>NC_045426.1:365679137-375679137 GCF_902635505.1 Sarcophilus harrisii | reverse complement strand
ATTATGGCAAATGTGAAATTAATTCAATTTACAATGAGCTTACATTTTATTAGGAGAGTGAATATGTAATTTGCTTAAAGAATAGAATCAAGGGGCAGCTAGGTGGTGCAATGGATAGAGCACCTGCCCTGTCAGGAGGACCTGAGATCAAATCTCATCTCAGACACTTAACACTTCCTGGCTGTGTGACCCTGGGCAAGTCAATTAACCCCAATTGCCCCAGTTAAAAAAAAAAAAAAAAAAAGAAGAATAGAAACAAAACCTACATAAATGCTAGATGGCCAGAAGCTAGCACATTGATTATCAGATGACCTTTGTGTTTCACCAAAGGTTACCTGATCTTTGTGACAGATAGTCAAAAGATCTTTCTTTGCCCCTCCTTATAACATGGCAGTTCATGTGCCAGACCAGGAGTCAGAATCTATGAATGAGTTCAAATTCAACCTCATACAATGACTAGCATAAAAAGTCACTTAGTCCTGCTTGCCTCAGCTTCTTCATCTGTAAAATAATCTGGAAAGGGAAAAGGCAAACCATTCCAGTATCTTTGCTAAGAAAACCCCAAAATAGGGTCACAAATCAGTCAGAGATCCAGATTGATTTACCCAATGTCAACTAACCAGCCAAACACAATTCATTTCACTTGGAAACTCAGACGACTATAACTTGAGAACTAAAAACCCAAATTAACCAACCAACTTTCTTTTTTTTCTTGAAGATTCCTTTAACATTTGTTTAAAACTTTGATTTCACAGACACACTTACACACACACACATACATACACAACAGTTTGTAAGAAGAATATATGCTTTTAGTTTAAAGTCTAGCAAATGGCTGGATCCTCAGCCCCTATAAATTAATTCATACCAGATTCCTGGGTACAACAGCAACAAATGAGCAGCTTTATTGACTGCCTCCTCTCTTCAACTGGATGCTGCAACTGAACTGACTAAACAGTCAAGTATATCTTGTCAAAACACATGTGGTGGGAATCTGCTGCTTCTCTGAGCTGACTCCTCTGTCAGAGGTTTCAATTGGGGGGAAATTCTAGTTCTGGCCACAGACAAGATCACGGGCAAACACTTAACAGTTCCATCCCATAGATCAAATGAAACCCCTCGTCAATTTTGTTGAGGAAAAGCAACATGATCCAGCTGACAAAATGATGTATTTTATGAATAATAAATTTCTCAAGGGCTTCAATATGCCTTATTTACAAGACAACTATAATTTGTAATGTTTACTTAAACACTGGCTCTCAACAAAACACTTAGAAGCACTTAGCATCTTGTCCTCAAGCAGTTTGCATCTGAAATCTGGCTGCTTCATTTGATTGTGCTTAAGGCGCTCCATCACCACTGCCCCTATCAGTGAAGCCCCCACAGCCAGAAAAGGATTGCAATGTCTGGACAGCAATGACTAAAAATAGAAACCTCAATGTGACTGGAACAAAGCATTTTCAGCCTGAAATCATTGCCTGGTGAAAGATGACTTCTTACCATGACCCTAATAGAACCCAGAAATATTTTCCACCCATTTAGGGAAGTCCAGCTGAAATACATAACCTCTAAATTCTTATAGTTTCCTTGTTTGTTTGTTTTTTTCCTTTGTCATCCCCGATATACTTTCCTGGTTTCTTTAGCATTTAAAATGAATTAAGTGCTATTAAACCTCACTTTTAGGTAGTTTCATCAGTACAGCCTAAGGGGATATAAAACAAGGAGCTTTCTCTGGCAGAAATCCAGATACTAATGGTGTTAAAAATGCCTTCTTATTGCATTTAAGTCAGGAGTTAGGTCAAATAGACAAACAGATTTTTAGAATATGTTTAAATAAGAACTCTATTTAGTGGTTTTTCTGCAATTCACATGCTATTTCTTCCTAATAATGAAAAGGGTAGGTGATAAGGAATTCCACTGTGTTATCCAGATTTTATACTTCCTTATCTCAAACTAAGAGGACCTAGGAATGAGAGGGATGAGTATGATAATGGAGGCAAGAGAAGACAGGAAAAGCATAGTAGACCACATAAAGTCTCAATCAAAACAAGAAGTACAATAGAGTGCTGCCTAAAAGCTGCTATGCCAAGAAGGAAGAATAATTAAAGCAAGTGGGTATTATAGAAAAGTCTGAAATTGTAATCAAACTATCTCTCTGTTTTTGTCTCTGTGTATTTGTGTCTATGTCTCTCCCCCTGTCCCTGCCACTCCACCTCCCTCCCTCTCTCTCTCTCCATAATACATAATAATTATTTTATTCATTTAGTTTTTATTTATTTCATAGTGGTAGGGAACACTGCAAAAAATCTAGCTGCTAAAACAAAATGGAGGCTAATCTATAAATTAAATATATTAAATTTTCCCCACATTCCTGAAAGGTTAAGTGCCTTGTTCATAATACATAGTTAGTTTGGGTACTCCCTGTTACCAAATGAAGTCTATTCATACCAAACTGTTGAGGTATAGACCACATGTTGAGGTCTACATTTGGGGTACCTAAATGAAATTAGGGTTTAGTTAAGGTCTAGTGGCAGGTTTGGGGTACAGGGAGTCAAACAGAGTTCCCCTGCAACCGCCTTAGATTCGGCGCAAGGATACGGCAGTATATGAGGTCTAGAAGCGGCGCGGATCCCCAATAAAAGCATTTATTAGCCCAGAGAGCTAGATTAATAAAAGAGGTTTATTACTGAGTCTAGAAGTAGGAGATAGGTGAAGGTAGAGATAAAGAGGGCACTGGACAAAGGGTCCAGTGGACAGAGGGTCCTCACATGGCGACCATGTTTGGAATCTCTGCAAAGAGGGGTTCCCAGTGTGGTCCTTTTAAGTCGGAGACTTAGCTCTAGGGGCTTTGGGGTGTAGCCCCAAAGTTGGCTCAGATCCGGGTGGGGCTGGGATAGGTCCGGACCTTCTATTGGAATTCAAAGGGACCAGGATTTGTGAGTCAAAGGGTAATTTACATTAGCTAGGGGGGTTGGGAATCAAAGATTGGAATCTTTCCCCCATCAAAACTACTTTTATTGGAGTCAAGATATTTGGGTTGAAAGCCTGCCTCAGCGTTAATAGCTATGAAAACATGGGCTCCATTAATACAATAACAAATCCATATTTTGGAAATGATTAGTTCATAGTATTATAGATTAAAAGAAGACAACTTCTTTTCTCTCTCTCTTTCTCCATAATACATAATAATTATTTTATTCATTTAGTTTTTATTTATTTCATAGTGGTAGGGAACACTGCAAATTAGCTAATCTGCTTATTTAACAGATGATTATTAAACAGAGTTTTAAATGACTTTCCCAGAGTCATATAGTTCATGTGGCTCTTAAGCAGGATTTTCACTATGATCTTTATAACTCCATGTTCATTACTATGATTAGACTATATAGCTACATCTAAGGTAGATAGTTTAGTTTTCAGATCTTAAGTTAGGACTTTTCCAGTTCTAGCCTTTATTTCATTGGAGTATTAATTTTGATCTATTGTAGTCAGGTATTTTGAAAGTAAGTGCATCAAAATAGTCTATAAACTGATCTCAAAATATTTTCATATATAGGCTATTTCAAATGCCTCAGTGCAGTTTTAAGTTTTAATAGTTTAGAATATCCTTTCCTGTTCAAGAATATTGGCAGTGTAAAGAAACCATTAGCTGGAAATGAATGTGTTAAGTGGCCATTTTGAATGACTTCCCCACTGTATACAAATGTCCCAAACAATAGCCCACTGAG
The DNA here is from genome assembly GCF_902635505.1 of Sarcophilus harrisii. NCBI lineage: Eukaryota > Metazoa > Chordata > Mammalia > Dasyuromorphia > Dasyuridae > Sarcophilus > Sarcophilus harrisii. The sequence continues at coordinate 375,675,409 of NC_045426.1, read as the reverse complement.
TCAAGTTTCCAGACAATAGAACATGGCTTATTGTTGTATTTGTTGTTTTTTGTTGTTGTTTTTGTTGTTGTATTTTGTTTGTTGTTTTTGTATTGTTGTATTTACCCCTTTTGTGCCATCCCATTGTTGGGGTACTGGGGTGGAGGGAGAAGGAGTGAAAGACATGGAATACCTGGATATTATTTGAGAACATATAGATGAGGAACAAAGAATGTCCTTTCTCAGACAGAAAATAAAATACATCTGCTCCTTAAAACTAAGGGCAGTATAGTTGTACTTTTCTTCCTTAATAAAAATGAAAATTTGCAGTATGGGAAGAAAATCAAAGTAGAGTCTGGTATAGTTTTGGTGGCTTGGAAAACTGGCAGACATGCCCTTCCCTTGTAATCCAGAAACTGTATCATTTGTTGTGATGTCTGCTAGCACACTTGGCACCATAGAGCTCACCAGAGAAAATTATTTTTAGAATTTAAACCCCTCCATTCTGATTTTTTTTTAAACAGAAATAATTTCAGGAGAAGGCCAGATGGATATTTTCCTGAAAATTAGGCATTGGTGGAGATTCCTTCCACTAATTCAATCCATAACCCGTTTATAACTTATTAGAAAGTAGGCAATACATTTTAGAAATTAATTGACTTGATCACATTCATTCTGTTAGTAAATAGCAGGTGCAAGATTTGAACCCAATTCTTTCTTGCTCCAGTTCCAACACTTTGTATTATGCTATACTATTTTTCATCTAGTTTTATAGTAGGAGGTATATATACTCAGAAGACCAATTGGTCAGTATGACCCTTTATCATTCACTCTGCATTCTGAAGCTCTATGCTAAGTGGGACAGGCAGGCACATATGCATTCAGTAGTTTGATTCTCCTGGAGAAGCTGAGCCTTACATGTGCACAGAATTCATTTCCTGCCCATTACTGTAATATTCAATCGGCCTAAATTATCCCATGGCAGCATTTGATCGTGCAGCTGCTGGATCCAGCTTCATTTACTTTAAGGTTAGTAAAGTCACTGCTTAAATTGCTTAACAGTTGGTAGCATCAAAGTTCTTTCTCTTTCCTTTACTAAGTACTTCAGTTTTAAGAAGTTGCAAACTGACACAGAAAGGTCAGTGTGAAAGAAATGCTCTTAGTCATTACTTCTGAACCAAGGAGGTCAATGGGCTTTGTGGATACAGAAAAGAAAGGCGTATTCTCAGGTTTTTTTCCCCCTTCTTTTCTTTTTTGTTTAGTTTTATAGCATTCTAAGGAAAAATCTAAATCATCTTTAAAAACTGAAAATAGTAAATAAATAAAATAATTACTTGTATAATTATTTTCCTTAATGTCTTTGATATAGATACCATGCTGCTGTTTCTGTGTTGTAAACTATATAGTAGATATCTTCCTTATATTTGGGCAAATAGGAGAGCATTATGTATGTGTTCTAGGTGTGGAAATGTGGTGATTATTCCCTCCAGTAGAACTGTGCTTATTTTTTTTTTTTGGGGGGGGAGAGGGGGAGACCATAATTACTGGGACCAAATAGTAACTTGTTTAGTTTCTATGCAAAGAAAAAACATGAAACCATTAGAAAAAGCACTTAACTTATTTCCTCCTCTAACCCCTTTGGTAGTCTAGTGAAGCCTATGAATCCTTTCTCAAAATAATGCTTTTAAATAATTGAATGAAAAGCTAAATCTTGGTGAGTTTCCATTTTTTCCCTCATTCAATTTCATGGACTCCTAAAGATAAAAAAAAAAAAATGTCCATTGAAAAAATACCCCTGATTTAAAATCTGAAGATCTTGGGATATCTAGAAACCAATAAAAGAAGTGTTTTTATCAGGGCCAAGGTTAGCAATAGTAGTAGACAAAAAAGGTATCAGGTAGGTACTGAGATTAGAAGGGCCTGTCATTTGTGAGGAGTCAATAAAGGTCAAAAGAACCAGAAGATATTGAATTCAGGCAGATAAGAGAAATATTAAAGGGTATGACACTGGGAAAAGACAGCAAGTCTGAATTTCAGAAGACAAAAAAAGATGGAGAAGGTCCCTTTTTAATAGAAATTAGGTCAAGAAATTGATCAAAATTTCAGGAAAAGCAAGAAATAAACAACATAACAATTTTAGAAAATAACAATAGGAGACATTTTACATTCAGCTTTTAAATTGACAGTGTTTTATATACTGTTTTTTTTTTTTTTTCTTGACCACTGGGAAATTACTTAAACTTTCTTAGATTTATAACAAAGGGATTGGACTACTTGGTCTCTAAAGTCCATTCCAGCTCCAAATCTATAATTCTATGAGCTTTCTATTATCTGATTCTTACAATTTAGATTATTATTAATACAACTAATAAATAAAAACAATATTAAATAATACAGTTATTATTACCTTCATTTTATAAGTGAAGAGACTGAATTCAGTTAGGGTAAATGACTTCTACTCATGGTCTAATTACTTGGATTTCTCATGGTTAATTAGCACGTAAAACAGGATTTGAATTTACCTCTCTCCTTATGCTGAATCCAGTATCTTTGTCACTGCATCATATGAAATTTTATTACAACTGGAAGGGATCTTTAATATCATTTAGTACTCATCTTACAAATTAGGAAACCTAGGTAAGTGACTGCACCTTACAAAAATAAAATAAGGGGGTGTCAATATGGAAGATGAAAATGAATCCTAATTGAAGGGGCCTTTTTAAATTCCTGTTAAGAAAAAAACAATAAAAAACCCAGAATATCTTCTATCCCATTTGGAGATATATGGAATAATCCTCTTCCAATACAACTATTGGCCACAACAATTTTAATCAAAAATATAATTGCCCTTTCCAACAAGTTTATGTTCACATATCTATGACTATTTCTCCCCATTACCTCCTTTCCACAAATACAGAAAAGCACCTTTGTCATTGAAATTCAACCACTTCTAAGGAAAAAGTTGAGAAGCAATCATGAAGGGTGATATACAGTCAATGTGCAAATGAAACTATTTTGTTCAGGAGCCTCAGGCCAAAAACCTGCTCATGAAAAGTTCCATAGGCTCTTTATTATCCACACAAAGCACCAAGGCTGATAATTTTGAAGAAACCATCAGAAAGCCCCCTTACTGTGTTGTACTTCATTGCTCTATTTTAGGATGATGAAGGGTTGAACTCCCTTTCCTGGGATTTTAAAAGTTGGTTTTCATGGAGAGTAGCTCTTTCAAACCAGCTGCTGGAATGCCTAAGAATTGATACGGTATAATAATACTGTGTACTTCAGAACTGGGAGTTACTTAGGATTGAAATGGTACCATTGTATTCTTCAATTAGAAGGGAAAAATGTTTTTTTTAGTAATATTAAACTGAAATCCCCCAAGGATAAAGTTACTCACTGGAGGGTATGTGAGAGCTTTGGTGTCTGCAATGAATCTTTCAACTCATGAGGATGCTATTCATTAAGCATGATTCTCTGTTTTTAGCAGAAGACATGGGAACATGCTTTGTTATGAGCATTTCTGAGGAAAGACAATATTAGTTAATATCAATAGAAGCAAAACACAGCTATGATTTAATAGCTCATATTCATATAGCACTTTATATAGGTTACAAAATCAGGTTGTTCACAGGTGGGTAGTATGTATGGTTATACCCCCAGTTTTACAGATGAACAAACCCCAGCTCAAAGATTCTAAATGACTTTGCTTTTGATCACATACCTAGAATCAGAGCCTATAATAAAATATGCATAAGTATCCTACTCCAAATTCAGAAATTTCTTTATTATACACCACTACTATAAGGTAGTAAATTCACGAGAAGTGTTTCAGTATTCAAGAATATACTTGTCTGTATTTTTCATTAAGGCCTTTCTTCTTTGACTGGAAATGTTTCTAGAAAAAACAGATGAATTTGGCTGGAAAATCCAAGACAATTAAATATTCTGTGAAATACACAGTTCTATTTAATGAATAAGGCTACACAGACTTAAGGGTTAAGATGTTTTAATTTTTTATAAAGTTATTTTCCTAAAACAACTTTCAACAGTGCTACTTTGCTCATTACCTAGAGAATATAATTCTTCTAATAGATGACATTTAAAGTCTTAAAAAAATATACCTTAAAAAGCTAGAACATGTTAAAAGGAGATAAACTGTGATAGAAAGAGAACAGTAGATAAAACTCGAATAATCAAAGGATTTGATTTGGGGAAGAAAAGACTAATGCCTGGCTTTATGATTGTCTTCAGATGTTTGAAGAATTGTCATGTTCCAGTAGATTTTGATCTGCTAACAGGGGTCCTCAAACAACGGCCGTGGGCTAGATGCAGCAGCTAAGGATGTTTATCCCCCTCACCCAGGGCTATGAAGTCTCTTTATTTAAAGGCCTACAATACAAAGTTTTTCTTTTTACTATAGTCGGGCCCTCCAACAGTCTGAGGGACAGTGAACTGGCCCCCTATTTAAAAAGTTTGAGGACCCCTGTACCACATGATGCTGAATCTAGTCAGATGTAATTTAAAAGAGATAAATGAAAGATTTTACTGTTTCTGAATCCAGAACTCTCAGTTTATGCAACTTGACTTGTAGTAGCCAGGTAGTAAGAAGTAAAAGAAAGATTTGCTTCCATCTATTAAAGCTCTGACTTCTGAGCTAATTCATGTTCTAATTTCCTTTCTTAAAAGTTTTATTTATCTTTTTAACTATTTTAACTATTTCAATACCTTGCATTTAAAGTCTTAAAGAATATATCTTAACAAGTTGGGATATAGTATAGAAGCATGTATTGCTTTTTGCTATCACTTCAATTGTATATGATAATTACTATTTTTACTATTTCCTAGACAGTTTTGCTTTTTAGAGTCACATCATATTCAATTCTACTGCAGTCTTTCTTTTGGACTACCTAATTACTAATGTCAATCTTAGACAGATGATTTGTATTTCCATGTGTAAAACAAATAATTTGTCCTTATTGAGTCCCTTGAAATTAATCTTTGTTGTTGTCTTTTATATGTTAAAATTTCTATTGAATTCACATATGTTTGAGATAAAATCCTGAAAATTTGCAAGTTCATTGAATGTCTATTTCTTTTCATTGAATATTATACTTAATGGTGCTCTATATATTTTGGACCTCAACCCTAGTTCTTTTGATTCTCAATATGTGGTATTCTGGGATTTGGGGTCTTTTATTGTAGCTGCTGAAAAATCCTATATAATTTTTATTATAGTTCTAACATATTTTAATGGTTTTGTTGCTTGACAAATTTTCTCTTTGACCTGGGATCCTTAAATTTAGCAATGATACATATATATATATATATATATATATATATATATATATATATATATTTTTTTTTTTTTTTTTCTTGTAAGTTTTCTTTAAGGTAGTAATTGTTGGATATTTTTTTTTTCTATTTCAACTTTATTTTCCTGTTCTATTACTTCAGGCAATTTTCTTTAATTATTTCTTGTATTATTGTGTTAAGGAACTTTTTTATGGCAATAACGTTCAAGTAGTCCAATTATCCTTATGTTTTCTCTTCTTAATCTTTTCTCCAGCTTTGTTGTTTTTATTTAAAAATGTTTCACATTCTCTTCTATTTTTTCATTTTTTATATTTTGTTTTATTTCTTGTTCTCCTGAAACTTTACTAGTTTACTCTTGCTCAATTTTAATTTTCAGAGTCACTGTCTTCTAGTTGGTTAACTTTCTTTTCAAAATCTATTTGTTCTTGTTGGATACTTCCTCCTCTTCCTCCTCCTCTTCCTTCTCCTCCTGCTCTTCCTCCTCCTCCTCCTCTTTCTTCTTCTTTTTCTCCTCTTCTTCTTTTTCTTCTTCTTCTCCTCCTCCCCTCTTTCTTCTTCTCTTTCTTCTTCTTTTTCTTCTTCTTCTCTTTTTTTCTTCTTTTTCTTCTCTTCTTTCTTCTTCTTTTTCTTCTTCTTCTCCTCTTCCTTCTCCTCCTTCTGGAAGGTATCCACCTAACATTAATCTTTGGAGTAGGTGAGGCTTTTTTTTGATATCTCAGTAACATTCTCTGTGGATAAACCCTAGTTTTCATTGTTTCCATAATAACTTTCTATGGCTGGGTTTGTTCTTCTTTGCTTGCTCTTTTTTAATAAAAACTTTACAAGGTAATCACCTCTAATCCTGGAATAGGGGTGGGAATAGTACCTATAGATTCAGGTCTTCCTTCATTTCACCCTTCTGACCTGGAACCTCAATTGGAGAGCTCTATTCTCTTGTAAGTGCCCACCACCATCAGTTATCCTGCTCCACTGCTTCTGCATTCACTCAATTTGCTGTTTCTTTTTTATATAGGGTAGAAGCTCAGCAGCACAGCTAAACCCACCATTCTTGTTAGCAGAAGTTCCCTCAATCTTCCCAGATTCAGACCTCCTATGTCTGGGAGATGAAAGTTTCTGTGCTTTGCATTGAGACTACCTCTGAACCCAGCTAGTCCCAGGGTACCCTACTAGCAGTTTCCATGGATATAGCCTGGAGGTGTTTATACTTCATACTAGTTAATCCTCTGTTTTAGGATCTTTTCTCTGGTGGTCCTAAGAAGACATCTATCCTGCCCTAATGCATATTGATTTTTCACTGGTCTAAATTTGCCCTGAGGCACAATTTTGTTTGTTTGTGGGGAAATTTGGAGCCTAGAAATTTTTTTTTTTAATCTACCCTGCCATCTTCCTATATTCTTTCCATTCTTTTTCATTGGGGATTTTTCATCTATTTTTTTTAAAGTACTCATGTATCCATTATAATGTAGTAATTTCAAATTACTTGTTCATTTTTCTTCTTTCTTTTGGAAACTTGCTTTTGGTTTATCTAATATACTCTGAGAGAATTTGTGATTTTATAAATATGTACAATCAAGGAGGAATATCTCTTCTTTTTTCATTTTTAATTGAAGCTTTTTTATTTTCAAAACACATGCAAGGATAATTTTTCACCATTGACCCTTGCAAAACCTTTTGTTCCAGTTTCTTCCCTCCCCTTTCCCTTATCCCCTCCCCTAGATGGCAAGTAATCAATCATATGTTAAACATGATAAATATGTATGTAAATCGAATATAGGCTTACATATTTATACAATTATCTTTTGTACAAGAAAAAAATGAGAAAGGAAATAAAATTCAAGCAAACAACAACAAAAGAAGTGAAAAATACTAAATTGTGATCCACACTCAGTGGATCATACTCCCACAGTCCTCTTTTTGAGTGCAGATGACTCTCATCATCACAAGATCATTGGAACTTGATTGAATCATCTTATTGTTGAGAAGAGCCATTTCCATTAGAATTGATCATCTTATAATCTTGCTGTTGTTGTGTACAACAATCTCCTGTTCTGCTGACTTCATTCAGCATCAGTTCATGTAAGTCTCTCCAGGCCTTTCTGAAATCGTCCTCTTGATTGTTTCTTATAGAACAATAATATTCCATAACAAGCAATATCTCTTCTCACAAATAATCTACTTTAAGAAGAGAAATGTATGCAAAGACTAAAAATGTTCCAATAGATCTGTGCCCTAATCATTGCAATTATTCCTGGTGACTATGGCCTTCACAATCCAATGATACATTTTCATCCTATGTAAATCTTGATTATAACATCCCACAAATTGTCCACAGGTACCAAAATACTAAAGTTCTTTCTTCCTTTCTCTCGAAGTGAAAAATATCTGTGGACCAAGGACATTAGTCACCTTTCATTATGTCCCTAACACAGCTTTTTAATCTTATAGCTTTTGGGGAAAAAATGTCATTTACACTACCTCTTTTTCATAATTCCTTATTTGTAATGGGTTAAAACTTCTCTGTGCTTTCTAAGTGACTCTTCTTTGCCCTTTCAATGACTCTAAATTTCAAAATTTGTCAGGTGGTGTTCCACAATTTGAAAACATATAATATCACTGAAAGAATATCAGTGTTGAAAGGAGATTGTAGTTCATTTCAGGGGAAAAGCTTTAAGTCATTAAAAAATCTTTACTATCCAAATGTAATCAAACCTGCTTTGCTAATTCTGTCCTGTTCTATGACTACTAAATTTCTGCAATCATTTCTAACCAAAATATATATGTATGCATATGTATACATGTCTAACATACATATATGTGTGTATGGATCACAAAATCTTAGCATAGGAAGGAACATCACTAGTTTCTATTTGTATATTTAACTACCTATCATAATCTGGACAATAACTATTTCTCATTCTTAGTTTTTGTGTGTAAATAGCTGGGCCAAACTTTAATTTATTTTTTAAATTTACTGGCTCTGAAATATGCCTGGTCTTGTTGCAATTATTACCTCATCACCTAGAGGGAATCTATCTTCAACTTGTACTATATACTCTATCTCCTCCATGACAGAAGTGAGCACCTTTTGAGAGTATGCCTTAGCCTATTTTATATGCCTCACTTGATATTAATGATCAGAGAGGGTTATTGATCCGAGTTGTCTCTTATATATTTCAAAGAATCTTGTAACATGTTGACATGTTAATAGGAGAAACAACATTGGAAGAAAGACTTTAAGGGGACATTTTTCTTTACCAAATCATTTTTTTGTTACAGTCAGCTAACAAGAAGCACAGTGGGACTTTCTATTCTCTACAAATTTCAATCAATTGTGTGATGACAAAGATGCAGTATATTATGGAATATCACTGTAAAGTCTGTGTATTCCTTTCTAATACACTCACAAAGAATGTTTTGGAATGATGTGTAGATTATTCTCACAAACATTTTATATGCATAGGAAAATAAACATATAGTCAAGAGAGACTATGTTTTCTTGGTCACCTTTCTTTTTTTGATATAATAAAATCCCAAGATATTTTCTATGCTTTTAATATCTTTATCCTTCAGATAATATGAGAATCAATTTCTTAACACTCTCAAAACAGTGTCATTTCTAGCACTGAATTCTTCTCTGTATATTTGTTCTAACTTACTACTTTTCCCATATGTTTTCTTCAATCTTACTCCCTTTTGGAGGAAAACTGAAGGTCATGATATTAAGAGTCCAAGTGTGGTGGCTATCCTGATTTTAATATGAAAAAACTTTTTATAGAGCTTTCAATATCTTGTTATATTTGTTATATGTTTATTGCTTTATTTCCAGCTTATTTCCTTTAAATGCCCTCTGAATGACTTTGCTTAGTTAAGTTTCTTGGAAAATTTTCTTGATTTTTTTTCCCCCATCAATTGCATCTTTTTTAATGAGATACTAATTTTATACTTATTTTCTACATTCCTCTTCAGTAAGATTTTCCAAATTTTTTTTGTTGTTGCTTTTGTCTGTGATATGTTTACTTGGTAAGTAAGTCAAACGGCTTGGATTTTTTTTTTTATTTTTTTGTCTCTTTCTATTTATTGTTCTGCCTCTCTGTCTCTCTCTCTGTTTCTTTGTCTTTGTCTCTCTGTTTTTCTTTCTCTGGATCTCTATATGTCTGTCTATCTGTCTGTTGATCTCTGTATCTTTATTTTATTATCACCTGAACTTAATCTTGCATCTCTCTCCCCCTACCACCAATAAATAGTTGTTCCTTATAACATTCTTTATGCTAAAGACTTTGTTTGCTAAAGAAAAAGAAAAAAACAAAAAAAAATGAACAAAATTAATGAATACATAAAATATGACAATATATGAATAACCCAATTTGTGGAAACTGAACCTTCACAAAAGAGTAAGGATATTTTCTTATAACTTTTCTTTGGAGTCAAACCTATTTATAATTTCACAATATTCATTTTCAGTTTTATAGTAGTAACTTTTTTTGTCATCTTTGTGTATGCCATTTTCCTGCTTTTCTTCCTTCTTGTTGTATTAGTTCATGTAAATTTTTGCATTCTTTTTTGTATTCATTATTTTGCCATTTTTTGCAGCATAATAATATGTCATTATATTCTTTATATTGTTTAGTCATCCCTTGATCAATGTCTATTTTGTTTCCAGTTCACTTTCTATCATAAAAAAGAGCTGCTAAAAAGGGACATTTCTCATTATCCAGCATAAATTTCTAATTTATGTGCTTTTTCTCACAAATTGTTGCTTTCTATCTAAGAGACCTGATCATAGATTTTGAGGTTCTTTTAAATACTTTAACTTTACAGTTTTACAATTTACTCAATTAACAAGTTATCCTAACTGCCCTACTTTAGCCACATAGAGAGATAGTCATAGATTTCCCTGATCTGGCCATCATTCACAAATATTTTTTTTTTCCTGTTCATGAACTCTGAATTTTCTTCATATGATATATTTTTTTTTACCATTGCATTTTTCTCTGTGTCTTACAGCCCCTAACACTTTCCTTTATCCCCATCATGATCTTACTTCTTGACACTCAAATTTTATAAGGCTTTCACATCTATAGTATCTATACCCTCTTCTCTTGCTCATGTTGTTCCTTCATGAATAATTCAACTCTATTCAGTACTCTCAAATGTCTTTTCTTTGTCTGACCCCCTAATCATATTTTGCCAAACCCTAATGACAAATTGCTTCCATAATTCACTCCTTTGTTCTGTTCATGTTGACAGAATGCTGTGCAATGGGACTTAAGGAAATCATGAAATTATGTTGATGGGTCCACTGCAGATTTAAGTTATGTTATTTCAACTGGTCCCTTATGACAGCAAAGCAAGTATTCTATTCCTGCCTAATTGATTTGCTTCTCAACTCTACATAAAAGCTGTATAAAATTTTTTTATGCTTCCTCAAACTTCCCATGATACCGCTCTTACTTATCCTCTAGGGATGTGGTAATAAATTAATTAACAACTAAGTCTCAAAAAAAAAAAAAAAAGAAAAGAAAAAGAAAAAAAGAAATGGATGTACAACACACTTTTAAGATTTTATTTGCATAAACATTCTTTCCATCAGTTTTTTAAGTCTAGATTATCAAAAACAACAGCAACAACAATAAATCAATCAGTCTTTGATTTATACAATTACTGATTTTCATGGTGTAAAAACTCACTCTAAAAATTTAACAATTAATTTTATAAACTGGTATGTACTATCCTTGGCATCCCCCAATTACCCCCCCCCCAATGTCTCAGCTAAGAATTTAGGTTCACACTTCATTGGGAAAAAAGTTACCTACTATCACTCTCCTTTCACTCCCTTTTCTCTCAATCCAGTCTCATGAAAAAACAGCCCCTCTCAGCGAACCTTTTATCCCACATTACTGTCTTTTCCATTAGATTGTGTGCCACCACTCCCTCCCCCAATGACTAACTTCATCCTAGTTGCCTACAAACATTTGCATGATCCTCCAACACTTAAAAATCTTTCACTTGATCTGATAATCTTTGCTAGATATCCTCCTGTATTTCTCCTTCCCTTCTTAGTTAAACTATTTTAAAAAGCTCCTACTTCCTCTCTTTTCACTTTCTTCCAAAGCTTTTACAATTGAACTTCTAATCATCATTCAACTGAAATTGCTCTCTCCAAAGTTACCAATGCTCTTTTCATTGACAAATATAATAATCTATTCTAATTCTCATTATTCCAACTTTTTTGTAGTATTTGACTTTAGGGATTCCTTCCTCCTAATAGACATTCATTCTATGGGCTTTTGTGACATTGTTCTCTACTGGTTCTCCTTCTCAGTCTACTTTTGTTGATCTTCAGCCATATCATGCTCACTAACTGTGGGTCTTCTCTTTTCTCTATATAACATTCATACGATATTTTCATCAGTTCTCATGGTTTCCATTATTATCTCACTGAAGATGATTCCCAGACTTACGTATCAAACTCTAGTCTCTCTCCTGAGTTTCAGTCCTGTATCACCAACTATCTTTTGAACATCCTGAACTAAATGTCTCAGAAGTATCTTAAACTCTACATATCTCAAATTTAACTCATTTTTTTCCCTGTCAAATCCTCACTCTTTTTAACAGTTCTGTTACTGTCAAGGCTAAGGTATTGTTATACTTTTTTCAAATCCTTACTCTTATTCATCTCATATAATCAATGTATTGACATTTTTTTTTCTTTTTTCTTTTGTATGCATCCCCTACTTTCCCCACAAACTTTCGCTACCTTGATTCAAGCTCTCACCAACTCTTTCCTAGACAGTTGCAATAACCTTCTTATTAGTATCCCTGAGTCATCTCTCCCTTTTCCAATCAATCATTTACTCAATGACCCATGAGTACCATTATTGTTCTGTATCCCAAGGAAATCATAAAGAAGGGGAAAAGACCCACATATGCAAAAATGTTTGTAGCAACTCTTTTCGTGGTAGCAAAGAACTGGAAAATGAGTAGATCTTATCAATTGGGGAATGGATGAATAACCGGTGGTATATGAAGATAAGGGAATATTATTATTCTATAAAAACATGATGAATGAGTTGATTTTAGAATGACCTGGAATGATTTACACAGATTGATGTTGAGCAAAACAAGCAGAACCAGGAATACATTGTACATAATAACAGCAAGAATGTGTGATGATCCACTATGAAAGACTTGTTTCTTCTCAGTGGTTCAATGAGCCAAAGCAGTCCCAATAGACTTTGGATAGAAAATGCCATCTGCTAGATACAGAATTTGATACATAAGACACAATGAGACATGTGAATATATATGAATATATATATATACATATATATATGCATATATATATATATATGAGATGAAGGAGAAAAAAGGGGGGAAATAAGGTAAAAAGTGCACAGCAGAAAACAAGAAAACTTATGAGAAAGCAAAGATGCACAGTTCTGAATACAATGTCTTCTATTATTATAATATATATTTTCTTGAAATGGAAATTTATTATTATACATTTTGAATCCTCTCATGTTCTGCTGTGCACATTTTTGTACTTTTTCTGTTGGTTTTTTTTTTTTTTTTGGATGAAAGTTTTAAACAAATAACTATATTAGGAAAAAAAAAAGAGGGAAGCTAAGTGGTACAGTGGATAGAACACTGTCCCTGCAGTCAGGAAAATCTGAATTCATATCTGCCCTCATACACTTGACAATTATAAGTTACATGACTTTGGGCAAATTACTTATTCCTGTTGCCTCACCAAAAAAAGGAAAAAGAGAGAAAAGAGAAAAAATGGGTAAGAAAAGATGTTGAGACAAAAGGACCAAAGTCAATTTTGATATAGTCACATATCAGACTCAATGGCTTTGAATCTTCTCCCCTTATACCATTGTCTGTTGATGAACTTTATCAGTAAAGCAATACAACTGAGAAATGGTAACCAATATATTCTCCCTATGCTTGTAAAGTGATATGGAGAAGATTGTTTTGAATTGAATAGTTTTTAAATAATCTACAAATGTTAATTTATCTATTGGTAATCTAATTATAAGATCCTTGTTTAGTGTGATAAAAAATCTGGACATATTACCCTAATAATTTAATAGTATCCATTGGTTAAAATACAATGGAAAAATAAGCCTAAAGTGTTCTCCTTAAAGAGGTAAATGTCAGTTGCTTGAAATTTCCTTCCTCCCCCCATCAAGAATCCAAGAGTAGCAGTAAATAGGATTTCATTAATATTTGGATATCTCATAATACTACTTTTTAAAAATGGTGCAGACTTATGAAAGAGGTCAATGTAATAGAAGTTTATATACTAACCTCTGTTGCAGAGTTCATAAAGGTAAAGAAAATCAGTGAATAATCTGACAAGAGCTTCCAAATTAAATCAACATAAATTTTGTAACAGCGACTGTAATGCAAGATGGGTTTAAGTGAGGTCAACAAAATTGTGTTTGGATGTATAGAATATGAATAGGGAATAAGAACAAAGGCCTGTAAACTATATAGAAATCTCACATCTATATTTCTTGAGTACTTTCTTTTGGAAAAGAAAAAAAGTAGCAGATAGATCATTAATGGATTTGTTATTTGCTTTTCTTTATTGAAGTTATTAGAAGGAAACTAATATTTCTCATTTCCATTCTCAAAAACTATTATCTAAATAATATAATCCAAGTTATTTTGTTTAGTATTTAAAGCCCTCTATATTCCTAACCTTCCTTCCAGGCTAAAAATCCGGTACTTTAATATAACACTGATGCTCTGGCCCTCACTACCTGAAGACTTTCTGAAAATGACTCCAGTCCTCATTGGATGGTGTTTCCCAAAGAATGTGGTTTCCTACATTCTAGTTCCATTATTGAGTAACAGATAACTTTTATACATATAACCGCTGTATCAAAATCCATTGATATGGGACTCTCCTTATTGGTGGAGATGAATAAATATCCTGCCTTATGTGAGGGGTAAAGTTGTAAAAGAGTAAGACAGCTCCAACCTTCTTTAGTCTCCTTTGAGACTCTTCAAGTTTCAAGTCTTCTTTAGGACTTGCCAAGTTTTGAGTCTATTTGGGTACTTCTCATTTCAAGTTTTGAGAAGGAAAATGAAAGAGGTGAATCCCACTTTGGGTTGCTGAAGGAAAAGACTTTGGGAACATGAGTGGAACTGGCAATCTCGATTCTATCCCTAGCTATACTTTGCTACACTATAAACTATTGGTAGTTTCCATTTGGGTGAGAGCAAGTACTCTCTTGAGTAAACTGAGTTATCTCTCCTTAAAGAAAGAATTCCTTACATCTGGTATATGTCTTCCTATGTATACCTTTCCTGACTTCTATTTTCTACTGATTTGAAAAAATGGTGTTATTTTTTAAATTCTAGTTAATTATGGAATTGGTATTAGGTGAAAAAGTGATCAAACCTCAGATATAAAGTTTGGTGTCTTCCCTCACTCCAACAAAAATGACAAAATGGCCAAAAGTTAGATTGAATCTGTTCATAATCCGTAATCTAATAATAAAGGATCATTTTATATATATACACACATATGTGTGTATATATATCAATCTATATCTATTTATCTATCTATCTATCTATCTATATCTACCTATATAGAGAGTGAGAAAGAGAGAGAGAGAGAGAAAAAGAGAGAGAGAGAGAGAGAGAGAGAGAGAGAGAGACTTTGCTTCATACACCTTTTTTTCCCCTCCCCAACTTCTATCTTTCTTTACCATTTCAGTATTGGGACAAAGAAAGGTGATTAGGATAAGAGTTTAACTTAGTTCCTAAAGGGCATAGTTCCAGTTTTAAATCAAAATTCACTTCAAGCTAGAGTCCCAAGTATTCTGACTTGTCAGGATGTTGTGCTAAAGTTCCCTAATTGTCCTGACTCAGTTTCCCCAAATTTTCCTGCCTCAGTTACAACCCTCCTTTTCTGCCCATTAGAACTTAGATAATTTAGGGCTGTGGAGATCTGACATTCCAGAAGATAAGACTTCAGATGGTCTATCTCAGATACCTAATTGGCATTGTTTATACCTCTAAGTCCAGACTTCCTGATTCTAATCTGGATACCTCCTTAAGTCCCAGTTTATAAGAATTTATGATCCTCCTCCCCCAAACTGTCAGAATCGGATTGATGGTCCCTGCTTGGAGATTCCTGCTCACCAGAGTTTGAACTTCACCCCCTGCCTTTGTTTAGCTACCTGAACTAAGAGCAATAAATATGTCATTGAGAACTCACATTCACTGCTGGATGCTTTGGACATCAGGCCTGGGGGCATCATGCCCCCAGCACAATCTCTCCCTCTCAGAAATCCAAACAAAATATTAAAAACTCTCTAATCTCTATCTCATCTTAATTTCTCTGGCATTAGATTTGGAGGCTTCCCAGAGAGATATGAGAGCAGGATTAGAGATTAGAGACCTTAGAGTCTCCATCTTGGGCCTCAGGGTGGCTGAGGATGTGGGTTCTTTACTTGGAGAAAGCTGGTCCTCTGGATTTTTCCAGAGTCTCTGGGAAGAGAGCAGTTTTCAGCTGCAGCCAGGTGCAATGGTGGACACCTTAATTTGGCCAAAGGAAAGTCTGTTTTAAAATCCCTTCAGGGTAAGTGGTTTTCTGTCTGTCTGTTCTGTCTGTGCTAGCTTTGGGTCCCCAGATATCAGATTGATGAATTGTAAAATTCTGGGAGGTACCACCAGACGTGGCTGTTGGTACCATCAAGTTTTGGTTCTGGTTCTAGTTCTGAGTCTGGTTCTGTGTGCCAGTGGCACAACTCTGGTTCTGAGTGTCTTGTAAAATACATATCTGGTTCTATGTACCAGTAGCACAACTCTAGGTGTTCTAGAGTATAAATTTTCTAGAGCATAAGTCTGGGTGTTCTGACACCATCTGGGTCTGGTTCTGTGTGCCAGTAACACAACAAGAGCTTCTATATTGGACTGGCTGACTAGATTACCCTCCTATAACTGTGTCTTCAATGTCAAACTAAAGGAAGTACACATAATTGTGGAAGATACATAAGATAGAACAGGAATAAACACCACCAGATCCATTTCTCAGAGCCAGGATACTAGAGAGAAGGCAGCAGAAGGAAGATCACCAGTTCATTTCATGGAATCTGTGAGTAAATACATATTAGGAAAGCTTAGTAGAAGAAAGAGCAGCAGAAAGCAATCCAGTGATGTTACCCCTAGTCACATAAAGGGATACATAGGTCTCCTTACTAGGGAACTTGGGCATATACCCCTGAGAGAAAGATTGCCTCCATGTTATGTGAACAGAACATGCCCAACAAGTTACAACTTCATAAAAATCATCTGTTGACTCAGATTAAAATACTCATATCATCAGTCATTTACTCATCCACTCAATCAATCAAACATCAATTTAAGTATCTATTATTACCAAACACTCTGAATAAAAATATATTAAATGTACACTTTCCCCCCTCAGACTGATTCCTACAAGTTACGTATTCCCCAAACCTTTATATCTGGGCTTCTTAAACTTTTTCTACTTAAATCTTTTAAAACATTTTTTTAGACCAAGAAACTTTTACTTAACCATGGGTGTATAGATATATAAAATAGGTCAAAAAATCAAAAATTTACTTATAATAATTTTGTGATATCCACATTCAGTTACATAACTCCAAATGGTCCTCCCTAGAGTTTAAAAAGCTTTACTCTATATCAATCTTCCAACCATCATTCCAAGTTCAATTCAAAATCTACCTTTTCCATGAAATTTTCCATTACAATCATGTCAGTGACTAATGAAATTTCCTTGTATCACCCATATGTAAAATCATCTATGATCTTTATTATATGCTTGTTTATTTTATTTAATACATATATTGTTTAACTCTGTATGTATGTATGTGATCCTTTCATTTTATAAGCTCAGTAGGGATGGGTATTATACTTCTCTCACAAAATATATAATGCCACCATACTGTGAGCAGGATTAATCAATCAGTGAATTGATTGATTGGTTTATCATCCATTGGAGGAAAATCAAAGCTTCATTATATCGATTGTAGAAAATTGTTACTTAAAACAAGTTAAAACTGAAGGGGAAAATGCAGTAATATAATGCTTTGATGTCTTTAGAAGTGATTTAAGTACAAGGTTGTCTGCTTCTATAATATATAAATATAATATATTATGGTAGATAGAATATTTATTTGACCTAGAGACAGAAAGATCTGGCTTCAAATCTTATCTCAAACAATTGTGACCTATAGGTCTTGAAAGTTACTTAATAATTTTGACCATTTTCTCATCTATAAAATAAGGAGGTGAATTCACTGATCTCTAATATTCCTTTCACCTATAAATATATGATCTTATGAATGGTCCCTTACAACTCAGTGTAACTCTTTTGTCTACTTTTTTATAGTTTTCCTTTTTATACCATTTGAATGATCATATAATTTCCTTAATCAATAACTCCACCACACTAACAGTTATAATATGCTTCTTTGTAATCTACTGTGATTTTGAGACAAGATAACCAAGATAACAAGAGTTGTGAGGGCGGGGAAGGGGGAGTAATATAATTCAATCAATTCAACCCAACAAATGTGTTGAGCTCATATTTTGTGTAAGGCATTATTATGAATGCTGAGGATATAAAAACAATAAAGAAAAAACAGTTCTAGCCCTCAAGAAAAAGTGAGTTTTGTCTTCATATAATCAGATTAGTAAGAGCCAGTAAGCTCTGAGGGTTTAGTTACTTCTCCTGTTGAGTTAAGTACAGATTTTTGTAGTGTATAAAATTTCTGACAGCTATTTTAGACCCTTGGAGGCTCTTTTTCTGATTTTTTTTTTGTTGTTGCTATTTTGTTCCTTGAAGTTAAAGCGACTATAAGGCTGTTATATAAATAGAAGTGTATATATGTACATGAATTTATGTGTGAATTTAGCCAATGTGAAAACAATGTTTATCTTCAAATATCCAAAGGAAAACTTTCTGAATATATATTAAAAAAAAAAAAACTTAGGTCTATCATGAACACACTTTGGAAAAAAAAATTATTAGTAGTACATATATAACATAATTGGGCACAATTTAATAGTATAATGAAATTATTAGGAAATTCTCAGACTTTCAGGCACAGGAAAGTTGGCCATCATGACATTAAAGAAAGGCAGAAGAATTGGTTCACATTTGAACAGGGATTACCTTATATAGTTTTAGTCCTATGTGTATCTATAAACTTTGATGTGATATTGTTATTTGGCATGATATAGGTTTGTAAACCTAGTAGGAAAGAAATAGTTTCCTCTTAGGCACTTAATTTTTTAAAACAAAACTTTTCAATCCCTAGCAGATAGAAAGAAACATTCCCATGTGAAAAGAACTAATACAAGAGGCTTGTTTGTAAGTACCACTTGTTTTCCTTAAGTATATGTTTTATTTACACAGTAAGATTAATTCTGCCCTGTTAGTTGGTAACCCTTCCTTCCACTCTTTTCTATAAGTATATATTTATTGATTTTTTTTTTGTTTTATATATCCTGGTTTCTCTGTCCCTTTCCCCCAACCAGAAACCAATTCACCCAAAATAATTTTTAGGAGAAAAAGGACCAGAATTGAAAAATGAGTGAAGTCAATCAGCACATTTAAAAGAACCTAATTTTATATGCAGTATTATACATCTATAGACCATATCCTCAGCAAATGAATATAAGGAAGTGTTTTCTCTTTGGGACACATTTTTTAAAATTTCATAATATTCAGTTTTGATTATTTTATGGTAGTTATTGCATTTATGTTGTTATAATTATTATGTGTACATTTTTATACATCTGATTAGTTCATTTTATAACAGTTCAGGCAATGATTTCTATGCTTTTCTACATTTGTTATTCTTACCTTTCCTAATAGAGCAATATTCCCTTACATTTATTTACTGCAATTGGATTGGCTATTTTCATTCAATAAACATCTAATTTGTTTGAAGTTCTTTGGTTTTTTTGTTTCATTTTTTTTCTATAGACACTATGCACACAATGAGTTAAATATAAAATCATTAAGACTAACAAAGAAAGAAGGGTAGAAATAAGTAATAGCACCAAGCTCTATCCCACAACTACTTCAATAAAGACTGAGGAAGAATAATGTGACAAATAATGATCAAGATATGAAGGAAGAAATCATAATGGATCATCATTTTAAACCAAAATTACAGGTTCCGATTCTGTTTCTTTGATATTGGAAAAATATCAAGGATTCAGACCAGGACACATACCTGGAATGGTTCTATTTCTTTGTTAATCTGTTCCTTGAAGAGGATAATTTAGTCTATAGGAAAGTTATCATGAAAAGTACTGCAAACTAGAAGTGGACTGATAGATACATCATTCTATAATTGCAGATCCTTCCAGTTACGTAAAAAGGACTGGAGTGACAAACGATCTACTGGAACTCCAACCAGAGGAAAGCTACAATCTACAAATAGATTGCCCCAATAAAACTCAAGAGACAGATTTTATAAAATTCATACCAGGAATATAATGAACAAATTTATATCCTAGATCAGACAACTTAAGGCCCATTAAAAGTTTATATATCGTAATGGGGACAAACTGCAACCATTCCCAATAATATCTGGAGTGAAACAAGGTTGCCCACTATCACTGTTACTATTTAATATTGTATTAGAAACGCTAGTTTTGGCAATAAGAGCTGAGAAAGAGATTAAAGGAATAAGAATAGGCAATGAGGAAACCAAATTATCAGTCTTTGCTGACGATATGATGGTATACTTAGAGAACCCCAGAGATTCTACTAAAAAGTTATTAGAAATAATCCACAACTTTAGCAAAGTTGCTTGCTATAAAATAAACCCACATAAGTCATCAGCATTCTTATATATCACTAACAAAATCCAGCAGTCAGAGTTACAAAGAGAAATTTCATTTAAAGTAACTACTGATAATATAAAATATTTAGGAATCTATCTGCCAAGGGAAAATCAGAAACTTTATGAGCAAAATTATAGACCACTTTTCACTCAATTTAAGTGTGATCTAACCAATTGGAAAAATATTAAATGCTCTTGGATAGGGCAAGCAAATATAATAAAGATGACAATATTACCTAAACTAATCTATTTATTTAGCACTATACCAATCAGACTCCCAAAAAACTATTTTAATGACCTAGAAAAAATAACAACAAAATTCATATGGAAAAACAAAAGGTCAAGAATTTCAAGGGAATTAATGAAAAAAAAATCAAATGAAGGTGGCTTAGCTGTACCAGATCTAAAATTATATTATAGAGCAGCAGTTACCAAAACCATTTGGTATTGGCTAAGGAATAGATTAGTTGATCAGTGGAATAGGTTAGGTTCAAGGGACAAAACAGTCAAAAACTATAGCAACCTAGTCTTTGACAAACCCAAAGACCCCAGCTTTTGGGATAAGAACTTACTGTTTGATAAAAATTGCTGGGAAAATTGGAAATTAATATGGTAGAAACTAGGCATTGATCCACACTTAACACTGTACACCAAGATAAGGTCAAAATGGGTTCATGACCTAGGCATAAAGAATGAAATTATTAATAAATTAGAGGAACACAGAATAGTTTACCTCTCAGACCTGTGGAAGGGGAAGGACTTTATGACCAAAGAAGAACTAGAGATCAATACTGATCACAAAATAGAAAATTTCGACTATACCAAACTGAAAAGTCTTTGTACAAACAAAACTAATGCAGACAAGATTAGAAGGGAAGCAATAAACTGGGAAAATATTTTTACAGTCAAAGGTTCCGATAAAGGCCTCATTTCCAAAATATATAAAGAATTAACTCTGATTTATAAAAAATCAAGGCATTCTCCAATTGAAAAATGGTCAAAGGATATGAACAGACAATTCTCAGATGAAGAAATTGAAACTATTTCTAGTCATATGAAGATGCTCCAAGTCATTATTAATCAGAGAAATGCAAATTAAGACAACTCTAAGATACCACTACACACCTGTCAGATTGGCTAAGATGACAGGAAAAAAATAATGATGATTGTTGGAGGGGATGTGGGAAAACTGGGACACTGATATATTGTTGGTGGAGTTATGAACTAATCCAACCATTCCGGAGAGCAGTTTGGAACTATGCTCAAAAAGTTATCAAACTGTGCATACCCTTTGATCCAGCAGTGTTACTACTGGGATTATATCCCAAAGAGATCATAAAGAAAGGAAAGGGACCTATATGTGCATGAATGTTTGTGGCAGCCCTTTTTGTAGTGGCTAGAAACTGGAAACTGAGTGGATGCCCATCAGTTGGAGAATGGCTGAATAAATTGTGGTATATGAATATTATGGAATATTATTGTTCTGTAAGAAATGACCAACAGGATGATTTCAGAAAGGCCTGGAGAGATTTACACGAACTGATGCTGAGTGAAACGAGCAGGACCAGGAGATCATTATATACTTCAACAACAATACTATATGAGGACCAGTTCTGATGAACCTGGCCATCCTCAGCAATGAGATCAACCAAGTCATTTCCAATGGAGCAGTAATGAACTGAACCAGCTACGCCCAGAGAAAGAACTCTGGGAGATGACTAAAAGCCATTACATTGAATTCCCAATCCCTATATTTTTTCCCACCTGCATTTTTGATTTCCTTCACAAGCTAATTGTACAATATTTCAGAGTCTGATTCTTTTTGTATAGCAAAATACCAGTTTGGTCATGTATACTTATTGTGTATCTAATTTATATTTTAATATATTTAACATCTACTGGTCATCCTGCCATCTGGGGGAGGGAGTGGGGGGGTAAGAGGGGAAAAATTGGAACAAAAGGTTTGGCAATTGTTAATGCTGTAAAGTTACCCATACATATAACCTGTAAATAAAAGGCTATTAAATAAAAAAAAACTGTATCTAATATTTATTAATAAAATAAAAGAAAGTTTATATATCCCTCACATAAATTGCTGTGGAAATACTTGAAGAACAAAGTATATACTTATCAACTAAACTGGCAAGACTTCAAAGAATACAACCAAGATCATACAATGCCTCAACCTTCCTTACTGAACATGACAAAAAAGTATTAATTTAGGACATAAAAATGAATAAACCAAAAAAGCAGAAAGGAAGAAAGGAAAGAGGGAAGGAACTTAAGAGAAAAAGATGATATAGATTCAAAAATAACCAAGACAAAAAAATAAGAAAATAATTTTTAAATTTAGAAGCAAAGAGCAGCTAGATGGTAGAGTATCAGCTCTGAAATCAGGAGGACTGAGTGCAAATCCAGCCTCAGACACTTAATACTTCCTAGCTGTGTGACCCTGAACAAGTCACTTAACCCCAATTGCCTCAGGGGAAAAAAAATAGAAGCTAATTGTCAGAGAAAAATGAAGCTTGATCACAAGGTTAACCAGAATTCCTAGAATAAATAATAAAAAAGAGAGACAGATAAAACCTAATATTTTAAATAAAACAAGAAAACTAGAGAAAAGAAAAAAAGATGTGAAAAAAAGACCTTAAAGAATATAATAGTATGTTATGTTTTGGGCAACTGGAACTGAGTTCAAACTAGCTAAGTAAACAATGCCCAGAAAAAATCGGACCAAACAGAAGTTAATGACTTCGTGAGATAATAATATGTATCAAAATAAACTCAAAAGTCTAGAAAATACATATATATGTAATAAACACCTCACCTGGAACATACACCAAGGTGAGAAAATTTAAGAATGATTAGATTACCTGAAAACTATGGGGAAAAAAAATGTTTGGATATCATATTTCAAAAAAGATATGAAAGGAAATCATTCAGTTCTATTAGAATGAGAGGGCAAAATGAAAACAGAAAGAATCTACCAGTCACTTCTGTAAAAGAAGCCTGAAAAGGAAAACTTCCAAGAATTTTATGGTTAAAATCCTTGGTCAAAAAATATTTCAAGCCCCTATAAAGTGATTAAAAAAAAATAAGCCATAGTCAGGATTTAGTAGCCTTTACTGTAAAGAGGTGTAGAACTTGAAATATGTTATTCCAATAAACAATAACTGTAGGCAGAAACTCAAGAATAACTTATGTAGCAAAATAGTATAAAGCTCCAGAAGGAAATATGGACCTTTAATTTAAAAAATAATTGTATCCAAGAATGCCTGCTGCAAAGATCAGGGCTGAATAGATTGCAAATACAGGACTGAAAAGAAATAAGTATACAAAAAGATAAAATAAATACAAGATATAATTCATGAGCGACTTACAAGGATGAATTATTGACATTCCCATAGGACGAGATGATATAAGTGTGCCCTCAAAACTCTAATCCAGGGTCACATAGGAATTTAATAAAATAGAGGACCTAGATTTTTTTTATTAAGTTTTGATTATCTTAATAGAAGAAAGAAAAAGTATGAGAAAAGAAATCTCCTAGGGAAGAAGTGGGGCAGAAAAAGGGGGGAAGTCACTGTTTCAGATAATAGAGGTGACTAAGATGAACAACAAATGAACAGTGGAGGAGGAATTAAGAAGAGTTAGCATCAGTAGAATCTTTTTTGAACTAATCAAAAAAGAGTACTGTAATGTTCTCTGGTTTAGTTTTCTTAGGGTCTCTGGTCAACCTTCTTTTCAGTCAGTAATCATCACAAGTGCAGCCAGGTGTTAAAGTCCAAATCCTTTATTGCCTCCTTCAAAGCCCTATCTCCTTCACTTGGGGCTCCGATAGTTTTCTGGAGTCCTATCTCTCTCCTTGGTTCTGAGATCTTGAGCCCTTGCCTGCCTTCTCTGCCTCTGAATCTCTCTGAATCCAAAGGTTTGTGCTTCAGCCTCCAGGCACCACAAAGGTGGACAATGGAATGTATCTGTCTCAGCCTCTGAGAACTTCTAGTGCTCTTGTCTTCTCTGACTCTGAGAACTTCTCCTCTATGGCTCTCAGTCCCTGCTTATATGTTACACACTGAGTACCCACCAAACATTATGTCTCTAGGAAAACATTATTTGTTGTAGGATTAAAGACAATAAAATAATATGATAATATCAAAGGATGTTGTTGTTTTTATTTTGCAAAATAAACATCAATTTCTGTTGAAAATTCATAAAAATATTGTTCTGTGTCGCACCAAATGTAAAATTGAGGTCTGGCACCAAATGATGAGTTTTGGTTAACAATTCACATATGAAGAATTTGCAAGGGCTTTCTCCTTTTCCAAAGGTACAATGATTTATGAGAAGAGGTTACATGAAAAGGTAAAATAGGCAATTAGAATGATAAATATGAAATAGATTTGAGAAAGCATGTAGTTAGCAAGGAAAGGAGTTTTAACAATTAACAAAGGAAAAGACAAGTTCCTTTGTAATTCATAATTAACTAGGAGAAAGGAAATAAGCCATGAGGTGGGAGTACTATTGATTGGCAGGCTAAATCTGAAAAGGGATTTAGGACCCTAAAAGACTTAGCTATAACAAGAAGAAAGTCACCATGAAGCATGGGGAGGAGATGAGAAGAAAGACACCAATAAGAGGCACAACCTAATGGCAGATTTAAAGAGATTCAGCCAAGATGCCATAGGCCATGGAGAAATGTATAGGAGAAATGTCACTCTGGGCATTTGATATCATAACATGGCTTTCTGATTGGATACAGTAAGGTGGGATTTCCCAAGATCTCCACAGCAGGTGGGACTATAAGGCTGAGCTGATCCCTATCAGTGCCCTTTTCTTCTTGCCTGGTGGAGTAATGTTATTGGTACTTCAGGCTTTCTCTGTCAACCCTACCTAGTGATCCAGGACTTCATCAATATGATTAAATTTATGATTCCTTAATATAGAAGTAGTATATAAAACTAAAAACTTTTAATGTATGTAATACGGATAGTAATATGTAATACATAATATAAACAAGATATTGCTGTGGTAAATCAAGGGTTGTGGAAGGAACAATTGTCTACCTTCTGTCCCCAAGCAAATTCATTTTTTTCCCCTCTCTCTAAAAAGTATTAAGGCTATTTTTAAGATTTGCAAAACTTAGGGGTCAAAAAGTTTAGGCTTTTGATGGTCTTTCTTGTTCTTCTTGGGTATAAAACAGTAAGAAAGAGATGAAAGTATTATCTTGTGCTTAATTGACCATGATAAGCAACTCAGACTAGGAAACTCTATCCAAATGGATCATTTCAGGGTGATTTCAATGTATATCTTCGTTGAAATGTTCCAAGTTCCAATGAACTTAAGGTATTGAACTAGCCAGAATTAACCCAGCTCAGAACAATTGGCAGGGAGTGGTGGATTAGAACAGAATGGCCTCATTATACAATGGGCAATACAGAGGGAGGTGAATCAGGTTGTTCTGGAATTTAAGGTAAAGCCTCTTGAGATGATGGTTGATTGCTTATTTTGAGATATACTGTAATCCTGGGAGATTAGAGAGTAGGAGAGATCAATGGCAGTATGCTCTGTGTCCTAAAGAATTTTTCCTTATTGATTGTTGCTATAAAATGTCTTTGGGGCCCACCAGCCATTTTGTCCCTGGACAATGTTGGATGAAATGTAATAAGTTTGACTAAGAGGTTTCTTCAGAAATCAGTTTACCTCCAAAGCACCCTGGAGGGATTGTATTTTTGGAGGATGGAAAGAACTTTACCTTCTTATAAAGGACAAATTCAGAAGAAGTATCTTTACTGGAATCACATGCCTTTGTGTTACTAATGGTCATCTTCATCCAACTGCCTCAGTTTAATTCTGTTAAAAGTCCTAGGCTTTAAATGAATCATGTTTACATGTGAATGGAGAAAGAACTGTTTGGTTTTAGAAGGCTTTTTGGAAATGACAAGGATTGTGTATAGACAAAGTCATCCAGTTGAAAGCTTAGCTTTAGACTCAGAAGGAATGAATTCAAAAGAAAGCAAATAGGATTATCTAACAATCCTGCTAAAAGAATTATTTGAGTTTTTTGTTTGTTTGTCTCATTTTGGTTATTGTTGCTTTAATTTGGCATTTGAAAGTCCAAGTAGAATTTTGTCACTTGGACTTCACTGTGATTCTTTGGTTTTAGACAGTGCAGGAGAAAGAAGAAGCATTTGAAAAAAAAAAAAAATAATGCTCAAATCTCTCTAAAAACCCAAAGGCATTTCTGGAATTGAAGATATGGATTGTGAGTCAATTGGACCCCATTTAATTGTTGAGGACCAGTAGAGGTGCTGCATCAATTCATGATTTCCAAAATATAAAATGAGAATTGAAATTCATTCTTTCTCCATCTCTGTCTCTGTCTTTGTTTTTCTCTGTCTTTGTGCCTTATCTCTTTATTTCTCTTCCTCTCACCTTCTGGATTTCAGAAGTATCCCAAAATATTGGGATTTCAGATAGGTGTCATGAGCTATCTCAAAAGAATTTGTAGAATCAGACTATCTCCAAATCAAGAGGCAAATATTTCATCATGATGTCAAATGGCAGATTAACTTCCATAGCAGAACATACAATTTACAAGGGAAAAATAGGATCTTTATAGGAAAGGACTCAAAGTAAGGTATGCTAAGTGTGCTAGTTACTTGCCTCAGAAAGTCAACAGTTCATTAAGGAATGTTTTGATGGTCTTTCTTGTTCTTGGGTTCAAAATAGTAAGAAGGAGATTCAAGCATTTTATTATGCTTAATTGACTATGATAAGCAACTCTATGATACTTTACCCAAATGGATCATTCCAGGGTGTCTTCAATGTATATCTTTGTTGAAATCTTCCAAGTTCCAGTGAATTTAAGGCATTGAATTAGCCAGAACTAACCCAGCTCAGTTAGTGGTTTGGGGTTAGATTAAATTAGAGAGATCATTTCTGTGAGGGATATAGAAGACCCTTACCCAAAATGACTACTCAGAGATCATTCAGTAAAAAAGCAGAAAAGTTGTTTATTGAAAACCTCTGGAGGATGAGCCGTCCTATCACGAGATAAGAAAGAGAAAACTCATGGTAGGAGGGCCAAAGAAGTAGTAAAGATACATAGCTTTTATACAAGAGATTACATCATAAGTAAGAGGGCATTGAGAAGGGGGGGGGGGGAGGCATCTAATTGGTTGTTGCTATTCGGAGAGATTGGAATGGAAGATTTCTGTTTCCCTAAATCTCCTGATTTCTAGGAAACAGAAAATTGGGCCTTCAGGCTTAATCAAGCAGATAGTGGTCAAGCTAATAGACTAAATATCGATAAATGTCAAAAACTGATAAATGTCATCATCTCAGGTTAAGTAAATATGTTTATAGCTGGCCAAGGCTCAAGTAAATATGAGTCTGCACATATTATACAGGTCATAAGGGAAACACAGAAATACTGAAAATAAAATACAGAAAAAGAATTCATACATTCCTATAAGTTTTTCACCTTATCTCTCCATTCCATACATTATTAATATGCTCTATGTTTTTAAGAAAACTTTTCCTTATCGATTGTTGCTATAAAATGTTTGAGGTGTCAGGACCACCTTGAGTCTTTCCATGGGGCATGACTGGCAGGAAGAAGAATCAAATATTGGAAAGGAAGGGAAGCTTACATTCTATCTGAAATTGAAATTCTGTGTGTCCATTCCTGAACTAATTAAGTATAGTAGATCCAGGGACAGTGACCTGAAGCAGCAAAACCTAGAAAGTAGACAAAGATCTACACAAAGTGTAAAGTAGTTGAGAGTTTACCTACCATAGCACCCATGAGAAATATATTAAAATTATTTATGTAAATAATACCAAAGCTAAACATTTGGAGATGTATTAATTGCTATGAGGTAGGCTAAGTGCTATAATCAAAATGATAATTTTACCTAAATTATTTTACTTATTCAGTTTCTTATGCAACAAATTAACAAATATTTACATCATGGAATTAACAGATATAATAAACTTAATTCAAATACAAAAGATCAAGAATTTCAATGGAAATCTTGAGAAAAAGTAAAGTACCATAAGTAGGAGTACTAGTAAACTCTACTGAAAAGAAATAATGATCAAGATGATCTCCTGTTAGTTAAAAATGGGAAGATCAACTATTTGAATAGATTGAATGTAAAAAATTCAAAACAAATTAAATTAGTAGATTGATATTTGTTAATTCGCAAGACCCAAGCTATTGAAATAAAGATTGCCTATTTCAATAAAAACTTTCACAAAAAATCAAAAGCAGTTTGATAGCAAATAAATTTAGATTAGCAAAATATAGGTAAGTTCCAATTGATACATGATTTCTACATAAAATAGCATATCTTTTAAATTTTTTTTTTTTTTTTTAAGAAGGGGAAAAAAAAAATCTTCCAAATCTAAGGATAGGAAAAGATCATAATCCTCAAGAAATATAGAGGTTCAGACAAGATGAATTAGACAATTTTGATTTCCTTTATTTTTTCTTTCAATGTTTTTGCATAAACAAAACTAATGCAGCTAAGATTCAAAGTGACACAGATAACAAGGAGAGAAAAAAAAAAACTTTTTTAAAAACACATTTCTCTGCTGTCTCTTTATAAAGATACCTAATGAATTCATTCAAATTTATGAGAATAGAAATTATTCCACAATATTTTCATCAACAAGAGATATGAACTGATAGTTTTCAAAGAAAGTGATTAAAGTTATGGATAGTCATATTAAAAAAAAATCATTATTCAGAGGTGGTTACCATGTTGCATCATGTCTTTTAGTATTATGGTTGATCAGAATTTTTGAGTCTTACCGACTTGTCTTTACAATACATAATTATTGTGTAAATGGTTTTCCTGTATCTATTAACTTCACTTTTCATGAGTTGACATGTCTTCATAAAGAAAATGACAACTATGAAATAATAAATCAAAGAAGTTATTACCAATTTAGAGAAAAAATAAATATATGTGTGTGTACATGCACACACATATATTGACTAAAGGGCTAGTGAATAAAAAAGTAAAAACCAATTGGAAACTAAATAACTTAATTCTAAAGAATGGATGAGCCAAAGAGCAAATATTAGAAATATAGGTAATTTCACCAAAGAAAATAATAACAATGAGACAAGAGACCAAAATTTTTTGGGGAAGGAGTTAAAGTAGTTAGGAGAGACGTATATATGTGTATAAGTGTTTATATGCATATTTACATATATAGACTTGTTCTGTCATATCTGATGATAACAATGTTCTAAGGGAACACATACATCATTCACCCATATTAAAATGCAAAGATTTATCCTTGGATTTTTTTTTCTCCTTTGATTGTTCACTCATGTTTACCTTTTAATGTTTTATTGAGTCCAATATTTGCATATCAAAATTTATATGTTGCTTTTGTCTCTTTATCAGGAATGCTTGCAAATTATCTATTTCAATAAATTTTCATTTTTTCCCCCCAGCAATATAAAATTATACTCAGTTTTGCTGGCTAAAGTTTCCTTAAGTTTTATGCTTATATATCTTTTTATTTTGGGAATTCTAAGTTCTCTGCTCCTTCAACATGATAGCTGAAATATCTTTATATATAAGAGTGTGTGTGTATGTGTGTGTGTGTGTGTGTGTGTGTGTGTGTGATTGTAGCTCCTAGATATTTAAATATTTTCTTTATGGCTAAATTTATGGATTATGGCCATGATATTCCTGGAACTTTTTATTTTCACATTTCTCTCCAGAAATTATTGATAGGTTCTATTTTTTTTTACTTTGTCCTTTGTTTCTAATAGAGCTGAGCATTTTTTTCATGATTTTTTGAAATATGGACATATCCTCAATTTCTATTTCTTTGTTGGAATAAAAAGAGTTACTATTAATATAATTTTTTGTTTTTATGGGTCCTTTTTTCTTTTTCTTTGATCTCCTTGGGTTATAGAGCTGATTATAGTATTGCTGGGTCAAAGAGTATGGATAGTTTAAATCCTTTTGGGGATGTTTCATGTTATTCTCCACAATTTTTAGACTAATTCACAACTTCACCAATAGTACATTAGTGTCTCAACTTTTCCAAATATTTGTCATTTTTCTTTTCTGTCATATTATCCAATATGGTAGGCATGAAATAATTAAATTAAAGTTGCTTTAATTTTTATTTCTTTAATTATTAGGGATTTAGAACATATTTTCATATGATTATAGATAGTTTTGATTTCTCTGAAAACTACCTATTCATATTTTTGACCATTTATCAATTGAGGAATAACTCTTGAGTTAGTTCCTTATATAGTTGAGAAATGAGACCTTGAGAAACTTACATTGATTTTTTTTCTCCCAATTCTTTATTTCTTCTATTTTTGGTTGTATTGAATTTATAAAAAAACTTTTAAATTTTATACTGTAAAAAAACATTCAGTTTAATTCCTTTGAATCTCTTTATTTCTGGTTTAGCTATGAACTCTTCTCCTATCCATATATCTGACAAGTATTTTTTTTTTCCCATGTTCCCATAATTTGTTTTTGTATCACCCTTTAGGTCTAAATAATACACCCATTTTTTATCTAGGTATATAGAGAAGTAAAAGCTTAGAAATAGTGCCACATCTCACAAAAATAGATTTTTGGCATGAAGAGGAGAATAACCTAATACAAATAACAAGGTTTCTTCCCCCCTTTCCTTCCTCCCGCCTCCCTTTCTTCCTTTCTTCCTTCTTTCTATCTATCTCTTTTCCATTTTTTCACTCTATTGTAGACATTTGTGTACATGCCATAAATATTTCTGTTGAAGATACTACTAGCTCTTCAATCACCAGGTTCAAAAATCTAGAATCGTATTTTTTTTTCCTTTTATCCTTCAGTTCCCCACACATGTAATCAGATGCTAAGCCCTGTCAATTTTCCTTCCAACTCTATTGTTTCCATAGTTCATACCATCAGCACTCTTTGTCCTAGTCTATTATAAGATCCTCTTAATTTATCTCTGTGCTTCTAGTTGTTGCTTCTCCAATCCACCTTCCATAGAGCTTCCAAAATAATCTTCCTAAATTAGGAATGAGTCTGAACATGTAACTTCCCTACTCAACAATATTCACTTACTCCCTAGTGCTAATCTGATGAAATTCAATATCCTTATGTTTAAGACCTTTCATAGCATGATTCCAATTTATCTTTTCAGGTTTATGTTACACTCTCTCTCCGTATGCTTTCTAACTCCAGATAGACTAGACAATTAGTTTTTCTCCAAATTGACATTTTCCTGCATCTAGGTATCTTTTTTACTTGAAAAGAAGGGAGGAATGAAGTGAAGGATGGAAAGAAGGAAAAAAGAAAGGAAGGAAGCAAGGAGGGAGGAAGGAAGGAAGGAAGGGAAGAAAGAAAGGAAAGAAGGGGAAGGAAGGAAGAAGGGAGGGAAGAAGGGAGGGAGAGAGGAAGGGAGGGAGAGAGGAAGGAAGGAAGGAAGAAAGGAAGGAAGGAAGGAAGGGAAGAAAGAAAGGAAAGAAGGGGGAAGGAAGGAAGAAGGGAGGGAGGAAGGGAGGGAGAGAGGAAGGAAGGAAGAAAGGAGGAAAGGAAGGAAGGAAGGAAGGAAGGGAGGGAGAGAAGAAGGGAGGGAAGAGGAAGGGAGGGAGAGAGGAAGGGAGGGAGGAAGTCATCTTACTTACACTATATCTTTGTTCTCCTCAGAACAGAACTTGAATACTTGCTCTTATGAGCCTGGACAATGACTTCCCGAATCAGGGTTCAAATTCAACATCAGCAAATTCAACATTGGCAAGCTATATGATTATAAGTAAATTTCTTATTCTGTAAAATAGGGATAGTATATCTTCAAATATTTCTAAAATGTATTTTTGAATCTCTACTTTCCCCTCATAACTCTCAATCTTACATGTACGTGTATGTATATGTGTGTGTGTATAATTTTTGTTTATATACTATTTCTCACCCCTAGCATAATGTAAAATCATTGAAAGCCAGGGCTGTGTGATCATTTTCATCTTTGTATTCCTCTAAATAACTAGAACATTTTCTGGTACATAGGAGAGTCATTTTTTTAGGGATGAGGTAAAAAAATATAATCAAAGCTTTATATTTTTTATTAACAATCTGTTATTTTCTCTTTCTCCCATATACATTGAGAAGGGGAGGAAAGCCAAAAACCTTCATACACAGTAGGATTTTCATTAATGTTTCTCAAATTGAATCGATTTGTCTCATTTCCCCTTCGACCTCACATTCATGTTATTCTCACATCATTGTCTTGAGAACAAAGACTATCCAGTCCTATACCTCTTTCAACAACTGATCAGATGTTTTACATAAGATAAATTCTTTGTACATATTTATTGAAATGAATTTAATTGGTTTTTGTATACACAGTATGGTATTAAACATTTTAGGCCATAAATAATTGTTACTCACACTTATGCAGCATTTTTAACATTTTCAACATGTTTTATTTGAAATTACTCTCTAGAAATAAAGGAACTCAAGTTCAGGCTGTTTAAGTGACTGGTTTAAGGTCAAATAATTAGTGGATATTGAACCTAAGATTGAAACTCAGATCTTATGTGATTCAGAATAGCATGTTGCTTCTCAAGATGACCAACTGAAAAAAAAAAAAAAGAAAGAAAAAAAAATCAGAAACACCCTGGATCTATTCTTAGCTCTGTCTCTAACAAGCTTTGTAAGCTTCAGATTGCAAATCTTTTTGGCTTGCTATGAGTCAATTTTTTCATTTCTCAAATGATGAATATCTCTAATGTTCTTTTTAGCTCCAAAATGTATGTTTCTAAATCTCTCTTTGTCCCTCTGGAAGCTAACAACCTAGTTGAGAAGACAAACACACCTGCAAACAAACTTGAAATCACTAGAAAACTGTCACAATGCTACATATGAATAAATGCAAATGAATAGATTGTCTCCAGAAATATAAAAGGGATTAAAGGTCAACTGCTTCTTCCCCATTCCAAATAACATATATATATATATATAAGCACAGTACATCTGAAAGAAAAAAATAGCTTTGTGTCACTTAAGGAACTAGGTATGGTAGGGACCTGAGAGACCATCTAATCCAATCTCCTCCCTCTATTTTTTTTTTTAATATTGATGAAGTGACTTGAACATAGTTACCCAGCTAAAATATCATAGTTAGGACTGGAATTCAGATCAGGAAATTTCTGAGCAAGTGACTTTCCAGACTTGTCCAACTGACCAAAAAAAAAAAAAAAAATTTAAACATTAAAGAAAAAAAAAATTCCAGGGCCTGGTCAAATACCTCCCTAAATGAATTTCTCCCTGTTTTATTTTTTCTTGGCAATCAATATAGTCTCCTGAAATTTCGCAGAAATTAAATATGTTGTAGCCCTGTTTTACAGATGGAGATGCTTGAGATCCAGGAAGGGAAAGAATATTCTTTAATTTTTGACCTACTAGCAACTAAGGCTGTCAACCTCCTGGTAACCTCTGCCAAGACTCCTTTGCGTTTCTATATGGAAGAGAACTTGTGTGGAATAATAGGAAATTGATACTGTTCCTCTGTGTGTATGTATGTATCTATATATATGTGTGTGTATGTATATATATATATATATATATATATATGTATTGTGTGTATGTGTATGTGTATGTGAAAATACATGTGTTTCTGCCATGTGTTCCACAGGAATCCCTGCCTCAGGACAGAACCGTTGGTTGTTATCATGATGAAATCGCTGATCAACTGAATACTCTTTTCAATCCGAGGCTGAAGTCCTTTGTGGGAGAAGAGAGGATGCTGTGCTCAGAGCTGGAGGAGCTGACCCCGAAGACCCTGACAGCTGTGTCCATCCAGCTTGCTCCTCCAATCGACCTGAGCTCTGGGGAACCACTTGGATGTTTAGTAACCGTATCCCATGGCAATCTGTTTGGGAAAACAGCTTCTGCAAGTGCTGAGGGTTGTGTCAGCTTTAGAAAGCTGCTGCCATCTAGGGATGAAGGGATGCTGCTTCCCCTCACACAGGTTGTCATTAATGACTGCTGCCCAGGGAGAAGATGCTCTGCTTGGTCTCCCCCTTATCCCCAACAACAGCTTCACAAGGTCTCTCTCTCTCTCTCTCTCTCTCTCTCTCTCTCTCTCTCTCACACACACACACACACACACACACACACACACACACGAGTCACACACCTTCATACTGGCTGTAATCAATACTGGTACCAGGTTGTTAGATTTCTGCCAATCTCTAAGTAAGGGAAGTCAGAGGGAAGAATGGGGAAAGGAAAGGGGGCATATATCAGAGAAAGAGAGGAAGGGAGAAGCAGAGAAAGAGAAAGAGACAGAAGAAAGCAAGACAGAGAGTGACATAGATGGATGAAGAAATCAGTGGGAAGAGAAAGTCTCTATCGGAGAGAGGAGAATGGGTTTTGATAATGTGCTGTGTGTGTGTTTATTGAACCTTTTAGCTGTCATCATGCTGGTCTCCATACACTAGCTTAATGAGATCAGCTGTATCTAGCTACTTTATTATCCATCCCAACTCCCTCTTCAGAAAACCCTTACCGCCAGAACCACTAGCTCTTTACCTTTCGTATTCCTTATAGAAGGAATCAGGACTGAAGGAGCATATGGAAGACACACGGAGTTAACTCCATGGCATTATATAGTAAACCATCCTTTTCTAGTACAAAACGAACAATACTGCTTTCAGAAAAGGGAAGGGGAGAGGGCTGGGGGTGGGAGTGGGGAAGGTGGGCACAGCAGTGTGGAAGGGGTCCTGCTGATAACCATAGGGCCCTGCTGGGAAATTTCAAATCAAATTCTTTCTGAAAGGAAGTGTTATTAAAAGTAACTTTAATCCTTCCAGCCAGACGGCTCGTAAAAGCATACAATTAAGTCAAACAAATGACAAGCGCATTCTCTCTCCTACCTGTTTCCCCCTTCTGAGAGTAATTACTACAGGCTAGTCTTGTCTCATTTTGTGCAAATAGAGGTAGAGTGTTCCGTGGAGGTGCAGCTTCCCTCCCCTTCACTCTCCTTGCCTTCCCCCTCCTCTCCTCTTTTCCTCTCCTCTCTTAGATTCTCTTTTCTTCTGTTCCTCCAGACTCTCTTTTCTTCTCTTCCTCTCAACTCTTCTATTTTTTCCCCTCCCTTTCCTACCCCATCCTGATTCCCTTCAGCATGCCAACTAACAGGCTTGCACATCCAGGCAAGAACAAAGGGGTGAATTTCAATATTTCCTCTTTGTGCAAGGTTAATTGAAAATCAAAAAGTCACTTTTCAAATGTCATATTAAAACCGCCACTGCATCAATTTCCTTTCGGCTCCCATCTCCTCACAGAGAGAAAAAAGTGTTTGGGGGGACAGAGAGAGGGAGGGAAGGATACTGAAGGGGAGAGGGGAGAAAAAGAAGTAAGGAAATTTAAAAAAATCAGAGAAATACACACAGTTGTTTGATTGCAGATATGCTAGCATGCAGTGGAAAATTGTTTCCCAGAGTGTCCTCAGTGAAAGGCATCCTTTGTATTTGATGTTATGGTGCTTGATTTTTTTTTTTTTCAGGGATGGATTGTGTCCTAAATCTGTAGCAGATTGGATCCTCAGATTTTAAGTAATGGATCACAATGTGAGAGTTAAGATGTCTTCAGATTATATGCTCACACACGGGTAAGAACCAGGCCTTCAATTCTTCAATTTTTTGCCCAGATTGTCAGAGTGAAATGAGGAAAGGAATGATCCTTGTGTGATTTCAATAGAGATGAAAGATCCATCTAGATAGCTGATTCTCCCAAATCCGCTATTTCCTCTTTACCACATTTTGACTTTGAAATATTTGGTATCTTCTTTCTGTTCTCAGCTAGAGAGAGGAATATGCTCCATGCAAACTTCGACATCAAATAGACAAAACTGGATTAGGAGGATTGTGAAAGTTCATCATACAGGTTAGAAGCAAGGGGACTTAATGGTTTAATAAAGTGTTTATGTCACATTTCTCTGGTGGCCATTGCTGGATGACAATGGGCACTGGTTCAAATTTTAGAAGAATTGTGAAACTTAGTCTATCCACAAAACAACAAAACAAACAGGAGATCTACTTAGAAAGAAAAAAGAAAATCAGTCAAATAATTTTGTTCGTTATTGACTAAATAATCAGAAACAATCAGATGGTTTTTCTATATATTATTTCATGCCTTAGTCCACTTCCATGTGTGTGGGGGGGTGGGGGAGAGAAGGAACAACCACAACAAAAACAATTAGTATTACCCCAGATACCCTTCTTCACTGGACCTTTCAGAGATGGCAAGAAATGAATGGAGAGGGGGCCCTGCTTTCACTCCTCACCCCTAAAACTGATCTTTCTCAGAGTCACAGGGACTTTTATGAGTCAAGGAACTTAAGGTGAAATCTCTGTCATTCAAATTTGTTGTTGTTGTTGTTGTTATTTTAATTTAATAGGAGTTTTATTTTGTTTTGAGGCCAGTCTCTGTGGTAGCCAGGGTAGTTTGAACTTCATCTCCTTATTTGTGTATTTATTTATTTCTTGACAAGCAGAAGGAGCCACCTTAACTCATTAACTATTTACTGGTAAACTAAATTTCTTGAAAACCAGATGGATTGTTCCTTAGTGAAATGTCATTGGCAGCTAACATTTTAAAGCTTCCAATTCATGTTGAATGAACTAATTGCAATTTAATTCAAAAAAATCTGATGCTTTCCTGACCTGTTTAAGCTCTACTTAAGGCTACATTTTTCACATCTCTGATTGGTAAATTAAATAAAAGAATTGTGCCTTACCTTTTAGATATCTATAGAAATTAGCGCTTCCTCATGAAAATATTTTGTTGCCATAACATCTTAATCTCAGGAAGGTTGTATTGGTTGTTGTTTTTGTTATGGTCTTCTACATGAAAATCTTAAGTCCAATGAAACATTAGATTTTAGACTAAGGTGACCCTCTGATCTCAAAATGGAATATAAGCTCCAAAAAGTACTACCAAGTTAGATAGGCTCTGAGTGTGATGAATCTGGTAAGAGAGAACCTGGTAAGATCACTAGGTCGTGATCTCCATTCCCTACCCCAACTTGGTGACCCACGAAACAGATCAATTTAATGATTCTTAGTCTCATGTGGTCCTTTTCCCATTTCTTCATAATTTGTAGCAAATTGAGGAAAAGATTTGGTCCTAGGAATCATAGATTAATTAATTCCAGTGTCTTCTCACTCTTGATTATTTCCAATTCATTCTATATATAACCTGTTCTTACATAGCTGTTTATATGTTAACTTCCCCATTATATTGTGAGCTCCTTGAAAGCAGATATTTTATATTAATTTGTATTCCCAGTGTTTAACATGACATAGAACAGGTGCTTAATAAATGTGTATTGACTGACTGAGTTCTTAGATACTTGAATATTCAATTGTTTAATCTCTTTGACATTCAATCATTATGGAATGATTATTACATTGAAGCAGCTCTATCACATATATACTACCCTGGGCCTTAGATGGCTAGACTTAATAGTAAGGAAGACTTAAATTCAAATCCTGCTTCAGAACTTAACTAGGCAAGATGCTTAACTTTTTCTTAATTTCAGTTTCCCTATTTATTGTGGGAAAATATTTTTTTTCACATTGTTCAGAAAATCATATTATTGCATTGTTTGAACTTAGCTTTATATGGATAAAAAGAAGGTCTAACCAAAAGCTTACAGTTGGATTCAGCGGTGCTTTGGGGAATATTTAGACACACCTGGGTCTGTTGTGGGCCCACCCACTAGTGTTTTGGGTTCCTCACATCTTAATATTTATATTTATGTGCTTATATAAATTTCAAACTTCCCTGTTCTGGAAAAGGCCTACTACCTACAGTCTAGCCTCCTTGTCTTGGGGCCTTAGATTTTCTGAGGAAGTTAAAATGTTATTCATTCATAAATTATACTTTGTATTCCCAGGGTGTAGCATAGTGCCAGGCATAGAATAGGTGCTTAATAAATGTGTATTGATTGAGTTCTTAGACACTTGAATATTCAATTATTTAATCCCTTTGACAGATCTTAACTGGGCATGTTACTGTGATTCTGAAGGCAACACAGCCAATCAGGAAATGTCCTTTTACCATTGTCTGAACTCTATATAAGATAACCTCACAAAGACTTAAGGAGGGAGCCATACTTTTTTCTGCCTCTCTCCTTTACCAAATGACCTAGTAAAAGTTTTTCAGGTTCTTATGTTTAACTGTAAAATGGGGATAATAGCACTTATTTCATAGGTGTGTTGTGGAGATTAAATGAAATGTGTAAAGTGTCTTGCACTATAGAAATGTTCAGTATTATTATTGGCATTATTGTTATATCTTTCTTATTGATGAACTGAAAACAACAAAAAAAATGAATGTAAATAGTGGATAGATAGCTTGCTAATATTCCTTGGAAAGGAAAATAAAAGTGCTCTTCAAAGCGTACTCCAAAAGACTTCCCCCAAATTTTATTTCCTGGGACATTTGGTCATCTTGTCTATTAATCCATATAATTTGCCAAAGGAACATTACAAGATGGTTGTGGTTTATATACTGTAATGCTGGAGAAACTGAGGCAAGATAGAGATCAGAGAGTATTTAATATTTCATTTAAATGGGAGAGATTTACTGGGACCAAATAGATCCATGGCTTGGTCCCGGGGCTGAATGAGACTATTGTCTCCAAGAATCCAGGGAACAATCTGAGCTCTCCATAACATATATATATATATATATATATATATATATATATATATATATATATATACAAGTAGCTCAGATACAGGGAGTAGACAGAGGCAGGGGTGGAGTCAGGGTGCTGAGAGCAGAACTGGACTCTGACAGGGTTTGGGAGGCACTGGACATTCTGGGATGGAGAGAGGCATTCTGATAAGTAGGGAAGGGATGGGGTCATGATGTCTAAGAGAGAAGGTCTTTTATCCTTATCTGGATCATCATGATTAGGAGGGAGGGATGGCTGAACAGAACAATTAGAAACAGAGGCAGAACAATTCAGAGATACCAAAGCATGACAATTACGGAAACTGAGTCAGGACAAGAAAAAAGAACTGTGGCACAACAATACAAATAGCTATTGCAGAAATTGAAGACATAAGAATCTCTTTAAAGACTTTATAAAAAAAGATTTTCTGAAGTCAATATATGCCATGATAATTGCTGTCATAGAGGATATGAGCAAAAGGAGTTCTCCCTAGACTACAGATACTATTTCACACAGCTATCTACTGGTGCTAATAATACCTTGATTTGCTTATAAAGGATGAATAAATACTTTTGATTCTTTTGTTAGAGTATGGGTGGCAGTAGAGAACAAGAGAAAGACAGATGTGGTTAGATTGAATTGGAGAAAAGACATATGAATGAGAAGGGGAGAAAAATAGTAGCTTGAAATAGAAATGCAAAGTAGAATCCCTAACATTTAGTGACTTCAAAATAAAGTTGCCAAAGGGTAGGAAGGGAAAAAAAAAACAAACTTAGAAATATTTACTTGGGTCTAGAAATTTAACAAAAGGATAAAGACATTATGTAGAACACATAGATTAATTAGTTCTATTTCATTCCCTCTTGACTATTTCAAATTTATTTATATGTCCTGTTAAATTTAAACAAAGTTCTATATTAATATGATGCTTATATTTCATTGACACTTTCTTTAAAATGAGTATATGAGATATGGAAATATCTGGATATGAGAAGCACTGAACAACATTTTTTAAATAAATAAAATAGATTATCTTTTAATAGATAGAAAACAACTAATTATAAGCTTGAAACTCATGCAGAATCAAATCTGCTCTTTGTGGAAAACAACATTAGTAACATTATAGAAAGGAACTCAAAACTAATACCATATTAGAAGAAAAGAAAGATTGCAGAAGACACTGACTTAAATGGCAAAAACTTTAGTCCTCTCTACTTAAAGAACCCATCAACTCAAAACTAAATAAACAAAAAACAAAACAAAGTGAAAGAAACAAACAAAAAAGATAGACAAAAATAAAGATATTGGATTTCTCAGCAATGTTTAATAAATATACATACACACAATATAAATAAATATAAAGCAAAAAGAACAACATAGAGACAGAACAAAACAAAACAAACAAAAAAATCCAAGAAACTGCTAGTAAACACTTTGTCTTTTTAAAAGTAATGATATGGAAATGAAGGCAATATTGGTTGCTCAATGCCCTATCTCCCAAAAAAAGGCAAAGGAGAATTATACAAGATGATAAGCTGTATCTTCTCACATAATAATGAAAAGTGGCTTGACCTGAGCACTAAATAGTTGGGGGGAAAAAGATTCAGATGAACCCTGGATAGTGTGAAGGACATAGACCTATTTAAGAGCATAAGACATAACCTCAAATCTTTTGTTCATTGACTGAAAGACCAGCCAGAAATCAATGAGTGAAAAAGCCTGAAAGAATATATTATTTGTTTGTATGGAGAATTATAATTGTGGATTTATTTGTTTCTTTGTTTTAATATAGTATTGTTGGAAAGTGAATCCTTGCTGAAAGCATTTCAGGATTGAATTCAGGAAAATGAGAGAATGAGTCAGTGTGTGCCAGGGTAAATGTGGAGCTGGAAAATACATATCACATAAACCTAGGGACTATCTGGTTAAAAAACAGGTGCCACAGTATTGATAATAAAGGATATACTATGACTTATGATATGCTTATGATGGATTATTTATTATTTATTTATGGAACCCTCACTCGTCCAACCTACTGTTCATGCTGTTTATTTGGAGCTTAAGATTGGAAAGAGAAGCCTAGGAAATGGCAGTGAGAAATGCAGAGAAAAACCAGTAGGCCTGAGACAAAAACCTTATATAACTAGAGCCGGCTACACTGATTCCTTCTAACTGTGATTCCTTCTTCAATGTGGGAGTCTGAGGCATGTGGTGCACTGTAAGCACTGAAATGACATTTGGATGACACTTCTCTCTGAAACAGGATTCAGAGCACTGGGGCAGAGGCATTGCCCTTCGCTTAGTTCCAACAGAGTAGAATAGTCTCAAATTTCAACATAATCAGAGGGGAGAGATAGTCAGTTCTAAGAATGAAGAACACAGGTAAGCCTTGAGGAAGGACTGAGAACCAAGGTGGAGAACTCAGTGGACAAGTCTTTATAGTTAAACTTTTCTGTAGGAGAGCGTACCAAAAAGATCAGAGGTTCATAGATTTAGGGCTGAAGGGTTCTCGAATGACCTCTAATCAAATACTCTCATTTTTCAGGTGAAATAGCTGAAATTGAAGAAATTTTAGTGATTATACCTGCAGCTAATAAATGTCAGAGGCAGAATTTGAACCTAGATGCTATACTCCATGTTATCTCCCAAAATATCTAAGAAGAGTAAGTTGGCCCTGAAAAGAATTAAATATAGGAAAAAGCTAGGTAATGTCTTAGTCCTTAAAGCACTTTTTAAAGTTTTTAAAGAACTTGTCTTCATTTTTTACCCTGAACAGCCAAGTAGGCCCTATTTTGAGGCCTCTAAGAGTTGGTCCCTGATACTATTTCTAGGGGAAAAAGAGGTAATATTAATGTTTAGAGGAGGGGAAATGTCAAGTTATGGAGGTATGGTGTCATATTCTGGACAGGTGACTCTATTGCTCAGCTGGGTTGACTCCTTCAAGTATGTTATTTCTCTGTTGAACTAGTCAATCTGTTTACTGGCCTGGGTCAACTCAAACCTCAGCAGCTTCACTAACTCCTCATCAGGCCCAGCAACTTCTGGATGAGATTAGGAAGGTCTCTCTGTGGATGATCAGCAGTTGCCAAGTAGACTAAACAACAAGGTTTAGTGGGCTCTGCTATCAGCTTGGGAAAGGAAGATTGTTCAGCCTGAGTTCTTCTCAGAGTACAGCATCTCCATTAAGCAGATATTCAGAGCTTCCTGGATTTGGTTTTTGATTCATGACCCCATGAACCATACTGTCCATGGGGTTTTCTTGGCAAAGAAACTGGAGTGCTTTGCTACTTCCTTCTCTACTAAATTAGGGCAAATAAAAGTTAAGGGATTTGCCCACCTAGTCAGTGTGCTAACTGCATTTGATCTCAAGTTTCTGACTTGAGGCCCAGGGCTTTATCCACTAAACCACCTAACTGCCTCTTTTGATTAGTATTTATATTATTTTTTACTTCACTATTGGATACTTTACTCATTCATCTAAAACAAAGCTTCTTAAATTGAGGGTTGTGAGGCCATATGATGTCACACAACTGAATGTGGGGATTAAAAAATTATAATTTATTATCCAGGATAGCTTTCTGAAGATCCTCCAAAAGGGCCTTGGTCTCCAGAAGGAGAGACACCATGAGAATGGACAACAATAGAGTCCAAAGTCTTTATTGTCTCTTACACAGTCAGTCTCAGTCATAGTCTGACTGAGTCTCCTTCAGCAGTCTGCCAGTCTGCCAGCCTGATTTCTTGTCCCCAGTTCTTAATATACCCCATTATAATTACATCATTACAGCATACTGAATATCTGTGGATTAGCAAACTATTACATCACCATGCTAAGTACTAAGTGTATGTAAACTAGATACCTATTTTCTCATCAATTCCTCTGAGTTAACACCTTGTTTCAAGTATACTTCTTTCAAGTATACTTCTCCAGAATTCTGGTTCTCAATAGGTTTTTTTCTCAAGTGAAAAGAAGTTATCAGTGGAAAAAAAGTTTAAGAAGCCTTGGTCTAAAAGAATACTCTGCTTTTTTCAGAGGGAGTGCACAGCTGGGTCAAAGACTCTTAAGCCTGGAACCAACAGAGGTTTCTTTCCTTTGACACTCTCAGATCTTTAACTCCAGACAAATCTTGATAGTGGACTTGCCTCCCTTATTCAACATCCTTTCATGGCTCACAATTCCCTTCTCTAACTAAGCTTTCCCATAAACCTTTAAATCAGTTTCAATTCATTCTGTTTAACCTCCCAGAACTTCTGATAAAGTTATGAAGGCAGTCTGTGTCCAGAAGACAACTTCATTGTCTCACTAGCCTTTTCATATGAAATTGATATATTCATGCCTCCCTAACCCTTTCAAGGTGGGGAATATATCTATTTTGCATCTAAAGGGCTTCCCTGTCTTTTAGCCAATCAGACTTGAAGTCTCATTGAATAACCTTTGTCATATCTACTCCTCAGACAATAATTTGTAGTCTCTGCAAAATCCTTGGAAAGAAATAAGGACATCTATGAGTGTACAAGATATTAAAATTTCACTTAGTTACCTAAATTCTGTGCAAACTACTGTGTACCTGAAGCATGATTTTCACCATATACAATCACAATAGTTTATATATACGCACATACATATACATATATGTATGTATTTGTAGCCATATGTATACTATACCTATAATGTATATATGTATGTATATATTTACAAATTGAACAATTTTAAGACTATATTGGTTGAGGTAATTTTTTCCGTGGTATATCCTTTTATCACAGATTGAAAGATCTGGCAATATATACATATCTTTCTATATCTATATCATTTATGTGTGTATATGCACACACATATGTAACATATGTGTATATATGTATTATATACACATATTCTCATAAACATAAACATTTTGTGTATGTGTGAGTGGGTGAGTGAGAGAAAGCTCATTTCCATCCCTCTTCTTAGTTACCTAGAATTCTATTGGTTATTTTGAATTCTGAGATCAGTATTTTTTCTTTTTTTTTTAGCCATAAGGTAGAAGAAAAAAGAAAAAAAAAGAAGAAAGGAAGAAGTAGAAAGAAAAAGAAAAAGGAAGAAGAAAGAAGAAAAATGAGACAATGAGGAAGAAGATGAGGAGGAGAAGAAGAGGAGGAGGAAGAGAAGGAGGAAGAGGAGGAGGAGAAGGAGGAGGAGGAAGAGGAAAAGAAGAAGGAAGAGGAGAAGGAGAAAGGAAAGCTCAAAAGGAGAGAGAGGAGAGAGAGAGAGAGAGAGAGAGAGAGAGAGAGAGAGAGAGAGATGCCTTTATTATGAGTAATTTGGGATCATTGAACATTTTGAATAATTCCCAAGTTGGAATCCATTTCCAAATTGAAATTGATCTCTAGTTCATATTGAAATTTGATCCCAAGTCGCTCTGTGTGTGCTACAGATACATAAAATAAACTTACAAAATATAAAATATTCATACTGAATACCTA
Organism: Sarcophilus harrisii; assembly: GCF_902635505.1. Taxonomy (NCBI): domain Eukaryota; kingdom Metazoa; phylum Chordata; class Mammalia; order Dasyuromorphia; family Dasyuridae; genus Sarcophilus; species Sarcophilus harrisii. The sequence goes on along the minus strand of NC_045426.1, from coordinate 375,631,070 downwards.
ATGCCTTTTGACACATATGCATATGTCTCCATGTATGCATGCATCTATCTCCCCATGTGTATGTATGTATACACAGTGTTTGAGTGCATATGTGCAGGCAAAGGTTTTTAACAGATATTGCACATGGGCAAACGACCTGAATAAAGATTTCAATAGAAATGAAAAATCCTCCTGGACTCCATTTGAAAAACTGCTCCATGCTTTCAGATCCTTACCTAGATCTTTGTGACTAAGAAATGATCTGTGGTTACAATGAATATGTTGTGATTTGTGTGTCAAAGTTCTGATATTTATTTCAGTCTATATATACATACATACATGTATTATATATGTGTGTATGTGTGTGAATAAACTTGGGGAGTAGCTTTGGGGAAAGCAATAGGATGACATCAGTAAAATCATCTAGCATTTTGAAAACAGTTTATAGAATCAAAGATTTTAGACTAAGGAGTCTAAAAGCTAACTTCATCCCACTTTTTCATTTAATAGTTGAAAAAATCAGGTTACAGAGAAGAAACATTATTTTCTTTTGGAATTATGTCTAATTAAGATAATAGAGCTACAAAGGACCTAAGAGATCACCCAATCCAACATCTCAATCCACCCATAATGAAGAGCAAGTCAGTGCTTACCATCCCAGAGAACTACAAGTGACAGAGAGCAGAGGTAAGATTTGAATTCAGGTCTTTGAGAGGCAGAATTGTTGTTTACTTGTTTTTTTTAGTCATGTTTGACTCTTAGGAACCCCATGTGGGATTTTTTTGTTTGTTTTTGTTTTTAACAGAGATACTGGAATGGTTTATCATTTCTTTTTCTAGCTCATATTGCAGATGTGGAAACTAAGGTAAACAGGGTGCATTGGCTTACCCAGGATCACATAGTTAATAAGCATCTGAGGCTAGATTTGAACTCAAAAAAAAGTCTTTCTGATTCCAAGTCCAGTGCTTTATCCACTGTGCCACCTAAATGTTCTTGGGTTCCCTTTTCTGTGAAGTCTGGAGTTAAAGTAGATGGCTACTGACTTTGCTTCCACTCTGAAATCTATCATCCTAAGAGCTCTAAATCCAATGCTCCTTTGACTAAATCACTCTTAGTTGAATTTAGCTGTGCTTCTTAGTACTAAGTCTTAACAGGCCATAATAATGACCTTTTAAATCCGGCCTTTAAACACTGTCACATGTTAAGATATATGCTTATTTTACTTAGTATTTTTTAGGGCACTCAAAGCATATTAAAGAAATAATGTGCTAGGCTGATGCTGTGTGTTCACAAGCTCCTTAAAATGTTGATGCTCATATTTTGGACTATACTCAGAATATGATGTCTCTGTTTTTCTTTCTATAAATCTCTTTTTCTCTCAATTTCTCTTCTTTCTCTCTGTTTCTCTTTTTTCTCTCTTTTTTCTTTCTTTTTTCACTTTCTCTCTTCTTATTGCAAGTTAATTTTGAGATATTTAAAATATGTATTTAATCCATCCAAGATTTTAGTCTCAAGTGTCAAGGTGTCTGCTTAATGCTGAGTTAATGCTTGCTTGTGCCAAAGCTTGAAGCTTTCAACACAGACCCAAAAACAGCTGCAACACATCACTAAAGCCGAGGGTCTGGCTCCAGAGACTGCTGACTGGATTGAGTAAATGCATCATTTTTTAAAGCTTTGTCAGTATAGTAGAAGGTCTATGTTGAGTGTGAATGGGGATTCTTAGAAAAAATAAATAAAAGCTAAAGGAAAAGAAGGAGTTGAAATAATTTCAAAACTATGATCCTGGAATGCTATCAGATTTCACTGCCCCAAAAGGAGACCATTTCATTTTCAGCAATTTAAGCTTCTGATCTACCTTTATTTCTCTCCTTATCTTCCTCTCCTCTATACTTACTTGGGATAATTAAACACAGGAGAGTATTTTTTTTTAACTTGATGGAATTAATTCATCCAACTTTTCTTTTAACAAACATCTTTTAGTGCCTATTATGTTCAAGGCATTACATAAGCACTAGAAATACAAAGGTAAAAATGGGGGATGTTCTGCCCTATCTGCTGAGCCATTCTGATAACCAGAGAAAATAAAAATTAGGAAGAACCTTAGAGTTAATTTAACTCAGGCTTTCTCTGAAAGACTTCTATATTCATCTAGTCCTTTACTTGAACATATAAATCACCAGGAGGTATTGCTGACCACTTGCTTGGTTCTTTTGGATAATGAGTATCATTTTGGGGGAGTCTCATGCACATCTTTAGATATTACATGCCTCACTTAACATCAGAAGATAGAAAGGAAAACAAAGCAAAAGAAAATAATAAAATTTTTAAAAAGACTTCTCTGTTTCTCAAAGGACCAACTATCTCAGGCTTGTAAATCTGCCCTTTTTAAGAGATAGCAGTGTTCATAGTATTGTTTTACTTGATGGAATTTATTCAACTTTTTATTCTTTAAACAAACATCGATTAGTGTCTACTAGGTTCAAGGCAGTATTAAAGTATGATCTGGATGGATTTTTCCAATTAATCTCTTGACTTAGCCTCTACTCACTAGGAAAACTCCATCTTTCTTTGTTTCAGTGAAATCATACTATCATAGCATAGAATATAATGACATTGATCATGCAAGCATAATTAACTATAACTAGTTTTTACTCATACCTATGGAAACAAAGTAAATAAAATTCAATATCTTAAAATAATTACTCTGACAGTTGTGTATCTAGGGCTTCTTCCAAACCTAGGCCTTCTTTAATGAATCAGACTTAGAGCCTTATTTGTACTTGTACCTGCCTTACAGCTGCTTATATCTTAAATTAGTGAGTGACCTAATTTTTCTCTATTCTCAGATACCTGATGGGCAAAAGACTAAGTAGTTAGTACAAATCAGGACTTCATTCCATTAGTCTTTCTTGTGATACTTGTCTTTATCTATCTTTGTATCCCAGATCTGGATATTCACTCTTCCCTTCCCTTTGTATTTTAACATAGTTGACTAGTTGCCTGGGTTTATACAGATAAGAGCTTTCCACCCTGATTATTACAGGTAGTAATGAAATAGTGGAGTAAACTCCAAAATAGGGTCAAGTAAATAGATTTCTCCCACACCTTCCATTATTTTTCTTGTCCTTGAACCCTCTATGATTTATACTGCTTAATCTACAATAACTTCCTTTTCTGTCTCCTCATCTCTTTCTGTGTCCTTTCTCAATATATGAAGTGTTCACCCCTCCATCCCTAGGTCCTTTGTCTTTCCACACTTATACAGTAAAGGAATGTTCCCACCCCATTAGTCACAGTAAATTAGGATGGGGGTGGTAGTGAAAGTGGTGATAGGGAGGGAGAAGTAAGGAAGATGTAGAATGCTATAAACACTTCCAATAATAACTTGCTCACTACTCACAAGGTTATATTATTCTTTAGGGGTAGAGGGAGGGATAATATTTATTATTTTAAAAATGGTTTCTTATGTTGAGCTTAAACTAGTCTCCTTTTAAATTGTAACTTTCCTCTAGTGGCTCTTGATCTACCTTCTAAAGCTATACAAAATAAGACTAATTTCTACTTCATGTGAGCTCTAAAATTGGGATCTACAAACCTTTTCCTAGAATTTTTTCTCCCCTAACTTCTCTACTCATATTTCCCAATCTTATGTTATTTTTCCAATTATCTGTGCTCATAAACTCAGTTTCCTTTAATTTACCTAATGTCTAAATCTTTTCAGTTCCATCCTCAAAATCTCCATTATTTACCTCCTTTTTTCAATTTCTTTTGCCAAAATTCTAGTTCAGGTTCTCAAGGCCTAAAGCCTACACTACTGCAATTGTTTTAATCTGGTCCCTGGTTCCTAACACTGCCTCTATATACATTTTTTTTTAATCCTGTGATAGTCTCACTATCCCATTAGGAAAAAGAAAACCTTTAATAACTTCCTTTTCTTATTGATAGAGTATTAATTCTTTAAACTCAGACTCTTTATAATCTGATTCCCACATTCCTTTTCCTGTCTTATTTCATACTATTTGCTTGACTGCTCAACATTCAAATCCAAGCTGAAATTTGTAATTCCTGAACATACCTTATTTTTTTCTATATGCCATTCCTTACATCTTTTTCCCTATCCTCAGAAATGACCTCCATTTCTAATGAAACCTTGTCTATACTTTATGGGGCAACTGAGATGTCATCTCCTCCTCCATCTAGACTTTTCCTGACCTCTTTAATTGGTTATGATCTATCTCTCCTTTGAGCTCCCATAGCATTCTCTTTGTAGTTCAGTCATGCATATTCACATAGTTTGTATTATTATTTCTAACTTTCTAGGAGCAAGAACTATGTTTTATTAAGGTCTATATCCCCCTTAGTACTTAGCACAGCAGTTTTCATAAATGTTGAACTGAAGGAGAACAAAATTACAGGATTTCAGATGTTTGAAGATAACTATCATGTCATCATGTTTTCTATAAGTCTTCTTCTTTCCAGTTCCTTCAACCTGTCCAATAAGTATATGATTTCCAAATCCTTTGTAGGGCTTATGATTAGCATAGACTTGGCATAGAGTAGTTGATTAATAAAGATTTTGACTAACTTGCTACAGAGCGGCCACCTGGCAACTACTCCTGTTTCTGCTACAACCATTGCTACTGAAGATGGATAAAAGGACATTTTCACTATCAAAATCATTGATGTTGTTTTTCAGTGGCATCTGACTTGTGATCCTATTTTGGAGTTTTTTGGCAAAAATAGTGGACAATTTTTTTTCATTTTCTTCTCCAGATCATTTTATAGATGAGGAAACTGACACAAGCAGGGCTAAATGATTTGTCCAAGGTCACATAGCTAATAAGTGTCTGAACTCTGATACTTATATGATTTGAACTCAGAGATAAGCCTTCCAGCCTCCAGGCCAGGCACTCTAACCATCACACCATCTGTCTTTCCCACTAAAGTCCAGTGGTTCAACATCAGAAGCTTATGCTTTATCACTTGATAACAACATTAAAAAAAGCATCTACTTGTACTTATGTACCCTAAAGACCATGGGACCTTTCTATCTGATTTGTAGTTGAACCTTTCCATATATTTATGTCCCCTATTAGAATATTAGTTCCTTTAAAGTAGGAATAACTTTACTTTTGTGTTTGTATCCCTATTGCTTAGCACATAGTAAATGATTAATAAAAACATTTTTTGTTGATTCTTTCTTTGTGCCGAGCCTTTTTTTCTCAATTAACTTTTTCTGAAATAAATGGTCTTTGAAAATGGGAACATGGTCTGGGTCAGAAGGTAAATCTAGCTCACCTTGACTGAGTCTAATACCTAGTTTAACTTTACCTTCAAGGCTATATCAATCAAAAGGAAATGAAACAGGTATATCATGTTTTTCATGAGAATATGAAGTAAAAAGGAAAATCCAGGGTGTCCCCAAAACCTTAAAGTAGTTTTCAGCTTTCACAGCTAAAAAACTTACTAACACTTTGTGTGTAATACTAAAATCTCCTGTGTAGGGAAAGTACTTCATGTTGTTCCCCAAGATGTTAGCCAATAAGAAACAGAGATAACTCCTTTTTCAAACATAGTAATTTCTTTCTTTTCAGTGGCACTAAATTTTAAAATAAAAAAGTAAAAATGAAAAGAAAAAACAAACCTCCAAGATTAAATAATGATTTTCTCGTTTTTATATCCTATACTTCTTATTTTATAGTACCAATATAGGTAGTAGAAGAAATAACTCCCGAGCATCCTTCTCCAGGGGAATAAAATTCTCCTGACTATCACAGGAATATAATTAACACTACCACTGCTATTAATCAACAATTATACAGTATATTGATTGTGCTCTTCTGATCTTCCATCTTGTCCAAAATATGTAACTGGTGGTATATAAATTACCCTCATCCTGTCCTCTTTGCTTGACATAAACCTTTACAGTCAAGCCACTCTCATCTTTGTCACAACTGCCCATTTAAATCATAACAAGTTCTGTGTGAGTAACAAAGTGAGAGGTGCCTCAAGATATGAACTCACAGCATGGGAGGTGGAGGTAAAGAAGGAGAGGGAGTGCAAAGACATCAAAAGGAAATGAAAGACCTCTATATTGTTCTTTTGGGCTTCACCCAGCCTGTTCATTCCTTCTACCAGAAATAAGAGACTAAGAAATGCCTATTTTTTAATAAGAAGGAAAAATGAAGTTTGGGACAGTTAAAGATTTTCAAAAAGCTTCCAAAGACAGAGCAGAGAGAACAAAAAGTTGAGGTTAAAAATGAGAAATTCTTTGCAGTGGGGCCAGCCTTCACAACTGCTAAGGATCATGTTTTCTATTAACAGCACAAGGTGAACCAGGGATCATTGGAGTTCTAGGCTAATTTATAATTTACTTGCTACAATACAGGAGACAGCCTGTTTAGGAGATTGTGCTCAAACTCCTTGGTAATTAAATATGGGGTGTTTTGGTTTTTATAATAGCAACGATGCTGATGCCTTTGTTTAGTGTTTTAAATTTCTCAAGGAGATTTCACAAGTTATAGTAAAATTATATAGCTTATATTCTACTTCTGATTTTACCAACACACTACTATCTTTTTAATCTCATTTGATCCTTCCAGAAAAAACTTTGAGAGAGATAGAGGGAGTATTATTAGGTCCATTTTATAGATGAGAAACCCGAGAAGTTAATGACAATACATAGTGACCATCAAGCTTGGAACTTGAACCTAGTTCTTCTCCCTCATTCATATAAAAGGAAATTGTAAGGAGATCTGGGAATCACCCGACAATCTAGGTAACAATGTAGAGAGTCTATGTATAAAATTCAAAGAATTAAAAATTTACATAGACCCTAAAATAAAGGCTTTCTATAGTATTCCAATTAACCTAATAACCAAATCTCCACCTCATTCTACAACAGGAAGAAGAAACAAAAGCAAAGTTAATAGGCTTCAATGTCCTTTGAAGTAATCATAGCCACTGATTCATATCTATTAGAAGTAAAAAGTACTTGAGAGATCAACTTGTTGTGATACAGTAGCCACCTGCCAGTGGCTGCTGAAGGTCTAACTCAGATGTGTAGAATGGATCTCTTCATGTGAGAGGATGATGATGATACAAGGCAACTGAGAGGCAGTTGCATTCTCTGACCTCCCCACTGAGAGGCAGTTGTGCTGTCTAACCTCTCTCCTCTTCCCTCTGCTTCCAATTTATTTCATTCCCAGTCCACAAGCAACACCTGTGTCAGTAAAGGCTGCCCCACAACTCTTTCAGATGTTATGATTCACAGCTATGGAGGCTCTCAGAGAATTGACCTGCCCCTTCACCTAGGCATGTTCCTTCAAATTCTCAATGTTGAACAATCAGATCTTTAAAAAAAAGTACTCACTTAATACTCTTTTAATTTTAAGATGCATTACTAAAATTTTGTTCATCACTTTCTTCAGCCTAGATAATCAACAAAATCATGTCAAGCCCTGATTTTTAACATTTGTGTATTTCCAAGGTGAAAATGTCGAACCTGAAAATTTAACAGTTGATTCTCTCACATATATTTGAGTGGCTCTGGCACATCCCTGAATATCACATAGTTATTATGGGGCAGAATTGAGGACTTATTCTCAAATACTACATCTTTAAATCAAGTGCTTATCATATTTTTAGTATAATATAGTCTTATTTTATCTTATTCCAATTCCATTTTCACTAAAAAAGGCCTGGAGTCTTTCCATGGAAAATGATAGAACAAGAAAGAACAAACTAAAATAGTAGCAAGACAAAAGGCAGACAAAGCAACCAGGTGGAGAATATGTTCCTTGAGGACAGAGTATTTCTGTGTGTGTGTGTGTGTGTGTGTGTGTGTGTGTGTGTATATATATATATATATGTATGTATTTTAATATTCAATTTTTAGTAAATGTACCTATGTCCCTTTATTAACCAAGAAGAGTCTGGATAATGGCAAGGATTATTAAACACTGAGATAAATTATCAAATGACACAAAGCTCAGGAGAGTTTGACAAATATGAATGAAACCTGAGAATAATATCTTAAATACTACAGGTACAAGCAAAATTTCTATATGTCACTTCTCTAGAGGTAATCAGGTAGACTTTTTTTTATCATCAAAGCAAAAATTGGCTCTATTTTACAGAATGATTTTGTAGAACAGCTCTGACTATACATATGAAACAACATGGTTGTAGGAAGAGGAACCATCCAAATGTAGTAAATATCAGAAAAAAAAAACTGAAAAAGGATAATTTCTGGTCTTAAGAAATAGTAATTTATCAGTTTTGAATAATACTTGTATCTAGATCTTGACATTATGATTCAAGTCTAAAAGAAAGTATCTTTCATTCACAGAATTAACATCTCAAGACAGAGGATGACAGGATACTCATAATATATATAATAAGTTTTCTTGGATTATATTTAAATGGTTCAAAAGCCTTTGCCATATTTGAATTCATTTCAATTCTTTGATCATTTACTAATTATCCGTTTTCAAGCCATTCCATTAGACACTGGAGTTAGAATGACAAAACAATGCAGTCTCTGAACTTGGAACTATATGTTTTTTTTTGTTTGTTTGTTTGTTTTGGTCTTTTGCCTCTTTTTCTTTATTTTTTAAAAAAATATTTATTTATTTAGTTTTAATTGACATTGCTTTATGAATCATGTTAGGAGAGAAAAATCAGAACAAAAGGAAACAACCATGGGAGAGAAAAAATAAAGAAAAAAGTCGTAAACATAGCATGTATTGATTTACATTCAATCTCTGTTGTTCTCTTTCTGGATGCAGATGGCATTTCCTATCCAAACTCTATTGGGATTGCCTTAGATCAATGAACTGCTGAGAAGAACCAAGTCTGTCATAGTGGATCATCACACAATCTTATTATGATTGTGTACAATGTATTCCTGGTTCTGCTTCTTTCTCTCAGCATCAGTTCATTCCCCAATTGATGGACAGCTATTCCTTTTCCAATTCCTTGCTACCACACAAAGAGCTGCTACAAACATTTTTGCACATGTAGGTCCTTTTCCTTCTTTTATTAGTTCTTTTAGATACAAACTCTAGTGGCACTGCAGGATCAAAGGATATTTTATAGGCCTTTGGGCATAGTTGCAAATTGCTCTTCAGAACGGTTGGGTCATTTCACAGCTCTACCCACAATGCATGAATGTTCCAGTTTTCTCACATCACCTCCAACATTTATCATTCTCCTTTCCTGTCATTTTTGCAAATCTGAGAGATCTGTAATGGTACCTCAGATGTAGGTTTATGCTGAGTTTCTGACACTTGAATCTTCTCTCCAAGCTAAATAGAAAGATGTCATTTAGTCTGTAGAGTCATTTCTTTTTCTCAATTTCAGTAAATACTACAATTATCTTTCCTTCATCTTTCTTTTGGTTGGAAGAAATGAGAAGGCATCTTCTTGCTTACCCTATCTAGATAGAAATCTTACACAAAGCTATACCTCTGAACTTATCCCTAATGCAATTTAACCTTAATATACACACCACAATTAAAGTTGATTAATAGCTAAATGATAGACCCTATAAGATAGAAAAGGTGCAAATAATGTTTCTGTGAACATTGAAATTCCAAAAATTCCTGTCTTATTTTTTTTAAAGGAATTTCTCTCTTGATTTAAGTTAACCTAATTTCTTTCCTGAGCTCTGGCTTCTCATTTCCAGCTGCCTATTGGATATTTGAATGAGATGTCCCACAGATATTTTAAATGCAACTATGGAAAACTTAGGGCAGCTAGGATAGAGCTCCAGCCCTAGAGTTAAAAGGATCTAAATTAAAATCCAACTTTAGCTGTGTGAACCTGGACATGTCATTTAACCCTGTTTCCTCAATTTTCTCATCTATAAAAATACATTGCCTTCAAAATATCTGACCTACATGCTATTTTTTTTTTTTGACCCTGGTAACTCTGTGGTATAAGTCTTCATCACTTTACATCTATACTATTTTAACAGTTTGATTGGTTTCCTTGCTTCCAGCCTTTGCCCAATCCAGTCTATAGTATACTCAATTGTCAGATTAATTTTTGTAATGCTCAGGTCATTCCATGTCACCTCCAGGATGAAATATAAAAGATTCTGCTTGCTTATTGAAGATCTTTCTAATATGTCCTTTCCCCAGTTTTCTTGAAGTCTTATACTTTACTGTCCTTCATGTACTGAACAATCCAATGACACGGCCCTCTTTCATATTCTGAGACTTGCATTTTCACTAGTTGCCCCCTCCCCTGACAAAAACCTGTGATATTATCACTCCTCAATCCCAACTCTTGCTTTCTTTTCAATCTCATCTAAAATCCCACTCTCTAGAAGAAATCTTTTCCAACCCCCCCTTAATTTTAGTATCTTCTCTCTATTATTACCTCCTACATATAATTTGTTTTTACATAGTTGTTTCAATGTTGCTATCTCCATTATACTGTATGTTTTTTTGAGGCTTGGAACCTTATTTTTGCCTTTTTATTTAATTTAAAGAAACAATGAGAAAAAAAGGAAAACAGAAAAGGAATACAAAGCAAAAGAGAATGTTGCCATGTGTCCAGGAGAACATCAGGAAGGATTCAAAATATATAACAACAAATACCAGTTCAAGAGAGTATATGAATTATTAGTAAAAAAAATTATATTCATGAGTTTCCATCTTTTCTTTACTTCCTTGTAAATTGTTCCTTTGTTCTCTGCTGCATACCTTTTTTACTTTATTCTTTTTGGGGGCTCTCATTCCCTCTCCACTATCCTCAAGCAGGTTATAGTTAAGAAAGGATATAAAATTTATATATATATATGTATATATATATATACATACACATACATATACACACAAATTCCCCCACAAATACACACACATATCTTTCCTTTCCTTGGTGACTGCTTTAATTCTGTTCCTTAACTTACCTTGTGCCTCGGCCCGCGAGGCAGAGTGTGTGGACCCTGGAAGAAAAGAGATAAGGGCAAGAGAGAGGGGACACGCAAAATGGAGGCAAGACAAATCCATCTGATCAAGCCTCATTTTAATGGGTGCAATAGTACAGATATATATAGCAGTAGAAAAGAAGGCAGGGTTGTTCAAACACAGTACAGGGTGGGGGTCCATGACAAAGGGTTGGTATCCCGCCCAAGGATGAACTGCTCAGATGTTTCTGGTGGCAGGAAGCTCTATGATGTGATTAGGGGATGCCTAGATATCTGCCTATTCAAAGTTAGGATGTGATTAGGAGATTCCTATTCAGGAAGTCTTTGGTATAATGTGATTGAGATTCAACCTATTCAAGGTTGGCCTTATGCGGCTGTAGATTAGTGCCAGCTCCCCACAACCTTGCTATTATTTAACCTCCCCCCACCCATTGATCCCTCCCTTGCCTTCTTCCCTTACCCTTTGCTCCCCTATTCATCCATCCCTCCCCCCTTATTTCTTTATAGATTTTAGAGGGTGCTATACCCTCCATGGCATTTATATATAGCATTGCCTATTTAACCCATTCCCAATGTGAGTGGGTTTTCATGACTACCAGTCCTCCTCCCCTCCTGGAATGTCTGTGTCTATACTTCCTCTGCACCTTATATGTATGACATAATTACTATTTTTACCTTAACTTTACCCCAATCTTCTGAACTGCCCTATTGTTGATGTCAATCTTGAATACATGTTATACATTTCCCATGTCAAAAAAAAAAGTAATTTGTCCATGTTGAGTTCCTTGAAAATAATTTTTGATGTTGCTGCTAGATTGTGCAGTGGATAGAGCACCAGCCCTGAAGTCAGGAAGACCTGAGTTCAAATTTGACCTCAACACTCAACACTTCCTGGCTGTGTCAACCTGGGCAAGTCACTTAACCCCAATTGCCTCAGGAAAAGAAAGAAAAGAAAATGCTCTTTGATATTGGCTCTCATACGTTAAATATTCTCTTAAATTCGGATTTGGTTGATAGAAAGTCCTGAAAATCTAAGTTCATTGAATGTCCATTTTTTTCTCATTCAAAATTATAGATAATTTTGCTGGATATGATATTTTTGGCAGCTGGCCTATTTCTTTTGATTGTCAGTAGATATATTCTAGGACCTTTTTTTTGTCTTTTGTCCAAATCTTTGTCCAAGTCTTTTATTAAAGCTACTACTCATCAGTGTTGGATCCTTCTTGCCCAGGGATGCTCACAGCAGCACAACTGGGCCTGGCTCTCTCAGGCTTCCTGAACTCAAACAAGACTCTAAAAAAAATCTAGGGGATGAAAGTCTCTGGGCTTTCTGCTGAGACTTCAGCCTGAAGGAGCCTCACTTGGTGTTTCTGCTGAGGTATCTGGAAGGTATTTGCTCTTCACATGGGTCAGTCCCAGGCCCCAGGTCTTTCTTCAGATCTTCTCAGATTGTATCAGAAGTGTTCCAGTTCTGCCCCAAGTCTTCTTGATTTTTCATTAGTTTATATTTACTCTGAGGTGTAAATTTGTTCTATTTGTGGAGGAAACTCTGCCATCTTCCTAGAATCCTCCCCATTGTTGCCTTTCTTTATATCCTCAGGGATTACCATAGTGCCTGTGTTCTTGATTTTTGACTGATTTTATTGTTAAATGAAAATATTTGGTACTTCAGAAATATGTTTGAAATTCCCAAATGTGGCACTGAGGAAACAAAAAAAATTTTTTTTTATGAGCTAAAGATTTTATTTTTTGGTCATGAGTGTGATTTCATCAGTGTAGCTACCTCTATCAATTCTGACCATCAACAGTTCTTTAAATAATAGCCTTAGAGAGCTGCCCATGCCATTGAGAAGCTACTTGATTTGCTAGAATCACACAGCCATTTTATGTCCAAAAAAACCCAAAAAAACTTGAAAACAAAAAAATGTTCTTCCCATTTCTAAGGAGAGTTCTCTATCTAGTACAGCAATCTCTCTCTCTCTCTCTCTCTCTCTCTCTCTGTTTCTCTCTCTCTCTCTCTCTTTCTCTCTGTCTCTCTGTTTCTCTCTCTCTCTTTCTCTCCGTGTCTGTCTCTCTCTCTCTTTCTCGCTCTCTCGCTCTAATAATATCTTTCTGCTCTAATAAATATATATTGGCAAATAGGGAAAGGAAGTTTGAAAAAAGACTTTTCTCATATAAATATTTATTTATTGTTCAATTAAAGGTTTAGTTGTTCAAGGATTTATTGTTCAATTCAAGGATTTATTAAGTAATCTAAGGGCAGATAGGTGCTGTAGTGTTAAGGACAATGCCTAGGGTTGGGTCAGTTCTCTGAAAGCTTGAAGGAATTGCAAATCAGCCTTTATTGATGCAAATGTTGCTTGTGAATTAGGAATGAAATAAATTGGAGGCAAGAGGGAAGAGGAGAAAGGTCAGAGGTCAGAGAATTCAACTGCCTCTCAGTCTCCTTGTATCATTATCATCATCTCACATGAAGAGATCTATTCTGCTGGTCAGAATTAGATCCTGAGCATCCACTAGCAAGTGGCTCCTGAAACAAATGGTGCCCCATATTGGACTACATTTATAATAGGAGCCACCTGCTAGTGGCTGCTTGGGAATCTAATTTTGACCAGCAGAATAGATGGACCTAAAATAATAAAATAATAATAATAATAAAAATAAAATAATAATAAAAATAAAAATAAAAATAAAATAAAAAATAAAAAAAATAAAAAATAAAAACCAAAAATCAGGAAATTTTTGAGTTCAAATTTTGTCTCAGACACTTACAAGATGTGTGACCCTGGGCAAGTTACTTATTCCTGTCCCCTCAGTTTGATCATTTGTAAATGAATTGGAGAAAGAAATGGCAAACCATTTTAGTATCTTTGCATACATAATAATAATAACAATTAGGTCATGGAACGTTAAATAGGATTGAAATGACTGAACAACAACATAAGAAAGGATTTTGTCACCCATTCTTAAAATCTTTGTTCATGGATAGACAATTAATATTTAAAGCATAATTTTAAGTCTTTTAAAAATGGATGTTTTTAGTTTGCTCTGAATCTATGAGATGCAGACCATCTCTGGTGAGTTTTTGCAGTTATTTAATTTCTGCCCCCTTCCCCAACTCCTACAATGTGTTAGAAAGGTTATGAAGAGGAATAATTTATACTATCATGTGACACCACCCCTCCTTCCACTAAGCTTGCCTGTTAAATTCTGACTTCTCATTCCAACCTTCAATAACATCTCCCTCATGGAATCTGCCCTTATTATGCCAGTCTATCATGGCATTCTCCCACCACTTCTCATGAAGCATATTGTGTCTCTTTTATATGTTTATTCATAAAACAAGAGGTTATAGCCAAGCTACACTGCCTTGCTCAGATACACCTGGGGCATCATATTCAATTTTGAAGCATCAAATCATCCAACTAGATAGTATCCAAAGGAAGATAGATTGAGGGTGAGGAGCCATATGAACTATGAGAAGATTGATTAAGAGAAGTGGGCATGTTTAATTTGGATTAGTGGGGAATGTGATAATTTTTTCATTTATTTTAAGGACTGGAATGTTTAAACATTGTTTTGTTTTGTTTGCCCCAGAAGGAAGAACGAAAAAGATTTCAAAAAGACAGATTTTGGCATGATATAGGAGGAGGAAATTTTTCTATCAATTAGAACTATTCTAAAATTAAATGCATTGTTTCAGCAGCTAATGTCTTCATCTTCAGTAGATAAGATAGAAAGGGAACTTTTGTCAAGTATGCATTAGACTAGATGATCTCTGAGGTTCCTTTCAAATTGAATATGCTCTTATTTTGTGTTAGTTTCTCTGGTCATAACCCATCTACATTGTAAACTCCTGGAAGACTGGGCTATTGCTTGTCAAAACTTTGTATATCTATCAGTGGCCATTCTAGGTCTCTAGTCATAGAAGATATTTAATGTCAGTTGAAATGAATTAGATTGAATCTTGCCTTGTTAATTTTTTTTCTGACTCTTTCTTAACAAGCATCATGCCCTTTAGACAAACTAGTTTCTTCTTTGTGTTCCATTCATCTTTCAAAAGGTAGCTCAAATCTCTTTTCCATGCAATCTTCCCCTATATGCAATGATCCCTCTTTCCCTTATCTCTCAAAGCACTTATAAGTCATTACATGATTTAAAACTTTTCAACACACTTAATTCATTAGTCTTTATATTTTTCACCAAAAAAACAAACAATACATATCATAAACTAAAGAGCAGGGACCATATAATATTCTTTTCTATTTTCTGTAGTAATCAACAGAAAAACTAAGTAATTAAGGATTTAATTAGTTATTAGTCATTTATTTATAATGCATAGTATATAGGCCTATACTAGATACTGAAAGCAATGCAAAGAAATGTAAGGTGCAATGAGGAATATTATAAAATGTAATAAAGTCAAAAGGTTTTTAAAATGAGACAAAATGACTTCTAAAGTCTCTTCTAGTTCTAAAACTATAATCATTTTCAAGTTCTATTTTATAAGAACCTATAATAATGAAATCATACATTAATAGAGAACTTTTCAGACTTGAAATACAAAGATCTGAGTTCAAATCCCAGGTTTTCTATATATTAGATATAAGATATTGAGCAAATTATCTAACTGATTCATAAAACGGAAATAAGTTCTTACTTACATTTACAATTTCTGAAAGTTGTTATAAGGAAAGAGCTCTATAAACTTTAAAGTGGCAGAGAAATGCTGGCTATTATAATTTTGCGAGAGAAATGATTCATAGGCATATGAAACAGTTCAGTAACCATAAAGACATTATATAATTATCAAAATGGGTAGAGAAAAGAGTAATTGCTGAAGGGGCTCTGTGAAGTAAGAGAAGGATGGTCAGGGAAGCTTTATGTAGAAAGTTGAGTTGAGATGGATTGTAAAGTTCGGATAACGTACCTACTCTCTATACTATAGATACAGTAGAGATAAAGTAGAGAAGGTAGGACACATTATGAGAAATATCAAATGAGACTTAGAGAGGGAATAATGGGAATAAGATTTCAGTAGAATGTAAGTACCTTAAAGATAAGGGCTGCCAGGGCAGCTAGGTGGTGCAATGGATAGAACACTGTCCTAAAGTCAGGAGGATCTGTGTTCAAATTTGACCTCAGATACTTAATACTTCATAGCTGTGTGACCATGGGGTGTAGAAGCATGGAACTCTGAAAAGGTGTATTGAAGGTAAATTGAAGACAGCAGAGCACTTAAGGCTGAGTACCTACTCAATGTGAGATAATGGTTCTATAAGCATTTATTTAGATGATATGGTAATGTGATGGCTCTCCTCATTGTTGGGACTTGCTGAATGTGTGGTGGTGAAGTAATCGGAGGCAAGGATTGGAGGGCTGAGGGAGAGAGTCAGGTATCTCTGTCGCAGCACACCTCCAAAATCCAGGATCCATCTTTGAGAGCTAGCCCAGACATTATACTGGGCAAGTCACAACCCCAATTGCCTCAGAAAAACAAACAAACAAAAAAGATAAGAGCTACCATACTATAGTATTGGTAGCCCTGGCAAGAGCACAGTCTCCTCCATATAGTAAGCATTTAATCCATTCTTGTTGAATTAAATTAAAGAGACCATGGCACTTGAGAAGAAACCAACAAAAGAGTTGTTTGGTTGACTGATTCACTGATTCTGTAGTTACTGTTTCTAGGGCAAAACTATTGCAAAGTTACTGATCCTGATTCATTTGGGGTTCAAATGAGAAATGTCCAAGAAGTTTTCTATTAGCTGTTGAAGCCATGATGATGTGACTCTTACTTCCCCAAGCTACCTATTAACAGTTTAACCAAGAGGCAACTGGGCAGCAAAGTGGAGAGAATGCTAGGCTTGCAGTGAAGAAAACTTGAGTGAAAATCCCTCCTCCAGTACTTAAAAGCTATATACACAATAAAGCAAAACATACATATGCAGACATAAGTATGATGTACCCCCCAAAGTGAGCAACTCTATATGAAATATGTTTGTAAACATATAAACATGTGGTATACATGTCACATTAATGAATGTTATATACATGTGCACAAGGAGGCATATACAGGCAAACTTATATGCACATATATCTGTATATGTATATGCAATCTTCTGTGAAGGAATAATAGCTTAGCTCTCTCCCCTGCAGCTTTTAGAACACTATTTTGTAAAATGAACAAAAGAGAATTGTTGCTATTCATTCATTTGTAAATAAATCCATAGAGAATATATTTGGGTTATTTTTCTTAAATAATTGTAAATAAGCAATGCTGTTGGAGTTACCTTTATTAGCTTGGGTCCCAGGACTACTCCTGCATTTATTTCCTGGGGCACAGCCAATACTGCCAGCTCCTTGGAGGCTGCCATTGGAGGCAAGCAGAGTGATGTGTGGCTGAGGGCAATGGGCAGGTTTCCAAGGGCTCTGCATCACTGCTCCATCTCATTGGAACTTCTGTAAAGGAGAAAATTAGATGTTATTAAAATGGTTCTGGAAAGGTGTGTGGGGAGAGAACATCTCAGAGGGCCTGGATGTGGAATGGAGGAGAGCTACGTAAGAAATGATTCAAAGATCCATTGAGGCCCCTGGTCATGAAGGCAGTAAATGGCCACTGGATGCACAAGGAACCCAGAGCCGGGTGTATGAGGTAGATGGAGTCACAAGGGAGACTTTATGCAGCTGCTCTTGAGGGAAGTGAAACAAGGCAACGGAAGGCAGGCTCAGAGGAAAGAAACTCTAAGGAGATGCTGAAGCAAACATTCAAACTGTGTGTGTGTGTGTATGTATGTGCATGTGTGAAAACACGTGACTAAACAAATATAGCTGCCACAGTCCTGATCTTATGTTCATGTTACAAATGGTCAGCCTCTTGGGGAACAACATGGCAAACTCATTAGAGGAAGCAACAGGGTATCAGGTAAAAAAACATTATAACTGGAGTTAGGGACGTGATCTGAAGTCCCTTTTCTGCCCCTAATGAGGTGTGTGAACTTGGGAAAATCTGTTCCTCTCTCTGAGGATTTTTTCCCCATCTAGTAAGTAAAGGAATTTGGATAGTTAATCTCTAAAGCCCCCCTTTTGGGAATCTACAAAATGATGGGAGTAGATTAGTAGATGTTATGTGTGATGTTAGGTTACTAGCTTTTCCAGATTAACCAAGGCAATTCTGTTTTTTTGACAATTTTCATTAGATGCTAAGATTATCTGGGAAAATTCTTTAGGCAGGACAGTTTCTAAAGCAGGTACCCCTAAAATAAATCAGAAATTTCCCATGATGGTTCTGTGAATTAACAAATCTAATCTAAACTGATGATTGGGCAATTCAGAAAGTCCTTTTAGAATATTAGAAACTCTCTCTAGAGCTTAAAGAAATGAAGATGATAATAATTATAAAACATTAAATAATACTTTAAGATCTAGGGAATGCATAGAATTTAAAAATCAAAGAGAATTACAAGGATTATCTAATTCAGTGTTTCTTATTTATTTATTTTTTGGTAGATGGGTGTGGCATGGATGCTTTTAGCAAACTGATGGAGCCTGTGCATCCCTTTTCAATTTTTCTGTTTGTTTTTTTTTTTTAATACATAAGTGAAGAAAATTCTAAGTTAAAATTAGAAGTTAGTAATAATAACATGAATTTGCCCCATTTAAGTTCATAGAACCCCTGAATTCTGTCCATGGGCCTCTTAGGAGTTTATAGACTCCATATTAAGTATGACCTGATCTAATCCAACTGCATTTTTTACAGTTAAAGAAACTAAGGTCCAAAGAGGCAAAACACATCACTGAGGTCATACCAAGGCTAAATTTTGTATTTTTGCTTTTATATTATAACTTTCTTTATAATCAATGCTTGTTTCACAATAACTTTGTGATGCAGATGGTTCAACACCTTTATTGCCATTTCACAGATGAGGAAAGTGACATTTAAACTTTGATGGGATAGGGTAGGATGATGCAGGTAATAATTGTCAGACAAAGTATTTA
Source organism: Sarcophilus harrisii (assembly GCF_902635505.1). NCBI lineage: Eukaryota > Metazoa > Chordata > Mammalia > Dasyuromorphia > Dasyuridae > Sarcophilus > Sarcophilus harrisii. Next base: position 375,612,157 of record NC_045426.1, on the reverse strand, counting down.
AACTTAGATCTTTTGATTTTACATCTTGTACTCTTCCCAGTAAACCACTTTGTCTCTTAGAAAAAGGTCTTTCCAAGTGTATGGACATCAAGGTAGTTTGATTTAGGGATGCATGTATAATATGGACCTGTGGGGCTAAGAAGCTTCCACAGTTGGGATTACTTGATCCTCCTGGGAGCCTCTCTTTATGTCACTGAAGCTTTAGAGCTTTACTTTTACTCATGGGCTATTGAAAAAGAACAGGATTCAACTTGTAAAATTCTTTTTCACAAGCTCTATCTTCCCTTTGTCTGGCTTACTGGTCAGAAATATTTTGATTCTGGTCCAAACAAAGGTCATCACATCATCATTTCAGGATTAAAACTCAAAGATATCTGTAAGCTATTTAGATCATCAAAACCAAGTCTGGTTCTGACCAGCACAAGAGAATAAAGATTGAGACCATGCTTGTGATTTCAAAAGTGTAGGGAAATGCCATTTGAGGAAAAATTTTTCTGTGTATGCAGGTCAACAGAGAAGCCTAGAGATTCCAGTTTAAAATCTAGGGTTGAGTAAAGTGTCAGGATCTTAGGTAGTGAAAGATAATTTGTGATTGTATGTAATGGACAAAGATTGTTTGTTGTAAAATGGTTGGTCTTTCTTTTTCCACTCATAAAGAACAATCACAGTTCTGTCAGAAGTACCAACTCTAAGTTTGAAGTTCATTGACATGGAAAATACTGAGCAAGTTCAGACAAGTTAAACCTTGAGAAGTCATCTAAAGGAGGGAGGCAGAGGAAGAACTAGAATAATTCTATTTCCTAAAATCAATCCTTTTCACAAGCCTTTTATATATACTTAAGAGAAGACAACAGTAAGAAGATGAAAGAAATATAAGCAAAACAGTAGAATTTTGTCTATTCAGAAACAATACAAAGGTTAATCTATAATATAAACTTTAAGGATGTGGAGACTATACCTTAAACTTTTTTTCCCTTTAAGATTACACTTCAATAGAATAGCTTGACAAATAAATATTGGCTAACTGAATGATTCAAATTAAAACTGTCCAAAATTAATTAATAATTCTACTTCCCTCAATCTATTTCTGTGTCAAAATAACAAAAAAAAAACTAGGTTGAGAAAACAATGTTGATTTGTTTTGTTTTATTATAGAACCAAATTCAAATCAATTCAATAAGTATATTAATATTACATGCCTATTGTGTGACAGATTATAGTAAATAAAGGTGATACAAAAAACAAAAGTATAAATAGCTCCTCCATTCAGGAAGCTTGCATTCTTCTGGGTACATGTTAACAATTTTCAATATAAAATATATACAAAGCTATATAATTTAAAGAAAACAAGAATCTCTCCCTCCCCAAATCCTTCTTTCTTGCAACTTTCACATTGTTCTATCTTAAGTACATGTCTGACCATATCACTTTCATGATCATGAAGCTTTAATATCTCCCTGTTAACTATAAGTTACAATTCAAATTACTCTATTTGACATTCAAAACCCTTATTAATCATAAATTTAAATAGTAAATATATCATAATGCATTGTCAAAAAATCTAATATAACATTTGTTGTAGTGTATAGATATAACTTTGTAGGGACTGACAAAGGAAATGAAAAGAAAATTTAGATAAAGTAGTTTATAAGTCTCAAAGGAGTGAGTAATGCTAATAGAACAGTAAGTTCATTATCACTATCCTCCACACTGATGTTTTTAGGAGGACCTTAGGGACCAATAATATCTACAAGACCTTTTTTCACAAATAAACCAAAATTATATGGCAAACTTTTCCTTCCATGGCTCTAGGACTGGTCCTTGGTACTATTCATGTTACTAATATAATGATGTCAAAGCATTTACTGTATGCTATCCCTTAGAATCCTTTTTCTTTTGGCAATGTCAAAAGGCACAAGATAGTGCATGGGTTTCAAGGGGACTTTGGGTCTGGTAGAGAACAAACTCTGGATGGGGAAAAGTTTGAGTTTCACAGATATATAGTTTCAAAAGTCTACAAAGTCCTGAGAGCTGAAATATTAATATAGTTGGAACCAAAAGTGGACTTGATCCAATAGGACTTCAAGAAACTCTGACTCTGAGTTGGTCCACAGGCAAATCACATACAGAGTTCACCATGAATGTGGAACAGGTGAAGAAAACTCATCAGGGAGCCAATGTGAGAAAAAACCCAGAAGTTTTGTGAATTTTACTTTTTAAAAAGTAACCTATTAAAAATGAAAACAAGATAGAGGCCTTTGATCTGGACTTGCAGCTCTAGAGAGTAATATTAGAAATGGGATTAGAATTCCATAGTTTGAAGATAGAGTTTGTGACCAAATTCATAATCCAAATCTGTTTTTTTTTTCTCTCTTTGCTCAGCCAAGTGCACTTAAATCCACAAATCACTTTCCTTTATATTGCAACAGATTTTACATTAAGCTATTCAAGTCTCCCAAATTATATCATTAAATCAGTTATATAAAAACAATAACTAAGCCATTGACATTAACTTTCTTTATAACCAAAGTAAAGGGGAAAGAACTGAAGCTTAAATAACCCTCAAATTTACACCTACATCGTTGTATGTTAAACTGTCCTTTTTCTTCATTCTTTTTTTTTTCCTATTTTAATTTAAGAATTAAAGTTGATTGCCTAATGTTTCTACATCCATAAGTTTAGGTAACAAAACATAAAAGGAAAAAGCCTTTATCATCATCTATAAGGATATTGTATGGTTGCATTTTGTTTTCATCAGTAATTTAAATTTGACATTCAATTATCCATGAATATGGGACTGCCAACCCCATCTAAGCAAGCTTCTGTCTTCCACAGTTCCACTAAATCCCCTTAGGGAAATGTCTAAAGTGATACTGAGCCACACAGCTGAAGCTCAGATAGAAGAATACAAATATATTTTCAAAATTAGAAGGGTTCTCAGAGATCCTATATCCTAACTTATACTTTAACAACAATTCTTTATAACATGTAGATTCAGGAAAAATTGGAAATAAATAATCACAGATAATCTAGAATAATCACAAAAAGAACATGAGATTATATATCATCTACTATTAAAGAGGTAAGAGGCTAAATGAAAAGAGCATTATTAATCAATATCAAAGATGGTTCAAATTCTGACTGATCTAAGTTTAGATTAGTCAGAGCTAGATAACTAAGATCTAAATAACTGAACAAGCAGTAGGGACTTTGTAAAGAAAGAAGAGTTTTAGTGATCAAGATTAGCTTTGAAGGGAGGGGTTCTTAACTTTTCTATGATGCTTTGTCTTAGTATGGTGAAGCCTATGGACACCTTCACAGAATAAAGATGTTATTTTTAATGAAAAAAAATGCAATATATAGAATTATTAAGTAAACCAATTCTATTATGATGCACACACTTCTTTGTGTGCATATGTATGTATGCATGTGCATGTGTGCACTGTACTTTACTATCAATGTTGAAGGAGACTCCAGAATATAGTCACAAAACCCCTAAGGGTTAAGAACCCCCATACTAAATTCTATAATCCCAAACAAATGTATTTGTCATCTTGAAAACTTCCAGTAATGGGGAACTCACTACAAGTTACGAGAGTCCAATCCATTTTCCCTTATAAATTTAGTTTAATAGACATTTGTTTAAGCAACTAGTACAAAGGACTATACTAGATTGCTAAATGACAAAAATGATGAAAACACAATCATCTTTCTTCTCAATTTATCCAAAAAGTTTATATACAAATGCAGAAAGGGAGAGGACTGAGAGAACTTCTTGACAATCAAATAGGTAAATACAAATTAATCCAAAATGATCTGAAGATTTAGTACAGGCAATTACAATTGAGCTTTGCTTTTTGAACTCACTTATTGTCACTCTCCTCTTTTGCCTAAAACATTTCCATGTCTCCCCTCACCTGAAAAAACTCTAAAAACCTCATAGGATGTTCTCTCTGTCTCTGTCTCTTTCGCTCTTTCTGTCTCTCTCTCTCTCTCCCTGTCTCTCTCTCTCTCTCTCTCTCTCTCTCTCTCTCTCTCTCTCTCTCTCTCTGTCTCTCTGTCTCTCTCTTTCTTTCTCTCTCACTTTTTTTCTGTCTCTGTCTCTTTCTCTCTTTTTGTCTCTGTCTCTGTCTCACTTTCTCTTTTTTTCTCTCTCTGTCTTTCTCTTTTTCTCTCTCTATTTCTCTCTGAATCTGTCTCTGTCTCTCTTTCTCTGTCTCTTTCTCTCTCTCTATTCTCTCTGTCTCTGTCCCTGTCTCTTTCTCTTTTTCTCTCTCTCTGTCTTTCTCTTTCTCTCTCTCTTATTTCTCTCTGAATCTGTCTCTGTCTCTTTCTCTCCATTTCTCTCTGAATCTGTCTCTGTCTCTCTCTCTCTGTCTCTTTCTCTTCTCTCTGAATCTGTCTCTGTCTCTCTCTCTCTGTCTCTTTCTATTCTCTCTGAATCTGTCTCTGTCTCTTTCTCTCTATTCTCTCTGAATCTGTCTCTGTCTCTTTCTGTCTCTGTCTCTCTCTATTCTCTCTGTCTCTGTCTCACTTTCTCTTTTTCTCTCTCTCTGTCTTTCTCTTTCTCTCTATTCTCTCTGAATCTGTCTCTGTCTCTCTGTTTCTCTCTCTGTGTCTCTCTCTAAATCTGTCTCTGTTTCTCAAACACACACATGTACACATCACCACTCAATAAATTCCAGTGACTTCCTATTGAGTGAAGGGACAAATATAAAACGTTCTGTTTAGCATTCAAAAACCCTTTATAATTTAGCTCCTTCCTACCTTTAAAACCTTCTTACACCTTACTACCTAACATGCTCCCTTTGACCTCTTGGCTATTCCAAGAGCAAGGTATTCCATCTCTCAAATCTTGGTATTCTCTCTGGCCATCCCTAATGGCTGGAAAGTTTTTCATCTCCCACTGACTACTGACCTTCTTGGCTTCCTTTAAGTTCCAACTAAAATCTCAAATCCTACAGGAAATCCTCCCCAACCCCTCTTAATTGTAGTACCTTCCCTCTGTTAATTATCTCTGTATATAGCCTTCTTTATATCTATTCATTTGCATATTGTCTGGCTCATCAGACTGTAAGCTCCATGAAGTCAGGAACAGTTTCTCTTTTTATATCCCCAGTCCTTAACATGATGACTGATATAACAGACCTTAATAAATATTTATGGTATTAAATGGAATCGAAATTGAAGGACAATAGGAAATCTCTAAATTGAAAGTGATAAGGAAGCAAAAATATGCAGATATGCAGCTAATTATACAGTGGACAGAACATTTTACCTGGAGTCAGGAAAACTTATCTTCCTGAGTGTAAATTTGAACTTAGGTACTTATTAGCCATGTAACGCTGAGCAAGTCACTTAACCCTGTTTGCCTCAGTTTCCTCATATGTAAAATGAAATGGAAAAGGAAAAGTCAAACCACTCCAGTATCTTTGCTAATAAAACTCCAAATAGAATCATAAAGATTTGAACACAACAGAAAATGGTTAACCAACAACAATTCCAATTTTAGGGTAGCCATTTGTGCAAAGGCATGAGATCATGAAATGGAAGGTCATCTAACCCAAGAAGCTAGTTTGATAAAATCAGAGAAATTATTGGACATAAGACTAGAAAAATAAATAAAGAATAGATTATGAGGTGATTTACATATTAGGTCAAACCATTTGTATGTAATGCTAGAGGCATTTGGGAACTGTTCAAAGACATAAGAAGGCTCAAAGAGATCATGGATATAAAATACTTTCCAAACTTTAAAGATTTCCAAACTTAAAGATTTATATAAATGCTAGTTATTATTATTATTATTATCTTTCATTCTGTTGATGACTTCATTCCCTGAGTCTTCTACTATACTCCTGCATAATACAAGCAATGTTTATAGAGAAATAATATTCAGAGCTAGAGTGGAGTAAGGAGCGGAGCTGGTACTGGTAAACATTTAATAATGAGGCTTCACAGGTAGAAAAAAGGTACTAACACACTTTTAGATCTAATCTGTGATATCCATACTTTCTTAAGTCTACATAATGATAAAAAAAAGATAGCAAACCAAGCACTGATTTACAGCACTTACTTCAGGTATAAATGCTTATACTATCAGTCAATAAACATTTAAGTGCCTTCAATGTGTGAGATATTTGCCTAAGCTCTAGGGATACAAAAAAGAAACAAATGATAGTTCCTGCCCTCAGGGGACTCACAATATAATAAGTGACACAACAAGTTAAAAAAATATGTACAAACAAGTTACATATAGAAAAATTGGAAATAATTTAAAATCGGAAGGAACTAGAATTAAAGGAGATTGGGTAAGGTTTCCTTTAGAAGTTGAGAATTTAGTTGGGACTTGAATTAAGCCAGGGAAGACAATAGATGTAAATAAGGATGTATATTATTCCATGCATGGAGGACAGAGAGGAAAAAAGAGGAAAGTTAATTTAAAAAGAAAAACAACTCTCACAAGCTAGTCAGGGCTGACTTCAGCACACCACTGAATATTTGTTTGTTGGCATGTCATGGTCAGATTGGTACTTATGGAATATCAGTATGGCATCAGTGTGCAGCATGGATTTACAGAATCACTGGGAGTTAATTGGACTAATTAAGGGCTGTGGTAATAGTGATACCCTAATCTTTCTCTCCAGGTATGTTAGCATAGTTTTTCCTTTACCACTTTACTTGGAGATCTTCTCAACTCCCATGGATTTAATGACCATCTCTATGCTAACAATTCTCAAATCTACCTATCTGTCCCAAACTTTCTGCTGACCTCCAATTTCATATCTCCAACTATCTAATCAGATACCTCAAAGTAGATATTAAGTATGTGTCTTGACATGCATAGGAGAGTCATTCTGGATTCCTTACTATCTCTCAACCCCACCCAACAGCAACATCTGTTACTGAAACCTATTAAATTTACTTTTGCAACATCCCTCATATACACCCTGGCATAGAGTACACAATTAATTATGCTTATTGAGCATTTGATGATTTGAAGGGAAAGGAAGAGAGATTTAAAGACAATTAGATTTATAAACCCAGACAATCAAAAGGAACATAGGGCCATAAACAGAAATAGGGAAATTTGAAAGAGGGAAAGATTTGTTCTACTTTTGGAGTACTACTTTGGACATGTGTAGTTAAACATACCTGATTAATATCAAAGTGATTGAATTCAGGAGAGTCAGCCAAAAAACACTGAGCCAACCAAAGATACCGAGAAGGAATGGCCAGATAAGTAGAAAATAGCAGAGTGTCTACTAATGAAAAAATGAGTACTCAGCTAGCTATAACACTGAAATAAAAAGACTATTGGGTTCCCATATACATATGATCTGGGTTCTAATATTTGTTCTCTAATTTATTATCCTTGTATATAATTTAATATAAATTGATTCAATTATGTCTTGGTTCCATTTATAACATGATAATGTTGGAATAAATAATCGTTATGATTCTTTCCAGTTGTAAATTACCCTACATAGGTGAGCACTGGCTGCATCTGGGTGAGTGAACACCATAAATCAAAAGGATCCTGAGTATACTCTTTGTATAAGTGCTGAGGTTCCATTGTTTCTTGGATTTAGCAGTATTAGAGGAATTCATCAATTTTCCAATGTGACATTGTGAGTAGAGAGCTACACTGTAAGTTTTCTTTTTTTTTCTTAATTAAAGCTTTTTATTTACAAAACATATCCATGGGTAATTTTTCAACACTGACCCTTGCAAAACCTTTTGTTTCAAATTTTCCCCTTCTCCCACCCCGTCCCCTAGCTGGCAGATTGTTCAATACATATTAAATATGTTAAAGTACATATTAAATATATTATATGTATACATATTTATAGTATCTTGCTGAACAAGAAAAATCAGATCAAAAAAGAAGAAAAAACTGAAAAGAAAACAAAATGCAAGCAAACAACAACAGAGAGTAAGAATGCTATGTTATGATCCACACTCAGTTCCCACAGTTCTCTCTCTGGGTGTAGATGACTTTCTTTATCACTGAGCAAGTAGAACTGGTTTGAATTATCTCACTGTTGAAGAGAGCCACATCCATCAGAATTGATCATTGTATGGTCTTATTGTTGCCATGCATAATGATCTCCTGGTTCTGCTCATTTCACTCAGCATCAGATGTTCATGTAAGTCTCTCTTCAGGCCTCTCTGAAAACATCCTGCTGGTCATTTCTTACCGAACAATAGTATTCCATATTATTCATATATCACAATTTATTCAACCATTCTCCAGTTTCTTGCTACTATGAAAAGGGCTGCCAGGAACATCTTTGCACATGTGCATCTCTTTCCCTCCTTTAAGATCTCTTTGGGATATAATCCCAATAGAAACACTACTGGATCAATGGGTATGCACAGTTTGATAACTTTTTAAGCATAGTTCCAAACTGCTCTCCAGAATGGTTGGATCCATTAGAAGTTCCATCAATAATGTATCATATACTATAAGTTTTCAATCTGATTCTATCATGGAATCTTAAACATCTTCACCATTTGGGACCTCAAGTGTCTTTTTTTTTTTCAAAATGAAGTGCTTGAATTAAATAGATGATTACTAAAATCCCATTGTATTCTAAGATCTGTAATTTAAATTCATTTTATTAACCACTTCCAGATTAATTATTCTAATACCTAACTATGCATTAGAGAGGCAGTTTGCTATGACAGATGGAAAATTGGCTTGAGGGCCAAAAAATCCAGTCCAGAAAATCAAGCCTGTCTTCTGAAAAACAATGTCTATGTGACCTCGAATAAGTCACTAATAATTTCAATGTGTCAATTGAGGTTTTAAGAGTCTAACTTGTAGAGAAGTTTCTGCTTTGTAGAGACAATTATCTTATTGGGAGTTCTTCTTGACAATGAAAGCACAGGTCCAAACCAAAATAAAAAATACATAACTATAAGCACAGTAGATCAATAATGTCTCCCAAATGTCTATCTGATAATGATGAGTGCTTAACCTAGTGTTTGATACCATCTACAGTATAACTCTAACTTTCTTTTCCATCTCTATCTCAGATCCTGGCACATAAATATTAATTTAATTGAATATCAAATTATTCTTCTTTATATGTTCAGAGCTCCTATATCCCGGGCACCTGGTTTTCTGTCTCATCTCCTCTAGGTGGTTTCTGTTTTCCAAAATGCCCTCCATAAACTATCCTTCAAATCTTATTCATCCTCTGAGTTCAAATACCCATTGCTTCATGAAACCATTCAAAAATGATTTCTCTCTTCTCTGAATTCTCTTTATACTTGTTATGCCTTTGGTGTATTGGAGGAGAGAAAAATTGATCTGTTTAGAAATCAATAGATAATCATCAAAAGATTATCAGAAGTTTAGAGCATAAACAAGCATTAGAGGGAGATTTTCTAGTTCAACTTTCAATTTTACCAATGAGGAAATAGACCCCAAGAGGTTGTTACTTATTAAGTGGTAGGGATATATGGTATATTCAGAAGGACTAGCACCTCTGAAGTGAGGGATTGCTGAGCCCTTTCCAGGGCTCCTCATTCACCTTTGATGTCCAGGTACCACTCAACTTTCATGCTTAACTCCAAGAAGTTGTGTCATATACAATAGCCATATCTGGCAAAACTTTCTTGGCAAATAAGCTAAACCAGAGTGGGAGTAAGTAATGGGGTTCAAATCTGTAAAAGAATTAGGGTAATGTCTAATCCAAGTCTATGAAGATTTTACCTAGCAAAATGGACAGATGAGAACAATTTGTTCTAACGGTCATAAAAGTAGCCAAAGAAGGCATTGTGGAAGACTCAAAGTCGTCATCAAAGAACCCAAGATCATCCACTGATGATGGATGTTGTTTTCCCATCATCGAACATCCCAATTTTCATCTTGTTTTGTTGCGCCATTGGACTTTGATGACTCAGGAAGAAAAAGGGAGACTGACAAATTTGTGCAGCTCTACCACATTTAAATCCAATATATACATGAGTCAAGACATTGTCTGTGATGTCTTTGGTCCTCCTGGAAAACAAAGGATGACCAATAAATGACAGAGTAAACAGAAGGACACATTGTTTATCTTCAGATCTAGGTCTTTTTTCTATATCAGAACACGTTCTGTTATCTAAGCCCAGCTGGAAAGCTCACAACCCTAAATAAACACACAGTTTTATGTCCCACATAACCATTTCTAGGACCCTATTCTCATTATATTTCACTCCAGATCCAGCCAAATAGTAAGCTCTTCAAGTCTGACTGCCCGACATTATTATGCTGTTTTCTTCCATTTTGAACCAAAGAAATAAAGGTTTGTCAAGTTTCAAGCATATTGGCCTAAAGCAAGACAAGTTGCCTTTTCAAGAAAGTTTCAGGATTGGTCCCCTTGTGAAAACACCTGCTTCTCTGGTGAGGAAACTGTGTCTCTCAAGGCCACCAGTGATCAGTTTGTTTTCAAGTTCATTTCAAGGGGGTGATGGTGTGGAGTGTGGGGAAGAACATAACAACTGAGTAAACCTTTCTTCTGCTTGAAGCTTCTTGACCTTTATTAAAATAACAAAACAGTTATTCAAAGGACAGAAGGATGAATTAAAGGTAACTTTCTCTTTGCTTCCATTCCAGGAAGGAATAACAAGGCTACCGTTTCTGCAGAATTGTTCTGACATAAAGTTTACAAAGTACTCAGTACTTCTCAGGGGGAAAGGGTATTAAGTTGTGATTCCTTTTTTAAAAGTCTAGATAGCATGAAAGTTGATGCTAACAATGAAAATGAGTAGACACAGAATCAGTATATGATTTAATATCTATCTTGAAAATAAACGTAGGCCAGAAATGCATCCTGTTTCTGGCACGAAAGCAACTAAAAGCCCTAAGGTAAATCACTACCTGTTACTGAGTCTCAGTGTCCTCATTTGTCAAAGAAGAGCTTTGGATCAAATGGTATCAAAGATCCCTTTGAGTATCAACATTCTATTAGTCTGTGACTCTTTAGGTTTTTTCTGCCTTCTTCTGAATTATGCTAAGCACACTCCATATTTGTATACTCCATCTCCCAATCCCAAGGGGGAAAAAAAGTAAAATTTTCTGAAGGCAATATGACATGACACACTTTTATATTTGTCCAGAATTATGTGTGATATAGCTTTAAAATAAGTTTAATATTTTTTAAGATCATCTAAATTTTTTTCTTTCTCTTTCTCCTTCCCAGAGATTTATTTCCTATTAAAATAAAATGACAAGAGCAAAATGTGTTTAGGGGAAAAAGAGAAAGGAAAGAGAAAGGAAGATTTTATATATATATATATATATATATATATGTAATTTTTTCAGGTATATATAACTAAATAGATATGTGTTTGTGTATATATGTGTATATATGTACAAACATATACATATATTTCTCCTCTACATCTTATATATCTGCTAAGAATTAAAGGATGTATCTTCTCATATCTTTTTTCTGATGATATTCTATTTTCTTTGTAATTTAGAATTATGTATTATAGAGCTTTAATGTTTTATAGATATAGATAAATATAAATATGCTATAGATACAGATATACACATATGTAATATTAATATATGTATATGTATGTATATATATATATATATATATATATATGTAAAAGGATGTTGGAAAAACTTCCACCACTCCCTTAGGAATAGTAAGTGATGAGTCATCAAAGGGACCTTGGGGAGTTATTCAAAACTGTTAACCTAGGTTATCTTGATCATTCTGTGATCAAGGACATTTTGATTATATATGTTCTGCAAATTTGTTGTAATCTAGTGGCAGCTTTTAGATAAGAAACAGAAATGGAGTGGGCAAATCTTTAATTGATTTCATTTTTAACATATAAATTTCAGCAAAAATTGGATAAACCAGTAAAGCATTGGATAAGCAGTAAAATCAATCTTATCACTATAGCACAAGGCCATTCAGAAACCAGGAAGCAAGTGCTCTGGAATATTTATAGAACATCAGATTAAAACTTTCTGGAGATCACAGAGTATCTTTCTGTGCTTTTGTAATCTTGGTTGTTTCAGGCTAAAACAAAACTGACAAAAAATACAAAATTGAAAAAAAAAATCAAAACCCAGAATAAATAGCCACATATAATTCAGATGCTTAGTACTGAGCACAGGCAAGTTGGAGATATCTCTTTTTGAAATTAAGGACTATGTCCAGGTTATGAAAAATATACCTTTTTCTCAACACTTAAAAACAGCCTTATCTCACCTATTCTACACATATAGTACAGTGGATCAAGCACCAGTCCTGGAGTCTGGAAGACCTGAGTTCAAATAAGACCTCAGAGCTGTGTGACTCTGGGAGAGTGACTTAACTTTGATTGCCTCCAAAAAAAGCATACAATTATTGCTTTTCATTTTTATAGATTTTTGCTTCATTTTTGTTTTATTTTGTAGAATTGATAAGTTTCACACTCAAAGAGTTATTAATAACTCCAAAGCTGATAAAATGTAGGAAATGTGTTAGAAAGGCCCAAGGATGGTTTTTTTGTTTTATTGGTCTATAAGTTGTATTTTCCTTCTTCTGATTCAACTATGAACCATCCTTGCTATTCCATTAATTTATTCCTATCTATGTCTTCTTTGAGTTTATAAAAAAAGATTTAAATTTCAACATGTACTTCTTACAGTTATTTTGTATTCCACATGTCTGGTGACCTCCAGGTTTGGAGAGATTGTCTTACCTCTTCATTGTGATGTTGAGGGTTAGCTAGGTACTTGGGAACTTTCACTGATGCCCTCTCATTTACTCCTCAGCCCTAGGCTTATGTGGCTTACAAAATCATTCAACTGAGACAAAATATCTCCATGACCAGGGCCATGACAAGAAACTAAATCTCTTTCACTTCCAATTGAAATTACTATCATCAATAATTTCCTAACTTCTGGATCTGATGATCTTTTCTTAGTCTTCTTCCTTCTTGGGATCACTGTGATACTCAACAGTGTTGACCATTATCTTCACGGTGTTTCTGTATCCTCTCTGGGTAGTGATGAAACACATCTTCTCATTGTCCTTCTACCAATATGGTTATTTTTTCTCAATGTCCTTGCTGAATTATCCTCCATATTATATTCCTAGCAATTGGGTATTTCTAAAAGCTCCATCCTTGGCCCTCTTCAGCTTTCTTTCTGTATCTCAACTCTTCAGTGCTGATAGAATTACATTGAGTAGTCATAAGGATATGATCCTAGAGATATGGACTAAGTAAAATTCTCAAAACACTGTCATCAACCAATGCTGAAGCCATTGACAGTATATACTTCAGGTTGAAATCAAACCCTTTCTTGCCAAATTTCCTACTGAATAAGAGGGTTTTGAATGCAATTATGCTCCTCTCATGTAGTAAAGCACCTGCTGTTGATTGTATTCTAGCTGAGATTTACAAGGTCCAGTGCTTATACAAATGTTGACTGAAATTCTCCAAGTTATATGGCAAGAAGTGTTAATGTCCCAGGAGTTCAAGGATATCTCCATTATCCATCTGTATAAAAGAAAGGGGAAACAGGTTATTCTATTTGATTGTATTGATTCTTTGCCACGTGCAAAATTTGGGCTATTTAACACCAAGAAAATAGTGGTTCTCCACAAGTTAATACCATACCATCACATGAAATCATCTGCATTTACCTTATATACTTTCCAGGGATGGGCACACAGATGATGAGGTTGATGCACACATTGCCAGAGGTAGTTCAGTTTCTGGGAGACACCAGAAAAAAGGTATGAGTAAGAGGAGGTATTCGGCTGCCTACCAAACTTTAAAGGTCTCCAGAGCCATTGACCTCAGGCTACATAGGCTTGTGAAACCTTGATCAGTCTACCAGTGTCATGACAAGAAACTGAATTTCCTCCTCCCCTTGAATTGTCTTAAGAAGATCCTGAAGATAATTTGACAAGAAAACATATTGTAAACTGAGATTCTTTCTCAATCTAAATTGCCAAGCATTCAAACTCTATTGCATAGAACACAATTCCAGTGGGCTGAACAACTTTTTCAAATGCCAAATGTATGTTTGCCTAAAAGAATATTTTACAACGACTTGCACAAGGCAAGTGCTCACATGGAGGTCAAAAGAAGCTAGCTATACAAGGGCACTCTCAGAGTCACTCTGAAAAATTTTGGAATCAGTTGTGAGACATGGGAAAAACTGCACAGACCATCCATCATGGTATGCCCAAATAAAAGAAAGCACTGTTCTTTATAAGCAAAGCTGAATTGCAACAGTTGTGAGAAGCAAAAATTTAAAGACATCTCCACTCTGAATGTTCATATGGAATATTAGTGCTCAACTCATGGTAGAGCCTTCCACGCTCATATTAGTTTGATCACCCACAGTAAGACACACTGTACCCCGACTCCACTGAGACAGTGAGATTTTAGTCTCTTTCATCATGATAGACAACCACCGTATTTTCTATCCGCTCTGTGTTATGAGATGATGACCTTATCAGTTCTAAAGCATTTCATTATTATTCTATGCTGATCATTCACAGATTTATAAATGCATTACCAGTGTTTTCCTTGAGAACCAGTCCTGCATTAACAGTGACTTTCTTGGACTTTCAAGCTAGATGACACGGAAACATTTCAAATTCAACATATCTTGAAGAGAATCTTTCCACAAAACTCTTCCCTATTCCAAGTTTTCCTGTTTCTGAAAAAGGCACCAGCATCCTTCCAGTTTCTGAATTTTTTCACTTTTATGAGCTAGAGATCTTTTTATTTTATTTGAAACCTTTACTTCTTTGCCCTCCAATCAATTATCAAATCTTGCCATTTCTACATTCACAAAATCTTACCTGCTGCTTTTTTTCTATGTATACAACCATCATTTTTATTCAGATCCTCATGACTACTTTCCAAGACTATTGCCATAAAATCCTAATGAATCACCCTGCTTAAAATCTCTCCCAATTCCACTTCATTCTCTACACATCTGGAGAACTGATTTTCATAAAATGGAAATCTGTCCAGGTCACTTCCCCATTCAGCATATACCAATGATTTCCTATTACTTCTAGGAAACAAAATTCATTTTCTGACTTTTAAAGATCATCTGAATCTGATGTCCACACATGCCTCCATGTATATGGAACAGATAGTGGCAGTTAGGTCCTAGTAATGGACAGGAAAAGAAGAAAGTTTTAATACTCATAGCATCCTGTATTTACAGCTCTAAGGCACCTTTGAAGTCATATGCATTGAAATAGAAGTAATATGTTTTAAGCTGGCAGAGGATGCTGATGTAATGCAGACAGGCTCCAGGGAAAGTTGGTTCTTTCAATGAAGGACACTAAAGGGACTAAGCCAAGATGGTAGCTTAGAACAACAGCTTAACATGCTTAAGTTCAGTGAAGGGTAAAACAAGCCTTAATTACTCACTAGTGAATGAGATTCAGACCAAACAAACAAGACAGAGAGAAATAAACCAAGGGCAAGAATAGAATTCTGAGGGGCCTACAAAATAAAGACTTCCAAAATAGTTACAAGAGATTCCTGAAGGGAGATAATTGTTGGCAGTGTGTGTGGGGGAATGGGGTGGATTAGAATTTTGCCTTCTGTATATTGCATTGCCAGGGCAAATGCAAGGGCAGATCCTTAAATATAAAAATTTAGCAGAGTCTGGAGCCTAAAGTATTTATCCCAGGTTTCCCATGAAAAAAAAAAAAAAAAACATATAATGTCCCAACCAAACATGGAAGTGATACCAATTGAAATTTATTTTGAAAGTGAAATATGAATATCTTTCTTTAGCATCAAGACTAGTTTGTAAGCTTTAACACAGTAAAGCTCTTCCTTGTTTCAAACTCCATCCATCTTTCATAGAACCACCTTTGTGGTTTTTGTCTCCCTAAGTTATCATAATCTTTGAAGTGAGAGAAAACTCAGGGATCATCTGCCTGTATAAAAATAGGAATTCATTCTTCAATAATGCTGACAGATGAAAATCTCCATTTGAATCAATTATATATACACATACTTATATATTTATATATATATATATATATATACATATATGTATTAATGTATGTACTTACTGTTTGTTAGTCTCTCTTTTAAGTCCTAGGAATAGAAGTGGGCAGTTAGGTGGCACAGTGGATAGAACTCTAGGTTTAGTTAGGAAGACTTAGTAAACCTGGAAGTATCATTTAATCACTTTTAGCTTCAGTTCACTTATCTGTAAGAAAGTGTAATAATAGTTTCACAAAGAGTTGCTTTTGTAAGAATAAAATGAGATAAAATTACTTTTCAAATTTTAAAGTATAATATTAATGCTATCATCTTTTGTTTAATTATTGTTTTTTGTTTCTATAACTATATACATCATTGTTGTTCAGTCAGCCTGTCTCTTTACAACCTTCTTTGGGGTTTTCTCTGCAAAGATACTGGAGTGATTTGCCATTTCCTTCTCCAGTTCATTTTATAGATGAGGAAACTGAGGCAAACAGGATTAAGTGACTTGCCCAAGGGCACACAGTTTGTAAGTGTCTGAGTCTGAATTTGAACTCAGATTTTTTCTGTATCTAGGTCTAGTACTTAATCTAAAATCACCTAGCATATTTATATATACAGTCAAATGGTATTATTATCATTATTTTTGCCTACCATATTATGTACTTTTATTATCTTATGGCTGTGTGTACTATTTCCCCCAGATATCTTTTCACATGGAGCCTTAGGAAGCAAACTTTCTCAAATTACTATTAAGCAGTTTGTTTTTAGTTTAGTTTTGTTGTTTTGAGAAACAGGATAGTTTAGAAGAAATTATGCTGTATTTGGAATGTAAAAACTTGTCTTTGAGACCATTTGACCTCTGAAAAGTAACTTAATCTTTTTGGTTCTCAATTTCCTTTATCTATAAAATCTGATTACATGAATAGATGATGTCTGAGATCTCTTTCAGCTCTAAATCTATGATTCTACTTTTAAGACTTTACATTTTTCCCTATTAAGTTTCATGATATTAAATGGAGTCTATTATTGTAGTATGCTAGAACATTTATGGAAAGAAAGAAAATAGATATATAGATAAATAGATAGATCTATATCTATATAGATTTATATATACCATTGTTATAATAATAATTGTTATTTATGTAGCATAGTTAACTTACAAAATAGTCATATTCTCATCTAATTATCCCAATGATCCTATGAAATATATAGGTCAGATGATTCTAAAATCATTTCATGACAAAGAAAATAAGCTAAAGGCAAGAGGCAGGAAGTCATATCAGTAAAAACTAGTTGTGACAGAATTTGAATTTAAGTGTTCTGACTCATAGTCCACTGCTTTCCCTACTATACTATAGATGCTCCTTGATCTAAGTCACTTAAACAGCATTAAACAGAAGCATTAAACAGAATGCTGTGAAGGACCAAGTTTTGAACATTCCAGAAGAAGCCTCCTTACATGTTGACGTGATTCCATTTAACAATCCCTCTGGTTCTCTTTATTTAACCAATTTTAAATTTACTTAAATGCACTGCCATACAATAGAAATCATTCTATTTTGGCCATAAGGAAATCACAAGATAATTTATCAACTATCTTACAGAAATATGTTATGTTATGTCCAGAACACCTTTTTCCTGTATCAGTGCAATGAGCTTGTCATGAAACAGATGTAGACCTAGCTGACATGAATTATACAAACAATCTTGATGCTGAACAATAATTAATATTTCCCTTTATAAATACTTATAACCCATCTCATTAAAATTTATTCCAGGCTGTTGCCAAAATTTGAAATAAAAGTCATCAAACTATATATAGTTTTAAGAATATACCTTCTTTGCCTTCCTGAAACTCTTAATATTTGCTCACCTCTAATGCTGTGATACCTTTTTTAATTCTTTAATTCTTATGATTTTTCAAATATTAAAGAGAAAAACAGTAATCATATCTGCAAGTTCTTTTGGCATATAGGAAAATTTTCATCCAAGTCAAGCTTCTACTCACTGCCAACATTTTTTTTATTCTGAATTGTACATTTTCAATATCAGTCTTCTTCCCAAACAAGTGTAAAATACATTCTCTGTCATCATCCCATTTACTCAAAACAATAATTTAAATTTTTGCTTTCATAATAGCTAAAATATCTGGTTTGGTTGACTTTGGAATTTATCCCCATTTTAAATGCATCATTAGTCACCTTCATTTGTATGTATGTATATATCTATCTATATACATACATACAAATATATATGTGTGTGCATATGCATACATATATGAAGTATATGTGCACATATATGAAGATATATGTATGTATGTGTACATACACATCCACATATGCAATCCATCCCTCTGTGGAAACATCAAGCAATCATTTTTTATACCTATTACTGAACAGGTTCTATGATAGGTCAAATATTCATCTTTGTAACCTTATATTCTTATCAGAGACAAATACACACACATTATATCAGAAACATAACATTAATAAATACAAATGCATACAAAGAAGTTAAATACTGAAAATGCTGGCATTAACAATTACAGGAATGGTCTGGAATAGGGAGACCAATTAGGATAATTTGGCACTACAATAATCTCCATCAGATTTGTTTGTCTTCAGTATTTCATCTTTGAGAGTTTTCCATCCCTCTTAGACCCTATACTATTCTAAATTGAGTTTCTGTCTATCTTTACTTTGAAATTTTTGATGTTTACTCTTCTCTACTTCATGATGAACATCCAAACCCCAATAGCACTTTATTTTCTTTACTTATCATCAGGTTCTTTGCTGTTCTTATTGTTAGTTATTTCCATAACAATACAGTTAGTATTCC
Source organism: Sarcophilus harrisii (assembly GCF_902635505.1). Lineage (NCBI taxonomy): Eukaryota > Metazoa > Chordata > Mammalia > Dasyuromorphia > Dasyuridae > Sarcophilus > Sarcophilus harrisii. Next base: position 375,593,341 of record NC_045426.1, on the reverse strand, counting down.
CATTAATTCATCTATTTAATTATTTTAAATTCATTTGTTATATATATCGCAAGTGGACAGTAAAATGCTTATTGTTTTATCTTGTATATTATTGTATACAATTCAAAATACTCAATAAATATTTTTGCTTATCTAAATGAATAAAATAATATATTTGAGGAGAAATTTAAAATAATTTGCCTTCTCAATTTAATATCTTTAGAAAAAGATATTGCAAGATCATAGAATCTGAGTTTGAAGAGACCTCAAAGATCTAGTCCATCAAGCAGTTGCATTGGAAATTCTTTCTACAATGTCCTCCCTCCCTCCAACATGTGGTCTTTTGTCCCTCCTTTTAAAACTTCAAGTAATCAGAAACCAATTGCTTCCAGAAGCAGCCCAGTTCACTTTTGTGTAGCTCTAAATGTGAGAAATTTGTGTGTGTGTGTGTGTGTGTGTGTGTGTGTGTGTGTGTGTGTGTGTGTGAGAGAGAGAGAGAGAGACAGAGAGAGAGAGAGAGAGACAGAGAGAGACAGAGAGAGAAAAAGAGAAAGATAGAAAGGAGACAGACAGAAAGAGAGAGAGCAGAGAGACAAAAAGACAGATATAGAAACAGAAAAAGAGAAACACACAAAGAGATTTTCTTCTCTGTGGAATTTCTATATCATGCTCCTACTTCTGCCCTCTGGGATCAAGTAAAATAAACCCAATCCCTCTTCTACATGGGAGTCTTTGAAATACTTGAAGATAGCTTGCCAGTCCCATTATTGCAAGTATTTTATTTTCCAGATTAATCATTTGTTCTTTCAATAGATCCTCTTATGGCATGAACTTGAGGCCTTTCATCATTCTGGATATCTCTCTGGATGCTCTCCACCTTGGTTAATATCCTTCTTAAGATGTAGCAGCATGAGATAGACAAAATACTTAGGGAGTCTGGGTAGGAAGTCCCTAGTGTAACTATGAGAAACCTAGTTGTGGAAAGGCTTACTTCATTCTGATTAAATTCACATTACTTTTCTTGGTTTCCATATCACACTGTTGATCCACTTCCCTTTTTTTGGGGGGGGAAAATTTTTCCCAAGCTTTTATTGCTTGAAAATGCCTCCTCATCTTTATTTGTGAAAGTTGACTTTTTTGAACCTGTCTTTATATAGATTTCAATTAATTGTAATACAATTAGATGCAGCCTAATATAATGACCTGTTAAAATAAATTTGGATCTGGATATCATCATACAAAATATTAGCTATCTCTCCTAATTTTGTATCATCTATCAATTTGATAAACATGTGTTGCATGAATCCTACTCATTGATTAACATTTTAAATGGCAAAGGAGAGACATTGAGGGCATAAGATGTCCTCAAAAGTTGTTGTTGTTGTTTTTTTTGATCAATTTTGTTTTGAGACAATTACTTTACAATAAGTACTCTTTCCATTATTCTTCCAAAACAGTTAAGAAAAAAAATCTAAGTCCTTGATACAGTGAAAATAGAAATTGTGACCTAAGAAGTAAGAGATTCTAAGTTGAAATCTTACCTCTGTAAATTGTGTGATCTTGAGCAAGTCATTTCATTTCCCTTAATCTCAGTTTCCTCATATGTAAATGGAAGGGGTTATATTATGTTATCACTGAACCTCTTTTGAGTCTATAGAATGCATTCATTTTTGACACATCATTTATCAAGAAGGTTTTCTTTTTTTAAACAGTAACCTTTTGAAAGCAGCATTGGTCATTGCATTTGAACTTAGTTTGTCTATCTTTCAATGTTATCTGTAATTGTGTCATCTTGTCTGATATTTTTCTGTTTTTTTTGCTTCACTCTACATCTGTTTATATATGACTGTCCAGGTGAAATTGCTGATTTTATCTTCCTCTATTTGAATTTTTTTATTATTTTGTTTAGTTCTATCAAACATTTGTAGTTTAGATAGGCTAGCATTAAATCTGTGGAGTAACATAAGTGGTATCATCAGTTTAATTATATTGTCACAGCCAATCCATAAACATTAGTTGTGTATTTATTTAAATAAAGAGTGGTTTGTAATTTTATTATGTAAGCATTCAGTGTGTCTTGATAAGTTAACTACATGGAGTTCTTTCAGCAGGCAAGTTGACTTGTATGAAAAAGGAAGGCATCCAGAGAAAGACAGGAGGCATGTATTCTTAACATATTCTTACCATCCTGTTTGCACAATCCTAATTAGAAACAATTACGGACATACGCTTTAAAAATAACTATATTTGAAATCTTTTTTTTTTTTGCCTTTTTGCTTCAATTGGATATTGTACCATGTGATGTATAGATATAAATATGCATCTAAATAATGAAACAAAATCATTGATATTTATCAGTAGATAGGTAGATAGATATAAATTGAGTTCAGAAAAGCAAGAGTAGCAATACAATATCATCAAGAGAAAAGAATAAACTAATGATGTTTTGTTTAAAGGCACTGCAGAGATCATTGATATCTTTGAATATGTCAATAGAAATTGACATTACAATTTAAATATATCCATATATTTATGTCAATATCTACATATTAACAGAAATAGATTTCAATAAAGAAAAATATATAAATAAATTCAAGATATCAATGAGCAGATCAAAATTCCCATGCCAGTCAATATGAAGCTGGGCCCATAAGGGGATTCATAAGGAAATGATAACCTACTCCAGTACCTTTGTCACACAAACACACAAATGAAATCACTAAGAGTTGGACAAAGCCAAAATGACTGAACAACAAAACAGGCATAAAGCTGTGGATAGTCTCTGATCCATAAATATTATTACTAAGTCTATACACCAATGAAATAAAATAAAAAAGGAAAAATACTAATATATTTTAAAATATTCTTTTTGTGGTGTCAAATAACTGAAAATTGAGGGAATACCCATTCATTGGGAATGACTAAATACATTATAATTTATAAATGTAATGAAATACTATTATGCTATAAAAAATGAAGATGATATTTTAAGAAAAACAGTAGAAAAGTGATGAACTGATGCAAATAGATGTGAAGATAACCAGAAGGACAATATACACAGCAACAACAATGTTATAAAGATAATGATTGTGAAAGATTTAGTAACTTGATCGATACAATGCTCTACCACAACTTCAAGATTCTTGTTGAAAAATGCTATTCACCCTCATATAGAAAACTCCTGTATAATTGAAGATACGATGAAGTATATTTTTCCTATTCTCTCCCACTCTGGAACATGGCTAAAGTAGAAATAGGCTTTGCATGGCTTCATGTGTACAATGAATATTTTTTCTTGCCTTCTCAATGAGTGGAGATGGAAGAAGGAAGAGAGAAAGAGAGAAATTTAGAACTGAAAATTACAATGAAATTAAAATGAACAAAAATTGGTTACCCATCTTTTGAAATTTTTGACAAAATTGATTGAGTAATGAAACTATGAAATTGTTTTGATTTGCATGTGTCTTATTATTAGTAATTTAGAGTATTCTTTCATGTAGTTTAAGTGTTTGACATTTTCCTTTGGATAATGTTTTGTTCACCTTTTTTGGCCTCTTTATTGATGATTTTTTTTTTTTTTACAAATTTTTGTTGCCTTTTTAGATTAGAGAAAACCTTTTTCAGAGATATTTGTAAATGTATTTCCCCCTAGCCGAGTAATCTCCTTTTTCATCCTAGATGCATCAAGTTTGTTTTTGCTGACTTTTCAATTCTATGTAACCAAATTATTTATTTTTCATAATTGGTTTTGTTTATTTTGGTAAGAAAGAATTTTCTACCTTTAACTGTGAAAAATATATGGATTTAATAATGTGAGGTTTTATGATATTATCAATTTAAATTTATTATGAAATATCATAGAAGATGCTGGTAGGAACTACTCATGATATCAAAGTTACAATGATGAAATATATTATCAACCTCTTGACAAAGAGTATATAATGAAACATATTTTTATATAGGAAATTTCCTTTGCTTGACTGAATATTTGTTGCAAATAATTTTTGTTAGTTTTTCACTTTCTTCCCCCACCCAAAAGGGTATGCACTAGGAAGAAGAGAAAAGAGATTTCTGCAAATTAAAAAAAAAATTAGAGAGGTTGGGGAGGCTATAGGTAAAAAATGTTGCACACACCTTCAGATGAGATCCCTATATTATTTATTCATTTTGCTTAATTGGTTTATTTTGTAATGATACAAAGCTCTGAAAATATAAGAATAATTTAGAATTGAGAAATGCTTTTATTATGTAAAAACAAAATATATCAACAAAATTTTTTCTAAAAGTTTCTCATTCTTTTATGTGTCATAGTCATTTGTCAGTCTGAGTGAGCCAATGGTCCACTTCTCAGAATAATGCTCTTATACATGCACAAAATAAAGTACATAGGTTTGCAAAAGAGATTGATGTTTATAGACAATAAGGCTACAGTTTCTACTTTTTATTCAAATTCACAGATCTCCTGAAATTCAGTCATAGAATTATAATCTTTGGCTGAAGAACCTTTACATTTAAACCTCATTTCTATTGGTCTATTTTACAGTTTATCTAATAGTTCTTACTGAGTAAGGAATTCTTTTCTAAATAATTTATATTTTGAGGTTTATTAAACAATGAATAGTTGAATTATTTTATTTTTGATTTTGCTTGGTCTTTAGACATTTCTTTTAATCCTGCTGTTCATTTCTTATGATAGACTAGAATCTATGTAGAGAAGAAATAATAGGAAAATATAAGAAAGTTTAATTTATGGTAGGGAGCAAATAAGTTGGGGTGAGGAAAATACAGGGCAATTCTCAAAAATTTGAAAGACTATCATATAAAAAAAACAAATTTGTACTGTGTCTATTAAGATAACAGTTAATGGGTATGAGATGATTTTCAGATCATTTTAAGAAAAAATATAATTAGAGGTACCTATCTGTCTACTATAGTTCACAAACCCCTACCAGCATGATCCCCATTAACAATCAGTCAGTTGATATAATTAATTTCTAGCAAAGGCATTTAGAAAGGTTGTCTAGTAGATACCTAAAAATGCTTCCTTGCAAGTTATAAAGTTTCCCTAGCCTTGGAAGTGTTCAACTGAAAGAAATATCTAATCACATATGATGAAAAGGGAATATCTATAGTAGTTACTGGGTTAGACCATTACTAGGACTGAATGTACGGCCTAATGAATGGCCACTCATCTTCAACCTTTATTTCGGGTCAGTTTGTATTGTCCAACAGACATTGAGGCACTAATTATTTTCTTCCTTTTTGCTTTCCCTCAATAACCTGCTAACTCAAGGGGAGGGAGGTTGAAAAGAATTCTAGCATAATGAAGTGGTACTTTCTGTTGACTAGGCCTCTTTCCTTCAATCTACTACTAAGGAGAGTATGATATCTTTTCCAGAAAGAGAAGACTTTGGGAGGCAGTGTCCAAAAATGATATATCAATGATATATTACAATCATTGAAACAGCAGCATAGAGTTGTGGTTTGGATCACAGTTAGAGCTAGCTGAATGGCACTGGATCAAAAAGGAAGTCCTACAAACTTTCTACTAAAATTTAAAGCCTACTGAGGCTTTTCTGCTTTAAAAAATCTCAAGGGATGGGGATGTAATACATTTTTCATTTTTTGTAAGCCCTGAAGTTCTGCCTAGGACAGAAGGGAGAGCAAAAGAGGAAAAGTATAGCATTAATGTCTATTCTAAATAACTTAACACTCTCTAATAATTTTCTAGTACAGTCAGGACCAAAATGTTTTCCTATATGGTGAGTAAAATTGATCTTGGAATCCTATGCATTCAAGTTCTTGATTCTGTGGATTCCTAATCAATTCATTAAATATTTTTGCAGTGCTTTCTATCTGCCTATTGTTAAGCTAAGCAATTAAAATAAACTCATTGGAGGGAATTAATTTTTGGGTTTTAGTCATAAATAAATGACAATATATATTTTTCCCATACTATAACACCATGGTTAAAAGAGCTGTGCCCACAAATTCTCACTTTAAATCCTAACAAACAAGGTCGACTAAGTCAAATTCTTATGTGTTTAGTTAAATGTGGAAACCTGAAGTGATATAATTTGGTGGGAAAGCAAACAAATAATGGATTCTGATTGAGGAAAACTGCATTTTAATCTTCATTCTGCCACAAACTAGCTGTGTAATCTTACGCAAGTCACTTAGAAAGGGCTTTGGTCTAGATCCAAATGAAGGTATCAAGACCCAGAGAGGAGTAAAATTCCCAAAGTTATATCAGTAATAATTATATATGATAGAATTTAAACATAGTATATGTACATATATGTGCATACACACTGTGGATGTATATATACATACACACTATATGTACCTTTGAACTAAACTATATGTACATGATGGTCTTCATCTCCAATCCAAGTGGTTTCCTCAAAATAATCTTGTATAGATAGAATAAAATAGATCTATCAAACTATGAATTATGTATATAGTTAAATAGAAATGTATACAAAATAATTTTATACTACATTTTATACCTATTTGTGTCTAAAGGTAGTAGCTGTCTAGGTTCAGAGTGGAGGAAGAAACAAAAAACAAAGAAAGAAAAAAAGAAATTTACATGATAACTTTGCTGCATATTTGAAGGAAATAGAAAGTTGTACTAAATTTGCAGTTTCATGTGCAATCATCTTTTTTATTATGCTGTGTTATGGAAATATTTTATTCCATGAATTGAAAATAAAATAAATTTATAATGAAAAAAAATAAGTAAGTAAAGATCATGAAGTCTGTAGGGAAAAAAAAAAGAAGTAGAATTTAAATATTCTATATTCATACCAGGAAAGATGTTCAAATGATACAAGCAAAACTAATGAGAAGTAGACGTTAGATAGATTTCCTTCCTATCAATATTCTCTCTTTGTTTTTACGTGCAGGGTTTTAAATGTATTTCTACTGAAATATCTTCTTTTTAGATTTGTTCCATTTTATGGACCCTGTGACAATGCACCCTGTATAAACTTATAAAACCCAGAATACCAAGGTTAGGTGATGTGGGTAGCATAGATAAAGGCTGATATGAAACATGATACATTCAAGCAAGTGATTATGCAGCTTTTTGTTCATTGTTCTTATGCTACACTGTATAAGCTTCCTTGTAAATTGGACCTTGTCTGGTTTTTATCTCTTATACATAGTAAATATTTATTATATGTTTTCTGAATGAATAAACAAAATGGATATATATTAATATATCCATTTAGTGTCTGTTTTTTTGGTCACCTTAAGATTCTCTCTGATTTTGGTTCTGGCTCACCCTTAAGACCATATTTTCCAGTAGAAAGGGTTAAGGAGAATAGAGACAGAGAACACTGAAAGATTGAAAATGCATGAGAGGGAGGGCATATTGTGTATATGTGAAAGAAAGTAAGAGGGTAGAAAGGCTGGGAATTTAAGGCAGGTAGAATAATTAATCATAGCAAGTAGCATAGACTTCTTCCTCTGAGATGTTAAATGTGGTGAAAATAAATAATAATTTATTATAACCCTTATCTTTTTTATGGGTACTAAATAATTACTTAGGATCACTTCAACTAAACATTCAATCACAATCATTTATTAAACTTTTACAATATACTTGACACTCTGCTAGTTTCTGGAGATAACAAAGACAAAAGTGAATCAACTCCTACCCCCAAGAAACATAAATTATAATGGAGAGAACACATACAAAGGTATGACATAGATATATGTGTGTGTATATGTATATATATATATATATATATATATATATATACATATACACACATATATATACATGTATATATATATGTGTATATATATATATATATATATATATGTTTGTGTGTGTAGGTATATCTCTATCTATTCCAAGAAGGAAAAGAAAGGAGTCAATATCTATTTCTACATCTATCTATATACATAACATACATACACACACCCAAGCACACACTTTTTTTACCTTTCTTCTTGTAGTAGAGTATTAGAAAAAATGGTTCCAGTACCTCTTATCATTGTAAAATTACATCTGATAAACTGATATGCCTCAGTTGTTTTTTCCATATTTGAAAGAGATTAATAATTATCTTTGATTTGATTACCTAACAAGGTAACTGTGAAGATCAAGTGGGATAATAAAAAGTTAATATTATTTCCTGATTTAATGTTTACAAAGTCTTTTCATATATTGTCTCATTTGATCATGACAACACAATGTTGTAGGGGTTACTATTCTCATTTTAAAATGAGAAAGCTGAGTCCAAACTTACGGGTTACATATTTGGGATTCAAACACAGATCTTCCTGATTCTAACTCTTAATATTCTTTTGGTTAATGCAGTTAGTCTCTGAGATAATCTATGTGAGTATTTTGTAAAGTTTAAAGTACCATACAGATCTAAAATATAATATTTATTATTATAGCTTTTAAAATTATTAAGTGTTATCTTTACTGTCATTCAAGTTTTAACTCATTTTGGGTTTATCTGAAATGTTAATTTGATGTCTTTCCTCCCCCACTCCATTTTTTTTTTGATATTTGCCTTTGATTAAAGGCTCTTGATTATTTCTTGTTTTGTGTATACTTTAATTCTGTAAGGATACACAATTTTGTCAGTGCCCCTCTAATGATGAAGAGTTCAAACTCTTTACAACTCAGTAGATTTGGGGGGGGGGGGTTTGATAGTGTGAAAAATTCATTATCAGGTAGCTAGGATGATGATGAGCATCTTGAGCCATGCTGTCTCCTTCCATTGTGCCACCAATTTCATAGGGGCAGTGAGAGGTTTATTGATTTAACTAGGGTCACACAGCCAGTATAAGTCAGAAGCAGATCCTCCTCACTTAGAGGCTTGAAAAAGAAATCTATATCCACTATGCTTCATTGTTCCTATAAGTATTGACTATATACAACTTTTTATTGGATTATAGACAAGATGAAGAGGAAAATACACACAATACCAGTGTGGTGTGTGTATCAATCAAAGACATTTCTTTTTAAGACCATATTTTCCACTAGAAAGGATTAAGGAGAATAGAGACAAAGAACATTGAAAGATTGAAAATGCATGAAAGGGAGGGCTAAGAGATTGTGTATATGTGGAAGAAAGTAAGAGGGTAGAAAGGCTGGGAATTTAAGGCACGTAGAATAATTAACCATAGCAAGTAGCATAGACTTCTTCCTCTGAGATGTTAAATGTGTTGAAAAATTTGAAAATCAAAAATAGTGATGAAAGGGCTCCTACAATATCTTGCTGATTTTCTCATTCCCATAAAAAAGTATTTTTGTGAGAGGTTCATATTTCTATCTATCTGTCTGTCTATCTATTTACCTATCTATTTGTCTATCATTTATTTTATGGAAACCATTGCCTATGAGCATGCTTAGAAGGCAATTGTTTTAGGCATCTTTCTGCATTCTAATATCCTAGCTGAAGGAAGTGTTCATATTCAAGTAACAGAGTCTATATGTACCTTCAGAAGCTGATAATATTTTATGACTTTAAAATTCTCTACTAAAGACCAGTGTTTGAAGGATCTGAACCCTAAATATGCCTCTGTATAGTACATAGGTTAGAATTTCCATATAAACACAGAAACATTTATTCATAAATATATATATATTCATGCATGTACATATGCATCTTCATGTGTATACATAAATGTTTTCTGTACATATGTTCTACATGTGTCTATTTGTATATACAAATAAGGACATAGAGATGCCTCTGTATCATCTTCAAAATAATAAAAATAAATTTGTACTCATATATATCTGTAATGTATTTGCATATATTGTGTGCGATCTCATTTGTTTATATACAATAAACATATTCTACATGCCAATGTTTTGTGTATATAAATTAAAAATACTTATAGACAATGTATACATATCATATTTGATTTTTATTGTTTTAAATTTGACAAATGTAATTTATATAATGTTATATATAATTATATTATATACAATGCTATATATGTTTCACTACAAACTTATTAGTTTTTTTATTTAAAGTATTTTAAGAATGAAAATAAAAGTCTCAACTCTCAAAGCAATAGCAATGTTACCGTCTAGTCACATATAATTTCTACTCATTTAACAAGAACAAATCTAGGGAGAGATAAGGATCATAGGATCAAAGAATTAAAGTTGGAAGATACTTTTAAGATCATCTAGTCAAACATCATTTTTTATAGGTAAAATAGGAAAGAGAATTTGCTACATGAAGGTAGAGAGTGTAAAGTTGGGTCCTGCACCAAAAAAAGAAAAAGAAAAGAAAAGAAAGACAAGTTTCTATTTCTTTCCTAGGGATGCAACTTCATGTCTGAAACATGACTGTATCAGTAAGTGAAGCATTGATTTGTAAAATTCAAAGTGACCATCATCTTATGTAGAATCTCTTCCTCAACACAAGATAATGGTGAAAACTACCAAGAAGTTAGAACAATGTGTGATTTTATTAAAAGAATCAGGGTGGTGAGTGAAAAATGGTAAACTTATGCAAGTACTTGGATTAATCTATGTAAATGTTTGTGTAATTACTCCGAATATTGGCTGATGCTTTTTTGTTTGTGTATACAGGTGTAGCTTAATACATAAATTGATAGGATTCTGTACCTGTTAAGTCTGGACTTCCATTGCTAGCTCTTTTTGTTTCTCTTTTCCGCCTCCCAGACAGCCTGCCAGTCTTAGTCAAAATGATCTGTACTATTATAAGATGCCAATTTGTTTTGTAGACTCTTACCAATGAGCTGGGTTATGTGGATAGAAGTAGTAGTTTTCTGAGTTCCCCTTTCAGAGGTCACCGATCTAAATCAGATAAACTCCAAAGATGTACTGTGGTTGCAAGAAATTATATCACCCCAGTAAACCAATTTAGCAGACAAATTAAACCAGGTTGGAGGGTAACTGACAGTCCTCAACTATTAATGAATTAAAGGGGTATCTACCACAAGTATGTGAAGACTTTCCTCAGCAGAAGGTTGGATGAGAATAATTTGTTTCAATGGTCATGAAGGCACCTGAAGTGGGTGATGTGGAGCACTTACAACCTGGCCAGAAATGGAAAATGCCAAGGTCATCTATTGCTTCCTGGGCCTGAATCCTCAGCTGCCTTGATTTTTCTTCTGCCACTTGATTTTAGTGACTCAGGAAAAGAGTGTGAGGCTGACAACTTTGTCCAACTCTGCCTCATTTAAATCCACTTTACAAACAAGTCAAGATGTGTTTCTTGATGTCCTTTTTGAAAATGGAAGACAACAAAAAATAAAATAAAATAAAATAAATTTTAAAAAAAGAAAATGGAAGCCAACAATTTGGAATAGCTGTTAAGTGCTGCCTTCTCTTCTAGGAATAGGATCAGTCTATTAGATTGGGGTTGCATTGAGCCTCGGCTATGTAATAGGAGACAGGTTGACTATGTGCTGAGTCTTGGCTTAGTAATAGGTAACAGTAGATGGGTTGATTAGGCGCTTAGGGGTGATTTTGTTTAAACATTTTATGTAGGGCTAATAAGAGACTTGAGTGAGATTTGTGGCATGATTAGTTGCATGGCTGTGAAGCCTACTAAAAACTGGCAATATTATTATTATCAGGCCTCTGCAAAATTTGAAGTCAATAAAATTGATGATCCCTGTCTTCTTCTTTCCCTTTCTCTGCCCCTTCCACAATTCTTTTGTGCTCTCTTCAATCTTCAAGTGATTTCAAACTCTTCCTCTCTTTAAAATTAGCCCTGGCAGGAAGGAATCTAATAAAAGTCATCTACAATAAAGTGTAATTTACTGATATCAGTAATATTACTCTTTCCAAAAATACATATATTTAATGGATCGAAACAGATTAAGTGCTAAAATTATCTATGTCAAAAAGTAGATGGAGAAAGAATTTGGAAAGGCAATAATAGATCTTTCCCATAATTCCTAAAATCATACCATGTAAACTAGTTACCAAATGTCTTCCCTGGAAGGACTGATCTCACCATTGCTCTGGTCTAATTGCCACACTGGTGCCAGAGCTAGTCTGCCAGACTCCCAGAGGACTGAGAACTTGAAAATGGTTTCTCAACTTCTTTCCAAGTAAGTGCTTCTTGAATGGCAGAATTCAGTGACAGGTTGCAGCCCTGTTGTGTTGATGACATTGTTGGTGCTCTGCAGGGTTTCCCTTGGGACAACAGTCTGGTTTGTGACTTAAGACTTCATTGGTCCCGAACAATATGGCTATAGATTTCAGGCAGAAGCTGTCTTTTCTCTGTTTAATTGCCTCAGTTCTCTACTATGCTGTGCTAGTGTAAACATGTTTGCTAGAGGCAGAGGCTTGTTTTCTCTTAGGCTAAGGACAGTATAAGAAGTAGAACGATGGTGGGAAGCTGACAGGATTTAGAGTAGACTTGGGGAAAATTCACAGAGGCAGTTGTTCAATGCAAATTGCATGGGGCTGATTTAAATTTTGCTCACTTTATGATTTTTATTCTATTACAGAATTCACAAGTAGATGGAACCCATTTGAAGATTATGATAGAGGCTTAATAATTGGTAGGGGTTTTTTGTTTGTTTCTTTATTTTGAGGTTTATAATCTCTGCAATGTCCCTTAATGTTAATAGGTAGACACAGAGAAATTATAAAATCTCAGAACTGGAAAAAACTTCAGAAGACATTTAATCCAAGTTTTCACAAAGTGCAAAATCTTCCTCTACAACATTCCCTAGTTAAGTTTCTGCTTGAATCCTGTCATAAACAGAGAACTCACTCTCATACAGCAGGTTTATGTTAGTAACTGTTAAACAATTGGCTTGGGTTTGGTGGGAGAGTGTGCTAGACACACTTTAAATTCAATATGCATTATAAACATTTTCTTAAGTCAAGAGTGACAGTTAACAAAACAATTAACCCTGATATGTAGTCTGATAATTACTGAGGTGTAAATGCTCGCACTGAAATTTTGACAATGAGCCCTAGCCATTTAGAACTGGTCCAGCACACTGTCTGCAAAGCAGTCCACACCAATGAGAAACATCTCATTGTTAGAAAATTCTTTCTTCAGCTGAGTAGCAAAACTGCTTCCAGATAATTTTCACCCCTCACCCCATCCCAATCCTAATCTTGCCCTCTGGTATTTCACAGATAAAGCTGCTCTCTAATCCGTGAAATGTCTCCAAATATTTAAAGGTAACTCTCACTCCCCCACTGCACATTCTCCTTCCAGGCTAAATGTCCCCACTTCCTCCTTCCTAGGAAAATAGGTTTGAAATTGCTAGGGACTTTGGAGGTCATGGAGTTTAACCCCTTCATTTCACACATGAAGAAACTGAAGCTAATAGAGGTCAAGTGACTTGTCCAGGATTATATAATTAATGAGTGCTTCAGGCATGATTGGAGCATTGCTCCTCCTGTCTCTAAAAGTCCATGGCCCTACCCATTGTACAATCAACCTCCTAAGCATCTTTCATCTTGTCAAGACAGTTCTTTAAGTACTTTGAGGGCAGGATCTGTTTCATTTTTTGTCTTCATTTCTTCAGTTGCTAGAACAATGACTAGAACAGAGTAGGAGCATGATACATGTTTATAGAATGTTGACTCATTTTTTAAAAATACAGTGCCCATAACTGATTTCATTTAACACAATATCTATGTGGCAGGCTTTGAGCACTCCTTCCCCACCCTCAATCCTGCCCCCATCTTTCTACTACCTCACTTCATAGTGGCCACAGGGATTCATCATTGAGATTGGGTCTTGTGCAATCCAACAGATATTTCTTGAATTGAATTGGATTCATTTTATGAGTTCCTATTGAATATTACCGGAAGGGTAATACATAAGATCATTTTAGTTAACTATTTTGCCTAAATTATTTAATCAAAATCAATACCCAGAAGCAATGGGACTCAAGAAAAGTAGTATTTAAGCAAGAGACAGGAGCAAGAGGGAGAAAGATGAAAAGGGATCATTGTTCCAGTACCATTTTGGAGGACAGAGCATCTAAATATACTGAGTATGAGAGGCTTTAGTACACATAGGATGGATTTAGTCACACATTCGTAGAAACACAGAATTTGACTATTGGAAGGGATCTGAATAGCTACTTGATCCAAACTAAACATGAAAATGATCACCACCATAACGTTCTCTTAATAAATTTGATTGGTGTTCATTATTTCCCTATGTTCCCCTGAGGCACAAAGAACATGGACTCAGGATGGCACTTTCTCAGTTGTAAAGACAAGACACCTACCACTAACTAAATACTTAATTTCACTGGAGGGAGAGCTGGTCTGGTGTTCCTGAATTTATAGAATGTTTAGTCAGTAGAGACTTTGGAGGTTCAACTTGCTAATTTAGGGTAGGAAAAAAAACCTGAGATTAGAGAATTAAAGTAATTTACCAAAGTAGCCTGGTGATCATTAATACAAGTATAAGTGGCAGAGCTGAGATTAGACATTATATTTCCCTGAACCCCATGCCGGTCTCCTTCCAGTGTGCCAGGCAGACTCTCCCTCATATTGTGCCTAGGAAGGTGGGTTAGTGAGAGTAAGTATTTAAGTGAGTAGTAGTGTGTTGTCTTTACAACTGAGAAAGTGTCATCCTGAGTCCATGTTCTTTGTGCCTCAGGGGAACTGAGCTAAATTCATCTGAACACCAATCAATAACCTAGTGGTGCATTCAGTGGCCAGGACAGTGTGTACTCATCAGTGAATTCCTTGTCTGTGCCAAAAACTAGAAGATTCAGGATGGATGCCTTAAACAAGAACAACCAAAGACAGAATTTCAGCTTCATGAGTAGCTATAAACACCAAAAGGTTTCTTTATAATAGTTTATAAAGCTTTGAGTACTATACACAGGGAAAGGAAAACTTTTCTAAGAACTCCAACTATTTAGTAATGAAATAGATTGTCTCATGGGCAATCACTGAAAGAGCTCAAGCAGAGGTTAGGTAACATCTTTCAGGGATGTTGTAGAGCAAAGTTAAGTTGACCTTGAAGTGCCTTTCCAACTTTAAAATTCTAGGGTTTTAGGATTCTAAAGCTTCCATATAAAGTTGATATTTCATGGTTCTATGTTTAATAGGAGTTTTGCTAGACCTGTTTAAGTGATATTGATAATAATAAGAATTACCATTTATATAGTGCTTTAAATTTTCCAAGACACTTTACAAATATTATCTCAATTTATCTTCTCAAAAACCCTGGAAATAGGTGCAACAATTATCCCCATTTCATAGATAAGGAAACTGAGACAAAGAAAAATTAAAAGTCCTGTTTCAGGTCAAATAGTCAGTGAGTGTCTAAAACTTGATTTAGGTCCAGTTCTTCCTGATACCAAGTCCAGTTCTCTAGTCACTTTGCCAACCACCTTCCTTTACACAGGACCATATAAGCATATGTGATCTAGTCATTTGCATCTAATCTACTCCTTTAAGTGCATTCAATTTTGAAAAGCAAAATGTTGCTTATCCCAGTTGTAACAAATCCATGCAACATGCTGTCTCAAGGAGGAAACAACTATATATATATATATATATATATATATGACATAATCATATGTAATAACAGCAATTTAAGAATATCTCAAAGATTCAAGCTATGCCAATTGATGTTGTACATATTAACCCAAGGTGGTATGAAAAATTTTATATATAAAATAAAATTATAATTTTTAAATTTCATTTTTGTTGTTTCTCATTCATTTTTCAGTTGTTTCTGATTCTTCATGATTACATTGGAGTTTTCTTGACAAAGATACTAGAGTGATTTGCCATTTCCCTGTCTAGTTCATATATATATATTTATTTTATTTTTATTTATTTTTTTTTTTTTGCTAAGGCAATTGGGAATAAGTGATTTGCCCAGGGTCACATAGCTAGGAAGTGTTAAGTGTCTAAGGACAGATTTGAACTCAGGTCCTCCTGACTTCAGGGCTAGTGCTCTATCCCTGCACCACCTCACTGCCCCTTATCTAGTTCATTTTACAGATCAGGGACCTGAGGCAAACAGGGTTGACTCGCACAGGATGACATAGCTAGTATGTGTATGAGGTCAGATTTGAGCTCTGAAAGATGAGTCTTCCTGACTGCAGGTCAAGTACTTTATCCATTGTGCCACCTAGTTGCTCTCCCCTTACTTTTTAATATTTTATATTTAAGTTTATATTTGAAGCATTATTCTCTTTATAATAAAGCAATTTTACTTGTTATTTTTTAAAACTATGTAAGAAACTATGCTAAGTCCTGAGGGTTAAAAATTAAAAACAAACATAACAAAACAACAAAACAAACAAAAACTTAGTTGCTTTTCATATTCTAGTAAGGGCAGAAAATGAAATACAAAAGAAATATAAAACAATTTTGAGGGGATCATCAGCAACTGAGAAAACAAAAATAAACTTTAAAAAAAATAATTGGCATTTGAAATATGACAAAATAAAATCGAAAGTAATAATAATGTGTAACATCCTCCGATTTTTTGCCAATAGATTTTTTTTGCCTTATTATTATGATCATGTTATCCATCAATACAGAAAGGAGTCAATTCATGCCAGTCCATTTTGTATGAATCTTGATTTCTGCCTTCACCATTTTATATTGTGTTTTGTTTTCCAAAGTGTTTTCACCACACAGAAGTAGCTTAAAATAATGGAAATGCTAAACAGGACACCGAGGTTCTAGTGTTAGCTCTGCAATTACCTTGTTGTTTTATGTGGGCTAAGTCAAATGATCTTCCAGGACATTAGCTTTCTTATTTGTTAAAGCAGAGGCACCAGATGTTCCCTTGGGTCACTTGCAGTTCTACACATCTCTGTATCTCTTGTGATCCTCATTGTGAAGTGAGGAGGGCAGGAAACAAAGATTTGGAGAGGTCAGCTAACTAACTTGTCCAAAATCATTCCATTAGATATTAAAAAGCATCCAGAATACACAGATTTAGCGGTTTTCCTGATTCAAATTAATAAAATTATATTTATAGGTAGTCTAACAGTCCATACCAAGTCCTGTTTTCTTTTTTTAAAATTTTATTATATTCAATTCCTTCTGTCTTCAGTCTTCTGTCTGATATAGACTCAGTAGCTCTAAATAACAGATAATTTTTCTGCTCTCTCTTGCTTTGTCCTTAGAGCACATGCAGAAGAAAGGAGCTGGCTGAAACACAGGCAATCAATATATGGGGTTAGACAGCACTTTGTAAGCCAATCCAAAGCCTGAGCAAAGCTCCTAACGTCCTTAACCATAACCTTGGCACATGAAAAGCGGTTTCCATTCTATTTTACCAAGGTCTTGGTCAAAGATCAATTGCCATTGTAATTATATCATATATCATAGGAAGGAGGATGGTTGAGAGGGCAGGCCCTCATACATATCATTAGCATTTAAAGAACATGAAAAACAAATTGAACATTATTCCTCGTTACTTTTTTTTTTAGAGCAAATAATTTCACAAATTAAAATGAATAAATTAATGAAAGTGCCACATGTCTGAGATAAAATCAAGTTGGTAATCTTGGCAGGCCCTTCACAGAGTTTAGCACATTGTACTTCTCTTCCAAATCGTTACAGCATCTCATCAAGGGGAGCTTAAATCCTTCAGCTAGCTCTCAAAATGAATTTGATCTGAGCAGCTCAGGTCTTGTGGATTCCTAGGGTTACTGACTAGGTGAGACATGTTTTTGTTTTAATCCTTGTCTCAGCTCAGGGAGGATTAAAGCCTATAATTCTCCTATCCCCATTTAATTGAGAAAGGAAGCTTGAAGAGGCACCTATTGGTACACTCTACCTTGAAGTACAGCCTATTCACTGTCTACACAATACTACTAGCCCCCTGCTCTCAGAAGAATGAGACATGAAATATAATTTATGAGCTGGTATTTGAACATTCTTCTGCTAAGATCAAATGGATATGTTCATCATTCCAAATTATAATTATAAATCCTTTCAACAATTCTTTTTGCTACCATGCTATTCTATTGTCCCATCTCCTGGGGAAAATAATATATTTTATCTCCTGACACTGAGTTCTCTAAACCTGGTACTGATTTGATTTAAGGTACACATGATCAGTCCAAACATTTAATGACTTTGTAGGCTTTTAGTTACAGTTATTATACAGTTAGATATAGTATTATATTATGAAGGGTGGGAATGGGGAATCCAATTTAATTTCCAGGTTCTGTGCTCAAATTAGTGAAGGTTTGCACTTTTGTGTATGTTACAACTAACAACTTAAACATAGAGAGACAAGGAAAGTTCCAGGTTTGTGTCATAGAAACTGGACTTATAATAAGTACACAAAAGTGGTGTCATTCCTAAAACTTCAGAGGTCAACAGGACAATGAAAAACAGGAAAGAATCAAAAAGTTAGTCTGATAAATGGACATCTGGGAGGAAGAAAGACCAAAATCATCTAAAGACATCCCTGGAGAGAGAGTAAAAAATTGAATATGTTAAGCATAGGAGCATCCACTCAGTTTCCAGGTTTTTGCCACTACAGAAAGGGCTGCCATAAACATTTTTGCACATGTAGGTCCCTTTCCTTCCTTTGATCTCTTTGGGATACTAGCCCAGGCACTAGTTTCTGTCATACTAATTTCCAATTTTCCCAACAGTTTTTGTCAAACAGTGAGTTTTTATCCCCAAAGCTGAGGTCTTTGGGTTTGTCAAACACTAGATTACTATAGTCATTGACTATTTTATCCTATGAACCTAACCTATTCCACTGATCATCTGTTTCTATCTTTATATATAGATATAGATAGATAAATAGATATAGATAGATATTTGCATGTGAATATAAATATGTGTGCATATAATATATTTATTATAAATTATACATAAATTTATGAGTATGACATATATGTATGTGTATGAAGCATAATTTTATGTATAATAGAGTAAAATATATCTTATATAATACTATATATAATAAACAAATATGTATATGTATTCGTATTATCTATCTTTGTCCTGCAATTCCACTGGTATAGTCAAGTCCTAGAGGAAAAAGTCCCTTAATCAATTTAGATAACAGCAAGCTGTTCTACAACTTACAGTCTCAATGCTTAAAGCACGGAATAGCTCCGTGATTAACCCAAAATCATATGAACAGTATGTTAGTGGAATGACTTGAACAAGGATCTTCCTTACTCAAAACATGAAGATTTTTGTCACTGAACCACATAGCCTCTCTTTATGTATGTGTGGCGAGCATACATATGCATACTTTCATTAATGTAGGAAATAGAAAATTTTCTAAATACATTACTTTCCTTTTCTTTTTAAGTCAATATGCAAATGTATTTTTCTCATTTGGTATGTGAAACCAAAGAAGAAAAGAAAATGGGAGTTTATGTCTTATGTTTATATTGGTCTTAGCTGAAGAAGGGAGGAAAGGTAATGTCGTATTTCTTATTAAAGATCTCTTAATTCAATGAATCAGAGATGAAGGTCAAGAAGTAGACTACCTCAAGTGGAGATTCATTTGTTAATGAAAATTCAGGAAACATTGAAAGGTGAAAGTCTTGGAACAAAGGTATGTACACTTTCTGGATTAATGCTGAGGGGAGGCAGAATTCCTGAGAATTTAAGTAATATCAGCAAAGTCTTTCATGCCTTGTTTGAACTTAACTCCATTGTCAGTTATTGCAATATCTAGTTGCAGATGCATCTGGAAATACCTGTCTTGTCAAAATACCTACCATGTAATGTCTATAAGCAGGCTGCTCTTGGATTTGGAAGTAGATAGCAGGATCTATCCCTCATCGAGTCTTACTTCTTACAACCCACATATTCCCCAAAATAATCTTTTTTGCCCCTAATAGCAGATCCATCAAGCTGCTTTGTGTGTGTATGTAAACAATTAGAGTCCATGAGGATACTTCATTGTTTTGAGCTCAGTTTTAGCTTCAGTGAGGGAAACGTTGCATCCCCCCTGGTATTTGTTATGTGTCTTCCTACTAGTGCTGTTACACTTGGGGTCATAAGAAGCAAGTTAGATACAGCAGCCCAGGAGAGTTTTGCTCACCTATGAGAAATTCTTAGTTTCCAGCCCTTAATGACTTAGTCTTTTTAGTTACTCACTTTATCCACATACAAAAAGAACTTTTAGTTCCTTGCACTGAAAAGCAAACTCAATTTTCAAACAAGTGTTGCTGGTTGGTCAGTGTGCAGAGAGAGATTTCACCTCTGGGCTGGTTAGCAGAACAAGTGTTTCTATTTTTCATTTTTTATGAATTTTTATAGATTGTATTTTCAGGCTTTAAGCAGGTTTTTTTTCTTCTCTCCCTCTTTAGGGGGATTTATTCAGCTTGTTCTATTTGATTTTTTTTAGCTTGTTCATCCCTTAGAGTGAACATAGAGACATGGTAGCCATTTGTGTGTAAGGGGGAAAAATGAATACTGATGGGAAAAGCCCAGAGTAGATTTAGAAAAATCATTATAACTTTTCTGCCATAGGTTTTGGTATTTGACAAAACATCCATTCAAAGGAGGAAAATCCACTTTTTTTTTTTTCTTTTTGCATGTTCATCTGAATGAAATGAGATTGTCTAGGTAGAACTGATAAGGAATTCAGTGCAATCACTATTTAAAGTCATGAGGCTAATACTTTGACCCTTGTGTCAAAAACTAGCCTTAAATTAATTCAAATAAGGTGCTTTTCAGACATTGGCATTGGAGTTGATGAGAAAGAAGGCTTTCATAATCTGGCCCCCACTCTAACTTTAAAACTTAATGCCCACTACTCCTTAATACCCAACCTCCACCAGAGCAAAGCTGGTATCAATATAAGCATCTCTAACCTCTTCCCCAACCTGGGCACTCATTTTAACCTGTACACTTTTGTTAACATCCTTTTTACATCATAGAATGCTTTCCCTTCTCTACATTGCCTATCTAAAGTGTTATCCATTTTTCAAAGTGCAGCTTATAAACTGAGTCCTGCATGAAGCTTTCCTTGACTACTGCAGCTTTTACTGCTTTTTCTCTTTCTTGAATTTCAAATGCATTTTTCAGTGCACCATGGATGTCAACACTCAATTCTTTATTGCCTCATCTGTTTTCTAATGGTTTAGGGCAATATTATGCCTGATTTCCTCAACTAGATAGTCACTTCTTGGATGAGAAAATCTCTCATCTTCTCTAACCTCATAGTACCTGCAATAGCTCTTGGAACTAAGATGATAAATGATTTCTATTGTTAACTGATATCCCAATGCAAAAGAGAAGTGATGATATATGTGTCAATGGTGGTACAAGGAGTCACAAGACCAGATCCTGAATACTGATTCTGCCACTTATTACAGGTATTATTATCAATGAATCATTTGATTTCATTATATTACACTTTTTTTTTTCAAAATAAGAGTGATGAAAAAGGTGAGAGCTATCTCTCTATCATACCAATGTTCCTTGCGTTTGCTAAAGATGGTAGATGACCACATGCACTTTCACAGGTTTTGTTGTATTACTTTTAAAATAATTAAAAATGATACTACAATGATCTATGTTAATTTCAAAGGCCTCATGATGAAAATATTATCCACTTCCAAAGAGAAAACTAACAGCTTTCAGTGGATTTGAAGCATTTTAAAAATTTTTCCTTATTATTCTTTTTTTCTTTCTTTTTGGCAATATGACTAATATGGAAATATGTTTTGCATGACTTCATAAGTATACTGAGCATTCTATTTCTTATCTTCTCAATGGCTGGGGGGGAAGCTAGACACAGAAAGTTTAAAATACAAATACAAATAAAAAATTGTAATTAAAACAATATTAAGAACACCAGAACCATCCAGGTTAACTATAGAAGAAGATGTGGAAGGAATCATATGGATTACTTCTCCCTCTGCTGTCAGGAAACTTCCCAGGAGTTGAGAGAGAAAGAGATAGAGACAAAAGAAAGATAGAAAGAGAAATAGAAACAAAGAGACAGACACAGAATGATAGACATATATAGAGATAGAGGCACAGAGAGACAGAGTTTAAAGCAGAGACAGAAAGACAGAAATAGAGAGACTTTGGCAGTTTTAAAAATGTTATGCCATATCACCCAGTCACTAAGGAGGAATATACCACCAATCTGTCTTTGATATTGATTCACTATATGTCTTTGTCCAAGTGAGAGAACTTCCATGAATGGCTATTATTTCAGTTAAGTGACTACTATGGAGCTGAATCACATAATACCCTAGGTTTCCCAGTAGTCACTGCACTGTTGAATGAACCAACTGTAAAAAAATGAAAAGAAAAAAAAAGGAAAAGAAAAAAATGCTGTACTTACTATGAAGTATAAATATTCTGTTATTATATCTAATATCTGAAATTAAGACCTTCTAACATTATACTATTTTACCCCTAGTAATGCCACAATTTGGATGGAGAAGATAATATCAAAGTGATTTAAGAATTTAGATGGCTTCTTCCTATGCTAAGAAGCAGAAAAGCCTTATTGGTAAATGAGATATTTTTAAAAATAAGTTTCCTCTTTCTTTTATATATTTTTAAATCTTGAAATTTTCTGGGGTCAAGTTCCATTATTTAAATTCTTATCACACTTGCAGATGACAAAAATCTGAAAGGGATAACTTGCTAGATTATAAACTCGGTATCCAAAAGATATAAATGTAAATTTTTACATTTGGCCTAAAAAAAGTCAACTTTGAAAAGTATAAGTTTGAGGAGATACATTTAGAGCAGGACTTCTTAACTTTTGCTCTTTATGACCCCTTTTGCCCAAAACTTTTTTATGTGACCCTAAGTATACAAAATGGGTATACAAATCAAACATTTACTGATAAAAAAATCATAATTACACAATTCCCACATTAAGTTATGAGACTCCATACAGGGATATGAACCACAGTTGAAGAAACTGGAGTTTAGAGAACATTAGCCAACAAAACCTTGGAAATTTTAATGAACTATGAGCCCAGAATGTATCAACAATGTACTACAACAGTAAGAAAATTAATGCAATACTAGGTTAAATTAAGTGAAGTATAGTGTCCCAGCACAGGAGGTGATAAATAGTCTTTTTACAACTGATCACTTCTCATTTTAGGAAGGAAAAAGGAAAGAGGATATAATCAGAATTTTAAAAGACTTCAAGGTTATGTTATTTGAGGAATGATTAAGGAAACTTAAAGATAAATTTTTGTGCTAGGTTAGGAGGAAGGGGACACTCAAACCAACCTTAGTTCAAATCTGTCCTCAGATACTTACTAGTTATATAATCCTGGGTGAGTCATTTCATCTCTATTTGCCTCAGTTTCCTCAACTATTAAATGAAGATCATAATAATATCTACTTTGTATGGTTAATGTTTGTAAAAACAAAAAGAAATAACAAAAAAGCCCCAAACCCAGAAACCAAAAACCAAACCAAAATAAAACCAAACAACAACAACAAAACACAGCACAGAGCTTGGCACATAGTAAGTATTATATAAATTAGTTACCCACCAAAAAATCTTTTTTGAGTAATGTAGAGCCTTCCTATGAAAAATTTAAACTTACTTTTTTTTTTTTACACAGAGTATTGAATAATGTATAAAAATTACAAATTGACAATTTTTGGCTTGATATAAGGAAACTTTTAATTCATAACAATAAAAGCTCCTTTAAGATGAAGTGGACATCATTAGACATCTTAGAAACTTAGACTTAGATAACTGTTTGTTAGGGATATTATAGAGTTCTTTTTTTTAATTTTAATTATTTTCAGTTATGAGTTGGACTTGATTGTTTTCCTGTTGATGTAAGAGTCTGGTATATAGCTAGAGTTATCTGGAGACTAAATTGTAATTGTTCCTGAGTTTGTCTTCTAAATTCACTACTCAGGGTTCCAAATCCTTTTTAACTGAAATTGTGTGTCCATTTCAGAATTTAAGATTCCAGATCTCATTATACAACTAATCTATTATGAAATTAGAGACAGTATGCTACATATTGTCACTTGCACTTAGTAGGCACTTAAAATGTTTGAATTAGAAATATAAAATATAAAGAATAAAAGATAAAAAGACAAAAACAAGAAAAATTTGTTTAATAGTCCCTCCTTCTGATGCTGAGAATAATATGTCCTCATAATATAATCCTATCCAAAGTGTCACTGAGGTTAAAATTCTTCTATAATCTCCACTTATTCTCACAATTCAAATTTGCCTTTACTCTCAGTGATGTGGATCCAATCAAATGGTCATAGCATTCTGGGTGATTTGTTCATACCATTCCACAAGTTTTTCACAGGGGGTGCCACGTAACCTGCTAGATATCTTCCTTATTTTCTCAAATATCTATTGCACTTGTTTATTGGTGGCATGAGAATGAACCTAGTTTCTCAAAGGCCATAGCCGTGGAGCACAGAATCTAATAGCTTTTATGATTGCGGAAAGTTACTGAGTGCACTTCTTACAACAGAAAGAGTTTGGTTTCCAAAGAAGAGTCCAGTTAAGGAGGCAGATGATCACCATTAAAAGATTGGCCAATTGGTAATAAATTCTTTGGCCATCACAACCCATTAATCATTTCTACCTATATATAATACACTCTAGATGTCTCTAGATTTTCCTGTTGATGTAAGAGTCTGATGTAAGACTATATAGCTAGAGTTGTCTGGAGACTAAATTGTAATTGTTCCTGAGTTTGTCTTCTAAATTCATTATTCAGGGTTCCAAATCAAGGATTATATTTCCTTAAAGGAACAAAACTGCAGTTCTTTATGGAAAAATTCTCATATCCTATGAAACCTTATTACTTCTTAATGATATTTCCAAACAGCCCTCCTAAAATTGATTTGATCACAGAAACTTCAGACCAGAGAACAACTCTTTCCATGATACATAATTTTCTTTTGCATCTTACTCATAAACTCACAACTTCCTTTAAAATTATATTTCAATGCCTATTTTTTCTTCTTTTCACACTCAATTGTTCTCCCCTGAGACTACAACATATTATTTAATTTGATTACTATATTATTCAAAGAAAAAATTTGCAACATAGCCTTCATGAAGGAAGCAATACAAAGTACAGGCATATTGATGACATTGTAGCTATTAATTGAGAGAGAGAGAGAGAGAGAGAGAGAGAGAGAGAGAGAATGAATAAAGATCTACATCAACCCCTGTAGAAATAAAAAAAAAAAAAAAGAAGTCCAAAAAAAAGCACATAAGTCAGGGTTTAAAGCAATCTGATTACATGAATATTGACATTACACTAAGATAGCAAAACTAAGAACATGAGTAAAGAGTGCAAATAATGCATCCTATGAAGTGGTAACAATCAAATTCATACATTTCAAAGATAAAATTATGTAAAAGGAAGTAATTAGTTCTGGTACAATAGAAATGGATAATCTGATTTTGAATTATGTGTCCATTTCAAAGGATTCATTGTTTTCACTACTCAGGATCCAGTTCTATATGGAACATAAGGTAGAATGGGCTTGTTTATATAATCTAGTGCCAAGCTACTAAACAAATCTTTCCATTCCATTGTCTTTAACTTATTTTGTATTATACTAGCTGCCTAAAGGATTCTTGCTCTTACTTTCTTCTAACTTAAAACTTACCATAATTTAAGATCTAGGTCTAAACCCACCTACTCCATGAAGGCTGATCACTTCAGACAACACTGACTTCTTCCTTCTCAATTCAATCATTATGATTGAATGATTCACCTTACACTAAACATATTAATTTGGAATATCCTATGTATCTTTGTATATGCTACTTAGCCTTGGAAATTTGTGTTATCCAGGAAAGGCTAATGGCCAAAAACAATAAATTAGAAAAAAATAATTTGCTCTACTGATAAGAAATCTGAGCTTCTGATTCATGAGCAGAGAGGAAAAGAGAAACAATGATTAAAGCAAGGTCATGGTCAAATCAAGAAAATAAAATAAATAGTTGTCATGTCAATGATGGTCAAAAAAAACAGTCAGTTATAAGCCCTGAAATAAACATAACAACAAAAACTGAATAACAACAATATGATAACACACAAGGATAGGATGAGCATTATGCTTGATAATGGATCAGAGTTTGAAAAGTCTGGAAAAAGAAAATAATATATATCAGCAAAGTAAGTTTGCTATGCTCAGCACATGCTCCAAAGTACTAATTTTTTCATGTCAGAACAGCACATATCTTGCATTCTCTCCTCTGCTTCTTAGAATGACATATCTACCATAAGTTCTAGTAATATGCAGTTTTATAAGAGTTACTAATATATGAAGATATTTTAAAAACTATTTCTTTGCCATTCCCATATTCCCATATGACAATAGGGATAGAACCAATGATATCTATATCTATCTTGGTGACAATGGCAGTTCATTAATTTTCAGGATATAAGCTTAACTTTATGAATAGGTATAAAACTAAAGGAAAAGGTGCAAGGATAGAGCACCAGCCCTAAAGTTAGGAGGACCTGAGTTAAAATTTGTTTCAGACACTTAACACTTCCTGGCTGTGTGATGCTGGGCAAGTCACTTAACCCCAATTGCTTCAGCAAAAAAACAAACAAACAAACAAAAAACCTAGGCACAGGAGGACTAAGCTTTTTATTTTAATAGTAGTTTATTGTTTCCCAATTATATGTAAAGATAATTTTTAGAATTCATTTTCACAAGATTTTGAATTCCAAGTTTTTCTTCCTCCCTTCCAGCCCTCCCCTCTTCCTAGAATGAAAGGTGATTTTGGCATTTGGGAAATATCCATTATACACTTATCATGTAAAATATATTTCCATATTAATCACAATTGTGAAAAAAAAGAAACTGGCCAAAAGGGGGAAAAATACAAAGAAGAGTAAAGTAAGTGAAAAAATTATGCTTCAATATTTATTTAGGGTCAATCTGTTCTTTATCTCGTTGTTGATAGCAAGTTGATAGACTTGAATCATTATATTGCTGAGAAGGGCTGAGTTGTTCAGTTGATTATCACACAATGCTTGTGGTACTTCAAACAATATTTTCCTAGCTTTGCTCATTTCACTTTACATCATTTTGTACAAATCTTTCCAAGTTTTTTTCTGAAATCTGTTCATTTCTTAATATACAACAATATTATGTTACATTCATAGACCACAGCTTGTTCAGCCATTCCAAAAACTGATGGGTATCCCCTCAATTTCCAATATTTTTCCACTATGAAAAGGGTTGCTATAAATATTTTTTTCACAAGTAGGCATGTAGGTCTTTTTTTTAAATGATCTCTTAGGGTTGTAGCATTGCTAGATCAAAAGGTAGGCACAATTTGGTTGTACTTTGAGCATAGTTTGAGACTGTTTTCCAGAATGGCTTGACATGTCCATATTTCCACCAATAATGCATTAGTGTCCCAATTTTCCCACATCCTTGACATTAGTTATCATTTTTCCCCTTTTTTGTCATATTAGTCAATCTGATAAGCATGAGGTGGTGCCTTAGTTATTTTGATATTTACTTCTCTAATCAAAAGTGATTTAAAGCATTTTTATATACCAAAATAATTTTGATTTCTTCATCTGAAAACTGCCTGCTCTTATCCTTTCACCATTTATTGATTGGGAAATGACTTATAATCTTACAAATTTGACTCATTTCTCTGTATATTTGAGGAATGAGACCTTTATCAGTGACACTTGCTATAAAGATTATTCCCACATTCTTCTTTTCTTTTAGTCTTGGCTACATTGGTTTTATTTGTGCAAAAGATTTTTTAAAAATTTAATATAATTAAAATTATCTGCTTTACATTTTTGTAATGCTCTTTATCTCTTGTTTAGTCATGAACCTATAACTCAACTAACTTCTCTTTTAAGAATTTGGGTGCTATACCACTTGTTGTAGATTTCTTTAGTATTGATATTGCAACATTTTTTGTGATACCTTTCAGCAAGATGTAGTTTCCTTCCTTATCTCTTTTTATTAGGTCTGTTTTATCCTTTGCTTTGTCTTCAATCAGCATTGTTCCCCTTGTTTTTTTTTTTGTTTTTTTTTTTTTGTTGTTGTTGTTGTTGTTGTTTCCTTCAACTAAAGAATAGTAGATTCTGCTTCAGCTACTTACTTTTATTCTATATGTCTCTGTTTTAAGAGTATTTCCCATAGGATTCTTGTTTTTTTGTCTACTCTGCCATCCATTTCTATTTTATCAGAAAGTCCATCCTATTCACATTCACACTTATTTTCTTCTATTCTATTTTTCCTCCTGTTTGTCCTCTCTCTCCTTTCCTTCCTTGACAGTTTTTTGCTTCTGTCTACAGTCTCTTCCAATCTATCCTTTCTTCTGTCACCCGCACCTCCCTTTATTTAATCTTTTCCCTTTCCAATTTCCTGTTGGATAAAATAAATTTCTACATTCAATTGATTGTGTGGATTATTCTCTCTTTGAGCCAATAATGATGAGTAAAATTCAAGCCATGCCTATCACCCTCCCTCTCATCTTTGCCTGCACTGAAGTAGAGCTTTCTTGCCTCTTTATGTAAAATAATTTATGCCCTTCTATCTCTCCCTTCCTTCTATACTAAATGTACTCCTCATTCTAATGTCTAAGTTCTTTTTAAATGTTCTTCCTTCAAATTTACCTTATGCCCATACCCTTGATGTATATATATTCCTTCTAGCTGTATTATTGTTAGTGTTTTTTTTACTTAGTAGTATTTCATTTTTTCCAATTATATATGTAGTTTTAAAAATTCATATTTGTAAAATGTTGAGCTCCAATTTTTTCTTGCTACCTCTTTTCCTTCCCCCCTACCCAAGAAAACAAGCTATCTGATATAAGATATATGTACATCAGTGCTACACATTTCCACATTGTTCATTTTGTGAAAGAAGACTCAAAACAAAAGACAAAAACCATGAGAAAGAAAAAAGAGTGGAAACAGTATGCTTCAATTTGCATTCAAACTTCATTGTACTTTCTCTAGATAGTCAGCATTTTCTATCATGAGTCCCTTGGAAATATCTTACATCATAGCATTGCTGAGAAGAGCTAAATGTCACAGTTGATCATTGCACAATATTATATACAATATTGTCCTGGTTCTGCTCACATTTTTGTCTGTTTTTGTTTTTTTATCTGCTTGCTCATCAGTTATAATAAAACAGTAACAGTCCATTGTGTTCACACACCATAGCTTGTTTCATTCCCAGATTAATGGACACACCCTCAATTTCCAAGATTTTTGCCACAACAAAAGAGATGATACATGTATGTGTATGTGTGTATATATATATATATGCATGTATGCATATATATGTGTATGTATGTATGCATATGTGAGCCCTTTCCCCTTTTTAATCTCTTTGGGATGTAAACCTTTCAGTAGTATTGCTGGATCAAAAAGTATGAACAAGCTTTATACCCCTTTGAGAATAGTACCAAATTGCTCTCTAGATCAGTTCACAATCCTGGTTGTACAATTCTTAAGAATTACAGCCATCATCTTTTCATGTAAGGATGTAACAGTTGAGCTCCTTATGTTTTCTCTTTCCCTTTTTAGATTTCTCTTGTGTCTTGATTTTGGACATCTTTTTTTTTTCTTTTTGGTTCAATTCTAATTTTCTCCTTATAAAAGTTTGAAAGCCTTCTTTTGAATAACAATTTTTCCCCTTAAAATATGTTTAATTTTACTAAGGAGGTGATTCTTCATTGTAATATTAGCTCTTTTGCCTTCTAGAATATTATGTTCCATATCATTCAATCTTGTAGTTGTAACTGCTAAGTCGTGTGTAATTTTGATTTTAACTCCTTGATATTTAAATTATTTCTTTCTGGCTATTTGCAATATTTTTTTTCTTGACCTGATAGTTCTATAACTTTGACATAATGTTCCTTTTATTTTCCTGAGGTGATCAAAGAATTCTTTGAATGTCTATTTGTCTTCTTGTTCAAGAACATTGGAGCATTTGTCCTTCATAATTTCTCAAAAGACGCTGTCCACAAAGTTTCTGACATTGTTTCTCTTGGATCTGTTTTCCAGGTCAATTGTTTTTCCAATAACATATCTTACATTTTCTTTTATTTTTTCATTTTTTAAAATTTATTTGATGCGTACTTGGTATCTCATTGAGTCATTGATTTCCACTTGCCTAATTCTAACTTTTAAAGAGATTTTTCCTCAGTTAGCTTTTGTACTTTTTCTCTTGGTCAATTGTACCTTTAAAGGAATATTTTTTCAGTGAATTTTTGCATCTTTTTTTTTTCCCATTTCACCAATTTTACTTTTTAAGAAGGTTTTTTCCTAATCTACTGACGCTTTTTTCATAATTCTCTTGTATAACTATTATTAGTTTTCCCAATTTTTCTTCTACCTCTCTTATATGATTTCAAGTTCCTTTTTGAGCTCTTTCATGAGTTCTTAAAAGGCTTAAGACTTGTTCCTATTTTTTGTGGTTTTGCCCATAAGTGTTTTGACATTGTTGTATTTTGAGGTTTGTCTTGAACTTCCCTTTCACAATAATAACCTTCCATAGTTAGATTTTTGTTCTGTTTTTGGCCTTTTCCTTTCATTTAAATTTGATGTTTCCCTCAGGCCCATGGGGGATGCTCATGCCTAGTGTGTGGGGTTGTGTGTGTGGGGGGGTAGTGGTGGTGGAGGTCATAAAAGTCTTACCTGGTGTTGAGATGGGGTCCTAGTACTGGGGTCTGGCATGAGCTGAAACCAATGGAATGTTTCTGGATTTTCCAGGGGTTACAGTCAAGCACATGATAGGGTGGCAGGCTGTCTGTTTACCAGGAGGTCTTGTCCTAGAAGCTTCCTGTTTGCCTAAGGCCTGTTTGCTTAGGCACCTGAAAAATTAGTGTCTATAAACAGAAATATGAATTATTCAAAAGAAAAAGGAGAGAGGTGGGACCAATTCCACTTTCTTCAAAATATGTTCAACTCCCTGATTGGAGGGAATTGTATAAAAGTGTTTGAGCAGAATCCAGTTTCTTTGAATTATTTGTTTTGTTGTTTTGTTTTTAATTTGTTTGTTTGTTGACCTTTGCTTTGTCCTCAGAATCTCAATTATGTCTACTTTCTTGGATCCTACTGATTTTTTGGTTGATGATTTAATTTCCAAACACTTAACTCTGCCTCTCTGTCCCTACCCTGTATTTACTTGAATAACTAGGTTCCTTGACTATTCAAATGGCCCTGTCCTTTTTGAATTCAAACTGCAATAACCATTCTGCCCAGTTCAAGAATCATCCTGTAGCATGGTGCTGTGTATGTCAGCACTATTTAGAATTTCAACTTAAACCAGATAAAAGAAAATACGATCAGTAAAATTTTGAAAAAAGATTGAGTTTCATTTGGGAAGGAAAACTGAATATAAATCCTAAGAGAAGAGAAAAATATGAGTCAGTGTAAGGTAAGAGAAATGAACATTTTCCCTAGTTCCTATCCCCCAAATAATAAAACTGCCTTAGTGTAGAATCAACTTACTAGAGTTCTAATTTTAATTATCCTACTGTCTAATGTCTACAATATTGTATCCCTAAGTGCAAACAGTCAACCCTTTCTTTCCCTTCTGGAGTTTCACATCTTTGATGTTCTCCCAATAGCTCCCCAATGAGCATTCCATTAGTGTGACACTCTCTTTGCCTAAGTACACATGAATGAGGGCACGGCATCATCTCTTGAAAGCTCCATTATTATCGCAGCCACAAACCATAAACTCATCATTATATTTTCTGTTGAAATGACGTCAATTTAAATATGTGCATACATTATGGCTCCAAATAATTTATTGATTTCGGAAGAAATTAGGCCCTTTGCTAATTTGCGCAGATACAATTGAAACAATAAACTCAATGAGAACAACAAAGTGGCTAATTAGCTTAATGATCATTTAATTTTACTTTTGGTAATGGATATCTTTTTTATTTAGACTAATAAGATGTAAATTATAACCAACTAGTTTTAAAACTTACAAGTATCATTTAGAAGACTTACACAATGAAGATAAAGAAGGGGCCATCCTGGGCCACTAATTCTCATGATGTCTAGCAGCTGTTCACCAACAATGAAGATCCTGGCTAGTTTTTGACCACAGTGTGTATTATAAAGTGGTGAAAACTAAAAGAGGTATAATCGTCTAAATGCTGACTTATTGCCCTCTTCACTAACTACTGGCCATTCAGACAATTCAACACGAAAAAAAAAATAAGAGTCAGATTGGTTATATGCATGTCTACTTGGCCAGGTAATTTCAATTACCATCACATAGAAAACCCTAGGCCAGTTTTGCAGTATGAAAATGAAAGTCTCAAATATAACAGAAAACTGCTTATGCTGCCAAATGTCACTGGAAACTAATGGTGTATATCACAAGGTTACAGCCAAAGAGAGGTCAGGGGACCCCTAAAACAATGCTTAGATTTCACAGATCAGGAAACTGAGGCATAGAGAGAGCAAATGATTTCCCTAAGGTTGTATAGATTTGAGAGGACAGAGTCATGATTTGAACCCAAGCCATCTGATTTCAGAAAGTCTTCTCTTTCCATTATATTAAGTTAAGAATCCTACACTGGCCTGTATCTTCTGCTTTGCTGTGACCTTTTCACTCTTATCAATTTTTCTGTTCCTTGATCATTTGCCCATACATGTTAAATATGTTAAAGTATATGTTAAATACAATATGTGCATACATGTTTATACAGTTATTTTGTAGCACAAGAAAGATCGGATTTAGAAAGAAGGTAAAAATAACCTAAGAAGAAAAAACAAAAATGCAAGCAAATGAGAACAGAAAGAGTAGAAATATTATGTTGTGCTCCATACTCATTTCCCAGTGTTCTTTTTCTGGGTGTAGCTGGTTCTGTTCATTACAGATCAATTGGAACTGATTTGGATCCTCTCATTGTTGAAGAGAGCCATGTCCATCAGAAATGATCCTCATATAGTATTGTTGTTGAAGTGTATAATGATCTTCTAGTTCTGCTCATTTCATTCAGCATCAGTTCATGTAAGTCTTGTCAAGGCTCTGTGTATTCATCCTGCTGGTCATTTCTTATAGAACAATAATAATATTCCATATATACCACAACTTATTCAGCCATTCTCCAATTGATGGGCATCCATTCAATTTTCAGTTTCTAGACACTATGAAAAGGGCTGCCACAAACATTTTTGCACATACAGGTCCCTTTCCCTTCTTTAAGATCTCTTTGGGATATAAGCCCAGTAGTAACACTGCTGGATCAAATAGTATGCACAGTTTGATAACTTTTTGAGTATAGTTCCAAATTGCTCTCCAGAATAGTTGGATCCATTCATAACTTCACCAACACAGATCAACACAGATTTTTTTTTTTAACCAAAGGCTAGAGACATCAAAAACTCCTGATTCCCATGGTGCTATTTGTTTTCATCCCTACTTCTTCTTTTCCAATAGGGAGAATGTTGTTTAGTAATTTTCAGTCACGTCTGGCTCTTTGTGACCCCATTTGGGGTTTTCTTAGCAGAAGTACTTGAGAGATTTGCCTTTTTTTTTCTCTAGCTAATTTTACATATTAGGAGGCAAGCAACCATGAGTGAGTTTCCAAAGATCACATAGTTAGTTAAGGGTTTGAAAACAGATTAAAACTCAGAAAGATGAGTTTTCCTGATTCCAGGAATGGCCACTTATCCCAGGAATGTAACCTACCTGCTCCAAATAAAGAGTATCATTTTTAAAAGTTCATTTTTCATAGAATTAGCTTTGAGTGATTTTTTTGATTTTGTTTTTGCTATAAAACATTCCTTCCAAATAGTTAGATAACTGTTTCACTAATAAACATTCTACTCCTGGTTACTGTTAATCCTTTTATTGTTCCAGTAATCATATCCTTAGTACTTCTGAAAAAGTAGGAGGAGATTAAACTATAATTTAATCCTAGAGATGTTTGAGAAACAGTATGTTTGTAAAATAGGAAAATGAAATGACTGGATCCATGCATCAGGAAAATTGTTTTCATGGATTAATCTTGGATGGATCAGAGTTGGAAGAGACTTGAGGCAAGCAGACCTCATCTACCACTAGTTGAGAGTTGATGAGAGACTGCCCTGAAGCAAAGTGGTAGCAGTGTAAGAGGTGAGAAAATATCCAGTGTACAAGCTCCTCAACATCCAAGATAAAAGATTTGACTGAAGCGATCAGTATGAAATTCAGTAGGAATAAATCTGGTCTTGCTCTTAGATGCCCCCCAAAAAAGTCACCTTCAGAATTAAAAGATTGTTAGGATGCAGAAGAGGAGAAATGGCTGACTAGTAATTTTTCAGAAGGATCTAAAGAATTTAATGAATTATAAACAAGCTAAATATGAATAACCATTGTGATATGATAGTCAAAACTAATGAATGTGCTGGATTAAAAGAGGTATAATATTCAAGAATGATGAAATAATAGTCCCTCTCTAATCTACTCTTGTCAGAGATCAACTGAAGTGTTGCATTCATTTCTGAGTACCAGAATTTAAGAAGGGTATTGATAAGCTTGAAAGCATCCAGAGGAAAGCAACCAGAATAATGATGGGCCTTAAAGACATGTCATGAGAACTGGTTGAGGGAACAAGGATTTTTAATATGAAGAAGACTCAGAACACACATAAATTGTTTTTAGGTATTTGAAAGTATGTCATGAAGAGGCTTGATTAGAAATGTATTGTTTGATCACAAAGGACAAAACCAGAGCAATGGCTGAAAGAGGTTAATTTAGGTTAAAAGTTGGAGTTGGGGTGAAATCCTAATAACTAGAGCTTAATTTTGGACAAATTAAGATGTGCTGCTTTAAGGCATGATGATTTTTCCCTCCTTGGAAATCCTCAAGCAAAAGCCTTATTAAATTATTAAATACCTTATTAGGTATGTAAAAAGGCTAATGTCACTCACCTCATCCTCTACAATAGCCTGTTGTCTTGACTTTTGTCTTCCCATTGGACTCCAATAGCTGATGGAAAGAAGAGGATGACTTTTCACAGTTCTGCCTCACTTATATCACCTTCCTAATGCTACTAGTTCTCTTAAAAAACTAAGGACTGACAACAAACAATATAGTGGGAATTCCTTCTCTGTACGAGTTAACTCTTACAGTCTTTTTTTTTTTTTTTCAATTCTTCCATTCAATGATTCTATTATAAAGCCTCCTAATCACTTAAAGATTTCCGATTTCCTTTAATGTGGGCCTTTTCCAGTTACATCAAAATATATTTGAATAAATCCAATTATTAGACTTGCTTACATTTTCTTACTTTACCTTATTTCCCAGGATTCATAACTGCATCTTATATATTCTTAACATGTTCATTGAATAATAACAATGAAGAAACTCACTTTTAATGATACATTTTTTTTCTCTACTGAATCAACTAGATGTCTATGAAGATGTGTTCTAGAGAAAATAAATCTTGAAATTCTTCTCATTCATTTCTTAAAATTTCATCTACGCCAACATCAACAGGCAGATATGTTAGTCTCATAAATATCACATATTTATGAAAAAAGCAACATAATGCATTTCCTGAGAATGGTGAAGAAACACTGACCTCTAGATTGCATTTTATTGTGTTAATAATATTGCTATGGTCTATGACCAATTTTTGGCAGATTATTGTCTTTTAGATTTCTTGAAAATTGATTTTTCCACATTTTCCTTTTTTCTTTCTGTTTTGAAATTTTACAAGATATCTTGGGGTTTACAAGCTAGATTTCTTTCTTAATGACTATTCCTTGAAACTAAATCACTATCTCATTAATTGGCCAATAATTTACTTGTTTGTTCAATCATCCCTTTGTGTTTTTCCTTTGTTCTTCAAGAGAACCATGACATCAGGGAGGTGATGCCATGACATGTAAGTGAATTGGATTTAAGTAAGAGAGGGCTGTAAAAAGTCACTAGCTTTACTTTCTCCTCCAGATCTGGGTCGAGTGGCATGATATAGATCCAGATGCTTGGAGATGGACAGGAATTCAAGTGAGAAACATTGGCCTTTTAAAACAAACAGTAGGTCCCAGGCCAAGTCCTACTTGGTCATTATTTGACCCTGATTGGATCAGAATGAATGTAAATAGCAATTGTTTCTGTTTTGACCAAAAATCTTGACAGTCTTTCCCTCATAGATTGATTATTTCTTTTTCTTTTTTTCTAGGGTAAAAGAGGCCATTATTTGCCTCATGTCTTACCCAGCCTTAATCACTGATTGGGCATTGTCTCAGTCAAACTGAAATCTTTTAGACTGTGGCTTAAAAGGGCCAAGGCATCCAGGGCCACCTTCAGTTGTTCTGATCTATATCAGTTGTAAATCAGTTATAAGAATCATACTCCCATGTGGGAATGGAAAAAGATTAATTATGTTATGATTTATCTTTCCTGATTAGTATCCCTTTCTTGAGTATTGGAAGTCATTTGGAGGCCAAATGTTCTATTTAGCGCTGGTCTTTTCATCACAAATGTTTGACAATCCTCTATTTAATTGAATGTTTCATTGAATCCTTTCTGAAGGATTATACTCAATTTTTCTGAATAGGTGATTTTTGCTTGTAATCCTAGCTTTATTACTCTCCAAAATAACATATTTCAAGCCCTATGGTGCTTTTCATGTAGAAAATGCTAAATTTTGTGTCATATTTACTGTGGCTCTACAATGATTGAATTTCTTTCTGGATTTTTTCAGTATTTTCTTTTTCTAATAAGAATTCCAGAATTTGGCTATAATATTCCTGAGAGTTTTCATCTTGGGACCTCTTTCAGGAGGTGATTCATGGATTCTTTCAATTTCTAGTTTACTCTCTGGTTCTTGAATATCAAGACAGTTTTCTTTGATAATTTCTGGAAATATAATATCTAGACTTTTTTTAAAAATCATGGCTTTCATATAGTTCAATAATTTTAAAATTATCTCTCCTGATACTTTTTTTTTCAGGAGAGTTGTTTTTCCATAATATTTCACATTGTTTTCTTTTTTTCTTTTTCATTCTTTTGTCTTTTTTAGATTTTTTACAAAGTCTTTAACTTCTATTTGCTCAATTCTAAGTTTTAAGAAATCATTTCCTTCAGTGAGCTTTGGTACCTCCTTTGGCCATTTTTGTTTCTTAATGCATTGTTCTCTTCATTAGTTTTTTGTATTTCCTTTTGCATTTCTCTCATTTCTCTTCTCAATTTTTCCTCTACCTCTCCTACTTGATTTTCAAAATCCCTTTTGAGCTCTTCCATGCCCTGAGAACAATTTTTATCTTTCTTAGAAGCTTTGGATTTAGGAGCTTTAACTGTATTATCTTTTTTTGAGCATGTATTTTGATCTTCTTTGTCACCATGGTAACTTTCAATGGCCAGAATCTTTTTTTTTCCTGTTGTTTGCTCATTTTCTCAGCCTATTATTTGGCTTTTAACTCTTTGTTAAAGTAAGGTTCTATTTCCAAAGTGGAGGGCACAAAGTCCCAAGTATCAGGGTTTTGTGCAGCTGTTTTAGAAATCATTCTAGGCAAACTATACTGTGATCCAACCCTCCTACCCAGATCTAAGTATGGGTAACACAAGTCTTCTTGCCTCAGTGCCAGCAAAGAGACCTCCTGCAATCTCCCTCTAATAAGCTTTTTACCTCTCCACACCTATGGGCTGAGATTTCCAAAAGCCACAGTGCTGCTATTGCTATTGATTCAATGACTTCCAAAACCCACTCCTGATTTGCTGGGGCTCCCCTCACACCTTAGTGAGACAAATCTTTCCTGACAATCTTCAAGTTGTCCTTGGCACCTGTGGACTGAGAAGTCTGGTGTTCACTGCAACTGATGCTAATTTAGAGATTCCAAAGTCCACCCCTGGTTGCTAGGACCAGCGTTGTGCTAATGTGCCTTATACCTGAACTATGCAGCACTTCTGCCCTTGGGTAACAGACCCCTCCTGCTGAACTTCTAAACTGTTTTTAGCTGCAAAAATTGTTCTACTCACACTTTTTGTGGGTTCTAAGAGCCTTGAAAGGTCCAGGGCCATAAGCATTTGAAAAAGGGGGAGTGGTCCTAAGAGTTGGATTGGAATTTGTTTTCCAGAATCTCTATAGCATGTGTGAAAATCTGAGTGCAACTCAACTAGATAAGAAAACATAAGAGATTTGAGTAGGGTGGGATTAGTTGTTATTGTTATTGTTCTTTGTGGGAAGAGTGTAACAGGATATCAAAGTAGAATCTGAGAAAGGGGAAACCTTGAGAATAGGAGGAGGGATAAAAAGTAAAGCTATATACCATAACATAGAAAACACTTTGTTAAGCACTATCCTTGAGTTTATTAAAATCTCACAAAATTACAGAATCTCAGATTTGGAATTGACCGTAAAGGTCTTTATTTGTCCAGGGATGTTCTTTAAATTAATTTCAATAGACACAAATAACAAACATTTCTAGCTTTTTTCAAGATGTTCTTTCATACTCTCCTCTTGTTCCTTCTTAAAGTTTAAATTCGGGGACCCAGGATGAAAAATTCAAACTTGGTCTTTTTTTTTTTTTTTTTTTTTTTTGCTTAATGGAGGAGGACATCTTAGGTGGTGAGCACTCATCTCCTTTAATGCATTCTATTAGCATAAGAACTGATATTTTGGATTTAGACCAACTAAGTCCAGTGTTTGAAATGGAAAACCATTTACAGAATTTTATGAGACCCTGAAAAGAAATAGATAATGAGCTAGGGAAATCTATTTGAATTATCTTTCTTTCTTTTTTTTTTTTTTAAATAATACCTGTCATTTATGTAGCATTTAAAGTTTACAGAGTGAGTACTTTACATAGATAGGGTGCCCCAGCTGAAGCTATTTTTTTTTAATAGTCTTTTATTTACAGGTTATATGTATGGGTAACTTTACAGCATTGACAATTGCCAAACCTCTTGTTCCAATTTCTCCCCTCTTTCCCCCACCCCCTCCCCCAGATGGCAGGATGACCAGTAGATGTTAAATATATTAAAATATAAATCAGATACACAATAAGTGTACATGTCCAAACTGATATTTTGCTGTACAAAAAGAATTGGACTCTGAAATATTGTACAATTAGCCTGTGAAGGAAATCAAAAATGCATGTGGGCAAAAATATAGGGATTGGGAATTCAATATAATGGTTTTTAGTCGTCTCCCAGAGTTCTTTTGCTGGGCGTAGCTGGTTCAGTTCATTACTGTTCCATTGG
Source organism: Sarcophilus harrisii (assembly GCF_902635505.1). NCBI lineage: Eukaryota > Metazoa > Chordata > Mammalia > Dasyuromorphia > Dasyuridae > Sarcophilus > Sarcophilus harrisii. Next base: position 375,554,265 of record NC_045426.1, on the reverse strand, counting down.
AAATTATTTGGTTGATCTCATTGAGGAGGATGGCCAAGTCCATCAGAATTGGTCATCATATAGTATTGTTGTTGAAGTATATAATGATCTCTTGGCTCTGCTTGTTTCACTCAGCATCAGTTCGTGTACGCCTCTCCAGGCCTTTGAACTATCTTTCACAAGGCACTTTCAACTTTTTTTGTGTATATAATGGGTTAATATTACTACAAACATCATTATTACATAAAAATATTTCTGTTCAGGTAGATTTTCACAGGGACTTTTTCTCTTGAAACCTCTCTCTTGCATAATGATCTTCATTTATGAAACTGACATATGTCTAATTGTGACAAAGGCATCTTTCCCTGCTATCCACTCATTGCTCCAGAAAATTTCATCCTTGAAAAGTATTGAATGAAAATTTTAAAAATAAAATAACAGAAAACATTATTTCCATAGTGGCAAAAGATCTACTTCACATTGCAACAGTAGGAGGAAGATCTCCAGCACTTGCCTGCCCCTACCTCTTCACAGTTCTCTACAATGTGGCATTCCCTAAACAGAATATTAGCATCTTCTCAGGGACATCAACTCCCAGATTTTAATCAACATCTACTTAATTAGCTTGTTCTATGTTCCAAAAAGCCCTTTGCTTAGAACTATAGGAAATATGAGATATCAAATACTTAAGCTCTACTCTCAAGGAATTTTGGTTGTAGAATATCATTTGGCCTCTTCAAAAAAAAAAAAAAAAAGGTACCCCATAACTTAAGAAGATTTCCTGCAAGTAAGAGGAATTTCAAAAATAATTGAGACTCCTTCATCTGCCTACTGGAAGGCATTTTCTGGAGGAAATAAGGAGCACCTGGTGTCTGGGATTTGATTGATGGAGAGTGTTAACTCAGACACCATAGTCACAACCACTGACTTCCAAGTTGGTGAAACAGTGAAAACATCTTGGGTGGGGGAAAGAAGAGAGTCAAAGTCTGAGCCCACCTATTGCTCTCTGTCAAGACTTTACACAGAAATACTGACTGTGCTATAATAGGAAATCAGCTTGCCAAAACATTACAAGAGGCAGGAGCTTCCAACTCACTGAAACTCTACTTAAGTTATTATATGCTTGAGTGGTCCAGAGAACAACAGATAGCTATGTAATTAATGCAAACCATGTCAAGCTCCCTCCCTTCCCTCTCGTCTCTGTACAGGCCAGTAATGAGGCTCTTCCTGACACACAATCTAGGCAATGTGCTGACAAACCATCTTGGTGTGTGAAAAAGGCAGAGAAAATTCAAGAACCGTGACAAATGTTGAAGTCAGAGCCCTTCTACACTAGAGACTTTGGGTCAGTGCTGTCCATTCAGGACAGCCTCTAGATGTGAAAGAGAGTATCTGCTTGATTGCAGCTCAAATTCCATTTTAGCCCTTAGTAAGCTAAAGTTGCTGTCATTATTTTTAGGAAATGACTTCCCTTTCTGACTTTATGTTACGGATCCATAATATGTATTAAAAATAACTACTTCTCCAAATGAGTGAAATTAAGAATCTGTCTTTCAAAAACAAAATAAAACACAAAAAACACATACTTCTATGCCAAAAATGCTTAGAGTTATTATTCTTTGGATTGGACAATAATGTCCAAGTTAGCCAATCCATCTTCAGTGGGTAGATATAGTGAACTATTGATTATGGAATTTTTTTCAAGCTATTGAGTATAGTTGAATTATTTTTAATTCATTGATCATTATTAATCCCTTACTATATTCACAATATTCCTGAGATTGTTTGAACACACGAGAAATAGATGATCCATTTTTTCCATTTGAAGGAGTTTACAATTTAGTTAAGAGAATAAGAAAGATACACAAAGCAGTGAGAGAAGATGGCAAAACAGAAACAAGGTTTTAGTCCCAAAGTAAGTGATATTAGCTATTAAGAATATGGAAGATCATGGGACTGAGGAATCAATATAAGATTGTATGTTAGAGAAATATGCAACTCCAATTTTAACTTTTGTTATCATATAGAACTATTTGATTATGATGTTTAAGTTCATATTTAAAATATGAGAGGAAAAGGGATTCAATATGAGAATAGTAGAGGAGAGTCTCATGGAGAAAAGGGTCTTAAAATTGATGAAGGATAGAAATATAAGTAGGCTGTTGTTTTATAGCATTCTGTAGTCAACATTAACATAAATAAAAGGGTTATAACCTAAAAATTTTTCATCTGCCAAGGTAGATATAGATATGCTTTTTTGAAAACAATTCACTTCTTAGTGGGGAAAGAACAGAGGATTAAGTTTACCTTTTGTGTGCTCAGGGACTGTGCAAAATACTTTACAAAAACTATCTTATCTGATCTTCTCACATCACAAATGCGGGAGATTGCTGCTATGATTACCCCCATTTTATAACTGAAGAAACTAAGGCATAGTTTATGTGACTTGCCCAGGATCATAGAGAATTTAAGGTCAGTTCAAGTCTTCCTAACTCCATGCCTAGTGGTCTATGTATTGTGTTATCAGCTGCTAAGGCACTGTGATTAATTTACTTCTCCCAGACTTGAAACACAAAAAAAATCTCTGACAGTCCTTAAGTGTATCAATGAAGTCATAAGGCTAATACAGGAGAGGAAGAAAGCAAAGGAAGTTGCTTAAGAAGTTACTATAATATTGTTTCAAAGTGACAGAAGGTTTTAAAACAAGACATTTAAAGAAGAGTGAAGAATAACAAGTCACCACTCAGTGTATATAGAATAGCCACAAAATCCTGTTGCCTTTGGACATTTTTGGATTATCAGAAGGTGGGGAAAGAAATCAAATCAGCCTTTGGTGGCTTCTGGCCATATCTGAGGAAGCCTCAGCATTACTCCAAAGAAAAAATGTCATGGCTTTTAATGACATATCTATCATTTATTTCCATTTAATATATATCTGTGCATATCTATAAATTCCTTGAATATAGGAATTCTCTTGCATCTTTCTCTATACTTGATACAGTTTTGAATATACAGCAGTTGCTTAATGTTTGCTGAGTTTTTTTTTTTTTTTGAATTAATGAAAGAATTCAGTCCTTGTTGGCATCTTTGGCTTCTCTTTCTGGATCTGACTATTTCAGACTTCATTTCCAGGCAACAGTTTTTTAAACTCCATGCTCCATCAAAAGATCATAGGAATTTCAGACTCTGTTTCTTCTTATTTGCAGACTCCATCTATCCAACTAGAATTAGTGTACTGTCTCTCCATCATGCAGCAATACCTAGCTAGAAATTTTATATGGCATTTTTTAAAGGCATGGAAAATAAAGTCACGACTATGGGTGCAGTTAAGAGTGGCACACTTTGAAACTGAGTGAATTTGTTTCATGGACCCACACTTTGGATTTCATCACTTACAACATGCCAACTTGCTAAGCACAAATCTTCCATCCTCTACAAGGCACTAACTATCTGAAACCACAGGCTCAGATGAGATGGAATAAATCGAATGGAAACAATTTCAATAAAGCTGTGGAAGTTCACCCTAAGGTGATATCTTATGCAAATGAGAGGAAAACAAAATGGGACCCTTTCCACCCCATTCTTCTTTTTTTTTTTTTTTTTTCTTTTTGCTATTCCCCCTCACAGAAGTGGAAACAGGATTGGCTTGGTGTCAGGAGAAAACTGAATTCAAATCCAGCCTCTGTCACTTGTTTGTTTTGTAACTTTGGGTAATTCAGTTAAATTCACAGTACTTCAGTTTCCTTATCTAAAAAATGGTGACATTTCAGAAAAAGAAATAGAACAGGCAATTAAACAACTCCCTAAGAAAAAATCCCCAGGACCAGATGGATTTACATGTGAATTTTACCAAACATTTAAAGAACAATTGGCCCCAATGCTATATAAATTATTTGATAAAATAGGGAATGAAGGAGTCCTACCAAATTCCTTCTATGACACAGACATGGTACTGATACCTAAACCAGGTAGGCTGAAAACAGAGAAAGAAAATTATAGACCAATCTCCCTAATGAATATTGATGCTAAAATCTTAAATAAGATATTAGCAAAAAGACTACAGAAAATCATCTCCAAGATAATACACTATGATCAAGTAGGATTTATACCAGGAATGCAGGGCTGGTTCAATATTAGGAAAACTATCAATATAATTGGCCATGTTAATAACCAAATTAACAAAAACCATATAATCATCTCAATAGATGCAGAAAAAGCATTTGATAAAATCCAACATCCATTCCTATTAAAAACACTTGAGAGTATAGGAATAAATGGACTTTTCCTTAAAATAATCAGCAGCATCTATTTAAAACCATCAGTAAGCATCATATGTAATGGAGACAAACTGCAACCATTCCCAATAAGATCTGGAGTGAAACAAGGTTGCCCACTATCACCGTTACTATTTAATATTGTATTAGAAACGCTAGCTATAGCAATAAGAGCTGAGAAAGAGATTAAAGGAATAAGAATAGGCAATGAGGAAGCCAAATTATCACTCTTTGCCGATGACATGATGGTATACTTAGAGAACCCCAGAGATTCTGCTAAAAAGTTATTAGAAATAATCCACAACTTTAGCAAAGTTGCTGGTTATAAAATAAACCCACATAAGTCATCAGCATTCTTATATATCACTAACAAAATCCAACAGTCAGAGTTACAAAGAGAAATTCCATTTAAAGTAACTACTGATAATATAAAATATTTAGGAATCTATCTGCCAAGGGAAAATCAGAAACTTTATGAGCAAAATTACAGACCACTTTTCACACAAATTAAGTCTGATCTAACCAATTGGAAAAATATTAAATGCTCTTGGATAGGGCGAGCAAATATAATAAAGATGACAATATTACCTAAACTAATCTATTTATTTAGCGCTATACCAATCAGACTCCCAAAAAACTATTTTAATGACCTAGAAAAAATAACAACAAAGTTCATATGGAAAAACAAAAGGTCAAGAATTTCAAGGGAATTAATGAAAAAAAAATCAAATGATGGTGGCTTAGCTGTACCAGATCTAAAATTATATTATAGAGCAGCAGTTACCAAAACTATTTGGTATTGGCTAAGGAATAGATTAGTTGATCAGTGGAATAGATTAGGTTCAAGGGATAAAACAGTCAACAAATATAGCAACCTAGTCTTTGACAAACCCAAAGATCCCAGCTTTTGGGATAAGAACTTACTGTTTGATAAAAATTGCTGGGAAAATTGGAAACTAATATGGCAGAAACTAGGCATTGATCCATACTTAACGCCGTACACCAAGATAAGGTCAAAATGGGTTCATGACCTAGGCATAAAGAATGAAATTATTAATAAATTAGAGGAACATAGGATAGTTTACCTCTCAGACCTGTGGAAGGGGAAGGTCTTTATGACCAAAGCAGAACTAGAGATCATTACTGATCACAAAATAGAAAATTTCGATTATACCAAACTGAAAAGTTTTTGTACAAACAAAACTAATGCAGACAAGATTAGAAGGGAAGCAATAAACTGGGAAAATATTTTTACAGTCAAAGGTTCTGATAAAGGCCTCATTTCCAAAATATATAGAGAATTAACTCTAATTTATAAAAAATCAAGCCATTCTCCAATTGAAAAATGGTCAAAGGATATGAACAGACAATTCTCAGATGAAGAAATTGAAACTATTTCTAGTCATATGAAAAGATGCTCCAAGTCATTATTAATCAGAGAAATGCAAATTAAGACAACTCTAAGATACCACTACACACCTGTCAGATTGGCTAAGATGACAGGAAAAAATAATGATGATTGTTGGAGGGGATGCGGGAAAACTGGGACATTGATGCATTGTTGGTGGAGTTGTGAACGAATCCAACCATTTTGGAGAGTAGTTTGGAACTATGCTCAAAAAGTTATCAAACTGTGCATACCCTTTGATCCAGCAGTGTTACTACTGGGATTATATCCCAAAGAGATTATAAAGAAGGGAAAGGGACCTGTATGTGCACGAATGTTTGTGGCAGCCCTTTTTGTAGTGGCTAGAAACTGGAAACTGAATGGATGTCCATCAGTTGGAGAATGGCTGAATAAATTGTGGTATATGAAAATTATGGAATATTACTGTTCTGTAAGAAATGACCAACAGGATGATTTCAGAAAGGCCTGGAGAGGCTTACAGGAACTGATGCTGAGTGAAATGAGCAGGACCAGGAGATCATTATATACTTCAACAACAATACTAGATGATGACCAGTTTTGATGGATCAGGCCATCCTCAGCAACAAGATCAACCAAATCATTTCTAATGGAGCAGTAATGAAATGAACCAGCTATACCCAGAAAAAGAACTCTGGGGGATGACTAAAAACCATTACATTGAATTCCCAATCCCTATATTTATGCACACCTGCATTTTTGATTTCCTTCACAAGCTAATTGTACAATAATTCAGAGTCTGATTCTTTTTGTACAGCAAAATAATGTTTTGGTCATGTATACTTATTATGTATCTAAGTTATATTCTAATATATTTAACATCTACTGGTCATCCTGCCATTTAGGGGAGGGGGTGGGGGGGTAAGAGGTGAAAAATTGGAACAAGAGGTTTGGCAATTGTTAATGCTGTAAAGTTACCCATGTATATATCCTGTAAATAAAAGGCTATTAAATTAAAAAAAAAAATAAATAAATAAAAAATGGTGATAATCATACCTCTATTTTGTGGGTTGTAAATACTTCAGATTATCTATACCAAAGGGACTGATGATGGCATATTATCCAATTCCCCTTGCTTTCTTTTTACACAACGAAAAAGAGCTGAGAGGTTGTGACTTGCTCCTGGTTATAGAGCTAGCAGGAAAAAGATCCAAGATATGAATCCATATCTTCCTAATTCTATCTTAAGCATTTCAGCAATTTCAAGACATTACCTTATGAGAAACTCAGAATCTTTGTTGAATTAGTGTACAAGATCAACATCACTGTATTATTGAGATGTTCATCTTATCCAATATCTTAGTATATGTAAAGTGACAAATAATATGTAATAACCTGGACTACTAATGGTTATTATGATGGATGCCAAGTATTATTATTATCATTATTGTTATTTAATGTATAAGTTTCCCAAGAGTACAAGAATTGTTTCAGGATAAACTTTTGATGATGCAATAGATAATAATTGCAATGGCATATTAGAGAAGACAGAGGAAATCTTTGTGGTTCACTCTTCCTCTCCCTTCTAAGTATATAAGTCCTACCCAGAATTCAAGGGTATTTTATCTTCTTCATGCAGTCCCCTGATCACCCTAGTCATAATGAATTTCTTCTTTCTTTAAATCCTTACCACACCTGTAATTGCAAACAGCGTAGCATTTACTTACCTAACCTAGATACAGCAAAGTTCTTTGCTGTGTCATCCATAAGTCTTATTTTCTTAAATTAGAATACAAGAATGTAGATGGGGTATTGCAGACTGAGATATAATGTCTCATTTTTCTATTCCTGCCACATTCAGCAATGTGGCAAGTACATAAAAGATATCCAGTAAGTATTTGTTGGTTGGCTGATTAGTTGATTGCAAAGAACAATCTTTGCTTAATTTTATGTTCCTAGTCTTTGGAAACAAGAGAGAATCCAAATTTAGGGCTAAGTTTAGATGACTTAAAGACTTAACTTGTGGTTTTATAGCTTTTCCCTAATCTATCTCTCTCTCTTCTCTCTCTCTCTCTCTCTCTCTCTCTCTCTCTCTCTCTCTCTCTCTCCCTCTCTCTCCTCTCTCTCTCTCTCTCTCTCTCTCTCTCTCTCTCTCTCTCTCGCTAACATCTCCCTTTCTCTCTCTTTCTGTGTGTGTATATACAAAATTATTTGATACACAACATTGATTTTCATTTGAACAGAAATCTCAATTAAATAAATATGATTGGATATATATATACATATATGTACACACACACATATATATCCATGCCATTGGCTGATATGCTTTGAAATCATTAATTGATCACTAAGAGAACCAAAAGCATTAGATTAATTGCACTACAACTAATTCACTTATTCCTAGTATAGACCTGACAAAATTTGACTTTATCTACAACTAACAAGCTTACTTGATAATTCAATTATTTCAAATAACTGAATCACAGAGAGAACAAAACACCTTTGCCCTTAAAACCTGATCATTTCAGGTATATGTTTTGGAAAATTCTAATTTTTGGTTTAATTTTGTTTCATTTTGCAGTCTTAGGAAGCTCCACTTGTCTTTTTTGTTGTCTTTATGTGTCCATATACCTAAATGTTCTCTGCATTTATCACACATGGAAAATAAAATCATTTAGTAAGATGAGCACATTAAATGTGCCCTGACCAGACATGGATGGTTATAATATGAAGCTGATGAAAGAAGAGATGGGACGAAACAAAGCTTTCACTTTTTCAGTGTCTATAAAGACCCTTGCTCAGCAGAAATCTGAAATCTGGAGAACAGCTTGCTGCCACCACGCTCTAAGCCCTCCTCATCAGTCATGCAACAATGTTCGTGGTAGCAAACACTCTAATTAAGGTTATGAACAGACTTCCATAACACTCCGTGATCACTCCCTCATAAATTTCCAAAAAGTTGTACCGTTGGCTGACATGTTTTATGTTTGCTCCACTGTTACGACTTCCATAGAGTGAGGGAGGAACTTCCAAATAGAAGGGAGGGTTGAGGGAGAGAAATGAACAGATGAAAACAACTAATGCCAGTCTGTTCCTAACCATGTGTCTGTCCTACAGGCTCAGTTTTTTGATCGATGCTGGACTAACTCTCTACTGATAAAACTCCAAATGACTAAAAAAAAATTTCACAGGAAATATTTTGGGGTTAGAAAAAGTATGGTAACTTCTATAAACTCATTATCTTTATCTGTAAAATAAGAAGGTTGGACTAGATATCCTTTTTAGCTATAATTCTATTTTCCTAAACTCCCTTGTATGGGTATATATATATATATATATATATATATATATATATTATATACACACATGTATATCTACATATGTGTATTGATATACACATATTAATCAGCATATAGTCTGCAAACCACTAATAGGCTTTGACTTAAAAAAAGTATGGAAATACATTTTAAAGAATAAAAAAGGGAAGCTAGATGACAAATTGGATAGAGCACCAGCCATGAAGTCAGAAGGATCTTAGTTCAAATTCAGTCTCAGATACTCACCACTTACTAGTTGTGTGATCCTAGGCAAGTCATTTAACTCCAATTACCTCTTAAAAAAGAAAAAAAAAAGGTAAGAATAAAAGAGAAAATTATATCATGGAACTAGTATCTGACAGACAATATAGCTTGTTATTTGATATATTGTTTTAGAAATATTTTAATCATGTTTGACTCTTCATGATCCCATTTGGGATTTTCTCAGCAAAGACAATGGAGTGATTTGCTATTTCCTTCTCCAGTTATTTTATAGATGAGGAAGCTGGGGCAAAAAGGATTAAGTGGTTTGCTCAGGGCCACAAAGCTAAGAAATGTCTGAAGCTGGTTTGGAACTCAGTTCTTCCTGAATCCAGGCTCAATAATCTATCCACTCTGCCAACTTGCCTATTTTTACTAGATAATACCTACAACTAAACAAACAAAACTTCTACCAGATACTGAGTGGCCCTGTTTTTATGTAGTTGACTGACTAGATTTTCCTTGGCCTTTGTAACAAAGTTATTTGATACACTTAACATTAATTGATTTTCATTTGAGCAGAAATCTCAATTAAATAAATATGATTGGATATATATATATATATATATATATATATGTATACACACATATTCACTCACACACATATATATGTGTATGTGTGTGTGCATGTGCATGTGTGTGTGTGTATATACACACACACATAATATTCCATCATACATTCTAATCCTATATTTTCTCAGCAGCATTATGTCATAATATTTTCATATGGATGTCAGGACATCTAAAATGAAATATGCCTAAAATATTATTTGTTATCTCCTCACCCTGTTCTATCCTTAATAAAGACTTCCTGAAACTTCCTTTTCCATAAATGGAATCAAAAGTTTTTGAGTTTCCCAGGTTCCTAATTGAAGGCTTTATTAATCAAATAATGAAAATGATGCTTTAGGAGCTTAAATAAACCACTTAAAGTCAGACAGATAGTAAATAGAACTAGGATTAAAACTTAGGTATCTGAAGATGTCTACATATATTTTCATTTCTTTCCATTGATGTTAAGGACCATACCTAAGTAAAGGGACAGGTCAATTCTCTGAGAGCCTCCACAGTTGTGGATCATAACACTTGAAATATTTGCAAAGCAGCCTTTGATGCAGATGTTCCTGTGGATTGGGAATGAAATAAATTGGAGGCAAAGGAAAGAGGAGAGAGGTCAGAGAACACAACTGCCTCACAGTCTCTTTGTATCATCATCCGCTCACATAAAGAGATCCGTTTTCTTCAGGTTTGAGCTAGACCTCCACCAGCCACTGGCAGGGGCTCCCATATCACAACACCTTGAGAGTGAATTTCTCTATTAGTCAAGGCTTGAAGTGTAACAGGAAATAATGTCAAGAATCCCAATGTTTTTCTTCATACACATTTTAACCTGCTCCATTTTTCTTACCCGAGACTTTTTACCCCTCCTTAGGCATCCTGGTGGCCCTCAACTACCAGGGGCTCACTATATTTTTGATAGAGTTAGTATGAATTCCCCAACTGGCATTAACCCTATTTTTGAATTCCTAACTCAAATGATTACCCAGTTACAACTTCCCTAGTAGCAGGTATTATAGGCATGTACCACCATGCCTGGAAATTCACCACATTTATGATTTATTTGCATATTACATGTGTCTTCTAAATCCTCTGTGAGAAACATTTCCTTAAACATCTCATGATACCTGTATAACCATGACCTGCATTGGACCACAATGTTTTTAAAGATCAAATCATATCTTCTAACTTCTTTAGGACACCATATAATGACATGCATTGTTCATGTTAGACATGACATAAATATAAATACTGTCAATAAATTGACTCATAAATTTAAAAATATTATGTACATTATCTCATAATTTCAGGGATCGATAGGAGGGGCATAAGTCTTTATATGTTTTCAGTTCTTATCATGTAATATTGCAATAGTAAAGATGAAGTTATAACATTTTTGTCCTTTGTCTATTTGCTATTTTTATTTTTCCCATTTGATCCAGGACCATCTCCAGTCATCTTGATCTATATCTGGCCACTGGACCCAGATGGCTCTGGAGAGGAAAATAAGGCAGGTGACCTTCCTCACTTAAATCCAATTCACTTGCATGTCATGGTATCACCTCCCTGATGTCATGGTCCTCTTCAAGAACAGAGATCAAACAACAACCACTTATATTTCTATCCAGGTTGGTGGTTCAAGGATATAGATTTTCATTTCAGAAAAAATATCTTTGGATTGATTTTGGCCACAATGTTGTTGGGTTTTTTGTAAATCCAAAAAACTACTTAGTCTTTTGTTGAATAAAAAAACATGTTTTTTTTTTTTTAAAGGAATTTCCAGTTCTGTTTTGTTTTTCTTTTGCATACAGATAGTACATACATAGCTATGTTTTCAAAACTTAAATTTGATGTATTTCTAATCCTTAGTAAGAATTATCTCATTGAATTTTACAGAAAAAAAATTTAAGGAAGCCAATGAAATTCTAATTGCTTTTTACTTATGCAATATGTAATTCTCTTTGCTAAGGTGAAAAAATGATTTTTAAAATTGGAGAGACTTTACTAAAAGCTACTGTAATTATTTCACTATAGACTTGTGTAAATGTACATGTTTGCACATACATAGACATGTCTAGTTCATGATGACCCAGATCAAATCTGATTTTCTCTGCCAGATCATAGAAATATGAAGTCATCACTCCTTAATTTAAAATTCCATAAGAATTTAGTCCATTCAGTTGATTTTGCAATTAATTTTATTCTGGCATGTAATGGTTCTTCGGATATGTGTTATGTGGAATAAACAGGCTTTTTTTTTCTTCCAGTGAATTTTGCTACTACTTTTGAGAGGGAGCTAGGTTTTTCAGTGGATAGAACACTAGGCCTGAAGCCATAAAGTTCAAAATCCAAATACAGCCTCAGATACTTCCTAGCTGTGTGATCCTGGACATGTCACTTTATCTCTATTTGCCCAACTTTCTGCAAATGAAAAAATGAGAATAATAATAGCGCCTACCTCCCAATGTTATTGTTAGGATCAATATATTTGTAATTTATTTAGCAGAGTACATGACACAAAGCAGGTGCTTAATAAATGCTTGTCCCCCACCCTTACTCTGATCCTACCCTATCTATATCATAATTACTTTTGTAGCACAAAAGCAGAAAAGAAGGGAAAGGATCATATTCAACACATTAGTGTAGGTGGAAAGAAAAAAAATCACTTGTTTTGGTTTTTGCACATGAGCGTGCCATTTATGGTCTCTATGCTAGATGTTACTAATGTTTTCTAGTTTATGGAAATTATTCTTATTCTTTATTTTTAGTGTGCAATTTATGTGTATGTCATATAGTATGTTGATTTTTTATCAACTTTCTAGTTATTAAGGGAAGTGGGGAGTTTCTAGTGAGAATGAGATACAGGTGCCAAGTGGATCATCTGGTACCTGGGGAATAATAATAGGCTGCCAAAATGGAAATCACATAGCATTGCTATTAATCTTAATAATAATGAAATTCTTGACTTTGCTATAATAGAGGTGATAAATGAAACATGTTTATTTAAACAATATTTTTAAAACATATTAAGAGAAGGGGAAAGGAATTTAAATAATTCAGTCTTAGAAAATAAAATTGAACAAGTCATATAGAAACTCTCAAAGGTATATGGAAAAGAAAGCAAATAAATTTATAAGTAAATTCTACTAAACACTCAACAATTCATTACATATAAAATTGTTTGCAAAAATTAGGAGGAAAAATAATCTTCCAAATTCCTGCTATGATACCTAAACCAGGAAAAGACAAAACAGAAAAAGAATTCTATTATGAATCAATATAACTAATAAACTAAATGAAAGAAATGTTGGATAAATTATTAGCAAAGAGATAGCAATAGCACAATAAAATATTATATGATGTTACCAGACTAGATTTACACGAGTAATAAAGTAGTGGCCCACTATTAAAGAATTATGAACATAATAGAGCATATTAATAAAAGAAACATTGCAAATCATAGGCTTTATCAATAGAAGTAAAAAACCTTTAGACAAACTCTAAGACTGTTTATATGTTTAAAAACACAATAAAACATTAAACTGGAGAAATTGTTCATTAATTTAGTTTATAATTTTTATATAAAATAGAAGCCTTTTTAATAGCCACAACTGAGTATTATTGCTATAACTAGTATTTTCTATAATGAAAAGACTATATTCTATAATAATAGGAAAATAATTTGGGCAAACATACATATGTAAATGATGAACAGATCCCTTTTTGAAGGTTGTTTGTTCAAAAAATGCTAAAGTGTCAACTAATTGAAATAATAAAAAAAAATCCTCAATTTTATAAGTGAGGAATGTGAGAATAAAACTAAAAACTAAGGGAAAAAAAGAAAAAGAACAAGAAAAATGATTAAAAAGAAAAATTAGCAAAAAACAAGAAGAAATTTCTAAAAAAAACACAGAAAACATAGCAGTTATTTAATTAGTCAATAATAATTTATTGAATATTTAGTATTTGCCAGTATTTGATTCAGATATGTCATACAAAAACATAAATAAATAAATTCTGAAAGTTGATATACTACTCTTAGGCATGTTTCCCAAAATGATCAGGGAAAAATGAAAAGAACTTATATATTTTAAAATATTATTAGTATTTTTCTGTGACTGCAAGAAACTAGAAATTGAGGGGATGTGCATCAATTGAGAAATGGCTAAACAAGTTACCATGCATGATTGTGATGAAAAAATACTGTGCTCCAAAAAATACTGAGCTGGTTGATTTCAGGGAAAAAAACAACAACAACATGGAAAGACTTTCATGAAATAATTAAAAGTGAAATGGACAGAACCAATAGAATGATGTATATACTAACAACAATATTATTTGGAGAAAAATTGTGAATAAATGAGTTAAGTTTTATTAATATTGAAACCATCCAAAAAAGACCAGTGAAAGAAGATGCTGTCTATAGCTGTAGAAAGAATTGATAAATATTAATGTGCATAGTATGTATTTACATATATATTTATTATCTGTCTCAAAAGATGGCCTTCTCTAATGTAAAATAGTGAGGGGAGGAAGAAGACAGTTTTTCAACTTAAAATGTAATGAAAATTAATTTCAAAAAATCATTCTTTAATTTTAAAAATGAAATTAAGAAAATAAACTCTAGAAAGGGAAAACTATATTTTCATATATCAAAATATTCAAGTATGTTTATATTTATTTTTGATTAAATATTTTTGAAAAAGTAAACATTGTGAAATTATCTTTCTTTTTAAAAATGCTTAGAATTAATCAGACATGTCTCTCTCTGTACCTCCCCTCTTCCCCCTTATAACTGTTTTTTCATGATATCCCATATCAAGACATTAAAAAGTCCCATTGAGAGAGTTTGATACATGCTTTTTTTTTACTATTTTCACCTTTTTATTTTTTTGTAGTTGTTTACTTTTTTTCTCATTTTTTCCCTTTTGTTTTTCTTTTTTTTTAACTTTAATTTTTTATTTTTTTAATTTATTTTTATTTATTTAATAGCCTTTTATTTACAGGTTATATGTATGGGTAACATTACAGCATTAACAATTGCCAAGCCTCTTGTTCCAATTTTTCACCTCTTACCCCCTACCCCCTCCCCCAGATGGCAGGATGACCAGTAGATGTTAAATATATTAAAATATAAATTAGATACACAATAAGTATACATGACCAAACCGTTATTTTGCTATACAAAAAGAATCAGACTCTGTAATATTGTACAATTAGCTTGCGAAGGAAATCAAAAATGCAGGTGGGCATAAATATAGGGATTGGGAATTCAATGTAATGGGTTTTAGTCATTACCCAGAGTTCTTTCTCTGGGCATAGCTGGTTCAATTCATTACTGCTCCATTGGAAATGATTTGGTTGATCTCATTGCTGAGGATGGCCAGGTCCATCAGAGCTGGTCATCATATAGTATTGTTGTTGAAATATATAATGATCTCCTGGTCCTGCTCATTTCACTCAGCATCAGTTCGTGTAAGTCTCTCCAGGCCTTTCTGAAATCATCCTGTTGGTCATTTCTTACAGAACAATAATATTCCATAATATTCGTATACCACAATTTATTCAGCCATTCTCCAACTGATGGGCATACACTCAGTTTCTAGTTTCTAGACACTACAAAAAGGGCTGCCACAAACATTCGTACACATACAGGTCCCTTTCCCTTCGTTATAATCTCTTTGAGATATAAGCCCAGTAGTAACACTGCTGGATCAAAGGAATACATGTTTTTTAAATAAATGTTTTAGATAGCAACTTTTTGGAGGGAAGATCTGTATCATTATCTCCTTGTATTTCCAAATCCCTAATATCATGTGTTTGTTATTGATGCTGTCGAAATTAATTGAAATTCTTTTTAGTTGTGTTTATTGTTTGACTTGTTTTAGGCAAAGACAATTTTTTTATCATATGAACTATTATAAAGTTCTTAATTTAATAGTATCTCCAACTAAAAGACAATGATTACCTATGGCAATGATTTTGCCAGAATTTAATTCCGTTTCATTTTCCTCTTCATGGAAAACAGAGTCTTTGTTTTTGTTGAGCAAGCGCCACTGGGTTCCCCATTTATCAGAAGAATAGGTTCAAGGTTTGATTCCGTCATTTACTAGCTTTTTGATTATAAATATGTGATAATCTCATTGCATCTTAGTTTCTTTCCCCAGCTGTGAAATGGGCATAATGGGGGGAAAATGGATAAGAGTTAGATAAACATGAGCTAATGAAATGAAAATGAGTTACTAAGATGAGAAAGGCAGGGCAATTGGGTGATGAAAGCATAAAGAAAGACAAAGATGACTGTCAATTGAGCTAATAGGGGATCAGTTTCTTTTCTACTCTGAAAGTTCCTGAAGGTACTTTATAAAATCAAAATATCAGAGCCTCATAGGCTATATTTTGTAATCTGATCTTTATGAAACCAGGTAGAGTTTTAACCAGAGGGAAAGCTTGTTAAAATACCTTTCTGACAAAACAGTGCATCCCTGAGGAGTCAGATAATCTGAGGGTCTTTCATTTATGTATGTATTTAATATTATTCTGTATTGTGCATTCCTGTGGAGAACATATTGTGAATTAGATTATACTCTGAACTGCTTGAGGTATCAGTTATGTAAGTGAGCAAAGGGCTGGGTAATGATGATTCTCTTGTCAAGAGGTCAACAACAACTGAAATCTCCTCGATAAGAGGCTTTCTCTTGATGATGTTACCCTATTAGTACACTAGATACTAGTATTCTAGTACTACTAGATGAGGTCACTGGATTTTAAAAGTTACATTACTCTGACAAAATGGATTAGATGGAGGCAATAGATAGGCAAATAGAAAGAAACATATGTATCTATCTATGTATCTTTTTATCTCTATCTAACCACATGCATACCTACTTACCTATATATACATACAAACATAAATATATGATTTTCCCCTCCTTCTTTCCCAAATGTTCTGAGCAAAGGAGATAAAAGAGATTACCTTTCTAGTTAAACAAACAAACAAATAAATAAATTTCCCCGTCATGATGTAAGTTCTATAGATAAATAAAGCATATACCTCCTGGCATTCAGCAACTCTTCCAAGTCTCATAATGTATTCACTGTCCACAAAAGCTGCCACTTTTATAAGACTTTAACATGCAAAATCTTTAATTTATCTGCATGTCAAATCAGTGTCCAAGCCCTTTCTGATAGATTTATGCATTTTTTATCTTAATTTGGAATGATAGTGGAAGAGGGGAAATACATCTTTCTCCCTGTGATTCCAAGGTAATTTTGTAGGCCTATGGAACATCAAAATGGTATAGTTTTAATAACTTCCTTAATATTCCTTTCTTTGCTTTCAGGAAAAGACAACGGTTTGGGGGAAAATATATACTTTGAATAAAGCAAAGCAAAACAAAAGCCATTCAATTCTGCATCATAGCATTTACTACTTCCACGTGAATCTGTATATGTGCACATCTGTACATAATATAGGAAAATTTACATACACACATCTCTATGTGGAGATGTCAACAGCAAGGTGATTACAATTGTTTGTATTCCCTCCTCTCCGGGATGAGTTGAAATAGAAAGAATGAAAAGAAGATTGATTAATTCCCATATCCTTCTCCCCCTACAGATTTAGAGTTTCAATTATATATCAGAGAGCTTATCACAAAGAGAAAAGGAGAGAGAGAAAAAAAGAGAGACAGAGAGAGAAATAGAGAGACAGATAAAGAGAGAGAGAGAGACAGACAGACAGAGAGAGAGAGAGAGAGAGGGAGGGAGAGAGCGAGAGAAAGAGAGAGGGGGGGAGAGGATGAGAGGGAGAGAGGGGGAGAGAGAGGGAAAGAGGGAGAGAGAGAGAGAGAGAGAGAGAGAGAGAGAGAGAGAGAGAGAGAGAGAGAGAGAGAGAGAGAGAGAGAGAGATTGGGAAAGAGAGGAAAAGAAAGAGAGAGGGAGAGAGAAAGAGAGGGAGGGAGACAGAGACTGGCAAAGACAGAGAGAGAAAGAGACAGAAACAGAAGGGGAGTGAGAGAGAGTTAAAGAAAGAGAATGAAAAGTATTAGAGCCAGAAAGGACCAGATAGATAAGTCAAACAAATCTCCTCCTTCCATTTTTGTAAATGAGGAAACTGACACCTAGAAAGATTAACTAACTTCTCCTACATCTTTGAGAACATTGATGACAGAGCCAGGTTTTAAACCCAAGTCTCCTGTCTCTCAGTCTTAATAAACTAAATTGCTTTCTCCCAAGTAGTTGAAGGTTCACAGCACAGAATCAGTCCAGTTTTAAACAATGATATTGATATCTTCCCAGAGTGGCTAAATTTACTATATGAAAAGGTTTGAGTATCCAGTGGTTTCCTTATTGCATGATTCAGGAGGGGGCACAAAAGATATCTTTAGGTTGGGAGAGAAAGTGGGTGGTGGAAGAGAGAAAATACACAGAGAAATTCTTTCCATTCTCTAAGCAGGTTTCCTTTCTTTAGAAGGTCACTCCCTAGGTATCCCTTGGGGTGTTATAAGCTTGTGTTTTCCAACAAATGGACAAATAACTGTTTTCTGACTGCATGTAAGATAGAGGACAATCAGGGCTTTGCTGTTTGTCCAAAGGTCAAAGTAATGGATTGTGAATAGCACTATTTTGGAAGGTGCCAAGTGTGGGTTTCACAAAAGAGTCATTGAAATCAAGCCTGACCTTAGGGAAAAGAACAGCAACATCTTCATTCCATGTATTTACTAAGACCCTACAGTTTTTAGGAGCATGGAATTTTAAAATGGAAATGATGTGGTCCAAACCTCTAATTCTACAGATGAAAAAACTGAGGCCTAAAGAGAGCAGTTCATTTTGCTTCAGGTCAGAAATAAAAAGTAATGAATATATGAGTCAGTTCTATGTCCTGTGACTCCAAATCAAATGTTCTTTCCATTATACTATGAAAGGTACAAAAGACATGATTATCTCTTTCCATCTTGTTTTTCAATTAATTCAGATGGAGCAGGCACATTTAAATTGGCACCCTATTGACATTAGGGTTTACCCTTAACAATATGTTATAATAAATGATTTATTTTCAGGTGTCTTCCACTTTTTTTCCCTCCAAGACATCTCTTTCCTTATTTTACCCCCATCTTTTAGTGGTTTCCATGTATCTTGTCTTTTGTGGTATCTAAGTCTTTTTTTTATAGGATTTAGAGTGAAAGTCATGTGTTAGGAAGGGACCAGATGAGATTAATGACTGTAGTGGATGGACTTGCATGACTTCTTCCTATATCTCAGGAGTAGAAAGAGAAGAGCTTTTTAGTCAGATAATATAAAGTTTGTTTAGACATAGTGATGAAATAAATGTAGGAGGTATACTTAGGAGAAGTTATGTATAAGAAAATTTGGAAGGGCAGATATTAATGTCAGTGATAGGAATTTCAGAGTTCAGTATCAGATAAGCATATCAGATGATCAGATCTAAGATGTGTGGAAATAATTTGTTTGTTGTTAGAAAAATATTATTATATTTTAAAAATCAAACCAGAGACTATTTGCACCCAGAATTTCTCTTTAGGAATGTTGGAGATAGCTTCAAGGAATTTTGAGTATCAACAAGTCTTGAACTTGCTTGGAATTATCAGACCCAGACCTTGTTTTGAATTTATCCAAGCTTGTATTTTTCTTCCCTTTAAATTATTCCAGTGTGTCTTCTATACGGAAACCTTTGTCAAAATTCTATATGATGTAAACCCTAAATGAGTGGGAGAGGGGATAGAGAGGAAGGGGAGGCACTTTTTTCTGGCTCCTGCTAGTAAAGAACTTAATACATTTATTTCTAAAATTATTTGAGGTTTTAAAGTTTGTTCTCACAAGCAATAGATGTTACTCTTCTTGTGGATGCAGAAAGTAAAGCAGAGATATTGATTATTGGAACTGATGAAGTTGATGAACTTAGAGATGATAATACTCAAAGGAACATCAAAGATATTGAAATCTCCAAATTATTGTAAAATTGAGGTGACATAGGAATTGACTTATTTGGGGAAAAAAAAGTGACCTGGAGACCAGTAGATAAGAGTAAAAAGCACATAAGCAGATGATAGAATTAGAAAAAGGGAACCTTAGGGGAAACTTTGTTAAGTGATAGTAATGGGGAGATGGTCTGGAAAGAACATTGGGCGATTAACAGAATATTTGCTAATTCTTTATTCTTGTGTTCATAGGGACATGAGACTGGGACTGACCAGAAAGAGAAGTTGGGAGGGAGAAATGTGTTTGTAGAGAGCCCCTAACTTCCTGTGAGTACTTAGTGAAAGAAAGAGGGAGAAAATGATGTGGATTAAAGATAGAGGGTGAGGTTTCCTAGAGACCAGAGTATAAAATATAGGCTGAGGATAGGTATTGGACCAAGGTAGAATTGAGTTCGGTAGTGATGAGTGTTCAGCAATAGGTAAAAATGAAAATTAATTAATGCTTCTTAAGATAGGGATTAGGGCAGCAGAACAGGAAATCTTGTCAGCTACAATTCAGGGAAAATATTGATTTAATGGATTATTCAATTATTTGTCCAAGGGTATAGGAGTAATAAGAATAATAATAATAACTGAATGAATACATTTATTTTGGATCCAGAATAGTAGAGGTAGAAAGATAAAATAATGTTTTGTAATCCATCCATTAATTTATTGAATAAGTAAATATTATTGTATAATTTTTGAGTAAATATTAATAATTTTGTTTGTCAGAATCAAGTGTAAGTATATTTTAAAAAGTAAAAATAAAAACAAAATCAAAAAAAGGACTGGGGAGGAAGTTGGTAAAAAAAAAGCATTAATAGATATGCATACACATGTATGCAGTAATAGATATGTGTACATGTGTATGTATACAAGTTGTATATGTATACGTGCATACACACACACACACACACACACACACACACACTAGTCCATATATAGCTATTGAACATGTTGGCTCCTCTGAGCCCACCATGCTTGGGAGCCATTAATGAATTCCTAGCTTTTTGCTCTTATCAGTGTGGCCACTCAAAGGGAGAAAGTTCTTGGCAAGGAAGTGCTATTTTCAGTGACAAGATTAGGCTCATTTTGGGCAGGAGCTGCAATTCTTCAGTTCCAGCACCTCTGAAGATTAGGTTAAAAGGTAAGAAGGAATGACTCAGAATAATTGTATTGCTTTACTGTGAACTTTAAGATCTTTTAGTAGAGGAGTTTTACAAGTAGTGATAGATAGTCATGGAGAGAGAGAGAGAGAGAGAGAGGAAAAGTACAGACCCAGGAGGGAAAATGTGAAGCCTGACTGCATTTCTGCTCAGAAATAAGACAAACCAGCTCTGTTTTTATTCCTTTTCTCTCCCCAATTCTCATCTCTTCCCAGTCACACTTACAAATTTTGATACTCTATATTCCAAGGATCAGAAAGTATTTATTGTATTTTCTCTTCTATTTTCACTATATCCTTGGATGTCTTTTAGAGAGTATCTCCTTTATGACTTTCCCATTTTGGAATTGGAGAATTCTAATGAAAAGAGTGGTATGAATGGCCTGGGATCACTACTGTCATTGTGAACTAATATCCTTTGACTAATCAAGATATAAGAAAACTGGAAAAGTAGAAAAGAATTAATTTATATAGGGCTTTAAAAGCCAAACAGCAGATCTGATATTTTATCATAGAAGTAACTGGACAGTAACTAACCAACCAATATGCATCTATCAGCTACTTGCTATATTTCTAGCACAATGATAAGCATCACTAATGTGTATTGTGTGGAATGTGTACTTGCATGTGTGTATGTGTGTTCTGACATGGTTAGATCATTACCTTAATAAATCAACTTACTAGCTTAGTAGAAGATAAATTAGAGAGAGGCTTAAGACAAGAAGAGAAGCCAGAAGGCTATTGTGATAATCCAGGCATAAGAGCTCAGGTATTACATGATAAGAATCCACATAAGGACTAACTTTGTGCATGAAAAAAATGACATATACTAAAAAATAATATGAAGAGAGAAGTAATAAAACTTGATGATAGACTTGATATATATAGAGAGTGTTGTGATGAGGAATAAAGGATGACAGTAATGTTTCAAGCCTGAGTGACTGGGAAATTGGTGGTGTCTTCAAGAGTAACTGGGAAGCTGGTCAAAAGAAGGGGGTAGGTTAGACTTTAGAGACTTTAGAGATAAAGGTAAATAATTCTGTTTATTTCATAGGTAAAATATGAGGTGTCTAAGAAACAAATGCTTATGTGCTAAGGAGAGAGAATAGCTAGTACTGAGGAGAAAGAATAAAACTAAATATAAATATCTGATAATTATCTACATAGAGATTATAATTGAACCCATGGGAGTGAGATTAAAGGGAGAAGAGAGTTCAAGATAGATCCTTGGAGAATTAATGAAAAAAATGCAAATTAAAGTGACCTGGCTGTACCAGACTTAAAATTATATTTTAAAGCAGTTAAAGTTCTTCTGGCTAAGAAATACAGTAGCAGATCAGTGGAGTAGGTTAGGTACACAAGACACAATAGTTAATGAGTGTGATAATCTAGTATTTGATAAGTCCAAGGACTCCAGCTTCTGGGATAAAAATGTACTATTTGACAAAAATTGCTAGGAAAAATGGAAAATAGTATGGCATAAACTAGGCATTGACCAACACTTAATACCCTATACCAAGTTAAGGTTGAAATGAGTTTATGATTTAGACATAAAAGGTGATAGTATAAGCAAATTAGAAGAACAAGGAATAGCCTATGAACTAGAGAAAATTATGAAATGCAAAATGGATAATTTTGTTTATATTAAATTAAAAAAGATTTTGCACAAACTAAACTAATCCAGCCAAGATTAAAAGCAGAAAACTGGGGGAAAAATTTTATACCCAAGAGTTCTGATGAAGGCATCATTTCTAAAATATATAGAGAATTGATTCATATTTGTATGAATAGCATTCTCCAATTAATAAATGGTCAAAAGAATGAATAGATAATTTTTAAACAAAGGAAAACTGGAACCACCAATACACTTTTAATGAAGTTGTGAAATGATCAAACCAATCTGGAGAGCAATTTGGAGTTATGCCCAATGGTCTATCAAATTTTAATCCAACAGGGTCTCTACCATGCCTGTATCTCAAAGAGATCATAAAAAGGGAAAAGTACAAGTCTTTCCTTCCCTTAGTTCCTTAGAACATCACTTTGCTTCTTTGTTAGTAATGACTATAGCCTTCTTATTAGTTACCTCTTTAGGATAACCCTTTGCAAAACTTGGCACATGCTTGGCTGAAAGAAAGAATATAAGACTTTAGTATTTGTGTTATGGTATTTTCACTAGACATGGTACTTGATCTCTTGACCAAATAAACATTTTCCTTAGGAATTCAGGAAACTTTTGATTAAATCAAGGAGGAGTCCTGTTGACTTCACCTTTGCTATCAAGCTCCAGAATGATCTATGCCTTATCATTGTTTTTGTTGTCTTCTGTAATGTACTGGTAGCAAGAGAAATTGGAGCATGAAGCTACAATAGTCTTAAAACACAAATCTTTTCTTTTATCATTTTTGTGACCTTCCTGATTTAGACTAATGTAAATGGGCCATATAATTTATCCAGAGGATGAGATTATAAATATATAAGAATTTTTTTCAGTCCTAAATGTGGTTTTTGTTTTCTTTCTGCCATATATTGACGAGTGTAAAATTCAAGCTATAATACTATGTGATTATTTATAAAAGTGATTTTATTTAATGGAAATTAGATTAGATATACATTTTAAAACTGACATCTGGCTGGACAGTGTTTTATTAATTCATTAAATGTGTTTTCTTTGTCTTCTGTTAATAAATATCAATATTTATTAATACCTGTTTAAAAATAATAAGAAGAGAGGATCACAATAAAATTAGTTTGACAATGCTCAGTAAGACTAAGTATCAAAACTGTTGAAAAGAAACTTCACTCGCACAGGAGCGAAAGGGAAAGGCATCAAAAGATAAACAGGGAAACCAAAAACAAACTCCTGAAAATATAAGAAAAAAAGACCTAAGAGATGGAAAACTGTTAAAGCACAGCAAAATAAAGCAAGTAAACCACCAGTAAAACTCATAAAAATAAAATTAAAATGACATTAAAATAAGATTATATTATGAATAAGAATGAATCAATAATTCACATTGAAAAGAGGTTTAACAAATTTCTCAAAGATTATTCAGGCATTTTTCAGTTATGTTCAACTCTTTGTGATCCCATTTTTTTTTGGCAAAGAATAACATTGCTATTTCCTTCTCCAGCTTATTTTGTAGATGAGGAAACTGAGGCACACAGGGTTGAGCAACTTAACCCATGTCATTCATCTAGTAAATGTTTGAAAGTGGATTTGAACTTAAGAAGATGAATCTTCCTAACTCCAGACCCAACATTCGATATACTGTGCACCTATAGATTCTTTGCCATCTAGTTACTCCAAAGATTGGTGAAGAAGAATAAGAACTCCCAAAACATTCATAAGAGTAATAAGACTTTCAATAGAAGGTATTAAGATATAAATGAGCAATAGGAATGAGAGTCTAAAAATCTGATAAAAAACAAATGATTGAAAAGCAACTTAGAATGCATGATAGACTCTTTAGAAAAGTAAAGGTAAAAGGGAATGAGAGATGTGGAGGTCAAAAAATACAGAAGTAGAAGAAAATTTGGCAGAAGAGAAACAAAAGACAGTAAGTTAACAAATATTTGGATTTCATGTTAGCCAAAGTTGCTTGCAGAAATCATTTAATGATCACATTCCTTCTCACTAAAAAAGACATAAGTTAAAATAGCTTAAGAAATGCACAAAAACAATAAAATTGTACAGAACTTTTGAATATAGATGAACAGTTCTGAATGAACACTTCACAGATATTCCAGAAGGGGAAAAACAAAACAAAACAAAACAAAACAAAATCCAGACTCAAAACCAAAAGGCAAATAATGGTTATATTTCAAAACGTCAGTGACAAACAAATTTTCCAAGCATACAGAAATAAAGTCTGCTATGAAGGCTTAATTTCAATAACTGAATATTATACAAAAGCCAGGGGAAATCAGAAAAAAAGAAATAGAATATTTAAAAAAAATCAAAGAAGCTCAAAATGAAGCTTAGAATAACATATCTTGTAAAAATGATCCTAAACATAAAAGAAATAAAACAAACAAACAAAAAAGATTTCTCATTAACACAGAGAAATGAGTCATTTATGGAAAGCAAAACAAAACAAAACCCCAAAAAACAGCAAAATATTTTATCAGGGGAAAAAACCCTCAAACAAAGTAAATGCGAGAATAAGTAAAATTATTAAAAAAGATTAAACAATGAGATATATTTTCTCATGTATCTAGGTTATATAACATGTACATATTGGAATGTGTTTGTTTCTATGCCTGTAAGCATAAAAATGTTTACACACAAGTGAGATTCCTATTTCTACTGTCTCATTTTTTTGAGTAGTCAAATAAGGTTGACTTGGGCCACATTTCAAACTTTTCTCAATCTCTTTCCTCTTTTTTCCCTTCTGAAGCAATTTCCTATTATCTTATCTAAATGCCTACAAACACACATGCACACCCACAAACTGAGTGAGATTTAGGAAATAATCATCATCATCATTAAAAAAAAAAAAACCCCACCAATTCTTATGTAAGGGAATATAAGATTCTGTTCCAATAATATTAATTCAGTTGTTCTTTTTTCTCCTATTCATGAAGGTGAATAATCCTTTATTTCAGCATAATGTAGTTCTACATCTGCCTTTCAAACTCCAAAGCAGTTCATTCTTACCATGATCCCAATCTTTTTAACCCATTGTTCACTGATAGCCATCAATACTATTTGGCTACATTATATTCCCTAACTCATCTTGACCTCCTAGTGGACCAATTCAAATTTACATTATTCTTTTCTTTTAAATTCCTTGCCTCCTTTAATAATCTATTATAGTTGATTTTGCCTTGTTAAAGCTCAGAATTGTTTTACTATTGCCATTTGGTCCTTTCACTCCTTTTCATATGCTGCTGAACAAAGCTGGGGGAAAAATAACAAAACTCTGATGATTTGACCCACCATAAATTAATGTTACATTATCTCAACCAAGCCCTCAATGACACAAGGCAATACTTTTATACCTGTATAGTTGAATCACAATCCTACTTACCACAGCAGCTTTCACAAATATCATCAACTCTGCAAATCATCATAGTCTTTCAGCTGAAAATTTTGCCTCATATTTTAATGGAAAAATTGTGACCAAGGACCATTAGCTATTTTTTCTTCCCTTATCTTCATCTCACATATCCCAAATGATTTTTTATTATATCTTCCTTCATCATCTCACAAAAAAGAGGTACCCTTCTCCTAGCCAAGACAAAATCTGCAACATGTACAAATGATCCCATTTCAGATTATCTTCTCTTGCAGATTTTCTCTTCTATCATCCCATTCTCTCATCTATCTATCTTCAATCTTTCCTTAAATCTTCAATGAAAACCTCCTAGTCATTTTCCTCATCTCCTTGTCTACTGATCGCTTCCTTACAGTCCACAAATAAATACACACATATCTCCCCATTTTGAATAAAACTCTTATTTGACCAAACCATAAATGTTTGCTGTGGTCACAAATCTTCCCATCCTTTTGCAGCTAAATTCCTTGAAAAGGCTATCTACAATAGATATTTCCTCTCCTTTTTTTCTCACTTTCTTCTTAATTCTTTTTTATATTTCAAACAAAACTATTCTCTCCATAATTATCAAGGACCCCTTCAGTGACAAATAAAATGGTCTTCTCAATCCTCAACTTTCTTGATTTTTATGATGCTTTTGACATAATCATCTTCTGCTGGATACTTTCTTCTCTTGAGAGGATAGACACTAATTTTCTGCTTCTCCTCCTAGTTTTAATTATTCTGTCTCAGTTTTCATAAATAGATCTTTAATTAGGTTATTTATGCTAACTGTGGTGGAATCCAAAAGACTTATTCTGTGCCTTCTTCTCACTCTATATCATTTGATGATCAATTATCATCTCTAGGGAGATGATTCTCAAATTATTTTTTATCTAGCCTTAACCTGTTTTTTTTTTCCATTCAAATCTTATAATCCAAGTTGCCTATGTCCTATAGACATCTTAACCTCAACATATACAAAATTGAACTCATTTTCTTTCCCTTAAAACTTTCCCTTCTTCCTAACATTCCTATTACTATGGAGGATATCATTATCTTTCCAATCATTTCCATTCAAAACCTAGGTATTATAGTTATCTCCTCAAACTCTTTTCATCTATCATATCCAATCCTGTTGCCAAAGCTTGTCAACTTTACTTTCATAAACTTTTTTTTGTATATTTTTTGTACTACCCCTCATTCAAGTTCCAGTAGACAGTTGCTGTTCTTTACTTTGGTCAGTGTGCTAGAAGGTTCCTGTGTCATTATGTCAGAGTTACAGAAGTTACATGCCCTTAGTCCATGTTTCTTTACCACTTCCCACTTTGTCTCGCTCCCTTCCCTGAATGATAGAAATGAATAACAATAGGGTTCTGCTCAAACATTCTAGGATGAACTTCCTCTCAAATTTCTCTGAGCTTCTTGTTATATCTATATGCCAAATTGGCCAAAAAGACAAAATAAAACAAACACAAAAAAAACCCCTCTATTTTAGATTTTCCTTGAATTTCTCAAAGACAAATTGGTCAGATGTTTATTTCAGATCTTTGGGACATTAACAATCATTTCAAAGACCTGTACCATATTGATTTCTCAACTTTACCATTTTGCTGGTCTTTCTTCCTATTTTTCAATAAATTGTTAAAAAAAAAAAACTTTATTCTTGTTTCTATTTATTTCTGTTTTTGTTTGGGGGAATCTGGTTCTGTTCTGTTTGCCCCAGCTTACTCCTAAGGGGGTCTCATTTGTTTTGTTTTATTTTACATTAGTAGACTCTGAGTGGAATCTTCTACAGAAAAACTCCCACTTTTCCATGGCATTTTTTCATGTATAATAATAAGTTCTTTATATGTTGTGGTTCTGAGGGTGAGAGAAAGATTATCATTAGGAGAAAAGGGACAGACTATTCTTCAGCTCACATCTGGAAGTAACAATAAACACTATCATAGTGTATTTTTTTTTTAAAATTGAAATATTCAATACTAAATTAAATAGGTTAAATTATAATCTTCCCTATATTGATTAGCAGGCTTTCCTTTTGAAATCTGCAGATGTAGTTAAATAACAGGAAATTAAGCAATCCCTAACCATTTTGAAAGAAAATTTCAGGAAAAAAATTTCCATGGTCTGTTTAAAACAGAAACATTATTAATCCTTTCTCATAATCATCATCATTAGTTATTTTAGAAAAAAAGAAAACCCCCTATATCTTTTAACTGCATGTTAAGAATCTCTTAGGAGTAGAAATAGAATGAAGAAGAAGGGAACAAAGGAAATTTGTCCCTTTATTTCACCATTCTTTTTCCAATAAATATGCTGAGTAGGGGGAATATTTTAAAAGGAAGAATTGAAAACCATAGGAAATAATTTTTCCAGATCACTAAAAATATGAGAAAAAATGACTGAAATTTTACATTTTCACTCATTTTCAAAATGACAAAAGAGATTAATAATCATCCCTTAATGGATTATAGAAAGTTACACCCACTAAAGCAAGACTAGTAGAGTACTGAAGTGGTCATCATACTGGAGAATAATTTGGAATTATGCTATGATTTCTCTACTGGGCATATAAATAAGATGGTCAAAGACCAAAAGAGAAATATTAAATATATCAAAATATTCATTGCAACGTGTATAAGGTAGGCAAGATTGGAAACAAAGTAAATTCCCAGAAATAGTAAACAAATCAGAGTTTGTGAATATAATTAAATGTTACTGTACCAAAAGAAACAATTTATATGAATAACTCATAGAATCATGGGAAGATATATCTAAACTAATGTAGCATGTGGAAAGCAATACAGAAAAAATGACATATACAATTATCATAAAAATGTAAAAAGAAAGAACAAAAGATCTAGTCCCCCCCAAAAGAAAATTATAGATAAACTGATAAACTTCATTTTTTTGTACATGGGGAGGACTATTAATTGGTAAATTAATTCTTTATTATATGTTAGGTACTATATTAAATCCAAAAATGAAATGATCCTTGTAAATAATAATATATGGAATAAATACAAAAATGAAATCAGGTATCTGAAGACTAGAAGCACTAGCAGCTGGGAGATCAGCAAAGGAAATTTAGAGGAAAGGTGTTTTGAAAGAAACAAAGGATACTAAGAGTTAAAGGTGAGGAAGGAGAACCATTTTTGGTGCAATTGGGGTAGTGACTTGTCCAGTTTCACAAAGCTAGGAAGTATTATATGTCCCAGCTAGATCTGAACCCAGATTTTCCTGACATCTGATACATATATATATATATATATATATATATATATATATATATATATGAAATAAATTTTAATTTATCAGTTTAGTAGCTATAATAATAAAAGAGTTTAATAAATGGAGGGGCATTATTTTGTCATATATGTATTTTAGGGAAATCATTTTAGCAGCTATGTTAAAGATGGAATACAGTAAAAAGACTGGATACAGAAAATCACACACTGATGTGTCAGACTTATTCAGTGTGTTAAATTTTCTAAAATGTTTTTTGCTATTTTTTCCTTTTTAAAATTTATATTTATAACTATGGTTCAACAAGTTGGGAGAAGGGAAGGATATTTTTGGAAATAAAGATGCTTAAGAAAAGAATATTGGCAACTCTTTTAATGAATTATAGAAAAGAATAATAGACTTAATAAATCTTTAGCTAATTGATCCACAAAAAGAGTATGCACATTATAATTATGCCCATACATATACACATATGTGTGCATATATACATTTACATATACATACACAGACAAATCTCTTATTCAGGGATTCTACCAAAGATTCTGAAGACAAGTAAAATGAAAACCTTCACAGTTATTGGCACCTATTTCAAACAATGCAGAAGGTGTATAGTAGATTTTAGAATTCCATGTATTGATAAGCAAGTGAGATTAATTTGATGTTATTGTGTCTTTAATGTCTCCTGTTCACTTAATTTAGAAAGGAAGATTTACATATACTTTGTGTGATAGCACTAGTGACTATGTACTGATCTAGAACTTGTTTTCCCTCAATGGAGATACAGAAATATACCACATCCTATTCCCTCCTTTGGCAAATTAATTCACTGAGAGATTTCACAGGTCATGCAAAGTCATTCAACTAGTTGGGTCTATAATAGTTATGGAAAATATATTTTATTTTGGTTTGGTTTAGGTTTTTTGGCTTGAAAATGTAGAAATATGATTACTAGTTACATTTGTGGTCACTGGATTAAAATATCATGAGATTTTTCTTTTTTTAACACTGCAAGATTTAATATAATAAGCAGCATGAGATTATGAAGGATTTGGGAATAGGCTTCTTAGAGTGTTTATGAGTAGCTTTTGGAAATATGGACTTTTCTAGATGATATACTATGTATATATGCACAATAAACATAAGATTGAGTCCAGGTGCAACTAATGGGCTAATTAGATTACATGGCTGAGGTGCCTTCCAACTTTTAAATTCTATTGCTATAATGTTCATAGCTACTCTCCTTCTCCTATTTACAAATTTACATACACATTCTTATACTTCTTACAGGAATTTTGTAAGTCTAATGTGATCCAGTTTTCCCACTGGATGTTAAGTTTCTGAAGGCTATGATACTCTTTTCTACTTCTTTCCTATTACCATGCAACTTCTTACAGTCCTCCCACAGTGGGTTCTCTGTTAATGTTTTAACCGACAGACAACTATTTGATAATCATAAGACATATAATATGAACTAATATTTATATGGCATTGTAAAGTTTATAAAAAACTGTTATTTACACCATCATAGCTAATCAGCACAACAATGCCATGATATAACTATTACAAGAATTATTTTCCCCATTTCTTAAAAGAACAAATGAAGGGACAGAGAGACAGAGAGACAAAGTGACTTATTCTGCATCTAGTAAGTTTCAGAAGTAGAATTTGAACTCTACCATTTTAAGTCAAAAGTTTGTGACATTATTTCACACAACTTTTCAGTAGTAAAACAGAGAGCAGAAAAATAATTTATCATCTAATTCTGCTTTCTACCTAACAGTACATATAACAACATTAGCTTTGTATTTAAGTAATCCATTCTATTATTTAAAATATCTATTTGGAAGCATTTAGGGAAGCCTCAATCTAATGCCAATAGAGATTATAAAGTGATCTGAAACATTCCTTAAAAATTATGTCCCTTCTTTAAATTCCCCAACAACTAAAAATTGAAAAAATAAGGTTTGGTTTTCTTGATCGTTATGTTTTCCTTTATGTAACTACAAAGCATAACATATTAAAATAGCTGAGGATAAAAATCACAAATGACTCCAAGGGAAATGGATGTTGGATTCAGGTAGGCATATGTTGTGATCTTCATAAGAAGAGTGGCATATAAGACATTACCTAGTAAAATATATTGCAGGTGTAGTTTGGCACACAGTATTAAGGAATAGAGAATTTTGCATTGAGAAAGAAATATATCCTCCATTAAAAATTATGGAAAGATAAAAACAACCACTTCACAGGATAAGAAGGCATAGGTGAGCTGGGATTGACATTGATGGAGGAGTTAATCATATTGATGAGATAATGAGTTCATAAAAGTACTAAGATATTCTTATAGGACACCATTGGATTCCTGGGACATTTTGCACTAGTGAAGAGTCCAAAAATCTAGCATGGTGAAGTAGAAAGTATTCAACTTGAAGTCAGGAAGAACTAGATTCAGATTATTCCTTTTGACACCTGCTAGCTGGGTGAATCTGGGCAATGATTTAAATTCAAAGTACCTCAGTTCTGTGGTCAAGAATTTTTTTTGATTATAAACTCCTTTCTTCCCCCTCTATCACCATCACTATCACCATAAAAAGGTATGGGAGAACTGAGGTAGGGAATAGAATTCTGAATCATCATTCATTGTCTAAAGCACAGAACTACCTTAAGGGTTGTCTGTCATAGTCAGGAGTGAACTTGGAGGCTAGGATTTGGAATTTTCTCAATGACACTAAGCATCAATACTTCTTTAGGTGTTATTGGTAGTTTGTGAATTTGGAAGGTTTCCAAGTAGTGGAAGTTATTGTATTGGCTTTGCTTTTAAACAAAAAGGATGGGTTTGAGATAAACAATATCCATAACTGGCTACACAGGGAATGTAAGGGCCATCCCATCTCCTCTGACTAGTTGATCATCTTTCCTTGGTTCATGCTGTAGTCATCAGGAGGATGTGGCCTCCTTTAGAGACCACTGCCTTAAATAATTGCCTAATCCTTATAGATTATGTTGTTTATGGAATCATCTCTATTATATTTCTTAGTTAGTGAGGGGATTTCTTATGTTGCACACAGACCCTTTCTTTATTTACAGTTATCACCCCATTGCATTTTACTATACATTATTATACATTTACTATACATTACTTTTACTATATATTATCTTCAAATCAGGAAGACTCAAGAAAAAGCATGGGTAATTTGTATCTGGGGTCAAATGTCAAATTCCTTTTAAAAATCTGTCCATTGAGAGTACCAGGGCCAAGAATAGGGAGTGGGGGAAAAAGGGGAAGAGAAGGGCCAAGATAGGAAGAAAGACATACATACAGAGACAGACTGACAAAGGAGAGAGAAGGAATGAGGAAGGAGAGGGAAGGAAAATAGGAGGGAGAAAGAAAAATGAGGGAAGGAAGGAACAAAGAACAAAAAGGATTCCAAAATAGCCAATCCATAACTTTGTATAGTTTGGCACATCTACAGCCTGACATTATAGCTTTCCTGCCAGGGTAGTTAAGTTAACACTTAATTAGTATGTGTACCAAACAAAAACACGATTCTGTGCAGCACATTTTTTTCATTTCTCCCCACTGCCCCACAAATAAATAGACTGGTTTCTACCCAAAATATTCAAGGAAAAGCCTGTGCTTGCCTGGAGCAGGGGCCAGATGCTTTGACTTCCAGCTTTCTTCCATCAAAGCTGTGCAGTTTGGAAATTAAAATCTACAGCAATAATGAAACATATTAAAATGCATGCAAAGTCTTGAGGGCTTATAATATGCTAAAAACTGGCAATGCATGTTTACATCCATATATCAACTTGGATGTGCTGAAAAGATTTAAAGTGTAAAATATGCAAATATGTGTCATATTGTCACACTTGGTCTCTCTAATGGAACTCCCTTTCATCTCAAGTCTCCTTAATTTCATGAATATTACATGGCCCTCACACCTTTTACTCCTGCTGTTGCTAGGCTGAGAAGATTATGAAAATATGTTAATAGTAACTTTCATCAAATAAAAGTTGCAATATTCTAAATAAAGAGTTTTTTTCTCCTCCTCTTAAAATACAAATGGTAGAAGGTTTCAAGCTATTTTGTTTCCCCATGGGAGAGCAGATAACTATAGGTCAATTAAATTAATGAGAAAAGCCCATAGGAATGGCAATATTTGTGCATACTCGTGGCTAGCCACACGTGCAGGTGAGATAACCAGACAGGTGTGTGGTGGGATTGAAAATGTGCTTCAGGGATGGAACTATTCCTTGGTCTAAGGGAACCAAAGACTTATGAAAATGGACTCTGGAATTATTCTGACCTGGATGAAAGTCAGTAGATTGGTACTGAATTGATGAAGTTGCTGAGATAATAGGAGAGCTGGTTGAACCCCCAAGAAGTCTGCACATATAAAGGTGACAAGAAACATTAGGGTGAAACATGATTTGCTTTTCCTTCTGGGCTCTGAGTTAACCAAAAAAGAAGAAAAAAAAAGCATAACTTGTCCACTCCTAGCTTATTATCCTCAGCCTTTCTGAATGACAACCTTGTCTTACTATCCTGACATCTGCTTTAAGTCTAATTCTGGTAACAGTCAGGCAACTGAAAAATTCTTGACTTACTTTGCTGACAGTTTCATCAGTCACAAGGTAGAGGGAGCAATAAGGGGAATTATTCCTTTGGACATAATTCTGACCAGCAAGAAGATGTGGCAATGACAGCAACACTGGAAGGAAGTGTCCATGTCATCCTTGTGGTTGTAATACAAACAGAAAGGAATAAAAAGTATAGAAAGATCATAGATATTAGGAAAGAACATCCAAAGAGATGAAAATATGGATCTAATGTCTTGGCCAGAGAGGACATAAGAGGAAATTTAGGAAATAAAGTGTGAGAATAAGAATAAGAATAAGAGGAATCAAGGATGGAAAGAAAGGAAGGAAAGAAGGAAAGAAGGAAGGAAGGAAGAAAGGAAGGAAGGAAGGAAGGAAGGAAGGAAGGAAGGAAGGAAGGAAGGAAGGAAGGAAGGAAGAAAGGAAGGAAGGAAGTAGATGCCAAATAAACAATTATGAATTGTGAGAAATAAAAGGGAAAAATCTAAGAAACTAATTTAAATATAGAAGAAAATCTCTGATAAATAAATTTTTGAAAAAGAATATATATGGTGAAATGGAAACACAACCAAGAACAAATATAAATGCATAAAAATGCCAAGACTAAAAGAAAATTTAGGGGAAAAAAGCCTAAAAAACAAAAAAAAAAGTATCATTAAAGCTAGTTTGGAGCAAGAAGGAAAAGAAAGACTAGACCTACATATTAAGATAGATGGCATATTATGAATAGATATTATGGGTAAAAAAAAGTTTATGAAATTACTATTTTTCTTTACATTTTCTAGAGAAAATGAGTTTAAAGGGGCATTTTAAATATCACATACAAATTCCTCTATTTGCATTTAAAGTTCCAGATTACTTTTTCAAGTCTATTACACATTTCTCCCCTTTGTGTAATCTACAATCCAGGGAAACTGACTTTCTCACTATTCCTCACACATAATGTTCTACCTCCCATCTTCATGCCATGCACAATGTATTCCAATCACTGGAATACACTCTTTATTTCTATCTCTTAGAAGTACTTATTTTTTGATCAATCAGACAACCAATCAGCCTACAAATATTGATTAAGAACCTACTATATAGGGATTCTAAGAACTGGATTGAGGAGAGAGATCATTTTAATGATCAGGCTATGGAATTCAGCATAGGAATGCTACAGTTAAGACATAGCAAGTAGATCAGTTTTACTGGACGATAAAGTGTGTGAAAGGGACTAAAGTGTACTAAGCCAGGAACATAGATAGGAGCTAGTTGTTAGTGAAATACTTTAAATGCCAAATGGAGAAGTGTGCTATCTGTCCCTCTTGGATACTGTAGACAAGATGGAGCCCCTGGATTTTGTTGAATGAGAAAATAATGTGGTTGGATCAGTGCTTTGAGAGTGGCATTTTAGTAGCTCTATGAAGAATGAATTAGAGATGGGAAAGACTTGAAGCCAAAAAGACAATTAGGGAAGTATTTTACACAGTTTAACTGAGAAATAATAATGGTCTGAATTAATTTGTTGTCTATGAGTACTAAAAGAGGAGGATTGATATTACAGATATTTGGAGTAGAATCAGTCAGACATAACAACTGAATGAACAAATGAGAGAAAAAGACATTAAGATT
Source organism: Sarcophilus harrisii (assembly GCF_902635505.1). NCBI lineage: Eukaryota > Metazoa > Chordata > Mammalia > Dasyuromorphia > Dasyuridae > Sarcophilus > Sarcophilus harrisii. Next base: position 375,518,858 of record NC_045426.1, on the reverse strand, counting down.
TCAAGTATGTTTTTCAGTACCAAACATGGGTTATTGAGAACATGTTGCCTTTGACATTGATGAGGAAATCTAGAAAAGGAATAGGTCTCAAAGAAGGACAATAAGTTCTGTTTTGGACAGACTGAGTTTGAATTTTCTGTGCAGCTTCCACTTGGGAATTTCTATTATATGTATATGATCCAGGACTGGAATTCACAAGAGAAGCTAAGGCTGAATATACAAATCTGGGAATCCTCTGTGTAAATGTGTCAATTCATTCTTTGGGAGTTAATGAAGTCATCAAGAAAGTGAGTATAGAAAGAGAAGAAAAGAGGGACATGAATATAACCTCACACAGTGTATGTTTTATAGATTCTGATCCAGTATGAGAAACAGAAGTATCTGTCATACAGGAATGAAGCAAATCAATAAAGAACAATGTCATATAAACCTAGAGAGAAGAAAGCGACTAAGAGTAGAGGGTTATATTAATAATATCAATTGAAATAATAAATGTAGTATATTATATAATATTTTCAAAAGCTTTCCCAGTACGTAGAATACTATATAAATGTTAACTAAAATACACAAGTCATGAATAAAGGTGAATTCTGAGAAAAATAATATATTATCATAGGCAACCTTGGAGACAGAAGTTTCTCTTGAATGATGAGTTTGTAAGGCAGTTTTTAGGAGGAGAAGAAGAGAGAAAGGAAAAATAGAAGTGGAGGCAGCTAGAGGAGGCAGCCTTTTTAGATTTTTTTCCTGTGAAAAGGCGAAGATATAGAGGATGATAACTGATAAAGAGAGTAAATCAAGTTAAAGACATTTTTCTTTTCTTTTCTTCAGTTTAGAAGATATCTAAACTTGTTTGTAGGTATCAAAGAAGTAACTCATCAATAAGGAGAAATTTTAGATTAGAGAAGGGAAAGGATGATTGGGAAATTATTTGAAAATGTATATGTACAGAGATTTGCTTTGGTTTTGGTAAAAGTTAGTTCTTCATGAAAAATCAGAGAAGAAGAAAAAATCATGATTTCAAGGTGTTTTGAGATATAGAATAGGAAAATAGAATTTGCTTAAATATTTCAGAATCTGTTATTTTCATAGTGTGGGTATTCCCACTATATTTGCAAATTGAAATCCCTTCACAACCCAAGACTGTATTACTAAATATTTTTTTACATTGAAAAATAACAATCATCCCATGACTGCCAACTCTGATGACTGAGCAAATAGGTACAGTTCTTCACAATGTCTCATATTTTGTACTACTACTCTTACAAGAAGATACTGGACTGTACTTAGTTTATAAATAGTCCTTCAGAATATGAATAAGAAAATAATAGGCAACATATATCCTATATATGATTTATATATTATCTGATAAACAGCTTCTTTAATGTTAGCTAGTCTGACTCTTGGGTAATAATCCTGTTTCATCAAGTTTTAACTTAAAGTTTATCAAGCTTACTTAAGATCTTTTAGATCTTGCCCTTTGTTGTCACAACCTTCTAGATCTCAAATGTGTAGAAGACAGTGTAGAACAATGAAAAGAGCATTGATTTTGAACTCAGGGTACCCGAGTATGAGTTCTAGATCCATCACTAATTTATCAGTGTGACCTTGGAAAAGAACTCTTCACATCTTCAGGTCTTCATTTCTGCATTTGTACAAGAGGGTTATGGAGATGACAGTGGTAGCAGTAGTGGTAGTAAATTAAATGAGTTTTAATTAGATCACCTTCCAGCTCCAGCAATTTAGTTAGTCTTGATAGGATAGATTTAGCTTGGTAATAATAATCCACTAAATACATTGCTCTCAATCTTTGAAATATACCACAAATACTAATAAAAGCTAATGTAATCTTAAATTATGGTAATTAAATTATAATCTCTACTTAAAGAGAAGGCATAATCCCACTTTATTATCCAAAAATCTAACTATTTAAACCATAATAATCATAATAATAGTACTATAACAGGAGTCATTTTACAAAAGTACAGTACATTCAGAGGATACATTCCAAGATGATGGGGAGTCTATGAACCATGTCACTTGAGGAATCATGAAAGACCTACATATTTTTAACATGAAGGAGAGGAGATTAAGTATAGACAAGACAATTATCTTTACATATTTAAAGTTCTATTTTTCTTTGGAAGGTACAACATTAAAAAGAAGAACTAAAAGACATAAAGAGACAAGTTTTATTTAAACATAAGAAAACAGGTTCCAATAAACAGTTTTCAAAATGGAATGGGTTAATTTAGTTAACTGATTGTGTTTAAGCAAAAGTTGGATGATTTTTCAAAGATATGAAAACTGAAGAGAGGAATCTTAAAATGCCCCTGAGTTTGAGGGAGAATGGCATAAAAGAAAGTGAACCATGAGATGATTTAGGCTTGAATCTTAACTCTGTGTAATCCAGGACAAATCATCTGGCTTCTCTAAGTTTCATTTTTCTCATGTGTAAAATGAAATAAATGTGATATCTGAAACAATCTGATCTTTAATGTCCTTCCCATTTCTGGATCCTGTAACGCCTATGCTTTTTCATATCTAAAGTTTCATGACCATATAATTCCTTTCATTGTACATTTTTCTCAGGTTAGATTTTGATCATGACATCCATCTGGGCCCAATGCTGACTCCAACAGATGCTTCTTCTTGTCATTGGCAATAGCATCATCCTCAGAGTAAAACTGGCAAATAATGGTAGCAATCAATTCTCTCTTGTGAAATTTCTACTTCTTGATATCTGCCTAAATTAGATTATGAAACCATGACTCATTTTGTAGCTCCAGGTTGTTTCATCCCACAACCAAAAACTTGAACAATATGTTTGATTTCAGCAATATGTTAACTTCAACACTTTAACAAATGACCTTAACCACTTTGTTAACAAAAAGAATTTTGAATCTGAATTCAGCTCTATTTGCACTTTTAGCATTTAGTTTTAAAAGTTCATTAAAATTAGAATCTTTTGACTAATAGAATAGGAAACTATTCTAATAGGAATAACTAATAACTAAACTAATATGAAACAAAGTAATTCTTTATAATTCTTTTACATTTCTTGATTACTTGAGGCTTCCTTAGAAGATAGTGTGCATCTGTAAGATGGTCTCTGAAAATTTAAGCAACTACATATAAGGCCTGGGTGGTTTTTATCCATCCATGCGTTCTGGCAAAATAAAAAATGTTAATAGACAAATAAATTAAATGTATTCATCATGTTCTGCCATTAATGTATACATTTTAATTGAGTTCCTCATGCAAGAGTCCTGTATCCCAAACAAATCATCCCACTCTATTGCATTCCAGCCAAAATCTTATATTTACTATCATTTTTGAACATGGACAGTTAGCAGAACTTCTAATAATTTCATTTTCCTAATCCATAAAATTAAAATATGGAAAGACACAATATTATCCTTTCAATTTTAAATCTATGATTTAATGATCTATTTGGGGACAACAAAACTATTAAGAAATAACCTACAATGAGCTGTCTTCCCATAAATTTCTGCAGAGGCCTTGTACTAAACCATGAGTTTCTCTTCCCATAGTCTTTTTTCTCTGTATGGTCCCAAACTAAGATTTTAATTTGCTTTGTCACTCACAGAATTTTGTTCATTGCATTTTTTTCCATTTCATAAATTCTGTTTTTCTATGAATTGATTTCTTTTCCATATCTATTTTGTAAGGAGTTATATACTTTTTCCATTTCTTTTTTTTTTTTTTTATTTAATAGCCTTTTATTTACAGGATATATACATGGGTAACTTTACAGCATTAACAATTGCCAAACCTCTTGTTCCAATTTTTCACCTCTTACCCCCCCACCCCCTCCCCTAAATGGCAGGATGACCAGTAGATGTTAAATATATTAAAATATAACTTAGATACACAATAAGTATACATGACCACAACATTATTTTGCTGTACAAAAAGAATCAGACTCTGAATTATTGTACAATTAGCTTGTGAAGGAAATCAAAGATGCAGGTGTGCATAAATATAGGGACTGGGAATTCAATGTAGTGGTTTTTAGTCATCTCCCAGAGTTCTTTTTCTGGGTATAGCTAGTTCAGTTCATTACTGCTCCATTAGAAATGATTTGGTTGATCTCGTTGCTGAGGATGGCCTGATCCATCAGGACTGGTCATCATCTAGTATTGTTGTTGAAGTATATAATGATCTCCTGGTCCTGCTCATTTCACTTAGCATCAGTTCGTGTAAGTCTCTCCAGGCCTTTCTGAAATCATCCTGTTGGTCATTTCTTACAGAACAGTAATATTCCATAATTTTCATATACCACAATTTATTCAGCCATTCTCCAACTGATGGACATCCATTCAGTTTCCAGTTTCTAGCCACTACAAAAAGGGCTGCCACAAACATTCGTGCACATACAGGTCCCTTTCCCTTCTTTATAATCTCTTTGGGATATAATCCCAGTAGTAACACTGCTGGATCAAAGGGTATGCACAGTTTGATAACTTTTTGAGCATAGTTCCAAACTACTCTCCAAAATGGTTGGATTCGTTCACAACTCCACCAACAATGAATCAATGTCCCAGTTTTCCCACATCCCCTCCAACAATCATCATTATTTTTTCCTGTCATCTTAGCCAATCTGACAGGTGTGTAGTGGTATCTTAGAGTTGTCTTAATTTGCATTTCTCTGATTAATATTGACTTGGAGCATCTTTTCATATGACTAGAAATAGTTTCAATTTCTTCATCTGAGAATTGTCTGTTCATATCCTTTGACCATTTTTCAATTGGAGAATGGCTTGATTTTTTATAAATTAGAGTTAATTCTCTATATATTTTGGAAATGAGGCCTTTATCAGAACCTTTGACTGTAAAAATATTTTCCCCAGTTTATTGCTTCCCTTCTAATCTTGTCTGCATTAGTTTTGTTTGTACAAAAACTTTTCAGTTTGGTATAATCAAAATTTTCTATTTTGTGATCAGTAATGATCTCTAGTTCTGATTTGGTCACTTTTTCCATTTCATCCCATTTCATCCAATCTATTTTTAAGGCATTTTCTTCAGATAATTTTGGGTTTTCCTTTTCCATATCCCCTTGCAAAGATCTCATTTTCTTTCCCCATTTTGTTTCTAACTCTCTTTTAAGATACTTTTTTAATTCTTCCAAGAGACCTTTGTGAAATGGGAACCAACTCATATCACCCTTTGAAGCTTCATCTGAAGCTGGCTTGCCTTTAGGATCCTTGGAGTTTGAGGTCTGTTCTTCTCTTTCTTCATAAAAGTTGTCTATGGTCAGAGTTCTTTTTGCTTTTTTGCTTAATTTTTTTTAATATTGAGTTCTACTCTTAAGGCAAAGGGGCAACTACTGCTTTAGTTTGCCCTGGGGTGGTTCTGTTGACTGACTTCCAGTGCTGGGTAGGCATAGCCATGTCCCATTTTTTCTGGGTTTCTGGGGTTTAGAGGCTCACAATTTGTCTTGTGTATTTGCTTTGGGTGTCTTACAGCAAATCTGCTGAATACTGGCTTGTAACCAGGACAGAGTAGCTTAAGAACCTCACAGTAGTTTTCACAATGTACAGATACCTCAATGCCCTGGCTCCCTGCCCCAGCTTCTTACCTATGGCTCCCTGTTCTTTGGTCTGGGCTTGGCAGACTCTCTCCCTGACTGATTGAAACAGCCCTTTTCTGAAGTTCTTTCAAAATATCTACTTCTGGAAATTTGTTATATGAATTTGTTGGCTATATGGATTCTGTCACTCCAAAACCAGTTCAGAGGCTTAATCTTCTGTTTATCTGAAGAAATTTTGGAGGAGGTCACATAGAGATGTATCTACTTTCAATCATCTTGGCTCTGCCTCGAACTCACAAAGTTTTAGACCCAAATATTCATGAGTAATCTACATCTGTACCTTACCAAGGGCCAGAAGAGTGCTGATTCTGTGTCTCTGCTTCCCCTACATTTAGCACTGCTGTAAAAAGGAAAACAAAGAGCAGCATGCTTTTAATATGGCTATATTACCTGCTGAGCCAACCAGCCCACCCACCTTGGTCATAAAGCAGGCCTGCCCAATGAGGGCATGGCAAAACCTCTCAGATATCATCGTGTAACTTTCTCAAACTGTTCCTTTTATTATCTGTCCTAAAGCTCATCTATTTTTAACTGCCCAGATTTATTATAAATGGAATAGCACAGCTTATAAGGTCAGGCAACCCTTGATTACCGCTACAGTAAATCAGCCTAGATTCATTTTAATGAGACACATCATTTCAGGGTTTTTTTTTTTTTGTTGGAGTTCATCTAAGCACAAACTTTTCAAAGCCAAGTGTATAGTAATTGGTTGGAAGGTTCTTCCTTTTATGTCTCCTGACCCTGTTCCTCCTTATTTTCATATGCAGTGAAGCGAGAGTCATCCTCAGAAACCAAAGCAGACAGATCTATAACGAAGATTTGGAATTAAAAATGCTCAAGGTGTCGAGAGAGAGAGAGAGAGAGAGCAGGTCAGAGGCTTTCATGTTCATTTCTGTCCTACATCATCCATCACCACAATGTGCAAACAACAGTAGCCTTTCTGGTCAATGGGACTCACCACCAACAAGAGGAACAGAGTAAATAACAGCAGGCCTGTGTCTACAAATGGCAAAACAAGCAGGTGAAAAGTGAAAAAAATCAGTCAATCAGGTGTATATTTTATGTCCCTAATTCCCAACAATGGTGTCAATGTTTTCTTTTTTCACTGATTTGACTAAGCTAAGCTATTGCACAACCAGGACCAGTCTTTATGATTGTGTAAGTCCAGTTAGGGCAAGGAATAAAATTTACTCATTTGCTCTTTTAGCAATTTTTTGTTCATTAATTTCTTAATCTAAAACAATAAGCTAGTTGTATTAAGATGAATAAAACCCATACTCTTTTCTGTAGGAACATGGCATAAAGTCAGGGAGATAAAGTGTGAATGCCACATGTATTTGGGAAGGAAAATATCTTTCTTTGTAGATGGAAAAAATGGGATTTCATTGAACATTGAAATAGTTAGCAGATTGAAAGGTAGACTTGGGGTAAGGGAAGGGAAAAGCAATTCCAATTAAAACAAATAGTCTAAATAAAGATATGGAGGCTAGAAATTATGTAAAGTGTTCTTGGAATTTGGTTGAATTGCAATCCAATTTGAATGAAATGTAGGTTGCATAAAGGGGATCCAGATTTAGGTAAAGATGACTATACTTTCTTATCAATAAGTAAATTATAAGTTACTTATTGATGACTTTCATTTTTTGTCTTTTTACCCTGTGTAATTAGTACAGTGACTTGCTTATAATAGGAATTACTAAATATCTGATTGTTGACATAAATGATGTCAAAATAATCCAAATATAAGTATTAGAAAAAAACATTTTATATGCAACACTGTAATATATTTAATGTATGTGGTTTAGCTGCAGTGAAAGAAGACAAGATCTTAGAACTATTATGACTATAAATTAGATGTTTAACAAATATGGTATCTTGATCTGTTGGTATAACTGGAGTGATTAAATGGCTGAATTATGAAATATTTATTTCCTTCCCTCAAGTAACTTACATTGCAAATATGATGATTCAACATATATAGGGAAAAGAGAACCCTGGAAGTTAGTTTTGGTCCAGCAGTCACAGATATGGTAGGTGGGACCATAGAGCATTTGACTGTCATATTTTTTTTTCATAAGGAAAGGTAGCATTGATTTAATTAGTAGTCCAAAAAATGAAAATAGGGATGGATATGAGTAAATAGGAAGTAGGATAGCAGATGCCAAAATACCTATAACAAATGACTTCATGATTTAAGATTGGCTAGATATGGTGGGTTAAGTGAATTTGTAGTCATATTTATTCACTATTCAGTACATATAAGCTACTGGGTTGACTTCCAAATGTGAATGGATTAGCTGATACTAGTGACTAGGAATACTTGGATAATGACTTTGGAGATCCTGTCCAGAGGGTATTGTTCTAAGCAGAAAAGGAGGGAGGAGGGGAGCTGAATAGACAGACACTAATGGATCCTGCCTGCCTGCTTTTCTGTGGATATGATCAGAATAGATTGTTTCAAATGACAGTAATAGTGATAATGGTTATCAAGGATTGCTTTTTTTTTTTCCTTCTCTGAAAATAGCTGCCCCATTTCAAAATACTGTTTTTCCTTATGGACCAGTTCAAAGGCAGCTCTTTTTCCTGAATGTTACTCAAGCCTACTTCCACCCAACCTTCAATCTGAAACTGGGGTCCTTTCAATAACTTCCATATGTGAACAATTTATCATGATATCAAAGTGAAAGAAATAAATTCTTGAGGTAGCAGGACAGGATGGAAATTAAAATGAATCCAAAAAGTTTAAATTACTTATCAAATTCCATACTGTAGGCTTGATTGTGCCTGTTAACTTATACATATATTCAAAAGTTTCTGCCTCATTTTGAATTGCTAAACAAATTATCTTTTGTTTATTTCTTTTTGTCCCAATCAGATCAAAGAACGCTAAAACTAGAAAGAGTTTCAAAGAGTTACTTTTCCAAAATTATATGGTATATTCAGGTGGAGAGTTCAAGATCCTGAATCTATGGAAAGTGAATATTCTAACTGCTATTCAACAGACCTTCTTTGTAATTTCTGTATGACTAAATAATATATGACTAATCTTTTAACTAGTTTGTTTTTATTCCTATGTCTGACCATGACACTTGGCTGTTCAAAAATATCTCATGGTTCCATATTGTCCCTAGGACATAATATAAACTCATCCAAATGTTTAAAGCTCTTGGCAATCCAGCTTCCAACTACTTTTTAACTTTATTTTTTTCATTGTGATCCTTCATTCACTCTTCATTAGGACCAAAAAGAAATACTAGTTATTTCCAAACTCATCCTATCATCTCTCTCCTCTATTCATTTACATAAACCATTCTGTTTGCCTGAAATGCACTACTACTTTGTCTTCACCTTTCAAAATCCTTCTCTTTCCTCAAGATGCCACATTTTCTCATATACCATCCCTTCTGTGAAGCTTCTCTTGATTTTCCTAGATAAATTTTCTTCTCTCCTAAAATTTCCCTAATGTTCTTTGTCTAAACAATTTTTTCCTCTATACCTATCACATTCTCTTTTATATTAGATTATAAATGTAAATACCATTCTCTTTCCTAGCAAAATATTACTTTTTTGAGTGCAGGGACTGTCCTATTTTCCTTCTTTACACCCTCCACACCCACCAATGGTGCTTTATGTATATTAGGTGTTTAAGAAATGTTGAATTAAATTGACATGTCTTTCTCAGATTGCAAATGCCTAGGCCATAGAGATTGTAACTATCCAGAGCTATATGGAATTTAATGCTTAATTAATGAGGGATATGTGGTGGTAGTAGTGATGATTGTAATGAATATGAAAGTATTCATTAGTGTACTCAGGTAGAGCTCTTAATATCTGACCTCTGAGGTCTCTCCCAATTCTGAGATATTATGATTCTATAAAGTCTTGCTTCCATTGCCTTAAACACATCTACATTTCCTTCTCAGTAGACGCAACAGTCTATTGAATGTCACTCCCTCTTAGTATTGATATAGAAATGTCAGGGTAAGGGGAGTACCAAACAGTTCATTTAAAATTGTCTGTGCATTTCTTGATAGTAAAAATGACTTAGTAAGGAGAAGCTGACTAGAATTAAGAGTGGAGCAAGGAGGGAGAAAGGAAAAATTGGGCCCCTGCACACAGTTTTGGTGAAAAGAAAGGGAAATTCAAATCAGCCATTGAGGTCAACTGGTCTTCTTGAGTGCTGACTCCTTTTGCTTGATGAAATACTGAGATTCTTCTTCTCCTGCCTTGAACACCTTTAGTTATTCTCCTGATAAAGAATTAGTTTTGTTCTACTGGCTTTTGTCTTGACTTATGAGAATAACTAGTAAGTTATTTATGTCCATAGTTCCCTCTGACCACATTCCAGACAGATCTATGAACAGAAAAGACATTTGGCAAGATTTCTTTATAACTTTACCTAAATTTGAAATTCTGTCATCCACATGTTAAGAAAAAATACTTTGTTCTCATATGAAGTATGTCCATATAATGGAGTGAATTATAAAATCAGAGAATCAGAACCACAAAAAGCCTAGAAATTGTTCAATCAATAAGCATTTATTAATCATTTACTATATTCTAGAGATTGAAGAAAAAACATTGAAATGAAAGGCCTCAAAGAACCTATATTCTAATGTAGTGCATATACATAAATAATTATATTCAAAATATAAGTAGAATAAAAAAAAGATAATTTGGAGATAGAGTAGACAATGAAGGATCAGGAAGGATTTAATTTTTAAAGTGGCTCTTGAGCTAACTTTTGAAGTTAGATAAATATTCAGAATGGCAAAAATAAGAAAGGAATAATTTTCCATCGTGGAGAATAGCTACCACAAAGATCCAGAATGGAAAGGTGGCATGCATTGTACATGGTACTGTATCTGATATAGCTAGATCACAGAAGGCACTGAGAAGAGTGATCTTTAAGCAGATTGGGGAGGTAGAAAGGAGCTAGGTGAGGAAGATATTTAAATTCCAAATATGAGGGTTATAGTCTACTTGGGAGACTGTTGAATAGAAGGGACATCAGTTCTGGAGTTTAGGAAAACAGCTTTGGTGACTCTGCATAGGACTGGTTGAGCTGGGAGAAGCATGGGATGGGAAGACAAATCGGTAATTTCAATTGCCCAGAAAACAGATGACCAGGTCATTAACTAAGGTAGCTGTGGGGATGAAGAGGAAATTTCAGATTTTAGAGAGGTTGTGGAGTTAGAAATGAAAAGAGTTGACAAGTGAATGGTAATGAAAGGTTAAAGAAAACGAGAAGTTTGGGTGATCTGAAGGATCACAGACATCTTGTCACCAACTCTAGGCATCATCTAGGAAATTCAAAAGAGAATTGTGACTATTGTTTTGTACATATTGAGTTTAACATAACTATTAGAGAACCAACTGGAAATGTCTGATAGGCAACTGGTAATATGAAATGAGTTCAGAAGAGAAAGTGTGACTATATATAATGATCTGGGAAATACCTGAAGGACAAATTACTCTGATGGAAGCTGATCAGGTCCTCAATTACATATATATATATATCTATATATCTATCTATCTATATATATATATAGATAGATAGATAGATGTATAAATCATTTAATCTAATGTTTTCATTTCTCACAAAGGAAAACTGAGGCTCAATGAGTTGATACCACTTGTTCAGTCACATAGCTAGCTAATGATTGATTTTAGTATAGAAACCATGTTTCTCACTTTCTAATGCAGTAAACTGGGATATGAAAGAGAAGAATTGCAGCTTTTTCACTTGAGTTTAATCAAATATCACTAAGATCTTCATTATTTATAGCAATTGAAAATATTTTGGCATTTTTTCATAATATCATGGTTAATCTCTATACAGTGCTTACAACCTAAGGAAGACATGTTAGAAATGGAGAAAGTCTAGAAAATGTTAATTAAATTGACCAAAGAAATTGGGTGACAGAGAAAAATTACTGATTAATGAGAGATAGTTTTAAAAAAGCATCCTGACCAATAAGGAAGACTGAAAAGTGGTTATTGAAATCCATAAAATTATGGAGCAAACAGAACAGATAAAAAAACCACATAATGAATTTTAAATCAACAGATATGGATTAAGTACCTATTTTATGAAAAGCACTCTGCTGGGTTTGAAAAAACCAAACCTCCTACCTTCAAGAAGTTTACATTGTACTGGAAAGATATAGCTCATAAAGAAATAATTGAATACATATTAATTGAAGGAGGATATGGAATTAACAAAGGGGAGGATCAGGAAAAGATTCTGGTACCAAGTGGTCTGTAAACTAGACTTTGATGGAAATTAGGCATAGCAAGTAATAAAAGTAAGGAGTTAGTAAATGGCAAGCATGGAGATATAGGGAGAAATTCCTGCAAAGTCACACAGATAGAATGTAGCTTTAGAAATCTGGTGAATAACTAGTAAGCTATTTAATCTATAACACAGAGTTCTTGAAGTGAAGCCTATTAAATTTTGTCTTCATCAGTCAACATATGAGTTCCTGAAGAGTGACAGTATTTTGTTTTTTTTGGGGGGGAGGAGTATTTTAGCACTTAGCACAGAGTAAATAGTAGGCACTTACAAAATTCTTGTTGACTTACTGACTAATATGAAATATCTTTTTTCCCCAAGGCAATTGGAATTAAATGATTTTCTCAGGGTCACCCAGCCAGGAAGTGTTAAGTATCTAAGGCCACATTTTGAGTCCTCCTGACTTCAGGTCTGGTGCTCTATCCATTGCACTATCTAGCTGCCCCAAATATGAAAGATCTAAAAGAAAAGTAAGACCCAGATTATGGAGGTTTTAAAGCCTGGAAAGGATTCATATTTTATCTTAGAAGAAAGCAAGATATTGAAAATTTCTTGAGTGAGTGACATGGTCATACTTGTGTCTTAGAAATATTTGTGTGAAAGATGAATTGGAAAAGAGGGAATTTAATAGCAGGGAGGCCAATTAGAAGATTTTTACAATATGTCATGCTAGAGATGATGACTGATTATACTTTGGTTGTTTCTATCTTGGGACAAATAAGGGGAAGAGACAGATTTGAGATTTGAAAGTAGAATCAATAAAGCCTGAGGAATAATTGGACAAGGGCATCAGAGTCAAGGATTAATACAAAATTGCAATCTAGTTTGACCTGAATAAGGATGTTATTTTCAAAATAAAAATGAAAATTTATAGAAGAATGAATGTTTGGTTCAACCCCAGATCATTTATGAAGATATGAGGGATCTTCTTCTGAAAGAAAATAATCTCTGTTGGCCTATTGTGTGGATTGAAATAGCCTCTCTACATTAGCTGCATGGCTATAACTGTGTATATTTAAAATCTATCTTATTGAAATGCTCTCTCTTTCTGAGATTGTCCAGGGCTGAAGGTCTTGTGCATCCATAGCAAGAACAGTATGAAGTAAACTAAACAGGAAAGTGCCACTTCCCCCTCCTCTTAAGGCTTATGAAACTTGGAGTTTTGTCTTTTTTTTTTCATTTGTTCCTTTTAATCCTAGATGCAGGAAATTGATTTATCTAAGCTTGGGAGCTCTAACAATGGAGACTCTGGAGTCTAGGATTTTAGGCCCAAAATTGCTAGTTGCTCAATATAGAAACTTTAAAAAATCAGAGTCCCAGGATCAAGCAGGGTGTGCATGTAGCAAGGGGAATGTGGGTGGGAATTGAAGCTTATTAGGACTAATGCTATACAGGAAATGAGATAGTTTATGATTTTCTCTCCCCTCCACCCACTCTAAGGGGAACAGTGAAAGGGGATTATGCTCCTGAGGTGAGGAGAAAGTTTATTTTTACTATATTTTTAAAGCAAATATTCCTTTGAGGATAGCAAAGATAGGAGACTCCTCCAGCCAAAAGAGTGCATTGGAAAAATCTGGGGAAGTAAAAATGCTATACAACTGACCTCTAGAAAGTGAGGACTGAAGAATCATTGTTACATATTTAAAAAGGCTTTGGACCATCTCAGATGTAAAATTGAGTCAATCACATAGGGAATACTAGGTACCTACTTTTAGGTAAGGATCTCATGTGGTCCTCACATGAGATAATGTTTACTTTCACCAAAGACTTGTCACCATAATAAGCTTTATTTTGGTGCTTTATTATTGGGATGGCTTTGAAATATCTATAAAGTGATATTCTGCAAGTAGGTTTTTTTTGAAATGCTGCTAGAATTCAGGACACATACTAGTTGATGAGGCAATTTGGAAATTATCTTAATAGAGATGATATTTGAACCCCATGGAAGCTAATGGGATCACTGGGAATGTAGAGAAAGGAGAGAAACAGGTTGAAAAGAGAACCTTAGTGGTTACTGATGCTTAGAAAATTGAAGATGGCAGATGATCCCACAAAGGTGATGGAGAAGAAGATATTAGATAAGAAAAAAAAGAGACAGCTGTGAAACAGAAACAAGGGGAGAAGTGACTGGGCAGAAATCTGTAGGGAAGAAGGGATGAACCAGAACGAGGGTTTAAATGTTCAATGCTTAAGAAAGATCCAGAAGAAAGCCATACAATTCAGCTATGAAAAGAGCCCTATTGATCTTAGAAACAGTAAGTTCATTCAAAGGCTGGCTGGAATTGAAAGCTTTCAAGGTTAAGAACAGGATTTATTTTCAAATCTTTAGGAAAGCATGGATAGACAAAGAGAAAGAAGAAAAAGAAAAAAAAGTATTGCTTAATAAATGCTAGTCAACTGCCTGGCTGACCTTCCTGCTTTTACAGATCATGGTCTAATTTATTGTTATTGATAATGATGATATTTTATTTGTTTGTTTATTTTCTGAATAAAAAGAAAGCAAGAATGATGATCAAGAGAAGTTCCTTGAAGACATTTGAAGGTATGGGATCAAGGATATAAGGGAACTCACAGTAGGTGTCCACTCCTTTCTTTTTTCCTCTCTCCCCTAGAAAATTGAGGTTAAGAGACTTGACCAGACTTGACCATAGCTAATAAATGTTAAATGTCTGAGGTCAGATTTGAACTTAGGTCCTCCTAACATCAGGGCTGATGATTTATCTAATATGATGCCCAATTGCTCCATTCATTACTTTCTTAGAAGGAAAAACTTCTGTTCAAAGGTAGGAAGCAGTACAGTATAAGATGTTTAATTAAGAACTGAAAAAGTCTGGAATAGCCATTATGAAAAAGTTGATAGGGATAATTAAAAGGTGAAAAAAAAGTAAATGTTTTTGCACAGTAGTGGGAATCCATTTGAGAAGATGATGTAAATTTATAGTGTTCCCAATTGATACCATCACATAACTCGCTCTATCATGAAAAAATATATTTCTCTTTTTTAGTAGCAAGAAAAGAAAAACAAATAAGATAAATAGTAGTGACTATCCAGGATTGGTATTTGCAAAGGCATACCCAATGATGGGAAAAAAAGAGATTTAAGAACAGAAGATACCTAGGAAGATAAAAAAGCAAGGACAATGGACTGGAAAAGCAGAGAGAATTAGTGGTGCTGAAGGTCATAGTCAGTCAAGCAGTCAACTAGCATTGCTAAATACTTACTATGCACCAAGCACTGTGGTAAGCATTGGCTATGCAAACTAAGATTTTTTAAAAATCTATATTCTCAAGCAGTCATAGCTGAATTAGAAGAAGAAAACATCAGAAAAATCTATGTACTAACAAGATAGTTCCATCTTTTACAAGTCTTTCCAGAGATGATTTTTCATTCAAATTTCACCTTATTTTTTGATACTTTGTGTTTTTTCTTTTTTTTTTCTTTTTTTTTATTGTACAATTAGCTTGTTTGTTTTTTACACTTTTTTTTTATTTAATAGCTAGCCTTTTATTTATTTACAGGATATATGCATGGGTAACTTTACAGCATTAACAATTGCCAAACCTCTTGTTCCAATTTTTCACCTCTTATCCCCTCCCCCCCTCCCCTAGATGGCAGGATGACCAGTAGATGTTAAATATATTAAAATATAAATTATATACACAATAAGTATACATGACCAAAACGTTATTTTGCTGTACAAAAAGAATCAGACTCTGAAATATTGTGTACAATTAGCTTGTGAAGGAAATCAAAAATGCATGTGGGCATAAATATAGGGATTGGGAATTCAATGTAATGGTTTTTAGTCATCTCCCATAGTTCTTTCTCTGGGCGTAGCTGGTTCAGTTCATTACTGCTCCATTGGAAATGATTTGGTTGATCTCGTTGCTGAGGATGGCCAGGTCCATCAGAACTAGTCATCATATAGTATTGTTGTTGAAGTATACAATGATCTCCTAGTCTACTTTGTGTTTTTTCTATCGCTTTCATTTCTATATACATCTTTTGCCCCTTGTCTATCCAGAGTCATTCTTTGTTAAAAAAACAAAAAGATATTTAAAGGAAAAAGATCATTTCACTTGGGTTAAATCAACACATCTCCCTTGTCTGACTTTATATGTGATATTTCACACCCCAAGTTCCTTACCTATGCAAAAGTGTGAGAAGACTACATTTTCTGAGAACTTCTATGGAATTCAGTCATTATTTATATAAGGATTATACAATATACAATTTCCTTCGTTGTTGTTTGCTTTCGTTTCCCATTGATATTGTTATAGTCATTGTATTTATATTTTTCTTGCCTCTACATCAGATCTATTAATTCAAATAATTCTCTGAATTCTTCAGATGATACAAAACTATTCTCTAATATTCCTATGACACAATTTGGATAGTCATTCTCAGATTTCTGCTACCCATTTTATTTCTAATTCTTCCCTGTCACAAAAAATGGTGCTAGGGATATTATTATATAAAAAATTCATTCCACCTTTGACCTTAATGGGAGAGCAAACTCACTTATTTCAACTGGCTACTACTGATAGAAAAAAAAAGCAAATAGAAATGCATAAGAGAATAAACACTGATATAATCCATTAATACTTACTAGGGAAATGCAGCTACCATAAATCAATCATCACAATGAGGAGGTCAAAAGAGCATAGAAACCATTTTGGTAAAACTGTAGCATTTTGGAGTACTAACTTATTTGTAAAAAAAAAAAAATGAGTAACAATACTATATGATGACCAGTTCTGATGGACCAGGCCATCCTCAGCAACGAGATCAACCAAATCATTTCTAATGGAGTAGTAATGAACTGAACTAGCTATGCCCAGAAAAAGAACTCTGGGAGATGACTAAAAACCATTACATTGAATTCCCAATCCCTATATTTATGCACACCTGCATTTTTGATTTCCTTCACAAGCTAATTGTACAATATTTCAGAGTCTGATTCTTTTTGTACAGCAAAATAATGTTTTGGTCAGGTATACTTATTGTGTATCTAATTTATATTTCAATATATTTAACATCTACTGGTCATCCTGCCATCTAGGGGAGGGGGTGGGAGGGGGTAAGAGGTGAAAAATTGGAACAAAAGGTTTGGCAATTGTTAATGCTGTAAAGTTACCCATGTATATATCCTGTAAATAAAAGGCTATTAAATAAAAAAAAATAAAATAAAAAAATAAAAATAAAAATAAAAGAGAAAAAAAAAAAAGAAAACTATAGAGACTGAATGTAAATTAAAACAGGTTATGTTCGCTTTTCATTTCTTTTTCTTCTGTTTTCTTTTTCTGTCTTGGTTTTCCCCTTTTATTCTGATTTTTCTCTGCCAATAAGATTCATAAATAAATATGTTTTTTAAAAAACAAACAAAAAAAAAACAAAAAAAAATGAGTAGAGGACAATTAAATATCATGAGTTTCTCCCTCATCTCATAATAGAGGGAAAATAGTAGGTGAAAAAAAAAAAAGGAAGGGCAGGGGGAGTAAAATTTCTTGTTATGTGAATCACATAAAACAAATAATTCTGATGATATATAAGTATGACATTAAAATTAGGACAATCTATTCATTTTTGCAACAGCTTCTATTAATTGATTATAGCTGAGCCATCATATTTTGATTCTGATATGACTGAGTCTCAGTATCCTACATGAGGAAATAAAAGTGGAATTGAAGAAAATTAAGATGAGTAGAAAACATGGATTAGATAGAGAACATACATAGATGTGCTATTGGGTGATAAAATTTTTGGTGAGATTAAAAAAATTAAGTTATTAGGAAGCAGAAAGGATATAAAAGTTTTATTTGCTTTTTAATGATCCTAATCATAATAATGCGAGTTTTTTTTTTAAATCATCACTGTCCATTTGGCTTATTTAATTTTCATTTGCTTGCTTTATTCGTGCCTTCAATTTTACAACAAGAAATTACTATTTCCTAATATCTTCTCAGCGAGTCCTTATTTACAAAAACAAAAATATTTAAACAAAATCAAACAACAAAAATAGTTCTACAAACTGATGATTTACCACCTCTCTACACCAAGAAGCAGTTGTGATTCAGCATTTTCCCCTGGAGAGATAGTTCATTGAATTAATCAAAATTTAGCTGACAGTGCCATTTTCATGATTTTAATTACAGTGTATATTGTTCTCCTAGTTCTGTTTAATCTCTTTCTGGGTCAGTTCATACAACTCAAATTGTGATTCTCTGAATTATCATACTCATATGCTTTATTGTGCAACACCATTTTATTACATTCACCATTTAAAAGGAACCTATATTGTTAACAGATTTTTTCTTTCACAAAGTTTAAGTTATACATGCTTTTAAATTTATTTATTTATTTTCAATATACATTGCTTTATGAATCATGTTGGGAGAGAATAATCAGAACAAAAAAGAAAAATCCTGAGAGAAAAAATATGAAAACGAAGTGAACATAACATAGGTTGATTTACATTCAATTTTCACAGTTCTTTTTCTAGATGTAGATGGCACTTCCTGCCCAAAGTCTTGGGATTGCTTTGGATCACTAGCCACTGAGAAGAACCAAGTCTTGTATAGTTGATCATTGCACATTCTTGCTGTTATATGTATAATGTATTGCTAGTTCTGCTTGTTTCACTCAGTATCAGTTCATGTAAATCTTTCCAGGAATTTCTAAAATCAGCTTGTTCATCAGTTTTTATAGAACAATATTCCATTACTTTCATATACACAACTTATTCATTCATTCCCCAACTGATGGACATCTACTCATTTTCCAATTCTTTGTTACCACAAAAAGAGATTTATAAACATTTTTGCATATATGGGTCCTTTTATCTCCTTTATCATTTATTGGTTTGGAGACCCAGTAAAGGTACTGCTGAGTGAAAGGATATGTACAATTTTAATTCTGGGCATAGTTCCAAATTGCTCTCCAGAATGGTTGAGCTACTTTACAAATCCACCAACAATGCATTAGTGTCCTACATCCCCTCCAACATTTGTCATCTTGGCCAATATGAGTAATGTGAAGTGGTACCTCAGAGTTGTTTTAATTTGCATTTCTTTAATCAATAATGATTTAGAACATGTTTTCATATCATTATAGATTACTTTAATTTCATCATCTGAAAATTGTCTGTTCATATCTTTTGACCATCTATTAATTGGATAATGATATATTCTTATAAATTTGACACAATTCTTTATATATTTTTAATGAAACTTTTATCAGAAATGCTGGGTATAAAGATTTTATTCCCACCTTTGTACTTCCTTTTTAATCTTGTTTCTGTTGACTTT
This sequence comes from Sarcophilus harrisii, assembly GCF_902635505.1. NCBI lineage: Eukaryota > Metazoa > Chordata > Mammalia > Dasyuromorphia > Dasyuridae > Sarcophilus > Sarcophilus harrisii. The sequence goes on along the minus strand of NC_045426.1, from coordinate 375,499,644 downwards.
GTTTGTGCAAAGCTTTTTAAATTTACTGTAATCAAAGTTGTCCATTTTGCATTTCAAAATGTTCTCTAGTTCTTTTTATTTATAAATTCCTCCCTTCTCCAAAGATCTAATAGGTAAATTATCCCTTTCTTTCCTAATTTGTTTATGATAGTATCCTTTATGTCCAAATCAGGTCCCTATTTTGACCTTCTTTTGGTTGATGGTCTATGTAGAGATGTAGGTTTATGCTGAGTGTCTGATGTGAATAGTGAGTTCTTATTCCAGAAGCTGGAGTTAAGGAGTTTATCAAATACTAGATTACTATAGACCTTGATTATTGTTTTGTGTGTATCTAATCTATTTCACTGATCTACCCCTATATTTCTTGGCAGTTTTGATGACTGCAATTCATAACATAGTTTTTGGTATGATACCACTAAGCTATCATCCTTTATGTTTTTTTTTCATTAATTTCCTTGATATTCTTGACCTTTTTTTTCTTCCAGATTAATTTTTTAAAGTTATTCATATTTTCATATACTTTGAGTATTTCTGGTTTTGATCTCTTAAGTAAATATAACACATTATAAAATTTAGTTCATGAAAGTATAGAAATAACTTTCATAGTCACAAATTATGTTCTAAAAGAGTTAAACAAATCCATAGCTTCAGTAATAATATATTGATATATTTATTTTCCTACAATGCCTTCCATAGTATTTTTGTTTTTTTAATCATCAAAACTACTTTGAAAATTATGCTTTAATTTTAATTTTTATTATAGATTTGAACATTTTTTCATTTAAGTGTGGATGTCTTGCAATTGTCAAAAAACTATTTGCTTAATACCTATGGACCAATTAGGACAGCAGTGGAGTATGTCCAACCCACAGGCCAGCATAATCATTTGCTACGGTAACTACAGGAGATGATGAGCTGAAAGGTAATACAACAACCTCCAACTTCTTGAGTTTTATAAGTTGATAATTTTGTATGGCCCATGAATGATTTTATAAATATACAAATGGCTCTTGACAAAAAAAAATCCCCATCCCTGAATTAATGAATGGCCCTTGCTCTTTCACTAGAATTTCTTATCTCTATGAATATTTTATGAAAATAATGTATGCATGTATCAAAAAATTCTTTATGAGAAATATGGGCAGATTACAAATAGCTTTTTTCAAGCAGTATTCTTCTGTAAGCCACATCATTAGAGCTACCAAATTGCCTCAAAAATGTGGAGCACATTTTTTTGTTTTGTTGATAAGAAAATTAAATTTGATCTGGTAGAATAGGACATTATATTCTTCCAACAATACATCTCCTATATATATAAAATTCTATGAGATATCCTCAAGAAATAAAAAAGAAAAATAAAATTATTCAGTGATCTTAATTATCAATTTCAAGCAAGGAATAAGAGTGAAATACATGCTAACCAAAATATCATCATCATATAGGATTTTTAGCTGAATTTTTCTATGATGTCATTTGGTCCCTAATTAGCACAATGTTGTCTGTGCTAATTGTATGAAGCCCTGAAAACCTGAAAAGTCAATTAAGTAGATGAGTTCCATAATTACTTAGAAGCATTTGGCCTACACTGTACAAGTAGATAGAGAATGTTTGTTGTTTTTAAAAATATTTATTATCTATTCTATCATTTTCAGTTAAATGGACAACAAATAGAGCTGGCTTATTATTACATATATACCATATGGACAGTTCAAATAGGTGATGAAGAACTTGATCCAGATTAGAACAGGAGAAGGAGATCATTTAGAAAATGTTTTTAATCATCCCCACATTTCTTTTTTTAAATAAGCAACAAACATTTTTCCTTTTCCTTTTTTCCCTTAGCTTTCCTTTTCTTTCTTTTTTCCCTTTCTTTTTTAGGTGTCCCTATATTGCTTAGGATAGAAGTGCAGCAGCCACTCATGAACCAAGTGCCACTTTCATCAGTACAGGAGTTACAAATTTTGTTTTTGTCCTTGTTCAGTGATTTCAATCATATTTGACTCTGTGACCCCATTTGGGGTTTTCTTGGCAAAGATATTGGAATGCTTTGCCATTTCTTTCTGTAGCTTATATTTTGGATGAGAAAATAAGCTTAAATGACTAGCCCACAGTCACCCAGGAAATATCTGCTGCTGGATATAAACTCAGGTCATCCTGAATCCAGGTACAGTACTCTATCCACTAAGCCATCTAGCTTCTCTAAATTTTAGACTACTCCATTTCAAACTTCAATCTATTCACTCCTCTTTAAGCAGGTTGATGATTCCTCTTTTCCTGAGATCTCATTATACTGGTATTAGATTTAGCATAGATATTTTATTCACTTAGTGCATTGTAACAAAAAACTTCTGATATTGATATTCTGATATTGATGCAGAATACAATCAAGCAATGATAGCAGAAACAATAGACATATGCCAAAAAGTCTGGTCCCATTTTTGAAATCTCTGTATTTTTTTCCAGTGATGCTATATACCTACAAGTCATTCACAAAATTCAAGCTGGATGTCAACAAAAATAAAGGAGAGGTATATGGTGGGAGCATAAATCATTACTAAGGATACAAAGGGGAGGCAAAAATAAAAGTATTTGAGAATTTATGATCGGAAAAAAAGGTTTGGTAAGTCACAAAAATGAGCAATAATCAATGATGATTTCATATGCTACCTTGGCATCCCACATAGATCTCTAGCGATGAGCGGACACTCATTAACTAAGGAGGGTAAATCAACCAAAGTCAGAAATAGAGTAAGTCAACACTTCTATGCTGATCAATAGTGTGATTGGGACTTTGGCCCTTATACTTTTACCTAGGAGAGATAAGGGAGACCAGTCTCAAGAAAATAAAATTTCATTCAATTCATTGTAATTCAACTCACAGTGAAAAAATTTATGAGGATGTAGATACTCACAGAATTTGTTATTTGTCCTTCATTCCTGAAGAAGACCATGATATCAGGGAGGTGATGCTATGACTTGCAAGTTATTTGGATTTAAGTGAGGGAAAGCTGGGCAAAGTCTCACTTTCCCCTCCAGAGTCATCTGGATGACTTGGGATACTTTTAAATTTAAGGTCTTCAAGAGATCTTAGTTTGACTAAGGCTGTACCCATTCAGTGAGTAAAATTACGTAGCAATTGAGACAAGGAATCTCCTCTTTAGCCTAGCCTCAAGAAATCTGAATGAGTGTATGAATGCATGAATGAATGTGGGAGGGAAAGGCGCTCAGTTTTTCTGATCAAAGCAGATCTAATTCAGTTCCAGTTGATCAATGATGGACAGAAGCAGCTACACCCAAAGAAAGAAAATTGGGAAATGAATGTAAACTGTTTGTATTTTTGTTTTTCTCCCCAGGTTATTTTTACCTCCTGAATCCAATTCTTCCTGTGCAACAAGAAAACTGTTCGATTCTGAACACATATATTGTATCTAGGATATACTATGACATATTTAACATGTATAGGACTGCTTGTCATCTGGGGGAGGGGGTGGAGGGAGGGAGGGATAAAGTCGGAACAGAAGTGAGTGCAAGGGATAATGTAAAGAAATTTTTTTTCAAAATTAAAAAAAAAATTTAAAAAAGTATCTTTAGATACGATTAGATAGATACCCTTTGTGAACAGAGGGAGGAAAGCAGGGAGAGAAAGAGGAGTGAAGAATGGAATGACGGATTGGGGGATTGAGAGAAGGAGGGGAAAATGAAAGAAAAGAAGGAAAAAAGAAGGAAGAAAGGAAGGAAGGAAGGAAGGAGTCTTCTAATTGACAAACTCTAGGTCAGTTTTATTCACAGAGGTTGTTGTTTGTCCTTCATTCCCAAAGAGGACCATGACATCAAGAAGATGTTCTTATTTGTTTTTACTAGATAGTTCTCACTATCTGTGAGACCAAAGAACAAATCAAGAATGTACATCTGTTTTGTTAGTGTCCCTAAAGTCTTAAGATGGTTATAATTTGAGTAAGTTATTTTTTTAAATTCATAAAATGTAGCATATGAAAAATTTAAATGAAATAATTTAATAAATAATAATCCCATAAATACAGCATAAACATTTTTGAAATCCAATTAGTGGGCATCTCACCTTCTGAGTAGATTAAAAGTAGGAAGAGCTAGAGACTTGTAATTTGGACTTTTCAGATATAACTATGGTCTCTATCACTTGTGACCATAAAAAAAGTATTGGCATTTATTTTTCTCAACAGTAAGAATAACATAATTTTTCTGGTCACAGATAAAAAAGTATAAATATAATTTTGCTTCTCAAATTCCATGCTTGTGAGTAGTAATGAAATATTTTTCTTAACTGTCCTAAAGCCTTAGTTTTTGCTAGGAAATCATTAGACAGAATTTATTGTCCTGCCAAGGGGGAAAAATGAATGAATTGCAACATACACAAAACTGCATTTGAGTATGTTATATAGTAAAGTATTATAATATAATGTAGCCAGTCAGTTATTTCAGATAACTGAAGATGCATATGGCAAAGGCCACTGGTTCAACCATGACAAGTTGCTGAAATAAACCATTGTTTGGAGGTATCTAAGGAACAAACAATCCCTGGCATGGGAAGGAGATCAGAATTATTATCCAATTTTTAGAACCTGGAAACTATGTGATCTTGGTCAACTCACTTAAACTCTGAACTTCAATTTTGTTATCTGTAAAATGGGAGATTTTAAGCTGAATAATCCCATCATTTAATAACTTTATGTGAAATGGATAGAATATAAGGACCATATAATATGATCCAGATTTAATGTTCACATATGAATATAATATAATGAACATCTTTAGGATAATTAGGGTTGCATGCAATCAATATTAATTGGGGAATATAATTTTCCTCCAAATCCCAATCTTTCCCACCTAAAAAATTAGTCAATAGCATGATACATCAAGCAGTACATATAGTTTGTTAGAAAATTCCCAAAGAAGGCAGCCAAAGATGTAAAGAACATTGTCTTTCACCAAGGAATATTTATTATCCCATTTATTTGTATTTTATTTATTATCCTTTTTATTTTATTCTACTGTTTTTTTTATTCAAAGGACAAATAAAGCTGGCTCATCATTATATATATCCTGAACAGACAGTTCAATTGGGTAATGAAGAACTGGACTCAGAATAGAAATGGAGGAGTACCACCAAATATTGTTTTTACCTAGAGTCATATTAATATCATGATATTCTGTGTAGAAGATGAGTTTAAGTTCTGTCTTTAATGCACAGGCTGACTGTGGTTAACATGGCTAAATTTTTTTAACCTCTCAGTGTTCCATAGAATTTTCCAAAATTAAAAGTTGAAAAATGGGTGCTGTTCTTCATTGATAGAGGAACTTTCCTCCCTGGGAGCTTCCTATATGGATGAAATCACAGATATATTTGAAAAATAACTGCAACACTTACAAGACAGCCTGAGTTATTTGTGCAAGAATTTTTGGAAGATTTATGATCTGAGTTTGGTTTTGAAGGAAATAAGGTACATGAATTAAGAGAAAGCCCAGGATGTGAAAATGATTTAGGGAGAAATAATGACACAAGACTGAGAGATAGAAAGGCAAGTGTCTAAATTCGTCATGTGTACAAATGATAAGCTTTTCCCTAAGCCCCATTGGAAAGCTTAACTCTCAAAAAAGTTAAAAATTCATAGGTGACATTCTTTAATCAATTAGTCATGCAATAGGCCTGGAATCATCTCAGTGCTCTAAGTTAATAGACAATTATGCAGACAATTCTTTTTTGGGCACAGTATCTTCTCTACATTCGATTATTTAAGTAAGCAGAAATATAACCACCATGTTTGGGGGTCCTTTTATCTCTGGCTGTGGTATGCCCCCACAAGGTGATTTGACTGCCTGTTGATCTGAATACTTATCTTGAACAATTAGTTTAATAGGTTTAAAGTAAATAAATCCATGGCCCCATAACTAATTTATAATCAAATTAAATTGAATTAAATGAAATTTTATTTCCCTGAGACTGTCTCCCTTATCTCTCCCAAGCCTAAAGTCCAAGGGTCATTCAAAGACCCAATTCCACTATTAATCAGCATAGAAGTTTTACTTACTCCATTTCTGCCTTTGACTAATTCACCTCTCCTTAGGTAATCAGTGTTCTCTCATCTCTCAGAGTCTATGATATTGCCTGTTACTGCAGAGATTCAATTGACTTAGTGTAACTCAGAATTCCAGGACTTAAGTAATCCATCAGCCTCAATCTTCTTGGTGTATTGGAATATAATATAATTCAAAAATTAAACTGAGTCCCCATAACATATTTTTTAAAATAAAATATTAGTTTAATTTTATTTATAAATTTAAATAGAATTTATTATCATAGATATAATATAAATTAAAAGGAAGTATAATATTCTAGAAATAATATTAGATTGTGAGTCAATATTTAAGTTTTATTTCTGGCTCTGTGTAAAGCAGATAGCATAGAGGTCTTGTAGATCAAATTCTTCCTTAGAACTTTGCTTCCTTTATTATTTTGGGGCAAATTACTGAACTTCCTAGCCTAACACATTCTTCAAAGATTTTTTAGAAGTATCAAATGAGAATTTATCTATATACACACATATGCATATGTATGTGTATATATACATATATCATCAAAATTCTCTTCCAATTTTGAAATTCTATGATTCTTTAACAAGTTTTTTGAACAGGTTTAACTGTTTATTTCAATGTTTCCAAGAAATATGATTTTATCTTGTGAGTATCTTTCCCACTTATGGAGAAAACAACCCTTATCCTTATCTCAGCTCAATATACTCAAGAATTCCTCTGACTCAAAATTAACAAACAAAACTGTCAGTGATCAGTTTCCTAGAACTAAGCATCTCTGAATCCATTTGGGGGTGTCTTTATTTAAGAGATAGCAATCTTTAAGCTTAATAAAAAACAGAATCCTACAATATATTGTTTACAAGAAACACATTTGAAACAGAGAGATACAGAGTAAGTAAAATTTAAGCTTGACAATATTGTAAATATAATATAATATATGTTTGTGTACTTATATATAAAATACACATTTGAGTTTCTATAGATGTTAAATGTCTGTATCTACATATACATGTGCATATATTTTATAAACTTATGGGTACCAATTAATATCTATCTATCTATACATACAAAAATATACACATGTGTGTATATATGTATATATTGGTAAGGTTCAGGGGTTACTTCTACAGCAGAAGAAAAAAATCCAAATATATTTGGTATTAGTGGAATTGGAATTAGTGAGAATATTGAGTGCTTTGCCATTTGAGTCAAAATATTTGCATCTACAAATCTATTCTCAGGGAAAGAAAAGGGAGGAGCTGGATAGAAAGGAGAACAGAAACACTAGGAGAAAGGGGTAAGAGAAAAGAGAAGGGGTGATAGAAGAGGGGGGAAGCTGAGAACAGGGTAGGTTGAAAGAAAACATATAAAGGAGGAACAGGGTGGAGAAAAAGGAAAAAAATACAGGAGAGAAAATAGGATGGAGGGAACTACATATCTGGTAATAACTGTGAATGTGAATGGGGTGAACACTCCCATAAAATGGAATTGAATAGCAGAATAGATTAAAAATAGAATTAAAAAAAACAGAATCCTACAATATGTTGTTTATGAGAAACACACTTGAAACAGAAAGTTAAAAACAGAGTAAAGGTAAAAAACTGGGAGTGAATTTCTTATGCTTTACCCAAAGCAAAAAAAAAAAAAAAAAAAAAAGAGCAATTCTGATCTCAGATGAAGGAAAGGCAAAAATATATTTAACTAAAAGAAATAAGATAGGAACTACAACTTGTTAAAGGGTACCATAGACAAGGAAGTAGAATGGATATTAAATGTCCATGCACCAAGTGGCAAAACTATACTAGTGGAGATCCTCAACTTCTTCCTCTCAGAATTATATAAATCTAAGCACAAAAGAAATAAGGGATATTTAAAGAATCTAACAAAACTCAAATATGATGAACATCTGGAGAAAATTGAATAGAAACATAAAGGAATGCACTTTTTCTCAAGAGTACATGGCACCTACCCTAAAATTGACCATTAGGGCATAAAAACCTCACAAAAAAAGTAGATAGGCAGAAATAGTAAATGATTCCTTTTCAGATCATGCAGTAAAATCACATTCAATAAAGATAGACTAAAAACAATCAGAAATTAAACAATATAACTCTAAAGTATGATTGAGCCAAGCAACAATTCACAGAAACAATCCACAGTTTTTCCAAGACAATGACAATAATGAAACAACATATCAAACCTTACGGTACACAGCCAAAGCAGTTCTTAGGGGAAATTTTAAATAGATACATGAAGAAAATAGAGAAAGAAAAAAATCAGTGAATTGGGCATACAATTAAAAAAGTTAGAAAAAGAACAAATAAAAGTCCTAATTAAATATCAAATTAGAAATTCTGAAAATAAAAGAAGAGATTAACAAAATTGAAACCAAAAAAAATTATTGAACTAATTACTAAAACTAAGAATTAGTGTTATGAAAAATTCCACAAAATGGATGAACTTTGGTTAATTTGATTAGAAAAAGGAAAGGAAAAAATTACCAACATCAAAAATGAAAAGGGTGAACTTACAATCAATAAAGGAGAAATTAAAGCAATAATTAGAGGCTATTTTACCCAACTGTATGCCAACAAATGTAACAATCTAATTGAAATGGTAATGGATCTTTACAAAAATATAAATTACCCAGATTAGCAGAACAGGAAATAAATTACTTAAATAGTCCCATTTTAGGGAAAAAAAAAAAAAAAAAAAAAAAAAAAAAAAAAACAATTGAAGAAGCTACTAATGAACTCTCTAAAAAAAAAAAAAATCTCTAGAGCCAAATGGATTTATAAGTAAATTCAACCAAACATTTAAAAAACAATCAATTGTAATACTATACAAACTATTTGGAAAAATAGGTAAAGAAAAAGTTCTACTAAATTCCTTCTATGACACAAATATGGTACTGATAGCTAAACCAGGAAGAGCCAAAACAGAGAAAGAAAATTAGCGACCAATCTCCCTAATAGATATTGGTGCAATTTTTTTATATAAAATATTAGAAAAGAGCTTACTTCCCAATAAGATAACATACCATAATTAAGTGGGATTAATACCATGAATGCTGAGCTAGTTCACTATCAGGAAAACTATTGTCATAATTGACTATATGAACAACAAAACTAACAAATCATAGATAATCTCAATAGATGCAGGAAAGGCTTTTGACAAAATATAGCACCAATTCCTATTAAAAACATTAAAGAACATAGGAATAGATGGAGTTTTCCTTAAAATGATAAGCATCGTCTATCTAAATCCATCAGCATGCTTTACTTTTAATGGAGAGATGATGGATGCATTCCCAATAAGTTCGAAGTGAACCAAGGATGTCCTTTATCACCACTATTATTCAATATTGTACTAGAAATATTGGTTTTAGCAATAAGGAAAGAAATTTATGGAATTAGAGTAGGCAATGAGGAAAAAAACTATTACACTTTCCAGGTGATATGATGATATGATTAGAGAATCCTAGAGAATCATCCAAAAGCCTACTTAAAACAATTAACAGCTTTAGCAAAGTTGCAGGCTATCAAATAAACCCACACAAATCATCAGCAATGCTATATGTTACTAACAAAAATAATCATTAAGAAATAGAAAGAGAAATTCCATTTAAAATAATTATGGACAAAATAAAATACTTGGGTGTCTAACTGCCAAAACAAACTCAGGAACCATATGAACACAATTATAAAACACTTTTGAAACAAATATAGTCAGATCTAAACAATTGGACAAATATTAATTGCTCATGGCTAGATCAAGCTTATGTAATTAAAACGAAAATTTTATTTAAATTATTCTAATTGTTCAGTGCCATATCAATCAAATTTCCAAAAATTATTTTATAGTTAGAAAAAAATAGTAACAAAGTTCATCTGGAGGAACAGAAGGTCAAGGATATCAACAGAATTAATGGGGGAGAAAGGATGGTGGCTTAGCAGTGAAAGACCTAAAACTCTATTACAAAGTAGAATCAACAAAACCATATAGTAGGGGCAACTAGTTGGTGCAGTATATAGAGCACCAGCCCTAAAGTCAGAAGGACCCGAGTTCAAATATGGCCTCAGACAGTTAACACTTCCTGGCTATGTGACCCTGAGTGAGTCACTTAGCCCCAATTGCCTCGCAAAAAAAAAAAAAAAAAAAAAAAAAAAAAAAAAAAAAAAAAAAAAGATAGTGGCTAAGAAATAGAGTGGTAAATCAGTATAATAGTTTAGATACACATGACATAATATTCAGTGACTATAGTAATCTAGTATTTAATAAAACTCTGGAACTCCAGCTTCTGAGATAAGAACTTACTATTTCACAACAATTGTTGGGAAAACTGGAAAATAATACATCAGAAACTTGGCATACACCTACATCTCATACCCCATATCAAAATAAGATCAAATTGGATACAGGAATGAACATAAATGGTAATGCTATAAGCTAATTAGGAGAGCAGGGAACATTTTATTTATCAGCTCTTTGGAAAAGAGAAGAACTTATGGCCAAAGAAGAATTGGAGAACATTATCAAATATGAAATGGTCAACTTTGATTACATTAAATTAAAAAGGTTTTGTATAAACAAAACTAGCTAAGGTCAGAAGGGAAGCACAAACCTGGGGGGAAATATTTATAGCCAATGCTTCTTGAAAAGGCTTCATTTCTAAAATATATAGAGAACTGAGTCTAACTTAAAAGAATACAAATCATTCCCTAATGGATAATTGGTCAAAGAATATGAACAGACAATTGTCAGATGAACAAATTAAAGCCACCTATACATAAATGCTCTAAATTGCTATTAATTAGAGAAATACAAATTAAAACAACTCTGAGGTACACACCTCTCAGATTTGCTAAGATGACAGGAAAAGGTAATGATAAATGTTGGAGGCATTCTTGGTAGAGTTATGAAATGATCCAGCCATTCTGGAAAGCAATTTGGAACTATGTCCAAAGGCCTATAAAATTGTGTATACCATTTGATCCTGCAGTGTCACTACTAGGTCTGTATCTCAAAGAAATCATAAAAGAGGAAAAAGGACAAACATATACAAAAATATTTGTAGCAGCTCTTTGGTGGTAGCAAAGAATTGGAAATTGAGTAACTGTCTATCAGTTGGGGAATGGCTAAATAAGTTGTAGTTTATGAAGGTAATGAACTATTATTGTTCTATAAAAATGATGACAATCTTATTTTAGAAAGGCCTGGAAAGATTTATGTGGACTGATGCAGAGAGAAACAAGAAGAACTAAGCATATATTATAAACAGTAAGAGTAAGATTGTGTGATGATCAACTATGACAAACTTGGCTCTTCACAGTAGTTTAGTGATTCAAGTCAGACTCAATAAATTTGGCATGGAAAACACCATCTGCATCTAGAGAGAGAGCTATGGTGTCTGAAGCCAAATCAACATATCCTATGTTCACTTTTTTTTCCTTCTGTTTTTTTTTTCTCTTATGGTTTTTCCCCTCGTTCTGATTTTTCTGTCTTAACATGATCCATAAGGAAACATGGAAAAAATAAATATACATATAAACCTCTTTAAAAAATGTTGCATGTTGTTTTGTGTAATTAGGGAAGAAAATTGAAAATAAATAAATAAATAAATTAATGAATTCTCATTTCTCCTTCAACTCATTCTATTTATTAGGTTGTTCAACAATATGACTATAGTTTCTGCTGGCCTAATGTGTTTTATTTACATAAAAATATCCAGTCCTTCTATTTGACTCCTAAGAAGTTTTTTTCTCAACATTGAAATGGATATACTTCAGACATTTGATAATGAGGAACAATAACTTGTAACAGTGGACATCTTAGTATTTCACAAGGTCTGGGTCATCTCATTAGTTCTTGGCAGGTCTGACTTCATTGAGAGGTAGTTTCTGTGACAAGCTATTCCCTGACCATGTATGCGAATGTTTTTTCTTGTTTCCCTAATGACCTTTTTCCCTATCCTTATCAGACCCCCAAAATACATGCAAAGTTTCTTCCAAGATTTTACTTATATTTTCAGAGATTCAGACAGTATTTTACACTACATATGCTTCTTAGTTTTGGAGGTTGTTTAATTCATCATCCATGATGGGAGTTAATTCTTATTGAAAACCTTGGAATCAGAATTTTCTCCTCACCACTTCTGTTTTATTGATGTTCAAGTATTTGTTGTACCCAAAGTTGTTTTCATCTGTAAGGTAGGCTCCCTTTTGGGACAGTCCTGCAACAGAACAAGGGTTTTCAATGTTGACCAAAGTATTATTCACATTGAACTGCATAAACGCATAGATATTAAGAACAATCAATTTATAGCAACAAAACAACAAGTTTTTTAATTGTTTTGTAATCATTAAACATGATATCAGGTATTCTGGCAGATGACAAAATCTGTTACCAGTCCTCAGTTTAGCTTTGGATGCTTTCTTCTTCTTCTTCTTCTTCTTCTTCTTCTTCTTCTTCTTCTTCTTCTTCTTCTTCTTCTTTCTTCTTCTTCTTCTTCTTCTTCATCTTCCTCTTTTTGGTCTGGGTTAATATCTCATTTTGTCTGTTTTGAGGTCATTTACATTTTCCAGGTCTCTTGTTTTACTTTTAAAAATTTAATCACAGAATCTCAAAGCTGGAAGACCTTGACCATCCAATTCAATCTATACTTGAATAAGAAATAATTTACTGAAAGTTATCACTTAGTAAATATTGTGTCACCCACTGTGTTAAGTACTAAAGAAGATTACAAAGAAAATAAGATTCATTCTTGTCCTCAAAAAGCTTGCACTGCACTATGGGAGAATGGAGTTATCTAAAGATAGAGGGATTACAGAATTTTTTTATCATGATTGTCATGCATGTAGGTGTTGAGGAAATCAAAGGTAAGGTCTTAGTTCTATGTAACTTGAGGTGGAAGAAGTTGGGAATTGAGTATTTTGACTAAGAAAGAGGCAAGGGCACTTGAGGGAAGAATAATTCATATAAATTAAAGTTTTCTAAATACAACAGGGATTGAGGTGAAGAGGAAGTTTGTGATTCAGATACTAAACTGAGAAAGGAGGAAGGAGGACCTGGGAACTGGTAAAGAATTTCAACTAGGATGTGCATAGATTACACTTTCTGGATGGAGTGAACTCCAAAGAAAGAGAAATTTCTGGGTTGTAATGGCATCACTGAAAGTAACAGTAATGGATATTTTCTAGTGAGTCGGGAGGCAAGAGATAAGATACCTTTGAATACAGGGAGGTATGGTAGCAAGTGATTTACAAATGTTTATTTCCTTCACTCTCATAGTATTAAATAGGGTAGTTAGTGATACAGTGCATTCTGGAGACAGGGGGATTCAAAAAAAAATTTTTTTTAAAAGCCTAATATGTAAAATATTTTTTAATAATGCAGTGAAATTAAATAGATCATTATGGAAAGGGAGGATATTATGGAATAAATATATAGAATGGGTGAGATTGACATATATAGTTTTGGGGAAGCAAGAAAAGTTAGCTAGAGAAGGTAACTTTCACCCAGTCAGTGTGTGTCTCTGAATCTCAGGAGTAAAGTTTTAGGGCAATTTATTGATGCCCTCTTTCAAATAAAAATGCTACTGTTATTTTAATTATCATTCCATGAGTAAGAGATGGTGGCAGGGATATATTGGACATAAGAAGATGTTGAATAGCCAGATAATTCGATACCAAGAACTGTTTGTTGCTGTGTTTGAATGATAAAATGTTGAAGTTTGGTTAATTTTACTCACTTTTTGGTGATTAGTCAAAAGCAGTATTACTATTGTCAGATACAAGGTGGCATTCTATATTTGCTCTGGACTGGGGAGCAATGTCTCCAGAAGGTATATAGTCCTAATGTAGACTAGAAGCAGGCAAGGAGCAGCCATATGGCAAGTCTCCAATTTTGGTCTACTCATCCTTGTCAGGGGGCAAGAGGCTCATCAATACTTAGCTTTTCAGCTTTTCTTTAAAGATGTTCAATGAAAAGTAAGGCATTTTTTCAAACATAGTCTTGTCCCATGCCATCTCATTTAATGATGCTTTTAATTGTTAGGAAATGCTTTCTTTTAAGTATACAGTTTCTACTTTGCAATTTCTATTCTATAGGACAAACTAAAAAAGTCTAATGCTTCTTCTATATTTTCTTCAAACACTTGAAACCTTCTATTATGCTGTACCTTCCTTTCTCTCCATAACTTTTTCAGACTTAATACTTAAACTGATCCTTACAAGTCATGAACTCAATTCCTTTTGAATTCAGTGATATTGGCCTGTCTTTGTGATGAAAGAAGCAGAACAGCACTGTCTAACAGAGGTCTAAGTAAGGCTATTCTAATATCACATACCCTAGAACAGTCCATTTGTTAGTCTAACAATGATTTTACTTTTAAAGGAAAGAAGCTGGAGGAAACATAGCTCATTGCTAATTCATACCCACCTTACCATTCAATACAATTCCTGTTTTTTAAGTTCTTCATAGCACACACTCTGTTCTTCCCTCATAGATTGATTCGTGACTGACGTAACCTTCAGAGCCCTCTGGGTCAAACGTTCCCCATTATTGAGTGACCTGCTAGAGGTGGAGCAGATATAAGGGCAAACTAAAAATGTTACTCACAGGAGGTTTCTGTCTCTGACTGAAATGATTGGATACAGTTACAAGACTGTCCCACATTTATGGGATTGTCTCAAAGCCTTCCTTTTGTATGGCAGACTAAATGCCATGTCTAAAGACTAAAAGTTGACATGCTCAAAGCAATATAGATGAGTTTAGAAATTATATGAATTCTATATATAAAAGATAATAGAATGGTAGTGCTGGAAAAGACCTCGAAGATGCTCTAGTTCAACCCCCATCTATTTCCCTCTATTCTTACAGATAAGAATACATTCATTTCATTATTGTCCTCTTGTGTACCTAAGTGAAATCATCTTTTAAAAAAATAGTTTGAATTTCAATTGATTATTACTTTCTCTGGACTCATTGTTCCCTAAAAACTTCCTTCCTATCACTCACATTTTGCTTAATCATCTACTTAATTATTGCTGTTTAAAAATTAAGCTGTATTGGGACTGACTCAATTGCAGAGACAACTTTACCTACAAATATCTAAACATAAAATTGACTCATAAAAGTTTAATAATAAGATTTTTAATAGATTTTTGCCATATCTAATATGGCATAACCTCCAAACTATGGAAATTACAAGCTTTCCAAATATAGATATCTCATGAAAGAAATAAAAAAATGTGATGGTGAGAAATAAATATTTCGTCTTGTATGGCACTGGCTTTGCATTAAGGATACTGTCAATGAACCTACAGAAAATGAGTTTATATGCAATATATTTTATTCAACTACAAAAGTTAATTATTCTGTTCACCTATCCCACAATTTGTCAAACATTACACATAATAGCATTATAATAGAACAGCAACTTTTTCTAGGAGTATTTCAACTTGAGCTCCACTGAATATAAGATAAGAAAAAAAAAGAAAAATAATAACACCATTATGACCTCTGATTTCAACTCAAATGAGGAAGCTACCTCAAATAATGCAAGTTAAAAACAAATATATAACTTGTAGTCTTAGCTACTCACTTGGGATTCTGAGGGAGTCATCATAAAAATAATAATAATAACAATAATACTATTAATATTAATAAAGGTTTATAAAGCATTTTATATATATTCTCTTTTTTGCCTGTTATCTTTAAGATTTAATTTCAGTTTCAGTTTATTCAAAATATCAAAAAGAAATGGCATTAGCTAAGCAATAATAGAAACTGAAATAAAGTGGAGGTTTAGCTATCCAATTACAGCAGAATTATTTCATGTTCATAATAAAAAGCATTTTTTAAATTTTAGAAGTATTTTTGCCTTAAAGTGTAATTTCTCGGTTGAATTTTATAATCCCTATAATCCTGTCCTGCTCCTCTCCACTTCAACTCCCTTCATAAACCTGATATCATCTGCCATTTTGTGGTCCTTTGTGACCTCACCTGTCCTGCATGAGTTCTCAAAAATAATTGCTAACAGTTCTGTTATTCCTTCTTCTAGTTGCTTTGGCACTGGAGGGTGAATTTTATAGGGCCTCACTGATTTGAATATGTTCCAGGGATGCTGGCATCTTTAACATATTGCATCCTTTTGACCTCTCTCCTTTTTTTGTGAAAACTATCACTGTTATAGTTGTCTCCCTAATTATGCATACTAAAACAACACATTGGCATCTTCTTGTACCTCCAATAATCAGATTTCCAGGCTCTCTGGGGCTCAATATTTTCCTTTGACCAATATAGGGGAAACTGAGATGTCCAGAGAGAGAAAACATTTTAAGAGATAAAAGATTTTAAAGCTGATAAATTATCATTAGATTATGACATATTAGATTATAAGCTATTTGAGGGCAAGAACTTCCTTTTTCTTCTTGAGTGTCAGGCAAATACCAGCCTTTTAATGAATGTATATTGATTTATTTGGGAAGCTAGGTGTCACAGTGGATACAGTGCCAGAACTAGACTTAGGGAGACTCATCTTTCTGAGTTCAAATGTGGCCCTAGGTATTTTCTAGAACCTGATCAGGCCCCTTTTATCAGTTTTTCTGTAAAATGATCTGGAAAAGGAAATGGACAACTGTTCCAGTATCTTTTCCAAGAAAATCCCAACTAAGATCATGAAAAGTCAGACATAAGTGAAAGTAACTGAATGATGACACTTGATTGACTAAATCATCAATACTTTGGAAACTATAAAATTTTTTATCAATTATGTTTACCACTATTTAAAGCCCTTTGAGAATTATAGATGAGTTTGCTATCTTATCAGAAGTATAAAACAAACACACAACAAGGAAGTGTTAAGGGATACAAAGCAACAATAAAATTAGATGATTTAAGGAATTGTACAATTTAAATATATAAAGGAAATTAAGGGTCACTTAATGCAAACTCCTTATTTTCCCAATATAATTATCAAAAGAAAGAAGTTGAGTGACTGGCTCAAAATTACACAGCAAGTTATACTGTAGCACTCAAATTCAAGTAATCTAAAGTTGATTCTTTTATATTTTGCCACCTCTCCATGGCAGCTAAAATAGTTGGAAAAGGCTTCATAAGTCTGAACGTATTTGGCCACTTATTTCTGCAAATTCCTGAGTTTTTGTGTGATTACAGGCACCTATTCTTTAAACTAGTCATAAGGTAGGACCCCAGCTAAACTTTTGAATCATGAAAGAAGCATCACTCAATGAGGAGAGGCAGAATGGCAATCAAAATAATACCACTCCATCAACATGGTTTCACTCACCAAGAGTGATGGTAATAACAAGTGAGTTTCAGCATCTTTTAGTCAACCTAGTTGTTTTTTTCTATTATCTTCTTTTTCTCATAAAAGATCTGCATTTCACTTTGCTGCCTGTCTTCATCTCAAATACTTACACAATTTATTTTAATTAATTTTTTCTCCATCTACATAAAACAACACTGATTTTCCTTTTTTATTTCTTTTAAATTCATATTTTTAGGCTTTGATCTCCACTAGTTATTCTAGTTCTCTGATACAGAAAGAAGTGAAGAAAAGAAGACATGAAACAAGCATTTATTAAGGACCTACCATATCCCAGACAGTTTGGATCTTAGGAAAGATAGAAAAATTGAAGTAGAAAAAGGAGAAGTGAGGGTGGATTTGAAGTCAGTTCTTTCTGACTCCAGACACAGGGTTCTATCCATTATGCCACACAGCACACTCGAAGCAAAGAAGCAAGTGTTAGGAGTTATAAACTTTTCTTATATAGTTAGCATACCAACATGCCTTCTTACCATCACAGGCATTATGAAGATATGAATTAAGATATGAATTCGTAAAAATAACAAGGAAGAGAATCATGTAGGGTGATAGGTTCTACAGGCATATGCAGAAGTAATACAATCTTATATACTCTCATAGAGTTACAATCTAATTCCCTTTAAATACTTCAAATATCCCCACAAAAACTCACCACAGATTCATGATCTCAGTAGTATATTAGTGTATGGACCCATTTTACTTTTGACTCCTCCACCTTTCACCATTCTCAGATTCTCTTATATAAGATTAGGTGGTTAAATCTGAAGCTTCTACAGAGATGTACCCTGTTTTATCCACAAGTGTCATGACATCATGGCTCTAATCTTCCACATAATTTTTCCCAGTGCCAGATTTAGTTTGCTTACTTGACAGTCTTTATTCATTCTACCACTATCTACTTACCCCAAGGTCCTACTGGATTTTAGATATAAATAGGTAATTTTTATGTTTAATGTTTCTCAAACTACATATAAAAACAATTTTAGAGATTCATTTTGTTTTAAATTGTGAGTTCCAAATTCTCTCCCTCCATTTTACCCCTCCCCTCCTTGAGAAGGCAAGAAATTTGATATAGACTAACATGCAGTTGTTCAAAAGATATTTCCAAATTAGTAAGTTGGGAGAAAAACATAGGCAAAAAAAAGGAAAAAGAAAGAGAGGAATAGAGTGAAAATAAAAGAAAGAAAGAAAAAGAAAAAGAAAATAGAGCTTGAAAAAAGAAAGAAAGAAAGAAAGAAAAAGAAAAGGGAAAGAGGAGCGAAAGAAAGAGGGACAAAGAGGGAAAGAAAGAAGAACACAGAAAAAGAGAGTGAAAGAAAGTGAAAGAGAGAGAGAAGAAGAGGGGGGAGGGGAAGGGAGAGGAGAAGGAGAAGGAGAGGGAGGGAGAGAGAGAGAGAGAGAGAGAGAGAAATATGAGAATGTAACAAAAAAAAATGTGATTTGATTTCTATTCAGATCCCATCAGTTGTTTTTATGGAGGTAGATAGCATTTTTCCCCATAAATCCTTTATAATTATTTTGGATAATTGTATTGCTGAGGATTGTGATGTCATAATCTTCTTATTCCTGTGTACAATGTTCTCTTAGTTCTACTCACTTCACTTAGCTTCAGTTCATGTAAGTCTCTCCAGTCCTCTCTGAAATCACCCTGCTGATCCTTTCTTATAGAACAATAATATTCTATAACATTCATATACCATAACTTATTCAGGCATTCCTCAACTAATGAACATACATTCAGTTTCCAGTTCCTTGCTACCACAAAAAGGGCTGCTACAAACATTTTTACACATCTGAGTCCTCTTCCCCTTTCTATGATCTCTTAGGGATACAGACCCAGAAGAAACACAGTTGGATCAAAGGGTATGTACAGTTTGATAGCCCTTTGGGCATAGTTCTTTTTTTTTTTTTTAATTTTTTTTTTTATTTAATAGCCTTTTATTTACAGGATATATACATGGGTAACTTTACAGCATTAACAATTGCCAAACCTCTTGTTCCAATTTTTCACCTCTTACCCCCCCACCCCCTCCCCTAGATGGCAGGATGACTAGTAGATGTTAAATATATTAAAATATAAATTAGATAAACAACAAGTATACCTGACCAAAACATTATTTTGCTGTAGAAAAAGAATCAGACTCTGAAATATTGTACAATTAGCTTGTGAAGGAAATCAAAAATGCAGGTGTGCATAAATATAGGGATTGGGAATTCAATGTAATGGTTTTTAGTCAGCTCCCAGAGTTCTTTTTCTGGGCATAGCTAGTTCAGTTCATTACTGCTCCATTAGAAATGATTTGGTTGATCTCGGTGCTGAGGAGGGCCTGATCCATCAGAACTGGTCATCATATAGTATTGTTGTTGAAGTATATAATGATCTCTTTTGGGCATAGTTCTAAATTGTTCTAAAGAGTTCTAAATTGTTCTCCATAATGGTTGGATCAGTTTACAACTCCACCAAAGATGTATTAGTGTCCCAGTTAGGGTCCCTTGCAACATTTATCATTATCTTTTCCTGTTATCTTAGCCAATCTGAGAAGTGTGTGGTGGTGGTACCTCAGATTTGTCTCAATTTACATTTCTCTAATCAATAGTGATTTAGAGC
Source organism: Sarcophilus harrisii (assembly GCF_902635505.1). NCBI lineage: Eukaryota > Metazoa > Chordata > Mammalia > Dasyuromorphia > Dasyuridae > Sarcophilus > Sarcophilus harrisii. The sequence continues at coordinate 375,479,617 of NC_045426.1, read as the reverse complement.
ATTTTTCCATATGACTAGGCATGGTTTATTTTCTTCATCTGAAAATTGTCTTTTCATATCCTTGGACCATTTATCAAAATCAAAAATGGCTTGTATTCTTACAAATTTGAGTTATTTCTCTATTTATTTAATAAATGAGGTCTTTATCAGAACTTTTAGCTGTAAATTTTTTTGTCCAGTTTTCTGCTTCCATTCTAAACTTGTCTATATTGGTTCTTTTTGTATAAATACTTTTTCAATGTAATATAATCAAAAGTATCCAATTTGTATTTCATAATGTTCTCTACTTCTTCTTTCACCATTAATTTCTCCCTTCACCACACGTCTGAAAAGTAGACTATCCCTTGTTCTCCTAATTTGCTTATAGTATCACCCTTTACAGCTAAATCATGAACTCATTTTGACTTCTTTTTTTGTATAGGGTATAGATATGAGTCAATGCCTAGTTTCTGCCATACTATTTTCCAATTTTCCCAGGAATTTTAATCAAATATCCCAGAATGTGGAGTCATTTTATTTATTAAACAGTATATTACTATATTTAAAAATTTTATTTTGACTATTGTGTCTTGTGAGCATAATCTATTCCACTGAATAGTTACTCTATTTCTTAGCCAGTACCAAATTGTTCTGATGAACACTATAATGTAATTTTAAGTCTGGTACAGCTAGGCCATCTTCATTTGAATTTTTAATAATTCCCTTGAAATTATTATTTTTTTCTAGTTCAGTAAAGTAATTTCTTGGCAGTTTGTTTGGTACAGCACTCAAGAAGTAGATTAATTCAGGTAGTATTGTCATTGTTATTATATTTGCTCAGCTTACCCATGAGCATTTGATATACTTCCAATTGTTTAGATCTAACTTTATTTGTTTGGAAAGTGTTTTATAATTTTGTTCTTCTAATTTCTGACTTTGCTTTAGCAGGTAGATTCCCAAATATTTTATATTATCTACAGTTATTTTAAATAGAATTTCTCTTTTTATCTCTTGCTGTTGGACTTTGTTGGTAACATAAAAATGCTGCTGATTTATGTGGATTTATTTTGTATCTTCTAACTTTGCTAAGGTTGTTAATTGGTTCTAGTGATTTTTAGTTGATTCTCTAGGATTCTCTAAGTATATTATCTTATAATCTGCAAAAAATGATAATTTTGTTTTGATATTACCTACTCTAATTCCCTTAATTATTTTTCTTCTCTTATTCCTAAAGCTAACTTTTCTAATACCATATTGAATAATAACGGTCATAATGGGAAAACTTGTTTCACCCCTGATGTTATTAAGAATGTTTCTACTTAATCTCCACTACATATGATGCTTGCTAATGGTTTTAGATGGATGCTACTTATTATATTAAAGAAAATATTTATTCCTATGATCGCTAATGTTTTTAATAGGAATGGGTGCTGTATTTTTTCACATGCTTTTTCTGCATCTATTTAGATAATCATGTGATTTCTTTAACATTTATTATTGATATAATCAATTCTCACAATAGTTTTCCTAATACCAGCCCTGCATTTCTGGTATAAAACCTATTTGGTCATTATATAATATCCTGGTGATAACTTGCATTTCCAATTTAGTGCATAATTGAAGATTTAAAATTTGTTATTTTTCTTTTCTGTTGCTGTTATTGTTGTATAGCAGTTTGTCGATCTACTTTTTAAAAATTATTTATTCTAATATTTAGAGTTATGAAATTTCCCCAATGCTCTGCTTTTACTGAATACTATAAATTGTGACATGTTGTCTCATAGTTGTCATTTGCTGTAATGAAATTATTGTTTCTGTAATTTGTTCTCTGACCAACTTCATTGTCTGTGGTGCCTGTTAGCAAAATGTAGTCTCCCTGCTTATTTCTTTTAATTAGATCTGTTTTTTGCTCATGCTTTGTATGAAACTCTCTTTTTTTATATCCGCTAAAGTATAACAGATTTTATCCCATTCTCTTCTTTTTAACTTTCTATTTTCTCTGTTTCAAAAGTGTTTCTTCTGTGCCCAAAGGGCTATCAAACTGTGCATACCCTTTGATCCAGCAGTGTCTTTCTTGGGTCTGTTTCTCAAAGAGATCATAAAAAAGGGAAAAGGAACCACATGCTCAAAAATGTTTGTAGCAACCCTTTTTATAGTGGCAAGAAAATGAAAACTGATTGGATGCCCATCAAATGGGAATGGCTAAATAATTATATGAATATTATGGAATATTATTGTTGTATAAGATCTGATCAGCAGGATAATCTCAATAAGGCCTTGAGAGATTTACATGAACTGATGCTAAATGAAGTGAATGGAATCAAGAGAACACTGTGCACAGCAAAAACAAAATTAAGCAATGATCAATTCTATAGTACATAGCTTTTTTCAACAGTGAAATAATTCAAGCCAATTCCAGTAGATTCATGATGGAGAGAGCCATCTCTATTCAGAATGAGGACTGTAGGAACTGAATGTAAATCACAACATAATATTTTCATCTTTTTTTGTTTTTGTTTGCTTGCTTTTTTTTTCCTTTCTCATTTTTTCCCCTTTTTGATCTCATTTTTCTTGTGTAGCATGAGTAAATATGGGAATGGGCATATAAGAACTGCGCATGTTTAACATATATTGGACTACTGGCTTTCTAAGAGAATGAGGAGGGAAAAGGAGGGAGAAAAAATTTGGAATACAAATCTTTTACACTGGTGAATGTTAAAAGATAGTTTTCATATATTTTGAAAATAAAAAGCTATTATTTGCAAAATACTTTTTTTGTAATAATACATTGTCAGATTCTATTTTGCAAGCAATCCTACTATCTATCATATCATCTGCAAAGAGTGATTAGTCTCTGTATTGACTAGTCAAATTTCTTCAATTTATTTTTTCTTCTCTTATTGTTAAAGGTAATATTTCTAGTACAATCGTGAATTATATTGGTGAAACTAGGCTTCTCCTTTTCATTTTTGATCTTACTGTGAATGCTTCTAGATTGTTCCCGTTATACATAATGATTGCTAGTGATGTTAGGTAAATATTGTTTACATTTTTAAGGAAAACTTTATTTACTCCTATGCTTTTAGTTTGTTTTTGTTTTGTTTAATAGAAATGTGTTCCCTAACACCACATACCATACTAAATGGGTTCATGATTTAGAAATAGTGATATTATAAACAAATTAAAAGAACATAGGATAGTTTACCTCTCAGATCCGTGGAAAAGGAAGGAATCTGTGTCCAAAGAAGAACCTAGAACTCATAATCAAATAGATAGATTTGTATGATTGATAGATAATGTTGATTATATTAAGTTAAAAAAGTTTTTGTACAAACAAAACTAAGGCAGAAAGATCAGAAGGGAAGTAATAAATTGGGAAATCATTTTTACATTTAAGGGTTTTGATAAAGGTCTCATTTCTAAAATATATAGAGAATTGAGTCAAATTTATAGGCATCCAAGCCATTCTCCAATTGATAAATGGCCAAAGGATATGAACAATTTTCAGATAAAGAAATTAAAACCATTTCTAGTCATATAAAAAGGTGCTCTAAATCACTATTGATCAGAGAAAAGCAAATTAAGACAACTACACACCTGTGAGATTGGCTAAGATGTCAAGAAAAGACAAGGATGAATGTTGGAGGGATTGTGGGAAAACTGGGACACATACATTATTTATAGAGTTGTGAAGGGATCCAGACATTCTGGAGAGCAGTTTGGAACTATGTTCAAAATGTTATCAATCTGGGCATACCCTTTGATCCAGCAGTGTTTCTTTTGAAACATTATTGAAACATCTATTGAAAACTATTGGGACTATATCCCAAAGAGATCTTAAAGGAAGGAAAGGGATCCACAAGTGTAAAAATGTTTGTGGCAGCTCTTTCTGTAGTAGCAAGAAACTGGAAACTTGAGTGGATACCCATCCATTGGAGAATGGCTGAATAAATTATGGTATACTCTTTCCAACAATGAGATGATTGAGGCCAGTCCCAATGATCTTGTCATGAAGAGAGCCATCTACCTCCAGAAGGAGGACTGTAGGAATTGAATGTGGATCACAACATAACTGTCTTACTTGTTGTTTGCAAACAACAAACAAGTTTGCATTTTGTTTTCTTACTCATTTACTCTTTTTTTAAAATCTGATTTCTCTTGTGCAGCAAGAGAATTGTATGAATATGTTGATACATATTGGATTTAACATATATTGAATTGTTTGCCATCTAGGGAAGTGAGTTGGGGGAAGGAAGAGAAAATCTGAAACACAAGACTATGTAAAGGTCAATGTTATCAAATTATCTGTGCATATGTTTTCAAAATAAAAAAAATTTATTTAAAAAAAGTGTTCTGTATTTTGTCTGAAGCTTTTCTGTATCTATTGAGATAATCATATGTTTTCTGTTATTTTTCTTATTTGGTAGTGTCAATTATGCTGTTAGTTTTCCTAATATTGAACCAGCCCTGCATTTCCAGTATAAATCTGATTTGGTCCTACTGTATTATCTTCATGATAAATTTCTATATTTTCTTTGCTAATATTTTATTTAAATGTTTTTGCTTTGATAATCATTAGAGAAATTAATCTGTATTTTTCCCCTTTGTTTGGTTCTTCTGGGTTTATTTGTGTCATTTAAAGAATTCTTTAAAATTCCTTCTTCACTTATTTTTCCAAATAGTTTATATGATATTGGAGTTAATTCTTCTTTAAAGTTTTGATAGAATTCACTTTTAAATCTCATCTGACTCCAGAGATTTTTTTCTTAGAAAATGTGTTGCTTGTGTGGTCCATTTTTTTTCTAAAATAGGGTTATCCAAGTATTTTATTTCCTCTTTTGTTAATATTGGAAGTTCATATTATTTTAAAATATTCCATTTCACTTATATTGTCAGATGTATTGGCACACAGTTGAGCAAAATATCCCCTCATTATCACTTCAATTTCCGCTTATTAATGATGTATTCACCCTTATTTTTGATACTGGTAATTTGCTTTTCTTCTTTCTTTTTTTAAATAAAATTAACCAAAAGTTTATTTTATTGCTTTTCTTTTAAAAAAAACTCATTTTAATTAATTCAATAGATTTCTTACTTTCAGTTTTACCAACCTCTTCTTTGCTTTCAGAATTTCTTATTTGATTCTTAATTACAGAATTTTAATTGGTATTTTTTTAGCTTTTTTAGTTACATGTCCAATTCAGTAATCTCCTCTTTAACATTGAGAGATAGACATTTTCCACTACAAATCATTTTAGCTATATCTCTTATTGTATTATCATTGTCCTTTTATTTCATGAAATTATTGTTTTTTCCATGATTTATTGCTTGACCCATTAATATTAGATTATTTCAATTAAGCTTTAGGATATCTTTCTAATGGCTTTTTATTTTATGTAATTTTGTTTTTTCATTCTTAACTAAAAAGGATGCATTTAATATCTCTGCTTTTCTGTATTTGATTGTGCTCTAAAACATGGTGCCATGTATCCCTGAGAGAAAAAGGTATATTCTTTTCTATCCCTATTCAATTTTCTCCAGAAGTCTATCATAATATTTCCACCCTAAATCTCTATTCACATCCTTAATTTCTTTCTTGTTTATCTTATTTTTAGATTTATCTAGTTCTGAGAGGGGAAGGTTGAGGTCTCCCATTTATCTTTTTGAAGTAGATATGCTTTTGTGTTATCTAAGATTGGGATTGCTATGCCTATTTTTTTCCCAGCTGAAGTATATTTTGTTTCCGCCTTTTACCTTTGTTCTTTATGTATCGTTTTTCTTCAAATATGTTTCTTGTAAATAACACATTGGAGGATTCTGGTTTTAATGAACTCTGCTATCTTTTCTCTTTTATGGCAGTGTTCAAGAATTCATCCCATTAAATTCACAATTATGAATAACTAACCATGTATTTCCCTTTGTTCTATTTATACTTTTCTTCCTCCTTCCTCCTCACTAGGGTTTTTCTTCTGATCACCACTTCCCTCAATCTGCCTTTTTCTCTAAGCCCCTGCTCTTTTCTTTCCCCTTTTTCCTTTCTCCTCTTACTTCTTTCCTCCATTCTATATCACATCCTTGTTTCTTTTGCTTTCTCCTTTCCCTTCCTACTTCCATAAGATCAATTTCTGTACCCAACTACCTGTGTATATTACTCCTTTTATGCACCAAATCTCATGAGAATAAGTTTCAAAGAACAATCATCCTCTGCCTTCTTTCCCTCTAGTATAATAGATCTCTGTAACTCTTCATGTGATGTAATTTATTCTATAATTCCTCTGCATTTTCGCTTTTCTAAATACAGTAACTGTTTCTATCATCACAACAAAGTCAACTTTTACTCACATACTCTGTTTATGTATACTCCTGACTGCCCTAATATAGATGCAGTTCTCAAGAGATACAAATATCATCTTACTGTCTAGGGATGTAAATAATTTAATCTTAATGAGTAGCATGTTTTGTTTCCTTTGCTGTTTCCCTTTTTGTTGTTTTTTTGATTCTTGTATTTGAGAATCTAATTTTCTGTTCACCTCTGGTCTTTTCTTCAGAAAAATGTGGAAGTCCACTAGTTTCATTGAATATTTATATATCCCCATGAAATGGTATGCTCAATTTAGCTTTTGTACCTCCATTTCGATTTGGCCAATTCTAATTTTAAAGGGGTTATTTTTTCTTCAGGTTTTTTTCTTCTTTTTTTTTTAATTTATTTTCATAATCCCCCTGTATAATTCTCATCCTCCCACTCCCCCCATTTTCTTTTTACCTCTTTTACTTGATTTTAAAATCCTTTTTGAGCACTGCCAAGAGAACTTTTGGGATTTGAAAAGAATTCATATATCTCTTTGAGGGTTCACATGAAGGCATTTTGATCATGTTATCTTCTTCTGGGTTTGTGCTTTGATCTTCCCTGTCACAACTAACTTTCTATGGACAGGGCTCTTTTGGAGTTTTCTGCCCATTTTTTAAAGCTGATTTATGGTCCTGGAATACAGGGGAGATAGTCCCAATCTTTGCCTCCTGGTGGCTAGGAGCCTGGTCACTGGCTTTCTTCACTGGGGTCTCAGGGACTTAAAGCTTTCCCATTGTACTAGGGGTGGCCTGGCCTAGTCATGTGTGTTGTGTGGGGATTCCAGGGCTGGCAATTTGTCTTCTACATTGGTGATGGAGGCCTTAAAGCTGACCTGTGATGTCACTAACCTGCTGAGCTAAGTATTGAGGAGCTTCAGTTGCTGGTCTGCCCTATGGCTAAGAATTTCCTCCTGTCTTGTCTATACATTGCCTATAATGGATTCTGCTTTCCTTTTACTTAAGTGATACAAAATTTACTGAACTCCTTCTAAGTTTTCTTAAGCTGGAAAATTGTTTCATTCTGTCTTTTTTGTGGGTTCTGTCACTCCAGAATCAATTTAGAGGCTTAATTTAATGGTGTTTGTGAGGGAAACGAGCAAAATTAATCTTAAATTATTTCTCCCCAATCTATATCCCAGGTTTGTTGTTTTTCTAATGACATATTTCATATTATCTTTTATTTTTTAAAAAATCAATCAATTAATAATGATTAAATACCTATTATGTGTCCCATAAATGATGGGGCTATAAAAAAACATTTTTGTTTTTGTTGTCAAGGAGTTTACAATCTAATTGGAGAGGCCACAAACAAACAAATATGTGTTGACAAGATACATACAGAAGAAATGAGAGATAATTGAGAAAGAGAAGTTATTAGAATTAAGACAAGATAGGAAAGATTCCCTGCAGATGATGACATTTTAGTTAGGGCTCTAAGAAAAATAAAGAAGTGAAAAGTCAGAAATGGGGAGAAAAAATATTTCTGGTATGAGAGAAAACCAAAGAAATGTCCCTTGCTGAGAGATGGAGTGTCTGGTTTGAGGAATAACAAGGAAGTCAGTGTCATTGGGTTGAAGAGTCCCTAGAGGAGTAAGGTATAAGGAGACTTAAAATACCTGGGAGGAGCAGGATATCAAAGTTTTTGAACATCAAGTAGAGCATTTTTTATTTGATCCTAGAGTGCTAGGAAAACACTGGGTTTTGTTGAATGAGGTGCAGCAGTGGTCAGTAGACAGAAACTTATTGGAGTGGGAAGAGACTTGAGGCAGAAGCCTGAGGCCAGAATCCCCCTGCAATAGTCTCAGTTCAGTTTTGGATATTTTGAGTATGAGTACCCAAGAATGAAGGGAAATGGTCTTCCTTACATCCCAAATTGTGATAATTAATTTTTTTGTATCTCCCATATACAGCATAACAAGAAAAAATTTGGAAGGAAAGAAATATTTAATAAGCACCAACTATTTGCCAGGCACTGTGCTAAGTGATTTGCATATAATACTTCATTTGATCCTCCCACTTTACTAATAAGGAAACTGAACTACAGAAAGGTTATGTGATTTTCCTAAGGGCCATACAACTTTAAGATCTGAACTCAGTTCTTCCTGACTCCAGTTCCAGTATACTATCTGTTGTAGCGATTAATTTCCTCAGTTAATAAGGAAACAAGAGTTTGTTTCAGATACAGAATGAGCATGAAGATCAACAATTTAGATTTAATTCAAGAAAATTTTCATTGTATCATCAATTTAGATAGAAGGGAGCATAGAGGTCATCTATTCCAAAATCATCTTAATTTGATGATGAAACTGAAGCTCAGAGAATTTAAAAGTCTTCTCCAAATTCATATAGGTGTTAAGTGGAAGATGTGGGATTTAATAATATTTTGGGGCAATTATCTAATATACTTCATGTATATGAATGTGAAAATGCCAAATGTTTTTTACATCTATGATTTTAAATTTAGCAATATTGTTCATTTACTATCTCATGCCTACCTAACTTTGCAGCTTTTCTTCTCACTAATCTCATTCACCATACTTTTAAAATTGTTGTATGATCTTCTACTTCTGTTGTTCCACATGTGTCCTTCTCTACACTTACTCTCACATCTGGATCAAGCCCTTATTACTTCTCATTTGAGTCACTGTAATAATCTTTCTAATCTTTCTTCCTCACTTCTCTTTATTCACTCCAATCCTTCTTTTGTTCAGCTGCCAAGTGATTTTTTTTTTCTGTATGTAAGTCAGGCTATGTTACCTTTTGTTACTCCTTTCATTGAGCTTCATTGGCCTTCAGGATCAAATATAAACTCCTTTGTTTGTCACTTACAACTATTTTTAATGAGGTCCCTTTTCTAGATATTCTTATCTTTCTCCCCTCCACACACTCTTAGGAGATAAGTCATAGTTATTCTAGTTTACTTTCATGTCTTTTTTTTTTTACTTTTATTTAAGAAGGATGTTAATCTTTCCCCCATCTCAGTGCCTTTTTACTAGCTATCTTCCTGTGCTTTCTCCAGAGTCAGCTCAAGTTCCAGTTTCTGCTGGAAATATTTTCCAGTTCCTCAAGCTGCTAGAGTTATCCCATTTGAGAGAAAAATACTTTTATGTATATTACCTGTAACTAGTTATTTGTATTTTGTTTTGGCAATTTCAATGGGTGTTTCTTAAGAGTAGGACCAGTTTTTGCCTTTTTTTTGTATATCCAATGACTGGAACAGAGTGATTAATAAATGCTTGTTGACTGAGTAATCCCTACATAAAATTCAATTAAATGAATTACTAATGCATAAACTCTATGCTACAGCCAAATTGAGGAAACTTGGTACATTAGAAAGAGTACCATGCAAACCCTTTCACTTAAAATCCTACTCTTAGTAAGATATGCAGGATCTTTAAAATAAATCTGATGCTAGATGAATTTTAATGTTCTTTCCAAATCTAAATTATTATAATATTAAGATCTATAATTATTCCATAACATAGGATTTGTTAATATACACAAGATCAAAAAGTAAAAGACTTAGAAGAGATCTCTGGAGCTATCTAGTCCATTGCATAACAGGAATACCTTCTACATAGTGCTAAATACAAAGCAATTCAACCTATGTTGAAAGATCTTAAAAATGTCTGCCTCAAAAGTTAATTTTGCAATTGAGATTGAGTCTCACTGTGCTGATTTGCAACTTCCAGCCTGATTTCTCATTATGCCTTTAGGTTCTTAGCAGAAGAAGTCTAATGTTTCTTCTTCATAACTTTCCTTCAAATTCCCAAACACATTGATCATTTTTTCAAAACATTCTCCAACTTAAATATCCTGAGGTCAATGAACAATAATGATGCTTATTCTAATGCCAGTCTTTTACAGACTAGAATGTTAGAGATGAAAATAGAAAGTGAGCCCTTGCTTGCAAGAGCATACAGAGACATCAAATACTTCCTACTTCTGCAGCTGCTGAGAAGTAAGATACCCTCTCCCCAACCCTCAATCACATCATTCTGCCTCTGCCCATGCCCCTTAGGTCTGATACTCTTTCTGGTATGGAAAGTTATGCACATATGCCACAGCTCCCAAATCTGTCACTTTCCTCCTCTAGGTCCTAGTAATCTCTCACCCCATCTGCTAGACTACATATTTCCCATTATTCAATACCCAGCACTGAGCCCTTTTTTCTCCTAGTCTTTATGGGATAGGAAAGAAAACATCAAACTTCTTTTTATTTTACCAAACTTTCTAAAAATCATTGATTCATTTTACAATCTTCAGTGAGCACATATTTTGGGCAAAGTACTATGGATACATAGAGTAATGTGTCATGGCCTTTATCATCTAGGAACCAAAAGTGTAGTAGATAGAGATAAGACATATACATAAAAATGGTATTCAAGGTAATAAGAAGAAACAAAAGTGAATTCATCAAGAAATGCTATGAGATTTCTAAAATATATAGAGAATTGACTCAAATTTGTAAGAATTCAAGACATTCTTCAATTCATAAATAGTCCAAGGATACGAACAGGCAATTTTCAGAAGAAATTAAAACCATTTCTAGTCATATGAAAAGGTGTTCAAAATCACTATTGGTTAGAGAAATTCAAATTAAGACAACTCTGAGATACCACTACATACTTGTCAGATTGGCTAAGATGACAGGAAAAGACAATGACACATGTTGGAGGGGATGTGGGAAAACTGGTCCACTAATCCATTGTTGGTAGAATTGTGAATGGATCCAGTCATTCTGGAGTGCAATTTGGAACTATGCTCAAAAAGTCATCAAATTGTGCATATCCTTTGATCCAGCAGTATTTCTATTGGGTTTATATCCTATAGAGATCTTAAAGAAGGGAAAAGAACCCATATGTGCAAAAATGTTTTTGACAGCCTTTTTTGTAGTAGCAAGAAACTGGAAACTGAGTGGACGCCCATCAATTGGAGAATGGTTGAATAAGTTATGGTATATGAATGTTATGGAATATTGTTGCTCTATATGAAATGATCAACAGGATGATTTTAGGGAGGCCTGGAAAGATTTAAATTGGTGCTAAATGAAGTGAGCAGGATCATTGTACACAACAACTGCAGTGTTATACAAGGATCAATTCTGATGGACATAACTCTTTCAAACAGTGAAATGATTGAGGCTAGTTCCAATGATCTTGTGATAAAGAGAGCCATCTACACCTGTAATGGGCTGAGGTTTGAGTTGATGCTCTGAGGTCCCAAGTACGTGAGGCTAAATAGTAATTGGACTATACTCTATTAATATACATGATTGGATAAAGAATGGTCCCTGCCCACTCTCTGTGCAAGTCCTGATGTGTTGTATAGGAAATGATGATTTTGGTGGGTGGAGACAGAGAGGGAAGAGAAGCTGAGAGATTGACCTTGGGTTCCATACTCCTAGCTGCTGGTTGTGTGGCTGCTGGTCTAGCTAGCTTCTTGACTCAGCTACACACATTGCTATTGCCCATTCTCTTCCACCTCCGATCTTTCTTCACTGAGAATAAAGACTGACGATTTTCCCCTAACATGAATTCCTGACTCTGGCCGATTTTAAAATACGCAGTCTTCACATATACCCAGAGAAAGAACTATGGGAACTAAGTGTGCATCACAATATAACATTCTCACTCTTTTTGTTGTTGTTTACTTAAATTTTGTTTTCTGACTCATTTTCTTTCCTTGATTTTTCTCATGTAGCAAGATAATTGTATAAATATGTTTACATATATTGGATTTAACATATTTAACATGTATAACATATGTATAACATGTAGGGGAGGGAGTGGGGGGTAGGAGGGGAAAATTTGGAACGCAAAGTCATGCAAGGGTCAATGTTGAAAAATTATCCTCCATCCATATGTTTTGAAAATAAAGAGCTTTAATGAAAAAAAGAAATGCTATTAGAGTTCAGAGGAACTCTCTTTCTATTTGGGAATATTTGAGAAAACACAGAAAAAAGTAGCATCTAAGTAGAAATAGTATATTTCAAGCACTAGGAAATGTATATAGTCAAAGGCAGGAAGCATGAGATCTGAGTATGTATTTTGGGGAAAAGAAGGTAGCCCAAATTGACTGAAATTGAGGGTCCATGAGGTAGAATAGTGAAGCATAAGTGTGGAAGGAAAATGTGGAACATACACTGATTGAATGTGAATTCCTTTTTAAGGATAGTGAGGTTTGTACACAGTGCAATATTTATCATAACTGATTTATTTAAAGTGTTAAAGTTTGCATATTAAATTAATCCATTTTGTTTCATTTTAATTTTATATCAATTCTTCAAGTTGTGTACTATAGGTATTATTTATTACTCTGTTTTAGAAATGAGAAAATAGAGGCTGACAAAGATGAAAGACTTGTTCATGTTCACAAAGCTGGAAAATGTTAAAATTGAAATCTGACTCTAGTTCTTCCAGATCACAAATTCAACAAACTATAAGCTTATATGCTAATCTGCGTCATTATGAGAAGTCACCAAATACTTGGGTAATAGAGATTTAAAAGTAACTATGTGACATATGTATGTATAACTATATGTGTGTATGTATATGTGTGTATGTGTGTACCCACAGAGAAATGGAGAGAGATAAACAGAGACAGAGATAGAGACAGAAAGAGAACGTTCTTGATATATAGAAAATTGTTAAAGTCCTATTCAATGGTATCTGAATCTCTGCATCTTGGGATGAATTCTCCATTTGATGATTATTACTCTCTAAGAGGACATCTCCTGGTCCTTAACTAGTGTACCCTGAGGGGAAAAAATTAAAAACAAAATAAAGAAAAAATTTTAAATGTAATGACAAAAACATTTTTGTTGTATTATATTATTCTCATTGCTAATCAACCAATATTTTTTCCTTAAACATTAAGTATGTGCCAAGGCCTTGAATATAATAAAGTAGGAAATGCAATAAACATATGAGATAATGTCCATGTTCCTGCAGAAATTTAAAATCTAGTTAGAAAGATAAAACACAAACTAATAAAAAGCTAAATAACAATGTAAGATTGGAGCAATTGCGTATGTGGACTGGACCAGTGCTATCACAGAAATCAATAATTCTAAGGTGAGGAAAATTCCTCTACAAGAGAAGCTTGATTATTTTTCTACAATGATTTATAATCTTAGAGAATAACCTAGAGTACTGGAAGTCTAACTGACTTACCTATGTCACACAGGCTATATATGTCAGAATCAAGACTTAAACCCATATCTCTTTACATCTAAGGCCAGATTTCTACCCAGTATTCCATGATATCTAGATTTCAAATGCCATGTAATACAGCAATAGGAATCCTACCCCAAGATAATCCATAATTGATTTTTTTAAGGAGTGGGATAGACCATGTATGCTGACATTCAGAGATAGACAGAATCATTATTTTCTTAGAGGGTTACATGAAAGAGATGGACCTTGTGCTGGCCATTAAAAATTGATACCATTAAGATGGGAAAAGAAATATAGACAGAGTAATAGAAGTAGAGGAATTCTGTGAGCAAAGGCATAGAACTAGGAAAGCATGATGCATGGTCATGGGACAGTGAGTAGACCAATTTGGTTAATCTCCTAATTAGAATGGGTAATTGAATGCTGACAGTAATTATTTTAGTCATTTGTAACCAATAGTTGAATATGTAAATAGTTTCAAGAAGAAAGTGAACACTATTGTTAGAATACCATTGCATCTCCCTCTACTTCCATGATTAATTTGGTCAGTAACCTACCTAAATATTGAAACACCTGGGTATTAACATTACCTCACTTTTTCCTTATCTGTCAATCATCAAATAACTGATAATACCTACTATGTTTTCAGTTAATGCTAAGTATTTTGTGCAAGACAAAGAAATGAAAGCAAAACTTACCTAACTTCTATATTCACAAAGCTTGTACTTTAGTTAGAGAGTCAAAGAGAAATGTGGTTATGGACATTGCATGTGCACCTTAATATCCAAGTGCTATTTATATATCTATCATCTATCTTTCATGTATGGTATTAAATATGTATATACACACACACACACACACACACACACACATATATATATATATATGCCACATGTTATCATATGGTAACTGAGAGAGAGTACATAGTCTAGTTACTTAAAGGAGAGAGAAAACAAGCACAAAGGTTCTAAGAGGAAATAGGTTTTAAACTAGACCTTGAAGAATGAGGAGAAATAGTAAAAGTTTGAGCTGGTTCAAGGAAATGGAAAGAATGAAAGAACACATAAGAGAAGCCTATTCTAATTAATAGACCATAATATTCTACAGCTAGTTTATAGCATTCTACATACAACAGAATATAATCAACCAGTCTGAAGATGATTAAATGGTGAGGTAGATTTGGGCACTTCCAAAGCTCATTTTGAAGAAACACTTTTATTCTTCCCTCAAGCCTCCTCCTACTTTGCTTTTATTATAACATCTCTCTGATTTTTTTCAGACACATGGATACAGAGAGGGTAGCTATATGGTCTAGACATTTTGGTTCAAGATTGTTAGAGGGAAAAAGAAAGTCTCCTTACTTTATTCTTATTATGAGAGAATGGATTGATCCAAAGAGGTACAGGGCACAACAGAACTTTGGAGCTCTGTAATTGGGACAGGTCTATCTTTTATAAGGCTACAGTCAAGGAGAAGCCATTCTTCTTTTGTCCTTAAAGCACAAAAAAGAGGAAAACATGTATTTTCATAAGAGTTCACACAGAGAATCAATTTCATTGTGCACTTAGCAAAGCAGGGAAGAGAAAAGCAGCATAGGAATCTTTATATTTTTTTCTGGTTCTGTGAGTAGTACTGTATCAAAGGGCAGTGCATTACCTGAATTATTGTGCAACATTTCAACATCTGCCTCTCCTTTAGTCACCCCATTCCTTCCAATGAGGCTGCCTGAGAATTATCAAATGTTAGACTTACTCTCCAGGCATCCAGGATGAATTAATCAAAGAATCATGTCATTCAGTTCAATTCAACCTCTCCCTATATAAGTATATGCATATATTCAATAAGATACATGCATATATATATATATATATATATGTATATACACACACTCAATAAGAAACTGTTCTTTCATTTCCTATTTCAGTTGTTTGACACTTTGTAGCTCCATTTGCAGTTCTCTTAGCAACAAAACAGGAGTGATTTTTCATTTCTTTTTCCAGTTCATTTTACAGATGAAATAATTGAAGCAAATAGGGTTAAGTGACTTGCCCAGATTCACAAAACTAGCCTTAGAGTTTAAGGCTAGATTTGAACTTAGGAAGATGAGTCTTCCTGATTTCAAGTCCAACTAATTATTTACTGTAGCTCCGAGATGCCTTGAGGTATGGGGTGTTCAAGGGAACTAACACATTTGCTTTGAAGGCCTGCCAAGCCCTTTTCAGGACTGCTTTTCCCCCTTTGATGTCCTCCTGATTCATCCAGCTCTCACCTGTGGCTCCAAGAAACTGTGTGCACCAGCCATACCTCAGTAAACCATTTTGAGGGTAATAACTGATGGAGCTTAAGTCTGTTCATGAGTTAGGTATCTACCCCTAAGCATGTGAAGACTTCTCCCAGTGGAATGGCCATTTGAGAACAATTTGCTGCAACAGTTGTGAAGAGGGTGGCAACAAGCTTAGAGTTTGGTCAGACAGGAAAGATGCCATTGTCATCATGAGTTATCATGACTTTTATCCTGGCACTGGACTTTAATGACCCAAGAAGAGGGAGTGAGGCTGATGACTGTGCAACTCTGCCTCACTTAAATGCAGCTCACACATTAGTCAATCCGTCACTAGCGATGTCATATTTCCTCTTTGAAAATAAAGGCCAAACATCAACTGATGTTTAGATAAGTCACAGAGCTTACAGTCTTGTTACAAAGATAGGACACATTAACAGACAACTTAAGGACTCTATATTATATTTCAAGTGTATTAGAGAATTTTGCAACAAAAGGTTTTGCAGAATTCTAGGGGAAAGAGGTTGTGATGATGAGAGTGGTAAAGAATTTCTTTTTTTAAATTAAAGCTTTTATATTTTCAAAATATGGACATTAAATTTGGTGCCCCAATGTGGATTAAGGACCTGCACATGAAGCTCGATCATAATTTCAGTGAAGAAGTCTCTGTGACCAGGAAATAAGGTGAGAATTAAAATAGACAAGCAGGAAACTTGGTTAAGGGCTGAAATGGGGCAGATAGTAGGAAAAGAACCTCCCCCACCCTGAGAGAGCTCTGTAGAAAGTTAATACACCAATCATCTGTGACCAACTAGCAGATGTAGGTCCTTATGTAGACACTTCAGCACACATTAATTACCCTATAGCAGCATATGAGCAAATTGCTGCTGCTGCTATCAAAGCATAGGGTTTTATCCCAGGTAAATAAGACAAAGGAGAGGCCTTCACAAAAATAACACAAGGTCCAAATGAACCCTTTGATGATTTTGTGGGATGTCTGCAGACAGCTGTCATATGAACTATTGGTGAAAATGCCACAACAGAAATTATGATAAGGCAACTTGCTAAAGAAAATGCTAATGAGGTTTGTAGAAGAATTATACTAGGACTGCGCAAGGATGCTCCTTTAGAGGAGATCATAAGATGCTGTGCCACAGTGGACACAAATGCCTTTTATAGCCAGGCTATTATGCAGAATTCCCAAGATCCAAACATGGGAAGACAGGGTCCCTTTTGGCAAGGGACTTCCAGAGAGACTTGTCAATGCTTTCAATGTGGTAAAGTAGGACATCTGAAAGTTCAAATGTTGGCATAGAGACAGAGTGAGAAAACAGGGTGGGAGAACAAGAACCAAAACCCCATGTCTAAAATGCAACAGAGGCTTCCATTGGGCATCAGAATGTAGACTGATTCAGGGAAACAGGATGAGGGGCCCAGCCCTAGGGCCCAAAACAGAAAATACTTGCAGCATGATGGCAGCCGATGCTAAACCCAGAAAGCCTTTAGAAGTTCAATACCCAGACATGACCAATCAGCCAGGAAGCAACCTGATGGGAGAAAGGGATTACAATTAGGGAGAATAGAATTGTATACAGCTGGGACAACCGAGATACCCACTGGAAAGGTGAAATCTGTTCCTCTCCAGCCTATGGATCCCTTGCCTCCAGGAACAGTAGGCTTGACCATTTCACCTCCTGAGAGTATGTACAAAACAGTGTTCATCCACACACTGATGTGGGAAACTGGGGGATGTGTAGATAATATATCAGTCACTAATACAGGTACAATGTGTGACTTATCAACCAGGAAAAGTAGTAGCATCAGGTTTACTGATACAGAGTACTAACAGGCAATCTGGTGATAGTTGCCCAGATTCTGACTCCAAACAACAGAATCCAGGACTATTTTAGACTGCAGCAGTTACAGCTGACCAACCTATGCTCACTATCAATGTAAATGGCATTCCATTAGAAGGATTGGTAGACACAGGTGCAGATTGTACAGATATTAGAGGTGCCAGCTGACCTAATCACTGCCCAAAGATTAAGGTAGACACTTATATGCCTGGTGTAGGAGGATCAATAATAGCTGAGGTTAGTGCTACCCCTTTCAGATGAACATTTGAAGGTGAAACAGGAGTTGTTAATCTTTTTATTGTTGAAAAATCCCCAAGAATCTGTGGGGAAGAGACATTTTACAAAAGTTAGGATTACAAAGGAGTACTTCAGTTTTTTAGGCAGGGCTGCTGTTGAAGGCCTGCCAACACGTTCACCTGTTCCTCTCCAAAGGAAAACTGATACAGCACTGTATCCACACTGATACAGAACAGTGGCCTTTAGCCAGTGATAAAATACAGGCCTTATTAGATATAGTACAGGAGCAACTTGACCAAGGACACTTATAACCTTCTGCAAGTCCTCCTGTATTTGTTGTAAGAAAAAATTCTGAAATATGGAGGATTTTGACTGACTTAAAAAGGTAAATGAATAGATGGAAACTATGGGAGCTCTTCAGCCTGGACTTCCAGTCACTAGTAGTCCATCTGGACTCAATTGCCTAGAGAATGGCCTCTTTGGGTTATAGACATTAAGGATTGTTTTTATTCTATCTCTCTAGATAAGGAGGATATGAAAAGATTTGCCTTTTCAGTGCCCAGTGTTAACTTAGCTGAGCCTTATAAAAGATATGAATGGACAGTTTTGCCACAGGGACAGCCCTACAATGTGCTAAATGTATGTTGCTCCTGCTCTTATTCCACTAAGAAAAGCATTTCCAAAAGTTATGTTGTTACATTATATAGATGATATATTGGGATGTGCACCTGAGGAACAAATGTTAGAAGCACATCTACAAAAGACCATAGAAACATTAAGGAACTACAACTTGCATATAGCTCCAGAAAAAAAAATCCAAAGACATGTTCCTTTTCAACATTTAGGATATGAAGTTTATCCTTAGTACTTACAGTACAAAAACTTTCTTTAAGAACAGAGAAGCTAAACACTTTAAATGACTTTCAGAAATTGATAGGAGATATCTAATGGATGTGCCCAGTGTTAGGCTTGACTACCTATCAGTTACAACCATTATATATAACATTTTAAGGGGAGACAGTGCTTTAAACTCACCACGCCAGTTTACAAAAGAAGCTCAACAGGCTTTAAGAGAAGTTGAACTGGCTTTATCCAATGTGGTTGAAAGAATCACTCAAAAACACTTGAAAATACCAGTTTTTGCTACAAAAAAGACACCCACAGCAGTCCTTCATCAAGGAGGCAGTGTGATAGAGTGGGTGAACCTCTCTGCACAACGAGAACAAAGCCTTACTCCTTATCCAGTGCTTGTGTCTAGAATTTTATTAAAGGCCATTAAGCAAGCAATACAATTATCTGAGATAAGGCCTGACAAGATATACACATTCTATACCAATGCACAAATTAATGTGTGCTGTAAAACCATCCCAGAGTGGCAGATTTTATTGGCCACATCTCTAAATTTTACACATGGGTCACCACTAAAGATAACCAGACTATTACATAATTGGC
This sequence comes from Sarcophilus harrisii, assembly GCF_902635505.1. Taxonomy (NCBI): domain Eukaryota; kingdom Metazoa; phylum Chordata; class Mammalia; order Dasyuromorphia; family Dasyuridae; genus Sarcophilus; species Sarcophilus harrisii. The sequence goes on along the minus strand of NC_045426.1, from coordinate 375,460,286 downwards.
AATGGATTCTTGAAGAAAGGTTTCTAAAGATGCATCCAAACATAATATTTCTGCTGTATACGCTTGTGACTTAACTATAAAGAGAGTAGTGAGAAGTCCTTTTCAGTCCACTCAGCAGAATGAATTGTATGCAATCATTCTAGCTCTTACTTATTATCCAGGAGATATAAATATAATATCTGATTTGGCCTATTCAGTAGGTATAGTGCAAAGAATTGCCACAGCCCAAATAAAATGTGTAGCTTCTAATATATATCAGTTCTTTAAGGAACTTCAAGAGCAAGTAAGAAAGCATCCAGGTAAGATTTATATCTTGCATGTCCACTCATATAGTGGACTCCCAGGTCCTATTTTTGATGGTAATTCAAAGGCAGATAGCCTTCTAACTATGTTGGTCAATACTTCTTTATTTCAAGAAGCCCAAGAATCTCATTCTAAATATCATCAGGCTGCTCACGCTTTACATTTGCAATTTGGGCTAACAAGAGAAGAAGCTAGGAACATAGTAAAAGCCTGTACAGCTTGCCTTCCTCTCCATGCTCCTATGTTCCCTCCAGGGAAGAATCCTCATGGTTTGAGACCCAATGAAATCTGGCAAATGATGTGACCCATTATAAATATTTTGGTCATCTGTCTTTTATCCATGTTATGGTAGACACCTTTTCAGGATTTACTTTTGCAATACCAGCAGCAAAAGAGATAGCCCAAGTGGTCGCTGAATTCCTTATACAAGCTTTTGCAATTATGGGTGAGCCACAAGCAATAAAAACAGATAATGGACCTGCATATACTTCTAAACATTTTGCACACTTTTGTGCACAGTATAAGATTTTACACACCATTGGCATACCCTTTAATCCTCAAGGACAGGCAATAGTAGAAAGGAGAAACAGACATCAAGACACACCCCCAAAAACAAAAGAAAGGGAGAATCACAGGTAACCCTAGAGAACTTCTAAATCTAGCTCTTTATACTATTAACTTCTTGATTTTTGACAAAGATGCACTGGCTCCAGCAGACATGTTTTATAACCCACCAGAAGGGCAGTGTCCAGTGTGAGCAGTTCCACTATCTTTAGATAATCACCAGGTGATGTGGAGAGAGCCAGAAAGTGGTGAATGGAAGGAACCAGATAATTGCTTGGGGGAGAGGGTTTGCTTGTATCTCTACAGAAGGAGAAGGAATCAGATGGGTGCCAATGAGCCATAATTGCCTTGTCTATCAGAGCGACAGAGCAGACCCTTGAAATGAAGGAGAAGACCCAAGAAACATGGGGTGGTTCTATCATTGACTGTGCCCACCACTGAAAAAGATGGCAGTTATGATAATTGACTTATGGACATCAAAAATTGTTAATGAGACTGATGCAGGACTTCAAAACCATCAGGAATCATTAGATTCCCTGAGAAATGATAAGACTGTTACAGGACTTCAAAATCTGCAGGAATCATTGGATTCCCTAACACATAAAAAGACTGTTGCAGGACTTCAAAAACATGCAGGGATCATTGGATTCCCTGACACATAAAGCAATGGACAATAGATTAGTTTTGGACTATCTCTTGGCTGCTGAAGGAGGCATATGTGTGACTGTTGTTTACATACCCTCCTTCTAGGACTTCTGGAAATCTTTCACAATACCATGTTGATTCATATTGTTTGTTATATCACTACTTGCATGTATAATTCATGTTTGTTACACCACATTAAGCCTGCACTGACTGTGGGGAGAGTCATCACTACTAGTCTGTACTTTATTGCTATGTGCTTGTGTAATACCTCCCATGCTGATGGGTTTGTGTATACCTATTTCTGGTAAGACCCTTCAGCCCAGAAACCAGCTAACAATATCTGGCTTTACTCCCTACTTTCCTTTGGTGTTTTTCACCTCCTTTCCTGAGAAGTCAGGGGATGTGTGATCACTTTCTTTTTAGTATTTTTATCCCCTTTGCTGAGAAGTCAGGGAGGGCGTGACCACCTGGGTTCTAAAACAAAAGAAAGTGGGAGATGTAATGGGCTGAAACTCTGAAATAGTGTGTTTGAATCAGACAGCTGAGCACTTAAGGCTAATTACATATTCGTTGTGAGATAATGGCTCTATATACATATATTTAGATGAGATGATTATGTGATGGCTCTCCTCACCATTAGTGCTTGCTGAATGTTTCATGGTGAGGTCATCATAGGCAAGGATTGGAGGACTGAGGGAGAGAGGTCAGAGTCACTTGGGTGCAGGATGAGGAAGAGAGAGACTAGAGATTCGAGACTCTAGAATCCAGGATATATCTTTGGTAAGCTGCATGGCAGCTTGCCTGCCTCTTTCACTTCTCCCTCTAAAGACCAAGAACTTTGATTCATCCTGACTGACTGATCCTGAGACCCTTCAGAGAGCTAACACAGGCATTAATGAAGTTTTTTTTTCACCCAGATGTAAAATGGTTATTTATTGAAGGCTTACTATGTATGCAATGATTAATCCCTTTGTTTCCAGTGTCTTGTCATCACTGCTATTTCCAGGCTTGTTGAGAAGAGCTGGTCCTACCTGAGTTTTCAGTTCATTTCATGAAGTATTTTTAAAAGTAGTCTATATTCATATTGCCATACAATGGACTATCAATACAAAGACAAATATGAAAGAGGGATCCTTTCCTCAAAGAGTTTGCATAACACTGGAGGATTCACCATAAGAACAGTTCATCTCTTTAAGCTGAAATAAGTGGGAAATAAAGTAATAACAATTGTATAAATATTCTTGTAGGAAGTGACTTCTGAGCCAAATTTCAAAGGAACTCAGGTTTCTAAGAGAGAGAGTTGGGAGAAAGCCCAGAACAGAAGCATAAAATCATGTATATCTTCATGGCTATTCTGCCCTATTCTTCCCTTTCCTTTTCCAAAAGCCTAGGACCCATAGGGATCTATAGTTGTTTCCCCAAAATTCATTCCTACAAAGACATTTTCCTTCTTTACTATATTTGTCCTCATTTAATTTATCTTCATACATGTCTACATTGTCCTAGTATTAGTTGGAATATATATTATTTAGCAAATATTTCAGTTATGCTGATACATAGGCTATCGATATTGCGTGGTGAAAGATAATCACTGATGGAAAGACTAAGGCTGTTGATCCATTGACCAAGTACTTTTTCCTTGAGGAATTGCTTTAGGTTAACAATTCAGTGAAGGAAAATGATAAATCTTTCAATTGGAGTCTATGGCCACCAATCTTGGGTTAATGACAACATGACTTATAGAAATATGTCTGCCCCACTATCAGGAGGCCTCACATTTCAAGTTGTTTTCTTCCAGAGAGGATGTCTTATTCATATATATATACTTTAATCCAACCCACTCTGGCACTAATAATACACCTTTACAAATAAGTAAGCAGGGCTTAAGAGAAAGTCTATGACCATGGAACAGAATAAAATTATCTGACCACACAGGGATAGAGCCCTTGACCTTAATCTCATTAGAATCAATTTCTAATCAACTGAGCTAGTACTCACAACTGAACGCCTAGTGGGAAGGAACAGATTAAGGAAATTCCATGGCAGGTATACATTTCACAAAGAATTAACCCTTTTCATAACTGCCTTGCCTAATATAATGACAAGAACAACGGGGTCAGTCAGTCAATACCCAAGTAAATGACAAGACAGAATTTTTTTCTTCCCTAAATAAAATAGATTAATTAGAGCTTCTTTCTTTGAGAGAAAGGATAAGGTACAGTATTGTAGATTGTAATCTGAGGAATCTGTATTCAAATTTTAGGTATACTGCTCAGTACCCATGTGATTTTAGCAAATGACAATATTTGGGGGCTTTTATAAATTTAATCTGTAAGATGAAATGTGTGACCCTAAACCCCATTTCAAGCTGAGCCTATGATCTGTTATTTGCTGATCAAAGATGATCACTTACTTAGTTCCTTTACCTGGAAAGCATTCTTTCCTCTAAATACTGTCTTTCTTTTCCTTTCTCTCCCTTTGATTTTCCATATTCTACAGTTCTTTAAATCCCACCTCACATCTGTTCTTCCAAATATCCTTTCTTGTCCTTCCAGCCTGAAGTGATTTCTTATTTCCATTAAATTAATAGCAATTAACTTTTCATGGGTTTATTATCATCCTTAATAAACTATAATTCTTTATTCCTACCTTGTTCAACATATTATAACAATTTTGAACTCAGAAACCATTCTTTTTTATCCTCATCATATAACATGATTCCACATAGTAGGTTCTCAACACATATGTGGTAATCAGCTTTAGAGATAAAGATGGACTTTTTGGATGATGATAAATCAAAGAGGGGGGAAGGGTAGTATAGTGAACTAAATATTAGATTTGGAGCCTGAGCAATTGGTTTTGAATTTTGGCTTTACCACTTACCCTCTATGGTAAATTAAATCATTTAATTCTTCGGCTCTTCAGTTTTTTCTTCTGTAAAATGAAAGACTGGATTGTATCAGGATTTCTTAAACCTTGTAAACAGCCTGTTGAAATCTATGGACTCCTCAGAATAATGTTTTTAAAATGCTTAAAATAAAATAGCGGGATAATGAAAGATACAAATTATATTAGAAAATAGTTATTAAATAATATCTAGATGATATATTTGTGTTTAGTCATATGTATAAATATATATTTGTACATCTAAGTACAAATATATGAAATATAAAATATACAAATATGTGAAATGTTTCTTCATACCCACACATGTATATAAATACATACCCATGTACATATACACATACATACACATATTCACCAAGTTCATAGACTTGTTAAGAATTCATAGACTAGATGGCCTCTGGGTTCTTTCCAACTACAAACATGTACCTAAATGACCTCTAAAGTCTTTTCCATTTCTAAATCCATTACAGAAGGAATAATAGTTTGCAATTTTTCAACCCTCAACAAGAATCCAAAGGTTCTCAAGCCTTATCTAGAAATGAAGATGGGGAGTCAAAATTCTAATTAGTGCAAACCCATAAAAACAAACTCCCCAAAGTTGGCTTGTACAACCTTCCTAATCCAAGCTGCTGAATTTCAAACAGCTCTAAAAGGATTTTAATCCCTTCCTATATGCCAATACCTAATTATAAACCTCTCTAATTAGTCAGGAAATAGGGCTGCTGCTACTTTGTGAGGAGAACCTAGGTACCTGCATCCTCCAGAAAAGATGGTAAAAAGGAATGGAGGTAGTTAAATCACTTGGTCTCATTCCATCAAGGTTATTTCCCAGCATCCTTAGACTGAACTGCATTTTTTATTGGATATTTCCAGTTTACTTTGTGTTTCTTACTTCACCACAGTTCCCACTCCTCGGTGCAGCTCCTTTCTTTGTAGCAAGTCTCTAAAAGTAAGAACAACTGTTATGTAAAATATGCTTGTGACTTTGCATTAAATGAATCTTTAGAACTTCTTAGCCCTTTAGGGCAAGAAGAGAATCTTCTGGGGGAAGGGGGAAAGTATCTTAATATTCCAGATAGAAGGAGTTTGTTTTACATTGTATTGCTTTTTTAAAAACTCTGCTTTATTTTCACTTGATTTCTTTTCATATCCCAGTTAGCAAAGGAATTGACCAGAACTAAGAACAACCCTAGAGCAATAGCTACAATTCCACTGTGCTTGTCAGATACTATCTGGCCACTGATTATAGCCTGAGAGGATATTGCTTCCTTTCTCAACTTTTTGGTAGGTCCCCATTGCCAGAGAAACATTACCCTTTCTCTCATGGGGACATAGCAGGATTGTATGGAAGGAAGCATATTATTTTAAAATTTTATTTTATTTTATTTTACTTTGTGTCCTATTCTAAAGAGTATTACAAAAGACCAGACATTACCTTCTATAATACCAAAATCTGAACATCATAATTATTGATGGGCCCAAGAACAGGTTCATCTGGAATCATATATTTGGCAGAGGCTTATATTGAGCATGTTAGTTAAAATCCAAATGGAGTCTTCCCTTCCCTCCTCCCAATTTTACCCCCTCCAATACATCATGTTAATTGATTAATTCTATATCAGCAGTAGAAGGTTTGGATAAAACAAATGATGAGACTATGGGTAATTAGTAGTTCAGGATATACCTTTCCCTGTCTCTAAGTAATAAAATCTCAAAAATGGTGAATTCTTCTTTCAAATGCTTGGTTATCTTTTTGTTCTAATATACATATCTATATATCCTTTCCCCAAACAATTCAGGGAGAATAACATGGGAGATGGGATTGGGTTTGGAAGAGGCAGGTCAGGAGATGAACTAGCATCAACAAATATATAAGCACCAAAGCTCAGTACTGGACAGAGAGATCAAACAAGCATCCAAATGTCAGAGTCATGATGTAAAGGAGTAAACAGTGCAGATTGCAGTCTCAGCTCCTTAATAGTAATATATAGTCAGACTTCAAATTCAGTTTTTTTTTTTTTTTGCCTCCAAGGATTTTTTCTTTAGTTAAAGCTGTATACTTTATTATTTCCTAGATTAACTCTCTCAAACTTGAAGCATATGTATTTGATCACCATTTTGAGCCTCTGAACACTATCCCCAAGCTTCCACTTGTATTTTATATTTTAACTAGTTAGTTCTTGGGCTGCTCCCTTAGGATGAATGAACATAGTCCCAAATCCATAGTTAGCATTCAGAAATTTGGTCAACAACCATTACTGAGCAGTTGCTATGTATACTAAGTGCATATAAATATATATCTTGGAGCTGGGGTTGGTCAACACTCAACTACATTGCTATCTAGCTAAGGATTGGGACACCTATAAATAGTGTATTATTGGACTAAAACTATACAAAACACAATTATCTCCATAAATTAAAAAAAAATTCAGTCAGTGGTTTAGGAAATTTTCATAGAAGTAACAATTGTAGTTGAATAAACAGGATTTTACTAAGCAAAGGGAAGAAGGAAATGATTGTCAGAAGAAATATTCAGGGCAGAGAGATAGGAATGAACAAGGAAATCACCAGGATGGGTAGGGAGCTGTTAGGCTGGAGCACAAGAGTCTTGCTGAGTAGCAGTGGGAGGGAGAGGAGGAGAAACATTGAATAAGTAAGCCTGGGCCAGATTATAACGTGAGCAAAGTTCACAAAATCAAAGCATCAAAGGCTTGGAAAGGATCTTGAAAAGTCACCTTGGTTCATTCACCTCTCTTTAAGTAGGATCACACAAAAACCATCCCAGCAAAAGCAGAATCTAGCATATTTCTAAAACCCCTCCAAAGAAAAAAAGATTTTCTCCAGTCCAAACCTAGTCCTTCGGGTGATGTCAAAACATATATTCTGACCTGCATATCTTGTTCATATCATGGACATTATTTCTTAGTGGTCTTCTGTTACCTGAGCAGACAACCTCTTCTTTTAACTTTTTTTTTTCCTGGTGAGTAAAGCTGTGGCCTGGAAGTAAGAGACAAATTCTAGTTTTGCTTTTGACACTAACTACCTGGATCCCCTGAGGCAAGTGACTTCCCCTCTCTCAGCCTATTTCCTCATCTGTAAATTCCAGGCACTGATCGATATGATCTCATAGGCTTGTTCTAGCTCTGACAATCCATGATCTTTCTTTTGTTCAGCAGGTTTATGGTGTGTCACAATTGAGGATATTTTGCATGTAAGTATAGTTTTGCTGTGCTAAATTCACTCAATATCTATTTGAAAAATATTTATTGAATAGCTACTATTGCAAAAATTTCCGCTATCAGTGGCTGAGGAAAGGAAATAGAATACAGTCATTGTCCTTGAGAACTTTATACTGGAATTGAAGAGATGACATAACAGAAATGCAAAGTTAACAATATTTTAGATGTACATTTAAATATATATTTATAAATTATATTATATAGAATATATATAATATATAGATTATATCCTATATTGTATACTATTGGAATACATGGGGGCTGTTGGAATACACAGAAGCCACCTGACAGTGGCTGCTGGAGGTCCAACCCAGAACTGCAGAATGGATCTCCTCTTGGAGAGGATGGCACAAGGAGACTGAGAGGCAGTTGCTGTTCTCTGATTTCTGAGACGTTGTTGCGTTGTCTCTTCTTTCTCCAATTTATCTCCACTTTATCTTATTCCCAGTTGACAACACCTGTGCAGCAAAGGCTGCCCTGCAACTCCTTCAGATGCTATGATCCACAGCTGTGGAGGCTCTCAGAGAACTGACCTATCTGTTAACAGTATACCATATTAGATACATGTATAACAGGAATTATATGCTAGTATATAACCTATTACATATAAATTATACATATATTATATACACATATATATTTAATTACTAAAAGTAAATATGTCCTAAATGCCAAATGGATAGGAAAGGGTCAGTGTGACAGATTTTACTATCAGAGCTTTAATTTTATCCTGAAAATTGTACGTGACATTATGAATAACTATTATGTATTACTTGCTTTTCTTTTTTCCTTTATTTAATAAATTCACCATGATGCTGTCAAATTAGATAGCCTCCCACAGGAAGGAATAAGTAATTCCATATAGGGAAATGGCATGAGCGAAAGTAAGAAGTAGGAATGCACAAAGTACTATTTTAAAAATAGTTAAGTGAGGGACAACTGGGTGGTGAAGAGCACCAGCCCTGACATTAGGAGGACTCAGGCATTTAATGCTTCCTAGGTGTGTGACTCTGGGCAAGTCACTTAATCCCAATTGACTCAGGAAAAAAAAAAAAAAAAAACTAAATAGCTGCTGTTAATGTCAATTAATTAAACAGTAACTTATCACCTAGTGTTCCACCCTGCAGATACAAAGACAAAATGAAGTAGTCTATGTTTTTAAGATTACATTCTACTAACAAGGAGAGAAAAAGTTTTTCTCTGATGTGTACATGATTGATACAAAAATGAATACAAGGTAATGGTGGGGAAGATGAGTAACGTATATTATTTAAGTAATCTACATTGATCAACCTTGGTTGGGTAAGAGAAGTGGGAGATCAGATGGGTCTCATGGAGGATACAGTATTTGATCTGAGCTTTGAAAGAAACCAGGAATTCTAAGAGGAAGTGGTGCTGAAGAAGCTATGCTGAGAGAGTATTCCAAGTGGAGTTATTAGCCTGTGCAAAGACTTAGAAATGGAAGACAGTGTTGTATATAAGTAATAGCTAGATCAGTTTAACTGAGTATGGTGTGAGAAAGATATTAATGTAAAATAAGAGTAGAAAGATAAGTAGGGCTGTATTGTGGTATGAGGAAACTCTGGATTCTTGAAAGCTATACCAATGGACCGTAATCATCATCAGTAATTATTATTACTTTCATTACAGTTAACATTTATATAGTACTTTGAGGTTTATAAAGCATATTAAAAATATCTTATTCTCACAATGACCTGGGGTGAGGGGAGGTGCAATTATTATCTAATTTTACAGATGAGGACACTGATGTTGAAGACATTTAAGTAATTTGCCTGAGCTCACATAGCACATAAACATCTAAAAGCAGATTTGAACTCTGGTCTTCCTCACTCTCTGGCCAAAGCTCTATCCACTGTGCCACCTAGCTAACTCTACATCAAAGAGTCAATCCTGAAAGGCTTTGGATATGAGTAGGCAACAGCTTTGATGTGTGTTTTCCTAGGATCATGCTAACCTGGTTCTAAGAGGGACCTTGCCACAAGATTAATCACAGACATATTGCCACAGCAACTCATGAGGAATTTATAATAAGTTATGGAATAGTTGTGAGCTTGGTCTGTACAGAGATTTACTATTATTAATGGAGTCACACTTAAAGTGCTAGAGTTATGTGACTAGACTCATACTGGAGGAAAGCACTCATGAGAAAGACAAGTAGAAGGAAGTCAGATTTGGTAATACACTGAATGCCAGATTAAGGAGTTTCATTATTTTCTTTTTGTTTTTAATTGTAGTAAGTTTTTTTTTTTTTATTCTTAATGCACCTTGCTTTACAAATCATGTTGGAAGAGAAAATCAGAGCAAAGGGGGAAAACAATGGAAGAGAGAAAAAAAAACAGAAAAAAGAAGTCAGCATAGCATGTTTTGATTTACATTCAGTCTCCTTAATTCTTTTTTCTGGGTGGAGATAGCATTTTCTGTCCAAAATCTATTGGGAATGCTTTGGATCACTAAACTTCTGAGAAGAGCTAACCCTTTCATATTTGATTATTGCACAATCTTGCTATTATTATGTACAATATATTTCTGGTTCTGATTGTTTCACTCAGAATCAGTTCATGTAAATTTTTCCAGGTCTTTCTATAATCAGTTTGCTCATCATTTTTATAGAACAATAATATTCCATTACTTTTATGTACCATTACCTTTTTCAGCCATTCCCCAATTAATGGGCATCCACTGCTTTTCCAATTCTCTGCTACTACAAAAAGAGCTGCTACAAACATTTTTGCACATGTGGCTCAGATTAAGGAATTTCAAATTGTTCCTTATCCATAGCATGGGGTCAATGATATTTTTATTTCAGTACAGGAAAGTGACATAAAACAGTGGAATATTGGGTAGTGAATCTGGCAATGACAAAAAAGAGGAATAAGAATAAGACCAAATGGAAAGCAGCTACTCAGTTAAGATATTATTATAATAACCAGGCCTAGTTTGAGGAGGCTCTATTAAGCAAAATTTACAGTCTGTGTATAGTTCTTTTTAGGTACCTGGCTCTATCAGTTCAACAAATAATTTCTATTTGTACAGTTATGTTGTATTCATCAACAGCTGCCATCCCTTAACAGGATATTTTTCTACTTTCTGGCATATTGAGTAGTATAATGGGTATACACAATTCCTTTTCTTACTGATCCTCTCATTTGCCCCCAAACTGTAGATTTTGCAACGTTGGCTGGTCTTTGCTTCACTCAAGTTTCATTTAAAGAAACAACAACAAAAAGAACATTCTCAGTCTTTGCTGTTGGGGAAAATTTCCTTATTCAGCATAAGATAATGCACACTTGCCCTGTTAACTCAGCCTTGCAGAAAACACTCTTGTCAGTTGGCATGAGCTTCGCTCCTTTCACCTCCGGCAGGTGGTAAAGGCATTTTGCAAAGGAAGATTCCAAATTGGGTTAAATACCCAAATAGGCAAATGGCTTGGCTCTCCAGGGTGAGGAATTGCATTGATGCTAACCTTTACAAAGCCTGGTTCTGGGCCACCAAACAAGGAAGCCATCAGGAAAACTGTCATGTAGAAGGAATTTGTCCTTTGCACCTTCCCACTTCTTCCTTTTGTGTTATTCTCCTGCTCTCCTGACTGGTGTCCCAGTGTTTATCCAGTAACTCCTTTCTTTCAGCTACTAAGATGCTAGCTAAGCTCTTAATTTTAAGTGATATGATAGGGCTTGTGGTATGTTCCTTCTTAAGAGGGATATCCCAGAAAACACCAAAGTCTGTAAAACTTAATGACATGGATCAAATTTTGTTCTAGGCTGTGTTTCTTAAACCAATTCACTCAGAAGACTACCTGATCCATTCATAAAGCTGTCCCTGCAATCAATAATAATAATAAGAAGAATAGCTACTATTTATATATCACCTATTATGTGCCAGGAACTATGTTGAGTATTTTACAAATCTCTCATTTGATCTTCACAACAATCTGGGAGGTAAATATTATTTTCCCCATCTTCTAGTTGAAGAAACAGTCAAAAATCAAATGACTTGCCCAGTGTCATAAGGATTCTGTCAGACTAGATCTGAATTCAAATATTCCTGACTCTAGGCCCAGAGCTTTATCTACTGTGCCATCTAACTTCTTAATTGTAGTAATCAATTTATAGATTTGTTTTGAATTTACCCCACCAGGGCACTGATACCAGGAAAACCAAATAATTAATTTAGTATGTGGATATTGGCTTTGCTCATGTCTTCCCAGCAATCCAGGGACCTCTGAAAGTTTCTGCCAATACTCACAATAAAAGGGAAGCATTTCTAAGGAGTTCAGGCTAGAATAGGTACTTTTTAAAGGAAAGGGTTTTTGACTTATTGAAATTCAAATTTATACTGCTGATCAAACAGGGTCCACGCCTCTTTTTTTTAATTACATTTTTTATTTAAGTTTTTGTTTATTTTTCAAAACATATGTATGAATAATTATTCAACATTAGCTCTTGCAAAACCTTGTGTTCCAATTTTCCCCCTTTCCCCACACCCTCCTCTACATGGCAAGTAGTCCAATATATGTTAAACATTAAATCCAATATATGCATAAATATTTATACAATTATCATGCTGCACAAGAAAAATCAATCAAACCAGTAAAAAAAAAAAGAGAAGTAAAATAAAATGCAAGCAAACAACAACAGAAAGAGTAAGAATGTTATGTTGTGAACCCTATGTTCACACAGTTCCCACAGGCCTCTCTCTGGGTGTAGATGATTCTCTTTATCATTGAACAATTGGAGCTAGTTTGAATCATCTCAGTGTTGAAGAGAGGTATGTCTATCAGAATTGATCATTGTATAATCTTGTTGCCCATAGCTCTTTCTTACTCAAGAATTAGACCTCCCAGAAATTTATGGATTTAGAGGCAAAAATGGATTTATTGATTTAGAGGAAATTAGAGATATTCTACCCTGAGCTCACTTAATATATAATGGAACTGAGGACTATAGGATGATCATATAAGATCTTACATAATTATATGATTTTACATAAGATCATATTTTTTTATTTTTTGTCATTATGCTGTACTGCATTAATGTTAATTTCCCTGACTACCCCAGACTTCCTGTATCTCCTTCTCTGAAATGCAGCTTCAGCAGTTATTGTTGGAGTTCAAAAGGAGACTCCAAAAGGTTGGGATTTCAAACTACTGTCATGAGGAGTCTCAAAAGAATTTGCAGGCTTGAACCCAACTCCAAATCAAGGAGCAAAGTTTATTATAATTATTTTGTTAATTGAAGTGTGTTAGGTTCCAAAATAATTTAGCAAAAAAACAAGAATAAGAAGATAAATTTATAGAAAAAAGTTAGGGAGAACAGGAGCTTCATGCTACTAATTTGCTAATTGTATGTCTTAGAAGTAAATTTTAGAGATGGTCTATTCATTATTATCTCAGGAACTCTTATCATTGACCAACAGATTGTTTATCTGACAGTCAGCAATGTTTGTAGGACTATAGTACTCCTAAAGCCAGGGCTCTCAAGGTTATCTCTATATCTTCCCTAAAAGCTAGGGGAAGAAATATAGAACTGTAGACCTATAGCATTGCTAAGGTCAGGGGACCTCAGGGTTACTATCACTCCCAAGTCCAGGGGATCTTTGCAACATTTCCCTTAGAAGCATTACTCTATCGCTTATAGCCTGTTAACATAAAGTACCACTTAATCATATTCTGCCTTATATGTTCTGCAGTTGTTTCATATGTTAGCCTGATATCTCTAATTCAGTTATAAACCCCTTGAAAATAGGAACAATTTTTCTATTCCATATAGCACAGGGGCCCAATCACACAGTAAGTGAGTGATTGTTTTGTTAACTTCTTTTCTCCTACGTTTGCTGCTATTTGTTTTTGTTTTGATTTAATTGAGGAAAATTTTAGAGGTCTAAAACAGAGACCTGATGGCATAGTAATGTCCTAGGATGGATCCATAGTCACCAGTTCTCCAACTAACTCAGTGATAATCTGATTTCAACTCCCTTGCTTAGTTTGTGAGATTGAATAGCATTCACAAGATCGTCTGTGTTTCTCAGATCTTCTCTTTGGACATGGAAACACTTTCATGTATGTATCAGCATAGAAAGCTAGCAGGGAAGGGAGATGGGGTAGGGCAAGGAGGGGAAGGACTATGGATTTCACAAAGGCTCAAATAATTCATGAAAGACAACTTCCTTCTTATTTAAGTTCTTATTTAACTGGCTCTCTTCAGTGACACATGCCCATGGGGATATTGATGTGGTTCATTTGTTGATGTGCTGGAGAATGCTTTTTTTTTAGGTTACTCTCTTTCTTAGTGGGTCACAAAGGAAGAACTAAAGGTATATCTTGGCCCAGCTGGTGATTTTTTAAACAATATTGGTGTTTCCTTGTTACTTAACAAATCATAGAGAAAAACTGGACTCGAGCACTAAAGAGGCAAGTTCATGATAACAAATCATTCCAAAGGATAAAGTGCAGTGAAGTCCCAAAAATTAAGTTCCAAAGAAGTTATACACATATCTGATCTCTTTGAGGCTTGTGTTTTAGGTCTGGACCCAACAGCTTTTCCAGAATCAAATGAATCAGAAGAAGACACCTCCCTATCAATTTAAAATTATTTCAACATCCAAACCACCTCTTTCTTTTCAAATATCCTTCTTCTTTTTAAACTCTTCCCATAAAAGAAGAGTTTCCTTTTCATTAACTTCACTTACTAAGTGTGATCTGCCTTGCATCCCTAGACAGCACTGACACTGGTGCTCTTAATACAATGAGTTCCCAATTGTTTTGGTTCTGTCTTTCTTCATCATAACTGACTTTTCATGACCCAGTTTGAGATTTCCTTGGCAAACATACTGAAGCCATTTGTCCTTCCCTTCTTCAGTTCATTTTAGAAATGAGGAAACTAAGGCAAAATGAATTAAATTATTGTCTCATGGTCAAACAGCAAAAATGTATCTGAGTCCATATTTTAACTTGGAAAGATGAAGCTTCTTGACTTTAAGCCAGGTACTCTGTCTATTGAACCACCTATCTACCCCATGAGTTCTCAATAAATTTTACTGAATTGCAGACATGACTTTCTCATTTTTTTCATTCAAAATTTTATTTATTATATGGTTCTATATTCAGCACCATTCGTGACAGCTTTGTAGACAATTATTAGGAACTTAGCCTCTAATTCTCTCTTATCTCTTCATCATTATCTTTATTTAAAGATTCCATTCTATATTGGCAAAAGATTTTGGAAGTGTCAAAATCTGCTTACTTTAGGCAAAAGATAAAACAATGCAATGATTGTATTGTCCATAGTGGGGTACTTTGCTTCAACAAAGTAATCTATGATGGTCAGAATAACCAGAGAATTTTTCAAGTCCCCATTGGTCTTGGTTTATGGTGACATAGTCTCTGCAAGTTTCTTGGAGAGGAAATACAGTATGGTGGAAAAAGATAAGATTGTTCAGGAAAGGTGGGTTTATATTCTATAACTATTATTTACTTGGAAATCACTTTGTAGCTTGGAACAAGTCACTTTTCTCCTTTGGCCTAGGTTTTCCCATCCAAAAATATGGTGTGTGTTGGGGGGGAGTTGCTAGTTGATTTCACAAAGCTTTTCCAGCACCAAAATTCTGAAATGCTAATTTTTGTTCATAATACACACACACACACACAGAGAGAGAGAGAGAGAGAGAGAGAGAGAGAGAGAGAGAGAGAGAGAGAGTATTCTCCCCGGCATCCCAGGATTTCAGTATTTCTCTCAGATTGAGGCTTTGTTCCTTAGAATCTAACTTCAAAGCTTTTCCCAAGTAGAGCTTTGCAGGTCATCTAACTTCAAAGCTTAATAGAGATGATTTAACATCATTAAGCAGGGCACTTGAAGAAACAAAGATTTAGGCTCAAAGCAGCCATTCAAGGCATCCAATTTATTGTTTTTCCTGTTATCCCCAGACCCCAACTTCATAAGGAATTTCATAAAATATCAAGGCATATTCCAAAAAGTGGCAGCTCCTGGGTTTTTCTTTATCTTCTTTCTTTGCTTGTTTTTCTCCCCCTTAGTAAATATGTACAACCAATTCAGTACATTCCAACAAACATTTATTAAATGCCTTCTATGTGCAAGCAGTATTCAGTTACAAAATATTTTAAAGTATCCCAAAAATCTTGAAGTCATTTTAATATTTAATAGCTGAAGTATTTTAATTTTAGGAAGTTTTAAGCTTTATAACTTAACTTTAGGTTTTAGGTTTTAGTAGCTTAAAACTGAGATAAGACTTTTAGGATACCTGTACCATAAGATCATAAATGTAGCTCGGAAAAGGACCTTAAATATTAACTACTTCCGATCCCTCATTTATAGAAGAATAAAATGAGGCTTATATAAGACCCAACATTTCATTGATCTTTACTAAATTAATAAATTTAAAACAGCTCTATCAAGTAGTCAAAACAGAAGTTTGTTATTCTATTTTACAGATGAGGAAACTAAGGACCAGAAAATTTAAGTAACTTATCCAGAATTGTGACAAATGGAATTCTGAGATAAAGTTAAAAACATAATTCATCAATTTATTAGTTAGGTTAGCTATTTTCCGAGATCATTGGTCTCTTTTGCTTACCAAAGACACTAGATGAGAGTCAGAGGGCCCTTTAAATCTAGGTGCCTCTTTTCTTCTGATTGATCTAAGTCTTTGAGATCTCCCTGAGCAAATGTAAGACAACTATGATTGGAAGGTTGGTTGGCTGTTATGTGTGCCTGATTATGTCCCTCTGCAACACTCAAGTCATTCCATGACAGACAGCTGTAATCTGGACTCTATTAGGGGCTGGGAGTAATTATTGTACTCAGTTATAATCTTTAGAAACGGGATCTGAGGAAATAGATGTATTCACTGAGAGAAACATTTGTTATTAACTAAGACAATCCAATATATTGTTTATATTGGATTATAAATAATATTTTGTTTATAATATTAGTTTTTCTCTATATCACACAGCTAATAAGTGATGGAGTCATAAGTCTAGATCTTCTGAGTCTTCCAATTAGACCATAGATCCATTTTTAATGATAATAATTGGCTACATTGATAAATGGCCAAATTATGTGAACAATTTTTTGATGAAAACATTTAAATAATTTCTACTCATATGAAAAATGCTCTAAGTCACTATTGATCAAAAAAATGCAAACTAAGACAACACTGAAATACCACTACTTACCTCTCAGATTGGGTAAGATGATAGGAAAAGATAATTATAAATGTTGGAGGGGATGTGACAAAACTGGGACACTACTACATTACTGGTTGAACTGTGAATTGATGATCCAACCCTTCTGTTCTAGAGAGCACTTTGCAGCTATACACAAAGGGCTTTCAAACTGTGCATACCCTTTCAAGCAGCACTGTCTCTACTGGGTCTGTATCCTGAAGAAATCATAAAAAAGGGAAAATTACCATCATGCATCATGATCTTTTAAAAAATGCATTTGCTCTTTCTGCTTTTCTGCATTTGATTTTAAAGGTTTTATGCCCTAATACATGGTCAATTTTTGTATAGGTTCCATGTACTGCTGAGAAAAAAAATATTCCTTTCTGTTTCAATTCATTTTTCTCCAAAGGTCTATCATCCCTAACTTTTCTAGGATTCTATTTACCTCCTTAACTTCTCATTTATTTTGTGGTTCGATTTATCTACTTCTGAGAAAGCAAGGTTGAGATCTCCCACTAGTACAGTTTTGCTGTCTAAATAATTTTTCAGCTCTCTTAATTTCTCCTCTAGGAATTTGGATGGTCTACCACTTGGGGCATATATGTTTAGTATTGATATTGCCTCATTATCTATGGTACCCTTTAGCAAGATTCCATTTTCTTCATTATCTCTTTTAATTAGATCTATTTTTGCTTTTGCTTGATCTGAGATCAGGATCGCTACCCTTACTTTTTTTTTTTTTTTACCTTCACCTGAAGTATGATAGATTCTGCTCCAGCCTTTTACCTTTACTCTGTATGTATCACCCTGCTTTAAATGTGTTTCTTGTAAACAATAAATTGTAGGATTCTGGTCTGCAATAACCCCCCTCCCACTACCCAATTGAGACAGACCTTTCTTGAAGTTCTTCCAAAATATCTTCTGCTGGAAATTTGTCACACTCCAAAACCTATTCAGAGTCTTGATACCTGTCTATTCTCTGCAGGATGATTTCAAAAAGGCCTGGAGAGAATTTACATGAACTGGATGTTAAGTGAAGTGTGCAGAACCAAGAGAACATTGTACACAGCAACAACGAGATTATGTGATGACCAACTGTGATGGATATGGCTCTTTTCAATGTTTAGGTGATTCAGGACAGTTCCAGTAAACTTGTGATGTAGACAGACATCTGCATCCAGAGAGAGGACTGTGGAGACTGAGTATAGATCACAACATAGTATTTTCATCTTTTTTGCTTTTTTTTTCTTTTTTTCTTCCTCATTTTTTTGATATAATTTTTCTTGTGCAGCCTGATAAATGTGGAAATATGTATAGAAGAATTTCACATGCTTAACTTATATTGGATTACTTCCTGTCTAGGGTGGGGGGGAGTGAAAGAAAGGAAGAAGAAAAATTTCAAACACAAGGTTTTGCAAAGATGAATGTTGAAAACTGTCTTTGCATATATTTTGAAAATAAAAGTCATTATTTGAAAAAAGATAATAATTGGTTGTTGGAGTATCATCATGGTCTATTGCTGCAGAATCATCACATCAACTTAAGTCAAAAATTAAGATGAATTGACATCTGTCAAATTTTGTGAGACCTTTCTCTTCTCTTCTTAATCATTGTTTTTTATGTACTAATCTTTGTCAAATTTAATTGACACTAGCATACATTAACCTTCTTTTTAATGTCCATGCTATGTCTTTGTTTTTAATGTACATTGTTTTGGGAAGCCTGAATTTTAGTTGGAGCTTGAAAGGAAAGGAGTTCGTCACAGGAATATTGCCAGCAATAAACATTAAAAACTGCAAAGGGCCAAAACTCTGGAGAAGTATACTTGAAACAAGGATACTTATAACAATCAATGGAATTGATGAGATGATGGTTCTCTAGTTCACATATATACTTAGTATTTAGCATGGTGATGTAATGGTTCTCTAGGTCATTCATATTCAGTATACTGTAATGATATAATTGTAATAGGGTATACCTTAAGGGCTGAGAGGACTGAAAAGGAGACAGTCTATTTTTGACTATCCTCCTGGTGGCTCTCCTGCACTCCTACACTAAAACCAAGGACTTGGGCTGGTCCTGAGGTCCTCCAGAGAGCTAGTCCAGATGGTATATTTTGGCACCCTAACTTGGGGGCTCTAGAAAACACATCACAAAAAACAATGAAATTCAGTCTTGCTTTCTGATACATACTTGGGTACACACCTACCTTCTCACTTTCCCAGTTAATTCTCAAAGAAAGTAATATGTTGAAGAGTTATTGATCTGCATTGATAATGGAAGTTTTCATATAATAATTTGAAAAGTATTTTTTAAAAACAGAAACATTATGAAGTAGATATTATAGGTATTATCATCATATTTTACAGATGTGGAAACTAAGTCTCAGAAAGTTTATCACTTTTGTAAGTTCAAATAGCTATTAAATGGTGAAGTTGGTACTCATTTCATATCTTTTGACTAAATTCAGTGTTTTCTACAATAATTTTTTTTGGCTGAATGACAAAGATAGACGAGAGAAAGTTTCTTCAGATAGAATTCTTTTGAAGAAAAAGAACTTTCAGCTTTTGAGTTTTCTATGCAATTTCTGGAAGGAATCATATAATGGAGAACAAAAAAAATGCAGAAAATTTCTATCTCAGGAGTTTAGGAAGCCTAGAACCATTTCTATATTTGTACAGTTACTAATCCTGAAACTAAAACTACTACCTTAGCAAACTTCTAACCTGTACAAAAGACAACTTGGTATGTATTACCAGCACTGTTTGTCCAAGTTATAATGCTTTAAGGGACCCATAATTTCATCTATGTGGTCATCCCCCTTGTAAAGAAAATTCTGTCCTCTCCAATGTCATGCTTTTCTCAACCATTCTTCTCCATATTTTTTTTCTATATTTCTTGGTATTTTATGGTACATAATGCAACTTGATCTTAACCTCTGCTATCTCTTACATAATAAATTTGTTAAATATTTAAAAGGAAGAACAAGTTGTACATATTAGATTTGCAGTTTCATGGTGAAATCATATTTTTATTATACCACATTTAGGAATTCCTTGTTTTATTACATAAATTAAAAATAAAATATATTTTAAATGGGAATCTTTTCCTACCCACATATGAACTTTGACATTCCAAAATTAAAAGGTGGAGAAGATCCATTAACAAACTAATTACTTAGAGTGAATTAGAAGCCCTAGAGGATACCCAGCTTCAGGAAGGTGATCTGCTATGGTTAGACCATAGCTGGAGCATTGTGTTTACTTATAAATATCATATTTGATGAAGGATATTGACAGGCTAAAGAATATCTAGAAAACTATAAAGAGTCTGGAATTCATACCATATGAGAAACAGTTAAATGAACTGAAAGTGTTCAGCTTGGAAAAGAGAATACATCAGGGATACTTTTCTTTATGGGTATGTAAGTTTCAAAAGAAGCAAACAGACTTGAAATAATAAGAAAAAAAAATTCCTGGGAATTAAAACTATCCCACAATGAAACTCAGCTAGGTGGTGCAGTAGATAGAGTGATGCGACTGGAATCTAGAAGACTCATGTCAGAGTTTAATTCTGACTTCAGACATTTTCTAGATATGTGACTCTGGGCAAGTGACTTAATCCTGTTTGCTTCTGTTTCCTCATTTGTGAAATGAGTTGAAGGACATTGCAAATGACTCCAGTATCTTTGCCTAGAAAACTACAAATGGATTCATGAAAAATTGGACAGAACTAAAACAAAGGAACAAAAATAATACAATGGAATGAATAGTGACTACTACAGTAGGGAAGTTCTTTAGTAATGGAGCTCTTCTAGCCCAATAGTGTGTCAGATAAGTTACAGAGGTAAACAGAAATAAGTGGCTTTTCAAATTTAGGTTGTATTAGATGGTCTCTAAAATTCCTTCTAAAAGTGACATTTTGTGAATGTTGGTGGAGTAGGGAGTCAGAGTAGATATTATTAATTCTTTTTTTAATAAAAGAAGAAAATGCTACACTATACTTATGTTATTTCCCTCCCACTGTTTCATATTCATATAATAAACAGACTCTTGGTGTCCAGTACAGTGGTTTTTCCAACATATCTAGTATACTTGATGCTGAAAGGAATAGGGAATTTGTTCATAGAAAAAACTGCAGAAAAATTGATTTGTTGTTGATTAATTATTGTTGATTGTTGATAAGGCCCAATTTAAATCTTCATTATATGGATTAATGTAGAGGAATACTAGTTTGAATTGCAGAAAAATCTAAATCACAGACTATTTTAAAGAAATGCCACATTAATATTTTCAAATTTCTACATCAACTTCATCTAAGTTAAGTATCTAATTAATGTTTGGAAATTTAATTCCATAACCCATTTCCATAAGCACTTATTAAGTTACTAATGTGAATGCTATGTAGGCATTGGTGATAAAACAGGAAAACAAAACAAACAAATAAAAAGCAAACAGATTTGCTGTTAAATATTTAATGATCCACTCTCATATACACACATACACATATATACAGAGGGACATATTTTTAAACATAATCTGCATTATAACATTTTCTCTTTTACTTTCTTAAGTCTGGACAATAATCAAAATAATAATTTATGTTCTGATATGTTTTGTTTTTAGTTTCTAAATTGTAAATTCTTATCCTGAAATTTTGGTAATCATAAACTTAGTTCAAATTGATTCCTGCATACTGTTAGATTTTGATCCTAAAGAGTTTATATTCTTTTATATCTATGTTGTTTTTCCCCTTTCTCTCTATTTCATGGATTGTTTGTATTCCATGTATTATTAATTAATTATTATTATTAATTAATTAATTGGAATACCAAATCATTTGTTTAATTGTATAGGACATGGAAAATAATAATTAATTGAATCCTATGTCCCATTATTACCAACAATAATAAAATAATGCTGAAAGACATGATTTGAAATCAGCAAAGATGGCTTTGATATCTAGCACTATCTCTTTTTAGCTCCCTGACCTTAAACAGGTCCCTGAAACTCTCTTGGTCTGAATTTCTTCATCTTTAAGTTAAGATGGTCAAACTAGAATAGTGGGTTCTTAGCTTTTGTTATGACATGGACTCCTTTAGCAGGCTGATGTAACTGATAGACCCCTTCTCAGAAGCATATTTGTTGTATACATTCATAATTAAAGAAATTCAAAATTAAGAGAAATTATTGAAAATAAAGCATTCAAGTTCAAAGACCTCTTGAAAATTTATCCACAGACTTTCTAAATAGTTCACTGCTACTAGATTAAGAAACTTGAGACTAAGTGATTTCTAATGTTCCTTTGTATCCCAGATCTCTGAATCTGTGATCCTAGAGGTGCTCTATTTTCCATTTTGAATGGCTACATTTTTGTAAATTTAACAGAGTTCTATTTCCTAACCACTATTAGAAAGGAGATTTTATTTTAGTGTTAAAAGCAAGCATTTTTCCCACAAGAATTTCTGGTGCTAAAGTCCTTTCTGCAGCCATGTTTAATAAGGCTGAAGAGCTCAAACTGTGAGGAAAACCTTGCCAATCTCAAAGTGCTGCTGCCTAGCGATCTGCTCAGTCCACCTGCAGCTCACCTCACACTTAGAGTACCTCTTCTCTGGCCTGCTTGGCAGTATCTGTAGCTGAGTTGGCCAGGGTCCCAGGCCTCAGCTGTAACCACAGCCTCCTTGTTACTGATGTTGCTTGTTGCCTGTGGTAGTCTTTCAGTGGCCAGACCCCAGTCCATCCCCTTCACTCCTGATCAGGTTCTGGACCGGCAGAGGCCAAGCTGCAGATGGGATCAGTGCGACTGGCCAAGTGGCAGCTTGGAGCAAATGCAAATGGCGGCCCACAATGTTGACAAGTACTCTGAATCCAGATATGATAGAGGCTGGGGGAGATTAAACTTAGCTGCTTAGAGAGCTTGGCAAACATTTGCAATGGCTACGAAAAATAAAGTTTAATCTATGTTAGTTTTACTAGTAAAGCCCATTCAGGCACATACACCAAAATTCAATGATTTTAGCAGGGTTTTCCCAAGGGCCACATGCAGGTGTGTGAAATACTAGGGCCACATGCCTATTTGCATATGATTAACACACAATTTGCATTTTCTACATAGAGTCTGAAATCTAGTTTCAGGCAGTTTTCCAGTAAAAACGTCCATTGGTTCTTCTTTCTGACATTTTGCTCTAAATCTTTCTTATTTCCTTTTTTTTTTCCCTGACCCATATTCCAGATCTTAGAAGTGGCAGAGAAGAGATACCAAAGAACAGGTACTGAAATACTACCCATTTTCTAGGCTCTGACATGATACACATCTTACCCCGTCGTTCAAATCACCAAACTATTCATTCTCCACAATGCATAACTAAGCCACAGCATAAATAACCCGATGACTTTAGCCTACATAAACTTGGAATAGAATAAACATGAGAGAAGAGGGAGCCGGTAAATGCTATTAGACATCTTCTCCACCCAATGAGCTACCAATTATTGAATGCTATCACCACTGGGCATTTAGAAATACTTGTACAATACAGAGACACATAAGAATCAATGCTAATTATAAGAAAAAATGACAAGCTCTGATTGCTAAATGAATATAACATAAATATAGAATCACAAAATCACAGATGGGAAAAATGCCTCGGAGATCACCTAGTTCACAAAAGAATAGGAGATTTTTCTACATTTCTTACATGTAGTTATCTATTCCCATGTGAAGATTTCATTAACTTCTTCCCAACTCTAGAGAAGCTCATTTCACTTTTGAAAATATTTGTGTTCTATAACCCCAAACTAACTTTTATGGGTCCCATTAATATACCATGAGACCCTAATATTCTACAGTCAGACCAATTTATAAAAGGCATTTTGTCAATTCCAGGCAAAAATCCAAACCTCTCAGACCGATTTTCAAGAACTTTTATGAACTGGTCAGACATTATTACCTATTCAACATTGCCTCCCAGGGCTTTCCTACAAATAACCATCAATTCAGTCAGAATTCCTACTGAGTTAGGTTAAGCAAATTCCTCCCATTATGACTTTATTCAGTTGTGTAGTAGAACAATCACTTGACATGGATCCAGATGACCTGAGTTCAAATTCTAGCTGTGTCCTGCCTAGCTATGTGATTATGGATTATTAATTTCTTTACTGCTATAATAGAGATAATGCTACCACTAATTCCTATACATGTCTATTGTGAAAGATGTACTCTGTCTATTGGACAGTAGAATAGAAAGAAAATCTATTTTTGTTATTATTATTGTTCCAATATGCCCAATTATCTTTCCCCCATTCTAATTTCTAACTGTATCTTATCTGTCCTTAAAGATTCAGTCAAATTCTATTTCTTCCAAAAGCCTTCCTTTTACTGTTCTAGCTCTATGCTATGGTCTGTACCTTTCCTAAACTCCTGTGGTATATATTATCTATCATTTGTTTGGACATTAATTCAATTTTGCATCAGTAAATAAACTGCTATCTTTGCTTTTATTGTTTCTCAACTAGACTACAAACTCTTGGAGGGCAAGAGCCAAATTTTATATTATTTTGGTTTCCCTTTCAATATAGCAGATATAATATTACTTTTATGTATATGTATATGTGTATATATTTTATAAATATATAAATTATGTTTTTATATATATATATATATATATAGTGAATGTTTCATGTAAGGTGATCTACATCACATCCTGCACTTTCCCAAAGAAAATATTTGTCTCTTCATTTCTAGATCCCCTCATAGAATACAAGCTCAAAATGTGGCAAAAACATTTTTTCCTATGTCTTCAGTCTTCATTCATTCAAAAATAGATTGAGTCCTGGTGAAGAACTGAATTGCCTTGACTGAAGGACATCCCTTACTCTAAAATAAACAACTTGTTCAGGACTCCATTAAACCTTGTTTTAACCAGCAGGTAAGAATGGGACTAGACTCATTTTCTGCCTCATGCATATATCCACCTTTGTATCTTTTCTTGGGAATGACAACCAAATCATCATTTCCTTTGCTACCATTAAGAATGTGATTATCTGTTGCTCTATGGTTCCATTGAGTATCCTTGTGCTTTTGTAGGCTTGCTAGACTGAATCTCCCTTCCTCAACCATCACTCACCATTCCCTGCCATCCTTCTATGTAAATTCCATCCATTCAGTGCTGCTTTCACACTTTTCTCAGTCCTTGCACTGGATTCTTTGGAACTCATGCTCTGTTATTAACGAATTGTCCTCACAGTGGAAATTTCTTGATAAATACTCTTCTATGTCTATATATTGCTTCCACTTATAACCTCAAGTACACCTTTCTGAATCTTGATACAGCACCTGGAACATAGGAGTTTCATAAATGCTTTTTTATTATTATTATTTTAACTGATACAAACAATTAAAATACTTCCCAATTTCCTAGAGCATTTATTTAAATTTATATCTATGTACTTGACATAGGTATGTGTATATATCGATATTATATACACAAAAATTTATGTATATATACATACAGATTCATATGTATATGCAATGCAGATACATATGTATACATATGAATGTATATATACATATACAAAATACTTATATGTGCATATATACATATATATATGATATGTATGGAGAAAAATCAACAGAGAGATACTACATGTGGAGAAATATATCTAGAGAATAAATATGGCTATATGTAGAGAACCTACTTGGTTTAAGCACAAGCATGGAAGCATAACTCACTCCTCTGAAACTTTAAAGACCACTGATATTTGCCAGTGGTGTTGTCAAAATTCTCCTGGTAACTGTGATGTCCATATTTCTCCTAGGCTACCCTCTGTAAGACACAGTTCCAATGAACTACTGCTGGATTTTGCTTTGCTTTGTATGGAGTTTCTGCATACATTGCTCTGCTAGATACATAGTGTTTTCACCTCCAGCTTTTGGCTTTGCTACAATCCTTTATTATCTCTTCTTTTGAGAAGAGGAAGTTCTACCATTTTTAACTTAAAGCCTATACATAAGATTTCAAAAGATCTTTTAGAATAGACAAATAAAGTCTTGCTCTAGGATCAACAGAAGTCTCCCCTATCTTGTCCCTTTAGAGTCTCTACTACTACTAAAGACTTTTATCTCCATAGCAAGAGATTCTCAGCCCAAGGTATGAAGCTGTTTAGAAAAAAAGTATAAGCTCAGAATAAAGAATAAGGTAGTCCCAGCAAGCTCATATCCTTAGGCTTACACTTTTTGGAATCCTGTTCCTAGTTAAAAACTTGAGCATCTCATTCAGACATCTCTCTAGTGAGTGTTATATAGATTTCACAATTTTCATCTCTGAAGGTTAAACTGCAAACCTTGTGTTAGTTATTTGTCACATGATTACAAAACAACTTTGTAGTTGAAGATTGTTCTGATTTTAAAACAATACATTTCTTCTGTTTTTCAATGAGGATGTAGAAAAGGTAGAACAGGATCATTTTTTCAGCTATATTTTTATGTCTACATATATTTCTGGCCTTTTCCTAGGAAGATAGCACAAAACATAAAAACTGCAACATTTCTTTACACAAACACACAATATATGGGATGGTTAATTATATAATATATCTCCACTCTCTCTATCTAAACTAATTTCTCAGAACATTTACATAATTCATCCTCTAATCATCAAAATTCATTAAGAACTGGAAATTGAAACATTCTCTATATTAGTCCATTTCTTGTTTTTGGTTTTTTTTTTTTTTTTTTTTTTTTTTTTTTTTTGTCTTTTGGGGTGGCAAGCAGCAGATTATTGTGAGATTATTATTATTATTATTATTATTAAGTTGATGTAGGAAGTTACTATGTTGGTAGTTGACCAAGACATGAATAGGAGCTGCCTGAATAATTTACAGTGCTGCAAATGGGAGAGTCCCAACAAAATCTGAATTGGCACCAGCAATTCAAGGAGGACTAAATGAGCCTGTTAGACAAGAAATGATTGAGCACCCATGAGATTCCTTCCTTATATGGTGCTGGGCCTCAAGAGGGGAAGGAAGTTGACTACCAAATTGAATCCTATTCTATTACCTTTTATTGTTGTTATTATTCTTTAATAAACCTGTTCTTTGTTAAAGGTTTGAATTTTTCTTTTCAGAGTATTAGGGCCCTCAGAGACATGAGACACATTGTTAATATTTTCCAAGGAAACTAATTAAGAGTTCTAGCCATAGAGATTATTATTGCAACTAATATTGATAACATATAGTGGTCATCAATAAAATTTATGTAACATTTCAAGATCTGCAAAATACATAAATATCATCTCAGTTTACTCTCATAATAAGCCTAAGAGATAAGTGATTTTACTCTATTTTATATATGAAGAAATCAAGGCACAGAGAGGTTAACAACAACAACAAAAAAAGGTATTGAATCTATTCTTTATGTGTTTCAATCTGAGCTCCTTACACAAACTAATGACAATTAAGAATTTCATTTAGAAATTTAACAAATGCAGCAAAATTTAGTTCCCAACCAATGCCCATTTGAACTGGTGTACATGGTCTAGGAAACATGGGGCCCCAATTTTATGATAATTAACCTATAAAAAAAATTAACAAGAGAAAGTATAACCCAAATTTAACAGACTAATTTATGTTTGGTTTTGATGTGAATTTTTGGGTATAAGCATTCTACACAAAACAAAGCAGTTTCTCTTTTTAACTGTTATTTCCATTTCTCTTAACTTTACCTCCTTATGAATGCAGTATTGAGAACTCAGTAGTCCTGCTGTGAATTAAACATTTTTTTGGTTGGATTTCATAAATTTACCTGAATGACCTTACTCTAACACAGAGTATGATGAAATAAATGACCTGACAATGAGATCATGTGGTACAATCACAGTATACATTGGAGTCTTAGTGGGATTTAATCCTAGTTATGCTACCTGTATGGGCCAACTTGCTTCTCTATTAGTCTCAATTTCCTCTTCTAAAAAAATGAAGATATTGTTCTAAATGATCTCTAAAGTCCTGTTCATTTGTGATAATCCTGTGAGCAACACATCTATTGAAATCTTTTTGTTCTCACAGCAAAGGATAAGTGAAGTAGGAAAATTTGTCTTTATTGAACCCCAACACTTCCCTAATCATCACTATTTGGCTTTTGTAGTTTAATCACTTTAACCTCACTGTGTTTTACCCTACATCTTATGAGTACCCATGTGGGCCCCATTCATGATAATTAAAAGAAATAGTTAAATGATTGGTTTGAAGATTGGACAGAAGGAAACCTTAGAGATCAACTACTTAAACCCCTAATTAATTCAAATGAGAAAAATGAAAAGTGACTTGCCCCAAATAACACAATAAACAAATAGCCATAACTAGAATCCAGGTGTCCTAAATACTTAGCATTCCATAGCTATTTCATCATGCCAGACTATTTCTCAAAAAATTTAGTAAGAGTCTATTCAAATTCTACTTAAGCTAAAAGAAATACATGAGTATTTTTTTGAATTCCTCTCTACTAAACATTCTCCTTCCCTCACCCATTACCTTCATTTTCAAAAAACATATTTTGTCTATTTATACTGATAACATTTTCCCTTGTTAAATGAGTATTTGGAGAGAAGGAAGTGTTTTCATCTTTACCCTAGGCATACTTTAATAAGTGTTTATCTATTGATTGATGAAAGAATGGTAAAAAGAGTACAGTGTCAAAAGTTAAAGTGTACATAGCATTGCAGAAATGTTCTTGTCCCTGACCAGCTAGGCTTAATCTTTATCAACTTCTATTATGTCTGGATCTATATCCCACAGTTGGCTGCCCACATGTAAAGCCTTTTTGTAAATTTATAGCAAAGAAAAGAAAACGTAATCAATCAGGCATTGATTTCTCATAGTAGGTATTTTCCCAATATATCAGTTCTCAATAAATATATTAAAAATTTGCATTCATTTTTATAAAATTTTGAGTTTCAAAATTTTCCCCCTCTTCTTAAAATAGTAAACAATTTGGTATATACTATATCTATGCAATTATGTAAAATATATTTCTACATTAGTCACCATTGTAAAATAAGAAACAAAGCAAAAGGAACAAAAAAAGAGAAAAATGAAGTGAAAATTGTATGCTTTGATCTATATTAAAACTCTGTTCGGTAATTTCTCTGGATAAGAATTACAGTATTATTTCTTTGAAATTGTCTTGGATCATTATATTGCTGAGGAAAACTAAGTCATTTTTAGTGGATTACTGCATAGTGTTTTTGTTACTGCATGAAGTGCTTTCCTGGTTCTTCTCATTTCACTTTGCATCAGTTCATAAAAGTCTTTCCAAAATTTTTTGAAAACCACCTATCCATCATTTTCTATTGCAAACATAATATTCCATTATTTTTATGTACCATAATTTTTTTAGGCATTCCCCAGTTGATGGACATTCCTTCAGTTTCCTTCAAAGTTCCTACAATCAAAGTCTCTCAAGACATGGAAAAGCTCAAAAGCTCAAGACATGGAAAATCAAGTAAGAGAAGCAAAGGAAAAATTGGGAAAAGAAATGAAAGTAATGCAAGGAAATCATGAAAAATAAGCCAACAGCTTGATAAAGGAGACATCAACACCCCCCCAACACACACACACATATGCACTCACATAAAAAAATACTAAAGAAGATAACAGCTTTAAAAATAGATTAGTCAAATGGTAAGAAAGTACAAAAAGCCAATGGGAAATGCTTTAAAAAGTAGAATTGGCCAAATGGAAATAAAGGCACAAAAATTCACTGAAGGGGGGAAATGCTTGTTATGATTCTTACAAGGTATTAAAACAATGGAATTGATAGAGATAATAATTATCTAATTTAGCATGGTTCAGTATGATTGATCTGATTCTACAAGGAGATGTTATGGGCCAGAACTGCAAACAAGGTGCTAAGTGGAATTGAGGAGATAATGTTTAAATCTAGTTTAGAATTGATTTAATCCTACAACAAATAATGGTTCCCCAGTGATGTAATGATTAGTGTGTACTCAGGGTACAACATATAAGCAAGAAGCTATCAGGGGAAGACACATAAGCCCACTCTTGGAGGAGGAGACAGATTCAGGCCATCTTCCACCTTTGTGCTGCCTGGAGACTAAAGCTGGAAGAGGCAAAGGATTAGCGGCAGGAGCTCTTGGAACCAAGGAGAGAGATAGACCTCTAAGAAAGTTATCCAGGTCCAAGGAAGGACAAGACTTGGATGGAGACAATAAAGGATTTGGACTTTAACTCCTGGCTGCATTTGGGGTGATTACACTGAACTGAAGCTAAAGCTGTCTCCAGAAGCCCCCCAAGAAACCTGCTCCCAGAGAACTTTATAAGTGAGAGAAGAATATTACAAAAACCCCTTAAAAAGAAAAACTGGCCAAATTGGGTGGGACAAAAACTCTAGTAGAAAAAAGCATAGCTTTTTAAAAAATAAAATAGACAACTGGAAAAGGAGGTATGGAAACACACTAAAAAAAAAAATTCCTTAAATATTAGAATTGTGTGAATGGAAGGTAATGACTTTATGAGAAATAAAACAAAAAACAAAAAGAAAAAGAATGAAAATAAAATAAAGGACAATGTAAAATATCTATTGGAAAAACAATTTAACATTGAAAATAGATACAGCAGAATTATTTTTTGGAAAAAAAAAATTAGACTATTGTGAAAACCATGATCAGAAAGAGAGCCTAGACATAATCTTGTAAGAAATTGTCAAGAAAAACTGCCCTGATATTCAAACCACATGGCAAAATGGAAATTGAAAGAATTCACATATTATCTCTGGAAAGAGAATTTGAGGACAAATGAAAACTCCCAGGAATATTACATACACATTCCAAAGTTCCTAAGTCAAGGAGAAAATATTGCAAACAACCAGAAAGAAACAATTGAAGTACCATGGAGCCACAATTAAGATACTAACCCAACAAAACTGAATATGAGTCTTTGGAATAAAAATGGATATTCAATGAAATGGAGGACTTTCAAGTATTCTTGATGAAAAACCAGAGCTGAATAGAAAATTTGGCTGTTAAATACAAAATTTAAGAGAAGTATAAAAAGATAAACAGTAAAGGAAAATCATAAGGAACTGAATAAGTTTAAACTGTTTACATTCCTACATGAGAATATGATATTTAAAGCTCATAAGAATTTCCTCATTATTGTGGCAGTTAGAAGGAACATATATGTATATGTGTGTGTGTGTGTGTGTGTGTGTGTGTATACACACACACACATATATAATAGGGGCACAAGTGTTGGTTGAATGTGAAGGGGTGATATTTAAAAAATATAAAATTAAGGGATGAAAGAGGAATGTACTGGGAGAAAGGGAAAGGAAGAGGTAGAACAGAATTAGTTGCCACATATAAAAGAGGCAAGATAAAACTTTTACAGTGAACAGAAGATGGGGAAGAGAAAAGGAAGTGACTGAACCATACTCTTATCAGAATTTATTCAAAGAAGAAATAACATACATGCTGAATTGGGTATAGAAATCTATCTTACCATACTAGATAATAGGAGGGGGAAAGGATACGGTGGTGATAGAAGGAAGGGCAGATTAGAGGAGAGGATAAATAGAGGCAAAAATTTTTAGATGGGATTAGAATGAAAGTAGAGAGATTCAACAGGGGAAAAATACACTTAGCAAAAGTAATTGTGAAAAACAAAAATGAAGCAACTTTATCTGATACAGGCCTCATTTATCAAATATCCAGAAAAATGAGCCAAATTTATAAAAAATAAGAACCATTGCCCAACTGACAAATAATCAAAAGATATGAAATTTTCAGATTAAGTAATCATGGTTATCAATAGCCATATGGAAAAAGTGTTCTAAATAATTATTGTTTGGAGAAATGCACATTAAAACTATTTTGAAGTACTACTACCTGCCTATTTGATTAATAGGACAGAAAAGGAAAATTTTTAAATGTTGGAGAGGATTTGGGAAAAATGGGACATTAATGCATCTGATTCAACTAGTCTATAAAGCAATTTGAAACTATGCCCAAAGAGCTATAAAACCATGCAAACCTTTTTGATGCAAAGTTAAATGTACTGTGTAGAAAGTGTCAGGAATACAACAACTCTGAAGGAAGTATGATGAATAATCCTTTCCATACACAGAGAAAAAACTGATGTTGTCTGAATGCAGATTAAAGTGTACTTTTTAAATTTTATTTTTGAGAGTTTTTCCCCCTTGGGTCTATGTTGTGTTTGTTTTTATATCCACATGGCTATTATGAAAATGTTTTGTATGTGCATCATGCAAAATGTTTTGTATAATTACACATGTATAACTTATATTGAATTGTTTACATTCTCAGCTGAAGGGAGAGAGAATTTGGAAATCAAAAATTTAAAAATGGATGTTAAAATTATTTTTACATGCAACTGAAGAAAAAATAAAATAATAAATATCTTGGAAGATTATAATAAATTCTTTGCTCAAGTTATGGTAACTCTATCTGAAACATGGTCCTTTGATACAAAAGTTTGTAAGCTTTCTTTAAAAAAAAGAAATTAGTTTTATGATTCACTCTTAGTAAGTGCATTTATATTTTAATAATAACTGTAATTCTTTCCAAAATTCTCACAAACTATATAATGATTTGTTATGTAATCTTCCTTAGCATTTTTACCATATCCAGAAGATTGTTGCTGTAATTTCCAGAATATGCTCCTTTCCTCTTGGAGCAACAATTGCCATTTTCTGATCTTGTGGACATTTTTTAAAAGATTTTTTTCCATTTTCTTCTCAATGATTTTCAACAGTTGATCTAAAGTTATGCTTCAAAATTTCTTTCAGAACTCTTATGTGTTTCATAACTTTGTGTGTATAATTCCATAATTTTAAATTATTAAATTTAAATTCCACTCATAAAAATGATGGAATAATACATGTTCAAAGGAATTTGAATTCTAACTGGTAAATGATATTTACCTATCAGTTTGGTTTACTCCATCAACATTTAAGAAGTAACTCCCATTTGACTTGGGAATTTTTACTTATTTCTTTTTTTTTTTTCTAAGACAGTTATCCATAGAAGAGAGAAGACAGGTTCCATAGCTTTTTTGATATTCTATTGGGTAGAATACTGTCTCCTATTGCAAATTGACTGAAATTCCTGCCATCTGCTGTGGTGGAACCTCATCTAAATGTAAATTAAAATAAAGACATTTCTTGGAGGGGAAAAAAAAAATCTTTAAATACTCTGAACCTTGGCACATTTTGTAGGGGTCTAATGATTTCTATGTAGTCCAATCCTTCTAGTAACCAAATAAGTATTTGATGAAATCAAATATGAGTCAAAGCAACTAAGACTGTTGTGTTTATAGAAATTACAGGGTCAATTTAATAATTAAGATGGCAGTATAAGATAGAAAAAGACTGTGTGATGCAGGGATAAGAAAAAAATAAAGAAGCTTGGGATTCAAATACTACTTCTGACATTTACTAGCACTGTGAACATACACCTATCACTTAGCCTCTATGAATTTTAGTGTGCTCGTTTGTAACATGAGGATAATGATACTCATCTCACAAGATTGTTACAAAGTTTAAATGGTCATGTGTATATAGTTGTATAAGTTGTGATTGAATAAACTTTACCTTGACATTATATGAAGTCAAGGATTGAGAAGTGAAAAGATCATCAATAAGAAAATCAGCTAGGAATAAAGGATCCAAAAGATGAACTCATCCCCTTGTATTCACTGTGCAGAGATGTAATTTGGTATCCACCCATTTATTAATTTAACAAATGGGACTGACCATTAGATAAGAGGTTGTACTAGTTATTGTGGGAAATGGTGAATAAGAAATGGTCAATTATCACCCTTAAAAATTATATAATCTTGAAGGGAATTAAAGCATGTACAAATAATAACAGGGCAAATTAGAATATTATAGTATATTAAAAAATGTCTTGTTAATTGAGATGATAAACATAAAGAAAAGCTTCAGAAAGTAGATGGTTTTTCAGGAGGTCTTGAAGGCAGGGTAAAAACTGAACAGGTGGGAAGACAGGAAAGAAATTGCAAGCAAAGGGAAGAAAGGTTTTACTATATTTTTAGAAAACTTCTATTCCATTTCTTCTCAACTTATTGATTTATAGCATTCCTTTTTTTCACTAACAAATTCTTAAGGGAAAGAAAATCTACACTCAGACTTCTACTTTTTGCAAACAGACAACCAAATTGAAGACTCATCTGAGATTGTGTGACCTCTTCACATTTGCCAAAGATCTCTTTATTGCTGAATTGAATAACCATTTCTCAGTTTTCATTCTTCTTGAGTTCTCCTTAGTTTTTGACACTGTTGACCTTACGTTATTTCTGAATACTTTCTTATGCTCAATTTTTATGATCCTGCTCTCTTTGGATTCTTATCTCATGTAATCATTCCTTCTCTGTTTCCTTTCCTTATTCGTTGTCAATGTTCTATCTATGAATGTATATGTCACATGTCACTTCCGAAGGTTATTTTTTTTCTTTCTGTACTTTATATCTGTTGGGAATCTTATAGTATAAGCATTCTCCTATCTCTGCCATGTAGTCAGTCATTCTTTATGAAGACAATGCCCAGATCTCTATATATTTTATCTTCATCTCTCACATCATCCCATCAATCCCACATCATCACTTAGACAAGCGAAAATGTCAAAATTGACACTATTTTTCCTTCCTCATAAATTCAGTCCTTTATGTATTTTCTCATTCTCTCTTAATGGCACCATCAACCTTCCAGTCATCGAAGTTCTAAAATGTAGAGTGATCTTTAACTTGTCCCTTTCCCTCTCAATAGTCAGTTTGCAAGCAGTATTGATATGACTTTCCTACAACTATCTCCCTCTGTCCATTCAGTCATGTAGACACAATTTTAATTGACTGACTCATTACCTTGTACCTAAACAATAGTGTAGTTATATTAGACTCCATTTGGTTTCCCTGCTTTCTGCCCCCACTGCCACTCCAATCTCTTCACTATATAGCTGCCAAAAAGGTATTCTTAAAGCAAAGGTTTGACCATATTTGTTTCCTATTAAAAATATTGAATTCTATTTTATCCAAGATAAAATATTTACTATTCCAAAAGTCTTAGTGCCATTTTAAGCTTTCATTAATAATGTAACTTTAACAAATTTTATGAGACACTTCAATTTCTCCTTTCCCTACAATTCTATATTCCAATGAAACTGGCCTTTTGAATTCTATCTCCTCCTTAAACAAATTGCACTTCTTTCCACATCAAATGTTCTCATTTCTCATTCTTGGAATATTTAGCAACATTCAAGGCTCAGTACCACATTTGTCAAAAGGTCTCTCCTGATTTGTCCTCAAATCTGCCATGTTAATTCCTCCCCACAAAATATTTTGTACTCATTTATCCGCTAAAATCAAAGCTTCTTGAGGGCAAGAATTTTGTTTTTTTTTTTTCTTTGTATCTCCATACTTAGCACAGACTTGGTATGTGGCTGATTCTTTAAAAAATTTATTTATTTTTTATATTGAATCAAAATTAATTTCCTAACATTTGTTTTTTTTTATTAAAAGAAGATGAGGTGAGTTAGATTGATGTAGACAATCTACAATGTACTGGGAAATACAATGTTTCTTTTCAAAGATTTTTCAAAGTAAGGAAATAATCTTTCTCTTGGGCCTTGTTTACAGTTTGGTCAGTATGGAATCAAGGTATCTATAGCATTTGATATTTTGCAGTACATCCTCATATATGAGAGCTGCGAGAAAACTCTTGCATCAAGAAAAATGAAAATCATGTAAATAAACCCAAGTTTATGTTTATATAAAATGAAGTTAAATCGACAATATGAAGTTAATTTAACCTACAAAGACCCAGACCTGGAAAATTCATTTATATTTCCATTCTACAATAAACAATATGTTTCTGGGCTCTCTACTTAATACCATAGAAATCAAAGTGAGTAAAGCAATTTTTAGTTTAACTCTGACTTAAAGTACAACCTCTTCCTAAATTAACAAAAAAGTGGACAATAATCTTACACTTTTTTTTTTAGAGAGATGAAATTGAAACATATGCCATCTTGCTTTTTCTCTTTACTTTTTGCACATAGACATGGTCTAAATCTTTATTTGGACAGAGCAACAGATCAACCCAAGCATTAACAGCATAATTCCATTTGAGGGAAATGCAGTCCAGAAAGCAATCATCTAGAGAGTTAGCCTTCTCACTTAGGTCAAGTGCAATTGCTAGGAGATTCTACAATGGGGAAGGGAGGAAAGGGCGATTTGATTTCTGTGTTTAAGAAGCTCAAGAAAAAGCTTTTCACACCAAAAGTCATGTACTAGATACCCCTGACTGGTACAATCAAGCAAAGAGTCTCTAAGATTATGTGAACCTATTTATCCAGGTAGTTAAGGAGCCAATTGAAAACTTGTCAAGAGACCAGCATCAGCCTTCATAATCAGACTATGTCAGTGGCCAGTTGAATTGCCAGAAATGTTTAGCCTCATTATCATCATCACTGCCATCATGATCAAGTGGAAGAAGATAGCACTGGTCCAATCTAAGTCAGGGGCAGCTTAACTCACTCTCTCTCTCTCTCTCTCTCTCTCTCTCTCTCTCTCTCTCTCTCTCTCTTTTTCTCTCTCTCTCTCTCTCTGTTTCTCTATGTGTCTGTCGGTCCCTGTGGCTCTGTTTCTGTGTGTGTCTGGGTATGTGTAAAAAATAAAAGGAAAGAATAAGGGTAAAAAGTGTTTTGAACTCTTCATTCCATTTGAGTGCTGCTGAAAATGAAGACTTATTCCACTCTCAAAATTATTGTGGGCAAGAGAACTCATCTCCCCCATCCAGTGGAGTACGAGATAAAATAGAGAAAGCTAAGTTCTCAATATGTGCAGGAGAGGTGCAGGAAGAAGATGACTAGGAGATATTTCCTGTCCTCCAAAGAACTGCTAGACACACCTAAATGAAAACTACTTTATTACCATCAAAAGTGTTAGAGCTATTATTACCCATCATACATTTGATTTCTCCATAATTTCAGGGTTTTTTTTTTTTTTTTGAAGTGATAGAGCTGCCTTTTCATATAGCCTTCAGGTCTGAAAAGTTTAACACAGAATTACTTGAAGCTGCCCTTGAAATAGCTATAAAGTTGACTAGTAATACCAAGCATAACATTGTTCCTTGTATTCTAGTAGAATATTTTGGTGATTATTACAGAAATTAAAGGAAATATTTTTCATTGGCTACCAGTGGGGAATAACAACAACAATAGTAAAGTTATCATTTCCATTGCATTTTAAAATTTGCAAATTGTTTCATATATGTTGTCCCATTTGATCCTAATAACAGCTCTATTAAGTAGGTTTTTTATTACCTTAGTTTTAGAGATGAAGTAAGTGAAACTAAAAGAGATTGTCCCTTATCCAGGATCACATAGCTAAATCACATATAAAGACTAAGTGCACAAGGTAATGGATCTGAGGATAGGTAGCCTTTTTAGTTTGAGCTCTTCTAACTCAAATCCCAGCATTTTGCATTGCATACCATTTAACTGCCACAAAACACTTCAGCAGATGGATAAGATAAAGCAGATGATGAGGAACCTTACACCAGTCCTATCATGTCTTTCAAGAATAAATAAGGAACTATAACTGTTTTAGAGAATGACAATACAACTGCTGATTCCAACTGTATAGTCAATTCTAGAAAAGGAAATAAGAGCTAAGCACTAAGAAGCCAGAACTGTTCAGACACATTATTCCATGTAATCTTTGATTGTAACAAAACCAAGGTTTAAACCTAAATTTCTCATTCTATTGGCTTTTGTCCTCATTCCTCAGCAGTATGGAAAAGGCTACTCTGAGATAATACTGTGAAATGGGCAAAGCTTAGTTTCAATTTAATCACAAACATTTTCCCTGTGTTCTTCTTTTTGTTATCTAGAACCTTCACACACCCCAATTTAATATTGCTTTCAGGATTAAATATAACATCTTTTAACATGCTAAGCTTTCTCACAAGCTTGTCTCACTATTGTGAGACATTGTGAAATAATTTCCAGTCTTTGTGTGACATTTGACTCTCTTCCACACATTCCAATTGGTCCATACTACTCTACTTCCTCTTCCTCTCACAAACATGACATCTTGCCTTTTGTGTCTTTGTACTGGCTGTCCCCACTGCTTCTTTATTTATGCAGCTTCAAATCCCTGGCTTTCTCTTGAATTCAGCTAAAACACCACCTTCTGCCAAAGGATTTCTTTTTGCCGTCACCCCCATTGCCATTACTTATGTGTACTAAATAATTTACATGTTCTCTTCCCTAATAGAAATAAAGTTCTTGAGTGAAAAGACTATTTTTATTTCTTTTTTTAAATTGTATTCTAACATAGCAGAGCAAATGATTGATAAATGCTTAGTGATACATAAATTGGTTGAATCGTCTCCTGGTTTTCTGTAGCCTCCTATGTAGTCCCTTGCATTTCTCTTCTCCTTAACTAAAATCTAACATCTTCTGCCCCATTATTTTCTGAATGTAATCTCAGTATTTGACTTCTCAGATAACCAAAATTGATTGATTAATGCCAGAATATTAGTGACTGATAATGTGATCATGTTACCCAGCAAGAAATACTTTCATTTTAACAAGATTCTTGGGAATATACAGTTTTAATTCAAAAGAATGAATCTCTAATGTTAGATTTCAAGTTCTGTTACATGTAGCATGTAGGGAGGATTTGGGAAAAGGGACTTAATATTTAAATTGTTTTAAGCTTGTTACATACATTTTTTAAAATTATCAATGTTTCATTAAATAACCTTCATTTATAAACCTATGCTGCTTCTCTCTCCTACCCAGTGAGTCATCCTTTATGCAAATGATAAAAAAAAAAAATCAACAAGGTAACTTAACAAGTCAACCAAGCATATTGCACTTACTGTTTATTTGGTTTTCTATATTTATATAAGTTCATATAAATCTTCCCATGCTTTTCTGAAATTTTCATGTTTATAATTTCTGACAGTGTAACAATATTTCATCATATTAATTTACCACAAATGTTTTAGCCATTTCCCATGAAATAGATATCTAATTTACTTCTAGTTTTTTCCTAATACACACAAAACATACATGTGTGTTATGAATATTTTACTACATATGAAACCTTTCTTCCTTTTTTTATTCTTAAAATTTGGGGGTCAAGGGATACCAATGCCAAAGGTCTTAGTTGTACACTGTTAAATGGTAGAGTTAATATGTACTCCTGTGTTACAAACAGATAATAATCAATATGATCTTAGATGTCCTTAAAAATGACACAATTCTGATTTTTCTTGCACAGCATGGCAAATATGGAAATATGTTAAGAATAATTGCACATGTTTAATTTACATTGGATTTCTTACTGTCGTGGGAAGGAGACCCAATGAAGAATGGAGGGAGACAAATTTGGAACGCAAAGTTTTGCAAGGGCAAATATTGAAAACAATCTTTGTATGTATTAAGAAAAAAAAGTGATGCAACCCACCAGTAGAGAGGCCAGTATGTGCTTTATAAAGTTCACTGGTGAGGAAGGGTTCCAATTTCCTAATACAAAGAAGGGAATATCTGGGTTCATTGATTTGGAATTGAAATGTAAACTCCTGGCCACAACAAATGATCAAACATTATTTTCTGTGGGGCTAGTAAAGAAAAAGGCAGTCTCACACATAGGTGCAGTAATGCAAATATGAAGTATATATATATATATATATATGTGTGTGTGTGTGTGTGTGTGTGTGTGTGATTCTATATGGACAAATTTACATGCCAGCAAAATCTTCACTCCCTTGATGACAGTACTAATGCATATTTCTTTCCTTTAGCAAAATTCTGATGAACTGACATTTCAAGTTCATGCAAACAAATTCCCCACAGGATGAATTTATTATTTGTATCATTATTAATATTACACTTGGATCCAGGAACAGCACCTTCAAAAGGATTTTTCATGCTTTGTTGTATTCACGCAAGTGCGTATGGATGATTTTGATTAGCAAACCTGCACAACTCTCCTAACTTTCCTTCTGAGCTTGTGCAGTTAAAATAATTATAATAAAATCTATTAACTGCTTGTTACTGCAGGGGGAAAAGGCACCGCATCCAAGCTTCCATCTGCAACCATTGATTCTGAAGTGGTGAGTGACAGTTCCCTACCGCCTAAGTAGGTTATAACAAGTTAGCTCCGGGCTTCAACAGCCAGTAGAGTGCAGAGGAGAAACGACTGGCCTCCAAACTTGTCTGAAGCCTCAAGAAAGAAAGAAAGGGGGGAAAAAATCCCTGCCAATAACTGCAGTGCCTGTTCTCACATTCAGCAGCGGGAGCTTTGTAATTGCCAACTCTCTTTAATTCCCACTCACACCTTGGGGGGACAAGGCAGAGAACTCTCTCTAACAGATAGTAATAAAACTATTATTCATCTAATCATCCACAAACATATGTGTTTCTTTTGTAAAGTCTATGCAGCTTTTAGACCCATAACAAACAGATACGCCAACACATGCAAATGAAAACACAATAGTATGTGAAAAATAGAAAAGGTAAACCAAAGGAGCAGGGCAGACACATGGAAGTTGTTACTCTTGCATGTTTTGTAGGTAAAATCCAAACAAATTCTGATCATATGTGTGCAATGTATATATCCATAGATGCCTAATGTGCATAAATACAAGCATGCATGTAATAGCTATGGTTTTGTGTACATCAAGAGTAAAAAGAAAACCAGAGGTCATCATCCCATTGGAATCACCTTGTTGCCTTTATCATAACTTCAAGTAAAAAGGTATTTGGTCCCATAATGTCCCCCAGTTGCCTCAATGTTAAACTTCATTTTTCATCTGGCTACACAATCAAAGATGTAGATACACAGGACTAACTTCCAAATAAAAGATGCTTGTAGTACTAACCATGAGGAAAAAT
Source organism: Sarcophilus harrisii (assembly GCF_902635505.1). Taxonomy (NCBI): domain Eukaryota; kingdom Metazoa; phylum Chordata; class Mammalia; order Dasyuromorphia; family Dasyuridae; genus Sarcophilus; species Sarcophilus harrisii. The sequence continues at coordinate 375,419,470 of NC_045426.1, read as the reverse complement.
GATTGCACTATTGATTCACTTCCTTCTTAGTCTTTCCTTGTGTTAAAGACAATCAGTCAATAAGCACTTAATAAATACTTGCTATGTTTCAGATACTATGATAAGCACGGAGAATTCAAAGAAAGTAAAAAAAAAAAAAAGACTTATCTTGCCCTCAAGAATCATACATTTTAATATGGCTTTTGAGGAAAGGCATAATGTAAAAATATTTGACACCCAACAGATATACATAGTGTAGATAAAAGCAATCTGAAAGGGGAGGTACTATTACTGTTATCAGTGGAGGGAGATAAGGAGAACTGGTAAAGGTCTCATGAAAAAGATTGGATTTGAACTGAGCCTTGAAATTTGTCAGGAAAACTAAAAGACACATAAAAAGATAGAGAATTCCAGGCACTTGAGACAACCCATTGCAAAGAGGACATGAAATGTATTCTTTGAGAAATATAAGCTGGCTAGTGTGGAGGAGGGAAGGAAGCTGAAAGAAGGTTAGTCATAATAAGGACGCTACATCGCTGCCCACATGCACTGGCCACATATTTACCTCCCAAGGTCTCAGTTAGTCTATCTGCAAAATGAAGGGGTTGAATTAGATTACCACTGAAATCTCTTGAAGCTGTAAATCTTTGCTTTTAAATTGTCATTAGAGTTAAGCTATCAGCCTCACAAGGAAACAGTTTAAATACTTTGTCATCATACATCATGTTGGAACCCAAAGAACATCACTAAACTTGAACACTTACCTTATTCAGCCTATTTGGTTCCAAAAGATTTTTGACTTTTTTCCAGAATTTAAATCTACCTTCAGGGAAAGGAAGATCTAATACTAGTGAGGATATTCATAAGAACATAAAAGAAACTTATAAATCTACTAAATGATGATGATGATGATGTGTGTGTATGTGAATATATTTATAAACAAATATGTGCAGCAACATTCTCTACTCAAAAGGGAAAAGTGTAACAACAGAGACTGTGTCTAAAATACAAAATAAACTGGTTCAAGGAAGCAATTTTCTGAATAATGAAAACAAAACCTCTTCATGATTCCTTCAATTTCCCAAATATTTTGGTGAAAAGTTTTATTGAGATTTAAATTAATCTCCTCAAGTCTGTCCTTTGGTTTACACTTGTAAATACATATTTATATACCTTTAATTCTTCATGGCATACTTTCTGTTTGGAAATTCTCAAGATTTTTTTTTTTCTAATTTAAAACCAATTACCATTTTTATTACTGTACTACTGTACTATGGTAAATATGACTTTACAGTATGTACAGTAAATATGATCAGTCAGTAGGAGAATTTTACCAGCACCAAGACTTCTTTACTCATTTTCCTGAAAATTTGCAAGTTTCACCAGGCTAGAAATAAATTTTGACTTCTTCATATGTGAGAGGAACCTGTGAAACCCAACTCACTATCCTTTAACTAAAGTTCCTCTATGAGTACAGGTTATGATCACATATGACTTTGCTTCCTTTGCAAACCAGTCACCCAGAATTTTGCATTTTATGCCTTCATGTCTTTTCTAGGACTTAGCCTTTTGAAGTGCTCAGGAACCTAACAGTAAAATAACTAAAAGACATTCTCTTCATATTTGATTCAACTTTTTAGATATTGTTGTTAAAACCTGAGAATCATCTTTTTGATTTTCTGAGCTTTTGGATGAGTCTGTGCAGAAGACTCTGGATAGGGAATAATATCTTAAGCATTCACTTTTCATTTCACCAGAACAGATTTAGAAGTCATTGATATGGTTAATATGCCTGAGTCAATTGTCAAAATAGTTTGTAGTAAGGCTTTGAAATAATAGGTAATAAGAGAGAAAGATTCATAAAGTATTTACATGTAGGGACTAGATAAGGTATTCCACTGAGGAGCACTGAGCATTCTGGAGCAGAAGGAAAGTAAGGAGAATTTAAAATAAATAAATAAAATGAAATATGGCTATTTCTAGGAAAGAGAGACATGAATAAAATGAACAAAAGAGACATATTGATAGAGTACACGAACCAAATTGTGCCTAACTCAAAGTTTTTCTAAGGATCATCCATAACTTTGGGACGAAACTAGAGCTTCATCATCTAGGATGATACCTATAAATCTAGATGCTAGAGCATCTAGAAGCTCTGATGAAGTGTCATAGAGACATAAAATGTTAAACATGGATGTTTAACTACTTAATCCACTCTTCTTGCCCCTTTTGCATTTTCTTTTTCACTTCTTTCCTCTCCTTCTTCCTTTTCTCCTTCATTCAATTAATCGTCTTCTTCCTTATCCTCCTTCTAATCTTTTCCTCCTCTTCTTTGTCTTATCTTATCTCTTCTTCTTTGTCTTATCTTCTTTTTCCTTCTTCCTATCCACTCCCCTACTATTGTCCTTCAGTCTTCCTTTTTTTCTTTCTTTTTTCTTTTTCTTTTTCTTTTTCTCTTTGATCTTTTTCTTTGCTTTCTTCTTCTCCTCCTTTTCCTTTTCCTTCTTTTTACACTTCTCCTTTCCATTCTCCTCTTCCTCCTCCTTCTTTATTCTCCTTCTTCTATAAAAGAACTTCAACCTAGTAAGGGGAATTTCTAACCTAAAGCAACTAATAATAAGTTATTGTTAGCACAGAGACAAATTTTCGCTACTCTTACTCTCAACTTAGTCATCTTTCTATTATTTCATGTTGTCTTTCTAAGACAGAACAACTTGTCTTCAGTGCTGACTACTTTAGTGCTTTGTGTTAGGAAGAGATCAAAAGAATAAATTTTTCTTCAAGAAACCTCAAGAAGCAACTTAGAAAGCATTGCCACTAACTTGTTAGATTTCCTTCTAGGGTCACTTTCCTTGTCATACGCTGAGAGAATTTCATCAGATGACCCTTAGGGTCTCTTACAGTTCCAAGACTCTTAAGATCTTTATTTTTTTTTATCTGAAGAATACAAATGGAATGCTTCCGGTAAACCAAAATCCTCTTCAATGCCAGTCTCCAGCCAAATAGGTCAGAGAAGAGAGGAATCTATAACAGAGCAATATGATAGAATACAAAAGAAGGAAGAGTATCAGAAAGAGAAAAAAATCATCTTTGAAAAATTTCCCTACAAAGGACAAGGGATAGAAGGATAGAAAAAAGACCATTAGAATTAGCAAGAAAGTCAGGAGTGGTTCAATAAAATGTTAAACACAAAAGCAGTATTGTAGGGATTAAAGGAAGAGAATGCATGTAAGAAGGGTTGAAAAGCAGATTTCATTTATTCCTTCTTGATGTATAGCTATTAAGGGGGGAAAGTCTGAAATTGTCTATATAGAATAATAGTCCGGAGGTAGAATGCTGCCCAGTATCATTCCAATGATACATTTTATAACCTGTCTGACCTAGTATAAAATACTTCTCCTTCTGGAACCTCAGTTAACACATCGGTAAATTTTATGGTTTAGAATAGATGAATTTCAGAGGCCCTTTCCAGCTGTAAGATCTAGGACTATGAACAGTCAGTGAAGGGAATGATAGGCTATTGGGAACATCTTGTTTGTATCAATGGGAAAGTGAAGAGTAGAAATGATTTAAGATATATGAGAGAGAAAGCTGATGGTTACAGGTTATATTGAACTTATGAAGATACATGTAGAATGTTTAAGTATGGCAAAGAGGAAAGCCAACTCCAAACTTTAGAACTGTAGGAAAGAATGACTGAGTTATTAAGGAGGATTAACCAAGTTAAGAATGAAAATTGCATAAGATAACATCAAATGATCACAAACTTCTCATTTAGGAGAGTGATATTGTGAATTTTAGAAGAAAAGAAAAAGTGACACAAAGATTTTGAAAATGTGATTTAAGAGTCAATAACTGGGATTCAGAGCCAAGATGGCAGGGTAAAATCAGTAATTCACCCAACCTCTCCCCCAAATTGCTCCAAATTCCTTTAAATAATGACTCTAAATAAATTTTAGAGCATCAAAACACCCAAAAAGTTGGAGTACAACATTTTCCAGCTGAAGACAAATAAGAAGGTCAGCAGAAAAGGTCTATGACATGAGGGTGGGAGTCCCAGGATGCAATCCCAGTGTAGTCCTGGAGCCATCCCCAGCCCCAACCCCAGCCATCTCTACCAATGAATCAGCCAGTGGCAGTACTGGTAGCTTCCAGAACTCTCAGCCTAGAGGCACCAAAGAAGGCCTAGAAGATCTGCAGAAAAGTTTGTGGGAGTTTGTAGAGGGCTGAAACTCTGACAAGGTATGCTTGAATCAAACAATAGAGCACTTAAGGCTAATTACCTATTTAATGCGAGATAATGGCTCTATATACATATATTTAGAGGAGATGGTGATGTGATGACTCTCCTCACCATTGGTGCTTGCTGAATGCTTGGTGGTGAGGTAATTGTAGACAAGGATTGGAGTGAGAAGGGGGGGAGGGTCAGAATTATATGATGACAGGATGAGGAGGAGACATGCTGTAGATTCCAGACTCCAGAATTGAAGATATACCTTTGGCAAATCACGTGGCAGCTTGCCTGCCTCCTTCACTTCTCCCTCTAAAGACCAAGAACTTTGATTGATCCTGACTCTGACTGATCCTGAGACCCTCCAGGGAACTAGCCCAGACATTATAAGAGCCCACCATGCAATCCCAGTGCAGACCCCACCAAGGCAGTCCTGGCCCCAGCCCTATCCTGGAGTCCCAGCATCAGTGGGGTGGGACTTCTGAATCAGCAGCAAAGTTTCTGGCCCTCTTGCTCAGGGACAACAGGAGGACTACGAAGTTCAGCAGAAAGAGTCTGTGGTGGGGACACTCCTAACAGCTCTAGGACAGAAAAGAAGGTTTGTGGTTAGGTCTTTAGAAGAATCTCTGAAAACAGCTGCACAAAACCCCTGAAGCTTGGGACAATTCACCCTTCATTCTTAAAACAAAATTTAACAAAGAGTTAGAAGCAGAGTAATAGACTAGGAAAATGAGCAGAAAACAAAAAGGTTTCTGATCATTAGAAGTTATTATGGTGACAAGAAAGATCAAAACAGGGGCAATTAATTGGTGTAGAGGATAGAACACCAGCTTTGAAGTCAGGAGGGCCTGAGTTCAAATATGGCCTCAGACACTTAACACTTCCTGGCTGTGTGACCCTGGGCAAGTCACTTAACCCCAAATGCCTCTGCAAGAAAAGAAAAGAAAAGAAAAGGAAAGAAAGAAAGAAAGAAAGAAAGAAAGAAAGAAAGAAAGAAAGAAAGAAAGAATTAAAAGCTCAGGCCATGGAAGAGATCATAAAGGACTTTGAAAATCAAGTAAGAGAGATAGAGGAATAATGAGGGAAAGAATTGAGCGTAAGAGGAAAGGAAATCCAAAAAGCTAATAAGAAGAATGCCTTTAAAAAGCAAAATTGGCCAATTGGGAAAGGAGGTACAAAAGCTCACTGAAGAAAATCATTCTTTAAAAAACAGAATCAAGCAAATGGAAGCTAATGACTTTATGAGAAATCAAGACACAATAAAACAAACCCCCAAAATGAAAAAAATAGGAAAAAAGTGAAATATCATTGGAAAAAATAACTGACCTGGAAAATAGATCCAGGAGAGATAATTTAAAATTATTGGTCTACCTAAAAGTCATGATCAAAAGAAGAAACTGTGCATAATATTTCTTTTTTTAATTTTTAAATAAATTTATTTATTTTTCCCCAATTACAATCAAAACATTTTTTAAGATTTTTGAGTTCTAGGTTCTCTCCCTTATTCCCATCCACAATTAAGATCTATATTCAGATACAAGCAGTGCCTTTTACAGTATTATTTACAATATTAATGGTTAAAAAAAATTTTAAAGCAAGTTTCTCTGATAAGGCCTCATTTCTCAAACATAGAAGGATTGAATCACATTTATTTAAAAAAGAAATAAGAGCCATGCCCCAACTGATAAATGATCAAAATGTCTGATCTGTGCCCAAAGGGCTATAAATTAATTCATATCCTTTGACCTAATACCACCATTAGGCATGAATACCAAAAGATATTCAGAAAAACAAAAAATAAATAAATAAAAAGTAAATGACTTAAATATACAAAAAATATTCATAGCAGCACTCTGGGCAAAAAAAAAAAAAAAAAGGAAATTGAGGTGATCCCCATTAACTGGGGAATGGCTCAATTAACTGTGTTATAGGTTAGTAATGGAGTATTATCATTCTCTGGGAAATGATAAGTTGGATGTTCTCAAGAAGCGGGAAAAAACCCTGGAAAGTTTACCATGAACAAAGTAAAACTGTATACAAAGTATCAATCTGAATACAAATTGAAGCATTTTCTCTGTCTCTCTCTTTCTCTTTATATCTTATTTTTTTCTTGAGGGTTTTTATTGTCATTAGGGTGGGAAATCTATGTTTTCTTTCACTACTTGATTTTTATGGAAATGTTTTGCATCAGAGGACTGATGATAAATCATGCTAAGCATTATAAAGACAGATACGAGGCACAATTAACAAAGCACCAGACTTGGAGCCAAGAAAAACCTGGGATTAAGTTCGGTCCCAGACACTAGTTATATGATTCTGGACAAGTCACTTTACCCCACTTGCCTCAGATTCCTCATCTCTAAAATAAACTGGAGAGGGAAATGGCAAACTATTTCAGTATCTTTGTCAAGAAAACCCTAAATGGTATCACAAATTCAGATATGACTGAAACTTCTCAACAACAACAAACATTATTATTGAGGGTAATGGATTTAAGCTATAGAATAAGACTAAATACATACACACACACATGCTCGCAGGCACATAAACATTTATTTATATAGCCATCAAGAGAATTTGTTTTGACTACTAATGTTTATTAACAGTTTTTTTTCTTTTTTTCCAATGAAATGAGGAGTGAAAAGTAAAATATATATATATATATATATATATATATATATATATATCTTAGTTTGCTGTTGTTTTTATGTTTTCAAAGTAGAGAGCTATGTGTAGCAGTTGCTACATATTTGAAATGTTGCATGTAATTTCAGATTAGATCTCTATATTATTAGTTTTATTTATTATTTTACTATATTACTAGTTTACTTTTACTTTGTTACAACAGACCTCTTTCAAGAAGGTAATAATCTATAAATATAATGCAAATATAAAACATCAATAAAATTAAAAAAGAAAAATGGAAATGCTTAGGCTACATAATGTAATATAGAGAGAGCTAAACTCAGAGTCAGGAAACCCAATCCTGAATTAAAGTCTCATTTCTCTCACCAACTGGCCATATGCCAACCATGAACAAAGTCTTCATTATTTCAGTGTTCTACATAAGTCTCTAAGGTGACAAGTTTCAGAGAAGGTGACAACAAGAATTGATAGAGGAACTTTCCTCATCAGAAACTTCTTTATATAAAGGAAATCACAGATCTGGTTTTAATCACTATTCTACATGCCAAGCAATGTGCTAAGTACTGGGGAGGCAAATATCAAAAGGGTTTGTGGCTTATACAGACACTTATACAGAAGTAGACATGCATCTAAAATAATATTAATATGGCTGAGATATAATGTAGATTTCTCTCTTGATAGAATCTTTGTCTGACTTTGAAATCAATGATTACTAGCACTATTTTTTTATTTTCTTAATAAGTTCTACTCCCGATCCTTATTATCTTGTTTGTGTGTACCTCTTATTTCCTATCCCTGCTAACTCTCCTTCTTTAGTTCTACTTCTTAACTTGCCTTGCTATTATATAACCTCCTTCACTCATGGTTCCCTTCCTTATCTTCTTCCCCAATTCTTTTTTTTTCCCCTCTTTATTTCATTTCCATTAATCTATATATCCTTCTATACCTACCTTATTCTATGCCAAACTTTTTCTCCTCTTTATCCCTTTCCTGTCAATCTAAACACCTTGTCCTACTTACAATCATTTAAATCATTTATAAATACTACTATAATCAAACTTATCCAATTTATTATTCCTTATTTAAAATTCATTTCCAATGTGAGAAGATTTTCATAACTACTAGTCCTCTTCCCCCATCTAAATCCTCTGCCTCTAGTGTTATCATTTCTTTCTCTGCATTTTATTTGTATAGTATAATTACTATTTTTACCTTTTTCTAGACAGTTTTACTTTTTAGAGTCAGGACATACTCAGCTCTTCCCCAGTCTTTCTTTTGAACTATTCAATTACTGATGTCAGTCTTAGACATATCATTTATATTTTCACACATAAAACACAAAGAGTTTGTCCTTGAAATTAGTCTTCAATATTGGCTTTTATGTTAAATTTTCTGTTTTGTTCAGGTTTGATAGAGACAAAATGCTGAAAATCTTCAGGTTCGTTGAAAGTCATTTTTTTCATTCAACATTATTGTTAGTTTTGCTGGAGATGATATTTTTGATTGTAGGCCTAGTTCTTTTGATTGACTATAATATTCCAGGACCTGCAGCTTTTTATTGTAGCTTCTGATAAATCCGGTGCAATTCTGATTGTAGCTCCAACACATTTGAATTATTTTTGTTTGTTTCATGTAAATTTTTTTTCTTTGATCTGGGGGTTTCCAAATTTAGTAATAATGATCCCATTTGTTTTCTTTGTAGAATCTCTTTGAAGTAGTGATTGATGGATCTCTTTCTATTTCTATTTCCCCCTTTGTTCTATCACTTCAGGACAATTTTCTTTGATTACTTCTTGTATGATTGTGTCAAGGTTCTTTTTTTGTTCTCAACTTTCAAATAATACAATTATTTTTTTTATTATTTTTATGTTTTCTTGATCTATTGCTTTTCTTATAAAATACTTCACATTCTCTTCTATTTTTTCATTCTTTCTGTTTTGTTTTGTTATTTTTGGTCTCTTAACTCAAGTGCTTTACTGGCTTCCCCTTGCCCAATTCTAATTTTCAAAGAATTATTTTCTTCTTCTAGACTCTGGGTCTTTTTTTTCTAATTAGTTGACATTCTTTTCATAATCTTTTTTTTCCCTTCTTTCTTTTTTAGTTTTTCCTCTATTTTTCTCTCTTTTTTGAGTTCTTCTAGAAATTCTTTCAGGGCAAGTAGTCATTTAACATTACTCTTTGGGATAGGAGAGACTTTTTTTACTTAGATGTCCTTCTCTAAGATGAACCCTAGTCTTCCCAATTTGCATAGTAAGTTTCTATGTTTGGATTCTTTCTCCTTTGCCTGCTCTTTTTTTTTAAAGTGTAACCATCTCTAAGTTCGGAGAAGATGGAAGGGGAATGGTGTCCCTACTTTACTTCAGCTCTCTCCTCTGAACAGAAATCCTAACCATGAACACCAGGCTTCTGCAAGTGTCTTTAGTCAGCAGCTTCCCTACCCCACTGCTTCTGTCCACATCAAGTGTGCTGGTTACTTGTTGAGTTGTTCCAGGAAGATCCATGTTCTCCTCCTGTCTTATTTGTTTTCCCTGGTCTGTTTTTTTCCTGCAGTGCAATTTTGTTTTATTTGTGGAGGAAATCTGAAGAGCTTGGAGTTTTTTCACCCACTCCTGATCTACTTCTTCCCAGAATCATTCTTTAATTACATCTCAATCTTTAATGTGATCACATGGCTATTCAGTTTTACTTTGTTTTGTTTTTCCACTATCTCTTAAGATAAAGTCAGTTTAATGGGTTTTTTGAAGTGTTAAGTGTTTACCACAATTAATTTCTGTGTACATAATTTTCAGGCATAAGTTTTTGGGATAGTTTAAAAGTTACTTTCTTTCTGGTTTCTTAATTTCAAATCTTCATTTTAAATGCTTTTCCACCATGTACCCCTGTCCTACTTTCTAATCGAAATGCTTAAATACTGATGAAAAATTGATTAAATTTATAGGCTATTGTCAGCCTTGTCAATGCAGTGGTCAGCAAAATACTAGGGTAAAATAAAATAATATTGATATAAAATAAAATTTAATTTTTACATTAAAAACTTCAAATGTAATATGATCTCATTTTTTAGTTACTGGATTTGTGATTTGTCATTGAGATCACTGTTTTGTCATATCCTTTAATTTATGATAAGAAAAATATTTTTATTTGCCTGTCAACAAGCATTTATTAAGAGCTTAGTATATGCTATGTTCTAGGTGAACAAAGAAGGATAAAAGCAGTTCCTTTCCTCAAGGAATTCATGTCATTTTGAGATAAACAACATGCATAATCATATTTAAACAAGATATATATGTAATGGACTGAGGTTTGAGATGATGCACTGAGGTCCCAAGTATGTGAGGCTAAATAGTAATTGGACTATACCCTATTAATATACATGATTAGATAAAGAATGGCCCCCGCCCACTCTCTGTGCAATTCCTGATGTGTTGTATAGGAAATGACGATTTTGTGGGGTGGAGGCAGAGAGAGACAGGAAGAGAAGCTGGGAGAGATTGAGCCTGGGCTCCATACTCCCAGCTGCTAGCTGTGTGGCTTCTGGTCTAGCTAGCTTCTTGACTCAGCTGCACACATTGCTATTGCCGATTCCCTTCCACCTCTGATCTTTCTTCACTGAGAATAAAGACTGACGATTTTCCCCTAACCTGAATTCCTGACTCCGGCTGATTTTAAAATATGCGAGCTTCACATTTGGCACCCAACGGCGGGAACCAAGGACTGAAGAAGTCTCCGGTGACCAGGAACTTGGGTGAGTATTGTTAATAGACAAACAGGGAACTTATTTTCTTAAAAACTAAACCAGTAATCTTTTTTTTTTTTTTTTTTTGGCTGAAATGGGACAAATGCTAGCTAAAGACTCTCCATCCCTGCCCCCAACCCCTTCAACCCCACCCAAGAGTGGTGCTATAGAAAGCATGCTTAAGTTGATAGAAGGACAAGGGCTACTTATAATTTGGGAACAGGGAGCTAGACTTGTGGGTACATTAAACCGCATCTCCCCTTGGTTCGTAGAGGAGGAGCAGATCTCTCAACATAACTGGTCCCTGGTTGGACAACAGATGTCCACATATTACAGTGAAAACGGTCCTCATTCAATTTCCATCGAGGCATTCTATTTATACAATATAATTCAGTTAGCACTAAGAAACCCTATCCCTAGAAGAAAGAAAAAAGCTGCTGCTGCTGCTGCTGCTCCTGCTTGGAGTAGCCAAATAGGGAAGCCTGATATTAAGGAGGAAGACAATGAAGAGATTAATGACCATATCCCCACAGGGCATGGAGACTTAAGTGAGCAAGGGTGTGATGACTTTCCACCTCAGGAGGCAGCTTCAGCCCCACGTTGGGCGCCAAATGTGAAGACTACATATTTTAAAATCAGCTGGAGTCAGGAATTCAGGTTAGGGGAAAATCATCAGTCTTTATTCTCAGTGAAGAAAGATCAGAGGTTGAAGGGAATCGGCAACAGCAATGTGTGCAGCTGAGTTAAGAAGCTAGCTAGACCAGAAGCCACACGACTAGCAGCTGGGAGTATGGAACCCAGGCTCAATCTCTCCCAGCTTCTCTTCCTGTCTCTCTCTGCCTCCACCCCCAAAAAATCGTCATTTCCTATACAACACATCAGGACTTGCACAGAGAGTGGCGGGGGCCATTCTTTATCCAATCATGTATATTAATAGGGTATAGTCCAATTACTATTTAGCTTCACGTTCTTGGGACCTCAGTGCATCAGAAACCCCCACTTCCCTTTGGTGCTTTTCATCTCCCTTCGTGATATGTCAGGGAAGGTGTGATCATCTCCTTTTTAGTGCTTTCACCGCCTTTCCTGAGAAGTCAGGTAGGCTGTGATCACCTCCTTTTTGGTGCTTTCACCTCCTTCCCTGAGAAGGTAGGGAGGGTGTGATCACCTCCCCTTGGGGGCTCTGACCTCCCTGAGGGTCAGGGATGGCATGACCACCTGTGTTCTAAAACAAAAAAAAGCGGGAGATGTAATGGGCTGAGGTTTGAGTTGATGATAAGCCTAGCAAGAAAAAAAGGCAGAGCAGTAGTCACTTGTGTGAAAAAAGCAGAGAGGGCTTAGATTCCATCATTATGTTGTCAACAGTCTAGAATTGTCCAACATTTCTGAACTTTCCATATTTAATATACATCCGTGCAAGGAAAATAACCTAAAAGTATGAGGAATTCCCCAATCAGTGCAAAAATAACAAAAGTAACAACTGCAAACCCCAAATCTTGTTACTTGGTAAAAATGACCTTCCAAACCTGAACTTACGATGCTGTCAAGTAACATAGTCCAAATAGAAGTTTTTGTCCCCAATCTGCAAATTGACTTGACCTACATATGTGTAAGCATTTACTGAGATATGCAATGACTTTAGCCAGCAGAGATGTACTGTGAAAAAAAAAGAAAAGAAGAAAAGGATTAATCCTTTATATAACACTTACTATATACCATCCACTGTGCTAAATGGTTCACAAATATTATTTCATTTGATTCTCACAACAAATCTTGGAGGTAGGTTCTCTATTATCCCCACTATACAGTTTAGGAAACTGAGACGAACAGGTTAAATGACTTGCTCAGGTCACACTGCTAGTATCTGAGGCCAGATTTAAACTCTGTTTTTTTTCTAACTCCTAGCCTAGAAATCTACCTACTGTGTCATTTATCTGCTCCATGTGACTAAATCCTCAAATTATGGCAAGTCCTTAAATAAGAGGGGTTCTAGAATTGCAAATTACATGAAGAAAAGGAGCACAGAAAGTGTTAAAAATTGAAGATTTTTTTTCCATTCTGCTTCTCTACATGGATCTCTCACTGGACAAGCACTGGTAGATCTAATTAGTTCCTGCTGAAGAGGGGACCCACGGAACTCTGAGCTTCCATTGCTCTATTGGGTAGATGTTAATTTAGTTAATTTTCTTTCCATTCATTGTATAAATTTTTTGGATGTAATAATGAAAATGAAATTGAACATTGGGATTGAAAAAAAGCCTCCTGCTTTGACAATAAATATGTCCACTCTTCATATTTATTTTTGCTAATTGTGAGAGATCATTATCTGTCCAGAGAATTCAGTCCAATCTACTTTTAAGGAACATAGACTTGTAGGAAAATATATATTGAAAAAGTCTAAGAAGACACATTTGAGAAGTATTAACTGCTACATTAAGGTGAAGAGGCATTTTGACTACATATATTTGAATATATATATATATATATGATTATAAATACTTAACTACAAAGATCATATGAAGAAAGATTATATCTGCATCTATAGTAAGAACTAATAAATAGAAGAATGTATAGAATGATCTCACATATGTATATATATATATATATGCATATATATTTATAATATATCCACATAATTGAATCTAATGGTAGTTATTTCCAGAGTGGGGGAAAAGGGAAAAAAAGAAATTTATATGATAACTTCATTATATATTTTTAAAGGAATAGAGAATAGCAAGTTGTACATAAAATTTGTGGTTTCATAGTGCAATCATCTTTTTTATTAGACTATATTATGAAAATGCATTTATTCTATAAATTAATTTTAAAGAGGAATTTTGTCATTTATTTGGCAATTAGGTATATCTAGATATCTTCCCTAGAGATTTAGGCATATAAAAAATAGCATTCTTATGTTGGTTCTTTCATCAGCATGATTAGTACATATTGTTGTTGAAGGGCTAGTCCTTTGTTCTCAAAGACAACCAATGACATCACAAGGATAAGCTGATTTGCACATGAATTGGATTTAAATGAAGCAGAGGTGTGCTAGTATACAAACATGTGTGAATATATATAAAAATATATACAAATGATACCTGTGCATCTTGAGAGGAGGGTTACTAGAATTATGTGGAGATTCCACTCTGCTGGAGGCCTTGAAGTTTACATGGATACAAAGAGGAATTTGTGCTTATGTGTGTATGTGAGGCTATATATTCAGCTATGTTCTATCTAGCTGTTACCCAATCTATCATATATTATCTATTTCACATTCATTCATTGATGCAGATTTTAAAAAAAAGACAAGACATAGTTATTTCATTTGCCATGTCTTAAACTCACTGAACCAAAGAATCTTAGAGTAAGAAAAGACCTGAGAGGCCATCTCAAGTGGAATTCAATTTATATTCAACTAGCATTTATTAAGTGCCTACTCTATGCAGAGCACTGGGAATACAAAGACCAAAATTAAACTATCCCTGATTTAAAGGATCTTGTCATAGTCTACTAAAGGATACAATAGGCAAAAAAAAATTAAATATGAAGTAATTTCTTAGAAGATATCCACTCAAAGTAGAAAATAACCTTTATGATATCCATAGTGGAGTTCCCCCAATTTCTATTTGAAAATTTCTATTGCCTCCAAAGGTTCAGTTTTTGTATAGTTTTAATCCTTATCTATCTATTCCTTTCATTGAAAGAACTGCTCATTTATAATGAACTATACACAATTTTATGCAAATTTATTATTTCATAGATTCATTCATGTTTATACACACATTATAAATATATATGTGTATATTTAAATATATATATCTCTACACACACACACACACACACACACACACACACATTTCGAGATCACATCAATCCATCCTCTTTGGAATATATAGCAGTTACTTAGTGGCTGCTATTAAATATTAGCAGATTGACTCTTCACATTTCAGAGGGTGCTAGGTTGGATAAAGCATGGTCATCATTACCTAATGTTAAAAAGAACAGGAGATGTTTGATAGTTTGTAGGGGTGCTCTGCCTTCTGATAAGAGTAATTGTTCCTTTAGTCTGAGGAAACTCAACATTGTCTACCCTTTATTAGTTTACACAAGTCTAGCCTGCCACATGAATTAGAAAATCAGTGTCCTCAAAGGAAACAGCATGGCAAAGTGAATATGATACTATACTTAGATTCCACAAGTCCTATCTCTAATGCTAGTCGTGTTACCCTATGTAAATAGCTTAACATATTTCAGCCTGATTTTCTCATCTGCAAAATGGGGGTAATATTTACCTAATCCACCACAAAGAATTATTGTAAGACCCAGATGAAGTAATGTTTATAGAACTCTTTGTGAGTTTTAAAATATTTAAAAGTCACTTACTTATTACCCTATGGAAAAGGACTTATTTCTCTCCAAATAACACTGTCACTTTGGTTTGGGTCACTTATTTTGGCCCATTCCCACACAAAGTGGTTTCCAATTGAGTATCACTTGGAGGAAATGGTCATATCTTACTTGTTGAATTGCCCAGAAAGGAAAATTTAATTTATTGTAGTGATAGTTCTTTTAATAAAAGATATTGAAAGACTTGCATTTATAGGACCATAGCATTTAGAAGAGGATGGGATCTTTGAAATCCTCTATTCAGACACTCTTTTTTTAACAGATAAGAAATTAAACAAATGGTCAGATTTGCTTAAGATTATACATGTTGAAAATAGTTGAACAAAGTTGCTTCCCATATTATTTTGTGATATTTCCATTAAACCATAGTAAATTATAAGCCACCCTGTAGCAATAAAAGAAATGAACAAAAGAATGGACAAATAAACTTATCTCTTTGGAAATTGGCCCACATTAGCCATAGTTATGAAATTTTTCAGCCTTATTTGAGGAAGCAAAAAACATTATTTCTTGGTTGTCTCACCAATAAAATGGTAGTTTTCCACTTTTCATATTTTTAAATTATATGTCTTTTAATGAAATGAACTAGAAAACCTCATCAGAGTATACATCACATTTATTAAGTTATACACCAAGAGGATCTCATCCTTTTAACATTAATTATTTTTTTAAGATGAACTTACTTTTTTAATGATGAATTTGATTTTTAAGTTAAACATTTATGTTCTACTTCTTTCCTATTTCTGGGCATATTTACAAATGTAAATGATTTCTAATTTTACTCATCAAATAAATTAATGAAACTCAAATTTAATTAAAATTATTTTTCTAAAGATAACAAATAAGCTTTCCTTTAAAAATGTTCAACATGAGAGAAAATGACTTTTTTTCTTGCTGTATTAGGCTGTGCCTGGATATATCTAGAGCAAAGCTTCTTAAACTGTGGGTCACAAAAACATATAGGAGTTGTGAAAAATTTGGTGATAGTAAAAGATATCAAACATTCCACCAAGATTTAATTCTTTATGTAAAAATAAACAAGGACACCCATCTCATTAGTATGCAAATTTGCTTTCATCTTTAAAAATGGTAAAATTTATGTATGCCAAAGAATTTTTTAAAATAAATTTATGATTTATTATCCATAAATATTTGATTTGTATACCTATTTTATATACCTCTATATCTGGGGTCACATAAAGATTTCTTGCCCAAAATATGTCTTAAATAGAAGAGGTTTAAGAAAGTCTGATTTAGAGCATTCTGTATACATGTCTAGGCTCAGCTATCTTTATCATTATTAAGAGTTAGGAGGAAAAATTTACAATTATAAAACATTGCTTGTTGTATAAAACATCTGGAAAGCTTGAGGTTTAATACTTTTAAACATAGTTGAAAAAAATTACAACCAGAGACCATCTTTTATGACACAGGTTAATGTTTTTTTCTGTAAATTAAAACATTCAAATTCTGAAAATTAAAACATTCAGTATGTCCAGAGCAATGCTTTCATCATTTGACTGCTGCTCCTACATGAAGCAGACTCTTTCTGCAAAGAAGAATGCATGGCTTACTTCAAAGCACCAGAATCCAGTAGGACTTCAAAGGTGACAAGACAGATGGTACACAGGGAAGCATGGCCCAGTGCCTAACCTTGCTTTAAAGGAGGTTGTTTTTGTTTGTTCCTCATCATGAACTGTGTTGACATATATACATGATTATGAGTATGGCATTTAATCTTCTTGTACTTTTTTATTGTAGTCCCATATCAGTTATCTACAGAATGAATAAAATGAATGAATAAAACAGAATTTACTGATCACTTACCACGTGCCAAGATTTTTTTAAAAATAGAAAAAGAAAACAGCAACTGCTCTGAAGGAGCTCACACTCTAATTGGGAGAAAGACAACATAAGAATGCACAGCTGTGAGGTTCATGGAAAGGTTAGAGATCTTAAGGGTGCAAAGGTAGTAAAGATGGCCAGGAAAAGACTAGGAGTCATCTGAGAAGAAAGAAAGAAAGAAAGAAAGAAAGGAAGGAAGGAAGGAAGGAAGGAAGGAAGGAAGGAAGGAAGAAAGAAAGAAAGAAAGGAAGGAAGGAAGGAAGGAAGGAAGGAAGGAAGGAAGGAAGGAAGGAAGAAAGAAAGAAAGAAAGAAAGAAAGAAAGAAAGAAAGAAAGAAAGAAAGAAAGAAAGAAAGAAAGGAAGGAAGGAAGGAAGGAAGGAAGGAAGGAAGGAAGGAAGGAAGGAAAGAAAGAAAGAAAGAAAGAAAGGAAGGAAGGAAGGAAGGAAAGGAAGGAAGAAAGAAAGAAAGAAAGAAAGAAAGAAAGAAAGAAAGAAAGAAAGAAAGGAAAGAAGGAAGAAAGGAAGAAAGGAAGAAAGGAAGAAAGGAAGAAAGGAAGAAAGAAAGGAAGAAAGAAAGAAAGGAAGGAAGGAAGGAAGAAAGGAAAGGAAGAAAGGAAGAAAGGAAGAAAGGAAGGAAAGAGAAAGGAAGAAAGGAAGAAAGGAAGAAAGGAAGAAAGGAAGAAAGGAAGGAAGAAAGGAAGGAAGGAAGGAAGGAAGGAAGGAAGGAAGAAAGGAAGAAAGAAAGAAAGGAAGAAAGGAAGAAAGAAAGAAAGGAAGGAAGGAAGGAAGAAGAGAAGAAAACAAAATATTACTCATTGAAATTTCCACAAAATTCTTAATTTTGCTTATTTATGAAATAGCAGTAAAGCAGATGGTTCAGGAGTTGTAACTCACAATTTAATTCAATTCAGTTAGTATCTAGTGAATACATACTTTGTGAATGACATTATTCTCAGTACTATCCCTATTTATTAGCAACTCAATCTAGTGGAAATGATTTAAGACTAAAATACTTTTAAAAAATTAGAGGTTAAGACAGAAAGCAATACAATTACATGTCAAAAATACTATAATGATGAAGGTAATAAACTAGGAATCAATGAAAAGCACTGCTAGGAAAAGAACTAAGTCAGAAATGACATGATAATGAATTCATTGCCAGGGAATGGGGTAAAGTGGATTGCAAAAGTGCAAAGGATAGACCCATGATCAAGGGAAGCATAGAAAGAACTCTCATTGAAGATTCTCATATTAGCTCTGCTATTTACTACTTTGGTATTTTGAACAAATCACTTCACACTGAGTCTCAGCTTCATTTGTGTAAATGTCTACAACATAGTTGGTACTATATAAATGCTTATTCTCTGGCTCTTCCTTTCTGGAGTAGTTGTAAAAATAAAAATTTTATTGCTGTGGTTTTCAGTTGTTTCAGACTTCTTGTGACCCCATTTGGGGTTTTCTTGGAAAACATACTGGAATGGTTTGCCATTTCCTTCTCTAGATCATTTTACAGACGAGGAACTGAGAGAAACAAGGTTATGGGACTGGTCTAGAGTCACACAGCTAGTATTAGAGGCCAGATTTAGATTCAAGGGGATAGGTCTTCCTGACTCCAGATCTGACAGTCTGTCCATTTTTCCTTCTAGCTGCCTAAGAGTTTAATTAGATTGTATGTGTGTATGATCATGCTTTTTTTTAATATTAGAAATTTAAAGAAACCTCCACAATTTCAAATCTCTACCTTAACTCTTCCAACTCTTCCAATGACATTTCTTATGAGTATCTACACACACACACAACACACACACACACACACACACGATCCTTTTGTAAAATGAGCCAATCTGGTATAGTTAATAGGAACTGGAACACATAGGCTTAATTCCCACCTCTGACACTAGCTCACTCTGTAACTCCTTGGGGCTTTAGTAATACAGAAATAAAAATACCTGAGGGAACGACCTTAGACTTTTTGTAAGGCTTAAACTAGATAATGCACATATAGAGCACTTAGCAAACTTTGAAGCAACATATACACATTGCTTGTTATTATTATTGTATTTTAAGCACATAATAATAATATCATTTTTATTATAATAAATGTGAGGCAATGTCTTAAATCAGACAAGAGTGATCTATAGTGATCAAAGATGTCTTCCTGCAGTAGGTGACTATGACTACTTTTAAGAAAGAAATCTAAGGTTGTTGCTGAATTATTGGCCATTATATGCAGACATATTCAGATTCAGCGGATAAATGGGATCTAGAACAAGGTTTAAGGGAAGTGATTGGGAGTAGGATGTTAAGGAAAAATCTATACCTTATTTGAACCTTCACATCTACCAGTGTAACAGAAGACAAAAAGTTCATTTAACACCATAGAACTTATTACTGCTTATTGCAAATCATCGAAATTTAAACTGATAATCTGTGAGGAAGAAAAACTAAAAAAAAAAGTCATATTATCATCAAGCTTTTAAAAAAGTTAGAAATTTAAGGAAACCTCCACAGTTTTAAATTTCTACCTTAATCCTGCCAACAAGATTTCTTTTGAGTGTCTTCATACACCCCCCACACACACACACACATCACCCCAAATAGTGACTAAAAGATTCTTCCTATTTTTTACTCTAAAATGAAAAGATCATTCATGCCACAGAGCTTATGCATATGGACCATTTAAATTGTCTCCAGTTGATATAAAAAATATCATTCTTAATTCATTTGGCATTTCATTATTTTAGTTCATCTAAATAAATGAATTCTGAAAGGTTACAGTGGAGATACCTATCAAACATCTTATCTAGCAATGAACAGAATAATAAAAAAGCAGACTGTGTACATTGCAAACTCTAATCTAAATGTGTCATTAGCCTGGGAACAAGTTGTTAATGTCACCCTTGAAGTCGACCTTGTCAGAAAGAAACATAGACAATGATTGCACAGCTTTCTGACTGAGCTATCTTCTAGTCTTCCTCATCATCTTTCTCCTGATGTTTTTAGTATATTATTGGCCTATAGTTCAGCATCACAACAGTCCAACCACTCTATAAGATCTATCATCAACCCTGCTACTGACCCTTCTGGGAGGTCAGAAATTCAGGAGCATCCTGTTGGAAGTTTTTGAAAGAGATGTGGGAAGAAAATGGCCATTAACAGCTAGGGGAAGTTCATTTATTCCAAACAAGTGTTTTTGCTCTATTTGGTTTTATTAAATCAGACAGAAAGTTTTATATAGATATATAGGATATATGTATATGTGGGAGATAATCATCACATATCTCCCATATATACGTATATTTTATATATTTAAGTATATACATATTTATGCACATCTACATATGTACATGTGTACTTTCTTTTCCACAAATATAAAATTCTTATGATAATGGTGATAATCTACTTAACTAGGATATCTTCAATAAAGAGATTAATAAGGAACAAGAAAAATCTTGTAGATGACATTTCACAGAAAACTCACCTTGTTAGCATCGAACTATTGGCTAAATGATAAAGGGAATGACTAGAACCAGGTGTACTTTAAAAAAAAAACCAAAACCTTTTATTCAGGAGAAGAAAACACTACTTTAAAAGCTCTCTTCTAATATGATATATCTTATCTATACATCATAATTATTCAAGGACCCTTGAAAGAGATTTAAAAGATAGCATTATTCAATGATTATCTGAACATTAATATTGAGCAAGGTATGGGATATGGAGATATGTTCTCACCAAGGGTGTTCATCATTGTCATGGAAGACATATGCAGAATCCAAGTTGAAGATAATTTCTTCTTCTTGCAAAATCTTTTAAATCTAATCTTAACATGTCTTGTATCCCTTCCTTTTTTCTCCTAAATAAGTGTTACTAGAGGGAAGCCCATATCACCTCTGATGTGTACTATGAACAAGCCTCCTCCCTGATCCACTCTCTCTCTAATCACAGATTTTATCACATCAAAATCTTTTTTGATAAGTTCCAATGACTTTCTTTGTCTCTGAAATCAAATCTTATCTCTGTGACTGGCTTCAATTTACCTTTCTAACTAGTATTTATTACTCTCCTTTAAACATTTTCCAAGTCAGCCCAGCTAGCTTTCTAGCTACTGGTCTTTATACTTTTATTCTGGTTATTTCTCATGTCTAAAATGTATTCCGTTTACAAAGCTTCATTTCATTTAAAATTCAACTCAAATGTTCCTTCTTCCATGATCTCCCTAAACATTAATACTTCTCTAAATAATTTTGCATTTTTCTTGAATATATTTATAAGAATATGTGTAATTTCTACCAAAGAACATATGATTATTGAAGAGAGGAAATGTTTTTTTGTTTGTTTGCTTATGTTTTGTTTTGTTTTGTTTTGTTGTTGTTGTTTCTTCAGTACATCTCCAGACTGCAACATAATTCCTGGCGTAGAATACGTTCTTTATGAATGCTTGGTAATCAATTATTGATCAATGATAACATTCTTCAGGTGCTGTTATTTGTGGATGGCATTATTCTAGCTTTACCATGTTCCCAAAACACTTCAGAACTTCTGGGAAAAGATCTAAGAACATCCAAAGAAATTTGGTCTAATCATCAATACATAAAAAAGGTAAGTAAATAAGTTCTCATATGGGATAATTAGGTTTTCATTTGTTTATAATAGTTTGATCCTGTGGTCTATCACATGCCAGTGCTATTCAGGTTTTTGTTTGTTTGTTTGGCAAAGATAGTAGGGTAGTTTGCTTTTTCATTTCCCAGTGTATTAAGGCAGACATCAAGTGACTTTCCCAGGATCACAAAGTAATAGATACTAGTTAGTATCTATGGCTAGATTTAAACTCAAAGCTTCCTGGCTCCTGGACTAGCGGTCTATGCACTGAGCCATTTAGCTGCCTCCAAAATTAATATTAACATCTAGTAATCCCATAACAAAATTTTAAACCCTTTCAGTGAATCAGAAGAAGCAACTTGTATGTCTGGGAAAATGGAACATAATCTCTGGGAGTCTTAAATAGCAAAGCTCTAATGAGAGTTTCAAAACAGTTCCAAAACCAGTTGATGAAATGAAAGTTGATGAAAAATATCAATTGCTCATGGATAGACTAAGCTAACCTAAATTGCTCTACTTATTCAGAGAGAGAGTGTGCTTCGATCTGTCTTCAAAAAAAATCAGTTCCTTCTCTATTTATGTAAAAGATTATTCTTCATAGATCCTTCAGAGTAGTCATGGATGATTGTACTGCTAAGAATAGTAAAAGCATTTACAACTGGTCATCCCATTGCTATTACTTTATATACAGTATATTTATACTTGCTTGAGTTTATGGAGGACTTTTTTTTTTTCCCAAGTGTATCCTGCTCTTCATTTTCTATACAATAATAATATCCCATCACAAAAACATACCAGTTTACTGAGCCACTTAACAATTAAGGGCATTCCCTCAATTTCCAGGTTTTTTGTCCTGAAAAGAGAGCTGCTATGAATATTTTTGTACATATGGGTAATTTTGGAAAACCAAATCTTGAATACTATATATTAGGGAAGAAATGGGGAGCTTGATTTGGAATGATTAAACAGAGTCTAAGTAAGACTGAATTGTAAATCTGAACCAGAAACTAGTCCTGTGACACTATGAAGAATGCTTAATTGCTTTACGACTTATTTTCTTTCACTGGTGAGAATAGAATAGGTGCCCTTGAAGGTCCCCAGATCTAAAAAATAATGATGATTAAATAATTCTGTGATTGGCTGGTTACATTAAATAACCTAGATGGGCTCTCTCATTTATTTTGCCTAAATCTTCATGTTTAAAACTCATAACCCTAAGTTTTTGTGTTGATATGAAATTAAATGTATATAAGTACATACATCTATGTGAAATAAATATGTTTTGGTAGGATTTTAATTTTAAAAATTTTAATTTAAGAAAAGGGCATAAGCATTAAGTTTGTGACTATTTCAAAAGTTCAGTGTGGTTAGTTTAAGTAGATTGTGAAATATTTTGAAGATGACTTAAAAGAAATGGTTTCCTTCACAAGTGTAGTGCTTCACTTTCTATATGGTTTTGGCATCTGGATTAGATTAATCTTGAAACATCCTCAGTTATTTTTATTTCCTTAGCTAACAAGAAAGTTAATTTTAAAAAGTAAAAACAAAAATAAATGAAATTTGAATGCTTTGAAGTTCCATTCATCAGAATCTAACCTAATTCCTAAGAAGAGGGCTAATTTTAGGAATCTTCCAGGACACTGATTTAGCATAAATAAATAAAGATTTCAATTTTTATTTTACCCAAGTGCAGAAAGGCACACTTTAATTCTTCTAGTGATTCTAATCCCTAAATGTCAGGATAAAGTGACAAAATTACTTTGGGGGATTTTTTTTTCAGCAGAGAAAATTGTGAGGACAAATAGAGTAACAGAGACCAGTAGGATGTATTTCACAATGGAGCAAACTCCAATACAGCAGTGTTCTGGTTTCAACTGTGGCACAACTGCTCCCCTTTAGAAAGACACAAAACTCATTCTGTAGAAGCCCAGAAACCCGTGAACAATGAGCAAAAGAAGCAAACAATTATCAAGAAAACAAATAGAGAAATGAATTTCTGTTTGACATCTTTCAGACTGGTTTATTGATGGCTAAGTCCACATCTTCTCTGAGTAGTTTCATTTATGATCTTTAATTGCATAAAAAAGACGCCATGTCTGTTTTGTAGAGGAAAGGAAGATTACTCCTCCAAAAGTTGCCTTTAAAAATAAAGCAGAGCAACTACAGATCTACCATTCTATCCATATTTGTTTTATTTTTCCCAAAGCATCTATTCTTCATTTTAAGACTTTTTTTTTCATTCTCATCAACAATGTCCAAAAAGATAAATCTCTCCAAATGAAATTAGGCTCCACCTGCCCATCCTCACAACCCAAACCTCTGGAGGCAAGTGAATTCCCCAGCTGGTGCAGCAGAGACATTTCCATATTAGCAGAAACAAAACAAAACAAAACACACCACTGGTAGGTTGGCAGAGGCCAACAGCTATAGTTTTGCAGAATTCCTGGCGGGTTCTCACCCCTGGCCCATTCAGGAGGATTAATAAATCAGCTGTCAGATTCTACAGTTCGGACATGATCTATAGCAAGGGTTGGCAACCTTTTCTGAGGTGCTATGCCAAGTCTTCATTTATTCGCTCCCTTATGAGTTTGGGTAGGGGTCACTGAAAGAGAGGGTAGTAGGCAGCTTCCTGCAGATCTTCCCTATTTCAAATCCCAGGAGCTGTTTGAATGTAAATTTTGTCTACTTCAAAGATTCCCTTTGAAAATGGAACTATCTTTCTCATCTTAAACCTAGAAATGGTTATTGTCACTATCATGATATCTATTAGTTTACAACTTAGTGGGACTTTGTTTATAGATAGCTAAGAGCAAGAAAAGAACAATGGATAGGCCCTAGTAAGGGGTAGGGAAGGGAGAATGCACTGACAAGAATGAGGAAAGGGAAGTGGGAAGGCTCCAGAGAAAACTTCACTTGCTTTATGACCTTGTCGAAGGCTAGCTTTGGCTCTACCATACAAAATTATGTATCCTAGATTATATCCCTGTTTAATTGTATTGTTCTATATCAGTAGAATTTACTGGTTTTCACCCTTGCCCAGATATCATTCCAGGGCATTTTATGGGAATGCTTGAAAGTAAAAAATACAATTCTAAGTAACTATGGGGTATAATACTGAGAGTCTTCTCAACAATTAAATTTGGAATCAGATTTAAGTGTGCACTGCTGGATCAAGACACTTGTATTATAACATCCCACAATTTGCCATTATGCTCTACTATAGGCTGACATCAGAAAATTCCACAATGAAACTAAGGCTATGAATTTATTGGCTAAAGCTTTAAAGAATGATCTCTATTATTAACATTGTGTCAAATTTACCAAGTAATCATACATCTAAGATAAGAGTGAGCAAAACAAGCTCATAAAATGATAAACTTAGAGTTAGAATCACTCATTCTCAAAGGAAATAGAGGTTCAAAAAGATTAAGTGATTTACTTAAAGTCATGGGTATTAAGTTTGTGATGAATCTGACAAATTATAGGTCATGGCATCTTTGGGACATGTGTCTTTATTAATCCAAAACCATTAATGAACACAATTAGCATAACCTAGTCTAACTAATACACACACACATAAACACAATCATAGAGACCTGAAAGTTCTATCAAAAAGATGTTACTTACCTGATAATAAAGGGAAATATAATTTGATTCATTTTCCACCTATCAAAGATGGGTATATGCTGATTTGGTCACACTTAAAGGAATAATACCATATCAAAATGGGCAGACACCATAGAGGTAATCTAATCCAGACTGTTTTTGAATAAAAATCCTATGTATAAATGTTCTCCCAGTATTTTTTCATCTCTTCTTGATGATTTTCAAGGATGATTACCAAGGCACATTACCTAAAAGTACTTCTATTTTGAAAACTGTCTTCCAATAGATGATGATAAAGAACTCTGCTTTTCTATGCCCAGGAATGTATAAACCAACTGTAAAAGCCACCATCACCTAAGAGCCCATTGGTGATTCTTACAACATATTGTTTTTTCCCTTTACTTTTATAACTACATGATATTTCAATTTTGGTACTCAGAAAAGTCTTGACCTCAAATGGGCATTTTGACCACGATTATTCTAATATGTAAAATTTCTGTTCCTCTTATGCAGCTTAATAGTATGTGGGAACATTTAGGTAACTTTATAGAAACTGTCTGCCAAAGTGATGAGTGTTATAAAATGATAGCAGTCAAGCCTGATGAACTAGACCAGTTATTCCATGACAATGGTAAGTACATTACTCAAGGCAAACCATTCTACTTCTAGACGATATCATTAGGAAGTATTTGTTTCTCATATAGTGTTGAGATTTGCCCCCACTCCTGCTTTCTGCAGTCACCCAGAAAGTTATCTCACTTTTGAGATATACTGTGATTCAGAATTTTCCCCAAATAATAACCCATGAGATAATTTTAGTTAGCAAGACAATACACAGTTCAGTACAAAGATATTTAATGAAAGATAATAGAGTAAAAGGAAAAAGAGACTATTTTACCCATAGTGCTGATTGATGCACAAATATAAGGACCCTCTGTGAGAAGAATGGACATGCATAGAAAATATTCATAGAACATAGGCCTATAGGGAAAACATCAGGCCAGAAATATATGTTGAATGCATTAAAATACATTTAGTAAGCACCAATGATATGTCAAGCACTGCTAAAATGCAAAGTGTCAAATACAGAAATAAAGATAGTTCTTGACCTCAAATTGTTTCTATTTTGACGAGGGAAATAGTAAACATAGGAAAGAATTGGAAAGGAGAGACACTTTGGTTCTGAAAGTTACAGAGATCTTGAGGGGTACCATAGAAGATTATATTGATCCACTGCACCTTAGACCATCACCAGTCAACCTGACCTATGTCTTGCCACTGGACTTTGATGTCTCTGGAGAAGACAGTGAAGGTTATGACTTTACACAATTATATCTCATATATCCAATTTACAAATAAGTTAAGACATGATATTATTGGTCATCTTTGAGAATGAAGGATAAACAACAACATAGACATATTCTTTCTAAAAGCAATGAGAGATTGGATTTTATCAGGGTCCTAGATTATTGCTCCAGGAGGAGACACACACACACACACACACACACACACACACACACACATATCACCTAGGTGATTGTTAAGAAATCAATAAAGATGAGACACATCTGGGGAGGAAAAATGACAATGGTCAGTCATCACTGAGGGCTTTGGGATTCTAAGGCAAAAGTTCTGGAGACTAAAAGATGAAAATCTTCAAAATAGACCCTCTTGTACAAGTGGCAGGGAAATTAGTGAAAAGATGGCCATGAAATAGAGAGTAAAATTAAACATGGCCATTGCCTGGAGTATTCAGCAAGATGAGGAAGGTTCCTAATGTTTGGTCACAAACAGTCAATTTCTTCTGGTGTTATCATTATGATATTCATTGCTCTGATAGGGTTGCTTCCTCTAGGTATCATATTTATATTATGCCCTTCTTTGTCTCCTCTTCTGTTGCTCTTCAGCTATCTGGTTGTGTTCAGGACACCATACACTGGTATTTCTATGGACAGGAAGCCTCACTTTTATAATCGAAAGCTATTATCCTTTTAGTAAGGTCCTTTCAGTAAATAATTATGAACTACTTCACCTTAGCAAGGTAGCATCAGGAAGTTGACCTCATGGTATTTATGTAAGTGTATATCTGCTTTAGGAACTACTCTCTTGTTTGTGGCCCTCAGTTTCGTCCCTTTGACCCTCCAAAGAAATCACATACTGTTTTGTCTCTGGTCTCTTATACTGTCTAAATCTACCTTTCTAACTTCCATCCATTGCTTTTAGCAAAAATCTCAGAAAGTTTGACTTAAGTGATCCTTAGAGATAACCTAAACCTATCTCAAATTTGAGAGTTGCAAGAGTGATGTGACTTGACCAATTTCACATTAAAAATTAGTAATAGAAACAAAAATCAAATACAAGTTTCTTTGACAGTATAGTAATAGACCTTTATATACTAAATGACAATGATCAAGTTCCCTATAAACTTTCCTTTCCCTAGTCAAAATATCTCTAATTCTTTCAAGTAATGTTTCTACTGCCAGTGTTCTTACCCCATATTATCCTGGTTATTCTCTCCTAATCTCTAGTTTTTCCATTTTCCTTCCTAAAATTTAGCACCCTTAATGAGAAAACACTATGAGTGTGATCCAGGAAGAATGCAACAGACCTCTTAATTCTCTGCTTTTATTAATTCACAATAAGGTCCAATAATCTCTGGGGGCTCGCACATTCCACTATCATTCATTCATACTGAGTTTAAGATCCATCGAAATCAGAAGCTGTTTTATAAGTGAATTTCTAACAAATGAATCTCCAAGAAAGAGATATATTCTAAACGCATTCTTTCATATAGTGTGGGTTTTTTTTTTCAAAAATCTTTCATTTGCTTCTATATCGTACTTTTGAAAGATATCTGGATACTATTAGTAGAATGGGGACCCCACCAAGAGCAAACACAACTAGAAAACATGAAAATTAAAGCCAGTACTATGACCTTGTTAGCATATGCATCCAAGTCAATTACTCATTGCAATAGAAGAAAATTGCCCTGGGGAAAATTTACAAAGGCACATAAAATTCATTGGGAATTCCCATATATGATGGGTCCTGAATTAGGATTATCCACTAACAATGCCTGTGAGCTTAAAAGTTATAATACAAAGTTATAATATATTAAAGAACTACTCTTTTAAAGAAAAGATAGTGGCTTAAAGGCAAAAAAAATGCCACATTACTGCTGCATTATAACATACATGTCATATATGTTGGTCATGGTGTGATAAATTGCAAGTTGGGAAAGATTCTGAGAGGGAATTCTGTCCAGCTTCCTCCTTTTCTACTTTTGTAATTCTAAGGGAATTAGGCTTAGAGAGGTGAACTAATTTATAGAAGTCATACTAGAGTATTAAGTGACAGAGGCATAATTTGAAACATGGTCCTTTTACCACAAATTTAATATTTTGTTTTGTTTTTCCCATTGTGATATGCAACACATCATCTCTAATAGGATAACTTCTTTATTTGCCTTTTTACTTGAGGATTAATCAATGAATTAAATAAATAAACATTTATTAAGCGCTTACTAACTTCTTATCACTGTTTTAAGTGCTGGATCTAAATCTATTCAGAAACAGAAGTTCAAAGTGCTGTATTTTCATATATTGTTTATCCTTTTAGTTCACTTTCTTAACCTATAAAATCACTTGAACATAAATTTAAATTTTCAAAGTAGCTTAAAAACCAGTAGTTCAATCTGTTCGTTTTAAAGATGAGGAAATTGAACTAAGACTAAATGAATTATCTAGGTTCAGCTAATAAGTGTTTAATAGGATTTGAATTCACTTTTTTTAGAACTCCAAGCCCAACACTATCCATTATGACACTTAGCTGACTTTGGATAAACTGATGTTTATCTATCTATAGTCCTAATAGATCAACTCAATTACTTGTCCCAAAATATCACAAATACAAATAAATTGAATCTATTATTATTAAAATTCAATGAACAAAGGATATTATCATATTTTAATTTGTTTTAAATTTTGTTGCATTGAAGATTCTCTGAAATAAGCAAGCCTCTAATCATTGCTGAGATTGCTTACTGAGAAATCACCATGTTTTCTATGACAAAGGTATCTTTGGCCTTTCAGAATTTTTCATTCTATTAAAGGAAAATTTTAGAAAGCAATTGCTAAAGCAAAAATATCAGGGTGGCTGCCATTTTTGGAAAAGTGACAAAAGGTGAAAATTAGACATTTTCACTTTACCTGAGTAAGTTGGAGGGAATTGGTCTAAATGATAACAAGAGTTCCTCTGTAAGGAAAAAAAAATTCTGAGAAACATGTTGGGCTGCTAGGAGAATGTATCCTGACAGCTCATAAATTAAACTCTGTAACAAGGCAGAGAGCTATGGTCACTAAATAGATATATGCATATATTGTATTTTTAATCCACTTATAAGACTTGATTTGGATTATTTTCTTTGGAGAAAAAATGAAGGAAGACTGAGCTCTTGCATGTACTCCCTCATCTCTATGACAAAACTAGTAAATCAATCTGTGTTCGTGTCACCTTCTGGGGCTCATGTTTTCATGTTCCATTAGGTGAGTATAACTGCTTTTAAAATATATTTCTATGACCACAAAAGCAGTAGTAGAACTGAATGTTTCTCTCATATGTAGTACATAGAGACACGCTCATACACACAAACACATGCACTGTGCAAACCCATTCACACATACTCCCTTCTCCATGACAAAGTTTTATAGACTGACACAAGTCAGCCATATATTTTTCCCCTGACACAGAGGCAGCCTGGGCCAAAGCTTTCAGAAATCAAATGTGAACTCATTTTGAAATACCAGCAGTGTTTGAATTTTAAATTAACCTATTTACAATGAAACTATGCCTGCTGATTGCCATCATCTTCAGGAAAATTAACAGTAACGATCATTGGTGTCATAATGCAATTTCCCCCGCAAAAATCACATAGGCTTCATTACTGTTTACATAAATTGTCATAAATACCAATTATGGCTGAACATAAAATGTAATGCTCCTTTTTTTTAATCATAATCAGACAATTGTTCTTCTAATTCATATGCTGGGGGAATAGGGTTTTGATTCAACCTTTGTTGTGAAGGAAATGTTTTGCCGGTAGTTAGTTTGCCTCTAAGTGCTAGTTGGATTATTGTCAAATCTCTCGCTCTCCATTTGGATCCTGTAGTCCTTGTCCTCCATTCAGTTTGTCCTCTAGTACACAAGAGGAACATGGAGGCATGCTAATGGCAGATGGGGAGATCTACACAGCAAGTGTCCTCTAGACATCAGCCATGAGGTTACTTCCGGGGGGATTTATAACAGCATTTGGTGTAATTACGTAGAAGCCCCCATAAAGGAATAATGTAATAACAAACCTGTTAAAGGAGCACATTTGCAGCACCAATTTCAGCTTCTCCCATAGGTCAGCAAAATGAATAGCCAGTAAAGCCAATATTGCGTTAAATGACTAATTTTCCAACAAATAGGAGCTACAGTGCTGGTGGGCAGAAATGGGAGAGGGAGGCAGATTCAGAACACCTATAATTTTGATGTCCAAGAAGGTGAGAAATTAGCCAATAGGAATCTAGTTAAAAGAAACTCTTCTCTGAAGTTAAAAACACTGCCTTTGTCCTTTTCAATGTCATAAGGCAACATTCCCCTCAAAAGAGGGATCATTATAATTTCTTTTAATACAGCAGCACCCTTTATTCTTCAGACTTTGTCTGTTTGACCCTCCTCAATCCTTCCTTGCTCTGTGAAATAAAACATAAAGAAGCTTATAACTGTTCCCCTACTATCTGAATGAGTTCAACCCATGAAAATAAAAATTCACATAGCCAGTCATCCATTTATTTCTCTTGATAGTGCCAGCTTTCTCTTCTGTATTTCTTTTTCTTTTTGTCTCTGTCTGTTTTTCCTTCTCTCCTTTACTCTTTCTTCCCCCCGTTACTCTTTCTTCCCCATGGTCTCCCTCTTCTATCTTCTCACTCCACACAAACTTATAGATAGGTGATAGACAGATAGAGAGATAGATAGATAAATAAAGATGTAGGTATAGAGATACATATGGCTTATCATATAAGGTAGGTGTTGCACTAGATAGAGGGCTGAACCTGAAGTCAAGTAAATTTAAGTCCAAATATAATATCAAGCACTAATTAACTCAGTGACTAGCAATTCACTTATTCACTGTCTGCCTTAATGTTCTCATCTATAAAAGGGGATATTAATAGCTTTTATCTATTAGGGTTGTTTTGGGAGTGAGTTAATATTTGTAATGCACAAGCCTCCAGATACCATATAAATACTAACTATTCTTATTATTTTTATTATTATTAAGATTCATATCAGTCTACTTAAATATTTGTTTTTGTCAAAACTTACAATTAAATGCAGTTGGGGAAGTCCAGTGCCACTAATTCATTCTCCACTCTCCACTAATTCAGATGAGCAATTCCTCTGAAACATCATTTCAGGAAATTCTCTAAGGCATTGAGTGGTTAAATGACTTGCCCACAGTCATATAGTTTATAAATGTCAGAGACAGGACTTGAACACACATCTTCTTGACTTAGATGTGTCCCCCATCCACTATGTCACATATGGAAAATTTTATTTATTACATCCCACATATCTACCTCACAAGTTAGCATTTCATTCATTGTAAAGCTAAAAAAAAAAAAAAGGCATGGCAAATTGGTCTGGTTCTGCTAAGATCACAGAGCTCAAACCTCAGACTGTTGCCCAGGCTATGTATAGTTACATAAAGGCTAAGATTCCTGAATTGAGATGTAAACAGAGGACTGGCTGAAATGCCAGTGAAGTCCAGGCGGAATTTAGAAGAATGTAGTGAAATGAAAAAAACCCAGTCTCATTGCTAAGGACAACACAAAGGTAAGCAAACAGCACCAGCAAGGAAGGGTAAATGAGACTTTTACATTGTTTTCATTTTTCATAATCTCCAACCTTATTAGTAACAGGAGGAGACATTTAATATGGTGTGATTATCATTAAAAGGGTATTTATTTCTTTGCAGAGCATTTAACTCTCAGAAGAAAGTTGAGAGAGGAGAAAAGAGAGAGAGAGAGAGAGAGAGAGAGAGAGAGAGAGAGAGAGAGAGAGAGAGAGGGAGGGAGAGAGAAGAGACAGGGAGAGAGACAGAGACAAGGAGAGAGACAGAGACACAGAGACAGAGACAGGCAGAGATAGAGAAAGACAGAGAGAGAAAGAGAGACAGAGATAGGGAGATAAGGAGGTAGAGACAGAGAGACATAAACAGAGATACACAGACAGATATAGACAGACAGAAACAGAGACAGAGACAGACACAGAGAGACAGAGACAGAGACACAGAGAAAGAGAGAAACAGACAGACAGACACACACACACACAGACAGAGAGAGGGAGATACAGAGGCAGAGACAGAGAGAGATACAGACAGAGACACACAGACAGACATAGAAACAGAGACAGAGAAAGACACAGAGACAAAGACAGAGACAGAGAAAGAGAGATACAGAGACAGAGACACAGACATAGACAGACAAAAAAAAGAGACAGAGATAGAGAAAGACACAGAAAGACAGAGACAGAGACACAAAGACAGAGACAGAGACAGAGACAGATAGAGAGGCTCATACATATGAACTATATGCTTGCAACTTTAGCTGATTGTTTCTTTTTAAAAAAAAATAAAAACAAAAACAATAAAAACATCTGATGTTGGACAAAACCTGCTTCAAATCCATCCTGGCTGCACACGGAGCTTGTGCATTTTAAGAAGTCTCTACTGTGTTCCGACTTTGTTTAATAATTTCTAATTATGTTCTACAACACAAAATTAAATATTTCCATCTCCATTGTGTGCACTTATTCATGAGCTGGGCATTAATCGTAAAACAATGTATCTTGTTGTTTATTTATACCAGATGTGAGTATTTATGTTGCGCTGTTCAGGGTACCCAGCTAGGTCTTTATTTGTATACTGAGTTGCCTGGTTTTGCATGAAAATGGTTTTTGGGCCCTGGAGTTTATCCCTACTCTTGGGTTACAAAACTTTTTCTTTTTCTTTTTCTTTTTTGAGAAGAAGAATTTATGAATAGCTAAAAGATTTCTTCTGTGGTTCCCCTGGTCTCTCACCAGAAGGGCAGCTAAAATAGTTTTGGGGACCAACAAAATTCAATTTGGGATTTACTTTACAGTTTATCATAGGGGTTATTGCAAACAAAATTCTGCCCCAAGCCTTGGAGAGGATAGCTTCTGAAATATATTTGCATAATGCAAACATTCCATTTGTTTATTTCTTCATGGGCCTTTTTTTTTAGTCATGAATTTGTTCAGTGCTTAGAAGCTTGTCAGTGAACTTGTATGTCTTTCTGTGTTTGTCACTTTCAGTGCTGCCTCTTCTCATTTCTACTTCTGACCATTTAAACAACTGGCTTTGAGCATCTTATTTTTCTTCCTCATTAGAATGACAGCTTTAATAAATGATGTTTGATATGCAATAAAACATATATAATATAAAGTCAAATTTGAATTCAAATACCACTTATATAGCATTCTGGGAAAGATCCTGCTATGTGCTATGAAGGATAGAACAATAAAAAAGCTACTCAGGTCACTCCCTTTGGTGGAGGCTCAAGTTACAGAATCATAATATTATAGATTTAGAGTTGGAAAAGTCCTTAGTTATCATCTACCATATGGTCCCAGGAATAAAGATACAGAATCAGAAGGGATCTAACCCAATTTTCTCTTTTTACTGATGAAAAAATTGAAAACAAGAGCTTTAAAATGACCCCACCTATACAAGCTAATATGTGCCAGGCCTAGACATAAAATTAGCCCCTTTACAGAATTATTTCCATGAATGGAGATGAGGTAAACACATAAAAGACTTTAATATGTTAGGATGTGATTAGTTTGGGGAATTTTTTGGTATCTGAAAATAGGGAGACTGGAAGAGAGATGGAGAAATTCTGACCCAGAGAATTTAAGAAAAGCTGCATGGAGGAGGTGGCATCTGGACTGAGTTTTAAAAGATAAGAAGGATTTCAAAGGTTGGAACATAAAGTGCTTTGTAATCCTCAAAGATGTAGATAAATGCTAACTATTATTCAGGGCCTCTCAAAGTTCAAGGCCGGGGATAATCACACTGATTTGTGATATGCTAGGGAATAGCTCTGTGCAGTTTTATGCTCTAGGTACATATGGTGCTTTGAGATTCTCAGAAATTTTGGAACCAAGCCGGAAGAATTTGATTTTTCCCTTCCCAGGTTCAACAATCTCTCAAAGTCAGAGATATCTATTAGCACCAAGTGGAGGGGACGTTAATATGAAACCTTAAAAGAGGATTTTGTCATCTTCTCCCCATCCCCCTGCTCCACTTCTCTTTGTTGTTTCAGGAGAAAAAGAAACCCTGAAGAAGCAGGTATATACCAAATTGAACTCACAAATATTTGTGAAATCTTGGTTAAGATTAACTGTGTAGATCCTCTATAAAGGATTCTTCTGAATCCCCCTTTCCTATCCTCTCTCATGATTTCCCTACCAAGTATTCAGGGAGCCTGCCACAATCTACCCTTTAACCTCAGTCACAGAAGCTCCAGACAATTGAGTAATGAATCATCACATTTCAAAGGACAGATCATAGTGCAGCAAGGACTTTTGATTCCCGAATGCTATACTAATAGCAGCCCCAATAATAATCTCACTTTAAGGACAAGGACTATAAAAAGGAACACAATTTTCTCCTTCCATAATTCATTTTTGGAAGGGGGAAAAAAGAGTACAGAGCCTTTTTACCTCCAAGTCCCTGGTCTGATTCCAGTTCTAACAAGACTGACCAAATGTCACTCTAATTAGAAAGTAATAAAAGTTCCAGAGCAAAATGAATTCCATGGCCTGAGCTCTGCTCCAAGTGGACATTTGTCTTCCTTATGAGGCAAGCATACATTTGGCTCGATGGGTACTTCTGTCTTTAAAGAGGCACATTCATTAATGAGTATGAAGATTGAATTATTTGCCCTATTGTGGGCACTCTGGGGCTCGCCCCAAACATGGAACTTCAGCCTCAAGGTGGCTCCTCAACTTTTGTTTTACTGGCCTTGCAAGTTGGTTTCTTATGATTGTTCAAAAAAGAAAAGGAAAGAAAAAAAAGTCCTGACAGATTGTGGAGGTGATAAAGTTCCTGAAATTTAGAACGGCTAATAGGGTAAAAGTCTATTATTGCTGAAAGTCTCCTAAGGTTTCATACTTTTTTTTTCTCCCTTGCCTGCCTTCACTCCTTTTTTTTTTTAATTGAAATACAAAATTCTGTAGGGGATATAGCCAATTGAGTTGATAACAAGTTGAGAGCTTAGTTGTGCAGCTTATTTTAGTCTTAAGTAATAGATTTTTTTTCTCCTGTCTCTTGCCATGTTTCCTTCCCATTGGGATGAGTATCATTAGTTGTCTTGGTTTTGCATTCTAGGGGAATTTTAACACCATTTATGCACTGGAGCTCAAAGTACACTGACAGAATGGGAGCCTCCACCAGTATTTAGTTTCAGTTCTACTTTCTCCCAATCAACACAGTCAAGGAAAAAAGGTTTAAGTGACTGTTTAGATTCAGGGTGAGGAAAGTCTGGACTGCAGCCTTACAAGACCCCCTGAAAACATTTGCCAAGGCAATCACAAGGGGTGATGAGCTAAAAGCTAGATACAACAACCTTCTTCTTTAGTCCTCTAAATTGCTAATTTTGTATGGCTCATGAATGTTATGAATATCCACATAGCCCTTGTCAGGAAAAAAAAAAGTTCCCTACCTTGGAATTTTAGACTTTATCTCTTCTGAACCCAGGGCTTGCATGACTGCATGGGATCTTGCAAAAATGAAGGCAGAGAGTTATCCCCCAATATTAATGATCCAGGCTACAACCTCAGCATTCTCTCCCATACTTTCCTAGATAGACTTTACATTCCAATCAGATCAGCCTACTCAATGCAAAACAGTCAGGAGAAACATGCCTTCTATGTACCAACCACCATTTCTTTGTCCTTTTCTGTTCTTTCAATGCTTCTTTCTCTATTCATATGGCACCTAGTGGGGGGGAAAGAAAAGGAGGGGAAATGATGGATGAAGAGAAGAGAGGAGAGAGGAAGGGAAAGGAGGGGAAGCAAGGGAAGATGAGGGGAGAGAACAGGAGAAAAGAGAAGAGAAGAGAGGAGAGAAGAGAAGAGGAAAGGACAGGAGAGGAGAGGACAGGAGAAAGAGGAGAAGAGAGGAGAGGACAGGAGAAAAAAGGGGAGAAGAGGGAAACAAAGGAGGGAAGAACAAGCCAGAGAAGGGGAGGGGAGAGGAGAAGAATAGAAAAGGCAGGAGAAGAAAGGGGAGGGGAAGGGAAGGAAGAAGAAGGGAGGATAAAAAGGAAGGGAGAGGAGGGGAGAGCAAAGGAGAGGAGGGGAGGAGATCAAAGCATCCTGTTGAGCTCCTTCTAACCCATTCCTTGAGGCTCATCTGAAACACTGTCTCCTCCAGGAAGACTTCCTTGATCCTCATTAGGTAATTACTTGTCCATGCTCTCCTCCACAACCTCACATAGTTTGCTTTATAACTCTCTATGATACAAAGCATTTCATGTTATGAAAAGTGATCATAACAAATGCTCCTATGAAGAGCTTATTGTAGTTTAGAAGACAGATATCATATATTTGTTGGGTGACTTTATTGAGACTGGTGATGGACTCCCTACCTGAATTATACATCCTTTCTTGAGTCTAAGAGTTCAGTAATTTGTGCCATTCCATTCAGTGCATAATAGCATGTTGACAGTAAGTAAAATAGTGGAAAAAACCAAGGTCATGGTACTACAAAAGAATGTATCAAAAAGTTTCATGTTGCCCCCAACCCAGAGAGAAAATTGTGGACTATTGGAATAGTAATATGATCTTGTTATTGTTAGGACAGCTATCATCATTATTCTGATGGTTCCTTTACATTTTCAGAATGTCTTTTGAAAAACTCCAGGGGATCAATGAGCTTTCTTACCTCTATTTTTGAGTTTTTGCCTGAAATTTAACCTCAGGCAGCCACCTACAAAGTTATGCCACTGATGATGAGATATATACTATGCAGAAGAATTGTGATGGAGTGCTCAAAATACCCCCATTTCCACTCCTAGGAAGCAATGTTCCATTCAGGATAACAACATGGAAAGGGTATCTAATGAAGGGTTCTACACTGCTCTGCTATAAACCTCAGCTTCCTTATCTATAGATAAGGAGACCAAAATACTTGCCTCATTTACTTCTTTGCTTAGTGTAGAGCCTGGACAATATAATCATGTATGTGATCATCTTCTTTACTAAATTCATAAATATATTTCTCATAAGGTCTTCTGCTCATTTGTAGCCACCTAACATAGAATTTACCTAAATGCTTGTTGAATGAATGAATGAATAAATACTAGAAATATACTAATAGAATGTGAAAACTAAAGTGACTTTATTTTATAAGCAAGGAATCTAAAGGCCTGGATGGTTCAACTACTTGTCCAAGGTCACACAGCTAATTAGTAGTAGAGATTGGATTAGCCCTCCAACATTTCTGATTCATAATTCAGTTTTTGTTTTCTTTTCCATGACACTGTGAGCTGCCTCCCAAAATCAAACCAAATAAAACTTTAAGATCCAATCTATCTTCCAGCTGTCTTCATTTTTCTTTTAAACTTGGCACCAACTTCTTGTTCATTGGACCATCTGAAATTTTTAGTTTCTATTATTTGAGAGAGTTGTCTCTAACATCATCAACAAAAATGACAGAGATATCTATCCATCTGCTCACTCATCCATCATAGGCTTCAATGCAGATATTTACATAGCAAAGTGCCATTGTGAGCAAACATGTGGAGAAAGAGAGGAGAGAACAAAAAAAAAATTCCAATTTTTTATGAGCCATTTCCCTTACAGTATGCAATACTCAGTAAGCATTTTGTATACAGTAGGTATATCCATCAAAATCTAGATGATATTTCTGATGATAGTGTTATTTGCTATTACCAATGGAACCATTAAGATGGAACACTATCTGAACTCTTATTGAGATGAATGAGACATTGCTAGGCAGCTGCATGTGACTATTTTTATTAGATATTATTATACAAAGCTTTTAGCAGTGAGATTTTCTTCCTGAGTAAAAAAGATATCTGAAGCTGTTCATTCCAGTCCAAATCAAGAGGACATTTATAATTGGAATTGGAATGGAACTTGGATCACTCAGTCCCAGTCAAGAACACCATTATACAACTTCTCTGACAAATTGTCATCCAGCCTCTCTTTAGAGACAACAAACACAAGAGAAATCATGATTCTACAAATGACCACATTTCATTTTTAAATAGTTGTAATTGTTATGAATATCATCCACCTTTCTATTAAACCTAAACCTGACTTTATCATTCCTTTTTAAAATGTATTTTTATTAAAGCTTTTTAATTTTCAAAACATATACATGATAATTTTTCAACATTAACCCTTGCAAAACCTTGTGTTTCAATTTCCCTCCTTCCCTTCCCTCCACTCCCACACCTACATGGCAAGTAATTCCATATATGTTAAGCATGGCAAAAATTTATGCTAAATCTAATATCTGCATACATATTTATACAATTATCTTGCTGCACAAGAAAAATCAAATCAAAAAGAAAAACAATGAGAAAGAAAATAAAATGCAAGCAAACAATAAAAAAGAGTGAAAATGCTATGTTATGATCCATATTCAGTTCCCACAGTCCTTTCTTTGGGTGTAGATGGCTCTCTTTATCATAAAATCATTGGAACTGGCTTGTATCATCTCATGACTGAAAAGAGCCACATCTATCAGAATTGGTCATCATATAATTTTGTTGCCATGTACAATAATCTTCTAATTCTGTTCATTTCACTTAGCATCAGTTCATACAAGTCTCTCCAGGCCTTTCTGAAGTCATCCTGCTGATAATTTTTTTATAGAACAATAATAACCCATAACATTCATATACTATAACTCCCCAACTGATGGGTATTTACTCAGTTTCCAGTTTCTTCTCACTACAGAAAGGGCTTCCAAAAACATTTTTGCACATGTGGGGCCCTTTCCCTCCTTTAAGATCTCTTTGATCCCAAAGAGCCCAGTAAAAACACTGCTGTATCAAAGTGTATGCACATTTTGATAGCCCTTTGGGCACGCTGACTCTATCATTTCAACCAAATACACCAAATTCATTCCTCTGGAACCAAACAGAATGTGTTGGTTCCCTCTTGGACATGACAGTTCTTCAGATATTTGAAGATAGAGAGTAATTGTGACTCTTGTCTTTTGTTATCTAAGCTATTAACCATTCCTGAATTGTTTATTTCTACCCACAAGTGATTCACATACTGCATATTTATAAATCATCTTATCATCTTTGTCACCTCTTTTCTTGATTCACTCTTCTTTTTACTGTCTCTTCATACCAGCAAGATTAAAAATCATAATGGTTCCAGAAAAAAAAAAACAATATTAAAGCATACCTCTTTTTGTCATCAGAGAGGATAGCAATTATAAGTACAGAATGTTATAGACATGATAAGGCATGGTCATTCAACCAGTTGTTGAAATTTTGGGGATTTTTATTTTTGTTTTTCATTAACTTTTTTTTGCAAACTAAGGTTGAGTTTTGAGAAGAAAATGACAGGGCATATCTAGAAATGACTTCAATAAACAAAAATAATAAAATCTCATTAATCTATTTACTTAAAGATATGAAATATATAAATGAACACAATGTACTAGATGTGGTCTGAGCAGGACAGAGTACAGAAGAACTCTTACTTCTCTCGGTCTAGAAACTATACTTCTATGAAGATATTTGCCTCTATTCAGAGTTTGGTTATGTCCTAGAATAAAAACACTCTGCTCAATGAAGGTTGCCTAGCTGTACCAGACCTAAAAGAATATTATAAAGTAGACCTAAAACATATTATAAGAGACTTATATGAACTGGAATTATAAAGCATATGGAATGCAAAATAATTAATTTTGATTATATTAAGTTAAAAAGTTTTTTGTATAAACAAAACTAATGCGGAAGAGAATAAATGAGCAATAAATTAGAGAAAAAATTTATATCCAAGAGTTCTGATAAAGCCTTGTTTCTAAAATATATAGAGAATAGACTGAAATTTATAAAATTACAAGCCATTCTCCAATTGATAAATGGGCAAAGGATGTGAACAGACAATTTTCAGATGAAGAAATTAAAACCATTTCTAGTCATATGAAAAAATGCTCTAAATCACTATTGATAAGAGAAATGCAAATTAGGACAACTCTGAAGTACCACTACACACCTCTCAGATT
The DNA here is from genome assembly GCF_902635505.1 of Sarcophilus harrisii. Classification (NCBI taxonomy): domain Eukaryota; kingdom Metazoa; phylum Chordata; class Mammalia; order Dasyuromorphia; family Dasyuridae; genus Sarcophilus; species Sarcophilus harrisii. The sequence goes on along the minus strand of NC_045426.1, from coordinate 375,379,078 downwards.
GGCTAAAATGACAGGAAAGGATAATGATGAATCTTGAAGAGGATATGCAAAAACTGGGGCATTAATATATTGTTGGTGTTGTGAACTGATTTACCCATTCTGGAGAGCAATATGGAACTATCAAAGTTCCCAAAGACTATCAAACAATGCATACTCAGCAGTGTTTCTACTGGGTCTGTATCCCAAAGAGATCTTAAAGAAGGGAAAGGGACCCACATGTGCAAAAATGTTTGTAGCAGCCCTTTTTGTAATGGCAAGGAACTGGAAACTGAATAGATGCCCATCAGTTGGAGAATGGCTGAATAAGTTATAGTATGTGAATGTTATGGAATATTATTGTTCTATAAGAAATGATTAGGAGGATGATTTCAGAGAAGCCTAGAAAGACTTGCATGACCTAATGGTAAGTGAAGTGAATAGATATCATTGTACACGGCAACATGAAGATTATGGGATGATCAGTTCTGATGGACGTGGCTCTTTTAAACAATGAGATGATTCAGGCCAGTTCCAATAGTCTTGTGATGAAGAGAGCCATCTGCGCCCAAAGGGAGAATTCTAGGAACTGAGTGTGGATCATAGTGTAGTATTTTCTTTTTTTGTTGTTGTTCTTTGCTTGCATTTTGTTTTCTTTCTCAGTTTTTTTCCTTTTTGATCTGATTTTTCTTGTGCAGCATGATGTTTGGAAATATATATATATATATATATATATATATATATATATATAATATGAATTGCACATGTTGTTTAACATATATTGGATTGCTAGGGGAAGGGGTGTAGGGAAGGGAGGGAAAAATTAGAACACAGGGTTTTGCAAGGCTGAATGTTGAAAAATAAAAATCTTTAATTAAAAAAAAAAACACTCTGCTCTTCCTCTAGGTCTTCATCTGTCAAAATCCATTGGAATCTTTAGTTCATAGCTATAGTCCTTCCTCTTCCATGAAGTCTTCCACAATTATTTGTGCCCACAATGATATTTCCATTATCAAAATTCTTATGGAAATTACAGCCTCTCCCAAACAATTTAACTTGATTATACTCAGGATATTCTAATAACTTTAGCATGTGTTTTTGTGTGGTTATATATATATATATAGTTTTTTTTCCTATACATGTGTCTTATCTTCCCAGTTAAGCTATAAGTTTTTTCCTTCCTTCTTTCCTTCCTTCCTTCTTCCTCCCTCTCTCCTTTCTTTCCTTTTTTTCTTCCTTCCTTCCTTCCTTCTTCTTCCAACAGAGGAGAATTGCAAAAAAAAATCATGATAAACTCATGAGGGAAGAAATTATTTTTTAAGAAGAAAAAAAGCTTGACCATGAACATAAACTCTTCAAGATAAATCATATACTGGTGAAGAGAAAAGGCAATCTTGGCTTTTCAATAGAAACTTTAATTCTGGTCATCCACTTTTGAGACATGTGGCCATGTCCACATACTTTCACACTTTGTCTTTGTTCCTTTTGTTGTTCTGGGTGATCACTTATTTGAAGACTTCTGGGGTTCAGAACACTACTAAACATGTCATCTAATATAGTTCAGGGCTATATAAGCAGTCATCATGAAAACAAATGGTGTGCTCCTTCTAAGGGTTAAAAGTTCTAATGGTATGTGCCAGTTTCCAATCAATGCTCACTCTTCTAGTAAACCAATCTTCCAGGATCCCATGCAAAACCCCAAATTGCACACATAAAATACCTTAAAATCTTTGTCTGAAATCACTCTTATCCACATTTACTGACATGGTCTCTAGTGACAATACAGTGATTCTCAGTACAATTATTTGAACATACTTGAGTAAGTTTTCTCTGCCTCTGAAAATTATTTGTTCTATAGAAATGACTGTGATAAAAATATCCTTCCCAAAACATCAAAAATTTCATTTATTTATCTATTTACTTAAAAAATATACTGTATCACCTATAAATGAATACAATACACTGATCTGACTAGAGGAAAGAAAGGAGGACCTATCATTTCCTTTATAATTCAGAAACTATAATTTTATGAAAAGATCTGCCTCTAGTCAAAACAAACCCTGCTCACAATATATTTTGTAACAAACACCTGGAGACCAGCTTCTGTATCTTCTATTCCACCAATTAGCAGCCTCCAAAGAACTCTTTTATAGCCCAAAGGGTAACTCTCAATTACAGAAAGCTACCTCCTCCTTCTGTTTTCTATGTATAGTTGTCTGCTTTTCAAGTTTAGGAGTCCCTAGAATCAAGCAAAAGGCAACAAACCGTGCTAGGATAGCTGTGCTTCCTTTCCCTCTTATCTTCTGGTTAATTTCTTTGTCTGTCCCCCTTTTTTCAGATTTTATTATTTTATCCTCATTTTCCCTCTTTTCTTTTTAACTGTTTCTTTTCTTCTCCCACTCCCGCTTTGCACAACAATCTAAAATCCGGGTATGGGAAAAATTGATCATAGTTTGAACTTCATTGAATCCATAGAATCCAAGAGTCTTAGAAATCAAGCTTAAAGATAATCTGCTATAGCCATGTCCTCATGCCCAGGACATGATGGAAAAGTCTTTTCTACATAAACAATAATGGATGCAACTATTGCCTGAATAAAAAGCTCACTATCTCATAAGGAAATTCATTCCACCTTAAAAACAGCTCTAATTATTAAAAATCTTTTCTTTATTCTCAGTTAAAATTGTTCTCCTGGGGGCAGCTAGGAGGAGGACCTGAGTTCAAATCTGGCCTCAGACACTTAATACTTCCTAGCTGTATGATCCTGGGCAAGTCACTTAACCTCAACGGCTTCATGGGGGAAAAATGATCTCCTAATAATTTTTAATCATTGGTGCTGCTTCTACTCTATGAAGAATAAGTTGGATGTCTTATAACAATATTACAAGTATTTAAAGTCTGATATATATATTCTCCACTAAGTTTTTCATTGTCCTGGTGAAACAATTGCTAGAACTATTTTGACTATATTCAAACACCTTTATTTTTTTTATATGATACTGTTTTAAGATCTTTTATAGCCTGGCCACATTTTTCTAAGTGAACTCTAGTTTGTGAATATCATCTTTGAAATATGATAGCAAAAATTAGTGCAGTATCTAGAGATAGCCTCAGCAGTGCAGAATATGGTGACACTCTCACTTATTTTACTTTGGAAATTTTATTTCCATTAATGTAGTCTAAAATGGAATTAATATATTTAGTATCCATGTGGTATATTTGATCATTTCAAATCAATAGACACTTTTCTTTCACAAATTAAATTGTTAAGCCAGATCTCCTCTATCTTAATATTTATGTAGTTATTCCTCCTCCCACTTAGAGGCCTTTCCTCTGTTGAATTTCATTTTTTTTCAGATTTAGACAATCTTTTTACCCATTAAAAGCTGAGATTTGAACCCTGTTTCTGTAATCTAATGCAATAGCTATTATTGCCAAATTTATATCATCAGAAATTTTGATATGTACACCCTTTATATCTTCATCCATGTACCTGATACAAATATTCGAAGTATAGGACCAAAGTTTGAGGCCACAAGGTACCCAATCTGAGAACTTTCTCTGGGAGACATCAATATCCAATATCCAATCTATCAAAAGATTGATCATCTCATTTGATGCTGGTATTTCATTCATGTAGCCACATCTGGAAATCTATATATACCATACTATATATTCACATTAAATTCACCACACTGGATCCACCCATTACACTCTGAATCTTCCTTGAATTCTTTTGATATTATCTCCAGTGAGATAATATTTATAAAATGTTTATCTCAGTCTACCACATTGTAGGTACTGTGTAAATATTAGTTAATATGATGATGCTGGCAAATATGTTTTGTATTACAATTTTTATATTTAGTTGCTCACTTATCAATGAACCCCCTTACCAGTTCACATCTTCTATCTTGTCCCTAAGGATATTGAGAGACTTTGCTACATGATTCTCTTTATCATCTTAGCTCAAACTCCCTTTTCCCTATCTATTTTTCAGAACCTACAGAGTGAACTTCTATAAAAACCTTAAGAGTTATCTTTTAGATCAGTCTACATAAATATAGTCATTATTCATTTAAGCTCTCAGCATTATCTACTTTTTTAGGATCACTTAAACTGTTTTATGAGGGACTGTCTCCTCAGCTAGAGTATTAACTACTTGAGGGCAAAGAGTGGCAGGGATCTATAGTGTGTATCCTCCATAACATTTAACACAATACTTTTCACATCAGTGCATGCTGATTACAAAGATGAAAAGACCTATATAGTGATTATGTACTTTAGGAAATTTTTCGATAGGATCAGCAGAGTTATTCTGTAAATTATAGCACTTCGTGGTTTGCTTGGATATCTTGCTTCAGTTGCTTTCTGCATCTTCCCACCTCTGAGGTCAGGGGTGAGGATGCAATGTATTCATAGCCATTTTGAGAATTCAAGGAGAAACACTGAATTAGTCATCAGGAAGCAAGGAATGGACTGACTGATTAGGCTATTTAGACAGACAATCAAAAGAAAATTCTTCTATTTCCATCGTATTTGGTAGTATAACATTTGGGCTGACTGAATAAAGTTTGATTCTTCATGCAGGGGTCTTTCCATTATGACATATAATCCTTAGTGGCCACTTTTCTATGAAGTTCTGTTATAAGATACTTTTGTGACTTTGAACAAGTTACTTTATCTTTTGTGGGGATCTTAGTCTCTTCCTTTACAAAATTAGAGTGCTGTATCAGATGCTTTTTGGATGCTCCTGACAAAAATAATTTGTATGATATATAAAAGAGACATATGAAAAATCATCATCCAACTCCTTTACCAGTGCATTGTTCAAATTCAACATTTAGACTATATTTGAAAGTCCTACAAGGACAAATATGTTGTGGTACTAAATCGATGTGCTAAGAAAACCTGTTTTTTGTTAGTTTCTTTTTCACAACTACAATTGTTAAAAATTCACAAAACTGTCCCATTTTGTTCATAAGCTTCTTACATTGTATGATATCAAGAATGCCAAAAGGTCCATTCTGGAACATGCTCTTTCTCCTTAACACCACCCAGAATATCTCCCCCACTGACCTGTCAGGGAATTTGACATTGCTAGCAATAATCGTCACTCCTTAAGGGCTTTCTTAGGGAGCCATGTTTTTTAACTGGGTCAAGGATAATGTGTTCTCCCAGGAGGGGTATCACATTAGCTAGTTAACACATTAGCAGGGGTTAGTTTGTCTGATTAAGCCATTACCACCCACTGTCCTGTAGCAGAGTAGAGCTGAGCCCTGAGGGAATGGGATACAGAATGGGTATGCTTTTATGGGGGAGAGGTGACTGGGTGAATTAGGCACTATCCAGATATGATTAGACATTGCAGGAATGGGGACAATGACTGAATCCCAAGATCCTGAGGTTCAGAGATAGGCAGTTCAGAAAGTATATCAAATGGAATATGATGGAGACTCCAATGACAAACCATTGTTTTTTTTTTTTTCCCTATGGCATAGGCCTACTAGTTCTATACATTGTTCTTCATGATGAATTAAAAACACTGAAAATTAAAGTCCTTTAGATTTTCTCAGTGGAATTAAGAATCAGAGAATTAACCTCCTCTTCATCCCAGAGGCCCTCTTCTTTTTCTCTATAAACACTGCAAAAAATATGCTTTAGTTTGCATTTAATTAAAATATATATATGTATATATTTCTAGAATATTTTTATAGCAAGAAACTCATCAATTTCCCATATTTCCTAATTTCTTTGGGCCCTTGTAAAATTTCATCTGATAGACCTAAAGCTGTAAGATGATAATATTGAAATGCAAGTCACAAGCTTCAATTAGGTACAATCAGAAATCATGCGGTGACTTCATTAAGTATCATTAAGAATGATCAAAATATTGCTCTTAGGAAAAATACATCAAAAGCATTGCATTTACACATTGATTAAACAGGATCTGCAATTTCTAAAATCTGGTATGAGAAAAAAGAATGGAGTAAATTAAGTGCTCATACCCTACTTAGCAACAAGGGAGTGCTTAGCAACTGGCAAAGGAAGAAATAAAGGGAGATGGCGGAAAACAAAGTAGGATCAGCCCCTGAAACGGAGGAAGAATTAAAAAATGACAATGTAACTAAATGGGAATGAAGGAGAGAATGTTTTCTTGAATGCAGTCGGCAAAGCCAAAGTCAGTAGAACTCACTACAGATTGCCTTGATTTTATGAGAACAACCAAATTAATACTTCCTGAGGAAAAGGTCCCACCCTTAATAAACTTGTGAAATCAATCAAGTTTGTCTTTGTCTCTCCTATCCTGTAGTGAATACACTGCTGGACATAAAGTCAAAAAGTCTGGAATTCACTCATATCCTACTTCTGACATGACAATGCCCATTCTGATCACTATGGGAAAGTGATAACTACAACTTCAGTACTAAGGTGCTGATAATGTTATAGCATTATTATGAGCCCTAAATGGAATATTGTATGTTAGTTTCCAATTCTTGAGGACCTTTATGAATATCAGTTGTCAAATCTTTTTAGGGTCATTTTTCTTTTAGTATGTCCCTAAACCTATAATTGCTATTCCATTCACACAAGATCTTGCCCAGCAAACCTATTCCTTTAAAATAGCAATGTAGGAAAGAAAAGGATCCACATGTGCAAAAATGTTTGCAGTTTTTTTTGTTTTGTTTTTTAATGATAATAAAGAATTAGGAAAAGAGTAGGTTGCCCATCAACTGTGAAATGGCTGAATAAGTTCTGGTATATAAAGGTAATGGAATATTATTGTTCTAGAAAAAATGATGAATGAGCTGATTTTAGAAACATCTGGAAAGATTTACATGAAATGATGCTGAGATAAACTAAAAATACATCGTACACAGTAACAGCAAGATTGTGTGATGATCAACTATAAAAGACTTGGTTCTTCTCAGTACTTCAATGATTCAAGGCAACCCCAATAAACTTTAGATAGAAAACTCCATTTGCATCCATAAAAAAAGAACTATGAGATTGAATGTAAAGTAATACATGCTATGTTCACATCTTTTTTTTCTGGTTTTTCTCTCATAGATTTTCCCTTTTGTTCTGTTTTCTCTCCCATTCATAAAGCTATCTATGTGTATTTTAAAAAGTTAATATATGTGTATAACCATAAAAATAAAACAATTAAAATTTTAAAATAGAATAAAATGATAAGCTGTGGGTGTGGGTGTCACCTTTTAATTGCACTTTTTCTTTAAGAAGTTAAATGGAATATGGCAGGCATAGAATTTCACAAAAAAAGAAGCATTGAATTAGGGTTCTGATTAAAATATTTGAGCTAGGACTGACTCAAACCAGATTCATGATTCAGACTTGGGACTGGACCAAAATGAGACACTTATAGACTATTTACTATGTAAGAAGGAAGTTTATCTAACAAGAAGCAGGATGTAATTTTGGTTGAAGTAGGCAGAGTGCCCCTCCCCTTTGCATTTTCTCCAGTCTTAAGTCTATCTGGTCAGCAGTCAAGATCATGCTGTAGGAATCCTTAAAGTCCTCCTGCTTTGGGCTTTTATATAACATGGATAACAGGAAAGCTACATAAAAGTTTTGTGCTGTAGTCCTCTGGATCAATTAAATCTTAAAGATATATCACTGACTTTAGGAAAATCTTCCCTATCGTATGACAATTAGGGTGAAGGGAAAGGAAATAAAAGCATTTATAGAGTGCTTATATGTCAGGCACTGTGCTAAGCTCTTTACAAATACTACTTCATTTGAATCTCATAACAGTCCTGGGAGGTAGGTGCTATTACTATCCCCAGTTTACAGTTGAGGAAACGGAAGTCAATAGCAGTTTTGTGATTTGTCTGAAGTCACATAGCTAATAAGTATCTGAGGCCATATTTGAACTCAGGTCTTCCTAACTGCAACCCTAATATTCTACTTATTGCACCAGCAACTGCCTCTATTTATGTATCAAAAGACATTTTATCATTCTGGCAATTCCCATATTAAAATGGAGCCTATATACTCAAGTTGTGTTGTATGACCTGACTCCTAGCTCTCTCTTTCACCCCAGGTTAGAAAGCGTTAGATTCTGTCTACTGCTAGTATTTCTAATATTCAGCCTCTAGTACATAGTTCTTCATATTTAAATTCATGGTCAATAGCATTGTGACATAAACCTAGATGAAACTTATATAGCACATCTACTTTCTTTGTAAGGAGCATTCATTCTTTTTTGTTGATCCATTCAGTGTATGTATTTAGTAGTAGTAACTCTGAGTGAAAGGCTATATACAATTTTAAAAGTTTGGGGAAATAGTTTCTTTCTTACATATATATTTTATTTTTACATTTTATTAATTTTTATATACATATTTCTTTATGAATCATGTTGGGAGAGAAAAATCAGAACAAAAGTGAAAAACCATGATAAAAAGGGGAAAAAAGAGAGGAAAGTGAATGTAGCATGTGTTGATTTACATTCAATCTCCATAGTTCTCTTTCCAGCTGCAGATGGCATTTTCTATTCAAAGTTTATTGGGATTACCTTGGATCACTAATGCACTGAGAAAAACCAAGTCTTTTATGGTTGATTATTGCACAATCTTGCTGTTACTATGTGCAGTGTATTCCTGGCTCAGCATAAATTAATATAAATCTTTTCCAGGATTTTCTAAAATCAGTTTGATCATCATTTTTTAAACAATAATATTTCATTACTTTCATATAACATAAATTATTCAGCCATTTCCCAATTGATTGGCATCTACTCATTTTCCAGTTCTTTTCTACCACAAAAAAGAGTTGCTACATTTTTGCACATGTAGGTCCTTTCCCCCCCTTTATAATTTTCTTGCATACAGACTCAGTATATTGCTGGACCAAAGGGTATGCAGTTTACAATTCTTTGGACATAATTCCAAATTGCTCTCCAGAATGGTTGGATCATTTCCCAACTCCAATAACAATTGCCTTAGTGTTCCAGTTTTTCCATATCCCCTCCAACAATCATTATTTTTTTTCTTTTCTTGTCATCTTAGAGGTGGGAAGTGGTATCTCAGAGTTGTTTTAATTAGCATTTTTATAATCAAAAGTGATTTGAAGCATTTTTCTTATGAATATAGATGATTTTAATTTCATCATCTGAGAATTGTCTGTTCAATATCCTTTGATCACTTCTCAATTGAGGAATGACGTATTTGTATAAATTTGATACAATTCCTTAAATGTTTTAGAAATGAGGCCTTTATCAGAAACACTGGCTATAAAGTTTTTTCCCCAGCTTTGTACTTCCCATTTAATTTTGTTTGCATTGATTATGTTTGTACAAAAACTTTAATGCAATTAAATTGTCCATTTTTCATTTCACAATATTCTCCAGTTCTTCTTTGATCATAAATACCTTCCTTCTTCAAAGATCTGACATGTAAACTATCACTTACTCTATTAATTTGCTTATGGTATCACCCTTTATACCCAAATCACGTACCTATGTTTATCTTATTTTAGTATGGGGTGTGAGATGTAGGTCTGTGCTGAGCTTCTGACATCTTATTTTCCAGTTTTCCCGGCAATTTTTGTGAAATAATGAGTTCTTATCCTAGATGCTGGAGTTTGGGAATTTGCAAATACTAGATTACTATGGTCATTGATTATTGGGTCATAACCTATTCAGCTGATCCACCACTCTATTTCCCAATAAATACCAAATGGTTTTGATCACTGCTGCTTTATAATAGAGTTTTAGGTTTGATACTGCTAGGCCACCATCTTGTTGTTGTTTTTTTAATTAATTCCCTTGATCTTTTTGACCTTTTGACAGTTGACCATTTGACAGATGAATTTTGTTGTTATTTCTTCTAGCTCTATAAAATAAAATTTTGAGGATTTGATTGGTATGGCACTGAACAAGTTGATCAATTTAGGTAGAATTGTAATTTTATTGCATGAGTTTGGCCCACCCATGAGCAAGTGGTGTTTTTCCAATTCTTTAGATATGACTTTATTTGTGTGAGGGGGAATAGTTTCAAATTTTTTTCTAGAAGAGCCAGACCAGTTCACAGTTTCACCAAATATACTAGAATCTCTCCAGCATTTATCAGTTTCCTTTTCTTTCAACTTTGCCAAATTGACCTGTACAAGGTAAAATTTCAAAGATATTTAATTTACATTTCACCAATGATTAGTGATTTATAGCTTTTTTTTTTTTTCATGGCTAGTTTGATTTCTTCCTCTAAAACTTTTCTGTTCATATTCCTTGACCATTTATTAATTGGGCAATGCATCTTATTCTTATAAATTTTAGTCATTTTTATGTTATGTATCTATGCAATTTACTTTTAACTGGTTTTTTTGAATCTCTGTTGGATACATTCACATTCATTCCATCTGACATGACATTGTAGCACCACTCTTTCAGATTTGTAATCTTGGTATTATACTCAATTTTCACTTCTCTTTACTCAGTATATCAAACCAATTACTAAATCTTTATATTTCTACAACCACAATATTTATTGAAGCTAATCTATTCTTTCTACACATTCACAGTTGCCATCTTAATTCAGGCCTTTATCACCTCCCATATGACTATTGAAATATACTGAATTGTTCTCTCTGTTCTCTCAAGATTCTGGATTACAATCCATAAACTACAAAACTTACAAAGCAATTTTCCTTAAAGTGTAAATCTGGCCATATCATTTTTATGCTAAAAAATATCAGTGGTTTTCTTCTGTCTCTAGGATCTATACAAACAAACAAAAACAATGAATTTATCTGGTCTTAAAATCATTTACAAGGAGGTCTGAACTTATTTTCTAGCCTAATTATACATAACATACCTTCTCATGCTTCCTTATTTAGGCAAACTTGCTTTCTTTCTCACTTTTATATATATATATATATATATATATATATATATATATATATATATATATCCATTTCCAATATACATGTTTTTGTTCTGAGCATCTTCTAGGCCTGTAGTACCCTCATTCCTCATGCCTATCTCAGAGAATCCCCATCTTCCTCCTGATTCAATTTAAGAATTATCTGCTTAATAAAACCTTTCCTTATCTTCTCCAAACTACTAATTTACACTCTTCCCTACCTGATTATCTTATATTTGAATCCTCAGTATTTGCTTTTTTATTTTTGTATACACACTATATATAGATAGATGCGTATCTAAATACATATGCCTATGTATCTATGAATGTATGATACAAAATATATCTACATATATATCATACAATATATAAAGTATATATATGTAAACAGATACAATGAATGGACAGATGCCCACTCTCAAGGAACTTATGGATGGATGGATGGATGGATAGATGGTTGGATGAAATGATATGTAAATCAAGTATCCTCTGATAGAAAGTAAACTTCTTGAGAATAGGAATCCTTCCATTTTTTGTTTTTGTATTGCTAGAGCCTAGAGCAATGTATAGCACATGGAAGATTCTTAATAAATACCCAGAGAATAAATGATGATACATTGATGGACCTAAATGCAAATGTTATAAACACTAAACTTTCTCATTCTGTGAAATTATTTTTTTAATGTCTTTCTATAAATGTTCCATATAAGAGCCACTCCCCTACCTTAACATGCCAATGGGTATCATTCAAGAGATTATTTTAAATTTCAAGAAGAGTGATGTAACTTTTATATTGTCCATCTATCATGTTTCATTCTTCCTTTCTGATCAGTTATCCATTACTTCTTTTTATACATCTTCTATAATATCTTTCATTTCATTCCATCACCAGTGATAAAAAGTTGCAGCTTAGTTAAACCTACCATGGATCCTTCCATTGCCTATCAAGTAACTTGTAATTGTGTTACTTTGAAAGCCAATGTCCCATGATTCAAATTACATGGTATATACAGAAAATATTGGTTTTAAAAACTTTCATAGCAATAAATAGCTTAAGAACATTAAAAGTGTTTGTTTCCCAGATTGATCCAACCAAATTTCCCCTTCATCTCTTATAGGACAGCTTATTGCCAATTTATAAGTACCTATCCAAGATATTAATAATATATTCACACACACATTTATATAGCTATAACTATCCATCTATCTATCTCAAGAAGTTTCCATCTATCTGCATTTTATATTCTGGGCAGCATATGGGTTTCATCATTTTTAACATTTTTGTTTTTCCAGAGTGGATAACTACCAAAAAAATTCATATTTCTTTGGATTTCATTGAAAGATTAAAAAGTTCTAAGATTTGACATAGCAAGAACAATATCATATTGAAAGAGAGGCATTTAGAGGACCTCATTACTAGGATTTTCACCTTTTGAGTTTACTAAGCAGTTATTTAATGTTCTGTACATAGTTATGACATGATTTTTAAAAATTCTATTTTTTCTATTCATTTTCATTTTTTTGGATGCTTCAAAGGACATCATCTAAAACACTGGCAAACTTTACCTTAGGTGAGCATATGTCTTCCTGTTTTATACTTCACTTGATGCCAATACTCAGTGGATCACTGAATAAAGTTATTTCTGTCATCACATCTGTCGTATAGTCTTGCATAACTTTAATGTACATATGGGGAGATACCTTAAGGACAGCCTTCAAGGCTGATTTTTTAAAAATGAGTCATTTCTTTAAAATTCACTAAATAATAAAAAAAAATACTCAAGCCTTGTGATCTCTAAATCTGATAGTCAGGTAGTTATTTCAATGCATAGAGTGTTAAATTTGGAGTCAGAAAATTCTGAGTTTAAATTTGGCCTTAGGTAATTATTAGCTGTGAGAGCTGAGTCAATCACTTGACCTTTGCTATTTTAGTTTATACATGGGTAAAATAGGGATAATAGTTTCATTTACCTCCCAGTATTGTTGTGAGGGTGAGATAATACTTGTAAAGTATCATAATAAATGCTAAGCATATAGAGTGTCATAGTGCATGGGCCTGGACTCAGAAAGACTCAACTTAGTGAGTTCAAATCCAGCTTCAAAAAGTTACTATCTATGTCATCCTGGGCAAAATATTTAATTTTGTTTGCCTTAGTTTCTTCGTCTGTAAAATGAGCCAGAGGGGGAAATGGCAAAACTCTACAATGTCTTTGCCAGGAAAATCCCAAATGGCATCATGAAGAGATGAAAAGAACTGGAACAATTAGTCAGCAAGAATATAATAAATGTATTTTTTTTTACTATTGTTTTCTGTATCTTAGTAGCTTGAGTGACTAAAGTTGTGTCCTACTGTAGAAATTCATGTGAAAAAACATGACTCCTTATGTTTCCATTAAGACTATCCTCTATATCTAAATCTTAGGAGACACAAAAAGATTTTATAAAAAGTACATGTCTGTAGTTGATAATATTCATTCACTTAACTTTTAAAACAACAACAACAACAAAAGTCTTAAGTTAAGAAAAAATTTTTTTCCAGTAATTTTTCTATTTTTATGGCATCTCCTTCCTTTTTGAGATGTCTTAAAATAGATCCCCAGTTGATTTCTCCAGCAATCATTTCTTCTGCATATCTTTGATTTGATTCATCTTCTCATCCCAATTTTCATTTCTTAAATGTGTTCCATTTCCTCCCACAACACATCAAGTAATAAAATGGTAGAGTAAATGATGTTGTGGTTTTAACATCTCCAATTAAATTATTCACTGGAAAAAATAAAAACCTTTTCTATCTGTTGCCCAAATTTCATGTCTGTTTCAATTTTAAAATAATTTTAGCTGTCCAAAAGAGGAATTCATTGCCATAGAAGAAAGTAGGTTCCTCTTTACTCAGTCTTTGACCAGAGGCTAGAAAACTATTTGGTGGTGACGTTGTCAAAGGAGTTCTTTGTAGTTAAGATTTGAATTAGATGGCATCTGAAGTGCCCTCTGACTCTGAGGTCTGTTGATTCTCTGATCTGTACATGCATTAGGGATGATTAGACTTAACTGGATCTTGAACCAAGCATATTATAAGCTATTATTCTAGTCAAATACCTCTCTTCTCTCTCTCTCTCTCTCTCTCTCTCTCTCTCTCTCTCTCTCTCTCACACACACACACACACACACACACACACACACACACTCTCCTCTTTTTCTGCCAAAATGATTGTTCTTATTATAAGTCATTTTGTTTCATAATGTTTAGCAAATGAGTCCATGCTCTTAATCTGTTTGTGAAGATTAAGTATCTGCTGACTAAGATGGTTTCTTTCTTCTTTTGACCTCCTTGTTGTGATGACTATTTTGTACTGGTTAAAATTCCCTAGTGATAGTCAATATCTCTAATTTTGCAAAATAAATTTTACTTACTTTAAATAATGTGGGTTGAAACTTGTGTAATCCTTTTTTTTTCATTTTTGTATCTTTTATTCTAATTTGGTGCTTGTTTTTACTTTTGTTCTGTTATTTATAACCTCTCATTTCTCCGTAAATTTCAGAAGATTTCACTTTCATATCATTGCTAAAACACATGCAGTACTTTTTTCTTCTCTTTTTAAAAAAATCTTCATGATGTTCTGAGGCTTCTGAGTAGTCTATAAATGTTTGACCTTTTGATTGTCTTGATGCCAAATAATACTTTCCAAAGTAATTTTTGTTGTTTGTGACTATGAGTTTTCCTTTCTTCCTTCCTTCCTTCCTTCCTTTCTTTCTTTCTTCCTTTCTTCCTTCCTTCCTTCCTTCCTTCCTTTTTTTCTTTCTTCCTTCCTTCCTGCCTTCCTTTCTTCCTTCCTTCCCTTCCTCCTTCCCTCTCTGCTTCCCTCCCTGCCTCTCTCCCTTCATATCTCTCTCTCTCTCTCTCTCTCTCTCTCTCTCTCTCTCTCTCTCTGCCCTACCCTGCATCCACTTTTACATCAAGGTAATTGAGTAGGCAAGTATGTGTTGATTTACTTTGGAAAGTATTGTCAAATTTTCCCAGCATTTCTCTACTTTTTCCTCTGGAATGGATGTTGTCATATCAGCTGTAATTATCTTCATGGTCTGTTTGCTCACATTTATTGTGAACATTGCAAGGTGAAGTGACTAAGTGTCCTACAAAATGATTTTTCTTGTTCCCTTTGGGCACAAAATGAAACCCATTCAGTCAATTCCTTTATTTGCCTCTCAGAAGACAAAATCTGAAATTGTCCTCCCACATATTTAGCTGCACTTTTGTGGTTTCTGGTGTAATTTATCATGAGAATGCCAATATGGATATGATTTCATTATGCAAATAGTGTGTAAACTCATTGATGATGATATCTTGATACAGTAGAAAACACTCTGGATCTGGAGTTAGAGGATTTGGATTCAAATTTTGATGCTTTCACTTATGAGCTACACAAGTTTGGCCAAATCTTTTAATTTCCTTGAATCTCACTTTCTTTATTTGCAATTAGAAGGGTTAAATCTGTTATCCTATGCTCATGAACAAAGATTGCATTTTAAGAATACTGTTTCTAAATGTTTGGAAGTTGTGATTGTTAGCATCCATCTTATTTTTCATTTTTCCCTCAGCAGAACAGAAATGAATACATATGTATTAAAGTCCAATTAATTTTTATGGGTTACATTAATGAAAAGAAAAGAAACAAAGAAAGGAAGGAAGGAAGAAAGGAAAAGGAAGGAAGGAAGGAAGGAAGGAAGGAAGGAAGGAAGGAAGGAAGGAAGGAAGGAAAAAAGGAAGGATAAAAAGGAAGGAAAGAAGGAAGGAAGGAAAGAAGGAGGAAAAGGAAAGGAAAGAGAAAAAGAAGAAGAAAGAAAAGAGGAAGGGAGAAAGGTAAAGGCAAAAGGAAGGAAAGGGAAGAAAAAGAAAGGAAAGGGAAAAAAGAAAAAACAAGAGAAAAAGGAAATGAATGGGGAGGGGAAAAGGGGGAAGGGGAAAGAAAAGAGAAGAAAAAGGGAAAAGAAAAGAATCATCACTTGTGGCCTAACTTCTAGTAACTAGAATGGCACTCAGACAATGGACACTGTCACTAAGCCAATATAGAGCATTTCAAATTTGACATAGTTTGTTACAGTCTTTGTTTAGCTTAATGAAACCAGTATCACCTCACCAGTGCACAATGGGACATTAGGAAAAAACTTTTGTTTGGACAATTATTTTTCCAAAATACTACTTTCCTCACTATATTCTCCAATTCCTCTCAGAGTAAGATCCAGAGCCTCACACTGCCATTCAAAAACATTCGTAATAAGACCCATCTAATCCAACCATTCTAACTATTCTTTAACCCAATTCTTTCATTCCAGTCAGATTGGTTTGTTGCTCAGAAATATTTGTATTCTTGCCTCCCCTTATTGCCTTTGCCCAAATTCTTCCTCCTTTTGAAATGCCTTCGCCTCTTTCTTAATAGTTATCTAAGTATTAAATATCTTTCAAGCCTCAACCTAATCCCCACTTCTTCCATAAAATCTTTTTATTAACACTGGCCCACAGTCTCTTTTCTTGACACTTCTCTTTCCCTCCCCCTCCTTTGGACATACCACTGATATCACAAATTTTAGTACTCTTGCATTATGTTCTCATTATCTAATTATCTATTTTCCTAGATTAACCTCTATTTCCTTTTCAATTATTCCTTCCTCATCAACACAGAAAACCATCAATGAATGTCATTGTGATTTTTGATCTCTTTCATTCATGAATCACCATGGCCAAAAAGAAAATGAGTAAATTCCATGAGGTCAGAAACTGTCATGCATTTCTTTAGTTTCAAACTCTTAGAAACTTGTTTAAGGAAGATAAATAAAAGATTCTCAATAAATACTTGTTGAATCTAATTTCTGAAAACAGGTCTGAATGACTAAGATTATGATCATCTTCTTCTATCCTTAAATATAGAAAAGTGGTGGCTTTATGGTCACAGATGTGGTCACATACTACAAAGAAAGGGAAACCTCTTTCTAGATTATCACTGTAGATCCTGTTCCACTGTTTGAACACATTTCCTGAGAAGTTTTTGAGATGCTCTTCCAGGAATTCCATTTCTTACCTTTTCAAGGCAATGTGAAAGTAATCAAACATCAAATAAGAGGTTGGGGGACACCAATTAATATAGTAACTCATGAAAAATACAGCAGCTCACTAGGTTCACATCCTTTAGTGATCTCCTCCGTGTATTTATGGTTTTTTAATTAGGCACTTTAAGAACCCACTGTCTCCTAGTGTTTTATTCTGCAGACAACTATAATGCGGAGCTCCTGACACCACCGTATTCATCTCTAAAAATGATTACATTGTGGCAAAAGGCAGCGAAGTGATTGCACCCGGGGACAAAACCACAAGCAAAGAACTGGGCTAGAAAGGCGATGCTTCCCGTTCAGACACAAACAGTGTTAGCAATTAGCTAACAAGGCAACACCAATTAGAATAAACCCAGTGAAAGGTAAGTAGATTTGATATTAAAGTCTGATATACTTGAGATTTCCTCCTTGCCGCAATCCCTTTTTAAATTAAGTCTTTGCCAGGTGATTAACAGTAACGCCAGAGCTTCAAAAGAATGCGGTTCCTTGTTCTTTCCCGCTCCACAGGCGACTTGCTCACTTTCCCTTTGGTCCAGATGGAGAGCTTTGTTCTCTCGAAGTTGGTCAGGTGCTGCGTGCGTCCAAAAAAGGGAAGCTCTGCTGTGCTAGGAGCGCCCGGCACCTGTTTAAAAAGCAATGCCGCTCTCCCGAGCCCGTCTGCGAGCTGAAAGCCTGAACATCAAAAACCTCCCTTTGCCAGGCAGCTTGGCTATTCCCCAGGCATTTTCAATCTAGTTCGGTAAAACAAAAATTGCATAATTTGTCATTATTTTCAAGGAATGAGATGTGGCTTCCACAATCCCTTATGAGTTAAATACAGTGACTGACGCTAAGCATAATTACTGTGAATGTCAGTGCTTTCTTCTTCTGAGTGACTTCATTGAAGAAAGGAAAAAAAAATACAAAACACGAGATTGATTGTATATCATTTGATCCCATGTTTGTTATTGACATATTCATCATATGCATTTTGGGATGGACTGTGGCAAAATCTCTACTGTGTAGTCTTTAGCGAGAGAAGTCGTGCTGTCTATTGAGAACCAATAGTTCTGAAAGTGGAAAGCAGAAAAGCCATTTCTGAAACTAGCTTCCTGATAAAGCGAGCCACCTAACCTGCCTGTATCTCAACTCCTTCATATGTAGAATGGGGATAATAAATGTCTGTGGTGAGGATAAAACAAGGTAGTTTATATCAAAGTAATTGCAAAGTATACCAAATATGTAAGGTTTTGCACATAAGGAAAAGAAAAAAAAAAAAGAATAGAATTAATGTTTTCCATTTAGACCTGGATCATATAACTTTCTGCATTCAGAAACTAAACACAGAAATATGAGAGGCAAGGAAAATAACAGATCTCAAAGAAGGGAATCCTAAATTTCCCATCCTTAGTGCAAAAAAAAAAAAAAAAAAAAAAAAAGCACCAAACATAAATAAATAAAACTAAACAAAACAAAACAAAACAAACAAACAAAAAAACCTACCATATTTTTTGCTTACAGTTGCCTTTCTGCTGCCACTTGGTTACAACAATAGAGGAGAAAAGTAGGCCCATAAAGCGAGATTGATTGCTGGGAAGATGATCAATTGCTGCCGTGAAAGGGGGAAAAAAACTGATAAATGTTTTTTTTTTTTTCCTCCCTTCACAACCTTTCTCTAAAGCTGCGAAAAATGTGTCATGCATAAAAAGTATGCAATTTTCATGTAATTAGAGGAACACAAGATGAAAATGAGTTCCATCAGAGCAATCAAGGATGGTAATGTGGCATGTATTTGTCAGTGCCCATTTGTCACGAAAGCAAAACCCAACAAGTGTTATATATTTTATTTCATTTTGATTCAGGAAAAAATGCTATTCTGTTTTGGCCAAATCTATAAATTTCCATAATCTGCTTTTTGAAAAAGTGAAGTTTTAGAAGTACAGATTAGATCACTTTCTTCCTTAAAGAAAAAACAACTATCTTATGAAAAGGCTGAGATTACAGAGCAGATTTATTCCACAGCAGGACAGATTTACTACAGTTAGTGATAGGTTTACAGGTTTCAGTACAAGAAACATCTATAATTTATGTTCTCTAAATATACACTTACATTTTACTATAGTCTATTGTTTGATACCTTCTTCTAAACAAGTAATGTAAAACTCAAATAGAAAGAGACCACTAATTCATATATAAGGATCCTGCCAGCTACAAATACTGAACTTTAAAATGTGATGTTTCTATTTTATTTGATTTTTATTTATTTTATTAAATATTTACCAATTACATTTTTGATAGTTTGGTGACACCTTTGCTCAACCATAGAGTTTTCTCCTTCAGTTCCAAAGCTTATGAATATGCCTAGGATTCAGTTACCTTTCTATTCCTGGAGAAAGACCTGAATTCAAATCTGGCCTCAGACACTTTACATTTCCTATATGACTCTGGGCAAGTCACTTAACACCAATTGTGTGTATTTATATATTTAAGTCCACAGCTAGTATGCAGAGATGTTTTGTAAACTAGTTAGACCTAATGGTTATTTGATTTGAACTTTAGTCATCTAGTTTTGTTTTTCTTCTCCCCTCTTTTTCCCTCCAGCATATTGTACTTATAACCATGATGTTTCATATACCTATAAAGGATTTAAAAGAAGATTTAAGCTTTTATGACAAACTGATTGATTTCTACTACTAGCCTGCTCAAGCATGATTTACCATGGCCAGAGAAGGCAAATGATCAGAAGATATAAGAGTTACAATGTCCTGACTTTGGTATGCCCAAAGTACTGTGTAGGTACTGACTTTGTTTATTGCAGATTCACAAAAGCATGACCAGCCATCCTTTAATTTCCACCCCAGGAATTTTGAATAACCCACTATGAGAAAAAAAAATACATGAACACACACACACAGAGACTCTCTCACACACACACACAGACAAAGAAACAAGAAAATTGGTATTTGAGTTATATGTATAGAAGTCTCCAGGAATGCAATACTAGGACAAAGGGTGGAATCTCTGGTGTTAGTGAGGGTCAGATTAAGAAGTGACAAAGAAAGGTTAATGGCCTAAACAGCAAACTCTATTAATAGTTTGTAGGAGAAATTGGAAATAGGGAAATCACAACAAAATGACATCAAGATAAACAGAATTAATGAGCTTTTCTTGTCAGAAGGGAGACCTATCTATCCCTGAGAATTTAGCCCCCAGCCATCTAGTGATGACCATTCCCCATCTTTTTCTGTTTGATTTGCCTGTTTGTGTTAACTATGTAGCTAAAGGTACATTTCATGAAAGTTTTGATAATTTTAATATTCTTGGTTCCAGGATTAGACTTTCTACTTACCATGTTCCCAACTGGTGACTGGGGAAGAGGGCAGGGAAATTCATAATCTACCTCATTGAGTTCCCCTGATTTCCCTTCTTGTACCTCCCCTTACTACTCTTACTACTTATGACCTTGAGTAAATAACTTAATAAGATGGGAACTAAGTTTCCTATAGTTGTCTGCAGGATAAAATCACGTGACAACCATGAACGTTCCTTTCTGTGATCCTATTCATGCATTTTCATGCACTTAAGTTAACTCAGAGTTGGATAATTAAGAAAGTAAGTTGGAAAAGTTTATGTGAAGGCAGATACAGGCAGGAGATTTCTATTTTTCTTCTAAACACATACACAAAGTTCAGAATGTATCGTGAATTAGTGCCAAATATCCTTTGCTGAAATTCTGCTTTGTCTTTACCTAATATACTATGCATCTATCATCATCATATATGACAGATATGTGATACATTAGGTGCATAGATATTACTTATATTATACGTATGTATATATTCAAAAGCTTCTATAATGTGTAGCTCTATTACTGCAACATAATAAAAATGTATGCATTTTCATGGAGCTTTATATTTTACAAAGCACTTTCACACTTTAAAAAATTTGATTACTTCAACAATTGAAAGATCTCTAATTTCATTTACGTGAATTCTGCCTTCATTAGATACAAATCATAAGACCTCCATCCCTCAGACAATACTATGAATTATTATGGCTTAAAATATCCACCCTTTGATGGTATCTATTGAGGAAAATACACCAAACCTAAAAAAAGTTTTACAAAAGAATTTTACATACAGTTTGACCAAAAAAAGAGCCAGAAAAACTGTGGCTCTCTCAGATTTCTAAGATTTACAATATAGAGAGTTCAAAGGTACCAGTACACAAACTTCTACACTTAGGCAATTTGCCTGAGATGTATATCAGCAGTTAGGTATACACAATCAATAAAATTTGGTCAACTCTTGGGCACTGAAACTCTCTTCATTTGACTAAGCTCATCTCCAGACTCTGGTTGAATATTCTGAATGAGGGGGTAGTGTCAGGAACATTTCCAGTTTGATAAGAACTGTAAGAACTTATCATTTAATAGCACTGCTATCTAGAATTTAGAGTTACTTAAAAATTATGATGACTCACTGGAATAGAGTGTTAGCAAAATAATTCACTAATAATCAGAATTTCTTATTACAAGAGGTTATTTATCATTCTTTTCTGAATGCCAACTAAACTTTTTTTTTAAAGTATAATTATTAAATTCCCCACAGTTTTTCTTAGAAAGAGGATAAATGAACATTTTCATTGACATCCATCAGATTTTTTCTCTACATAAAATGTATTAACATTACACACACACACACAGAGATATAGATATATACACACACATACAATCCTTAAATATTCCCACCATTCTAATCAGTTCCTAACCTAACTATTCTGAAATTACAAATTTGGGCTTTATTCTATCCTCAATAATATCCAAGATATTAATTCCTTAGTGTTAATCTTTCTCCTATCCATTTAACATAAAAATATAATTAGTTTCTTTGTAGTTATTACTTACTCTTTTTTTTTCCATACAAGCAATCATCTATAATCCATTTAGAGTCAAAATCTGTAGGACCAACTCTACCCATAATCAGCATAAGTTCTGGTCTTGGAAGAACATCAGTAGTAATAGAAGCACTGACAATATTTTGCCTCAACACCAGAATCAAACATTTATTTTCTAACTTCTAGTAACTTTACTCATTTGACTTATCTACCTGTATTCTTGATCTCTACCTTATTCCTTAGCCCAGAAACTTGGGGTTTCTGACCACTTGAATGTCACTCTTGATCTATTCAGACAAACCACACCTGAAAATACCAGTATTCCTAATTTCCAGATTGTTCTAAATGTGTCACTTGCAAAATCATTAACTTCCTTTCTTGTTGAGCCTGAGAACTAATAATTGTCAGACTCTTCTCATCCTAACTTTTAGCTTATGATGCTTATCCCTACTACTATCTCAAAGAGGTTTATAATTATGAGGGGAGCTACTAAAAGTAGCCTGAGTTTATAAAGAATGATCTGTCCAATCTTTCCTTGATGGTGACATCAGCAAAGTGAAAAGCAAGTTTTAGTGTGACCTTCAGGAGTAAGTTACTGGAGAACTTATATTGATAACAATGATAGAACCGTTATTGATTTTCAGCCTTCCACCATCCCCATTATATCAGTGATATGTACCCAGATACAAAATAAGCAAAATACAAAGCATTGCAAATAACTCACAAGTTGAATGTTTCTCTCATAGTCAGTCAACAATGGATTTATTATATTATTGGATGGATATCAGTTTTACCCTAATTAATTTTGCATATGCAGTCTCATCAATCTAATATTACAACTAAGTTTTCCAACATAATGCCTAATACTTCAGAAATAGTTATAGTCATCTTTAACCTGACTACTTTTATTTATTGGTTTAGTTGTTTGTTCATTTATTTATTTATACATCTATTTATTTATTCATCTATCTTTCTATCTGTTTAACATATCCCATGTTCATTCATGTTTCTTTTTATATCTTCTTTCCAAATGTGCTCTTTGCTTTTTTTTTCTTCTCTACCTTTGTAAATCCTAGTTATCCTTCAAAGCACTGAACAAAAGTTCATTTCCACCAAAACTCTAATAACTACAGTTAACTTTATTATCATCCCTTTCTGATGATCTTAAAACCTTAATGTCTGTTCCATATTTTGTGGTATTTGTTATATTCAATATAGAACTTTATTTCTTAATATAATATGTTTTCCATTAGTTAATTTTATTCAAAAGGTCCTTCATAATTTATCCCTTTCTTATACTTTCAGTCTTCTCATATCAGATTCCCTTTTATATAACCTTTGATTCAGTGACACTGGCCTCTTTATTGTTTCTTGAATAAAATGCTCATCCTCTCAACTCCGGGTATTTTCATTGGCTGTCCTCTGTTGCCGACATGTACCCTCTCTTTAACTCTGCCTCCTGGTTTCCCTTCAGGTCTCAGCTAAAATCTCACATTCAACAAGAAGCCTTTCTGGATCATACTTAATGCAAGTGCTTTTCCCCTGAAATTACCTTCAATTTACTCCCATAAATATCTTCTTTGTAGTTATTTGTTGCTTGTTATCCTGATTAAATTGTTAGCTCCCTGAGAACAGAGATTTTTCTTGACCTTTGTTTATATTCCTAGAAATGAGCATAGTACCTAACATTAGGTGCTTAATAATTGCTATTGAGGTAATTAAATGTTATTTGTGGCTTTTTAAAATATATTTTACATGTATAAGTAACATGCATTCTCAACAAATTCCATGAAAACAAGAATTGACCATTGAATGGTCAATACCTTCCATTTCTATTTTTTGGCTCCTCACCCAGTACTTAGAAGAGTTCAGGACTCTTCAATGGTGGCTCCACACATACATAGTGAATTCAATTGAACTGAACTGTACACTGGTGAACTGAACTAGATGCTTCCCTTATACCATACTGATCTGTTAGTTAGAAAGAATGCTTATATACACTGAAATTGATGCTTTCTTTATCCTCTCACACTAATTTGAGCACACATATACACATATTCTCCATTTAGTTTCAGTGTTCTTTTCTTCTTCTCTTTTCCATGTCCCATGCTGAACTAATCTCTAGAGCACCCACATATAAATAAAAAATAATAAATGAATGAATAAATAAATAAATAAATAAATTCCCGGAGACAGCTTGGAAGAACGTTTGATAATCTGAACCATTACAGGAGGTGAAATTTCATTACACAGATGGTGACATCCCAATGTCTATCATCAAAACACAGCAGGTAGAAACTATCAGCCAGGGCCATTCCCCTCTATAAAATTACACTTATATTAATGTCACTCCAGATTTCATTATGCGGAAAATGATATTGCACAGGTTTCCGGCACTAGGGGACGGCAGGGGGTGAGGGAGGGTGGGTAGAGTGGGGTGAGGGAGGAGGAATGAAGGGATAGGTTGAGGGTAGGCTGGGAAAAGATTCTTCTAGGGAAGGGCTGAGAGAAACAAATTCTATTAGGGAACTGCCAAAGGCTGATAGAGGAAACGAAAAAAAAGAGAGACATATACATATATATACACATATATCTATACATATATATGTATACATATACAAACATGTGTGTGTGTGTGTGTGTGTGTGTGTGTGTGTGGATACACACACATATCTCAAAATCTTATAGACTCTGATTCAGGTTCATGCTGCTTCTAGATTGACTCTCTGCCAGGCGTCCTCCACAGGCCCCTGATGGAATGTTTAAAAGGCCCTCCTGTGGGAAGCAGGGAGATTTACAGTTAATTTTTATTAATGAAGGATGACAGCTGCCTTAGTTTAGCCAACAAGATACTATACCATTCCAAGAAGCTGCTTCTGTGCTTGGAATGGGCAATTCACATTCATGATCAAACATATACATACACATACATAGGGACAAGGTCACTGGCAGATAAAGGGATCAGTGATTTTTAAAAATGGCATATACTCTTGTACCCTCACTTTGTTATCAAAGTGGAAAGAAATGAAAGAAGGATGAAAGGAAAAAATAGTGGTAAGTCTCCTATGTCATTGTTCTCTTAATTTTTTTTGTTTTAATTTTAAGTTAATGTTTTTATTTTTGAGATCACATTTACTTCAGGATATATGTGCTCATTCTACTTCCCAGTTAGTATTCCCTCATAACAACAAAAATAACAAAAAGGCAGTTAAACAAAGCCAACCAAAACAGGGACAATTAGACAAACAAAATTATTTTCTTCTCTATAAAATAGAAGGAGGAAGACTAATATGGTTAGGTTTTTATACCAAATTTTTGCAAGCTGTATAAAGGATTATAAGAAGCATATAACACATTTAAAGATTCCAAATGACATAGAATGTTCTTGAATTGGTATTGAAAAAGGATAAGGAAATGGTAGCAGAAGTAGAAATGATGCTTCATGGCTTTAGCTCCAATACTGTGTCTCTTGCATTATATTGTGGTATGACCTGAGAAGAAATGCTCCCAGTTTTCTTGGTTTATGTCTGGTATTTACCTAGAAAGGACCCTTGTTCCCTGGTAACCACTAGTACTATGTACATTTTCTTTACACTATGTTTGGGGCCAGCACTGCTTATTACAATTATTCAGAATTTGGCTTTGTTTTTATAGTCTTTTTTCTTTATTTCAATGTAGCTATTGTTCTTCTTTGTTTTGCATTAGTACATATATGTCTTTCTATATCTCTAGGCTTTCTCATTTTGGAATCTACTTCTTAGCACAGACACTCTGACATATAGTAGTTGCTTAATAAATGTCTATTGACCAACTATTTATTGACTAACTAAATCTAATATTTGTCATTTCTTAAAATATAGTAATATGTAATGGAAATCTCATTTGTGCGGCAGTTATTTAGCTATTCCCCAAAAGGTGAGACTTTTTGCTCCTAGGGTCAATGTAGCTAAGTGGTACATTGAATAGAGTGCTAGGCTCGGAATCTAAGGGAAACCTTAATTTAAATCTTGCCTTAGATAATGAACAGTGATATGATCTTGGTCAAGTCACAGCCTCTCTCTCTCTGACTTAGGTTCCTTACTTGTAAAAATGAGGATAATAATAGCATTTATCTCCCAAGTTCATAGTGAGATTTGCCCATTTTTTTTTAGGTGTTGTTTTCTTCAGTATTTTTAGTGCCCCTTTAACCAAGCTATTCTCTTTTTTCATAATTTTCTTGCTTCATTTTTACTTCTTTTCCAATTTTTATATATTTCTCTATTTATTCAATTCATATTTTTATTTGTGTCTTTGTAGCTACTGTAAAATCATTATCTTCTGGGTTCTTCTTTTTGATTTTCTGTCACCACGGTAACTTGTTATATCATGTTCTTTTGGGGTGAAGGTAGTACTGGTATATTTCCAGTCTATTTCTTAACTTTTAAATTCCAACCTTCAAACCCTTCTTGCTGCTATTTTCAGAGTTAGCTTTAGAGGTCTGTAGATTTTTCAGTGCTCCTAAGGCAGTATGGCCTGAGGAGAAATGTTCCCAGATTTCTTGGCTTGTGTCTGGTATTTACTTAGGAAGGACCCTTGTTCCCTTGTAATCACTAGTGCTAGCAATCCTCTTGGGAATGAATGTCCGCTCCCCCAAGTCTCCTACTTTTCTGTGGAGAAATTGTGGCTATAGAAAAAGTGGGAGATAAGAAAATTTCTGGAATTTTTTAAGGCCACAATAGTGTCAAAAACACTTCATGACCTTGCCATTTTGTGATGCCCACTGCTCTTGTGCTACCATTAAAAAAAAGTTTCCTACTTTTCTGCAGCCATGATTTCTGGTGCTTCCTCCTGTTTTAAAATTAAAATTAGGGTCCTTACTCCCCTATGATTGACCATAAGTGTTTCACTCTGCTCTAGAACTATGACCAACCCCCCCTGAACTCCTGCATTATAAATACTGTCAATCTTTTTGTTCTTAGGATTGCAATCTTGAACTGTGTTTGGGCAATGCGCAGCGTTCTGAATCCAGAGTCAGCAAAGGACCCCCTACAATATCTTTCTGACCAGTTGTAGACTTTCCTACTTCCATTATTTGTGGGTTAAGAGCTTCCCAAACTGCTGCTGTCTCTAAGGTCTGATGGTGATGACAAGTTCCCTATGAAGTCCCAACCACCATCATGAAAAGAAAACCTTTTCTGCTGACCTCCTAAGTTGTCTTGGGCTGGAAAATAGTTTCATCAGAACTTTTGTTGGGCTGCTGTTCCAGAATTCTATTTAAGGCAATATTTTAGAGTTGTTTGGAGGGACATTTGGGAGAGTTCAGCTGAGTGCTTTTCAACTCTGCCATCCTTGTTACCCCTTCCCCATTCCCTATCTCTCCAAGAAAGTCTTATACAAAATATAATCAGAAGGAATTCAAGAATTCAAGGCAAGCAATACTCACTTTTCCTGTCTCTGGTGGAAAAATCAAGAGTGAAGAAAAGATAATTTCTAGGATATAGAAACTTACATACAAATACAAAACTCAAGGCACAGATGTTATTATGATATAGAAGGTAAATAAGCAACAATGTAGGATCAGGAGCCTAGAGAACACAATCAGGGAAAAGTTAGTTTTTAAATTTGGATAAAAGTTAAGAGTACATGAAAGATAATACTATAAAATAAGGTTGAACAGATAGGTGGAACCAGATCTTGTCAGAATTTAAATGCTAATGGAAGGGATATGTATTTTACTACAGACAACAAAGATTTACTGAAGATTTTTTTCTTTCTTTCTTTCTTTTTTTGCTGAGGTAATTGGGGTTAAGTGATTTGCCTAGGGTCACACAACTAGGAAGTATTAAGTGTCTAAGACCAGATTTGAATTGGTGCTCTATCCACTGTGCTGTCTAGATGCCCCTACTGAAGGTTTCTGATCAAAGACTAATATGATTAAGTTTTTATATCAGATTTTTGCAAGCTATATGAAGGATTATAAGAAGCATGTAACACATTTAAAGATTCCAAATGGCATAGAATGTTCTTGAATTGGTATTGAAAAAGGATGAGGAAATGGTAGCAGAAGTAGAAATGATTCTTCACGGCTTCAGCTCCAATGCTATTGCCTCTTGCATCTATATCACCAGTCCTCATACCTAAGAGTTCTACATTTAGTCAGTCAGTTAATGAATTGTTATGTGACTGATAGCATGTTAAGTCCTGGGATATAAAAAAGGCAAAATACAGTCAATGCCCTCAAGGACCTCACAAGGTAAAGAAGGAGACAAGAGACAAACAAATATGAACAATAAACTATAAATGGGATAAATTAGGATATCCTAGAATTAAAAGGGGGAATGAGAAGGATTTCCATAAAAGATGTAATTTTATTTTTTTCTTTTTAATACTTTATTCATCCCCATTATATGTTAAATTATTATGAATTTCAGTTCTCTCTCTTCCTCACTTTCCATCTAATACCCATCGGGAAGACATGAAATTATGCAAAACTTTCTATAAAGTCATGTTGCAGTAAAAATAAAACATAGATCCCACCCCCAAAAAAACCCTTAAGAAAAATAGTGTTAAAAAATATATATATTTCAATTAGTATTCAAACAGAATCAGTTCTCTGGATATGGATAGCATTTTTCATCATAAGTACTTCAGAGTAGTCTTGGATCATTGTATTTCTGAGAATAGCAGTCATTCACAGATGATCATTATTACTATTACTTTATACACAGTGTATTTCACCTTACATGAGGTCATGGAGGATTTTCTAGATATTTCTGAAAGCATCCTGCTCATTATTTCTTATTAAACAATAGTATTCCATTCCAATCACATAGCACAATTTATTCTGCTATTGCCCCATTGATGGGCAACCCCTCAATTTCCAATTCTTTGTCCTGAAAAAACAATTGCTATAAATATTTTTGCACATATAAGTTATATGCCTTTTCTTTAAAAAAAAAACTTTTTAGTATACATGCCTAGTAGTGCTTTTGTTAGGTCAAAGGATATGTATGATTTTATGGTCCTTTGGATGTAGATCATATATTTGATTATTTTTTAATTGGGGAATGGTTCTTTTCTTTTTTATAAATTTGAGTCAGTTCTCCAAACAGTTGAAAAATAAGGCCTTCATCAGAGAAACTTGCTTCAAAAATGCTTTTCACAATAATTGTTGCTAACTGTATTTCCTGCCTTTTTATTCTATTTTCTCTCTTCTTTTACCCTGAATTCCTCAAAAGTATTTTCTTTTGACCATTCCCTCTCCCAATATGTTTTCTTTGGTTACCTTCTCCCCATTCTTATATCATCTTTCCCTCCTGCTTTACTGCAAGTAAGATAAATTTCTATACCCATATTGAGGGTGCATGTTATTTCCTTTTTGAGCAAATTCTGATGAGAGTAAGGTTCACTCACTCCCCTTCTTTTCTCTCTTTTCCTTTCCACTGTAAAACCTTTTCTTGACTCTTTTGTGGCAGATAATTTAAAACATTTCAACTCTCACTTTCCCTTTTTTTATTTTTTAAAAATATTGTTCCTTCATATTCAACTCGCAACATGCCCTCTGCCTATACATATTTTTTCCTTAACTGTGTTAATAAAGAGAAATTTTTATGAATTATAAATATCATCCTCCCATGCAGAAATGGGAAGATATTAATTTATATTAAGAACCTTATGATTTCTCTTTCCTGATTATTTCCTTATGCTTCTCCTGAGTCCTATAGTTAAAAGTCAAAATTTCCATTCAGCTCTGGTCTTTTTAATCATAAATGCATTAAAGTTCTCTATTTTATTAAATGTCCACCTCAGTTTTGCTGGGTAGATGATTCTCAATTTTAATTCTAGATCTTTTGCTCTCTAGAGTAATATATTCCCAGTTGTCGGATTCTTTAATGTAAAAGATGCTCAGTCTTATATTATCTTATAACTCCATCATCCTTGAATTGTATCTTTTTGGATGCTATATATATATATATATATATATATATATATATAATTTTTTCTAGATGCATGCAAAGATAGTTTTCAACATTGATCTTTGCAAAATTTTCCTCTTTTTCTCTCCCTCTCTCCCCTCCCCTAGAGAGCAAGGAATACAATATAGATTACACATGTCTTGATAATTGTGGAACTATGTCTAGAAGAACTGCACATGTTTAACACACACAGGATTACTTACCATGTAGAAGAGAGGATGGGGGGAAGGAAGGGAGAAAAAAATTTGGAACACAACATTTTGAAAGTGTGAATGTTGTAAATTATGCATGTGTTTTAAAAATAAAATTAAAAAAGCTTTATTTAGAAAAAGAAAAAAACTAGAGTCCAAATCCTGGCCTTGCTTGTTAGAAGATATGGACCTGGAGTTGTTTGGACAGTACAAAACTGTGGTGAACTATAATTATGCCTTTTCAATATTATTTCATGGTCTGATGTGTCAATCTGAACCACCCAGAAGAGTATCACAGTTGCTAATACTGATATTCATTTAATTTGTTTCTTTTGATGTATATACTACATATAACAATAGTTATGCATTATAAAATTCTGCCAGTATGAGATGATGAAAATCTTTGATGTATAGAATTTATGTGTGTCTTTGTGTGCATAAATGTATGTGTGCAAAATAAATAAGCACTTTTCCATTCCTGAAAAAACATGTCCAAATATATTTCAATATTCATCATGCTGTAAAAGAAAAATCAGATCAAAAGAGAAAAAATGAAAAAGAAAAACAAACAACAAAAAGGTGAAAATACTATGCTTTGATCCATATTCAGTCTCCATAGTTCTCTCTTTGGATGCAACTATATCTTTCCATCACAAATCTATTGGAATTGCCTTGAAACACTTCATTTTTGAAAAGAGCCAAATGTCTCACAGTTGATCACCATGTAATCTTGTAGTTGCTGTGCACAATATGATCTTGGTATGATCTTGGTCTTACCCCTTCACTTAGCATCAATTCATTTAGGTCTTTTCATGCTTTTCTGAAATCAGCCTATTCCATTTTTAAAAGAACAATAATATTCCATTACATTCATGTATCTTAACTTAATCAGCCATTCCCCAACTGTTGGGCATCCATTCAATTTTTTGTTCCTTGCCACCACAAAAAGGGCTGCTACTTTCCTAAAAAATTTATTGAATGATGATGTCCAGACTCTTTTTCTGATCATGGCTGTCAGATAGTCAAGTAATTTTTAAATTATCTCTCCTGGATTGATTTTCTAAATAAGTTATTTCCCAATGAGATATTTCACATTGTTTCTTTTTTCATTCTTTTCATTTTGTTTGATTGCTTCTTGATTTCTTATGAAGTCATTAGCTTTCTTTTGCTCGATTCTAATTTTAAAGAATTATTTTTCTCAATGAGTTTTTGTACCTCCTTTCTTATTTGACCAGTTTTTCTTTCTTAAAATATACTTCTCCTCATCAGCTTTTTGTATTTCCTTTTGTATCATTCTCATTTCTCTTCCCAATTTTCTCCTTGTCTCTTTTACTTTATTTTTAAAATCCCTTTTGAGCTTTTCCATTGCCTAAGATCAATTCTTATTTTTTGTGGAGGTTTTGGATGTAGGAACTTTGACTTTGATATTTTCTTCTGAATGTGTATTTTTATCTTCCTTGCCACCATATTAACTTTCTATGTTTGCTCGTTTTGTTCTGTCATTTGCTCATTTTCTCAGCCTACTATTTTAATTTTAACACTTTGTTAAAGCAGGTCTCTGTTTTCAGGGTGAAAGGAGCAATGTCCCAATCCTCAGTGTTTTTGTGCAGCTATTTTCAGAAAACCTTATAAGGACCTGTACTGTGATCTTAAAGGAAGTCAGGAAAGTCAAGAGGCAGGTATGAGGGAGGAAAGCACATCAAGCTTGGAAATCAGATTATGGTTTCAGTCAGGAGGCCCATTATCCCTGGATAGAAGACTACATGATTTCTAATAATTACAAGAAGACTCGAAAGGTCTTGATAGGAAGCCACTGGAGTTTCTTGAGTAGGAGGTAATATCATCATATCTTTACTTTAGGAAATTCACTGGCAGCTTAATGGTGGATGGATTGGAGTAGAATGGAGAAACACTTGGAGCGGTGGATATACTTACAGGTTATTGCTTAAAGATAAGGTGATGAGAAGCCTGCATCAGAGTTTTGGTGATTTCAGAGAGAGGTGGACATATTCAAAAGATATTGTAAAGGTGAAATCGACAGATCTTGACAACAGATTGCATATAGAAAGTGAGAAGTGAGGAAGACAGAGCATATCAATTAGGTTGTAAGTATGGAGAACTGAAAATATGGTACTGCCTTCAACAATAATACTGAAATTGGAAAGTAGCAGAGGTTCTAAGGAGAAAAGATAATTTTGATTTTGGATGTGTTGAATTTAAGGTATCTATGTTCAGTTCTATTTATCTGAAAGGTAGTTGAAAATGTAAAAATGGAGGTCAGCTGAGAGGATAGGGCAAGATTAAGTAGATTTGAGAATCATCAGCATAGAGATGACAGTTAAATCTACAAAATCATCCAGTGAAGTCATATAGAGGGAGAAGCAAATTGAGAGACAGAACTCTGTGGGACATTTATGATTAAAGAGCATGACTTGGATAAAGATCTAGCAAAAGAAGCTAGAGAAGTGGTCAAACAGGTAGAAATAGAAGTAAATAAGTGGTAAGAGTGGTGCCCCCAAACCTGTAGAGAAGCAAATATTTTTTAAAATGGTGATCAGCAGTATCAAAACCTGTTAAAGGTCAAAAAGAATGAGGATTGATAAAAGGCCACTAAAGTGGATAATTGGGAGATCATTGGCTAGTTTCAGTGGCCTAATGAGGGTAGAAGGGTTGAAAGGGGTTAAGAAGAGAGTGAGAAGACAGAATGGAGAGGTACCCATGAAATGTCCTTCTAAAAGAGTTAAGGCACTCTCTTCAACAATGAGATGATTCAGACCATTCCAAATGTTCAGTGATGAAGTAAGCCATCTATCCCCAGAGAGAGGACTGTGGGAACTGAGTATGGTTCACAACATAGCATTTTCCCTCTTTTTGTTGTTGTTTGCTTGCATTTTATTTTACTTCTCTTTTTTTTGAGTGGCCTGATAATTGTATAAATATGTATACATATATTGAATTTAACATATATTTCTACCATGTTTAACAAATATTGGATTATTTGCCATCTAGGGGAGAGCACGGGGGGTTGGAATTGGAACACAAGGTTTTGCAGGAGCTAATGTTGGAGAATTGTCCATGTATATGTTTTGGAAAATAAAATGATTTAATTAAAAAAGTAAGAAAAAAAAGACAATCCACAAAGAAAGAATATACAGAACAATTTATTAGCAGGGATGGAAAATTCAAGCGAGAGTATTTTTGAGAATGGGGGAGACATGGATATATTTATAGGTAGTAGTTGGTTTGGTTGCATTTCTTTGTGACCTCATTTGGAGTTTTCTTGGCAAAGACACTGGAGTGATTTTCCATTGCCTTCTCCAGATCATTTTAAGATGAGGAAATCGAGGCTGAATTGTGATTTGTCCAGGGTCAAAAAATTAGTACATGTCTGAAGTTGGATTTGAATTTGTTTTCCTGGTTCAAGGACAAGAGCGCTACACACTGTGCCACTTCACTGCTGTTTGTAGAAAATATAAAAGGAGCCAATAAAAAGTGAGATACTGAAGATAAGTGACAGAATAGAAATGGCAGATGGGACGATTATCTGTTATAGGAGGAAGGATAGAATGGAATTGCTTATACAAAGAGAGGTGTTAGTCTTGTTTAGGTGTAAGGCTATTATTTAGGAGAAGATAGTGACAGAAAACATCTGAATGACAAGATATGAAAAACTGGGGAGAACAGGAAGCTCACAGCAAAATGACCTCATTTTTTCCCCTTAAAAATGAGACAAAGGTCTCAGCTGAGAAGATAGGGGAAAGGGAGTTTCATGTGGGATTAAAGTTTGGAGGAGCTTGGTGGAAACTGAAGTACTCTGCCTCCACATAATTGTCTCATTTACTCTCCAACTCAATATATAATATATATATATATATATAATATACATAAAATATAAATATAAATAAATAAAAATAAAAATATATAAAATATAAAATATATAAAACTTATGTTTCTTTTTAAACCTGCTTTTCCTTTTGATTTCATTATTTCTAGTATGGAACTTCATTCCTCTAGTGCCCCATTTTCATACTTTGGATGTATATTTGGCATTTTCTTTTCTCTTATTTCTCATAATTAAATACTGTTAAGCACTCCCCAAAAACCTTATGCCTACATCATCTCCTGTATTATCACCTTAATCTAGGTACTCATTTTCACGCTTCTAAATTATTCTGATAGCTACCTTAAATGTCATTCTACCTTCATGCTCAAGATCTATCTTCCAATCCATCATTCATACCCTAATGAACTTAGTCACTACTTTTCTGCTGGGGAAAAAAAGTTAAAGAATCATGGAATATGAGTGTTAGAAAGAAATGAGCTCAGTGTCCATTTAATCCAACTCACACCTGATCAAAAAATCCCCCATATAACATATTGGACAAGCTGTCAATCAGCCTTTGCTGATTTCCAAAGCGTTGTATTTTATTTTATATAGCTCTGATTGTAAGCAAATTTGATATCAAGTTCAACCTTACCTCTTCTCATCTTTCAATTATTACTCCTTGTTCTTCCCTCTGGGGCAAAGTATGGGGGGAAGTGCATGCATGTGCATATGTGTATATGTGCACACAAAAATGGATGTATATATGCATGTGTGTTTATGTGTACATTTATGTATATGCATATTTATATCTATCTATATATACATTACACACACACATACACATAGATATATGTGTAGATATAGATATATTTCCTTTCCTGTGTTTGGATTAAGATCTCTATTTGGACCCTTATTAATTTGGGCATTTATATTTTTGAAGTATTATTTTATCATGTGTGTGATTGTGTGTGTGTGTGTCTCTGTGTGTGTACTTTTGTTTAGCACATAGTATGTTCTGACAATCCTTTTTGTTTTTCCTACCTTTTTTTTCCTGAGGGAATTGGGGTTAATTACCCAAGGTCACACAGCTATGAAGTGTTCTTCTAGTCTAGAAAGGTTCTCCTGACTTCAGGGCTGGTGCTCTATCCACTGTGCCACCTAGCTGCCCCGTTTTTTCCTAGTTTTATTGTGACTTTACCTTGTTTGCTATTTTGCTGATTTGTCTTTCTATTCTTTTTTCAGTTTGGCTAAATGTTTGTCAATTTTATTAGTCTTTTTAAAGAACAAGTTTTAAAATTTATTTACCATAAAGATATGTAAAATAGATGTGTATATATGTATGTATTTGTTTGTATTTTTTCAGTTCATCTATCCTCTAATTTTTTTTCTACTTTTATTTGATGACTTTCCTAATTTAAAAAAATAGAATAAGTTATTGCAAACAAATTTAAAAATCAAAAATAACAAATGTTATTTAGCATCATATCTTTACGAGAAAAATAATGTATTTTATTTTTTTCATGCTGATTTTTGAGATGTCAACAGGACCCTGAGGTCAAGGTTACTATCTTAGTTGTCTGTTGTCAAAGTAAAACAGCATTCAGGAGACAAATGAGGGCTGGATGTAGTGGCACTAACTCATAGAGAGACAGCTAAATCCATGGGTTTTAATGAGATAACCAAGAGAATCTAAAAAAAGAAGAGATGAAGACCCAGGACTAATCCTAGGAGATACCTGAATTTAACATGTGTAATATATAATGATCCATTAAATGAGTGATTGGGGAATAGTCATGTGAGTACTTTAACTACAACTACAATAATAACAATAGTTAGTAAGAGAACCAAGACAGATAAATATCACATAAGCCAAGGGAGGAGAGTATCCAAAGAAGGATGCTCAACTATTTCAAAAATAAGGTCAAGTAGAATGAGTTATAGAATTTTCCTCTTAAGAGATTACTGTTAACTTTGGGGAGAAATTTTTCAGATAGATATTAAAAACAAGATTGAAGAGAATAAAAAAATTACTAAGTGGTTAGGAAAGTGAAGCAATATTGGCAATGCATTGTTAAAAGAAAAAGAGATATAGGGCAATACATTGAAGAAATGAAAAATTGAAATGTAAGTTTTCTAAAGAAAAAGGAAAGTATGAAAAAATTATGAAATGCTTATTCTATGCTAAGCACTGTGCTAAACATTGGCATGCTTATAATGCAATGCAAATTATACCCTGGCCTCAAGGAGCTTAAATTCTAATAAAGCATAAATGACTATGGGTATTTTGGTTTAGGTAGTCTGAGAGATAAGGAATGGAACTAGAAAGTCAACTACCACACCTTTTCTAGAAGAAATAGCAGTGTTGATTTAATTATAATTCTCACTAAATAATCCCATACTACAGCAGTAAATTGAGCTGGGATTGGGAATCTGCCCAGCACAGCAGAGAGAAAAAATGAGTTGATATGAAATAAAACTTTTGGACTGAATTTCTGGGAAACTGAGCAGTTTATATTTTCTCCTAAAACCATTTGAAATACATTGAAGATAGAGATATAAGAAAATGCAAAACATATCCAAAGGAAATGGGGAAAGGGAGATACTAGTTGCTTTATGATCAGAAAAGATCTCATTTAGTAAGTGATGTTTAAAACTAACTGGTAAGGAAGCCAAGGATTCTAAGAAGTGGAAATGAAGAGGGAACACATTCTACAAATGAACAGTCTGTGCAAAGGAAAGAATAAGGGAAAGTGGGTCTTGTGATGGAGGGATACTAAGTATGGCAGTTTGGTTGGACCACTGAATTCAGAATGAAGAAGAATAATGTACCATAAGTATGGAAAGTTAGGCTGGAGCCAAAATAAAAAAAGGTTTCAAGTCAAACGGTGAAATTTGTATTTGGCTCTAGAGGCATAAAAACCACTGGAATTTTTGGATCACAGGGGTGACACACTCATGATTGACCTTTAACAATAATCACCTTAGCAACTGCATGTCTGATAGATTGAAGAGGGAAAATACTGGAGGCAGGGAGACCAGTCAGGAGACTGTTACAATAGTCCAAGCAAGAAGTTATAAGAGATTAAACTTGGCTGCTTGGTTATATGAGTTGAGAGAAGAACTATCAGAAGCAGCAAGATTTCCCAGTTGATTAGATACTGAGTTTGATGGAAAGTGAATAGTCAAGGATGACTAAGATTATAAACCATGTTGAGGGGAAAGGTGGTAAACAAAGATGCAAAGGGAATGAATTTGAGAGGAAAGATAATAATTTTTGTTTTGAACATGTTGGGTTTTGATATTTCTGCAGAATATCTAGTTAAAATGTACAATACAATCCAATAAACAGCAATTAAGCACTTACTATGTGGCAGACATTGGGATACAATTAAGAGAAAGATTTCATTGCTCTCAATGTGCTTACAATCTAATGGAGAGGCAACATGCAAAAGGACACAGAAAAGCAGGATAGGGAAGATATCAGTAGCATCTTTTTTCCATGGAGTTGAAATGCAAAAGAGTAGCATATACCAAGTGGAGTGAGTTGAGAGTTCCATGTATATTCTTCTATAAAGGAAAGGACTGAGAGGAATTTAGTATTCAGTCCTCCAATCCTTCAATCAAAAGAGAGAGGAAACCAAGGGAGATGGTGTTGATGGTGAGATTAGAGTTATGAGTCTAACATAGAAGGGGCAAACTTCTTTGCAGGTTAGACTAGGCAGCCAGCAGATATACTATGCAATTAGTAATGAGGGACAGGAGAGAAATTAAAAGCTGAATATAAATATGGGAAATACCATCTCCAGAGACATCCGATAATGATAATGTAACTTCTGAGAATTGAAGTCTCCATGACTTAGATTATAAAGTCCTATATGTCAGAAATTGACTTTAAGACTTTTTTTGTATCTCCAAAGCTTAGCAGTGCTTGGCACATAGTAAGCACTTAATAAATGATTATTGATTGACTGATCAGCAAGAGAGACTGTGTAAATAGAGAAGAGGAACCATGGCAGTATTTAGGGAAATAGTCCATATACTTTAAAAATAAAAATAAATAAGAGCATAAAGTAATATGCTATCAAAGAGACATAGAAAATTGATAAGTATTATATAAATTTAGAAGGAGAAATTATTTTATTTTATGGCAATCAGAAAGTGGATGAGTCTTTAACTGGGTCTTGAAGATTAATTACAATTCATATAGATGCAAAAATGCAAGGATAGAACATTCCAGACAAGGAGAATGTCATGAGCAAAGAAGCAGAGAAAGAAGCATTTAAAAAAAGAAAGTAGCAGCAGTAGTGATAAAAATGATTTCTATAGTGCTTTTCAGTTTGCAAAGTGACTTATATATATTCTCTTACTTGAGTCTCACAATAACCCTGTGAGGTAGGTGCGAGGATTGTTTTTATTCCCGTTACTGATACAATGATGACTTGAACTTTTTCATAGTCCCATAGCTAGAGAGTTCTTATTACCAGTCTTTATAATCCATAAAATAAAGAATAAGTCATTTTGTTTGTAGTAGAGTCCATGTGGGATATACTGCGAGATTAAATAGCAAAGTTAGGAAAGGGTAAAATAGACTGATAGGTTAGAATTTATCCTAAAAACAATAATGAAGGACCCTAAGGTGCTATCTACAATTGTAGAAAAGTATTGTTGAACCTTAAAATAATAGTTTTTAGGGGGTGAAAACTCACATCTCATCTAATCCAATTTGCTCACTCAGAAGTGAGAAAACTGAGGCTGAGAGAAATAAGATGACTTGCAAAGGCTACATTAGTAGCACATAGAAAAAAATGTGCTTTTTCCCTCCCACAAGATCAAATTCTAGAGATGAGAATGGAATTTTCTGTGCTATGAACCAGGAACTCAGTTATTCCTGAAGCACACACCCAGAAGAGCTCCACATCTTCTGGATTTGCCTTCTCTCTCCAAAGATCTCTCTGCTGATTAAAGTGGATTTCAGGCTCTCTTACCTTTCTAAGGTCTTACAATGACCTCTCCTTTCCACAACTAAAGTTGGACAAGTAGATCTTACCAACAGACATCGGCAAACTAAGTGTTCTGTAGACCAATCCATTCTTAGCTGGATAACTGTACAAAAACTGTTAGTGGACCAATTTAAACCTTGGGCCATAGCTCACCAACCTTCTCATTAAAGCCTGGCTTTCTTTATATGCTAAAGATGTGTCAGACTATATTGCCTATGTCCAAAAAGTGACAGTCAGCTAATTAAAAAGAGAAACAAAAAATGACCATTATGTTATTGCAAAGCCAGGTAAGTTGACTCTAAAATATTTCCCCTTCTTTTCTGTGCTATATTCACATTGACTCCAATCTTAGTATTATCTCTTTTAACTGAAAAAGGGCATGGTATAACAAATCGATTCATTCTGTTGTGCTACCTCTACCAAGGCTTTTGGGTTTTTATTTTTAACAGAACAATCTTTAATCCAAAAATGATTTTAAAATTGTGGAATTCCCCATATCAGCATGGGTGATCTTCTTAGTTGAGGGGAATTCTGATGTGTTACTCAAATTCGACTATTTTAAGGTAGAAACTAGATCTTATGGCATTAAAATCTTCAGGAAAGATTGCATCATCCCAAAAGATAGATGATGCCATGTGCAAGTGGACTAGGAGAAGGGCATGCAGACCTCAGTTTCATTCACTTCTACCCTCCTTCTCTCTCCTTTTCCAGCCCACCCAATCTGATAGACTCCCTCCTCCCACCCCCACCCCAGGGAAACTCAACAGCATATGCTTGTTATCTGTCCCCACATTTACTGTCCTGTTCCTGCATCTGCCTTCCAAGCTCTGCTCCATTCTTTGGGGAAGGGACAGGGGGACTTGTTTGCCTGTCCAACCGTGAATCAAACACTTGGAGACTCCTCAGAGAGCCTCTGTTGGCAATCACAAATGGATCAGCTCCAGAGCCAGCAGATTTTGTGCCTCCGGAGAGATGCAGGATTGCAAAGGGCAGCAGAGACTGGCAAAAATATTGACTTTGATTTTTCATCACTTCACATTTCCAACGGGAGAAATGAAGTGACAACTTCACCTTTTTAATCAGATGCTACCAGAGATTTTCAGAACAGCATACTCACTAGAGATTCCAGTACCAACAAACCCAAAGAATAGAGTGACTTACATTAGAGAAAAGTAATCCGGTGAATTTTCTGCCATTCTTGGCTATTGCTTTATCTACTGCTCTCATGTTTAACAGTCTGCATATATCTTCCCTCTCAATTCTGCACCTAAATTGAGGAAATTTTCAGTTTCCATTTTGACCTTTTACCCTTGAAGGATCCTGTTTTATGAGTAGGCACAAGCTGTAACTTGTGTGGTGTTTCTTAAAGAGGCAAGAGAAGGATCACATTTTTTTAATATTTCTTATAACTCATCATATTATGAGCCCTGAAATTGAGAAGTGTAGTTTTATTCACTTGAATCTTGAATTTATAATAATATTTCACTGGGAAATATTTTAGAGTCAACTTACCTGGCTTTACAATAACATAATGGTCATTTTTGGTGTCTTTTTTTAATTAGTTGACTGTCACTTTTTAGACATAGGCAATATAGGTCTGACACATCTTCATCATATAAAGAAAGCCAGGCTTTAATGAGAAGGTTGGTAATATTTAAAATAATATCGAATATAATAATAATATAATAATAGGGCACTTATACAATGCCCTAAAGTG
This sequence comes from Sarcophilus harrisii, assembly GCF_902635505.1. Classification (NCBI taxonomy): domain Eukaryota; kingdom Metazoa; phylum Chordata; class Mammalia; order Dasyuromorphia; family Dasyuridae; genus Sarcophilus; species Sarcophilus harrisii. Next base: position 375,338,550 of record NC_045426.1, on the reverse strand, counting down.
TGCAAATCACATGAAATTCATTATCTAATTCTAACCTTACAACAAAAGTTTGAGGCACTTGTAATCCTCCATCTATAATGAGGAAACAGACAGGAGAAATCAAGGGACTTGTCCTTGGTCCTGAAACTATTTAGTGTAAGAGATGGGATGTCCCCCTGACATTAAGCTCAATACTCAATCCCTGACACTAGGCTGCCTCTTTTGAATGTTGGTCATTCTCTAGGAGACTGTTATTAAAATGCAAATACCTTTGACAAGAGGTAACATTTCAAGCTGTTATCTGCTAGTAGTTTATTGGTTATAGATGTTTGAGAGTGCAACCCTGAGGGAGTGGGAAAGAGAAGAGGTACCCAGTGGAGGGGGGGAGATAAGGGGCAGGTTGCCAGGAGACTGGAGAAAAGAATTAACATGGGGAAAATACCAAAAATAAACTTCACTTACATCACAGTGCTTTTGTCAAAAATCACATGTCGTGTTTGTTTTCATCAGCTTAATATTTGATGTGTCTCTAACTGAGAATGTAGGAATTATATTGGAATAAAATGGACAAATCATTTTCTATACCTCAGTCTCTTCATCTTGAAAATGGAGATAGTAATAGCACTTGTCTTTCAGTGTCATTGTTAGGGTCAAATAAGACAACACATGTAAAATACTTTGCAAAACTTGGAGAGCTATATAAATGTTATTGTTTCTATTTTTATCATTATTATGCCTTTTGATTCTAAGTGTATGATCCTATGATATAACCAGAGTTGTTGTTTGCTCAGTAGGATTTTCCAGATTAGAAAATACACTTCGTGCTTTGTGTACTTTGTTGTTATTAGAAGCAAAATGGGCTTGGCTTTTGCATAGAATAAAGTTATATAGCAGTGAAAAGCCTAAGCCCATGTTAATGTTGTCTATTGAATTCCACATTCGTTCCACTAAAACATTCCTGAAGAATGCCCAGCTTGTTGTGTTCCAGATGTTGTACTAGGTGCTATTGATACAAAGTAAAATGCACTGGATTTCTTGTCACAGGACCTGAGTTCAAATAAAATCTTTGTCATTTAGTATGTGACCTAGCATAACTCATCTCACCTCTCTCTTGGGCCTACTTTTCTTATCTATAAAGTCACTTATTGAACTAGTTGACCTCTGAGGTCCATGTAGCTCCAAACTAGGATCGTATGAAACCATTCTTCGGGAGCAAATTTGTTGTTGCTTGTGTTTCATTCTCAAAGAAGAACAATGGCATCTGGAAGATGCTGTCTTGTTTTGCAACTGAAATGGATTTAAGTGAGCCAGGATTATGCAAGTCACTAAATGCCCTCACTTTCCCTTCTGGAGCCATCAGGATCCAGTGGCAAGATATAGATCAGGAAGACTAGAAATGGCCCTGGTTGCAATGGGAGATTTGGTCTTTTTAACCAAAGTCTAATTTTGGCTTCAGTGTATGAGATATATTGCAGCAGAATCACAGAATCACAGATTCTAAGGCTTGAAAAGTACTTTACAGGTCATCTTATCTGATTATGGATTTAATTTCTTGAAGGCTTTTCCTAATGGGAGGCTCATCTTCATCCTGATGGTCACCTCACTCAGGAGATGACCAATTCCTCTCTTGCAAAAATTTTAATTGTGAGGAAATTTTCCGTATACTGGTACAATCAAAATTTCTTATAAATAAACTTTTTTGTGTAAGGGAGACAAGGGTAATATTTCATTTTATTTGAACTTAATAAATACTATTTCCCCCCAATAGCCAAAATGTGAATAGTTTAACAACCATTTGGCTATAGATATTCTTAACAGATGATGAGTGATACCAATGTCTTTGAGATTTGGATTGTGTATTTGTGTTTTTTCTATTTTGATTAAATTCATAAGATCATAGATTAAGAGTGGGAAGTACCTTAGAGCAGGGTTTTTTAAATTATTTCCATTCATAATTCCTTTTTGCTCAAGGAATATTTATGTGACTCTGGATATATAGATATATAAAATAAGTATTACAAACCAAACATTTACTGATAATAAATCATAATTTTATAACCCCCATATTCTATTATGAGAAACCATATGGGACCACAAACAACAGTTTAAGAAGCTGGGCATTAGAGATCATCTTGTACAACATTATCATTTTATATATTAAAAAACTGAGGCTGACCACAGGGGTAAAGTCAATTTTTTAAGGTCACACAGTTACTAAATGTGAAACTAGGATTTGAATTTATACCCCCATCTCAATACCCAGCCCATTTTTGTACTGCATTCCATTGCTGCCCACAATTCAACTAACATTTACTAAACCGCAGCTAGGATAGATTCTGGCTTAAATATTTGGAAGGACATACATACTCATGGAATCACTGGCTATAGGTAGTTCTATAACACCCATTTGGTTATAAATGGAATTTTAAGTACATGGAGTTATTATAAGAAACAAAAATGGTAGTAAGAGCAATCATATGTTTTTTTCCCTTGATATTCTAGGGCACTGCCATGTACAAGGCTAAGCCAAGACAGACAAGACAGGAGAAACTGTGAAAATATATATATATATATATATATATATATATATATACGCACATATATATATATATATAATATGTATATGTATATATACACACGCATATATGGTTTATATCTGCCTTTTGAATAACTCCTCTTTCCAAGTTTCTCTGCCTGTGCTGAATTTTCCTGTCCATTTTCCCAGGGTCCCAGTTTATTTTTTCCACTCTTCCTGCTGTCTAAATCTGCTTTCAGTTCTCATCTAACTAAAAAGAATTTGGATAAACTTCTTCCTATTCAATGATAAGGTTTAATGTGCCTCTTTTCTTCCTTCCCCGCACCCACTTCACATAAAGAAATAAATGCCTCATATTAGAATCCAGTCATTAGCAACAGACAAGTAGATGAAATTTTCTGGGAAGGGATTGTAGAGGTAGTTCTTTCCTGGAAGAATAAAAATGCACACCTTAAAACAAGACCCAAATAGATATTTAAGCTATGATGAGAAGTTTGTTTTAATTTCTTTTCTTTTGTGGGAGAGAGAAGAACAGGAGCAGAGAATGTAGACAGAGAATGAGAGAAGACTGAGATTCTCCCTAAGATCCTATTGTGCGATTTAGAAACAAAATTAACTGCCAGAGAGGTAGAAAAATATGCTTGAGCTCTTGAGGAAAGGAAGCAATACTGCAACAGATGGACGGACCTTTGAATGTTCATAAGAATTCACTGATTCTTTCTGCCTTTGGCAGAGGTTTTCAATATAATTTAGGAGAAAGGGAAAATGACATAAGGACTATTGACAGTGTTGTTTAAGAAAGGAAAAGGACATCAAGAATTGGAAGCCCTCAATAGTCCTGGGCTCAGGACATAAAATATTTGTGGGGATTTTATGCAAAGACTATCAGTAGTAACTGACAGAATGAAACGTGTTCCAAAACTTCCCCATAAAAGACCTGATGCAGAACATAAGATTTTTCCCTAAGAGATTGTTAGCAATATTGATGAAAAAGTGGTACGGTCTGGTTACTTGTGGAAGCTATATGATACCTGTTGAATTGAAGTTGCCCAACTATATGATGGAAACCATCTCAGATCCTGAAGAGCAGGTAAAAGCCTAGACTTGGGAAGTGAGTTATAAAGACTTTAATGTTATCTTTTCAGGGTCCCATTTAGACTATTCCATTATGTCCCAGAGACTTCTTTATTCTTTAAGATCATTGGAGACCTGGAATTTACATTCTTTAGATGTAGCTTCTGACTCTGTGACACTTTCACCTGATTAGATGAAGAAGACCACTCAGAAAAGCCATCTCTTCATTCCTCATCAGGAATTCATACTTCTCTATTATGCCTCCAACAAAATATTTTCTTTTTCCTTCTCCTCTTGGATCCTTTCTTTTCTGTGTTTTCTCTTTTTTGGGGAAAAAGGGATTAAATAATTGCTAAACAAGTAAATGTTGTAGTGAGGCAAGTAAGTGGCCTCCTAGTACATAGAATATGGACTTTCATTTTGCAAGATATGAATTCAGACCCTGTGTCAGCTACTTGTTAGCTGGATGACCCTGAGAAACTGACTTGACTGTCTGACCCAATGAGAAACGAGAAAGTTGGACTAAGTGGTCTCTAAGATCCTTTCTACTTGTAAATCTCTAATCCTAAAATTTGGTAATATACTCATTACCCATCTGGTAAGTGGTTCAGTTGGCATTGGAAATGAGGGCTTCTTATTGCAAATCCAGGTTTTTTTTTAATTCTGCTATACTCAATTGCCTCACAGGAAAGCAAAGGAAAACATTAAGTTTTTTGTCTCCTTCAGTTTCCTTCTAATGCAGGTTTGCATTATCCCACTCATTCCCTTAGTATTCCAATATATCTGCCCTTTTTCCTGAAGCCACCTGACTTTATACACCCACCACAGTGTACCAAGGCAACAAGTCTTCCACTCATACACATTAACTCTTATGGTCCTTATAGTTCATTTCTGGTCAGCCTTACTCATCCTAGAATATAGGGCTTCCTACTCTTATATTTTTGTCTTTTGTTTGGTTACCTTCCCAAGACTATGCTAGAATATCTTAGGGATAGATAATTAGCAATTCTTGGAATATGAGAATATGTTCCCATAGTAGGGGAGGGGAGTACCCTCAAAATTATTTAAAAGTAGAAATTATCCTCTTTGAAGAATTTCTAGCTTCCTTCAAAGCCCAGGTTTTGTGTTATAGACAGCCTTTTCTGATACTACAATAACTAATGCCCTCACCGTTTTGAAACTACTTTGATCTATAATACTTGTCTGTGCACATGTCACACCATCCCCAGTTGAATGTAAACTCTTTGAATGTATAGCCTTCTCACCTCTCACCCGGATTACTATAATAGCCTTCCAATTCTGAATCTCCCAGCTTCAACACATCCCTGTACATAGTTGCCAAAGCATAGGCATAAACATGTCATCAGAAATAGCATCAGAACCTCCACTGGCTCCGAATTTCCTTTAAAATGAAATACAAGCCATTCTGTGCACTTAACACTCTTTTCAACCTGGTTCCAACCTAGCTTTTCAGACCTCCTTCCTCAGAGGCCATGTGATCTAGATAAAGTAGCCTTCTTGTTTTCACATACTACCCACCATCTCCATCAATGTGCCTTTGCACAGGCAGTCCACCACCCTTTCTCCCACCTCTTCCCCTACCTTAAATATATCCTCATTTCACTTTCAACCCATTTTTAAAAATTACTTTTAATTTTTTTTTTAAATCTTAGCTCAGTACTCTCATATGCTGGGCTGTGAGGAAATAAGCCATATGCAGGACCAAGATAAAGGAGATCAGGTGGAAAGGTCTCTCTCTCTGAACATTTTATGCTAAAATCTACAAAGATCCTCCACTAATTGACCACATCAACCTATTGTTGGCCCTTTGTCAGTTCTTTGAACACTAAATTTTAATCCATCTCATTTTTTTTGTTTTATTGGCTTATAACTTTAGCGTTTGATTTAGATTTTTGTCTCTTCCTCAGAAGCCCAAGTTCTCATTTGTCATCCTACCCTCCTTCCTGTCCACTATAATTCACACACCTTTTGGCCTCTTGCCTTGTCAGATTTAGTTTTGGCTAGCTTTGTGCTGCCTCACCTCAAGCACAAAAAATAAATAAATTAATAAATTAATAAATAAATAAATAAATAAATCATTGTGTGGCTGTCTGGACCCAGATCTCTGGCACTCCCTAAGATTCCCTACATCTCAGTCTATATTCCTTATTCGTGAGTTCACAGATGGGCACTGTAGCACTTTGCTGTAGCACTATACCAGACAGCACAGACACAGTCTAAAACAAAGCTGTGAACTCCACCACTTTGATTCCTTCATCACTAAAATCCCAAGTTTTACTCATGTACAGAGATATTACTTTTGATTGTTTCTTGTAATATATTTCTGCTGACTGACTACTGGTTATTAAGAGTCATTAGCAAGCATGGTCAGGCAAAAACAAATAAATAAGCAAACATCAATAACAATGATAAAAACACCTTGATGAGAAGGTTGTGAAATAAAAATGCTGGACAAATTCTTCTTAATAGAATTGATAGTTACTTAATGCAAGGCTTGAGAATTTTTAGGCAAGGAAACACGATGTCCTGTTCCCAGGATTTCTAAGAATCCAACTTCCTGCGATAGTATGGAACCCTAAATCTAAAAGCCTTGGGAACACCATTGCATTCAATCCAACAGCCATAGTCCTCATCCTAAGAAGCAAACAATGTGGAAGTGCAGCCTGGTAATTGCTCCTACATGTGCTACAAGTACAATTACTAAAGACCCAGAAGAAAAAATTCCTTGCCACCAAAACCCTTGGCATTATCAAATAATTCAATATCAGAAAATAATATGATTTTGTAAGTGCAGATATCACCAAAAGGAGATATTACTACACTATTTGGCCAATCTACCTTAAGGACCTAAATGATTTACAAGTCATTGACTATATTCGACTACAACTGAAATCTTCCATATGTGTTGTATCCCTCATTACAGTATGATCACCAAGAGAATGGAATTGCTTAATTTTTCTATTTGTATCTCCAGCATTTAGAACAGTGCTTTGTATACAGTACACACTTAAGAAATGTTTTTTTCATTAATTAATTCAATTGTATGAATTTTAAGTAATTTTTTTTGTTTCTGTTCTTTTGTCCTTTTCTGTATTGGACCAACTAATTAAAATGTTTTTGCCCCAAATATTTGACTCTATGGTCCTAGGAAGACAGTCATGAGAAATGAGATAATGCTCCCCCCAATCCATGACTTAAAAATCCATTTGTTAATTCTGTTGTTCTTAGCCATCTTTAAAGCCAAAACAAAACAAAAAGCTTCCTTTCAGCATGTCTTCATGAAACTGTCTGGGATGTGACAAAACTTTGAGGAACAGTTTTGTGCTAATAGGTTTGCACTTTATTGGATGCTTCATCTACAAGAGGAAGTGAAGGGCTGTTTTCAAAAACACAAGAGTTATCAGGGCCCAAAGTCAATAAAAATAGAAGTAGAGTGATTGGGTAGGAATGGAGGGGAAAAAACAACAACAATAAGAGCATAAGAGGAATAAAAATGGAAGAGGGACCCATAAATATAAAAGCCTTAGGAGTATATTTTTGGAGGAAATGGATGATGCAAAACAAAATTGGGAATAGGTACTAGAGGAAGATGAGAAGAAAATAAACAGTGAGATAGATGGTGCCTGTCTCTCTGCACAAGAGTCTGGCTCATCAAACAGTTTTTAATTCCATTTTGGATACATATGTTATATCTGACTACAAACAACTGAACACATGGTCTTTCTGAGATGGTTTTATCTCTCAGAGGCTAATGGCATCAAGAGACAACAACTAATACAACTGCCTTCCAGGGATAGGAAAAGACAAGCTGGGTTGTTTGGGAAGGAGAAACATTTGGGAGGACAGAAAATATTTTGAAAGAAGTTCAGCAAAAATCAATTCTTAAAAGAATAATTGAAGATGCCTGACTTAATTGTCATCCTTAAACAATTCTTAACAAAGGACCAGCAAATATATAGATATGTAAATATAGAAAATATAGACAAAGTTAGATAAAATGAACCATATAAATGGAAAGATTACAAGAGAAAGTAGCTTAAAGTTATGGGTACTTCTAAGAGACATGAAGGAGACAAATGAATAAATCAGTGCAGAAGTCAGGGGATACAGTCAATTAAAGCCTAGCAGAGGATTCTTTGTAGGTAAAATAGGAAATTGTTTTTCTCATTCCGGGATATTGGGAGTAGGGATCACAAAAATGACTTGTTCTGTTTGTTCTCAGAGAGTCAATAAGTCAGATTTATAGATAAGTAAATTTAGATTTGATGTAAAGAAAAAACTTGTGAAACAAGATTATATAAATATACAAGTATTCAGATTTCAAGGTTTCCTCAACAGAAGTCATCATTCTTGGAACATGATAGAAGGAGGGCTTTCTTATTCAGATTCTACTTGGAATAGATATCCTCTGAGGTCACTGAAATCCTGTGATTATAAATGAAAGCAACCAAGAGTTTGGGAGCAGGGGAGATGTCTGGGAGGTCCTTTATCCAGAACCAAGTTCTTGAAAGGATCAAGAATTCCATATCTGAAAAGGGTGGATGCAAATTTGCTTTCTGCTCCAAGTTTGAGCACCATTATTTAGTGTTCATGCCAGGTCAGAAACCTGCATTGAGGCAAAGCTATTCTTTGTTTCTAATTCCATTTCTTCCTGCAAATTTAGACATCACCCTCCATATGCTGTTGGTCTTCTGAGAATGAAAGACAAACATAAATGTGTTTTATAGGTAAGTCCTATCTTCTAATTGTTACTTCATCTTTATTTCGGTTTCCTAGTTAGGCTTCCATTTCCTACTTTTTTCTTTCTGTCAAATTTGTCAAGGGAAACAAGATGTATAAGGAAGGGCTTTTCACATACAACAAACCAATGAGTCAGATAGTATGGTAACACTAGTCTTATTTTTTAAAGAGAAAATTATAGTTCAGAGAGTTTAGTGAGTTGTGTATAGTTATATAATATTTAAGTGTCAAAGCTAGGATTTGAACCTGGTCCCTTGATTTTAAATATACTAAATTTAAATAAAAATAAGGAGATTTTTCATGATGAGAAAATAATCCTGATGTGACTTGAGATACTCCTTCAGATTTATAGGAAAATGTGGATGTCAATGAGGATGTAGGAAAAGGATGCAGTCTATATCAGTGGAAAAAGGAAAGAGAAAGCTGAGAAGTATGAGAAGTGGTGTTCCAAATGTCACTGAAATCACAGATCCAAAAAAGCAACCACAAGGAAATTAACTGAAGGAAACAATGAATCTGGCCTAACCTGAGGAAATGAGAATTATTCATGGGGAGATACTGAAGCATGCCCAAGGCTGCAGGAATATTGAAATTGGAAGCCTGATAGCAAGATATTTGGGTAAACAAAGAGTAATCTATAGTTTAAAGATTTTAGAGGAGCAAAGGATTCATAGTAAAAAGGGGACAAAAGACTATTGTGATCTAAAAAACTATATAGGCAAACCTGATAGGAAGCAGTAACATTGATGAAATGGATAACATCCAAAAGAAGACATGGAAAAGGTGAAGGCCCTCAAAATTATTCCATATGGGCATAGTTGAGGGAACTGGAGATTATTAGTTTGTGAGGCTTTCATGTGGAAAGGGGATTAATCATATTCTGCTTGGCCTCCAGATGGCAGAGCTAGAAACAATAGGGTGGAACTGACAAAAAAAAAATCTATTTCTGCTTGATTTAAGGTTGGAAACTTCCTAATAATCAGAACTATAAAACAGAATAAGCTGCTTCAGAGAAAGGAGTCCCCTCCTCAAAACAAAACCAAATAAAACTTTAATCAGATGTGAGAAGATTGAGGATTCTCAATCAGGAGCATATTGAAATATATGATACCTTCTAATTATGACATTTCATAATTTGGTGAACATTTTCCCTGAGAAGGCATCAAAATAGGGGAAGAAATTAACTTGGGACAATTTGGCAACATTATTAATGCTATAAATGTGCTGTCAGAGAATATCTTATCCATTAATATGTCTCTTAAATAGAAAAAAAATGAGAAAATTAATATAATTACATGCTCACCATCATTCTTTTCTCTTAAAATTTGGAATTTTTATATTTAAGGGAAGGAATAGGAGGTAATTTATCAAATGAAAATTCTTGAAAAGAAGTGTATCTTCTAATGTTCCATGTATCTTCTAATCTTCTAATATTTGTTTAAAAAATCATATTATGATTCTAAACATGGTTCTAAAAAAATTGTAGGAATAAAATGTGATCATACGATCATAACTATAAAATCATTCTCCTAACATTCCCCCCTAAAAAAGTTTAATAAGAGTGCAGAGTGTGCCAAAATGAAGACTAATCAGAACTGAACTAGCTGAGGAAAATGAGTCCCAAAGAAGACTGACATGCCCAGATCATGTAATCAGGATAATAAATAGGAATTTGAACCTAGTTGACTCCCAATCCAGGCAGCTCTTTAGCTTAGTGCCTCACAGTGCCTTCAGTATGAAACTACAAAAGAAGGACCCTGATTGATACCCTGACACCAGAACCTCATTCAAAGGAGTAATTCTCTGGGACACTCTGGCAAGGTCTACACTTAGCTTAACATTTTTTCTTTAGGGTAAAGACTTTTCCCTCCTCTTTATTTCCCTAGTGTTCAGAAAGGTTCCTGGCACATAGTAAATGCTTAAGTGCTTGTAAATGGTTGATTATACTCACATAACACTATAAAGATAGCATTTTATGAATGAAGAAACCGAAGGCATAAATACCTATATGATTTAATCCATGCATATTGCTCCTCTATGGAAACTTCCTCTGTAAATTCAGTTTGGCAAGTCATTTGTAATATGTAGTCTTAAAGAACTGATGGGAGTTAAGTGACTTACTGTACATCAAAGATGTCAAACTTCCAGCAACCCAAATTCCAGCTATCAGAATAAGGTTAAAATGCAATTTGAAAATATTTAAGAAAAAGCAATAGATCATTGATAATATTAATTTGTGGTTTTCTAAGTCAATATGCTTTTATTTGTGTTGTACATGTTCATGCAGTTATTATGTGGCTGTGAAAAAACTTAAAACATCTTCTTGATTCCAGGAATAGTCATCCATGTGCTATCCCATCCTTCCTTAGATTTATAGACTTACATCCATAGAAGTAGGAAAGATAGACACTTAATTGAAACACAATAAAGAGTAACTATTTAATATTATTTTGTATAGATAGATAGATACCAGATACCAGAAAAATCTATTCCTGACAGCATACATCCATTTATTCTGTGATGTCAAACTTCAAGAGTTCTAAGAGGAGCCTCAAAGCCTTTGATGAATAGTGTCACACTTGAAGTACAATTTAAATGCAAGAGGGAAGGGTAAAATTTTTCGATCTTGTTTAGGACACACAAATGCCTTTTCCCAGTTTCATTGTGTGGTCAAGTTCCCTTTTCCAATTAGGCTACCTTAGTCATCTCTCCAAAATGGTAACAAGCCCTTCAGGATCAGAGACCTTGTCTAATATTCCTTAAAACCTTCTGCAATACCCGAGCAGTGCCATGAGTGGGGTGGGGAGGGAGGGAAAACAAAACCAAAACACCTAAACCCTGCAATAAATATTAGTGGAATTGAATTGAATTAAACAGGATTCCCACATGAGGCTGGGACCACCTACCAGCTGGCAGCATGAACACTGGTAGGTTTATCAGTTCTGTTTCCCCTGCCAAACACCAATGCACTCCACTAAGCATCCCTCAGCTGTGCTTCTCCATTTTGGCAACCTAATTGACCTTAATGTAAATGTTCCCAGTCACATAAAGCATGTTGTGAAGTGCACAATAATAGTCACAGCTGACTGCCAGCTGTCAGCACACTGTGTGTTTGATTCATTCCTCCACAAAACCTTCCTCAAACATAGCAAGCTATAATGGTCCTCCTCAGGGAACATCCCAACAGGAAGGGCAGCTATAACAAAGGCACATTTTAATGATTGTTGCAAAAGGAGACTTCTAAAGCAAAGGCCAGTGTCTTGGTGTATAAAAACCTTTCTTGTCCAAGGATAAATTATGGAAACAGGATTAGAAATATAAAAGTTCACTTTGATTGAGTTCACTTACTGGGGTCCGATCTCCTAAATATAACAGAGGAGGAAGCTAACACTGGAGAAATTATTGAGAAAGTGAACTGTTGAACAAAGAATGTGATAATAATAGCAAATATTTATATATTACTTTAAAGTGTACAAAGCACTTTTCATATGTTATCCCATTTGATTTTCATAACACTTCTGTGAGGTATAGGGAGTAGAACAAGGATTAAGGAATTAACTGACTTGTCTAATATACATATAGAATCGTCTAATAATTTGAACTTAGATATTTGCATTTCAATTGAGTTTCAATACCACTGTTCCATTCCAATGCTAGCTCTAATGAAAGTGATTGTGGAAGATAGTTACTGCTACTTTTTAGAATGATACTTCTCTCTCCCACAATTCCTTCTGCCTTTTGATTATAAATAACTTAGAATACATTGTTTTCTTTGATCTTTACAAATCATTGAGTCTAGGTATTTTTATTCCCATTTTACAGATGAAGAATTTGAAGAGTAGAGGGGTTAAAAAGTCAAGATCTCATAATCATAAAGTGGTATATTTCACAATCAAACAAGGTTTTTCAATTCTATATTTCTATTCTTTCTACTTTACTATCCTGCCTTTGCTTAGTGCATTGTTACCTTGGGCTACAAATTACATTAAATACAGCTAGGATCTTAACCTCCTGGAATTCATGATCCTTTCCTTATTTCCTCTACAGTAATTATACTAAACTCATATTGAAATGGGGGTCATCAAACCTTAAATAAGGATTCTAGCATGTGCATAATCACTTAGAAAATCAAATATTTTCATTGTGTATGTTTTACTCTGTTTTTTGTTTGTTAAATATCTCTCAATTACATTTTAACTTGGCTCAAGCATCACTCAGGAGTGTGATGGGCTATGTGTGACCCTTGTACATATGTTTGACATCTCTGCACATTGTTTAAGGCAGAGCTGGATTCAGTCTAGACACTTAGTCAATTTATTGTATAAGTGATTTGGGGTTAGTAGAAAATGAATTCTACCATATTTAGGACCAAATTCTTGGTAGACCTTTGCAAATGGGCTGGTGAATTTTATGGAAACAGCTGGTTTGGAATTGCAAAAGCCTATATTTTTGCTGGTAAAATGGCATCTGTGCTTGCTAATTGGACAGTTAGATACAAGTGCATAAATTGCTTATGAATTGGAAAGGTGTATTTGTTAAATCCTGCCTGTAGCTCTTTATTTAAAATATCACCAATTTTGATTTCTTTTCCTTCTTATTGTTCATAATAAAAAAAAATGGGAGTTGTTTGTTTTGGTGACTTATGAAGCCACTTTTTTGAAATCCATTCTTTTATCCTGATCATCCTGCGTTAATGCTTTTATGCTCCCAACACTGTCTTTTTTGCTAGCTGATATTCTAAATAACTTTGGATTTCATAATCATCACCATCTTTTTGTAGAGAGAAAAGAAAAATCAAGTTTTCAAGTCCTCTAGGCAACAATTCTGCTCAATCTAAGTTCTGATAGTCTATCCATAGCACAATAGAAGGGGCTAAGCTTTGGCCAGACTTCTTAGACTCTCTTAGCTGGGTACCTTTGTTGTTTACTTCAGGTACCTGAGGCTCATGAATCTAGGGTCCTCTGATCATATATTGCATCCAGAAGTTTATTAAATTTATTCTATTCTTCATGAACCATAGAAACGATGAACAAGGCTTCCCAGACTCCCTCGCCTTCCACCTCCCCAGGAACAGGCTGCTTTATCACTCACTGGTAATTTCCATTAGAAAACTTGCTAACCCAGTATTGACAATTACTGAGTATAATCAAAAGGTGAAAACAGCTTACCAGCCCTGATCTCTGGCAAGGCCAATACAGATCTATCTATGAAGAAGAGGAAGGAAAAAAAAAAAAAAGTGAGCAGGGAGAGAAAAAGAAAAAAAGAAAAAGAATACAGCCCAATGTGGATCTATCTGCATTTTTTATGTGCAATTCTACAAAGTGTGAAACATGAATGAGAAAAAAGAGAATGATTTTCTGAGGTTTAATCCCTTCAGAATAGAAAGCTTTGGTTGCAGTTTAAGGAGCCTTTTCACCTCAAGGTCACTGCTGGAATTTTGCCTGGATTTATGCACAGAGTTAGCATTCAATTATTTCTGAGCTCTTTCTGTGGCATTGACTCCTTGAATTCTTTTTTGTGTTTATACCTGTAGGGCCTTTGGAGTGTTTGTCCACATCAGTGTTGCCAGCTTTGGACTGAGTGCTTCCCTTCCTCCACCTTCCCCCCTTCAGTCTCCCAACCTTTAAATCAGATGGTTGGTTTTGCTCAGTAGACTGACCCTTTCTTTATGGACCAAAAGGGCAGTATTCTTTCCTGGTCACAGCCTCTCTGCAAAAGGAGGCATACTTCAAAATATTGTGGAAGTACTTGGCTAAGATGAAAATATGTTTTCATGACTTACATGTAAAATAGATATCATATCACCTGCCTTCTCAATGGGTAGGAGAAGGGATGAAGGGACAGAGAGAATTTAGAACTTATTTTTAAACGAATGTTAAAAAATAAAGGAACATTATGTAAGTAGCACTGAAAGCATCTTTGAGAATCATTTATTTTAATCTTTGTGTTTTATAGATGAGGAAACTGAGGTAGAGAGGTGAAATGGCTTGCCTATAATTATGTTACATAGCTAACAAGGAGGACTGCTGGATCGGAAATACAAGGTGTTTTTGTGTGTTTGTTTGTTTTTTTGATACTAGGTCCATGGCTCCTTCTGCCCTACTCTGCTGATCTCCCGTTGCTGAGCCTATAGTACCTTCCTGAGGGTCCTCAGAAATCTGGAGTTGCAGAATCTTCTCCTCATTCAGATAGAGGCACTCACTCCCTAAGCTTCTGGAGATTCCCAAGATGCTCTCGGACTAAAATTTTTATTACTTGAAATATGAGAAAAGTATATGTACAGATGTGTTTGGCTAGAACTATGAGGCTTATTTGGTCTAGTATATAGGTATTATATAGGTGAGGAACATTACAGAATTTAAAGTTAGAATGGACTTGGAGATCATCTAGACAAAGCTCCCATTTTGCAGATGAGGAAATTGAGGTTAACTGACTTGTCCAGGGTCACATTAGCAGTCAGAATTTCTGGATGATTAGACTATATTTGGCTATTATTAGAATTGAGAGTTTTTTTCCATCTATGTAGCTACAATTTGGGTGGGTGGGGAACAGAAATAAAAGCCCTACTAGGATCAGTAGGTTCAGAGATGACTAAAACCCATGAAAATGATGAAATGCTCATAACGAAAGATCAAAAACTAAGATGATGCTAGAATTCTGGTATGGGGCTTTAACTTTTCCCCCTATTCTTTCTTATTTTTTTCTTTTTCTTTTAAAGCCATCAATCGCCTTCTACAGATATTGAATTCACTTACAAAGTTAAAACAGAGAAATAAAGTGGAATGCAATGATCGGGAAATTCCATTTGTGTTTTTTTTTCCCTTCCCTTCATCATTTTGTTGAATGTCTGCAGAACTGTATGAGGTTATTCATTTGTACCCAAACAGGAATATAGGATTTGCCATATTGGATCAGACCATTGGTCCATCAATGTTGTATTCCAGCTGCCTACGGCAGCGGATGATACATGAGGCATGAGTGGAAAGTGAAGCCCCCCATAAGGCAGTGAGTCAATTGTGCAATGCAGGATATGGGGTGAAAGTATTAGCTGCTTTGGAGTGGGAGAATGAAAGACTATATGAATTGAATATGGATTTAAAGATGTCTAGATAGAGCAGGGAGCCCATCAGTTGAAGAGAGAACTAAACTGTCTGCCCCTTTAGAAATTTTGCCCAATGTTTTCCTGATCACTTTCAATTATAAGAACTATTATTTTAACCTGAATAATAAATTGGAATAGTGGAACCAAACAGACCCCTTTAGGAAAGATGGAGATAGCATTCTATGTTACCTGACATTTTACCACTTTTTTTCTGATGTGAAATGAAAATACAATGAAAATGAGAATTTATCTGAAATACTTTAGCAACTCAATCACCCTTTCCTGAACATTTAGAAGATACATATGTTTTTCCTAATTTCTTCATATTTTTTTTGTTCATCAATTATTATTGAGTATGTGGTAAATGCAAAGCAATGTGCAAGGAGCAAAGCAGGGAACCAAAAATGCTATCCCAGAATCCTGGACTTTAAGGAGTTTACAGGGTGGTAGGAAAAATAAGAAATTTGCAGATATAATTATAGGACAAAGTGATATGACATTGCTGCCATATGGATGATGCTCTAACAATATGCACTAGAAACTCAAATGAATGTAAAATGAAATGCTATGGAAAAAGCTCTGAATTTAAAATCAAAGGATCTGAGTTCAGATCCCAAATATATTACTTATTACCTATCAAACTTGGACAATGCACTTAAGTTTTCAGATTAGATGCACACTGGACATATTCATCTCTAAGCTTATTATCCTATTTTAGGCTGCAATGAATGGAGATAGTATTTTATTATCAACTTATTTCTGCTATGGAGTTGGAGCAGAATAACCATCAAGTTTTTACCCTCATAAAATTTCAACCCTCTTACCTGCCTTTTCCAGAAGATCATTTAATGTGTGTCCTTATTTTAATCATTTTATACTAAAAATGAAAGGAGAGAAATTTCTGACCAGATTCAGTGCACAAGAAAATGGTAAAACCCCAAAAAGTATTATAAATTTAAACACTGCTAGCTGCCCTTCTTTTCCATCTCACTGATGTCTCAGTCCTCCTGAAGGCCTATTGCTCTTATGATGCCCCTTTGTTATCCAGAATCTTCCCCCATATGCTGTATATTTTTCCTATCACCTTAACCTTTCTTATTAAAGTAAAAATGCATATGTACTATTTCTACAACTGACTAATCTGATTTAAAAAAAAAAAACTAGATTGCTGTGATCATGAGTACTAATTAACTAGATATTGTCCCTCCTAGGTAATATAGTGATGCATTTGCATTGTCTAAAGAGTTTTCCAGGCCTATACAATAGATACTGGGATGGCAATTTCAGGCCCCTTCAGTAGTGTTTGTTGTTGTTTTCGGGTGGATAGAGTATTCAATAATCCCCTTCCAAAAACACATAATAGACAATTTTCCAGACTTTCTACATCCATCCTTTCAAAAATCCTTTCTTAAGTAACTACTATTTAAAATTAACATCCCAATTCAATGAGTTTTTCAGTGCCTTACTTAATGATCAAGGCAGCACAAAGGAGTGAAGTAGAGGACTGTTCTTACAATAAATATATAGCACACATACACATATATACCAGAAAAAATAAGATGATGTAGGACTGTGGAGAGCATTGAATGCCAGGCTAAGGAAATTAATTTTCTCCTTGATACAATGGGATAAAACTGGGTGGGGGGATTTAAACATGGTGAGAATTGTTCTTTAGGAGGGCTATTTTATGGAGGATGAATTATAAAAGCGAAAGGCTGGGAAAAGAGAGACCAATTAGGAACCTCATAATAACAAGGGTAAAAAATGAGAAGGGTTTAAGCTAGGAAAGTGGCCATGGAAGGAAAGAGAAGAGATAAAATGGGTATAACATCTATAGGATTTGAAAATTGTATAGGGGAAAAAAGAAGGAAAAGCATTGTATGACTGGGGTCTGATGAAAAATATTCCATTTTAAAAGCCTCTTTCAAAAACAATCATCTTTCTTTTCTTAAAATCAAAATGGGGGGGAGGGGGCAGCTAGGTGGCTCACTGGATAGAGCACCAGCCCTGAAGTCAGGAGGAGCTGAGTTCAAATCTGACCTCAAACACTTAACACTTCCTAGCTTTGTGACTGAGCAAGTCACTTAACCCTGATTGTCTCAGCAAAAAAAAAAAAAAAAAAATAGTCAAGGAGAGAGGGAGAGAAGAAAAATACAGTATTTTTTAATGGAAAAGGTGCTGAATCTTTAGCATAAAGAGGGTCAGGAGACCTAGGGTCTAGAGTCTAACATTAGATATTTAACCAAGTCACACAAATTCACTTGAAAAATGGAGATATTGATACTTGCATTAGCAAATTTATAAGGTAGTTGTAAGGAAAGTTTTGCAAATCTTGAAGTACTTTATTGGAGAGAAAAGAATCTAAAAATGGGTTGGAGCCAGAGTAGGGTAGGGCACTGAATGTCAGATTAAGGTGTTGAATTTGGATCTATTGAACTACAAAGTAATATAATCCAAGTTAATGCTAGTAGCAGTGCTTAGAAATAATTGAGATAAATAACTAGGACTTCTAAGTTCTGACTTAGAGTCTGCCATCCAAAATTCTGAAATAGGCATTTTTTTCTTCACCAAGATTTTGCATGAATCAACCAGGATTTTGCTGGTAAATGTTTAACCATAGGCTCTCGAGCTCTCAAATAAAACCAAACTAAAACCTTAAAGTTTAATGTGCAATGTTAAAATTTTCTGCATTACTTTATTAAGTCTATAGACAATCAGCAAAACAATAAAGCAATCCCTATTTTGTTTTTAGCCTTTATAGATTTCTAAACTGTAATTACTCAGTTTGAGGTTTCATTCTCACAAACTGCTTTGAGCTTGCTGTAGTATCTTCTTGGGGACCCAATCAGCTCATTCATTATCATTAATATAATCAGCATCAAATGCTTATTGAGTGTCTACAATGTGGAGAGATCATGGGAACTTTGAACATTTGTGTAAGTCAAGCCACAATAGCATTTGTGATTGACATAACAGCAACACTCTCTAAAGTGAAAATCAGTTACATACAGAAATTCAAAGGGATTACAATTTATTCCATGCTTATTTCTAATATATTTGTTAAATGTGTATTATATCCACAGTTACAGTACACTAGGTATCTTATTATGTGACAAAAGTAATTGAGGAAAAGCATCAGGGCATATTTAATCTACATGGTAAAACAACAAGACACATATATATATATATATATATATATAAAGTCAGAGATATAAAATGTTTAGTCATTGATTTGAATAATAGACTTTTTTGTCAGTAATGAACCCTAAGGTAGAGGATACAAACTTAAGAATGGAAGGGAGGATATCAATGATCTTCTTAAATATGGAGAGTTATGCATAAGGGAAAAGGTAGGAAAAAACCTGAGAAATTCTTTAAAAGGCCGAATAATAAAGCCATTTTAGGTGGAAGAATTGTTGTATTGGAGCAATTGACTTCTGAGTCCCTTTCAAGTATGAGATTTCAAGTGTGTGATAGTATAAGACAATAAATTACTCTGAGTCAAGCAGACATCTTTAGTCCAACCTTTTATACTCCACTTTCCTAAACACATGACATGACTCATCATAAGGATTTTGGAAAAACCATTTAGGGATTTTAAAGCAGGAAAGGAAAGGGGTGCTAAAATTTGAGTGTTGCATTTGATTTTAACCAGCAAAATTTAAATGTTGACTCTCCTACTTACTAATACATGTGTAACATTGGGCAAGTCAGCAGAACTCATGCACACCCCACCTCCCCATAAGCCCTATAGTTATTTCATCTCTCTCTATATATAATCTCATTATCCTAGTTCTCTGAAAAGTTAAAAGGAAGGAAGTCGATGACTTGTTTGAGATTTGTTTTGAACTTAAGGAAGGGGGGACAACCTGGCTTACATTTTTTTTTTCTCTTAGATTTTTCTGTTTCATTTTCTCCTAGAAATGATTCATGGATTTCATGAGTATTCTATTCAATAAGCACTTAAGTATCTACTAGGTTTTAGTAGTCTGAGATAGGATTTGAACCCAGCTCTTCCAAGCAATACTCTGTTGAATATAGCAGAATGCCTCTATATTAGAAATTACATTTTATTGTATACACAGTTGACTTCTCTTTTCCAATCTAAATTTTATTTTTTATTTTTTCCTTTAATAGTATTTTGTTTTTCCAAATCCATGCAAAAATAGTATTCAACATTCACCTTTGCAAAACCTTGTATTCCAATTTTTCTCCCTATTTCTTCCTCTAATCCCTTCTCCAAAATAGCAAGTAATCTCATAAAGATTAACTATGTACAATTCTTCTTTTTTTAAATAGCTTTTTATTTATAGGATATATGTATAGATAATTTTTCATCATTGACAGTTGCAAATCCTTTTGTTCCAACTTTTTCCCTCCTTCCCCCCACCCCTTCTCCCAGATGGCAGGTTGACCAATACATGTTAAATATGTTAAAGTATAAGTTAAATGTGATATATGTATGCATGTCCAAACAGTTAATTTGCTGTATAAAAAGAGTCAGACTTTGAAATAATGTACAATTAACCTGTGAAGGAAATCAAAAATGCAGGTGGACAAAAATAGAGGGATTGGGAATTGTATGTAGTGGTTCATAGTCATCTCCCAGAGTTCTTTCCCTGAGTGTGGCTGGTTCAGCTCATTACTGCTCTATTGGAACCAATTTGGTTCATCTTCATTGTTGAAGATGGCCACATACATCAGAATTGATGTTGAAGTATATAATGATCTTCTGGTCTGCCCATTTCACTCTGAAATCATCCTGCTGGTCATTTCTTACAGAACAATAATATTCCATAACATTCATATACCACAATTTATTCAGCCATTCTCCAATTGATGGGCATCCCCTCAATTTCCAGTTTCTGGCCACTACAAAGAGGGCTTAAGCAATTCTTCTAAACATATTTCCATATGAATCATGCTGTGAAAGAAAAAATCAGATCAAAAGGGGGAAAAACACAAGAAAAAGCACAAACAAACAACAACAAAAGATGAAAATACGATGCCTTGATTCACATTCAGTCTCCATAGTTCTCTTTGGATGCGAATGACTCCATCATGAATCTATTAAATCACTGCATTGTTGAAAAGAGCCAAGTCCATCAGTTATGCGATATAAATTTTATCCAGTTTTTCAGATCTAAGTTAAACGTTCTGCTTTTCCATGAAACCATTTTTGACTATTCCAATTCAAGATGATATTTCCCCATTAATCTCTTACAGCATTTAGTGTTGATGCCACTTATTAAGAATTAATTTTATGCTGACTTGTTTAAATTCTTACATATTTGTAACTTGTTTTCTCCAATGGCACTAAAAATTCCTTGAAGGCAAAAGCTTGTTGGTTTTCAGGACTATACATTTGAATAACTAGAGATGGAATTTTTTTAATATCTTTTTTCCCTTTCCATATTTATATTTTAGTATTATTTTCTTCTCAAAATTTGAGTTCCAGATTCTTTCCTTCCTTCTCACACCTTCCTTATCCAATGAAAATGCAAGCAATGTGATAGCCTTTTTATATGTGAAATATACAAAAGACATTTCCATGTCAACCATATCACAAATCAAGTGCAAAAATAAAACAAGAAATTATACTTCAATTTAAGGAAAACATTAGTCTCAAAGTTCATCTGTTCTCTCTTTGGAGGTGGGTAGCTTTTTTTTTCCCCATCATGAGTTTTTTGGAATTCTCTTACATCATTATATTGATCATAATCAGAGTTGACTATTATTATATTGCTCTTACTGTGCACTATATTTTCCTGATTCTTCCTACTTTACTTTGCATCAGCTCATGAGTCTTGACATTTTTTTCCTTGTATTTTTTTAAAGCACAATAGTACTCCATCACACTCATGTTACAACTTGTTCAGTCATTCCTCAAGTGGTGATTATTTCATTTTCTAATTTTTTGTCAGCATAAAAAGATATGCTATAAATATTTTTGTACATAAATGTTTTTTTCTTTTTAAATTATTTCTGTAGGTTATAGACTAGTAAATTTCTAGATCAGTGTATACAGAGTTTTATAGTCCTTTGTTCATAGTTCAATATTTTTTTTTTCAGAATAGTTTTCCAGAATAGTTGGACCAATTCACTGCTCCACCAACAATTCAACAATTCCTCATCCTGTAGCATTAATTATTTTTGATAGATATAAGTAGTACCTTGGAGTTATTTTAATTAGCCTTCTCAAAGCAATATTGATTTAGAAATTTTTTAATATGATCATAGTTAGCTTTGATTTCTTCTTCTGAAAACCGCTTGTTTGACCACTTAACATTTAGAGAATGGTTCATATCCATCTTCATTATGTTTTGTTTCCCTGAATATATCTTATAATTAGGTCTGGTTTTGCTTTTGCTTTATCTGTGATCATGATTGCTACCTCCAATTTTTTTTATTTCAGCTGAGGTATAATAGATTATATTCCAATTCTTTAACTGTTTTTATTTTTCTGTTTCAAGTGTCTCTTGACTATTACATGTTGTTGGATTCTCACTTCTAGAGTATTTTTTCTGCTAATTATTCTTTGTTTGAGGTAATTTCATTCACATTCACAGTTTCATGATTCCTAACTGTATTTCTCTTCATCCTATTTTCATTTTATCTTTCTTTTTTCTCTTTTTATATTGTTTCTTCTCAAGTCTGTTTTGCTTTTGATTATTCCCTCCCTTAATCTACCTCCCTTTTATCATCCACCCACTCATCCACTCCCCACCCCACCAGTCTCATACATATTTCTTATCCTTTCCTCTCCTATTTCCTTTTTGGATAAGATAGATTTCAATACCCAACTGAGTGCCTGTACATCTTCTTCTCTATTTGAACCATGCCTAATGAGAATGAGGTTAAACACTTCCCCCTGTTCTCTGTGTATCCCTCTTTTACACACACACACACTCACTCACTCACACATTTGGAGATCATCTCAACATAACTGACAGATGGAGTACTACCAGTATCCTCTATGACAGTGGTTCTCAAACTCTTTTTCTCAGCATCTTTACGTATTAACAACTATTGAGAATATGTCCAAAGAGTATTTGTTTATATGGGTTACATAATAGATATTTATCATAAATAGAAAAAAAACTAATTTTGAATGTGTACACCCTCTGAAAGGATTTTAGAGACCCTCCAGGATTCACTGCACCACACTTTGAGAACCACTGCAGACTCCTTCTAACTGCACTAATAATAAAGTTCTTAAAGGTTATATGTACCATGTTCCCATAGAGAAATGTAAATAGTTTCACCTTATTGAATCCCTAATGATTTCTCTTTCATGTTTACCTTTTTGTGCTTTTTTTTTTAATCTTGTATTTGAAAGTCAAATGTTCTATTCACTGCTAATCTTTTTTATCAGAAATATTTGGAAATCCTCTGTTTTTAATAAATGTCCATTCCCCCTGAAGCTTCAGTTTTGCTGGATGGTTGTTCATAATTGTAATCTTAGCATCTTTGCCTTATGGAATATTATATTCTAAATGTTCTGCTCCTTTAATTGGAAGATGCTAAATTTTGTGTGATCTTGTCAATAGCTCTGTAATATTTCAATTGTTTCTTTATGAATAGTTGCAATAGTTTCTCCTCGTCCTGGGGCTCTGGAATCTGATTATAATATTCCTGAGAGTTTTCATTTTGGGATCACTTTGAGGAAGTGATAAGTGGATTCTTTCCATTTCTATTTTACCCTCTGGATCAAAGATGCCAGGCAGTTTTCTTGATAATTTCAAGAAAGATGATGCGTAGGCTTTTTTTTCCATGGTCTTCCCTGGCACCACTGTAGCTTTTTATGATTAAGTTCTTTTTGTTGTTATTGTTGTTGTTTGCTCATTTTCTCAGTCTATTTTTTTTTCTAATTTCAACTTTATGTTAAAGTTGGGCTCTGCAAATCTGGGAATGGAGAAGTACTATGTCAAGTTTAAATTTTTTGTGCTGCTTTTTTCAAAGCCAATTCTGAGGTCTTCAAGTTTTCACTGCTTCTAAGATAATCTTAACCTGGGAGAAGTATAGTCACTGTTTTCCTTCTCTAGGCTCTTGTTTCTACCTATGAAAGGATCCCTGCTCCTTTTCAATGACAAATGCTAGCATTCCTTTTGGTCCTGAATTTTAACCTGGGTTGCTACTCCCTTATGAATAATCACAAGGGTTCCTCTCTACCCTGGAACTGAGACACAAAATGCTTATGAGCAATAGAGTTGCCAACTAGTGCTAATTGTATCCAGTGCCAGGAAAGGTTCCCTGTAAGCTCTTTCTGATCAGTTGTTCTGGATGAGGGGCTACTGACAGTCTGCTGCTGTTGCTGCTGTCCAATTCCTTCTGATCCTGCTGGTCCCTAACTTACACCTACCTTGTTGTTAAAGATCTCTCCTACAGACCTCCTAAGTTGTCTTAGACTGGATAAACATCTCCCTCTGATCTTTTGTTGGCTCTGCTACTTCAAAATTTCATTTGAGGCATTATTTTAAAGTTGTTTAAAAGATTATATTAGGAGAGTTCAGCGGGATCTTGGCCTGTACTCCACTATCTTGGCTCCCTTGAATGGAAATGTCAACTACCAATTTCTAAAACCTTTCATATTTACTTCCAAACATATTGCACACCTCTGAAATTCAGAGAATAACAACATGTGACCGAAATTGTTCTCTACAAAGGTACCAAGAATTTCTTAATTGCCCATTCCCATGGTTTTTTTCTCCATTTTAATTTTCCTTGACCACTTGGTGTCCTTTTATTTTGTTAATCACTGTTTTCTACTTTACATTCTCTTTCCTTTAGGTTTTCTGAACATTATTCTCTCCTGGTTCTCCTTCTTCTCAGTTGCCTTTGTGGGATCTTCATCAGAGTCATGCTTTTAAATCACGGCTATCCCTCAGGGTTAGGTCCTGGGTCCTCTTTTCTTTTCCTTCTATATTATGTCTTACTGATCTCAATAATTCCCATGGATTCTATCACTATCTTTATTATACTGATCACTCTCAGATCCACTCATCCAACTCTAACTTCTTTCCTGACCTCTAGTTGTATATCTCCAACTGACTATTAAACATTTGAAACTAGATTTCCAGTAGAAATCTTGAACTCAACATGTCCAAAACTGAAGTCATCTTTCTACCTAAATCCAACCCCACCCAAAAACCAAACCAAGCCAAACCAAAACAAAACACCTTCACAATTACTGCCCAAGTTACCATGTCACCCTGCTAGTCCACCGGGCTTACAACACGTCATCTTTGACTTCTCACTACCTCTCATCCCATTCCTCACTCCCTGTCTATAATATCCTGCCTGTTGCCTAAGCCTGTTGATTTCCCCTTTATAATATATATCTAATATGTCTTTTTTTCCTTCTGATATTGCCACTAGCCTTGGTCTGTTCAACCTACTTGTTGGTTTGCCCATTACATGTCTCTTCCCACTTCAATCCATACTTCACTCAGTCACCAAAGTAATTTTATTAAGTAACAGATCCAAATATGTCATATTTCTATTTAAAAATCCCTCTACCAGTGTCTCCCTAACATCTTCAAGATCAAATACAAAACCCTCTCTCTGTTTGGTATTCAAAATCCTTTATTACCCTACATCTACCTTTCCACTTTTCTCACTTCTTAGCTCTACCCCCAGTCCCTTTAGTCTTCCTTTCAATGATATAGTCTCTCCTCTTATTCCTTGAACAAGACACTCTATCTCCCAACTCCAGGAATTTCCACTGGGTATCTTCATGCCTGGAATGCCTTCTCTCCACATCTCTACCTTTTGATTTCCCTGACTTTTTCAAGTCCTATATTAAATCTCACTTTCTACAGGAAGTCTTTTCCAAACTCTCTTAAGTCTAGTCCCTCACTGTCCATTGATTATTTCTTATCTGCCTTGTATATAGCTTATTTGTACATAACTCAATGCAGGGGTCCTCAAACCACGACCCACGGGCCAGATGCGGCAGCTGAGGACATTTATCCCCCTCACCCAGGGCTATGAAATTTCCTTATTTAAAGGCCCACAAAACAAAGTTTTTGTTTTTACTGTAGTTTGGTCCTCCAGCAGTCTGAGGGACAGTGAACTGGCCCCCTATTTAAAAAGTTTGAGGACTCCTGACTCAAAGGGTATATACTCCATTAGATTGTGAGCTCCTTGATGTAGGTGCCATCTTTTACTTTTCTTTGTATTTCTAGGATTTTAGGGTACTACCTGGCACATAATAGGTGCCTATTAAGTGTTTACTGGCTGACTTGAGAACTGCTATAAGCAAAATTTTATCAATGAGCCTTCTGCTGTTAATAGACTTCTCTGAATGACAGAATGAGGAAGAGGGAGAGGAAGAAGAAGGGGAACAAGAGGGAGAGCAGAGTGGAAAGAGGAAAGGGAAAGGAGGGGACAAGAAGAGGAAGAAAGTAAAGAGATGGAAAGATTGGGGGGAGAGAGAAACAAACACATGCAGAGAGAAAGACAGACAGACAGTACACATTATGGCTAGGGTTGAGGCTAGAAAGTATTTTTGGGTTATGATGTTGACTACTACAGGCAAAATAAAAGTAATGAGATAATGGACATCCTGTTATTGCTATAGTCACCCAAAAAAAGACTGCATTAGTACATTTCTCTTTTGTTAATCCTTTGTGAACTAATAATTCTTTGTTTCTTTCTATTGGGGGAACAGGGCAAAAGAGAGAACCCTTAGTGAAAGTATACCATTTTTATTTTCTTTTCAAAATGACTCTGAGTGCATCCCTAACTTTCTAGTCATTCCATAGAAATCATGAAAACCCAATGACAACTGAAAATCACCCTGTAAAAACAATGTTCTTATCTCCTCTAGTTACACGGAGGCCTGCAGTCAGCTTCCTGGCTGTAATTCTCCCAGACACTATGGATATTAAGAATGTGAAGAAAATGCTCCAGTAGATTATAAATAATGGTGTGAGACACAGTGAATTATATTTTCTAATAATTGGCATTACATTATAGGACTGAGGGGGAAAAGGCGAAAAGCAAAGAGAATGAGAATGTAAGTAATCAAGGATTTCTCATTTCATCTAAGGAGCAGAGAAAAAAGGCAGAGCGTATAAGAAAAAAGCCAACAACTACTGATTTCCTGGTCAGTCCTGATGCCACTTCAAACTTCTTAGTACAATGGACTGAAGGAGAGAGAGATACAGCTGGCCCTACAGAGATAAGGGCCAAGTCTATCACCCAGGTAAAGCAATTACAATACCGGCAGGGTGATTGGTAAAATTCCACACCCTCTTCACCCTAAAGAAAAAACAAATGGGGGAAGGGAGGAATAATGGGAAGAAGGGAAAAAAATACAAGTTTATTGAATTGGTGTTGTCTCTACAATTGTTAATGTATGTCCTGCAAAATATAGTATATCTTTTATCATACTAATTCTCATATCTCCAAAAGGTCTTTTATTGGAGAGAAGGCAATTTCATGCATTGTGAGGAACACTGGACTAGAAATCTGAATTCCTGGGTTCTCACTTTGACGCTGTCATTTATTGCTCATGTGATCCAGGGCAAGTCATTTAGCATCAATTTCCCCATCTGTCACATAGGGAATTATATCTTCCTTCTTACTTAAAAGGGCTGTAGTGAGAAATAAAGGGAATACTATTTATTGGCACATAATGCAAATATAAGATGTCAAACTCATTTGATGTATATCTTGGGAGACAAGAGTTACACAATAATTTTGCCTTCTTATATACAGTAAAACAAATGCCACAAACTTGCAGGCAATGCAAAGAGAAGAATTAAAGAAGCCATACAGAGAATTCAGGCAAAAAGCCAACTACTGGGGAGAAAGATGTGGAGGGATAACTTAACCAGATTGCTTGTCTACACATTCCAAACTCTCTAGATAATTGCTCAACTCTACTTCAATTTAGGTAAGTTGACAACATCTTGTTTGAAGAGAAAAGCCTATCCCATAGGAACAAAAAGTCAGTACAGATCAACAACCTAGCCCAATCAATCAACAATATAGAAATCTTTTGTTAGGGTCACTCTAAGAGAATGGAAGAGGATACTCCTGAATTGCTGAATGCTTCAGCAATACCATGCTTTGGAATAGTTTAAAGGCCCTTTTTTTCTTGATAAATGCAGCCCAATCACCATTTCTACTCCTCCTCCAACCATACATATCTTTTACTTCGGAATACTATTACCAGCCTTCCAAATCCCCATCTGTGTTTCATATACTATGCAAAATCATCCAAAAGTGACTAGTTTCCTGCTAGTCTATAGCTTGAAAAATGCTAGGGTGTCTGTTAAGGAAAGGAACTGATATATACCTTGTAGAAAACAGTCTCAATATATTCTAGGGGGATCCTGTCTATTACCTTTGTGTTTTGAATATGATTTCCCTTCCATACCTCTCCAATGCCTGCCTTAAGCCTAATTCCTTTGGCTTCTACATTCTGAGTCCTATATCTATTTACATGGCTGGTTTATTCAACATGTCTAACAAGCCAATTATACAATGACACTGGATATGAGATTCAATTCAGCCTCATAATCCCTAATTTCCTAGGTCTGTCACAGTCATTTTCCCTCCCCAAGCCCCAAAGCCAGTATTCATTCCACTACACCATGCTCAGGGTTCCAGTTAGTTGGGTTTCAGTTAATTAAGGTTTTATTGGCTTCTCCAGTCAGCTACTTCATACCAGTGTGACATTGTCCCCTGTTTTAAAGGGCATGAAAGTTCATCTAGGTAGGGTTTATGCAGCAAAGGTACTACCCTCCCCCCAAAAAATAAAAGATTTATCATAACATTGTTATTTCAGAACTTTTGCCTTATACAACACTACCACTGACTAGGAAACATCTTGCAGAGCAGACTTAGGGAACATAGTGGTATCCCTATACGAGTACTACCTTGGGCTAGAGGCAAGAAGTATGATTAATGAAAATAAAAGCAGAGAATAAGTATAGAATTGCTGTCATAAAGGTGTGCATAGACAATTACAAATTTGTGGGAAACTGACCTTAAAAAAGACATTCTCAGAGATCACATTTGCAGTGATGTAATAAACAACTTCCCATCCTGAGGAGTAACTTGGCAAAAATTAAAATGTATAGAGTTCAGTAGGAGGATTAATGCATCATGCACAATGGACTAAGTGATTTCTCAGGGTCCATTCCTAAACTAAGATTCTGATTCCTAAACAACTCATTTTTTTTTTTCTGTCTTGGATTCCCCAACTTTCATGTCCAGCCTGTGTCCTATTTTTGTGAGATCTTGGATTCATTTGTTAGCAGTGTTCCCAGGTAATTACTGATTGCAAAGTTTAACTTTTTCTTGGGACATTTACATTTGAAAAAGAAGTACTCAATTGAAATTCCAAAGTAATTAGGCTACTGTGGTGAAATATATCGTGTTAGCAGGGATACTATGGATAAGTACTGGATGTGTGTCAGAAAGGACACTTCTAGAATTTATAAATTTTGTGACTTTTGCTAAATTACTTAAGTTCTGTCTTAATCCCCTTATTTGCAAAATGGAGATAATAAATAGTGTTATAAGTATCTTACAGTTGTAATCAGAGTCAGATAAGATATTTATATGTGTTTTGTAAACTTGGCCATGAGCAAATCACTTAATATTTCTCAACCTGTTATACTGTTGCTTTGTGGTTGTATGTTTGTTCTTTGAGTAAAACAAGGAAAGTAATAGCACCAACCTTACAGGATGATTAAAGGTACCAAATAAAATAATGCCTATAAATCTTTAATAGTAATATCTTTAAACAAATCTTTATAAAAATTTTTAAACAGTAAATCAATATGAGTTATTTAAAACACAATAAATGCCAGATTGCCATGATGAGATTTGTTGTGAAATTGGGGCAGGTGGGGGTGGGGCTAGAGGGGAGGAATGCCTTCTTGAAACTCCCACAAATCATAATATGTGGGCAGCCACATATCTCACCTATTCATATGGTCAGTTCTGCTGCCACTAATACTAAATCTTGTTGACTGCTGAAGTAAAGGAAGTTATAGACCTGCCTTTAGAGAAAGGGATAGAAAGCTTTCTCTCTAGGAGAACTTAAGAGAATTCTTACCCCAATACAGAAGAGAGTGGACTTCATGGCTTTTGAAATCCCTCCCCATACTGTAAAATTGGTTTTACCAAAGCATTCCTTTTGTTAAAAAGGTGGGAAAAAAAAAGCTCCCCTCATGTCTCTCACTCCACTCCCACATAAAGCAAAGGCTTACAGAGAAAATTTAATCTTGAACACCATCTATATTCTATTCTGTCTTCCTCCATTAAAAGTAGCAACAGCTAAACCACCATCTTCATAAAGTTAAGCATTTCCATAGTAGCTGACCCAGAAGATTGTTTTCCCTGCTTTGGGTGGGGAGGGAAGGTGCTCTAAGAGGGAATAAAAAAAATAAAATAAAACTTTGTTGCCAAGTAGTAAAAAATCTACAGCACTGAATATTCGTATTGTTCATGGATCAGCAAACACCCCAGTTTGCCAGTAATTGAAAAACATTTGGCACGTTTCTATTAAAAAACCTTCCCCTTCATGAATGTTTAAACAAATTAACTTGAACAAGAAGTAGTGATATGCATATCAAAAACAATTCTTAAACCTGAAGTTAACTAAAGCAAGGGAAAATCGATGTGCTGGCAGGTATTCTTTCTGAATTTCACGCTCACAATTTCTATTGCTCCCTTTCAGGATTCTTCCTTTTCAAGCAGGAGCTTTTGCTTTTATCCTGTTTGTTGTTATGTGCCTCCTTGTTGTATAAGCAGATTCAGATTTATTAAAGACTTAAGGAGAGCCCATGGTGACCAAAACCAGATCAAATGATCCAAGCTATTGGAGTCTGGATGGACACATAATTGGCTAAGGACCCAATGTCCATAGGACAAATAGTTTTCAAGGCAAATGATTGTACTTCACATATTTAAAAAACAAACAAACAAACAAAAAACAGCAACACATTTCTTTAATGAGCATTGGCACTGAATAAGGATTTGTTGAGTAAATATATTTAAATTGCTATAAATTCCATTTCTTACCATGTGATATCCAATTATAGAAAAGATCTCCCTCCCCCCAAAAAAGAGAAGAATATTCCCAAATTCTATGTTCTGTCTCAGTTCAGGTGAATTTAAAGAAATAATATAAAATAGAATAAGTTTAAGGGGAGGCAGAGATCCTTGTTCTATTATTGTTAGCTTCATCGCTAAGGGGACAACTCATTTAGCCTCACTGGGTCTCAATTTCCTTTTCTTTAAAATGTGTGGATGAATTAAATGTAACTCAAATCAGGATAAGGATTAGACCTACCGTACCATAAGTATAGGGTACTCCCACATAAGAAAATTTCCTCTTGTCAGTATAGGTCAGTATAATCTGTATAATTTATAAACTCTGCACCAGAACCAGAGTAGAATATATTAGGGAGTATTTAACAAAATGAATAAAAGTTCAATAAAACATGGAAAACATTATATTTTAAAATGAAGTCAGCATATAGCTGTTGAGGTTCTTCTGTATTTCGTGGTTCCCAGTTCTATTTTAGAAATAGAGCACCATGAGTTTAAGCTGGTATATGGTAGAGATGGTACCTGGACCCAGGTTGCATAATACTATGCAATCCTATAGCTCAACCTTATTTAACATTCTCTGTCTCTCTCTTTATTTTCCCCATTTCCCCCTCTCCTCTCTCTCTCCTGTCTGTTTCTCTTCTTCTTCTCTCTCTCTCTCCCTCGTTTTCTTTTCTCTTTCTCCTTTTCTCTTTCTCTCCTACTATTTCCTTTCCTTTTTTTTTTTTTAAACTTGCCATGTGTAGAAACAGTCTTAACGGATTCAGAGGTCAAGCAATCAAAGTGAGATGTGTTTGCACTGTATAGAATTTCTTTAGCAGCTCCACTAATAGACAGAAGAAATCCTATACATTCTCTGTTTCAGAGGTATACATGTCCTTCTGGGACCACAGTTAGAGCCTTTCTATCTTTTTTCTTTAAAAACCAGGAATGGTATTGATAGATTGTATTTCTTTCTTCCCCTGAGATTTGGATTCTAGTGAATTCATCTTATCACATTGCAGGCCAGGGCTCATTAGTCTTGGGACCTCTAAAGACACACAGGTCTGCCCTCCAACAAAAGTTATTCGCAGGTCATAACCTCTATATGGAGCTCATTAAACCCAGTTTAGAATGGAGGGGGGAGGGGGAAGAAGGGGGAAAAAGATTTTTTTTTTCCCTTTGACCTACATGGTCTATAAGTGGAAGATTATTTTAAAAATAAATAAATAAATAGTCATATTTATAGTGTAGAATTTTTTTCCCCTTAGCCTTATCCTCTCTTTCCCTCCCCAATATCAATGATAATTGTTTTATTATAGCATCCATCCTATTATTTAGTTTTAGTTTAAATTAAATCCTTAGCACCTCCAGAATTCAAATGAATGGGTAAATGTTGTAATTTCTTCATTCCATTAAAAAGAATAGAATCACATGATGTTAGAAGGAATGTTAAAGGTAATCTATCATAAACCCTTAATTTGACAGAGGAAGAAACTAACATAGCAGTAAAATGACTTTCTTAAAGTCACATAGGTAATTTTTGGCAAAGTCAGGACTTTTAAGTCCCCTCAATCAGATGCTTGATTTAACAGTATCCCTATTCCACAACAATCCCTTCCCAAAATACATTTGTATTTTTGTTTGGTTTTGGGTTTTTTGTTTGCTTGTTTTGTTTGACTTTGGGTTTCTGGGAGTTAGGTTTCCTTGAGTTTTTTAGTACTGGGATTTTTTATTTTTGTTTTGCATACCAATAAGGTAGAATGATATAAATCCCATCAGTCTATTGTGGTGATGGTGGTAGTGGTTGTTCTTGAACAGGACCATGACATCAGGGAGGGATGTCAGGACATGAAAGTGAATTGGATTTAAGTAAAGGGAGGCTGTGTAAAGATACCATCAACTGATACTATCTGTGGAGTACACTCAAAGAGATAAATTGATGGTGAGGGAAGAGTGAAGTCAATCTTTCAGAGTTTGCTATAAGTGACAGACAAAGTTACTAATCCTTTAAACAGTTTCCCATTAAATAAGGCAGGAAAATGTGAGTAGTGTTGAAAATGCAAATATTGGACAAAAAACATGGGAAGGGGTATGTGTGAGTTGGGGATTAGAAAAACAGTCTTACTGCTTGCCATCTAAGGGAGGAAGTGGGGAGAAGGGAAAAATTTGGAACAGGAAGTTTTGCAAGGGTCAATGTTGAAAAATGACCCATATGTATGTTTTGTAAATAAAAAAACTTTAATAATTTTTTAAAGATACAAAATATTAACAAAAAAGAAGAAAAACAGTCTTAGAAAGTGAGTATTCAAAATATATTTGGCTTCAGTTAGACATGGAAATACTTTCCTCTACTTCTACCACCAAATTACCACAATTACATTTGCTTTATTTTAGTATTATAATTACTCTCATACTGATAACTGGCTTTTGTTTTGATATTTTTCCTCCTTGGATGAGGTCACACTGTCTCTTTGTATTTCCTAGCCTTCATATAAACCTTCTTTCATTCAAACCAGCTCCAGCCAAGCTGATTTTGCTTTTTGTTTTTTTTATTTTTTTCTGGCTTCTACCGACTTCATTAGAATTGTGGCAAGGCAAAGCAAACTCACATTCAGTTAACTCAAAAAAGTTAGGGGATTGTTTGTTTGTTGCTTTTTACTGTTTGATTCTTTGCCTTCCTAGAGATAAGCATTGTAAATAAATACAGATTTAATCTTCTGAATCCACCATCAAGGGGAAATGTGCAGTTCAGGTGAATGAAAGAAAAGATAGACATAAAAAAATAACCTTTCTGCTGATCAAACCTTTCATTTCCAAGCAGAAATAATTACAGCAATGGTCAGTGGGGAGATTTGAGCAATTTACAGAGGTATAACAGCAGTTCCTATCAACACAATTTTATATTCAGGGCAAGGCATAGAACTCCGGGTCCTGAAGCATTGCCTATAATCTTTATTTCATTTTTAGATGTTATGCTGTAATAAAATGTAAAAAGGGAATACATAAAAAGTTATAGAGGTGGGAAAAACATGGTTTGAAGTTGTATGGCATTTCTTGACAGGGCATGTTCCTAAGGATATGCAGAGAATAACAAATGCCATTTGAAATAAGTACACTAGAGATCTGAAACTAGATTGAAAACCCAAGTCAATTTTCCTGAGTGTCATTTGATTAGCTTTCTCATATAGAACTGAGGCTTAAACAATGCTGGGATTCCTAGTGCAGAGGTGCTTGGGAACAAAGTGAGAAATGGGTTCCTCCCACCAATTTCATTCTGGTGGCTTTATGACATTATCTTTGCACATTCTTCCTGTGTTTTGGCAATAATCCATAAATGAAGCAAAGTCAGAAAAAAAATGTGATTGATAGCAGGCAAATGCATATGTGAACAAGAGGTTATTTCTCCATTCCCTCTTTCTCCCATCTCTGATTTGCTCCAGGCAAATATCTGAAGTTTATCACCAGTCTTTGGTAAAAAGAGAGAAAGAAAAACTTTTATAAGTTGGCAAGCGAATCACTGCTCAGGCAACTGACATCTCAATTATGGGGAGTGATGACTTTCCCATAAGGTATTTTTTTTTTGTTTATTTGTTTGTTTGTTTGTTTTTTCTACCCAGTCCACAAAATTTATTAGGCCTCCATAGTACAAATAGCCCTATGTAGACATCATTAAAAAACAAACAAAAGCAAAAACACAAAAGCTGTACCCTAAAACTCTCTTAGAAACAATGGAAAGACTAAAGATGAGCATCAAATCCTTATTTCATGTATTATAGGTAATCAATTCAGACTTAGGTTGCCTTCAGTGCTGGTAGATCTTTCTCAGATTTGCTGATACTTTATAAGATGTTTAGTGAAATATTTTAAAAAAAAAAAGAGTAAGAAAGTGGCAGGTAAAGTTCCAAGAAGCTTGGACAAGTTCAATCTGGGTGATCTGAGGTTTTTGCCTGATGTTTAGAGGAAACTAGATGGCGCAATAGATAGAAGCCTGGGTCCAGAATCTGAACACCTGGGTTTGTCTGGCTAAATACTAGCTGTGTGATCCTGGGCAAGTCACACATAGAAATGATTAAAACCTGTGGTTTAAATTTTTTTTTAATATGACTGTGTCTGCCTGGCACCCTCATTTCAGGGAATTTATGTATGGAATGTTGCAGCAATAATATAATAAGATTGGCCATTTTGGGGTAGGATATGTGCTGGAGCTTAATTATTTCCTACCTAATACCTTCCATTCAATCTTAAATCATTAATAAGAACAGCCTTTCATAGGAGAGAACTCTCCCTGTTTGTGAATGATTTTATTTGAATCCTGTAAGTGTCCAAGATCGGTTATTCTTACCTTTACCCACTCACCTAGGTCCTTTTGCAGTGTAGGGTTTTGCAGAAACACCAGGGAGCATCACAGATGGATTTGGGAATAACTGTTAGCCCCTTGGAGTAGCCATCCTTTGCTGAAAATCTGCCAGACCTTTAGTGTACTCTCTGACATTACCAGCTTCTTGTGCCACATCACTTCTGCACATGCCCTTGGAGTCTAACAATGACATTTTCAGCAGAGATGATGCCAGCTGACTACATACATTGGCTTTGTTCCAAAGAAAATCAGAACAATTTGATTCCAACAGTCTGCATATAGGCAACCATGTAGGAATGAAATAAAGGGATCTTGGAAATAGTCATGTCATAAAGGCTGCATCTTTGGATATTAGAGATGTAATCTCACCTGAGTTCCCCATGCAAAGTGAAGTGTAGGGCACTGGGAATTTGAGCTATTTATTTTTAAATCTTCTGTTTATATAGAAAATTAATAGAGACTGTATTAACTAGATTCTCAGGGGCATAGATTCAAATTTGCTACAGAACTTAGTGATCAAACTAATCCAAATCACTCATTTTATATGCAAGGTAACAGGCTAAAGAGTGCAAGGGCTTACCCAAGATCACACACAAGTGCAACAGAGCAGTAAAAATCTGGTATACAAATCCATATTATTCTCACAAAAATAAAATTTCTGTCCCATACATCATATAATTTTTAAAACTATTATTTGGTTCTTTCTTTATATTATTTTCATATTCTCTATTGGTGTTCAGCATCAGCACAAATCATATAGAGTACAACAGTATGTAAGAGCTAGATCTCTGTGGCTATATCTCACATGTAGTGTGATCTATGTTAACTAGACCATTCAGGAAGCCATATTACTCTTCAAGCCTATGTCTGGTGGTAAACTGTACACATTATTTATGGAATGCTAAGGCATACACATGTATGTATGTATGAATATGTATATGTGTATATGTATATATGTATTTTTTCTGCCCATTCAATGAGGAACTTGTCCTACGAAAACATGTATTCCTTCTTTTCTCAAGATCTTTATGACCTTATGCTCACTAACATAGACCTAGATTAATTTCGTCATCATTATCATCAAACACTACAAAACCTTTGTGAGGTAGAGAGGAAAGGGGGTGCATATGAGTTTGCAACATCTTCTGATAATGTTTCGAATCAGCAGGATTTTGCAAACAAAATCAGCCTTGCTCTCTTCTCCCTAAGCTGTCTTGTGTCTGACATCTCTCAGCCCTCCCCTGGTCTATTGTCAAATATAGATTGCAAGACCCTGGGGAAGTAGATGTTGCTGAGTTTGTGAAATTTCTGGAGTTTGGTTAAGTTGTTACTAAACTCTTCATGGATCGCCTATAGTCTTTAGACAATCTCTTTCATTTTCTCCCCTCTTGCTGTTGTTTTTTAAAGGGAAAAAAATGCAATATCCTTTAGCCTCTTAAAAGTAGACAAGAATGGCAGGGAGTACTAATGATCTGCTACACTAATCATTCCATTTTTTAGGAACAAATCTAGATTGCTCTCCTTCTGGCATGCAGAGATCTACAATGCTGGCCCCCTGACCCACCGCCTGAGGGTGTGCAATGAAACCACAATCAGAGATTGTACTGGATGGCAGTTTTGAAGGGAAAATGACACGTCTAATAACCAACAGGAATGGTTAGTAATTAACAGAAATGACAATAATTAACAGAAATGACAAGTCTAATAAATTTTCACTTATGTGTTGTCATATAGCACTCTGAGTTTTAGCTTTCCATTTTTAATATTAAATCTCAGTGGATTTTGTTTTAAATAAAGAGCCATAACAATTATAATACTAAGAAGAGTACTATCCATGCACATTCCATCAAATTCTGTTTTATCACTTGCTTATTCCTTTGTAGATCAGATGGATGAATAAAGACATGTTTCCCCTCTCCCACATTATCTACATACAAATACAAAATACTTCAGGACAAAAAAAAAATTGTATTGTTTATATCTTCAGTATATAGCTCAAAAGGAATCTGAAGGGAAGTATGTGTATTTTTTTTAATTTTCTTTGATCTCTTCAAAGATAAGAGGGTTTTCTTCCCCCACTCCTTGTTCCTTCTCTAGATACAAACTAAGAAGGTTAAAGCTTATTAGCATGTCCTATATAGCTAGTCATAACCTAAGTGACCTGTCATGGCACAAAATGTCTACTAGAACTTTCTCTGTACTTGCAAGATGGAAATTTTATGCATCAATGCTTTTATGCATGCATCTGATTTGGGAAGTTCGCTGCTTTATGGATATGAACATTGTGATCATGTAAATTGATCTACATAATGGGATTTTGTGTGTGTGCGTGCATATATCTATATGGATATGGATATATGCAAGAGTATTCTAAAAGAAAGTATAATGTATGTAATGTTCACTGTAATGATATGAAATACATTAAATTTCAACCACCTTGCTTGTGTATACAGGTGTATTATGTCTCTATCATTGTCCTTTGTAGGAATTTAACGTTGAAAAAACAATTTATCCTTTATTATCCAATGCCAGCTCAGAATACTACATGGAAATGTTATCAGTGGTAAATAAAATCCAAACAAGAAAAGCCCTTATGAAAGAAGAGCATGAGAGTTCCCATTGACCTTGGGAAACTCATAATTTATTTGACCTTCACATTCCTCATTTATACTCCATATTTACTCTTCCTGTTTGAAATCTTGGGATACTCTTACATTTGTCTTCAGTGTTCCTTTCCTGGGCATTTTTAAAAATTCTACATCTGTCTTCTCTCTTTAGGAGTCTCCTTGTAAGCTTTTCAGTGATCTCATGATAGGCTACAACT
Source organism: Sarcophilus harrisii (assembly GCF_902635505.1). NCBI lineage: Eukaryota > Metazoa > Chordata > Mammalia > Dasyuromorphia > Dasyuridae > Sarcophilus > Sarcophilus harrisii. Next base: position 375,300,860 of record NC_045426.1, on the reverse strand, counting down.
GACCACAGGTGTTGGCACTATACAGTTCCACACACTCAAAGTCACTTTCTTCTTTCAAAATTTAATTATCTGGTATCCCACTGACTGAGAATCCTGTTAGCTGATAGATGAGAGACGACAATGAAGAGTATTGAGTTATTATCCAAATAAACTAATCCTCTTTAAGACTGCAGGTAACATAACAATGAATAATAGCTAGAATTTATATAAGGTTTTGTTTCCAGTTTATAATCATTATTAGATTTTATCCTTTCAAAAGCTCACTAAGGTAAACAGTGCAAATGTTAATGTTCCATTTTATAGGTGGACAAATAGAGGCTTATGGAGATTCAATACCTTGCTTGTGATTAGATTAATAATAAATGGCTGCTCTGAGATATTAATTGAAGTTAACAGACTTAAAATCCAAAGTATTTTCCTTTATGTATATTGTCTCCCTAAGATATTTTACCCAATTCATAATTTCAGAACTGTAATTTTTAAGAATGTAATGCTTAAGAAAGTCTTTAAATTGGTTGATAATAGTTGTAATTTCTTTGAGGGACTGCAGTATCTAAGGGGGCAAGATGACTTTGGTGTATACAGGAAAAGGATAAGGGCTTGGAATTACATCATATGGATGACTCCCCAGTGTATATGACTGTGTTTAAATGCTCTCTTGTTGAGATCAACACTAATATGGTTTAAGACATAGTTGTAATTCTTTTTCCAAACCCAGTTACAAATTACAACTTTATTGGTCAGAAATTACCATTGTCCATTAGATTCCAAGGGTATACCGTATAAGGATTATCCTTAGCACTAGGGATACATAGAGGAAACCTTATGGCATATTGTGAAAAAGAAATCCTGAAGTATTAATGTATAGATATTATTTCCTATCTCCCTGAGCCTTCATTTTCTTCTCTGTACAAAAAAGATGTTGTATCAATACATTCTTAAAGATCTCTTTACATTTTAAGTTTGCATGATTCTATTTTTTTTTTATTTAATAGCCTTTTATTTACAGGATATATGCATGGGTAACTTTACAGCATTAACAATTGCCAAACCTCTTGTTCCAATTTTTCACCTCTTACCCGCCCCCCCATCCCCTCCCCTAGATGGCAGGATGACCAGTAGATGTTAAATATATTAAAATATAAATTAGATACACAATAAGTATACATGACCAAAACGTTATTTTGCTGTACAAAAAGAATCAGACTCTGAAATATTGTACAATTAGCTTGTGAAGGAAATCAAAAATGCAGGTGTGTATAAATATAGGGATTGGGAATTCAATGTAATGGTTTTTAGTCATCTCCCAGAGTTCTTTTTCTGGGCATAGCTGGTTCAGTTCATTACTGCTCCATTGGAAATGATTTGGTTGATCTCGTTGCTGAGGAGCCTGGTCCATCAGAACTGGTCATCATATAGTATTGTTGTTGAAGTATATAATGATCTCCTGGTCCTGCTCATTTCACTCAGCATCAGTTCGTGTAAGTCTCTCCAGGCCTTTCTGAAATCATCCTGTTGGTCATTTCTTACAGAACAGTAATATTCCATAATATTCATATACCACAATTTATTCAACCATTCTCCAACTGATGGACATCCATTCAGTTTCCAGTTTTTAGTCACTACAAAAAGGGCTGCCACAAACATTTGTGCACATACAGGTCCCTTTCCCTTCTTTATAATCTCTTTGGGATATAATCCCAGTAGTAACACTGCTGGATCAAAGGGCACGCACAGTTTGATAACTTTTTGAGCATAGTTCCAAACTACTCTCCAAAATGGTTGGATTTGTTCACAACTCCACCAACAAGTTTGCATGATTCTAGATGTGGTGTAACATGGTTCTTATCTATCAAAAAGTTGCAATAGTTGTTAAGAGAGAGCATATGCTTACATTAAGCACTTACTAACTAAAAGATAACAAACCATCATTACCCCTTCCAACTTTTGTCCCCTGATGTGGAGTGTCAAATTTTTAATGTTTCTTATAAAAATATAGTGAATCTAGCATGGTAAACGTTCAGAATACTGGAGTGACAAATGCTTTAATAGTTTTGACAACACGAATTATTTCTGCAGCCATGGCCATGCTATGAAGATAAGAAGCATCAACAACATATAATAAAAAAATGTGTCTAGGAATTGATACTTTCATATTAACAAGAAGGGCAGGCCCAAGAGGTAGATGAGTGGAACAGAGTAAGAAAGTATAACTTTTGAGACTTCCAAATATCTATTCCACTCACATCTTGAAGAAGGCTGTTACTACAGCTTTCTACATTTAAGTAGAAATCACATGTCAATTTGTATATAAAGTGAAAAGTACAACTATGGTATTGTTGCCATAAAAAAAAAATTATTGCAATGTGGAGCAAGAAGTGAAGCTGAGTGACTAGAGTCAGAAGTTGGAGATCAGTGCCTCTCAGGGTGGGGCTTTCTTTACAATTTATTAATTGAATAACCTGGTTCATTTCAATTCACCTCTCTTGGGTTCTGTGCCCACACTTTTAAACAAATAAATAGAACAAAACTCCTATTAATCACAGCCTGAATTAATATAGTATCTGTCTCAATCCTCTTCATTCCTTCACAGATCAGATGCTCTCCAACTGGGATGTGTCAAAGATGAACAAATAAATGCATCTTCCCAATATTCATTTGAAACAAACATTGTAGAGCCTCATAAATGAGCTATGATACTCAAGAGAATTCTGCTTAATTATCCATGAAAGAGCAACCAAGTAGATGAAGACTATCTGTTGACCAGACCATGCTATGCAACTGAAAGAATGAAGGTGGTCCTTAGTATCCATTTGTGCATGTGTTTGTGCATATATGTATACATATGAATGAATGTATACATATACAATGAACTGGGCACAAAACTAAATAGGAGGAAGAATTAGGTTATATTACATTGGGAAACAATTTATTACTTTTTAATGGCCATGAGCTTCTTCAAGCATCAAAGATCCACCTTTTTTAATACTAATATTCTTCCAGTGATACCACATGTTACAGAGAATGGAACCCCACAGTCTATAAAAATTAAACTTATAGGTCATCCAAAGTAGAATATAGGGATACATGATGGGAGTAAATAAAGTGATGCATATAAAATCAGAATTGAAATATAAACAAGAAACAATGGTGAAAAATAGAAAAGAAGATAGAAATATGATTATGTAGTGATTGTAGACATTTACAACCTTATGGGATCCATTGGTACTAATGTAACAACACGAGATTTAAAGGATAGTATCTAGAATGCTGGGAATACTGTCTTTACTAAGAACAGTATGGTATTACTTGTTACATTTGGGAAGCTGTGGAAACTTTAAAAGGGCTTAAGTAATAGCTTCAGTTAAATCCCCTTCCCCTCAAAAAAAGAACTTCCCCCTCACACACAGGCAAAAGACTCTCTAATTCCATGTTGTTCTAAGTCTCAGACAAGTACATTTCAAAACCTCAATTTTGGTTGCAACATGTAACATCTAATTCTGTGTTGCCAATAAGTATCTGTGACCTGAGCCAATAGCAGGAGCTATGCTTGGGGAAGATATTAATTTTAATTAAATACATATCTCCATCATCTTTTAGAAGATGACTGGATATTTTGAATGCTGTCATTCTGCCCTTATTCTCTGTTTATTTTCTCCCACCCCACATCTTCTAAATTCTTGCTGTTTCTTTTTTAAATGGGTGCCCTTGCTTTCTAAGAAAGCTGAGATTATTGAAGTGTGCTTTAAGACCATGAGGCTCTATTGGGAAATGCAATCTGTCCGCTGTAGACCCAATATCCACAGAGATGAAACAAAATGTTGTTTACTGAATCAACACTAACCACAGCATAACCTGCATGGGGGAACCGACACACATTGCTACAAAAGGCTAAAGAGCATCAAATCACTGGTCATGCAGTTACAGGGTCATAAAATCCTGCTTTCTCTGTGAAAGGCATTTAATAGTGGACATTTTGAAGGCTTCATCTCAGAGAGCTTCCCAGATAAAGGGACTCTGAATAATTATACTGGGCAAAATGTGGGGAGCCATCATATCACAGAAAACAGATGATCTTCCCACTGCTTCTACACCTCAACCCCAAATGGGCACTGGGAGTTGTGACAATATGATCATGCATGAGAAACAGATATCATCCTTTTAAACTCAAAGAGAAATAAATACGGGCAAATTGAAGGCAGGGTTGTTAATGAAGATAAGTGTCAATTCCAGTGAGCTCAATGACCCCACCTTCCCCTTCTCAGGGTCTCTTGAATAGGACTATAATGGCTGCATTCCTGGTGACTGCTGTATGTGTCAGTCTTAAATAGAACTTTATGGGATATTTTAAGGGACCTGATCATTGTAGGCTCATTAGAGACCATTCGTGCTTTTGGAGTGGGAAAGGCAGAAAGTGATCTCCAGTATCTCTATCTATTTTTGAGAATGATAAGAAGATAGTATTAAGCATGGTGTCTGATATAAAGTGGGTACTAAAACATTTTTTGACTAATAATTGCTTTAAGCTTTACACAATATTTTGCAAATATTGCTTCATTTTATCCTCACAACAACCTGGGAGTTAGTTGCTATTAATATTCTCACTTTACAGATGAGGAAACTGAGGCACAGAAAGGTTGAGACCTGCCTAGTGTCACACAGGAAAAGGCACTTGAAATCTTGAAAAAGCAAACAAACTTGGAGCAGAGATAGGATTAATGCAATGGGTCAGTATGGGGAATCTATTTCTCTCCTCTGCCATGTTAAATTGTTCTTTTCTTTCAAGACCAAACTCAAGTACCACTTTATTTATAAAGGCTTCCCTGATCCCCCAATTGTCAGTATTTTCTCTCCATGACTACTTTGCATTTATTTAAATCTATTTTTTTCATATTTATTATGTACATGATTATATATTTGACTCTTTCTATTTCTATCTACTGTAGCTAATAGTGTGTCTTCTGTTTAGTAGGTACTTAATAAATCCTAATTGATTAATATCTGGAGATATCCTTATGTCAAGAGAAAGTTTGTTTTACTATTTTCTTTTATAATCACTTTGCTGCTTTGAGATGTGAATATAATTAAAGTAAAGCAGACAGGTGAGACTATTTTGCAAAGAAAATAGGCCTCCCACATTGGCCAAGGGACAATAGAATGAAAAGCAAAATATAAACATATCCTGAGTCACGAGACTCCATATTTTACTCAGCCTTTCTTCCTATGTATTTATGTAACTTTAAACAAGTTTAACTTAATCTCCTTGAGGATAAGTTTTTACAGCTAGAAATAATTCCTACTTCCATCTTGGGATTATTGTGAACATGGAATAAGATAACTACATATGAAAGTGATTTGAAAAGTTTATAACTATTGTATAAATAAAAGACATTCTCATTAAAGTTCACCCTTTAATTCAGTTTGATGGTGCAGTTTCAGCAAAGTCCAACATTTGCATACATTTTTGCATTAATATTTGTTGAATTAATAAATCAATGAATGAATGAATCTTTCCTTTCTATCTGTACAGTTGACTTCGTTTCAAATTGCAGTCATCCATGGCAGATATTATATCTTCTCTTTTTATACCTCACTCTCTTCAAAATCATACACACTGAGAAGCTAAGTTGGATACAAATTTGTGGGGTGGAAGGGATGAACATATCATGAAGACATATTTAATAAAGCACTTATAGTTTATAGTTGTAGGAAGTTGCAATCTTTATAGAAAAAGTTCGGGGCTCTATACACCCTAAATTCTCAATAAATTACATTAAATCACTAACCAGAGTACTAACAATTAATTCTATTCAATTCTTTCTGTACTATATTCAATTCTATTTTAACAAAATTGGGAAGGTTTTGCATAGAAAACAAAGGGGAACAAAAAGGGAAGAGATATTGAAACATTTATTTTGTTCTTAATCTTTTCAACTAAAATAACTAGAGTAATAAAATTAAAAATGAAAAAGAACTATGAGCTATTAATGTGAAATAAATCCTTACTTATCTCACGTAACTTCTTTATTTTATAAAATTAAAAACTAAGGTTTCAGAAGTGAAATGACCAAGTTCACATAACCTATTAGTGACAGAACCCAGGTCTCACTACTTCTCATCTATTGACACTTATTTGTTGCCTAAAACAATAATGCTTAAAATAATGAGAATTTCAAAGTCAAGGCAAAGTGAAAGTAGACATATTGGGGAACAATGACCTGTAACAGTCAGATAATACTATATAAGAAATTACTCATAGGTAAACAAATCTGGATTATAGTAACTTGAACAGATGAAGACAGTTAGTATTAGAGACAGACAGAGAGATAGAGAGCCAGAGAGACAAACAGACACCCCCCCACACACACACACACATATACACACCATTATATACTTGCCATCAATTCTAATCACAGGAAGCTCAAAGCATTATAGCTTTATGAAAACCATTGAAAGAGAGAACCAGGACTAGGGGTAGCAAGACATGCATCTGGGTAAGGTGCCAAACATAAGGGGCACAGATTATATAAAGATTATTTAAAAAAGTGAACATATTTTAACACTATGAAACTCCATTCTCTGATTTTGAGATCAGCATAGTTAGGGTCACAGGGAAGGAAAAACAGAGCTTGTAATAGGAATATCACTCCTGTTCTTATAAAATTGTATTCATACTTTCAGTGGGGGTAGTGAGAGTGACAATTTTTATTCATCCTTCCTCTGCTTATTCATGTTAAAAAGAAAAAAAAAGACTAATTGGGATTAAAATAAGACTCATGAGGTTGAAGGGAAATCTACAAAACAAATTTTTTTAATAGGTATCCAGGTATCCTAGCACACTTCTCTTTTTTTCTCAGCTAAAAACACCACAGACAAGAGTGGTAAATAGCATTCAAAAAAGGCTTTCAGAGATAAACAACAAAAAAGAGAAAAAGAAAAGAAAGAGGGAGACAGGAAGAGAGGGGGAAAGACAGAGAATTAGAGAGAGGAAGAGGAAGAAGAAGGAAGAAGAGGAGGAGGAGGAGGAGGAGGAGGAGGAGGAGGAGGAGGAAGAATAAGAGAATGGAGGAAGTGGAGAAGAGGAACAAGAGGAGGAGAAGGAGGAGAAGGAGTAAGGAGAGGAGGAGGAGGAGGATGAGGAAGAGAAGGAAAAAGACAAGGAGGTGAAGGAGGATGGAGGAGGAAGAAAAGGAAGAGGAGGAAGAAGAGGAGATGAAGAAGAGGAAGATGAGGAGGTGAAGGCGGAGTAAGAAAAAGAGAAGGAAGAGAAGGAAGAAGAGGAGGAAGATGAGGAAGTGAAGGAGGAGGAGGAAGAGGAGAAGGTGAAGGAGGAGAAGGAAGAGGAGGAGGAAGATGAGGAGGTGAAGGAGGAGGAGGAGGATGAAGGAGGACATAGAGGAAGAAGTGGAGGAGGAGATGAAGGAGGAGGAGGATGGAGGAAGAGGTAGAGAAGGAAGATGAGGAGGTGAAGAAAGATGGAGGAGGAGGAAGAAGAGGAGATGAAAGAGGAGAGGGAAGAACAGGAGGAGGAGGAGGAGGAGGGGGAAGAAAAGGATAAGGAGGTGAAGGAAGAAGAGGAGGAATATGAGGTGAAAGAGGAGGAGGAGGTTGAAGGAGGATATAGAGGAAGAAGTGGAGGAGGAGATGAAGGAGGGGGAGGATGGAGGAAGAGGTAGAGGAGTAAGATGAGGAGGTGAAGAAGGATGGAGGAGGAGAAAAGGGAGGAGGAGGAGGAAGAGGAGGAGGAGATGAAGGAGGAGAGGGAAGAAGAGGAGGAGAAGGAGGAAGAGGAGGAAGAAAAGGAGAAGGAGGTGAAGGAAGAAGAGGAGGAAGACGAGGAGGTGAAAGAGGAGGAGGGTGGAAAAGGAGGTAGAGGAAGAAATGGAGGAGGAGGTGAAGGAGAAGGAAGAAAAAGAGAAGGAAAAAGGAGGAGGAGGAGGTGGAGGAGAAGGAGAAGAAGAAGGAACAGGAGGAGGAGGAGGAGGACAAAAAGGAGAAGGCCAGGAGGAGGTGGAAACAGAGGAAGAGGTGGAAAAGGAACAAAAGAAGAAGGAGGAAGAGAAAGAGGAGGAGGAGGAAGAAGAGGAGGAGGAGGAGGAGGAGGAGGGAGGGAGGGAGGGAGAGAGGGAGAGGGAGAAGAGATTCCAAGCCTACTGACTAATTAACAAAGTATCTGTCCATTCTGTTCTCACAGTTTCCTTTTTTAAAATTGTTGATGAACTTATCTTGAAAACACTGAATTCTGGATTTAACATCAGACCTGATTCAAAGCAACACAAAAAATAAATGAACTTTCCTCCTCATTTTTCTACACTTGGGTCCCTCCACACTTCTCTTCTGATTGTCCAGTGTCTCCATGTCCTCAATCCATTTTATCTCTTTTCTCCTATCTGAAAATAAAACCTTCTTCACAGGAAAAGGGTTTACTATCAGCTCTTTACCACCTTAGTGTGACTGTCAGTATGTTAGGTTATACTGACAGTGCCTGTGTTTTTAGTCATTTTTTTTCCTTCTGAATTTTAAGATAAAAGGTTTTTACTTTAAGGAGAGAAGGTATTGGAGGAATTTGGGTACCCTAGGTCCTTTACAGACCCTATGAAATGATAGCACAAGAGCAGTTTTGTGTCAGATAGCTCAACCTTGCATTTGTTTAAATTATCCAGTTTTAACTGAAAAGGAAGTCAAATAGAGAGTAAATACTTTTTTTCTAAGCAGATCTCATTATATATCATCTAGGCATAATATGAATGATGGATACTTCAGGCTATATATATATATATATATATATATATATATATATATATTTAAAAATAAACAACATAAATATGCAACAATGAAGGGTTGTAGAAGCACCCAACATTACAGGGTGCTTCTACAACCCTTCATTGTTGTATATTTATGTTGTTTTATTTATGTAATTCATTTAATTTATGTTATTCAACATTACAGGAATTTTAAGATAAACATTCTAGTCTCATCATTGCCACTTGTTTCTCCACCATGGGTCCTAATCTCCTTTTTATAAATGAGGGATAGTGAGGATTGTATGTGATAACCTCCAATTACTCCATTCCTCTAAGAAATCCAGAGTAGTTTAGAGTTAAGAACACTGGTCTGGGTGTCCCAGGGTTCTGGGTCTATTATTGCCAACTATATGACCATGAACAATTTAGTCTGTGTTTCTGGGCTTAAGTTGCTTCATCTATAAAATGATCAAGTTGAGGTAGTTGACATTTGCACTTCCTTTTGAGTGAAGATTCACTGATTCAATCTATGTTACAGTCCACATATGTCTTAGTATTCAACTTTCTAAGAAAGTGTGGTAGGAGCCAACTAGATTCTTTTAAAGGAGAAACTCCATTTCCTAGGGAAGTAGTCACCTGAAAAATCCCCCCCACCACTTAGGGGATGAGTTTACCTGAAGACTGTTGTGGTAAATGAGTCACATTCATACTTATACAGTGGGGACCATAAAGAGCTCTCCCCCCGCCCTGTAGCACAGGCAACTTCAGTGTCATTGCCATTGTCTCCATTTTGGGGTCTCTTCACTTTGCCTCAGACCTCCTGGGGATTCAGAAGACGGAACATCTGTTTATCTATTTTGCTCCCTTTTGCAGAACAGGCTAAATAGGGAAGAAGCTAAATTTTTAATGTTCCTGAAGCTGTGTGTGTGTGAAACGATGATATTGGGTTGCAATTGAAGAAGAGTTTTAAGACAGGCAATTTTATACCAACTTACATAATGTATGCCAAAGTGCGAGGCTGTTATGGAACCACATCTGCAATTGTGTGCCGCATAATACAGCAATAGTATTTGAATATTATCAGATTGTAAATGGCAGAAATGCGGTATTAAGTGTTTGTGAGGAGTGAATTATGCCCTATTATATTGCAGAGTCTCTGGGAGCAGCTGAAGCAGCCGGTGAATGGCGGGTTTCTCTGATTTATTAACAGGAGTGGTTGACTGGGATTATGCTTATTTTTATGTGTGCCACCATTATCAGTTCAGAAGGAAGCCATTCCAGTGCACCACTTTCAAGGGGAAGGCTCACAGCAAAGAGGGATAATGGTCACATTCCCCATTTCCCAAGCGTGGCTGCACCTGGAACATTGTATGATTTTCATCTTCCTTAGGAACAATGTGGAAAACCTAAAGAAAGGCATAAAGAAGGCAAACAAATCTGCTCCACAGATTAGAAGACAAGGTTTAGGAAAAGCTACAGCAAAGGGGGAAAAAAGGCTCCTGAGGGACTAGATCACAGCCTATAAATACCTTCAAGGTAACAATGTAAAAAGGATGGAAATTTTTCACTATCTCAGAAGATGGTAGGATAAGGAGCAATAGCCTGGAATTATGGAAGAAGTTTGGGCTAGAGAATAAGAAAAGTTTTTTTAGCAGGAAAGAATGATTGGTCAGTGAAATATGTTCTCACGGGTCATTGCAGATATTCAAGGAATAGGTTAACTAAGACATTGCAGGGGTCCTCAAACTATGGCCCATGGGCCAGATGCAGCAGCTGAGGATGTTTATCCCCCTCACCCAGGGCTATGAAGTTTCTTTATTTAAAGACCCACAAAACAAAGTTTTTATTTTTACTATAGTCCGGCCCTCCAACAGTCTGAGGGACAGTGAACTTGCCCCCTATTTAAAAAGTTTGAGGATCCCTGGAACAGCCCTAAATGTAGGCTGGATGAGACCCATGGAGCTTGGCTATTCAGACTCATTATAATTTTAGTAACAACAGCAGGTTGTCCTCCACTTACCCCATCCCTAGTCAGCCCTGAAAATAATGGCTTTGCCAACATGAGTTCTCTGTTCTCTGGAGATACTACCATTTTAACTTAACTCTTATCTGGATTTGTAACTCTAGGATTGTCACCCACTGGCTTCTTGATCTCTCTCTTGGGAGTACATCTTCAGCTTCAGGTAACCCTACAACTACCTCAGGCCATTCCCCTCAGAGTCCTAAGGCATCGATGTTGGCTTGAATAGGTAGGAAAAAGTTATATGGAGGAACAGAGCCTTGGGTTGAGTCATGAAAGATTCAGGACTTTGTTGAGTGAATGGGGAAGAAAGAAAAGGGAGGGAAGAGATCATTAGCTGTGTGAATCTGAACAAGTCTCAACCTCCTTTGGCCTTAGTTGCTCTTCTGGAAAATGAGAAGAATGAACTCAATGATCTATAAGATCTTTTCCAGCTTTAAATCAATGATTCTACAACACTATGAAGAACAACATATGGAAGGAAACAGAAGTTGAAAGAACATATTTGTGGAGCTTAGCAAAGAATGGCAGCAATTCTTAAGATGCTTCACTGTAATGAGTTCAAATCTGTTTTGAAACACTTAATAATTGGGTGACTCTACTTGCTTCAGTTCCTCATCTGTAAAATGAACTGGAAGGGCAGCTAGGTACTCAGTAGATAGAGCAGCAGCCCTGAAGTCAGGAGGACCTGAATTCAAATCTGACCTCAGACACAACACTTCTAAGCTGTATGACTCTGGGCAAAGTCACTTAACCACAATTGCCTAAGCAAAAATAAATAAATAAATACAAATAAAATAAAATGAACTGGAGTAGGAAATAGCAAACCATTCCAGTATCTTTGTCATGAAAACTCTAAATGGAATCACAAAAAGTTGGACCTTACTGAAAAACAACTGAATAAGAAAATGAGTAATTGAGGTAAACAGGTTAGAGGGGAATTTATATATTGGAAATAGTAGGGAATAATTAATTGATCAAACATCTATTAAGTCATTAAATATCTTTTGTATAATGTTCTCCATTTACATAAGTTTTTTAGAGCTTTATAGTTTTCAGAGAACATTCCTCACAAGCCTGTAGTTATTTTGGTATAAGTATTATTTTTATTTTACAGATAAGGAAATGAGGCTCAGACAGGTTAAGTTACTTGTCTTAGTTCACATATGTTGTAAGAGTCAGAGTCAAAACTTGAATCCAAGATGTCATATTATAACATTATAAGTCCTGTACCCCCTCTTAAAGATTATATTACATTCTTATGGACACTTTGGCAAGACACATTGGCATGATATTTAAGATTTAAAATTTTATCCTGGTGCATTGGGAACCACAGAGGGCATGAAGTTATATGAGGCAAGTAGTTCTTGCAAAGAAAAGTCTTATGCTAGATTGCAGGAGATGGTAAAGCTCTTGTAGTAGCACGAAGTGAAAATGACCTGACCCAGAAAAGGGGACATAAAGTGACAATCTGAAAAAAGGATGAATCGGAACATGACTGAAGGAAATCATCACAGGACTTTTAGCAATTGATTAAATATAGGCAAAAAATGAGAAGGGAAAATCAAAGGTCCTTTCTATAGGAGTCTATTAGTTTGGCAGAAAAGGCACCATATTCAGATATAGTAAATTTGGGAAATGGAGCCAATTTTGATCTTAATAGCAACAACTCTAAGTTATAACAACATTCAACTCCTAATTATAACATAAAATTCAATGTATTTGGAATACTAAAACCACATAAGAAGGGCAATGTCCATTCTTTATAATATATAAAATGATCAGATCAACTATTTAATGAATCAAATAATTATTTTAAGAATGCTTCCTATTTGCCTAGCTCTGTGTAAGGGACTGTGGTGGCTGTTGAATTTGTAGTCTCCTTGAAAGGACCACTGAAATGAAAATCAAATAAAGGGAATTATTTAAAAAAAAATGTACTCTTGTGATAATATAGTATGAGCCAGAAGCTAGTTTAGTCTGGATATACCTCTAAGAAAGTAACCTAATATTTCTTATTATATCCATTCCTCCTCCTTTATGCTTTCCTGCTTGTCTGGATTTCCTATTATATGGAATCTTCAATTCCCTATGAGAAACTTCCAGGTTCCGATGTGATTAATGTGTTTGATCACAGCTGCCTTAACCCAAGCTGAGAGAACTGTCCTGAACATGAACCCTGGAATTTCAATAATAGTTTGTATTCACGTACCAAAGCCTAGAAGCAGCCTCTTCCTAGGCCTTCCTGAATTCTAGCCTCTTATCATAGCTTAAAACCAGACTGCCCAAGGCTCCAGCAAAATCCCTAGTGGTTACTCCTTCCTAGCCTTCCTCTCCCCTCCCCTTACTATTTTCAATCACAGACCTATTATTCAGTCCAGTCTATAAATCTCTGCATTAACTTGGGCATCCTTCAAAACCTCTCTATGGCCCACCTGCCTCACCTTTAAGATGTGTATGATCAATATGCAAACAAGCAAGCTAGAACACAGTGGCAAAGACCGAGCAAAGGCTGGGATGAATTCACCTGGCAAATTTGCAAACCCTTAATGACCACTTAGTGTGAAAAACCCTAAAGGCTGTTCATTAAGCCCAAGTCAGACTTGCTGCTGTGGCTCCTCTGAAAGAGAAGATGTGCCATTATGTCCTAAAAATGGAGACAAACTGGGAGAAAAGTGTATCCAAGCCTGATTCTTTGCCTTCAGGGTAATACCTCTCATGAAAGGCCTAAAGGAGGGGATCTGAATTAAGCATTTGAGCAATCTGAATACATTTGCCCATCCTTTATATATCAAGAAGTTTGCAGTAGCTTAGCCAGCCTCTCTCAAGAAATATCTCTCCAGTGAAGTTTGCCAAGCATCTAGACAAAAAATGAAAAATTAAGTCGAATCTTAGAAGGGACCTTAGAGCAAATTCGGTCCAACACTTTTATTTTACAGATGAAGATTTGCCTAAGGTCACACAGTAGGTTCAGTGCAGAGGAAGGGCCAGAATTTGGGTCTCCTAACTCAAGCCAATGTTCTTTTCATTATACCACATTATAGCCATTTCTCAAACCATTTAAATTACCATTTTGGTCATTAAAGTTGGTAATTTAATTGGCAAGGTATTTCAGAATACCTTGCAATAATGAGTAAAATATGTATATATATATGTATGTAATACACTCATATATACATATATGTATATATATAATTTTAATACACACATATATATAACATTTAATTATATACATGTGTATGTATACATATTTTATGCAGTCTATTTTCTTACTAAAAAGTAATACCTAATTAATATTAATTAAAATATATTTATATTTAAATGGTAAAATAGTGCTCCTAGTAGTAACATTTTCATGTAAAAATTCTATTTATATGAATAGAATATAAAGGTTCTAGTGAATTGAGCCCATGCTCAATTCTCATTGAACTCAATTGGGAGTTCTGAAAGATGTCAAAATCCCTGCAATGTCCACAGACACCCAGAGCTGAGAGGAATCCCAGTGTGTTGAGGGGATAAGTTGATGCATCACAAACTTTATCCAGATATTTGTTGATTAATGAGCTAGTTCATAGCTAATGTGCATGGTTGCCTTAGAGTGATTATCATTTGAACTTTGCTTTAATTTCTTTGTTCATAACAGGCACAAGCTTAGACTTGATCTTCAAATCAAATCAGCAGTGGGGCATCTTTAATATCTTTAATAGGCCTGTTCACAGAGGGCAATGAATCAGGATAACCCTATTATGTCGGACCCTTTTCCTGCTAGCACCTCCCCAGCTCTGGCTTTATATGTGTTTCATCTCTATTGAACTAACTTCATTGAAAAGTGATTTAAATTGCACTTAAAAATAGTCAATGCCTTTGTTAATTAATACATTTCATCAAGTTGCAGAGGTTGAAATCAGAAGGTACAGGGATGTCATGTGTCCATTGCCAGCGTAGCCCATTCTCTTCTTCTGCAAGGCAGGTCCCAAGTTAAGCCCCCAAAGTCCTATAAATGAGGAAATGAAGAACAAGGCCACCACTGTGAATTCTCTTTTCCTGGCCTACTTTTCGAGGCTCCATTTTTCAAACTGATGGGGCATTGGGGAGGTCATGGAGACAGGCTACTGCCAACAAGGTAGACTCTTTCTAGTAAGTTATCTGAAAGCCGTTAGTGTGACCATTCATTACAAGGACAGGCATCCTTAGATTGTAATAGTTGGCACAGCATGACTCAGTGAATGTCTCTTTGAATGGGTATATATAAAATATATAGGATAAGTATAAAAAAGAGAGGGTACAGAGAGATACTTCATTGTTGACATAGGTTATTCCACAATATTTTGGGAAAGTGAACTGACTAGTTTATGTAAAATAAAAATGAAATTATCATCCTTCTCTGGAAGTCATAATATTTCTAATTAATATTAGAAAAAACAAACATCCTTTCTTTAAAAGACTCTTGAAAGTAGAGACAAAAAAAAAATTGGCAGATACCTATTGCATCATGCAATTAATAATGTTTCTAAGAGTGAGTGACAAGTCATTTTTCTTTAATTTCTCCTACCTCAAAAAATGTTTTTGTTTATTTGCTTATTTAAAAAACAAATTTTATTTATTGACTTATTTATTCATTTGTTTGTTTAAAATAATTTCCTTAAACCAAATTCTCTACTGTAGTTTGGGATACCTTCATAGCATAATCATCCTGCTGTTATTCTTTTTCTATAATAGTACCCAGAACATATCTATAATCCTTAAGATCCCATTTTATATCTCGCATCTTTCTAACACACATGCTCTAAGTTACATTTCTCCTATTTCCTCATTGCTCCTGTTTTATGATGTACCTATTCCTATTACAATGTGTTGGTAACTTCACTCCTCTTCCCTGAATGCCTTCTTTCTTTATTTTCTACCAATGCAAATACTTCCCGTCTTTTAAGATCCATCTAATTTCTTCATTATAAGAAGTTCCCATTGCACCCTTACTTCTTTTCAGATTAGTTTTAACCCAGTTCTCCCATTGTTGCCAGGAGCATGATAATAAAAGTATTGATTGTTTCTCTTTTAATAGGTGTTTCATAAACTGAGTGAAACGGATGAAGACTCTCCCTTCAGGGAGCTTACTGAAAGACAAGTTAGTTCCTAAAATTTATCTTATGCTGTAGGCAATCTGTACTTCTTCCTGTGATTAGCAAATGTATACTTTCCCATTTCTGTAGTGGGGCTCATAGAGATCTGGAAATATAAATACTCTTAGAGATAAACTAGTCTCATCATTTTATAAATGAGGAAACATGTTCAAAGAAGAGAAGTTCTTTGCCCCTGTTTACACAAGAACACAACAGATATGGCATTTGTGACATCATACAAAAGCTTTTCCACTACAATATGTTCCCCAAAAATGTTTCATTTCCCCATATTAATTTGTTGAAAGTTTCTTTTTCCTTCAAAAGGCACCTCCATAGTGGGGCAGAGCCAAGAGGGCAGAGTAAAGGCAGGAACTTGCCCAACTCCTCCCCAAACTGCTCCAAATTCCTTTAAATAATGACTCTAAACAAGTTTTAGAGCATCAAAATACCCAAAAAGATTGAGTAGAACCTCTTACAGCCTAAAGCAACTTAGAAATTCAGCAGAAATGCTTCCACTAGGGTGGGAGTCCAATGGGCAGTCTCAGTGCAGGGAAGGCTGGCACAGCCCAGACCCAGCTGCAGCCCTGACCCAGGCCCGACCTCTGAATCAGGGGCAGTACTGGAAGCTTCCAGACCTCTCAGCCCAGAGACACCAGAGAGGATCCAGAGGGTCAGCAGAAAAGTTCTGTGCAACCAGAGTGGGAGCCCAGTGTGTAATCCTAGTGGAGGGCTGACCTTGGCCCAGACTCCAGTGCCAGGTAGTGAGGACCTCTGAATTAATAGTAGTGTTGGAGGCTTCTGGACCTCTCAGCCCAGGGACACCAGAGAGCACTCGGAAGGTCAGGAGAGAAGGTCTATGACCACAAGGTAGGAGTCTGTGTTCAGTCCCAGCACAGCCTGGGTCATCGGAGCCCCAGCTCAGGCCAGCATCCCTACATCTTATAGCTACTGTGAGGCTGGGACACAACTAGTAGCTCCCGAGCAGAAGAGAGGGCTTATGGTCAGATTCCTAGAAGAATCTCTAAAAACAGTTCCACAAATTCCTTAGAGCTTGGGACAGTGTATTCTCCACTGTGGGAACAGAGCCCTACTTTAATAAAGAGTTCAAAGCAGAGTAATAGGCTAGAAAAATGAGCAGAAAACAAAGTTTCTGACCATTGAAAGCTATTATGATAATAAGGAAGATTAAAACACACACTTAGAAGATGATAAAGTGAAAACTCCCACATTCAAAGCCTCCAAGAAAAATAAGAATTGGGCTCAGGCCATGGAAGAACACAAGAGGACTTTGAAAATCTAGTAAGAGAGATAAAGGAAAAGTAAGGGAAACAATTGAGAGAGGTACAAAAGGAAATACAAAAAGCTAATGAGAAGAATGCCCTAAAAAGCAAAATTGGCCAATTGGAAAAGGAGGTACAAAAGCTCACTGAGGAAAATAATTCCTTAAAAAATAGAAGTGAGCAAATGGAAGCTAATGTCTATATGAGAAATCAAGATACAATAAAACAATTTCCAAAAAAAATGAAAAATTAGGGAAAAAAATGTGAAATATCTCATTGGAAAAACAACTGACCTGGAAAATAGCTCCAAAAGAGATAATTTTAAAATTATTGATCTATCTGAAATTTATGATCAACGAAGGAGTCTGGACATCATCATCTTTACTTTTTGTTTGTTTTATTTGTTATTAAAGCTTTTTATTGTCAAAACATATGCATAGACGTGGTTTAGGCCAGTTCCAATGATTTTCTGATGAAGAGAGCCATCTGTACTCAGAGACAAGAGTGTGGGAATTCAGTGTGGATCACAATATAGTATTTTCACTTTTTTGTTGTTGTTTGCTTGTATTTTGCTTTTTCTTTCTCATTTTCCCTTTTGGATCTGATTTTTCTTATGCAGAAAAATTGTGGAAATATGTATAGGAGAATTACACATATTTAACATATATTGGATTACTTGCTGTCTAGGGAAAGGGGTGGGAGGAAGGGAGGGACAAATTTTGGAACATAAGATTTTGCAAGGGTGAATGTTGAAAACTACGCATATGCTTTTTTATATAAGCTTTTTCTTTTCAAAACATATGCATAGGTGTTGAAAACTATGCATATATTTTTTAATATAAAGCTTTTTATTTCCAAAACATATGCATAGTTTTTAACATTTACCCTTGCAAAATACTGTGCTCCAATTTTTTTTCTCCCTCCCTTCTCTCAACCCTTTCCGTAGATGGTAAGTAATCCAATATATGTTAAACATGTGCAATTCTTCTCTATATATTTACATAATTATCATGCTGCATAAGAAAAACCAGATCCACAAGGGAAAAAGTGAGAAAGAAAACAAAATTCAGGCAAACAACAACAAAAAAAAAGTGAAAATACTATGTTGTGATCCACACTGAAGTCCCACAGTCCTCTCTGGGTGAAGCTTGCTCTCTCCCGCACAAGACCATTGGAACTAGACATCATCTTTCAAGAAATTATCAAGGAAAACTATCCTGATATTCTTGAACCAGATGGTAAAATGAAATGGAAAGAATCCACTGATCACTTCCTGAAAGAGATTCCAAAATGAAAACACCCAGGAATATTACTGCTAAGTTCCAGAAATCCAGGTCAAAGAGAAAAGATTGCAAGCATCCAGAAAGAAACAATTCAAATATAGTGGAGCCACAGTCAGGAAAACACAAGATTTAGCAGCTTTTACATCAAAGGACAGGAGGCTTGGAATATGATATTCCAGAGAGCAATGGAGCTAGGATTGCAATCAAGAATCATCTATCCAGCAAAACTGAGTATATTCTTTCAGAGAAAAAGATGGGTCATTCAATGAAACAGAGGGTTTTCAAGCATTCATGATGAAACAACCAGAACTGAATGGAAAATTTGATTTCAAATACAGGATTCTGGAGAAGCATAAAGAGATAATCAGGAAAGTGATAATACAAGGGACTTAATAAAGTTTATCTGTTTACATTCTTACATGGGAGAATGATACTCGTAACTCATTACAAAGTTCTCATCATTATGGGAGTTATGAGGAATATATATATATATATATATATATATATATATTGGGGTTACAGAAATCTATCTTACCCTGCAAGAAAATAGAATGGGAAAGGGATATGGGAAGTGGAGGAGAATGATAAAAGAAAGGGCATATTGGGGAGGGGGGAGGGAGTTGTTACTAGCAAAACACTTTTGAGAAGGGACAGAGAGAGCAAAAAAAAGGGACATAATTAATGATAGTAATTGTAAAAAAAATCGAGGCAAGTTTCTCTGATAAAGCATTATTTCTCAAATAGAGGGAACTGAGTCAAAATTATAAAAAATAAGAGTCATTCACCATTTGATAAATGATCAAAAGATATAATCTGTACCCAAACAGCTGTAAATTCATGCATATCCTTTCATCTAACAACATCACTACTAGGCATGAATAGCAAAAGAGATTTGGAGAAAAAACAAAACAAACAAAAAACAAAAAAATGAAAATGTCATATATGCATAAAACTGTTCATAGCAACTCTCTTCTCAGGACAAAAAAAAAATGGAAATTGAGAGGATGTCCATCAATTGGGAAATGCAATAAACTATGATGTGTTTGTGATGGAACATTATAGTTCTCTGGGAACTGATGAGCAAGATGCTCTCAGGAAAAAAAACAACAACACCTTGAATGTCCTCCATGAACAAAGTGAAATATACTGTATACAGTTATAGCAATATTCTGGGATGACCAGCTGTAAATGACTTTGCAATTCTCAATAGTATAATCATCCACAATTACTCTGAAGGTCTTATGATGTAAAATCCTATCCATACCCACAGAAGGAACTGATTGTGCCTGAAAATAGATTGAAATATTCTCTCTTTCTTTCTCTATCTCTCTCTGTTTTTTAATTTAATTTTTCTTGAGGGTTTTTATTTTCATTAGGGTGGGAGATATGTTTGCTTTCACAACTTGACTTTTATGGAAATGTTTTGCATAACTTCACATGTGCTTTCTTAATTGTGGGTGGGAAACTCTAAAATCTTAAAAATGAACATAAAAATTGGTTTGAATGTAAGTAGGGGGGAAATATTAAATTAATTAATTAATTAGAACAAAGAAACCTCCATGAAGGCTTCCATGATCAGTGTGGTCACAAGTGATCTTCAGTACTTAGAACTTTGATATCCTACATTCTTAAAGCCCTTATTTCATACAGCATGTATTACAAATTAGATAGATTTTTCCCTTAATATTATATTGAATCTTCTATGAGAGTAGTAACTATGTCATATTTATTTCTCATAGTACAAGTGTAAAGTACATGTCCTTTGAAGATGACGGGTGTTGAAAGAATGAGAACTACATGAAGTATTTTGCTGAAAATATTGATATGTAATAAGGTAAAGGTAGTTTTGTAGTGGCCAGTAATTAGCCAATTGTGATCTAGTTTTTTTTAAAATGAGTCACACTAAGCATCATCTATGGAAATGTAGGATTTGCCACATTGACTAAGACATATGTACCATCAGGTCCATTATTCTGTTGCCAAAAGATACACCAAGAGAAATTCCCTTGGCAGATTTGGTTGTCCTCCTTTCCAACAACTATAAAGTTTAAGTATACTCCAGCTTCCCTTGGGAGTTATTTATCATTGCCAGGCATAAATTTGTCATCTTATAACCCTTTTGGAATCCATTTACATCTCCTGTTTGCAATACTTCATACACTAATGAGGTCCCTATATTTATTCAAGCAATGTGAAGTTGAACTTCCATGGATTCATGTGTTCCTCTGTAAATACATTATACATTCATCTGGTTTTTCTCCCATTTTAGAGTTAAGCTTCTTTGAGAAAGAGGACATGTCTTTTCTACATTTATAATTCCCCTTAGTCCCCAGCACAGAGGCAATCCACCAGCTGGCATACACCCTTGCCTACAGCACATTTTTCACAACAGGTGGTGCTGTAAATGCAGAGTTTATTCCTGATAACAAGAAATTCATTTTACAGAACCAATATTGTCGAATATCACCTCAATTATAATCTCTTTCTTGAGTATTAACCATCCCTAGAGATTGAACTGGTGTAGGGGATAGTTCAGGAGAAGATTTACTATAGCAGTAACATGTAGCTTTCTGAAATGTAAATGTAAATAGCAAATGGGTTTACACTTAATTGATGTATTTTCTCCTCTTCAGTTTAACCTGGTTTTTCTTCAGGGTTCCCAGGGACTAAAAAGTATTGACACCAACAAACCAACAGATTTGTAGTGCAAATTTCATTTCTATTGATAAACAATATATGCATAAGTTTGGACAAACACATTGACAAAGATGATATATTGAGACACTATCTCTACAATATCCTGAATATTTCAACAGCATTTTAAATACTTAATCAAAATCTATAAAGTCCAGCTTTAGTCCCTTTGCTTTGTGTGAATTGGGATCAGATCTACTAAATTTGATTGTGGTCAATGTAAATAGTCAAGGCCAGTTATTTAGTATCCACAAAAGACTGAAAATTATGGTTTTCCGGGTGTATTTCTTCAGCATAGATACCTATAATGTCCAGAACACTGTTGAGAGGTGGGCTTTCAATTTCTTGTGCAAGGAACCAGGTATCTACCTCACTTTCTGGTCATCTGTATGTTGTTCTGCCTACATTGTGATTGTTGTTTTTATATGTGCTTTTCCCTCATTCCCAAAGAGAATCTTGGCATTCCCCCATGGTAGCTAAGATTCTAATGGATGATCATCAATAGTTTCTTCTCCAGACCAGTGTTCCCAGTCATCTTGACATCATCACTACCCACCTCCTCCATCTCTTTCTATCTCACTTCTGTGTGTCTTCTTCCCCATTTAGAATACACATATTATTCATTTAGATCAAGGACTATCTGTGCAGCATTCTGCAAATCCCTCGTTCATAGTAAGCACTTCAAGAATGTTCTACTTATCTAGTCCCTTCCACACATATTTGTTATTTTTGATATAGAAGTCAGAACCAATAAAGGATGTTCCAATTTAGCTGGGACCAGAAACAACCATTGGACAAAGATGTGTTTATGAAACAAATTCAGTCATAATCAGTAGACAAACAATAACCAATAGAAAAGTATCTATGTGGATAGAGAATATAAGATGCAACTAATAAATACTTGTACTAGACTCACAGAATATTTGAACTGGAAAGGATCTTGGATATAATATAGGAAAACCCTGCCATTTTCTAAATTATTGTAATCTTTGACTTGCTATATAAATAAATCATTTCAATGATGACAATAAATGATAAAAATCAGTGATAGAACCATAACTTACCTATGGTGTCAAAATTAGTTTCAGCATTTTCAGGAATAGGACTAGAATATATTTATTCTGTGTTCCAAGTCAGTGTTCCATCCTTTCAAGCTGAATTCAACCTAAGAGATCACCTAGTTCAATCCTTTAATTTTATAGAGAAGGAAACTAATATTTAAAGAAGTAATATCATTTTCTTAAGGTCCCTATATTTCTCTGTCTTTACCTTCTTAGTAGCAAATCCAGGATTTCAATGGATCCAGATTTTTTTGACTTCAAATCTAGCATCCTTTTCCCTGGACCAAAGGGATAGCCATGTCCATTTCTCCTCTTTTGGTTTGTGTTTTACATAAATCATCGATAAAAAAATAACTGTCTTTCCTATTACTAAAAAAAAAAAAAAAAAGAGTCTGAAAAAGAACCTTCTGTAACTTCCCTTATTAACAGATGGATGTGTCCCACAACCTTTAAGCAGGAAATTCTTCTCAGGGTCTGACCTATTCTCAGTACCTTTCATGGTGAATATTTTCTTACTCATAAATGGCAGTCTGCACTTAGGAGAGAACAATGAATATCTTTCTAAGAATCTGGCAACAAAGAAGCACTGAAAACATTGCAAGAGTTTTCATAAAATTCCCAGAGCACATTTGTAGCCTTCGACATTTGAGATAGCATCTGAACGAAATTAAAATGCCAGTCATTTTCAAGGTCACCCATCATTACAGATATTTGTCATTGTCATGAACTATTTAACCTGTGGTAGGGCCACTGCTGAACCTTAAAGCATCCTGCAAAAGATAGATCTCCTAGATGAAAATAAGGGAGTTGGGGACATTGTGAAAGAACACTGGAGGTAATGAAATATAGAGTCATTAGTGCTCCAGCAAAGTAACATGAGAGATCTGACAACACAAAAAGAAAGACAATTCATGTATATTTCATTCTCCTGCACTCTGGTATGATAGGATATAGGACACTTGGGGCAATGCAGAGGGGCTGGCAAATTTGGAACAAATTAAAGGCAATAACCTTAAATACAGTGATAACAGGCTTGTGGAATTCTCTACTGCAGGACATCATTAAATCAAATAACAGGCCTGGATTAGGGGGTGGATAATTTAATGACCAATAACATTGCTGGTATTTTGGCTGAAGAAGATGCACAACATCTCATGGGCCTAATCTGATCAGCCCAAGGGCAAGGAGGATTTAATTTTCCCATGAACCAAATAAAGTATTCATCATAGTAACAAGAGTTTGCTTTCTCAAACTACTAGGACCCAATACCAAAGTATATTTCCATTTTAGCCACTACAAATGTACTTTAGTGAATCTTGCTGGAAGATAATGAGTCTGTGAAAAATCTTTTTCCACCTGTGCTTTTCATAGAGGATCTAAAGTTAAATTACTTCAGTCAAAAGGCAAAAAGAAACCTGGATCCAGGTATCATCAGTGATTTCTTAGTCTAGCTCCCAAGGTCCCTTATATTGTTCACATAGAAGAATAAGGACTAGACCTTGGTTTCATTGTCATAGAGAACCCCCAGATGATGATTTTTAAAAGTAGCTTAAAATATCAAAGAGTTGCCTCTTTGTTACCTTCTCAATGAAAAGGTAAATGAGTAGTTCAGAGTCATCCAACCATTATATATCAGAGACAGGATTGTACTCAGGTTTCCTGGCTGCGAGGGCCAGGTCTCCATCTAATATACCTCTATAGACACTGACAAAATAAATCCACTTTTGAAGATCCTTTTTCTATCAGTATTAGACAGATCGGTTGAAGTTCCCTCCTTGGCCCTCAATATGAATGGAGAGTCTTTAAAGGAAACCCACTTATGCAAATGGAAAAATAAGATAGCAGCACTCCAAGAATTTCAACAAAGACCTCAATGGCTCATATGTTGTTGTACATATTTCAGTTAGAGTACAATTTGCTAAGGCTATAATAGCTCTCCCTCCTGAAGCAGATGCTAGTTTTGGGGAATGTATTAAACTGAATTTATAGGTTTGATGCCATTGCAAGCTATACATGCCTGTAGCTGTTTTCCTCTTTTTCTTAGACTCACTTCCATCTCAGTTTTTTGACAGATGACATCTTATATGATGAAGGATACATTTCCCTAAGTTTATAAAGTCATGTATTCATAGAAAACTCTAGTAGGTAATGTTATGCAAGAAACATGGCTTTCCCATAAGTAGCTTTCATCTTGGATTTGGCTTATCAAAATTCTCAGAAGTTATATCAGAGTTTCTTGATAGCTATATACTGCTAACTATAACTAATACATCTTCCCTGCAGCATTCATTTTGTTTCTCCCTTAATGGAGAGCTGTTGTACTAAGCCATACAAAATCTATCTTCATAATACAAAGTAAGTTACATGAAGGCAAGCCCTGATTTTTTTTTTTTTTTTTTTTTTGTCTTTATATTGCTAGCACATAGTTCAGTGCTTGGGACAAATCAAGAGGCTTAATATATGTCTATGGATAGGTTACAATCCACTTTGAGGCTAATGGTACATATTGAGTAAAGAGTTAATTCAGTCCTTTTTGGGAGCAGAGCACCTGGAAATAATGTAAGTGTCTCTAGATTGAGGAGCAGACTAATAAATCATGCTTTGTGAAAGTAATGGAATGTTTTTTATGCCATGTGAAATGGTGACAATGAAGAATTCAGAGAAACATGGAAAGATTTGTAAAAATCTTTCCAAGTTCTACAAAGCAAAAATAAGCACAGCAATTAGCAATATGACTATAATAGTATAAAAGAAAACAATACTAAAAGGCAGTAAAACTGACTAATTAAAATGACTAGCCTCAGTCCTAGAGAACAGTTTCAATAATTCCATAATTCTACTTCTTTTCTCTCACTGAGGAAAAGTTGGAATAGGATTTGCATTGTTGGACTCATTGATTCTAGTCAGTTTTACCTAAAATATCTTTCTTTGTTAAAAGAGAAGGTTCATGAAGTGGGATGGTAAAAAGGCATTCAAAGTTACTGCAAATAAAGAAGCTATGAATGAATAAATTATTTATTTTAGGACCCACAGCTTGTAAAATGTCCATGGTAGTTCCACTTGAACCCAGATCTCCAATTCTCTTTCTATTGCTGTTTCATCAAATTGCTTTTCCTTGATAGGAGCATAAAACCAGGAAAGGAAATTAGAAAGTGATAAGGTTGTACTGAGTCCAAACAGCTAATTCATATCCAATAAAATGAAATATAAATGCAGCTAGAATATTTTATTCCACTCCTTTTCATCTTTTACTTTCTATCTCAAGAAATAGATCTACCTCAGTCCTGATCAGTTGCCTAAAGAAGGGTTCATACTATAGATAAACACTCAGATTGTCATGGATCTTCTGATTATTAGCTCCTGTTAGAATCTTCACCTGGTCTTATCTCCAAGTATAGAATTACTCATTAAAGAAGGCACTTCCATATCTGACTTTAGTATCCTTCATATATCTCCAAGAGATTTCCTCCAGGTCCTTGAAAATCCTACATTTGCCTTTGGGCTCCCCGAATTAGAGGGACACTTTTCTCTGATCCTAGAGAATTCTTTCACTAACCACAGGACTTTCTCTATTGATTTTAGAGTACCCCTTTTCTTGTCCTAAAATTCTGGGTGCCTCTGCACCTTCTAGTTTCTTTTGCTGTCGTCTTAATCCTCAAATATATTAAACAATTAGCTGTTAAGAATGGTTCCACATTTAAATAAGTTGAACTCCTTTGCTTAGCACAGTGGCCTATTTCTGTGTACCTTCATGTGCCTACAGTGAAAAATGCTGCCATATTTTTGTCTTCTCTGTTGGTTTGCCTTCCTATTTCAAAATTTTGCTTTTTTCTTAAAAGTTCTTCCTTCTTAGACCTCCCACTAAATCTCTATTTCCTGGCTAAGAAATTCACAAGCTGTCAGCTCATTGGCAAAGCTAAGATAACTGATAGGGCCTTTGCCCCATAAGTGAGTAAGCATACTCTCACCACTTTTACAAATTCTGGTTAATGACTTACTATTCAGGTGCCCCCAGGGATGATCTCTCAGAATATGATTATTATAATTTTACTACAGGAAAAATAATATACTCCTATGGGGTGAAAATATAGACCAGAGAATTCTTAAAGTATGGTCTCTGCATTCCTGAGAGGTCAAAACTATTTTCATAATAATACTAAGATGTCTTTTGCCTATTAAAATACTCCTCCATTTTCTAACTATCTATCTGTGTGAAGTAGGATTTTTTTCATATATTTCAAAACATTGTAACAGATAGAATACAGATGCAAACATGAGAATCCAGGTCTCTTCTATTAAACTTTTCATTAAAGATAGTTTTTAAAAAAACAAAACAATGGCACTTTTATTTTTATTTTAGAAAATATATTCATAAAATATATTATTTGTGTTAACAATGTATTTATTATTATTTTAAATGAATTAGTAAATGTAGACTTAGTTTTAATTTCTAATATGGTAAATATTGATACATATAACCCATAATAAACAAATGCTCTTTGGGATCCTCAATCATTTTTGAGAGTATAAAAAAGGATTAAGATTAAAGATAAAGTAGTGCTGAAGTAGATGATATGCAACAAATAATACTAATACTACTTCTAATAAAGAATCTTAATACCTCAAAATTCTTTTAGCAGGATATATTTAAGCTGTTTACTCACCTTTCAAAGAGTTGCTAAAAGGAAACAGTATCTAATTTGAAACTGTTTGTCCTATTTTACTTTCCTGCCCCATCATATTAAACAGGTAAAACAAACTAGTGAAACTATCAAATGCTACTCAGTAGAAATAAGTACATTGAACCATGGATACTGGGGAAAAATCATGTACTCACTCTCGCTCTCTCTTACTCTCTTTCTGCCTCTGTCTCTCTGTCTCTCTCTTCTCTGTTTTCTCTATTTCTTTGTCTCTGTGCCTCTGTTTCTCTCTTTCTCTCTTTCAATATTTTTTCTACATCTGAAATTTCATCCCTTTGGGGAACTACCATTTGGGAAACTCCTTTCACCAACAGAGTGCTAACAGAGTGTTGCTGAAAGGCACATATTATATATCAGAAACAAGAATAAAACCTAGATATTCTTGACTGAAAAACTAGTCGGCTATATTTGGCCATTTGCCTTTTCTTTCTTTGTCAGCACTTAAGCAAAGGAACAGACTAACTGAATTGTTTGTTAGTCTATGAATTTAGATCTCTCAGTACTGTTCAACCTAAGATTTTTCTGAATCTAATAAGATAAGCCTAGGTTGAATGGATTTTACAAATGAGTTATTTACCTGATTCTGAAATAACTACGTATTATTGTTCTTTTCATTTTGGTTGTCTTGGCAAGGGAGAGAAATAAACCAACTAGCTTAGTTCTTATTATACTTCTTTCTTTAGATTTAGAAATACGTCAATCAACCTGACCCAAACTGATTTCACTTTCCAGTTATAAAACCAGGATATTAGTTGAAAGCTCTTGCCTAAGATGAACCATATAAAATGGTCAATATGAATAATTCAGGAAGTAATCATAAAATCACTTACATTTCTGGTGTTAAGTTCAAAGTTGAAATATCTCTAGTCTAAATAACACCCAATTGGACAGTTCTCTCTGAAATAGTGTTTTTTGATTGGTGCTAATTGTGTAATCATTCAATGACCTTTTTTCTTTCTTTCTTTTTTATGTACTGAGATTTCTTTTTGGAGATAACATTGCCCCACCCTAACACCTGCACCAAAATCCTATTCATACCAGACACATAATCCTGTTAATCTGTAGGAAAGGATCATCAAATACCATAATTGAAAAGAGAAAAGAAATCTTTATCAAACTTCTCATTTTACAAATGAAGATACTTACTCATAGCTTGAGACACAGAAAGATTACATGCTTTGTTCAGGTAAGTGACAGGAAAGAATTTGAATCCAATCAGAAGTTTGTAAAAATAAAAATGTAATTTTTCCCTATAAAATTCAGGAACCTGTTGATTTCTAGTCAAGAGTAAGAATCACCTATTTTTGATTATTCTCCCCAACTAGACTAAGAGTTCCTGGTGGGAAGGAATTGTAGTTTACCTTTCATTCTATCCTACCTATGTACTATTTGATAGTCTGTAGCTCAGTGCCATTTAATATATAATATGCACTCAATAACCATTTATTCATTTGCTTTTCTATTAGAAGTGATAAAACCATCCTTCCAAGTGGTCTTTTCCTCTCAGATTCTGACCAAAATTGTATTTGGGCTCAAACTCCCAATTTGCTCTTCATAGAGTCAATGCCCTTCTCCCATTGAGGTCAAAGCATTCTATAATCAGCTGAATATTAACATAAGAGTCTAGGATGGTACTGAATTAACAGTTTCTTTTTAAACCAGATGATTTCCACTGGGCTTTATTTTCTGTTTGCTTGTTAATAAAAATGCCCACAGGCAGTGGCCCTAGATCAAATGTGTGTGGCTAATAGAATCCAAAAGTTCATGTTTAATTTTAAAATTTGACTCCCTTTAGGCTTCTAGCATTGCCAAAATTCATCTGAAAAGCAGAAAATGTCATTTTCTTTCCACCTTCAAAAAGCAGCTGAACAAAATTTAAATACATCTAGTTATAACAAACAAGCTAGAAAGTGCTCCACAATTGGGACAAGCTTCTACCCAGATCCAATTTTTATGACTGAGTTAGAAAGCCCTTGAAAAATGGGGCGCATAGTGCAATCCCTTCTGGGGCTCTAACTGGAGCCTCCTTGGTGAGCTGAGCTACAGTAATAAGCATGACTGGCACATTCCCAAAGCAGGTTAAATACCCTAGTCAAAGCAGGAGAAGAAATTAAACTTAAAGGTTGTTCAAAGCAGTAGGACTCGACTTGACGCTGCCTGTTTACATTTGAATTCTGTTTGCATTTCCTCTGTAACAAATGACAAGTTACAATTTGTGGGTCCGAATTGGATGATCTTATGAGCATTAATGCCATCATTATGGGGCTAAGTCAATGTGACAACGATAATGAAATCTCATTGCTTTTCCCCATCTCCGAGATATAAGTTGAAACATGGGGAGAGGATTTCCTTTCTTTTTCTTCTCTCCCTCCCCTTTCCTCCTCACCAAAGGGACAATATGACATTACTCAATTAGAGAAAGGCATTCTGCAGGTGTTTCTTCCCAGATGAGTGGCCACACATGATCTTAGAGAAGCACTGAATTGTTGAGACAACTTTCCCTCCTTTGCCTTTCAAAACTGGCTATTCCTACTTAAAATCTTAAGATATATTCAATTTGTTGAAAAAGTGAGGGTGGTTCCTTACCAAGTCTTTACTCACCAGTGAGTTCCTCTGTGGTTCAGAGGTTCAGGTAAGAGGAGCTGATAAAATTATGGAATGATGTGCTCTTGCTATGGTATACTTCTTAAAATTCATTTCCCATTCCACTTCAAGAAAAACTATTTATTCAAGACATAACTAGAGAGTCAAGCCCTTGGAGCAAATTCAAATAAGGAGAGAAGGCATCTCAAGCACAGTCATTCCCATGTATGAAGGCTGTGAGACTGGGGAGTTAGAATTTTCAAAGAACTCAAGTTTTGGTATGTAGAGGAATAATATGAGACAGATATTAAACCTTTTTGGGAGGAGGAAGAATAATATGGAGGCCCAAAGATGACAGCAGTTAGGATCACAACAGGAAGGAATTAATTTTAAAGAAGCTGAATGTTCATGGTGAAAAAACAGTTGTCACTGAAGATGGGGGGGTCTAGTAATGTGCAAATTCCTGCTTTTGGTTCTATGTCACAGGGTGTGGGAAAGAGATCTGTCACTCTTGGGGCCGGAGGGCACCAAGAGTTGTCCTGTTTTCTGGACAAAATTAGGTTCTAGTGCACACCAGAGTGTTGAAGGAATGTAACAACTGATATTGGATGAAGGACAGTTAAATAGTATTGAGCATATGATGAGAAGAGGTATCAGGAAAAAAAGAGGGATTCAGAGGTAGTGATGGGGAGGAAGATGACCATAAGTCTTTCTCTAGGAATGATCAGGATAAAGGTGATAGCTTCTCTCTCCATCTCTCTTGAGACTGTTTTTCACATAAATTCTGGGGGAGGAGAGAACAGACTGACAGATACCTCTAAATGGAATCCTCACTAAAGGCAATTACAAGACCAGAGGAAGATGGAAACAGTATCCCTTTGGATAATGACACAGAATCAAAATCTCAAATTGGTTATTGCTTTAGTTCTAGGAAGATTGATCCACTCAGGATACCACAAATATACCTTATTCACACTGATGCCAAGCCTTTTTTTTTCCCTTTCTAGATTGACCTCTTCACTCCTGAATACTGACCATGATTAATGAACACTTAAAAATTCAGCTAACTCTATAAAACTTTCTTCATGATTCCAACAAAAAAGTGATTTTGTACTTACTCTAAACAGTCAATAATTTGTATTTATATTTGTATTGCTTGAACTATTCATTTTCATATTTATCATATCCTACCTATCATTGCTATTCAACTATCATTTGTGGATTTTTTTTTCATCTTATTAATAAGAATATATTCTGAGGAAGGGTAAAGACTATGCTTTTTTCCTTCTTTTTTTTCCTTTTTCTTTTCTTCTTCCTTCTTTTTTCTTTTTCTTCTTTTCTTCTTTTTCTTGTTCTTGTTGTTCTTGTTGTTCTTTTTCCTCCTCCTCCTCCTCTTCCTCCTGTTCTTCCTCCTCCTTCTCCTTCTCCTCTTCCTCCTCCTGTTCCTGTTCTTCCTCCTACTCTCTTTTTGGTTCCTTTTTGATTCCCTTCAGAATCTGGCAAAATGTTATGGATGTAGTAGGCATTCACTTGTAGAATGTAATGTAATGAATGAATATAACTAATTGTCAGTTATCCAGCATTATGTTCATAATGATAACTCTATCTTTTTGAAATGGCTTCTGTATCAAACAGAAGTTCAGCTGTGTTCAGCATAATTTTACTTTCAAGTGTATTTTATTATATTCTAATTGAAAACTAGTACTTCATGTTTGAAATATAGAGTAACCCTCTATTAACCCAAACATTATTTAATCAGGTCACTCCATTCCCTGGTCAGGCTGGATAAGGAGGGATTTAGTGTACATTTACTGCCCATTCAAGATACTTGTGTCTGGGAAACACCTTGTGATATTTAAACAAATACTAGAGTGGTGGTGGGGGGCAATTGAAGGGGAATTGATGCCTGGGGAAAAATTATGGAATTTGGGACTATACTTGTTTTGCTTGCTTAAGGATGGGATAAGTAGGGTGAATGGGGAAAAGGCATGAAAAGGCAGATTTCAGCTTGATACAGAAAAAAAAAGTCCAAAAAAATATGAACTGCCCCAATGTGGAATCAACTGTCTCAGGACACACTGAATTCCCTGCCTCCTGAGGTTTTACAGTGAAAGAAGGAAGCCTATTTGTTAGGATTGTTGTAAAGTGGTTCCATGGTGTTGTACAGACTGGGAACAGGGACAGCTAAGACCTCATACATCTCTGAGAGTTTATGGATCCCTTTCTATTTAACAAGTTGATACCTATAATCATTATACCATTTGTTTTTTTCTTTAAAAAAAGAAAGTGTGTGTGTGTGTGTGTGTGTGTATCCATATGTATGTATCTGTGTGCTTATTACCATTGGATATAGCTTTTGTTGCAGATCACTTTCAATTCTAGGAAGAATAAAACTAAAATAAGCATAGGCATCAATGATACTTGAATAATGAATAGTATGAAAACTGCGGATAGGATTGTTTTATTCTTTGAACTAGTTTCCCAGTACCTAGCACAGTGTGGCACATTGTAGACATTTAATATGCACTTGATAGTCTGATTTATTCATGAGATAATTAGTACATTTTTAATATATTAACACCAAGAAAATGTAAATCCCTCAAGGTGAAGGATAGTTTTGTTTTGTTTTTATGTCCCCAGTACCCAGGATAGAACCTGGCACATAATAGGCATTTCCAAAATAGTTGTTGAATTGAATTGAATCTAGAACTTACTTTATGACTAACTGGAATTATTTGTCATTTTCTTCCCCAGCTCATTTTACAGATGAGGAAACTGAGTCAAATAGGATTAAGTTTCTTGCTCAGAGTCACACAACTAGTAAGTATCTGAGATCGAATTTGAATACAAGTCTTTCTTAACTAGAGGCGTGGTGCTCTATCAACTGTACCACTTAGCTATTCAATAAAAAATAATCCTTTGCTTTTGAAGACCTCTCCATGTCCTTGTAATAGACTGCCTCTCTTCTGGATCCTTTTCTTCCTCATATTTAACACCAGTCTCACTTTCTTTCTTACAGACCAACCAATGACATCTTCTTCCCTATAATATCAGACATTAGAAACCAACCAGATTTATTTCCAAGGACATGGAGTCTATTTCTAAACCTAAAACAAACAAACAAAACAAAACACCCAGTAGTCTCTGTGTTTTCACAGTGCCTGTGTTGTATGATTTAGATTTTGTTATCTTGGAAGAAGTAAATAGAGTCATGCAAAGGAAACTTTTGAGGACAGCAGTTAACAAGAACACTGTGAAAGATTTATTAATATTACTAACTTATACCTTAGGGGAAAAAAGAGGAGATGTCTTCTGTGGTCTGAACAGTGGCTAAGTTGCAGTTATAGAAATAATGCTAGATGATTAAAGTTGTAGAACCACTAAAAACATTTTTAGCAAATTTCATTAAGGAGATTGGCAATTAGTCAATTTGAGATTTCAGGAAAGAACTCCTGGAACAATGGGGTAATTCCAGGAATTTTCCCCCACTTCCCCATCTTCTGCCAATCCACTCCAACTCAAGGTAAACTCACTTCCTTATTGTCAGCACTCCCAGTAGTTAGCTGGATAGACAGAGGAAGTTAATGCCCCTAAGCAACAACTTCTCTCTAGATGAGGGACTCTTCTTTAGAGAACCTTGTATCTCCTCTCCTATTCACTGAATTTGGGTGGGGGGGCAGATGTGGTTTAATGGACATTCAGGTACCAGCCCCTTTTTCCTCATCAAGTTCTGTCCAGCTGCTTTTTTGGAGAGCCCAGGTATCTCTGCTTTACCTTTAAAAATTCTCATCTTCACTTGAATCACATATCACAATAAAATGTCTTGGTGTAGAAAAAAAAAACAGACTTCAAATATTTTACTGAGGTTTGTTAATTACTTGGGATAATAACTAATTTTCATATGGGGTCACTTTTTGACAGGAATGGCTCAACATAGATATTTCTATTAAAATTTAAAACATCAGACCTTAAACAGATGAAACTAAATTTATCTGGTTTCTTCATCTTTAGCTAGTTCTCTCTCAGTAGAGTGATAGATGCCATACCCATTTAATCCCTTTCATTGTTCTCCTTATTCTGTGATTTTAAAGAATGGTTACTTCTAAGGAATAATCAAAAGTTGTTTCTTAAAGAACATACTTCAAAGACTCTTAGTGACATTATATCAGTGAATAGTATGAGGAAGTCAAGTATTTCAAAAATCATTGAAGTTCCAAAAAAAAAAAAAAAAGGAAAAAAGTATCTGTCATATCAAAATTCATTGAAAACAAAACAAAAAATGAAAAATATTGCAAAAATTGACAAAATATTACAGCAAAGAAAATTAATCAATACTCAGAAGAAAAGAAAAAAATTCAGACAAATCTAAAGCTAGATACATTTTCAACAAGTCTTATACAATCTAATGTAAACGCCTTGAAATTGGAAGAATAGAGAGACTGGAAGTAAAACAAAGCTGCCAATCGTTGCTATGGAGGAGAAAAATGCATTGGAAGATTATTTTCATTGCTATAACTCAATTTTTCTTTTGAACTTGTACCAAAATCATGTGAGAAATCTAGATGATCTTGCAAAATCTGTACAACTTTATTAAAATAGAAAACACATGTGTCTACACATGTGTCTATATGTACATATACATATGTACATATACACACAAACATGCATCTCTCATGTGTGTGTGCACCTATGTGATGTTTTCACTTCCAGTGGTCCTAGAAATTTTGTTTCTGTTGTAGAAATAATGGCATTTGATAAAATGTATTGGTGTTTATATAAAGATATTAGATTTCTTCAGTGGTATTGTTTGCTGCAATATAATCCCAGTATTTTAAAATATCACCCTCCCAGCCTAGACCCAAATTACTTAATACTTTTTAAAAAGTTCTTTAATCATAAGTCTTCCAGAGTTTGAGGTTATTTTATTTTCTCTAATCACCTCCTAAATCTTCTTTCTCAAATTTCCTTTCTCCATCTTCTTATCCAAGCTCAGATAGCTGCCACTTTTATTGTTTAATAGATATAATCTTTTTTTAATCTTCCTTTGGCTAGTCCTAATAAAAGTGACAATCATGATATACCTACTACACTGTACCCCATCACTTTGTATGGTCTGCACTTTGTTCCTGTTGTAGAAATAATGGCATTTGATAAAATGCATTGGTGTTTATATAAAAAATTAGATTCCTTCAGTGGTATTATTAGTAGTAACTAATAGTACTAATTAATCATCTTTTCCTCCTCCTCTTCCTCTCTTTCTCCTCCTTCTCCTCCTTTTCTCCCTCTTCCTTTTTCTCCTTTACTTTCTTCTTATAATTGTTCTGGATTTGACATTCATTTCCAAAATGAAATGAAACATTAAAACATGACCTTACTGTATGCATGCACCAAAAGAAAAGTTTAGAAATGTATCTGTGAAATTTCAATAAAAATGCTTAAATGACCTAGGAACATGACTAATATGAACCTTACTGGAAAAGTCTATTACATATAATAAAGGTTCATTTGGGGAAATAAACTGTTTGTTAATAATACATGTGATATATAATTTAATAAAAAAAATATATAAATGAAAATCTTGTGAATTAAGTTCCAAATCATGTACAAGTGATTGCAGCAAAAGAAGGAAATAGTTGTGCTTGGCAAGAAAATTCTTGGAGATATGGGTGAAAGAGTTTTCAAGACATAGATCATGAAGTCTCAGAAGTTTGGCACACTCTCAAAGGAGACAAGGGGAAGAAAAGAGACAGACAGATGGGAGAGAAATAGGACCAAACTTTGTGCTTACAAATCTTAGGGAAAACAGAATAAGAAGGGAGGTAACTGACAAACTGATTCACTAAGTAGTAGAATGGATAGGTAAAATGGAAAAGTAAAGCATAATTACATATATGCTGAATTAATTTAGATTTTTTTTTCT
This sequence comes from Sarcophilus harrisii, assembly GCF_902635505.1. Taxonomy (NCBI): domain Eukaryota; kingdom Metazoa; phylum Chordata; class Mammalia; order Dasyuromorphia; family Dasyuridae; genus Sarcophilus; species Sarcophilus harrisii. Next base: position 375,265,455 of record NC_045426.1, on the reverse strand, counting down.
GATTCACTACTGACTAGTATTTTGTGCCCAGATAGTCTCTAAGGGGCCTAATTTCATAACTGGTAATTAAGAAAGAGATTAAATTGAAGGTTTTTTTTTTTTCCATTCTGCATTTATTTGTAGAACCTTTGTTCCACAGACCTATATAGGGGAAACTAGATGGTGCATTGGATATAGTGCTGAATCTAAACTAACAAAAACTTGTATTCTAATCCAAATTTAGACTCTTATTAGCTATGTGACTCTGGACAAATAAATCTCTACCTCAATTTTCCTAACTGCAAAAGAGGAATAATAATAGTACTTACTTCATAGAATTGTTGTGAAAATAATATAAGATCGTATTTGTAAAGCACTTAATGTAGTATCTGAACCAGAGTTGGCACTTAATAAAGGCTTTGTCCATTTCCCTCCACCATAAAACTTTGAGAGAATCCTTCTTCCTGATTTATAGCATGCAAATAATATACTCATAATTCACTATTATCACTTTCAAATCTGATATTTTAGCGACATCTCAAAATTTACAAATTCATCTCAGATTTGTAAATAGGAATTATTATTTCCTCCCTGCAAAACTACCCCTCTTCCAAATGTCCCTATTATTGATAAAGGAACCATGACTTTTCAAGTCATCCAGATTTATATAATTAGGTCCTATCTCAATCTATTTCTGTAACTATTGCTATCTATTTCTATAGCTATCTAGCTACATTAAAAATAGAAGATAAAAAGTCTCTACGATATGTTTTTTGGAATATTTACAGATAGAAAACATAGATAGCCATAGATAATACAGGTTGGGTTGGACCCTACACAATAAGACTACAATTCCAAAGAAATGTGATAAGGTAAGGAATACATCTGAGTCATCCATTTTTACCTTCAGATAAGACGTTTTATTTGCACCTTGCTCTATGTCAATATTCAGTAGATTATTCAACAAAACTGTCTCTTAATCTCATATGTAATAGTAGCATATAGTTTTTTTTTTCACTTTTTTTTTTTATTTAATAGCCTTTTATTTACAGGATATATACATGGGTAACTTTACAGCATTAACAATTGCCAAACCTCTTGTTCCAATTTTTCACCTCTTACCCCCCCCACCCCCTCCCCTAAATGGCAGGATGACCAGTAGATGTTAAATATATTAAAATATAACTTAGATACATAATAAGTATACATGACCAAAACATTATTTTGCTGTACAAAAAGAATCAGACTCTGAATTATTGTACAATTAGCTTGTGAAGGAAATCAAAAATGCAGGTGTGCATAAATATAGGGATTGGGAATTCAATGTAATGGTTTTTAGTCATCTCCCAGAGTTCTTTTTCTGGGTATAGCTAGTTCAGTTCATTACTGCTCCATTAGAAATGATTTGGTTGATCTCGTTGCTGAGGATGGCCTGATCCATCAGAACTGGTCATCATCTAGTATTGTTGTTGAAGTATATAATGATCTCCTGGTCCTGCTCATTTCACTCAGCATCAGTTCGTGTAAGTCTCTCCAGGCCTTTCTGAAATTGTCCTGTTGGTCATTTCTTACAGAACAGTAATATTCCATAATTTTCATATACCACAATTTATTCAGCCATTCTCCAACTGATGGACATCCATTCAGTTTCCAGTTACTAGCCACTACAAAAAGGGCTGCCACAAACATTCGTGCAAATACAGGTCCCTTTCCCTTCTTTATAATCTCTTTGGGATATAATCCCAGTAGTAACACTGCTGGATCAAAGGGTATGCACAGTTTGATAACTTTTTGAGCATAGTTCCAAACTACTCTCCAAAATGGTTGGATTCGTTCACAACTCCACCAACAATGAATCAATGTCCCAGTTTTCCCACATCCCTCCAACAATCATCATTATTTTTCCTGTCATCTTAGCCAATCTGACAGGTGTGTAGTGAGTATCTTAGAGTTGTCTTAATTTGCATTTCTCTGATTAATAATGACTTGGAGCATCTTTTCATATGACTAGAAATAGTTTCAATTTCTTCATCTGAGAATTGTCTGTTCATATCCTTTGACCATTTTTCAATTGGAGAATGGCTTGATTTTTTATAAATTAGAGTTAATTCTCTATATATTTTGGAAATGAGGCCTTTATCAGAACCTTTGACTGTAAAAATATTTTCCCAGTTTATTGCTTCCCTTCTAATCTTGTCTGCATTAGTTTTGTTTGTACAAAACTTTTCAGTTTGGTATAATCAAAATTTTCTATTTTGTGATCAGTAATGATCTCTAGTTCTGCTTTGGTCATAAAGACCTTCCCTTCCACAGGTCTGAGAGGTAAACTATCCTATGTTCCTCTAATTTATTAATAATTTCATTCTTTATGCCTAGGTCATGAACCCATTTTGACCTTATCTTGGTGTACGGCGTTAAGTATGGATCAATGCCTAGTTTCTGCCATATTAGTTTCCAATTTTCCCAGCAATTTTTATCAAACAGTAAGTTCTTATCCCAAAAGCTGGGATCTTTGGGTTTGTCAAAGACTAGGTTGCTATATTTGTTGACTGTTTTATCCCTTGAACCCAATCTATTCCACTGATCAACTAAACTATTCCTTACCAATACCAAATAGTTTTGGTAACTGCTGCTCTATAATATAATTTTAGATCTGGTACAGCTAAGCCACCATCATTTGATTTTTTTTTCATTAATTCCCTTGAAATTCTTGACCTTTTGTTTTTCCATATGAACTTTGTTGTTATTTTTTCTAGGTCATTAAAATAGTTTTTTGGGAGTCTGATTGGTATAGCGCTAAATAAATAGATTAGTTTAGGTAATATTGTCATCTTTATTATATTTGCTTGCCCTATCCAAGAGAATTTAATATTTTTCCAATTGGTTAGATCAGACTTAATTTGTGTGAAAAGTGGTCTGTAATTTTGCTCATAAAGTTTCTGATTTTCCCTTGGCAGATAGATTCCTAAATATTTTATATTATCAGTAGTTACTTTAAATGGAATTTCTCTTTGTAACTCTGACTGTTGGATTTTGTTAGTGATATATAAGAATGCTGATGACTTATGTGGGTTTATTTTATAACCAGCAACTTTGCTAAAGTTGTGGATTATTTCTAATAACTTTTTAGCAGAATCTCTGGGGTTCTCTAAGTATACCATCATGTCATCGGCAAAGAGTGATAATTTGGCTTCCTCATTGCCTATTCTTATTCCTTTAATCTCTTTCTCAGCTCTTATTGCTATAGCTAGCGTTTCTAATACAATATTAAATAGTAACGGTGATAGTGGGCAACCTTGTTTCACTCCAGATCTTATTGGAATGGTTGCAGTTTGTCTCCATTACATATGATGCTTACTGATGGTTTTAAATAGATGCTGCTGATTATTTTAAGGAAAAGTCCATTTATTCCTATACTCTCAAGTGTTTTTAATAGGAATGGATGTTGGATTTTATCAAATGCTTTTCTGCATCTATTGAGATGATCATATGGTTTTGTTAATTTGGTTATTAACATGGCCAATTATATTGATAGTTTTCCTAATATTGAACCAGCCCTGCATTCCTGGTATAAATCCTACTTGATCATAGTGTATTATCTTGGAGATGATTTTCTGTAGTCTTTTGCTAATATCTTATTTAAGATTTTAGCATCAATATTCATTAGGGAGATTGGTCTATAATTTTCTTTCTCTGTTTTCAGCCTACCTGGTTTAGGTATCAGTACCATGTCTGTGTCATAGAAGGAATTTGGTAGGACTCCTTCATTCCCTATTTTATCAAATAATTTATATAGCATTGGGGCCAATTGTTCTTTAAATGTTTGGTAAAATTCACATGTAAATCCATCTGGTCCTGGGGATTTTTTCTTAGGGAGTTGTTTAATTGCCTGTTCTATTTCTTTTTCTGAAATGGGACTACTCAAGCAATTTACTTCTTCCTCTGTTAATAGTAGCATATAGTTTTAAAGTAACTCAGCAAAGGAGGACACCTGAGGAGGGAGGAAAGAAAAGTAAATTCCCCCTCAATTTTATGATTGTTGCTTTCATGATAGTTTTATGGAATTTAACTATTTACAAAAAGGAGACAGAATCTTTCTAACATTCTGCTAACTGAATATTAGCTGATAGGGCATTTACTTAGTGTTAAAAATTAGCCAATTGTATCATAGTAATCATAATATAAATATATCATTATTTCTTGTAACTGCAGCCACGTCCATTCCTCCTAAATATTTTGAAACCTTTTTTTTTTCCAATAGTTTTCCTAATAATAGGTTTCCTAATAAAATGTTTCCCTTTGGAACACACATTGTTTATAAACTGTGTTTGTCTGGCTTTTAAACATTTTAAATCAGTTTGTGATCTAAACATATAGATAGCCAAATTGGTTTCCATAGATCATTATTGAACTTTATGGGAATTAGTTGTTGTTCCCTGATGCATAATAAGTGTCAGAACCTAGTGAGGTTCAGAAGAGGGAGAAGAGCAGTTGTCCAATTTAGCCCTTACACTGGGTAAAATCACCATATCATTACACTGCCCTCTGCAGGATCCAGATCTCCGGTAGAAGGAAAGCAGTTTCTTTTATAAATAATTTGAGATGAAAGCTCAAGAAAAACCACACCATCCACGATAGGTAAAGCAACAACAGTACAGCAAAAAGGGCTGATGCAAATTGAGTTTTCTGTGAAAATTAATGAATCTGAGATAGACATCGAGTACACAGCAAGATTCCCCCAAACTGAAAATAGAACAGCAATAAAAATGCCACAATGTGATAAGGTAGCAATAACACATGAGAGGTTTTATGTATCACTCAAGGAAAAAAAAAAGAAGAAAAGAAAAGGGAAACAGTTACTATAAATGAATGGGTGGTATTTGTTTGGACTTTTTTTTCTTTTTTTGTTTAGTTTCACCTGATTAACACACTGGGAAACATCTGCAAAATGATAGATTAATTAGAAAAAATGTGTAACTGTATGTGTGTGTGCACACATGTGTATTTATATGTATGTGGATGTATGTGTTAACGGGAAAGGGGGGAAAGGTTCATCCATAAGAGATTCCATCCAAAGCCCCGATCATTACACTGAGGTGGGTTTTGAAAGTCATTTACATAATAGCTAACAAAAATGTACTCAGCAAAATACCGGGCCTCCTAAACACAGGAGATAATTACGTTGGGAGAATGATATTCCATTGCCATCTCCATTTTCAAGATACATTTATTTGCCCTGTACACAGCTCAGAACAACCAAACACATATTAACATATCGCGTAGGTGTGCGCCATTACAGTCTACAAGATGCAGAGAGTTGGGGCTGGGTGTTGGGGGAGGAGGGGGTGTGGTGGGAAGAGATGCAGGAGGAAAAGGAAATACAACATTCTATTCTTGGCATATATGTACCACCTGAATGGTATTTTTCATTATCTCCTACACTGGGAACATTGTATTATTCCACTGGGAAGTCATAGCAGAAGAGATATAATTATCAGCAAAGTAATGGGGATGCTCTTGCTAATGGCCAGCTATTCAAATATCTCAATATAATCGTCTTGCCCAATCTCTCCCCATTGCATACTCTTCTGGAGAAACTCATCATTTTTTCCACTTACCCCAGCATAATGAATTCATTTTGCATTTTCTTTGTGAGAAATTAAGAGGAATCGCAGTGTAATGTGTTGACATTTGAAATTCAGTATAGAAAAGTTTAGACTGGCAATTCAGTTTAATCGCACGCTAGCAGGGAGAGTCTGCTTATTAAATTAGTTCCCTGTGTACTGGGTCTGTATTTCTTTGTAAACCTCTCCCCTTCTACCTTGCTTTGTTTTTTTTTTTTTTCTCTTTTCCTGCATGACCTAGTTTGCTTTAAAAAAAAAAAAAAAAAAAAGAGAGAGAGAGAGAGAGAGAAAGAAAGAAGAGAAGAAAAAAAGAAAAAAAAAATAGTGTTCCCACCTGAAGTATTTTTTGAGCTCCATTTTTACGATCATCATTGTTGACACTGCAGATGAGGGTTGAGTAAGAGGCCCTAGAGAAAAATGTAAAAAATAAATAAGTGAATCGTTGCCTCTAGTCAAAAGCCAAACAAGTGCTTTGTCTTGTCGGGTCACATTAAACCACAGTCCTGACCGATCTCGGTAGCTAATGATCTCCTAATATTCCCTTTTCACAAGATTGAAGCTGCTAGCTTGGCTGTCCTTGTCATGTCTCAGATGAAGTATCTATTTCCATATGCTGTAGTCCTGATTTTCCCCTGAATGCCAAAAGAATGAAGTCAGTTTTATTTCTCTTACTGTGGACATGTATGACTACCTTGTGCCTATCAAGACACTTCTTTAATTTGCCCCAAAGAAGGCTGAGATTCAGGAATAGATAATAACATGGCCCTGGTATACAGAGTGAATACTGTATATATTATTGGGCTGGTAAATAACTCAAATTTCTTCTAATACAGAACTCTAGAGTTGATCTACAGTCTTCACTCCCAACATTGATCAAGATATAAAACAGATGAGGGGAAAAGGATGGCTTACATTGGAACAGACAACATAGGAAGTAATCTCTCTCTGGGCTCTTCCCCTGGAAAATTTTAGAATGCATTAGGATTTCATTAGTATGAATAGGTTGTGAAAGTCATGAACTTTTGAAAGTCATTCCAAATCTTAATTAGGAAGAGAAGATATTTGTTGGTAGTAATATACAAATATCCCACAATTTATCAAAGCTATATTTAGATGAGGGGTGGCTATAAGGAACACTTTTGTAATGTAAGTTTTATCTTTATGTTATCATTTATTATAAAATTTGAAATATGGTCCCATGTAAGAAAAAATTCTTTTTAGACTGAAATGAATGGAAGTTCCTATAGATAAAAGATTCTTTCCCTTCTCCTTCCCCTTTCAAACTGAAGAGAGACATGAATAACATTTAGCATGTATCTGTTAGACTGGAATAATTCTGATTAAAATTTTGCCAAATAAGAGGTTAAAATGGTAGTAGACTACTGGGGGCAATGGCAGTTATAATACACAGTGGCACATTGTGTACTGATATCTTATAGTACTTGAAGGACTAAACCAGTTTTGAGTTTCCCTTTGCTATCATTGTAATCACCACTCAACTTAAGGGATTTCTCTCTTGGCTAGAAAGTCTTAACCCCACATGTGTAGTACTGACATCTGGTGCTCTTTTATTTTGAATATTTATGTCTAAATAAATGTCTCTGATGCCTCATCCTAGTGTAGAAGTAGTCCTAGCTTATCTAGAGATATACCAGAGGAGTACAAATTCCAGGAGAGTGCTTTCAAGCTAGAGAGGCTTTGAGAATTAATCTAGTGATGGATTATGAATTAGTGAATTTTGTAGAGAGGCTCATCATCAGACTGGCTATGGAATGCTGATTTATTTATTTTTCTTACACCAGCTCTTGAAGATCATTGAGAGATTAAACACAACAGGGAGGGAGTTTGGGGGGGGGCGGGGGCACAGAGAAAAGCATACCAGTATGGGGACTAGGAAGAACAAAGACTCAGAAACAGGCAAATGTGAGGCATATATAGAGAAAGGATAATTCCATTTGTAGAAAATAAGCTTCAAGAAAAGGAATGGTAAGTGATAAGGATGAAAACCAAATGAGATAGTGTTACATAGTTGGTGACCTAAAATGTCAAGTTAAGGAATTTGAACATTATTTAATAGGTGCTAGGGAGCCATTGAGGGATTTTGAACAAAAAAAACTGTTAGAGCCAGATCTATGTATAAGGGAGGACAGCAATGTGAATGACAGATAGGAAAGGCTCTTCTCTTTCTGGAGAGGAGGGACAAAGACCCCCAAGAACATTATTGCAATATTTCAAGCTAATAGTTATTGGAGTTTGTCCCGTTAGTAACCATGGAAATAGAACAGAAAGAACAAATGTGAAAAATATTCCAGATTTACAATGAACAGGATTTTCTAACTGGATGCAAGAAGTGATGAAGAGCCAAAGAAAACACTAATTTTCAAACAGAGAGAATAGTGGTATCATTGATAGGTTCTTGACATTGTTTTTATCTTTATTAATTGAATTTGATCTGAATTTCCTGTTCTGGTCATATATTTATGCTACAATTTACTATCTCCTCTAGGCTTACTTTAACAATCATAATTCCTTTGAGCTAAGAATAGGCTTAAAGAAGAAGATTAATGAGATTCTACAATCTAAAATAGGATGGTCTTATCATGTTCTTCACTATGGCACTCATATTTGGATATAGAAGGGATTCTACCTTAAATAACTTCAATAAAATACTAGGTTTATAGGAATATTGAACCTATTTTGACCAGTGTCAATTAAATATTCTCCACTGGCCATATAATTTAAGGATGGTGATCCTCTAATCTATGAGTAAGGATTGATTAATTGAAGGTAGCACCACTCACTATTGTATGAAATCATATGCAGAGTCCCCAAGTTTTTCATCTATAACCTTTATGGAGGGCAATCTCCCAAAACATGACTGTGAAATTGCTATCCTGTTGGTATTAGTGCCTTACCATACATTACTTCAAAAACATAAAACATGGTTCTTTTAGCAGCATGGTCCTAACTTAACTATTAATTCATTATAAGAACAGCAACACAAAGACAAAGCTTTTGAATTTAGTGATATAAGAATTATTAGTCTTATTTTATAAATAAAAAAATTTGCCATAGTTTAAACAACTAGGAAGCAACAAACTGGGACTGAAATTTATGTCCAATGAATCCAAGACCAGCACTCTTTACACCAAGGACAAGCAGAAGTAGGTAGTCAGAGAGTAGAGCTGTGGACCTAGAGTCAAATTCTGACCTCAGATATTTTCTAGAATGATTTTTCTACTAGTTAATCTTAATAACTACTAGTGATCTTACCAATACCTTTGTGTAAGTAAATATATAGTAATATTTTCATTGCTCAAAAGAAAAATGAAGGAAATAGGGTGAATAATTTACTCCAAAAGGGATTAGTATAAGGAGAAAAATCATTACAGTTATTCTATTCTAGAAAGAAGTGAGGTTAGGTAGAAATAACAATAGAATGAGATAGGAAACAAGGGTTTTAATCCTAGATATACCACTGTGACCTTGAACAAATAATATTATATCCCTGGACATCAAATTCCTCAAGTATAAAAATAAAAAGCTAAACTAGATAATCTATAAAGTGTACTTGAGCTGTGAAATTCTATGATTCAGATATAAACTAGCTTTTTGAAGTCCAAGCTCTGAAAGGTTATAGACAGGAATTATTCTAATAATTGGCTTCAATTCATATTATATTGAAGATTTGTTTTTTTAACATATACCTGGGCTTAAATAAAGGCTATAAAAGGATCAATATACTATAAAGTGATATGTGACAGATTTGAGAATCAACAAATATTAATTGAACATATTTCCTGTCCTTAGTGAGCTACAATCTAGTTGAAATTACATGAGGCAATTAGAGAAGAGTTAATTATAAAATGTGAAAGAGAGAGACAGAGAGGAGGGGAAAGAAAGAGAGAGGGCGAGAGAGAGAGAGAGAGAATGGAAAAGAGAGAAAAAGATAGAAACATACAGAGGAGAGGAAGGAAAGAGGCAGGGAGGAAGAGATAGAGACAGAGAGGCACAGAGAGTGACAAACAGACAGAGACAGACACAGAGACAGAGAGAGAGGCAGAGGGACAAAGAGGAGAAACAGAAAGACAAAGAGAGATGGAGGAAAGGACAGAAGGAGGGAGGGAGAAAAAGACAGAGACAAAGAGATATGGAAAGAGAGACTCAGAGAGAAAGAAGTGGGACAGGCTGGAATTCAGATAGGAAAAAAATGTTACATATTAATGTAATTGGAGAAAGTGGAAGAACATGGGAAAATCAGAATCAAGGTGGCCTGAGAGGGAAGGGAAGGGAGTAGGTATTTAAATAATGTCTACTATGTGCAGGCACTATGCTAGCACTTTGCAAATATAATCTCACTACATCCTCACAACAACATTACAAGGTAGCTATCTTATTATTACTATTATTATTCCTGTTTTAAAATTGAATAAACCGAGGCAAAGAAAAGTTAAGTGATTTACTGAGAGTCACACAGCTAGTAAGCATCTGAGGCCAGATTTGACTCTCGATCCAAGACTCTACTGTCTGAGTTACCCACTTCTAGTCCCTAGCATAAAGAGTTCTGATCTTGGATTCATCAGACATAAATTCCAAAACCAGTTTGTTGCTTCCTAGTTGTTGGAACCTTGACAAGTTTTCGTATTTGAGACTAATAATTTTTGTATCATAATTCAAAAGTCTTGCTTTTATATTATTGTTGTTGTTATTATTCTTTCAATAATTTTGGTAAAGTTGGTACCAATTATAGGATGGCCAAGTAATTAAATGAACAAGGACACTGGGCACATGCTTCTAATGTTGATAGGAGTGGCAAAAGCAGGTGGAGGGGAAAGAGAATAAGTATTTATATATTGACTACTATGTGCTATGCTAAACAATGTTTACAAATATTATTTCAGGTCAGCAACCTGCAGGAACAACCATGGACTCTTCACAACAATCTAAAAAATGTTGTGGTTTATAATCATGAACATCAGTATGCTACCTCTTTTATTCTGTTTTTTGAATTTTATTTTTTTCATTGAAGACAGTTCCAGATATTACAAATCTATCCTTCTCATAGAATTTTTCCTTAGCACAAAGAAAAACAGAAGTAAAAGCTATAACTAAGAATGGATGTAAGTAATTCCATACACACAATCCCCCACCTATTTAAAAAAAAAAAAAAAAAAAAAAAAAAAAAAAAGAATGAAAGTATCCTTCCAATAATGTGTGGCTCCCCACTCCCATTCCTCCAGGGTGTAGGGCGAAGGGAATAATCATTTATATAGCCTCTAGTACATGCCTTAACATTTTACAAATATGATCTTGTAGATTTTCACAATTCTGTGAGGTGGGGACTTTATTATTCCCATTTTACAGTGAGGAAACAGAGGTTCACATAGCTAGTTAAATGTCTAAAGTAGGATTTGAACTAAGATTTTCCTGACACCGGCTCAGCACTCTATCCACTCTGATACCCAGTTGCCTTTCAGTTATTGTTGTTATTTGTTCCTGTTATTGTTTTTTAAACAAAATATTTATTAGTTGATCCTTGTAGACACATGAGGAAAGAGATGAGGTAAAGTATTCCTTTATTCTTTGCAGATTTTTAACTTTCACTTTATGTGACCACACTGGAAAAGGAAAAGCAAACAAACAAGCAAATTCATTTTTTCTGTCTTTGTCTCAGGGTTATCATCTATAAAATGAATTTGATCAAATTAGACTCCATCTCTAAGGGCCATTTCTGTTCTAACATTCTATCTTTCTATGACTGAGCCTGAGTTGCCTCATGTGCATGCTACCTGAGTCCCAAAGTCCATAGGTAGCTACTCTCTCCTGATTGGTGAAGGTCAATACCCACAGCCTCTATCAGGAATGGGGCAGAACTGGTGAAAGCCAGACAAAGGAGAGCCCAGTTCTTATTAACTCCATTCCAGGCACAGGGCATTGATTATTGATTGCCACTAATAAAGGGAGAAAGAGTGCTGAAATAAATGTGTTTGAGATTCTTCCTGGTCCAGAGCTATGATCCTGAAAGATTACACAGTTCTAAGTATTGTGACCTTTTTAATCTAGCTCCTATTCATTTTAAAACCAAATATTTTAGGATTCCTGCTGTTGGGTGCTTTCTTACTGACTTTCCTCCCTAGCTGGGACATCTACATGATTTCTCTCAGCTTCTTCCCATAGATGTTTATACCTTGGAATCCTGAATTTCCTTTGTGATTGTGTGTAGGAGCAAATGATGATTTAGGTGGGAGGGAAGGAGACCATTTTCCTCCTTTTTGTCTTTTGGTGTCTGTCCTCTTCATAGTGGCTGGAGGACTGAAAGGCTCTCATGACTATGCAGGAAGTTCTGTGTTCTGCTTGTCTCTGCAGGGCTGACACACTCATTTTCATTTCAAAGCCTGACAGTGTGTAAACTTGTCTTACACCATTAATTTTGGGAGTCATCTTCCACTGTCTTTCAGGGGAAAATTAGCAGTCAAAAGTGTTTAGTTTATGAAAATTGCAACACCCCTTTTAAAAAAAATGCAGCCTTGAGTGGTTAAAAACAAAGCCCCGCTGCCATTCTAGTGCATAACATGTCAATAAGAATTGTAAGAAAAGCAACCCTCAAATTGGAGAAAGACAGAAAAATAATATGGAGTTGGAAACTTTTGTTTTTCATTCAACAAACACTTGTCAGCTTACAGCTGGCATATTCAAAGCCCTGTCATTCCACCAGAACATTCATGTGTACACACACACACACACACACACACACACGAGAAAAAGAGAGGAAAGAAAGAGGGAGAGAAGAAAAGATAGAGACACACAGAGAGAGACATAGAGACAAAGAGAGTGAGAAGTATGTGTGCTTATTTTAATGTTCTTACACTGAAGACCTGAACTTGTATAAGCTATTTTTAACAAATCCTATTTAAAGTTTTGGCAGAATTACAAACCTAATTACTATATGTCATTTTCTAAATATAAATGTGAAACACATTCAAAGCAAGCAAGCAAAAAAAAAAAGCATTTGAAAGCATCTTTGCTACGGACTGGTTCTTCCCCTCTTTTTCTCTTTCTAAGCTAAATTAATGTTTTTTTTCTTTGCTTATTTGTTTTGTTTTTTTAATATTTCAGACAAGATTGGCCTTATTCCAATGTAGCAAGAGTGGGCAGATATTTTTGATTTCAGGGGGATTGAGAAGTTATCTTATCCCTTCCAAGTTACCTTTCTCATGCTGGTGCCATGAAAAATCACATCATTTGAATTACATTCATAAGATAACGTAAGCCTCTTGAAGACAAGGAAATCTTTATTTTTGTCTTTGTATAGCCTGTCATATTTTGTGAAGAGCTAGACCTGTGTGAGCAACTCCTAACATAAAGCAGATAATGAATAAATGCTTGTTGTGTATGAATCAATTAATTAAATTTGATGGTTTGATCACTTTCAATTGTAAATATTCCATGGTGACACTATGAGCTGTTATCAATCATAAATACTTTATTGTGAATGAATATCATATTCTCTCCTGTGACTTTTTTTTTCTTTTTCAAGGGGAAAAAGGAAGAATAAGGTAGAGATATTGAAGAGTCCTTGACTATCTGTATGTGTTAAGATGGAATAATCAGTAGGATAAAGAAAATAGAAGCAGAGAACTTTATGTGTGGAAAAAAAAAAAACATCATTTACTTTGAAATTCTGCCAAGCAACAACTCTAGTTATGGAACCTGCCCTGTTGTTCTGCTGTTTGTGCATCATAGGAACCCTCTGCAGAAGTTTAACAGAGAAAAAAAATCTTCTTCTTTCCCAATAATCATTCTCTTTTCTCTGTTGGTCTAAATCCTACCTATTCCTTAAGGTCCAGCTATCCTTTCTGAATGAAATGAATTTTTACTACTCTGGATTCAGGGATCATAGAATTAAAGTGAAAAAAGACTTTCCATTCTGGAACTTGTGGCCTATTCAACTCATTTAGGAAAACAAACAAGTAAACAAAAAAGCTGCTGATTTTGTCATATTACCTTAATATTTAAGTCATGTGACTCAATTAGTTCATACATCACAATTGTAACTAGATTTAAATTTCTTGATTATGGAAACAATGTCTTATGATTCTTTGTAACTCTGATGCCCCTTCACTTTATAATACATACAAATATTTATTGATTTAGCTATTGAAAGAGTTCTAAGCTCCATTCCTGTTTTGATATTCTATGAGCCCTGAATACTAAGGAAAGTTAGAAAAGACTGAGCCTAGTATGGAGCAGAACAGTTAAAAGAAGACATTCCTACAAAAAGTAGATTGGAGGGAACTTTGAAAGTTAGTAATGATTTAGATGTGGGCAGAGGAAGGGTTTGGATATTCCAATACATGAGCAATAGGATGAAGAGAGAATTGAATATATGGAAGAAAATATTCAGAAGATAAGGAAGAAAAGAAAAGAAAAATCGAAGGCATATCACAGCAAAAAAAAAAAAAATAGGGTAGATCCAACTGTTCCTGATGAGAGATTTCTCTACCATTTCTCACTTTTTATTCCTTACTCAACAGTCTTTATGAGAAAGAATTCATACTCTATAAGGCCAGAGAATCTCTCTTCTTGCTTTGAGAGTATGCACACTGCAGAAGTTGTATCCTAAAAATCTTTTCTCAGGCACTAAGAAACCAAGAAGACAACACCAAAATTCAGAGAAAAAGAAAGAAAACAAAAGAAAACAAAACAACAAAAACAAACTAACAAACAAAAAATAGGAAATAGATCTCAGAAATCTTATCCAGAGAATATTCTCCTCATGATCTACAGAGGTTTCATCAAGAGTAGAAAACTAAAAATAGAAACTGCAGGTTAAGTAAGTGGGATATACAGTTGGAAAAAAAATAAAACTACTCAGAGCTTAAAGGTTTAGAAAAGCTCTTTCTGCCACAAGCTCTGAAAGAATAAATTACATCGAGGGCTGTTTTAGTGTTCTCTTTATTTGGGAGGAGTGCAGTGTGGATTGATTTGGAGTGACCTGCATTTAAAAGCCTTGACATCCATGGAAACGAAGCACTTCCATTGTGATGTTGGTGTGTTACATTGCCCTCCTCCTCTTTTTCAGCAGATACAGAGCAGTAACTTTTACACAATGCAGCTTCTCAAGTCTCTTCCTGCTTAGCTACACAATTCAACATGGCAGCTAGTTAAGCATTCTCCTCTCATTCAGAATTGACCCTTCCAAGCATTCTTTGTCCTTCTTGTTTTCCTCTAATTTTCTAAGAGAGAAATAAAACAAACAACACAAGGGGCAAACCAAATATAATACCAACCCTGTAGGGATTAAAGAGAGCTTAAAATGTTTCACTAGATAATATGTAGTAGTCCATTGCTGTTGCATGATTGGTTGGGGACAGAGTTATCAATGACATTGAAACATATTCAACAATTTCCTGAGGAGGGGAAAAATATAGAGGACAGACTCATGTAGTTTTTTGTTAATTTCAACATTAAGAAACATACTATCAAATTGTTAAAAACCCAGATTTTGTTCCCAATGAATACTAAATAGCAAATCTGTCTAGCAGGAAGAAAAAAAAATGAAAACCAAATTCCTTGATTCCAGTCATAAATGTCAAGCTTAGAAGGAGTAATAAAAGCTAAATGTTTCAGAATATCCTCTACTTTCCTCCTCCTCTTCATAAAATATGAGGATTCAGTCCTTAGATGAAATTCTGTCCTCTATGAGTATAAACTATTAGAAAAACAACACTAAAATAGATAGAGGTATGGAATTGCTAAGTGTGAGTAGACATGAGATAGTAAACAACAGTAAGTAAATAATCTTGGAAATTATAGCTTGTTCTTAAATGGTAAAGGTATGTTGGTGGAATCATCTAGGTTAGTGTTCATTTTCATTTGTCACCTTTGAAAGTTAACTTTGAAGAATTCCAATATGAAGTGGAAGATGAGATCAGAAATCTCTAAGTCCAGGGTATCTAGGTGATGCTATGGATAGAGCACCATTGTTGGAATCAGGAAGATTCATCTTCCTGAATTCAAATCTTATTTCAGACACTTATGAGCTATGTGAACTTGGATAAGTCCCTTATTTGTTTTAATTCTTTATCTATAAAATGAATTGAGAGAGGAAATAGCAAACCACTCTAATATTTTTGCTAAGAAAACCCCAAGAGGGGACACAGAGTAGGACACTACAAAAAACAACTGAAGAACAACAAAGAAGTCCAGGAAAGATGTTGCACAGATCAAGACTGTGTTATTTCTGATCACTTCAATAGCAGAACAGAAAACCTAGTGTCAGTAACCACAAATGTGATTTAAATCAGTCCCCAAAGCATAAACTATACTAAAAGCCTCTATCTGTTGTTCTTGTTGAGATCAACTATATGGCCCAATGGACAAAATGCCACTTTTCCTGGGATCAACGTTGGTCTCAGAGACTTTCTAGCTGTATGACCTTGAGCAAGTCACTTAATGCTGTTTGCCTCAGTTTCCTCCTCTGTAAAAATGAATTAGAGAAGGAAATTGGTAAATCACTTCAATATCATTGCCATGAAAACTCCAAATGAGGTCATGAAGAGCTGGAGATTATTGAAAACAACTGAACAACAACAAAAATGTATTTGAATCACAAGTGTGATTTAAAATCAACCCCAAAGTTAGTAACTGCACCAAATTCCCCTATTATGTTTCAAATGCATGCCATTGGCCAAATGGGGGATTAAGAGAGGTGATTTTCAGGACAACTTGTCCCCACCAATAGAGATGCAGTACAATAAGTCATTATTTAGGACTATCTGTGATTCCTACGTGCTTTTTTTGTTTAGCACTGAGAAAAGTTCTTAGAAACAATGAATGGGGGATATGAGAGGGGGTTCTTGGATGAGACATTGCCACTTCTAACATTCAAGTGTTCTTTCATGGTTATAGTAGAAAAAATAAATTGCCTGACTTGGAAAAAAATGTAGATGGAACTGAGAAAAGAAAAGAGCAAATTAAAGAAGGATTGGGGAAGGGACAATAGTATGTGAAAAGTGTGATGTCCTAGCTACAGCTCCTATCAAAGAAAAGAATTAATGAAGGGTAGTCTATAGAAATAAAGATGGGTGTGTGTTCACCTTACATAAATGTCAGTTTTGCCTGATGGCATCGTCCATAAAGAAGTAGAAAATGGAAATCTGAAGGACTAAGGCATGAATCCTGCAGAATAGCTCTATTTTTATATGAAATTTGTACCAGTCAGTTTTATTCAGGAGTTGAACTTTTCTGTAGCTAAACTCAAGGAATAGCTGATCTCAATGAATTGCTAAAGCATTAGTGGAGCTATTGTTAAAATGTGGTAAAATGTCTTTCAACTTTAAAACTTGATGTTTGAGGCTCATTCTGAGCTGCAGTCTTTTCAAAAGTTTCTTCTTCCCCCAGAGTTGCAACTTGAATGGAGGTGGGTGGAGGAAGACATTTCAGGAATTGAGATTTTGGTTTTGCAAATTCTTTTAAAGAATTGTGATTCTGTTCCTCACAAAAATTCAGCCCAAACCAGGTAATTTCTTTAAAGTAAGAGTGTTGTCACTGTGATTTGCATTCCATTAATCTGGTGCCTTTTAAAGTCCTTTTTTTTCTTTTTTTAAAAAATCTATTCCTGTCACATCTCAATATAACCCTACAGAAATTTCACATCCTACTTAGAATCATAGAAATCTAGAAGGCACCTTAGAAGCCATCTACTCCCAACTTTCTCCTTTGGTAGAGAACTGAGGCACAGAACTGGGAAATGATTTGCCTATAAGGATGGGGATAAGAAAAGGGAACAGGCATTTAATAATGTGCTACACTGTGCTGAATTCTCCTGGAGACAACCTTGGGAAATAGCTGCTATTGTTAGACCCATTTTATAGATGAGGAAACTAAAGCAGATAGAATTTAAATGATTTGCCTACAATCACATGACTCAGACATTGGATTTTACCTCAGGTCTTCCTGACTCAGTCCAATATTCTAGGTACTGTGCTATCTAGCATATAATTAACAGCAAAACAGAAACTGGAACCCAGTTCTCTATCCTCCAAGTCCTTTGCTCTTTTCACTAAACAATAATACTTCACAGTGGTGGTTTGTATAAGGAAGTTGATAATATTTATATCTGATTAATTGGTTTTTCTTTTGTGCCATTTTCTTATTAAAGGAAATAGCTCCATCTCTGGGGCCAAGATTGTGAGCTAATTAAGATTGTGAACATTATCTAGGACCATCAATCCTTTGATATTGTTTATTCCTTAGTTCAACTCATCTTAAAGGTAAGTAAATATGATTGTCTTTCATATTTTAATAATTTTACTGGTGAGTGATTAAAATACCTTGAAATCTGTAAGGGCGATAGCAGTATATTATTTCTACAAACCATTGACAAACTAACTTCCAAAACTATTGATTTCACCAAGCAAAATCCTCACCCATCTTCAAAGACCCCCATGATTTGCCTCTTGTTTACTAAGTCCAGTCCAGACTCCTCTGTCTGACATCAAAACTTCTCCATATTCTTCCCTCACTTTCCAAACTTGTTTTCTACTATATTCATGAGCTATTGTCCACCAGTGCTAAATCATGTATTTCTTGCCATCATGTTGAACCCTTTCTACCCCTGAAATGCTTTCTATTCTGACCTTCAATCCTTGCCGATTATCTCCATGGACACCTCTATGTCTAAGATGCACTGATTTTCTGTCAACAAAGTTTTGCCCCCAATTTTTCTATTATCATGTGCTCTTGATATTTAATAAGACCTTAATCTCATGAAGCCATTTACCATTCTGTCTATTTCTTTTTCTTTCCCATAAAACCTCTTTCAGTGATACCCAATAGGTAGTAATAATAGCTAACAAATCTATTACATTTTCAGGTTTCTAAAACACTTCTGATTTGACTGTCACAACTCTTCTGAGCTAGGTAATATTATATTAATTGATGAGAAAACTGAGGTCAAGAGAAGTTATCTTTTAGAGTCATATACGTAGTTTGTGTCTGAGTCAGGTCTTTTTGACTCAAGTCCCACAATCTATCTACATTACCTAGTTACCTAAAGCCTATAGATAATAGATGTCCATTAGGCTTGGGATTCTTTCTAGAATGGAATCAAGCATTAACACTTAAAAGGCTGGTATTTTTAAATCACTATTAGTCAGTAAAATGCAATTAAGACTACTCTAAGGTACCACTACACACCTCTCAGATTGGCTAAGATGACAGAAAAAGTTAATGATGTATGTTTGAGGACATGTGGGAAAATTGGGATACTGATACATTGTTGGTGGAACTGTGAACTGATCCAACTATTCTGGAGAGCAATATGGAACTAAGCCCAAAGGGCTATCAAACTGTGCATACCCTTTGCCCCAGCAGTGTTTCTATGGGGCTTGTATCCCAAAGAGATCATAAAGGAGGGAAAGAGACACACATGAGCAAAAATGTTTTTGGCAGCCCTTTGTGTAGTGGCCAGAAACTGGAAAATGAGTAGATGCCCATCAATTGGAGAATGGCTTAATAAGTTATAATATATGAATGTTATGGAATATTATTGTTCTATAAGAGATGATTAGCAAGATAATTTCAGAAATCCCTGGAGATACTTACATTAATTGATGTTAAGTGAAATGAGCAGAACCAGGAAATCATTGTATAGAGGAACAAGAAGAATATGAGAAGAACAATTCCGAGGGACGTGGCTCTTTTAAACAGTGAGATGATTTGGGCCAATGGTCTTGTAATAGAAAGAGTCAACTGCATCTAGAGAGAGGACTGTGGGGACTTAGTGAAGATCACAACATAATATTTTCAATCTTTTTATAGTTGTTTGCTTGCATTTTGTTTTTTTCTCATTTTTTTATCTGATTTTTCTTGTGCAACATAATTATAGAAATATGTATAGAAGAATTGCATGTGTTTAACATTTATTGCATTACTTGCTCTCTTAGGGGAGGTGATGGGAGGAAGGAAGGGAAAAATTTTGGAACACAAGGTTTTACAAGGGTGAATATTGAAAATATGTATATATTTTGAAAATAAAAAGATTTAATAAATTAAAAACAGATAGTATTTTTAAAAATACAATGTACAGGATTTGTTTAAGAAAAAAAGCCCATTATGAAACAATATTGAAAAGAAAAAAATGCAGTCTTTTTTTGCACTTAAATATATATATATATATAGTTGCCACTACAGCAATAGAAACTTAGGTGAGACATAAAGTGCTGCTATTTCAAGATAGACACTAGTCTGAGTCACTTAGATTCCCTTGGGAATATTAAGGATAGAATAGGTTTTTGAGGGAATAAAATAGATAATAATATGCACTGAAAAGAATTGATGTACAGCCTTGTCTGGAGGCGAAACACCAAGACTAGGCCTCCAGAATGCTAACAGTTTGCTCATTCAAAACAATGCTAACTGAAATAAAGCAACAGTAGGCTGGAAAGCTGTTAAGTCCCCACTTGCAGTTTCTAGCAAAGATCACAGCAAAAAATAGACTCCAAATTCAACTTGTCTTCATTTCAACTCCACAAGGGCCCAGCACTGGGGAACTGCTGGAGCTTCCATACAAGCCTGTTGACCAGCTTTTGTGCTGGCTTTTCTTCCTGCCCAGTTACCCAATTAGTACCTTGTTAACCACACACCTGCAGTGTCTTTCCCCTCAGGCTCTACTGCTCTCTCTGTAGCTTTTAACCCCTTCTGTACACATTGCTTAACACACACTATTAAGGTGTCCCTGTGGTTAGCTGAGAATATATGGTGCCCCTTGGTTGCCAAAGTAATTAGCTTACAGGGACATTTCATCTAATATAACTGTAAAATCAAGAATAGATCAAACTTCCCTGCCTGTAAAATCTGCTGGGGAGCAGTGAATGAGAACACTTTTCTTATAGGTAATCAGCTTGCAAGGCAACCTGGAGCATGTTAGAGGCAGGATATCCGGAGTCTTCAGTCAAAGATATGTCAGAAAACCCTTGTCTTATTAAAATCTATCCATGCCCCAGAAAGACAAAATCTCCTGGGAAGCCAAAAGGAAAATGATGAGTCAAGGAAAAGCATCTGGATATTTTTCTGAGGGCTTTCTCACACTCACAGTGACTGATGCTTCCCTGAATAACCTTCTACAGTTTGGAAATCGGGACATTTTGCTTATCTCCAATCTCCAAGCATTTTTTTTTGGTAGGTTGCCTAGGACTCTTTAGAGAGGATGGACAACAGTTCATGTATCTCATTCAAAGCAAACATACAACCCTGATTTTGGGGATGCCTTCAGTATGCTTCTAATTAAGGGAATAGTTGCTTAAAAAAAAAAATTCTCATCTATCCCTAACTGAAATTAATCTTACTGCACTTCCTGTTGGAAGCTATACAGTCGGTAGCAGTTTGGTGTTCTTGTATTGGGGAGAAAGGAGCCACAAAAGTCAAGCAATAATAAGTACCCCAACTGCTCACATTTTTGCAATCACAGATCAAAGCTGATGGAATGGGTGAAGTTTTATTTTAGTTCTTATCTCCATGATTGTTTTTTCCCCTCCAGTTGCTAACAAGATAGTATGTCTTGTAGGTATTTTGGGAGGTGCATTTTCCTCTTTTAAAAGGGTAGTAAACTACTAGTTGTCAACTAGATAGCTCCACAGAGTTAATTTTTGATTCCTACTATTCTATTGGAATTTTGAGGGTGTTTCTCTGGCCCCAGAACACATGCTTTCCATAGGTTTGCATGTTCTCCCTAATCATCCCTAGTTTTACTTTCGGTGGGTGCTTGAGGCATTGGGTTCCCCAGGGAGGATTAGAAATGGCATTGTTAATAAAAAGCTGAGTAAACAAATGACTGACAGATTCACCACAGGGAATATCCTGCCCTGGGCTTTGAGAAAGAAGGATTCAGAAGGGATTTTCACAATTATATTGCAGACTTGGCCAGCAGAGCAGATCTGGTGAAAATGATGAGATTGTTTGCTCTGATATACATGGTATGGTCTCCAGTGGTTTCTTTGTGTTGATTCTTTTTTAACTATAAAGACTTTCCTGTTCATTTTTCTTTATAAGGTTCCTTATTTTGCTTTGCTTTTTTAGACTCTCCAGACCTGGGATTCTCTCTACAAGACAGTTGGCCAGCACCTTCTAGAAGGAACCAGGTGAATTTATTTAGTCATTTCTCAAAATTCAATTGTTCCTTTACCTCTCTCACTTAGCTTCAGAGTCCTCTAGGAAGAGGGATTCAACTGGAGTAAGGATTCAGAACTTTTTGTGTGTCTAAGGAACCTCACACACATATACAAATATACACACAAATATATTGTGTGGCAACACAACCTTGGCAGTATGTTGAAGCCTATGGACTTATTTTTAAAATAATGTGGGTTTTTTTAGTTTTAAATATTCTTTAATTTTCCCCCAATTACTTGTAAAAAAAACAATTTTTAACTGTTCTTTTAAAACCTATTTATTTTAATGCACATTGCTTTATGGATCATGTTGGGAGAGAAAAATCAGAACAATAGGGAAAAACATGGGAGAGGAAAAAAACTGAAAAAAGAAACCAACGTAGCATGTGTTAATTTACATTCAGTCTCCATAGTTCTATTTCTGGATGCAGGTGGCATTTTTTGTCCAAAGTTTATTGGATCACTGAACTACTGAGAAGAACTAAGTCTTTCATAGTTGATCATCGTACATTCTTGCTGTTATTGTGTACAATGTATTCTTGGTCCTGCTTGCTTTGCTCAGCATGTTTGTGTAAATCTTTCCAGACCTTTCTAAAATCAGCTTGTCATCATTTTTTATACAACCATAATATGCCATTACCTTTCTATACCACAGCTTATTCCCTAATTGATGGCCATCTACTCATTTTCCAATTCTTTTTTTTTTTTACCACAAAAAGAGATACTTCAAACAATTTTGGTCCTTTTCTGACAAATCCAGTAGGGCACTACTAGGTCAAAAAGAATGCACAGTTTTACAGTTGTCTGGGCATAATTCCAAATTGCTCTCCAGAATGTTTAGATCATTTTACAATTCTACTAACAATGCATTAGTGTTCCAGTTTTCCCACATCCCCTCCAACATTTATCATTTTCTCTTTTTTGTCAGTTTAGCCAATCTGATAGGTGTGAGGTGGTACCTCGAGTTGTTTTAATTTGCATTTCTCTAATCAGTAGTCATTTAGAACATTTTTTCATATGATTATAGATGAATTTAATTTTGTCATCTGAAAATTGTTCATATCCTTTGACCATTTATTAATTGGGGAATGACTTGTATTCTTATAAATTTGGCACAATTCTTTATATATTTTAGAAATGAAATCTTTATCAGAAACATTGGCTGTGAAGAATTTTTCACAGCTTTGTACTTCCATTTCAATCTTGTTTCTGTTGGTTTCGTTTGTGTAAGAACTTCTTAATTTAATGTAATCAAAGTTGTCCATTTTGCCTTTTATAGATCTTCTTTGATTATAAATTTCTCCCTTCTCTAAAGATCTTAAAGAGGGAACCCCAAAACTGAAAATCTTTAAAGGAGAAAACCTCCTTCAACTTTCTTCAGTAAGGGGACTCCACCTCAAGCACAGTTTCATCTTTGTTATCTGGGTGTGGTCGGCTCAGTCCTGAAACCCACTGAATTCAATTCAAATTCTAACCCTAGCTGAAACCCAGTGAGAAGCCAACCTGGGACTCCATCCATGAGCCCCCTTCAGGTTGTAGCCAAAACTCCCCATTATAAAAGAGCCAAACTAAACCCTCTCTTTGCAGAGGTTCTCAACATGCCAGCCCTATACTTGTCACGCCAAGGATCTCTGCCCACTGGAATCCTGTTTCCATTGCCCTCTTCTCTCTACCCTCCGCTATTTCCTTAACTAAACTTGAACTCTACTTTGAATCCCCATAATTTTATCTCTTTTATCAATCTAGGTTTTCGGGTCTGTAAATTCCTTTACAGAGAACTGCACCTCTGGAAAGGGGATCCTCAGAACTCCCTACCCTTGAGCCTCTACTAGACCTTATTTAACTCCCTGGCCATCAGAAACCCTCATTTCATTTGGGTAACCCAAATTTAAACCTCATCAATCTGATAGGTAAATTATTCCTATTCTCCTAATTTGTTTATAGCAGGGGTCCTCAAAGTACTGCCGGCGGGCCAGATGAGGACAATTATCTCCCTCACCCAGGGCTATGAAGTTTCTTTATTTAAAGGCCCACAAAACAAAGTTTTTGTTTTTACTATATATAATCCTGTCCTCCAACAGTCTGAGGGACAGTGAACTGGCCCCTATTTAAAAAGTTTGAGGACCCCTAATTATAGCATCATCCTTTATACCTATATCATTTACCCATTTTGACCTCATTTTGGTTTTGGGGTATGAAATGTAGGTCAAAAGTTTTTTTTTTTCAATTCATGAAACAAAAGTGATAAAATTACAAAGGAAATCAATTATTTTGAAATGCATTTTTCTATTTCCCCTTTCTCCCACCAAGTTCAGAAAACCAGGTTTCTTGAATTAAAGGATGTCTTAAGGAATTTTGTAGTCCTACATGTCCATGAAGCTCTGACATTCAACCATACTCTTTTTCTGAGTAAATAACTCATTAATAGTAACAAACAACTTGAGGGTTTTCAAAATTATTTTGTGGTAACAAGCCTTAGAGTTTGACATGAGTATTTTTACTTTACAAATGAGAAAATGAGACTTGAGAAACATAAATTAATTTATGCCCAAAGTTCCAGAGAGAGTAAATGTCATAATAGGGGATGCCCATGACCCACCAGATTCCAAGTCAAACAAACTCCCACCATATCTGATTAATTAATCAATCAACAAAAAGCATCTATTAAGTTTGTACTACGTGGCAAGGAACTGGAAACTGAGTGGATGCATATAAGTTGGGGAATGGCTGGATATGGTATATGAATGTTATGGAATATTATTGTTGTATAAGAAACAATCAGCAGGATGATTTCAGAAAGAACTGGAAAGACTTAAATGAAATGAAGCTAAGTGAAATGAGTGGAACCAAGAAAACATTTTACACAGAAAGAAGATTATGCAAAGATCAGTTTTGATAGACATGGCTTTTTTCAACAAAGAAGTGATACAGGCCAGTTCCAACAGACTTGTCATGGAGAGAATAATCTGCACTGAGAGGGAATTGAATGTGGATCACAACAGAGTATTGTTGTTGTTGTTGTTGTTATTTGCTTACTTTTTTGTTTTCTTTCTTATTTTTCCCTTTGTGATCTTATTTTTTTGTGTGACATGATAACTGGGAAAATGAATAGAAGAACTGCACATATTTAATATATATTAGATTATTCATGGTCTAAGGGAGAGGCTGGGGTAAAGGAGGGAGAAAAATTAGAAATATAAGGCTTTTTAAGGGTGAATGTTGAAAACTCTCTTTGCAAATATTTTGAAAATAAAAGACTATTATTTAAGAAAAAGTTTCTACTGTGTGAAAACATTTTTCTAGGCCTGAGGGGTTCAAAAACAATAGATTAACAAATCCCTACTTCTATCCCAATGATGCTCATTATTGTTAACGATGGAACTCAAAATCTCTAATCTTCCAAAAATGTCTCCTTCAACAGTGGCATTTAAACATGCTCTAATATATTCAGAGTAGTTAGTGTCACCTTCTGTTGTTGATGCTGTAGGTTTGGATGCTATTCACTGATTCCAATGTACCCTTTTGGAAATTGACACAAAACACATCTTTAGACCATCCCTATATTATTTTGTTATTGTTGTTTTCTATTAATTGTGATTTTCCAGGAAAGCAATAGATGCGGGGGATAGAAGGAGGGAGGAAAGTTATTTCTGTGTGTGCAATCAAGTAGAAAAGGATAAATTCATAATTTCAATTTTGAAATGGAAAGTGGAGAATTCTAAGTAGCTGACCTTCAAATTAATTATGCATAAATGAGTTAATACACCAGAGAATGGGGAAAAGGAGTTGGAGAAAGTGGCCTGGTGCCCCTGGGAACTTTGCCCAAAGGTTTGGCATCAAGGGCTCTTCTTTCCAACCTGCCTAGTGGAAGTGGTCCAAATCTGCCAGCTTTTGTCCACTTATTCCTTCTGCCTATTCATATCTCTTTAGTTCTAAGTACCAATAGAGAGGTAGATACAGACACAGTATTTGGGACAGGGGATTCAACTGTGTGTCTGGGAGAAAGCCAGGGAAAGCAGTTCTATGCAAAGCAGAGACAACTCTGCAGACAATGTTTGTAACAGAGAAGAGCTAAATATGAGTCCTTTTGTTAGGCAGGAGCAATTTCCAATGTGGCCCTGTTGATACAGCTTTCTGCATGGTGACATTGTGAAATTTAGTATGTCTACTACTTGACAAAACAGAGTTTACATCAACAGGGGAAAAAAACACAACTATATTTTTCCCTTACTTGAGGTGAAGATGAACTATGATTGTTCGGTGCACAGCATTTAATAAACAATGAGCATGTAGGAGATAGAATTTGGCAGCTGACCTAAAGAAGGAGCTGAGACCTTTTTCTTTACATATTTACAGGATGCTAGGAAACTTGGCATTCCTGCATTGGTATAACAAATGGCTTTTTAAAAGGATGGTGAATGGGAACAATTGCCTTGTCTTTTTCCTGAATGTCTGACTCTTGTCTTGCTGGAATATGGACATTCTTAGGGAGGTAGCTGGGAAGACCAGGATGGGCAGCAAGATAGCTGAGATAACAGGAGTTAGAACTGGGAGACTCCTACACATATCAGGCTACCTTCTACTCCCCTCCCTCACAAGGACACATTTGATAGACTGTTCTTCCTAACTAAAAGTCCTCGAGTTGTCTAGTCTCTTGTGGAATATTAAACTGCAAGTTTGCTGTTTGCTGTTTGCTGTTACCCATTTTTTCCATAAATAAAAATATAGATGGTAGGGTCTTCCTAGAGACTGCATTTTACATGGGTTGAGTTAGGCTAGATAGCTTTTAAGTTTTCTTCCAAAACTCAAGATGAATTAATGAGATATTGCAAGCCTCTCTTTTTCCATTGTGTTTGTGGAGAATATCCATGCTGCTTTTATTGCCATACCAAGGTTGGCCATCTTGGTCATTTCTGATTATATTAAGAAGTCCCACAAGATCTGATGTTTCATATAAACTAAATGAACAGCCACCTGGCTGTTTTCTCTTGTTTCTAACTTTCCATGGATTTTTGTAGCCTCAATTATCAACAGGAGAAACAAACAAACAAACAAAACCACAATTCTATTTCTTCTTTAATAAATGAGTTGAAACTTCCCATCTTGTTCTCTAGGTACAGTAAATATTTCCAAAGAAATACTTCCCTGACCAAGTTTTTAACCTATTCACAGGAAGGATTCATTGGGATTTTCCTCCCACATCCATGGATTCATCTATTTCTTCAAGACTCTGGCTAAGATTATTATTTTTCATGTAATCTTCTGAGATTACTATATTCTTTAATGATTTCTCTCTCCTGCAAGTTCCTTTAGTTCTTGATTTCAACTGTAGTATTCACTTGGAAGAGTTGATTCTTTAACTGGTAAATTCAATCTATTTTTTTCTATCTTTCCTTCTTGTCAACTTTTCTGAAGTACTTGAAGTCATGGACCACTTACCATTATTTTCTGTGACAAGGTCCTCTCTTGCTTCTTTCTGATCTTCGGACTCCTCCCTTTTAGTCTCCTTCCAGATTTATCCTAACATCTTCTCTTTGTATATTGTTTGAGGTTGTTTTTGATCTTGTTCTTTTCCCTCTCTCTTTAGTCTCCACAATTTATTTAATCCACTGTCATAGTTTAACTATCATACCTATTTGGATGACTCCCAAATGCTAATTTTCCAACCCATCTCTACTTTGACATCTAACCCTTTATTTCCAGCTATTTGCTGTACTTTACCAACTTTACCAAGTATTGATGGATACTTCAAAATTCCAAATATTTAAAACTGAATTCATTATCTTGCCCTAATATGCTACCAGACCCACACATTCAGACCTACATGCTTAAACTGTCTCTTTTCCCAGTTTTATTGTTTCTATTATTGATAATATCATCCTTTCAATTATTATCCAAGCTCAAGTCTTTGAACTCATTTTTATTTTTTTCTTCTCTCTTCCTCAACCAATCTCTCATTATTTGCCAGGACCTTTTGATATTATATTCTCTAATATATTGCATTTTTCTGTACTTTAGTAATATTCTGATGCAGTGAAAGTCTTTGTCATGTCTTGTGAAGACTATTGTAGCAGCCTCTGAAGTAGCCTCTATCCCTCTAGTCTCTTCTTTCTCGAATTCATTGTCTATGTTCAGTTTCCAGAAAGTCTGTGATCACACAGATGTGAATTTTACTTCAGGTTATTCACATTATAATCTATTCATGACTGACTAAAGCCTGACCAAGGCCATGCTTAGCCATTTGACCAGCTGACCAGTTAATCTTAAGCACAGTCTTGCCTTGCCCTTTCCCCACCCAACAAGCATCAGTGCCTCTCTAACCCTATGCAATACAAGACAAATTCCTTAGCCTTTCAATGAACATTTTCCACAATATAGCTTCACCTTCATTCCAACCTCATTTGCCAGACTAAGCATCTGCTGGTGTCTCTGAATCTGATCAACCTCACAACCTCTCACCCTGTGCCAGTGTTCAGCTCCTTCATATTGCTACCATTAATTCACTTAAATTCTAGCCAAAAAACATTGTATTTCTATTACTTGCTGAGCTCTAAGGAGCTATAAAGTTGAGACAAGATCTCCCCCCTCTTGGAGTTTATCAGTCTAGTAAGGAGATAAAAATTATATGCAGGTAATTATAATATATAATAATATATGATAAGCATATTGAAGAGATAGCAAAATGATGTGCTCTGTGAGGCTGAAGGGGGAAGATTTGTATTTGCTGTAGAGGAAAGAAGGACCAAGAAAAAAATCAGTATGAAAGTAGAATTATACCTGGGTTTTAAAAGACAGTTATCAAACTGAGAGGTAAATATGGTATTGTCTGTGTATCAGAAACAGCATTGGCAAAAAGTGTAGAGAAAGGAATACCTGCCATATTCAGAGGACAAAAAATTATCCAGGTTGGCCCAAACACAGAATATTCTCATTTTATGGGTTTGTTAGTCCTGTTCCTCTGCTGATTAGTCTATGCAAAAGTGTTCATGGTTTAGTCTCTTAATGAATGCCTCCATTTGGTCAAAGTATAAAATAATACATCTTTTCCCATGCTTAAAGTACTTCCCATTTCTGAAACAGAATAGTGTCTATTGGTATCACTTCTGAAAAATAAGTAATAAACTTTCTGTGGGAAGAAATGCAAGTATTATCTATTTTAGTATAAAATTATTTTTAATTATCATTTTTGTTCCTCAGGTGCTCCATCCCATTTTCAGAAGCTGGCTCCATAGTTTTGATGTACCATCATACCTAAATACAGTATGTCATTTTAGTATGCTCTTTGCATTATGTTATTGTTAATGATGCTTTTTATTTACCAGAACCATTGGCAATATAATACTACTCTCATTCAGTAAGTTCAGCAGGAGACTCTTTTTTGAAGCGTAATGCATTTGCTCTAATGTCTCTGATCAGGTGGATCTGGCCTGGAGAAATTCCAAGTTAGATAATTGCATTTTTTCCCTGTGTCATTTTACCTCCCCTTTAGAGTATGTGGCATTCTTGTCCCTCCATATATGACACATGTGCAGTATTTTCAGTGTAGTTTATATATTACAATAAACATTTGTTTTTTAAATCCTGATCAACATCAGAAACGGACAAAAGAAGGGAAGACTCTTAGTACTTAGCACTATTACTGTCACTATATTCTATTACTTTTTTCCCTTTTTAATAAGAAAGATAGAACTTTTGCCCAGTTTGCCATAGTTTTTCATAAAACTCTGGTTTCTTCCAGAGAGAAGTAATATTGAGCTCATTTACACATGAATAACTTGATATAATTACCCTTCAAAAAGTATACACATTTTTAAAAGGAGTATGATATCAATAGTATATAAAACAAAAAAAATTACTGTTGAAATATCACAGTCTTAGAAGAATAAAAGTTGTAGATCACCCAAAAGATAACAGAGAAGTACATAATAATTAGGAATAAAAATACATCATAGTATGGACTAGGAATTAGGCAAGAACAATGTTTCCTATGAACCAGGCAATGTTAAGGGTAAGGGATAGAAATACTAAGGCTGAGACAGTTCATGCCTGCAAGAAACTTAAATTCTAATTTGGAGAAGACAAAATATATAGGATCAGAGGAAGAATATGACCCTTCCTGAATTTAAGAACTTGAGTGGATTAGAGGAAGATAGAGATGATAATGGAACAAATCTTCTACAGAAGATGAGAAGGAATTGCTTAGATCAGGGATTCATATAGAGCAGTTGGTGTTACTGTATTTTGAGATGCTGTGGTTGTGGTTATTTGTCCTTCATTCTGGAAAAGGACAATGTCATTAGGGAGGTGATGCTGTAACATGCAAATGAATTGTAATTAAGTGAAAGGGGGTTGTGCAGTGTCCCCCGCCTCATTTTTCCTTCCAGAATCATCTGGATCAAGTGACCAGATCAGGATGACTATAGATGGCTCTGGATGCAATGGATGAGATGGAAAACTGTTGCCTTTAAAAATTAAGGTCTTCAACAGGTTTCATTTTGACTGGGGCAGCACATGTTCAGTCATTAAAGCTAAGTAGCAAATGAAGCAAAGAATCTCCTGTTTAGCCTAGTTCAAAAATAATAAATAAACAAATGAATGAATGAATAAGTAAATGAATGAATAAATAAATGAATCTGGGAGGGGAAGACCCTCAGAATTTCTGAACAAAGCAGAAATGACTGCTATTTACAGTCAATCTAAGTCAATCCAGACCCCAACAATTGCCAAATAGGGTTTGGTCTAAGACCTACTGATGGCCAATTAGAACCAGATTGGTTTTGGTTTAAGAAAGAAATCCAGCCTGTAAATACCAAGATATCTTGGGGGGGTGGGATAAAGAGGAAGAGGACAGAAATGGAAATTCAAAAAATGGCCTTAACTTTATTGATAAGCCATGAAGTAAAAAACTTAGCTCAGAATGTGAGAGGAGACACAAATAAGAGGCTTAAAGAGTTTGGAAAAGTCCTTGTGGAGAATTCAATAGAGAAGCAATTAGAGAGTGAAGGAATTGCTTTGCTGCAAAAAGGAACCATTTGAAATTAAATGACATAAATTTTTAGTGGATTCAACACAGCTATAGGAATTCCTTTAGCTTATGTATATATGTATACACACACATATATACTACTACTCTAATAAGCATAATATACCCTAATGTTTGGGATACGTGCTAAAGTAAAATGGAAAATAGATTATGGGAGCTGAATAGATTGAATATATAGGAGGATTACTTATTTGAAGGAACATCAACACATATGTTCAAATCTCCTACTATGAGGGCAGGAATTGAAGTGAAGAGGGATAGCAGGAGCCAGGCACTGAAATCTTTTTAGAAAGGAAGGAGAACAGGGAAGATTCTGGGATGTAGCAGAATAGATCAATAAATTTCAAGCCCTCCAGATTTCCCTGACAAACAGAACAAAGTTGTCCCTCCTGACAAACATAGATTGGTGAATGGCAAAGGAGAGTTATGGCAGAAAAGGGATCATCCTGGTACCACCCAAGAACACTCCAAAAGACCCTGGGCTGGGGATTAACCCATGTGAAGTGCAAATATTTTCAGGTTAGGTCCACAGAAACATCAAGTGGGGACGCCTGGGACTAGTTGGGTTTGGCTGGATCAAGAACCACAAAAACTTTCACCTCTGGGACTTCGTGTAGAGTTGGGGAGGGGGGAGAATCCAAGTCTGGAAAGACTGAAGGAACCTTGGTTGAGTAGGAACACCAAGTTCAGCTGTGCTGCAGAAATACGGTCCTTGGGTAAAAAGGAATCAGCACATCTCTGAGGGCAGAAGCAGTAGGGCACAGGGATGCTGCTAGCTGTGGGCACTGGCAGGAGCACAGAGCTCTTGGTTTGGAGTTCCAGATCAGAGGGGAGAGCTGAAATGAAGGCAGAGGCACCATCCCTCCGCCCCACAATTATAAAAGCTTAAACTAATACTTCTCCTTTAAAAAAAAAATGAACTTGCAAAGAAGAAAGAACCTAACCACAGAAACTTATTATGATAACAGGGAAGAAGGGATTTATCTTCAGTTGAAGACAGTGAAGTGAAAAAAAGCTTCTTTTACCCCCAAAAGTAACATTAAGTGGCTATCTGCCTAGAAAGAATTTATAGAAGAATTCAAAAAACAATTTAAAAATCAAATAGACACTGATGAAAAACTAAAATAATAATAATTGTTGGAATCTTTACAAAGTGTTAAGACATTTCTTTACAAAGTGTTAAGACATTGAAGTTGATTTAATCTTAGAGTTATT
This sequence comes from Sarcophilus harrisii, assembly GCF_902635505.1. Lineage (NCBI taxonomy): Eukaryota > Metazoa > Chordata > Mammalia > Dasyuromorphia > Dasyuridae > Sarcophilus > Sarcophilus harrisii. The sequence goes on along the minus strand of NC_045426.1, from coordinate 375,233,422 downwards.
TTGGGCCAGAACTTGAACTAGGTACTAAGTACAACTGATGGAAACAATGCTTGTGTTCACACCTTTAGAGAGCTCATAAGTATCTAAGAACTCAATGGAGTTCACATGTTTGGGAGATTTCAGAGAGCATGTTGGGAGATAACCCAGAATCTCTCTTGTCCCTCATTTCTTAGAGTCGATCTACATTCAGAGGAGAAGCTTTCTGTATCTCCCAGAGTGCTCTGTCTCCAACCCCAGTTGAAGTTCCCCAGAACTCCCTGGAGTCGCTCACTGGAACTGTATTTATGCTACTTCTCTGAGAGTGGGATTGTGGGATATCTCCCAGCATGCTCTCTGAAATCTCACAAATATGTGAACTCCTTTGAGTTCTTAGATACTTATGAGCTCTCTAAAGGTGTGAACACAAGCATTGTTTCCATCAGTTGTACTTATACCTAGTTCAAGTCCTGGCCTAAAATAACTCTTTCTAAGATTAAATCAACTCCAATGTCTTAACACTTTGTAAAGATTCCAACAAATAATAATAACCATCCAAGAAAAACAAGATTATGAAAAAAAAAATGTTAATCAGCTAGAAAATGAAATGCAGACTCTTGAAGACAAAAATAACTCTTTGAAAATTAGAACTGGTCAAGGGGAAACCATTGAAACTGTAAGAGACCAAGAAATAACAAAACAGAATATAAAGAATGAAAAAATAGGGGCAGCTAGAGGGTGTAGTGGGTAGAGCAGCAGCTCTGGAGGAATTGAGGAGGAATTGAGTTCAAATCTGACCTCAGACACTTAACACTTTCTAGCTGTGTGACCCTAGGCAAGTCACTTAGCCCCAAATGCCTCAGAAAAAAAAAGCACAACAAAAACAAAAACAAACAAACAAAAACATAATATGAAACATAAGAAAAACAACAGATCTAGGTAACAGATCAATAAGAGAAAATATAAGAATAACTGCACTACCTGAAAGAACCTTGATACAATCATGTAAGAAATAGTCCAAGAAAATTGTCCAGGAGTGATAAAATATGAGGGGAAAGTAGAAATAGAAAAAATCCACCATTCTCTACCTCAAAAGAGATTTTTGTAGAAAACACATAGGAATATTATTGCCAAATTTCAAAAATCCCAGGTCAAAGAGAAAATTTTGCAAGAAAGAAAAAACAAGTCAAAATGTTGGAGCTACAATTAGATTGTACAGGATGTATCAGCCACCACAATAAAAGAATTCAGGTCTTGAAATCATATCTATTGGCAATCAAAAGAACTAGACCTGTGGCCAAAAATATTATATCCAGCAAATTATCCATAATATTAATTGAAAAAGAAAAGACATTCGACACACTAGCAGATTATCACTACTTTCTTTCAACCAAACCCAAATCAGTAGAAAATTTACCATATAAGAACTAATATCAAAGATGAAATTTAAGGAACTTAACATGAACAAATGGTTTATTTTTTATATGAAAATGTATAACATGAGATTAAGATTGACATTAGCAATTGAGTAGCTCCAAAGAAAGATTGGGGCAGAATTGAGTATGATTTGACGCTATAAAACAAAACCACCTAGGAAAAGGTAAAAATAATAATTATGTTATACAAATGAGGTGCAGAGGAAGAATATACACAGAGACATTAGAAGGGGTGGAGAGTTCATAGTTCTGAAAAGCTATTCACTTAGAATGGGTTAAATAGGCAATATTAAATATATATATATATACATATATATATATGTATATATATATATATATATATATATATATATATATATATATATATACATACAATGAGGATATAGTACCCTCCAAAATCTAGAAAGAAATAACAGGCCAGGGATGGGAGGAGGGAGAAGCAAATGATGGGAAAAGAAGACAAAGAGGGGATTCATGGATAGGGGAAGGTTAAATAGTAGCAAGAGAAGTTAAGGAGCAGAATTAAAGCAGAAAAGTTATCCAGGATAAGAAAGAAGAGATATACACAAACACTGCAACAAAAATCAGTAGTAGAATTTACTAGGAAAAAAAAATACAGGGCTAGTAATCATAGATCTTAGACAAAGTCAAACTTAAAGACTTAATCAAGAGAGAAATTAATATTATGTATCAGCCATACTTATATTTTTTTGATGCATATTTACATGTGGGTAAATGATGTGTACTTTTGTGTCTGAGTCTTTGTAGATATGATTGCGTGTTGTTCTATGTGTGTATATATATAGATATATGTATGTGTGAGGGTCTGTGTGTGGGTGTGAAGTTATATGTGTATGTGGGTGAGGGGGAATACAGGTGTGTATGTGTGTGTATTTATGTATATGTGTGAATAGATCTATTTATCTATCTATAAATATATCTGTGCTTAATAATAGCCTGATTGGGAGAGTTGGGGAATTAAATCAGAAAATAAGAATAAAGAAAAAAAATACACATCAGAAGTAGATATGGGATAAAATTTAAATAATCAATCAACATGCCTTCACTGAGTACCTACTGTGTGCCAGTTTCTATGATTGATCCTATGGGGATACAATAGAAGATTCACTCTAAAGGAAGGGAGGAATTTTCCACAGATTCCTTCTTCAGAAACTTCAGAGTTTAATGAGTATAATCTTTTCAGTATAATATAAACTGAATATAATATAATAAGTAAATAACAGATAATTTATTATTATTTATTTTGAATCCTCCCTGATATTTTGCTGGGCACATGATAATATTCTCTTCTGTTTTGGTTTGATTTCCTTTTCTGTCTTTCTTTTTTTTCTATTCTATTAAAACATTTTTTAAAATGATAAAAAAGGAAGGCAAATGACTTGGTATAACATACAATGATATGACTTATGTTCAAAAGAAAAACAAGTTAATTTAAGAGAAAAGATATTGATTGATATTATCATTTGGGATTATTGGAAAAAACTTCATATAGAGTTGATATTGAATGGAATTTTGAAGGAAGTTAATAATTTGAGGAATTGTATGAAGGATAAAAAATCCCAGGTAAATTAAGGAAAACAAAGAAGGCTGATTTGTCTGGATTATAAAGCATATATATATATATATATATAAACTGAATTTTAACATGTTTGAGGGAAGAGCAGTATCTGCACATGTGAAAAGTCCTCATTCAATTGCACTGCTCAGGAGTCAAATGTGGTTTACCATATAGGCACCTGTTCTGCTGCCAATGAAAGCTGACATTACTGTAATGGAGATGCCCAGTGTATATTTATGGAACATTAATTCAGTCTATAATATCACAGCTGTCAAAGCCCACTGATGTAGATTGCATTTCATACATTTGCCTTCTTCTCCTCCTAATCTGCTTTGATTTTGATATTTCCATGACAGGTTTAAAGAGGGATGCGTTGCATATCCCACTAGATTACTTTTTGTTGTTGGTTGCGATAGTGGCTATTTTTGTTTTCTTGATTCTGTGGATGGGCCCAAACCTCGTATATCAAATATCTACTTTCATAAGGACCAAGTAGCTCTTAAATGGATCCTAAATATAAATCAGAAGAACTATATTCAATAGTTCAGCTACCGGTTCTACTTCTATTTGCAAATAGCTTAAACTCTTCAGATCCAAATTTCTTCATTGTAAAAATGAAAAGATTAGACTACATAATTACCAAAGTCCCTTCTAGTTCTAAACATTAGAACCCTGTGATATATTTATTAAGGATCTGTTGTGTGCAGAACACTAGGGGAGATACCTAGCTAAGACAAAATATCTACCCTCTTGTAACATATTCTTGTAGGGAAATAAGTCACAAACATAGGTGAAGAATATACTAATATTTATTTTGGGGTCTGAGAGAGAAAGTAATTACTATCTGGAGAAATAGTAAAATTAATAGAGAAGATGATACTGAAGTTGGTCTTTAAAGGAATGTTAGGAGGGAGAAAAGGAAAGAAGCAAATTCCAGACAGCGATAAGCAAAAGCAAAAAGATGAGAAAGGAATAGAGAAACAAATGTGTTTAGGAGACAAAGAGTACTCATATATGACTGATATGTGAGACAAATGGAGAAATATGGATAAAAGGCTAAATAGGAAATGTAGCACCAGATTCTGGAGCCCTTTGAATGTCAGACAAAAAAGTTAATAGTCTGGAAGGCACTACAAAAAGCTTTTTGAGTAGGATAGTGATCAGATTAGATAGACCAACTTAAAATGAATTCTACCTTAAACTTATTAAGAAAGTTTATAAAAGAAGTCACTCAACACTGGAAACTCTGACCCCCCTGACATATTAATTTAAAAAGATAGTTATGATTCACAAAAAGTCCTTGTTTTCTTGAAATTCTAAGAGATATGGTAGAGGGAAAAATAGATTAAAAATCAGTGGATGGGTTCTAGTCTCAATTATGCCACTATATTTACTCTCTCGTTTTCAATTTTCATGTTAACAAAATGAGGAAGCTAGAGGGATAATATGAACTCCCGTCTAGTTCTGCAATTCTATGATTCTATATTTTAACAAAACTCTGAAGTTTCAGTAACTGTGGCAAATTCCTCTTTTCCTTTAGAATGAATCTTCTATTATATCCCTCTAGGACCAATCATGGAAACTGGCACACAGTAGGTACTCAGTGAAGACATGTTGATTGATTGTTTAAATTTTATCCCATAGCCACTTCTGAACCCCATAAATCTTTCCCACCTCAAAGTTGTCACTCTCCAAATACGTGTCAGAAGAAAAGGACATTCTGTCCCTCTTTGGCCTGGCTGTCCTTGAGTCAAGCTACAAAGATTTATTTGTTTAATCAGTCCTGATCAAGTTGTCCCTCCAGCCACTTAACCTTTCTGGTTGTTTTTCTCTTTATTTTCTAAAATTTGTCTTTAGCTGTCCAGTAGCAAGGTGTCCAGAAAGGGACAGAACAAAATAGCATGGGCATTCTTACAAATAGCCTGAATAGGAAGCTGCTACAGGCTTGTGATTTGAAGAGCATTACAAAGACTCCATATACACACTCATGCTTGTTATGATCTTTTTCCTCTCCTGCCCCCATTCCTGATAACCCTTCTCCCTCAAATTGTATTATCAAGGGAGTCTCAGAAAGTTACCAACACATTCTGTACCTTTGTCATTTACCTTAGTAGCAGCATTAGGAAATGTGAGTATGGTATTAATTGGTTTTTATCCTGTACCTGGCTACACAGATGTTAATTGGCAGATCAGTCAATCAGTGAATAGGAACTCAGGATCAAGTCAACATAAGAAAAAAGGTTTCAGGAAGCAGTATTAAGGATAAAATGTGCCAGCTGTTGCATTTGAAAAGTCAAAGCAAAAGTAAATTGAATTCTCCATCTTATACTTTCTCCTTCTTTGTATGTTTGTGAGCATGGTAGCAGAATGAGAGATGTTCCTTCAATTGTATCTTAGATATTTTCCAATGGAACAATTGCCCCAAAGAGCAAACTGTACCTATGTACCTGAATCCTAGCCCAAATTATTTTTCTTTCTCACTGTATTTCCTAGTATTTGTACTAGTATTTGGATGTGTTATTTTATTAGCATATAGAAATCCTAGTAAGAAAATATTCTCTCCCAATGCAGATTATTATCTCTTTAGCAATTTTTTTTGGAGTTGCATGACAGATTAAGTGATTTACCTGAATCACACAACCAATATGATTCTGACTTGAAATGAGGTCTTCCGATGCTGAAGCCAGGTGTCTGTCCACTAAGCATGCTACTTCTCATATATGAGGTCCCTTATTCCTTTGCTTTTTAGCATTATATACTCCCCTATTAATTTACAAATAACCCATTTGGGGAGGATTGTGACATCTTTAGCCTGTATCAGTTAATATGAACAAGAGAGCTTTCCAACTTTTCTCATTTATCTGACAACACATTTGGAGGGAAATGTGATATGAGGTAGAGATTTGGGTATAGAACAAAAGTATAGGAAGAAATAAGAGGGAAGATGAGAATGTACAAAATACAACCTTTGTGTACGTAAATTATTGTATAATTTACTGCTGTCTCTTGATCAGTATCTCAAAAAGACAGCACCACTATCTCAGCTTTCTTTGTTGCTTTAGCATCTCAAGCCCAAAGTTTCATAGTGAAAATCCTGAACACTGTTAGATAATTCTATTAATCCCAATAGATATGTTGATGTGTTTGGAAGTTTTTTTTTCTCTGTTGTAACATCATCCATGTTGCCCAATTAGGGGATTCCTAATTACTCAGTGGAAGTGGGAATGACATTGGCTAGAGAATTTAATGCACCTAGAGGGTAAAAATGAAATCCACAAATACACTAATAAAAAATGTTGAGGCTCAAAACCTTCAAAAGTCATCAGCTTCTGTGATGGGAAGACTAATTAAATGTCCCTTTTCCGTGATATCAGCAATGGATAATTTTCAGCCTTAAATGTCATTCTCTCCTATTAAATCCATGGTTGCTGGAAGTTTTTGTCTCCATTTCAGCAGACAGAGTACAAAACATTGTGACATGCTTAATATTTCTTCCGCCAAGATGTCCACTCTGATTTCTCACCCTTTACAGAGTTGTTGATTTCATCCTGCATTTAGCTGCCAAAAAAACGATTGCATGCGCAGCACCAGGAACAAAGTGAAAATGAATTATGCATCAGAAGGAACTACATTTGAGTCAAAAAACTTAGACTTCAGCATCTTCAAATTACAATATGATTTAGGAAGGAATACATTTAAGGAGATAGCAATGGACTGAGGTGAAGAGGTCAGCAATGGCCCGGTTTAATATAATTTAGCTTTCAATTATTTATTTTTTAAAGAGCTACTAAGCACACTGAATCTCTTTAATGGCAGTGTCAAAAGTATGGAGACTGGAGGAAAGCCATGAATAATAGTGACAGGTTGTTATGCACGGTAATGTTATAGGGCCTGTTGAAAACAGGACCATTCAACAGAGCAAGAAGAGCATGTCAGTTAGGAGGGCATGAGAGCCGAAGAAAAGGCAGCAAATGTGTGTCCTTTTCAGGAGCTGCAGGAGTTTGCTGAACTCAACTTGGTTGGAGATTTACCTGGTTTTGTTGAAAAGGCCATTAGAATTTTGTGTACTTGAAGAAGCCTCTTTTATCTTGACAGCCAGAGTGGGAGGTGAGGGGTGAGGGAGTGGATTATTTTAGTCATTCATATTAAACATGAATTTCCTTCTATTCCATTAGATGCAGAAAATGTATCCTGAGCAAGTGCTATGTGCCCAGCATTGTGCTAAATACCACAGAATATATTTAAAAAGAGATGATTTCTGTCCTTAAGGAGCTCACAGTTATATTAGGAAGCTATGAAACTGTCAGAAAGTGTTATAGGTCATTTGATTAAGGACTAAGAATGATTGGAAGAGGGATGTGTGGAGAAAAAGCATTAACTCTGAAATCAGAAGAAGTAGATTCAAATCTAACCTTTTATATGTGACTGTGGCAAGCCAGTTAAATTAATTGGCTTCCCAATTCCTGAACAGATACAGATCTATGACCTATAAAATATTATATAGTGTATATATGTATGAGTACACATACATATATACATACTTCAGGAGTCCAGAGCATATAATTAGGTATGGAGTGATCAAGAATAACCATCTGGAAGAGATGGAAGTTGAACAGGCACTGAAGGATGAATAAAATTTGTCTAGGCAGATATGGTGGAGTATTTTGGGAGGAATGGACAATAAAGAAATGGAGAAGGGATAAAAAATGGGCAAATGGGGATGTTGGGGAGCAGTGCAAGTGAAGGTTGAATTCATGTTTTGAGAATATGTGGCACACGTATACACACATTTATACTGTCTGTACACTGAACATAGTTGTTTATATGTTATCTCTCCATTAAGCTGTGACGACCATGCTAGCACCTAGGATACCTTAGAATCAGCTAGAGTCAGAATAAGCAAAAGTCCTTAGCCTTTTTTATTGATCTTTAGGAGTAGAAGTGAAGGGGATGGAAGCAGAATCTCCACAACCTCCTTCTTCCTAGTCCAGGACAAAATGACCCTGGCTAGTCTTACTCCACCCCCTAGTCCCGCTCACAATTCTCTGTATACACCAATCATCGAGCCAGCACAGGATAGTGGGAAGGGCCATTTTCCAAGCATATGCCCATAGAGTATTGTCCAATCGGTAATTAGCCTCAAATGCTTGGCTGTCCCTCACTGCATGGACTCAAGAGTTTCAGTCCTCTACATTAGACTATGAACTCCTTGAAAGCAGGAAATGTTTTATTTTGCATTTCTTTGTATCCCCAGAATTTAGCACAATTCTATCTACATAACAGGCATTTAATAAATATTTATTGACTAATGCTAATTTTGATTTTCAGAGGAGAGAGAAAAGAGCTTTAACTAGAAAAAAAATCCATAAATATTTGGGATGTTAAGAACAATTTGACAATAACACATGGTTTGTGATGGGGAAAAAAGGAAAGATAAATATTGAATGTGGGGGTTAGATAGGTAGGAAAAGAGAGGTTTTGAATGTCAGGCTGAGAAATTCATATTTCAATATATGGACAAGAAGGAACAACTTAATGTTATAGAAACATAAATCTGATTCCACTGTGCTTGATGGAGTAGGATTATCCCTCATGAAACAAGCCCTTGAAGAGTAGAAATACCACTGGTCTTTAACTCAAGAAGCATAGGTGCAAGTTCCAGCTCCATCAGCTATGAGACCATGGGCAAGTGACTTTACTTCCTAACCTTTAGTTTTATTATCTGCAAAACAGTCTCTCTGTCTCTCTCTCTCTTTCAAAGATTTCTGTGTTAATAAAGTAGCAAATTTTGGTGATTTGGAGATTTGGTGACTCTAAAATAGCACTGTCATAAAGGAAATTATTAATACTTGAGAAACTGAGGTATTAAATTGTAAATACTAGAATGATTGATTTTATGATTTCCTAAGGGTACAAGGCATGTTTGCCTATCATTTCCAGTAATCTTTAGCAAAAGAGGAAAGCAGATAAAATATGTTCCTAAAGTCCTAACAACTCCCTTTTTAGTTCTTTCCTTCTGTCTTTAAGTACTTTCCATTATAGGTATCCAACATTTTCATGCTATCCACCACAGGAAACTTTAACCCCTGATAGACTCTCCAAGAAGAAAATCATAACCATAAAGTTAAGTTGGAAACTAAATCTATTTTGGACAAGATCTTGTTCTATTTTAATCAAATTTTATTTTTTTCTCTCCTCTCCCCCCTCCACAAAAATAAATAAATAAAAGATCTGTGATTGAAAAGTATTTTTTTATTTTGATTTATCAGGAAGGACTTTATATTTCTTCAAATCATGACATATGCAAATCATGTGCATACAGAAACTTGTAACTTTATTCATACGTAAATTTTTTCAGAGTATATTATCACCCCCATTTTACAGATGATACAACTGAGGTTTTGAGAGATGAAGTCACATGCCCATGGTCACATAGCTAAGATTCTTCAGGAGCTTGTTTCTTCTAATTTTTTTCTCCTTATGAGATGGCTTTTATTCAAGACTATCCTTACACAGAGGCAAAATAAGCAGCTGCTTACATTGGGTGACTTCAGGAAAATCATAAAGCATTCTTTTCCTTGAAAATATCCTACCATTTAGTTACTGATATCTGGAGTTTTTTCGCTACAAAATCTTTCAACTTATTGTGAAATTTAAGTTGCAACAGGCAAATTGGCTTATTCACATGTAAATGATAATTTTAGAACTTTTTCCTTTAAGGAGCTTCATGGAATCACAGAATCTTAATTTGTAAATGTTCTTTGATAATCTACAAAAAAGTTGAAGAATATACTATTTCATAATATTCTTTTTTTGGATTTTTTTTTACTAAAGCCTTTTATTTTCAAAATATATACATGAAAAATTTTCAACATTTAATCTTGCAAAACTTTGTGTTCCAAATTTTTCCCTCTCTCCCACCTGCCCCCTCCCATAGATAGAAAGTAATTCAATATGTGTTAAATATGTGCAATTCTTCTATACATATTTCCACAATTATTGTACACAAGACATATCAAATAAAAAAGGAAAAAAATGAGAAAGAAAACAAAATGCAAGCCAACAACAATAAAAAAAGTGAAAATACTATGTTGTGGTTCACACTTAATCTCCCACAGAGAGAAATTCTTCTCTCTGGGTGCAAATAGCTTTCCTCATTATAAGATCATTGGAACTAACCTGAATCATCTCATTATTGAGAACAGCCATATCCATATCTTGTTGTCTTGTACAGTATTCCAGGAACTTGTTTCAATAGGCACATTTGCAACCATCAGGCACAATGGAATCAGACTAATGTTTTTACAGTATTCTATTGTTTTTTCTTGCTCACAGTTTGAAGTATAAATTTCTTAACCTGATATTCAAAACAGCTTTTAATATTTATTTCTCTTTTCTTCTTCTTACTGACTTTTTATCACTCTCAAATTGCTCTTATCCTCATGAGGATTACTTTTTATAGACAATGCTTCTCTAAAAGCCAAAACCCTACCAATCCTCCAGAGACCAAACCAAGTCTCTTATCCTCTTTGAACTTCTCCAATTATCTTCCTCCCCTTCAAAACACATCCTTTTCCTGACCATATCTTTCATAGATCTTCTTGTCTGCACTACTTCTATGAACACTCAAAAATACATAAAATTCCCCTGTGCTGTTCTCTGTTTTTTGTAATTGCCTTTTCTATCCAAATATCAATCTATCCATCCATAAGTAAATATCAAGCACTTATTATGTGAGAAGCACTATATATACTTTAAGACATATACTAAGTCAAAAGTAAAATAGGACATGCATGCCTTTTGAGCTTATGTGATCAATACAGGGTGTTCTAACAGTCTCAGTATGGCTTAAAGTTACCAAAGTTTTAAATATCAAAGCTTGAGATGGCATATATATATATATATAAATATATATATATATATTACATATATACATATATATGCATATGAATAGTAAGTATAAACAGAAAATACATAAGGCATGATTTTATAAGAAATGGAGATGCATTTATAACTGGGAGCCTAACAAAAAGCCTAATGTAGACGGTGGTACTTGAGTTGGGCTTTGGGGAAAATAGACATTTGGAAAAATGCAGTTGTTGGGGGTGAATAAGTGTATTCTAGGATTGGGAAGTATCCTGTGTGCAAAGGCATGGAGATGGGAGAATAAATTCTAATGGGGAAGAGCTACAAGACTGCAAATTTGCATGAATAGGAATAGTGTATTATAATCCTGAGAGAAGATATATTGGTACCAAATGATAATGTGTTTTGAATAGGAAACAGAGGAATATTAATTTGACTTGACAAGTAACAGGGAGTTTACTGAGGAGTAATGTGGTAGGATCAGACCTATTTTTGACTAAGCAGTTTGATATCAAGAACCATGTCTTTAACAAAATCTACTACATGCCAATTATTGGAATTACAATGTTATGTTGATCAATGAAAATACAAAAACAAAAATTAAAGTAGTTCCTGCCCCAAATAAACTTCTGTGTGTGTTTGTGTATGTGTAAGAAGCAACATATATACAGGTAAGTATATATGAATGACATTTACACAATACTTGAATCCTTTCCTCCCCTCCCCCTCCCAAAGCACTGAACACAAGATTTTGCAAATTACAGGTGCTCAGAAAGGGAAATAAATTAAACTAAGTTGCTATAGATAGAAAAAAATAATGAAAAGACAAAATTTTACATGTCCTGACTGAAAATGACCTGGGGAGGTCCCAAAATTGTTTCATGTGTTTGCAGACACTGTCATTAGCAAAATCACTCTCATTTGTTCCTTTTCCCTCTCTTCTATCTTGGCAACTCTAGGCAACAAATATGTATTGGTCCCTACATGTGTATAATGTATCTCTCACCTATCCTTTCATGATGGCTATTCTGCATCTGGTTCAAACAAAGGAAAAATATTTGCTTTCTTATAGCACTTGATAATAATGCTACAGTTTGTTTTCTTTCTTTCTTCCTCCCTCCTTCCCTTCCTCTTTTTACCCCTCCCTTTCTCCCTTCTTTCCTTCCTTCCTTTCTTCCTTCTTTCCATACTCTCTGCCTTCCTCCTTTTCTTTCTTTCTTCCTCCCTCCCTTCCCCCCTTCCTCCCTCCCTCCTTTCCCCCCTTCCTCCCTCCCTCCCTCCCTCCCTTCCTTCTTTCCTTCCTTCCTTCTTTCCTTCCATACTCTCTGCCTTCCTTAACTTCTTTCTTAACTCCCTATTTGCCACAAATATAAAATATAAGACAAAGATTAAGATAACTTCTTAATGCAGCATTTAAAGCCCTTTACAATTTTGTTCTATTCTACCATTTTAAATTTATTTCAGGCAATTCTATTTTACCCAATCTATGTAGTGATAAATTGATTTACTAGTAATTTGTAGAAGTTGACATTCCATTTCTAGTCTCTTGGTCTTTACAATGCCTGGAATGTACTTCCTTTCTTACATTAGTCTTGTAAGATCTTTAGCCTTATTCAAAGACTCAGATTCTAAGCTTTATCTGATTCCCTCAGTTATTTAAAAGATGGGAATTGAATACAGATCTTCCAGTTTTTGATTCTAAGACCAGCTTTCTATCTAATGTGCTATTATTTCTCAAGAAAATATAAAATGACTATAAAATGCCTATAGTGAGGAAGCCAGAGTGTCTCCATGGTTAGCTATTAGTTAAGAGTAAGAAGACTGGAAATTATACTTATTTTTTAGAGTGTCATAATTAACAAGCATTTATTGATGTTTTTGCCTATGTTTAGGCAAACCACTTAGATATAGTGGAAATTATCAAGATTTAATAAGACCAGGTAACTAATCTGAGTCAAATGCTCTTGCTTTCTAGGAGTAAGCATGCATTCTTAGCTTAAGAGTACCAGAAGACCTTCCTCTGTTGGAAAGAAGAATGAAAAAAGTATTTCTTAATTATCTGTGACAAAGAAGCATAGATGATCTAAAATTGGTTATGTCATAAATAAGCATATATAGAATTTGAAAATGTTTATCAGTGATGGGAGCAGAGGTTGTTTGGTAACACAATATAAACTCCTCAAGAATAGAGCCTAGTCAAAAAGCTAGGCATTAAACCACATGTAGCACCCTATACCAAGATAAGGTTGAAATGGGTTCATGATTTAGACATAAAGAGTAACATTATAAGCAAATTAGAAGAACAAAGATAGTTCACCTCTCAGATCTATGAAGAAGGAAGGAATTTGTGGCCAAAGAAGAGCTAGAATATATTATTGAATACAAAATGGATAATTTGGATTATATTAAATTTAAAAAAAAGTTTTTGTGAAAAACAGAACCAATGCAGACAAAATTTAAAGGGAAACAATAAACTAGGAAAAAAAACTTTTACATTCAAGGATTCTGATAAAGGCTTCATTTTTAAAATATATAGAGAACAGATTCAAATTTATAAGAATTCAAGCCATTCTCCAGTTGATAAATGGTCAAATGATATGAGCAGACAATTTTCAGATGAAGAAATTAAAACCATTTCTAACCATATGAAAAGGTGCTCTAAATGACTATTGATCAGAGAAGTGGAAATTAAGACAATTCTGAAATACCACTCCTCACCTCTCAGATTGACTAAGATGACAGGAAAAGATAATAAGGAATGTTGGAGGGGATGTGGGAAAACTGGGACACTAATACATTGTTGATGGAGTTGTGAGCTGATCCAACCATTCTGGAGAACAATTTGGACACAGTTCTGGAGAACTGTGCTCAAAGGGCTATCAAACTTTGATCTAGTAGTGTTTGTACTTGCTTTGTATCCCAAGGAGATATAAAGGAGAGAAAGGGACCCACACGTGCAAATATCTTTTTGGCAGCCTTTTGTGTAGTGGCAAGAAAATGGAAACTGAGTGAATGCCCATCAGAATAAATATATAATTTTTTTGGAATATCATTGTTCTATAAGAAATGATCAGCAAGATGATTCAAAGCCTGGGGAGACTTACATGAACTGATGATGCTAAGTGAAATGAGCAGAACCAGGAGATCATTATACCCAGCAACAGCAAGATTATATGATGATCAATTATGATGGACATTACTCTCTTTAACATTGAGATGATTCAGACCAGTTCCAATCATCTTGTGATGAAGAGAGTCAACTGCAACCAGAGAGAAGACTGTGTAAACTGAGTGTGGATCACAACATAGTATTTTCACTCTTTTTGCTGTTTGTTTGCATTTTGTTTTCATTCTCATTTATTTTTCCTTTTTGATCTGATTTTTCTTGTGCAGCATATTTGTGGGAATATGTATAGAAGAATTGCACATGTTTAACACATATTAGATTACTTGCTATCTAGGGAAAGAAGTGGAGGGAAGGGAGAGAAAAAATTTGGAACACATGGTTTTTGCAAGGATGAATGTTAAAAATTATCCATTCATGTGATTTGAAAATAAGAAGCTTTAATTAAAAAACAAAAAAAACAGAGTTTGATGAACTTTCATATTTTTTATCCCTGAACCTTAACATAGAATCTCACACTTAAATGTAATAAATGCTCATTGAGAGTTTGATGAGATGGCCAAAAAAGACATCCCTAATCAAGCATTTAGCTAATGTTCATTCATTCTCTAATGAACACTGATGAACAAAGCCATTCTGGACATCAACTACAGCCCCTGATAATCCTAGGCTAAACTGTGGTAAAAAACAACTTTTTAAAGACATCACATGGGAAATGTTTTGAGGTTTACTCCAAGGATTTTAATGCTGGTTCTCCCACAATTCAAAGTATCTTAAGTGATCTGAAAGATGACAATTCAATTTTTAATCCAATTTCTTTAGAAAGAAGAAAAAAATGTATTTTGAAATGCAGATAGTAGAATATACACCACACTACATAAGGACCTCAGTTCCTTTCATCTGTTTAAGTCCCATCTTAAAAATTTTACTTACACACTATTTAAAAAAAATTAAAAATTTATTTTAATATTTTTGTTTAGTATTTTTTCTAGTTACATTTTTAACATTCATTTTTTAAACTCAGAATTGCAAATTCTCTCCCTTCCTTTCTCTTTACTCTCCTCATTGAGAAAAGCAATTTTACATGTGTAGCAATGTAAAACATTTCCATATTAGTCAAGGGAAAGAAAGTACAGACTAAAAACAAACATCAAAAAAATAAACTCAAGAAAAGTTTAAAAAAAATACAAAAACTTCAATCTGTATTCAGAGATGATCAGTTCTTTGTCTTAGGATGAGTAGAATTTTTATCATAAATCCTTCCAAGTTTTCTTGGATTATTGAATTGCTGAAAACAGCATCTTATAACATTACTGTTATTTTGTGGACAGTATACTTCACTTTGTACTTCACTCTGCATCAGCTTATCTAAAGCTTTCCAAGTTTCATTATTTCTTATGACACAATAGTAATGCATAATAATTGCATGCCAGAAATTATTTAGCCATTCCTCAAATGATTGACATTCCCTCAATTTCCAATTCTTTGCTACCAGACAGGAGCTGCCATAAATATTTTTGTACAGAGAGACCTTTTTATTCTTTTTGTTATTTTATCTCTTATGGTATATAGATCTCATAATGGCATTGCTAGGACAAAGAGTATCCATGGTTTTATAGGCTTTGGGGGATAGTTCCAAATTACAGAATGGTTGAAAAGTTCACAATTCCACCAACAGTATATTAATGTTTCATTTTCCCCACACCTCTTCCACCACTTGTTATTTTCCTTTCTGTCATATTAATCACTGTAATATGCATGAGGTAGTATTTCAGAATTGTTTTAAGTTTAATTTGCATTTTCCCAATCAATTGTGATTTAGAGATAGTTTTGATTATTTCATCTGAAAACTGTTAATATCTTTTGATCATTTATAAATTGATAATGGCTTTCATTTTTTGTGAATTTGACTCAGGTCTTCATATACTGGAGAAATGAGACCTTTATCAGAGAATTGCTTCCATTTTTTTGTTATATTTGTAATTATTAAATTTATTTCCCTCCAGTCTATCTCCCTCCACTCAGTTACACTATTCTCACTCTCCTTTCATCCTGACTTTGATAATTCAATAATCCTTAAATTATGTATTTGATATCTATTTCCCAAGTCAATTGTTTTTCTAATGAGATATTTCACATTATCCTCTTTTTTTTATTAATTCTCTTAGTTTTGTTTTATTTTTCTTAATTTTTCACAAAGTCATTAGCTTTCATTTACTCAATTATAACTTATATGGTATTATTTTCTTCAATGATCTTTTATACCTTCTTTTCCATTTGGCCAATTCTACTTTTTGAGTTTTTTTCTTTGATGAATTTTTGTGCTTTTCTTTCTATTTAACCAATTTTGTTTTTCAAGGCATTCTTCTTATTGGCTTTTTTTGCCTCTTTGCCATTTAGCCTATTCTGTTTTTTAAGGTATTATTTTCTTCAAGATTTTGACTTTGTTATCTCCAAATGTGTGTTTTGATCTTCCTTGTCACCATAGTAACTTTCTTTGATTAGATTTTTTTTTCTGTTATTTGCCAATTTTCCAGTCTATTTCTTGACTTTTAATTCTTTGTTAAAGTGGGACTTGCAGGGTGGAGAGAACACAGTCCCAAGTTTCTAGAGTTTTGTGTAATTGTTTTCAGAGTTACTTCTAGAGAGCTGTAAGTTTTTAGTTCTTTCAAAATGGTATGACTTAAGGAGAGATGTATTTACTACTCTTCTGACCTGTACTCTACTTGTGAATGACTACAGCACTTTCACTGCTCCAGAACTGTGACAAGAGACCCTGCTCCCTGTGGTCTCAAGTTCTGGTGTGTTAGTGCTCTTCCTCACCCAGGGATTGCCACACAGGACTCTGACCCAGAACTGAGTATGGACAAAGAATCAGAGTCCTGACTCCACTGACAATAAATAGATCTCTGTAATCTACTTCAAATCAACTGTTGAATTCCTTTACTCTTTGTGGGTTGATAACTCAGGAAGCAGCCATTGCTTCTGCTGATTTATTGGCTCTAAAGTTCTGTTACTAGTTTTCTGGACCCTAGTCTGTACTGGTCCATTCTATGCTGGACGGAGTTCTGCTCTCACCCAGGCCTGACAGATGTTTACTGCTAACCTTCTAATTTTTTTTATATAGAAAATTGTTTTATGGCATTATTAAAAGGTGATTAGAGGTATTTTGGGGAGTTCAGTCAAGTTGCTGCCTTTTTACTGTCATCTATGTTCTGACAGACTTCACACACACACACACACACACACACACACACACACATTTCAAAAGCTTTTATTAAATCAAAGGTGTTTTTTTACTCCTTTCAGGCATCAAAATAGTCATTTATGATAGCAACAATACATTATTTATTAGTTAATATAACTTACTTTCTTTACACAATATCATCTGAAGGAGATCTTAAAGGGACATTAGCTTATGTTGCATTTTTTAATACTAGGATCGAAGATTATAAAATTCTAAGAAAAGTAAAAAAAAAATTATAAAGTGCTACAACTCCAACAATTAAACTTTACTAAATGATTAGCTATAATGAATTAAAACAGTGGTTTTCACCCTGTGTGTCAAGGAAGGTATAGGAGAAGGCTACATTAGTTATTGCAAAGAATATATAAATCAGAATGTATGCCAAGTATTGTAATTTTGACATTTTGTTGGGGTAAAATAAAAATTCAGTGTGATTCAGTATAACAAATAAGTAAATATAACATCTGTAGGCTGAAGAAAAATGTTTCACACATGTGTGTATTGCTAATTTCAAATATACATCATAGCTATTGTGATATATGGTGTACAAACCTATTTAAAAATATTATTAGATTTATAACAGCTTTTATCAACATAAATTCCAATCAGTGAAGACTTATATGCTTATATAAATTTTTATGTTAATAATTTTTGTATAAAAATATTGTAAATAACTTACATTTCTCTATTAATGTCCAAATTTGTAAAGAACTTTATAATGGTTACCCCATCTTTGAGGTAGATGTATCACTTCATTTTATTATTTCATTTTATAAATGAAAGAAGGAAAGCTAAAAGATTAAGTCAGGGTCATTAATATGTAAGAAAAATAAGACCAAAAGGGGAAAAAATGAGAAAGAAAAAGCAAAACAAACAAGCAAAAGTGAAAATACTATGTTTTGATCCATATTCAGTCTCCATAGTTCTCTCTCTGGATAAGGATGGCACTTTCCATCCTAAGTCAACTGAAATTGTCTTGGATCACTGTGCTGCTGAGAAGAATTAAGTCTATCATAGTTGATCATCACATCATCTTGCTATTAGAGGCCACAGATACCTTAAGGTATAATTCTTCTCAGAGAAATTTATATGCTAATACAAAATTGTCTAAGACTATTTTGTTCTTGAGCAACAGAAAAAGGCAAATCACTTTTGCCAGAATATCAGATACTCTGGTAGAAGATAGAAAGAAAAAAATAAGCTGTGTTGGGGCTCTCCATGTTTACCTTATGTTCCACCCCAACTCACTTTCCTTATGAGGCCAGAGGAGAGAGGAACTGAAGGACACACAATTTAGTTCAAGTTTATAGGCAAATATTGTAGAAATACAAAGTCTGTCCCCTTGGAATGTGTCCTTCATTCCCTAAGAACTTGTTTTCTATGCTCCTAAAATGAGTCTTGGGACGTGGGTATAGCAGCAAAGAGTTTTATGCTCTTTGTCCAGGACTTAAAGACTTGAAGCATCTTGAAGTTTAGGGTTAGGTCTAACTTGGTGTTGTGAGAACCAGAGTTAAGAATGAGATAGAGCAAATAGGTTGATTTCGTACATATAACTATAAATAGCTCCAGCTGCTAAAGGGAATTCGCTAGGCAACAGAGAATTGACCATCTTTTTGGTGGAAAGATTTGACCCTACAGTAAAATTTATATAGAAGACAAAACAGGGTTGGAGTGACCCCTTATTTTCTCATTCCTTAGCCTGGGGTTAGTTATAGCCATGGCATAATAAATCAACCCTACTGAGGCAAAGGTGGATGATTATAGTAATAGGGGCTACTATTGGCTGATAATATGGGGGCATTTCAAGCTATCACATGCTAATCAAACAATCCTTTTACTTGTAGGGAAGAATCCCAATAGGAGCTTTATGGCAGTTTTGCAGTACATCCAAGGGTAGAATTGCTAAAGGTCATTATCCTCCCCCCAAAAATCACATCATTCAAAAGGCTGTCTGCTTTGCATGTTCTTAATGCAGAACCTTCCTTTCCAGTTAAAAATGATGAGGTTTAGATTTGGGGAAGTCAAATAAAATTAGGGTTTCTGGTGGTCAGGGAGTTAAATGAGGTCTAGTGGCAGGTTTGAGGTTCAGGGAATCAAATGGAGCTCCCCTGCAACCTCTTGAGATTTGGCGCAAGGGTAGGGAGTTTTGGGGGCTCTTTTTATAATGAGAGATTTAGCTGGGGGGGGGGGAGGAAGATAGAGGGGAGGCGTGGGTGGAGTCCCAAGATGGCTCCTTGATGGGTTTCAGCTAGAGCTAGAATTTGAATAGAATTCAATGAGTTTCAGGACTGAGCCGACCCCACACAGATAACAAAGATGAAACTATTTGTCCTTCGTGGCAGGGTCCCTCACTGAGGCAGAGTTGAACGAGATTTTCTTCTTTAAGGATTTTCAGGGTTTCAGGGTCCCCTCTCCATTAACAGCAGATATAGTGTGGACAGTTTTCTTATACCTGAATTTCACATTGCACATTCAAATGATTTGAATTTCCCCTACACACACACACACACACACACACACACACACACGACCCTCCTTCATTAACTCCTCTCCTTCCATTTGTGGCTTATCATAAAATCATACAACCTTAGAACTGGAAAGAATTTTGAGATTAACTAAGCCATTGTTTTTTGTTGATATATTTTTAGATAAGAAACTAAGGCTTAGAAAGGTAAAGGTCACACACAGAGGTAATTAATGGCATTAAAAGTAATTTGCATCCTTTTTTTATAATTGTGTTTTTGTTTCTGTTTTTGTTCTTACCTCTAGTCTGTCAATTTTCACAAAACTACTATGAGTCTTTATAAGAATTATTAATAGTATATAGCTGTGCTAATAGTAAGATAGCAACACAGAGTGGAAAAATCAAGAATCTGAGAATTATCACACCTGGTTTAGGATTTGAGTTCTGATATTCAAATGGCAATGAATAAATCACTTCACCTCCCTGAACCTTATGTTCCCTACCTGTGAAATGGGGATGATAACTTGTGCTGTTTATCTTAAAAGGATATAATAAAGAAAGCACTTCAAAAAACTTCTATTAATGTAAGCTATTATTATTCATACTTATCAAAATCTGACAGTTTCCTTCCTTCCTTTATCCTTAAACTTATCCCCTCAGGTTAGGGGGAAGTTTTAAGAAATCCATTTTCCACAAAAATACAGACAGGACCTAGCCCTTGATGGAGGGCATTTTTCTTATGCAAATCCTGCCAGTCAACAGCATAGTGACATTCAGGTTAAATACTGGAGAAACCTAATCAAGATGAGTTTTAAAAGTTACCTAGGCAGAGGTAATCTTAATGTCCTAAGGGCTCACAAAGATGCAACCTAGCTTTCTAAAATGTAAAACTCTTGAGTAAGTCATTGTGTTCCTTTTAATCTATTGGGATCAATCAGAGGAGAAAAACAAAAACAAACTACCAAAAAAAAAAAATCTTTGACATTAATCATGGTAAAGTACTTAATATAGGAATTATTTTTCACTATTTTGCCCTTATAGATTCCGCCTCCCCCCCCCCCCATCTTTGTTTTCATTCTTCCCTGGATTGTTTCCCTTTTCTACTTCCTTGGCATAATTTAAAATAATGTCTCAATATAGTTAGTTTCTACTGAGTGAGCAAAAAATGTTTTCTCAGGCTTATTTCTTTTTTATATGCCTTATCTCACCTACCCATGTATCTAGAAGTTTGAAAGGAGTAAAGGATGATGATCATTCCATACAGAAGAGAAGATTGAGGCATAGATGTTGAGGAAAGCAAAAATCTTTTTATCTGGTTTGTGCTAATTGTAACATACTCCTTTCTGAATATTTCAACAGAAATCAGTACAATACCATTTCCACAAAGCAATCATTCAGCTTCCACTTTTGATCATAACTACTGCATTCTATATTGCTAGGGATCCAAGCTTCTCTTCTGAACCAGACCCAAGCTCCCACTCTGAGAATCCTGGACTCTCATTGGTGACCATTCATTTTCTCTTGTTCGGTCTTAGACCATCATACTACTTCCCACTATCTGCATTTCATTCTGTCAGTGCTATCCATGGGCCCCATCTTCCTCTTCCAACTCTTAAGTCTGAGAATAGTAAATAAATCGAAAGTATCCCTCCTGCAAAGAACATGTCAAAGATTTGCCCAATGATTATGATGACCATTCATTCTATCTTCTATATCCAAAACTCTCCTTTTTGGACAGAATTTTTGGATTTGCATTTCTTACCTTATTGGAAACTAAGTGCCATAAATGGCAAAGAGTTTTGCTTCCTTTTGTAACCTCAATACTTACTTAGTATGATGTCCAAGTATTTAGTAAATATTCTTTTTTGTTCATTGATTCATTCATTATTTCTTAATTCGTTGTGTAGGTTTCAACCTTTGCTCACCAAATATCACCATCAGCTATCTAATTAAACAAATCTCATCTTTTTTTCCTACATGCCAGGCTTTCAGATAACTTGACTATGATTACCACATCCTAATATCTTATCCTAATATGCCATGATCACAATCTTCTCGCCATTCTGGTCATCTTCCTGTGTACATTCTCCAGTTTATTGATATCTTATCTAACATGGCACCTAGAACTGAACAACATACTCCAGCTGTGCTCTGAGCAATGTAAAGCACATAAGGATTTTGCTCTTCAGAATAGACCAATTTTACATTCTCTTTTACCTATTTTAGGATACTTTTTTTTAAAAAGCTTACTTTAATAATAATAAAACATGATGAAAAATTAAACTTTGTCCTTAAGGGTTCTTAAAAGCCCCAGAAGAGGTATAAGAAAAACATATAAACATATACAAACATATATATTCACAAGCGCACACACAGATAAATATATAAATAATTAAATACACACACACACACACACACACACACACACACACACACTCACTCACCAGTGTATAACCTTGTGGGGTTTTTTAAGATGGATTTTGTAATTTCACTGGAATTTTCCCAGTCAGTATTCTGTCAAATGCATTTTAGCAACTGTTCTATAACTTAGATATTTGTTGCAATACAACCTTTTACAAATTATTTATGTTCATCAAATATATATAATTAAATTAGATGAATCAATGAACAAAACATACATTGTGGCAAGGAACTAAACCAAATGTAGAAAGAATTCTACATTCTCTGAACTGGGATGAAGGAAGTGTAGATTTTAATTACAGCAGTGGCAAAAGTGTCCTCTAGAAACTTGTGCCACCTTGAAGATCATTTTTTCTAGTATGAAGAGTGTTTTTGCCCTAATATCATTCCTTTCTTTCCTGTACTTCTGTTGGTACTATATTATCCTAACAAGACTTATTATTATATACCTAAACTATCCAATTCACTCCAACAATCAGTAATAAATTACCTATTTTATATAGAAAACCAGCTTTATGCTGACCAATCTTAGGGACTTTCCTGATACAAAGATGAGTGAGATATACAATTCTTTACCCTATGAACTTAAAAACTAATAAGTTTCTATAATTGATGAAATAAAACATAAGTGAGTGAGAAAAGTATATTGTACTATTTACAAATCCAAGAGGCAAAAGATCATTTTTTGACTAGAAAATTGTTAGAAGACTTCACATAAAGAGGTAATGCTGGGGAACCCCAAAACTATCCTGACCTGGGGCAGGGAGTCATGATGTAAAAGCTTGAGAAACTCCTTGAAGAGTAGAAATTTTGCTTGAACTCTTGCTTCTGCCAAAAACCCAACCCACAGAATCAAGATAACGTGGTTTCATTCTGTTATCTTGGTGGGCTATCGATCTCTATTGAGCTGAAAATTGGCTCAGGACCATTCCCAGTAAATTTCCTATTCTACTGGAAATCTACAGCTAGGGCCAGTGACAGCATTGAGGGAATATCCTGCACTTGAAACTTCTGTCTCAGATTTCCTTATAAAAATGGCAATTTTAAACTCATTTTTTTGCAGAAGACCTTAAAAGCAGGACCATGCCAAGCCAAGGGATCTCTCCTTGGTATAGCTGCCTGTGAGGACCCCTGCCCGCTGAGAAGACATTTTCTTTTGAGAATTAACACCTCTTTATCTCTCTCACCAACTTCTCTGTCAGCATTTGGCAGAGGCCCAAAGCAGGACCATGCCTTCTCGAGGAACTCCTCTCTCCTTGGCATAGCTGACTGCCAAGACCCTGTCCACTGAAAAGAGACCCCCTCTTCTCAGTGTTAATACACCTCTGTTTATCCCTCTGACAGGACTTTGTCACTCAGAAGTTAGCCTCCAGTGCCAATAAACTTTTTATCAGTCTAACTTTTCAGGTTTGTAATTCTTTCACATTGGACCTATGTCAACCAAAAGGGCTTCCCACAATTCTCTGTCCTGCACCGAACCTCATCAGCAGCATATTAGCCATGTTTGAAAATGTCCACGTCCAAATAGTGAAGGAACTGACAAGGGGAAATTGCATATAGGATGTTAGTGAAAGTGAAGTATGGTGAAAATGAAGAGGACTTTGGAGAAAAGTGACCATGTGTTTTAAGAATTTTTAATAGAATAGAATCAAACTGGGAAGAGTCTGACATCCACTGTAACTTTGAGGAGAAAATATTTCAAAGTGCAAAGAGGATTTGTCAGCTTCCATGAATTAAAATGCTACAGAGGAAAGGGTTCAGAAAAAAAAAAAAAGGGATACATACATACATACATATTATATATATTTATTATATATAATTTCCCCCAATTATATGTTAAAGCAATTTTGGACATTTTTTTAAGTTTTAAATTCCAAATTCTATCACCCCCATCTCTAAGATAGTAAGTAATCAGATATAGGTTTTTATATATATATATATATATATATTGCAATTATGTAAAAGATTCACAAATTAGCTATTTTATACAAGAAAATTTGAAAAGAAAAAAAGGAATTAAGAAAATGAAAAAAAAGCATGCTTCATTTTGTATTTAAATAATATAATTTCTTTCTCTGGAGGCAGATAGCATGCTTCTTCATTATTCATTTGGGACTGAATTGCATTTTGCAAGTAGCTAAATAATTCACAATTCTTCATGGTACAATCTTGCTATTACGCTGTGCCGCTATGCAATGTTCTTCTGGTTCTGCTCAATTCACTTTGCATTGGTTCATGTACATTTTTCAAGGTTTTTCTTAAATCATCTTTTCTTTGTCATTTCTTATAGCACAATAATATTCCATCACAGTCATATACCACAGCTTATTTAGCCATATCCCAATTGATTTCCATTCCTTTTGTTTCCATTTCTTAACTACTACAAAAAAAAAAAAAAAAAAAAAAAAAAAAAAAAAAAAAAAAAAAGCTGCTATAGATATTTTTGTGCAAATAGATCCTTTTATCCTTTTCCCT
Source organism: Sarcophilus harrisii (assembly GCF_902635505.1). Taxonomy (NCBI): domain Eukaryota; kingdom Metazoa; phylum Chordata; class Mammalia; order Dasyuromorphia; family Dasyuridae; genus Sarcophilus; species Sarcophilus harrisii. The sequence continues at coordinate 375,208,834 of NC_045426.1, read as the reverse complement.
TTTAAAAAATGTCTTTAGGATTTACACCTAGTAGGGCTATTGATGAATCAAATGTATGTGTAATTTTGATAGCCATTTGGGCCTAGTTCCAAATTGTTCTCTAGAACAGTTGGATCAGTTTACAACTCCACCAACAGTAAAATGCTCTTAATAATAAAAATGTTGAAGAAATGAAGAGAAAATATTTCTTATAGGAAGAAATAGAATAATTGTCTAAGTAGACTGGTATAGAAGCTCAGGGAATCCTTAAATAATTCAGCTTGTTAACAAAAATTTATTAGTGTCTACTATGTGCCAGTGATTTCATGAGAAAACATGGAAATGTTATGTGTAAACAGAGATTCAAAAGACAGAAACAAAACTAAATAAAGGAAAATTAATTAAAAGAATTAAAATTTTAAAAAAATAAATGTGTTAGTCTCATAAGAATATGTTTAGATACTAAATATAAAAGTTCATATCATTTTTTTAAAATGAGGGCAATGATATGTGGTACCTTTTACAAATAAAACTAAGGGCTAATTTTGAATCATACAAGGCATAGAGATAATTATAAAAGATAAAATAAATAATTTCAAATACATAAAACAAAAAAAAAAAGATTTCATATGAATAAATTCAACAAAGCTAGTAAAACTGCCAGTTGAGAAAAAATTAAATAAAATGGATTAAAGCCCAATATTCAAAATATAAGAAGAATTAGTAGAAATATAAAAACCCAAAAGATACAATAGATATTGATGGTTAATGGATACAAATAGTTTTCAGAAGAATCATAAATCATCAATGACCAAGTGAAAACACATTCCATATTCCTAATAAGAGAAATGCTAATTAAAGCAACTCTGAGATTTCAATTTATATTCAGCAAATTAAGATTATAAAAGATAAAATTGTTGATTCTGAATGGGACTGTAATAAGAAGATGAATACAACATATATTATTTGTACAGTAATGGACTAGATAATTCTTTCTGGAGAAAAGTTAAAAATATGTGAGAAAAGTGACTAAATTTTTCATGCTTTTTGACTAAAAAATAGCACATCTAGCTATGTAGTTAGAGAAAGATAGATACAAAAATAAAACAAATAAGTAAATAAAGCCTCATGTTTACCATAATATTCATTATAGTACTGTTTTGGGGATAGCAAAGAATTAAAAATAAAATGGGTGTCAAATGATTAGGAATGGAAGAATAAATTATGGTATATTAATGTATTTGAATGTTTTTATACCACAATAAATGACACGAGGAATTCTAAAAAACATGGAGAGTCTTGTGTAAAGTGAAATAAACAAATCCATGAAAACATGATACATAATGATTTCAGAAATCTAACAAGAAAAATGAAGTTAATCTATATTTAGTGCAGTCATGACAACTGATTTTAGTCCAAAGAGACATGAAAAAATCCATCTCTCCATTCATTTTATAAGTTGGGGATTATGTGCGTCAGTGTCAGACATGGTTATTATTGGTAGGTTTTTCTTAATTATTTCTCTCTCCACCCAAGAAAAGTAACTGTCATATTTGGGAGGGAAGGGATGACCTGAAGTTACTGTGAAGTAAAAATTAAAACCATGAATACAATTGTTTTATTTTAGGGAATATAATCATAAGATAAAGCTTAGAATAAGCTAAAGCTTAAAAGGAAAGAAAAAGTATTACAAATCATTTTTTTTCATTTATTTAAATTTAATTTTTAATCAAATGAAATTGACATGTTTTCCCTTCCACTCTCTCCCTTCTAAAAGAAAAATAATATCTATATAAACTTATGCATCAGTCAAGATAAACAAATTATTATTATCACTCTCTTTATCTATATCTATCTATCTATCCACGTACCTACTTACCTATCTCTATCAATCTGTACCTACCCTGAATTCATCACCTCTTTGTCAGAGGATATGTAGAAAGTTTTATCATGAATCCACAATCAAGAAATTGTGTTTGGGCATTATATTGCTTGGAATTATTAAGAGTTCCAAAGTTGTTACTCCTTGCAAAATTGTGATTACATTCTGTTCATTTTGCATCAATTCATAAAAGTTTTCCCAGGTGTCTGAAATAAACCCTTTCATCATTGCTTACAGCACAATTCCATCATATATGTGAAATTTGTTTAGCCTTTTCAAAAAAAAAGGGGGGGAATATATTTAATTTTATTTTAGCAATATTAGGGAAAAGAGCCCCAAAAAGCAAAAAAAAAAAAAAATTGCTCAACTACTCCAATTAAATTAGGTGATTATAATTAAAGATGAAAAGAAATCCAAATTATTAATTTTTTATTTTGCTTTCATTTTCCCTACTAAGGAGAATGCTCTCTAGCCTAGAAAGAACAGACTAAAAGATGACTAATAAAAAATTGACACCTAAGATACACAAAATTTTATTATGCATATTCTATTATATATGGTTCCCACAGCTAGCCATGTCTTCATTTCACACCAGACTGCACTCAAGACTTTCCTGCCATGTCCTAGAAATCTTTTTGTCCTAAAAAGTTACCCCATCACTGGAATTTAGATTTCAAGAAACATAACTAATAAATTTTCACTGTAAGCATTTATATCTCAGCAATTGGCAAGTCTTTCAAATTAGGGCTCCATTTATTATTTTGTTGATTGTTTAGATTTAAGAAAGTAAGGGAGAAAATAGTAGATTTTTCATAAAGGGGGAAAAAAAGATACCTCACTAGTTTCTTTTTCTCATATCTTTCTCCAAAGGAGACTTTCATTCCTTAGAAGTTTCCCTTTCTGCTTTCCCTAGAGAAAGAAGATGATACTAGGCTAGAATTACATTTCTATTCCTTCTTACATATTATTAGTCTAATTGTTATGTTCAAGTTAAACTCCAGATCATTATTTACAAATGGGGAAAGAATCCAAAGTTTTATATCCAAGGCTTGAATCCCTTTCTACCAAATACCAATTCCACAATCAACACACAAAGCAAATATCAAAGAAATCAATTTATCCAAGGCAAAAACAAAACAGAAATCACAGAAATAATATATATAGAAAATATGCAAACCAAAAAAAGGTGAATCACTTCAACCAAGAGAGCAGGAGTCTCAAAGCTCACCCAAGAGGAAATTGCCAAAGTCTTCAATGTAGCACATTGAAATTAAGAGTATGATAAAAGTTCTACATGTTATCTTCTTCACCATATCTTTTTCTCTCTATGGCCCTAAGAAAGGTTCTCTTGAGTCTTACCTCTGCTGGATTTTAGAAATAACTGAAGAGATTGGATCTCTCCTTTCTTCTGTTGTCAGCTCATCCCCACCCTTCCACAATGGTGTGACATTGATTTTCACCAATGAAAAGAGAATCCCATAGCAATGAGCTTTGGGGTTCGGATTATATATTCATAATATAGATTGAATTTTAAAGTTAGCCTTGGTTATACTTTTATAGGGGGAAATCTAGTTCATTAACATTTGCAAGTACATCTCCGCCCCCACCCTTGTTCTGTTTATAAAGCTCTGCCTAGAATTTTATTTTATTGGGCACACAAGTCAGCTCTGTCTTCCTTTTTCTTTTTTTTACCCAGGTGTATAACTAACTGCTAAGTCTTTATACAATTTTTTTTTTATTATTTTGGGGAGGAATCAGGAGGAACAAAATTTATGATTTTATTGGTATACTTGGAATGGAACTTTCTTTACTAGTAAAAATTGGTATTTTTTGTGCAACTTATAATATGACAGATTTCCCTGGAACACCGAAAAGTTAAGTGAATTGTCCATAGTCACACTGCCAGATATGTCCAAGAAAAAACATGATCCCATATCTTTCTGACTTTCAGATTAATGTTTTATTGACTAAGCCACGCTTCCTCTTCTTCTTAAGAAACTAATAAAAAAAATTAAAGAGCATAGACGTAACACAAATAGAACATCCAATCAAATCAATGGGCATTAAACCATAATAACTTACTTTTGGATCTGACCAAATTGTTTTGAATCCATTTAATATTATTATCTAGTACACACCTTTCTATCTTTTCCAAAAGACCATTTAGCAAATATTTTTCTAAAATCTGGGGAAACTATATGGACAACATTTCCCTGATGTACAAGTCTAAGAATTCCTTCTCCCCACAAAAAAAGAAAAAAAGAAATAAAGTTAAACTGACATCTACTTGATAAAGCTAATTTTGGGGCTATACATTTATTAATACATTTTAGAATTTTGTAGGAAATTGAATTTGAGCTCATTAGTATGCCATTTGTAAACTCTATTTTAATTTCTTCTATTTGCTTTTTCTAAATTGCAGTACCTTTCTAGTTATCCATGATCTTTCAAATATCACACAACTGAAAGTGTGTCAGTGATGATACTTTCATATTTTTTCAGGACCTTATGGTGTAATTCATCTGGTCTCCATGACTTGCATTCAACAAAGGCTTTGTTAATAGTCTACCGATTAATTCAAAATAATTTATTCATACATTTACTAAGTCATTTATAAGACTTATATTATAAAGGGAAAGACACTAAATAAAAGGAAACTAAAAGAGGTAAGGAAAGGAGAAAGAATAAAAAAAAAAAGACAAGTTAAATACAAGTTAGAGGTGGAGATCAATAATAATTCTGAGACTATGTACAATTTTAGGTAAAAGAAGGTGGTATTTGATTTCTACCCTGAAGGAAAAAAGGATTTTTATGTGGGCATAGCTAGTGCTGAAAGAAAGCTACTGCATAGAGAGGACTTAGTGCCTAAGGGACAATTTGTCTGGACTATGCTGTGCAAGAGAGGGAATGATGTATAATGACACTGGAAAGATAAGAAGGGGCCAGTATGTAAAAGGCTTTAAAAGTTAAACAGGATTTTATATTTTATCCTAGACTTGATAGGAAGACACTGGAGTTTATTGAAGAGGTAGCTACTTTGTTATAATACCTTTAAGGGAAATCACTTGAATATAGAGGATGGATTGATATGGGAAGAGACCATGAGCTATATCCTCCATTTTCCAGTGGGCTAAAAGTCTGACAAAAGGAATTCAGTGTCCAAAATCCATATTTCTCAGGCACCTCCCAAAATTTGGCTGAGTGGTCACTACCCAACTGTCTAATAAGAAAATACTCAAACATTTTATTCTCTATTCACCTTGAAAGTGGAATTTATTGCTTCTTTGAATTTTATGGATTTTACTACAGAGAGATAAGTTTAGACAATTTTTTTAATAAAGGACGACATTAACATGGGTATAATCTCATTAGTCAATATAAGTTCTCTGTGTAAATATATGAGAAAAGAAGGTTTAAATTATTAATTTATCTCTTCTTCAAAGCAGATTGTCCCCACATCATCTAGATGCTTATACTTTATAATAATCTCATCAACAACCTTATCAACTGCTTAGTTACCTAAACCATGGACTAATCTAAAAGTACTTTCCAATATTGGTTTGTGAAAACCCAGCCACCTTTCACTTTACTCTCTTTTCTGATCATGCCCCTTTACATCCAACCTGCCCTTTACATTGCCTTGCCTTCTCATTTATGTTTTAGAACCCTGAATGATTTTTAATTCATCTCCACCATTATTCCTCGAAACAGTCTGTCAATCCATTCTTCTGAGATCCCACTCATCATCCCTGTCAATTTCTGCACCAAAAGATACTTCTTTATCCATTATTCCCTTATGTGTATTATTTTTCCAAAAAGAATTTAAGTACTGGGGCACCTAGTTGATACAGTGAATAGAGGACTAGCCCTGAAGTCAGGAGGACCTTGAGTTCAAATCTGACCTCAAACACATAACACTTCCTAGCTGTGTGACCTTGGGCAAGTCACTTAACTTCAATTGCCTCAGCAAAAGAAAAATTAAGTACCTTTAGGAGAAGGATTGACTTTGCTTTTCTGTTAGTATCACAGAGTCATGTAAACATATAATAAGTATTTATTTATATTTTTAGTTCATTCTTTTTCTTCCTCCTTTCCCCCTTTTGGCATCTTAGGGTTTTTCACTCACTCAAAAGCACTATCTTCTTGCACTGAGTCATTTCCTATAATCCCAGCTGCTAGTCCCTTTCCCTTTAACGTTATCTTTTAGTTACACTTATCCATTTCTCTTGTTTGTCCTTATTGAGTTATATGCTGTCTCTCCTATTATGGAATAAGCTGCCTGAGAGCAGGGGCTCCATTTGTCTTTCTTTTTATTCCTAGATATACTTAATATGAAATTGGGCACATATTAGGTGCTTGTTTAAATGCTTGTTGATTAATATTTGCCTCTGAGATTTGGGATATACTACTTAGACACTGCCTCCTACAAAAAACCTTTCCTGTTTCCCTGAGATGTTAGTGCTGTCATCCTACTCAAATTACCTAATACATTCTTATCTGTATACAAGAGGCTTTCCCCTTCCCCAATGAAATATAAGGTCTGTGAGGAGAGGGATTTATTCATTTTATCTGTATCTCTAGGTCTTAGCATAGTGCCTCTTACATAGTATGATACATAATAAATTTTAAAATTATATTGTTGAAATCAAGTGATTTCACTTGATTTTCCTAATTTTGTGTATAAAGTAAAGGAGTTAGATTGGAAGGTTTTAATCGTTAAATTTTGTGATCATCTGTTCAGCAATCACAAGTCCTAGTGTTCTATGACCTACTTTTTTGAACCTGGAATTTATGTGCTATATCACTTCAAGGGTATTTCAATAAATAACTATTTTCTTTCTTCCAAATCTGTATTCCCTAGGAAAATTAACTTTCTAATCCATTAAATTCCCTCCTCTCCCCATTAATAAACAATGTCTAATATCCAGGGTAAAAGTAAAGAAGAATAAAATTTTCACATTCTCTAAATAATGAGATAGTTTCACCATCCTCAGTAAGAAGGAGGTCATTCATGGACCTACAAAATATAAATAATAGAATCATTTTCTTGAAGACTAAAGAGTATCCATTCTTTTTCAATGCTTTCATATTTTCAAATAGATATTAGAAACAAGTCAGTTCAAAAGTATACATAAATCTTAATACAAGTGAGCTCAACATAAGAAAATTCATTATCACACATCTAACTGGAGGTAGGAAGGAGATGTTGAGAACATGTAACCTAAAATCTGGCAGTTTTGAAATATTCTTTTCATTATATATTCCAAAAAATGTTCTTCCCATATGTTCATTACTTGATGCTATTTTCAATAGTGTTTCTGCTATATTTCTGTACTTCCTTTCTGTATCCAGGGTCAAATTCACAGCCAGAACTTAGGGGTTTTTAACATACTAGGAAGCAGAACCTATACCATTAAATCTCATGTTTTAGAATAATAACAATGGATGCTGATGGAACATAGTTATCACAACCTTCTATTTTGCTTTAGATCTTCATATTATTGAATGCCCAAATCCCAAATGGTAAGTTTACATGTTTATTTTTTTTTAAAAAAACTCAGTATGAGTACAATTTTTTAAAACAAGTCTAGCACTTGAAATAGCATTTGTAGGTCATCAGATTTAGTCAGGAAGCATGACCAATAGATAACAAATCAATGAATGAATTATAGTGCCCTAGTTGAAATTTTCTCATGGTTGTTTTTTGATTTTGTAAAATATAAGCCCAGATTTAATTTAAATCCTTCTTCTATTGTTGTACATTAAGCAGATTATTTGTTGGCCAAAGAAGATACTTTTGACATTCTAAGGATATTAGTGGTCTCTGGAAATTTTGACAATTATCTTAGGGGATCTGCTCACTCTCACCTCTCATATGTTTTTTTTTTTTTTTCTATAATGAAAGCCAATAAGATACCAGGATATAAATTACTTCCTCCCAACCCCTTTACTCTGTACCTCCTTGCACTAGGAATATTAAAAAATGAATTATCTTAATAAGAAGAGAGATAAGAATTAAATGATCCTAATATATGATGACCATATTTTCTTTTTTTCTTTTTTCTTATTTTTTTTTCTGGTTAGACATATATATATATATGCATATATATATATATATTCTTTTTCTATATACATTTCTTTATAAATCATGTTGGGAGAGAGAAATCAGAACAAAAGGGAAAAGAGAGGGAAAAAAAAAACAGAAGAAAAAGGAGGAAAAAAGGAACATAGCATGTGTTGATTTGCCTTCAGTCTCTGTAATTCTCTCTCTGGATGCTGATAGTGTTTTCTATCCACAGTTTATTGGGCTTACCTTGGATTACTGAACCACTAAGAAAAACCAAGTTTTTCATAGTTGATCATCATACAATCTTGCTGTTACTGTTTACAATGTATTCCTGGTTCTGCTTGTTTTGCTCAAAATCAATTCATTTTTCTAGGACTTTCTAAAATCATCTTGTTCATCATTGTTGTAGAACAATAATATTTCATTACTTTCACATACCATAACTTATTCAATCATTTCCCAATTGATGGACATCTATTCATTTTCCAATTCTTTGCCACCACAAAAAAGAGCCACTACAAACATTTTTGCACATGTGGGTCCTTTCCCCCCTTCTTTATGATTTCTTTGGGATATAGACCCAGCAGTGCCACTGTTGAGTCAAAACGGTATACACAGTTTGATAGCTCTTTGGGCATAATTCCAAATTTCTCTTCATAATGGTTGGATCATTTCAAAACTCAACCAACAATGCCCCAATTTTCCCACATCCCCTCCAACATCTATCATTAGCTTTTCCAATCATTTTAGCTAATCTGAGAGGTATGAGGTGGTACCTCAAAGTTTAATTTGAATATCTCTAATCAATAGTGTTGTAGAGCATGTTTTTATATGGCTATAGGTAGTTTTAATTTCATCATCTGAAAATTGTTCACATCCCTTGAACATTTATCACTTGGGAAATGACTTGTATTCTTATAAATTTGATACAGTTCTTTATATATTATAGAAATGCAGCCTTTATCAAAAACACTGGATGTAAATTTTTTCCCCAGCTTTGAAGCTCCCCTTTTAATCTTAGCTGAATTGGGCTTGTTTTTGAAGAAGAAAATTTTCTTTAATTTAATGTAATCAAAGTTATCCATTTTGCATTTTATAATGTTTTCTAATTCTTCTTTGGTCATAAATTCCTCCCTTCTCCAAAGATCTGATAGATAAGCTATTCCTTACTTTCCTAACTTGCTTATAGTATCACTGTTTACTTCCAAATCATGTATCCTTCTTGATCTTATTTTTGTGTGAGAGATGTAGATCTATGCCGAGTTTCTGACATATTCTTTTCCAGTTTTCCCAGCAATTTTTGTGAAATAGTGAGTTATTATTCCAGAAGCAGGAGTTTGGGTGTTTATCAAATACTACATTACTATAGTTCTTGACTTTTATGTCATGTTTATCTAACCTCTTCCGCTGAGCCACCACTCTATATTTTTAGCCAATACCAAATGTTTGTCATACTTTCTAATATAGTTTTAAGTCTGGTACTGTTAGGCCTCCATCCTTTGTATTTTTTTTCAGTGACAATATTTTCTGAACCAATTTTTTAAAAATGTATCCAACAATAAGTTATTTTATATTTCAGTTTGTTTAAATGCATTATCATCCAAAAGAATATATATTATTATAGTCCTAAAATCTCTTCATACTTCAAAAGTATGTAATCCTAAGCAACTTTGAGGGATTGCATAAACTATAGAATACCTATGAATCAGTTAAGTCATCTTGGTCATATAAAATATCTGGGGTTTGATCATGCACTTAAAACCTCTTACAAACCTTCAAACTAGAAAACTCCAAGATCAGATCATATTTCAGCTCAAGTGAACACTCCACCCCATTATTTCAAGCATAATCATCAAACACACCGGCTGTGTCCTTTGTGTTAGGAAATGCCATCCCTAATTGGGGTCTGACTGAAAAAGATGGATGTTGATGATACAGATGTTGCATGTCTCTGGGCTGACTTACAGTTACACTCTGAGATCAACAGAACATGAAGTGTGGCAGCATTCAGTCAGGGCTATTAACTCCTTCAAAACCAAGCTGTACTCAAGGAAGAGAATTTGTCTTTCAGAGGCAGGTACAGTAGGAAACTAACAAATATGGGGGGAGAAAACGGGAAACACTAGTCATACAAATGCTTTCCTGACCAATGATGAGCAAAAAAGAAAAATTTACAAGTGTTCTCCTGTGAATGAATTTTTTTTTCTAATCCAGTTTTTTTCCTTAAAAAAAAAGCAACAATAACACCACCAAAAACAACAACAACAACAACAACAAAAACCCTGAGATGTTTCTACTGCTGAAAAACTGTGTTCTGTCTTGTTTAGATACCAGGTCCCTTTTTCTGGGTTGATGCTTTGGGGTTTATATTAGATGGAAAAATAAAATCTAACACTTCCTCCCATACACTTCAAAAGAAGCTAGCTCTCTGTTTGATCCTCCTTCTGAAGTTTCTATTGACAGGACATCAGTCATTTTATTTGTATACTGCTTCTCAGAGCACTAAAAGGGCTTCACAGGAGCTGGTACCATCCCAGCTCCCAACACAAACTGACAAATTATTTGTTCAAAAGGAGAGCTTATCAAGCCTGCACTGCAGACCTTTATTTATTTATTTATTTATTTTAGCTGGAGCTCTGTTTTGGCTGAATGTGAAATGAACATTCAATCTATGCCAGTGTACTTAAAGGAACACGTGCTTGTTAGGATGTTTAAAGTCATTCCTAAATCCCAGAATAGGAAGTTTCCTTCGACCTTTAGAAGCCATCAAATGCATGTTGAAAACATACTTAGCAAAGCACAAAAGACCATCAATTTATAAACTTCCCATTCAGGTTTGATCAGGACCTCACTAAACTAGATCTACAAAACTACAGAGCTTCTGACTCAAATACAGGAAATAAATTATTCCTATAGTTGTTTTGCTATTATCTTATTGGAAGTAAGTCTCAGGAAGAACTCTTCCCATCAATCACCATGTAGAATGTTAGGATCTCAGAGATAGATAGAAGGGAGTTTTAGTTCAAGTCAAAAAGGTAAATTCCTTCTACAATATCCAAACAAACACTTAACAAGATTCCCCTAAGAGATGTCAAGTAATAGGAACTTATTAACTTATTATCAAGGGTGTTCATTCTATTTTTTGACAGTTCTGTTGAAGTAATTCTTTAAGCTTGTTTTATGATGAAGTTAATCTTTGTAATCTCTAGCCATCATTCCTACATCATCATCATCATCATCATCTCACCACTAGCATTAATATAGTGCTTAAAGTTTTGAATTGCAATTTACCAATTTTATTATTTTCACAACAATTCTGGGAGATAATTACTGCTATTATTCCTATTTTACTTATGAGGAAATTGAGGCAAATACTGCCTGGTTTGCTAGGAGTTACATTATTAATAAGCATAAAGTCTAAATTTGAACTCAATATCTTCTTGACTCTATATGGCACAATGTATAGAGTGCTTGGCAAGGAGTAAAGAAACAACTTTTGGAGTTCAAATCTGACCTCAGACACTTATTAGTTATATGACTTAGATATGTGATTCTAAACAAGTTTGCTTGCCTTAATTCCTCATCCACAAAATGAAATGGAGAAGGAAAACCTGGAAAAGGTCATGGAAAACCACTTGAATATGTGTGAAAGGCCAAGAAAACCCTGAATAGAATCATAAAGAGTCAAACATTATTGAACAACAGCAACAACTACCTGACTTTGAGTCTAACCTTCTCTCTACTGTGCTACCTACCTGTCTACTTCTGCTCTCCAAAAGACCAAGAGAAAACAGTTTTACCCTTTAAATATCATTATGAGTGAAAGAAGTCTCCCTTATTTACATTTCTCTTTGTTGTCAAAGTTGTTCCCTCCATCTGGCATTAAAATTTGCCTTATCTTCCACCAATGACACTACTTTTCTTCTGAAGTAATCTTCCCTGAATAAGTTGACTAAAACAACTTCAGTATAGTTATCTCTTCCACATTGAGACTCCCCATAGCAATTTCAATATATCACTGATTAGCATAATAAATTAAATGGGAATTTGGGGAGAGTTTTATGGAAGCCATAGATAACACAAAGAGGACAGCAAACTACACAGAAAAAAGTTGAAAACTCAGAAATTTATAAAATATATTCATAGTATTGTATATCAAGTCAAATTTTATAATAAGATACAGACTTTTTCTCTTATGTCAAGGAGGAGCAAGAAATTTTATCCAGAGTTTCTACATCTCCCAGATACTTCACTCATAACCTTTATGATGTGGAAGGGATAACTATATTTCACTCTCTTTACATTCCCTTAGTAGTGTTTATATTGATTCCTCGATTTAGTATTTTCTTGTTTATGTATTACCTTGGTCCTTTTCTGATTCTTTCATTGCTGTATATCTTGTTTTCTAAGCTTGGATTGTAAGCATATCGAGGATAGGGACAATTTATTCTGTTTCCTTTATTTCCCTCATAAAACCAATAAAAATCTCTCAAAAAAATTATCATAGAAGGAAGAAGCTCCAAGGAGCTAAGAATGTGATATTTGTCTGTGACCCTCATGCTCAGTTAGAGATATCATATCTAGAAGGACAGTCCATAAATGCTATCATATGTGCAAACATATCTAAATAGTAATTATGTATGTATAGACAGAAGCAAGGAAATTCATAGATTTCATTTCACATGGTGAAGAAAAGAGAGTACTTTAACTGTGAAAGCATTAAGTATGGCAAAGCTATGAATAGGCTTTATCCCCTATAGTAATACAAAGCTAATTATATCCTTTGCTATTTATTTATTTCTATGATGGTTGAGGAAAAAAATCTGAAATTTACTTTTGATTTGTAGGGCATTACTCGAAGGAAAAAATAACAACAACAACAATGATTTCTATGAAAGAAACCCATTATGGACTGGGGAGAGATATATACAGTATCTAGCAAGTGGAAATATTTCCCTATTCACACATTTCTTCTATTAACATGTACGTTTACAAACATAAAACAAACCTTAAAGCCACATTTTCCCAAGCCCTACAGCAGATGAAAATCAAATGCAGATGTGGAATTGGAGCCAAACAGATGCTGAAAAACCCTGTCAATATCCTAAAGGAATCCATTCCCTATCAGAAAGAAACTTAATTTCTACTATAAAGAATTTGATTATGTATTGTTATACAAAATGTGATTAATGTTTTGTGGTGATTAATCAACTGCAAAATATATAATTATGCCATCTGTATTTTTCCAGCTTCTTGTCACTTATGAATTCCACTGGGGAGTCTGGAGGTGGGGTAATGAGAACTTGTGGCATTCTGAGAGCTTTAAAAAAACGTGCTTGAACAGCCTGGGGAATAGAGCAACAAACAGGCCTGGCACTTACTCTAACGGCCAAGCACTAAAGATGGTAAACAAAGAACCCCCAAAGCCCGTTGCCTTGCTGGCAGAATGGAAGACTCTGATAAGAGGGGCACTTGCTCCCTGGGACATAGGAAGGCCTGGTTCCCCCAGATAAATGGCACGTTTGCTCCTCAGATGGCGTATGCAGCAAATGTTGCACCTCTGCTGGTTGGAGCAGATGGCTTTAACTCCAATCACAACTGTGTTAGTTATTCCAGAATTCCAGTCAGGGTGAGTTGATTTGAATATCTCCACACTTCCATATTTAAAGCCATGAGACTAAGAAGAAGGTTTAAACCACTACTACTTATGAGAAATGAAAATCCATTAAGACTCTTTCCACATACAAGAGCCAGTTTGAAAATCTGAATGAACCTTTTGGGCTAAGGAAATGAGGTACTATCAGCTGGAGGACAGTATATTCTCTCTAGTTTCTCCTTTTTGCTTTCAATAAACACATGAGTTGCTAAAGCATAAGTTGGAATTTGGAATTTGGATGAGAACAGAATAGCAGAGTCTTTTCCTGTGCCAAGAACACTTACCTTCTTTTCTCATCTCTATATCTTAGAATTCTTAATTCCCTTAAAGGGGCAACTCAAGTGACACTGTCTTCAAGTGTCCTTCTTCTTCAAGAGGAAAACCAAATAAAATGCTGTACATTTCTTTTCTGTGTTCTTTATTTACCTATGTATTCACAAGTTATATTCTTCCAAATACAATATTATCTCTTTGAAGATAGGAATTATGTAATGTCTGTACTTCTATCCTAAACACAAAAGAAACGATGAAGATTTGTCAATTTAATAATTTTGTTTTATCTATCATGAGAACAGAAAAATGGATAGAGAGGGAGGAGCCCTAAAATCAAGAGGACTGAATTCATGCCCTTCCTCTCCTATATATTAATGGTTTGATCCTAAGTTGTAAGTCATTTTAGTGCCTCTGGTTGCCTCTGGGCGAATTCTTTGTAAAATTGAGAAATGTTCGTTTTATTCCATAAATTAAATAAATGTTTAAAAGAAAAAAGATGATAAAGTACAGAGCAAATACCAATCTTATTGGAAGAGGGAACTTCTTTACAGGTAATTCCTTACATTAGTGAAATAAGGGTATAATCCATAACTTTTTCTCCGTCTAAGAAAAACTGTGGTAATAACAATGACTACAATGATGATGAGGAGGAGACCACAACTCTGTGTCTAGCATATTGACTGGATTGACTGAAATAAATCAGTCAATGAATTTGGTCATCCATTGATGTCAACCAATTCTTTCTCCATAACCAATTGGTCAGCTAACTAAATTGACCATTTTGGTGCAAAATCAAAAGGAGAAGAAGAATTCATTCCATAAAATAAATTCAGTTAGGCACCCATGGGAATAAAAACATGATCTTGGGATTTAATTTTTCACTTTTCAGCCAATTGTGTTGGTTGATGTTGTCGATACAACATGAATAGAGAACTCCTATGTGTGTTCTTTATTCAAGTTATTTCCATTTTTAACAATTTAAATTCCAGTAACATTATAATTTTTTGGAATAAAGGTGATTGGTGAAAATAGCATTACTGAGGATGGAGAAGTTTGATGAAGATGAAGTCCTTTTACATTCCCTTCACACACAGGATGCTAATTAGCAGTCATTGGAAAGGATGTCAAGAAGAATGGATATGACAGCATAATTATGCTAGGGCAAATTTTTAAATGAAGTTTTAGGAAAGTGTCAATAACTTGTTAATATGCTATGAACCTAAATGATGTCAGAAAACTTTGATTTCATTATAATATGGGGTCAAATAAGTTTTAGCCTGTTGTTGCATTGCTGATAGCTTTCTTTGCATAAAGCAGAGCATTCCAGGAGAGCGAGAAGAGGAAAGTTTTCCTGGAAAGACGGTTGAAATACACATGGTTTAAAAACACTTCGTAATAAGGATCCACTCTTATGTCCTCTAGAATATATGGGATGAGAGCCTCAATTAAAGACATTGTAGGACAGGTGGAAAGAGATATTTAGGCTGTCAATTTCATTCTTGTAATGATTTTTTATTTCTCCAATTGGAAAGTATGGCTGAGTTACAGAACTGATAAGATGAGGGAAAGGTAGACATATCTTCCATCTGGAACTTAGAAAGATTTGTGATTCTGTTCATTAATAGATGATCATCATTTAAGTAGGAGAAAACACCACATGGATCTCACAATAATTAGGTCCCCAATTGATGGATATGGCTGATTGGCATCTAGCACCCAAAGAGTATCATCAGATGGATCACTGGGAGTGTGGGAGGAACTTAACAAGAAGTTATGTTATTAAATACTTTCATTAGCAATCTGGATGGCAGAGAAAGAACATGCTGATACAGTCTGCAGACGACCATAAGCAGAAGGGAGGGAGATACTCTGGAACATCAGATCCGAAACTGAGTGAGATTTTGCTAAATTGGGAATGCCATCAGAGATAATCTGGCTGACTTTAATTATGACCCAGGAAGAGAAAAATATCAAATAAAAGATGGGTAGGGACTAGCCATGTACAAATAGAGTTGTAAAATAGCAAAGTGAGTATGGATTATAGTTTTTGCCCAGTGTTATCGGCTATGTCTGTCACCTGGGTCCGTCTACCTCACCTATCTTCACTGTACTACAGAAAGAGAGAGACACAGAAATATACAGAGAGAATACACTGTGTGCTATATTTTTAATTGCTTACCATTTTGTTTCTAGATGGCAGAAAGCATAATCAAAGTTTAAGTCTCACTTAATTGATATTCTTTGTTAGTAATTCAGAGACAGCCAACTCATTTTAATGGTGGCAAGGAACAGACAAATAGACCAAAAATGCTGCAACAATGTATTTGACTGAAACAGCACTTCAGATAAAATCATTTTTATTGTTGTTCAGTCTATTCATGACCACATTCCAGGTTTTCTTTGCAAAGATAGTGGAATAACTTTCCATTTCCTTCTCTGGATTATTTTACCTTAGAGGAAACTGAGGAAAACAGGGTTAAATAACTTATCCAAGGTCACACAATGAGGCTAGATTTGAACTCTAGTAAGATGAGTCTTCCTGACTCCAGCAATCTATGAACTGTGTTTTCTAGCTTCGCTTATTATTATTCTGATACTTTAAAAAACAAAACAAAATTTTAAAACAATAGAACAACCAAAAATTAAGCTCAAAAGTAGAATATAATATAGATGTGAATATCATAAGAGTAATGACCAATAATGTATTAGAAAGAGTACTTAACTAGCTATCAGAGTTGGTACTGTTCATTTTTTACTAGAAAAATGGGGAAAATATCCTGGCTGGAGTTTTTGTGAGAATCAAATGAAAGAATGTTTTAGAAAGTGCCTTGTAAAATGATAAAGAGTCATATGCATATAAAATATTATCATTTTTTATTATCACTATATTCTTATTATTTTGTTCTTGTCTTTCTATTTTATGGATTGTAGAGAACATGGAAGAGAGAAATATATAATAGAGCTGGAAAAGTAGGTTGCAGTCAGATTATGAAGTTCTTTAAATGAAAAAACAGGAGTTTATATTTGACCACATAGGTAAAGGGGAATTTATTGAATAAAGGAATGATGTGATCAAAACTGTGCTTGAGGAATCTCATTTTGGTAGCTGTGTAGAGGATATGAAAGAGACTTAGAGCTTGGAGACGAATTAGAAACCTACTGTAATAGCCCAGACAAGACATGGTTTGAAGATGGGGGAAAAAAAATAAAAGGAGATGTAGGAGATGTGAAGTTAGAATGAACAAGATTTGGTAATTAACCAGATAACTGGAGTGAGGAAGATTGAAGAAGTTAAGGAATATGTTGAGTTTGGAAAACTGTGGAATTAGCAGGATGAAAGTAACCTAGACAGATATGGAGGTTATGAAAATAAATAGATTTTTGGAGATAATTATGTTTTTGATATGTTCTTAAAACCGCTCCTACACAAATCTACAATTTTTCCCTATCTCCTGACTCATTCCTTCATCTAAGAAACACAAGATATCCATTAAAAAATCATTTAACTTTTCTAACTCCTCAAACCATTATCCTAAATCTGTTGCTTTCATAGCCAAATTCTTAGAAAAAAATCTAATATTCATTGCTTCTACTTCTTCATCTTTCATTCTTTTCTCAAACTTTTGCTTCAAATAATATTATTTAGCCAAAGACCTTTCTCCAACATTTTCAGTGATGCCTTGTCATAGCTGATTGCATTTTCTCATTCTTCATTCTTCTTGATATCTTTGTATCATTAGACACTAGTAATTGTTCCCTCTTCCCAGATGCCCTCTCCTTTCTGGGTTTTGTGGCTGTTGCACTGTCTTGTTTCTTTTTCTTTTTTGCTAACTCACCATGCATATCCTACTCCCTAATTATTGGTGCATAACCTAAACCCTCAAATTTTTCTCTCCACCCTCTTGTGGACCTCATTAGTTTCCATAATTTCAGTTATCCTTTCCATTCAAATGACTTCCACGTCAGCACATCAAGATCCAGTTTCTCTATTGACTGCCTCCTGGATATTTCCTATTGGACCTCTTAATCGCCCTCACTCTTGGACTTGCTTTTATCCCATCATGACACCATGTATTTCTCTTTTCACTCCATTTTCATCTTCTTTTTAGGTGTTATCTTTGACTATTCGAACATAAGCTCCTTGAGATCAGGGACTGTCTTTCTCTTTGCTCCAATTTGTATTCCCAGTGCTTAACATAATTACTGAATTATTGCTTAATATATGTTTGCTGAGTTGAGTTGACTTAATTCATTAACAAATATGGAATAAGGAAAGATTTCTGGAAGATTTGAAAGATGGATTGAATTTAGGGAGAATTTAAGGCTTATGAGGCAGATTTAAGGAAACACTAAATTTCATTGTGTGATACAGGAAAACTAAATATTTTCTCTGCTTTGAGAAAAACAAGATGGTAAAGTAGAATAAGCACTGGCTCGGGAGCCAGAAGACTTATGTTCAAATAGTGCATCTACTTCTCATTTTCTCATTTGTAAAATGAACATTCTGAACTACATAGTTTCTAAATTCCTTTTTCAACTATAGGTCTAGCATCCTATGTTGTATAAGGGAAATAAATTAGATAATTCCTGAGATCTTAGCATTATGTATTCTGATAGTCAATTTTAAAGAGCTAAATCCCATAAATTATTTTATTCTATGAATTAACAAAAAAATTAGTGGGTTTTTGTGGGATTTTTTGGTTTGCTTTTTTTTTTTTTCATTTAGGGGGAGATGTTTTTATTATGTGTCAAATCTTGTACTTTTGCACATTTCCAGAAATATTCCCATATAATACCAAACCAAAGCCTTCAATGTTCCATCTTAGAAGCCTATCTGTTTCCATATGAGAACTCAGTAATGATTACTAATCAAATTATATGTGATATCTGAGGAAAGAGCGATCAATCACTAAATTCTAAAAGATTCCTGCATGGTTTCAATCCTATTTAATAAGAAAAGCTTCTTAAATTCCTACAATATTCAAAATATTGTTCTAGGTTTTGATAATACAAATTTGAAAAGTTATATATTCCCCTAGGTTTATATGAGTTTATATGAGCATTTGTAGTCTAATGGTGGAGACAAGGTCTCCATACACAAATAATTATAATCTAAGTTGTAATTTAACTAGGTACATAGAAGAAACCAAACAGAATAAAATAAAGGAATTCTTAGAAGATTAGATCAGGGAAGCTAAATAGTACAGTGGATAGAATGCCATACCTGAAGTCAAGAGGACCTGAGTTCAAATCTGGCTTCAGACACTTGATACTTACTTCCTAGCTGTGTGACCCTGGGTAAATCACCTAACTCCGATTGCCTTAGCCAAAAAAAAAAAAAAAAAAAAAGATTAGATCCTTAGATCCCTGCTCATTAAGCTAAGAGAGAAATAGAAAAAATTTCATAGAAGTGGTGTTTGATACAGATCTTAAAGAAGCCTTTCCAAGGTAGAAATGTGAATGATGTCTCTTGCAGGCTTATGTGTTTGACACCTATGGCAGTGTGAAAGAACAGGTAAAATAGTGACATAATTCTGGTTCACTGAAGTGTGTATGACAGGAACTAGTGTGACATAAGGCTGGAAAAGGACCTTAGGGACATATCATGAAAAGTCTTGAGAGTCAGGTTACAACATTTGGATTTATTTGGCTATGTGGAGCCATTGAGTATTTTTAATGGTGGGGGAGGATGAAGTAGTTGTTAATGTGTTCTTACCTGTGTATAAGGTAGAATGTGTACAGGATATCTTGGAAAGTAGAAATGCTAGAGGCAGGAAAATCATTTAAGTACCTGGTAACCTAAGATAGGTTCAAATCCCTCTGTCCCAGAAATGAAAGGAATCTTAAAAGTTGTCTAGTCTTACCTATACCTGGTCAAAAATTCCTCCCCCAGTAGAGAATACAAAATGAATTGTAAGAAATATATAAATCAACAATGTAGTATGACAATTGACTTGACTAAAATGGGAAGACTTCTTTTTGGCTTCTCAGAGCTGCCATTAAATCACACTCCAGGTATGATCTGACCATTTAAATTCCACGGGCATTATTTTGCATGTGCTGGAACACTCCCTCCTACTTTCTAGCTACAATCTGATACTCCAGGGACAACACTACCACTAGACTAACTCTCTATGGACAATGAAACTTAATGACTTACACCTCAGTCTGATCCATACATCCTTGTTAATTATCATTTTGTAACTCTTCTCCCTTTTTCTTAAAATTTTCTATCTCTTCTCCCTTTATCTTATCATTTTCTATCTCTTCTCCCCTTTTCTGGCTAAACTCATAGATAAGGCTTTCTAGTCAATACTTTTACTTCCTTTCCTCTCATTCCCTCCTAACCTTCTGTTGTTTAGCTTCAATCCTCATACTATTAAAACTGTTCTCTTCAAAGTTACAAATAATTTCTTAATTGACAAATCTATTACATTTTCTCAAACCACATACTTCTTGACCTTTCTGAAGCCTTTCACACTGGGATCTCTCTTTATTTTCCTTAATACTCTCTCCTGGCTCTTCTACCTGACTATTCCTTCTCATTTCCCTTTACTGAAACTTTATATAGCTCATTCTTGTTAACCATGGATGTTCCCCAAAGCACTGTACTAGGCTGTCTTATCTTTTGCCTTCATGCCACTTCATTGAGTGTCTATTCCAAAGAAAGAAAGAAAAAAAAACTAAGTTAATTAAAGCAATATATGTCCAGAAATGTATTAGTTATTAAAGGATATACCAAAAGAGCACGGTGAAATAGTCCCTTTATCAAAGAATTTAAGTTCTTGAAATATCTTTCACTAAAAATAACCAAATCGTGAAGAAAAAAGTTTTGCCCAAATCTCTAGATAATACCTTTATTTCTCCACTTCTGTCTTTATTTTTGTTTTTAACATTTAATTTGATGAGAGGAAAAGCAACCAATATCTTGGTCTATTTCATTTTATTCTGATTGCTTTAAAAATATACATTTAGGGTATTCAAAGCATTTCCTTCTTTACCTATTAGTAAAAATATCTAGAAAAAAAAAAACAGTACTTCTATATGTACCCATCACTTAAAGGGGCTTCTAAAGAATTAGCAGCAAATACTCTGTTACTAGGCTGCAACTTTAGAAAGATACCATATCAGGGAAACCCAATTAGAGGAGATCATTAAGGAAATATATTGCAATTAAGTTTACATTCAGTAGATAGAACTTGTTGGCAGATAAAAGGAATCTTTTAAATGGGAGGTTATTTATTTATTTTTTACATTTTATCACGATAATTATCACAGCATGAGTCCATTATTTTAGATTAAAAAATAGTGAAACTTTATTGAATTTTTTTAAATGAAAAAGCCAATATGCACAATTAAACAATTATCACCTCCAACCAACCTAGGCTCACAAATGAAAACAAATAGGAAACTCAGTGGCACATAAACACTTAGGGGTCCCTACTCAACTCTCTGTCTCTGTGGCAGTCCCATTAGCTTTAACCCTTAGATCACTGCTGCCAATTACTTTCCTGTCTCATGAAGTAAAGAAGACTTATGTTTACTTGCCTGTAAAATGCATTCTTCTTGTTATCTTACTCAGGTCAGTGTTACTTAGATGTGGTGTAGGTTGTTGTTGCTAATGATTTGTCCTGAGAGATATCCTAAATACTGTTCTCTAAACCACAATACCTTCCCATAGCTTTTCTTTGACTTCTTTCTCCCTTGCTATCAAACTTAAAATTCCTACCACTGGGAATTTCCCTGGCTTACAAAATAAATATAGGGATATCC
The DNA here is from genome assembly GCF_902635505.1 of Sarcophilus harrisii. NCBI lineage: Eukaryota > Metazoa > Chordata > Mammalia > Dasyuromorphia > Dasyuridae > Sarcophilus > Sarcophilus harrisii. The sequence goes on along the minus strand of NC_045426.1, from coordinate 375,187,204 downwards.
TGTTAAGATGAAAGTATGACTCTTTAGGGAGGCCATAGAGACCATTTTAACCCTTTTTAGTTAGCCCAAGCATCTAAAACTTAAATGTTGCATTAACCAATTTAAGGCTAAGGGATATTGGGGCTGATAGGACAAGATAATAAACAACCAAGTCCCAAGGTATGGGGATGACAAAGGTTAGGCTTCAGGTAGATCCTCAAAGGATCACCATGGGACAACCTCCTACCTCCATTGCCACTCACCAATTTAAAAAGCTGGTCTCTGAGACAAATTTGACTTCTAACTTTTTGTCTTGAGTTAACCCTGATGGTATTAGTATGAATTCTAATTTTACATTCATGTTAATCTAAATTCTATTCATGCTCCTGAGCTACCTATTTCTCATTAACACTGCCTCCTCCTTTCAGCACCCCAACCCATAAAAAATCCTATTAGAATGTGAGGTCTTTGAGAACAGGGATTGATGCTTATTTCTATCAATGTGTCTCCAGGGCCTAGCAAATGACTTGCATGTAGTAGGTGCTTAATAAGTGCTGATTGAATTGAATTGAGTTGAAATGATTTTAATTGAATCTATTCATCTTCCTTACCCTGCCTAAAAGAATTCAGAATTCTTCTAGCCAGACAGGAATTGTGGGAAAATAAGACTGCAGGGGGGAAAAATATTTATTTTATCTTCAAAGTTTAGGGATGATGTCTATCCCTAAGTAATAAAGAAAAAAAAAACTGATATCTTCATATATCTAACTGCATCTATCTATCTATCTGTCTGTCTGTCTATTTATATCCCCTTCAGTCCCTTACAAAGTGCTTTCCTTCGTTTTGAATTCTCAGAATAATTGTGTAATGAGTAGGTAAATCGAGTTATGGATATATCCATTTCACAAATAGAAAACCCAAAGCAATTTTAGTCTTCTCCAATTAAAAGTGATTTGACAAAGATCATGATCTTAAGAAATGTGTTGTGGTGGGATCTCAAACCCAGATTTTCTAGATAAAAATCTAGCATCTATTTTATTGTAAATATGTATCACACTCCCTTGTATTATAATAGTTCACTGTGCATTTACCCATTGTAAGTTTATCTTTATTTTTCTTGAAAACTACTTGAATGTGATGGGATAAATAAACCCCAGCAAAAGACCAAGTTCTTGGTGGGTCATAGGGTTTTGACTGGAAAGGACTTGTTGAATTTAAGTAGGCTTTTGTTGTAGTGGGTCCTAGATGAATTCTCAGTTAGTATATTGGGAGGCCAAACTACTCTCTGAGGCAAGCAGGGAGGGGGATTAATAGGATTTTGTCTTTAATTGGATATTTATTGCAGTGGGCACTTGTTGAATTTGAATTGATAGGATTATCTTTACAGTTACAGTATCCAATCTGGGAGCCAAATTATAGCTATTATACCCTGAGATTATTCCTTTATTATATAAAGCCATACTTTTCTCCTTCTTAATTGAGGGTTCATTAGGAATTTTACCCATTTTATGGCAGCAAGTCCTCTCACAACTTTGTTCACCTGAAAGCATCAGGTTATTCCCATTTTCCCCCCTTGTTATAATGTCTTTCCCCTTATTAATCCTGAGTTTTACTTGGGAGCTCAGCCTGCAATTTTCCTCTTGTTAATTGCTAACTTCCTTTTGGAGCTTAATCTACTGCCAATAACATAATAAACGTTTTTCCTCTTGATTTGGAAATGGTCTAAGACTATGAATGAAACAGGAAACTGAGGACTTCTCAGAATAATAACTTTGGGCAATTCAAGATTTAGTACCAAGGGTCTGTTAGTCATTAAGGTTCTTGGAAGAAGAGCAAAGACTTGCTCTTCTAGCAGAAATACCTGTGATAACCTGTTTGACTTTTACTTAAACTGCTTAGAGAAAAACTTGACTAATTATTTAATGGCCTGGAGATATTTGAGAAGCCTCCAAACTAGGTATCTCTATTTGTTGATTGAGGATGCCTGAAGTAAATTAAGTCTTCTTGGTTATTGTAGAAGCTCTTTAACATCTCTGACTTAATTGATTACTTACTTTAAATAAATCTCCTTCTTGTGAAGGATTATGTGGTTTCTCATAAAATCATTAACTAAGGAAGATTGAACCTGTAATCTAAATTTGAGTTTATGCAAGTCTGGTGGGTTTGGGAAAAATAAAATTCTTTGTACAAACCTTACATACCAGGTCAAACATACCTGCAAGCATTTGCAAACATAAACCGACCACCATAAACTTAGTCAAACACACCTGCAATAAGTCAACTATATTGGCTTGACTAGAATTTAACAAACCTTTGCTACTTCCGTCTAAGCAGGCAGTGAAAAGTAACCATATGAAGGGAGGGGAATCACAGTTCCTGTGGTTTTTGACTATTTAAATCATGTCTTGGCCTTTGTAAAATCGGCTCTCCTCTCTCTGAGACTCCAGTGAGAGAACTGCCTGCTTCTCGAGAGATTCTAATAAAGTTTCTGTTCTTCACTTTGAGAAATCTCTGAGTAGTCATTTCAAAATGATTCAAGGGATTGCCATCCCAACACAACTACAAATTCTTTTTAGTCACCTTATGACAATGGCCCAGATCCCTAATATTTGGGGGTTCAGCTCCTGTACCCACACATTGGGCTGACATAGTTTTTTTTTTTTTTTTCCACTTAAAAATAGGACTTCTTTTCATTTGTCCCATTGTCATAGTTCTGATTATTGTGGAATTTGACTTTTGATTCAATTGTATTTATTCTCTTGATGATTTCCAAATTTGGACTATCCCCCTTTGCCTTTGCCGTTCTAGACTAAGAACTGACTCTCCTCTTCTAATCAATTTCAACTGTAATGCTGGAGAAACTGAGGCAAGATAGAGATTAGAGAGTATTTAATAATTTATTTAAAAGGGAGAGATTCACTGAGACCAAATGGATCCATGGTTTGGTCCCAGGGCTGAATGAAACTATCATCTCCAAGAATCCAGCAAACAATGTGAGTTCTCAATGACATATATACATGTGGCTCAGACACAGGGGGTAAACCGAGGCAGGGGCAGAGTCAGGGTAGTGAGAGCGGGAATGGGACTCTGACAGGGTGGGGTGAGCCACTGGAGATGGGATACATAGGAGATGGGATGACATAATGGGGGGAGGAACCCCGGAGATGGGGAGAGGCATCTTGATAAAACGGTATCTGATAGTATGATAGCTTGGAATGGGGAAAGGCATTCTGATATTCTAAAACATAAGATCTTTTATCCTTATCAAATATTCTGATTAAGAGGGAGGGATAAACTGAAGCAGAACAATTAGGGAAACTAAGGCAGGACTAGGTCAGGTTAGGGAAACTGAGTCAGGACAATAAAAGAGAACTGACATAACACAAAAAGCACTTATTAAGTGCCTCCTGTGTACCAAGTATTGAGCTACATTTTAGGGATACAAGGACAAATGAAAAAACAGTCCAATCCTTTTTTTTTTTTTAATTTTTTTTTTATTTAATAGCCTTTTATTTACAGGATATATGCATGGGTAACTTTACAGCATTAACAATTGCCAAACCTCTTGTTCCAATTTTTCACCTCTTACCCCCCCACCCCCTCCCCTAGATGGCAGGATGACCAGTAGATGTTAAATATATTAAAATATAAATTAGATACACAATAAGTATACATGACCAAAACGCTATTTTTTTGTACAAAAAGAATCAGACTCTGAAATATTGTACAATTAGCTTCTGAAGGAAATCAAAAATGCAGGTGTGCATAAATATAGGGATTGGGAATTCAATGTAATGGTTTTTAGTCATCTCCCAGAGTTCTTTTTCTGGGCATAGCTGGTTCAGTTCATTACTGCTCCATTGGAAATGATTTGGTTGATCTCGTTGCTGAGGATGGCCTGGTCCAACAGAACTGGTTATCATATAGTATTGTTGTTGAAGTATATAATGATCTCCTGGTCCTGCTCATTTCACTCAGCATCAGTTCGTATAAGTCTCTCCAGGCCTTTCTGAAATCATCCTGTTGGTCATTTCTTACAGAACAGTAATATTCCATAATTTTCATATACCACAATTTATTCAGCCATTCTCCAACTGATGGACATCCATTCAGTTTCCAGTTTTTAGCCACTACAAAAAGGGCTGCCACAAACATTCGTGCACATATAGGTCCCTTTCCCTTCTTTATAATCTCTTTGGGATATAATCCCAGTAGTAACACTGCTGGATCAAAGGGTGTATGCACAGTTTGATAACTTTTTGAGCATAGTTCCAAACTACTCTCCAAAATGGTTCGATTCGTTCACAACTCCACCAACAATGCATCAATGTCCCAGTTTTCCTGCATCCCCTCCAACAATCATCATTATTTTTTCCTGTCATCTTAGCCAATCTGACAGGTGTGTAGTGGTATCTTAGAGTTGTCTTAATTTGCCTTTCTCTGATTAATAATGACTTGGAGCATCTTTTCATATGACTAGAAATAGTTTCAATTTCTTCATCTGAGAATTGTCTGTTCATATCCTTTGACCATTTTTCAATTGGAGAATGGCTTGATTTTTTATAAATTAGAGTTAATTCTCTATATATTTTGGAAATGAGGCCTTTATCAGAACCTTTGACTGTAAAAATATTTTCCCAGTTTATTGCTTCCCTTCTAATCTTGTCTGCATTAGTTTTGTTTGTACAAAAACTTTTCAGTTTGGTATAATCGAAATTTTCTATTTTGTGATCAGTAATGATCTCTAGTTCTGCTTTGGTCATAAAGACCTTCCCCTTCCACAGGTCTGAGAGGTAAACTATCCTATGTTCCTCTAATTTATTAATAATTTCATTCTTTATGCCTAGGTCATGAACCCATTTTGACCTTATCTTGGTGTACGGCGTTAAGTATGGATCAATGCCTAAGTTTCTGCCATATTAGTTTCCAATTTTCCCAGCAATTTTTATCAAACAGTAAGTTCTTATCCCAAAAGCTGGGATCTTTGGGTTTGTCAAAGACTAGGTTGCTATATTTGTTGAACAGTTCAATCCTTAAAAGATATTAAAGTCTTTCTTTTTAATCATCACAAAGAGATCAGTCTGGTGACTTTTTCCTTTTGGTTGCCCTTTTCAAGACTTATCTAGCTTTTAGTTCCTCTTATTTGATAGCAAAGAGTAAAGTATATATATATAGAGAGAGAGAGTGTTGGATGCATATCAAGTAAGACAACTCATATTAATATGCACTTTAAGCTTTTTAAAAAAATTTCCTCACAAGAGTTCCCCTGAGATAAAGAATTTAAGTATTATCACTTCCTTTTTAACAGATAAGGAAACTGAGATCCGAAGAAATGATTACAAAGCTAACTGGTGGAAAAATCAGGATTCCAACTTGGCTCTTAGTGACTCTAAGATGATTTTTCTTTCCACTGGGCTCAGATCTGTGCAAAGGAGGAAAAATTGTGTTTACAACTTCTTTCCTGTGACCTGATGAAACCATCATATGTTGACTTTTCTGATTTCAGCATTTTCATTGTCTATGATACCACTAATGTTAGTCTAGTTCAAAAGGAACAATTTAGAAACTGCTCCTAACCCCTCTCCCATTCAAGGAACAGTGTTTTAAGTGTTAATGACTATACATTTGCATCAAAAGGGTAATGGAGCCCCCAGAGCTAAGAGCAGTTTATAAAGTATTTATTTCTAAATTTTCATTCAGGTGCTGAGAGAATTGTCTCAATTACAATGGAAGAAATAAAAAGCAGGGTCAACTTATTCATGCACACCCTGTATTGACAAAAGTTAAAAAAGCTATTACTTGATCATCTGGCAGATCACTTGGGAATAGGGAAATAGGGAAAATAATTCCTTATTTATACTCTCATAAGTGCAAATGGATATGGGATTTCATCAATATGTATATTCTCTCCAGCTATGCAAATTTTACTACTCCTCCATACCAACTCATCCTTTCATCCAAGTCCTACCATAAAGTTTGCCACAGGGGGTCTACTCAAGCAGCCATATTTCTTCTAGGACAAGATGGATTGCAGAGATTGTCAATGGATTATTTTGGACTCTTGTCATGTGGTTTATCTTCTTTTTTCAATCATACATTTCTTTAATGGTATCTGATGCAGTGATTTTTTTGTAGTTCTTCTATAGTATTTGTTCCATATTGTAGTCTCTATCCAGTCACTAAGGACCTAACTATTTTTAATTCTTTGTAGATGACAGTATTTCATGATTCACAGACATAAAACAATACTGGTAAAATATTCGTTTTTCAAAGTTGAGCCTTTGTAAAAGAAAACTGTAAATTCCCCAAATCACTCACCCTGCTTTTGCTTCCTCTGTTTAATTCTCATTCCAATTTATAAGTTACTTGCTGTGAAATTTTAAGGAAAATATCTACATAGACAAGTTTTATAGTCATCTATCTAATTGCATGAAATTATCTGAACAATAGTAATCTTTTATCTATTTGAATTTTTTCCTGTAAGGTTACTTAGGTCAAATTCTTTTTGTTGCTCATAGCTCTCAGGCAGGAAGATCTACAATCAGCCAAGACTTGGTACCACAAAGTTTGTTAAAAAGCATATGAATTTTGAAGACCTTAACATAAATGACAGTATTCTCTTCAGGTTGTTCTTTGTGCTGGGTCTCTGCCATGACTTCCCACAGCTCTTACCTGATATAATGAACAATATTATCTTTGTTGTTAAAGCATTCAAAGAATCTCGTATATTATTTCTTGATGGAATTTGAATATACATTTATACAAACATACATGTTTATCTATGTATGCATACATATAGACATATGTAAGGAAGGAAATCAAATATAAATGAGTAGAGGGCCCCATGATAGTAAGACCCACCTGTGGCAATAATGCTTGTAACTATATGGGATTCAAGAGGAGGAAAAATAGATACATCTAGCCTTTTCTCCTCCCATCTTTTTCTGAGAAAGACTTTCATTCCAGCTAGCAGAAGAAGTAGTGGGTTGGAGCCAGAGGGTTTTGCTATCCTCAGAAAGAGGGGTTAATAGGTTAGAAATATCTTTATCTGATCCCTGAAACATTATTTATCTGGTTTCCATTTAACTTATTACTAGTTTGTTATTTGGGGGGGGGGGAGGGGAAGAAGGATCCCAATCTCCATATCCAAGGCTTGTCCTATTTCCCTTATGAGTTCCACAATGAAAACACACATGAATAACAAGAAAACTCACTTCTCCAAATTGTAGAAAAACAGAAATTAAAGAAAGCAGACACAGGAGCACATGTATCAGGCAATACAAAGGGAAGGAGCTATTCCATTGACAATGAGATAACTCAGCTCAACCAACAAGGTCTGGGATCTCACCTAAAGGGAGATTCCCTAATATCTCTAGAATAACAAACTGAGGACAGAAACATGAGGGAGACTGCTAGTTCCTCTCATATTTTTCCAGAATTTTTTCCTTCCTCAACCTAAAATGTAGTTGGCATCTTTCTAAGCTGAAAGCTAGCAGCCCTTGAATGATGTGTGTCCCTAAGGGGGATTCCTCATTGAAGAGTCCTTAAAGAAGGTGTTGGGGCTCAAGAGAAACTACAGAAATGTTGGGTTCCAGACTGGTATCTCGAGGTTCTCAAAAGAAGTTGCAGACTCAGACCCATTTCCAACTCAAGGGGCAAAGTTTATTATAACACCAATCAAAGTAGGCAAAGTTCTAAAAGAAGTTAGTAAAGACCAGAAGCAAGAAAATAAATTTACAGGGAAAAGTTAGAGAAATCAAGTGCTTCATGTCACTGATATGCTACTTTTATGGCTTAGAGGTGGAGTTGAGTGGTCTGATTCTGACTTTGTGCGCAGGCGCAATACCCATAATTCTCTGAGCAGAGCTCTTGGGGAACCTTTGAGAAATGTGTTTTTAGGCCTGAAACACCACTAGGTCAAGTAGAAGACACTTAATTTTGTTCTGTGACTGCGTTAACTTTAAGCACCTCGTTATTGCTGCCCATTAGTTTCAGAAACTCTGTTATCACTGACCAACAGGCTGTTAACTGACAGCCAGCAATATTTGTGGCCTTAGCATCCTGGTCATTTAGAGTAAACTGGGGCAGGATAGTCTAGGGGAAGAAATACATCATTTCCAGCTATGTCACTCCCAAAGTGGAGTTAGGGTGAACGCTATATCCCTCCTAAGGGCTATACCACAGCAAAGGGAGTGGAGAAGACTAGGGCTCCCTCACCTTCACCAACTCTGCCCTCTGTCCTGCCCTTCACAAGACACAGGATATTCATTTCTGTCATTTAGGAGAGAGTGTAATACCAACGGGCTTTAGAACAGGGGTTACATTCCTATATATAGAGAGAGATTATACACATACCTATATGGGTATATGAACACATGTAAATGTGTGTGTGTGTGTGTGTTTGTGTATGCATTTTAACTGGGTAGCAGAGTGGATACTGGGTTTAGACTCTAGAAGATTCATCTTGCTGAATTCAAATCTGGCCTCAGACACTTAATAACACCTTAATCCAATTGGCCTGGATTTCCTAATCTGAAAACGAGCAAGAGAAGGAAACTGGCAACCACTCTTATAGCTCTGCCAAGAAAACTGTAAATGGGTCACAAAGAGTTGGATGCAGTTAAACAACAACATAAAATATAAATTGTTTTGTTTCTATTTGTATTCACACAAATATGTGTGAATACAAAAAGAAGCAAAAGAGAGTTCCTTATTTCAAGGAGCTTACATTCCAGTGGGAGAAGACAACACCTAAAGAGTTGTCAGAAAGTAGAGGACAGAATGATAGAAGTATAGAGGCATATTGAGAAGAATGTAGCAAGTTATATAGGAATTTATCTGATACCTGATAAAAAAAGGGAAAGGGTTTACCAAGCTTGAAGGAACAAGAAGTGGAGGTTAAGCTCGAATAGATAATAAGTATATTGGATTGATTATATATACTGCTTTTTTGATAAGTTGTGGGATGGTAAAGATATGGTCAACTGTGGAAAATTTCTTTCAAAAGTCTTTTTAGTACCTATTATTGCCCAATCTACATTAACTTTAATGTGTATGTATATTATTCTCATCAACTTTATGTAAAAAGGAAAATAAAGTATATAACTTAAAGATATTGATGTTCTTCATTTTTTTTATGTTATGGTTAGTAATAATGTTTGATTGTCCACTTCTCCATGTCTTTGCTCTTTTACCTACTGTAGCTTAATGTTCTCATAATTTTTTTTTCATTTCTGGCACATATGTCTACATACAAATGTGGTGTAACCTTGCTGCTTTCCCTCTGTTCATTTTAGGGTCATTTCTTCCTTTTCTGTAAGTATTCCTGGGATGATAATGTTAGAATCCAAATGCGGTGGTTCGATTGTCCTTAATGATAAAAATATATATATATATTTATTTTAAAAATTTTTGCATATCTTTTCTATCTTTTGTCTGTTTGTTTTCCTTCTTTCAGTTTGATCCTTAAATGCCCTCAGGATGATTTTGCTTAGTTGGTTCTCTCACCTAGCATTCTTTATAATGGTTTTAACCTCCCCTTCTTATCTGTTTTATGAGGTGATATTACTTATAACCTTCTGTCATCCTTCTCCATAAGATTTCACAAATGAGTTTATATTGTAAATCAGTGTTGTCCTTGGCTTGCCATGTCTCTCCACTGAGTAAATAAGTCAAGTGTCTGCTGACAAAATGCATTTTAGACTGTTTTGGTCTCCTTGTTACTGCACCTGTTTTATATTATACTTCTTTATGAAATAATTGTAATTGGTGTCAGTAGTAATTTCACTTAACTCCCATTTTTTGTCATCAATAACTTATTTCAAAATACCAGCTTGTTTTAGTTTTAATTGTATGATATAACTTTTTCTTTCAATTTTTCTCTTTTAGATGTGTATTCATGTTGATCTTTGCTCTTAACTAACAAGTCAATGATCCAACAAAACACAGATGGCTAATTCAGGAATGATTCCCATATCATTAATGTATTATATTCTATTTGTTAAAATATAATCAGTTTTAATTTTTGTGTTGTTGTTTGCTGTTTTCTATTTTCAAGACTTCTCTTTTTTTCCTTTTAGAAAGTATTCATAGTGTATGGTTGTGATAATTCTTTGTGGTTTTGAAGTCTTTTTTTCTCATCTCACTCTTAATGCTTGATTTGTATTTTCCAAAATATTTCTTATCTTTGAAATCACTTTTATATTATGTTTGGTATATATGTCTATTTGAGAGTATATATACTTACACACACATGTACTTTTTCAAGGAAAAACACATAATGAATACATATACTTTTTTATTTTGTTTTTTATTCTGAAATAAAACATCAAAAGAGCATTTTTGTGTCTCTATCAGAATACAAAAAGAGAATTCTATATTAAATAATGAATCGCTATTTTATAACTCTTGTTTTAAAAAAATTAGTGAATTATATTAATTACTTTCAAAACTTTTCAATGCTTTTCCCCAGAACTTCCTTCTCTTCAATGCATTTAAAAAGTGCCAAAACATACCTACCTCCTTTTTTGCATTACCATTGCATTACTATAATTTTCCCACTGAGACAAAAAGGGGAAGAAAAGAAATCTACACAGTGACCATGATGAGGTACAACAAGTCATTGTGAGGTACAAGAAGTCATGAAGGTAATAAGTTGTCTACAGTGACTTCATTAGCTCAAACTATATCTAGTTCAAGGGGGAAAATTTATTGCAATATTTTAACAAAGCAGGTAAAATTGCTAATGAATTTACAATTAAAAATGGGGAAAGTGAGACCTTTTTTGGTAAAGAACCCCAAACAAGCTATGTGAACTTATGTATCCATCAGTAAATCAACTGGTGGTGGTGACCTTCCTATTTAAACAAGATAACTTTAGAAGTTAACATCTATAGCTTAATCTCTAGCTTGAATAAATCAATTGTGGGCTGAGGTTAGCTCTATACAATATCACTGTACAAGGCCAATTTGTTTCTAATTAAGGCTCAACTTAGATACTGGATTGCTACCAGGGACATGATCTTTTGCTGGGGTCTATCCATCCCATCAAACATATCCAAAAGTATATGTCTTTGAACTTCATGTCAATAACCCCTTTGTCAGGGGTTGGGCAGCATGGAGACATGATTGATCATTGATTTGATCAGAATTCTTAGTATTTCACTGTTGTTTTTCTTTATGATATTGTTATGAGAGGTGAAGTCAAGATAGCAGAGTAAAGGCAGGAACTTACCAAACCTTTCTCCCAAACTGCTCCAAATTCTTATATATGATTAAACAAATTTTAGAGCAATAGAACACCCAAAAAGCCAAAGTAGGACATTTTCCAGCTGAAGGCAACTTTGAAGCTCAGCAGAAACAGTTTGTGACCCCAGGGTGGGAGTCTAGCATGCAGTCCTAGGACAGGGGGCATCAAGGGGCAGCCCCAGATCCAGCCCCAGCTCAGCCCTGACCTGGGCCAACCTCTGAATCAGTGGCAGTACTGGTGGCTTCTAGACCTCTCAGCCCAGAGACACCACAAAAGATCTTGGAAGATCAACAGAAAAGGTCTGTGGAATCAGAGTGGGAGTCCAGCATGAAATCCCAGAACGGGCCTGAACCCCAACATCAGTGAGGCAGGATCTCTGAATCAGCAGCAGTGATGGAGGCTGCTGGACCTCTCCACCCCAGTGACAACTGGGAAGACTTGGAAGGTCAGTGGAGAAGGTCTGTGGCAACCAGGGTGGGAGTCTGGTGTGCAGTGGCAATATATCCTGGGTCAGCAGAGTCCAAGCCCAATCAGCACACTAGATCTTAAAGCTACTGTGGGGCAGGGACACAACAAACAACTCCAGATAGAAAAGAATGATTGAGGTCAGATTCCTAGAAGGATCTCTGAAAACAGTTGCACAAAATTCCTGAAGCTTAGGACAATACACCATCCACCTCAGAAACAGAGCCCTTCCTTAACAGAGTTAAAAGCAGAGCAATAGACTAGGAAAATGAGCAAAAAGAAAAAGTTATTATGGTAATAAGGAAAATCAAAACACATATTCAGAAGATGATAACTAAATCAAAGTTCTTACATCCAAAGCCTCCAAAAAGAAATAAGAATGGGGCTTAGGCCACAGAAGAGCTCTAAAGGGACTTGGAAAATCAAGTTAGAGAGATATAGGAAAAAAGAGGGAAAGAGTTGAGATAGGTGCAAAAGGAAAAAGATAATGAGGAGAAGAATGCCTTAAAAAGAAAAACTGGTGAATTGGGAAAGGAGTTACAAAAACTCACTGAGGAAAAATAATTCCATAAAAACCCAGAATTGAACAAATGAATGAGAAATGAGAAATCAAGATACAATAAAGCATAACCAAAAAAGAAAAAGAAAAAAAATGTGAAATATCTCATTGGAAAACAACTGAGCTGGAAAGTAGATCCAGGAAAGATAATTTAAAAATTATTAACCTACCTTTAGGTTAATAAAAAAGATCATGGACATCATCTTTCAAGAAATTATCAAGGAAAACTATCATGATATTCTAGAACCAGAGGGTAAAATAGAAATTGAAATATAAATCTCGTGAAAGAGATCACCAAATGAAAACACACAGGAACATTATAGACAAATTTTAGAATTTTCAGCTTAAAAAGAAAATATTGCAAGCATCCAGAAAGAAATAATTCAAGTATAGTGGAACCACAGTCAGGCTAACACAAGACTGAGCAACTTCTACATTGAAGGACCAGAGAGCTTGGAAGATTATATACTAGAAAGCATTGGAGCTAGGATTGCAATCAAGAATCACATACCCAGCAAAACTGAGTATATATAATTCTTCAGAGGAAAAGGTGGTCATTCAATATAATGGAAAATTTTCAAGCATTCATGATGAAAAGACCAGAGCTGAATGGAAAATTTGATTTTCAAATATAAGACTCTGGAGAAGTATAGTTAAATAAATAAAAGAAGTAAGGAGATAATCAGAAAAATATTAAATAAATTAATTAATTTTAAAATAATGTTATTATTGTGTAAATTATGCTTATCTCCTGCTTATCTTATGCTAATTTCACTGTGAATGAAGTGGAGTGAGATCTCTAAAAGACAGTTAGGAAAATTAAGGAGGCTTCATCTACCACAGAGTTGGAGTAGGCCTGAAGGTAGTCCTTGGTCATTGACCCAAGCACATACCTTTACCCCCGTCCTCCTATTCTTCCATGACATCATTTTCTTCCTATCTCAAATCAACTATAGATAGCTATGTACTTATTGGCCAAAGTTTAATTTTCTGGGTAGTTCCTGCATTTAGAATGTAAGACTCTCAGCCAATAAGGATGAGGGTCAGTAGTGGGAGGGATATTTGCATTGGGGCTATTTAAACTGCTGGTCTGTTTCCAAAAGTGCCTCCTCCTTTCAATTGCTTGTTTGAATGAAGGGATACCTACTTCTCCAGAGAATTTATAATAAACCTTCATTTTTCTCCTACAGATATCCCCAACTTTTTAATAAAAAATGCTGGTTATATGGTGGTCACTCACCATTCTGAGCCACACAACTGTATTAATTCATAGTATCCAGGATTTTCTAAAATCTCTTTCAATATTTCTTATGGTACAATACTGCCTCTCAAGCTAGGGATATGGAATAAAAGAATAAAAATCAAACATACAAACAACCCCAACAGATGATTCTTCCCCCCATGGGATAAATGACTTTCTCTATCAAAAGTGTTTAAGTTTTCCTTACCTAACCAGCCAAGTTAAGAATGGAGCATTAAGGATCAGCTGTCATTTTCCATAATCAGGAAGTAAATTCTGCCCCTACCTTTTACCACCTCAAGAAACCACCCAGTTATTGCATCATCTTCCTTTTCCACTCACAACAGGCACTGCTCGACTTTAAACCCTCAGCTCATGTTATTTGCACTACTTTAAAAATGTGATAAAATATACAGATCAAAAAAAAAATTCTGCGATAAGTTTCTATATCTCTCCACTAGGGTTTAATTCTGATGTTCCTTGTGGAATGAAGATGATGTCATTTCCTTGAGGGCTATTTTAGCCCAGCTCAATCTCTGACAGATTCTGTGCATCTAGGGACTTCACTTATACAAAGATGACTCAGTATACTTCCTAGGACCAACTTACCTAGTCTTGGCATCCTAAGACCAACCTAGTTAAGAGCAGACATGTTCCTTATCAGAGGGTTGCCTACCAGATGATGAATAAGTTGGCCATGAGAACATATGAAAGTCACCTTTTCATTCATCTGGACGTTTCAATCTATAGCTGTTGGACAAGCATTCCTAGCATGAGACTGGGAATCTATGAAAATAATGAAATGTTTCACACATTCTATTAAATTGAATTCTTTTAAAACGTTTTGTTATTACTTATATATATTCACAAGCTATGGCTTCTACTTTTTATCTTCTCGTTGACAACCATACTGTCTTATTACAAGTCTTTGTAAGGTTACATTATCTGAATATTTTCTAAGTGTATCAGAAAAGAGAATGTCTTGCTTCTCTATCAACCTTATCTGTGACTCAGCTCCAATATGAGTATGGACTGGATGAGGAGTTCACATGCAATGGCTATGCTGCCCTGCTCCATTCTCTATCTTGGATCCCTTAGAAAGTTGCTAGGTAGATTTCTTGGACTAGAATCCTTTCCTCATCCAGAACGGGTCTTTTTTGTTTTAGAGGTGGAAGGAAAAACCCTAAAGCAATGTGGACAAAGAAAAAGAGATACAAAAACAATCATATCTTTATGAATTAGCATCAAAACATAGGAAGAAGAGCTTTTCTCCAAAAACGATAGGGAAGGAAGAATTGGATGAAGTATTTTAATTCATATTAAACCACATATTTTGGCAGAATTACCTGTATAGTTGAGATAAAGGTTTTCTATGGACTCTGAATGCCAAATGCTAACTCTTCTTCAACTTCTGAGGAAGAAAAAGGAATGAGCATTTACATAGTGTCTGTGAAGTACAAGGCATTGTGGTAAGTACTTAAAAAAAAAACAAAATTTATCTCATTTGATATTTATAACAACCCTATGAGGTAGGTACTATTATTATCTCTCTTTTACACTTGATGAAATTGAGGCAAAAAGAGGTTCAGTAACTTATCTAAAATAACAGCTTGTAAATGTTGGAAGCTGAATTTGAACTTAGGACTTCCTAACTGTTAACCACCACCAGCAGCTTCTTCTTCATATAAAGGTATTTTAATGTTGTATTCTCAGCTCTCTTTGCCCTTGTTGCCTTTGGCATCAAGCAGAAGAGAAATGAGAAATATTTCTCTCTTTTTTCATGTGAGTAGTTAGAAGGATGTGTTTTTCCTTCTATAGATGAGAGTTCATTTTTCAAACCTTTCAACACCAAACTGGCAACTATACTTTGATACTGATGTATTAATCACTCTGTACACCAGAGTCATCAATATAGAGGATTCATCAATCCACAACATGTAATTAGTAAGTCAAAACAAATACACAATTACCACTTATTCTCTCTTTAGAAGATAACAGGTTTCTTCTATGCATTTTCTTCACAACCTCACTTCCTCCTTGAAATTCCTTTCTCTGCTTGCCTTTAGTTAACAATTCAATTCAATAATAATTTAAACCATTAAGTTTATTTATTTTTGTTTTTATATCACAATCATTTCTGCATCTATCCTTCTTTCATACCAACCCACCAATTAATCCTTCCCTTGTAACAAAGAAAAACAGTTAAACAAAATCAACCAACAAAGTGATCACATTTGGCAATGTGCAGCATTCCATATCAATGGTTCCTAACTCTTTATGAAATGGGGGAGGTGTATTTCATCATCTGTTCTCAAGGGGACTATTCTCTCATCCCACAAATACAATCTGTTTCTAGATTCTGTTGGTATTACTTGAATAATGCCTTTTTGCATAAGCCCTTTTTTCTCTTTTGACACTGCAGTTGCCTTGGTTTAGGTTTTTATTACTTCATCCCTGAACTCTGAAGTTTCCTGCTACTTAGTTTCCCTGCCCAAGAGTCTACCCACTCCAATAAATCCTCCACTTAGCTCTCAGATTGATCTTCCTAGAATGCAGATCCAACCACTTCACACTCTCCCTATTCAATAAACTCCAGTGACTTCCTGTCACTTCCAGGTTCAAATATCTAATCCTCCATTTGGCATTGAAAGCCCTTTACAACCTGACCCTTTATGACCTTTTTCAGTCTTTTTTACACCTTTCTCTCTTCATACTCTGAAATGAAGTGACATTGGCTTCTTTATTCCTTATAGAAGACATTCTATCTCCAGAATCCATGCATTTTCACTAGCTGTTCCCTAGACTGGGAATATTCTCCCTCTTCATCTCTGCCTCTTAGCTTTCTTCAAGCAGCCTCAAAAATACCAATTTCTATGAGAAGATTCTCCTGATGCTCCTTAATACTAATTTATTATCAACCTTGCTTAATTCTAATATCTCTTCTCTGTAAATTACTTCCAATTTATTATATATATATATCTATATACACACACACACACACACACACACACACACACACATATATATATATATATATATATATATATATATAGCTTGTTTTGTATATATTTGTTTAGATGTTGTCTCATCTATTAAATTGTAAGATCCTTGAGAGTAGGGAATATATTTTGCTGATTTTTATATCCCCAGTGCCTAGCCGGGCTTTGCATATAGTCATTGTATATTTTGTTTTTCTGGTTTTGCTTCTTTTACCCTGCATCATTGCATACATCTTTTTTTCAAAAAAAATTTATTACCCAAATATTTTACAAAGCAGTCTTATAGCCTCTGTGCATAAAGAGTTAAAAAAAAAAACATATCTGATGCCTACAAGGAGCTTAAAATTTAATGTGTAGTTTAAAATACAAATAAGGTTAACTATGAAATAAGGGAGACTATGTTACTGACAAAAGAATAATCAAGACAAAACACCTTCAAGCATTTGTTGAGGTAGAGGTGCCTTTCAGAAGATAAAGGGAGGGAATAGGTAGAGTAAAGGATGGAAGGCTTCATTGGAGCAATTGGGTACCCTTAAAGGAAGAAAAGAATTTCAACAGGATGAAATATGAAGGGAATACATTCTAAGTCTGGACACAATTTGTAGATATATATGAAGCAAAAGAAAATAGGATTTAAAACCATTATTAAAGAAATATTTATTAGTATTGAGCAAATAATTTGTTTAAATAAAACATATTGAATGAATACCAAATGTTATGATGACTACTTCAGAGTAGTATCATGAGTCCTAGAATTTGAGTACAGAAATCTGAATTTGAGGGGGCATTTCTGATACTGGAATGAGTAAATAATTTCATTAATCATCCTTACTTTCCCACCTGTAAAATGAATATAATACATCCTATAATATCTACTTACTTTAGTGGCCTGTTTGAGGTAAATACTTTATAAATTTTATAATATTGTGAAAATGTGAATCAGTTGCTATAATAGCTTCAGAATTTTTCTATGCTCATCTCTAAGAAAAAATATTGAGACATAATGTTATATTTGTGCTCACAAAACTTAAAATCCTGCAGAAACAAAGACAAAATTTTATAAAATAATACAAAATATAAATTTTTAATGATAATGATTCAGGAACATCTAATTCAATAAACATTTATTAAATGCCTACTATGTGATAGTCACAAAAATAAACATCAAATAGTTCCTTCCCTAAAGGAGCACATGTTCTACCATGGAGAAAATATCTGCAATATACCTACAGAGCAATTTTGCCAGTTGTAAAAGGGAAAGCACTAAAAACTGGAGGAATCACTAAAAGCTTCTTGGTAGAGATAGTACTTGGACATTCGGCTTTGAAAGGATCTAGCGATTTTGAGAGATACACAGGAGGAAGACCAATATTTTCGGAATGGGGAGAAGCTTGCTTAGGGGGTTGGAGGCACATGCTGGAATGTCATGTACAGAGAAAGTAGGGGAAATTGGCTAAAAGATAGAACTGTGACATGGAATATTTAAAGGGCTGAACCTCTGAGTAGGTGCACTGGAATCAGACAACTGAGCACTCAAGGCTAATTACTTATTGGACAATACTCTATTAGTGTATGCTTGAAAAATGGCCCTTCCTACTATTCTGGGCTGGTTCAATCTTTTGGTGTATACAGATAATTGTAGCAAAGATTAGGGGATGGAGTAAAACAAGCCAGAGTCACTTTTGCAGTGGACCAGGAGAAGGGAGGTTGTGGAGAGCTTGTGTCTATTCCCTTCACTTCCCCCTCATGAAGACCAAAAATAAAGACCAAGGACTTTTGCTTATCCTGATTCCAGTTGATTCTAAGACATCCAGGATGCTAACCCAGACTTCACAGAATATGGAAAAAAAAATCCATCTAGGAAAACAGGCAGGGAAGGGCTTTAAATGCCAAAGGAGCTTGTATTTTTTCATGAAATTATTGAGGGACCCATTAAAGCTTCTTGAGCATGAGATAGACACAATCAGACATATTCTTTAATATAATCAATTTGGCCACTCTATGAAGGATGGATTAGAGAAGGAAAAGACTGCATGCAATATTGACCTTAGAATAGCTGTTGAAAGGAATCATATAGTAATCTTTTAAGTATTACTAATAATAGTATAGTTAAAAAATCTACAGAAATTCAGAGGAGGAAAAAATCACTATGGGACATGTTGTCAGGGAAGTTTTCATGAAGGACATCAAGTGAGTTTGTCATCAAATATTTATGAAGCACCAACTTTATGTCCAGCACTATTCTAAGCACTAAGAGTACAAATAAAGGCAAAAACATGACCCTTTTGTCCAAAGAGTTCACATTCTAAGGAGTGATTATACTATAGGTGAGCCTTGAAGAATGGGCAAAATTTACAGAGACTATTTGGATATTGGAAAAAAGGAATTTCAGGTGATTTATTCTTTGTCTTTCTCAGACATGTATTTGTGCATGTCCCCCAACTAGATTATAAGCTTCTCAAGTTCAGGGATAGTAGTTTATTCTGATATTTTTTCTCTTATGTCTGGCTACATGTACATAGGCTCTTGTAAATACTTACTGAACTGAATTTATGCTTAATATAACTGATTAGTAACCAGGACAGTTTACCATGAAATCAAAAGGGCTTATATTTTATGATTTTTCTACTTGTATTTGAAACACCTGATGATTGAAGATTCAACCTACCACTCACCTCCAAGGACCCAGCCACGTCTCCTGACCATTTATCTACACCTTGCCAGCCTAGAGATAATTGATGATTTTTATGAATTCTATGGAACCGGCAGCCTGAAAGAATATTTGAGGAAACTTTAATAGGACTGTATTGTAATGTCCCACCAACTCCATCTTGACATTTGAATCTATTTTTTTCAGGAACACCAGGGTTACTTTCATTACAAATCTTATGAGTTTTATGGGTTCCATTATAATGTGAATCCACAGAAATTTGAAGATTAAGAAGTAAAATCATTAGTTATATCTTCAGGGGATAACTGTGGTCACCTAAAAAAACCTTGTAAAATTGTCATAAAATGATACATAAGACATTTTAAATGACTTATTAAAAACTAATGCTTGCCAGCCAGCAACCCCTTTGGTGTTTGAGGGCATAAAACACAGTGTGTTTAGGGAAGAAGCACTTAAATGACCATACAAACATAAAGTGTAGTGTGCCCTGCTAAACTGGAGTGTCCCCATTAAAAAATGCAATAAAAGAGAGGCAGGCCATTGGCAGGCTAAGCACAATGGCTTGGGAAGACTTAATCAACTGCCTGAAATGGGACCATTTCCCTGCCTTTGCTCTTTTTAAAATTGTGCTGTGGAAGGGGCATTAAAGCAGAAATGTTTCTTTTGGTTTTGCTTTCCTTGGAAATGTTCCTTATAAAGATTGTGGCCATCTTCCAGCTAGATTTCTTCTATTGCTTTTTCCTCACTTTCCCCAAGTAAGGGAATCTCTCTCTCTCTCTCTCTCTCTCTCTCTCTCTCTCTCTCTCTCTCTCTCTCACACACACACACACACACACACACACACAAAATCATTAATACCCACTACCCCTCTTTTCATTTTCAGATATGGTTTCCTCCAGTTCTAAAGATGCATGATGTATTCTGATCCTCTTATTTTGCTACTTTTTTCCTGATATTCTATTGTTTACATCCTATTTTCTGCCAAAACTAAAAAATGAGTCCTTAGTTAATTCTACTTACCCTTCTCTTCAATTTGAAGTCTTCTCTTTATTCTTATTCACTCACCAGTTCCTTGTCCATTAATTTTCTTTCTCCTCCATCTACAATTACTAAAAATGATGCTTTAACCTACCTTAAAAATTCAGATGAAAAGCGAAATTTTCAGTTACTATCTGAATATTGCTTTAGAGTCCCTTATCCCCCAGTTAGGAACCCATATGTTGGTGATAAATCGTAGCACAGTAGAAAAAGCTCTAGTCTGAATCAAGAGACTAAGTTTCTAATATTGACCTTTTCATGTATTTCTTAATTATATGACTTTTAGATATTCCCTTTCCTTTCAAGCTTCTTTTCCTATATAACAACAAAAAAATATATATATATAACAACAAAAATGGTCATTGCTGTGGTTGTCTCATTGGAATCAAATGATACTCTTTTGAAAAATGAATAGTGCTATATAAATTTTACCTATAAAACTAATTTTAACTTTTTGCTATGTTGTCATCATCATCATTATCATCTCTACTATTATTCTTACTATGGTTATTGTATTCCTACTATAAACATAACAAACATAATAGAATTATTTTTCCTTTTCATAATTAATCTACCACATTTTTCTCAAGAGATGGGTCAAATTCTTCATCATTAGTTCTCTGGAATCATAAGCAGTTATTTCAGTTTTTGAAATTCTAAAGTCCTTTAAAGTTGTTCATTTCTATGATGTAGTTTGTATAATACAAATCGTTCTGATTCTGTTCAGTTCACTCTACCTTAATTCAGATTTTTCTGAAAACATCCCCTTCATAATTTCTCATGGCACAATAGTACTTTGCTATATACCATCAGTTCTTCAATTTCCCAGTTTCTTTGGTTTTCAGTTCTACATTAATAAAAATAATTTTGTTATAAATTTTTTTTATAATTTGTTCCTTTTCCTTGGCCTATCTCCTATTAAATGGTATAAACCTAGTCATGTTATTCATTGTTTATATGAAATTTAGTGCTTTTTAAAGAATATTTTCAAAGTGTCTTTCAGCATAATTTGACCAAACCATAGTACTACCACCAATAGTGATTAATGTATCAATTTGTCTACACCTTCTTTTACCTTTGCCATTTTTTGTTAACTTCACCAATCCTTGGGTTTGAGTTGGTCCTTTAGAGCTGCTTTAATTTTCCTTTCTATAATTATTAGCAATTTGAAGATTTTTTTCGCATATGGTAACTTAGAATTCTTTCTTTGAAATCTTCCTGTTCATATTCTTTGTCCATTTAAAAAATTACATAAACTGAGAAAAGTGAGCAGACCCAGGATAACAATTTATACTGTCACAACAACATTGTAAAGATAAGCAACTTTGAAAGAATCAGTAACTTTGATAAATGTAATGACCAGTCATGATTCCAGAGGATTAATGATGAAGAATGTCACCCAGTTCCTTACAGAGAAATGATGGATTTGACATAGAGAATGAGATATACATTTATGGAAATGGTCAATGGGAGTTAATTTTTCTTGGCTATTCATATTTCTTTTAAGGTTTTATTTTTATTTATTTTTTCTAATGGGGGAAAATCAGAGGGAGAGAAAAATGCTTGTTAATTTGGGGGAAATGAAATAAATTTTAAAAAAGCAAAAGAAAACAAAACAAAAACAATCAGGCTATATAAATGAACAAAAGTACAAACACATGATAGGTAAATTGGTAGGTTGTAGTTAGGTAAGTAGATAGCCAGGTAAATAGATAGCCAGATAGATGAATAGACAGAAACATTATTACGCACTATTAGCCAGATATAGTTCTAATGCTAGTGAGACAAATACAAACAATAGTATATTTCCTGCTCTCCAGGAGATTATTATCTAATGGGCATGTACTATATGAAAAAACTATTAGAAAGCAGGAATTGGGGTTAGAAGGAGTGGAGGAGGTCACTTCTCTGTGAGGAGTCACAGTGAGGGCACTGTTGGGAATTATGGTGAAAGCCTTGGAGTTGGAAAAATAAGGCAAAAACTCATCTATTGGGAGAACCAGGAATGGAATCCAAATTTCAAATGGAGGAGAAAGGGGGCATGGGATAAGGAGGGAGAGAAAAATAAAGGAAGAAAAAGAAGGAAGGGAGAGAGAGAGAGAGAGAGTCTACATGAAAAGATGGCAGAAAAGTGACATGGAACTTAAGATTCCAAAAATAAAAGATGAAATCTCATCTATGGGGTAAGTGGAAGAATTCAAAGGGATAAACACATTTCTATGAGTCTCTTTCAAGATATTGACTCAAGATAGAGTACTTTTGAGGGACTAATTCCATTCCCTTCCTTTCTACCACTGACTTGTTTCTTTAAAATTTCTCTCTCCCAATAGGTCCAAAGGCAGTCAATCTGGAGTATTCTCTCTTATTTAGTCTCTTCACTTTTTCCTTGTTTCTTTCTTTTCCTGTGAAAACAAGAGCAAAATACCTTCAAAGGTTACAGGCTTATAATGTTATATGATGTATCAATAGGTTATATTCCCTTTATTTCTACCTTTTTTCCTATTGTGTATTTTAAATTCTATATTTTTTGTTTTCCTCCAAATAAATTTTCTTATTTTCAATTCTTCTATTAAATAACCCATTGATATTTTGGTTACTATAGTACTAAATCTTTAAATTAATTTAGGTAATATCATATTCATTACATTTGGGCAGATCAGTTCATAAACATTGAACAACCTTCCAATTACTTGTCATTCTATATTTCTTAAGGACTATTTCCTTATTTTCTTTATCTGACTTAAATGTGTGTTAATCAATTAATTCTCAAATGATACATGCATTTGGATATTATTCTAAATGAAATTTTTACAAGGTATTAATAAAATACATTTGATATTATTCCTGTCATACACCTTCATTTCTGTTCAGTTAGTCAATGGTTATTGCCAAGCAAATATTTCTTTCACCAATTTTTCTCCTGTGGAGAAAGTTATTTAAAAGTTTATCTCATCCAACCCTATTCATATCATAAACTCTGAATAATACTTCTCTCAAGAAGTAGAATTTTAGCTTCTCTCTGAAGACCTTCAGAGATGAAGAACTCACATTATATCAGAGCATTGTATTTTACTTTTGGATAGCAGACGTGATATTGTTATATTTCTCTTAGTGTAAATCCAGTGCCTATATACTCTCTTCTTTGATTCTAGTTCTATCCTCCAAGGTTAAATAGAGAAATAGATTTAATTCTCTTTTTTTCATGACAAACATCTAAATAGTTGAAGACAAGTAGCCTGTCCTTTCTGCATTTCCCTAATTCTTTCAACTAATTATTTTATGGCAGGGTTTCCAGGCATTCAGAATTTGGCCCACCTTGCTTTTGATGTACATTTGCATACACCTGAACTAGTTGATAACCCTTCCAAATTATAGAGACCACAAACAAAAAATTCTAGATGTGGGCCAAACAGAACAGAGGATAACACAATTATTATCTTTCTCAATCTGAGTATAATAATTTTTGAAAGTCAAATCAATTTTATTTTAGTGATTCTGACTACCATATCATGCTGCTGGATCATATAGTTTTTGTAACCCACTAGAAATTATAGTAATTTTTCACATGACCATTTATCCATGTTTCTTCCATATTGTAATTTTGGAGTCCATTTTCTGAATTCAATACATAAAATTCACAGAACTTTTGTTCATAATATATTTCATCTTATTAATTAATCATAGTTTTCTACTGTTAGATTTAGTTTGGTACCCTTTTTCACCATCCAATATCTTAGCTATTCTTTGTAGCTTTAAAACAATTTTTAAAGAAAGGAGCTACTTTATGTAAGTTAGTATGCTAGTTTGTAGGGATGCAGAGGTGTGATATGACATTTATTTTTAAGCTTATAATTGAATAATGAAGAAAATCCAAAAGTCACTCTGATGTTAAGGAGATTGAGATTAAGAACAAAAATCTATATGCAAAAAGCCAAGTAGACTTCTAAGATAAGATGGGCCTTGAGTTGAGTCTTGAAGAAAAAGATAAAATTCAACAGTCAGAGAAGGGAGTGGGGAGGAAATTCATTGTAGTCATGAAGTATAGTGTGAATACAATTTTAACAGTTTTAACAAAAATTATTAAGAATATAGTTGTGTACTAAACTAGTTTGGGTTTGGGGAGAGTCACATTAACTGCAGGCAATAAAAAGCTGGAATTAGAGATCCTGAAGAATAGCATGAGATAGAAATATAGATCAGAGATTAGAGCTTTGAATGCCAATATCAAAAGTTTACTATTAAGTAGATAATGGGAAACTAGTAGTTAATAATGCCTACATTGTTCATCACCTTCTGCTCATCCCAGCCAAGCAGGTGTCCAATCATTTCATTTACCTTACTAATCCCCCAAGACAAAGTTTAAAAACAAAACTTTAAAAAAAAACTCATAAGCATACTTATTCCAAGCCTCAATTTATTTTGAACTTTATCCCTTGCTCCACTAAAATAAGATCTTCTTGTTTTTTAAAAAAAATCATCCACAGTGATATGATCTTAGTCGATTTTCAACCCCATTGTGTTTTTAGCAATCTCCAAGTTTTGTTTTTTTGTTTTTGTTTTTTATCCTTAGAATAGTTTCTCACTGTATTTAGAGTCTTGTTCTTGAGATTTTTCCATCCTTTGTAAGATATATTGTAATTTGATCACAGACTTCAAACATACCTAATGTGGGAATTATTTAAAGGGGGCAATGAAAAGAGAATAGTTTGTCTCACAATTTACTTGCATTTTCCATTGTTAGCAAATATTCTTTCCCACTGTCAATTTTCAGTCTTTCTAAGTGGATAGATGGATTATCCCACTCTTCCTTTTCCTTACCAAGCCAAAAGTGATATTTTTCAAATGCTGGTCAACAAAACTTTTATCACCAAAAGTCTTCCCTTTTGAAATCTGTAAAGAGAAAATTAAATTATTCCTCTTTCTCTTCATTTTATTTCCCAGTGTTTCCTCCTCCACTTTAAATCTCTTCATTATTTCCTATCCTCTCTACCAAGGGAAATGGGGTTAACTTAGAGCTATATAATATAGATTTTGTTTTCTCAAACAGAATTATAACTTTGCTTAGGAAACTTTGTTCTATATTCTTTTATATGGCTGTATGAGAATTGTAACTTTGCTCAGCTGAATGGTCATTGGTTTTACCTGAATCTTCCTCCAAATGTATCTCCTTGGTTTCATAGATGAGAGTGGATGGATTAATAGAAATGCATTTCACTTGTAGCAAAATAAATCAAAACATATTGCCTACTGAAAATGTGTCACTTCTGTCACCTTTACATTGCAAGAAGATCACATTATTGTGGATTAATATTAGTTTTATTAACCCATTATATAGAACACTGTGTGACCTTTAACATATTTTGAGGAGCAATATTTTACAGTGGTGATCAAAACACATCTATTTAAAATTTGCGTTTTATTGATGAATTTATTTTTATATAATCCAGATCTTCCTATGTATTTGTTTTGGTCTATATGCAGTGTTTCTTTTCTTGGTTGATGTCCTTGAGATAGATGCCTAATAATAGATTCTCTGGGACAAAAGGTATGGACATTTTATCTGCTTTATTTGAATCATTTCAAATTACTTTCCAGAATGTTTATACTAATTTACAATGCCACAATGTCTCAGAGTGCTTATCTTTCCCCAACCTCTAAATATTCACTATTCTCATCTTTTGTCATCTTTTACAAAGGACCACATATAGGCTGAGACCTAAGGATTGTTTTGATATGCATTTCTGTCATGATGAGTAATTTGAAGAATTATTTCATGTGGTTGCTAATAATTTGAAGTTGTTTTTCATTGAACTCTTTCACGCCCATTTTTTATCTTCTGGAGAATATCTTGTGGTCTTACATTTTTCTGTTAGTTATATAGCAAATCCTATCACAGGTATTTAATAAAAATATTTTTAACTAACTGATCATGTTTCTTATCCAAGATGTATTATTTTTGTATCTGTCAAAGCATTTCAAATTCATGCAACCAAAAATATTTATTGTATATTTTGTAATTTCCTCTATCCCTTGTTGGATTAAGAATCTTTCTTTTGCTTCATTTTTTTCTTCTGTTTAGTAATCAAATAACATTCATCTTGAATTTATTGTAGAACATGGTAGAAGATGTTGTTCTAAGCCTATTTTCTGCCATTCTGTTTTTCAACAACAAACGTTAAATGTTTTTGTTGTCATTTAGTCATTTTCAGTCGTGTATGACTCTTCATGTGTGACTCTTCAAAACTCCTTTGGGGACTTTTTTAGGCAAAGATACTAGATTCTGACATTTCCTTTTCTAGCTCTTTTTTACACATGAGGAATCTGAGATAAAGAGAGTTAAGTGATTTGTCCAGGGTCATACATCTAGTAAATGTCTAAAATTGAATATGGACTCAGATTTTCCTGACTCCAGGCACAGAATTCAGTTACTGCATTACTCACCTATATTCATTGAGTACTTGCTGTCTTCCAGTTAGTGTGCTATAGGCTGAGAATACAGGGCAAAAAGCAAGAAAACAATCCAAGAAAATCTCTGTCCTCATGAAATTTTACAATTTTGGATATAGAATCCAGCAAGTCAGGAAACTTGGATTTATATTCCTATTATATCAAGAGTACCACTTATATTCACAAATTCAGCATCATCCCTGACTTTTCATTCTTCCTCTCACTACATATCCAGGTGTCAAGTTTTACTGCTTCTGCCTCTAAGTCCCCCACACTATTTCATTCTCATTACCAATACAGCCACATGTGGTTCGGGCATTTAGTTCAGGCAACTTCATGATGCTATAGACTAGTCTGTCTCTGGGTTTTTCTTGACCAAGATACTAAAGTGGTTTGTCATTTCCTTCTCCAGTTCATTAACACAAGCAGAGACTAAATGACTTGCCCAGGATCATACAATTATTGGTGTCTGAGAACAGATTTGAACTTAGGTTTTTCTGACCTCAGTCCCTGTGCACTATCCATTGAATCATTTAACTGCCCCCCAAAACTACTCCCTTAATTCAATCTTTTAATACTTCTCATCTAGCCTTATTGGTCTCATCACCATCTTATTGGTCTTCATGCTTCAAGTCTCTTTCCTCTCCAATCCATTTTCTATACAAGCACTAAAGAAATTTTCTTAAAGTATAGGTTTAATCATTATCTCTTAAACAAGAAGCTTCAGTGCTTCTTCTTGGCCTATGGGATAGAATACAGAATAGAATAGAATGGTTTCTGTTTGGTACTTAAAGTCTTTCATGACTTAGCACAAATTTACCTTTCCAGACTTATTGAACATGACATTTACACACTCTACAACCCAGAAGAAAACTGGCTTTCTTGTGCTTCCTTAAAGATTCTATTTCTTTTTTTCTGTATCAAACAATTTTTTAAATAATATTTTTTATTTTCAAAATATATGCAAAGATAGTTTTAAACATCCACCCTTGTAAAACCAAATTTTTCTCCCTCCCTTCCCTCTACCCCTTCCCCTAGCAAGTAATACAATATAAAAAAATATTTCTTTTCTCCATATATTTTTACAAGTTCACTCTCATTCCTCCCATTCCCCACTCTACCTGACCTCACAACTTGTTAGAAGGCCTAGTTTCCATTTAAGTCAGTTCAATGATATCTTTACCACGAGACTTTTTCCTCATTCCTCTGAGTAGTAGTGCCTCCCTGTATGGAAATTTCCTTTTATTTACTTTGAATATACTTCTATCTATTTATATGTGCACATCTTCCCAGAATAGAGAATAAACTTGGGACTTTTTTGTTTGTTTGTTTTTCTTTTATTTTGTTTGTTTTTTTATTTGTCTGTAACACTTAGCCATGGGTATATCAATCAAATCAAATTTTATCCAATAAACATTTGTTAACAACTACTATTTGTCTGCAACTGTGTTAAATACTGGGGATATAATTAACAAAAAGAACGGCAGTACTTGTACTTAAAATTGAAAAGTTTTAAGAGCATGCAAAAGGAGATTTTAAAAAAAAAGTTGGAAGAGTGGGGAAAAAGATTCAGGAAATATCTTGTTCTGAAGCTTAAACCAGCCAAGGCAGCAGAAGCAAAATAGCAATCTTGTAATAATTAATGTAATGGATCAAATACTGGACTTGAAGTAAGGAAGAATCAAGTTTGAATACTGTTTCAGAAAGTTACTGGCTTTGTGATCAAGGCAAGTCACCAAACTCATGTCTGCTTCAATTTAATAATCTATAAAATTGAGATAATAGCACCTAGTTGTGGTGATGACCAAAAGAGAGAATATATGTAAAGTATTTTGCAAACAATAAAAGATATATGTGCTAGCCATTAGTAATGATAAATTCCTATCGATTCATTAATTGTAACCTGGCTTTGATATTTACTGGATGCGAGACCCTTAACCAAGTCATTTTCCCTTTATTCATTTTCAGAAATCATTATTTCCTTAACTTTTAAAGGGATTTGTAAATATGAATTATTATTGTTGCTTCTAATTTAACTTCCTTGAATCACATTACTACCTACATCCTTTCCTCTCCTTCCCCAGGGATTGCTTTCTAAAATATTGAGGCCCTGCCCTCTAATCACTCTAAAACTCCTTGCAAATAGTGTAACCCTCTCTCCACCCCAGAGATGACCAGATACATGCCCTCTGAACTCATTTTCTGAAGATGAGGAGATAAATTTGTCTAATCTCATAAGTATTCATAGCTGCATTGATAGTTTAAAAGTCAAGGAGAAAATAGTTAAAACTGGGGAAGGAGGGGAAGATTAAAGAAAAGCAGAAAGAGAAAAAAAAATTGGTTTTCAGGTATACTGAAGATTTTTCTTCCATTAATAGATTCTTATCACAACCTTCAGGTAAATCAAAGTCTGGTAAATGCATGTGTCCTGACAATGTGCTTGCTCTAAACTCTGTGCATGACATATTCTCCACTTATGTATCAAAGTATGATATTTGCCCATGATGCCTACTACTACATTTGGCCAGGTCTAAAACTGTCAAAAATGATTTTACCTGGGAGAAATATATGCAAGGGCCTCTCCATCATAAGTACAATAGCTTTTCCATCATGGCTGTATTTGAAATGTTTTTTTGTTTGTTTGTGTGTGTGTTTCTTTTATCAGATACCAAGTACTCTTCCTTTAGGTTATCAGAAATTCTATTATTAGAGATTCATTAGAGATGCATTTAACTCCCCAAAGTATGCATCACCTTTTTGTTTGCTTTAAATAATTTTTGTTACTATCTTTAAAAAATTATCACACTTTCTCTTATTCTTCCTCCTTCACTTTTTTCCAGAGAGTCATCCCATATAAATATAATATTATTAATAGGGGGAAAAAAGAAAGAAGAGAGAAAAAAGCTAAAAATCAGACTACATCAGAGAAGTCTAACCATATTAGTGGATCTCTTACCTTTGCAAAGAAATGCAATGAAGATATGTTCTGATATTTCTTCTTTGGAGGCATGTAAATTATAATTTTGCAGCATTCATTTTTGAAAGTTTTGCTGCTGTTCTTTCTACTTCTATTGTTGTAATTAAAGTGCATATTATTTTATGGTCTCCACTTTGCATTAGATCATGCCAGCCTTTAATTTTTGTATTCATCATTTCATATAGTATAATCATATTCCATTATATCCATCTACCAGAATTTGTTTAGCTATTCTGAAATTATTGGACATCTACTTTGCTTCCAATTCTTTGCTTCTATATAAAGTATTGTTATAAGTATTTGGTGCATTTGGAGACATTCTTCTTTTTGTTGACTTCCTTGAGGTATAAGCCCAGAATTGGAATCTCTGGGTCAAAAGACATGGACATTTCAGTCACATTACTTGCATTATTTTATATTGCTTCAACAATAATGTAGTAGGGTGCTAATCTTTCTACAACCTCTTCAACACTGACTATTCCCATTTTTGTTGTCTTACTAATTAGCAGAGTATGAGGTGAAATGTCAAGATTGTTTTACTTTTCTCTTATAATTAGAAATTTGGTGCATTATTTTCCATAGTTTTTAATGCTTTGTAATTCTTCTGAAAACTATTTGTTAATATACTTTGACCACTTATCTATTATGGAACTGTATTTAGTTGTATATGTATGTGTGTATGTGGGTACACATCTATCATCTATAAATTAACAGATATTTATCTTGGAAACTTAGCTCTTACAAACCTCTGAGAAATGATGCAAAATTTTAATTCTTCATCTATTTCCATGCCTATTCTAGATGCATTCATTTTGCTTGTGCAGAGCATTTTTTGTAATTCTAGCTTTTGTTTAGTTAAAAATACATCTCATTCTATACACCTCTTAATAGAGAGGTGATGGATTTAATATTCAGAATGAGACCTTTTTTCTGTATATGGCCTATAAAGGTATTTATTTTGCTTAATTATGCATTTTAAAAAATAAATTTATTTTCATTTTCTCTTTTTTTCGATGAGATGGTTGGCTTGAGGGAAATAAAATAGATTTTTATTCATTTGAAAATATTTAAAATAGACTGCTAAAGATGTGGAATGTTACCTGCACATTCAGATGAGGAAATTAATATGTATTAAAAGTTTTGCTTAATTGTTTTACTTTGTTACAAGAGAGCTCTGGGAGGGGAGAGGGGACAGGAGTAGGAGGGGGTAATCTTCACAAATTTGTAATGTAAAAATAAAACATGTCAATAATTTTTTAAAAAGAACTGCAGTAGGTGTGAAAGGTATATGATATGATTAATTTTGTATTTTATTAATATAATTTTTAATATTAGGTTTGTGTGTTCACTTCATATATGGCATAAGCTGTTAGTTTAAGACAAATTTTTGCTAAGCAGTTTTATAGTTTTCCCATAAGTTTTTTTTTCTTTATCAAAAGGGGAGTTCTTTGTTAAGTAATTTATATTTGGAGGGTTTAATGAAACACTAAATTATTTGTTTCCATTGTTTCTGATTCTTCCTTATCTAGTCTGTTATATTAATCTCTTTTTGACCAATACAAATGGTTTTGATAACTGCTTCTTTATGATATAGTTTGAAGTCTGGAAGTGTTATTATTCCTCCTTTCTCTCTCCCTTATAACATTTTTTTATTATCTCCACTGATAAACTATACCTTCTGTTTATGCAAGTTAATTTTGTTATTCTTTTATTGAGTTCTATAAAATATTGCTTGAATAGTTGGATTGATATACCATTAAAACTATGGAATAACATTGGTAGTATTATCATTTTTATTATACTTGTATGACCTATAAATGATCTCTGAATATTATCTAGCTATTTAAATTATTCTTCATTTCTTTTGAAATTGAACTCTTATGAATCCATACATATTTTTCTTTGGTGATTCTTTTGCAGCTACTTACAGCCATATTTTGAGATCATACAATCTAGATTTAGTCTTGAGGACTAATGTCAAGAGAGAGATTTTTTTTCTTAGGCTCATTCTCTTCACCTGCCTTAAGGGAATTTTCTATTATATTTATGCAATGATTCATATTCATATAATGAAGGTTTGTTGCATAAACAGAGCAACTACAAGGGCATTATCCACCTGTGAGGCTCTGAAGACCTATGTTTGAAAGACTGGAGATACATGAATGGACATTTTATGTTTTCCCACTCAATGGTTAGGAACAGATTCTTTCTATTGGCTGCACAGCCAAAACTAGCAGAATCTTTGAAAGTACTTGACAGGGATAGTTTGTCTCCATATCTTTTTTTCTGTGTATCTATTTCTTTCAATCTGTGATTCTATCTCTTTTGTCTCTCTTGCTGTTCTGTTTCTATATCTCTATTTCTCTTTCTTTTACACACACACACACACACACACACACACACACACACACACACAGATAGAGAAAGAGAGAGAGAGAGAGAGAGAGAGAGAGAGAGAGAGCCCAATGACATTCTCATCCAGAGATGAATGATTCATTCATTCATTCATTCATTCACTGAAATTGACACCATCTATTAAGCAGAGAACAGCCTGAGGATCAAATTAATCTCCCCTTATTTGATGTGTAAACTTGAAAAGGGTTTTGGGTTTTAGTTCTTTTCGTTTATCCTTTTAATTTCTAGGCACAGAGAACAGAATTCCTGAACCTGAAGTTTGAGAGGCAGGGATCATAGAAAACAACATTCCAGTCTAGATTTTTTAACCACGTCTTGGGAAATCAGTGTTCTGGTAAGCTAAACTAGGTTGCTGTGAGGAGGATGAGTTGGAAGTTGGTGGCGCTAATGCTGTGTAGAAACTGAGCTTAATAGTGAACCCAATCTTTATATTCCCTTAGAAATTGAGGCTGTGCAGGAGAGATTATGCCCTTGGGATGTTGGGGCAATTGTTTATATTTTTGCTGTTATACCGCAGAAGTAAAATTCCATTGTAAAAGTGAATCTGAATATTAAGTAGTTAAATGGAACTGGGATGCTTGAATCCCTAAAACTTAGGGAACACAATTGGTCAGGCTATACTTGTTGCTTATCACTCTCCCACTTCATCTTCACAGGGTATTAGAGAATCCTGAGAGAAGGGCCAAATGTAACAGACACATCCCCAAATAGAAGGATTACATCAATATTCTTTGATTTATATTTCACCAATTATGGGCAAAAGGATTTTGAACAAATGCTCAAGGTAGCATTGAAAATGGGGTTTATTTCTTTATTTCATTCAACAGAAAATGGATAAGAAGAAAAATAGGAACCCATAAACAGATAAAGAAAAGACACAAAGTACTCAGACTATCAACATCTTGTCCTTAATAGGACAATCATTAGATATACTGATGAGTCTGTCTTTTCCACAAAGTTTCATATAGACCTCTGAACATAGTCACTTGATGATAAATACATTCTGATGTGTTGTGTGTCATATGTGTATTGCAGAATAAATATACTTCTTTCCAGTGGAAGTAACAATGCTCTTGTTCTCCATTACTTCATTCATTCATTCAGTAATTTGTTTGTTTATTCATTCATTTATTTTTATCATATGAAGAATCTTTCTTTAACCCAACAGAAAGCAGAAAGTATAAAGAATAGGAGTCCATAAATACAGAAAATAATAAAGTATTCATAGTGGGAGTTGGGGGAAAATGAGGTGAATAAGTATTTATATAGCACCTACTATGTGCTGGGCACTTTGCTGAGCACTTTACAAATATCTCATTTAATCCTCACAACAACCTAGTGAGGCAGGTGCTGTTATTATCCCCATTTTGCAGTTAAATAAACTGAAGGAAATAGAGGTTAAATGAATTGCCCAATGATTAATTGGAGGAAGTGTGTTAAGCTTAAGGAAGACTGGGAAAGATACACATGATAATAATCAAGGTTATAGCAATCTAGTATTTGATAAATCCATAAACTCTAGTTTCTGGAACAAGAACTCACTATTTGACAAAAATTGCAGGGAAAACTGGAAAATAATATGTCAGAAACTTGGCATGCACTTACACTTCACAGCCCATACCAAAATAAGGTCAAAATGAGTATATGATTTGGGCATAAAAGATGATACCATAAACAAATTAGGAGAACAGGGATAATTTACCTATCAGATGTTTGAAGAGGAAAGGAATTTATGATCAAAGAATAACAAGAGAACATTATGAAAGGCAAAATGGACAACTTTGATTACATTAAATTAAAAAGGTTTTGCACAAATAAAACCAATGCAAAGAAGATTAAAAGGGAAGTACAAAGCTGGGGAAAATCTTTATAGAAAGTATTTGTGATAAAGGTCTCATTTCTAAAATACATAAAGAACTGTGTCAAATTTATAAGAATACAAGTCATTCCTCAACTGATAAATGATCAATATGATATGAACAGACAATTTTCAGATAATGAAATTAAAACCATTTATAGTTATATGAAAAAAATGCTCTAAATCACGTTTTGTTTTTGTTTTTGTTTTTGTTTTGTTACTGAGGCAATTAGGATTAAATGAATTTGTTTAGGGTCACAAAGCTAGGAAGTATTAAGTGTCTGAGACCAGATTTGAATTCAGGTCCTCCTGACTTCAGGGATGGTGCTCTATTCACTGTGCCACCTAGCTGCCCCTCTAAATCACTATTGATTAGAAAAATTGATTAGATTACAACAACTCTGAAGTCCTACTTTGTACTTCTCAGATTGGTGAAAATGATAGAAAAAAAAATAATGATAAATGTTGGAGGGGATGTGGGAAAACTGGGACACTAATGCATTGTTAGTTAAGTTGTGAAATGATCCAACCATTCTGGAGAGCAATCTGAATCTATGCTCAAAGGGCTATAAAACTGTACATACCCTTTGACCCAACAGTGCCATTACTGAATCTGTATCCCAAGTAAATCATGAAGGAGGGAAAAGGACTTATATGTGAAAAAAAAAAAAAAAACCTCAAATATGCAAACAAGCAGCTCTTTTTGTAGTAGCAAAGAAATGAAAAAGCAGTAGCTGTCCATCAATTGGGGAATGGCTGATCAAAATGTGGTACATGAAGATAATAAAATATTATTGTTCCACAAAAAATGATGAACAAGTTGATTATAGAAGGATTTCATTGTACATTGTACACAATAACAGATTGTCACACATAACAATGTGTGATGATGAACTATGAAAGGGTTGGTTCTTCTCAGCAATTCAGTGACCCAGAAGAAATTCCAACTGACTCTATAGACTCTGGACAGAAAATGCCATCTGCTCTCAGAAAAAGATCTAAGCAAACTGAATGTAAATCGACACTTTACATTTACTTCTTTTTTCTGTTTTTTAATCTCTCCCATGGTTTTTCCTTTTTGCTCTGATTTTTTCTCTCCCAACATGATCTATATAGCAATGTTTATTAAAAATAAACTTTTCTTTAAAAAAAAAAAAAGG
Organism: Sarcophilus harrisii; assembly: GCF_902635505.1. Lineage (NCBI taxonomy): Eukaryota > Metazoa > Chordata > Mammalia > Dasyuromorphia > Dasyuridae > Sarcophilus > Sarcophilus harrisii. The sequence goes on along the minus strand of NC_045426.1, from coordinate 375,152,148 downwards.
AAGACTGGGAAAGAATTCATGTAAAAGGTGAGGCTTTAGATGAAATTTGAAGGTAGCTGGGGAAGTTAGGGGATAGAGAAGAATTTTGTAAATGATCCTCTTTATTTTTTTTTAGTAGTTTGTACTTTATTAAGACACATTGAATACATGAAGAATAGGAATTCATATACATTATTTTGATTACAGAAGCTGCATAGTAGTTTTAAAATAATAAAATTCATTTTTATGGCATCCTGATCTGATCATAACCCCTCATTTTATAGCTGAAGAAACTGAGACTCCAAGAAATTGATTTACTGAAGGCAATTCAGGTAAGAAGTAACTTGCATGGTATTGAACTCCGATCTTCTAACGCTAAATCCAGGACTTTTTTTTTTACCCTACCACATCCCATATATCTATTAACTTTAGATAAAATTAATACTTACTGAGAAAGATTGCCTAAATAATTATTTTTGTACCATCCATAAGCCACCTTGCATTTCTCAAAGTTTTCGTTTCCATTCTTTATTAGGACCATTGATATCCTCAACAAAATCTTCATGTACCCATCCAAGTATTTCTTGAAGTTACTTTGTCATAAGAACATTGTCTGAATCATATTTCTTTCACTTAATAATATTTTGTATCCCTGGATAACTACTTTCTTTCTTTCTTTCTTTCTAATATCTTTTTATTGACAGAACCCATGCCAGTGTAATTTTTTACAACATCATCCCTTGTACTCACTTCTATTCCAATTTTCCCCCTCCCTTCCTCCATCCCCTCCCCCAGATGGCAAGCAGTCCTATACATGTTAAATAGGTTACAGTATATCCTAGATACAATATATGTGTGCAGAACCGAACAGTTTTCTTGTTGCTCAGGGAGAATTGGATTCAGAAGGTATAAATAACCCGGGAAGAAAAACAAAAATGCAAACAGTTCACATTCATTTCCCAGTGTTCTTTCTTTGGTGTAGCTGCTTCTGCCCATCCTTGATAAATGGAAACTGAGTTAGATCTCTTTGTCGAAAAATCCATTTCCATCAGAATACATCCTCATACAGTATTGTTGTTGAGGTATAGAATGATGATCCTCTTTTTTATATAAGAAGCAGGATGATCCAGGAAATCCCCTTCTCTCTAGGTCTGACCTACAGACTGGAGGACATCATAATTCCCTATTAAGTGTTATCAATTAGGTACTGCCTAGAATACCTCCCTTTTTTTCCAGAAGGCTATACCAGAAATAAGATGCCCAAGGGATTAAAAATCTTTCCTCCTCTACATAGGAGTTTGGGTCTTACAATCATCTTGGACCAGCATATATCCTACTTGGCTACGTATTTCTTTAATAACTCTACCATTTCTCTAGATGATGTTATCTCTTGGCACTATACTATGTACTAGGCACTATACTAAGTACTTTTAAACAAATTCTGCTCATTATTTGTCTTTCATCATTATCTTAAATTATTGTGATTATATTTCCTTTAAGGCCATGTACTGGACTATGGCTACATCTGCCTTTTTTTTTTTTTCCTTCAATAAATTGCCATCAACTGTTCCTTGAAGAAGACTGTATTAAAATAGTTTTCCAGATTTTTTTTCCTCCACATAAGAGGAACACAGGTCTCTTGTTCTGCTGCTTTCTAACTTATTGAGAGATAAACACCCACATGCACACACACACACACACACATACACACACATACATACACACACACTCATAGACAGACCAAAAGAGAGAGAACTACTCTCAAGAATCACTTATATAAATGGAAAGGAGTGGCATCTCTAAAAAAGTGTACCTTTTTAGCTCTCAGCAAACCAGTTACCTTAATTTCCCAGTGTCTTATTACCAAGGCACCAATGAATTTGCTATTCTGTATATAAGTGCTTCTGAACAAATATTGACATCCTATAATTTTATCAGGAATTTGGAAATTAATATAAAATTTCCAAGGATTCCCATATATAATGAAAAAGAAGCAAAGGGCTACTTGTAGTTTGTCAAATTACTAGAAGCAGAACCCACAGGTAAGAATTGTACCCAGGGCATGTGAGCTAGGTTTTTGTTGAAAATATTATTTTAGAGTGCTTCTTGCCTTTACTTCCAAAAACAAATTACCTAGAGAAGAAAACAATATCATAGCACTAATGAAAGGACTATGTCTTCCTTTTCATCCCTCATGGTGCCTAGAACAATGATTGCATACAGCAAATACCCAATAAACATGTTAAAAACAAAAGAAAACAAATACATACACATACATATACATACACAGACACAGACACATATTACTTTGATATGGATTCCAGCAATGAGTAATTCTCTAAGGGAAGGTAATTTCTCTTAATTTGTCTGAACTCTCCTGGAAACCATTAGTATTTTCAGCTAGGTAAAAATATACTACAGGCTGAAAATATTAATGGGTTCTAGGAAGGTTTTGATAAATTTCACCAGTTTACTACCTACTGTGTAAAGTAGGTTTTCCTTTTATCATTCCTAAAACCACTTTGTTGAAACTTAAAGGGGGACATCCCATGGTTCTAATGCTCCAAGATTTGTTAAATAATTGTATATTTTCCATGCAAACCTTTACAAGAGTTTTATAAATTTCATTTTTCCCCTATTTCTGGACTATAATCTTGTTCATAAAAACAAATGAACAAATGAATGAATGTATAAGCAAATAAATAAATGGATGAATAAAAAGATTGTGATAGACAAATTAGAAACATTTAAAAAATTAAAAATAAAGCTGCATATCAATTAAAAATTAAAAATAAAATAAATTTTGTTATTCTTTCTTGATTTTCTAATCTATCTTTTCTGAGTTGCAGTAACCAGAACTGTGTAATACCTTAAACACAGGCAAACCATAAGAATTTGTTCAAGGACAGGAAAATAGTTTCTGTTTGTTGCTTTCTAATTCATTTCCCATTGATCTCCATGAACCTTCCCCTTGAGAAGACTACATTTGGAGCTGTCCCATACTGAGTCCTCCCCTGAGATTACTCATGTCTTACAAATACCAATTAATGAAAGCTTCTGGTTCCCCCAAGGACTAGAGGAAGGAGCAATGTGATGACCCCATCCCTCAGGGATCTTGTGACAGCCATTAGCAACTAATGTTTGGTTAAGAGGTATTATTAAATAGGGGCAATGGAAATAACTACAACATGATCTATTTGAAGAACAGAGGTATAGAAGAACAAGTTGACTTACCATCTTTCAAGGCCCAGTTTTTGTTTTATCTTTGGGAAGGAGAGCTTTTCTTAAATCCCCAATGTCACATCCTTCCATGCTTCCCTCCATCCTACAAATTCCTATAGAATTATTTTTACCTCATTCTTTTAGAGAGATATTTTCACATACTTACTAATATTTTAGTCATATATATTACAACTTTATTTAGATTTTGGAGATTCAAACATCCTATATACACAAATACAAATATAAACATATGTATATGTGTATATGCATTTATAGGTATACTATATGTATGTATGTACTTGGAAGTGTGTATATATATATATATATATATATATATATATGTATGTATGTATCTATGTATGTGCAAGTACAGGAAAGAAGGGGAAGTGAATAAATTACCTATTATGTACCAGGTCCTATGCTGAGCTCTTTCCAAACATTGTTTAACTTGAGCCTTAAAACTGTCTCTGGAAAATATATTATTAGTAGCCCCAATATAAAACTATTAGTTTTATAGTTGAGGAAACTGAAGAAGAGAGAGATCGTGATTAGGTTATACAGCTAGTAAGTATTTGAGGATAAATTTTAATTAAGGTCTTTCTTAGTTAAGACTCATCACTTTAGTGTACCAACTATCTGCCTTTCTCTCTCTCCTTTTTTCCTTTCTCTCTGTCTCTGTTTCTCTTTTTCTCTTCTCTGTCTCTGTATGTCTTTTTCTCTCCCACCCCCTCTTTTTCTTCTTCTCTCTATCTCTGTCTCTTTCACTCTGTTCCTGTCTCTCCCTTCTGTTTCTCTTCTCTGCCTCTGTTTCTTTCTTCCTTTCTTCCTTCCTTCCTTTCTTTTTTTTCTTTCTTTCTTACATATACATATATGTATACATACACACACATATATATGTATACACAGACACATATATATGTATATATGTATATCTATTTATATCTACATATAAGTTCTCTGTTAAGAGCTTCCACCTCCAATAGAGAGCAGTATTGTGTCTGTGCCATAGAGAGATTTTGAGCATTAACAGGTTTGCACAGGATCACAAAGCCAATGTTTCAGAGGGTAGAATTGAAGTCACCTTTCCATTCACTCTTATATTCTGTCACACATCTCCCCCCCATCACACACCCCCTGCCTAGTAATCTAGATTAGAAATTTCTTGAAGTCAGTCAGGGATGAGTTTCTTTTAATTATTTTATAATATCTGTCTAAATATGTAGCAAATGAAATGTTCCTTAGTCAATTGATTACTCAGGGTCAAGGTTAAAACCTAAACCTTTTCTAATAAAGCTTTAATAGTAGTTCCCTCCTTCCCCTCCCCCCACCTCTCCAACCTAAGGCTACAATTCAGAGATGGAGCCTCTGCTATCTATGAATTACAGTAATTTCGCCAAAGCATGTTGCTTGCAATACTGGGTAAAGGGGAAGAGTGTGCCAGAACCATTAGTTTCAGGGGAATAAAAATTGCTCATTCATAATTTTCTGTGTGTGGTCTATGAGCTGTAAAGACCACTTAAGGTCACTGCTTCATACAGTATTAGGTAAACATTTAAGAGGTAAATACTTTTATCCATCTTTGCTTCTAGCAAAGAACTAGACCATGAAAACTCCAGAGGGCTGGCTTGATGTAGGTTTTCACTCTATTACTTTTCCTGAGCTGAGTTCTCAACAGCATTCTATGTAGACATAGATAACTGGACCATGCCATATATGTTTGTTAGAAAGAGGTAAATATTAAGATATATCATTTAGACAAAAAGGAAAGGGAGAGAGAGTGAGAGAGACAGACTCAGGGACAGACAGACAGACAAATAGACACAAAAATGCAGAAACAGAGACAGGAGAAGACAGAAATAGAGACAGAGAGAGACACATACACACAACTATACACACAAAGAAAGTGAAAATGATAAAACTATTTTTAAGTGATTTGAGAAAATAAAGACAATTAATCTACTTGACACAGAGAGCAAAACAAGCTGGTTGAGGGAAGAAGGAGGGAAGTTTCTGCAAGGTAGACAAAGTCTTGAGAAGAGGAAATTATAGGCATCCAAACATTCTTTGGGCTTCCTGGGATATTAGTGGGTTCCCTTCTCACTGCAGGTCTCTTCAAACAAACTCTCATTAATCACAGAATGTTTCACAGGGAATTCATACTTATTTATGGACAGATTAGGCATCTTATGGATAGGCTGTTCTATAAGGACTGTTAGACTCTGAAATATTTGATCACTAAGAAGATACCTAATTAAGCCATGTATGTCAAAGTGTGACCCAAAACTGATACAAAGCAAACTTGTTGAATTATATTTATCCAGAATGTTTGGTTAATAGTTGGGTACTAAACTGACAGTATTAATATTCTTAGATAAATATTTCACCTTCTTCACTCTTTATTTGATAAATTTCTTTTAAATTTTTATAGTAACTTCTCATTGAATAAAGAAATTAATCCATAGTTTCCAATAATCCTCTGGACTTCTCTTCGTCTTATTTGCCAGCTATCTTGCCATCTTGGAGAAACCTCTGTCCCAAAGTTATACTCTCCTGATTAGTGACTGCCTGCCTAGATCACTAATTCATGAAGAATATTATACTTTATCAAAAGCTTTTTCTCCATCTATTGATATAATTATAAAATTAAAAAAAACTTTTATTATTGATGTAATCAATTTTGTTACGTTTTCCTTAATATTAAACCATTCCTGGTACAATCTCACACACACACAAACATATACATAAACACATAGATCAATATATAGGGTGGAATGAGGAATGGAAAAAGAGGGAAAAAAAGAAGAAATGTTCATTATAATTATACAAGTAAAAGGAATAACAAGTTGTACATAATAAACTTGTAGTTTCATGTGCAATCATTTTTTTTTCCAACTATATTATTGAAATGCTTGTTTTCTTTCATAAATTTAAAAAACACAAAAAGGAGGCCCAGGAATGCTACTCTTAAGTTGCAATTCTACTCTGTGGACTTTAATCCTTATCTTTTCCTGATGACTTGCCCCCATACAAACATCCTGCACTTTTCTCCTCTTCCTTCACCCTATTCTTGCTCTACTTGATTTATTAGAATCTAAGTTCTTTGAAGGTAGAGACTGTTTTGCTAATATGTATATATATATATATATATATATATATATATATATATATATATATATATTAGCATAGTTTTCAGAACAGAATAAGAATTTAGTAAATGCTTTGTCTCTCTTCTCTCTTTTTCTCTCACTCTCTCTACATATATACACACACTTTGTCAAATAAGAATACATATATATGCATATATTTGTATGCTTGCACACACACATATATATACTATATATAGATATTCTTATTTGATAATATGTACTATCCTTCTAATTTTAAAGAATCAGGCACAATATATATATTTTTATGTCATTAATTATAAATAATAACTGAATTAGGCTGAGGAAAAAGAAGGACCCAACAATTTTTTTGGGGGGGGTCATTATTCTGTTTTCTTTCTTAGTGAATAAAAACTAAAGTACAGTTAGAACTAAAATCACTCACTTTTCTATCTGATTCTTTTTTATCTTTTCTCATTCTCTACTTCCTGCTCCCTTAGAACAAAGTTTCTATTAACATGGTTTTAATAGGGCAGGATCATCAATTAATCAATAAAAGCATTTATTAAACACTATAATTCAGTCACTCTGCTGGAGAGACAAAAAATACTGAAAATGTCCTTGTCTTCAAGGAGCTTATACTCTTAAGGCAGGAGATTATATGTATATACTTTGTGTCTTATATGTATGTGTATATATATATATATATATATATATATACACATACATATAAGATACATATATATATACATATATACATAAAAGATACAAAATAAATGTCAGGTAACCTTAGAGGAAAAGATTCTAGCAGCTGGGGTAATTGTGAAAGGTTTAGAGCAGTTATGGGTCAACATTATGGATGACGGAACCATTTTAGCTATTCTCTTAATATTTTTTAACCTTTCTTGCTATGCATACCTTTATTCCAGGTGGATAACATTGTGCAAATTTTTTCCATCTGTTTTTGGAACACTCTAAAGAGATTTCTGAAAGGCACCCAGAACATCATGGATATAGAATTGACCTCAATGTTAGAAAGGCCAGGGTTCAAATTTTACTTCTGACACATGTGAGTTGTATAACTTGGGGCAAGTCAGTTAAACTCTCAGAGACAGACTGAGGTAACCCCAACTCTACAACTTAGTGCAATAAAGCTAATGTGCAAGAGTGGATGTTTCTCATCACAAGTTCCCTAAATGGATGCATATTAAATGATTTGGTAGCAATGGATGAAATCACAGGTCACCAAATTTCAGATCTGGAGCTGGAAGGGACCTTAGAGTCCCTTTAGTCTACATATTAAGTAAAAACAAACAAAATGAAAACAACAAATAAACAAACAAAAAAAGCAGATCCTCATAATAGAATGAGCTGTCTTATTCATTCAGAAGATCCTTACACACACACACACACATACACACACACACATACACACACACACACACACACACACACACACTCAAACCAAGTCTTACTATAGCCCAGGAAATGTTGAAGGTGAAAAAGAGGAAACCAGGGACACGTCTCTGTCCATTAAAGAAATTAAAGGCTTTACTTTTCCAGGGAGAGTGTGATTTAAGGGCTAATCAGCACCATGGTCCTTGCACATTATCTTAGAAATTAGAAATTACTGGCTACTGAATCGGTGCTCAGAAGCTCCAGGGGGAATCTCTGCAGGCCCTCTGATAACTTTTTATGCCGTGCTTGAATATTTCTCCCCATATAATTTGGGTTTGTTTGCTATATATAAAAAGCACATGCCGCCTAATCACCTGATTCTTTCTTTGCATGTTTGACTAGGAGAGTTTACCTTGTGCAGATTAAGCTTCTTGTGTCCTGTTTTCCTCAACTACACTGGCAAGAATTCGAACTGCCCTATTTGCTTTTCTTGGTCCCATTAAATGATTCAGTGGCATCTATAGCCATGCATCTTGAGAATATCAGCACCAAATGAGTAATTTTCGAAAGGTAGCTTTTCCCCCATTGTAAAAACACATACAGCATAATGAGAAGGAACTGATTCTAAAGATAGATTTTTATTCATTCATGTTCAGCTGGGCCATGATGAACTGTTCCATAAGTACCATTCATTAATTGTTCCTCAACCTAAAGACATTTTTTTTTTTCCTCTAAGGAGAAAAAAAAAAACAATCTATGTCTAACTTTCAGTGAAACTGTGAATAAGGACAGAAAGGTAACCCAAGCAGTCATTGTCTCTTGTTATCTTTACCCTTGATGCTTCCAGGGGAAATTTCCAAATCCAGTTTTCAATGTTAAGCAAAAATGTGCTAGTCTAATAGTTGCACACAATGGTTATAATTTGCATCGTTGGAGGGAATACTAATGACATCACTAAATAACAATGAACTGTTTACATAGTTCTGCCTTGAATTGTAGGTGGGAACAAATATAGTCCACAGTGACAGCAAACTGAATTTTCTACTGTCTCATCAACAACCAACCAACCTCTCCTCCAATCACCAATTCATTGTAGATACTGTAGATAACCTTATTGAGAAAAAATCTGTGTGCCTTTATACAGTACCCTGTTGTCATTATTCTAAGTTCTTTTTGGACTAAGTGGTCAAAGCAGGAACAAAGAAAGCATAGACAAAGCAAATCTCTGTATGACATAAGCAGTGCTTTAGAGCCAGGTCAGCATAGCCTAAGGAAAGAAAGATTTGTGCCTGAATTATTTCCAGAAATACCTAAATTTTCCATTTGAAGGTAGAGAACTGACTTTAATGTTTCCTTCTGGAGGAAGGAAGAATAAAACAAAAGTTTAAATATCTGTTCATTTCCATGTGAGGAGAGATCACATAATCAATCCTCCCATCCTCCAGTGCTTGCATTTCATTTCAAAAGATTCCATATATCAACATCTATTTAAACCTTATCTTTTGTTGTTGTTGTTTTTAGCAACCAATGAGTTAACATCAGAGGAGATGCACAAAAGTTAAGAGGTACTGGGGAAACTGAACAAATAAAACACAATTCCTGGGAGTCTCTGGGGCTGGGGGGGAGAGGGGGGCGAAGGGGGAAGCAAGTGATGGAATATCCAAGTGGCTGCTGCAGCTATTGTCAACAGTGACCTAATCTCTCATTGCTCAAATGTATAGAACATTAAACACTGAATGGATTTACTAAATGGAAAGATTACAAGTTGCACAGCTAAAGCTATCCACTGTAGATCCAGAGGGCAGATGTTTAAAAAAAAAGTATGAACACACCCTACAAAAATGCCTCACATCTTAAAGCCAAGGCCATTTACACAGGGAAACAATAAGAGAACTCAATGATATTCATTTGCTCACATAATAGATTTTTCCCAGGAGACAGAATTGCGAAGGATAAATGGGTTTCTTCAGATCCTTTGTATTTTCTCTGTTCTTCATTGTCAACATAATTGCAATCGAAGAATTTAGAAGAACATTAGAACCCCAGCAGCATTTGAAGATGTAATGCATTTAGACATGATTTCTGCAACATCGGAGGAGGAGGATTGTGATTCCTAATCTCATTTGACACTTCCTCCACCTACTCTTCAAAAACCAAAAGAGCTCTGGGGCCAGTTCTGCCCTCAGATGTGGTGTTGTTGAAGATTCAGGGAGCTGTAGTTCCTTTAGCCCACAGCACAATTTGACCATGAGTGCATAGGGAGGGGACAAAGTCTCTGTGTAATAAGGGGCACAAGATGAAAAATGACAGGATATTTTGGGGGGAGGTTGGTGGTTAAAGGTATCTAGGACAAATGTCAGAAAAGGAATATGCTGTACAACACTGCTGCATATCTATCCATTGTAAGTACATTGACTATGTATAGTCAGCATTCTTGGAGTCAGTCAGGGAGATACACCATTGGAAATAACTCATTTTAAGGTAACATCCCGGATATTATGAAAAATAGAAATGCACAACTTAGAAGACATGGAAAATATTTGTTATCAACGAAAAAAGTTTATTTAAAAATGCATTTGTGTGTTTCTAGTATAGTCCAGAGGGACAGGGTGCTTTGACTATTAATACCTCTATCTCAGCTTTTAGAAATATTTCTAAGAGAAAAAAAGAATACTCCCATAGGGCAAGACACTACTAAGCAAGTGTGAAAGAGGAAGAAATCAGGGAGTAGAAGTAAAACAGAGTGAGGCTAGACCCCTCAGTAAGCCTGTTTGGTATATAAAGTCAAGGAGTTAATGTACCATCTGGTAGTTTCCTATTTTTAGGAATTTTTGCCATTGTGATATTCAGCTCAGTTGCTTCAGACTTGCCCATAAAGAATATAAGTACTCTTTAAGTTTTGGTTTCTAAGATAAAGCACTTAGTTAAGAACTTGAATTGTATTTCTGGGAGAAAACAGATCCTAAGCTCCAAACAACTGAGTTGCCAACTGTATTTGGAAATGAAATGTCTTAGTTGGAAATACTTTTATTCTCCAAGTAACCTTTTGATATACAAATTGGTTTCCTACTCACTGAGAAGGAAATGTCCTACTGAGATGACTGGTTCCAATTATATGTTCCTTTATAAATTACCAAATTGGCATTCTGGTTTACAAATCCTTCTCTAGTGACTTTGGTTAGTGTGAATCAATAGATCCAGACTTTATCAATTCTAATGGTCTGATAACATTGTGCTTTTAAAACTAGAGAGCTGAGGATCCGATAGATACTGGCAGATAAAGATGATCCTAATATTTAAGCTATGGATCATCAAAGATCCAGTTTACATTAATATGTTATCCCATTTGTTCTCAAGCTTTAGAATTAGCTGAATTGTTCTCATTTTTCTTACTTTTACTGTTTGAAGATAGGATGAAGTTGGATAACTTTTTATATCCAGAAATTCTTAAGATAAATTAATCCAACCAGTACACATCTATTTCATACAATGTGAGCTAATTACTATACAAGATATTGTGGGCACAGGAGAACTAGCATAGTTCCTTACTCTAAAATAGGAATTGATGTAGAAAAAAAGCAGACAATAATAATAATAAATAATGTCACCCAGACTCTACATTACTCTACATTACCAAAATTCTAAGTCAAAGTTAAGGCAATTTATGTTTGGGATTTACAGCTGCCATTCAAAATATAACTAACAAATCCCTACAAATGAGAAGATGTATTAGTTCAAACCAAAATGTATTTAATTTAATGCTGTAACAAGAAATGGCAAATGTCTCTATTTACAACAGTACATTCTGCCATATATTACCATACAGTCATTGAGGGAGGAAGTATGTATAATTAACACATTTGAAAAAAAAAACCCACACTATCTGATACAACTAATACCTCCAGAGTATTAATACTATAGGTCTCCCATGTCTTTTGATAAGTCATTTTGTCTGCTGATCTGGGTTTCTCTGTTAGGCTATTCTTTGTCATGTTGCAAGTTTTTGTATATTTTTGCTATTGAACATTTAAACAAGTAATGCAGTTTTTTACTATTTCCTGGCCTTCTGCTATGTAGACCCTACTAATCCAGTGGCACATATTGATTGATCTATGTCCTGTAACTGAAGGAGAAGGTGATACTGGTGATCTTGCACAGCCCTCCCTCATTTATGCTTATTATGCTTGCTTGTCATAGCATCACCTGCCTCCTCACTAAAGAAGGAGAAAAAATAACAATTCTGCTTATCCTCCACTGTTATTTGTTGCATATAAGAACCAAAAGAAGCATGTGCTGGTGCAGTAGATAGAGCACGGGGCTTGTAATCAAAAAGAATTGAGTTCATATTCAGCCTCAGACATTTAATAACTGTGTGACTCTGGCAAGTCACTTAAGCTATGTGTGTCTGAGTTTACTAAAATATGACATATGGACAAAAATAGCACCTAACTTTCAGGGTTTATTGTGTAAAAAATAAGATATTATTTATAACAAAAGCACATGGCCCGATTTCTAGAACATAGTAAAAACTATAAATGCATATTCTTTTCCATTCTTAGTTTATAGAACCTTGTTTAGATTTAATATACATTTACTATTCTAAGTCCTATCCCACTCCAGATTTTTCCTAAAAAAAAGTCTTTAGTATTATTCATATCAATTACAAAGTATCACATTGTAGTGTGTGTGTGTGTGTGTGTGTGTGTGTGTGTGGTGTATTTAACATAATTAGCTTAAAATAAAAATACAAGAAAGAATACAGGACATTTTAAGGAAAGTACATTCTCTTCACCCTAGTTCCAAAACCTTCTCAAGATCCACTTCCCAAAGTAGAGCACCTCATCATAAATATCTGCTAGTAATCATTGTTCCTACAAAACAGGGTGGGTTAAAGGATCTTAAATCAGTTTATGGTCACAAGACTTGGGAGTAGTATTGTAAAAAGCTTGATTGTTTTTCTTCAGCACTACAAACTTATGCACTAGCTTCTGATCATTAGCTCTTCCCTTTGTGGCTCTAGAATTCCTATCTTGATATAGTAGCTTTCAACTTGAAGTTTCTCAGAAGAGAAGACATTCTCATAAGCTTGCCAAAGCATGAATCATCATCCAAATACTAGAATTCCAGGAGAGGAATGTAAAAGTTTCAATGTCAATAATCAAGACCTCTAGTAATCTAGTATTTGATAAACCCCCAAATTCCAGCTTCTGGAATAAGAACTCACTATTTGACAAAAATTGCTGGGAAAACTGGAAAATAATATGTCAGAAAATCATCATACCACCATCTCATATTCCATAACAAATTAAGGTCAAAGTGGGTACATAATTTAAGCTTAAAGAGAACAAGGGGTAATTTACCTATCAGATGTTTGAAGAAGGGAGGAATTTATGACCAAAGAAGAACTAGAAAACATTATGAAAAGCAAAATGAAAAACTTTGATTACATTAAATTAAAAAGTTTTTGCACAAACAAAACCAACACAAACAAGATTAAAAGGAAAGAACAAAACTGGGGGAAAAAATCTTTATAGAAAGTATTTCTGATAAAGGTCTCATTTCTAAAATATATAAAGAACTGTGTCAAATTTAAAAGAATACAAGTCATTCCCCAAATGATAAATGGTCAAAGGATATGAACAGACTATTTTTAGATAATGAAATTAAAACCATTTATAGTTATATGAAAAAATGTTCTAAATCATTATTGATTAGAAAAAAGCAAATTAAAACAAGTCTGAGGTAACACTTCACACCTCTTAGATTGGCTAAGATGACAGGGAAAAAATGATGATAAATGTTGGAGGGGATGTGGGAAAACTGGGACACTAATGCATTGTTGGTGGAATTGTGGAATAATCTAATAATTCTGGAGAATAATTTGCAACTATGCCCAAAGGGCTATAAAACTGCACACTTTTTTGACCCAGAAGTGCCATGGTTGGGTCTATAATTTAAGAGATCTTAAAGGAGGAAAAAAGATCCACAGTGCAAAAATGTTTGTAGTAGCACTTTTTGTGGTAGCAAAGAATTGGAAAATGAGTAGATATCCATCAATTGGGGAATGACTGAACAAGTTGTGGTATATGAAGATAATGAAATATTATTGTTCTATAAAAATGATGAACAAGCTGATTTTAGAAAGGCCTGGAAAGATTTATGTGAACTGATGCTGAGTGCAACAAGCAGAACCAAGAATACACTTTACACAATAACAGCAAGAATGTGTGGTGACCAAGACACCAACTTTTGGGATAAGAATTCATTATTTGACAAAAATTGCTGGGAAAATTGGAAATTAGTATGGCATAAACTAGGCATTGGCCCATACTTAGCACCTTACACCAAGATTAGATCAAAATGGGTCCATGATCTAAGCATAAAGAATGAGATTATAAATAAATTAGAAGAACATAGGATAGTTTACCTCTCAGACTTGTGGAGGAGGAAGGAATTTGTGACCAAAGAACAACAAGAAGTCATTATTGATCACAAAATAGAAAATTTCAATTATATTAAGTTAAAAAGCTTTTGTACAAATAAAACTAATGCAGACAGGATTAGAAGAGAAGCAATAACCTGGGAAAAACACTTTTACAGTTAAAGGTTCTGATAAAGGCCTCATCTCCAAAATATATAGAGAATTGATTCTAATTTATAAGAAATCAAGCCATTCTCCAATTGATAAATGGTCAAAGGATATGAACAGACAATTTTCAAATGAAGAAATTGAAACTATTTCCAGTCATATGATAACATGTTCCAAACTATTATTGATCAGAGAAATGCACATTAAGACAACTCTAAGATACCACTACACACCTGTCAGATTGGCCAAGATGACAGGAAAAGATAATGATGAATGTTGGAAGGGATGTGGGAAAACTGGGACATTGATACATTCATTATTGGTGGAGTTGTGAATGGATCTGACCATTCTGGAGAATGCTCAAAAAGTTATCAAACTGTGCATACCCTTTGATCTAGCAGTGTTACTACTGGACTTATATCACAAAGAGATGCTAAAGAAGGGAAAGGGACCCGTATGCGCAAAAATGTTTGTGGCAGCCCTTTTTGTAGTGGCTAGAAACTGGAAATTGAATGGATGCCCATCAATTGGAGAATGGGTGAATAAATTATAGTATATGTATGTTATGGAATATTATTGTTCTATAAGAAATGACAAGAAGGATGATTTCAGAAAGGCCTGGAGAGACTTACATGTACTGATGCTGAATGAAATGAGCAGAACCAAGAGATCATTATATACTTCAACAACAATACTATATGATGATCAATTCTGATGGATGTGGCTCTTTTCAACAATGAGAGGATCCAAATCAGTTCCAATTGATTTGTAATGACCAGAACCAGCTACATCCAGAGAAAGAACACTGGGAAATGAGTGTGGACCACAACATAACATATCCAATCTTTCTGTTTTGCAATGCAAAAATGCTTGCATTTTTGTTTTTTCTTCTCAGTTATTTTTACCCTCTTTCTAAATCTGATCTTTCTTGTGCAGGAAGATAACTGTATAAATATGTACACATGTATTGTATTTAGCATATATTTTAACATAAAAAAAGAATGCGTGGTGATCAATTATAAAAGACTTGATTCTTCTCAGTGGCTAGTGATCCAAAGCAATCCCAATATACTTTAGACAGAAAATGCTATTTGCATCCAGAAAAAGAACTAAGGAGACTGAATGTTAATAGACACATGCTATATTCATTTATTTTTTCTGTTTTTTTTTTTTAATCTCTCCCATGATTTTTCCTTTTTGATCTGATTTTTCTCTCCCAACATGATACATAAAATAATGTGTTTTAAAAATAAATAAATTTACTAGGAAAAAAAAAAAACTTTAGTGTCTAAAAATTGGAAGAATTAGGCAAGAAAGCCTTTTTCCATGACCATTTCCTTTTTTATTCTATCCCCGCATCATTCTTCTTTTTAATTTTTTTTTTTCAAACTGCTAACTAGAGATGCTTTTTCTAGTCCAGAAGTAATGTGAGACTGATGAGGTTTGGCACAGGTCCTTTGTAAAAGAATTTACAAACCCAAAAAGTTAGACTGGCAAAAAGTTTACTGGCACTGAGAAGTCAGCCTTTGCTAGGAAGACTAACTTCATAGTGGCAAGGTCCCAACAGAAAAGTAAAAGTCTAGCAGAGAAGTCCTGGCAGAGCGAGAGATAAAGTTCCTAGCAGAGAAATCTCCTAGCAGAGAAATCCCCTAGCAGAGATAACTCCTAGCAAAAAAATGTCCTAGCAGAGAAATCCGACAGAGAGGTAAAGAGGGGTATGGTCCTGTTAGGCAAATAAGTGAGAGAGATAAAGAGGGGTTAATGCTGAAAAGAGAATTTCTTCTCAATGGGCAGAGGATCCTCGAAGGCAGCTATGCCAAAAAGAGAGAGGTTTCTTGGCATGATTCTTGCTTTTGGCCTTCTGCAAGGAGTGAGCCCCAAGTTGCCCCTTTTTTATAATTTGAAACTTTAACTAAGGGCTAGGTGCAGTTTGAGTTGAAATCAGACAGAAATCTTCATGAATTGAATAGAAATTTTCCAATTAAATGAGTTTCCCTGGATTAATCTCCAGCTCAATAAAGGTTGATAGAAATCTAGTTCTCTCGTTCTGGCTAAGTAGAAGTGGTCCTGGACTCAACTAGTCCCACCAAGATAAACAGAATGAAACCACTTTATCTTAATTCCCTGGGGTGGGTCCTTTGCAGAGGCAGGGTTCAAGGAGAATCTCTCCTTCAAGGAGCTTCTTGAGAGCTTTACCTCATGGTTCACTCCCAAAGTCAGAGAGAGACAGTTTCAGTGTTCCCTACATCAAAATCATGGAGATGGTCTGTGGAACAGCTATGTACTCTCAGAAATGTGTAAAGCAAACAATAAGTGCTTTAAATATTTAGAGAATGGAGCAGTTTTATCTGTGGGCTATCCTGGTCAGTCATTCACTCAATAAGTGAAGTATTCATTAAATACATTTTATGTGCCAGACACTGTGCTAAGCACTAGGATTATATTTTAAAAAAGTAAAAACACATTCTTTCCCCTCAAACAACTAGCACCCTGAAAGATGGGACAACATGCAGATTATTGTGTACACATAAGATACATACAGAATAAAGGAAAGATATCGTAGAGACAAAGCCACAGAACTAGGAGGTAGGTTGATGAGGGAAGGATCTGAAAAGGCATTCTGCATACTGAGGTATTTGAGCTTAATTTTGAAGAAAATTCTTTGTTAGCAGGTAAAAGGAAAGAATGTATTTTAGACATAAGACATAAACAATGAGAAGACATGGAGTTGGGAAATGGAAGATCTTGTGCACCCTTGTGCAGGGAAGTGAAGCTGGCATAAGAAAACTGGATTTTTGAGTTAATAGAGAAGAGGGAGAAAATTCTACATGGGAAAGTAGAGAAGTCAGAAATGAATAAGTTGAGGGTGGTGCTATAGTTTGGTACTTTACATCCATAATCAAAGGGAAAACTGATCAGAAAAAATTCAATCTATGTGCCCATACAAGAAAACAAGATAAAAAATAGCAATCAATTACCATTGCCTCTTATGTTATCCACAGGATGGATTGGGGGACAGTGAATGCAGAAGGCTGGAAAAGGGAGATTGTGTAGGAGAATAAGAGAAGACAAGAATAAAAAAGTAGGCTAAGAGGTTAGACATCCATTAATTTAGGCTCAGAAGTTTAGATTTTGTCCTAGGAGAAATGGGCAACCATTAAAGACAATGATTATCATTTCTAGAAATCTCATTTCTGTTGAATAATTCTTATGTTGATAAGGCTAGGAGATCACAGAATTGCATTTGTGTGATTCCAAATTCTTTCCTTATCCATCATTCTATTCATCCAGTCTCTCTAAAAGCAAGCACTGTTGTACTCAATGCATTATATATTAGTATGATGTCATTTGCAAATTCTTCAAACAGCTCATTTTATTTGTGAAGCAGATTTCTTTAAAGATATCAAGGCATTTGTTCTCCTTGAATCCATAACAGGCTTTTTTTTAATCTCCCTTCTGAGCATAACACTTTCATTTTCTTTAAAAGGGACATTTTCTTTCCCCAAGTCAACTTTTTTTTTTTGTCTGAGCTGAAACATTAGAAAATGTCAGTCTAAAAGGAAAATGTGAAGAAGAGATATAAAAGAAGGATAAGGAGACTTAAATGAGAAATGACTCTTCAAAGTCCAGTAAGAGGGACTCATAATGTTACTTATTGTAACAAAAGGAAATTTGTCATCCTTTGTATTCATTGCACCTAGAAGTAGTTTCAGTCCACTTAAATCTGTGAATGATTAAAAGAAGCGAAAACAGTTATTCACATTTTTCTTATGATGATTTTATTTTTACCAATTGAACATGTGCCTATTACAGCTATAGACCAAACTTTATTTACTTTTCACTACAATGCATTTTTTCACCTCTCTTCCTTGTTTTCTTTTAACATTCCTACTCTGCCTTCACTTTAATTCTCTTTTTCTTTCTTGAGAGTATATTACATGAAAGACAGGGTTGTATTTACATGTGTTTTATGAAAGTTGATAATTTATTATCTGATATTAAATCTTAAAATTTAGTCCAGAAAATGTTGATTGTGAAGGTTCCTAATTGAAATGTTTTCATAGATGCAAGGCCATTAATAGCCCTATACTTAAAAAAAAATAGATTCTATGTTACAAAAGGATCCTAAGCTGAATTCTAATTTATGATTACTGATTGTCTCTGCTGCATTTAACTGAAGTTTTTGCTTTAGATATATTGATATGTGCCTGTGTACACAGACATTTACAGAGTCATTATGTGCAACAAGGGTTGTTTGTACCTTACTAAGAAAAAATTTGAAAAAGAAACCTTAATTTTATATAATATAAGAAAAAAAATTAATTATTTTATTTTGGGGGTTTGGGTGGGGAAATGAGTAAGTCTGAAACTGTGATTTTAATGGTATGGGGAATTCTTAGATGTGGAAATGTCCTATATTGATGAATATTCAAAGAATTAAAGAATTTTAGAATTTGAGTAAACCTCATAATTTCTGCCCACACTGGAAAGGAGTTCCCATTCTAACAAATCTGACAAATAACCAGTTACAATATTAGTATAACAACTCCTCTATAATTTACAAACTTAAATAATTGTCCTTATGGTCAATGAGATGTTAAGTAATTTGACCATGGGCACAAGTTTTATGAAAGTCTCTCTGACCCCATGGTAGCTCCTCTTTCTCTACCCCCAAGTTACCTTTCTAATAATTAGAGCCTTCCAAAAATCTAATGGACACCTTCAGTGTAATGCCAGAGAAACTGAGCAAGACAGAGATTAGAAACCAATTTAATAGTTTATTAAATGGAGAAATATACTGGGACCAAATGGATCCATGGTTGGTCCCAGGGCTGGACGAGACTATCATCTCAAAGAATCCAGCTCTGAGTATCAGGACAGCAAGACTCTTTTATAGGATAGCAAGAACAATGACATAATGGAGAAGGTACCTGGATGGGGATAACCTAATGGGGGGAGGCACCTAGAATGACACAATGGAGGGAGGTACTGGAGAGGTTACTGATATTCTAATGATGTCTAAAATGGATAGACCTTTATCCCGTCAAACATTAAGAAGGAATGACTATAGCCTAAAGATATAAAACCTTTATCTCATCAAACATTAAGAGGGAAAGGTCATAACCTGAGGCAGAATAACTAAATAGGACAATGGAGAAACTGGGTCAGGACATTAAAAGAGAACTGTGGCATAACATCAGGAATTGATGAGTTTCTTTTTAAGAAAGGACTTTAATCAGAGGTTAATGACCTTTTTCAGGAATACTGTGGTCAATATATATTAGAGAGAAGTGTAACTAGATGAACCTGGAAGTCCATTTCAGCTTTAAATTTCTTTAGTTCACTGATTTTATTTGTATTTATATTTTGCTCAATTTTTGTTTACAGGAAAAAAAAAAACCTTTTTGTATTATTCCATTTAACTTTGACTTCATGACTTTTGATTCCTTTTCTTTTGTCACATGCCATACCAGTTCCCTAAGTCTGAACACATGTGGTACTATGACTGTGGATGCTAACTTATGAGAGCTCACTCAATTCCTTCCTCATGGATGTGTTCACAGAAGATAGTTATTATAGAGCTTCTACTGTTACATCAATAACCAATTTTTTTCCTTTTTTTTTTTTTCTTGGAGACAATAAGGGTTAAGTGACTTGCCCAGGGGTTACACAGTTAATAAGTGCTGAGGCTAATTTTGAACTCAGATGCTCCTGACTTCTGGGCCAGTGTTGTATCCACTTTGCCACATTTGGGTTTCCATGTAGTTAATTTAACTATTAATAGTTCTTAACCATAATCAATGAATATTTAATTTACTTGGGGACCTATATTAATTATCCCCCAAACTCCTAACTTAGTATGTTTATTTATTTACTTTTTAAACAGTCTTATTGATAGGAAACATTTTAAATATTTGACAACCTTAAAGTCATTAACGAGTGGGGTAATGCAACAGAATAAGTTTTTGTTGTTCTTTCTTTGTTTTTAACTATCAAAAACTGAAAATGAAAGTCCTTCTTTTAGCTAGCCTTTTTAGTTTGTCTCTAGTTATTTAATCTTCCCCTCAATTTCCTTACTTGGAAAATGAAAATAATAGGACTTTCTCTCCTGTAGAGGACATGCAATAGACTAAAAATCCTTAACAATTTGTTTCCTCACTCTAATCACAAGTTTTGTGTGCCCATAGAGCTTTATGGTACAGGGATCAAGAGAATTAATATCCTTCTTCTAAGTCATAGAATAAGTATAAGACATCAGATTCTCTTTAACCTCTTCTTTCCCGTATGCTTTCTTTTTCCCTCTCCTTCTCCACCCTATGCTATTTTTGTCTCTCTCTCTTTTTTAACTCTCTTATTTTTAAGTGACTCTTCAGGAATTTTCGTTTTTCTAGACTTCTCTTCACATTGCATTTTGAAAATTATATGCAAGTGGACTCTTCATGAAGGGATGGTGAATGTCAGATCCATCTAAGGAACTTTTCATCCATTTTGCAATATCTAAATTTCCTTGGGGAGAGGAGCTTTGTGGCTTAAAAATGTTTCCTGCTCTTAGGCCTGCATACTTTTGAATTTTAAATAAAAAGAGAATAAGGAATCAGCTAATATTTATGTGCATATTATATTCATGTGCTCTTGATGGGGGAAATCAGTCTATTTCCTTTGTAGTCCATATTATTATTATTTTTTTTTAAGTTGGGAAGCTAACAATAAAAATAAAAATCTTTGTAATTCAGATTTTACTCATTTTCAACATGAAAATTTAGAGTTAAGCTTTATTTTTATTCATTAAACAAAAAAAATTAAATTTAAAAATCATTAGTGCAAATAGGATTTTTCAGATGAGAATGGTTTCTAAGTTATTTATAGGTGCTGTTGTTAATCCTGCCTTTTTCAAAGGAGACCAATTCATTATGGGGTGATGTCTTGACTTGTAAGTGAATTAGTTTAAGTGAAGCAGAGTTGTCCAAAATCAGGTCTTTCTCATCCAAAGTCATCAAAGTCCAGTAGCACAACAGTCATATGACTAGCAATACCCCAAAACGAATGGATGACCTTGAAATTTTTGATGTTTGACCAAGCACTAAGTACTCTAAAATGTCCATTTCAGCTGCTTTCATGGTCACTGGAAGAAATTGTTCTCATTTATCCATTCCTGTGGAGGAAGTCTTTACATGCTTGGGGTAGACAAAAGTCATCTATGGGACTGAAGACTATCAATTAGTTTATCTCATCTATTGAAATAGTTTTACTGAAGTGTGGATGCTGCCCATGTCAGTTTTTTGGAGCCACAGATGAGAACAGAATGACAAATGGATAGCAAAAATAGATAAGTAGGTCTTAAAAAGTCTCAACAAGCCCTCACACCATAGGTGCTAGTCCTCCTAGAATATGGCAAGCATTTTTATATATAAAGCAAATAATCACTGATGTCCCAATTCTGATGCTTTGATATGCTATTTCCAAATGATTGTTCTCTATCAATAATAGGAAGAATAGAGTGTCAATTGGTTTCTTTAGCATAGCTTCCTAAATACTATATTTTAAAATTTCAAAATTCTTCATTGTCACTGATGACAGTGACACTGATGACAGTGTCTAGTATAATCTAGACAAATGTAAAGCAATGGGAATACTTCTTTTGAAGGCAGGAACAACTTATGTTTTTCCATGACCTAGAACAAATTAACCATTATTCCTCATATTCTTCATATATAAAATTGGGATAATTATACTCACTTTATTTAATATACATGTTTGTTAGGAGAAAATACTTTGAAAATACTTTGTAAAACTGATTAAACAATATAAATTTCACTTTGAATCAAAGATTAGTGTATAGAGGTTTTGGAGACTGGAAGTACGGACTTCAAGTTGGAAATTTAATACATATCCCAAGATGTTTGTTTACCTAAAAAAATTACTTATCAAGTGTAGTATATTTAAATGAATCATGGTGTCCAGAAGTCAGGTGACTTAATTCAAATATAATTTTTACTATTAACTTAGTTGTACAATCTTGGGCAAATAATTTCATCACTTTTGCATCTCAATTTTACTTCTATAATCTAATGATTCCTGCAATCCTCTTCATCTCTAAGAATATATGTTTTAGGGATATTGTAAAGATTATTCCCACTCATAACAAGAGATTGATCTAAAAATCTCTTTCAACTATAATGTTAGAACTAGCTATAAATGGGTGAGTCTTCAAGAGGTGTGCAGATATTCACTTCATAGTTCTCAGTTTTTAATAATTTATGGAAACTGGATAAACAAATTTCTAGACATGAATACCTCAGGGGCTGGAACTACATGGCAACAAAGAATCTTCTAGCTAAAGAGCCACAAGGGCTAATGACTCAAGGGATGTTTTGCAAGCAAAAAGACCAATCTTATGAGTAAGTATATGAAGAAAGAAATACTCAGGTGGCAGGAAAATCTGAGTCATCAGAAATCTCACTATCAACCCAAGACCATAGTAGAATCCTCTCACAAGGGTCCTCAAACTACACCCGTGGGGCAGATGCAGCAGCTGAGGACAATTATCCCCCTCATCCAGGGTTATGAAGTTTCTTTATTTAAAGGCCCACAAAACAAAGTTTTTGTTTTTACTATAGTCCAGCCCTCCAACAGTCTGAGGGACAGTGAACTGGCCCCCTATTTATAAAGTTTGAGGACTCCTGATGAGTCTAAAGTAACAGTGACTAGCAAAGAAAAAATGCCTGCTGTATTATTGACACAGCCCAGCAGCAAGAGATAGAAAGAGAAATTCCATTTAAAATAATTATATATAAAATAAAACATTTGGATGTCTACCTGCCAAGATAAACATATATCGATATGCACTATATTTATATATATGTACTATATATATATATATATATATATATATATATAGCACATATATATAACTATAGGCACATAATTACAAAATACTTCTTGCACAAATAAAGTCTAATCTAAGTGATTGGAAAAATATCAATTGCTCATGGATAGGCTGAACTAATATAATAATATATGGATAATATAATAAAAATGTCATACCAATCAAATTGCCAAAAAATATTTTGTATTTTGTAGAACTAGAAAAAAATAGTAACAAAATTCATCTGGAAGAACAAAAGGTCAAGATTATCAAAGGAATTAATGAAAAAAAAAATACAAAGGACAGTGGCCTAACAATACCAGACCTACAACTAGATTATAAAGCATCAGTCATCAAAACCTTTTGGTATTGGCTAAGAAGTAGAGTGGTGAAACAGTGGAATAGGTTAGAAGATACACATAACACAATAATCAATAATGATATTATCTAGTATTTGATAAACCCCAAACTCCATCTTCTGAGATGAGAACTCACTATTTCACAAAAATTTCTGGGAAACCTGGAAAATAATACATTCAGAAACTCAGAACTGACCTACATCTCACACTCCTTAACAAAATAAAGTCAAAGTGGGTTCATGATTTGGGCATAAAGACTGATATCATAAACAAATTAAGAGAACAAGGGGTAGTTTATCAGATCTTTGGGGAAGGGAGGAATTTATGACCAAAGAAGAGCTGGAGAACATTAAGAAAATAGATAACTTTGATTACATTAAATTACCAAGTTTTCACACAAATAAAACCAATAGAAACAAGATTAAAAGGGAAGTACAACACTGGAAAAATGTTTTCACACTCAATGTTTCTGGTAAAGGCCTCATTTCTAAAATATATAAGGAACTGTGTCAAATTTATAAGAATACAAGTTATTCCTCAATTGATATATATTTGATCAAAGTCTATGAACAGACAATTTTCAGATAATGAAATTAAAGCTATTAGTAATCACATAAAAAATGCTCTACATTACTGTGGATTAGAGAAATGCAAATTAAAATAACCCTGCAGTACCACTTTATACCTCTCAGATTGACTAAGATGACTGGAAAATATAATGATAATTGTTGGAGGGGATGTGGGAAAAATGAGACATTAATGCATTATTGGTAAAGTTGTAAAATGATACAAAACTATTCTGGAAAGCAATTTTATATATTCAAAAAGATATAAAACTGTACATGCAATTTGACTCAGTGATACTACTGGGTTTGTATCCTAAGGAAATCATAAAGAAGAGAAAAGAAACCAAATGTGCAAAAATATTTGTAGCAGCTCTTTTTGTGGTGGCAAAGAATTGGAAAAAGAGTAGATGCTCTTCAATTGGGGAATGACTGTTATGGTATAAGAAAGTAATGGAATATCATTGTTTTTAAATAGCTTTTCATTTTCAAAACATATGCATAGATAGTTTTCAACATGCATACTTGCAAAACCTTGTGTTTAGAATTTTTTTCTCCCTTCTTTCCTCCCCACACCCTCCCTTAGATGACAAGTAATCCAATATTTATTAAACATTTGAAATTCTTTTATACATATTTCCACAGTATAATGCTGCACAAGAAAAATCATATCAAAAAGGGAAAAAAATGAGAAAGGAAACAAAAAGCAAGCAAACAACAACAAAAAAGATGAAAATCCTGTGTTTAGTTCTACATTCAGTCCCCACAATTCTCTCTCTTAATGTAGATGGCTCTCTCCATCACAAATCTATTGGAATTGGCCTGAATCACCTAATTTTTGAAAAGATCCATGTCCATCAGAATTGATCATGATATAATCTTGCTGTTGCTATGTATAATGATCTCCTGGTTCTGCTCACTTCACTTAGCATCAATTCTTATCAATTTCTCCAGGCCTTTCTGAAATCATCCTATTAATCATTTCTTATAGAACAATAATATTCCATAACATTCATCTACCATAACTTATTCAACCATTCTATAACTTATGGGCATTCACTCAGTTTCCTGTTTCTATTCCATTAATTGATTATTCTATTTCTTATACAGTACCAAATGGTTTTGATGCCTACTACTTTATTATATATAATATATCTGATATATATTATATATATATAGTTATATACATATTATATATATTATATATATATATAGTTTTAGGTCTGGCACAGATAGGAACTTTCATTTGCATTTTTCATTAATTTCCTTGAAATTCTTGAACATTTGTTCTTTCACATGAACTTTTTTGTTTTTGTTTTTTTAGTTTTGTAAAGTAATTTCTTGGCAGTTTAATTGGTATGGCACTGAATAAGAAGGCTAATTTAGATAGAATTGTCATTTTATTATATTAGCTTGATGTATCTATGAGCTCTTGATATTTTTCCAGTTGTTTAGATCTGACTTTATTTGTATAGAAAGGTTTTTTTTGTAATTGTGTTCATATATTCCTGACTTTGCCTTGGTAGGTAGACTCCCAAATATTTTATATTACCTACAGTTATTTTTAATGGAATTTCTCTTTGTATCTGTTGCTTCTGGACTTTTTTGGTAATATATAAAAACGCTGATGATTTATGTGGATTTATTTTGTATCCTGCAGCTTTGCTAAAATTGTGAGTTATTTATAATAGTTTTTTTTATTGGCAATCTGTATTTTTGTAATTATTACTTCCTTTCACTTAGATTATCAGATTTATAGACATATAGTTGGACAAATAACTCCTAATTATTGCTCTAATTTCTTCTTTATTGGTGGAAAATTCTCCCTTTTCATTTTTGATATTAAAAATTTGATTTTCTTTTTCTAATGAAGTTAACTGCTTATTTTGTTGTTTTTTTCATGAAACCAATTCTTAATTTTATTTCTTAATTCAATAGTTTTCTTACTTTCAATACTATTAAGCTCATCTTTTATTTTCAGAATTTCAAATTTCATATTTAATTTGGAGTTTTTAATTTGTTTTCTTTCTAGCTTTTTTATTTGCCTGCCCAATTCATTCATCTTTTCTTTCTCTATTTTATGCAAAAGCATCTAGAGATATAAAACTTCCCCTAAGAACTGCTTTGGCTATCTCCCCTAAATATTGGTATGTTGTCTCATTATTGTCATTCTCTTTGATGAATTTATCAATTGTGTCTATGATTTGTTTTTTTACCCAATGATTATTTAGGATTAAATTATTTAGTTTCCATGTAATTTTTACTGGTTGATTAATAATGGAGGACACATTGTTTAGTGGTTCATAGACAATAATACGAGAAAGCAATCCTTTCAGGTTATCTCCAGAAATCTGAAGAAAGTAATAATCATTGACTTCTAGATACTTAATCTGCCAGTATGGATATTGGGGAAATGATCCCACAGAGTATGCTATAAAACTATAAAATTATATCTTATTAGTGTTTTTATTAAAATTTTAGTGTGGGAGTTACAGCTAAAATGATAGAATAAAAATAGGGACTTGCCCAAGTTCTTCCTCATATCTCTCCAAATGCCTTTAAATAATGACTCTAAAAACATTTTAGACTATCAAAACTCACACAAAGATGAACTGGAACAATTTTCTAGCTGAATATTTCTAGGAAGGTTGCAAGAACTGTCTGTTGCAGTGGGATGGGGCTGTAGCACAGTTACCACAGGCCATACCAGCACAGCCCAGGGTCCATCAAAACAAGTGTGGGCCTTAGGGTTGAATTAGGAGCAGCTGCAGCAGTCTCCAGACTTCTCAGCCCACACATAAGAGGGACAACTTGGAAGTTTGTCAGGAAAAATTTGTCACACTGTGATATGAAGGGTGACTCAACAAATCAGGAATGAACTTTGATAGTCATTGAATCTGAAAAGAATGTTCTAAAAAGCAAAATTGATTAAAGGAGATACAAAAGCTTACTAAGAAAATAATTCCTTAAAACTTAGTACTGAGCTATGGAAGTTGATAACTTGATGAGTAGTCAAGAAACAATAAACAGAACAAAAAGAATGAAAAAAAAAAAGAAAATAATGTGAAATATCACATTGAAAAAAACAAAAACAAAACAAAACAAAACAAAAAAAAACAGCTCTCCTGGAAAATAGCTCCAGGAGAGAGAATTTAAAAATTGTTGGTCTACCTGAAAGTCATGCTCACAATAAATAACTAAATAAACAAATAATAAGTAAACAAATAAACAAATAAATAAATAAACAAATGAATGAATGAATGAGTAAATAAATAACAACAAAAAGAGTCTGGACATAATCTTTCAAGAAATTATCAAAGAAAACTGTCCCAATATTCCAGAACTAGTGGATAAATTACAAATAGAAAAAAAGCATTGTTTAGTTCTTGAAAGAGATCCCAAAATGAAAACTCCCAAGAATATTGTAGCCAATTTCTAGAACACCCAGGTCAAGTATAAAATATTGCAAGCATCTAGAAAGAAACAATTCAAATATAATAGACTCATAGTCAAAATAATATAACACTTAGAAACCTTTTACATTAAAGGATTAGAGGGTTTGGAATATGATATTCATCAGAGCAAAGGAGTTAGGATTACAATCAAGAATTACCTACCCAGCAAAACTGAGTATAATTTTTTTGGGGAAAAGGTGGACATTCAGTAAAATAGGGAACTTTCAAGTATTCCTCATGGAAAGACCAGAGATGGATAGAAAATTATTTGACTTTCAAATATAGGATTCAGGAGAAGCATAAGGAGGTAATCAGGAAAAAGAAATCATAAGGGACATAATAATATTGGTCAATCTGTTTACATTCTTACATGGGAAGATGATTCTATAATAATCTATTTCATTCTCTGTGGCAATAAAACCACACATTTGCATTCTCACCTATCAATGCCATATGTGACATTTATGAAAAAGTAGAAATGACACATTATTAAATGTCAAGATTTTTCTAGGAATTATCCTCCCCCTTTTTTTAAAGTGATTTTCAAGTAACTAAGAAATAGCTACATCTACCTTATGTTGACAACAATGTTTATTGAATAATAGTGTATAAATTCCTAGATTAATACTTATGTAAAAAAGGAGAGACAATATAGATGAGAATTCCAATTTATGGTCATTCTCTGACCAGATTTAGTCCAGAGTTAGGAAGTAAAACCTCTTGTATTGTTAGTTAAATACCAGTAAACCAGATTGTTCTAGGCAGTGAACTAAAGAAATATGTTTTTACAGCTAAGTCAATCATGGTAGAGGAGAAATAATTTTGAAAACATTGAATAAGAAATTTTTGATATATTTGCAATAGATGATTCCAATTGATTAGAAATTATCAAGGATATTGTTATTCTATAAAGAAATGGAGAGACCAGAAATAACTACTAATGTTGGTTTTCTTTCTCTATATTTTATGTTATCTTCCATTGATGTAGGCATTCTCATCATAAATTGAATACATAAAAATCATCTCATCTTGGTCAACTCTTGTTCATGTACATGGGAGAACCACGTAGTTTCCATAAGTTGTCTGATCCAATAACCTAGAGTCTTTATTTAAGATTCATTTAGAATTCCAGGATTTAATTGGGAAAAGTCTGAAGAGACCATCAAGCCAAACCCCATCATTTTACAAATGAGGAAACTAAGATCTGAAAAAATTAAGTAATTTTCTCAATTTTGCTCCAGTCATCAGTAGCAAAGTAGAGATTTAAATCCAGGTTCTCTTTTTCCAGGTTCCATGATATATTGGACATTTTCCTCTATATCATATTGCCTAGGTATCTTAATGTTTTATAGGTGCTAATAAAACATGTGGTCAATTCATATTTTATCTTTTGTCTTCACTATATTATCATCCTACTTGCTCATCTCTATAAAATCTTTATTGGAATGTTCTACATATTTATTTGATTACATTATTTGATGTGTAAAATTAATATTACTGATTTAACAACCCTGGTTATCTCTTTCTGGGCTATGATTCATCTAGAGTAACAGATAGGGTTAGTATAAGCATATCATCAAAATGGACCATACAGAAGTTAGTGATAAAGGAGACACAACAGAATCACTAACTAAAAAGTAGGAATAGGGAGATTTAAAGTAGTCATAAGTATTCCTATATATTTCAATGACTTTGGAGGTCATCACTACATGGGAGCATGATCTAATTTCTTTAAAATTCTATTTGTCCACCAAAACATCTACTACAGTATCTCACATGTATCAAGTGCTAAAAATGTTGATTTGATTCTTTTTTGACAATCATGAGAGTCATCAAGAATTGCTATAACTAACATTTTCTACTTCCTAAAGTAGAAGAGTGTGTAAGGATTTGAACAAAAATAATTATGATTAGTAAATATTTCTGAGCTTGATGAAGTAACTTAAATTGTGCAACAAATTGACTACCTCAGGAAATCTCATTTTCCAAACATTTTAATAATGTGTTTCAGTGATTTTCATGGGGGTATGTCTATATAATGCTGAAGCAAAGGTGTTAGACAGTGTTTAGAGTAAAGATCAATCTATTCATGTCTTCTCTGTTTGGGGTCTGAAATAGACTTAAGGATTATACCCTTACTGGTGAAGTTGGAAGCATTGCTACAGTTAGCGATACTCAAATCCTGGCAAAGAGTTCCCATTCCCTATCCCTTTTCCATGTAATATATATTTGCATCATAACTTTATCTTGGACCTATTTGCTATAGTAAATATACTACTTGTCTTAGACTTGAGTCAATAAGACCTAGGTTCAAATTCTCATTCTGACAATTAAAATAGCAGGGAGCATACGTAAATCACTTAAGACTTTTCATTGCCTGCTCTGTAACATGTGGATAACAATATATTTAGAACTCTCATAAGATTTTCTTTTTATCAGTCTTAATTATATGCAAAGTGCTTTACAAATGCCATTAAATAATTTTAGAACTCATAATAAAAATAATAATTCACATTTACCCAGCGTTTTAATGTTTGCAAAGGATTTCATATATATATAATTTGAACCACACATTAAATTCTATAAGGTAATTAGTGAAAGTATTTTCAATCCCATTTTACAGAGGGGAATATTATAGCACAGCAAAGTAAAATGACTTTTTAATTTTAAAAAAGTTAATGGTATATTATTTTTCCAATTATAAGAAAAGATGGTTTCCAACATTCATTTTTCTAAGATTTTGAGTTCCAATTTTTTTCTCCCTCCTTCCCATACTTCTTCTTTCGTTAATACTGTAAGCAAACTGATGTAATGTTGTTGGATGTTTTTCTTCTTTAAAATAATAAGAGTTCTCTCTGGGGGAGAGGGTTTCTTGGGGAGGTTTTCTGGAGGCAGCTTTAATTTCAGTTACAAGTAAATAATCACCCAAAATCACAGTCAGCTGATAAAAGTTCAGATCTTTTATTGTGTCCTTCAATATAGCCCAGTTAGTTTTCTTAGAGGCCTATCTTTCTGCTTGGTTCTAAGAGCTCTTGCAGCTTTGTCCTTTGCTTCTGCCTCTGCTTTCTTCAGCCTCCAGCCAGCACCAAGGTGGAAGATGAAAATGAATCTCTCTTGCCTTAGAGAGAGGGCTTGCGGGCTTCCTTCCAGAGTGCTCCTCTCACACCCCAGTCAATGTTCTGAAGTAAGACTGTCAAGTGGCTCAATGAAGCTCTATTTATGCTGAGTGTAAAAGGCTAACTCCACCTTTTGGAGGCAGGGATTAAGGGAGGTATGAATTCAGATATCTCTTTCTAAACCCTGAAATCTCCCAAACATGTGAACTCAATGAGTACTTAAATATTTCTTGCTTCTATGAGCTCTCTAAAGGTGTGAACACAAGCATCGTTTCTATGAGTTGTACTTAGTACCTTGTTTCAAGTTCTGGCCCAAAATATCTCCTTCTAAGATCAAATCAATTATATTGAACCATGCTAAATTAGATAATTATTGTCTCTATCAATTCTAATGGCTTAACAGTTTGTAAAGATTCCAACATAATGTATACATGTACAATCAATTTTTAGCATTTCCATATGAGTTATGTTGGGAAAGAAAAATCAGAACAAAAGGAGAAAACCACAAGAAAACAACAATAACAGCAACATGGTGAAAATAGTATGCTTTGATCCATATTCAGTTTTCATAGTTTTTTCTCTGGATGCAGATGACATTTTACATCCAAAGTCTATTGGAATCGTTTTGGATCACTGGATTGTTGAGAAGAACTAAGTCTATCATAGTTGATCATCACACAATCTTGTTGTTACTATGTATAGTGTTTCCCTGGTTCTGCTTACTTCACTTAGCTCCAGTTGATGCAAGTCTTTCCAGGATTTTCGATCATCATTTCACATAGAACAATAATATTCCATTACATTCATATGCCATAACTTATTCAGATATTCCCAAAATGATGGGCATCCCCCTAATTACCAATTCCTTGCCACCTCAAAAATAAAATGACTTTTCTAATGATCACATAGTAAATGATTAAGGAGGAACCCAAAATCAGATCCTCTAATTCCAATTTTAGCACTTTCTACAGCAATGTGCATCATAAAATGTTTATGTTTTCTTTTTCTATGTAATTATTTCCCATATCATTCAATAAATCCTCCATAAAAATTGGGTATAAATGCATCACCTATGCTATCTATATGTTATCTTTTATTTTCACTATGGCACCAATACATATTTTTTGAATATACATGCCTTTGGTTTCTTTTAAGTCAGTTCTTTTGAATGGGTCATCATTAGTAATATTCTTAAAGTCAACCTAGGTATTTTAAATTACTATTGTGTTATTGTTGTTCAACTGTTTCTGTTGTATCCAATCCTTCTTGACTCCTTTTCTTGGTAAAGATACAACAGTTGTTTGTCATTTCTTTCTTCAGCTCATTTTACAGATGAGAAAAAGAGGCAAAATGTTAAATAAGTTAAATGACTTACCCAGTATCACATATCTGGTATGTGAGGCTAGATTTAAATTCTAATCTTTCTGACTCCAGACCTGGCATTACATTCACTTTTCTCCCTATTTTCATCTATTACCATTTAGAAAGCAGGAAATTTTGATTTCTTTAAGATCAAAGTATTTCATAATTCACAGTCAAACAACATCAATGAGATTACTGAAAAGGATTATATTTCTTTTTCCTTTTTTTTCTTTTTTTTTTTTTTTTTTGCTGAGGCAATAAGGTTAAATGACTTACCCAGGATCACACAACCAGGAAGTGTTATGTATTTGAGACCAGATTTGAATTCGGGTCTTCCTGACTTCAGGGTTGGTGCTCTATTCCCTGTGCCACCTAAATGCCCCTGATTGCATTTCTTAATAAATATTTTCACAATTTGATATCACTAAAAGTGCTGTATAGGTGCTAGATCATTCTTCATCTCAATTCTGGGTTTCATTGTAACAAATTCTTGCACATATATTCAACTTTTCCAAAATGACGATTTAAGGTTGGTTCACTTTTGAGAGGTATTTCTATATCATATCCATATTGTTCATCATGTATGTGTGCCTTATACTGTCAATATATATGACAGAATCCATCATTTGGAAGCTACCAAAAAACGAGATGACCACTTTGTGGTCAATCTAATTTTATCATTAAAATAACAAAATAATTAGCTTGCAAAGTAGTCAGTCTGGTTATTTTTAGTCCCCTTAAAAAGCAAGAACATTGGCTCAGGGATGCAATGATCCAGTTGATTGCCTGATAAAGTGTCATGATAACTATAGGGTGTAAAGAGAAGGGAATTTAAGTGAATGAAAAATCGTTATTGAGGAATTTCTGTGTGTGAAATACTCTATGTCAATTTGTATTGAGGAAGAGTAGTGGTGTAGCACAATGGAAAAGACACTGGAATTGCAGTCATAAAGGTTGGAGTTTGCGTTCCCATTATTATGCTTGCTAGCTGTATAAGGCTGGACTGATGAAGAAAAATGGCTATTCATATCCAGATAAAAAAAAATGATGGGATCTGAATTCAGATCAAAGCATTTTTTTAACTTGCCTTATTCTCTCTCACTTTGTACCCTTTTGATCTCTTTCTTTTTTCATGATTGTGGCTAATATGGAAATATATTTTACGTGGATAACACAATTATAAACTATATCAAAATGCTTATGATCTTCAGACAAAGGGAGGGGGGAGAGAGGAAGGGAGAAAAATTTGGTTCAAAATATTGTAAAAATGAATACTAAAACTGTCCTTGAAAAGTAACAGGAGAAAAAATTATCATTTAATAATAAATAAATAAGGTAAACATATGTATGACTGGATTATATGTTAGTTATCTCGGAAGAAAAGTGTTCTGTTAACATGGACTGATCTTTTCTTGAGTTTCCATACAGTAAAACAATGAGTGTACATGCTGCATAGCTTCCACTTTTATCTAAAAAAATAATGCTTTTTCGTACAACTTAGAGATCCCAAGTTAAGATCTCTTTGAAGAGGTAAATAATATCTTGTTGTCTGTACTAAACCTTGTTGTCTGTACTAAACTAAGAAGGATGAGACTCCAGTAAGTCTTTGTGCACTAGTTTACATCCAAGTTTCTTTTCATCCTAATGGGACCATCAACCCCTTTTGTGGTTGTGGTAATTAAGGAGTCAGTTTGATTCCTCTAGTTATGGACTTCCTAAAAGCTGGCTGCCAGGCCATAAAGGAAGGGAAAAGATGCTTCAGAGAACTAATGGCTGCCCAGGTGTGCTGAGTCAGCCTTCACTTTAATGGGAGGTTTTGCTGACTTGTGCAAGGCTGCATGGAATCTCTCAGATGATCTATTTTATCATGTTGATTACTTCTCTTTGGGCATCATTTACCCCTTAGGGCCATAGGATATTAGTGTAGTTTACCAATATAGCATATGCTGGGGCAGAGAGTCAACATGGGCCCAACAGCAATGTAGGCTTTAAATGGAGACTAATGCTTTTGTGCAGAATTTAAAGTAAAAGTTAAAAAAAAAAAAAAAAAAAAAAAAAAAAAAACTATGGATAGAGATGGGCTATTTTCCATTTCAATAGATGAAATAATTACATTTCATTTTAAATATTTTGTTTCCGCACAACTTTTTTTGTAAAATGTCATTGTGGAGAAAAAGAAAGCTGTCCATTTGAAGACGTAGAAAAATAATTCTGATAAAGAGGAAAATTAGGAGTTGTCTGAAAGGTCCTCTATAGACATAAAAAACTCATCAAAAACCTTAGATTTTAAAACAATATGTACAAAAGATAAAGGTAGTAAAAGCAGGTAACAGAGAGCATGAAATAGTCATGAAAATAGTGTTTGTATGCGTCTAGCTCAAAATAAATTGAAGATGGTAAAGAAACAAAATTATTTTTGTTTTCTTTCTTTTTTCCACATTGGGAAAGTGAGTAGGATAAAAGATGGAAACACAACTTAACAGGGATGAGAAAATGGTAATAAAATAGGGAGATGGCAGTGTGGTTCATTTCTTATTTCACATCAATTTGCTCTGCTAAGGTATTTGAACTTTGCACTCAAAATTACAGAACACAAATTGATAACAAGGAGCCACTATTCAAAATAAGTAAGCTACTAATAAAAGAGTTCCTACTTGCCTTTGATGATTTCATTTCACCTGGCTCAGAACTATCTCTTTTGATACTAAAAGAAATGGTGGATGGGATTGCTGAGCCATTGTCAGTGATATTTAAAAGAATGAAAACAGGAAATATATTACAGGGCTAGAGAAGGTCTAATGCTTTCCCAGTGTTCAAAAAAGGAAGAAAACAGTTTAGAAATGGTAAAACCTTGAAAGTGACTGATAAGAAAATTCTATAACAGATCTTTCAAAAGATGACTAGGGTACATATAGCAAAGGCAATCAGATGATATAAGGTATAGAATACTAGACCTGGAATCAGAAAGATTTGAGTTCAAATTTAATTAACTTTAGCAACTTATTATTTATGTCTATATGGACAAATCAATTAATCTCCATCTGCCTCAATTTTCTCATTTGTAAAATAGGAAAAAAAATAATAGCACCTTTATCCTATGGTGATTGTTGTGAAGAAAGACAAAATATTTGTAACATGCTCTGCAAACTTTAAAGCATAATATAAATACTACCTAGCTACGACCAAAATAAGTGGTAATTATAAAAAGCCAACAGTTTCAAACAGGACAGGACATGCTAAGCTAAAACAAAACACAACAAAACCAAGTTCAAAGGAATGACTTCTTTTACATAATTATTTGGATACACTTACTTTGCAATGTATATGTATATGTTTATGTGTATATTTATTTTAAAAATGAGATACACATAAATAACTATAAAATAGTATCCCCCCCAAGAAAATCGGAGAATAGCAGAACCAGTAAAAAGATTCAGTTAAACAACCTTTAAGCCTAAGAAACTTGGAAGGACAGCAGGTAAGGTCTGTCTCACTTGGGTAAAAAGGGAAGCAGCCCAAGATAGCATCTCAGCAAGCCAGCTGCAAGCCCTACCTAGATAATTCAGTGTTAGATACTGATCCCCAGTGCAGTGTAACAGACAAATGTCAGCACCGGGATCTCACATGTGCTTCAGCATAACCAAGGGAAGGGACAGATTCCAGCTCTGAGATCCACCACATGCTTCAGTATAGCCTTGTAAAAGAGGCATCCAGAGCTGGACCTCAACATGCTTCATTGTAGCTCTAGGCAAAAGGTAAGTTCTAACTCTACCAGTACCTAAGTGAACCAGCAATTGCCAGTGCCTGGCCCCTACACCACATACTTCAGGCTAGTCTCAGACTTTCATCAGGTATTCTTTCAGCTGCTTCATTATAGCCACAGGGAATGCAGGAACACCTCACTACCCTTAGCACACACCATATACCACCACTAGGATCCCATGTCAGCAAGCAAGTAAGTTGCCAGATTTTTACATCCCACAGCAACAATGGTTACCCCCCATTCTACTCCCCCAATCCAGCACCACACATAAGATTTTTGAGTGCACTTAAGGGCAAAATCAGTACAGCACCAAGTAAAAAGCCTCAGACCCAAAAAGACTGAGATAGGTCCCTTCTTCCCAGGAATACAGCTCACATATAAAAGAAAGGGGGAAAAAGCCCCCCAAAAGCAGATGAACAAAAAAGAACAACAATTTTAAAAAGAATTTGACCATAGAAATTTATTATAGTGACAGGGAAGGCAACACAAACTCAGAAGTTAGCAATGTCAAAATACCTATGGACAAAACCTCCAAACAAAAACAGGAAGTGATCTAAAGCCCACAAGAATCTCACAGAGAAGCTCAAAAAAGAGCTTAAAATCACATAAGAAGGGCAGAAGAAAAATTGAGGAAAAAAATGAAAGTGATACAAAAGAATTATGAAAAAAAAAGCAGTCCCTAGTTATAATGTTCTCTAAAATATAATGTTCTCTGGGAGCAAGCTTCTTGAGGGGCTTCTGGAGGCAGCCTTCATCTCAGGTCAGTGTAATCACCCCAAATGCAGCCAGGGATTAGTCAAAATCCTTTCTCTCCAAGTATTGTCTCCTTCCTTGGGCCCAGTTAGCTTTCTTAGAGGTCTATCTCTCTCCTTGGTTGCTGCCGCTAGTCCTTTACCTCTGCCAGCTTATGCTTCTAGCTCCCTTCAAAAGTCTCCAGCCAGCACAAAGATGGAAGAAGGAATGACTTCTGAATGTCCCAGACAGAATCCTGGTTGAGGCTCCTATCTTAGATATGCTCTCTTAAAGATGTGAATCTTGTAGAACTCTAAGTACAAAGTACATTAGTGAACAAGAGCACTGTTAAGTACCAAGCTAAATTAGATAATTATTGTCTCTATCAATTCCAGTGACTTAGCCCCTTGTAAGAATCTTAACAACTAGTTTGGAAAAATAAAACAACTGCTTAAAAAGTAGAATTGGTCAAATGAAAAAGGAGATACAAAAATCCACTTAAGAAATAACTTCTTAAAGAATACAATTGCCATTGTTGGAGGGGATGTGGGAAAACTGGGACATTGATTCATTGTTGGTGGAGTTGTGAACGAATCCAACCATTTTGGAGAGTAGTTTGGAACTATGCTCAAAAAGTTATCAAACTGTGCTACTTGATCCAGCAGTGTTACTACTGGGATTATATCCCAAAGAGATTATAAAGAAGGGAAAGGGACCTGTATGTGCACGAATGTTTGTGGCAGCCCTTTTTGTAGTGGCTAGAAACTGGAAACTGAATGGATGTCCATCAGTTGGAGAATGGCTGAATAAATTGTGGTATATGAAAATTATGGAATATTACTGTTCTGAAGAAATGACCAACAGGATGATTTAAGGCCTGAGAGACTTAACGAACGATGCTGAAGTGAAATGAGCAGGACCAGGAGATCATTATACTTCAACAACAATACTAGATGATGACTAGTCCTGATGGATCAGGCCATCCCTCAGCAACAAGATCAACCAAATCATTTCTAATGGAGCAGTAATGAACTGAACTACCATACCCAGAAAAAGAACTCTGGGAGATGACTAAAAACCATTACATTGAATTCCCAGTCCCTATATTTATGCACACCTGCATCTTTGATTTCTTCTACGTAATTGTAATAATTCAGAGTCTGATTCTTTTGTACAGCAAAATAATGTTTTGGTCATGTATACTTATTGTGTATCTAAGTTATATTTAATATATTTAACATCTACTATCATCCTGCCATTTAGGGGGGTGGGGGTAAGAGGTGAAAAATTGGAACAAGAGGTTTGGCAATTGTTAATGCTAAAGTTACCATGTATATATCATGTAAATTAAAGGCTATTAAATAAATTTAAAAAAAAAAAAAAAAAAAAAAAAAAAGAATACAATTGCCAAATGGAAAAGGACTGAAGAAAACAAGTCTTTAAAGTTATAATTAGGCTAGTGGAAGCTAATGAGTCTATAAGACATCAAGAGTTAATCAAATAAATTCAAAAGAATAAAAAAAATGGAAGAAAAAAATAATAACAACCCATCTGAGGATTATAGTTGTGAAGATAGATGAGATATTTGTAACATTTTGCAAACTTGAAAGTATGATCTAAATGCTACCTAGCTATTAACAAAATAAGTGGTAATTATAAAATAAAATTACCTCGCAAGAAAAACAACTAACTTAGAAAAATGGATCTAGGAGACACAATATCAAAGTCATTGAACTACCTGAAAGCCAAATCAAAAGGAGGACCCAGACAGCATCTTTCAAGGAATTCTCAAGGAAAATTGTTCTGATGTCCTGGAATCAGAGGGCAAAATAGCCATTGAAAGAATTCACCTCAGGAAAGAGGTACTAAAAAATAATCCACAACTTTAGCAAAGTTGCTGGTTATAAAATAAACCCACATAAGTCATCAGCATTCTTATATATCACTAACAAAATCCAACAGTCAGAGTTACAAAGAGAAATTCCATTTAAAGTAACTACTGATAATATAAAATATTTAGGAATCTATCTGCCAAGGGAAAATCAGAAACTTTATGAGCAAAATTACAGACCACTTTTCCACAAGTTAAGTCTGATCTAACCAATTGAAAAATATTAAATGCTCTTGGATAGGCGAACAAATATAATAAAGATGACAATATTACCTAAACTAATCTATTTATTTAGCGCTATACCAATCAGACTTCCAAAAAACTATTTTAATGACCTAGAAAAATAACAAAAAAGTTCATATGGAAAACAAAAGGTCAAGAATTTCAAGAATTAATGAAAAAATCAAAATGAAGGTGGCTTAGCTGTACCAGATCTAAAATTATATTATAGAGCAGCAGTTACCAAAACTATTTGATATTGGCTAAGGAATAGATTAGTCGATCAGTGGAATAGATTAGGTTCAAGGGATAAAACAGTCAACAAATATAGCAACCTAGTCTTTGACAAACCCAAAGACCCCAGCTTTTGGGATAAGAACTTACTGTTTGATAAAATTATGAAAATTGGAAACTAATATGGCAGAAACTAGGCATTGATCCAATTAACACCGTACACCAAGATAAGGTCAAAATGGGTTCATGACCTAGGCATAAAGAATGAAATTATTAATAAATTAGAGGAACACAGGATAGTTTACCTCTCAGACCTGTGGAAGGGGAAGGTCTTTATGACCAAAGCAGAACTAGAGATCATTACTGATCACAAAATAGAAAATTTCTGATTATACCAAACTGAAAAGTTTTTGTACAAACAAAACTAATGAACAAGATTAGAAGGGAAGCAATAAACTGGGAAAATATTTTTACAGTCAAAGGTTCTGATAAAGGCCTCATTTCCAAAATATATAGAGAATTAATCTAATTTATAAAAATCAAGCCATTCTCCAATTGAAAATGGTCAGTGATATGAACAGACAATTCTCAGATGAAGAAATTGAAACTATTTCTAGTCATATGAAAAGATGCTCCAAGTCATTATTAATCAGAGAAATGCAAATTAAGACAACCTTAAGATACCACTACACACCTGCAGATTGGCTAAGATGAAGGAAAAAATAATGATGATTGTTGAGGGATGCAGGAAAACTGGACATTGATGCATTGTTGGTGGAGTTGTAAAGAATCCAACCATTTTGAGAGTAGTTTGAACTATGCTCAAAAAGTTATCAAACTGTGCATGCCCCTTTGATCCAGCTTGTTACTTACGATTATATCCCAAAGAGATTATAAAGAAGGGAAAGGGACCTATATGTGCACGAATGTTTGTAGCCCCTTTTCGTAGTGGTAAAAAACTGGAAACTGAATGGATGTCCATCAGTTGGAAAATGGCTGAATAAATTGTGGTATATGAATATTATGGAATATTATCGTTCTGTAAGAAATGACCAACAGGATAATTTCAGAAAGGCCTGAGAGACTTTACACGAACTGATGCTGAGTGAAATGAGCAGGACCAGGAGATCATTATATACTTCAACAACAATACTATATGATGACCAGTTCTGATGGACCAGGCCATCCTCAGCAACGAGATCAACCAAATCATTTCTAATGGAGCAGTAATGAACTGAACTAGCTATGCCCAGAAAAAGAACTCTGGGAGATGACTAAAAACCATTATATTGAATTCCCAATCCCTATATTTATGCACACCTGCATTTTGATTTCCTTCACAAGCTAATTGTACAATATTTTCAGAGTCTGATTCTTTTTGTACAGCAAAATAACGTTTTGGTCATGTATACTTATTGTGTATCTAATTTATATTTTAATATATTTAACATCTACTGGTCATCCTGCCATCTAGGGGAGGGGGTGGGGGGGTAAGAGGTGAAAAATTGGAACAATTTGGCAATTGTTAATGCTGTAAAGTTACCCATGTATATATCCTGTAAATAAAAGGCTATTAAATAAAAAAATAAAATTAAATTAAAAAAAAAAGGAAAGAGGTACTAAAATAAAAACTTTAAGAAATATTATTACCAAGTTACAAAATTATCAGGTCAAGGAAAAGATACTTCAAATGGCCAAAAAGAAACAATTCAAATTTTGGGAAACTAGAATAAGCATTACATAGGATTCAGAAACTGCAACATTAAAGGATCAAAGGTCATGGACATGATATTCCAGAAGGCAAAGAATATAGGACTACAACCAAGAATCACTTACCTGGTGAAATTAAGTATGCATCAAGGGAGAAAATGGTCACACAATGTAAGAGAGGAATTTCAAACTTATTCTTATCAATATTAGATCAAAGAGGGAATAATATGCCAAATCAAATGAAGATGGTAACCTATCTTACTGAACAGGGAAGCAGGTGGGGAGAGGATATGTAAAGTATATGGGGAATGATAAAAATGAGGGTCAATCAGAAGAGATGGTAGAACAGTGATGAGGAAGAAAAGGATAAAAAGAGAGAGAGAAGACAAACAGAAGGAAATCTAGGATAAAGACAAAAACAGAGGTAGTAATCATAACTGTGAATATGAAGATGAACTCTCCTATAAAATGGAAGTGGAAAGAAGAGTTGATCAAGAATCACAGTCTTATGATATGTTCTTTATAAGAAAAAACACTTGGAAATAGAGACAAACACACAGAGTGAAGAGAAGGAGCTGGAGCAGAATCTATTATGCTTCAGCGCAAGTTAAAAAAACAAACAAAAAAGTCAAACAGGAGTACCAATCCTGATCTCAAAGCAAAAACAAAAGTAGACCTAGTTAAAAAGAATAAAGAGGAAAACAATATCTTTCTAAAATGTACTTTAGGCTTTTTTTTTTCATATGACTAAAAATAGCTTTAATTTCTTTGTCAGAAAATTGTTCATATTCTTTGACCATTTATCAATTGGGGAATGGCTTGCATTCTTATGAATTTAAGTCATTTCTCTATATATTTTAGAACTAAGGCCTTTATCAGAACACTGGCTATTAATTCCCTTCCCTGCTCCCAACTTTCTGCTTCCCTTTCTAATCTTGACTGCAGCCAATTTTGCTTTTTAAAGAATTCTTCTCCTCATTAACTTTTTGTATTTCCTTTTGTACCACTCAATTCTCTTCTCAATTTTTTCTTTCTCTCTCTTTAATTGAATTTCAAAATCCCTTTTGAGTTCTTATATGGCCTAAGACCCAAACTTATTTTTCTTGGAGGCTTTAAATGTATGATTTTATTATCTTCATCTGAATGTGTATTTTGAGCTTTCTTATCATCATAGCAACTTTCTATGGTCAGAACCTTTTTCTGTTGTTTAATCATTTCCCAACCTATTACTCAGATTTTTTTTCTGTTTTTTTTTAATTATTATTATAGCTTTTTATTTACAAACCATATGCATGAGTAATTTTTTAATATTGACACTTGCAAAAACCTTCTGTTCCAAATTTTCCTCTCCTTCCCACTCCCTCCTCTAGATGGCAGGTAGTCCAATACATGTTAAATATGTTAAAATATATGTTCAATCCAATATATGTATACATATTTATACAGCTAACTTTTAGCTTTTAACTCTTTATTAAAGTAGGGTTCCAGTTCCAGAGTGGA
The DNA here is from genome assembly GCF_902635505.1 of Sarcophilus harrisii. Taxonomy (NCBI): domain Eukaryota; kingdom Metazoa; phylum Chordata; class Mammalia; order Dasyuromorphia; family Dasyuridae; genus Sarcophilus; species Sarcophilus harrisii. The sequence continues at coordinate 375,110,086 of NC_045426.1, read as the reverse complement.
GGTTGCAATGTCCCAAATTTCAGGGCTTTGGTACAACTATTTAGTTGTTTCAGAGATCTTTCTAGGGATCTGATCACAAGCACTTTTTTCTGCTTTATAATTGAGAGAAGTGTCCCTGCTCCACTATGGCTTTAAGTTCTAATGGCTTTAAGTTCTAATCTGTGTGCTGAGGCCTCCAGAAGCTGTATCTACCATTATTGCCCACACCCAGTTCTGGTTTCCTGGTTTCCCAAGGCCCTCTCACCTTTTGACAAAGCTTTCCTGCTGACCTTTGAAATCATCTTTGATGTCTTTGACTGAGAGGTCTAGAAACTGCCAGGACTGGCACTGATCTAGAGATCCAAGGGCAGTTCCTGCTTTATTGGTGCTGGTGCCCAGACCAGAGCTGAGACTGTGTTGGATTCTCTTCCTGACCTTATAAGTTGTCTTTGACTAGAAAAATATTCCATTCTACCTTTTTTGTGTGTTCTGACATACAGAAATGGAGCAGTTTAGCAAGTCCCTGACTTTGCCATCTTGGCTCTGCCAACTACATTGAGAATTAAATAGGAGGTTTTGGTCTAGCTGGTACTTGAGAAATTGCACATGACCCTATGCTATTTCCTGTCGCCAAAGCACATATTTTTAACATCAGTATTTTCCTAGTGATGCAATGTAGCTGTAAATAATGTAACCTTATCGTCTCAGAAGAATCCAAGGTGACCCAAAGGGCGGTAGAATGATGTAACTGGATGTAAGCAAGTTTATGTATATTGCTAAGAATTGCTTGCTAGTAAAAAATAGTCTCAGAGATATCATTAAGGAAATGAACAAATCAGAAAGATGATGACTATGCATCAAGAATGATGAATAACAGAAAGTTTACATATCCATAGAATGTTAAAGCCTAGAGGAAAAGATCGACTCTATTAAATAAAATCTCCAAGAAGATTTCTGTAAGATGATGGGAAATAAACACTCATTTTGAGATAGCATGTACGGGTTAGGATATGAATTAGTGAATGGTATTTCCATACCATTGAAACTGCAGGTATCAAAGAAGTGCACCTCAAAGAAAAGTTCATCAGAAGGTAGGGAGATCCCTATAGGCTTTCTGAAAGACACTGAGAGAGAGAGAATGGTTAGCTCTGATTCTGTCTCAGCCCTTTTTGAGGTTATACTCTATATACTTACAATACTAATACATGTAATTCTAATGCACAATACCATAGGACTCCTGTTGGTGCCATTTACTTAATTTCATTTGAATATTTCTGTCAGTTAACCACAATTTTAGAAAGTTGCAATATTAAAATAAAACTATTTTAAGTAAAAACTGTCATGTTGTGTTTCCTTCCTACATGCTGGGATCATCCAGTCAGGGCCAGACTAAGGCAAAGTGGTGAAATAAGAGAAGTTTGCTCAGCTTCCTTTCACACCATTAGTCCTTTTATCCCCCAAGCCTACATGCCTGAAACCCTCACTGTATGGCAGAATACTGTCAATAAATCAAATTTAAGTAAAGTGAACCACATTTTCTCACTAAATTTTATTATAAAATTAGAGCTATGTTTCATCTTTAAATTGCTGAGTTAATAACTATTGGTGAAGGAAGGCAGAAGACAGTAAATTATATATAGTTTATTGGGTATTAGGGACAGGGATAGGACCTGTCACTTTATTGGTATTGGGATCTCCCAGATTATTTCTTCTAAGACAGGCTGGCACCTTTGATTGAATTTAAAATTAAGAGTATTGCCTAAATTGATCAAACATTTGCTGACTTCCTCAGGTCACATTACCAAGGATTCATCAGAGACTTGAAATCAAGTCTGCCTACCTCTAAGGCCCTATCTCCCTCCATTAAATTATGCTTCTTATTAGGTACCATCATATTAAAATAAGGACAAATATTTTTGAAGTCTTTTTGAGATAGCTCAGAGACATTAACATTGTGACCCTGGCCAAATCCCTTAACCATGTTTGCCTCAGTTTCCTCATCTGTAAAATGAACTGGAGAAGGAAATGGCAAATTACTCTAGTATCTTGTCCAAGAAAACTCAAATGAGTTCATGAAGAGTTGGACACAACTGAAATGACTGAACAACAACTAACAAGAAAAAGTAGCACACTGGGTAGAGCTAATGATGGACTTGGAGTCAGGAAGATGTTAATTCAAATATAGACTTAAGCATTTAATATCTGTGTGACCCTCAGGAATCACTTAACTTTTGTTTACCTCACTTTCCTTGATTATAAAAAGGAGATAATAATAAAAACCTTGATCTCAAATGAATAATGTCTGTTAAAAGTGCTTGGCACATTGGTATGGTTCATAGTGGGTGCTATATAAATGGTTATTACCTTTCCTTTTCTGCTATGTCTCAAGGTTATTAAGAAGATAAAATGATACAATATTTGTAAATAATTTATAGCACAGAGTAGGTATTTAATAAATGTTTGTTTTCTTCTTTCCTTCTTTTCTTCCTTTATTTCCTAATCTCCTTCCTCTCCTTCCCCCTTATTTCTTTCTTTTGCCCTCTCATTTCTTCCTCCTTTGATCCTTCCTTCACTGTTTTCTTCTTTCTATCCTTCTTTCCTTCCATTTTCTCTCCTTTTCTTCCTTCCTTCCCTCCCTTCTTTCTTTCTGTTTTTCTTCTTTCCTTTCTACCCTTTCTTCTTTATTATTTCTTTTTTCTCATTCCTTTTTTTCCTCCTTTTTCTCTCTTCCCTTCCTTCCCTCATTTTCTTCCATTCTTCCTTTCCTTCATTCCCACTTTCATTCTTTTCTCCTTCCCTTCTACCTTTCTCTCTTCTCCATTCTTCCTTTGTATAATTTATAACACTCCAAACTATAATATTCCCTCTTTTCCATTAACAACCCTCTTTCCTTAATACTCCTAGTCTCCCTAATCTTTTCTGAGTGGTAATAAAGAGCATACTCCAGACCTCCACCCTACTTATATGGTAACAAGATAGTGGAAATCATGGGAATGATGTAAGGGAAGGAAATTGGGATAAAATTCAGAATATAGCAACATGGCAAATCCACTATAGTGCATTTAAAATTCAAATAAATGATGCTCAACATCAGTGTAGCTTCTAACCTCTATAAAAAAAATTGCATCCTTTGGATTTAGGTCAGGAACAGATTTATTTTAGCTTTAAACATTAATATAATGGAAGCATCTTGAGTGAGAAATAGCATGTTTGAAATAAAGATTACAGGAGAAAATAACAAAGAAAATTCCCTCTTTGACTGTGCTATAGGCTCTGGCTAGACAGAAGCTAGACAGCCAAGTTTGGGATGCAGCTTGAGTTTCTAGATGTAATAGGCTTTGAATGTTTTCCACTCACCGCTTTGCCCTCTGAGGTCTGAATGAACATCTAGCTACCACGTACGGGTCGTGTGTACTCCCTCCTGAATCAGCACTCAATCCCCCAGACCCTTTGCTGTGCAAACAATAAGACAGAGTGCAATTTTCATTTTTATGCTGGGTAGGCAACATTTCAGAAGCCAGGACTCCTCCTCTTGGAAACATGTTTGGAGTTGCCCTTGCTCAGCTGAGGAATTATTACAAAGAACAAGATATGGAACTGCTGAGTCTTTTTCAAACATAGCAGTTAGTTTGAGTGGAATGCTCAATGACTTCACAGTTTAGGTTCTCATATGTTATACTTAGGCCTTAATTAACTAGAATCTAACTAACCATAATCCTTAGTTAACTGGTATATCATGTTTTTTTGTATTTAAGTCACAAATGTTAAATCACGAAGCAATATATTTCTGAGAGTACAAAATCTCCCATAATATTTAAAGATTTAACTCCTGGAGTTTGGTTCATGTAACACATACATATGCCTTATTGATACCTAATCCCTGATAGTGATTATTGACATTCAGAAAAGTGATCCTACAAGGGTCTCCAAGATTCTCAATCATTGGAGAAAATAATGTTCAGAAGACTAAATCAAGTCATATTATATAGAAAGATTTCTTTTTTTTTAAACAATGATTTAAAATGAAAGTGTTGAAGAATTAATCCTGAATGAACTAACTCTATTAACTAAGAAAAGGAAAAGCTTCTATTCCATCATTCTGATTATCAATTTTCCCATGTTGCCACTATCAGCATTTTTGCTGAACAAGTTCTTATTGTTTCATTTTTAAAGAGGATCAAGGACTGAAATTTCATACTACGTAGAAACAAGCATTGGATTTATACCAAAAGGACCTGGGTTTGAATCCCTTATTATAACATTTGCCCTAGAAGTTACCCTTTTTGGGGATTCAGTTTCCTCATCTGTAAATAAATGATTATGATATATGAGAGGTATCAAACATGTGGCTCACCACACTCATGAGTGTGGGCCAGATTAAAATATAAGTAGAATATATTTAACAAAATAAATAAAATTAATTTAAAAAGAAATAGATAAATGTACAGTTTTCTAAATCAAAATGTGGTTCACAGGGATCCTTATATGTACTTTAGTTACCCCTATTTCTATTTGAGTTTGACAACACAAGACTCAAAGATGTCTGCATCCTGGATCATCACTAGTTGTCATAGTTTGTATCCTGCTACTTGGCTTTGATGAATAACAGAGAGTGAAGTTAAAGTCTTTTTGTAACTGCACAATTCATGCCTGAGTCAAGACATCATCCTATGATATCATTGGTCCTCTTTAAATATGAAGGACAAACAACAAGATAATGTGCAAGGTTCCTTCTAGCTCTAAATTTGTCACTTTAATCTTGATCAGATTTCCTTTTACTTTAGTCTAAGATACTATATGGATAACCTGTGATTATTATTTCAGAGCCTCTAGCTGAAATGCAAATTTTCTCTACTTTACTGACCTCAATATAGCAGTATTGCAGAAGCCTGTACCACTATGAACTAGTAGGGAGAAAAAAAGGGTTATAAAGGCAGAAAACCTAGGTTTATTTCTCAGTTCTCCTCTAACCTTAGGTTAGCAAGTTAAAATTTTAATGTTTCATTATCTCTATGTGAAAAGTGAAGATATTATATGTCATCTCTCCCTCATAAAGCTATTCAGTTTAAATCAATCAACACTGTCTAAGCACTGTGTCTGTGTAAACACAGGGCTAGTTTGTTCCTGTCATCAAGATGCCTACACTCTCCTTACAAAGAAAAGATGCAAACACAAGGAAAGTTACCTTTTGTCAATCTATCCTGTATGCACCTTATATAGACCTGATTATGTATGCATTGTATTTCCCATTAAAATGTGAGTTCTGTTTTGTTTTTCCTTGTGACCCCATATGCATGTAGCATAGTGCCCAGTCCTTAGTAAGCATGTAATAATGCTTGTTGATTGACCATTTTTGAGAAATATTCTAATGCTAGATATTGCAGGTAATAGGACAGTGAGTGCTGTGAAATTTGAGAAAAAAATGAGAGAAGAAGAAGGAGGAGGAGGAGGAGGAGGAGGAGGAAGAGGAGGAAGACAGAGAGAGACAGAGAGACAGAGACAGTGTGTGTGTGTGTGTGTGTGTGTGTGTGTGTGTGTGTAGGAAAAGAGAGAGAGAGAGAGACAGACAGAGACAGAGAGACAAAGAGAGACAGAGAATCAGAGACAGAGAGAGAGAGAGAGAGAGAAGGCAGGATAGGAGAGAAGGGACAGAGAAAGAGAGACAAAGAAATATTAGGCAACTTCACAGGCTTCACTGAAGCAGTTAGACTTGAGCTAGGCAGAATTTGCTGGATCAGAATATGAAGAAAGCAGATGGGTAAAAGACGTGAGCAATAGTATGAGTGTGGGAAATTATAAGAAAGGTTTCTGAGACAATGAGTAGACAAAATGAGATAAGAGATATGAAAAATATGACTATGAAGTCGCCTTTCAGACTTTTTCTGTAAGCAACAATACTTCCTGTGTTTTGCTACTTTTATTTCCTTATCTATACATTGTATTAAAATCCAAATGACTTAATTTTGTTCAAGGGAATGCCAATCACTCCTTTCCAAGCTTCTGAACAATGATTATTATAGAAAAAAATCAGCTAGGCTTTTTATGATTCAAAGATAAATTATAGATGTTTTTCATCTCCTCAGGTTTCTTCCATACCATTGAGCTACCATAGCAGGACCCATTGTTTATAGAAAAATACCTGGGGGCAAGAAGGTTTCTCAGAAAAGGTCTCTCAGAAAGAGTGACCAAAAAAGGGAATAAGTAGCTATCTTAGGACAAAATTTTAACACAGGTGGATCCCATTTTAATAGAGACATCTCTTCTGACAATACAAATGCTTCACACACTTGTCCTTGCCAAACTGAGCAGAGGCAAAAGACCAGTTCTAGATAGAACTCCAGTTCTCCTTTAGAAAACCTGCATAGATTTCTCAAAAGTAGTTTGACCACAGCATGCCAACAGTTGCTTTCATTTCTGATAGTGTTGGGTTGGTTCTAAGCCTTATTATTTCTCAAGTCTCTAGTCCCAATCTCCTAAAAAGAAAAAAAAAAAAAAAAAAAAAAAAAAAAGAAAGAAATATGCCTTCTACTTGAATGGAAATCATCTTTTATCAATGTGATATGATCCTACATCTATAGTTGGAAAGGACCTGGGCGATGTGTGGGGAATCTAAGAGGAAAAGGTGATTGATAGAGTCAAATACTAGAGTGGTTCAGAAAGGGAGTATCCTGAGGAAAGGTATCAGGTTTGGCAATTAAGGGATAACTGGTAAATTTGGAAAGAGTAGTTCCAGTTGTTTAATTGACCAAAAACCATATTATAAAGGGTTGAGAAGAATGAGAAAAATGAAGGCAAGAATATTCTTGTATTCTATTTCCAATCACTGTTGCCACATTTTACTCCCTAGTCTTTGCTTTCCTTTCCCATTGTAGAAGACCACAATAGTCTTCTGATTGGTCTCTCTGCATCAGTTCTCTCTTACTCCAATTATTCTTTTACATGACTAGAATTTTATTAATTTTATTAAATTTTATTTTTTTTTTATTAAATAATTTTATTAAAATACAATTCTGACTATATCATCTCTCCTACTCAAGAAACTCCAATGTCTCCCTATTACCTCTAGAATCAAATACAAATTTCTCTGTTTTAACATTTAAAGCTCTTCACAATCTAGTCCAATCTATCTTTCTAACCCTTTTATATATTACTCCTCTCTTTGTGCTTTACATTTATGTTTAATTACTATTCCAAACTCATGATCCTCTATCTCTGGGTCTTTAGACTAATTTCCTATTAAACCTTTAATGCTCTCCTTCCTCACTGCCACTTCCTGGCTTTTTTCAAAACTTTGTTCAAATTCAAACTTCTACAAGAGATCTTTCCAGATCCCTCCAGCTACTAGTACTTTACTGTCTAAATTACCTTTCATCTATTCTGAATGTATTTTATATGTACTGATTTGTGTACGTGTTGTCTTTATACTTAGGGTTTGACTTTCTTAAGGATTGAAACTATTTTTTGCTTTTTCTTGTCTTCCCAGAACTTAGCACAGTGCTTGACACAGAATAAATTAACGAATGCTTGTTGGTTGATTTACAGTTTGAATAAGAGAAAAGAAATATAGGACAATAGCCTAAGGGATGAATAGAATCCAGAGATTTTTATTTTTCTTGAAGGATTGAGGAGATAAGTATATTTGCAGGCATCAGGAAAGGAATCAGTAGATAAGGAAAGAGTGGAGTTATGGAAGAAAGAAGGGATCGTCATGAGGGCAAGTTGCTATAGAAGAGTAATGAAATGTAGTTAAAGGTATATGTGATTGGTCTTGCTCAGAAGGGCTATTTCTTCAGAAACTGGAATAAAACAGAAAGAGTGATGTAAAAGGGTCATGGGATGATAAAAACAAGAGAAAAAGGAGTTCATAGTGAAGAAACTCATTTTCTCAGTAAAGTAAGAAGGAAGATGCTTTACTGTGAGGCTGAATATAAATGTTGTGAGTGGAAGCTTGAAAAGAGGAGAAAGAATTGACACAGAACCTGTGTAATAATGGATATTGTAGTATAAGAGATTTAGAGATTGAAGTATGTTTAAAGGTAATGTAGTCCATCTCTTACTGTTTTATTGATGAGGAAATTCTAGAGAATTGACATTACTCCCCCAAGTTCACATACATACACACACACACACACACACACACACACACACACAAAATCCAGGATTTGAACTCAGGCCTCTGACTTGATTCATTGTTGTTTTCACTAGACTCTGGTAGGGAAATAATGCACAAAAATAAATAGCTACAATGCATAGTAGTACAAGTGGTTTATATTCGAAAGGAGAAAAACAAAGGTCTGTGTTATATCTGAGGGAGGTTATTGTTAATAAAAGCAAACAATGGGATCTTATTAATAAGATATTTCAATTGAGCTACAAGAAACAAAAAGTGGAATAAGTGTACAAGTTATGTTTAGGATTCAAGATAGTCATGGAAAACATAAGGAGACAGCGTTCAGACTAAGACATTTAGGGTATTTACATTAAGGCTCCTAAATAGTTTTGTTCTTTATTGTGGTGGTGGTCACAGGAAATTCAACACATCACAAGTAGGTTATAATTGATGATCTTTTGACAGACTTCTTTTGCCCTCTGTTTTGATTTGGAACATCTCTCTGATATAATAAATAAGAGTTGTTAGGTAAATTTTTTTTCTCTGAGTGAGGCTGGTGTTGACAGGTGTTAGTGACCAGAGAAGACATATTTATTATGAAAAATTTCAAGGATCTTATATTTAAGTAAGATGATGATCTTTTAGTTAATTCAACAAACTTTTATTGTTAAGGTAATGTGCAGTCTATACAATATAGTCCTTATTCTAGAGACAAGATTAGGAGCTTTTCAATATAATGCAGAGAAAATGCATTGTGCAAATAACTCAAACAAAAGGGAAAATGATTAGATAAAGTTCAAGGTAAAGAACTCTCCCCTGGGTAGATAGGTAAAGGAGTATTTGAAAAAAAATCCTGATAAAGGACTTTTTGCCTGAATTGATTCCTCAAGGAAGGGAAGGATTTCAATAATAAAAGGATTTTTTTTAGAGGGAGGGGGAAAAAGCAGGAAAAAAGAGGCTCCCATTCCCCATTTGGAATAGGTAACAATATAAGCAGCACATACAAAAGTGAGCAAAATGAGAAAAGCATAAAAATAGCCTACTTTGAAACACATATAAAAGGAAATGATATAAAATGAGGCTGGACTGTCAGTCAGTCAAAAACATTTACTTATTGCCCATCGAGTATGAGGAATTGAACTGAGCACTGGAGATATACAGAAAGAAATCCTACAATTCTTGCCCTCAAGTAACTTAAAGTCTAAAGGTGGAGACCACATGCCAACAACTGTATACAAATGAGATCAGTACATAATAAATTGAAGATAATCTATTGAGGAAAGGCATTAGTATTAAAGTATATCAAGAAAACTTCTTGTAAATTGAAGCCAGAATGTAGAATTTCTTGAATAAATTGATTAAGATTTAATAATTTATCCTAGGTAAAAGGATTTCACTGGAAATCTTTGAAAAGAAAGGTGAAATCATGAATAATTCATTTAAAAAGATGATTTAGGCTATGGTATGAGGGATGAATTTGAAGAGGGATAGGTGGAGTACTAGAAAACTAGTTCCAAAGTAATCATAATAGTCTAAGCAATATAGACCACAATCGGGAGTGGTTGTGGTGGGATTTCAGAAAAGAGAACAGATATAAGAGATATTATAGACCCAAGATTAACAAGACTTGGCAATTGATTGACATTGCTGGATTAAAGTTAGGGAAAAGAGATAACTCCGAGGTCACAAGCCCAATGTATCTAGTACCCAGTCTGGACATAGTTATAACATATACACAATCTCTCTTCAATCTGATACTATGGAAGAATCAAAAGATATTTGGTTATTAGCAGATAATATTTAATAGGGAAGTAATGAGATGATTAAAATAATGGCATCTGTCATAAAAGAAGGTGATGTTCTGAACCACTGTCAGCAGGGCATGCTAATGGAACTTTTTTTTTCACTTATAAAAGTTATATGTTTGCCTTGGTCTAACCAAGCTGCCTCCCCAGGTTCCCCTTATGACCAATGACAAACATTTACAAGATGACTAGCTGGTGTTAGGGGTGCAGTCTATAGCTACAAAAGACAGCAAAGCTAATTGACCCATAAAGGGAATGAACTTATGACCTTGGCCTCATTAGCACTGGGCTCTCACTGACTAACCATGGTGAATGTAAGCTTGTTCAGACATAAATAGATGAACTTGCTTTTTCTTTGCCCTGAGGTTCTGTTTCAGGAAAAAATATAATGTGAGACATAATTATAATCTTGTTTTTTATGCCTCCCAAGGAAGAAAGTGTATGTCCACCTACATGGACACATAGGCTACAAATAATTTTGTTGAGAATAATATGTGTGTGTATTTATATACCTACACAAACATACATAGGTTGTACATATATATCTATTATCTATTTATATACATATGTATATACATATATAAAGCACAGAGATGTTCATCATATATCATTATCAATATTTTTTATTTTCCTCATATCCTTATAATGTTTTCCCAACTTAATTGGTACTTTTTAAAAGACAGATCTTTGTCAGCTCCTTTCCTTTTGATCCCTAAATATAAACCAGCCATAGATACTTAATAAATACTTTTTGACTGATTAATTAAGACTATTTGTGGTAGTGTGGACCTGCCTTTTCTAAGGAGAGAATTGTCCCCTAATAATTTCTGTCTTCAGTTAGAGAATGATTTCTTGAAATTTTTGGGGGGATTCACGTAAAAATTAATCATTTATCTAGTAATATCAAGAAGTCAGTGGAGCTTAGAAATGGGAAAATAGTAGTTTGAGACTCTATTTCTTCAACACCCCCCACTTATAATCTACCACTAAACCAAATCACAATCTCCAATTATTTTTCTGAAAAAAAGTTTTAAAAAGTTAAAAATAAAAAGAGAAGGCATCTAGGATATTAACAATTAAGTCAATGAGAAAAAAAGGAGATTCAATTTGCATAAATTCAATTTACTTACAAAATTTAAAAATATGTATACTGGGGCAAGCCAGGAGACAAATCTATAAAGAACATAAAACAGACTTCTGGGGGTGGAGCCAAGATAGCAGGAGAAATACAGGAAACTGCTTGAGTTCTTTCAGTTTCCCTTGAAAACCATATGAACCCCAACCTCTGAACAGAGTCTGATGGAATAAAACCACTCTCCAGCTCAAGATAGATTGAAAAAAGTACAAGAAAGGTCACTCTCACTGGAGTGAAAAGAGTATTCAGCCCAGTTCAGACAGATCGTAGGAAAGCCAGTGAGAAGGTCTTAATCACTGCAAATCAGCAACTGAGACCCTCAGTCCTGGCTCAGTAGAAGAGCAGATCACCAGGGTAGCCTCTAGTCCCAGGTCACAAGGCAAAATCTGGGAAACCAGGCTATTTCTGGATAAGAGCAGACAGAGCTATCCTCTACAAAAACAAGGGATCCCGGTGCTCAAGGCTAATGCTCAGAGCTACACAGGAAGATTAGGACAGCATCTTTTTTACCCCAGAAGCAGAGTTCGATCATAAAAGTAGAACAAAAGAGGAAATACTAAAAGAAAAGGAAAGAAAATGAGTGAGATGCAGAAAAGAACTTTGAGCATAGAAAGTTACTATGGTGAGAGGGAAGACCAAAACATAAACTTAGATGAGGACAAAATGTATACAGAGGAAATAAAGAGAAATATAAGTTGGTCTCAAGACCAAAGAGACTTCTATGGAGTGCTCATGAAAGACTTCAAGGCAAAAATAAAAGGGGGGAGGAGGAAAAATGAGAAAAGAAATGAAAGCCAAAAGATTGGAAAAGGAAGGAAAAAATGATTGAAGAAAACAACTTCAAAAGTAGAAGTAATCAAATGGAAAAAGAGATACAAAAATTAAGAAAGAAAATCACATATTAAAAACTAGAATGTGGCAAATGGAAGCTAATAATCCTATAAGAGAGCAAGAATGAGTCAAACAAACTAAGCAGAATGAAAAAAATGGAAGAAAATGTGAAATACCTCATTGAAAAAACAGCCAACATGGAAAATAGATCCAGAAGAGACCTGAAGGCCATGACCAAAACAAAACAAAAAAAAAAAAAAAAAAAAAAAAACCTGGTTAGCATACTTCAAGAGATCATCAAAGAAAATTGCCCTGATATTCTAGAAACAGAGAGGGAAATACTTGTTGAAAGAATCCAACAATTACCTTTAGAAAGAGATCCCACAAGAAAAACCCCAAGAAACATTGTTGCAAAACTACAGAACTACAATCTCAAGGGGGAAAAAAATGTGAAAGGTATCAGACAAATACAATTCAAATATCAAGGAGCAACAGTTAGGATTACCCAGGATCTGGCACCTTCTACCATAAAGGATCAGAGGGCTTTGGACTATCTTATTCTGGAAGGCAAAGGAACCAAGGTTATAAGCAAGAATTAATTACCCAGCAGGATTCAGCATCATTTTTCAGGAGAGGCAATGGATATTTAATGAAGTAAGAGACTTTCAGTCATTTCTATTGAAAAAAAAAACTAAACAAAACAGAAATTTTAATCTGCAAGAGAAGTATAAAAAGGCAAAGAGGGGAAAATATGTGTTATTTAAAAGTTAAACTGTTTACATGCCTAGATGGGAAAACGATATTTGTAACTCTTGAGAACTATATCTGTTACTGGGGCAGACAGAGGGGGATATCACATAGACAAAGAGTGTGGCTGTGAATGGACTCTGATGTAATGGTATCAACGAAAGTGGACAAAAGGTCTGTACTTTTATAAAAAAAAAGGGGGGGAGGTATAATGGGACAAATTAGATCACATAAAGAGATGCAAAAGACCTATTATTCTAAGAGGAATAATTTGATCATTCAGTTGTGTATAGAAATATATCTACTCCTATAAAGAAGTAGGAGGAAACTACTTCTAGTTGGTAGAGTGGATAGAGCACAAGCTCTGACGTTAGGAGGACCTGAGTTCAAATCTAGCCATAGTCACGTAACACTTCCTGGCTACGTGACTCTGTGCAAGTCACTTAACCCCAACTGTCTCAGGTTAAAAAAAAAAAAAAGAAGTAGAGGAGAAAGAGGAAAGAAAAGGGAGGGGCAGAATACAAGGGCAAAAACACTAGGAAAAAAAGGTTAGAGAAGGGGGAAAGGGTGAAAGAGGATAAGGTGCTAAGTGGGATGGGTTAAAAATACTAATAAGAGGAGAGGAGATAGAAGATAAGGTTGTGAGTAGGATGAGTAAAAACAAAAATACTATTAAAGATAAAGTCAGGAAAAAGAAAAAAAAAGAGAACAAAAGTATATGCAGGTAACAAAATAGAATGGAAGGAGATAAAAGAGCTGGTAATCATAAATATGAATGCAAATTGGATGAACTCCCTCATAAAACAGAAGTAAATAGCAAAAGAGATTAAAAACAGAATCCTACAATATGTTATTTATAAGAAATATATTTAATATGAGAGACACAGAAGAAAGATAAAAGGCTGGAACAGAATTTATTGTACTTAAGAGGAAGTAAAAAATGTCAGGGGTAACAATTTTGATCTCAGATAAAGCAAAAATAAAAATAGATCTAATTAAAAGAGATAAAAAATGAAAGAACATTTTAATAAAGGGTATGATAAAAAATGAAGTAGTAACATGACTAAATGTATATGTACCAAGTGGTAAAGCAGTCAAATTGCTAAAAAAAGATTTTAAACCAGTTACAGGAAGAAATAGAGAGCAAAACTATACCAGTGGGGGATATCAACTTTCCCCTCTTAGAATCAGACAAATCTAACTACAAAAACAAGTAAGAAACTAGGGAATTAATAGGATGCTATTAAGGGTAGTTTTATATCTCTAACTAGCTACATGAATAAAGTAGAGAAAGAAGAGATCAATCAATTGGGCATCAAATTTAAAAAGCTAAAAAAAGAACAAATTTAAAAAAAAAAACTCAATCAAATACCAAATTAACAATTCTGAAACTAAAGACATTAAAAATTGAAATTAAGAAAATCATTGAACTAATTAATAAAATTAAGAGTTGGTTTTATGAAAAAACCAACAAAATAAAGGAAAATGAAAGAAAAAAAATCACCAGCATCAAAAATGAAAAGGGTGAACTTACCACCAATGACAAAAAAAATTAAAGCAATAATTAGGAGCCATTTTGTCCCATTTCTGTAGGTGAAGATGGCTCTCTTCATCTCAAAAGCCATTGGAACTAGCCTGAATTACTTAATTGTTGAAAAGAGCCATATCCATCAAAATTGATCATCGTATAATTTTGCTATTTCCATGTGTAATGAACTCCTGGTTCGGCTCACTTCACTTAGTATCAGTTCATGTAAGTCTCTCCAGGTGTCTCTGAAATCATCTTGTTTATCGTTTCTTATAGAAGAATGATATTCCATAACATTCATATATCATAACTTAAAGCCATTCTCCAACTAATGGGCATCCCCTTAGTTTCCAACAAAAAGGGCAATGCAAAAATTTTAAATAAAATATTAGCTAAGGGTTTACTGCAATTTATCAGTAGCATAATACATAATACTCTATGACCAAGTGGGATTTATACCAGGAATGCAAAGCTGGTTCAATATCTGAAAATCTTTTACTATTATCGACCATCTCAATAACAAAACAAAAGAAATCACATAATATCCTCAAAAGATGCAGAAAAAGCTTTTGACAAAACATAGCGCCCATTTTTATTAAAAACACTAAAGAGCATAGGGATAAAGAGAGCTTTACTTAAAATAATAAGTAGTATCTATGTAAAACTCTCATCAAGCATTATTTGTAATGAAGACTAAGCTGGACACATTCCCATTAAGGCAGGGGTGAAACAAGCATGTTCATTATCTCCACTATTATTCAACATGGTACTAGAAATTTCGGCTTTAGCAATAAGAAAAGAAAAAAGTAAAGGAATTAGAATAGGCAATGAAGAAATAAAACTATCATATTTTGCAGATGCAATGATGATATATTTAGAGAATCCTAGAAAATCATCCAAAAATCTCCTGGAAACAATTCACAACTTTAGCAAAGTTGCAGGATATAAAATAAATCCACACAAATCATGAACATTTCTATATCACTTATAAAGCCCAACAACAAAGGATAAAAAGAGAAATTCCATTTAAAATAACTATAGATAAAATAAAAGACTTATAAATGTACCTGTACAAGACAAACCTAAGAATGATATAAACACAATTACCAACATTTTTCACACAAATGAAGTCAGATTTATACAATTGGAAAAATATCAATTGATTGTGACTAGGCCAAGCTAATATAATAAAAAATGGCAATTCTGCCTAAATTGGTCTACTTGTGCAGTGCATTGCCAATTAAAGAGCTTAAAATTGTTTTATAGAAGAAGAAAGAATAATAACAAAATTCATCTAGAAAAACAAAAGGTCAAGAATATCATGAAAATTAATGAAAAAAACACACACATAAAGGATGTTATCTTAGCAGTATCAAACCTAAAACTATATTATAAAGATAGCAATTATCAAAACCATTTGGTACTGACTAAGCTGAATAGAATAGATACACATGACACAATAATGGAGGCCTATAGTAATCTAGCATTTTATATACCCCAAACTTCAGCTTCAGGAATAAGAACTCACTATTTGACAAAAATTGCTGGGAAAACTGAAAAATAATATGTTAGAAACTTGGCATAGTATTACATCTCACACTCCATACCAAAAACGTCAAAATGGGTATATAATTTGGACATAAAGAATGATACATAAACAAATTAGGAGAGCAAGGGATAATTTATCTATCAGATCTTTGGAGAAAGGAAGAATTTATGACTAAAGAAGAACTGGAGAATGATATAAAAGACAAAATGCACTAATATAATTACGTTAAATTAAAAAGTTTTTGAACAAATTAAACTAATACAAACAAGATTTAACAGGAATAGAAAAGTGGGGGAAAATTTATAGCCAATGTTTCTGATGAAGGTCTCATTTCTAAAATATATGAAGAACTGTGTCAAATTTATAATACTACAAGTCATTCCCCAATTGATAAATGGTCAAAGAAAATGAACAGAAAATTTTCAAATGAGGAAATTACCATCTATAGCTATATGAAAGGATGCTCTAAATCACTATTGATTAGAGAAATTCAAATTAAAACAACTCTGAGGTACTACCTCACACTTCTCAGATTGGCTAAGAAGACAGAAAAAAATAATAATAAGCGTTGAAGGGGATGTAAGAAAACTGGGATACATGCATTGTTTATGGAGTTGTGAATGACCCAACCATTCTGGAGAGCAATCTGGAACTAAGCCTAAGAGCTATCAAACTGTGCATATCCTTTTGACCTGGCAGTGCAACTATTTAAATAAATTAAAATAAATATAAATATAATAAAAATAATAATAAAATAAATTTAATTTAATAAATTTCAAACAACAACAACAACCAAAAAAAGTAAAGAAGGCCTCTGCAGAAAATTTAAACAGTTTAACTAAAGAGAATGACTCATCACCTCCTTAGCTTTCTTTTCTTGATCTTCAATCTGGAATGTCCAGCCCATTTCTTCTATATATTTCCAGCATTTCAAATTTTATATATTTCCTTGTGCTTCATGGAAATTTTCCTTCTTCCATGATGCTTTTATCAGCTAGTCTCTTCTTGATCTGATCCCTTGTAATACTAATCTGAATTATGACTTAGCACTTGATTTTTAAACATCTTGGTTTTCTGTAACAATTTTCTGTGAACATCTTTTTCTCTCCACTTAGATTTAAATTCTGTGAGAGCCAGGTCCATACAGATAGTTAATATGAGAACTGAAACTGAAACCTAGGTCTTTAGACTCTAAGTCTAATATTCTTTTGGTTACAGTTCAAAATAGATGCTTAATATTCACATGTGGACAGAGATTGAGCTAAGACACTCACAAGTCACTGGCTTGCCTATGTTGCATTTGTTTCCAATGATTGAACAGTGAAAGACAGTTAATGAGAACAGATGCTTAGTCAAGTGCAGACTCTGCCTCAGTTTTCATCGCTTTAACTAAGACTCAGTTTGCAAATCTATTTCTAAAGAAACTGTGCAACTTTAGCCAAATCAGAAAACTTCTAATCATACTATTATTTTGCTTGTCAAGGGGGAAGAAAGTAATAGAAACATCCCTAAAGGTTACCCAGATACCTCCTATCTGCAAACCCCTCTATTTTATAATTTATATGTAAATTAATTTGAAACATACTGATCAGATTTTCTCTAAGTTTTGCAAGGGTTTTAATCACTAAGGTCAGATGCACCAAAAAGCTAAATGGGGTTGGGGTTGGTGTATAGATAATAGGCTGGTCCCACTATCAAGGCTGCTGTCATTATTCCTGGATACTGTTCTGCAGGTCTTAGCAATGAAGGAACAAAGGTGACACATCAACCCTAGCTATTTCAATTTCACAGGGGGAAATTTGCCAACACCATAGTCCCCAAAGCTGGGGAAAAGAGAGCACATACTGTGCAGAAATACATTTATTCAGCACCTACTATGTAAACAGCACTGTGGGGGATGAAAAGATGAATAAGAAAGGGTTTGGGGCCTTCATAGAGTTGATCTAATACTGAAAGTAAGAAGTGTTACTAAATATTATAATTTGAAGCAATATAAAATAAACTGGTACTAGAGTTCAGAGACGGAATGAACACTTCTGACCACTCTTTATCTGTTCCCATACTCTCCCCCACACTAATATTTGATTCATTGCCTAGATAAATTTCCCAGCATACATAGCGTAATTTTGCTTTGGGAAGTTGTAAGAAATGAATCTATAATAAGTTCTCTTTTTCCAACTCCCATCAGTTCTGAGACCCCAGCCTTAAATAATTCTCTGGCAAGACACGGAAGTCTCTTTTTCTCTCTCTGTTTCTCTATCTCGGTGTCTTTCTTTGTATCTCTGTCTGTGTGTTTGTGTCTCTATCTCTCTGTCTCTGTCTTTTTCTTTGTGTCTGTCTCTCTCTCATTCTCTCTGTCTCTCTTTGAGTCTCTGTCTCTGTCTCAATCTTTCTCTCTTTCTTTCATCTCTCTACTGGGTTGTTTTCTTCATTCATTTCCTTTTAACTGCATTGCCAGAAAGTACATCCAGACCAGTAATGCATATAAACAATAGTTGCTGCAGCTAGAGAGTAAAAGAAAAAAAAAATTTAAAACCAAATAATAAATAAACTTTTAAGAAACAGATTTTTCCCCCCATGTCTAGAGGAAAAGGCTACAGTCTTCTTTGGGAGTCACATGGGAGAAAAGAACTACTCCCTTGGAGCTTATAGGAAGATCCTAGCAACATATAAAAAGTTTTTATAAATGACAAACCCTGATTTGATTTCCTTGTGTGACAAGATAATTGTATAAATATGTATGCATATTTTGGATTTAACATATATTTCTATCATGTTTAACATATATTGGACTACTTGCCATTTAGGGAAAGGTGGGGGGAAGAGGGAGGATTGGAACACAAGGTTTTGTAAGAGTTAATGTCGAAGAATTATCTATGCATATGTTTTAAAAAAAAAAAGTTTTAATAAAAAAATAAATGATAAACCCTTTTCAACCTCTCTACTGTTATCCTGATGCCTGCTCCTTATGACAATTGCCTCCACTATTGTTCTTTTGGCTAGATTTTTGAATTGTAAAAGAATTTCTTTCCTTTTGTAAAATGAAAGAATTAGATTATATGATGCTTAAAGTTCTTCAAAGTATAAATTCTTTCATAAAATTTGGCTGGAAACAAGTCAAGTCAACATAGGGAAACAGGACTGGGAAATCTGAGAAGCATCAAAGAGCTGGAGGTATTTAAAATGGGCAAAAAATGGCTTAAAATGGGTAGAAAACCACTACACACCTGTCAGATTGGCCAGAATGACTGGGAAAGATAACGCAGAATGTTGGAGGGGATGTGGGAAAACAGGGACACTGATACATTGTTGGTGGAATTGTGAATACATCCAGCCATTCTGGAGAGCAATTTGGAACTATACCCAAAAAGTTATCAAACTGTGCATACCCTTTGATCCAGCAGTATTACTACTGGGCTTATATCCCAAAGAGATACTAAAGAAAGGAAAGGGACCTGTATGTGCCAAAATGTTTGTGGCAGCCCTCTTTGTAGTGGCCAGAAGCTAGAAAATGAATGGATGCCCATCAACTGGATAATGGTTGAGTAAATTGTGGTATATGAATGTTATGGAATATTATTGAAATGACCAGCAGGACAAATACAGAAAGGATTGATGAGATTTACATGAACTGATGCTGAGTGAAATGAGCAGAACCAGGAGATCATTATATACCTCAACAACAATACTTTATGAGGATGTATTCTGATGGAAGTGGATTTCTTCAACAAAGAGAAGATCTAACTTAGTTTCAATTGATCAAGGATGGACAGAAGCAGCTACACCCAAAGAAAGAACACTAGGAAATGAATGTAAACTGCTTGCATTTTTGTTCTTCTTCCCGGGTTATTTATATCTTCTAAATCCTATTCTCCCTGAGCAACAAGAGAACTGTTCAGTTCTGCACACATATATTGTATCTAGGATATACTGTAACCTATTTAACATGTATAGGACTGCTTGCCATCTGGGAGAGAGGGTGGAGGGAGGGAGGGGAAAAATAGGAACAGAAGTGAGTTCAAGGGATAATGTTGTAAAAAATTACCCTGGCATGGGTTCTGTCAATAAAAAGTTATTTAAAAATAAAATAAAATGGGTAGAAAATTTTACATAAAGTAGGGAATTGGAGTTAACAGATCTCACCATGACAAAACAAGTGTATAGCTGGTATAATTAGAAAATGAGCACTATAGGATTAAAGAAAGCAAGAAATTGTATGATAAGGATATAAGACAGGTTGTCACCATTAATGGCCACAAGTATGAAGGTGGGGAAGGAGGTAGAAAGGATGACTAAACCAGCTAAAGTTATCCAGAAGGATAGAGTGACCTGCATGACAGCATGAAGAAAAATAGGAAAAGAAAAACATAAAACAATTGCATGGACTTTAAAAGAATAATAGTTTGGAAATGGCAGTAGATTCCTAACAATATATTATTAACACATTCTCCTGGCCTTGTGACTCAGAAGTAGAGGAAAGGAGGATAACCAATTGAGAAGGTTGAAAATAATGATCTCACATAGAAAGCATATTTAATTTAAAGTGAGGAGTGAAATAAATGTTAGTTGGAAACTTTGAGGATATGAGGAATTTTTAATGAATAGAATCAGAGTTCCAAAGTCACCTTAGAATAGATTAGGAAGAGAGTTAGCTGGGTTAGACTGGGCCTGGGGATAAAACAGTGGTGAGTGTTCAGAATGAGCTAGTGTAGGGAGAGAAGGAAGAAATCCCTTCGTGATGCAGGGCTGTGTCTTTGTATTCTCTAGTGGCTAGCACAGTGTATTGATGGTACCTAATAGAAATGCATTAAGTGCTAGCTGAGGGGTATGTTGTTAGTGACCCTGGTCTCTTTCTTTGTTCTTTTTAAGTGTTTCATTGATATTCTTTCCTTTTTCAATGTCATTGTCACTTTTTAGTGACTCATCCCATACCCTAAGTGAACTATCTCTTGTAACAAATAAGTATAATCATGATAAGCAAATCAACTCAGTGGCCATGTTTGAAAACATATGCCTCATTCAGCACTTATATCCCTCCTTTTTTTCTCTTGATGACCAGGTGGTATGCTCCTTGTCAGGCTTTTACATTTATGTTTGGTAATAATCTGAAAGCTTTCACCATTTTTTTTTCTTTTATATTATTGTGCTCATCTTTAATATTGCTCTCCTGGCTGTACATACAAGCATTTCCAAGTATTGCTTTCTATTTTTTTCATTTGTCATTTCTTATAATATAAAAATATTTCATTATATTCATACTCATATTTTTTATTCATTCCTCCATTGATGGACACCCACTCTGTTTCAAGTTCTTTATCACTGTAAAAATTGATACTTTAAATCTTTCCCTTTTTCTTCAATCTTTTTGGGATATATATATATATATATATAGTAGTAGCATTATTGGTGACCTTGGTATATTAAAAACTATAGCAGTGGAGAGCTATATCTTAGCTGTAGCTCAGCAACTGGAGAAAGCTTCAGTTTGGGGCCTTGAGATGGATCACATGAATATCTCCCAAAGACCAGCTACACTCAGGTTCCTTCCCTTCTTTTCTCTTCCCTTTCCTTGCCTGTTTTCTTTCTTTCTTTTTCTTTCTTTCTTTCTTTCTTTCTTTCTTTCTTTCTTTCTTTCTTTCTTTCTTTCTTTCTTTCTTTCTCTCACTTTCTTTTTCTTTCTTTCTCTCTGTTCTTTATTTATTTCCTTCTCCCTCTCTCCTTCCCTCCCTTCTTTTATCCCTCTTTCCCTCCTTTTTTCCTCCCTCTCTTCCTTCCTTCTTCTTTCCTTTTCTCCTCTCCTTCCTTCATTCCTTCCTTCCTCTCTTCTTTCATTTCTTTCTTCCTCCCTCCTTTCTTTTCTTCTTTCCTTCCTTCCTTCCTTCCTTCATTCCTTGTTTCCTTCCTTTATTTTCCCCTCTGTCTTTCCTCTTCCTTCCTTCATTTGTTCGTTTGTTCATACAGTCCCTTCCTTTCTTCCTCCCTCATGCAAATTATATTCTAAGACACAGAGAAGCTAAGATCAGCTTGGGGAAGTCACCCAAACAAATTAATTTATAGTTTATTTTTTAAAGAATTGAGGGAAATCCTTATTATGGTCCCCATGAAGTAAGGAGTACAAATTGTATTATCACCATTTTACTGATGGTGAAACTTAGATTAAAAGAGGTGAGATGACTTTTCCAGGTCTTATGATTTACTAAGTAAAAGAGTAAGAATTAGAATCTAGGTAGGCCTTCTGACTTCTAGTCCTGGAATCTGTATATTGTGCTCCTTAATGAATGAATAAGCAAATAAAACTTCTGAATGTATAAGCCACTGATTGTTTAGGTGGTCATATCTACAGCAATTTTTTTACAAGCCATAGACACATGTGGAGATTACTTTGGCTAACAGAACTGCCTGGAGGAATCTGGACAGCTATAAGTGCCAATAGATATGTAAATTAATAGAAAGAGATCAATAATTCAGTTGACATCTGCCTACTTCTTTGGCTTCCACTTCAAAGGAAATCAGTCTGGCCCAGAATGAAAAAGTTTCTGGCTACTGAAAGTCAAAATTGAATCAAGCAACAAGACGGTATCCATTTTCAAAGCCTACATTAAGTCAAGCAGATAGAAGGAGGGGCTTCTTATGCTCACCCAGGCTCACACCTAGCCATTTTAATTTAATAATTGTGTTTTTCTTTGTAAATTTACCACTGTATTTGTAATCTCCAATATTTGTAACCAAAGATGGAATTTGTCTTTTTTGGCTCTGAAAATCTGCTGCCCTAACACATGATGCTGTGTAAAAATTACTAATAGTCCTCTTTTTTTTTTTTTTTTTTTTTTTTTTTAGGATGATAAGGTGTGTTGAAATGAAAAGCAGAGAGGATGTCAGATGGTGGTGACTGGCTGGCTGCTTTGGAATGCCAGTAATAGAATTATTTATAACCTCGTTAGGTACAGCTGGGGTGGAACAAAGCCTCAGCAATGCAAGAAAAGTTTAAAGGGGTCTCTATTTTGGGTTCCCAAGCTAGGCCTTCCTGTGGCTCTATTCTGTGCTCTCATTGCTTTCCACACCCTCTGTGCGCATTCCTTATGTGCACCTGCTTCCCCAATTAAGATACACACCTGCAGTGGCCTTGCCTCAAGTCTGTTCAATTGCTCTCTTTAACCCTTTCCACAACCCAGGGGTACTCCTCTTTGCCACCAGAGAAACAGCTTCACAGCTGGCCCTTGGAAGCCAGGTTTAAGGAGACAAAGGTTATATTTTTCCAAGTATGTATGCATCTACTGATTGGGAATAGAAGTAGTGATGGTAGTAGGTAGGGAATACCTAGGCCTTGTATAGTTTTGAAGGGACACCATCACCTGTGTGTCGATAGGAAGGAGAGACTGAGATGAATATGTTCCCCCAATCCCCTTACATCCCTTGTTTCTTTTAAAAATAAAGTAAGAGACAGAGCTGGTTATTTTTGGCATCAGATCCCAAATAAACTTGGATTGAATGTGATTTGTATAGGCTTTGGTACAGGTAGCTATTGTCCAACTGGGATTGAGATCAGTTTCTGGAGATCTTGGGTTGAAGAATTAATTCTTTCTAATTCCTTATTAAAAACTTTAACCAAGGATTGTCAATTGGGTATATCTAACCCACCTTGAGTCATCTCTAGCCACACCAACCTGACTCTTGGCCCAGAATGAATCACCTGTGAAAGGGGAAGAGATGGTTACAAGAAAAGGCAAAATTCCCCTTGGCAGAACAGGTGAGCTGCTCAAGAGTGATAATAATCTTCATCAAAATAAAACTATGAAGTAATTCCTAATCTCATTTAACCTTAAATCATTACATCATATTATACAAGTATAATCCACAGTAAAAAGCATTATATAGTTAAGTAAGTTCTCCTTTTCATTTTGTGCTACATGGAGGTTGATTAATAAAATCTTTTGGTAGTGAATGAATAGCTGGTCTCTAAATTAGGAAGGACTAGATTCAAATACTTCCTTTGATACAGAATTTTGATAAGTCACAAAACCTCAAGAAACTTTTTAAGACAATGTGCCTAAAATAAGTGACTTCTTCACAGCAAACCCCTTATCTGGTGAATGTTCAGGTTTGAAATAAAAATAAAAAATGCCATTGCTTTGTTTGCTTGCTATGATCTTTGATCTTTCAGATGAGAAGAGTAATATGGAGAATTGCAGGTTGCTGCATTAACTTGGCTTTCATATTTCCTTCCTTCCCCAGTGTATATGTTACTTCTTTGTTGGGATTTAATTTCAAAAGGACAACTTCTCTGCTGCTTCAGAAGTTTAACATCTCTGTAATTAGGCACCTTTGTCATCCTTCCAAAGATTCTGCCACAGGTCCATTGTATCAGTGGAAGGTAGGTAATCAAAGGTAATATTCTACTCCTACTTATTTATCTTTTTCCAAATTTGCAGGTAAGATCCTACCAAGGGGTAGGAAAAAAATATGTGCTATGCTTTCATATGTCATTAGAAGTGTGAATTAATCACATACATGCACACACACACACACACACACACACATACACATCCTTATTATCCACAGCATTCTTCGCTTCCTTTTTTGTTTAGTTGGTATTTTCTTATTTGGTAGCATTTCATCTAAATCATTTCTCTTTGGGCAGTCCTGTGTGAATCATAATCTGCTCTGATACCACTATCAGTGGAAATGGTGCTGTCAACATTTATGTCAATGCTGAGGTTGTAATTTTTTGACAGTAATGTTCCTTCGCTTGATCTAGCACACTTTGTTCAAGTTGACTGAGATGCCTGTCTTAGCTGTAGAGTCCCAAGCTTCTGACAATTCTCAATGATGGAGGGGATGTTGGTCGCAGTTCAGGAAATACTCCTTCTATATTTTGCCTGCAACTCAGTCATATGGTTCATTCCAAAGAACTGTCCAAATGATCAAAAGACTTGAGGTTAAAGAACATAGACTGAAGTGACCAGTAGGGCACCATTCAGGATCTGTCACTATTAAAAAGGAGAATGTACTTGATCACAGTGAATTTTTCCCAGATTTGGATTTTAGATTCATCACAAGATTTTCAAATCTTATTCAATAAGGTTTTTATAAGTATTTTTTGCTATTTGCATATTGACCCCCCCCATTAGACTGGGGAGTGTACTATTCCTTCTTTCTTTCTCTTCCTTCCTTTCTTTTCTTTCCTTCTTTTTTCTCTTTCTTTCTTTTTCTCTTTCTTCTTGTTCTCTTTCTTCCCCCCTCCCTCTCTCTTCCTTCCCTCTCCATTGCTTGCACAGTTCCCAAATGAATGAAATCCCCGTGAGACAGAAATTTCTGGGTAATTGATGATAAATTTATTAATTAGACTAACTAGCAATCAATGAATTGATGGTCATTGATTTCTTTTGGTACCCAATGATGCTAAGAGAGATCCTGAAATGCCTAAAATCCCTTTTGAAAGGGAACTCCCCTTACAAGTGAAACTCAGCTCCAATTGATGGGTATTTAATGAGGAGGTAGACTAAAATTCTTCAATTCCTACTTCTGAGAATGTAGCTTGAACATGAGATGGCAGCCTCAAGGCCTCAGGGCCAAGTAAGCCATCTCCATCTGGAGCTGCCCAGCTAGTTTTCTCCTTCATTAGCTGAGGTATCCTATTCTCTAATGGAGAGGATCAAGGAAGGACATGGGTCCTTTCCCCCAGGTAAAAGCTCACCCAGACTAGATTTAGTTAAGCATTATCCCTTCTATATTGTGACTTTCCCATCATGGTTTATATATATTACAGGTCAGCATAAGAAATCAAATAGGAATTTTGTGGGACTTTTGTAGAAGCCACAGATATATAAAGACCAGCAGGTGACATGGAAAAAATTTTAGAAACTCAGAAATGCATAAAATATATTTATGGTATTATATAAAATCAACTGAAATTTTACAATAAGGTACTGCAAATACTCCATCAAAGAAAAAGATAAATATTCAGACTTTCTTTCTGGTATGAAGGAAGGGCCAAAAACGCTTATACAGATTTTCCAGATCCTGATGGCATGGTGCCCCTAATCCCCATGATATGAAAGACATAAATGTATTCTTAAGAGAAATAAAATATCTCAGTTGGGTGGAAGTCCTGCCCAACGAGGAGGAATATGTGCTTTGAGAGGTAGACTAATCTCATTATCCAGCATGCTTTTCAGAGCTTGACTAACCTTTTCAGGAATTTTAATAAAAAGGGGGGGAGGGAGGAGAAGGGTGGATCACAAATTAATAACTAGTTATTACCATAAAAATACAATGTTAATTAACAATGTAATTTCTCTATCATATTGTAGGTACTAAATAAATGTTTATTGATTAATTGGCTAACTAAAATGACCAGCATCACCAATATCGGAGACCATTGGCTTATAGTCTCTTATTGTTCTAGAGGATAATATTGAACTTTAAATTCTGTAAATTTTATGGTTCAAATGTTTTTAATTGGTACCAAATCTTCCAGCTTGATCTACTTTGCTGAAAATATATTTTGGGAACACATCTCTATAAATCTGTTCATATCATTGCCTAATATGGACTGCCCTTCATGTTGTGCTTTATCTATATATACGTTTTTACCATGTCTCAAGGTATAGATCGAATCACATTGTATTCCATAAACTCTTTGATTGTCCCAGTTTTTATTGAATTCTTTTTGTTCTAAACTCCAAATGTGCCCATTACCTCCTCATTTAGTCTCATTTAGTAGGAAATCCATTTCCTACTTATCCTTTAAAACCCACCTCATTTGCTATCACTTTTAGTAAATCTTTCCTAATTCCTCCTTCCCTTCTGATTAGTAAAGACCTAT
The DNA here is from genome assembly GCF_902635505.1 of Sarcophilus harrisii. Classification (NCBI taxonomy): domain Eukaryota; kingdom Metazoa; phylum Chordata; class Mammalia; order Dasyuromorphia; family Dasyuridae; genus Sarcophilus; species Sarcophilus harrisii. Next base: position 375,083,577 of record NC_045426.1, on the reverse strand, counting down.
CTAGGTCTTTCTCAGAGCACTTTTATGTTTACCATGTGGCATTTTGTATTCTCTCTGTCTCTGTCTTTCTGTCTCCCTGTCTCTGTCTCTGTCTCTCTCTCTCTGTCCCTCTCTTTCTCTGCCTCTCTTTTTCTCTCTCTGTCTCTTTCTGTAGGATCTTTAAGTAGGCTATAAGCTCTATGAGAGTTTGGACTACATTATATCTAGATGTCATATCTTCCTCAGCATAGTTCTCTGTAAGAAAAGTATTTTGTTAAATTGAATTCAAGAGTACCAATCATTTGAAAATTTACAGTTTGGGATTCTTTTATTTTGTTTTGTTTTTCAATGAGTACATGTCATGTATCATTGGCTACATTATAAAGTTTTTGAGAACTGAGTCTTGATCTTCCATTTCTTTGTAGATATCTCTTGACCAACAGAATCGAGAGAATGTCTTGCTGGATCAGAATAATAATTTATCCAGCCAATACCCTGTCTGGAACAGTGATACCCATTTGTGGGAAAAACCTACTAGTTGCCCTTTAGAATATCAGATAGATGCATCCCTTCAATTTTTAAGGATTTGTGATACATAAAAATAAAAATACACATACACACATATAAAATCACCTGGTAGCTGTGATGAGCCTCTCTGAATTTAAAAAGATGGGCTCTTGAACTCTAGGCCTGCTCTGTCCCCAGGCCCATGCTTAAAGCCTCTACACCCCGGTGAGACTGAACAGTGCTTTTGCTCTGTGGGCATAGCCTTTAGAAATACAGGGTCACTTCCACAGAAACCAATGGATTAACTAGCTAAAAAGAAAATATAGAAATACATTGTTAGCTCTACTTCACCCTCACAGACAGGTGTGCTTTTATCCTCTGGGGGAAAAATAGGCTGTGTGGCTATATTTGCTCCACTCTGAAGAATTCAGATGGAAGATACAAAATTCAGGTGGAACTTTTAAAAAATAAAAGAGCAGTAGTCATTTATTTAATAATAGCTAATAAAAATTTTTAAAAATAGATGAAGTTTAATTAAACTTGTCATGTATAAGCCATTTTAGATCTGCACTAGAAAACAGGATCTGTGCTCATTAAAAGTTTGGGAATCTTGTAGGAAAGTTGAGACTTGTACACATGTTGCAATTAAAAAACAAACCAGTTGCTTTAAAGATGCTAAATTATTGCAAGTATGTATCAAGCAATAAGAATTTATGGAAGGGAGAGTTTAAATGGGCTGCTTTCATCAAAGATCTTCATAAAGGTTGTGGAAATGAGTGAATTTTAAAGAGCAGATAGAGAAATTAATGGATAACTATATTCCATTAAAATTATATTAATAATCAATTATAATTTATATATCAACTTAAGATTTACAAAGTACTTTAAACATTTTATTCCATTGTAATCCTCACAAAATCCCTTAGAACTAGGAGCTGTTATTATCCCCATTTTATAGAAGGGAAAAGTAAGATTTAGGGAGCTAAGCAACTTGTGTAAAAGGTGACTTAGCTGTCACACAAAGGATACAAATTCGGGTCTTCCTGGCTTGAGCTTTACTCACTACTTTTTCTAGCTGTCTGAAAGACAAACAACCAAGGGGAGAAGGTGAAATGAAGAATTTAGATAATCCCAAACTGAATAATCAGAAGGAAGGCAATAAGGTAATGGCTAGACTTCCCTTTAGCAGTACTTTATTTCTGCCTCTGCTAAGTGGAGGCCATCGTCTCTTGTGCAGAACTAGGCATTTCTACCAAGCAATTATGAAGCTCAATCCCCTTCCCTGAGGAATGAGCCTATTTTGCACATGGAATATACAAACAAATAAAGATACCCCTAGAGTTTGAGCTGCATGCTTTTAGAGATTTGATGAAATTTGATTAAATTCCTTGTTGTTGTTGTTGTTATGTTTTCATCACCTTTGTCATTGTGTCTACTCTTTTGAACTCCACTGGGGAGCTGCAGTAACAAGGTATCACAGAGCTGACTTTTCTCACTCTAATTCCAGCCTGCCAGAAGCAGCAAATACTGGATATCTCAGGAGAAAACGCCTTGTCATACAATTTACTGCCCAATTTTGCACACCCCAGAGGTTTAGCTACAACTAGTTTCCGGAGTTCCAAATAAGCTTACCAGTTTGTGGTTACTTATCCACAACAAACTCTTAATATACCAAGGTGAAAACTATGAAATATGACTTGTTTTAACAATTGGAATATCTTTATTTGGAAGGAAGAAATATTTGTTGTGGTTTACTCATATCTAATTCTTTGTAATCCCATTTGGGGTTTTCTTGGCAGAGATACTAGAGAGAGTGGCTTATTACTTCCTTCTTTATTTTATTTTACAGATGAGGAAACTGAGGCAAACAGTTAAGTGACTTGCCCAGATTCATATTGTTAGGGACTAGCTGAGGCCAGATGAATCTTCCTGGCTCCAGGTCTGGGACTGTACCACCTAACTAGTAACAAAACAAACAAAAAACAGACAAACAAACAAAAAAAATTAGTAAAGAGTACTGCTGATTTGACAGTACAAAGTAAAAGGATTGATTTTAACTGTGAAACCTATGAAGGATTATGTATAACAGAGTGATTTGTAAACAAAGCATTATGTAAGTGTAAGCTATTAATATTTGAGAAAGGGGATACTTTTATTCTTTATTCAATTTCACTGCTAAAAGCATTAAAAGATAAGAATGATATCATGGGCCCAGAATTTGTAAAGCTTTGAATGCTAGGCACTTTATGTCTGAATGTGTAGGCAGCAGAGATACTTATAAGAAAATTATCTTTGGATACTTCTGTGGTCTCCTTTTTTCATATGGTTGGTGTATACTACCTACTTAATTTAGCCCAAGTTAATTGAAGCCCATGAAATCACTCCTTATAATTTTTAAAGTACTGTTAAATTTTTCTTCAGTTCAATTCTTCCTTCTTCAATATTTACATCAATAAATCTTATACTTCTTTCCCTTTTTTTTTTTCTTTGTTATCTTTCCTTTTCCTATTATCATCAAATCTAGTCTACTTCATCTGCCATTCCTTCAGCCCTCTTTTTGACTTACTGGCTGTACTTCCTAATTCAAGAAAGCCTGACAAGCTTTTATTAAATACCTGCATTCAGAGATAAATATATAAAATTTTAAACACAGTTTACATATAGGAAAACTCAATGAGAGAGAAATTATTTTTACTCAACTCTGTTATAATGTAAGTATGTGTCTGTATGTGTATTCTCTGTGTGTTCATGTGTATGTGTGTACATGTGTGATAGCTCTAACTACTAGGAGATGTAGATGTTACTGAATGGCCTACTATTTTAGGGGGAAAAAAGGGACATGATGGCATTCTCATAAGGTTATGTTGATAGGTCATTGGCTTTTATTGCTAGGTATCTATTCTATCAAATACTCAGGTTGTAGTTATTGAATACTTACTAGGCTATGGCACTCTGCAATGTGTTTAGGGGGTAAAAAGAAAAGAGAACACAATCCCTGCCCATGAAAAGTTGATGATTTAGTATGGGGAACAATACATCAACAGATTGAAATTGAGATAATAATTTTAAATAATTACATAAGATAACAATTAAAATGAAATGGTTGTACAACACAATCTCTGAAGGAATCCCTTCCGACTGTAAAACCTATGATCCTAACACAAAAAATATAAAAGAAATAATGAAGTAATACATAACTAGTTGTCAAATAAATTATATAATACCTCAGCTTCAAACTCCAACCTCAAAGTACAGGAATTGTTTTGCATCTATCTACCTATCAAATACAAAGAGGGAAGGGGAGTTGAGGGGGAGAGACAGTGAGGTTACTACAAGGGGTCCCAGAATCCATACATAATTTGAGCCTTGTCATGTAGATTTTTATTTCATGCTAACAAAATAGCCAGGATTGACCCAGTAGAACAAATCACAAACATTCTGTAGAAAGAATAAATGACATATCTCATACATATATCTACTATTTTCCTCCAACTGTATATTAATCAAAAACATTTATTAAGCACCTACTGTCTTTCAAGCACTATTCTAGGCACTGAGGATAGGAAAAAAAAAACAAAACACAGCAACAACCACAGGAAAAAACAATGAAAATTGATATAAAAGCAATAAATTCTATGTATGTTCTGACTTTTCCATTGACCAGTCATTCTTCTCTCTCCTTCAACTTGGGCCTTCTTCTCTGAAACACTACAATATTGAAATTAGACCAATTAACAATTCTACTATAGCTTCTAAGTTTTCAAATGAAAAGATAATGTGGCAAAATTCATTACTATATTATTTTAAGAAATTGCCACATCCTTGCCAATGTTCCACAACCAACACCTTGGTCAGTCAGTAGCCTTTAAGCTAGACTATCCATCAGCAAAAAAGATTCTGACTTGTTGAAATCTAGATGATAACTAGTAATTTTTGACAATAAAGTATTTTGCTTTTGTCCCGTCCAGCGGGACTCAGTTATTGGGGGATCGAGGGGGACCCAGCCTGAAAGAGAAACGGGCGAGAAAGAGGAGGGAGACCGAGCAAATTTTGTCACGGCTCAACTTTATTCATTCAAAGGGTCTTGTTTTTATGCTATACTGCTACGTGAGACCATTATCTCTATGTCAAAGTTCACATGGTCCTTGTAGTTAATGTTCATCCTAGGACCCCTCGAATCATTGTGCTCTAAAAGCATTCTTCTTCAAACAGGTGTGTTTAACTAAGAGTGCAGTTGCCTTTGGGGAGGGGAGAAGACCACCTGAACAAAGATTGTTAAAGGAGGGGATGTTGGTTCCTGACATGCTTTATTGCAAAATTTGCTTTATTATAGTGGTCTGGAACTTAAATATATTAAATTTTCAAATAAAATAAGTCACACTTTTTTTTGTGGGGTAAAGGGGAGTCACATAGTATCTTTGAGGTATGTTTATAATTGGATTAGGAAGTCCTTATGATAAGAAATGAATATTAAGATTACCAGTCCAAATGGATGAACACAGCTAAATTAAAACAAATGTTAAATTTATATTCTTTGTTCCTGATAGAGATAAAAAGGAGAGAAGAAATCATTTGCTTAGTGCTTTAAAGCAAAGATAGAACTCAGGTGATAAGAGAAAAGGGGAGTGATGAGATTAGAAAAGGAATGAAGTTAAGAAAGTCAAAGCTATGTTTGGAGAATGGTAGTGACCAATTTGAATCATTGTAGCATCATATTTTCCCTCATCAGCCATCTGTATCAATTCCCTAGTCTTGATTTTGTCTTTCAACCATACAGCTTTTGCCCTTTTTACCCACCTGACACTCCTCCCTCTTTCAGCCAGTCGATTGTATGTTTTTATCCTCAAGTTAAAGGGTTTCCTGTGGCTCCTTTGTGCTTGGCCCGGCTTCTGCCATTTTCATTTCTCCATCGCATGGTTACCTCCGAATGGTAGCTTTCATGCCTAAACGGTGGGGTAAACACCAGTGTGAGAGACCATTGCTCCCTATTCAAACAAATGCTATTGAAAGCCTAGCTGGCTTCTTGAAGCTCCCACTGAAGTAAAGAGACCTCTTCCTTTTTTTTTTTCCCTTTTTTTCTTTTCTTTTTTTTTTTTTTGCCACTGAGTTTTTTCCCCCCTTACCTTTTCCTTGAGACTCTAGCAGGGTTCTTGAAACCTTTTTCTCTTGAGCTGTAGCTCTGCATGACTTCCATTATGAGCGTGGCTAAATAATTCTTAATGAATCCTTTCTTTATCAGCAGGATTCAGCTTATTTGAGGAGGATTTGCAGCCTTTAATTTTATATGGAGGACACGAATGGACCAGCATTATGGTTATCTGCTATTATTGGCAAGTGATGTTGATATTATTTAATTACAAGACATTTTCAAACCCCCATAGTCTCCTTTCATGGCTCACTGCTCCACTAGTATATGGCATATGATGGATATGGAGTATGTTTATGGTGATCAGGGAATAAGTCTTGGAAATACATCCTTTAGAAATGTCATTATTGAAGAAATAGCTGGAGCATGCCATGAACAGTGGTAGGTAGAGACTGTCAGCTCCACACTTTATATTCAAAAAAAGGACATTCTTAATTAATGAGTATATACATATGGTAGAATCAGAATATGGAAATGGTTAAAATGACCAATGGAATTCAATATGTAAATACAGAAGGAAAAGACAACAATTATCCATTCTATAAAAGTAAAAATGTAAAGAAAATAGGGATAGCTTAAAGTAAGCACTATCTTCTCTGACATTATTCAAGTGAAATTACTGTCCCATAGTCAATATTTCTTAAACTCATGTGATCTCCTCAGAATGTAAATTCTTTATAAGCAAGGTTTGCCTTAGACTTTTTTTTATATGCTTCATATGGTCTAGCACTGTTTTGTATTTTGTGGGCATTAATGTTTATTATTATTTTTATTTGATATGTTCAAAATCTATGACAATGCGAAGAATATGAGATAAGACTTCACTACATCTCAATATACTCAAACTTGGAGACAATCCTTTTGATGGAAGTTCTACTTGAATCACTAAAGTCACCTGATGAAATGTCATACTTACCCTGAAGAGGTGATCTAAGATGAAAATGGGAACAAATTAAAATATGAAGATAAAATCATGAATTTTATAAATGAATATTTATATATTTTATATATATTATATATATAAATTTTAAAAAATTATAAATAAATAAAATCCAAGAATCTATTATTAAGAGAAATTAAGATGGTTGGCTAATGTTTCTCATTTGTGAGGCTGAAAAATATCTCTATTAGAGAAGAATTATGATCTGGCTAGACCGTGTTTAATTCTATGTGGTAATTTTTATTTTGTTTTTATTAGTTTAGATAACTTCAGAAGGGATAGTAATGCTACTCATGTTTATATGTAAATAAACTGATGGGTGGTGGTAACTTGTGATACCTATACTTTTTGCATTGATGTTTAATACCACACATTCAGGGAAAGAGGAAAGAAGGGAAGTCCTTACATATGCATTATCAAGCAAAGCAAATCTCTCATTGGGCATGCCCAGAAATGTATTTCTCATTTTCTATTTTGAACCTATTATCTGCCTGACAAGACTTGGATGGCATGATACTGTTTAGGAATTTTTATACCAATGAAGTCACATAGATCCAGTAAATACTTTTAAAGATGTGTGATTTTCCTTGTATGATGCTCCCTCCACTGATTCAGATGACATCTCCATAGCTTAGAACATAGATGTCAGACACAGGACCCTCACACCACATGTACAAATTAATTCAGGATAAGGTCTGAAATACATTAAAACGTAATTTGGAAATGTTTTTAACAAAATACAAATACAATAAACTATATATAATATTACATTTTAAATTTAAGTTAATGTGTGCATTATGGATTCTTATGTATGAATTAGTCGTTTTTGGGTCAATTTGAATTTGATAGCACTGTCTTAGAAGATGGCTTCATATATTTCTATGGTCATGAAATCATTTTCTGAGGGTCACCTTTCTGAAGGTAGGCCTCTTAGAACTTACCTCGGCTAGATGCCAAACAAAAGATACAAATGCTATGTTCAGAAGTGATACTCAAAGCCTTTGTACTAATATTGCAACTATTAGAACTTGTGGTCTCTGACATTGCTTTGAAACATGCAAGGCTACTTGGTGAACTGAGAAGTCATGGTAGGGGTTTAAAAGAATTTTTAAAATAAATGAATAATTTTAACCAAACATATTAATTCCTTAATTTAGCTATTTTATCTATTTACCTCTTTACATATCAGTCAAAAATATTCTGGATTTGGTATAAGTGACTTTTAGCTCTTGAAAGCTGGCCACTTGCTTCATGTGTATGTTCTCATTTGATAATTACTTATATTTTCACAATAAAGAAAACCCAGTGGAACAGGGGTATCAAATGCCCATGCTTCTTATACTCTCTTGTGTGAAAACTTAAACCCAGCTTAAAATATAATTTAAAAATATTTAACAAAATAAATAAAAATACAATAAACATAGGTAGCATTACATTTTAAACTAAATTATTATGTATCTCACAGGAATCTTTAGGTATAGCTAAGTGAATCCCCTTTTTATCTGAGTTTGTCACAATTGATGGAGCATACAAAAAATGCATAAAACATAATTGTCCCTCTCAAGAAACTTAGAATCTCCCCAGGAAAACAAGATAAGTTGATAAAAGGTAAAATGCAAGGCAGTAAAAGTGACAAATGAAGGGAAGACAAAACAAGACTATAGGCAGAAATTGGAGAGTGGGAGATATTATTGTGATTTGAGGGCAATAGGAGAAATATGCATAAAAGAGATCAGACTTTAAATGTGAAAAAGGTTTGAATAAGTAAATTGGAAAATAGAGAGCCTCCAGGAAAAGAACCTAGTGTGAACAAAGGTGCAAAATTATATAGGAGTATGGAATGTGAAGATTAATGTAAGGCAATTGACCTTGATAATAAAGTATGTGTTAGGGAATGGTGGTTATTGACTAAGGACTAGGGAACGGAGGAAGAAAAAAAAATTGCAAATTCCGTTGGAGCTAAATATGTCAGACTTAATCACTAGCTTATTTTCTGTTGAGTTTTGTTTGTTTTTGAAATAATATTTCTACAAGCATTTCTACAAAGGAATGAGATATCTTGGTAGGCAATCACAGTGGAAAGAGAACTTGGAAGAGAAATGAGTAGAAACAATAAAGTCAGATACACTAGCACATTCACTTGTTCAAAAAATACGAATTGAAGCCTAGAACTCATGTTCCACATAAAATTACTACAGCTTTTCAATAGCTCTCTGAAACATAGGCAAAATTCCACCAGATTGAGCACTTTCTATAGACACAACTATAGCTAAACTGTTCTTTGGGGAAGATTCTCTGGAATAAAATTCCACAATCCCACTAGAGCTGCTTAAAGGGACATATGTCCTGCAGAAACCTATGTTTTGCTTGTTGTACAGATGAATAGAATACACTCATATCCAGGGGCTGTCAATGCAGATCCTTTTATCAGAACTAGACTCAATTTAAAAGAAACAAAGAAAACACACATATTGATTTCTGTTGCATTAAATATATTTACACATCAAAGGACAGCAGTGCAGGAACTTTTCAATTTGAGTTACATCCTCAAAATTACATTTTTAAAAATTTCATATCCTCTTGTAGGTTCAGCTACATGCTACTTTCCTTCATTCCTTTTCATAGCCAAATGGGTCTGGTGCTTTTTTGTTGTTGTTGCTATTCTTAATATTATTTTATTTTTTATCATTCCTTTTTATAAGATTTTGAGTTCCAAATTTTCTCCCTCTTTTCCTTCTCCCTTCCCCAAGACAGCAAGAAATCTGATATAGGTCATACATGTATAACCATGTTAAACATTATTTCAATATTAGTCATCTTGTGAACGAAAAATCAGGACTAGAGGGAAGAACCATGGAAAAGAAAAAAAATAGTAAAAATAGTATATTTCAATATGCATTCAAACTCCATAGTTCTTTCTCTGGATGTAGATAGCATTTTCCATTATAAGGTGTGTGTGTGTGTTTTTTTTTTTTAATTTGTCTTAGATTATTGAATTGCTGGACAGAGTTAAGTCTATCATAAATGATTGTAAAATGTTGCTGTTACTGTGTATAATGTTTTCCTGGTTCTGCTCATTTAAATCAGCATCAGTTCATGCAAGTCTTTCCAGGTTTTTCTGAAATCTGTATACTCATCATTGCTTATAGAAAAACAATATTCCATTACATATACATAGCATAACATGTTCAGCCATACCCCAGTTGATGAACATTCCTATAAAATCCAATTGTCACCGTGAAAAGAACTGTTATATTTTTGTATATTTAGGTCCTTTTTAAATAATCTCTTTGGGATATAAACCTGGCAATAATATTGCTAGATCAAAGGGTATCGATGCTATATTTTTTTGAGAACATAATGAAATTTCCTGTGTCTAGAGAGAAAAATAAAGGTATGCCTGAATCACAAAAATACAGAATTTGAAAGTTGGAAGGGATCTCTATAATGATTTAGTCCAACAACCTATAATTGAAAGGAATCTTCATATATCTGAAAAGTAGTCATCCAGACTCTGCTTTTTGAGTGGATCTTTATGAATAGAGAGTACTACCTCTTCCCCCTCCCCCCACATTAATGCTTCAATCTCGATATCTTCTTTTTTTTTTTTTTAATTATAACGTTTTATTGACAGAACCCATGCCTGGGTAATTTTTTACAACATTATCCCTTGCACTCACTTCTGTTCTGATTTTTCCCCTCCCCCAGATGGCAAGCAGTCCTACACATGAGACAACTACCTCTTAAAGAAAGTTCATTTTACATTTGGACACCTCTAATTCTTAAGCAAGATTTCTCTTGATTGCTTTTAGGAAAATTCCAAGTTATTTTACTGATCTCAAACTTCTCAGTCAAAACAAAGGCTGATCTTTTCTATACTGATATTTTACCAATACTATTACATGGAAGTGAAATGTGGAATATCACTTACTCTGAATAATTAATGATGAGTATCACATGGAGGAAAATGAAAAGGCACATGTTGGGAGCAGATCCAGACCGACAATTATATTAAACCAATAATGAATTCCAAAGAAGAATAGAAATAAAGGATGTCATCAAGGAATTATTGATATGAAGAAAAGATGCATTGATGGCATGGCAAAAGCAAAGAAGTATAGGTAGATAATGAGATTACTCTAATCTAAATTTGCAATGTCAGAGAAAGTAAAGAAGGCTTCCAATGGGTTGGGTGGCCTCTTGTGACAAACTTTTGGGAGAACATGGGTTAAAGTAATATAAGATAGATAGGCATAGATGGGATCTGTATTGGTAGGACCTCTCAAATTAATGAGTTTACTTGATCTATTTGAATATTTGAATTGAAGGCTGTTGACTGGCTTAAGGTTTTTTTTATTGTTTTAACTCAAAGGAATGAGTACTATTACACATTCAGTCACAATAACTAATCTAAGGAGGAAGGAAAGCCAAAGATTCAAGAACAAGGGAATATGTGCAAGAGATGCAAGGCTGCAGGTTTAACTGGAATCCAGTGTCTTATGCAAAAAAAAGTAATAAGGTCGACTAGCAAAGATGGAGATAGCTTATTAAGAATTGACTTTCAGTTCCATACTGATTTTGAGATGACAGCCATATAGGGAGCTAGGAATGACACTTGAGTTTTCAATAGGGAGAGAAAAGCCAGGGAGTTCTTCTGGATAAAGATGAAAAGTTTTATCTTATTTGTGTTAAACAGAAGAGAACTATTCAGAATCTAAACTGATGGAGCTCAGCAACAGCTGGGAAGATGACAATTGAGAAGCTTGGGTTCTCAAAAGACTTGCACAAGATTTCTTGTCATTATCACATCTTTAGGCAAGAGAACTCTTTTGACAGAATAACAGCAACATATTTTACCATCTCACATTATTAGAAAAAATATGTGGAGTTCTTTTTATAGGGAGCACATACAACTCATAAGGCACACCATATATCTGATTATTCCAAGAGCACTCTGAAAAAAGATTTTTTTTTCCAACTCAGAAAGTATTCCTTGAGTTTCTACCAAGTACTCAGCACAATATGGGACAGAAAGCAGGGTTAAATAATGGCTTCTGTCACCATGGAATTTTCAGTCTAGTTTCATTAGGAGCAGAAGACAATTAAACAAGATGTAATTGTCAAATAATTGACATATGCATTTAAAGTTGCAATTGGTCAGAGTACTGAAGAGATCAATATAGGAAATAACTGGAGATGGACCACAAAATGGACAAATCTGAAACATTCATAATTTTAAATAGGAGATAGTTCAAAAGAATCACAAGTCTGGAGATCTGGATTTGGGCTGTGGATTTTTCACTACATTTGTTGAAAAACTAATAATTTATTAAGTTCCTCTTATCTGACAGACACTTTGTTAAATACTGGGTTCACAATCACAAATACAAACTATTTTTCTGCTCTCAGGAATCTTACATTCTGCTGGAGGAAAATAGCATGGTCATAAATCAATGTATGACATATAAAGGAAGATTCAAAGTAATTTTTTAGTAGAGATAATGCATAATAAGGATCATTGGCAGGGAGAGGTGTGGTAATGGTAAAATAAATGTTTTATGTAAGTGGTGTCATTTGTGTTATGTCTTAAAGGAAGCTCAGGATTCTAAGGATAAAAAAGGTGAAGAGAGAATACATTCTAAGCATAGTGGACAGTCTATACAAAGTAATGGAGGGAGGATATGGAATGCCTCCTATAGCAAATAGCAAGTAGGACATTTTGCCTACAACATAGGGTGTATAACTAAAGTTTCTTGTACATGAAGGACACAAACTCAGACCTATAATTTAGGAATCTCAGTTTGGAAACTGCATGAATAATGAAGTTGAGAAGGGAGGCAGTCAAGCCAATTTGGAGGCTATTATAGTATCCTAGACCAGGGATGATGAAATTTAAACTAAGTTGGTTCCCATAGGAGTGGAAAGAAAACAAACAAACAAACAATATTTATTGTGGAGAAAGAATCAGCAAGACTTTACAATTGAGAAGCTATCAGGAAGAAGAGAAGAAAGAAGAGGGTTGTAAACCTAGGTGACTGGAAAGACATTAATTCTCTCAACAGAAAAAAGTTAGGAAGAGAAGTGAATTGGGAAATGAGTGATAATTAGCTAAATTTTGGACATGCTGAATTTAAGATGTCTGTGGGATACTAATTTGGTTATATATATATATATATATATATATATATATTTGGTGATATATATAGATATAGATATAGATATATTTCAGGAGTGGGACCTGGGCTGGATATTTTAAAGATATATCTATATTTATCTATCTTTACATGTACATACATGTATTTGTGTATATATGAGGGAAGAGGCAATATCCATAGAGTTGATCATTGAACCAACTTTCTTTTGATCAAGAGTAAGAAGAAAGAATAGGGATGAGCCAAGAACTTTTTGAAATCTTCACATTTAGGAGAGTACTTATTCTGATGCAACAAAAAAGACAAAATGAGTGGCTAGAAAGATAGAAGGAAAATCAGGAGAGAACAGTGTCATGAAAATCTCCAAAAAGAATATCTAGGAGGAAATAGTGGTCAACTATGTAAAATGCTTCAGAAATGTCAGGTAAACAAGTTTGTTTGTTTTTTTTTTTTTTTAAACAAATGTGCCAGACATGCTGTTGAATACCAGAAGATACAAAGAAAGGGGAAAAACAAAACAGTTTCTGCTTCCAGAAACATATTGCCTAATGGGGAAGACAACATGACAACATCTAAGTGCCAACAAGATATAGCTAAGATAAACTGGCGATAACATTAAAGGAAAAACACAAGTTTTAAAGGTGACTGGGAAAGACTTCTTCTCAAAGATGGAATTTTAGCTGGGACCTGAAGGAACCCTGGGAAGCCCAGAGGTAGAGATAAGAAGAGAGAAAATGGAGTCATCCAGTGAAAATACTAAGCCCTAAGGAAAGGTCATTGTACTCTTCCACTAGCTAGATGATGTAGAACAATTCACTTTATCTCCTGGGCATTGATTTTCTAATCTGTGTAAGGTAAGAAGGTTGTACCACCTGCTCTCAAAATTTCCATCCAACTCTTCATCTTGATGGATTCATGAAAGAGATAGGACTTGCCCTTTCCATCCCTTAAGGGAAGAAAGATGCAGAAAGAATCCTTAAGATTATTAAATTACTTCAATCTGCTTTTATTTACCCCTTTTTAGCTTCTAGAATAGGCTTTGAACAGAATGCATTGTGACAGTAAAGTAATCCAATTCAAGCCTTCACAGTGAGATTACACATAGTAATACAGATCAGTTACCTGCTTTCTTGCCTTTCTCCATTTATAGCTATCCCACTCTCAACACTCAATAGATAATTATAATCTTATTATGTTTTTCTCTTAAGATGTAATATCTGAGATAAAGCTAAGAAATGTGAAGAAAACTTAGACAATTTTACTCCATTGCAGTATGATGGAAGATACTTTATATTTTTGAAGGTTAGGTGACACTGTGTATTCAAGAACACTCAGTTCTGTGGATTATTAGGGAATGCGGTGGGAGGGGGAAAGGATGGGGAAATAAATATATAGGGAAAAGAAACCCATTTGGGTTTTTTTTTGTGTGTGTGTGTGTGTATGTGTGTGTGTTTGTACACATACATTTTGCTCATATGTTTATCTTTCTCCAAGTATTATTTAAGTTTCTTAGGAACTTTCTGTTAATTTTATGAATGACTCCTCAGATTTCCTTGACTTTTCTAAGTAAATTGTAATGCTAAAAACCAAGTTTTTAAACATTTTACTGAGTCTTCCCTTCCCTCCCTTTGCAATCTTGGTTCCCTGTCAGCCATTTAACAATGGCATCCCTTCATCCGTAAATCTCTAGTCACTCAGCAAATGCCACATGATGTGATGACAAGATCAGAAGACCTGGATTCAAATCACAAATCTGTACCTTACTATGTGTCTCACTTTGGGTGAGATACTAAATTTTTCTGAGCCTCAGGTTGCTCATACATCTAAAACAGGAGAATTGAGTAAGATAGTTGTTAAAGTCTCTTACAATTCAGTCCCTTCCCTAATGATCTCTAATGCTACAGCAATAGTAACAGTAACAGCCGGAGTGGCGAGCATAATAAAAACTCATATTTATATAATGCGTTACAATTTTCAAAGCACATTTTATATATTCTCTCATTTAATTCTTATATCAAACCTGTGAGGTTACTGTCATCATCTTTGTTTTTTTGAGCTTTTTAGCTGAAGGAATCACTAAATCAGACCAGTGATGTTTAATATCATTTCAGATAATCTGACCTCAAGTGATTTGAACTGCTGAACAGCAATGCTTATATTCATCTTTGATTGACTTCCTCTTATGGTAACTAGTAGTGCCTATTTTAAAATGTCTCATTCCAACTCCACCCCTACATAACACTCACTGGACAATCTCACTTCATAATTTACTGAGATGAAAACTATACATGATGAGGTAATCATCTTCCCTCCTACAGACATGAATATCTCTCTGTGCCTTTATTCATTATGAATGAGTTGTGTATTATCTTCACAAAGATTACTCCTCTTCTACTTATATCCTTGATCTCATCATCTTCTAACAGGACCTTATTCCAAAGAGTGCATTCTGTTCCATTCTTTTCCCACCCCTTTCTTTCTAGCTCTCATTTTCAATTCCTCTCCCCACCTTTTCTTTTCTTTTTTTTTTTTTTTTTTCATTTTTAGTATTTCTCTATTGGCTCTTTCTCCTGCAATTAGACATAGGTTATCTTTCCAGCTATCCCCTCAAGCTAAAGAGGCACCCCATTGCCATCCTCCCCTTCACTGATATTCTTCCAGTTTTTCCCCTTGCACTTTCTCTTCATCCCTAAGGTTTCTATTATTCATCCCTGTACTCCCAAGACCTAATGAAAATAGCTTTCTAAAGGTCTTATAATCTAAACTGTGTACTTACTTGATTCTGAATCTTTTGCTATTCCTTATTCCTCTGGACCATTCTGTAGCATTTGACGTGATTGACTAGTCCCCTCTTTCTTGAAAATATCTCCTTTTTTAGTTTTATTAACATTCTCTCAGGTTTTGTTTTCTACTTGTGTAACCCCTCCTTTTTGTTCATCTCTATTAGTAAATCTTTCTACCACCCCATAAATGTGATTGTTTTCCAAGTCTCTGTACAAGACTATTTGTTCTATCTGGGCAACTAGTTGGCACAGTGGATATAAACCAGGAATAACTAGATTCAATTTTGACTACAGACACTTAATAGCTATGTGACCTTGTGCAAATAAATTTAATCTATGCTTAGGTTCCTCATCTATATAAAAATGGGAGTAACAAAGAAAGCAAATTCATTTGAAATTCAGCTAAAGCAAAATATGATAAATATAATAATAATAAATATAATCAAGTATTCTCAGTTGCTACAAACACAAAAACATATGCCAAAGTGAACTATTTATTGAAACATGTTTCCCACCATTTTGGAGTTTCCATGTCACTACTTTGCCCAGAAGCATATATAATTGAAGGTGTCTTGCTGCTATCCATTTTTAGCAACTCAGTTAACTCAGAAAAAAGAAACCAAAACAAACAAACAACAAAAATTGCTTTTGCTTTGCTGAGCCATGATGAATCACACTATGATCATACTGGTGTCTGATGATTCAATAATAGATTTTGTCTGGACATGCAACAAATGAGTTACTTCATGCTAGAATGGAAGGCTAAGAAGCTTGCTTGGTACGAAATTTCATTGAGCATAAACTAGCCATTACATTGATAGAACCCTCATTCTGTAACATGAACCCATATACATGAAATCATATACATACTTCAATTTTGTTATTTGATAGCACTGAAAATTTTTTGAACTGAACTAATTTGAACTGAATTGAGCTAAATGAGTTAAGTAAATCAGATAAACTCTGACATTTCCTGACATAATTTAATACCTTTGAACTATGGACAAAAGTATATTCTTGGCTTTCAAGTTTCCATATAATATGGCCCTATTCTAACAATCTCACTTATTTTTTTACCACCTAAGAATAAATTACTTGCCCAAATTAGGTCAGTTTTATTACTGTCTATCTCCTTGGTTAGGTTTACTCTACACTTTCCTCCTTACTTTAATCTATTGCTCCCATTTGAAGCTCCTTTTCTCCTAGTCTACTCCTATTTGCATTGAACACATCTTTCAATTCCAAACCAAGTCATGATTATGCCTGTTTACATTGAATCTATCATTCATTTCCCAACTAAGTCACAATTAACATGTAATTCTTTCCCTGATTCACACATATTGTACAATTTTTTTCCTTCTCTAATTCCTTTTAATATATGCTGCATAATTAGTGCCTTTCCATTTGTTACCTGGTTCTCTAAAATTCTCTATTAACTGGCTCTGATTAAATAACATATTGATGCTTTATCATCTAAAAGATTTTAATCTCTTTGGCTAGGAATTCTGCTTTAATCTGTCTTAAATGTCAAGAGCTCAACATAGTGTCTAGAATATAGTAAGAGATTAATAAATGTTTATTCTCTTCTGTCTTCTTGTTATATATGCCCCATAGTATGTTGCATAGAGCTAGGCTTAGAAGAAATCATGACTGAATTTGTTAATGATTCCTGTTTTTGAGCAATTTAAGTCCTATATCTTTGCCATCAATCCTATGCCTTGATTACTGTTGAACCCCACCCTTCTCTTTCTCTCTCTCTCTCTCTCTCTCTCTCTCTCTCTCTTTTTCTCTCTCGCTCTCTTTCTCTCTCTCTTATCTCTCTCTCTTATCTCTCTCTGTCTCTCTTTCTCTCTCTCTGTCTCTCTCTCTCTATCTCTCTATCTCTCATTCTTTTTTCTTCTTCAGAGTCTGAGCTGACAATAGATAATTGATCCAAAAGACAATCTCAAGGCCAGTGGTTTATTTTTGGTTTTGTTGTTGCTATTTTGTTATTTTTAAGAGCAAAAAAGGGAGAGAGAGGGGCAATTGACTTGAAAAAACAACAACCAGGGGAAAAGATTCCCTGCCTAATTTCATGTTAGCCAACCTAAAGAAACTTTAGGCTTTTGAGAAAGATGAATTGACAATTTTCCTCCCTTCCTTTTTATTCCTGCTTTCTTCTTTCTCTATATTGCCATCATCCATGGCCCAATTAAAGTCATGTTTTCCTTAAACAAAAATCAAAGAGAGAAGAGAGAGAGAGAGAGAGAGAGAGAGAGAGAGAGAGAGAGAGAGAGAGAAAAGAAGAGGAAGAATCGTCTGGGCATGTAGTATACATCAGTAGTCTGGTTTTACCGACAGGTGCATTTGTCATGCCCTGGGGAGCAATAGCATTTGTTTCACTTTTATTAATTGAGGAGATTATACATCTAGAATAAGCTCTTTTTTCTTTTTTCTTCCTCTTTTTTTTTCTTCTTCCATTTTTTCTTGCATTCCATGGTTAAGTAAGAAAGAGAAAAAAAATCTTTTCTTTAAGTTTTTCTTAGATTCTAATTAAGTATGATGAGAGTGAGAGATCTTACAGCAATGTGGAAGGCTCCGAATACTGACAAGGTCAATTATCTCCTGATAAGCTGTGCACCGGCAAGTATTAATAATATGACTAATATTAATTGAATGTGAGTTCATTGAGTTTTATTTCTTATTTTAAAGTTCTCTTGGCGGGTGTGCGCTCCATGGTGCACAGAGAATGATGGATGGGACTCATGGAATAGCTAATAAGTCTAAAGACCCCTATGGCCCAAGAGGCTCAAAGAAGATGCAGGTTTGATTATCTGACTACATACCTTGTTGTACCTTTATGGAAGGGAATAGGGTGGACTGAAAAAGAGCTGTTTTTTTACAAAATAATTTGTTACATTCATGATGAAGAAATATGAACTCTAAAATTTGTGAATTCAAAGTTCCCAAGTAAAATGAGTTGATCTTAATGATCTTACATACTTTGATTTACATTTAGTTGGGGTGTAAAGCCAATGTTTCCTATGTTTTGTAGGACAGTTGTGTTCTAGCAAAATGACCCAGAAAAAAACAATTTCTGAAAACACACTTTAAAATATCATATCATTATAATATTTTTTTCATAAAATGATCTCTAAAATGATTTGGAAATATATGACACAAAGGATTAAGATGGGGTCATGCCTATAACATGTTACATGAAAGATAATTGTTTTGCTATACTTTTTGAACACTGGGATCTCCTTCTGCCACTGTCCTCTAACTCCCCACCACCAAAAAAAGAACAAAGAGATTTTTAAATTATATCTTTTATTTTCACAACATTTTTTCATCTTTATTTTAAAATATATTTCTTGTATTTCTCACCCTCACAAAAAATATCCCTTACTTTAAAAATAAACCAATAAATAAATAAACAAAGTAATTTAAAAGGGTAAGTTGAGCAAAACTAACAAACACACTCGCTAAGTTTTGCTCAAGGTCAGATAACCACTGAATGACAGAGATAAATAGAAACTGGAATCAAAGTTTATTAAAACTTTGTCCATTATATCAAGATTCTTTTGCCTCAGGTGTTCTATTCCCCACCCCTTCCATGCTCATACCTCCCCCAAACATTCCCATTTCTATTGGTATTACCACTATTTTTCCGGATGCTTTAGTACCCAACTTTGGAGTCATTGTTGACTTTTCTCTTTTCTTCAGTCACAAGTGCATGGTCAGTCATCAGGTATTGCCAATAATCCTACTGCATAACTTTTTAGATTGTTCCCCTTTTCTCCACTATTTCTCTGCTATTAGCTTAGTGTCAACTTTTACCTGGCTTATTGAACTAGCTTCCATATAGCTCTTCCTGTTTCTAGTCTCTCTCCTAATCCATTGTCTACACAGTTTCCAAATTGATAGTCCTAAAACACATATCAATCATGTTACCTATCCCCTACTCAAAAATCTAATCGTTTTTTTGTGTCTTGTATAAAATATAAATTCCTCAACCTGCTGTTCTGAATGTACATCTTTTGACTGTATGACTTTGCACAAGTTATATATACCCCATGTCTGAAATGCATTCCTCCCTCACTTTTACATCATAGAATATCTCCCCTCCTTCAAAGCACAAATCAGATACCACCTATTATACCTTTTCCTATGATTCTCCCCACCCTTTAGGGGAGGAGCACTACAAATAATACCTGTGATTGCCTGTTAAAAAAAAAAAAACACAATAATAACAATAATAATAGTTAGCATTTATATATCACTTAAAGATTCACAGAGTACTTTACAAATTATATCTCATTTTATCCTCACAATAACAATAAGAAATAGAGATTAGTAATAATAATAATAGTTACCATTAATATAGTGTTTACAGTACACCAAACACTGTGACAAATGCTTTGCAAATCTTTTTTCATTTGATCCTCACAACAACCAAGGGATTTAGGTACCATTATTTTTATTTTACAAATAGGAAACTGAGACAAAGAAATGACTTTCTGAGTGTCACAGAGCTACTAAAAGTCTGGTCTAAGGCTTAATTTTGAACTCAGGTCAAAGGGAATACTTAAGAAATAGAATACTAGGCTTGAGTCAAAAAGATTCAGCTTCCCAAATTCAAATCCTGTCTTAAATACTTCATAGCTATGTGATCTTGGGTAAATCATTTAACCCAGCTTACTTCTATTTCCTCATTCATAAGATAATTTACTTTTTGTGTCATCATTTGAGGTTTTATTGGCAAGGATAGTAGAGTAGTATGTCACTTTCTTTTCTAAATTATCTTATGAATGAGGAGAGGCTATTATTATCACCATTTTACAGATAACAAAACTAAGGAAGATAAAGTTAAGTTATGATGAGGATAACTTTGAAATCTGGCCTAAGTCTCTCCTCTGCAAAACGCAGCATGCAATTTTTCAAGAACCTAGGAAGAGAGAAACTAGTTACTTCATGAAGACAACATCATTCAAATACTTATATACCAGTGAGCAAAACATCTGTCTGTCACTGATTGTGTCTACACAAGCATAGCCTAGATAGATGAAAGTGACTTCTCAAAATTCATGAAGTGTTTCTCTTTAGAAATTGGGTTAAGGGATAGAGTGAACAACTGTTAGGATATTGACCATTCATATGGTATTCAGAGAAGAGAAAATATTGCCTCTAACACATTGCTTCCAAATTATTCATATCAGTTCTTTTGCCGATAATTTACTTCATTATTCCCCACCACCTATGTCCATTCTATACAACCTTTAAAAACCAGATGAATTTTCTTCTCCTTTCTGACTTTTTGCTTTAATTTTAGCCCACAGTGATTTCTCCCTTCGTTGAACTTCAATAGCATTTTTTTCCCAGTTCCTCTTATTTGACATTAGACTCCTGAGGAGCTTTTGTATTATTGTCATCCTCATTCTTGATTGCTTGACATTTCATTTGTCTTTACAAATCCTATGAGAGGAAGAACTCTATCTGACACTTACAAGAATCTCTCACAATGGGAGATACAGATTTGGTCCAGAAGTTAGGGAGATCTGTTTTTAATCTTGTCAGATATTTTCTGTGTATCTCTAAGACCTTCAGCTTTTTAAAAGCTTTTTATTTTCAAAACATACTCATAGTTTTCAACATTCATCCTTGCAAAACCTTGTATTCCAGATGTTTTTCTCCCTCCCTTAACCTACCCCCTCCCCTAATCCAATATATGTTAAACATGTGTACATATTCTGTACATATTTCTACACTATCATGCACAAGAAACATCAGAGCAAAAAGAAAACAAAATGAGAAAAAACAAAATGCAAGCAAATCACAATAAAAAAAGTGAAAATACCAAGTTGTGATCCACACTCAGTCTCCACAGTCCACTCTCTGGGGGCAGATAGCTCTCTCCATTACAAGTCCATTGGAACTGGTTTGAATCACTTCCCTGATGAAAAGAGCCACATCCATCAGAATTGATCAGTTATAATATTGCTGTTGCTGTGTGCAATGTTCTCTTGTTCACTCAGCATCAGTTCATGTCACTTCAAGCCTCTCTGAAATCACCCTGCTGGTCATTTCTTATAGAACAATAATATTCCATAACATTCATATACCACAACTTATTCAATCATTCTCCAACTGATGGGCATCCACTCAGTTTCCAGTTCCTTGCCACTACAAAAAGAGCTGCTATAAACATTTTTGCACATGTGGATCCCTTTTCCTCCTTTATGATCTCTTTGGGATATAGAGCCAGTAGTTGGCACTGCTGGGTCAAAGGGTGTACACAGTTTGATAGCCTTTTTGGGCATAGTTCCATATTACTCTACACAATGATTAGATCAGTTCACAATGTATTACTGTAAATCCCTCAACTTTTATAGGATATCTGTAAAGTTTGTGTGTGGAGAGGTATATATGTCTACCTTCATAATATTGTGAAGGATCAAATGAAGGAATGAAGTACTTTGCAATTCTTCAGTGCCATATAAAAAGTCAGATAACACCATTATTATGGAGACCATATGGTACAATGTCTAGAGAGCTGATCTTAAAGCCAAGAAGATCTGGTTTCAATTCTTGCCTTTATTCCTGCTGTCTGTGTGATTATATAATTTTATAAGTTGTAGAGAATTCCTTCAGGTGGAAGAAGAGTTTTCCAAACAGACAGTTTCCTGTCCCAATGAAGTCGTAGATCTAGTCCATGTTCTTCTTTTTATTATTATTATTAATGAATAGCAGTAAATAAATAATCAATTATTAGTGATCTTGTGAGTATAATGCAGCAAATCTGAGATGTAATGGGAACATACATTGGGTACAGGGAAAATGCTATGCAGATTTGTTTCCTGCATATTTCTGAAACCCTTTGAATAGGACAAAAGACATTTTGAGTTAGCAAATACTCTTATCATGGGGGGAGGGGAATTCAAAGGATGGGGCACCCACAATGCAGCACAAACACACACTAGTAAAAGCACTTTTTACTGCAAAGGAGAAAGGAGACTCATTAGTGGCATAACAGTGCCATAAGCCAGCCTCCTCCAGAGGCACAGAAGTTCATAGCAATGAAAAAGACATTGGAAGAGGTTGACACCATCTGTAAGTTTACATGTTGATGGCTTGGGGGAAAAGATTGAAATTATTCAGAAATACTGATGAAAAAGTTGATCGTCATGAAGAGAAAAATTTAATAGAACATAAATAGAAGATGTTCATATAATATACATATATACATACATATCCACATGCATGTTTATGCTACATATGCTACATATACATGACAGTATCTATCTACATATATCTATAGCAATATATTGTATTTTTGCCTATGTAAATATTTGTATATATGTGTGTGTGCATGTAGATATGTATGTATTATGGATAATGTTTAGATCTACTTATGTGTATATACATATATAATTTTTCTATACACAATCATAATTATATATGATTCATAGTAGGTTTTCACCCATTCTTTTTCTAAATCAGCTACCTTGAATTAAATATTTTTGACTTTTTAAATGGCATCTCTCCATCTATAGAGAGATGCAGAAAGAGTCCAAGGTCTAGTGAACAGCTTAAGATCCACAATGTTTCCCAATGATTATATCTGTATATTTTTTCCTACTCTGAGTGGGGAACAGTAGCCCACCCTGCCAGGGAGTGACAGCAGTTGACGGCTGGAATATTAAAATTTGATGCTTGTGACTTGGGTTCAATAAAAATACATCAAAAAGGATGAAACCCTTCCAACTCAATTGTGCATTTTGCCTTGCAATTTTCTGAACAAAAGTAGCTGGAATCTCGATTGAAGCACATTGCAATGTTCCATCACCTGCATCTTTCAGAATGTGACCTGACACTGCTTTCTCCATTTTCCATTTTCTCAGTTAAATGCATAGCATATTTGTAAACTATGTTTATTTTATTGTAAATAGAGTTTGGGTTTCCCTTGTTATTGTAGTTCTATGCTTTACCTCTGTCCTTATCTGAGCATCTCCACATACTGCAGGGAAACCAACAACTGAGATAGAAAACCCTTCCCCCAAAGTTTCTTTAGGGAAAGTTTAGTTCCATGAAAATATTTCAATGTCGTTGCAAAATGTGTATTGTAAAAGGGTGCCTTCACATTCTTTAAGAATATTTTTTATTTGTAACTCTTCACAGAACCATATTTCTGAAATTTTCAGCTTAGATATAATAAAACCTCAGAGCAGAATTGGGGTGGGGAAGGTGGAAAGCTGTGGAATGAGAAAGCATAGAAAGCAATGGCTTTTTTTCCTCCTAGAGAATAGACATGTCAAAAAGTTGCTGTCAAAATTATACCTGAAACTCCAATTTACAGAGGCCACACAAATTATACCATGACAGAGGTGAGTTTTGAACCCCAGTCTTTTGACTTAAAATTCAGCATTCTTGTCACTGTTATGCTTTCCCTCCACAGACACAAGGAGTTAATCTCTTAGACATGAGAGAGAATTTTGGAAGACTCATCATATTCTTTCTAAACCTACTGTTATTTTCCTTCTGTGACTTAAATGCCTTCTCTGAGGAGGTGATTATTTTTTAATCTATATTCTCTTCTAAACCCTATTAGGGAAGTAAAAGCTTATTTCTTAAGATAGAAGACCCAAATTAAATCAGCACTCATATCCCAATCATATTCTGTGCACATCTTTCCATGTTGCAACTAAAGGAATTAAAAAATACCTTGAATTATGATAGAGGGTGATATAGTGTAAAACAAAGTTTTGACCTGATGTTTAAAAGACCCTACTTACAGTATCTTTCTATCATTAAATCATACTGTGAGCTTGAGGAAGTCAGTTAATGAGAGCTCTTCTAGATAACAATTTGCTAAGATCACATCCAGAGGAGTGGAAAAGAGAGACAGAGACATACAGAGACAGAAAAACAGAGTCAAAGTGAGAGCTCAATGAGTAAGGACGTTTTGACTGTATAAAAGAACATCTGTCTATAGGAAAGGAAGAGAAAGAAAAAGGAGGAGAAGGAAGAGGAAGAAAATGAGGAGGAAGAGGAAGAGGAGGAGGAAGAAGAAAAGAAGAAAAGGGGGAGGAGAAGGAACAGGAGGAGGAGACATTAAATAGAAATTAAATAGAAATGAGACATCATTCTTTCCATGAAATCTATCTTTACAAAATATATAAATATTCATCATTAACATGATCAGTTATAGTAGCTCTCTATCACCTAAATTTGGTGTCCAAAATCCTTTATAACCCAGTTCTTTCTGACACTCTCCATCTTCATGCATCTAATTCCCACGCTTTCCTTTACTCTGTGATCCAGTGGCACTGATCTCCTTGATATTCCTCACCACAAAACATTTCATTTCCATACTTCAGTCACTTTCAGTGGCTATCCCCCATGCCTAGAATTCTCTTTTTCCTCACCTCTACTTTTCAGGTTCTCTGGCTTCCTTCCAGTTCTATGTGAAAGTTTATCTTGTACAAGAAGCTTTTTCTTAATGCAAATTTCTTCCTTTTATTGATTAGTTCCAATTTATTCTGCCTATATTTTGTTTGTACGCAATTGTTTGCATGTTGTCCACCTCATTATATTGAGCTCCTTAAAAATATTTTTGGAGGGGTGAGTTGCTTTTAGTTTTTTTTTTTTTATTCTTTTGTTTGTTTGTTTGTTTTGCTATGTGTTCTTTGTATCTATAGTGGTTATCACAATTCCTGTGTTTAACAAATAGCAAATCCCTAATAAATGCATGTTGATAAGAATAAATAAGATAAATGTTGATTAGATAAATACATCTGCTTAGGTTTGGAAATGTTCCAATAAAAAAGAAATATTTAATATTAGACATGATTTTTCAGATATTGTCTGAAACAGAAAAGTAAAAATGGGACTATCTCTCTCTTAACCTAAACATTATAATCATAACAGTTTACTTAATAACAAAAAGGACTTATTGTTATTCAAACTTTACAGAATAGGTAAGGCCAAATCATTTAACTCAAATACCTTGCTGACTCTATTAAAACTAACCATAGTAATCTTAATCAACCAAGTTGTGGGGTATAAATTTAATGCAGCAGCCAATGATTTGGCTAGATACTTCACCAAAAGTATTTATAGAGCATCTGATATATTTCTATCCCTATGCTAACTTCTACAAATGAAAAATAGTCAATCAGTCAACAGTGACTTGCTTCCTATCCCCATAGAGTTTATAATTTTGTTGGTGCTATGGCTTTAAGGAAAAGGAAATAATTTGAATGTATGTCTATGTGTGTATACATGTATGTATGTGTATTTTAACTTTGGTGGAACTACTTCTCTAACATTCAGGGAAAAAATAGAAATCACTTTGGGGAGAGACAAGAGGAGAGAATTTTCAGTCTTGACTTTATATGGGGAACTATTTGGGTAGAAATGTCTTCACAATGTACATCTTTATTCCTCTGTGGCTTAGAAACTTAAGAGTTGGTTGGGAATGTTGATAGGTCAAGTGACTTTCTTGTGGTCACAAAGCTCATATGAGTTAAATATAAATTTGAACTTAAGATCTTCCTGACTTCAAGGTCTATCTATTCTATCAATTATGACAATAATAAGGTATCATATAAATAGAAGTACTTATATTATAATGCTAAATATGTGTTTGATAGAATTCAGAGTAGGAGAGTTTACAGTGGGCTGCGGTGATCAGGGAGAATTTAGAGAGAACTTGGGATTTCACTGAACCTTAGCATATGCGGATATATGGAGAAAGGAGTGGAGAAGTAATCTAAAAAAAAAAAAAAAAAAGGAAATTGAAGTGAGAAAAGACAAAAAAAACAAAGGTAAGGGGACAAACAATGGTTTAAAAAAAAGTTTACAGTTTCCAAAGATAGGAAAGAAGACTGAAAAAAGAATAAATAAAATAGATGGAATAGGACAAATGGATAGTTTTAGAGATATGTAAAGTGGTATATCTCATCTCCAACTTCAGAGAAAAGAGAGATAATTAAAATGTCTTTAGAGGAGTCACAGAAAGTTCAAATTCGATATACTAATACAGGTACTAAAAATCTCATTGCAATGCCTTTTTATTATTTTTGAGGTTGTGAGGGTCTCCAAGACCCTAATTGACAAGGAATCTCCATGGAGATCTGCATTATGCTTGAGTCTACTAAGGAAACAGAAGAGAAATTAAATTCCTCTTGTCAAAATTTCTTTGGATTCTTTTCAAGTTCAGTGCTGAATCAAAGCCCAATTCAAGGCTGTGCCAGGTTCCACTTTTTCTTTGCATATCCCTTATCATATTCTAGTGGCAATGGCTTTTATTATTGCAACCCCAAATTACTTTAACCCAATCCCCTCTCCAAGTAACAATCAGATTAGAAGAAATAGGATCTTATGAATCTTGCTTAATGCCTTTCTCTTTACCATTTTCCCTAATCTTTATTGCCTGTGCATTGCAACTACATGCATGAAAAGATAAGACAATTTTCCAAAGACAGTCTAAAATCCCAACAGGTAGGATATAACCATCTGGAGTCCAACAAGCCCATCATTTTTTTTTTTTCTTTTGGTGAGACAGTTTTGAGTTTTATGAAAGCAATCCCAATAGGCAAAGGTCTACTACCTGTTTGTAACTTCCTTGAATTAAAAATGATAATAATAATAACAATAACAACAATAACAACAGTAATACAATGTTTCTTTAATGTCATGCTCTGAATTATAAACAGCAAGTTGGCACATCTCTCACTTTATTCATTCTAATTACAATTGTCCTGTCACTGAGATGCCATCCTGACTAAAAGCAAATCAGGTAGTGTGTCCCCAGGGTCCTCTTAGTAACAGGAAGGCTGTCTCCAGTGGCATCAACATGACAATTTCTTCTCTCCCACTTCAAAGTGGAGGGTCCCTCTGGACAGTTTCACATTTGATTATTTTCACTAGCCTCTCTTTCTGCTGCTTGATTAGCATCTCATTCACCTAAGAAATTAGACTAAAATGTGTGGCCACAAAAAATAGAAAAGAAAAGAAAAGAACATAACTTGCACCCACCTATTAGGACATGTACAATTTTATGGGAAAAAAAAATCTCAACATCAAAGATTTGGAAATCCTATTCAGGGTAAGGTTGGGGTACCTTCATATAAATTATAAATGCTCATACTTTAGGAATTGATCTACTCACTGACCAAGGGATATAAGCAATAGGTTTTTCCAGACAAAAAGTAAGAATATTTTAACAATTTAAAACTAATTAGAGACTCTATTTCCTCCTTTTGTTTTTAAAAAATTTCAACTTTGTTGAAAAGAACAGATAGACAGGCAAGCAGGCAGATATAGACATAAAGAGAAACAGAGGGTTAGACAAAGAGACAGAAAAGACAAAGAATAAAAAGAGAAGAAGGTAGTAAGCAAGCAAGAAAGGATGGAAGAAGGAAGGAGGGATCAAGGGAAGGAACTACTAATCAGACACCAAATCTAACTCTATTCAGTTCTGTAATAATTATGCTTGAGTACTATATTATTGTAACTTCTGTAGTTAAACTATTTAGTTTTATGCTTTGCACTCATTCAAGTGAAGCACATTTCTATAGCATGATGAAATTAACTGTAGATGAGAATAAAAATAAGACTATACAATTGATATGGTCAGTACATAGCTCATTCTCCAAACCAGAATCATCCTGAGGGTACTATGAATCCAGAATAGTATTGTAATTTCCCTTTTTTTAATGAAGACCGAGTTAGCACCCTGGATACCTTAGAATCAGCCAGAGTCAGGATAAGCAAAAGTCCTTGGTCTTTATTCTTGGTCTTTAGGGGTAGAAATGAAGGAAATGGACATAGGAATCTCCATATCTCTCCTCTTCTTCTCCCGCCCAAAAGTAACATCAGCATTCTTATATATCACTAACAAAATCCAACAGTCAGAGTTACAAAGAGAAATTCCATTTAAAGTAACTACTGATAATATAAAATATTTAGGAATCTATCTGCCAAGGGAAAATCAGAAACTTTATGAGCAAAATTACAGACCACTTTTCAAATAATTAAGTCTGATCTAACCAATTGAAAAATATTAAATGCTCTTGGATAGGCGAGCAAATATAATAAAGATGATATTACCTAAACTAATCTTTTATTTAGGCTATACCAATCAGACTCCCAAAAAACTATTTTATGACCTTAAAAAATAACAACAAAGTTCATATGGAAAAACAAAAGGTCAAGAATTTCAAGGGAATTAATGAAAAAAATCAAATTATGGTGGCTTTAGCTGTACCAGATCTAAAATTATATTATAGAGCAGCAGTTACCAAAACTATTTGGTATTGGCTAAGGAATAGATTAGTTGATCAGTGGAATAGATTGGGTTCAAGGGATAAAAAGTCAACAAATATAGCAACCTAGTCTTTGACAAAACCCAAAAGATCCCAGCTTTGGGATAAGAACTTACTGTTTGATAAAAATTGCTGGGAAAATTGGAAACTAATATGGCAGAAACTAGGCATTGATCCATACCTTAAGCCGTACACCAAGATAAGGTCAAAATGGGTTCATGACCTAGGCATAAAGAATGAAATTATTAATAAAATTAAAGGAACATAGGATAGTTTACCTCCTCAGACCTGGGAAGGGAAGTCTTTATGACCAAAGCAGAACTAGAGATCATTACTGATCACAAAATAGAAAATTTCGATTATACCAAACTGAAAAGTTTTTGTACAAATAAAACTAATGCAGACAAGATTAGAAGGGAAGCAATAAACTGGGAAAATATTTTACAGTCAAAGGTTCTGATAAAGGCCTCATTTCCAAAATATATAGAGAATTAACTCTAATTTATAAAAATCGCCATTCTCCAATTGAAAAATGGTCAAAGGATATGAACAGACAATTTCAGATGAAGAAATTGAACTATTTCTAGTCATATGAAAAGATGCCCAAGTCATTATTAATCGAGAAATGCAAATTAAGACAACTCTAAGATACCACTACACACCTGTCGATTGGCTAAGATGACGGAAAAATAATGATGATTGTTGGAGGATTGGAAAAACTGGGACATTGATGCATTGTTGGTGGAGTTGTGAACAATCCAACCATTTTGGAGAGATAGTTTGAACTATGCTCAAAAAGTTATCAAACCGATACCCTTTGATCCAGCAGTGTTACTACTGGGATTATATCCCAAAGAGATTATAAAGAAGGGAAAGGGACCTGTATTGCACGGAATGTTTGTGGCAAGCCCTTTTGTAGTGGCTAGAAACTGGAAACTGAATGGATGTCCATTAGTTGGAGAATGGCTGAATAAATTGTGGTATATGAAAATTATGGAAATTACTGTTCTGTAAGAAATGACCAACAGGATGATTTCAGAAAGGCCTGGAGACTTACACGAACTGATGCTGAGGAAATGAGCAGGACCAGGAGATCATTATATACTTCAACAACAATACTAGATGATGACCAGTTCTGATGGATCAGGCCATCCTCAGCAACGAGATCAACCAAATCATTTCTAATGGAGCAGTAATGAACTGAACTAGCTTATACCCAGAAAAAGAACTCTGGGAGATGACTAAACCATTACATTGAATTCCAATCCCTATATTTATGCACACGCATTTTGATTTCCTTCACAGCTAATTGTACAATAATTCAGAGTCTGATTTTTTTGTACAGCAAAATAATGTTTTGGTCATGTATACTTATTATGTATCTAGTTATATTTTAATATATTTAACATCTACTGGTCATCCTGCCATTTAGGGGGGTGGGGGTGAGGGAAAAATTTGAACAAGAGGTTTGGCAATTGTTAATGCTGTAAAGTTACCCATGTATATATCCTGTAAATAAAAGGCTATTAAATAAAAAAAAAAAAAAAAAAAAAAAGTAACTCTGACTTGTCTTACTCCACCCTCTAATCCCTCCTACAGTTCTCTGTATACACCAATAGATCAAGTCAGCACAGAATAGTGGGGCAGGCCATTTTCCAAGCATATGCTAATAGATTATTGTCCAATAAGTAATTAGCCTTAAGTGCTCTGTCCTCCAAGTGCGCCTACTCATAGTTTCAGCCCTTTACATCTCCTGCTTTTTTTTTGTTTTAGAACACAGGTGGTTAGGCCATCCCTGACTTCTCAGGGAGGTGAGAATCCCAAAAAGAAGGTGATCGCCACCCCCATCCCCCAACTTCTCAGGAAGGGAGGTGAAAGCACTAAAAAGGAGATGATCACACCCTCCCTGACATCTCAGGAAGGCAGATGAAAAGCACCAAAGGGAAGTGGGGATTGCTAGTGGGTTTCTGGGCTGAAGGGTCTTACTAAGGTTGGTGGAGGCTGGTGGAAAAGGGTACATTTGAGACTTATCATAATATCAGCCTGAATCCTATCCATCCTATCACTAGGAAAAAGGGTATTACTCTTTATTAATTAAGTCATTCTCTATACATAGAATACCCCTTTCAGAATTTTATTCATTTTTTTTTTATTTGTGCTTGATTGGGTACTCATTTAGATCTGCTTTTATCCACATAGTAATTGGAGAGGATAGAGAGCAGTGTATTTGCCCAGATCCACAATCTCTAAGGAGATGCCTGCCCAAAGTAGAATCTTGACTGTTTATATCTCCTGGTTTTATAATAATTACTATGTGCTTAAAACACATTTTATAATGTGGATTCATAATAAGGAGTAGATTCTCCTCTCACAAAAAAGACAAGTAGGTTCTGGATAGATCTAATTTTATCATCCCTTCTTAGATTCAACTATACCAGATAGGAGAAAGAAAATATACAATATCATCACATTAAATGTACTGACTGAGCTTTACTATTCTTTTTTTTTTTATCTTTGGTAATTTTGTTTTTTTGGGTTTTTTTTATTTTTATTTAATAGCCTTTCATTTACAGGTTATATGCATGGGTAACTTTACAGCATTAACAATTGCCAAACCTCTTGTTCCAATTTTTCACCTCTTACCCCCCCCCCCTCCCCAGATGGCAGGATGACCAGTAGATGTTAAATACATTAAAATATAAATTAAATACACAATAAGTATACATGACCAAACCGTTATTTTGCTGTAGAAAAAGAATCAGACTCTGAAATATTGTACAATTAGCTTGTGAAGGAAATCAAAAATGCAGGTGGGCATAAATATAGGGATTGGGAATTCAATGTAATGGTTTTTAGTCATCTCCCAGAGTTCTTTCTCTGGGCGTAGCTGGTTCAGTTCATTACTAAGAGCTTTATTATTCTTAATCTTCCTTTGGATACATAGCACATGAGTTTTACTGCTAGTAGGATTCTCTTCTATTGTCATTATTGTCATTTCCTTTAACTCTTCTTTAGAAGTACACCTTTGGCACTTTAAGGACTGCATCCCCTGTAGGTCCCAAGATAGTTTCTGAGGATGTAACAAGTGCCCAGGAAGGGTTTGTTGAATTGAATTGGTTACACCAACAGAAAAAATTCTTACCAAATTATTATGTTTAGGCCTTGAGATTGGAATCATAAAATTATAGATCTGAGTGGAAAGTATTTCAGAAAAATCTTGTCCATGGTAAAAATCTTAAATCTTAAAAAGCAGATTAAATTAAATTAAAAAGAGCTACAAAAATTCACTCTTGGAAAACAGTTAGCCAAATGGAAAAATAAGTACAAGGGTCACTGAAGAAAATAATTCCTTAAGAATTAGAATTGGGCAAGTAGAAGCTAATAACTCCATGAGAATTTAAGAAACAATAAAACTAAGTCAAAAGAATGAGAAAAAAAGAAGAAAAGTAAAACATTTCATTGGAAAGACAGCTGGCCTGGAAAATAGATCAAGGAGAGATAACAAGAATTATTGGACTACCTAAAAGTCCTGCCAAAAAAAAAAAAAAACAAACAAAAAAAAAACCTCAATAAGCTTAGTCATCATCTTTCAAGCAATTATATAGGAAAACTACTCCAGTGTCTTAGATCCACTGGATAGAATAGAAATTGAAAGAATTCTACCAATAATTATCTGAAAGAGATCCACAAATGAAAACTCCCAGGAATATTACAATCAAATTTCAGGACTTCCAGATCAAGAAGAAAATATTTTAACAAGCCAGAAAACAAACAAAAATCAATTAAAATATCATGGAATCACAGTCAGGATCACACTAAATTGAGAAGTTTCTACATTAAAGGATAATAGGGTTTGCTGGAGAGCAAAGGAGCTTTCCTTATAAAACTTTATAATCAACAATAATTTTTTTTACAGCAAGTCTCTCTGATAAAGCCTTCTCAAATATATAGGGAAATGAGTCAAATTTATAAAAATATTAGCTATTCTCTGATAAAAGGTCAAGGAATATGAACATGCAGTTATAAAAAGAAAGTCATATGAAAAATATTCTAAACTACTATTGATTTGATAAAGGTAAATTAAAACAGGCATAAAGATGATGCAGTGAATTGAGTGGTAGGCCTAGAGTCAGATAGGCTTGAGTTTAAATCAGTCCTCAGATACTTACTTGTACATGAGTCAAGTCACTTAACCCTATTTGTCTCAGTTTACTCGACTCTAAAATGAACTCAAGAGTGAAATGGCAAGCCCCCCAGTATCTTTGATAAGCAAATCCCAAATGGAGTCACTGAGAGTTGGACATGACTAAAACAACTAGATAAAAACAACAAAAATATTAAAACAATTCTGAGGTAAATTCTTATGCCTACCCAAATTGAAAAATGCTGAGAGAATGAAGGGAAATAGGTACATTAATGAATTGATAGTAGAGTTATGAACTAGTTCAACCATTCTGGAGAACATCTAAAACTCTGCCCCAAAGGTTGTAAAACTATGCACACATTTTGATACAGCAATACCACTATTATTAGGGGCACTATTGTGCCCCTAAGAGATAAAAAAGGAAAAGGATCTATATGTACAAAGGTATTTATAGAAGTTTTTTTTTTTTTGATGGCAAAGAATTAGAAATTAAGGGGTTGCTCATCAATTGGGGAAAGTCTGAATAAGTTGTGGCATATGATAACTGTGATGGATTTATATTGTGCTATAAGAAATGACAAGTGCTACAAGAAATGTAGTTTGGAAAATAAAACAAATAAAAAAACAAGAGAAGACCTATATGAACTGAAGCAAAATAAAATTAAAAGAACCAGATCACTGTGTGTAATAACAGCAATGTAACCATAATCAACTGTGAAATACTTGACTACTTTGATCAGTATAATGATCCAAGACAATTCCTGAATTAACTAATGTACCCTCAGTACAAGATAAAGTCTAATTTTCTTGCTTTACTTATTTTGTGTGTAATATGGCTAATATTGTCATGTATTTTGAATAATTTCAAATGTATAACTGATACATTGTTTGTCTTGTCAATGGGTTGGTGAGAGATAGAAAGAAGGAAAGAATATGGAACTCGAAATAAAAAAAAAAAAAGAACATTAAAAAAATAAACAAAGAGCTGGATGTAATCTGACCAGGCAGAGTAATAGCAAATAACAAGAGAAAGAATAGTAACTTTTACATATCATTTTAAGGTTTGCAAAGTTTTTTTTTTTCATAATGTCCTAATGCCTGCAAAATTTTTCACCTATATTGATGTAGTCAATGTTTGAATTAATCTTTTATCTACCATATTATATTATTGACTTATTCATGATTTACCAAAACTCCTAGACTATTTTCATAAAAATTTACCTAACCATGTTTTCTCTAGCTTGAATAATTAAGTTGTTTTTTAACTCAAATTTAAGATTTTTACATTATCTTTTTTAAGTGAAACAATATTCTAGTTGTCACAATGGTTTTAGAAATTGATTCAGTCATCTGATATGTTAGCAATGCTTCCCATCTTGTTGTCATTTGCATATTTGAATAGAAAGCCAATTATCTTCCCCCAAAAAAACCTTGATATAAAGATTAAACATACAGGGGCAAGAACAGATCCCACTGGAACCATTATTTTAAGTTAAATTCTAACTATTAATGACTGGTCCTTGGTACCTACCATTTAGGCAGCCACAAATCCATTTGATTCTAACTACATACTATACTGATGATGGGCAGTGTGCTTGGAGTGGGAGGTAATTGTGAGGAACAACTTATACAAGCTTCTGAGACTGCTACATCCCTAAATAGATTAGAATAACAAAATTTTGGGGATCCTGTGGCCTTTGCCCTAATGTACCAATGATGCTGATTATCCAATGTAATGACAATTTTGCTTTATATAGATAAAAAATATTTAATGGGAAACAGCAGAATACAGACTATAATAATTTATAGCTCAGTAATGAATATGTTAATCTAATATAAATTGAACTATCAAGCACATGGTCCATGGATCATCAGGGGAATTCTTAGCTCAAGTTAATACAAATCTATCAATGATGAATTGTATATAATAAAATATAACTCATACCAATAATACCAAACATAAGATACATAATTATTCCAATAAAGGGTAGTATTGGTTGATTTCTCCTACCTTGAACTCTGTGAGGGAGAGGGAAAAAGACAGAGACAGACACAAAGACAGAAAGAGAGAGTCATTTAACTCAATTCCTTGTTCGAGTATACTTAAATCAGCCTGTAAATCCAGAAGAGAAAACTAGAATTCGGTGTAACCAGCAAGAAAGGGAAGAAAAATATAAGCTCAGACTATAGGTTCCCAGAGAAAGAATAAAAGCAGCAATAGAACCTCTAAGATTTTCTTCTTTTCATGTTAATACGATAAAACTTCAGCAAACTCACCTAGTTTACCCAGTTTAGTTACAAACTAGTCAATGAAGTTTTATGTACCTTCTCAGAAATAACTCTTTGGAGACGATGCAGTGTCTGTCCATGTTAGAAAACTGTTATCAGAAATCAGTTTGAAGTATCCTTATCAACTGAACAGAGATCCATGTCTTCCTTAGGGAACCCAGTAGCAAATTAAGAGTCTCCTATATCTATAATAGGAAGTGACCTCTCTCCATCTTTGACTCGGATTGAGAATCCAGGTGAAGGTAACAGAAGTTATTTTACTCCTAATTCCAATTCAAATAAGTAATAACTATGATATTGTAAAGAATAATAAGAACAGAGGACATTTTGTAATATTAACTCTGTTGGTGTATCAATGATATCTACCATCATATCCACCATATTCCCCAAAATTAAAAAAAAAAAAAATGAGGACATAGTTGTAGGATTTCCATTACTAAGTTGTTTCCAAAAACATTGTGAAGCTGAACATATCTTATAACATATAATAATGTAATTCCTCATATTGATGACATCCTATGTTATGACTATCACATTACCAAAAATGGGAAGAAATGAGAATCCCTATCACTGTAATCTTCTAAGATACCTTCTTCTCCAAGGAATCTTTCCTGATAACTCTGATAATTAGTGCTCTCTCCCTTCCTAGGCTATGTGGTATTTATTTTGTTTAATTGGTATCTCATATCTCATGCATCCTGCTAGGGCTTAAAAGGAATAGACTATTTCATTTTGATGTGTGTGTGTGTGCTTAGTGCCTAAAACAGTGACAGATGTATAATATACATGTTTCTTTAATTTTTATTTTTAAAATAATAATAGCTTTTTAGTTTTCAAAATACCTGAAAAGATAGTTTTTAACATTCATCTTGCAAAACCTTGTGTTCCAAATTTTTTTCACCTCCCACATCCTTCTTCTAAACAGTAAATAATGCAATATAGACTAAACATGTGCAATTCTTCTAAACATATTTCCACATTTATCATATTTATCATACTGCACAAAAAAATTAGATGAAGGAATCAAATGAAAGCAATAAAGAAACACCAACAATGGTGAAAATTCTATGCTGTGATTCACATTCAATCACAAAATTCTCTCTAGATACAGATGACTCTCTCAATCATAAGTTTATTGGAATTGATGTGAATCAATTCATTGTTGAAAAGACCCATGACAATTTATAATCTCATAATCTTGTTGCTGTATACAATGTTCTTTTGGTTCTACTCACTTAGCATCAGTTGATGAAAGTCTTTCCAGGCTTTTCTGAAATCAATCTGCTCATCATTTTTGATAGAACAATAACTTAAACTTAATTTTTAAAAGAACTTCAGGCAATTTGATAAAACAAAGAAAAAACTCTATTGAGGAAAATAGAACACTATATAAAGGAAAACAGGTTTAGACAATGACTGTATATCATATACTTCATTAAGTTTCAAATAGCTGCTCAACCTAAAAATAAAATGTCTCTTAAGAAATGGTCAAAAACAGATTGAACTATTTTTCAGAATAATTTCAGAATTATTGCTAGAGACAGAACTCTTAACCAAACAAAGGATAAAGCAGATCACAAAAGATATGAGATAATTTTAAATATGTGAAATTTAAATTTTTCACAAAAATAAAAGTAATGTACCAGTACATAAAGAGTATTTCTTAATAGGGGAAATTATCTTTATTTCAATATAGTTTTATAAGGTTTGATACTTATGATATTTAAAAAATTATACACAGATATCTAGTGAAGAAGTAAAACATAATAATATAAAAAAATTTCTCTAAATAACTAATAATACAATACACAAAATATAAACCTCCAAGTCACAAATTAGCAAAGATAGAAAAAAATTCAATGTTGAAAGGGTTTTGGAAAGATCAACATATTAATATGCAATTGGGAGAGTTATAAATTTGTTAAAAAATTTTGAAAAACAGTTTGAAATTATTATTAAAAGTAACTAAAATTTCTATATATTTTGACACAGAAATCCTGCTCTAGGAATGTACTAAAAGGGTCAAAGACAAAAAGAGGATTTCCACATTTTTTTTCAGGAATATTCATTAGTTTGGAATTTTTTTTAAATCAAACCAAAGAACTGGAAATGAAGTAGATGCCCCTAGA
Source organism: Sarcophilus harrisii (assembly GCF_902635505.1). Classification (NCBI taxonomy): domain Eukaryota; kingdom Metazoa; phylum Chordata; class Mammalia; order Dasyuromorphia; family Dasyuridae; genus Sarcophilus; species Sarcophilus harrisii. The sequence continues at coordinate 375,046,201 of NC_045426.1, read as the reverse complement.
CTGGGAAATGGTTAAAGAAATAATCAATATGATGGCCTACTAATGTTCCTCAAGAAACTAATGATGTGAATATTTCAGAGAAATAAGGGAGGACATATAAAGCAGTGACAGGAAAATAGTATGCACAATTATGCCAAGTTAAAGAGAAAGCATAATAAAGCAAAACTAAATTCAATGCAAATAAAATGATCAAGTTTGGCAACAAAGATTTGAGAAAAATGTACCTTTTTTTCTTGATGAGGGAAGTGGAGAACTTTGGGGTAGATACTGAATAAACTATCAAAATTATGTGATGTGTTACATAGCTTTAACAAATCTTTTTTCTTTTAAAGATATTTGGAAATTAATGTAATGCTGTAGTTTTGAATTTGTACAGCTATTTCAGATAGTAATTTAGACTTATGTTTTTGAACATGACCAATAGTTTTCAATCTCTCTTTTTCTCTGTCTTTGTCTCTCTCTGTCTCTGCCTCTTTCTGAAATGTTCATGAACACATGCACTGCTATTGTTTCTTTCTCTGTTTTGCATATATATATATATATATATATATATATGGATAAGATACTATTGGAACAAAAAATTCCTCTTAAAGGTTCTCTTTAAAGAGGGCTAAGAATTACCAGGCATCTCTTCATTTCCCACCAGCTGTTCTATTGGTTTTGGCTATAAAATCATAGTATCCTTCCCCCATAGTCTGAAAACTCCTTAAGAGTAAGGATTGTTTTTCTTTTTCTTATTTGTATCCCTAGCAGTTAGCATAATGGTTGGTATATAGTAGGGATTTATATAGTACCTAAATGTATTCAAGAGTGTACTAAATGCTTTACAAACACTATCTCATTTCATCCTCACAAAAAATCCTGGGAAAAAGATGTTGTTATTCACCTCATTTTACATTTGAGGAAACTGAGGCAAACAAAAGCAAAGTGATACATTTGAGGTCATAGAGCTAGGAAGTATCTGAGGCTTGGTTTAAACCCAGTTCTTCCTGACTCCAGGCTCAGCATACTATTTATTGCACCATTTAGATGTCTTTATAGTAAATTCTTAATAAATATTTATTGTATTGTAAATGAATAAAACTTTGCAATTTTCAAAAATTTTGAAGACCAAACAACCAGAAGGTATGGCAGTAAAATCTATGCCAGATTTGGTAGCTAGGCAACTGTTGATGTTCTGAGAAATAACCTTCAGTCCAGCTGTACCTGAAATGGCTAATCCCCAGTGACTATCTTATATTTGGAAGTGAACTTGTTGGAGACAACTCTTTGTAAAAACTAAGTCTAAACTCATTTTCCTCAGTGACCAAGATAATATAAGGGAGAATATAGCCCTCAGATTTGGGGGAAAACTATTTGTACTTTTTTGCTTGCTATATTTTAAAAAAATATTTTTAAAAATCTGTTTAGATTTACTCTTAAAAAAGAAGAAAAAAGATAATCATAATTATTAATTCTTGGCCTATTACAGCTAGGGGTATCTTTAATGACTATCCAAATCAAAAAATAGGTAAGGAATGAGTACCACCAAATTCTTTATTTGACACAAATATGCACTGATACCTAAACTAGGAGGGGCCAAAACAGAGAAAGAAAATTACAGACCAATCTCCCTCATGAATATTGATGCACAAATTTTAAATAAAATATTAGCATAGATTACAGCAATTTATCAGCAGGATAATTCACTTTGACTAAGTATAATTTATACCAGGAATGCAGGGCTAGTTTGATATCAGGAAAACTATTACCATAATTGACCATATCAATAACAAAACCAAAAGAAATCATATGATAATCTCAATAGACACAAAAAAGCTTTTGACAAAATATAGCACCCATTCCTATTAAAATACCACAGAACATAGTGATAAAGGAAACTTTGCTTAAAATAATAAGCAGTATCTCTCTAAAACCTATATCAAGCATTATTTGTAATGGAGAGAAGCTGAATATATTCTCAATAAGATCAAGAGTGAAAAAAAAATTGCCTATTTTCACCACTATTATTCAGTATTGTACTAGAACTGTTGGCTTTAGTAATAAGAAAAGAAAAAGAAATTAAAGGAATTTGGAATAGGCAATGAGGAAATGGAACTATCACTCTTTGAAGATGATATGATGATATACTTAGAGAATCCTAGAAAATCATCCAAAAACCTCCTGGAAACAATTCACAGCTTTAGCAAGGTTACAGGACATAAAATAAACCCACACAAATCATCAACATTTTTATATATTACTGACAAATCCCATTAGTAAGAGACAGAAAGAGAAATTCCATTTAAAATTACTGTAGACAAAATAAAATACTTGGGGATATGCCTGCCAAGACAAACCCAAAAAGTATATGAATACAATTACAAAACATTTTTTCACACAAATAAAATCAGATTAAACAATTGGAAAATATCAATTGTTCATGGGTAGGCTGAGCTAATATAATAAAAATGGCAATTCTGTCTGAACTGGTCTATTTATTCGGTACCATACCAATCAAATTGCCAAAACATTATTTTATAGAACTGGAAAAAACAAAACAAAACAAAATTCATCTGGAAAAACAAAAGGTCAAAAATATCAAGCAAATTAATGAAAAAAAGTACAAAGGATGGTGCTTTAGCAATACCACATTTAAAACTATATTAAAAAGTAGTAGTAATCAAAACCATTTGGTACTGGCTAAGAAATAGACTAGTAGTTCAGTGGAATAGATTAGATACACATAACAAAATAATCAAAGCTTGTAGCAGTCTAGTATTTGGTAAATCGCCAAATTTGGTAAATAGCTTGTGGAATAAGAACTATTTAACAAAAAATTGCTGGGAAAACTGGAAAATAATGTATCAGAAACTCTATATGGACCTACATCTAACACCCCAAACCCAAATAAGATCAAAATGGATACATGATTTGGGCTTTATAAAGGATGATGCCATAAACAAATTAAGAGAAAAAGGGATGATTTATCTATCAGATTTTTGGAGAAGGGAGGAATTTATGACCAAAGAAGAACTAGGGAACATTATGAAAGGCAAAATGGACAACTTTGATTCCATTTAGTTAAAAAAGGTTTAATGCAAACAAAACTAACAGAAACAAGAATAAAAGAGAAGTACAAAGCTGGGGAAAAAAATCTTTACAGACAGTATTTCTGATAAAGGTCTCATTTTTAAAATACATAAAGAACTGTGTCAAATTTATGAGTAGAAGTCATTCTACAGTTGATAAATGGTCAAAGGATATGAATAGACAGTTTTCAGATGATGAAATTAAAGCTATCTATAGTTATATGAAAAACTGCTTGAAATCACTATTGATTAGAGAAATGCAAATTAAAACAACTCTGAGGTATCACCTCACACCTCTCAGATTGGCTAAGATAACAGGTAAAGATAATGATAAATATTGGAGGGAATATAGGAAAACTGATACACTAATGCATTATTGTTGGAATTGTGAAATGATCCAATCCTTCTGGAGAGCAATTTGGAACTATGTCCAAAGGGCTATAAAAATGTATATACTTTTTGACTCAGCAGTACCATTATGGGGTCTGTATCCCAAGGCAATCATGGAGGGAAAAGAACTCTTCTGTGCAAAAATGTTTATAGCAGCTCTTTTTGTGGTAATTAAGAATTGGAAAAAGAGTGGTTGCCCATCAATTGGGGAATAGCTGAACAAGCTGTGGTACAGGAAAGTACTGGAATATTATTGTTCTATGAAAGTGATGAATAAGGTGATTTTATGAAGGACTAGAAAGATTTACATGAACTGGATCCTGAGAGAAACAAGCAGAACCAGGAGTATATTGTACACAATAACAGCAAGAATGTGCAATGATCAACTATGAAAGGCTGGTTTCTTCTCAATAGTTTAATCATCCAAAGCAATCCCAATAAACTGAGCAGAAACTGTCCTCTGCATTCAGAAAAATATCTAAGGAGATTAAATGTAAATCATCAAATGCTATGTTCATTTCTTTTTTCTGTTGTTTTATCTCCCCCATGGTTTTTCCCTTTTTCTCTGATTTTCTCTCCAACATGATTCACAAAGCAATGTGTATTTAAAAAAAAAATAAATAAATTTACCACAATAAAAAAATAGAATTGGTCAAAAAATCAAAAACAAAAAAAAAGAACTATCTAGGTCAACTTGCTTAATTAACAAGTTAGGAAATTAAGACCCAGAGAGAGACTATGTAACATATCCAAGCATTTAATCTAGTTAGTATTAGAAGAGGTGAAAGAATTCAAGTATCCTGAGTCCTTAATTGGTGTTCTCTCTACCACACTATACTTTGGTAGGCTTAGCTACAAAATTGATGGAATAAAAAGTACATTCACATTCAGGAAGGCATTTTTAGATTCTATTGCAGGTGGGAGCTCTAGGATCTTTCATCAAATCTAATCAATAGATCTATGCATCTCTAATAATATAGACTAATCTGGGAGACTTTGTCATAAAGGGCAGTAAGATCACTGAATTGGGAGGTGAGAAATCCCTATTTAAATTCCTATGCTTCAATGGCTTCCTGTGTCAATGTCCTCATTCATAAAGCTGGGAACTAGATCGTAAAAATTATTTTCATTCTGCTCCATTACATTTCATTCCACATTAGTCTAACTGTTATGTTTCTAGCCCATGCACACATATACTGCAAACCAGATTACATCAATTATGACTTAATTTTCATAAGTTTTGGGGACCAAAAAAATAAAAAAATTGGTGAAAAGTATTTTTGGTGGGGGGATCCTCTCAGAACTTAACTAAGATGATCCTAAGATTATAGATCACAAGCTATCCTGGCAATACTTGAAGCTTTACCATCATGAACTTGTAGAACTTGTCAGATCTTGAACTATGCTGGTATAACCTTCAGGAACACAAAGTCTTCTGCATTCAGAAATGAATTATTGAATTAGCATATTAATTGTAAAGTATAACATAGAATAATGGAACGTAAGAAGATGTAATGGTACATAACAATGTAACATAGCACAGCACATAGTAAAATATAGTATAAAGATGGTAGTCATATTGTAATGCAAAAAATCTGGTCTTTGAGACAGGAAAGTTTGAGTTCAAATACTGTCTCAGACATTTATTAGAAGTGACCATGAATAAGTCACCTAGTGTCAATCTCAATTTTCTTATTTATAAAACATACATAACAATTATACCTACTCTTTGGATTGTCATATAAAGTTTAAAAACTCATATAAAGCATTTTGCATTCTTTGTCAATAATAATGCTCTGTCAATGCTAGCAAATTTTTTTAACATTTCTATTGATATTTTCTGTCTCTTATGTAATCATAGTTATCTCAAGTATTCTTTTCCTACCCCTTCCAGAAAGTCATCCCAAATAATAAATTTTATTGAGTAAAAAACAACCAACATAACTTATCAATACATTGAAAAAGTCTGAAAATGTGTGCAATGTGTTATATCTGTGACCTCCCACTGCTGTTAAGGGATAGGTTGGGGATGTCTTTTCCTAATTGAGTTTTATTATTTAATGCATTTACTTTATATTTCTTAATGTGTTACTCTTTCTGTTTACATTGTGTTGTTATGGTATACATTGTTTCCTTGTCTTTACTTACTTCATTCTGAATTATTTCATATAGCTCTTTCCATACTTCTCTTTATCCATCACATATATCATTTCTCACACAGCACAGCAATATCAACTACTTTTACATGCTATTTGTTTAGCCATTTCTGAAATAAAGTCCTCTACTTTATTTACAATTCTTAACTATCACAAAAAATGCTGCTATAAATATTTTTAAGTGAATGAGGATTTTCTTCTTATAAAAGTCTTCCTTGATTTATAAGTCCAGAAATGGTGTCTCTAGTTCAGAGAGATTATGCACATTTTAGCCACTTTATTTCCATAATTCCAAATTGTTTTCAGGGCTATAACAACAATATTTTGCTATGTCTTTCATTGCAAAATACTTTCAGCAGTGAATATTGGCATTTTTGTCAATTTGATTACACTTATTTAGATTTGTGGGTATGCATATGTGTATATATATGTAATTAAATATATATACAATGACCAACAAAATATATGTTCACATACATACCCTTATATAACATATATATATATGTGTGTGTGTGTAGAATAACCATTTCCCAATAGACATGGCATCAAAGGATATTAAAAATATTTTTAAATAGTATCTTACTTTTCTTAATTACATGTCAAGACAATTCTTAGCATTCAATTTTACAAAATGTTGAGTTCCAAATTTTCACCTCTTCATTCCTCTCTTATGCATTTCTTATAATTTCCCCAAATTTTAAGGCAATTTGGTATAGATTATATATGCAAAACATATTTCCTTATTAGCAATAGATGTAAAAAAGCTGAAAAACAAAAAAGCCATAAAAAATGAATTAAGTGAAAAATTATCCTACAATCTTCATTCAGAGTCTATGAGTTTTTTATCTGGATGTGAATAGGATTTCCTTTTTCAAGTTCTTTGTACTTTGTACTATTTGTCTAAGAAGAGCAAAGTCATTCATAGTTGATCATCACACAATGTTGCTGATACTATGTATAATATTCTCCTAGTTGTACTCATTTTATTTTGTATAAGTTTCTTTAGTAGTAGTATTGCTAGATCAAAGAGTAGAGATATTTTGGCTGCCTTTTGGGCATAATTCCAAATTTTTCTCCAGAATGGTTGGATCAGTTCACAACTAAAAGTGCATTAGCATCCCGATTTTCCCATATCCTCTCCAACATTTATCATTTTTTTGTCATATTATCCAATCTGATAGGTGGTACTAGTTGTTTTAATTTGCATTTCTCTAATCAAAAGTGATTTAGAGGATGTTTTCATATGCCTATAGATAGTTTGATTCTTTCCTCTCCAAACTTCCTGTTTCTATCCTTTGATTATTTATCAGTTGGAGAGTGGCTTGTATTTTTATAAATTTGACTCAATTCTCTATACATTTGAGAAATGAGAATTTTATTAGAAATGCTTGCAGTAAAAATTGTCTCCCAGTTTTCTACCTTCCTTCTAATCTTTATTGCCTTAGTTTTTCTTGTGCAAACACCTTTTAATTTAATATAATCAAAATTATCCATTTTACATATTTTTAATGCACTTTATCTCTTGTTTGGTTATGAATTCCTCTATTCAATATAGATTTGATAGGTAGATTATTTCTTGTTCTTCTTATTTGCTTATGGTATCACTCTTTATGTCTAAATCATATATTCATTTTAACCTTATTAATTTGTGTTAAGTTTTCTCAGTACTTTTCATCAAATAGTGAGTTAGTAGTCCAAAGGATAAGGTTTGAGGTTTAACATTACCTGTACTATGTGTGTGTCTTTCTGCTTTAAGAGTTTTTTGTCAACAACATTTTGTAGGATTCTGATTTTTGATCTACTTTATTATCTTCTTGTTTTGGGAGAGTTTATCCATTCACATTGACAGTTGATAGCTGTGTATTACTCTATATTTCCCTCCATCCCATTTTTCCTCTTTGTCCTCTTTTTCCTTTCATGCTTTTCGTTTTCAACAGTGTTGTGTTCATGTCTTACACCTTCACCTGTCATTCCCTGCTCTCCCTTTAGTTAATTTCCTTCCTTCTTACTTTCCTGACAGGTAAATTAGATTTCCATATTCAACTAATGGTGTATATATTATTCCCTCTTTGAGCCAATACTGATGAGAATAAGGTTCAAGTGATGCCCATTGCACACCCTCCCATCTTTTCCTCCAGTCTAATAGATTTTTGAAGCTTCTTTATGTGAATTAATTTATTCCATTCTACCTCTCCTTTACTTCTGCACCTAATGTATTTCTTTCTTATCCTTTAGTTTTTTTCTACCATACCCTTAAATTGACCTTATATTTATACCATCTTGTCTATGTATATTTCTTCTAGCTATATATTATTAGTGATATACTCCTTAAGAGCAAGAAGTTTCAACTTCCTAGGTAGCAATGAAAACAGTTAAGCTCTGTTGTCCTTTATGCTTTTTTTTCTTCTTTTTTTCCCCCCTCTTTTTAAATTTCACTTGTGTCTTCATATGAGAGATCAGCATTTTGACTTAATTCTGTTCTTCTTATGAAAGCTTGAAATCCTTGTATTTCATTAAATAACCATTTCTCCCTTTGATGTATTATGTTTAATTTAGCTCCTTTATCTTCTGAAATGTCATGTTCCATAAACTCATACTTTTTAATGTTGCAGCTGCCAAGTTCCATGTAATCCTGATTTGACACCAGGAATTTTGAGTTGTTTCTTCCTGACCACTTTTAATTCCCTTTTTCCCCTGATCTTATAATTCTGAAATTTAACTCTAATGTTCATTAGAGTTTTTATTTGACAATTTCTTCTCTTATGTAATGGGTAGATTCTTTCAATGTTTATTGCCCTCTGGTTTCAGGACATCAGGGCAGTTTTCTTACTTTTGGTTATGGATTTCAGGTTGTACAGCAACTATGATGTTTCCTCTCCTGGATATATAATTCAGGAATTTATTTATGCTAATGAGCTATTTTACATTTTCTTATATATTTTTCATTCTTTTGAATTTGTTTGATGAATTCTTGATGTCTCATAAAGTCATTAGATTCCACTTGTACAATTCTAACTTTTAAGGAATTGTTTTTATCAGTTTTTGTACTTTCTTTTCTGTTTAATCAGGAGTGTTTTCTTCACTGGATTTGTGTATGTCTCTCTCTCTTTTTTTTCATTTGCCAAATTCTACTTTTCAAGCAGTTTTTTTTCCCAAGCTATTGATTCTTTTCCCATAATTCTCCTGAATCACTCTAATTTCTTTTTTCCATTTTAATTTCTTCCATGCTTATATTAATTTTAAGCTCCTTTTTGAGTTTTTCATGAGTTCTTTCTGGACTTAAAATCACATGATTATCTCAATAGGTTCAGAAAAAAAATCAAAAGAAGTACAACTTTCTTTTAAGTTATATGACATACAAACTATAGGCATAGAGGGACTTCTTTAAATATATACATTATTTTTATAAATTTGACTCAGTTCTCTATATATTTGAGAAATGAGTATTTTATTAGAAATGCTTGCAGTAAAAATTGTCTCCCAGTTTTCTACCTTCCTTCTAATCTTTATTGCCTTAGTTTTTCTTGTGCAAAAGCCTTTTAATTTAATATAATCAAAATTATCCATTTTGCATATTTTTAATTCTCTTATCTCTTGTTTGGTCTTTTTTTTTGTTTGGAACTTTGCTCCTAGATATTTTGACATTGTCCTCTTCTGAGTTTATGTCTTGACTTTCTGTCACCATAATAACTTTCTATGGTCAGATTCTTTTTGTTGATGTTAGGTTTTGCTCATCTTTTTTGGGCTTTTTCTTTTCTTTTAAACTTAAGCTCTATTTTTGAGGCAGCAAGGGCATTGTCTCAGGCTTCTTTTGCCAGAGGCTGTAAACACTAGCTATTTACCTGATGCTGCACTGATGTTGCCTTGTAGCCCAGGGAATACCCTTGTGTCTAGTGCTACAGAGGTGGAATGAGGAGTGGCTGATGCTTCTGGAGATTCTAGATGAGTGACAGTTTACCAGGGGTCCTAGTAGATTTTTCTCCCCATTAAACCACTTTCTTCTTATCTTAAGATAAGATTTTGCAAAAGTTTTTCAGTTTCAAGTAATCAAATATATTTTATGTTTTGTAATTGCCTCTATCACATTTAGTTAAGAATACATCTCCTATCCATATCTGTAAAGGGTGTATAATCTTAGTTTCTTCCAATACTTTCAGATAATCTTTAATATTAAGATTCTATATTCATTTATGGTGTATTGTGCATTATAGTGTATAGTGTATTAACATATGTTAATTGTCTAAATCTAATTTTTGCAAGATTTCTTTTAAGTTTTCTAGGAATCTTTTATCAAATAGGTTTTGCTCTCCTGAGTAGTTTATGTTTTCTACTTTTACAAACATTGGGCTATTGAGTTCTGATTTATTTTTCACTCATCTAGTATATTACATTGATTTATCTATTTATTTTTAAAATGATAATGACTGCTGCTTTAAATACATTATGAAATCTGAAAGTAGGTATTCCCTTTTTTCTTTTGCTTCTTTTGATCTTTTTTTTTTTCCTGGATATTCTAGATCTTTTGTATCTTCATATGAATTTTATTGTTTTATAAAATTCTTGGTCATTTAATTGGTATAATATATAAGATAAAAAATTAATTTTGGCAGTTCCATTTTTATTTTATTTACAAGTTGTACCCAGGAGCACTCAATATTAATTCAGGATTTAAATTGTTCTTTATTTTTTAAGAAGCACATCATAATTGAATCTGTAGAAATACTTTTGTGTTTTTGGAGATCAATTTCCAGATAGTTTATGTTTTTATTTATTTGAAATAGGATTTCTTTGTTTCTATTATTGCTGCTTATTATTATTATTTAAAATGGTTATTGATTTTTGAAGATTTATTTTGTAGCCTGAAAGTTTTCTGAAGTTCTTAGTTGTCTCACTTAGTATATTTCTCTAGGATTATTCAAGCATACCATCATCTCATCAGCAAATAGGGATAGTTTTATTTCCTCTTCACCTATTTTTATGCATTTAATTTCTTTCTCTTGTATTATTGCTATTGCTAGCATTTCCAGAACCATATCAAATAATTGTGGGGAGAGTGGACATCATTGCTTCACTTAACATATTTATTTGGAAAAGTGATATAGGGTATTCCCATTGCATGTAATGTTTGCTTTTAGTTTCAGAAAGATGTGTTTATTTAAATGATGTGCATATTTAAAGAAGTCCCTCTATGCCTATAGTTTGTATGTCATATAACTTAAAAGAAAGTTGTACTTCTTTTAATTTTTTTTTCTGAATCTACTGAGATAATCATGTGATTTTGCATTTTGGGTTTCTAACATGATTAATTTTTTTCACTATTTTCCTATTGTTGAACCATCCTTACATCTCTGCTATAGGGCACAATGAATAATTTATTAGATAAATCTCTGTAATCTGTTTCACATGATTTTCTCTAAAAATTTGAATCAGGATTTATTAATGATATTGCCCTATAGTTTTGTTTCTTTTTTATGTTTTCCAGTTTACCCATATCTAGCATTAGGTCTCTATCTCCTTTCATAGATTATCTCTCTTCATCCATAAGAGAATTTATAAGTGAACTCTTTTCCTATTACCAAAGCAGAATCTCTTTTCTTTCCTCTTTGTTCAGTTCTTCCTCCATCTTTTTCACCTACTCTGCTGTAGGCTCTTCTGATACCACAGGGATCACTTTCATTCATTGATAGCCCCTAATTTGACACTAATACATTACACATTCTTCTGCCCCCCCCCCCCCCACTCCTTCCTGTAGAGCCATGAAACTATGAAAAGGTGTATTTGAATCAGACAACCAAGCACTTAAGGCTAATTACCTATTCAATGTGAGACAATGACTCTATTAGCATATGTTTTGGATAAATGGCTCTTCTCACTGTTTGGTGCTTACTGAATGTTTGGTGTTAAGATAATCATAGACAAGCATTTGCAGGTGGGGTGAGAGAGGGGCCAGAGAAAGTCACTTGGTGGCAGGACAAGGAGGAAAAAGGTGGAGATTCTGGACTCCAGACAGAGGAAAGATCTTTGGCAAGCCTCGTGGCAGCTTGCCTATGCCTTTTACTTCTCCCCTAAAGACCAAGGACTTTGATTTATCCTGACTCTGGCTGACCCTGAAGCCCTCCAGAGAGCTAGCCCGTACTTTACACCTTCCCAAATCATGTATCCTTCCAGCTAATGTAGCCCTCCCTCCCCCCAAAAATAACAACAACAACAACAACAACAACAACAACAACAACAACAAAACTACACAGATACATGCACAAATTCACGGCACATTGATTCACCTTTAGGAGTAATGTCACCAAGATTTATGCATTGAAATTGGTATATTCTGTTTACATGCTGAATATATTTTCATTTATTAAATTTATTTTTTTCTTCTTTTCTTTCATTGTCTTTCAGTTCTGCATATTTGCATTCCCAGTCTATTCTCTGTCTGTTTTTGTCTCTCTCTCTATGTATCTGTTTCTCTGTCTTTGTCTATCTCTCTGTCTCTCTTCCTAGCTTTTTGGTGAGACTTGCTATCACAGATACAAATTTTTTCTATTCTACCTACTATTTTTCTTGTGCAGGCCGTAGTTTCTGCTCTCATGATTCTCAATTCTCTTTTGAACTACTCAACAACAGCATATTATTGCAAGACCTCTGACTCACCAGGTTTTAGATCATTTCCTTTTGTTTCATAGTATTTATTCACAGATGCCTAGATTAGTTTCAGTATCTGGAGACCATATTTATTTTCACTGTTAATTTTTGCCTCTTTAATTTCTCTGCTTATTTTCAATGTCTTTGAAATGTCTTCTTCTGGAGAGCTTTGGTAATTTTAGTCTCCTCATCCAACTATGGTTTTCTTTGATTTACTTTCTGACTTTTCCTTTTCTCATGGTGATTTCCTTATAGTTTGGAATTGGAGTGTCTCCATTTCCTCCCTAAGTGATATTTGGGAAGTACAAACTGGCCCTAGCTAAATTCTATGCTTTTTTTCCCTCAGATTTATTGAAGTACTGCCTCTCTTCCATCCCCAATGTTCTGTCCTTGTGTTTTATCCTGCATTCTTTATTCTTATTTTTCTGCCTAGCACCAACAATTCTGAGCATTACTGTGCTTGTGCTAGAGAGTGGTCTGCCCCAGATCCCACAGTTCAGAGATCTGTAGTACTGGCTCTACAAAATTGTGGACCCCAATAGGCTTTTGCTTCTGAGGAGCTGCAGCTGCTGACTATCTGCTATGACTTTAGTAAACTTAAACAATTTAGGTTTATACAATTTAGGTAAGAAAAAGCAGGGAGCAGTCTATAGCAATGAGTTATGTTGTAAGCCCATGGTGGGGGCTTGGATCTGTTGTTAAAAAGTTGCTGCCAGTAACAGCGAGAAGGTATGGGAAAGATGCTGAATGAATTCAATGTCACCAAGCATCAGTTCATTTATTTTTTATCTTTTTTTGGATTCTATGTGTGAAAGACCATGGAGATTTCTGCATTACTTTATCTTTGGCACATAATTTATGCTTTTGAAAAGTTTGAGAGATCATACACATCATAAAAAAACAGGTAGTCCATTTTGATCTTCATATGATCCACTCTAGTTATTGTTAGCAGTAAAATCAGAAGATCTTGGTTTGAATCCTACTTCCAATACTTATTATCAAGTAATTTTAGCTCTCTGAGCTTTAGTGGGGTTTTTTAATCTGTCAAAAAGAAATAATGATATTTGTGCTTTCTTTTTCAAAGGGTTTCTGTGAATCTCAAATAAGATATGATATACAAATGATTTGATAATGTTAGGTAATGTCAATAGAGAAGATAAGAAACTGCTTTAAAACCTTAAGTTCCCTATGAGTGCACAGGATTAACATTATTATACTCAGTGAGAGCCTTATAATTTTATAAGAATCTATATCATTGATTCACCCAAAGGAAAACAGAAATGATGTAATAATGGATTCATGGTGTCATGCCCTAAATGTTATTGTAGAAAAGAGGTCCAAATAGGTTGTGCCATATTAAATTTAAATCATAAGTTGTTAAGTTGTTCTACCATTTCATTTCTAATCCAATAATCATCTTTATTTCACAATACTTATTTAAATAAATCCTTCACTGAGGTCACACTCATCTAATAATTGTCCCTTATACATGCCCTGCATATTTTACATCCAATCTCCCCTAACCTGGAAAATCCTTATTCCTCTTTTTTTTTGCTACTTTTCCAAGTCACAGCACCATGATATAGAAAACCAGACATTTCCCTCTTACCTCATGATCTCTAAAATCTCTCCAAAATTAGGATTATGTATGAGAAAAAAAAAAAAATTGAGGATATCTCTATAATCTAAGACACTGATAACTCTAAATGGTAACAATCCAATTAACTAACATAAGAGAAGTCTAATATCTAATCTCTAACATGCCCATTCAGCACCAGTCCAACATCTTAGCAGGAATGTACAGTGGGATGCACTGAATTGTGCTTTGGATTATATTAATAGTTCCCTTACTGTTGTTACAGAATCTGCCAGCTAACCACTATTCTGTTTCTGCTTTGATAATATTATTTTGAATCAACAAGTTTAAAAAATTCAACTTCATCCTTACTCCTCCTGGTCTTATGATAAAGAGAAAAGATACAGGAAGTAGAAAATTTAGTCTTCCTGAGGCAGAAGCATAAAAACATGTAGTATTGTAACAGGGCTCAGTCAAAGAAGCAGAGAACAGAGGAAACTAGAGCAAAGTGTCAAAGTATGTATGGCATTTGTGTATGTGTTTTTATGTATTTATGTATGTCAAATATGAATGAAAGTGAAATAGAATCTAGCTAAGGCTCATTCTACCATCTAAGAAGTCAGTTGGGCAGAAACTAAGAAAAGTGCATTCTCCAGTATGAGAAGAAGATAAGACAGATTTGAGACCCAGTTCTTAGAGAATCTGCCATAAAAGGGGAAGGAGTTAGAAAATGAGCAACAGAGTAATAATGAAACACACACACACACACACACACACACACACACACACACTCCAGTTAATAAATTATTTAATAAAGATCTTGGGAAGAATTAAATTTAATTACAAATTTTCAATACCAACTGGTAAATGAACAAGAATGATGTTAATAATGGAATGAAAACCTGCCCAAAACATTCAAAATGTCCAAAGATCTCCAAATAAATATTACAAGAAGACAATGGAAAGTGAATTCATATTAAAGGACTTATGGATTCCTAAAGAAGCATAGAAGAACAGAAAGACATTCTTATTTTTAAAAAGAAAATAGAATTGTGAAAATAGAATTTTTGACCTGCATAGTAAAAATAATTGGCAGAATAGAAAAATGTGTGCTCTTTGTGGTAAACCTCACCAAAACAATTAAGATAGAGAACAAATGATTGGGAATAAAAATACACAGAACTGAAGGACAGTATGGAAAGAGAAAAGCAAAAAGCAAAAAAAAAAAAAAAAAAGTTATGCTTTTTACATAATCAAAATATATTGATTAAGAAAATAGATTTATGCCTCTCTCTCTCTCTTTCTGTCTCTATTATATATATATATGTGTGTGTGCATGTGTGTGTGTGTGTGTGTGTGTGTGTGTGTATGTATTACTTAAGGCTTCTGGATCTTCCAGAAGAACATGATATGTGTTAAAAGAATAAAAATAAAAATAAAGCCACCTGTTCTGAACTTTTGAACATAGAAAACAAGATTCCAATGGAAAGACTCTATAAATCACTTCCAGAGGAAAAAACAAAAAACCAAAAACCAAAATCTTAAAAACAAAAAACTACTACAACAACAATAAAAACTTTTGCAGAGAACTCCTATATTCAGTGTTAAATTTAGCAATTTCAAAAAGACAAACAACAAATGTGGCAAACAGCTGTAATAAATACCTTCATATAAAAATGTCTAATACATAATTCTATTCAACATCCACCAGAAGTTGCAAAAGGGAGTTAGATAATGTGTTCTAAGGAGAAAAAGAGCTACCAATGCAATACCAAGTGACATATCCTGAAAAACTAATTGTCAACTTGAAGTTAACATTCAATAAAACAATAGTTTTCCACCAAGGATTTCCCTTATAAATATCCCCAGATAACAGAAACACAAGAAAAGTAAATAAATTACTCTCACCAAATCCAACATTTAATTTTTGAATACAGGACTTAGTTCTTTGCTTACTTCAGCATTTGATTTTTTTTTCCTTTTGCTTATTGTTTATTTCTTTTTTGGAAGAATTGAAGACTACAATCTTCTGGGTTTTAAAAAGTTAAGAGAAAACAACCAGAAATCCAAAGAGTCCAGAATTAAAATCTATGTAAATTTTTGTGGTTGAACAGTACTAATATCCTGCTAAGGAAGAAATTATGTTTAGAACCTATATCAGTATTAGTTGAGGTAAATATCCATCTAGCATGGAGAATAAATCTAGAAGCTAATTTGATGTTATCAGTGATCTGTGGAAACTTGGTTAAATCTGGGTCCATTATCCCTAGTGGTTAAAGTGATTTATGTTCCTGAGGTATTGAGAGAAAATATTTTTACTGTTATTCTTCTACACCTTCAAAGGATTCATTCCTTTGTAAAAAATCAATTGGTGTCAAATAGTTAAAGGAAACTATAGTGCTAATATAGCTGGTAGCTAATAGTGGAAAGAACAATCTGATGAGGGCTTGAAGCAAGAGATTTAGAGAAGAAATGCCTCAACCTCTTAGAGTCTCATTGGAAGCCTGAAGGGGAGATATAGTGATCTGACTCTGGAACAGTGACCAAGAGCATATGTACTCCATGTGATTGATGATTTATAAAGATTATGAGGGCCAATTGAATGAATTGGGAATAATGTCCAAGAAAAGAGAAGATCGTTATCTCCAGGAAAGTAAAGGGATGCTCTTTGAAAGATGGATTAGACTTGTTTTGATTGCCCCCAAAGGCAGAACTGGAGACAATTGATCAAAGTTGTGAATAAGATTTCACCCTGATAAAAGAAAACCTTTCAAAATTGGAATTAACAATCTACAGAAGTGGGGATTTTCCATTACTGTTGGTTTTCAAGTAGGGCTGGAAGATTTTTGGGGTATATTATAAAGACAATTTTTAGTTGAGTATTGTTTGGTCTAAATATGTCAAAATTTTCCTTTCAATACTATAATTATTGATTATACATTGATCAACAAAATACACAAATGTGTACTGATTAAGTACCAACTCATTACTTCAGGTGCTCTGGGTGATTCATATATAAAACAAAACAATTATGAAAGAATAGCATAGTATCTTCTGAAACATTATCTATGTGACCTTGGATAAATTACTTTTTATTTTTAGAGTTCTAGATGATGTTTTATAACTCTAAATGGTAGAAGTTTCCTTCAATCAGGATTTCCCCCTATCTATGAGATCATAGATTCAATCCCTATCCAGAGAAAAAATAAATATTTACATGATTAAAATATTGTGTAAAATGTAATTCAAAATTCTGGGCAACAATTGAAGTGGCCATAAATATAGATTAATTATCAGAGTTCTTTCACAACTGACCCTGGACTCCTAGGCAATCTTGAGGAAGTTGTTTTACCCATGTTTTTTCAATTCATGTCCTGGTTTCCTCCATCATCCCTTATTACACCCCTCCTTTGTAGCCCTGCAATACTTTTCAATTTTTTTGCACTTGTTTGGCACTTAACATATCCTATGTCATCTTTTATTTTATTTCTTTGCATATAGCATTTCCACTGATAAATCCAATGAAGGTAGGCACTATCTTTGAGTTTTCAGTATCTTGCATTTAAATGCCTGTTCATTATCTGATTAACTTTGTGGTGGTGGTTTTTTTTCTTAATGAAAATTTTATGAGTGGGTCTGGTCTTTAACAAAATGGTAGAACTAGATATATTCTGCAAAGAAGCCCCAATGTCTCAATGAGGTACTTCTCCAGTCCATGCTGCCACTTGAAAGATAAAAAAGATGAATCTTTTACTTCCATTCCAGAATGTCAGTTAGGGAGGCAATGAACATTTATTAAGTACCTACTATGTGCATACTATGCTAAGCACTAAGGATCCAAAGAAAGCAAAATACAGTCCTACCTCAAGGAACTCATAATGTAATAGGGGAGACAATATGTAAACAATTATGTACAAACACATTGTACACAGGATAAATTAGAAATAATGACTAGATAGAAGAAACTAGAATTAAGAAGGATAAGAAATTTCTTGCTGTAGATGCTATAATTTTAGATGAATTTTGAAGGAAGCCAGATAGTGGAAAGGAAGAGGGAGATCAATCCAGGCATCAAAGGGCAGCAACTGAAAGGCACAGAGTTTGGAGATAGAATGTTTTCAGCAAGGAATAGCAAGGAGACCAATGTCATGAATTGCAGAGAATGTGGATGAATATGATGTGGAAGAAGACCCTAAGGGAAGAGAGGAATCAGTTAATGAAAAGCTTTGAAAGCCAAGCATTTGATCTGAGGTAATAGGGAGCCACTGACATTTACTGAATAGAAGAGTGATAGGATAAGATTTTAGGAAGATGACTTTGACAGCTGAATGGAACATATATTGAAATGTTGAATTGAAATGAATTGGAGAGAGTAACAAGGGTAGATCAACAGCGAACTATTTCAGTAACCCAATTATAAGGTGATAAAGGCCTATGTCAGGGTGATGGCACTGCAAAAACAAAACAAAACAAAACCAAAAAAAACATAAGGATGTGTGTAGAAGAGCTGTTACAAAGTCAATATCAACAAATTTCAACATGATGGCTACAGTGAGTAGGTAGTTAGAGAGTGTAAGGAGTCAAGAATGACATCTAAGTTGTCAACTCTGGATTACTGGGAGGAAAGTGGTACTCTCTACAGTAACAGGAAAATTAGGAAGAACTTTGAGGTCTGAAGGGTAGGTAATGAATTCAGTTTTTGAAATGTTGAATTTAAGATGTCATGATGACATCCATCTTGAGTTATTTAATAGGCAGCTAAGGTGAAGATGTGAGAACAGAAGTGAGCAGAGAGGTTTGGACTATCTAAGTAGATTTGAAAATGGACCTGACGAGATCATCAAGTAATACAGAGGGAGAAGAGAAGAAAAACAGGGCAGAACCCTGTGGTTTGCTTACTTTTGTTTCTTTCCTTCTTCACTCCCTCCCTTCCTTCTTTTCTCCTTCCCTTCCTGCCTCCCTCCCTTCCTTCCCTCCTCCCTCCTTCATTCCTTCCCTCCTTTCCTTTCTTCCTTTTTTCTTCCTTCCTTCTTTCTTTCCTTTCTTCCTTCCTTCCTTCCTTCTTTCCTTCCTCCCTCTCTTCCTTCCTTCCTCCTCTCCTCTCCTCTCCTCTCCTCTCCTCTTCTCTCCTCTCCTTTCCTTCTTCTCTTCTTTCCTCACTCCCTACCTCTTTCCCTTTCTTCTTTCCTTCTTCCTTCCTTCTTTTTTCCTCCCTTCCTTTCTTTTTCTGTTGTTCTTTCTTGCTCATTCTCTTTCCCCACTCTTTCCTCTTCTCCCTCCTCCTTTTCATTGGATGAGAGAAAGAGGAAGGAGGGAAAGAATTCTCAACTGAAAATAGAATGAAAAAGATATGAAAAAGGAGAGAAGCAGACATCTGATTTTTAAATTTTTTTTGCCTTTAATAGTATTTTATTTTTCCAAATACATACAAAAATAGTTTTCAACATTCATACCTGCAAAACTTTGTGTCCCAAACTTTTCTCCCTCTTTCACCCTAACTCCTCCCTTCCCAAGCAAATCAAGCAAACAGATATAAGCTAAACATATTAAATTCAAGAAAAAAATCTTAAAAAACAACAACAAACCTCTACCTAATCTTTTTCCTTGAGCAGAAATGAAACTTAAATTTGATCCTTAGTACTTTTACTGGGTAGAGAACTAAGAGAAAGGGTAAATCAAACTATGTACTCTTACTTCTACCCTAAATTTCAACTACATTGGATGGGGTTAAAATTAATAGCAATGATAGCCTTTAAAAAATATTAAAGTAGCCATAGCAAAGTATCATAAGAAGTATATGAGCAGAAAGCAGAACATTCAGCCCTACACTCATATGATTTTGGCTTGATGGTAATGGCTATTTAACCTTGGAACCCTTAAGTAACTTCTCTTTTCCTGAGTCACAAAGAAAACTGAGATCCTCAGAGGTATGCTTTTCTTGCCCCTCATTCTTCCCAGTCCCTGCACATTGAAGAATCTGGCAAATATCTGAAACATGCCAGCCTAGGGATAATCCTGATGGTTTAAAGATGATTTCAGCAGTAAAGGAAATTCTTCTTTCCTCTAGGTTCCAATGTCATTACCAGAAGGACTGAATAGGTTTTCAAAAGTAAGTATGAGATGGTTTACAGACAAACTCCAGTGACGCAAAGCTCATATAAATCAATCACTATTAAAATCTTTCAGACATAGTTTTGCTCTTTTCCACCATTTTTAAGTGAAATACCAATGAGCATGTCATATATTATTATTTCCTTGAACTTTATCAGAAAAGGATAAAGACAGTCATAGTCCTTTATTCAGGAACAAGCTCAGAAATGTTACCAAAGCGTTGCCAAATGGCAACTTCAGCTTTTTAAAGCATCCCTCAATGCATCTTGGAGTTACATAATGCAATTATTGAGTTAAATCATAAATGCTGTAATAGCTGAGGGAGAGAAAGAGGGAATTAAAAGATGTAGACAAGGGAGAAATGGAATTTTTCCCAAGCAGAGATGATCTGTGAACTGGAGCCTTGGGAATCATTGTAGTCGAGAGAAATGGGAAGGCATTTCTTTCTGTGGGTATTTGGGAAATAGTAGATTGTGAACTGGGGACAGGGAAGGGCAAAGTGTGGAGCTGGGGTAAGAGATCAACAGCACAAGGTGGAGTGGGGGATGGAGAGAGAAAATAGATAGAATAAGGGAATGACTTCCTCCTTTCTCCAGAAACTACAGAAGAAGAATTAGAGTAATTTATTGGGTCCAGTTGTACTTGATCAAATGATTAATGTCATTCCAGCTGCTTTCTAAATATTCCCATCTTCTACTAATTCCTCTGAAATTTTGCCATTTCAGTCAACCTGAAATTTATTAGAGCCCACTTACCGTGATTTACACACAAAGTGATTTGCGTGGCTAGTGCCTGAGCTATTTGCATGTCTTTATTATGAATGTGGCTTATTTGGGGGCAGGTTTGATTTACAAGCACTTGCCATGCGTGCCCTGTTATTTTGTTTTCATTCTGATTTATGCAGGAGGAGGGTTACATTCCCAGGACTTGTTCCTTCATTCCCAGGGAAATGTCTCTCTGCTTGTTTTATTGGTAGGTAATGCTTGAACAAGAGCCTAGAAAAGAGAAAGAAAAAAAAAAAAAGGAAGAAAGGAAAAAAGAAGACTGAATACTTTATGAAAGCACAATAATTATAGATTTTGCCTAGCAGTTAGAGAAACTTAGAATCCATCTATTTCATATGCCTTCAACAAAAAGGATGGGCGGAAACACACTAGCTATTAGCAAAATTATGAATTATCCCAAGTTTGCAGTTCAATTAGACTTTCTTCTCTTTACTTCTCCCTAGTCCTACTATCAAGTCCATATATCAACCCAGTTGCTTACTTCAACCTTTCACCTTAACATGTCTTTTAAAGGAACTTGATATTGTCCTGCTCCTATCTTCTCCTGCAGACTGAATACTCAATTATTTTTTCTTGCCCTCAAATCTTCATACTCTCCTTATCTGATGGCATATTTTATAATCTTGAAACAGCACAAAACTCCCCATCCTAAAACAAATAAAACAAAAATCCTACCATAGACTGTGCCACCCCCTTACATTTTCATCCTTAATCTGCTCCTCCTATTTTTTTTTTTCTCCAATAGAACTCCTTGAAAAATTTGTTTATACTCATTGCCTCCACTTCTTTTGTTCTCAGTAACTCTTTAGTCCTTTGTAATCTGGTTTCCCACCTCATCACCTAATTTAGCATTGTTCTTCTCAAAGTTAACAATAATCCCTTATTTGCAATATTTGATCATCTTTTCTTAGGCCTCATCTTTATCAACTTGTCATGTTTTACTCTCCTCGATAATATCTTCTCTCCAGGTTTCATGATACTATCTGATTTGGTAGACAGAGTGCCAGGTCTGGTATCAGAGAGACCTGAGTTCAAATCTAGCCTTAGATACTTGCCAGCTGTGTATTCCTGGGCATAGCATTTACCTTTATTAGCCTCAGATCTCTCATTTGTAAAATGGAGATAATAATAGCCCCTACCTTCTAGGGTTGTTGTGAAAATTAAATAAAATAACAATTTTAAAGAAATTAGCACAGAGTTTGGCACAAACAAGTTCTTTATAAATGTTAATTATTGCCATAATCATTATTTTCTCCTAGTTCTCTTACTACCAGAATTTTCCATCTTTCATGATTCATATTACTACTAATAACTGTGTTAATTAAGGTTCCTTCTTAAGCTCTATTTTTTATTGTCTCCAAATTTCTAATAATCTCATCATATACCATAAGTTTCAATATCATCTCTATGGTGATGATTCAGAGATAGAGATCCATATATTCATACACATATACCTAATGTTCTTAGCCCGTAGTTTCTATTCTGAGCCTCAATCCTCCATTACAAATTCCTTACTGTACATTTGAAACTCAATTTTCTGTAGATGTCCTAGATTCAACCTGTCCAAAACTAAAATCAGTATTTTTCTCTTGAAACTCTCCCCACTTTTATACTTCCATATTTGTGTCAAAAACGCCACCACTTTTATATTCTTCTGGATTCAGTCTAAGCTCCTATGCCCCTCACCAAATTTCCAATTAGCAGCAAAATCTTATTGTTCCCATGTTAACATTTATCAAATTTGACCTTTTACCCATTCATAAAGCTACCACATTAGTTCAGGATCTTATTACCCAGATTATTGTGAATGCTTCCTAATTTTTTTCTTTCTAACTCATCGTTCAAATTCATTTTAAACACCAGTGTTGAAATTTTTATTTTTCTTTTAAGGGCAGAGTTTACCATTAAGACTAGTGTTAGTTTGCCAGTGCTTCTAGAATAAAATATAAATTCATCTGTTTAGCTTTTAAGAATTATTTCCCTGCTTAAATTGTTCAATCTAGCAAACTGATCTCTCTGTTATGCATATTTCTAAATGTCCTTTGCCCTTTTGCACTGCATATCCCATTCCTGAAAGGCAATCTCCTCACTTCCCTAGTAGAATCCCTTTCTTACTTTAAAAAGCAATTCAAACAACATCTCCTAACCTCTTAATCTTCTTTCCTAAACAACCTTGTCTCTAACTACGTGAAATATATATACTCTTAATTCACTTTACATTTATACTATATTCATATGTGTTTTCTCCTTCATTAAAATATAAATTCCTACAAGTAGGAATTGTTCCATTCTTAGTGCTATTCCCAGTGTCTAGCCCAATGACTATTCCATAGTAGACACTTAATAAATATTTGTTGGTTGATTGGATTATGATTAACCTTTCAATGTTGAAATAATTATTCAATATGCTTTACTGTGTAATAGGCTATTTGAAATTGAAATTCTGGGGAAGGGAAATTTTGACAAAGGAAAAGTTGTAACGGCTAATTTTGAAGAATGATCCCTAGCCTTAGAGGGTCAGTTCAGGGTGTCCTGTGTATCCCTTTTGTTGGGAGCAAACAAAATAGATTAATTCCTACTCATTTCAATTGTCTGATAAATCTCAGCTCGCCATATGGGTAATTGACTATTCCTCAAATTCAGAGACTGAGAGAATAAGGAAAACCATGTTAAATAAGAGTTGGGTGAAAGCCGCAGGAAAAGCTCTAATTTAGGAAGAAATCCCATGTGGTTTTGTGCACACACATAACAGCCCACAGCAGGACATCCTCTTCGGCTCCTACAATTGGCCCATTTCCATTTTTAATCCATAGCTGCTCAGTGACCTTGTCCTGTGGCACAGCCGGACAATATTACCAGAGGAACAGGAACAGCGCTTGCCTAATTATACAATTACATATTCATTTCCCCCCTAGAGATCTTAAGATTTTCCCAGAGCCAAACAAGTGGTTGGCCGGAATCTCATTTCTAACGATTTTCTCATCCCCAGAAACAGCACCTGGGTCCATAGATAGCATATGTGATGATTTGTGCCCTGCTGAGTTGGTGGGTGGCATGAGGAAGAAAAAGGGAAAGAAAGAGAAAAGATATTTTTGAAATGCAGGTAAAATAAAGTAAGAGAAATATCGTCATTTAGTATCAACCCCAAATCACCTGGCAAGTTGTTCTGTGTTTGTGCCCTGCTGCTTCTTCAATTAGTCTTTGGCAAAGACTCTGATCTCACCAGACTTGCTTATCAGTTTAAAATATTTGTCATGAAATCCATGTCTCCTGCTGTATTTCCTGTGCTAAAATTTCTACTAATATACACCAATCAATCAATAATTAGAGATGAGATGGGTAGAGTGGAAAGATTTTTTGACTTGAGAGTTAGGAGTTTAGCCCTAGTTCTGCCACTTACTGTTGAATGACTTTAGATGTAATTTCAAACTCTGGGACTCAGTTTCCTCATGTGCAAAATGAGATCTTTAGAATAGCTACTCTGTAAGGAGTCCTTCCAATTCTGACACTCTTTGGAGACTAGCAGACAAAAGAGAAGCCAATTCCAATAGAGCAATTAGTCATTCTGGCCATCTTCTTAGAATTGACTAATTTGAGATGAGTAAATGGTGAATCTCATTTTCAATTATTTCTGTTGCTTAAATAATTCAATTTAATAAACATTTATTGAGTACCTATCATGTGTCAGACACTGTGTTAAGCATTAGGGGAACAAAAACAAGCAAAAGACAATTCCTGGCTTCAAGGAGCTTACAGTCTAATATACCAGAGTAATTGAATCATAGAATTAGAATATCAGAGTTCAAAGGGACATCAGAAACTGTGTAGTTGTATCTATACTTGGTTTCAAAGCCATGAATCTAGGAATCTAGATTAGATCGATATCCCTGTTGGGCTAGGATGCCCCTGTGATTGATTCGGGGCTCCCCCCTTATGAAGATAGTGAAGATACACAGTTGGAGATTTGAGATGACAGAGAAGTGTTTAGAAAGTTAGGAATAAAATTTGAAAAATGTGGGAGCTCTAAAGCCAATGAAAGTTAGTTTTCAGAATAAGAGGTAGGTAGTCAATGATTGTGAAAAATGCTGAAGTGAGAGCAAGAAGGCTGAGTATTGAGATAAGACCACTGGATTTAGGGATAAGAAAGAACTGTGTTGCTTCCTGACCCATGGTATCTGGACAACCTAGAAAGTGTTCATTTCTTAATTTAATATTTGATGTCAGCCAGAACAATTTAATCAACTACTCTTATTTCAATGGAAAGCAGACAATATGATGAACCAGTTATTTTATTATTTTTTTCACTTTATGAAGAAGGAAAAAAATTCTTCAAAAGAGAAGCCCTAAATTAAGAATTAGAGATATTGTGATGGAAAAATGAAATTTCACTAAGGCCAATAGATTTCACCAGACTGATCCCACATTAATCATCTATTTATTCTACCACATACTTCATACTTCAGCCAAACTGTCCTCTTGAACGTTCCCCAAACACAATATTCTTCAGAGGCCTACATGAGGAGCACACATTCTTCTCCTCCCTGCCTTTGTAATGCCCTCTTTGTTTACTTCTACTTTGAGGAATCCCTACTTTTGAAGAATCTTCAAAAATCTTTTTTTTTTTTTTGAAGAAAAAAAAGATGCATGTTTTTATCTTTACATATTGAGGTCTTACAGTATTTTTAGCACCTAGCAGATATTTTATAAGTCCTTGAGTTGAATGAAGTAAAGTGATTTTTTTTTCATTTAGTCTTTTTGAGTAAAGATTTTTTTCCTAATATACAAGTCCCTCCCCCTCCAACCTATCCAGCTTCAAGTATTGAATGGGGAGCTGCCAATGGTTCCTTATTACCAAAAGGAATGTGTATAAAGTCATTCATTTGATATTTAAACTCTTTATATAACCTAACCTCTTGCTACTTATCCAGTGAATTCATTATATAATTAATCCATATATTCTACTATATATGGAGCTCCTCACATACAACCTTCCTTCTCTCAAATTCATGTCTTTCCAAGAGTCAGCCTGCCATGCTTGGAAGATTCTTTTTTCTAATTTTCTCATATTAGCTTCCTTGGCTCTTTTCAAGAGTCAACTCAAACCTTACTTTCTGCAGAATGTCTTTTCTTATCCTTTTTTTTTTTTTTGCTGAGGCAATTGGGGTTAACTAATGTGCCCAGGGTCACACAGCGAGGAAGTGTTAAGTGTCTGAGACCAGATTTTAACTCAGGTCCTCTTAACTTCAGGGCTGGTGCTCTATCCACTGCACCACCTAGCTGTCCTTTTTATCCTTCTTAATGTCTCCCTTCTAAGGGTAGCTTCTGTCTATTCAGTATGTACTTTGGATACACCCGGTGATGTTGTCCCTCTTCATCAGAATGGATCTTCCTTGGGGGCTGGGATGATATTTTGTCATTTATTTATTAAGAAAAAATAGATGTTCAATGCTTAGCACATTGCATGATACACAGTGTTTAAACCATTGTGCAGATTTCCTGACTTAAAAAATTACATGCTAAATTTTTACTTCTTTGTTATCAGATCAGTGTCTGCTTAAATATCTGATCAATTTATATTATCCTGAACTATTACTTCATTGAACCCTCTAATACCTGTTTGCTTCTTTGGTTTTGACCTATTGTCTTCCTCTGACCTCTGCTCTTTGATGTACCTTGACTTGGAATGACAGTCTAACAAGCAGAGTAATGGAAGCATGTCAAGAAACTACTAACAGCCATATTCAACAAAGAAATGTTAAGTGATTTACCCAAAAAATGGCCAAGAAAGCCAATGAGACCAAACCATAAGGAGCCATTGTACCCTGACTCCAGGGCCTAGTAAGCTTCATGGAAGAAAAAGAAGGAAGTTCTAAGTGTTCCTCAAAGCAAGTTATTAGAGCTGTAACTTTCTCCAAGAAGTTAAAAAAAAAAAAAGGAAAAGAAAAGAAAACAACAACATTCTTGTAGAGAGGAATATTACCATAACAGGTGCTTCCTCATGGGCACTTTAGAAAAACAAATCCTAATTGGAAACTCTCATTACATTTTCTTAATTCCTCTACTCTCATTCCTTAATAATTAAGACATCAAATGCATGGTGATGAAAACGGGATCCCATTCCTTAAGTGACCACCTCCATCTGCTCCTAATTCCCAACCTGAAGCTATCTTTTCCCTTTTAGTCCATCATCTTTGAGAATTGGGGAACTGAGGATAAGCTCATAAAAAAAGTGAATTGGAAAGGAAGCCAGGGAATTGCTGCGAATGTAATGGACTTGGGAATGTGCTCATTTGCCCAGACTTGGCCTCCTTTTTGAATTCCAAGCAAAGTACCTGCTTAAATTCTGTGTTGCCAGGATGTCATCAGGTGTTTATGTTTACCCGAGGCTTAGGTGCTTCAGATGAATTATGGGCAAAAAGGAACAATCACTGTTCATTTTTGTACAAAGGCAGCTAGAATAAGACCCTCATCTCAGAGGCATGTTTAAATTGTAGGTAGATGTTTTGTTTTAATACCCTCCCTGTCAAGTGAAATTTTTTTCTGCAAGTAAAATTTTTCCTCAATTCTGCCAGGAGAAGGCAATTGGAAAATGGTTTTTTTCTCTTCTGAAACCCAAATGTGATAACTAAAATTGACCATGGACTCATAAAGTCCACATAAGTGGCCTAAGTTCCAACAGATATAATCAAGCTAGAAAGCTTTACAATGCCAAAAAGTAAGAGGCTTTGTGTCTGCTACCCAAGACCAGCCTACCTAAAATAGATTAATCACCAGAAAAGTGACAAGCAAAGGAAGAGTATATTTGGTTACAGCAGTACATGAAGAATACCAACTTAGGTATGGAGATATAATAATATTCCTGCTTCAATGACGTTATATGTATTTTGAAACAATAAACTGTTACAGTTTATTGCTTAGGATATCATAGATTCCCTTTAAGATCTTAGCACTTGCTAGATATTTATGTCATTAAGAAAAGTAGACTATGAAGTAAGGTGAAAGGAGAGAATCTTTAGATAACTGCAGACAGGATGATGACAGAAGAAACCTGAATGCATTGATTGAATATAAAATGAGAATAAACAGGGATAGAGACCAATGGAAGATACATAGACATACACACATATACACTTATGTATATATGCATATACTCACATTTTTGCATGTATGTGCATATATGTATGAGTATATGTGCATACACGTACTAGGACTAAGAGTGAACAAACATCCTGGGTTCTAAAACTGGTTATGTCACTAACCAGTTAATAAAATATTTGACCTCCTCACATTTTGGCTTCCCCCAACTGTCAAAGGAACTTAGCATTTATATAGCACCATAAAGTTTATAAAATGCTTTATATGGGTTACTTCTTTTAAGCCTCAAACATGCCTTGCAAGGTAAATGTTTTTTATCCTCATTTTATGTATGAAAACACAGAGGCTGAAAAAAAGTTAAGTGGACTGCCCAGGGTCAGACAGGCAATAAGTAGGAACAACTGAGATCTTCCTGTCTATAAGTTCAACACTCTAAACAATGAACAATCTACCTGTCTAACTATCAGAGGGAGATAAGAAATCTGGTCTACCAATGCCATAGTTTTGTTTATGAATCATATGAATTAGACTGGAACTATTATTTCACTGTTAAAGTGAAATGACCCACCCAAAGAGGACATATTTTCCAGCCAAACAGTTTTTCTGCAAAGAAAAAGAACACTTAAAAGAGTTTATTGGTATACTGGGAGATTAAGGGACTTGCCAAGAATCGCACAGTTGGCATTTTTCACTGGATCGAATCCAGTTCTTCCAGATATAAACTCCATATTTCCACATTTCAATGAATTGGGGGAAAGAAAAATATGTTGAAGAATATTCTGAACTATAAATGGTTGAAATGATATCATTATCATTTCAAAGAAACATAATTCACATTCTTTTCCCTAAATCCAGAAAGCTCCACCCTCAGAACCTGCCTACTGAAATCCTACACATCCTGAAACCCAGTCATCTCTTCAATGAGGCATTGATTACCCCTAAATCTTCAACAGAAACAATCTCATGGCATTACAAGCTGTAGGGAATAGACAACTGTCCTCAAAGCCAGGAAGTCCTGAGTTTGAATTCTGTTCTGATACATATGACCCTGGACAAATCCCTTAATCTTTTAGATTTCTAGGCAACTCTCTAAGAGTATATACACTGCAGAGAAAGTTTTGGCCTGAATTGGAAGAAGCAATTTTTTCCTGGAAATTTTTTATAAATAGGATTACAAACTCCATTCCAATTATGTTAAATATTTTATATTCATGTATATATGTCTCTACTACCAAAATGTAAGTTTCTTGAAGGCAGAGAGAGTGTCCTTTCTATTTTTACATCCCTTAAATGTGGGAGATAGCAGTTAGTATGTGTGTGAATGTTTATGAAAATCAGATGCTTTTGTCTTTGGGGGGTCACTGAGGACACGCTAATCCCTGAGGGGCAACAGAATTTTCAGAAACTTTCTGAAGAGGTACTCTGCAAACAACCCCCAGGCCAGCATCTCCAGACTCAGCTCTGTACAGCAGAGACAGGGCACACCTTTGCAGAGAGCTTCATTCATTCATTATGCTGGAAGATTAAGTCCCAAATAACTCATTAGAGAAACTGCAAGCCAAAAAAACAGATAGCAGCTGGAGAAAAGGAAAAACCATTTGCAGATGAAAAAGTGGTGAGAGTGGGAATTAATTGGTTCTGTGGCTGGATGAGTCTGGCTTTCCTTCCCAATCACCCAGGACCACATTCAGTCCAGGAAATGGTGAAAATGAGTATCTAGTTTTAACTAATGTTGCCAACAATGATATTTACCATTAGACACCTAGAGGGCTTAGCTGGGGAAAGACAACTAATTTGTTCTCTTTTTCACCTGAATCTATATCATTTAATAAATATTTCACATTACTTGACAAAGTCATGTGGGATTAAATTGGTATTGTTTTCCTCTGTATTCTCTGCCTAAATAAATAAATTCTACCTTTATTTCAAGATCTAATTTATCTGATCTTTTCACAAAATTTTCCCTATTATAATACACTAATGCCTCCCTTCTCTGTGAGATAAGTGATTGTTAATCATCAATGATTTGGGGAGATTGAGGAGATCAATAAGGAAGAGATTGGAGGAGATTGCCCCTTTTTCTTAATACTCATTTCAAGACTTCAGTCTCTGATGCTTGAACTAATCTTCTCTACATAGGCCCCGCTAATTGGAGTAATGTTCTGATTTGGCTTGGGTTGGACATCAATCCTTTGGATAGATTTCCCAGTGCTGAGGGGCACTTAGAAGTGGATGATAAAATCAAAGTTCAGGTCCAGCTCCTCATGGAATTCTCTAGTTAATTGCTAACCAAGTAGAGTTGATTGCCTTATTTTTGAATCTTTCTCTTCCAAAAGAGCTTGTAAACCCCGGGCCTGCAGCCATGGTTGTCTTACATTTAAGAGAGAGAGAGAGAGAGAGAGAGAGAGAGAGAAAGAGAGAGAAGGCCAAATGACATCATTTTATGAAAATACTGGCTTCTTTTTAGGTTATATGTGTATCTTCATTTTTAACATATTTCCACATGAATCATGTTGAAGAAGAAAAATCAGAACAAAAAGGAAAAACCATAAGAAAAAAATAATTTTTAAAATGGTGAAAATAATATCCTTTGATCCACATCAAATTTCCATAGTTCTCCCTCTAGATGTGGATGGCATTTTCTATCCAAAGTTTATTGGAATTATCTTGGATCAATGAATTGCTGAGAAAAGATAATTGATCATCATAAAATCTTGCTGCTGCTGAGTAAAATGTTTTCCTGGTTCTACTTGCTTCACTCAGCATCAGGTCACGTAAGTCTTTCCAAGCTTTTCTGAAATCAATCTGTTCATCATTTCTTGTAGAACAATAGTATTTCATTACATTCGTATACTATAACTTATTCAGCCATTTGCCAATTGATGGGCATCCACTCATTTTCCAGTTCTTTGTCACTACAAAAGAACTGCCACATTTTTGCATATTTGAGTCCTTAGAGTGTCTTGGGTTGTCATTATTGGGAAATATTCTATCATAAGGGTAGTGCTGGATTTGGAATCAGGAACTCACCTTGGAATCCTGCTTCTGCTGGCCACTACTTGAATGACCACAAATAAGTCTTCACTTGTTTGGCTTCAATTTTACCATCTGTAACTGAGGAAGGGATGAGTTAAATGATTCTGAATGTTCATCTTGATGTAGATCTATGATCTTATAACTCTAAGTGCTGAATGCAATATTTTCTTAACATTGACTCAAATAAGATCTAAAGAGTCCCAAATTGACCTAAGGTTTAATATGTCTTTATTTATTAATCTTTTTTGCCTTTTTCTCCCTTTCATCCTTGTTATTAAGCTTATACCACACTTCAATCAGAATAGTAATCATGGTCTTCTCTCTTTACCTTCCATTTATTCCCTACTGTAATCCAAACCCACTCTATTTTCACCCTTCTCTTTTTTATCCCTAATCATTAGCAAGATCATCATAAACATTCATCATTCATCTGCTCATTTATTCACTCAACTTCTAATAAATGAATGAAAAGGCATTTCTAAACCACTTGCTATGTGTGTCCTAAGCACCCATTCTCAAGGACCTCAAATTCCAAAAGGAAGACAACACATATAGGAGATTTCCTCTACAAGTTAGAAAGGTCCTTGGTCCATAGGGTATGGCAGCAAAGAGATAATCCAAATTCTTTCTTTTAACTTCAACTGATAAAACCATATCCATTTTTGATGTTAAACATTTGACAATGTCAAGAATCTTGGGGGTGGGAATTTCTTTTCCAGGTATTCAGCAGCTGTGGTTGCAGAGGAAGTAAGGAATTCAGCATCTGAAGAAGCAATTGTTAGGCTCCATCTCCACGGGACTAGTTTCCATAGCTTATGGATAAAAAGATTGGATTCGAATTATGAATAGTGGTCTGGGCAACTACTCCCAAAGTTTGTCACAAGTTAGTATTCACAGTGTCAAGGACTGAGGAACTCTTTTCCAAAGCAGTCATTCATCTCTATGATGGCTTTAGATGCTGGGCTAGCAGCAAGACCATAGGGAAGGGAAGGCATGAGATGGGATACATCTATTTATTCAGTTTCTACTCTGTTTAAAACATTTTGTTAAGTATTGAGGATACCAAAAAAGTATAAGGGATGGTCCCTAGCCTTTTTACCCATTAATTTTGGTCAGATTTGAAATTACCACTCTATTTCCCAATGGATAATATATAAAAAAATACTTATATGTTCATTATTATTATTATAAAAATAAAATAATACATATTTTCTATCAATTGGGGGGTACTATTTTCCTCATTTCTAGAAAATCTAGGAATATTATAGATGTATGATTAAGATTTACTAGGGATTATAAATAGATAGTTCTTTCTCTAAAGTACTGATGCAAAAAAGTAAAAGTACAAAGTAACCTATTTCCATACATTTTAGGGGCCAAGTAGGAAAAAAAAATCTCAGTTGTCCCTAGAAAAGATAGATTAACAAGTAAGTTCTTGGCTAAACAATAAGAGAACTAGATTTATGTAACAATCTGAACATCTTTTTTTTTCTCCTAATAGTATTTTCTACACAATTTACCCGAGGTACAGAGCAATGGAAGAATTTGGGTCCCAAGCCTAACATTCTATTTCCTGTGCAGATTAATATAGAGCAGATAGGTTAGAACAGATAACATTTAAAATGTTGTCACATAACAGGGAGAAATTAATTCCTTGATATTAATAATATATACTCTGATTTGAAAATATGATAAATAAATAATTGTTGAAGAATAGATTATGACAATGCAAATTCCAGTCCATAAACTGTGCTGATCATCTCAATGAGAAACATAACTTGCCAGTTTCACTTCATTCCCACTGCTACTACTATAATCCAGAGCTTCATTTTGTGCCTGGAATACTACAGTAATCTCCTAAATAGTTTCCCTACCCCTGGTTTCACTAATCCATTTTTTTTTTACTACAGCTAGTGTTTCTTAAACATATTCATGATGTAATTCTCATGATGAGGAATGCAGAGTTGCAACTAGAAATTTTTGTATGTGGAACAAATATCAAAAACTGTGTACCTGGGACAAGAAGCACAAAAGGTACCCTGAGTTTGGGGGAATGCCAGTCATTCTGTGAGAGGGGATCCTAGAAAACCATGGAACATGTGGAATATTTAGAAAGAGAAGCACCTCTGGTGTGAGAGCTTGATCAGCCCTTTTCAAAATTGCACATCTAACTTTGATGTTCACCTTCAGCTACCTCTCCCCTATACCTCCAAAAAGCCCTAGCGTGTACAACTTCCACACTCCTATAAAACCATCTTGGAAGATGGGTAAATCAGGTTGAGGATAACTGAAAGGCTGAGTTAGGGGATGTCTAGAGCAAGTATATAAAGACATTCCCCCATCCCAGGCAGATGAGACCAATTTGTTCCAGTGGCTGTGAAGGTGGCTGAAGCAGGCTCTGTGGAACACTTACAGCTTGGTAAGATATTAAAAATCCCAAGATCATCCACTGAATCCCAGATCATTGTCAGTCATTGTATTTTTTTTTTGCTACTGAACTTTGATGATTCTGGAAGAGAATGAAGTTGACAACTTTGTGTAACTCTGCCTCACAAATCCAATTCATGTACAAATTAAGGCATCACCAATGACATTGTTGGTTCTTTTTCAAAGTGAAAGGCAAACAATATTTAAAGCAACACTATCATCTACTCACCAAGAATATTTTTTCTCTCTGAATTGTCTTATAAGAAGCCTGCTTACTGTAGGGTAATTATGAATTGAAAGTGTTTTATGCCAAATATGCTTTTAGGGAGGGGGCTTAAGAGTCTTAAAGTAAATTTCTATATCCTTCCTCAAAAACAAGCAAATAAAAACCTTTCAAAATTAAAATATAAAGATGAAGATCAACTGGCTTGAATCACAGCTTAGAGAGAGGGAGAAACTGAGGCCCCAGAGAAGGGGTGATTTGCTAACTTCATAGAGAGTGCTAAGCACTCCAAAAATGCACATGCACACAAACACACACACATATCTCACACTCTGCCCTCAAGGAGTTTACAACCTAATGGGAAAGATAAAATAAAACAAATTAATACAAACAAGCTATATAAGGATATATAAGAAAAGAAAGAAGGAAAAAAAAGAAAAGAAAAAGAAGGAAGGTACAAAAATTAAGAGGAAATGGAAAAGCCTTTCAATAAAAGATGAGATTTCAAATTAGACTTAAAGAAAACCTTGGAGGACAGTTTGTAGAACTGAGGAGAAAGAATATTCTAAATATGGGGAATAACCAGAGAAAATGCTTGGAGCTAAGAGATGGAGTGAATTGTTCATGAAAGATTGGAGTCCAGATACGTATGGAGTCACTGCATCACAAAATTTGTTTCAGGGAAAAAGTTTAAAAAGACTGGAAATGTAGGAATGGATGAAGTTATGAAGAATTGATCATATCCAAAAGGATTATTAAATCCTTGAGGCAATAGGAAACCATTTAAGTTTATTAAATAGGAAGGTGACATGACTGGGCCTGGACCTTTGAAAAATCACTTTAATGGCTATATGGAAGATGGATTAGAATATGGATAATCTTGAAGTAGGGAGGATCAGTAACAGTTTCTTATAATAGCACAGGTATGAGGTAATGAAAGCCAGCACTATAGTGGCGAAATTGTTGGAGGAGAGACAGAGGCATAAACAAGAGATGTACTCTCAACAGATCTTGCCACAGATTGGTTTTGAGGGGGTGGTATTGGTGGAGAAAGATAGAAATCCAAAATGACACCGAAGTTGCAAATCTGAGAAACTTGTCCTCTACAGTAATAAGCAAAACAAAAGGCAGTGAAGGTTTAGTGGGTAATATAATGAGTTCAATTTTAGCCATATCAAGTCTAAAATATCTACTGGACATCTAATTTGTTGCTTCTAATTTGAGAGATCTAAAAGGTAGTTGGAGATCCAAGATTGGAAATCTGAAGAAAGATTGGGGCAAGATAGGTAGGTTTGAAAATCATCCAGTATAGAGTGTTAATTAAATCCATGGGAGCTAATGAGATCACCAAGTGAAGTGCTATAGAGACAGAAGAGGACACAGGACAGAACTGTGGGATATTTCCCATTGGCTATAGATAAGCACCTAAGTGAGGAGCGGACATTACTTCAACCTTTTAGAGTTACCTTGGCTGACCCTACCATCTCTAAGAAAAAATTTAAGCAGTATGAGAGCAAAATTTTGGAGGAAAGAAAAGCCCTGGGGATAAGGGAAGCAAAAACATTGTCAGGAAATTATGCCACTCCAGAAGGAAGGATGGTTCTCTACTCTGCTTTTCAATATAAACTTTTTGTCAGCTAATTTTGCTGAAGACTTTGGAAAACTTGATAAGGCCGTAGAAGCATTTGTCCCTCTCTGGAATATCTTACTCACTGTTCCTCCAATAGCCCAGAAAACTTAAAAAGGCATTTTTATCACCAGGGTGTTTGACTCTAAGATCTTTTTTTTAAAGTTTAATATGTTTTTATTTTTTTAAAACTTCTTGTTTTTGTTTTTGTTTTTCTTTTCTCTCCTTTTAATATCCTTCATTCCCATTGGGGATCAAGCAGGAAAGAAAACCAAAACTTTGTGAAAATATGCACAGTCAAGTATAATGAACAGAAACAAATTCCAATATTTTCTAGTTTCAAAAATATATATCTGGAGTAGCTAGGTAGTACAGTGTATAGAGCACTAGCCCTGGAGTTAGGAGGACCTGAGCTCAAATCTGGCCTCAGACACTTAATACGTCCAAGATGTGTGACCCTGGACAAGTCATTTAACTCCAATTGCCTCAGAGGAAAAAAAAAAGATGAAAAAATGTCTATCTTTGTCAAGTTTGAGGTCACATTCTTCAACATTGATTCTCTGGAATAATATTGGATCATTGTAGAGACCTAAGTTCTTCAGTCTCCACAACCTAAAGCTGTTGAAAGAGGTTATTTAACTTGCCATTTTTGCAAAACTAGTATTTATAATTTGCTATCTAGGAGAGAGGGGGAAAGGGAAGAGTGGAAGAAAAATTTGGATTTTTCTTGGAAGAAAAATTACAAAATTTAAACTCATTCTTCCTGACTCTGAGGTCCATTCTGTGCATTGTACCATGCTGTCTCTCCAAAGAGAAAAATACAAATTTAAAGAACTCAGAGGTTTGATCTGTACCCATAAGATCAACCAATATGACAAAACATAAAAATGAATTGTTGGAGGAGCTTTGAGAAGACACGTACATGAATGTACTTTTGGTAAAGCGTGACATGGTTCAACCATTTTTTGAAACAATCTAGAACTAAAATCCCAAAGAACTAAATTATGCATATTCTTTGACCCACTGATACCACAACTAGGGATATATACAAAAGAGATTAAAGATAGTGGGAAAGTACCCATATGTACACACACATTAATATACACACACACACACACACACACACACAGATACAAAAGGATAGTTCTCAGTTAAACAATACCAACAACAGTTCCTAGTTTTATTCATAGACATGTATGATTTTATTTCTTCAATTATAGTAAACAGGTTTTTTCTTTTTTACTTGATTATGGATTTTAGGAAATTCAATTATCAAATTTTTAATCTAATGATTCTGTCCCCTTCACCAATCACCCATCTTCTAGGTCAGTTCTGTTTGATAGCAAACATCTCAAATTTGTTCTACTTTTTAAAAATTTTATTTTAAGTATTTCTTCTTATCTTATGGAATTGGGTTCTATTTCTTTAAGATACTACACCATTTTGGTCAAGTTTTCCAGTTTCTATTCCAAACTATTCTTTTTATTTTTTATGAGTTTTGATATCATTTCTAGTTTCTTTTTTTTAAATACCTCTTGCATCATTTTCCTTATGTTTCATCAATAACTAACTAATAAATAACATCTAGATATATAGATAGATAAATAGATAGATAGATAGATAGATGATAGAGGGAGGGAATGCTAAATTGCTCTGAATACCCAACTTTCTTTAAATTTTTAATTCAATTCAATAAATATTTATTAATTCTTTACTATGTTCCAGGCACTGTATTAAGGACTGCACCTGGATATAAATAAGAGAAAAGAATGACAGTCCCTACCCTTAAAGAACATGAAATCTAATGGACTGATAATTTCCAAATGGAATCTGGAATAGGCTGCAGGAAAATACTCTGTGGGAAGAATCTACAGAGTTAAGACCAAGCAAAACTGCAGATGAAAACTGGAGTAAGCTGCGAAGTCCAAGTCCAGTCATCTACAAAAAGAAAGTTTTGGTTAGAATTTAATTTTCCATTTTCCAGGCATCCATCAGAAGGCAAAGAAAGCTGAGGGAGTTGGAAGATAAAGGATATTTGAGTTTACTTAACCAACATGGTGAGTTGATTTCTGGTGATTGGATTTCCTGAGAGGGACATCTTGTTCTATAGAGTTCAAAGACTTGAGAAAGGAAAGTATGTAATGGGGAGCCACTGGAGTTTACTGAACAGGGAGATGACTTGTGATCCTGCAAGTAAAGCCTTTCTTTTCTTTAAAGATCTATATGAAATTATTTCCCCCCTTTTATTTACTTTTTAAAATAACAGATTTTTAGTTTTAAAATACATGCAAAGATAGTTTTCAGTATTTACCCTTGCAAAACCTTGTGTTCCAAATTTTTCTTCCTCTCTCCCCTTTTTCCCTCTCTCCTAGGCAGCAAATAATCCAATAAAGGTTAAACATATACAATTCTTCTAAACATATTTATCATGCTGCACAAGAAAAAAACAAATCAAAAGGGGAAAAAATGATCAAGCAAAAAACAAAAACAAAAACAAAACCAAGTGAGCAAACAACAATTAAAAAGGTGAAAATACTATGTTGTGATCCACATTCAGTTCCCATAGTCCTCTTTCTGAATGCAGATAGCTTTCTTCATCATAAGTCTATTGGAATTGACCTGAATCACCTCTATATGAACTTGTTTAAGAGTTATTCTCTTCTTTGTGCTTTAAGCCTTTGATTTCTTTTCATCCACAGTGTTTGCTCAATGGGTGCAAGCTTCTTTTGTCTGCTCATATCTCAAAACACTGTTCTTGCATAAGGGCTTTGCTTAAGGGCCAAGCTCTATCCCCTCCCACACTTTTGGAAGGGATGGGCAGGCCCTATTCATTCCAGTCTCTTCTGTAGTCTGCTTGCCCTTGCTACTAAAGTTCTTTATGGGGTGAGAGACTTCAGCTATATTCTTTGACATTTCCTAGTAGCCTAATGTAAACTTTGGTCTTGCCCTTTCTCTTTCTCCTTTTCCTTGCATAATACCAAATCAAGAGTTTCAAGTACAAGTCCAGATGGTGTATGACTATATACTAATCTACCTATGCATGAAGGGAGTTCATCATTAGCTCTTCCCCTCCCCACCTAACCTTGGTCTATCCATCTCCCAGACCTTTATGGGTGGCCCAGAATGAGCAAGCACTATTTGAGCCCTCCAGTGTCTCTTCCAATTTCCTTTTGCTGGCTGACCTCTCCATTGCTAATACTTTTATAGAGAACTCAGAACTCCCACTTTACTCTGATCCATGTTCTTATTCCCCACTTTCCTACAATTGTGGACACAAATCTTGTCCAATATCATGGGATTAACATGATCACATATGCTGCTAAAATGAATAGGTAGCTACCAATTATATTTCTTCCAGGAATATGGAGTAAAACCAGAACTTACCATCTGGGCTATTACCATACTCTCCAGTACTCCAGATATTGCCATCTCACCTACTCATGCATCTTAAGAACCCCTGAACCTTATATGTCTGGAATGGCACTGGGTCTTTTTGCCTGCTCTTCAGCTGAACTCTCCTTTAAATGTTACCTCCACTACTTAGAATGTGAGTTCCTTCAGAGCAAAGAATGTCACACTTTTCTGTTTGTATATCTAGTACATAATACAGTATTTGGCACACAATAGGACCTTAATAAAATAATTTTAAAATTCACTTATTTATTCAACAAAAATTTGGCTACAGAGTGATGAGGTTTTTGGTCATGGCTACTTATAAAATATTAATTAAAATTAGGGATACAAAAGACTCGCATTCTTCTAAGCCTCCCTTACTTTACTGAGGAAACCTCATCTGACAAGGAAGTGTCAATCAGAGAAAAGGAACAATCAAGAGGTAGAGAGCCAAAAAGACACCAAAAAGAATTACTGAATTTGTTGCAACTAAATGTGGCAACTCAAAGCCATTTAATTCATCTCAAATATTTTCAATCCCATATAATATGAATTTTATAATATGAAAAAATAAAATTGAGTATTATCTAGAAATACAAAAGTTGATGCTAAGGAGATTTTAAAATAAATATGTTGTTGATTCTTAAGATGCTTACAGTGTTCAAAAACTAAACCAATATATTTGGAAGTATAACAGGCTATGGACATTTAACCATTCCTTTATTTTGCAGATAAGGAATCTGAGATCCAAAAAAGCTAAGTAAATCATATACAATCATGGCTGAAGGCTAGGGTACAAACACAGGTCTTCTGCTTCCAAATCTGTTCTTTCCACTGTCCCACACTGTCTAATCAACAAGCGTAAAGTGACAACTATTTGCAAACAGTGATAAACAATGTCACAATGACTGGTCTCAAAAACTTATATGGTTCTAGATATGAAAAAATTCATATTTATTTTCTGTGAGAAGCAGAATGGTATAAAAGGTACAGAGCTGACCTCAGACTTACCTGTTCAAATCTTGTTTCTGACATGTACTGGCTCTATGAATCTGGGCAAATCAATTTATCTCTCAATGTTCTGAACCTGAAGTTGATGGCCCAAACCAGATTCAAATGTAAACGTAAAACATTTTGAAAAATAAAGATACAATTAGATATAGATAATATTACATTTTAAAACTAAATCAGTATATGAGCATGAGTGATCCTGATGTATAGTGTAATGGTTGTTTATATTTCAGCTCAGGCCACTCTTACTCTATAGGCAATTCTCTAAGACTATATAAGTTATAAAGAAGGTCTGGTCTTGCATTGGTAGAGAGAGTTTTCTATACCAAGGGAACCACAAAGCTAGTCCCTTTTCCTGTTCTACAAAATACAATTGAAATGAATGACAGCTTCAGTAATCTAGAACGAGTTCCCTCTTTTTCCCATATTGTCAACAAGAGGGAATTATATGACAGCTAACTGTGTTCCTTCCAAAAAGAGTCAATTCAATGAATTGGATTTAGATAAGCTTTGGGAATTCAAGTCATAAGATCTCTTAAGGTTCCAAATCACTCTTGGAAGAGGATTGTTATACTTCAACCAATAGAAAATCTGAAGGGAAAACAGTAGCTATAATTAAAGCCTCTTGGCTGGATAGTCATTCTCTTTCATGGTGGCCCTGAAAGAACTGGATAAGTATGTTCTACTTGGGCACACTGATCTCATTAACATTAACTCAATGCTTAAGGTAAACTGAGTAATTTGCTGCAAGATTGTTCATCTTGTATAGGATAGGACTTGAGTGTTCCCTACTGCTAATTTATTCATTTAGATAAGTGCCACTTTACCTTGGAAAGGCAGCTACTTTATTTAGCTATCTTTTCAGTTCTTTGTAAACCCTGGTACATTTTAAGTAGTTCATTCTAAAGTTCTCAGGTAGCTTTTTTTTTTGTTACTGTTGTATGTGTGTGTTTTTTCCTCTATGAAGTGGCAGTTGATATATGGAGTTTATGAACTGTCTTAATTAACATCGGGAAACCATTTCTCAGGTGGGTGTAGAGCCTGACAAACTCTCTTGAAGGTGACATAGGACTCATCAGTGCAAACTGTAATCTGGATTTTTACTATCTAGTTTATGGCCTATCACCTCCCTTTTCTCAAGCTTGCAAAAAGATCAAAAGCCAACAATATGTGTGAGGCAATGGACCAAGAGGGAAAACTTATATTTGTTAAAAGGTGTTTCATTTAATATCCTTCAGGGAACTTTTGATTTGCCATGCCAATGGAGGGGAACAGTGGTATGGATAATCGAAAGAGTGAATACTTCAAAATTAACTCATAAAAGAAGGAGAACTGGATTGGGGGACAGGGAACTGTAACTCTAGTTCTACTTCTATGATTAAATAGCTATCTATATAACATTAGAGAAATCACTTCCCCTTTTCTTGGCTTAAATTTCATTATAATAATGAAGCTGTAGGGTAAGCAGAAAGTATCCTGATTCTAAAGTCAGAAAACATGTCACAGAAGACACATGCAATGCTTATTGTTTGTATGACCTTGGGCAGTAAGTAAACTGCCTTCCCACCTTAGACCTCAATTTCCTTATCTATAAAATAACCAGCATTAAAAAAAAAAAATAGACCACCATTTTGTTTCAAGATATTAAACTAACCCACACATCAAATTCTGGATTTCTGTATTTTGTAGTAAACCAAAATTCATCAGTCACCATTTTTTTTGGGAAAAATAAATCAAGCAAGCTGATGGACAAATCCAGCTAGAGAAGGCAAACTGAAACAGAGCTCTAATTTTAGGTAATTAAAATTTTCTAGAAATATACAACCACTGTTGAGAGCATAAGATGCCCCCCAAGCATACTAGATAGTAGCATAAACTAATCTAGGATTTAAAATTTGCCACAGATAATCCTGAATGGATAATCCAAACCTGGATAATAGTAGCTACTGCCAGAAACTGTTTTCTGCTCCCTAGCTTCAAGATTTTCACACTACAGAAGGCTTTACCTGATTGACTCCAACAAGAACTTCCCAAGTTTTCTTGAACAGATGGAGTTTCTATCAGGGTATGGAGAAATAAAGGCAGTAGAGGCAAGAAACCATTGCAATGACATGAGAAATGTGGCATAAATAGTTGGCTAGGTTATATATAATGAATTGTTATGGAATATATAACCACAAGTAAACAAATTCGGAAATAAATTTCAAATATTACACAATTTGCATGATAGAAGAGACCTCATTAACCATATAGTCTGATTTAAATGCAAAAACAATAATAATCATCATTCAGCTTTTGCTTGCTGACCTCCATAAAGGGAGAACTCACTTTCTGCCAAGGATGCTCATCTCACTCCTAGAGGTCTCGATTCTTTACAAGTATTTTTTTCTGCTAAGCAGTCAGTGTTGGCCCTTTTACAGCTTCCATTCATTTTTCCTAGTTTAGTTTTCTGGGGCCAAAAGGAACAAATCTAATTTTTTCCTACACATGAAAACCCTTCAAATACCTGAACATTAGCCATCAAATGATACACATACAGTTCATTTAACTCATCCTTTTGGACTCAAGGTCACTTCACTATCCTGGTGGCCTTCCTAAGGCACTCATTTTTTCAGTGTCCTTCAAATTTTGTCATACAGAACCAAACACAATATCCAAGGTGAGGTCTGACAAGAGCAGAGAATAATGAGACTGTCACTTTGTTAGGTTATGCATTGGATACAGTACTGAATCTCGAGTCAAGAAGACAAGTTCAAATCTGACCTCAGATACTTATTTACCTGTATGAGCTCTGGCAAGTCACTTAAAATGTTTGGCCCAGTTTTATCAACTGTAAAACATAATTAGTAATAGAGACTCTCCCTCTCGAGGTTGTTTTGAGGATGAAATAAAATATTTGTAAAGTAAATTTTATAAATTTACAAAAATGTAAAATATTCAAAAAACATTTGTAAATACTTTACAAAACTTTCTAAAGTATTTGTAAATACTAAAGTTCCTGACACATAGTTATTGCTTAATGAATGCTTATTCTCCTTCCCCCAAGCCCTCTATTCCTAGGAGCTAAGTCTCTCAATAAGGCCCAACATTACATTAGGTTTATTTTATGGCAGTCACATCACATAGATGACTTATATTGAGCTTGTAGTCCACCAAAACCCCTAAATCTCAGAATAT
Organism: Sarcophilus harrisii; assembly: GCF_902635505.1. NCBI lineage: Eukaryota > Metazoa > Chordata > Mammalia > Dasyuromorphia > Dasyuridae > Sarcophilus > Sarcophilus harrisii. Next base: position 375,003,481 of record NC_045426.1, on the reverse strand, counting down.
TTGCTGTTTAACCATGGTTTCTACGTCTTATTCTTTGGAAGGTTTTTTTGTTTGTTTGTTTGTTTGTTTGTTTTGTTTTATTTTGGTGCCCAAGAGCTTTATCTTTATCCATCTTAATTTCATCTAAATAGATTTAGTCTGATAGCATTACCCATCAAGATCCTTTTAGTTCCTGACTCTGTCATCCGTTCCTTTGTTCTAGTTCTTTCTCCAAAGTTTGTGTCATCTTCAAATTTGATGATTCTGCCACTTATGACTTTATCCAGGTCATTGATAAAAAGGTTAACATTGGGCCAAGCCCATTAGTTGTCTATACATTGATACTTCAGTGGCACAATCTTCAACATATGTATTCCTTCCAGTGATGCTGAGTGCAATCCATTTGGGAGATCACATTTATTATCCAATGGGAATTATCTTTCAGAAAGATGCCTGATTTTGTCTCCTTTTGTTTCTTCAGGGACTTGTCCATTAATTATCCTGTTTCAATCTTGTGTCCTCAATCTTCCTCTCCAATGTTTTCCTTGGAATACAAATGTGCTCATGTACAGATATTATCAGTTCTTTCTCTGGAGGTAGATAGCATATTTTATCATAAATCCTTTGGCATTGCTTTAGATTATTGTGCTGCTGAGAATAGCACAGTCATTGTGCAATTTTGCTGTTACTATATACCATGTTTTTCTGGTTCTGATCACTTCACTTTGTTCCACTTCATGTAAGTCTTTCCTGTTCATCCTGTTCATCATTTCTTACAGCACAAAACTAATTCATCCCAATCATATACTACAATCTGTCCAGCCATTCCTAAATAATGGTCATTCATTCAATTCCCAATTCTTCGCTAAGAGCTGCTATAAATATTTTTGTACAAGTAAGTCCTTTCCTTTGGGGATATCTCTTTGGGATCAAAGAAATAGTTCCAAATTGTTCTCTAGAATGTTTTCATCAGTTCATAATTTTACTAACAGTGTCTCAATATCCCAGTTTTTCCATATCTATTCCAACATGTACAACTTCTCAAGAATCTTATGTTCTAATAGAGGGAGATAAAACATATTGGGAAGTAGTGATCGAGGCTAAAAAGTTATATTAACAGTGAATGGATCCATTGGGCAATTGATCAACATCCCTTTTTAAGAAGAAATTTAATAATTAATTGATTATAATTTTAGAATAAGAGGCAGAATGTGTGGGTCACATTCACTTGCAGCACGGTTATATTGCTGGGGTGAGCTATATATGGGGACCTCTAAACAATCTGGACAATAGTAGCTGGAGGACATATATTACAGACTCCATGTCTGGAATTCTATCTACAACATCACATAATCACTTCCTTTCATCACTTCCTTCTCAATAAAACAAACAAAAAAAAAAGTATTCTATATTCATTAGCTTTAATTTCTTACCTTCTTCACTTCTCTTCAAAGTCTCAGAAATGTTAAGCGTTTTGTCCATGTTCATATAGCTACTAAGTGTCAGATTTGAACTAAAATTCTCTGACTCTCAGACTATCTGTGGATGTTCTATTATGCAGTGATGCCTTCCATCCTATTTCTACTATACCTATTTTCTCCAGTTTTACCAGTGACCTCCTAATCAAGTGACAGGATCTCTTGAAGCCTTCATCTTTCTCAAACTCTTAAAGATAGGTTTGTCTGCTCACTCCTTAAAAAAAAGAAAAAAAAAAAAATTCTCTGACTTCCATAATCATACTTTTTCTGATTCTCCTGTCTTTCTGAACATTTATTATTTGTCTTATTTGTTGTCTTCTCTTGCTATTCCTACACTTTAAATATACCTATTTTCTTAAATGTCATCCTCATTCCTTTTCATTGTACAATGTTTGAAGCTTTTATCCACTTCTATGGCTTAAATAACAGTATGAATGCAAACACCTTCCAAATGTAATATAACATAAGCTACATTTCATCCCCACTCCTCAACTTTCCCCCCCAAAAAAAAAATCAAACTTGTGTAACACTTGAGTGTGATTTATAATTCAATTAAATCAATGAACATTTGATAAATATCCACTTTGTTCAAGACTTTGTGCTAGATGCTGGGAACACACTGAAAGAAATGCAAATATTCCTCCCTTCAAGGATTTTACATTCTACTGGGGAATATAGAATGTGCACAAATACATTTAAAATAAAGGAATTTGAAGAGAGGGAGAATAGTAAAGAGAAAAAGTACAGAGGGAGGGAAATCGGGGAATGTTCAACAATGCAAAGATCTGAGCTGAATTTTGAAGAAATATTAGGATTCTGAGAAGCAAAAATATGGAGGGATGCTTTCAGTAATAGGTCATAGCTTACATAAATGCATGAATTCAGGAGATGGAATGCTCAGTTTTTAATAAGAAGTACCCATATAGTTTGACCAGAATACAGGTCAGAAAAAAGAATAAAAAGAAATTGAAAAGGTAGGAAAAAGTCAAGTTGCAGGAGACTTAAATTCCAGGATGAAGAGTTTAATTGGTGCTGTGTACATATGTAAACATGTTTGTTTTTTTTTCAAAAAGATGTTATTTATAGATGTGGTTTCTAATAAGGGTCAATCAAAATTTAAAAAAAATAATTACTGCAAAACCCTAGAACTATTCTTCCACTGAAAGTCCATACCCACATTTTTAATTGCCTGAAGACTATTGCCATGTTTGTGTTTTACCAAATCTTTAATGAAACATGACCCAAACTTAATTAGCCATCTTCTCAATACATTTACCCCTCTTTCTGGCCTTCCTAATTTTTGTTAATGACACCATTCTCTTCTGATAACCTGGCTTGGAAACTTAGAGATACTTTCGATTCTTCCCTCATAATTTAACAACCTCTCAGTCACTTAATTCATCAGTTTCTACCTCTACCTATCTTTGATTTCTATCCCCTTATTTTTTTCCTTAAATTTTTTTGATATATGTATTTTATATGACTACTTTTGCTTCCAGTTTCCCCTCTTTTACCCTAAAAGAATATTCTTAATAACAAGGAACAAATATCAGTAAAATCACAAATCAAATATTTCTGACAGCACAAAGTTACTCATCTGTAATTCAACCTCCTTTGTAAAGAAGAAAGGGAAGTGAAGTATTATATCTTGTTTACCTATTCTATTTACTTCACTTTCCATCTCTCCATATTTTTCCATGCTTGCCTATATTCTCCCTATACATTTTTAAAAATTTTACATAATATTCCATCATATTCATGTACCATAATTTATTTAAACACTTCCCAAGATGTGGTTATCTATTATCCTTAGTTCTTTAATACTATGAAAATTCTACTATAATTGTATTAGTATCTATGGAATTTTTCTTTATAAATTTGACCTTCTTGGGCAATATGGCTGGCAGTAGGATCTCCATATCAAAAGATATAAACATTTCAGTTCCCTATCTCCTGACTTTTATTCACACCACAATATTTAGTCCATCATTTCTTCTTGTTTGCATTATTGCCATGTCTTTGGAACTAGTTTCCCCATATATATCATCTCCCCCATCAATCCATCATTCACATATCTGTCATCTTCTTAAGTAAAGAACTAAGCTTGCCATTCTCCTGGTCATACAGTCCAAAATGTCACTCTTCTGTACTCTCTCCTACACACACTTCTGAATAATTACCATAATTTACTAAATACAAAGCAAATTGGCTTATTAAATACTTTAAAATAATAATTAAAAAATCATGTCAAAATAAATAAGCATCCCTGATCTTTCAGTAGATCACTGATCAGAAGAGAGTGCTTTATCAACAATCAACCTGGGCCAGGTAATTAAGTATGTGCCTAAGAGGAAAAGGATAACCAAAAGTGACAACAGAGTGGTTTCTATGTACAAAACCCATCCATACTTGCAAGTGTTTCTGGCTCCCACTGTTGCTCCCCATGGTCACTTAGAGGATATAGCTTTGAGCTACCATCTTATACCTTTTTCATATCCAAACCCAAATTTCAGGAAGACAGAGAAAAGGTGGAGAGCCTGGGGGAGCCAAATGCAGAAGCCTGAGAAGAGGGAACAAAATGATGCTCATGGACTCAATTGCACTTGAATGTATTCAGCATCTCATTCTAGTTAATGAGAGCAAAGTTGCCATCAAATACTAGGGTTTTATGGTCAGAATCTTGGCAGAAGCTCAGTCTGAGGTCCATGAAAAGAACCCCATGGGGACATAGCCATTTGACCTCAAACAGCAAATCCCAGATATTAGTCAGTTAGGGATAGTAGTCAGAAGAGGGAAACTCATAAAATGCAGGGCTAACTATTACAAACTTAGCTAGGAAGATAGAAACAAACCATCCTTAACAATGCAAGAAAACTTGTGGTCATAAGATATAGTGGACTTACGGCATCATAGTTTAATTCCCTGAGAATTCTAGTAAAAAGGCTAGTTTTCAAGGAAAAACTATTATCTGTCTAGTCATTTGACCTCTTCTGAAACTTCTTGGCCATCTCCACTCACATGATATACAGAGAAGATTGATACTTCTGGCCCAGCAAGTGTTGACTTTATTTATATAGTAAGTAGGATGAAAATTTATGAGTCAAGAGGGACTACTTGCCATCAAGTTAAGCAATCTCAAATGTGCTTTTAATTATTTTAATTTTAGAAACTCCACATCTTTCCTCTCTTCTCATTAATTGGTAATTGTGTCATCTATGTAACACATAGCTTCTGTATGGTGTCACTGCACTGTTTTTTAAGCTTTTGAATGTTAAATGTTGTCATGAATTAAATAAAACATAACCTCATTTAACCAGGCTGACATTAGTAAGGAGGGGAAAAAAATCTAAATATGGATCATGATGGTACAATGCAGTAACCCTAATGTAATGTGATTATAGTACCACAGGGAGTAGAGAGGAGTGTGGTTTATCAATGCCAGTTGAACACAGGGATCTAATTAGAGCACATTCAGACAAGAGGGTTACATGTGGCTCATTTTGTGAAGAACTGGTTATTTCAAACTAACACTGCTATAAAGTTCCAGTGCTTTGTTACTATACTTGAATCAGATTTCTTTAAAAAAAGAAAATTAAAAAAAAAAAAACTCTTCCTCCTCTGAGATAACACCCTCTATATTTCTCATTGCACATTAAACCTTTCAGTTCTGTCTGGATGCATTTTCCCCATTAATAGGCAAACTCCATGAGGCTTCTGGAGTTTCCCTCTTACCAATTAATTACATCCATAATACAATAAATATATATTGAGTAAGTGAATGAATAGATGTGTAAATTTGTTTGTTTGAGTTACTTGATGACATTCTGTATTGTCCTCCTCCTCTGGTTCTAATTCTGTCCTCTGGAGCTCCATAGAATAGGGCTTGTCACAAATAATTGAGGAGAGCCATGTTTTTTTTTTTTTCTTCCAGCTAAAAATCAATACATCCATAAGTCTTTCCTCATATAGTCATAACCTCCATAAATTATAAGTATAAAATTATTATAAGGAATCTTATAAGTCATTCTAATTCAAATTAAACAATATGTACTTGATCTATAACAGCTAGCACAAGGCTAGATATATCAGAAACCTGATGATTTTGTGACATCATTTAATCCTTGTTATTTGTTTGGCTCATTCTAACATTGTAACTGGTTGGTGGTTGATTTTTTTCTTGAAGAGGACCAAAATGATATCTCTATGTTTCAGTCCAGTTACAGTGTCTCTGACTGTGATGATCAGATCACTACGAGCTCAGAATGCTCCACCACAGATTGGACACGATATGAACATTTGAGATGCCTTCTCTAATTTTGTGCATTTCTTCTGGGCTAATTCAATTCTACTTTGCTCATAGAGTATAACACCTTCTCTGATGAGGGTACAGAACCCAATGATTTGGCATATTCTGTTCTTCCTATTTTCTAGATCAGGGTAAGAGGTTTTTCCAATATGGAAGGCAAGAGAAAAGGAGTCCTATGACTTTAAGCTGAAAGAGGAACGAGTTTTGGGGTAGAAATCTAGTACCATAAGTCCCTGTTTGTTCTCTCTCTAGCAACTGTTTCTTCACAAATCTGGAGTCCCCAATTTCAAACTCCTCAAAATTTCAATTTTAAATACTCACTCTTGAGAGTCTTCCCCACTGTATCTTGCTTTCTAGTTCCCTTTTATATGTAGTCTTTGTCCATCCTTGAGGAAAAGGTCTGTCTTTTTGGCTATTTTTTCTCTAGCACTTAGTATTTTCAAGGCACCTAGTAAGTGCTTAAAAATGTCTTATCTTGGATAAGTCATTTCCACCTCCATGCAATAAGGTGATTGGATTAATTTATTTCTGAAGTTCCTTTCAATTTGAATGTCCATGTTTCTTCCTTTAAGCTGATCCCACAAGGCAGTACTGTTATATTTGGTCAGTGTTATAAGGGAGATAAAAAGGATCTGCAATCTTTTCTTGATTGAGAAATAAACACATTTCCACCAGAGAAAGAACTGGTCCTTAGGGTCTTTATTTAACTAAATCATTGTTTTGTATTCTTGTTATACAATCTTGAGCAAACCTTCCAACAGACCTGTATGCTTCACATTAAGCCAGGTGACCTGTCCCTGAAAAACTGCATGTGAATTGATTCTTTTGTAAGTCAAATCCTATTTTAAATGCCTCAGGGAGCTAGCTTTTTAAAGAAACCCTGTAGCGAAAGTGAATTCTCTGGTAATGTGAGTAATCATCCTTTAATTTGTCTGTTTTATAAGTTTGAATTTGTGTACATTGGGTTCTTTTAAAGTGGGTGGCACTTGAACTTTTAAAATTCTGCAATCAATGGTACTCAACACTTAGAATTTTTAAAAATCTGCTATGTCGTCATTACTAAGCCTCATACCTTATATTAATCATAGACTCAATACCTTTCCCCCCCACCCCCCCCTTGGGTGTAGTCTGCCAGTAATTAGTGTTATCATTATTTTCTTAAATAGTGAGTAGGTGATTGGATTATGGACAGAATATGGATAAGATATATGGACAGAAAATAACCAACTAAAATTTAGCTCTGAAAAACCCTGATGGATACATATTGAAAAGTCCAAATTCAGACCATACACTGGGCTATGTCACTGTTGGAACTATGTTTAGTACAAAACTGAGTCAGCAAGTTGAAAAGTGGCCTAATCCTTAACTCCAAATCCAGGACCTAGAACTAAGCATTCTTTTCACCCAGGATAATAATAAAGACCACCTCATTATTCTCTTTGAATCTAGTCTCTTCTTTAAAACTTTTTCAATACAGTCACCAAATTGATACTATTAAAAACAAAAATCTAACCATGCTTGTTTTTCTGATCAAGAAATTTCAGTGGTTCCTCATTACCCTTTGGGGGGAAAATGCAAAAAAACAACAGAAAAAAAATGCTCCTTTGTTTGGCATATATAGTGCCAGTCTTTTCAGTATAATCACACACACTATCCTCTTGTTCCTGTCCTATATAATAACTTTCCATTTCCCAGTTCTGAGCTTTTGCCTAGGCTGTCTCCCAAGATGGGGATGCTCTCCCTCTTCACCTCTATTGTATGAGTGCCTAATTATCTATGAAAGAGTTAATTGTTCTGGTGGAAAGTAAGTTCTTTGAGGTCAGTGACTGTCTTACTTTTCTATTTGTGTCTTCTGGGGCTCTCCCAGTGACTTACATAGATAGAATGGACACTTATGAATTAATTGATTGTGTTGTATCAGAAAGAATGCTGAACTTGGATGCATAAGATCTGAGTTCAAATCTTAGATCTTTATTTTATTACCTATGTGACCTTAGCCATTGGTTATGGTCTCTGAACCTGAGTTTTCACATTTCTAAATTGAAGGATCAGACTAAATGGCTTGTAAGGTCCCTTCTACCTCTTGTTCTATGATCCTATAAAGATTCATTAGATTTTTCCAATTTTAATTGGTAATTTCCAATTTAATTTTAAATACACTTTCCCAACATTTTCACAGCTATTTGACATTGAATTCATGATCACCAAACTCCAAACTAGCATTTATGTCTCATACAATATGCTGCTACTGCAGAGTGCTAGAATAAACTACTGTTGGGCCCAAAGGCCTAAAATAGCTTAAGCTTCCTAGGTCTACACAATGACAAGAAAGGAAAAAAAAAAAAAAAAAAAAAAAAAAAACATTCAAACTAGTTATTTGGCACTAGGGAAAAAAATAAAAACAAAACAATTCTGTAGTTGAATAAATTTGGCCACTTTTCAACTTGCTGACTCAGTTTTGTACTAAACATAGTTCCAACAGTGACATAGCCCGAGTGTATGGTCTGAATTTGGACTTTTCAATATGTATCCATCAGGGTTTTTCAGAGCTAAATTTTAGTTGGTTATTTTCTGTCCATATAGCCAACTTCTTTAATTGGATCCACAGTTTTTCCCCCTGCATTCATGTATATTTGCAACACCTCCCAATTTAGTGTTGCTTGAAATTTTCATTAGCGTTGGGTTTCCTCCCTCTTCCAGATCATTAATAAAGGTACTAAATAAAGCCAGCCCTCCACCTGATAGCTTCTGCTCTCCCCACAATGCCTCCCTCCACTGAGATATATTTTCATTTATCATTGCTCTTAATTTACCCTAAGTCAAGTAAAACTCTTCTTATCCAAGTAAACCCAGGCTTTAATTTGCAAGAATGTTTGTATAAAATATTGAATTGTCTGTTTTTCCTAAGCTTGTGGGATCACTTTTGAGCTCAAATGCAGAGGCAATCAGGAGACAAGACTATCATAGAAAGAAAATATCCCTATTCCAATGGTGTCAATACAATGTACATGCTTTCCAGTATTTCAGGAAGTCTAAAATACAATTTTGATCCTCAGATATAGTAATCTTAGGGCTGGGGCAATAGCTACCTTTTGTGATGGGCTGAAGAAATGCTTCAATAGACAGACAGACATGTTTATGATTCCCAATAAATGCACAGGGTCTGACAATTTTTCTTAGTTTAATGTATGAATTTCATTTCATAACAGCAATAAGACACTCCAGGCTATGCATTTGTTAGGGGTTATTGCACTTCTTGGGTGGTTTAAGTCATTCTGCCTTTAGTCTTATACCATATAACATGACCCAAGGCACATTATAAATAGCAGAGAAATGCACTGCCTGTCATGTGTTATAGCTTGAATAGCCTTGTAAAGGGACATGGATTATAGAGGTATGATAATAACTATAAAATAGGAGTGGTAATTTAAGTGCCTATGTTGGATAATCTCTGCGATTAGTATTTTTTTTTAGTCTTCTGTGTTACATTCTACTTAGAATTCTCATTTGCTGAAATCACTGTCCAACAATGCAATATACTAATGGAGATGAAGGTAATTCAGGATCTAATTTAATATTTTAAAACTTTCTCACTGTTTTGTTTACCAATTAGCAATAAGGGTTAGATACAGAATTAGCTGGTAAAGTCAGAAGCTTCATTGTCTCAGTGAACAGAGGTAGGCACAAGTTGCACAAAATACTACAAATTCTTGAACTCACAAAAATCTTGGGAAAACAACTCAAAAAGAGAATCTATTAATGTAGCTATATCCCAGATGCAGAAAGTATAGTTTTTACTTTTTATTTTTTTTAGTATTCAAGACTCCGAGTTATTTAATGACAAGAATGTACATGGAAACTGAGAAATCTAGACATCTGGCATTGTGTATATCTAACATTTGCAAGACAAATTTTAGTTTGAGAACAGGTTGAGAAGCATTAAAAAAAAAAATCAAACCTTCATCTTTCTGTACCTCAGTTTCCCTATATGAGTTTAACAATATTATTATTATTTACCTCACAGGTTTATTGTAAGGTGCTCCATAAATCCATAAAGGTCTATATGATTATGGGTTGTTTGTAGACAATTCAGCTACAATTAAAAGCAAAAATTCATTGAAGGCTTGAGTTTAAAGTGCCCTGAGAGATCATCTTTTCTAATGCTTTCCCAGAGGAAGAAAATCAAGATTTGTAAAGGGATGAATCACACATAGATTTGTATTTATAATAATAATAGCTAATGTTTATACAATGCTTACAATAAATGTGCCAGGCACAGTGTTAAGAACTTTACAATTATTATTTTATTTAATCTTCACAATAACCCTAGGAAAGTAGGTACTATTATTATCCCAGTTTTAGAGAAGAGGAAATTTAAACAAAAAGAAGCTAATTAATTTGCCTAGGGTCACATATTATCTGAATCCAGCTTTGAACTCCATTTCTTTCTGACTCCAGTCCCAGTACTAAATGCCCTGCACTACCTACCTACATCACTGTAAAATAACTGCTTCCCCTAAATATAATTCTAGTGCTGAGAGGCAGCTTGCATCTAAAACTGATTCAGAAGCAGCTGAGAAGTGGGACTGGTCTCATTCACTGAACATTTCACACACACACACACACACACACACACACACACTCTAGAGTAAATTTTCCTATTCTTGCATCCCGGTGATGGCCCATACTTTTGATACAGATTCTACTGTTCCCTTCCTTTCTCTTGCTTTGCAACCCTCTCTTTAGCTCTTATACCTGTAGCAATCAATCCCTGACTCTACTAGACCAATGGCATGCATTTAGCCTTTTGCTGAAGGAATACTATTTAACCAAGGCTTTTTGTGTTTACTGATTCTTAATATCAGCCTTTATGATGAGAATCAAGCTCTTTAATTCAATCCATAACAAGCATGCTCACTATGTAAGGTTGGGAGAACCAAGGCACATACTCAGAATTGCTAGTCTCTTAATTCACAGTGTAACCTGACTTGCCTCTCACTCTTTTTACTCATCATTTGAGTAGGAAAAAAAATTAATTTCACTTTTCATACAAAGAGAATAGTCAATATTTCTATTACATTTTGAGTTTGGAGTCTCTCTGATGAGGATGTTAATCTTTTATTAGAAATATTTTTCTGTCACCCAGTTTAGAAATTTATTTTCATTTCTCTCTCCTCCTTTAATATAACATGATCTTTAAATATCAGACCTCAAATAACTGATTGAAGATTTATTCTCTAAGGACTAGAAGAGATAAATTCAGACATTACCTAGTTAGTTGTAGGTAAAAGTTTGTTAAAACAAATAAATAAATTAAAACCAACTTCCAAAGACCATCTTCTAGTTTATAGAAAGATTTCAACTAACATTATCAGGAGTATCAATATCAAGGAAATTAAAGATCTCTGAAATATTATTGGAGTTTCAGGGAAAATCACCAGGTAATTATATTGTAGAATCATGAAACCATACAATTATAAGATCACATATTTAGACATAATCAAATGCAGCCCCCTTATTTTACAAATAAGAAAACACAGACACAAAAAGACTAAATGACCTACCCAGGATTCACATAAATAGTAATGATCTAAGGACAAGATTTGAATCTGTATCTTCCCGATTTCAAATCGGTGCCCTATTTACCCTATCATGATCCCTTATTTTGAGGGAATATTTTATCCCACCTTTTTCAAATTTCTAGCCATAGAAAATCTTTCTATATCTTGTCTTATAGTCTTCCATTCTATGATTAGTTTAACTGATAAAGAGCTCATTAACTCCTGAGACAACTTGCTCTAATCAAGTGGATATCTTCAGGAGCTGGAAGTTCTCTCTTAAGCTGAGCTTAAATCAGTCTTTTAAGTGTGTCTAACCAGACTTGTAAGTTCTGCTCTTGGAACCACCTGAGAAACATTTTTTCTCTCTTATATCATAGGTTTTTAAGTATTAGATATCCAAAGTTCCCCTTTTGCTCCTTCTCAGCATCAGTTATAGATAATGCTGAATAACAAGAATTGTTGAATGCAATGCTAATTATAGACTATGCATACAATGATGAAATGCTATATTGAGTACAGAACATCCTGGAAGCAGTGTATAGATTTAAAATTTGAATGTTTCATTCAATGAAAAGAGAGAGGAGATAGATAACATTGACAATAGCACCCATTTAAATTTGAATAATAGATCCAATATTCTGTAAATGTATAGTTCTTTTCAGAAGTGTTTTTCATTTATCATGATATGAGCAGTTACTTTTTAAAAAGCAGGGATTCAAGGAATAGGATAAAGTAAGTAGAACAATCATCTCTGTCCTAATTTTGATAACATTTTGCATGAAACTGGTTTTCTTTGAATATATTAGTGTAATGCTATTACTTTCTCCCTTTCTTTGTGCTTTCTCAGACTATAATTCCTCTAACTACTACTTCTTTTCTACAGGAGATTGAGAGATACCTTAGTACTGGGCTGGCCCTCAACAAATGTTTGTTAGAAAGTCTCTTTGAATCTAAATGTCAAATCTCTAATGTGGAAACTCTGCCTCATGCACATGATTGATTTAGGTATATTTGATAGACTTAGAATGTTTGGAGGTACACTGTGATATTAAGTAATTTGTTCATTGTCTGAAAGTTTCCCTGATTCTAAGACTGATGTTTTATCTTCAATGGAGTGATACCTCTTATTTTATGATTACAATGTTCTAAATAGCAGTCTATTATTATTATTATTATCTCAGATTTTTTGAATGGCCAAACTTTATTTAACTAAAATGAAATTGAGGGGGCATCAAACTTAGAATAATTATATATTTGGAGACTTAATAATCTAATTATGATAGCTTACTCAGTTGATTCCCTACTTGATCTGGTCTATGACTATTCCCCCTCCCCTCCTATGCACATAAATAATCAAATGCACTGGACTTAAACACCTTTGGTGGACATGGTTGTGAATTGGCAATAAAAAGTCAACCTACGTACTGAAAAGAGATTTCTGCCACCATTAAAGACTTTTAGCAATTTTATGTTCCTCAGGCTCAGTTTCTCATCTAAGAATTCTCCACTCTGACAGTTCTCTTCATACTTTAATAGCCCTGAGTGTTCTGCTTCTTGTTATTTATAAATGACTCAATAGATTCAGCTTCAAAATCAGCTGCTATCTTTATTTTTCTATATTCACAATTTTTTTTAAATAAAAGGTTGTTTCCAATGTGGTAATGGCTGTCAAGGCAAAGACTGATGGGTCTTCCAACTCACTGAGTGCCTATTTTGATGCAAAGTAACCCTATCAGAACAAAACTGACCCAACTTTCAAAGAGCTTTTTAGCTATAAAGGCTATATTTTTAGGTTTGGATGTACTAAGTAACAAGAACTCAATCTTAGATCAGCATTCAGGTGACTCGTGAGAAACATAAGACCATGTATTTTACAAATTCAGCTAGAAGCTGATTGAAGTATACCATATCAAAAATACCAAGATACAGCAACCACCCTCATTCAGTAACTAGAATACAAGATTTCTCAACTAATACTTACTATATCTCTTTTTGTAGGCAATATCACTGCAATATTACTATTCTTGGATCTCCTAGGGATGATTCTAACACTATCAAAGCTATGGCCATGACATCAAGGCCACAAATAGTTGGTATATATCCCAATGTAAGAGAATTTGTTTTGATTAGTCTTTTCCATGACTACTTTCCACTGTACATACCCTCCACAGAAATTTTACCTAAGCTATTCAAACAAGTCTGAGATAGTGTTTTGTTAGTTTTTAGTAGAAGGCTAAAGATTTTACATTGAATAACAGTGGACTTCTCATGGTTATAGTATCCACTGGTAGATGAGGTCCCTACTCTGTCAATAAGCAAGAATTTTTTAGCGTATACAAAATGCAAGGTACTGAAAATCTAAAGACAAATATGAAAATATTCATTGCCCTCAATAACCTTACATCCTATTAAGGGAAAACAAAATATAGCTGTCAAGATATATGCAAAATAAATGTTATTTGTCCTTTGTTTTCAAAAAGGATCAATGATATCAAGAGATGATGTCTTAGCTTGCACGTGAATTGAATTTAAGTGAAGCAGAGGGCAAAGTATGTCCATTGGCAGCTTGGAGGATCAGGATAGATTGCATGTAGAAGGTAGTACTTGAATTGAATTGTGAAATAAGTTCTGTATTCTAAGAGGCAGAAGTGAGGAATGAGTGCATTCTTGGCCTGGCAATAATTAATGCAAGGGCATGAAATGCATGTCATGCATGAAAAATAGGTAGGATGGTATGGCTGAATCAAAGAATGTGTTATTGGGACAACATGTAATAAGCCCCTGATTGTAGGCATGAAGCATTTAAAAACAAACACACATAGCAATGAATACTGTTCCCCAAACTGTAATACCTATACTAAAGATCAGTGAGACAAATTCCCTGCATTGTTCTAACATTTGTAGATGTTACTATGACCACAAGAAATAATGAATTGAAGGTCATCATCAATCTTTCATCATACTAAAGTCAGAAAACCATTTTTGTAGTCATTTAAAATACTTAAGAAAATGGTCTATCCATATAACACAACAATACAAATACCAACATAGATTCTCCCCATAAATTCATCTCCTACAACAATCACAGGGTTTCTCAGAAACAAATAAAAATATTCTATATCTTTTTCCTTGTTCTAGCATTCTTCAGAAATCTCTAGACATAATTAGTGAATGAGATCTCACTATTTCAGTTTAGTCCTGTTTACATTTGCAAAGATGAATTGGTTAAAGAGCTGGTGAACCTGGGAATAGTAGACAAGCAAACTGGACAATTCAGATTTCCAAACCTCATTATCTCTCTTGGTTAATTCTCAATTGTCTAAATTACTACTTTTCTTAAATCACCCTTTTGTGTGGTAAGCACAGAGATATATAATCTGTATTAAATAATTTAATTGGTTAAATCAAGTCTCAGATGGATTTAGTTTTCTAGTCTACATTTGCCCATTTGGTTATTTACATTGAACAAATTCACTAGAAAATTACCATATACACCTTTCATTTTTACTATATAGGTAGCCATAACCCCATCTCTTAAGAGTTGTTAGTCATGTAGACAGTTCTTTTAATTACAGCTAGCACCCAAGCCAGAATTAAGAAGAGTCATTGCATGCTTCAGATATAGTATGTTTATAGCAACTTGTGTGGTTAAAACAGTATCAATGAAATGGAGGTAGAATATGCTTCATCATTAAAGTCTTGCTTCAGAAACTGCACAATGATAGGGGGAAAAAAAAACTTTTTTCCTCATATATGTATTTGAATGCTCAGAAGAGATAAGAAAGCCAGAAGAAGAACAGATGTGATAGAAGTGTGAAATGGATTAACATCAAAGCCCCCTGGGAAAAAAATCTGAAACATGAAATGAAGTCTCCTGACAGACAAGAGCTATTCAGAGTGTGTTCAAAGCACTGCAATGCATTTTGGGGTCTGTGTCTCTCCCGGATCTGTAAGAGGCCCTGTGTGTTCAGGCAGAGATGCTGATAAAGAGAAATTCTCTGAACTTAAGGGAAAAGCGGCACAGGGCTGTGGCTTCCTCCTCTGAGAGAAGGTGATAGATATGAGAAAAGGCCAGTACACTTTTAAAAAATATGTGTGGGGGTGCAGGGGGGAAGGAGCATGTGTGAAAGTAGCCCAGGTTTGCCTTATTTGTAGGCAGGTGTACACAGTCACCTACATGATGTGATTTAAGTAGTTCCAGGGAGGCCTCTCAGTTTAGAATTCACCTCAGTCCACTGTCCTAGAATCTCAAACATTTTTTTTTTTAAATTTTATTTTCGTATAAGCACTGCCCTCTTCAGGCACTCTCTTACACCAATGCCCCTGAGATGAGTCATTTGGTAAATCTTTAACACAATAGTAAGAATGAGCTCATCAATAATTCTGAAAGCAGAAATGCACAGGGAACATTGGGGGAAAAAAAGAAGTGGAAAAGGAGGACAAAAACCAAATTTTTTTCCTTTCCAAAAAGAATAGGTTACAGTTTGAAAGACTTACTCCTAAAACCAACTTTATTATTATCATTATTATTATTATTATTATTATTATTGGTTTTAGTTCTTGAAAAAGTCTTAGTTCTTAAACTGTTTGTTTAGCCAGTAACTAGATGCAATTTTTGACAAGTCACTTAACTTTGGAATTGAATTTCCTAATCTACAAAAAGAGTCAGAGTTGCATTATTGTTGTTACTGAATTGCTTCAGTGTCTCTGACTCTTTGTGATTTCATCTGGGGTTTTCTAGGGGAAAATACTAGAATGGTTTGCCATTTCCTTCTCCAGACTTGCACTAGTGCTGTCTAAGGTTTTAGCCAGTCCAATGATCCCATCACTCTAATCGATTCATGATTGACTCCATCTATGACTACACAATTGTGTCTGTGAATTTATGCTTATTTATGGAGAATTCAGTTTGCAGACCAGACTGTGGAATTAAATCTGCATGTTCCAAATCAACCAGTCAATGGAAACAATGTAGTCCAACTCACTAGGCTGTTCTGCTAAAAGAAACAAACAACAAAAAAAAAGCTTGAGTGGTTGTTGGTCTGAATTGACCAGTCAATTCAGGGAAAACATTTGATCTGGGAGCCTGAAGTAGACACAGCCAGAGGGTTATAAATACCACAGAGAGGAAAATAAATCAACTTTCCATTGTTGGTGGGAGAAATGTGTTTGGGAGTAGCAAGGGGATTCTGAGTGAAGTAAATTACCCTCTCCAATTTTATAGATCTTTAACAGTAGGGCTGTCACCTATTTTTATGATCAGATTTTTAAAGCATCAACAAAAGCCTCTGAGGTGAGGCTATAAAGTGATGAGACTTTTTCTTATTCACGAATAATCTAAAAGTATACATGCAAAAAAGATCATCCCTTTCAAAGTAGTCCCCTCAGGAGTTTGTACGCTTATTCCAATGATGGTATCCTTGCTTTAAAATTTGGGAATTGTCTTTTATTATTTCTTTAAACATAACATAGCTTAAAATAATGGAGAAGTTCCTGGGTGTCAAAAATATACATCTGAGAGTATAGCATTGCCCCCACCAGAGGAGATACAACCACTTAGGTAATCAATATGATTTGTCAGCACTGGGAATTTTTTTGCCTCTAATTTTGGTGGAAATACCAAATGCAAGTAAAGAGCATAAAACAAACATTACAATATATAGCTAGAATCACACTCAAGAAAACTAATTGCCAATGTTACAAATTACAGACTCCAACAATTTTGCCCTTAGTTTTAGCTTTTCAGATTTGTTCTGGATCCTTTGTGTGTACCTCAGAAAAGTTCAGGAATTTGGTTGGGTATATTATGTCTGGTTCCCAAGAAGAGCAAGGTTTCATGTAGGACTCTATCAATCAGTCTAAACTGCTTCAGGTGAGACATCAGTCTTAGTTGCCATGATGCCCAAGTTTTGGATATATCCTGGTAGTTGAGTAATCTGTTTGAAAGAGTATTGGGAGCTTCCAGAGCCAAGATGGAAAAGTGAGGAAAGAACCCTCTGAAGCTCAAATTCTCCTCCAAACAACTAGAAAACTGCCTCAGAATTTATCTAAGAGCAGGGAAACAACTTGCCAGCCTGGTAGGAAATGTCTGTCTCACTGAGGTTCAAGGGGACTGAAGGAAAATCGAAGAAACAGCAACCAACCTCACAGCAGGGGGGCCTGCAGCAAGGCTCCAAGCCTAACAAGAGAAGAACTGTCCTCCTGCAAAACAAGTGCTCCAAACAAGTGAGCAGTCTGTGTAGCACAAAAAAAAGTGCCTCAGTGGCCCACCTATAGCACAAGTCAACAGAGAGAGGCCTTGATCCCATTGCTAACCAGAAGGGAAGCCCTACTCTGGGTCTGGACAAAAATAAGAGCCTGGCTCTTGGACCTACCAACAGAGAGGCTCTGTTTCCATAGCAATTTAGTAGTAAAACCCCATCTCTGGGACAATAAGCAACAAGATTCCTCCTCCAGGGGCTTCTTTCAGATGGACTTTTGTTTCATCTTTTATAGTATTATTTCCCCCCTACATGTAAAGGATTTTTCAAAGTTTATTTCTGTACAATTATGAATTCCAAATTTTTATCCCTCCTTCCCTAACCTCCTCTTCCCAAAGATAATTAGTAATCTGATATACCTTATACATGTATATGTTATACATTTAACAAACATGTTAAACATATTTCCACATTAGTCATGTAAAAGAAAAATCAGAACAAAAGGGGAAAAACATAAAAAATGGAGAGGGAAGTAAAAAAAAAAAATAATATGCTTTGATCTGCATTTAGACTCCATAGTTCTTTTTCTGAATGTAGATAGTATTTTCTACCCCTAATTTTTGGAATTGCCTTGAATCATTGTACTGCGGAAAAGAAGTCTCATTACTCAGTGTTGCTGTTTTTGTGTACAATATTCCTCTGGTTCTGCTCACTTCATTAAGCATCAGTTTGTGTAAGTCTTTCCAGGTTTTTTTTTTTTTTTTTTAAACACTGCTTCTCATTTCTAATAGTACAAGCATATTTCTTTACATTCATGTACAGAGCTTGCTTAGCCTTTCTGTATTGATGAACATCTCTACAATTTCCAGTTTTTTGCTACCACAAAAAGAACTGCTATAAATATTTTGGTACATGTGGGTCCTTTTCCCTTTTATATTATTTCTTTGGGAATACAGATCTAGTAGTGGTATTGCTGGCTAAAATAGTATGCACAGATTTTTAGCCCTTTGACATAGTTCTCAATTTCTCTGCAGGATAGTTTGATCAGTTCACAACTTCACTACATGCTGCATTAGAGTACTAGTTTCTGCACATTCTTTCCAACACCAATATTTTCCTTCTTTTTTTATATTAGCCAATTTCATAGTTGTGAGTTGGTACCTAGGAGTTGTTTTACAACTTGTTTTCTTTCTAATCTTGATTGCATTGATTTTGTTTGTGCAAAAACTTTAATTTGTTTAATCAAAATTATCCATTTTGCCTTTCATAATGTCCCCTCTCTCTTCTTTAGTCATAAATTCTTCCCTTTTCCAAAGATATGACAAGTTAATCGTTACTTGCCCTTCTAATTTGTTAGTATTATCAAGTATCTGTATTATAAGGGGTGAGATGTTGATCTGTACTTAATTTCTGTCATATTATTTTCCAGTTTTCACAGCAGCTTTTGTCAAATAGTGAGTTTTTCTCCCAGAAGCTGGATTACAATAGTCATGGATTACTCTGCCTTATGTAGCTAACATATCCCACTGATATTCTAATCTATTTCTTAGTTTTGATGATTGATGCTTCATAATATAGATATGGTATGATTAGCTCACTTTGATTCACAAACTTTTTCATTAATTCTGTTGATAATCTTGACCTTTTATTCTTCCAGATGAATTTTGTTATTTTTTATCTATCCCTATAACATATTTTTGGTATTTTGATTGATATAGAACTCAATAAGTAAACTAATTTAGGCAGAATTGTCATTTTTAAATAACAGCCTACCCATGAGCAACTAATATTGGTTCCAATTTTTTGGATCCGATTTTGTGTGAAAAGTGTTTGTGTAATTATGTTTATATTGTTCCTGGATTTGTCTTGGCAGGTAGACTCTCAGATACTTTATATTCTCTATAGTTATTGTAAATGGAATTTCTTCTTTGATCTCTTGCTGCTGGCTTTTGTTGGTAACAAAGAGAGGTCCTATCTACATAGCACCTTAGCAGCTTAGGCTCCACCACTTAAGAAGGTCAGCAGATAAGCCCCACACTCTACTAAAAGCTAAAAGGGAAGCCTAACCTCAAATGAAAGCAAACAGCTAACCCCCAAAGGCAAGTACAAGCCTGATATCAGGAAGATCCTGAACCCCAGCACCAAAAGAAAAAAAAAAAAAAAGCTTAGGACTGTGTGGAACCAGAGCCTAAGCCTAATAAAAACAAACCAAGTCAAAAAATAAGGAAAAAAATAGCAGAAAATAAATTTTAAAATTCACAAAAATTTCTGAGAAAACTGGAAAATAATGTTAGAAATTCACCAAAGACCTACATCTCACACCCCATACTAAAATAAGGTTAAAATGGGTACATGATTTAGGTATAAAGGTGATACCAAAAGCTTATTAGGAATTAAGAAAAGAAGAATGTATGACCCAAGAACAAGCAAACATTATAGAAGGCAAAATGCGCAAATTTGATTACATTAAATTAAAAGGCTTTTGTACAAATAAAACCAACACAAACAAGATGGAAAGGGAATACAAATCTGGGAGGAAATTTACTGCCAGTATTTCTGATAAAGATCTTATTTTTAAAATATGTGAACAATTGTGTTAAATTTATAAGAATACAAGTCATTCTTCAATTGACAAATGGTCAAAGCATAATGAACAAATAATTTTCAGATGAGAAACTTACCATCTATAGTCATAAGAAAAGATTCTCTAAATCATTATTGATTAGAGAAATGCAAATTAAAATAACTCTGAGGTACCACTTCATACCTCTCAAATTGGCTAAGATGACAGGAAAAGATAATGATAAATATTCAGGGGAATGGTGGGAAAATGGGAGACTGGTGGAGTTGTGAAATGATCCAACCATTCTGGAGAGCAATCTAGAACTATATCCAAAGGACTATAAGACTGTGCATACCCTTTCATACATCAATACTACTGCTAGGTCTCTATCACAAAATTATCTCTATAAACAAAAATATTTATAGCAGCACTTTTTATGGTGGCAAAGAACTGGATATTGTGGGGATGTTCATTAATTGGGGAATAAGAAACAATAAGCATAGTGATTTCAGAGTTACATAAACTGATGCATAGTGAAATGAACAGAACCAGGTAAACATTGTACATAACAGCAATATTTTTCAATGAAGAATTGCAAATGACAACTATTTTCAGCAATATAATGAACCAAGGCAATAGAAAGGGATTAATGATGAATTCTAGAGAAAGAACTTATATTGTTTTAATACAGACTGAAACATTTTATTTTTTTTCACTTTTTTTCTTTTGCTCTTTTAAATTTTTTTATTGGAGTCTTCTTGCACAAAATGACTAGCATGTAAATGTTAACATACTTACGCATATAAGTATATCTGTTTCTTTACCATCTCAGGGAGGGAAAAGGATAAAGATGAAGGGAAAGAATTTGAAGCTCAAAATTTTAAATAAAAATGCTAAGAAAAGAAAGAAGGAAGGAAGTAAGGAAAGAAGAAATTAGAGTTATTGAATCAGACTGTAAACATTGTTTTACTTTTACCCTATAAAGCCACCTAATATACTGACAAAGGGTGTGGCCAGAACTTTTCTGCTGGCATTCTGACTATAGATGATGATATACCTGTGTTACTCAGAGATATCCTAGGATTCAAAGCCTACTAAGCACAGCTCAGGAAAGAAACAACCAAACCAGGTTAGGGTCCTGAAAGTTTGTAGCTTGCCCACCTGGGGCACTCCTGATATACTTGAAAATGTAGGACTCCATACCTGAAAGCAGCAGTAGATCCTTAGATAATATTAAGCAAGACTAAGTAAGGTTCCATAATTCCCTCCAGAAATAAACAGACTGACTTAGAGACAGAATTCTTTTACAAGTAGTAAGACTGAAATGGCATCAATAAAGATCAGAATAAAGAAATAATATAGATGTAGGGACAGTGAGACGCAAACACAGAGAAGAGATAACTATACCATCTACCATGATCTCAAACAAAATCAGATTTGCTGAAATGAAATAAAGATTACAATGATTCTATAAATGAAAATGACATAAAATATGAAATAGATAATTTTGATTATATGAAATTAAAAGTTTTTCACAAACAAAACCAATGCAAACAAGATTAGAAGGAAAACAGAAATGAAAAAATTTTCTTTCTCAAATAATAGGGAAATCAATGAGGAATATTGGGGAAAATAGAGCATAAGATTAACTAGCACTATGAGATCTCAAAGTAAGCTATAAAACAATAATTATTTGGTAGAAACTAAATGTAGAAATTCAATTAGAGAACTGATTGGGTATATAGCATAGAGAAGGAAATGAACACGGTGTTACAGCATTGGATAAACCTAAAGACTTCACCTAGTGAGATAAAGTTACTATTCAACAAAAACTCTGGTAAAAAATAAAATAGTCCTTCAAAAATTAGATTTAGATCTCACATTAAATTCCAGGATAAGCTTCAAATAGCTACACCACACACACACACACACACACACACACACACACACAATCACATTATAAAGAGTAAAAAGAAAGGAAATAAATGCCTATAACAACCAATGCTGGAGTTAGAGTTCATGACCAATGAAAGAAATAGGCTGAATAACAGAAAAGATTAAGGAAAAATGTGAACTCACTAGGAGTCACCTGAAATTGTGTGTGTGTGTGTGTGTGTGTGTGTGTGTGTATGTGTTACCTATAACTATCAGCCATGATTTTCAAGTTGGATGTAGTTGTTAGATACTATCTAGAGATAAACTCACCTTGATTCTCTCTAATCCTTTAGGTTTCAGATTTGAGGAAAAATCCAGGCTATTATATATATATATATATATATATATATATATATATATACACACTTAAAGTTTGAAAGAATTAAAATAAAAAGAAAGAGGGGTGGTGGTATTGCTTCATTCATATTTTACCTGGCTATTCAATTCTATTTTATCCACCTTTATTGTTTGCTTTGTATCAAACTCCAAATCAAATGTTAGAGATGATATACTGCTCTATATTGGCAGGAAAAAAACCCAACAACATTGGATTTAAAGATGGAAGGATCTGGCTTTACAAGCTGGACAAGTCCCTCAACTCCTCAGACTCTTGGTTTCTTCAAAGAAGACTTTGTAGAGTTTTGGAGACTTCATCAAATTCTGGGATCATTTTCTTCTTCCTCTTAGGACCCTGATAAAAACACTAATTTGGATTGATACCACTTGTGCTTAAATCTCAGTTCTACCATGTCACTAGCTGTATGACTTGTATAATTATGCCACTTTGCAATTCTAGACATCAATTTCCTCATCTGTAAAATAAGGAGATTGGACTAGGTCAAAGGTTTTTAACCTGTGGTCTTTGAACTTAAACAAATTCCATTTTAATTGTGTATATTTTATTTATGCATTAGAAAAATCATTATTCTCAGAATAGGACCATAAGTTTCATCAGACTTCCCAAAGAAATCCATAACACCCCAAAATAGTTAAGTACTCCTAAAATAGCTGAGTTTTAAGGTCCACTTATAGCTCTAAAACTCTGGTCCTATGGTAAGAACCAACATTTGGTAGTATTTTATCATTACAAATCATATTACATAAATTATTTTAATTTCCTTTTGACCCTATTAAGTAGATAGTACAAATATTATCCTACTTATAAAAGGAGACACCGAGTTCTATTAAAATTAAGTTACTAAATCACATTTCCAGAGCTAGCAATTGGCAGAGGCACTATACCAAAGAGAAGACAACCTGCTCCAAAATTTCCCATGAGATAGGTGGCAGATTTTTTGCAAATTACAAATTATTTTGCATTTCATTGATGCTGTTCAGTTATTTCAATCACATGCAATTCGGTGTGATCCTATTTAGGGTTTACTTTGGAAAAATAGTGGAGGTTGTTATCATTTCCTTCTCCAGATAAGGAAACTGAGGAAAATAGGGTTAGTTGACTTGCCCAGGGTCACACAATTAGTAAGTGTCTGAAGCCAGATTTGAATTCAGGAAAATAAGTATTTTTTTACTCCAGGCTAAGAACTTTTGGTTAAGTGCGATTATTCTCCTTAGTACCCTTTTAAAAGTATACCCCTAGGACAGGTAATCCATTGATGCTTTAATTCACTCTACCTGAGTGTGAATGGCTATCAAAAGGCTCTATATCTGACAGGAAATACCTATAGCAATTGGAAATCTCTGGGCCTGAGCCAGAAACTGGGTACAGTAAGTTGGAGAAAGTGAGTGCATCAAAGACAAAATTTTGCCACTTCACAATTTTGCTGAGGGCTAGCCCTTGTGTTATGGTATGAGTGTATTATTACTGCTTTTTTATTATGGTCATTTAGCCCGACTTTCTGACTCAGGGCTGTCATAAACCTGTGGAGGGAAATCTTCTACCGATTTACAAGGGAGCAGGAGAATTCTCCCCGCAGGAGAGGCAGAAAGAGATTTTGACTTTTTTTTTCCCCTTCTCTTTTCTTTTCGTTTTCTGTCCAGGCCTTGTGCTGTTCTATAGAAACTGCAAAAGCAAACCTGGATACTCATTTTCTGAAGAAAAAGCAGGCTAAGCCATGAACAGAAGTGAGTTATTAGCCTAGCATAGATATTGTCTAAAGGGAAAGCTTTCACCTGAGGAGAATATTTGATCTTACAATTTTACCTCACCACTTTTATGGGAAAGAAAGAAATCATCACAGAGCCAAAACTCATTTCTTTGTGCAAAGCCTTTTTTGGATCTTGTTACACTTGAAACACCTCCATTTTTGCTAGAATTGGATGGATATCTATTTGAGGTTTTTGCTTGGTGTTTGTTGAATTTCCTAAATTTTCATGTATGCATAGTTCTCTCCACAATTATGTGTTTTGAATTTGTGTGTACCTCTGTGTGTGTGTGTGTATGTTTGTGCATGAGAATAGTGATGTTTGTTTAAAGGGTAAGAGTAAAAGCAATATGATCTTATTGTTATGAAACCTTCAAGGCAGAAATATACCAAATCATTTAAACCAAGAAACCAGCAGCATTTTGCAATACACTTATCAAGCTTTGTGGAAACCTCAACCCTCTAGAGCACAGTCTTGCACCAGAAGTAAGTAATATATATAAGTAAGTAATATATATAATAGCCTTGAAAAAATGGGTATTAGGAAAAACAAAAAACAACAACAAAACATTAACTAAGGCTATACACCTTACTCTTGACCAGCTCATTCAAAGACTTATTGATTCTAATTTAACACACAATTCTGACAAGCTTGGTTATCTGGTTTCCCTGCCCACAGCAAATTAATCACAGCAAACCTGAAGGGGAAGAGGGTATGGATAAAAAGAGGTTGTTGTTAGAGGCAGACACAATAAAAAGCAGAAATGAGAGCAGAAAGCCTGGCAGTAAGAAAGCTGACAGAACTGAACAGATACCCTACAGCACAATAATTGGTGCTTATAATGATGATCTGAATCATCAACAAAGCACTAAATCCAATTCAGAACATTTTGAGTAAACAGAAAAATGTGTGCATTCTAGAAGGGTTTCAATGCTTCCCCAACTCACTCCACCTCACTTGTACTTTTTAAAGGTGTAGTTTTGAAGTAACTTAAATAAGTAACCTTAATGATCCTTATGATCACAAGCAGCTTTCAAATCTATAAAGCACATGGGGCTTCAGATGTATAGAAAATTAAATTCTGTGCAAGATCTCTTTTCTGAACAATGCCATCTGGGGGAGGGAGTGGGGGGTAAGAGGTGAAAAATTGGAACAAGAGGTTTGGCAATTGTTAATGCTGTAAAGTTACCCATACATATAACCTGTAAATAAAAGGCTATTAAATAAAAAATAAAAAAAAAGAAAATATTTTTTATTTGCTGCCTTGTATTTTATATCACAGTCTTTTCTAGATATAGAGAACCGCCATCTCCAGCACCTTCTATGAACAACAAAATTACAGTAAAGCATAAACATCCCATTGAGAGATCTCTCCAGCACTATAATCTACATTCTGCCCTCTCTAGCCACGATTCTCTCATTCCTTTCTACGGGCATTCTGTTTCAATATTTGTTCTCTGGGACCAACATGGGTTCAATTACTGTGAATTTGGCTCCTCTTTATTATTGTCTTTATTTAAATAATTTTCATCACTGTGTATATGTTTCCATATTCTGCTTGCTTCATTCTGCATCAGCTTATACAAACTCTCTTCTTATGTTTCTTCGAATTCCTAAATTTCTAAAAACTGCCAGATAGGCTAAAGGAAACAACGAAATGTCTGGACAGTATCAGGAAGGACAAAGATGTGAATTTCCTAGTGATAATCTAGCAATTTGATTTTCTGGGCTAAGAAAAGTCTGTTAAAAATATTTATTAAGTTGCAGCAAAAGCTATAACTTTTCTACAGTTTCTAAGCAAAAGTTCTGCAAAATAGGAGCTTCTACCTTAAAGAATTCAGCTCAACATAGATTCACTAAAGATGTGGATAGTAGAGGCTTGATCTGTTTATTTAATGTTTAAAAATTTCTACCCATTATTGATCCCTGCTGCTCTACTGGACAACTTAGAGTTTGACATAAGTGAGTATATGAAATAGACTGTATTTTTTATCCATTAAGTGGCAGTTCATATACTGTCCAAAATCTGTCATAAGCTTTGCAGAATTTCCTCTGTCCTAGTATCTCTACCAGCCAGGGATCATATATCAAGGCATATCCAGTCCATCTGCCATAAAAGAAATAGTCTGTTTTTATTCTTTCATTTCTTTCTTTTATTTTTTTTTATCTTTTGGGGTTGTTGTCAGAGTTGCCTCTTCTCTCTCATGTGCTGAAAATTGGGAAAAGTTAACGGGATAATTTCACTTTCTGAATCTTTTACTGCCAATTACCAGAGTTCACTGTCTTTTAAAATCATTTGAGTAATTTCAATTTTAAAGTTTGGGGGTTGGGGGGGGTGAGTGCAGGGAATGGTATTCTTTAAACAGGAAGAATTTTGGCCCCAAAATTTCTTTCAGAGAAAAATAAATAGTAATATGTACTAATGAATTTCTTTTCTTTTATTTTTTAAGTTTATTATTATTATTATTATAGTAACTTTTTACTGACAGAACCCATGTCAGGGTAATTTTTTTACAACATTATCCCTTGCACTCACTTCTGTTCCAATTTTTCCCTCCCACCCTCCACCCTATCCCCTAGATGGCAAGCAGTCCTATATATGTTGAATATGTCATAGTATATCCCAGATACAATGTATGTGTGCAGATCCAAACAGTTTTCTTGTTGCACAGGGAGAATTGGATTCAGAAGGTAAAAATAACCCGGAAAGAAAAACAAAAATGCAAATATTTACATTCATTTCCTAGTGTTCTTTCTTTGGGTGTAGCTGCTTCTGTCCATCATTGATCAATTGAAACTGAATTAGGTCTCTTTGTCAAATAAATCCACTTTCATCAGAATACATCTTCATACAGTATCGTTGTTGACATATATAATGATCTCTTGTTTCTACTCATTTCACTTAGCATCAGTTCATGTAATTCTCTCCAAGCCTCTCTGTATTCATCCTGCTGGTCATCTCTTACAGAACAATAATATTCCATAATATTCATATACCACAATTTACCCAACCATTCTCCAATTGATGGGCATCCATTCATTTTCCAATGAATTTCTTTTAAAGTACATTACACATTATTAAAAAAAAAAAATCATTGTCTCCAAATATGAGAGTTTTGTTTTGTTTTGTTTTGTTTTTCAATATGTTTGATGCTCATCACTGGCTCCTGACATATTACAAGGAAGGGCCTCTTTCCCCCTCTCCAACATTCAGTCATTATCTGCCTTTTGGGGAAAAGAGAGAAAAAGAAACAGCCTGTATATAAATCTGGCATTGCCCTTTTTCAGTATTTTTTAAAAATTATTTAAAAATTTCTTCTTTGTTATAAATTTAACCAATACCCATAAATATAAGCTTTACCATTCATCAAACATTAACAGTTAATTGGAAGGGAGAATAGGTATGCAGACAGTTTAATCTCACATAATTATGTTTTGCTTTGTTTTATTTTTTGAGAATCAAACACCATTTTAGGCTCTATAAGAGATAAAAAAAATGTTAAAGAGCTTTCAGTCAAGTTAGAGAGTCAAGAAGCACACAGAAGGCAAGAGACAGTAATATAAAACTATTTTTGTGGACATTCAAGATGGTATACATTATTAATTTTTATAATAATATATACTGAATACAATTTAATTCAACAAACATTTGTTAAACAGCAGCCTACTTAGAGAGCTAGACTCAAAGTCAGAAAGATTTTTATTTAATTGCTCTTTCTGAAATATAATGGCTATGTGACCCTAACTCCAACAACAGTCTCTTCTAGCACTTAACCTGAAACATAGTAAGTATTTAATAAATCTTAGTATAGCTGTCTCCCATGGCTGAAATGCTCTTCTACCTCACTTGTACCTCTAGCTTTCTTCAAATCCTGACTAGAATCTCAGCTTCTCAGCTTTTCTTAATGATCTTAATTCTAGTGTCCTCCCTCGGTATTATCTCTAGTTTATCTTGTGTATATTTTTCTTGTACATAGTTGTTTGCATGTCATCTACTGCATTAGATTGTGAGTTCTTTGAAACCAAGGAATGTCATTAACCTTTCTTTGAATTCTAAGAAATAAGAACAATTTCTAGAATATCATAGAAATTTAAATAACTATTTGTTGATGGATTGACTAAAATGAGGAGAAGTTTTTGTTGTTATTCTGTCTTTGTCTAAGGGTTGTTATTCCCTTATTCCCTGATCAGTCATGTTCTCTGTAAGGGGACATGTCCAACTAAGAACCAATACATTCTTGTCATGTCTTTTTTCTTGGAATTTCCTATAACTGAATATTCTAAGTCTCAAAGCTTCCAGGCATGAAGCTTCCAGTTTCTTTACTAATTAGAGTTTTCTCCTTTGACCTCAGGGGCTAGAAACCAATTGAAACTGTCTTAGCAAGTTCCCATTCCTCTCTATTAAAGAACTAAGTAGCACAAATCTTTAGGTTCCAGGACTTGCCAAGACCACTGAACTGAACAAATGGTCTTAACCTCCTGAGATCATCATATACTATGTTTTTGCCATAACCTTAAGACCATAACCCTTTTTGTTTCCAAGAATCATTCTGGTTACTTTCTTGTTCCTTCCTACACTTGATTTAGAGATATTAATCTTAAATACAATGTGAAAAAAATCAATTTTTTTCTCATATTTTGGAAGTGTTATTCCTGACTCCACTGTGAGAGAATTATTGAAATGTTTTTACCTTTCTCTTGGGGTTCTTGCCTCAACTTCCCATGGGATCCCCAATTAAGTCATGGGATCTTTCATTAATCACACTAAATAAAAGGATCTATTGCTTTCAGTAGTCTAGCTCATTTGATATTTCCATGAATACCCATTCATTCCTAGGAAAAGACTTTGATATTGAATGCCAAACTTGGAAAACAATGAGCAGGCCAATGTGGCCAGAATATAAAGTAAGTGAGAGAAAGAGAGTAAAGAGAAAAAGATCAAGAAAGGTCATGTGAAGTTAGGTTATACGTTTTATATATATATATGTATATATATATATATATATATATATATATATATATAAAGTACAATACTAGAGTATTGTATAAGCTTTAAGAAGCTTACAAGAGTTTGGTGAAGTAGTAGATCATGAGAAGAGAGCCATAGTAATTGGTTAAGGAGAGCCTGTCCCTAAAGTTTCTATTGATATCACTTTCCCAATAGATTGTCTTATTTGATCCTTATAACATGCATCTGAAAGTAAATAATACAGCTATTTATCCCCGACATTTACAAATACATTATACATATATACATACTTACATATATAATATACATTATATTTACATATATTTTATGTATTTTATATTTTTTATTTACATATATACCACAAAATTAATCTTATTAACTTGTGGTGTTTTTTCCTCTTTAAAATAATAATATAATGGTTCTCTCTGGGAGAAAGCAGGTTTCTTGGGGAGGTTTTCTGGAGGCAGCTTTAGTTTCAGTTACAAGTAAATAATCACCCAAAATCTCAGCCAGTTGAAACAAGTTCGGATCTTTTATTGTGTCTTTCAATATAGCCCAGTTAGCTCAGAGGCCTATCTTTCTGCTTGGTTCTAAGAGCTCTTGCAGCTTTGTCCTTGGCTTCTGCCTCTGCTTTCTTCAGTTTCCAGCCAGCACCAAGGTGGAAGATGCAATGACTCTCTCTTGCCTTTGAGAGAGGGCTTGTGGGCTTCCTCCCAGAGTGCTCTTCTCTGACCCCAGTCAATGTTCTGAAGTAAGACTGTCCAGTGACTCACTGAAGCTCTATTTATGCTGGGTGTAAAAGTCTGACTCCACCTTCTGGAGACAGGGATTAAGGGAGGTGTGAATTCAGATATCTCTTTCTAAACCCTGAAATCTCCCAAACATGTGAACTCCAATGAGTACTTAAATATTTCTTGCTTACATGAGCTCTCTAAAGGTGTGAATACAAGCATTGTTTTTATCAGTTGTACTTAGTACCTTGTTTCAAGTTCTGGCCCAAAATATCTCCTTCTAAGATCAAATCAATCATATTGAGCCATGCTAAATTAGATAACTATTGTCTCTAACAACTCTAATAGCTTAACAATTTGTAAAGATTCCAAAATTAACTAAATTAAGAAATAGTTTTAAAAAAAAGGTGAGTGTGAGCTTTATCAGAACTTTGAAGGAATGAATAACCAAAGGGAATGAGGATGACCTACTGAGTGAAGGAAATATTGTCAAGGTCATTATGCCCCTCTCCCTATTGTTGAATGTAAAAGACTATTAGGTGAGAAATAAGCTTTGTCTTTTACCAAAGAACAGCTCCTCCAGCTCCTTATTACAATTGACAATCATTAACGTCAGGATACATGATTCTTGCTGCAAAATGGCTCCTCAGTTTACCAAAATTGCACTCATGTACAGAGGCTTTTTGTCTGCTCAACATAGCGAATAGGGTGACCGACTAAAATATTTTCTTCCCTAATGTGTCAATCAATCTGAAATTCCAAATTTGTTATTTTGAGTAAAGACTACTCTTCTCTGGAAAACTTTGATACAAGGTAACATTATTGCTCAGGCAAATAACATGTTACCATTCTTGATCGTTAGTACTTAAATATAACTACATTTGTAATATATCTTTCCCATCTCCTTAGTCTCATTTCCCTTCCCCTTCTTCAATATGTCCTCTATCTATATGCGGTTCTCTGACTCTACAAAAGAAATCAGATGTAGTCAAAACCTTTGCTTTTACTTCCTCCCAACTGCTATCCTTGTTCTAAAATTAGTCCATTGACCTCAGTTACTTATTAGAGGATATGAACTAGAAATTTTCTGTGAGGTAATAATGACAATCAATCCTTCCCTAACTGTGGGGAGCCGGCACTAATCTACAGGCCATAAGGTGATAAGGCCACATTCCAAAAGACTGCCCTAACCTTGAATAGGAATCTCCTAATCACATCATGGAGTTTCCTACATGACCAAGGACTGCCCTAACCTTGAATAGGCAGATACTGCTATATAAATCTGTACTATTGCACCCATAAAAATGAAGCTTGATCAAATGGATTTGTCTTGCCTCCATTCTTCGCCGTCCTCTGTCCCAAGCTCTTTATTTCTTTTCTTCCAGGTTCCACACACTCTGCCTCACGGGCCAAGGCACCTAACTACCCAGCCGAATTTGTAGTTTAAAAGAAAACAAGTATAAATATTCCGATACAGTGAAAAGAATTTGGGATTTGGAGACAGAAGATGTGGATTCTAACCCTAGTTTTGCTACTTACTACCTGTGCCAACCAGTTTCTTCACTGTAAAATAAGAGATCAGATGAAATCATAGCTTTAATTTTATATTTAAATTTTATGATTTATATAACCTATGATCTATTATTTAAATGGCATGTCTTGTAAAATTAAAGCAGGATATAGCAAATTTAAGGCAATTTGGGGATGTGTGTATATATATATATATATATATATATATATATATAATATATTCATATGCATATATATACATACACACAAACACATCTATTTTGAGGAGGATTGTGGACCTTTATGAAAACCATGGACTCATTCCCCTCTCTTTCCTGTTTAAGGATGAACACATCATTCACACAGGGAAAACCACCAGAGACTACTCTAAAAGATCAACTAAATACTATATCCAGTAATCCCTAAATTCATGATCCTCAACAACAACATTCTCTTCTTTCTCAGGACAAAAGCAATATTCTATCCCAGAATCACAGAATCTCAGTGTTGGAAAGTTGCCCACTCCTATCCAGACTTGGACAAGAATCCCTTCTATAACATTGCTAACAAATGCATATCCAATTTCTCCCTAAGAATCTGAAGCTGAGGAGGTTATTCAATTATCCCTTTCACATGGCAACTTTCTCCATCCTAGTTTTGATGTATCACAACTCAGCATAAGAAATTAATTGGGATTTTTTTTTAGGACTTTTCCAAAAGCTGCAAAATACACAAATATACACAAAGGTCAACAGATGACACATAGACTATGATCAAATTCTTACTCCCAAATTTTACAATTTTTATAATAGGGTACTGTAAATACCCTATAAAAGAAAAAGAAAAAAAAAATCAGATGTCTTTGATACAAAGGAAGGGTCAAATTGTTTTATATGGATTTTTTGAGGGCACATTACAAGATAGACTTTGCAGTCTCTCTTTTGCCCTGACTAGATGGCTATGGTTCTTACAGACCTGATCCCAGAGCTAGCTCCCATGACATAACCATCATAATTCAGAAAGCCATTTCCTATACAGCTTACATTTCTATGAGTCCATTCCCTTCTCCCCGGCTCCTTCCTCCCCCCACACATCTCAGATGGGAAATACATATTACCATTTCTATGTCCTCAAAGTGTTTCATAGCTGGTAGGCTATCACTGAACCATAAGGTTACTAGGACATGTTGTCTCTATTGGGGAAATAGCATAATAATTAGTTATGTTTCCATTTAAATAACACCAGAAAAAGTTTAATTAAGACTTTTAATTAATAGTTGAAAGATTAATCAATCAATAATTATGGCTATGATTATAGGATGTAATTGAGCTTAATTGGAGGGGCTGATTAATGATCAGAATAAACCTTTCAAATGCTTTGTCTTGAAAATAGTTCAAAGTGATGGATTCCAGTTGAACATGTTAAAAACAGGTCCTAGGATCTCAGATGAAAATAGCCAGACAGCCAAACTGTGAGAGAAAAAGTATATTATCAAAATAGAAGAAATGAAGTCATTGTTCCACATATACAGTATTACATTACAAATTTGTACAAGCTTTGGATTAATGGGGGAGAGGTATATATATATATATATATATATATATGTATATATATATATATATATACATATATATATATATATATATATATATATACCTCTCCCCCATTAATCCAAAGCTTGTACAAATTTGTAATGTAATACTGTATATGTGGAACAATGACTTCATTTCTTCTATTTTGATAATATACTTTTTCTCTCACAGTTTTAGAAACTCGCTTTTCAAGTGATATTCTCCCCATGTACAAGGGTAATATGGTTGTGAGAATTCAAATGACATTCTTGTCAGCACATTTAGTAATAATGGTTTGGGTAGAGGATCAGGCATCTCATGGAAATGTTCCCTGTTTATTGGATAGTGATCTTTTTCATTCCTGCAACTTCAGTTGTAATCGAGTCCAAGTGGCTACTGGGACCAAAGTCAATTCCACCTGAAGATGGCTCAATTCTCTTTGGAGAATGTGTAGGTGATCTTATTTCATTCCCATCTAACTGATAAGAGCCTGAATCCCAAAATGCACTGTCCAAATGGAGACATATTGACTCTGTGGTTGGGGTGAACAGTTGTTTTTTGGAAAGTAGAATAAGGACCAAGTTATTGATCCCACAAACCACTCTCAGAAAACAGCCCAAATGCAGTGCTTGACATCACTGAGCACAAACTGGATTAGCTTTCAGAGAAGACAACCTGGCAAAGTGTTTTCAAAAGTCAATCAGTCCCCTAGGAAAAAAAAAATCAATTTGGGCTGCAAGGTGTGATTTCACTGATCCCACATCTACCAAAAACCATGCCTCCTAAATCTACTCTTTCTTCATCATCACACATACACATATATATATAATATGTGTGTGTGTGTGTGTGTGTATGTAAGTGTGTATATATATTTATCTAGATTCTCTCTCTTTCTCTCTCTACATATATGCATATACAACCATATATATTTGGTATACACACACACACAACTACATATATATATATATATATAATATGTATATATCTATATGTATCTATTTGTGTTCACATAGACACACACACTAAAATACATTCTAATCATCCCTGACTTAAGCTTGCATTATATTTTCCAAATTCTAATTATTTAGGCCAGTCAATAAATGTATTGATAAGTATTTAGAGAACACCTATTAGATGCTCAGCCCTAGGAGCTGTGAAAAGAGGAGATAAGAGATAAGCTTCCTGTGAGCAGCTTACAATCTAGTTAGGTAAGCAAAATATAATTCAATTAGAGAACTAATTCAAGGACAAATATAATTAAGTACAAAAGTTTAGGATCCAGGTCCTAGAAGATTCAGAGGAGGTATAAATTAGCATATACCAGAGTAATCAGGCTTCAGAGAGGAGATTAGACTATGTAGGCAGGATTTGAATAGGTAGAAAGAAAAGCATTCTTCATAGTGTGGAGAAAACTGTCAAAAGGATCATTTCACAAGATATAATCAACTCATTGATAAACTGAATTTGGAATTTACAAACTATTTGTTTTTTATGATGTGTGAGGAGGCAGCCAAAGAGAACACAAGCAGTTGCCATCAGCAAACATTGTCAGAGGCCTTACAATGTGCCAAGACAAATGGCCATGAAAATTAATCGGGAAAAATGGATGAGATGTTGTGATGCAGATTATGTGAAATATCTTATCAGTACTTCTGCTTGCCATAAACTCCACCCATATGTTCAGGTTCCTAATCTCTAACACTTGAGGGGATTCTTATTGTGTTAAGGTTGCCAGGCTTTGGTAATGTCTTCATTTGGACAGAATTTATCTTTAGTGCTCCCTTCTTTTTTTTTTTTTTCTTTTTAGTACCTCTCTCATAATCATTCCTTCCTTGCATTCCATTTTTCATTCATTCCTCTTGTAATTCACACTATTGGATTCAGTAGCTCAGAAAATCACTGATTTATCATTTATTTATTTTAAAATAATTTATTTAGAGACTATTTCATCTCATCTATTATTTTTCAGAAAAGGAAACTGAGGCCTAGAGAGAAAAAGAGACTGCTGAAGGTCACATATTCAGTAACTAGTAGAGACAGAATTTGATATCAGGTCCTCAAACAACAAATGTAGTGCTCTTTTTATTATACCATTTAAGTGTTCTTTCCCCCAAAACCCTTACAAAAGTACACACATTCTTATTAGTAAAATTTTTATCATCAGTTACAAGCCAAAAAAAAAGAAAAGTTTTGAATATGGATCTCCCTAGTGCCTTCAAATCTTGTAGGGGATTTTCTAATTGTCCTGACATAAAATCAGCCTTGGTTTTAGGTTCTAGCCTTCTGTTCTTATCCCTATTTGAAAGCTCTGACAACTGTACATCACTCTGTCGAGTGCAGTAGGCAAGAAGAAGATGTGATCATCAAAGACCTAAGGCTGTGAGGACAAGTTTAATTACTTAAATCTGTACAGCCTGGAAAACATAATGGTTAATGGAGTAATCGGCTGGAGGATGTGGAATTTTAAATAGTATAGACTATGTCACTAGAGAAGACTGTCGGCAGCGTAGTGGAGATGATAAAACCCCAGTGCATAAATGGTGTCTGACGAAAGTCTTAGATGTTCATAAATCAATAATTGATAAAATGTACTCTCGTGTAACTAAGTAGATTTTTATATGGTAGGTTGAATAAACTGATTACAGGATACCACGGGACTCTGTGGAATTATGAAATGAGTTTCATTCACAGAGAAGAGTCAGGGCTAGGAGTTGGTATACAAACAACTGAGTGCAGATGGCTTTAAGCCATGAACAACTCATACCAGTTGAAAATTTAAAAATCATTGCAGATATGTCTCAGATGGTGACCATGACCTATGCTAAGAGACTTTCTTCAAAAAGTCCCAAAGATTTTAAATTTTTCATGAGATGGAATTCTATGTTATTTTCCTTCACTGTCACATTTTTGTCTTTGAGGTAGGAAGAAAAGAAAGACAAAGGTACATTGTCTAGGTGGTGGTCTAGGGTGTGGTGGCAGCTATTATTGGGAGTCATAAGATAAATGCTAATGAATTGAGATAGACTATGAATTTGGTTAACTTTTTTCAGTATATAAACAAACAATATCTATTTTGTTCCAGCAAGCATGTTGATAATGATAATAATAAAGATAATGAAAAAAGCACTTTAACATTTGCAAAGTAATATATACATATATGTGTACATATATGTATACATATGTGTGTTTGTGTGTGATCCTGACAACAATTCTAAGATAGATCCTGTTATCACCATTTTACAGATGAAGAAACAATAATTTAATTTCTACAGCAAAATAACCAACTACTGGTAGACAAACTTTGCAAAGTTAATTTTTTCTGTGATGTTCTTGCAACCTCTGACAACCACAATCCTGAGATACATGTCCATCTGAAATGAAAGGAGTAGGAAGGAAGTATCCCTGGACCTCATAACAGAAAGTCATTAGTCTTCAACCTTTTTCTTTTCATTGTGTCTAAGACCTCATGTAGTTCATACATAGCACAGTCATTTAGACAACCATACTAAGAACAATGTACAACACAGGGAAACATGGCGATCCCCAAGACAAGAAAAGTTTCCCAGTTGTATTGAACTTCTATAATTGATCTGCTTTGTCACATACATCTTACATATTTCTCTCACTGTTTTTCTTCTAGAGACAAACAAATCCACAAACATATAACATTGGGCCTACTTATTAAATGGGAACAATAAACAAACACCAGAAATTCTGACTCTGCTTTTAAATGTTGCCACAGAAAGCCTGTCTTCTGTCCAGGCTTTGCCTCAGCAACTCAGAAATTTCTCTATGGCTACTTCTGAGGGTAAACTGATTGTCTCTGTTAACCTAGAAGGAAGTGGCATTAGGCGAGAAATAATTCTTGGAATATCCCTTCAAATTTATTCAGTCTTAGGAACAAGTGACCAGGTAAAGGAGCTAAGGCCATTCAATTTGATAAGCCTTTGCTAAGCACATACTTTATACAGAGGTCTATGATATTTGCTGGGTAATACAGAAATAAAACATGCTCATTGTCCTCATAATCTAGTAGAAGGTTCAGCCCAGGTTTTTCCAAAAAAGTTTTAATTAGAAAGTAACAATCCATTTGAATGGATTGTCTTTTATTCAGTTTCTTCTCTCTTTAGCTAATAGGCCTATCCCCAAACTTTCAGTTTTCTTTTTCTCTCAATTAGCCTATAAGCACTTAGAGTTAGAAAAATTCATAGTATAATAGTCAGTTATAATTTTTAATTAATTGTAGAATTGTAAAGCTGAAATTTTCTATTCTAGTGGTTTTTAATGGGGGGATTTTAAAAAATTTTTGAAATACTTTCATAACTTTATTTTAATTTTATTTGTGTTTTTGTAATCCTATGTATTTTACTAGATGCATTCAAAAACATTCTGAGAAGAGGTCCAAGAGCTTCACTAGACTGTCAAAGCATTCATGACTCAAACAAAAATAACTAAGAATCTTTGATCTAGGTCAGCTAGAGCTAGAAGAAATTTTTGACTCAATGAAGCACAGACTGGGATATAATAAGAGGTTAAAACTAAAAGAAACTTTAACTTAATCAGTTGGTCAACCAGAGACTTTGAAAATAGTGATACCTAGAGTTATTTCCTCAGTGAAGACAAACCATGTGAAATTGTGACTATATGGACCTAAGATAAGCATTTTGCACATTTCTCCCAAGAAGGAACAGGTATATACTGCAGTAAATAATTGGGGTAAGAGTGCTTCTAGTCTATACACTCTTGTAGATTTAGAATATTTCAGGAATATGCTAGCACTTCCTAGGGACAGCCACACTCTGATACTATCTAGTAGATGGCTTCTTTATTCTTTGTTTCATTTTTTTTCCTACCCTTTCTTTCAGTAAAGCGATTCAGATTCTTAATTAAAAGATTCATTTCTATGGCAGTTCCTATAAAGCAAATTTCTGCACATGAAGCGAGAGAAAAGAGAGAACAGAAGGAGGAGGGAGCATGGTCTGTGTTCCTCCAGATACAGAAACGTTCCACTAATCTTTTTCGCACCTTGTGGAGTTTCAATTTTCCCTTAAAAATGTGGATTAAACAAAGTTGCCAAAAAACATATGCTTCCATGTCAAACATTTCACTTATTTGGGAGTGTGGAAGCAGCTTGAGAGCATGAGCTGCCTCTGCCTGAGGAAATAGAACTCAATGGCCTGGCTTTTAATTGGATTCATACATATTCTTCTGAAAATGAGGTGTAGACATGAGATATGAGCTGATGTTGGTTGTCCCATTCTGGGAACTATATATACTTCCCAAAAGGTCACTCACCAGAGAAGCTGGAGGACAGCAAGCCAACCTTGCTGCCACCCTGGCCTCTGGCCATACCACCTTAGACTGATCTTATCAGATTTCATAACTAATCAGGGTTGGGATGAGTCAGTACTTGATACTGGAGACCTCCAAGGAAAACCCATCTGCTACAGGCAAGCAGCCCAGCTAAGGCAGGAGATAGAACTCCATACTCCCTCTGAGTCAGAATGTAAGTCATGAAGTTCCTGAAATTAGACTGCTTGAAAGAGGAAACATGGTATGGGAATGGGGGAGGTACAAAAGGAGACTTGATTGAATGACAAGGACAGATTCTTTGTCCTTTGCTCTTATGAATTACTTTGCCCAACTTCTCTCACACACTTAAGGATGCCACACAAATGACCTAAATTCTTTTGGGGGTGGGGGCAGTTACTAAATTTTCACATAGTTTAGAAATGTTTTCTTCCTGGGTAGTTTAGAAAGAGGGTTTGGAGTGATGTTTTCCCTTTTAATGTGATAAAAAAAAATTAATCAAGTAATGCTTTTTTACCAAAAAAAATTCCTTTTATAGGTAAAACATTCTTGAAAATGCATGTATTTTGGAGAATATTCATTTCCTCCCTATTCCTTCTCCAGAGTATCATTCATAGGATCATAAGACTTGTAGACATACTACATATTTGGAACAAATTTTTAAAGTTTTTCCTTCTAAATTTTCAGAATAACAATCATATCTACAACATACTTAACAAGTGGTCATTTGAGTTTCCCTTGAAAACCTCTAGGGTACGGTAACCTACTAAAGTAGTTCATCCTATATTCGGATAACCATAAAATGAAGGGGTTGAACTAATTGATTTCCAGGGTATCTTCTAGCTCTAAACACATGGTATCATGTTGTAATCCATCTTGCTGACACCTTAGTCAATGTCTGCTTACACCCCCTTATTGCCTGCCTTACCACCCTCAGGCATTTTCTTTTCCCAGGTAGAGGCAGTGAAATGATCTGAACTGTGTCATTCAAATGTAACATCTGACATCTCTGTCTTGGAACACAGTCCAGGAAGTACTGCCTCTGAACTTT
Source organism: Sarcophilus harrisii (assembly GCF_902635505.1). Lineage (NCBI taxonomy): Eukaryota > Metazoa > Chordata > Mammalia > Dasyuromorphia > Dasyuridae > Sarcophilus > Sarcophilus harrisii. Next base: position 374,964,215 of record NC_045426.1, on the reverse strand, counting down.
GACTTAATTATCACTTTCTTCATCCTACCTCAATTAAGATTTGCTCTAGGGGGTAACCCCAAATATCCAGGTACTCACGCCAAGTTTCTGTGAATTCTCACTCAAGGACTCAAAAGCCAATAAATTACTGGGCATCCACATATAGATACTCCCACAAACATATACTGGGTTTTGCTCAACTTCTTTGTATCTATGTATTTCTCTCTCCTCTCCTCTCCTCTCCTCTCCTCTCCTCTCCTCTCCTCTCCTCTCCTCTCCTCTCCTCTCCTCTCCTCTCCTCTCCTCTCCTCTCCTCTTCTTTTCTCTTCTTTTCTACCAGGGCAGATTAGCACCTTTTCTGAAATTTATAATCCTAGAGAATTGCCTAGAGGACTGAGAAGTTGTATCACTGACCATAATTATACAGCAAGTATGTGACAGTGGTAGTAGGTTCTCCATTGTTGTCCTAAATTCAAACTATGATCATAATCATTCATTTAAACCACCTACATACCATTATTTCATATAAACTCAAAGTGTCCCTTCTACTACTTTTTTCAGGACCTGTAATTTGGGGGTCTTAAAAAAGGACTATAAGTCTTCCACATTACCTGATGAAACTACCTATGTTCCTGGGAAAAGTCACATGTATAAATTATTGTTGTTTTTGTTAGTTTGTCCTTCCTTCTCAATGAGGACTATAATATCAGGGAAGTGATGCTATGATATGCAGATTAATTGGATTTAACTGAGGGAGGGCTATGCAAGATCACCTGCTTCATTTTTCCCTCCAGATCCCTCCCTGGGATCAGAGTAATTGAAAAATACTTGTTATTTAGTGAGGGCATCTACTGGTACAATAAATGGAGCTCCACCCCTGGAGTCTGAAGGACCTACATTCATATCCAGCCTCAGTTCCTACTAACTGTGTGGCTCTGGGCAAGTCACTTAATTCTTAATACTAATTTCTTAAATTGTAAAATGAGATGGAAAAAGAGTTAGCAAACATCTCCAATATTCTTGCCAAGAAAACACAAAATGGTGTCATGGAAAGTCAGTCATAACTTTAATAACTCAACGGCAATAACATCAAACTTGTTGATGGATTGTTAATATTACTTAGTGGAGAATAAGGCCCAATGGAGACAGAACACACAGCAGATATTTACAAGGATCCAGAAGAAATGGGAAATGAAACAGCATCAAAGCCTACTGTAATCTTATTTTAGGTCACTCCTTAGAATGATAATCCTAAAATAATCTTAAATGATACTCCTAAAATTTTATGTATTTGGAGGAAATGTGAGCTATCCAGGATTTCAGAATCATGTAGACTGAAGTTGAAGTTTATTCTGTGAGAAACATTTCCTGTGATACTTAGATAAGAAGTTTAGGGACCAGGTAAGAATCTGCTTCCTAAGAAGGTAATGTCACCTATATTTATGCATGATGCTAAGTAAAGCAAGACAAGTTTGTGAGATAATTATAGAACAACATCCTTAGGAATCAGTTCAATGGAAAGGAGAAATCATTGAACTGACAATTGAGACCTCAGCTGACTCAACTTTTCTTTATTCTTGCTATGGGACCTTGGAGAATTTTTTTTTGCTTCAATTCTCTCATGTATCAAAATAGTAATTTACTGGGATTATCTGTGGTATAATACAGATAAAACTGTGGGATTGGAGTTGAACCGACTGAGATGTAATTGTCTACAGGTATAGTACAATGGCACTGGCTACTCTATCCTTCTGCTTCACCATTCAGCAAGTATTTATTGAGCATCTCTTACATATTAACACTATATTAGATGCCATAAAAGATAAAAGAAGAGGAGAAAAGCATGATTCTTGTTCTAAAAGAGTTCATAATCTACTGGGACAGTGTCAAACTCTTGACTCTTACACACAGAACAATAGACAGTATTTTTTTGGTCAATTGAGTTTGGGGAAACACATACCTGGATCATAGTTGGTACTTAATAAATGCTCACTGACTTGTTGACTTGACAAATCTGACAGGCAAGAAGATACCACCAAGCAAAGCAATAGATAGACACATGGCTAAAGTGTACAGAAATGAAAGACAAGTTATAGAAGTTTACATATAAAGGCATAATCGGTGGGGTTCAATGTAGCTAGAAAAAAGATGTTTAGAGAGGATAATTTTTGTCCTTGACTTTGTGGATCTAGGCAAGTGGAGATAAGTTAGGAAGTTATTCCATATGAATAAAGAGTTGACTAAGATATGTCAGAGGACAAAGAGAATACCAAATTGACTATAGATAAGTTTTATACTGAGAAAAGTGATTGATATTGTTGAATATGTAGAATGGGGCTAGATCATGGAGGACCCTGAGAGCCAAGAAAAGAGAAATTAAAATCAAAATGGAAATAATAGAAACACTATATTTTTGAACAGAAAAACATATAATGAATGAAATCAAAGTTATGTAGCTTCTTTGCCCAAAGGAAAAAGTATTGAAGGGTTATCTTGTATATTTACTGAGGATAGCTAAAACAATCTGCATAAATGTCATATGTGCTGTTCTTCACACATGATGTTTTATCTCCCATTCATTTAGCTTTCTACAGGATTTTCCCAACTCTAAAATGCATTTTTTTTTTTCTCTTAAAAACCCCTGGATTGCTTTAAGATTCAGCTCAAACTCAGTCTTCTTCAGGAATCCTTTCCCAGTTCCTGTTTCCCCCAGCTCTAAATGCTATAATCTTCATGATTAATTTTATCTGCATATATATATATATGTATATATATATATATATATTATATATATATTTACCATTTAATGTACAACCACACTAGTTTGTAAGCTCCTTGAAGACAAAGATAATTTGGGCTATTTGTTTTCTACCAGTGCTTAGCATTGTGCTTCATATGTAAAAAAAATGCTTAATCAATGCTAGATAATTGCTTGCTTGCCATGGTTACATTTATTTATGTTTAATTCCCTACCTTGAACTAGTATTTGTACTTTCACCAATATGTTTTCATCTCCGTGATTTTATTTATTTGACCCTTTTTAGGAGCTGATACTCTTGACTCTGTAATTCTTATCCTGGATTATTTCATGTTACACAATTATAGACATTATTTTTCTTTTGGTTTTAAAAAATAAAAACAAAAGAGAACCCTATATCCTGGAGCATCTATCCTTACTTTCCAGGGGTCTAAATGGGCTCTAGATCTGATGCTTTCTGGATTGCTCAGGGTTTAGAAATGGTATTTTTTTCTTCCTGGCTTGAAGTTTGTTCCACCCATCTATAGCCCAAATTCTTGGGACCTGGCTGAAAAACCTGAGGCAATTGAATAACTCATCTTATCTGTCTGCCTTTCTAATGCATTACTCACCCGATAAAAATTAGATTTATCTAAATTAGATTCATTTAAATTCCCTTGCCTGTCATCGTGGTTAGAAAAAACAGGAAGGTTCCCTTTCTCTTTTGGAAATGAACCTCCTTTTTACAGCCTTCTTACTCATTGTGAGTAAGATATACTCTCTCTCTCTCTCTCTCTCTCTCTCTCTCTCTCTCTCTCTCTCTCTCTCTCCCTCTCCCCTTTCCCTTTCTCCCTCTCTCTCCCACTCTTCCTCTCTCCATTTGTCTGTCTGTCTGTCTCTCTCACACACAGAATAACAGACCTCCACAGCACCCAGCTGATCAAGAGCTCAAAAATACAAGCAGCCTCATATTAATGAGTTCTTTGACTGGGACATGACGTTGGTTTAACAGCAGTTTCCGTAAAGTGTGGCGTGATTGAAAATTTGCTGAAGTTTATTCTTAGCTCCTTCTTTTTGGCTTCTGCAACATGTTAACAGCTTGTGCATTTTGTAATGCCTCCTTTCATCACCATGGCAACAGTTAAAACTTAAGGTGTATATGACGAGTGGTCTGGTGGAGCTGTTGGCTGCTGGCATGCTGGGACATCTGCACCAAGGGAATAGCACAGCCGAGGCTGCTGCTGATTACAGGTGAGCCCCATTCCAAGAAAACCTGGTCCACAGAAGCCTGGAACAGCAAAACACCATGGGTGGTTCTCCACTTTATAGAGAATAAACCCATTAAAGAATATAGAGTAGTGCAGAGAAAAGAGTACTGGATTTAGATGAGTTAAATCTGGGTTCAAAATCAGACTCTGCCATGAAATATCTTGTGGATTTGGACAAACCATGTCATTTCTTTGGGTGTCAGTTTTCTTACTTCTAAAATGAGGGATTTGGGTTAAATATCTCTAAAGCCCTTTTGGTCTTTAAATCTTAAAATTCTCTACATTTTCTAAATGGTTGCTGTAAGATACAGAAACCACTAGCCATGTCAGAGAAAAAAGCAGCCATTATAGAACCCCTAAATAAATCCAGCAAGGCCCATCTATCTGTTTCCAAGTTGATATAAATAAATATATATATATCTATATATATATACATACACATAATATATATATACACATAATATACATATAAACACAATATATGAAACATACATTATATATACATATACACATACATATATTACATGTATATACATAAAACACATCTGTGTGTATGTGTATATATTACTTTTTATTCAGCATTTTTCTCTATCTTATAGTTTATATAAAAGAATTAGAGCTATTATTGCTAATTTCAAAGAAGGAGCATTAAAGCCAAGAAAATCTGAATTCAAGTCCCATTCCTAACACTTGATAGATGTTTGACCACAGGCAACTAATTGAATTTCATTGTCTTCTACACATCCCTAAGATTATGCAGATGAGTCTAGTCACACATTTATACCTATGGATAGTACTTTTATATATATTTATATGTATATAAATTCATGAGATCAAAAGTCTACACTGAAAATTAAACAAAAGGAAAAAAAGAAACCCTATTCTCAAGTAAACTGCTAATTTACTTGGTGGAAACAAATGTTATATACATAAGACAGAAAACAGCATAAGACCAAGTGTAATTAAGTTCTTACAGGAATAACACAAATGATAAATTCTATTATGAAGTCATGATAAAGAGATTACTGTGGGATGAGGTAAAGTTCCATGAATCATAAGATCATACCTTTAGAGAAAGAAGGTAAGGCAAGTCTGCAAGACAACAGTCATTTATTAAGTGCTTACTATTAACTGCTTCTCCAGGCATTGTGCTACTCATTAGAAAGACAAACACAAGGAACTTGCCTTTTAGTAGAGAAAGATAACACATGAAAAGGCTTCTTTGACAGGTAGGGGTGAGATGTTATTCAGGGGCATTGATGGCAAAATCTAGAAAATCAGAAGCAGAATTGGAAGGGGAATAATGCATGCCTAATCTGTGTCCATCCCTAAAATGAAAAGCCCCAGAAAGCCTTCCCTAATGGGAGAAATAGGTCCTAATGTTGGAGTATTAATCCAGAAGGAGAACATCGGAGGAAGAAATTTCAATGATCTTCTAATTTTACAGGCAAGGAAACTGTAAAATGAAATTTAACCAGGAAAGGTTGAATCATTTGCCCAGCATCACACAGATATGTCAGTGGCAAGATCTGAATTAAAGTCCTTTAAGTCCAAAGCCAATATTCTTTCTACTATATCATTCTGTGACCTTGGAGAAAGCCTGTTTTGTTTTGGATTTTGAATAATGGTTAAGATTCTTCTACTAAATAGAACACAAGGAGGGAAGATAATATTTTGTTTCATTCTACCTACTTAATATTCAATCTACCTACTTAAAATGTTCATGATGGTCATCAAAAGATAATAGGATCTAAGAGAATAACAAGGAATTAGGAAGTATCAGTCTAAATTAGAGATAGCTTTTTAAAAAAGTAAGTTAGAGGACATAGTAGTAAATCTAGGAAAAAGAAGACCTAAATTTAAATTCAGGTTTGTACTAGCTGTTAGCTAAGTAACAATGGGCAAACAGTTTAACCTTTCACAGATTTTCTTTTCTTATCTGTAAAATGGGAATAATAGTACCAGTAGTATTAGGGCCTATAATGATGTTCAAAAGAGCTGATGTGCCTTAAAGAACTCTGAAAACTATCAATATGAAATCATAACCATATGAAATCCAAAAGTTTGGAATTATAATTGCTAGGACTATAAAAGGATGTAAAACGAGGTGCTTTTGTTTTTACAGTAGGAAGGTGAGATATTCCTTTGGCTAAAAGGAGATGAGGTAATATGGCCTGGGTCATCAGGACCATCAAAAAGTAAAGCTGCAATGAGAGACATTTTCTGAAAATGACATATATGGTAAATTGAGGGCACAAAGAGGAAAGAACTTTGAAAAGTCAATTTATGTCATTCATAGATATTTCTAGAGAGCTCCACCAAAGATGAATATGATTTTAATAAATTCAATTTGAGAACAGGCATATTTTTTGTTCACTCCTCCTCAGCCAGAATTATCTTAAAATGATTAGAATATAAGCTACATAGGGAGATAAGAAAAGGCAGAGATGCAAATTAAATAAATAAATAGTTATTATTCAACATGTTAACAATGGACAGTTAACAATGGCACAATGAAGATACAGTGCCAGGCCTGGAGTCAGGAAGATTTATCTTCCTAGTTCAAATCTAGACTGAGACATTTACTAGCTTTGTGATCCTGGGGAAGCTATTTAACCCTGTTTGCCTCAGTTTCTTCATCTATAAAATGAGATGAAGAAGTAAATGTTAAACCATTCCAGTATATTTTTCAAGTAAACCCCAAATGAAATCATGAAGAACAGAGCACAACTGAAATAAAATGAACAACAACATACCTTCCTTCCACTGGCTTTAGAAAGAGGCAGGTTAGAAAGTTATTTGCTTCCACTCTCAATGAATTGTAAATGTTTACTTAATAAAAAATGTCAAAACTATTGTCTTAATTCAGTAAATGACCAGGCTCTACAGTACTGAATTAGTATCTCTAAGACTAAGATAGAAGGACCCATTTTTAGCAACAGACTTTTAAACTGCCATTTATATAAATGGCAGTATTTAAACTCCTAGAAGATAGGTATTATTATTGTTGTTTTTATTATTATCTTTGCATCTGTATTACCTTCTATTGTGTCTGGTACTTAATACATTGTGTTGAATCTAATGTTTTTATTTTTGTTTTAGCTTTAGGTAGTTATTTTTTTTGTAAGTTGAGTGCAGTTTGGATATTATTAGACTATATCATCATTTAAGAAGTCTTTCCAAATTAAAAATAAACAAAGCTAGCCTAAAGGACTATCATCTATGTAAAAGTTTGAGAAATGGAAAAATCCTATTTATTCTAAGAAGAAAAGAAAAAGAATCACATGTACTTTTTACTTTCCAGTGTACTAAATTAGGGACTCAGTCACAACTAGGTAGACAAAAGGAGTAAGTATGGGTTTGCTCTTTTGGGTTTCTGGGAAGGTTCTTGCTGCCCCAAAGTTCTCTCTTCTACTAGTGGATACCTGAAATTATATCTCCAGTACCTCATACATTTAGCATAATACTTTGATTTTCTGTTAAAATATGATTACTGCTAGAGGCAATTACAATTCAAGCTATTATCAGTCATTTATAACTTATCATAATTGAGTTTCCTGGCTCTTCTGAAAGTAGCTTGGGACCCAGGGAAAGGGTGAGAGAGGCCTTGAACAGATCAAGTCCACAAGGAGAGAAAGAGGGATGCCTTCTGAAACTCAAGGACTCCATTTTTAGATGGGGGAACCTAGGTATAATCTGTGAATTTCCTTTGCCTTTCTTGCCAGAGTCAAATGAGATAACAACTTGGGTCTCATCCTGCTTTCAAATTCTATGAGTCCATGCTTCTATTTCATAATTCTGTCTGGGACTGACCTTGTTCAAATAAAAAGATAGGAACTGCTGTGTCAAGTAAATGACCTTGTCATAACTTTTAAATCATTTAAAAAATACTCCAACCTCATTTTTGAAACGGCACCAAATTCAATGGTTGTGCCTATCTGTGCAAATGCTACTCTCTCCAGCTCCTACTCATCCATACTTCTTTCTTATACTCCTCAGATCATGAAGCTAAGCGAATATGAGCATCTGTCTGCAGCAAATACATTCGCAATTCCTCCCCACAGAGTCTAATGGAAATCCACGACAAAGAGAATAGGAAGGAGAGGGAGAGTATATTACTTCCTGATTCTCATCCAGCTTTTTGGTCTTTTCTGATCCCACATAAACCTTGGGCATGTAGGCCAGTATTTATTTTCACATCTGGTCCAATCTATTCCCCAAAGTATATGTGCTTTTGTATTTGTGTAGGTGGGGTGGGGTGGGGATTGTTGTGTGTGTTTGTATGTGTGATAGTAAACAACACCAGATGCTGTGTGTGTGTGTGTGTGTATGTGTGTGTGTGTGTTTGTGTTAAATCTCTCATAATGGAGCAAACTGTGCAATGCCACGCCATTGGGGAAATTTCTTCCTGACCTCAGCTGGTGATCAGCTTATGCCCTGAAGCATGAGAATTGATAGGCCCTATAATTTTATCCAAGCTAATGTAACAGCACCTGCTGTCCTTGGTGCTATCTGATTAAATTTCCAAATTAGGGACTGTTTTTTGTGACCTGAATTCTTTCTTGATAGTGACATGTGATGTGAACTCCCATCAGTTTTATTTTACCCATCCCAGGCCAGTGACACACTAAATGTCAACAATCTCAGAGGACAAAACATTCTCCTTTTTCCATTTTATTTGAAAGGGGAGTTTAACAATGATGTTCAACATAAGCCTGCCAACTTTTTGATGAAGAAAAGAAGGGTCAACTAGTTTGTATAAACTTTGTGTTCCTTCCCCTAGGGATGTCCAAATAATAAATGAAAAAAAATTTAAATTTCAAAGAGTACTCTATCAGTCATGACCTCACAGAAAAGGAAAAAAAAAAAACCAACTTTTTTTTTCCTTCTCAAAGATTAGGGGACTTCTCAAAGGTACCTGTATGTCTTTCTGTGTGAGATAAAGTACATTACAGGCTGATTAGATTATAATTAAACAGCGCTGAGAGTATAGGTGCCTTTTTTAAAAGCTAGTTTGATTTTAAAGATGGAAATCTTTTCTCATTTTGAAAAGGGGCAGTTTTTACTCTTTTGGTTTAACTAAGTTGAGCCCCAAAGCTTTCAGCCTCAGATTGCTACAGTTTTCATTAGAATCATCAACTTAACAATTGCAAGCGTTTGTTAACAGTGACAGGGGATAGAACCATTTTCAAGGGAAGCAGAGCTAGAAGAATCGAGAGATGGAACTGGCAGAAATGTGGATTTGTCTGTTCATTTGAAGGGGACGGATGCCACACAGCAGCTGAGGTGGGAATAGCAGGCAGCTACACCCTCAGATTTAGCTATATTCAGTTAGGGCTGCAAAAGCTGAGATTTTCACATAAAACCCTGAACTTCTGAGAAAGAGCAGATCTCTCCTCTTGACAAAGGAATCATTTTGAATTCTAAACTCTGGACTTGAGGAGAAGGAAGGGGTTCCTTTATATAGAACATATTCTTAAGTTGTTCAGGATTTTAAAATAAAATAAAATGAAAGAGTATTCACCTCTCTAGCTACCTTTGAGTCTGTGGTGATGTTTTCAGCAGTAGGAAAATAAATCTCAATGGATGTTTTCCTATTTAAATCATATCATTTTTATGATAAGGATACTTCAAATATAACCCCAGTCTGCTGGATTTTGCTTGTCATTTTAAATAGTGTTCATTTTATTTGATTTATTATATTTTCTATTATTCTTAAAGTTCCCCCATATGTGTATGTGTACATACACATAAATGCATACATATATGTATACTCATGTATTTACATATATGTATATTGTCTGAGTGTGTTACACACAGATACACATATATGTGCATATGTGTATATATACACATTTGTTTGAAATATTTAAATTTAGTTCTCTTTAAATAGTACTGGGTTTTATTGCTAGGACTAGCTGGGACAATATGTCAATCAATTATCTTTAGGGCCTCCTTGGACTAATTTCTCCCCATCTCAAAGCACATAGTGATGCTACTCACTACTCTACTTCGCTTCATTCATCAGAGGATTAAGGAAATAATAGATGCAAAATGGTTGATCTCAGAAGCAGGTGTTTGTGTTTTTTTGTTTGTTTTTAAATACATAAAATTTGCCATTATCTATAGATACTCAAAGGCCAAATACAAATTATTAGTCACTTGAACAGATGTTCCCTTTCTAGATAATTTTAGTGGCTGATATTTTAATACATCAGTTTTTCTATTGCCCTGGGGAGGGAGGGAAAGAAACACGGTTAGAAAGGAGCAGAGAGTCCATGAATTCTGGTCATTGTTAATAGGGGATATATGAGGCTACTCTAGATGAAAGGTACTTGGTGCTGTTTCAATATATTTTCTGATGTTCTTTATCTAGCAGCAGTCACTGTTAATGCAGAAATACCTGTGGAGGTTTTCCTTTGTTGTTTTGTTTTAGGATGGTGGGGTCCTTTTTAGTTACCAAATAACAAAACCGTAGTCTTGGCATCTATAACAGCATATGCTCAAGTAAGAGGTGAAGTGATGCTTGACTGAAGAAATCTAAGATCAATTTGTCGTCTCATACTTCAACATTAAATGCAGCTCAAAATATAATTGTTAGTCCATGCAGTTTCTGCTTTAAGGAAGTGTTCCAGCAGTCTGGAACCAAGAGACTGTATATCAGTGATAAACCAAAACATGTACCCTAAACCAAAGATAACCATGATTTTCAGGCTGGGAGAGAGAATGGTTCAGGAGAAGGAAAAAGAAAAGTGGTAGAGAGAGGGAAGAGAAAGAGAAGGATAAGAAATAAGGGGCAAAGGGATCATTCATCTAGATAGCAAATAGATGAAATTTATTCTGGGCACCTTCTTCCCTTTTCCCCCTTTCCTTTTGTCCCTTTTAGCAGTTCCCTCTTTCTTTATGCAGTCTGATCTCTTTTGTCAGCAAGCAAAAGGATCCCAGTGACTTAATGTGTGGTCCCTTCTCCCCACCTCCTCCCACCTCAGAAGAATTTGCATTAAAAAGGAGACAGCCTAGTGATAACAATGCTTTGCTAACTACAATAAAACTCTAACGGTGGAATGCAGGGGCACCAGGGGAGAAATATTTGGGTCAGAAAAAACCTTCCTATAGCTCTTTAAATCTGTCCACGCTTCCTATTCTGTGCCTGAGGATGGTCCTGTAAAGGAATCAGGGGTGAGAGCTTTCCCAATCAATGATATGACCTAACAGAGGTCTGTTACCAGAGTCTGAGACTCAAAACGCTTTTCTGGGTTTGGGAAACCTGTGATGGTCAAATAATAATGGGTCATCGTTAAGAGTAAGGAAAAACACAATTAATGACATGACTCCTATATGGAATAGGTCTTTCTCTCTTTACAACATAAAGGCGTCTGGATCTCTAAGTCCTTTACAGCTATAAATCCTGTGATCTCTGAATCTGAAGTTTTTCTAGCTAGATTTAGTTTTACAAAAGCTAGATTTTTCCCATTGCAATGGACATGGGGAGAAAAGGCTGAGAGCAGTGCCCTCTATTGGAATGAGAGGGAAATCCAGATTTTGATTTATTGGTATGTGGAAAAGATCAGTTCTAAAAGAGATCCACTGGCCTGTGGAGACTCAATTTCTTTTTTTTTTTTTTTTTTCCTTTTATCCCCCCATAACTGTGATAAATGTTTGTCCATGTTTGGCATCAGCTTGGAATTTGAGATTCTTAGAGATGAAAGGGTCCATAAAGGCCATTTGCTCCAGTTCTTTACCCAATGCAGGCATTTCCTCTGCAAGATATGCTCATCTCTAGACTTTGTTTCAATGTTCCTAAGGATGAAGCACTCATCGCTTTAAAAAAATATATAATTTCCTTGTTGGAACAGATTTAATTTTTAAAAAGTTTAGTCTGAGGCTGAGCCAAAAATCAGTTTCTTTCCACTGTCTCTAGTTCTGTTCTGTGAAGCTGTATAAAATCAATTATGATAGTGGAAAGGACATTGCATTTGGAGGTAGAGGATTGGTATAGGACTCTTTCCATTAAACTACATTGTCTCTTATGCTTCCAGTCACACTCATAAGCAAAGATTCTGAGACTCCCAAATCAAGGATAGCTCTATACATAATTAAAGCAGGAAAATTCCAATCAATGTAATTATAAGGCTACATAGAGGCTCCATCTTTCTCCAACTAGTTCCACTAATCTTCATTATTCAGTCTGATATTTCTATCATTGAAGATAATTTTCTGGGCTATCTAAAAAGGTACAAAAGTAGACCCTAGAAAAATCTTGTGAAACTTCAGTTTTGTTACCTGAAACTATTTGTAGATTTCTCTTATTAGACTATTAATTAATTAGTTCATTGGTTAATTTTCTCAGCAAATATCCATTGAATAGTTATCATGTATGTGCAAGACCAAACTTCCTTATTGGATAATATGATAACTGATAATATAGTTTTAAATCCTGATGTTGCCTGTTCATAGTAGCACTTTAGGACTGTATGGCATAGTGGATAGAGTCCTATATGTCTGGAGTCATAAAAACCTAGGTGCAAATCTGGCCTCAGATACTTACTAGCTGTATGACCATAGGCAAGTCACTTAACTTGCCTCCATTTCCTCATCTGTAAAATAAACTGGAGAAGGAAATGGCAAACCACTCCAGTATCTTTGCCAAAAAAGCCTCAAATGGAATCCCACAGTGTGGGATACCACTGAACACAATCAAGTGTTTTAAGATTTTCAAAGATTTTTGCATAATCATTACATTTGAACATCACAACAATCCTATGAGTTAAGTACTACAGATATTATAACCCCTAATTTGCATATGAAAACACTGAAATATGGAGAACTTGAGTGATATGCCCATGGTGAACATGGTAGCAAAATATTAGAGGCAAGATTTCAATCTATGTATTTTTGACTTTTTATCCAATCCTATCCATTAGTCTCCAAGTAGTCTCACTACTTGTGTGACTTTAGGTAAATCACTTAATTCCTCTTGACCTCAGTTTTCTGATATGTAATTTTTTTGAGCATTACATCGGCTTGTTTTTCAAACCCAAATTTTCTAAGGCAAGAATGCTGTCAAAACACTCTGTGACCTTGTCATTTAGAGTGATATCCACCTTAAAAAAAAATCAAAGAAAGATATCTCAGCTCATTTTTTTTTTTCCTTTCTAATGTATATTTTACCTCAAGCATTTGGAGAGAGAACCAGTCTTTTAAATGACAAAAAAAGTCTAGTTGGTATTATTATATAAAGGATGTTGGGAAGACTTCATTTGTTTAAAAAACATAAGTCACTACTGCCTACTACTGTGCCTCAAATTTCCACCATTGGAGATCACTTCTTCTAGGTTAAGATTTTGCTTACCCATATAGCTTATTTTCAATAATCCTTAGATGATACTTATATGATGAAATTGGTTACAAAAGATATTTAAATCCTTTGCAGTGGTAGGAGAGGTAAAATCCCTTAAGTTTTAAGATGTTCTGAGTTTATGAGTTGTCATTTCTAGGCTCTATATTTGTGAAGAAGGCAGAATAACATAATGGCCAGAGTAGAATTGGGTATTTGAGAAAGTTTCCAAGTGAAGGCACCACCTCCCTGTGCTTTAGTTTTGTGCAGGTATTTTCAAGAATCTCTCCTGGGTAGAAAATAATGTACTGAGATAAGCAAGTTCTGATTCAAATGAGGAATGTTGAATTTATTTTTGAACTGCTTTGTGGCTAAGGATTTTAAGCAGCATTTTTTTTATTGACCAGTTGCCCATTGTTGTCTTTTTTAAAATGGTATTTGATAAATTCCTGGCCATTACTCCTTATAGGAAGTCATTTACGTGATGTGCCTTGAAGAGTTATATTATAAACCCTTAACCCCCAAAGATTATCCTTATTGGTTTAATTTAGCCCTTAAAGAGCCATTCTTTTCATTTACACAGTGATCTGACTTCTTATTTTAAAATGCAGAGGTCTTAAGGTGGGTACACTGTAAAGCATTAATATTCTCTGTGGATCAGTTTACCATAAATTCATAGAACATTAGAACTGCAAGGGATTTTAGAGAATATTCCTTGTGACCTTCTAATTTTAAAGGTGAGAAAACTGAAGCTTAACAAACTTAAGTGACTTCTATAAGGTCACAAAGTGAATTCATCTCTGAGCCATGATTAGACTGTTACCTGACTCCCTTCTTTTTCTGTTAGACCACATTATCTCTGACTACTTTCTCTCTTTCAGAAGGGACAGAGAAGGGATAAGGACCTTGGAAAGAAGAGGAAATTAGTTATCATGATCTATTCTGCAGATGTCTGATAATTGGGCTTACCAGTTTCAGTTAATTCATTATGGGTTCATTCCCTGCTATGTTTAGTTGCCCTATACAGGACTCAGGCTCTACAACTTTCTCATCATCAACCAATGGTACTACCCTCTACACCTGTCTCAGATATTAAACCCTGGACAAGTCTAACTCCCTGGACTAATAATCAGGGAAAGAGGAAACTACTGAGATCCCATTCTAACTCTTATGTAAGTCCTCCACATCTCAAATTTCTGTCATTCCTTTCCACCTGAGGTAGCATCTCTTCCCCTGCCCAAGGTATTTATTATACTGATTATATGCTGATATATATGCCAATTTATGCTGATATATTTATAATACTAATTATATGCTGAATAGACCTGTTTCTTTCTTTCTTTCTTCCATTACTCTTGCCACTCCCCAAGTAGATCATAGAAATTACCCTTACCATCCTCAGCCTTTGGCATCAGGTCAAGTTTATCTTCTTCCCCCTTGACTCTCTAAGCAGAGCCAGGTGATGGTACCTAAAGGAACTAAAGGCACATCAGTAACTTCACAATCTTACTGACAACTAGCCTTACATTTTTACAAGTGCCAGAGCTAAGAACAATGGAGTCCATCCTTCCTGATAAAATTTAAATTGGTTATCACTCAAGGTGTAGTTGAATCTTGACCTCTTTTACTTATCATTATCATTATTGCAGCACCTGTTTATTAAACTCATCAGTATTGTTTATGGATGGGGACAGAAAAATGAATAAGACAAACGTCTCTGTCCCCAAAGGGTTTACAATCTAATAGAAGAAACATGACATACAAAAAGTATCAGCAATAAATGATCATTTTTATTACAAGATTTTAATAAGTTCCAAAATGTCTTCTTACTAGATCCAGAGGAAGGAAAAACCCTTTAGAGGGGAGGTAACTTCCCTTTCTCTCTGCTATTTACTGAGTAAAGGTAGACGTAGGAGGTCTACATCACTATCATTTATTTCCTTATTACTTTGACACTTCAGAACAAATATCAAAATAGTAATAACTCATATTTATATATTATAACTTATTGCCAAACACCTATGTGAAACAAAGACAGGGACATGAATAAACAATAGGAACACACCGTGACCCTGATCCCTGGGCTTAACATTTATTCATATGTTTTTCTCTCTTCTATTCATGTTTATAAGAGGCCAAAATAATTTTGGGCAAAAAAGAGCTCTTAGAAATTAAAAGAACAATCTCTAAATTGATATTGATAATGTATAGTTTAGTGATCTGATCATGTGACAAAGAATTTTTGGATAATAAGTCCAAGTGAGCTATCTAATAAAACACTGGTATATATCTATACTTAATAATGTATACATACATATATGATACACATACATATATGTGTATATATTTACATATACACATATGTACGTGAATTACTGGGGATAGAGAGCCTCTAACAACTAGGGCAATAAAATTTTTTTTTCATGTAGAAAGTGTTTTGTGGGACCAGGCTGGGAAAGCTTTAGAAGTCAAATCCAGGAGTTTGTTTATTCTAAAGTTATTAGGAAATCACTGGAGCTTTTTGAGTAGAGGAATGACAGAGTCAAACTAGCTCTTAAGGAAAATAGTAACATGGAGGATACATCTAAGTGGAAGCAATTTCAGAAAGGGAGACCATTCTGAAGCCTATTGCTCTAGTCCAGGTGATAAGGTCCTGAATCTAAGGTGGCAGTTGTGAGTAATGAGAAAGGGATACATGTGAAAGATTGTGGAGGTAAAAACAACAAGGTTTGGCAACTGATTGGATATGTGGTTTAAGCAATAATAAGGAGTTGAGGACAATGTCAAGGTCACAGACTCAGAATACTGGAAAGATGGTAGCTGCCTTTAAAAAAAAAAAAGGAAGCTCAGAAGAAGGTTAGGCCTTGGGAAAAGTAATGCATTCTGTTTTGGAACTGTTGAATTTTAGATGTCTAAGAAACAAGTTTGAAATCTGCAATAAGCTATTGCTGTAGCCTAGAGGGACTGGAGGTCATGATTAGGATGAGGAATATATAGCATACATATCATTGAACTCATTTATAAATTGAAATTGAAAAAGAAGTGACTTTTCTGCAACAGGTTTTTACTTCTTAGAGTCTCATGTCTCAGAGAAAATATGACTTCCAATTATGATTGGTGCTTAAGTCTCTATCACAATAAGTCTCTTTTTATGGCTGCCATCCCCAACTTGTCTTCTACATGATCAGAATCATAGTATCATAGACTCAGAGGTAAAAGAGACAATTGAGGTCCTCTGTTTAAGTACTTCATTCACTTATTTATATTTTAGAAAAGGAAGTTCAAATTATTTAGTTTAAGGAATTAAATCTGACTTCAGACATTTATTGGCTCTTTGACCCGAACCATACTGTTAACTGTGGTCTGCTTTAGTTTCCTCATATATAAAATGGAGTTAATAATAAATCTTACTTCATAGTGTTGTTTTGAGGATCAAAAGAGATAATATTTATAAAACCCTTTGCAAACCTTTAAGTGCTACATAAATGCTGATTATTATTGTTTGTTGTTTTTGTTATACATAAATGATACAGAAGGGATTCAAAGGCTTGTCCCTAGATTCCAAATACATATTCTCTACAATCCAGCATTGAGTCAGTATTGGGGTTAGTTTAAATTGCAAATTCCAGTTCAGGTCAAATGCTTTTCCCAGGAAAGATCTCTGGTGAAATTCCCTAAGAACAATTGAAAACAACAGAAAGAACAGAATACTGGAGACATCTGAAAACCCAAAGGTAGCTCAACTTAATTGTATTTTTTAGCCTTTAGATGCATTTGAGATTGAAAGGCTAGGACAGAGGAGAGGAAAGTACAGAGAAGAAATGAAAATAATGTCCTTTGACAGGAGGGAATGGAAAAGATGGATCTAGGCAACCCCTATAAAGGCACAGAGGGAAACAAGAAAGAAGAAAAGCATTTGAGAATTACTCCCTCCCACCCCAACCTTTTTCTCATATTTTTCTTTTTGTCTCTTTTCACTACTACAGAGCACTTTGGGGGCTAAAGACAAAGGCTTACCTTTGTTTTTTTTTAAATTCAGAACCCCATATTTGTTTTTCTTCCTCTTATCTGAAATCCTAAGTAGCTGCTTAGTAGCAGCAGTAAGCCTAGAATAGAGGAATTGGCAAGAACCTCAATACATGAACATTTTCAGGGGTCATAAGAAGGGTTTCTACATAAAAGAACCCTTGTCATCATTTAATCTAAGGTTTTTTTTTTACAAATGACAAAACTGAGTCCAGAGAAGTGAAGTGATTTGATTAAATCCCTTTTCTATATTAAACTGGCAAGTCAGAATTTACATGAAAGTGATATAATTACAAATGCCTCTATACACTATACCATGTTCTCCCTCTTCAAGGAATATTCTTAATCACAGAGCTGTCCATAGTATAATGGGCTTCTTTATTTGTAATAAGTTCTCCATCACTAAATGGTTTAATTTGAGGCTGAAAAACTACTTATATGAGGATATTAATAGAGAGTATTCTCATTGACTAACTGTGGGGTTTTTTTTGGCAGTGATACTGAGGTGATTTGCCATTACTTTCTCCAGAAGATCATCCTCTCCACTATGACTTGTTTGCATTGGGTAACCCTGTATAACATAGTCATAGTTTTACTGAACTACATAAGTCCCTCTACCAGGATAAGGCAGTGATCCAGGCATAGGAAATTGTGGATGGTTCTGATGACAAAAGCAAAGTCTGATGCTATAAAAATCACTATTGCAAAGGAACCTGGAATGTAAGCTCTATGAAACAAGGTAAATTCGATGGGCTTAAACAGGCTTTGGAAAGATTAAACAATGACATCTTGCATATCAATTAACTCAAATGGATAGGAAGGGGTGACTTTAATTCGGGTAATCACTAGATATACTACTGTGGGCAAGAATTCCTTGGAAGAAATGGAGTAGCTGAAGAGATCAAAGTTAATCTGCTTTATGATGACCTGCAACATCTTCTAGAAATAACACATATACATACACACACAAAAGATGCCACATTAACAACCATTGGGGATCGAAATGCCTGAAAATAGATAATAAAAAAAAATAACTGAGATAACATACAAGTTTAGTCTGGCAGTATAAAATGAATCAGGACAGAGAATAACAGAGTTTTGTTAACATAACTTACTGGTCATAACAAACACTCCTTTTCAACAACCCAAAAGGCAGCTCAATACACACACATCACTAGATGGCCAATATCAAAATCAGATTGGTTTTATACTTTGTAGCCAAAGGTGGAAAAACTCTATACAATCAGTTAGAAAAAGATCTGGAGGAAACTGTAGCTCAGATGATGAGCTTCTTATGGCAAAATTCAAACTAAAATAGAAAAAAATAGGAAAACCATCAGACCATATAAGTATAACCCAAATGATATTTCTTAGGACCATGTAGTTGAAGTTATTAGTAGATTTAGAGATTAGATATGGTAGATAAAGTACCCAAGAACTATGAGGTTCTTAACATTGTACTGGGAGAAGCAACAAAAAACATTCCAAAGAAAAAGAAAAACAAAAAGCAAAACGGCTGTCTGATAAGACTTTACTAATAGCTAAGAAAGGTAGCAAAAAAAAAAAAAAAAAAAAAAAAAAAAAGAGGAGAAAGGAGAAAAAAAATCCAACTGAATGCAGAATTCCAGAGAATGGCAAGAAAAGATAAGATTTTCTTAAATGAGAAATGCAAAGAAATAGAAAAAAACAATAATAGGATGGGAAAGATAAGAGTTCTTTTTCAAGAAAATTAGAGATATCAAAGGAATATTTCATGCAAAAATAAACATGATAAAAGACAAAAATGGTAGGAACTTAATAGAAGCAGAAGAGATTAAGAAAAAGGGCAAGAATAAATAAAAGAACCATACAAGAAAGATCTTAATATCACCAATAACCAGGATGGTTTGGTTACTGATCTAGAGTCAGGCATTCTGGATAATAATGTCGAGAAGATCTTAGGGCATTGCTAACCATTAGATTAGTGGAAGTGATGGAATTCCAGCTGAGGTATTTAAAATCCTAAAAGACCATGCTTTTGAAGTGCTGCACTAATTATGGCAGAAAATTTGGAAAGTTTTATGTAGCCACTGGATTGGAAAAGATAACTTAATATCTCAATCCTAAAGAAGGGCAAGGTTAAGAAATATTCAAATTACCCAACACTTATGCTCATTTTACATGCCAGCAAGGATATACTTAATATTCTGCAAGGTAGGCTTCAGCAATACATGAACCAAAAATTACCAGAAAAACAGGTTGGCTTTCTCAGAGACAGAGGAACTAGAGACCAAATTGCCAATATTTATTAGATTATGGAGAAAGCAAGGGAGTTCTAGAAAAACATCTACTTCTGCTTCATTGACTACACTAAATGTATGGGTCACAACAAAATGTGTGAAGTTCTCAAGCATGGAAGAACTAGATCACCTTATTCATCTCCTGAAGAATCTGTACGTGGACCAAGGAATAATAATTAGAACTATATGTGGAACAACTGATTACTTTAAAATTGTGAAAGGAAAGGGCAGCTAGGTGGTGCAGGGGATAGAGCACCAGCCCTGAAGTCAGGAGGACCTGAGTTCAAATCTGCTCTCAGACACTTAACATTTTTTGGTTGTGTGTGTGGCAAGTCACTTAACCCCAATTGCCTTAGTGCAAACAAAACAAAACAAAACAAACAAACAAAAAAAGATTGGACAAGGAATAAAAGATTATATTGCCATCTTATTTATATTTGCAGAATACATCATGCAAAATGCCATGCTTGATAAATCAAAAGCTAGACAAAATAAACAATAACAACAACAACAACAATAATAAAAACTTTTCAACAGTCCCTTCCTGGCAAATAGAGCAAGAAGAAAAGGAAGCAGTGTTAGATTTTGTATTGTTGGACTCAAAGATCACTGCAAATGACATGGCAACCCTGAAATTAAAAGATACTTGCTCATAGGAAGGAAAACTATGGTAAATCTAGACAGCATACTAAAAGACTTTTTGCAGACAAATGACCATATCGTTAAAAGTATGTTTTTTATAGTAGCCAACTTACGGCTATGAGAATTGTTACTGCAGAATCAACACTTTCAAATTGTTGAAGAATTGCTGGAGAAGGCTTTTGAGAGCTCTTTGGAAAGCAAGAAGAACTAATCAGTCAATATTAAAAGAGATTAATTCAGACTATTCACTGAAACAGCAAATACTGGAGCTAAAGCTTAAATATTTGAACTATACAATGAGAAGACAGAACTTACTGGAAAATATTCTGATGTTGGGAAATATTAAAGGCAAACAGAAAAGGAAATGGTAGAGGATAAAATGAATAGATAGTGTCAGATAAACAGTGAATATGAACTTGCACAGACTTTGAGATAGTGGAGGATAGAATATCCTGGCATGTATGGTACATAGGGTCATAAATAGTGGAACATTATATTGGCTGAACAAGAGTAGCAATAATTTTCTTAATGGTATACAGACTAAATTAGATGACTTCTGAGGCTCCTTTCAATTTGAATCCTTCATGTTTTTAACCAATGGATTAAGAAACCATTATTGAGAGAAGTTTTAATAAAAAAGAAAGACAGGAAAAACAACTGAATTTCTGAAGGACATGATAGAAAAAAAAAAGGTACAGCATAGAAGAGACAAAAGGAAACAAGGAAGAAAGAAACCCAAGGCAAACCTCATTATTTTTATACTCTTGTCTCTTATATATTCTTTAGTTTGTTCTCATCCAACCTCATAGCTTATTTTATCCACTAAGTACTAATTCCCATTATCTTTTCATTGCTACATGATTAGAAAAGTAAATTCTTACATCAGTCATGTTTGAAAATGTTTGCCTTTTTTTTCTTTCAGGGAATAAGTTGTGGGTTTCATCTTTATTTTTTATTCTCATGGTTTATTGTTGCATTGATCAGAGCTCTAAAGTTTTTAAAGCCATTTTCTCTATCATATTGTTATTATTTATTTATTATTTTCCTAGTTCTGCTCATTTTTCTTTGTATCAGTTCATAAATACCTTCTTGGTTTCTTCTGAAGTTGTCTATTTTCATCATTTCTTATGGAATCATACTATTCCATTATATCCCTACACAATCTCTTTCTCGTGGCATTCATGAAATTTTGACTCTTGGGGCTGTCTAATGTTTATTAGTTCTATTTAAGAGAGACTCTAATTTTGGTTCTCATTCACTTCTTACTTGAACTATGAAAAAAAACTTAAAATTTAATTTTCCAGACTCCAATCTTTCTCTTCTCTAATCACACTCTGCAGTTCAGTCAAGCTATTCTTATTATTCCTCAAATATGACCCTCACCTCGTTTCCTTTTCTTTACACAAGTTATCTATCCCTCATGTCAGAAATGCATTCCTATCCAAGAATTATATGAATACAATTACAAAATATTACTTACACAAATAAAATCAGATCTAAAAAAATTGGAAAAAATATAAATTGTTCATGGCTAGGCCGAGCTAATATAATAAAAATGACAATTTTGCCTAAATTGATCTACTTATTCAGTGCCATACCAATCAAATTGCCAAAACATTATTTTATAGAACTCAAAAAAATAATAAAATTCATCTGAAAGAATAAAAGGTCAAGAATATCAAGGATATTAATGAAAAATAAAAAGGATGGTGACTTAGCAGTATCAAACCTAAAACTATATTATAAAGCAGTAGTAATCAAAATCATTTGGTACTGGCTAAGAAATAGAGAGGTAGATCAGTGGAATAGATTAAATACACATGACACAATTAGCAAACCTTATAGCAATCTAGCATTTGATAAACCTCCAAACTCCAGCTTCTGGAATAAGAACTCACTATTTAACAAAAATTGCTGAGAAAACTAGAAAATAAAATTTCAGAAACTCGCCATAGACCTACATCTCATACCCCATACCAAAATAAGGTCAAAATGGATACATAATTTGGGCATATAGGATCATACCATAAACAAATTAAGAGAACAAGGGATAATTTGCCTATTAGCTTTTTGGAGAAGGGAGGAAGCCATGACCAAAGAAAAACTACAGAACATTCTGAAAGGCAAAATGGACCACTTTTACATTAAATTTAAAAGGTTTTGCACAAACAAAACCAACAAAAACAAGATTAAAGGAAACTACAAAGCTGAGAAAAAATCTTTACAGCCAGTATTTCTGATAAAGGTCTCATTTCTAAAATATATAAAGAACTCTGTCAAATTTATTAATTTTTTTTCTTTCACTTTTCTTTTTCTTTCTTTTTTTTTTTTTTTTTTTTTGCTTTAGCTGGTTTATTTATTTATTTATTTATTTTTATTTAATAGCCTTTTATTTACAGGATATATACATGGGTAACTTTACAGCATTAACAATTGCCAAACCTCTTGTTCCAATTTTTCACCTCTTACCCCCCACCCCCTCCCCTAGGTGGCAGGATGTCTGTCAAATTTATAAGAATTTATAAGAATACAAATCATTCCCCAACTGATAAATGGTCAAAGGATATGAACAGACAATTTTCAGATGATGAAATTAAAGCCATTTATAGTTATATGAAAAAATGTTCTAAATCACTATTGATTAGAGAAGTGCAAATTAAAACAACTCGGAGGTATCACCTCACACCTCTCAGATTGGCTAAGAGGACAGGAAAATATAATGATAAATGTTGGAGGGGATGTGAGAAAACTGGAACACTAATGTGTTGTTGGTGGAGTTGTTAAATGATCCAACCATTCTGGAGAGCAATTTAGAACTATGCCCAAAGGCTTTAAAACTGTATATACCCTTTGATCCAGCAGTGCCATTAGAGAATCTGTATCTCAAGGAAACCAAAAGCAGGGAAAAGGACCCATGTGTGCAAAAATGTTTGTAGCAGCTCCTTTTGTGGTAGCAAAGAATTGGAAAAGGAATGGATGGCCATCAATTGGGGAATGGCTGAACAAGTTGTGATACATGAAGATAATGGAATAATATTGATCTATAAAAAATGATAAACAAGCTGATTTTAGAAAGTCCTGGAAAGATTTACATTAACTGATGTTGTGTGAAACAAGCAGAATTAGGAATACATTGTATACAATAACAGCAAGAATGTGCGATGATCAACTATGAAAGATTTAGTTCTTCTCAATAGTTCATTGATCCAAAGGAATCCCAATAGACTTTGGACAGAAAATGTCATCTGCATGCAGAAAAAGAACTAAGGAGACTGAATGTAAATCAACACATGCTATGTTTACTTCTTTTTTCTGTTTTTTTTTCTCTCTCCCACAGTTTTTCCCATTTGCTCTGACTTTTCTCTTCTAATATAATTCATAAAACAATGTGTATTAAAATGAATAAACTAAAAACAATAGAAATGCATCCCTAATCATCCCTATTTCTTAGAATCCCATATTTTCTTTAAAGCTCAGCTTAAAGGCCAATGAGCAAAAGATAGGAGGCAGATTTTGACTTTCCAAACAAGAGAATTGTCAGAAATAGAATAGACCAACTCATAAAGTAGTCAGCTTTCCTTTGAAAACCCTAAATCAAATTACAAATGCTGATTATAGAGAATTTTTAAGGATTACAAAATGCTTTCTATATGTTATATCACTTAGTTTCACAATGTCCCTGGGAGGGAGGCATATTGGGTATTATTAGTTCCATTTTATAAATGAGCAAACAGAAGCTCATAGTAATATTAGAATTAGGCTTTGAACTCAGTTCTTCCTAACCCCAAGTTCCCTCTGCCTTGTTTCCTCTGACTTCTGCAGTCCCTTCCAAATGGAGTTCTATGAGTTATCAGAGGAGATGATCAGTCTCTGAGGTTCCTTTTATCCTTTAGTACTATTTCTTTTCCATTTTACATGGATTTAATAGCGAGTATGACAGAGATGCTTGATAGGCATCTATTGCAGGTTACAAGACCTATATGAAGGATTGTAACATACTGGATGGATTGTTGGAATAGGAGCTATGAGGAAAATATTGGC
Source organism: Sarcophilus harrisii (assembly GCF_902635505.1). Taxonomy (NCBI): domain Eukaryota; kingdom Metazoa; phylum Chordata; class Mammalia; order Dasyuromorphia; family Dasyuridae; genus Sarcophilus; species Sarcophilus harrisii. The sequence goes on along the minus strand of NC_045426.1, from coordinate 374,939,906 downwards.
AAAGATTGTGCAGGATAAGAAGGCTTGGATCAGTAAATTCTACATGGATAAAATGGTAGAGATCACAGACATATGGAAATATTTTAATATGCTAGAAAGTCTACCAACTAGACTTTTGCCATTGTTGTTAAGTGATTTCAGTTGTGTCCAATTCATCATGATCCCATGGAGTTTTTTTGAAAAAATGACTGAGTGGTTTGTCATTTCTTTCTCCAGCTCATTTTTACAAGTGAGGAACTGAGGCAAACAGGATTAATTGATTTACCCAGGATCACAGAATTGGACTGAGGTCAAATTTGAATTCAGGGAAATGAGTCTTCCTGACTTCAGGTACTCTATCCAGTGTGCCACCTATTCAGATACTGATAAATTCTTAAGCATCAGGCTTCTAGAATCTGTCCCTGTTTTATAAATGACTTGTTATATTGCAGGAGATAATTCCTTAACTTCTCTGTTCCATGGTTTTTCCTTCTTTAAAATAGAAATAAATGAGTTTTTCCTTCCTCACAGGGTTCTGGGGGTCTTAATTAGTGAAAGCCTTTAAGCCAGTATGAGGAAAACATGCTTTATAGCTAGTAGTTGAATTCTATTTCTCTTTAAGCAACTAATGTTTCATTTTGAGCCAAAACATGAGCAGTGTCCCACCAGCCATATTGTGTTACATTATGAAATTGAGAATTGCATTAACAACATAATCTAATAGGTGTTTCTGAGGCAGAAAAATGTGCACAATTATTTTCTAAAGGGCAAGGGGAAAATCACATCCAAATGGGCAGCAGTTAACTCAGAGAAAAAGAGACCAGCCTAAGTGAGCATCCCTATTATTCCTGTACTGGGGCCTGCTTAGACAAGCCTGCCAGGGCAATAGTGACCTATTCCCAAAGCGCAAGAGATTTCTGTTTCCAATTGTCACCCTGACACCTTGCATCCACATGAAATACTGTACAAGCTGTTAATAAAAGGGAAAATATGAACTCATTTGGGGGAAGGTTTTAAAATATTTATTTCTTTTAAAAAGTCCATTTCAAGCTAAATTGCTTTTGATGGATCCAAGTTTAAATGAGTTTCCTGTAACTGGTGGTAGTTAGGAATTGAGAAGAGAAAGAAGGTTTGGAAGGAAAATGGAGGTAGAGTTGAAAAGGTGACAATCAGTTAATCAATCAGCAAACTTCTCTTAAGAACCTATTATATTTCAAACATTAGGTATGAAAAATTTGTAAGATTCCTTCCCTCCAAAAAAAATTAGATTACTTTATATTAAGAATGAGTGTTAATTCACATTTGTGCATAGTAAATATCATAATTTTTAATCAAGCTGACATTGGGACAGAAAGTAATTTCCGACACACCATTTGTCTTTGCAGAGGGACCCCATTTTAAATGGATAAATTGGCCAGATTTGGTTCTGAATTTGAGATTTTTCACATACTCTGAATATGGATGGATTATATACTACTGGGGAATAAAATGCCTAAATTATAAACATTTAAGTAGTTAACTATTTAGACCTTCAAAGCATGTAATATCACTAATGATATCATCTTGATTTTACATCATAGTTTTTCTTTTCTTCTAGTAATGGCTTTAATCTAACATTTTATTTTCCAAAGGAAAAATAATTATCAAAGGCATCCTATCCTTGTGCTACTGTGCTACTTATGGACAAAGAAAATGGAACATATGCACTTCATGCTTTTCATTCTATGAAACATATGAAGATCACAGCTACAGACCCTGTTCAACCTCATTAATTGGTGCAATGAAAAGAAAACATTAGAAAAAAATATATAGTAAAGTCATACGAACAAAGTTCTAAGTAGGCAATTGTTTTAAACACATTAAAATCTATTTTGTGCCTAGAATAAAATTTTGTGTTAATTGCCAAATGTAATTTTACAACAGAGTTGGTCAGGGCAATGTAATATAGATGATGGCTACTATACTGTGAGCTCTATTAGAGTAGAGATCTACATTTTTGGTCTCTTGGGATCTAGTACAGTCCTCTGTTACAGTACTCCTTAAAAACAGATTTTTAATTGAATTGAATTAACTACCAGACTAACAGATTATTATCATAAATAGCTAATAAGAACGCCAAACACTTGATGGGATGAGGCAATTTTCTGCTTATTTTTAACAAAAATGAGAAATAAGAGAGTAGGAGAGTATGGGATTAATAATTCTGATATTCAGCAGATTTGGACATATTTGAATAATTTGTTTTTAACAGTCTCTAGCACAATGTTCTCCATATAGTAGGTACCTGAAAATAATGTTAGATTGACTATGCATAAAATTCAATATATTGTTAGCATACATGACAAGTAGTGTCTAAGTCATTTAGTAGGGGAGTTAATGGAGAAGAAACTGAGTATAAGATTTATATGAGGGGAAATTTAACATGAATTGGCAGAATACATAGGGATCTATTGAGAAAGTGGAGTCATCTTTTCTTGAGTGTTCTTATAAAGCAGAACTAAAATTAACTGATTGAAGTTTTAAGGAGAAAGTTTTTAGGTTCATTGTATAAGAAAGAACTTCCAAATGATCTAAGTTGTTGAATATGAAAAGTATTTTTCTAGAAGGTTATATATTCCTTATCTCTGGATATGCTGGAGCTTAGACTCTACTTACTATAACTTGCATTAAATAGTAAGTGAACAAGATCACTTTAAACCAGGTCAATCTCCTCTGGACTTCATCATATCCCTAGAAACATCCTTTAAGATTATTTCAGTTCTTGAATTGATACCTCAGAAGAAGCCTCTGCTTCTGAGAAAATTCCCTCTGTTTAAATGCTTCTTCCTGTTATATCCAGTTTAAAAAGGCACTCAGTCTCTTCATTTTTCATCAGACTATAATTTAGTTTTCTCCATCAAGTTCCTGGGGTACCTTTCCATTACTACTTTTCAGCTTCCTTTTATGTGTTGTTTCACCACATTAGAACATAGGTTCCTTGTGGGCAGAGTGTCATTTTTTTTTTTTTTTTTTTGCTTATATCCCTAGTGCTTAACAAAATTCCTTATGCATAGGTAAACACTTAATAAATGTTCTTCAACTTGTTGATTGACAATCTACCTGAAATATTTTCTTAATTTCTGAATGCTGGACAGGGAGAAAACCTTCATTCTAATAACAATACTGTCATTCACTAGTCAGGTGACTTGTTCAAATAATATAAATTTTTAGACTTATTTGTCTCATATGTAAAATAAAATTGGAGAAGGCAGTGAATGATATTGTTCTAAATTCTTTTCTAGGTCCCCTAGTCTATAACTTTATTATGTGACTTGAATACTCAGAAATATTTGCCAGAAAATACTAAACCTTTTTTGGATGCTATCTTGGATGACTTCTCCCCCTCTTATGGAACAGTTAAAGAAATTTTCAAAGTTAAAAGATTAGTATTTAATATCAATTGTCATGACAATGATATTAATGTTGTTCCCTACCTTCCCAATTAAAGTGTAAGCCCTTTAAAACCAAAGATTGTCTTATTTTTTGTTTGTTTTTTTTGCTTTGTTTTATTTATAGGTTTTAAAATAATGCTTTGTTCATTCATAGTGTATGACTAAAAAATGTTCATCCGTTATAGTGTTGGTATTGGTGCCAGCATAATGGTCCTACTATTATAGAATTATTTGGGGGAAAGGAGGATTTATCCTTGTGAGTCTGGAATGATGGGAATGAGATTAAGATTTTGTCCCTGGAGTGTTGTATAGAGAAGTATAAGATAAATAGAAGAAATGAGAAAGGAATCAATTTTCTTTCTCAGCAAGATTGTGCCACAATTACTAAAGCTTTGAAGGACCTCATGATTAATTGCCTTCATATTTATAAGAATTAAATGTATTCCTTTCTATAAATCTCTTTTGTGGAAAATATCTAAGAAATCTCCTTTATATATTTTATTGAATTTAATCCTCACGACCACTTTGTAAGGAAGGTTTTGTATTGATCACAATTTTTCTATTGACATGGGCACCTTCCCAATTCATGTCCACATTAACTCTAACCTGGACTAAAGCAACTGGCTCCCAATTGATCTTCCTGCCTCAAATCTTTCCATTTCTTGTTCATTTCTCTCTATAGCTTTCAAAGACATAGTCCTGAAGCACAAATTTGATCATGTTATTTCCCTACTGACTAAACTCCCATGACACATTATCGCCTCAAGGATATAACACAAAATTTTCTGTCATTTGCAGTCTTTCACAATATGGACCCAATCTGTCTTTCTAAACTTATTACTTTTAACTTGCCTCAATATACTCTAGAGTTCAGGAAAAATAAACAAACAAACAAACAACAAAACTACTTTCAGTTCCTTATGCACAATATTCTACTTCCTGTTTTTATATCTTAGCAAAATTTCTTCTCCATGTCCAGAATTTCTCTTCTCCTATACCTGTTATACTTCCTAATTTCTTTCAAAAGTCTTTTTATATTTCATCATTCACATGCAATTTTTCCTGATCATAGCTATTAATACCAAACCCCTCCCCATTGCCTTTTACTTATTTTGTATGGAATTTACATAATTGGCCTGCTATATGGGGTATACAAAAAGAGGCAAAAGACAATCCTTGCCTTTGAAGAGCTCACATTCTAATGGAGGAGACAAAAAAAAAAAAAAAGCAAATATAGACAAAATAAATTATATACAGTATTAATAGGAAATAGCTAAGAGGCAGAATAGGGTGATAAGCTGGTTCAGTAGATAGAGCATCAGGCTTGGAAGCAGGAAGATTGAAGTTCAATTGTGATCTCAGACACTAGCTGTCACCTAGGCAAGTTATTTAACTTCTCTATATGCTTCAGTTCTACATGTGTAAAATGGGGGCGCACTTGAGAAGAAAATGGCAAACCAATTTAATATATCTAATTACTAAACAAAAACAGGAACAAGAACAACAAAAGGGAGAGAAGTCATTTGAATTAAGAGGGGTTGGGAATACTTCTTGTCGAAGATAGGATTTTAATTTGGTCTAGTTATGTGTACTATGTTTGCCACAAAATAATATGACATCCTTAAAGATAGAGATTGTTTCATATTTACATCACCAATGTCAAGAGATGGGTAGTTGATGAGGTCCTGGAGTCAGAAGACTTAAATTCCTAATAGAACATCATTCACTTAGTAACTGTGTGACTCTGGGCAAGTCACTTAATCCTGTTTGTCTCAGTTTCCTCATCTGTAAAATGAAATGGAGAAGGAAATGTCAAACTACTCCTGGATCTTTGCCAAGAAAACTCAAATGCGGTTAGGAAATGACAAATATGACTGAAATGAAAATACAACAGCAACAACTGCAACAATGACAAGTGCCAAGCATATTAATTTACAGGATCATGGATTTGAGCTGGAAGCAACCCTAGAGCCTATCCATCCCACCATTTTAGTTTTATAGATGAGGAGACTGAGGAGATGGAGCCAGAGTTTTAACTTGGGTTAGGTTTTTTGCCCTTTGCTTTGGGTCCTGCTGCCTCCTGAATAAATGGCTGATTCCAGTTTTACAAATATGGAAAAGTAGGTTAAGAATACCTATGTAACTCATCCAATATTAGTGTCACATAACTAGCCAGGGTCATTACCAGGTATGGAACTGATATCTTCTACTTTAACTCCAAGCTTAGGAGTTAAAAATTTCATATAGTTTTTACTGCCCCATATAAATATAAGTTCTTGTAATAGTAGCATTAGAGTGGACAATGGACTGAAAATTCATTCACTAGGCAGCATAGTAGAAAAGTTATTTTCTAGGAATATGTGAGTTAAAATAGGTAGGTTGAAAGGCAGTGATCCTACCCCCTATAGCGCAAATATGGTCAGGTAGCAATCAGAATGCTTACCCTCTGTGAAATAATTTAGGTAGAAATTATACATATATACATAAAATAAGAAAAGTGCTCTGTTTCTCTTAGTGTTCATTAATAATTTGCCAATTGAATATCCTATCTGATATTGGAAGGCATTACTGCAGATGGAATGTGTGTTTTGATTTAAAAAACATGTGCATCCCCTGTTGTTCAATAATAATAGGGATGAATAACATCTGCTTTAGGTTTTCAAATGTAATTTATGGTGATAAGACTTTTAGACTAGGGATGTATGATCCGATGGATGAAATTTGTAGTTGGAACTCACATAATGATTGTGGCATGTTGTGCATTAAGTTATAATAATTTGAAAAACAATCAAAAGGATATTAAAAAAAAACTTGCCAGCTACAAAACTGACTTTAAAAAACTCCATTACATCAGGTACTCTGCTTGCTGCATTTCCTCTCTTTCAGTTCTAGTTTAGGAAATAGCATCAAGAAAAATATCACTGTCAAACCTAAATTAATTGAAATGCTTAGGGAAGTCACAGCATCAAAGAATAGTGGAGTTGAAAGGGACCTTAGAGGTCATTTGGCCAACTTCTTTTTGATGCAAGTATAGTAGTGAGAGCATATATACCCATGTAGGTAAAAGTAAAGATAACATCATCACTTTTATTTAAATGGAACACTAAGGTCACAAGGTGCTTGCAAGCACATGATCTCATTTGATCCTCACAACTAACCTTGTGAAATAGGTCTTGTAAGGATTATTATCCCCAGTGAAGGGAGTACAGCGATAAGACTGCTGAGGAGAAATGGGGCAGAGGTTCTCAGCTTCCCCAGTTCTCTATACCCATTCCCTCCCTCTTGGATTTTTCAGAGACCAGGGGCAAATTGTGCTATGAAAGGAATCTCCCAACTACATAGCCATCCAGCTCCTTTGCAGAGCCCCTGACAATGCTCTGGGCTATTTTCTACTTTCTCAGTTAAGCTCTGTTCAATTCAGTTTAATTCAACCAGCATCTTTTATGTGTAGAGCCCTCTTCTAGGCACCAGAGACCCAGAGATAAAATTCACCTCTATCTCTTAAAGAAATTTTAATCTTTGGAGAAAACAGTCAGCAATAAGTATACCAAAACAAGAAAATAATAAGTACAGTGGTAATCAAATAAAAAAAATATACACAAAGTAATTTTGGTGTGTGGAAAAGATTAATAACAATGGGGAGAAAAAACAAAAGGGAGAAGGGGAAAGTTAGAGAATAGAATAATGTAGGAAGTGGCACCTGGCAGGAATTAGAGAGTCTAAGAATTAGTGGTAAGGCAAAGATCATTCCAAGCAGAGGGGATGGCTTGTGCAAAGTCTCAGATATCAAAGATGAAAAACTGCTTACAAGGAAAAGCAAAAAGATCATTTTAGCTGACATATAGCATTAAGGTAGGGGAATAATAATGCAAAGTCAATTTGGAAAGAAAGGTTGAAACCAAGATTGTGTGGAATCTGCAAGGTCAGTTAGAATTTGTATTTTACCCTTGAAAAACAGCAGGGAGCCACTGGAGCTTGTTGAATAGGGGAGTGACACAGTCAGTTCTAGCCTAAGTAAAAGTTATTTAGGATGATGATGTAAATTTTGGCTTTTTATTTAAGAAAGATTTTTATTTTAAAAAAGTGAGAGTTATCTTAAAGTGAAATTGGTTGACTTCAAAGGCAGTATTTTTTTCCTCACTGAAGTTCTTTAAAGAAAGAAAGTCAATGATATTTTAGAGAGGATCTTGGTCAGGTAACAGTTGAATTACATAATCTTCAAGGTTTCTTCCAGATTGAAAGTGATTTTTCTCGTAATAATAGTTTAAATGTAGAAGTTAGAATAATATTTTATTATCAGTATATTTCAGTAGTTGGTTTTTCTGCTCAGTGGAAAAATATATTTTTGTCACATGTTTTTTTCTTTCAATTTTGGACAATTTAGGAATCTAACAGCAGTGACCCTTTAAGAAACAGTAAAGAATTAGGACAGTACATGCATTTATCATATGAAAGCTTTCCACCAGAGTACATGTTATGGTCCTTGATGTTTCCTTTTAATGTGCATGTTGTCATTTATTTTGTTGTTGTTATTCTCTTTGTGTTCCCATGAGTATGATGACTACATTCTCTATTTGGGGATTTGAACTTTAGCTCTGACCTCTACCCATTTTTTGGGCTTCTAAACTTATCTTATTTTCATTATTTAGAATTGCATTTACATTTGATTCCATTTTGAATTGCCCCTCACCCCTGATATCCCCCATCCAATTCACAAGTGATCCCCAGACAACTCTTCTTCCAGCAATGGCTACAACTTTCACTTTTTCATGCTAATTATTACTTAGGATAGACCTTTTACTCTCTCTAGGATAGTGTCCTTCCTGTTTCTGACACATATATTAGTTTCCAACTACAAATTGTAGTTCTTGTTCCTTTCTAATTCTCAAATTCCCTTCCCCTTCCATTGAATTAATGCAAATTCTTCAATTTCTTTAGAGCACAATTCTTTTTAAGACTTTGCCAAATTAATATATTCTAAAGTCTTTTCTCTCTCTCCTCAAAACTCCAAATGCACATATCCATTTTAACATTTGTTTTGCTACTAAATCACATGCTTTGTATGCTACTTACATTTTCAATTTGGTATTTTGTCTTTCCAGTTAGTCCATAATAGAATACTATTATCCATAGTAAGTGCTAAAAGAAGCATAAATATTATACAACTTGCACTTGCAAATACTATGCTTGTTGTTGTTGGAGTTGTGAACTGATCTAACCATTCTGTAGAGCAAAATGGAATTATATCCAAAGAGCTATGAAACTGTGTGTGCCCTTTGATCCAGCAGTGTTTCTCCTAAGCTTACATCCCAAGGAGATCTTAGAGAAGGGAAACAGACCCACATGTGCACAAATGAATAGATGCAGAATAGAAACTGGAAACTGAGTGAATGGCCATAAGTTATGGAATGGCTGAATAAATTATGATATATGAATGTTATGAAATATTATTGTTCTATAAGAAATGACCAACAGGATGATTTCAGAGAGGCCTGGAGAGACTTACATGAATTGATGAAATGAAGTGAGTAGAACCAGAAGATTGTACACAGCAACAACAAGATTATATGATGATCAATTCTGATGGACGTGGCTCATTTCAATAATGAGATGATTCAGTCCAGTTCCAAGAGTTTTGTGATAGAAGAGAGCCACCTGAATTCAGAGTGAGGACTGTGGGGGACAGAGAGGGATAACAACATAGTATTTTCACTCCTTTGCTGTAATTTGCTTGCATTTTGTTTTCTTTCCCATTTTTTCCTTTTTTTGATCTGATTTTTCCTGTGCAGCAAGATAATTGTGGAAATATGTATAGAAGAATTACACATTAAATGTGTGCATATATATTTGGTTACTTGCCAGGGAAGGGCATGAGGGGGAGAGGAAGGGAAAAAATTTGGAACACAAGATTTTGCAAGGGTGAATGTTGAAAATTATCTATGTATATATCTTGAAAATAAAAAGCTTTAATAAAAAAAAATAAACCTATTTATAACAATAAGTATTTCTCCCTGACCCTTCAATGATGTTGCCCTCTTCTGATATTTTGGGGTTTACCAGAGCCCCTGAAGAACCTTAATAAGGTTAGAAATCTTTATTCCCATCAGTGATGGACCTAGAGAAGACATTGCTGTTTGGATAAAGTAGAATGAGGTAGAATGTAAGGGGTTTTTTCAACCTTTGCCTCCAGAGCTACAGTAGAAAATGGTAAGCTGTTATAGATAGTTCACATCAATGCTTCTATGAGTTTTACAATCCAAGAACATTATAGCTAAAATAGGCTTAGTAAACTGATAATTGACTCATAGTATTCTGAATTCAAAACAACTAATTTACAAATCAACTTTGAGCATACGACCTGTTCATAAGCTTTGTACACTAAAAAGTAAAAGTTAAAACTAGATTTCTTCTTTCAAATCTAATACACCTACTTCCCAGGATTATTGTGAGGATCAAATGAGATATTTGAAAAGTATTTAGGGTAGTATAATGCAAACCACAATCATTAATAAATGCTATTTTTTTCCTCTACCTATCCAGCTAACTGTTAACAATAGAAGAGTAAGAGAATGAGAATGGTTTGTTCTAACTGCCATGAAGGCAACTAAAGGAAGCATTGTGAATAACTTAGAACTTGGTCAGGAATCAAATATACCATGGTCATCCACTGCATCCTGAGCCAACGCCAGGAGTCTTGACTTTTGTCCTGCCACAGTACTTACATGACTCAGGAAGAATGAGTGAGTCTGAGCTTTACCTTACTTAAATCTAATTCACAAGAAAGTCAAGATATCACCTATGATATCATTGATCCTCTTAAAAAAAAAGACAACAACACGACATTTTTAAAAAGGAATATAGCATATGAGATATGGGACATTAGATGATCACTATATCTTTTTATTTTCAAAGACCCCCTTGCATGTGAGGTACTATTTTAAAGTTTATATCTCTCTCTGTGTATATATATATATATGTGTGTGTGTGTGTGTATTGTATATTTATATATATGTATTTATATATGTAAATCAGATCTGAGACTTAACTGGCATAGAAAACTCTCTGGGGAGGAAGCTGACTGCAAAGGCAGATTGTCACTCTTGCTGCCGTTTTAATCTTTAAGAATTGTCTGAGGTTCAAAGAGGGTAAACTACTTGCCCTGGGAAACAAATAATATTAGAGTTTAGACTTGAATCTGTGTTGTTCATTCCCCCAGGGTTACTTCTTTAGGCAGCTTTTTAGGTACCAGACCCCTTCATTCACAGACAGAATGAAGACTCTAAGAGACTGAAACGTTTTGGAATCCTGATTAGCTTTTAGCTAAATTTATCATCCAAGAAAAGGAAACCAGATATATGCAACTGGGTTTGTTAAATAAGGCCCCACTCCTGTCCTGGAGGACAGAGACTCTAAACTTAGTTTTATTCCTGTCCATATTTTGCAGTATGATCTTTAGAAAGTCACTTAACCTTTGCTTGCTTGCCTTTGCCCTTCTGCAAATTAATCTTGTAATACCCATTTCATAGCGATGATAGGGAGCTTTCGACATGTGTAATGAGGACTTTGAGATCCTCAGATGAAAGAGGCCTGTGATATACAAAAGCATTATCATTGTTGGATGTGCATTTTCTCCTATGGTCTTACGGAGGAAAGGGATTAGGGGAGATTAATTGTGCATATGATCTGTCTAATCGGTTAAGGAGAGCTGAGAATGTCTGTGACCTTCAGGAGCATCAAATAAAATAAAGCAGCATGTGCAAATGCACTTTCCCAAGTTTAGTTTATTGTTTTACATTTTATTGGAGGGCAAGCCAGGAGAGAAATGAAAGGACTGGAGCTTTCAAACCCCACAACTTTGAAGCACAATGCCCGAAGACAAGCTCAAATCCAGGGTGAATAATTATGGAGTGGGGACTTGGGCATTTAGAAAGAGTTCACTTGTAATTTGTTGTGCTTTGCAAGCCAGAACTAGGCCTATTTTTCTATAACCTGTTTCCTCTTTGTGAAATAGAGATAGTGCTATATGATTCTTTATTCTTTTCTTTTCTTTTTTCTCTTTTCTTCTTTTCTCTTCTCTTTTCTTCCTACTTCCTGAACTGCCCAGTTGCTTAAAGATTGAATAATCGCTGGTAAGTGCTTTAAATTTATTGGCAGAAGGGTGTTAGGCAAATACAAAGGATTTTCCTTGGGAGCACAAACCATGATTATTGTTAAAAAGGTCAATAAAGTTAGAAATTCTTAATCACATAGACTTTAAATTGCCCTGTGAGTCCTGCCCTTCTGCTTTAGAAGGCTTTTTTAAGTTCATCAACCAATTCTGAGGAGAGTGATGGGCTTCCTTGGTCTAGGTAGATATTGCAAATGTAATTTAATTACATTTTTGCTTTTGCTTCTCCATTTAATAACCTTCTTTCTTGTCCTTTACTTTTTAATCACACATCACTTATGCCTATATATGTGTGTGTGTGTGTGTGTGTGTGTGTACGTACATATATATGTGTGTGTGTATGTAGTTTTAAATTAGGTCATATTATGACAACACAGGATTCTGCAGGGGGTCTGGGGACAGGGCGTGATAAGAATGGTTGCCATTTATTTCATGCATGTGTGCCAACTTGAACACTGCCCTCTTTGTCTGACTCATCTGCTTGTTACTCTTTTAATGCCTTAGGCAATGTCTAGATATAGGCTTCTGAGCACTTGGCTTCCAGCTGTTTGGCACTGCTTTGCACTTAATATTCACATCTGTGACCCTCTTTCCTGTGTTTTATTGTAATAAGAACATTTTTGCATTTGTGAGTTATTCCTGATGTATAATGACTTTTTATTTGTCCTGTTTTTTTGTTTTTTGTTTTTTCTCTTTTTACACTGCCTCAGTGGTCAGGAAATATAATGCATGTTTAAGGATGCTAAATTATAGAAAGAAGTGATAGAACATTTAGGATTATAAGTAAAGTGAAGGAGGTCTAACATCCTTTTGATTTAAGTGGGCAGGTACTGGCTTTACTTTAAAGAGCACGTATTTCTCTAGATAAAACTGATTTTTAGAAGAAGCGTATGCTGACTTTCATACAAATCACATATGTACTCTTACACTAAAAATATTCAAATAAAGACTGACTAGATAGCAATCAAGAGCCATGAAAAGTGTCATGGGTAAGGAAGGAGAAATTGCTTCTTGGATGAAGAATGGGACTGTATGACTTCTGTGGTCCCTTTCAACTCTAAAATTCTGTGCAAAGATATCTTATAAATGTATCCTGCCATTTTTGAACTATATACATACACAAGTATGGAATACAGCCAAAATATAGAAATTAAAATGCAATATGGCTTAATGGGTAGAATTCTGGATGTAGTCAATAAGACTTTTTAAATTTTCCTTCTGATACTTAATAGTAGTGTGATTTGAGGGAAGACATAACTTCTCTGAAACTTACTTCTCCCCTCTAAGATAAGGAAAATAATAATACCTTGTAATAACCACTTCCAGGGTTGTAAACAAATTCAAATAAAAGTTATAGATATGATATGCTTTTCAAACTTTAGGTGTTATATAGTTATTAGTTATTAGTGTGTAAGACATTATTGTATTATTCTATCTTCATATGATCATCCTTCAAACACTTAAAAGTAATTATCAAGTTCTTTGTAAATCTTTTTATTGGGATAATCATCTCTCTTTTCTTCAACTAATTCTCATATGCCGGAATTTCTCATTATTTTGGTTATCCTCATTTGTATATGTTCCTGCTTGTCACTATCTTTCCTGAAATATCATGCCTGGAACTGGATCCAGACCTTTAGAGTTAGGTGTACCTAAGTAGGTACATTGGGGTATTGCTGAGACACAGAGGAAAGAGAAGAGGCTTTGTGTGCTGGGCCATGACTTAGGAAAGCAACACAGAGATGGACTGTCACTTTCTTCATTTTGTATACTTTGCTTTACTATTTTGCTTCCGTTAACACAGCCTCTCCTTCCAATATTACCTCTTTTTTTTCCTTTTTAAATGAGTCAGGACATTTTTATGGACTTGCAAATTATTAAAGCTAGAAGAGCTATTAGAAATGATACAGTCCAAAAATCTGTTTTTTGTCCAGATAAGAAAATGGAGGCCCAGAAAATTATATAACTTGCTAGAGATCACACAGAATTATTCCCTCATAGAATACTTGTAGTTAATCTATTTTTGTACTTATTCTTCTATTTGAATCAGTGTCTAACCATGTTTTCACTTTTCTATATTTATAAAGTTTTTTTTTCAATCTCAAAAGTAAAACTTATCATTATCGAATTTTATCTTATTGGATTTGGTCCTTCATTCTGATTCCTTTTTCTCATCCAAAGTGATAATTATGGCTACCACTTTTGTGTCATTCACAAATTTTATAAGCTTGCCATCCTTGTCTTAAACTTAAACACTCATAAAAACACTGAACTGAATAAAAACAAGAGCATATCCCTAGGTCTCTCAATTTGAGACCTCCTTGGAGACTGACAGAGTCTTTACACTCATTTGGGTATCTAGTTCTACTAAGTACCCCTAAGCTGCCTTTATTAGACCAATATCTTCTGGGATAGGACAAACTTGACAACAGAGTCCTTGCCATCTGAAGGTAGAAGGAAGACAGATGAAAGGAAGGGAAAAATCTCTGCAGAACCATAACATTTCATTTTCTTTCATTAATATAGATATTTGTACCAAATTATTCCAGGATCACTACCTCTTCTGTTTGGTCCTTCTGACATGCAATACCATGTTGTATTTCATTTCTTAATGTTACTGATTCATTTCAGCACTAATCAATAATTGTCCCATTCTGTATACTACAGTCATGAAACTGACTACAATGGTCTCAGTGGAACTCTCAATTAGTTCAGTTGCAAACATCTATAGGGATGAAATATGTATTAATAAACATTAAATAAAAAGATGAATTGGCAAGCACTCAACCTTCGTGATTCATGCCAGCAATAAAGTCTCTATGTGGTACATGTATATGTTTACATTTTAGGGCACATGAATCAAAATGAATCAGAGCTTTTTAAATTTATCTTGTTTCCTAATATTTATTAATATACATGTATACTAATAAATTTTTAGTATACAAACTCATAAATTTTTAATGTATATTTGTATAAAAGGGGAGGAAGAGAGCAATAGTACAAATTAAAAAGGATGCAATGAGAAATGTAGCTCTTTTAATTCCCTAGGTATACTTTGCATTTCCAGTACAAAGACTTTGAAGAGTCCCATTTCTTTCAGGATTGTTTTATCCTTCCATTTCTGCTTTGCTTCTTTTGGAAGAAATTTTGATTATCCAATCAATTAATCAGCATTTATTAATTGCAATACTATGAGTGAGATACCACTCTCACTGAAGTCAACCTGAAGAAGTAAAAGCTGATCATACTCTATGCATGGCAGCTTTAGATAATCACCCATATAATAACTTAGTTCCCTTTCTAGCCTTGCCCAGAAGTAGGCAATTTTCAGTCTCTACCCTTTGGAACTGAAGCCAATGGTAATTTAAGAAGTGTTTCTCTTCTTGAAGGAAAGGGACCCATATGTGCAAAAATGTTTGTGGCAACCCTTTTGTAATGGCAAGAAACTGGAAACTGAGTGGATCCCCATCAGTTAGAGAATGGCTGAATAAGTTAGGATATATGAATGTTATGGGATATTATTGTTCTGTAAGAAATGATCAGCAAAATGATTTCAGAAAGGCCTGGAGAGACTGATGCTGAGTGAAATGAGCAGGACCAGGAGATCATTATATACTTCAACAACAATACTATATGACAATCAATTCTGATGGACGTAGGTGTCTTCAGCATTGAGATGATTCAAACCAGTTCCACTTGTGCAGTGATGAAGAGAGCCATCTACACCCAGAAAGAGAACTGTGGGGACTGAGTGTGGATCACAACATAACATTCTCACTTTTTTTTGTAGTTGTTCACTTGCATTTTGTTTTCTTATTTACTTTCTTGTTTGATCTGACTTTTTTTGTGCAGCAAGAGAATTATATATATATATGTTTACACATATTAGATTTAACATATATTTTAACATGTATCATATATTTTGGATTGCTGGGGGTAAGGAGGGAAAAATCTGAAACACAAAGCTATGTAAGAGTCAATGTTGAAAAATTATCCATGCATATGTTCTGAAAATAAAAAGCTTAAAAAAAAGAAGTGTGCATCTTAACATATTAGAACAGAAAATAACTTTAGTAACAGTTAAATATCATATTAGTTTTAAATTATATTATGAAATATCATGTTGTGTTATGTTTATTATTGTATTATATGGCTCAAGAAATCATCCTAGATTCAGTTATTGTGACTGTTCAGTTGATGGATCTAGGGCAAGCAAGAGATTTGTTTTGTTGTTTGTTTGTTTGTTTATGTTGGGGCAATTAAGGTTAAGTGACTTGCCCAAAGTCACACAGCTGGGAAGTGTTAAGTATCTGAGACCAGATTTGAACTCAGGTCCTCCTGACATCAGGGCTGGTCCTCTCACCACTGTACCACCTAGCTGCCCCAAAAGGTATTTTTAAAGAACCGATTTATTCAGCTTATTAGAATAAGGATACTCAATGAAGAAAAAAGGATAGTTGTTATTTTTTTCTGACTCTGATTTAGCACTAGTCCATCTGAGTACCTCGTTTATCTTTTTTGCCATAGAGTCAATCTTGGACTGATGGCAAACACAAGTCTCCTTCGAGTGAAGTATCCTCCAGGTCTGAGAAGTCCTTGTGCTACCTACACAGGACAGTTTTATATAGCAGAGGGAAGAAGGATGACAAAAGACACTGGATCACCAATGCAAAGCTTGCCATTGCAAATGAAACAAATAAACTTAATCCTCTAGTTGCCCACACAAGAGAGAGCTATTGTCCATCAAAAGTCTCCAACTCCCAGTGACTTGTAAGCCATCTTAGTTGCTCCATAGGTTAAAAACTATTCATTTGAAGTTTTATGCCCACCATCACCTAGGAACATTCCCTGTGCAGTTCTCACTGTTTCTTAGGAACTGCTTCCACCCTTGTAATGTGCATAATCCTAGTCATCAAATACTGAGTGACAGAAATCACTCAATCCTATCCTTTCTTTTTCTAGAAGAGGATACTGGTATCCAGAAGAAGAATACACTGTTATGGGGACTTGTCTAAGTTCACACAAATAGTGGCAAAACAGACAATGAAACTGGAGTCTTTTTACTCAATTTCCTAGTCTTTTTACTCAATTTCCTAATCCTTTGCTAAAGGTACCATAAATCTACAGTTTCCACAGGCAATTAATTACAATATCATGTTTAGTAAGCAGATGGTATTAACATTTTTAATGTGGTAAAGTAGACCTTAAAACATAGTTGGAGGCCACTTAATAAAGTTAGTAGTTCTGGGTTCATAACTCTTTTCAGACAATAATAGTTGTGTGGCCATTATTAAATAAGCCACTTAATCTGAGACAACTCTAAATTGCAAAAAATTCCTTTTTTTTTTTTTAATTTAATAGCCTTTTATTTACAGGATATATGCATGGGTAACTTTACAGCATTAACAATTGCCAAACCTCTTGTTCCAATTTTTTACCTCTTATCCCCCCACCCCCTCCCCCAGATGACAGGATGACCAGTAGATGTTAAATACATTAAAATATAAATTAGATACATAATAAGTATACATGACCAAAACGTTATTTTGCTGTACAAAAAGAATCAGACTCTGAAATATTGTACAATTAGCTTGTGAAGGAAATAAAAAATGCATGTGTGCATAAATATAGGGATTGGGAATTCAATGTAATGGTTTTTAGTCATCTCCCAGAGTTCTTTTTCTGGGCATAGCTGGTTCAGTTCATTACTGTTCCATTGGAAACCAGCTATTGCAAAAAATTCCTAATGAACCTTGCTAGAAATTATCAAACTAGGAATTTTATATTCCAAGAAAAATCTGAGATTGGGTCAAAGATATTTTAGGGAGATAGATAGAAGATAGATGCATAACATAAAGGCATTAAATAGACATATATTCACACATACCTATATACATACATAGATATAGCACTATTTTAGGAATTAATTCATACTTTCCTAGTTCCACAAGAATCCTGGCATACAACCATATATATAGTAATCTCAATTTTGCTTTTATTTTTCATCACAAAACTATCATAATCACAGGTGTTCTCTTAACTGCATATTGTCACTTCCATAGCTTGTTTGTTATATTGTTGTTTACAGCTCAGAATAGGGTTATGCACATAGTAGGTTCATATGACCTTATGATGTTAGAACTGGAAGAGATAAATGATTTTTGCTTTTTCATTTTTTTCTCCCTTCTTTACAAATAGGGAAACAGAAACATTAAAGGAATATCATTCAGCTGACGAAGCATTCAAAATCAGCATCTCCTGATTCCTAATTTAGTAGTACTATTATTGTACCACTTAATATCTCTTTATTATTATATTTAATAAATTGAATTGCACATATACTCCCCAGTTTTCCAAAGGTTTTCATTTGAAAATGGATATATTGGGAACAGCTAGGTAGTATAGTGGATAGAACACCAGCCCTGAAGTCAGGAGGACCTGAGTTCAAATCTAGTCTTAAACATTTTATAACTGTGTGACTCTGGGCAAGTCATTTAACCCCAATTGCTTCAGAAAAAAAAAAAAAGAAAATGGATATATTGGAGTATAAGTCTGGATTTTTGATGGTTAAATACTATTCCTGAGGGTAACTAAGTTGTATCAGTGCTATAATGAAACAATTATTGCAGAGGTCCTCAAACTTTTTAAATAGGGGGCCAGTTCACTGTCCCTCAGACTGTTGGAGGGCTGGACTATAGTAAAAACAAAAACTTTGCTTTGTGGACCTTTAAATAAAGAAATGTCATAACCCTGGGTGAGGGGGATAATTGTCCTCAGCTGCTGCATCTGGCCCGCGGGCCATAGTTTGAGGACCCCTGAATTAGAGTAATGTCAGACATAACTATTGCCCTGCTACTTGTGGTCCTATTTCCCCATAGCAAAGATGGCCACAACTAAAATTGGAGACAGACAAAAAAACAGTAGGTAGCACTCAGTTCTGTGGTTCTATATAGGTAGAATTCCCAGCCACATAATAATAACACATAATTAGAGGCCTTTTAAAATGTCCCATTGACTAAAAACATCTGCTATTATCCTTCTGCATTGCTTAGCCTTAGCTACTCATTTTGCATATGAAGACTATAATTCAGAAACAAACATTATTAAGTAATACTAACACCTCAAGCCATTAAAAGTCATTAGTAATTTAGTTAAATTAATTTTTTGAATCCCAAGAAACTGGGACACTGGGTAGGAATTCTAGAATGGAGCAAGATAGAAAGAGAAGTGGAAAGAAAAATGGTGAGTGTGATAGACTCATCCAAAGACACTACGAAACTGAGTGACAGGGATTGAAAGAGTAATAGAAAATCACACAGCTGTTAGGGGATTGTTTGTGAGTGCTATGACTTAACAATGAAAACATTATTTTTCAGCAACTGGTTACTATATATTGAAAGTATGAATCTGTGTAGTCACACATATATCATGAGCAAATAATGTCTGTTAAATAGAATAAATATTGTAAAACATTGGCATTCAATGATAAGATAAGATTTGCAATCAGAATACAGTTTGAATCTCACTATGAGAATTATTGAAACAGGACTAGAATACTAGTCTTCTGACTTCCAGCCCTAAGGTCATTTTTTAGTTGTATCCATATCTTAGTCTATATAGATATGTTTATTTCTATGTTTGTCTATGTCTTACTCTATACCAAGCTATTATATAGATATGTGTGCATATGTTTGTACACATAACGAAATAATTATATATATTTACATGCATATACATATTTATGTGTATGAACAGATAAATAAAAAATATAAATATGTAATTCATATAAAACATATATATATATGTGAGATAAATATACACAATTGCATATATTATACCTTTCTTATAGAATAAACTCACAAATAGGGTGTTAATTGATTCTCAGATAATGGAATAGACTCTCACAAATGTTAACATGTAGAATTCTTATAGGATATACACATTTAAGAAGTTCTGGTTTAGCTACTCCCAGAGAAAGAACTCTGGGAGATGACTAAAAACCATTACATTGAATTCCCAATCCCTATATTTTTGCCCACCTGCATTTTTGATTTCTTTCACAAGCTAATTGTACAATATTTCAAAGTTTGATTCTTTTTGTACAGCAAAATAACGTTTTGGTCATGTATACTTATTGTGTATCTAATTTATATTTTAATGTATTTAACATCTACTGGTCATCCTGCCATCTAGGGGAGGGGGTGGAGGGGCAAGAGGTGAAAAATTGGAACAAGAGGTTTGGCAATTGTTAATGCTGTAAAGTTACCCATGCATATATCCTGTAAATAAAAGGCTATTAAATAAAAAAAAAAAAAAAGAAGAAGAAGTTCTGGTTTGTACTTTCATTGACCAGTAAGAATTATGGAAGATAATGTAAAAGAAAGATTTCTGGTGAGGTAGTCAAAAGGTGTTTTTCATTGATAATAGAAACAGAAAGATGACAAAGACTTTTTAAATACAATGTTTGTTTCTTGTTTATAGATATTAACCTAAAATTTAGTCTTTTGACTCATATATAAACCATATGTGGCTTTGAAATATACAACTCTGGATTCTTATAGATACCTACCAATGTTTTTTACCATTCTCCTCCCAATAGTTCAAGTCTTCATTGCTTCTTCTTTTTATTGGGTCATGTTTCTCATAGTCTAATGAACCAGGGGATGCCATTTTCCCTTTATGACACCAACATCAAAGCTATTGCCTGTTTAAGGCTCTGGACAGCTACAATTAGAATAGAGCTTCTTGGGCCAAATGGCTTTATATTGCTCAGAATAGCCTTGACTTACCTGTTAACCACCTTCAATAGGAAGGCTAGCCAGCCCTTGCTGGCTTCCCTGTGGTCATCAGAGCTTAATGCTTTGCTAATGATAGACCTGTCTCATTTCTAGTGAGTTAATGGCCTCACTCCAGGGGACAATGCCCCATCTTGGCTGAAACACAAGCTTCCTTAGTTTAAACTATTAATTGGATCCCTGTGGCTTATAATAGACTAACCCTCCCATCTACATTTCTGGAGTCTGACAATAAGACAGGTTGATAAGTATTATTATAGAACCACAATACTGGAAGCATCTTCAAAAGGTCATTTGGTCTATACCCCACCTCATGAAAGAGCTGTACATAAACCATTAAACAACCAACAACCATTTTAAAATTCTGTACTGCAGCTGTTTGTTTGTTTTTTTTTTTTTCATTTACTATATAGTCTCTTGGCCAATCTTTGTTGGTTTCTATTCACCAAAACCTGGGAAGCTGGATAAAAGAGTACATATAAGGAGAGAGAATTAGCAATCACATAGAGTTACTAGAAACTTATTTCTTATTATTTTAAAAGAATTTTCTTATTTATTATTATTTTAAAAGAATACAAAATAGACCACTGCTTCCCTACACCATGAGCTGAGTATGGAAAGTAGGATATGTCTTACTGTGAAGCTCTGTCTGTAGCAGTTAAACGTGACATTCTGTTGTAGTACTTGATCATTCTAATCACTTGGGAATAAAATCACAAATAATTAGATCTAGAAAGGTTCATTTTATAGATGAGGAAACTGAGGTCAAGAGAAATAATGTGATTAGATCATAGTCATTAGAGAACTCACATTAAAAGGAAGGCATAAAAGGATAATTTCAAAATATGAAATCCTATTTTGGAGAGTCAAAGGTGGGAGAGCCACTGATTAAAATTGATACAATCAAAAAGGGCAAAAACTAAAGCCTAGTTCTGCTTTACAAAGCTAGAAAAAAGCATATGGAATTCTGACCCTAAGAGGCAATTCAAGGTAAAACCATGAATAGATGTAAGGAAAATTTAGATAACTCATGTGAAATAGCTATGTCATTTTTTTAAAGGAGTATACAGTGTGCCTGTTGATATCCATAAGCAAATGAAAATAACATAGGTTTTAGAGCTGGATAAGATCTTAAAAATAATCTAGTCTTATCCCCTCATTTTATAAGGTAAGGCCCAGAGAGAGGAAGTATTTCCAAAGTCATAGGTAGCAGAGGTAAGATTCAAACTCAAGTCCTTTAGCTTTAAATCCAGTGACCTTGCCAGTATACACACTTACAAGATAGAAACTACCAGTCCTTCAATATCCAGGAAAGGGATTGAAAAAATCCCTTGAAAAAATTGAAAAAATATCCAGGACAAGGGAAATTAGAAATTTGATCAGAATGTAGTATTTCTGTTGCTCTCATGGATAAGTCAAAATTGGACTATGTATACCCACAATTTATTTCTCCTATCAAGATCACAAGAAAAAAAATATTGCACATTGCTTTATTTTCTTTTCCAGTCTTATGTTCTTCTCATCTTCAGAGTAATGACATGGAATGGGAAAACCTGCCTATACTCTTTCCTGTTCTTCCAAGTATCTGAAAATGTGTTCATTCAATTGATTTTTTTGTTATGAGAAAATTGAGAGCTGGCTCCAGAGTCAGGAAGAGCCAAGGTCAAGTGTTACCTTTGAGAAACACTAGCTCTGTGATGCTTGGTGAATCTCTTTTTCCCAGGGTTCTAGACAACTCTTTCATATTATAAACTGCCTAAAAGTTCTAACCTGGGTTTGATCAAGGAATTTCCTTATCTGAGATTTCTCTACAGCAATGATATCATAAATCCAGTCACTTTTTCTATTAAGAGAAGAAAACTAACCAGAAAGCAAAGCAAGAGAATTAAAGATAAAACAAAATAAGAATACAGGATTTCATAAAAATTTCAATAACTTAATGCTGCAGTAGGATATTTGGCACATATATTCTATAGTGAGAATCACACCATGCAAACTCCATATTTTTTTTTTCTACTCTACTTGAAAATCACCAAAGGAAGAGAGTATCTTGGGGAGCTGAATCAGGATGGCAGGGAAAAGGCAACAATTTGCCTGAGGTCCCCCCAAATCCAGCTAAATGCTTTTGTATAATGTCACACAACAATTTCTGAATAGCAGAAACAACAAAAGGACAGTTTGAAATAATTGTCTAGCCAAAGACAACTTAGAAGGTCAGCAGGAAAGGTTTGTTGCACCTAAGAGAAGGGAGCATGGTCCACTGCAAGCCATGGTAGCACAGACCCAGTCCCTGCAAAGCAGGTACAGGCTTGGGAGGCACTGGCTTAGCAGTGGCAGTAGCTACTTCCAGAGTTCTCAACCCACATAGGTTAAGGGTGAAGACGGGAGCAGGAAGGGTATTGAACAGTTGGTCAGAAGGAGATTACAGAAGTCTTTTTGCTAACATTTAGACAAGACTCTATTACAATGCATGTACTCAGACCCAGTTTCAGACCTGAGTAAAAGTCTCAGGGCAAGGAAGAGCACTAGCCCACCAGAGCTTGTGGTTATAATGGAGCAAAGAGTCTCATCATAGTTCACAGACCAGAGCATAAGCTAGGAGAGGAATAAAAAAATTCTCCTCAGAACAAACCACCTTGGAAGAATTGTAAACTTACAGATTCCTAGAAGTATCTCTGAAAATAGCTGCACAAAACCTCTGAAGCTTGGGAAAATGTCCCGGGACATTTTCCAGGAACAAAAGCCTTACTTTAAATAAGAGATAAAAGTCAAGTAATGAGCTGGGAAAATGAGCAAACAACTTAAAACAATTCTGGCATGAAAAGTTCTATGCTGACAAGGAATATCAAAATGCACACTCAGAAGATGATAATAATGTCAAAACTGCAATATCCAAAGCCTCCAAGAAAAATATGAATTGGTCTCAGGTGATGGAAGAGCTCAAAAAGAATTTTGAAAATCAAATAAATGATATAGAGAAATGATTGGGAGAAATAATGTGAGTGACTCCAGAAAATCATGAAAAGTGAGTAAATATCTTGGTAAAGGAAGCACACAAAATACTGAAAAAAAAAAATAACACCTTAACAAAACAGACTAGGCCAAATTGCAAAGGAGGTACAAAAAGCCAGTGAAAAGAAAAATGTCTTAAAAACCAGAATTGACCAAATGAAAAGAGAGACACAAAAATTCACAGAAGGAAAAAAAGACAATAACAAAACAATTCCTTAAAACATGGATTTGGATAAATGGAAAAAAATACTGAAGTTCACGAAGAAAAAAATTTCTTGAATCATTAGAATTGAGCCATTGGAAACTAATAATTTTATGAGAAATCAACAATAAAACAAAAACAACAAAAAAATGAACAAATAGAAGACAATGTGAAATATCTTGTTGGAAAAACAACTGACTTAGAAAATAGATTTGGTAGAGATCATTTAAATGCAATTAGTTTACCTGAAAGCCATGATTAAAAAAAAGTCTAAAAATCATTTTTCAAGAAATTATTAAAGAAAACTGCCCATAAATTCTAAAATAAATGGTAAAATAGAAGTTGAGAGGATCTCATTGACCACCTTGTGAAAGATATCTCAAAATGAAAACTCTCAGGAATAATATAGCTAAATTCCAGAGCTCCCATGTGAAGGAGAAAATATTGTAATTAGGCAGAAAGAAGCAATTCAAGTATGGTGAAGCCATAGTCAGACTAACAAAAGATTTAGCAGTTTCAACATTAAAATATTGGAGAAATGGATAAATCATTGGATTGGACAATTTTCAGAGAAGAAATTAAAGCCATTTCTAGTCATATGAAAAAAATGCTCTTAATTACTATTGATTGGAGAAATATAAATTAAGACAATTTTATATACCGCTATATACGTCTCAGATTGGGTAAAATGAGAAGAAACAATAATAATAAATATTGAAGGGATGTAGGAAAATTGAGGTACTAATATACTGTTGGTGGAGTTGTGAATTGATCCAACCATTCTGGAAAACAATTTTGAACTATGTCCTTTGACTATCAAATTATGGATATCCTTTTAACCAGAAATAACTCTACTGGGTCTGTATCCCAAAGGGATTGGAAAAAAGGGAAAAGAACCTATGTAATGCAAAAGTGTTTGTGACATCCCTTTTTGTAGTGGCAAAGAATTGGAAACTAAGTGGATGCCATCAGTTGGGGAGTGGCCGAATAAGCTGTGGCATAGGAATTTTATGGAATATTATTGTTGTATAAGAAACAATCAACAAGATGATTTCAGAGAGGCTTAGAGAGACTTACATTAACTGATGCTAAGCAAAGTAAGTAGAATCAGAAGAACATTGTACACGACAACAACAAGATTATGTGATGATCAATTCTGATGGATGTGACTTTTTCCAACAACAAGGTGATTCAGACCAGTTTCAATGGTCTTGTGATGAAGAGAAACATCCTCACCCAGAGAAAACTGTGAGAATTGAATGTGGATCACAACAGCATTTTCACTTTTTTATTTTTATTTGCTTTTTTCTCTTTCATTTTTTTCATTTTTGATCTGATAAATTTGGCAATATGTTTAGAAGAATTGCACATGTTTAACTTATATTGTATTAACTTGCTATCTAAAGGAGGCAGGTAAGGGGAAGGGGGAGGAAAAAGAAAACAAAAAAAATACTTGGAACGCGATGTTTTCCAGGAGTGAATACTGAAAACTGTCTATGCATGTATTTAAAAAATAAAAAGCTATTATTAAAAAAGGATTGGAGTTCTTGGAATATGATGTTTCAGAATGCAAAGAATCTGCAAACATAACCAAACTCAGCAAAACTGAGTAGAATCTTTCAGGGGGAAAGGTAGACATGCAATGAAATACAGAACTTTTAAGCAATCTTGATGAAAAGACCAGATCTGAATAGAAAAGATGGCTTTCAAATAAAATATTTATGTATCTAAGAGATGCATAAAACAGCAAGCAGGAAAGGGAAATCATAAGATACTTAATAAGGTTAAACTGTTTATATTCCTACATGGGAAGATGGAATATGAATGTGTATGTATATGTAAGTATGTATAAAGAGGACAAAGGTATGAATTGAACATGAAGGACTGATAAAAATTAAGAGATAAAAGAGGATTATAATGGCAGGAAGGGAAAGAATGAGATAGAATGAAACAGAATATTTCACATAAAAAAGGCAAGAAAAAGTTTTTACATTGGAGAGGAATAGGAGATACTTAAAGGTAAGTGAAACTCTCATCAGAATTGGGCCAAGTTTTGCTCAGTTTTTCTTTTTTTTTCTTTTTGCTTCAAGTGAACATAGCATGTATTGTTTTACATTCAGTATCCTTAGTTCTTTTTCTGAATGCATATGGCATTTCTGTCCAAAGTGTATGGGATTGCTTTAGATCATTGAACCACTGAGAAGAACCAAAACCGTCTTTCACAGTTGATCATCTCACTTTCTTCTTGTTTTTGGGTACAATGTATTCCTGATTCTGTTTGTTTTGCTCAGCATCAGTTCATGTAAATCTCTCCAGACCTCTTTCTAAAATCAGCTTATTCATTGTTTTTTTAGAACAATTATATTCCATTACCTTCATATACCACAACTTGTACAGCCATTCCCCAATTGATGGGCATCCATCCATTCATTTTCCAATTCTTTGTTACCACAAAAAGAACTGCTACAAAATGTTTTTGCAATATGGGTCCTTTGCCCTCCTTTAAGATTTCTTTGGGATACAGACAAAGTAATGGCACTGGACAGTTTTATAGCCCTTTGGACATAGTTCCAAATTGCTCTTCAGAATAGTTGGATTATTTCATAATTCTACCAACAATGCATTAGTGTCTCAATTTTCCCAGTCCCCTAGAGCATTTATCATTATCTTTTCTTTTAATTTTAGTCAATCTGAGATGTGTGAGGTGCTACCTCAGAGTTGTTTTAATTTGTATTCCTCTAATCAATAGTGATTGAGAGAATTTTTTCATATAATTATTGATGACTTTACTTTCATCATCTGAAAATTATCTCTTTATGTCCTTTGACCATTTATCAATTGGGGAATGATTTGTATTCTTATAAATTCAACACAATGTAAGCAAAGTTGTCCATTTCACCATTCATAATGTTCTGTAGTTCTTTTTTGGTCATAAATTTCTCAGTTCTCTAAAGATCTGATAGGTAAATTATACTTTGCTCTCCTAATTTGTTTATAGCATCATCTTTTATGCTAAAATCTTGTACCCATTTCAACCTTATTTTTGTATAGGGTTTAAGATGTAGATCTATGCTGAGTTTCTAACATATTTTCCAGTTTTCCCAGCAATTTTTGTCAAAAAGGTAGTTCTTATTCCAGAAGCTGGAATTTGGTGGTTTGTCAAATAGCAGATTTAATACAGGTCTTACTTATTGTATCGTGTGTTTCTAATCTGTTCCACTTATATGCTACTCTATTTCTTAGCCAGTACCAAATGATTTTGATGACTGCTACTTTATAATATAGTTTCAGGTTTGGAACTGCCAAGTCATCATCCTTTGTATTTTTATTTCATTAATTCCCTTGATTATTTTTGACGTTTTTTATTATTTTTTTTCTAATTGTCTAAAATATTTTTTTTTCAGTTTGATTAGTAGGGCACTGAAAAAGTAGATCAATTTAGGCAGAATTTAGACAGAATTATATTACTTTGGATAATCATGAGCAATTGATATTTTTGAAATTGTTAGATGTGTCTTTATTTGTGTTAAAATTGTTTTGTAATTGTGTTTGTATAATTCTTGGGTTTGTCTTGGCAGGCAGGTCTCCAGGTATTTCATTTTGTCTACAGTAATTTTAAATTGAATTTCTCTTTTGATTTCTTGCTAATAGGCTTTGTCAGTGATATATAGAAATGCTGATGATTTCTGTGGGTTAATTTTATATTCTTCAACTTTGCTGAAGCTGTAAATTGTTTCCAGTAGGTTTTTGAATGATTTCCTAGGATTCTCAAAGTATATCATCATATCATCTGCAAAGAGAGATAGTTTTATGTCCTCATTGCCCATTCTAATTGCTTTAATTTCTTTTTCTTGTCTTATTATTAAAGCCAACATTTCTAATACAATGTTGGATAATGGTGGTGATATAAGGCATCCTTACTTCACCCCTGATCTTACTGGAAATATGTCCAGCTTCTCTCCATCACAAATAATACTTGTGGTTGGTTTTAGGTAGATATTGCTTATTATTTTAAGGAAAACTTCCTTTGTTTCTATGCTCTCTAGGTGTTTTTAATAGTAATGGATGCTGTATTTTATCAAAAGCTTTTTCTGCATCAGTTGAGATTTTCATATAATTTCTGTTGGTTTTGTTATTGATATGGTCAATTATGGTAACAGTTTTCCTAAATATCAAACTAGGCCTGCATTACTGGTATTAATCTCACTTGTTCATAGTGGATTATCCTGCTAATAATCTCTTTGCTAATATTTTATTTACAATTTTTACATCAATATTCATGAGGAGATTGTTTTGTGATTTTTTTTTCTCTGTTTTGGGTCTTCCTGGTTTGGGTGTCAGTACCATTTTTGTGTCACAGAAAGAATTTGGCAGGATTTACCTTTTTTTTCCCCAAACAATATACATAAATCCATCTGACTCAAGATTTTTTCTTAGGGAGTTCATTAATAGCCTATTCAATTTCTTTTTTTCTAACATTGGATTATTTAAGTAATCTGTTTTCTCTTTTGTTAGTTTGGGCAATTTATATTTTTGTGAATATTCATCCATTTCAGTTACATTATCAGACTGCTGCCATAGAGTTGGGCAAAATATCTCCTAATTGTTTCTTTAATTTATTTTTCATTGATGGTAAGTCACCCTTTTCATTTTTGATTCTGGTGATTTGTTTTTTTTTTTTTTCTTTTTTCTAATCAAATTGACCAAAAGTTTATCTGTATTTTCTTGTTTGTTTGTTTTTCATAAAACCAACTCTTAGTTTTATTTGTTGTATCATTTTTTTAGTTTGAATTTTATTAGTTTCAATTTTATTAGTTTTTACTTGGAGTTTCAGAATTTCTAATTTGGTTTTAATGTTCTTTTCTAATGTTATTTTTCTAATTTTTTTAGTTGCATGCCTAGTTCATTAATCTACTCTTTCTTTATTTTTACATAGAAATTTAGAGATATAAAATTTCCCCTAGGAACGGCTTTGGCTGCATGGTATAAGTTTTGGTATTTTGTTTCATTATTGTCATTCTCTTGGATGAAATTATTGATTGTTTCTGTGATTTGTTGTTTGATCCACTCATTTTTTTTTAGAACTAGATTTTTTAATTTTCAATTGGTTTTTAGTCTATCTTTCCCTATTTCTTCATTGAATATAATTTTTTATTGTATTGTGGTCTGAAAAGGAAGCACTTAATATTTCTGCCTTTTTGCATTTGATTGTGAGATATTATGCCCTAATACCTAATCATTTTTTCTGAAGGTACCATAAACTACTGAGAAAAAGGAATATTCCTTTCTCTCCCTATTAATTTTCTCCACATGTCTATTATATCTAGGTTTTCTAGGATTCTATTTATCTCCTTAGTTTCTTCCTTCTTAATTTTGTGGTTAGATTTGTCTGACTCTGAGAGGGCAATTTTGAGGTCCCCAATAACATAGTTTTGATGTCTGTTTCTTCTTGTAACTGAATTAAAATCTTCTCTAAAAATTTCACTACTCTGTCATTGAGTACATACACATTTATTATCATTACTTCTTCCTTGTTTACAATACCTTTTATCAAGATGTACTTTTCTTCCTTTTGCTTTTCTGAGACAGAATTGCTACCCCTGCTTTTTTCTTTAGTTGGTACATAATAAATTCTGTTCCAGCCTTTTACTTTTACTCTATATGTGTCTCTCTGTGTCAAATGCATTTCTTGTAAACAACATATTGAGGGATTCTGTTTTTTTTAATCTACTGTGTTGTTTCCATTTTATGAGAGAATTCATCCCATTCACATTTACAGTTAAGATTACTAGTTGTATTTCCCTTTATTCTATTTTCTCCTCCTCATATATTTTTGTTCTCTCTTTCCACCCTGTCCTTTATTACCTAACCCACCTATTAACTTATCTTCTATCAACACTTCCCCCTTTTCTTATTTTTTCCCTAAGTATTTCTGGCCTCCCTTATATCCTGCTCCCTCCCTTTTCTTTCCTCTTGATCTTTCTACTTCTTTATAGGGTTAGATAAATTTCTATACCCAACTTGATTAAATGATTCCATCATAGAACCAAAACTAATGAGATCAAGTTTCAGAAAATGCTCATCCCTCTTTCTTCTTTCCCTGGATTGTAATAAGTTTTTGTGTTTCTTTATGTGAACCAGTTATCCCATTATACCTCCCCCTTTCTCTTTTTCAAGTACAGATGCTTTTCCCACCCCTTAATGTCTTTTTCTTTGATATCATCACATCAGTTCATTAATAACTACAACCTCTGTCCATGTAATGCTGTCCTCTATCTGCCCAGTGACAGATACAGTTCTCAAGAGTTGCAGATAACATTTTCCCACCTAGGAATGCAAAAAATTGAAATAATTTAATCTTTAAACTATATGTGTGTGTGTGTGTGTGTGTGTATTTTCTCTGTGCTTCTTTTGAGTCCTGTGTTTGTAGATTAAATTTTCTGTAGCAATGCTTGAAAGTCTCTTACTTTATTGAAGCTCCATCACATGCTCTGAAGGATGATGTTAATTCTTGATTGTAACCCAAGGTTCTTTGCCTTAGGAAACATGGTATTTCATGTCCTCTGATCCTTTATGGTAGAATCTGCCAGATCCTGAGTAATCCTGACTGTTGCTCCTTGATAATTGAATTGTTTTTGTCTGGCAGTTTATAGAATTTTTTCCTTGAAGTTGTAGTTCTGAAGTTTTGCAACAATGTTCCTTTTTGTTTGTTTGTTTGTTTGTTTGTTTGTTTGTTTTGCTTTGTTTTGTTTTGTGGGATCTATTTCCAAAGATGATTGATGGATTCTTTTAATCAGTATTTCCCCCTCTGTTTCTAGAATATTTGGGCAGTTTTCCTTAAAGATCTTTTGAAGAATGCTATCCAGGCTCTTTTTTTTGGTCATGGCCTTCAAGTAGTTCAATAATTTTTAAATTGTCTCCTCTGGATCTATTTTTCAGGTCAGCTGGTTTTTTTAAAATGAGATTTTTCACATTTTCTTCCTTTTTTCTCATTTATTTTTTAGTTTGTTGGCTGATTCTTACTGTCTCATTAACTTGCATTTGTTCTATTCTTGTTTTCAATGTGTGATTTTCTTCAGTTACTTTTTGTATCTCTTTTTCCATTTTATTAATTCTACTTTTTAAGGAGTTGCTTTCTTCATAGAAATTTTTTTCCCTTCCTTTTCTAGGCTGTTGACTCTCTTATGCATACCTCTCATTTCTTTTCTCATTTTTTCTTCCATCTATCTTACTTGCCTTTTAAAGTCTTTTTTTGAGCACTTCCAAGAAGACTCTTTGGGTTTGACACCAATTCATACCACTTTTTGAGATTTGTTCTATACACATTTTGTCCTCCTCTGAGTTTGTGTTTTGGTTTGTCCTGTCATTGTAGTATGTTTCTATGGTCAAGGTTCCTTTTGTTTCTTGCTCATTTTCTTACCATTTCTTTTGGCATTTCCTCTTTTTATATTTTTATGATTGAGCTGTGTTCCTGGGGTAAAGGGGTAAAGCTTTTTTTTTTTCTTTTTATTTACAAGATATATGCATGGGTAATTTTTCAGCATTGACAACTGCAAAATCTTTTGTTCCAATTTCCCCCCCACCCCAGATGGTAGGTTGACCAACACATGTTAAATATGTTAAAGTATAAGTTAAATACAATATATGTATACATGCCCAAACAGTTATTTTGCTGTACAAAAAGAATTGGACTTTGAAATAGTGTACAATTAGCCTGTGAAGGAAATCAAAAATGCAGGCAGACAAAAACAGAGTGATTGGGAATTCTATGAAGTGGTTCATACTCATCTCCCATAGTTCTTTTGCTGAGTGTAGCTGGTTCAATTCATTACTGCTCTGGTGGAACTTATTTATTTCATCTCATTGTTGAAGAGGGCCACGTCCATCAGAATTGATCGTCATATAGTATTGTTGTTGATATAATGATCTCCTGGTCCTGCTCATTTCACTCAGCATGAGTTCATATAAGTCTCTCCAGGCCTTCCTGAAATCATCCTGTTGGTCATTTCTTACAGAACAATAATATTCCATAATATTCATATATCACAGTTTATTCAACCATTCTCCAATTGATGGGCATCTACTCAGTTTCCAGTTTCTGGCCACTACAAAGAGGGCTGCCACAAACATTCTTGCACATACAGGTCCCTTTTAAAGGGGTAAAGCTTTTGAGTACAGGGCCTCCTTGTGTTTGTAGGGGGTAGCTTTGTCTGTTCTTTTCAGGAAACAGCCTGGTTTTTCCTAGTTTGCCTTCTGATCTGGGACTGGAAACTGCCCCATTGATTTACCCCTCTACTGAACCAGAACTGAGGATGTTAGTTGCTGATTTGCTGTGGGTAAGTCCCTCTCACTGGATTTCCCAGAGTTGGCCAGAGCTAGTCTGAACACCTTTTTAACCCAGTGAGACTGGCCTTTCTTGAAGTTTTTCCAATCTGTCTTAAGCTGGATAGTGTTTTCATTCAGTCACACTCTGTTCAGAGGCTTGCTTTCATATGTTTTTTGAGGGAAATTAAGAGAGTTTGAGCAGCTTCATGGCTTTACGGTGCCATCTTGGCTCTACACATACTAATAAATGTTTAAGGCTAGATTTGAAGTTGGCTCTTTCTGATTCCAGACTTGGTGTTCTATTCACTGTACCACTTAGCTGCCCGGGTTTAGAAAAATATTATATAAACATTCTTTAAGTATATTCTTATAATCCTGGAATGTTTAACTCATATCTTTGTTTTTCAGAAAAGGAAGCTAAGTATCTGATTGTTAATATGAAAATCAGCAGAGTGAAGATGCTAGACTTAGGTCTTCTAACTCAAGGCCAGTAATATTTCACAATACCACAATGTCCTGATTGACATGGTACTAGTATGTTTTTAGAAAGAGAGGTTCATTATTATCTTCTTTATCTTCTGAAAGTTTGGTGAAATGAGAAGCCAGTCAGTCTCTATCTGGAAGCAGAGATACTTTGTCTGTGAGGAAGACTGCCAGTACCCACTGTAATTTATATCAATAGTCCCCTAAAGAAACTTCAAAGCATGACTAAAATATGCAAATGAGAGAAGAATACTTAAAAATCATAATTATGGCATCATGAAAAATGACAATGCTTTGTATGATGCTTCTTAACATTCACCCAGTAAATATATTTTGAATAAATTAATAAATGCAGTAGGACACAGTAAGACGTGCCTGGATCTGCAAACATGCACATGGGTTCAAATCATAGCTCTGCTACTTATTCATCAGTATCTTAGGTAGTTAATTTTACTTGTCTGAGTCTCAAGTTTATCACCTATAATAACAATCAATATCATTTGTTGTGCTTTAAGGTTTTTAAATTATTTTATATTTGAAGTATTTTATAATATAATCTGCATAATATAAAAGTGTTTACAATTTCATCTCCTATGTATTTGGTCTATCATATAAAAGTATTGGACTAGATGACTTTTGAGTTTCTTTTTAGCTTCTAATATCTGATGCTATCAATGGCTGAATGAAATGCTGTTCCATATGGCTGAAATTAAGCCATGGGTTAAAGGAGAGAATTCTTAGGTCTGAAAGAAGATGAGCTACTCACTTTGCATTTTCTTTAGCCAAAAATCAAATAAAAGAACTGTGCTTTCCACCATTGTTGTTATGATATCTCTACTAGGATAGATTTCATTTTTTTTTAAAAAAGTAATATATAGCTGTGTAGGTATTTTGGCAAGAAAGTCTCATTTGAACTTGAATTGTAGAAATGAAATAATCCACTGGAGGATGAAAAAAAGAGCATCGTTAACCAAGTGCCTCTTCATTCCTTTTTTTTCTCTCTTAGATTCCAGAGCATTGAATTGCTTATCATTATTATTATTGCTATTATTTTTTCATCTACTGTATGCTTATCAAAATAAGTTTCTTTGTCACAGCTGGAACAATCAAGATTCCTTTTGTTGCTTATAATAAATAAATACTCAATTGTGAGAATGTCCTCAGGGAAAGTTCATTAAAAAAGAAATGAAAACACTGAGAAATAAATGGTTATTGTGATTGCACTTGTTTTGATATAATATGCAAAATGTAATTTGGTTCTGCGATGTTTGGAATACATGAAAAAAGTATAAGATGGAAAACTGAAAAAAGATGTTGCATTTTTTATGTTATTTCAATTATCATTTGGATTCTCAGGGTGGGAGGGTTTCCATTCAAAATACTATTTTGGTGTAAATGTGCATGTAGCTAACCGGAAAAAGTGTAAAGTACATCAATAGGAATATTAATTGGTAAATAGATCATATTAGGCACATCTTGAGCATTTTTTGGCAGATGCTTGTTAAAATTTACTGGTTGGGAGTTTGGCTTTGTCTATTTATTTATTTATTTTTCTTTGGTTTGTTTAATATCTCCATTAGCAGCTTTACTGCAACCTCCCAGGCTCATCTGTTTCCTTCTTGTTCTGCCTCAATGACACTAACAATTAACCAGGCAGAGAATATTCTAATTGAGATATGAGTGGCAGCAGGAAACTGCCTTTTATTATATGACTAGTCTCTAGGTAAAACAACCCATTTCAGGGATTCAGGGTTGGTGCAAGGATATAATCTCTGTCCCTTTGCCTCTAATTCAATCTTTCTGAACTCTTAATTTGTTACCTTCTTTCCTCTATCACTCCTCCAAATTGTTACTAGCCTGTTGGACTAACCCCATTTGAATGAAAAGGGAAGAAAGAAATAAGCAAAGAAAATAATTGATGGACAATATAGAATGAGAAGTAGTGAGAGGAGTAAGGGAAAAGATAGAATGATAGAAAGGATGATAGTTTAAAGACATGAATAGCATTCACATGGAGAGTCCCAAGGTTGAGAAATAGGTACAGATGAATAGAAATTAAAGGAGAAAAATTAATTTCATTGAAGATGCTAGTATCCTAAATGCCTGTTAGTACTCAAAGCAATATTTGAGCAAGTCATTATTTTGCTTTCCACATTGTCACATTCTGGCACTTTTATATTCACTTTATTAATCAAATCTCCTGATTCTTGTCTTTTCCCAAATGCCCAGTACAATATTATATGGGCCCTAAGTAAATATTTGTTGTTGGGCAATGTCCAATCAAAACCACTTCAATAAGAGTGAAGTGGAGAAGTACAGTTATTTAATTATTTAATGAATTGGGGGCAATTTAGAGCAGCAGTTCCAAATCACTTTTATTCCTAAGTACATTTGGAGATTTGTAAATGTTCTAAGATACTCATGAGATGGGAACAACATGGTAGACCATAAAATATACACATAGACACATACACATATATATACACAAATAATAATGAGCTTTAAGAAAAAGAAAAAAAGGAAGGGGAAAAAACAGGAATACAGAGATTATAAAACATATGGACCAGGATATATTTCACACTTATGCCATTCTCCTCAGAAATAGTGCCTTCAAGGAGCTTAAAATCTAGTTGGTAAAGCAGCATATGACATAAAAGTTAATACTGTGGGAGTATTAAGCTTATTTCAATAATTTAGGGATTTGTAATTTGATTAATTTCAACCTTCTGGTCATGGATCTTTCTGAGACATGATATTGGTCTTTTAGAGTTGAAGTCACCCTTCACAGGAGAGGAGCTTTTCTGACATTAGCTATGATGGATTTTAAACAATATGCCCATAGTTCATCAGCTAGGCCTGTATGCAAATTCTCTAACTTAGTGGCACCTGAAAGAGCTGCTTCTTTGAGGCTATGAACTTGAAGCACTTCAGATCACTCTCAACATGCAATGAGACATTAGGGTAGTACATTTATGGAAGATGAAAAATTACATTAACACAACATTGTTATAAAGACTATTTTTTAAAAGTTCAGTGAAAAGGGACTTCAGAGATGTGTTCAGAGAAAGACTTATGGAACATAGGAGACTCAAGATAATTCTTGAATGTAATCCATTATGGAAAGATAAAGAGGTGAGAAAATAACATTCGAGGCAAGGGGAAAGAGGTACAAAATAAGCAGCACATGGCAAGAAGAATGACATGTTCTAGGGTCAGAGAAGACATCACCTGACTACATTGGAGAATAGATGTTGGGGAATTATAGGATACAAGGATAAAGAGTCAGAGTGAACAGTATGAAATAGTTCTGGATTTGTAACTGAAAAACTTGAATTCTATTTTCAACTTTGTCATTTGTTAGCCTTATGACCTTGGGATTACAAGTCCTTTGAACTTTTAATTCCTTATTTCTAAAATGAGGATAATGGATGCATTTGAGGGTCCTACATTGGTTTCTTTCTTGAAGAGGACCAAATTGACATCACTACATTGGGGCCAAAACACAGTATGTCCAACTGTGCCTGATAAGACCAATATGAGCTCAGAAGGCTTTACCACACAGATTGACCACAAATAGTCTACATCAGGGGTCCTCATACTACGGCCCACGGGCCAGATGCAGCAGCTGAGGATGATTATTCCCCTCACCCAGGGCTATGAAGTTTCTTTATTTAAAGGCCCACAAAACAAAGTTTTTGTTTTTACTATAGTCCAGCCTTTCAACAGTCTGAGGGACAGTGAACTGGCACTCTATTTAAAAAGTTTGAGGACTCCTGGTCTACATGAACTCTTGGAGTGATGTCTCTAAATTCACAAATTTCATGTCTTCTTTGAGCTACTGCAATTCTGCTTTACTCATAGAGCACAGCATCTTCCTTGATTCAGGCACATCATTCTATCCTTTGCAAGTGTCTTCTGGGTCATACAATTGACTCTAAAGTTCTTCATAGAGACTTTAAGAGTGTCCCTGGAGCGCTTCTTCTCCTGTCCGTGTGTTTTTGTAAGTCATTTGGCATTAGAACATTGTGATTAGCCCATCAGACTTGTACCCTCTGCAGTAGAATTTCAATGTTTGTCAAATTAGCTCAAGAAAGAACCTCAGGGTCCAGTATTTTATCTTGTCAGGTGACTTTCAGAATCTTCCTAAGACAATTCAATGGAAACAATTCAGTTTCCTGCCATGGCACTAGTAGACTTTCTAGGTTTCACAGGCAAGAAACAATGAGAGCAGCAAAATGGTTCTATAGATCTTCAGTTTTGTAGAGAGTCTAATTTCTCTCCTCTCCCATACTTGCCTTCAGAGCCTCCAAAATACTGAGCTAGCTCTGATAATGCATGTGCCAACCTTATTATCAATATGTATATCCCTAGAAAATATATTGCTAAGATAGATAAGTGAACTTATCCACTGCATTTAATATTTCTCCTTTTGCTGTAACTGATGATTCCATATGGGACTGTGTGATACTGTCTGGTGGAGAACTTTTGTTTTCTTGATATTAATTGTTAGGGCAAAATTAGCCCAAACAGCAGAGAATTTCTCCATACTGTATTGCATCTCAACCTCAGAGGCTTCCTTGAATGCGCAATTATCTATGAACAAAAAGCCACACACCAATTTTCTCTCTACTTTAGTCTTGCCTTGCTATATTACAGCTTGTTGAGAAAATTATGTTAGAGAACATTTACAAAACATTTTGTAAAAATGGTGTGCAAGTCATTTATTATTCCTGTGTAAAGTCTTAGAATCAGGGAAAGAAACTTGAAAGCAATAACAGAAAATGGCAAGTCTATACTTTTAAACAGAGAAACAATTTGACTAAAGAGGTATCTGAAGGACATAAGTCTGACAATAAAGTGTAGACTGAGGTAGAGAAGGACAAATGAATAGTTACCAGACAGCTCTCATCATCACTTCTTTTGGTTGCTGTTTTTAAATATATAATTTAATTGCCAGTTGTGTCTTCTACTGCATTGTTACAGGGATTTCTGAAAAAGCAATCATGTTGAATTGTGAACATTTAAAGTGTAAAATAATATGGAATTAAATCTTCAGTAGAGGGGAATAAGGAAGTGTATAAGTAGCAATAGGAATGGAGAAAGAAACAATGGAAAGAAGAGAATGTTGAAAGGAAGTCTCAATAGAAATTGGTGATCAAGCAAATATAGGGAAAGAAGAAAATAAGTGAAAGTTGTCTCCTAGGTTTTAAACCAGGATGAATGGGGGATGTTGGTGATACAACTGACACTAGAAAGAAAATTTGAGAGTTGGAAGGTAATTTTAGGAGGGAAAAGGTGTAGTGTGCTTTCTAGAGCCCCCATGCTGGGGTGCCAAAATATACCATCCGGACTAGCTCTCTGGAGGATCTTGGGACTAGCCCAAGTCCTTGGTCTTAGTGGAGGAATGATGAAGCAAGGACCTACAAGGAAGGTCAAAAATAGAATCCATTTATTTTAAGTCCTCTCAGATTAAATACCTTAGTACAATTATATCACTACAGGACACTGAGCATGTGCTAACTATAGTACCATTACATCACCACATCACCACAGCAGACTGCCCAAGTGCTCACTATAAGTACCCTGCTATTAATATGTAAATGCATCTATTATTTTAAGTATCTCTGCTTCAAGTAGAACACAGGTGATCATGCTGCCCTCCTCCCACCTCAATTCTTGGGAAGAGTGAGATGCCTCAAGGGGAGAAGAGCTGAACCAGACATGGTCAGCAAGTTCCCTCTGGGCTGAAGGGTCTTATATCTCACCCAGAGTTCCCCTAATGTCTGTGGCCCTCTACAAAAAAAAATAATTCTATTTTAGAAAATTTGAGTTTAAAGTGATAACAGAGCACACATATAGAGATATCACATAGGAAATAGGAAGTACAATTCTTAAATTTAGTTTATGCATCATCACAGGATTTGAAAGTCATTGGCATATAAATGATATTGAAGCCTTGACAACAGATGTAGTATCTGAGGGAAATATTAACAGTATTATAGATAGGTACATATATATATATATATATATATATATATATATATATATATACACATAGTTATACATGTATATTTATATATGCTATATGTACAAATATACATGCATGTATGTGTGTACACATGTGTATATATGAGAGGGTTGGAGGAAGAGAGAGGGAGAAAAAGATAGAAGGACAGGACAAGAAGACAGGGGAGTACAGAAGAGAATTAGAGAGAGAGAGAGAGAGAGAGAGAGAGAGAGAGATCTCCCCAGACAGCCCCTCTAAGATAAAGGTGATTGCTACTTCCCCAGAGTTCTCATACTTCTGTTTTATCTTGTAGGCACTAGTCTCATTTTAATTAATATTAGAATTATAGAGGAACATATTGTACCCTAAAATAGAATATATGCTACATGCATTTGATATTAAAGTCTCTGTTTTATTTTTCTGCTTCTAGTGTCTAGACCACTGCACTATTCATATTAAGTAATTAACAAATCCTTTTTTTAACTGAATTGAGTTGAAAATGCTAATTTGCTTAGGATTTTGTGTTGCTTATTGTTCTGTTTCTCATCTATCTTAACTAATATACTTTCTTGCTCTGAGACACTGATCAGTCTAGTGAAATATCTTTAAAATAGATAAATGGAGCCTATTTTATAGGGTTTTTTTTTGGGGGGGGGGAGAGATTCCAAATAATTGCAGCTAGTTCTACTTTATTACTGTTCCTGAACAGATAATATCCCAGATCTTTTAAAGCTACAGTGGAAGAAAGTATTGGCAATCAAATCAAATATTAATAATAAGCAACCAAAAGAAGTGATGGTAGCACTTGCTTTAATAAGCATGATTTTGAGGCTGCAAAATGAAAAAAAGTAACTGCAGGAGTCCTTGTGGTTTTGAGAAAGGGAGAAAAAAATGACAGAACATTTCAGAAATATGCTCAGTTTGGGAGACAGTGGTCACACAATGAAGAGAATTGCCTCAGTTATCCAAAGTTGCAGTTTGCTTGCTCTCTTTTTAATTCACTGCACATAGTGTTTCCTTCACACACACACACACATACACACACACACACACAAGAAAAGGAAAAAAGAGAAAATTTTCTTTCATATATGGATGTCTAATATATTGCTTAAGTGGGTCCTGTTCACTTTGGTCTGCATTAATAAGGCACATCAATTGAAGAGAAACTTCACTGTGTAGTAATAGACAACACAGAAATAAAAATGCCTCAAGGTTTTCTTACTTGCTATATTTGGCTCTCTGGGCTAAGACGATTTGAGTTGGGGCTTATTATAATAAGCCAGAAAGTCACTATAAACTAATTATTTTCAGTTCATTTATGTGATTAATGGTGAAAACTTGGAAAACTTTTATATATCTTGAGTTGGTAATAATTAATCATTTTTGAGAAGTGGAAAAACATTCAAAGTGCCCATGATTCTTCCTCTGTAGTTGTACAGACATGAGAGCATGTGTCTGGCCACATCCAACTTGGAATATGAGCCTTCCTCTCCAAGCTGGCCTTCCTCATCCCTCTCACTTGGATATCTAAATCTCACCTAAGGGGGTTTCAAAGAACTGGAATGTTTAGGCAGGATTTAATTTGAGATGAGCACTCAGTTGTTTTATTCCAATCATTTGGTTCCATCCTGTTCTAAATTTGTTGTTCTGTGCATAACACTCCTAGAAAGGTTTTTGTTTTAGAATAGAACCTAAAGAGTCTGATGTTTTTACTGTTTTTCAGTTGTGATGGGTAAAGCAATTTAAAACCCATACTTTCTGATAAGGGATATATGATTCCTTTGGAAATTATCTGGGTGATCTCAGC
Organism: Sarcophilus harrisii; assembly: GCF_902635505.1. Lineage (NCBI taxonomy): Eukaryota > Metazoa > Chordata > Mammalia > Dasyuromorphia > Dasyuridae > Sarcophilus > Sarcophilus harrisii. The sequence goes on along the minus strand of NC_045426.1, from coordinate 374,899,698 downwards.
ACAATTTCACTCACAGGATTTTCAGAAGATCTTCAAGTTCTTATCAATTGACCTCAGTTAACCCTATTGTATAAGTTGTCTCAAACCAAATATATAGTTATTATAATTTTGTACATAATGTTATATGTATATTATATATAATTATATATACATATATATAACTATATATGTATATATAATTATATATAATATAAATATATGTATTTATAAATTGACTGGTCATTCTGCAAAGGGGTAAAACTATAAAACTACAGATTGAAATCACAGAATTCTAGAATTGGAAATCAGCTTAGATATCACCTCATCTAAACCCTCAATCCATGTAAAACTCCCTTCTACAATATCCCTAAGAGCTAGTAGTCTTGTCCATATGTGTCTTTCCAGCACTATTGCACAAAGGATTGTCATCACATTTGGGTGATTGTTGTGGGGTAACTTCAGTTGTAGCCAACTCTCCATGACCTAATTTGCAGGTTACTTAGATACTGGAGTGGTTTGCATTTCTTTCTCCAGATCATTTTACTAATGAGGAACTAAAGCAAACAGGATTAAATGACTTATCCAGGTTCACATATTTAATAAGTATCTGAGGCCAGGTTTGAACTCAGAACAAGATGAGTCTTGCTGACTTCAGACCAGGCCCTCTATTCACTGTACCACCTAGCTTCCCTTTCCAATTTTTTTTTCTGGGGGATAAGGGGAGAGGGCATCTCTAATTAAGTTCTTTCTTATATAGATATCTGCTGGTCAGATTCTGCAATGTGGAGTTTCCTAATAGATGCCTTAAACCTCTTAACACATGAGAACCATTAAAATATTTCAATATAGCATAAAGAAACATGTGATCACAGATATAGAGCTGAATGGACTTTAAGGATAATCTACTCTACTCTCACATTTTACATCAACATAGATGGGAGAGTTATCAACAACTTGGTTGCCTTTCTCTGGGCAAACTTGAGCTTGGGATTTCCAATAGGTATCTGGCTTCCGGAAACATTTATGACAAGAAAGGATCACCCAAGGTGAGGTCTTAGACTCATTGGAAATGACATGTTAAATTGGCAGAGCAATAAATATATAGTCTGAAGATCAGAGTATATCTCTGTAATCTTGTGCAAATACTTTCTCTTTTGTGAGCCTTGGTTTTCTTATCTATTTAAAAAGATATTAAATTTTGTTTTACTTGCCTTATACACACACACACATTGTCACATAAACACTAGTTATTAGAATTAAAATGAGGAGGAAAAAGAGAAAATGGTATACTCTAAAGATACATGTACCTAGTACTTTAAGCAAGCTTAGTGGAGATGTTTGTTGTTTTTTTTTTTAAATCAGATTCAAAGAAAAAAATAGACACTTATAATTGTCTTTTGGTATAAAAGGTTTATTTAAATATTAAGAAATGATTAACAATAAATATTTTAGTTCCTCTGGTGAATTCGATTTCTTTAATTTTATTTTTTACTGTATATTAAACTTTTCAAAAAACATTTTCAAAGTCATGCATATCCAATATAATGAAAAGCAGCATTACACATAATGTCAAGTATGTGATCAATTGGGGATAGTTGAAAGGAAGGGAAATTAAATGGGAGGTTTTTTCCCCTTCATTCCTTCCTTTCCAAAGGCATTCAAACAGACTACTACTGTGTCTAAATGACACCAAATAGTCAGGTTGAAGAGTGAACATTTAAACATTTAGGGTTTTAGCAATATGTGCACTAAACTTTGAGGATTTTGGCAGATTATAAACTAAACATCCAGATGATTTTTCACTTTCCTTCTGAATGTTTGACACTTTGTGTATATATACATATATATATATATATATATATATATAGTAGAATTCATAAAACTAGAGTTATTATCAGACTATTCAGATAGTGGCTACCTCTATTATTTTTAAAATCTGTAATTGATATGATAGAATAGACAGTTCAGTCTTATGTTTTCAGTCAAACAAAACATTCATCAAGTGTAATTCATTAATGCCATTTTAAGGGGAAAAAAAGATTCAATGTCATTATCTATCTCATAGAACTTCAGAGTTACAATGTATCTTGTAAAATTTCAATGTCTTATTTTGAAATTAAAAGAATTTAGTCTGCACACTTCAAAAAACAAGTTTCAATAGAACTTTTCCGCCATCTCTATCAAACCACTTTTTCAATCAGAAGTTTAAAGATGCGTATGGGGGGAAGGGATGAACAAAACAATCCTTGTGACAAAAAAAAAACATAATTAGTGAATAAAACTTACAGTACAAGTTCAAAAATAAAGAATTCCTCTAACTGCAATCAGTGATCTGTCTAAATGTGCTTAACAAAGTTCATCACATATCCTATAGAGAGACAATTGATCTTTGCTTTGACCATAACTCTAAAGCCTTTCAAAATTATTGTTTTCATTTCAATAATAGTTTTCCCTTTCCTTCCTCTTTTTGTTCTCCTTTAAAAATAAAAAATAATTGTCTTTATTTCCAACCTTCACATTATCATGTTATTGTACCTCTTATCTTTTCTTCCCTACCTGTTTCCCAATTGAATTAGAGGTACTTCTAAGCCAAACTCTCTATATTTATATAGTCATGTGTGTTCAAACTTTCTTTGTCTGGTTTAGATAAGAGAGATTCACCTGATCTGCTCCTCTCCAAAGCCTTTCTTCAAATTTTTATACTCTTCTCACACATTGCAATTAGGAGTAATAGTAATTTCTATTGTTAATTAATTATTCTAGTGTCTGGCCAAGACTAGAGAAGATTTATCTTGAAAAATTACCAGTTATGTCCCTCTAGTCAAGTCATTTAACTTTGTTTGCCTCAGTTCCTGATGGGTAAAATGAGTTGGAGGCTTCTCCACTGTAAATGGCAAACCACTCTGGTGTCTTTAATACACCCACACACACACACACACACACACACACACACGCACATACACAACACAAAACACAAAACAAAAACAAAAAAAAAAACCCAATAACAAAAAGGAAAACAATAACAACAATAAAATACAAATGAAAAACCCAAATAGGATCAGGAAGAGTCAGATATTATGAAAAAACTGACCGAAATTCTCATTTTGCTTCTTTTTATACCAGTGTATTCCTTTTGCCCTCTTTTTTCTTTCTTTTCTAAAACTCTTAGAACAAAAACAGTCTATCTCAGGTCTTTTGTTTTCCATTATTCTCATTAAGAAGATATTATGTTTTTAAGGTATATTTATTTCTTTTTCTCCCATTACCTATCATCATATAGCCCCTAAAAATTCCTCCAAAATGAACAAACAAACAAAAAGTATCTTTCTCTTTTTTTTTTTTTTTTTTGGTTTGCATTTCAACGTTCTTATTCAGCTCCGATCTTTTCATTAGGAATATTTCAGCCCATGAGTTATTCTCTTTACCATATGAGTTTTTTTTTTTTAAGATTGAGACATTCTTTTGGACTTTGTATGCATTCATGTTGTTGTTCATACTTCATTTTTGAAGTGGGAGAGTATGTGCCATGCTTTTAGAGAGAACATTTTGTATCAAATGTTCTTACAGTTGCCTCTTTGCTCTGACTACATCCAAATTTTGAAATGGCATTGTTCCACATAAACAGATAACTCCACATTTCCTTCGCTTCAGGCTTTTCTTTAACTTCTCTTTCACAGTATAATGGTAGCTATTCTATGTCTTTCTTTTTTGATAGTTTGCCACAGTCTTTCATATAATCCCTGAACAAGGAAAAAATATATACCCTTCCCCACCAAAAAAAAAATTTCCTAGAAAAGTAAACAATATTTCAAAGTCCTTTATTTCAGGAAAAAAAATCAATCTCTTCCCTCCTTCCCCATATTCAGCTTTGCAGACTAACTTATTTGTACTTGCAAATTTTATTTATTTATTTTTCCTTTAAAATATTGCATGTCAACATATTGACTCACCTTTGATTCTCACAACAACCCTCTTAGAGAGATAAAAGTATTATTGTTTCCTTTTTGGAGCTGTGAAACTGTGAGCAGACAGAAGAAAGAAAAGAAATGCCTAATGTTTAAAAATGGGACTCCTTTTCCCCTGTTCTTAATTTTTTTCACTAAATTAGTATAACTGTTAGAGCATGTGTGTTAAGAATATCAATAGTATGTGTACTTAATTGTAGGCATTTACAAACGATAACTTTCCTGGTCCTCCCCACTCTGCAAATCTATATCATCTAACAGCTTGCTTGGGATCTTGAGAGTTGCTCATCTGACAGTGGCATTATTTTAGGCAATAACAATCATAGAAAGACTCTTGGAATTTTTGTCAATGTCCATGACGATTTCATATATTTGAAATAAAGTTGTCCAAATGGGCTGTGTCCCTCAGTAGTGTGTTCAGTATAGCTGTTTTATTGATTATTATGGTCTTTTCATTGAAATGTTAAAGTATATATTGTCTTCACTTAGATTGTAATCTCTCACATAATTTGGGCAAAGAAAAGATGGCATGTTCACTTCTTGACAAATGGTTCTTTCTGTCAAATTTGTATTTGTCTTGCCAGAAAAAAAGAAAAAGGAAAAGTCTGGAGATAGAGGGAGAAAAAGAGATGGGTTGAAGAATAAAAGTGTAGAGCTAGAGCAGGGAAAAGACAGATAAGCTCAATATGAATGATATGGTTAATTATTTGAAGGAGACTGGTGAGATTTCTTAGAATTTTTAGTCATGGAATAAAATAGAATAATATTTAATTGTTGAATTAAAAGGGCTCTTAGAATTCATCTAATGCAAATTCCTCATTTTATATATGAAAAAACTCAATCTTGTAGAGGCTGAATGAGTTGTCCAAACTTATTCTAAGGGTTATGAACAGGGCAGGGAATTTTCCACCCTCTAACCTTCCACTATATTTTTTAGTTCTTATTTTGGAAATTGTTTGCAAATAGAATATTATCAAAAAAGACATTGGGGGGTAGAGTCAAGATGGCAGAGAAAAATCAGGGAATTGCCTGAACTCCCCTCAGTTTCCCTTGGAAATGATGTTAGTCAAGCCTTCAAATAGATTCTGAAGCAACAGACATATAAAAGAGAACCAATTTTAAAGCCTAAGTTACCTTAGAAGTATTTCAGAAAAGATTTGTTTCACTTGGTTTAAAGAGTAGCGTAGTTCAATACAGATGGTATCTGGACCAGCCTGTAGGCTCTTAGCCACAGCATAGATCAGCATCTGAACTCCCTTGATGCTGGCTCAGCAGGTTCTTGACATATAGACCAGCCACAAGGCCTCTGTCCCCAGTGCTGAAGGCACTCCAGTACAAGAGGCATAACTAGGCCAGGCCATCCCAGTGAAGTGTATATGTTGCCAGCACTCATGATCCCAGTATAGAAAAGCAGTGACCAGGCTTCTGGCTCCCAGCATAAGAAGCTTGGGACAGTGTTCCCTATGCCCCAGGAGCAGAATACCTATAAGAGTCAGAAAACAGGCTAAAAAAGAAGTTAAAAAAAAAAAACAGAAAAGCACCCTGACTATATAAAGCTACAATGGTGACAGAAAAGATCAAAACATAAACCTGGAAGAGGACAACAATATCAAAATAACTACATGTGATATTTCAAAGGGGAAAATAAATTGAACTCAAACCCTCAAATTATTTTTTTTGGAAATGCTTAAATAGGATTTTAAAAAATCAAATAAGAGAGGTAGAAGGAAAAAATGGGAAAAGAAATGAAAGTTATACAAGAGAGTCAACATCTTGGAAAAAAGAACAATCAACATTGAAGAAAAAAAATTCCTTAAAAGTACATTTAGAAAAAAATAATTAGATTGGCCTAGTGGAGAAAAAAAAATCAATGAAGAAAACAAGTCCTTAAAAAGTAGAATTGGATAAATGAAAAAGAGGTATAAAAGATCACTGAAGAAAATAAATTTCTTAAAAATTAGAATCAGGAAAATAGAAGCTAATGATTTTATGAGACGTCAAGAATGAGTCAAAATAAAAAGAATGAAAAGAAAAAGTAAAAGTAAAATATTTCATTGGAAAAACAACTGACTTTAAAAAATAAATCCAAGAGAGCTAATATAAGAATTATTGGACTACCTGAAACAAATAAAGAAATCAAAAAATAAACAACAACAGCCTAGACAACATCTTTTAAGAAATTATCAAGGAAAACTGTGATTATATTCATACTCCAGGAATTGTCATTGAAATAATCCAGTAATCATCTCCTAAAAGAGACCCCCAAATGGAAACTCCAAGGAATATTGTAGCCAAATTCCAGAATTATCAGTTCAAGAAAAAAAAATACTGCAAGCAGCCATAAAAAAATCAAATACTAAGGAGTCACAATCAGGATTACACAGAACTTACCAGCTTCTACATTAAAGCATCCATGGGTTTAGAGAAGGCAAAGAATTTTGTATTGCAATCAAGAGTCAACTACCCAGCAAAACTGAGCATACTCTTTCAGGGCAAAAGATGGATATTCAATGAAATAAGGGACTTTCAAACTTTCCTGATGAAAAGACCAGAACTGAATAGGAAACTCAACCTTCAAATACAAGATCCAAGAGAAGTATAAAAAGATAAAAACAAAAGAAAAAAGACCTTCCTCTGCCCCTCTTCTGCTTTGAAAAACTCAAATGCTATTTGAATATGGGGTTTTATTTACCTTTTCTGTTACTTCAAAGGGTGGGAGATCATTTCTGAAGAAAATATAGAGGGAATGATAGCTAGATCCAAAAATGTCATTTAAAGTATGTTTAGAATGTTTTAACTTAATAGATATTGAAAAGAAATGAGAGAAAAGAAAGCCTTACAATCCTCTTTTATTCCTTCTCTTGTGTGTTTTCCACTAAAAAAATTTTTGTTTCATGAAATAAATGCCACTTAATATATTGCACAGAGATGGGGAGGAAGTATCTAATGGATTATAATTGATATCTTGAAATATGATTTTATCAGAAATCCCTGCCTTCATGCAGCAAGGCAAAGAGCTGTGCTAAACTCTGTTGTTCTTATTAGAATGTGTGTGTGTGTGTGTGTGTGTGTGTGTGTGTGTGTGATGTGTATGAATGTGTATATATATATATATATATATATACATAATTTCATATGGCTTTTGGAACTAAGTTTCTGCCTATTATTGCTTTGAGGATAGTGGGCTGAATGGCAGTTTGCTGTCCCAAGTTCTGATAGGCTGAAAGTTCTTTTAGTATCCAATCACTGAATGGGGTAGTTGTCTGACCCCCAGAGTGACAGATTTTCTCTCAGTTGTACTGGAACAGGCCAATTGTAACCATAATTAATTGGGTTTTCATAATACAACAGAAATTGAAAGAGGTTCAAAAACCTCTTGTAGTGTCGCTCTGGTGAGGCACGTTATTCAACGCTACTCTTGCTCTGAATGGGACATAAAATGAATTCATGGTGATCAGTCCACAGAATGAGGAAATTAGTTAGCATTTGAAGAAGAGTTCCACATTTTGCACAAAATAACCTAGTTTATTTTAAAACTAAATGTCTGTCTTGTTGAATTGAACTCTCAGAATAGGTATCTCAGGAGCCCTTTAAATTGCCAGCACTGAAACTCATAAACATTTATTAATATAGTACTTTGGGAAATATTTTTCCCTTTTTCCAAAACATCTCAGCTTCTGTTGAAAAAATATTTTGCCATATCAGAAAGATAAATTCTAATGCAGGAGGCAATTAAAGCAGAAAGAGAAACAAAAAGTTCCTGAACGTTATCTCTAAGTACCAACTGGTAATGAAGTGAATGGAGAAATCTATGAGGGAGTTCATCTTCTTTTCAGCCTCTTCAGGATAAAGAGGAACAGGTTGGCACTTGTTTCCTCATTCACCATTTGCATGCCTCTTTCATCTCCCAAGAACGTACTAAATCTGGATCTGTAAGATTTTATGCATTCAAAAAGCTGACCTAAGACTTTTAACACATCTGGGTAGAAAAAGGCTTCACATACTCCAGGAATTACTATTTAAAGATATTTAAAATGCTTGTAGAGTGAAAGAAAGAGATATAGCTGGCCATAGCAAGCAAGAGACTATAGGCTATCTGGGGGATGTTGGTGATAAATGTTGGTGGTTTATAGTATCACATAGGCCCTTTATATTTCCTTTAGAGGCTAGAGTCAACTAATTCTATAGTAATCGTGCTCACTAAGACAACAAAATCACAATTGAAGACCTGATATCAAGTTTGTTCTAGCTATATAATCTTATTTAAATCACAAAACTAATTATGTTGTGCCTTAGTTTTCCCCATCTGTAAAAATGGGAGGCATGTCCTATCACATAAATTTTGCTCAGAATAAAATGAGATGACATTGAAAAATAATTTAATGGCATGTTAATGCATGACATTTTAATGTTTTTTTTTTTTTTTTAATTTGTATTCCCAAGAGGAATGTTGATTCCTACAGGGTGAGTTAAATAAGGAAAGTGAAAAATGGGAGTGATGGAGAGTCATTAGGAATTATAAAATTTTCCTAGTAGGTTTTCATGAAAGAATTTGAGGTGTTATCAAGCCAAGCCAGAACTATCTGGTACAAAATAAAAAGTGATGAATTGAGAGAATGACCAAGAGATTCTAGAAGAATAAAAATGCTTTCAAGTTCATTAATGATTTGGGAAGGTAAGGCAAAAGTCATTTAAAAATATCAAAGAAATGATGTACTTGGATTCAAATATCATCTTGGTATACTTTTCTTATTTTGAATAGAACCTACAATTCTGCACTCCAAACAGTGCTTCAGTTGCCCTTTATTGGCCTAAAACAGAGAAAAGAGCAGAATAAAAAAATAAAGACAAAAGAATAAACAAGTTTCAAAAAGATAAAGAAAGATCTACTTTGCTTCTTTCCATTTATGAATTGTTTATTTTCGATTATGCAAAACTACAGAGCCATTTTTTTTGTCACCAGTGCTGGTATTCTCCCTCTAATTCTTTATCTCAAAAGAATCCTTTGTGGACATATTTTTGCAGTTTCTTAATTCAGTGAAGAATGGTCTCCAATTAATGATAGGCTCCTTAAACAGCACCTAGGATGACTAGTTAGGGTAAGATTAAAAAAAAAAACCTTTCAGAGTACTTAATATTCAAATATTTGAAGATGATTGTCTTATTTGACATGAAACCTTCATTCCTTTAGATTTATTCACTGTAATGCAATCTCTGAAAGCAGAAGCAAACCAACATGCTTCATTTAGGCTTCTGTTGATCCTTTTTGGCATTTGGATAGTCTTCTCTCACTGCAACTAGAAATTCCCCTGCTATAGTCATTAAGTATTAGGCTAGTGACATGGTCAATTCCCCTGGAGATTGGTATGTGAAGTTCTATTAAAAGAGACAAACATATCCCCTTGGAGAAATTCTTAGAAAATGTGAAAACTAAAGTAATAGCTTCTACTGGGACCCACTATCACTCTGGGGTATTGGTGGTAACAGAACAGGACCCAGGATTATATGTCCAGCTAAATAGAAGTATTCTATCAGACACTTCAGCTTTTAGTAAGCAATAGGCCTAGTCAGAAAGGTCAGTCTCCTAGAACAGAGATTTTTTTAAACTTTCTCTTTTGTCTTATACTTCAGAGGACTACAAGTTAATCCTGCCCAGAGTGAAAGAAAAGGAAGTTATGCTAGCCTTGTAAAATATTAGAATCAGCATGAAGGTGCTATTTTAAAATTTTATTTAATTCTATTGCTTTGCTTCCTATCTATCTTAATGGAAACCTGATAAAGAAGAGAATTTATCAAGTGAAATTTTCTCCAGGTAATGCATAAGACTTTACAACTTTACTTTATCCCTAGGAATTATAATATGTTTTCCATAATCTTCATTAAACTCATTCATTTAATTCATTCTTCATCATCCATATGCATAAAAGGAAGACATTCACTGATAATGCAAAGCAACAGATAATCCAATAATCATTTATGTGTGATTTTGGTATGGTCAATACAATAAGTAACTCATTAATACAGTTAATTCTGGTTTTTCCAAGTACTAACAAATGAGCTAGGAAAACAAACAAACAAACAAACAAACAACAGCAACAACAAAAATTAGAAAGGAAATGCTTTGATGGAAGGGGTATTGAATACTGATATTGAACAAATTGGATAGTATACATAGAGAGTTAGCAATATTTTTGCTTCAACCATGGTTGGCAAAATGTAAATTGAAGATGTGGCTATAATGTGGTCAATGTATGAATATGCTTCTTCTTTTATTCCCCTTCTCTGATACCTCATTCTCCCCCATTTCTGCCTCTTCCACTGTCTTTTGATCTTTTCCAACAAAGTCTTGGAACTATAAACTATGAATTCCCATTTCAATAATATTTCGTATAACAAATTTTCTTTCTTTTAAAAAAATATAATAGCTTTTTACTTCAAAAATACATGCAAAGGGGGCAGCTAGGTGGTACAGTGGTTAGAGCACCAGCCCTGAAGTCAGGAGGACCTGAGTTCAAATCTAACTTCAGACACTTAACACTTCCTAACTGTGTGACCCTGGGTAAGTCACTTAACCCCAATTGCCTCAGCCAAAAAAAAAAAAAAAACCATGCAAAGATAGTTTTAAACATTCACCCTTGCAAAACTTTGTGTTCCATATTTTTCTCCCTCCATTCTCTTACCCCTTTTCCCTAGACAGCAATCTAATATATGTTTAATATAAATATATGTTATATAATATATATTTCCATATTTATCAAGCTGCACAAGAAAAATCAGATCAGAAAAAAAGTGAGAAAAAAGCAAACAGCAACAAAAAAGGTGAAAATATTATATGGTTATCCACATTCTGTCCTCATATTCCTCTTTCTGAAGACAGATGGCTCTCTCCATCACGTCTATTAGAATTGGCCTGAATCACCTCATTGTTGAAAAAAGCCAAGTCCATCACAATTGATCACCACATAATGTTGTTGCTGTTTACAATGATCTCCTGGTTCTGTTAATTTCACTTAGCATTAGTTCATGTAAGTCTCTTCAGATCTTTCTGAAACCATTCTACTGATAATTTCTTATAGAACAATAATATTCCATAACATGCACATGCCATACCTTACTCAGACATTCCCCTACGGATTGGTATTCACTCAGTTTTCAGTTCCTTGCCAGTACAAGAAGGGCTGCTGCAAACATTTTTGTACATGTGGGTCCTTTCCCCTTTTTTAAGAGCTCTTCATTATAGGCCCAGTAGAAACACAGTTGAATCAAAGGGTATGTGTTGTTTGATAAACTTTTGGGTATAATTCCAAATTGTTCTCCAGAATAGTTGGATCAGTTCAGAACTCCACAAACAATGGAGTTTAGTTTCCCAGTTTTCCTATATCGCCTCCAACATTTTCATTATCTTTTCCTGTCATCTTATCTAATCTGAGAAGTATGTAGTGGTACCTTAGATTTATCTTAATTTGCATTTCTCTAATCAGTAGTGATTTAGAACATTTTTTTTCATAGAACTAGAAATGGCTTTAATTTCTTCATCTGAAAATTGTCAGTTCATATATTTTGGTCACTTACCAATCAAAGAATGGCTTGTATTCTTATAAATTTGAGTCAATTCTCTATATATTTTAGAAATGAGACCTTTATCAGAACCCTTGGATGTGAAATTTTCCCTCAGTTTTCTTCATGCTTTCTAATCTTGGTTGTAATGGCTTTGTTTATACAAAAATTTTTTAATGTAGTATAATCAAAATTATCCATTTTTCATTTCATAATGTTCTCTAGTTCTTTCTAGTTCTCTAGTTCTTAGAAATTCCTTCCTTCTCCACAGATCTGAGAGAGAGAGAGAAACTATCCCTTGTTCTCCTAATTTGCTTATAGTATCACCCTTTATGTCTCAAACTTGAACCCATTTTGACCTTATTTTGATGTAGGATATTAGGTATTCATCAATGCCTACTTTCTGCCACAATAATTTCCAATTTTCCCTGTAATTTTTGTCAAATAGTGAATTTTTATTCCAAAAGTGGAAATCTTTTGGTTTTATCAACTATTACTATAATCATTGATTATTGTGTCTTGTGAATGAAACCTATTCCACTGACCAGCTATTCTATTTCTTAGTACCAAATGGTTTTAATGACTGCTTCTTTATAATATAGTTTTAGATCTGACATAGCTAGACCACATTCATTTGCATTTTTGCTATTAATTTCCTTGAAATACCTGACTTTTTGTTCTTCCAGATAAATTTTGTATAACAAAATTTTTTACAATCAAGTATGTTATTATAATTTAAGTTTTTATTAATCAGAATGTTATAACATGGTTATTGATTGGACAGGAAAGTTACTGTGATTTTCTTTCTAGTTACTGGCTCTGGTCACAAGTCTGGCCCTTCATCCCTGAAGGGTTGAACTGGGACCAAATCTTCCAGGCAGGAAATTCCCTTGGCATAAATAAGCACCCAGGGAAGAGAGGTTTTTCAGTTCCAGCCAAGTAACCATTGAAGCAGCTTATATGGTTTGCATCAATGAAGTGAGTTGGGGTGAAACTGCCCAATTCTCTGCCTTCACTCAAGGGCCTGTCTCCAGCCCAAAATGTATAAACAAAAGCTAGAATACAATTAAATTAGTCAGTGTGAAAGCTTCCAACCTGCCCAATGCCTCAGGCTTACATGAATAACAATTTTTGCCATGCCAAGTTGCCAAGAACCATTACTAACCTTTGACTTGCTTCTGTATCTTTATCAAGACCTCCTCTCATAGAAGAATCTTATGGTAGCTCTTTATATATAATCATAAAAATTAATAAATATTTATTAAGCACTTAACTATTTTCCAGAAAATGTGCTAAGTGTTGGGGTTACAAAATAAGGCAACAGACGGTCCCTTACCTCAAGGAGTTTACAATCTAATGGGGGATATAACATGCAAACAAATACATGTAAAGGGCTAAAATTCTATGTAGGTGCACTGGAATCAAACAAATGAGCACTTAAGGCTAAATACTTATTGGACAATACTCTATTAGCATATGCTTGGAAAATGGCCCTTCCCTCTATTCTGTGCTGGCTCCATAATTGGTGTATACAGAGAATTATAGGAGGGATTAGGAGATTGAGTAAGAAAAGCCAGAGTCACTTTTGTGGTGGACGAAGAGAAGGGAGGTTGTGGAGAGCTTGTGTCCATTCCCTTCACTTCTCCCCCTAAAGACCAAGAATAAAGACTAAGGACTTTTGCTTATTGTGACTACAGCTGATTCTAAGGCATCCAGGGTGCTACCTGGACTTCACAAATATATACAAAATGAGATATATATATAGAATAAGTAGGTGGTGATTAAAAGAAGGAAAACCTTGAAATTAAAAGGGTTTGGAGGTTTTCAGCAAAAGATGGGATTTTAGTTGGGATTTGAGAGGTCAGCAGGCAGATATAAAAAAGCAGAGCTTTTCATGTACAAGGGCCAGCCAGGGAAAATATCTGGATTTGAGAGACTGAGTTTTGTTTGTGGAACAGCCAGGAGGCCAGTGTCATCCCAGAAGAATATATGCTCAGAATCTTCATAAAACTAGAGGCATAATGGACTGTGAAACATCTAATCTAGTCATATAATTTAGAAAAGGAAGAAACATATCTGAGGCATTTAAGTTACTTGCTCAAGATTACATAGGTAGTATGTGGTAGAGCTATATCATCAAACTCTAAATTCAACGTTTTCTTTCCACTGTACCACATTTCCTCTGCATATCTATCCCTCTTTTCTTCTAAAGTGTAATTTGCTATATAAACTCTCTCATTACTGATATGAATAGTTGTGTCACCAGGTAAAGATGAGTGAGAAACATCAGTGAAAAAGTGATTTGATGGTGGGAAGTTAGGGAAACAGACAACTCCCATTCCTTTGTCACCAAACCAGGATATCTATTCTATTTTCCCATAAACTAGGGTCTTTTTGTGGGTTACAGAGAGATTCATAAGCCATGAGTCAAATAACAACATTTTCCTCCTTTTCTTTCCATTCTTAAAAGAAAAAAAACTTTCTTTTGTTTTAAACCATTTAAAAAGGAAACAATAGAAAAGAAAAAAGAGAAAAGGAACTGCAGTTCCATCAATTTCCCCAATGTGCTTCATTAGCCAAACCACCAATGTCAATGCCTTTGTGGGTTTTGTACTCCTGACTTTGGACTCTTTGGAATTACTGAAAGTAAAATGACTTTCTTTACCTCTTTTTGGTTCTTTACTACAACTACAGATGACTATAGACTGAGAATGCTAATGGCTTAAAAACATTGGAGAGATCTTTTTGTCTTGTTCATAATAAATTAAAAATTCAGCAACAGTGTCTGTCAAGGAGAAGTTCAGAGGGACAAGTAGATTGTGGCCAGTATGTCATATTATGAAAATGACTTTTCTTTCCTTCTTTCACACTCTCTCTTTTTTTGGTGATCTTTTATTTTTTTTTTTGGGGGGGGGGCAAGAGGATACTCAAAGAGTAGAGTAGAAACACTGTGCTGTCCATAACCTTTTCTTCTAATTTTGTTTATCCATTCTTATCATGTCTAGCTATTTGTTACACCATTTGGTGTTTTTTTTGACAATGATGCTGGAGTAGTTTGTTCTTTTTTTCAGCAAAAACAAGCATTACTTGACCAGGATCACACACCCAGTATCTAAGGCTAGATTTAAACTCAGATCTTTCCCTGACTCCAGGCCCAGCATTCTACCCATTGAGCCATCTAGCTGTCTCTAATTTCCTCTTTCTCCCAATTAATACTAGACAAGAAAGATATGCTTCTAAAAGCTGGGATTGGCACAGAAAGACAAGGAATGGAGAAAGATCTTCCATACTGATATTTCATAATTCAGAATAATAATATATCTTTCTCTTTCTGTTAGTATAAACTGAATCCAGCCATGGGAGAAGTGCTCCCTGAATATAAATGTTTGCCTGTTTTGGGCTTACCCAGAGATGTCTGGGTAATGACAAAGTCTGTCTTGAATGAGGTTCATGTTTAAGTTTCTGTGTTGCTTCAAGTTAACCATGGTTATTGGGTATAGGGCATATAGGAAAGATTTTATTTGTCTAATGTGTATTTAAAGGAGAAAGCTTTGCTATGGTTTTGATTACTTCTTATGTAGAAAAGTCATACTTGTGAAATTTTTTTAAGTTAAAAAAAGAAAAACAAACACAAAACAACAACAAACACCTGTGAAACTTACAATTTTATTAAAGTATCTTATTCTAGTAGACAGAAAGTTATTTACAAAAACAATAGAAGACAGTAGCCTATAAATAGCTCATACCATTACTTTCTTTTCTCCAAAATGACCCATCTTTTCCCAAAATTCATGCAATACTATAGATTCATAATGCCATCCTGTGAATTGAACTCTGCGATGAAAAAAAATGAACTTAGAATTTCTAGAGAGGCAATCCCCTAATGTTCTAGCAATTGCTTCTTTTATCTCAGAAAGTCATATAAGCCTTATGATAGCCCCCTGAAAGTCTGGACTAACCCAGAAGAAATTGAATTGGGTTCCTAGAAAGGTAACTTTTTTTACATGGGCCCTGAACTGTTAAAATAACTCATAACTTCTTTGTTTTTCATGTTTTCTCAGTCAGAAGATGGATCAGGTACAGTAGAGTATATTCGTATTAGTCAATCATCAATCAACCAATAAACATTTAATAAGCACCCACTCTTTGCCCAGTAATGTGCTATAAGTACTAGAGATACAAAAAGAGGTTAAAGAATAGTCCTTCCCCTCAGGGAGCTTGTAGTCTAATGGCAGAGACAACATTCAAGACAATATATACAAAGTGAATTATAGCCAGAATAAATAGTAAATAATTGACAGAGGGAAGGAGAAGGAATTTAAAAGGATCCATGAAGGTTTCCATTAAAATATGGGATTTTAGATGGGACTTAAAGTCAGTAGTCTAAATATAGGAGGGAAAGAGTTTCAGGCATGAGGGTCAGTTCTAGAAAAAAACAAGGAATGAAAAAATGAAATGGCTTGTCATAGAACAGGGAGTCCAGTGAACCTGCATAAAAGAAAAAGGGTGTAGGGAAGAAACAAGGTGGAAGAGATATAGAAGAGACTAGGAAATAGGTTCTGAAGGGCTTTGAAAATAGAGCATTTTGTACTTGATCTTAGAGGCAATAGGGAACCACTAGAATTTTATTGGGTTTGGGGGGTATGAAGAGGAGGGGCAGGATCAGATTTTGCACTTTAGGAAATTTATTTTTGTGGCTGAGGGCAGGATGGATTAGAATGAAAAAGGATTTGAAATAGACATACCCACCAGTAGCATATTACAATAATATAAGTATGAGATGATGAGGACCTGCACTAGAATTGTGGAAATGGCATGTTTGAGAGAGATTGCAAAGATGAAATAAACAGGCTTTGGCAGCAGACTGGATATGGGGGGGAGGGTGTGAGCAAATGGAGTCCAGGATGCACAAGATTTTTTAAGTGCTTATTCACTGGTTTTAAGTGGTAGGGATACAGATAATATGAGCTGAAGAAGTTCATATTCATTTTAGGAAGATCACATACACATTCTTTATCTGTATAAGTCTGTTCATGGAGAATATATTTTCCCAGTAGCCAGTAGTGAGTGTCTTGGAACTTAGAAACACTGAAAGTTATGTTCAATCAAAAGTCCTGAATATTTGTCAAAGAATAGAGATCTGCAAATAAACTTTCCTAAACAAGAGCTGGAAGGGTTTTAAGTTCCTAGGCAATATACCACTGGAATTAGCTTTCTAGGCTAAGTAGAGATGTTTCCTATGTAACAGCCCATTTAGGCACTGTGTTGTGTGTGATGCCAAGTTTGAGAACTCAGAAACCTAATTTATATATAGAAAAAGGAATTTCCTAAGCAAAAGAACTCTTGGAAAAAGTAGAGGATTACCTACATTCCTTCTTCCTGACCTAATTCATAAATTAAAAAGGAAATGAGGAAATCCAATTTTTAGGGAAGCAGGGAGCTTGTTCACTAGTGAATGAATCAAACCATTCAAGTCTAATAAGAAATACTCCTTTACTTATTTTCTTTATGAACTTATGAACTACCATCAGCTTTTGAAGTGTTATCTGTTTTCTGTAATTTATAAGCATCTAAGAGTCATATGTGGATTTAGAGCTTAGAAGTTCATCAGGGAGGTCCCCATTTCATGACTTTCATTTTTATAAATGAGGAAACTGAGCTCAGAGATTTTTAATCTATAGTCACATTGGTATCAAGGTTATATTTCAAAGCAGATCCTCTGACATGAAATCCAGTAGTCTTTCCATTTTCAGTGAAGCAGAGTAAAAGTGCTCCCCTACCTTTAAAAAAAAAGTAGCACAAAATCAATGTTTCTTACTACCCACAATCACAACTTTAAGGCTGTTGGGTGGCAAAGTAGATAGAGGGGATAGACTTGGAGTCAGAAATACTCATCTTTTGGAGTTCAAATCTGGCCTCAGACATTTACTACCATGTGAACCTGGGCAAGCCACTTAGCCCTGCTTGCCTCAGTTTCTTAATTTGTAAAGTGAACTGGAGAAGGAAATAGAAAACCACCCAAGTGGTTTTTGCCAAGAAAACTCCAAATGAAGTCATGAAGAATTGGACACTACTGAAATAGCTGATGAATAGCAACATCATAACTTAAAGCTTCATGATATTCCCCAATGAAATTCTAAATATGATCCTTTTTCACCCATTACCGATTTCCCTAGAATTCCCTTCCTTTCACTAAAAGGCTTGATCCCAGAATTCTCAAACTTGGAGTTGCTGAAGAGACAACCCTGAAGCCAGAGCTAAAAAAGATTATTTCAAAATTCTGGATTATAGAAATTATCCTCTCCCAATACAGCAAATCAGAAATCAAGAACTATCACCTGGGTCCAATCTCCTTAGCTACCTCTTTTCTTCCTGAGAAAGTATACAAATGTTCTCCTCCATTCCCTCAATACTAAAACAGAAAATGGAAAATCAGAGTACAGGAACTCTTCTTTCAGGTTTTGCAGTTTGATTGTGGCAACATAGTCATTAATGTTGGAGCCATGGGGCATGACTGTCAAATGCCAGCTCTGTCTCACTACCCCCAACACATACAACAATGTCAAAGCTTTTCATTTTTAGGTCCATTGCTCTTTGGCTTCTCCTTTAAAATGGGCAAAAAAGAAAAGGGTGGAAAAATAAGCAAGTCTACAATTAATTCTATTTTTTATAAAGATCAAGAGAAAGAAGTAGCTTCAATCCCACAATAGCTAAACTAAACAAATCATCCATCCTTATAGTAAATGCTTAATAATTGTTTTTGATTGATTAATTGGTACTTAGTAGAAGTTTTTAATCCTTTCTGGAGTTGCCCCATCCCTACCTCCACAGTGACACATAATCAAAGGCCAAAAACAAAAATCCACATACTAAAAAGCACATTAATCAAAAAACTCCCCTTGTTCATCTCTTTACAAATGATTTTTCCAAATTACTGCCTTTTGTGGGTGTGATGACAGCAAGGAAGTGAGGGGATGTCTACTTAGACAAGGAGAAATGCACCTGGGGGAATAAATTTGTTTGAGTGGTTCTCTCTTCCTCTCTACTCCCACCCCTTAGTGCCCCTGCTGAGCTTCCTCTTTCCTTCTCCACCCCCAGGAGCTGCCTGTCATTCTCTCAGCAAGCTGTCAATTTGATCCCCATGTGAGCTATAAGACTGGGTGATATTATAGAGAAAAGATAACACTGAACTGGGAGCCAGGAGACCTGTATTCTAGTTCTATCATTGCATTTTTGTGACCTTGGACAATTCATATCATCTCCATGAACCTTAGTTACCTTATATTTAAAATGAGTGGTTTGGGCCAGATGATTTTTCTGAGTGGTACTCCAATTCTAAAATCCCGTAATTTTGAGATAACAACTTAAAAAGTTACCCTTCCCACATATAATTTCTTTGTAATTTTCTGGGGTGTCTAAAAATCTTTGAGATTTAATGAAGTGCTTCTGAAACTGGCATTTCAGGCATATGACAGGCAAGGGAGGCAAATATATTGGGTCAGGATTCTTCCAAGTGCCCATGAAATCACACAAAAAAGTTGGGTACCTATTCTTCCTGACTACAAAGCTGATTGTTCTTGAAATATAAATATTAATGCACTTCACTAAAATAAAAATATATAAAACTTGTCCCTTTTTGTTCTCATTTCCCTTTTATTAAATAGGAAGACTTTTTAAAAAAAATTTCTATCATAGCAATCTATCAAGCTAGCAAGCATATGTTGAAATTCTAGTATGTGCCAAGAATTGTGCAAGGCACAAGGCTTAGAAAGATAAAAATGAATGGTTAAGTGAAGAGGAAAAAAATGAGTAATCAAGTATAATGTCAAGCTTGAGAAGTAAAGGACTAGATGGATGTAGATACACTTAAAAAAAATAGGAAAGTAGAGGTGGACTGGGGAAATGTAATGAATTCTGATTTAGACACATTGAACTTCAGATGCTTACAGCTAACTATTTAATTTAAAACTATAATTCAGGAGAAAGTTTAGGGCTAAATATAAAGAGCTGCTAAAACTAAACACATGGCAGCAGAGGAATTCATTAAGTGAAAGAGGATATAGAAAGAATTGCACTAGAACAGTCTTGTGAAACACCCACAAACAGCAGGTAAAATAGGGATAATGATTCAGTAAAGGAGAGTAAGAAGGAGTGGACAGTTTAGAAAAGAATTAAGAGAGTTATGTCCAAACAACCCAAAGAAAGAGAAAATATCCTTAGAAATAGTTTATTACAGTGATTGCATAGAACTTAAAAAGAATAAAGACTGAGTAAATAACATCACATTTGATAATCAATAGATCATTGGTAAGTTTGAAGAAGTTTCAATTCAATGAGGAATCCAGGAGAAGGGAAGAGAATGTTGACAACCTTAGAAACTTGAAGGATGGTAATACCTTCCATTGAAAAAGGTTAATTGAGAAAAGGGCAGAGCAAGATAATGCAATCCTATCTCATGAGTTCCAGCTTATTCTCTGCCACCTCTACTTCACAAGCAAAAAAAAAAAAAAGATAGAGGGAAGGGCAGCATGAGTAGGGTCTTACTCATCAGACCCTGTTTAGAGCCTATGATAATGGGGAGATAGTATGTAGCAGAAGTGTTGTGTATGGTGTGTGTGTGTGTGTGTGTGTGTGTGTGTATGTGTGTGTGTGTGTGTGTGTGTGTGTGTGTGTGTGTGTATACTCTGCATGTTTGGGTCAGATTTATTTACAACTACTATGAGTGGTTGATGATATGGTAGAGTAAGGTCAATTCTGGGAGTAGATAAGTATTGAATGGAATGGTGACACTATATTGGAAGCAAGTTCTTAATTGGCTGTGAGTAGGACAGGATGCAAATGTTCACTCTCCAATTTTTTTGATCACCTACCTATTGTGATCAAGCCATGTCCCCTTTAGGGTCATTCTTTGGAATTTCCCATCCTCATCCTGACAAAGGCAAAGAATATAACCCTAAATCTTATGATTTTACTTTGAAAATCTCTGGGTTAGAGGATGACGTAAGAAGCATATTTATATTGGAAATGTTGGCTGATATGGAAGGTAGTCAGGACAAAAGGTTGAGAATGAAAACCAACGTTGAATGTTCAGCAAAGAACCAGGCAGAAGTGAGAAAGCTAAACAGCTCAATAATATGGCTGTTGTTCTGAAGCAAGTTTCTTCCTCATTTCAAGTTTTTGTTTCTGTAGTTCTACCTGGATGGCCTTTATTCCAAGTGGCACTTTTGTAATTGAAATGTCCTTCTTATTGCCCTTATGGGTTCTTTCTTCCCTTGAAGAGAACTCTCCTAATTTGAGCCTGATTGTTAGGTGTCTATTTTAGGTTGTATGACTATATTTTGTGCTTAAGGGATATTGATCTTTTACACAACTAGAACTTCCTCATTGTCTGATCTTAGAAGTGTATTTGGTAAAGTCCAAATTAATACAAGCAAACTAGAGTTGTTATCATCTTCTCCCTAAGATTTCTCATTCATCAAGTACTTATTAATTACCTGCTAAGTGTCTATTCCAAGGTAAAAGATCCTAAGCTCATATTGGTCTGATCAGCCACAGTTGGACACACTGTACTTTGGCTCCAACATAGTAATGCCATTTTTTTTTTCTTTTTTAAAATAATCAACCCACCATCTACATGCCAAAACACTCTGCTGGACACAAGGGCTGCAGAAACAACCAATCTGATCTCAAGCTATTTGCATCAGTTATTACCTTGGACTTTTTATTGCTCCTTAGTAGAGGTGGAAACCCAAATAGGAATTGGATTCTAAATCAATGCAATCCCATCAACATTTATTAAGAGCATACTATGTGTCAGGAACTGTTTCAATTCTGGGGATACAATTAATAAAAAGAGAATGCCTCCCTTTTAGGAACTTAAAATGTAGCGAAGGCAGATGAATAAAAAGAGGCAGAAAATTAGGAGAGGGCAACACTAAGGAGTTCCCAGAATGGAGACATTGTAGAAAGTTGAAAACAGGCAAAGAAGCAGATACAAAGTGGAGTGAGCCAAAAATGCCTCTATAAAGGAACCATTAGGAGGATTTTGGTGTTCTATCCTCTATTCCTCCAATCAGAAAGTGGAAGAAGCTTTCTGTGGGGGTGGAGGTAAGTCAAGACTTGAGTTAGAAGCACAGTGAGGAGAGTAGACGAGATGAGCTTAAACAGGGAAGGAAGGCATCTTTTTCCATAGAATTGAAACTAGGCAGAGTAGTAGATGCAGAGTAGAGTGATATTTTACTGACAAATTTCCTGGCAGGGTCCTGGCCAAATGGTAATACTTCATTTGGAAATCTTTATAGTTTAGAGAAAAAATATTCCATGCTCACTAAAGGTCAGATGCATTTAGCTAGAACAATACAGACAATAGATAATAACTTGAATGTCTTTAATGGAGTTTCCCACATGTATGGAGAAAGAAAAAATAATAAAGGGAAGAAGGAGGAAAGGAGGGAGGGAGGGAGGGAGGGAAGAAGGGAAAATTATACTTACTGAGTAAAGTAGAAGTATTGGTGAAACTCTGGATCTAAAACAATCCTATAGAAGTTCCTAGAAAGAGTGACAAAGAAACAAAAACAAAGCATATAAGTCTGATGTGCAATCCCCCAAACTGGAAAAACGTTGTGGCACAGGTGAGATCTGGGACTTCTTTATGAAATGGTAGAATGTGTTTCAGAGTGTTTCTCTCAAATAGACTCTGCTTGGGGGAATGGTGAGGTTGAGGAGAAATCTCCTAGAACTAATAGGCTTCTACATTTAGTTGAATTATGGAGTTGAGAACACACACTGAAACCAGCACCTGCCAGTGATTTAGGGAAGAGATCTGAGAATCACAGACTTAACACATTTCATTTTACTCTAAATATTAACTTTCACAAGCATATACTCCCTGCAGTGTGAATGTGTCTTCTTGAGATGAGTGTGGGGTTGGCCTCTGTCATTATCTTTCTCACCTTCATTGCCAATGGAGTGACTGCTTGGGGAGATCTGGCCCTGGTGCTGTACAGTTTGAGGTCACCCAGGAATGTGTTAGCTGAACATTAAGTTATATCTAGCTGATAACAAGATGGATTTAGAAAGTGATGAGGGATGACAGAGTACACATGTACATTAAAGCAGATGACAGGAAATTGAAAACATGACTGTAACTTATTAAACATTGATTTTCCAGACATTTCTTGATATTGTTTGACAAAAACAAATGCTAACAGGAACAGAAATGGATAAAGTTGGAAAGGAGGATATACTTGCTAGTCAGAATAGAGGGCTGATCATGTTGACCCAGAGGTTATCACTGAAGATTAAGGTAAAAGTGTTAAATGGAAGAGGAAAGGACAAATGTATACTTGTACTTCCACCATATAGCATAGGCACATAGTAAGCTTTTGAAAAATATAGATTGATTAGTTAATATCTTTCACAGCAATCTCTTCCCACAGCCATCACCTTGCATCAGGTCTTGACCATCCTAATAACCATTTAATTCACCCTGCTGTCTTTCTTTAGCTCTGCACTTTGCTGCTAGATCCACTCTGAACCTTATGGCCAGATTTATATTCTTATAATACTGCTTTTATTATGTCAGTCTTTTTGTTATGGCAGTCCTGTGAGCAAAACCTACATTGGTTCCCCATTGCCAACAGGATAAAGGTCAAACTTCTTAACCTGATATTCAAAGCCCTCCACAACCTATTGCAACTCCCCACATATTTCTCTTTAGACAACTACTCTACATTTTTTTTCTCCTCTAGAGAGACTAGTCTCACCATTTGTTCAACATGCTTTGCACAGTCCTGTTTGCATGTCATTGTACAATGACAAACACCTACAACTTCCTTTCTACTCTTTGCTGCATTTATTGATGTGTGTACAAATAAATGTATGCATTTATTATCTAGCCTTTAAAGTTCAACTTAAGTCTTTACTCTTTTCTAAATTGTTCATGAATACAGTCAAAAACAATCCTCCGATTTTTTTTTTCTGAACGCATTTATTTTCTATTCTGTCATTTGAAACTTATCATATTCCACTGAGTTCACAAAATAAGAGAAGTTTTAGATTAGACAAAGAGGTCATGTGGTAAGACACCTTCACTTTACATAGAAAGAAAGTAATTCCAGGAAGTGACATATCATATGCAAGCTAGTTATCAACATAGCTTGGATTAGAAACCATTTTTCTGATTCCTAATCTACTACTTCTTTTCATAACAACATTTTTTTCTCTTTTCTTCTCTTATATTGTTGTTGTTGTTACTTTTTGAGAGTATATATTTTGCCTTTCCATGTAGATTCCTAAAACACAGGGGCTATGTCTTATGCTTTTTTTTTTTTTTTTTTTTAGCTTTTTCTCTCAGAGCCCATCAGTATGTTTTGCATATTATATATGTGCCATAAATATGTGTTGATTGATTACAGACATATACAAATCAGTAGGTTACACCAAATTTGTCACAAAATCTCCGACTATTTCTTATGTCTGAATTTCCTCATCTTCTGAATATATGCAAAGCCATGCTGATGATCACAAAATCATCAAGCTGTTATGCCACAATCTCTTTTGAACTGTTCTACCTCAGTTTCCCAGTGCGAGTTTCCCGTGTCTCAGTCTCCTTAACTATTCCCCTTAGTTGTAAAACTCTGCTCTGGCCCATTAAGACTGAGGACCATCTGTTCTAATGTTAATGCAAGCAAGATAAACAAGAGAGTAGACCTCCTGATTCTTTTCTGTCCTCAAGAATTTACACTATCCCTCTAAAATATTCCAAGAAACCTCACTGACATTTTTATCTCTGTGTATTCAGACATCCTGTCTCTGGTTTTTAGGATTTATGGCCTCCCCCATCCTGGCAGAAGTTTTCCTGCCTTTTCCATTCCTTTGTTTGTAAAAGATACTTAAGGTGATGAGAGTCTCCCATTCAGCACTGGGATAATTTGAGATGAGAGTCCTGTCCAGTCAATTATGCTCTCCAATTAATAAAATATTAAAAACTCTCTAATCTCTCTTCTGCCTCAGTTTCTCCGGCATTACAAAGCCTTTCCTCTCCCCCCCTTCAGCTGTTGATTAACTCCCACAAAATCTAAGTCAAGCTCTCTGGCTTATAATATTCAAATTCCCTTTCCTTCTTGATTCATAGTAAGCACTTGATAAATACTTTTTGATTACTGCATTACTGATGGGGTTTTTCCCCTTTTCTGAAAATCAGGACAAAATTTGCCCTTTTCAAGTACTCTCCCATTCCTTAAAATCTTTCAAAGATCACTAACAGTGTCAACAATCAAAATTGTCAGTTCTTTCAATACATAAGCATGGAGTTCTTCTGGGCCAGGAGGTTTGAACTCATCAAGGACAGCCAGGTATTTTCTTACTATCTCCTTATTTATCTTGGATATCAAATCCCCATCAGCCATTCTTCCCTTCCCTATCCTTAAAATCTCAAAACCATTCAGAGTTAAAAAAAATAGAGCAAAAAGAATTGGGCAGTTCTGCCTTCTCTCTGTCATCAGTTGCTGTAGTTCCATATACTTCCAGGTAATAATCTTAGCTCTTTCTTGATCCTCCTCTTTCCCTTTATAATTGTTCTTTGTTTTTTTTTTTCAACAGTCTTAACTCATTCTCAAAGTTAACACCCCTGCTTCAAAAAGTACCATTCCATGCTTCCTTTGTATTCATCTTCTCTTACCTGCTCTTGTTTGTGTCTTCTCTGTATGCCTTTTTCAGTCTATATATAAAAGCAAATGGAAAAAAGAGGAAAAAAGCAAACAAGGAAGGAAGGAAGGGATGGAGGGAGGGAAAGAAAGAAGGGAGGGAGAAGAAAAGAAAGAAAGAAAGAAAAGAAAGAAAGAAAGAGGGAGGAAGAAGGAAGAGAAGGGAAGATGTGAAAGAGAAAGGGAGAATGAATTTTAATGTCTCAGAATTGGAGAAATGTTGAAAAAAAATGCAATCTTCCTTTTTTTGTAAGCCAAATTTGAGTAAAACATTAGATTTTGCTGAATTTTTGTTGTTGTTCTTGTTGTTTTTAACCTAAAGGAGATGGTTCACTGGGTAGAGAAAGAAGTAGGTTTATTATATATAAACAAGAGATGCAAATACAATGTGAGATATAAAAGTATTAATAAAAATAAAAATGCAATAAAATCTATATTAGTGAGTCAGCCATATGATGTAATGGATATAATATTGGGCTTGGTGTCAAGAAGTCCTGTTTTCAGGCCTTAGGCATTTTCCTTGACAAGTCTGCTTCTGAACAAGTCACTTAATACATATTGCTTCTTTCCTCAATTGTAACATAGGGCTGTTAGCAGCACTTAACTCCTAGGGATGTTGTGAGGATTTTATGACGTAACATTTACAAATCATTTTGCACAATGCCTAACATGTAGTAGGCTTTATATAAATAAATAAATTCTTATTTTTGTTACACTTTTCTTTTCTCCCTGTGTCCATATATTGATTTTTTTCCCCCTCTTCATCAGAACTTTTTTTTGTGTTTTCACAATTCTGTACTTCCATGTTTCTCATGCTTCCTGGGCTGACATCCCCTTCAGAATGATAGTCCCCAAGAACATAACCATCCTTCCTCTAAAACTTCTAAATATATTCTTCCATTATCTAGGTTACATATAAGATGATGTTTTGCTTTCTCTCCTCCTTCAATACAAACTCTAAGATGAAATAATTGCTTCCTTCTTAGTTTCTCACCATTTTTACAAGTTCCTCCCTGTTAGTGTGAATGAGATGCAGGATAGAATTTCTTCTTGTTGGTTCCTTTTCATTTGAAGGATAAATTATAATTCAAGAAAGTTAAGAGAATGTTAACTATTCCACTCTAAGCAAGCAAAAAGAGAGTTTCAGCAAGTATGAGGATAATTGATCACTATGATATTATGCCTCAGTGCCAGGCTTTAATTTATCTTTTTTTTTCCAAGTGGTCTGATGCATATTCTAAAGGCAACCCATTATATTTCCTGCATCCAATCTCTCATTCTCTTTTTATAATATGTATACATGTGTAGGTATGTAGGTACCATATATATGTATGTGATTTTTTAAAAGAACACAATACAACTAGGTCACATCTTTCTCTCTATCTTCAGGAAGGTAGACACTTCTAAGGGTCTTTGCTTTGAAATGCTAGGCTTATGCCTAGCCATTTAACTTCTCAGGGCTTTAAACAACTTATGGCCATAAGTTTTAGAGAAACAATTAACCTTCATTGATTAAGGGGCTTTTCTCATCAAAGATTTCCATGTGCCAGTGAAATCACAGGTCCATTTCTTACCCCAAAACCATATTTCTGGCATGAAACTCACTTAAACATTTCCCAGTGATACATGTGAGGTGAAATGCATTTCCTTTTGTTAGGATCTCTAGTTCACTTTGCTTGTCATACATGATTTTTGTCATTTCTGTGTAGACCTATGGACCTATGAGTTTTATCATAAAATCTTTTCCTAGCTTTTGTTTTCTATGCACATCTGGATTCTCAGTAGGTATCTTTTTCCAATGGTATACCTACTCTATCATTTGTTTGTGGTCCTGCATTAGCTGTATCTTCTTCTCTTTTGTTTTCAGTTTGGAAACTTTGTGATGAAATTCAGACAAATTCATTTTTAACAGATTTTATTAGGTAGATGATATCCCAGGCTAGGAGCTTGTCCTATATTTTGACCTGTGGTCTGGAAATGCAAATTCCATCCTCAAATGTGAGATCATTAACTAGCTCTTCCTTCCTCATTTTTTTTTTCTTAATTGTAACTCTGTCTTCAATGGACAATAATGATGAAAATAAAACCAATATTAATTTATGTCCTTCAGTTTCTTGTCCCTAATTTTTCATTTGCTGATCACATTTTACAGATTCATTCAAGGAAGAGGTCATTTGTGCCCATGAGAATCAATGATTATATTTAACTTCACGTAAAGTTTTATGGGGAAGATCAACTGAGATTTTAAAAAAATATTATTCAAAACAGATGCTCATAAATTATGGTATGTCTAATCAAGTTATGTTATATCAAGTTACTGAAATATTATTGTGTTATAAAAAAAAATGAGCATGATGAATCCAGAGGATCTTGTGTAAACATGAGAAGTGATATAAAGTAGAACTAAAAAATATTATATACACAATTACTACAAAAATGTAGGAGGAAAGAATGACAGAAAAGTAGTAAATAAAATGCAAATACTTTACTATTATGATGATTAAATCTGACCCCAAAAAGATATAGAAGAAATTATTTAAACTTTGTAGAAATATAGCATAATGTATATGAAGTACTTTGCTAATTTTCAAGCCTTTTTTTTTTTTTTTTTTTTTTTTTTTTGATATGCTGGTTGGTTTTGCTTGTTTTCCTCTATTTTACTCTTTGATAAAAGACTATCCTTTCTGGGAGGGAAAGGGATAAAATAAGAAATATCAAAGTAAAAACAAGTATTAAAAATAAAATAATAAAATATAAAAAGTAACAACAACAAAAGTAACAAATTGCATTTGCAGTGTTCTGTAAATGTAAGCTGCAATTATTTGTGGGAGGCAGTGTGGGATAGTAAGTAAATAGTTTGCCTTAAAGCTCCACCTCTAATATATATTCATGTGTGACCATGGGGAAAAATCACCTAATCTCTCAATGTTTCAGAAAACTTTTAAGACTTTAAGTTGCAAAGAAAATGCAAATCTTTATTAGAAGAGGGAGTTTCTTCCTCTGAGAATTACTCTACCAATAAAATCAAATGTTTAATCTCTTTTCCTACTCTTTGTATTTTAACTTCTGATTTATCCAACATACTCTGATGTCTAAAGGCTTAAATGTGTCCCCCTCACCCATGTCTCATTATGGTGTGTAAGTAATCCTGTTTGCAAAGATAACACAAGTATAATTCCAGCCTTAGACAGACCTACTGCTCCAGAATGGCTTTGGATACAAGTCTAGTGTTGGCTTGTCTATCACCTAATGATGAATGTAGTTAAGTTTAAAGAAGCTAATCTTTAGGGAATTGTCCCCAGATGATGAGAGCCATTGGCCAATTCACTTCAGGAAATCATCAATCAAGCATAGAAGATTGTGTTAGTTTAATAACTAAATTGTATATCTTCCAAAATATTAAGATATTTATGAGATTATATAATATAATCAATATAAGGGAGATTTGTTTCATGGAAAATATTTCTCTTTGTTTCAAAGAAAGGTTACAATTTCTTTACTGCTATGAATTTATTTCTTATATTATTTTATCATATAAATATGTGTGTATACACACATTAACATATAGATAATCTTAGTTGAGCTTCACAGAAACTTAATGAGAAAAGTAGTAAGAATATTATTTCCATTTAACTGATGAGGAAACTGCGGATAAGGAAAGTAATCTATCCCAAATCATGCATCTCTGAAGCAGTACATTTGGGACTGGAATCCTGATCTGTTTCTTGGTGCAATGTTCTGTTTGTTGTTATTGTTGTTGTTTGTGCTTTCTTTTTTCCCCCACTATGTTACAGATTTTTCCCAGTGAGATCTAAATTTGCTATGTAGTATAGCTAAATGGTCACTGCTGCCAAGTAAGCATATTGAGAAGGCTGCACTGACTGTTCTAGGCATATTAGGTTCTGCTGCTCATGTATGAATATTGCCAGAATCACCTTCTTTCATCAAGATACTCATTTTACAGAAATGAAATTTAATGCAATGAAATTCCACATAGCCCTTGGTTAGTGAAAAGGAATTGAAATGAATCTTTCCTGGGCTACATAAAACAGCTTAATCTAATTCCTGTGGTCACTATAGGAAAATGCCAATTGGCTACAACTTCAGTACACTGAAATCCTTAATTAATGGGAAGCCTTTAGAAATAAAAAGAAAACAGAAATATAGATAGATAGATAGATAAATCAACTTCTAAGGAATTCCTTTGCTTTTGTATGCATCTCTTTTCTCCATCCTTTGCCTTGAACACTATGTTTGTGTTCTGAAGATCTGCCCTGAGAACCACCCCTTTCTTTGTAGATATGTAATCAGAAAATTAATTTTATATTATGCTACTCTTTAACAAGTCAGGGAAGCAAACTTAGATCTTAGAAATCTTTCCAACATTATTAAAGCAAAGTTATTACCTAGATGCTACTTAAGTTATCAGAAATTTCCATGAATTAGAATTTTCATTCCTAAATAGTCTCTGCTAATTGCTTTGTTAAAATGGGTGGCATCTTATTCTGTATATCTCTCATGCTATAAAAATGCTATATTCTGCCACTTACTATCTAATGACCTTATAAAAAGCCACTTAACTTCAAGTGAGTGTCACTTCTTCATATGTAAAAGGAGATGGCTAAATGTGATAACTTCTGAGATCCTTTCCCAGTCTCAAATTATGATAATAGAATTATATGAAGGGATCTTAGAAGAGGTCCCTCTTCTAAAATTAAAGATTATAACATACAAATTCATGAACATGAAATAAACTAACAATGCTTTACATTTTAATAAGCTCTTAATATACAATGAGATACTTTTGTTGCAACTTTACATGATTTGGCATTAGTTTCACAAGATTTTGACAAATATTCTTTAATTTCATTAAAAAACAGAACTTGGATCATTTTTAAAGTTTTATCTTGATTATAGCAAATGCATTTTAATATAATTCAACTCAGTCAAATTTTTAAAGTTCCTGAAGAAATTTATCTCTGTATCTTGGAAAACGTTCTTAAATTTTCATGATATATGGCAGATTTCAAGGTCATGTTGCAGTAATAGTCCACCCTCATTTGGAAATTTCTCTTATTATAGAATAATGCTGCTTCTCAAGAGTTTCACATATTTAAATAATTACTTCATTCCCTCAAGGGAAATAAGTCTACAAGGCCAACTATTAGTAACGAAAACAATAACAAAAATAACATCCTCATAATTTTGGGGGATGTGGATATATTAGTTTGATGAAGAAGCTGAAATCATAGAGACCTGGATTTTTCTTGAAAATTTTGATGTAGTCCTGAATGAAAAATTGAATATAATTAATTTTAAAAAAACTTTTTTTCAATTTTTCACAGTTTAATATTTGAATGAATTGGCTTTCTTATGACATTTGAATAAAATTCATAACAATATTTAGTAACTGTCATTCCCAGATCACCCTGTTCTTGCTATTTCAAGTAGTCTATATGGTATTATAGAGGAATCAATTACCTTTCCCTCCAATTGCTAGGTCCCTCTGACCGACTTTGTTTTCTGAAGATTTAATTAGGATATGTTTCTAAATTAATCATAGACCTGACATGCCATAACTTGTCACTTTTTAATATTTTTCCCATTTTTGACCACAAATTCCTTTATGCTTCTGTGTGATAAATCCCTTTTTATCATAAGTTTGAATGGTCATTAAAATGACTGGCTTCTTCATACCAACATCTATTAAAATATCAATGACAGTCCTTAATGTGTTACCCTTAAGATTGTGCATAAATGTAGTATAGGGATTGAAGTAAGGAAGAACTGAATTAAAATCCTGACTTACTTACTTAATAACTATATTCTAAATTAACATTAATTAATTAATTAAATTTAATATTCAATTAATATTATCATTTTCAATCTCAGTTTTCTTATCTATAAAATAAGAAGAATATATTTTCTGTCCTTGAAGGTATCTTCTGTCTCTAACTCTATGATTCACTGAATTTGGGGATGCATTTTTGGAGTATAGTAATATCTATTCCTTTTTTATTAAATATTTTAATTTTCCTAGTTACATTTGCTTTTCAAAACTTTGAATTCCCATTTTTCTCCTTTTCTATAAAAGTCATGTTGTGAAAGAAAACATAGACAACTCCCCGCTGAAAAAAAAAAACCCTCAAAAATAAAGTAAAAACAAAGTACGCTTGAATCTGTAGTCAGACACAATCAGTTTTTTTTTTTCTGGATATGGATAGCATTTTTCAAGTTAAATCTTTCAAAATCCTATTGGATAGTTGTATTGCTGAAAATAGCAAAGTCATTTGCAACTGATCATCCTACATAATGCTATTAGTTTGCACAGTACATTTCACTTTGTGTGAGCTCATGGAGGACTTTCCATGTTTTTGTCAGAATATTGTGTTTTTCATTTCCACAAAACGATAGCATTCCATCCCAATAACATACCATAACTTATTTAATTTCTAATCCTTTTGTCTACATACACACACACACACATATATTTTAACATATGTGTCCTTTTCCTTTCCTTTTACCCCCAAATATCTTTTGGAATTCATGTCTAGTAATGGTATTGTTAGGCCAAAGGATATGCATAATTTTATAGCCCTTTAGACAAAACCATATCTTTTGATCATTTATTAATTGTGAAATGGCTATTTTATTTTTTATAGACAACTCAGTTCCTTATACATTTGAGAAATGAGGTCTTCATCAGAGTTGCTTCAAAAGTCTTTTCACATGTGCTATTTCCAATTATATTCTCCACCTATTAATTCTATTCTCTCTTTTCATCTTGTTCCTCCTCAAAAGCATTTTGCTTGACCCACCCCCTCCCACAATATGCCTTTCTTCTACCACCCTCCCCTCTTTTTATATCTCCTTCCCCTCCTACTTAGCTGTAAGGCAAGATAGATTTCTATACCCATATTGAATGTGAATGTTATTTCCTGTTGGAGCCAATTCCCCTCCTTTTAATCCCCTCACTGTAAAAAGTTTTTCTTGCCTTTTTTGTGACATACAATTTCTGGCATTTCACCTCTCCCTTTCCCGTTCTCCTAGTATTCCTCTCTCATCTCTTAATTTAATTTTTTAAAAATTATTTCTTCATAGTCAATTCACAAGAGAGGCCTCTCCCTCCCCCTCCCTTCCTCTTTCCTTATTTTCTTCCCTTCTCTCTTTCTCTCTCTCAAAAATTTCAATGGAATTAATGAAAAAATGCAAATTGTGGCCTAGTTATATCAGGTCTAAAACTATATTATAAAACAGCAGTCATCAAAATCAACTGGTACTGGCTAAAACATAGAAAAGTCAATCAGTATAATAGGTCAGGTTCACAAGACACAATAGTCAATGACTCTAGTAATCTAGTGTTTGATGAACCAAAAAAACCCTAGCTTCTGGGTTTTTTGCTATATGACAAAAATTGCTGGGAAAATTGGAAGCTAGGCATGGCAGAAAGTAGGTGTGACCCACACCTAACACCCCTATACCAAGATAAGGTCAAAATGGGTTCATGATTTAGACACAAAGAGTAATAGTATAAGCAAATCAGAAGAACAAAGGATAGTCTATCTCTCAGATCCATGAAGAATAAAGGAATTTGTGGCCAAAGAAGAACTAGAGTACATTATGGAATGCAAAATGGATCATTTTTATTATATTAAGTGAAAAAGTTTTTCTACAAACAAAATCAATACAGACAAGATTAGAAGGGAAGTAGTAAGCTGGGCGGAAAGTTTATATCCTAGGGTTTTGATAAAGGCCTCATTTCTAAAATATATGGATAATTGACTCAAATTTATAAGAATATAAGCCATTCTCCAATTGATAAATGGTCAAGTATAGGAATAGACAATTTTCAGATGAAGAAATTAAAAATGTTTCTAGTCCTTTGAAAATGCTCTAAATAACTATTGATCAGAGAAATGCAAATTAAGTCAGAGGTACTACTACACACCTGTCAGATTGGCTAAGATGACAGGGAAAGATAATGATAAATATTGGAGGAGATGTGGGGAAACTGGGACACTGATACATTGTTGGTGGAATTGTGAACTAATCCAGCCATTTTGGAGAGCAATATGGATCTATACCCAAAGGGCTATCAAACTGTGCATACCCTTTGATCCAGTTTTGTTTCTACAGGGCTTGTATCCCAAAGAGATCATAAAGGAGGGAAAGAAGCCACATGTGCAAAAATATTTGTAGTAGTCCTTCTTATAGTGGCAAGGAACTGGAAACTGAGTGTATGCCCAATAGTTAGAGAATGGCTGAATAACTTATGGTATATGAAACCTGTGGAATAGTATTGGTCTGTAAGAAATGATCAGCAGAATGATTGAAGAGACGGCTGAAGAGACTTACATGAACTGATGCTGAGTGAAGTGAGTAGAACCAAGAGTATGCACAGTAACAAGACTATGTGATGATCATTTCGATTGGCCTTGGCTTTTGTCAACAATGAGATAATTTAGGCCAATTCTAATAGACTTGTGATAGAAAGGGTCTTCTGCACCTAGAAAGGGGACTGGAGGGACTGAGTATGGATCACAACATAATAATTTTTTTTGTTTTTTTTCTCATTTTTTCCCTTATTGTTCTGATTTTTCTTGTGCAGCTTGATAATTGTGATTTATCACAATTTATATCACAAATATAGAAGAATTGCACATGTTTTATACATATATATATTGGATTACTTGCTGTCTAGGGGAGGGAGTGAGGGAGAGGTAGGGAGAGAAAAAATTAGAACTTATGGTTTTACAAGGATAAATGTTGAAAATTATTTCTGCATATGTTTTGAAAATAAAAAAATTATTAAAAAAGGAAATTATTTTTTACCTTCTTTTTAGTCAACTTTGCCTTTTAAAGAATTTTTCTTCTCATTAGCTTTTTGCATTTCCTTTTGTATCACTTTCATTTCTCTTATTATTTTTTCCTCTGTCTCTCTTATTTGATTTTCACAATTCCTTTTGAGCTGTTTCATAGCTTGAAATCAATTCTTATTTTTCTTGGAGGCTATGGATGTAAGACTTTTGACTTTGTATTTTGATCTTTTTTGTCACTATGGTAACTTTTTATGGTCAAAATATTTTTTTTCTGTTGTTTGCTCATTTTCCTAGTCTATTACTTGTCTTTTAACTCTTTGTTAAAATGGATCTCTGTTTCCAGGGTGGAGGTACAATGTCCCAAGCTTTGGAGATTATATGCAGCTCTTTTCAGAGATCTTTCTAGAGATCTGTAGTGTGAGCCAGCATTGTCAACCAGATCTGAGTATGGGCAAAGCAACAGAGACTTGCTTCGATGTCAGTAAGTAGACCAACTGTTTGGTCCCCTTATCTATATGCTGAGACCTCTGGGAGCTGCCACTATTGCTACCTGCTGCTGCTGCTGTTGATTCAGTGGCTCCCAGAACTTGTTTCTGGTTTGTTGGGGCTCCCCACACACACCAGTGGAACAAATCTTTCCTAAGGAATTTTGAAATAATCTTTGGCATTTTTGGCTGAGTGGTCTGAAAACTGCCTCTTCTACCACTGATTCTGAGGACCCAATGCCTGCTTCTGGCTTTCTGAAGGAGGGGCTATACTAGTAGGGCTTGTGCTATGACTGTGCTGCAGTCCCAAACTGTTGCAAAAAAAACAAAAACAAAAACAAAAAAACAGGATGTTAACCTTTTATATTGTCTTTGGCTGGAAAATTGTTCCACTGTATCATTTTGTGGGTTCTGACACTGTTAAGTTTATTTAGTCATTATTTATTGTTATTTGGAGAGGTTTATAGAAGAGCTTAAGTGATTCCCTGCCTTTATTCTGCCATCTTGGCTCTACCTCATAATACATATTTTTAAAAACAAAACAAAAAGGAATGAAATATATCTATGGCATAAAATCCAGCACTCAGCTGACAAAGAACAAAATAAAGTTGAATCATCTCAATCTATTTTCATTTGATCATCATCAGATGTTTTGAATCAGACTTATTTCAGTAAAAACACAAATGCATGTCCAAGATGTTTCAAATTTGAGGAAAAAATAGGGAATGAATAGGGAATGCATACATAAATACATTGATATGGAGAACTCTTAAGTGAGGAAATTCCGTACATCTGGGACATCACCTTCCCTGCAAGTTGTAGTATGGTCACATAGTCAAGTATGTGTCAGAGGCAGAACTTGAAATCATATCTTCCTGATTTTGAGCCCTATCTACTATGGCATAGCTACTTTACAAAATGATAATAATATCAAAATTAATGCTTGTTCCAAGGAAATATCCTACCATTGTATCTAGGGTAGATGGTTGTAGAAAGTCCCTTTTCAATCTTTAGAGTTGCTCTGGTGGATTTGATCATATATTATCAGGTACTAAATGAAAAATGAATATTAATATGAGAGTAGTGGAAGGTTGGATTGTCAGGAAGGTGAGACTTGACTGAATAAAACTGTTTTGGACAGTATGGCAATAATTCAGTCGTGATGTTGAGAGCATGTTTAAAGATACCATTGTAGCTAAAATTGAAAGGAAGGGAGAAACAATAGTTTTTGTAGCTATAGAATTGGATAGGGCAACTGTGGACTTGGAAAATGAATCAAAGATAACATCTAAATTCAAAGATGGACAACTAGATGAATAATTACAGAAATAATGTCTGAACAATGAACAGGTTTTGATTTTAGACAAAGAGAAGTGTGAATTAACTATTAGTGTTAGATAATTATAATGTTGCTTCTTTCTTTCAGCACAGGTAAGAAAGAATTGATTGCATTGTTTCACCATTTTTCCCTCTGCATTATAATAAATAATTCTCTTAATTCAACAGCGACAGAAAAAGAATTAAAAGCCAGGATTTCTGATTCCTGATCTGATCTATCTAATCACATTTAATAATAGCAAGCAAGTAACAAATATTTATTCAGAGCCTACTATATGCTCAGTACTATGTTATTCATTATATTTTAGAAAATTAGATTGTGATAAAAAACAATATAATATTTCTGATTAGTTAAAAGCAAATGGCTAGAGAATGAAAAATACCATGAAAATACAATAAATGAAAATCTCCCTAACAAACTGATTGTCCAACCTGCTTAATGTAAAGCCATTTTACAGATGGTTTCTTTCTACTTTGTCAACTATATGGTGATGTTTCCAGATGGATTTTTTTTTTTGGTCACAAAGAAACTAGTCAATTTTTATGGGGTCAATGTGATATTCCTTGTGGGAAAAGCTTAAGGTTTCTGTTTTCCTACTGCATGGTCCAGATCTATTGACTATTGACTAAGTTGTGAAAAACTAGGTTAAGCAATTTGCTGGAAACATTTACAAAGACAAAAATTTTATCTCCATAAACTATGCCAAGGATATTAATAAATTCCCAAGTACTTTTGAAAAGGGAACCAGTGTAGGCTGTTAAATGATAATCCCAACATCATAAAGCTATATTTTAAAATCTCTAGTTCTATGCAAAGTAGTTCTTTGTTCATGATAGCTACTTCATTTTCCTACATAGTCATTGTACTATCAGTATCAAAGTTGTACAATTTATTTTTGTTTTATTTTTAAAAATTATTTTATTTGAAAAGACAGAGTAAAAATAAGTCCCTCCCTCCCTCCCTCCTTATTTCTTTATAGACTTTTGGAGGGTGCTATATGCTTTATGATGTGTGTGTGTGTATGTGTGTGCGTGTTGTGTGTGTATGTACACACACAACACACACACATATGTATATGTATAGTGCTGTCTATTGAACACATTATATATATGTTGCCTATTGAACCCACTTTTGATGTGAGTAGATTTTCAGAACTAGGAATCCTCTTCTCCCCTCTAATTCCTCTATGAATATTCTTCCTTTGCATCTCATTTGTATAATTCTGACCTTGACTCTACCAGCCTTTCTTTTGAGCTCTCCTGTTGCTGATGCAAATATTAAATATACAGTATACATCATCCCATCTAAAAAAAATAAGCAATTTTTCCATGTTTAAACAGTTTATTTGTGTTAAGTTCCTTAAAATTTATCTTTTATATTGACTCATATGTTAAATTTTCTGTTAAGTTCAGGTTTGGTTGAGTCTTGAAAATCTTCAAGTTCTTTGAATATTCATTTTTTTCTCATTCAGAATTATAGATAATTTTACTGGAAATGATATTTTTGGCTGCAGGCCTAGTTTTTTTTAAATTGTTGGTAGATATGATTCCAAGACCTGCAGTCTTTTATTGTGGCTGCTGATAAGTCTAACTATAGCTCCAACATATTTGAATTTTTTTTCCTTGTTTCTTGAAAAATATTCTCTTTGATCTGGGGTTTTTGAAATTTGACCACAATATTCCTGTGTGTTTTCCACAAAGGATGTCTTTGAGGTAGTTATTAGTGGAGATTTTTTTCTATTTCTACTTTCCCCTCATGTTCTATTACTCCAGAAAAATTTGCTTGGATTGTTTCCTGCATTATTGTGTAAAGACTATCTTTTTGATCACAACTTTCTGGCAATCCAATTATTCTTATTCTTTCTCTTCTTAACCTGTTCTCTAGATCTGTCTTTTTTCTTATAAGAAGCTTCACATTCTGTTCTATTTTCTCATTCTTTATAATCTGTCTTGTTATTTCTTGGTCTCTCATAGCTTCACTGGATTCCCCTTGTCCAATTCTAACTTTCAAATAATTATTTTCATCTTTGAGACTATACTTCCTTTTCTACTTGCTTAGCTTTTTTTTTCATGAACTTCTTGTTTTTCTTGGATGGTTTTTAATTTATTTTTGTTTTTCCTCAGTATCTCTCATTTGATTTTTGAGTTCCTTTTTTAAGTTCTATAAATTCTCTCTGGGCAGGGAGACATTTCACATTACTCTTTGGGGTAGAATCTTTTTTTTTTTTTAAACTAAAGTATTCTCCTTTGAAGATGAATCTCAATCTTCCCTGTTCCCATAATATGTTTCAATGATTGAGTTCTCTCTTCTTTGCCTATTCATTTAAAAAAAACCAAAAACGCTACTAGTGTAATCTAATCATAGGGTGGGGGCATGGTGCCTGGACCCTCCCTTCAACTTTCCACTCTGACCAGGAACCCCAACCA
This sequence comes from Sarcophilus harrisii, assembly GCF_902635505.1. Classification (NCBI taxonomy): domain Eukaryota; kingdom Metazoa; phylum Chordata; class Mammalia; order Dasyuromorphia; family Dasyuridae; genus Sarcophilus; species Sarcophilus harrisii. The sequence continues at coordinate 374,861,422 of NC_045426.1, read as the reverse complement.
GGAGCTCTCCTCTTCTGCAAGTGCTCACAGCCAGCAGAGTCCTTGTCCAATCACCTCTGCACTCAACTAGTCCTGATTCTTCTTCGCCCAGGGCTGCATTTCAGCAGCACAGCTGGATCTCGCATTTCTAATCAGTCAAGGCTCCCTTCGTCTTCCAGGACTCAGACCCCAACTCCACAAACCGTCCAGGAGGTGAAAGTCTCTCTGGCTCCCGCTGAGGCTACAGTCACCCAGCTAGCCCCAAGGGTCCCCACTAGATGTTTTTGCAGAGCTAGCCAGGAGGTGTCTGCACTTCAGACAGGTTAATTCCCAGCCCAGGATCTTTCTTAAAATCTTCTCAGGTTATATCAGGAGGACCTCCCTTCTGTCCCAAGTCTTCTTGAGTTTTCAATATGTTTTCCCTGATGCCCAAATTTTTTCTATTTGTGGGGAAATCTGAAGAGCTTGAAATTTACCAGCATACTCTGCCATCTTTCCAAAATCCTGTCAAATTTGCTATATTTTAAAGCTCTTTGAGGTAGCTTAAGCATGAAAGGTCTCTTAAAACCAAATTCTATTCTACCTCATTCATCTTTAAAGGTCATGGATGGTGTTTATCTGGAGGGAGAAACCTGCTTGAGGGCAACATGAGGAAGGGTTCAAATTGAAGAAAAGCTGCATCACAATTCTGAGCTTCATAAATCCATCCCTGTGACATCCCTGGGCCATGAGAAGTACCTACAACAGGGATACCCAGCTGGTGCTACTTCCTTAACAAAGCTAAAACTCTAATGAAATCCAGTGGGGGAAATGAACAGAGATGTATTATAGTTCTTGGTTGAGACTGATCCAAGAATGAAATGCTACTAAGCCAAGGCCAGGGCATTTGTGGTTCTCGAAAGGGAAAAAGTGTTGAAAAAAGAAAGTAAGAAAAAGAAAAGCCTGTAATAGGCAAGGAAAGTATAAGAGTATGTGTGGAGGAAGCCTCTTCTTTTGTTAGGAAAGTGTCCCTTGTGACAGTAAGTGGTACCACACCATCTGTTCACTGTATTATGGCTTCTCAGTGCAAATGCCTGTCATGTACAACAAGCAATTGAAGCATTAGGAAAGTTGAGAATTTCCAGGGTAATTCTCTTAATATAAAGCAAGTTCGTCAACAACTCACTGGGCCTTGGTTGCACTTCACAACCACCAACTTCAGCATTGCCAGGAAGGAAGAAATCCCTCCAGGAGTAATGCAATGTTTTCAAAGTGAGAAAGACAGAGTGAGAAGCCCCAGGAGAGGGAGGAGAAAGACACCCAGAAGACAACAGTCTGCAGTACTGGGAGAAATGTGCATGGTGAATCAAAATTGTGAGGAAACACACTGACTGTTGTTTGAAATCCCCCTTCACCTTGCCAGGAGATTAGGGACAGCTTCTTAAGAACCAGCTGGCATTCCCAAAATATCCTTTTCCCCATAAAAAGAATTGCAATTTAGGTTTTTTTAGTGGTAGTAAGACTAAAAGCATATTTAATAGGGATATTTCTAGGAAGAAAAACAGATGACATGCTGATTCCAAGGAAGCACCAAGTCTAAAAAATGTGGATGGGAAGAAAAATATGTACAGAGAAGGAGGGAACACATACAAAAAAATAAATGTCAGAGTAGTGATGGGACACAAGACAACTAGCCAAAAATAAATCAAGAATGTAGAGATATTGAGAAACAAAGCAAGAAAAGAGATCCATTTCTAGATTTCAATTTCCATAGGGCAAAGGGTTGGGCTCAACCTTTTTCTTATTTAAACTTGGTAACTATTGCAATGCCTAGCATAGTGCATGTAATAAGTAAAAAAAGTATAGTAGGGCTCTACCATGACCAAGATTTCCCAGTGACAGTCAGGTACAAAGTTAGAAATTTTTAAAAAAAAATCTAATATTTGGAGAACTAAGTTGACTCAGATAATCTGTCAATAAATATGAATTAAGTACCTACTATATGCCTACTTTGATGATGTGCTAAGCACTGAAGATTTAAAGAAAGGTAAAAGTCAGTTATTGACCTTGAAGAACTTAGAGTTTAATGGGAGGGACAACATGTAAACAATAATGTATAAATACATTATACATATGATAAATTGGACAATAGAGAGAAAAACACTAGAATTAAGGAAGATTAAGGGGGGACTTAATACAGAAAGTGAGATTTTAGTTGAGACTTCAAAGAAGACAGGAGGCAGAATTGAAGAAAGGGTCTTTTAGACATAGGGGATAGAGAGTAAAAATGTTCTAAGCAAAGCAGATAGAGTGTTTTGTTCAACTCAGATAAAGTGTCAGCTTCTTGTTACTCTCTGAATTTTTTATTCCTAATCTTTGGATATATACATCTGGCTTTCTAGTTATAAAAAAGATCCAATTTATTTATTTTAACCAATTAGGCCTTGAGGATCTTGCAAATGCTCTCCTATACCAAGCCAACCTGGATTTTTAGAGTCTATTTTCACTTTTCCCGATTTAAGATACCTATTGTGCCCCAAGAGAAGATAATGCTCTGATGGTATTTCCTTACCATTGGTAAGAATAAATTAGAACTTGTCAGTGTAATTGAACACTCTTGAATTTTTTTCATCATTTTCACTTTTTCCAAAGTAGACATCGGTAGCTAGGTATTATAGTAAATAAAGTGCTGAATTTGGAGTTACCATGATCCAAGTCTGAACCCTGCCCCATTCAGCTACTAGTTGTGTGACTTTAGAGAACTCAACCATTTTCCTTTGTTATTTTTTATTGCTTTCTTTTTTCTGGTTATAACATGTGCGTTAATTTTTAATACATATATTTAACATCTACTGGTCATCCTGCCATCTAGGGGAGGGGGTGGGGGGGGTAAGAGGTGAAAAATTGGAACAAGAGGTTTGGCAATTGTTAATGCTGTAAAGTTACCCATGTATATATCCTGTAAATAAAAGGCTATTAAATTAAAAAAAATAATTTTTAATACATATTTCTTTATGAATCATGTGGGAAGAGAAAAATTGGACAAAAGGGAAAAACCACAAAAGAAAAAAAGGGGAAAAAAAGTGAACATAGCATGTTTTGATTTACATTCAATCTCCATAATTCTCTGTCTGTGTGCAGATGCTGTTTTCTATCCAAAGTTTATTGGGATAGTCTTGGATCATAGAACGACTGAGAAGAACAAAGACTTGAATATTTGATCATTGCACAATCTTCCCATTACTGTGTACAATGTATTCCTGATTCTACTTTCTTCACTCAATATCATTTTGTGTAAATCTTTCCAAGCCTTTCCATAATTAGCTCATTTATCATTTAAAAAAAAACAATAACATTCCATTACTTTCATATACTCTAACTTATTTAGCTATTTCCCAGTTGATGGTCATCTACTCAATTTCCAATTCTTTGCCAGCACAAAAAGATCTGCTACATATAGTTTTGCACATGTGAATCTTTTTCCTTCCCGAATGACCTTCAACCATTTTCAAACTCAGTTTCTTCATATGTAAGTGGAGAATCATCATAATATACTTCATATGGGGATCAGGGTATACCAAGTAATTGTAGGATTCAGATTATTAGAGGTCTTACTCTGTCCTTGTTTCAGTGTGAGCACTTTTCCTAGATTTATTTTTACTAATAGTGAATTTTTAAGATTCACTATTATACTTATCATATATATATATGCTATGGGCATTAATAGTGCATTTTAATAATAGTGAATTTAATAATTCACTAGCTGCATGATCATAGCCAAAGTTCCCAACCCTTCTGAGCTTCAGTTTCATCATTTGTAAGTGCTCCCATATTAGGGATGTGCTTATCCTCTCCTATTATACAGATAATAGTATATTCCTGCTAGCATTCTCATCCATCTCTTCCCATAAATGCACCCTGGAAAAGGGGTAAGGAGGTTCCATCTAATGTGTAGGGAGACTGCCTCATATTTTCCTCACATTGCATGGATAGCAACGGCTATGCTTATGTTATACCCCAGCCTTGCTATATGAGCAGACCATCCTGTCTTACACTCATACAGTGTTCTGCTGACATTCTTTCCTCATGCACCATTGCTCTTTTCACATTTTCTGTGTGCCTCTCCATTACCCTTGGACTTGGGCAATCTTCAGTTTGTACTCTTGAGATAGGGTACTATTCTATCACTTAAAGCCACAACATCAATGGAAGAATATTGGTATTAAAATAATAGTCTTTTGTTCCAGGGAGAGGTTTGGGGTCACTTAAATAACTTTCCAATTTCCTAACAGTATTGTAGCTTGTTTTCCTCCTTTTGTTCCATTTTAGGCCCTTCCCTCTGTATTTTTCAGTGCCTGTCCAAAGTATACTGATGTGTATGATTTAGGGCTGTCCATATAACTTGAAATCACAGTCTGAATGATCAATTTTTTTCATCATCTTCACTTTTTCCTAAGTAGATAGTCATAACAGACTATTTTGAATGATAATGGATCTCATTTTATGATATCCTAGCTTGATATAATCTGCACAATTTCTTCCATAAACAAAACTATCTGAAGGACTTTACCATCAATGGGAATTCATCTTTGATTTAGACTCTCAGCTGGACTTCTCCCTGAGAGACTATACAATTGCAAAGTGCTTATTGCTTGCCTACTCTTTAAAAAAAAAGCATTAGATTTAGAACAGAACACTACCTTAAAGGGATCTCCTATGCAAAAATCATACTTGGGTAAAATTCCTTGAAAGATGTAACACCAAAGATAATTTTCTTTGATTTCACATTGTTATTATCAATTAAGGCATAAAACAGAAAAAGATTAATTCAAATGTTTTAAAAATAGAGAATGCAGCTTTTTTTTTAGCCGGGAGGGTGGCTATAGGGAGAAAATAAAGTAAAAACTGCACAGCAGAAAACAAAAGAAAACCTATAAGGAAGCAAAGAAAAGTTGGACAGCTTTGAAAACAATATGTAGTATTTATTTTGTAGATTTTCTTTTCTTCTTTCTTTTTGCTGAGGCAATTGAGTTAAGTGACTTGCCCAGGGTGGTCACACAGCCAGGAAGTGTTAAATGTCTGAGAGTGGATTTGAACTCAGAGACTCCTGACTTCAGGACTGGTTCTCTATCCACTGCACCACCTAGCTTTCCCAAATAGAGCTTCTTAAAAGGGAAATTTATTGCTATATATTGAAGCTTTTCTTATGTTCTGCTGTGTACATGGATTTCCCCCCCCTTTTTTTTTTCTGTTGAGCTTGTTTAAAATAAATTATAAAGTTAAAAAAAATTGGGATAATAATAATGCCTTCACTAGCTGGATCATTGAATTATTGTGAGAAATGTGCTGTGCAAACTGTAAAGTACTATATAAATGTAAGTTTTAAAATTTTCTGCCCTGGTTTGTCCAAGATGTTCTTTGAGAAAGCTGAACAAATTGGGTTCTAATCTCTCCAAATAAACATGTCCTTAATGTGCAATGATTGGACAAATCCTCCCATCACCCCTCCCCCTCTCTCCCTCCGCCCAATGAAATAAAACAGGATTATTGTGTTCTTAGGACTTCCACTATACCTCCCCCGGCAATGAGAAAGATAAAGGTCCCAACATTATATTGATCCTTTTGGCTGAAAAGATGACACTCTTGCTACCTCTTTTAAGGCATTATGGGAATCCATTTGATAAGGATTGTTTGTTCCTATTGTAAAACCCCAATTTTCTAGAATTCAAAGGAGTCCTACTTTTTGATGAGATGTAACTTAATCAAAAGCACAGGTGAGGAAGATCTAATACCAGTAAATAATCTTTGCCTCAGAAAAGGAGTTGGGAAAATAATGGGGCTCCTTTCAGGTAGACTGACGTTTCTCAAGAAATGAATTTAAAGGAACAGACTCATTCTATATTGCAGAATCTCAGAGCTTAAAAAGGAAACCAGAGATCAAACACAAACATACTTGAACAGGAGGCTGCTTTCAGCATTGCTCTAAATTGATCAACTTCCAATGGACAACTTCCACTGATGGAAAATTCACTCTTTCCTAAGGCATTCCATTCCAATTTTGTATAGCTCTAATTGTTAAAAAGGTTTTGCTTATATTGACACAAAATTATGCATGTTATGTCCTTGGCTTCTAGTTCTTCTTGTTTTTTTTAATCTTCTTTTATTTATGGGTAGACATAGAACAAGTCTTATAGATGATAGTAATTAAAATACTTGAAGAGACCTGTCACACAATCACAGAATCTAAGAATTGGAAGGTGTCTCAGAGACCATCTATTTCATCCTATATCTGACTAAGATGCCTCTTTATAATTAGTCTGACAAACAGCAATCCAGCCTCCACTTGAATACCTCCAGTGACAGGAAGCCATCCACTCCCAAGATAGTCCATTCTGCCTTGGGGCAACTCTAATTGTTAGGAAGTTTTTTCTTACCTTAGGCAAAAATCTGTCTCTTTGTATATAACACCTGTTTCTCCTCATTCTGCCCTAGGGGCCAAACAGAAGTTCCCTTCCTCTTCCATGTGACAATCCTTTAAATACTTGATGGATGTCATCATCATTCCTGATATCAAGTTTTTTATAGGTTAAAGATTCCTAATTTCTTCAATTGTTATATAGCGTTGTTTTCAGTCCTCTTACCACTCTGTCAGTCATCTTCTGAATTCACTCCAGCTTGTCCATATCATGAGAAGTGATCTAACCTAGGCAGAAAACAAAAGCTCCAACACCGCTGTGTTCTATAAACTACACCTCTCTTAGAGCGGCTTAGAATAGCATTTTTTTTTTTTTTTTCATTTTGCTGTGGCTCAGTTTCCCTGAATAAAAATCATTATATCCCACTTCTTTGTCCTTTAGGAATGAGGAACTTAAGTTAGAAAAAAGGCTCTGAAATACCATATAGTCATAAGATTCCAGGTGCCTTATCTCAAATGTCTGCTGGGATAATTCCCTCTCCTTTGGGCAGTTGCTCCTTGCCTAGCTGCCTCCTGCCTTCTGACCTTCTTATCTTGACTTCATCCAGTCAGAACTAAGTTATGATTCTTTCCTGGAATTATGGCTTGCCTCCACTTAGTTTCCTCACCCTCCCCTTATCTGCCTTTATAAAAAGGCTATAAAATTTTTTAAAATAAATTGCTTGCTGTGTAATTAATGCTTTCAGACAAAAGTCCCATTCAACCAGTTAGTCTTGGCTAGTCCAAATTTTTTACTATTAAAATATTAAAAAACAAACTCGGTCTTTCCTCAGTTTCTCTGGCATTATCATTTATGGAGAAATACAGGAAACCTGGGCAAGTACAGACCTTTGTTACCAAAGTAGAGGGAATGTTGCATTATTGGATCCTAAGAACCTCTAAGTCCACTTCTAGATTTCTCTCTTACCAGAATTTTTAGTCATTCCTCTCCTATCCTAAAAATAATGCACAATTTATTTTTAAACCAAGTATAGGCAATAAAATTCATCTCTATTTTGTGACATTTACTACTTAGTCCATTGTTCTTCCTGTTGAAATATTTTTGAATTTTGTCATAATTAAATGAATTACATATTCTTCTCAATTTTATACCTTCTTAAATTTATTAAACCTGCCTTCTATTGATTTATTCAAATCACTGATATGAATGCTGTTACTGAGCCAAGGAGAGATTTCTGAGATACTATATGAGGCAATTATCTTCAAGTTGATATGATGAGAATGTATAGTATTTATATAGTGTCTACTATGTGCCAGGTACAGTACTAATTGCTTTACAAATATCTCATTTGATCCTCATAACAACCCTGGGAGATGGGCTCTATTAATGATCTTTGTTTTGCAGTTAAGGAAACTGATGTACAAGTAAATAACTTGCCCAGAGTCACATAGATAAGTATCTTAGACTTGACTTTAATTCAGATTTTCCTGACTTCAGTGTACATGTTTAATTTTGGAAAAGGTCCTAAATAATACCCTGGAAGGTATTATTTTGTCCCCATTTAATAAGTATAAATTTGATTACAGAGAATTTAGCTATCGTTCCTTAGTGAGTCTACTTAATTATCATAATCTAGAATTTATGTCTCTCAATCCCAATATCTTTTTATTAGACCCCATATTGCCATTTAAGAAATGTAGACTGAACAGTAGAAGTATCCCTTTTCATATGACTGCTGACCCTTTCTTTCAAAGCAAAAAGAAATTGGGGATGGTGAAAAACTTGTATAATTTTCTTTGTACTGCAGAATCAACAAAATAACAGTATTCAATCTACTCCCTGTCACCTGAAACCTTGCAACTGGCATTTCTGGGGTCAGGAACATTTCTGTCTCTGATGTGACCCCATAGCACCAAAGTTCCTGTCAATTTGGGATAAACTGGATTATTTCTTTAAGGTGATAGGGGCTGTAATATTCAAGGACTCAGCCCTTTGTGACCCAAGTGTGTGACAAAGTTCCAAACCATGGCCGAGGACATGACCACAAATAAAAGTGGAAACATTGATTGATGTTGCAAGCCCTATAAAATGTCGTGGGACTTTAGGGGTCACCTTGGTCTGAGAATATTGCCCTACTTTACATTTTTGGAAAAGTACAGGAATGGGTGAAGGGCTCTCATGGACATGGAGGACAGATGAGAGAAGGAATATCATAGTTTTCCTCTCCCACAAAAAATGCAACTTTTGTTTCTAAAGTCACAGCAACAGGAAGGATATCTTTATTCCCTTCTATGAGACTGCTGAGCAGTATAAATCTCTTACTCTGAATTGGTATTCCAGAGATGCCAAATATTATCTATGGATAGAGTCAATGTATCATTGTTGTGGTCCACTTTAAGATCTTAAGGAAAGCTCTTCTGCTCTCAATACACCTATGATACCTGTTTGCTAAAAGCCTTTAATTCTACAATGAGAGATCAACTTTGTAATGCAGATATATCAAGGAGTGGAAATGCTATGACTTAAATTCATGTTACAGACTAAACAACTGATAATTGCAAATGATTGTTATATTCTGCTTTAATGTTTGCAAAGCACTTTAGGTACATTATGCCATTATGCCATGTCCTCACATCAACTCCATGAGGGAAATGATGAAAATATTATTATCATTCTTGCCAATGGAATCACTGAGTCTTAGAGAGATTAAATGATTGAGATTCAAACTCCCATATTCCCTGTTTTTCCTTGATGCCTGACTGATATCAGTGTAATGTAAAGAGCAAAGATTTGCCATTAGGAAAACTTGATTCCAGTCTTACCCCAACATTTAGTATTCTTATGGTAAAAACCAAAAAAGTGTATGTTTATTTTTGGAAATTGTATAGAAATTAAAGAAATTACAAATGTTGACACATTTCAGTAGACAAGCAGAAGAGGAGAATACCATAGATGTGATAGAGCTAACAGTTGACAAAGTATTTGACAAAGCTCTTCAGGCTATGTTTTAGTATAATATGGAGATATGTGAGCTAGACGAAAATAGATTCAAGTGGATGTCAAATTCTGTGAGAAACCAAACCCAATGAACCTTTATCAGTAGGTTAGGGGACTTTCAGAGGATAGATACAAAACATATATTTGATAGAATTGAGAGAGAGAGAGAGAGAGAGAGAGAGAGACAGAGAGAGAGAGAGAGAGAGAGAGAGAGAGAGAGAGAGAGAGAGAGAGAGAGGGAGTTATGTCAGAATATATACCAACATAAGGTCAACATGGGTACATATTTTCATAGCCATAAATGGGAGCATAGAAAAATCCATCTGTCAGGATGAGGGAAGAGTTTATGACCAGTCAGATAAATAGTCACAGGAAATAGAATGGGTAAATTTGATTACATGAAATTAATAAGCTTTTACACAAACAAAACTAGTGCAGACAAAATTAGAAGGAAAACAGGAAACTAGGGGTAATATTTTATAGCAATTGTCTCTATGTGTGTGTGTGGGGGTATATACATATATTTCTTATATATATATGTATGTATACATGTATATACTTATATATGTATGTATATATACATATACATACATTTCTTAAGTTTATAGGAAACTGAGTCACACTTATAAGAATAAGAGGCATTCCCCTGTTGATAAATGGTCAAATGTTATGAACAAAAAGTTTTCACCATGATTCAAGCTATCAATAATTATGTGGAAAAAATCACAGGGAAATGAAAATTAAAAAAAAAAGATCTCATAGAATCCACTTCATACTTATAGCTAATTTATTAGCTATTTTTTTTACAGATTAGCTAATTTTACAGTAAAGAAAAATGACAAAATATGGAAAGGATAGGAGAAAATGCAGACACTTATACACTGTGGATGGGTTACGAATCGATCCAACCATTCTAGAGATGAATTTGAAACTGCACCCAAAAAAGTTATAAAACTGTATATATTCTTTGATCAGCAATACCACTACTGGGTCTGTATCTCAAAGAGATGAAATAAAAATGAAAAAATCCTATATGTTCAAAAACATGATATTAGCTCTTTTTTGTGGTGGCAAAGAATTAGAAATTGATGGTATGTTCATCAATTGTGAAATAGCTGAAGAAGTTGTATTATATGATTATGATGGAAAACTGTAATGCTATAAGAAATGCTGAGCAATATAGTTTAAAAAAAATACCTGGGGAATTTTATATCAACTTATGGAATGTGAAGTGAACAGAACTAGGAGAACACTGTACACATTAACAGTAATATTACAGTAATGATCAATTGTGAAAGAATTAACCACTCTGATCAAGACAATAATTCAAGATGATTTCAAAGCAGTCATCATGAAAAATACTATCTACCTTCAGAAAGATAACTGATAATCTCTGACTGCAAACTGAAGTATAATTTTAAAAAATATCTTGTGCATTTTTATCTGTTTTCTTTTGCAATATAGTTAAAATGGAAACAGATCTCTACAATTTCACACATATAATCAATGCTCTTAAAGTATAGGAAGTGATAAAAGAATTTTTAACTCAAAATTTAAAAAAAGTATTGTTAAAACATTTTACATGCAGTTGAAAAATATTAAGTGAAATAAATTAAAAAATAAAAAATATCTAGTTCGTATAAACAGCACCTTGCTGCTTTGCATATGAAGTGATAGGGATTTGTAACTGTCTTGACTTTACTTAAATAATCATTTACATCAAGCAGATGGGAACTGATGATTAGATGCTGTATAATGTTGGGAAATTCCTAAACCCCAAATCTCCCTTTACTCAGAAATTCTACTCTAATTTCTAACTATAGCTATTCTTCTTATATTCTTTTCAAGGGCTCTCTTTTGTGGTCTGGTTCATATTATATATAAAGAAATTTCACACATATGATATTACATAGATTATCCTTTGTAAAAATAGCATTGACAAATAGATGTGAGTCCAAAGAAGATTTATTAAGATGATCATAATTCTTAAAAATGGCATACTAACTATGATTGAAAAAACTGGATTCCAAGGGAAAATATTTCACTATAGAAAATTCATAGAGGTGTAAAACTGTGTTCAAATATTGAAGGATTGCCTTTTGAAAAGGAAAGATTTGCTCTGCAATTGTCACCAATATTCAACAACAGCAATAAAAGTAACAGGAGCTATGTATAGAAGTTAAAATGAAGCAAATTTTGTATTAACTTAAGAAACTCCTAATGATTAGTCAGCTATGGTAAAGAATGACTAATTAAGTCAGTCTTCAAAACTGGTTATATTCAAGCAGTGACTGACCATCCCAGTTGGAAGGTTGAATAAAGTGACTGCTAAGACTTTTTTACAACACAAAAATCTGGCATATGATCCTTTGTCATTTCCCTACTCCTATACAAAGACTCTCTATTGTCTATAGTATCAAGTTCAAATTTCTTATCTTGACCTTCACAGTCTTCCAAAATTTTTTCAGATGTGTTAATATCATCTTCTCTGTAATTCTATTAATTTCCTATGATCAAATTTTGCATCATTATGTCTTTTATACTTTTCATGGTCCTTCTTGGATCATAGTAGATGCTCAATTCATGTTCACTAAATGTTCAGTTCACTAATATAATGTTTAATGCCCAGTAGGATTAATGAATAAACAAACAAATGAAGAAATGAATGAAATATTTAACAGTGCTATATGCTAAGGATCTATAGAAATATAATATACTCAGACAATTGTTGCTCTCAAGGAACTCATGTTGAAATAGGAAGAGAATAGATTTAAAAAAAAAGTTCCAGTTACAAATAAGACGGAAATGACTGTTGTCTTTAGGGTACAATAGTACCCTAAATGTTGATTAACATTAATATTAATCTTGATTAATCGATCTATTTACAACATAGTGAAGATTATTTCTCAGGAGCTGAAACTGAGACTAATTCCATGACCTCAAACAGAAACATGCCACCCTGATACAAAACTATGTTTATCATAAATTCCTCAAGCTAAACCATGTTTTTAACCTGCTTTTGATGTTCCAGAAGCTTGGAATAAAGATAGGTAAGTAACAAACCAGAACAAGTTAAACAGTTTTTAGTCAACTAACTTGTAGTTCTGAAAAACAGTCAGTTGAAAAAGCAAGTTAAACCAATTTTTTAAGCCACAAAATATGGCTGAACTTTTTATTATGGATTTTTAGAGATGATATAAATGTCAACCCGAGAGACTTATGTTACCAAAACCTTTGGGTAAATAAGAAATAAAACATTATTATCTTTATTATTTTTCTAATACTTTGGTAAAACCTATACTTTTTAATCAACAACTTATATTACCTGACTTGTTGGTTCATAAATGTTTATAGTTGTCAGATGGCCTATGCATCTTCTCACGACCTACCTGATAAAAAGTAAATGGAAAAACTAAGGGTTTTTTATACAGTGTCAACAATTGAACTTTTACTATTTTGTAACCTTGTTTTCCGAAGGCAGAATTTTCTACAAAGTGGGAAGAAACATGTATTAATATCACTTGGGTCTTGCTTGGCCTTTCAGACTAGGTTTTGATGGGCTAGTAATTATTTTCATAATTAACTTCAAAAATAAATGCTTTACATTTTGTACAGCTGCTCTCTGTTATATAATGAAGTTTACACAAAAATAGAAATAAAACAAAAAGTGAGGAAACATCTACGCTGACAGTCTTCTACTCATCACTTTTTAAAAGGTAGAAAGGAGGTGATCAAGACTATTTAAATATTAAATGAGTTTTGATTATTATATCTATAAACTCCTCTGTTATTGGATACAATAAAAACTACTAATGATAATAACAAATAGAACCCTTGGAGGGGGGAAGGAACAACTCTTTCCTTTCTTAATCTCAGTCCCTTCATTTGTAAAATGGAAAGGTAGAATAGGTGATTTCAAATGGTTCCCTCATGTTTCAACTTTTTATGAAATGTTTATAAACAGTACCAGATATGTACCAAATACTATATGAGCTACTGTATAGCATACAAAGAAATATGTCCTTTGTTCTCTGCCTTTAGGGAATTTAGCATTTAGCATGTAAAGATAAGAATTACAAGTGGCTGATTATCATGATATTCAAACAAATATGAACTTTGTAGATCTCTGGGATTCATACAGCTTCCTTGAGGGTACCTTCCTCTACTTTTGGCATATTCTTTTTTCTTTCTCAATTATTCCTTTGCCTAGAAACTCTACTTAGCTTGACAGGATCTTCTTGAATCACAAACACTTGCTATATCTCTGCCTATGACATTAGAAATAGGAATCCAACAAAAATGCTTAAGCACAACTTCACCTCTTACTCCATATTTTTTTCAGGCACTTTAAGAAATTTCCATGATATCAAGTGATTAAGTCCCACATGGATAAACAGCTTCCAATTTTTTTTTTTTTGTTTGTTTTTTTTTAACTTAATTATTTTAAAGGTCTTGAGCCTCCCCTTGTATGAGTTAAAATGCCTTATGATAAATATCCTATTACTTCATTCATTGCTATTCTGTCTAATTCCTTTGTGAAGCCGCTGAATCCCATAATGACTATTAAAGACTGGCACAATACCCTTTGATCCAGCAGTGTTCCTACTGGGCTTATATCCCAAAGAGATCCTAATGAAGGGAAAGGGACCTTCACGTGCAAAACTGTTTGTGGCAGATTTTTTTACAGTGTCAAGAAACTGGAAACTGGGTGGATGCTCAATAAATGGAGAATGGCTGAATAAATTATGGTATATGAATGTTATGGAATATTATTGTTTTGTAAGAAACAACCAGCAGGATGATTTCAGAGAGACCTGGAGAGACTTACATGAACTGATCCTGAGTGAAGTGAGCAGAACCAGGAGATCATTATATACTTCAACAACAATACTAGATGATGACCAGTCCTGATAGATCAGGCCATCCTCAGCAACGAGATCAACCAAATCACGGCAACAACAAGACTATGAGAGGATCTGTTTTGTTGGACATGGCTCTTTTCAATATTGAGATGATTCAAACCAGTGCCACTTGTTCAGTGATGAAGAGAGCCATCTACACCCGGAGAGAGAACTGTGGATATTGAGTGTGGAACACAGCATAGCATTCTCACTCTCTCTGTTATTATCTGCTTACATTTTGTTTTCTTTCTCAGTTTTTCTTTTTCTTTCTTCTTGATCTGATTTTCCTTGTGCAACAAGATAATTATATAAATATGTATACATATATTGGACCTAAAATGTATTTCAACATATTTGATTATCTGCCAACTAGGGCAAGGAGTGGGGAGAAAGGAGGGGAAAATTTGGAACAAAAGGTCATGCAAGGGTCAGTGTTGGAAAAAATTACCCATGCATATGGTTTATAAATAAAAAGCTTCAATAAAAAAAAAGGCTGGCACAACTATAAAATGATGACATAGTTGTATTGATCCACAATAAGTCAATCTCATTATGTTTTGGTCTCATTTTATCTCTGAATATATCTCTGAATATGTAATCTACTTAAAAGTGGAAATAATTACTCTCTCAGCATATTTCCAACCCATTCATACCTTTTCATCTTCTATAACTTTTGTCAGTGTTCTTTTATAAATCCTCTACAGAGATTCAATGCTCTTGGAGGCTTTCATCCTTTTCTCTTGACATTGTCTACCTGCCAGTAGAAGCTATGAAAGTACATTGCTACACAGATAACATTTTGAGAGCATTCTGTTTGCAAAACACCTTACATATATGATTTATTTGATTTTTACAATATTGCAAAGTAAATGATATTACTTTTTGCATTATACAGATAAGGAAACTGAATCTGATAGATGCTGAGAGATGTCAAGTAACTTAGCTAAAGGCTAGGGCAACATTCAAATTCATATCTTTCTAATTTCAAGTTTAGGATGTTTAGTACTATACCACTTTAAAATATCTGACTCATCCTGTCTCCTTTTATTTTATTTTTTGTTCCTACATATCATTGGATTCTTTCTGTCATTTTTAGGCTGATAATGTCAAACCTAATTCTGTTTTCCATCTCCTTCTTCATTGCATTGTCCATTAAGATACTAGCATCTGGAGTTCTTTGAACAATTTGATATTCCATGAATCACAATCATCCAGCATCACTGAAAATACTTCATACACACCTTAAAAATCACCTTTTTTGAAAAAAGTATTTATTAATAACACAAGCTACTGAAAGGAGATGCCACAAGTTATGCTCAATGTAAAGTCAGTGGTATAAATAACGAGTGTTTGGAATTAAGAATGGAAAGAGGTCAGCAATAGTTTAGAGTTTCCAGGAAACTTCCCTGGAGGAAGTAGAGCTAATTTGAGTGGATTAGCAAATTTGAGTGGATTAGCTAATTTGCTAATCTGGGCCTGAGTTTCTTTGACACCTGTTACTCTATCAATATATCTATTAATCTATGTTGGACTTCTGACACATCATAAATCTTAAGCCACTTAGATCACATTTATGCAATTCCTAAAAGGGGCAACTTTTCTAATCACCATGTGACAAATTCATAGTTAATGTTGAGAATGCCTGGATAGTAAGCAGATTATGAATGACCCCAGAAAGTTGAGAAGTAGATGGTTGTATAGTGGAAGGGAAGGGGATGCTCATAAATGTTTAACACATATTTTCTGGGGTGAAATATACTTATGATACACTTTTAAATTTAATCTACATCAGTGACATTTTCTGTATCATTTTTAAGTTAAAGTTGTTTAAAGAAAACCAACAAAATAACTCAGTCCCTTATTTGAAATATTTGCAGATTTCTCAGGTATAAAGCTCATACTGGAATTTAATAATCATCTCTCAAGAGCCTTTTTTGATGAGGTTCCAGAATACCAATAAGAATGAATAGAGTAAAGCACTATTAGGGAATGGGGAGAGATGAGATTGTGTTTGAAGTAAGTTCTAAAATTGTCTATCTCAAGAAGGGTTATTAGATAGTCCATCTTCCTACCCTCTGAGTGGTTGACCAAAGTCAAACAAAGTCTGCTTAGCTCCTACTCTGAAGCTAGGTAACAGGGAGAGACTCTGTTTCAACAAACATGCATCAAATGCCTACTAAGAGTCAGAGATCCAAGTATATCAAACATAGGCCCTGCTCCCAGAGAAATCAGAGACATCAAAAGAGCAAAGAATCTATATAAATACCTATAATTCAAAGAATAATAGAATAGGTACAAAGTCATTTGAGAAATGACTCAACAGGCATTACAACCTGAGAAAACAGGCATTACAACCTGAAGGTCCAGGGAAAGTTTTATGAAGGAGATAGCATCTGACTTTGACCTTAAAAAAAAGAGAAAAACATCAACAGATGGAAATGAAGGAGTTTATTTTAGAAATGGGAACAACAGAAAGCACAGCATTAAAGAACCCTGGACTCTTTCAATCAGGAAACCTCTATCAAGTTCCAGCTCTGCAGCTACTTTACTGGGTTAATATGAAAATGACCCTCTGTGTATTAGTTTCCTTATGTGTGAAATGCAAGAAGTGACTCCTAGGGTCTTACCTTCTTTGATATAAAATGTCAAATAAGAAATGGGTGAAAGGTAAAGAAGAACAGGGGGTAGAGAGTAGGCAAGAATAAGGGCAATACAGCTTGGTTGGAATAAAGAGTTAATAGTGGTATGAAATAAGGTCAAAAAAGAGATTGGAGCCTGACTGAGAAGGTCCTTGAATGCTAAAAATTGGAGTTTACATTTTTATTCACAATGGAATAGGAAACAAATGTGAATTTGTGAGAGATGTTATAGAATGGTGTTTTATGAAGCTTATTTGAGCACTAACTTAGTAATATAAAGGAAATTTTTTGTTTGTTTGTTTCTTGTTTTTAGCAAATACCCACTATGGCTTTTTGGTGCTATTTCCATCTCTTTTTGGATAGCTATTCAGGACAGGTATCCAATATGCAGTCTTAAAATTGGAAGGGGAAATCTGCTAGCCCACAAAGACCAGTGACTAAGAGTCATATTTATTGGTCATAAGAAAAGATACATAGGATCACAAAGAAAGAGCTGGGAAGAGGCCATCTAGTTCAATCCCTTAACTTTATAGATAAGAAAAGGGAGGTCAAAGAGATTAAACATCTTTTTCAAAGTTACATAAGTAAACACAAAGTTAAATACCATGAAAAAGATGTGAATATAGGGTTTCTGACTCCAGATACTTTTTCCATTGGACAAATCTAAAGCAAAAAATTATTTTCCAGGTCACTGTGAAGAATCACCATTTTACCCTGAATGGAATATCATGTGGATAATCTTATCCTTTACTGATTATGTAATCTTTTGGCTTCCCTCTTTGTCTGCATATCAAAATGAAGTCATGCCAGTGTTCTGAACACAAGGTATCTCACCTGTTTTCCTTAACATCACACGTGGCTTTAAGTGTTTCATTTTCAATGTCACACCAGCCCTGATCCTTCATCAAAACTGTGAATTTTCCATAGGTTTATTAGCCTTCAACTGTAATCATCTCTCAAATGAACCATCATCAGTGAGTTAATCTGACTTTTGGAGCCCTAATTATTACCACCTTTCATGCTTGTGGAGTTTTTCATTGTTGGAAAATTTGCTAAGACTTTCAATTTAGACAACAGTGGTTGTACCAGTGTAGTTATGGGAAGCACACAATTAAATTACTTACATTTATGCCACTTTATTGTTTACAGAACAATTTATAAAAGATATAACCTTATAACAGTAAACTACAGACCACATATATGCATCATAATCAAATAACTAGAAAGTTAGACAGCTCAAAGTCTAGGTCTTTGGAAAGAAATAAAATTACCTTTCACAATTAATAAGCTCTCTCCTCCCCATCCAAGTTGGCACCAAGCAATTATCTTTATGATGACAAAAGTGAAATTTCAAAAGATAGTCCATCATCCAGATATTTTATCTATATCATTCAAAAGGTTCACATTTGGAAATTTCTAGTTCTGTTACTTTTTTAATAATTCTCC
This sequence comes from Sarcophilus harrisii, assembly GCF_902635505.1. Classification (NCBI taxonomy): domain Eukaryota; kingdom Metazoa; phylum Chordata; class Mammalia; order Dasyuromorphia; family Dasyuridae; genus Sarcophilus; species Sarcophilus harrisii. The sequence goes on along the minus strand of NC_045426.1, from coordinate 374,843,065 downwards.
TAGAATCTAGCTAATTTAAAAAGGAGAGAAAGAGTCCCTTTTCCTACTCAGTGACCTAAAAATGGTATCTCAAGGGTCTGAAGATGTTATACTCCACTAAGCATCTGTCTCCCAGATTATTTTTTCCAAAAACACACAGATTCAGCAAATAAGAAGTCAGTAATGTACAGCATTGCTAACATTGTTTTCAAATCATTACATTATCATGCTGGACTCAGACTAAACTAACACATTTTCCAAAAATCAAGGGGGATGATATTAAAACTCAATAATTAATATCAATGTCATTGGAAATAAAATATTAATCTAAATATTTTACTTGCCTCTTTTGGTAGGACACTGGTCTTGAATGACATAGGATAAGAAAGGGATAAAGCTTTGGGGGTGCTTATAGACAATCTTCTTTGCTTATCTGAATTATATCTTCTAGGAATTTTGCAGAAACAATGCAGAAGAAAAAAAATTTTCCGATGTCTCTTTGACAGCTACAAACACACTCATTGTGTCTTCGTTGAATGAAAAATATAAAGTGTCAAGGTGGCACTGGAAGATTGACTGGATTCTAAATGAACTTTCTGATAGTAAATGTAAAACTAGAGGGAACAGAGCACTGGTAATGAAGGAAAATACAAGGCTAAGTATTGGAAAGTAATTAGCGAGCTCATCAGTGACAACTCTTTGATGGCCTGAACTGCTTCCAGAAAGATAAGACCATATTGTTTAAAAAAACAATTAAATCCCAACTGACACATTCATAGAATTATTTTACATTCACATGCAAATCCAGAGGCACAGATTTGCTCAACATACTAATAACACTAGAGAAGAAAATAGAATCTAAGGGAGATAATGTATTTGGGTGTGTAAATAAGGGCTAGTACAAGCTTGTTGAGTTCATATGTGTGTAAGGATAGCTAAACTTTGGCACTCAATTACAGGTACATAACAAGGGACACAATATCAGAGATCTTAACAATGTTACTAACCTATATTAAGTGTGCATGTTTCTAATACTGTGGTTAAACTCAGGAACAACAATAACAAAACACAAATAGAATTTGTCTTTGTTTGTTTGTTTGTTTTTGCTTGTTTTTAATAGAACCATATCATGGGTTAATGGCTTCTACCAAGGCTTAATTTTGCTCCTATCTTCCCTCTCCTTCCCAACTTCCCTCACTAGATCCTTACTTTCATCGGATTTAACTGTTAAGTTAAAACATAATGTATCAGGGATGCTATAGATATGAAATGTTGCTTTGACTTTTAGATATTATCATATTATTAATTTTATTTAATTATTTTATTTGTTATGAGGTACTTATAAAGTAAGAGTAATATTAAAATATGTAAATAATTTAAAAATAAACTGCTACATAAGAAAAGCTGAACACAACCAAATTTTTGAATATATTGGTCTCACAAGAAATTCATAGACTTCCAGGATTAGCTATTTGCTCCCTTGATTATCTCCTCTTATTCCAGCTTTTTCAATATCTCTCCATTGAAATCTCTTCCTTCAAGCATTCTAATGCATTCCATTTCCTTTCAGTCAACAGAGGCAGTCAAATATTTATTAAATACCTACTATATATAGGGTGGTAAGTGAGATGCTGGGAACACAAAGGTAAAATTGAAACAATCTCTGCCCTTGAATGCTGAGAAGCTTGCATTTTATTTTGCTGTGAGTCTAGTTATCATTTCCACTTGAATGTTTACTGCTGTCTGAAACTTAATTTTACTTCTCCCCCTAAAACTAAGAATTTTTCTAACTCTTTTATTATTTTGCATATACTAGAGGCCTAATCCTTTCATGTTAGAGTCAAGAAAACTGAGGTGATTTGCATAGTCTTACAGATGGAATGTGCAGCAGAACCATAATCCTGAATCTCTTAATCTTCATCTATTATTATCCCAGCAATGACACATATTGTTTTCCTTATGATTGGACTAATATCCTAATTTCATAACCTTGGCGTGATTTTTGAATTTAATTCACTTCTATGTCATTCCATAATTCAATCTGTTATATGTATTTTTGCAATACTTTTCCCACTCTTCTCCCATTGTAAACATACTTCTTTAGGCCCTTTGTCTTTGCCCCCACCAGACTGAACTGTATAATCTTATCTCTGGTATTCCTTCAATAGGAATTACTTCAATTCTTCTCTAATTCAGCCTCCCATGTTGCTGTGCATGTATGTTTCCTTTGCATTGAGATGATCAGGCCATTATTTCTCATACACATACAAATACACATGTACATAAACATATATTCAGTGGCACTATATATGCTTGCTTATATAAGTTATATAAACTAATGATTTTGGCATTTGAGGTTCTTTACAATCAAACTGAGTTTCAGAAACATTAAATCATTTGTTCAAAGTCTCACAGCAAGTGTTTAGCAAAATATAGAATTATAGGATTGTAGTTCTAAAGCTACAATAGGCCTTAGGTGACACATCAGGTGAAATCTTCTCATTTTACAGATGAAGAAACTGAGGTAACAGAGGAATTACCTAAATTGGTCAGGGCCACAAAGTTAGCAAGTGCTCAGTTCTGAGGTGGATACAGAATTTGAATTCAGGTCTTCTGATTCAAAATCCAGTGCCCATTACACTTGAAGGTCAATGAATCCTGTGTGTAGTTTTTACATGAGCTTTGCTTGCACTTATTATCTACAATTATTTCATTAATAAAGCAATATATCTACATCTATACTATATCAATATGTATGCATGTATCTCCTCATATAATTACATCTCGAAGTGACTGTATGAACATCATTCTCTCTGCCCTCATCTCTTTCCTCTCTAATACACTTGATAATACACTGCTCTTAAATTAATATCCTTAGAACTACTACTTTCTAATTATGTGACTATATTCCTGGATTTCTACTCAATAGATAATCTCCTTAGTTTGATAGCCAATATCATTCTTAAAATAGCCTCAATCTATTTTTTAAAACCTTAATGTCCCCCCTGAAACCTTTTGCTCAAGTAAATTCTTTTACTCATTTCTGTCTGAACCATCTTGAATCTTCTTATCTTTGAATTTCTCTCATATTCTTCACTCTACTTGTGATACAACCATTTTCCTCTCATATTCCATCCAAATCCATCCAATTTTCAAAAATTTCAAAACTTGTCAGAATCATTTGTCATGATGACCGTTTCCTCCTCAGAACTCATTGTATACATTGTTTTATGATCTAATAGGAAAAATAGTTTATTTAATAATTTAGGACATTTTTGTCAAGATAAAATGTATTTGTACTGAGAATAGGGAAATTTCATGTATTTTTATATAAGATATAAGATATAATAATTTATATCTTTGGTATTTAACTCAGTATATCTTGAATAGAACAAGCACTTAGCAAATATTTGTTAAATTTAAATTTTATTTTGCATTCTTCAAAACGTATTGCTTGTGTTTCATTTATTCCTTGTTTAATTGACTATATACCCCTCGAAAGTGAATGATGTTTCTTATTTTGTATCTTCTTTAGCAGTGAGCATCTAACATAGAAAGTTACTCAATTATCCAGATGTTTTGTCTCTATAATGTCAACTTTCCAGATGTTTGGAATCTTCAAGACTCAATATTGAATATGTGTTGTTTTATTTTTTTTTTAATTTGTATACAGATGCCTACTGAAGAGACAATGTCAATGTGTATATACAAGGCCCATATGTAGCTAGAGAAGGATATATGTTGACTAAAATGCTTTTCTGACTCCAAAGGTGTATCTTGATGCTTATCTCTCACATTCTGCAAGAAGCCTTTCTTGGTTCTGCTAAATCTTAATGCCTTCCTTCTGTGGTTATCTCTAATTTATCCTATTGTACCTTGTTTATATTATAAACAATTAACATTATGTAGACAAAACATCTGGACATTTCAGTAACTTTCTGTGTTAAATGCTCAGTGATAAGGAAGATACATAGCTGTTTGAATGTGTTGTTCTTCATTAAATTAGAAGCTTTTTGAGGGCAGGGAGTATATATATTTTTTCTTTTTGTATCCTAGAGCCTAGTACAATGTTTATGCTTAATAGGTACTTAACAAGCACTTGTTGATTTAAATAAAGAATTATTTCATATATTTAAAATCATATATTAGCACACTTTATCTAATAAATAAATTTTACAACTTCTTGGTTTTCATTTAATTAAAACAGCTATGGTAGGTCTACTGGGAATGGTTCTGAACAATCAAGGGTTTGATAAAACTTCTGGGAGATATATTCATAGTTATATTCCATTAACTTAGTTGAAGTTCTCTAGTCAAGCTAATCATCTGGCCTCCCTTACTTCCTCTTCAAGACCAATTAGATTAAATTAGTCATATCATTAGATTAGCATGATTTTATACCTTTAACTCTCATCATTAGAGCTATATCCACTAATTTCATTTAGAAATAGGAGGAAGAAGAAAGGAAGTAGATATAGCCATCCTATACTTACAGCTGCATTCCAAATCCCAGAAGTCTGTAGAATTAAAATCAAAATTATTTTATGACTATTTTACTATGCATCCAAAATTTAAAAAAAAAAAAAAACAGCTCTGGAGAGGGCTGAAACTCTGAAAAGGTATGCTTGAATGAGACAGCAGAACACTTAAGGTTAATATTCAATGTGAGATAATGATTCTATACATATTTAGATGAGATGGTGATGTGATGGCTCTCCTCACCACTGGTGTTTGCTGAATGTTTTGGTGGTGAGATAATCATAGGCAATGATTGGAGGGAAGTGGGGGAGGTGGGGGAGTTCTCCCCCTAAAGACCAAGAACTTTGATTAATTCTGACTCTGACTGATCCTGAGGCCCTCCAGGGATCTAGTCTGGACATTACACAGCTCTATTATTCTTAACCTCAATTGAATAGAAAATTGGAGGGAATTGCAACCATGGTCAGGGAGACTCCAAGACACTGGCAAGAATCTACTCCTAATTGAGCAAAGCAAAATTAAGGGTATAGAGTAAGACAAGGCAGGAGGGGACTTTTACCTTATTCTATCATCTTACATCTGCCAATTTTAACTGATTTTTACCAAGGTGCTAATTCAACTGTTTTTCCCTTCTTGAAGGCCTTCAAATATAGTCAATATCATCTAAATTGAAGGATCTCTGAATTCATTACCCTGGTGAAAAGTCCAGTTGCTCTCTCCTCGTTGTGGTTCTGTAGCAGGTAAGTAGGGATAGTGAGAGAATCAAAAATGTATAGATAACAATAATTTCAGAAGTTCATCTCTCTCATTTTATAGATGACAAAACTGAGGCACAGATATTGTTATACCAGATCATGGAATTAAAAGGTCATGGTTTTAGAGCTAGAAAAAGCCTTAGATGACACTGAATGCAACCCTCTCATTTTACAGATGAAGAAACTGAGGCAAACAGAGAGATTACATGAATTGATCAGGGTCACAAAGGCAACGAGTATTCAGTTTTGAGATGGCCTAATTTGAATTTGATTCTTCTGATTTAAAATCTGGAGTCTTTCCACTTGAAGGTCTTTGACACCTGTTTGTATCTTCTACACTAACTTTATTACTTACAACTATTTCATTTATAAAGCAAAAACTCTAAATGTATTTATGTATGTATGTATCTCCTAGTACAATTGCATCTAGAGTTGACTAAGTGTATGTTTTGTAACCAATGAAAAGCAGCTATGAACTTCTTGAAATGGATTTTCTTTTCTTTCATTTATACTCCAATGGATCCTAACACAGTGTTGAAAAACTGTAGGTTGGAAAACATAATAATTGTTGGAAAAATACTCATGTCTTGATTGATTTTTGTGGAGCACTTAATTGCTATCTAATTCTTTTATGCATATCAACTTCTTCACTAGACTGTAAGTTCTCCCCAGCAGGGGACTTATCTCCTACTCCTTTGTATCCCCATGGTGCCTAGTACAGAGCTCAAAGAATGTATGCTGATTAATTGATTGCTCTAAGTAATTCATCACTAAAAAGGCAATCATCTTCCAGGCACTCAACAGTTGCCTGCACAACAACAAACAGTTACTTAGAGCCTTTAAATACCAAAGGGAACTGGTGATGAATAATAAAACAACTTATATAAAGCAACGAGTCACTTTGTGACTTCAGAATGGACAGTCCATAGAGAGTGAAACAGAAAGGAATCACTGTCTTGCTGGAACATAGCTCATTGTTATGCATAATCCACCACATAATGGGTCAAAAGCTGTCCTCACAAAAGTGATAAACAAAATTGTTAAAACACAATATTCTGCAGCTAGCATACAGGGAATCCAACCATTACGGATATTTTAGTGTGTTCCTCAAAACATCTTGATATTGTAACATATTCTTTATCTGGAGGTCAGATTTTCAGCAGCTAAAACTGTCCAGAACTTGGTTACAACCAATAGTGAAAAGGGCCATTTTATACAGATCACATGGACTTGGCTTTGCAGGAGCTACTCATGTGTGTCAAGTAAAGCAGCAGATTAGAAGCCATATGAATACATAAATATCAAAAAGAAACAAGAAGTAAAAGGAGGGGAGTAGAATCCCAAATAATCATAAGTTCATGGTTGACTATGGGCATTTGAGGGAGTAGGAAGAAGTTCCATCTATATACCTCAATAGAACCTAAAGATATCTCATATTAAAGAAAGGTATAATAATTTACATTAATAATGATCATGCTGAATCATGAAACAAAGGTTAAACCATATTTGATGTTGATGACCAGTGTGATATAGTAGAATTTGGTTGTATCTCATTGGATAAGTCATTTAACTCTTTAGCATTGTCTTTGAAAGGAGGAGATTGAACTAGATACTTTTTAATTTATCCTCTGGCTCTGAATCTTAAGGTGCAGTAAGTATATAATGTTGTTTAGCAATAACCCTATTAAATAATTGTTAGAAAAATACTGGTCATTAGAATGTTAATTTCCAGCTATGTGAAAGCCTGGCTTTTATAGAACAACCCCACACTTTCAATTGGTCAATTAAATACCAACTATTTACCTCAAGCATTGTTTTCTGAATACAAAGACAAAAAACGAAACAATCCTTGTCCTTGTCCTCAAGGAAATTAGATTATATTCGATCAGGGTGACATATTCACATAGAAGTATATACTTACTATGAACACAGGAAATACAAGCTAATTTTAAGGGAAGAAGTATGAGGTGGAAGGATCAGGAAAGACTACCTATAGGAAGGTGTGTTTGAGTTGAGCGTTGAAAGAAATTAGGAAGTCTAAGGGGCAGAGGTAAAGTGAAAGGACACCCAAGCAGGGGAAAAATGGGTAATGACATGGAGATTAGAGAGGCAAGGTCATGGAGTGTGTGAAAAGGAGTAATGTAAAAAAAAATTCCTACTCAGAAATACTAGATAAAATGCTGCTCTACAAAGGTTCCAGTCATCCTGTTTAAAGGTTCCAATACAACAGTGATAGAATGGAATCCTAGAGAAATCTAAAGTCGGTTAATTATCTTGTGATTCCCTATGGTTCTCAAGGACACGTACAACTTTTCCATTACAGGGGATATGGTGACTGAGAGACCATAATGTCATGGCTAACTAGAAAGCTTGAGTAAAATATGTCCAGAAATAATATCAGCAAAAAAGGCCAATATTAACTATATAATATGTAAGGACATATGCTTATATTTTCATAGATCTGGATTCAGACCAAATTGATGGGATGGGGAGTTTTGAAAACAGAGCTCCACTGCTTTAAAACTCTTGATCACAAATGACCTGACTTGCTTTCAAGGCTACGTCTCTCTTGTCTAACCTTTCTTATATATTTCGGTAGACTGATCAATAGAGTCTCTCCCTCCCTTTACCCACTGTCTTTAACTAAATAAGCCTTACAAGGTGAAAAAATGTCAGTGAATTAATATTTATTTTGCAACATAAAAGTACTGGTGGTATCTACAAATAGTTTAATTAATTGGGATTAATTTCATGTGCAAAGTTTGTCTCTGCAGGTGTTGATGGAGTAATACATCAAAGAGGTTTCACCTCGATAAAAAAATCAATGGCAACGTAACCTTGATTACTGTCTCTGTTGATGTCACACATAACACTAATCAGTCATGGTTTGCATCAAATATTATGGTGAACACATATTATTAGCTTTCTTTACTGGTATTTTTCAGGAGAAGGGGCAATGTTCATTCATGTAGAGAGCCATTCTCTAAGGAAAGAGAATGTGGTAAGGATACATTGGAGCAAATGGGAGTAGTTTAAAAGAAAATTCCATGAAGATGAAAATATGAAATAAAACACAAGGATGAAAGTTAGAGATTACTTTGCAGGGAATCAAAATGCCTACTGTATTTTCACAAATGGCAGGTCTCTACTGAGAAATACATTATAAAGCAGTATTATGACTTCCAGAGATTGATTGCAGGGGTGAATGCATGTGACATACATAATGGCCAACTTTAAAACTCCCTTCCTCCAAAAAAGGTCAAAAGATTTTCCTAACCATTCAATATTCATTAGTTTATTTGAATCCCAATAGGGAATTTGATTTGTAATAACTTAAAACAGAAAGAAATCTATTTGGATTTTGGAGTCAAAAACCTTGGATTTGAATCATGGATCTACTTTTTATTACTTGTGTGTTCTTTGACAAATCATTTAACTACTCAAAGTCTCACTTCCTTTATTTCTGAAATGTAGTGACTGAACAATTTAGTTTCTTAAGTCTCTTCCAACTGTAAGTCAACATTCAACAACAACAATATGTTTTAGAGTCTGATTGCATTTAACTGGTGGAGATTGTGTTTCAAATAGTAGACCTTTTAAACAGTCAGTCACCTATGGAAAAACCATTAAGAAGGATAATTAAATGCACCTAAGGGGAGGCAATATTTCTAATAAAAAAGGAGAAGCTCAGATGCTCAGCTATGAGACTTGCTCAAAAGCAGAGGTTCCTAAACCCAATTCTATTGATCCATTTTAAGGGGGTCTATGAATGTGGATGGGAAAAACAAATTACATCTTTATTTCAAAACAGTTTTATTTGTATTTAACTTTCTGTATTTACAAACATTATTCTGAGAAGTGGTCCATAGGCTTCACTGGACTGCCAAAAAGGTCCATGGCACATAAAAAACAAACAAACAAACAAAAGGTTAGGAACTCCTGCCTGAAGGAGAAATCAAACTTTTTTTTCTTTTTGTTTATTGTTTTTTTTTTTTTTTCAGAACAAGAAGAATTTTCTCAATCTTATTTCAAGAAGGAATGAGATCAGAAAAAATCAATACATCATGGGTATTAAAAATATTGAGTATCTAAGGTTACATATAGATAGATAGATAGATAGTTGGATAGATAGATCAATTGATTGATCATGGATAGAGCACTTATAAAATGCTTATTATATACCAGGTACTGTGAAAATATCTAGAGACAGAAATACAAACAAGAAAGTTCTTACACAATACTTGTAACTCATAAGAACTTTGTCAATTATAGGGCAGTTAGAATACCTATATTATTAGGACAGTTAGTATACATATAAACGTATAGATAGAGAGATAGAGGAACAGAGATACAGATCTATTTCTATCTTTTTTCTAGACAAAAGGCATGGGTATAGTTGAATATAAAGGAATAATATCTAAGAAAACAAAATTAAAAGATGAGACAGAAATATACTTGGAGAAAGGAAAAGTGAGAGGTCGAATGGCATGAATTGTCTTCCATAGAAGAGGTAAGAAAAAGTTTTTACAGTGGAGGGGAAATAAGGGAGGGCAAGAAGAATAAGTGAATCTTAACCACATCTAAATTGGCTCAAAGAGAAAATATGGGTATAGAAATCTATCTTATTTTGCAAGTAGGAGAGAAAGGCTATATGACAAGGAGAAATGTGGTAAAAAGGAGGACATATTAGGGAAGGGGTAGTGAGAAGCAAAATACTTTTGAGCAGGGACTGAGTGAAAGGAGAGAGAGAATAGAATAAACAGGAAAATACAGTTAGCAATAGTAATTGTGAAAAGAATTTTGAAATAAGTTTCTTTGATGAAAGCAAAACTAAAATGTATAGGGAATCATGTCAAATTTAGTAAAAATAAGAGCCATTCCTCAATTGATAAATGGTTAAAGGATATGAGTAGTTTTCAGATCAACAAATCAAGCTATTTATAAAAATATGAAAAATCTCATTATTGATATAAGAAATGCAAATTAAAACTCTTCTGAGGTTTTACTTCATATTTATTAGACTGATTAAAGAGAAAGAAAAAAATGACAAAATTTGGGGAATTAATGAAAAATTTTTTTGGAATTTAAAACATTAACCTTCTGGTATAAATTATAAAGGGCTATAAAAAGAGGAAATACCATTTCAAGGTTGTTTAAAAGGGAGATTTTAAAAGAAAATCATGTGTATTAAAAAATTTTTTTTTTGGCAAAGGGTTGGAAAATAGGGTTCCCTTGAAATCAAAAGGAAAAGGATTAAGAAATATTTTTTAAAATTTGGCACTTCTTAAAAAATTTAAATTTAAATTTCCACAAAATTAAATTCCCTTTAAAAAACAACCGAATTTGGGATACAATGTTGATTTTTACTCAGTTAAATAAAAATTCTCAAAACTTTTAAAAAAACCCCCAACAAAAAAATTTTTTTTAATTGAAAACCTTTTTTTTTTTTAATACCAATTTGGGAAATCTTAATTTAAAACAAGAAATTTGTTCAATTTTCCTCTTCCCCCTTAAATAAGCCTTTAATTTAAAAATTTTAAAATTAACTTTACACAATAATAAATGCCAAAACTTTTTTCTTCAAAAAATCAACCTAAATTGAAATTACTTGGAAAAATAAAAATCTTGGGATAAATATAGGGACAAAAAAATTTTTGCTTCCCAAAATTTTTCGGGTTAATATTGTTCATTACTTAAGAATAATTTGGTTGATTTTGCTGGATCCATTAAGGCTGGTCATCCTTTTTTTTTTGGGTATATAATATTTTCCTGCCATTTTAAAATATTTTAATCTCTGGTTTCTGAAATCATCCGTTGGTCATTTCTTAAGAAATTTTTAAATTTTTATACCCTTTTTCGCCATTTCAACTAGGCATCCATTCGTTAGTTTCACCCTCAAAAGGGTCCCCTTCGACATTCCCTTTTTTTTTAACTCTTTATTAACCATTAAAAACTCTTCAAAAGGGTTCACATTTAAATTTTGGCAAGTTTAAACATCTCAAAAGGTTTTTTCTTTAAATCCCCCGAATAATTCCCATTTTCCCACTCCCCTCAAAAATCAATTTTTTCCTTCTTTACCAATAGGTTATATTCAAAGGTTGTCTTTTTCATTTCCAAATAATATTGGGCATTTTCAATCTGTAAATTTCTTTTTTCTTTGTCTTTTACCTTTGACCTTTTAATTTTAGAAATGGCTTATTTTTATTTTTAATTTTTAATATTTTGGAAATCCTTTATAAACCTTTATGTAAAAATTTTTCCCTTTTTTCTTCCTTTAACCTTTTCATTAGTTTTTTTTTAAAAAATTTTAGTTATATAATGAAATTTTCTTTTGTGACTTGATTTAAATTTTTGGTTAAAAACCTTCCCCCTTCCAATTGGGGAAATTTTTTTTCCTCAATTTTTAAAATTTTTTTTTAAACTTTTAAATTTTACCTTATCTTGGTTGGCTTAAAAATTTCAATCATTTCTAATTTATTCCAATTTTCCCCAATTTTATAAAATGTTTTATCCCAAAAGCTGGGATTTTGGGTTTTAAAAGGGTTTATTTTTTGATTTTTACCTTAACCCTTTTTCCATTCAACAATTTTTTAAACCAAAAGTTTTTTTTTTAAAAAATTTTTGTCTGGTAAGCTAAGAACCCTTTGATTTTTTTTTTTTAAAATTCCCAAATTCTTGACCTTTTTTTTTCCAATAATTTGTTTTTTTTTTGGTTTAAAATATTTTTTGATTGGTACACTTAAATAATTATTTTAATAAATTTCTTTTTTTTTTTTGTTCCAAAGGATTTTTTTAATTTTTAATAATTAATTTTGGAAAATGGTTGTAATTTTTAAAAGTTTTGTTTTCCCTTAATGTTCCTAAAATTTTAATTTTAAAATTTTTATAATTTTTTTGTAATTATGTATTTTTATAAATATTTGCGATGATTTTTTTTTTTAACCAATTTTAAATTGGGATTTTTCTTAACTTTTACGTTGGGGTTTTTTAAATATAAGATGCAAAGGATAATTGGTTTTTTTTCCCTTTTTACCTTTTAATTTTTCACCTTTTACAAATGGGTTTTCCCAATACAATTTAAAATAAAAAAAGGGAATTGTTTCCCCAATTTTTAAATTTCTTTTCCCAAATTTATTCTATGGTTTTAAATAATTTATTATTTTAAGGAAAATCCTTTTTCCAATTCAAATTTTTTGGGGAATGGATGTTATTTTAAAATGCTTTTTTGTCTTTAATTCATTATTTTTTAATTTTTTACCTTATTGTATTTCATTTGAAGGGCTTCCTGGTAAACCTCGGGAAAGTGTATTTTTGGAGATGATTTTTGTGTTTTTTTGTAATATTTTTTTTGGGTTTTGGGTTTAATTTTATGGGTTGGTTTTAATTTTTTTTTTTTTTTGCCTATTTTTGGATATCCCTTTTTCTAGAAGGGAATTTTCTTTTTCCTTTTAAAATTTTTTAATTTGTTGTTTTTTTTTGGTTTCTTAAATTTGGTTGGGGGTTTTTGGGGGTGTTTTTCCTTTCCCTTTTTTTAGGGATTTAAACTTTTTTTTTTTTTGGGGAATTTTTTTAGGTATTCCTTTTTTTGGTTTAAATTTTTGGGGTTGGCCCTTTTTTTAATTTTTTAATTTTTTCCCTTTTCTTTTAAGTTTTTTATTTTTTCTCCTTTTTTTCGTTTCCCTTATTTTAATTTTTTTTTTTGAACCAACTTTAGTTTTATTTTGTTAATGTTTTTATTTAAATTTTTTACCTTTTTTTTAAACTTTAGTTTTTGATTGGGGTTTTTATTTGGTTTTTTTGTTTTTTTTGTTTTAAAATTTTAATTTTTTTTTTGTTTTTTGAAGCCCTAAGGAATTTTCCCTCTTTTTTTGGGTGATCCCAAAATTTTGGTTGATGTCTCACTTGCAACTTGGTGTTTTTGCAAATTTGTCCTTCCCCTACTTAAGTGAAGGGGCCAAATTTTGGTTTTTCTCTTTTTGTTGATGTTTTTTTTGTCATGCGGGCTTTTTTTTTTTTTGCTTTTTAGGTTTTTGTTTTTCAATTTTTAATAGGTTCCTGGTGAGAAGAAAGTTTTTTTTTCTTTTTTTTTCAAAGATCCCATCCTTTTTTTTTTTTTTCAATTTTTTTTTAGTTTTGGGGTTTGTTTTCAATTTGAGGTTGGTTGGGGATCTCCTCATTAAGTTTTTTGCTTTTTTTCCACCTTTTCCTTTAGGGAAGTTGGTGCCTACCCGGTGCAAATTTTGGAATTGTTGTTGTTTATCTTTTAGAGGATGTGTTTTTTTTTTTTTTAACAATTTTACTTTTGTTGATTGGAAAGGATGGCCCCTTTTACTCCCGAAGATTGTTTTGTGCCTTTATTTTTTTTTATATCCCCTTTTTTAAATGTGTTTTTTAAAAAATAAGGGGTTTACTTTTGATGTTGTTTGTTTTTGGGAGTTTTCCCATTTAATTTAGGTTAAATTATAAATTGTTTTTGATTAATAAAGATTGTGTTTCTTTTTTTTTTTTAAATTTGCCCTTTGTATGATATTTTTTTTAACCTTTTTGGTTTTTTTTTTTTTTTTTTTTTTTTTCCTTCCCCTTTTTTAATGGGGAGGAAAATTTTTTTAAAAAAATGTGTTTTTTTTTTAGGCCAATCTGTGGGGTAAATTTTTTAGTGTTTTTTTTTAGTTGATGTTTTTGTTTTGTGGGAGTGGTTTTTTCCCTCTTTTTTTTTATTATTTGTTTTTTTTTCTATTTTTTTTTAATCGTCAATCTTATAATGTTTTTTTTTTGTATTCAAACGTAAATTTAAATTTTTTTTCCTTTTGATTTTGGTTTTTCTTGGGGCTTTTTTTGTTTTTTGGTTTTTTCGAAAAAATGGAATTCTTTGGTTTTTTCCATCTTCTTCCCTAAAAAAGTCCAGTGGGTGTTTTTTTGCTGTTAATTTTGTTTTGGAATTTTTGGTTTTTTTTTGTAGGGGGCGGGATTTGGGTGATTTTTGTGGTGGTTTTTGGTTTTGGCTGTGTTTTTTTTAATTGATTTTTTGGCCTTTTTGGGGTTTTATTTTAATTTTTTGAAGGTGTTGATGAATTTTTCAATGCCTTTTCCTTTTTATTCATTGGGGTTTTTTGTGATTTTGTTGTTTTTTTTTACAAGTTTGGAAAGTCCAATAATTGGATTTTTTGATTTTTTAAGTTGTCTTTAGTAGATAATTGTGGTTTTTAGTTTGCTTTTTTGTTTTTTGTTTTGTGTTAATGAATTTTAGTTTAATTTGTTGTTTTTTTTAAAAATTTTTTTTTTTTTTTTTCTTTTTCTGTATTGCTTAGTTTTTTGAATGTTTGTTTTGGTTGTGGTTTTTTATTTTTTTTTTTAGTGTTATTTTTTTAATTCCAGATTCTTTTTAGTGAACTTTATTTTAACACTTTTTCCTGTGATTTTTTTTTATTTTTCAATTTAAATTTCCCTTAAAATTTTTTTAACTTTTTTGTTTTAAAGTTGTTTTTTGGGTTTTTTCCTTTATTTTTTTAATTTTTTTGGACTTTTAATGGTTTTTGGAACTTATGTAAAGGAGGACAGTTTGATTTTGCTGTTTGGGGTTTTCGGTTTTGATGTTTTTTTTCTGATAAATGTATTGTTTTTTTATTTTTTTTTGTTTTAAAGTTTTGGGTGGTTTAGGAAGAGGGTTACCAGCTTTCTGCAAATGGGGGAGAAACCGATTTGCTCCGGTTTGGGAGTGTTTGTGAGAGTTTTCCCTTCCCCAACAGGAGGTGGATTCCACTGGGGAGCTATCAAACTGTTAGTAGGGCTGAGTGGATTTACGCCCTCCCGGGCTAAAGGGTGAAATGCACCGCCCAGGCCGGAGCCTCTTGTGGGACTGTGAGTTTGCAGCTGAGCGCAGACTGGAACCAGAAACAAACCTGCCCAGTGTCTCCTATGCAAACCGGCCCTGGAAAGCTCTTGGCCCCAACCGAGCTCCACCCTTGCAGATTGGAGGCTAACCCGGCCGTCCTCCCCGTGCAGGATCCTTCCCAAGGAAAAGCCCCTTGGGGGTTGGGGCTGACCCTGCTGAGATCTGTGCCTTCACCCTCGTTTGAGACTCTCCTCGGAACCTAATTTCTGAATCCCCTGGCCCCGGAACCAACCTTTTTGGAGGACTGGATTTTTTTCGGCTGGTGAGTTGTTTACCCTTATCTTTACGAATTGTAGCAGTCAAGACTATTTTTGAGGCTCAATATAATATTGATAAAGAGGGTAAGAGAAGAGCTTAGAAAGACGTGTGTGTCTTCTCCGCCATCTTGGCTCCGCCCCTCTCGAAACATACCTTTCTTAAACTTTATTTTTCTTGAGAGTTTTTTGGGGGATGTAGAGGGAGAGCTACATTTTCTTTTGCAACATGACTTTTATAGAAATATTTTGCCTTCTCAATAGTGGGGGTGTGGGAAGGGAGGAAGGGAAAGAATCTGGAAATCAAAGTTTTAAAAACAAATGTTAAAAGATATTTTACATGTAACTGGGAAAATAAAATATTAAGTAAAAACTAAAAAGTAAATAAATCACATTTCAGTGGTTCTTAACTGAAAGTAACTTACATTCAAATGGGGGAAGATATAAAATAGAGTTAGAAATGATAGAATTTATCATGGTAGGAAATTGGTCAAAAAATAATGTGAAATCTAGATTTGAAAAGAAAGGGCAAAACAATGAGTTAAACATTAGTACTCTGGCTAATTCTTACAATAGATGGCTGCCTGACACAAAGATAAAATAAAGATATAAGAATTTGTTTATGGATTTTGTTTTCTTTGTTCTATTTTATTTAAATTGTTCAATGTACATCTGGTAAGCAATTTGATGATTTAATTGATTATTGTCATTTAATATTTACTTTTTCTTTGGCAATAGTGATGAAATAGTTTTCTGTTCATAATTTTTCAGTCCTAACCTATGACTAGATAGCTGTGTCAGCCAACAGAATTATATTCTAATATTAACAAAAGCAACCCATATTTATGTTACATATCAAATCTTCTAAAGTATTTTCTTCAAACAACTCTAAACCTTTAAAATACTCCTGTTTAATTCTCTTCCAATTTCTCCCTGATGAGAAAGCAATCATATAGAAGAGGGAAAAAGGATTTGGAATAAAAGATAAATATTAAACTTTTTCTAAGACCTATTGCAAAATAGATACCTAAAAAAATAAAGATCTCGAGCATCATAAAAATCAGCATAAAAAGCCATTCCATTAACAAGAAGATGATCTCAGAACAATAGCTGCTTTTGCTTCTCCTGCACTGTTATTTACTGAATTATCCTGGTCAGCAGAGAAGATTTTGTTGCTTTTGCTGAATGGTTTTCCTTTAATGGGACAAAAAACTGCATTATGTCTCAAGATAAATGTCACCAAATCAACTTCCTAATTCATTATTGGAAAATAATACAAAAAGTGATTAAGATAAATTTAGTTCATGTGGGAGGGTAAGTTGATATAGATGCTTTTATGATACTGAAAAGAGGGCATATGCTAAATTTTCAAACTCTTAAAACTTTTGTGTCTTGGGAAAATGTCCCTGTCATTTTGTCAAATTTTGTCTTTTTCTGACTGTAATTTTTAGATCTGTTGTTTGAAGAAATTGTCTTAGTAGTTTTTTTTTTTTTTGATGATGATGATGATGATGATGGTGATGGTGATGGTAATAGGCTGAGAGAATAGAGGTAATCAGATGGTTCAATGAATAGATTGCTGAGCCTATAATCCAAAAGAACTGAGTTCAAATCAACCTCAGAATTTTCTGGTTGTGTGACTCTAGGTAAGTTACTTAACCTCTGCCTCTGATTCCCAGATTCTTCAGTTATAAAAAAGGAATAATAATAGTACTTATTTTCCACGGTTTCTGTTAATGATTACGTAAGATAGTAAGCATAAACAACTTGGTATTGAATAGGTACCTAATAAATGCTGTTTTCTTTCTTGCTTTATCATTACATTTATATCTTTAAAGCTTATGCATTATTAAAGCATTCAGCTTTAATAAAGAATCACTGAACATGTTTCATTGAACATATTCACATGAATATGTGTTCATTGTTCTGCTGGAGGAGATTCAAGGGAAATTAAAATGTGTTCTTTTCTTCAAGGAGCTTACAATGGAGGATAAAGTGATAAACAATCAGAAAATTATTATAAACT
Organism: Sarcophilus harrisii; assembly: GCF_902635505.1. Taxonomy (NCBI): domain Eukaryota; kingdom Metazoa; phylum Chordata; class Mammalia; order Dasyuromorphia; family Dasyuridae; genus Sarcophilus; species Sarcophilus harrisii. The sequence goes on along the minus strand of NC_045426.1, from coordinate 374,825,680 downwards.
ATATAAGTCAGAGTGACTTAAACACTGTTATAATGTGACACAGACAATAATGATAAAGGGTTTCAAAGAAGGGGCAGATTAACTTTGAATAGTATGATTAAGGGAAAAAGACTTTTAGAAATTGAACAAGAATGAAATGAGTAGAATCAGGTGAAAAAATTTGTACAATAACAACATTGCTATAAAAACAACTTTTAAAGCTGTAAGAGGGACCATTCATGTTCTAACAGACTTCATGATGAAATATATCATCCATTTGGGAGAGATGATAGAGTACAGACTGAGAAATTTTATTTAAATTTGCATATTATATATATAATATTTATATGTGAACATATATAGGATAATATATGCACCTATAATACATTATGTGCATGCAGGCATCAAGAGAATTAGTTTTGCCCATGTATATTTTTATAATTTTTCCCTTTTTTCCCCCCAATAAGATTAGGGATACAATGAAGAGAAAATAAGTTCTTTAAAATAATAGTACAGAGTAGACCAATAGAAATATGAAATGTTGAGGGTAACCAATGGGCCTCAAATCCATCAATAAGTTAGTGGAATATCTATCCCAAGCAAGTGAATATTTCCTTGCTGGTGAAATAGGTAGATGAGAACAATGTGTCCCAATGGCCACAAAGGTGACTGTGGAGCTCCCTGTGGAATACTTAGAGCTTGGTCGTGCATCAAATATACTAAGGTCATCAACTCTATCCTAGACATCCTGCTTTTGTCTTGCTACTAGATTTTTTTTGACTATGGAAAAGAGTGAAACTGGTGACTTTGCATAACTCTGGCTCACTTAAATTCAATTCACACACTAATCAAGAAATCACCCCATGATTATCACTGGTCCTTTTCAAAAATGAAGGACAAAAATTTCAGGAAGTATAATATAAAAACAAAATACATCAATATTTTTTTAAAGAATGGTAGGATTCTTTATGTCAGGGAGCAGATTTCAGGTGAGGAAAATAACTTAATTGATGGCCAATAGTTGGAAATGAATGTGCTCATGACATATTTTTAATATGAATGATAAATTACTAGGTTCAGAGTTAGGAAGTCATGACTTCAAATTCTATCCCAAATACTAGCTAAGTGACTACAAATCACTCAACCTGTCTACTTCTTGCTTTCTTTATCTGTCAAATGGATGTGATGGTGGTGGTGGTAATAGTGTATATATGGAGGTATTGATATATGTGTATGGAAATATATCTATATATATGTGTCATATTTATACATGTATAAAATTTGAATCTCAAAATTCCAAGAATTCGGTACTATAGTTATTATTACCACCAGATATAATGATTTGCAAGTGTTAAAATATTAAGTAAATATGGTCATTATTCTTCCACACTACTTATTTTGCTCCAGTTTTGGCTAAATAAGACCAATACTTTCTGATGGTTAATGAGGCTAGTGATGGATAATCATGGGAATGGGAGAATTTCAGGAGAGAAAAGAAGCAAATCTTATGAAATGAAAAAGGCTACACGCAAATAAAAATTCTTTTTTTTTTAAAAAAACTCCTTTGGACTTCTTAGGGAATGGATTTTATAAGCATTTGTGGTCAAGGAGAAAGAAAATCCTGTACTGGGAATTAGATGATGAGTTTCTAGTCAAGCCATCTAATCAGCTGACAAATTACACATTTGATGCAGGTCTCACACTTTTTATATACATTGGCTTCTATATGATACCTGTAGAAACTTTTCCCCATCAGATAGAGTTTTTCTCATCTCTCCCAGGAGTATAATAATACTAATACAGGACACATCACAGAGTTTAATGAGCATTAAGGTAATGATCCCTACATACTTTGCTCTGTTTAGCTGATGTTTTGAGAAGAGTATTCATTCAGTTCTGAATGACAAAGTTTATAAAGGTATTGTTAAACTGGAAAGAGCCCATAAACAAGATGGAACAGAGAATTGAAAGCATGCTTTTTGAGGAAAGTTTTAGGGAACTAGGAATGTTAGATGAGAGAAGATGAAAAACAAAAAGAGCTCAAAGCATTTGAAGGACTTCCATTACACAGAAGAAGCACTAAATAGACTTTTATTTGTCCTTAGAGAATGGAAATAGAAGCAGTAGGTAAAAGTGCAAAGAATCTCGTACGAACTCCATAAACATAAAATGTAGTTTCTAGGATGTAGTGGGTTATTTCCCATAAATCTTCAAGCAAAGAGAAGGTTATCACTTTATGGTCATGTTGTACAGCATATTCTTGTATGGATATGGATTGGAAAAGATTATTCATCTCTACAATTTTGTGAAAAGACATTGTTAGGCATTATATAGATGAAAGTTCTTATGGTTTCTTGATTTTATTGATGAAAAACACATTTTCCTTCCCATTTCTCCTGATTTTCTCATCTCTTATGACCTCCCTTTCTCCACTTTCCTAATCACAATTCACCTCTGCTTCCCTTAGTTGTTCCTCCTCTTGTTCTTATTTTACTGTCTTTTCCCTTTCTGCTTCTTTTATCCTCACCTGGTGTATTAACTATCCCTATTTTCCTGTTCTATTGGTCCCCTTAGTCTCTCCACACATCTTTCTAGATTTTCTTTTTTCCAGGCTCACCTCACTCTCATCTACATCTTTCCTCTCCATCTCCTTCTAATCAGTTTTGTTAGCCTACTTTCTTGGGGTAGAGTCATGAAGGAAATGAATGATTTAAAAAGTAGACATTGTAATGTTGGAGAAACTGAGGCAAGATAGAGAATAGAGAGTTTTTAATAATTTATTTGAGAGGGAGAGATTATCTGAGGCCAAAACAGGATCCATGTTGGCCCCAAGGCTGAATTGGACTCTCATCTAAGATCCGGGTAGTAAGGCAACAGGTGGAGTCTGAGCATTGGTAAACAGCAGGAATTGCCAAGGACAGACCGTCAATCCAATTTTGACAGGGTTGGGGGTAGGACCATAAATTCTTGATAACTTAGGAGGACTTAGGAGCTAGGTTGCCTGAGGTTATCTGAGATCAAACCTTTACAATTTATAACCGTAGAGTAGCCAGCCCTAAATTATATCAGTCCTAATGGTCAGGAGGTGGGGTTGCAACCAGGGGGATTGAGGCAGAACAATTCGGGGAAGTGAGGCAGAACAATTTAGGGAAACTGAGGCAGGGCAATAAAAGGGAACAGCATTTTGGTTCCTTTGGTCTCATATCTTATTCTCTTCCTGGCCTTATTCCTGGATTCTAAACTTCAAAACAATACCTCTGCTGCTAAACCATCCTAGAATTTTCCTAAGTACTTACAGCTTTATCATCCTTCAATCATCTTGAGGCCTTCTTACCCTGGAATAGCTCTTATAAAACTACCCCCTTCTCCAAATGATGTTTTCCTTGTAGGGTCTTCATTTTATTGAAGGACCCAGACAAGCCATCTTTCACTCCCCTTCCAGCCGTCTTTCAGTTTCCAGATTTCAACATCATGCCAACTCATAAGTCCTTTCATTTCTCTTCCACCTACTCATTCCTCATAATTTTTAGCTTCCTTTTGTGTGATTTTTCTCTATTAGAATATAATCAACCAGAGTGCAGAAAATCATTTCTGTATCTATCCATATCCCCAGTATATAGCACAATGCATGGTACATAGTAAGCATTTAATAAATCTTTTTCCCTCCCTCCCTCCCTCCCTCTCTTCTTCCCTCCCTTCTCTTTCTCTCCTTTCTTTCCCTGTCTCCTTTCTTTCTTCCTTTCTTCCTTCCTTCCTCCTTCCTTCCTTCCTTCCTTCCTTCCTTCCTTCCTTCCTTCCTTCCTTCCTTCCTCCCTTCCTTCCTTCCTCCCTTCCTTCTTCGCTCCCTCCCTTCCTTCCTTCTTTCCTCTCTCCCTCCCTTCCTCCTTTCCTCCCTCTCTCCCTTCCTCCTTTCCTTCCTTCTTTCTTTCCTCCCTCCCCCCTTCTTCCTTCTTTCCTTCCTTCCTTCCTTGTAGGAAGCAGGTTTTTAAATTGGCGAGTATCAATTTGCTATGATTTCCTATAATTTTCCTTGTCCTCTAAAACATTTTATGCTTAAACAATGACAACAAAATAAAACAGCATCTTTCATAGTGTGAGCTAATGGGGGTCATTCTCATCTTTGGTTTGTGAGCTATTAATAGACTATTTGTGCTTCTTTAATATATTTTTTTCTTTGATTCCCCAAATAGAACACTGCCTGAAGAACATGATATTAGCTAGGGTTTTCATTGTGGCAGGAAGAATGATTTCTCCTTTGTCCAGAGGTTGACACTGGTCCCTGGGCATGTTTTCCACTTTGTTCCATGAAACCTTGGAACTGATCTGAGTTTGAGGCTCTGCACATTGATTAGCTCCATGGGGACATGAAGCCGAGCAAGAAATGAGACTCCTGCTATCTGGATAATGCTCATGATATTCAAATATATAAACATGACTTTGACATGAAAATATTCATTAAATGTTAATTGGGAGGGGCAGGGAATTAGAGCAGGAGCAGTCTCTTAAAAGAGAGAGACTTTTTTTCTTTGCTTAGTGTTCTGCTCAAAAGGGAATCAATAACTGAATAAACATTTATTCCTTCCCTATTATGTATAAGGAACTTAAACAGTGTTGGGTGGGCTAGAAAATAAATCAAACACAGAATTTAACTCCAGGAGAATATGCCATATCAAGATAGATGGAATATGGATAAATAATTCTAATGTAAAGTAATATTTGATACAATGAATGGTTCAGGCAAAAAAAATTGCCATAGGACTTAAGGGAAAGAATGGATTTATTAGGGGTGACCAGAGAAGTCTAGAAAAAGATGAGACAGTTGAGACAGGCCCTTAAGCATGTGAAGGAGGGCAAGATCCATGTTTTTGCCTCTTTTTGCATTTTTAGTGTACCTTTTATTTAGATGTTTAATAAAATCCTATTTATTTATTTTTATTATTATTATAACTTTTTATTGACAGAACATATGCATGGGTAATTTTTTTTTACAACATTATCTCTTGCACTCACTTCTGAATAAAAGCCTATTGAATGACTAACTTGATTCTGATATTTTATCCTTATATTTTCTTCACCTTGTAAACAGGTTAGGCCTATGGCATCAGATAAGGGCTGGTGTGTAGGTGGAAATTAAATACATATAACCAGAGATAAAAGAAAGTGGAAGAAAAAGAGTCAGGCCTGTGATTTAAAATAAAAATAAAGAAATCAAAATAAAATGTCCCATTTTGACTAGATAACAACTCATATTACTTTAGTACTTGAAGATTTAGGAAACCATTTGCTCACAACTTTGTGAGGTGAGTATCGGCCTCTTTTTCATATAATAGAACTGAAACGCAGCAAATTTAATTGACTTACTCATTATCATAATCTACTAAGTGTCCAAGCTACGATTTGAACCTATGACTTCTGACTCCTCTTCAATTCATTGATATTGACTTAATTCTAAAATGTCATGTTAACATTCCCTTTTATAAGACAGAGAAAATAAAATGCAGCTGAAGGCAGAGAAAGCTGAATGATCAAAATCCATGGTATGCTACCACATTCTACCATTGGTAATAACATTGATTAATATTTAGTGCCAATTACTCATTTCTAGTATATTTGTTCATTCGTAGTTATATTTTTAAACAAGAAAGAAAATTAGAGCTCATTTAATCCATTCCCTGCTTTTTATAGATGAGGAAACTGAATTCTTGAGAAGTTAAATTATTTCTACAAGGTCACATAGAAGTAGCAGCAGTAACTGATATCCTAGTTCCTAAGCCTACATTCTTTTCATTTCAAGAATTTATTCAGCATTTATTATGTGCCGAGCAAATGACAGACAACACGGCCTTAGTTTCTGAGGAAGTGGATTTTAAAGTATAAAACAAATAGTCTTCATCTCATTTGCTCTCATGGATAACTATGTACATCTAGGGACAAAATGACTGTCAGCAGGACATTAAAATATGTTATGAAAGATTTATACATTCATCAACTCAGCGACACTTGTATCACTGACTAATAGATCCACTTGTTATGGAAGAAAGTTACTTAATTAGGCTCCTGACTTCCAGTTTCCATGCTGGAACATGTCCCATGCATCAATTATTTGTTCATGAGAAAGCGCTAGTTAACAATCTTGGAAAGGAATATGTATCAGATATACTGTCCAAAGACTTACAGGGTTTGCAATTTGTACAGCTGTGGTCACTATTTCAGTCCTCCTGGGAAATATCTTTCTGTTAAGGGATTGGTAGGGACATTTTAGTTTTGGCATATTACAAAATCTGGCAACATTTGTCTTTGTAACTTCACATCTCTTATTTCTATATAATTTGCAACAGAGTCAAACATCGATTCAGGGACCACCCAATGACTTTGTACTCCCCTTGGCACTTCAATTAAAGTGGAATGATTTGAACGACTTATTTCTCATAAGTAGTTAGCTTCTGAATGTGTTCCCCTATGAGAGTTATCAGTTTAGAGCTTGAAGTGAGTTCAGAAGACATGTAAATTCTTTACTTATATTGATCTAATTTGTCAAACACCCAAAGGAAAAGCTAAAATTTGAACTCAAATCCTATGCTTCTAAATCCAGAAATCTGTTCATTGAACTATGTAAGGAAACTATGTACTCTCTGAGTAAGACTGGCTGACCTTACTCACATTGTGAATTTTTATATATGGGATTTTTGATGACATATGGGTGGGATAAAATGTCTCTAAAACAGACTGTGCTTGTGAGGTACCCCAAAACCAGAATTCTTCATTGAGAAATTTCTGGCACTCTGGAAGAAATATCATTAGATAGGAGGACTTTGCCAGTGATAGTCAAATAATTTTACATAGTTACAAAAAACTGAAACTGATAGAGAAGGGGTTCTCTAAAATTCAGTATCAGTGACTGATTATAATGTACAACAAGCTTCAGTGATGGGTCAAATTAAATATAATGAAATTAAATATAAAAATATAGCTTGAGTTAAAAAAATCAACTTACAAAATGGAAAATTCTTTTCAGTCCACTGAAAAGAAAGTAAACTCAGTCAGGCACTTTGATTATACCAGTAATTATTGATATTTATGCCTATTCTATAAAGTCTTTACAAAAACATCTATTATAAAAACAACAATATAAAAATAATCATTTAGGGCATTGATGAAAGTTTGACATGGCAGTAATAGATAGACCTTTGCAACTTTTTTGATCACATACACCTATTAGTTAAAAATATTTATAAATGTGTACCCTCATATTTACTTATTTCTCAAATACATACATATGCTAGTTCAATATGTAAAATATTGAACTAACATTTAAATAAATTAAAATCAAAATCTTGAAAGTATAAGATGAAGGAATAATAAAAGTGATATTTTATTTAATGATATAAAATGTTTTTGCTCACAAAAATATTATTATTAGCAATTGATTCAATATGATTTATATTTTTGAAAATACTGTCGTAAAAGTTTGTAGTGCAATGATTCAAAATTCTGATCCTAAGTTCAATTAATTTTAATATTTGGTATTAATATCAATCAAGGAAATTGCTTGCTATTATACATATATATACATATATATATATATATATATATATATATATATATATATATATATATTTAATGTGTGTGTGTGTGTGTGTGTGTGTGTGACTACTGCATTTAGTACCCAGAGAATATTAAAATCAGCCAGAGTCAGCATAAGGGAAAATCCTTGATCTTTATTCTTTGTGGAGGTGAAGGGGAATGGTGATATGAAGTGAGAGCAATCGCAACATGAATCCGGCCAGCAGTGCCTCTGGCTCTCACACTCCACCCACCAAATCCTCTACACAATCTCCTATACAACACATCAAACTTGCACAGAAAGTGGGCAGAGCCATTCTTTCTCCAAGCATATATTAATAGAGTATTGTCCAATTACTAATTAGCCTCAAGTGCTTGGGACCTAAGTGTAACTACTCAAGAGCTTCAGCCCATTACAAATATACATTCATAATACACCTATATACATATATATGTATATATAAACACATATATACATATTTCATAAAGTTACTGGGATTCCTCTAGGAAAAGTACATTATTGACTACATATAAGATCACAATAGCAATTTTTAATCCCTTCCACCTATTATAGAATGATTTTAATTAAGCTAATCAATTTCCATTTTTCCTAGCTTTGAGTTCCCTCTAAATCTTGGTCCTTCAGCCCTCTTTGTAGTGGCTAGAAACTGGAAATTGAATGGATGCCCATCAATTGGAGAATGGCTGAATAAATTGTGGTATATGAATGTTATGGAATATTATTGTTCTGTAATTATTGTTCTGGTCATTACCAGCAGGATGAATACAGAGAGGCTTGGAGAGACTTACATGAACTGAAATGAGCAGGACCAGGAGATCATTGTACACAGCAATAACAACACTATATGACGATCAATTCTGATGGACGTGGCTCTCTTTAACATTGAGATGATTCAAACCAGCTCCACTTGTTCAGTGATGAATTGGTTAGGGCATTGGTTAGGGCATTGATGAAAGTTTGACATGGCAGTAATAGATAGACCTTTGCAACAGACCCTAACCAGAGAAAACCATTGGAACAAGAGTGTATAGCACAATGTACCATTCTCACTCTCTCTGTTGTTATTTGCTTGCATTTTGTTTTCTTTTTTAGTTTTTCTTTTGCTTCATTCTTGTTCTGATTTTTCTTGTGCAGCAAGATAACTGTATAACTATGTATACATATATTGGATTTAACATTCATTTCAATATATTTAACATATGTTGGACTACCTGCCAGCTATGGGAGGGGGTGAGGGGAAGGAGGAGAAAATTTGGAAGAAAAGTTTTGCAAAGGTCAATGATGGAAAAATTACCCAGGCATATGCTTTGTAAATAAAATGTTTTAATTAAAAAAATAAAAATAAATAAATCTTGGCCCTTATTGGCCATTTCTTTTCAAGCTACATTATAAAGAGGATACTCAAAGCAGTCATATTCATTCCTTCATTCTAACTATTTACCTTGCTCCTAACTCTCTGGTCATTTTTCTGCATCATGCTTCATCCAGTATCCTACTCCACTCTTCTCCATTTTCCATGTTCCTTTCATGTGTTGTTTTCCCTCATTAGAATATATATACTCCTTAAACAAGGTACTTTACTTTTTCTTTTGTTCATATCCACAGACCTTATCATAGAAGATTGTGCATAGCTAAATTCTTAAACAATGATTTTGGATGGTACCTGTTTTTTTGCAAACTAACCAGGTATTGCATTTTCATGTCTTTATTAAATAGATATAAAATTCACTGAAACTCTTAAATTGTAAGATTTTAAGCAAATTTTTTAAAAAATTGCTCCTAAGTGTTTAGATAGTTTACAGATACGAGAATTGTTAAAGATACCATACACCAAGTTTAGCAATCTCAGGAGAAAAGTGTAAGGATTCCAAAGAGACAATGATTAATGGTATCCAATGTACAGAGAGGCAAAAAAGTAATAGGACTAAGAAAAGGCCATAATATTTGCAATTAATAGGTCAATGGTACTAAAGAAGATAGGTTCAATTGAATGAAGAATAAAGGTTAATGCTAAAAGTGAAAGAAAATGTGAAAGGATAGAAGGATGGTTGTGGCCTTAATGGAAAAAATGTATTGAGAGTAAGAGTGAATCTAGAGGGAAGAAAATGTAAGGAAAGCTGAGATGCACATCACTATCAATTTAAGTCTTCTCAATCTGTATCACTCACCTTTTTTTATTCTCAAAAATAAAATATATATATATATATATATATGTATATATATATATATTAAATTTTCCTTGTTATCTGAAAAAAAATTGAGAGACTATTGTTCATTACCATTATCTTTGAGAATCCACTAACCCTGGTAGACCTTTGCAGTTCTGACTCAAGGATATAATGAGAAGCAGGGACTAGATGAGCATTTGTTGAAGATGTCATATACATGGAAGGCTTGCCAGATACAAAATGTACAATACCTGTGCTACATATATTTATTAAAAACTAGAGTCTGTTCTAGAAACTTGGAATGCAAATATAAAAGATTAAAAATCCTTAAGGTCAAATAATTTATACTTTAATATGAATACAGGTAAATTAACAACTTGGAGCAAGAGAGGTGGTTCTATGACAACTGAGAGAATCAAGAAAAACTTGATTTAGGACTTAAAAATTGATCCTGCAGGATGCTTGAAATTTTAAATGACAGAGGCAAGGAGGCAGCATGGTCTAGAAATGAGATAGTCTGCAAAGATTTGGAGTCAGATGGGATGCCATGTAATGACAAGAGTAAATAGGTCTATTTGGTTTCAACATTGAATGTGTGATAATGAATGATATACAGTATACCTAGAAAGATAGGATAGAGCCATAATATAAAGTATTTTAGATGCCAGAAAATATTTTTTTTTTATTTTATCTTTATTTTATCCTGAAGGTGAAAGAGAACAACTAGCTTTTTTAGAATGTGGGAGGAAAATGGTTAAAAACATGCTTCAAGAATAATAGTCTCCGAAAACTATATTATAAAGCAGTAGTCATCAAAACTATTTGGTACTGGCTAAGGAACAGAGTGGTTAATCAGTGGAATAGGTTAGATTCACAGGGCAAAATAGTCAATGACTATATCAATCTAGTGTTTGACCAAAAAAATAATAACAAAATTCATCTGGAAGAACAAAAGGTCAAGAATTTCAAGGGAATTAATGAAAAAGAAATTGCCAATAAGGTGGTCTAGCTGTGCCAGACCTAAAACTATATTATAAAGCAGCAGTCATCAAAATAATTTGTTCCTGGCTAAGAAATAGAGTAGTCGATCAGTGGAATAGGTTTGGATAACAAGACAAAAAAGTCAATAACTATAGCAATCTAGTGTTTGACAAACCAAAGACTGCAGCTTTGGAAATAAGAACTCACTATTTCACAAATACTATAGGGAAAATTAAAAACTATTATGGAAGAAATAGGCATTAACCCAACCTAACACCATATACTAAGATAAGGTCAAAATGGGTTCATGATATTGAAGAGTGATATTGTAAGCAAACTAGAAGACCACAGGATAGTTTCCCTCTCAGAGCTGTGGAGAAGGAAAGAATTTGTGTCCAAAGAAGAACTGGAACTCATAACTGAACACCAGATAAAAATTTTGAATATATTAAGTTAAAAAGTGTTTGTACAAACAAAACTAATGCAAACAAGATTAGAAGGGAAGCAATAGAGAAAACATTTTTACATTTAAGGGTTCTGACAAAGGCCTCATTTCTAAAATATATAGAGAATTGACTCAAATTTATGAGAATTCAAGCCATTTTCCAATTCATAAATGGTCAAAGGATATGAACAGACAATTTTTTTGATGAAAAAATTAAAACCATTTCTAATCATATAAAAAGGTGCTCCAAATCACTATTGATCATAGAAATGCAAATTAAGACAACTCTGAGATACCACTAGACACCTGTCAGATTGGCTAAGATGACAGGGAAAGATAATGCAGAATGTTGGAGGGGATGTGGAAAAACTGGGACACTGATACATTGTTGGTGGAACTATGAACAAATCCAACCACTCTGGAGAACAATTTGGAACTATGCTCAAAAAGTTATCATACTGTGCATACCTTTTAACCCAGAAGTGTTTCTACTGGGCTTCTATCCCAAAGAGATACTAAAGAAGGGAAAGGGACCTGTATGTGCAAAAATGTTTGTGGCAGCCCTTTTTGTAATGTCAAGAAACTGGAAACTGAGTGGATAAGTTGGGGAATGGCTGAATACATTATGGTATATGGATGCTATGTAATATTATTGTTCTGTAAGAAATGATGAGCAGGATTATTTCAGAAAGGCCTGGAGAGACTTACATGAACTGATGCTGAGTGAAATGAGCAGAACCAGGAGATCAATATACACAGCAACAAGACTATATGATGATAAATTCTGACAGTCATGGCTCTTTCCAACTATGAGATGACTGATGCCAGTTCCAATGATCTTGTGACAAAGAGAGTATCTACATCCAGAGAGAGGACTATAGGAACTGAGGGTGAATCACAACATAGCATTCTCACTCTTTTTGTTGTTGTTCATTTGCATTTTGTTTTCTTACTCATTACTTTTCCATTTTCATTTGATTTTTCTTGTGCAGCAAGAGAATTGCATAAATATGTTTACACATATTGGATTTAACATACATGTGAAAATATCTTGCTTCAATTCACATTCAGTTTCCATTGTTCTCTCAATGGATGTGATTGATATTTTCTATCCCAAGTCTACTGGAATTGTTTTGAATCACTAAATGTTGAGATGAGCCAAGCCTATTAGTGTTGTTGATCCCCACATAATCTGCCTATTACTGTTTCCTGGTTCTGCTCACTTCTCTCAGCATCAGTTCATATTGATCTTTCCAAGCTTTTCTGAAATCAGCCTGTTCTTTATTTCTTACAGAACAATACTCTTCCATTACCTTTTTTTTAAATTTAATAGCCTTTTATTTACAGGATATATGCATGGGTAACTTTACAGCATTAACAATTGCCAAACCTCTTGTTCCAATTTTTCACCTCTTACCCCCCACCCCATCCCTAGATGGGGATGACCAGTAGATTTAAATAAAAATATAAATTAGATACAAATGAATACATAAAAATTTTTTGCTGTACAAAAAGAATCAGACTCTGAAATATTCCCTTTGAAAAGAAATAAAAATGAAGGTGTGCATAAATAGGGTTGGGAATTCAATGTAATGGTTTTAGTCATCTCCCAAGTTCTTTTTCTGGGCATAGCTGTTCATTCATTACTTCTCCATTGGAAATGATTTGGTTGATCTCGTTGCTGAGGATGGCCTGGTCCATCAGAACTGGTCATATTTTAATTTTTGGGAAGTATATAATGATCTCCTGGTGCTCCATTTCACTCAGCATCAGTTCATGAAATCTCCCAGGCCTTTCTGAAATCATCCTGTTGGTCACTTACAGAACAGTAATATTCCATAATATTCATAACCAAATTTTTTAACCATTCTCCAACTATGGACATCCATTCAGTTTCCAGTTTTACCACAAAAAGGGCTGCCCAAAACATTCGTGTACATACAGGTCCCTTTCCCTTCTTTATAATCTCTTGGGATAAATCCCAGTAGTAAATCGGATAAAAGGGTATACAGTTTTAACGAGCATAGTTCCAAACTACTCTCCAAAATTTGGGGATTCTTACAACTCCACCAACAATCAAATGTCCCATTTTATCCTCAAAATCATTTATTTTTTCCTGTCTTTTGCCAATCTGACAGGTGTGTATTTAATCTTGGTTGTCTTAATTTGCTTTCTCTGATTAATAATGACTTGGGTCTTTTCATATGACTAAATAGTTTCAATTTCTTCATCTGAGGGTGTCTGTTCATTCCGACCATTTTCAATTGGAGAATGGCGATTTTTATAAATTAAGTTAATTCTCTATATTTTTGGAAATGAGGCCTTTATCAGAACCTTTGACTGTAAAAATATTTTCCCATTTAACCCCTAATCTTCTCTTTAGTTTTGTTGTACAAAACTTTTTAGTTTGTATAATCGAAATTTTCTATTTTGTGATATAATGTCTCTAGTTCTCTTTTGGTCATAAAAAGACCTTCCCCTTCCACAGGTCAAGGTAAACTTTTGTTCCTCAATTTATTAATATTTTCATTCTTTATGCCTGGTCATGAACCCATTTTGACCTTATCTTGGTGTACGGCGTTAAGTATGGATCAATGCCTAGTTTCTGCCATTTTTAGTTTCAATTTTCACAATTTTTATCAAACAGTGTTCTTATCCCAAAAGCTGGGATCTTTGGGTTTTCCAAAGACTAGGTTGCTATTTTTTGACTGTTTTATCCTTAACCTAATCTACCCGATCAACTAATCTTTCTAAATACCAAATAGTTTTGGTAACTGCTGCTCTATAATAAATTTTAGATCTGGTACAGCTAAGCCACCTTCATTTGATTTTTTTTTAATTCCCTTGAAATTCTTGACCTTTTGTTTTCCATATAACTTTGTTGTCATTTTTTTCTGGTCATTAAAATGTTTTTGGGACTCTGTTGGTATAGCACTAAATAAATAGATTAGTTTAGGTAATACTGTCATCTTTATTTACTCCCCTTCAAAGGCATTTAATTTTCAATTGGTTAATCAGACTTAATTTGTGGAAAAGTGGTCTGTAATTTTGCTCATAAAGTTTCTGATTTTTCCTTGGAATAGATTCCTAAATATTTTATATTATCAGTAGTTCTTTAAATGGAATTTCTCTTTGTAACTCTGACTGTTGGTTTTTTGTGATATATAAAATGGTTATGACTTATGTGGGTTTATTTTTAACCATCTTTCTAAAAGTTTGGATTATTTCTAAAACTTTTGCAAATCTCTGAATTCTCTAAGTATACCATCATATCCAAAAGGATAATTTGGTTTTCCTCATTGCCTATTCTTTTCCTTTAATCTCTTTCTCAGCTCTTATTGCTAAATAGCTTTCTAATACAATATTAAATAGTAACAGTATGTGGGAAATCTTGTTTCACTCCAGATCTTACTGGGAATGGTTGCAGTTGTCTCCATTACATGAATTCTTACTGATGGTTTAAATAGATGCTGCTGATTATTTTAAAGGAAAAGTCCATTTATTCCTATACTCTCAAGTGTTTTAATAGGAATGGATGTTGGATTTTATCAAATGCTTTCTGCATCTATTGAGATGATCATATGGTTTTTTAATTTGGTTATTAACATGGCCAATTATATTGATAGTTTTCTAATATTGAAACCCCATTCCTGTTAAATTATATTGTGTATTATCTTGGAGATGATTTTCTGTAGTCTTTTTGCTAATATCTTTTTTGATTTTAGCATCAATATTCGTGGAGTTGGTCTTAATATTCTTTTTCCTGTTTTCAGCCTACCTGGTTTTGGTATCAGTACCATTTGTGTCATAGAGGAATTTGGTGGACCCTTCATTCCCTATTTTTCAAATAATTTAATAGCTTGGGGCCAATTTTCTTTAAATGTTTGGTAAAATTACATTAAATCCATCTGGTCCTGGGCATTTTCTTAGGAGTTGTTTGATTGCCTGTTCTTTTTTTTCTGAAATGGGACTATTCAAAAAATTTACTTCCTCCTCTGTTAGTCTGGGAAGTTATATTTTGGGGTTCATCCATTTCCTTAGGTTATCAAATTTTTGGCATAAAGCTGAACAAAATAACTCTATTTTTCTCTAATTTTCTTCATTGGTGGAAAGTTCTCCATTTTCATTTTTAAGATCTAATTTCATTTTCCTCTCTCCTTTTTCAATCAGATTTCAAAGGCTTATCTATTTTATTGGCTTTTTCATAGAACCAACTCTTAGTTTTTTAATTAGTTCAATAGTTCTTTTTTCAATATTTTTAATTTCCCAATTTTAAATTTCCAATTTAGTGTTCGATTGGGGTTTTAATTTGGTCTTTTTAGTTTTTTTAATTCAAGCAATTCATTAATCTTTTTTCTCTGTTTTATTCAATAAGCCTCTAAGGATATAAAATTCCCTCTTATTACCCTTTGGCTGCATCCCACAAATTTTTTGGAATTGTCTCATCATTGTCATTATCTTGGTAAATTATTAATTGTATCTATAATTTGGTCAATATTCTTTAAAAATGAAATTGTTTAGTTTCAATTACTTTTGGTCTTTTCCTCCTAATCTTGAATGGTTTTATTGCATCATGATCTGAAAAACTTTACTATTTCTGCTTTCTTGTTTAATTTTGGGTCTTTATGTCCTAATATGGCCAATTTTTTGAATAGGTTCCATGAACTGTGAGGAAAGTATATTTTTCTATCTCCATTCAATTTTTCTCCAAAGATCCAACATACCTAATTTTTAATATTCTATTTACTTCAATTTCTTTCTTTTTGTTTTGTGGTTTGTTTGTCTAATTGAGGGTGCAAGGTTGAATCTCCTACTATTACAGTTTTGTTGTCTTTTTTCAACCTCTTAACTTTCCTTTGGAAGCTGGATCCATACCACTTGGTGCATATGTATTTAATATTGTATTGCCTGGTTTATCTCCCTTTGCAGGATTAGTTTCCTTCCTTATTCTTTTAATTAGATCAATTTTACTTTTTGTTGATCTGAATAGGATGGCTACCCCTCTTTTTGACTTCACCTGAAGCATAATAGATTTTGCTCCACCTTTTCCCTTTCCTATTGTATCTCCCTGTAGGGTTCTGACTTTTGATCCAGTCTGCTATCTGCCTCTTCTTTTAGGTTCATTCCATTCCATTTGGTTGTTATAAATCTGTTTCCTGCCATCCTAATAACATTTTGCTTTTTTTTCTTCCTCCCCAACCCTCTTTCCCCTTTTAAACTTATGTAAACCTCTTGTATCACGATGTTACTCTCTTTTAATCCCTCCCTCCCCTTTAGTCTTTTTCCTTCCCTTATTACTCTTTTTCTTTTCCTTTTCCTCTCCCCCGTTTTTAATGGGCGAGAAATTTTTCTAAAACAAATGTCAATTATATTTTCTTTGAGCCAACTCGGTAGAATAAGATTCACACAATGTTCCTCCCCTCTCTAAATTCCCTCAGAATGATAAGTTTCCTTTCCTCTTTGTGGGATGTGGTTTCCCTCTTTTTATCCTTCCTTCCCCTTTTCTTCCATTATCCCTTTTCCATGTCTACCCTTTTTATGTTATATCATACAATCAAATTATACATTATTCTTTTTGTATATCCACGAAATAAATTCTCAAAGGTTATTTTACCTTTTTCTGCATCTCTTGGGGTTCTAGGTTGGAATCAAATTTTTGTTTAGTTCTGGTTTTTTCTTCAGAAACAAATGGAATTCATTTGTTTCATTAAATTCATCTTCTTCCTGGAAGAAAATGCTCAACAGCTGGGTGGTTTATTCTTGGTGCATCCCAAGTTCTTGTGCCTTTTGGAATATCATATTCCGGCCCTTCTTTCCTTTAATTAGGGCGAATCTTGGGTGATCCTTTTGGCACCTCGGTATTTAAATGTTTTTGACTGCTTGTAAAATTTTTTCCTTAATCTGATAGTTCTGAAATTTACAATATTCCTTGGGGTTTTATTTTGGGTTTTCAGAAGGTGATTAATTCTTTCCCCTATTTTACCTTCTGATTCTTTACATCTGGGCAGTTTCTTTTATTTCTTGTAAAATAGTATCTGGCTCTTTTTTTCTATAGTTTTCAAATCCAACAATCCTCAGTTATCTCCTAGATCTATTTCCAATCTTTTTTTAAGTAAATAATTCATGGTTTTTCAGTTTGTCATTTTTTTTTTTGTGACTGATTCTTGCTGTCTCCAATGAATCATTAGTTTCTATTTGTTCAGTTCTAATTTTTAAAATTATTTTCTTCATTAGCTTTTTTCTTCTTTCTGTATATGTCCAATTATTTTTAAATGTTTGTTTGGTCTGTGGAATTTTTTTCCATTTCACTAATTTTTTTTTAGTGAATTATTTTTTTTCAATTCACAGATCCTACCTTCAGTTCTTTGTCTTTTCCAATTCTAAATCCTATTTTTTGAGTTCTTTATTTTTTCAATTCACCAATTTTGTGTCCCTGCACTTCCTGATTTTTTAACTTTTCAATTCTTTTCAGGAAGTTGTTGATCTCTTTAAAGGCTTTCTTTCCTTTCCCCATTTATCTTCTAACTCTCTTTGAGACTTTTAATGGTCTCTTCTATGAGAGCATCATGTAAAGAGGACAGTCTGATGCATTTTTGCTGTTTGAGGTCTCTTCATGTTTGCTGACCTGCTCTTTTTCTGCAAAGAAGCTGTCGATCGTTCATCTTTTTATTCATGTTTTACAGCCTTTAGGGTATGTCTCCTAAGCAAGGCGGTTACCAGCTTCCTCTGCAGAGCAGGGAGAGATGTAATCCGATTTCCGGCTCCGAGGTATGGGAGTGCTCTGAGGGCTGTGTGGGTTAGGGATTGCCCTCGGCTAGAGATTAAGGGGTGAAAATGTCACTGCCCCAGGCTGGAGCCTCTTGTGGGTCTGTGAGTATTAGCAGCTGACTGCAGACTGCAGACCGCCGCAAACTCTGCCCAGCTTCTCTGCCTGATGCAAATCGGCCCTGGAAAAGCTCTATGGCCCCAAGCCGAGCTCCCCACTGTGCAGATTGGAGGCTAACCGGGGCTGTGTCCTCCTGCCGTGCAGGATCACAACTGCCCCAAGGAAAAGCCCCGTACTGCGGGTTTGGGCTGCGGGCTTGTGCTGAGATCTTTGCTTTCACTTTCGGTTTGAGGCTCTCCTCAGAACCTAATTTCTCTCCCCGTCTGTGCTGATCTCCCCCCTGGCCCCGGAACCAACTTTTTTTTGGTGAGACTGCAGATTTTCTTCGGCTGGTGAGTTGTTCTACTTCTTATCTTTACGAATTGTAGCAGTCAAGACTATTTTTGAGGCTCGATATAATATTGATAAAGAGGGTAAGAGAAGAGCTTAGAAAGTCGAGTGTGTCTTCTCCGCCATCTTGGCTCCGCCCCTTCCATTACCTTCATATACCACAATTTATTTAGCCATTTCCCAACTGTTGGGCATCTACTCAATTTCCAATTCCATGTCACTATTTTTCAACCTCCTTCATAAAATACAGAAAATAATAGCACTGATTGAATCAGCAATAGCAAAGATTTCTGCAAAGCTTAAAGTCTTATGAAATTGCCATCTGGTGCAACAGTGAACATACAAAATAAAGTTTTTTCTTCTTTCATCTTTCCCATGAGTAATAAATTCGTGTTTGTAATCTATATGTCTGACTATGTTTCTTCCTTATTTAGAAAACTGAAACAAAAAATCTTTAGTCTGGCACCTAACTCTTCCACAATCTGACTCTAACACCTTCTTTTTTGTCTGTTTTCCATTGTTCTCTTCCACATTTTGGCCAATCTGTTCTACAAACTATTCCCCTGATTTTATATTCAATTTTCCACAAATCATATTTCCCATTCATAATAGCACACTTCTCAGAATTCTTATCTTCTTTATAAGTTGAGTTCAGTTGATACCTCCACTATGAAACCTTTTAATTGTGAGTTATTTATTTTCCCCAAAATGATCTCATATTTAATTCTCTGTGTACATGTGTTGGCTTTCAATAATATTCACTCTCTTTCCTAGAGGGCAGGAGCTCCCCCCTGTATCTTCAACACATAGGGTAGTACCATGGATGCAGCAGTCACTTCATAAATGTCTGTTGACTTGAACGTATAAACATATGAAAAACACCTTGTTTTTTTATTATATTATTATTATATATTACATGATTCTGAGGTGGCAAGATCATATGTTTTGTCCCCTTATTGAAATTGCAAACCCTGTGAGGGCAGAGATCATTCATTCCATTTATCACTAGATATTTGTAATGAATACCTACCATGCACAAGACACATCTTTTTTTTTTCCTATTCCTAAAACATCCCACGATATAATAAGTACTTGATAAATCCTTGTTGACTTGATTTGAAATTGATAGCTTTAAGGTAGTGTGAATTTTGTGTTATAGTTTATTTATAGTTTGGTTAAAGTTAAAAAAAAATATACAACAACTTCTGAATTTGTTTATTAACCCTGGCATTGGAATCTTTCTTGCTAAAGGAAAGTTTACATCATACATCTAGCCCAAGCAGATGATGTGAATCAGCAGGGAATAAATGAGATTCCAAATTCAGCAGATAACTTTTTAAAAGCATTGTTTCCTTTCTTGCATTAGGGACATGAACAACAACCAATTTATTTCCTTAACATTGCAGCACAGCATCAGATCCACATTTCTGCTTTCACAGTATTTGTATCTGTGTTCACATCTGAACCTGGAACTATTCCATACCGTATTGCATTTCTTCTGAATACATTCAGCTTGGGGATTTCATGGTGAGCAAAGAGCTCTCAGAACATAAGTTGCAATATGTTGCTTTTAGCAATTCAGTGTATTCAATCATTGGAACTTCTATCTTTCCACATTTATTTGCCCACCAACATGTGGGTATACATCAACAAATTTGCATAAGGTCTACAAAGAGCAAACATAGGGATTTTTGCCCACAAAGATGTTGTAAAGTTGCCAATATTTCTCAGTTGGTCAAAGTCCCTTTTGAGCTTTTACAATCCATTTTTAAAAAGTAGAACATACTTTCAGGTCTCCAAGTACTCTTCTGGAAGTATATCCTTTCTATCCATATCTTCACTGTTAAACTGAGGCAGAGAAAGAATTCAGGCTATAGAAGAGCTCAAAATAAAAGATTCAGCTGAATGTTTTAATGAATTGCCCAAGTCTCTTATTTAATCAGATAAACATGTATTATATTAAGTACCTGCTATCTCCTCAGAACTAAGCTTGTTTGCTAATGAGTTTTCTGGATATGAAGAGAGAAAAAAGAGAAAGTGAAAGAGGTATGAACAAAGAAAGGAACACTGATTCAGGCATACCAAAACAGCCAGAGACACACAGAAAGATGAGGAAAAGGAGAATATATCTCTGACCCATACAAACTGTGGCATGGCTAAATCATTTAAATTTCCACTGACTAAAACATATCTTAAAGACCATTAATTGCAGAAAAGTTGCTAATATACATCAATGGAGGAAGTCTCCATAACTGAATTTACCACATTGATGAAATCTCAGGTCAAAACCAAATGCACCATTTAGATTTATATATGTTAATTTCTACTTAGACCTCAGGGTAGTAAGGGATTGGCCTCTTTATGTGGATTTAGTTGCTTGATAATATTTTGCTTTGGTTCATATTTGGTTTAGTTTTATAAGGTCTAGGTCCATATTGATCTGTGTTATGGAATGACTGTACCATGATTACATTCTGACTCTGAGGTTGACATGATTAATTGTGGCTTGATTGGGCCTTGCTATATAGAAACTGGTTTTGACCTAACAGTCCTACCTTCCTCACCTTCTATTTGCCTTACAATCTCAGATTCATTCTATACTCCCTCTAGTCATAATAGAAAGCTCTATGTCAATTAAAACACTCAGGATTCTAATAGTTATATTAACCGGACATGGAGGCTAATCAGATCTCATGCCTTTAGGTGTATTTTGCAAACTAAAATTTGGCCAGTGGAAACATGACTTCAGCCTTATTTTATCTCATGCAAATAATACAAATGATGACCTACATTTGAGACAGTTTTCTGTGCACAAATGATGGGATATGATTATTTCTTTGTCAATGTACAATCTCTGAAACAAGTGACCAAAGAGCGCCTACCTTCTCAAAAGTATACCTCAGGCCAGTATCTTTTGTGAAAAATGCAGCTTTTTCCCAGGTTCTCTCTTCATTTTGTTGCTTGTCCCAAGTAGAAAGCAAAGTTGAACTCATTTGAAGATATTGGTAAGATAATTTGAAAGGTTCTTTTTTTTTTTTTTTAAAAAAATATGACTATGAATTGTTTTTATTTCTTTTTAAAATTTTATTCATTTGTTTAATATTTTCCTGTTACATTCAAAATAATGTTTTTACATTTATTTATAAAAAAGAGTAAGAATGCTATGTTGTGGTACATACTCAGTTCTCACAGTCTTCTGGGTGTAGATGACTCTCTTCATCACTGAAAAAGTGGAACTGGTTTGAATCATCTCATTGTTGAAGAGAGCCACATCCATCGCCATGTATAATGATCTCCTGGTTCTGATCATTTCACTTAGCATCAGTTCATGTAAGTCTCTCTAAGCCTCTCTGAAATCACCCTGCTGTTCATTTCTTACAGAAAAATAATATTCCATAACATTCATATACCATAACTCATTCAGCCATTCTCCAACTGATGGGCATTCACTTTGTTTCCACTTTCTTCCACAAAAAGGGCTGCCATAAACATTTTTGTACATGTGGGTCCCTTTCCCTCCTTTAAAATCTCTTTGGGATATAAGCCCAGTAGTAGCACTGCTGGAACAAAGGGTATGCACAGTTTGACAACTTTTTGAGCATAGTTCCAAATCACTCTCCAGAATGTCTGAGTTCACAATTCTACCAACAATGTATCAGTGTCCCAGTTTTCCCAAATCCCCTCCAACATTCGTCATTATTTTTTCCCTGTCATCTTAGCCAATCTGAGAGATATGTAGTGGTATCTCAGATTTGTCATAATGTGAATTTCTATGATCAACAGTAATTTGGAGCATATTTTCATATGATTAGAAATAGTCTCAATTTCTTCATCTGAAAGTTGTCTATTCATATCCTTTGAGCATTTATCAATTGGAGAATGGCTTGAATTCTTATAAGCTTGAGTCAATTCTCTATATATTTTAGAAATGAGGCCTTTATCAGAACCTTTGAATGTAAAAATTTTTTTTTCACTTTATTGCTTCCCTAATCTTGTCTGCATTAGTTTTGTTTGTACAAAACCTTTTTGACTTAATATAATCAAAATTATCTATTTTGTGATCAATAATGATCTCTAGTTCTTTGGTTACAAATTTCTTCCTCCTCCAGAGATATGAGAGATAAACTATCCTGTATTGGGGGCAGAGTCAAAAGGGGGCAAAGCCAAGATAGTGAAGAGGACATACATTTCTTTCTGTCCTTCTCCCAAGATTCTCAAACTAATTAGCAAATCCAACTTCTAAATTAGCTCTGAACTAGCAGCATCCATGTATATTGGGAATGCAACAAGTTACTAGCAGAAGATAATTTCCGGGATCGCCAGAAAAGATCTGTTTCAATCAGGCACAGAGGGAGGGAGACCAAGTGCAAGCAGGCCAAGCACAAATGCCAGTGCAGGCAGTGTAGACTGGGGGTGGTAGGACCTCCCTGTGATGGAAAATTTATAGGGAGGACTTTACAGCAGCAGTTTTGGCTACTCTGCCCTGGTAACAAGTCAGTAGATCAGTAGAGAAGTTATAAAACATCCAACACAAACACAAAAGATCTATAGTGAACCTCAAAAGATCAGAATCTCATGGGACCTTGCCATGCCTACCCAGCACCAGGAGTGAGTTAATACTGACCCAGCCACAGCTGCTTGTAGAGAAAGCTTGGAAAATGTCCTCTACCCCTTAACGTAAAAAAAAAAAAAAAAAAAAAAAAAAAAAAAAAAAAAAAAAAAAAAAAAAAAAAAAAAAAAAAAAAAAGGAGTAAAAAAGCAAAGAGAGCTCTGACCATAGATAGTTTTTATGGTGAAAGAGAAGAAAAGATTTGAAACCCTGAGGAGACTAAAAGCAAATCATCTCCAGATGAAACCTCAAAGGGGATATAAATTGGTCTCCATCACACAAGGCTCTCCTAGAAGAAATTAAAAAGGATCTTAAAAGAGAGCTAGAAGAAAAATGGGGAGAGGAAATGAAAATTTTGCAAGAGTTTTTGGAAAAGGCATATAACTCATTAAAAGATAGATTTGACAAAATGGAAGAAAGAAAACAACTCCCTGAAAAACAGAATTTGTGAAATGGAAAAAAAATTCATAGAACAAAACAACTAATTTAAAAAAAAATTCAATTGGGCAAATACAAAAAGAAGTAAAAAAAAGTAAATAAAGAAAATAATTCACTGAAAATCAGAACTGAACAAATGGAAATAAATGACTCAATGAAACATCAAGAATCAGTCAAGCAAAACCAAAATGAAAAAAATAGAAAAAATGTAAAATACCTAATTGGGAAAACAAATAACCTGGAAAATAGAACTAGGAGAGACAATATAAGAATTATTGGCTTTCCAGAAAACCATGATGAAAAAAAGAGCCTAGGCACTATTTTCTAGGAAATCATCAAAGAGAACTGCCTGGATGTCATACAATCAAAAGGTAAAATAACCACTGAAAGAATTCACTGAACACCTCTTGAAAGTCACCCCAAAATTAAAACTCCAAGGAATATCATAGCTAAATTTCAGAACTATTGGACCAAGGAAAAAATATTATAAGCAGCCAGAAAAACAAAACAAAACAAAGCAAAGCAATTCAAATATCAAGAAACCACAATAAAAATTATCCAGGACCTAGCAGCTTCCACCTTAAAGGAAGTTGGAATGCAACCAAGAATAAATTACTCTACTAAACTGAGCATTTTCTTTCAGGGAAGAAGATTGACAGTCAATGAAACAGGTGAATTCCATTTATTTCTGAGGAAAAGACCAGAGCCAAACAAAAAATTTGACCTCCAAATATAGAACTCAAGAGAAACATAAAAAGGTAAAATGAAAAGAACTCTTGGGAACTGTATTTCTGTAATGGGTATACTTAGAGAGTTCATGTATAATTTGATTTTTACTGTTATAGTATAAAAAAGCAACTAGAGGTAGAAAAGGAATTGTACTGGACAAAGGAGAAAGAGAAAATATTAGACATGTTTGGTTTCGCTGAGAAACTTCTCTCATTTTATAGGAAAGTGGAAGTGGAAAGGGGAAAAGGGAAGAGATAGGTTAAATAGAAGGGGAAAAAGAAAGGGAAAGGTATAAGAAAAGCGGAAGATCTCTAAAGGTGGAGGACTGCTTAAGGCAAATGGTGCTCATAAGTAAAATGCTGGGGAGGAGGGAAAGGGAAAAATGGAAGAGAAAAGTATAATTTAGGGTTAATAAGA
The DNA here is from genome assembly GCF_902635505.1 of Sarcophilus harrisii. Classification (NCBI taxonomy): domain Eukaryota; kingdom Metazoa; phylum Chordata; class Mammalia; order Dasyuromorphia; family Dasyuridae; genus Sarcophilus; species Sarcophilus harrisii. The sequence continues at coordinate 374,801,113 of NC_045426.1, read as the reverse complement.
TGGTAGGAAAAACAGAATTATTCATTTTAACTGTAAATGTGAATAGAATGAACTCTCCTATAAAGTAGAAGTGGATAGCAGATTGGATTAAAAGCCAGAATCCTATAATACGTCGTTTACAAGAAACACATTTCAAGCAGAGCAACACATACAGAGTAAAGGCTGGAGCAGAATCTCAGGTGAAGTAAAAAAGGCAGGGGTAGCCATCCTGATCTCAGATCAAACAAAAGCAAAAATTGATCTAATTAAAAGAAATAAGGAAGGAAACTATTTTGCTAAAGGGTACCATACATAATGAAGCAATATCAATACTAAACATATATGCACCAAGTGGTATAGCATCTAAATTCCAAAAGGAGAAGTTAAGAGAGCTGCAAGAAGAAACAGATAGCAAAACTATGATAATGGGAGATCTCAACCTTGCATTCTCAGAACTAGATAAATCAAACTACAAAGTAAATAAGAAAGAAGTTAAAGAGGTAAAGAGAATACTAGAAAAGTTAGGTATAATAGATCTTTGGAGAAAATTTAATGGAGACAGAAAGGATTACATTTTCTTTTCAGCAGTTCATGGAACCTATACAAAACTTCACCATATATTAGTCCATAAAGACCTCAAATTCAAATGCAGAAAGGGAAAAAAAGTGAATGGAGATTTTTCAGATCACAATGCAATAAAATTACATTCAATAAAAAGCCAGGGGAAAATAGACATTGATCTCAAACAAAGTAAAACTTAAAGATTCAATAAAGAGAGAAATCTGCATTACATGTGAGCCACAGTAATATTGTTTTAGATGAATTTTCATTTATGTGTAAATGCATATCTCATATCTAAACATATATGTATGTGTATAAATAAATATGTGTGTGATTAGATAAACTATATCTATCTATATCTACCTCTGTCTCTTATATACATGTGTGTGTATATATATATATATATATATATATATATATATATATAAATATTTAAAAAATTAAAAAAAATAAATTTGCAGTTTGGCTTGCAACTTCATCATTCAACTGAAAAAATGCTCTCTTCAAAGTTAGTCATGATGTCTTAATTGCCAAATCTAATGACTTTTCCCCCCATTCTTATCTTTAATGTACTTTCTGTAGCCTTTGATGATGTGATTATTTTTTTTTCCTTCTTGATATTCTCTTCTCTAAGTTTTTTTTTTTTTCTTCCTACTTGTCTGACCAATCTTTTTTTTTTTTTTTTTTTTTTTTTTATTTTTTTAATAGCCTTTAATTTACAGGATATATACATGGTAACTTTACAGCATTAACAATTGCCAAACCTCTTGTTCCAATTTTTCACCTCTTACCCCCCACTCCCTCCCTAAATGGCAGGATGACCAGTAGATGTTAAATATATTAAAATATAACTTAGATACACAATAAGTATACATGACCAAAACATTATTTTGCTGTACAAAAAGAATCAGACTCTGAATTATTGTACAATTAGCTTGTGAAGGAAATCAAAAGATGCAGGTGTGCATAAATATAGGGACTAGGAATTCAATGTAATGGTTTTAGTCATCTCCCAGAGTTCTTTTCTAGGTATAGCTAGTTCAGTTCATTACTGCTCCATTAGAAATGATTTGGTTGATCATCGTTGCTGAGGATGGCCTGATCCATCAGGACTGGTCATCATCAGTATTGTTGTTGAAGTATATAATGATCTCCTGGTCCTGCTCATTTCACTTAGCATCGTTCGTGTAAGTCTCCAGGCCTTTCTGAAATCATCCTGTTGGTCATTTCTTACAGAACAGTAATATTCCATAATTTTCATATACCACAATTTATTCAGCCATTCTTCCAACTGATGGACATCCATTCAGTTTCAGTTTCTAGCCACTACAAAAGGGCTGCCACAAACATTCGTGCACATACAGGTCCCTTTCCTTCTTTATAATCTCTTTGGGATATAATCCCAGTAGTAACACTGCTGGATCAAAGGGTATGCACAGTTTGATAACTTTTGAGCATAGTTCCAAACTACTCTCCAAAATGGTTGGATTCGTTCACAACTCCACCAACAATGAATCAGTGTCCCAGTTTTCCCATCCCCTCCAACAATCATCATTATTTTTCCTGTCATCTTAGCCAATCTGACGGTGTGTAGTAGTATCTTAGAGTTGTCTTAATTTGCATTTCTCTGATTAATAATGACTTGGGCATCTTTTCATATGACTAGAAATAGTTTCAATTTCTTCATCTGAGAATTGTCTGTTCATATCCTTTGACCATTTTTCAATTGGAGAATGAGCTTGATTTTTTATAAATTAGAGTTAATTCTCTATATATTTTGGAAATGAGGCCTTTATCAGAACCTTTGACTGTAAAAATATTTTCCCAGTTTATTGCTTCCCTTCTAATCTTGTCTGCATTAGTTTTGTTTGTACAAAACTTTTCAGTTTGGTATAGTCAGAAATTTTCTATTTGTGATCAGTAATGATCTCTAGTTCTGCTTTAGTCATAAAAACCTTCCCTTCACAGGTCTGAGAGGTAAACTATCCTATGTTCCTCTAATTTATTAATAATTTCATTCTTTATGCCTAGGTCATGAACCCATTTTGACCTTATCTTGGTGTAGCGTTAAGTATGGATCAATGCCTAGTTTCTGCCATATTAGTTTCCAATTTTCTCCAATTTTATCAAACAGTAAGTTCTTATCCCAAAAGCTGGGATCTTTGGGTTTGTCAAAGACTAGGTTGCTATATTTGTTGACTTTTATCCTTGAGACCTAATCTATTCCACTGATCAACTAATCTATTCCTTAGCCAATACCAAATAGTTTTGGTAACTGCTGCTCTATAGTATAGTTTTAGATCTGGTACAGCTAAGCCACCATCATTTGATTTTTTTTTTATTAATTCCTTGAAATTCTTGACCTTTTGTTTTCCATATGAACTTTGTTGTTATTTTTCTAGGTCATTAAAATAGTTTTTGGGAGTCTGATTGGTATAGCGCTAAATAAATAATTAGTTTAGGTAATATTGTCATCTTTATTATATTTGCTCGCCCTATCCAAGAGCATTTAATATTTTCAATTGTTTAGATCAGACTTAATTTGTGTGAAAAGTGGTCTGTAATTTTGCTCATAAAGTTTCTGATTTTCCTTGCAGATAGATTCCTAAATATTTATATTATCAGTAGTTACTTTAAATGGAATTTCTCTTGTAACTCTGACTGTTGGATTTGTTAGTGATATATAAGAATGCTGATGACTTATGTGGGTTTATTTTATAACCACAACTTTCTAAAGTTGTGGATTATTTCTAATAACTTTTAGCAGAATCTCTAGGGTTCTCTAAGTATACCATCATGTCATCGGCAAGAGTGATAATTTGGCTTCCTCATTGTCTATTCTTATTCCTTTAATCTCTTTCTCAGCTCTTATTGCTATAGCTAGCGTTTCTAATACAATATTAAATAGTAATGGTGATAGTGGCAACCTTGTTTCCTCAGATCTTATTGGAATGGTTGCAGTTTGTCTCCATTACATATGATGCTTACTGATGGTTTTAAATAGATGCTGCTGATTATTTTAAGGAAAAGTCCATTTATTCCTATACTCTCAAGTGTTTTAATAGGAATGGATGTTGGATTTTATCAAATGCTTTTCTGCATCTATTGAGATGATCATATGGTTTTTGTTAATTTGGTTATTGACATGGCCAATTATATTGATAGTTTTCTAATATTGAACCAGCCCTGCATTCCTGGTATAAATCCTACTTGATCATAGTGTATTATCTTGGAGATGATTTTCTGTAGTCTTTTTGCTAATATCTTATTTAAGATTTTAGCATCAATATTCATTAGGGAGATTGGTCTATAATTTTCTTTCTCTGTTTCAACCTACCTGGTTTGGGTATCAGTACCATGTCTGTGTCATAGAAGAATTTGGTAGGATTCCTTCATTCCCTATTTTATCGAATAATTTATATAGCATCGGAGCCAATTGTTCTTTAAATGTTTGGTAGAATTCGCATGTAAATCCATCTGGTCCTGGGGATTTTTTCTTAGGGAGTTGTTTAATTGCCTGTTCTATTTCTTTTTCTGAAATGGGACTATTCAAGCAATTTACTTCTTCCTCTGTTAGTCTGGGAAGTCTGTATTTTGGAGGTAGTCATCCATTTCACTTAGGTTATCAAATTTATTGGCATAAAGTTGAGCAAAATAACTCTTATTATTTCTCTAATTTCCTCTTCATTGGTGGAAAGTTCTCCTTTTCATTTTAAGACTACTAATTTCATTTTCCTCCTCCTTTTCTAATCAGATTTACTAAAGGCTTATCTATTTTATTGGCTTTTCATAGAACCAACTCTTAGTTTTATTAATTATTTCAATAGTTTTTTACTTTCAATATTTTTAATTTCTCCTTTTAATTTTAGAATTTCAATTTAGTATTTGATTGGGGTTTTAATTTGGTCTTTTTAGTTTTTTTTAGTTAGCCCAATTCATTAATCTTTTCTTTCTCTGTTTTATTCAAGTAAGCCTCTAAGGATATAAAATTCCCTCTTATTACCACTTTGGCTGCATCCCACAAATTTTGGTATGATGTCTCATCATTGTCATTATCTTAGTGAAATTATTAATTGTATCTATAATTTGCTGCTTCACCAATCATTCTTTAAGATGAGATTGTTTAGTTTCCAATTACTTTTTGGTCTATTTCCCTAACTTTTTGTTGAATGTAGTTTTTATTGCATCATGATCTGAAAAGAAAGCATTTACTATTTCTGCTTTCTTGCATTTAATTTTGAGAGTCTTTATGTCCTAATATATGGTCAATTTTGAATAGGTTCCATGAACTGCTGAGAAGAAAGTATATTCTCTTCTATCTCCATTCAATTTTCTCCAAAGATCCAACATACCTAATTTTCTAATATTATATTTACTTCTTTAATTTCTTTCTTATTTGTTTTGTGGTTTGATTTGTCTAATTCTGAGAGTGCAAGGTTGAGATCTCCTACTATTACAGTTTTGTTGTCTATTTCTTCTTCAACTCTCTTAACTTCTCCTTTAGGAAGCTGAGTGCCATACCACTTGGTGCATATATGTTTAATATTGATATTGCTTCGTTGTTTATGCTACCCTTTAGCAGGATGTAGTTTCCTTCCTTATCTCTTTTAATTAGATCAATTTTACTTTGCTTGATCTGAGATAAGGATGCTACCTCTTTTTGACTTCACCTGAAGCATAATAGATTTTGCTCCAGCCTTTTACCTTTACTCTATGTATCCCCTGCTTTAAATGTGTTTCTTGTAAACAACATATTGTAGGTTCTGACTTTGATCCAGTCTGCTATCTGCCTCCTCTTTATGGGGGAGTTCATCCCATTCACATTTACGGTTAGAATTACTAAATCTGTATTTCCTGCCATCCTAATAACCCCAGATTGTCTTTACTTATTCTTGCCTCCCCAACCCTCTTTCCCTTTTAAACTTATGTACCCCTCTTGTATCACGATACTTATCCTCTTTATAATCCCTCCCCCCCCTTTGAGTCTTTCCCTTCCTTCCCTTATTACTCTTTTTCTTTTCCTTTTCCTCTCCCCCGTTTTTAATGAGGCGAGAGAGAATTTTCTCTAAAACAAATGTCAATTATTTTTCCTTTGAGCCAACTCTGATGAGAGTAAGATTCACACAATGTTCCTCCCCCTCTCTAAATTCCCTCAGATATGATAAGTTTCCTTAGCCTCTTTGTGGGATGTGGTTTCCCTCTTTTTATCCCTCCTTCCCACCTTATTCTGCCATCATCCCTTTTCCATATCTACTTCCCTTTTTTATGTTATATCAGTACTATCAAATTTTACATGTATTTTTTTTGTATATCCACAACAGAAATACAATTCTCAAGAGTTATTTTTACCTTTTTTCTGCATCTCTTGAGTTCTATTCTTGGAGATCAAATTTTTTGTTTAGTTCTGGTTTTTTCTTCAGAAACAAATGGAATTCATTTGTTTTCATTAAACGTCCATCTTCTTCCCTGGAAGAAAATGCTCAGCTTAGCTGGGTAGTTTATTCTTGGCTGCATCCCAAGTTCTTGTGCCTTTCGGAATATCATATTCCAGGCCCTTCTTTCCTTTAATGTAGAGGCAGCCAGATCTTGGGTGATCCTTTGTGGCACCTCGGTATTTAAATGGTTTTTTTTGGCTGCTTGTAAATTTTTTCCTTAATCTGATGGTTCTGAAATTTTGCACAATATTCCTTGGGGTTTTATTTTAGGGTTTCTTTCAGAAGGTGTTCGATGAATTCTTTCAATGCCTATTTTACCTTCTGATTCTATTACATCTGGGCAGTTCTCTTTGATGATTTCTTGAAAATAGTATCTAGGCTCTTTTTCATCATAGTTTTCGGAAGTCCAATAATCCTCAGATTATCTCTCCTAGATCTATTTTCCAAGTCTGTCATTTTGAAGTAGATAATTCATGGTTTTCAGTTTGTCATTTTTGGTTTTGCTTGACTGATTCTTGCTGTCTCAATGCATCATTAGTTTCAATTTGTTCAGTTCTAATTTTTAAAAATTATTTTCTTCATTAGCTTTTTTACTTCTTTCTGTATATGTCCAATTGAGTTTTGAATGTATTGTTTTGGTCTGTGGAATTTTTTCCATTTCACTAATTTTTTTTTAGTGAATTATTTTCTTTTTCAATTCACAGATCCTACTTTCTTGCGTGTTCTTTGTCTTTTCAATTCACGGATCCTACTTTCTTGCGAATTCTTTGTCTTTTCAATTCACAAATCCTACTTTCTAGTGAATTCTTTATTTTTCAATTCACAATTTTTACTTTCCTGAGATTTTTTATTTTTTCCAATTCACCAATTTGTTTCCTCACTTCCTGGGAATTTTTAACTTTCCAATTCGTATTTCAGGAAGTTGTTGCTCTCTTGTAGGCTTCTCTTTCCTTTCCCCATTTATCTTCTAACTCTCTTTTGAGACTTTTAATGGTCTCTTCTATGAGAGCATTATGTAAAGGAGGACAGTCTGATGCATTTTTGCTGTTTGAGGTCTCTTCAGGTTTGCTGACCTGCTCTTTTTCTGCATAGAAGCTGTCGATTGTTCTTTTCATCTTTTTATTCATGTTTTAAAGCCTTTAGGGTAGGTCTCCTAGGCAAGGGGGTTACCAGCTTCCTCTGCAGAGCAGGGAAAGATGTAAACGATTTCGCTCCGAGGTATGGAGTGCTCTGGGTGAGAGTTTTCCCTTCCCCCAACAGGAAGTGGATTCAGCACTGGCCCAGCTATCAAACTGCTTAGTAGGGCTGAGTGGATTATCGATTGCCCTCGGCTAGAGACTAAGTGGTGAAAGTGTCACCGCCCAGGCCGGAGCCTCTTGTGGGACTGTGAGTATTAGCAGCTGAGCGCAGACAGCATAATGCAGACAGCCACAAACTCTGCCCAGTGTCTCTGCCTGATGCAAATCGGCCCTGGAAAAGCTCTATGGCCCCAAGCCGAGCTCCCCACTGAGCAGATTGAGGCTAACCAGGCTGCGTCCTCCTGCCGTGCAGGATCACAACTCCCAAGGAAAAGCCCTGTATTGAGGGTTGGGGCTGCGCGCTTGTGCTGAGATCTGTGCCTTCACCCTGGGTTTGAGACTCTCCTCGGAACCTAATTTCTCTCCCAGTCTGCGCCGATCTCCCCCCTGGCCCCGGAACCAACCTTTTTTGGCGAGACTGCAGATTTTCTTCGGCCGGTGAGTTGTTCTACTTCTTATCTTTTACGAATTGTAGCAGTCAAGACTATTTTGAGGCTCGATATAATATTGATAAAGAGGGTAAGAGAAGAGCTTAGAAAGACGCGTGTGTCTTCTCCGCCATCTTGGCTCCGCCTCTGACCAATCTTTTTTTGTCCCCTTTGCTGAATTTTTACCTAGGCTATAACTGCTAAATATCAGTTCTAGATAGTTTTGTTTTGGGCCCTCCACTCTTTTTGTTCTTTATTATTTCACTTAATCAATCTTTTCTTCTCTATTAATCAATAAGTTCTTTGTGAGTTGGGATTGGTTTTTACCTTTCTTTGAATCTACATTGTTTAGCACAATATTTGGCACCGGAAAGCATTTAGCAAATGCTAGTTTAGTAACAGACTGACTAACATAATTAAAGTACAACTTATCATATTCAGTATTCAGAAGCTTTTACTGAATTTGTAAATTAGGAAAGAGATGTAATATTCATGACGATATTCAAATATTTTCAGATTTCTTTACGTTAATATTAAATAAAAATGTATTATTTTGTTTCATGTTCTAATATATCCCAATCAGTATACTGTTTCATTTATTATTACATTAAGATTTGCTTCCTTTGAAGCCTTTATTATGTCTTTCTTTTTCCCTAGATCAACCTCATTTCAGAAAGTCAGCACCTTCTTCTATTTCTCCTCTCCTCACTTTAAAGGGTTCAGGCTAATGAATCCTGAAGATGGAGCTTAATAAAAAGCTAAGCACACTTTTTTGTTTAGTTTGCAATGATTTGGTAGTCTTTTTTCTTGCTTTAGCAAAATCTTTTTCCTCCAAAGGAAAGCACCTCCAATTGAAAATATCAGTCAAAGAGAAAGTCAGATAATAGAGGAAAAAAACTAAGATCCCAAAAGCCTGGGAATCCATTTTAATCCAAGATCTTTATTTTATAGATGGAGAAATTAAGCTCTAGAAGAATGAACAGATTTGCTGAAGATTACACAAGTGGTTATAAAAGAAAGACAGGATTAAAGCCAGGTCTTCTAACTCCAAAACTCAGTGCTCTTTCAATGAAATCTTGAGTAGATCATTCTTTTTCCTCCCTTGAGTAAATGATTGTCTTAATCTCTTTACTTCACAATAGAGTTGTACTGTGTCCTTCCACTAGAAGAACATCCCTGGCCATGAAGTCAGAAATACTGGTTTAAAAATTGTTAGTTAAGCTCTTTTATTTACTAGTGTGTGATAGGAAGATGCCACTTAATTAATCAGAGCCCCAGTTTACTTAGCGTTAAAACACTTCAGTACCACACCTGTTTTACCTGGTTGTTTTGAGAAATGCTCTTATTAAGGTTATTAAGGTTAATTAAGATTATTAAGGTTAAAGCACTATGGAAACGGGATTTGTTGTATAGAAATTTGTTTTACAAGAAACTTATAAAAAACCAAATTAATTTATTTCATAGACTACTGTTTTTCTGAGGAAGAAAAAATTTTATTCAAAAGTTATTTTTAGGCATAGCCAAGTTGGTAAAGTGATTAGTGTCTAAAGTCACCTCATTCCCTTCTACAAAGGATTTTAAAAGTTTCAAAATAAATTCTCAGAGGGACAACCAACAACTACAAAACTATCATAGTAAATATTTTTCTTTCAATATAATGCAGTTTAGTAGTACAGAAAGAGAAGTCTACTGAAGGGGTGGGGAATGTGTATAGGGATAATGCAGGAACAAAATGCTTAGGGGATTGAATACCTGGTCAGAAATAGTGATACAAGAGTAGGCATGATTTGGCTGCCCTGCCCCTTATTATTTGATTATGGGTTGTTGTTCCAGGATAGAGTGAGATTGTTGATGTTAGGAGGAAGCAGAGGAAACAGAACTCTATGTAGTTAAGTACCAGTGTGCATAGGAAAGTAGTTACCAGAACTCGAAGGATCACATCACTCTGGAAGTATGAAAACTTAATAGAAACTTAGTACACTGTAAAAGTACCTCATAAAATACAGAAACATAGGCCAGATATCACTCTCTTGCATCCAACCTTTGGATATTAAAGAACCTAACTCTAACATAAAATCTAAAATCAAGGAATAATTTTGGGGAAAAAAAGAATACACAACAACAACAACAACAAAAAACATGCTCACAAATAGCTCCTACGGTGATAGGGAAGTTCAAGATACAAACTAAAAAGACATAACTTTAAAACATCTACAAGTAAAGCCTCAAAGAAAAATGCAGAATGTACATAGAACAATGAAAACTCTGGGAAAAGTCAAAGAGACTTTTTTTAAAAAAGCAAATAAAGTATTTTTAAAATTAAATAAGAGAAGTAGAGATAAAAAATGAGAAAGAAATAATGAGAGAAATGCAAGAAACATATGAAAGTATTAAAAAGGAATAAAAATATTTAAGAAAATAAAATTGTCGATTAGAAGCTAATAATTAAAAAAACAAAATCTAAGGTATGAAAGCAATAGAAGAAAATATGAAATATTTAATAGGAAAATAATTAACTTTTTAAATAAATCACAGAGAATAATTTAAGAATAATTAGAGTACCTAATAGTTATGATTTTAAAAATAGAGGAAAATTACCAATATATCTTAGAATCAAAGGGCAAATCAATATTGAAAGATCCCATTGATTGCCTTCTGAAAAAAAAATTCCAAGTAAAAATTGCCAGGAATATCATAGTCAAACTCCATGTATTTAGGTCAAAGAGAAGATAATGTAAGCAATAAGAAGTAAAAAATTCAAATAACATGGAGCCACAGAAGCATCACACAAAATTTAGCATTTAACACTACAAAGACTTGAATGGCATCAAATTATGTAATGAAAAGGACATAGGACTGTACCAAAGACTATTCAACCCAGAATATACATATATATATATATGATAAATAATAAGATACTCAAAAAGAATAATCCATGTACATTTCCATATGAGGAGATCATACAATTAATACTTAGGACCATTACCATTATTAGTACAGTTAGGGATCTACTTATACAAAAGGTATGGGTGGAAAAAAAGATATACTGGGACAAGGGAAAAGAGAGAAGGGAAAGGAAGAAGATAAATAATCTCACACAAAGAAGGTCTATAGGAGAAAATGGAAGGGAGTAAAAAGTAAGCAACACTTAAACTTCATTCTTTATCTGAACTACTTAAAAGTGAGGAGAAATATGCCCAGAGAATTGAGCCTAGACATTCATCCATAAAACACAGGAAAATAGATGGGAAATAAGAATTCCATGCTATATATATTGTGTAGAAGAGACTCATTGTTTATGTCTTTCTTTTGTATGTTAAAACAAAACATATATACACACAATAAAAATAAGTGGCTGGAGCCAAATTGTAATGCTAGAGAAACAGAGGCAGGGTCGAGATTAGAGAGTTTTTTAATATTTTATTAATTGGAGAGGATTAATTGATTAATTAACTGTACAGGATTCTCCTCTCAAAGTATCCAGTGGTGAATGGGAGAATCCCAAATCCTTATATTTTACAAACAAAGAAGGGGACAGAAGTGGGAAACTTCTTCACAGACCCATTTGGTTCTGTCAGGATGGGGGGAGGCCATAAATTCTTACTAAAAGCCAGAATCAGGATGTCTGAATAATCAGAAGTAAAGATGTCAATGAGGCATCCAGGATAGTCTTATCTTTTGGAATATTTTATAGGGATAATGTCATAAATTCTTGAGGACAGAAGGAGTTAGGAGTCAGAAAGTCTGATTTCCCCCTCATCTTGAGTCTCACATTGATAATAGGGTAGCTTAAAAGAAAGACTGGGGCAGAGTAAGGTAAAAATAGTAATCATGTTATACAGCTGGTGTGCAGAGGAAGAATAGACACAGATTAGAGAGGGGAGGAGGGCTAGTAGATCTGAAAGCCTACTCACATTGGGAGTGGGTTAAATAGGCAATATTACTATAACATGAAGGCTATGGCACCCTCCAAAATCTATAAAGAAATAAAGGGGGAGGGATGGGCAGATGGGGAAGCAAATGATGAGGGAAGACTACAAAATAAACAAGCACAGACTTAAAAACATGAAAAGAATTTTATAAAGTTAGATATGTTGGACCTCTGGACCTTAGAGCAAATGGTCCAGAGCCCTGAGGCAAACAAGTGTGGCTGGAGTCTCAGCAGCAACCATAGAAATTTTTACCTTCTGGACTGCTTGAGGAGTTGGGGGTCTAAATCTGGAAAGATTGAGTGACCCTTAACTGATTAGGAGTGCCAGGCCTAATTATGTTATAGAGATGCTGGGCAAGAAGGAACCAGTACACCTGTAACTAAAGAGGTGGGAAGGGGGGAGGTAAGGATGCTGTTGGCTGCAGGCTCTTGCTGGAGAGTGGAGCTCTTGGTTTAGGTTTTCAAGTAAAAGAGGAGCTGAATTGTAGCTAGAGGGGCCCAGGATTACAGGTACTTACACTAATACCTCTTATTTAAAAAAAATTAACCTGCAAAGAAAGAACCCTACCATAGAAACCTTCCTATGATAATAGAGAAGACCAGGATTCATTTTCAGAGGATGACAATGAAGAAAAAAAAGGTTCTTTCCCAAAAGAGTAACATGAAATGGCTCCCAGCCCAGAGAGAATTTATAGAAGAACTTTAAAAAGAACTTAAAAATTAAAGGAGAGATATTGAGAAAAAAAATAAAAAAACATTCAAGAAAAACAAGATTATGGGAAAATAAATGTCAACCAACTAGAAAAGGAGATACAGAATCTCAGAGTTGAAAATAATTCTTTAAAAATTAGAATTGGTCAAGGGGAAGTCAATGAAGCTATGAGAAACCAAAAAATAACAAAATAAATTACAAAGAATGAAAAAAATAAAACAGAATGTGAAACATCTTATAAGAAAATAACAGATCCTAGTATAGATCAAAAAGAGAAAATATAAGAATAATTGGACTGTCTAAAAGTTTATCAAAAAAAATAAAAGAAGCTTGACATAACAGTGCAAGAAATAATCCAAGAAAAGTGTTCTAGAATGATAGAACATGAGTGAGGGGAAATAGAAAAAAAATGCTGACCAACACCTCAACCAGATCTTTTGTGGAAAATATATAGGATTATTATTGCCAAATTTAAAAATCCCAGATCAAAGAGAATTTTTTGTAAGAAACAAAAAAAAAAAAATTCAGATGTGCTGGAGCTACAATTGGAATTGTACAGGATTTATCAGCAACCATAATAAAAAATTGCAGACCCTGTAATTATATCTAATTACAATAAAAAAAATTAGGTCTATGGTCAAAAATATCATATCCAGCAAAATTATCTATAATGTTGAACTAGAAAAAATGGACATTCAATGAACTTGCAGATTTTTAGGACTTTCCATCAACCAAACCCAAACTTAATAGAAAATTTGACATATAACAGCCAATATCAAAGATCAGTTTTTAGAAATTCAAGATAAATGAACTGTTTATGTTTTTTTTAATATGGGAAATATATATATATATATGTTTAAGGTTGACATTAACAATAGGGTAGCTTAAAAGAAAGACTGGGGCAGAGTAAGGTAAAAATAGTAATCATGTTATACAACTGGTGTGCAGAGGAAGAATAGACACAGATTAGAGAGGGGAGGAGGGCTAGTAGATCTGAAAACCTACTCACATTGGGAGTGGGTTAAATAGGCAATATTACTATAACATGAAGGCTATGGCACCCTCCAAAATCTATAAAGAAATAAAGGGGGAGGGATGGGCAGATGGGGAAGCAAATGATGAGGGAAGACTACAAAATAAACAAGCACAGACTTAAGAACATGAAAAGAATTTTAGAAAGTTAGATATGTTGGACCTCTGCAGAATATTGAATGAGAAAATAAAGTAGTATATATTTTTTTCTAGTTGTTTATGGCACTTTAAAAAACCCTGATCTTTTATTAAGGGACAAAAATCATACAAACAAATGCAGAAAGGCAGAAATATTAAATTACACTTTTTGGATCATAATGCAATAAAAGTACATTTAGTAAAGGGTCTTAGAAGCACAGATTGAAAATTGATTGAATATGATCTAATCTTAAAGAATGAATGGGTCAAAGAGCAAATAATAGAATTGGTTGATAATTTCATTAAAGATAGTAACAGCCCCCGAAGCAGCATTTAAGGGACATTTATATCTATAAACATAAAGAAATGAAAAATAGAAAGAACGTGCTAATGGTTGTATAACCAAGAAAATTAGAAAAATAATAAATGAAAAATCCTCAATTAAGCATCAAAATAGAAAGCCTAAAAATCAAGAAAGGGAGATATTAAGAGTTTTATTAAAATGATATTAAAGGGCAATATTAAAACTACCAAAGAATTATTTTATAGAGCTACTAAAAAAATTCATCTCGAGTAACAAAAGATCAAGACTATGAAGTGAATCAATGGAGAAAAAAAAAGTAAAGAAGGGTGGCCTAGAAGTAACATCCCAAACTCTATTAAAAGTTGTTATTTCTAGTCATATGAAAAGATGCTCCAAGTCATTATTCATCAGAGAAATGCAAATTAAGACAACTCTAAGATACCACTACACACCGGTCAGATTGGCTAAGATGACAGGAAAAAATAATGATGATTGTTGGAGGGGATGCGGGAAAACTGGGACATTGATGCATTGTTGGTGGAGTTGTGAATGAATCCAACCATTTTGGAGAGTAGTTTGGAACTATGCTCAAAAAGTTATCAAACTGTGCATACCCTTTGATCCAGCAGTGTTACTACTGGGATTATATCCCAAAGAGATTATAAAGAAGGGAAAGGGACCTGTATGTGCACGAATGTTTGTGGCAGCCCTTTTTGTAGTGGCTAGAAACTGGAAACTGAATGGATGTCCATCAGTTGGAGAATGGCTGAATAAATTGTGGTATATGAAAATTATGGAATATTACTGTTCTGTAAGAAATGACCAACAGGATGATTTCAGAAAGGCCTGGAGAGACTTACACGAACTGATGCTGGAGTGAAGTGAGCAGGACCAGGAGATCATTATATACTTCAACAACAATACTAGATGATGACCAGTTCTGATGGATCAGGCCATCTTCAGCAACGAGATCAACCAAATCATTTCTAATGGAGCAGTAATGAACTGAACTAGCTATGCCCAGAAAAAGAACTCTGGGAGATGACTAAAAACCATTACATTGAATTCCCAATCCCTATATTTATGCACACATGCATTTTTGATTTCCTTCACAAGCTAATTGTACAATAATTCAGAGTCTGATTCTTTTTGTACAGCAAAATAATGTTTTGGTCATGTATACTTATTGTGTATCTAAGTTATATTTTAATATATTTAACATCTACTGGTCATCCTGCCATCTAGGGGAGGGGGTGGGGGGGGTAAGAGGTGAAAAATTGGAACAAGAGGTTTGGCAATTGTTAATCCTGTAAAGTTACCCATGTATATATCCTGTAAATAAAAGGCTATTAAATAAAAAAAAAAGTTGTAATATAATGATTACATCTAATGATGTTTTGATAAAAAAAAATTGCTACCAGATAAGAAACAAAATGTTAAACCAATGATATAAGTTAGGTACAGAATATACAGAACCAAATGAGCATAACAACCTAGTGTTTGATAAATACAAAGAACTCACATATTTGGGGTAATAATTAACTATTGCAAGAAAACTGGAAAAACTAAAATGTAGTCTTGCAGAAACTAGGGAAAGACCAAAATCTCACATTGAGGACCAAAGCAAGCTTAAAATATGTATGTAATTCAGACTAAAAGGATAATATCATAAGCAAATTTGGGCAGTATATAAGAAATTTTATGTCAGGTCTATGAAAAGGAGAAGAGTTCATGATTTAACAAGAGATTGAGGAGTTCTTGGGAAGTAAAATAGACAATATTTATTACATAAAATTAAAGGGTTATTTTTGAACAAATAAAATCATGCAACCAAAATTTGAAGAAAAACAGAAAACTGGGGTGGGGGGGAATTTGCAACATCTCTGATAAAGATCTAATTTCTCAATTATATATGGAATCGAATCAAATATATACAAATAGGAAACATTCATCAATTAGTAAATAGCTAAAGCATATGAACAGACAGCTTTCAGAGGAAGAAATCACAGCTATCAATAATCATTTAAAATGTTTTCCAATACTAATAATTAGAGAAATCTAAATTAAAACACTATTGAGGTAGTACTACACATCTACCAGATTGGTTAACATCACAAAAAAAGGAAAATGGCGAATGCTGAAGATGGTATGACAAAGTAGGTAACTAATGCACTACTAGTAGAATTGTGAACTGGTCCACCATTCTGAAGAACAGTTTGAAACCTTTCTCACAGGGTTATAAAATTGTGGATCCTTTTTAACCTGGTAATGTTGCTACAAAGGAGTAAAAGAAAAAGAAACAAAAACACCTATATGTTAAAAATATTTATAACAGCTCTTTTTGTGGTGGCATAGAATTAGAAATTGAGCAAATATCCATCAACTGGGGAATGACAGAACAAATTATGATATGAGAATGTAAAGGAATATTACTGCATGATTAGAAATAATGAATGGGATGGTTTCAGAAAAAAAGGGAAGACTTATATGAACTGATGCAAATAGAAATGAAAAGAACTAGGAAACAAATCTACACATTATCAACATTATGGAAAATCAACTTTGAAAGATTTAGTGACTTATCAATAAAATGATACATTATAACTCCAAAAGATTCATGGAACAAAATACTATCTACTTCATGATGGAAAAAAGATGGCATAAGGGTCTAGATAGAAGGATTTTTTTTCCTTTCATTATTTTTTCTTGGCTTCCTTCAGAAAAACAAACAAAAAATCAAACAGCCCATGACTAATGTGGAAATTTGTTTTGCATGATTTCATATATATAATGAGTATAGTATTTCTTGACTTTTCAATGGAAAAGGGAAAGGAAGAATTTGGAACTAAATATAAAATTAAAAAAATGTTTTCATATATATAATTATGGGTTTGGTTCTGTATTTGCATATAAACTATTAGAATTCTCTTAAAATTGTTGACCTTAAGATAATTCTGCTCCTTTGAATGTCTTATTGAAGTGAGAAGTATTCTGTGAATAAAGTCTTCACTGTTATACAACTTGAAGGGATATCAAAGTGTTCACAAGATCTCTGGATAATGTGAAAGCAATTTAAAGAACCAATTCTTCACTTTGTTCAGGGCAATCTTCTTTAAGAAGAATCATGTTGGGATAGTAGAGAGAACATTGACTGAGTTAAGGACCACCCCCACACTTGTGACCCTGAGCAAGTCATATAACCTCATTAATTCTTAATCCCCTTTTCTAAAATGTACATAATAATTATTATACCTGTCTCATACTGTTCTTGTGAGGAAAGCACTATGCATATGGAATAAAGTTCAATAGAAATGATAACAGTTATTAACAGGAAAATGATAGCATAAGCATTATGAGAGTCCCCAAAGACAACCTTGTTTAACAAAAAGTTCTTCTTTTTAAAGAGTAGATGTATTAATTAAAAAAAAAAAAGTTATGAGAATGTTCAAGCTCAGTTTGTACTAAATGATTTAAATATGACAGTTTGAACTAAAACATGGTCATATGAGTCAGATCTCATCCTTCAGCATTATCCCAGATGTGAGGTTTGAGGCCTTATATCTCTGAGGGCTGTTGCTGCTGAAAGTAAAATAAAACTATTTATATAATACCTTTCTAATATGCACATCCAGGTGTGTTGGAAGATTTGCAAATGGATGTTTGGAAAAAGACATAGTTTATTCATTATCTCTTGACAGCCATGAAACAAATTCTCCTCCCACTCATGGTGACTGGGGAAGAGACTGAGGAGCAAGCCTGAAATGAAGATGGCATTTACACATGCTTCTCTGGGCTTATAATTGGCCACAAGCACCTGCTACATTTGGACATATATTCAAAATCATAAAAATTGAAAATGGAAAAACAAATTAACATAGTTTGCTTTCTTCTTAGAACAATATTGTTTCTTGAGTGTATTGTTTAATAGGATTAAGAGAGGATCAAAGGATCACAGATTTAGAACTAGAAAAGTTCTAAGAAGTCAGCTAGTCCAACCTCCCTTATGTAATAAATGGGGAAACTTGAGGCTATGGATATGTCATACGGGTTAAATGACTTGCTTAAGCTCAAAGACAGTAAATGTAAATCAGAATTTGAGATGAGGTTTTCTAATTCCAAATTTTATAATATTTATATATATGAAAGCAAGAGAAAGAGATCTACACATTTATATTTTTATTATGTATTTTTGATTCAACTTTTCCTACCCTCCACTTCACAATGGCTTTTCACATGGCATCATTTGAAAAATTAAAGGAAATTTATCTTCTAGTCAAATATGTCTATTACTTGATACTTGAAATTCTCACATAAAGCAATGCTTGGGTTAAGCTATCGAAGATTTTGTTAAAATAATATATTTTATATAATAATATATAATATTATTATAAATATTATTATTATTATATAATTATATAATAATATATATTATTATATAATATATATATTATAATAATATAATAATAAATAAATAAATATATTATCTAGAATTATTTTGATTGTATACCACTCTCAGTAAAACATTTTTGAATCTATACCCAAATATGTATATATTTAGCTATTTATCAAGTATATAAATGTATTACTAACTTTATATGTCTTATAAAATGTGAACAAAATATAAATTAAATGAATGAGAAAATGATTTAACAATATTTGATACTTGAGTCAAAAGGGAACCACGGCAGTTTATTGAGGAAGAGAGTTACAAGGTCAGACATTCATTTCAGAAAAATCAAATTTTCATTTTGAGTGGAAGATGGATTGGAGAGAGGAGACTTGAAGAAGGGAGAAAATAGATTAGTAAATTATAAGAATAGTTCATAAAAGAGATGAAAAGAGACTGGCATAGGTCTCTAGATATCTTAGCAAATGTTTAACAACAGGTTCTTCTACCCCCAAAATGTATTTACAATATACTTTTATGTTTAGTCTGACTTATCAATGATTTCTTCATCATTTTCTTATGTCTCTACAATTCTCTGAAAGATAAATCAAGCTCTGAATTTTTAAAAAGCATTTATTGGGTCTCCAAGGAATAATGTTTGTAATGAAAATTTAACCATCAGGTCCAGCTGGTAAGAGTTGGCTCTAACATATTACATGTTGGCGACTTTGGAAGAAGAGGGAATTGATGATATGTAGATAGACCAGAGAGGATTTGGTAAATATTTGGCTATTTGGATCTAGCATAAAGATAAGTGAGGAATCTAATTTGACACCAAGAATATTGATGACTGAAACAATGGCAAAGTCCCTGATTGTAATCTGATATTTGGGAAAAGATAAGGATAAGATGATATCTATAATGTAAATCACAATGTATCATGCCATAAGGACTTAGTCTGTACTTCCTGAAATTTTTGATCCTCTTATAATAGTCATTCCCCTCCAACAAGAGAGCCTGTCTTCTGAGAGGTGATGGAGGTAGGGATAGAAGATAGTAGGAACTTTTTTCCCATGTGTTTTTGATAAGCTATTGGTATTCATGAGTTTAGGTTATAGTTGCCTCAAGGGGTCCGGACCCAATTCAGGAAGGGGAAATGGGAAACTTGCACAGCAGAAGGAAGGAGCTAAGTGGAATGGGGAAGACTGTAATAAAGACAGGCAAACCTTTGCTAATGACAGATCCCACAGTTATCTATTGCTCTGAGGGCAAAGAGAGACTTATGGTTGATCATAAACCCCTCAGAATCAGTTTATACAACCTTCCCCCTTAAGTGGCAGCAAGAACCCCACTTTGGAGAGCAATAATAGAGAGGAAAAAACTAGGTGAAGAGCATCAGCAAAGGATGGTAGATAACCAGGTAAAAACACGAAATAATTTATTATCTAGAATAGATTGGAGGCAAAAAGAAAAACACTGTAAGGAGAATTAAAACACATTTTGCAGATGGATTTATAAAATGATGGCTTTTGACTAGATGGTCTTTTAGTTTTTCTCCAACTCTAAGATTCTATAATTTTATGATTTTATCTCTTCTTTCACCTAATTTAATGTTTCCTTAACTCTAAATCTTATAGCTAATGTTATCAGGCATGCAAAAACAATTAATTTTAAATAGACATCTAAGGATAGAGTTTTAATTTCATCCTCAGATACCTGGAAACATTACTCAGACCCAGACAGTGAGTAAACTATATGTTTACTTTAGCATGCCAGAAATTAAAGATTTCATGTGTGGGATCACCCATTACCAGAACAGATTATAATCTTCCATGCATTAATATATGAATATATGAAGTCTGTAGCTACATGTATGATTGATATCACAGGATTGGGTGATAAGCTTTTAGAATGGTTCTTTGACAACAAACATATAGTTAATTCCTAAAGTTGAACTCAAAGCCTTAATGAATTGGTAAGAGCTTACAGAGATTAAATTCCTTTATCATGGTTTTTTGAGAATCCATAGTGATTGATGTTTATATCTTACCATAAGACTTTAGAACAAATGTATAAATGTATACATTTTTCTTAAATGTATAAGCAATATACACATATAGATATAAACATTTATGTATGTATGTTTATATATATCTATATATTTGCTATTATATTAATAGAAAAGAAAGAAATACTAACAATATAGATTTCATGTTTTATCATCTCATGCCATTCTGTTCTTTGGATTGTTTTGTTTTATCCACTTATCATATTAATGTGAAAGATTTCAGGGTGCCAATTAATTCTATCTGTTTTTCAAAGAAAAGTCTTTGTTTTTTTCTTAAATGTTCAACCAGCATTATCCTAACAGACAACTGATAAGAAATGGAAATACATCATGGTATTGGATTCTTGTGCATTTCAAAAAGATGTGAGATTCCTGTGGGTTTTATGGGATTTATCAAAACCATAGTTTATCATTTTAGTTTTTTGCATAAAACCGTATCTGCTTTAAGTCAATGCTAAATTAGCAACAGTTATTATCATATCCTTATAGAATAATTGATTTTCTAGAGAATTAAAAATCAAAATGATATCTTAGACCACAGGAATCAACACCTATCATTATATAATTTTGTCTGTACAATCCTCTCACTGATAAATCAAGTTCTGATTTTTTTTAAGCATTTGTTAGGTTTCCAAAGTATAAATGTTCACAAGGAAAATTTAATAGTCAACTTTAGCTGGTAAGAGTTAGCTCTAGGTTACCACATTAGTGACTTTGGAAGAAAAGGAACTGATATGTGAAATGGAGGTAGAACAGAATAGTACAGAATAAGTTTAGGAGTGACTGTGAAGATTGCTAATCTCTTCCATACCAAAAGGCTTGACTATTTAAAATTCCACTGTTAATACTTATGGCCACTTTTTGTAGTGGAAAAAAAATTACAAAGCAAACAACAACAACAAAATTCCAAAATAAACAAAAAAACCTCCCAAACAACAACAACCCACCTATGGGTTACCAAAAAAACCCACCTATGATCAACCACAAACCTTTGGTTTGAATTACGCAAATAAAGAAAAGATAAGTATTTATCTAGTATCTTGCCAGGTGCAGAAGCAGAGAAGGAAGGAGAGGACCAAAACAAAGAATGTGACAATCATCTGTCATAAATAAAGTTGCATCCTGAGCTCCATAATCTTAGAAAAACAAGGATAGACTTGCAAAAAATAATAAGAGTGAAATGAGCAGAACCAAGAGGATGCTTTAAGAACAACTTTGAATAAATAAGTAATTTTGATGATTAGAAATGCACAAACTAACTACAAAAGACCGATGAAGAAAGACATCATCTGTATCCAGAAAAAGAACTGATAAATGGAAGTATGTATAGTATGATTTTATACACATATGCATATTTCTGTCTAATGGTAGCCATATCTAGGATGGGATGGGGAGGAAAAGAGGAAAAATGATAACTATATATGGGAAACATTATATATTTAAAGGAATAGCAAGATGTATATAATATATTTGCAGTTTCATGTGTAATCATCTTTTATTATGATTTGTTTTGGAAATGCTTGTTTTATTCCATAAATTAAAATGAAAATAAATTTTAAAATTAAAAAAATAGTTATATCCTAATGGGAGAGGGAAGGGTTGAAGATATGAAGGGGATGGAGTAGGGAAATGATTAAGAATATAAACTGCTGAAAAAATAATATGGGATGAGATAAAGTGCCCATGTGAAGGGATCAACTTTGATAAAGGGCAACATGACTTCTTTCTCAAATATTAGGGGAAAAGGAGAAGAAGGTGGAACTTGATATTAAAGAGTTTTATAATCAAGAGAAATGGTGAAGAGGAAGCTCACATGAAATTATTTTAATTTTCTCAGGAAAGTAAAAGCTAAAATCTTCATCTAGGAGACAGGAAGGAGGGAGGAGGTAATGGAGGCAACTTTGGACAAATAACTCACTTCTGATGATACTCAGTTAACTCATCTATTAAATGGGGATAAAAATACTTACACTACCTATCTCATAGGGTTGTGAGGGAAATGGCTTGTAAATGATAAAACATTATACACATGTGCGATGCTATTATCATTCATTTCTTCAGCTCAAGCTGTAATGCTTATATCCCGGGGAATGATAAAATGTTATGGTGTTATCAGTCATTTATACCTCAGTGTAACATTCATTTCCTTTCCAAGAAGCAAGTTTTGATAGTGATAGCTCATAAGGGAGCTGAGTGCCTAAGGGGGAGGGAAAGGTGGAATAACTAGAAATCTGGGGCTTCTGGAAAAAAACAAAACAAAACAGCACAGCACCAAATTTACAGTTT
Organism: Sarcophilus harrisii; assembly: GCF_902635505.1. Lineage (NCBI taxonomy): Eukaryota > Metazoa > Chordata > Mammalia > Dasyuromorphia > Dasyuridae > Sarcophilus > Sarcophilus harrisii. Next base: position 374,778,554 of record NC_045426.1, on the reverse strand, counting down.
TTTTTTAATTGGGCCAGCTCCATAAGGTAAGGATGTATAATACTCTTAAGGTCTGGGAAAATTCTTTTCTCCCCAAAGACATAGCATTATCTTTTGACCCAGAGAACTTGGGGAACAAGGAAAGAAAATGCTTACCTCATCAAGCAAATCTTTTGCCTGCTCAGGCCCAGTCAACTGAATTCAATCCAGTCATAGCTCTATCAGGCAGGAAGTAATCTAAACCTTCTTCAAAAAGATTGATGTTTTCATCTAGGAGTGAGTTTCATGAATTCACTCATTGCTTTGAAAATTACTGTTTCCTTTTACTTGTCCTCACCTTACCCCCTTCAAGCTCCAGTGGGTACAGAGGAGATTATAAATTTCATGTTCCATTCTCCAGGATTCCTAAGTCAAGATTTTCATCTATCTCTACTCTCCACTTTCTATACACAGCTATGCTTGGTTTGAACACTTAGGAAGATGTTATCCCACCCAGGATAAGCAGATCATCTGAAATTACTTCCCACTGTTTAACTGAGCTTTAGATTCTCCTTGCATTTCTAACTGTTCCTGGGTCTTCTTCCTTCATATTTGAGGGATGGAGAGTAGAACACTAAACTCCTCCAATAGCTTTCCTTTGTGGAGGACTGGATCTCCAATTAACTTTCCATCTTCCATCTGCATTTCTGTTTGGTTTGGACTCCAAAGAATATGACACATCCCTTCCCACCCCACTGTGACAAGTATCTTCTGGTGTCTTCTTTCCTTTTTAGTATCATTATTGGTGTATTTTCTTCCCCATGTTAGTATCCTTTTCCTTATTTGTATCCCTAGTGCTTAGCATAATAACTAGTGCATAGAAGGTACTTAATAAATGTTCATTCATTTTGGTTAATTAAATAGCTAGAAGGTTTTACTGAGAGTTCTAAGAGTACTTACTGATTTGCACTTTGAGGGTTAGGGACATGGTAAAATCGTGTTTTCACTGACTTGAATTACATTAAAATTCAGTTTGTTGTTGTTCAGTCATTTTATTTTTTCAGTTCTGTAACCCCTTTTGGAGTTTTTCTGGCAAAGATACTGGAGTTGTTTGCCAATTTTTTCTCCTGTCATTTTATAGAGGAAGAAAATAAACAAACAGGGGTAAGTGACTAGCTCAGAGTCACACAGCCATTAAGTGTCTGAAGCCAGACTTGAATCTGGAAAAATAAATTTGCCTAAATCCTAGCCTTTTATATTCAGTATGTAAAATTGCGATTGTAGTTATCCCTTCCTCACTGGATAATAGTGAGGAAAAAATGTGATGAGACATGCAAAATACTTTTTGCATAATTAAGCTTTGAGTTTATTGTTTTTCATAATAGTAATAATATTTCATTTTCCCCTCTCATCTTTTTTGATAAAATCAGAAAAAAATAGTCTTTGGACAAGTTGCTATTTGCAGCTATTCTTCTATATTTAATATCTTGTGATCTTTTGGACAAATTCTTAAAATAATTACTTTTCATATTGAATACAAGCACTAAAATATAAGTTCATCTTTTGTAGATTCATTGAAAAAAATCTTGAGAATAACTCTAGAAGTATATAAGACAATAGAGATGAACTTCACCCTCTTCCCACGTGATTTCAACTTCTTTTGTTAGTTCTCTATATTCTGTACATTTTTCGTTCCATGAAGTTTGGAGATTATGAATATTCAACATGGAGAAATCTATCAATTTTTTAAAAATGCTTATTATGTCCATGATAACGGTCTGGTTTAGTAAAGTTTATCAACTAAATTTTCAAGGATATTCTGAGGTTTACTTATAGGATTGTTCTTCTGTTTTATTACGAAAGATAGCAAGATTCTGTTGCATAATACTTTTAATCAGAGGATGGATTGCTAGTTACTTCATGGATGCTAAATTTCTGCATCCTGAAGTGATGTGATACACCTACATGATTCATTATACAGAGTACTAGATCTGGAATCAGAAAGATCTGAATTGAAATCCAGCCTCAGACATTTACTAGCTCTATGACCCTGAACAATTCATTTAACTTGTCTGTCTTAATTTCCCTATCAGTATCACAAAGATGATAATTGCACTTGCCTCCCTGAGTGTTTATGAAGATCAGATGAGATATTTATAAAGAGTTTTGAAAACCATAAAATGCTAGCTATTATTATTATATATAACCCACACTGATGAATAAATCTGAGATCCTTAAGATTAATTTTTCTGCAACTTTTGGTGATGATGACTTAGTCCTGAATTGATTCCCAGAAACTAATATAAACATATCTGCATGTCTCATTTATTTATCTGACATGAAATATTATTGAGTGAATTCTTGTAGATAGTGTATTTTTTTTTTATTGTGGAACCTACCCATCCACATGTGTATTTTATTCCATCCTCAGTTGTAGTCTCCACCTTTTAGATATGAAATTTAGATAGCTACATATATGGGGAAAGTTCCTATCCTGATGATATTATTATGCCTAAGGTTCTGTGAGCTAATCCACAAGAGCATAAAATAACTATTGTATTTTTTTAGGGGGGAGGTTGTGGTTGAACACAAGCATTTGGAATGTAAATTTATATTCTGTAGACTTCTTGAAAGCATAATCAGAACAACTCCATCATCAGACATCAGGGATGATATGTAGCTCATCTTGTTTGCATGATTTTGATTTCTTCTGCTAGGACTCTATATTTTACAGTGGTTTTGTTGTGCATAATTTGGAGGCTATTTGGCATGATGATATGTATTAAAATATTGTTCTCAAACCTATAAAATACAATATTTCAGGTATGGCAAATATGGACAATGATTCTCTCTGTGATGATGGTCCCTTTTCAGTACAACCCCATGAGCTAGGTAATACAAATATTTATAATTCATAGATGAGATAAATAGGGACTAGAATTGGTGAAAATTGTATAGATGGTTGATGCCATTACCAGGACTCGAACCAGTTCTTATGCTTCTAATGTCAGTCATTTTTACTTCTATACTATGATATGCTCATAGTCATTCTAGTGAGCAAGATAAAGAACAATTCAAAGTCATATTTTAGGGCTGGTTGGTGAAGGAAATTGTAACATTACCCCCAAGATGCCATTATATTCATCATATAAATACAAGCTACAATTGTGTATGAAATTCTGACTTTTGAAGTTTTATTCATATTGTGTTGTCATTGCATCTATAAGTACTCCATGTTTAAATGCACTAATCCTAGAAAAGATAATATAAGGAGGCATTAAAATAGTAACTTATGCCATGAATATTTTTAAAGATATTATTCAAGCAGTAGGTAACAAGGATATGGGTGACTATAACACAAAGCAAGTGAGTTTTGATGGAAAGAATTAATAGGAAATGTAAGCATGAAGCCAAATTAGTGGAGAAGCACAAAGGATGAAGAGTGCTATCTCCACATCCCATCCACAACTCTGAAAGAGATCTGAAAAATATACCAGCCAGAATTCATTTCTTCTTGTTCTTGTTCTTGCTCTTGTTCTTGCTCTTGTTCTTGCTCTTGTTCTTCTTCTTCTTCTTCTTCTTCTTCTTCTTGTTCTTGTTCTTCTTCTTCTTCTTCTTGTTCTTCTTCTTCTTGTTCTTCTTCTTCTTGTTCTTCTTGTTCTTCTTCTTGTTCTTCTTTTTGTTCTTGTTCTTTTTCTTCTTGTTCTTCTTCTTCTTCTTCTTCTTCTTCTTGTTCTTCTTTTTGTTCTTGTTCTTTTTCTTCTTCTTCTTGTTCTTCTTGTTCTTGTTCTTGTTCTTCTTGTTCTTGTTCTTGTTCTTGTTCTTCTTTTTCTTCTTGTTCTTATTCTTCTTGTCCTTGTTCTTCTTGTTCTCGTTCTTCTTCTTCTTCTTCTTCTTCTTCTTCTTCTTCTTCTCCTTCTTCTCCTTCTTCTTCTTCTTCTTCTTCTTCTTCTTCTTCTTCTTCTTCTTCTTCTTCTTCTTCTTCTTCTTCTTCTTCTTCTTCTTCTTCTTCTTCTTCTTCTTCTTCTTCTTCTTCTTCTTCTTCTTCTTCTTCTTCTTCTTCTTCTTCTTCTTCTTCTTCTTCTTCTTCTTCTTCTTCTTCTTCTTCTTCTTCTTCTTCTTCTTCTTCTTCTTCTTCTTCTTCTTCTTCTTCTTCTTCTTCTTCTTCTTCTTCTTCTTCTTCTTCTTCTTCTTCTTCTTCTTCTTCTTCTTCTTCTTCTTCTTCTTCTTCTTCTTCTTCTTCCGCTTCTGCTTCTTCTTCTTCTTCCACTTCTGCTTCTGCTTCTGTTTCTTCTTCATCATAATTCTTCATCATCCGTCTTCTTCTTCCTTAAATTCAGGTCTGCTTAGTGAGCTAGAGAAGGAGGTCTGTGGATAGTGGGAATTGGGTTTAGGCAGAAGCACATATGCAGCGTATTTTATTAGAGGGAGAGGCTATGAATGAGGGTAGGAAAAGGTCTCTGATACAGCATAAATAAGCCTACACTTTTATAGGATGTAGATATAAATTAGAGCTCTAACACTTTCATATTGCTTTGTTGATTACTCATGTCTGACTCTTTATAACTCCACTGAGATTTTCTTGCCAAAGATACTAAACTGATTTGCCATTTTCTTTTCCAGCTTGCTTTATTGATGTGGAAACTGAGATAAACAAGGTTAAGTGGCACAGATAGTAAATATGTGTAGTCATATTTGAACTCAAGTCTTCCTGACTCCAGACCCAGAACTCTTATCTACTGCAAAGCCATACGGCTGCCGTCTTTCACTTATTATCCAGCTCCAGATCAAAGATCCAGTGCATACCAAGGAGGTTATCTTCACCTAACTATGGTGTTCCAGGCTGAGGAATGGCTATATGCCATAGGTCTGTAGTAATTGAGGAACAGATTATAATATAGGGAACACTTCTATATCTCAGAGACCAAGAATGGAGAAGGGTCTCAGTTCCAGCTTTAAGATCAGTTTGTAGCTTAGAGAGTAATAACCAGATAAAGAATCTCAGACCAAAGATGAGCCTATAATTCTATCACTTTGAACAATTAGCTTGATGGATAACTGATAGTCTAAAACTTCAATCAGACAAAAACCACAGGTTTACTATTCAGATCTGAACCAAGATCAGAAGTTTGTGGAGTTGAAGTCAACAGGACAGTAACCAGACTTTGCCTTGAATCAGATAATTTGGGGGGCACTTAAAGCTATGGATTTTTCTAATCTAAGCTGTTCCTGAGATCCTGAAATAATACAACTTTCAATATCCCAAGAAAGCAGAATAGTACCAGTTCAGACTCTCTGATTGTGTAAGGATCCTATTCATAAGATAAAGTATGAAATTAGGAAGTACTGCGGAAAACTGAGCCAAAAAAGAAAAGAAAAAAAAAAAGAAAGAAAAACTCATCCTAAAATAAAACAAAAGAAACAGCAACATCAACAACAATAACAAATAAACAAAGAATCAAATAAATAAAACCCATAACACAGAAACCCATAAGAGAATGACTTCAAAACATCTGAAAGCAAAGATTTAAACACATATATACACACAATAAACCCAAATATAGTATGGACACAAATTCAACTAAAATCACTGAAATAAATGAAGCAATAACATAAAAGAAAATAAAAAGAAAGGACTAGAAGTGGAATTGGTAGTTCAAAATCTTTTCCTGTTGGGAAGGGAGAAGAAACAACAACAGCTGCTACTACTACTATTACAAGACTCCCTGAGAATTAAAATAAACCAAATAATGAGAAATAATTACAATAAAGTTAAAAGACTGAAAAATAGAAGAGCAAGGTATCTCATTGCAACAGCAAATAACTTGAAAAACTTTGAAAGAATTTAAGAATCATTGGATAAAAACCATGACTCCCAGCCCCTGAAAAGAATCTGGACATCAGGGCAGCTAGGTGGTGGGTGGATAGAGTACGCGCCCTGAAGTCAAGAGGATCTGAGTGCAAATCTTGGCTCAGACACTTAAGTACTTCCTAGCTGTGTAACCCTAAGCAAGTCACTTTACCTCAATTGCATCAGCAAAACAAAAAAATAATCTGGACATCATATTTTAATAAAATAAAAAGAAAAGTATTTGGTGCTCTTAGAATCTTAAGGCATTGTAGAAAAACAAAGAATCCATTTATCAAATCTTGAAATAAACCCCCAAACAAAAATTCACAGGAACATTAAATTCTAGCCAAAATCTAAGTCAAAGAAAAATGTAGCAAGCAAATACAATGAAAGAATTCATGTATTGAGGAACCAGTCAGAATCACATCCAACTTAGCAGGCAGCACAACAAAGAAGCAGAAAGCTTGAATTATGATTTTCCAGAAGGCAAAGATATAGTATTACAACTAAGAATGACTTATTTAGTAAAGTACAATCTTACACAGGATAAAACTGACTTTTAACAAAATAGAAGCCCTCCATACCTTCCTAATTAAAAGACCAGAGTTTTGTAGGACCAATGAAGTACAAATTAAGGAGTCAGGAGAACCATAAAAGTAAACCTAAGTGAGCAATCACAAGGGACTGAGCAAGTTCCAAATGTTTGTCATGTAATATGTTAAGATAATACAAGATGTGCCTTATCATTAGAAGTCCTAAAAGAAGTTTATTTAGATAAAAAAGCTTCTAAGCCTTTCTGTTATGTCTTGAGCATCTTAAAAGGAAAAGGAGGCAAAGCAAAACATACTAGGAAAGGAAAAGTAAGTTAGGGGAAATTACTTCACATGATTGGTGTGAGCAAGTAGAAGTTTATACAATAAAGAAAAAGAAGGAATAGAAGGAAGTGTCTCACACTTGAATCTTGCTATCACCTGAATTAGTTAAAGGAAGGAAGAATATATACATAAAGTTATATACAGGAATTCACTTGACTGCAAAAGGAAATAGGAAGGGAAGAGAAGGAAGAAAGAATAGAAATGAAGGTAAATTATTAGAGAAAAGAACTGAAAACTGAGGGCATACCCATTAGTAGCAGAATGGCTAAACATATTCTCATGGGGTTCACAGTTATAGTTTTCTTGAGTACAGAGATATGTTTATTCAAATCTAGATGCAAATGTGCCAGAATATGCATCACTGTGTTTTATGTATATTTACATGTATGTATATGTATTTGTAAATGTCTATATATAATTACATATGAAATCAGCATGGATATATTAATATGATGAAATACCTACATTTGTGCTATAAGAAATTATGGAGAAAATGGTTTCAAAGAAACTTATGAAGAATTATATAAACTAATGTGGAATGAAGTGAGCAGAATCAGAACAATTTATGCAATGACAATGAGTTTGAATAACTGAAACATTTAGGAACTCTAATCAGAGTAATGACCAATCACAATTGGACTCATGTCCTTTGACACTATACCTGTTGATATAAAGGTCATGAGCTAAGATTTTGAAATGAGACTTTTTTTTGATATGAGCAGTGGGAAATGTCTTTGGTTTTACTATATATATATATATATATATATATATATATATATATGTATATATTCATATGCATATGGGATATAGAAATGGTTTTATAAGAGAAATGGTTTACCAGATAAATTTTGTTGAATTCACAATTTTGCTGAAAACTGATCTTGTTCCTTCCATGGTGTCTTCTACCTAGTAGTTTCCTGAAATGAATTAAATAGAATAGCAATTACTAATGTTTTCTCACTCAAATATATCCCCTAAAATCAGCTTCCCAGTTCTCCCTAGCAAATTCCAGAAACATATAGACAGAGTTCCAAATTACAAAACCCACTTTTATGAGGTTATAGAGAGATAAAATAAGCTTCCCAAATATGCAATTAATAAGGAAACAACACTTTGTCTCAAAGTGGCACAGGAGATTTAGGTACTGACAATAGTGTATGTATGTATGGGATACCCTCATTTGTAGTACTAGAAGCATCTGTCTGTCTATCTGTCTGTCTATCTTGATGTATTTTTCTCAAGGAGTACAATACCTCCCTGAATACTCACTTGTCACATAAAAATAAAGATAAATGTTCAGGTCAAGAATCACCACTGATTCTTGCTACTAGGCTCTACTGCTTCCCAAGCATCACAAGAAGAAATCATTCTTGAGAAATCATTAATCTTAGCTGCACAAGGTCAACTACTTTATTTTTTCCTGTCTCAATGCCAAAAGAGTTACTCTTTCTCAGGCTCAGGGACCTGACAACCTACCTAGCCATTTGAGAGAATTGAGGCTTCCTCAAGCCAATATGATTTTATTTTGACAATATGTTTGTCCTGGGAATCATTCCATTAGGGAATAACTCACTTCCTAAGTAGTCATAATCCCATATCACCCCATTAACCTTAATATGACTACACTGGGGAATACAGCAGTATCTATCCCTGACCTCCAAGATCCAATGGGAGTCAGACAATCACATAATACAAAGTAGAGAAGAAACCTATGCATTTTTGAGGTCTTTTCTTAGATGGCTAGTCTGAACAGGATTTTTCATACTGGACACAGGGATTTCTCAATGCAGCAACAATGGAAAAGTATTATCAGTATACCAGGAGACACTGATTCTGATTTTTATATGACCCTGGTGATAAAATGTTTCTGGTATCCCAGAAACACTCTAGCTAAACGCTGAAAGAAGAATCACTGAGAGACTGAACAACTTTGTTTTGTTTTGTTGTAAAACTATATTAAACAATAATAGCTCATATTTACATAGGTTTAAAAGTTTATCAAATATTTTTCTTGAGAAATATAGTGTCCCCATTTTAAAGATGAGAATCTCAAACTCAGATAGAGTAAGTGACAGAAATGGGGCCATAATTTAGGAAGTGATAGAGTTGCAACTAGAATTCAGGTTTCAACTCAAAATCCAGCATGTTCTATGTATAAGACTCTAATTTCTTCTGAAGGGAATAGGAAGCTAACTTTATGATTCCAGTACAAATTGTGATTTCCCATAGGGTAGTTCACTGACAAAATTTGTGAAGTGTTGTTTATACTTGGAGATACCCATACTCCTATTATTGAAGCTTATTTTATGGTTCCCCCTTCTTCCTTTTAATTCCTCTCTTGAGAAATGAACTGATAATATATGAATTCAAGCTACTGATTTATGTTTCCCAGGAGGATAACAGTCATCTATACTTGTGGAACAAAGGGTTCTTTACCATTTAAAAACTTTAGGCAATTTTGAGAAACAGGGTTTGTAGATTGATTTTTTCCACTTTCTTTTTTTCTTGGGATTCTTTCCTGAAATTCTTAAAAGTAGATTAAGATTATAGCTATCATTTGTTTTTGTGTGAGGCTGAACCTGTCTGCCTATAATAAAGTGAGTTTATTTTGTCCTAAATAGAATCTTCTTTCTTTTCCTTTAACAGCATGCTAATGAACTTGGATTGGACAACTTGGATCACTTAACAAAGCCACAAATAGAGATATAATTTAGCATACATTCAAAGAGCAGGTAAGGCTCTAACTAGTTAACTTGGTGTATAGAGCAAGGTATATATATAGGATATATATATATATATATATATATATATATATATATTATAAATATAACCTCAAATCAATTGTTTAAGACAGTGTTTATTAAGAGAAAGAAAACACCAACAAACAGCATGAAGTTCTAGATGAGGACAGTGAAGATTACAGCTGTGTATTTGAGTGGCTAGAATACTGTTCCTGGAGACAGAAAGATCTTTGTTTCATGAATTCAATCTCAGATACTTACTAACTGTGTGACTTTGAGAATTCAATGCATCCTATTTACCTCACTTTTCTTGTATATAAAATGAGTTGGAGAAGGAAATGGCAACTATTTCAGTATCTTTGCCAAGAAGATCCCAAATCACTTAATGTAGAAAAAAAGAAAAAAAAAAGAAAAGAAAAAAAATTCACAAATGAGGTCATGGAAAGTCACACACAACTGAACAATTACAACAATTGAAAATCAGCTTATCTGAGATTTACTCGAAGTAGAAAAATCTGGGAGATCATAAGGTCATAGAAATAAAATTGAAAGGGACCTGTGTGGTCATCTCTGCCTATCTCCTCATTTTTAGGTGCTGGAACTGCAGCCCAGAGAAGCTAAGTAACTTGCCCATGCTTGCAGAAATAGTATGCACTAGAGACAAATAGGAACTCAGGTTCTCTGAGTATAAATCACTCCTATTTCCACACTACAACATTGATTCTGGTAACTTATTTTTTAACTAATTATTTTTTGCAGATTGGGTATTAAACTCAGTTGTTTTCTATTTTGTTGAAGGAGTGTAGGGATTGTCAACTCCCTCTAGATTTCAGTGCCCTGAGGCAAAACTTTGTTCTTTCCTGTTTAGTTACAACTTTTTACAGCAGGTAACTCAGCAAATTCTATGCAGGTGTACCACGAACCTCTAGTTTCATTATTCTTTCACACCAACTTAAATTGATAAAACTTGCCATAAAAACTCAATTCTCCCTGGAATGAAGCCCAAATGGTTACAGCTAATTGAATATATGACTGAATGAGGTTTCTAGGGCCTTGCCACTTAATTCTGTCCAAAGCTCTATATTTTTTGAGAGCTATTTTCATTTTTCTTTTCCTGGTACCTAGGACTTAAAGAAAATTTTGTTGAATTTTAAATATAAAATTGATAAACTATGTATTCTGTTTTATATTGTTCTTTAATTGTTGCATATACTTACTTAGGAAATGTGGTAGTCGATAGTTACATCTATTCTTATTACAAGGGAAGAAATAAATAGAGAAAGTGGCTAGGAGTTCAAGGAACAAAATTCCTGGGCTACACATAAATTAACAAGGAAGACCCTAACTGATAGACCAAATGAGATTACAAGCCACTTAGAACTGAGGGACACTATTGCCTGATAGCCCTACTATTCACCAAAATAGCTAGAATATAACATTTTCTTTGTTTCTGCATACATTTTTGTCAAATGTAATTGTTTTGGGCATATCCCCCCTCTTTCATATAGAAAACTGATCATTTCAGAAGGCTAAATACATACCCAGAATGTTTAGTTTCCATGCCATGAGAAGAGGCAGCTCCCATTCGTGGGAGCTGGAAGCTGTCGTCAGGGAAAAGCAGATAAGGAGAATTCTTGGTATTCAATTCAACTAAACAGAATCTCAACTAGTAACATGCCTTGTTCTTTTCTTAATCATTTATACTTTTATAGGCTAATTTAATCTATTTTTTGCTTATCATAGGTCAGTTATTTGTGTGATCTGGATGCATAAGTTTTGGAAAGCTTTCTCAGATGACCAACTCATTCAACTCCTTAAAAAGTGAGAAAATAACAAAAACAACAAAGACAAAAACAGCATCCACCAAATCTCTCTGGTACCTGCTCAGAGCTTAATGGCATTCTTCATGTAGCAGACATTCAAGAAATAGAATTATTAAATTTTAGTTGTAGAAGATACCTTAAAGATCACCTAGTCACTATATCTCATTTTGCAAATAAGGAAACTGAGAACTGAGTAGTATAAGTGATTTGTCCAAGATTACAATCCTTTCGACCCTACTGGAATTGGAAATTAAGTCTATACTATGGTTCCTGCCAAAATACAATTATTGAGTGATTGCAAAGAAATACTTAAGTAGAGTTTCTAGGGCCTTAAGCTATATCCACTAATAGTTGAAAAAGGACAAAAGGACAGTGAATAAATAACAACTCTGTTTACAACTCTCCCAACAATTTCCTTTATTCTCTGCCTCAAGGAATACTATAAATTACTTCATATTCTAGATTCATCTACAATTATTTGCAGTGTGGCTCATTTTTCTTATGATATTGTACTAAAATTTGTGATATTGTCATGAAACATATTGTCCAACCAAACTTGAATGTACTTTAATATTCCTAAGAAATAGTAATCCATCCTGTACTTAAAGATCTCCAGTGAGAAGAAATTTTAACTTGCCATAGCAGTTTTGGACAGTTATAATTTTTAGGAAGATTTTCCTTTCATAAAACTAAAACTTACTCTGCTGAAATTTCTGTCCATTGATCCTTGTTCTTTTCCCTGGAGCCAAAGAGAACAAATCTAATCATTTTCCCACTAAATTACCCTTCATAGGCCTGAAGTACATGACAGTAATCATATCTTCACAATGTCTTTCCTTCTCTAGGCTTAGCACTTCTAATACCTTCAGTTGATTTTTATTTGATCTTCATTCCTCTCATTATCCTGATCATTTCTCCTATAATATGTAGCATTGGTTTCAAACTCAAACAGAAACAGGGTCCAAAAAGCCATACCCAGTGTCTCTGTGGATTTAATCTTTTTTTTTTTTTTTTTTTATAAATGTTGAACCAGGGGCAAGGACAAATTTCTGGCATATTCCATTGGAAAAATCTTTCTAAATTGTCATTAATTTGATAATGACTAGACTTTGGGTCTGATCATTGAACTTGTTATGTATACCCACTCAAAGCTGTTAACACCCAGAACATTTATTTCCATTTTATCCACAAGAATCTTTTTCTAAAATTTTATTGATTTAATCTTTTTTCCATTCAAAATAAATTTTTAATATTTGCTCTTAAAATTTTTGATTTCTAGGTTCTCTCGCTTATCCCCACACATAATTAAGAAACCACAAGTGAAGTTATACAAAACATTTCCATAAGTCAAATTGTGAAAGAAAACATAGATCTCCCACTCCAATAGAAATAAAAATGCTTAAGAAAAATTAAATTAAAAAGAAAGAGAGAAAGAGAGAATACCTCAATCTGTATTCAGCCACAATCAGTTCCTTTTATGGATATGGATAGTATTTTTCTTAAGTCTTTCAGAATAGTCATGGATGATTCTACTACTGAGAATAGCAAAGTCATTTACATTATAGCTGGTCATGACAGAACATTGCTATTACTTTGTGTACAATACATTTCACTTTGCTTGAGTTCATTGAGGGCTTTCCAGATGTTTTTTTTTCTGAGAGCATCCTACTCATCATTTCTCATAGAACAATAATATTTCATCATATACATACCACAGTTTATTGAACCATTCCCTAATTGATGGACATTCCCTCAATTTTCATTTTTTTTTTGCCCTGAGAAGAGAGCTGCTATGAATAATTTATGTACATATAGGTCATTTTCCTTTTTGTCCCTTGACTTTTTTTGGTATTTATGTCAAATAGTTGTCAAAGGATATGCATGAATTTATAGCCCTTTTGGGCATGGATCATATTTTTTTTTATCATTTATCAATTGGACATGGCTCTTATTTTTTATATAAATTTGTCTCAGTTATGTTTAAGAAATTAGGTCTTATCAGAGAAATTTGTTCTGAGAATTTTATTTTTACAATTACAATTGATAACTATTTTAGCAATTTCTATATCCATATTGAGTGTGTATGTTGTTTCCTTTTTGATTCAATTCTGATGAAAGTAAGGTTTACTCATTCTCTTTCTCCCTTTCCACTGTAAAATTTTTTTCTTGCTTCTTTTTTATGGCAGATAATTGGCACCAATTTGCTTCTTTTCTCCCTGTACATTATTTTTTTACCCCTTAATTTCATCATTTTAAAAAAGACATCATCCCTTAAAATTTAATTCATATCTGTGCTCTCCTTCTATTCTGCCATAATCATGAGAAAGTTCTAATAAGTTTCAAGTATCATCTTCCCATGTAGGAATGTAAATGGAAAAACCTTATTATATCTCTTATGATATCACTTTTCTGATTACTTTCTTATTTTTCTCCAGACTCTTGTATTTGAAAATCAAGTTATCCATTCAGTTCTGGTCTTTTCATAATGAATGCTTGAAAATCCCCTATTTCCTTGAAAAATTACCTTTTCTTTTGAAGAATTATATTAAGTTTTTCTGGGTAGGTGATTCTTGGTTATAATCCTAGCTCCATCACTCTCCAGAAGACCATATTCTAAACTCTCTGGTCATTTAATGTGGAAGCTGCTAAATCTTGTGTTATTTTGACTGTGGCTCCCCTATACTTGAATTGTTTCTTTCTGAATACTTGTGATATTTTCTCCTTGATCTGGGAGTTCCAGAATTTAGCTATAATGTTCCTGGAAGTTTTCATTTTGGTATTTCTTTCAGGAGATGATCACTAGATTCATTCAATTTTTATTTTACTCTGTGGTTCTAGAATGTCAAAATAATTTTCCTTGATAATATCTTGAAAGATGATGTCCTGGCTTTTATTTTCATCATGACTTTCAATAGACCAATAATTTTTAAACTATCTCTCCTGGATCTATTTCCTAGGTCAGTTCTTTTTCCAATAAGGTATTTCACATTTTTTTCTATTTTTTCATTTATTTTTGTTTCACTTTATTGTATCTTGATTTCTCATATGTCATTAACTTCCATTTGCTCAATCCTATTTTTTTTCTGGAATTATTTTCCTCAGTGAGCTTTTGTAGCTCCTTTCCCAATTGGCCAATTTTTCTTTTTAAAGTATTCTTCACCTCATTAAATTTTTGTATTTCTTTTTGCATAATTCTCAATTTTTTCCTATTTTTTCCTTTCTCTCTCTTTCTTGATTTTCAAAATCTCTTTTTAGCTCTTTCATGGCTTGAGGTCAATTCTTATTTTTCTTGAAAGCTTTGGATGTTGGAGCTTTGACTTGTTTCATTCTTTGAAAATGTGTTTTGATCTTCCTTATCACCACAATAATTTCCAATGGTTAGAAATTTTCTTTGTCGTTGTTTTTGTTCATTTTTCTAGCCTGTTATTTGGTTTTAACTTTTTGTTAAAATAGGGCTCTGTTTCCAGGTTGGGTACACTGTCCCAAGCTTCAGAGATTTTATGCAGCTGTTTTTAGAGATTCTTCTGGAGATATGACCACAAGCATTCTTTTCTGCTTTTTCTGCTTTGGAGCTCTTAAGTGTCCCTGCCCCACTTTAACTGTGCTAACACAACACAGTCCTGCTTTACTGATGCTGCAGCCGCTGAGGTTGGGCCCATATCTGCCCTGGCACAGCCTGCACTGGGACTGCACTGGACTCTCAGTCTGTTGCCAAAGACTCTCTTTGCTGACCTTCCTAGTTCTCCCTGGACTCTTGGTCAGAGAGGTTCAGAAGCTTCCAGCACTGGTGCTTATTCCTACAAGGATATTTTTACAGAATTAGTCTTTACTTTACAATTGGCCATTTACTGCCATTATCAACTGGCTCCTCCTCTTCTTCCTCCTCTTTTTCCTCTTTTTTCTACTTTTCCTCCTCCTTTTCCTTCTCTTCCTCCTCTTCCTTTTTTTTTTGTTCTACTTCTTCATCTTCTTGTTCTTGTTCTTCTCACTTCCTCTTCTGTTTTTTTGTTCTTCCTCCTTTTTTTCTTCTTCATCTTCTTCTTCCTCACCTTCCTTTTCCTTCTCAACTTCTTTTCCATCTTCCTTTTCCTTCTTATCTTTTTTGTCCTCCTCACACTACAGATCAAGAAGGAAGACCTCCTAGATTATTTTATCTAATCTTATAATTATAAAAAGAAGGAAACAGCGGCTCAAAGAGATGAAATATCTTGCCCATTGTAACAAAAATAATAATAATAAATAAAATAATAATAAAAATAGTTGATGAGAAGGAACATAGAGGGAACAAAGATAGATAACAGTAGTGTAAGGTAGCAAAAGAGAATGATCTAGCCAGTGGGGATAATAAGAATTTAGAAACATCTTTCCTGTTATAGCAGCCAGAAAGGTTTCAAAGGGAAGGAAAAACCTGAGTTGAGTCTTGGGAGCTGAGTGAAGATAGGTGCAGAGATAGCATACACAGAACACACATATGAAACCATGAAGAGACTAATTTAACTGGAGTGAAGGACTCATATAGATGAGCACCTATCAATTAATCAACAAGTGTTTATTAAGAACTATGCACCAGATGCAGTGCTAAGTGTTGGGGATATTTTAAAAAAATTAAAAAGCAAAAAGCAAAAGCAGAAGGTGTTGGGATGTTAAATTGATGAGCTGATTGGATAGGTTTTGTATATACTATCCCAACTTGTTGACAAATGGAAGTGAAAAATACAACTTTCTCAGCTTATTCTCCAATCATATAGGCTAGAAGAAAAGCAGTTATGCTCTTTTTCCTGAGCAAGCTGCTACTTCCACTGCTGGATCAACAAAAATGCCCACTCGGCAGTTTCTTTATTTTCATCTTTGCAGCACTCTTGGCACCACACTCTGGAATAGATAAATTAAAATGGTGTCTGCTTAATCCCCTCAGAGAGATTTGATTGCTCTTAGACTATAGTATTTTAGTTGAACAGGCTTAAAACATTATGCCTTTTAAAGCCTAATAGTTGTGTTGGTGTAATCAATTTTAATATGTAACATTTGGGATATATGCTCTAATCTCTTAGGCACCGTTTGTGCAACTAGAGAAGGAAGTTGATGAGTCACTGCTGGTCTATATAGGAATATGAACCAAAGAATTTTTTTTACTTTCTGTTCCTGATTTCCTTGAAGTGCATCCATTTAATAATTAGAAAAAAACTTTTCTATCTCCATCCAAAGAAAAGTAATTTTTTTTCCTTAGGGAAAAGCCTTTAATTCTTAGGGGTTGAAAGTGAAAGAAATCTCCATAATGTTTATATTTATTAAAGTGAATGAACTAAGAGAATGCACTCCTTAGCTCATATACATCCCACAGCTGATAAGATTAGTTCAGTTCAGTTGTGTAAGTGCTTGACCATGGGATATTTATCTACCTATGAGAATGAGCAACACCCTGAAAAACCACAGGACTTTCAATTTGAAAAGTTGTGTGGTACAGCTGAGGAAACACCAGAATCAGGACCAAGACACTTGGACGTTTACTAACAATAACTAGTTCATTGGCAAATTGCTTAATCTCTTTGTCTCTATTTCTTTATCTGTAAAATGAAGAAATTAGATAAAATTATGTCTTTTGTGTCTTCCAGTTTCAAGACTGTGCATCTTATTTTTCAAAACTACAAATTCCTTTTATGTCAATCCTCTCTAATGTCTCCATAATCTTGTCCCCAATACCTTTGCCAGGCTCTTATTACACCCAAAACAACTAGTCACTACTCCCCAATAGAAATTCTCCTTTTCCATTAAAATTGTTGTTTTCATTGTTGTCTCTACTCATTCTTTCATTTGATCACTCTGTTTTATATATCTGAAGTGTTGTAAATGCTCCTTTAATTTAAATTTTCAAAGGTTCAACTTCGTCTCTCTTCCTCTGCAGTCTCCCCCATTAACCTTCTTCAGAATTCAGTTTCTACAAGAGGATCCTCTTCTCTTTCTGTCTACCTATAGGATAGACCTACATGTATATACCCTATATGTTAATACTCATATAAAACTTAGCACTTTTTAAAATACACTGATTTATATTATTACCTCTTTCTTCAGTAAGTATTCCATGTGTATACTATGTATTATCTGCAGAAAGAAATTACAATCTCTTTTTTGACAGAAGTTATCTTATATACTTTGGTAATTTATTGGACTCATCTGTAATTATGTCACCTTTATTTTCAAATCTATCTCTTCCACTTTCTCTGCCCCATGAACTATCACTTGTAAAAAAAAAATAAGAGTAGAGGAAAAAGTAATTTGGCCAAGCTAAGCAACACATCAACTGAGTCTGACAATATGCACAATGTGCTGGTCTATATAATAATTCCCCCATCAATACAAAGAAAGTGATGCATTGTTATCATTTCTACAGGAACAAGCTGGGCCATTATAATTTGTGCTAGATATTTCTTGTGGATCCCCTATGCCACCTAGGCCCATTGTAAAGCTTTGATAAATATGTTAATGAATTAAAGTTTCCTTTGATATTCATAACAATTTCTGACATAGATAAGGAAAATATTATTCTTTTCATTTTATAAATGAGGAAATGAAGTTCTACTTGTACATGTAAGTTGCCTAAGATTACATCCCAAGTAACAGACAGAATTGGGACTAGAATCATAGAATGAGAGATCATATTCTAATTACATTCTAAAACAATCTCTTTTTAAAGATGAGGAAACTAAGAGGAACAGCAGAAAGTACCTAGGGTCAAATAGTTAGTTATGAGTCACCATTTATATCTTTAAATCCCTTATATCAGGGTGTCAAATGTATGATTATAAGCTGCATTCAGGTTGCAATAATCCCCAATGCAGCCAGAACCAGATTCAAATATAACTGAGAAGTATTTAATAAAATAAAATACAATGAAATATAAATAATATCAATTTAGTTTTCTAAATCAATATGTGACTGAAAAAATCCTTATGTATAGTTAAGTAACCATAACTTCTATTTGAGTTTTATGCAACTGCCTTCTACCCAAACACCTGAGAACATAGCATAACAAGTCATTGGCTTCTATGACACACTACTCAGAGTTCTGATATTTTTAACACATTTCTCTTTCCCCCACATTGGTCATCTTCTCATAATGCTGCCTATATTCTGACCATTGACAGTATGTCCTTTACTTTGAAATCTCAGACTTTGCTGCAGATTCCCTAAATCAGAAAGAAGTATTTGGCTTAGTTGCCTGAAAATAGAATTCTATACTTCCTAGTCATTTACCCACCATACCCCCATGAGAGGACCCTTCTTTTTTAGCTCCTTTTCTTTTCTTTTTTTTTTTTCTTGCTAAGGCAATTGGGGTTAAGTGACTTGCCCAGGGTCACACAGCTAGGAAGTGTTAAGTGTCTGAGGCCAAATTTGAACTCAGGTCCTTCTGAATTCAGGACTAGTAGTCTATCCACTGAGCCACCTAACTGCCCCTTAGCTCCTTCTTAATGTGTGGCTTTATCCCGTTAGATTGGGCAAGAGCTGTCTTTGAATCCATTATCAGTACTTTGTATCTAGTTTAAACATTCAACAAATATTCTCTGTGTCTATCTCATCTTCCTTACTACATCTTGGTTGATATATGGTTGATTCTAAAATAACTATTTAATCATCAGAGAATATTGCCCAAATATCTGATTTTTTATTTTTTTTGCAATGAAGAACCTTCCACAAAAGGGCTTACACAATGTTAAGAATGTATGAAATGGGGGCAGCTAGGTGCTGTAGTGGATAGAGCACCAGCCCTGAAGTCAGGAGGACCTGAGTTCAAATCTTCCTATCTGTGTGATCCTGGGCAAATCACTTACCTCCAATTTAATAAAAAGTATGGAATGCCAAGCTTTTTTTTTTTTTTTTTTGTTATTGGGATGGTTGGTGGTTTTATTCCCTATCTCTAGTACCCTTGTAGGGTGTTAAGAAGCATCTTTTTAATCTAGAGGTGTTGTCCCTGTGGATTTATTTAGTCAAATAGTCTCTGATCACCCCTGCCCCCATCTCCAGGACCTCCTTCCTTGACCTGCTTTATTTCAGTGGATTCCAACCCAATGAGACCAGCATAATGAATGAGAGTGACCACACAAGCATGATCTAACTCTACATAGTTGTAACTCAAACTCACAAAAATAAAAGGAATAAAACCAAATATACAAAAGCTAAGTGCCATTTTAAGCTATTAAAGTTTAATGCAATTCTGTGATTCATTCATTACCAGTGGGAGCTACAAGCCTGCCCTATTTTTGTTTTCCCATTCACTGCCTTTTGAAGAGACAGAAGAATAAGTTAACTAGAGAACTTGAGATGCTCTCCTATCTACTTCTATATTCTACTCAGCTGATGGCTACCTTTTCCTCAAAAATAGGCATTGTATTCTGGCCCTGATTTCATCTCTAGTGGAGCTTGTCTGCCAGCTGGCCCACTAGGGTCCTCAGCCTTTCCTGTGGCAATAGTGGTGTCATGAATCTTCTTTGGCCTTTAGCTGCAAGGACTATCTCAAACCATCTCTGTCCTAATGGCCATTTAGGAGAGGGGGTGGTCATTTTCTTTGTCTCTACTTACCTGTATTGGTTTTGCATAATTTCCATCCCACTCTTTCAGCACTCCTTGAATTAGCTCAGTGGAGCACCCTTAGGTTTGGAAGCTTTATGAATGGGACTAGTTAGAGGCACAGAGCTGAAAGACCCTCAGTAGGGTGTAGACAAAGCCCCATATTAGCTGATATTACATCATCTTATGGCAGTTACTTGATTTGGGTAGGAGAGGACTTTGGGCCACTATTCATCTAAGCTGGCTATGAATCAAGGACACGGAAGTGAAAAATACCATAACTCATTTCCAAAGGTTGGAGCCAGTTGTCCCCCTTCTGCAAGATCTTGGCTATTTATCAAATAGTGATGCTTATTTGTGATGTGAAAAAGAATAATTTTTCTGGTTTCATTTAAGTGACCCTGGTACAAATGGGAATATGGAGTAGAATGGCAGCTATATGTAGTTGAATCTAAAGTGCCTTTTGAAGTAACCAATTGAATTGGAAATCTTTGATTTCCAAACTGTTCAGTTTGTATTGATCCTTAAAGTTGGCAACAAAAAAAGCAAAAATCTTCTCAAGAACTGAATTCCCTGGTCAAATTGGAATCTAATCCAGAAACCCTTTCCCAAACCTTCAGGTCAAATGAAACTGGTAAGTAAATTAAAAAAAAAAAGCAATTTCCATTGGAGAATGTTTTTGCTTCCTTCATCTTCATAAGTACTGGGGGGGGGGTGTAGTGCAGAGAAGGAGAGGAAAGGAGAGAAGAGAAGAGGAGAGAAAAGGAGAGGAGAGGAGAGGAGAGGAAGAAAAGAAAAGAAAAATTACTATGGATGACTTCATGAAAAAGATGTAATTTCAGAAGAGCTTTGAAAAATGGATATGATTGAGTTGGGCAGGAAGATATGGAAGGAAGGGATGGAAGGAAAAGGGCAAAAAGGTTTTCTAGACTGGCAAAATAGGTATAAATAGGAAATGGTGTAAAATTTGGAAAATAGAAGCATAATCAAGGAAGAGTCAAAATAATTTGCCTGCAGTAAAGGGTCCTACTGGATTTAAGGTTAGGTAGAAAGACAGGTTGGTATCAGATTGTAAAGAATCTTGGATGTAAACCCAAGGAATTTGAACTGTCCACTATCAGCCAGTAGGTGCTATTAGAAAAGAAAATGACTAAGGTGAAAGAGCTAGTATTTGGTGCCCATTTACCCCTCCATTCCCATTTATTTCTTCTTTCTTTTTTTGAAATTCAAATTCAACAAATCTATGTTAAGTACCTACCCAATACTTTCAAAAGGCTGGTCTAGGCACCAGGAATAAACAAAGATTTAAGGATATTATATTCTATGCTGCATATACATGGACAAGTAAATAAAATGTAATTTCAGTAGAGAGAGATGACTCTTAAATAGAAGTCATTGAGAAACACTTAATGAAGGGGGTTCTACCATCTTAGAATTGCACTCTAAGGACCTTGGAAGCTGAGTGTGGACCACAACATAGCATTCTCACTCTTTCTGTTGTTGTTTGCTTGCATTTTGTTTTCTTTCCCATTTTTTTCCCTTCTTGATCTGATTTTTCTTGTGTAGCAAGATAACTGTATAAATACGAAAACATATATTGGATTTAACATATATTTTAACATATTTAACATGTCAATACATGTTACTATTTGCCATCTAGTGGAGGGGATGTGGGGAAGGAGGGGATAATTTGGAACAGAAGGCTTTGCAAGGGTCAATGTCAAAAAAATTACCTATGCATATTTTGTAAATAAAAAGCTTTAATTAAAAAAGAGAATTGCTCTCTGCCATCTTCCGTCTCTATAACTCCAGGTCAAAGCGGACCTTGCCTAAATGAGAAAACTCTGTGCTCAAGAATTTCCTTTCCTCTTATTCTTATTTCTTACCACCTTCTCTAGACTCCAACTCACATACTTTTGAGTTTGAGGTGGTAAAGATTTTTAATGGAGTACCATCCCCAAATAACAGTTGGATTTAAATGCATCTTAAGATATGTATAAGGCAGACTACTGGTGACCTCAAATCAATTATTCTCTCATGTGTCTCTTGTCAAATTGCTCTTATGAAAGAGCACAGTTCTATGAGGGACTATTCATAAGTGTTTGAGCAGTGCACTCTGATTGGTGCTAAGCCATATAGATGCTGTAGAGACTGCTTTATGTCTTGAATAATTGGGGGGGGAGGTTGGTCTATACTTATCAATGTGTAATAGTACTGTGACTATTTCCTGTTCTTTACAGGACCACCAATTATACTTAGACCGAATTCTACAATTTCTCAAGTCTGTATAGATACTTCTCTGAGGTCAAGACTTTTAAACTATAATCACTAAGAGGGCACATATAGTGAGTAACAGTCTAGATTATCTGATCTGAGAGTCTAAAGTCTTTCTAGCCCATAAATATTTTTTCTTTCCATTTGTCCTATACCTCTTTTTATTGTTTTTGTTTTGTTTTGTTTGACAAAAGGGAGAGCAGGAAGGTCAAGGTCTAGATCTGCAATTTCACTATAAATATATATATATATATATATATATATTTATAGTGAAATTGCAGATCTAGACCTTGACCTTCCTGCTCTCCCTTTTGTCAAACAAAACAAAACAAAAACAATAAAAAGAGGGCATGACTAAATCATGCTCACAAGTGAGGCTCACTTGTAAGACATGAGTAACATAAACCTTGGTTTTCTGAGTCTGAAACTATCTCTCAGTTCATCTCTCCATCTATCTGACCATAGTTTGTAAAATCTTACAAAACTTACTCCTATGGATTAAACAATGAAAGATCATGTAGAAGTTATCTATTTACATGGCTAATGGCTTAAATTATGATAAGGAATAGGTTCTGAATTTGTAATTTCATTGTTTTGGAAAATTTCCATATGAGAAATTTCTCTCTACAAATGTAACTTGGCGATTCTTTGGAACCTTTATTCTTAGAGCACTATCTAGAGAATTGATAAATTAAGGACTGGTACAGGTTCCTATAGCCAGCTGTTCTTCAGGATAGTTTGCTTGGCTCTGAGGTCAGCTCTCCATCCATTGATCCATATTGCTTCTCAGATAAATTAATATATCAGCAATTAATCCTCAGTTTGAATCATATTACTAAGCTCATATTCCATGGAAAATAGCACATTTGAGAAAGAAGTTAATATGGAAGGATAAGCAAAAGACAATTCAAGAACCAGGAATGAGTAGATCTCAATATAGTGCCTTGAGTATCCCATGTTTAACATTAAGTCTCTAGGAGTGAAGCGTAGAGATGAGGATGAGGAGTCTAGTTTTGAGGGAAAAGGGAATCACCTTGAATTATGGAAGAATACTATATATAAATACTTTACAATTCTTTTTGGGTTTTTACACATTTTCATTTTACAAGAAATGAAATCAAGGCTTAGAAAGATGAAGTGACTTTATCAATTTAGCACAGCAAATATGTATCTTAGCCACAACTAGAATCTGGTGGATCTGCTTTTCAATCCAACATTCTTCACATAAAATATCTGCTTCCTTTTTTCTTAACACAAACTTGTAGCCAAAAAATGCCTTGCATCTTCTGACTACTGGAAGTACATCTAGTTACCACCAGTCTGAATTCTAAGGACAGAAGACAGGGAATCAGGGAATGATTAGGTGACTTTTTGATCTCACTGATCATTAACTGGTGCCCAGGAGAATGATATTTGATTACCCTTGTAACATTTTCTTAGCTGTCTGGCCACTAATAGTACCTCAGGCCATGGAAAGATTCTGTGCACTTTAGAAATTCAGTTGTATTATTTGTCCAATTGACCTCATGCAGTCATGAATTGTGTCCACTGACTACCTATTCCACCTACAAAGTTCCTTGTTATAAATTTACTGATTGCAGTGGTGTGTGGAGAGCAGAATGGCTTTTGATCTTCTTAACTGAAGCCAGATATGAATTAATGAAAGTGAATAAATCTTCAAGCAAATAAAACACTTAGCAGGTGATTTTCTACTTTTCTTTTTATTGAATATTTTGGTCATGTACAAAAGGTAACTATTCCTTCCCTCTTTATGCCTTAAACTCAGCAGAGGCTTGGTTTTAGAGGTCACTACAACATATTTTGTACAATGCTCTTCTAGAAAAAAGGTTCTCATTGTTCTGCTTTATTCATTTTTTAGACCACACACACACACACACACACACACACACACACACACATTATATAGTTGCCAAATTGATAATTTTGCATTCAATTCAGCTGTACACTTGCCTTATGGAACAAAGGATTGACTTATCTATGCTACAGATCAAATAGGTTAGGAAGACAGGCTTCAAACATCAGAAGAAAAATTTCTCAGCTATGTGAGGAGTAGGATATAAACATTTATAAGAGACTTTACATAAGAAACAATCTATGCTTAAGCATAATGAGTATATTAAGACAAATTGCTTAAGATCTTCAAGGTTTAAAAGAGGAAGAAAAAAATCAAGGATTCATGGTCTTACTTTAAAGTCCCATTGACTTTACTTTTGTTTATGACCATATATATTTGTAATGCTGGAAAAACTGAGGCAAGATAGAGATTAGAGAGTTTTTAATATTTTATTTGTATTTCAGAGAGGGAGAATTTTTGGGGGACCAAAGGATACATTTTGTTCCCAGGGATGATGTCTCAAAGCATTCAGCAAGCAGCAGCAGCTTCAGCATCAGCAAGGAATGTGAGTTTCCAATGAAATAAATGTTTCCATAGATCAGGGTGGAAAGGGGTAGAGTCCAAACTCTGGCGAGTGGGAATTTCCAGAAAGGGACTATTAATCTGGTTCTGACAGGGTGGGGGTGGGACCATAAATTCTGCTAAACTGGGGAGTAGTTGGTTAGAGACAGAAGGTCTGGAACTTAGAGATAGAGGATACCAATTAGATATCTGAGATAGGACATCTGGAGTTTTTTCTTTTTGGAATGCCAGATTTCTACAGTTCTAATTATCTCACTCCTAATGGTCAGGATGGGGTTGTAACCAGGGGGATTGAGGCAGAACAATTCAAGGAATTTAGGTAAAACAATTTAGGGAAACTGAGGCAGGACAATTTAGGGAAAGTGAGGCAGAACAATAAAAGGGAACTATGGCACAATGTATTATAAAATGTACATTTTTCTAAATAAATGTTGATTCTGGTAGAGAACTTTATTCCTTATCAATCTCCTTCCATAATGAAATCTTTAGTGACCGTTACCCACAACTACAGCTTAAAGCCCTTGAATATATATTTAAAACTCACAATTAATTTATATCTGCCTCCAGTCTCCTTTTTCAGCCTTACCCATTCTATTCTTTTACATGAGAAGTAGTGATTGTCCACATTTCTACAGCACTCAGATTTATACTTTACTTCACACTTCTAGCAAAGCAGTTAGTAAACCCATTTTATCAAGGAAGAAACTTGAGGTTCAGAGGGGATAAGAGTTTCTGGTTGAAAAAGTCATTACTCTTTGTACTATAACTTTGAATCTGACCATTAGTGTTTATCCCTCTTCAGTTTCCTCTGCCTGTAATATCCTCCTCCTTCTGCCAATTCTCCATTTCCTTTGAAGCATTCCTCAATTATTTTCTCACCTCCCTGAGAACTTTTTTAATCACTGCAACTAGAAATGATTTCTCCTGATGATTCTGTAATATATATTGCTTATCCTCCCCTCTTTTGGCACTCATCATTATGTCATATAATATTAATTTTCTTTTTGTGACTGGGTTTTTGTCACTTTGACTTGCCTATGCTCACAAAGTCCAAATGATCATGACTAGAACTTTTTTTTTTGGTATATGTGCACAAAGCTAGCATATAATATCCTTCAAAAATGATTTCTATTTGGATCAGTGTATGCGACTTTATTTTATTTATTTATTTATTTTTTACAAATTCTCAAGTATAAAGTTAAATAATCTGGAGTAAATTGCAAATTCAGGCTGGACTGTTAATGAAAGTCTGGTAGCTCAAAGGAAGAAGATTTTGCCAAACATCCTCAAGCATTTTAAAGTCAGTCCAACTGCCACTGACGGTGAAATAGGAATGATGTCTCAATCCATCAACAATAATTGTCCAATGTAGGTCACTGTTGGTCAAAACCTTTAATTTGCCATTTTACCTTTTATTCCCAATTCTGATTGTCTTTCACTAAGCTTTGTTCTTTCTTTGACTGTGTAGGCATTGATTTGTATAATCCTTGCTATTATTACTTTTTACTCAAAAAGAATAGGCAGGCTTTAGGGTCAAATAAATAGATTACTAACTAAAGCAAAAGGAATAAACAACTTCAGGAAGAAGCTAGAAGAAATAAAGTACTTGTTTCCATGATTGAGCTAAATTACCTCTGGTTAGGAAGAGACTTCAGATGTCTCTTAGTTCAACCTCCCAGCAAAATGAAGTCAGCATCTCCAAGATATTGTCAAAATGAGGCCATTTGGTCTCCACTTGGAAGATCTCCAATGAGAAGGAACTGACTCCCTTAGCAGATCATTTCACTTTGAGATGATTCTCATCTTATAAATTCCCCTGCATACTTTATCCTAACAAAAAAAATCTGCATTTTTGCATGTTCTACCTCTGTTCCATATACTCTCTTTGGTCAAATAGAACAATTAACTCCCTTTCCAAAGGTCAAGTCCTCATAAAACTTGAAGAGTATTATTAAACATCTCTCTTCCCACTGCCCAACCTTTTCTTCTACAGGCTTAGCTTCCCTATAGCCTGTTTCTAATCTGAATCATTTTAGCCTTCTCAGACCAGGATTTTTAAATAGAGAAACTTTTTCTCTATTCCACTCTATTCCAGTGAATAGTGAGTAGTGAAATAGAGAAACTTTTCTCCCCATATCCGCAGGAAATAGTATCTTTCATTTATTAAAATCATCTGATACAAATGTCTTTTTATTGAATTGGAAATGACTGGCAACAACTTCTGTAGTACTGGTACACAAGAGATATTAGAGTCTCAACTCAATGAGATAAAGTCTTGTATGTGACATTGTAAAGTTCATCAATTAAGTAGCTGAGGAGTGGAAATGAAAATTGGTCTTGAAAAGCTAGTTCTTCTTCCTACAAGACTACATCTCACTTCACAATCCATGACTTGTTCCACTGTTAAATAAGGTTTGTCTTGAAGTCATATATGTTGATTGTTCAGAAAGAAAAGGAACTAGTCCTAGCTTATCAATATATGTTGAAGACACAAAGATCTGGGCTGCAGGCCAAGTTAATTCCACTGGTTATAAGGCACCTTGGAGAATATATCAAGACTTTTAGGTCCCTAAAAAAGAGTTGGGATGAGAAACAGTACTTTAGATTCATTGCTCTGTCTATTCCAAATGAAGTGAAGGGTGGAGACAATTACAGCATCTGGATAATTTAGCACCAACAGACTGTCTGAAATCTTGCTGAGGAAAAAAAAATGCATTACTAGAGTGGAAATAAAAGAGACTTTAGAGATCATATAGTCAAATCCTACTGTTTTACAGATGAAGACCCTAAGACCCAGTGGAAGTAAATGATTTATCTAAGATCACATAGATGATCATTAGCAAAACTGGAATGAGAATCCAAATTTCCTGAGTGGAAATTCAGACTTTTATACTGTTTTATAATATGGAGGAAGCTTTAGAGGCAGCTAGATGACTCAATGGATAGTATGCTAGGCCTAGAGTTGGGAAGACTGGAATTCAAATCCAGCCTCTGACATTTGCTAGCTCATAACCAGGGTAAATCATTTAACCTTAATCCTTTGGAGAAGGAAATAACAATCCACTCTACTATCTTTTCCAAGAAAACCCTATGACAGTTTCGTTCATGGGATCTTAAAGAATAGAATATGACTGAATGGTTGAACAACAATATGTGAATTATCCAGATATAATCCACATATAGATTATGTTATTCCCCAGGGACTTTATAGGAATCAATATATTTGATTATTTATGATATTTATGAAAGTGAAGTGGAAAATTATCAGAAAAGTATAAAGTAACCTCCATATGAGTTTCTCATTAACCTGTTTCGTAGAAAAATAGGATCTTAAAGCTAATAAGGTATAATTCTAAAGCAAAAAAGGTCCTCAGAGGCCATCACTTCCTTTGTATGTGTAGTAGTAGATGGAGTGGAAAGACCTCATCATCTAATGGTGAGTATTACATCTGAGTTTGATTGTCAAACGTTGGCTGTATGTGCTTTATTGTAAATCTATTAATCCTGTTCTGTTGGGAAAGTCATCTGTAATCATTATGGGAAGAGTTTTGCAAATGTGTTTAACTTTTGTAGGCTTAAGTTATTGTTCCACCTATGAGTGGTTCCTTTTAGGAAAAACAAAACCTTGGTTTGGAGCCTTCAACAAAATAAAGACATACAGAATGTTTCTTTTGAGATAAAGTGGTGGTCATACCTTTGTCAGGCTTTTTCCTCCACAAATTTTTGGTAGAAACTATGAACCACTACATAGAATTCCCAATCCCTCTATTTTTGTCCACCTGCATTTTTGATTTCCTTCACAGGTTAATTGTACAGTATTTCAAAGTCCAATTCTTTTTGTACAGCAAAATAACTCATGTATACATATATTGTATTTAACATATATTTTAACATATTTAACATGTATTGGTCAACCTGCCATCTGGAGGAGGGAGTGGGGAGGAAAGAGGGGAAAAATTGGAACAAAAAGTTTTGCAATTATCAATGCTGAAAAATTACCCATGCATATATCTTGTAAATAAAAAGCTATAGTAAAAAAAGAAGTGAATTCTACCAGACATTTAAAGATAAGTTAATTCATAAACTATTTGGCAAAAATTGGCAGGAGTCCTGCTAAATTTCTTTTTTGACACAAATATGGTGTTGTTACCTAAATAAGGAAAAGCTAAAACAAAGAAATAAAATTATAGACCAATCTCCCTAATGGATATTGATACAAAATCACACACACACACACACACACACACACACACACACACGTTACACAACTTTGTAGGGTAATTAACTATTACCAAGAGGGATTTATACCAGGAATGTAGGGGTGGCTCAACATCAGGTAAATTATCACCATAATTGAAAAATCAATAACAAAACCAGCAGAAATCATATGGTTATCTCAATAGACCCCCCCCCAATTTTTTTTTGGCAAAATACAGATTCATTTCTAGTAAAACCACTAGAGGACATAGGAATAAATGGAGTTTTCCATAAAATGATAAGCAGCATCTTTTTTTTTTTGGTTTTATCTTTATTTATTTAGTATTTTCCCTGTTACATTCAAAAAATTTTTACATTTATTTCTAAAATGTTCAAGTTCTAGTTTCTTGCCCTTATGCTCACCCACAATTGGGCATAAGTGGTAAGAAACCATTTGTGAAGTTATGCAAAACATTAATAGGCAATGAGCAAGCAAACACATCATTTTTTTTTTTTGCAAATATGATGTGACACTTAAAGAATCCTAAAGAATCAACCAAAAATCTACTTGAAACAATTAACAACTTTAGCAAAGTTGCAAGATAAAAAAATAAATGAACATAATTCATCAGTTTCTATATGTTACTGACAAACCCCAGAAGAAAAAAATAGAGAATTTCATTTAAAATAACTGTAGACAATACAAAATACCTGGAAGTTTATTCCAAGATAAACACAGAAAAAACATGAACACAGTCACAGAGCACATTTCACACAAATACAGATCTAAACAATTTTTAAAATATTGATTGCTCATGAATAGAATGAGTTAACATAATAAAAATGTCAATTCTGCCTACACTAATTTACTTATTCAGTGCCATATCAATAAAACTGCCAGACGTTATTTTATAGAGCTAGAAAAATAATAAGAAAATTCATCAAGAAAAACAAAAGATAAAAAATATTAAGGGAAATCACGAAAAAATGCAAAAAAGTAATGGCCTGTGCCAGACCCAAAGCTGTATTATAAAGTAACCATCTTCAGAACCATTAATTTGGTATAGACTAAGAAAAAGAGTGGTGGATCAGTGGATTAGGTTAGATACACAAGAAGCAATAGTCAATGATTATAGTATAGTGGAATATTGTATATTCGTCTTTAGCTTGTGGAATAGGAGCTCACTATTTGACAAACACTGCTAGGAATACTGGAAACTAATGTGGCAGAAAATAATATTGGACCAGGATCTTACACCCTATACCAAGACAAATTTTAATTTAAACTCATTTAATGAATTTAATTTTAGACATAAAGGATGATACTATAAGCAAATTAGGAGAGCATGGGATAGTTTATCTGTCAAATCTTTGAAGAAGGAAGGAATTTATAATCAAAGAAGAAACAGTGAATTTTGATTCCATCAAATTAAAAAGATTTTCACAAATAAAATCAATGCAGCCAAAGTTAGAAGGAAAGCAAAAGGTTTGGAAACATTTTTTACAACCAGTGTTTCTGATAAAGGCATCATTTCTAAAATATGTAGAGACCTGGTCAAATTTATAAGAATACAAATCATTCCCTAATTGATAAAAAGTTAAAGGTTATGAACAGGCAGTTTTCAGATTAAGAAATGAAAACTATTTGTATTCATCTGAAAAAATGCTCTAAATCATTATTGATTACAGAAATTCACCTTAAAACTACTCATAGGTACCATCTCCCAACTATCAGATTGGCTAACATGACAAAAAAAGGAAATTATAAATATCATAAAAGATACAGGAATTTGGTGGAGTTGTGAACATTCTGGAGAACAATTTGGAAATGTACCCCAAAGGTTATAAAACTGTGCATACACTTTGATCCAGCAGTGCCATTACTGGATTGGTTTCACGAGGAGATCATAAAAGAGGGAAAAGGATCCACAAGTACAAAAAAATGTTTGTCCCACTTCTTTCTGTGGTGGCAAAGAATTGGAAATTAAGGGGATGCCTATCAATTGGGGAGTGGCTGAATAAGTTGTGGTATATGAATACAATATATACTATTGTTTATAAGAAAGGATGAGCAGGTTGATTTCAGAAAATCCTGAAAAGTCTTACATGAACTGGTGCTGAGTAAAGTGAGCAGAAACAGGAAACAGTAACAAGATTGTGTGATGATCACTATGGTAGACTTAGCTCTTTTCAGTAATACAGTGATCCAAGATAATTTCAATGAACATTGAATGGAAAATGTCATCCACATCCAGAGAAAGAAATGTGGAATTGAATATGCTATTTTCTCTTTTTTGTTGTAGGTTATTGTTTGTTGTTGTTTTCTCATCTTTTCCCCCTTTTGTTCTGATTTTTCTTTTCCAACATGATTCATATGGAAATATGTTAAAGATTGTACACATATAACATTAAAAGAAAAACCGGATTTAGTTAAACTCTCATGACAGAGATGAACTATATGTTGCAAAACAAGCAACAAGTAATTACTTAGTTATTGTGAATTTTGAAAAATCATGAAAAGCTGTCAGGATAGAAAAAGAAAGAACTTGGGA
This sequence comes from Sarcophilus harrisii, assembly GCF_902635505.1. Classification (NCBI taxonomy): domain Eukaryota; kingdom Metazoa; phylum Chordata; class Mammalia; order Dasyuromorphia; family Dasyuridae; genus Sarcophilus; species Sarcophilus harrisii. The sequence goes on along the minus strand of NC_045426.1, from coordinate 374,747,284 downwards.
AAGAGAGCAAAAGAGAGACAGATAGAGACAGACAGACAGACAGAGGGACACACACACAAGAGAAGCCAGCCAACAATAGTCCAGTGAGTTTCATTTTAATTCCTAAGGAAATCCTGAATGAATTCTTAAGTAGATACTAAGTGAACCTTTTAAAAATAAATAAATAAATAAAAGAAAGAAAGCTTTATCAAGAAGAAATCATGTCAGGCTACATTCATTTTCTTTTGCTTTTTCTTTTTTCTCTTCTGTTCTTTTTCTTCTCTTCCTCTTCCTTCTCCCTTCCTTCTTCCCTCCTCCTCCTCTCTCTTTCTCATTACTGTATTTGTGAAACATAGAAATGCAAAATAATATTTCCATGCTTTTTTGTTTTTTAGCAAAGTATGTAACAAAGACTTTCATAGTATTAAGAAAAAAATGGGAAATAAGGATGTAGCTACGGAACTTAAAATTCCAAATGCAGTTTTGGACATAATCTCTCAGGAACTACATAATGGATCTGGAGAAGATTTGGTGAAGGAAAATTTAAATTGTGAGGATGAACTAACTAGGTTTGTAAGATATGAAGTGGGTAAAACTTCTGAATGAGGGTAAAAGAAATAAAATTCTTTAGTCTAGAACAATGACACCTACGGAGTGATATGAACATGTAAATTAATTCTGAAAATCCATTAAGAGCAAAAAACATTAATTTATTTACCAAATCTGAACTAACAGAATTTCTTCTTTGCAAATCTTCTTCCCTATTACCTTCCCCTTCCTTCCAGTATCCTTTGAGTCATGGAAGTTCTCGTTGGACAAATAAATGAAAGACTCCTTTATACATTCAGTCATAACATGCAAAGGTATTATTCTAAGTGATTATATAAGATGAAATTGCAAAGTGCTAAGAAAAGATTATTCTATTTCTTTCTTTTTTTCTAAAATTAGAGGGTTGAGCAAGAAGTTTTGGGTGTCTTCTAGCTATGAACTCATGATCCATGAGACTAGTGAATTATTAAGGGAAAATAAAAAAGTTTTGAAAACTATGTATACTCTGGTAATTGTTGCTACAAACAGTAATTTCTGTGCCCTCTGACATTCCTCTCAAGTAATGAAGTTCTGAACTTGATGGACAACAGGTCTGAGCCTTAGTTGTGCTTCCTTTCATATGTAGATAAGATAGCAATCTGCCCCATCTAAAAGAGAAAAGTTTATTTTATTGTAGGAATCCAACATTGTAATCATATCTATGTATCTATAAATGTGCACATAATTTTCCTTTAGACAATGATGTTTACACTCCTTATCTTATGTGCCTGTAATCTGAAGTGCTGAAAATAAATGATTTTTTTTCTCTGTAGAAATGAGTTACACTCAGTGCCCTTCCATCAAGGGGACCAGAGTGCTCATTTGTCCCTGTGATGACTTGTCCATTTCCTTCCTTTCAACACTAATTTCCCCAAACTGATAAGTTCCCAGCTGCTGCTTCAACAATATGGCCTGATAAATGACTGCCATATGCTTACTTAAAGCTGTTCATGTTCATCCTGGATTGCTAGCTTCTTTGGGTGAGTTTAGGAGGCATTCATCCTGTACATTCTGGTGTTTTGTGTAAGGCTGTCAATATTAAGAGAAGCTGTTGGATCCCAAGCAGACAGGGGGTGGGGAAAGGATAGATCCAGTGCTGTTTGGAGGGCAAAAAGGAAGAAAGGGGTGGCTGCTCACCTATTCCCACTGGGATCCAACAGCTGCTGGGTCTCCACAGTGCAGTACACATGGTCCACTGGAGGATGGAAAGAACATGTGCTCCTCAAGAGATGGATGACAGTTTTCACTGAACAAATAATTCTTAGAATAGGGCTCCTGTCTCTCCAAAATATGCACCTAAACACATTATGTTTCAAAAAGTTCAGTCCATAACCTGGGTTCTTAAATTCTCCAAGGACTAGATCATAGAGGAGAGTCAATCACACTGATTTACTTACTACTCCCCAGATACATTCTCAAGTTTCCTGCCTCAGCATCTTTGATCATTCTGTTCTTTCCACCTGGAACATCCTCTCCATTATCTGCACTCACCAAAATTCTATTCCTCCTTCAAGGTTCCAAGATTGAAAATCAATTTCTCCATAAAAATTTTCCTTTATTTTTCTGGTAACTAGTAAAAGCTCTTGTCTGTACTTCAACAGCTATCCCTTTTGTAGCATTTATCATATGTTGATTTGAATCATTTACTATGTATATCTCTCATTTTTCTTACTACAGCACATACTTCTTGAGGACAGGAGTTTTGTTTCCATGTGATTAGTGTCTATTTCATAGAAGGTCATTAATGAATAAATCATGTCAGTTGATGAGTTTTTCCTTGACAGTTCTCCAATCTTAGACTATTTCATTAGATTAAGTCCATTTCATTAGATTAAGTCCTCTTGACTCAGAGGCTGGGAATGAAAAAGTGATTCCACAAGCTTTGTACTTTGGTGATTGAAAAAGATGAAGCATGCTCTGGAAGAAAAGAGCGATACAATGAACTATCAGAAACAACTGCATAACCTTGAGTGAACTATGCAATATATCTATGATTTGGTTTGTCATTTATCATATGATGATTAGTATTCTAGTATTAATATTCTAATACTATGATATCTAAATGATCTTTTATACTTTTTCAACTTCTAAATCTAACAATGAACTTGGTTAAAATATGCAAATTTTCCCTGACAAATATAAATTTTTATGTAAGTATAAGCATTATTATTACTAAACAGTTTTTCTATATATATATATATATATATATATATATATATATATTCAAGTTGGAGGTAAATATGTTAAGAAAATAGTTTAAGCTAATTCAGTATGATTGGAGAATTGCCAATAGATATGAGATGGTCTATAAGGTCCAGCATTCCATTTGTTGAATTTTAGTCCTAAATTAGAAACCAAAATTTCCTTCCATTATACCAAACAAAGAATACCAAATAAAACAAAGAACAGTAGTATACAGAAATCATTAGATATCTGTGTTTGGGCTATCTTAGTATCCAGGGCTTTAAAGAGTGATTGCTTATGAATTAGTAACTCTTAATTAGAGAGTTACTTGCAAAAAATGGACTAAGAAAGTTTTTGAAACTGAGACCCAGTGAGAAATGATTTTATCCATTGTTACATAGACAGTTCTAGCCTTTGAACTCAATTCCTCTGATTTCAGATTGGGGTTCATTCCACTATACCACTCTGGGACAATTTTAAGCATTAGAGTAAGATGAAAGTTTCTGCCTTTAGGTAGCTGGTGGTAACAGTGTATAGAACACTGAACCTGTAGTCAAGAAAACCTGAGTTCAGATTCAACTTTACTAAGCTTACTAGTTGTGTTATCCTGGACAAGCATTCATCTCTGGTACAACACTGAAAGAACTTATTGTAGGGACAATGTGTTAGACTTGAAGTTGTACACCTTCAGGTAGCATATTACTTTTACCAACCAGTTGACTTGGTGAAGAGGAATTATGCTCTAATGGATTAGAATTATGCATATCAAGGTTTCCCTGGATATCCATAGCATTACTTTAGAAGGCATTATTTCACAGCCACTCCATTAGATAAGTGACAGAATTTGATTTTCTCTCAGAAAAAAAAATTAGGCAGTACAAGTTCAACCTCACTAAGAGGTTGTATGGCCTTGGGTGTGACTGCTGAAAATCAGCAACATGTGGCCTGTGCTTATATTTGAGACCACTTGCAATTCTTTTAGCCTCAGGACTAATCTTTGAAAGGTTACCTGGCCTTTGAGAAAATAAGCTTTTGAGCTCAAAAAATAAACCATAGAGAATTAAGTGAAAACTCAAATTCCAGGGGATACAGGAATGGAGCCAAGATGGCACAGTAAAGTCAGGAAGCTGCTTGAGTTTTCCCAATTTTCCTTGAAAACCACAAGAAAACAAGCCTTGGAACAGAGTCTGATGGGATGAAACCACTCTCTAGGTCAAAAAAGATGGGAAAGAACTGTGAATACATCCAACCATTCTAGAGAGCAATTTGGAACTATGCTCAAAAAGTTATCAAACTGTGCATACCCTTTGATCCAGCAGTGTTACTACTGGTCTTATATCCCAAAGAGATACTAAAGAAGGGAAAGGGACCTGTATGTGCATGAATGTTTGTGGCAGCCCTCTTTGTAGTGGCCAGAAACTGGAAACTGAGTGGATGCCTATCAATTGGAGAATGGCTGAATAAATTGTGGTATATGAATACTATGGAATATTATTGTTCTATAAGAAATGACCAACAGGATGATTTCAGAAAAGCCTGGAGAGACTTACACGAACTGATGCTGAGTGAAACGAGCAGGGCCAAGATATACTTCAACAACAATACTCTATGATGACCAATTCTGATGGACCTGGCCATCCTCATCAATGAGATCAACCAAATCATTTCCAATGGAGCAGTAATGAACTGAACCAGCTATGCCCAGCGAAAGAATTCTGGGAGATGAATAAAAACCATTACATTGAATTCCCAATCCCTATATTTTTGCCCACCTGCATTTTTGATTTCCTTCACAGGCTAATTGTACAATATTTCAGAATCCAATTCTTTTTGTACAGCAAAATAACAGTTTGGTCATATATACTTATTGTGTATCTAATTTATATTTTAATATATTTAACATCTACTGGTCATCCTGCCATTTGGGGGAGAGAGTTGGGGGTAGGAAGGGAAAAATTGGAACAAGAGGTTTAGCAATTGTCAATGCTGTAAAGTTACCCATACATATATGTATATATATATATACATATGTAAATAAAAGGCTATTAAATAAAAAAAGAAAGAAAGATGGAAAAAAAATTCAAGGAAGGTCATTCTCACTGGGAAGAAAAGGATTTTCAGCTCAGTTCAGATAAAATCTGTAAAGCCAGTGAGAGGGTTTTAATCAGAGCAAAACATCAACCAAAACCCTCAATCTTGGCTCAGGAGGGGAGCAAAACAATGGAGCAGCTTCCAGTCCAGGTCAAAAGCCAGAGTCTGGAAATCAGGCTGTTTTCTGAAAAGAACAGGCAAACATGCTGTTTCCCAAAAGGAATAGGCAAAGCTACCCCCTACAAACACAAGGAGCCCCTGTGCTTAAACCCAGGGTTCAGAGCATCATAGGAAACTTGGGAAGCACAACCTTTACTCTAGGAGCAGAGCTTCAAGTTAAAAGTAAAAAGATGAGGGAAATACCAAAAGAAAAAGGAAAAAATATGAGTAATAAGTAGAAAAGAAACTTGATCAAAGAAAGCTACTATGGTGACAGGGTAGACTGAAACACAAACTCAGAGAACCACAGAATGTCCACAGAAGAAATCTCAAAGAGTGAGGAAAATTGGTCTCAAGACCAAAGACACTTCTTGGAAATGTTCATAAAAGACTTAAAAAGGCAAATAAGAAAAATAGAAGAAAAAATAAGAAAATAAATGGGAGGTGTGCAAGAGAAAGTCAACAATTTGGAAAAGGAAGAAAAAAATTGTCTGAAGAAAAACTACTTAAACAGTAGAATAAGTCAAATTGAAAAAGAAATACAAAAGATAACTGAAAAAATCACACATTAAAAACCAGAAGAGGGCAAATGGAAGCTAATTACTTTGTGGGACAACAAGAATCAGTCAAACAAACTAAAAATAATGAAAAAATGGAAAAAAATGGAGGAAAATATGAACTACCTCATTGACAAAATAGCTGACCTGGAAAATAGATCCAGAAGAGACAATTTAAAAATTATTGGTCTACCTGAAAGCCATGACCAAAAAAAAAGAACCTGGACAGCATTGTATGAGAGGTCATTAAGTAGAACTGCTCCAATATTCTATAAAAAGAGAGGTAAATATTCACTGAAAGAATTCAGCTATCACATTTGGAAAGAAATCCCTGAAGGACAGGGTGAAAAGGAGGAACAAACGAATATACAGGAAGAAAATAGGATGAGGGAAATACAGAGCTGGTAATGATAAGTGTGAATATGAATGGAATGAACTCTCCCATAAAATGGAAGCAAATAGCAGAGTTGATTAAAAAACAGAATCCTACAATATATTGTTTGCAAGAAACACATTTGACACAGAAGACACAGAATAAAGGCTGGAACAGAATATATTATTCTTCAGCTGAAATTAAAAAAAAAAAGCAAGGACAATTCTGATCTCAGATAATACAAAAGTAAAAATAGATCTTATTAAAAGAGATAAGAAGGGAAAATATATCTTGATGAAGGGGACAGTAAATAATGAAGTATTAATGATACTAAATGTGTATGCACCAACCAGTAGAGCAGACAAATTCCTAGAGCATATTTTAAGCCATTACAGGAAGACAGCCAAACTATCCTAGTTGGAAACCTCAATCTTCTTCTCTCTGAATCAGACAATTCTAATTAAAAAAAAAAACTAGAAACTAGGGAGGTTAATAGGATCCTAGAAAACCTAAATTTGATAGATCTTTGGAAAAAAATTGAATAGCAAAAGAAAGGAATATGCTTTTGTCAGCAGCACATGGCACCTACGAATTTGACCATGTATTAGGGCATAAAAACCTAATGAATGCAGTGTAAATGAAATGCAAAAAGGAAGAACTAGTAAATGTTTCTTTTAAAATAGACTGAAAATCAATTGGAAGGTAAATGATCTAAAACAAAACAAAAAAATCTAAAAACAAATCACAGAAACAATCCATAATTTCATCTAAGTAAATGACAATAATGAGACAACATACCAAAACCTATGTGATGCAGCCAAAGCAGTTCTTTGGGGAAATTTATCTAAATCTCTAAGTAAGTATATTAATAAAATAGAGGAAAAGGAAATCAATGAAGTAGGCATGAAACTAAAAAAGCTAGAAAATGAACAAATTAAAAAACTCCAATTAAATACCAAATTAGAAATTTTGACGCTCAAAGGAGATATTAATAAAATAGAGAATAAGAAAACTATTGAAATAACAAAATAAAAAACCTTTATTTAATTTAATCAGAAAAAGTTAAGAAAAAACCCAAATCACTAGCATCAAAATGAAAAAGAAATTAAAACAATAATTAGGAACTATTTTGCCCATTTCTGTGGCAACAAGTTTGACAATCTAATTGAAATAGATGACTATTGTTGGTGTTTTTGTTCTTTAAAATATAAGAGTTTTCTCTGAGGGAGAGGGTTTCTTGGGGAGGTTTTCTGTAGGCGGCCTTAGTTTCAGTTACAAGTAAATAATCACCCAAAATCATAGCCAGCTGATAAAAATTCAGATTTTTTATTGTGTCCTTCAATATAGCCCAATTAGTTCAGAGGCCTATCTCTCTGCTTGGTTCTAAGAGCTCTTGCAGCTTTGTTCTTTGTGTCTGCCTCTGCTTTCTTTAGCCTCCAGCCAGCACCAAGGTGGAAGATGCAATGAATCTCTCTTGCCTCAAAGAGAGGGCTTGTGTGCTTCCTCCCAGAGTGCTCCTCTCTGACCCTAGTCAATGTTCCGGAGAAATTCTTTTAAGCTCTAAGAGTTTCCTCAATATATATGATCTCCCAAAGATTAACTCCTCCTTCTGGAGGCAGGGCTTAAGGGAGGTGTAAATTCGGATATCTCATACTAAATCGTGTGAACTCCAATGAGTACTTAAATATTTCTTGCTTCTATGAGCTCTCTAAAGGTGTGAACACAAGCATCGTTTCTATCAGTTGTACTTAGTACCTTGTTTCAAGTTCTGGCCCAAAATATCTCCTTCTAAGATCAAATCAATCATATTGAACCATACTAAATTAGATAATTATTGTCTCTATCAACTCTAATGGCTTAACAATTTGTAAAGATTCCAACAGACTATTTACAAATATACAAATTGCCCAGGTTAACAAAAGGGGAAATAAAATACTTAAATAATCCAGTTTTGGAAAAAGAAATTGAACAAATCATTAATGGGCTCCCTAAGAAAAAATCTCCAGGCCAGATGGAATCACAAGTAAATTCTACCAAACATTTAAAAAAACAATTAATTCTAATACTATGTAAACTATTTGCAAAATAGGTAAAGAAAGAGTACTACCAAATTCTTTCTATGACACAAATATGGCACTGATACCTAACCAGGAAGAACCAAAACATAGGAAGAAAATTACAGATCATTCCCTAATGAATATTGAGAATTAACTGGACTAGTACTTTTCAAAACTATGGAATTTCTTATTCGGAATAGGAAAAATGTTATAATGTACTCAGGTAGTCTATAACATTCTATTGAGAAGACACAAAACACATTATTAATCAAATAATGAAAGGTTTTGGGTGCATTTAATAACCTGAAGCATATAAGTGAGATTTTGAAAGGTTTAAACAGTATCTAGAATGGTGTCTTTAGCACTTTCATTCTCTCTCTCTCTCTCTCTCTCTCTCTCTCTCTCTCTCTCTGTCTTTTTCTGTCGTTCTCTGTCTTTGTCTCTCCCATCTCTTTTATTCTTCTCAATTTATCTCTACCTCAATAAGATATTGAGATATTTATTTGTTGATTGTCTAAACCACTAAATTATGGATGCTAAATTCAAGTATAAAAAGACCTCTCGAAGCTGAACACATTCCTAATAAGATCAGGGGTGAAACAAGAATTCCCCCAACATCACTATTATTCAACTTTTTCTTAGAAATGTTGGCTTTAGCAGTATGAAAAGAAAAGGTAATTAAAAGAATTAGAATAGAATTAGATAGAAAAAACTATCACTGTTTGCAGATGACATGGCAATATTCTTAGAGAATACTAGAAAATCATCCAAAAATCTATTGGAAACAACTCACAGTTTTACCAAAGTTGCAGGATATAAAACAAACCCACACAAATCATCAGCATTTAAATGTGACAAAACCTAGCAGCAAGAAATAGAAAGAGAAATTCCATTTAAAATAATTGTAGAAAAAATAAAATATTTGGGGGTCCACTTGCCAAGACAAACACTAGAACTGTATAAACACAATTACAAAACACTTCTCACACAAAGTCAGATCTAAAGAACTGGAAAAATATCAATTGTTCATGGCTAGGCCAAGCTAATGTAATAAAAATAATTCTGCTTCAGTGCCATACCAATCAAACTACCAAAAAATTATTTTATAAAACTAGAAAAAAATCATCTAGAAGAACAAAAGGTTAATACATCAAGGGAATTAATTAAAAAAGAAAAGAAAACAAAAAATGATGGCTTAGGAGTACCATGCCTAAAATATGTTATAAAGCAGCAATCATCAAAACCACTTGGTATTGGTTAAGAAATAGAATGTGGATGAGTGGAATAGATTAGATGTACACAACACAATAATCAAGGCTTATTGTATATGTTAAACCTCCAAACTCCAGCTTCTGGAATAAAAACTCACTATTTGACAAAAATTGCTGGGAAAACTTGAAAATAATATGTCAAAAACTCAGACCTACATCTCACATCTCATACCAAAATAAGGTCAAAATGGGAACATGATTTAGGCATAAAGGATGATATTATTATAAACAAATTAGGAGAGCACGGAGTAATTTATCTTTCAGATCTTTGGAGAAGGGAGCAATTGATGACCAAAGAAGAACTAGAGAACATCATGAAAGGCAAAATGGATAACTTTGATTACATTATGTTAAAAAGTTTTTGCACAAACAAAACCAACAGAAACAAGATTAAAAAGGAAATACAAAGCTGGGAAAAGTCTCTTTCTCTCTCTCTCTCTCTCTCTCTCTCTCTCTCTCTCTCTCTCATTCTCTCTTTCCCTCTCTCCTCCTTTCTCTGTTTGTCTCTCTCTTTCTTCCTCCTCTTATTTCTCCCTTATCTTTCTCCCCTCCCCACTCTCTCTATCACTCTCTCTCATTCTCTCTTTCTCTCTCTTCCTCTCCTCCCTTTCTCTCTCTCTCTCTCTCTCTCTCTCTCTCTCTCTCTCTCTCTCTCTCTTTCTCTTTTCCTTTCTCTCTGCCTTTCTGTCTCTCTGTCTCTTGTTCTCTGGCTTTTTGTCTGTCTCTCTAGAAAACTAAAATAACATCTATGTTGTTATGTTAAATATTTGTCAATTACCTTTTAATATGGTTTGGGACCTACTCAGGCTTCAGATTTGACCCAGCTAGTCTAGATTCAAGAAAGTGGTGGAGAAATTATTAATAATATGAATTACATTTAAAAATATGCTATTTTTTCCCAGGAAGGTTGTTGTTCCACATTTGCCAACATTCCTCTTCTCTCTGTCCCTATCCCCCACACCTCGCCCATTCTGAGCATTTATTTAAATGTGTTTAAAGTCAGAATGACTAGCACAAGTTTCTTAGGCTCTGGAAAAAATGAATGGTGATTAATTCTATCCCTATAAAGATCAGATGTTTCACTATTAGTTTTGGCATTATTCTGGATCATGGTAATGATAGTAATTTTCTTTCACATGGGGGGATGAAGAACTGGATATCAGCATTTGGAATGTGCAGTATATAGAGTCATTATCAACACTGGAGATATCAGGTATTTCATAATTCTTCTTTCTCCATGTAATTGGGAAATTCAATGTTTGAAAAATATAATATTTGCTATAGAATAACCAAATTAACCCCTATTTGCTGATATATAATAGATAGAAATATAATTACAAAACCGTATAGATAGACAAACACAAATATAGACAAATGGGAAATTAATTAAGCATTTACTATGTAACATTTGTCATCTTAATTCTCTAGGGATAATAATACTTGCAATCAAGACCAACTCTACTTTTATTTTGTCTCTTTGTAGTTTCTACCCATCACTCTTATTTATGTCTCTTGGGGCCAACTAGGAAAAGTCTAATTTATTCGCCATATGTCATACTTTCAAGTATTTGAATAAATCTGTTATGACACTTCAATTCATTAATGATTTATTAAGTTCTTAGTTCTAGGATACAAAAAGAAAAAATAAACATCTCTGGTTCTCAAGGCACTTACATTCTAAAGGAAGGCATGCAACATATATACTAATAAGTAATATATATATATATGTATATATATATACAACATTGTAATTTTGGAATGATAGTAATTAACAACTGAGAAAATGAGGAAAGACCTTTTGAAGAAGAGAAAGGAAGATAATAATAAAGGAAGAAAATGAACATTTACTTTGTACCTATTAGGTAGTAAGCACTGCACTAAGCATTTTTTCATTTGATCTAAGAGAACTGGGCCTGGAATCCAAATGACCTGAATTCAAATCAATTCAGATACTTACTAGCTGTGTGGCACTGGGCAAATTCTTGAACCACTATTTGCCTCAGTTTCTTGATCTATAAAGGGGGATCATAATAGCACATACTTATTAGATTTGTGAGGACCAAATGAGAGACAATAATAGTACTGCCTGGCACAGAGTATGCAAATGTTAATTATTCTTATTCTTGCTATTCTCAATATATATGAAGGCAGATAATATAGGAAGGGAACAGGCTATGAAAATCTTTGCATGCCAGATGGAATCACATTTGATTCTAGAGATATTGGGAAGCCATTAGAGCTTACTGATTGTCAGGAGAAAAAGACAGGGTAAAACTTATGCTTTAGGAAATAACTTTGTTGTTTGTGTGAAAGATAGTTTGGATAGAGGAAAAAAAGACTTGAATTAGTTTGATCAGGAGGCTACAGTCATAGTCTAGGCTTATTAAACAGGAGCCTGAAGTAGAGTGGCAGCTATGTGAGTAAATATAAAGGGAATAATGTGTATGAAGTGAAGGTAGAAACAAGATTTGGCATCTGACAAGACATGATGGGAGGGGGGAAGCTAGGTGGTATAGTGGATATAGCCCCAGCTCTGCAGTTGGGAGGACCTGATTTCAAATTCTGCCTCACACGCTTGACACTTATTAGCTGTGTGATGCTGAAAAAGACACTTAGCCCCAAATGCCTTAGGGAGAAAAAGATGTGATAGGGCAAGAGTTGCATGGGCCACAAAGTCAAGGATGACAGTGAGGTTGCAAATCTTACTAGCTGAGAGAGAGAAGGGGGAAAGGTGAGGAAAACTCTGAAACGCAACAGATAGCATTTCCACACTTACTTGCAAAAGTTTCTAACATTGAAATTTGTTTTCTCAATAGATGTTAGTTTACACACACACACACACACACACACACACACCCTTATATAGTTTTTTTCCCAAACACATGCAAAGATAGTTTTCAACATTCATCTTCGCAAAACTTTGTGTTCCAAATTTTTCTCCATCTCTCTCTCCCTCCACCCTCCCTAAGACAGCAAACAATCTGATATAGGTGAAACAACATACAATTCTTCTAAACACATTTCCATATTCATCATGTTGCATAAGATAAATCATGTCAAAAGGGAAAATACATTAGAAAGAAAAAGTAATCAAACAAACAACAATAAACAGGTGAAAATACAATGCTTTGATCCACATTCAGTTTCCATAGTTCTCTTTCTAGATGGGCATGGCACCCTCCATCTCAAGTCTTTTGAAATTGCTTTGAATCAGTTCATTGTTGAAAAGAGCCAAGTCCATCACAGGTGATCATCACATAATCTTGTTTTCTTTTCATTCTGTTTACTTCACTTAGCAACATTTCATTTAAGTCTTTCTGAGGTTTTCTGAAATCAGCCATAATTTATTTAGCCATTCCCTAACTGATGACCATCAACTTAATTTCCAGTTCCTTGCCACTACAAAAATTTTTGCATATGAGGGTTCTTTTCCCTTTTTGTGTCCTCTTTGGGATCCAGAACTTATAGTGAGACTGCTAGATCAAAGGACATGCACAGTTTTATAGCCCTTTGGTCATAGTACCAAATTGCTCTCAAGAATGGTTGGGTTATTTTGCAATTCCACCAACATTTCATCAGTATTCTAGTTCCTATCATCTTAGTCAAAATGGGAAAATGAAATGGTATTTCAGAGTTGTCTTAATTTTCATAATTGGTAATCATATAATTTTGCTGTTATTATATACAATGTTCTCCTGGTTCCACTCTACTCAGCATCAATTCATGTATATGTTTCCAGGCTTTTCTAAAATCAGCCTGCTCATCATTTCTTATAGAACAATAATTCCATTACATATATATATTACATTAATATATCATAACTTATTCAGTCATTCCCTAACTGATGAGCAGCCACTCAATTTCCTTGCCACTTTAAAAAGAACTGCTACAAACATTTTTGAATATATATACTCTTTCTCCTCTTATAAGATCGCTTTGGGATACACACCCAGTAGAGACACTGCTGGGTCAAAGAGTATGCACAATTTGATGGCCCTTTGAGCACAGTGACAAATTGTCCTCCAGAAGGATTGGATCATCTCACAACTCCATCCCATTTTCCCTACATCCCCTCCAACATTTATCATTCTCTTTTCCTGTCACCTTAGCCAATTTGAGAAGTGTGAAATGGTGAGATGGTGAATTCTTTATTTCTGGACAATTTTCAAATAAAGGCCTTCTGACATTGTAAAGCATATTCTTGTTTGAGTACGATGATGTACTGTATGATCTTTAAGGTCCCTTCTAACTCTCAGGTTGTATGATTCGGAGACAAAAATCTCATAGTACAGGAAAAAAAAAAGTTGTGTTGACATGTTTCATAAAAATATGAAAATAGAACTTTGAGAATTCTTTATCAGTGGACAAGTATTTATTAAGTGCTTATTATTTGTTGTGAATTGAGATACTGGAGATACAAGACAAAAATGGAGTGGTTCCCCAATCTCAAAGAGCTTTTACTTTGGGTGAGGGAAAAGGCTATGGAAGTGTTACAAGATAAAAAATATGAAGATGAATACAAATTAGACACAAAGTAAATAAAACATTAAAAAAAAAACAGGAAGAGAAGTTAGGATGAAGGGTAGGTTCAGAAGAAAAGAAAGTAAATTATGTTCTGGACATATTTCCCTAGAAATTTCTCTTCTCCAGGTTAAACAACTCCAGTTCATTTAATCAGTTCTCATATGTGATTGACTGCAGGTTGTTCATAATGCTAGTTGTTTGATGTGATCTTTTCACAAAAGATGCATGATCTCTTTCCCTTTAAAAACATATGTGGCTATATTTATAAGCACATTCATTTACAACATCATAACTTTCACTAAAATGTGTCAATAGTGAAGGAACTTTGAAATTAATGAATGATTCTTGTGGCTCTTTTGTATTCTGTGACTAACCCCATCTGATACATTCCTCTTAGCTTAGAACATTGAAAATACAGGACTAAAAAGTACTAGAAAATCTCACAGTCTTCAAAATCATTAGGTCTTGCCTCATCCTATCTGTACACTTTTTGTTTTGCCACTTTCTATCAAACTCTCATTTTATTTGTCTTTTTTAAAAGTCAGGGTTTTAGATTCACGAAAAATGTGCTATTCCTGGATTAAAATCCCCCCCCCTTTTTTTTTTCTTTTTGCCAGCTCATGCTGTGTAAGTGGGATAATCCATTATCCCAAACACTGGCACTTGGATGCCATAAAGTAGTGATGATTTTGCCTTATGCATTTAGTGGAGCGCTAGCATTATGGCTGCACACTTCCTCAGGGAACCAGAGGGGGTTTAAAAAAGAGAGAGAGAAAAAAATAAGAACAGAAAGAAATAATCATCAGAGAACATCCTCAGGGAGTGCAGACAAGTGAAATCCAAGGAAAGAAACAGCTTACAGAGTCTTAAAAAATGTTCGAACCCCTTATAGGGGAAATATTATGTATTTGATAGAATTTAAATAATTTAGGTCTTTGAAAACAGGTTTTATCCCTTTTCTACTTTTAGGGAAATATAAACACAAAAGTCTCTCTCTGCCTCTTTCTCTGTCACCTCATTTTCTCCCCCTTTCCCCATATTAGTTATTTATTTAATATTCTCTTAATTTTTTATGCTATATTAAAAAATAATAAACAATAGTAAGTAATGTTATTCAGCCATAATTCATGAGCCCATAATTTTTCTTGGAATTTTTAAAATGTATGCAGATGTGTGTATTGTACACAAACTCACACACACACATGCATCTATCTGTCTATCTGTCAAATATTTCAGGTGCCACAGTTCCTTCAGATATTTGATATCACATTAAAGAATCATATTATAAATATTTTAATGTGTGAAGAATATTGTACAGGTTTAAACTCTTTATATTTTGAACAGACTGCAGACTTGAAAAAAATTAAGGTATAGATAGTTTGAGGCTTTCTTAGAGGCTATAAAAAAAACAGGAGACATCATCTCATCTTCTAAATATATGGGAAAACTTCATGGGTGAATCATTGAAATAGCAAGAAATAATAAGCAATACATGATGAATTATTTAAAAATAAGTATAAGTGTAATTTGATTCTTTATATATGAAGATAATGCTAAGAATTTACATATAGCACCCCAGATGGATTCTATATCTCTGCTTAGTAATTTGTATTAATTGTTTGGTTTGTTTATTTATTTTTTATTGTATACTTATCCCTAACTACTAGCCACAGTCAAATTTTAAAAAATAATACAAATGATGAAAACAAAAAAGATGAGTACTTTTATAGTGTTTAGAGATTTGCAAAACACTTAAAATATAGATTGTATCCTCATAGTAATTTTGTACATTAGGTGTTATTATTCTCTCCATTTTGTAGATGAAGAAAATAAGGCAGATGAAGATTGTGTGATTTGTCCAGGGTCATGTAAGTTCAGTGTCTGAGGTTTAATTTGAAGTCAGGTCTTCCTGACTTCAGGCTGAGCATTCTATCTTCTGGACTTCCAAGCTGTCATCAATATGATACTTGGGGATGTTATAGAGTTTATTAGTAATTCAATTACAGGTTGAAATAGATGACCTTTAAGTTTCTTTTGAATGCTAGGATTCTATAAATCACTGAACCTGGCTTATTATATAATAGACATCCATCTGTTGGAAGCATTATATGTAGGAATCAGAAAATTAAAAAGCTTACTTTTCTTCCTGATAATACTTAAATCTTAAATTTAGCTACTCTTTTACATTTCTCAGTAAGCTTACACATCATCCATGAGGGAGAAGAGAAAAAAGTTAATAGGACCATTTTACAAATGAATAAACTCAGTCTTAGAAAAGATAAGTGGCATGTCTAAGTACACAGAATTATTTAGTTGTGATTTAAGACTTAAATTTAATAATGGATTGAAGTTCAGCATTGGCTTCAAAAAGAACTGATTCATTCTTATGGTAAGTGAGAGAAATTATGTGACATCATTTATAAATAAAAGAATAATTATATAAATTTTTCTGCCATTCTACCAATAAATGCCAAATAGAAGACATTTTGCAGAAAGCAACATGATTAGGAAGAAATAGGTGGAGTTTAAATTCTGTTATTTATTAACTTTGTGAAATTTTATCTATCTATCTATCTATCTATCTATCTATCTTATTCTTACCTTGCTAAACTATATTTCGTTTTCTATAAAATGGGAATAATAATGTCATTACCTGCTTTACAGAATTGGTATCAATATCAAATGAGATAATATTTTCAAAGTTATATACATAGTAAATTTGAGAACATGAATTTAGAAAGGAAGTTCTTCTCTTAATCAAATTACATGAACCAAGAAAAAAATGGAAGAAACAAGTTTGGGAACAAGTAACTCTTCTATCAGTTCTGTAATTATGATTAATTTAGTCAATAAACACACAATGTATAATGTTTGGAAGGCACTATGCTAGTCTTTAAGCATATAAAGATAGATAATAAATTCTGTAGTCAAGGAGATGATATTCAACTGGATTCAACTTTATGTCTTCTTCCTACAATCTTGACTCCTCCCATGACATTACATTTGTTTCCTGTGTGGAAAACCAAGAAAGACCCCTATTTCCCAGCAGAAAAAAACTTGGGACAGTGGTTCCTGTTCGTAGGAGCAGAGCACCTCTTTAAAAAGTGAGCAAAAAATCATAAAGAGCCCTGACCATAGTTGACACTGAAAACAAGAATCCAAACTCAGAAGAGAGTAGCAGCAAAATGTGTACATGTGAAGTACTTAAGGAAAATGTATAAATTGATCTCAAGCACAAAAAGTCATCATGAAAGAGCTCAAAAATTTTAAAAGTCTAGTAGAAGAGGTACAAGAAAAATTGGGAAAGAAATGGGTGTTATGCAGAATTATGGAAAAAATGTCAATACCTAAGAAAAAAAGCACAAAAATTTACTGAAGAAAATTTTAAAATACAATTGGCAAAATGGAAAAATGTCTAGTAAAAAAACAACTTTTTAAAAGGTAGAATTGGCAAAATGGAAAAGGAGGTAAAAAGGCTGAACAAAGAAAACAATTAGCCAAAAATTAGATTTGGAGAAGTGAAAGCTAATGATTCTATGAAATATCAAGAAGAATCAAAAGAATGAAAATCAAATCAAAAGAATGAAAAGAGAAAAATGTAAAATACCTAATTGAAAAGTCAACTAACTTGCAGAATAGATCTAAGGGTTTAAGAATTATTGCATTACCTGAAAGTCATGGCCAAAAAAGGAGCCTAGATAATATCCTTCAAGAAATTGTTAAGGAAATATATTCTAACATCCTAGAACTAGAGGGAAAAGTAATAATTGAATGACTCACCTAATTAATTACCTTATGAAAGTGATCCCAAAATGAAAACTGTAAGGAATAATGTAGCCAAATTCTGTAATTATAAGGCCAAAGAGAAATTACTGCAAGCAGCCAGAAGGAAACAAGTCAAATAACAAATCTACAATCAGGATTACCCAGAATTAAGCAGTTTCCATATTAAAGGATCTGAGGGCCTGCAATATGATATTCCAGAAGGCAAAAGAGTTTTGATTATATCCAAGAATCAACTACCCAGAAAAAATTGGGCATAATTATTCATGGGAAAAGATGGATATTCAATGAAATAAGGGACTTACAAACTTTCCTGTTGAAAAGTCCTGAACTGAACAGAAAAGTAAATCTTCAAATACAAGACTCAAGAGAATCACAAAAAGGTAATCAGTAAGGGAAAAAAAAAGATATAATATTCAAAAAGATTTAACTATTGAAATCCCTAAAAAGGAAGATGAAACTTGTAATTCTTGACAACTGTATCTTTATTAAAGCAATTAAAAGGAGTGTATATATAGACCAAAACATTTAATTTGACTTTCATGTCAATATATAATAATTAATGCATTGCAAAAGGATTGTACTGGGAGAAAAGGAAGGGTGGAGGCAAAATAGAGTAAATTACACTACATGAAATAGTATAAAAAACCTATTACAGCAGAATGAAAGAAGAGAAAGGATGAGCATTGTTTTAATTGTATTATGAGATTTGACTCAAAGAGGGAACAACAGACACATATAGTTTGATATAGAAATTTAAGTTATTCTATAGAAAACTAGGAAGGGAAAGGGGAAAGCAAAGGGAAAGAGGAAAGCTAATAAAAGAAGGGCAGCAGGGAAGTTAAAAGTAAGAGGAGAAAGGAGAAAGAAAAGGAGGGGGCTGATAGAAGGGAAAGCAGACTGAGAGACTTAGGGATCAGAAGGAAAACATGGATGAGTAGGGACAAGGTAAATGGAGAGAGAAAAATACAAATAAAGTGAAAAGGATGAAGGCCTTTTTAGTAATTATTTTAGTAATAATAACTGTAATATGAAGGGGATAAACTTTCCCATAAAATGGAAGCAGATAACAAAATGGATCAAAAAGCAAAATCCTGCAACATGTTGTTTACCAGAAACACTTTTTTTTTTTAATAGCCTTTTATTTACAAGATATATACATGGGTAACTTTACAGCATTAACAATTGCCAAACCTCTTGTTCCAATTTTTCACCTCTTACCCCCCCCACCCCCTCCCCTAGATGGCAGGATGACCAGTAGATGTTAAATATATTAAAATATAAATTAGATACACAATAAGTATACCTGACCAAAATGTTATTTTGCTGTAGAAAAAGAATCAGAGTCTGAAATATTGTTCAATTAGCTTGTGAAGGAAATCAAAAATGCATGTGTGCATAAATATAGGGATTGGGAATTCAATGTAATGGTTTTTAGTCATCTCCCAGAGTTCTTTTTCTGGGCATAGCTAGTTCAGTTCATTACTGCTCCATTAGAAATGATTTGGTTGATCTCGTTGCTGAGGATGGCCTGATCCATCAGAACTGGTCATCATATAGTATTGTTGTTGAAGTATATAATGATCTCCTGGTCCTCCTGCTCATTTCACTCAGCATCAGTTCATGTAAGTCTCTCCAGGCCTTTCTGAAATTATCCTGTTGGTCATTTCTTACAGAACAGTAATATTCCATAATTTTCATATACCACAATTTATTCAACCATTCTCCAACTGATGGACATCCATTCAGTTTCCAGTTTTTAGCCACTACAAAAAGGGCTGCCACAAACATTCATGCACATACAGGTCCCTTTTCCTTCTTTATAATCTCTTTGGGATATAATCCCAGTAGTAACACTGCTGGATCAAAGGGTATGCACAGTTTGATAACTTTTTGAGCATAGTTCCAAACTACTCTCCAAAATGGTTGGATTCGTTCACAACTCCACCAACAATGCATCAATGTCCCAGTTTTCCCGCATCCCTCCAACAATCATCATTATTTTTCCTGTCATCTTAGCCAATCTGACAGGTGTGTAGTGGTATCTTAGAGTTGTCTTAATTTGCATTTCTCTGATTAATAATGACTTGGAGCATCTTTTCATATGACTAGAAATAGTTTCAATTTCTTCATCTGAGAATTGTCTGTTCATATCCTTTGACCATTTTTCAATTGAGAATGGCTTGATTTTTTATAAATTAGAGTTAATTTCTATATATTTTGGAAATGAGGCCTTTATCAGAACCTTTGACTGTAAAAATATTTTCCCAGTTTATTGCTTCCCTTCTAATCTTGTCTGCATTAGTTTTGTTTGTACAAAACTTTTCAGTTTGTTATAATCGAAATTTTCTATTTTGTGATCAGTAATGATCTCTAGTTCTGCTTTTGGACATAAAGACCTTCCCTTCCACAGGTCTGAGAGGTAAACTATCCTATGTTCCTCTAATTTATTAATAATCTTATTCTTTATGCCTAGGTCATGAACCCATTTTGACCTTATCTTGTGTACGGCGTTAAGTATGGATCAATGCCTAGTTTCTGCCATATTAGTTTCCAATTTTCCCAGCAATTTTTATCAAACAGTAAGTTCTTATCCCAAAACTGGGATCTTTGGGTTTGTCAAAGACTAGGTTGCTATATTTGTTGACTGTTTTATCCCTTGAACCTAATCTATTCCACTGATCAACTAATCTATTCCTTAGCCAATACCAAATAGTTTTGGTAACTGCTGCTCTATAATATAATTTTAGATCTGGTACAGCTAAGCCACCTTCATTTGATTTTTTTTCATTAATTCCCTTGAAATTTTGACCTTTTGTTTTTCCATATGAACTTTGTTCTTATTTTTTCTAGGTCATTAAAATAGTTTTTTGGGAGTCTGATTGGTATAGCGCTAAATAAATAGATTAGTTTAGGTAATATTGTCATCTTTATTATATTTGCTCACCCTATCCAAGAGCATTTAATATTTTTCCAATTGGTTAGATCAGACTTAATTTGTGTGAAAAGTGGTCTGTAATTTTGCTCATAAAGTTTCTGATTTTCTCTTGGCAGATAGATTCCTAAATATTTTATATTATCAGTAGTTACTTTAAATGGAATTTCTCTTTGTAATTCTGACTGTTGGATTTTGTTAGTGATATATAAGAATGCTGATGACTTATGTGGGTTTATTTTATAACCAGCAACTTTGCTAAAGTTGTGGATTATTTCTAATAACTTTTTAGCAGAATCTCTGGGGTTCTCTAAGTATACCATCATGTCATCGGCAAAGAGTGATAATTTGGCTTCC
Organism: Sarcophilus harrisii; assembly: GCF_902635505.1. Lineage (NCBI taxonomy): Eukaryota > Metazoa > Chordata > Mammalia > Dasyuromorphia > Dasyuridae > Sarcophilus > Sarcophilus harrisii. The sequence continues at coordinate 374,726,426 of NC_045426.1, read as the reverse complement.
TCATTGCCTATTCTTATTCCTTTAATCTCTTTCTCAGCTCTTATTACCAGAAACACTTTTAAAGGAGAGAATAAAAGTAAAAGATTGAAGCAGAATACTTCAGCTGAAGTAGAAATAAATAAATAAACAAACTAACAAACAAACAAAAAAAAAAACAGGGGTGGTAAACCTGATCTAATTAAGAGATGAGGAAGGAAACTACATATTGCTAAAGGGTAGCATGGACAGTGAAATAATATCAATACTTAACAGACATGCACCAAGTGGTATATAAAAAAAATCATAAAGGAGTGAATTATAGGAAAAAATAAACAACAAAAATATACACAAGGGGGACTTCAACATACCTCTCTCAGAACTGGATAAATCTGATCACAAAATAACTAGGAATTAAATTAAAAAGGTAAATAGAATTTTAGGGATTTAGATATAATATATATTTGGAGAAAACTGAATAGGGACTAAAAGAATACATGGCATCTCCACAAAAATTGACCACATAATAGGAAATAAAATCTTACTATCCAATTAAGAAATATTAAATCCATCCTTTTCAGAACATTATACAATAAAAATTACATCTAATAAAAGACTCTGGAAAAGTAGAACAAAATTTAATTGAAAATTAAATAATCTAATCCTAAAGACAGAATGAATCAAACAACATATCACGGAAAATAGTAATAATTTCATTAAAGAGAATGACAGCAATGAGGCAAAATATTAAAAACTTATGGAATTCAGCCAAAGCAGTTCTGTGGGGAAATTTTTTATCTCTACTTACATGAATAAAATAGAGAAGTGCTATAAAACTGTGCATACTATTTGATCCAGCAATACCATTACTATGTCTATATCCCAAAGGGATCATAAAACATGAGAAAGGACTCACATGTATAAAAAGATTTATTGCAGTTCTTTCTGTGATAGCAAAAAATTAGAAATCAAGGGGATGCCCAATCAACTGGGAAATGTTTGAACAAAATTGTGGCTTATTAATATAATGGAGTATGCTTTTTCTATAAGAAAGGATGAGTAAGAAGATAAACCTGAAAAGACATACATGAATGAAGTGAGCAGACCAGAAGAACATTATACACAATAATCACGGCATTATGTGATGATCAGTTATGATAGATTTAACTTTTCACATCTATATAGTAATCCAAGAAAATTCCAAAGCATTTGTGATGGAAAATGTTATCCATTTCCAAAGACAGGATTATAGAGTCTGAATTCAGATTGAAACAAATTATTTTCATTTTTAAAAATTGTTTTTCATGTTGTTGTAGTTGTTTTGTTTTTTATTTCTCTTGATTTTTTGTTTTTGTTCTGATTTGTTTTTCATAATATCACTAATATTGAAATACAGTTTATTTGGTTGTACTATGTATAGCCTATAAGGAATTACCTGCTGTCTTTGGGAGGAAAGATTAAATTGGGGAAACAAAGAAGGGGGAAAATTGGCACTAAAATTCTTACAGAAATAAGTATTGAAATATATATTTGTAAGTGGAAAAAATTACTGTTAAATGAGGAAAGAAAGAAAGAAAGAAAGAAAAGGAAGGAGGGGGAAGGGAAGGAGGAAGGAATGGAAGAAAGAAACAAAGAGGAGGAAGGAAAGAGGGAGGGTGAGAGGGATGAGGCAAGCAAGCAAGCAATAAAGAAGAGAAAGAGAGAAAAAAAAAACAAAGAAGGATGTGTAATCTGAGAGGGCTTCATTAATAAAGTGGCATGAGGGATAACCTGTGATAATATATACAGGCAGGAATAATTCTGAAAACATAGCAGTTTAATTTTCCTTGGACATAGAATGTGTTCATTAGTCTCTCTCTCTCTCTCTCTCTCTCTCTCTCTCTCTCTCTTTAATAAAGAGGGAATTGTAATTTAAAATAAAGTTGGAGTCTCAATTTGGAGAGTTATATATTCAAAGTCAAGGAATTTTATCATATCTAATTGTTTTTTTCCAAAAAATAATAAAATTCATTTGTTCATAGTTAAAATAAACTCTTATTCCTACTTTAATTTGTCATCATTTATACATGTGGGACATTAGCACTATCATCTTTTAACCTAAATGGCATATTACTATTACAATATATTCCATATTCTCCATATTCACTCCATATTCAATTAATTAAGCAAAGTACAGCAATATTAAAAACATAAGAATCACTATATTGGGTTAGAATTATAGACCATCAAGCCTAGAATTCTGTTGCCAACAAAAGCTCTCCAGAAGATGTTGCAGGAAGGTCCAATTGTATTTCATTAATACAAAATACTATTAGAATTGGTATTAGCCTATTTATCTGAATAGAAGAGAACTGTGAATGGAGACTGAGCCTCTAAAATTAGATATCTTTGAAAGAAAAAAACCACATTCATACATATATATGGAAGAGACATAAATAAGGTATGTTGTACTTAAATTAGGGTTTGGAAGACTGAGAAGGAAGCATGGACAAATACACAAGGAAATTAAAAATGTCTGAGTGGAATGAACTACACACTCAAAATCTGAGGGAAACATGCCATTTCCATGTCTCATAAAATAGTAAAACCCACTTTAATATAGATGAGGTTATACTTTATAAATGTTTATGGTTGCATTTCTAATATATTCATTTGATATTTGCAAGTGGTCCAATCATCCCAAGAGACCATCATGCATCATAGGAGAGCACTAATGACAAAGAATTAGATGTATCACCTGAAAGCATCACTGGCCAGGATCACTGTACCATGCAAAGAAGGTTAAAGAGTATAATTAGCACTGGCTATTTGCATTGCTCCCAGGCTACAAAACCTAGGGACTACTTCTGCTGCAAGTCATATTTTAGCCAGTGTAAATTGTTTATTAAAATGAATCACAGTTTCATGTTTCTGAAATTTAGGAATATTCAGAACTCTAGTAGAAAAATCTACTAACCAAATCCAATCTGAAAGCAATTTCCAGAATATGAATATGGTAGTATATGAAGGAGGAGAGTAGTGCTACTTAGCTCATGTCATATTAATCAAGATTACATTTGTTGTCGTTTTCATTTTAACTCATGTTTTCTGATTGAAATGAGGATTAGATGAGTTTGTGACCTTTATTAGAGTGGTTAAAATTATAGAGATTGCTATTAAAATTAGGATATTGTTTTACACACTGAAATATTTACTGTAGGAATGTATGAATGAATGAATGAGCTGGAGTTTTCTTTTTTATGTTTTTTCCCCAATTTCATGTAAAAACAATTTTGGACATTCATTTTTATAAGTTTTTAAGTTCCAATTTTCTTTTTCTCTCCTTCCCTCCCCCCCTTCCTTAAGGAAGTAAACAATTTAATACATATATGTGAACTTAGGTAAAACATTTCCAAAAAATATCAAAAGGAAAAAAAAGTTTATATTCGTAATCCATCAACTCTTTTTCTGAATCTGGATAGCATTTTCTATCATGAGTCTAATAGAAATGTTTTGAATCTCTGTATTGTTGAGGAGAGCTAAATTGATCAGTTGATGATCACTCAATGTTACTGTTACTGTGTAAAATGTTCTCATGTATCTTCACTCAGCATCAGTTCATGTAAGTCTTTTGAGGTTTATCTGAAATCCACCTACTTTACATTTCTTCTGTCACAGTAGTATTTCATCATATAACACACCACAACTTGTTCAGCTATTCCCCAATTGATTGCCACCCCCTCGGTTTCCAATTCTTTTCCAAAGAGAAGTTATAAATTCACTCCACAAAAAAGAGATGTTATAAATCTTTATGTACATGTAGGTGGTTGATTGTGTTTTAAGAATATATGAACTGGAAGTTTTAAAGTGGCAGTTGGATGACTGCTTGTCCCAGATTCTGTAGAAGGGTTTCTGTTTAGCTTCAAGTTGAATCAGATACCTTCAAATGCCCCTTCCAAGAATTCTGTGATTTTTGCAAGACATATATCCCTTCAAAGCAATGGCACTATTGTTAACTCCCCAATATGTATTATGAAGTTGTTGTGTTTTTAATCCCCCAGTAGTAGTGATGGTTTCATGGAAACATCTATATTGTCATATTCAGTATCTTTTCTGAATAACAACGTTTGTGAGATAGCAGGGAATAATTGAAAATACACTAAAACTTTGTTCTCATCTCACCTGGGTTTGAAACCACAACTGTGGAGTTGGTACCTATCAGTGTTGTTTTTTTTTTTTTTTTTACTTGAGGTAGATTAACTGAAAAGTCAACTTTTATTACAATAATGGGAAAGAAAGTTTTGAAAATAAATATATAAGAATAAAAGCATTATGAACTTTTTAAAAAAATTTTTAAATTTTTGGCTTTTATACAAGAGGTTATATCCCTGATTTGGAACAGCTTATTATGTTCCTTTGCTTGTTTGTATGCTTCACCTATCTATTCCATTAGAAATGAGCCATAAAAAGGAGAATCTCAGTAAAAGCAACTGCAAATGGCAAAATTATAATTAATGTGAACAAATGATGCTTTGCCCAAAATATCAACTTTTTTACTTCAATAAGTTTTTTTTATTTTCAAAATATATGCAAAGATAATTTTCAATATTCACCCTTGCAAAACCTTGTGTTCCACATTTTTCTCCCTTCCTTCCCCCAACCCTCTTCTCTAGACAGCAAATAATCCAATATAGATTAAAACACATGCAAGAATGTTAACTTTCAAGGGGATACCCTTCCTCATCAAGAATCTGTTCATTTTCCCTGCATAGCTGTGGACCCCCAACATCCATTCCTTATAAGACATTCCCTACACCAAAACTTCTATTGTATCTATTCCCTACATGAAGGATAGACTACTTCTTCCCTTGGGGAGGAATGCTATTCTATAAAATTAACCACATTACCAATCTTTTAGTAGCTTAGAAGGCTGGTGAATAGAGTACTAAATCTGAAGTCAAGAAGACTTGAATTCAATCTGTTATGTCACAGTCTCTTTGAACTGTTCTGCCTCAGTTTCCCTGCACTAGTTTCTCTGAATTATTCTATCTCAGTTCTGCCTCAAACCTCTTAGTTGTAAAACCCCCCTCTGGTCCATTAAGACTGAAGACCATTTGCTTTAAGGTTATATATTGCTAATGCAAGACTCAAGATAAGGGGGAGTTCAGACTTCCTGACTCCTTCTGTCCTCAAGAATTTACTTCTGTTTATTCAGATATACTGACTCTGGCTTTTAGTAAGAATTTATAGGCTCCCCCCATCCTGATAGAACCAAATGGATCTGTGAAGAAGTTTTCCCGCTTCTTTCCCCTTTTCTTTGTTTGTAAAATATATTTAAGGCTTTGGGATTCTCCCATTGATTACTGGTTTCTTTGAGATGACAGTCTCATCCAGCCCTGGGACCAACATGGATCCATTGGTCCCAGTATATCTCTCCATTTAATAAACTACTGAATTGGTCTCTAATCTCTGTCTGACTGGACACTTTGAGACGAGAGTCCTGTCCAGTCAATTATGCTCTCCAATTAATAAAATATTAAAACCTCTCTAATTTCTCTCCTGCCTCAGTTTCTCTGGCATTACAAATCCAATCTCAGATTCTCACTACTTGTGTGACCCTGAGCAAATAAGTTAATAGCTATTTTCCTTCCTCTACTAGAAAAGAAAATGGGAAACTGATATCATTGCCAAGAAAATTCCAAGATCAGTATGGTACATAAGATCATGAATAGTAAAAGGACATGACTGAATAACTGAAAAACAACAAAAATAAAAATACTTCTAATTATAGTTCTTCATGTAAAATACAAGTTATGGACTAAGGGCCATCTATTGAAGGAGGAGAGGCCATTCTTTTGCCTTGTTTTTGTTTTGTTTTGGAGGGAATATAATTGTAAAAGGCTGAAGCAAGATAAAGGCTAATTACCCGGACTTTAGCAGGAGGCCTTCTCCTTTTATAGTCTGACTGTTTTATATTTCTTTTTCGTCATGAACATCTTTCGCTCCTTTAAAGCATGTATCCCCACAATGATTACCCCATAACCTCTATTCCTATGTCCTACACACAGTTATGAGTATGTCCATTCTGATGAACTGAATTGAGGAGTGATATTAGAATTTGTAGGGAAAGGAATTCTTTGGCAGATTAATCACTGAGATTGATGTATTAAAAAAAAAGTGGAAAAGAGAAAATTTTACATTTAAAAAATTATATTAGAAAGTAACAACAATAACATATTCCATTTTGTTCCCTGCAACAATGTTCCTTTATTCCAAATAACAAGATGAAGAGTATAATCACTTCTAAGTTGCTTGTGTTAAGGGTGCTTTGGAGCTCAAGGAGTGATCGCCCCACTTTCCAGGATCTTAAATAACTGCCTTGCAGCACATTATTTAAACTCCAATGCTCTGGTTTGTAGATGATACTAAATTGGGAGGAAAGGTCAACCATGAAAAACAATCGTCAGGTAGGGAAGGAATTAGATCACTTAAGTACCTGAGCTAATAGATAGCAAATTCAATGCAGATAAATGCAGAATAATGAGTCTTGAAGAATGTAATAAAAGGGCATAATATCTGCTTAATGGGGAGGTATTACAGGATATTGACCTGGAGAGAGATATAAGTTATTTTAATAAAAAAATCCTATATTAAAGACTATTTGGCTCCATTATTATTAGAGAAACACAGTGTGTTTCGTTAGACCTTACCTGAAGCACTGCATTCAATCTAATCACTATATACTCCAGGAAGCATATTTAGAATGAGTCTTAAAGGAACAATTTGTAGAACAAGCTAAATGAAAGCACATTTCATAGACATAAGTTTGGAAGCAATTACAGGGAAAACTGACCATGTTCTCATTGGGAAGTCAGAGGTGTTAGGGCTAGAACAACGGGTTTTCAGAGCTTAGATGGAGAGAATATCACATTACTAGGACAGAGGTGAGCTGCTCATTAAGTCTACTTCTTGTTCTTCAGAGTCTCCCTTTTATCAATGGGATGACAATTCCATTAACTCCTCCAGCAATTAGGAAGGACAGTGGATGGCTCATGCAACAGAGCAGCTTTTCAGAAGCTCTGCCTTGTTCTTTGACCCATTTACATTATTGCTGGAGTAACTTCTATTCATTAAAATCCCTCCAGCCAGATGGACCTTGGTCAACCCCATTCAGATCAGGTCCTAAAACACAAAGTATATTTCTTTGATAATACACATCTTTTCTCAATCCTTTTCCTGAAATTCTCCGTGGATTCCATGGAAGTACTATCAACAAAAACCAAGAAGAAGTCAAGCAGCCTAGGAAATATCAATCAGAAATTCGGCACAGTGGGGAGGGCAAGGAAGGGTATCTGATTGCTCCATAGGTAGTTGGTGTTTTTTCTCTCTTTCTCTCAATATACCTTTCTGGAACCTTGTATGGGACTTAGGACAAGGTCAGAGAAGAATGAATGAAGTAAAGCAGGTTTTCCTGAAGTCGTTTTCAAAGAAAGATAGTCACCAATTGGGACAACAGGATTGAGAGCAGAAATTCCTCCAATACATGTGTGTCCAATATTTCGTTCAAGTGAGTATATGATAGTGATTGGGGTTTGAGGGAAGTTACTAAAGTTGTGGAGATGATGGCCAGAGAATAAGGAGTGAAATGTATTTTTGTTATTTATCATTATTTTAAATTATTTTATACATTAAAAAATCTAAGCCAAAGGGGTGGTATGGTTTTTTCAAAGTTAGAAAAACATTTAATATCAGACCTGAGACTAGTAGCCAAGTATATATATCCTAATACATAGTCCTAGGTGATATATTGGGGGTGGGGTGGGCACACTAATCTAGGGATTTATAGGAACCTATGATTTAAACCTGGAAAGGATTGTAGACATCATACATTCAAATTTGTATTTTCTAGGTCATTCCATTAGCATTTTTAGCTCTGACATGTAATTAGCTTGCATTTCCCCCATATGCCTAGATATCCTTCCCATAATTTGGTTCCTAGTATAATGCCAGAGAAACTGAGGCAGGAGAGAGATTAGAAACCTTTTAATATTTTATTAATTGGAGACTATAATTGACTGGACAGGACTCTCATCTCAAATTATCCAGTCAGACAGAGATAAAGATATACTGGGACCAAGGGATCCATGTTGGTCCCAGGGCTGAAGGAGACTGTCATCTCAAGGAATCCAGCGTTCAGCATCTAGCAGCCAGCAGCTAGCCTCCAGCAATGAATGGGAGAAACCCAACTTCTTAAATACCTTTTAGAAACAAAGAAGGGGTAAAAAGTGGGAAAACTTCTGTCAGGATAGGGGGAGGCCATAAATCCTAAAAACCCAGAGACAGGATTTCTGAATATACAGAGGTAAAGATATCAGTGAGGTATCTTGAAATATTTTAGAGGGATATTGCAAATTCTTGAGGACAAAAAAGAGTCAAGAGGTCTACTCTCTTGTTTATCTTGCTAATAATTTATAACCTTAGAGTAAATGGTCCTCAGTCTTAATGGACCAGAGCGGGGTTTTCTAATTTAGGGGATTGAGACAGAACAGTTAAGGAAACTGAGACAAGGCAAACTAGTACAGGGAAACTGAGTCAGAACAGTTAAAGAGAACTGTGGCATAACACTAGTTACATATTTCCTATCCCATTCTAAAAAGTTTATTTTTAAAAAATGGAATATAGGGATTTTTCCATATTCAATTGCTTGTTTTTAGATTTAGCTTCTCTTTCTAGTCTATTATGATCTTTAAAGATACAATTTCTGTCTTCAAATATATAAGCTAGCCCTTTGCCCTACATGGTATTTTTAGAATGAAAAATTGTCATTTATAAGATCAACATGTTAGTGGTAAAATGTTAAAACAGAGTATCCAGAAAAGAGTCCTTTGGAACTCCAATAGAGACCTTCCACTTCGAGAAAAAAATAGTAATTAATACTCTATTCTCTTAGTTAATATTTGTAAACTCTCTTAATTTTATTATTTTCTAGTCTCATTATCAATATAGACATTGGGAAAGATTTCAACAAGTATCATATTGTTGGGCACTGCTTACCCTCTTCTTTGCCATTAGGACAGGAAATTGAGTTTTCCATACTATTGTGACACAATGAAGGATAGGGAAAATAAAACAAAACAAAACAAAACAATATTTAGGTACCCACCACTCTGACTCCATCCTTGTCCAAAACTACCCTGGGAATAGAATTATGCTATATTGCCTCCTGCCTAAAAGCCTAAGTTATAGCCCCTGTGTATTCAAGAATGTTCCTCCTCCTCTGTCTAACAGAGTTTGAGCCACGATCTACAAATTGTAAATACCAAGTTAACTCCTCTCTCCCTGCTCTCTCTCTCTCTGAAGTAAAGATAACAACAGCTGCAAAATGTTAGGCTAATTGCCTTCTCAGCTTCTGTACCCTGCTTGCAAACTCTAGTTAGCTAAAACCCTACATAAGTTCCCTGCCTCAGTTCCTCAGCACTGAATGCTTTGGACATGAGTCCCATTTGGTCAACTAGTATAAAACTCTCCACATTAAAGATTAAAACCTAGTCTCTGTCTTGTCTCAATTTCTCAGGTATTATAATATTAATCTCACTGGCCTAAATTTTGAATAAGAATATTATATTATGAAGAGAACTCAGGTGGCATCTAATCTAAGCTCCCCCTAGATCTTATATCCTATCTGCAATATTCCAGTTGAAATACTCCAGCCTTGGAAACACAAAAATCCTTGGGGCAGCCTATTTTATTTTTGGACAACTTGAAAGTATTTTCTATATTGAGTCTAAATCTGCCTCCTTTAAAAACCTATCCATCAGTCATAGTTCTTCCTTCTAATACTAAGTAGAGAAAGTCTAAGTCCTCTTATGTATGGAAACAGAAGTCTATGCTAATTCTATATATGTACGTATAAGTGTACATATATATAATCAAAAATATATACATGTGAAAACATTTGATTTGTATTACTTTATTTGAATCTTACAACAATCCCATAAAGTAAGAAACAATGTTTTCATCTAACCTTGTCTTTTAATTGCTAATCAATCAATATATACAGCATTTATAATTAGAAATTGATAGAGTGAAGTGAAAAATCTACTCAGATCAAAGTCACAAAGATGAACAATTCAAACCCACATCCTCTAACTTCAAAGTTAACATATAATAATATGCAGATTCAGTTCACCAAGAATTAAAATTAAATTTTAAATAGCCCAGAGGACAACTGATATACCCATTCTCCATATGTCAGTTGCAGTATGGTACCATTGTCTTCACATCAGAAATGATGTAAAAAACATTATTAAACACATATATGCCCAGAAAAGCAGATGGAATGGCTGGGTTAGGAATTGGGGGGGAATATAGAGGCTAAATGGTACAATAGCGCCCCTAAGATAATAATAGCAACAATGACAATTTCCTCCCACTCTCTTCCTTTCTCATTCCTTTTCTTCCCTCCTTTCCTTCCTTTCACTTCCCTTCTTCCCTGGCCTCATCTTTCCTTCTTTCCTTCCTTCCTTCCTTCCTTCCTTCTTTCCTTCCTTCCTTCCTTCTTTCGTTCCTTCTTTCTTTCATGCTTTGAAAACACAACATTTTTTGGGGCAGTCTATTTTATTTTTGGACAACTTGAAAGTGTTTTCTATATTGGGTCCATATCTGCCTCCTTTAAAAACCTATCAATCAGTCATAGCTCTCCTTCCTTTTTTTTTCTTCCCTTCCTCATTTCTTTTCTGTTGTTGTTATGCTGTTGTTACAGGGCAGATAGAGATGTGACCTTGAAATTAGAAAGATCTTATTCTGATTCCTGAATTAGTTATGTGATAATAAATAATTGTCCTCATTGGTAAAAAATCAATATGACATAATAATCGTGAAAGGCTTTCCTCCATAGTTTGAGGAGATTCTCCATATGGAATTTGTAATGAATAATGGACAGGAATTTGTACAAGACAAGAAGGAGAGGGGTACATTGTCTTCATTAGTCAATAAGATGAATGATAAGATACCAAAGAGAAATATATTTACAAAACTTTGTTGGGTGCTATGTGCCCAAAGTATAAAAAGAGGTATGAGGAGAAAAAAAAGAATTATATTGCGCTAACTCCCACATTTAAAGGGCTTTTCTTTTTTTCTTAAGAAAAAAAGATATAGGAGCAAGACACTTGGGGCATGTGTCTATAGATTTAACCCTAAGTTCATGTGATTGTACACTAGATTCTGTAGAAGTTCAGAAGAAATGGATTGTTCAGAATTATCAATAATAGATGGATGAAACTTCATAAAAATGGAACTGATCTGACCTTTGAATGGAATAGAGAAAGCATGTGTTCTACAGTCAAATGTACAAAGGAAGCCTGGTAAAAGGTGAGAAGCCCTGTTGGAAGGATGATCTTATCTCAGTATCAAAATTAACATAAATTCTTTGTACAAACTACAAATTGACATGTTTCATTAACTGGTCAATCAATGCAAACAATCAAATCAGAAATTTTGGCTTTCTTCCCTTTCTTACAATCTCTGACCATTCATATGGGTAAATTTGACCCCAATAATGGGGACATCTCTATTTTATCTTGCGTGGTACAAATGCTGACATCTGGATAGATGACTTTTTAATCCTGTCAATGAAGACAACAGTCTCTATCTATAATCTCATCCTATATCATTTTTATTCAGGTCTTTACATAAATCCTCCATAGAGAAAGACCTCTTTTTATGTAATGTGAATCCTCTGTGCAGGATTTATGGAATGATGTGAACAATAATTATTTTAATATGTCATAAGCTATAAGTTAACACTTAAAGTGCCCATTTGCTATCTTTGATTTTTCCTACATGACTAGTTTGTCTTGTTTTCTTGACAAAAATGTTTCCCTTTTAAGCTATCTTCAGCTGTAACTGATATTAGTGTACTGCTGTAATGCCAGAGAAACTGAGGCAAGATAGAGATTAGAGAGTTTTTTAATCTTTTATTTGGATTTCTGAGGAGAGATTTTCTGGGACCAAAGGATACATTTTGGTCCTAAAGACATACATATATACATAAATATATATATATATATATATTTATACATATGTGTGTGTGTGTGTGTGTGTGTGTGTGTGTGTGTCTAAGATTAGGGCTCTAAGACAGGGAGTGGATTCCAAACTCTGGTGAGTGGGAATTTCCAAGAAGGACAAGTTCTGATAAATTAGGGGTAGGATCATAAATTCCGATAAACTGGGAATAAAAGGAGTAGTCTGCTAGATAGCCAGAAAGTCTGAAACTTAGAGATAAAGGATGCCAATTAGGTATCTGAGATAGGACATCTGGAATTTTATCTTTTAGAATGTCAGAATGGCCAGATCTCTACAGCCCTAATTATCTCAGTTCTAATGGTCAAGAAGGAGGGTTGCAACCAGGGAGATTGAGGCAGAACAATTCAAGGAACTGAGGCAAGAAAATTTAGGGAAACTGAGGCAGGACAATAAAAGGAATCTGTGATACAACACTGCAGCATAGAAGCATCAAACTTGGAATTGTAAAACCCCTTCATGAATTATATTAAAATGTAATTAATTAATGTTGAATAAAAATACAATAAAACATAGATAGTGTTAATTTGCAATTTTCTCAGTCAGTAGTCAAACTGTATTTGAGTTTGACACTAGTATATTTAACTCTTTATGAATCTTTCCATTGTCTTTTGGGTACATTTTTTTTTTAAAATAATGGATTCCTAATTTCATAACTGAAAGCTATATAGAACTAATGAAAACACATTTATATGAAAGTTATAAAACTGGATGAGTCAAATAATTTGCTGTAAAATATGGGTTAGTTCCTTGGAGGGCTTCAGGGTCAGCCAGAGTTAGGATGAATTAAAGGCCTTGATCTATAAAGGGGAGAAGTGAAGGAGATGATGTCTCCTGGATTCTGGAGTCCAGAATCTCCAACATCTCTCCTCCTCGTCCTGCCACCAAATGCCTCTGGCCTCTCTCCCTCCCCCTCTAATCCTTGTCTCTGATTATCTTAACACCAAACATTCAGCAAGCACCAATGTTGAGAAGAGCTGTTTATCCAAACATATGCCAATAGAGTCATTGTCTCACATCTAATGGGTAATTAGCCTTAATTAGATGGGTTGTTTGATTCCAAGCACAACTTTTCAGAGTTTCAGCCCTTTACATCTCCTGCTTTCTTTTGTTTTAAAATACAGGTGGTCATATCCTCCGTGACTTCGCAGGAAAGAAGGTGAAAACACCAAAAAGGAGATGATCACACCCTCACTGATTCTCAGGGAGATGAAAAACACCAAAGGGAAGTGGGGAGTCAAGCCAGATATTGTTAGCAGATTTCTGGGTTGAAGGATTCACTAGAAACAGGTATGCACAAACCCATCAGCATGGGGGGTATTACACAAGCACAGAGCAATATAGCACAGGCTATTAGTGATGACTCTCCCCACAGCCAGTGCAGGATCAATGTGGTGAAACAAACATGAATTGTACATGCAAGTTGTGATATAATAATATGAATCAACATGGTGTTGTAAAAGATTTCCAGAAGTTTTAGAAGGAGGGTATGTAAACAACTATCACACATACACCTTCTTCAGCAGCCAAGAGATCGTCCAAAATCAATCTATTGTCCATTACTTTACGTGCCAGGGAATCCAATGATTCTTGCAAGTTTTTGAAGTCCTGCAATAGTCTTTATATGTGTTAGGGAGTCAATGATTCCTGCAGATTTTGAAGTCCTGCAACAGTCTTATCATTTCTCAGAAAATCCAATGATTCCTAAGAGTTTTCAAGTTCAGTATCAGTCTCGTGAAAATTTTTGATGTCCATGAGTCAGCTGCCATAACTGCCAGGCTCTTTCAATGGTGGGCACAATCAGCAACAGAACTACCTGATGTTTCTTGAGTCTTCTCCTTAGTTTCAAGGGTCTGCTCTGTCTCTCTGCAATGAACAAGGAGATTGATTCCTTCTCCACCTGTAGAGGTACAAGCAAACCCTCTCCCCCAAGCAGTTAACCTATCTGATCCCTTCCATTCATCACTTTCTGGGTCTCTCCACATCACCTGGCGATTATCTAAAGATAGTGGAGCCGTTCACACTGGACACTGCCCTTCTGGTGGGTTATAAAACCTGTCTGCCGGAGCCAGTGCATCTTTGTCAAAAATCAAGAAATTAATAGTATAAAGAGCTAGATTTAGAAGTTCTCTAGGATTACCTGTGGCTCTCCCCTTTTTTTTGTTTTTGGAGGAGCATCTTAATGTCTCTGTTTTGCCTCTCTACTATTGCCTGTTCTTGAGGATTAAAGGGTATGCCAGTGTAAAACCTTATACTGTGCACAGAAGTGTGCAAAATGGTTAGAAGTATATGCAGGTCCATTGTTTGTTTTTATTGCTTGTGGCACACCCATAATTGCAAATGCTTGTATAAGGAATTCAGTGACCACTTGGGCTTCCTCTTTTGCTGCTGGTATTGCAAAAGTGAATCCTGAAAAGGTGTCTACCACAATGTGGATAAAAGACAGATGACCAAAAGATTTATAATGGGTCACATCCATTTGCCTAATTTCATTAGGCCTCAAACCACGAGGGTTCTTCCCTGGAGGCAGTATAGGAGCATGGAAAGGAAGGCAAACTGTACAGGCTTTTACTATGCTCCTTGCTTCCTCTATTGTTATTCCAAATTGTAAACATAAAGCTCGAGCAGCCTGATGATATTTAAAATGAGGTTCTTGGACTTCCTGAAATAAAGGAGTATTGGTCAACATGGTTAGAAGGCTAACTGCCTTTGAATTACCATCAAAAGTAGGACTTGGAAGTCCACTATGAGAGTGGACATGAAAGATATAAATCTTGGATGCTTTTTCACTTGCTCTTGAAGTTCTTTAAAGAGCTGATATAATATTATAAGCTGCAAATTTTATTTGGACAGTGGCAATTCTTTGTACCACACCTATTGAATAGGCCAAATCAGATATTATATTTATATCTCTTGGATAATAAGTAAGAGCTAGAATGATCGCATATAATTCATTCTGCTGAGTGGACTGAAAAGGAGTTCTGACTACTCTCTTTATAGTTAAGTCATGAGAGTATACAGCACAAATGTTATGTTTGGATGCATCTGTAAAGATAGTTGGTCCTTTAAGAGGAACTTTAGAAACCTTTTCTTTAAGAATCCATTGCCAATTATGTAATAGTCTGGTTATCTTTAATGGAGACCCATGTGTAAAATTTGGAGCCATGGCCAATAAAATTTGCCACTCTAGGATGGTTTCACAGCATACACTAATTTGTGCATTGGTATAAAGGGTGTAGGTCTTGTCAGGTCTTATCCCAGATAATTGTACTGCTCGCTTAATGGTCTTTAATAAAATTCTAGCAGAGAGCAATTTGGAACTAAGCTCAAAAAATTATCAAACAAAGGTGCATACCCTTTGACCCAGAAGTGTTACTACTGGGCTTATATCCCAAAGAAATCTTAAAGAAGGGAAAAGGACCTGTATGTGCAGGAATGTTTGTGACAGGTCTCTTTGTAGTGGCAAGAAACTGGAAACAAAGTGGATGTCCATCAATTGGAGAATGGCTGAATAAATTGTGGTATATGAATATTATGGAATATTATTGTTTGGTAAGAAATGACCAACAGGATGATTTCAGAAAGTCCTGGAGAGACTTATATGAATTGATGGCGAGTGAAATGAACAGGACCAGAAGATCATTATTTACTTCAACAACAATACTATGTGACGATCAATTCTGATGGACATGGGCCTCTTCAACAATGAGATGAACCAAATCAGTTCCAATAGAGTAGTAATGAACTGAACCAGCTACACCCAGGGTAAGAACTCTGGGAAGTGAGTATGAACCACTTCATAGAATTCCCAATCCCTCTATTTTTGTCTGCTTGTAGTTTTGATTTCCTTCACAGGTCAATTGTACACTAGTTCAAAGTCTGATTCTTTTTGTACAGCAAGCTAACTGTTTGGACATATATACATATATTGTATTTAACTTATACTTTAACATATTTAACATGTATTGGTCAACCTGCCATGGGGAGGAGGGGAGGGGAAGGAGAAAAATTGGAGCAAAAGGATTTGCAATTGTCAATACTGAAAAATTACCTATGTATATATCTTGTAAATAAAAAGCTATAATAAAAAAAATAAAATTCTAGCCACAAACACTGGATAAGGAATAAGGCTTTGTTCTGGTTGTGCTGGGAGGTTCACCCACTCTATCACATTCTCTCCTTGATGAAGGACTGCTGTAGGTGCCTTTTTTTGTAGCAAAAATTGATATTGCCAAGGGTTTTTGAGTGATCTTTCAACCACATTGGATAAAGCCAGTTCACTTTCTCTCAAAGATTCTTGAGCTTCTTTTGTAAGGGACATGGTAAGTTTAAAGCACTGTCTCCCCTTAAAATATCATATAATGGCTGCAACATATAGGTAGTCAAGCCTAATACTGGACATATGCATTGAATATCTCCTATCAATTTCTGAAGTCATTTAAGTTGTTTAGCTTCTCTGTTCTTAAGGAAAGTTTTTGTATTGTAAGCACCTTAGGGTATACTTCATACCTTAAATATAGAAAAGGAGCAAGTCTTTGAATTTTTTTCTGGATCTTTATGCAATTTGTAGTTCCTCAGTGTTTCTATGATCTTTTATAGACATGCTTCTAACATTTGTTCCTCAAGTACACACCCCAAGATATCATCCATGTAATGTAATGCTTTTCTTACTGGAGTAAGAGCAATGGTAGAGCAGAGGATAATGCCAGATGTTCCTCCATCCTACTAGAAGGTACAGAATAGAAGCTGGTATAATTAAACAAGTAGCCTCCTGAATGAGTTCTAGATACCCTTCTCTAGGAAAAAGTTGAAGGGAAAAGACAAGAAAGAGTCCTCCAGTAGTATTACTATCTCCTAGTCAAGCTTAATCATTTAAATATTTTTTTAGAGAGGAGAGTGCTCATTCTAGAATGCCTTGGGAAATGTAAGCATCATAGAATTGTATCTAAATACTTTGTTCTATATCCTTTTCAGTTTTTTAATGCCCAAATTGCTTTTTCCTGTTTTTTGTGTCAGTACTGCTAGTAGTTTTCCATTATCCATCTCGGTAAAGGTTTTCAAAGGAGATTGGATACTATTTTAATCCACTATTTCCTTTAGTTATGTTTTATAGTCTTGGCTAAAGGATTAAGAATTTGCCCTTTGTGTTAGTTTCTGGGTTTTATATTTTTTAGTTCCTCATTGGAGAGTCTATTCTATTAAACTGCTCTTAAACATGTTAACAAAGAGGCAGAGCCAAAATGGCAGAGTAACTAGGAACTGGCCCAACCTCTCCTCAAGCTGCTCCAAATTCCTTTAAATAATGATTCTAAACAAATTTTAGAGCCTCAGAACACCTAAAAATATGGAGTAGAGCATTTTGTAGCTGAAGGCAATTTAGAAGCTCAGAAGAAAAGGTAGGATTTCAGTGTGCAGCCCCAGATGCAGCCCCAGCCTAATTCAGGCCTCAGAATCAAGGGCAGTACTGGTGGCTTCCAGACCTCTCAGCCCAGAGACATGAAGAGGGAATTGAAAAGTCAGCAGAAAAGGTCAGAGGTACCAGAGTGGGACCATTGCAGGCAAGTCCAGCACTGGCCCCAGCTCTGGCCCTGACCCTAGCATCAGTGAGGAGAGACCTCCAAAACAGCAGCAGTGCTGGAGGCTTCTGGACCTCTCGGCCTAGGGACATCAGAGAGAGCTTGGAAGGTCAGTAAAGAGGGTGAGTTGCAACAGAGTCTGGCGTGCAGTCCCAGAGCAGCCCGGGTCCCCAGAGCCCAAATCAAGGGCAGCACACTAGAGCCTATGGCTACAATAGGACAAGGACACACCTTATAACTCCAGAATAGAAAAAAAGTGCTTGTGTTCAGATTCCTAGAAGGATCTCTAAAAACAGCTGCATAAAACCCCTGAAGCTTGGGACAATGCACCCTCCAACCTGGAAACAGAGCCCTGCTTTAACAAAAAGTTAAAAGCCAAGTAATAGGTTAGGAAAATGAGCAGAAAGCAAAAAAAAGTTTCTGACCATTGAAAGTTATTATGGTGAGAATGGGGATTAAAATACATACTCTGAAAAGTAAAACAAAATCAAAGCTCCTACATCCAAAGCCTTCAAGAAAAAATAAGAATTGGGCTCAGTCCATGGAAGAATTCAAAAGAAACTTTGAAGAGAGAGAGAAAAAAATTAGGGAAAAAATTGAGAGAGGTACAAAAGGAAATACAAAAAAAGTAATCAGGAGAAGAATGCCTTAAAAAGAAAAATGGGCCAAATGAGAAAGGAGGTATAAAAGCTCACTAAGGAAAATAATTCCTTAAAAAACAGAATTGAGCAAATGAAAGGTAATGACTTTATGAGATATTAAGATACAATAAAGCAAAACCAAAAATGTGTGATTTCTCATTGGAAAAACAATTGACCTGGAAAATAGATCAAGGAGAAATAATTTTAAAATTATTGGTTTCCCTGAAAACTATGATCAGAAAAAGAGCCAGGACATAATTTTCAAAAAACTGTCCTGATATTCTAGAACCAGGGGTAAAGTAGAAATTAAAAGAATTCATTGATTACTTTCTGAAAGAGATTCCAAAAGGAAAACTCCCAAAAATATCATAGTCAAATTCCAGAACTCCCAGGTCAATGAGAAAAAAAAAAGCATCCAGAAAGAAACAATTAAAGTACAGTGGAGTCACAGTCAGGATAATACAAGATTTAGCAGCTTCTAAAGGACCACAGGGCTTGGAGTATGATATTCTAGAGAGCAATGGAGCTAGAATTGCAACCAAGAATCACTTACCCAGCAAAACTGAGTCTAATCCTCCAGAGGAAAAGAAGGTCATTCAATGAAAAAGGATTTTCAAGTGTTCCTAATAAAAGACCAGAGCTGAATGGAAAATTTCATCTTCAAATACAGGACTCTGGAGAAGCATAAGAAGGTAATCAAGAAAGTGCTATCATAAGGAATTTAATAAGTTTTTTTCTCTTTACATTCCAATATGAGAGGATGATACTTGTAATTCAGAATGTTCTCATTATTATGGCAGTTAGAAGGAGTATATATAGACAGAGGGTATGGATATGAGTTGAATATTGAAGGAATAATATCTTGTTTTTTAAAATGATGAAATTAAGGAGTGAGAGAGGAATGTACTGAGAGAAAGGGAAAGGGAGAAGTGTAATGGTGCATATCTACCATATCTACCATAAAAAAGAGGCAAGAAAAACTTTTACAGTGGAGGTGAAGAAGGGGAGGAGAGGAGCAGTGAGTGAACAATACTGTGATCAGATTTGGCTCAAACAGGAGATAACATACACATTCAATAGGAGTATAGAAATCTCTTCCCCTGAAGGAAAATAGAAGAGGAATGTAGGAAGAAGGGGAGGTTGATAAAAAAGAGAGCATCTTGGGGGAGGGAGTGAACATTAGCAAAACACTTTTGAGGACAGAGTGAAAGGAGAGAAAGGGGAAATACATTTAGCAATAGTAATTGTAAAAAAAAAATGAAGCAAATTTCTCTCATGGAATATTATTATTCTCTGGAAAATGATGAGCAAGATACTCTCAGGGGAAAAAAAAAACCCTGAAAAGTCCTCCATGAACAAAGTGAAATATACTGTATACAAAGAAATAACAATGTTCTGGGATGACCAGTTGTAAATGACTTTGTTATTCCTAATACTACAATCATCCACACCTACTCTGAATGACTTATGATAAAAAATCCTGTCCATATCCAGAGAAGGAAGTAATTGAGTCTGAATGTAGATCAAAGCATTCTCTGTTTCTCTCTCTCTCTCTCTCTCTCTCTCTCTCTCTTTCTCTCTCTCTCTCTCTCTCTCTCTTTTTGCTGAAGCAATTGGGGTTAAGTGACTTGCCCATGGTCACACAGCCAGGAAGTATTAAGTGTCTGAGATCAAATTTGAACTCAGGTCTTCTTGACTTCAGGGCTGGTGTTCTATCCACTGTGCCACTTAGATGCCCATCTCTCTTTATTCTTAATTTTTCTTGGGGATTTTTATTTTCACAAAGTAAGAAATTTATGTTTTCTTTCACAACTTGACTTTTCTGGAATTGTGTATAATTTCACATGTGATTTCTTAATTATGGGTGAGGATAAGGGAGAAAATCTAGAACTTGAAAATCTTAAAAACAAATGTAAAAAATTGTTTCGAATGTAACAGGAAAATTATTAAATAAATATATTTTTTAAATCCACCCCCCCCAATAAAACATGTTAAACTGAATTGGTGTTTCCCTTTCTACCCTTCTCATTTTTCAAATTAAAGGCTTGCTTAAATAGTTAGAAAGTAGTATAATTATTTACAATATCATTTGTATATGTCATTTCTTTATCATTTATGTTGAATTTTTTCTCTAATTAAGGTGTAAAAGTGAACATAGATAATAAATTCTAAATAACCATTCTACCCATGAACACTCAATTAGGTCATCATGTTCATTTGTATACTGTTGTTTGGTGCTTGCTAGATAACAAATGTGCTTGCTACATAACAAATATATTCTGAAAGTATTTACTATACACATAATGAGGTATTGAATATTTTATAGTTCTTTGATCTTTCAGTTCTTGAAATGAATCATATTTCTCAATGTAGCTTTACCTGTCCTCCCCATGGCTACTTGTAATTAAAATCATTATTAAGTATACGTTTACTTATTTTAAAGTAATTTATAAACTTCATAAACTCTCTATATTCTTTCATTCTTTATATGATATAATTGTGTGAAAAATAAAGTTACTTTCATGGTAATCTTGCTGCTTCTCCTCATTTTGGGTGCTGTAAGACATCATGACCCAGTATTTCATGGAATGTTTCATGTTTCTTATAATATCACCAGCTTCAACAATTATTTATTTTTCAAACAATTATTTTTATGTCTTTTTGAAGAGAAGTTGTGAGTAATCTTTCCATTTAATCACATTTTAGCTTTTGCAGGTTTCAGTCAAAGAAAAATTGTCATCATAAAGGTAAATTAATTCTTAGGTTTTTATACACAGAGAAGCATTAAAGCAATGTTAGTAGTTGCTAATAATCTAAAGGTTATGGGAATTTTAGCTCTCCTTTCCTCACTTTCTGCTTTTTTATTAGATGTTGTCACCTTCATTGGATTGTGAACTTCTTGAGGACAAGTATTATCTTGGTCTTCCTTTGTACCCCTAGTGCTTTACACAATATCTTGCATATAGATATGGCTGAGCAGTATAGTAGATAGAACACTGAACCTAAAATCAAGAAAAACTGAATTTAAATCCAGTCTCAGATAATTATTAGTTGTCTAAGTCTAAGTTTCACACTTAAACTCTATTTGTCACAGTTTCCTCATCTGCAAGATAAGGATAACAATAGCACCTACTCCCAAAGATATTTTAAAGATCAAGGAAGACAATATTTGTGAAACTTTTAGCACAATGCCTGGCACTGAGCATGTTCTATATTATTGTAGATTAATAAATGCTTCTTAAATTGGCTTATCATTTTCTGTCAGCAATTATAGAATAAGAAGGTGCGTGCAAGAGAACTGAGTGCCATTTCACGTTTTCCCCTCTTTTATGGATCATCATATCCTCCAAATTCATCACCTTTTCCCAAAATTGACTCTCAGGTAGCAGACATGGAGTCTTAATGCTAAGCTCAATTCTGAAGCTTTTTTCAGCCTTATTACATTCTATCAATATATATTAACCCATTAAGAGTTCAGATTCACCTCTATGGCCTATAGATCTATCTAATTAGGGTGATGTTGTGATGTTGATGAAATCTTCAGAACAACATGTTGCAAAGAATTAGGGAAGTTCTACATGGAATTGGGAGCTTTGCAGGACCGCATTTAAGAAGAAATGCAATGCATTCTGGGAATAGCTAGAATACAAAGGGATAAAGAGGGAGCGAGAAATCTTTTTTTTAACAAGCTTGCAAAATAGTGGTTTTTTTCTTCTTCTTTTGAAATATTTTTGCATAGACTTGTCACTCATTTTGCAACTATACATTCCACCATGAGGCTCCTGTAATTTCAATACCCTATCTTACACCAACCATTAAGCCAGGCACAAAGAAGGATCTTTGGAACTTCAAATGAAGCTGTCAGAGATCTTTCCTGCCATCATATGATTTGCAGCTGTGTGACTCATTTGTATCTTTATAAGAATTTGAAATAAAAAAATTGAGAGGGATTATTAGCATTTCAATTCCTGTCAACTACGAGAGCTGATGATGCCTGAAGATTTGCTGGTTCCCACACCCTGGAATTGAAATGAATGTTGGATTCAGTGATCTTGGTAGGGACTTTAAAAGAAGGTATGCTTAAAAGGAAAGCATTCATTTGTACTGAACAAATTATTATGATCAAGCAATACCATATGCACATACAGATTGTCAATTGTCCTGCTCAGCTTTACTCCATATCTAGTGGATAAAACTCTCTATTTCAAAGACAGACCTACTAAGTCAACAAGATAATAAAAGTCTGGCAGATGGCAGAAGACAGCTTTGGGAAATCCCCTCTTTACTATTCACATAATTTAGTATCTACCAAAGGCTTGGAAGACAGACGATAGAGATGATAGCTTGGCATGGGGCATTGCGGGCAGAAAGGTTCAAGTGCTGCATCTGATACCTATTAAATATGTCACTGACCAAATCTCCCAATCTCTCACTGCCCCCGAAACTCTCTAGGACTATCCATTATATAAGAGTTACAGATCAGAAAAATGAAGTTTCCCATCTTGATGAAATTACTCACATGCAAAGTTTAGAAAAGATATATAATATTACTTTCCTAAAATTGATAAAGAGATCACTATTTCTCTTTTTTAAAAAATCACTTCATTCCTGTAACATGTACCTGTTCTTTATGTCTCTTCTTAACCTCGATCACTATGGGTCCAATCTAGAGGAAAATGATGTGAGTGGTAGCTCCATTTGTGTGGGTTGTAAGGGATGCAACTTTTTCTCTAAAAAAGATATTTCCCTCATTGATGGGAAGTTTTCTTTTACAAAAATGTAACTACCTACGTCTAGTAGTTTATACCAAAGAAACCAATTTCTAGGTGCTTGATATTAGAAGAGCAATAAAAGTAAACACACACACACAAAACTGATAGATTAATGAATTTTAAAAACTCATTAATTTATTTAGCATGGAAATCTCTAATGCAAACAAGTTTAGATCATAAGTAAGCATAATAGAGTTGCATTAGGGCCATAAGTTTGTCTCCTCATGGTCATTTATCAGGTATATGTTTTTGGAAGTCAATTGACCTCTCTAAGCCTCTATTTTCTTATTTGTCAGATAAGAATGATTTTGTGTGACATTTTTACTTTTCAGGGTTATGGTGAAAATCAAATAAGTTATCACATGTAAAGTTCTTAATCTGCCACAAATGTAAGTTATTTATATTCAGAAGTTTATGTGGGGATCACTGGAAAAAGAAAGATCTTGTTGAAGAAGCCAATTAAAAAAATTATCAATGTATACATTATCTCTCTATTTCTTTCTTTAAATTTGCCATAATCCAGGGCATTGCTATGAACTGGTCTTTCAATGGGCATATGTGTGTATGCTAGTATGACAAAGAAAATAATAATTTCACAGCTATCTTATGATCTCTTCTATAACTAAGTATATTTTCAGCAAAGATATCAAATTTGGTTGCTGAATCTTCCTTTATGTATCTGTATCCATGATAACAGGAATGTCTTTTGTGAATGCTTCTCACCTCCGAGAATGAACCTTGGTTTATGATATTTTCATTTTGTTTGGTTCATTGTTTCGAGGTGAGCTCTAGTTATTCTTTGAGAAAGGTCTGGGAAACATACACCTTAATAAATGTAGTCATTGCCATTATAGTCCTGAAAGAGTCCTTAGAAATTATTTAGTCAATCTGTTTATTTACATAATAAGGAGACTGAATGTCCATGATTTTTAAGAGATATCTTTTAAGCAAGTAATAAGTGGTAAAGTTGACATTTAAATCCAGTATTCTTTTCTTTATGTCATAATGTTTTCTCCTGCTTCTCATAGGATCACAGAATTTGAGATTTGGAAGGTACTTCATGGGTCATATAAGCAAATTCATCCAGGAAAGCAATCCTTTCCTTACTCTAATATATAAAACAATATGAATTCTGTTTGAAGATTATTCTTCTTGTTTTAATGCTTCAATGCATTCATAATTCAGTCTTTTTATGGTTAGGAATACTTTCACAAGATGTAAGAGACTTTTAATTAGGTATTTTTAAGAGAAGGCCCCAAGGAGAAGGAAATACTCAATGGATCATAAAGTATTGACAAAGGAAGATTACTACCCAGGCCAGTGAGGAAAGCACATGACTTGCGACCTCCAAACTTGGGTAGCCTATCACTCTCTTCACACAGGATGTAGGAATGACTCCTGCAAACAGGATAGCCAGCCCACCCATTTACCTCATACTGGGACTAGGAAGTCATGTTACAGGAATGAAAGTTTCTGGCTGCTACAAAAAAGAGCTGTCATAAATATTTTTGCACATCTGGGTCCATTTCCCTCCTTTATGATCTTTTTGGGATACAAACCCTGGGATCACTTTATAACATTCAGGTACTAATCCACCTACTTGCTTTATGTTCATTCCTTATTCCCTCTGAAACTTCTTGATTTGCTAGGGAAGACCAGTGTTAAATTACAAAAAATTTTGAAATTTGAGAACAAAGTACTTTCTTCTTGTCATTATTTTATGCATGTAAATACACACACCTAATCCCATGCCTCATTGTATATTTTCTATACTGCTTCATGATAAATTTGTTTTCTAATACCTAAGACATTGATTACTATTATCATAAAGTATAAGAAGGTCCAAGTAAAGAAGTCCTATAGGGTACCTGGAATTTGGGGAGTATACTAGTGAGAATAAATGATGGTCTCTGGAAATATAAAAAGACATAAGTAAAGTGAGGCTAGAGATTATTTTTAAATAAGAATGATTATCTATAATCATAGATCTATACCTGGAATCAACCCCAAAGGCAATTATTATAATCTCCAGATTTTGCAATGTGGCAAGTTGGCACAGTTTATAGAGTATGAGTCCTGGATTCAGGAAGTCCTTATCTTCATGAATTCAAATCTGGCCTCAGATCCTTCATAGCTGGATGACCCTGAATAAGTTGTTTAACCCTTTTTGTCTCAGTTTTCTCATCTGTAAAATGAGCAGGAGAAGGAAATGGGCAAACCACTCCATTATTCTTTCCAAGAAGACCCTAAATGATGTCATAAAGAGTCAGACACAACTTAAGAGTAGCAAATAAGGTCTATACTTTCTTTATTCTTTCTTTCAAGTGAGTATTTTCCTTACTATTCTCAGAAAATAATATTTTCTACATTACCTTGAATTATAGAGTGTGATTTATTTAAACCAAATCCTGTTCATTGTCTCTCTGATTTCCCTAGGGCTTAACTAAATCAATAAACATATTCTGCATCAATCCACATGTGTGCTGAACAGAGAACTTGGCCTTTCCAGTTATGGCTATGCTTAAAACCCCCCAGCAGTCATGCTTGGAACATTCACTGGGCACCTCTCCACAGATCAGTTTCTGACCAATAAGCAGACACTTGTTATTCCTCCTTGAGTTGGTGGACCTTCCTCTGCCGACCAACAGAGAAGCAGTCTGGAGTCAGGAGCATCTATGTATTCAGATAATATCCCTACCTCCAAGGTTCTGTAGACAACTATTTGGTCTCCTAAACCGCTAATCTATGAGCACTAAATCTACTTTAAAAAACATAAAAAGAAAAATAGCAGCACACTAAGGAAAATAAATGTTTAGATGAATTCATGTGCTTTCCACTGGAGAGGATGATAATAAATCTACTGGGTAGTACAAATTGCCCTCCAACTTTAGAGTCCCTTCACTGTTCCCACAGAAATCAGATGCATTAACGGACAAACATGTTAATGGAATAATGGGCTTTCCTTAACAGTTCCTGGAGGGGTAAAGAGGAGAGGGGGGATATTGGATGCTTATTTTATGGCAATTTATGTCAGTGTAAAAGTTATAAAGATTGCCAGAAAGTAAAGGAGTATGATGTAGAATCACTGGAGAAACTGTAAAATCAATATCTCTAGGATTTTCAACACTGAACTTGGCAAGCCCTTTCACATCCATAGTCCACACAATATTTTATGTATATAACTGGCACTGGTGATGGCAGATGGTGTTCAACTCATGTTGTGGGCACAAGATCAATCACTTTGGAGGAGAATGGGTAGGCCTTTCTCTCTCTAGTCTGTTTCCTCATGTGGTTTGTACCAAGATCTTGAAACCAGGAGAGACCAGCACACATTCAGGACTGCCATAAACAGTTTGGAAAGGATCATAATCACAGAAGGATAAACTGGGTTTTTCTTGGGTTAATAAAAGAAATTAAAATAGTTAAGTTGTTGGACTTTGAACTTTCGTAGCTGACCATAGGAGACAAGTTGCAGTCCTTTATGTAGGGAGCATCTGTTTTAAATACTTAGCCACACTATACTCAGTGAATTTAAATGAATGTCATGTTCTCCTAATCCTCTCTTTATAAATGTTTAATAGCCAGAAAGCTTACCACTCCAACCAGGCTGTTCTCCACATGGTTCCCTGGAAATACCTGCATATTCTTGCCTTGAAGCATCCATTCCTGCTGTTCTCCCACCTGTAGCATTCCACCTGCTTTCCTTTCTGCCCATATGAATTGCATACATTCTTCTCATTCTATCTTGAGTCCTCTATACCACACAAAGGGCTCTCTCTGAGTGTCCTATACAACAATGACCTCTTGTTCCTCTGATTTCTTACATAATATCCTTCTTATTTCTTATTTGGACATTTAATTATGTCTGTGCTATGACTTCTCAAGGAAATAATTTTTTGGGGGGGACAACTCAAGTGCCATCTCAAATACAAGACCATTAATGATCTTTCTCTCTTTGGTAGTATGCTCTCTTTCTGAAGTTTTTTTGGATTTGTCCTTCATCAGTTGGTAGAGATGTAATAAATCACAGATATTGAATTAGGCATATGTTTTCAGAATAAGGAATATTTTAATTTGGTTTGCTTGAGTCTACTTATTTGTTCAATGGAGATTTTTCTATGGTTAAGTATGTAGGAAGTGCTATATATGTAAAATATACTTAAAATGGCATCCAGATAGGAGATACATGGAATCTGTTCCTCGAAGACAGGAAGATTGTCACATAAAAGTACATTCTGCATTGGTTTTTCATGTCATGAAGAGTAACCTTTTTTTCCCACTGGCTACATTCCTAGAACTTTCAGTTTCTTTAAATTGACACAATTAAACATGGTTGTTCTCTTTCTGAAAAGACCAGGGATGAGGATTTCATTTACTAATAGCAGATAATATCATATTACTATTGGGAGTGATGTGGGGCCCAAAGAAATGAACTTTGAGTTTAGTTTTTTGTAATTTTATCCTTTTTAGTCCTAGGTGCAAAAAAGGAAGTCCCAGATTCAGACTTCAAATTCTAGGGATCGTAGAACTAGTTTAGAATTCCAGTCCAGATACTGCAACTGGCCCAGAAAGAAAATTTGAGGAGCAGTTATCTAGTATACTCACTAAGTGAAATTTTCACTTGGTGCAATTAATGTGATATAAGAACTAAGTTCATCTGTGATCCAAATCTCTCTCTCCTCCCCAAAGACAGAAGCAGTGTACTTCAAATTTTAATAATTTAATTAATTCAACAGTATTAATTAATTAATACTGTTAATAAATTAATTAAACAGTAATAAGGAACTGTTTACAAGTTGGTTTTTATGCCACTTTTGAATTAAATTTTGCAAAGGTAATCTGATCTTAACTGATCAGAATGGGGAATGGGAATGAGGTGCTAATCACTATGTCTCCTAAAAGGGAGGAAACAATTAATGAAAGTTCTAAGAAATGTAGCCAGGAGAGACCTCCAACCTTTTCATGATAATAAAGAGTTCTAGGGTCAGGAATGAATCATATCCTGTCTTTCAGTTAGTGAGCCCAGTGTAAATCCTTGCTTCATTAAATTAAAACACTAAAACACATACATATACAAACATATTTTGTATAACTTTCCATTTATTTATCTCCACATATCTTGTAAATATTACTGAAATTTAAACTCTTTGGGAGCAGGAACTTTTTTTTTGTATTTGTGTGTTTTGTCTACACTATGTAGCTTGGTATTTTGCACAAAGTAATTACTAAATAAATCTTTTGTGAATTAAATTGAATTAAAATTTTACCGTGAAACTGTTTCTGTGCAAAAGATTGAGGGATTAAAATTGATTCAATGGGCTGCATTAAAAGAATCAGTGTCCATAAGGAAGAAGAGAGCATATTCCCATTCCATAATTGTTAGGCTCCATCTGGAAGACTAAGGTCAAATCTAGATACCACATTTTAGAAAAGAAAAAGACAATTTTTTTCATGTCCTAAAGAAAGCAGCTTTGGTGACTTGGAGAGACTTGGAGAATCATACTGTTATAAATGGATCATTAAGAAACGATGTTTATCCTGAGGACAAAAAAATATGAAGAACATGATTCATGTCTTTAGGTATTTGAGAGCTATCATCTGGAATACAAATTAAACTTATTCTGTCTGACTCCAAAGGGCAGTAAAACAATAAGAGGTCACAGAAAGATGTCTTTAGAATAGTGTAAAGGAAAAAAAAAATGGAAAAAAAATCCAAGAATGAAATGTACTGCATTGGGAGTTTAATAGCTAGATTTCATTCAGAGAATTTTCTCTCACTTTGGAGGTATTCTTGCTCACATATAGGCTGGACTAGCTGATTTTAAGATCTTTTTTGGTTCTTAGATCCTGTGATTGTGTAAAATATCTGATATCAATAATTTAGGCAAGGTAGTCATAGAGTATCATCTTTGATACTATGATGAAGTAAATATTTAATCAACCCTTATTAGAGGTAGATAAGAAAAAACAAAATGCTTATCTGTGGCAAGCAAAAAATTCAGGCCCTTATCAATAAACCCCAGTACAGCAATTGAGGCAGGAAATAAGGGGATAGATACGGCTGCCATATAACCAAAAGTTTGGACCTATCTGTTTCAAATACTTTCTCAGCAGTAGAAATTGAAAACAAGTCTACATAAACCAAAATCAAAGGAAAAGTAGAAGAGTTACTAGCAAACATTAAGTCCTACAGGGGAACTTCTAGCAAAAATGACAAAGGACAAAGATTGCTTCTTCTTAACAAGAATGGAGAGACCAGAAAAAATTTGTACAATGACTATCATAAAGAGTATGTAATATGAATTTGTACCATGAACAAATAGTTTTTATCATGTTCAAAATGCTAGCTAGAATCTCACATAGATGAAAAATCAAAAGTTTCAAAAAAGTTATCAAAGAATGCCTCTGCTTTCTTGAGATAAGCAAGAAATTAAAGGTGAAGCAAGATTACCATGTGAAAAAAAAAGAAAAAGTTATTCAAATGGCAGAGAGGAATCAGTCTGTTTTAATTAGTAGGTTCTAAGGTGGAGGCACAAAGAGGAGAAAAGATTAAAGAAAATTTGAACCTAATTAAGACATATGTGACTGTTTCTCAAAAAAAAAGAAACTAAACCTTCTAAACAAGAGAAAACTGTCCTCCATGGAGTGATGATGTGGAAACCCAGATTTTGTTAAATGAAAGGTTATTCACCAATTATCACAAAAGATATAAGTAATGATAGCTGGTGATTTCTCAGCTGATAGTATGAATTAACTTTTGGCTAACCTAATGACAATAATATCAAGGTCTACTTAAATATCTCAAGTCATGATAACATCCTTCCTAGATTTGTCATCTTTATAACTACTACCAATTTACAATGCACACAGATTATATTGCCATAAGTAGTCTAGAAATCATTACAATTGATCATGAAGTTTTACATAAGAAACCTCAATCCTTGAGAGGGTGAGTAGTATTTTTATCACAATTATTAATAATGTTAATAATAAGTTCACATTCACACATTCTTATAACGTTTACAAAGTGATATGTGTGTATATATCTATATATCAATATCAGTCGATGGCACCATAGATAGAGAGCTGGACTTTTCCAATTTTATTATTAATAAAACCCCAAATGGGATCACAAAAAGTCAAATACAATTGAAAATATCTGGAGTTGGAGAATGTGTATATGTGTGTGTTTGTATCTGTGTGTATATGTTCTCCAACTCCAGTTATTTTCAATTCTCTGACTTTTTGTGATTCTATTTTTGTCATTATATATCTCTCTCTCTATATATATATCTATATATAATATATCTGTGTATATATATTCATATATGTATGTATGTGTATATATATATGCATGTATTTCTTATTTAATCTTTGTAACAACTCGGTGAAGTAGGTAGACTTATTCTCCCCATTATATAGATGAGAAAACTGAAACTAAGGGAAGGTAAATATCTTTTCCAGTAATATACCCATTGGAAATAGATAAACCAAGATATAACCTCAGGCCTTCCTTATTAAGTGAAGACGTCTTTCTACTACAATATGAAAATATAATTATATAAATTATATAATTTAAAAATAAGAAAAGAAAGGCTGGAAAGTGAACAGCAAAGTCTACACAAAATAAAATATGATGGTGCTTGAAAATAGGTTTGGGAATTCCGGAGCACAATTTTAAAAATAAGCATAATAGACTCATTAAGATGGTGAAATCATGCCATGTGAGATTCTATTGATGGAAATTAGGATAGTGAGCCTAGGGAAAAAAAAAAATTTGTAGATATACTGTCTTTAAATATAAGAAGAGATATTGTAAGAGTTCAGATAAATCTACCTAAATGTCCTCAAAGAAAAATAACCAAGGAAATTTAAGGAAGAAACACCTACTATAAAAAGTTTGTTTTATTATCCATGGTTAAGATCGGTTCTGACCACAGAAGATAGAACTAGGATCAAAAAAGTAATTTTTTGACATATGGAAAAAAAATTGCTAAAACATTAGAACTATCCAAGAATGAAATAGAATGACTCAAAAAGTAGCAAGTTCCTCCAAATTGGAGGTCCTTATATAAAGGTTGGATTATCACTTATCTTGATATAAAATAGAGTAGATTTTTGATTGTGTGGGTTAAAATATAATATTATTTATGTCCTTCCCAATTAAAAGGGTCTATTTTTTGGTGGTTTGTGATTTTCTAGACACATAATTCCTTACTGGGGGTTGATATCTCTCCCAATTGTTTCATTTTAAAATATTCGGACACTGGGGCAGAGCCAAGATGGCGGAGAAGACACACGCGACTTTCTAAGCTCTTCTCTTACCCTCTTTATCAATATTATATCGAGCCTCAAAAATAGTCTTAACTGCTACAATTCCTAAAGATAAAAAGTAGAACAACTCACCGGCCGAAGAAAATCTGCAGTCTCGCCAAAAAAGGTTGGTTCTGGGGCCAGGGGGCAGATCGGCGCAGACGGGGAGAGAAATTAGGTCCCGAGGAGAGTCTCAAACCGAGGGTGAAAGCACAGATCTCAGCACAAGAGCGCAGCCCCAACCCGCAGTACAGGCTTTTCCTTGGGGCAGTTGTGATCCTGCACGGCAGGAGGACGCAGCCCGGGTTAGCCTTCAATCTGCACAGTGGGGAGCTCGGCTTGGGGCCAGAGAGCTTTTCAAGGGCCTATTTGCATTGGGCAGAGACACTGGGGCAGAGTTCCGGGCAGTCTGCGGTCTGCGGTCTGCGGTCTGTGGTCTGCGGTCTGCGGTCAGCTGCTAATACTCACAGTACCACAAGAGGCTCCGGCCAGGGGCAGTGACACTTTCACCCCTTAGTCTCTAGCCAAGGGCAATCGCTAACCCACACAGCCCAACTGGGCACTTCGATAGCTCGGCCAGTGCTGAATCCACTTCCTGTTGGGGGAAGGGAAAACTCTCACTCAGAGCACTCCCATACCACTGAGCCGGAAATCGGTTTACATCTTTCCCTGCTCTGCAGAGGAAGCTGGTAACCCCCTAGCCTAGGAGACCTACACTAAAGGCTTCAAAACATGAATAAAAAGATGAAAAGAACGATCGACAGCTTCTATGCAGAAAAAGAGCAGGTCAGCAAACTTGAAGAGACCTCAAACAGCAAAAATGCATCAGACTGTCCTCCTTTACATGATGCTCTCATAGAAGCGACCATTAAAAGTCTCAAAAGAGAGTTAGAAGATAAATGGGGAAAGGAAAGAGAAGCCTTACAAGAGAGCAACAACTTCCTGAAATACGAATTGGAAAAGTAAAAAAAATCTCAGGAAAGTAAGAATTGTGAATTGGAAAAAATAAAGAATTCACTAGAAAGTAGGATTTGTGAATTGAAAGACAAAGAACTCGCAAGAAAGTAGGATCCGGAATTGGAAAAGACAAAGAACATGCAAGAAAGTAGGATCTGTGAATTGAAAGAAAAATAATTCACTAAAAAAAAATTAGTGAAATGGAAAAAATTCCACAGACAAAAACAATACATTCAAAACTCAATTGGACATATACAGAAAGAAGTAAAAAAGCTAATGAAGAAAATAATTTTAAAAATTAGAACTCAACAACAGAAACTAATGATTCATTGAGACAGCAAGAATCAGTCAAGCAAAACAAAAATGACAAACTGAAAAACCATGAATTATCTACTTGCAAAAACGACAGACTTGGAAAATAGATCTAGAGAGATAATCTGAGGATTATTGGACTTTCTGAAAACTATGATGAAAAAAAAGAGCCTAGATACTATTTTACAAGAAATCATCAAAGAGAACTGCCCTAGATGTAATAGGAATCTAGAAGGTAAATAGGCAGTGAAAGAATTCATCGAACACCTTCTGAAAGAAACCCAAAATAAAACCCCAAGGAATATTGTGGCAAAATTTCAGAACTATCAGATTAAGGAAAAATTTTACAAGCAGCCAAAAAAAACCATTTAAATACTGAGGTGCCAACAATAAGGATCACCCAAGATCTGGCTGCCTCTACATTAAAGGAAAGAAGGGCCTGGAATATGATATCTGAAAGGCACAAGAACTTGAGATGCAGCCAAGAATAAACTACCCAGCTAAGCTGAGCATTTTCTTCCAGGGAAGAAGATGGAATTTAATGAAACAAATGAATCCATTTGTTTGTGAAGAAAACCAGAACTAAACAAAAAATTTGATCTCCAACCATAGAACCTAAGAGATGCAGAACAGGTAAAAATAACTCTGAGAATTGTATTCGTTGTGGATATGCAAAAAGAATACATGTATAATTTGATTGTAATTGATATAAATAAAAAAGGAAAGTAGATATGGAAAAGGGATGATGGCAGAATAAGGTGGAAGGAGGGATAAAGAGGGAAACCACATCCCACAAAGAGGCTAAGGAAACTTATCATATCTGAGGGAATTTAGAGAGGGGAGGAACATTGTGTGAATCTTACTCCATCAGAGTTGGCTCAAAGAAAAAATAATTGACATTTGTTTTAGAGAAAATTCTCTCCCGCCTCATTAAAAACGGGGGAGAGGAAAAGGGAAAAGAAAAAGAGTAATAAGGGAAGGAAGGGGGAAAGACTCAAAGGGGGGGAAGGAGGGATTATAAAGAGGATAGATCGTGATACAAGAGGGGTACATAAGTTTAAAGGGGAAAGAAGGTTGGGGAGGCAAGAATAAGTAAAGCACAATCTGGGGTTATTAGGATGGCAGGAAATACAGATTTAGTAATTCTAACCGTAAATGTGAATGGGATGAACTCCCAAAAGAGGGAGGCAGATAGCAGACTGGATCAAAGTCAGAACCCTCACAAATGTTGTACAAGAAACACATTTAAAGCAGGGGATAATATAGAGTAAGGTAAAGGCTGGAGCAAAATCAATTATGCTCAGGTGAGTCAAAAGAGGGTAGCCATCCCTATCTCCGATCAGCAAAAGTAAAATTGATCTAATTAAAAGAGATAAGGAAGGTAACTACATCCTGCAAAGGGAGATAAACAACGAAGCAATATCAATATTAAAACATATATGCACCAAGTGGTATGGCACTCAACTTCCTAAAGGAGAGTTAGAGAGGAAGAAGAAATAGACAACAAACTGTAATAGTAGGAGATCCTCAACTTGCACCTCAGAATTAGACAACAAACCACAAACAAATAAGAAAGAAATTAAAGAAGAAATAGAATATTAGAAAATTAGGATGTTGGATCTTGGAGAAATTGAATGAGATAGAAGGGAATATACTTCTTCTCAGCAGTTCATGGAACCTATTCAAAATTGACATATATTAGGGACATAAAGACCTCAAATAAATGCAAAGAACAGAAATAGTGAATGCTTTCTTTTCAGATCATGATGCAATAAAACTACATTCAACAAATAGTTAGGAGGAAACTAGCCAAAAGTAATTGAAACTAAACAATCTCATCTTTAAAGAATGATTATGAAGCAGCAAATTATAAATCATTATAATTTCACTAAGATAATGACAATGATGAGACATCATACCAAAATTTGTGATGCAGCAAAGCAGTAATAAGAGGGAATTTTATATCCTTAGAGGCTTACTGAATAAAACAGAGAAAGAAAAGATTAATGAATTGACTGCAACTAAAACCAAAAGAAGACCAAATTAAAACCCCCAATCAAATACTAAATTGAAATTTAAAATTAAAAGGAGAAATTAAAAATATTGAAAGTAAAAAAACTATTGAACTAATTAATAAAATTAAGAGTTGGTTCTATGAAAAAGCCAATAAAATAGGGTGCTTCATAAATCTGATTAGAAAAAGGAGGGAGGAAATGAAATTAGTAGTCTTACAAATGAAAAGGAGAACTTTCCACCAATGAAGAGGAAATTAGAGAAATAATAAGGAGTTATTTTGCTCAACTTTATGCCAATAAATTTGATAACCTAAGTGAAATGGATGACTACCTCCAAAATACAGACTTCCCAGACTAACAGAGGAGGAAGTAATTGTTGAATAGTCCCATTTCAGAAAAAGAAATAGAACTGGCAATTAAACAACTCCCCAAGAAAATCCCCAGGACCAGATGGATTTATATTGAATTTTACCAAACATTTAAGAACAATTGGCCTCAAGGCTATATAAATTATTTGATAAAATAGGAATGAAGGAGTCCTACCAAATTCTTCTATGACACAGACATGGTACTGATACCTAAACCAGGTAGGCTGAAAACAGAGAAAGAAAATTATAGACCTATCTCCCTAATGAATATTGATGCTAAAATCTTAAACAAGATATTAGCAAAAGGACTACAGAAAATCATCTCCAAGATAATACACTATGATCAAGTAGGATTTATACCAGGAATTCAGGGCTGGTTCAATATTAGGAAAACTATTAATATAATTGGCCATGTTAATAACCAAATTAACAAAAACCATATGATCATCTCAATAGATGCAGAAAAGCATTTGATAAAATCCAACATCCATTCCTATTAAAAACACTTGAGAGTATAGGAATAAATGGACTTTTCCTAAAATAATCAGCAGCATCTATTTAAAACCATCAGTAAGCATCATATGTAATGGAGACAAACTGCAACCATTCCAGTAAGATCTGGAGTGAAACAAGGTTGCCCACTATCACCGTTATGATTTAATATTGTATTAGAAACGCTAGCTATAGCAATAAGAGCTGAGAAAGAGATTAAAGGAATAAGAATAGGCAATGAGGAAGCCAAATTATCACTCTTTGCCGATGACATGATGGTATACTTAGAGAACCCCAGAGATTCTAGCAAAAGTTATTAGAAATAATCTACAACTTTAGCAAAGTTGCTGGTTATAAAATAAACCCACATAAGTCATCAGCATTCTTTATATATCACTAACAAAATCCAACAGTCAGAGTTACAAAGAGAAATTCCATTTAAAGTAATTACTGATAATATAAAAATATTTAGGAATCTATCTGCCAAGGGAAAATCAGAAACTTTATGAGCAAAATTACAGACCACTTTTCACACAAATTAAGTCTGATCTAACCAATTGAAAATATTAAATGCTCTTGGATAGGCGAGCAAATATAATAAAGATGACAATATTACTAAACTAATCTATTTATTTAGCTATACCAATCAGACTCCCAAAAAACTATTTTAATGACCTAGAAAAATAACAACAAAGTTCATATGGAAAACAAAAGGTCAAGAATTTCAAGGGAATTAATGAAAAAAAATCAAATGATGGTGGTTTAGCTGACAGATCTAAAATATATTATAGAGCAGAGCAGTTACCAAACTATTTGGTATTGGCAAGGAATGATTAGTTGATCAGTGGAATGGATTAGGTTCAAGGGATAAAACAGTCAACAAATATAGCAACCTAGTCTTTGACAAACCCAAAGATCCCAGCTTTTGGGATAAGAACTTACTGTTTGATAAAAATTGCTAGGAAAATGGGAAACTAATATGGCAGAAACTAGGCATTGATCCATATTTAACGCCGTACACCAAGATAAGGTCAAAATGGGTTCATGACCTAGGCATAAAGAATGAAATTATTAATAAATTAGAGGAACATAGGATAGTTTACCTCCTCAGACCTGTGGAAGGGGAAGGTCTTTATGACCAAAGAGAACTAGAGATCATTACTGATCACAAATAGAAAATTTCTGATTATACTAAACTGAAAAGTTTTTGTACAAACAATTAATGCAGACAAGATTAGAAGGGAAGAAATAAACTGGGAAAATATTTTACAGTCAAAGTGTTCTGATAAAGGCCTCATTTCCAAAATATATAGAGAATTAACTCTAATTTATAAAAATCAAGCCATTCTCCAATTGAAAATGGTCAAAGGATATGAACAGACAATTCTCAGATGAAGAAATTGAAACTATTTCTAGTCATATGAAAAGATGCTCCAAGTCATTATTAATCAGAGAAATGCAAATTAAGACAACTCTAAGATACCACTACACACCTGTCAGATTGGCTAAGATGACAGGAAAAATAATGATGATTGTTGAGGGGATGCGGGAAAACTGGGACATTGATGCATTGTTGGTGGAGTTGTGAACGAATCCAACCATTTTGGAGAGGTTTGAACCATGCTCAAAAGTTATCAAACTGTGCATACCCTTTGATCCAGCAGTGTTACTACTGGGATTATATCCCAAAGAGATTATAAAGAAGGAAAGGGACCTGTATGATGCACTGAAAGGTAGCCCTTTTGTAGTGGCTAGAAACTGAAACTGAATGGATGTCCATCAGTTGGAGAATGGTTGAATAAATTGTGGATATGAAAATTATGGAATATTACTGTTCTGTAAGAAATGACCAACAGGATAATTTCAGAAAGGCCTGAGAGATTTACATGAACTGATGCTGAGTGAAATGAGCAGCACCAGGAGATCATTATATACTTCAACAAATACTATATGATGACCAGTTCTGATGGATCAGGCCATCCTCAGCAATGAGATCAACCAAATCATTTCTAATGGAGCAGTAATGAACTGAACTAGCTATGCCAGAAAAAGAACTCTGGGAGATGACTAAAACCATTAAATTGAATTCAATCCCTATATTTATGCACACCTGCATTTTGATTTCCTTCACAAGCTAATTGTACAATATTTAGAGTCTGATTCTTTTTCTACAGCAAAATAGCATTTTGGTCATGTATACTTATTGTGTATCTAATTTATATTTAATATATTTAACATCTACTGGTCATCCTGCCATCTAGAGGGGGGTGGGGTAGAGGAAAAATTGGAACAAGAGGTTTGGCAATTGTTAATGCTGTAAAGTTACCCATGTATATATCCTGTAAATAAAAGGCTATTAAATAAAAATTTAAAAAAAAACAAAAACAAAAAAAAAACCAAATAAAATAAAATATTCGGACTCTGTAGTTTGATGCTATCTCCTGTATTCTGAAAGCATGGATCCCAGATGGAAACCTATTTGTCACATAAGCAGGGGCTTGTCCACAGGGTTTCTTAACTTTTTCCACTATAACTTCTTCTTGTCCAAGATATTTTTATGTGTCCCTGAATATATAGGTATATAAAATATGAGACAAATCAAACATTTTCTTATAATAAATCATTATTTCATGACCCCTAAATACAGTTATGAATCCCCATTTGGGATCACAAACCGCAGTGTAATAAACTGGGGGTTAGTCAACTTCTCATGCCATAGTGTGAATCAGTCTTTGATAATATCTGGCTTCAGACACTCAGAACATTAGGAATATCCCCGATGAATGTCCACTTCAATTTATTTTTTATTAATCGAATAAGGAAGGCATTCCTTTCATTTATTAGATAAAAAACAAGATCCATCATCATAACCTTCTATTTTAATTTTTGTGTTTGCTGTTTCTGAGACTACTCAGGTGTGTTTACCAATATCCTTCCGTAATCCCTTCCCTCTAATGCAGGTTTACTCACATGTGAAGATGTATTCTAGCATGTGTCTCAGATCAAGAAAAGCAGATTCATTAGTCTTGAAGAGACAAGTCTTAGGTTAAATTCTGATGATACTTTGCTTCTGATGATCAGGAATCTTAAAACTTCCATGTACTGAAACTTTGATCAAGATGCTGGGGGTAACAAACAACACCATGGACTAGAAATGTATTTTTGCATTTGATTAAGTATCTAACATTAAAGTTATTTGAGAACATTGTTTAGAAATTATATGTGTAGAAATTATGCCAAAGAAACCTTCCTGAACAGGACATGAATTCTGTGAATGAAATGTGAATTCCCTGTCAAGGATCACAAAATTAAAACCTTAAAAATTATTGTAATAATTATTACTCAAATGAATTTTTGGCTTGTTCCTTTAAAAAAGAATTAGAGACATTTCAGTCATAGATGATGGACAATTAGGACATAATATTGTATACATGGTCAGATATGGTTGCTGTATTTAACATTTTTCTCCAAACATTTTTCCTTGTAAAAAGAATATTTTTCAATTCAGGGCTGAAATAATTGGGTGGAATAATTATGACACATAGGTAAGACAATAAAATGTCCTTTAAAAATGGGAGGAAGATATTGAAGAATATGATTAAGCAAAATGATTAAGACACAGAAAGAAGGGAAAGTCATATTGTACATGGATCTGAAAAATATCTTGTACCCATATTGTTTTTATAAGAAATCATATGTTTCTAGAACCAAAAGGCAGATCATATGTCTTTGTAGTTTTTGTTAATATAGTTTATTCTTTTGGTTATGTTCAATTCAGAACATAACCACAAAGCAAAATGATTAAGACACAGAAAGAAGGGAAAGTCATATTGTACATGGATCTGAAAAATATCTTGTACCCATATTGTTTTTATAAGAAATCATATGTTTCTAGAACCAAAAGGCAGATCATATGTCTTTGTAGTTTTTGTTAATATAGTTTATTCTTTTGGTTATGTTCAATTCAGACTGCATCAGTTCATATAAGTATTCCCAAGTTTCTCTGAAATCATCTTTCTTCATTTCTTACAGCATAATAATACTCCACTCCATTGTTATACTGCAATTTATTCAGTTACTCTTCAATTGATAAATATGCCCCATTTATTTCTAGTGCAGATACAATAACTAAAGAAAAATAGGTTTTTCATCAAAATTTGACAACTGAAGATCAGAGGGATACGGGTATGTCCAACCTGTTACAATTCTATATAAGGCCCATAGGACTCACAACTTTCATGACTCCAAAGAGAAAAAAGAATCAGGAAAGCAGGAATGACTTGTGCTTTGAAGCCATTTAGAAATTATACTCTTAAATCCCTTTGCTTATATTGTAATTCTTATGGATTCTAAAATTTCTGAGAGAAGATAGAACCCAAAACCAACATGAGTCACTGTCCTTTGGAAATGTTGAGAAAAATTTCCTGCTTATTCAAGAACTCATCTATAAGTCTATTGTGTGTGTTCTTATGATGAAAAAAAAAATGTTCCTATACGTGATGTCTTGTCAACATACTGTGGAACTGAAGACACATTAAGGAAGAACAAAATGAATTAGATGATGATATTCTCATCCCCTGCCCTCCCAGATAAAAATACAAATTAAATATTTTGTAGGACATAAAAATCAAATTCTGACATTTACAAGAAAATCCTGGTTAGGAGCATATATCAAAGAAACTTGTGAGAGTTCCCACCCTTTCATATTCTTTGTATGGATCTGTAATGTCAGGGACCAGGACCTATGCTCTTATACATATATATATGTATACATACATACACATAAACATTTACATATTTATGTATATATACATACTTACACATATGCATATGCATTACTCATTTTCTTATTTTTGAATTGAAGAATTTCATGATTCTCCTAAATTCTATATACACTTCATTTTCTATATTTAAGTAATTTACAAGGTCTTATTATCTGGTACAAGAAAAAATACCACTTCATGAGTAGGGCCTTCAATTCTTAACCCCATTTGGAGCATTGGACAACTCCATAGATTTCTGAGCTGGTTAGTTTATCTTCATAGCAATAAGCTTAGTGATAGGAAGATATTTCCTATGAAAATATTTCACCAGAAATAATTCATCAGAGTTGAGAATTGCCAAAATGAATAATCTGAAGGGAGGATTATATTTTTCAGATACTTTTCAGATAACATTTGGCTGAGCACAGAGAAAGTCCTATATTACTGAATATAGTTAATGTTTCTCTAAATGCATCTGAAGTGTACAGGTGGTATTTCCCAGTGAAGAGAAATTATCCTAGTAAATATCACTTTCCTCCCACAATGGTATAATTCAGGTACATTTAAAGAACAAAGAGCTAATATAAATCTCATCTTGATGCAGATGAAGGGTCATTACATTTAGAACAGAAGTTGTACTTTTTATCTAGTTCCAGGCCATTGGACTGGAACTGTAGCTAGGTCATCTATTCAAATCTGCTCCTCTATCCTCCAGTCCCTAACATTCAAACTCCCCTCCTCCATCCCTCTTTAAATCCTTAAGGATACACAATAAAATATAAAAATAGTAATAGCCCACATTAATATGCTTCTCTCTGGTTAGGAAACGATCTATATGCTAAGCTCCTATGTCTTAGAATCACAGAATATTAGTGTTAGAATGATGAAATAAATGGGCAGTCCTTGCTTGCAAGCAATTTCGTGATCCCATAATCAAAGCAAGACATATATTGCATTCAGGAAAATAGTTTGAGGGAAATATTTAAAGGAAAATGAGATGGATTTTGTGAAAGGACTTCCATCCAAGAGAGAGATCACAGGAAAGAGTATTTATACCTCAGAAGGAAAGATTCATTTCTGAGATGCATTGCATCAGGTATTTAATAACAATCTCAAAATGTTTCAAAATATTTACTGAAGAAACATAGGAATTTCATCTCTGGTTTGTTTTGAATAAATCAATCAATACTTTCTTACGTAAACAGAGAAATCCTATGACCTAGTGGAGTTCTTCAAATATGAGGAATCATTTGCATGATGATTCTCAGTAAATATATTTTTGTTGATGGTGGTCTACATAGTCTACCATAAAAAATTTGGCCTGTGAAAAATATATTCACAATTATAAAGGGATATTGGTTCCATATTGGCCTGTGAAAAATATATTCACGATTATAAAGGGATATTGGTTCATATGACTCCACAATTCTAATAGATTTACTATAACCTTATATATTTCTAAGAAATTTCTTCAAAGATTTAAACTTTTTAGCTCCTTAAAAGGATACCTGTTATGTCTCACAGGGTCTGATATTTTTTAGGTAGCCCCAGTCTCACTTCATCTTGTATCCTGAATATCTTCTTGTGAGACACCATTCTGCTATATCATCTCTCTCCTTAAACCTCTCATTTTCGTTTTCTAGGACGTAACCATAATCAAATCAATATTGCCATTGGTATTGAAATGGATACATCAGTCTACTTTTTGGCTTCACCTAATTATTCCTATGGCTTTTTTAGACCAAAGCATCCTACAACTGATCACTACTCCCTTCTTCACTAACTGGAACACTAGGTCTAGATTCAAAGGGGCCTGAGTTCAAATTCTGCCTCAGATACTTAGTAGCTATGTGACCCTAGGCAAGTCACTGAAACTTTGTTTTGCTCAAATTATTCATCTGTAAAATGGGAATAATAACAGCACCTGTCTTCCAGAATTGTGAGGATTGATTGAGATAATATTTATAAACACTTAGCATAGTACCTGGCATATAGTAGGTGCTATAAAAATATTAGTATATTGTAATTATTATTATATTTGTTAATTGTAAATTCTTTGAAATCAGGGACTGTTTTGTGCCTTTATAAACTCCAGGCACATAGTTATTGCATAATACAAGTTGCTGACTCCCTGAATAACCTTCTTAAAGTATAAGCTATGTAGGGGAAATATGTATGTATTAGTAAACCTAGTGCTTGACAAAATAGTTGGAATATGGTGAATGCTTTAAAAAAATCTATTAGGGACTTTCAGTGGTGAAGCCAAGATGAAGCAGGAAGCTGCTTCAACTCTCCCAGTTTCCCTGAAAAATCACATGAAATCAACAGTCTGATGGAATGAAATCTCTTTTCAGCTCAAGATAGATTGAAAAAAACTTCAAGAAAAGTCATTCTCACTAGAGTGAAAAGGCTGTTCAACACACCTCTGATAGATTATAGGAAATCAGCAACTAAGACCTTCAGTCCTGGCTTAGTGGAGAAGCAAATCAGTGGGGAAGCTTCCAATCCCAGCTCAAAAGGCAAACTCTGGGAAACCAGGCTATTTCCTGAAAAGATCAGGGTAAGCTACTTCCTGCAAACATAAGAGGTCCCTATGCTTTAAACCAAGTCTCAGAGCTACATGGGAAGCTTGGGACAGCACCCCTTTATCTCAGAAGCAGAGTTCAATCTTAAAAGTAAAGAGAAAATATCAAAAGAAAAGGAAATAAAATGAGCACAAACAAGAAAAGAACCTTGACCATAGAAACCTACTATGGTGACAGAGCAAACCAAAACACCAACTCAGAGGAGGACAAAATGTGTATAGAAGAAATCTCTTTTTTTTTAAATAAATGTTTTTAAAAATCTTTACTTTGTGTATCATCTACATTTCTTATTATATTCCTTCTCTTCACTCCTCTCCAAAGAGTTTTTTCTAATAATAATGAAAACAAAAGAAATAAAGTTCAACTACACCAATATATCAAAAGAATCAGATGTCATACATGGTGTTTTATAACTCTGCAAAGAATAAGAATGCGGGAGAGGGAAGCTACATTTTCTTGAAACTCTTTTTTAGGATCAAGTTGGTCTTTATAATTCTACATCGTTCACTTTCAATTGTTGTTCTTGTATTCCTTTCCACTGAAATTGTAGTCATTGTGTATTTTTTTTCATAGTTTTTGTTTAGGTCATTTCATATTACATACAAAAATTCTCATATTT
Organism: Sarcophilus harrisii; assembly: GCF_902635505.1. Lineage (NCBI taxonomy): Eukaryota > Metazoa > Chordata > Mammalia > Dasyuromorphia > Dasyuridae > Sarcophilus > Sarcophilus harrisii. The sequence continues at coordinate 374,682,977 of NC_045426.1, read as the reverse complement.
CTCTATATGCTTCTCTGTATTTATCTTACTCATTATTTTCTTTTTTTTATTGGTTTTACAATTCTTTTTTTTATTTAATAGCCTTTTATTTACAGGTTATATGCATGGGTAACTTTACAGCATTAATAATTGCCAAACCTCTTGTTCCAATTTTTCACCTCTTACCCCCCACTCTCTCCCCCAGATGGCAGGATGACCAGTAGATGTTAAATATATTAAAATATAAATTAGATACACAATAAGTATACATGACCAAACCGTTATTTTGCTGTACAAAAAGAATCAGACTCTGAAATATTGTACAATTGGGTTGTGAAGGAAATAAAAAATGCAGGTGGGCATAAATATAGGGATTGGGAATTCAATGTAATGGGTTTTAGTCATCACCCAGAGTTCTTTCTCTGGGCGTAGCTGGTTCAGTTCATTACTGCTCCATTGGAAATGATTTAGTTGATCTTGTTGCTGAGGATGGCCAGGTCCATCAGTATAGAAGAAATCTCAAAGAGTGATATGAATTGGTCTCAAACCCAAATAGCCTTCTTGAAAGTGCTCAAAAAGACTTTTAAAAAACAAATAAGATAGATAGGAGAAAAAATGAGAAAGGAAATGAGAGGTTCACATGAGAGAATCAACAGCTTGGAAAAGGAAGGAAAAAATTGCCTGAAGAAAACTCCTTAAACAATAGAATTAATCAAAAGTAAAATGAGATATCAAAGATAACTGAAAAAAAATGCACGTTAAAAACTGGAACAGGAGAAATGAAAGCTAATGACTTTGTGGGACAACAAGAATTAGTCAAACAAACTAAAAAGAATAAAAAAATAAAAGAAAATGTGAAATACCTCATTGGCAAAACAGCCAACCTGAAAAGTGGATCCTGAAGAGACCATTTAAAAATTATTGGTCTACCAGAAAGCCATGACAAAAAAAGAACCTGTATAGCATTCTACAAAAGGTCATTAAAGAAAACTACCCAAATATTCTAGAAACAGAGGTGAAAATGCTGATTGAAAGAATTCAGGGATAACCTTCAGAAAGAGATCTCAGAAGGAAAACCCCAAGAAATATAATTGTAAAACTCCAAAACTACAATCTCAAGGAAAAAATACTACAAGCTGCTAGGCAAAAACAATTCAAATATCAAGGAGAAACAGCCAAGATTACTCAGGATCTAGCAGCTTCTACAATAAAGGATTGAAGGCCCTGAAATACTATATTCCAGAACACAAAGGACCTAAGGTTACAAACAAGAAATAATTAACTACCTAAATTAAGCATCATATTTCAGGAGAGGAGATTGAGCCTCAATGAAGTAAGAAACTTTTAAACATTCCTACTGAAAAAACAGAACCAAACAGAAAATTGTATCTATAAATGTAGGACTCAAGAGAAGCTTAAACAGGTAAACAGGAAGAAAATACATATTATTTAAAGGTTAAACTGTTTACATGCTGAGGTGGGAAATTGATATCTATAACTCTTTTTTTTTCCTTCTTTCTTTTGATAAGTAGAAAGCTCTTTTTATTAATCAACAAACATTATTAAGAATTTTTACAATGTGTCAGGCATTTTGTTAAGCAATGTGATTACTAATACAAGCAGAAAAAAAATATCCCTTGTTCTTAAGGAGTTTCCATTCTGATAAGGGAAAACAAAATAAAAAGGAAATTTATTTATTTATTTATTTTTTTAAAATAATTATCTTTTTTTTTTTAATTTAATAGCCTTTTATTTACAGGATATATACATGGGTAACTTTACAGGATTAACAATTGCCAAACCTCTTGTTCCAATTTTTCACCTCTTACCTCCCTCCCTAGATGGCAGGATGACCAGTAGATGTTAAATATATTAAAATATAACATGATACACAATAAGTATACATGACTAAAACATTATTTTGCTGTACAAAAGAATCAGACTCTGAATTATTGTACAATTAGCTTGTGAAGGAAATCAAAATGCATGTGTGCATAAATATAGGATTAGGAATTCAATGTAATGGTTTTTAGTCATCTCCCAGAGTTCTTTTCTGGGCATAGCTAGTTCAGTTCATTATTGACTCCATTAGAAATGATTTGGTTGATCTCTGTTGCTGAGGATGGCTGATCCATCAGAACTGGTCATCATCTAGTATTGTTGTTGAAGTATATAATGATCTCCTGGTCCTGCTCGTTTCACTCAGCATCAGTTCGTGTAAGTCTCTCAGAGCCTTTCTAGAAATCATCCTTTGGTCATTTCTTACAGAACAGTAATATTCCATAATTTTCATATACCACATTTTATTCAGCCATTCTCAAATGATGGACATCCATTCAGTTTCCAGTTTCTAGCCACTACAAAGGGCTGCCACAAACATTCGTGCACATACAGGTCCCTTTCCCTTCTTTATAATCTCTTTGGATATAATCCCAAGTAGTAACACTGCTGGATCAAAGGGTATGCAAGTTTGATAACTTTTTGAGCATAGTTCCAAACTACTCTCCAAAATGGTTGGATTCGTTACAACTCCACCAACAATGCATCAATGTCCCAGTTTTCCCATCCCTCCAACAATCATCATTATTTTTCCTGTCATCTTAGCCAATCTAACAGGTGTGTAGGTATACTTAGAGTTGTCTTAATTTGCATTTCTCTGATTAATAATGACTTGGAGCATCTTTTCATATGACTAGAAATAGTTTCAATTTCTTCATCTGAAAATTGTCTGTTCATATCCTTTGACCATTTTTCAATTGGAGAATGGCTTGATTTTTATAAATTGAGTTAATTTCTATATATTTTGGAAATGAGGCCTTTATCAGAACCTTTGACTGTAAAATATTTTTCCCAGTTTATTGCTTCCCTTCTAATCTTGTCTGCATTAGTTTTGTTTGTACAAAACTTTTCAGTTTGGTATAATTCGAAATTTTCTATTTTGTGATCAGTAATGATCTAGTTCTGCTTTGAGTCATAAGACCTTCCTTCACAGGTCTGAGAGGTAAACTATCCTATGTTCCTCTAATTTATTAATAATTTCTTCTTTATGCCTAGGTCATGAGATCCATTTTGACCTTATCTTGGTGTACGGCGTTAAGTATGGATCAATGCCTAGTTTCTGCCATATTAGTTTCCAATTTTCCCAGCAATTTTTATCAAACAGTAAGTTCTTATCCCAAAAGCTGGATCTTTGGTTTATCAAAGACTAAGGTTGCTATATTTGTTGACTGTTTTATCCATTGAACCTAATCTATTCACTGATCAACTAATCTTATTCTTAGCCAATCAAATAGTTTTGGTAACTGCTGCTCTATAATATAATTTTAGATCTGGTACAGCTAAGCCACCATCATTTGATTTTTTTTTCATTAATTCCCTTGAAATTCTTGACCTTTTGTTTTTCCATATGAACTTTGTTGTTATTTTTTCTAGGTCATTAAAATAGTTTTTTGGGAGTCTGATTGGTATAGCGCTAAATAAATAGATTAGTTTAGGTAATATTGTCATCTTTATTATATTTGCTCGGCATATCCAAGAGCATTTAATATTTTTTCAATTGGTTAGATCAGACTTAATTTGTGTGAAAAGTGGTCTGTAATTTTGCTCATAAAGTTTCTGATTTTCCTTGCAGATAGATTCCTAAATATTTTATATTATCAGTAGTTACTTTAAATGGAATTTCTCTTTGTAACTCTGGCTGTTGGATTTGTTAGTGATATATAAGAATGCTGATGACTTATGTGGGTTTATTTATAACCAGCAACTTTGCTAAAGTTGTGGATTATTTCTAATAACTTTTTAGCAGAATCTCTGGGGTTCTCTAAGTATACCATCATGTCATCGGCAAAGAGTGATAATTTGGCTTCCTCATTGCCTATTCTTATTCCTTTAATCTCTTTCTCAGCTCTTATTGCTATAGCTAGCATTTCTAATACAATATTAAATAGTAACGGTGATAGTGGGCAACCTTGTTTCACTCCAGATCTTATTGGGAATGGTTGCAGTTTGTCTCCATTACATAGTGAGGCTTACTGATGGTTTTAAATAGATGCTGCTGATTATTTTAGGAAAAGTCCATTTATTCCTATACTCTCAAGTGTTTTTAATTAGGAATGGATGTTGGATTTATCAAATGCTTTTCTGCATCTATTGAGATGATCATATGGTTTTGTTAATTTGGTTATTAACATGGCCAATTATATTGATAGTTTTCCTAATATTGAACCAGCCCTGCATTCCTGGTATAAATCCTACTTGATCATAGTGTATTATCTTGGAGATGATTTTCTGTAGTCTTTTGCTAATATCTTATTTAAGATTTTAGCATCAATATTCATTAGGGAGATTGGTCTATAATTTTCTTTCTCTGTTTTCAGCCTACCTGGTTTAGGTATCAGTACCATGTCTGTGTCATAGAAGGAATTTGGTAGGACTCCTTCATTCCCTATTTTATCAAATAATTTATATAGCATTAGGGCCAATTGTTCTTTAAATGTTTGGTAAAATTCACATGTAAATCCATCTGGTCCTGGGGATTTTTCTTAGGAGTTGTTTAATTGCTTTCTATTCCTTTTCTGAAATGGGACTATTCAGCAATTTACTTCCTCCTCTGTTAGTCTGGAAGTCTGTATTTTGGAGGTAGTCATCCATTTCACTTAGGTTATCAAATTTATTGGCATAAAGTTGAGCAAAATAACTCCTTATTATTTCTCTAATTTCCTCTTCATTGGTGGAAAGTTCTCCTTTTCATTTTAAGACTACTAATTTCATTTTCTCCTCCTTTTTCTAATCAGATTTACCAAAGGCTATCTATTTTATTGGCTTTTTCATAGAACCAACTCTTAGTTTTATTAATTAGTTCAATAGTTTTTACTTTCAATATTTTAATTTCTCCTTTTAATTTTAGAATTTCCAACTTAGTATTTGATTGGGGGTTTTAATTTGGTTTTTTAGTTTTTTTAGTTGCAAGCCCAATTCATTAATCTTTTTTCTCTGTTTTATTCAAGTAACCTCTAAGGATATAAAATTTCCTCTAATTACCATTTTGGCTGCATCCCACAAATTTTGGTATGATGTCTCATCATTGTCATTATCTTGAGTGAAATTATTAATTGTATCTATAATTTGCTGTTTCACCAAATCATTCTTTAAGATGAGACTGTTTAGTTTCCAATTACTTTATGGTCTATTTAAGCCTAAACTTTTGTTGAATGTAGTTTTTATTGCATCATGATCTGAAAAGAAAGCATTTACTATTTCTGCTTTCTTGCATTTAATTTTGAAGTCTTTATGTCCTAATATATGGTCAATTTTTGAATAGGTTCCATGAACTGCTGAGAAGAAAGTATATTCCCTTCTATCTCCATTTAATTTTCTCCAAAGATCCAACATACCTAATTTTTCTAATATTCTATTTACTTCTTTAATTTCTTTCTTATTTGTTTTGTGGTTTGATTTGTCTAATTCTGAGAGTGCACGGTTGAGATCTCCTACTATTACAGTTTTGTTGTCTATTTCTTCTTGCAACTCTCTTAACTTCTCCTTTAGGAAGTTAAATGCCATACCACTTGGTGCATATATGTTTAATATTGATATTGCTTCGTTGTTTATGCTACCCTTTAGCAGGATGTAGTTACCTTCCTTATCTCTTTTAATTAGATCAATTTTTACTTTTGCTTGATCTGAGATAAGGATGGCTACCTGCTTTTTGACTTACCTGAAGCATAATTGATTTTGCTCCAGCCTTTTACTTTTACTCTATATGTATCCCCTGCTTTAAATGTGTTTCTTGTAAACAACATATTGTAGGGTTCTGACTTTGATCCAGTCTGCTATCTGCCTCTTCTTTATGGGGAGTTCATCCCATTCACATTTATGGTTAGAATTACTAAATCTGTATTTCCTGCCATCCTAATAACCCCAGATTGTGCTTTACTTATTCTTGCCTCCCCCAACCCTCTTTCCCCCTTTTATACTTATGTACCCCTTTTGTATCACGATACTTATCCTCTTTATAATCCCTCCCTCCCCCCCTTTGAGACTTTCCCACTTCCTTCCCTTATTACTCTTTTTCTTTTCCCTTTTCCTCTCCCCCGTTTTTAATGAGGCGAGAGAGAATTTACTCTAAAACAAATGTCAATTATTTTTCTTTGAGCTAACTCTGATGAGAGTAAGATTACACAATGTTCCTCCCTCTCTAAATTCCCTCAGATATGATAAGTTTCCTTAGCCTCTTTGTGGGATGTGGTTTCCCTCTTTTATCCCTCCTTCCCACCTTATTCTGCCATCATCCCTTTTCCATATCTACTTCCCTTTTTATGTTATATCAGTACAATCAAATTATACATGTATTCTTTTTGTATATCCACAACAGAAATACAATTCTCAAGAGTTATTTTTACCTTTTCTGCATCTCTTGAGTTCTATTCTTGGAGATCAAATTTTTTGTTTAGTTCTGGTTTTTTCTTCAGAAACAAATGGAATTCATTTGTTTCATTAAATGTCCATCTTCTTCCCTGGAAGAAAATGCTCAGCTTAGCTGGGTAGTTTATTCTTGGCTGCATCTCAAGTTCTTGTGCCTTTCGGAATATCATATTCCAGGCCCTTCTTTCCTTTAATGTAGAGGCAGCCAGATCTTGGGTGATCCTTATTGTGGCACCTCGGTATTTAAATGGTTTTTTTTTGGCTGCTTGTAAAATTTTTTCCTTAATCTGATAGTTCTGAAATTTTGCCACAATATTCCTTGGGGTTTTTATTTTAGGGTTTCTTTCAGAAGGTGTTCGATGAATTCTTTCAATGCCTATTTTACCTTCTGATTCTATTACATCTGGGCAGTTCTCTTTGATGATTTCTTGTAAAATAGTATCTAGGCTCTTTTTTTCATCATAGTTTTCAGAAAGTCCAATAATCCTCAGATTATCTCTCCTAGATCTATTTTCCAAGTCTGTCGTTTTTGCAAGTAGATAATTCATGGTTTTTTCCAGTTTGTCATTTTTTTGTTTTTGCTTGACTGATTCTTGCTGTCTCAATGAATCATTAGTTTCAATTTGTTCAGTTCTAATTTTTAAAGAATTATTTTCTTCATTAGCTTTTTTTACTTCTTTCTGTATATGTCCAATTGAGTTTTTGAATGTATTGTTTTGGTCTGTGGAATTTTTTTCCATTTCACTAATTTTTTTTTTTAGTGAATTATTTTCTTTTTCCAATTCACAGATCCTACTTTCTTGCGTGTTCTTTGTCTTTTCCAATTCACAGATCCTACTTTCTTGCGAGTTCTTTGTCTTTTCCAATTCACAAATCCTACTTTCTAGTGAATTCTTTATTTTTTCCAATGAGTATTTCAGGAAGTTGTTGATCTCTTGTAAGGCTTCTCTTTCCTTTCCCCATTTATCTTCTAACTCTCTTTTGAGATTTTTAATGGTCTCTTCTATGAGAGCATTATGTAAAGGAGGACAGTCTGATGCATTTTTGCTGTTTGAGGTCTCTTCAGGTTTGCTGACCTGCTCTTTTTCTGCATAGAAGCTGTCGATCGTTCTTTTCATCTTTTTATTCATGTTTTAAAGCCTTTAGGGTAGGTCTCCTAGGCTAGGGGGTTACCAGCTTCCTCTGCAGAGCAGGGAAAGATGTAAACCGATTTCTGGCTCGGAGGTATGGGAGTGCTCTGAGTGAGAGTTTTCCCTTCCCCCAACAGGAAGTGGATTCAGCACTGGCTGAGCTATCAAACTGCTTAGTAGGGCTGAGTGGATCATCGATTGCCCTAGGCTAGAGACAAAGGGGTGAAAGTGTCACTGCCCCAGGCTGGACCTCTTGTGGTACTGTGAGTATTAGCAGCTGACCACAGATGGCAGACTGCAGACCGCCACAAACTCTGCCCAGCTTCTCTGCCTGATGCAAATCGGCCCTGGAAAAGCTCTATGGCCCCAAGCCGAGCTCCCCACTGCGCAGATTGGAGGCTAACCCGCGCTGCGTCTTCCTGTTGTGCAGGATCACAACTGCCCCAAGGAAAAGCCCCGTACTGCGGGTTGGGGTTGCGGGCTTGTGCTGAGATCTGTGCCTTCACCCTCGGTTTGAGACTCTCCTCGGAACCTAATTTCTCTCCCAGTCTGCGCCGATCTCCCCCCTGGCCCCGGCACCAACCTTTTTTGCCGAGACTGCAGATTTTCTTTGGCCGGTGAGTTGTTCTACTTCTTATCTTTACGAATTGTAGCAGTCAAGACTATTTTTGAGGCTTGATATAATATTGATAAAGAGGGTAAGAGAAGGGCTTAGAAAGACGCGTGTGTCTTCTCCGCCATCTTGGCTCCGCCCCCCATCTATAACTCTTAAAAACAGTATCTGTTCCTGAAGCAGATAGAGGGGGCATCATATGGACTAAAAGTATAGTTGTGAATAGACTCTGAAGTGATGACATCAAAGAAAAAGACATTAAAGAGGAGAAAGGTCTGTTCTAGAAAAAGAGAAAAGGGAACGTATAATGGGAAAATTAATTCACATGAAGAGGTGCAAAAGACCTATTAAAATCAAAAGAAGCTTGATCTTATCAGTTTGGGCTATAAAATGGAATAATCATTCAGCTGGATATAGAAATGTATTTAATCTTATAATGAAGTAAGAGGGAAAAGAGGAAAGGAAAAGCAAGGGGTAAGATAAAAGCAAAAACAGAAACACTAGTGAAAAAACTAAGAAAAGGGGGAAGGGTTGATAGAAGATAAAGTAATGGGTAGAATGGGTAAAAAAAATACTAAAATAAGGGGGACAGGTGATAGGAGATAAGGTAGTGGGTGTGGTAGGTAAAAAAAAATCACATAATTAAGACAAGGTAGAAAGAGAGAACAAAAGTATATACAGAGGAGAAAATAAGATGAAGGGAAATAAAAGCTGGTAATCATACCTGGGAATGTGAATGCGAGGAGTTCTCACATAAAATGGAAACAAATAGCAGAGTGGATTAAAAAAACAGACTCCTACAATATGTTGTTTACAAGAAATACATTTGACACAAAAGACACATGCAGAGAGTAAAGGGAAAAATCTGGAACATAATTTACTATGCTTCAAATGAAGCCATAAAAGCAAAACTATTCTAGTGGGAGATCTCAATCTTCACCTCTCAGAATCAGACAGATCTAATCACAATATAAACAAGAAATAAACTAAGGAGGTTAATAGGATCCTAAAAAACCTAGACATGATAGACCTCTGGAAAAATTGCATAGAGACAGAAAGGAATGTACCTTTTGCTTGGCAGTACATGCCACCTACACAAAAATTGACCATATGTTAGGACATAAAAACCTCACAATCAAATGCAGAAAGGCAGACATAATTAATGCTTCCTTTTCAGACTACATCACACTAACAATTATATTCAATAAAGAGCCAGGGAAAGATAAACTAAAAACTAATTGGAAATTAAATAATCTAAATCTAAAGAATGGGTGGATCAAACAACAAATCACAGAAACAATTTATAATTTCATTCAAGAGAATGATCACAATAAGGCAACATACCAAAACTTATGGGATGCAGCCAAAGCAGTTTTGAAAAGAAATTTTATATCTCTAAGTAGCTATGTAATAAAATAGAGAAAAAGGAGATCAATGAATTAGGCATGCAACTAAAAAAGCTAGAAAAACAACAAATTAAAAAAACCCAATGAAATACCAGATTAGAAATTCTGAAACTCAAAGGAAAGATTATTAAAACAGAAACTAGGAAAACTACTGAACTGATAAAAAAAAAGAATTGGTCTTATAGAAAGAAAAAAACACAACAACAAAATAGAGAAACCTTTGTTTAATTTGATCAGAAAAAAAGAAATAAACAAAATCACCAGCATAAAAATGAAAATGTGACCTTACCACCGATGAAAAAGAAATAAAAGCAATAATTAGAAGTTATTTTGCCCATCTATATGGCAACAAGTCTGACAATCTAAATGAAATTGATGAATTTCATCAATAATATAAATTGCACTTATTAGCAGAAAAGGAAATAAAATATTTAAATAATGCCATTATAGAAGAAAAAATTGAACAAGTCATTAATTAACTCCTAAGAAAAAATTTCCAGGGACAGATGGATTCACAAGTGAATTCTACCAAATATTTAAAGAAACATTTATTCCAAATCTATGTAAATTGTTTGGAAAAATAGATAAAGAAGAAGTACTACCAAATTTTTTCTATAACACAAATATGGCACTAATACCTAAGCCAGGAAGAGTCAAAACTAAGGAAAAAGTTACAGACCATTTTTTTCTAATGAATATTGTTGCAAATTTTTAAAATAAAATATTAGCAAAGAGATGACAGAAACTTATCAGCAGGAATACACTATGACTAAGCAGGATTTATACCAGGAACATAGTGCTGGTTCAACATCAGGAAAACTATTAGCAAAATCAAACATATCCATAACAAAAACAATAGAAATCATAGCTATATCTATTTCTATCTATATCTGTCTCTCTAGATATAGAGACCTCAATAGATGCCAAAAAAGCTTTTGACAAAATACAGCACTTGTTCTCATTAAGAGCACTAGAAAACATAGGGATAAAGGGAACTTCCCTTAAAATAATAAGCAGGGTCTATGTAAAACCTATAGCAAGCATTATTTGTAATGGAGTGAAATTGGACACATTCCTAATAAGATCAGGTGAAATAAGGATTCCCATTATCACCAATATTATTCAACATTATACTAGAAATGTTGGCTTTAGCAGTAATAAAAGAAAAAAAAATAGAATAGGCAAAGAGGAAATAAAACTATCATTCTCTGTAGATAATATAATGATATACCTAGAGAATCCTAGAAAATCAAAAACCTACTGGAAATAATTCCCAGCTTTAGCAAAGTTGCAGGATATATAATAAATCCACACAAATCATCAGCATTTCTATATAATACTGACAAAGCCCATTAGCAAGAGATAAAAAATTCCATTTAAAATTACTATAGACAAAATAAAATACTTGGGAGTCTGCCTGACAAAACAAACCCAAGAACTGTAAGGACACAATTACAAAACACTTTTCTCACAAATAAAGTCAGATCTAAACAATTAGAACAATATCAATTGTCCCTGGTTAGTTAGGCTGTACTAATATAATAAAAAGGACAATTCTTCCTAAATTGATCTTCTTGTTCAGTGCCATAACAATCAAACTGCCAAAATGTTATATTATAGAACTAGAAAAAGTAATAACAAAATTCTTCTGGAAGAACAAAAGGTAAAAAATATCAAGGGAATTAATGAAAAAAATGCAAAGAATGATGGCTTAGCAATACCAAACATAAAACTATATGATAAAGCCACAGTCATCAAAACCCTTTGGTACTGGCTAAGAAATAATGTGGTGAATCAGTAGAATAGATTAGATACACAAGACATAGTAATCCAAGACTATAGCAATCTAGTATTTGATAACCCCCCCGAATTCCAGCTTCTGTGGTAAGAAGTCAGAATTTGATCAAAAAATTGCTGAGGAAACTGGAAAATAATGTCAGAAACTTGATATAGACTTACATCCATGTCAAATATCAGGTCATATCAAAATAAGATCAAAATGGCTACATAATTTGAGCATAAAGGGTGATATAATAAAGAAATTAGGAGAAAATGGAAAATTTGCCTATCAGATCTTTGGAGAAGGGAAGAATTTATGACCAAAAAACTAGAGAACATTATGAAAGGTAAAATGGACAGCTATGATTACCTTAAATTAAAATTTTTGCACAAACAATACCAGCGGAAACAAGATTAAAATTAAAATACAAAACTGGGAAAAAAATCTTTATAGCCAGTATTTCTGATAAAAGTCTCATTTCTAAAATATATTAAGAATTGTGTTAAATTTATAAGAATGCCAGTTATTCCCCAACTGATAAATGGTTAAAAGATATGAAAAGAGAATTTTTAGATAAAATTAAAGCCACCTATAGTTAGATGAAAGCATGTTCTAAATCATTATTGAATAATGAAATGCAAATTAAAACAATTCTGAGGTACCACCTCACAACTTTCAGATTGGCTAAGATGACAAGAAAAGATAATGATAAATGTTGGAGGGGATGTGGGAAAATGGGGACACTAATGCCTTGTTGGTAGAATTGTGAAATAATCCAACCATTTTGGAGAGCAATTTGGAATTATGCACAAACGGCTATAAACCTATGAATATCCTTTTGACCCAGCAATGCCATCAATAGTTCTGTATTCCAGGAAAATCTTAAAGGAGGGAACATGACCCGCATGCACAATAATGTTTGTAGCAGCTCTTTTTGTGGTAGCAAAGATTTGGAAAATGAGTAGATGCCCATCAATTAGGAAATGACTGAACAATTGGTGGTATATGAAGATAATGGCATATTATTGTTCTATAGAAAATGATTAACAAGCTGATTTTATAAAGGCTTGGAAAGATTTACATGAACTGAATGAAACAAGCAGAACCAGGAATACAGTGTACACAATAACAGGAAGAATTTCTGATGATCAATTATGAAAGACTTGGTTCTTCTCAGCAGTTCAGTGATTCAAACCAATCCCAGTAGACACTTTAGACAGAAAATGCCATCTGCATCCAGAAAAGAAAAAAAAATGAGGAGAATGAATACAAATCAACACATGCTATATTCCCTTCTTTATTCAGTTTTTTTTCCTCTCTTATGTTTTGCCCCTTTGCTCTGATTTTTTTCTCCCAATATGATTCATAAATCAATGTTTGTTAAATTTAAATGAAAAAAGAAAAAAATTAAAAATTAAAAAATGTATTAGGTAAGATAATAAGAGTTTTGGACAATACTGATGAATAGTGTTATGGAGCACCTTTTCATGTGACTACAAGTAGTTTCAATTTCTTCATCTGAAAATTATCTGTTCATATCCTTTAAGCATTTATCAATTGGAGACTGGCTTGAATTCTTATAAAGTTAAGTTAATTCTCTATATATTTTAGAAATAAGGTCTTTATTAGAACCTTTGAATGTAAAAATGTTTTCCCAGTTTATGGCTTCCCTTCTAATCTTGTCGGCATTAGTTTTGTTTGTACAAAAACTTTTAAACTTAATATAATCAAAATTATCTATTTTGTGATCAATAACTACCTTTAGTCTTTCTTTGGTCACAAATTCCTTCCTCCTTCAGAGAGCTGAGAGGTAAAGTATCCTATGTTCTTCTAATTTGTTTATAATATCATTCTTTATGTCTAGATCATGAACTCATTTTGACCTTATCTTGTTATATGGTGTTATGTGTGAGTCAATGCCTAGTTTCTGCCATATTAGTTTCCAATTCTCAGAGCTGTTTTTGTCACATAAAGAATTATTATCACAAAAGCTGGGGGTCTTTGGGTTTGTCAAACATTAGTTTACTATAGTAATTGACTATTTTGTTCTGTGAACCTAACTTATTTCACTGATCAACTACTCTGTTCCTTAGCCAGTACCAAATGGTTTTGATGTCTGCTACTTTATAATATAGTTTTAGATTTGGTACAACTAGGCCACCTCCATTTGCTTTTTTTCCCCCATTAATTCCTTTGAAATTCTTTACATTTTGTTCTTCCATAGGAATTTTATTATTATTATTTCCAGGTCTATAAATAGTTTCTTGGGAGTTTGATTGGTATAGCACTAAATAAGTAGATTAGTTTACTTGTCATTTTTATTATATTTGCTCGACTTATCCAAGAGCACTTGATATTTTTCCACTTGTTTAGATCTGACTTTATTTGTGTGGAATGTGTTTTGTAGTGTTGCTCATAGATTTCCTGACTTTCCCTTGGCAGGTAGATTCCCAAATATTTTGTACTACTGACAGTTATTTTAAATGGAATTTCTCTTTGTATCTCTTGCTGTTGAGTTTTGTTAGTGATGTATAAAAATGATGATTTCTGTGGATTCATTTTATATTCTGAAACTTTGCTAAAGTTGTGGATTATTTCTAATAGTTTTTTAGTTTGATTCTCTTGGGTTCTCTAAGTATACCATCATATCATTTGCAAAGAGTGATAATTTGTTTTCCTCATGATCTACTCTAATTTCTTTAATCTCTTTTTCTTTTCTTATTGCCAAAGCTAGGATTTCTAATGCAATATTAAATAGTAATAGTGATAGTAGGCAAACTAGTTTCACCCTTGATCTTATTGGGAATGGTTCCAGTTTAACCCTATTACATGATGCTTGCTGATGATTTTAAATAGATGCTACTGTCTATTTAAGGAAAAGTCCATTTATTCCTATACTTTCTAGTGTTTTTAATAGAAATGGGTGGTGAATTTTATCAAATGTTTTTTCTGCTTCTATTGAGATAATCATATTGTTTTTTGTTAATTTGGTTTTTCATACAGTCAATTATGCTAATTGTTTTCCTAATATTAAATCAACAACCCCACATTCTTGGTATAAATCCTACTTGATCATACTGTATTATCCTGAGGATAATTTTCTGGTATCTCTTTGCTAAAATTTTATTTAAGATTTTTGCATCAATATTCATTAGGGAGATTGGTCTATAATTTTCTTTCTCTATTTTCATCATACTTGGTTTAGGTATCAGTACTATGTCTATGTCATAAAAGGAATTAAGTAAGGGTCCTTTATTTCCTATTTTTTTCAAATGGTTGATATGGTATTGGAGTTAATTGTTCTTTAAGTGTTTGGCAGAATTCATATGTAAATCCTTCTGGTCCTGGGGATTTTTTCTTACGGTGTTGATTGATAGCTAGTTTTATTTCTTTGTCTAAAATGAGACTATTTAAGTAATTCATTTTCTTTTCTGTTAATCTAGGCAATCTATATTTTTGTAGATATTCCTCCGTTTTGCTTAGGTTATCAAATGTGTTGAGTAAAGTTGGGCAAAATAACTCCTAATTATTACTCAAATTTCTTCTTCATTGGTGGAAAGTTCTCCCTTTTCATTTTTTAGACTAACAATTTGGTTTTCCTCTTTCCTTTTTCTAATTAAATTAAGTAAAGGTTTATACATTTTGTTGTTTTTTTCATAAAACCAACTCGTTTTATTTATTAGTTCAACAGTTTTTTTTTTTTTTTTACTTTCAATTTTATTAGTCTCTCCTTTTATTTTTAGAATTTCAAGCTTGGTATTTGATTAAAGGTTTGTAATTTATTCTTTTTCTAACTTTTTTAGTTGTAAGCCCAATTCATTGATCTCTTTATTTTATGCAAATAAGTATCTAGAGATATAAAATTTCACCTTATTGCCACTTTGGCTACATCCCACAAATTTTGGTATGCTGTCTCATTATTGTCATTCTCTTGGATCAAATTATTGATTGTGTTTATGATTTGCTGTTTCGCCCATTCATTCTTTAGGATGAGATTATTTAGTTTCCAATTACTTTTTGGTCTATTTTCACCGGGCCTTTTATTGAAAGTAATTTTTATTGCATCATGATCTAAAAATAAATGCATTTACTATTTCTGCCTTTCTGTATTTGATTTTGAGGTTTTTTATGTCCTAATATATGGTCAATTTCTGTAGGTTCCATTAACTGCCAAGAAGAAAGTGTATTCCTTTCTATCTCCATTCAGTTTTCTCAAAAAATCTAACATACCTAACTTTTCTAGTATTCTATTTACCTCTTTAACTTCTTATTTATTTTGTAGCTTCTTTTATATAATTCTGGGAGAGCAAGGTTGAGGTCTCCCACGATTATAGTTTTGCTGTCTATTTCTTCTTGCAACTCTCTTAACTTCTCCTTTAGGAATTTAGATGCTATATCATTTGCTGCATATATCTTTATGATATATTGATCCATTGATATTGCTTCATTATCTATGGTACCCTTTACCAAGATACAGTTTGCTTCCTTATGTCTTTTAATTATATCAGTTTTTGCTTTTGTAGAATATCATTTTTTGATGCTTCTTATTAACTTTGTGAATTTAGGTGAGCCATCTTCTTACCTCCCAGTTTCCTCACCCATAATATTAGACACTTGGAATAGAAATTAACTTTAACATCAAAGTCAAATTAAAAGCTCTGATTTTGAAGTATTTCACCCAATCCATGTCATCCAATTCAAGTAGTTTGTAAAATATGAGATTTGATATCTAAGAAATATTTAGCATCACTTATAGTTCCATAATTAGAAATGTGCTCCAAAATTTTAAGAATGGACTCTCATTCATTATTTTCTGACAGCATACAACTTGAAGAAGAAATGAATCAAAGAGGATGTTGTCTCAGATAAAAATATTTTCTAAGGGGCTAATAATTATTCTTCATTCATTCATTAATGCAACCAGTATTTTTTGTATTTTGTAAATCTACTCGTAGGTCTGTTAATAGGGGAAGAAGATTATTCCCTTTCTTACTGCTTAGTTAAGAGAGATAATACTTGTTTCCATAAAAGAAGAGAATAAAAGCAACTGCTTTAATATTATTGATAAAGTGTCAGCCTAAGGATGGGATAGGGGTGAGGAAAGAGCAATGAACTGACAGCTAAGAAATAAAGGTTCTTGTTTTCCTCCACTAGCTGTGTGACCCTGCTCATGTCTCTTAACTCTTGGCCTCATCAGAATTTTTTTGAACTATGAATCCTTTAAAGTCAGGAACTTGTGTTTTGTTTTATTTTGGTAATCCCAATGATTAGTACAGCATCCACCCTGTGACAAAGAAATAATGAACACATATCAAGTGTTTGTTGAATTCAATAAAATCTGCAAAATGAAGGAACTGGTGTAAAGGATCACTCCCATGCTATACTGTTCCAAAATTGTATGATTGTTTGAATGAATATAAAATGATATCCACAACAAAACCTTTATGAATGGTATCTAGTTACTTGAGTGATACTGAACACATATCTGAAACTTTTTTGGCTCATTAATTTTCCTCTAGAATCATAATCTTACTCCTTGGATTAGATTTTTGTCAGAGATTCTGGTTGGAACTTTTTTTTGTGTATGTGCCACTTAATACCTACGTGATTCTGGGGAAATTACTTAAGCTCTCTGATTTTGTTTCCTCATCTGAAAAGAGAAAGACAGAGAAATACAGAGACAAAGAAAGACACAGAGAGATAGAGACAGAGAGTGCAAATTACATTAGATGACCTTTCAGCTGCTGTTTGATTCTAAATTTGGGAATATTAAACTTTTTTTCTTATTCTGTGTGTTATGGATTCCATTGGAATCATGGTAAATCTCCTTTTCAAAATAATATATTAAATGCATAAATAAATTAAGTATTCTATAAAGGAAATCAATAATATATAAATGCAGTTATCAAAATGTTAAACAACAATAACAACAACAACAGTTCACAGATTCCAGAACCTCTGCTCTAATCTCTAATCCTATAATCCCCTAAAGTACTTTCTGGCTCTAACAAATTGGAAATGTCATGAACAAGATTTATTAGGGATGAGAGTAGCTGACCTTTTAGACCTTTTCCAAAACCACATTTCTATGAGGCTATCATTTTTTCCAGGAAAGGAAAACTTGTGCTATATCTACAAATAAGTGAGAGACATAGATCAGAAAAGAGGGTTCAGGGACCTCTAGTCTTTCTTTATTCCACAAATGCCCTTTCATTTAGTTGGAAAAGCATTTATTAAATATCTGCTATGTACTGGGTGTTGGGTATTCAAAGAATAAAATGGATTATCTTCTGCCCTCAAAAGTTTACATTCTACTGAAAGTAAAGGTAAAACAAACTATGCACAAAATAAATACGTTCATTTATGCAATATATAAATGTGTATATACATACATGTATAATGCATATATACATAATATTATATATAGACATCTTTATGAATATGGATTTTGGTGTGGAGAAGAAATGCATTGTCTTCTACTCTCCCGGTTGGTGAAAAACTGCTCTTCTTCCTATTTAATTAATGCTCCATTTTGGTTGTAAAAATGGTCATGCTACCCACTGCAAGGAAGACTCTGCCCAGGAGAAGGAACACTGCTTTTCAAAAGAAAAGAATCATTGCTGTACTTGGGAAAGGACACTGTCTCTTCAGAAGAATAGAAGCTCTTCAGTAGGCCAGGTTTAGTTGCCTTGGTTCCTATGTGCTAATATTAAGAGGAGCTTCCCGGCCAATGTACTTAGGCAGCACAATAAAGCATCTTTACAGCTCAGCTTCACCACAGCTACTATTGATTCACTGGCATGTGTTCCCTCAATAGTAAAAGGCTGCCAGGATTTACTCCCGAAGCTTCTCCCTTCTCCAGGCTGTCATTATTCAGTGTAAAACTCCTTTAACCTGGTGGAGTTGTTGCTGTTGCTAATACTGCGTTAGCAAATTATTGATCCAAATGATGAGAACAGGAATCGTTTCTCCTGTTGCAGGATGTGCAATTGGATCTACATTCTGCTCCAGTAATTTTCTCTATAGATCTTTCAGGGAGACTAGACAAATGGACCATTAAAAGGAGGGGGGGGGGAGCTGACTGAGGTTGATGGTACACTTGAGCTGAATCCAAACTTTATTGGTGTTTCTCAGTTTCTATTTGAAAACTTATAAGCACTGCTCTTTGGCACTTTATGGTTAATTTTGGTTTTTTTTGTTTGTTTCTTTTTAAAATTTCCTCTTGCTTTTAGAGGGAAAAGGGGGACAAATTCATTTTTCCCTACTCTTTTTTAAACTGAAATTGAAACTCAAAAATCCTGACAAGGGCAGCACAAAGTCAATGGCCCCCTGAGTACAAATTTAAAAAAGATAAGATGGGAAAATGGAAGTTGGTGCATTTCAAGAAATCTACATCTTGGAGAAAAACCAAAGGGCATAATATCTTGAAAGGGAAGGTCACATCAGTTTCCATCAAACTTTCATTCCTAATAAGTTATTTTATCATATACTCAGTACCAATTTTATTTTTGCAGCTAGCTGATAAATAGATTAATAAAATCTCAGATCACATTAATTGAACTACAGTATCTAGATGAAAGAAGGTTTAGTCCTACCATAGTCTGACCTCCACATTTTGGAGCATTTTGTTGGGGATTGAGTGCCTTCTTTTAAGAGGGATATAAGAAAAAAGTTAAGTAGGTTGATCACATAGTGAGAATGAGAGACAAGCTTCTTGAATGTTGCACAGGAAACCACAAAATATTAAAAGACTAAGTGGATATAACTCTGGCACATTTCATAAATCCTACTAGAGGCTTTATATAATCACTTTGAGAAAAAAATGTCCTATCAGAAAGCATGGATAGATCTTAATCTGTGCTAGTTGGAAGAGCAAAAAGTTCTATATCTGAAGAATCATGAGGTTTGGTAAAAGAATGGAAGTAATAATGTTGAAATTGAAAATTGAAAGTTCATAAGGATTCATGATATTTGACTTCTTTCATTAGTATGAGAGCTCCTTGAAAGTAGGGACCATGTTTTTGCCTTATTACTTGGCACAAAGCATGACACATAGTAAGTACTGAATAAATTGAGTATTAATGACCCTGGGCACTTTTGGTAAATTGCTATTAAATTAGGATGATCTTTAGAAACATCTTAAGACAATTCAAGTAGAAGCCATTGAATTTCTTGGCATAATGCTGGTATTACTATCCAAATTTCATAGGCATCCAACAATGTGGTCAGTTCATTGGCTCTAAGGACCCTCAGTTTGATAAGCAGTCTAATATTTCTTCTCTCCATAATTTCCTTTAAAGCCTATCAAATATTGAGCTCATCCGAAATCAATGAGGATTGGGAAAGACTGTTGGACTTGTCAGTTTAAATTAATTAACTTTGAAGAAAGAAATTTCAATTAAATGATGACATTAGAAGCTATATAGCATAGGATTTAGAAGCAAGTAAATAGAAAAGAAATATAGGCACCTAAAGGAAATGAAACTCCCAAAAAGTTTGCTGAGGAGGAGAGAGATGAAAGAACAGTAGAATCAATTGAGGTTTTTGCTGTTGCTGTTATTGTTTGTTTTTGGTTTTGTTTGGTTTTGCTTAATAGACAAGCAGTAGGTTTTTTTTTTAATTATAGCTTTTTATTTACAAGATATATGCATAGGTAAATTTTCAGCATTGACAACTTCATATCCTTTTGTTCCAACTTTTTCCCTCCTACCCCCCCACCCCTTCCCCCAGATGATAGGTTGACCAATACATGTTAAATATGTTAAAGTATAAGTTAAATACAATATATGTATATATGTCCAAACAATTATTTTGCTATATAAAAAGAGTCAGACTTTGAAATAGTGTACAACTAGCCTGTGAAGGAAATAAAAAATGCAAGTGGACAAAAATAGAAGGACTGGGCGAAATTCTATGCAGTGGTTCATAGTTTTCTTCCAGAGTTCTTTCCCTTGGTGTAACTGGTTCAGTTCATTACTGCTCTATTGGAATTGATTTGTTTCATCTCATTGTTGAAGAGGGCCACGTCCATCAGAATTGATCATCATAAAGAATTGTTGCTGAAGTATATAATGATCTCCTGGTTCTGCTCATTTACTCAGCATCAGTTCATGTAAGTCTCTCCAGGTCTTTCTGAAATCATTCTGCTGATCATTTCTTACTGAACAATTATATTACATAAAATTCATATACCACAATTTATTCAGCCATTTTCCAATTGATGGGCATCCATTCAGTTCCCAGTTTCTGGTCACTACAAAGAGGGCTGCCACAAACATTCTTGCACATACAGGTTCCTTTCCCTTCTTTAATCTCTCTTTGGGGTATAAGCCCAGAAGTAACACTGCTGGATCAAAGGGTATGCACAGTTTGATAACTTTTTGAGCATAGTTCCAAATTGCTCTCCAGAATGACTGGATTTATTCATAATTCTACCAATAATGTATCAATTAGACAGGCAGTAGTCATAGAAATCAGGAAAACTGCAAGTGAATAAGAGATACCAAGTACAGGTCAAAAGAATAATAATGGGACAATCTGTTGGAGAAGAAAAGAGGGTGTGAATTTGCTTTAAGTAGAAAAAAAGGATATTTTCATTTAACATAGGAATGAAGAATATAATGAGAAAAGGTATCTGGGTGATGGGAGAAATAAAGGGGAGAGTGGAAAGCTCTTAGACCTTTGCTAAAGCAATTTATTTAAATCATGAAGCTGAGTCCTCATCTGAAAGCATGGAATGGTAAGAAGAACATGAGAGACTGAAGAGGGATGGAAAGGTTACAAATAACCACTGTGATGAGTGAAGAAATTAAGGAAGCATGAAAAGATTGCCTTCTTACACCAAAAAAAGGACCTGCTGAAATTATGTAATATATTTAGAATAGACTCAATTAGCACTGATACATAATCACACATGTCTTGTGTCTTACTAAGTTGACAATAGTCCTGTCCAGTTTTATAGGGATAGAGATATAATAAAAAAAATTATGAAGAAAAGATTGAATTACTATAAACTTGTCAAATTGATCAGTTATAAACTCTGTTCCCTTCCTTTCTTTAATAAGAATCAAAATTCTGAGAAAGAACCATTGGTTGGAAAGCAAAAAAGTAATATGTTCAGAGTTTAAAAGGCAACTGAGCACATACCAATTCTATTATATTTAGATCTATTAGAAGGGGCTATTTGCAAGACATGTTTTTGAACCTGAATTTGAGAAAGTGGTTTGAAAGAGAATCCTTTGTTATTGACAGAAAATCTTAGTACATTTTACATGTCATACATTCAGGACAATACATAATCTTTATAATAAATGTGTAATTCTGGGACACCAAATTTGATCTGAAAAAACAAACTCATGGATGCAAATATCAAAACTGAAATTCAAATGTTCCATTTTTGTGTTTTAATGGAAAAGAAATAAATTTCTCTCTGTCCTATCTTGGCCCATTTTTGTAAGTAGCATCAATGAATATCTCAATTGTGCAGCTTAACTACTTTGGTTTAGTGAAACATGCTTGATTAAGTTTTACTGAGATTTCCAAAATGAAATAAGAAAGAAATTTCCCCATTGATTCTGCCAGAAAAGGATGGGGGATGGCGTGAACTTGGAGCAGGCATTTTGATCACATTTGACTACATCTAACTACTGATCAAATCACATTCTAGTCAGCACTAGAAATCATCTTCACTTTTAGAAACTAGTGCCTGAAATAATTAAGTATTCCAACATTTCAGAGATTGCTTGAATCTTTTCCTTGGAGAGTATGTGTAGGGAGAAGATGGGGGGAAGAGAAAGTACTGACAAAAGGGGGCTGCCCTACAGTGATATAAATGACCAGTCTCAGGGAACCATTTTTTTTGACATGTTACAAGCACAAAGAACAAAAATCAATTATACATACATATATGCACTTCTCTCTGTGTTTTATGCATTTCATGGATTCTTGCTAACTGTAAGAAAATAATTACGATTATGTATTTGAATGTACAGCAATGTCCCAAGTTCTCTTTTAGAAACTTAAAGACTGAAACACAACTTCATTCACCAAAAAAGAGATTAATTTCAGAGTTGTATTTGTTTTGTAAAATATTTTAAAGGCACTTCTTTCTTAACAACAGAAGAACTGGAGTATATAATTTCTGTTACAGATGGATTATAGAGCTTCAGTCTATGAATATATACAGCCACGTCTTAGTTTTTTTTTTTGTATAAACAAGAGAGGAAGAGGTGGAAGAGTCACAAACATTCATTACAGCCATTGGGTTCAATTTCTTCCTCTATAAAATTACTTTCTAAAGTTCTTAAAAATTGAACACTTTAAAATCAACTTCTTTTACTTTTGATAAGCAAATATTTATTAAATAGCCAAGATGACATTGGAAAAGAGTGCTGGACTTAGAGTTATGAAGCAATGGATTTAAATTCTTCATCTGATACCATGAATAAGTCATTGCTCTATGTGTCTCAATTTTCTCATCTGTACAATAGGGGCATTGTAACTTGTAATAATATATTTAGGGTTTTCATAAGGCTCATATGAAATGTTTAAATACTACATTTGACCTGAAAAAATAAGATAAACAATAAAGATTATTATTATTATTATTATTGTTTGTATCCAAGTTCTTTTTTTTTTAATAGTACTGCTTAAATAAGGAGAATTCCTCATGCTTCCTTCCGAGTGGGATGGGGGGGGGGAAACATTTGAATTTGACATCAAGATTTAAAAGTTCTCAAAGTGTCTTTATCTTCAGGATGAAACCTTGAGAAATATCAGTTACAATTTAAGGAATCACAAATTTATTCATAGGTTTATATAATCAGTACTGGAAAAGACCTTGTAGCTAATAAAGTCTTCCTCATAAGAGCCAAAAAGATTAAATGAGTTGCTCAGTATCACCTAAGCAGTAAGTGATAGAGGTAGTTTTGAACTCAGGTCTTTTGAGTGCAAATCCACCACTTAACTTCCCTATACTACTAAAGTATTTTTCTTTTCCTTTACATATGTGGAAATTAATGACCAGAGAAGTTAGCATGTCATCATCATCACCACCACCATCACAATTACCACCTTTTATGTACTCATCATTCTATTAGATTTTGTGGGAAAAAAAAAACAAAACTATATCTATCTATCTATTCTATCTGTCTGTCTGTCTGTCTATCTATCTATCAATAGTACCTGCCTCCAAGGAACTTTATATATAACTAATATCATTATAAAAAGTCATGTGCATGATAAAAATGAGGATATTTATTATATTTGTATGTCACAACAGTTTTCAAAATGTTTTCTTATGTATTATCTCATTTGATCTACATGTCCTGTGAGTAAGGGATCAGCCTGAGACCTAGAGACATGAGGAACTGGCTAAATGACATGGTTATTTTCACTTTGGATAGAAAATCATTAAGCCATCACTAAAATGTACTCTTTCTATTACCTTTCCTGACATTCTGGTTAATCTAAAACACATGAAACACTAGCACACAATGGCATTGTCCTATTATGAAATTATCCATAGGGTTATTTAGAATGGAAATATAAAAAGAAGTTGTTGTTTGTCCTTCATTCTTTTTATATATATATAGCTTTTTATTTATAAGTTATATGCATGGTTAATTTTACAGCATTGACAATTGCCAAACCTTTTGTTCCAACTTTTTCCCTCCTTCCCCCCTAACCCCCTCCCCCCCATGGCAGATTGACCAATACATGTTAAGTATATTAAAGTATAAATTAAATATGATATAAGTATACATGTCCTAACAGTTATCTTGCTGTACAAAAAGAATCGGACTTTGACATAGTGTAGTATTAGCCTGTGAAGGAAATCAAAAATGCAGGTGGACAAAAATATAGGGATTGGGAATTCTATGTAGTGGTTCATAGTCATCTCCCAGAGTTCTTTCCTTGGGTGTAGCTAGTTCAGTTCATTACTGCTCTATTGGAACTGATTTGGTTCATCTCATTGTTGAAGAGGACCACGTCCATCAGAATTGATCGTCATATAGTATTGTTGAAGTATATAATGATCTCCTGGTCCTGCTCATTTCACTCAGCATCGGTTCATGTAAGTCTCTCCAGGCCTTTCTGAAATAATCCTGCTGGTCATTTCTTACAGAACAATAATATTCCATAATATTCACATACCACAATTTATTCAGCCATTCTCCAATTGATGGGCATCCACTCAGTTTCCAGTTTCTGGTCACTACGAACAGGGCTGCCACAAACATTCTTGCACATACAGATCCCTTTCCCTTCTTTAATATCTCTTTGGGATATAAGCCCAGTAGTAGCACTGCTGGATCAAAGGGTATGCCACTTTGATAACTTTTTGAGCAGAGTTCCAAATTGCTCTCCAGAATGGTTGGATGTATTCACAGTTCCACCAACAATGTATTAGTGTCCCTGTTTTCCCACATCTCCCCCAACATTCCACATTATCTTTCCCTGCCATTCTAGCCAGTCTGCAGGTGTGTAGTGGTATCTCAGAGTTGTCTTAATTTGCATTTCTCTATTAATAATGACTTGGAGTATCTTTTCATATGGCTAGAAATAGTTTCAATTTCTTCATTGTCCTTCATTCTTAAAAATAACTATGATATCAGGGAGGTGATGCCATGACAGGAAAGTGAATTGGATCTAAATTATGGAGGGATATGCAAAGTCACTTGCCTCACTTTTCTCTCCAGAACTACCTAGATCCAATGGCAAGATATAGATTAAGAAGACTGGATATGGCCCTGGACGGAATGGGATTTCTTGGTCTTTTTAAGTTAAAGTCTTCAACAGGTCTCAGTTTGATTGAGGCAGCACCCATTCAGTGATTACAGCTAGATAGCAATTAACGCAAAGAATCACCTCTTTCACCTAGTCCAATAAATTTAAATAAATAAACAAATGTATAAAGAAATGAATGAATCTGGGAGGGGATAACCCCCAGATTTTCTGGCCAAAGCAAAAACGACTGCTATTTACATTCACTCTGAGTCAACCTAAACCCAAATGAGGCACAAATGAGCTTGGCTAATTAGAATCCGATTGGTTTTGCTTTAATGTCTGGTCCTTAAGAAAGAAACCAAGCCAGACTACTAAATTGTAAAAAAGATAAGGCCCATCTCCATTAAGGAATTTCCTCTTCCAAAGCAAGTCTTATTTTTTCTACAACTTGGTAATCTGGTTAAACCTATAAACTGCTTCCTGGGACAATATTTAAAAATGAATTAAATAAAACGCTCAAGATTACAAAATCAACCCATTACATTGAGAAATAGTCATTAAAGGTTCTTTTGTTTGTTTATTTGTTTTGTTTTTTTAATTCAAATAAGCTCCTGAATCCCAAGTTAAGAATGCTAGCATTAGAAATGTGAGTTTAGGTTATACTAAGTGTTTAAATGATTTGTCCAGGGTCACTGAACTTGTATATATCAAAAATGGTGTTGAACCCAGGTCTTCACAGTTACTTCTTTTAAGCAAGTATTTCATCTAAATACTGATTAAATGTCATTTCCAACAAAATGATAAACATGTTCTAATAGTTTTAATGTTTAATTACATTGGGTAATACATAATGAACAGGAGTGGGATCAGCTCAATAAAGAGACCTAGTTGCTTTTCTTTTTATATCTTATCATGAATTTAATTCTCAACATCATTTTGTGCCTCTTCTTCATCTGATCTCTAGCAATCCCTCTGCTAACTCTTATGAACTCATCAGAAAAAAAAAACTATTGATAATATTAGTCCTAATTAAAAAGCTAGATTACATACAGAATGCCATCTAAAATGCTGGCCACAGAGGAAAAAGAAGAATTGTTATTATATAGTATAAATAATGTAAACTGTGTCCCCTTTAATTTTGGGGGGCCCTGATAAAAACTGTGCCCCCCTTTTGGAGGAAGGGTGCTCCTTACTCTCAAATCCTCCCAGACTCTGGGAGGGGTCCACCCTTCTGTCCCTTCATGAGGGTAACTCCCAGATAAGTAATCTCATTCAATGGGAGATCTTGGACTGGGACATAATCACTACCTTCTATTGAATCAAAAATTAGCCCTTAATCTCCTCAGCCTCAAACTTCAGAAGGCTAATAAAAGATGACTCTGAACCATGAATCTTTGCTAATGACTTTCTGGACTTAGCCTGTTGGGTCTTTCTAGTGTAAACCTTAGCAGAAGTCCTAACAGGATTTTGCCCACTGATAAAGATATTTTTTTCTCAGTGTAAACCCATCTTTGCAGAAGTCCTAACAGGATCTTGCCCACAAAGAAAGCTGTTTTCTTAGCGTAAGTAAACCCAGTCTTTCCACAAACTTTGAGCCTATATTCATTGGGATTTGCCAATTCTTTCGTAAAACCTGTGGAACCAGCCAAGTGGGACTCCATTGCTATTAGGGGATCTCTCAACCTTCAATTCTCACACCTCAACATATACACATTGAATTAAGTAAACATTGATAAAGCACTTAATGTAATCAAAGGTCTATGGAGAGCAAAGAGAGAAAGATACGAAGATTAATAAAAGACAACTTTATATCTAGAAATTTCAATAAATACAGCAAATAGAGCAAAGACCCTTGGATTCAAATTTTGAATCGAGTAGTTATTAGATGTGTTACCCTGAGCAAGTCCTTAAGACATTTTCAAGTCTAAAGATTTTGCATCTGCAGAACCATAATTAGGAATGTTTGTTTCCTTCTTTGTTTTGTTTTTCTTTTATTGTATTTCATTTTGCTCACTTAGAATAAAATGCAACAGTTGGGGTAAGGGAGAGGAAGACACAGTTAGAGAAGTGGAAAAAAAGGTGGTCTGTTCCTGGATATGGTTTTACTGAGAGAGGGTGAAGTCTCACTCATGTTCCTTCAGCAGTAAAAGGGAAAGACAGTATTCTCCAATATGACAGTGGATTCTAAGGGTTTCAGTAGAGCATGGTTCCTATGGAATACTGAATGGTGAGGCAAGGTAGAATAGTTTTCACCAGGGAGAGGAAGTTCACCTCCTAAATGTTGCAACCAAACTAATCATAGCTCTACTCAGTAAGTTGGGATCATAGAACCTTCAATGCAGGGTTCTTTTGAAAGTTCTTTACATAAGAAAGCATGATATAAAATATAAAAGAAAGGTCACAGACTTCAAAACATTCACAGTAGATATGAATCAAGTCTTCATTGATGTATAATGCTATATAGTGAATCAATGTTACTTTGAGAGAAAAAAAGTGCTGTGAGTGCTTATAGAATGCATGTGTTGAGTGTTACAATTATTCATATATGTTTTGATTATTTGATATTATGGATCTGAAAAAAAATAACCAAATTAAAAATGCTAGAATGAAAAAAAGAAATTTTAAGACCTAGAAAAGATTAAAATGGGTTAAAGTATGAGAAATTATTGAATATATATTTAGAACATTCCATGATTTTGTTCCTTTGTCATAAAAACTAGTGTGGAAGCAATGGGTTCAATGTAATTTAATATAGCCTGTCTTTCCAAAAACCAAACAACTTTAAACTTAAACATGTTTGGGATAGGTACAGCAAGCCGACATATCATTCTCAGTGATTAGTATAGCTGCTTCTCCATTTATGAAAAATTTTGAGTTTTCATCATTAATTTGAACCTGCAAATCTCTTTTATTGGGAACTTCCTGTAAGGTTATTTCCTCTACCAATACATATTGGCAACTATTCTCCAATTTATAGATTTGGGGAAATTGTCTTTCTAAAGCAATGTGCTAATAACCTATTGCACTTAGTAGATGATTAATAAATGCATATAATATTTAAATAATTAACATTGTCACTGACAAAATATCAACAATTTGCAATATATTGTACAAGGAGTTAAGGATACAAAGAAATATAACTAGGATCAAACTGCATATGCCAAATGTTAAATTAAGATTATGGGCAACAAGTACTTTAAAACAATGAACAATCAGTCATAATTTCTATTTTAAGCATGAAAAAAAAGTTTTGCTTTACACAGATGAAATTTGCACTTTGTACTACAGATAACCTTTCCATCTAAAACCTTCTTTTCCACTTTAACTTTGTCATGCCTCTGAATAGGATCGATTATTTGGCTTATTAATGCAAGCAAAGTAACAATGAGAGGTGCTTTTCAGTGACACTGGCTTTTAGGAAGTGGTGGTCCTTTTTAGAAGAAACAGTTAGTAATCTTGAGATCCCTTAAGCTAGTATAATCCTCTGGGTGCCTGTCCAATAGGGAACACAATTTTGCCTGAGATAGGCTCTCTAAGTGATGCATAAACACTAATTGTAAATATCTCATATAGACCAGCCACCTGCTTCCCAGACTTACATCATTCACACTTAATTTATATGCAGGTGGCATGCACATCATTTTCTCTTAATTTCTGCATAACAGTTCATTTTCACTTTACTTGGAATCAGCATTTCTCTTAGAGCATTTTTAAAAAGTATAGTTTTGCCATAACCTGGACCAAAGCCATGAAATCAATGACAGACCTATTTTGAGGAATATAAATAAAAACAGTGAAAGAAAACTTCCAAACAGAATAACTTGTTTAAAAAAAAGAAATAAATAAAGAAAAAGAACAATCAACTCTTGAATTCTAGATTGAATGTGAAACGGTCCCTTTAAAGCAAAATGCCATGAGTTCATTATGTATTCTCTAAGAGTCTTCACAAGAGGGAGGGGGAGAACAGTGAGGAGGAAGCCACCTTAAATTCTTCATAGCTGTCCTGGTTGGTTTATCTACTGTGATTTACTGTTGTGATTGTTGACTAGCTGACCACTGATTTTAACACTGAGGTATAGAAGAGACAGATTGACATGGGTTTCATTAAAATTCAAGAAACTCAACTCCACAGAGAGCATGACTAACTTCCTTATACATGACAGGAATCCCCACAGATGGTACTTCACCCTTGCTAAAGGAATTAAGTCTACCAAAAGAATCCCTGTCTATAAGCAGCCAATTCCCCAAATCTACAGGCTCATCTGCACAGAAATTCTTTATACTGTCATTCTTAAGTACCTTAGGGTAGCTCTGAAAGACAGGGGGCCGAGAGGGAGCAGCATCGGCTGCCTTCACTACCCCTCAAGCATGCTGGTGGCATGGGGATGATGGGATTATAAAGTAAACATCATAAAACACAGGGCTAGGGCATCCAGTGGCCACAGTCTATTTGCTGATTTTCCTTTGCCCAGGAAGAACTGGAGATGGAATTCTTATTACAATTACACAGAATCCCTGTACCAAATTGGCAGTTATTAAACCATTAAGTGAGTGCACAAATGAATATTATATTTGGTTCCTGGGTCAATTAACTTCTTCCTTACCCTCCCTCCTTCTTCTCCAGATTTTTCATGCTCATGATTTCTATCTTTTTTCTTCAAATGTTTAAGTGACCTAGGAAATAAAAAAAAATGCCACATACACAGAATATCCATCACATGTTCATTAAATTGTGTCATACAGGACATAAAGGAGGCTGCCTTGTCTTTCCTTGCCTGTCTGTTTGTCAATCAGAGGCACCATAATTAAATCATAGGAGGAGAGAAGAGGAGGAAAAAGGGTAATGTGCAGACATTTCCAAATTAAGAATAAAAGAATGGGCATTTAATAAAGAAAGGAAAACAATATTTTTTAAATGACCTAGTTGTCTACATTGTTAATAACTAAACTGTACGAAGTGTTTTTGTCTTCCTGAGTTTTCTATCTCCAACCAGCCCAGACACCAGGATTATGTTGGTTTTGTCACTAACAAGGACATATTAGAAAGGTCATCTAGGTCAGCTTTCAGTTTATATGAAATCTACTGAAATATATACTAGAGAAGTATATGTAGAGCTGTCAGCATAAAACATATGGGAGGTTACAATATAGTTTCTGTTGAATTAAGCATTATACACATTTGGCATCTCTGTTTCTCAAGTGGGAGTTGTTATAGAAGTTACAATTTCCTGCTGTAATCCTCCCCAAATCTCTCCTCTAGAAAGATGATATTCTACTTTGTTACTGGGTCCAGAATGAAAGTTTTCATTGTACTTTTGTCAATCCAATAATTATTTTCTTTCTTTTTCCTTCTTTATTTTGGAGGTGATTGGTTGGGATCAAAAAGTAGGGATAAGACAGTTATGAGCCTAAGACAAAATATAAAACTTTTATCTCCCTGAATTTAAAAATTATACTCTTTGTTAAAGTCCATCAAAGGCTCTGAGTCTTCTCTATAACACAAATACCTTGGTATATTGCAAAAGAAATTCTTATATGTCATGATGGATGTGGAGAGTGTGAGGGATTTCTATCATTAAAATATATATTCATTTATAAAAATGAATAATAAAAATGGTGACAAAATATGTATTCACAAGAAATTCAATTTCAGTTTCAGAATGAGTTTTTAGAAAATGAGACCAGATATTAGGCTTGGGAATTTTTCATTAAATTAAAAAAAATAGAAAATTATGTGTTTGATGTTGATTTTCCCAAAACAAAAACCCTTCTCTCCCCACACCAAAGTACTAAGGTGATATCAAAGATGCTGTTCAAAGATGAACAACAAATGCTTTTGTCATATACACCTTTACACATTAAGTCCAGATAGAAATTATTGCTCCTGGAAAATATTATTATAATGTGACATGATGTATCACATCCCTAAACTGGGACAGTTTCAAGCTGAAAGTGAGTTTTCTGGTAAAAACGAAATGCCAAATTGTAAGAGCTTCTTTCTATGATACCATAATTTTGTCAATTATGAGTTTGGGATGAGGGAACAATTCAGAATCAGCTTTCTCTGAATTATCAATGGCATTTTCATACTTGTTTAATGAGAATAGTCATCTCCTCTGCCAACCATAAAATAGTTTCTTTATATAGCATTATAAGGAGTATATAGTAACAATGAATCAATAATTAAATGAGTAAGAGTGAATCTTTTGCTAGCTTTCATAAATCTTAATGTGGGAATATTAATTCTCCAAAGCTTTTGAAAGGAGAGGCTTTTATACTATTGAATCTGTAAAACCACCCTCATTCAGCATCAATTCTACCTCAGATTTTTCTTTTGTGCCTAAAATTCAAACCAAGTTGGATTCATCAGAAGTCTTGGAGAATTTTTGCTCTTATAGTTTCCACACTAATGACATCAAACTCAAAGAGCAAAATGGACTGCTAAATTATTCATAAGTATCCTTGTGAGTTATATGTTGACATAGGGAATGGCACATTAACATTATTTTAAAAATTATTTTGTTAAATATTTTCCAATTATGGTCTAATCTGCTTCAGGCACATTTAGTAGTATTGTAAGTCATGTGAATTTCTTGGACTGTCTATTTGATACCTCAGTTCCAGTTTAGAGGGCAGAACATTTTTATGGGTGACTGCATTATTCCAGTGGCTATCTTATTATTCATATTATTAAAATATTAGTGACATTCTACTTCTGCAGAATGATTATACATGTACCTGTTCTTAAGACATATTCAATTATCCTTTATTTTGGGGAGAGGAGGAGTGAAGAAAGAAAAGGGGGAGGGAGAAAAGGAGGGAGAGAGAGAGAGAGAGAGAGAGAGGAAAAAGATTTTGTTTATCTTGGGATGGGCTTTATTTCTAACTTGCTAAGTATCTCTCTAGAGTAAAAGCATTGGAGAACTGTCCATCACTGAAACAGATGTGTCAGGCATCAATTTATAACTTTTTTTCCATTTGTAGGAAGGCTAGAGTCATCTATAATGGAGAAAGGGTGAGGTACAGGGCATAAGCCACCATCAAGAGATTTTGGTATGTTCAAAACAGAGACAGCGAGGGCAGAAGGTGAGCCACAAAGCTATACTCTCAGAAAAAAAAAAAAAGCTTACTAACCAAGAGAAGAGCTTTAAGCAAAGGGTAAGGGCCCTTTTCATCAGATTTGTTTTTAAGAATTTCTTATGTCCTATGTAAGGGAGCTATTGCTATGCTATTTTTTAATACATATCCTCCCCTTTATCCATCTAGAATTAAACCAACTTTTAAATCCACCTCATCCTTGAGGTCTTCTCTTTCAAGCCCACAAAGTGACTAAGGGAAATAGCAGAAAGCCACTGGCCAAGGAGTCAGATGATCCAAGACTAGAACTCAGGCTTACCACTAACTCATTGGGTGAGAATAGAAAAGTCACCATCTATATGAAACTTAGATTCCTTACCTTCAAAATGCCAGGGGGTTAAAGGGTTAGACTAAGGAGGATTAATCTCAAAAATATTTTCTTTCTTTAGAAATTTATTACTCTCACTTGCATGAACAGATACTAAGTGAAATGATCAGAATTATGTCATTATACATGGCAACAGCAAGAATTATACAATGATCAATTCTGATGGATGTGGTTCTCTTCAACAATGAGATGATTCAAGATAGTTCCAATGGTCTTGTGATGAAAAGAACCATCTGCAACCAAAGAATGGATTGGGAACTGAGTGTGGATTACAAAATCATATTTTCATTCTTTTTGTTGTTGTTTGCTGGCATTTTGTTTTCTCACTTTTTTTTTCTTTTTTGATCTGATTTTTCTTGTGCAGTATATTTGTGGAAATATATATATAGAAAATTGCATATGTTTAACATATATTGGATTAATTGCCATCTAGGGGAGGGAAGGGTGAAAGGGAGGGGAAATTTTTGGAATACAAGATTTTGCAAGGGTGAATGTTGAAAATTATCCATTCATATGTTTTGAAAATAAAAATCTTAAAAAAAACCAAATAAATAATTTATCACTCTCTGTACCTTTACCTTCCATACTCTTTACTCTCTCTCTTGACCTATATCCAATCAGTTTCCATGTCTTGTTAATTCTGCCGCCAGAACATCTTCTATTCTTCTATTCACTTCTATAAATTCACAGTCACAACCTTAGGGTAGCCCACTTCCCCATCACCTCTTGGCCTCCCAGTTAGTCTCTTCTCCTAGTCTTTCTGCCCTCCCTCTATTCTCTATAGAAATTCCAAAGGATATCAGTAAGACATTAATATGATTAATAGACTCCTTAATTAAAAAAATATCTAAAATATCTAAATCCAAACTTAAATTCATATGTTCCTGACTTCAGGCCTAGATTTCAGTCCCCTGAACCATCTAGCTTCTCCCATTACAATTCTTCTTGTGTGTGTGTGTGTGTGTGTGTGTGTTTGTGTGTGTGTGTGTGTTTTCCCAAAAAAATTCTCAGCCCAGGTGTCAATTCCTTCAGGGGTCCTCCCCCAATTTACTCTTTACACCCTAATTCACTGTTAAGTCTTAAAATTTTGACATTACCATGTTTGTACTTATTATTTACTTTTCTCTCTTTAGGTTATCACATTACCCATAGAGAAGCATAGAGATCTGCACTGCCTTCAAAAAACAAAAACAAAAATAATCTTTAACACCCCAAAGTTTCTCTAGTAGAGAAAGGACTATATTTTTAATAGCAGTACTATCCATGGCAATATGACAAAGAATACAGCAGTATCCACAACATTGTAAATGAATATCCTATAGAGGACAATGAAGAGGGGAGGTATGAACAACCTGTAGCTTTTAAAAATCAATGGGGAACTTGGAAGAACTTTGTGTATGTGTATGAAAGTTGTCATCTTTCATACCTATAAGATGACAATATGAATAGCTCATGTGGCATGTTGGAATGATTATAGGCAGGCAGACATAAAACTATATTGTTATTCTTTCAATTTCAGGGGAGAAAAAAAAATAAGGAACCTAGTACATTGGGTATATTTCCTGTAGTAAACTAATGGGTAAACAGGGATTGAAATTGTACACAATGGGCAGAAATGAAATGGTTTCAATCTAAAATTCTGAATAGAACATCCAAATTGATTAAATCACAGATCTCAAAAGTTACCAATTATTTTAAAATCTTTGTATATCTTGTGCTCTCCATGTTACAATGCAAGCCCCTTGAGGTGAGACAATGTTTCATTGTATCAACGCTAAGCACATAGTGCTTCACATGCAGCTGGTAATTATTTGATGTTTGAGTGAATGTGTCCCACATAGTTCTATATTATTTATGGGTTTACATTTGTGTGCTTGAGATTGTTAAATACTTGAAGACAAGCATTATGTCTTCACCTATATCTTTGATTTCTTAATATGATACCAAATTCAAAGCAGATTTGCTCTTCTACTCAAACCACACTGCCCCCTTCTCACCCCATCCCCACCTATCAAGTCCCAATTCTTAGACTGACCATTGACAACTAATTTCAATCTATCTCTTCAGTTTATATAGTAAATATCAATTATTAAAATAATCAGAATAGGTAGGTGGAACAGTGAATAGAGTACTAAGCCAGAATTCTGCAAGACTAACTTCCTGAATTTGTCTGTCCTTAGGCTCTATATTAGTTCTCCAAGCCCCATTTGGGCATTGTTAGGGTCCTAGCTGATTCAGTTTGAATGTAAATAGCAATGATTTCTGCTTTGGGCAGAAACCCTGTGGGTCTTTTCCTCCCAGATTTATTTATTTAGATTTTTTTTTTTGGAGGGGGGGGAGATCTAACTGAGAGGATATTCTTTGCCTCAATTGCTACACAGCCTTAATCACTAAATGGGTCAAACTGAGAACTGTTGAAGACCTTAATTTAAAAAAAGTTATGCATTACATTTCTAGTTGTCCATATCTGGCCACTGGACCCAGATGGGTCTAGGGGGAAAAGGGAGGCAGGTGATCTTGCAGAACCCTCCCTCCCTTAAATCTAATTTGTTTGCATGTCATGGTATTACTTCCCTGATGTCATGGCCCTCTTCAAGAATGGAGGACAAATAATAATATTTCATATTTTCTAAAATTCATTATCCTTATTATATTACTCTAGCTTTAATATTTTCTGATGTTATTTTTTAAAAAGAGGAATAAGCCCAAATTCTTTTTTATTTGTTATTTAGAGATCACAGCTATGCTTCCTGAAAATTTTGGTTAACTAAAAGCCTGTCTTCTGTTAATATTAATTTTACCTGACCAAAACCCAACTTATTATGGAATAACAATGTTAACATTTGATTTTCTTCAGGTAGAAGCCAAAGGGGAGTTTGAAGTCCCCAAAGCAATTTATTTATTACCTCCCCTAGCTAATTTTGTAAGGATAGTTTCCCTTGATATAAAGTTTATTTGGTTATCTTTGTGATGTGTAAATCTCTCTTCTTATCAGTCCATTGTGAATCCTCTAAATATAGTTTAAGCTGTCACCTGATTTATTGTATCTAAAGATTCTATTTAAGGAGGTTTGTCTCTCAGGGAATGTAGGAGATTATGATGTGGGAAAGATTCCAATCTTTGATTCCCAACCCCCCCTAGCTAATGTAAATTACCCTTTGACTCACAAATCCTGGTCCCTTTGAATTCCAATAGAAGATCCGGACCTGTCCCAGCCCCACCTGGATCTGAGCCAACTTTGGGGCTACACCCCAAAGCCTCTTGAGCTAAGTCTCTGACTTAAAAGGACCACACTGGGAACCCCTCTTTGCAGAGATTCCAAACATGGTTGCCATGTGAGGACCCTCTGTCCACTGGACCCTCTGTCCAGTTCCCTCCTTATCTCTACCTCCACCTATCTCCTACTTCTAAACTCAACAATAAACCTCTTTTATCAATCTAGCTCTCCGGGCCAATAAATACTTTTATTGGGAATTTCGGGGCCGCTATTAAACCTCATTTACCGCCGTATCCTTGCACCGAATCCAAGGGGGTTGCAGGGGAACTCTGACTCCCTGTACCCCAAACCTGCCACTAGACCTTAAGTAAACCCTAATTTCATTTAGGTACCCCAAATCTAGACCGCAACATTTGGTCTACACCTCAACAATTATGCTTAACTAGGTTTCTTCAACTTTTAAGACAGAGTAAGAAGCATGAGGTCATGATGTTTTGTGATACTCTGGCCATAAGCATTTCTTTCTGCTGTTGCTTTCAATGCCTAGAAAATTTCCATGAATTGCATTTTTAAGTCCCCTCACTTGCAAAAAAGAAGCTCTTTGCTTATGATAATGCTGGACTTTCAGAATCCCCAAGCATAGGGAGATTGTGTGTGTGTGTGTGTGTGTGTGGTGTGTAAATGTATTATTTATTAATATTGTTTGAATCTAGTTTTATATGGCTAGAAACTGTTTAACCGGAAATTATAGGTCATGCTGCTCTCAGACACTCTCCTGGAATTTCAGAAAGCTTGTTTTTTGTCCAACCATTTCAAGTCAATCCTACTGAATAAATAAAGCATAATTTGAAAAATTCTGACAAAATCTTAATAATTTCTGGCAAAATTTTGACAATTTTACATCTTTTCTGTGGATCTTTGAACTATGAATTCAGAGGGTCATAGATTCAAAACTAAAAGGGATCTAATCTTACTTTCTCGTTTGATAGATGAAGAAACTGTTGCTAAAAACTTAATTGACTTCCTCAAATTTGAAGCAGTTATAAATGGCACACAAGCAATTCAAGTTCAGAGCCTCAAATTCAAATCTGGTGCCATTTCCAATGTTCCTCACTGTCAAAACTGGGTATTTATTGACATGATTCAAAGATCACAAAAGATCCCATGTACAAAGCCAACATCATCAAGGAGGGAAGAACAAATTAGGTACCAACTACTAATGTACCTGATGCGGTTCTAGTGGCAGTATAGAGAGTTGTGGGAACCCTTTCTGGTCAGCACAGATGTTCAACATGAAAGAATTTACAAACCTGAAGAGTTTAAGTGTAAAAAAAAAGGAGCTTCTTGTTGCCATTGCAGGAGTCAAATTTTGCTAGGAAGACTGACTTCCTAGTGACAAAGTCCTAGCAGAGAGAGATAAACAAGGGGTGTAGAGAAATCCTGGCAGAGAGATAAAGAAAGGTTAATGTTGAGAAGAGAATATCTTCATAGGGGCCCTCACAGGCAACTATGCCAAGGAGAGAGATTCCTTGACAAGGCATGATCCTACTTTTGAGACTCTGCAAATTATGAGTTTGAAATTGCATGTTTTTATAAGGAAATCTCAGACAGACAATTTTCATCTCAATAGAGGACAATAAAAATATCAAGTCTAGATCTCTAGCTAAATGAGACCATTTAAGTTCGAGCTAAGTAGGAGTGGTCCTGGATTCGATAAAAGATGCAACTAGTCCCACCAAGATAAAAGAATGAAACTATTTTTTTTTCTGATTCCCTAAAGCAGACTTCTCCCAGAACAGAATTTCTCCTCACCTCCCCACCACCAAACTCAGAACAGTTTCAAGGAGGACAGTTTCAGGGTTTTCCTGTCAAACCCAGTGCTGTCATGCTGGCCCACCTGGAGAGTGCTGAGGGTAATGCGACTTGGAAACCCAGTAATAGAAGAAATTAATTCCTGGAATACTCTTTTTCCTGTAATTATTACTCATTTTCTTTTTTTCTGGTTGTTTCTTAATCCTAAAATTTTCGCCCCTTGGTAAAATATCCATTCCATTCCTTTTTGTGGGAGAAGGGGGGAAAACTGTTAGTAACTTGAAAGAATGAATATCTCTCAGATATTTCTAGAGACTAACTTTTAGAAGATGAAATTAGCCAGTGTGCTTTCCTATAGCCTGATTATACCTATTACCATGAAGCTGTATAGACTGAACTCAATTATCTGATATTATTAGGACTAAGTTATTCAGTATTTTGAGTGCAAACAAAGACTCTCCAGGGTTACTGATCTGTGTCAACCTTCAGGGCATCATTACTGACCAGAGACAATGAGTTGTGGCAGAAATGCTGATTGGAAGGCTACAGGACATTTGTAAAAGCCAAATTTAGACAAGGATATCCCACAAATCCCATTTGATTCCTTTGAGCATTTCTAATTTATGGAAACATCTCTGAGAGCAGTAAATGATATTTGTACTTTTCTTAGAGGCTGATTGTTCTCAGGAAATAATGATTATGCCTTGACTGTTCATTGGAATAAAAATTAAGTCTCTCTCCTGAATCTGCGACACAATAGGTTATATTCATTGTACCACCTTGAGAGTAGAGACCAGATGGGTATTGTGTGCTCTGCCATATTATTCCACCATAGTCAATAGCTAGCTTTTCTGGACTCCAACTAGCTGTCTTAGTAGTTTTTTCTTTTCTTTTAAGTATAAAGAATTGGTTAGGCTTTTTCTGAGTTGGTAACATGGGTAGATAAATGTCAAAACAAAACAAAACAAAAAAGCTGGGGGGGAGAGGTTTTAGAAAATTTACTTCTAGTTCATTGTCTTTTAGGAAGTTCATTTTGATGTTTCTATGTATAAGATAGGTTCTATTTTACGCTTAGGATCTTTTAATATTCTTTTTACTCCATTTACAAGTTTTAGATCACATGATCAGAAGGTAATAAGACTAATGATAGAGAGAGAAAAATAGCCAGTGCAAGTGCTTGTACATATACATACATAATACGACTGGGGGATAAAGCAGTATGAGTGGACAGATGGTCAGACCAGAAGGCAAGGTATAAGATGTTTATATTATAATCTTCCAGTGTGTTCCAGTCAATCTATAGATACATGAAGGTATGAATATGAAAAACATGATTTTAACCAGTGTAAAAGTTTGTCCAATATGGCTGCATATAAAATTCAGCTAAAGTATATTGACTGATGGGCCAAATCTTTCATATAGAAAAAACTTGATTCATTATTAGCTATTCCATTAGGATGCATCTTCAAAACAAAATCAGGACAAAACTTTTCAGTTATCCATTGGCCCAATGGATGAAATTGTGTTACCAGATTGACACTGCTTATACACATCACTTATATACTTGTAAGCAAGATCCCCACAAGCTATGTGAGGTAAGGCAAAGGAGCTATTACCCCTATCAAAAAATAAAAAAAATCTTTTAAAGAACATTCTTCTATTTTTTTCAAAACTAAAGTTTAATTAAGAAGAAAGAAAACTGATCATGTGGTATGAACTCAAGGACAGAAAAACTCCTAAGCTCTAGAATGACTCTGGGGACTGGTTGTTTGGATAGTTTTGCTTTCTTGCTGTTTTATTTCTGGGAGTGGTTGGGGATGGGGGCATATTATAGTATTTTGGATGGATGATTATTGCAAAGTGCCAGGTACTAAAACATCTGTTATAAAACATGTGCTATAGCTTGGGGGTATAGTCTGAAACCAGTCAGTATTATTTGTGAGAGAGACAAGAAAAGAAGAAATAAATGAATACAACCTTAACATTTTTTCAAGAATCCATTATTTAATATTATCTTATTTTTTGTATAAAGTTCATGTCATAATGAAAATAAAAAATTCTGTTGTACAATATCAATGAGAAATAATTTTAAAAAGTCTTCGAATTTAGCTGAGAATGGGAAATAATCACCTCAGTATTGAGAGACTTGTCAACTCAGCATTTTCTTTAGTATAGAAGGGAGGATAAACTCTTAAAACAACAACAACAACAACAATAACCCCTAACTACTTTGGGGTAGCTATGAACTATGTTCATAGCACTATCACAGGGGTATCACAATCTAAAACAGCTCTCAAAGAACTTATCATTAGTTGGGGAATGCACATATACACATACACATGAAACACTAATAATACATATATATATACACACACACACAGATATATGTATGTATATGTGTATGTGACAGAGAGACTGACATACAGACAGAGAAAGAGAGAGAGAAAATGAGAAAGACAGAGAGACAGAGAGAGGGACACAGAGAGAGAGAGAGACACCTACAGAGACAGAGACAGACAGAGAGACACAGAGAGGGGGGACAATAAGCACTTCTGGTTCAGAGGTACAAGAGTTCATTGTGAGCTGGACTAGTCAGGGAAAGTTTTTGGGAGATTGAAGAAAAAGCTGAGGAATAGAAAGGACTGAGCTAGCTAAAAAGTGAAAACAAATGTAGAGATAGATGTGAGGAACAACATAAATAAATATATGGAGTCTGGAATAAATATAAATTATTGGGAACACAAATAAAAGACTTCCTTTTGAAATAACATACCTATTTCTTCTTTTTGGGATAACTGTCTACCTAGACTACCTATAGAATGGAACCTAGATTCCCACTCTATCACTTTTCTGTTGCTTCTAAAATAAATCCATGCCATTATTTATCTTTTACAAGTTTTTTTTTTAAATTATTACTTCTGATAACTATCAGGGAATAGGGATGTTAAAAGTAAAATTTATAAATATTCCTAAAATTTTATGGTAAAGGAATGAACATTCTGTGTTTTTGTTGAAAAGTAAATGAGATATTCTGCTAAGTTTGTAGATTTCTTCTTTGATTCATCTCTCAGTTCTTGTTTTAAGAATCAGCCTTCGTATGAATGAATTAACATTACAGATGAGAAAAAGCTTATCTGAGCACAGATGTTTCATCCTAAAGCAACTCAAATCTAATGATAAATTGGCTTGAATGTTATAGCTCATAAAACATCTAGCCTCAACCTATCCTTTATCTAGTCATTCTCTTCAGATAGTCAGCCTTTGACCTTAAGTGGAGATAATAGATTTGTGTAGACAATCCCTACTAAGAATAGTGAAATTCTCAGCATGTTACATAATCCACTCTATAGTCTGAGTATAAATCCAAAGATTGTCTATTATTTTTATTTTTAGCTTTTTATTTTCAAAATATAAGCATAGATAATTTTCAACATTCTGGTGAATAACCTTGTGTTCCAAATTTTTTCTCCCTCTCTTTCCTCCATCCCCTCTTTTAGACAGCAAGTAATCCAATATATGTTAAACCTGTGCAATTCTTCTATACATATTTCCACAGTTATCATGCTGCACAAGAAAAAGGATTATCTATTCTTACACTGGAATAAGCTTCCATCCCATGATTGCACTTCCCCATGTGAGAGATAGGTACTTCCTTTGAAACACAAGTTTTTCAAAGCATTTGGAACAGTTGACTCTTGTCATCTATTTTGGAAATTACAAACAATTTAACTCCCTGAACTTTAACTCCAACTTTTTTGTTTTCAAAATCATAGAATTTAAATTGAAAAAGGAGCATAACAAAATTGATGCTTAATTGTGAATCTCTTTTCCAACATCTCCAACAAATGGCCCTCTATTTATCTCTAGTGCACTGTCACTGAAAAGATACCTATGACCTACTATTAAGACAGTTCATTTTATTTTGGGGTAGCTCTAATTCAATTAAAAAATATTTATTTCAAGTTAGGTATTTGAAAGACTCTGTGCTTGGTTTGGGTTATTCAAAAAATATGCAGGCAAAGTCTTTATTCTCTAAAATTTTACATTCTAATGGCAAATACAACATGTAAACATATTAGTAAGTACCAGATAATTTTATTAGCATAATGACTAAGATAATCAGAAATGGCTTCTTTTATTCAGTGTCACGTATGTTGAATCTTGAAGAAAGCTAAAGATTCTGAGATGGAGATTGAAAAGGAGGAGATTACAACATTGGGAAATAGCTTATACAAAAACATGGGCATGGGACACAGGATGCTAAATTTGATCAATAAAAAGTAGGTCAATTTGACTGGAATATACAGCATAATAGGTGAATAATATGAAGCAAAAGAAAAGATAGGCAAGACCTAGAATATGGAAAACCTAAACTCTAGATCTAACTCAGATTTTTTTTTTTGTTTGGACAGGCAACAGGGAGCAACAGAAAATTCCTAAGCATGGGAGTAGCATAATTAAAATTCTTTAATAAGATTTTTCTGAGAACGTTATGGAAGACAGATTAGAGTAAGAGACTGGAGCCAGAGAGACCAATTACTACACAACTACAATAGTCTAACAAAGAAGTGATGTGGTCCTAAATTAAGGCATATATGTGAAAAAAGAAGGGATGGATAAAAGAAATATCATGGAAGAAGATTGATAGCATATTAGACATAGCACTTAAATGAGAGGGAAGATGACTCTGACGCTTTGAATCAAGTGAATAGAAGACTGATATTATTCTCAGTATAAATAGGGATGTTCAAAAGACAGAGGGGGTTGAGATGAGTTCAAATTTTAGACATGTTGACTTTGAGTTGTTAGGATATATAGATGATTATGTCTCCTGGGCAATTAAGGGGACAGAGTTGGAATTCAGGAAAGAGAGTAAAGTTATGGAAGTTGGTCAGTCAATTGCGAGTATATGATAATTGAATTTATGGTAATTGAAAAAAAATCACCCAGAGTTATAGAAAAAGAAGTACCTTCTTCAATCCCATGGCATTCAAATACTTTTATTTATTATTATCTACTTTTGTGACCATGACAATTCATCCTTCTTTTCTGAATCTAACTTTCCTCATTTGGAAAATGGGAAAAGCTGACTGTTCCATAGATTAGTGGTGAAAAAAGTACTCTATAAGTGTTAAAATGCTATATAAATTCAAGTTCTTTTTCCTTCCTATATAAATTCAAGTTGCTTTTCTTTTTCCTTCCTTAGTAACATAATATGGGTCTTCAGATCTTCTTATGGCTTAAACTCACTGAAAACAAGTAGTTACTGTCTGACCAGATCTTTACACTTTTCTTGGATTTCTATTGCTCATTAACCATTTTACTTTCAGCTATTCCAGTCTAGTTATTTTTTCCCAGAAGGGGATGAGAGAAGGAACAGAATAAGAGTTGAATAATCTTCCCTTCTCACCAATAATTCAGAGAAGGTAATATTTAAGAAGAGATTCAGACTCATTAAATTCAGATAGTTAATTTTTTTTTTTTTTGCATCTCCTCTTTTTTGATTGTTCAAAGAGATTTTGAATAAATTTGAAAGCTTTTAGGTAAATGTATATTTTATTTGCCCTTATCATATGCAGTCTATCCCTCTTCAAGAGGGTCTATCATTCCTATTTTTAAGCCATGTTCTCCAAATCCAAAAACTAGTGTTGTCAGATACTATATTCATAGCAAATAATGTTGAAATCTATCCTCCACTTTTGAATCCCTAACTTGAAAATCAACAGTAGTGATGAAAACCACCACCAATCTCCTCATAATCTTTATTCTTCTTTTCTTTATATAAATGTCTAAAAGTGGATGGTTCTTAACAAGTTTGAAGTTAACTTGTTTGGGCCTCAGTTTCCACAGCTATGAAATCAGAAGATTGAACCAGATGGTCTCTGAGGTCTTTCCAACTCTAGTTGCATTATTAAGGATCTTTTTTAGCTTAATAAATGCTTGTTGATTGGCAAATAGACATGCCATAGCATTTACCATCAGTGAAACAGATAGTAAGCCTTTAGGGCACTTAGTTATGCTTTGTTCTCTCTAATTTCCTATTTCTTTTAAGTCATAAATTTCATTTCTATAGTTATATTGAATTCCTTTGAGGGCAGGAACTGATTCATAGTTTTCTATTCACCGCAACAAATGTCTCCCTCCCATCCCCTATAATGTCATTCAATTGATTTGAGTTGAGGTTATTTTTAATAAGCCAGGGAAACTTTATCCTAGATTTCCAAATCAAAAACACAACTTCCTTAATTATGTTAATCTTTTTGAAGCTCCATGTAATAGTGGGAGCTGGCTAAAAATATTAGCTCAATAACTACCCCCCCCCCAATCTTATTGCTCCTCCCTCTCTACAATTGGATACTGGTTGGGTGGAGTAGGAGGAGTGGAGAAAGTATTTCTTTTTTTTTTATTAGATAACAAAGACATCACAGAAGTTAATTTTGGGGAAAATGAGTTTGGACCTTGTCTACCTATTCTTTTTGGCTGCTATCACCAGGGAGGGAAAAACAATAATACTATAAATGTATTTTTATTGTCCTGTTATCATTAGGCAGGTAGTACATTTACTACTGAAGCTTCCTAGGATTGTTAGTAAATGAAAAAAAAAATCTTTTCAAGATCTGGGAGGAATTTAATCAGCCCTCATAAACACACACACACACACACACACACACACTCACATTTTGTACTCTTATCATTTCTGATTCCACACTGTATAAGACCTCTACTTGATCAATTTT
Organism: Sarcophilus harrisii; assembly: GCF_902635505.1. Classification (NCBI taxonomy): domain Eukaryota; kingdom Metazoa; phylum Chordata; class Mammalia; order Dasyuromorphia; family Dasyuridae; genus Sarcophilus; species Sarcophilus harrisii. The sequence continues at coordinate 374,638,687 of NC_045426.1, read as the reverse complement.
GTCAAAAGAGAACAGGAACTAGACTTTAATAATCAGGAAATTACAGTGCCTGGGACTGGAAGAGACTCTTATAAATGAATGGTACAATGAGAACAGCTGGATGTTTTTTTCTTTGTATTGACTACAGGACTTACAACAAAACTAAGCATATTCTATTCCTCAGCAAAGATTTCCTCAATGTCAGAGAACAGGACTCAGTTTCATCATCTGCAGTGTCATTGTATATATCAATCATCATCCAGCACATCTTAATCTCAATCTTTTGCTGCCTGACTATATTATTGCCTTCTATGTTCCCTTTTTTCATGAAGCTTCTCTTTTTATAGATAGTGAGAAAGAGGCAAAGACAAGAGAGATTCCACATAGACTTTTAGTTGTCTAGGTTTAAGATTTCCCTTTGTACTTTCTTTTTTTATTTATGTTGTGGTTTACTCATTTATAGCAAATGATGCCTAAGAATGTAAAAAGAATGCAGTGTTTTTGTCAGTGGAAAAAATACTCTTTAAAAGTATGTAGCAGCAAAAAAGTAAGATTTAAAGACAACAGGTAGACAATGTCACTTCTTAAAAAAATAGTGAACCAAAGGAGAAAGAAGTGGTGGAAACAGGATGAATTAACCAGTATTACAGCACTACTTATCCAAAGAGATCACTTCTTGAGCAATTGGTTCAATGATCTAAACAAGGATCCAAATGATCACAAAGATATTTCAGTTCAAGATGATAATTTCCTTTACTAACAATTATTAGACTTTGGAGATAAAAATTTCCAGACTTCTCTTGCCCACCATCCCTCTTCCAGAAAAAAAAAAAAGACGCTTAGAAATCATCTTGTCTATTTCACTCATTTTACAGCTTATTTAGACAGAGAGATTAAATAACTATAATACTAAAGGGATCAAAGATTGAAAGATCTTATATACCCCAAATATCTATTGCAGAACTTCTTATATAATGAGATTAGGGACAGCTAGGTGGGGCAGTGAATAGAGCACCAGCCCTGAAGTCAGGAAGACCTGAGTTCAAATCTGGTCTCAGATACTTAATACTTCCTAGCTATGTGACCCTGAGCAAGTCACTTAACCCCAATTGCCTTTGCAAAAAAAGAAAGAAGAAAGAAAAAAAAAAGAAGTAATGAAATTGGAACAAAGTCAATGCCTTTCAATTGAAAAATGGTTTAACACATGTTGATACATGAATGTGATTCAATATCCTTTTCCTTAAGAAATTATGAATATGAAGGATTCAAAAAATCATGGAAAGATGCATATAAATTGAAACAAGGTAAAGTAGGCAGATGTAGGGAAATGATATATCATCTATCTATCTATAGATATAGATATAATAATGAAAGAACTACAAACAAAAGATAACAAAACAACAAACAGTATCCAAATTGAAAACTATTATAACAAAAAGTTTGGCTCCCAAGAAGGGAAATAAAAAACCCATTCGGTCTTGCTTTATAGAGCTTAGAGTATAACAGCAGTATGCTGCAAGAATTACATGGTAAATAGGTTATTTTGATTGAATCTTTTAAAAATATTTTTAATTATTCATTTCAAGATATGGTAGGGAATGGGTAGAGAGAATATATTTGGAAGTGATAGTGATGTGAAAATAATGAAGTCAATAAAATCTTTAAAATAAATATAAAATACTATGCTTATATAACAGGTAATGTGAGAATAGAAAGAATTTGTTCTTTTAGGCAATGTCTGGTGAATCACTGAGAATCAGACAAATACTATGGCAATTTTAAAGTTTATACTTAAATTTCAATTCAATAGATCAAAAGATATGTGTTAAATCAGTACAAAAGCAAAGACCACAAGCATGGTCATTGTGATTTGTTTTCTGTATAAATGATATATTGTATTTCCCAAAAAGAATCCAATAGATCTGATTTCAACAATACTGCCATCACATCGATTAAAATTCCTCAGCTGCTTTATTTTTTATTTAATTTTCTCCCAAAATTCAGAATTAAAAGTATGAGAAAAAGCTGACTTTATATAACAGTATTATGGAGAAATGTTTAATCTGTCTTCACTATTCTGCAAGTCACAGAATTCTCTAAAGCAGGGATATAAAATAAATTGCTCATGTATTTACTTAACTGTCTACTAAAGTCTTACCTGACATGGAGGTGACTTTAGGTTTTTGAAAGGGAAACCATTGTAATCCTGACTTTGATAGGACTTACTATGTTGGAAAAGCTTCAAATATAGACTTGGTATTGAATGCAGATTTGTTTTCCAGGAACAAAGCTGGCTGAAAACAAAGAGGCTCAGTGCCAGGATATCTACAATGTTATTTTGTTTTTTCTGGACAGAGCAACTGTTAGAGGTCAAGGGTTGTGATCTGTAGTGGTAGAGGGAGTACTTACACTGACAAAATTACAGATCCTTATAGTATTATGGATTACTTTTATGAAAACAATTCAATTTTGAAAGAGTCATGTCCTGTCAAGTATTCCATTCCTCTAGGTTTCCAAAAGCTAAGGGAGATAAGGAGAATTTGGAAAGTTACCAAGAAAGTAAAATAGGAGAGGCAAAAGAATCTGAATTGGTTTTGTCAGGAGAAGCTAAGGAAGTTTGACTATGAAGAACAACCAAAAGAAGAGAGATAAAACAAATATATTCTTCTAAAAGAGGTATTATTTAACTAGGACCTATTACTCTCTCCAGCCTCTTCCTTATCTCTCAATAAATCCTGATCTAGATACACATACATATATGTATATATTTTAAAATAATTAATTCTCTTTGTAGTCCTATCCTGGAAATAATCCATACACTTCATCAGACAACTCAAGGGTTCCATGACACAAATAAGGTTAAGAACCTCTATACTAAAGAATTTATGAAAAGAATTTAATGAATACCTGTCACTATCCACTTCAAATCATGGTAAGACAAATGAAAACGCAATTGAGTTGCAGCAGAAAGGCTTCAGAAAACTTCTGGACTCTACCAATTTTGAAAAACTGGAATATGTTGCCAAGAGAAGTCATAATTTCTAATTCTCTGAAGACTTTAATATTAGATTACTGTCTGAAATATCCTTTACAAAAAGGCAAAGGAATGGAACTATACTGTCTCTTTTTTATTATAATTTTTTGTTTCTAGGTTTTATTGATTGCATGATATCGCCAAATACAAAGAATATAGTCAATGATAAGGAATACATATTAGTATTTAAAACAAAAACAATCCCCCAGCATGTTGGCTCGTTCACCACTGCCCAACATTGTCTAATGGTCAAAATTTAACAAAGTTATCTATTGATGAGCCATGGTATAAAATGGGAAGTGGAGATGAATATCCAAATGTGGAAGCACCAAATAAATATACATCCCAACACCAACCTGTTAAAGTCTCCCAGAAGCATGCATGCTAACAGCAATGGTATAGGTATTCTCTGGCATCTTTGGAGTATAATAGTAACCCAAAGTCATCACACATCACTACACTCTTCTTTCCCCTCCCCCCCAAAAACAACTTTATTAACTCGGGTATTTTTCAAAGAGCCTCCAGGAATAGGCAGATGGCATGCTCCTATTTGCACTATTCCACTGCAGAGAACTAAAGTTTAAACTATCAGCTACCTGCCATTTCTGGAATTGCTGCAGATAAAAACTCTTTGATGATTTCAGTTTTCTGCTGCTTGCTTGCAGGCTTACAGAGAATAATTGCTACCATAAGAAAGACTACTGAAATAGACAATAAACTGAATTTGGCTGGAAGTGCATTGTAATTTTGTTCTATATTGGTGAGCTGCACTGCTGGGACAAGTGTTTGTTTAAAACCAAAATACCAAACAAAGCCCCGGATTTAATGAGAACGTTATATTAAGGGCATCATCTTTGAGCTGGTTATGGCTACTAGGATCAAAATTGTTTATTAGGAAGAGAAAAGTTCTTTAGTCAAAGCCAATGATTTTCATGATGTTTTAAAAGTTCCCATTTAATACTGACATGCCAAGAATGCCACATGAAAGACCTCAATGAAGAGAAAAAAGAAAAAAAAAAGAAAGAAAGAGGAACCAGAGGGGAAACTAAGAAATAAGTAGAGGGACAAAAAAAAGGGGGGAAAGAAAGGGAATACTGAAGCTGAGGACTAATATTTAAAAGGGTCCTTTAGGTTTGCAAAGATCTTTCTTATCTCTCTGACAGAAATTACTCTGTATATCTTTATAGAGGTTTAAGTATGATTTAAATAGAAAAGGTGGTCAAGGGCCACATTTCTAGTAAGCTTCTTAGAGACAATTTGAACTTCAGTCTTCCAGACTCCAAACTCTCACACTCCAGAATCTTCATCTAGTAAGAGAGGGAAAGAAAAAAATAAAACACAACTTATTAAGACACACAAAACTAAGAAAAAGGGGACTGATTTAGAGGAGTACAAATATAAAGAAATTCCAAATATATTTCAGGGCAGGGGAAAGTCCTTTTATAAGGCTAAACACCTTTGTCCTTCCCTCTTTTCTGGTATTGAAGAAACATTTTGCCACTAACTTCAAACCAGCATTATTTATTTTTTTTTCCTCCCTTTTTCTGAGTCTTTTTGGGCCTGGAATAAAACCATTCTCCTTGTCTTCTGATAGTCTGCCTTGTCTGATAAGTGTGATAAATAGGCCTTTAATTTCAGCAAAACCAATTTGCCCCCTCCCTTTCTATCTGGTTTTACAGGTAAATTATGGAGAGATTATCTATTTTTTAAAAAAAGGATTTGTCATAGAACTTACCATTACCCTTTCACATTAGACCTTCCATTACATTTCTTTTTAGACATGTCTGATCTTCTCTACTAGATTGTAAAATTTTGAGAGCAAAGATTATATCTTTCTTTCCCCTGTATTAAGCACAGGATATGGCATGAAGTAGGCAATGTACCTGTTGAATGAATATATACATACAAATACATATATACACATACATATATATATTCCAGAAATACATTAGCTGTGTTCCTTCTCTCATTTGACCAAATCTTGCAGCACTTAGCACCATCCCTTGCATAAAATAAGTACTTCATAATTGTTTATTGAGTTAAACACATACTTCCTAATTTCTCTTAGTTAATATTTTTTCACATAGTTTTCTATGATTACAAAGAGTCAACACTACATTGAGAAAATCAGTATTGTTGGGTTGCATCCCAATGGCTTTAAGAGAGTTAATATAGAATCTCCATAGTACCTTACTAGGGTGGAATTTCAGCACTTGAAGATTTATAGGTAAAGATATACATACAGCCAGTTACATCTGGGTTCTTTTACTGTACTTGCATCGATTTCTTCCACAGACCTTATTTAATAATGTGTCCTGAAAATTAAATCATCTATTTAGTTCCAATATAACCCAAGATTCTAATTGGATTTGGAGGCAGTAATTTATGTAATATTAATGGATACCTTCAGAAAGTTGCTAATTAACAGCTGACCTTTATTTTTTCCTTTAAAAAAAAAAGGAACCGAGTATAATAAAAGAGGGAAAAGGGGGAAAAAACTTTTTCTCCCCTACTAACAAGGGTATAGATTTAATTAGCAAAAGGCAGCACACATCAGGGATGTTTTGGGGAACTGCATGATACATTATGTATCTGATTATATTATGCTTATAAAATGGCTAAATAATTTAAATTCAATTCAATAAAAATGTATTTTCAATGAGTAACTTAGGCTTTGGGTGATAGATTAAAAGCTTCCTATAACACAGAGATTTTATAAGATACTGCCAAACAAATTCGAAGTAAAAGATTACGTTTTGTTTCCCTTTTTAAGTAGCAAGATTTCTTCATTTTGTGCTATTTTCATAACAGCCTTGAATAAATATATACTGCATCATTTGAATGCTTTATGAAAAGGAAATGGAAGATTCAGGGTTACCATTACAGATAAAAAAAAAAAGCCACCACACACAACAAAACAGCTCTTCCCTTCATTTCTCAACCACGTTTCAACAATTTGAATTCCTCCCCATTCTGCACCCTTCTCCCCTGCACAAGATGTAAGACTTGTTTCCATTAGCTCTAAGATCATGTGGATCTTTTAGCCCTTCAAGAAGCTGATTCTTCATCTTATGCAAAATGTGTTGGTGGGCTTAGTGCAGTCCCCAGTGGAAAGAGATTTGTCTCAGAAAAAAAATCACAATTGTCTTCACTAATTGGCCCCTTTGTTGGCAGGGTAAACCGAGAGGCCAAGGACTAAATGGGCCATGAAAATTTTGCTACAATCTTAGTTCTGGAAATGGTCCCTTCAGATCAGGGTTGAGGCACAGTGGGGAGCTTATATTGGGAAATAATTCCCCTTTTAAGATAAAAAAAGAACAAAAAAACGTTCTCCCTTTCTAAATTTCAACAATTTATCATGCCTTCCCCCGGGTCCCTCCAATACCCATTATTACCTTGAATACAGTCAAAAATTATATTTGAAATGAAGAATTTTTAGAAAACATTTTAATAAAGTGTGTAACATTCAATGCCAATAAAATTTTAAACTAACCAATTTAGTTTCTAAAGTCATTCAATGTGAAGCTGATGGCCATTTAAAAAATTTCCCAAATTTTTTGGGAAGAACAATAACCATGCCCAAAAACTTTAATAATTAACCCAATTTGAATCCCATCCCTAATTTATCCCACCTTTATTTTTTTTTTTCACCAAGGTTATTTGATTTGAATTTTTAAGCAACAAGTTTGGTTTATTATATATTTTATTAATTTTTTTACATTTAACATCCACTTTTATCCCCATCTGGGAGGGGGGAAGAAGGAAAAAATGGGAAAGAGGGGAAAATTTAATCAAAACCCATTATATCCCCAAATAAAAGGCTATTAAATTAAAAAAAACAAAAAAAAAAAAATTCCAAACCTTTGTTCCACCCATTTTTACCCTCCCCTCCCCCAGAGGGAGGATGACAGAGGTTTTAATATATTTAAAAATTTTGAAATAATTATTAAAACAAAAAATTTGTTTTTTGTTGTGAAAAGAATTGGGGCCGGGGAAAATTGAAATTAGTTTTTAAAGGAAATAAAAATGGGTTGAAATTTGGGATTGGGTTAATGGATGGGGTTCCCTTGGGTTTTTTTCGGGGAAAATGTTGTTTTCTTCCTTAGTGTTTGGTTGTTTTGTGAAATGGGAATGGAATGGTTATTTTGTTGTTAAGTATAAATGATTTCCCCGGTTGTTTTACTCAGATGTTTGTAAGTTCTGGCCTTTTAAATTATTGTTGGTCTTTTTCCAGAAGAGTAATATTCCTTTTTATACCAAATTTATTAAAATTTCCAATGATGGACATTTGTTTCCTTTTTAAAACTAAAAAGGGCGCCCAAAAATTTGCATAAGGTTTTTTCTTTTTATAATTTTTATATTGTAGTAAATGTTGGATGGGTTGGTTTGATAATTTTGAATAGTTCCAAATTATTAAAATGGTTGGATTTGTTAAACCCCCAAAATGTCAATGTTCCCGTTTTTCCCATCCCTAACAATATTTTTTTCCCGTCATTTTAGCCAATTGACAGGTGTGTAGGTGGGTATTTTAGAGTTGTTTTTTTGCTTTCTTGAAAAAGATTGGGAATTTTTCAATTGACGAAAAGTTTAATTTCTTCCTTTGAAATTCCTGTTTAATTTACCATTTTTTCAATTGGAGAATGGTTGATTTTTTTAGGTTAATTTTATATATTTTAAATGAGGTTTATGGAATTCCCTTTATTTAAAAAATATTTTCCCGTTTTTGTTCCTTCTAATTTGTTGATTAGTTTTGTTTGTTTAAAAAATTTTTGTTTGGTATAATGAAATTTTTTTTTTGATGTAATGATTTGTTCTGTTTGGGCATAAAGATTTCCCTTCCAAGGTTTGAGGAGGTAAATATCCTATTTTTCAATTTTTGATATTTTTTTTTTGCCCGGTTTGAACCCTTTTTGATTTTATTTTGGTGTGGTAAAGGGATAATCCCTTGTTTTCCAATTTAGTTTCAATTTTTCCCCAGTTTTTCAAAAGTGGTTTTTCCCAAATTGGGATTTTGGGTTTTCCAAAGACTAGGTTGTTTTTGTTGATGTTTTATCCCTTGAATAATTTTTGATAATGATTTTTTAGCCAATATAAATAGTTTTGTAAGTGTTATAATAAATTTTTAGATTGGTAATAAAACCCTTTTTGTTTTTTTATTAATTTTGAAATTTTTTGATTTTGTTTTCCTATGAATTTGTTGTTTTTTTTAGGTCTTAAAATAGTTTTTGAGAGTTGATTGGTAGGCTAAATAAAAATTAGTTTAGGTAATTTTTTTTATTTTTTTGTATCCAAGGATTTATTTTTCAAAGATGATTTTTTGAAAAGTGGTTGTAATTTTTGTTTAAAGTTTTGATTTTTTGTGATGATTTTTTTTTTTATCAGTAGTTACTTTAAATGGTTTTTTTGTAATCTGATGTTGGATTTTTTTTAGTGAATATAAGAATGTGATGATTTGTGGGTTTTTTTTAACCAAAAACTTTAAAGTTGTGGATTATTTTTAACTTTTTGAGTTCTGGGGTTCCAATTTTAATTTGCAAAAAGGGTTTTTTCCCTTTTATTTTATTTTTAATTTTTTGTCTTTGTTGTAGGTTTTTCAAATTAAATGTAATTTGATGGTGGGACCTTGTTTACCCGATTTCTGGGAATGGTTGGGTTTGTCCCATTAATATGTTCTGATGGTTTTAAAAGATGTGCTGATTTTTTGGAAAAGTCCATTTATTCTATTTGGTTTTTTTAGGAATGGATTTGGATTTATCAAATGCTTTTTCTCTAAATATTATTTTTTTAATTTGGATTAACATGGCCAAATATTATAGTTTTCCTTATTGAACCAGCCCTGATTCCGGTATAAATCCTACTTGATCATAGTATTATCTTGGAGATGATTTTCGGTTTTTTTTAATATTTATTTAAGATTTTTGCATCAATATTATTAGAGTTGGTCTATAATTTTCTTTTCTGTTTTCAAGCCTACCTGGTTTAGGTTCATACCATGTTCATTTAGAAGGAATTTGGTAGGGACTCCTTATTCCCTATTTTATCAAATAATTTATACCTTGAGGGCCAATTTTCTTTAAATGTTTGGTAAAATTCCATTAAATCCATCTGGTCCTGTTTTTTCTTAGGGAGTTGTTTAATTGCCTGTTCTATTTCGTTTTTGAAATTGGGACTATTCAACAATTTTTTTGTCCTCTGTTAGTCTGGGAAGTCTGTTTTTGGAGGTAGTCATCCATTTTACTTGGTTATCAAATTTATTTAAAGTTGAGCAAAAATAATTTATTTCTCTAATTTCCTTCATTGGTGGAAAGTTCTCCTTTTCATTTTTAAGACTACTAATTTCATTTTCCTCCTCCTTTTTCTAAAATGATTTTACCAAAGGTTATTATTTTATTTTTTTTATAGAACCAACTCGTTTTATTAATTAGTTAATAGTTTTTTTACTTTCAATATTTTTAATTTCTCCTTTAATTTTTAGAATTTCCAATTTAGTATTTATTTGGGGTTTTAATTTGGTTTTTTTGTTTTTTTTATTGAAGCCCAATTATTAATCTTTTCTTTCTCTGTTTTATTCAATAAACCTAAGGAATAAAATTCTTTATTTACGTTTGGTCTCCAAATTTTTGATTCTCATCATTTATTATCTTAGGAAATTATTAATTGTATCTAAATTTGTGCTTCACCCAATCATTCTTTAAAAGAGATTGTTTAGTTTCCAATTACTTTTTGGTCTATTTCCCTAACTTTTTGTTGAATTATTTTTTGATCATGATCTGAAAAAAAGATTACTATTTCTGCTTTCTTATTTAATTTGAGGTCTTTTGTCCTAATATATGGTCAATTTTTGAATAGGTTCCATGAACCTGAGAAGAAAGATATTCCCTTCTATCTCCATTCAATTTTTCCAAAGATCCAAATACCTAATTTTTTTTCTATTTATTCTTTAATTTCTTATTTTTTTTTGGGTTTGATTTGTCTAATTCTGGAGGAAGGTTGAGATCTCCTACTAGAGTTTTGTTGTCTATTTCTTCTTGAACCCTTAACTTCTCCTTTGGAAGTTGGTGCCATACCACGGTATATATGTTTAATATAGATATTTTCTTGTTTATGTTCCCTTTAGCAGGATGTAGTTTCCTTCCTTGTTCTTTTAATTAGATCAATTTTTACTTTTTGTTGACTGAGATAAGGATGGCTCCCCTGCTTTTTGATTCACCTGAAGATAAAGATTTTGCCCCAGCCTTTTCCTTTACTCTTTATGTATCCCCTGCTTTAAATGCGTTTCTTGTAAACAACATATTGTAGGGTTCTGACTTTTGATCCAGTCTGCTATCTGCCTCCTCTTTATGGGGGAGTTCATCCCATTCACATTTACGGTTAGAATTACTAAATCTGTATTTCCTGCCATCCTAATAACCCCAGATTGTGCTTTACTTATTCTTGCCTCCCCAACCCTCTTTCCCCTTTTAAACTTATGTACCCTTTTGTATCACGATACTTATCCTCTTTATAATCCCTCCCTCCCCCCTTTGAGTCTTTCCCCCTTCCTTCTCTTATTACTCTTTTTCTTTTCCCTTTTCCTCTCCCCCGTTTTTAATGAGGTGAGAGAGAATTTTCTCTAAAACAAATGTCAATTGTTAATGCTGTAAAGTTATCCATGCATATGACCTGTAAATAAAAGGCTATTAAAAAAAATCAATTCCTCAAAAAGTTTTTTCTTAGAAGTAGGAATACTAATTTTTACACACAATTACCATGATACATAAAATATATATCTTGATATCACCAAGCAAATGTTTGGGGACATAGAGTGAAGGGAGGGAATGTTTTGACCTTGGACATGGTAAAGACCAAGACATTTAATTTTGTCCTTTGATCTAATACAAGGCTGGTTGATAGTCTCTTGTGATTGTTTTCCTTCAGACTACTTGATAATGGCCCATTAAGTCAACCCAATAGATTCCATTCATTTTATTATTAACCTCCTCCCCTCTCTTCTCACTTGTTTGTACAGTTTGATAGACCTGTTTCTGTCTGAAGAGACTGTTACTTTCACCTGAAAAGTTACAGTTAAATTGGTTTGCTTTTCAAAGCCTGCTAATGTTTACAGTTAGGTTTAAGAGGAAGTAAAGGAAAGGTACTGTAAAGATGTGAATTATCCATATTAGGCCAAGGTTATATCACTTTTAGGTTCTATCACTTTCTTCTCCAATCAAGTGATTTTCTGTGTATTTTCTATTTGGTTTGGCATGTAGTGGTTGATAATACTAAAGTTTTACTTGTGAGATTAACTTCAGCTGAATCTATATACATTTTGTTTATGGCTCTTGCTTACATGTTTTCTTTCCCTGTGAGCTATCTAAGAGTAGGGACTGGTTTTGCCTTTCTTTGTATCCCCAGAAATTACCATGGGTCTGGCCTGTATATTCTTGTAAACTAACTTGGTCAATATGTTTTTATTAATTGATTGAGAATCATTGAGCTCAAAGTCAAGCACTGTTTTTCCTTCTAAAGCCACATTTCTGACCTCCAATAAATTATTTAAAAAATTATTATTTATTGTTTGCTTTGTACCAAACAAGGGGGTAGATACAAAAAGACAAAAAAAATAGAGTTTTCCTGCTTTACATTCTGCTAGGGTTGATATTTTTTAAACAATAGATGGGCCCATGAGTTGTAAAGGAAACATATATATCTTTAGTTTCACTAATGGATATCTAATTTTCGTTTAAAAAATGTGTGAAGCCTTCACTAGAATATCATAAGGATCCTTGACAAACATTTTAAAGGCCCTGGTACTAGGAAGATAAAACATTCATTATGTAAAGATATTTTCTCTGCAACTTATAGTCTTAGCGAGAGAATTCTGAAGAAGTGAGAGTAATAAATGAGCTGTCCAGATACAAAATTAAAAAAAATAAGTAAGTAAATATCAATGTATGTCACTGGTAGGCTTAAACTTAGTTCTTTCTGGCTCAGAGGGCAGCTCTCTATCCACTCTGCTATGGCTAAACAAGATAAGATGCACACATGTATCCACTGGTGGGGAAAGGACACTACTAAATGGGAAAATAAGAATTAGGAATGTCTCTTAGCATTTGAAGCAACTCTTTTAAAATGTTAGTTCGAAAAGGTGAAGAGCATCTCCAGCATTGGTGCTGGAAAGTAGTACAAAGGCAATGAGAAAAATGATGGAATATCTTAGAAACAAGTAACCCAGTTTGTCTAGAAACATTGTACAAAAGGCATAATCAACAACCAACCTGGAAAAAATAGGCCAGACCAATGTTAAGAAAGGCTTTAAATGCCAAACAAAAAAGTATGTTTTATTCTAAAGGCAAAGGAGCAATGGGAGCCATTCTTGAGCAGCAGACTTAGAAGATCAGATACAGTGTTGGAAACATTCATGTGGCAGCTCTATTAAATAGGATGCATTATTTCAACTGGGGAAGGGGAAGCAAAGGATCTATGTTCCAGACACCATGCTAGGCACTTTTACAAATATTATCTAATTTGATCCTCATCACAATCTTTAAAGGTAAGTGCTGTTATTATGCTTATATTACAATGGAGGAAAAGGCAGCAAATATAGATTAAATGACTAGACTCATATAGCTAAGACCTGACTGGGGCCATATTTTAACTTAGATCTTTCTAAATGTAGATCTAGTGTTCTACCCATTGTACCACCTCCCTGCTTTAATATTTTTTTCAATGTTAGAATTCATAATTTCTTCTGGAACCATAGAATAAAGTGCTAAACACTAACAGTATCCAGTTAGGAATATATAGTCAGAATACACTTATTGACACATACTTCATTTGGAAAACACTGGGTAATTAGAAATAATTTCTAGAAGAACTGGCTGATTATATTATCTCCATTTTCAGAGAGAACTTTCAACCATCTTGTAAATAAATTTAGTAGAATAAATCAATCTATAGAAAGAATTTTAGAAAATAATTTAGGGGTAGCTACGTGACACAATGGATAGAGCACCAGCCCTGAAGTCAGAAGGACCTGAGTTGAAATTTGGCCTCAGACACTTAAAACTTTCTAACTGTGTGGCCCCAGGCAAGTCACTTAATTCCAATTGTCTCAGCAAAATAATTATAATAATAATAATCCAATATGATCATTTTAAAGATGAAGGGGGGAAAAGCTTGAGGCCTAAATTGTTTTAAAAGGATTTCTGAGGAAAGAGAGTGCATGGCTGACCATGTACTTCAATGGGAAAATAGGGTAGAGTAAGAGAGAGAAGAATGTGGATACACAGCACTCCAAACACTTATGGTGCTTTGGAAACATTGTCAGATGTACAATTTGAGGAGTTGAATGTGAGTCTTACCCCTCTCTTTAACAGTTGTATAGCAATTGGTTTCCTTTGAAGAGAGAGACAGAGAGAGACACACATACAGACAGAGAGAAAGGGGGAGAAGGGAAGGAGGGAGGGAAAGAGAGTGAGAGAGGAAACTTAAGACTAAATGACCTCTGGATTCCCTTCCAGCTCTAAATCTATGAACATATGAATCTAAGTTAGAAAATCAATAGTGTCATCTTCACATAGAATGAATAGAACAATAGGAGTTCAAAGAAACATCACAGAATAGCCTCATAGGGAATTCTTAAGAACAAAAGTTAATAGAAGTAAATCAGAAAGGAACAAGTCAGTAGAAAATAATTTCCATTTGATTTCTTTGTTATAAAAAAAATACAGTAGGATTCCTTTGCAATGAAGACAACTTCTTTTTCTTCAAATCTCACTCAGTGAACAGATAGATTCATTTCCCACTAATTCTTTCAACTGCTAGATTAGTGCAGCCTTAAAAATCAGAGGCATGGAACTCAATATATGTATTGAATGCATTAAACCAGAAAAAGAAGATAGTCATTGGAAAAGATCAAAACAGACAGCAAATGTGTCCATAATACAGTTCAGGTAGACTGACTTTTACGAGCCTTTGAACTGGATTTCAAAGACCCAAATTGCCTATGGATTTCGCAAGCAAAAAGGTGGCTATCCAGAGTGGACAACAGAAGGCAATTTGTTCCCAAGCCAAAAGGCGGATATTGGCAATCAAACTTAAGTCATTGCTACTGCAGTTGACCTCAAAACCAGCAGCTAAAATGCCCACTCTCTTCCCCATCTAATTGTAAGGCTAAGATTTCCAATCATTCTAAACTGTATTGATTATCATTCTGTCCTTTTATACATCTCTCTATATATACATTATGCCAATGTTTCCTTTACACATACAGACAGACACACACACAATGCAGCAGTGTTGTGTTGGAAACAGATAAAACATGAGCCTGTACATAAAGCCATAAATGTAGTAACTTTATAATTATAAAGCTCTAGGGGGAAGAATGAACTTAGATTAACTATGGTCTACTCTGGAGAGTTTTTAATTACCAACCCCAGTGGGAAATGAGGGGTGACATAAAAAACCATCCTGATCTGAAATGGACATAAGTTTGAGTATTAATAAGAAAATTTCCACCTAGGAACAGATGAGATGTATGATGGTGTTGCCATCTGCAGTCATTAGAATAAGGATTAGCTCTCCTGCTCTCTCTTTCTCTCTGTCAGCCTGAGTGATCACAGAGATATTTGCTTCTCAGTTAAGTAAACTAGCTAATTACCATACTAAAAGTCTGATTCTCTAAAAGGACAATTGAAAAATCCATTCCAGAATTAGAGGGGAAGATTTGTAAGTCTATATCCTTGGAAACTCTCAGAAATTGGGCTGTGTGAGAGAGACAATTCTCTTCCAGTAATGCACTCTATTTCCCCCTCCCCACCTGTCTAAATCTTCTGGGTACCTCCTAGAGGCAATTGTTCATGAATTGTAAGCAAATTAACACAAAACCAGTTTCTCTCTCCTTCCTTTTCTTGGATCACAAAACCCTGTGGTTTCAGCAGACCTGCCCTAATCCAACTGGATGCCTTGCCAGTTTTACTTGGGAATGCTTGACTATGTTCTGTATAGCAAATCCATTCATCTATTTAGGCAAATCCTTATTTCTCACTGTCAACTGTGGATACAAATACTATCCTAGTAGCTTTTTGTGAGATTTTAAGAAAATTTAGAAAGGTTTTTCCATCAATACTAATTGATAGAAGTTAGAAAACTAAGTATATATTTTTTTCTATTTAAAATAATGCAGATGTCACAAAACAATATGAGGACATGGCTGGTAACTATCAAATGTAAATTGAACAAAGGCAAAGTCATTACTAGATCATCTGGAGAATATGAAACATACTCTCCAAAATCCAAAGAAAGGCTGTGACCCAAATCCTGGGTGTTTTACTTAAGGGTTGAATTAAATTGGGTTCCATTTAGCATCTTGTCATTCTGCTGTTCATGAATTGTTCTCCTTTGTATGGTTCTCCTTTAATTTCATCCTGGAAGCTCAGCTAATTGTTTGGGAATGCCCTGATCAAAACTCAAAATAGAATTTTCCTGCTAACTCTACATCTTCAGTAATGCTACTACCTCTACTTTATATAATCTTTCCAGTCCCCAAGATTTATTTGTAAAATGATCCATTCCTAAATCTATTGTTAATTATCTCGAAGCAAACAAACATGAAATGACACAAATAGCTGAACCAAATAACTTCTTTGTTATGACAAAAGGACAAACGCTCTGCTGTCAATAAGCCTGTAGTCTTATGCATGTGATGTGATTGAGGTTCAGCATACCAAATGATGAGATTGAAGAGGACAACTGGTACCAAGTATTAGGGTTCAGTCATGAGGAACATTCCCAATGGCCTTTTTCTTTGGCAAAAGGTAGGTTTATTTAACAGAAGTTATAGACAAAATGAAAAGCTAAAAATATATCAGTAGTGATAAATGTGAAACAGATTTTGGAGAGCATATAGTTAGGAATGAAATTTTTTAAAAAACAATTAACAATGCAAAAAACAAGTTCACTAGGGGAACCCACAATTAACCAGGAGAAAGAGACTACTCAATGAAGAGGGAGTACACCATTGGCTGGCAGGCTAAATGGTAAAAGGCTAAATGACATGGCAACCTAAAACAATTAGCCAGCTATGGCAAAGAGAAAGATACCATGAGGCAAACTGGGAGGTTTAAGAAACAAAATATCTTACCAAGAACTCCACAGACTCACTGATGAATTCGGGAAAGATTATTTTACATTCTTGCAAGAATGGGTGCTTAGGTGAATAGACGCACCTTTGAAACTCTAAAGGTAGCATTTTATTTCCTATCCTGAAACACAAGTTCCTCCTCTAATTCCCCATTAATTGGATGTTTTAAAAGTTACACAACATAAATCTCTACCCCTCATTATGATGTGTGTGTGTGTGTGTGTGTGTGTGTGTGTGTGAAACTGTGTTCCTTTTTGATCTGTAAAATTAACACTGAAATTTTGATCCCTTTTGATCCCTGGCCTCCCAGATTCTAGAGAATCTATGAGACAGTGTGTTTTTTCAGGCTGGGCTATTTCTAAGGAAAATCATCCCCATTGATAGCCTGATCTCCATTCAAATTCAGGCTGAGAAAGCGATCAGAGTAATTTCAATAGGAAGATCCTGGTCTGATCAGCTCAAACTGCCCCCAGCCCTCTGCCAAGATCTGCTCATAACATAGGTTTCTGCTTTCTCATTTTTTTTTTTTTTTTTTGCAGAATGTCCAAAGTAGTATGCTTTGCCTCTTTGGCATAGCTGCCAGGACTCTGCCTTCTGTAAAGACATTCTCTTCTCAGCAAATAAAAAAACAAAAACTTTTGTTATTTCTCTGCCAAGACTTCACCACTGAAGAAGTCAGTCTTCCTAGCAAAGCTTATTTCTCATCCAACAACAAACTTCCCTTTGCCACCTAAAACTCTTCAGGTTCGTGAATTCTTTCATGAAGGACTTGTGCTGACCAAAAGGGGATTCCCACAACTCTCTGACTGCCACTAGAACCCCACGAATTACATACCCACTTCCTGCTCCCAAGGAGCTTATATTCTTTTGGGAGAAGATAAATTCTGTTTTTGATTATTCCTTGATGTCCTTGTGAGTTTCAGCTTTTTAATTTAAGTTTCATGTCTCCAATTTAATTTTATAACTGTGGAAAACTAATTGTTATCCATTCCTCACCGGGGGATGAGAGGAAAGAAACTATGAAGTATTAAAGAAGAGTGAGAAGAAAAACACAATGAGGTAGAACATGGCTCACTAATCCAAAGATATTCAACAAAGATGGTATGAGTCAAGGACATATTTATAGAGAAAATTTGACCTTGGTGGGGTTGACATTACTTTTTTTTGTTTGTTTGTTTGTTTTTGTTTTTTTTTTGATTAAACACAGTAAGGTGGGGTTAACCAAGATCTCCACAAGGATGGGCCTATAACATTGAGCTGATCCCCATTAATGCCCTTTCCTGGTTGCTTCAGGCAGTAATCTTATCAGTACTTCAGGCTCTGTGCCATCCCCACCTAGTGACCTAGGACCTTATCACATGTATGAATTTTAACTCAGAAATAGAGAAACATTTCCAACAGAAGCTAAGTGTTTTAGTGAGGATAGTGCTGGATTTGTTGTCAGGAAGACCTGAATTCAAATATTACTTACATGTTTATTAGCTATGTGGATCTAAGCAAGTCACTAAGCTCTGCCTCAGTTTCCTTAGAAGTAAAATGGGAACAGCTAGGTGGAACAGTGGAAAAAATGTGTTAAGTCTGGAGTTTAAAAATAACAATTCATCTTCCTGAATTCAAATCTGACCTCAGATATTTACTTGCTATATGACCCTAGGCAAACCACTTAACTTTGTTGACCTCAGTTTTCTCATATTTAAAATGAGCAGGAGAAAAAAAAATTGGCAAAGCACTCCAGTATTTTTGTCAAGGAAACACCAAATGGAGTTGTAAGAGTTGGACATGACTAAAACAACTTGAAATGGGTATAATAATTTTACTTACTTCACATGGCTATTGTGAGAATCAAATTAAATTGTTGAATGCTTTATGAACTTTAAAGACCTATATAAATGCAGTCTATTGGTAGAGATGATAACATTCCAGACAAGTTATTTAAAATCCTACTAGGTGATGTTGTTAAAGACAAAAGATAGGTTTATTTATGAGGAGACATTATAAGCAAAATGATGAGGGAAAATAGATATCATAAGTGCTAAATATAAAATAGATCTAAGAGGGTATATAGTTAGCAAAGAAAGTGTTTTTAGCAAGTACTCCATATGCTAACACAATTAGAAAACTCAATAGTGGCCATTGAATTGAAAAAGATAAGTTTATGCCCCAATCCTAAAGAAGGACAATGTCAAGGAACATTCAAATTACTGAAGCATTGCACTCACTTCAAACAACAGCAATGTTATGTTTAAAGTTATGCAAAGTAGGCTTTAAAATATATGAACTGAGAATTACTAGAAGATCAGTCTGGTTTTCAAAGAGGCAGAAGAACTTGAGGCCACATTGGCAACATTTGCTGGATTATAGTGAGAGCAAGGGAGTTGCAGGAAAACACCTACTTCTTCTTCATCAAGTAGGCTAAAGCCTTTGGGTGGATCAAAACAAAATGTGGGAAATACTGAAAGAGAAGGGAGGGCTACTTCATCTTACTTGTTTCCTGCGGAACCTATATGCCAGTCAAAAAGCAGTAGTTACAACTGAACATGAAAGAATAAGACTGGGAAAGAAATATAATAAGGGTGTATATTGTCAATTTATTTACTTAACTTAAAGGCAGATTATATCATGTGAAATGCCAAAATGAACAAGTCAAAAGCTAGAATTAAGGTGCCAGAAGAAATATCAACAATCCTAGATATGTAGAAGATATAACTATAATGGCATAAATTAACAAGGAATTGAAGAGTCTCTAAATAAGAGTGCGAGAAGAATGTAAAATCTAACTTGAAGCCTAAAAACAAAACAAAACAAACAAACAAACAAAACAAACAAAAACAAACAAACAAACAAAAAAAAAAAAACTAAGCTGGTCCCATCATTGCCAGGCAAATAGAGAAAAAGGAAATGGAAATAGTGTCAGATTTTATATTTTGGGCTCAAAGATTACTGAAGATGTCTATTGCAGCCATTAAATTAAAAGCTATTTGCTTCTTGGAAATCTATGAACAACCTAGATGGCATACTAAAACTCAAAGACAAAACCTTGTCTTTGCCCTCTGTCATGAACAGTACTACAAGTCTATACTGTTTTCTAATCAGTTTAATCTAAAAAGGATTTTTTAAAAAGCTTGTTATAGTAGCTCTAAGGCACTGTGTTTAGTATTGTGAATACAAAATAAAAAAAAATGAAAAAAGAAAGTGTTTTCAAAATTACATTTTACTAGCATGCTATGAATACAGATAACAGCAAATAATGTGAGGCCAAAATAAGCTCAATATGATTTGGGCCAATACCAATAGACTGGTACTGGAAAGAACCTTCTGCATCCATGAAGAGGACTGGGGACTGAATTTGTATCACAACGTGGTATTGTCATTTTTTTTTGTTGTTGTTCATTGCATGCTTTTTTCCTTCTCATTTTTCCCCTTTTTGATCTTATTTTTCTTGTGCAGCATGATAAATGTGGAGGTATGTTTAGAGGAGTTGCACATGTTTAAATTGTGGTGGATTGCTTGCTATCTAGGGGAGGGAGCAGAAAGAAGGGAGAGAAAAATATGGAGCACAAGATGCTACAGGTTGAGTGTTGAAAATTATCTTTGTGTTTTAAAAATAAAAAGGTATTATTATAAATTAAAAAATCTCATAACTCAAAATATCCAGAAAAGACTTTAAAAAAATATTTCATTAGAATCATTCAGTATTAACTAATTGTTCAAATTAAGCAAACTTGAGGTTTAATTAAGCATTTAAGAGGTGAACTTGGTGAATTCCAAATATGGAGGACAATCTCTGTAGGGCAGAAAAATTAGCTCAAGTGATTCCATTGACATAGACTAGTTAGAAAAGTCCGAGATCAAATTTCCTTATAGGCAGGCAAATTCCAATAGTGGTGACAATTATCAATTAAGTACACTCCATGTTCCAGGTAGTTCAGTGGCTGGGGAATTGATTCTGGTATAAGGAAGACCTGACTTCAAATACATCCTCAGAAACCTAATATCTAAGTGATCAGAAGTCACTTCCTCTCTGTTTGTCTTAGTCCACTAGAAAAGGAAATGTCAAGAAACTCCCATCGACTGTACAGTCTCATGAAGAATTGGACATGACTGAAAATCAAATATCCCAAGACATTTTGCTGAGCGTTTTACAATTATTTCACTTGTGACTCAACAACCCTGTCAGGTAAGTGCTATTATTAACCCAATTTTACATTTCAGGAAATGAGGCAAACAGAGATTAAGTAATTTATGCATGATTACATAATTAATAACTAACTGAGGCCATATGTGAATCCAGATCTTTCTGATTCTAAATTCTATATTCTGTAAACATTGTCACTTAATAATTTCCTTTATCTCAATTGATTTTTTTTTTCTGTTGACCATACAATAGCTGATAAACAAGTAAACCTTCCTCTAAGAAACCATAGGAGGAAATATTGTCTCTTACTTTAGAAATCTGAAATAAGAGGTATTAAGGAAATCAGATCCCAGTACCATGAAAGGCATGGATGCTACACTGCTGCTCACTTCCATTTTGACTTGCTATTCACAAGCTACTCCTACCCTCTTACCTTACCTGCCTGCCCCTCTCCCCCTCTTCATTGTTTTCTCAAGTCCAAAACAATCCAGCTTGTCTATAAGCTGATTAACAAGTTAGTATCATTTAAAATTTTTTATCTTGATTTATGATAATTAGGGAAAGAGGAAAATAAACTATATGTTTGAAAATGTATATAGAGATTTTCTTTGCAGTGGCAAGGAACTGAAAATTTCAGAGATGTCCATAAATTGGAAAATGGCTAAATAAGTTGTGGTACATGATAAAGACTGAATACTCTTATTGTATAAGAAATGAGGAGTTCAATGATTTTAGAAAAATATAGAAAGATTTGCACAAAGTAACGATTGAAATGAGCAGAACCTAGAGAACATTATATATAATAATAACAATACTGCTTTAAAAATCACTTTAGACAAGCCATCTTACTTCCCTGGACCTTTCTATATGTCCTCTTCTAGCAATAAAATTTCATCTTTCCTATTAAAAAAAATTTGGACCCTTCCTATCTTTCCACTCTCCTTATATCTTACTCCCATCTCCATACTCTTTAAGCTAGTGACAATTGCTTCTCTGCTTTATTCTATTTTACGCAAGATACTCCATTACTCAAGTCTGGGCATTTCCCCTGCCTCTTCCCTATGCCTGGGATACTCTCCTCATCTCTGTCATGTAACTTCCTTGACTTCCTTCAAGCCTCAGCCTAATCCTACTTTCTATGAGAAATCTTTTCCCCAGTATTCCCCAATTTTTTGAGAATTTGTCATGTATATAACTTGCTTGCGCAAAGTTGTTTGCATGCTGTCTCCCTCATTAGATTGTGAGCTCCTTGAGATCAGCGACTTCCTTTTGCTTTTCTTTGACTCTCCATGGCTTGGCACAGTGCTTGACATAATGTCTGATACAGAGTGCAAATTTATGTTAACCTGACTAATTCATTTAGTAACATCATTTATCATTCTCAATTACTTCACCAGTCAAACAAGAAGAATGATATTTATACTTCTATGTCATGAGTAGGTGACTTCTTTAAAATAATATATATGACTATCAATTAAAATCAATTAACATTTATTTTTTTCACTTCTCTCTAGTACTCTCCCCTATCATCCTTCAAAGCACAGTTCAGTGGTTAATTCTTATACTAGGTTTGTCTTAACTTTCTATTCCTCTTGAAATTGCCGTGATCTACTTTGTATTTTCTTGGAGACAGAGTCTTTGTTTTTTGTCTTTATGATCCTAATACTTAGTAAAAACACTGTCCATATTTTAGTTGGTTAATAAATGTTAACTGAATTGGTATGAATTAAAAACTTTACTATATGTAATATATAACACTAGATATTGCACTCAGTGTGCTCAGTGATGAAAATGACAGTATTTTGGAAAGTACAAAGTGTTTATCTATGTAAATGTCAGATATTGTTAGGAGCATCAGATTTGTCTTCAAGCAGTAATTTACAACTAAAAACCAAACATGTGGTATTCAACATGGCTTGTCACAACTTTTATGTGTGATTGTTTATTTTTGAGATTTGGATAGTTGTGTTTAATTCATTTTGTTTTTAAAATTTTCTCCTTTGTAGGGAAAAAAATGTGTCTAAGGTCTGAATGGATTCAGAGGACTATCTCCTTGCATTGAATTCACTTGATAATTGCTCAGCTGACTGACAGACTCATCTTTCTGCTTCATTGGGCTTATGCAGCCTGCCTTCTACAGAGACACATCATAGTTGAAGCCTTTCACATCTCATCAGTGATTTTTTTTTAAGCTAGAGCTTATTTTCCTCTTTTGGGGATGGTTAAGCAAGCCAAGTTCAGTGAGGTGGCTCAGGGACCACATACAACCCTCTTCAGTGATCAAGTCTCTATCATCTTCATGTCATAATTATGGAAGAATTGGGCAAGTGCTTACAGGGTTGGACTTCAGTTTTGAGGAAAAGAATTTTTCTAGGACAAAGCATTGACAGAGGTTTCATTCAGAATCTTAAAGAACAGAAAAGGAGTTTTAGAATGGTCTAGTTAAAAACTCCTGATTTTATAGATGAATTGGCTAGGTCCATAATCCTATGAGACCATAAAATAATAATACCAAAGGGGAAGTGATTTTGTTTAAGTCATATAATCTAGTTAATAGAAGAGCTGGGATAGGAATTCAGCTTTCCAGATTCCTAATCCCATTATGTGTACTTCCTATTTGATCTTACTGTACCTGTGTAGTGTACAAAACTCTTTCCTTCTAGGCCTGAGTCATTAAAATATGCTAGCTAAGTTGGTATTCAATACCTCTTGACATTCTATTCTGGCTCCTTCCCCCTCGTATGTACCTTATCCTCCCTTCCTGTCTGCTCTTGCTATATTTTAAGGGAAAGAAAATATTTAGAAAACCCATTCCACTAAGGTATAAAGAATCTTACATGTTATTCTTTTCAGACGGAATTTATATTTTAAAAAAATGACATAGGGAAAAAGGCATGTTATTTCAAAATAATTAATTGCTCACTAAGAGCAATAGGACATAGTAGAAAGAGTATTCAGAGTCAGAGAAAGCAGAGTTGAAATTCTTCCTTTGATGTTTATTACCACTGTGACTGTGTGCTTAATTCTTAGGGTGGACACAATCCTTGGAATTCTTCAAATCACTGCAAAAGACCAATTCTTTTTCCATGTTCTCTCTCTGTGTTTGTACATATCCTTTGTGTGGCAAATATTACATTGAACTAGGAATTACTTACATCCTGAACGTTAACATTCCTCAAGAGATTCACAGTCAAGCTATAGAATCTTAAATATTCTTCTCTGTCCACTTTTGCAATATAAGAAAACAGGTTTCCAACAACATTCATACTATTTCAGGGGAGGCGATTTCTCACTTAAAGATACTGATTTCAATCAGTGAGTGAAATATCAGCAGCCTTCAATGGAAAGACGACAGCTTTCAGTTTTCCTTCAATTCTTCCCCCTATTCTTGTCCTAATTTCTTTCCTCTCAGTATAACTTTACACCATTTTGACTCCCAAAGAAACTCACTAAAATTTTAATTGGTCCATTTGTAATCTAATTCTCATCTGAGATCACCACTTGCTTCTGTTTATCAATATACCCAAGCCAAATGACTACATTTTTATTTGTATTTAGTTCAGACCCTGCTGTTTCAGCATATGTTTCATAATCAAAAGGTGCCCTATGTGACCTCATTGGTAAATACAAATGCTGGGGTGTCATCTGCACATGAAGCCATCGGCTTGAAGAGATTCATTTCCTGACCCATGAATCTGAAACAATGAACAGGTTTGGGTTTATCAGTGTGGAAAGTTGCCAAAGGGTCTGCAAGAACAACCCAATGGAAATGAGCGGATGAGATGGGAACACCTGCTTGATGCTTCTGCTGTTGGTTGCTTGCCCAAGTCAACCATTTCATAAAAGGAATGTGAGCTACAATTAGATCGCAAGTTTTGACATGGTTGTTGAATTGTAATGGAAAGCCATATGCCTACTCAATTTGAGGCTAGAAAATCATGTTGTGCGCAATTAAATAGTGTTGGTTTCATCCTGATTTGGAAGGCTCTAACAACCAGGCTAACTTTAGCATGTTCTTCAATTTCTTTTAGGACAGCTGGGAAAATTTCATCATCTGTCCCTTAATCTAGGCACACCTGCCTTTGTATTTGAGCTGTCTTTCAGAATACATCTTAAATTCCTGAAGATTGCCTTCAATGTGTTTTGTATTTGCACAGATTCTTGCTGTAAAGGACTGCCCCATTTCTGTTTTACATGCAGTGGGATTCCATTCATTTGCTTTTCAAGTTCTGCTTGTCATAGTTACATGCCCTCTGTTTGTGAGGTTATTACAGTCTCTAACATTATCTCCAAATAGAAGAGTAAAGGAATGAGAAGATATTGGGAAGGATATAGCTTGAAATGAAAGGGTGATACACACTTATCAGTGCTCAAGACATTGACTCTTTATTTATTGGGTGGTTCAGTAACATATGTCTTTCCCACAAATGTAAACAACATATGGAAAAACAGAGACATTTCAATGGAACCCTCATTCAGTGCACACAAAAAACTTCCTTCCCTCACCCCCAACTCCCACAGCAGCATTGCTTCAGCAGGTGGAATTTTTTCTTGGCTCACTATTTCTACCTTCTTGAGGCATGCTTAAGTTTTCCAAATGGAGTAAATTGAACCATCATCCTTAACGAAAAATAACCTATAGACCTGCTTCCCTCAGGTAATATATGTGGGTATCAGACAATTATAACATAAAGATTAATGTAGAACAGAGGGCAATTAAAAATATATACTGCTTCCAATTGAAAAATGGTCAAAGGATATGAACAGACAATTCTCAGATGAAGAAATTGAAACTATTTCTAGTCATATGAAAAGATGCTCCAAGTCATTATTAATCAGAGAAATGCAAATTAAGACAACTCTAAGATACCACTACACACCTGTCAGATTGGCTAAGATGACAGGAAAAAATAATGATGATTGTTGGAGGGGATGCAGGAAAACTGGGACATTGATGCATTGTTGGTGGAGTTGTGAATGAATCCAACCATTTTGGAGAGTAGTTTGGAACTATGCTCAAAAAGTTTCAAACTGTGCATACCCTTTGATCAAGCAGTGTTACTACTGGGATTATATCCCAAAGAGATTATAAAGAAGGGAAAGGGACCTGTATGTGCACGAATGTTTGTGGCAGCCCTTTTTGTAGTGGCTAAAAACTGGAAACTGAATGGATGTCCATCAGTTGGAGAATGGTTGAATAAATTGTAGTATATGAAAATTATGGAATATTACTGTTCTGTAAGAAATGACCAACAGGATAATTTCAGAAAGGCCTGGAGAGACTTACATGAACTGATGCTGAGTGAAATGAGCAGGACCAGGAGATCATTATATACTTCAACAACAATACTATATGATGACCAGTTCTGATGGATCAGGCCCTTCTCAGCAACGAGATCAACCAAATCATTTCTAATGGAGCAGTAATGAACTGAACTAGCTATGCCCAGAAAAAGAACTCTGGGAGATGACTAAAAACCATTACATTGAATTCCCAATCCCTATATTTATGCACACCTGCATCTTTGATTTCCTTCACAAGCTAATTGTACAATATTTCAGAGTCTGATTCTTTTCTACAGCAAAATAACGTTTTGGTCAGGTATATACTTATTGTGTATCTAATTTATATTTTAATATATTTAACATCTACTGGTCATCCTGCCATCTAGGGGAGGGGGTGGGGAAGTAAGAGGTGAAAAATTGGAACAAGAGGTTTGGCAATTGTTAATGCTATAAAGTTACCCATGTATATATCCTGTAAATAAAAGGCTATTAAATAAAAATATATATATATATACTGCTTTATTTGGCCAAAAGGAGATATTTAATAAATGCTTAGTGATTAATTAATAACCATATATATTAGATAGATATTGTAGAATTTCCTCAGTATGATAACAATAAAATTTCTTTCCCATCCTTCCTATGTCAGATTTTGGAAATGAATGTGACCTGGCCTTGCTACATATACTTCCAGAAAATTGGCTTGTGGAGATAAGGGCATGGATATATTCATAGAATTTCAAAATTAGAATGAATATGAGAGGCCTTCTAGTGTAACCAATGCCTGACATATTGAAGAAAAAGTTTTGCTTGTGTTGGTAACTCAGATCATTGTTTGAGATGTGGCCTGCAAAATTCTATCTAGAAATGTATAATCTAGGCCAGTATTGGTCATTTGGTTCTTGGGGGATGGTTTACTTTGTGCAAAGTTCTCTATGGCCCCTTTCATTTCTTGTTTCATTTTTATTTTTGTATGTGAGAATTTTCTTGTCTATTTTTCTACTAAGGAGCTGGGCTACATAAGAGCTACTCTTGTAGCTCTTTATTTCTTCATACTTTTAGGATCTTACAATAATTGTTTACTATAGACCCTGACACTTTCTTTTATTTCTTTTTCCCCTAACCATTTCACTTGGAGGCCTGCACTAGAATACTTTTTCAACAACTTCACATTTTATTGAAGGTTTATAGAGTTTAATTCTTTTAGTTGGGAAAATGCTATTTAGCACTATTGTACCATCTAATTCATAAAGATGTTGGAAAAAAGAATTTTACCTTTTATTGTTAATCATGGAATGATGTTTGGAATAATGTTTTTAAATGCATAAAATGCTAAAGATTACAAAGGAAAACAAATCAAATGTAGTATACTTATTAAACTTTTTGAAAGAAAATTTTATATGCCACAAATTCAAAGAACCTTTTGGCTCATTTCTCCAGTTGACTTTGAAACTGGTGTCCTACTCACATGATAAAATCTTAGTAGTAGGAGGGATGATATCTTCCTCCAGGAAAGATTCATTGTCCTAATCTCTAATCAATATGCAGAATGTTGTTTTTACCACAAAGTCATGCGAATTGTGCTACCACACCAACATATTATATATATATATATATATATATATATATATATATATATATATAATTTCAGATTCAGTTGATGTGTTTCAATTTTGCTGACTTTTTCCCCCCCTTTTCTATTTCATTCATAGGAGTCCTCTCTGGGAAGAGACTACTGGAAAATATAGGTAATATAAACACAAAGCACATTCACAAAATTATAATAAATAAAAACTACTTATAAGGGGTGGATTATTTTCATCTATGTATCCCTTCCAATATATCACCCATGTCACAGGATGGGTATTGTCCATGGTGCTGAAACCCCATGCCTTGGTTCTGGGGATTTTTTCCTAATTCACTTGTCTGGAATGTTGTCCTTCTTCTTTGCCTACTGACCTCAATATGTTCCTTAAAATCCCACCTAAAATATTTTTGCTGGAAGACATCTCTAAATCCTCTTAATTCTAGCAATTTCCTTTTGTTAATTATATTCAATTCATCCTGTATGTAGTTTGCTTTGTATATATTTATTTTCATGGTGCTGTCCTCATTAGACTATGAGTTCTTTGAGAACGGGATCCATCTTTTATCTCTTTCTGAATTCCTGGTGCTAAGCATAATTCCTGTAATAATAAGTGCTTAATAATTGTTTATTGATTTATTGATTGCTGTTATGATTTTCATAGTATTATTGCTTTAGTGTTTCCATAAACACTAATACAAGAATCCCCAAGAGACCAGAGAATGGTTAAAAAAATGTGGTCAAGTATATAACTATTTCAGATCTTGTGAAAGATCTATCATTACCAAGCTCTTTCAGTGTTATCCATGTCTTAGGTAATACCACAATATAGTTTGCTTTTTACCAAAAGATTTTCCTGGGTACACATAACACAATGGAATATAGAGACACTCAGTAAAAAGCATCCCTTTAATATTTGTCTCTTAAAACTGTGTTGATCTAATAAAAAATACTTTTACCACTTTTAAATATGATATGCTTATGTAATGTACGTAATTGGCAAGTCATTCAAACACCTTATTTTCCCCATTTAATAGTATTTTATTTTTTTCCAATTACATGTAAATATAGTTATCAGTATTTACTTTTGTAATATCTTGATTTTCATTTTCTTTTCTCTCTTCCTCCCTCTTCTCTTACCTCTCCCCAAGGAAATAAACAATCTAATAGAGATTATACTACAATAATATTAACATACTTTCACATTAGTCATATGAACAATCACAATCAAGTGGAGAATTCTGAGAAGATAGCAGACTAGTTTAGAAAATTCTAAGCATTCTGGATTTCCTACACCAACAAAATAAAATTCTTTGTCAGGGTGAATGTATACCAGTGAAAAACTGGGGCAGAACTGGGATCCTTTTTAGACAATTGGAGAAGCAACTGAAGATGACTGAAAAAAGATTCTAATACAGAGTTTTAACTAGCATGAAGTGTAAACACCTCCAGGCTAGCTCCACTAAAATATTAAGCAGGGAGCACTAGGGTAACTGGGTTCAGAGGTAGCATCACCCCAAACACAAGAACTTTCACCTCCTGAACAGCATAGGAAGTTGGGAGTCTGAGTCGGGAAAGAATGAGGGAACCTCTGCTGATCAGGAACACCAGGTCCAGTTATGGTACAGAGAGATGCAGCCCTGGGAGAGAAGGAACCAACATGCGTCTGGTGAGTGAGGCAGAGTAGATGCTTGGTACAAGCACTTCTAGGAGAGTGGAGTTCTTGATTTGAGGCTATAGGTCAGAGGGAGTCCTAGAATGAAGCCAGAGACCCCATTTTTCTCCTGCAGGAGGGGATTACACTAATAAATTCTTATTTTAAAAATGAGCAGGCATAGGAGAGAAAAAACCCAACAATAGAAAGTTACTATGGGAATAAAGAAGACCAGGGCTCATCTTCAGAGGTGAAGATGAAAAAGTGAAGTGAAAAAAGTGAAAAGTGAAGTGAAAAAAAAGCCTGTCCTAAGCCAAACAAGATAATGTTTAATGGGTACATGCCCAGAAAAGAAATTATAGAAGAATTCCAAAAATCAAATGAGAAAGAATGAGGAAAAACTAAAAAAAAAAAAAAAAAGAACCATCCAAGAAAAAGAAAAAGATTATGAAAAGAAAGTCAGTGAACTAGAAAAGAAAATCTAGAATATTAAAGAAAACATGTCTTTTTGAAATTACAATTTGGAAAGGACATCAGTGAAGTTATAACAGACCAAGAAATAAAACAAAATATAAATAATGAAAAAAATAGGAAAAATGTGAAACATAAGAAAAAGAACAGTTCAGGAAGAGAAAACATAAGAATAATTGGAGTACTTGAAAACTATGACCAAAAAAAAGAAGAAACTTGATACAATAACATAAGTAATTAAAGAAAAATGTCCTATAATAATAGAACAATAAGGGAAAACAGAAAGAGAAAAATTCCACTAATCATCCCTTCAAAAAGATGCTGCAAAATAAATAGAAACATCATTGCTAAATTTTGAAATTCCCAGATCAAAGAGAAAATTTTACAAGCAACAACAATAATAACAAACAATTCAAAAAAATGCGGGAGCTATAAATAAAATTGCATAGGATTTATTGGTGGGTACAATAGAAGAACCTAAGTCCTGTACTAGGGTTAAGACCAAAAATATTATATCCAGAAAAATTAAATATAATATTAAATGAAAAAATAAAAATTCAGTGATTCGTCAGATTTTCAGTATTTTGTCTCAAACAAATTTAAACTCAATAAAAAATTGACATATAAGAAGTAGCATTAAATACTAATTTCAAGGGACTCAAAAGGTACAAAAGCAAAACCATCTTGAAAGATATATATACCTAAAAGGGCATAACACCTCCCCAAATCTATAAAAAAATAAAGATAGAGGGAATATGATGAGGTATAAAAGAATATGTAGATTAATAAGAATGTTAATTGTATAGATTAATGAGAAAAGAGTAAAGAGGGAGGAAAAAGGTGCCATAGAACAAGGTGAAATAGAGAAGTGTTTGGATTAAAAGGAGTAGGATAAAGTGTGTAGAGCAATGGGAATGGAATAAAAAGGAAGGAAAAGATTAAGGGGAAGATAAGTGAAGGTTCCTTGGGGGCAGATCACATTTGAAAGCTTAAATAATACCAAGGCAAGTTAACTGGGAGAAGTAAAGTATAAGATATATATGTAATATTCAAAATAATAGATAAGATAATACACTATAGTAATAATAGATAAGATAATACAAAATAATAAATATGATAGTAAATAAGAGATATACCCAAGTGATAATAAATAAGAAGTATACACAAATGATAATAACAATGAGCAGGGGTAAAATTTATTAGGAAAAAAGTAGAGGTAGTAATCTTGATATTGAAGTTAAACTTCAAAAATGATTCAATCAAGAGAGAAATCAACATTTTATGTCAATCATTAATATTGTTTTAGATAAAGGTGTACACATGTAGATGTATATTCATGTATATATTTTAAGTGCATACATATATATGTAAGTGTGTGAGCAGGTGTGAAGTGTATGTGTAACTATGTATGCATACATAAGTATATATGTATTTAGCTGTTGCCTAATGTGGAAGTTGTGGGAGAGGAAAGGAAAAAAAAGATAAAGTAAAAAGTATATAGCAGGATACAACAGAAAAATTTAAAGGAAACAGAAAAAAAATGACAGTTATGAATATAATATCTTCTATTATTATATATGCTTTTTTGAAATGGAAATGTATTGTTACATATTTAGAATCCACCTGATATACTGCTGGATTTGTTATTTGTTTTCTTTTTCTGCATTTCTATTTTGTTTTAAATTATTTTTATTTTAAGTTTTAAATAAATAAATGCATTTAAAAACAAAAATAAGAAAAAGAATCAGAACAAAAAAAGAAAACAAATATAAGGAAAAAAATAACCAAAAAGTGAAAATAGTATGTTTTGATTTGCATTCAGATGACAGTCCTTTCTCTGGATGTAGATAGCATTTTCCACCATGAGTATTTTGAAATTGCCTTTGAGGACAAAGTGTATCAAAGGATGATTGTCTATACAATGTTACTGTATAAAATGTTCTCTTTTTCCTGCTCACATAACTCAGCATCAGTTCATGTAAATTTTTCAGGTTTTTCTGAAATCTATCAGATCGTGATTTTTTATAGAAAAATAATATCCCATTACGTTCATATAATCAACATTTGTTCAGTCAATCCCCAATTGATGGACATCCCCTTGATTTCCAATTATTTGCCACCACAAAGAAAGATGCTATTAACATTTTTGTACATGTGAGTTTTTTCATTTTTTTTTATTTCTGGGATATACAGACCTAATTGTGATATTTTGCTGGATCAAAGAATATGCACAGTTTTATTGCCCTTTGAACACAGTTTCAAATTGCTATCTTGAATGGGTGGATTACTTCACAACTCCACCAACATTGTATCACTGTTCCAATTTCTCCATATCCTCTCCAGCATTTTTTAATTTATCTTTTCTGTCATATTAGCCATTCTGATAGATGTGAGGTAGTATCTCGGATTTTTTCTTGCATTTGTCTGTCAATAATAATAATATCTGCTCTTTTTTCATTTGACTATAAATAATTTTAATTTCTTCACCTGAAAACTGCTTGTTCATATCCTTCAATAATTTATCAATTGAGGAATGACTTGTATTCTCATAAATTTGACTCTGTACTCTATATATTTTAGAAATGAAGTCTTTATCAGTAGCATTGGTTATAAAAATTATTTCCTAGCTTTCTACTTCCCTTCTAATCAAATTACTGTCATCAAAATAATGTGTTTATGCATTTCATAATCTCTCTCTATCTCTTCTTTGATTATAAATTCTTCCTTTTTCCATAGATCTGACAGGTAAACTATTCCCTGATTTCCTAATTTGCTTATGCTAGTCCTTTGTGTCTGTGTCATGTATAGACATTGAACTTATCTTGATCTGGTGTCAGATGTTGGTCAGTGCCAAGTTTCTTCCACACTCCCAGTTTCCTCAGAAGTTTTTATCATATGATAAGTTCTTATCCCAGAAACTGAAATCTGCAATTATCAGACAGTAGATTACTAGAGTCACTGATTACTGGATTTTTTATAACTAAACTATTACTCTGATCTGCTACTTTATTTCTTGCCAGAGTTTTGATAATTGCTACATTATAGCATAGCTTTAGATCTAGCATGATTTCCTTCATTTTCAATTTTATTATTTCCCTTGATATTCTTGACTTTTTCTTCTTCCAAATGAATTTTGTTATTATTGTTTTTCTAGCTCTTCAAAAATTTTTTTTTGCTAGTTTGATTGTTATAGGAATGAATAAGTAAATTAATTTAGATAAAATTATCATTTTTGTTATATTAGCTTGGTGGATATATAAACAATTGATAGTTTTACAGTTATTTAGATTTGACATTATTTCTGTGAAAAGTGTTTTGTAATTATATTTGTAAATTTTTGGCTTTGTCTTGTAACTTCCAAAATTTTTATGTTGTCTATATTTATGTTAAATGAAATTTCTCTATTCCTTGCTGTTTGGCTTTGTTAGTAATATTCTATAGAAATGCTGATGATTTTTGTGGGTTTATTTTATAACCTGCAACTTTGCTGAAGTTGTTAAATATTCAAGTGATTATTTTAGGTGATTCTCTAAGTATTCCATCCTATCACCTAGTTTTATTTCCTCATTGTATAGTTTTATTTCCTCATTGCTTATTCTAATTTCCTCAATTTCCCCCTCTCTCTAATTAATAGAGTTAATATTTGTAGTACTATCAAGAATAAAAGTAGTGATAATGGATATCCTCTTTTAATTCCTGGGAATGTTTCTAGCTTATCTTCATTATATATAATGCTTGTTGAGGGTTTTAGATACTTCTTATCATTTTAAATGAAGCTCCATTTCATTCTTATTCTCTAGATTTTTAAAAATACAAATGGATGCTGTATTTTGTGAAACACTTTTTTTGTACCTTCTGAGATAATCATATGATTTTTGTTGGTTTTCTTATTGAAATGGTCCATTATACTGATACTTTTTCTAATATTGAACACACTTTGCATTTCTGGAATGAATCCCATTACAATTTAAGCAGTGCTCATCCCTCTCCTTTCTTTCCCTACTGTAATAGGTTTTTTGTGTCTCTTCACGTGATACACTTTACCCCATTTTACCTCCTCCTCCTTTTCTCCCAGTAGAATCATTTTTTTATCCCTTAATTTTTTTCTTACATCATCACACTAAGGTCCATTTATATCCACACCCTTTGTCTATATATACTCTTTTTTAACTCTCCTGACAAAAACATAGTTCTCAAGAGTTACAAGTATCATTTTCTCTGTAGGAGTGCAAACAGTCTAACCTTTAAATGATATTTTTTTCTGTTTATCTTTTTTTATACTTCTCTTGAATCTTGTATTTGGTAATACAATTTTCTTTTCAGTTCTGGTCTTTTCCTTATAAAGAATTGAAAGTCCTCTATGTTATGGAATATCTATCTTTTCCCCTGAAATCTTATGCTTAGTTTTGCCAGGGAGGTGATTTTAATTGTTATTCAAGCTCCTTTCTTTCCAAAATATCACATTCTAGGCCCTCTTATCCTTTAATGTGGAAGTTGCTAAGTCCGGGATGTAGAAATGTTTTTAGTATTTTCACTAATAATTCTAGAATTCGACCACAATATTCTTTGTAGTTTTCATTTGGGTTCTCTTTAAAGAGGTATTATATTTCTGGTTTTCTGGAATTCAATTTCCTACTTTCTGGCCTTCCCCAAAGATATTCTAAAATGTCATAATGAAAGGAGAACACAATGAAAGAGTGTATGGGAGGACCGAATTATACATACACACATTATATGTATAATAATGTATTAATTATTAATTACATATTATTAATATGTAATAATAACACATATATACATATGTATGTATCTATTTAATCTCTGCAATATGGAAGGGACTATCCATACATACATATATATATATACACATATGTATATATGTGTGTGTATATGTATACATATATACATATACACATATATATGCATACCTATACATATATACATATGTATATATATGTATGTATTAATATATAGGTATAAATATATAATTGATATCTGTATATAATATATGAATATATATTTTATATATAAATATGTATAATATATATGTATAAATATATATTTATATATCCATATACATGTATATATGTACACATACACACACACACACACACACACACACACATATATATATATATATGTATGTATATACCTATTTAGTCCCTGAGACAAGGAAGGCCAGCTACAATTTAGAAAGAATGAGGTCATTCAGTGAAAGGTAGGGTGCCATTGTTGTGGTCACTGTTCACTTCTATCTGATTTTTTATTACCCTAGAGGGCAAAGGTCTTATGTGGTTTGTCATTTGGTTCTCCAGCTCATTTTACAGATGAGGAAAATAAGACAATCTAAGTTAAGTGACTTAACCAAGATCACACAGCTAGTAAGTGCCTGCCCCTGTATTTGAACTCAGGTCTTCCTAATTCTAAGCCTGGCACTCTTTTCACTCTGCTCCCTAGTTTTCTGTATAGTACTAACATATTTTAAATATCTAAACTGATGGGAGCTGACACATATTAATACAGTATTAATATACTATTGAGATGAGTATTAATACTAATTAGCTCATAATTAATATTAATATATAGTATTCATCTAAAAGGGAAACTAGTACTTAGATGAAACTACATGTTCAATAGACATAGTCACAAAAGAACAATCTGTGACTATACCCATTATTTAAGGATTGACTGCTTTCTACTTGATCCAGCGTATTTGCAACAAATCTTCCTTAACTTTTCATCCTTAAATTTTTAAATTAAATTTATATAATTTATGTATATATATAGTATATATACATACATACATTAATATGTGAAACAAATAATTTCATAAGTAAAATTATATAACTATATAAAATATATGTGCATATATCAAATATAAATATAATATATAAAATACAAACATATATATATCTATAATATATATTCAGTCTCCTCATTCTTATATACTTATGTGTTTCTTCTGGATGGAATGTAAACTCCTGAAGGACAGGCATTGTTTATTTTTTAGTTTTTAAATCTTTATATGTAGCACAGTGCCTGGAACATAGTAGATACTTGATAAATGCTTGTCATTTGACTGACTGATTGACAGTTATTTCTTGTATCTTGTGATTCATATCCATGCTTTGACAAGATTGTCCATCGGGCTAACATAAATGTTTACTGAAGGTCTGCAACTCAAGATCTGTTAATGGGTTTATACTCATACCAGTAAATTCAATGATGCTTTCAGATAAAAAAATAAAATTCCAGTGAAGGAAAAATGTCTATGATCTCACTCAATTCTTTCCCCTAACCCTTTTTTAAAGCTTAACCTCAACCTATTTCTAGTTTATAGAAATGGATACCAGCTGAAGACCATTCCTTTATTTAGGAACCATTAAAATTGCACTGAAGGACAAAAGAACCAAGAATATAATAACTAATCACCTTCTCTTGGTGATAGAAGGGTAAATAAATGGTTGCTGTATTAAATATGTAACATGTTTCAGGCATTATTTTTGCCTACTTTGCTAAGTTCCTATACTTATAGTCTTTATAAAGCTTCAAGCATACTGCTTTTGTAACCTCACCAAGGACTTATTTTGCCTGTAATTGCCTGAATATAGCAGTAAAGAAGGCTTCTTTCCTTTTGTTGCTTTTTCCCTTGAAATTTAAAAGTTACTTTTAATGGTATCTGCAGCTATGTAGGCTCCCCAATGTATTACTTAATAAACAAAAATATGAATTAATTTAGTTTATCAAAAGTATGTTAAAACAAAGAGAAAACATAAGGGATTCAATGAGATTAAACTATTTACATTCCTTTAGGGGAAGATGATACTTATAACTTATTAAGACGGAATATACATAGATAAAGAGAAAGGATGTGAGGTGAGTATGATGGGATGATATCTAAAAAAATAAAATTAAGGAATGAGAAGGAGGAATGTATTGGGAGAAGAGAAAAAAAGAGAAAAGTAAAATAGGACAAATTATCTTATATAAAAGAGGTGCAAAAGAGCTTTTATAGTGGAGGTAAAGATGAAGGGAATGGTGGGGGAGGGGAGGAAGACATTTCAATCTCATTCTCATCAGAATTGACTCAAAAACATTGACATTTGGTTGATTAAAAATTTATCTTATCCTACAGGAAAGAAAGGGGAAAAAGAGATAAGGGAGCTAGTAAAAGTTAGTATCATTGTTTTAAGCCTGTCTTCTCATTATGTGGCCACAATATTTAGACTTCAGCTTTAGGATTTGATCTTCCAGTAAACAGATTGAATTGAGGTCTTTAAATACTCTCATTTATTCTCTTTCCTGTCCAACTCAAAAGTCCTCCCTAGCACCACAATTCATGGGCTAGTTCTATGGCACACAACTTTCCGTGTAATTCAGTTTTTATAGATACACATAACTACGAAAAAATTATAGCTTTAACTATATAGACCTTTCTTTTCAAGGCGATGTCTCTGTTTTTTAGTATCTTGTTCATATTTTTTATAGCTCTCCTTCCAAGGAGCAAGTATCTTTTAATTTCATAATTATACTCACTGTCTATGGTGATATTTAAGCCCAAGAATATAAATTCTGCAATGCTTTCATTTTTTCTCCCTCTAATTGCCATGAAATGTTGGGACAATTACCAAGTTTTTTTGTTTGTTTGCTTGTTTGTTTTTTTGTTTTTTGTTTTTTGTTTTTTGTTTTTGTTTTGTTTTGTTTTGATCTCCAGCTTCAAGCTAGCTTTTATATTCACCTTCATCAAAAGGCTTCTTAATTCTTTTTCACTCTCTGCCATTAGAGTGGTTTTATCTGCATATATGAGAAAGGTGTTATTTCTACTGGAAACCTTAATTCCAGCTTTTGATTCATTCATCCTGGAATTTCACATGACATATTCTGCATATAAGATAAATATGTAAGGTAACAATATATAATCTTGCACTCTTTTTCTAATCTTAAAGCAATCAATTGTTCCATGTTCAGTTCTTTGATAAAATATTTTTTTAAATTTATTATTTTTTGATTTAATAGAAAATAGAATAAGACAAAACAAAACAAAACAAAGCAGACCATTGTCCTGTGCCCAGCGAATGTCAGGGAGGATTCAAACTTTAACAATGAATTTCCAGTTTAAGAAAGAATAAATAATAGTAGAAGAAATTATATTGATGAGTGTCCATCTTTTCTTTATTTACTTCCTTATAGGTTGTTCTTTTTTTCTCTGCTATGGATTTTTTTTTACTTTGTTCTTTTTTCCTCCTTTCATCCCCCTCATCTCCTATAGTTGAGCATAGCTATATTTAATAAATGCACACATATTAATTCATATACATATAAATTCACACTCATCCACAGACCCACACACATATACATAAATCTATATACACAGACATGTAGAGCAAACTGCATATATGTACATATACACACATATACTCACACACACATTTACCCATCTAAAACAATATAAGTATGACTAACATAGAATGTAAGTTTCTTTAATTGAAACTTCAAGTTTGACTGTTTCTAAGATCAATGACTACTAGCCATATTTTTTTTTCCTAACAAATTCTCTTTGATCTGTGGGATTTGAAGTTTGGCAATGGTATTCCTATGTATTTTCACCATTTGAGGTGATGATGGATGAATTTTTTTTCTATTTCCTCTTTTCCCTCATGATCTATTACTCCCGGACAATTTTCTTGGATTATTTCTTGCATTATTGTGTCAAAGTTCTCTTCTTGATCACAACTGTCTGGCAGAGCAATTATTCTTCTATTTTTTCTTCTTTATCTATTCTCCAGAGCTGCTATTTTTCATATGAATGATTCACATTCTGTTCTATTTTTTCATTCTTTATAATGTTTTGCTATTTCTTGGTCTCTTATAATGTCCCTGATTTCCCTTTGCCCCATTCTAATTTTCAGAGTTATTTTTATCTTTAAAATTCTGTATTTCTTTTTCCAGTTGGATAACTTTTCATATTCTTCTTGTTTTCTTGGATGGTTTTTGTTTTTGTTTTAGTTTTTCCTCAATGTCTCTTATTTGATTTTTATATTCTCTTTTGAGTTCTTCTATAAATTCTCTCTGAACAGTGAGCCATTACCAATTCTCTTTAGGGTAGAAGAAGCATTTTCTACTTCAGTGTCCTCCTCTGAAAATCAACCCTAGGCTGCTCTATTTCTATAGTAAATTTCTATGATGGATTTCTTTCTTCTTTGCTCATTCATGGTTTTATTTTATGTTTATTTTTTTTAACGAATAGTATTAGTGGAAGCACCTCTAACCATATCTCTACCTTCACTTTAGCTCACCACTCTGACCTGGCACCCCAAAACAAGAGCTTCACCCTCCAGCAAGTGACTCCAGTGAGCAGCATCCCTGCCCCACTGCTTCTGCAAATGCTGGGTGCTAATTTCTTCTTGTCCAGAGCCATGTCTGAGCACAGATGATTCTGGTGTTCCTAATCAGCTGAGGCTCCCTTAGGCTTCCACAAGTTGGACCTCAACCACACAAATAGTCCAGAAAGTCAAAGTTTCTATGGATCCTGCTGAGGTTCCATCCACATGGAGCTAGCCTCAGAGCTCCCAATTTGGTATTTCTTTCAAGCTAGCCTGGAGGGGTTTGCACTTCACATAGGTTAATCTGGCCTAAGGTCATTCTTCAGACCTTGGGCTTGACCAGGAAGATCACTGTTCTGCCCCAAGTCTACTTGATTTTTAACCAATCTATGTTCATCCTGAGGTACAAACTTTTTTCCTTTTGGGGGGGAAATCGAGAGACCTATCCACCATCTTTCCAGAATGCAAGAAAATCTTGTTTCTTGATCAGCATACAGTTTTTTTTTCAGGACACAAGTAAGATATTCTGGTCCTTCCATCTCTCTTTTTTTGTTTGTTTTTATTTCTTATTTTTTATTATATTTTTTTATTTACAAGATATATGCATGGGTAATTTTTCAGTATTGACCCTTGCAAAACCTTTTGTTCCAACTTTTCTCCTCCTTCCCCATACCCTCTACTCTAGATGGCAGGTAGACCAATACATGTTAAATATATTAAAGTATATGTAAACACAATATATGTATACATGTCCATATGGTTATTTTGCTGTACAAGAAAAATTGGACTTAGAAATATGGTAAAAAATAATCTGAGAAGAGAAACTGGAAATTAAAAGGATGCCCATCAATTGGAGAATGGCTGAATAAATTGTGGTATATGAATGTTATAGAATATTATTGTTCTGCAAGAAATGACCAGCAGGATGATTTCAGAAAAGCCTGAAGAGACTTACATGAACTGATGCTGAGTTAAATGAGCAGGACCATGAGATTATTATATACTTCAATAACAATACTATATGATGATCAATTCTGATGGACGTGGCTCTCTTCAAAAATGAGATGAACCAAATCAGCTCCATTTGTTCAATAATGAATAGAACCAGCTATACCCAGTGAAAGAACTCTAGGAAATTAGTGTGAACTACTACATAATATTCCCAATCCCTCTATTTTTCTCCACCTGTATTTTTGATTTCCTTCACAGGTTAATTGTACATTATTTCAAAGTCCGATTCAAAATAACTGTATGGATATGTATAGATATGTTGTTTTAAAAATATACTTTAACATATTTAACATGTATTGGTCTACCTGCCATCTGTGGGAGGAGGTGGAAGGAAGGAGGGGAAAAATTGGAACAAAAGGTTTTTTGCAATTGTGAGTGGTGTAAAATTACCCATGCATATATTTTGTAAATACAAAGTTATAATAAAAAATATAACCTGAGAAGGAAATCAAGAATGCAAGCGGACAAAAACAGGAGTGGAAATGCTATGTAGTGGCTAACACTCATTTCCCATAGTTCTTTTGCTGGGAGTAGCTAATTCTCTTTATTATTGGACAAATGGAACTCATTTGGTTCATCTCATGCTGAAAAGAGCCATGCCCACCAGAATTGATCATCATATAGTATTGTTATTGAAATATATAATGATCTCCTGGCCCTGCTCATTCACTCAGCATCAGTTCATGTAAATATCTCCAGGCCTTTCTGAAATCATCCTGCTGGTCATTTTTTACAGAACAATAATATTCCATAATATTCATATACCACAATTTACCTAACCATTCTCTAATTGATGGGCATCCTTTCAATTTCCAGTTTCTAGCCACTACAAAAAGGACTGCCACAAACATTTTTGCACGTACAGGTCCCTTTCCCTTCTTTAAGATCTATTTGGGATATAAGCCCAGTAATAACTCTGCTGGATCAAAGGATATGCACAGTTTGATAACTTCCATCTCTTTAAGGACACATTTTGTTGTGGTCCACATAATTATAGGCTGTTGTATAGTCATTGAAGGAGAAATAGATTTCTCCCCACCTAATTCCCCTGTTTTCTCTGTAATACAGCAAATTTTGGCAATTTGGTTTCTTCTTTTGCTTCTTTAAAAGTCAGCTTGACTTTCAAACAATTCTAGATTTACATTCTGATGAAGCCTAGTTTGCAGAATCTTAAGTATAACCTTAATGTTTTGTAAAATGAACCTAATTATTCTGTAACTTGAACATTTTTTTAAAGGATTTTTAGGATTCTTTAAGATTGGAACATAAACTGATCTTTTCCAATCCATTTATCATTGTTGACTTTTCCAAATTTGTTAATATTCAATACTTACTTTACAAACACCTTCTTTAGAATTGTAAATAGTTTAACTGGAATTCCATCAATTTCCCCTAGTTTTATTGTCAGAAAATCTTCCTAAGAACCCCTTGACTTCATTCTCCATGATGTCTTACTCTAAGTCAGGAATTAAAGCATTTATTGGTGATATTAAGACCTTACTTTTATAGTTCTTTTGTGTATTCCTGCTACCTCTTAATTTTTTTTTCTGTTAAGTTCTTGCTGCTTTTGTCATTGATCATCCCCATGTTTGAATGGAACAATCCTTTGAATGTTGAATCCGTTCTTGAAAAGATTTCTTGTTTTTCTCATTCTCTTATTTTCTATCACTGATGATAACTCACACAAAAGCTGAGTATGTCCACAGATCAGGAATGCTACAGAAGGGGCCCTGAGTTGGATTGGAATAGATTATTTTTGAGCTAACAACTCTGACATTTTTATTCTTCTGGAAAACAAAAGTTTCTATTTTATGATGACAGAAGGTCCTTGAAATGACTGATGCATAGAACCAATTTTTTATGAGCTGATAAAAATAGGGGTGCAAGAACTCTGAGTACTTGAATAAAGAGGTATGCAGAGATACCATAGAAAAAGTTAAAAGGTAGAAGGCTCTGAAAAACAAACTAATTTACCTAATTTCACTTTGTTTAAGGCTAGAGAACACATTCTTTGAGAGATTATAGTAGAATAAAATCTCCTTAATCAAGAACCAAGAATACTTTATTTTAATCTATATATCCTCCCCATTAGTGTCACTTTGTACACAGTAGGCACAAATCATTTTTTAAATTAAATTTATCTTAATATTACTAAATCATATCCCTTTTTGTCATACTGAGGAGTCCACTATTTATTCTAAAGTATTCAAATTGAATAGGACTGAAAAAAACAAAGCAAATCAGGCAAAAAAAAAAAAAAAACAGCAATAGAATAATTCATTAGTAGAGCTAGTTATTATGGACTCTGAAGAAATCAATTAACAAGAATTTATTCCTGCTATGTTATAAGGACTAAGAGGATTCATAAGGAGAGAGAAAGATACCTGTAGGAATTTGGGACAATTAGATTGTACATATGAAAGATCAACATAAAGAAACAATTGTGAAATAGCTCATTTTGGACATTCTCTCACCTTCCTTTTCATCACTCCATATCTTTATTTATCTCTGAATTGTGATCCTTTAGGGTCATAATCTCGGGGGTTTTCAATGAATAACACAAAAAGAATAGGGGTAATTCAAGAACAATTATCTTGAATCCTAGAACTATGGAATAATAAAACAAGTTATATCTTTAGAAGGCTGTCTTCCTTCTCACTCACTGGAGATATTCAAGC
Source organism: Sarcophilus harrisii (assembly GCF_902635505.1). Taxonomy (NCBI): domain Eukaryota; kingdom Metazoa; phylum Chordata; class Mammalia; order Dasyuromorphia; family Dasyuridae; genus Sarcophilus; species Sarcophilus harrisii. The sequence goes on along the minus strand of NC_045426.1, from coordinate 374,596,408 downwards.
AGATATTGATGATCAATAGCAATTATTCCATTGATAGGGTTTCTGTACTAGTTATGTTGTTGGGTTATATGACCAATAGGATCTTTTCAAACTCTATGATTCTGTGATTTTTAATATTAATTGGCTCTCTATGAGTATACTAATAACTTGGAAAATTATCACCCAATTAAATAACAAAAATTTGTTATATACTCATTCTGTAAACTCAAAGTACCTCATCTAGGCAGTCACTTTATTTCTTTGAAGAGAAAACCTCATTTGAAGAGCCATGAATGATCATAAACAAAGGTGTAAAAATAAAAGAGAAACACTGCCATATATTTGTTTCCTCCTTAAAATTTTGTTCAAGATTGGCTTATTCCAGTGGTATTTTCTTTTGGTTTTCTGACCAACTTCTTCTCTCTTCGAGGTGTGGGGAAAACCTCTTTAGGAGGTGTGGGGAAAAAAAGGGATCAGGTTGATTGACTCCTGAAACATATTACCAAAACATCTCTCCTTTAACAGTTAAGGCCGCAGAAGCAATTTGTACTTTACTTAGAAGTTTATTGCATTTTGATAATTGCTTTCCCCCTGAACTGTAGAGTTTTAAAATATAATTTTTGACTGACTATAAAAAAGAAAAAAATCTATATAACTTTAAGAGCATTTTCAAAGCTTTTAAAGTCTCCACTAAACTGAAGCAGTCTAAAGCTAGCTTGTTAAGCTTTTTCATGTTAGCAACATGTTCTTCTTTTAACCCTCTGGCACCCAGAGGGGAAAACAAAACTGGACTGAGCTTCATTCTTTCTTTCCTTTCTAAAGAGCATTTTCCAGGAAGAATCTTTCTGCATAGGCAGTTGAACCTGAGAGTGAATATATTGCTCAATAAACTCAGAACACTGCTGAACTTGTGGCAGGAATGTACACTAAACAAAACAATGGATTTGGAGTCAGAAGGTGAGTTCAAATCTCCACTTAACAACTTCCTAACTATATGACCTTGAGCAAAACAAAAACTTTCTCAGCCTTAGCCTCTGGTAGAATAAGCAACCTAGAATGTATATTGTCTGAGGTCCTTTCAAACTCTAAATCTATGATACTCGCATCTATGTGCATGGTTGACCTGATGTGTCCAATATAAACTTACATAATTTGATGACTGATGGAATGACACAATCCACCAGATTCATTATGGTTATATAATTCAATACCCCCACAAACCCTCTCCAAAAATATTTTCAAGAAAGAACTCTGTAATTGATTAATCCAATAAAAACAGATTTGCAATCAATCCTTTCTCAAATTCTATGCAAATAAAAAGAAAGAAATTTTTTGAACCTATAATTTTGAAATATTTGTCTGGATTAGACCTATTCATATAATTTGATAATTGCCAGAAAATAAAATAAAAGAATATTTTGTTTTATATTTAATATGTTTATATGTTTAATATCTTCACAAATAGTTATTTGGGTAATAGTTTATCTTGACTGAATTATAGGTAAAGTATTTAATTCTTAATGATCTTTATTTTTTTAATCCCACATTCCTATAATTAAAATACATACACACTCAAACTTTATATACCTAATATATGTACTTATTCATAAATTGTATACATATAGTATAATACTGGTATTATGTGCATTATAATATGTATAAAACCATAAAAAATTTTAAAGAATAGAAGAAAGATGAAATTTTGATTCTCTTCATAGGTTAGCACACTTCCAGCCTTTTTTCTTTTTTTGGTATCACTTATGAGCTAAATGCTTTAGTAGATAGAGCTCTGGCCCTGGAGTCAGGAGGACTTCAGTTCAAGTTTGACTTCAGACACTATTTGTGTTACTCTGAACAAATCACTTAATCCTGTTTTCCTCAGTTCCTTGTTTCTAAAATGAACTGAATCAGAAAATAGCAAACCATTCCAATATATTTGCTAAGAAAGTCCTCAGTGGGGTTACAGAGAGCCTAACACCACTGAAAATAACTCAAAGACTACGAAGTAAGATATTTTTAAAGTATATTTTAAAATAAAGTTTATAATTTAAAATGCATGAAACATTTAACTCACTGATCTGTACAGGCAATAGGGAGCTGACAAAAATTATTGAGCAGAGATTGACATGGTCATGCCTGTGACACTTGATACAAAAAGACAAATTAAGAGGCAAAATAATGCAAAGGAGAAGTCACAAATCCTGAAGAGTGTGCTGACTGTGGGCAGAGAGAAGGCAGATTTGAAATTCATCGTAGAGGTAGAAAAGACAAAATTTGTCAATTAATTAAATATGTTGAATAAAGAAGAGCAGAGTTGAAAATTACATCCAAGTATAGTTACCCAACCTGAGTAGATAGTGATGTTCTAAAAGAGCTGTCCCTGCCTCTTTTTTTTTTCTTTTATACTTCAACTGAAATATCATAGGGTGTGTTCCAGCCTTTTACTTTTACTCTATGTGTATTCTGCTTCAAATATGTTTCTTATAAACAATACATTGAATGATTCTGGTTTTAAATCCATTCTGCTATCTACTTCAGTTTAATGAATAAATTTATCCCATTCATATAAAAGGATGAATTTCATATTTCTATCTTTCTATATTTAAACTGGGTTGAGAGAGAGGGTAAGGCAAAAGCAATTTAATTAGATCTTCCATAATTGATTGCTCAGACTATTGTGTTTATTCTGTCCCACCCAAAACTAAAAGAAGAATTTAAGGCTCTTTCTTATTGATCATTTCCTCACAGGAAAGAATCTATGCTTTGAGGGTTTCCTTTCTCAGCCAAGATACAGTTTGGGACACCTACGAATGTGGTAAATTATGATCACTCTGAGAATTCTGCATCTTCAAAAGTTGGAAGTTTTTGAAGCACAGGGAAAGAGAGAAAAATTAAAAAGAACTATTGGGAGTTAAAGGTTGATGCTATTGTTTAAAGATAAGCCCCACATTCTGAAGGATAGTGAGATTAAAAAAGAAAAATAAACATAGACCCCCATTTTCTGATAGATTGATTTATATCTTGTCAGGTTACAGTTCCTATTTTGGAGAACTTTGCAAAATCTTAACACTCTTAAATTGTATGTCCACATTGGTTGAGAAGGGAAGAAAGTAATAAGTATTTATATGGAGCCTAGTTTGTGCTAGGTACTGTGCTAGCTTATTTACAAATATTAAATTATTTAATTATTTCAATAGTAAAGAAGTGTCCTTATTTGGAGGATGCCATCATACATCATATTCTAAAACTAAAACAAGTTATGAGTTCAAAATCATCAATCTTCTGATACTTTATGGTGTAGTTTAAATTTGCTGAACCTAGGGTTAGAAAATCTTGACTTTTCTACTTATAAACAGTATAAATTTGTATAAGCTATTCTCTACTCCTCAGTTTCCTTATTTGTAAAATGGGAATAATATCTCCCCTATCTGCGTCAAGAACTATTAGGATCAAATGAAACACGAATTATGGCGTTTTTGTAAATTGCAAAATGTTTTAACATTATCACTAACTAAAGACAATTTGTACAGTTCCTTGAGCCTTAGCAACCTGATAATAAAAATAGCAGTCTTTTATATTTTCAGTACTTGGGACTTCATTGGTGGGTGGGGATGTCACGGTATAAAAATACCCTCCATAGAGAGGTATACCTGCTTATCTTTTACCCCTTTTTGGTCTTAGACAATTGCTAAAGACACTGAGAAGTTAGGTAAATTGCTTGCAGTCTCCCAGTCAGACAAATAAACACACCTATCAGAGATGATGTTTGAACTTAGGTCTTCCTTGCTTCAAGGTCACCCACCTGTCCTGTATGCATGATTGCTTGATTTACATTTGTCTACTGCCTCACATTTAGCCATATGTTTCTAAATTTATTATATTACTTGATCATTAAAATGACTCTCTGAGGTAGATTTGCAATTATTTATAATTTTTCATTTCTGTATGGCTCATATTGACCTTACCCTTAGGATCTCACATAGTATTTTGATTTATCCACCTTGATTACCTATATTATTTAAGCAACACTCTAATCATAGTTTGGCTTCATCTCCCAACCATTGTACATAAGGACAGAAATTGTATAGTACAGTTTAGCACAATATTCTGCATAAAGTATTGTTAAAGAAATGCTTCTGCAACGATTAGTTAATTAATTAATGAGAAAACTGAGACCAAAAAAAAAACCCATTTAAGTTTTCCTCAGCCATATGCTAACACAAAAACCCATATCTTCTGACTCCAATTTGATGCTTTTGCTTCAGCCAGTCTCTTATGTCCATCTCCCCCTTTTGTCCCTTTAACCTGAATGGTGCCCATGTCTGTAATATTTTCATTCAAGATTCTATCTCTTGCAGGAGGACTTTTCTGCTCCCCCTTTCCAATTCCAGTCACTAACCCCATCAAATATTTTCTATCTACTTTGCATGCATCTTTTATGTACACTTATTCATACATTGCTTTTTCTCTTTCAAGTTATAATATTAATGAGAATAAGGCTTATTTTTACTTTATTATTGTTGTTCCATTATGTCCAATTCTTTGTGACCCAATGTCATATAGATAGCATGCCAGCTGCTTCTGTCCTACACTATTGAAATCTAACCAAGTTCATATTAGTTTTTTCTGTGATACTAATTATTTCATCTTCTGCTTTCCCCTTTTTTTGTCTTCAACCTTTTCCATCATCAGTATCTTTTCCAAAGAATGTGATTTGTCATTATGTGTTCAAAGTATTTAAACATTAATTTCAAGATCTGACCCAGTAAATGGCTTGAGTTAAGATCTTTAAATGCTCATTGATTTGAATTCCTTGTTGTCAAGGAACTCTCAAAAATCTTATCCAGCACCACAATTCAATAGTGTCAATTCTGTGGGACTCAGATTTTCTTGTACTCCAACTCTCAAACATACATTGTTACTGTAAAAAACTAACCTTGAATGCATGGACCTTTGTGGGCAGAATGACATCTCTCTCTCTCTCTCTCTCTCTCTCTCTCTCTCTCTCTCTCTCTCTCTCTCTCTCTTTTTAGTATCTTATTCAGATTTGCCATAGGTTTTGTTCCAAGAAGCAAGTGTTGTTTTTTTTTTTAATTTCATGAATGAAGTTATCATGTGTAATGATTATTGAGTCCAAGAAAATAAAATATGATACTGATTCCATTTCTTTTGCTTCTGTTTGCCAGGAAATATTGAGTCAAGTTGCGGTGATCTTAGATTTTTTGATGTTCAGCTTCAAGGTGACTTTTATACTCTTTCATCCTCAATAAGAAATTTCTAATTTCTCTTCACTTTCTACCATCAGAGTTATATTATCTCCACATATGAGATTGTTGATATTTTTCCTCCTAGCAACCTAAAATCTAGCTATTGATTCATTCATCCTAACATTTCACATGATGTTGTTAAATTAACAAGGTGACAGTATGCAGCCTTATTGTACTACTTTTCTAATCTTAAAACACTCAGCCTTTCCAGGAACAATTCTAACTGGTGATTCTTTGCGAACAAAGAGATCCCTCAGGAGACAAGTATGGTGATCTAGTCCTCTTATCTCTTTGAAGACTTGCCATATTTTACTGTGATCCACATAGTCCAAAACTTTAGTGTAGTTAATGAAGGAATAATGGATGTTCTTTTTTTTTCCCCTCGGGAATTACCTTGCTTTCTTAATAATCCAGGGAATGTTGACAATTTGATTTCTAGTTCCTTTGCCTGAGATGTAAAATCTATGAATCAAGGTAAGCTGGATGTGGTCAAAAAGGATATGGAAAAATTAAATACTGACAACTTGAGTGACAGTGAACTTAAGTGGATGGGTATATGTGATTTTAATTCAGATCACTACATATACTGCTATGCTAAAATTTCTAAGAAATCTCTTAGAAAAAAAATGAAATAGTCTTCATAGGCAAAAGTTTGAGACAAACAGTACTGTAGTCTAATATTAAAAATGACTGAATGATATTTATTTGAATCTAAGGTTAATGTTAAACATCATAATAATACAAGTCTATTATCCATCCAATGATACTGAAAAGGCCAAAGGTAATCATTCTTATGAAAACCCCAACAAATTTCAGAAATAACCCACTCCCTAAAAAAAGAGAAAGATGTCACATTCATCATAGGGGATTAGCATGATTAGCATGCTAAAGTAGGAAATTAAAAGATAATTTGGAATAACAGGCAAGTTTGGCCTTAGAATAAAAAAAATGAAGCAGGATAAAGACAAATAGAATTATGTCAAGTTAACTTGCTTGTCATAAGAAATATTCTTTTTCAACAATTCAAAAGATGATTTTACACATGGATATCACCCGAAGATGAACACAGAAATCAATTTGATTATATTTTATGAAAGCTTTTTGTATAGGAAGCCCTTAAAACATATTTAATGTTCATTGAATGGCCACAGACATTGTTACTTAGGCAAGGTGACAAGTTCATCTGGACTTTTCATTCATGTCTCATTCTGTAATAGAACATATATGACCCTAGAACTGAGTAAACACAATCAGTGAAATGGGTAATGCTTGAAATTATGGATATAGATCTTTTAGTGATAGGCTCTTAGTTTCAAAATATTTTCACTTTTCCCGTATAGCAGTTCCCCATTTTTTATTAGTCTACTATAGTTATTACTTCAGAAATTGAGGTTTTATAATGAGCTATTAATAAAAACTAAGCTAAAAATAATATCTTATACCTTTGAAGTGCTTTGCAACTGGCAAAGTACTTTCAAATATATTATCGAATTTTATCTTTACAACACTTCTGAATTTGAAGATACAGCAGAGATTATTATCTTTATTTTATATTACAGATGCATTGATAGAGGTTAAATAACTTGCCTAAAATCATGCATGTAGTTAATAGCAGAATTTGTGACCTAGACTCACAATACTAAGGTCCATCTCTAAGCTCTAAAATTGATGTCAAAAAGATGAGTTCATTCTGCCATGATATGGAATTGAGGGTGGCAATCCTGATAGCTTGTTAATAAGAAGACAACACCTTTTCCAAAATAAAAGACTTTCTTTCTCCCATATGTTTTATGGACATTTTCCCTCTCTTCATCACAAGGTTATTCAATATTGCATTGTGAAGCACTTTGAACTCTTAGGAAGATAAGTGCTATTTAATTTCAAAGTGTTATTAGTCCTATGACTGTCATTATGCACACCAGCACAATTTTACAGTTAATGCATCTCAATATTGCTAGTGTTGACATACTTCATTTTTTTAACTGGCTCAGTGATGGAATTAGATGTCTCAAGGGACTGGTTATTGGGAATTGGATTCAAAATCTCTTGTTCCTAGGTCTTTAATGTCCAGATTCATTTGAATATTCCAATAGTGAGCAATATTTCAGGAGTATCAGTATTATTTTTGTATCCACAATCCTCCAGCATAGCACATACCTTCTTGATAAGAAATCCACAGCTTGAAGAGGGATATAATGGTTGGCCACCCTTCAGGATTGCTCTGAATCCATCTGCCAAACATTTCATCTTGGTAGTTATAAAATCTATTTTTTTCTTAATTTATTAAAAAAGGATGTTGCCAGTTTACACCATTAATTAGTATTCATTAAAAATCTGAAATAATATCACCAGCCAGGATCAAACTTCTAAATATAATCTGATAAGTATGTGGCTTTATATTTTAGATAAGATTGTGTCACCTTCTAAGTATTCTTTCTATCATCCTTTTCACAAGCCGATTCTCACAATAGTCACCATTCAACTAATCTACAATTTCTCCTCCTCATTTCCCATTATTTAATATCCCCATAGGCTCTATTCTTATTATTTTAATGGTGCTCTTTATGGAACTTCCTATTAATCACCATCTTCACTGTGATAATTTACTCCATGTCTATTCAAAGTGCCTCTCACTGGTTTTTTTGGGTCATTAGCAATATTTCTGCAGGGCAAATATATAATGTGAAATAATGTTTTGGAGTACAGTGGGTTAACCAGTAATTTTCTTAAGTTGGGAAAACTTCACAACATGTAACGTCAAATAAACTTTTTTAAAAGGCAAATTCAGTCTGCATACCTCCTTGCATAATAGGGAGATAGACTTCTAGGATATTACAAGACTGTTACTAAGAACATGGCCTCTTAGAATGTGGGGTTCAGCAATTGTGAAGAGAAATGTAGCAGGCCCTTGATTGAAAAGAGAATGATGAGAATGTCATTATGGAAATGTTGTGAATGTGAGCCTATGCATGTAACATGGGAATGTTATTGTATAGTTCAAAAGGAGGCAGAACAAACATTTCAAGCTGCTTTTCCCTCTTCCCTTATCCAAGAGACATCTTATTTCTGACAATGATGGGAAGTAGGTGATTAAAACCAGAAGTTTATTATTTTATTAAGTATCTAATAAGTATTATTATTTTAAGGGATGTAAAAAAGTTCTATTTAACTTCTATCATTGTTCAATTAATGGGGGAAAATTGGATCCCCAAGCTTTACATAAAGGGCCTGAATGCCTTCTTAGAAAATACCAATTTCACAATAAATTTGCATAGCAATTAAAAACACTTTTATACAAATCATAACAAAACACAAATCAGAGAAAGTGTATGTAGGAGTATATATCAGACAAAACAGACTAAATGAGCTACTACTGTCAGTGAGATAACTCAGTTCAATAAAGAAAGATAGTTCTAGAGTTCACTCAAAGATTAATGCTCTTAAATCTCTAGTATATTCAGCGAGGGACTGAGTCATGATGGGGACTGGCTAGTCCCCCTAATGAAAGATTTTTCTCAATCTTCCTTCAGGAACTTGACATGAGCTTGGCAACTTCCATCTATTTTTTTTTTTTTTAGTTTTTTATCTTCAAAATATATGCATAGTTTTCAATATTCACTCTTGCAAAACCTTGTGTTCCAAACATTTTTCTCCCTCCCATATCCCCATCCACTCCCTTTGAAAGCAAATAATTCAATATATATTAAACATGCACGATTCTTCTATATGTATTTCCAAAATTATAATGCTGCACAAGAAAAATCAGATAAAAAAGGAAAGAAAATAAGAATGAAAACCAAAAAAAGCAAGCACCCCCCCAAAAAAAGTGAAAATACTATAATGCAATATACACTCAGTTCCCACAATCCTCTCTCTGGGTGCAGATGCTCTCTCCATCACAATTCCATTGGAACTGGCCTGAATGACCTCACTGTTGAAAAGAACCACATCCATCAGAATTGATCATCACATAATCTTATTGTTGTTGTGTACAATGTTGTCTTAGTTTTACACACTTCACTTAGCATCAGTTCATGTTAAGTCTCTTCAGGCCTCTTGGAAATCATTCTATTGATCCTTTCTTATACAAAAATAATAATACATTCATATGACATAACTTATTCAGCCATTTTCTAGCTGATGGGCATCCATTAATTTTCCAGTTCCTTGCTACTACAAATATTTTGCACAAGTGGGTCCTTTTCCTTTTTTTCATGATCTTTTTGGGATATTGACCCAGTAGAAACACTGCTGGATCAAAGAATATACACAGTTTGATAGCTCTTTGGTATATTTCCATATTATTCTCCAGAATAGTTGGGATCAGTTCACAACTCCAAAATTATTTGTCCCAGTTTTCCCACATTTCTTTCAACATTCATCATTATCTTTTCCTGTCATTTTAGCCAATCTGAGAGGTGTGTAGTAGTACCTCACTTGTCTTAATCTGCATTTCTTTGATCAATAGTGATTTACAGCATTATTTCAAATGACTAGAAATAGTTTTAATTTCTTCATCTGAAAATTGTCTGTTTATACCTTTTTGACAAGTTATAAATTATCAAATAGTGAGTTATTATCCCCAAAACTGGGGTCTTTGGGTTTATCAAACACTCGATTATTATAGACATTGACTATTGTATCTTGTGAACTTAAACTATTCCACTAATCAACTATTCTATTTCTTAGTATCAAATGGTTTTGATGACCGCTGTTTTATAATGTAGTTTTAGGTCTGGCACAGTGAGGTCACCTTCATTTGTGATTTGTTTTTCATTAATTCCTTTGAAATTCTTGACTTTTGGTTCTTTCAGATGAACATTGTTCTTATTTTTTCTAGCTGTTTAAAGTAATTTCTTGGCAATTAAAATAGTATGGCAGTGAATAAGTGGAATAATTTAGGTAGAATTGTCATTTTTATTATTTTTCCCTGGTCTACCCATGAGCACTTATTATTCTTTCATTTCCTTAGATCTGACTTTATTTGTGTGGAAAGTGTTTTGTAATTGTGTTTATATAGTTCCTGACTTTGTCTTGATAGGTAGATTCCCATAGAGATTATATTATTACAGTTTTTTAAATGCACTTTTTTATTTCTTGCAAGGTCTGTAATTGAAAAAGAGGAAAGAGGAAGTATAATGGAATGGGACAACTAGGTTCACACTAAGAAGCACAAAAGATCTATTACAATTCAGGGGAAAGGGGGTTTGATATCATCTGTTTTGGTTCTAAGAGGGAATAACTTATTCATTCAGTGGAGTATAGAAATTTATGTAATCCTATAAAGAAGTAGGAGAAGAAAGAGGAAAGAAAAAGGAGGGGGCAGAAGAGAAAGGATAGAAACATTGGGGGAAAAGGTAAGAGAGGGGAAAAGTTTGATAGAAGATATGGTATTGGATGGAGTGGGTTAAAAAAAACACTACTAAGAGAAGGGGGAGAGGTAATAGGAGATAAGCTTGTGGTTAGGATAAGTAAAAAAAAAACAGGAATAAGAACAGGATGGGAAGAGATGGTAAAAGTATATACAGGGGAGAAAATCGGATGGAGAGAAATGCAGAGTTGTTAATTATAATTAGGAATATGAAAGGGATAGAACTTTCTAATAAAATGGAAATGAATAGCAGAGTGGATTAAAAAAAGAATCCTGCAATATGTTTACAAGTGACAATTGACACAGAAAGGCACATACAGAGTAAAGGTGAAAGGCTGGAACAGAATTTATTAACTTTCAGCTAATATAAAAAAATAAGTTCCATTTCTGAACTCAGATAAAGCAAAAGTAAAAATAGATCTAGTTAAGAGAGATAAGGAAAGAAAGTACATATTGATAAAGGGTACCATAAACAATGAATTAGTAACAACACTAAATAAGTATGCACCAAGTATAAAGCAGTCAAATTCCTAGAGAAGATTTTATCTCAGTTAAAGAAGAAATAGACAGTAAGACTATATTAGCGGGAAACTTCAACCTTCCCCTCTCAGAATCTGACAAATTAAACCACAAAATAAATAAGAAAGCGGTTAATAGAATCTTAGAAAACCTAGACAAGACAAACCTCTGGGAAAAAATTGAATATAGACAAAATGGAATCCAACTTTTACTCAGTAGTTATATCACTCCTTCACAAAAATTAAACATGTCTCAGGACATTAAAAACCTCACAAACAACTGCAGAAAAGCAGAAATAATAAATGCTTCCTTTTCAGACCACAATGCAATAAAAAATATATTCAATAAAATGTCGGAGAAAGATAAACTAAAAGCCAACTGTATAGCAACAAGTCTCACAATTTAACTGAAATAGATGAATATTTACAAAAACACCAATTGTCCAGATTAATAGAAAAGGAAATAAATCACTTAAATAGTCCCATTTTAGAAAAAGATCTTGAATAAGCCATTAATGAACACTGGAAGAAAAAAATCTCCATGGCCAGATGAACTCACAAGTGAATTCTATTAAAAATTTAAAGAACAATTAATTCCAATTCTGTGTAAATCATATGGAAAAAATTTAAAGAGTCTTAGCAAATTCCTTCTATGACACAAATATGGTACTGTTATGTAAACCAGGAAAAGCTAACATAGAGAAAGAAAATTATAGACTAATCTCTCTAACAAATATTTATGGGAAATTTTTAAATAAAATGTTAGTAAAGAGATTACAACAACTTATCAGCAGGATAATACAATATGACCAAATGGGATTTATAAGAAGAATATAAGAAGTATCAAGAAAACTATTACCATTATGTACCATATTAATAACAATACCAAAAGAAATAATACAATAGTCTCAATAGATGCAGAACTAGAGAATAATATGAAAGGCAAAATGGACAACTTTGATTATGTGAAATTAGTTTTTTTTTTTTCAGAAACAAAACCAACAGAAACAAGATTAAAAAGAAAGTGCAAAGCTGGGGGAAAAATGTTTGCAGCCAGTGCTTCTGATAAGGTCTTATTTCTATAATATATAAAGAACTATGTCAAATTTATAAACATACAAGTTATTCACCAATTGATAAATGGACAAAGGATATGAACAGACAATTTTCAGATGATGAAATTTAAGCTATCTCTAGTTATATGAAAAATTGCTCAAAATCACTATTAGATAGTGAAATTTTCACACTAAAGGAGCAAGAAGTTTCTCTAAGGAAAGGACCTATGATTATAACCAAAAATAACTTACCCAGAAAAACTTAGCATAATTTTTCAGTGGCTGTGGAGAATACAGGTTGGGGAGGGATATAGACATTTAGGGAAGATTCCATGGATTTTTGATGAAAAGACAATAGATGAATAGAAAATAGGTCATTCAAACAAAAGACTGAAGAGAAGATACAAAAAGTAAACATGAAAAATTATCATAAGGATTTCAGTAATAATTCAACATTTATATTTCTATATGGAGGATAATAGATGTAACTCCTAAAAAAATTTGTCATTATTAGGGAACTAAAAGAATTCTGTAGGGGAAGAAAAGACAAGATATGGGAGAGAAATCAGGAAGTTGACCAAGTTCTCTCCAGTTTCTCTCAGAAACAACACTAAATTAAGTCTCTAAACAGATTTAGGAGTCACAGACAGAAACCACAAAAAGTTGGAGGGAAACAATTTTCCATCTTGAGATAACTTAAAAGGAGTTCAGGAACAGTCTGCCACTTGGATAAAATGGGAGCATGTCCCAACTTAGGCATGTGCACGTGATCTAGCTGAAGGCTCTTAGCCAAAGCACATATCTGTCCTAGTTCAATTAGCCAGAATCTTAGCATACAGTATTGATTCCTCCAGCCCCAGCACAGAATGCAAATTATGAGACTCCAAACCATGGTACCACAGGCTTGAATAGACCAGATCAACCTAGCACAGGGGAAAGGCAGCCAGCTCCTCTGATCCCAGGACAGATGATGAGGCTTTTGTCCCTCTGCAAAATAAACTTGGGATAACGTCCCTTGTGCCATAGAAGCAGAGCTCAACTTTTTTTCTCTCTTCCTCCTTCCTTCTCTCCCTCCTTCCCTCCCTCCTTCCCTTTCCCCTTTCCACCCTTCTTCCCTCCCTCCCTCCCTCCTTCCTTCCTTTCTTCCTTCCTTCCTTCCTTCCTTCTTCCTTCCTTCCTTCCTTCCTTCTTTCCTTGCTTCCTTCCTTTTCTCTCTCTCTCTTTCGTTTTTTCTTTCTTTCTTTTTCCCTTCTTTCCTCTCTCTCTCTCTCTCTTTTTTTTTTGGTGAGGCAATTGGGATTAAGTGACTTGCCCAGGGTCACACAGCCAGGAAGTGTTAAGTCTGAGGTCACATTTGAACTCAGGTCCTCCTGACTTCAGGACTGGTGCTCTATGCACTGCGTCACCTAGCTGCCCCAGCTCACCTTTTTAAAATGAGTGAAAAAACAAAAAGAGCCCTCAATATAAAAGGCTACTTTGACTACAGTAAAGATGAGAACACTTGAGGAGAGCAATGGCAAAGTACATACTTGTGAAGTCTCAAAAGGGAATATAAATTGGGTTCAAACTCAAAAGGTTCTCTTCAAAGATCACAAAAAGAATTTTAAAAATCAAGTAAAAGAGATAGAATAAAAACTGACAAAAAAAAATGAGAGCTGTGCAGGAGGATTAAGGAAAAACAGGCAATAGGTTGAAAAAGCAAACACAAAAATTAACTAAACAAAACCAATCCTTAAGAAATAGATTTGACAAGATGGAAAACTAATTCACGGAAGAAAATAATTCTTTCAAAAATGAATTAGTGAAAAAGCAATTCCTTTAAAAGTAGAATTGGGCAAATGAAAAATGAGTTGAAAAAAGCTAACAGAAGAAAACAAGTCATTAAAAATTAGAATTGAAAAAGTGGAAGCTAGTGACTGAATTAGGCATCAAGAATCAGTCAAATAAAATTTTTAAAAATAGAAGAAAATGTAAAATACCTTATTGGAAAAAAATGCTTGGAAAAAAAAGATCCAGGAGAGACAATTTAAGGTCTGTTGATCTACCTGAAAGCCATTAGCAAAAACAAATAAAAAAAATAAAAAACAGACTAGGTAACATCTTTCAAGAAATTACCAAGGAAAACTGTCCTGATAGCCTAGAGCCAGAGGGTAAAATAGTCATTGAAAGAATCCACCAATCACCTCCTATCTTTTAGGTGAAGGAGAAAATTCTTCAAGCAACTAGGAAGAAACAATTCCAATATTGAGGAGTTACAGTGAAGATTACCCAGGATTTAGCAGCTTCCACATTAAGAGATTAGAAGGCCTGAAATGATATTCTGAAAGGCAAAAGAGCTGAAATCACAATCAAGAATCAACTTTCCAGAAAAATTGAGCATAACTTTCAGAAGAAAATTCATTGAATGAAATAGGGGAATTCCAATACTTTCTAATGAAAAAAAAATTAGAACTAAACAGAAAAGTCAATCTTCCAATGCAAGACTCAAAAATGTTCTTTGAAGATTATATGCTATCTTTTAGATAGCATATAATTTTTAACTTCTTTAGAATCTGAATTTTGTTTTCTTTAAGAATTTCTTACACATCCATGATATTTAATCACACTTTCAAGATACCAAGGAAGGGTCCACAAAAAACTTAGGATCCTTAGAACCTACTTATCTCTCCACCTTAGAGATTGGTTGCTTCCAATTCCAGATGACTTTTATGTTTTCTTTTCTCACTTCCATTGTATCATAGTATCTTAGTCTCTTTGCTTTTTGAGATCCTGTTAACAAGCACTTAATTATATGTCTTTTTCCCTAAGACATATTTCCAAGTATATATGAAGATCTATAAAAATTAAAACTAAGGGGCAGTTAGGTAGCACAGTGGATAGAGCACTAGCCCTGAAGTTAGGAGGGCCTGAGTTCAAATTTGATCTCAGACACTTAACACTTCCTAGCTGTGTGACCCTGGGCACTAAGTCACTTAACCCCAATTGCCTCAGCAAAAAAAAAATCCAAAAAATTAAAATAAATTTTCAAACAATCTAAAGAACATTTTAAAACCTCCCTTTGAACCTAGATGATGCTAAAATTTTTCTGTCTGATAAAAAATTTTGATACAATTTCTCAGGATTAATCTGCCCCATGAACCATATATGTACTGCCTAGACTCCATACCAGAATTATGCCGTTTTGGGCCTTAAGCATTGAAAAGGATCCATTTCAAACAAAATACTCCTAAGAAATTGGGACTTTACCATTTGTGTGTTCTTGACAAAACTTATCCTTCAATTTCCAAACCCATTCTTATTATAGCACTTCCCATTCTCATATACATTTCAAATTCTAACCCTAACCATAGGAAATTCTTCCACTTACTGTCTTTTAATATTTAATTAACAATATTAGCTAATCACTTGAGTTTTCCTAATATAAAGAATATAAAATGGCATTCTCCCAGATTCAAGTTGGCTATGTCAACCTGAAAAATTGGAATGAGGAAGATAGCTTTTTCTATTGTCTTCTGTTTGAGTTTCTACTATCTATTTTCCTCCTTCCCATTTGTTGACCAATGACTAGGACCCTAATTCCATTGAATCCTTCAAAATTGATTATATCTTGGAAAGAAGATATAGTTTAAAAACAAACAAGAACAAACATGCTAATATTTCTCCAACACTTTCAAAGAAAACTTTTTCCTTTACTCCAGCTTACTGACTTCTCTGGAAATCAGCTCTGTGAAAGTCTCCATTGGTTTTAACAGATAGCCAAAGATGTCCATGCAAAAAAACCTTTAGGAACTACTAGTATATAATGAGTCTCATTAAATATTTACTGGGGGAATAATAATATGAATATAAAATAGCTTTCTTTGGAGTTTTAACAATATTGGAAGATTGAGAGCTGAAATTCACCTTATAAGTTAGTTTCTATGAACTGAACCAGCTACACCCAGAGAAAGAACTCTGGGAAATGACTAAAAACCATTACATTGAATTCCCAATCCCTATATTTTTGCCCACCTGCATTTTTGATTTCCTTCACAAACTAATTGTACAATATTTCAGAGTCTGATTCTTTTTGTACAGAAAAATAACAGTTTGGTCATGTATACTTATTGTGTATCTAATTTATATTTTAATATATTTAACATCTACTGGTCATCCTGCCATCTGGGGGAGGGGGTGGAGGGTAAGAGGTGAAAAATTGGAACAAGAGGTTTGGCAATTGTTAATGCTGTAAAGTTACCCATACATCTAACCTGTAAATAAAAGGCTATTAAATAAAAAAAAAATAAGTTAGTTTCTATAGATGAGGAAATTGATGCTCAGAAAAATTAAGTGACTTGCCCATCAGAGAGTTTGGGACAGAAGATTAATACAAACTCAGGTCTCGTATCTCTAAATCTAATGCTCTTCAGTAATGAACTGAACCAGCTACGCCCAGAGAAAGAACTCTGGGAGATGACTAAAAACCATTACATTGAATTCCCAATACCTATATTTATGCCCACCTGCATTTTTGATTTCCTTCACAAGCTAATTGTACAATATTTCAGAGTCTGATTCTTTTTGTACAGCAAAATAACAGTTTGGTCATGTATACATATTGTGTATCTAATTTATATTTTAATATATTTAACATCTACTGGTCATTCTGCCATCTGGAGGAGGGGGTGGGGGGTAAGACATGAAAAATTGGAACAAGAGGTTTGGCAATTGTTAATGCTGTAAAGTTATCCATACATATAACCTGTAAATAAAAGGCTATTAAAAAAAAGAATTATAAAAAAAAATAAATCTAATGCTCTTTCTACTACATTATTATGTTATCTCACCAAAATCAGGATAAATTTTTGTCTACAAGAGATGATTTACTTGTCATATTACCTCCAAAAAAGGAAGCAAATGGCCTACAAGATTTTTCAGCATCACTTGCAGCCCAATTATTCATACAATATGTCAAAAAATTTCATAGAAGTTTCCTAGTTCTTTATCAATAATGGTAGCTTTTCCTAGGTTCATAAAACTTTACTCTAGCATAAAGATCATTTTTGTTAAAGACCAATGAGAAAGCTGCACTGAATTTAACTTTCTTGTAATAAACTTTTTGAGAGCTTCTCCATAATGATTGAATGTAATTATTGCAATGGATTGTGAGTCATAATGAGGGATTATATCAAAAGGGAAAATATGCAAAATACATTTGACTTTTAAATCTCATGAGCTGCTAAGCCGAAATGGGGCAATAGATGGTGAGAAGTCTGTCAGGAAAAATCCCCAATGCTGAATCCTTAGGGGCCAGGGTGCTTAACGGAGAACACCTGCTGCATGTTCACATGGTATAGAGGTCATTTGAATAGTTGTGCTCTTAAAACAAAATTTGTCAAAGAAATCACTTTGGGGAATAGGAGGATGAGTATGCTAAGTTTCCTCCTTATCAGAGTGAGATCTCAGATGAAAAAATGTAAACTAGTGAAATTTGTTTTTGATATTCTTCTGATTCCCCTTTGAATATTCTCCTTTCCAAGATTCCAATATTATACTTCTCAGACTCCATCCTGACAAGAAAAGAAATAGCTCACAAACTCATTCATATTGTCCTAGGAGTTAATGTTTTCCTACCTAGAAGGACTGAGATTTTAAACATAGAGAAATGTTTAAGGCAAAGAAAAAAATGTTTAATTGGAGAATTTCAGATACTATTGAATTTAATAAAGATATTTCTCTTTTCCAGATCACTCCAAATAGGAGACTATTCTATTCAAGTACAATGCTAACATAGTTTTCTACTCCTTGTTTTTCTATACAAAACCAAGAAAAGCAAAGCAAAAGCTTGCTCTAGCACATCTATAGACATCAATATTTTCAAGGTCATCATTTACTCTAACTAGGTCACTTAACATTACAAACCAGGAGTGTCAACAAAGAGAATGATGTTACTAATGAGAATAAAATGCTTAAAGGAAGGAATACTTTCCTGTAGTTTTCCTTTTCTCATTCCCTCTCAATTCTTTTCTCCCTCTCTATTGACTTGTCTCTGATTCTTATACCTTTTCTTTTATATCTGTTCCTATCTCTTCCCTTTTGCTTTCTATTCCCCTTCTCTCTCCATAACTGTCCTCTCTTCTCTTTCTTACCTTCTCTCAGTCTTTCTCTGTTTCTGTGTGCATGTTTCTCTATCTCTTTGTATTTGTCTTTTTCTGTCTCTCTGCCTCTGTCCCTGTCTCTCTCTCTCTTCATTCTGCTAGGTATGAACTTCTAAACTTATATAATTTCTTAAAAATTAGAGTAGGGTTTTAGTGTATAACCTTATCAATATTGCTCTTAAAATTAGGCAACTATAACGGGGCTTAATACCTCAGTTCTTGTCTTACCAGTGAGGAAAGGAAATATTTATCTCTCTTTTTCTAGGTACTATCTTTCTTTTAATACACTCTTAATTTTCATTAAATCTTTCTTTTGACTTCCACATCATATTTCTTATGACTATCTTCATAGTCCTTTTCAATAGAGTACTGGAGTTTCCAAAGTATACTATATTAATATTTCTTCTGAGGAAAAGCACAGTATATTCAAATTCTGAAACCTGTTTCTAGTCTATGAAAGGAAGCTGCCAGTGTTTGCAGCTCTCTTCAAAGGGATTTGAGGACATATGGGAAAATCACTTGTACAAAGTTTTAGGTTTCTTGGAAAGGCATATGCCAAAATGGAAATTATTATCCTTGCTAGAAAGCATAACAGCCTCACCATTGTCATTGTTAGAGTAGGAAATGGGAATTTGGGCTATTTTTCTTTCCCTTTGTCCCAGTCAATGGAGATCAGCTCATTAGACCCTTAGCATAATAAGCACTCCTTTGGAAGATCTGTTCTCTATTCACATCTTTGCTGAAACTACAATTCTAGTCACTATATATTGCGTGGCTTTTCCCTTAGTACCCATTAAAAAATCCCATAGTATATGTTTGTGCCCATTGTCTTATCATTCTTCTTCAGTAATAGAGCATGGCTTTGAACATAAGGCTGCAAAAAGCCATTGTATATAGCTCTTACCCAATTCTTTCTATTGTAATCATGCACCTTTAAAATATAAATCAGTGAGCAAGGTGATTGGTATGGATGTTTAGGTGAATTATTTTTAATGCTCATACTGGACAAAATTAGCGATTCATAAGAACAGTGGGATAATAGGATTTAGAGTTGGTAGAAACCTAACAGTGGAGGTCTATCATAGGGACCCACGGTAACCCAGAATGGAGAGGCTCTCATGTATTGACAGGAATCTACTGGGAGTCTCTTAGCCAAAATACTGCCTTGTTGGCTATGCTGTCCTGGTTCAGGAGTCACCAGTTGTTGAAAACATCTTCACAGTTAGAGGTTCTGATAAAGGCCTCATTTCCAAAATATATAGAGAGCTGACTCTAATTTATAAGAAACCAAGCCATTCTCCAATTGATAAATGGTCAAAGGATATGAACAGACAATTTTCAGATGATGAAATTGAAATCATTACCACTCATATGAAAGAGTGTTCCAAATCATTATTAATCAGAGAAATGCAAATTAAGACAACTCTGAGATACCACTACACGCCTGTCAGATTGGCTAAGATGACAGGAAAAAATAATGATGAGTGTTGGAGGGGATGCGGGAAAACTGGGACACTGATACATTGTTGGTGGAGCTGTGAACGAATCCAACCATTCTGGAGAGCAATCTGGAATTATGCCCAAAAAGTTATCAAAATGTGCATACCCTTTGATCCAGCAGTGTTTTTACTGGGCTTATACACCAAGGAGATACTAAAGAAGGGAAAGGGACCAGTATGTGCCAAAATGTTTGTGGCAGCCCTGTTTGTAGTGGCTAAAAGCTGGAAACTGAGTGGATGTCCATCAATTGGAGAATGGTTGGGTAAATTGTGGTATATGGATGTTATGGAATATTATTGTTCTGTAAGAAATGACCAGCAAGATGAATACAGAGAAGCTTGGAGAAAATTACATGAACTGATGCTAAGTGAAATGAGCAGAACCAAGAGATCATTATATACGTCAACAATGATACTGTATGAAGATGTAATCTGATGGAAGTGGATTTCTTTGACAAAGAGACCTAATTCAGTTTCAATTGATCAATGATGGTCAGAAGCAGCTACACCCAAAGAAAAAACACTGGGAAATGAATATAAACTGTTTGCATTTTTGTTTTTCTTCCCGGGTTATTTCTATCTTCTGAATCCAATTCTCCCTGTGCAACAAGAAAACTGTTTGGATCTGCACACATACATTGTATCTAGGATATACTAGGACATATTCAACATATATAGGACTGCTTGCCATCTAGGGGAGGGGGTGGAGGGTGGGAGGGAAAAATCGGAACAGAAGTGAGTGCAAGGGATAATGTTGTAAAAAAAATTACCCTGGTATGGATTCTGTCAATAAAAAGTTACTATAATAAAATTAAAAAAATAAAAATAAAAAAAAAATGATAGGGAAAGCAGTTTAATATAGGTTATACATGTGTAGTTACAGAAAACCTATTTCCATGTAAGTCATTTTGTCAAAGAAAACACAGACAAAAATCCCAAGAAAAAGAGAAAAAATAAAGAAAAAGTATCTTAAAAAAAAAAGAAGTCACCAGTTGTTCAGGAGACTAGCTGTGAGACCTCCAACTCAACTATAGAAGACAAATAGTGAGCCCTTGAACCCCAGCATAAAACAGGGCTTGACCATGCCCAATCAGTGCTGTAAGGAAGCCAGCAGCATCAGTCCCAGGGTAGCATGAAGACACTGTCACCTTTAGAAGAAGCTTAGGAAAATCTCCCCTTTGCTCCCCTTTGCAGATCTTAATATTTAAAAATGAGCAAAAAGCAAAAGGAGCTTTGACCAAAGATAGTTATTATGGAGATAAGGAAGAACAGACTCCAAACCCTGAGGACACTAAAGGAAAAAACACATTCAGATAAAGGTCAAAGGATATTGGTCTCCAACTCAAAAGGCTCTCTTGGAAGACTTCAAAAAGGATCTTAAAAGAGAGTTAGAAGAAAAATGGGGAAAGGAAATGAGATTTTTGAAGGAGAAATTGGAAAATGAAGAAAAATTCTTTAAAAATAGATTTAGCAAAATGAAAAAAGAAAACAACTCCTTGAAAAACAGAATTAGTGAAATGGAAAATGTCCAGCGACAAAAACAACTCATTTAAAAGTTCAATTGGACAAATTCAAAAAAAGATTAAAAAGATAACTGAACAAAATAATTCACTAAAAATTATAATAAAACAAATGGAAGTGAATGGTGCAATGAGAAATCAAAATCAGTCAAACAAAACCAAAAAAAAAAAAAAGGAAGGAAAGAAAAAATAGAAGAAAATGTAAAATACTTCATGGGAAAAACAACTAACTTGTAAAATAGATAGTGGACTACCTGAAAAAGAATGATAAAAAATGAGTCTAGGCAACATCTTTCAAGAGATCACCAATAACAATTCTGATGTCCTAGAGCCAGAAAGAAAAATACCCATTAAAAGAATTCGCTGATCACCTTTTGAAAGAGACTCCGAAATGAAAACTCCAAGAAATATTGTAGCTAATCATCAGAATTATCAGATCAAGGAGAAAGTACTGTAAGCAACCACAAAGAAACAATTTAAATATTGAGGAGCCACAATCAGGATTACTCAGTATCTCACAGCTTCAGCTTTAAAGAACTTAGAATATGATATTCTGAAAGGCAAATGAAATTGCAGCCAAGAATCACCTAACCAGAAAAATTAAGTGTAAAGGGTCAAAGATAGCAATTTAATGAAATAGGGGAATTTTATTTATTTTTGATGAAAAGAAAAGAGCTAAACAGAAAATTTGATCTTCAAATACAAAATTCGAGAGAAACATAAAAAGGTAAAAAGGAAAGGAGAAAAACTATTTTTTAATTTAAAAAGTTTTTATCCTGACTTTGTCTTGGCAAATGGATTCCCAAATAGTTTTTATTACATAGTTATTTTAAATGGAATTTCTCTTTGTATCTCTTGCTGCTTGATTTTGTTGGTAACATACAGAAATGCTGATGCTTTATGTGGATCTATTTTGTATCCTGCAACTTTGTTAAAATTATAAATTGTTTCTAGTAGCTTTTTAATTGATTTTGCCAGGATTCTCTAAATATACCATCATAAAACTTGCAAAAGGTGATAATTTGGCTTCCTCCTTACCTACCCTAATTTCTTAATTTCTTTTTCCATTTAAATTTACTGTACATAATATAAGATATTTTGGAATCTATCTGCTAAGATAAAGTCAGACAGGATAAGAAAATAATTACAAAACACTTTCCACACAAATAAAGTCATATTTAATTAACTGGAGGAATATCAAGTGCTCAAGGACAGACTAAGGAAATATAATAAAAATGACAATTCCCATCTAAATTAATCTACTTATTCAGTGCAATACCAATCTAATTGTCAAGAAACTACTTTATGTTACTAAAAAAATAATAAAATTCATCTGGAAGACAAAAGATCAAGAATTTCAAAGGAATTAATGAAAAAATGCCAATGAAGGAGCCCTAGCTCTACCAAATGTAACTATATTATACAGCAATGGTCATCAAAACCATTTGGTACTGGCTAAAAAGTATAGGAGTTGATCAATGGAAAAGATTAGGTTCGCAAGACCCAATAGTCAGTGACTATAGTAATGTAGTGTTTGATAACCCCCCCCCAAAAAAAAAATTACCTTCTGGATAAGAACTCTCTACTTGACAAAAATTCTTGGAAAAATTGGAAATTAATATGGCAGAAACTAGATGCTGACCAACACCTGATAGCCTACACCAAGAAAAGGTCAAAATGGTTTCATGCTTTAGATATAAAGAATGATACTATAAGCAAATTAGAAGAACAGAGTACAGTCTATCTCTCAGACCTGAGGATAAAGAAGGAATTTGTGGACAAAGAACAACTAAAAGAGAGTTTGGAACAAAAAATGAATAATTTTGATTATATTAACTTAAACAATTTAAACAAAACCAATGCAGGCATGATTAGAAGGAAAGCAGTAAAGTGGGAATGTTTTTATATCCAAAAGTCCTAATAAAGGCATCGTTTCTAAAATATAGAGAGAACTGACTAAAATTTATATGAATACAAGTCATTTTTCAATTGATAAATGTTCAAAGATATGAACAGATAATTTTCAGATGAAGAAATTAAAACCATGTACAGTCTGAATGAATGAATGAAATGCTCTAAATCATTATTGAGCAGAGAAATACAATTAAGACAAGTCTGACATATAACTCTTCAGATCTCAGATTGGCTAAAATGACAGGAAAAGAAAGTGATGAATGCTGGAGGGGATGTGGGAAAACTGGGATACTAATACTTTGTTGGTGGAGTTGTAAATGAATTCAACCATTTTGGAAAGCAATGTAGAACTATGTCCAAAGGACTATTAAATTATGCATATCTTGTGATCCGGCAGTGTCTCTACTGGGCCTGTGTTGTAAAGAAATAAGAAAAAAGAGGGAAAAAAAGATCCATATGTGCAAAAATGTTTGTAGCAACCTTTTTGTAGTGGCAAAGAACTGGAAACTAAGTGGATACCCATTAATTGGAGAATGGCTGAATAAGTTATGGTCTATGAATGTTATGGTATATTATTATTCCATAGGAAAGGATCAGCAAGATAATTTCAGAAAAAAAATTGGAGAGACTTACATGAACTGATGCTAAGTGACTTGAGAACATTGTACACAGCAAGAAGAAGATTATAAAATGATCAATTCTGATGGATGAGGCTCTTTTCAATAAGGAAGTGGTTCAGGCCAGTTCCAATGGTCTTGTGATGGAGAGAGTCATCTGAATCTAGAGAGTGGACTGTGGGGAATGAGTGTGATTGACAACATATTTTTTTCACTTTTTTGTTGTTGTTTGCTTGCATTTTGTTCTCTTTCTCATGTTTTTCCTTTTTGATCTGATTTTTCTTGTGCAACAACATAATTGTGGAAATATGTATAGAAGAATTGTGTATCTTTAGCATATTGGCCTGCTTGCCATCTAGGGAAGGGAATAAAGGAAAGGGAGGAGAAAAATACTTGGAACACAAGATTCTACAAGAGTGACTATTGAAGACTATGTATGTGTTATAAAAATAAAAGGCATTATTAAAACAAAGTTTACATGTGTATATGGGAAAATGATATGTTTAACTCTTGAGAAATCTAACTGTTAGGGATATACTTAGAGTGTGTAGATATACTTTGACTTTATAGTGATGATATAAAAAAGAAACTAGGAATGGACAAAGGATTGTACTGGAATAAGAGAAAAGGGGAAGTAAATTGGAGTAAATTACATCTCAAGATGAGGCAAAAAAAAGACCTATTACAATTGAGGGAAGAACAGAGGGGGATGAGCATTGCATAGACCTTAATATCATCACATTTGACTTAAAGACAGAATATCAGTTGTAATTAATTTCATAGACAAATTTGTCTCAGCCTATAAGAAGTTAGGATGGGAAAGGGAAAGGAAAGAGGAAAGCTAATAGCAGGGAGAACTGAAATAGAAAGGCAAAGGGATTAAAAAAAAAAGAGGGAAGGGGCTGTAAAGAGGGAGGGCTGATTGAAGGAAGTATTGTTCTGAAGCAAAACACTAGGAGGACGAAAAGAGGGAAAGGAAAGTGAAAAGTATAACTTAGGGAAAATATAATAACTGGAAATTAATAATTTTAATTGTGAAAGTGAATGGTATGAATTTTCCCTAAAAATGGAAGTGGATAGGAGGCGGAGCCAAGATGGCGGAAAAGGCACACACGACTTTCTAAGCTCTTCTCTTACCCTCTTTATCAATATTATATCGAGCCTCAAAAATAGTCTTGACTGCTACAATTCGTAAAGATAAGAAGTAGAAGAACTCACCTGCCAAAGAAAATCTGCAGTCTCGCCAAAAAAAGGTTGATTCCAGGGCCAGGGGGGAGATCAGTGCAGACTGGGAGAGAAATTAGGTTCCGAGGAGAGCCTCAAACCAAAAGTGAAAGCACAGATCTCAGCACAAGCATGGAGCCCCAACCCGCGGTTCGGGGCTTTTCCTTGGGGCAGTTGTGATCCTGCACTGCAGGAGGACTCAGCCCAGGTTAGCCTCCAATCTGCACAGTGGGGAGCTCGGCTTGGGGCCATAGAGCTTTTCCAGGGCCGATTTGCATCAGGCAGAGACACTGGGCAGAGTTTGCAGTGGTCTGTGGTCAGTTGCTAATACTCACAGTCCCACAAGAGGCTCCGGCCTGGGGCAGTGACACTTTCACCCCTTAGTCTCTAGCCAAGGGCAATCGCTAACCCACTCAGCCCAACTGGGCACTTTGATACCTCGGCCAGTGCTGAATCCACTTCCTGTTGGGGGAAGGGAAAACTCTCACTCAGAGCACTCCCATACCTCAGAGCCCGAAATCAGTTTACATCTCTCCCTGCTCTGCAGAGGAAGCTGGTAACCCCCTTGCCTAGGAGATACACCGTAAAGGCTTTAAAACATGAATAAAAAGATGAAAAGAATTATCGACAGCTTCTATACAGAAAAAGAGCAGGTCAGCAAACCTGAAGAGACCTCAAACAGCAAAAATGCATCAGACTGTCCTCCTTTACAGGATGCTCTCATAGAAGAGACCATTAAAAGTCTCAAAAGAGAGTTAGAAGAAATGGGGAAAGGAAAGAGAAGCCTTACAAGAGAGCAACAACTTCCTGAAATATGAATTGGAAAAAGTAAAAAAATCTCAGGAAAGTAAGAATTGTGAATTGGAAAAAATAAAGAATTCACTAGAAAGTAGGATTTGTGAATTGGAAAAGACAAAGAACTCGCAAGAAAGTAGGATCCGTGAATTGGAAAAGACAAAGAACACGCAAGAAAGTAGGATCTGTGAATTGGAAAAAGAAAATAATTCACTAAAAAAAAAAATTAGTGAAATGGAAAAAAATTCCACAGACCAAAACAATACATTCAAAAACTCAATTGGACATATACAGAAAGAAGTAAAAAAAGCTAATGAAGAAAATAATTCTTTAAAAATTAGAACTGAACAAATAGAAACTAATGATTCATTGAGACAGCAAGAATCAGTCAAGCAAAAACAAAAAAATGACAAACTGGAAAAAACCATGAATTATCTACTTGCAAAAACGACAGACTTGGAAAATAGATCTAGGAGAGATAATCTGAGGATTATTGGACTTTCTGAAAACTATGATGAAAAAAAGAGCCTAGATACTATTTTACAAGAAATCATCAAAGAGAACTGCCCAGATGTAATAGAATCAGAAGGTAAAATAGGCATTGAAAGAATTCATCGAACACCTTCTGAAAGAAACCCTAAAATAAAAACCCCAAGGAATATTGTGGCAAAATTTCAGAACTATCAGATTAAGGAAAAAATTTTACAAGCAGCCAAAAAAAAACCATTTAAATACCGAGGTGCCACAATAAGGATCACCCAAGATCTGGCTGCCTCTACATTAAAGGAAAGAAGGGCCTGGAATATGATATTCCGAAAGGCACAAGAACTTGGGATGCAGCCAAGAATAAACTACCCAGCTAAGCTGAGCATTTTCTTCCAGGGAAGAAGATGGACATTTAATGAAACAAATGAATTCCATTTGTTTCTGAAGAAAAAACCAGAACTAAACAAAAAATTTGATCTCCAAGAATAGAACTCAAGAGATGCAGAAAAGGTAAAAATAACTCTTGAGAATTGTATTTCTGTTGTGGATATACAAAAAGAATACATGTATAATTTGATTGTACTGATATAACATAAAAAAGGGAAGTAGATATGGAAAAGGGATGATGGCAGAATAAGGTGGGAAGGAGGGATAAAAAGAGGGAAACCACATCCCACAAAGAGGCTAAGGAAACTTATCATATCTGAGGGAATTTAGAGAGGGGGAGGAACATTGTGTGAATCTTACTCTCATCAGAGTTGGCTCAAAGAAAAAATAATTGACATTTGTTTTAGAGAAAATTCTCTCTCGCCTCATTAAAAACGGGGGAGAGGAAAAGGGAAAAGAAAAAGAGTAATAAGGGAAGGAAGGGGGAAAGACTCAAAGGGGGGGAGGGAGGGATTATAAAGAGGATAAGTATCGTGATACAAGAGGGGTACATAAGTTTAAAAGGGGGAAAGAGGGTTGGGGGAGGCAAGAATAAGTAAAGCACAATCTGGGGTTATTAGGATGGCAGGAAATACAGATTTAGTAATTCTAACCGTAAATGTGAATGGGATGAACTCCCCCATAAAGAGGAGGCAGATAGCAGACTGGATCAAAAGTCAGAACCCTACAATATGTTGTTTACAAGAAACACATTTAAAGCAGGGGGATACATATAGAGTAAAGGTAAAAGGCTGGAGCAAAATCTATTATGCTTCAGGTGAAGTCAAAAAAGCAGGGGTAGCCATCCTTATCTCAGATCAAGCAAAAGTAAAAATTGATCTAATTAAAAGAGATAAGGAAGGAAACTACATCCTGCTAAAGGGTAGCATAAACAACGAAGCAATATCAATATTAAACATATATGCACCAAGTGGTATGGCACTCAACTTCCTAAAGGAGAAGTTAAGAGAGTTGCAAGAAGAAATAGACAACAAAACTGTAATAGTAGGAGATCTCAACCTTGCACTCTCAGAATTAGACAAATCAAACCACAAAACAAATAAGAAAGAAATTAAAGAAGTAAATAGAATATTAGAAAAATTAGGTATGTTGGATCTTTGGAGAAAATTGAATGGAGATAGAAGGGAATATACTTTCTTCTCAGCAGTTCATGGAACCTATTCAAAAATTGACCATATATTAGGACATAAAGACCTCAAAATTAAATGCAAGAAAGCAGAAATAGTAAATGCTTTCTTTTCAGATCATGATGCAATAAAAACTACATTCAACAAAAAGTTAGGGGGAAATAGACCAAAAAGTAATTGGAAACTAAACAATCTCATCTTAAAGAATGATTGGGTGAAGCAGCAAATTATAGATACAATTAATAATTTCACTCAAGATAATGACAATGATGAGACATCATACCAAAATTTGTGGGATGCAGCCAAAGCGGTAATAAGAGGGAATTTTATATCCTTAGAGGCTTACTTGAATAAAACAGAGAAAGAAAAGATTAATGAATTGGGCTTGCAACTAAAAAAACTAAAAAAAGACCAAATTAAAAACCCCCAATCAAATACTAAATTGGAAATTCTAAAATTAAAAGGAGAAATTAAAAATATTGAAAGTAAAAAAACTATTGAACTAATTAATAAAACTAAGAGTTGGTTCTATGAAAAAGCCAATAAAATAGATAAGCCTTTGGTAAATCTGATTAGAAAAAGGAGGGAGGAAAATGAAATTAGTAGTCTTAAAAATGAAAAGGGAGAACTTTCCACCAATGAAGAGGAAATTAGAGAAATAATAAGGAGTTATTTTGCTCAACTTTATGCCAATAAATTTGATAACCTAAGTGAAATGGATGACTACCTCCAAAAATATAGACTTCCCAGACTAACAGAGGAGGAAGTAAATTGCTTGAATAGTCCCATTTCAGAAAAAGAAATAGAACAGGCAATTAAACAACTCCCTAAGAAAAAATCCCCAGGACCAGATGGATTTACATGTGAATTTTACCAAACATTTAAAGAACAATTGGCCCCAATGCTATATAAATTATTTGATAAAATAGGGAATGAAGGAGTCCTACCAAATTCCTTCTATGACACAGACATGGTACTGATACCTAAACCAGGTAGGCTGAAAACAGAGAAAGAAAATTATAGACCAATCTCCCTAATGAATATTGATGCTAAAATCTTAAATAAGATATTAGCAAAAAGACTACAGAAAATCATCTCCAAGATAATACACTATGATCAAGTAGGATTTATACCAGGAATGCAGGGCTGGTTCAATATTAGGAAAACTATCAATATAATTGGCCATGTTAATAACCAAATTAACAAAAACCATATGATCATCTCAATAGATGCAGAAAAAGCATTTGATAAAATCCAACATCCATTCCTATTAAAAACACTTGAGAGTATAGGAATAAATGGACTTTTCCTTAAAATAATCAGCAGCATCTATTTAAAACCATCAGTAAGCATCATATGTAATGGAGACAAACTGCAACCATTCCCAATAAGATCTGGAGTGAAACAAGGTTGCCCACTATCACCGTTACTATTTAATATTGTATTAGAAACGCTAGCTATAGCAATAAGAGCTGAGAAAGAGATTAAAGGAATAAGAATAGGCAATGAGGAAGCCAAATTATCACTCTTTGCCGATGACATGATGGTATACTTAGAGAACCCCAGAGATTCTGCTAAAAAGTTATTAGAAATAATCCACAACTTTAGCAAAGTTGCTGGTTATAAAATAAACCCACATAAGTCATCAGCATTCTTATATATCACTAACAAAATCCAACAGTCAGAGTTACAAAGAGAAATTCCATTTAAAGTAACTACTGATAATATAAAATATTTAGGAATCTATCTGCCAAGGGAAAATCAGAAACTTTATGAGCAAAATTACAGACCACTTTTCACACAAATTAAGTCTGATCTAACCAATTGGAAAAATATTAAATGCTCTTGGATAGGGCGAGCAAATATAATAAAGATGACAATATTACCTAAACTAATCTATTTATTTAGCGCTATACCAATCAGACTCCCAAAAAACTATTTTAATGACCTAGAAAAAATAACAACAAAGTTCATATGGAAAAACAAAAGGTCAAGAATTTCAAGGGAATTAATGAAAAAAAAATCAAATGATGGTGGCTTAGCTGTACCAGATCTAAAATTATATTATAGAGCAGCAGTTACCAAAACTATTTGGTATTGGCTAAGGAATAGATTAGTTGATCAGTGGAATAGATTAGGTTCAAGGGATAAAACAGTCAACAAATATAGCAACCTAGTCTTTGACAAACCCAAAGATCCCAGCTTTTGGGATAAGAACTTACTGTTTGATAAAAATTGCTGGGAAAATTGGAAACTAATATGGCAGAAACTAGGCATTGATCCATACTTAACGCCGTACACCAAGATAAGGTCAAAATGGGTTCATGACCTAGGCATAAAGAATGAAATTATTAATAAATTAGAGGAACATAGGATAGTTTACCTCTCAGACCTGTGGAAGGGGAAGGTCTTTATGACCAAAGCAGAACTAGAGATCATTACTGATCACAAAATAGAAAATTTCGATTATACCAAACTGAAAAGTTTTTGTACAAACAAAACTAATGCAGACAAGATTAGAAGGGAAGCAATAAACTGGGAAAATATTTTTACAGTCAAAGGTTCTGATAAAGGCCTCATTTCCAAAATATATAGAGAATTAACTCTAATTTATAAAAAATCAAGCCATTCTCCAATTGAAAAATGGTCAAAGGATATGAACAGACAATTCTCAGATGAAGAAATTGAAACTATTTCTAGTCATATGAAAAGATGCTCCAAGTCATTATTAATCAGAGAAATGCAAATTAAGACAACTCTAAGATACCACTACACACCTGTCAGATTGGCTAAGATGACAGGAAAAAATAATGATGATTGTTGGAGGGGATGCGGGAAAACTGGGACATTGATGCATTGTTGGTGGAGTTGTGAACGAATCCAACCATTTTGGAGAGTAGTTTGGAACTATGCTCAAAAAGTTATCAAACTGTGCATACCCTTTGATCCAGCAGTGTTACTACTGGGATTATATCCCAAAGAGATTATAAAGAAGGGAAAGGGACCTGTATGTGCACGAATGTTTGTGGCAGCCCTTTTTGTAGTGGCTAGAAACTGGAAACTGAATGGATGTCCATCAGTTGGAGAATGGCTGAATAAATTGTGGTATATGAAAATTATGGAATATTACTGTTCTGTAAGAAATGACCAACAGGATGATTTCAGAAAGGCCTGGAGAGCCTTACTCGAACTGATGCGGAGTGAAATGAGCAAGACCAGGAGATCATTATATACTTCAACAACAATACTATATGATGACCAGTTCTGATGGACCAGGCCATCCTCAGCAACGAGATCAACCAAATCATTTCTAATGGAGCAGTAATGAACTGAACTAGCTATGCCCAGAAAAAGAACTCTGGGAGATGACTAAAAACCAGTACATTGAATTCCCAATCCCTCTATTTTTGCCCACCTGCATTTTTGATTTCCTTCACAAGCTAATTGTACAATATTTCAGAGTCTGATTCTTTTTGTACAGCAAAATAACGTTTTGGTGATGTAAAAAAAAATGGAAGTGGATAGCAGAATGGATTAAAAGATAGAATCCTACAACATGTTGTATACAATAAACACATTTAAAATAGAATGGTACATGCAGAATAAAGGTAAAAGGCTGGGATAGAATCCATTATGCTTCAGCGGAAGAAAAAAAAAGGCAGAGTTGCAATTCTGATCTCAGATCAAGCAAAAGCAAAAATAAACCTGATTAAAAGGCATAAAAAGGAAACTACATTTTGCTGAAGGGTACCAAGATAATGAAATAGTATCAGTATTAAACATATATGTACCAAATAGTATGCAACCAAATTCCTTGAGCAGATGTCAAGAGAGCTGCAAGAAGAAACAGACAAAAAAACTAGTTGGGGAATCTGAAACTTGCTCTATCAGAAGTAGATAAATTGAAGCACAAAATAAGAAAGAAGTTAAGGAGTTAAATAGAATGGTAGAAAAGCTATGTATAATCAACCTTTGAAAAAAGTTGAATGGAGACAGAAAATAGTGTACTTTTTCTCAGCACTACATAGAACCTACACAAAAATTGACCATGTAATAGGGCATAAAAGCATCAAAATCAAATATAGATTAATCAGAGAAATGCAAATTAAGACAACTCTAAGATACCACTACACACCTGTCAGATTGGCTAAGATGACAGGAAAAAATAATGATGATTGTTGGAGGGGATGCGGGAAAACTGGGACATTGATGCATTGTTGGTGGAGTTGTGAACGAATCCAACCATTTTGGAGAGTAGTTTGGAACTATGCTCAAAAAGTTATCAAACTGTGCATACCCTTTGATCCAGCAGTGTTACTACTGGGATTATATCCCAAAGAGATTATAAAGAAGGGAAAGGGACCTGTATGTGCACGAATGTTTGTGGCAGCCCTTTTTGTAGTGGCTAAAAACTGGAAACTGAATGGATGTCCATCAGTTGGAGAATGGCTGAATAAATTGTGGTATATGAATATTATGGAATATTACTGTTCTGAAGAAATGACCAACAGGATGATTTCAGAAAGGCCTGGAGAGACTTACACGAACTGATGCTGAGTGAAATGAGCAGGACCAGGAGATCATTATATACTTCAACAACTATACTAGATGATGACCAGTTCTGATGGATCAGGCCATCCTCAGCAACGAGATCAACCAAATCATTTCTAATGGAGCAGTAATGAACTGAGCTAGCTATGCCCTGAAAAATAACTCTGGGAGAGGACTAAAAACCATTACATTAAATTCCCAATCCCTATATTTATGCACACATGCATTTTTGATCTACTTCACAAGCTAATTGTACAATAATTCAGAGTCTGATTCTTTTTGTACAGCAAAATAATGTTTTGGTCATGTATACTTATTGTGTATCTAAGTTATATTTTAATATATTTAATATCTACTAGTCATCCTGCCATCTAGGGGAGGGGGTGGGGGGGGTAAGAGGTGAAAAATTGGAACAAGAGGTTTGGCAATTGTTAATGCTGTAAAGTTACCCATGTATATATCCTGTAAATAAAAGGCTATTAAATAAAAAAAAATCAAATATAGAAATGCAGAAATAAAAAATGCATCTTTTTCAAAGGAGGAGGCAATAAGAATACATGCAATAAAGGGCCAGGGAAAAATAGACCAAAAATTAACTGAAAACTAAAAAATCCTATCCTAAAGAACAAGTGGATGAAGGAGCAAATCATAGAAACAATTGTAACTTCATCCAAGAGAATGACAATAATGAGATAACATACCAAAATTTATGGGATTTAGCCAAAGCATTACTTAGGGGAAGCTTTGAATTTATATATGCTTACTTGCATAAAATAGAGAAAAAGAAGTTTAATGAATACAACTAAAATAGCTAGAAAAAGAAGAAATTAAAACCCCCACGTAAATAACAAATTTGAAATTCTGAAAATAAAAGGGGAGATTAATAAATTTGATAGTAAAAAACTATTGAACTAATAAATAAAACTACGAGTTGGTTTTATGAACAAAACAACAAAACAGATAAACTTTTAGTTAAGTTGATTAACAAAAGGAAAGAAGAAAATCAAATTATTAGTATCAAAAATGAAGTTTCCTCCAGTGAACAGGAAATGAGAGCAATAATTTGGAATTATTTTGCTTTACTGCCTGCCAATAAATCTGATAATCTAAATGAAATGGATGAATACTTACAAAAATATAGAATGCCCATATTAAGAGAGGTAGAAATAAATTACTAATAGTCCCATTTTAAATTCCTATATAAATGGTTAATCTGCCTTCACAGAGCATCTCCAGAAAATTAAAGGAAGCAAGTCTTTTGGTTTCCATGGGCTGGAACTTGAAGGTAAGTACAAATAACTGAAGCCTCAGTGTTCTTCCATTACTTCCTACTTGAGATCTTCTGATTTTTTGACCCTCCAAAGAAGATGGCCAATAACTCACCACAAGGGTAGAGTAAGCAGGATTCTTTTTTAAAAATTTTCTGGTTCAACAAGAAGAAAAATAACAGTATTTATGAAAGAGCCCTCAGTGTTCTTGTTCTGTATTTTGAAAGAAATCCCTATCTGGCATAAGTGAAAAAAAAAAAGAAATTGCTAAGCAGCTTAATACAGAGGAGGCAAGAATATAGGTCTTATTTCAAAATAGAAGAGCCGTGTAACAGCAAAAGCAAGTATTTCTGGCCATTTACTTCTAGAGAGAACTATGGAGACTGAATGTGAATCAAAGCATATTATTTTCACCTTTTTTTTTGTTTTCTTACTTTTTCTTTCTCATGTTTTTTCCCCCTTTGGTCTTATGTTTTCTTGCACAATATGATATATGGAAACATGTTTAGAAGGATTGTATGTGCTTAGCCTATATTAAGATTGCTTACTGTTTTGGGGTAGCAGGGTAAAGGAGGGAGGAAGAAAAAATTTTGGAACACAAAATCTTACAGAAAAGAATGTTGAAAACTATATGCATTTGAAAACATAAAATATTATTGAGAAAAATAGTACCATTTTAGAAAAATAAATTGAACAAGCTATTAATCAACTCTCTATGAAAAAAATCCCTAGGATTAACATGTGCATTCTATCAAACATTTAAAGAACAATTAATTCCAATACTATACTATCTATTTTTAAACACATAGAAAGAAGGAGTCCAAACATATTCCTTTTATGACACAAATATGGTGCTGATACTTAAATCAAAGAAACAAAATTATAGACCAATTTCTGGGATGAATTTTACTACAAAAATCTTAAGTAAAATATTATCAAAGAGATTACAGCAAGTCATCACTAGCATAATATACCTTGATCAAGTATGATTTATACTAGGAATTCAGGACCGACTCAATATGAGAAAAAACTATTAGCAAAATTGACTATATTAATAACAAAACTAACAGAAATCATGTGATTATCTCAATAGATGTAGAAAAACATTTGACAAAATCCAAACCCAATCCTATTAAAACACTAGAGAGTACAGAAATAAATGGAGTTTTCCTTAAAATGATTAGTAGCATCTATTTAAAATCATCAGGAAGTATCATATGTAATGGGGATAAACTGGAACTATTTCCAATAAGAACAGGGGTGAAACAATGTTGCACACTATCATCATTACTATTTAATATTGTGTTAGAAATGTTAGCTTTAGTAATAAGAGAAGAAAAATAAATTAAAGGTATTAGAACAGGTAATGACAAAATCAAATTTTCACTTTTTGCAGATGATATAATAGTATACTTACAGAATCTTAGAGAATCAACTAAAAACTATTTAAAAAAAGTTCACAACTTTAGCAGGATACAAAATACTTCCACATAAATTAACAGCAGTTCTATATATTACCAACAAAGACCAGCAGCAAGAGAGACAAAGAGAAAACTCATTTAAAAACTGTAGATAATATGAAATACTTGGGAGTTTACCTGCCAAGACAGTAAGGAACTATCTGAACACAATGACAAAATAATTTCCACTCAAAAAAAGTCAGGTTTATTCAATTGCTACAAAAATGTTTGTGGCAACCCTTTTTGTAGTGGCAAGGAACTGGAAACTGAATAGATGCCCATCAGTTGGAGAAGGGCTAAATAAGTAATGGATTATGCGTGTTTTGGAATATTAGTCTTCTATAAGAAAGTATCAGCCTGATGATTTCAAAAATGCCTGGAGAGACTTACATGAACTGATGCTAAGTGAAGTGAGTAGAACCAACAAGATTATAAAATGATCTATTGTGATAGATATTCTTTTCAACAACAAGTTGATTTAAGCCAGTTCCAATGGTCTTGTGATGGAGAGAGTCTTCTGTACTCAAAAAGAAGACTGTGGGGATTGAGTGTAGATCAAAACATAGTTTTTTCACTTTTTTGTTATTTCTTGCTTCCATTTTGTTTTCTTTCTCATTTTTTCCTTTTTGATCTGATTTTTCTTGTACAGCAAGATGATTGTGGAAATATGTATAGAATAATTGCACATGATTAACATACATTGGATTACTTACCATCTATCACAGTGGGTAGGGGGATTGAATGGAGGGGAAAAAATTGAAACATAAGGTTTTGCTAGCGTGAATATTAAAGATGTATGCATGTTTTGAAAATAAAATGATTTACAAAAAAATTAAAAAAGAATTATTTTCCTCAGTGACCTTTTGTATTTCCTTTCACAATTGGCCAATTTTGCATTTTAAGGTATTCTTTTCCTTATTAGCTTTTTGTATGTCCTTTTATACCACTCTCAATTTTTTTCCTATTTTTTTTCTCTGTCTTATTTGAGATTCAAAATCCCTTTTGAGCTCTTCCATGAATAGAGCTCAATTATTATTTTCTTGGAGACTTTGGATGTAGGAGCTTTGACTTTGTTATTTTCTTTTGAGTGTGTGACTTCATCTTCCTTGTCACCATGGTGACTTTTCTATGGCCAGAATGTTTTTTATTGAATACTCATTTTCCTAATGCACTACTGAGCTTTTCCATTTTTATTAAAGTAGAGCTCAGTTTTCAGGGTGGAAGGTGCATCAACACAAGCTTCAGGGATTTTGTGCAGATGTTTTCAGAGAACCTTTTAGGAAACTGACCAAAAGCATTCTTTTCTGCCCTGGAACTATCAGTGGTGTCCCTGGCTCATATTAGCTATAAGGTCTAGACTAGAGTGCTAAAGCAACAGAGTTTTTACCTTTCTGGATTTAAGGACAGGACCAGACTAGAGCTGTCCTAGAACAGCCTGCACTGGAATTGTGTGCTGGACTCCTACTCCTTTGCCACTGACCTTCCAATCCTCCTGACTGTTCCTGGTCCAAGAAGTACAGAAGCCATCAGCACAGCTGTTGATTCAGAGGTTTTGCATTGCATTGCTGATGCTGGGGCTGGGTCCAGGTCTGATATGACCTCTGATAGGATTGCATGCTGGACTCTCATACTGCTGGTATAAATCTTTTCTTCTAATCTTCTAAGTTGCCTTTGACTGAAAAATTTTCTACTGCTTTCCTGGACTGGGCTCTGGTTCTTAACCAGAAAGAGTCTCTTTTCCTTTGAACACAAATACTAAGGAGCCTTTTGGTTCCTGATCAGTGACCAGGTTTCCTGTTCTCCTGCAGCTACAGGTACTAACCCCTGTGCTTTGGCTCTGTAACTATGACCAGAGCTCATGCTCCAATGAGGCTCATCATAAGCATTCTTATCTGTCATGGTCCTGTGACACAAAAATAATTATGAACAATAATTGCCAAGCAGCACTATCTATATGTAGTGCTAACTGAGGGTTTCCTGTAATCTTCTTTTGACCAGATGTCCAACCCCTTTACAGTTTCTGGACTGACTCACCTTAGCTGCTTTTTCTGTGGCTATCATGGCCATTTTCAAGGCCTATGATTAATATTCCTGTCACCTTCTGAGCTTGTACCCACCTTGACATTGCAAATCTCTTCTGAAGACCTTCTAAATTGTCTTAGACTAAAAATCGTGTCTCATTTACTTTCCATTTGCTCTGCCACTACAAAATTTGATCTGAGGCATTATTCTTAAGTTGCTTTGAGATAAATATTGGCTTCTACTATTTTGCTTTTGCTTCTGTGTATGTTTTTATCTAACATAATGTCATGCTATGTCATGATTTTCCCAGATAATGACATTAAGTCCCAGATTATAAATTTTGCCCAATTATATAATGAGATAGTGACTTAATCTAATCTAGAACCTAAATATCTAGGAGATGGAGAAAATAATCATGTTGTAGTTGAAGTCAAATAGACTTGAATTTAAATATTACCTCAGACACTTATTAGGTGCATGATGCTGAGTAAGCCATTTTACCTCTCTCAGCCTCAGTTTCTTCAGCTATTAATTAAAGAACGATGTTAAGGTTGAAACTAAAAACTTGACTAAAATCATGTAGCTAATTCACTGCAGAACATGGAACAGAATGTGAATACCAGACACTAATTCCTTAGCATCTATATTTACATATTACCTCTTGATTAGCACAATGTATTCACAAAGAGGCAAATCTTTGTTTGAAATTTTTATTATATTGATAAAGTTGAAGTAACTCCCAAATTAGACCTCTACTACTCAATTTCTCCAGGCAGCATTCCTTTCTCTTTGTTGCTTAGATCCTCTGCCTTCCCCTTTTCTTGGTTTCCTAAACTTTACCCTTTGTTTGGTTACTCTTTTGACATTTTTAGATAGGTCCATTGGACTTTGCACAGCAAAACCTATTAGCCTACCGGTTTTAGTGAAATTAGGATTATCCTGCCTTTCTATCACCCAAGTTCTCTAGATTAATGGATATCTTGATATGGATAAAGAATTTAAAACAGCAATAGGTTCTAACAACTATAGCAAAAAATCAGAGGGCAGTTTTTGCATGTGTTATTGTTTGAAAGTACATCTGGTTATCAATTTTTGCATGTGCTATTGTTTGAAAGTACATCTGGTTACTTAACCTTTTTAGATGCATATACACATAGCAATGATTTACTGTAGTACCTTTTTTGAGCAGGAAGGAACATGATATAAATAGTGCTTATATGCAAGAACAATGATTGTCACCACTGTCAGAAAGACCCTTCTGAAAGTCCACTGGGAAATTAGTCCTCATCACTGTCAAACTTCAATTCCATATTATCTTACCAAAGTGGCAGAAACTTTCTGGCTATGCTGCTATGGCCAGGATATTTTGCACACAGAGAATCATATAGATGATATTCAAAAGATTATTGATTAAATAGACAGTAAAGCTCTATCATCCTCTATCAAAAATCCTATATAAACTCAATCCTTTCTATAACAGTTTTTTTTTCCAGTCTCTAACCCCTTGGTTCTTTTAGCATAAACTAGACCAAAACTTGGATTCTGAGAAGGAAGAAGAATGACCAACATCAAATTGCACCTGGTAGAACTTGACAGCTTCTTGCAATGTGAAATACCTTGAGCTGTTGTCCCCCTGAGGGGCTTCCTCAAAATGACACATGTAGCTCATGAAGATATCCTATTGAACCACACTTGAAAATAAATAAATAAGGCTCGCTATAGAATACTGTCAGGTAATAGGTGTCTGGCAGTTTCAGTGACTAAAGATATAAACCTCATGGGGATATGTTAATCTGCTTATGTCTGCTAG
Source organism: Sarcophilus harrisii (assembly GCF_902635505.1). Lineage (NCBI taxonomy): Eukaryota > Metazoa > Chordata > Mammalia > Dasyuromorphia > Dasyuridae > Sarcophilus > Sarcophilus harrisii. Next base: position 374,557,341 of record NC_045426.1, on the reverse strand, counting down.
GGGGAAGGATAAACTGGCAGATGAAAGTCCTATACTGTCAATGCCTACAGGGTAGTGATGGGTGAATATCAAACTTCAATTCAAATGAACATCTTAACATTTGGGTGCAAATTTTGTTGTCTAGACTGCTTTCCTTTATAGGAGAAACAGGAGGTAGGGTAAATCCCAAACAAATAAGAATGCAAACTTTCCACCCAGCAACAGAGTTTTTAAGCAAAGTGCTTTCTGAGAGTCTGGGGATAGAAAATCTGTGGCATTAAAGACAGAGCTCTACATGCCTACTATACTAAATAAACATTCATGACAAGGAGGAAGACATATCAAGACAGATCCATCACCAATTTTAATCCTAAGTAAGTGCAGCAGAGTCAGTGAAGAATAAAAATACCAGTGAAATAAATTTTGTTAGAAAGATGGGGAGAAAAAATAGCATTTTAAATTAGTGCCCATCTGAAAGTAAAGTTGAACAGGGCAAAAATAGTGTGGTTGGAATAGAGATAGTATAAAAGTATGATGAAAATGACAACACTGGATTGAGAATGACAAGATTTGATTGTTAAATCAGAATCTGTCATTAAGAACTTTTGTGTGACCTTATCAATCAATCATTTGTGAGCTGCTTACTTTGTTCTAGTAGTGTGCATAAAAGTAGTGATGGGCATCTAGTAGTGATGGGCATAAAAGAAAAGGGAATAGGACAAAATAATTCCTGTCCTCAAGTAACTCATATTTTAATGGGGAAAACATAGAGGAAATAGATACAAAATATATAAAGATTTTGAGAAAGGAAATCTTTGAGAGATGTGATAATTTAAAAAAAAAACAAAATGAAACAAAACTCTAAAGTATATTTCAATTCCAAGATTACATGATAAGATTAGAGTAGGCAGTCTAATTTTTATATTGTGTTCAGAAATTAATCTAATTTTAAATACTATATACTCAATGTTTATGGAAACATATTTCTGCCAAAAGCTTGCTATTCATTTTTATCTAGACTATGCTAATTGGCTTTTTATGAAAAATCATCATTTTTTTTCGTTAGGAAATGATCATCATCCTGAGCTATCCAGAGAAAGAAACTGCTGTGTCAATTCCTTAGCAATAAGTTTATTGGATAGAATCAGATTGGCATGTGAGTACATTGACTTTAAAGTAGAATGAGGTGTATCACTTCAACATGTTCAGGATTTTTGACCTACCTCTGTAGGAGCTGCAGTTGGATAAATGTTGATGTATCTTTAATGTCAGCAACTCACTCTGTCCTATCAGAAAAAAGGAGGAAATATTATTTATTCATGCAACTTATTTCTTTCTTTTTTGAAAGTACTTATATAGCATCAACATATTTGAAAATTCAGAAATAATTTTAAAGCCATAAAAACAATAAAAACCACAGTGGTCACATCAACTAAAATCATACTGCTGTCTTTTAACATACCAGATAATATGGCTGGATTTTTGCAAATGCATTTTAACTATAACACAAAGAATCATAAGACTGTTAGCTTCATGAAAAAGGGAATTTTGGAAGTCATAAAATACATCTAATAGAAGATTATGGCTATTCCTCAATTTAAGAAATGTATAAGAAATATCTGTAAATGACAATTTCTATGTATTGAATTCAACTTTCCCTTAATTATTATTGTAAATTCATAGATGAGGTCTAGAGAAAATAATTAAAAAGGATTGTTATCATGACACAATTTGGTGATGTTTAAGAATGCAGCAAACATGGGGAAAAATAAATTTCTTTTCTTTTCCTTTGTTTCATTTTTCACTTGTCTCCTCTCAATTTTCTCCTTCCTTGCTTTTCCATTTTTCTTTCATTCCTTTCTCTTTTCTTCCTTTTCTTTTCTTTTCTTTCTATTTTATACAACAATTTGTTTGCTATGAGTTCTTTGTCCAATTCAAAATAAGAGTTAGTATTACCTCTTTCTTTTCCTACTTCTTCTATATTTGCTTATTCTTCTTCTCATGCATCCTAATTATGAGAAACAGAATTTTCTACTCCTTTCTGCTCTAGTGCATTCTGTTTACTATCTTTTTTTCTTTTCTCTTTAAAAGCCCTAATAGATGAACCAATTCACTTTCAGATCCTTAGTTTTTCTTTTTAAAAAAATACATTAATGTCATTTGAAAATATCAAATGATGCTTTCCCGTTTTCCAAATATTAGGATGTTAGTATCACATCATATAACACTTTCTAATTACATAGATAAAATGTTTTTCTCTAGTATTCTCTTTATGCTTGCATTTATACTTCAAAATTCTTATTTATTTCTAATCTTTTTATTAGAAAGAGTTGAAATCTTCTATTCTTTTAAAGGTTCACAACTCTTCTGTTATAGACTTACTCAGTTTTTTTTTTTTTCAGTGCAATTTTCTCTGGTTCACTGTTCATTTCTTTTGGTTCTTGAATATTATTGGTAAGTTAGTCTCCTCTCACTTATAGTAGAAGATGTCATTTCCTAGTTATGGTTTTTTGGTAATTTAATTCCTTTTTCCTGTTTACATGCTGCATTGTTTTCTTCGTTATGGATGTCTGTAATGTTTTTAGTTGCATCCCCAATTCACTGACATATTCCTTCTCCTTTTTTTCTTTACAAATATGTATGTGTATGTGTGTGTGTTTTTCTCTTAGAACTGCTTTGGCTTTAGCTTCATCCTCAAAAAATGGTATGTTTTCTTATTGTTATTTTTTAGTGAAAGCATTTATTGTTTTTATAATTTGTTCTTTTTAGTAAATTTTGGTTATGCATATTTTGAAATAGCTTTTTGTATAAGCAAATGTAACAAATCTAAGATTAAAAAAGAAAAAAAAAAGCTTTACCTGAGAAAATCGGATGTGTTCCTCTCATAAAAATAACATTTCTAAGATATAAAAAATACATTAAAATTTATATGAAGAAGAATCATTTCTTCAATTGATAAATGACATAATGACGTGAACAGACAATTCTTAAGGAAAAAATTCTTATAGAAAAAATTAGATATTCTCATATGAAAAATGCCCCAAATAATTATTAATTAGAAATATACAAATTAAAGCAATTTTGAGATACTACTTCATACCCATCAGACTGACATGAAGGACAAAAAAGAAAATGATGAGATTGTGGGGAAATAGGAACATTGACATACTATGAATGAGTATACATATTCTGAAAGACAATTTGGAATTATTCAAAAAATACTACTAAACAACATTCATCTTTTGACCAAACTATATTAATAGACTTATACCAGACATTCACTCAATATAAGACATTACATTTTATGAAAAATATTTATTGCAGCTTACTTTTCTGGTAGTAGAAAAGAAATCTGGAAATTAGAGAAGATTTTTCTTTTAAGAAATGATTGAAAAAATTGTAGTGTATAAATAGTATTATGGTGTAAAAATAAGGAAATGAATATTTTCAAGGACATATGGAAAGACTTGAAAGAACTGATGAAGAAAAATCAGAAAAATTTATACTTATACAACATAATAAAATACCCAATATTATATACATGAATAACTGTGAACACTATTATAAACTCATGAAGAATGTAATGAAAAGAATCAGAAGATTAACATAAATATTAACAATAACACTGTGAAGATGAATAGTGTTGAAAAATGTAAGAACTATAATAAATACAAAGATCATTCATGATTGCAGAGAATGGTTAATCAAAGTTAGTATTTGTCTTCTGAACTCCTGAGAGGTGATAGATATGAGAGCATAATGAGAGCAAATATATGTATTCATATGTGTATATGTATATACGTGCATATGTGTGTATATATGTGTATTTATGGATATGGATAATAGTGTGTATATAATATATGTGTCTATGTGCTCATTCTTTTTTAATTAATTAATTAATTTCTTAAAATAACTTTTTTATTGACAGTACATATGCATGGGTAATTTTTTACGACATTATCTCTTGCACTTACTTCTGTTCCAACTTTTCCCTTCCCTTCCTCCACCCCCTCCCCCAGATGGCAAGCAGTCCTATACATGGTAAATGTTATAGTATATCCTAGATACTAATATATGTGTGCAGAACCCTACAGTTCTCTTGTTGCACAGGAAGAATTGGAGTCAGAAGGTAAAAATAACCTGGGAAGAAAAACAAAAATGCAAACAGTTCACATTCATTTCTTAGTGTTCCGTTTCTGAGTGTAGCTGTTTCTGTCCATCATTGATCAACTGGAACTGAAATAGATATTCTCTTTGTTGAAGAAATCCACTTCCATCAGAATACATCTTCATACAGTATTGTTGTTGAAGTGTATAATGATCTCCTAGTTCTGCTCATTTCACTCAGCATCAGTTCAATGTAAATCTTTCCAAGTCTCTATGTATTCACCCTGCTGGTCATTTCTTACAGAACGATAATATTCCATAACATTCATATACCACAATTTACCCAACCATTTGCCAATTGGTGGGCATCCATTCATTTTCCAGTTTCTAGCCACCACAAAAAGAGCTGCCACAAACATTTTGCCACATACAGGTCCCTTTCCCTTCTTTAGTATCTCTTTGGGGTATAAACCCAGTAGTAGCACTGCTGGGTCAAAGGGTATTCACAGTTTGATAACTTTTGGGGCATAATTCCAGATTGCTCTTCAGAATGGTTGGATTCATTCACAACTCCACCAACAATGCATCAGTGTCTCAGTTTTCCCGCATCCCCTCCAACTTTTATCATTATTTTTTCCTATCAAATTCGCCAATCTGAAAGGTGCGTAGTGGTATCTCAGAGTTGTCTTAATTTGCATTTCTCTGATCAATAGTGATTTGATGTTCCAAACACTCTTTCATATGAGTGGACATAGTTTCAGTTTCATCATCTGAAAATTGTTCATATCCTTTGACCATTTATCAATTGGAGAATGGCTTGATTTCTTATAAATTAGAGTTAATTCTCTGTATATTTTGGAAATGAGGCCTTTATCAGAACCTTTAATTGTTCCAAGTTTGTTGTTTCCCTTCTAATCTTGTTTGCATTAGTTTTGTTTGTACAGAGGCTTTTTAATTTGATATAATCAAAATTTTCTATTTTGTGATCAATAATGATCTCTAGCTCGTCTTTGGTCACAAATTTCTTCCTCCTCGAAGTCTGAGAGGTAAACTATCCTATGTTCCTCTAATTTATTTATAATCTCATTCTTTATGCCTAAATCATGGAACCATTTTGATCTTATCTTGGTGTATAGTGTTAAGTGTAGGTCCATGCCTAATTTCTGCCATACTAATTTCCAGTTTTCCCAGCAGTTTTTGTCAAATAATGAATTTTTTTCCCAAAAGTTGGGATCTTTGGGTTTGTCAAACACTAGATTGCTATAGTTATTGACTATTTTGTCCTGTGAACCTTACCTATTCCACTGATCAACTAATTTATTTCTTAGCCAGTACTAAATGGTTTTGGTAATCTCTGTTTTATAATATAGTTTTAGATCAGATACAGCTTGGCCACCTTCATTTGATTTTTTTTTTCATTAATTCCCTTGAAATTCTTGACCTTTTGTTCTTCCAGATGAATTCTGTTATTATTTTTATAGGACATTAAATAGTTTCTTGGGTGTCTAATTAGTATAGCACTAAATAAATAGATTAGTTTATGGAGTAATTTCATCTTTGAGTTTTTAAGTGTGTTGTTTTGTTCTATGGAATTTTTTTCCATTTTGCCAATTTTATTTCTTAGAGAGCTATTTTCTTTTTCCAGTTCACTAATTCTGTTTTTCAAGGATTTGATTTCCTTGTCTACTCTATCTTTAAATGAGTGGGATGACTTATCCAGACTCTCTTGCTGCCATGGCAAAGTAGCCAACACTGTACTAAAGCTCTCCCTACAGAAACAACTGAAATCACACCCCACCCCTCTCCAGTCTTCTCAGCTGTGAGCTGTCTGCCTTACTCTGTCTACTGTGCTGCCACTGCCTACCTTCAATTTGTGCCCAATCTAAGGCACCCATGGGCAAAAACTGACATTTTCTGGTGAATTTTGAGGATTTCTTCTCTTGGTAATTATTTGTGGTTTTTTTCAGTCAAGCACTAATTCTGAGGCTTGTCATGAAATAAATTATTCTCAGAGAAAAGACAGAGCTTAAGTAGATGTGTGTGTTCTCTCAGCCATCTTGGCCGGAAGCCCTCGTGTTCATTCTTTATAATCAGTTCTACATGGTTTCCATACCAGAGAAAAACATACTTTTGTACTCAGGATAAGAAGTTCACCTGAAATTTCACTGCCAGAAAAAAATGTAGGGGGAGTGATACATATATGGAATTTCACATGAATTTTCCAATAAGATCACTATAATGTAAATTTTCTTTAATTATTTTACTTAGTTACAAGAGGCATCTCATGGAGTGTGGGGGAATAATCTTTAAATTGTGGTAGTTGTTGCTATTCGTGCTTCTTTCTTTTTCTTTTTCCCCCCGAGACAATTGGATTTAAGTGACTTAACCAGGGTCACACAGCTAGGAAGTGTTAAGTGTCTGAGGTCAGATTTGAACTCAGGTCATAGGGCTGGTGCTCTATCCACTGTGCAACCTAACTGCCCCATATTCATCCTTCTTTCTTAGAGAGAACCAAGGACATCACTAGAGTGACGTCTTGACTTATACATAAATTGGATTTAAATGAGGCAAAGCTGCATAAAGTTATCAGTCTCATGATCTCTTCCAGAATCAGCAGAATCCAGTGTCAAGGCAAAAATCAAGAGTACTACTGATAAAAAATGGAGACAGACTATACATATATATATATATATATATATATATCACATACATATGCATTTAAACATACATACATATGCACACAAACACATATACAAACATATACACATATGCATGTATATATTTACTCTTGTTATGTTCTCTATATATATCACTTTTCAGGAGTACTGGTAGTTGCAGTGGGTGACCTTGGTCCTTCGAAACTGTTTTTAGGAAGTTTCAGACTGTTTAAAGTCAAACCCATTCAATGACTAATGGCTAGGAAATAATTTATACAAAAGATGGTCCCATTTACCATCTCAAAGATATCAATCTGGGAGGGGAAGGCCCTCAGAGTTTCAGTATAGAGCAGAAAACAATTGCTATTTACCTGCTTTCTAAGCCATCAAAACCAAAACAATGAGCAAAGGCTTGAGATGGGTCTATTATTGACCACTCACTGAAAGCCAGAATGATTTGGATTTAAAGATCTAGTCCAGAGTTCTATTTAAAACACAATGGTCTTTTTTAAGCCTGTCTTTTTTTCCATAGCTATATTGTAAGAAATTAAAAAAAAATAAAAGTGTGCAGGATAAAAGTAAATTATCCAAGCCAGGAAAAGGACAAGGAATAATCCAAATGAGTTTCTGAAGCATTGAGGTATTAAAAGCCTTGTCCAGGGTCCTAAGTACAGTATGAATTGGCTCAGAATGATCTTAGGATAATGGATTTAGAGCTTAAAGTGACCTCAGAGGTCATTAAGTTCAACCTCATCCTTCTGCTTATGAAGAACTAAGGCCAATATGAATTAAGCAACTTGTCCAACAGTAGGAGGCTGGAGTTAAAGTCAGGTTTTCCTGACTCTGAGATTGATTTTCTACAAATTATAAGGTACTCCTCATTCCCAACAGATACAGAAAAACACTACTACCACCACCAAAAGTGAATGACAAATATATATGCTTAACTGTTTAGAGACATATGACACCACTTTAAGAGATGTTGATTGCAAAAACTCCTGGAAATAGCATCTTCTTCCAATAAAAAAACAAAACAAAATAACAACAAAGTTCCCCCAAAACCCAAAACCTTGAACAAAGTATCTATTATATAGAATGATTAAGCAGATGAGATGGCTATTAACTCAAAATAGACAAAGTTTTTGATACTTTTGCTAGTTTATATAAATATTTATCCCATACCCATTCCTATTAGACTGATATTTATCATATCTAATATGGGGTCATTATTGTAGGAGGTGCTTTCAAGGGAAGCTTCAGAATTAGTAATAGAGAAACTAGTACTGAAAAAGACATTTATTTTAGATTGTGATGCAGCTAAACCAGAAGTAAGAAGGAGAATATGGATAAAACTCACACTTTTCATTTTTCTTTTCCATGCCATAGCTACAGCAGGCTGCTTCATTGCCAATATCCTTCTGCTCAAATAATTTATCTGTACTGTCTCTACCCATCTAACCTTTCCAGCCTTCTTAAATGTTATTCTTTTTTATACACTCTGCAGATCAATCATGTTCTCCTACTTTCTGTTACTCTCACATGGCTTCCTATCTCTTATCTCCATTCTTGGAAAGCTCTGCCATCTCAGTTCTACCTCTTGGAGTCCTTTAAGACTCAATGAATTAATTAAGTCTTCTGTGAGATATCTTTCTTTACAAGTTCCTTCAACCTGCCAGTGTCTTACCCTGTAAGGAAACTGTATCTGTGTATTACACTTCCTCCAGTTTTCTGACTTCCTTCCTGATATTAGCTACATTTGTTTTACTTGTAAAAACGCTTTTGAATTTAATATAATTGAAATTATCCATTTTATATCTTGCAGTGCTCTCTAGGAATAGGAGGAAGAGAAAGACAAGGAGGAAGAGGAGGGAAAGAAGAAGAAGAAGAAGAAGAAGAAGAAGAAGAAGAAGAAGAAACAGAAGAATTCAGGGAGAGGGGGGAATAGAGAAGAGAGGGAAAGGAAAGAGAAAGGAATCCCCTTTTAATATTTAGGAATATTCCATCAGAAGAGTCATAGCCTATTAAAAATAGGAATTGGCTGGGGAAAGAAGCCAGAAATATGGAAGGTAAAAAAGAATATGCAAAGAAGATTCCACTTAACTTTTTTACCTCCTTTTGCATTTGGCCAATTGACCTTTTTTAATTTTTAAAGCTTTTTATTTTTAAAACATTTGCACAGATAACTTTTCAAAAATGACTCTTGCATAACTTTGTGTTTTATATTTTCCCCTCTTTCCCCCCATTCCCTCCCCTAGGTGGCAAGCAATCCAATGTTATACATGTTAAATATATGTTAAATACAATATATGTAAACATATTTATATAATTCTCTTGCTGCACAAGAAAAATCAGATAGTAAAAGGAAAGTAAATGGATAAGAAAACAAAATGCAAGCAAACAATAACAAAAAGAGAGAGAATGTTATGTTGGTATCCACAGTCCTCTCTCTGGGTGTAAATGGCTATCTTCATCACAAGATCATTGGAACTGGCATCAGTCATCTTATTGTTTGAAAGAGTTATATTCATCAGAATTGATCATAGTATAATAGTGATGCTGTTGAGTACAATAATCTCCTGGTTCTGCTCACTTAATTTAGTTTCAGTTCATGTAAGTCTCACCAGTCCTCTAGAAAATCATCCCCCTGATCATATCTTATAGAACAATAAAGTTCCATAACATTCCTATACCATAATTTATTCAGCCATTCTCCAATTGATGGTCATCCACTCAGTTTCCAGTTTCTTCCCACTACAAAAAGGGCTGCCACAAACATTTTTGCACATACAGGTCCTTACCCTCTTTTAAGATCTCTTTGGGATATAAGCCCAATAGAAACACAATGGGCTCAAAAGGTATACACAGTTTGATAACTTTTGCATAGTTCCAAATTAGTCTCCAGAATGGTTGGATCCATTCACATGTCCACCTGCAACGTATTAATGTCCCAGTTTTCCTAAACTGTCATTCCTCCAACATTCCTCATTATCTTTTCCTATCATCTTAACCAATCTCAAAGGTGTGTAGGGGCATCTTGGAGTTGTCTTGATTTCCATTTTTCTGGTCAATAGTAATTTAGAGCACCTTTTCATATTAATAAAAATGTTTTTAATTTCTTTATCTGAAAATTATCTTTCATATCCTTTGACCATTTATCAATTGAAGAATGGCTTGAATTCTTATAAATTTGAGTTAGTTCTCTAAATATTTTAGAAATAAGGCCTTTATCAGAATCCTTAAATGTAAAAATGTTTTTCCCAATTGCTTCCCTTCTGGTCTTTTCTGCATTCGTTTTGTTTGTAGAAAAAACTTTTTTAACTTAATATAATCAAATTTATTTTTTTTTTGATGTTTAATTATGAGTTCCAGTTCTTCTTTGGACACAAATTCCTTTCTTCTCCACAGATCTGAGAGGTAAACTATCTATCCTATGTACTTCCAATTTGTTTATAATATCATTCTTTATATATAAATCATCAATTCATTTTGACCTTCTCTTGGTATCTGGTGTTAGGTATGGGTCAATGTCTAGTTTCTTCTGTACCACTTTCCAATTTTCCCAGTAGTTTTTATCAGACAGCGAGTTTTTATCCCAAAAGTTGAGGTCTTTGGGTTAAACACTAAATTGCTATACTTATTGACTATTTTGTCCTGTGATCCTAATCTATTCCATTGATTGACTACTCTATTTCTTAGCCAGTACCAAATGGTTTTGATGACTACTGCTTTATAATATAGTTTTAGGTCTGGCAAAGTTAGGCCATCTTTATTGATTTTTTTTCATTAAATCCCTAGAAATTTTTGACCTTTTTGTCTTCCAGATGAACTTTGTTATTATTATCTCTAGGTATACAAAATAATTTTCTTGGGAGTTTGATTGGTATGGCACTAAATAAGTAGATTAATTTAGGTAGTAGTATTGTCATTTTTATTATATTTGCTCAACTACCCATGAGCACTTGAAATTTTTTCCAACTGATTAGTACTGACTTATTTGTGCAAAAAGTGTTTTGTTGTTCCCAACTTTCCCTTGGCAGATAGATTTCCAAATATTTTATAATATCATCAATTATTTTGAATAGAATTTCTTTCTATATCTCTCAATGCTGGACTTTGTTGATAATATATAAAAATGTTGATGATTTATGTGGATTTATTTTGTATCCTGCAACTTTGCTAAAGTTGTGAATTGTTTCTTGTGGTTTTTTTAGTTAATTCTCTAGGGTTCTCTAAGTATACCATCATATCATCTGCAAAGAGTGATAATTTGGTTTCCTCATTACCTACTCTACTGAATGTTTTAAGGAAAAGTCCATTTATTCCTATACTCTTTAGTTTTTTTTTTTAATATGAATGGGTGTTGGACTTTATCAAATACTTTTTCTGCATCTATTGAGATAATCATATGGTTTTTGTTAATTTGGTTATTAATCTGGCCAATTATACTGATAGTTTTCCTAATATTGAACCAGCCCTGCATTTCTGGCATAAATCCTACTTGATCATGGTATATTATCCTGGGGAAGAATCTTTTGAGATAATCATATGATTTTATTAGTGTTGTTGTGGAGATTAAATAAGATGTATTTTTTAAATTCCATAATCTAGAAGCTGGCATATAGTTGGCAAAAATATTAAATGTTCACTTCCTTTGTCAACTCTGCAAATTGAGTAAATTTCCTTTGATCAGGCTCTCTTTTGTTTTGCCTTTGTAACTTCAGAAATTAAGGCAGTTTCTTGCATTTAGTAGAACCATAATAAATGTACTTAGCTTTTCCCAGACCTTGTTCAGTAATACTTCCCGGGGACCTTCTATGACACTGACATATTTGTATGTAGAGACTTTTTTTTCTAAAGAGACAAATGAGGAAAATGGAGCTCAGGATCCCTGATGAAAACATAAGATTGCTTCACATTTATTTATGATGAAATATAATATATTGAAAAGAGTATTGGACAGGAGACATAGAAGATGGCCTTGACTGATCATCAATTAATTGGTGTGATCTTGTATAAACATCTGTTTTCTGGGCCTCATTTGCCTTGTCTATAGAATGTGGTAGGTGGACTAAAGTATCTCCAAGGTTTTCCCCCAAGTATTAAAATATTGTTCATAATCTTATGAATTCCATTGCAAAATTCATATCCCCCAAAGTTTCCATTTTTAAATTTTTTTTAATTTCCTGGCCCTAACTGATATTTCTGACCTTATCTCTTCTTATTTCTTCATACATAGCACCACTACCACATACTATCATGCTCATTATTTCACTGCACCCATAACACAGTCTCTCCTTTCCTTCATGCCTTTGCTCACATAATTCTCCTGAGAAATGTTTGGGCTGCCCCATTAGTAAATCTATTTACTATTTATTTATTTATATTTATTTATATGGAGCAATTTCCAAAGGATGCTCCATGACAACAATCTGAAAGAATTTAACTATTTTATTTCCATTTTATAGATGAGGAAATTGGATATTAAATGATTTTCCAAGGACATTCAGCTACTGAGAGTTGGAAAACAGGTTTTGTCTTCAAATTTGGCAGTCTTTTGACTCTATCATATTTCCCTATTCATATTTAAGTATGTTTTATTTCTTCTTCATAAATCAGCTAAAATTCTACCCTCTCTTCCTCCATTCAATTGTAAAGGTTGTGTTCTATACCCCGATTTATTCTTATCAAACCTGTATATATAAATCTTTCTCCAGAGTCAGTTTAGGTGTTACAACCTTCATGAAGCCTTCTTTGCTGTGACTAATTAAAAGTGAAATCTCCTTCCTCTCATACTTTTAGAAGCCTTTGTTTGAATTTCTAAATTCCTCTTATCACATCCTAACTTAAATACTCTTTTAGTTTTTGACTTTAAGATTTTGGAAACCAGGGACACTGCTGTTTTTCATTTTTGCATATCTAACACCTAAGCCTCTTCCTCGCATAGATTATATACTTAATAAATGTTTGTTCAGTTAAATTGGCAGCATTTTTGTTTTAAAAACTTAAATTGTGAGAGTGGAAATGACCACCAAAAATATCCTATTTAACACATGAATTTACCTGAATATTTTTTCAAAATTCCATGAGATCTTGTTTGCCTTTCAGCCTCTTGATGAGCCTGGGTCTTCTTTGATGTCATTTCTATGTGGTTGGTTTCCCAGTACTTGTAGGAAAGTCTGCCATTTGAAGTGGTGTATAAGCAGTAAAGTTCTAGTCATACATATTTAAAACTGAAGTTGCATGAAGCTTGGAAGATAACACTGTATGTTTATTTATCTTTTTCAGCATTGAGTGGCTCCTGAAGCTCTCTTTGACAACTTATCTATCATGGTGCTTCCATTGAATATTCTAACACCGTGCCTATTTAATCTTCTGATGTAAACAAAAGCTTATTTTTTTCATATCCCCATCACTACCTGACAAAAGTGAAGACTGAATATTGATTTATCTGCAGAAAGCAACTTTCCAAAGGCAATTCAAAATATCCAAATACATTAAATGTCTAAGTATCTGTTACATGATAGATATTCATCTCTCTCTTTCTCTCCATATTTCTTATTATTTCATTTTTCTGACTCATTTGTTGCTTGGAATAAACACATATAAATGTATTTTTTGGTAATACACACATATATACATACCAACACACATAAACACATGCATGGGTATGTGTGTGTTCATGTGTGTATAATGTGTACCTACATTTAGATGACACTATGGATAGAGTGCTAGGCCTGGAGTTAGGATGAATAGAGTTCTAATCTGATCTCAGATAGTTAGTGTATGACATTAGGCAAGTCACTTAAGTCTGTTTGCCTCAGTTTTCTCATCTGTAAAATCAGTTGGAGAAGGAAGTGAAAAACTGCTCCAAGGATCTTTGCAAAAGAAAAAAGACAAATGAAGATTCAAACACAAGTAAAACAACTAAAATATTATGACATCCCTACTTGTAATACATACGTGGTGATATATAGATATGTATTTGTAATCAGTCATTTGTTTGTTTGCAAGGCAGTTATAGTTATGTGACTTGCCCAAGGTCACACAGCTAGTGAGTGTTAAGTGTCTGAGATCGGATTTGAATTCAGGTTCTCCTGACATCAGGGTGATTACTCTTTCCACTATGCCATTTAGCTGTCCCATTGATGACAATAAACAAAATTTACTAACCAACTATTACATTCAACTTAATCATATTGGAAATAGAATCATTGGATTCTTATGAGAGCTTACAGTTTATTTGACGTGGCAGTTTTCTCAACTGTAAATTAAGAGCATGTCTAAAGTACTTTCTGGCTCTATAAATCTGCTTATAGGAAGTAGCTAGAAATATAGATAATGCACTTAATAATATCAGTGAGGCTAATGAATGGCACAGATAATAATTGCTATAGAAGATTAGGTTTGAGAAATCACCATGTACTTTTTTGGGTTGTGAGGGAGGGACTTTAAGAGGGATCAAGGACTTTTTTTTTCTTAAAGAAGGTAACACCAAAGCTTGGAATGGTAGATGGATAAAGTTTTTTTTTTTTTTGTAAGATAGGATTTTGATGGAATGTATTCAAATCAGGGAAAAAAGGCTACATAAATATGTCAAGGCATGGGACACCAGGTGGAGGCTGGAGAAAAGCTAGTAGTCTTGTTTAGCTGGTACAAGTTCATGAGGGTAAATATTAATGAAAGCAGTTAGAAAATTAGAGTGGAGTTAGATCCTGTTGGGCATTAGGAAGGTTTTGAAGCAAAGGAATTATATGTTCAGACCTGTGCCTAAGGGAGATTAATTTAGTGGCTGTATGGAGGATCATTTGGAAAAGATTAATAAATTATTACAATGTTGCTGGCAAGGAGACTTAACTATGATAATGACAGAGTGAACGAAAAGGAAGGAACAACGCCACAAATCTACAGATGGACATAGAATCACGAAATATGTAAAATAAGTTGAAGTTGTAGAGGAGATAAGGGCAAAGGATTGAGTAAAGTTTACTCTGATGTTTGAGACCTGAATAACTGGGAGGGTGATGGAGCCATCAAAAGAAATAGGGAAGTTTGTAAGAGGTTGTATTTTTAGGGAAGAAAACAAGTTCGCTGTTGTTTTTGATAAACTTAAATGTTCTTGATAAAATGTATGGTGAGACATACAGATGGTGCTATCCAGCAAGCAGTTGCAAAGGGAGACAAAAACTTAAGGGAGAAGTATTGATGGAACATAGAAAATGGAAAGTCATTTGGATAGATGATGATTGAAGACAAAAGTAACAGATAAGATTACTAAGGGGAAAATATAAAAAGAGAAAATATGGTGATTGGAAAAAAGAATTTGTGGGCATAACTACACTTGGGGACATCTTGAGGAAGGTGAAACAATGAATACAACAAGGAACTAAGAGTTAGATGGGTAAGAATCATCTCAGGACAGAGTGATATTAAGAGACCCATAATAATAGAGCATAAAGGAAGTAATCAATAGTCTCAAATGCCACCACATGGTTGAGGACAAAGATTAAAAAATACTATTGAATTTTTACAATTCAGAGTTCAATCACAACTTTGAAGTAAACAATTTTATAGAGTGATAAATATGAAAATGGTACTGACAAGAAAAATCAGATCAAAAGGGAAAACAAATCATAAGAAAGAAAACCCCCCAAGCAAACAAAAAAAAGTGAAAATACTATACTTTGATCCACATTTGGTCTCCATAGTTCTCTCTCTGCATGCAAATGGCAGTTTCCATCACAGCTCTATTGGAATTGCTTTGAATCACCTCATTGTTGAAAAGAGCCAAGTTCTTCACACATGATCATTACATAATCTTGTTACTGTGTACAAAGTACTCATTTCTGCTTACTTCTTTTAGCATTGGTTCTTGCAAGTCTTTCTAAGCTTTTCTAAAGTCAATGTGCTCATCATTTCTTATAAAACAATAATATTCCACTAAATTCATATACCATCACTTATTCAGCTATTGCTCAACTGCTAGGCATCCACTCAATTTCCAATTCCTTGCTACTACAAAAATAGCTGCTATAAATATTTTTGAACATTGGGTTCTTTTCCCCCTTTTATGATCTCTTTGGGATACAGACCTAGTAAAGATACTGTTGGATCAAAAGGTATGCACAGTTTGCTATCTCTTTGGACATAGTTAAACATTACTTTTAGATATAGGAATAAAAATGGATCATGAATGGATTGAAGAGATTACTTGATGAATTGATAGGATAGCACTTAAATATTTCACAAATGGCCTGAGATCTAATATAGGGATTGAGATCTACAAGACTTGAATTCAAAACCTCAATAAATAACCATTTATTCTTGTCTGACATTTTGAATAAAGGAGAAGATTTTATAAACATGGCAGACATTCATTCATTCATTCATGGCAGACTTCTTCTTCCTTCCAGGGTATTGACATGATTGGATGTCAGACCCTTTTCACTCTTTATAAAATAAACATTTGGAATTATTAAGGATCTGAAGTCCCTGAAGGAACTAGATCTCATATTCTTTTGATCCTTAAGACAGCAGGATAGGGGATCTTCTGCCTGAGTATTCATTTTATATACTGCTCTGTGATCAGTTTGAAACAAAATTTGTTGACTTGGCAGCTGGCCTTAGGATAGAGATAAGAGATAATTTAAGTTTGTTCTTTATGCTGGAGATTATTATTTTTTTTTACTTTGTGGTTTTATGTTGTTTTATTTATTTTTCTTCATTTGTGTTATTTTTTGATCCAGCTTTACAGTTTAATGATCAGGGTGGACACTCCTTTTGGGGAAATTGTTCCTACCACTGCTGATTAGCATCTTATCTGTCACTTCTATTACTCTTAAGAGCATTCTTAAGGATTTTTAAGAGTATTGTTTGACAGCTGTAGGAGTAAAGTGACTTATCCACAATCATAAAATTTCCCACAACTAGTATATTTGAGAAGTAGGATTTATACCTCTATGTGCTTTACCCCAAGGTCCTGTGTAAAATCTTTGGGCTTTATATTTGTTCCTAGTGTTCAAAATTATTCTTCAATTAGACTCTCACCTACATACATAAGAACTATAAAGTGCCAATGAACATTCCCAGTTTCAATTTTAAATTATTAGCATGCTATCTGGCTCTATGATTCTCATATTTTCTGTCCTGCAATTTTTCCTTTTCCCCTCCTTACCTTTTCCATCCTTTTCCTTTCCCTTCTTTTTCCTATCCTTCCCTCTTTTCCACAAAATGGAATCATATTAGACCTTAATCATATTTTCTATGTGAATTTATTTTATACAATATATTGTGTTGCTATTTAGCTTTTTTATGTCTTTACATTCTATTTCCCTTGATGGACTATTCCCATCATAGCAGGGACTATGTATTAAAATTTTTTTGAGTATCCCTCTATCATGCCTAGCAAATTGCTGCATACCAGTGAACACTCAATAAATATTTATTGAACAAATGAAAGAATGAATAAGGAGAACCCCATCTGAATCAGACAGACAAAATATTTTAATCTCTTGTTGAATTGACCTTTACTTTACAGACATAAACTAAATTTTAGTTTCTAAAGGCCTAAGATTTGGGAAAACATCATTTTGATGTGATTTCCTTATTTTCATGAACTTTATCTTGAATGATGAAATACTGCCTTTGAACTCCTCTAGCGTTTATTATCTGTGCTATCCATTTTGTCACTGAATAATATTCTGACTTATATAGTTATTTAACTGTTTCATGAGTCTGTATCTTATACTTTAATACCCTAAGCTCCTTAAGGAGAAAGCTTGTAGGATGACATTCTTGGTTTTACTCAGCAGCTGGCAAAATATTAGACAAGAAAGTATGGGCTGACAGATATTTATTATTGAAATGATCATATTGTCTTTTCAGAGATAATGCCACTTCCTTTTTTTATTTTCACCTTTGTGCTAATATTTGGATAAATAAAAACAAAATGGATTTTTGTGTGGTGATTGTGTAAGTTTACTCCTCTACATTGCAGGTTTCTTTTTTGAAAAATACAGATATCAAAATTAGAACCATTTATTTTCTCTCCATCACATAAAAAATGTCCTAAGATAAAATACAGCTAAAATTCCTTTTAACCTTGTATAAGGATCAATGTGGGCAGGGCATTCTGGGAAGAAAAATTCATTCTGTGCAAAATGCAACCTCAATTACTCCAATGCAAGTTGGAACATTAAATTAATGTGTATAATCAGTATTTCAGATAAGCAGAGTAACTTTTTGTGGAAATGATGAACAATAGGGGTCAAAAGTCTAATTTCAATAAAGGAAATTTCAAGTAATTGACATTTCAATAAATTACACTGACTGTGATGAAGTGAGGAAAAGGTAGTGGAAAATAAAGAGACTAAATTTGACTGCAAATTTTATCTTCTGAACCATGGGTCAGAACGTGAGCTTGAGTTCCTAGGGATAGGTCTGATTAGGAAAGTTTTGACCAAAATTGCAAGCCAATTTTCCACTGTGGAAGAAAAGTAGAATCCTCAAAATAGGACTTTGATTAATATTTATTTATATTATGGATGATATAGATTAAATCTGAAGAAAAGTAAGAACTCAAAACCTAAGTATATATGATAAAAGCACAGGTGAGACATGAATACCATTGATGGTATGTATCAAATTAAGGCTAAAATAAAAAATAAAAAAGAATACTATCCAATCTGGGATGCAATTTCTAACAATAAACATTTATTAAATGATAGATGACCTGTGTGAACATCAGGTGAAAAATACTAAGGACTAATCCACAAAGAGGCCAGCATCAGAAAATCAGTAGACAGATAAGAAAATAGACTAGGTGTACAAGTCATTCAATTCTTTTAAGTTTTACAACTTTATCCACCAAAATAAGCCCTCTGTATTTCCCTTTACCAAGAAGTGTTCTCAAAGGTCAATGTATCTCCAAATCCAATAGCTCCTTTTCCATCCCAATCTTTGCTTCTTCTCCTGGAACTTCTCTAAATTTGCTCTCAGAGATAGCCCAATTTTTTTTTTCCTGTTCATTTATCAATTTGGGCTGTCTCTGAGACCAAATTTAGAGAAGTTCCAGGAGAAGAAGCAGACAAAGATATCATTGATCTGTTCAAGAATGAAGGATGAACATCATTGAATATTCATTTTCTTTGTTAGTTTTTAATCTTCTTTCTCTCCACGTTTCCTTATTCATTGTTACAGTCACTTTGATGATAACTTTCACTTTCCTTCCTACTTCTCTGTTGCTATTGCCAAAACCCTAACAAAAACCTTTTTCCATGTTTATCCAATTACATAATGGCAATGTTTATTTTTTCCTGTATCTGTTTTCCTTTTATTTTATTCTTTATACTAAGGTTAAATTACCATTCTCTTTTTTTTAAACATAGAAATTCAAATCTCTGTTAAAAAAAAAATCTCTGGGTCTTTCATCATACTTGTAAATTCCAGCTCATTTATTTATCATTCAAAGGTCTCTATAATTTAGTAACAACTTAGCTTTCATCCTAGCATAATTGTTATTGTTATTGGGATTATTTTATTCTGCACCTTGAATTTTACAGATCAGTCAAATTAGTCTACTCTTTGCCTCCTGAATATGTTCTATGTTTTCTTGTCTCCACATTCTATTCATATTTTGTCTAATTCTTGAAATGCTCTTCTTCCCTCTCTTTGTAAGCTGAATTCTTAGCCATCCTTTAATGACCAACCCACATACTGCCTCCTCCAGGAATCCTTTTCTGGTCCCTTTAATTATAGTTTTCTTTCATGTACAATATAAATAGCATATTGGTTTGTGCTTCTTTAATATATTTATTATATATTTTAAAATTCTAGTTTCTCTGTTTCTGTCTCTCTATATTTCTGTCTTTGCCTCTTGATCTGTCTCTGTCACTATCCCTTTATCTTCCTATTTCTCTCTGTCTTTTTCTCTATGTCTCTATCTATCTATCTGTCTTCTGCCTCTGTGTCTCAATCTCAGTGTCTTTGTCTCTCCTTCCCTCTCTCCCTTTCTTCCTCCCTACTCCCTTCTCTCTTTCTCTCTCTGTCTCTCTGTCCCTCTCTCTGTGTCTTTCTCTCTCTTCCTCTTCTCTCTCCCTCCTTCTCTCTCTCTCTCTCTCTCTCTCTCTCTCTCTCTCTCTCTTTCTCTCTCTCTCTCTCTCCCCCTCCCTTCTTCCTTCACTCCCTTCCTTCTTCCCTCCAACTCTCCTTCCCTCTCTCTCTCCCTCTTTCTTTCTTCCACTCTCTCCCTCCCCCTCTCTGTTTTTCTGTCTCTCTTTCCCCACTTCCTCCCTCCCTTTTTTCATATCTCTAAATCTCCAAATAGATTTGTCTACCAGAAGAAATATTTCTGATTTCAACTACCTTCAGGTTGATTCTAACACAGAACTCTGTTTAAAGGGGGTGATTCATTAAATATATCAATTTAAACTCAATCTCTTCCATTTACTTAAAAAAAGTAGCCAGTTTCCGATGAACTCGTATCCAACAGAGATTTCCTAGGTAATATTCCTTATGAATATGAAATAGAAGTGAAATAGATTTAAGAGATTAAGTCTGTTAGATAGATTGCATGAAGAACTATGGACAGAAGTTTATAATATTGCATAAAAGTCAACAACAACAAAAAACTCCAATGAAAAAGAAGAACAAGAAAGACAAATGACTTTCTGACAGGGCTTCACAAAAAAGCTGAAGAAAGGAAAATAAAAGAGAAAAAAAGAGAAAATATATCCAACTGAATACATAAGTCTAGAGAATAGCAAAGATATATACTTTGAAGAAAGGAAAACTTTCTAAAGTTTAAGAAAGTTTAAATTTCTTAAATGAGTAATTCAAAGAAATAAAAGAAAATAATAGAATGAAAAAAACAAGCGCTCTCTTCAAGAATATTGAAGATATCAAGTGTACCTTTCATGAAAAAAAAGTAACAAATAAGATAGAAATAGTAGAGATTTAAAAGGTACAGAAGAGATTTAGAAGAGTTGACAAGAATATAAGGAAGAACTTTACAAGGAAGTTCTTAGCCTCATTGATAATCACAATTATGTGCTTACTAATCTATCACCAGATATCATGAAGAATTAAGTCAAGTGAGCCTCAGAAACCATTGCTAATCATAAGCCTAGTGGAAATTATAAAATTGCAGCTAAGGTAAAATTTTAAAATATCATATACTCAATATGCCAGAAAATTTAGAGAGCTCAACAGTGACCACTGGATTGGAAAGGATCAGTTATGTGCCATTCCCAAAGGGCAATGCCAAAGAATATTTAAGTTACTGAACTATTGCTAAAGTCTTTGGCGGTGTGGAGCACCATAAAATGTGTTAACCCTTTAAAGAAGTAGGAGGACTGAATCTTCTGATTTCTCTCCTGAGGAACCTGTACATGGGCCAAGGAGAAACAATTATATGCAAATATGGAAAATGGATTGTTTTTAGATTGAAAAAGGTACATGATAAGTTTGTATGCTATCACTTTATTTATTTAACTTATATATGAAGTGCATTATATGAAATGGGCAGCATAGTTAAAAGCATAGACATCTTTTGCTGGCAAAAGTTATATGGTTAACTTACATATATAGTTAATTTATACAAAGTTATATATTTTATATATGTGTGTAAAGGAGAACTGAACACCATAGAATGGGCACTTTCAAATTGTGGTGCTGGAGAAGACTTTTGGCTCTTTTAGACAACAAGGATATCGAATCAGTTATTACTAAAAAACTTAATAGAGACCATATACTGGAACTTCAAACACTGAAGCTGATGCTTAAATGGTTATGCCACATAATGAGAAGATAGTAGTCACTGGAAAAAAAGCTAATTCTGGGAAAGTTTGAAGGCAAAAGGAGAAGAGTGAAATAGATAAATAATGCCATAGAAGCAGTAAATACCAGCTTGAACAGACTTTCAGAAATAATGGAAGATAGAAAGCCCTGGCATACTATAGTCCACAGGGTCATAATTATCTTGTATATGAATGAAGTGTTTAATAACAAACAACATATTTGAAATCAAGGAAAGAATATAATTATATGGAAAGAATTAATTCTAGACTCTAGGTGCTAAATTTATCAGTGAAAATTAAAGGGTTATCGCTAAGAAAGTTAGTAATACTCTCGGGGCAGAAATTATTTTAAGAAATAGCAGTTAGATGATGTAATAGATGGAGCACCAACCCTGGAGACAGGAGAAGGTATGTTCAAATCCAGCCTCGAATACCTAACATTTACTAGCTGTGTGATCTTGGGCAAGTCACTTAGCTCCAAACGCCTCTCAAAAAAATGAAGTTATTTGTGGGGGTCTCTAGAAATTTCTGCAATACCATACCTCGGAGCCGGAAATCGGTTTACATTTCTCCCTGCTCTGCAGAGGAAGCTGGTAACCCCCTTGCCTAGGAGACATACCCTAAAGGCTTTAAAACATTAATAAAAACATGAAAAGAACGATCGACAGCTTCTATGCAGAAAAAGAGCAGGTCAGCAAACCTGAAGAGACCACAAACAGCAAAAATGCATCAGACTGTCCTCCTTTACATGATGCTCTGATAGAAGATACCATTAAAAGTCTCAAAAGAGAGTTAGAAGATAAATGGGGAAAGGAAAGAGAAGCCTTACAAGAGAGCAACAACTTCCTGAACTACGAATTGGAAAAAGTAAAAAAATCTCAGGAAAGTAAGAATTGTGAATTGGAAAAAATAAAGAATTCACTAGAAAGTAGGATTTGTGAATTAGAAAAGACAAAGAACTCCCAAGAAAGTAGGATCTGTGAATTGGAAAAGACAAACAACTCACAAGAAAGTAGGATCTGTGAATAGGAAAAAGAAAATAATTCACTAAAAAAAAATTAGTGAAATGGAAAAAAATTCTACATACCAAAACAATACATTTAAAAACTCAATTGGACATATACAGAAAGAAGTAAAAAAAGCTAATGAAGAAAATAATTCTTTAAAAATTAGAACTGAACAAATAGAAACTAATGATTCATTGAGACAGCAAGAATCAGTCAAGCAAAAACAAAAAATAACAAACTGGAAAAACCATGAATTATCTACTTGCAAAAATGACAGATTCTGGAAAAATAGATCTAGGAGAGATAATCAGAGGATTATTGGACTTTCTGAAAACTATGATGAAAAAAAGAGCCTAGATACTATTTTACAAGAAATCATCAAAGAGAACTGCCCAGATGTAATAGAATCAGAAGGTAAAATAGGCATTGAAAGAATTCATCGAACACCTTCTGAAAGAAACCTTAAAATAAAAACCGCAAGGAATATTGTGGCCAAATTTCATAACTATCAGATTAAGGAAAAAATTTTACAAGCAGCCAAAAAAAACAATTTAAATTTTGAGGTGCCACAATAAGGATTACCCAAGATCTGGCTGTCTCCACATTAAAGGACCGAAGGGCCTAGAATCTGATATTCCGAAAGGCAAAAGAACTTGGGATGCAGCCAAGAATAAACTACCCAGCTAAGCTGAGCATTTTCTTCCAGGGAAGAAGATGGACATTTAATGAAACAAATGAAATTCCATTTGTTTCTAAGGAAAAAACCAGAACTAAACGCAAAATTTGATCTCCAACCATAGAACTCAAGAGATGCAAAAAAGGTAAAAATAACTCTTGAGAATTGTATTTCTGTTGTGGATATACAAAAACAATACATGTATAATTTGATTTTACTGATATAACATAAAAAGGGAAGTAGATATGGAAAAGGGATGATGGCAGAATAAGGTGGGAAGGAGGGATAAAAAAGTGGAAACCACATCCCACAAAGAGGCAAAGGAAACTTATCATATATGAGGAATTTAGAGAGGGAGAGGAACATTGTGTGAATCTTATTCTCATCAGAGTTGGCTCAAAGAAAAAATAATTGACATTTGTTTTAGAGAAAATTCTCTCTCACCTCATTAAAAACAGGGGAGAGGAAAAGGGAAAAGAAAAAAGAGTAATAAGGGAAGGAAGGGGAAAAGACTCAAAGGGGGGGAGGAGGGATTATAAAGAGGGTAAGCATCGTGATACAAGAGGGGTACATAAGTTTAAAAGGGGGAAAGAGGGTTGGGGGAGGCAAGAATAAGTAAAGCATAATCTGGGGTTATTAGGATGGCAGGAAATACAGATTTAGTAATTCTAACCGTAAATGTGAATGGGATGAACTCCCCCATAAAGAGGAGGCAGATAGCAGACTGGATCAAAAGTCAGAACCCTACAATATGTTGTTTACAAGAAACACATTTAAAGCAGGGAGATACATATAGAGTAAAGGTAAAAGGCTGGAGCAAAATCTATTATGCTTCAGGTGAAGTCAAAAAAGCAGGGGAAGCCATCCTTATCTCAGATCAAGCAAAAGTAAAAATTGATCTAATTAAAAGAGATAAGGAAGGTAACTACATCCTGCTAAAGGGTAGCATAAACAACGAAGCAATATCAATATTAAACATATATGCACCAAGTGGTATGGCACTTAACTTCCTAAAGGAGAAGTTAAGAGAGTTGCAAGAAGAAATAGACAAAAAACTGTAATAGTAGGAGATCTCAACCTTGCACTCTCAGAATTAGACAAATCAAACCACAAAACAAATAAGAAAGAAATTAAAGAAGTAAATAGAATATTAGAAAAATTAGGTATGTTGGATCTTTGGAGAAAATTGAATGGAGATAGAAGGGAATATACTTTCTTCTCAGCAGTTCATGGAACCTATTCAAAATTGACCAATATTAGGACATAAAGACCTCAAAATTAAATGCAAGAAAGCAGAAATAGTAAATGCTTTCTTTCAGATCATGATGCAATAAAAACTACATTCAACAAAATGTTAGGGGAAATAGACCAAAAAAGTAATTGGAAACTAAAAATCTCATCTTAAAGAATGATTGGGTGAAGCAGCAAATTATAGATACAATTAATAATTTCACTCAATGTAATGACAATGATGAGACGTCATACCAAAATTTGTGGGATGCAGCCAAAGCGGTAATAAGAGGGAATTTTATATCCTTAGAGGCTTACTTGAATAAAACAGAGAAAGAAAAGATTAATGAATTGGGCTTGCAAACTAAAAAAACTAAAAAAGACCAAATTAAAACCCCCAATCAAATACTAAATTGAAATTGTAAAATTAAAAGGAGAAATTAAAAATATTGAAAGTAAAAATCTATTGAACTAATTAATAAAACTAAGAGTTGGTTCTATGAAAAGCCAGTAAAATAGATAGCTTTGGTAAATCTGATTAGAAAAGGAGGGAGGAAAATGAAATTAGTAGTCTTAAAAATGAAAAGGGAGAACTTTCCATCAATGAAGAGGAAATTAGAGAAATAATAAGGAGTTATTTTGCTCAACTTTATGCCAATAAATTTGATAACCTAAGTGAAATGGATGATTACCTCCAAAAAATATAGACTTCCCAGACAAACAGAGGAGGAAGTAAATTGCTTGAATAGTCCCATTTCAGAAAAAGAAATAGAACAGGCAATTAAACAACTCCCTAAGAAAAAATCCCCAGGACCAGATGGATTTATATGTGAATTCTACCAAACATTTAAAGAACAATTGGCCCCAATGCTATATAAATTATTTGATAAAATAGGGAATGAAGGAGTCCTACCAAATTCCTTCTATGACACAGACATGGTACTGATACCTAAACCAGGTAGGTTGAAAACAGAGAAAGAAAATTATAGACCAATCTGCCTAATGAATATTGATGCTAAAATCTTAAATAAGATATTAGCAAAAAGACTGCAGAAAATCATCTCCAGGATAATACACTATGATCAAGTAGGATTTATACCAGGAATGTAGGGCTGGTTCAATATTAGGAAAACTATCAATATAATTGGCCATGTTAATAACCAAATTAACAAAAACCATATGATCATCTCAATAGATGCAGAAAAAGCATTTGATAAAATTCAACATCCATTCCTATTAAAAACACTTGAGAGTATAGGAATAAATGGACTTTTCCTTAAAATAATCAGCAGCATCTATTTAAAACCATCAGTAAGCATCATATGTAATGGAGACAAACTGCAACCATTCCCAATAAGATCTGGAGTGAAACAAGGTTGCCCACTATCACCATTACTATTTAATATTGTATTAGAAACGCTAGCTTTGGCAATAAGAGCTGAGAAAGGGATTAAAGGAATAAGAATAGGCAATAAGGAAACCAAATTATCACTCTTTGCCGATGACATGATGGTACATTTAGAGAACCACAGAGATTCTACTAAAAAGTTATTAGAAATAATCCACAACTTTAGCAAAGTTGCTGGTTATAAAATAAACCCACATAAGTCATCAGCATTCTTATATATCACTAACAAAATCCAACAGTCAGAGTTACAAAGAGAAATTCCATTTAAAGTAACTATTGATAATATAAAGTATTTAGGAATCTATCTACCAAGGGAAAATCAGAAACTTTATGAGCAAAATTACAGACCGCTTTTCACACAAATTAAGTCTGATCTAACCAATTGGAAAAATATTAAATGCTCTTGGATAGGGCGAGCAAATATAATAAAGATGACAATGTTACCTAAACTAATCTATTTATTTAGCGCTATACCAATCAGACTCCCAAAAAACTATTTTAATGACCTAGAAAAAATAACAACAAAGTTCATATGGAAAAACAAAAGGTCAAGAATTTCAAGGGAATTAATGAAAAAAAAATCAAATGAAGGTGGTTTAGCTGTACCAGATCTAAAATTATATTTTAGAGCAGCAGTTACCAAAACTATTTGGTATTGGCTAAGGAATAGATTAGTTGATCAGTGGAATAGGTTAGGTTTAAGGGATAAAACAGTCAACAAATATAGCAACCTAGTCTTTGACAAACCCAAAGAATCCAGCTTTTGGGATAAGAACTTACTGTTTGATAAAAATTGCTGGGAAAATTGGAAACTAATATGGCAGAAACTAGGCATTGATCCATACTTAACACTGTACACCAAGATAAGGTCAAAATGGGTTCATGACCTAGGCATAAAGAATGAAAATTATTAATAAATTGAGGAACACAGGATAGTTTACCTCTCAGACCTGTGAAGGGGAAAGTCTTTATGACCAAAGAAGAACTAGAGATCATACTGATCACAAAATAGAAAATTTCGATTATACCAAACCGAAAAGTTTTTATACAAACAAAACTAATGCAGAGAAGATTAGAAGGGAAGCAATAAAGTGGGAAAATATTTTTACAGTCAAAGGTTCTGATAAAGGCCTTATTTCCAAAATATATAGAGAATTAACTCTAATTTATAAAAAATCAAGCCATTCTCCAATTGAAAAATGGTCAAAGGTTATGAACAGGCAATTCTCAGATGAAGAAATTGAAACTATTTCTAGTCATATGAAAAGATGCTCCAAGTCATTATTAATCAGAGAAATGCAAATTAAGACAACTCTAAGATACCACTACACACTTGTCAGATTGGCTAAGATTACAGGAAAAAATAATGATGATTGTTGGAGGGGATGTGGGAAAACTGGGACAATGATGCATTGTTGGTGGAGTTGTGAACGAATCCAACCATTTTGGAGAGTAGTTTGGAACTATGCTCAAAAAGTTATCAAACTGTGCATACCCTTTGATCCTGCAGTGTTACTACTGGGATTATATCCCAAAGAGATTATAAAGAAGGGAAAGGGACCTGTATGTGCATGAATGTTTGTGGCAGCCCTTTTTGTAGTAGCTAGAAACTTGAAACTGAATGGATGTCCATCAGTTGGAGAATGGCTGAATAAATTGTGGTATATGAATATTATGGAATATTACTGTTCTGTAAGAAATGACCAACAGGATGATTTCAGAAAGGCCTGGAGAGACTTACACGAACTGATGCTGAGTGAAATGAGCAGGACCAGGAGATCATTATATACTTCAACAACAATACTAGATGATGACCAGTTCTGATGGACCTGGCCATCCTCAGCAATGAGATCAACCAAATCATTTCCAGTGGAGCAGTAATGAACTGAACCAGCTATGCCCAGAGAAAGAACTCTGGGAGATGACTAAAAACCATTACATTGAATTCCCAATCCCTATATTTATGTCCACCTGCATTTTTTATTTCCTTCACAAGCTAATTGTACAATATTTCAGAGTCTGATTCTTTTTGTACAGCAAAATAACAGTTTGGTCATGTATACTTATTGTGTATCTAATTTATATTTTAATGTACTTAACATCTACTGGTCATCCTGCCATCTGGGGGAGGGGGTGGGGGGGTAAGAGGTGAAAAATTGGAACAAGAGGTTTGGGAATTGTTAATGCTGTAAAGTTACCCATGCATATATCCTGTAAATAAAAGGCTATATTAAAAAAAAGAAATTTCTGCAATAAATAGACAAAATATACAGAATAAATGACTAAGTATAAATATATACATATATATATATAGATAGATAGATAGATAGATAGATAGAATACAAAATTACGACTATAATACTCTCTTAGAATTATGATCTCAAATGAAAAAGAGGACACAGATGTGACTATTTCCTTTAATAAAGTAGGTTGTAATTTATTTTGCAATCCTTGAATATGTCCTATATTTTCCCCACAAAAACACAGTCAACAATATGAGAATCTTTTTTCTCTTCATTTATATCTTCAGTACTTAGTAGAGTGTATACATAACATAGTATGAACTTAATAAATGTCTGTGGAATAAATGTCTAGTTTTTAAAATACAAGATTAAGAATGAAGCACATGAATGGTTCAGTTTATTTAGCTATTGTTATGCTGTTCCATATACTTTCCCTACTTTTATCCCCTATCATAATTCAGGTTCCCACACTTTTAACTTTGGCTCTGTCCAGTAAACCTTCACCTTAACTTGCTTGTTCTCAGTTCCAACACATCACTTACTGGGCAGCCTCATATCATACTACCACATGCATAATTTTCTCTTACTTCCAACTTTATCTCTGAAATCAGAACAAAATCAGCACTTTCTGGAAAAGACATGTTAATCATTTCCCCCATCACTGTGACTCCATTTCTAAAGCATTCCTACCTAATTACTTCAAGTTTCCTATATGTAATTGTCTTCTCTTATTGGATAATTTGCTCCTTGTAGAAAAGATCCTTGCTCATTTTTATTTGTATCCTTAGTGCCCACTATGATTTTTAGCCTACTATAACCATTTAATAAGTAATTTCCCCATTTGTTCATAATATATTCATTCAATTACTCACCAGTTATACCTCACCAATGTATTGTCTTTTGCAAAATTAATCTTTTCACATAATCCTTTAGATTTCTTTTATGATATAGATCACATATATCAAAGAAAGAATAGTTATGAACAAGAAAGATATGTTGTTACTTAAGTGCCACAAATCCAGTAAATATAACACTGGTTGAGATAATAAATATCAGTATGAACTCAGTGATTCCCTGAAAAAATACTCATGTATTTTATAAAGATAGAAGAAAAGGGGAGCATAAAAATGTGAGAAGGGGGGAAGCAAAGACTTGAAGAGAAAGGAGGTTAATTTATTCCAATAAAATCAAAATAATCCTCCATCAGGAAAATAAGTGAACTAATCTGAGTGGTAATTTAGACCATGCAGGAGAGTTGAGGAGAATAATTATTTCTTATGACAAATGCTTATCAGTTGTCATTTTCCATTAAGCAGCTAACAGCTGTTCCCTTCTTGCCTCTGGCTGGACAGCAACCATTTGAAGCTGGTCTCCTCCTAGCTACTGTGATCATTTCATGAAGAGAGGTGTGTTTACAAAATTTTACAAGTTCATCATTCCCAAGGCTGGAAAGAGACTTTCAGCCAAGGCAGGTGGCTGACTTTCTGACTAAGCAACTCTTCTGGGATAATTATAAGCCATTTAAACTCATCTATTAACTTCAGGGGCCTAAATTTCCCTAGGGAAGTGGGCAATGTTTTGACAGTCTTCCCTTTGGAAAAGCTATTCAGAGGAGTAGAGCTGAAGACGTGAAATAAAAGATGTTTTTATTTTTTGGTATTTTTGATCCACATTCCACTTTTCACTCTGATCATTGTGAGACTTCCTATGAGTTTCTATATTACATTAATTTTTTACATGGACTCAATCATTTGGCAGATTGTATCACATGGAGAAGAACCTATTCCACTTAGACTGCAGACTGGAAATCCTCAAGGGCAGTAGCAAATACCTTGCTGAATGTCTTTTTTTATGTTCTTTTCCTCTCTCAATGCTGAAAATCACATAAAAGTTTCAATGACTTAAAGGAAAGATGAATGATAAAATATAAATTCTTTGAGGGGAGGGAATGCTTTAAGTGGTCTTTATATCACATATATATTGTTTGGTAGCTTATAGTGCTTAATCCATGTAGATTGTATACTGAATGAATATGTCTAATGGTGATCTACTTACTTATTAAGAGCAGGATGAGAGTCTATGTCTTGAACTGGATAAATATTGGAATTATATTCTGATTAAAATATTTCTTCTGACAACCTATCATATGACCAAGAACAATTTCTTAATATTTTGAGTCTCAGTTATGTCATCTTTAAAATAAAAAAAATATATAATATTCTGTATCTCACAGGGTTGTTGTGAGGCAAGTACTTCATGAACTTTAACATATCACAAGTCTGTGGCTAAGAGATATAAAGGAACTTTATGATCAGAAGATCTATCAAAGGAAAAGAAATGGACTACTTCACTACTCTAAATTTAAACGTAAAATGGCCTAGAAAAATGATAAATAAACCCACAGGAAAACTCCTTTACAGAGACACTATGGAAGAATGCCTAGCATTACAGAGGATGAGAAGGTATGGATGAATTGCAATATATACTAATGAAAGGTATTCCCACATGGATTTCACATGTCCATTAAAGTCTTGAAGTATTAAACACAATGACATAAATGTAGACTAATATGAAAATTATATTTGCATTTACCCTGAGTAAATGGGCCACAAGATAGATTTATTCAAATTGGCACTTTAGATGCATTCAGAGGTAATCTCTCCCTGACTCAATAAAGGAACAAGATTTATCTGGATGTCTCTGAATTTCTGGTCATGATTTATGTACCTTAAAGCTCATATCTGTGTATTTTCAGCAAAGAATATAAAATCATGCCCTAAGTTAAACTACCATTATCTATAGTATTAGAAGCAGTAGCTGATAATGATTTAATGAGATTTAATGTTTACCTAATGCTTTCTTTACAACAACCTTGGATGGTAAGTAGTGCAAATATTAATTTCTCCTTTTTAAAGAAGAGAAAAATTGGAGCGTTTGAGATTTGGATAAATACTTTTTAGTTTCCCCCCCTGACATCATAAAAGATAAAATGACTGTTCAAACGTCTTTGTGGTCAGTTTCTCATTTGCACAGATCTAGATTTCCTACATGATCCTTCTGTCTTTGTACAACTTCCTTGGGCTCAAGTCTCACTACCTTGATTGTCTTTCTTCTAGAAATCAATCTTGTCCTTCTCTGATTTTTAGCCCCTAGTAGCTTTCTCCTCTTCTTCCTGTTCTTCTTCCTCAGCTAATTAGAAGACCAATCCCTTCTGGTCTTCACTAAATAGCCTTGCCAAATTAAAACAAATGTCTCTGTATGACATGAAATTATTTTATTAACACACACACACACAACATCCTGTTTTGTTTTCTTTTTCCAGGGCATTACACATCTGGGACTTTCTTAATCACATATTCCCAGAAAAAAATAGAAAACTTTCAAGAGTCAATTTCAAGATTCTATACTTGGAAACATACTATTTGATCCAATAGAAATATTCCCTCCATCAGTGTAGACTGAAGCACTTTTTATGTTTTTTTTTTTTATCCTATGGGATCATTGTCTTTCCATTAGTACTACTAAAAGAATATGAATACATTAGAGATTTTCTCCTGTTTGCTGTTTTTTTTTTTCAATATTTAAAAACTGCCAGTGAATCCCTTGTGCCATCACTCACTGTACTTGTATAATCACCTCATACTCTTTTCTACTCAGTTATTTCACCAGTGCTGTTTTTTTTTAATACTTATAAAGAAGTCATTATTGACAAAATACTGCTGCTACCTTAAATCTTCTGTTCATCTTTCTGTTGCCTTTTTAGTCACATGAAATTTTAATTTGTCCCAATATCAAGATATATCATGATCAATAGTCAAAAAGAATCACTGGGCTAGTAGTACTGGTATTTAGAAAATTAGATGTGTCTGGCAAGGAATGCCTTGATGTGAGTAAAAGCATTGCATAATATTCCAATTGTAATCAAAGGTAAATTTCTTCTCATTTCTGACCCCAGCCTACAGGCTTCAATAAGCACCTGTCCAAGAAAAATGTGCTGATGTTTGAATGGAAAGGAAAGATTCTCCAACTGTGCAAAGTTATTTCATGATGTGTGTGTGTGTGTGTGTGTGTGTGTGTGTGTGTATTAGAGTTTTACTGTGGAGAAGTGTTCTTTTTTTTTTTTTTAGGATTAAATGACATTGTTACAATGTTACCCTTGAAATAGGGCATTTAGACATTAAATTTCTGAGTACTTTGATCAGAATTTCCTTCTTTTTCATCCACCTAATCTTCATGGTCCAAAAGTAAGTGTACACAACAGTAAATCAATAGCAAAAACTTTTCTTTGGTGACTTTGTACAATACAGAATCTTTACACACACATTTTAACTAGAGAACATTTTTCAAGTTTTTTAAATGTAATATTTCAAATAATACTGTATTTTCCCCAAATACATGTAAATTAAAATTTTAACTTCTTAAAAAATGTTTTGAGCTCCAAATTCTATTCTTCCCTTTCCCCCTCCCCCTTTCCTGAGCTGGTAAGCAATCTGATATAGGTTATACTGTGCAATCATGTAAAACATTTCCATACTAATCATTTTGTGAAGGAAAAGTGGGAAGACACACAGAGAGAGCCAAAGACAAAGCAAGAAGGAAGAAAGGAAGAAAATAAAGAAAGAAAGGGAAGCAAGGAATAAAGGAATCAAGAAAAATGCAATTAGTATGTTTCAATTTTTTATTCAGATGTCTTAAGTTCTTTCAATAAAGGTGGATAGCATTTTTTATCATCCTTTAGGATTTTACTGCTGAGAAAAGCTAACCATTCATAGACATCATAACATATTGCTATTACTGTGTGTAATGTTCTCCTAGTCCTGCTCACTTAACTCTGTATCAGTTTATTTAAGTCTTTCTAGGTTTTTTGGAAGTCATCCTGCTTGTCATTTCTTATAGTACAAAAATTATTCCACTATAATCATATCCCAAAACTTGTTCAATTCTACAATTGGTGAGCACGCTCTCACACCCAAAAGAATCATACATAGACACAACAAAATAAGCTTCTATAATATATTTGTATAAATATGTTATTTTACCGATTGAAAATTTCTTTGGAATTCAGGCTTAGTATTGGTATTGTTTAATCAAGTTATATGCACACTTTTATAGAATTTTGGGCATATTTAGAATGCAGAATATTAAACTTTGTGTGGACAACTTTTTAAAAAATAGAGGATAGAAATTATGACTCCTTAGGGTTTGAGATATTGTATAGATGAAAAACATAACACTGTTAAAATGAGAAGTTGTTAAATCAGATCCAGATGGAAAATTTTGGGAAGATGATGAGTATGTCAGGAAATTCCAAAATCTCCAGATTTCACTCAACGAACAAGCAAAAATTACATCTCATGGCAAACATAGACCATTGAAAAACAAATAAGACTTGAGACAGAATAGGGTTCTTCATAGGATGCTCCAGGAGACCTGAAGAAAGATCCCAGGACAGGGATTTAACCAGTGTGAAGTGTAATTATTTCCAGGCTAACTCCAAAGAAAGAGTAGACTGTGAGACCTAGGGTGCTGAGTTCTCAAGGAACCTCAGTCCTAAACACAGGAACTTTTATCTGCCAGATAGTGTGGAGAGTTGTAGTTCTGAGGCCAGGAAGAATGAAGGAATCTCTGCTAATTAGGAACATTAGGACCAACTGTGCTGAGACACAGCTCTGGGTGAGAAAGAATCAACACACATGGTGAGTGTAAAAACAGTGGAGTAGGAACACTGCTGGCTGTGAGCAATTGCAGGAGGATGGAGATTTTGGTTTGAGGTTCTAGATCAGAGGGAAGAACTAAAGTGATCTAAAGGCAATATGCCCTCACGCCATAATTAGAAGTGCTTAAACAATAATTCTCATTTTAAAAATGAACAGGCAAAGGAAAAAACAAACAACCATAGAAAGTTACTATGGAAATAGAGAAGACAAGAGTTCATCTTCATAGGAAGGCAGTGAAGTAACAAAAAAGCCTCCTTCACCTCAAAGAATAATATTAAATTATTACCTGCCCAGAATTTGTAGAACTCAAAAAAGAGTTCAAAAATCAAATGAGCAAGATTAAGGAAAAACTTTTAAAAAAGAACAATCCAAGAAAAACAAAAAAGATTATGGGGAAAAAAACAGAAAAATATCCAGTCTTAAAGAAGAATTTTTTTTTAAATTAAAATTGGGTAAGGGGAACCCAGTAAAGCTATGAGACTAAGAAATAACAAAATGAAACATAAAGAATGAAAAAAAAATATATAAAAGTATGTGAAATACCTTAGAAAAAAACAGATGTGGAGAATAAGTCAAGAAGAGAAAATATAATAATAATGGGATTACCCAAAATCTGTGACCAAAAAGAGAAACTTGACAAAATAATGCAAGATATAAATAATCAAATTGTCTTTTAGTGATATAACATGAGGAGAAATGAGAAAAGTTGACTTTTAAATTTTTTTTAAAAACACAGGTTTTCTACTCAAAATTTAATTTTAGTTGAGGAAACAACATTTTATTGTATCAAAAACTCTTGATTTGGAATGAGAGTATCTTAGCAGAGGTAGAAACTATCAATCATTACCTGAATTACTTTGGACAAGACACTTAACCAGGATATTTCTTTGTGTGTAAAATGACAGTCTAGATAATCTTTAAGGTGTCTTGCAATTCTGAATTTATCTTCCAAGGGTTATTTTTCCTCCAAATAACTCCATGCCATACAGTCAGGTGGCTACATAGAATTATCCAAGACACATAGAGCCACTGACCAAATAGATTATTAAGAAAAAGGAAACATTATCCATTTCAAGCTTTTTGAATAAGGCATATAAACTCTCAGCTGAAAGTGAACAATAATATAGTCAATAGCCTGACTGATTGTGTCTATGATGTTGAACAAGTGAATTGAATGATTAAAAGAAGATTCAATTGACCCAAGTTTTACTTTATGAACATATTCAATGGTGCTAACAACATAGTTTCAACTTAGAACTAAGCTATATACTTAGATAATGCCAAAACACTTAATCATTTGATTCAATTCTATCAAATAATTACTCAATTCAGTACAAACATAACTGATTACTTAATTAAATTAAAGAGTTGTTTAGGTGAAAAGGCTTTATTGGAGTAAAATTGAATATCATAAGATCAACCTTTCCCCCCCTTGTTTAGAAATAGGGATATTTTCATGGAAAATGAGTATTTTGTCAACTCATATCTTTTCCCATAAAGAGAAACAGTCATTTTCCCAGTCAAACAAAAAACAGCTAATCATAATTAGGTGATTAAGTAGTTGTAATAAGAAACATTCCTTGATTAGATGTAGATAGTATATTTTTCTTTTTTAGAGGAGATTGAAATCATGTTCTGATACTTATGTAGGTGATCCTTCCAACAGCACAAATTGTTTTTTTTTTTTTATCCAAACTGAATAATGAGGTCTGTGACAAGAAAGACAACAGACAATTCCTCTTACAATCAAAATACCACTATTTTTTTCTTTTTTATGGCATTGATCACACTGCTTTGATCAAATAGAGTATTTGTATATTTATGGTTTTCTATTAATAAGTTACTGGATGATAAGAATTATTTTTTTCATACATTGCAAAAACATGCTCAATGAATAATTTTAAAATACTAGATTTATAAATAAGCTTAAAAACTAAGATCACCTTTAACCTGTATCTCTCTTTGTCATAATAAATTTCTGTTCAGGTCCTGATATATGATAAAACTTTCCTTTTTAGAACAGAATATGGAAGAAAGACTGAAAAGTAGTAAAAATGAATGCACTATTACCAGATGGATTGGCTCTCAATCTGTTTTAAATTTGCCTCTTAGTTGTTTGAACCTCAGCTTACTTGTCTTGGAAATTTCCTGTTTTTGCAACTGCTCTTTACTCCCCTCTCTACACATTAATTTGTTCAGTTCCTCTGATTTTCTAGTTTCTCTTTCTTTCATTAGGATAACTCTTTCAGTTTAGATCCTCAAGTTTCATGTTTGAATGAACTTGACCCTCACTATTTCTTTCAAAATTTGATTCAGATAATTTGTCATCTGCAATCCTTTGCAAAAGTTAGCTGTCCTATATCTCAATGTCTTGAGAGGTTAATTCTTGTCTGCCACATAAAGTTGTTAAAGACTTGACACTGAACCATAAGATACATTATCCTTTAGTTTACTAGTAGGTTTGGCAAAATATAACAGTTTTAGAATGAGAATAGAAACAACATAATACTATGCAAATACATGAAGAATTTGGTGAAATGGGATAAAGTCAAGAAAGAAAGAAATTATGTTGAATATTTGGGTCAAGATACATCAAGAACATACAAAGAAAACCCCCAGATTCCTCTCATACTGGAAAAATCTGTATCCTCTATCATTTTGATCTTATTCTCTTTGGTCTGGACTTGTGATTTGATTAGTATGACTAACTTCCAGGGTGTAAATACTTCTGAAATTTATAATCTTAAAACATTCTCAAAGGCATAGACATATCTGAGTCAGAGTTATACTTGAACTGAGGTATTCCTGACTTATAGACTAATCCTTACTACTATGCCTCTTGGTTCTCCTTAATAAGTTACCCTTACTAAAGCTCTTTTATACAGCTTGAATTCTGGGATTTCTTGAGCACCATGAAACATATTAATTAATTTCATTCTAAAAAGCTGGCTTAGTATTTTACCGCCACACACAAAAATAGAGAGGAAGGATTGAAAACAATCAAGGGGCAAGGTGTTGTTCCCTAGGTCAAAATCTAAAAAAGTGACCAGTGTTTTAATTTTGGGGAGGAAGGTACAAGATCAGCAGCACTTAAAGAAACTTTCCATGGATACCTATTTTTATATTTTATTTCAAAAAAACTGAACACAATCTGAGAGACATAGAAAATTATAACTCCCCCCCAAAAAAAGAGGAATGTATCTGGAATGTGAGTGGAAAGAACTTTCCAGCATACAAGTGAAATCTCTTTATTTTGTTACTATTCTGAAACTTGTCCATGAAGTGAAAAATTACATCAATTCCAACAAGAAAATGGTTATTTTTCCTTCTTTCCACAGGTGAGCTCCCTATGTCAAAGTTACTGAATGTTATAACTATCAACCCTTCTAATAATATATAATTATTCATATTCTAAAAGAAACCAGCTACCTCATGATTTGCCAAATCTAATGCAGAACTGAAGCTCCAGTGATATCTTTATTCTCTTTGTGAACTTCAGAGGAAAGATAGAATTATACTATGATCTAGACTTGGGTTCATATTTCATATATTTGAAGCCCAAAGAGTTTTTGAATTATTTAGTTCTCATTTCTCATTTTTATAAATGAAACCTCTTTCAAGTGAAAGTGGCTTGTCCAAATTTCCCCATATAGTTACTGATACAATTTTTTTATTATAGCTTTTTATTTACAAGTTACATGCATGGGTAATTTTTCAGCATTGACAATTGCAAAACCTTTTGTTCCAATTTTTCCCCTCCTTTCCCCCACTCCTTTCCCCAGATGGCAGGTTGACCAATACATGTTAAATATGTTAAAGTATAATTTAAATACAATATATGCATACATGTCCATATAATTATTTTGCTGTACAAAAAGAATCAGACTTTGAAATAGTGTACAATTAGCCTGTGAAGGAAATCAAAAATGCAGATGGACAAAAATAGAGGGATTGGGAATTCTATGTAGTGTAGTCATCTCCCAGAGTTCTTTTGCTGGGTGTAGCTGGTTCAGTTCATTACTGCTCTATTGGAACTGATTTGGTTCATCTCATTATTGAAGAGGGCCATGTCCATCACAATTGATCATCATATAGTATTGTTGTTGCCATGTATAATGATTTCTTGGCCCTGCTCATTTCATTCAGCATCAGTTCATGTAAGTCCCTCCAGGCCTTTCTGAAATCCTCCTGTTGGTCATTTCTTACCAAACAATAATATTCCATAATATTCATATACCACAATTTATTCAGCCATTCTCCAATTGATGGGCATCCACTCAGTTCCAGTTTCTGGCCACTACAAACAGGGCTGCCACAAACATTCTTGAACATACAGATTCCTTTCCCTTCTTAATAATCTTTGGGATATAAGCCCAGTAGTAACACTGCTGGATCAAAGGGCATGCACAGTTTGATAACTTTTTGAGCATAATTCCAAATTGTTCTCCAGAATGGTTGGATGTATTCACAATTCCACCAACAATGTATTAGTGTCCCTGTTTTCTCACATCCCCTTCAACATTCCGCATTATCTTTCCCTGTCATTCTAGCCAATGTGGCAGGTATGTTGTGGTATCTCAGAGTTGTCTTAATTTGCATTTGATTAATACTAACTTGGAGCATCTTTTCATATGGCTAGAAACAGTTTGAATTTCTTTGTCTGAGAATTGTCTGTTCATATCCTTTGACCATTTATCAATTGGAGAATGACTTGATTTCTTATAAATTAGAGTCAATTCTTTATATAGTTTAGAAATGAGGCCTTTATCAGAACCTCTGATACAAAATTTAGATGCTCATCTTCTGAATTGATAATGTTTCCTAATCATCTCACATTACTGCCTAGGAAATATAAGACCTGATGCCTGGAGTAATTAAATGGTTAAGCACCTGGTAATACAGGTGACATGAAGCAGAACCAAGATTTGAACTCAGATACTCTGACTCCAAACCTATTTCTCTTTCCATGGCATCTCCTTATTTCATTGGTCAAAACTGTCATAACTTTAGCCTTTTGACTCATGAAGTTGCTGATGTCATTTTGTTGCCTTCCTAGAACTTTATATTATTCTTCTTCCTTCCGTACTATTTAGATCAGTTTATGGCTAGTGTCCTGGGTCTATAGTATGGATGAGCACTTTCTGTATTGATATCTCTTCCTTTTTTTTAATGTTGTTTCATCTTTCAATTCATAGTTTGGAGAGTTTCAAAATTCATATTTTGGTTTTATTCATGTTATTTGTCATCATAGAATACTTCTATCCATCCTTTTTTTTTTACCCATCTTTTAGATTTGATATTCTTCTTGAAACTATTCATCTCTTTTCCAGCTCACATAAATCTGTACTCTGAAGTCCAACAACATGGGTCATCTGTACTATAATATAAAGTAGCTTATCCATAAGCTATTGTATTTTTCACTGATTGCTTCATACATAGAAAATATAACATTCTTTCCTTCCCAAATAGATTCTTTTTCCTAGAAATCAAATACTATGTGTTGTACTGCTTCTCTACTGGAGAATTTATCATCTCATTAGTCAGGAGGAAATAATGTTGTCCAGTCCAACCAGCTCATATGATAAGCAAACCAAGTGTTAAAAAATAAAACTACAATAATTAATTCATAGTCACATAGCTAAATACATGCAGAACTGAACTGGAACTCCTCGCTACCCATATGATATTTAGCTCAGTGGTTCTAATATAGTAAGCACTTAATAAATAATTGATAGATTCATCACATATCAAAATTGGTTTGCTCATTTTTTAAAATCATAAGATGCCCTATACAAATCAGGACATATGATCACCTATAATTTTGTATATTAATTTAGTGCCCAGTTAGACTGTTGGCTCCTTGAGAACAAAAACTGCTTTTTGCTTTTTTTAGAGGATTGTCTGGAACATAGTAGGTGCTAAAATGTTTTTATTTTTTATTTTTTTAACTGACGATCATCATGGGGAATTTTTAGCACCACCTGGTATCCAATTTCACTTTGTTTCTCTATTGTCAAACATCCTCCCTCTTTTTGCTCTTGCCCGCATTTAATCTTGTCTGTATCTGCAACTGGCTCCCAGCAGATATCCTAACTCCATTCATTCATATTGCTTTATAGATTCCATGCTCATTTCCTTGAAAATCACCAATGCTGATCTTTTTCATTATTTATTAATATTATTGTTACAAATAATGCTATTATATGACTTACTCTTAGGGAGATTTCAGAGTTCCAGAATCATTGCACATGAGTTTCCATCTGAATATTCCAATTGCCAGAATAATCCATATGCCTTCTTTTCTGAAAATTCCCACTAGGAATGTTGTAAACCTTACAAACTTTGATTGAGTTGCTCCAGGTCAAATTGAACATCTGGGAAAGAAGTTCTGCATCAACTGCAGTTGTGCATCCTTAAATACTCCTGTGGCCAAGTTTTAGGAAGAAGCTTGGTTTGGGGTTATATTTTTGCAAAATGTATGGATATATTTAAACATTTCATTATTCAGTGCAATTAGACTGTGTCTACATGGATACAAAATAGAATAAAGGTTTGGCCATAATCTGATTCAACTGATCATTGCCGACAGTCATTGAAATATAGCAGGACCCAATGCAGATTTAGGTAGAGGAGGAAAGATTAGAATTCTAGCTAGTTTTCTTCACAGTATTTCTACCTGGATAAATAAAATTTTTATCTTTTTCACAAAGGCTAGTCAAATACAAATGAATGTACTTTTCTAGGTACCATAGAATGAATGATATTTGGAATAATGAATGAATAACAATGAGTACTAACAATCCATACTACTGTGATTTGCAAGTGGTGAGATATACTTTGAAAATACATCATATCATTTTGGGACCATGCCAGTATTTCTGCCCAGATGACATCAGACTCTGTCACATGCCCATATTAAGTCTCAGACAGTGTCTACATAAGACAAAATCAAGGAAATGCTTAGTCGTTTACTTGCTAATAGTCACTTTAATTGCAAAAGTTATTTTGGCCTAACTTATCATTATGTCACCTCCCAAAAATCAAGCATGCTCAGAATGGAAGTCTAAATTATGGAATATCTCACTTTTGATTGTGTTACAAATATTACCCGATACTAATCATCCTTTCTCTCAGGGTATAACACAAACAGAATTTCCCAATCTATGTTTTCCTATCCTCAAAAAAAATCTTGGATTTGCAGACTTCAGAATGAAAAAGCACTTTAAAAAATTTAAACCAATTATCTGATTTTAAGGATAAGAATATTGGGCTTAAGGCTGAAATTATTGTTCCAAGGTGATAGAAGTATTTAGGGAAAAATTGTTGTTAAAATCCAGATCTCCTGATTCCTGGTTCTATTCTCTTTTTGGAAGTCAGCATTGAGTGGTCAGAGAATGATTCTGTCAGTGAGGAGACAGGTAGAAATAAACAGAGAGAGATCCAAACTATGAACATTTTGAAGGGTGGGCTGAACCCCACATATTGTATCAATATGTGGAAGCATCCAATATGTGGAAGCTAGTTATCAAGTTGAATGGCATTAGAAAGGGAGGGAAGAAGAATGACCATAGTGGATATCAGAGTGGTTGATTATGAATATAAAGGTCAGCCAATTGCTTTTCTTTGTACACTTGTTTCATTCTTTCTCTTTCTCTCTCTTGCTCTGACTGTATCTCTCTCTGTGGGTCTTTCTTGCTTTCTGTCTCTGTTTCTTTCTTTTTATCTCTCTCTGTCTCTGTTTCTTTTTCTCTGTTTCTCTCTCTCCCATATGGATATAGCTACAAATATGTGTATATGGAGTTAAAAGCAAATTTAGTATATATAGTGCATATAGATGTTATGAAATATAAATATATATTTATGTGTATATACATACACAGATACACACACACACACACATATATATATATATAATATACAAAAATGTACACACACACACTATGAAATGATATTCAATTCAAGCTACCTGATTTATGGGACAAGGAAATAAAATGGAATCTTCTTAGCTCAAGGGAAGAAGGATATGATTATCATTTTTAAACATTTGAAAGGATTAAAGACTAGTGATGGGTGAATCTCAGAAGACTAGAGTTGGATACATACCCAGAAAACTTTGGAAACTCATCTCCATCTCCAGCTTTGGCAGAAATGGGGTGGAAATCGACTGAGGACTGACTTATGACATTTCTTTTACTTCTTGCGTCCAGGCATCCTAGAAGCCCACTCAGACAATCTTGGCATTCAGAAACCAGGCTGTTCCTCCACAGGGAAAGAGGGAGATGTGGCAGTCCTAAATAGGCCTGGCTCCCAGCCAAAATGTAAAGGAGGCTATTTGTCTTTGGCAGGTTTCTTATTTCATCTTTTAGTGTTCTTCTGTCCTTCAATTAGCACTATGCTCTCCCTCCATGCTATCCTAGCCTCATTCTCTTAAGGGCTATTGCTCTCTTTTAATCATTCTTGTGAGAAAGTATTGAATCTATACTCACTCTACCCACAGTAAGAAGGCTGGGGGAAAATATAGCCAGTATTTCTTATGAGGTCTTTATTTTGAAAATATATAAAAAAAAAACTGAGTCAAATTTGTAAGAATACAAGTCATTCCCCAATTGATAAATGTTCAAAGGATATGAACAATTTTTAGATGATGAAATTAAAGCCATCTGTAGTCATATTAAACAATGCTCCAAATTATTACTGATTAAAGAAATTCAAATGAAAACAACTCTGAGGTACCAGCTCACATCTCTCAGATTGAATGAGATGAGGGAAAACTGGGCCACTAATGCATTTTTGGTGGAGTTGTGAAATGATGCAAGCAATCTGGAGAGCAATTTGGAATTGTGCCCCAAGAGCTATAATACTGCATGCCCCTTGAACCAGCACTGCTGGGTCTGTATTCCAAAGAAATCAAAAAAGAGTGAAAAGGATCCACATATGAAAAAATATTTGTACAGCTCTTTTCTTGTGGTGGCAAGGAATTAGAAAATGAGTGGGTGCCCACCAGTAGGGGAATGATTGAATAGGTTATGGTTTATGAAAGTAATGAAATATTATTGTTCTATAAAAATATGATGAACAAGCTCATTTGAGAAGGCCTGGAAAGATTTGTATGAACTGATACTGAATGAAATAAGTGAACCAGGAATCTATCATCCCCACTAATGGCAAGATTGTGAGATGATTTACAATGACAGACTTGGTTTTTCTCATTGTTTCAGTGATCCAAGGCAATCCCCCCAAAAAAAATTTGGATTGAAAATACCATCTGCATCCAGAGAGAGAACTATAGAGACTGAATGTAAATAAACACATGCTATGTTCAATTTTTTATTTTTCTTTCATGACTTTTCCCTTTTGTTCTGATTTTTCTCTCCCAACATGATTAATAAGGAAATATGTAAAAAGAGTGTACAAGCATAACCAAAAATTAACTGATTAATTAAAAAATAATAAAATAAAAAATGCATAGCAGAGAACAAAAAAACAAACTACAAGGAAACAAAGAAAAGACGGTCATTCATGACTATAATTTCTACTTGTAATTATCCTTTCTTGAACAGGAAATTTGTTGTTATATTTTTTAATCTTTCCTGATATTCTGCTGAATGCATGATAATGTTGTCTTCTGTTTTGTTTTCCTTTTCTGTCTTTTTTCTTATTTTTTATTTTTAAAAAATAGAAGAAAAAAGAAAGATAGAAAAGGAATACAAAACAAAATCAAACAAAGCAAAAGAGAACATTGTTATATGTTCAGCAGAACATCAAGAAAGAAGTCAAAATATGTAACAACAAATTGCTAGTTCAAGAACATACATTTTTTATACTAATATATTCGATTATACTAATATGTTCAATAATATGTTGCTAAAGAAGGATCTTTTGCAGTTTGAATATATTGAGGGAATGTAGAAGACCCCCAATTCTTTGAAATTTAAAACAAATATAATAACATTTCAAGTAATATACTGTGAAGAAAAAGTTTTGAAGTTTTTCTTAGTACTCTCCCATTAACACAGTGTAGAGTTTGGCCTTCTCTTCAAGTTCCTTGGGAACAAAAAAAAAGATCCTTTAAAACCCATGTCTACCATTTAAAATAGAAAACAATGCCAGACTCTATCTATATCAATAGATTGCTAAAAATCACCTGAAGTTCTCTGTTCCTG
The DNA here is from genome assembly GCF_902635505.1 of Sarcophilus harrisii. NCBI lineage: Eukaryota > Metazoa > Chordata > Mammalia > Dasyuromorphia > Dasyuridae > Sarcophilus > Sarcophilus harrisii. The sequence goes on along the minus strand of NC_045426.1, from coordinate 374,513,362 downwards.
AAATTGTGAGTAATTCATGAAACTTTTGTACCACTAGGGACCTAATTCAATCAATTTATTTTAAATATGGTAAAACTGAGGCTCAGAAATGTATTGTAAAATGCCCGAGGAATAGTGACTAACACAGCTATGATTTGCATCTATTACCTTCCAGGGATCTACTTTTTTCATTACATTAACTGGTTGCAAATTCTACTGACTTTTTAAATTAGACTAAAATTCTCTCTCTCTCTCTCTCTCTCTCTCTCTCTCTCTCTCTATATATATATATATATATATATATATATATGTCTCTTATATGTATACATATATATGTATACATATATATATGTCTCTTTGTCTCTCTGTCTTTTCTCTCTTCTGTCTCCTCTCCCTCAATATAAATAATATAATATAATATAATATATATGTCTCTTTGTCTCGCTCTCTGTCTCTCTGTTTCTGGCTCTTTCTGTCTATCTGTCTCTGTCTCTATTGACCTCTCTCTTCCTCCTCCTCTCTCTTTTCTCTCTTTGTCTCTCCCAACTTTAATTTTTCTCTCATTCTCTCATTTATCAACATATCTATTTTACTTTTTGGTCTACATCTGTGAGTATTATTATAGTGAGCTCCAAGTGAGGAAAATTCTCACCGATGCAGATTGATACCTTCTTTGCTATACGTAGTTTTAGAGAATGCCAAGACAACTAAAAAACTAAGGTGTTTCCCTGGGAATTTCATGGTTAAGACATTTCAAAGTCCAAATTTGAACCAAGGACTCATTGCCTTTCAAATTCAGATTTTCTTATATAAGACATTATTTTTTCACTCCACTCCTTCTATGACCATCTAAAGGCAAGAATTCTACAAACTGTACCTCTCTTTTTAAGCTGCAGCAATTTGCCCCCACTTCCCCACCTGTGATCTCCTTCCTGGTAAGCAGCCTTATGTACTCTTTGCCTTAGGACCAAGATCCTTCTCTAGTTCTTTAAAGTCTTCAGATAGCCTTATTTTACTTTTAGATCATCTCACTGGTTAGTTTTATGTCCTAATCAGCACACTTGCCTCCCTACAACTACTGACCTTCTTCTTTCAGCTCCTCTTTGTGTTTTGCCCTTTTTTATTAGAATATAATCTCATAGAGAATTGAGATTTTTTTATTTGCTTTTATTCATATTCTCAGTGTTGAGCACAAAGCTGGGCACATAGTGAGTACTTAAATACTTCATCTATGGAATTATTTCACCATTTCCCAACTGTTGTTGAGGAGTCAGTACTGTTATTTAGTTCTTTTCCTGAAATGTTGAGTCAGTGTTCCCCAGAAGATAAATTCTGGCAAATCCATAATCAGTCTCACTACATTGGCCAGTTAGCAATGATGGGCCCTCAAAAAAAAAATGATGGGCCCTAACAGTTTGACTCCCCTAAGACTAAACAACAACAACAGACTGGACTTCCAATTTCAGTGACAAAGGAAAGACATCATGAGGATACTTCTCCAAACAAGTAAGGTTGACAATCTCTATAACTCGTAGTCTTGTAGAAGAGTTGCTGTGCATATTAAAAGGTTAAGTGACTTGTACAGCCAGTGAATATCCAATTCTTGTCAGGTATTTGCTAAAGAATAATACTGTGCTTTTGTATAAGGATCTAAAAATTAACTCACCATTAAAAAGAAAAAAATAAATATCTTTTCCACTGACATCTGGAGTGAGAAAAGTAGGATTATGTTTCAGGTAAAGTAATCTCCTCATCCGTCATCAACAGCAAGTGATGGAGAGTGATAAAAACAGTGAAGATCAAAATGAATGAGTTGGAATGAGAGCGGGTAGGGAGAGAAATGAACATTTTGGATGACTCTCAAAAAAAAATTCTTACTCATGAAAATCTACTAGACTGTGAAATAGTTTTCCTATTAAAGTGGCAGAAGCATCATTACTTTAAGCAATTAAAACTAGACTGGACAAAACATAGAAGAACATAATGGCATAGAATAATTATGTGATACAGAGTATGGTTCGGTGATTTGAACTCTGAACTGGCAATTAGATGATCTAGATATTATTGCTAGCTCTGTGATGAGGTTTCTACACTTTTTTTTTCTTTCAATTAAAAAAAATTGGATAGGAAGTGTCCTGAGTACCAGGAGAAGATGTCATCTAAATTCAGAATTACACTTGCAAAAGTACTTTATAAGGTGGCAGGAAACAAGATACTGACTGTCTGGAAGTCGTTAATAATTTCCAATGGAATCAGGCCTTGCATAGAGGTAGAGTGATGTGCAAATCAACTGGAGAAATGCAAAATATTTAATGTGTTGACATATCTAAACATAATTTTTAAAATCCTTAAACCCCTATTAAATTCAATATGTTCTCATTTTTCTTCAGTCACATAGTTTGTATGATTTGGCATTGTGTTCATAAGATTTTGGTATATTTTTAAATCTTCATCATGAAATTACATATCAAAATGGACATTAAGTAAGTTTTTGATGAATGTTATATTTTTCTAAATAGAACCTTTATTACAGACTTTATTATTACTTTTTTTCTAATCAATAGATTTATTTCTAAATAGGTTTTCTTCTTCCTTCTTTCTTATCTTCCTCTAATCCCTTCCTTCCTTACCTCCTTTCTTTCTTTCTTTCTTTCTTTCTTTTCTTTCTCTCTGCTTTCTTTCCTTCCAGGTTTTTCTTTTCTACTTGTCTCTGTCCAACATTTTTTCCTTCCTCTCTCCCCTCCCCTCCCCTCCCCCTTTCTCATTCCTTTTCCCTTTCCCATCTTCTTTCCTTTTCCCTTTCCCTTTCCCTTTCCCTTTCCCTTTCCCTTTCCCTTTCCCTTTCCCTTTCCTTTTCTTTTCCTTTCCCTTCCCTTTCCCTTTCCTTCCTCTTATTTTGTCTTTACCACATGAAAGTGGAATTTGGTACAAACACCTGAAAACCACAAGCATTCTGGAAGTTGAGCAGCCTCAGGTTCCTCAGTAATTGAATGATATGTATGCAGATAATAGGATTAAGGATAACACCTTAACTATTTTAATTAATATTTAAAATTAATATGTTCATCCCATCATTCCCCTTAGGAAAAAATCCCACAAATAAATTGCTATTTTGTTTAAGGAAAAATACTCATATTGGCCATATTCAAAAATGTATCTTTCTTTGCTTTTTCAAATTTAATCCTTTTATGTCAGGAGAGAAATTAAGGTTATTCTTTGTTATTTTGTATTCATGGTTCATGGTTCACCAATAAGTTCAAAAGAGTTGTTAAGTATTTAAAACTTGATTTTTTTGTATGATGTTATCAACGTGCAAATTATTCTCCTATTCCTCTTGTTCAATATGAGTTCATAGAGCTCAACATGACTTTTTCTGAACCAATTTATTTTGTTATTTCTTATGTTCATGTTAATATTTTATTACATGCATATGCTGCAATTTGTTTGTTCATTTTCCAATAGAATGATATGTCTTATTTCCAGTTTTTTACTATCATGAAAAGAATTGCCATAAAAATGCTTGCCTGCAAAGGGTATTTTCCTTTTTGTTTTATTTTGGGAGGATATGGTACTAGTAGTGATTTAGGTCAATCTAATGATATTCTCAGTTTGATAGCTTTCTGTTGTACTTAGATTTTTCAATAGAATTTAAAATAATCTAGTCCCCAGGGCACTGAAAGATATTTGTTTGTATCTCTTACATAAATTTCACAACTTTTCATGGCATGTTGCATGGTGAAAGGTTATGTCCCATGTCCATTTCAGAACTTCCATGACTCCTGAATATTTCTGCTACTCAGAACATAATTAATGCCCTTAACAGAAATAGAATTCCTTTAATAGGTATAAAATTTCCAGGTTTGGGGAAATGTTGGGAATAAGGTTTTATATAATATATTTTACTAAGATTTTTTTCCCCTAAAAATGCCATGGAATTCAACAAATCTTATTTGATCCCCATTATAATCTGAGAGCTAGGTGGTGTTATTAACCCCATTTCAGAGTTGAAAAAAATGGAGATAAAGAGAAGTTAAGAAAGTTGTCCAGGATCACACACCTAATAAGTGCATAGTGCGTTATCTACTATGTGACTTTTTGCAAATAACATAACCTCTTGAACTTCAATTTATCCTCCTATACAACCATCCATCTCTCTCTCTCTCTCTCTCTCTCTCTCTCTCTCTCTCTCTCTCTATCTATCTTTCTCTCTCTCTCTCCATCATTTATCTCTACATTTTTATGTATTTATCTATCCATCTAAAGTAAAAGATATTTTGGAAAGCATCAGTCAGGGGTTTTTATACATTTGTGTTATGAACTCATTTGTTATTCTGATAGAGCCAATATGAAATTATTTTTATAAATGCATAAAAATAAATATAAAGAATTATAAAGAAAACAAATGAGAAATATATGTATAGAATCAGACATAGAATTCTTGGAAAGGACTTAGTAAATTAGTTGAGCTCTTCTTTCATTTCTAGTTATGTTAAATGTGACAGAAAAGGTGATGAAAGATTTTAAGACTATTACAATTCTTAAACTATCTACATAGTTTATGTACATGCTATGTACATGCTTATATTCATAAGCATAAAAGTAATATGTATCAGATGAGCAATGCATTTGTATGCTACAGGAAGAACTAAGAAACATCCACTTTGAAATTCTTTGTATTAAATGAAGACAAAAGCCACAAAGAAATAGCAACTTAAAGGATTTACCAAGTATACCACAGACACGTGTATTACCTAGTCTCATAAAGTTTTTTTTTAACAGAGATAAGAAAAAGAAGAATGGAAAGGTAGTTTTCTTCTCAGTAATCTTTAATGGGCCAGTTATCTTTTTCAGGTCTTTTGAACTCTTGCATTCACACCTTTTTTCAACTTATTTGGAATAGGGGAACCAAAAAACTCTCAATTTTATTCTATTTTGGATGTGACTACAATTCCTAAAATGATAAAGTCAGAAAGATGTGTCCAAATTTATATAGAGACAATCTATTTTATATGTATTGAAATTTCAAAAGCTCTACGCCATTAATCATTTGTTGTTCAGCCATTTTCAGTGTTACTCTTTGTGATCCTATTTGATTTTTTTTTTTTTATCGAAGTACTGGAATGGTTTGCCATTTTCTTCTCCAGCTCATCTTACAGATGAAGGCACTGAAGCAAACAGGTTTAAGTGACTTGTCCATGATTACAGAACTACTAAATTTCTGAGACTGAATTTTAGCTCAGGAAAATGTAGACTTCATGACACTGAGCTCAGGGCTCCACCCACTGTGCTACCTAGCTATCCATTATAATTATTACATTTCAAAAGTGTAGATTCCAAAAGAATAATTACCCATCTAAATCATAAAAGAGACATAATCTGCAATTACAGACCCATATGCCTACTTTCTCCCATTTGTACATTTTTTTAATAAAAATTATCTATATGTGTATTGAGGCTATTCTTTAAGAAAGCATGAAAAGGGAACAGGATGCCTATAAGAATAATTTCCCTACAGAATAATTTATTTTAATAGCCATACAACTAATATAAAATATTGAGAATGCTATGTTCATTGTTTTTTTTAATGTTGGTATTTTACTTGGTAGAATAAAATGCAGTCTCAAAAAATCTCTTCTGACAAGGTGGCACATGCAATATTATAATTATATAAGATTCCATGACAGATGCTCCTATAGAGAAACCTTTATTATTTAATCATCTGCTGAGTATTGGCATTAAGCAAGGCAGAAAATAGGAAGACATATGCTCACTTAAATTATTCACTGTGAGAAGAATGGGGGATACAAATGGTCCAAAAAATAGATGGATTCCTTATCAGTGGTAATATTCTCTAAATTCTCCTATATGAAACTGACAATGTAAGAAAGCTGTTTTAGTAGAAATTTTAAGAGGCAGAAAGAAATAGTAAATATATACAATGGAAAAACAAAGTGGATGAAAAAGATTATATTCTGATTAGGTTATACAGCTGATTGGGAAGCGCAAAATGAATCATTTATTTGTTAGAACAGAGTTTGAAGACCAGTGAGGCCCTCAGTTGATGAATGCTTATATATGGTCTTAGAGAAATCTGACTTCAAATCTTAAGTAAACACATAGACATCAACAACATACATATATGTGTTTGTGTTTATGTATATATACATACACTATACATATGTATATATGCATATTCCTTTATGTGTGTAGGTATATATGTATATGTATATATATCCAAATTTAAAGTTATATATTTTAATCTCTCCATCTACATTAATATCTATAGCAGCAATATGCTATATGTGCATGCTACACAAGTGCAGCAGAAGAAAATGAGCTGGCAGAAATGAATTAGAAAGAGATCAGACTAATGACATTTGTGAATTTGAATAGTTTGTTTTTAGCTTATGCTAAGTGTCATGGTGATTGGTTGATATGGGATATGTAAGTTATAGAACATTATCAACAATGATTTATATGAAAAAAATTCTATATTATCAAGGACATGTATGCCTGGAAAAAGAGGAAGCCTAGTCATATATTAAGAAGGAAAAAAAAAACAAATAGACATCTCAAAATTTTAAAGATAAAATGAAACCCTATATTTTATAGAAGAGAGAATCTACAAAGGATTTAAGAAAATACATGAACAAGACACGCAAAGGTTAAAAAGGTATGAAGAGGTTGTAATCTGGACAAATGGAAAGTTTATCCATTCTGAAGAGACTAAAAATCTATAAGCAATTCTAATTTGTACTTTTCAATGAAATATTGTTCTTAGAGTTGAGGGAAGAAGAGAAAAAAGGAAAAAGAATCAGCATTTAAATAGTACCTACTGTGTGGTAAGATTCTGTGCTAAGAGCTTTAAAGACATAAGCTCATTTGTTGTTTACAACACTCTGAGGTAGTTGTTGTCATTATCTACAGTTTACAATTGAGGAAACTGAAGCATATTGAGTTTATGTGACTTGTCTAGGGTCATACAGCTAATAAATTTTCAAGAATGGATTCAAATTTAGGCCTTCCTGGCTCCTGACTCAGAGATTTATCCATTATTCTGCTAGTTTCCTCAGGATGGGAATTAAGAATAATGGATTAATGAAAATAATGGACTTTACAAGAACCCATAATTGGTGTCTGCTTTCCAAGTTGTGGGACTATGAAACTACACTGTTCTCACAGCTGCCCCTATCAAAACTTACTTATTATAGGTAAATTAGGAATTAACTGATGCATCTAGTTTTGCAGGGCCCTACCATCCTTTACTAGATTTCTGAAGATTAACAGTTTGATACTGAGGGAGAAGGCAGTATGCTCTAAGTTTGAATGATCTAATGAAGAAGAGGAGGAAGAAAGAAGAAGAGGAGGAGGAAGAGGAGAAAGAGGAGAAGGAGGAGAAAGACTTAAGGCCCTATACATACAATTATCTCAATCAAATAAAAACTTATGTGCTTATTATGTGCCAAAGATAGTTCTATTTCCTGGAAATATGACAGAAATGAAATCTTATATCAAGAACTTATAATTAACTTAGGGGGGAAAATTCAGTTACCAGTGTGGAAGGAAAATTCTTATCTCCTAGAAAGCAAACATTTGACAATGGGTAGCAAAAGTTTCAAAACAGCTAAATGATGAAGAACAACTTTCTAATGACAGTTGTAAAAATGTAAAATGACCTATCTTAAAAGGAAGTAGGGATTTCTTCATTTGAGCATTTTGAGGAAGTAAGGATTTCTTCATTCCACAATTATGTCCATCTTTACCTCAGTCATCTTCCTGTCATGGTGTTCTACAACACATGCTATTACTGCTGGAATTCTTTCCTTGGGACCATGACTTTCTGATCTGTGAAAATTCCTACTATCTAGAAACTGCTATCTAGTTGATCCTATAATATTCTATCCTAGCCTTTTTTTTAAATGCTGCTGAAACAGCAGCAGCTGCCTGGATTCTCACCATAGGGCCATGCTATTTTGAATCATTAGATCCTGATATAATTTATTTATTTTCAATAATAGCTTTTTATTTACAAGTTATATGCATGGGTAATTTTACAGCATCGACAACTGCCAAACTCTTTGTTCCAATTCTTCCCCTCCTTTCCCCCACCTCCTCCCCTATATGGCAGAATGACCAATACATGTTAAATATATTAAAGTATAAATTAAATACAAAATAAGTATACATGACCAAACTATTATTTTGCTGTACAAAAAGAATTGGACTCTGAAATATTGTACAAAAATGCAGGCAGGCAAAAATATAGGGATTAGGAATTCAATGTAATGGTTCTTAGTCATCTCCCAGAGTTTTTCCTCTGGGCATAGCTGGTTCAGTTCATTACTGCTCCATTGGAATTGATTTGATTCATCTCATTGCTGAAGATGTCCAGGTCCATCAGAATTGATCATCATATAGTATTGTTGTTGAAGTATATAATCATCTCCTGGCCCTGCTCATGCCTAGTTTCTGCCATACTAGTTTCCAATTTTCCCAGCAATTTTTGTCAAACAGTGAATTCTCATCCCAAAAGCTGGGGTCTTTGGGTTTGTCAAACACTAGAGTATTAAGGATATTGACTGTTTTGTCCTTTGAACCTAACCTATTCCACTGATCAACTAATCTATTTCTTAGCCAATACTAAATGGTTTTGGTAACTGCTGCTTTATAATATAATTTAGATCTGGTACAGCTAGGCCACCTTCATTTGATTTTTTTTTCATTAATTCCCTTGAAATTCTTGACCTTTTGTTTTTCCATATGAACTCTATTGTTATTTTTTCTAGATGATTAAAATAGTTTTTTGGGAGTCTGATTGGTATAGCACTAAACAAATAGATTAGTTTAGGTAGTATTGTTCTGATATAGCTTACCAATTCAGACTTCAATGTACTTCATCTTGGTGACATTCCTGCCCTGGTACTGTATTTCTGAACAAAAAAAGGCCTTATATTACTACTCACCATCACGATGATATATCAGATAAAACTATCCTTCCTTAGATAGCACTACTCTTGTTACATCAACTTTCCAGTTAAAAAGCAAGTTTATGGAAGTAAGGAAAAATCTCTCTTCTAAATTTGTCTTCCTAGCACTTTGCACAAGATATGACACATAATAAGAACTTAGCAAATATTCGTATTATTCTTTAATTTCTCCCTAATTATTTCCTAGACTAGTTATCCACCTCCTCACTTTTTTCTTATTATGCTAAATCTGGATAAGTTTTTTGAAAATTATATGCATTGTTCCAAATTCTGCCCTCTAGGACTAGATACACTTTTAGCATTTTTTGATCCCATAATTTTACAGATGAGGAAACTAATATTCACAAAGGTGCATTTCAAGGTCACACAAAGAGCCAAGTTTTCTGGCTTTAACTTGTTGTTTCTACTATATGGTGAGGCTTCCTTATTTTGCTATAATTCTTATAGTATGACAAAGTAATATATAATAGTGCCAAGCTATAGGATAATTAATATTCTATATAGATTAAAATTCAGTGTAAAGGAAACATGTTTCTAGAAACACATATATATAAATATGGGTATTCAAGTATGCATGCTCATTGTTGTGAAATGTGCGGTCCATTTCCCAGCCTGTCCATTATGAAACCTTTCCCTCACTCTTGTTATATCCTGCTAGTCACCCTTTATACTGATGAAATCACATTATGCATCTTCATCAAACTCTTTTCTTCTAATCACCAACAGTAAAGGAATAGATGCAGTTTAAACTATGACCCATTTGAACAAGGATCAAAACTTTAAATCAAAGGACTGTTTTGGGGGTGGTTATGGAGCCTTCTTTTAAGTATCTGAAGAGATTGCATCCTACTTTTTCATATTCATGTATATATTCAGTCTGTCTTTCATAAAATCATGAGCTCAATTCTAGGATTATAAAGCCAAACTGGAATTAGTGGAAACAGGGATACCTAGCTAACTATAGGAAGGACAAGTGGTATGTATACCTCACTTCTCTTCCATGTAAAGAAACAATCTCACCAGCTACTTGAGTATCCCTGAGGAAAGACAAGGGAAAATGGTCAATGACCTATACTGATGTAGGACTTAAAGAGAAAAGACACCCTTTACTCATTTTTTAAAATTTGAGTTCAAATAGTTTCAGTACTATAATAATAGGAATACTATTAATATTAGTTTACAGCAAAAGTAAATAAAAATTAAAAGTTTCTATGACTTCAGTAAGACATTTAAATGCATTTGTACTTTATTAATCATAATAGCATTCATATACAATTGAAAAATAGTAAGATGACCAAGTAATATTTATGTCATTATTTATTCAGTATACTGAGAGTCCACTTGTTTATTATATTGAAACTTGGTGCATATTTTATCAGAGCTAAATAAAGATCAAAACAATAATTCTTGGTGTTTACAGGGATTTAAGGACATCTTAGAGTAACTTTGAGGCCTCCCAGGATTTCTTGGCCCAAGGCTTAGTAAACATTGTCCTATTTTATTGTTGTAGTTCATTAAATAAAATTGCGTCTGACTCTTTGTGACCCTATTAAGGACTACCTTGGTAAATATACTTCCTTCTCCAATATTTTTTTGCAGATGAGGAAACTGAGGTAAATAGATTTAAGTAGCTTGCCTAGAGTCACACAATAAGGCCAGGTTTGAACTCAGGAAGACTCATCTTCCTGATTATACCTGCCATTCTATCCACTGTGCCACCTAGCTGCCCCTAACATAGGCAAATTAGGTGCATCCAGTTAAATATCATCACCTGATGGATTCAGTACAACAGATGATGTGCTACAATAAATAACTTGGTCTAGGTAGCTAATAAAAAAGTCAAAATTCTATGTTCTTTCAAAGTTTACAACCTCTACATCCTCTGATCAAGGTGTTGAAGAGTCTTAGATTAACTCATTTCCTCTACCTTCCACATTTAAATAATTGATCGAATGTTTCCTTTTCTCTCCATTACCAGATTCTTGCGTTCTCAATTAGCTTTTTTTATTTTATATAAAGGGCATGACCAAGTTTCCTCAACCAATTCAAATGGATTTCCTATGTAACATCATTCTATTTCATCTGATAGCTGCCAAGGATTTCTAATTTGATCAAGGATTTTTGCACTTAGTCTAAGGCCTTTGATTGATTACAAGATTAATTAAAGTGTTTGATTTTTTAGTTGAAAGGAATGATTGATTGATTCAATAGAGACCCATCCTCACATAATGATACATTATTTGGGGACTCAGCGAACTAACTACAACCCTTTCTGTGGTAGAAATAAATTCCTTTCCTTGCAGTACAGCAAAGAAATATTCCGCTTTGTTTATTGTAAAGACACAAGTAGTGATAAAGAGACACTGTTCCTTTCTGGAACTCTAGAAGAATTAATGCCAAAGATTTTTTTTTTACTTTTCTTCTCTTTTTTGTTGCTTCTTGGATCTTCTGGACTTAGTTAGGTCATCCAATAATAAAAATAAATAGAGAAGATGAAAGGAAAGTGAGAATAAAGGCCACATTTATTTGAAAGTAATCCAGAAGAGTCATGAAATGACAAGTTTAACAATGAAAAAGGTCAAATTATGGGAAGAAAAATAACTGATTATGAAAAATTACTGAATTTGGAATATATAAATTCATTTAAATGAATTAGACATCATCATTGTAATTGCATCTGCTTTCCCTCACTTTAATCCAATTCATTTGCATGTCATGTATCACCTTCCCGATGTCATAGTCTTCTTCCTCAATGAAGGGCAAACAACAACAGTATTTGTATTTAAATGAAGGGCTTATGAGAGAATATTGAATCACTTCTCTTTCTTTGTACCTAATCTGTTGTACTCCATTTCAAATGATTTCTGCTGGGATCTTCATGAACATTTTTAGATGTGCCCTTTGTGGTAACCAGGTGATTTACATGGAAATGTTGATCAATGTTCTTTTGCTGTACTCATCAGCAAAGAGATGACTTTTGAAGTGAGTATGGGTCTAAATGAATCTTGACACTGTTAGATAGACAACTGCTTCGTCTGATTTTAATAAGAACTTTTCCACTTAATATTTTTGTGACCTCCTAAAGCCTGTATAACTTCAATTTCATAATCCAATTTAAAAATAGCATGCAGTGCTGTATCAGGATATACAAAACTCTTTTGATTACTGGGAAAACAAAGATAAGTAATACTATTACTCAAGTACTTAAGAATTTTAAAAATTAACTAAGAAAAATATGACTTGTACATAAATATATATAATAGAAAGAGGAAATGCATAGGAATAAAGGAAACATCTAGAGAAAATGTTCTAGAAATATTTGCAGAGGATATTTTAATATTATCTGGAAGGATCTGGACTAATCAAAGGGGAGGTGGTACCTGAAAAGAACTTGAGAGAATATAATGATTTAAACAAGCATCAGTGAAGTGGGAATTCATACTAAGCATGATGAATGGTCGAACAAAAGTACATAAACAAGAGACAACAAGACAAGATGGTGATTAGTTAATTTTATCTCAAACCTATATAATATGTGAAAGAAGATTAAGGTAAATGTAGGAAAGCTAAATTGGAACCATGGTATCAATTGTTTCATGACTACCAGGAGGTATAACAGAATGTTTCTATGTCATTATAATTGCTTGTGATAGCAACAATACTATTCAATTCTCTATTATTTTAAAATTAAAAATTGCTCTTGCCTGAATATAGTTTTATGTGATTCTCACAATAATTAAAGGAAAATATTGCTTCAATTATTCCACTGAGGAAGGATTTTTATCAGTGAAGATCATGTCTACTTTGATATTAATTGAGAGTACTCTGAACCTTAGTACACAACAGCCCTTATTATTAGCTTTTATGTATTAAAATATTCTAACTAGCCCAAATGTTGGTGATAAACTTTTTCTTCTTTTTTATAATAATAGATTTTTTATTTTTCAGAATATATGCAAAGATAGTTTTCAACATTCACACTTGTGAAAGCTTATGTTTCAAATTATTCTTTCTCCTTTTCTATCTCTTCCCTCCCCTAAACAGTAAGTAATCTAATATAGGTTAAACATGCACAATTCTTTTAAACATATTTTCACATTTATCATGCTGTGCACAAAAAAAATCAAATCAAAAGGAGAAAAATGACAGAAAAATAAGCAAGGAAACAACAACAACAAAAGATGAAAATGCTATGTTGTGCTCCACATTCAGTCCCCATAGTATCTGCTCTGGATGCAGATGACTCTCCCCATGGTGATGAATTTCTATAAATTTAAACTAGAGTGATCATTAGACCATTGCCATTTAATACAGATCAATGTTATATATAGGTCTTTTTTTTTTTTCTAGTTTGGTGGAACACACCATTTCACTGATGTTTACTCAGAACCTAAAATTATCTCCATTCCATGATACGACTTCAGAACAGAATTTTAGTGGGTAGAGGACTGTGCTTTCATCCATATTTTGCAATAACGGATACAAAAGAAGTAATAATGACTTGTAGAAGATTTCATGTGAGATTTTATTGTTTACTTATGCCTGATAGCATGTCAAATTTTTCTAGAATTCTGTCTAAATTCATGGTCATTATTTCAATGACACTAGCCATCTCATCTTCTATGCTCTTTTCCTTTTGCCTTCTATTTTTCCAAAAAACAGTCTTTTCTCTGAATCTTGCCTTATTTTATACCCAAAGAAATTAGTGCAATTCTTCTCTCTTCTATTCCACTACTTTCTGACCTATACCATGTTATATAAGCAGTTCACAAACATTACTCATTTCTCCATTGTGCAGGTTGATACTGCTTTACTAAGGAGAACCCTAGTATTTACCCTATTATTATGCAAAATTTACTCTTATCACAATCTATTAAGGCTCACTTGCAATAGTGATTTGTGGCCCGAGAAAGTGGCTAACTATTTTTCCTTCAAAATTTGAATGCTCATCCTGAGCTCCTGATACTATTATTTAAGTGTCCCCATCCAATATGTTTACTTCAATATTGATTTTCCAGGTTCTATGAATTACCTTCCAAAGGAATATTTAAAAAGAAGATATAGCATGGACAAAAATATACTCTATCTCAAAACTGGAGGAAACACATTTCCTTCCAAACACATTAGATGCCTGGACTGAAGTTTAAAGCACGAAGTAGTAAGACACCTCTGCAAGAAGCTCATGTGGCCACAGAGTATTTTCTGGTCCCTGGAATGTTTTAAATCATTTTCAGTTTCTATCAAGTTAACTTATTTAACTTACATAGGTATTAGACAAATCTTTCCTGTATTCAATGGAGATATCTCTTTGTAGTATTTAGTGTCCTGGCTACTGGGTCTACTTACTGCAGAATGGATCTCAAGCCCTCCTCAAGGCCTGTTTGCTTAATTAGAACCACTTACCATGGCTGCTTCTATTTCCAATGGGATCTTTTACTAATGCATGTTTCTGAGGTGTTCTTTGCTAGCTCCTCCACAATCAGAGAGAATATTAAACATTTTCTGTATAATCTGTAGAAAGAAAAATCTATCCATTCTCCAAGGTAGGAATTATACATACATACACATATATATAACGCACACACACAAACATATAGATAGATAGATAGATAGATATGATATGATATTCTTCTTTGTCTATAATATGATCTCTGTGGGAGCAGGTTTCTTGGGGAGATTTTCTGGAGGCAGCCTTAGTTTCTGTTCCAAATACTAATCACCTCAAATACAGCCAGGAGTTAAAATCCATTATTTTATTGTCTCTTCCAAAATAGCCCAGTTAGCTTTCTTTGGTTCTGAGAGTTCTCGTTGCTAGTCTTTTGCCTCTGCCAGCTTCTGCTTCTAGCTCAACTCTGACTCTTGGCAATCTTCCAAACTGACTAACTTCTGGCTTTCAATCTTTTTCAACTGATGCTCCCCTCTCAATCTTTTTAGCTGAACTCTCCTGACTGAGCTGAGCTGTTTTTATGCTCTTTTAGAGGTATAAACTCAAAGGCTGACTCCTCCTCTGAGAGTGGGATTATGGGAGGTGTGAATTTGGATATCTCATACTGAACCCTGAAATCTCCCAAATGTGTGAACTAAGGTGTGAGCTAATGTGTGAACTCTCAAAGGTATTAGCTTAAGCATTGTTTCTATCAATTCCATTGAGTTAACACTAGAATTCTAGTGTGTGTGTGTGTGTGTGTGTGTGTGTGTATGAGTGTTATGATCAATCTCTTTGGTAATCTGGTGAAGCCTATGGACTCTCAGAATAATGTTTTCAAATGTTTAAAATAAAATACATAAGAATACAAGGGGATTAAATTATATTGAAATATGGTTTTTCAATCTTAAAAAAAAAAAACTCACAGAAACCTGATTTAAAAATTCTTGCTTTAAGAACGGTGCCCTCATTGTAATACTTGGAAGACTAAGAGGTATTTGTGCAATCCCCTCTCAGTAATTATTCATCTTTTGGAATATTTCCAGGGAGTTGCACACTTGCTGCCATTTCTTCTTTCAGTTACAGAATCAGCAGCTAAATGTTGCTCCCCCAAAAGATACCACAGGATTTATATCCAATTATATCTTATGTTTATCCATTCCAACATGAAGATTGATGATTAAATTGAACTCAAAGTGTGGATTAGGGTAACTAGGAAAACAAAAAGGAAATGCATCAAAATCACTCACAGATGTCCATACACCCTTAATGAACTTGACTGTCCTAAATGGAGATCTTCAGAATGTTCCTTGCTCTGGCGCATTTTATCACCTTCAAACTAAGCCAATCTGAAAGTGAAGCTAAGAGCTTCATATATTTGTTAATAATTATTTATACTGTTCCTTTTTATCAGCACCAAACATTTGTAGGTTAGGATTCAGTGAATTTAAAAGAAAGAGATGAGATGGTCAGAATGGGAGAACTAAAAAGTACTTTGAAAAATGACCTGTTCTCTTTACTTCCATCACTCCTAGCAAGTAAATGGAAAAAATCAGCCTTTATAAGTTCTTTACACTAGTGAAATTTTTCATGGCACCAAATGATGTGATTTGGATTTCATTTTGGGAGAATGTAACGGTGATGGAAGATCACAGGTATGGAACAGGGAAAAAGTGTTAAACAAATCATATATTTTGATTTACTTACATCCACAGCTTTTCGTTCTCAATTCTGTAAACCTCGTCTTGGGCTGAGAAGGAAGGTATATTAAAAATTAGTATGTAGGTAATTGTATTCTGGAAAATATGTATATACCAACTCTAAAGTGAAGCTGTATCTCAACTGCATCTTCTTATAAGTAGGTCTAAAAATATTTCACAGTCAAATGTGACAAAAAACAAATGTGGTGAAATTCAAGTGATATTTATATTAAATTTTGTTAACATACATAACTTAATCAGATTTAGGATTTCCTTTCCCTATTCACTATTTTTTTATCTTTTCTTCTTTCATTCCTTCTCTACTTTTTTTTAAAAATAAAATTAATTTTATTTCAAAAAACTGAGCAACAACAAAAAAAAAAGAAAAACAGAAAAGGAATACAAAACAAAATAAACCAAAGCAAAAGAGAACATTGTCATATACACAGCAGAACATCAGGGAGGATTCAAAATATATAACAATGACTTACCAGATCAAGAAAGTATATATTAGTAGAAATTACATTCACAAATTTCCATTTTTTCTTTACTTCCTTGGAAATAGTTCTTTTGTTCTCTGCTGTGCACCTTATATACTTTACACTTTTCCCCCTCTTTCATCTCCTTAACATCCCCAATTAAATTGCAGTTAAGAAAAAATATATTTATGTATACGTATATAGATATATACATACTACACACACCATACACTCCCCATCAAAGTAACTCCTGATAATTGCTCTAGTTTCCTCTTCATTGGTGGATATTTCTCCCTTTTCATTTTTGAGACTAACAATGTGATTTTCCTCTTTCATTTTTTCTAATCAAATTAACTAAAGATTTATCTATTTTGTTGATTTTTTTGTAAAACTAACTCTTAGTTTTATTTATTAATTCAATAGATTTTTAGTTTCAATTTTATTGATCTCTCTTATTTTTATAATTTCAAGTTTGGTATTTGATTGGGGGGTTTTAATTTGTTCTTTTTCTAGCTTTTTTAGTTGCAAGCCCAATTTATTGATCTTCCTTTTCTCTATTTTATGCAAGTAAGCATCTAGAGATATGAAAATTTCCCTTATTACTCTTTTGACTGCATCCCACAAATTTTGGTATGTGGTCTCATTATTGTCATTCTCTTGAATGAGATTATTCTGTTTATGATTTGTTGTTTCACCTATTCATTCTTGAGGATGAGATTATTTCATTTCCAATTTCTTTTTGGTCTATTTTCCCTTAGCCCTTTATTGAATGTAATTTTTATTGCATCATGATCAGGAAAAAATGCATTTACTATTTCTACCTTTCTGCATTTAATTTTGACATCTTTATGTCCTAATATATGGTCAATTTTTGTATAGGTTCCATGAACTGCCAAGAAGATAGTGTACTCCTTTTTGTCTCCATTCAATTTTCTCCAAAGATCTATCACATCTAGATTATCTAGTATTCTGCTTAACTCTTTAACTTCTTTCTTATTTATTTTGTGATTTGATTTATCTAGTTCTGAGAGAGAGCAAGGTTGAAATCTTCCACTATTATAGTTTTGATGTCTATTTCTTCTTGCAAATTTCTTAACTTCTACTTTAGGAACTTAGATGTTACGTCACTTGTGCATATATGTTTAATATTGATATTGCTTCGTTATCTATGCTACCCTTTAGCAAAATATACTCTCCTTCCTTATCTCTTTTAATTAGATCAATTTTTGCTTTTGCTTGATCTGATATCAGAATGGCTACCCCTGCTTTTTTTTTTTTTTAACTTCACCTGAAGCATAATAGATTCTGCTCTAGACTTTTACCTTTGCT
This sequence comes from Sarcophilus harrisii, assembly GCF_902635505.1. Classification (NCBI taxonomy): domain Eukaryota; kingdom Metazoa; phylum Chordata; class Mammalia; order Dasyuromorphia; family Dasyuridae; genus Sarcophilus; species Sarcophilus harrisii. The sequence continues at coordinate 374,495,463 of NC_045426.1, read as the reverse complement.
CTGTATTTTAATGTGTTTTGTTCTGCTTTAAATGTGTTTCATGTAAACAACATATTGTAGAATCCTGGTTTTTAATCCAGCCAGCTATCTGCTCACATTTTATGGGAGAGTTCACCCTATTCACATTTACAGTTAAAACTACTAATTCTGTGTTTCCGGCCACCTTTCCCTTACTATTTGTCTTTTTTCTTCTATTTAGTCTACCCCTTCCCTTTCCCTCTTTCCCCTCTCATTTTGCTATGAGAGTTGTTTCTTGGTGAAACCAAATATGTCTAATATTCTTTCTTTGGACCAAATCCGATGAGATTAAGATTCACACCATATTCATCACCCTCCCTTTTTCCCCCTAAATTATATTATGTTTTCTTTGCCTCTTCTTGAGATGTAATTTCCCTCTTTTTACCTCCTCCTTCCCCCCCTTTTTTCTGTTACAATCCCCTTTCCATCTCAAGTTTTTTTTTTAATAGTATAACAGTAAGATCAGATTTTATAAATGTTACTCTCAATACATACCTATATACAGTTCTCAAGAGTTTTTTTTTCTTTTTACCTTTTTATGCTTCTCTTGAGTTCTATATTTGGAGTTCAATTTTTTTGTTTTTGTTTAGCTCTGGTCTTTTCATCAAAAAAAAAAAAAAATGGAGGGAGGGGAATTCACCAGTTTCATTAAATGTCTATCTTCTTCCCTGAAAAAAGATGTTCAGTTTAGCAGGATAATTTATTCTTGGCTGCATTCCAAGTTCCTTTGCCTTTATGAATATCAGATTCATGGCTCTTTGATCCTTTAAAGTGGAAGGTGCTAGGTCTTGAGTAATCTTTATTGTGGCTTTCAGTATATGAATTGTTTCAAATGTAATTTTTTTTTCCTTGGTCTGATAGTTCTCAAATTTAACCATGATATTCTTTGGGGTTTTAATTTTGGGATCTCATTCAAAAGGCATTAGGTAAAGTCTTTCAATAGTCATTTTGCCTTCTGATTCTATGATATCCGGGTAGTTCTCTTTGATGATTTCCTGAAAGATATTGTTTAGGTTCTTTTTTTTTTCATCATGTATTTCACAGAGTCCAATAATCCTTAGATTGCCTCTCCTAGATCTATTTTCCAGGTTGGTTGATTTTCCTAATTATGTATTTTACAATTTTTTTCTTTTTTTCGGTTTTGCTTGACTGATTCTTGTTGTCACATTGAGTCATTCATTTCCATTTGTTCAATTCTGAATTTTAGTGAATTATTTTCTTTATTTACTTTTTTTTTAATTTCTTTTTGTATTTGTCCAATTGAATTTTTAAATGAGTGTTTTGTTCCATGGAATTTTTTTCCATTTCACAAATTCTGCTTTTTAAGGAGTTATTTTCTTTTTCTGTTTCACAAATTCTCTTTTTTAAGAAGTTATTTTCTTTTTCTATTTCACAAATTCTGTTTTTCTGGGAGTTTATTTCCTTTTCCTTTTTATCAAATCTATCTTTTAATGAGTTATATGTTTTTTTCCATTTCACTGTCTTTTTTGTAGTGAATTTTCTTCAGATAGTTTCTGTATTGCCTTTTCCAAACCCTCTTGCAAAGCTTTCATTTCCTTTCCCTATTTTCCTTCTAGCTCTTTTTTAATTTTAATTTTTAATTTAATTTATTATTTTTATTTTATTCATTATTATTTAATTTAATTTAATTTAAATTAATTTTTAAATTTCTTCTAGAGAAGCCTTGTGTGATGGGGACCAGGATATATCACCTTTTCAAGCTTCATCTGGAGACAACTGCCTTTAGTCTCCTCAGGGTTTGAAATCTGTTCTTTCTCTTTCACCATAGAAGCTGTCTATTGTTAGAGTTCCCTTTACTTTTATACTCATTTCTTTTTTTTAAATTAAGGTCTGCCTTTAGGGTGGGGGAGGTTTTTGAAGCCATTGTAGCTGCGCTGGGTCAGTGCTGATTTACTTCCAGTGGTAGGTGGACATGGAGAGGCCTCATGTAATTTGGGCATTTCAGGGTTCACTATTCATATTTTGTATTTGTGTTGGATGTTTTATAACTTCTCTGTTAGTCTACTGGTTTGCAATCAGGGCAGAGTGGTCAACACTGCTGTAGATTCCTGCTCCTAAATTCTCTGCTACACAGGCTACATTGCCCACAAAGTCCACATGCCCTGAAGAGTCTGCAACACCCCTCGGAGTCTGTACCACCACATGAAGACTACACTACCACATGGAGACTGCACTACCACATGGAGACTGCACTACCCTGGGACTCTGTGCTGCCTGTGCTGGTGTTTGTACTCAGCTGGTTGTGCTTCATTGCCTCCTTCTGTTTCTGATTGAAACAGATCTTTTCTGGGGATCTTCGAAATAATCTGCTGATAAGTTGTAGCACTCCCATTATTTGTGGGTTCTGACGGTCCAGAGCTAATTCAGAGGCTGGATTTCATAATTGTGAGGGTTGTAGAGAAGGTCAGAGAGAAACGTGTATCATTTTCTCTATCTTGGCTCTGCTCCCAGAAAGTCTTCAATTTGTTTTTAACATGGAGATATTTAGACCCTCCCTTTCCTGAACTATTGCTCTAGATAGTTTATATTTTCATAAATGTTCATTTATTTCACACAAATTGTCAGGTTAATTGGCATATCATTTGGCAAACTATTTCTTTGTCATTGCTTTAATTTCTTCTTCATTGTGATTTCGCCTCTTTAATTTCACTAGATTTTTTGCTTTCTTCTTACTTTTTTAAAAAAATAAATTAATCAATTGATTATTTATCTAATATTTTGTTAGCTCCATTTTTTTCATTTTCTGAAATATTAATTGCGCTTTTCATTTACAAGATTCTCAATTTGATGCTCACTGGGATTTTTCTTTCTTATTTTTATATTTGCATGTCTCATTCAAGGACCTCTTCATTTTCAATATTTTTGAAGTAAGAATTTAAAGAAACAAAATTGTCTCTAAGGACTGATTTGATTACATACCAAAAATTTTGGTATGTTGTCTCATTGTTATTCTCTTTAATAAATTTGCTATTTCTGTGATGTATTCTTTGAACAGTGCTTATTCTTTAGGATTAGAATATAAAGTTTTCAATGAATTTTTCATCTATCTTTCCACTGTAAATTTTGTTGCATTATCATCTGAAAAGAATGCATTTAAGATGTCTGCCTTTCTACATTTAAATGTGGGGCTTTTATGTGTTATTACATGATCAATTTTTGTGTATATGCTGTTGTGCCATGTGCTGCTGAGGAAAAACTGATATTCCTCTCTGGTGCCATTTAATTGCCTTCAAAGTTCAGTCTTATCTAACTTTTCTAATATTTTCTTCATTTCCTGATTTTCTTGTTTATTTTTGTTTGGATTTATCAAATCCTGAGAAGGGCCAGTTTAGTACAGTTTGGTATAATATAGGTTTGATGTTTATTTTTTCATATACTTCATTTACCTTCTCTAAGAATTTGGTGCTAAATATGCATGATATAAATAAACCCACATACATCATTGGCATTTCTATATGTTACCAACAAAGCCCAGCAACAATAGATAGAAAGGGAAATCCCATTTAAAATACCTGTAGATAATATGAAATATTTCACAGCATACCTACCAAGAGAAGGTCAGGAACTATATAAACAAAATTACAAAACACTTTTTACATAAATAAAGTTAGATCTAAATAATTGGAATAATATCAAATGCTCATGGGTAGATGTATCTAGTATAATAAAAATAATAACTCTACTTAAATTAATCTTTGTGGCTAACAAAGAACTGATGTTCATTACTGAAAAGAAAATAAATAATTTTGATCATATTAAGTTAAAAAAGATTTTTTCCAAACAAAATCAGTGCAGACAAAATTTGAAGGAAAGCAATCAACGGGGGAAATTTTTTCATTTAAGAGTTCTGATAAAGGTCTAATTTCTAAAATATATAGAGAATTGACTCAAATTTATAAAAATTTAATCCATTTTCTAATTGATAAATGGTCAAAGGATATGAACAGATTATTTTCAGATGAAGAAATTGAAAGAATTTCTAGCTATGTGAAAAGGGGCTTTAAATCATTACTGATCAAAGAAATACTCATTAAGACAATTCTGAGGTACCATTACATACTTCTCAGATTGACTAAGATGACAGGAAAAAATCATGATGAATATTGGAGGGCATATGGGGAAACTGACACTAATACATTGTTGGTGGAGTTGTGAATTGATCCAACCATTCTTGAGAGCAATTTGGTACTATGTTCAAAGTGGGCTAATAAAATGTGCATACCCTTTGACCCAGCAGTGTTATTACGGGGCTTATATCCCAGACATCATAAAGAAGGGAAAGGAACCCAAATGTGCAAAAATTTTGTAGCAGTCATTTTTTAAGTGTCAAGGAACTGGAAACTGAGTGGATTCCAAACAATTGGAGAATAGCTGAATAAGTTATGCTATATGAATGTTATAGAATATTATTGTTTTATAAGAAACACTGAGCAGGAAGTTTCAGAGAAGCCTGGAAAGACTTATATGATCTGATGCTAAGTGAAATGAGTAGAAACCAGAGATCATTGTATACAGCAATAGCAAGATTATATGATGACCAATTCTGATGGATGTGGCTTTTTTCAACAATGAGATAACTGAGGCTAGTTAGAATGATCTTGTGATGAAGAGAGCCATCCACACACAAAGAGAGGACTATGGAAACTGAGTGTTGACAACAAGATAGCATTTTCACTCCCTTTGATATTGTTCACTTGCATTTTGCTTTCTTTCTCATTTTCTTTCCTTTTTGATTTGAGTTTTCTTGTGCAGCATAATAATTGTATAAATATGTATACATACATTAGATTTAACATATTTTTTTTAAACAAGCTTAACTTATATTGAATTACTTGCAATATAGGGGAGGGGATTGAGAGAAAGGGGAGTAATTTGAAACCCAAGGTTTTGCAAGGGACAATGTTGAAAAATTATCCATGCATATATTTTGAATGTAAAAAGCTTTAATTAAAAAAAAAATACCTGGTTCTTCTCAGTGGTTAGTGATCCAAAGCAATCCCAAAAGACTTTGGATAGAAAATGCCATCTATATTCATAAAATGGAGAGATTATAAATCAACACATGCTATGTTCACTTCTTTTTTGTTTATTTGTTAGTTTGTTTCTGCCTTTCTCATGGCTTTTTCCTTTTCTTCTGATTTTCTCTCCCACTATAATTCATAATTCTATGTGTATTAAAATAAATAAATAGAATTTTACAGCTTTTTAATGTTTCTGCTATTCTAAAAATGTTTTGGGGTGCTTGTTTATGATTTTTTTAATGAATATGGGAGAGATATGGTGATTTATTGCTTACTTCACTATCCTGGCTCTGCAAGCTGATAATTACTTCTTCCCTTTCTTTTTCTTTCTGTTTTCTCCTCTTTTTCTTTCTAATAGTCTATTCAAAATATATATGCACAACATATGAGATTCTTTAATAAAAGCAATTCTATTTTATTTAGGGAAAGGCATCATTGATAGTTACCTAGTTTATTATTTAAAAATAAATTAATGATGACTTTTTGAATGTAATTCTAATATGATGATTCATCAAATTAAATATTTTCCATCTCTTTCTCTAACAAATAAAATTTAATTGGCATTTCTGAAGGCAAGTATTGCAGTTACATATTTTCCTTGCACTGATTTCCTTCTAATAATAATTCCTAGAGCTGTAAAATGTAAATAAAAGGAAGATCAATGAAGGATGGAATAGTCCATATATTTATTAGTGGAGAGAGAGAGATTCTCCAAGGCTAAAGATTATTTTATGTATGATGGAATCAGATAGTGGCTTGTTTTAATTTTCCATTGCTAGTGGCATCCACAAAAATATTACTTGTCATCCATAATCTGATGAATCCTCTGAAATATTCCTTAATCTCCTCAGTTAGAAGGGCTCCCTTGTTATTTCTAAACTCTTACAGGATTTTATTTGTAGTGCAATATGATATTTATGTATAAGTTAGAGAAGAAAATAATTTCATTATTTTTAGTCATATTATATAGCCTATTTTTACTATCTAAACCTGAGCATAAAGTCCATATGTATAATATAGTTCTCTATTATTGGCTTGCAAGCTCCTTGAGAACAAGGATATATTATTCTTATTTTTCTATCTTGTGTTTTTTATTCTACCTTGCTCATAGTAGATCTAAAATGTTTGTTAGATTTGTCCAATTAAATTCAGAATTACTTACTGAAGTGTCCAAAACTATGTCTCTTTTATACCACATTAAGTAGGATTGGATGACTCTAGGCTACTTTATATGCCTTTGTCACACCCTTGACCCTTAAAATGGAAATCAGAAATTGAGGGAGAGTGTAAGAACTGAGATGTGGAGTAGTAAACAAACACATCATAGAAATATGGAATTCAGTTTCTGCCAGGGAAATGCCCTATCCCACAATCTCTCCAGAGACCTATACACTTTAGGTCTTTTATATATAATAAAAGACATATGGTCTTTTATTAAAATGCACATTTCTAAGGGAAATATTATTAGTGCACAAGAAAAGACATGGCATCTGGCCTGACAGAACTGAAAGAGAATTGCTCTGGTCAATAGGTCTATTAATTTTTCATTCAGGCCAAAACTTCTTAGAGCTAGCAGATATAAGCTAGCAACAATTCAAATCCATAATTCACAATTTGTTGCCATTCAAAAAAAGCTGGGGATGAACCCTGGAAGAAACAGGAGTCAAATATAACATCTGGGATTAATGATGAAATAGTATCGCATTGTTCTGGAACCACTGATATATTTTTTTCCATTTATTTTTGTTATTGTGTCTGTCTGTGAATGCATGCTTGCATATACAGTGTTCAATCAACCAAGAAAATGCACATGAAGTCTATAAGCCTTAGATACTATAGAATTAAATGGGAAATAGGATGGAAAAAGGTATGGCTTTCAATTCAGAGAACCTGGGTTCAAATGCTAATTTTAATACTGCCTCACTATTTACTGTTGTTCTTTAAGGACTTCAGTATTCCTCAACTATAAAATGAAAAGATTGGATTGCATGACTTAAAGTTCTCTAGTATTCAGTCTTGAATCCTATGATTACATAGTTTTCATGTCTCTGAGATGGTTTTGATGTTCCAAAATCTAGAATTGGACTTTACCATTTGGGGAATGCTCTTTACATATTTAATTATGTCATCTGAGCCTTTTCCCACTACTTTGTATTTTTTATTGTCAAATATACCAGGCATAACACATAATATGTGTGAATACTGACATAATGTACATGCATATATGTGTACTGCTTATGATTTGTTTTAAAATTATATAGAGAGAAATATACATATCTCTATGTGTTTATGTGTAAGGATGCATACCCACATGCAAATGCACTGCATTTTGGCTGCAAATATACTTGGGAACTCTAAGGCAAAACTTAATGGCAAATCACATAAAGCTTAGTCTGGCAGAAAAATCAAGATTCCAAGGGATGAAGATTAGGAAAGACTACATTCTTATTATGGGAGACAGCCATGGAAAAGTAAGAAAAGGTGTCATGTATGAAAAATAATAAGATGATTTGTTTGCCTGTACCACTGAGTATATGATATAGATCCAAACACATGGATACTTGGAGATAGGAAAGTTAGTGTAGTGCTGCAAAACTAATTGCAATATGGAGGGTATCCCAAGGTCACAATTAAGGGGTACCGAGTAGACATTTCTATTTTCATATGTGACCACCAGTTTAATATATTAATAAGGTTATTATTTTGCCTCAAGTAGCTCCTAAAATTTAGCAAAATATTGGTGGATCAAAAACAAACAAACAAACTCCAGAGAGCATGTAAAACCAGGAAAAGAAAAATGTGTAGCTTAGAGGAAGCACTATTTTCATAGTATCTAAACTTATGAAAGAAATGGGGAAAAAAAAAAAAAAAACAACTTGTCGGCCTGCTGATAGACTTATGAAAATGAGTTGAAGGGATGTGATCAGTGGCATCTGTTAACTGGCTTTGACACTCCAATATCCAGTGCAGCTGTCAAGCAAATCTACTTTATTCTACTTTTCTTTTCAGAATTAATTAGCACTGCAAGATGTGCGAACACTCACTTGATTGCCAAGAAGAACTTGGAAGCCTGTTGGTGCCTTCCCCACTGATCCTTGTTTCCTAACAAATCTCCTGAGAGGGGCACAAGGGGATTCCTCTTCTCCACCTCCCCAGCATTTCTAACCAACCTCTTCTTTATAACTCTGTCAACACTCCCAGCTGGTCGCCATGGATTTAGAAAGAATACCAGACTGAGAAGGGTGAGAGGCAAAGGAGAGACAGCTAGATGAGACAGTGATAGTGAAATACCATGATGACGACAAGTCTGACAGGATGCAATGCTGAAAGAAGAGACTGAGGGTCAGAAAACCTCAGCTCTAAGCCTAAGTAGATATTGCTAGTGGGCAATACATTTAAAGTCTCTGGACCCCAGTTTCTCCACCTAAGCCTGGAATAATATCATCCTTGAAAATTATGATAAGAAACAAAGCATGTCAAATTAACTATTAAATTGAAAATACTTTGGAAGATATATTATATATATATATATCAATATCATATTTGTGTGTGTGTGTGTGTGTGTGTGTGTGTGTGTGCGTGTGTATATAAAGTCCAAGCTAGCTCCTTAGAGGCCTCAGGATCTGCCAGAGTTAGGATAAATTAAAGTCCTTGGTCTTTAGGGGGAAGAGTGAAAGAAGCAGGCAAACTGCAGGGAGTTTTGCCAAAGATATCTCCTTGATTCTGGAGTCCAAATCTCCACCTTTCTCCTCCTCATCCTGCCGCCAAGTGAAGACTTGCCTCTCTCACCCCACCCTCTAATCCTTGCCTACAATGATCTTAACATTAAACATTGAGCTAGCACCAAACAGTGTGAAGACCTATTTTCCCAAACGTATGCTAATAGAGTCATTGTCTCACATCGAATAGGTAATTAGCCCTAAGTGCTTGGTTGTCTGATTCAAGTACATCTTTTTCAGAGTTTCAGCCCTTACATATATATATATTAGTGTAAGAATATATATATATATATATATATTCTTACACTAATGCATATGCACACATGTGTATGTCACATGTATATATCATGTGTATATGCACACATAAATATATTCAATATTTGCATATACACAAGGATAGCACAGGCAGAAAGAGAGACAGAGAAAGTCAGAGAGAGACAGAGACAGAGAGACAAAGACACAGAGAGAAAGAGACACACAGAGAGACAGAGACAGAGAGAGGGGAATGAGGAGAGAGAAAGACGGGGGAGGATATAAAGCTGAGTTTTGATTCAGAAAGATTTGAATTCGGGTCTGGTTTCTGACAAATACTGACTATGTGAATATGGTCATTTGTCCTCTTAGTACCTAGTCAACTTTCCAAGACTGACTTTCATAACAGATGTTTATCTTTAGCAGTTGAAGGCATCTATGACCAAATAAGAGACAGAAGTATATGAATATTATGGAATATTATTGCTCTGTAAAAAAAATGACCAGCAGGATGATTTCAGAAAGGCCTGGAGAGATTTACAAGAACTGATGCTGAGTGAAATGAACAGGACCAGGAGATCATTATATACTTCAACAACAATACTGTATGATGATCACTTCTGATGAACGTGGCTCTCTTCAACAATGAGATGAAACAAATCAGTTCCAATAGAGCAGTAATGAATTGAACCAGCTACACCCAGCGAAAGAACTCTGGGAAATGAGTATGAATCACTACATAGAATTCCCAAACACTCTATTTTTGTCTGTCTGCATTTTTTATTTCTTTAACAGGTTAATTGTACACTATTTCAAAGTCCAATTCTTTTTGTACAGTAAAACAACTGTATGAACATGTATACATATATTGTATTTAACATATACTTTAACATATTTAACATGTATTGGTCAACCTGCCATCTGGGGGAGGGGATGGGGAGAAGGAGGGGAAAAATTATAACAAAAGATTTTGCAACTGTCAATGCTGTCTCTCTCTCTCTCTCTCTCTCTCTCTCTCTGTCTGTCTGTCTCTCTCTCTCTCTCTCTCTCTCTCTCTCTCTCTCTCTATATATATATATATATATATACATACATACATACATACATACCTTATGCATATATCTTGTAAATAAAAACTTTTAAAAATACAAAATACAAAAAGCAATTGGCAAAATAAGATTTTGATTTTCATGAGTTTGAGTAATTTTTCTGGATCCAAAGAATTTAAGGTAGTTATATCATTTACTTCAGGTTTATTGACTCTTTATCCAACCATATACATAAAAGGAGAAATTGTTTTAATAAATAGTATTTGAAATTTAAAAAAAAGAGAGACAGACAAATATATACAATATAATATACATAAGATATATGCAAAAGATACATACATATATATATTCAACATACATTTATATAGGATATATGCATATATTCACATGTATATGCATACAGATGTATATGATTATATAAATGAGGAGATGATGATTTTAGAAAAGCTAAGATTTATATGAACAATTGCCTATTAAAGTGAATAGAATCAGGAAAACAATTTACATTGTTACACATACACATATATAGATATATATGCTCATGTGTATATAAATATATATGACATATATATATATATATATATATATATATATATATACATGGATATATATGTTTCTGTACTCCACAAACCTTTCTCTCTTTCTTATATAAAGATAAATATAAACATCTGCTATCAAACTCATTCTTAGAGAGTTGATTGAAACATTAAAAAGGCATATGACCTGGTTCACATAGCCAATATGTCTTACAAGTATCCAGGTCTTCCTAAATGTAAACTCAGATTTATATCCATTAGGACCTACTAACTCTGTTACATAAATTGAACATGATATCATTTGATGTTAAAGAATATAAGGAGAGTTGACTTCTGTAATCAATTGTCTTTGAGCAAAAGAAAAAATTGGTCCTTTACCTCTTAAATCTATCTAATCAAATCTCCAAATCTACTTCTTTAAGATAAGGAGATAGGGAAATACTGGAGCAGAGTATCACATACAGTGGATCAGATGGTTTTACTTCACTTTATTTCTTCATTTACAAGGGAGGGTTCATTGCTGATGGGGGATTTTTAAGAATATTACCTATGAAGGCAGAGCCAAGATGACAAAGAGCAGACAGGTCTTTAGCTGAGGCCTTCCTGGTGTCCCTCAGATCAATATCAGATCAAACGTCTGAACTAGTTTTGGAATGACAGAACCCACAAATATTTTAAAATATTTCAAACAGAAGATATTTTGGAAGAACTTCAGAACAGATTTATTTCACTTGGATGATGGTGGTGGGGAGAACTGGGGGGAAGGGATGAGTGAGCAGAGGCATAACACAGGGACCTATGTGGAGTCCACATTGGGGAATCTACTGGGAAGCTTTTAGCTAAAATACAGTAGCATTGACTACTCTGTCTTGATTTAAAAGCTAGTGATTTAGCAGATTATCTATGAGACATTCAATGCAAATACAAAAGGCAAATGGTGAACTTTTGAATCCCAGAATAACTCAAGACTTAAACATGCCCACCCAGTAACAGAAGGAAGTCCTCAGCACCAGCCCAGGGTAGCATAAAGCCACTGAAATCTCTAGAGGAAACTTGGGACAAACTCCCCTTTGTCCTAAGAGCAGACCTCAATCTTTAAAAAATTAGCAAAAAAGGAAAAAAGAACTCTGACCACAAGTAGCTTTTATGGATCCAGAGAAGAAAAGACCTGAGGGCACTAAAGGCATATTGTCTTCAGATGAGACCCCACAGGGTGATATGAGTAGGTCCCTTTCATACAAGGCTCTCTTAGAAGAATTCAAAAAAGAGCTTAAAAGAGAATTACAAGAAAAATGGGGAAAGGAAATGAAAACTTTTCAGGAGACTTTAGAAAAGGAAATACAGAAATTATCTGAAGAAAAATCCTTAAAAATTTAGTGAAGATTTAGTGAAATGGAAAATTCATATAACACTCCTTACAAAATAGATTTGAAGAAATGGAGAAAGCATATAACTCCTGAAAAATAGCTTTAAAAAAGAAATCAACTCATTGAAAAAGAGAATGTTTGAAATGGCAGATAATTAAATATAATTATCTCAACAGATGCAGAAAAAGCATTTGACAAAATATGGACCCCATTTCTATTAAAATTACTATAGATTCTAGGAATAATTAAGGTTTTTCCTAAAATTATAAGCAACAGCTATCTAAAGCCATCATCAAGTACTGGGGATAAGTTTTCAGTAAGTTCAGGAGTGACAAAGATACCATACTAATCAATCTGCCAAAAATCATTTTATTGAGCTAGAAAAAATAACTCTGGAATTCATTTGGAAGGAACAAAGGTCAAGAATATCCAGGTAATTAATGGAAAAAAATGAAAAGGAAATTGACTTATCTCTAGCAGAGAGGCAGTCCTCAAAACTGCTTGATGCTAAGAAATAACATACTATTCTCAGGTTTTCTTTCTCATGTTTTTTTTTTCTTTTGTTTTAATTTTTCTTTCACAATATGAGTAATTTGGAAATATGTTCTGAATGATTATATTTCTAGAATCTATATCAACCTGCTTGATGTCTTAGGGAGGGAGTAGGAGAGAAGAAAGGGAGAAAAAAATTGGAATGTAAAATCTTACAAAAGTGAATATGAAAAATTCTCTTCTAATGTAAATGGGAAAAATACTATTAGTAAAAAAAGAAAAAAAATTCTGGTTTATCTCCATTATATATAGTCCTTGTTCTTATCTTTAAATAGATGTTACTCACCATTTTCAGAAAATATCCTTTTATTTCCATGCTTTCTAGTGATTTTTTTTTAAATTGGAAAAGATGTTTAATTTTGTGAAATGTTTATTTTTTCTGCATCTATTAATGTGATTTTTGTTCTCTTTCTTACTAATAAGGTTAATTAAGATAGTTTACCCAATATTGAACTATCTATAAATTCTAGGTGTGAATCCAAACTGTTCATACTGTACAATTATTGGGAAATATTGCTGTATTATTATTATTATTACTATTATGGTATTTAATTTTTTGCATCAATAGTCATTAGGGAAATTCATCTACAATTTTATTTTTCTTTTTTCTTTCTTTTTGGTTTTACTCTATTTTTTGTAACAAAATCATCTAAATTCCACACTGATATTAATTGTCTCTGGTGTCACTTAGGTAATTTATTTTCCCTGATTTTCTATTTTTATCAGGTTTATTTTTGCTTAGTATGAAATCATAATTGCTATGTCAACTTTTTTAACCATCAGCTGACATTTAATAGATTTTGTTCCAACTCTTATTTAATTCTATCTTTCTATTTTAATTATATATCACATTAAACAACATGTCACATTCTATTTTTAATCGTCTGCTATTCTCTTCCATTTCATGGGTGAATTCGTTACATTCATTTTTGTTTATTATTGCTGTGTTTTTCTCTCCATTCTATTTTCTTATATTTATCATTTTCTTCTTATCCAATGTTTTCAAGTGTCTGTTTGGATCCTGACCTCTGTTTCATTATTTATACTCCCAATTTTCTTTTAGCAAATTTTCCTTTCTTTACTCTTAGATAAGATTAAATTTGGCAACCAACTATGTGCATACACAAATTCTAATATCTATTGTATTTCTTTACATCTCCACCTCCTTTTCTTTTAAACAAGTTTAAATAAAAGTTAGATTCAAGTAATGTTTGATCACTACCTCCTGAATCTTCTTGGTGGCCTCTATAAAGTGAGACAATTTTCCCCATTCTTCCTTTTCCTTCTCCCCACTTCCAGTGAATCCTCTTTTCTCATCCTTTCATTCATCTTTTGAGATCATCCCAACATAACAGACTCACACTAATGCCCTCTGAATAAGTAGTCACCTTCTAACTTCCTTAACACATGATTCTTACAGATTTCATGTATTATCCTTGCCATAGAACATATAACTATGTAGTTAAATTTTGTTAATTAACTTATAGTTTCTCACTTTTGCAATTCCTTTGTTTTTTGCTTCTCTTGTTTTTCACTTTTAAATGTCACATCAGTTGTGATCATTCTACAAAAATTCTTAAAATTCTTCTATTTCAATAAATATTGATTTCCCCCCATAAAGTTCTGTCAATCTAAAAGAAAGATTAGCAAAGAACAATAACAATGATGTTTAATCAAGACAACAGAATTACAATTCAGGAAATCACATAGCAGTAGACTGTACATGGGTACAAAGTACACATGGGAAGAAGAAGGGGAAGGATTTAATTATATTTTACAGAGAGAAATGGTCAGTATAGGCAGCAATAGGACAGAGGGAGTAAAGTTTTTGTTTTGTTTTGTTTTGTTTATTGTTGTTGTTGTGTGATTTTGGTTTTGTCTTAATAAGATAGCCTTAGACTGTGGAGCCTGGAGACTGGTAACATCTGGTTATAACATTGGGCTTCATGCATAAATAGTTTTTTTGGGGAGGTAGTCTTTGTTTTTAACTTATTTGCACCAACTTGACCAATTCATGGCAAGGTTGTTCATGAATTTGGGTTGGGGTAAGGATAATACAAAGCATTCAAGAGGATATATATATATATATATATTTTTTTTTTTTCTGGGTAGGTTATTCTTGTAGTAATGCTAGTTATTTGGCCCCTCTGATTCTTTAAACTTCTAGCTGCTAAGTTTTTTTTTTTTTCATCTTTACTGTGGTGCTCTGGTATTTGACTTATTTCTAGATGATTTCAATGTTTTCTCTTTGATCTGAGAACTCTGGATTTTAATTACAATATTCCTAGAGTTTTCATTTCGGGAGATCATCAGTAGTTCTTTTTAATTTTCATTTTGCCTTCAGGTTCTAAGATTTTTAGGCAGTTTTCCTTCATAAGAGAAATGTAAAGGGTTGGCTTCGGGGGTGGATTTGAGATGATATAGTTAAAAACATTTGGATGAGTTGTCCCAACATTCTCTTCCAAAATAATATATAATTTTATGCCGTCAATTGAATTTGTTAAACAGCACCAAGAAAATATCAGAGACATCCCTCTAGGCTATGATAACATAGGGGGTTGATTCTGGAGAGTAGTTTGGAACTATGCTCAAAAAGTTATCAAACTGTACATACCCTTTGATCCAGCAGTGTTACTACTGGGCTTATATCCCAAAGAGATGATAAAGAAGGGAAAGGGACCTGTACGTGCACGAATGTTTGTGGCAGCCCTCTTTGTAGTGGCTAGAAACTGGAAACTGAAAGGATGCCCATCAGTTGGAGAATGGCTGAATAAATTGTGGTATATGAATGTTATGGAATATTATTGTTCTGTAAGAAATGACCAACAGGATGATTTCAGAAAGGCCTGGAGAGACTTACACGAACTGATGCTGAGTGAAATGAGCAGGACCAGGAGATCCTTATATACTTTAACAACAATACTATATGATGACCAGTTTTTTTTTTTTTAACATATAATAGATTTTTTTTTTATTTAATAGCCTTTTATTTACAGGATATATAGATGGGTAACTTTACAGCATTAACAATTGCCAAACCTCTTGTTCCAATTTTTCACCTTTCATCTCCCTCCCTAGATGGCAGGATGACCAGTAGATGTTAAATATATTAAAATATACTTAGATACAAATAAGTATACATGACCAAAACATTATTTTGCTGTACAAAAAGAATCAGACTCTGAATTATTGTACAATTAGCTTGTGAAGGAAATCAAAAATGCATGTGTGCATAAATATAGGGATTGGGAATTTAATGTAATGGTTTTTAGTCATGATGACCAGTTCTAATGGACCTGGCCATCCTCAGCAAGGAGATCAACCAAATCATTTCCAATGGAGCAGTAATGAACTGAACCAGCTATGCCCAGAGAAAGAACTCTGGGTGATAACTAAAAACCATTACATTGAACTCCCAATCCCTATATTTATGCCCACCTGCATTTTTGATTTCCTTCACAAGCTAATTGTACAATAATTCAGGGTCTGATTCTTTTTGTACAGCAAAATAATGTTTTGGTCATGTATACTTATTGTGTATCTAAGTTATATTTTAATATATTTAACATCTACTGGTCATCCTGCAATCTAGGGGAGGGGGAGGGGGGGTAAGAGGTGAAAAATTGGAACAAGAGGTTTGACAATTGTTAATGCTGTAAAGTTACCCATGCATATAACCTGTAAATAAAAGGCTATTAAATAAATTTAAAAAAAAGATAACATAGGAGGTTGGAAAGGGAGATCTGTGATGTGGACAGGAGACTGGTCCAGAGCCCACATGGATAAAACATCAGTAGTGGGAGTGTGCAGAGGTTACAGAAGCAATAGTAGCATCTTCAGTAGCTCTCATCCTTCTGTTACTTCTATAACTCAGTTTGAGGACCTGTAATCTTTCATTGCTTCTATTGTTGTGTGATTTAGGGAGTAGTCTTCCAATGTCCTTCTAGTCTATGATGTGATCAAACATATGAAAATTTATCTCATTACTGCCTATTAATTATTTCTAGAGGAAAGGTGCTAGTTTTGAGTAGGGATAGAAGAAAAGCTGTTTCTTAAGATGGAAAAAATTAAAGGAAGCCATCAAAGCCAGGCATAGAGACAAGAAGGGATGACATTCCTGGTATGTTGAAAAGTCAATGACAATGAATTTCTCAGAGAGATGGAGTATATAATATGAGTAAAAGAAAGAAGCTCAGTATGAGTAGGGGGAGTAGGGGGTAACGTACAATGTCTATAAAGGCTCTAATGGGCCATGTGGTGAAGACGATAAAAGTCAAATGGACATATTATGTTTAATCTTAAATATATTAACAAGCATCAAAGATGCGACTGATGCTAGCAGCCTTTTAGTTCACATTTAGTATTTTAGTGCAATGGGTGCATTTATTAGAAGTTAGTATAATGACTCATAAATCATTGATCATTTTACAAGGAAAGATATGTACTTCTACTACAATAGTACCTAATTTCTCTGAATGTCCAATCCCCAGGATTTGGCAACTGATTAATTATAGGGAATGGAAGAGAATGGGAGCCAAGAATGATACCTATATTGTATTTCTGGGTGACTGAAAGGATAATGGTACTCTTAATAATACAGGAAAAGTTGGAAAGAGAAAAAAGCTTAAAAGAAAAATGGGTAATAACGCAAGTGAGCTAGAGATAGCTTGAAGTAGCTTTATGTGAGTTACTTATTAAATTTGATCTGTGAGAATTGTCACCAGACGTTATCAAGGAGAAGAGAATGAATGACAGCATGAGAATCTATAGAAAAGTTAATAAGACTTAGGACTAAGGAAGAACCATTCTATTGGCAATTAGGAGATCACTGGTAACTTTAGGGACTTTTGTTGAATTACAGTGTTGGAAATCAGGTTACAGAGATTTCACAAGAAAAAAAGAAAATAAAGGAGTCAATTGCAGATGACTTTCTCGAGAAATTTAGCACTAAAAAGGAGATATTGGAGTTTATTGAGTAGGAGAGTTACAATATCAGAATTGTAAATTAGGTAAATCACATTGGTGGTTATGTGCAGAATGCATTGGAAAGAGGAGAGTCCTGACATGGGACAAGAAATTAAAAGACTATTGTAATTTAGGCAAGAAGAAATGAAGAACTGAACTAGTGTAGTAACTATGTAAGTAGAGTAAAAACAAATAAATCTAGAAATGTGAACTTGAAAAGACAAGGAAATTATTGAATGTATGGGATTAGGGAGATTGTATAATCAAGAAAATATAAAGACTAAAATTAGTTAACTAGGAATATGGCAATAGCCTCAACAGAAATAGAGAAATGCAAAAAAGAGAAATTTTTTTGTGGAAAGATAGTGGATTAAATTTTGAACATATTGAATTTGGAATAGCTTTATGCTATTAATTTCAAAACATCCAACAAGGGGTAAGGGACACATGAATAACTTGCAAAATAGATTAAGGAAGGACATTATTTGCATAAATATGATCATTTAATTCATTATATATAAAACATCAGAAAATGAGACAAACAAAGAGAGCAAGAGAGGAGAATTAAGGATAGAGTCTTGGGGAATATCCACATCAAGGGAGCATAATATTGATTATGAGACAACAAAGAAAACTTAGAATTAATGGATATAGGTAAAAGGAGATCAGAAACAGTGAGGTGATGGGGAAAAAAACAGCCAAAAGAGGGATAAATTTGACCACAGTATCAAATCTTACCAAAAAAAATTGAAAAAAAAGGCTTCAATTCTGTCATTTAATACATAATTGGTAACTTTGCAAAGAGCAGTTTTATTTGAATATGTTGGGAAGTCAGATTGAGAAATGAATTACAGTGGGACACTATTGCACTGTGGTGGAGTTGTGAACTAATCCAATCATTCTGGAGAGCAATCTGGAGCTATGCCCAAAGAGCTATAAAACTTTGCATACCTTTTGACCAAGTAGTGTCATCACTGGGTTGTATCCCAAATAAATCAAAGAAGGGAAAAGAAGCCACATCTGCAAAAATGTTTGTAGTAGTTTTTTTTGTGGTAGCAAAGAATTGGAAAATGAATAGATCCCCATCAATTGGAGAATGACTGAACAAGTTGTGGTACATGAAGGTAATGGACCATTATTGTTCCAAAAAAATATTGAGCAAGCTTACTATAGAAAGGCCTGAAAAGATTTATATGAACTGATGCTGAGTGAAACAAGCAGAACCAGGAATACGCTGTACATAATAACAGCAAGTGGTATGCAAAACTATGAAAGACTTGGTTCTTCTCAGTGATTCAGTGATCTACTGCATAGAAAATGCCACCTACATCCAGGAAAAGAACCAAGGAGAATTAATGTAAATCATCACATGCTATGTTCACTTATTTTTTATATTTTTTTATCTCTCCCATGATTTTTCCCTTTTGCTCTGATTTTTTTCTCTCAACATGATTCATAAAGCAATGTGTAAAAAAAAAAAAAACTAAAAAAGAGAAATTAATTACGCAAGAATAAATGAAAGCAACGAATGTAGATATATAGATTGCTTTCTCTTGAAGTTTGACCATGAATGGGAGAAGAGAAATAGTATAATAAACCCCAAGAGAACTCCTGAAAAGCTGGATTCCAGCTTTTTTTTTTTTTTTTTTGTTGTTGTTCCTAATAATTAGGAACAAAGGTAAAAGAGGAAAAATTCTAGGTGAAATTTGTGCCTTCCAATTCCTTTATGAGGAATCAAACAATTCAAGTAGCTTTTGCTCTTAAAAGAGCTCTGTACTTTTCCTGCCATTTCTAAATATTGTCAGAATCAGTTCTTAAAAGAATTTTAAATAGAGAAAAATTGTCTTTTTCTGCATGACCTTCTATTTTCATATCTCATGTCCATGGCTTAATTGTTTTTTGCTAACATGTTAGTTTTTCTTAAGATGTTAATGATTGCTATGTACTTATTGAAAATACTACCTTTTTTGGCCTTCTTGCTATTATTCTTTGCAGAAATCACCATATCATTTGCTTCCTACCTTTATATTCACTGTCACACACGCATGGAATATTCCTTCCTTAACTCTAACTCTTAGAATACTTGGCTTCATTAAATTGCATCTCAACTTGGAATCTTTTCCTGAAGAGTGCTACTAATTCTTTCCCTAAAACATATGCATACAAGATAAATGAAGAAGGGAAGGCAGTCTTCTTTGTAAACTTTGAAAATTGTGTACATGAATCCAGGTTTTTGTATATATACATTTTATTTTTCTTAAATTTTATTTTTGTACTGTTTATTCTTTCATCTAGAATCTCTGGACTTTGACTATAACACTTCTGGGCAGTAGAGATGAATGCCTGATTGTAGCTGCTTTGATTTTATTTGTGTAGAAGTTTGTTAAATTTATATAATTGATATTACACTTTATGTTTTATGTTCTCTTCCATCCTATGCATATTGATGAATTTACTTTCTCTCCAAAGTATGGGTCTTAGCTCATATTTTAATTTATTTTTATTCTATGAGGTTTTGTATTTAGATAACCATTCATTTACAATATTTTGTGGTCTAAAATGTCAGATGCTATTCAAACTCAATTTTTCACCAAATTCTTCCATTTTCTAAGCAGTTCTTATTGAACAGAGTTCTTTTTCTAATAGTCTGTCTTTTTGAGTTTATAAAATATTACTTCTACTTTCATTTGTATAGAGGATTTGTTCACTAATTTATTTGAATAATGAATTTCTCAATATTTTATTCAATATCAAATTACTTTTATAATTTTTGTTACAAAAGTTTGAAACCAAGAAGTGAAAAAAAATTTCTTCCAACTTAATATTGATACTTTTTCAATTAATTTTGATTTAATAAACAAAAATATATTTTTCCTCCCTTCTAGATGTTCCCTATTGGAACACATTAAAACCTTTGTAACAAATATACAAAATAAATTCCTACTATGAGTATGCCCAAAATATGTTTTATTTTGCACCTTAATGCATCATCTCTATCATCAACATGCTTCAACACTGATCACTGAAATCAAGGCTGTTCATCAATGAGATATTTTACAACTGACTTGTATTTGCTTGTTTTAAAAGTGGTCTTTTTTGCATTTTTTTTCTCATTTTATCTATATCAGTTCATGAAAATTTTCCCAAGTTTTTCCAAAACTCTCTTTCATTTTACTATGGTACAATAATATGCAGTTATATTGATATACAATAATTTGCTTAGTCATTTTCCAATTGTTTAAAACTTTTTTAGCTCCCAGTTTTTTTGCCAGTGCAAAAAGAATTATTATAAACATTCCAGTAATATGGATTCTATCTTTGCTCTACTTAGGGTAGAGCAAATACAAAATAAATGAAGAGGGAAAGGCAGTCTTCTTTGTAAACTTTGAAAATTGTGTATATATATATATATATATATATATATGCATTATATATATATGAATGAATACAAGCTTTTGGATGTATACTTTTTATTTTTCTTAAATTTTATTTTTATGCTATTTATTCTTTAATCTAGAATCTCTGGACTTTGACTATGACACTCCTGGACTGTTGGTAACTGGTTGGTGCAATGAACAGTGTTGGTGCTAAAGCCAGGAAAACATGCCTCAATCATTTATCTAAATGAATAATCCTGGGCAAGTCACTTAACTTCTGTTTGTCCTAATTTTCTTAATTGTAACCTCATAGGGTTATTGTGAGGATCAAATGAAATAAGATTTGAAAAAGGTTATCAATAATTTAATAATTTTTATACCTCAACTTTCTTAATTTTTTGTTTCTCCAAAGAGAATATTTTATAATACCATTATTGTGATTTAATTAGTATAGTGCTAGATCTGTTAAATAATTTAGGTATTATTATTATTTTTTTATGTTTTTTGCAGCATAAACATGAACATTATATCACCTGTTATTCATTTTGGGGAGTAATAAATTCTGCAGTTCTATTTGCAGGTGATGCAAATGTAGATTAGTTCCCTGGCATGTCATAGATTTTATTATTATCTTAAATTGAGCATTTTGTCGGATCTCTTTCTCCTTTGCTTTGTTAATATTTTTTAAAAGCTAATAATTTTTGCGGATTTATTTTCTACCCTGCTAATTTACTGAAGCTGATTTTTTTTTTTTTATTGGTTCTCTTGGGTTCTGCAGTAAACAATCATATTGTCTGCAAATAGAGATAACTTTATAGCTTTCCCCATTCCCTAAATTCATTTTGTTTTTTCTTGTCTCATTCTTCTATGTAATATCTCCAGCACTGTATCACAAAATGAAAACAGAGGACATTCTTGCTTTACTCCTAATCTTCTTGGGAAAGTTTCCAATGTTCCTTAGTTACTGAGAATGCTGTACTTGGTTATACTTTATATTTTTTTCCCCTAACTCATACAAAGAAAAGTCCATTTATTCCTTTATTTGTTTTTTAGTTTAGTTTTGTTTTCATAGTCTTATTTATAAATGGTTACTGATATTCCTTGAAGGTTTAATCTATATAAATTGATTTTATGTTTTTTATTATCAAAATTACTTATTATCTTTATTTATCTATTTGCTAATTTTGAACAAATTTTTATATCCCGATTAAATCTGAATGGGTCAAATGGGAAAAGTTTTTTTTTTTTTTAAACATAGTATTGTACTTTCCTTTCTATATTTTTTAAAGGAAGTTTCAGATAATGACCTGTTGCTTTGAAAATCCTTGAATAGATTGCATTTTCTGTATAAATCTGGTTTTCCCAAAACTGTTGAAACAGGCAGGGATTTATACTATTATTTTCTAAGTTCAATCTCTTGGATTGTTAGCTTTATTTCCCCTTATTTTCAGAATTGCTAGCTTCTATTCTATGCCATAAAGTTTCCTTTCGAATTTTTCATCACAACGGTTAACTTTACTACCCATTTTATTTTTCAATTGTTTTTATTAGATCTACCAAATATTCTTTGGGAGTATACTTTATTTTCATTTCCAGTATTCTAGTGTATATTATTGAAGAATTCTTCTCTTCCTCTGAAGTTTCTTCCTCTAGATGAATTCCCCCCTCAGATAGAACAGATGACAGCTGACAGCTGGCTAATCTGCCATTTGGCAGACATTTAGATACAGGAGACAGATCAGTAGATTTATAGATATCTAGATAGATGACAGAACAGAGAAATTTTTGAGGAGAGGCCACTTACAGTTAGGAGAGGTCAAGAAAGGTTTCATGTAGAATGTGGTATTTGAGTTGCTTCTTAAAGGAAGTCATAGTCTAAAAATCAGAGATGAGGCACTCTAGGTATTAAGGGGGTAGGCAGATGGAAAGAGATTATCTGGATGTATTTGCAGAAACAAAAATGACAAGATTTGACAACCCATTTAGTATATGTGGAGTGAGAAAGAATGAAGAGTTGAAAATCACATGTTTCTTTTCCCTCATTTAATAAGACATTTAAAAAAATTATTTGTTATATTTCTGCTTCTGAAGTTATTAAGGGAAGTTGTGATTATGTTCAGATGTTTCTTAGGATACTTTAAAAATTATCCTTCATCATAAAACAATTCTAGTGAAAGGAAGATCCCTATCTGAAATCTCAACTTTTCTGTAGTGAATCATATGATTTTTGGACAAAGTTTTTATGGATTTTCCTTCTCCTAGGTGCTATGGTAGGTACTAAGAAAGATAGAATATAAAGTATAGTTCACATCCACAGTATTTTACAACTTAGCTAAAGCTATAGGGCAGATATTTAAAATATATTAATTAATGCAAGAGTTTGAATAATAATTGTAAAAGTAGCTTAGAAAACAGTATTGTAGCAACTCAAAGGAGCAATATTTTTATTATTAAATAATTTGAATGTCATTATTTCTGAAAGGAAAAAAAAAACTCCTATATTAGAGATTTCAACAGAGATGGACATGAGAATCAGAATCTCACTGCCCAAATCTTATACTATATACCTTTGGGAAGTCATGTAGCTTTTCTGAGCTTGTCTTCTTATGTGTAAAAGGAAAGTGTCAAAGGGGAGCTAGATAGCACAGTGAATAGAGTACCAACCCTGCAGTCAAGAAGACATGAGTTCAAACCTGGCCTAGAACTCTTAACACTTACTAGCTGTGTGGCCCAAAACAAACAAAAAAAGAAGGGTTCCAGTCCTATGACTATTGAGATCCCTTGCAACTCCACAACAATAATCTATTACAATCTAGGACCCAAGCATCTTAAACTGTGGATTCTAGTAACAGATTGTGAGGGTCACAAAATTATTATTTATTATCAGTAAATGCTTGATTTTTATAATTTTTTATATCTATAAACTTAGAGTCACATAAAAATTTCTCAAGCAAAAAGAGGTTGCCAGTGGAATAAGTTTAAAAAGCCCTGATCCAGGAAATGTGTTTCATGGGAACCTCTCAAAACTGGAGTTGATTTTGTCAATTTAGAAGAAGTTTAAGATAATTACTCATTTGATTGAATTAAATGGATGAATGAAATGAATTGATCTAATAGTTTCAAATAGTCAGAAATTCTTCAGACTTTGGTGGATCTACCTCGAGTCCGTTTCTGACTCTCTTAAATGAATTTTACTGTTTAACACCAAGAAACTTCAACTCTTTTAATTTTCCAAAAAAGAGCAAGTTAATGCTGGTTTTCCATAGTATTCATTAATAAAACTAGTTTATTGTTCAAATTTTGGATCCTCTACTTTAACGGCTAGCCTGGGGCCTGGCAATCACCTAGCAGTAAACTCATCCCGAGGCAAAATGGAAAGCCTCAAGAAAAAAAAAAAAAAGTTTATTTTCCCACTCAACATCTCCAAATCAGCACAATCCATTTTTTTTTTTTTTTTTTTTTTTGTAGAAGCTGCATGTCCCAATGGCATCGGAAAGGCCCTTTTAGAAGCAAATAGTGTGCTTATGAGTTTCTGAAAGTTTTCAAATCTCTAAGCTCTCATTAATAAAAAAAAAAGGCTTGCGCTAGTCCTAATAAACTGGATCTGGAAGGGCTGGTGGTAGCTAATGATCTACTTCGGATATTCCTCAGCCCCATTGCTTTAAAATGTAGTCCTCAATGCAATCACGTCAGAAAAGGGAAAACATACAATCAACTACCCCTGACCCCCAGGATTTGAAAATGTCACAATTGCTGAGTAACCGGTTTTAACTGCCCTCCACTTGCTCACTGTCTCTTGCCACTCCCTTCCCCCTCAATGCGTGGGTGCATGGTGTTACTTAGCTTCTGATTTTTTCTCTCTTCAATTTCTAAGCCTAATGAGGCTGAGCTGAGTTAATAATGGATGTAATAAGTAATGACTCATTGTTTGGGGGCCCGCGGAACAGGAGCCGGGACTCTGATGCTATTTGTTCTGCTGTGTCACCTGCCACCAAGCTATGCCACTCATCAATAAAAGGCAAGATGACGGATGGGTTCATTTAATGGAATTCCTCCGAGTGAGCTACAGGCTGACTCTTCAGGAGCGCCGCCACCGCCGCCACCGCTCCCTTGCTCCCTTCTCCTTCCTGTAGTCTCTCTAGCCCGTTCCCCCGGCCCCAAACCCGCTCCTAAATTCAGGACAGTTGGAAAGCTTGCTTGGCTCAGAGGGCTGCCTTTTGTGCCAGGAGCTCCTTCTGCTCTTAACAACTGCTATCCTAAATCAAATCAACGGCTCTGAGCAAGGAGATTCAATCTGCGCCACCTGATAGTGGCGGCAATTTCTGGTGGAAGCTAGGTAACGGGACTCTGCTCCGGGATGTTTTGGTGCGTGCGTGTGCGTATGTGTGGTTATTTCTTGATTGCTGAAAGGGTTCTACTACTGGAAAGAGGAGCTCTAAGTGGCCGGCACTAAGGGGCTCAGCTGTGGTCTATGCGCAGACTTAAGAACAGAAAGGAAACTTGTTATTGCAAAGAGCAACAGATTGGGCTCTTTGGTTACCTTGGGGCCTTCACATTTTGAAAGCTAGATTTGGCAAAAAGGTATGAGAATTGTAAGAGCAAATAAAATAATTGCTCTTTGCTCGGTTCAAATTCCTTTCCTTTGGCTTCATCTGAATTTTCTAAGAGAAAGAGTTGGATTGGGAATTCAGGAATAGAGAGTTAAAAGTTGGAGTTCATAAGATCACATCTTACAATGAGATTTGGAAGAGCATTTATAGGACATCTGTTTCAAACCTCATGCTTTTGAGAGAGAGAGAGAGAGAGAGAGAGAGAGAGAGAGAGAGATTGAATGATATGCACCAAATAAACAGTAATAGATATTAGAAGTGAAATTTGAAGTGGAAGTTGGAGCTCTGTTCATATTACTTATTTGATGGTGTAGAAATTGCCACACCTTTTAGGGCTGGAGTTTCCTTTTGTTTAAAAAAAATGGACTTGAATAAATGAACTTTAAAGTCCTTTAGCATTCTAAGCCTATACTTATATGACCTTTATAACCTATTGGAAGTTAAGATGGCATTTGGGAAGTGCTATCTGCTAACACTGATGTCAAAGCATGAAAATTACTCCCAAGCTCCCTCCCAAAAAGTTGAGTATTGTATCAACACACCATTTTAAAACCTTAGATATTTGACATTTCAATAAACAGGGAATGCCACAAGTGACTGAGACACAATTTCATAATATAGGACAAAGAAAGCAGGACTTTTTTAAAATAAAAGGGTTAGGGGTGAAGAGGGAAAGAGAAAAAATATATAAATCTGTGAATAGATTGTAGAATGTCAAAATATTTTGTCATTTAAAGTGTCTAAAACAGAAAAGGGACTAAAACTTTTTAGAACAGAAAGTATTCAAGCAGTTAACACAGTGTTATGGCTGAAAACTGGGGCAAATACTCCTTATTATCCTGATCTCTCATCCTAGAGGGAGAAAGAAAAGCTCTATTTCGAAACATAATTGACAAATAACCAAGAAACTGTGCTATAGGGAGCCATTGTGTTTGAACTGTCACAGACCAGTTCTACACAGAACAGCCTAGTCCATTTCAGCATTTGAAATTTTTTAAACCTCAATTAATTACCTATTGTAATATAATCAATACTTCATGGGATTTGTGCCTGCATTATGCAGGAAATTGTACTAACTTTACACTTGTCTTTAACATGAAGAACTTAGAACACTGTAGGATTCAAAAAAGAATTAAGAAATCATCTAGTCCACCCCACACATTTTAGAGATAAGAAAATTGAGGCCCAGGGAATAATGATAAAAATCAATATTCAAACCCAATTGTACTGACTCCAAATCCTATGTTTTATCCACTGAGGAGGGATGGATCAGATGGTTCAAGTTCAATAACTGTTATTTTGCATGGGGAATATATGTTGGCTAGCCTTAGACTGGCCTGGTATTTCATTGTCAGTTCTATAGGGAATTGTGTCCATTCAAATTTAAAGTCAATGTCAAAATAGGAAAGGGGATGAAGAAGAAGGAAATAACATGGACAAGGGACTAAATGAGGAACAAAAGTATATTTAAAAAAACTACACAGTAAGGACAGCCAAGAAACAGATTAACAGAGCATTACATTATATTGTTGAGCACAAATGTTCCATTCCTTTCTCTGAGCTCCTAATCAGCATTTTTCATTATTTTCTTTCCCCTGTCTTTGGCACTTATGCATCAGTGCCCATAGCAACATCTCCAGTACTGTTAAAACCCTGCTCCTATACCAGTGTTTCTAGGCAGGATACTGTGCAGAAGCCCACTTTCAATCCAGGTAGGTGATATCAGGTGATAAGACTTCTTTCCTGGAGTCAAGTAGTCTTCTGGACTGTCCCCACCCCAGCAATTTCCTTCCCAGCATGGTTCCTTATGAACTTGGCTGAGTTTATGCTGCATGCTGACCAGCTGGTTACCTACTAAGTCAGTATCCCTTATAGCCATATGCCCAAATGAACAATGCAATTACTTTATGTGGTTTAGGGTAGTTTCTCTCTCTTTCCTTGGTTGGAGAGGTTTGTAATAACTTGAGCTGTGGGAAGAAAATTAGTCTACTAGCCCTGATAGCCAAAGCTAGGCCTAGGAAAAAAAGTTAATAAATCAGACCTTGTTTCTATCCACTTTCAAAATAGCTTATAGAAAATAGTTGCTATAACAGTTTGGGAGCAAGATGTGTAAACCTACTAATGGGACTTAAAAGGACTTTACAGAAGAATTAGACTGAATAGTTGTGCTGAAACAAATAAATAGTATGTTTAAGTGAAGGCCACATGACTTAACTGGAGATTAGCAAACCAGCACAAAGTGGGAGGCAAGGACACCAGAGAAAGGTACACTAGCATTATTCTTCCCCCAGATTGAGACACATTAGCTGGTCTCTCCAAAGCTAGGACTAGTAAGGGATAAATTCTTGAGAATTAAGGAAGTCCAATGTCTCCATACACTGGGTCTAGGAAGGGTAAAGAAGTGACCCATTCATAGAGTCAGAAAATTTCAGGGACAGTGAACTTCAGATCAGGACCAGAAAATGAAATGTGCAGTGTCCTAGTAAAGGTCACTCCCAGGACTTCAACATGTGTCTACTCTAAATTATTGTTGTTCCTCCATTTTAATCAATGCTTCTTGACATATAAGATAGCTTCAAGATCAAAGAAGTTCAGATAGTTTACATTGAAGAATGTGTTTTTTAAAAGGGAATCTGATTCCCCCTCCTTTTTCCCTCCCCTCTGACATATTTATGAGGTCACAAGCAGGAAAAAAATAATTAGCTGGGAAAGGGTTAAGTTTTTATTTTAAAATTTCCAAGTTAGGGAAAGCATGGGATCCCAGAGAAGGGGCAGAACAGTTGAGAGGAGGTGTGATGTCTAGGATATTTTTAGACAGTTTATTGGATTGAGAAAGACTAAACTGCCCTAACTAGGATAAACCAAGGGAATTCAATAACATCTCCATCTTTTGAATTAACATTTCTGAACTCTCTTTTGTGTGAGAGATTTTTCCTTGTACATATTGTGCAAAATCTCAAGTGCACACCATAAGAAAAAATAGAGTGGGTCAATCAACATTTTTATCAACCTACTTTATTAAATAATGCTTTTTCATTTTCATAATATATGCAAAGATAGTTTTAAACATTCACCCTTGCAAAACTTTGTGTTTCAAATTTTTTCTCACTACCCTCCCTTCTCTAGACATAAAGTAATCCAATATATTTTAAACATGTACAATTTTTCTAATGCATATTTTGTTGATGTGTACAAAATTTTTAACTTAATATTATCCATTTTGAATTTCATACTTTACTCCAATTCTTCTTTTGCCATAAATTGCTTCCTTTTTCACAGTTGTGAGAGGTAGAATATTTTTTTTCTTCTAATTTGCTTATAGTATCACTCTTTATGTCTAAATCATAAATCCTTTTCAATTTATGTTGGTTTAGTGTGTTAGGTGTTGGGCAATGCCTAGGTTCTGCCATAATATTTTCCAATTTTCCCAGCAATTTTTGCCAAATGGCGAGTTTATCAAGCACTAGATTACAGTAGTAATTGACTATTGTGTCTTTTGAACCTAGCCTATTCCACTAATCACCTACTATATTTCTTAGTCAGTAGCAAATAGTCTTGATGAGCATTGCTTAATAATATAGTTTTAATTCTGGCACAATGACACCACATTTATTTGCATTTCTCTTCATTAATTCCAGGATAGTCCTTTTGCTCTTCCAGATGAAGTTTGTTATTATTTTTTCTAGCTCTATCATTTCTTGGCATTTTGATTGGTATAGCATTGAATAAGTAGATTAATTTAGGTAGAATTGTCATTTTTATTACATTACTTTGGTCTACCCATAAGCACTTGATATTCTTCCATTTTTTTTAGATCTGACTTTGTGTGGCAAGAGTTTTGTAATTGTGTTTATATAATTCTTGACTTTATCTTTGCAGATAGACTCCCAAATATTTTATATTATCTATTGTTATTTTAAATTGAATTTCTCTTTGGTATCTCTTGCTGCTGGACTTTGTTGGTAACATATAGAAATGATAATTATTTATGTGGATTTATTTTATATTGTGCAATTTTGCTAAAGTTGTGAATTGTTTCTAGTAGTTTTTTAGTTGGTTCTTTAGGATTCTTTAAGTATACCATCATATCATCCACAAAGAGTGGATGATTACCTCATTACCTACTCTATTTTCTTCTGTATTTTCTGAAGCTAAAACTTCTAATACAATATTGAATATAATGGTGATAGTGTGCAACCTTGTTTCACTCCTGATCTGATTGGGAGTGGTTTTAGTTTATCCTCATTACATATGATGCTTGCTGATGAATTTTAAACATATGATTATTTTAAGGAAAACTTCACTTATTTCTATTCTCTCTACTGTTTTTAATATTTTATTTAAGATTTTTGTATCTGGAGCCAAGATGGCAGAGAGCAGACATGACTCTCTGTAACCTCCTCCAACCTCTCTAACCCATAGCAGATTAAGCCTCTAACTGGTTTTGGAGTCAAAGAATCCACAAATATTTGGAATACAACATATTCCCAGAAGAACTTGGAAGAACTTTAGAACAGGTCTATTTCAAACAGGCAGGGGGGCAGTCTGTCGAGCCCAGACCACAGTACAAAGAGACTGGTGCAAGAAGCTGGAGCAGGGAGTTAGAAGGGCAGGGAGTCAGAGAACTGCAGCTTCCACACACCTGGAAATCTTTCATGAGCCTTTTAGGTGACTCTGTCCTGGTTGCAAGCAGATAGTTGGGCAGATTTGCTACAAAAAGCAAATTGTAAACCACTGAGCCCCAGAAGAACACCAGACTTAGCCACCATTACCCAGCACTGGAAATCAATCAGCAGAACTACCCCAGGGCAAATTAAAGCAGCTGTCACTCCTTTGCTTTGAACAGACCTCAATCCTTAAAAAATGAATAAAAAACAAAACATAACAAACAAACAAAAAGAACTCTCACCCTAGACAGTTCTTATATATGGAAAGAAGAATAGATCTCAAATCCTGAGGTTCCTAAAGGCAATGTAACTACAGACGAAGGTCCAAAGAGAGACATGAGCTGGTCCCCATTTCACAAGACTTTCTTACAAGATTATATAAAGGATCTTAAAAGAGAGTCAGAAGAAAAATGGGTAAAGGAAATGGGATCCTTGCAAGAAGAAATAAAAAAAAACTTGAAAAAGAATGCACTGAATAAAAAATAAATAAATAATTGGCCAATTGAAAAAGAAGCTAAAAAGTAACTGAAGAAGATAACACACTAAAATTAGAATTGAACAAATGAAAATGAATGACTCAATAAGACTTCAAAAATCATTCAAACAAAAACCATAAAATGAAAAAGTAGAAGAAAATATTAAAAATGTCCTAGGATTAAACAACTGACCTGGAAAATAGATCTAGGAGAGAAAAACCCAAGGATTACTGGATTTACTGAAAGCAACAATGAAAACAAGTACCTAGACATTAACTTACAGGAAATCATAAAAGAAAACTGCCCCAATGTCCTAGAATCCATTGAAAGTGGAATCCATTTGTAGCCATTGAAAGACCAATCATCTCCTGAAAGAGACCCCAAAATTAACCCCCCAAGGAATATCATGTCCAAATTTCAGAACTATCAAGCAGCCAGAAAGAAACAATTTAAATATCAATGAGACTCAATTAGGATTACCCAGAACCTAGCAATTTCCCCCTTAAAGGACTGAAAGCCTAGAATCTGATATTCCCCAAAGCAAAAGAATTGGGATTACAGCCAAGGATAAGCTATCCAGCTAAAATGAGCATTATCTTTCAGGGAAGAAGATGGACATTCAAGAATATAGGGTAATTTCACTTATTTCTAAAGAAAAGACTAAAATTGAACAATGATTTGATCTCCAAACACAGAACTCAAGAAAAGCATAAAAAGGTAAAAAGAAAAGAACTCTTGATAACTATATTTCTGCTGTGAGTATACTTCAAGAATGTGAGTATAATTTGATTTTATTATGATAATATGAAAAAGAAACTAGAGGTGAAAACAGTATCATATGGCGAGAAGAGGAAAAAGAGGTAAAACAAGGTAAATTACATCTCAAGAAGAGGCAAAGAAAACCTATTATAATTGAGGGAAAGAAGGAATTGGGATGAGCATTGTGTAACTCTTACTCATCAGATTTGGTCTAAGAGAGAATATCAGATATATTTGGTATCATAAAGAAACTTATCTTACCTTATAGGAAAGTAGGAGGGAAAGGGGAAAAGAGAAAGAATAACAAAAGGGAAAACAGAAGAATTAAAGGAAAGGTGTAAAAAAGGAGGAGGGACTCTATAGGGGGAGGATTGTTTGAGGGAGGTGGTCATAAAAGGCAAAATACTGGGAAGAGTGGAAGAAGGATAGGAAAGAGAAAAGCATAACCTCGGATAAATAAGATGGCAGGAAATACAGAACCAGTTATTTTAACTGTGTCTAAGGGTTAAAAAGCCTCTGAAAGCAAGGAATATGGCTCAAGGGCTGTGGGAGGACCTGAGGGATGAGAGATTCTGAGGCACAGGGAAGTCCTACGTGGAGGTGGGGCTTAGCGCCAGAAGGCGGTGTCTGACCCCAGGTACCACGTCTCCCTCCTTAGTGCTCTCAAAGCCTAGCATGCCTCCCACCTTCTTCTCTGGCCAATCCCATTATGACCTGCCTGTCCTGGTTCCTAGAGGACCTCCCCTTCACCCTTCTTTCCTCCCCCCCTTCCCCCCCACCCCGATCCTCAAGGGGGTATAAATATATACTATCTAAGAATAAAGCTCTCTTTCACTTCACCCCTACCTACTGGTGGTGTGTCTCTGTGGGATCTGGGTTGGTGCCCAAAGACGGGTAAGTGTGGCCTAGCTGTGCCATTGATGAACGGGCATTAAGAGTAGCTCAAAGAGGAGCTACCAGGGTAGAGTAGTCCATAGGGGCATAGCAACTGTGAATGTGAATGGGATGAACTCCTCCATAAAATGGAAGAGGATATCAGACTGTATCAAAACCCAAAATCCTACAAGCCATTGTTTACAAGAAACACATTTAAAGCATAGTGATACATACAGAGTGAAGGTAAAGGACTGATGCAGAAGCTATTATGCTTCAGGTGAGGAGGAAAAAAAAGCTAGGATAGCAATGCTGATCTCAGATCAAGTAAAAGCAAAGACAGATCTAATTAAAAGAGATAACGAAGAAAACTATATCTTACTAAAGGGTACCATAGACAATGAATCAATATCAATACTAAACATATATTCACCAAGTGATATAGCATGAAAATTCCTATAGGAGAAGTTAAGAGAAATGCAAGAAGAAATAGACAACAAAACTGTACTAATAGAGGATCTCAACTTTGCTCTCTTAAAACTAAATAAATAGCACCACAAAATAATTAAGAAAGAAGTTAAGGAAGTAAATAAAATGTTGGAAAAGTTAGGTAAGATAGGTCTTTGGAGATAATTAAATGGAGACAGAAAGGAGTTAATTTTTTTCTGAGTGGTACATGGAACTTATACAAAAACTGACCATGTGTTAGGGCATAAAAACTTCAAAATCAAATACAGAAGGGTAGAAATAATAAATGCATTTTTTCAAATCATGATGCAATTAAAGTCACATGCAATATAAGGGTAGGAGAAAATAGATCAAAAAGTAATTGGAAACTAAATAATTTCATCCTAAAGAATGAATGGGTGAAACAGCAAATCATAGACACAATTCATCCAAGAGAATGACAATAATGAGACAACATACCAAAATTTGTGGGGTGTAGCCAAAGTGGTAATAAGGGGAAATTATATCCCTAGATTCTTACTTGCATAAAATAGAGAAAAAGAAAATCAATGAATTAGACATGCAACTAAAAAAGCTAGAGAAAGAACAAATTAAAAATCCCCAAATATCAAACTTTAAATTATAAAAATAAAAGGAGAGATTGCTAAAATTAAAAGTAAAAAAATCTATTGAATTAAAAAACAAAACTAAGTTTTGGTTTTATTAAAAATCAACAAAATAAATAGATCTTTAGTTAACTTGATTAGAAAAAGGAAAGAGGAAATTCAAAGTGTTAATCTCAAAAATGAAAAGGGAGAACTTTCTACCAATGAAGAGGAAATTAGAGCAATAATTAGGAGTTACTTTGCCCAACTTTATGCCAATAAATCTGATAACTTAAGTGAAATGGAGGAATACCTAAAAATATAGTTTGTCCAGATAAACAGAAGAGGAAATAAATTGCTTAAATAGTTCCATTTTAGAAAAAGAAAGATTAATCAACCCCTTAAGATAAAATCCCCAGGACCAGATGGATTGACATGTGAATTCTATCAAATATTTAAGGAACAATTAATATAAATACTATATAAACTAGTTTAAAAAATAGGGAATGAAGGACTCCTACCAAATTCCTTTTATGACACAGACATAGTATTCATACCTACACCAGGTAGGATGAAAACAGAGAAAACAGAAGAAGAAAATTATAGACCAATCTCCCTAATGAATATTGAGGCAAAAATCTTAAATAAAATATTAGTAAAGAGATTACAGAAAACCATGCCCAGGATAATACACAATGACCAAGTAGGATTTATACCAGGAATGCAGGGCTGGTTCAATATAAGGAAAACTGTTATGATAATTGACTATATCAATAACCAAATAAACAAAAACATACTATTGTCTCAGTAGATGAAGAAAAAGCATTTGCTAAAATCCAACATCCATTTCTGTTAAAATCACTAGAGAGTACATGAAGAAATATACTCTTCTTGAAATAGTAACTTCTATTTAAAATCATCAGCAAGCATCATATGTAATGGGGATAAACTAGAACCATTTCCAATAAGATCAGGATTGAAACAAGGTTGCCCACAATCACCATTGTTGTCAAATATTGTATTGAAAATGCTAGCTTTGGCAAATAGAGAAGAAAAAGAGATTAAAGGAATTTGTGTAGGCAGTGAGGAAACCAAATTATCACTCTTTGCAGATGGTATGATATACTTAGATAACCTAGATAACCAACTAAAAACTATTAGAAATAAGCCACAACTTTAGCAAAGTTGCAAGATACAAAATAAATCTATATAAATCATCAGCATTTTTATACAGCACTAACAAAATCCAACAGCAAGAGATACAAAGAGAAATTCCATTTAAAATAACTGTCAATAGGATAAAATGTTTAGGAATATATCTGTCAAGGGAAAGTCAGGAACTATATAAGCAAAAGTACCCTTTCCAGACAAAGAAAGTCAGATCTAAACAATTGAAAAAAAATATCCAGAATATAATGCGATACCACTCAAACTAATCTATTTATTTAGTGTTATATCAATCAAGCTCCCAAGAAATTATTTTACTGACCTAGAAAAAATAACAATCAAATTCATCTGGAATAACAAAAAGGTCAAGACTTTCAAGGGAATTAATGAAAAAGAAAGCAAATCATGGTAGTCTAGCTGTACCAGATCTAAAAGTATGTTATAAAGCAGTAGTCATCAAAACCATTTGGTATTGGCTAAGAAATAATGTAATTGATCAGTGCAATAGGTTAGACTCATAGGATGAAATAATTAATGACTATAGTAATCTAGTGTTTGACAAACCTAAAGACCCCAGCTTTTGTGATAAGAACTCACTATTTGACAAAAACTTCTGGGAAAATTGGAAACTAGTATGGAAGAAAGTAGGCACTGACCCACACCTAACACTGTACTTCAAGATGAAATCTAAATGAATTCATGATCTAGACATAAAGAATGATATTATAAATAAATTAGAATAACACAGGATAGTTTACTTTCAGATCTGTAAAGGAGGAAGGAATTTGTGACCAAAGAAGAACTAGAGATCATTATTGATCACAAAATAGATAATTTTGATTATATCAAGTTAAAAAGTTTTTGTACAAACAAAAGTAATGCAGTAATGCAGACAAGACTAGAAGGGAAACAATAAACTGGGGAAACATTTTTATATTCAAAGGTAATGATAAAGGCCTAATTTCTAAAATATATAGAAAATTAACTCAAATTTATAAGAATTCAAGTCATTCTCCAATTGATAAATCGTCAAATGATATGAACAACCAATTTTCAGATGAAGAAATTGGAACTATTTGTAATTATACGAATAGGTGCTCCAAAATCACTATTGATCAGAGAATGCAAATCAAGACAATTCTGAGATACCACTACACACCTCTCAGATTGACTAAGATGACAGGAAAATATAATGGTGAATGTTGGAGGGTATGTGCGATAACTGGGACGCCAATACATTGTTGGTGGAACTGTGAATAGATCCAACCCTTCTGGAGAGCAATTTGGAACTATGCTCAAAAAGTTATCAAACTGTGCATACCCTTTGACCCAGCAGTGTTTTCAACTAGGCTTATATCCTAAAGAGATCTTAAAGAAAGGAAAGAGTCCCACATGTAGAAAAATGTTTGTGGCAACCCTTTTTGTAGTAGCTAGAAACTTGAAACTGAATGGATACCCATCAGTTGGATAATGGCTGAATATATTATGGCATATGAATATTATGGAATATTATTATTTTGTACAAAATGACCAACAGGATGATTTCAGAGTTTTGTGTGAACTGATATTAAATGAAATAATCAGAACCAGGAAATTATTATACAGGGCAACAATGAGACTATATAATGATCAATTCTGATGGAAAAGGCTATTTTCAACAATGAGAGAATCTAAATCAGTTCCAATTGTTCAGTGATGAAGAGAGACGTATACACCTAGAGAGAGGCTGTGGGAACTGAGTGTGGACAGAACACAGCATTTTCACACTATGTGTTCATGTTTCTTTGCATTTTGTTTTCCTTCTCAGTTTTTTTTCTTTCTAGATCCTATTTTTCTTATGCAGCAAGATAACTATAAATATGTACACATATGTTGGATTTAACATATATTTTACCATATTTAACATGTTTTGGACTTCCTGCCATCTAGGGGAGGAGGTGATGGGAAGGAGGGAAAATTTTGAACAGAAAGTTTTGCAAGGATCAGTGTTGACAAATTACCCATGCATATGTTTTGTGAATAAAAAGCTTTAATAAAAAAAGAATATAAGATTTTTGCATCAATATTCATTAGGAAAATGGATCCATCATTTTCTTTCTCTGTTTTGACACTACCTAGTATAGGTATCAGCACAATATTTGTGCCATAAAAGGAATTTGATGATTCCTTATTTCCCTAATTTCCAAATAGTTTGCATAGTATTTGGAATTAATTTTTTAAAATGTTTTATAGAATTCACTTGTAAATCCATTTGGCCCTAGAGATTTTTTCTTAGTGATTTAATAGATTTTTTTATTTCTTTTGCTAAAAATGACACAATTAAAGTAATTTATTTCCTCCTCTGTTAATTTGGGCAGTCTATATTTTTGTAAATATTCATCCATTTCACTTAGATCATCAGATTTATTCTCATTCAGTTGGGCAAAATACCACCTCTATTTATTGCTCTAATTTTCTTTTCATTGGTGGAAAGTTTAAAATTTTCATTTTGGATACTACCACTTTTATTTCCTTTTTTTCCTTTTTGTAATCTAATTTACTAAAGTTTTACTTATTTTGTTGGTTTTTCATAAACCCAACTTTTAGTTTTATTTAATAGTTTTCTTACTCTCAATTTTATTAATCTTCCCTTTTATTTTCAGAATTTCAACCTTGGTATTTAACTGAGGGTTTTAATTTGTTCTATTACTAGCTAATTCATTCATCTTGCCCTTTTCTATTTTATTCGAGTAAACATTTAGAGACAAAATTTATCATAAGAACTTCTTTGGCTGTATTCTATAAATTTTGATATGGGGCCTCATTGTTGTCATTCTCTTGGATGACATTATCTATTATTACTATGATTTATTGATTCACCCACTCATTCTTTAGGATTAAATTATTAAGTTTCCCATTATTTTTTTGTTTATTGCCCTTCATTATGTGAAATTTTATTGCATCATGATCTGAAAAGGATGCATTTAGTATTTCTGCCTTTCTGCATTTAATTTTGATGTTTTTGTGACCTAATACATGGTCAGTTTTTGTGTAGATTCCCTTTTACTGAAAAGAAAAAAAAATATATTCCTTTCTGTCCCTATTCAGTTTTCTTCAAAGGTCTATTGTACCTAAATTTTCTAAAATTCTATTTACCTCCTTAACTTCTTTTTTATTCATTTTGTGGTTTGATTTGTCTAGTTCTGATAAGCCAAGGTTGAGATTCTCCACTATTTTTGTTTTGCTCTCTCTTCTTTTACCTCTCATAACTTCTTCTCTACAAATTTGAATGCTATACCACCTGGTGCATGTATGTTTAATATTGATATTATTTCATTATTTATGGTACTTTTAGCAAAATATAGTTACCTTCCTCATCTCTTTTAATCAAATCTATTTTTGCTTTTTGTTTCATCTGAAATCTGGATTACTACCCTTGCTTTATTTTCTTAACTTCAGCTAAAGCATAATCAATTCTGCTCCAGTCTTTTATCTTTAGTTTGTATTTATCACTCTGATTTAAATGTGTTTCTTGTAAGCAACATATTGTTAAGATTCTGGCTTTTCCTCCAGTCAGCTATCCACTTCTATTTTATGGGAGAGTTCATAACATTGACATTCATAGCTAAAATTACTAACCCTGTATGTCCCAAATCTTACTTTCTCAAAGTAATACTTTTCTCTTTCTCTTTCCATTTTCTCTTTCCATTTCCCTTTTCCGTCCTCCCCAGAATTTTGCTTCTTATCACCACCTCTATCAATCTTCACTCCCCTCTTACAGCTTCTTCCCATTTCTTAACCTTTTCCCCTTCTACTTATGTTCTTCCTTCTTTTAGGCTTCCCTTTTATTTTCCCCTTCCCCCTCTTACAGCCCTATAGGGTGTTAAAAGTTTGCTTATCAAACTAAATATATCTGATATTCTCTTTGAGCCAAATCCAATGAGATTAAGATTCAAATTATGCTCATTCCCCTCTTCTCTTTTCCTCAATTGTAATAGATCTTTTTTTTGTCTTTTCATAGGACATAATTTATTCCATTTTACCTCTCCTTTCCTCTTCTTCCAGTACAATCTCTACTCCACACTTAGTTTCTTTTTAATATCATCAGAATAAAGTCTAATTAAAGTGGTATACTTTAAGTATACCCAACTAATAAAGATACAGTTCTCAAGAGTTAAACATCATCTTCCCATATACAGATGTAAACATTTTATTCTTTAAAAAAAACAGCTTGTTTGTCCCTTTTAAATTTTTTATGCTTCTCTTGAGTTCTATTTTTAAAGATCATTTTTTTTGGTTCAGCTCTGGTATTTTCATCAAAAATAAATGAAAACTCCCTATTTGATTGAATGTCCATCTTTTCCCCAAAAAGATGATGTGTAAATTTGTTGGATAATTGATTTTGGGTAATCCTGATTGTGGCTTCTTGATATCTGAGTTGTTTCTTTCTGGCTGCTTACAGTGTTGTCTCCATTTGATAATTCTGGAATTTAGCTACTATATTCCTTGAAGTTTTAATTTTGGGGTCTCTTTGAGGAGGTGATTGGTGGATTTTTCAATGGCTATTTTATCTTCTGATTCTAGGACATCAGAGCAGTTTTCTGTGATGATTTTTTGAAAGATGTTGCTAGGTTCTTTTTTTCATCATGATTTTCATGTAGTCCAAAAATTCTTAGATTCTCTGCTGGATCTATTTTCCAGGATTGAAGAATTTAAAAATTTTTAGGCTACTTTTCAAATGTATTGGTACATCTGATTCTTCATGTTATATTTGGCATTATTATATATATTTTTAGAAACAAAATATGAAGAAATGAATTTTAAAATAAGCATGAAGAGATATGTGTAGATTGTCCTTCTTCCACCCCTTTCTAAGGAAGATTTTGATTTATGCCTGGTGAGAAATAGGAGATTGGGACTAAGAAATTGTTCAAAAATGCTTTTATTTAGAGAGAAGGGATCCGGATTTAGAATTCTATCAATCACTAAATATTTTTTTATTCTAGGAAATATCATTTTTAGGTTCAAACTCCTTTTCTTATCACTTTTCCAATAATGGTCAAAGATTGCCTCAAGTTATATCCAAATACTTTATTCTCTTCTTATTAAATATCAATTTAACAAAGACAATCACATGTAGTGAAAATATCAAATAAACCCATTTATCCAAACCAATATCAAACAGAAATCAGAAAAGTTACATAGATTAAAATGTAATAGGCAATAAAAAAATGAATTAACTTGGTGAAAGCAAAATATCTTAATTAAACCAAAAGAAAAGATAGTCTCCATTGTCAACTATGGTGGAATTCCCTGAAGTCTCTAGTGTAGTAAGCTGAGATAAGTCATGCTTGAAGTACCAGTTCCACTACATGTTGCCATCTTCCCAGAGATTCTCATTCTCTCTCTCTCTCTCTCTCTCTCTCTCTCTCTCTCTCTCTCTCTTCTATCTGTCCCTGTCTATGTGTGTCTCTCTCTTTGTCTATATCTCTATCTCTCTGTCTCTCTTTTCTTCTGTTTAGTTGCTCTGTCCTCCTCTCCCCATCTCTCTATGTGTCTTCCTATTTCCCAATTCAGGGTCCTTTCCTTGAAGAGAACTTGAAATCACATGTAGTCTTACAGGGATTTGAAAGTCAGCAGAGCAAAGATCTCTCTTTTAATCTCTTGTCAACCCTCCCTTCATGTAGGTATCATAGAAAAATCATTTTCCATCATTATGGGAAATCTTAATCAAATGGGCTTAAGTACCAGGTTATACTCTTGACCAGGAAACTTGAACTTAATTAGATGATCTAAGCACTCTTGCATTATATCCTTGCCTATCTAAGCTTTCTTAATTTCTTAACCATTTTTGTTCTATCATTTCCCATTTGAAAATAATCCTGTATAATGGCAATAAGAATTAAAAAGGATTTTTATGTATCTATATTCCCATGAATGTACATACATAGATACACACATATATTTATGTGTATGTGTATATAGATATAGATATAATTAGCACAATAAAGTATCTCACTGGATATAGCCATCTCTTCCCCTTTTCTTCTTTCTTATATTTCTTACTACCAACATTCCAATATGAGTCCACCTTATTATTTTACATAGAGCAATCTGTTGGGCTTGGGAGAAATTATTCTTCTGAATGTTGATGGATCTATCTACTCATTCATTTATCTATTTATAAGATCATTTAATATAATTAATTGATATATTAATTATATTAATAATATATAATATAATAGTTAATAAACAGAATATTGTTTATACCACCCCATGTTTAATATTAATAATATTTTTATTATTACTTTTTATTTAGAAAACTGGATATGTGACTTGATATTGGAAATTATTAGGGAAGCAATACCCATTACCAATACAGGGAATCACCTGAAATTTATAGATGTGCTGGAGGTACTGAGAGATTATGTGATTTGCCCAGGATCACAAGCTAGTATGTGTCAGAATCAGAGCTTGAACCCTGAATTTTGTGATTCTGATAGTATTCTTTACTATTCTATTTATTCTTCAATTTCTTTATCTTTAAATAAACAATGAAAATGAGTAATAAATTCTTTAATCTTAAATCATCTTCAAATGAGTAATTATTTCTCCATTTTGTTGATCTCCATCTATTCTTTATTCCACTCTCAGACCAATTTTTCCTACACAAAAATCCAATCAAGTCTGTCTACTTTTCTTTGTCAAATGAGTAAAATCTAAATGCTTTGTTTAATGCTAAAAGCTCCCTATAATCTGCCATAAAGTTCTATTTCCAATGTAGCTAATTTTATTCCTCCCCAAATATTCCATGCAGCAGCTAAAGAGTTCCAGGAAGATGAAGTGAATTTTCTTGGTTTCTATTATTTGTTCTATTCTTTTCTATTTCTTGAATTTTCTTTATTTACTTTTCCAATTATTGAATTTCTGCTCATACTATAAATCCCAAATCATAATCCAACTTTATACAAAGCATTTCCATATTTTCCCCTAATAAATTATTTTTTTTCTTTCTATGAATTTACAAAGTGCTAGGCCACTTCTTTAAAGTACTTGGTACATTTGATTTTCCATGTTGTATTTAAAAACAGTTTAGCTAATTGGTTTACAAAGTGGTTAAATGATAGAATTAGAGTAATCATTAATAAATCAGTATAAAAATGAAGAAAGGTCTATAGTAGATTACCTTGATATCTGCTCTTGACCATGTATCCAACAATATG
Source organism: Sarcophilus harrisii (assembly GCF_902635505.1). Lineage (NCBI taxonomy): Eukaryota > Metazoa > Chordata > Mammalia > Dasyuromorphia > Dasyuridae > Sarcophilus > Sarcophilus harrisii. The sequence goes on along the minus strand of NC_045426.1, from coordinate 374,453,780 downwards.
TTTAGCAATTATTTGGATAAATACATAGATGTTATATAATTATCTAATAAATGAATAACACAAAATTTAGAGAGTTTAGTTAAAATGTTAAAGAAATGACCTGAGCTTAAAAATTATTCAAATAAAAGGATGGGTAGAATTTCATTTTGCTAAAATAAATTTGAATAAATTTAAAGACCTTACCTTGGGTCAAATAAATAAAAAATAACTCCCTAAGTAGGGGATGGAGAAAACATACCTCACCAACAATCCACATGAAAAACAAACAAAAAAAAAACTAAGAGTTTTATTGGAAAACAAGCTTAAAATAAATCAACACTGTGGCAGAAAAACTATGTTGTTTTAAGATTCCTCAATGGAAAAAAATACTAAAAGTATGAATTTGTAGTTTTGATATATTTAGCTCTGATGTGACCACATAATTCTGTGGTTTCTTCCAATTAATGTGAGCTCCTTGAGAGCAGGGACTGTCCATTTTCTTTCTGTTTTTATTCCTGAAACCTATCAATATTTAGTTCATCATGAACACTTAATAAATACTTGTTCATTGAGTGATTCATTCTCTTGCAATCTCATCACTTGATAAATTTAACTGTTATATTTATTCAGATAACTCTCAGATCCATGTATCCAACCCCACTCTGTAATCTTGATTGTAATCCTTTATCACCAATTGTTTGTAGGGTATTTTATACTAGACTTCCTAAAGAACTCTTAAATTGATTTTGTTCAAAATTGAACTTCTTAATTTGCTCCCTAGTTTTCCTTCTTTACTTTTTCTTCATTTTGAAGTAAGCCACTCATATTCTTCCCCTATTTCAAATTTATTTTTTTCATTATCTGCTGCTTTCCATTTCTCTCCCATACCACATAAAATTAGTTTTCAAATCTTCCCCTTTTGACTTAAATATTCTCACTTTTTTCTACCCATTAAACTTACTTCAGGCTATCCTCACCTCTTGCTTAGATATGGAACCAAACTTGTAATCAGTCTTCCTCTCTCAAGTTTCTCAACCTTATACTCTATAGCGCACTGATGCCACAGTAACTTTCCTCACCATATGAAAGTCCTATAAAACCCACTCTAAGAGCTTTCCATTGCTTCTAAAAATAAAATAACTCCTGTTTAGTTTTTAAATCTAATATAGTCTAAATTCAATCTTTTGATCAGACTCATTGAATATTACTCCACATCCCCTGTGTGATTCCATCAAACTGGCTTCTCTCTGTTCCTCATGGCAGTGCATCTCTCATATCTGTGTCTTTGTACTGTGAATTCCTATGTGTCGGATCTGCACAAGTAATAAAAATAGTCTTGATGAAAACATGAAAATTGAGCAGGAAAATGCTCAAAGAAGACTCTCTACTGCAGACTACAGACACTTAACTGGACTGAAGAACACATATTCATACTAATTCAATTGACTTACAGCTCCAATTGTATTCAATTGATACTAAAATTTAAATATTTTTCTCCAAAAAGCTGTCTCAGACATATATATTAAAACTACACAAGATTTCCTAGTAGACACAATCAAAAAGATAATTTTATTCAAGTAACTTGATTTTCACTATCAAGCGAATAAACATCATCAACACAAAAATGGAGAAGATAGTCATAAAAGATGATTTCTTCTCATGGTAAATTTACTTCAGAAAATCTAAATAATTTTCCTAAAAATGGCATAATTCTTCAAGTTTCCTATTTGTGAATGACATAATTCTTGTTGTTTCAAGGTCCATGTAAAACTATAGGTTCTCCTTGATTGAAAAATGCATATTACTCTGATTGTGACATGCATTTGGATGAGCATTCTATTGATATAGCAATTCTGTAAATATGATTCAAAAAAGAAATGCAAATACACAATGAGTTTGGTCCAGAATTTTATGAGAGAATATCAGGCTGAATTACATTAGGGAAATTGTATAGCATTGTCAGTTGTTCTAACTTTTTATGTGCCAAAAAAGAAATCTATCTGTATAAACAATTATATTCTCCCAGTGACTATTTGGCTGCTAATCACTCTACACTATGATCTTAAAAGGATTAGTACTGTGTAAGACCCAAAATAGAACTGAAAAATGTATCACAATATAAATAGGTATTAACCTTCTACCAATGATAACTTATGAATGAAATATAAACTAAAATATATCATTAAAGACATGTATTGAGATAAGGATATAGACAGGAATGAAATGTAGAGAGAATGTAGAATAACATATGGACAGAGTATCATATGAAATACACACACATACACAACACAAAGCTATTAGTGAGTTACATATATTTCTGTAGAACATTTGCAGAAACAATAGATTAAGGTTTGTCTAGAAAGGAAACCATAAAGATTGTTATCTGTGCTTTTGAAAGAAATAGTAATATTCATGAGATTATATATCCATTGCAATATGAATTGAAATGTAGTGCTTGAAAAGCTTCTTAAAAATCCATCTTTTAGAAGCCTTTACTTTTTAAAAAAATGTTAATTTTTTATGAATTTTATCTTCTTACCACTTCTTACCACTATTTTAAAAGTTCATAGTAAGCTCTAAGAATAAACTACACTATGGTGTATTAAATATTATGCTTTTTGAATCAAAAATAAATCATTCAAATTGTTAAATGCCTTAGACATTTTGCCAAATATTCAGAAACAAGGGTGAAAGAATTTCTTTCACTTTTTAATTTATTTTCTTTTAAAATATGGACTCCTCAGAATATCCTCTGTGGTCATATTAGGTGCTGCCTTTGTTGAGACTCAGGGTATGCCTATATACTATCTGATAGCTTAATGAAGAGTTGAAAATTGAACCAGCTGTCTAGTGTTTGGTCCATTTTAAATCATGGATCTGTTTGTTTAAATAAATTCAAATTTTTGTGTGAATATTTTTTGCATGCATTTGTGTTTTCTTGTTATTACCTTTCATCCATATGTTTTGGCATCATATAGACACAGATATAGTTAAAAGATTTTCTGAAAAGTTTGCATATATTTTTGGCAGAACAGTTTAATAAATTCAGATGTCTGAGGACAACTGAATTAGGGATACTTCATTCATTTTTAATAGTGAGGTTATAGGTAGAGACTTCATCCTGAAAAGGCGGATCCATGATATTGCATTATACTGTATAATCTGCAATAAAGAACCAGTTTCATTTGCTTCTTTCCTCTTTTACACACTAAGTCTTGTGCATTTAAAATAGATCATTTTTTTCTATGATACTTGAACTTTACATATTCAATAACGTGAGAGAATAGAGAGTAAAAGCCATTGTCTAACACATATCTCCTACTCTTTTTGGAAGGAAAATTTGAAATATGCATTCAGTGAATTTATTTAAGCAACTATTGTATCCAAAACATATTTTCCTATAAAAACAACAAATATTTCACCATTTGCCAAAACTACAACGTGTTACTGAATCATTTTTATTCTTACACTGCAGATTTGAACAAAAAACAATATATATATATATATATTTTAAAATGTTAATAACTTCCTCATTAGCTTAGGAAGTAGATACACTTACAAATATTGTGTGCATATACACATAATATAATATGTGTATAAACTTATTCATATATTCATTATTCCATGTAACAGTTTCTAAAGAATATTTTTAATAGCAAAAGTGATGTGCTACAGTCTGGGTGCTCAAACAATGCCTTAAAGAATCAGAAAATGACAAAGAAAATACTAGCAGCTGGCTTCAAAAAAGAAATAATATAATGTTTTCATAAGCTAGGAAGGACCCTAAAGATCACCTATTTCAAGAGCCTTTATTTTTGTGTGTGTGTGTCCTGGACTCTTTTGACAATCTAGTAGAGCCTTTGGGATCCTTCATGGAATCATGTTTTTAAATGCCTAACATAAAATATGTATACTTATGAAGGAAATCAATTATATTGAAATACAGCTGTCAAAATGATAATAAAGCAAGTTCAATGATCACAATAAGAACCCCTTATGTAGACCGATTTCATTTCATGTCCCTGCACCTCCCACACCCAGTCCTCTCTCCATTTCACAGATGAAAGACAGGAGATATAGAGTGCTGTTAATTGTTCAGTTTCATACAACTAATCATTTATTTCATCATAATATTATTTCATTATATTCATATATTATAATGCACTTAACCATTCCCACTAGATGGACACCTCCTTAGCTTCTAGTTCTTTTCTAATATTAAAAGAGTTGATTAGCAAACTTTTAAAGGACTGGGTTAAATTAATTTTTGTTCTGAATTCTGCCCCTCAGCAGTAGACCTGGTTTCTCTGGTGTTATGATTGGAACTAAGGAAATTTCAGGTAACTCCTTAAATTCACTGCCCTTAAAGAGGATAACAAGTCAATCAGTTTCAGTTGAAATTTATAATCAGAATGCTAGTGGATACTTTACACTGTGAAGATATGCCAAGCCTAACATTGTTTTCAAAGAAAAATATGATAAGCAATAAGCCTATCATTCAGTCACAAAATACTATTTTGGAAATGAGCAGCTTAATAAAACATTACACTATTTTAAGAAAAAAAATCAGTTTTTTTTTTATTTTCCATTTGCATTCTAGACTGAAAATCACCAAATATTCCTGTAAACTAAAGAATAACATCAGAAAATCTTAATTTTCATATATATATATATATATATATATATTGCCTTCTAAGCAAAATTTTCTTTTAGATCTTTAAAAACACACGTGTATCCCTATATATGTATACACATATTTATTTAGAACTGCATTTTCAAACTTTGACCTAATTTTTAAAATCTTATTGATTCAATTGCTTATGAGAGTAATTTCTCTATCCTTCACTAATTTAGACAGTTGATTTGGAAAAATAAAAATAAAAATAGTAGCAGTCTTTGGTTTCGGAATTATAGGACATAATTCTTTGAATTTCCATTTTGGTAGGGAACTATGTGTAAGATATAATCTACATAAATCAATATGGGATATAATTCAGTTCAGGAAATGATCTCTGGGGAACAGGACTGGGTAGGCAGTGAGTAGAGGGAATGTGCCATCTATATAAAATTGGGGAGTAGGTGATGTGATCTTTTCTGTGCACCTCAACCTGGTCACCCACCCCCAGCCAAGCGCTACTCTGACTGCATCTCTCATATATGGATGGAGCTAGGGAACTCCACAGCACTAGCACCGCTGCTTCAGTCTCCCTCATTTTGCTGCCATGATCATCCAGCAGGACCTCATGAGCCATGGGGCTAGATGTTCTCTGACATTTATAAGATTCAGGAGAACCCAAGCGGGCTGTGCCTGGAGGTAGAAGATGATCAGTGGGACAGAGAGTACCAATGATGATTCACTCATTAGTGTATATGCCTCTGCTGAATGTCCTGAGGGTGAAGTAACAGATGCTTCTGTGATCACTGTAATTGACATAGTAACAAACCATAAAATGTAAGAAAGCATTTATACTCCCCCAAATAAATCCTATAAAAATATGTCAAAGACTACATGAAATTAACCAAAGGCAGACCTGAAGAACACAAGCCAGATAGAGTAAAACTTTTTATGAAGGGAGATGCAGAACAAATCAAACATATCTTTGATAATTTAAAAATCATTTTTCAATTTCAATTTAAAATTTTTAAAAATCAGTTCTTCATAGGTCAAAACATGAATCCAGATGTAATGGTGGCTCTCTTAGACTTTGATGAAAATGATGTATGTATGGTTTTCTTTAAAGATGGTTTATAAATACAGAAATGTTTATAAATTCAAATGATTACTTTGAATCACCTGTCATAACTGGGTGCTGCTTTTTATCATCTTCTCAACACTAAGACGTGGAGAAACTTGGACTGATGTTACCTTGAGTTTTATTCAATTATGTTTGAATTTGATTTGTTTCCAGTGAAAGCATTGTTTTTTTTTTTTAATCTGTCATGTAGATTGTCTAAAATAGCATGAATCTAAATCTCCCTCCCCCCCCCAAAAAAAAATATGGTTTTGAATCTAACTTTATGCTAAGGACAAATACAAATAGTCTATTACTCATTCTAAATGTTCTTTCATTACTATTTACAGAAATCACTTCTACACAAGCCAATTAACACTGAAGCTGTGCATAGAGTTTACCACTGCTTAGTCTCCACAATCCATTTGCAACTGTCATACCAAATATAGCTACATACTACCTATGGATTCTAGGGATAATTTAGTTTTGTTTGATTATCTATAGTCAAACTCTGAAGCTCTACTTTCTACTCCAAAATGAGGAGTGTATCTCTTATGGCCAATAAAGTCCTTATGTTTTTAAATTTTATCTTTCTTGGTAGCTAAAAATTCAGTCATTATAATGACCTTAAAAGTCAAGAGAAACCAGAAGATTTTGCCAGTATCAACATAAACGTATTGCAAATGTAAATAATTATGAAAGACATCCTAGATATAAAGAAATACAACATGGTCTATAATATGATCTTTGTCTATAGAGAATCTGGAGTTAATTTGAAGAGATAGGATACTCACAGTGAAGATAAATGATATCTAAGTCTACGTTTTAAACAAAGAGAGCAGACAATAAATAGGTAGTACAGGAATTGAGCAGAATAGGGATCTATGAATGAAACAATCTGGGAAGATATTTAAGAGAGGATGAGACTTAACTGAGATTCTGGTGGGGGGGAGTATAAGACAAAGAAAATAACTGGTGAGTGAAGGATATTTGTTTCCTTCATTGGAGAAGAACTGGCCATACATATAGAATAGAAGACTAAGATAAGTTGAAGAAGGTTTCTGTAGAAGAAACAGGGAAAATAATATCAGAATAATAAAAGGGAAAGTTGTGGAAGGTCTTGTTCATTACAATATGTAGTTTGGACTTCATTCCAAAAATAACGCGAAATTATATTTTGTTCCACAGTTTTATCAATAACTTGCATGAAAAAATAGATTGCATACTCATCAAATGGTCTAATAACATTAATCTGGTGGAATATATAATTGGTTGGGTGATGATGAAAGTTTGTATACAAATGAGAACTTTATATGTATCCCTACTCTCTCTCTCTCTCTCTCTCTCTCTCTCTCAATATATATATATATATATATATATATGTGTGTGTGTGTGTGTGTGTGTGTGTGTGTGTATATATATATATATATATATATATATATACACACACATATATATGTATGTATATAGTAAATTACATATACATTCCCGACTACATTATTCACTATTTTAGCTATTCTCCCATTATTATGACATCTGCAAATTTCCATATGCCATTTATGTCTTCTTCTAAGGCAGTGATAATTGTTAATATCAAAGTTCTAGAAATAGGTTTCAGGTCACTTTAGTATATACCTACCCTCTCATTGATATTTTAACAACTACTTTTTGTCTGCTTAGTCAACTAATTATTATTTCAACTAAATTCAGAAGTAGCTAACTTTCACTTCTCCATCTTGTCATCAAGAACAACTTACAAGTCACTGACAAATGCTTTGCTTAAATCTGGATTTGTAATATAGCTGAAACAATCCTCTTCTCTACCAGTTTAGGAACCCTATAAGAAAAACAAAATTAGAAAGCAAAAGTACTTTGGCATGATCTAGCATTGGTGAAGCAATGCTGCCTATAAATTTCTTAATGCTCATAAACTCTTTTTAAAATTATAATTTCTAAACTTTTTCCAGGAATAAGAATTAATCTTCTTGACCTATATTTTGCAGGCTAAAACTTCTACTATTTACTCACCCACCAACTAAAACAATTCACCTTTTTCTTTTTTGTGACTGTTTTCCTGAATGCTATAATTTCTATTTGTGTTTATTTTAAAGAAATGTTAAGTTCTGTTTTTCATACCATTTTGATTTCATAATAATTACTTTTCCAAACCTTCCCTTTAACAAAGAAAAAGCTTTACATATATTTTAAAATGCTATTTCTACTTCCTCTTATGCCACAGCTGGGACTTTAGCCTTATATTCAAAATGTGATAGCCTCATTGCCATTTTGAGATGATTCTCAAATTAAGCTTTTTGCAGACTAGAGCATTACTTTTAATCTTCCTCCATTCTTCTGTTTAGTGAATGAACTTGTTCTCTAAATTGGTACTTACTTGTTTGTCATATTTTTTTGCTCGTCAAGAAGATCAAAGTATTTGCTGACTAAGACAGTTTCTGGTCTTTTTTGGCCACATCTGATCAAGAAAAACTCTTAACTTGATTTGGAAGATCTTATTAAATGTACATTTTCTAGTTTTTTATTCTCTGCAACTCATGTCAACATATAAATTATAATAATCTTCTGGGTAATTATTTTATTTGTGGCCTTTGTGGGTACCATATGTTGGAATGATTAAATCTCTTGAAATATTTCCAATTGCCATAGGCATGTGATAAAAACAACTCTGACAACTCCTTTGTGAGTTTTTCCAAGGAAAATATGTGAATTGTCATTTGCTTTAAATGAAGCATATTTATCATTATGTTCTATATGTGACAGAGATTTTATAAGTACATACATGTATACACATATGCACACATATATTCATTTTGAATATATTGCAATTCCTCTAGTAGAATATTATTGGACATTTAGAGCTTCAATAATTAAGGCCATATTTATAGGGTACCTAAAAATAGGGGACTTTTTTGGTGCTCTCTGACCCTAGTATTACTTTTTTTTTTTTTTTTTTTTAGCAATTACACATTTATTATACAAATTTAAGGCATACTCTCAGAAAGATAACATCCATGGGAAAAGTGAACATGCATGGGAACCATGTCAGGTTGCAAGGATAGTGGGGCAATCTATGTCTGAGATATAGCTAAGAAAAGAGTCTCAATGGACTCATAGCAATGAGCTAACTTTTAGCTTCAGCTAAAATCTTCATCAACAGTACCTCTTCCTTGTGAGAATTGACCCTAGTATTACTATAGAAGAAGCCTCAGCAACTTTGAAATGTGATCTTCTTAAAATGCCATATTCGTAACATCTTGGTCCTTATATCTAGAGTTTATGCTAGTTTTTTAGCCCCTTTTAAATGGAGCCCAAGCTACATATTGTGATTCAGAGCTCTCCGTAATTATAATGCAGTGTACTTTATGTAAACATCAGAGATTTTGAGCTAGAAGACAATTCAGAGGACATTCAACCCAAAACCTTTTTACTGAGGAGGATATAAAGGCACCAACAGCTTGAACAACTTGCCTAAGGTCACAAAAGTACTAAGTAAAAAAGCTGAGATTTCAACTCAAGTTCTCTGATTCCAGGTCCATTGTTTTTTTTCAAAGTATTGTGTTTCTTCCAATTTTATCTTCTATTTATTTCCAATGTGTATCTTTTTTTCACAATAAAATCATGTTTTTGTTGTTATTGTGTTGTTCCTCAAAAGAACAATGTTCCTGTCTCTCAATATTTCCTTTTGTAGTTCCACACCTAGAAATTCCCCTTCCTTCTTTTTCCCTATCTATGTCTTTTCCTTGCTTAAAGATCCCTCTCAAATCTTTCTTCTTCCTGAAGCTGAACCTGACAACTGACAACTCTGATGCACACTTATCTCTCTCCTTGTTGAGAAACAATATAAGATTATAATTTATAGACACATGACAACACCTAACTATATTTTGTCCAGTTTTAGACTCATTATATTATGATTCCAAATCATAATATGACTAAAACTAATAGCTCCCAGAGAGCAAAGAACTTGTTAGCTTTTCTACTTTTTTTTCATAAAAGCAAAATAGTACAGAGCACACAGTAGGTACTTGATATACTTTCACTGACCCAAAATAAATTAAATTTAGCTAAACCTGTATGGCAGACAATTGACACTTCATTACAACGCAGAAAGGATATACTCTTGCTTGAGCTTTTATGTCCAATTTGTTCTTCTCTCAAACCCCTTGACAAAGACAAAACCTTTTAATCTGTTTGCAAAATATTCCCTCCTTCCTCTCTTTTTACCTCTGCTTTTGTGTGATATACTGTCCTTGCCTATTACCCCTTTATAGCTGTTTTGTTAAAGTTCATACCGCAAAGACCTGTAAAAGAAATTTATGGCTCTGGGGATTTCAGCAAATTCTAAATAACCATAACATGAACATGAAGCATTAATTAAAGACACTAGAGTCTAAGTTATAACGGGAATTCTGACATTTAAGGCCCTGGTACCATGTAAATTTAGAATGGTATGACAAACAGTGAGTAATTTGATGGTCAGAAGGTTATAATGGATACCTTAATACTTTGTCATGAAAAACTGTCTGTCCTTGCTCTAACCCCTACACAAGGGCTCAGAGGCCTCCTTCATAAAATATAACCGTGCCTAAACATTTTTGCAATAACTCACATGTAAACTGGGCTTTTCTTTGTAAGCATCGGAGACTAAACAAAACCTCCAAATTTGCAAATAAAACATTTATTTAAACATAAATTTCAGCTTATCACAACGTATTTCATACTGTCACCACAGATTTCATTTCATTTTATTATTATTATTTTAAAAGGAAGAGATCATAAGATTCAACCTGGTAATCTAAGGACACTGTTCTGTAGACTTACTGTTTAGTGATTAAGTTTAAGTTTCCTTGCCTATATGTATAGACCTTCCACAGAAATGACTTTCAGTTTGTCTGGAATAAAATAATGACAAGAGTTTGGTAAAGAAAAAAGATCAAAATCCAGAACAATTGTTATACATGGACTTGTCTGGTATTTTCAGTTCATTTAAACTGTTCTAGCTGTCCTAACTGCTCCAAATAAAAAAACTTATCTACAGCATGAATGTTGCTCTCAAACTTCTGGGCAATAGATTAAAAGAAAGTTTTGGTTAAAGAATTATGAAAAAAGGACATAACATTTTGTATAGAAACATGTATATATTAGTATGCACATATTCATGCTAACACATATATTCATAGATAATTATCAGTAGAACAATAAGTATTAATCATGTTTTATATGTATGTATCTAAAACTGATTTTTATGAAGAATAATATTAAAGTGTTCTCTTTGACACATTCTTTATTTTTTATTTCATTTTTTAAATTGAAGTTATTATTTTTTAGTGCATCTATTACTATCCTCAAAATGATCGTTCCCATCCCATCACTCTCTGCTGCCATAATTATGTATCAATTGTCAAAATAAATTAATATACTTGGCATGACTAAGAATGCATCTCTTCTCCAGCATCTTAAGTTCATTACCTCTGGGTCAAAAGATAGGAGATATATTGGATTAATCTATCTTGAAAAATCTACTTTTTCCTTTCAATTTTTTTCAGATTATTGTTATAATCATGTATATTGTTCTTTTATCCATGCTCATTTCAATTTTTATAACTTTATATGTGTTTCTATGTTCTACATTCATTATTCTCAACATTTATTATGGCACAACAATACTCTAATATATTAATATGCCACAATAGTTTAGACACGTCCCTGTTGATTACCATGCCATCATTTCTGTTCCTGTATATTTGTTTTGTTTTGTTTTTCCTGTTTGATATACTTTGCATTTATATCCAAAGGTAGCATTGGAATGAAGAGAATGTACATTTTAATGACTTTAGATGTAGTTCTAAAATTTTATTCAAAAATAGTTGAACCAAATAACATTGCAAAAATAGTGTATCAGTGAATATTGTACTCAATCTCTCCAACAATTTTTATTTTCCCCCATGATTGAAAAATTCTATAGGTATAAGAAGATCATGAGAAAGTATATAGGTTTCATAGGTATAGTCTAAATATTGAGAAGGAAACTCAAAGTGTGTTTGGTTTTTTTTGTTTAATTTGCATTGTTTGCTTAATGATTTAGAGCATTTTATATGCTTTTAATAGTTACTACTTATTTATTTGACAACTATTTCATAATAAACTTGGAGCATTTGCCCATTGAAGTAAATAGTCTTTGAAAAATACTAATATGATCTTATATATATATTATAGCAAATATGCATTCTGTAGTTTTATTAAAAATCTTTCTGTTGCTTTTTAGTAGTGTATGAAAGCCTCATGATATTTGATATCCTCCTGCTCACTTAAACTTATTATTTCAACCTTATTTTTGAGGGAACATTAGGTATTTTTTAAGCAAATTATTATTTCAGCAGCAAAGATTAATAATTTTCTTTGCTTTCTACCTATATTTATTCTTGGAATTTTTACTTTCATAATATTAAAACTATTTTAACTATATTAAATAATAATGGTGACCAAAAAAACCTCTGATCACATTAGAAAGAATTTTTGTGTTCCTCAATTATACATAAGGATTTTTCCTAGACTCTAATAGGTGAAATCAAATGATAGGAATTAGAAATAAGCAATTGAAATTAGGAGGACCTGAGTTCAAATACTCCCATAGATTTACTTTCTGTCTAACCACCAATAAAACAATCTTTCTCTATCTCAGTTTTTTCCAGTATAAAATGAGGATAATACTTGCACCTATTTCAAAAGTTTGTTGTGGAAATCAAATGAGATAATGTATGTAATGTGCTTTATCATAATTTTTTATCTATTTTTAAATTTATTTTTATTCATGTATTTTTCAATATATTTTTATCTAAATAATTGTGATAACAAATGGTCACCCATGTTGCACTTATGAGAAAGGCTTCTAATGTTTTTTTGTAGGTAATATATACAAATATTTTAATGTAATTTTCTTTGTGAGATTTAACTTTCAAATCATTTCCCTTTTCCACTCATAAGAAATGAAGCAAAATCATATTAATTATATATTTATACATGTGAAATCATGCAAAATTAATTTTCCTATTTGCTATAATACTCAAAAAAGTGTCAAAAAAAAGAGAAAATGATACTTCAGTTTGCATTCAATTGATCATTTTTCTCTCCAGAAATTGTGTGTGTGTGTGTGTGTGTGTGTGTGTGTATGTGTGCTTTCATTCTGAATCTTCTGGAATTTTCTTGGATCATTGTACTTATTAGAGTTAGCAAAGTCTTTCATAGTTAACTATCAATACTATTTTGTTGTTACTATGTGCATCATCTCCCTGCTCTCACTTCACTTTACTTCAGTTTATAAAGATTTTGTCATTTTTTTCTCTGAAACAGCCCATCTTCATTATTATTATTTCTTTTTTTCGTAAAAGCACACAATGCATTTTGGAAAGATCCAATCAGATATTGCTAAAATAAACAATTTACTTTTTAAATGGAAACTCAGATTTAAGTGTGACAGCTTTTAGATAAATGAGCTGTTCTATATTTTAAAATGTATCTTAAAAATAAATTGTTATACTTCATTGTTGGTAGATAATTAAAATAGCAAAAGAACAATTAGAATGTTAGAATTTCAACATTGTCTTTGATAGGAAGAATCACTATGAACACCTTACATTGACTCAGTTTCATTCCATGTTAATTACACAAAAACTATACAAGCCCAACAATTTTCCAAAATTGATCAATGGAAATGTGAAATGTATAATCATGTAAAATATATCTGTGTTAGTCATGTTGTAAAAGAAAACATAAACCAAAATAAAAGCCCAAGAAAAATAAAGTATGTTTTAATAAAAATATATTTCAATCAGAATTTGGACACCATCAGTTTTTTCTCTGGGGAAGAATAGCTTTTTTTTAACATAAGTCTCTCAAAGTTGTTTTGAATCATTGTATTGCTTAGAATAATTAAGCATTTAGTTGACCATCTTACAATATTGCTGTTAAACTCTTTTCTGGGTTCTACTGATTTCATTTTGTATCAGTTCATGCAAGTTTTCTAAGAGTGTCTAGCTTAACATTTCTCATATCATAATAGTATTCCGTCACAATCGCACAGCACAAATTGATCAGTCATTCTCTAATTCGTGGCCATTGTCTCAATTTTCAATACATTACCATCAGAAAAGAATTGCTATACATATTTGGATATAATTGGAAATTATTCTTCATAATGGTTGAATCTATTTACAAACTTGCCAATACTGCACAAATGTCTCAATTTTCCTATATCCAGCTACGAATCATTTTCCTGATCTGTCCTGTTAGCCAATATCATAGATGTGATACAGTACCTGCTATGTTTTAATTTGAATTTTTCCAATCAATAGTGATTTATATCATTTTAACATATATGTCTATAGATAGCTTTTTTCCCCTTCATCTGAAAACTGACTGTATTTTAATCATTTGTCAATTTGTGAAAGGTTCTCTGTGTGTGTGTGTGTGTGTGTGTGTGTGTGTGTGTTTGTCTTGCATAAATTTCACTTATTTCTTTATAGATATGAGAGATGAGGCCTATATTAGAGAAACACTTCATTTTTACATGTATTATTACTAATTATATTTCCTTCTTTTCTAATTTTGCCCGTTTATTCTACTCTCTCTCTCCTTTTACCCTGTTCCTCCTCAATAGTGTTATGTGTCTTATGATTGCTTGCCACAATCCATCCTCCTTTCCATTATCACCCTTATTCTCTTATTTCCTTCCCCTCCTACTTTCCCATGAGATGAAATAGATTTCTGTGCCAAGTTAAATATGTGTGCTATTCCCTCTTTGAGCCAATTTCACTGAGAATTGAGCCAACCTCCAATGAGGTGCAAGTGTTCCCTGTCACATTCCCCAATCTATTTCTCCACAGAAATGACTCTTGCCTCTCTTATGTGAGATAATTTAACCCAAACTTAACTCTCCCTTTCCCTATCTTGAAGGACATTCTTTTTTCCTAATCCTTAGTTTTATTTTTAAAGACATTATCTCATGATATTCAAATCGATATATTTCTAATTGCCCAAATAATGAGAAGGTTCTCTTGCGTTTCAAATATGATCTTCACATGTGGCAATGTCAACAGTTTATCATTATTAAATCCTTTATTTTTCCCATGTTAATCTTTTTATATTTCACTTGGAATTAGTATTTAAAAGTCAGATTTTTTATTTAACTTTAGTCCTTTCATCAGGAATGTGTAAAAGTCCTCTATTTCATTGAATGTCTGTTTTCCTTTCTGATGGATTATACAGTTTTGATGTGTAAATGATTCTTGGTTAAAATCCCAGCTCCTTTGGCTTCTGGAACATCATACCAAACCCTCTAGTCCTTTAATGTAGAAGGTGATAAATCTTATATTCTCCAAACTGTAGATCAATGATACTCGGATTGTTTCTTTCTGTTTGCAATATTTTCTCCTTTATATGGGAGCTTTGGAAATTAGTTATACTATTATTGGAAGTTTTCATTTTGGCATCTTATTTTTATTTTCCCCAGTTACATGTAAAATCAATATTTTTCAGTTATATGTACTTTTTTTTTAACTAATTTAATTATGAATCATGTTGGGAGAGAAAAATCAGAAGAAAAGGGAAAAAACAGATGCAAAAAGAAAAAAAAAGTGAAAATAGACTGTGTTGATTTATATTCAGTCTTCATTGTTCTGTCTTTGGATGCAGGTGACATTTTCTGACCAAAATTTATTGGGATTGCCTCAATTCGCTGAACCACTGAGAAGAAGCAAGTCTGTCACAGTTGATCTTTGCACAATTTTGCTATTCTGTGTAAATGTTTTCCTGGTTCTTCTTGTTTCCCTGAGCATCAGTTCATGTAATTTTCCAGGCCTTTCTAAAACCATCCTGTTCATTATTTTTAGTAGGATAATATATCTTGCATAAATTTCATTTATTTCTTCATAAATATGAGAGATGAGGTCTGTATTAGAGAAACACTTCATTTTTACATGTATTATTGCTTTCGTAAGCAAAGTGCTTGCTAATTGGTTTAGGTATATGCTACTTATCATTTTAAGGAAAACATCCTTTATTCCTATGCTACCTGGTGTTTTTAATAGGAATGGATGTTGTATCTTGTCAAAAACTTTTTCAACCATTTCTCACTTGATGGACATCAACTCATTTTCAAATTATTTGCCATCACAAAAAGAGTTGCAACAAATGTTTTTTGTGTGTGTATATATATATATATATATATATATATATATATATATATATTCTTGTCTCTCTTTTATGATTTCTTAGGATACAGACCAAGTAGTGACACTGCTGAATCTCAGGGTATACACAGGTTTATAGCAGTGTATAGTTCCAAATAGCTCTCTGCAATGGTTGGATCATTTCACAACTCCACCAATAATGCATTAATGTACCATTTGTTCACATCCCCTCTGACATTTACCATTATCTTTTTCTATAATCTTTAGCCCATCTGAAAAATGTTAAGTGGTACCTCAGAGTGATCTTAATTTTCATTTCTCTAATTTATAGCAGTTTAGAGCATTTTTTCATGTGACTATAAATGACTTTAATTTCTTTAATCCGAAAATTATCTGTTCATAACCTTTTGCCAGTTATCAATTGGGGAATAAAATCAAAGCTGATCATTTTGCATTAAATAAAATTGTCACTTTATTTGTGTGAAAAGTGTTTTGTAATTGTGTTCATATAGTTCCAGGATTTGTCTTGGCTGGTAGGCACACACACACACACATTTTATTTGATTCACACTTTTTTTTTTTGGAAAATGGAATTTCTCTTTTTATCTCCTGCTG
The DNA here is from genome assembly GCF_902635505.1 of Sarcophilus harrisii. Taxonomy (NCBI): domain Eukaryota; kingdom Metazoa; phylum Chordata; class Mammalia; order Dasyuromorphia; family Dasyuridae; genus Sarcophilus; species Sarcophilus harrisii. The sequence continues at coordinate 374,437,249 of NC_045426.1, read as the reverse complement.
CTGGGCTTCATTAACAACATATAGAAATGTTGATGATTTGTGTGAGTTTATTTTATATTCAATAACTTTTCTAGAGCTGTTAATTGTTTCAAGTAGATTTTTGGATAATTCTTTATTCCATTATTTAATATTCAAATAAGGATAGTTTTTTTCTCCTCATTGCCTACTTGAATTCCTTAATTTTTTTTTCTTTTCTTATTGCTAAATCCAACATTTCTAGCACAATATTGAATAATAGTGGTAATAATGGGCATCCTTATTTCACCTCTGCTATTAATGGGAATGTGTCTAGTTTCTCCCCATTATAAATATGCTTGCTGATTGGTTTAGGTAGATGCTACTTATCATTTTAATGAAAACATCCTTTATTGCTATGCTAGTTGGTGTTTTTAATAGGAATGTATCTTGTAATAATTTTTTTCTGCATCTATTGAGATTATCATATGATTTCTGTTAGTTTTATTATTGATATGGTCAATCATGCCAGTAGTTTTTTATATGAACCATTCCTGAAATTCTGGTATAAATTCCACTTGATCAAAGTTTATTACTTTATTAATAAGTTGCTGTAATCTTTGATAAATTTTTGTTCAAGATTTTAAATCAATTTTCATTAGGGAGATTGGTCTATAATTTTCTTCTTCTATTTTGACTCTTCCTGTTTTGGGTATCAGCACTATATTTGTGTCATATAAGGAATTTGACAAAACTATCTTTGGACTAATTTTTTCCAAATAGTTTATTGTTAGAATCCTTACAAAGTGTTAAGTCATTAGAGTTGATAGAAACAATACTTGTGTTTATACTTGTAAGAGTTTACACATTAGAGCTCACAAGAACTCTTGGAACCAGGCAGAAAGATAGGCCTTTAAGAAAACTAACTGGGCTATTTTGGAAGAGACAATAAAAGAATGGATTTTAACTCCTGGCTGTATTTGAGGTGATTATTACTCTGAACTAAAACTAAGGCTGCCTCCAGGAAACCTCCCCGCGAAACCTGCTCCTACAGAGAACCATCATATTATACAAAAGAAGAGAATACCACATTTTGGCGCCCAATGTGGGGCCACTTTTAGAAAAAGAAGAACATTATAGTTTATATAGCATTGTAAATCATTCTTTTTTAAATATTTGGTAGAATTCACTTGTAAATCCAGCTGGACCTGGATATTTTTTCTTAAAGAGGTCATTGATGGCTTGTTCAATTTCTTTTTTTTTTTTCAAAATGCGACTAAGTATTTTTTTTCCTGTTTAGTTAATCTGGGCAACATATAATTTTGCAAATATTCATCCATTTCAATTAGATTCTCAGATTTGTTGGCATATAGTTAGGCACAACAACTCCTAATTATTGCTTTAATTTCTTCATTATTGGTAAATTCACTCTTCATTTTTTATGCTAGTGATTTCTTTTGTTTTTTTAATCACATTAACTAAATTTTAATATATTTTATTTGTTTTTTTCCATAAAAGGAACTCAGATTTATTAATTTAATAGTTTTCTTATTTTCAATTTTGTTAATCTCATCATGGATTTTCAGGATTTTAATTTTAATTTAATTGGGACTTTTTAATTTGTTCTTGTCCTTGCATGCCCTTGATCTCTTTATCTATTTCCCTTAGGTTGGTATGTTGTCTTACTATCTCATTTTCTTGGATGAAATTTTTGATTGTTTATATAATTTCTTTTTTGACATACATCTTTAGATTAGATTATATAATTTGCAATTGTTTTTGATTCTTTGACTTTATTGAATTCCATTTTTATTGAATTGTAATCTTAAAAGGAAACACTCATTATATCTGCCTTTCTGCATTTGATTGTGAGTCTTTATGTTCTAAAACACAATTGATTCTTGATATTGATACCACCTCATTGTCAATGTTACCAATGTTACCTTTAACAAAATGTACTTTTTACATTTTTTTTCCTTAAGAGATTTATTAATTTTTAATACACATTACTTTATGAATCACTTTGGGAGAGAAAAATCAGAGTGAACAGGAAAAACTCATGAAAGAAATTAAAAAAAAACAGAAAAAAAGTGAACATAGCAAGTGATGATTTACACTACTCAGTCTCCTTACTTCTTTTTCTGGATATAGATGGCATTGTCTGTACAAAATCTGCTGGGCTTGCTTTGGATCATGAAAACACTGAGAAAAACCAAGTCTTTCATAATGGATCATCAGACATTTCTTTTGTTATTGTGTACAATGTATTCTTGGTTCTGCTTGTTTTGCTCAGCATCAGTTTGTGTAAATCTTTCCAGGTTTTCTAATATCGGCTTCTTAATCATTTTTATAGAATAATAATATTCCTTTATCTTCATAAGCACAACTTGATCAGTGGTCATCTACTCATTCTCCAGTTCTTTGCTACCAAAAAAAGAGCTGCTACAAATGTTTTTATACATGTGAGTCCTTTTCCCTCCTTTATGCTTTCTTAAAGCCCTTTTGGCATAGTTCTAAATTGCTTTCCAGAATAATTGGATCATTTCACAATGCCTCCAACAATGTATCAATGTGCTTGTTTTCCCACATCCCCTCCAACATTTAGCATTATATTTTCCTATTATTTTAGCCAATCTGAGAGACATGAGGTGGTACTTCAGAGTTTTAATTTGAATTTTTCTAATCAATAGTAATTTGGAGCATTTTTTCATATGACGATAGATGGTTTAATTTCTTAATCTGAAAATTGGCTGTTCATATCCTTTGACCATTTATCAATTTGGGAATGACTTGAATTCTTTTAAGTTTGATACAATTCATTACATATTTAGAATGAGACCTTTATCAAAAATGTTGGCTGTAAATTCTTTCCCCCATCTTTGCACTTCCCTTTTAATCATGTTTCTGTTGTTTTTGTTTGTGCAAAACCTTTTTAATTTAATGTAATCAAAATTGTCCATTTTGCCTTTCATAATGTTTTCTGATTCTTCTTTGGTTATACATTCCTCTCTTCTTCCAAAATTTAATACGTAAATTATCTTTGTGGTATTATCATTTATGTGCAAATCATGTACTCACTTTTATGTTACTTTGCTATGGGGTGTGAGATGTAAGTCTATATTGAATTTCTGACATATTATTTTTTTCAGTTTCCCCAGAAATTTTTGTGAAATATTGAGTTCTTATGCCAGAAGTTAGAATTTTTGGATTTATCAAAAACTAGACTACTATAGTAATATGATTATTGTGTCTTATGTATCTACTATATTCCATTGATCTGCCATTCTATTTCTTATTCAGTACTAAATGGTTTTGATGACTGCTGCTATATGTTATAGTTTTAGGTCTAGTATTGCTAAGCCAACATGTTTTGTATTTTTTCCATTAATTTCTTGGATATTCTTGACCTTTTGTTCTTCCAGATGAATTCTGTTATTTTTTCTAGCTCTATAAAATAATTTTTGGCAGTTTGGTATGGCATGGAACAAGTAGACCAATTCAGGTGGAATTGTTTCTTTATTGCATGAGTTTGGCCATTTGTTTAGATCTGACTTTGTGATCAAAGTGTTTTGTAATTGTGTTCATATAACAGATGGATTTGTCTTGGCAGATAGAAATCCAAATATTTTATTTTGTCTAGAGTTATCTTAAATGAAATTTCTCTTTCAATCTCTTCCTCCTGGGCTTTGTCAATAATATATAGAAACACTGTTGATTTGTGTGGTTTTATGTCACATCCTGAAATTTGCTAAAGTATTAATTGTTTCAAGTAGTTGTTCAAGGATTTTCCAAGTATATCATCATATCACTTGCCAAGAGTGATAGATTTAGTCTCATCTTTGCCTATTCTAATTCCTTTAATTTCTTTTAATTTTCTTATTTATTGGAATGTCAACATTTCCAGTACAATATTCAATAATAGTGGTTATAATGTGCAACCTTGTTTTCACACCTGCTTATTGGGAATGCATCTAGCTTCTCTCCATTACAAATAATGCTTGCTGTTGGTTTTAGATAGATACTACTTATTATTTTAAGGAAAACTCCCTTTATGCATATGCTTTCTAGTATTTTTAATAATAATGGATGTTGTCTTTTGTCAAAAGTTTTCTTCATCCTTTTAGATTATCATATGATTTCACTGATTTTTTTGTTGACATTGTTATAGCAATAGTTTTCCTGATATTGAACTAGTCCTGCACCCAAGTGGGGTACAAATCCCACTTGATTATAATATATTATCCTGCTGATAAGTTGCTGCAATCTTTTTGTTAGTTTTTATTTATTTTTTTGCATCTATATTTATTAGGGCAATTGATTTGTAATTTTCTTTTTCTGTTTTGGCTCTTCGTGGTTTAGGTATCAGTACCATATTAGTGTCTTAGAAAGAATTTGATGGAAGTGCTTCTTTACTTATTTTTCAAAATACTTTACATAGTGTTGGATTTAATTGTTCTTTAAATATTTGATGGAAATAAGTCATAAATCCATCTGGCTCTGGAGATTTTTTCTTAGAGAATTCATTAATGGCTTGTTGATTTCTTTTTCTTGAGGGATTTTTTAAGTAATTTATTTCCTCTACTGTTAACTTCAGCAATTTATATTTTTGTAAATAGACATTCATTCCAGTTAGATTCTCAGATTTGTTGCTGTATAAATCTCAAATTTACTTGATACATATGCAGTAGGGCAAAATAGCTCCTAATTACTGCTTAAATTTTTTTGTCATTGGTGGTACGTTTACCCTTTGCATTTTTAATGTTGTTAATTTGGATTTTTTTCTTTCCTATTTCTAATCAAATTAGCCAAAGGTTTGTGTGTTTTGTTGGTATTTTCATAAATCAACTCTTATTTTTCTGTTAATTAGTTTAGTAGTTTTCTTAATTTCAATTTTATTAATCTCTCTTTTGAGATTCAGAATTTCTAATTTGATATTTAAATGGGAGTTTTTAATTTATTTTTTTTCTAGCTTTTTTAGTTGCATGCACAATTCATTGATCTTCCTCTTTCTTTATTTTATTCATGTAGCCATTTAGATATATAAAATTTTTGCTAAGAAATGCTTTGTCTGTCTCCAGTAGATTTTGGTATGTTGTCACTTGTTATTTGTATTATTTGTATATTTGTATTATTGGTATTGTTGTCTCTAGGGTGAAATTATGGAGAGTTTCTGTGATTTAATTTCCAATTGGTTTTGTAGTCTATCTTTCCTTGACCCTTTATTGAATATACTATTTATTGCTTCATGATCTGAAAAGGAAGCATTTACTATTTCTGCCTTTCTGCATTTGATTGAGAAGTTTTTATGCCCTAATACATGGTCAGTTTTTGGGTAGGTGCCATGTACTGCTGAGGAAAAGTTGTTTTCCTTTCTGTCCCTATTCAATTTTCTCCAAAGATTTATCATGTATAGATTTTCTAGGATTCTATTAACCTTCCCTAGTTTCTTTCTTCTTTATATTGTGGTTACATTTGTCTTATTCTGAGAGGGGAAATTTGAGTGTTTCCCTCCCACTAATATTGTTTAGCTGTTTATTTCTTCCTGTAACTGGCTTAAAATCCTCTAGGAATTTGGCTGCTCTAACACTTAGTACATATGCATTTAGTCTAGTTACTATTTCAATGTTTGTTATCCTTTATCAAGATGTACTTCCTTATCTCTTTTAATTAGATCCATTTGCACTTTTGCTTTATCTAACATCAGAATTGCTACTCCTGTTTTGCTTTATTTGAACAAAATAGATTCTGCTCCAACCTTGTACATTTACTCTTTATATATCTTTCTGTTTCAAATGTGTTTCCTGTTAACAATACATTATAAGATTTTCAAAAGCAGTCCTGAGGGTCTGCATATTTGCAGTGCTTCCAAGGTGTTGTGATTTTGTTACCATTGTAGACACCGCTATCCTTGTCTTTATTCTGGAAAGGCTCTTGCTTTTCTGCAGATGCATATACTAACCTTGCTTTTAGCCCTGGAACTGTGACAATCTCCTCCCCTCCTGTAACCACAAGTTCTAGTACTTTTTGACCTCTTGAAATTGCAGATAATTTCAGTTAGTTATGATCATATTAAGGAAATGGCCATTAATTCTTTTGGATTCTAATCATTTCAAAATGTAAATTGGTGTTCTTTTTTGTCAAAAGTTTTATCTATATTTACTGATATAAATATGGCATTTTATTGGTTTTCTTAATACAGAATTATTATCTTTATAATTTTTGAACACTGAACTAGGTTGTTTTTCTTTTATAAAGCTGACATTCATAGTGAACAATCTTTTGAATATATTATTATAGCTCTCAATATAATTCATTATTTTTATAAAAAATTCAGAAAATTTGATCTATTTTCTTTCTCTGTGTTACTTTTCTCTAATCTACAACCTCTTTTGTTTCATAGAAATGGTTGGATAAATGTCTTAATTTTTTTTTTGTGAAAGTTCACTAATGCTTCATTTTATTTTCTCAGATGAGTTTTAAAAATTCTCTACTTATCTCTTAATTTGACTATTCCATTTTTTATTTTGTCAACATAGAGTTGAGCAATATAATTTCTGAAATTTTCCTCTATTTTTCTATTTCCTGTATTATTTGTTTTGCAATTTTCTTATTTAACTTTTCTTCATCTCTAATGTCTTATATTAGCTAAAGATCTATCTAATTAGTCTTTAAAACAACTAATTTTATTTGTTAAATCAACTTCATCTTTTTCTGTCAGCTTAGCCAATCTGATAGTTTGTGAGGTGATATCAGAGTTGTATTAATTTGCATTTCTCTAATCAATAATGATTTAGAGCATTTTTCATATGACTATAGATGGCTTTAATTTCCTCAAATGAAAAGTCTGTTCATATCTTTTGAACATTTATCAATTGGGGAATGGCTTGTATTTTTATAAATTTGACACAGTTCTTGATATATTCTAGAAGTGAGAGCTTTGGAAACACTGGCTGTAAAGATTTCTTTCCAGCTTTGTATTTCCCTTTTATCTTGTTTCTGCTGATTTAGGTAGTATAAAAACTTTTAATGTTCTCTATTTCTTCTTTGGTTGTAAATTTCTCCCTTCTCCAAAGATCTGTAAGTAAATTAATAAGTAAATTATGCCATGCTCTCCTAATTTGTTTATACTATCATCCTTTATGCCCAAATCATGTACCCATTTTGACATTATTTTGATATGGAGTGTGAAACACAGCTATGCTGAGTTTCTGACATGATTTTCCAGTTTTCCCAGAAATTTTTGTCAAATAATGAGTTCTTATTCCAGAAGCTAGAGTTTGGGGGTTTATCAAATACTATATTACAATAGGCCTTGACTATTATGTCATGTGTATCTAATTTATTCCACTGATCCACTGTTCTGTTTCTTAGACAGCACCAAATAATTTTGATGACTGCTGCTTTATAATATGGTTTTAAGTTTGAGACTGCTAAGTTACCGTCATTTGTATTTTTTCATTAATTCCCTTGTTATTCTTGACCTTTTGTTCTTCCAGATAAATTTTGTTATTATTTTTTCTAGTTCTTACCCCTACTATAAAAGGAATAATAAATCCTATATCACTAACTAATTTTAACTCTGAATTATTATGTTTTTTATGTTTCATATGTATTACTTATAAACAACATATTTTTGGATTTTGCTTTGCAGTTCTATCTTTTATTTTCATATTTTAGGCATGAGTTCTTTTCATTCATAATCATAGTTATGATTTTTAAGTATGTGTTTCCCTCATTCATAAATCCTTATGATTCTTATCAGTCCAACCTGGGAAATTTATGAAAGGCTTCACAAGAATGTTAGCATATGGTTAAAGACTTGAAAGTAAAATGAAACCAAAAAATTTAATAGGAACAGATAGAAAGGAGCCATTTTTTCTAATATGGGTGAGATATCTCAGCTCAGTATTTTCTAATCATCTCTGTTTTCATTGATTATTTCTCCTGTGAAATACTCCAAATCTTTGTTATATCATTCTCTAGGCATTTTCAAATATGACTTTCTACTATTAGCATTTTTTGTCTATATATCTTACTTCCTGAATTGGCTTATAAAATTGTTAAGGTCATGATCTAGTCATGTTTTATACACCTGTATCTCAATTCTACCATTTACTACTATAGGCAAGTGATCCTAGGCAAGATGCTTAAACATTTTAGGGCTTGGTTTGCCAATCTGTAACACAGAAATAATTATGTTTGCACCAGTTATTTCATAAGACTGCTTTGAGGAAAGTGCTTTGCAAAATCTAAAGTGTTATATTAATGCATTTTTGTTATTGATAATGATTACATTGACTACATTGGAAGTTACTCATAATGAGAGCATGGTTTCTGTTACATAGTTATTGAGTCATCTAGAATTGTGTTTTGATTGTAGTAGGCATTTTTAAACTTCAGGAATAAAATGACTGATTGAACACAGTGCTATTTCTGAAGTGATATTTCTTTCATTTACAGATATTAAAAAACAAAATACATCTACATGCATATTCATCTTGCAATTTTGTTGATTGTTAGTCCAAACCTAAATTTAGGGCAGTTGAACCTTTCATTGTTCTTTTCACAATTTAAGATGCCTGTAATCCCACATACGATTCATTGTCTGATTTTCCTTCTTTTTTCTTTTTTCCTATTTGGTACTATTATTTAATATCACATCAGTTGTGTAATTTCAGTTCCCAAATTGAATAAGACATTCTCTCCAGTGAAACCCTCACTTTGACAAATAGTCAAATAGTAATTATTATTCCTTTCAGGGGTTGAGCTATGGACTCACACTCTCAATATTCTAAAGTGTCTAAAAATTTATACTATGCTTTTCTATGTCAGAGTTTCCATCTGAGATAGTATTTCAAGACCTCTCCTTTTTCTTGTGTGTATGTAATATGATTATGTTAATTCTTCTATGAATTCAGTGAGACACACAGAAAGATACTTGATAAATTTTTGAAACTTGGTATAACAATTTCCTTTTCTTTTACCTTGGCCATACAGAAAGAGGGAATTAAATTTTGCAATATTCTAATTTTTCTAAGTGTGTGACTACCATATAAATATGAAATGGAGTCCTAATCCATCATATCTGGTCACTATGAAGCTGACATTTAAAAGGTAGAATGTTTCTAGCCTAGGACAAATGGGCATCATTTGTAAAACATTCTGCACCCAGTTGTGGGCTCCCCTGGTCATCAAACTACATTTTTAAGCAACAATATAAACCATTCCCCAAACTGAAAGGTCTTTTCAAATATTTACTGCCTACCTCTGGAATTTTTATTCCGCTGTATGGTCTGCCTGCCTCCATCAATCATTATGGGAGCTTCTAAAGTGACTGTGGTAGGTGACCTCCAAGGCAAGTCTTAGTGCTGGAGGATGGGTTGAAATAGGTTTAATAAATAGTATTCTTTACTCTATAACTATCCAAGTTTTTCTGTAAAGTTGAAGGGCCTCAATCCATTTGGGCTAATCTTGATTCTGGCAGACAAAGCCAACATATTTACCTAGGAATTTATTTATTTACCTAGGAATGCTCCTAGTCATTTTCAGAAGGTATATCCATGAGTTTTGGGATAGCTTCTGATGCATCTGAGAAAGGGATAAATTATTTTTCTTACATTCTTGGGAGATGGAGGTCTATTCCTTAGAGAAGATACTGTAAAATTAAGTTTCTCTGTGACCTTTCACTAGTTCACTAGTTCACTAGCAGACATGTAGGCAAAGGGATCTTTCTCATAATGTCCTTGAAGAAGAGAATCATTCTTGCCAAGTCCCCCCTTTCCAACATCACATTTTCTTGTACTGAGAAATATATGAATGAATCTTGACTGATGAACTAATTAAAAAGAGGAGTTCATTCACCTCTATCAGTTCTATTGCTTCCCTTTAATTCAAACATGCTGGTGTGTTTATTGACTCATGAGCAACTATGCATTTTCTGCAGGGAACATTGAGCACATCTACAAAAGACTAGTCCTTCCAAGCACTTCATTCAAACTAGTCCCTAAGTGCATCAATAATAGAAATGTTTGGTTCATGTAATATCAAACATGTTTGAATGAATTTTCATCCTACTAAGTGAATATTTTGCCCTTGTGTAGATCTCAGCTTTGTGGCTCACTATTTGTATGACTATGTGTCCCTATTAGCCTCAGAACCTACAGAGAAAATGTCTTTTAAGATATGAAGGAATTAAAAAGCATATTCTTTATTACATGAATTAAAATTGACAGGGTAGAGAAAGTTCTAGAATACTCAAAGAGCCCATTAATTCCCTTGAATAAAATTCCAAAGGTAAATGACATCTTGTACTTGGCTAATCTTTGGCAAAACTAATCATTCAACAAACATTTATTAAGCATTGTATACCAGAAATGTTACTAAGCACAGGAGATAAAAAGACAAATGTAAAATAATACTTGTCCTTAAAGAGCTAGCTGAATAATGGGGGAATTAATGCACATTTGCTTGTATATGTGAAATGCAGTCGATTGATTTGGATGTGTGTTTAACAAGTAGTTTGAGCTTGACAAAATCTATTCCTAATAATAGACATATAAGTAGTTTATGAAGCAGGATATAAATGTGTTATGTGTATGACCTGAAGTCAGGATGACTCAGCTTCTGGGTTCAAATTTAATGTCAAATACATACTAGCTTTGTGACCCTGTGCTCTTTTCCCATTTTGCCTCAGTTTCCTAATATGTAAAAAAAATGGGCTGGGATGGGCAGAAGCAAGATGGTAGAGAAAGGTAGGGACTCCCATCAGCTCTCCCAAGTTCCCTTCCAAACATTTTTAAAATAATTCCTCAAAATGAGTGGCAGAACCAACAAAGGGATGGGTTGAAACAATTTCTCCACACCCCTCATCTGAAACAAATTAGAAATTAGGAGCAAAGGTCTGTCTCACTGTGATTACCGTGGAGTAGCATTTGGTAAAAACCGTACAGGTGCAGGCTGCAACCTGGCCAGCCATCAGCAGGCTTTGGAGATGACTAAATTGGCAGGGGTGGATGCTGGAGGTCTCAGCCTATAGATAGTAAGAGGTTTGGACAACTGGTCAAAAGGAGATTGCTGGGTATCATCTGGTGGCAGTGGGTGTCGTACCATGTTGTGCTGTTCCAGGTTAGTTCTCTGAGAGGAGCACTAGTATATAAAAACACTGTGGCTTCAAGGATAAAGAGATCCTGGTCAGAGTACCAGGTGTGGAGAAGAGCATTTGTGGTGTTTCACAGGCAGGGCAAAAAGATCATTCTACTATAGAAGAATTGAAAACTTACAGATCCATGGAAATATTTCTAAAAAGAACAAGCAAAGTCTGAAGTTTGGAATAATCCTTCCTCCACCTTGTGAGCAGAGCCAAATTTTACATGAAATTAAAAATCAAAAAATAGCCTGGAAAATAAGCAAACAACAACAACAACAACAAGGAATGTGGTAACAGGGAAGGTCAAAACACAACCCAAAAAGAAGATAACTATATTCAAAATCTCAAAGGAAAATATGAATTGGTCTCAGATTTAAAAACAGAATTCCTTGGAGAGCTCAAAATGAATTTTCAAAAGAAAATAAGAGAGGTGGAGGAAAAATTAGAAAACAAAAGCAATACAGGAGAATTCTAAACGAGTTAACCATTTATTTGGTAGAGAAGATACAAAAAAAACAAAACAAAACAAAACAAAACAATAAACCCCTGAAAAACAAGTAAAAAATCATATCTATAAACATTTTCTGGGGGAAAAAATTCATTAAAGGGGCAACTAGCTGGTGTAGTCGATAGAGCAGAAGCCCTAAAGTCAGGACCTGAACCCAAGTTCAAATCTGGCTGTGTGACCCAATTGCCTCAAGAAAAAAAATGCATTAAAAAACAAAATTTAGCAAGTGGAAAAGGAAGTTCAATACTCCTACAGGACTGATGGCTTTTGTGTTCTCTGTGTGCCAGAAAAAGTCGAGTGAGTGACTATTAGTACTTTAATATAGAGCACAAAAGAAGTTGATCCTTTGATTAGCTTCCACAGCTATTTTTCTAAATGAGCTGCCTTTTAGACTTAACATTACTTGTTATAAACAGTCTAATCTCTTATATCCTACTTATTTAGAAGGTCTGTAGTCTGCCACAATTTCCTAGTTGAGTACAATCTTCTGAATGTATTTTTTTATTTTTTTTAATTTTCAAAACATATGCATAGATATTTTTCAATATTCACTTTTGCAAAACCTTGTGTCTAAATATTTTTCCCTCCTTTCCCTCTATCCTCTCCCCTAGATGGCAAGTACTCCAATATATATTAAACATATTCTGCATCCGTTTTATGTAGGTTGCATAGCTGGGTTGATTTCAGCAATATCTACCAGCTTCAGCACCAAACACACACACACACACACACACACACACACACACAAATTGCATGTGGTTAATTCTAATATTCCTTCTAATTAGAATTTCCTGCACTGTTCTCGGCCTTTTTTCTCTCAGCCAACTCCATTCTATCTGTGCTCAAGAGGTCTAGTCCATCTCTATTGATGTAGTCCTTCCTAAACATCTCAGTGGAAAGTGATTTCAACCTTCTCCAAATATTCTGAGTAACACTGTCTGAATTATTCATTCAAACATTTAATTATATATAAACTTTTATTAGGAGGGAAGGAGACATATGTTTTAACAGAATTGGACTTAAAAGTTGCAGACAACGTTATTTATTATATTGATTCCAGACCAGCAGAGGAAGAATGAAGGAAGGAGCCATAACATGTGGTTGATAGGAATTCACAGCTGTTTCAATTTTGGCTTTGTTTTTATAATATCCTGATTGTTCTGAGTATAGGTATCACAGTGTAATGAGACAGAAATATGCTACAATGGGAACTCAAGATACAATGATCAATTTATGACTTGGCAATTCCACTATAAAATTAGATTCTCTATGTACCTCCTTTAGGTCTTAGAAATCAAATACTAAATGACTAGATTTAGAAGAAGCTAGAAACAATAATGTGATGACTTAATTGTCCATCAGGAAATTTCCTTTTATGTGGGATTTAACATTGAGGAACTAAATTACAAGATTAGGAATATGCCTTGAAGAAGGGCAGGATTTCACCTTCCTCCCTTCCTATGTCTCTTGCTCCCTTGCTTCCTCCCTTCTTCTTTCCCTTCCTTTCTTTCTTCCTTCATTCTTTCCTTCCTTCCTTCTTTTCTTCCTTTTATCCTTCTTTTTTTGCCTCTCTACCTCCCTCTTTTCCACCCTCACTCCTTTGCTCCTTCCTTCTTTCCTTCCCTCCTTCTTTCTTTTCTTCCTTCTTTTCTCCCTCTGTCCCTCTCTTTTCTCTCTCTTTTTCATTCAGAAAATGTCTAGTAAACAAGTTTAGAATTCAAGATTTGGAATTATTGATTAAAAAATAGAACTGACAAAAAGCAATGATGTTACTACTACCATGAGGCTATTAACTTTAAAGAAATTTAATTTTAATATATTTTTTAGAATTGTTAAAGACTTTGAGTTTCAAATTCCCTTCCTCTCTCTATTCCCTTCCTCACCATTTGAGAAGATAAGCAATAATATATCAAATTATATATGTGAAATTATGCAAAATATATTTTATATTATTCATGTTCCAAAAAGAGACAGGAAGTAAAGAGATAGAAAAGTAGGTAGTTACAGATAGATGGATATATATATACACACACACACACACACACACACACACGTATGTATGTAATGTCTTTAATAATTATGAGACTTTCTTTTGACATATGGAAATAACTACAACTTGGATGTCTCTGTTGTAAATATTTCCTTTTTCTCTCTAAGAGTTTTGATCAGTTAACGTATCTAACCAAGAGACATATCTAGAAGTATAGATCCTATTGAGGGAAATGACATTCAAAAAGTGTTTTAGGTCTTAACTACCTACAGTTATAGTTGGATTTACTGAGACAAGTTATAAAAGTATGGTGAACTGAGATATTTGAGAAGAAAATACTCCCGTGACAAAAGGGCTTCCATGTCCTTGATTGTCTTCCACTGATTAAGGTAATCTTCTTACCCTAATAAACTATCTTTTGACCCAAATATTCCTCTTCTAATAAAGCAACAGTAGTGACAGAAGTCTTGGACCCTTGACATTGGGTACCATTGATACCTTTTCTAAGAATAATTAAATATTAGTGAAAAGATATCAAATCATAAGTCTAGAAAACCTGTGGATGAAGCATAATAAATATAAAGCTATCAATAGTCATTGTTGTTCTAGAGGACTAGCTGATATCTTAAATGTTGATGTTTGTATATATTAGACTCTTCTAGCTAAATGGGACTTTAAAGGTGTTCCATTTAATTATTCACCAGATATGGATATCTATTTTAAAACATTTCTGAAAAGTGGTTAGTTTCTGCTTGAAGACTTACACTGATAGAGAACTAATTATCTTATTTGACAGTCCATTCTGTGGGCCAACTGGAGACATTAGACAATTCTTTTTTATTTTAGGAATTCAATTTTATTTTCACACATTTGATCTAGTTTGTAGGATAAGAAGTTTCTGCATTTTGAGGTGGAAGAAATCTTAGGCATTACTTAATACTAACTTTCTCATTTGACATATTAAAAAAAATTGAGCACCAGGAAAGTTAAATGACTTATCCATAAATGTAGAACTAAAAAGGACTTTAGAGGTCATGAAATCCAATTATTTGATCTTACAAATTGGCCTTTAGAATAATATTCTTCTGGGTCTAAATCGCATTGGTACTAAATGCTTTATTAAAATATAACAATTATGATTTTATATTTATTTTTGCTAAAAGCAATATTAACATGGAACCACAGGTTTGTAGAGCTGGGATGGACCTTATTTTGCAGATGAAAAAACTGAGTCTCAAATAGGTTATTTGAAGTCACAGAAGTACTAAATGTTTAAGATTTACTTGACTCATAATCTTGGGCTCTAACTATTATTCTTTCTACTTCTTCCTAATTGTGTCCTCTTTCAGGTATGACAGCATGTCGACATAGTCTTCTTATCTGAAAATCATTTACCCAATATTTAATGCCTTGATTTCTTCCTATCCAAATTTAATCTAGATTTAAATCTATGTACTTTCACTAGTATTCTAAATGTATGTAAATGTTAATTTGATTCCTGTTAGTCCAAAATATGTTTAGCATTCACATAACATTTCTCAAGGAGAAAAGATGAGACATTATAATTTAGGCTACTTTGGGCCTTTGTCAATATGCCCAGTATCAGATAATGTGTTTCTCTCTGATCTCTTTCCCCCTACCCCCTCCACACACCCTTTATCCATGTCCTTCAAGCAAAATTGCCCTTTTATTTATTTTTTGCTCTACCCAAGAGTGGCAGCTGATTTTGAAGTGTCAGACCATTATTTGTTTTTTTGGATGTTACCATTTATTGCAGGGAGGATAAAATCAATGTGACATTTCCAGAACAATGATAGATGACAATAGTGAGTGGTCTTTAAAAGCCGAAGACTAATTTTTAAAAATGTCACCAGTGTACTATTTCAGACTTTGTCAAAGATAAAGCAGTAAAAGTTATAGACATGAAAACTAATAATATTTCACCATGTAACTTGCAGATCAAGATACTCCACCATATGCTGTTACAGGCCTATCTAAATACTGAAAATATGTCTGGCTAGAATAGCCACAGATAGGACATTATTAAACACCACTGATTTGAGCCAGTCAGAGACAAAAATGTAAATGCCAAGTTTATTGTGCAAGTGCAAATTCCTCATAGCTGAGTAAAATTCAAGGCATATAGTTTTCTAGGTGCTAACATGTAGTGATTTCTAAAGTGCTAATATGCCATTTGGGATATTTAAAAATAATGTCGTATACTTAACATCTCTGTCATCAATGTCAGTAAAAGTCATCAGTGACCTGAATAATACAAAACTGAATAATCTAGGGGAAAATTGTGCATGTGTTTCTAATGATTTTTATGCTATATATGATTTATTTTTATGTTTCTTACATTTTGTTGAACTTAAATATATACTGACAGCACCTTTTGACTCAGAATATGAAGGGGTGTGTGTGTCCTAATAATGTATAACAATGCATTATAAAATCTACTAGGGATTAAGCATTTTTTTCTGTAATCATCTATGACCAATATTGTGGTGTTGAGTTTGGGATATAAATCTAAGAGTCAGAGAATGAGGACTGAGCTCTCAACATGTTTGAGTGGACTAGTCTTCTAAGTGAGGTAAGTAAAGCCCAAAGAAATTGTGATTTGATCAAATAATAGGAAATTCAACCTTAATAACATATTTGAAGGATATAAGATGTGGCCCATTCTATTTGACATTGCTGTAGTTATGTGTAGATGATAAGCTAAGACCTAGTGTCAGCTCTGTTTCAAATGTGGATTACTGGACAGAATCCTTATAATTGATATACAGGCTGAGAAATTGATAATATACAAAGAAAAAAGTAAACAATCATTTTTTAGCTACTTACTATGTGTTAGGCCTTGGGCTAAGTGCTTTACACATATTAGCTCATTTGGTTGGCACAATAACTCTGAAGTAGGAGCTATTATCAAATTTGACAGTTGAGGAAACTGAGGCAGACAGCAAATAAGGGTCTAAGAAGTGAAATGACACAGCTAGCGGGTGTCAGAGGAAGGATTTGATCTCAAGTTTTCCTTAGTCCAGTTCGAGCATTCTATGATCTGTGGTTAGAAAGATGCCTTAAAAAACCTTATCAAGATTGGAAAAAAAAAGTATAAATACCTAAATTAAGCTTCTCTAAATTACTTAGAGATCTTGGGAAGGTGTAAGGCTTTGCTTAGCATTTTTTGCTTACTAGTTACATTTTCATGACATTGGTGATAACTGGTTAAGATGAGTTTGTTTCAATAGCAACAGTGGGTTTTCCAGAAGATGCAGTGTTTTTATCTCCCTTCTTTCTTTTACCTGTTATGGAAAAGGTATCAAGCTTTCTAAAATTTAATTTTATTAACAATTTGTGATAACCTTTTCTGAAAATCTTAAAATAATGTCTCATTGTGATATTGAGATGATTGTGTATTTCCAATGGCAAGACAGACGATTGCCATCTCTGGCTGGCTCTTCCATAATCAGAAGATTTTGATGGTCTTTCAATGAACTAATCTGATTTAGGACAAAGAGCCTCATAACCAATAGATTGCTTCTTGAGAACCAATGATTGATCATGACCATCCATGAAAGAAAATGAAACACAAAGATCCTCAGTCCATTGTGACTCCCTTCTGTTCTGCAGTGATAACTATAAACTTGTGGAAAGTGGAATACAGAATAGTGAGCATCAAATAGTTCTTAGAGTACCTGTTGCTGTTAGTTTAGTTGTTGATACTTTCAATGTGATATCCTTGTCTAATAATTTATTGCTAGAGAAATTGAATTGTATCAATCATAGCATCCTCTCTATATAGAAACAAAGAGAAACAAGTCACAGCTCAAAGGAAAGATGACTCATAAGTTCTTCTTCAAGAGAAAAATAATAAAACTAGTGGAATAGGTTTTGCCATCCATCCAAGACAATGAGTTTTGGATTTAATCAACTGTGGGGTTCTTTCTAGCTTTAGCATTATAATATTTTGAGTATATAATCTTTATCCAATGTCCCATAAAGGTATGGTAAAAAGATTAAGTTATTTAAAAAAACAAAATTTTGCTAACCATTTTAGGTCCTACCAAACCAGAAAGTCCATCTGATGTGAATCTAATAATATCTGAAAATCATCCTCATCTAGTTTTAAGAAGGCCATAACTAAAAGGTAGGTGATTGATTAATTGATCAATTTTGGGTACCATGACAACTCCAAATACTAAAGAAGAGAGTTGATTGAACCAGCATGAGACTAGATTGCTTACTAGCTGTGTGAACTTGGGCAGAATCAGTTAACCCTGCTTGTCTCAGTCTTTTTATCTGTAAAGGGAGCTGGAGAAGGAAATGGAAAACTACTGCAGTGTATTTACCAAGAAAACCCCAAATGGGGTTAGGAAGAATTGGACATGACTAAAATGACTGAATATCAACAACAACAACAACAACATAATCTTCCATTTTAACACTATTCATAGTTGTGTGTCGAAATAGGAAAGAAGACAAAAATCCTTAGCTCTCAGGGAACTTACAATTGGCTAAGAAGACAAGATAACAGATAATTAACAAAGGTGCAAACTAACACATAAACAAACAATAATGGAAAATGGGGGGGTGGACCTGCTGTGTATGAAGAATATGACTAGAACTATGTCAGGAAGAGAACCCAACTTTAAGCAGATTTTTAAAAATATATATATATGAAGCTGTTCAGTCTTTATAAAAGTCACAGGGAAGCAAGCAATTCATTAAGAAACTGAATAAGAAAGCTGAGGCCTGAAGTAGGTGTTTATTTTCTTGATAACTGTTGCTACTCTAACCTGGAATGGCTTTTACCTTCCTCTTGATATTCTAAGTACTGCTATTTCATGGTCCATAACCCCAGGATACCCTCCACATCTACTCTTGTACTTGTTGATCTTTTCTTTTCCTGCTCTCTGAAAACATTTGCTGATGTATATATTCATTCATTTTTCCATCTATCAATTTATTTTCTATTTATATGTCAATTCTGCTTATTTGTTTATTTATTCATCTATTAACTTTTTATTTTACACTTGAGGCCTTTATACAAAGTTCTTTTTCATTTTATGTCAGAAAATCAACATACATGTAGAAACTAAGAGTGAAATGTCAGGTCATGTTATCCTGAATACCCTAATTTTATAAATGAGGACGCTAAAGTACAAAGAGGTTCTGTGTTACATTGCCCATGATCATAGAAGCAAAAAAAAAGCAGAGTCAGGGTATGAATTCAAGTCCTGTGATTCCAAGCTCATTATTCAAAATTCATATCCCTTTTCACTATACCATTCTTCCTTCTAAGTAGTACTCAAAATCACTTGTAAGTGCTTACAGGGCAGGACAGAGACAAACTCTTTTTCTGTTGTCTTGAGGAATAGAGCAGGTCTTCATCAATAATATTTATTAAATTGAGCTGAATTGAAAATAAATTGAGCATGGAACCCTCAAATCCCATCAGTGCGACAGTCATTCAGAGTCCACCTAGATGAGGGGAGTGTGAGAGACATACCTCTCCAGTCCTGATCCTGAGGGGTTGTGTGTAACACATCAGTAGTTTCATCCCAGTTCCCAGCAGACAGGTATACAGATCACAAATGGCATTCACTTGCCCTTATACTTGTCAGTCTGAGTCAAGGATCCAAGGATGGAGTAGGCCCCAAAGGCGAAACTATCTTCTAAACTTCAGTGGCAACAGGGGCCAGGGTCAAAGCAGATTAATGGAGGTGTTGTAGGGCTAGTGCAATTGTCCTCTGGAGAAAGAGAAATTCATTTCCTGAACTTGTCAATCATGTGCATGAGAACTCTATCTGTTTCTTTTAAAAGGGGAACATCGACCTGTATAATTTTCTGGTGCTTTGGTTCTGAACAAGCAGTTTTCTGAGGTTTTTTAATGTGTGTACTCGTCTCCCAATAAAGCAGAAATCGCCTTAGGAGAAAGCCCAGAATTTTATGCTCAAATACCTTAATGCCCTCTGAAGAAATGTCTACATATTCCTGATCAAGAAAATGCAGGGCCTGGAAGATTGGAAAAATAATTCATCTTGAACTGTTGGATGGCAGCACTAATGTGGTCATTTCAGCAGGTTCCAACATCTAAAGAGACTGCCTCCAGACTGTCTCTGAGATTCCACTTCAAGTTGTGCAATAAGTCCTAATTGAATTGAGTTTCTTGAAGTTTGCAGGAAACAAACAGCTTCAGATTTTTTTTTCAACCAAAGGGATAGGGAGTTAGGTACAGGAGGAGGGGGAAACAGTATAGAATTGTCTGATAAGATATTATGCTACTTCTGAGAAAACCTGCAAGATTCTGCCACCATTGAGACCAAATTACAGGAACACTTTATTCCACAGGATGCCAATAACCAGGTAATTTACTCTGTGGATGTGCTGTAATTGCCATGTAATTAGAATAATTGCATTTCGGGGGTAGGATATGCACTTATGCTATGTTGTGATTTCAGGGAATAGTCAACCTATGCAATTTGGCTTTCAAATGTCGAAAGCTCAAGATTAGCAAAGAATTTCCTTTACCCTCCATTCATGGCCTCCTCTCTCAGCACCTAAGCAATTTTGTTTTGGGAAATGAGTTCCTTTTTATGGTTATAAAATCTTCATGATGACTAATATAGTAAGTGCATGTCTATATGTATTTATGGAATGGAAGTATTCCTAACAATATTTTTATTAAAATCTTACTTCTTGAAAAATGACTAAAGAACTAATATTATTGTGCCAACTTATCTCATGCAAAGATTATACCAAGAACCTGAAAAAGATCCTAAAGTAGGAAGTATTTTTGTTGTTGTTTATTTGGTTTTATTTCAGGAAGATTTTCATTCAGATATTCACACATTCTCACTTCATTTTTTGTGTCCAGTTAAAGAATTTAGTAAGATGGTTATCTGAGCTGGAGGAACACCCCACATCTGATGTTGTAATATACTCATGTTTATGAACCAGGGCAGCTTATTGGTTTATGTGGATGCTGCTATTGCTGAAACACTGAATCTTGGAATTGGGAAGAACATTTAAGATCAATATTCCAGCAAGAGCTAATCAGAAATTTCCCTTACATCTCTTACAAGTGATCATCACATAACTCCACATCCACGACTCGTGAGGGAACCCAATCCATTGCTAGAAAGGAATAATTGCTAGGGAGTCTACTATTCCCTTTAAATTTGAGACTAGCTGACTAGTCTGATTTCATTTACTGTCCTGATTCTGCCTTCTGAGACTATACATGATATGGGGGTTCTTCAAATATTTGAAGACAACTATTCTATCCCCAGCAAATCCAAAATTATCAAGGATACCACATTTCTAATTTCTTTAAATGATCTTCATGAACTACAGTCTTTAATCCTCCAAAGATGCTGGCTACTCTTAAGTAAATTTTCTTTTCTTCAATTTTCTTTCTTCCTTTCTTCTTATTTTTCATCTTCTTCTCCTCTTTCTCCTCCTCCTCCTCCTCTTGCTTCTCTTCCTCCTTTTCCTTTTCCTCCTCTTCCTTTTCCTCCTCCTTCAAGATCAGATGAGCATTTTTGGATGTTATTAATTAATGCTGACTCATATGGAACTTGCAATCCATTAAAACCTTCAGAATTTTTTCCAATCAACTAATTTCTAGTAATGCTTTATCTATTGCATAATAATAGTAAGAATGATTTTTAAAACAGAGTGTAGAATTTTACAATTATTCTTGTTAATGCCATTTTTTTTTTTTGGAAGGAGGAAATTCGGTTATTCTATCCTGCGAATATATTTTTGTCTCCTTGATTTGTCATATATGCTTTTTAGCTCTTTGAGTTTTGTGTTATCTACAAAACTGATAAGCTTGTCATCTACTTCATGATCCAACTCATTTTAATACACATTTTAATATAAATACAAATTTAATGCACATTTTATATACTTTATGAATTATGTTTAGCTAAAAAAATCACAACAAAAAAGGAAAAACCAGAAGAGAGAGAGAGAAAAAAAAAAACAGAAAAAGGAAGTGAACATATCATTTCTGGATGCAAATGGCATCTTTTGTCCAAATTTTATTGGGATTGTCTTATAGCACTGAACAACTGAAAAGGACCAAGTCTTTCATAGTAGATCATCCACAATCTTTCTGTTACCATGTACAATGTATTCCTGGTTCCACTTGTTTTGCTCAGCATTAGTTCATGTAAATATTTCCAGGCCTTTCTAAAATCAGCTTGTTCATCATTTTTTATAAAACAATACTATTCCATTATCTATCCCTAATTGATGGGCATCTACTCATTTTCCAATTCACTGCTATCACAAAAAGAGCTGCTACAAACATGTTTGCATATGTGGGTTCTTTTTCCCCCTTTTATGATTTCCTTGGGATACAGGCTCAGTAGTGGTACTACTGGGTCCAAAGGTATGCACAGTTTTATATTCCTTTAAGTGAGTTCCAAATCCAGAATGGTTGCATCATTTTACAAATCTAGTAACAATGTCCTAGTTTCTCCATATCCCCTCCAACATTTACCATTATCCTTTCCTGTTATCTTAGCCAGTCTAACTTGTGAGTTGTTGTAATTTACATTTCTCTAATCAATAGTGATTTAGAGCATTTTTCATATACCTAATTAATAGTAATTTATAGAAATGCTGATGATTTGCATTGGTTTCTTTTGTATGGGTATCTTTTATATCCTGCAGCTTTGTTAAAGCTATTTATTGTTTCAAGTAGGTTTTTGAGTGATTTTCTAAGTTTCTCTAAGTATATCATTATATCATCTGCAAAGAGTGATAGCTTTATCTCCTCATTGCCTATTCTAATTTCTTTAATTACCTTTTCTTTTCTTTTTGTTAAAGTCAGTATTTCTAGCACAATATTAAACAATAGTGATGATAATGGGCATCCTTGTTTCACCCCTGAGCTTATTAGGAATGCATCCAGCTTCTCTCCATTACAAATAATGCTTGCAATTGGTTTTACATAGATACTGCCTATTATTTAAAAAAACAACAAAAAAACAACTCCTTTTATCCCTGTGCTCTCTAGTGTTTTTAATAGGAATGGGGGTGTATTTTGTCAAAACTTTTTTCTATATCTATTGAGAGTATCATATGATCTCTGTTGGTTTTGTTTTTGCTATGGCTAATTGTAGCAATTGTTTTCCTGATATTGAACCAGCCCTGTGTTCCTGTTTTAGGTCTGATAGAGTCATATCAGTCATTATCCTACCAATAAGTTGCTCTTATCTCTTTGATAATATTTTATTTAAGATTTTTTGCATCAATATTCATGAAAGAGAGATTGGTCTATAATTTTCTTTCTCTCTTTTGGCTCTTCCTGATTTAGATATCATATTTATGTCATAGAAGGAATTTGGCAGGACTCTTTCTTTTTCTAGTCTTCCAAATTTTACATAGTATTAGAATTAATTGTTATTTAAATATTTGGTAAAATTCACTTGTGAATCCACCTGATCCTGTAGATTATTTATTAGAGAGTTCATTGGTGGCTTCTTCAATTTCTTTTTCTAAATGGGACTATTTAAGTAACTTATTTTCTTCTCTTTCAATCTGAACAATTTATATTTTAGTAAATATTCATGTATTTCAGTGACATCAGATTTGCTGCCATATACTTGGGCAAAATAGCTCCCAATTACTGTTGTATTTTCTTTTTCATTGGTAGTATGTTTACCCTTTTCATTTTTAAAGTTGATAATTAAGTTTTTTATTTCCTTTTTCTAATCAAATTAACCAAAGGCTTACCTAATTTTTTTTTTTATAAAACCAACTCTTTGTTTTATTAATTAGTTCAGTAGTTGTCCCTCTTTGCACCAAAATTGATGAGATCATGCTTCAGACAGTGGTCACCCTTTTCCCTTCTTTTCCTCTATTGTTAAAAGAGCTTTTTTGTCTCTTTTTGTGATCCCATTATTCCTCCCCTTTCCTCTTCTCCCAGTCCTTTTGCCACCACTAAATGTCTTTTTCTGTGAAATCATCACATTATAGTTCATTCACAACCCAGCTCTCCATCCATATGATGCCCTTCTAACTGCCCTAATAACAGATACAATTCTTAAGTTACAGATATTGTTTTCCCATGTAGGGATGTTAACAGTATATCCTTTAAACAATACATATTAAACAATACATATTGTTTTTTCCTTTTTTACCCTTCTTTGCTTCTTTTGAGTTCTGTGTTTGAAGATCAAATTTTCTGTTTAGTTCTGTTTTTTTTCAATAGAAATTATTAAATGTCTCTTACTTCACTGAAGATGCATTGCCTCCTCTGACAGATGATACTCAGTTTTGCTGAGTAACTAATTCTTGGTTGTCACCCCAGAATCTGGGTGATCTTGATGGTTGCTCTTTGATACTTGAATTGCTTTTGTCTGGTAGCTTGTAGTATATTTTTTTCCTTAAGATTATAATTACTGAGTTTCACAACAATGTTCCTTGGGGTTTTCTTTGTTGGATCTCTTTCTCAAGGTGATCGATAGATTCTTTCAATGACTATTTCCTTGTCTGTTTCTAGAATATCAGGACTGTTTTCCTTGATGATCTTTTGAAGAATGCTATCCAGATTATTATTTTTTTCGTTATGGACTTTGGGTAGACTAATAATTTGTAAATTTTCTCTCCTACATCTATTTTATACATCAGCTATTTTTCCAATGAGGTGTTTTATATTTTCTTTCAATTTTTCATTGTTTGTATTTTGTTTTTCTGATTCTTGATATCTCATAGATTTATTACCTTCTATTTGCCCCATTCTACTTTTTAATGTGTGATTTTCTTCAGTTAGCTTTTGTGCCTGTTTTTCCATTTGATTAATTCTGTTTTTGAAGGTATTTTTTTCTTTTCTTCAAAGTGTGTATATATCTATAGATAGATAGATAGATAGATAGATATCTTTGTGCTTCAGACCAATTCACATCACTCTTTGAGATTTACTCTGTGAATATTTTGTCCTCATCTAAAGTGGTATTTTGATCTTCCCATTCACCATTGTAGTTTTCTATAATCAAGGCTCTTTTCTGTTTCTTGCTCATTTTCATTCCTTTTCTTTTTATATTTCCTCTTTTTTAATTTTTTAAGGTTAATCTCTCCTTCTGGGGTAAAGAGGGCACTGTCTCCAGCTTCTTGTGCATCTCTGAGCCCTGGCTTTGAGCACAGGGGCCCCTTGTATTTGATGTTTTGTTCACAACTCTGCCTGTTCTTTCCAGGAAACAGCCTAGTTTCTGAGAATTTGTCTTCTGAGCTAGTATTGGGGGCTGCCTTACTGGTCTGCCCCTCTACTGATCCAGGACCAAGGACCTTGGTAGCTGATCTGTCATGTTTAAGACCCTCTCATTGGTTTGCCCAGACTCTGCCTGAACTCGTCTGAACAGCCTTTTCACCTCAATGAGACTGACCTTTCTTGAAGTCCTTCCAATCTGTTTTGAACTGGAGACTGGTTTTATTCTGTCAGACTCTGTTCAGAGGCTTGGTTTTGTGCTATTTGTGGGGAACTAGGAGAGCTCAGAAAGCTTCCTCAGGTCACTCCACCATCTTGGCTCCACAACCAGAAATGATCCAAGTTATTGATGAAAACTTTTAGTAGGACAAAGTCAAAGGCAGATGTGTTCCTGGTATATTACTTTAGAGACATAAATTCATTAGTAATTTGTCCTGTCATTTGTTAGGATTCATATTTGTTAAAGAGTATAATCATCTAGCCCATATCTCTCTATCTTGTGCACAATGATGGTATGAGAGATTTTGTCAAATTATTTGATAAAATACAGGTATGTGATGTCTAATACATTCTCTTGATTGAGCAGTATAATGACTCTACAAAAATGTGTTACTTTAATAGGTTTACATGCTCTGTTCTTGATTAAATCATAGTGGTTCTTTGATCACTGCTTTTCTATTTAAAAATTCACAAACCACATCTATCATAACTCATTTAAGAAATTTTACCAGAAAAAGAAGTCAATCTCAATGGTTTGTATAGAGAATCACCCTGTATTTTTGAAAATGTAGAACATATTTGCTTATCTCCTATTCTATAGCACCAGTTCTGTGCCCTATAATTCCTCAAAGATCACTGGCAGCAATTTGTTCATCCTATCTGACATATCTTCCAGTAACCTTGAATTCATTTGTTCTAGGTCTAGTGCACTGAACTTCTTGGGAGCATTAGTTCTCTCACATATATCTCTTCCTTACCATTAGGCATCAATTCTTTTTAGCTATTTTTGGTTTTGTTCCATCTTTAGTCACTAAAAGATTGTTTCCTTTGTAAGGGAAACTGAAGAAAAATGAGATCAGTAATTCTATCTCTTTTCCATCTGCCTTTTTACTCATTATTAACTCATCTAATCCATGCAGTGATTCTAATTCCTTTCCGATCTTCTTACCACTAATATAAATAAAAATGAGCCTTTTAAAAATCTTTCACATTGATTAACAAATATATTAGATTTCATTATGGCTGGTTCATTGTTTGGTATTTATCCTTGGTTATCAATTCTTACTTCCATCTTCTAAGTAGAATCATGTCCTCAGGGACAGATTCTGCTTTTAACCCCTTCAGGCCTGGAAAAATGAATAGTATCCTTATTAAGAATTCATTTAGATAAATCTTTTTGCTGATGTTTCTACAGCAGGAATGAATAAGAATTTTGTACTAAATTACATCATATTTAGACACAAATTTAGGAAAAGGTTTGGCTCTGGAGAATGGAATTAGGATGAGAAGTAGAAGAGAGGCAATAGTAGCTATCTCTTCTTCTCCAATAGAAAGCTTAATTAAGATGGTGGGTGGAAGAATACAAATAGTAGCAGTTGTGCCAGCAGTAGGAGCAGCATACTGTTTCCCCTTCCAATTGCCAGGAAGAGAAGAACAGAAGACACTCATGGTTAACTTAGAATTAGAGATTATTCTTCTTATCAGTTTAATGTGATACCTCTAATACTGGTAAGATTGAAGATACTTTGTCGGTGAAAGGCTGAACTGCCTCTATCCAATTCCTCTGCCTCTTTCAATTGCATGTTCATTAAAATAAGTTGTGATTTTTATTCGTTCTGTGTTAAGCTATTCTAATTTCTTATGTTTTCTGTTTCTCTTTTAAAATCTTTGACTGACAAAGATGTATATTTGCATGCATTCCTTTAACTGTGGTATGTAAATGCAGATAGTATCTTTTGTAGAGTTAACTCACTAGGTATAGAAGCTGACTATATATATATTTATATACATATATATGTATGTATTATAATATATATATATATATGTATGTATAACATTTAAATGGACTACTATTTAGTATTCTGAATGGCTCTTTAAGACTTTCAATAAGCAGAATCTTAAAATTGCTCTCAGGTTTTCACTCTGTATTTTTCCTAGAAGATGGAGCTCATTGCAAGTTTTGCTGTAGATGAGAATATGAGCATGGATCATGGAAGCTAAAACTATACAATCTGCTGAAAATGAAGTAAGAATGGGAAGGTTAGAGAGAAAGATTCTTCTTTTCAGTTTTACTCTCCATATTGACTTCTGGACCTTTGTTATGTACAGCAACATCTAATGATTACAGATATTATTTTGTTTATTTTTAAATCTAAACTGATCTTTGCAGGTTCATAGATACAGATATATAGGGAAATACATATATACATATTTATGCATATGTACATACCTATATATGTATATACATAAATTCACACACTTTTTTCTCTATATACACATTTATCTCTTACTTGGAATCATTTGTGTTTGTGACTTTAGACTTTCGTTCTTGTGACTTTCCCAGAAACTCTGGGTTTTGGCCTTATTAACACTATATTCTAAGCAGCTGATTTATAACAAGCCAATATTTTGGCTTATTATATCAGTGATCAACATATTCTCAACATTTGCTCCCAGCGTTGAAGTTTGCCCCATTCCATATCATTTGATTCCTTATTTGATCACCATTTTCTCTGATATCCTACCTATATTGAATTAACACCATTTGAATAAATTACCAATGTTCTTACTCTGACCTATTATCACTTCTTTTCTTACACTGCTTAACTTCTACTCACTTCAGGACAAAGACACAAATGATGATGGAATACATGCATCCTTTGTTTTCCAGCTTGTGTACAAAAAGTATGATGTCTATAACATTCACTAACTACCAAATAAACTATTCTATATACCTCTGCATCAGCCCTAGTAACTGGTTAGACAAAACCAAAAGAACTACTGTTATACTTTCACGCCTTATCATCTTTAGTTTACATTTAATTTTCAGAAAGCAATGCACTTCTTTTCATGTGACTTTTCCTAATTTTTGTCATTCCATAATTATTCAATCATGACCAATTCTTTTTGACTCTATTTTGGGCTTTCTTGGCAAACATACTGGAGAAGTTTGTCATTTCCTTTTCCAGATCACTTTATAGTTAAGGAAAATAAAGTATAGAAGGATCACACAGGTACTAAGTGTCAGGTAAAATTTAAATTCACCTTGCTGATTCATCTTGACTCCAAGCCAAACACTTTAGCTTTCCCTATTTTTAAAATTAGTAATTTGTGAAACATTATTAAATATTTCCAAATTTTAAACATTACTAAACTGGGAAAGAATTAAGACATTTCAAATAACAACACATGTTTCACCCTATAATATAGTTCCAATTTTTTCATAAATGTCTATCTTGCTTGATGAAACTAGAAACAGAATTTCTTTATCCATAACCTAATTCTCAGACTTATTCCTGCAGCTCTTTCCCCTGTATTCCTCTGTTTGATTTATACACCAAACACTGTACAATCATTAGGTTATTTCATCTAAACCCTCAAAGAGGAGCGGCTTTCAGTTGTGACTTATGTGGACTGAATGTGAACCAAGAGTTCAAAGCTTTTAAATATCACCTCTCAGTCTTACATAGACATAACAGTATCACAAAGGCCATAGAAATAAAGAGACCCAGACAATAGATTATGTGTTTATTGCCTACTGACACTGAATGTTTATTTTCCAAAAGCCTTATTGAATTGTATATGGGATGATACATCAGTTTTATGTTTTACACAATGTTTCATCAGCATCAGACTTTGCTCATCAATATATCAATATTAGCTTAATTATAATATGACTCAACATAACTGAAAAGTAAACTAAGAATGAAAGTGCCATGAGAATAATATAAAAGATATTTCACTGGGAAGATTCTTCTCTTTATAAAATATGTTTTGTGCCATAGGTGGGTTTCTGGGAATAGATCATCAGCAAGATTTCTGTATATGGTCTCCAAAGATTGTTTGAGAGCTCAAATAGTCTTGCCAAACATTAAAGAAGTTGCTTATTATTTAAGCTTGGCTTCTTCAGGGAATGTAATGACACCTCACATTTTCTAATTCTTGAATTGACTTAATGTATCATATCTGTTCTGCTCTTCACCACACTCTCTAGCAAGTGAAAAACATTTTGTAGGAGAAAGCCAAGGTTTTGACATATGTAAACATGTATGTGTCTACATATAGATGTATTCATACATCTATATATATATATATATATATATATACATTTATTTATGTTTGTGTGATACCTTTCAGGAAAAAAAAACTGTCAATTTGTTGGTTTATACACACACTATTTAATGGAATTGCTGAAGTGCAGAGATTTACTAGTCATTCCAAATCTATAAAAGAATCAAAGCACCCGAAAAAAAAGCATATATCAACACAAGTGATGGTGGGTGTCTTTATTAAACTAAGTAAAATAGCAATAAGAATGGAATTCATTTGGTGTTCTAGATAGCTCCCAGATGAGGAACTCCCTCTCTACCAATGGAAGTCAGCACTTTGTTGGCAACTTATAGTCTTAGAGAATTGCTTAGGAAACCTAGCCCAGGTTTTGCAGCCAATATGTATCAGAGGAAGGAGCAAAACAAAGGAAACAACAAACTTACTAGGTGTGCCTTGTGAGATGCAAGTTTTAGATATTTTAATGGCTTTGAAAGAGGAACAGCTATGGCAGAGTAACATTCCAATTTTGACATTTTTCCAATTTTGGGGAGTTTAAGTTTGAGTCTTGTTTCTGACACAATAAAAATGGGTGAAGTTGAATGTGTCATTTAATTCTTCATTTCTCTAATGGGAGTTCACTAAATCAATGGAATTGCAGATTGAAGGAAAAAATCAAACAAATAAGCAAACAAAAACACTGAATAGTCAAAAATGACAGCAAAGCTAAGCCCCTCAAAATAAAAAAATATATCAATTCTATTTGTTTTAACACAGAGGTTAAGAGCATTAATAATTTAGGAGGTCTAAATGTTTGCGACATTGGGGCATTTACAAACAGGTACATCAATATGGTCAGGTAGATAATGCAATGGATCACGTCCTGAGCCTGAAGTCAGGAAGACTTCATGAATTCAGAACCCAGCCTCCAGTAGTTACTAATTACATGGACATGGGCAAGTAATTTCACACAATTTCCTCATCTGCAAAATAAGCTAGAGAAGCAAATGGTAAACCACTCTAACATCTTTGTCAAGAAAATTCCAAATGGAGTCCACAGTTAGATAAAAGTGAAATAAATGAACAACCACAATGACTGAGTATACCTTCCATCTGAAAGTATATGATTTATGCATACAATAAGTCACATCCCCTAGTCATTAATAGAATAGGTCTACCTCTCAGTATAATATTCATTCTCTCTGATTACTTATTAACTAATCAGAACTGATTGCCCACTCAGGAAATCTACCCTTCCAAAGGGACATTGAATGGGTTCCATGAGGGGTCTTTGGCATTCAAGAGTGTCTCTGACCCATTTATTAATAATATGTTAGCATTATTATTAAAACAATTACACAGAAACTGTCTCTTAAATTTTTAAATGTCAGTAGATACTTTTATCATAATTGTTCAAGTTAAGAGGATAATTTCCTGAATTCTCCATTTCAATTATATATACAATCACATATCATTTTAAAAATATCTTTGTAAATGACCATCTCATGACAGTACTTGAATTCTGGAGATTTAACTTATCTTGAACATTACATCCAACTAGACAAATAATATATGTTGTTCAAGATATGATATAGAGTTAATATACTGAGTTAGTATATCAATAGATACTTTTTGGACAGGATCTAAACCTAAAATGTCACAGGAGGAAGTTTTGAGATGGAAGACATAGGGGAAATTTTTGTTTTTTCTTCTTTTTGAAATAGGACTATGACATCAGGGAAGTGATACCATGACATGCAAGTCAATTGGATTTCAATGAAGGAGAGTTGGGCAAGGTCATATGCTTTATTTTCCCCTCCAGAACTATCTGGGTCCAGTGACCAGATGTAGATCAGGATGCCTGGAGATGACCATAGGTAAAATGGGAAATCTTAGCCTTTTTAAGCTAATGGCGTCAACAGGCCTCATTTTGACTGAGATAGCACTTATTCAGGGATTAAGGATAGATAGCAATTGAGGCAAAAAATCTCCTCTTTCACATAGTCAAAAAAAAAAAAAAATAGAGTGAATAAGTGCATCTGGAAGACTCTCAGGATTTCTGGCCCAAACAAAAATGAGTGCTACTGATATTTGTCTGAATCAATCAGTACCTAAACAATGATCAAATGGGGCTTGGACTAGGATTTATTGATAGCCAAAGAGAATCAGATCGGTTTTGGTTTAAGGCTTGGTGCTTAAGAAAGAAACCTAATCAATGAAGCCCAAGATATCTTGGGAAGGTTCCGAGGTGCAGAAAAGGAAAATACCTTTAAGAGCATCTGTAGGTAAGGATATAATACTCTATAGGGGCAGAGGAAAGAACAGAAGAAAGGAAGAGAAGGAAAGAAGGATGAAAGGAAGGAAAGAAGGAAGGAGCCTTCCAACTGATCAATTCTAGTTTGAGGGCCAGTTTTGCTCACAGAGATTGTCCTTCGTTGAAAAGAGAACCATGACATCAAAGAGGTGATGTCTTTACATGCAAATGAATTGGATTTAAATGTCTCATTTCCCTTCCGGAGCTATTTGGGTCCATTAGCAATATGTGGATCAAGAGAATTGTAGATGACCCTGGATGAAATGGGAGACCTTGGCCTTTATAAGCTAAAGGCTTCAAAAGATCTTTTGTGATACCAAGGTTTTTTTGATGGCAAAGCTCATTTTTAAACACCAATAATTTCCTGATGTTGTATCTGACTCTAATTGGAGATGACCTAAGGGCCTTTGAAAAGTGCATGCTGAATGCAAGTAGGGTGCATCTTGTTATCATTTATGATTTCCAAAAATTAAATGGCATTTAAGGAAGTTTATCTAAGTGGAAAACAAGGTAGGACATAAATAGGGAAGTTTTAAAGCATACAAGGGATATCACAGACAGCTGTTATATTTGTGTATAGAACACACTAAAAGAATGGTGGGAAGTCCTCAAGTATGTTGTGCATGTCTTTGGGAGAAACAGAAAGGAATTCTACAGGAAGAAAAGATATAGAACAGTTTAGATAAGAAGTGAAAAGTCTAATCATAATATCTAAATATTTTTCATTCTAAATATTCAATGTCTGCTGTATTTTTTCCACATATAGTAAAAACATTCAATTTTTTAGCTATAATCTTTTTTCCCCCTTTTCAACCAGATGTTTTTTGATCTTCTGCAGCTATAAATACATTACATTTTTTAAAAACTATAAACTTGTTTCCGGTTAAACAACAGTTAAGAAATTTAAGAAATTAGGTAAAAGTGTTTTGTTAATTTTGCGATTATGTCTCCATATACACTTGTTTAAATGAATTTTCCTTTAAAAATATTTTTATTGAATGTCAAAAATAAAACTTTGGGCAATGTAGTAGGGTGGTAAAACCTTTCTGTTGCTAACCAAAAACCTGTCTTCTGGTTCCAACTTTCGTACAAACTTGAGATGAATTTTTGGGCAAATCATTTAATTGAAATGTGTATCATGTTATCTTTAAAATGAATAGGTTAGATGATTCCTAAGACCCCCTAGCTAGAAATACTGAATTGATGCAATAAAAGTAGGAGGGTAAGTTTGATTAAATTCTTCACTCTTAGAATCATACATATCTTACTCTTATATCTAATCAAAACATGCTTGTAGAGCACAATTCTCATAAATTCTCCCAAAATATTTTGTATGTATTATTTCATTTGATTATCACATTAATCCTCTAAGGTAAGTACTAAAGACATAGATATAAATATATATATATACACTCCCTCCCTTCCTCCCTTTCCTTTTCTCCCTTTCCCCTCCTTCTCCTTCAGTTTTTTCCCTCTGCCTCTCTCCCTCTCCCTCTCTGTCTGTTCTCTCCTTTTACTTCTCCCTTTCCTCCTTTCTCTTCCTCTCCCTTTCTCTCTTCCTTCTCCCCCTTTCTTCCTTTCTCTCTTTTCCTCAGTCTCTCTATCTCTGTCTCTTTCTGTGTTTGTTTGTCTGTCTGTCTCTGTCTTTCTCTCCTTGATTTTAAACATGAAGAAAATGAGGGTCTCAGAGTGATTACATAAGCTTTCCATCATCACAATGCTTGAACCTGTGTTAATAATTGTAAATCTTATACTCTATTCACGATATCATTCTGATTCTTCTATTGGTCATATATAAGTAATAAAAGCCATTAAATCACCATTTGCTTACAAAAATCATCTTTTAGTATATATTATTATTACTGGAGGCATGTGTGACTGGAGACTACTATTTTTAGATTTAGGACAACTTTGTGGAAAGAGGGTTGCTGTGGACCTAAAGTTTTGCTGAAGGAGATCTTTCCCCTTGGGATGAGACTGACAACCAATGCCATCTGAGATGCAGGCTCAGGCACTGAAGAAACATATTAAAAAATAGTGAAATAAAGGTCCAGATTCTTGCTAACCCTTGATGCTTTCTCCCCTAGTTATAATTGTTCATGTAACATCTCAACATATAGGGCCATCAAAAGGCAAACTAGGGAAAAATGAATAGTTTTTCCTCTTTGTATCATAGTGATCTGCAGGCCAAACTCGAGATACTTGAAAACTCTGTAAGCAGAAGCTATGACTGTAAAGTATAAATACTACTCTACATTTATTCAGTGTGGAAAAGTTTGCCAGTCAAATCCCCATCCCTTCCGATCCATTTGTGAGCATGTTCATTATTTACACAGACAGGTAGTAGCACAATGACAGCAATCAGGAAAGGCAAAAATGAATAGTTCCACTACATTTGGGACTATTGTATTCTCTCATTGCCTCATCCTCACTCTCTACTCCTTTTCCAAAAAAATGAAAAACAAACAAACAAAAAGAACAAGGAATTGAGTTTTCCCATTCTACATGGGAGAAGTTGGCAAAAAAAAAAAAAAAAAAAAAAAAAAAAAAAACAACTTTAGAGAAACTATTTTCCACACTAACTTTACACAACAATCTCCTTCATGTCATTCTCCTGTTTGCCACTAAATGTCACATACCCCTGCTGAACTCAGAAGAACAGTTAGCCAACAGCCATTTTAATGATTGATCTGGGCTACCATATGGTTGATTTGACTGTGCTGCATCCAGATGAATTGAATGGGCTGCCCATGGCAAACTGGCTGCCATGGTCTGTTTATCTTGGCATATCTACAGGGCCCTAGGCAGCATTTAGAACTTCCTGTTACTGACACTCTTAGTTTTCTGAGCTTGGGCAGGCCAGACACATATTATACGTAAATAAATGCATAAATACTTGCAAATACTACCCACTGAGCTCTAGCTGCCTTTTGACACTACTTAGCTGTTCATATCTAACTCCAACCAGGTGCAGGGTGATTAAGACAACCCAAAATAAAATGATTATCTATCAAGCAAATGTCTCTTCACATTCTCTATAGCAGGGCATTGGCTGCAATTTAAGTGCTCAATCATCACTAGTGTTCTAGGGTGACATTTGGAGAGAAGCCATTCCACTACAAACTAGGAAAACCCCCAACGTTTAACAGGATGGGGAAAATCACGGAAAGACCTTCATAAATGGGAACAGTCTATGGATTGAGGAGTTCTTGTCCAGATTAAAAGGCCACAGCAAAGGAAAAGTCTTTGATGCTGCAGGGTCTATCAGAGTTACAAACTTACCTCCCAATTCCCTTGGGCCTTCTTTGCACATACTAACATATTGCAGAATCTTTATTTTTATTCCTTTTTTGTTATTATTTCAAATAAGAGAGTATGTAATCTCTCTGACCAACCTCAGTGTATGGCAGCCTGGAGCCAAAATGTTTTATTCATGAATGATGTATTTTTTTTTTATAAACACATAAAAATGTAAAACAATAAAAGTGATATATACCTAATAATGAGTGAACCAATAAACCCACCAGGCAACTTCGCTCTGCAAGTGGAAAAATTGACTTTGTATAACAAATTGCAGAATTATTAATCCTGTTTGAAACCCTTTTTATATCAGACCATTTACTTTAATTCTTACTACTTTGAACATTATCATACATTATGCATTTTTCTTTGTACTTTTTATGGGGGTGGAGGTGAGAAGAGGGATCAGAGTGCACTCCTGAACTTTGGAGGCCTCTAAGCAGTTTGAGTGGAAGCCTCCAACCAGCTGGCAAAGGGAGCAGAAGGGGAGGCCCGCAGCTGTGTTAGGAACTCCTGACATGTTGATTGACAGACACTGCCAGTTCTCCTCTGGAAAGATGCTCTTTCTCCAGGCAGGATAGAAGAGAAGTCTCATATTAGAAGCTAGCAGGTGCTTGGCTCCAGGGGCCTCTAGGAAGTTTATCATCACACCTGCTGAAGGATATTCATCAACAATTAAATAAATAAAAGGGAGTTTTCTAAAATATCAAAGACTAGGATATTTCAGGAAGAAAAAACATGATTTAGATGCCATGGCTCACATTAGTTAACTTTTTGGGAAGCAACCAGGGAAGCACTGCTGGATCCAAATGAGGGCATCAGATCAGTTGCCCAAATAGTAGAAAGCAAAACATAAGAAAACATTAAAGGCCAAACTAGTGACCTCTCAAAATCAAGGGACATGACACCTCCACACACTCTGAAAGAGGGATTTTAGCATTGCACATGTAAATTTTTCTGAACATTTAGTTAA
This sequence comes from Sarcophilus harrisii, assembly GCF_902635505.1. Classification (NCBI taxonomy): domain Eukaryota; kingdom Metazoa; phylum Chordata; class Mammalia; order Dasyuromorphia; family Dasyuridae; genus Sarcophilus; species Sarcophilus harrisii. Next base: position 374,401,573 of record NC_045426.1, on the reverse strand, counting down.
GTGTGACTTGACTAAAGTGACTTAACTAAGTGTTCATTTAGTTAAATATGACTTTTTAAGTCAAACACATTAGAAGTTACTAGTGAGAAAAGCAAGCTTAGAAAAGAAAACTTTGATTCCTTAGAACTGAAAAAATAGAATCATAAAATCTTCTTCCTTGTCAGGGTCTTAGAGATTCATAATGTTTCATTGGATCTGGAGATTGGATGGGACATTAGAGACCATCTCATTTTGTAGATAAGGAGAGAGGTCCAGAGAGTTTTAAATTACTTTCTCAAGGATACACAGGTAGCAGAAACAGAATTCAATCATCTAGTCCAACCTCTTCAATACAGGGTTACAATTCAGGGAGGGGAGTCAGCATGGAGAAAAAAAGACTTAAGGGAAACATGACAGTTGTCTTCTATCAGTTGGAAAAGGGAAATAGATTTGTTTTGGTTGGCCCCAGAGGGCAGAAGTAGGGACAATAGATGAAACTAAAAGAGTAGCAAATTTAAGTATTATGTATGGAAAACTTTCTAATATTAGAACTACCTGAAAGTAGAATGGGATTCCTTAGCTGGTACTGGGGTCCTCTTGTACTAGAGCTCTCCAAATAAAAAGCTGGATAATCATTGCTTGATTAGTTGTAGAAAGGTTCCATTGAACTTTGAGCTACTCGGAATTCCATTCTTGTGTTTATAAATGAATAATTGAGTGAATTATTCCTTTTTTCTCCTTTGTGATGGCATGATGTTGGTGTGTTCTATTTGGTGGAGATCTAGTGATATTTTAAATCAGTTTTTTCTTATTTTAGTCAATAGTCTGTATTTTCATGACCCTAATTTCTTGTTTTTCTGACTGCTCCTTTTCAGTCTCCTTAGTTGGATCACCAAGTCACATCCAATAAACAGAAATATGTCACAAAGGCACTAATACTTCCTATCAATTAAGTTATCTATTAAGTGTATACTGGGAAGATTATTTCCCAGATCTATATATCCCATCCTAATTTCTACTTTAAACTCAAGTTATGTATTATCCAATGCCTTTTGTACATCTCAAATTGATAAACAGAACTTGTTCTCCCCAAAACACATTATAATATCCCCAAACCCCACCCTTTTTTATATCTTTCCTACTGCTACCACAGTCATCCAGAATCACTAGTATTATCATTCTCCACTCCACTCTCACATATTTAATCTATTATCACATTTTTCCCATTTAAATTATATCTTGTAAGCTTTTCTTCTTTTTATTTTAACAAATCTTTTTCAGGCCTTTATTACCTCTCATTTTGATTATTGAGATTTAGTTTGTATTCCTGCCTCAATTGTCTCCTCATTATGAACTATAATTCACTCAGCTGTCAAGTTTATTTTTCTAAAGCACAGGTGTCCCCTTACATATACTCAACAAATTTCAGTAGTTCAGTATTGCATCCAAGAATAAGAATAAAATCTTCTATTTGGAACTTATAGTCTTGCCACATTGGATCTCTTCTACCTTTTTTTTTAGTTTCCTTATATTTTATACTCCTCCACCCATTGCTATCTAGCTAAAATGTCCTATTTATAATTATTTTCCTACTCTGTCTTTACACACACACACACACACACACACATACTGTATTACCCCAAGCTTCAGATCAAATTCCAACTTCTGTAAGGGAATTTTTGCTTCTTTCCTGACGGTACTATCTCCCACCTTTGACTTCATATTTATATTATTCTTGCAATAACTAACAAATAGTTATATGTGTGCCATTTCTCCCATGAAAATGTAAAATCATTGAGAAGCACAATGTTTTTGCATATCTTTATATAACTTATTCATTCCTTGCATGTAGCAAACGTTAAATAAATGCTTGTTTATTGACTGAATAACAATGGCAACATGACTAAAGGTGAGGGAATAGTTATGTACATAGAGCCTAATATGTGCCAAGCCCTCTTTTAAGCACTTTTTAATAAATCTCATTTGATTCTCAGACCAATCCTGTTAGTTAAGTTATTACCATCCCCATTTTGTAGTTGAGGAAAATGGGAGCAAATAGAAGTATGACTTGCCCAATGTTATATGGCTAAAAACTCTTTAAAAGTAGGGTAAGCTCAGGTCTTTTTGACTCTAGGTCCTTTGTTTTATCCACTGTACCACTAGCTGTCTGTGCTAAGCCAGGTTCAATTTCTATTCTGGCTCAATAGCCCCTGCTTCAGTGATATATCTCAGCAAATAGATCTAGTGTCCAGTAGCCACAGCATCTTTTGAGATTCTTTTTTTTTTTCTCTTTGGTAAAGTGGTGTTAATAATAGCACCCATCCCACAAGGTTATTGTGATAATCAATGATAAGATATATAATGCCTTTATAAATTGTAAAGTACTAGCTCTGCCTTCCCTCACCAGACTCTATTCTTTGTCCATGCTGCAACCTCAAATTCTTCAATCCCTTAATACTCTCCCAGGCTAATTTCTCTGCACTAGCCAGTTTTCTCCTCATTTTTATATCTTGACCTTTTGGTGAACCAATCCAACTTAAAATGTTCTCTCTTAAGTCCTTAGAACCCTTATCATTTTATTAATAGCAACTTCCAAGATTTAGCCTTTGTTCACTCTCACTACCCAATGCTTTCACCACTCATATGCTGTTTATTAATTCACTATCCCATTGTCCTTAGCAGCTATTCCAAAACTTTTTATCCTTCTTCAGACCTTCCATTGCTCTCCCCCCATTCTCTCATCTGAGAACATTGTCTCATATTTTACCAAAAATATCAAGATGATTTGATGTACCTCCCTCTTTTCCCCTCATTGTCATTTCATTTCTTTGTAAATCTCCTGAAGGTCTGTTATTTTAGATGATAAGGTCTGTTTTACATGCATCCTTATTCTTTACCAAGTTTAACTCATCTACCTATTCTATTTTCTCCAACAGATTGCCCCCTTAGTCACTCTCACTCTTACTTATTTTCATTTTTTCCTTCTCTACTGTTTTATTCCCTACTGTTTATAAATATTTCAATGTCTCCTCTGGCCTCAAAAAACCCCACTTTTGTTCCATTATCATTTGATATCTTTTCTACCCTTTTTTGGCTAAATTCCTTTAAAAGTTCTCTTCTTTCCCTCTTTCATTAATCCTTTACAATCTAGCATTTCACTCAATTTACTCTGTCCAAAGCTACCAATGATCCCTTAATTGCCAGGCTTTAAAAATAAAATCCTTTTTCTCCTCAAATTCTCTGTAACCAATGACACTGATGATTACCCTCTTCACTTTGAAACTGTATTCTCAGTTTTGGGGAACACCTCTCTTTCTCTTGGTTCCCTTCTTACCAATTTGATCACTTGCTCTCAGATTGCTTTACTATCTCATCCAAATCATTTCTTCTAACCACAAGCTTTTACACAGGACCTTCTTAATATTCATTTCCCTTCTCTTGCTATTCCAAGAACAGCATACTCCATCTCTCTCCTGGGTGCTACTTCTCTATTTGCTCACATTCCATCCTGGAATACTCTCCCTCTTTGAACCTACCTCAGCTATTCAATAACCAGTGAGATCTCATGGTAACAGGGCTGTGAGCTGAGAGTGTGAATGTGTTTGTGTGTAAGGTGGGAAAATTTTTCCAGTTTAAATTAAAAAAAACCCAAAAAAGCAAAAAAGAGTATTTTATGGTGGAATATTATTTATGGTGTAATGTTATTCTGATAGTTCAGAATATGGTTGTATGAAAGATGCTATGCCAAATAAAGTCCTATTGTATACACCATTTGGTAAGGGACAGATTTACTAGCTGTACTTTAAAACATCCATTCCCAAACAGCCAAGGGAAAGCAACACACAAAAAACACTCCTTTTAATGATTGCCTTGAAAGGATTTTTATTTAAACTTTTCTGAGCAGACAGTCATTCTTGAGGAAGAGGTTCATTTTCATAAATTGCTGAAGGTTTGAGGGTATGATCTGTACTCCCAGTAACTTTTCCTTTCTGACATCTAACAACCTTGTTAATCCCAATCTGGCCCTAAAGAGGATATGTCTGAAGGCTGAGTTTTTGAAAGCTGTGATCTTGTCACCAGACCCCCACCGTCTCACCCCACCCCCATCTCCACACACACTGTGGTCCAAAGTCTTATGCTAGGAGCCAAAGTGATTAACATAGATTTCCTTCTGAAGGGAGTGGACAGCTGGTGAATCCTTCTATCTATTAATCTTGCACCTCACACTCATCTCTTGAGCAACAACTATTTTTCAGTCTTTGGGGCATCAAGCAAAGTAATGAATAATTCCATTTTATTCTTGCAGAAAGGGTGCCTTACTTTGAGTGACACATTAAGTTTCTGGAGGTGGTGTGGGGAAGGGTAGGTGGGTAATGAGCTTCTCAGCCCGAAGGAGAAGGAGAAAGTACTTATTCATGGCCACAAAAACAACATGCTTTATGGGTCCCAAAGTTCCTAAGGGGATTGCTATTAAACTTTAGGAATTATTTCCCATCTACATGGTGTATGTGTTGGGGAGGGGAGGGAGGGTACAGAGTGGGGACAGGGCATTTAATGCTGACTATTGGGAAAGTTCATAGCATTTCTGAGCTTTAGATGTCTCAGGCGCTAAACTAAATCAGAGTAGTCATAAAAGTTTGAATTCTCCCCCACAAACCTTCACATTGGACGTTTTTAAAGCTACTACCCTATGTAACATGGAGAATTTAAGACTTTTTTTGTGGTTAGACAATGAGCTTACATGCAGTCCTTTATAGGAGATAGAGGACATGAATTAATAACTGTATAATTCAATCTACTCAAAGCAAAATATGGAAAGAAACAGTATAGCTAATGCTGCAAGAGAAATTATGGGTTTTTTGCTTTGTTTTGTTTGTTTCTTTAAATTTTTGCTCCATTTTCCCCTAAGGCTTGAGGTTGATGTCAAATGGAAAAGACATTCTTACATAGACACCCTGAAGAATAGAGATTTGTCATTTTGTTGGGCTCAATTTAGAATAAACCTCCTTCAAACTAATCACTTCTTTTAGTCTTTGGAAAAGTCGACTTAATCCTTTAAAACAGCATTTTCCTATCCAGAGGCTTTTCCCCTGAGGGAAGCCTGAGATGGATTGAGGTTGATTTTCCAAGGGGATATGTTTATCATTTTAATCAGTATTTCTTCCATTCTTAAACCCAGATATAATTACTGTCAAAACTTCTTCATTTATTGTCCTGCTTGTGCCTTACCAAGACCAAACTCATACCTATCTTTGCCTCTTTCTTCAAATTGTTCCTTTTGATTAGGATTCTTAACTGTCATTGCCATTTAATCTATACTCTCATAAAGCCTATTTCCTTTTATGGGACTTCTCTGAACAAAGGCCACAAAGACATCTTTCTCTCACTTCCCATAATACTTTGAATCTTAAGAGTCCAATTTAGTGTTTTATTCCTAAATTTTAAAATTCATTACTATATTTAATGCATTGAAGGGTGCAAAAATACAATGCAGCACAATACTTGCTGATTAATAGGCTTACTAAAATGTTTTGAAGTAGAATTAGACAGAACCTCTAAAGGTTTGTGGTTTAGGTATTTCTGTGCTCTGTCGATGTTACTTTTTACTAGGTGCCTCTGTGAAAAGGGTACATGAAACGAACAAAAAAAAAAATAAGAATTCTTATTCTTAAGGGAATCTCTCTGTTTTATAATTAGGCATGTGGTCCAAAGTCAGTTTGATCTCAGGGAAGCCAGATCTGTAGTCAGAGAAAGACTCAATTTTATCTCATTTTTTTGACTCATTAAATACCTACTTGGAGAAGAAATTATTTAAAGGTTAGTCTTAATCTCATCTCTACATTTTTTTCAAAAGAGGGATAATTTTTTTTACATTATACTATATAAAAGAGGGATATAACAGGTATAAACTTTATTTTTATTTTTTCTCAATTACATGCAATTTTTGTAGTATTCATTAAAAAAAAAATTTGATATCCAAATTCCTTCCCTCCTTTCTTTTCTCCCTCCTTCCCAAAGCATTGTTAGAAGGCAAACAATTTGTTATGCATTATTCATAATACCAATTTGAAAAAGAAAAGGCAAAATAAAAAAAAAGAAAGTTTAAATATAAATTTTAAACTATTTTCAGGTGTCATTAGTAGTTTCTCTGAAGTTACATAACATTTTTTAGATTTGTATTGAATCACTGTATTGCTGAGAATATCTGTTATTCATTCATAGTTGATTATCTTACAACATTGCTCTTGGTTCTGTTTATTTCACTTTGTGTCAGTTCATGTGAGTCTTCTTTCTGAAGACAATCTGTCTGTTGTTATTTGTTATAGCACAATAGTATTTTATCACAATCATATGCAAAAATTGTTCATCCATTCCCCAATTGACAGGCATCTCCTTAATTTCCAATTATTCACAAGAAGAACTGTTATAATATTTTCCTAGTAAAAACACTAGAGTGTAGGGATTAATAGAATTCCTTAAAATGATAAGTAGCATCTATCTAAAACCAATCAGCAGGCATGATTTGTAATGTTGAGAAGCAAAGCATTCCCAACAAGATCAGGGGTAAAAGTAATTTGATCACTATCACCATTACTATTCAATATTTTACTAGATATGTTGGCTTTAGCAATAAGAAAAGAAAAAAAAATTAAGAATTAGAGGAGAAAATGAGAAGATTAAAATTAATATTCTTTGCAGATGATATGATGGCATACTTATAAAATCTTAGAAAATCATCCAAAAATCTACTTGAAATAATTAACAGTTTTAGCTAAATCATAGGATATAAAATAAATGCACACAAATTATTTGTTTTTATATATATCACTAACAAAACCCACTATCCAAAAGACAAAGAAAGAGAAATTCCATTAAACATAACTGTAGAAAAAATAAAATATTTTGGTGTCTACCTGCCAAAATAAAGTATCATGACTATATGAAACTATATGAAAATTATTGGAAAAATATCAATTGCTTGTGAGTAGGCTGAGCTAATATATAAAAAAGAAAGTTTTGCCTAAATTGGTCTACTTCTTCAGTGTCATACCAATCAAACTGCCAAAAATACGTTATAGAGCTATAAAAAATAACAAAAAAATCTGGATGAACAAAAAGTCAAGAATATCAAGGGAATTCATGAAAAAAAAATTTCAAAATACATGCAAAGAGAGTTTCAGCATTGATCCCTGCAAAATCTTGTGTTCCAAACTTTCCTTTCTTCCTTTCCTTTCTTATATACTAAGTTATCCAATACAGGTTAAACATGGGCAGGTCTTCTAAACATATTTTCACATTTATCATGACACACAAGAAAAATCAGATCAAAAGATGAAAGATGAGAAAGAAAAAAACACAAACAAGCAAACAACAAAAAAGATGAAAATACTATATTGTGATCCACATTCAGTCCCCATAGACTTCTCTCTAGATGCAGATTGCTTGCTCTATCACAAGACTATTGTAATTAGTCTGAATCACCTCACGTTGAAAAGAGCCATGTCCAACACAGCTGATCATCATATAATGTTATTGTTGTTGTGTACAATATTTTCTTCATTGTACTCACTTCACATAGTTCATATAAGTCTCATCACTTCATGGAAGCTTCTCCAGCTTTTCTGAAATCAGTCTGCTGATTATATTATATAGAATAGTACCATAACTTATTCAGCCATTCCCCAGCTGATGGACATCTACTCTCCAATTCTTTGCTACCACAAAAAGAGCTGCTAAAAACCTATTTGCATATGTGGGTCCTTTTTCATATTTTGTTATTTCCATGTGATGCAGACCCAGTAGTGGCACTAATACTTCAAAGAGTATGCACAGTTTTGTAATCCTTTTGACCTAGTTCTGAATTGCTTTCCAAAGAGTTGGGTCATTTCACGGGTCCAACAAAACCACATTAGTGTCAGTTTTTCTACATCCCTTCCAACATTTTTCATTATCTTTTTCTGTCATCTTAGCCAATCTGAGAGGTGTGAGGTGGTATCTCAGAGCTGTCTTGATTTTCATTTCTCTGATTAATAGTAATTTAGATATTTTTTTCATATGACTAGAAATGGTTTATATTCTTTTAAATTTTAGTTAATTTTTCATATATTTTAGAAATGAGCTTTTATTAGAAACATTGGATGTAAAAAAACTTTCTCGCCCAGTTTTCTGCTTCCTTTCCAATCTTGACTTCAATGGGTTTTTTTTGTACAAAACTTTTCTAATTTGATTTTAACAAGATTTTCCAGTTTGCATTTCATAAGGTTCTGTCGTTCTTTGGCCATGAATTCCATCCTTCTTTACAGATCTGAGAGGTAATTTATGTCTTATTCTCCTCATTTGTTTATAACATCACACTTTATGTTCAAATTGCGAACCCATTTAGACCTTATATTAGATCTTATATTGTGTGTATTGGTCAATGCCTAGTTTTTGCCATACTATTTTCCAATTTTCCTGGTAATTTTTGTCAAATAATGAGTTCTTATTCCAGGTGCTGGAGGGTTTATCAAACCCTTGATTACTATAGTGAATGACTGTTGTGTCTTGTGAACCTAACCTATTCCACTTGTCCACTACTGCTTTACAATATAGTTTTAGGTCTGGTATAGCTAAGCCACATTTGTTTGCATATTTTTTCATTAATTCCATGGAAATACTTGACCTTTTATTCTTCCTGAAAATTTTTTTATTATTTTTTCTAGCTCTATAAAGTAATTTATTGGCTATTTAATTGGTATGACACTGAATAAGTACATTAATTTAGGTAGAATTGTCATATTCATTATATTAGCTTCACTTATCCATGAGCACTTGACATTCTTCAAGTTATTTAGATCCCCCAACACTGACTGGAGGGATGAGTAATGAGTGGCCTCAGGGTCATATATTTATAGAAAGAAGAGAGAAAGAGAGAGAAAGAGAGAGAGAGAGAGAGACAGACAGACAGACAGACAGATGGGTAGTTTTCCTTGATGATTTCTTGAAAGATATTCTCCAGGCTCTTTTTTTCATTGTGGATTTCAGGTAGTTCAATAATTCTTAGATTTTCTCTTCTGTATCTATTTTCCATGTCAGTTGTTCTAATTATTTTAATCTTTTTCTGCTTTTTTTCTTTTTTGCTTTGTTTGACTGATTCTTGATGACTCATTGAGTCATTCACTTACATTTGTCCAATTCTAATATTTAGTGAATTTTTTTTCACTTACCTTTTTTTTGCCTCCTTTGCATTTGGGCAATTGTTCTTTAAAGGAAGTTGTTTTGTTCATTGATTTTTTTTTCCCATTTCACCAATTTTGTTTTTTAAGGAATTGTTTTATTTTTCCATTTCACCAATTCTATTTTTCAAGGAGTTAAGAAACAACAATAATATGCAGATGAATATTACTCTGATGGCAGAAATTGAGGAAGAATTAAGAAGCCTCTTGCCAAGGATGAAAGGGAAGAGGCTTGTAGGTTGTCATCAAAAAACTAAGACCTTAGCATCTTGTCCCATGATTTTTTGGCAAATAGAGGGAGCAAATGGAAGCAGATTTAGTATTATCGGGCTCAAAGATAACTGCAAATGATGAGTTCAGTCATGAAATTAAGAGCTTTCCTTGAAAGGAAAGCTATGACAAATCTAAATAGTTTACTGAAAATTACAAGTATCACCTTGCTGATAAAAGTCTCTTATCAAAGCTATGATATGACTGTGAGTTGAATTAATAAGGAAAACCTAGCACTACAGAAGAAATACTGTTTAATTGTGGTGCTGAAGAAGAGTTTTGAAAGTCCCTTGCATAAGAAGGAGATTGAATCACCCAACATATTTAAAATGTTAATTCATGCTATTTATTGAAGTGTCAAATACTGAAGTTGCAACTTAAATACTTGGGACACATAATGAAAATATAGGACTGATTGGAAAAGACCCTCATGTTGGGAAAGATGGCAGAGGATGAGATGGACAGATAGATGATGAAAATAATGAACATGAACTTGGGCAGACTTCAAGAGATAGTGGAAGACAGAAGGACTTGGAGTGCTATGGTTCATAGGTTACATTGAGCCAAACACTACTGAAAGAGTGAACAACAGAATGAGGAAGCTCTCCTATTTAGTGTCTAGATCTCACCCAAAAGGAAATTCCTTATGTCTCTTAAGTAACAAGCTGGGAACATGGATATGATGGATACTGCTTGATCCTCTCATGTTTTACTAGAATAGTTTTCAATAGTAATCTAAAGAGGGATGGGTCTCTTGTATCTTCCTTTTTGAAATCTGAAGTCAACTCAACACCAAGAAGACTTTCCTGAAGGAGAGCGGTAATGGTCAACTTTTTCTCATTCTTCCCCACTCTTATGCATGGTTGGGCATTCATTTCCACTAATATAAAAAGTACACTGCCAAAGAACCATGGGGCAGGGGTTATATTAGCAAGTTCCTTTTTCTCACCAAAGCAAGACATTTTACAAATTTTACAAGGAGGCTTTAATAGCTTTGCAGAAAAGTTCAAGTAATTCCCCCAAGACACCATGAAGCAAAAGACAGTAAACTCAAAGCTTTTAACCACACAGCTTAGACTAGAGTTTCAAAGTATTTCTGTCTCTTTCTCCCATTGATGAATGAATCAGTGTTGATTAGAATAGAATACTCCAGAACACATAAAAGTTGCCTCCATTTTGGTATGAGGACAGAGAATTCCATTACTTACTTTTGGCTTGATACTTACATTCTTTCTAATTTCTTAATTAAGTAGGTTTTCCAAAATTACATTGTTGATTATTACATAGTCTAGTAATAGAGAATATTATATTGAAGGGGGATCAAGATATGATTTGCATAATAAATTGTTTATAACAACCTCATTGACTTGGGGGAAAGTAGCAAAAGGGTTCAATTTGAGGTTTCAAGGATCTAATTTCTATAATCATTTAAATTTATATTGCACTTTAAAATGTACAATTATTTCTCATAATAATTTTATCTTGTAAGCAATGACAGTGTTACTATTTCTCATCTTATAGATAAGGAAACTGAGACTTGAATTAAATAACTTATTCCTGGATAGAAACAAACACATATCAATACTAAAAGACAAATTTAGATGTTTGAGTGTCAGATACAGTTCTCTTTGTATTTTGTCATGAAAAAAACAAAACAAAACAATACCAAACTAACAAATAAAGGAACAGTGAGAAGTTTAAAAAAAACTCTAGAGTAATTGGCTGATTCCTTGCAAAGGACAGTCTGAGCAAATTAACTGCTGATTGTTATGCGAACCACTGGTAAGAAATAATGCTTTCCTATATCTACTGACTTTTTGGATCAAAGAAAGGGGGGAAATATTAGCTCAGAACCTAACCTAAAACTCTCCTACACTTCACTGGAATAGGTAATAAATAATGAATATCATAAGGGCATGAACTCTTTTCCCAGTCTTCTCTTTATGTTTTTGTCTTCTAACTCTCATGGTATGTACCTAAGAAAATGATGGTTTCTCTCTAATTCTGAGCATTGGAGAAACTCTCTCCCACCCAGGGCTGAGGTGAGCAGCAGAGGCAAACATAAAGAATATCAGTGTTATGCAAATGCTTAATTATAATCATAATGTAGTCAAAGGCAATAAGCCTTAAAAAGAAAGGGAAAAAGGTATCCAGCCCCTTTCAAATTCAGAGAGACATTTGTATTTTCTTGATTTAATTGGCTAGGGCTGCATTACCACAAAAGTTTTGTTGCAGTTAAAGAAAAGCAAAGCAAAGAAAAAGGCAAAAGCAGCAAGCAGCTCAAGGAAGATTTAGCATAACTTCACACATCAAGCAAGTGTTTTTAAGATCAATTTACAGCAGGGACTAAGGTACCCACCCTATCTGGATGACTTCCAATCCGTTTCCAATTAAAACCTATCTGATCATAAATAAGAGATAAAAGCTTGCTAACCGGCACAGTAAATAATAGATCTTAAAATAATGTGCTCTGAGGCTGTGTTTAGAGACAGCAAATGAATTCCCTTTAGGTTGGGAAAAGTTAGAGGAAGGTTTGAGGTCAAGATCCCCAGGAAACAAATAAAACATTGTCTTTTTCATTGCTGGCTCTTTGATATTTTACAACTGCAACTACCCAATCACCAAGAAGCTTACAAGGTGGGATGCTCCAGACACAGCCCTAAAGGGGCTATTTTTTCAGTTCCTCTGAAAGGTGCAATAAACAAAGGCAGAGAGGGAGAGAGGTTTAAAGAAGGCAAGATGGCAAAGCATGGCCTGATTGGGTAGCTTTAACAGTATTAATACTTGTATTTAGATAAATGATGCAGTGGATAGAGCATTGAGCTTGGAATTGTGAAGACTCATCTGGGTGATTTCACATTGGATTGTAGACATGTACTAGCTGTGTGACCCTGGGTAACTCACCTAACCATATTTGGGACAGTTTTTTCATCTGTAAAATTGTCAAGAGGAATCCAGCAACCATCTCAGCAACATTTGATAATTAGTGCCTTTTGGACAATTCTGTGCGATAGAACGCAGACTGTCTTTGATCATACCTCTTTCTTTTGGTCCACAACATTATGAAAGCATACCGAGCCATGGTGCATTATGCTCATCTCTGGGGTCTATGGGTATTTAGGTCACTATTTCAAATTACTGTAGACCTCAGCAAGACAGGGTACGATGATAACAGCAATCATTTATATGTTACCTACTATGTGCCAGACACTTTACAAATCCTATTTCATTTGATCCTCATGACAACCCTGGGAAGTAGGTTCAATTATCACCCCCATTTTGCAGGTGAAAAAGAAATTCAGTGACTTGTCCAAGATTATGCAGCTAGTGAATTTCTGAGGCAGAATTTGAACTTGGGTGTTCCTGACTATGGGCCTGTCATTCTATCCATTAAGCTAACCAGCTGGCTATATGTTAGTGATCTCCACTGTTATCTTCCCTCTAAATCACATGCATTTCAAGTTATAATTTCTTATGTGCACTAAGCAAAGGGAGAATTTTCAGGGAGATAGAATCATCGATATAGAACTGGAAGGAACCCAAGAGAACATTTATTTCAGCATATTTCTTTTATGGATGAGGACACCAATGTTCAGAAGGTTGTGTTTTCCCTAGGTGGGGAGACTCAGTGAGTCAATAAATATAAATAGAAACCATACTCTATTGCAGGCATTGGCCTAAGTGCTGGGGAGGCAATAAAGAAACAGGCAATTCCTTAAGGTCTTTAGATAGATAGATAGATAGATAGATAGATAGATAGATGTGTGTGTGTATGTGTGTGTGTGAGAGAGAGAGAGAGAGAGAGAGAGAGAGAGAGAGAGAGAGAGACAGAGAGAGACAGAGAGAGAGACAGAGAGACAGAGAGAAACAGGAGGGAGAGAGAAACAGAAGGAGGGAGAAACATAAAGGGAACAAGACAGAGAAATGCATATACAAATAGAGGCACAGAGAAAGAAAGAAGAGATGCACAGTGAGAGAGACATAGAGAGAGATGGAGAGAATCGATGAAGTTAATGCAGGAGAACAAATTATTAACAGCTTAGAAGGGGGACCACGAAAGGCTGCCTATTGAAGTTAAGATTTGAGCTGGATTTTTGCAAACCAAGGAAACTAAAATATAGAAGAGAGGAGACAGAGAATTCCATTCATGCAAGTGGCCATGCAAATGCATGGAAATAGGACAAAGTATTGAGGATTACAAGAAGGGCAGTGTAAATGGATTGTAGAGTGTGAGAAGAGTATAGTATAACACTGGAAAGACAAGAAAGGTTACAAAGGTTGGAGGCAGGATATGAATGAGGGTTTTTCTGGACCCTTAGTCCCATATTCTATCTACTGCCCAGGCTATGGCCCTTCAAACCTACATTAGTTCCCTAATCATATAGTCGATTGCAATTGACCAATTTCATATCTTTACTTTATAATTTTTCTTTCTGCTCATAAAAAAAAAAAAAAACCAACACTGGCTTCCTTTTTATCTTGTTCCTGCCAACTCCTCCATAAAACCTTCCTCAAAGATAATATTTTCTGAATAAAACTAATTTTGTTAGTAGAGTAAATTCCCCATGTGGAAAGTCCTTCCACCAATGAAAATGGTAACACTTATGGTTTAGTAGAAAAGTACTAAATAGTTGTCTTTGGAATATAGAGGGACCTTAGAGAATACTAAGTTTAATTCCTTCTTTTTACAGGAAAGGTGAGGTAAATCAATTTGAACTCATGTCTTTTTGCCTCTAAGCAAAGCCCTCTCTAGTCATTACACCGTATAGTGACACACAGCTAGTTTCAGGGTCATAATTTGAACCAAAATGTTTCTGATATCAAGCTTAGCATTCTTATCTAATAATCTATCCTGCCCTCATTTTTGTAGTGAAAAGCAGTAGGAGGGGAGGGAGAACTGAACCAATCATTTCATACATATTCAGAATTCCCAAATGAAGAAATTCCTTCTACCAAAGCAAACTTGCACCTATTCTGTAATTTATCAAATTAAAGGGTTTTTGGGAGAAACTGAGTAAGTTACCTACATAGGATCACACAGACAATATTTCTCTTCACCGATTTAGAATAGGGCTAATTCAGCATTTAATAATTAACTGCCTGACTGATACCTGTGACATTTTTCACGTGACACTTGTTTACTTAATTTTATTAAGTGATTCATACATATATATACATACATTTATGTATATTTATATATTCATGCATGTAGATATGATGATTAAATAAAAGTGTTGAACATATTTTTAATGGGCAATGTTTTGTCTCTTTATGGCTTTATATTCTCTTAATCCCCTAGGAGTACCTCAGACAGTGATAAGCATAAAGTAGTCGAAGGACCATCCACTAAAAATTATCTATTCCATGTTCTGCCACTAACTAAACTTTGAATGAACAATTTTCCATATCGGAGTATTACTTTTCCAAAGAGAGCTTTTGGACTATATTCTCCTTTGTAACTATAATATTGTATGATTTTGTGAAGGAATGTATCATCATCATGATCATCATCATTTGCTTTTTACTGAGATCATGGTCTTTTGTAACATGTCTATCTATATATAACTATAATTATAGTATAGCAATATAATAATATAATGTATTATTATATTATACAATAATTACATAGTAATATGATTATATAACTATATTATAGTACATCTGATAACAGATAAACCATCTAATTTAGACAGATCAGTTAAAACGTCATGCAAACTAGTTTTGCCAAGAGATAAATCATTTGGTTGTGTGTGTATACCTAGGCATGCTATCATATTTATTTATTTTTGCATAGAAAAACCAATTCATTATGCATACATGCATTCATATGTATACATATATATACATATTTACATAAGTACAACATACAATTTCCTCTAGATGTTGTAGCAGCATGCAGATGCAGTTAGAGAGACAGAATCCTTATCCTGAATGATCTCATCATCTGAAGGACAATTCTTGTCAATATGTGGTAATTAAGTAGACTTGGGACCATCTGATTCCACTCTCTTTGATTACTTATTTAATTAATTGATGGATGCCTGGAGGAATTAGGGATATTTAGCATGGAGAAGAGAAGACTTTGGAGAACTTTTCATTTCAAATCTTTGGCAAATTCTCCTATAGAGGGATTTGAAGAGAACCAAAATGACATCTCAATGTTAGAGTCAAATTATGGTGTATCAGACTATGGATGATCAGACCAATATTAGCTTGGAATGCTCTATCACAGTTTGGGAATAAATACTTAATGTAAACTTTTGGGATAGACTCTCTAAATTTGTCTATCTACTATTTCTTTTAAGCTACTTCAATTCTGTTTTTCTTATAAAGCACAGCACATTCTCTGATGAGAGCACGCCAATCTAGATGACCCTGTGCCCGTGTCTCCCATTCATGCAATTGATTCCAAAGTTCTTAAGAGAGACCTTGAGACTGTAGTTCATGTTTTCTGATCACCATATGAGCCTTGGGTAAGCTCTTCATAAAATAGGAAGTGTTTTTAAGCAAGAGTTCCTTTAGAATTTTTAAAATACGGTAATACAATGGATTTGTACTCTCTTCCCTAAAGTTTGAATCCTTCCAGGTGATCTTCAGAATCTTTCTAAAAAAATTCAAACAGAGGTAATTCAGTTTTCCGGTATGGAATTGATAGCTGCCCAGCCTTCATAAGCAAACATCAAAGCCAGAACAAGGGGTCTGTAGAATTTCATTTTGTTGGTCTAATACTTCTATACTCCAAACTTTCTATTTCTTTAAAAAAAATAAAAACAGTTTGTCCATTTTTCAAAATACAAACATAGGTAATTTTCAACATTAACCCTTGCAAAACATTGTGTTCCAATTTTTTCTTCCTCCCTTTCTTCCTCCTCCTTCCCCTAGACAGAAAATAATCCAATATTCTCTCCTACACTTTCCTTCAGAGCCTCCAAAACACTGAACTAACTCTGGCAATGCAGATGTCAATCTTATCATCAATATGTACATCCCTAGAAAGTATACTGCCAAGACAAGTGAATTTCTCCACAGTATTCAAAACTTTTTTTTCTCCACACATGGATGATGTGGTACTGACTGTATTTTCTGACAGGAATAACTGTATTTTCATGGTGTTAATTGTTAGATTAAAAATTAGCACGAGCAGCAGAGAACTGATCTGTACATTGTTGCATCTTACCTTTAGTGGCTGCATTGAGTACACAATCATCTGCAAACAAAAAAAAAATCATACACTATTACTCCTTCCACTTTAGTCTGGGCTTGCAGACTTTTCAAATTGAAGAATTTGCCATCAATATGGTAATTGATTGTGATTCCATGTTCATCTTCACTGAAGGCATTTGACAACATGGATGAACATATCATGCATTGTTGCCATTGTAGCATAATTTATTATAATTGTCGTCATCCCCCTCCTCTTCCTCCTCCTCATCATCATGGCTAACATTCCATAGCAATTTAAATTGGGCAAAGTGTTGTACCTAGGTAATCCCAAGAGAGGCTTAGAATAGCCCTGAGAAGTAGGTACTATTATCGTCCTCATTTTACTGTTGAGGAATGTGAGACAGAGAGAAAGTGATTTATCCAGAGTGACACAGTCCAGAATACCCAAGAAAGAATTAGAACTTGGATCTTCCTGAATGTTGGAGCTCTAGCTTACAAGACCCCTTAGCAACATTGTGATTAAAAAAATAAATAATTTATATATATATATATATATATATATATACATACAAATATATAAATTTGGTGTACATGTGTATAAATACACACACACACACACACACACAAAAAAAAAAAGTTAAGAAAATGTGATTTTTGATGAGGATGAGCACAGACTTCTGGAAGTATCAGTATAGACTTCCCTGTGTAAGGTGGTCCATACCTGGCCTTTGGTATTGGGAGAATCTGCTCCCTATACAGAAGAGTTCTTGCTATCATCTATACTTATTTGTTCGATCTTCTACTTCCTCTCCAGTCTGTGTGTTTCTAATGTTGAAAACTTTGAGTGAAAAAAAATTTTCATCGATGAGAGTGCTGTTGGTGTTCAGGACGCTCCGGCCCCTGCTTTAAACTGGGTGAATATCTGTGTGTGTGGTACATGAATGTAAATCAGAGAAAAGCACAAGGTCATCAGGTGACAGGGAGAACAAAACTGTATCTCAGAGAGGGAGAAGTTAAAGGGAGAGCAGGTCTGCACACCTCAGATAAACAGACTTACTCGGGTTTCTTCATTCCCTATTGCCTTGACTGACAGGTATCACATCAGCTCATATAAAGAAGAGAGATAAGCAAGCATCAAACAAGGTAAAGCAAATGTTTTTGGAAGGTTTTAGTACTGTGTTCTGTGCTTTCCAGCTTGTCCAAATGCATTACAGACCCCATGGCTATAATTCACCTCACCATGTGAAAGAGAGAGACAGAGACAGAGACAGAGACAGAGAGAAAGAGAGAGAGAGAAAGAGAGAGAGAGAGAGAGAGAGAGAGAGAGAGAGAGAGAGAGAGAGAGAGAGAGAGAGAGAGAGAGAGAGAGAGATGAAGAGAGAGACAGAGAGAGACAGAGGCAGAAAGAGAGAGAGAAACAGACAGAGAGAGAGAGAGAGATGAAGAGAGACACAGAGAGAAAGAGACAGAGAGACAGAGAAAGACACACACACACACACACAGACAAAGACAGAGAGAAAGACAAGAGAGGAAGAGAGGGAGGGAGGGAGGAAGGAAGGAAGGAAGGAAGGAATGAAAGAAGGAACCAACCAACCAGAATCCTCTCAGGAAACAAAAACTCTCCATTTGGAAATGGATTCAATATCCTCAGCAGCAGAAGCAATTCAGTATGTTTATGTCCTCTTTTCTTTCTCATATTCTACACTGAAATCTGCAATCAGAAATAAATGTCATCAGAAACATGCAAGTCACCATGGAAAATGGAGCACTTATTTTTTTCTCCTACAATTAAAAAGACATGAAGAATGAGACAATCCAAATGAATTATAGATTTAGAGTCAGAAGAGGTCTCAAAGCCCATTTAATCTATCCTTTTCATTTTACAGATAGAGATACTGACTGTCAAAGAGGTTAAATAACATATTCAGGGTCACACAGCTACTAAAATCCTAAAATTAGCTTTCAAATTCAAATCTTCCTTTCTCAACTCTAGTGTAATATCTACTATATTTTCTAGTCAACTGAAAATAAAAATCTGGAATTCAGAAGCTGTAGCCACAACAGTGAATACCAACTACTATACAATCACAATCAGCCACAAAGTGGACAAGTAGGCTGATAGGGCATAATCTTCTCCTGGGAATCGTGGAGTTCAATTTTGTGCCTCCTGGTGAGATTCAAACTTGTTTACATTTATCACTGAAGAGATCCAATAAGTTTTTTCTCATGCCTAGCTTTTGTATCTGAGGTATCAGAATATTTTTTATCCAAACATATCCTGGATTTACAATGTTTTCAATTTGCAAAGACTGCATTTTTAACTAGTTATATCTCAACAATACTTTGCTTTTAAACTTTCATGGAGAAACACAGACTCCTGAGTGTCAGAGTCCAACTCTCCCATTTTAGTTGTGACCCAGAAAGGCAAAATGATTAACCCAGGCTAGGTAAAAGAAGATTTGGAACCAGAATTCAAGTCAGCAAACAAAAAATAAAGGTGACTATAAATACAACTGAGGTGGAGAATAAATATTATCTGGTTAGTTCAAAACAAAAACATTTTAATCAAATAATAACATATTTTAGGAGAAAGTTTTTTTGTTCATTTATATAAATGATTATCTAATATCTCATATATCAGTCTTTATCCTGAAACCACCCAATTTAAACATATATGTTAGCTTTATCCAGAATATTCTGTCAAGTTTTTTTTTAGATTTTCTCTAATTTTTGCATCCTTTGAAGCAGATTTCATCATATAATTTTCAATTACCTTGATGGTAACCTTTGTTTTTCTTCATACACTTCTCATATACACTCCAAATCAGTATTACTAAATGTTCTATAAAATACAAATATTATATTCATTGTTTGAATGCTGAAGTTAAGGGACTACAGGTGACTTTATTGAGGTCCCATAAATGATTTGTAGGCAGTAGAATTAAGACTTAAAGTCGGGTCTCCTGATTTTAAGTTCAGGGCTCATTCATAATACCATGGATGCCTAAACTGAACTATAAAATATGCAAAGTATCTCTTCAGTTGATGATCCTTTCTCTTATTCATAGTTCATTTATCAAACTATAGAACCTTTTCTCACCCCTCCTCTTTGTTTCTTGGCTTTTTTACACTGTTCTTTATGGGCCCTCATCTTTCTATTCTGGTAAACATCTTGTTGGCACACTGAATGAAGCATGAGATATGAAGTCAGGAAGACCTGAGTTCAAATGTGACTTTAGAGCTTTATACAGCTGTTTCATTTCCAGTAAGTCATTTAACTGTTTTCTGCCTCAGTTTCCTCAGCAATGAAATGAGAATAATAATAAGGCATACATTACAAGGTTATTGTGAAGGTAAAATACTATTTTATATAAAGCACTTTGAAAATTTTAAAGAATTTTATTGTTGTTTATTACTACTACTACTACTACTACTACTACTACTATTACTACTACTACTACTAGAGAAACAATTCAGTATGTTTATATGTTCTTTTCTTTGCCATATCCTATACTGAAATCTGCAATCAGAAATAAATGTCATCAGAAATATGCAAGTCACTGTGGAAAAAAATGAATAAAAATTGTACTATCAGTCTTCTACAATCAATTATCTAGGCACAGTAGTCTCATTTCTAATTCAATGTAAAAGGAAAATTTTGGTCCTATTGTAAAAATATTAATGGTATCAGAAGAAATAGTAAAACTAATAGGCTCCTTAAATTATAACAAGATATTTACATATATGTATATATATATATATACACACATATACATACATATGTAGATATACATTTGTATATACATAAATACAGATATGCAAATAGAAATAATTATTGAATATTGTCAAACTATGTGAAATTTTCTGGTGTCATTTTCTTAGCATTTTGTAGTGGTACAATGATGCCTTTATAATCAGGGGGGAAAAATTATGATAAGGAGGAAAGGAGACTAGAAACTGCACTAATAGGATCACAGTTCTTCAGATAACATGTTAAAAGCAGAAAATAATCTTTGATACCATCTACTGCTCTCTTCTTATTTTGCAGATGATGAAACTGAGGTCCAGAGAAATTAAAGAATTCTCCCAACAGGAACCATGATATCTGAATATTAAAAGTATAATTGATAAATAAGAATTACATATCACAACTGGAAAAAGAATATGATTGGGATTAAGGCATACTTGGTTTCTACAGTGTGATTTAAAAGTATTAAGATTATGTGATTTGGAGTAAAATGTTCAGGCTTTGAATTCTAACTTTGCTATGTCTTATCTGTGTATTTTTTTTTCTTTTGGAGCCTGCCTAAGTGTTTTCATGTATATGATGAAGGAATTGCATGAGATGTCTAAAGCAAGATAATGGGGCCTCACAAGGAAGTTTATCCAGATTTTTGCGAAATAGGACAGGGAATTCATTTATTAAATTTAATTGGTGGCTAAGCATTAATGCCATATTATTCAAGGTAATATTATCAGATTTAAAAAAAAAATAATGAGACCATTTTCTTTGGAGGTTTATTTTTACTTCTTTTCCTTAATTGTTAGGGTTTTTTTTTTTTTTAATAATGACTTGTTCCTGGGTCAACAAAAGGATATCAGAGAGCATCCAATTGAAGCAAATTATATTTAGGAGACATACAGAATAGGTAAGGAGAGAGCAATACAGAGGGTGCTGCAAAGGAAAATAAGAAATGAAAAGATTATAAATTTGTACCAGAATATTTAGTATTATACAGCTTCAGTTTCCTCATTTGCAAAATAAAGGATTTAGACCAGAAGCCATTTATGGTCTCTTTCAATTCTTAATCTTTAATCCTATGAACAAATAAGGGAATATAAAACAGTACAATGTCCTTCTTAGCTTGAAATCATTTTCCTTATATTGAGTCTCTTCCTTATGTGATCCCATTACTTTGTTTTCCCCCTACTATGTAACCACTAAAATACAATTACTAGAAGACATTACTTTTTTCCATTGCTTTTCAGACTTGAATTGATCATTTTCCTCTTCACTGGGACTGGAATTTTTCGTAAGGCCCAGTGGTTTGATAGTTATAAATTTCAAATTATTTTGTCAGGCAGCCATGACCTTCAATGGACAGATTTGTTATGTCTATATAACATTCAAGATTTTCAGATAAAAATTCAGAGTTCCATCAGTTACAAGGGTGTTCTCTCTGAAAAACATGAAGCAACTAGATTCTTCCCTATTTTCTCCCTAAATGTCTATCATGTTATAGACCCAGGTTTAGATCACCTTCAGAGGGAAAATTCTATCCTTTCTATAATGTTTAGATTCATTTTTAAGAATCAGAAAGAACAAATATTTTCCTTTCAGGAAAAACAGAATCAATCTTTTCTTTTTGAATAGACTCTTCCCCTAAGCTTACCCCCTCCAAATCCTCAAAAAACATTTAAATAATGATTCTAAACAAATTCTAGAGCAGTAGAGCACACAAAAAGACATAGCAAGAAAAAATTTCCAGCCCGAGGCAATTTAGAAGGACTGCAGGAAATGTCTGTTGTGCCAGGATGAAAGTGGAATAGACCATCCCTGCAGAGTGCCATCCTCTACAATGTGGGAGCAGGACTTGAGACCTACCAAATCAACAGCAGCAGCTGAGGTTTAAAGATATAATTCCAAATAAGTCAAGGATTTGAAGAACTAATCAGAAGGCTAAAGGGGTCTTTTTGCTAGCACTGAGGAAGGCTCATTGATTTGCTCATAGACAGATCTGGGTTGCAGGTCTGGGGTGAAGAAGAGCACTAGGATACTATCGCCACAATAAAGTTGGGGTCCTCCTTACAATTCTAGAACAGAAAAGAGTGCTTGTGGTTGTTCATGGATCAGAGTACAATCCAGGAGAATAGTAAACACTAATTCTTAACCTTGGAGGAGATTTCTACCATCTTGGAAGAAAACTCAAAGATTCCAGAGGTGTTTCTGAAAACATATAAGAAAAATCTCTAAAGTCTGGAACAGTACATCCTCAACCCTGGAAGTCCAGTTCTATAGTGACAAGGAAGATCAAAACACATGCTCATAAGATAAAAAAGTCAAAGCACCTATAGCCAATGGTTTGAAAAAAAATATGACTCAATCTCAGGCCATGAAAGAGTTCATAAAAGATTTTGAAAATTTAGGAAGAGAGGTGGAAGAAAAATTGGGAAGAGAAATGAGAATAATGAAAGAAAATCATGAAAAATTAGTCAACCACTTGATAATGAAGATAATTAAAAATGTCCAAAAAAAAAAAAAAAAACCTTAAAAAACAGACTAGGCCAAATGATGAGGGAAGTATAAAAAGCCAATGAAGAGAAGAATATCTTAAAAAGGATAATTGACCAAATGGAAAAAAAGTACAAAAACTCTCCATTGAAGGAAAATAAAGTCCTTAAAAAGTAAAACAGGACAAATGGAAATAGAGATACAAAAGTTCACTAGAGAAAATAATTCCTTAAAAATTAGAATTGAGCAAATGGAAGCAAATGATTCCATGAGATATCAAGAAACTAAACAAAACCAAAAGAATGAAAAAAAGGAGAAGATAAGATGAAGTATGTCTTTGCAGAAACAACTGACCTGGAAAATAGATCCAGGAGAAATATTTATCTTCCTGAAAGCTGTGATCAGAAAACAACTTAGATATCCTCTTTCAAGAATTTATCAAGGAAAACTTTGCTGATATTCTAGAATCAGAGGGTAAAATGAAAATTGAAAAAAAATCCACCTAAAACTTCCTGAAAAAGAGGCCAAAATGAAAACTCCCAGGAATATTACAGCCAAATTCTGGAACTCCCAAGTCAAGAAGAAAATATTTCAAATATCTCGAAAGAAACAATTTAAGCAAGTATAGTGGAGCCACAATCAGGATAACACAAGATTTAGATACTGTCTACATAAAAGGACTGGAGGGCTTAGAATATTTCATAGGGCAGAGAAGTTAAGATTACATACAAAAATCATCTACCCAGTAAAACAAAATATAATCCTTCAGAATTTTTTTAAAAGGCTATTCAATGAAATTAATGACATTTAAGTATTTTTGATGAAAAGATCTGAGCATAATGGAAAATTTGACTTTTAAATAAAAGACTGGAGAAGCAGAAAAAAACAGAAAAGAGAAATCATAAGGGACTTAATAAGGTTAAACTGCTGACATTCCTATATGGGAAGATGGTACTTTTAATTCATAAGAATTTTCTCATTATTGGGGCTATTAGAAGGAATACATGTAATCAGATGGCATGTAAGTGAGTTGAATATGAAATGATACCATCTAATAATAATTATAAAAAGTTAATGTGTAAAAGAGGAATGTACTGAGAAAAAAAAAAGAAAGGGGGAGGCAGAGTGAAATAAACTCATAAAAATCAAGAAAAACTTTAACAGTAAAGTCGGAGGGGCAAAATTAAAGGGGAGTAAGTGAACCTTACTTTCTACAAAGTTGGTGCAGAGAGAGAATATCATACACAATCAATTGGTTATAGAACTCTATCTCACACTACAAGAAAGTAGGGAAGGGGAAAAGAGAAGTGGGGGTAGGGAGGGAGGTGTTGCTATGATCTCCATCAGGAAGGGAAGATTGAGGTAGGGAGTAGTGAGAAAGAAAATACTTTTAAGGAAGCATATGGTGAAAGGAGAGAAAATAGAATAAAGGTGAGGGATAGGATTAAAAGAAATATAGTGAGCAACAGTAATTGAAAAAAATATTGAAGCAATTTTTTATGTTTTCCTGATAAAAGCCTCATTTCTCAAACATGTCAAGAACTGACTCAAACTTAGAAAAATGAGAATCCTCTCCCCCAATTGATAAATGACCAAAAGATATGAAGAGTTTCCAGATTAAGTAATCAAAATTAGCTATAACCATATGAAAAATTCCCTAGCCCATTATTAATTGGAAAAAATGTAAATTAAAACAATTCTGTAGAACTACTATATACCTACTAAATTGGCTAATAGGACAGAAACGATAAATGATTAATGGTGGAAGGGAAGTGTGGAAAATTAGACATCAACACACTGTTTGGGGGATTGTGAACTGATTCAACCACTCTGTAGAGCAATTTGGAAATATGCCCAAAGGGCAAAAATCATGTATGGGTCAATGGAAAGAAATAAAAAAAAGGAAAACCACATATATGTAAAAAAAATATTTATAGCAACTCTTTGGGGGGCAAAGAATTGGGAACTGAGGGAATGCCCATCAATTGGGAAATGGCTGAACAAATTGTGGTGTGTAATTATGATGGAATATTATTATGTATAAGAATTGATCATTAGAATGTTTTCAGAAAAACCTTGAAAGACTTCCTTCCATGAGCTGATGCAAAGAAAATGTACTATATGTAGTAAGAGTAATATTGTAAGATGATTAGCTGTCAATTCTTTAGCTATTCTCTGCAATACAAAAATCCAAGGCAACACTTTAAGGACTTAAGATAATAAATACTACCAGAGAAAAAAACTGTGTGTACATACAGATTGAAGTGTATTTTTAAAACTGTTTGGGTTTTTTTTTAGCTTTTTGCTTATATTTTCTTTTTGTTATCCTGTCTATTCTTGAAATGTTTTTCATGAATATACAAATATAACCTGTATTAAATTATTTGCCTTTTCAATTAGAAGGATTAGTGAAGAAGAAAGGGAGAAACTCAAAATTTTAAAAAATGAATGTCAAAAAAATTGAATAGATTTCTTTTCTTTTGTTAGTATTGTCTAAAGTTTCATTCTCTCATTTCAGTCATGCCATATCATTTATATTTGGATTATCAGTAATATATCAATAAATTTGAGAGAATTGGGCACTTGGTAATGGCATAAAATGAATGATGCATGTTGGGGTTGAATTGTTATTGTGTTAAATCTTTGGGTCTGACATTCATCAGTTAGACCATCTGAAATGTTTCTGTCTCACCCTGCCAGATCTGCTGTCGAACGAAGCCCTCCTCCTCATTCCATGTCAGCATTGTGATTGATGCCTAGTGCCAATCACGGCAGGAGACTGGTGGATGCTTGCTGTCATCAACTCGGGCTCCAAAAAGTAGTTAGCAGATCAGCAGGAGGCAGCAGGCCACCAGGGAGTGGAACTGCAGGGAACTTGATCTGCTGGTGATTTTCCTGAAAGAAGCAGCAGAGACCTCCTTTGAGCCTCAAGAAATCTGTCCCAGAGTAAGACAAAAACAAACTCCCCAGTCAGTGACAAACTCCCTCAATCCAAGCCATAGTTTTGGGATTGAATTTTTCCAAATTAAGAATAATAGAGAAGACTTTTCGGGTACACTGGGTCCTGATTATGAGACATTGATAATAGGTAGACCATGTAACTTACAGTGGGTAAATGTGTGCCTTTAAATTTGTTTATAAAAGTTTATTTTACAGCAAGGAGAGGTGGTAGGGATGGAAAACTTGCTTTGACATTGTTACTTGCAATTCCTTAAGAAGAAAAAAAAAACATCCTTAGGAGTATGGATGAAAATTAAAATAAATGAAGCAATTTGGAGGGATATAAACATTTTTGAATTTGGAATTGGGGTGGTGGAGGATCCAAATCCTGATTTAATTACTTACTCTTTATATGACTTTCATAAAACAATTTCTCTCTCTCTAGGATTCAGGTTTGTCAGATAGAAAGTGAAAATTAGGTGATATTAAGCCTAAATTTTGCAAAATTATGTACCTAAATATATATATCCTCTATTTTATATTTTGTTTTTATAAATTTATAAATATTTATATATTATTTTATAATGCTCCAAATTATTTTAATAAATACAAAGGTTTTTATTCCACCATTAATAATTAAGATGAAAATATAGATAACTTTAGGAAAAAAAGATACCATTAACTTAAATTAACTTTAAAATCTTAGTCACAGCATGTCCTTCAAGAGGAGGTAGAAAAAGTATATTATCTGAAATGAACAAAAGAAAAACAGGAAGGATAGAAGGCTCAGGAACTAAGTGAAAAGAAGAAATATTTTCCTGATATTCTTTTTCTTTTTCTACCTATAATCTAGATTATATATTGCTACCTTTTCTTGCTCCAATAACTAAATATCATTAATATACTTATATATTTATTCTACTCTCCACTTGTCATATTTCATTTCACTCCCAGATCATTATCTTGAATCCCACAATTCTGCAACGAATGGACTTAAGTTCATTACCAAATTAGAGACCAAAATGAAATTGGACACTGAGTCCATTTTACCTTAGAGAAGCTTATTATTCATTCTGAAAGCTTTAACTAACACAAATTATATTCTAGAACTAGAACTTTGAATTAGATATTAACAAATTAGGAAGCACTTAAATTGAGTCTTAATTGAGTTCGGTATACAATCAATATTTTTAAATATTGTTAAGAGTGAAAATTATGGAGTCCTAGAAAATTATCCTTTTTCATTTAGCAGAGAGCAGACTTAAAACCTTCAGGAAGAGCTCAAAATGTTCAATGTGCAGTAAGTTTGGGTGGCAGGAGGTGAGAGAAGAAGGGTCATGGGGTTTCAGGGCATTAAATGTGAAAACCTTGCCTTAGGCACACAAATGCTTTGTCCTTATTCTGGCCCAATTCTTCATGTATGAGATTGGCAATTTTTTCCTCAATGACTGACTTTTGCAAGAGCCCAGAGTTTATATGTTCAGCCTTGAAAATTTAGAGAATTTTTGTGGTAAGTGCATACTAAAGAAAACAGAATGCATCACTTTTAATCACCTGATGGTCCAAAAACTGCTGATGGCAAGCATGGCTAATAGAGCCACATTAAATGGAGAAAATGAATGTGGCAGCGAAGTAAATAACTCCTCTTGGAGGGGCAACTTGATTTTGTTACTTCGTTGGAGGAAGGGGAAGGCTTTCCTATCCTAATCCTATCCTATCCTAATTTCCTATTCTATACCATATTGGTATTTCTGTTATCAGAGAAAAAGCTGTATGAAATGGCAATCTGTCCTCTGTCCTATGTCTTTCTCTGTCTCTGTGTCTCTCTGTATCTGTGTTGCTCTCTGTCTCTGTGTCTGTATCTCTCTCTCTTTCTCTCTCTCTGTCTCATTTGTTTCTCAGTAATTTCATCTCTGTCTTCCTATCTATCTACCTGTCAGTATCTTTCCACTTCTGCATGTTGTCTGTTTTCTGTCTCTGTCTGTCTTATAAAGCTGTTTGTTTGTTATAGATTGCTTCCTACATCCTGAGTCAGAAATTTCTACTCATCCTATACTATCAAGTTTCATAATACAAGTCTTCAATGGCAGCCAATCTGGAGAGTTGCATATATCTGCCCCTAGACAGCTGCATTATGGAGCTAAAGGAACTGCATCTAAATTCATGAGCCGATAAAAAGTAATCTGGCTAAAGTCTTTTTTTATACCAGAATATACAATGATAATCACACCCCCTTGAATTACAAATGTTCCATAACCATTCAAACTGGTACTGAGTTACTGACATTATTTGAAGTAATGACATAATAAAACACATTTTAAAAGACAAATCCATAATTTACTTACTTCTCGCTTAAAAAATGTTTCAGAAATCTTTTGAGATCATAATTGATGGAATGCCATGATTTCATAGACCATCAAAGACTTGAATAGGTTTTAATAAACCAGGAAAATTAAAGTCACTTTAGCTTACTAGTTGGCACTAGACTTTCTCCTCTACCTTCCCTCGATCTTTTTTTAAAAATTCTAAACTTACAGCTGAAATAATTAAAACTTATGGTGACCTGCAGCTTTTTTAATTAAACAAAATTTGTTTTTTTTTTCCCTAGAGGAAATAAAATGAAAGATAAATATCTTAAATCCTATTTTTGAAAATTTTAGGGGAAATTTAAATCTACCTTCATATATCCAATTGAGCTTAAATGGTTGATTAGGGATATGAAGACATGAATTAAAAGAACCTAGTATGCAGAAAAACTAAGATCTATCTTTCATTTCTATTTCCACAGCCAGGAACCAAGGATTTTAATATCACACACATATACACACCCATACCCCCGACCCACACACACATATATACCCATGCATGCATGTATATGCATATGTTATATATATACTGCTGTATGTATATGTATGGGAATAATTTTACACATACATTTATGTATGTTTGTATCTGTATGGTAGTTATTGTTATTCAAAATCAAGATTCCCAAGGATTCTTTAGAATAGCTTCTTATTTTAAGAAGGAATAAAACAAAATCCAGAACTATAAAAGGGATAAAGAAAAGTTGATATAAAGAGTTACTCTTATTCTAGGGTTATGTTAATGACTAAGTTGGATTGATTGAAGACTTGATCTAACAGTCATGCAGAAGACAATTGTAAAAAGTTTAATTGGGGATTTACTTTGAATTTTTAAACTGAGTGCTATGGTGCATGATTTGGGACTTTGAGGTAAAGTTTATTTCCCCTGCCTGATCCCTAAATATGATCAAGTAAGTGCTGAACTTAGTATGAACATAGCTCTCACTCTAATGCACTCAGAATTAAAGAGTTTGGCCTCAGCAATCAGCAACTGTGAAGATTACAGACATGTACTACCATATCTAGCACCTTCCTTGTTTTCAAATGAAAATGATAAACAAGGAAAGCAAACTAAACTTCATTAAATATCAATACTGGTACATTGATCCAGAGCAAAAAGTACTATAACCAGACAAACACACAATAGAATTTTATATGTCAGAATATTAGGACTAAATCTAAATTCATCTTCAAATATACTATGAGAGGAAAATGAGAAAAATATGAAATGGGAGGCAAAGCCAAATGGTGAAATACAGGGAGGGACTCTCCTGAGCTCTTTCCCAGGTGCCTTCAAATACTTTTAAATAATGACTAAATTTTTTAGAGTGTCAGAACACTCAAAAATGTGGAGCAGGACAATTTTCTAACTGAAGGTGGTTTGGAAGGTCAGCAGGAGGGGTCTGTTCACATGGGGGAGGGGGTCTGTTGCATGTGGGGTGGGGAGGACAGAGCACAATTGCATCACAGGTGCCAGCACAGGCCAGGTGCCACAGAGCTAACAGGCTATGGGCCTCTGAATCAGCAGCAATGGTGATGATCTCTAGACTTCTCAGGCTAGAGAGACCAAAGAAAATTCACCTGCAAAGTTTTGCCTTATGAATGGGTGAGGATCAAGTTTTGGGACCCATTGAATCAACATCAGTAGCAGCTTGAGGTAGCAGCAGAGACAGTAGAGGCTTCTGGAGATCTCAGAACAAGGGGAGGATGAATAGAGAGAGAGCAGAAATAGCTGGCCCAAAGATAATTTTGGGGGCCACTTCACTGGCATATCTGGGTAGCAGTGCTGGCTCACAGTACAGGTTCCTAGGAGAATCTATGAAAATAGATACAGAAAACCCCTGAAGCTTGAGACATTGTGTCCTCCACCCAGAAAACAGAGCTTTACTTTAACAAAGAATTAAAAAGTGATGTGATAGCTTTAGAAAATAAGCAGACAACAATAACAACAGCAGCAGCAGCAGCAGCAGCAGCAGCAGCAACAACAACATCAAACATTCTGACCAAAGACAGCTACTCTGGTAACAAAGAAGATCAAAATACACATTTAGAAGATGATAAAATAAAATCTCCTATACCAAAAGCCTTAATAAGAATTGGTCTCAAGCCATGAAAGAGCTGAAAAAAGATTTGGAAAAGAGAGATAGAGGAAAAATTGGGAAGAGAAATGAGTGGAGGAAAAGGAAATACAAAAAGCTAATAAGGAGAATGCTTAAAAACAAAATTGGCCAGATGGGAAAGGAGGTACAAAAGCTCACTAAGTAAAATAATTCCCTCCAAATTAGAATAGAGCAAATGGAAACTAATGACTTTATTAGAAAATTATAAAAATTATAAAAGATGGGAAAAATTGGAAAAAAACAACTCATCTAAAAAAATAGATCCAGGAGAGATAATTTAAAACTATTGATCTACCTGAAAGCCATGATCAAAAAAAAAAAAAAAAAAAAAAAAAAAAAAAAAAAATCTGGATATTACCTTTCAAGAAACTGTCAAGGAAAACTGTGATAATATTCTAGAACCAGAAGGTAAAAATATAAATTAAAAGAATTCACCAATCATATCCTGTCAGATATTCCAAAATGAAAAGGCTGAGGAATGTTATAGCCAAATTTTGGAACTCCCACTTGTAGGAGGAAATATTGCAAGCATCCATAAAGAAACAATTCAAATTTAGTGGAGTCACAGGAAGGATAGTACAGTTTTAGCAACTTCTACACTGAAGGATAGGAGGGCTTGGAATATGGTCTCAAGAATCACATAACCAGGAAATTGAATATAATCTTTCAGATAAAAAGTAAATAGAAACAGAAAATTTTCAAGAATTTGTGATGAAAAGACCAGAGTTGAGTAGAAAATCTTATTTTCAAATACAGGACTTACAGGAAATATAAGGAAGTAATCAGGAAAGTGAACCCATAAGGGACTTAATAAGTTTTATCTGTTTATACTCCTAATGGAAAGAATATACTTGTAACTCAAAAGAACTTTTACATTATTATGGCTGATAGAAGGTGTTTATGTGGACAAATGGCACAAATATGAGTTGAATATGAAGGGATAATATGTAAACAATAAAATACAATCAAGGGGTGATGGAGAATGTACTGGGAGAAAGGTAAAGGTAAAATGATGTAAATTATCTGTCATAAAAAAGCGAGAAAAAGCCTATAGAAATGAGAGGGAACAAAGTGAGGTGAAGGATCATGAGTGGACTTTACTCTCATCAGATTAGGCTCAAAGAAGAATTTAAATGCACATTCAATATGGGTAAATGAATTTATTTATTTACTACAGGAAAGTAGGAGAGGAAGGAGATAAAGAAGAGAGGAGGGTGATAGAAGGGAAAACACATTGGAGGAGGGTTTTTTTTGGTCAGAAGCAAAACATTTCTGAGGAGGAAGAGGGTAAAAAGAAAGAAAGTATAGAATAAACAAAAGAGAAAATACAGTTAGCTCTAATAACTATGAAAAGAATTTTGAAGCAAGTTTTTCTGATGAAGTCTCATTTCTCAAATGTGTAAGGAATGGAATCCAATTTATTAAAAAAAAATAAGAGCCATTCCCCAATTGATAAATGATCAAAAGATAAAATCTTTGACCTGACACTATTACAACTAGGCATGAATCACAAAATATGTTTTTTAAAAAGGAAAAGAAAAACTATATGTATAAAAATATTTATATCAGCTCTTTTCTCAGGGCAAAGAATTGGAAGTTGAGGGAAAGGAATGCCTATAATTTGGGTAAAGGCTGTATACATTGTGATATGTGATTATGAAAGAATATTAATACTCTATGAGAAATTATGACCAGAATGCTGTCAGAAAAAAAAAAAAAAAAACTGGAAAATCCTCCATAAGCCGAAGTAAAGTAAACTATACTGTGTATGTGGCAATATCAAAGTTGTGGGATGATCAGATGTGAATGGCTTTGCTATTTTCTGTAATACAATGATTCAGTACTAACACTGAAGAATTTATGATGAAAAAATGCTATCCATATACAGAGAAAGAACTGATTGTGTCTGAATGAAGCCTGAAGCACATTTTTCTTTCTTTATCTTTTCTTAAGGGTTATTTTTTTGGGTAGGAATCTATGTGAGGATGGGTAAACAAATTCTTGTATGTGAATGCAATGGAATCTTAAGATGAAAAATATGAGGAATTTAGAGAAGCATGGGAATAATTACATGATGCAACAGAGTGAAATAACCAGAAAGAGGAAGGAAATATATGTGATATATACCTAAATGTGAAATCCCTGTATACATACAGATATGCATTTGTATATATATAACATTTATTGTTATTATTCAGTTATAACCACCTCTTCTTGACCCCAATTAAGATTATGTGTTCAAAAATACTATTAATTTTCTTCTTCAGTTCATTTTACATGAGTAACTGGGACAGAGTTAAATGATTTGCCCATGATCCCACAGCTATTAAATAGCTGAATCTATTTATTTATTTTTTATTAAAACTTTTTATTTACAAAACATATGCATGGGTAATTTTTCAACACTGACCCTTGCAAAGCCTTCTGTTCCAAATTTTCCCCTCCTTCCCCGCACCCCCTCCCCTAGATGGCAGGTAGTCCAATACATGTTAAATACGTTAAAATACATGTTAAATCCAATATATGTATATATATTTATAGTTATTTTGCTGCACAAGAAAAATCAGATCAAGAAGGAAGAAAAAGAAAAAATGGTAAAGAAAACAAAATGGAAGCAAACAATAACAGAAAAAGTAAGAATGTTATGTTGTGGTAAATAGCTGAATCTAGATTGGAACTTGGGTAGATGAGTATTTCTGACTCCAGAGCAAGCATTCTATGCACTGTGCTATCTAGCTACCCTCAAATATAATATATTTGATTATATATAATAATGCATCCTATATATTGAAAATTATATATTTAATTAAAGCAATGCTTTATCAAGGTAACATAAATGTGCTAATATAAGGATATATATGTTTGCATATTTTGTATACATATACATATAACACACATACATATTCATACAGACATGCACAGCCTCCACTTATCTTGCCCTATTATTTTCTCCTTCACTCTAAATTCAGATGAAGTATTAATTGTTCTCCTTTGCAAGACCAGTCCCTCTACATTCACCCTTCCTTCTAACTCTTCTTTTCTTGCCTTGTATATTACCTGCACAATAATTTCCATATAATTCTCCCTATGTATCGCCTCCTTAATTGCTGCCTACAAATAACCTGCTATTATCCTAAACAACAACAAAACACTTTTTTTGAGCCTACCATCCCTACAAGCTATCAGGTCCCCATCCATTCTTTGTCTTGAAAAGGAATTAACATTTACTCTCCACATATTCTCTTCTTGTGCTCTTTTCTAACCTCCCAATAACATAGTTTGTGATGTTATTGAATTGTAACCACACTTCTCAAGTTTCTTGTGATTTCTTAAAACCCAAATCTAGTAGCTTTTTCTCAGTGCTAATACTTTCTTAAACTCTATGACACATTTGACATTATTTTCCTTAAAACTTTGAAAAAGAAAGGATTCTGGGAAGATGGAAGAGTAGCTCAGAAAATTCTAGGTTCTCCATATTTTCAATACAAAATAGCACCTCTGGACAAACTTAGAATAGCAAAAGTAAACAAGAGTTGAGACAGAACAACCAGAGAAGATCCAAAGAAAAACCCCAGGGAAAAGATTTGGCCCTTGTGAGGTGTAAATATCCCTATGCCAGTTACACTGAAATAGCAAGCAGTGAACCCTGGGACTAGTTGTGTTGGGAGGTAACCTCATCCCCACTCTTAAGAATTTATGAACACCTCTTAAACAGTGTGGGGAGTTGGACATCTGAGTTGGGGAACACAAGGGAGCTTATGCTGATAAGGACTGCCTAGAAGTGGCGCTGAGAAAGGAGTAATCAGAACACACTTGTGAGCACAGAAACACTGGGCTAGGGACTCTTCTGGTTGTTGGAAGCCATGAAAGGCTGAGATACTGGTTTAGGTTCCAGGTCAGAGCTCAGAACTGGAGGCAGATCTGTGACCAGAGGTACCATCACTCATACCTCAGGACTAAAGGGGATTCCAAAAACAAGATGCTTTAAATAAATTCAAAAACAAGGAGCAAGCAAAGGAGAAAGAAACTAACCACAAGAAGCTAATTTGTGAATGGAGAATATTGGGGTTTATCTTCAGAGAAGAATACTGAAGCAACAAAAGCTTCTGCCCCAGATTCTAATGTCAAATAGTTACATGTCCCAAAAGAATTAATAGAAGAACTTTAAAAATAACATGAAAGACATTGAGGAAAAATAAAAATAAATAAAAACAAACCTCCCAAAACAAGATTATGAAAAGAAAGTTAACCAACTGAAAAAGGAGATACAGAATCTTCAGGAAGAAAATGACTCCTGGAAAATTAAAAGGGGCAAGGGGAAGCCACTGAAACTATAAGAGAACAAGAATTAACAAAATAAAATATAAAGAAAAAAAGCTTTAAGAGAATATGAAACATCTTATAAGAAAAACAATGAATTTGGAGAACAGATCAAGAAGAGAAACCATAAGAGTAACCAGACTAATTGAAAGCTATAATAAAAAGGAATTTGATACGAGAAAAAGTAATCAAAGAATATTTTCTTAAAGTGTTATAGGAAGAGAAAGTAGAAATACTAATCACCAACTGAAAGAGATCCTATGAGGAAAACCTATACCAATATCATAGTCAAATTGTGAAATCCTCAGCATATTACAAGCAACAAGAAAGAAAACAGTAATTCAAATATAATTAGAATCACAAAAAACCTAGTAATAACGACATAAAAAGCAACAGATCTTGAAATATGATATATTTAATAGCATAAAGATTGGGGTTGTAACAAAAAATAGCATATGCAGCAAAGTTAAGCATAATATT
Source organism: Sarcophilus harrisii (assembly GCF_902635505.1). NCBI lineage: Eukaryota > Metazoa > Chordata > Mammalia > Dasyuromorphia > Dasyuridae > Sarcophilus > Sarcophilus harrisii. The sequence goes on along the minus strand of NC_045426.1, from coordinate 374,366,490 downwards.
GAAAAAATAAAACAGAACATCCACTGAATTGCCCAGACATTCAGGATTTTTTTTTTTTTTTTTTTTGCAAAAAGACCTGAACTTTTTTTTTTTTTTTTCTAGAAGCAAAGCAAATTTTATTATACATTCTGGAGAGAATCGGGCATCCCACCCATTGAGCAGACAATCGAAGGGAGGAAGCCCCTTCAGGAGCAGAGTCAACACTTTTTTTTTTTTTTTTTAATATCCAAAAAGACCTGAACTTAACAGAATATTTTACATATGAGATCTAAGAGAAATATAAGGCAAACATCAAAAACTAATCACAAGAAACTCAATAAGGACAGACTGTCAAAGGTTCTGATAAAGGCCTCATTTCCAAAGTATATAGAGAATTGACTCTAATTTTTAAGAAATCAAGCCATTCTCCAATTGATAAATGGTCAAAGGATATGAACAGACAATTCTCAGACGAAGAAATTAAAACTATTTCTAGCCATATGAAAATATTCTTCAAATGATTATTAATCAGAGAAATACAAATTAAGACATAATAAGACATAAAATAAGAGGGCAAAAAAGTGGATAGAAGTAAAGTAGAGGAATCGGGAGGGATAGGAAATAAGCAATATACACAATATAAAATAAAGATTAGGAGCAAAATTTGGTTACATAAAAAAGCAGGGGAATTAATTGTGATTTCAGACAATGTAAAAGGTAAAATAGATTTAATCAAAAGAAACAAAATAGGGAAACTATACTATATGTATATTAATCAATGTTGTTTTAGAATATTTAAAATAATTAGATGATATCAGGCTGCAATATTGCTGTGCTATAGGAAATGAGTTAATGGAGTTAGAAAAATATGGAAATCCTTGGACTTATGAAGGAAGACATTATCCACCTAAGAGATATAGAGGAAAAACAAGCATAATAGATGGATGGATGTATATATATATATGTATATGTGTGTATGATTATAGATAACTATGTATATGTATGTATATATGTTCATTAATGTGTATATGTATACATGTGTACATTTATGTGTATATGTATAGATGTGTGTATAGATAGATGATAAATAGATTAAGTATATATGGATATGGATATCAATATATCTATACTAAATAGAAAAATAAAAGTTTGCAAAGAAAAGATGGACAGCTCTGAGGACAATATCTAGAATTTATTATATATGCTTTCTTGAAGTGGAAATTTATTGTTTTATATTTTTATTTCTGTTTTATATTCTACTCTTCAAATGGCATTTTTTCCCCTTTTCGTACTCTGTATTTAAGTTTTAAATAAATGAATAACTCAAATTCAACAACAACTGCTTTCTGGTCACCAGATAAACACAATCTTATCTAAAAGTGCTCTTTTCATTTTTAAACAACAGCACAAAATGTCAATTACTCAATGATCTCAGGACACTTTAAAGACAATATTCTTTGACGTTGGGACATCCCCATAAAAGGGAAAATACCAGAGCCCTATATTGAGATATTCAGGTGAGCATTGAAAAGTACAAGGGAGATCAACTATTTTGGTGCCCTTAGGATCTTTGATTCATAAATTGCTAGCTGGAAGTTCACAGGCCATTTCTTCCAAACTCCTCATTTTATCCACAGAGGTTAATGGGCTTTTGCCTAAGGTCATATAGAGACTGAGTGGATAGAGGGAGGATTTGTTTTTACCCCAACCCATCTGACACTAAAGTTAGTATTCTTTCTGCTGTATTAGTCTGCCTCTTTGCTCTATGAAGCAATGGATTTTAAAGATTCATCACAAAATCTTCACTAAAGAAACAACTTATTATAAAGATAGAAGGCAGAGTATTTATACAAGGTACCTTCAGGAAACACCTTCTGATCTATCTGGGAGAAGGACAGCATAATTTTTGCCATATGTTGAAATGCCCTTGCAGCATGAACAGATGATGGATAAGATAAAATATTCATTCAATCTTCACAGCTAAGTTGTCACATACATCACTGACTGAATCAGTCTCCTGATGCTATAAGCAACCTCAATCAGAGATATCAAAAGTTTTCCCCAGCCAAAAAATATAAGCTGAACTTCCAACCTCCAAAACTGTCTACCCATTGACAATATATTCAATTTGCAAGCAAGCACTTAATGAATGTAGGCTTTCAGCTCCACATTGTAGCCTTCGAGAGCTTCAGCAGTTGCTTATATGAAAGGATTCTTCTCTTAATTTCAATCACAAGACTTTGAACAGAACATGACACCTTACACATCAGAGCTTTTTAAATGTGACATTGGCAGACACACAATGCTCAGCTCTGCAGTACTTGAATAATTGAGGCTTTGAAACATCAAAGTGATGATACCTTCAAACACTCAAGTAGTCTTATTTGAAAGATTCTTCACACAAAGGAAGACCAACTCTGCCATTTAAGATCAATGCCTTTCTTGGAATCACCAAGTTCCCAGTTTAGATTAAAATACACTTCTTGTTTACTATAAATTGACTAGCAGTATGCCAGTTGCAAGAGGAATTTGATTAAATACATTTCTTTGTGATAAAATGATACCAAAAAAGCCTGAGAATGGTACTAGGAAAAATATGCTATGTTGAAATAAAAAATTTTCCAAAACTGTAACTGTTTGGATTCTTCACTCAATTGAAGAGCAAAACAAGGATGGGAAAAAAATCAGTCAAGTTCATAAATGTGTATATGCATGTTCCATTATCTTCAGGGAGTTCCAAAAATCTGTGCAATTTTAAGCTATTAATACATGAAACTATATCCTCATTATTAATATCAAACCATTAATAGCTTAAAGTGTGCTAAGATTTTAGGTGTTTTTAAGCCATTTTTTCAGTCTTGTTTGATTTTGTGATCCCTTTTGAGATTTTCTTGGAGAAAATATTAGAATGGTTTGCAACTTTTTGCTTTAGTTCCATTTATAGATGAGGAAATTGAGGCAAACATCATTAAGTAAATTGCCCACATCTAGTAAATACCTGAATCCAGATTTGAAATCAGAGCTTTCTGATTCTAGGACTGGTATTCTATCCACTGTACCACCATCCTGGATGTGTGTGTGTGTGTGTGTGTGTGTGTATATGTGTGTGTATGTATGTCAAATTGAAAATGTTTTCACTTTATTTATGATTATCCTTGTAAAAATGTGCTTCAATGGAGATGAAAAAGCTTCTTTCCTTATATAATTACTATTCACAATTCGTTATATTTTTAGCTCTCATCTCCCCCACCTCATATTTTACCTCAAGATTGATATGGTTAATTACGGTAATAAGTTTCCAAATATCGAACCAGTCCTGTGTTTCTGGTAAAATTCCTCTTGGTCATAGTGTATTACTTTTTTGATAAATTATATATTTTTTGTTAATATTTTATTTAAAATGTTTACATCAATATTTATTAGGGAGATTGGTATGTGATTTTCTTTTTCTTTTTTGGCTCATCTTGGTTTAGGTATCAGTACCATATTTGTGTTATAAAAGAAATTTGGTGTACTGGTTCTTTACCTATTTTTTTGAAATAATTTACATAGAATTGAAGTTAATTGATCTTTAAGTCATTGATAGAATGCACTTATAAATTCATCTGGCCCTGGAGATTTTTTCTTATGGAGTTCACTGAGGGCTTGTTCAATTTCTTTTTCTAAAATGGAACTAAGTAATTCATTTCATCTTCTGTCAATCTGTACAATTTATATATATTTGTAGATTTTTTACCTATTTCAATTAGATTGCCAGATTTGTTGTCATACAATTGGACAAAATGACTTCTAATTATTGCTTTAATTTCTTCTTCATTGATGATTAGTTCATTTTCTTTTTTTATTTGTTGTTTTGTTATTTTTGTTCTTTCCTTTTTCTAAATTAATTAACTAAATGTTTATCTATTTTGTTTATTTTTCATAAAACCAGCTTAGTTTTGTTTTTTTTAATCTCAATAGTTTTCTTACTTTAAAATTTATTCATCTGTCCTTTAATTTTCAGAAATTCTAATTTGATATTTAATTAAGGGTTTTTAGCTTGTTTTTTCTAGATTTTTTAATTGCATTCCCAGTTCATTGCCCTAGGGCTTGCTGCTTGCTATTTCTGGGGTGCCAGCCTGAAGGTATTTATGCTTAACAATGGTTAAACCATGGACATTGGGTCTTTCTTTGGATCTTCTCAGATTGTCCCAGGAGGAACTCAGTTCTGTCCCAAGTCTTATTTGTTTTTCACCAATTTGTGTTCTTCTTGAGGTGCAATTGTTTTGTTTAGATGTGAAGTCAACAGAGCTTGGAATTTTCTGACTACTCTAGCATCTTCTCAGAATCTTCCTCTTTCCCCAAATCATACCTTTTGTATAAATGTTTCTACCTTTCTGCTTTCTATCCTTTAAAACACACCAAAAAAGCAAACTATTATAGGAAACTTTTATTATTACTACAACTCTATGATAACTACTATTTTTAAATAGTATTTCAATTTTTAATATTCATTTTTAAAAATTGAGTTCCAAATTAGATATCTCCCTCTCTCAACAACCTCTTCTTAAAATGGTAAGCAATTTGGTAGAGAGTATATGCAATCATATAAAGTATACACAATTGTCATTTAGAATCCATCAGTTCTTTCTTTGGACATAGCATTTTTCTCATGAATCTTTCGAAATTTTTCTTGGCTCTTTGTATTGCTGAGAAATTTTAAATCATTTGTACTTGATCATCACACAGTGCTACTGATACTGTGTACAATGCTCACTTCACTATGCATCATTTCATGTAAGACTTTCTAGGTTTTGATGAATTCTAACTGCTCATCATTTCTTATATAGCACAATTGTTTTTCATTATATTCAGATATGGCAATTTGTTCAACCATTCCCTAATTGAGGGGCATCCCTCCAATGTCAATTCTTTACCACACCTACAAGGTACTTTAAATATTTTGTACATGTAGGTGATTTCCCCTTTTTGTGCTCTTTCTTTGTGATACAGACATAGTAGGATGAAAAAGCATAAACAGTTTGTCGTTTTTGGGGGCAGAGTTGAAAATTGCTCTCCAGAATGGTTGGAGTAATTCATGAGTGACATTAACAATGATTTACTGTTCTGATTTTCCCACATCTTTTCTATGTATAATTTTCCTTTTCTTTCACGGTAACCAATCTGATAGATGCGAGATAGTACCTCAGAGCTGTTTTAATTTGTAATTCTCTAACCAATGATTTAGAGCATTTTTGCAGTGACTTTATATATCTTTGTTTTCTTTACCTGAAAATTGCTGTTCATATTCTTTGATGATTTATCAATTGGGGAATGACATATTTTTATATATTTGATTCAGTTCCCTTTATATTTGATAAATGAAACCTTTAACAGAGATACTTGTTATAAAGATTGTTTCACAGTTTCTTCCTTTCCTTCTAATTTTTGTTACATTGGTTTCATTTATGCAAAGCATTAAATTCAACATAATTAAAATAATCCATTTTGCGCTTTATTATGTTCTCTATCTCCTGTTTGTTCATAAATTCTTTCCTTCTCCATAGATCTGACAAGCTAACTATTCCTTGCTCTCCTAATTTGCTTATGTATGCTTTATATCTAAATCATGTACTCATTTTGATCTCATTTGGTAAATAATTTAACATGGTCTGTGTCCACTTTCTGCCACATTATTGTCCAATTTTTCTAGCAATTCCAACCAAATACTGCTTTCTAATCCTAGAAGCTAGAGTTTGAGATTTTATCAAACAGTGGATTACTTTAGTCGTTAGCTACTATGTCTTGTGTACTTAATCGATTTCACTGATCCACAAATCTTTTTCTTAGCCAATAGTAACATAGTTTTGATGATTACCACTTAATGATGCAGGTTGTAATCTAGTATTGCTAGGCCACCTTCTTTGAACTTTTTTTTCATTAATCCCCTTTCATTTTTGATTTTTTTATTCCAAATGATTTTATTGCTTTTCTAAATTTATAAAAGAATTATTGGTAGTTGGATTGGTATGCTACTGAATAAGTAAATTAATTTAGATAGAATTGTCTTTTTAAAAAAATTATATTGATTTATCCTACTTGTAAGCAACTGATCTTTTACTGGTTGTTTAGACTTAATTTTATTCGTGTGAAAGTGTTTCATATGGTGTTTATACAATTTCTGGATTTAGCAGATAGACTCCCATATATTTTATATTATCTGCAGTTATTTTAAGTGCAGTTTTTCTTTCTCTTACTGCTGATATTTGCTGGTAATTTGTAGAAATAGTGATGATTTCTATGGGCTTATTTTCTGTCTAGCCACTTTGTAAGAATTGTTTATTTTTTCAAATAGTTTTTTTGGTTGATTTGATAAGAGTATCTAAGTATACTATCATATTATCTGCAAAAAATAATAATTTTGTTTCCCATAATCTATTCTAAGTCATTCAATTATTTTTTCTTCTCTTATTCCTAATATTCAATGATAGTGGTAATAATGGGAATCCTTGATTCAGAGCAGATCTTACTGGGAAGTCTTCTAATTTATCCCTTTACATATAATGCTTGCTGATGGATTTATATAGATATCATTTATCATGTTAAGGAAAATATTTATTCTATGATCTTTAATTTGTTTTTTTGTTTGTTTAGTTGGAATGTTTATATTTTAGAAACAAGCTTTTTCTTCATCTGTTGAAATAATTATGATTTCTTTGATTTTGGTTTCGTTTGGCCAATTATGTTGAAATTTTTCCATGAGGAAAATCAGCTTTTTATTTCTAGTATAAATCTCTCCTAATCAGAGTGTATGAGACTGGTAATAAATTGCTGTAATCTCTTTGATAATATTTTACTTAAAAATTTTGCATCGATATTAATTGTGGAAATTGGTTTATAGTTGTCTGTGTATTAGTTCTTCTTGATTTAGGTATTAGTACCATACTTGTAGGATTGAAGAAGTTTGATTTGATTTCTTCTTTACCTACTTTCCAGGTAGCTAATAGTATTAGAATTAATTGTTCTTTAAATATTTGGTAGAATTGATTGTGAAACCATCTAGCTCAGGAATTTTGCTTTTGTTTTTTTTTTTCTTAGAGCTCATTAATAATATCTTCAATTTCTTTTTTTTACAGATAGTGTTATTTAAGTATTAGAATTAGAACATAACATAACATAACATAACATAACATAAGAAATTAGAATTCTTATGTTAATCTAGACAATTTTTATTTTCATAAATATGCATCAATTGTACTTAAAATTTTCAGATTATTTGGCATATGATTGGGCAAAATATTTTCTAATGCTTGATTTAATTTCCTATTTCATTATTTAATTTCCAATTGTATTGGTGGTGAAATCACCATTTTATGTCTTGGTCCTGGAAATTTGCTTTCCTTCCCTTTTTTGAAGTCAAATTAATCAATGCTTTTTCTATACCCTTGGTTTTTTTCTCATAAAATCAATTACTAGTTTTATTTATCAGGTCAACTTTTTCTTACCTTCAATTACATTCATCTCCCTTTGGTTTTCAGGATTTCTAATCCAGTGCTCAATTGAGAATTATTTATTTATTTTTTTGGTTTTAAATTGCATTTAATTCATTGATCTGCTCTTTCTTCCTTTTGTTTATATTAGCCTTTAGAGATATAAAACTTCCTTTAAGTGCTGCTTTAGCTGTATCTAATAAATTGTTGTTATTTTATCTCATTGATGTCATTTTCTTTAATGAAATTATTGATTGCTGTTTTCTTTTCCCCTTTAACTCCCTTTTTTTTTTTAGTATTAGATTATTTAATTTCCAATTATTTTTTACAATGTCTTTTTGCAACTTTGTTCTTTTTAACAGTGAGGTGAGTCAGGTCAATTCCAATAGAATTTTGATGGAGGGAACCATCTGCATCCAGAGTATGGCAACTGAATATGAATCACAACATAGTAGTTTCACTATTTTTATTGTTAATGTTGTCAGCTTTTTTTTTTTTCTTCCTCAGTTTTTCTTTTTGATCTGATTTTTCTTGTGTAGATTGATAAATATGGAAATATGTCTACACAAATTTTCCAAATACTATTTGGGCTGCATGCCACAAATTTTTTAATGTCTCATTATTGCCATTCTTTTTAATGATTTTTTTTTTTTATGATTTGATCTTTGACCCATTCATTCTTTCAGATTAGAATATTTATTTCACAACATTTTGTTAAATATTATTTTTATTTTATTTTGATATGAAAAGAACACATTTGGTATTTCTGTTTTTATTCATTTCATTGTGAGATTTTATGTCTCAATACATGATCAATTTTTGTGTATCATATACTCTCAGAAAAGTAACTATTCTTATTTATCCTCATTTAATTTTGTTAGAGTTTTATCATATTTAAGTTTTTTAAGATTCTATTCATCTCCTTAATTATTATTTGTATACTTCCATTTCTAGTTTATCTTCTGCTTCTGGGATATCAGGTAAGTTTTCCTTGATAATTTCTTGATATATGATGTTTAGGGCCTTTTTGTCAAAATAATTTTCTTCTCTTTTATAATCAGGTTTTTTTCTTCCAATGAGATATTTCACATTTTATTCCATTTTTCCATATTTTTAAATTTCTTTATTCTTCCTTAGTTTCTCAAGGTATCATGAGCTTCCACTGCACAATTTAGATTTTTAAGGAATCATTTTCTTCAGTTAGCTTTTGTATTTCTTTTTCCTTTTGGCCAATTCTGTTTTCAAAGTAGTTCCTTTCTTCATTTGATTTTTGTGCCTATTTTACCATTTTGTCTATTATATTTTTTAAGGTATTTTTTTCGTTAGTCAATTTTTATGTATCATTTTTTTCCTTTTGGCCCATTCTGTTTTCTGAAGATTCCTTCTTTTCATTGGATTTTTGTGTCTCTTTTATTTACTATTTGATGAATCTTTTTTTTTTTAAGGTATATTTTTCTTGAGTATTTTTCTGCATCACTGCTACTTCTTTCCCCAACTTTTCCTCTACCTTTCTTTTTTGATATTTAAAATTCTTTTTGACCTTTTTTATGGGTTCTTTTTGGGCTTGAGGCCAATTTACATTTTTCTTTAATGTTTTGCAAGCAGTCTCTTCTGAGTTTGTGCTTTGATCTTCTCTGCCACTATAGCAACTTTCTATGATCCAATTCTTTTTTGTCCTTGATATTTGTTACTTTCTCATTTCCACAGTCTGTTTCTTAACTTTTCACTTGGACTATGATCCTGAAGTAGAGAAAAAAACATTCAAAGCTTCAGGCTTTTTATTCCCTTATTTTCAGAGTTAGATTGAGGAGACACTGCTCACCAGTCTCTTAGCCAGGATTCTGTTCTTTGGGTTATCACAAGTACTGTTTTAGTTCTACAAGTGTACCCACTATACTTGCTTGCGTCTGGGAAATCTACTTTGCTAGTTTTTGCTTTCATCCTCAAATTAAGTCAGACGCAAGTGTAGGCAATATGAAACAGAATCCTCTGCCTGATAGGAGCAAAAGATCCTTTATAATCTCCTTCTGACCATAGTTCTTATTATCCCCCTTCCTTACTATCTGGGGGCCAAGAGCTCTGGAATTTGATACTACAGTTTCATATGCTTCCAAAATGTGCTGTTATGTCTGACCCACACTGTCTGCATTGTGTAGTATCCTTAGACTTTGTTTCTGGCTTGCCATATCCTATGTGTGCAGGATTCCATTCACCTCTTAACCCATTGTGATAACCCATGTGTGCCTTTTATATTGGCATTCAGAGTTGGACTATCACTTCACCCTGTAATTTTGTTGCTCTTGCCACTCCAAAATTCAAAATTTTGAGATGTTATTTTTAAATTGTTGGATGTTAAATTTGGGAGAGATTGAAGAAATCTCTCCTTTTACTGTGGCATCTTAGCTCTTTTTTTTCCCCCTCTAGCATATCTAATAAAAAGCTCTTAAAGGTTTTTATTTTTAACTTTTGTTTTGTTTTCATCATTGTTCCTTATTTGTTTTGGCCATTTCTTCTAGCCCTCCACAATAAGTACAGAGGCTAATGAAAATACTAATGAATTGAGTTTATCCTTTGGGGATACAATGATGAAACCCAAACTAAGAGGTACATATGGTGAGAAATCAATTGTAAGTTCTTGCTTTTATAGATAGAATTTTGTTTTTATTCAACAGTAGGCTACTGATCTAATTATATATCCATTCCGCATAAAATTGTATCAAATTTGTTGGGTGATTATCACTTTTTAGTATTGTTTGAAAGCTAGAAATGCATAGTTCTCTTGTCTCACTTTTTTTTTCTCCTTTAATTTCCCTAAAATTCTTGACCTTTTGTTCCTGAATTGTTGCTATCTTTTTAGCTTTATTAAGAAATATTTTGGTGATTTTATTAATTTGGCACATCATAAGTAAATCAATTAAATTAGCATTATTATTTTAATTGCATTAGCTTATCCTACACATGAACGATTAATATTCCACCATTTATATGTGTTTTCTTTTTTTATTCACATTAAGAATGTTTTGTAGTTGTGGTAATTGTTACTATATTAGATATTACTTATAATAAAGAACATCAAATGATATAATATTATGAAGAAATTAGCACAGTTAAAATTAGTAGGTACTATGCAAATGATTATTCCCTTTCCTCTGATTTCCAACTTGTTTACCTTAATCTTAGTGGAAAGATCTTAAATTCATCTCCATTGCAGATGATTTCTCTTTGTATTAGATGGATACTTCTGTCATACTAAAAGAAGATCAACTTATATTAATGCTATCTATTGCTTTTACAGGAATAAGTGTTCAGTCTTTTTTTCATGCATTTATTGATATAATCAAATAATTTAGGTTATTCTTGTTATTAATAAAACTACTTGCATTTAAATTTTCTTAATATTAAGCCAGACTTGTATTCTTGGCACAATACCTTCTACAGGACCTGGAATATTGCAGTAAGTCCTTTTTTTTTCTTTGTCAGCTTCCAAACTCTTACCCACCTTCACTTTTACACAGTGATTTAATTAGAAATTTCCTCTATTGAAATTATAGTCTTGGAAATTCTTCGGGGACACAGAGGGCATGTGACTTGCCTAGGTATACATATAAACTATGTTTCAGAGATAACCTTTGAAATCACATTTCGTGATTCTGAGAGTAGCTCTTTATCAACTCACTGAAAGTAGCTCTCTATAATTCTTGTTACCTCTCTGTGCCAAGTTAGTCTTCCTAAATTCCTGATAAGACTATAAACTCCTTTTCTTAAAAAAAAAAAAAAAAAAAAAAAAAAAAAAAAAAAAAAAAAAAAAAAAAAGACAAAAACTTTCACTGGATCACAATGACTATTGAATTGAGGCTGAAATTTAAGGTCATTTACAATCTATCCTCAAATTACCTTTCATGATTTAACTACAGCTACAACACATTCTAAACCTTCTCTTCCCACCAATTTAAATTAATCCAGAACGTATATTCTGTTTTCTTACCTTGAGCATTTGCCCTGTATTTAAATTTTTCTTACTACTCTTATCTTCACCTACCTAAATCATGCTCTTTCTTTGAGAAACAGGTAAAATATTCCTGACATTTCCATATGGAGAGGATCTATTCCTTCTCTAAAGTCAATTATTTGACACTTATTATTCCCATAGTACTTTGTTTTAGATGTATATATGTTTGTAGATACATCATATACATATGTACATATATGTTATTATTTTATTGAAACATCCTCAAGAGCAAAGACCATGTTTTCTTTTTAATTTTTATATCCTCAATGCTTAGCCTAGTAACTTGCATATATGCCTTACTATGTGTTTTAAACTTATTTCTATGTGTTTTAAACAATGTCAATTAAACTGAACCTTCAATTTCCATTGAATTTAATTAAACATAGTCCACCTCTTCTACTAGATTGTGAATTGCTTAAATGTAATGTCTTTAATAATTTTTATTATTTAGAACAACACAAAGCACCATAATTTATTTAAGAATAAAAATAAACGATTGAATGAATATTATTTTGTCATAGAATCATAGATTTGAAATTGGAAGGAACCTTAGAGACTACTGCATCCAACTCCCTCATATGTTACAGAATAGTCCATATTATTTTGTCCTAAAGAAAAATGAAAAATTAACATTATTTCTCAGCTCTCAACAACTTTTCAAGAGGCAATGGTCTTTTTAATTCACAGTTAGATAGTTCTCCAAGTGAAAGATCAGTTGATCCACAGTCAGACATTCATTACTTTATCATATGATTCTGATCACTGACAGAATGAAAAAAATTTCCTTAAATGATATAAGCATGAGTCATCTGTACTATAATGAAATTAAAAGATAAAATGGGAGATTTTAAAAGAGGATAGGTAGGAGGTCAATAGCTATACTGAAAGAGGAATGGGATTACTAATAGAGACAATATTCAAATTGGGAAGACTAGAAAGTAGGAGGATATATCTTAATTAAGAAATATGCATGGAAAGTTAACAGGATAGGTACAAGGATTAAGGTAAGACAATATCCTATTAAGAGATATGGTTGAAATAAGAATGTAAGTAAGAATAAACAATACAAAACAAAACAAAAATGCTAGGTTAGATAGATAGTCCATTTAGTGTGCTGAAATTTAAACAGTTGAAGTGGAAAATTAAACTTGGGAAATTAAAATTGTGAGATCACTAGAAGATGAAAGAGCTCAAGGAATATCAGGAATATAACTTGTTGACTCCAATTGTGGGTCCAAAGATGAGTCCTTTTCTATTAACTATGGCTATTCCTGGCTTATAATAAACAATGAAGTATCTTTATGCTCCCACACTGAATTATTCTGATTTAGATGAATCAATAGCTTAAGGAGAAAGTGGCAGAGTGAAGAAAAAACTTAACCAGACCTGATAAGTAGTGTATTTATGCTTTTAACTATGGCAATAGAGCTATTTTTGTGATGCCTAATGTAACTAAATTATGTCTGAAACAGTAAACATATTCTTTAGAATATGGGTTTTTAAACTTGAGTCCATAAAACCCCAAAATCTATTGATAAATTTCACTGAATTTGTGAACTTTTAAAAAGAAAAAAAAAACATTTTGTTTTCACCAATTTCTAATTAAAATTTAGAATAAATTGTATTGTGTGTTTCCTGATTTCCTTATTTTATCCTTCTAGCTCATCAAAATCACTGTATATTTATTTTGTAAATATGCTATATGCAACAGTTTTGAATATGTTGTTATCCCCTAGGAAAATAGGAGCTTTGTACATGTTTTTTGGTGATCAAGACTACCACCTTGACTTTTCCTTCTGGATTTGTGGTTCTTTGCATTTTTTTTCTTTTTGATTTCTCAGAAAGTTCAGGCATCTTTTGAAAGAGAGTGGTTTTCCTAACTAACCTAACATACTGCTCATGCTAAGAATCTCCTTTTATGTACCCATTACACATGTATATATTAATAATGTAATATTAATAATATTTCCCTTGAAATATTAGAATGCTTAATGTTTGACTCAAAACTTTTGGAATTTGTTTCAGGAAGGAAACTGTTCTGGCCCCACTATTTTCAGAACTCAGCTTGGGCAACATCTTTGTTGACATTTCAATGATCATCAAGGTTTTTTTTTGTTTTTTGTTTCTTTTTCTTTGCTTAAAAGTTCCACGATAAGGATGTTGTTTCCAAACAGATGGTATACTCAGTAGTGTTACTGTGAGTGACATGAGTTATACTTTAAGTTACATAGTGCTATTATATACCTCCCAGCATAAATAAATGTGCCTTTCTTGGGGGTTTGGAATCAGGACTTATCTATTGGAGTTATTCCCAAATATACATTTGATTATGTTTTATAAACATAATGATGACACTAATCAACTGGTAATGTACTTATTCTAAATTAAATATTCACTAAGGAACTGGTTTGGGGATGATCAGGGTAATGGAACAGGATCCATCACTAATTCAATAATTGTCTGGTGGGTGACCTTGTTAGCCACTACTACACTTCATTTGTATTAGATCGAATTGGGAGTAATAATAGCTTGATGTAATTGTATTTTTATAATTCAGAAAGGTCTATGAATAAAGGACATCTACATTATTAGAAATGGAATCCCATTAATGATATCACTCCACATCTACCTTTAATGAGCACTATTTAAAGGGTTATTTCAACCTTCCCACCATGACTTTTTATTTAATATTTAATTTTCCCCAATTACATGTAAAAACAAGTGTAACATTTTTCCCAAACTTTGAGATCCACATTTTCTATCCCCCCATCACTGTGAAGGCAAGCCATTTTACATGGATTATACATGTGTTGTAAGACACTACGCATTTCAATGTAAGTTGCAATGACTCTTTAATATTTCCTTTAATTTTCTTCTTCTTTTTAATTCAGGGGCAAGCATTAGAGGAGGAAGTAGATCCTGGAAATTCTGCTACATATACATTATAGAGATCTGTTATTCTGAATATTTTCCAGTGTAATATTTGAAGGTTGAGATGATTAAACATGGATATTGCTTTGTTATATAGCTTACAAATTCCCTTTTTATAGATATCAAGGGTATACAGTTGGTCACCCAAGCAACGTCAAGGTTAATTTGAACATACTGATATCTTAATGAGGTACAATGTTCAATACAGTTCTGATATCTGGGAATGTGACATTAGTAGCATTCAAACAGTTGTAAGTATGTAAATGGTATATGGGTAAGTTAAAAACATAAATTTAAATTCAATAGGAAAACAAGTAAAATAAATAGAACAGAAAGAGGAGAAAAGAGAAAAAAAAAAAGAAAGAAAAGAGAGAGGAAAAAATGAGAAAAAAAGTTTACTATGTGTTTGAACTTTCTAGTGTCCATAAGATTATTTTCATTGTCATCATTGCCATTAGTCATTGTTGTGATTTGTTTTCTTAACTTGAAAGTGTAATTCTAGGAGGCAGAAGATTTAATTGCCCTCCCCTAACCCACATGTCTATCTTAAAAGGGAGGGGAAAAATGACATCTAATTTTTAGTTATTCTATTCATTAGCTATGTAATGTAAGAATATAATTTATTCTTAAAAAATCATTTAAAGAAAAATCATCTCTGAACTTCATATAAAAAAGAGGTAGAAAAGGAAAGGTATAGAAGAACAAGATAGTGTGTGTGTGTGTGTGTGTGTGTGATTTCTCAAAAAGGAAAAAAAAAAGAATACAGTCCAGTATATTTCAAGTCTTAGTGCACTCTTAAAACTTCGACAAAAGGTTAAATATACCAATTAGCTTGAATACCAGTTCTTGAGAAAAAATCTGGTATGTGTTTTTAAAAAGGTTAGTGAAAGGAAGCAGTGATCAAAAAGAACCATCATGAATTTATCAAGACAAACTTTTTTTTAATAACTTTTTTATTTATAAGATATATGCATGGGTAGTTTCTCAGCATTGACAATTGCAAAACCTTTTGTCCCAACTTTTCCCCTCCTTCACCCCATCCCTTCCCCCAGATGGCAGGTTGACCAATACATGTTAAATATGTTAAAGTATAAGTTAAATACAATATATGTATACATGTCCATACAGTTATTTTGCTGCACAAAAAGAATCGGACTTTGAAATAGTGTACAATTAGCCTGTGAAGAAAATCAAAAATGAAGGTGGACAAAAATAGAGGGATTGGGAATTCTATGTAGTGGTTCATATTCATCTCCCAGAGTTCTTTCCCTGGGTGTAGCTAGTTCAATTCATTACTGCTCCATTGGAACTGGCTTGGTTCATCTCATTGTTGAGGAGGGCCATGTCCATCAGAATTGATCATCATATAGTATTGTTGTTGAAGTATATAATGATCTCCTGGTCCTGCTCATTTCCCTCAGCATCAGTTCATGTAAGTCTCTTCAGGCCTTTCTGAAATCATCCTGCCGGTCATTTCTTACAGAACAATAATGTTCCATAATATTCATATACCATCACTTTTTCAGCCATTCTCCAACTGATGGGCATCCACTCAGTTTCCAGTTTCTGACCACTACAAAGAGGACTGCCATTAACATTCTTGCACATAAAGATCCTTTTCCCTTCTTTATGATCTCTTTGGGTTATAAGCCCAGTAGAAACACTGCTGGATCAAAAGATATGCACAGTTTGATAAGTTTTTGAACATAGTTCCAAACCATTCTACAGAATGGCTGGATGTATTCACAATTCCACCAATAATGTATCAGTGTCCCAGTTTTCCCACATCCCCTCCAGCATTCCGTATTATCTTTCCCTGTCATTCTAGCCAATCTGACAGGTGTGTAGTGGTATCTCAAAGTTGTCTTAATTTGCATTTCTCTGATTGATAATGACTTGGAGCTTCTTTTATATGCCTAGAAATAGTTTCAATTTCTTCACCTGAGAATTGTCTGTTCATATCCTTTGACCATTTATCAATTGGAGAATGGATAGATTTCTTATAAATTAGAGTCAGTTCTCTATATATTTTGGAAATGAGGCCTTTATCGGAACCTTTGACTGTAAAAATGTTTTCCCAGTTTATTGCTTCCCTTCTAATCTTGTCTGCATTAGTTTTGTTTGTACAAAAACTTTTCAATTTGATATAATCAAAATTTTCTATTTTGTGATCAATAATGATCTCCAGTTTTTCTTTGATCATAAATCTCTTCCTCTTCCACACAAGAGGTAAAGTATCCTATGTTCTTCTAATTTATTTATAAACTCATTCTTTATGCCTAGGTCATGAACCCATTTTGACCTTATCTTGGTATATAGTGTTAAGTGTGGGTCAATGCCTAGTTTCTGCCATACTAATCTCCAATTTTCCCAGCAAATTTTGTCAAACAATGAGTTCTTATCCCAAAAGCTGGGGTCTTTGGGTTTGTCAAACACTAGAGTATTTAATTTATTGACTGTTTTGTCCTTTGAACCTAACCTATTTCATTGATCAAGTTGTCTATTTCTTAGCCAATGCCAAATGGTTTTGGTAACCGCTGCTTTATAATATAATTTTAGATCTGGTACAGCTAGGCCACTGTCATTTGATTTTTTTTTTCATTAATTCCCTTGAAATTCTTGACTTTTTGTTTTTCCATATGAACTTTATTGTTATTTTTTCTAGGTCATAAAAATAATTTTTGGGAGTCTGATTAGTATAGCTCTAAATACATAGATTAGTTTAGGTAGTATTGTCATCTTTATTATATTTGCTTGCCCTATCCAAGAGCATTTAATATTTTTCCAATTGGTTTGATCTGACTTTCTATGTGTGGTTTGTAGTTTTGTTCATATAGTTTCTGATTTTCTCTTGGCAGATAGATTCCTAAATATTTTTTACTATCAGTAGTTACTTTAAATAGAATTTCTCTTTGTAACTCTAACTGTTGGTTAGTGATATATAAGAATGCCAATGACTTATGCGGGTTTATTTTGTATCCTTCAACTTTGCTAAAGGTGTGGATTATTTCTAATAGCTTTTTAGTAGAATCTCTGGGGTTCTCTAAGTATACCATCATATCATCAGCAAAGAGTGATAATTTGGTTTCTTCATTACTTACTCTAATTCCTTTAATCTCTTTCTCAACTTTTATTGCCAAAGTTAACATTTCTAATACAATATTGAATAGTAATAGTGATAGTGGGCAACTTTATCCAAGATAAACTTAAACCTCGCTTATTTTACTTCTTTTTTTTTTAAAGCACTGCTAACTTGGTAATTAGAAGAATACTATAAATATAGCTTAACTAGATTTTTAACAAAGCATTTGATATAGTCCTCATGCTTTTTTTGTGAGAAAGAAAAGTGTAGAAATGTCAGCTAGATGATAATACATTTAAATGTGTCCAGAAGTCGTTAA
The DNA here is from genome assembly GCF_902635505.1 of Sarcophilus harrisii. Classification (NCBI taxonomy): domain Eukaryota; kingdom Metazoa; phylum Chordata; class Mammalia; order Dasyuromorphia; family Dasyuridae; genus Sarcophilus; species Sarcophilus harrisii. Next base: position 374,348,701 of record NC_045426.1, on the reverse strand, counting down.
ATGGTCAGACTAAAACAGTCAGACATTGAGGAATGTATGTCAATTTAGGAAGAAGTGCTCAGTTTCTTGACCTCATATTGTGCAACATATTTTTCAATGACTAAATATAAAGATATAGATGACATATCTATCAAATTTGCAGATAACTTAGATCTTATATGGATGGCTAATACATTGGATGACAAAATCAGGATTCAAAAAGTTCATGATAAAAAAAAGTTTGATCTAATCTGACAAGTTGACATTTAATAGCATTAAATATAAAGATTTACTATAGGATGAAAACAACAACAAAAGTACCTTTCAAGTAAAAGATGCATGAAGGATGCTTACATAGCAGCATGTTTGAAAAAAGGTCTGGCTTTTTTAGTGCACGACAAACATAGCAAGAGTCAAAAGTGTAATATGACAACAACAACAACAAAAAAAAAAAACATAAACTTGGACAGTAGAAAGACATGAATACCTTAGAAGACTGGAAACTCTACTATACTCTGCCCTAATCAGACCTCAGGATGTTCTGATTTGGACTAAGTACTTAATAAAGAAATCCAGAAAAGAATAAGTAGAAAACTGAAAGTTTCATGAAATATTAAGCTCATTAGAAAAAATTGAGAATGTTTAGCTTGGAGAAGAGAATATTCAGGGATAGTACTATAGCTCTCTGCAAGTATTTAGAAGATGTGAAAATAGAATGGGTATTTCTTCTACATGATCCCTGAAAATAGAATAGAACTAGACAATAAGGTAAGGAAAACTTAAGATTGTTATAAAGGGATAGGGGGAAGAAAGAAAGGGGGTGGGGAACAGACAGACAGACAGATTGACAGACCAACAGACACACAGACATAAAGAGACAGAGACAAATTTAGAAACAGACCCATACAGACAGACAAAGATAAAGACAGAGAGGCAGAGAGAGAGAGAGAGAAAGAAAGAGAAAAACTATAACAATTAAAGATATACTAAAAGAGCCAAAGAGAATGGACTGCCTTAGAGCATGACAGATTTCTTCCCTTATTAGATCTTCAAACAAAAATGTCAATTACTACCTGTTGCCTATGTAACAAGGACTCTCTGTCCTTGTGTTGAACTTAATGATCATAGAATTCATCTACAATTACAAAATTCAGTTAAGCTGTGACAAGATGACTTCAAAGATCCTTTCCAACTCTGAAATTCCATGATTCTATAGACTTATCATTGGACTTAAATGTATGTACTCTATAGGAGAGATGAGTAAAGAACTACTAGTTTTGGAATCAAGACGTTTTGAGTTCAAATACTGCCTCAGATATTAACTGGCCACAAAACTCATGGTAAATCACTTAACCTTTTTTTTTTTTTAATCAATTGGTTTCTAAGCTACTTTTCAGCTTTAAATCTTTGATCCTATACTTATTAGGCATGGGTAACATTGAGAAAAATTATAGGTAAACTTTTCTTCATGTATTTCCTCTTTTCTCCTTTTTTTCTCCCTTAAATGCTCTGTTCACTGTCTTTGTTTACTTTATAGAATCTATTATTTCCTTATCTTTTTCCTTTCCCTGGAGGAGAGAAAGTTCAGAAACATGTTTGATGAAACATGTGGATTAAATGCCTTCAGAAGTTTTTAAAAAGAAATAATGACAATCACAACAGTCTATTTTCAAATAATGGGGTGTCAGATACTGTGAATCCTCAGTGGGGCACATTTTTGGAGTTCTCTTGCAGAACCCTTTTAATTATAGCACACAGACAACCTTAAAGAAAGTTCTAATTGTCTTAGAGGTTTCTCCATTTTTTTTCCTCTATAAAATATAATGTATTTATCAACAGAGTTGATTCATTGAATATATATATATATATATATATGATGTTCCTTTGGTGAGGCTATGATGTTGTCTTCCATCTGGATTACTAGGGTATAAAAGGAAAGGGAATTGTGACTACAGGTATACTGCATTCTGATGAGAGAACCAAAGTTACAGGGCTCTATTTACAGTTATAGAGGTTAATGTCAGAGTTAAATGTAAAGTGCTCATCACAAGCAACACTAATATACATTACATAATAACCTGACTGTTGAGATTCAGATACAAAGTGACTGATTTATAAGGAAGACACAAATCAGTGAAGGCATCATGGTATAGATGATGGAATAAAGTAGTGTTTGAAATTCAACAAGCAAAGAGAGGGATGTAGTACATTACTACAGAATTTGCCTGTAGGAAGATGGAGATGACAAAAAATAACCTGATTTGGCTATATCACAAAAAACAAATGCAATAGTCAGATAAAAATTATGGCAAATAATGAAGTGTTTTATATGCTTGGAATTAACAATTTAAACTTTACTTGGTAGGCAACAAGGAAACACAGCATTTTTTAAAGTAGGGTCATAAAGAGTTAGACATGACTTAAATGACTAAACTGCAATGATGAAAGTGTTATGTGATTATATCCCAAAGAAAGTTAAGTCTTAGAACATAAGAACAATTTTTTTATGTGGTCTTTGTATCTTTAGCACCAAGTGTAATACCTGACACAGAATAAGCATTTAATAAATGCTTGTTGGATTGGATTTAGTTGGAATGTATCTTTATAGGGAGACAATTATTCTGACAGATTATGACTAATAGATTGGGGAAGGGGTAGACTCAGGAAGACCTATTAACAAGTTCTTGCAATACCCAGAGAGCTGATAATGAGGTCCATATTTAAATTGTTAAAACTAATTCACAGAGCCTTATGACTTGTGATGACATGTGGATCAATTACAAATCAAGTATCATGGATCATAAGATTATAGAGTTAGAGATGTTAATAAACTTAAATTTCCTTCATTTCAAACATTTTGGGCTTAAAGGTCACATATTAAATGTTATGCCATCCAAATTTAAAAAGATGATTTTTTTAAAAAGCTATTGAAGTATAGAAAAACATATGTATTTTAAACAAAAAGAGCATAATGAACACCACTATTCATGTAAGGAAAAACGAATATTATAGCAAAATACTCATGCCAGTTGGAAAGGAAAGCAGAAGCAGAGAAAAGTTCTATAACAACATGATAAGTTGGATTCACACCTGTCAGTGGCCAGCAACAACCATGGAATATGCAAAATGATTCTAAAGAGTACCTACAGAGGTCTAGTAATAAGAAATGCCCAGTGGATTATGGGTTTAAGAATATTTCATGACACATAAAAAAAGTGTGCTGGCAAGCCAAAGGACAAAGGAGCATGACAATATGACAGTGAGAGAGAGAGAGCAAGAGAGAGAGAATAAACAGAACATTTATTAAGGGCACTCAAGATAATATATAAGAAATTAAGCAAGTTACTATTTTTTAAAATATTACATTCTAATGGAGGAAAGCAATATATAAAAGCATGTTAAAATCAATGGAAGGGAAGAAGATAAAATACCTGTGCAGGGTGATATTATATAGAGATGGCCATGACATAGTCTGGTGGAGAGGAGATAACTGGAGATCAGGGCCATGGTGAGAAAAATGCCAGAAATTACCAGGATGCTAAGATCCATTAAGATAAGAGAAAACTTTACTTAGTAAGAAATGCCTCTCTACATATGCAATGGGGGAATGTAATATCTATATTTATACTTCCATTCTAATCACATATATATGTGTGTGTGTGTAGGTGTGGGTATAATATATATATATATGTTTACATACATATATATATATATATGCTTCTATATCTATATTTGTCTTTCTATATATCTGTCTCTATCCATCTATCTGCTATTCTATACTTGTATCCTGGCCACACAAGTTCTCTATACCTGTGCTTTCTACTCATATTTACTATGTATATTCTTACCACGTTATTCAGAAAATGTGGACCAGATTGAGGAAATAATTTTATTGCCACTTTGCTAAATCTGATGTTCCATTAAATATCTTAAGTTTGAACATATTGTTTTCTCTGGATGATTAGTAAAGTATGTAGACCAGTAGGAGCTATGATTTTGAGTGCATGCATACCCACAGAGTATCTGGAATCTATAGTAGTTTTGTCTGTGAGAATCTATTGTGCAAGTGATAAAGTGGTTCAAATTGCTATATAAAGATAAAAAAATATGTAATTATAAGTTCTTAAAAGGAATGCAGATACTATGATATTAAAATGAGGGAAAACTAATTTCTAGGAAAGTCAAGAAAAGATTTTAAAAATGTACTGATGTTGAGTTGTTCCTTAAAGTTATTCCTTTTTTTCCAAAAAAGCAAAGTTTGGTAACAGGAGAGAACATTTTATCCATAATGAATAATATTAACAAAGATAAGAAGGAAAAAAAGTAGAGGATACTTTTGTTCAAAAGCAAGTACTTCTTTCTATTGTTGAAAAAACATTAGGCATGTAGGTTTGCCTTATATTTTAGAAGACCTTGACAGGTTAAAGAGTCTGAACTTTACCTTTTCTGTAATGGAAACCATTTAAAATTATAAATAGTAGAATAATGTAATTAGAACCATCCATTTGATTAATCTGTAATAAAAATAACAAAGAATAAAAAGAGGTAAACATATTGGTAATGATAAGTCCTCATATAGTTCTAGGTCATTTAGGTCATTTTTTAGCTAAAACCTAATTTGAGAATAATGATACCATACCCTGTGTTCTAAAATTTGGTAAATTAGAAGGAACAATATGATAATTCTAGATGTAGATTAGTCTTGTTAAATATACCTATCTTTTAGGAAGTGTCGTCTATCTACAAAAGCCAATTCAATTAAGTTGGCCCATTAATTTGGAAATTCATCAGGGAAAAAATAATAAACAAAATAATCTGATGAATCAAATCATTCAAACATTGCCTGACTATAATCCATAATTTCAAAGGTTGCCCAGAAGAGATCAGACGATCTCATGAATGTGACAATTGAGGGAATGGAAGATGCCTTAACACCCAGAGGTTGAAAAAAAATCAAATAGAGGCGCTAGAGCTTCAAGAAACTAAACCCCATTGCATGCTGATTTTAATTTCAAAATGACACACAACAACTTCCACTGCATTTTCATGTTTCCAGAATTAAAGGAGATTTATGAAAAAGGAACTAGAGGTGCTCATTTTCAGCACATTTGATATTATTGATTAGCTGATAGTCAGTCCCAAGGCATTATTTCATTGTGCAAAATAAGCATAAAAATACTACAAGCAATTAATTGCATGCTTTTCGTATCATGCTTTGAGATGGCCTATCAGCCTTTTATTAATATTAATGAGGAGAATTAGCACCAAAGATCAGGAAGCCATGATAGTGCCGAGAACCTGCAAGGACCCTACGGCTCTCATGCTTTATTATTTTTTAATCAAAGTGGCTGACTTGAAGGCACAAAATTAAAGAACTGAATCCTTTATGATTCCACAATGATTCAAATTAAAATGATCTATACTTGCATAATTCCCGTGAACCATTTTGTGCTTGTTAAAAACAGTTAAAAATTGCATAAATTCATGATTTAAAGGCTGCAGTTTTCTCTTCTTAATGAACAGCCACTTTATGTATTTCTCTCAACTCACATATGTGGACACAATAAAGCTAAAGCCAGAGAGAGAAAAAAAAGAGGGAGAGAGCGAGAGAGAGCAAGAGAGAGCGAGAGAGAGTGAGAGAGAGCGAGAGAGAGAGAGCTTGTAACAAAGAAAATGTTCATTGTTCATGTTCCTAGGTGGTAATTTAATATTGGGAGGAATAGATGTATATCAAATATACTTGGGATATGGCACATAACTGCAGTTATCTTTCAGAAAATCTCCATGATATTTTGATAAGATAGATATTGGTTCATTCCATTTTTCAGATTGAAAAATAAAGGCTATACTTACATGAGATAAGGAATGAAACCATAGGATCCATAAATGGATCTAAATCATGGAATGTTTAATCATGCAGTGATTTCAGTACTTAGACTGGTAAGAACACTAATTCTGAAATCTTCATACTTGGATTCAAACCAAGGCTTAGTTTGCAAAGGTCTGAGGGTTGCAAATTATTGAATCTAAATGGTATTTAGATGGTTTTATTTGTACTTCAGCAAAATACAACTTACTTAAGTTGTGATGTCTAACTAGTAAATAAAAGGGTTGGAATAGGATATTTCTAAAGTTGCTTTTGGCATTAGAGTTACATATCTACATGTGGATATGCATACATGTCTATGTGCTTTTCTCTGCATATGCATATAAGCATACTGTGTACCTATACAATATACACGTGTATATATCTAAAACTTATGATTTTAAAACAATTAATATTTACTAAAAATTCTATATTATTGATTACAAATAAATGAAATTGATTTTATATTCACATAAATCACACATACAAATGACTGATGATTTTCAAGTAGCCATTTTCAATCTGATTTCAGAAATTCTTAAGAAACTCTACAATTTACTGGAATGGATGGAAGCAATCCTTTAAAAGAAATAAGAGTTGGTAATGCTGAGAGATAAAAAATGTTGAAGGTGGAGTTGAGAAACCAGTATAGCTTCAGAGTTAGAGAAAAAGTTAGATATTGGGAGGAACAATTATATGGGACTTGACCCTGTAAGGGACCAAGGAAACAGAGGGAAAAAAGTATCTCCATTGTCCCTGTAAATCTAAGCTTTGAAAACTGGAATTGATTCTCCTGTTTGGGCTCTCAGACAATCTAGCTGCATTTCTCCAGTTCCTATAGTGAAATAGGTTTCTGAAATATCTATTGCTGTTGATTGAAATGGTGGTGTGTATTCTATCCCACAATCAGGTGATGTGAAATTTCCAAGTATCATCTATTGACAACTTATGGTTGACCCAACTTCTTCTTTTTGAACACTTCTGGGACAATTTTTGATTGGGCATCTTTTCCTGGCTTTTTCCTGTTGAACATTCTATATTTCCTTGTAGCTACCAAGACTTATTTTGCTACTTCTTTTTCTTTTCTTCCACCTATAACAAAAACAAAAGATAGCAACAACAAATCATACATACAAAACAGGCACTACTACCAAAATCATCATCCATAAGTAATGATATAGCACCTTACAATCACAAAGCACTTTAACTCATAATAGACATCATCTCATTTTTGCTGTTAAGGAAAGGATAAATCTTCCTTTTTGTAAATGAGAAAACTGAGCTCTGAAAGGATGTACTTTCACCTCAAAATCGATCAAGATGTTGAGCCTAGTTTTATAACAGTTAGCATAGTATTTTTGCCATTACACTATGGGTGACATACATACATGTGTATGTCTCTCTATGTGTGTGTGTGTATATATACACACATATATAAATTCACATGCATATATATGCATATGTTTATATACACATATCCTCTCTATATATACATACACATATACATATGTGAGTATATGTGTAAATTTGTGTGTGTTTATCCTTCAGATAAAAAAATTTTAAAAATTAAAAAGGAAATAAAGGAATACACATTTATGTAGCATCTAATATGGGTCAGGTTTTGCTTAGTGTTTTTTATAAATATTATCTCATTTGATCTTCAGAAATACTTAGTGATGTACATACTATCAATATTCCCATTTTATAGGTTGATGATAATGAGAAAGTAGTTAAGTAATTTACCTGGGGTAACAGAGTTATTGAATATTTGATGCCAGTTCTGAATTCAGGTCTACTACACTCCAACTCCAGCACTCTATCCATTGTGCTAATAGCTGCCATTAGTCTTTAGATCTCTAAGACTTTTTTTAGACATCCTCCTTTTCTCAAAGGCTAAATAATCCTTTTAATTTCATGTAATCTGCATTGAGCCAATAATTATATAGAGAGGATTGGACTTCAGGATAGTAGAATAGACACTGGATATGGGTGGTTAAAAACAATTGCTTTGGAATCAGAACACTTGTGCTATGTTTCCACTTTCTGACAAGCTCCATGGACAAGTTATTTTAAAAATAATCATTCTGTTAGTTTTTTCCCCCTATATAAAAATAACAAGAAAACAAGACAACAACAACAAATCCAAGAAGATTTGTTTCTTTCTTATATAAGCCCACATAGTTTTACAAAGTTGGCAATATTATAGTGTGGTACTGAACCATGGTTTGGGAATTTCTACACCTAAACCTTCCATCTTTAGCCAAAGACTGTACTAATGGAAGTGCTGACATTAATCCAAGCAAGTCTAATATGCAATATTATAATAAGATGTTATTATTCCATAAGTTTGAAATCAACTAAGCATTATTCAGAAGAAGAAAATTACTATATACACATCCATGCAGCTCTATTTGCACTGAATGAGTTGAACTGCTCAAGTCCATTCCCCAAGTTGCTGTGGCAATCCATAAATATAACAGGCTCCCCACAGACCAGCCCATATACCAAATGCATTTGAAGGATGACAATACAAATAAACATCATAAAAAACACTTAGGTCCCAGCTTAATTTTTCAAACTGTATTTTGCATTTTGATGAGGTAGAAAAAAAAATAAAAGCACATTTTCAATGGAGGGCAAAGTAGAGAGAGCAATGGTGTTGTGAATGCCATATTTTTCATCTTAAGCAGCATGATTTACTTTCATCATTTCTGCAGTAACAAATACTGTAACTGAAATTCATGCTTCAAATGCCTTAAAGGAATACAGAGTAAAGTTGGAAATAATAATAAAAAAGTCATGCTAGCTAATTTGGACTAGCACAGGGGCAGAGGTGAGTGACAGAATGTAAGCTATTGCTAGACTGGGTCCATTTCTTTCTGGATTTCTAGAGTTCATATTAAACTCCATGTCAGAGACCATGGTAAATCTAGAAGAAAATGGTTTGAGGAGTTTGATTAAATGAATAGCAGTGATGTGTTCTGGAAAACAATGGACATCTCATTTTCCTGTCTCTCTCTCTCTAACAGTTCTTGAATTATCCTTGGTGCAAAAAGAAAAGGTGGGGAGAATGAAGCTGTCTTAAATGAAGATTGGTCAACAAATATTTAGGGGGAAAATAAACAGAATTTGTGACAAAAGCATAGGAGCATAAGAGGAAGCTTTAATAGCCCCAGTGAAAAATTCTAAAAGATGCAAGATTGAAACTATAATGGTGCAATGTTAAAAAAAGCCAAGAGAATATTGCTTAATATATTCCTTTTGGAAAACCAGGACACTTCCTTGTTTTCCACCATAGGGCTCAGCCAGAAAAAAAAAAGGTCAGGTACCATAGCTTATTCAAGAAACAGATGTTGATGGCACTGAAGTTAATGGAGACATTGATAGAGATATTCAAGTGGATGGAGGCATAGTCCAGTGAAGGGAAATTATAGTTGCCATTGGAAGTTTCTCAAATAAATACGTCTGGGAAGATATTTAGGCTTCAGCAAGATCTATCTCTTCCACATAAAGATGACTATCATTCTAAGTTTGATAGACAACAGCTAGGAGATTCTTAGCAACATTACTGACAAACTTTCTGATCATATTCTCCATCAGGAAGAATTTCTGGATCCCCAGTGAGGACAGTGCCATTTTCCTGGCAAATACTAGCATATAGGGTCAGCACATAGTCATTCCCTATCTTGACATATGGAGAAGGCGTATTATTCCCAAACTTCAGTACAAAATATCACTGGCAAAGTCAGCCCTCACTCAGTCCATCCAGAATGTGGGTAGTAGTCTCCTGACTGGTCTCTGCCAGGGGCATTACACATCAGTCCATCTTGATACCCACAATACCACCCTTTGCCCTTATGACAGTGGGAAAGCGATGACTATCATCAGCTTTGTGACAGAGTGTTTCATGGAAAAGGATAACATCTCCAATACAGAGATTCACTTGATCATCTGCTATCAAAAATAACTGCTCAAAGAGGCACTGGTTTTCCTCTGTTCTCAGTTCCAATGGACTCTAGCCCCTTTCCTACGTTACCAGGGGATTCAACTGCTGTCAATATTCCCTTGATCAGAACATCAATTTAGTAAGCTGTATCAGGTTTTGTTGTTGTTGTTGTTTTTGCAGTCAGGGCTGGATATAGCAAAGCATGTTTTCCTTGGCTATGCAGATAGTTTCTGGCAAGAGCAGACCACTTATATTCAGGAACTGAACTTCTGCTCTATGGTGTTTTCTTGGCAAAGATTTTAGACTGATTTGTCATTTCTTTCTCCAATGTGTTCCCATTTTGTTGATTAGAAACTGAGCAAATGGAGTGAAGTGATTTGTCCAGAGTCTTACAGATAGTAAATATTTGAGAACAGATCTACACTCAGGGTTCCATCCACTGTACCATTTAATTGGCTTATATGTATTCTTGGGCAAATTACATAATCTTTTACCCTTAATGTTTCTATTTACAAAGTCAGTATCTCTAATTGATATGTAAGTTCTCTGCAAAAAGTAAACTCATTATCATATGATTGGAAGATCTTTAAGGTCCCTTTAAGCATTAAAATTATATTATTGACTGCATTATATTCCTCTCAACTTTAAAATTTCTAACCCTGTAATAATTTAATACAATGCTTCAACTTTTTTCATCTCATGATGAACTTTTTTAAAAATTCAATTTCTCTTAAACTTCCTTAATCAGTTCTGTGAATTCTATTTTCCATCATCTTCACTATCTTTATTTGAAATTTTTATATCTTCACTCCTCTGTCCTGTGAGATAATAGAGACTTCCTAACTAAAATATATTTATACTTCTTTCTATTATATAATTAAATGGATTTCCATCATTGTGTGGAAAAGGTTGATTAGTTTACTTAATCATGACTTTTTCTTATGGAGTTGAAATTTGTTATCCCCCCAAAAAATATTGCCCCCTTAAATAGCATAATTTTTTCAGGGCAGTACCATTTTTCTAGCCATCCAGCTTCACAGCTAGGGAGTTATCCTGATCCTTCACAGTTCTTCATCCTCTATTTCTGATAAATTGTCATTTTGCTACTTGGACACAATTGTCTCTTGCATCTGATTCATTCTTTCTTTCTATCCATTGCCAATAAATTTGTCTCATCACTACATAAATATTTACAACTCATCCTCTATTTTCTCCCATCTACCCATAATGAAACTGCCAAATAATTAGTGCTATTACACATATCTTATGATGTCACTTTCTTGATCAACAGAAACTAGTGGTTTCTTCTTGTCCATAAAATAAAAATATAATGACTTCGCTAGCCATTAAAAACCCTTCACAAACCAGTTTCCATCTGCCTTTTTGGACTTAAACATTACTCTTCTTCATATGTACTGTATCCTAATTAGACTGGCTTAATTACATTTCCTTGTATATGACTGCCTTTTCCTTTTCTGTATGTTTACATACTCTATACCATATGTCTGGAATGTGGATCTTTCTTCTCTCTTTCTTACAGAAACTCTATCTTTTTTTAGGACTCAAATTAAGAATTACCTCCTATTGGAGTCTTATTCTTCCTCCTTCCCTTTCAGGTACTACTAGGCCCTAATAGGTCCAACTTGAAACTATTTTGTATGTATATATTTCCTTTATGCCCAATAAGATTTGCATTTGCATTGTATTTGCATTATATTTCACAATCAAATTTTCCATTTTAGCAATGATTTTATCAATTTTGTCTCTGATCTCCTTACAAACTTATTTCTACCATTGGTGAGGAGTAGAAAGCAATATGAAAACACACATAGAAGCAAAAAGCTATGCCACAATATCTTTTTTCTCCATTAGAAAATTTATATGTTTGGACAGTTTTGGTTAAACCAAATTTCAAGCCATTTTTACATAAATAAAACCAATGCAACTAAGACTAGAAGTGAAGCATAAAGATGGGAAACGATTTTTACAATGAGTGTTTCTGATAAAGGCTTATTTTTAAAATATATAGACATGTGAATAAAATTTATGGACATACAAATCATTCCCTAGTTGATAAATGGTTAAAGGAAATGAACAATTTTCAGATGAAAAAAATTAAAGCCAGAACAAGTTGTAGTATATATTGTGATGGAATATTGTTATATTATAATGAGCTCAAATATCTTAGAAAAACATGGAAATACTTGCACAAGACAATGAAGAGTGAGATGAGTAGTACCAAGAGAACATTGCATAGAGTAACAGCAATATTGTTTCAAGAATTTCTTTGAGTGAATAAATCATTTTGACTACTATAAATATCCAAATTAGCTTAGAAAGGACATATGAATAAAAATACCATGTGCATCCAGAGAAAGAACTGATAAATATAAGGATGTATAGAATTATGACACACACATATATATATGTATATATATATCCGTACATATGGTAGCCATTTCTAGGATATAAAGTTATAAAGAAAGAAAAAAAAAGAAAAAAGAAATTTACATAGTCATCATATGAAATATCAAGTTGTATATAATAGATTTAACCATTTCATGTGCAATTATCTTTTTATTATACTATTTTATGAAAATGTTTAGTTTATTCTATAATAAAAATAAACAAGATATTAAAATCATTAAAAGTAATATAAAAACATGCCTTAAATCAATATTGATTAAAGAGATGCAAATTAAGGTAATTCTTAGGTACCACTTTAAATCTATCTCATTGGCTAAGATGACAAGAAATGATAATGATAAATGTTGAAGAGGAAGTGGGAAATCTGGAACATTAATGCATTGTTGGGAGAATTGTGAACTGATCCAGCCATTTTGGAGAGCAATTTGGTTGTACATAATCTTTGATCCAGTTGTTTCCCACTGGGAATCCAAAAGAGATCATAAAAGAAAAGAAAAGAGCCATATGTGCAAAAAGTTTGAAGCAGTTCTTTTTGTAGTGGCAAGGAATTGGAAATTCAGTGGAGACCCATCAATTGTGGAATGGCTGAATAAGTATGGTAATGTAATGGAATATCATTGTTCTGTAAGAAATAATGAGCAGGCTGGTTTCAGAAAAGCCTGGAAAGACTTATATGAATTGATGTTGAGCAGAACCAGGAGAACATTGTACATTGTGCAAAATTATGTGGTGATGAATTATAATATACTTAGCTCTTCTCAGCATTGTGATGAAATGCCACCTACATCCAGAGAGAACTGTGGAGATTAAATGTGGGTTGAAGCATAGTATTTTTACTTTTTGTTTGTTTGCTTGCTTTTTCTTTCTCATGGGTTGTTCCCTTTTGATCTTATTTTTCTCATAGAACGTGACATATATGAACATTATAGATAAAAGTATTGTACATGTATAACCTATATCAGATTACTTGCTAATATGAGATGTGTGTGGGGGGTAGTTAGGCAAAGAAGGAGAAAAAAATGTAGAATACAAAATCTTATGAAAATAAATGTTGAAAACTCTATATGCATTTGGGAAAATAAAATACTATTGGGAATTTATATTTTTAAAATAGCATGTAGGCTCTAAGCACTTCACAAAATGCCAGCCTAACTTCACCTAGATACCATAAACACTTTCAACTCACTGGAGGTTTCAACCCTGAAGAGGAAAGAGTAGGTTATAGTTCCAACATCTTAACCTGACAGTTTTTCCCCTGGGATTACTGTAGTGAATTACTCCCATTTTGTTGTTAATTTTGTTGGGAGTTAAGGAAATATTAGCAATAATGCATAGGGCTTATTTTGGGGAGAAAACATTTAATTGACAGATAAAAAGGGTATAGAAAGGGTAATTTCATTTTCCATCAGAAGGAGTAAGGTTTTATTGTTGGGAATTAACAACACATGAAATTGGCTTTTCCTAAGTTAATATATTTAACCCCCCAATAGATGAGTCCCCCCCAACACAAGGTAGAACTGTATAAAACTACCATCAATGAGAACAATATTTAAACACATATATACACGGACAGCAGATACACAAACAATAAAAATTCTGCAGTCCTATATGATTCCTGGGATTTTGTCATTCTCTGCTTAAAAAGAAATAAAAAAAAAGTCATTGCAACTAAACTTCTGGGTGTGATGATCCATCTTTCAACTACAGCTGTTTTTTAACTCCTTCCCAAAATTCTCAGTTTATTCATGTTGCCCTCCGGTTGTGATTTATTTCTGAAGTTAATACATTTGTATTCAAATACTTTTTGTGTGTGTCTGTTTGGTTAGGCAAATCTCCATTCGAATACCAATGTGTATTTATTTCCATACTGTCACTGCTACCAACACAGCTTCATGGAGATATGAAATATGCAGTCAATGAAGAATAAAATACACAGTGTAGAAAATACACTGATAGGATATATATGTATGTAGGTATAGAATATGCATTTCTTTCTGTCTTTCTCTCCCCCCTATCTCTTTATATACATATATATGTATATATATATAATATAATATGTATGTATGTACATATATATTATATGTATGTATACATATATATGATTATTTACAAATACATGATAATATTTAGGTTCAGAAAATATATAGAGAAGTGGACATTGTGGATCCTTCTTTACATGTATATGTAAGTATGTATATATATATATATATATATCTTCATATACATATGCATGCATATGTGGGTATGTATACATACATACATACAATAGATAACAGATAGAAACATAGATAGGAAGGAAGGAAGGAAGAGAAAAGAAAGAAGAAAGCAAGCAAGGAAGGGAAGGGAATGAAGAAAGGGAGGGATGAAAGAGAGGAAAGGAAGAAAGGAGGGAGGGAGGGAGAAAGGAAAGTGGATAAGAGAGCTAAACAGTATACTCAGAATGACCTGGGTTCTAGTGTTGACTCTAGTGTCTGATCCTGGGTTAGTTATTAAAATTGGAGTTGTCCTGATCATCTCTCAAAGTGTTATAAAGAAGTTACTGGTCTGATTTGATTGAAGGAATTTCTTCATAGACTGTTCCTTATGCTTGTGAAGTCACAGATCTGGACTTTTTTTCACTTTCTTGTGTGTATGTGAATATTATTTATAGAAATATTGATAAATACTTATGTGTGTATATCTTCTCTGGTCATACACAAGATCAGAGATTGAGAAGTAGAAGATATGTTACAAGCCATCATCCATCCCTAACCTCTCATTTCACTTTGTAGAAATTGAAACTCAAAATGTTAATTAATCAATTTAAGGTAATCTATAGTAGAAAGTAGAAGAGATGGAAAAAGAACACTGTTCCTCTATTTACAAAACACTCTTTCCAGGAAATCAGAATGTGTGTGTGTGTGTGTGTGTGTGTGTGTGTTTCTGTCTCTGTTTCTTTCTCTCACTGGCATATACATACTACAACTACATACATACATAATACCAATGTATTATACACATACATGTATTTATTTTGTGTGCTATAGGGGATGACTAGGTAGCACATTGAGTAGGGTACTGGGTTTAAGATCAAGAAGACTCATGAGTTCAGGAATTCAAATCCAGTTTCAGACACATACTAACTGGGCGACACTGGACAAGTCATTTATCCCTGTTTGCTTTATCCCTTATGCTGTAAAATAATCTGAAGAAGGAAATGACAAAATGTTTCAGTGTTTTTGCTAAGAAAATCCCCAAAAGGATGTGACTGATAATGATCAAACAATAACAAGATATGTGTTATATACTTGGGAAATAATGTGGTATATAGAAAATCAAATATATAAAAAATGCTATATATTACAAATGTCATAAATTCACATACAACACAAATGCTATACACATATTTAAGGCAATATGTATACTATACTTATATGTATATATACACATACACTTGTGTGTGTGTATATGTATAGATTTGTATACCTATGTGCACATGTAGAGATACAGATATATGTCCTAATAAATATTTTATAAAGCCAACAAAGGCTACTTGATTGTGAAATGAAATAGGAATCAATCACACAGTTAAAAGATTTTTTTTTTTTTCACCACTTTTCCTGTCTTGGGTACAAACCCAATGATAGTAACTAATACTTAAAAGCAATCGGATATGTATTACATAGTAGACTTATAATCAGAAAAACTTGAATTGAAATTCTGCTGTTAAAACTTATTAGCTTTATGATCTTGGCAAACAACTTCACATCTCAATCCATGTTTTCTCATCCTTAAAATGGGGAGAAACTAAAGTGCCTTCTTCAAAAAGCTGCTGGAGTTTCAAATGAGCTAACACACATAAAGTGATTTGAAAGCCTTAAAGTGTTATGAAAAATGCTTGTTATTATTAGTAGTAACTTTAAAATAATGAGTTATATAATTATCCACATGAATATTTTGGATGGAAATGTCTATCAATTTGGACATGTCACATTTATTTTGAGCTCTTGTAATTCTACTTTGTTGGTAGAACACACTTCTTTGATGTGGGCATGTCATGCTGCATGGTCCCTTGCCATTGTATTCTGATACCAAACATCTTCAGAGGGACCTTGAGAACATTCTTCTGAACTCCTTGTGAGCACACGTCTTGCATGAGTGCTTTGTAAAATAGTGTTGTAAGTAAAGATAAAGTTGGCATTTGATCAATGTGGTAAGTCCATCAGAGTTGCACTCTGCAAAAGAGTTTAAATGAATAGCAGTTCAGCTTGAAAAAGGACTTCAGGGTTTGCTACCTTGATTTTCCCAGGTAACTTCCAAGGTAAACTTTAGAATTTTCCTAAGACATTTCATAAGGAAGCAGTTCAATTTTCGCTAGAGCGGGTATATTGTTATTAGCACAATGGCTCTGTAGACCTTCAGTTTTGGAGACAGCCTGATATTTCTCTCACATACTTTCTTTCAGAGCAGATGCTGAGCTAGCTCTGGCAAAGAGTGTGTCGACTTAATCATCTATGTGAACACTCTTTGAAAGTACAATGGCATAGTTTTTACAGCATTCAAAATTTCTCCATTGGCTTTAAACAATGTTGAAGAGAGAGAACATATTCTGCTAGTAAACCCAGTGTTCTTCCCATTTTAACAGTATTTTTTCCACTTATGCACCAAGACAATTTTTAGCATTCATTTTTATAAGATTTTAATTTCTAACTTTTTCTCCCTCTTTCCTCCTTTCTCCCTCTTTTGAAAGTGGTAGGCAATTTGATATAGGTTATATATGTACTATCTTGTAAAACATTTTCACATTAATCATAGTTGTAAAGGAGAAACAGATAAAAAGGGGGAAAAAAAAACACAAAAAGGAATGATGGCTGGATCAGTTCACAATTCTACCAACATTGCTTTAGTGTCCCAATTTTCCCACATTCTTCTCCAACATTTATCATTTTCCTTTTTTGTCATATGTACCAGTCTGATAGGTGTAGGGTGTTAACTTCAGAGTTGTTTTAATTTGCATTTCTTTAATTAAATGTGATTTAGAACACTTCTTCATATGCCTATAGCTAGATTTAATATCTTTATCTGAAAACTCCCTTTTCATATCCCTTTATCAATTTGGGAATGACTGGTATTCTTATATATTTGACTCATTTTTCTGCAGATTTAAGCAATGAGGTCTTTATAAGATGCTTGCTATAAACAGTTTCCTAAATTTCTTCTTTTCTTCTAATCTTGATTGCTTGGTTCTGCTTGTACAAAATCTTTTTTAAAAATTTAATATTTTATTTTCCTCAGTTACATGTAAGAATAATTTTTAACATTCATTACTAAGACTTTAAGTTATAGATTCTTTCCCAGTCAGTCAGAGAGGTCAGAGAGCAGCAACTGCCTCTCAGTCTCCTTGTATCATCCTCTCACAACAGGAGATCCATTCTGCAAGTCTGGGTTGGATCTCCAGCAGCCACTGTCAGATGGCTCCTGTGTATTCCCACAGCTCCCTTGTATTCCAATAGGTGTAAACAAACTGTCACTTATACTCTGAGCAGTATAAATATATTTGATAGTGCCTATGTCATCAAGTTTCTTTTGTACAAATGTATATCTATTTATATTAACTTTTTATTTGCTCAAGTATTTTTGTCTATGTTGTGCCTTGTTTGGTCCCCAAAGTCTATATTGGAGAAGGGAGTAGTCAGGAAGAAAAAAAAATACTTTTGAGGAAGGACAGGGTAAAAGAAGAGACAATAGAATAAATGGGGGAAAATAGAGTTAGCAAGGGCAATTATAAAAAATAATTTTTAAGCAAGTTTCCCTGTTGAAGGCTCATTTTTCAAACATAGGAAACTGAGTCAAATTTATATTAAGAGACATTCCCCAATAACTGAATGATCAAATGATATGAAGAATTTTCAGATGAAGTAATCAAATTATTTATAACTATATGAAAAAACACTCAACTCATTATTGATTGGAGAAATGCAAATTAAAACAATCCTGAGGTACTACTTATATATATTACATTCGTTAATGGGCCAGAAAAGAAAAAAAAAAAAAAGACATGTTGGAGGTAATGTGGGAAAATAAGATAATAATGCATTGCTGGTGGGATTGTGAACTGATTCAACCATTCTCAATGGAAGCAATTTGAAACTATGCCCAAAGGTCTATAAAATCATGATTTCCCTTTGACCTAACAATAATTGGTATGTTTCCCAAAAGAAGTTTTTTAAAGGAAAATGATCTATATACACAAAAATTATTTATTTCAGCTCTCTTTTTAGGGCAAAGAATTAGAAATTGAGGGAATGCTCATCAATTGGGGAATAGCTGAATAAACTGTATTATGATAATCTGAGAATGATTTTGCATTCAGCAATACCATGATCCAAAACTACTCTGAATGACTTATCATGAAAAATGCTATCCATATTCAGAAAAAGAACTGATTGTATCTGAATACAAACTAAAGCATACTTATAATTTTTCATTTTTCTTGAATTTTTTTTTTCTTTTGGAGAAGGTTATCTTTGCTTTATTTTGTTACATGATCTTTATGGAAATATTTGGAAAAAACTTCATGGTGCTTTTTCAATGAGGAGTTGGGAGGCAGAAACTCAAAACTTTAAAAGGCACAAATGTTAAAAATTTGTTTTACATGTAATTGGGGAAAATAAAACATTAAACAAATAAAAAAAATGTATTGCACATGGACTTTGATAAGCTGATCTTCATTTTCCAGTCCTGTTTCACACAGGGCTATCATTTTGATGTAATACCTGCTGAGTTCTCTTGGAACAAGAATTGTTCATGTTTTAGGTCTTCTGAATTTCTTGTTGTACTTAAGTGTGCACATTTAGCCCATACCATTTGTGAGTTGTGTTTGTTTTGTTTTAGTCTCAAGATAGGGTCCTGCTTGATGGGGTAAGCAGGGTTGCCTTAGGTGAAATAGACAATTTTTAGGGCACTTTTTCTAGCCCCTTCCTCATGCCAGAAGATGAGCAGTGCTCAACTGAAAAGGCTGCTCTCCACTGAGGGAGGTTGTGGAATCCCACTGATGCTTCAGTCCAGTAAGATAATTCAATGGTTTAAAGAATCTGTGTGCAGTGTTGTATCTACAACTCCAACTTTATACAAGCTTGCTGCTTTGTTGCCAGATTACATTGAGGTTGGGGATGGAATAAAATAGCAACATAATGAAATGGTTTGAATAGTAAAATAATGAAATAGTAAAATTGTTGAATAGCACATTAATGGCATAGTAAAAATAGTAAATGAGTATTTTGACGTATACATAAATTGAACTTAAGTGAGGTAGAATTACATGACATATTCATGGTTACTCTTTCTTCCTAAGTCATTGAAATCCAGTGGAAAGACAAAAGTCAAGATGACTGGAAATGGCTCAATATGCAATGGAAGTTATTGTCTTCATTGCATGATTAAGCTTTAAGCACTCTACCATGCCTGCTGCAGCCACTTTCATTCCCATTTGAACAAATTGTTAATATTCACCTATTTGGCTAGAAACATTTACTTGAGATAAATACTCCACCCTTAAAAGACCAATGAGTTGGGGCTCTTTCATTATTCTCAACTTGGTTTGTCTCATCTGCTGAGATAATTCTTACCACTATGTGGCTTTTTTGCATGCTCATTGGAGCTACAAATGAGAGCTGGGTGACAGTAGACACCCAAAGATGACTAAGCAGCCCTGAAAAGAGCTTCACAATTTTCATACCAGAAACATTAGTACTCCTTAAATACCTATATACTTTAAGTGGATAGTAGTCTTTTTTATTTTTTTTAATCCACCCCACCAGTGGGTGGATAAGGTGGTGACCTTATCTTCTATCACCCCTCCCTCCTTAATACATTTTTTTTTTAATTTAATAGCCTTTTATTTACAGGTTATATGCATGGGTAACTTTACAGCATTAACAATTGCTAAACCTCTTGTTCCAATTTTTCACCTCTTACCCCCCCACCCCCTCCCCTAGATGGCAGGATGACTAGTAGATGTTAAATACATTAAAATATAAATTAGATACACAATAAGTATACATGACCACCTTAATACATTTTTTAACCCATTCCACCTACCATCTTATTTCTATCACCTCATCAGCCCTTATCTTATCTTTTCCCCTAGTGTTTCTACCCTCCCTTCTAGTCTGTCCTTCCCTTTTCTTTTTCTCTTTCTCCTCCTATTTCTTTATGGGATTAGATATATTTCTATACCCAAATGAATGATTAATTTATTCCCTGTTAATAGTCAAAACTGATGAGATCAAGCTTCAGATAATCCTCATTCCTCTCCTTTTTCCTCCTCCATTGTAATAGGTTTTTTGGGCTTCTTGGTGTGAACTAATTATCCAATTATGCTCCTTTTTTCTCTTTTTCCAGTACAGACCTTCTCCCCTCTCCCCACAATGTCTTTTTCTTTGATGTCACAAACATTGACAATCACACCTTCAGTACATGTGATACCCCCCTCTGCTACACTTTCTCAAAAGTTACAGATATTATTTTCCCACTTAAGAATGTCAACAGTTTAGCCTTTAAATATATATGTTTGCCCTGTTGGCCATTCTATGGTTTCCTTGAGTCCTGTGTTTGTAGATTTTCTGTTTAGTTGTTTTTTTTTCCAATAGAAACCATTGAAAGTTTCCTACTTCATTGAAGCTCCATCTCTTGCCCTGAAAGATGATGCTGAATCTCAATGGGTAGTTAATTCTTGATTGTAACCTCATGCTCTTTGCTTTCTAGAATATGGTATTTCAGGCCCTCCAATGCTTTACTGTAGAAGCTACCAAATCCTATGTAATTCTGACTGTAGATTCTTCATATTTGAATTGTTTTTGTCTGGCAGCTTGAAATATTTTTTCCTTGAGATTATAATTTTGGAGTTTTACAACAATGTTCCTTGGGGTTTTCCTTATGGGATCTCTTTCCAGGGGGATGAATGGATTCTTTCAATGAATATTTCTCCTCTATTTCTATAATATTGGGGCAGTTTTCATTAATGACCTCTTATAAAATGATATCCAGGCTTTTTTCTTTCTTTTTTTTTTTTGGTCATGTCCTTCAGATAGGTCAATAATTTTTAATTGTCCCTTCTGGATTGCTTGCACTCTCAGATTGAAGGCACAGAGCCACTGAACCTTTGTTTATGTAAAGTTTTCAGATAAAAAAATGTGTAACATCAACTGCTATGTCACTAGTGAAGTGATGGAATCAGAGGGCATGGACTAGTAGAAAATGTCGTTTGTGGTAGAGAGTTTCCTAAAATTTTCCAGGAAAGTCTATTCAGGATGAAGAAAGTCACATTATAATTGTACCACATTAGCAAGTTTGCCAAGAGTTTTCAGCAGCCAGTTTTACTTAGAACCAATGAGAGTTTAAATCCTTAGGATATTGGAGTTGCATAACAGGACACAACCCTAGGAAAGTATGACTAACATTCCTATTATTCAGTTTCCAAAGTGATAATGTTTTAATCTTTTTTGTAAGGGGCCCCTGGTGGTATCATCCATGTTAATCTTCTTGATATTCTTGAGTCAATGAATCACTGACCTCACTTTTTGAGTGTTCCTCTTCTTCTAACTAGTGAGATCTCCATCTAATCAGAGACTTTTATTGAATCACCATAATTGTATCTCAGCTTAAAGGAACTAAAATATATTAAAATGATTACATGAAATTAAAGGTTACTTTAAAATATAGAAATTACATTATTTCAGATAGTACCTAAACTTCAGAAGTACTAAAGCATTTAAGGAATATCTGGACCATAATGGTATAGCTGGACTTGTACATAGACCAATAAAGTTTATATATATATATAATTTTTTTCCCCCTCCCAGGATTGCTCAAATAGTCACTGCTTTACAAAACTGTCTCCAGTACTGGTCAGCTAAAGGACTTAATTCTTTACCATAAACATGAACTCTTTTGTGTTAATTATTTTCTTCTCCATGATTCTTTTTCAAATACTTGCAGAAAGTTCCTTATTACTTTAATGCTGGATAATGAAGGTGTGTGTGTGTTCATGTGTGTGTGTGTGTGTGCGTGTGTAGTGTGTTTGATAATATGGCTACAAGCTATCCTGCAACGTTTGGTGTTAGTGTAAAAAAATGAAGCTCCTATAAGGGGAGGGATCTAGAACTAACCAACCACTTAATATAATAGTGTCATTATCATGATTCAGTCTACCATATTAATGATGAATTTTCTGAGATATCTTCTACCTTTCTTATCTACCATAACTCATTGTTTTAGAGCCACTTACTTGCAAAATCTAAAACTTAATGTCTTTATTTCCTTGTAAGCCAAGTGATAGGAAGATTAGAATATAATCCTATTTCCAGTATTTGTTGATGCTGGACAAAACCCTTAATCTGCCTGAGCCTTAGCTTTCTTGTTGTTATAATCAGTATAATAATGTTAAACTACTTACCTCACAAGATCATTATTTAATAATCATTAAATAAAATGATATAAATAAAATAACTTTTACTATAAAATTATATAAAATAATATTGTTGTTATCATTTATCTTATCCTTTCATCTTTTCTTTTTGTGGTTGTTAAGATTCTTATAGAAAGAACCTGAGGATTAGTACTATTCTGCTATTATTTTATAATTAATGTCCTGTGAAAAATTGAGCAGATGTAAATTTACCTATAGCCTCACTAAAATATTAGAGATGATGACTATTTAGGATGATGGTGATGATTAAGAAAAGCTTTCTGCTATCAGATGGAGAGTCCATCTACTTCTCAAATACTTCTTGAGTGGCCAACTCACATGTCTTTAAGAGCAATTTTACTAAATGCATGGGAATAGAATAATCCCATCCAAGGCTTTACAATACCAAAAATCTCCACAATACCAATGAATATTGATGATCAAGGATATATATATATTTAATGAGGAGTTTTTGGGTTTTGTTTTGTTTTTAATGTAAGTTTTTTTTTTTTTGTCATCAATCTCTGGGTTAGGAATATCTTCTAACTTTTGAAAATAACAACATATAGTGTAAAAACATTTGAAGTCACAATATTTAGTCTGAATGTTGGATCCAACCTTTGTTTCAATGTCTGTGACTTACACTATATAACTGATACTTGGAAACTTGAAAAGTTTACCTCTGAGTTGTTTTGAGGGAAGCAAAGGAAGGCAGCTTGAAGGTCATTAAGTTTAACAAGTGAGGAGAATGGCCAATTTTCCCACAGCCACACAACTTATTATTGACTTGGGCCTCCTGATTAGGCCTCCTGATTCCTGGTCTAATCTAACTTTTCTTACATTCTATAGTTATTTTCTAACCTAATTTATGCTTTCTACCATGGAACAGTTTCTAGATGATGTTTTAAATGATTCCAAATCTGTCACCTATCACCCCTCTACAGAACATGCAACTTTTATTTGAGTTGGCAAATACCATGGGCTTAGTTCAAAACTATTTCTTGATTAGAGAAAATGTTATTATTTGCATAGACACCAAGAGTCACATGCATTATTTTACTCCTGGAAGAAAAGGAGAAGAAAAAAAAAAAAAAAAAAACAGAAAACAAAGGAGGAAAAGACTTTTAAGCTGGGTTATTGTGGTCCAGGGTGTGTTTTTAAGTGCTTTGTATACCATCCCAAATGAAACTAGGTTAGCTACTGTCATCTGACAACCCTACCAGGACTGCCTTTCCTTCCGGACAGCAAGCCAGACTCTCCCCTGGGGTTTTTCTAATGAGATTCTATAGTCTTTCCTCTCCTCCTCCCCCTTTTCCCTAAGTAAAAGGGCTTTATCACAAAGGGTGTGGATTGAATCCCAAGATCCTTATTTTTCCTAACAAATGCCCCTATCAACTTGCAAATCATTATGTTAAAGCAGCTGAATCTATTAATGTATGAATGTACAAGATACTCCTTAGACTTTCACAATACTGGGGAAGGTGACAAAGGGGGAGATGAGGGACATCTTTGCAAACTTTCAGAAAAGCCTACTTACATATAAGGCAGAAATCACCATGCAAAGTTATTAAGAAACATAGAAAACACATCATCTTCTGGAAAACACTATGCTTGAATTGTTGAATTGCTTTACATTTTAATGTGCAAATTTGTTCCTTGCCTTTTTGTTGAAAGGATCAAACCATTTGGCATTTTGTCTGAGATATAAATGCATTAGGAGGATGCAGCATAATTTATTAAAATGTATAAAGGGAACAAAGAATAGGATTAATTTTCTTCTTCTCTTTTAATTCGAGGGCCACCACTAGGGCATTTAATATGGGTTAAACCAGATTCAAAAAGCTTTCATTAGACATTTAACATAAATGACTAAGAGCTTAATCAGCACATACTGCTCCAATATATTCAATAGAAGAATTGAACTGTTTATTGCATTATAATTTATAGAGTTTTTTGTTTTTGATTACATAAGGGAAATGCATTTTTTATGCCTTAAAAGCATTCTTTTGTGATGTCAAAAATGTATTACATTATTGTTCAGAAAATGGTGTTTCAATTTGGTGGGGACGTCTAAAATCATTGGAGTGGAAAAAATAACCAGTAGATTCTTCAAAGTCTTGCCATTTGAGAATGTTTTTCCCTTTCCAAAATCTTTTCTTTTGGTTAGATAATGAATACTACTTTGCTCCGCTCAACAACATCTTCCCATTCTACCTAAGTGTCTAAAATCTATATTTTAGTGCACATTTGCAAATGTGGTTTAAATAGAATTAAAATGAGAAGTTTCCTTTCCAAACAGGCAGTGGGAAAGCACAATGATGGCAAAAATGAAGTTTTCAAAATTTTTATTTTATTTTTTCTTTAGATTTGGTCGTAGTATAAAAGTAATTCAATCTCCACTTAAAAAAATACCTGGAGTAATTATGTGCACAAGCTGCTCCATCAAAGATGATTAAAGGAAATTAAACCACTAAAGAGACAAAGCAGCTCCTCTTCTAGAGAAGTTTATCAACATGCTAAGGAAGGATAATTTTCTAAAAAGCTATGACTGTTTTCCTTCAGAGAATCTATACATTGCTGGTATACTACAATCCATTTTCCTCCCAGGGAATAATTTTCTCCCCTTTTCTGCCCTCCACCCCCTTGCCAAAAACATACCCTTTAAAGAAGATAAGGTATCTTGCTCTTAATCTTAAAATATTGAGAGGCTTTATCAGAAGAATGAAAAAGGGTCCACTATGACATTTGGAGATTTTGCTATATAATGTTTTTCAGGTCAGCAAAAATGTATGTATGTGGGGAGGAAATTTCATTCTCTCTGATATTATCCTTCATTTTTAGAATAGGAATTTGCAATCAATATAAAGTTATCATTGTGTGAAAGCAGACACCCCCCTCCCCCCCAAATGCATGTCTTCTATTTCTCTCAAAAAATATGAATGCTGATATTTATCTTTTAGAACTCTGTCCTGATTTTCTTTCACAGATGCTATCTGGGAAAGGGACTGGAATGGAAAACAATAAATTAATCAGGTGTTTCACTGACCCCTCAGGGTGAGATAACCCCAGGGTAAGTATTTTGGCAAAGTTTAACAAGTGAGTACACAAAAAGTCTGAATTTTGGAAGGAAATGTCATTTGGGAAAGAACAAGGAAATGTGGGAATTTATGTATTTTAAAATTTCACATAAAAATAGTACAACAATTCACTTTCTTATACTTTCTTTGTATTCCTAATATCATATATGTATAAAATGCATAATTTCTTAAAGCATCTTGTGGATTTTGAATCTGGCAAATAGTAGGCACCTAATAAATGTTCATTGAATTGAATTCTGAGTCTAATTTTGACACTGCCTTACTTAAATATGAACTTGTGCTATATCAGATGACATAATTTTAACTACTTAGCAAAATACTTGGCATACAGTAGGTATTTATAAATATTTGTTTCTTTCCTTCCATCTCTAATTAATTAAACTTGATAGGCCTTAGTTTCTTTTTCTGTCAAATAGGAAAAAATACTATCTTATCATAAATCACAAGACTATTTTGTGGACCAATTGATAAAATGCATGTTAAAATGCTTTGAAAATTATATGACTAGAAGATTATTTTTCTTCTCCTGTACATTAACCATGAAAATTTAAAGCCTAAAACTAATTGAAAGTTGATACATTTAGGAATTGGCATTATCACTAAGGTCATCAAATTTGTTTAATAGTTGAGTTGAGAGTGTTTTGAGGCTACCTATCTCTTCTAAATTGGAAGTATAGCCACCACTTACTGCTCCAATGTAACTGTTTATGGAACAGAACACTAAATCTATTCTATTTCCATTCTTGGGCCCGTTCACTTCCACCTTGGGCAACATGATGGTATCCTCCCACCCCTACTGAGAGTTCTTATGATAAGTGATGGACTTAGGGTAGACTATGGATCATCTTTACCCTTGTTGCAACTCTGAACAACTAAATTCAAGGGATTTATTAGCTTCATAATCCTCAACAGTAGAGACCATCAGTTTTGATTGAATTAATATTGGTTTAATTCAAATTAATAAGTTTGTATTTAATACCTACTATGTTGTAAAATTATTGTGAATATAAGGTTTAAAATTAAATATCTCTTGCCTTCATTGGACTTACATTTTATAGTGCAGAGGGATACAGGAATTCCTATGAGCAAAAAAAGGAAGAGTTTTCCAGTGAGACTGAAATAGATACATAATGAAATCAACAACCTATATGTTTTGAAAAGACATTTCTTCTCACTTCCATCATGAAACTCTGAGAATCATTTCTATTTGATGCCATCATATCATGTTAATGCCTGAATTAACTAATTTTAAAAAAATGTATAAAGTGCTTACTATATACAGAGTATTGTCCTAGGTCTGGAGATAGAAATGCAAAACTTAAGATATGCTCCTGATTTATATTTTAATAGGGAAATAATATGGCAATAGCACCAGAGAGAAATGTTTAAGTTTGGCAGTTTACAGGAATAATAAAATCATAGAGACATAAGACTGATTCATACTCCCCCAGATCAATATCACTTTATTGTCAGCCAAGAACTGGATAAGATGTGGAAATACTGGAATTAGAATAGAGTATAAGCATTCAGTAGCAGGATTTCTAGCTAGAAGGTGATTAGGGAATCAAGTCAAGAAGCATTATTTATTAAACTTTTAATAAGTATCAGGAAATGTGCTAAATATAGCATATAAAGATACAAACCCAAAAAGAAATAAAATGATCCTTTCCTGCAAGCAGCATGTAGTATATTGGTAGAAGAAAATGTATAAAAGGATAATGAAGATCTATAAGGAAAGAATTATAAGCATTGGAGGCAAAAGCAACAAGTCATCTGAGGAATCATGAATTGAATGAAATTTGGAATGAGCATGGTTGGTGTAAACACTTCCCCAAAATGGAGATTCAGGGAAGAATTCATTCATCAGATGAAGGGACTATACGGATTCAAGGATCTCCCAAGGTGAGAAGCCTTTCTGGCCTTGTAAGAAAAGTCCAGAGAGTCCAAAATGGAATGGCAATGAGCTGAAATAATGATTGAATGTCACCGGGTTTAAATGAAGGAGAACATTAGCTAAGATGTTAATAAATAAAATGTCAAAGTAGACCAATCACAGATCCCTGGAGCACTCTAACAGAGACCTTTCTACAGTTTGACTCAGAAAATTTATGCCTATTGTTTAGTTCTAGCCTTTAACTAATGAGGTATTAACACAATTAGGCTAATATTTAGCTCTCATCTTTTCATATGTGCCACAAAATTAAATGTGAAACTTTGTAAAATACCTTCCTAACATATAGGTAAACAATATACCAGCAGTTTTTCTGTTGTATCAGTTTAGTAATCCTGATGTTAAAAAAATAAATTAATTAATACTATCATATTAATATAATTTTAATAATAATACTAATATATTTTTGATGAAGTCCTGGTAATTTGTGATAATTGCTTGCTTTTCAAGACATTCATTAGCCATCCCTTTAACAATAGGTTCTAGAATGTTGCCAGGAATCCTTGACAAACCTATTGGCCTATAGTTTGAAGCTGGCATTTCTTTACTTGTTTTTTTTGGGGGAGTGAAAATTAAGAATACATTCATCCTCATATTTCTTCCATTTTTCATTATCCTTCAAAGATCACTGATGACAACTTCATAACCCCATCTGACCATTGGCTTTTCAATACCCTTACATGTAGTTCAGCTAGCTTTCTTGAAATCTTCTTATTTATTTTCAGTATTAAATCACAACTAACATTTTTTTCAATCTAAAATTCATACTTGTTGGCTGAGAAAAGAGAAATAAAATGAGTTGGGTAAATCTTATTTTTTTTAATATGATTTTCTCATTTTCATCATTCCTTCCACGTAAGCAGTAATATTGCCCTGTCTTTGATTTTCCCCCTTTTACACAACATAGCTAAGTAACAGTACACAGAACCACATGCATACACACAATACACACACACACACACACACACACTATACACTTATAGTCTATACCAATCCTTACCTAGTTCAGATTTTTCTGATTTTAAGAAGCGATGACACTATGCTTCTGATCAGTATATGCTTTTGTGTTTATCTTCTGCTGTTCTTGCTTTTATGTTTTTTGTTTGTTTGTTTGTTTGTTTTTGGTTCTTAAACTGAATTTACAGATCAATTGTGGAGAGTGGTTGGCCCTAAGTGAACCAGAGGTGGCTTTACAGACTTCCCTTTTTATATAGGAAAGATCCTTTCTCTAATACATATCCAAGAACATTATAGTTTTTAAGATCTCAAGATTTTAGTATAGTGATATGACTAATGAGGGGAAGACTGAAAGTTTTATTTATTTATTTTCTTTTAAATGTATCTATGATCAGTAGTTCCAGGAAGTTTTGTTGCACAAAAGTAACAAAGCAAATCAAAAAGACTTCATTTTGGTTGAGATTAGCATCATCATCATTTTAGAAGCAAGGAAAGATCTTCATAGTAATTTAGAAGTAAATGGCAAAATAGTGAATTTGCAATATATTGCATTAGGCAAGAAAGATGATGATTGGTCAAAATCTCTTGAGAAATTTTCCTTTTTAATTTTTTCCTATATATCTGTTATTTGTATTCAAGCTTCCTTTATGAATATATTCCTTCATATTGCCTTAACCAAGGAAACACAACTTATATGAAATAAAAAGGAAAAATAAGACAACAGTTAAACAAAACCAATCAAGTTATAAACTGAGTATATGCAATACTGAATTTCAATAGTATTTCACCTATGCAAAGAGAATACATTTTCTCAACTCTTAGATCAAAATTGGCCTCTGTACTTATGGAATTCCATTTAATTTTTAAATTATCATTCTATTTATAACATTTTAATAATTGTTCATATTGTTTTAGTAATTCTGTTTAATTCATACTGCCTCAATTCATACAAATATTACCATAATTGTTCATTGTTTCTTTGGGGTGAAGGGTCAACTATTGTATTCATTTGCTATTGTATTCACCTACTAATTTTTTTTTTTAACCATTCTTCAATTGATAGGCATCTATACTATTTCTCTTTTCTTTACTACTGGGGAAAATTATTGCTATGAATATATAAGTATGTAAGGGATATTTCATTTTATTTTTGACTTGTAAGAAGATGTCTTTATCATCTAGTATTCTTCTTTCATTGCCAAGTCAAACAATTTTAAGTTATGCTCCTTAGGAGAGAATGATAGTTATTATTCATAAGAATTAACGACCTTGTCCATGTATTCATATAAATGTTGACCTCTGAATTGAGAGTATGAGAGTTTACTGTGACCTCTAAACCTTCACTCCCTCAGTTCTTTTGCCATCTCCATTCTTCCTCAGGTTTGATACCATAGTGAATCAATTTAACTTTACTCTGCCTTGATTTTCCTGAATCTCTTGCCCCTTATCCTGTCATTAGTTTTTCCCTGCCAGACTTCAGATTTGCATTACTCCTACTATCTGCTATTTTTACTCCTATTCCGCTTCCAAATGAAGATGGAAAAGTCATAATACTGTGTTGATTGCTTCCACTACAATTTTATGTAACATAATCTCAATTAGTGACAAGGCAATCCTATTACACCTCTTTAATTGACTCATGATCTCATTCTCCACTGAAGCTCTTTTCCAACTTTTTTATGTGTTCTCAAATCTCCTTTCAATCTGTATTTCCTACCCTTTCAGTTGAAAACCTTGACTCAAATTTCATTGAAAAAAGTTGGACATTTTGCAAGAAGATTCTCTATCCCTCTCCTTTTTATATCACATCAATCAGATTTTTTCTTCCATGACCTCCTTCATCTCAGTCTTATATGAAAATCTCTTTACATGTGTAAGTGACTCCATTACATCCTACTCTCTCATTTATTTTCAGGCTTTACCCAGTCTATTGACTGTTTTTCTATTGCCTATAAGCATGATCATGACTCTTATTATTAAATCATTACTTAATATGTATATTCTCTGTTTCTAATCTCTCCTTTTATTTGTAGTTAAACTTGAAAAGTCCATCTCCAGGAAGAATCTTCATTCCTTTCCTTTTATTTTTTCTTTAATTTTCTACAGCCTGGCTCCCTACCTTGTTATTGAAACTGTTCTCTCCAAAGTTGCCAAATGATCTCTTAATTGCCAACTTTTATAGTCTTTTCTTAAGTTATCATCCTTTTTTTGACTTCTCTGCTATCTTTGAAACTGCTGATCATCATCCTCTCTTTGTTATCCTCTTCTCTCCAGGTTTTTATTATGTTATTCTTTCCTAGTTCCCTTATCTGTTTGATGACTCCTTTTCAATATCTTTTAATGGATCTTGATACAGGCTGTGCTCAGTAACCATATGTATCTACGAAGCAGTATCATGCTGGTAAATGTTTAATAACTGGTTTTCCATAAAAAGTACGCATGACACACTTTTACATTTAATCTGCATTATTAACATTTTTCATCACTTTTTGAAGTGAAGGAAATGAACAAAACAATGAATCAAGTCATGATTTATAGAATTTGACAATTTCCAAGGAGGAAATGCTCATACTGAAAATTTAAGAATCAGTAATCATAAGCTGGTAAGAACTGGCTCAAGTATATCCCTGACAGAAAGAATTTATCTTTGGTTCTTTTCTCTTCTCTATATATATTATGTTGCATGGTGATCTCATGAGCTCCCATGAATTCAATTTTTATTTCAGTGTAGAGGATTATCAAAACTATTTATCCAATTCATCTGCTAACCTTCACATTTGCACCTGCAATTGCCTATTGAACATATTGAACTAGATGTTCCATATCTATATTAAATACATCATTTCCAAACTGAATTTGCTGTATTTTCCTAAAAACTGTCCCCTCTTCCCCAACTACTGTCAGGGGCACTGCTATAATCGTAATCATCTAGGTTTAAAATCTGGATGTCATTCCTGATTTTTCCCATTATTTCCCAAATACAATTGATTGCCAAGTCCTGCCAATTTTACTTTCATCACATATGTTGTGCATGCACTTTTTGTTCATCTTATACTGCCTCCATTCTTATGGAAATTGTATCACTTCATGCTTGGACTATTGCAGCAGCAAGATATTTTGTTTTCCTGGTATAAGTTTCTGCCTACCCAAGTCCACCCTCCATTCATTTGTCAAATTGTTTTCCTAAAGTGCAGGTTTGACTATGTCCCCTCTATTAATCACATTCTATCATTTATTTTCATTCTCTCCCTATCTACTGCCTTATTCTCTATTAGCTACACATGTTGACATATCTTCCCCCTTCTTGAAAAAACAACAACAACAACAAAAAAAAAAAAAAACTTAATCCTTCCATCTTCACTAAAGGTCATTTTATAATTTTTCTGCTGTTTATAGCTAAACTCCTGCAAAAAGCCTTCCAAAATACATGCCTTTACTTTCACTTTTCTTATCATCTTCTCAACCCCTTATAATTGGCTTCTTATCTCATTCTCCAAAATTCCTCTTAGAAGTTATCAGTGTTCTAGTACTTGCCAAATCTGATGTGCTTTTTCCAGTCCTCATTCTCTTTGACTTTCTCCAGCCTTTGGTATGGCTGCTCACCATTCTTCCTTGATACTCTCTTCTTTTTAATTTTTTGGCATATCACTTTCTTCTTGTTCTCCTATCTGAATGCTCATTCTCAGTCCCATTTTCTAAATCCTCATGCATTTCTTTCCCTCTAGACATAAGTGCAAGTGACCCACGCCATTCTTCTTTTCAGATCCATGAATTTATTTATAGTATTTATAGTAATGATACTCAAATCTAACTATCCTTTCTCACTTTTTCTGTTGACCTTACTTTTTCCTAATACTTTATTACTGTAGAGAGAAACTCCAGCTTCCTAGATCCTCAGGCTCACAATCATGGAGCCATCCTGGACTCCTCATCATCTCTCAATCTTCATAGATAATCTCTTGTTAATTCCTATTAACTTTGCCTTTGCAACATTTCTCAACACCTCTCTTTTCTCTGACATATCACCACCTTATTAAAGGTCCTAATTTCTTTACAGCTGGACTTTTGTAATAACTAGCTGTTAGTAGCACCACTCTACCTCCACTCCAGTTCATTCTTCATACAGCCACCAATGTGATTTTCCTAAAGCTCAGGACTGACCATTTCACCCATCCACCTACTCAATAAACTATTTTCATACCTTTTGCCTCTGGGATTGGATACAAAAAACTCAGTTTACATTCAAGGCTTTTTTATAACTTAACTCTTTTCTATTTTCCTAATTTTTTATACTTTACTTTCCACTATATAATCTTTGGTCCAATATCCCTAGCTTTCTTGGTGTTCTACAAACAAGATTCTCTGTCTCACAGTTCTGACCACCTTCTCTGGTTGTCTTCTATACTTGCAAAGCTTTTCTTCCCCAACTCTGCATACTGACATTGTTGATGTTCTTTAAATCTGAAATGAAAATTTCCTGTACAGAAAGTCTTTCCTAACCTCTATTAATTCTAATGCATTACCTGTGCTAATTATTTCTTATTTATCCTATATATAGCTTCTTTTTATACATGCATTTGTATTTTGTCTCTACAATTAGAGGGCAAATTCTTTGAGCACAAGGACTATTTTCCCCTTTTTTGTATTCATAAAGCATAGCATGGTGATTGGCATATAGTAGGTGCTTAATAAATGTTTATTGATTGGCTAGTATTATACATTCCCATTCAAGAAACACTAGTGACACTGTCACCTTCATAGTAAAAAACAACAACAACAACAAAGAACAAAACAAACAAACAAACAACAACTTTTTATTGCATTCAAGCTTTTCATAAAATTCATCAGTCTTTTAGCTTTCAGGTTTTTTTTTTTTTTTGTTTTGTTTTTTTATTCTTTATCCCCATTTACACACCCGTCTATATAATGACATTATCTTGTGGTTCAAACAAGATTCTCTGACTCTCAACTTCCTGCATTCTCATTGCCTGTTCCCTATCTAAGGAATTCTTTCCATTTTCATATTCACCTTCCTCTTTTCCTGTCTCTGATAAATCCTACATTGTAACATCCTTAGTGTTAACACTCTTCCTCAGATTCTCATCTCTAATTGATTTTGTACATACACCCTTTATACATAATACTGTGAATGATGCCTCCGTCATTAGAATATGAAGACGTTACAAGCACAATTTTTTTTAAAAAAAATCTATCACTTTAATTCTAATGCTTAGTACAGTTCTTGGCAAATAACAGCTGCCTAATAAATGCATGTTGATTGACTTTCACTCAAATTTGATAACTTATGAATGCTCCATTGAGGAGTTTTTCTTCAGTCAGCCAAAGAACTTAATTAGTTTAAAGCAAAGCCATTTATTGAAATCAATCAATCAGTAAACATTACATTTACTGATTTGTTGCTATGTGCCAGACACTAGGGTAGGAATTGAGCATTCAAATACAATAATCGAAACAGTCCCTTTTTACAAAAAGTTTATGTTCTGGGAAAAAAATTAAAAGGAGCTTAGAACCAATTTTTTAAAAACCATTATTTATAGTAGATCTTTTAGAGATGGTAAAATATTGAAAATTTAAGGAATGCCCATTAGTTGGAGAATGACTAAACAAGTTAAGGTATATTAATGTAATGCAACACTATTGTGGAATTAGAGGTGTTGAACAAGCAGATTTCAGAAAGATCTGAAAAGATTTTGCCAATGGATGCAAAATGAAACAAGAAGAATCAGAAAATAGTGTATACAGTATCAACAACATTGGCTAATGATGAACTATATATGACTCAGTTCTTCTCACCTGCACAATGGTCCACAAGTACAAAGGACACATGAAGGAAAAATGCCATCCATATTCAGATAAAGAAGTGGGAGGAGAAAAAAAAAATTGGAACTCAAAATCTTGTAAAATATGAATGCCAAAAATTGACTTGATATGTAATTGGAAAAATAATGTTAAATATTCATATAAAGTAGTTATTATATCTCAAGCACTGTGCTAACTAATTGAGATAAAAGTGCAAGCAAATTAATTCCTGACTTCAAGAAGCATATATTCTGGGGAAATATAAAATTAAGTAGAGAGATTGTTAAGTGTAAAGGGTAGAAATGTGTAGGAAATATTATGATGATGTGGTTCTGGACAAGATAAAGGGATTATTCCTCTATCATAACCTGTCTCAGAAACAAATGGTGACTATCTGAGTGCAGTATTTTCACTCTGATAAGACTATTACTAACTCCATTTACAAGGTTTTGCTCCAGTATGAATTCTCTGATATTATATAAGCTATGCTATCATATAGGAAGATTTTTCCCATTCATTACTATCATAAAATCTTTCTTATGTGCATTATATGATGTCAAGTAAGTTGTAAAGTCAAAGTGAAGAAATTCTCACATTCACTAAAACTAATTTTGTTCCTATATAAGCATAAAGAAAAGAATTACTCATTAATACAATACAATTAAATACAAGATACTTTGAAAAGTAAGGAAGGCACTAGTAGTCGGGGGTGGGGGTAATCAGGAAAGTCTTTTCTTAGGAAGATGGTGTTTCAGCTGTGGTCCTGAAGAAAGTAAGAGGTTTTGTGATGCAAAAATAAGGTAGTTGAGATATTTCAGTCAGACATGCTCTTCTGGTATACTATGCCTACTCTGCTGACCTTATGAGATAATGATATCTACTTATTCTAATTTTAAAGTGAAGATAGTTGTTATCTGAAGCCAAACATGTTCATAGATATTTGTAGAAAGGGAAAATCTTTGTCCTCTGGCAAGCTTATTTTAATCAGACTTCATAGTATCACTCCTCAAATCACCAACAATATGGATAAAACTACTGCATAAGTCACTTTCCATTTCAAATATAAAAATAAATGGTTAGGGTTGAAATGTAAAAGGCACAGAACCCAATGATAGAATGATTGATTCAAAGGGCTATTTTCTTTGAGACTAACCAAACCATTTCCACTTGAGTCTGCTAAGGTCTGTCAACTTGAAAATGTCTCTAATAAAGGTAAGTGGATAAGCTTTAGTCTTAGTCATCACACCAGTGTGACAAAAGTATTGCAGAATGATCCCTGATGATGATAATTTCTTTCCTTCACACCTTTATGTCTGGGTATAAATTAAATTTTTTTTAATACTGTTTTGCTGTCTAGGTAATATCAAGATTCTCTTTTGCTTAGTTGCAAATAAATTTGGCCAAGAAAAAAAGGCAAGATGAGAAGATGCAGTCAGTATTCACTACCTACTTAGAGAACATTCATTCTTATCTTTATTTTCCATGTTTGTTAATAGCAAAGTCTAAATGTTTTGTTGCTTCATTTTGGCCAGCTAAAAGCTCTAGTATCTCTATGTATATATACATTTTCTAGGAAGGAGTATCCATTTATAATGCTTGAGGAGGATAAAAGGAACTTGCACTTATAAAAATAACTTCTAACTCCTCCTAACTTCTCCTTAAATACAGAATAAACAGAATATGAAAACTAGATATTATAGTATGAATCACAATCTCTAAAGTTTTGTTAGTATTGATACGAGTCTCCTCTATGACTGTGATTTTTCAAAATCATTTGGTTTGGGGATCCTTGATTATAGGAATGTAAGGGTAATCTGAATCAGTTCATGAAATAAATTTTACCACTGTCTTATTTCTTTAGACTCTATAAGATTATGTGATAGCACAATTACATAAGAATTTGTTTATGCATCTACTTAGGATATGTCTGATTCTTAGAGAAAGAAATGTTCTCCATGATAGCCCATTTCTGTATATAAAGGAATATCTAAAGACTGAAATTTTTCATAAAGTGTTTGCATTGTCTCTTGGAATAGTCAAAGGAATTTACTATGAGAAAAAAGAGGGCTATGGTAACAACAAAATCTATTCTGTCAGGAATGGATCTGAAGTTTCAAGTATGCTGGAACAAAGCTTCTTTCAGCTTTGTTTAATACAAAGTCAGTCATATTATTCGGGATTATTATTTCACCTGGATAAAGTCATATAATCACCATATAAATTTATTCACCTACAAAATGGAGATAATTATGTGTGAGTTAACTGACTCACAAGATTGTTCTTAGGAAAGAACTTTGAAACTGTAAAATGTTATGAGAGAAAGTGTGACAGAGAGACTAGAGAACTATACATTGAGAAATAAAGTTCAGGATTCAGATTCTGTATCTAATATAAACTGTGATCCTGAAAAACTCACAATCTTTCAATAATCCAGTCATCTAAGATAATAAATGGGAAAACAGTTACCATCTGCATTGAGAGGGAATTTTCTCTTCAGAATTTCCCAGCACCAATTAAAGCACAGACCTGAAAGATGAAATATCTTTTTCCCCAATAGTTGAACAATCTTAGGATTTTATAATAAATAATACTATTAATAAAAAGATTTTATAATAAATAATACTAATACAATGAACATTTATATAGCACATTAAGGTTGAAACACTTTTTACATATTATTTCACATTAGCATCATTAAAAAACCTTTTATAATGGGTACTATTAATCATTTCCATTTTTCAAATAAGAAAAAAATGAAGTTGATAGAATTTAAGTGACTTGGCTTCGATCACAAAGTTACTAATGCCCAAATTATTCAATTTTTTTTTTCAAATTTTGTTCTTTCTGACTCTTAAGACCAGTGCTCTAGGAATATTATGAAATCAGGACACAGTTAGATAGGAAGAGAGCTTTTCACTGAGAGCTGATTTTCTTATCCGGGAAATAATATTTTTCTTATTTTCACTTCCTAAACACTTATACACTAAAAAACAAAAATGTGTAAATTCAGGAAAGAGTCCCAGTTTGGCAGCTGCTTTCTTTTTAATGGATGTCTTTTCTAACCCACCCCAATCCAAACAACTGGCATGTGACACATTTGGAAGATGGATCAGAAACCTTGCATCAACAGCTGTGAGAGTTTGGCATGAAGCCTCTTCAGCCAGCTAGGCCAAAGATGGATATTGTTATTTGGGAGAAATGGATCTCCCACAGATGTTTGAAGGAGTGACTATGGCCTTTGGCAAGCTCATACGAATCATCCTGCTCTGTACAGGCTAAGGACTAACCAGCAAGCTACCAAAAGCCCCATGAGCTTACATAGGATAGCTATAAGCCTCCCTCTCTCTCAACCAGAAAATAAATGGTTTGGACTGAAATGTAATAGGAACAGAGCAGATGCTTCTATCTACCTCAATACAAAGAATTCCTTACCTACCAGGCTTTAAACCCTCAAGTTCCCAAATGACAATCTTCTTTATTTAAAGCCAAGTTTATTTTTTTTTTCAGCCAGCATAATAATCTTTCACTACCTTCTGTGTGAGAAACTTGCAACTAAGGTGTGATTTCATTTGAGAGTTAGAGATATGTACAGATGTCACTTCACTTCAACTTTACAAAAACTTATTAATTGCCTTATGCCTTAAAACCCTGTCTTGATCCTTCAGATACAGATATGACAAATGGATCAACTCTTTCCATCAAGAAATTGAAAGATAATGGAGAGATAAGACATGAAAATAACTAAACATCTCAAAAGAAGTCGAATGGAAAATTAGAGATCAAGACAAAGTATTTTAAGAAATTGGGGTTGGAGTAGCCCTTTTCAGGCTTTAAAGGGGAGTTGACAGCAGAATTTTATTCAACTCAATGTATTCAACCACTCAGTTCAGTTCAATTCAATTCAATTTTATTTAATTCAATTAATATCAATTTTATACTTGCTTTGCATGTATGACACTGTACTAAATAGTGGAAATACAAAGCCAAAATTAAGATAGTCTCTGCTCCAAAATATCTTACATTTCCCTGGTGGATATTGATAGATACATGAATAAATAAAGCAATTTAAAGATGGAGAGAGCACTAACAATTAGAGGAATTCATTACAATCATGAAAAAGATTCCCATAGGAGGTAGTAACTGAAATTCACTTTGAAAGAAAGTAGATATTCTGGAGGCTTGGGGTGATGAGAAGGTAGTACATTTAGTGCATAGTATACCTTTTATATAAAGTCAGAAAGCTGATAGATGAATTATTGAGTTCAGTAGACACACAGTAGTATGATTTAGCTTGAACACAGAATATGCAAGAAGAAATAATATGAAATACCATGGAAAGAAAGGAAGACTCCAGATTGTGG
The DNA here is from genome assembly GCF_902635505.1 of Sarcophilus harrisii. NCBI lineage: Eukaryota > Metazoa > Chordata > Mammalia > Dasyuromorphia > Dasyuridae > Sarcophilus > Sarcophilus harrisii. The sequence continues at coordinate 374,309,849 of NC_045426.1, read as the reverse complement.
AGCTATTAAATGCTAAGTTACTCTGTATTGTATACTACTAAGAATAGAGATCCCATTGAAAGGTTTTTATCAGGAGAATGTCATGGTCAGTCCTGCAACCTAGGAATGTTAACTTTGCTACTCTGTGGAGCATAAATTTGAAAGAAGAATGATTAAATTCAAGGAGAGTTATTAGAAGGTGAGAAAATTGGGAGGAGGGGTGTATTTTAAGGAAGAAAATCTGTTTTAAGTATTTAAATATGAAGTGCTTAAAATCAACCACCAATCAACAACCAAAAATCAACCAACGTTATTAAATACCTAGTTTGTGCCAGGCACTACATTAAATTCTTGGGATACAAAATAAAAAAGGAAAAGTTATTCCCTGATCCCAAGGAATTCAAGATCTAATTATGACACCTAGGAGAAGCTACCTAACTGGTAGTTGACAACATAGGACTAGAATTAAGGCAGTACTGTCACAGAGGAGATAAAAAATATCTACTTAGCTAGCTACTTAAATAACAAGATGATGGGATAGAAATCTAGACAGACAGACAGATGCATAATAGAGAAATGGAAATATGCAAATTTTGTAAGACTCGACTGTATATCTATGTATATGTATACATAGATATATACACATGTATATATATATATATATATATATATATATATATATATATGTTGATTGAACCTGTGACAGTCTAGAATGAGTGAAAGAATATATGGCTAACCTTTGATTGGATACTTCATTGGATCCTACAAGAAGGCAAATGGTTGAATAGGTGGAAGTAATGGGGAAAAATCAATTCTGAGAGGAAAATGTCAAAAATAAATCATTGAAATCATTGAAACAGGAGAGAATAGAAAGAAAATGATTGACACACAATAGATAAGTTTGGCTGAAGTATAATGTATGAAAGTAAATAGCATGAATTAATATTGTGAAGTGAAGGAATATGAGACATATATGAAAGGAAATAAAAGTAAAGGTAGAGTCTGGTTAAGGGGGAGGGTGAATGGCCAAATTTAATAGTTTAATTTTATTCACTAGATAATGGTAAGAACTAAATGTGTTTCAGTAGAGAACAGTGTTACAGATCGAAGAACACACATAAAGTAGAACTAGGAAAATGTAGTGTCAAGAAAACCAGAGGATTAGAGTGTATTAAAAAGGAGTGGGTAGTCTACAAAGTTGAATCCAGTAAAGAGGTCAAGAAGAACAAAAACTGAGAAAGGAGCATTGAATTTGATGAATAGGAGTTCAGTAGTGACATTGGGGAGATTAGTTTTAGGTGAATTGGGAAGGAAACAAGATTGCAAAAGGTTAGAGAATGATTGGATGGTTAGAAAATTGAAGCAGTAAATGTATACTCTTTCTAGAAATTTGACAGTGACAGAAGAGAAAGAGACAGAGAGTGAGATGGTTAGAAGAGACTCATGTCCAGAAAATTGAAACCATTTACTTGTTGAACTATGTAACTCAAAGAATAGTCATTAATTGTCCAATATTAACTGGGAAGAGAGTCTCTAGTGTAGGGTTCTCTGATTTCAGCCCATGATTTTTAAAAGTTTTATCAATGACTTGAAAAAAAAAAACAGAGGTTATATCCTTATTGAATCTGTAGATGATACAAAGTTGGAAGGGATGATTGAGAAAAAATAAGGATTCCAAAAGAATTTGATAGAATATACCAGAGCTCAATCTAATAACATGAAACTTAATGGTGGGAAATGTCAGTTCCTTTTTGTTTTTTTGTTTTCTAGATAAATATTTATCAAATTGAATTAAATGAAATTTAACAAAATAACAATTCAGGTTTTTAAAAACAAAAGGAAAAACAGAAAACAGAAATATGGCAGATAAATAAGTTCAGGGGTTCATCAGCTGAAGTGTTTAACCAGGTTGAGATATGTATCACGCTGTGGTTCTTCATTTATTTCTTTCTTACAACTTACATCTTTCCAAAGGTAAAACTTCCAAAAATAAATAGTCTTTGATAAGTTGGTCTTATATAAAGCATGTTCTAGTGAATTCTTGATTTCTCAAAACATTGACATTCCAAAGTATAGCCAGAAATCAGAAAATAAGCAAGAAAGAGCTTTGTGCAGTTAAACCAAATTTCATAAAGTGTTCCATTAATTAGAGAAGTCTATAGACCCTCACACAAAAAGTCAATTTTTCCACTTAAATTATCTTCAAAAGTTTGAAAATCATCTTCACAACAGCAAAATGGGAAGTATGATATCAGTTTGATTAAAACATTTAAAGTTTTAGTAGCTGGTCAGTTCAATCAAGACAATATTATGATATGCCAGCAAAAAAGTAAATTCAAGGTGGTGCAGTGGATAGAGTACCAGCTCTGAAGTCAGGAGGACCTGAGTTCAAATCTGGCCTCAGACACTTAACACTTCCTAGCTGTGTGACCCTGGGCAAGTCACTGAACCCCAATTGCTTCAGAAAAAAAAGTGAATTCAATCTTGAATTACGTTTAGACCTATTTTTTTCTGGTATTAAAGAAGTTCTAGTCTTTATGTTCTAACTGGGTAATCTGGGTATCATTCTATTCTTTTCATTTAAGTTTCAGGAAAAATTGTGGTTAGGAGAACAAGAAATATCTCATCTACATAAAAGTAAACATTTTTTAAATAAAAAATAAAATATTTGAATTATTAGGAAGAGATCATAGCATAAAGATAAACCACAATTGGAATCAGGACACCTGTTTTTTCATTGGCTGATACATGCCGCATTGGACAAGTGATTGAATCTCTCTGTACCCCTAGATGCAAAATGAGAGGTAATACTACTTTCCTATTTTATAAATTTAACATAAGGATGCATTTTGATAATGAATGTTATTGTTAAGATATGTTTTTGAATATCATACAAAATGAAGGAAAGGTAGGAGCCATATTTTGCTCTTTGTATTGCTAAAGTCTAGTACAGTACACATTCTATAGTTTAATTAGTGCTAATTGATTTGAATAGAAAATACCAATGACCAAGTGGTAGAATAAATTTCATTTGGTAAATGTTTAACATTTATCATCTAGAACCTTTAATTCTAACTGTGAATTAGACTGTGAAATCCCTGGAAGTTTCTGTGGACTTCTCCTTCCAACAGGAAAGGCTTCAGGACATTACAGAGATGAGAAAGAGGTAAACTGAAATTGAGAAAAAATGACCACAATTGGAGAATGACCAGCAGCAGCAACAAGTCCAAGACCTGGAATGATGGCTGCTGGAGAGGGCCCTCTCCACCGATTCCTAGAACTATGAGGTGATAAAGAAGCAAATGCAAAAGGACGAGCTGGAGGACTCTATGCTGAGGTTGGAGACTGAGCTAGAGAATCTGGAGACAGGGAACTCTGTCCCAGCCACCAGGGAGAACATAATGGTCCCAGGCCAGTCCCAGTCCTGTGAAGGAAGGGAGGAAGAAGGACAAGATTCTTATTTACCAGAAGACCCCAGTCTGCCTCCCTCAGAGAGAAGAAAGTCATCACCAGCAGCTCCATGAAGGTGGTGAGAGCCAATGAGATGATGAAGGCAGTCATGTACTCTGTAGAGATAATGGTGAAAAGAATAGGATGATTGAAGAAATGAAAGTTTTGTCCAGTACTACCCTGTACCCACAGGAGCCCTATCTGCAGGAAGTGAAAATGTATGAGGATGAGGTTCAAGTTGTTTGTGCAGTGGATAGTGCCGCAAAGAATGGTATCCACCAGCTGGGTTCTTCAAAAATCTTCAGCATAGAGTCCTCCAGCTCATCCTTTTGCTTTTGCTTCTTTATCAGGTGGGCCGAGACCAAGAAAGTCTTGGGCTTACAGGACACAATCAAGGCAGAGCTGGTGGTGGTTGAGGGCCTAGCCCCACCCAATGAGAGTGCCCAGATTGATCAGCCACTGCTGCCACCACTGCCCTGGACACCAAGGAAGAGAATCAGGTTGGGGAGAAGCCCGGCCTCCAAACCCAGACATTAGATGTCACTGCCAGTGCAAAGACCTGAAGAAAGTGTTCTTGGTGGTGTTCTGTATTGTGAGGTTTCCAGGGCCTTTGAACCCTGGCCCTGACCGTCTTCAAGCCCCTCTGTACTGTACCCATGCTGGTCATATGCTAAGATCCAGGGCCTACACACCCACCCTGGACAGACAATACACCTACACACACACATACACACACACACACCACACACACACACACACACACACACACACAAACACACACATTATTCACATGAAAATCCCTTTATGAAAAAGAGGGGAAAAGCCCACTCCTCTTTGCTCTGCAAACCTTAATATACTCTTAATAATACCCATACACTCCTATTCAGAAATAAACACACTTGTACCTCTATGCACACAGCAAACACTAAGTCACCCACAGATTGATACTCCATCCCCCAGACACACTTGGAGAATGATACTTAGTCTTCCAGAAATAAATATGAATTTGTTCACACTGAGAAATTTTGTATGCAAGAATAGATAGAATGTTTGTGGCAACCCTTTTTATAGTGGTCAGAAACTGGAAACTGAGTGGATGCCCATCAATTGGAGAATGGCTGAATAAATCGTGGTATAGGAATGTTATGGAATATTATTGTTCTGTAAGAAACCATGAGGAGGAGGATTTCAGAAAGGCCTGGAGAGACTTACATGCACTGATGCTGAGTGAAATGAGCAGGACCAGGAGATCATTATACATAGCAACAAGATCAATTCTGATGGACGTGGTTCTCATCAACAATGGGGTGATTCACACCAGTTCCAATAATATTGTGATGAAGAAGGCCATCTGCACCCAGAGAGAGGACTGTGGGAACTGAATAACTGAATGTGGAGCACAGCATAGAATTTTCACTCCTTTTGTCGTTTTGCTTGAGTGTTGTTTTCTTTCTCTATTTTTTTTCCCTTTTAGATCTGATTTTTTTTATGCAGCCTGATATTTGTGGGAATGTGTATAGAGAAAATAGAAATGTTTAATGTATATTGGATTGCTGACTTGGGGAGGGAGTAGGTGGAAGGGAGTGAAACAAATTAGAACACAGTGTTTTGTAGGAGTGAATGTTAAGAGTTATCCATGTATAAATTTTGAAAATGAAAACAAAAAGCTATAAGTAAAAAAAAAAAAAAAAAAAGATTCACTCTCCCCACTCCCTATCCCCCCATCCAGCCCATCCCCCTTAGCTGATGGAGCAGCAGCACCCGCCCTCCCAACTCCCTTCCTTCAGCCTGGCTGATGGGCCACTGGCAGGATAGAGGATGGAGAATATAGTTTTGAAGAAGGAGTCAAGGCCATCTTCTTTTCTATGGTGAAGTAGAATCCAGTGGAATGAGTTTTGGATTCAGAGGCAGAGGACAGGTACTCAAAACTCAGCTCTACTATTTAATTTCTATGTGACTTAAAATGTGGCACTGGATAAGATGGCCTTGAAAGTACCTTCCAGCCCTAGAACTTTGATCTGTCCTTTGAGGAAGATGGATGGATTGAGTTTTGGCCCTGTTCTCCCACTGGCTTCTGGAGGTGAGGATTCTGGAGGGATAACATGGAAGCAATGAGTAGATCTGAGAAGTGGCCCCCAGGAGATAAATCCATTGGGATTCTTCACCTTCTGGCTCTGTGACTGTGAATGGATTAAAAACTTTGCAGTGTGGATGTTTTCTCCCAGGGATCCCAGCTCTTCTGAGGAGCTGTTTTTGTCCTGCTTTGTTTTACTTTGTTCCTGGTTACTGTGGAAAACCAGAACTTTCCTCCTGATGCTTGTGAACCTGGAACCAGCTGAGGAAAATGAGGTGCCAATGAACTAGATTTATGAGACTGTATGATGTCTCGGCTGCAGGGTAGGAGGGGTAGGGGGAGAAGGAATCTTTCCCAGACACACTCCTGGCATGGAAGATGGCATTTGTTTTCACTGAAAACAGCCCCCATTCCTCTGGCTTGGTGGAAAGACTTTCAGAGCTCTTGCTAGCTTTACTTTTGCTTGGTAAACTTTTTTAAAAGCTTTTTTTTTTTAATTTTCAAAACACATGCATAGGTAGTTTTCAATATTCACCCTTTCAAAATCTTGTGTTTCAAAATGGTTTCTTCCTCTCTTCCCTCCATTCTCTTCCTAGATGGCAAGTAATCCAACATATGTTAAACATGTGCAATTCTTATATATATATATTTTTTTTTCACAATTATCATACCACACAAGAAAAAATCAGATCAAAAAGGGCAAAAATAAGAAAACTAAAAGCAAACAAACAACAACATAAAGGTGAAAATACTATGTTGTAATTCATGGGTGCAGATGGGTGCATGGGTCTCTCCATCACAAGATATTGGAACTGTCCTGAATCACCTTGATCTTGAAAAGAGCCACATCTATCGAAATTGATCATTATATAATCTTGTTGTAGCTGTGTACAATTTATTCCTGGTGAAACATCAGTTCATATAAATCCTTTCAGGTCTTTCTAAAATTAGCTTGTTCATCATTTTTTAAGAACAATAATATTCCATTACCTTCATTTACCACAACTTGTTCAGCCATTCCCCAATTGATGGGCATCTATTCATTTTCCAGTTTTTTGTTGCCACTAAAAGAGCTGATATAAACATTTTTGCACATGTGAGTCCTTTTCCCTCCTTTAAAATTTTCTTGGGATGAAGATCCAGTAATGGTACTGCTGGATCAAAGGGTATACAGTTTTAAAGCCCTTGGGGCACAGTTCTATATTGCTCCCCAGAATGGTTGGATCAGTTCCCAACTCCACCAACAATGTATTAGTGATCCAGTTTCCCCCCATCCTCTCTCACATTCATCATTATTGTTTCCTATTATGTTAGCCAATCTGGGAGTGTGTAGTAGTAGCTTGATAAACTTTTGCTCAAGAATGTAATGATCTTGTTGGAGATGCTGCTCTGAACTGAGGCTCTCTTCAGGTACAGAGGCCAGGTCTAAAACCTGCTGATGAGTCTAGAGATCCACATGGGAATTCCAGTCCCCAAAGGGGACAAAAACCTTTCTTTTTTTGATAGTGTTGTTATTGAAATGGTAGGTCTCAGAAGATGGTTTTGGCAGTCCTGACTGGTGTACCATGTAATATGAATTGGGTATAACATAAAGATTTCAATGCTAGTGATATTTTCTTTTCCAAAATATTAATTATGAAATTATGTATGTATTTGGGGGGAAAGTGTACAAACAATAACTATAAATTCCATATTATTGTTTCCTCTATAAACTTATGTATTTTAGAGTATGTATTTAAAGACATGATCTGGGGGCCACTAGAAGGTGCAGTGGATAGACCACCAGCCCTGAAGTCAGGAGGACCTGAGTTAAAATCCAGCCTCAGACACTTAACACTTTCTAGCAGTGTGGCCCTGGGTAAAGTCACTTAACCCCAATTGCCTCAGCCAAAAACAGAATTAAAAAAAAACACAAAAACAAACAAACAAACAAAAAACATGATCCATGATCTGAACAGTATTCCACTGGCTTTACCAAACAATGAAATTAAAAAAAAAAAATTAAAAAATGTTTCAGAACCCTCACATAACATTTCTTAAAAACAAAGCAAAAGCTGACCTCCCCCATGATGCTCAAAATTAATCACTTCTTTTCTGTTTTTGAAATTGAGAAATTTTCAGTTGTCTTTGACTCTTTATGCCCCCATTTGGAGTTGTCTTAGCAAAGATGCTAACAGTGGTTTGATATTTCCTTCTGATTTATATAGATAAAGAAAGTAAGGTAAATTGGGTTAAATGAGTTATCCAGAGTCATACAGCTGGTAAGTGTCTGAGGCCAGATTTGAACTCAGGAACATATTTCTTCCTAACTCTAGGACTTTACTTTATCCACTGTGCCACATAGCTGCCAAGTTTTTCTTTTGAGAGCAGCTTTCCCTCCAAAAAATTCAATTATATATTGTATGTCATCTAGATGAAAACAAAAGCTTGTAATAAATATTTCTTTTAGTCTGCTTCCTCCTACATTTGTATGAAGGGCTTGCTAGGGAGGTTTAAAATAGCTAAGCAAATATGCTACATCTTTATTATGAAAACAAACAAAAAAATCCAAACTTGTTTATACCCCATTTTCATATACTTTTGTTGTTGTTGTTATTTCTGTATTTGATCCTAACTTTTAAAATCTATATAATCCTACATTCAGGATCCAGCTCTCTGGGCATTTTGACAAATGTAAAAGTTTAGTCAAAGAGGTTTGTGTAGGGTGAAGGTAAGTGACCTAAAGAGTGTATTTATAGCCCCACTGACCTATGATATGCTAGAGTGATGAATGTGCACATCCTTCAAAATAGCATACTGGATAAAAGAGGATAGTCTTTGATTCCTTCCAACTTTACGCAGGATTAGCTGATTGATTTTTGCTGAAGTTGACTTGTCATTCTCTATGAATTGTTTCTCTCACTAAGACATTTCTATAGGAACTTAAAAAAATTGCTGTAGACAAAAACCTCTTTCACTATATCTATGTACCAACTATCTAATATAAAAGAAAAAAAAAGCTCATCATCCAGATGTTGGGACTATATGATGCAGAACATCTGGATATTGGGGACCATCTGGAAGATTCCCAGAACTTCCCTTCTGGATGCTGAGTGTTATATAAACACAGGCTGAGCTTGGATTCTGTCCCCCTGGCTGTTTGTATCTGAGGCCTTACTTTCTCTGCCTTGGAACATCATGCAGTGATCTAGGATGCAACAGGGACCTTTTATTTCATTTTTAAATGTGAGAGAGTGTGCTTGTGCTTGCGTGGCCTGGGTTTATGTTGTTTGCTATCGATTATACACTGCAAGGGCAAGGGCACTTTCTTTCCTATGACATTTGTAAATATGCTCTGAAGCTCAAGAGTACTAGGCCTGGACAATAAATGTTATAAACAAAATAAATAAAACAAAAACTGTCTTCTACTGTGTGGGTCCTTTTCCTTACCAAAGTGAGATCATTTTAGAGGGCTAAGTTTGCATTTGGGATTTCCAAAAAGGCCAATGATGCTCATTTTATTGATATGAATTTTCTCTGGAAGTTTAATGGTTACAGTTCTAGAACTAAGCACATTTTTGTTCTAGCCAAAGAGGAAACCTGTCACCATTTCACTTTTTTCCAAACTTAGGAACTTCAGTAATTACAAAATGCTTACAAATTAATTCCAATTTATCACTCTGCCATTTTAGGCCATTCATAATTTGACCATTTATAATTTGTCAATCTTATCTAACTCATTTTTTAAGCCAGCTCAGATTATCAACAGCTATCATGTTCATTTTTTTAGTTCAAAACTTTTCTTATTCAGGGTTCCAATCTGGTAAATCCTCATCCTATTTCTGCCTAGCCTAATTCTGTCTGTTTGGCAATGTCCAGATCAAATCTCAAACTCAAACTCAAGGTTTTGCCTAGTATTGTATTCTACGATGATTTCTCCTTTATTTACATTCTTTTATCACATACTTTCTACCTAACTCAACTTTGGAATTATCTATATAATTCTTGTATCATTAATACAAGAATGTAATACAAGAATACAGTTATGTTTTTATGCATTATCACTCTGATCCTGACTGCAAGTACCTGAAATCAATTTTGGATTCAGATAGAAGTGAAATAAATGATCATATGAATATAAATGAATGATGATTTTACTGAAATTTCATACTGTACACTTCATTACCTAATGGGGATAGTCAGAAATATACCCTTTTTTTCAGCCATACATGACACTACGCAAAAATTGACCATATATTAGGACATAAAAATCTCACAATCAATTCAGAAAGGAAGAAATAGTAAATTAACCATTTTCAAGTTATGATGCAACAAAAATTATATGAAATAAAGGGACATGGAAAGATAGACTAAAAACTAATTAGAAATTATATACTTTAATCCAGAGAATGAGAGTCAAACAAAAAAATCATAGAAATAATCAATTTCATCAAAGACAATGACAATAATGACAACATATCAAAAGTTATGGGATGCAGCCAAATTAGTTCTAAATGTTTCTGTGCATAAAATAGAGAAAGAAGAAATCAATGAATTGGACATACAATCAAAATGAGATAGAAAAAGAACAAATTAAAAATCCCCAATTAAATATCAAATTAGAAATTCTGAAAAATCAAAGGAGAGATTAAGAAAATTGAAAGTAAGGAAACTATTGAATTAGTGAATAAACAAGAGCTGGTTTTATGAAAGAAAAACAATAAAAAAGATAAACTTTTTTATTACTTTAATAAAAATGGAGAAAATTAAATCATCTATATCAAAAATGAAAAAGATACATTCATTACCAATGAAAAAAATTAAACAATAATTAAAAAGTATTGTGCTCAACTGAATGCTTATTAGTCTAACAATGTGAAGTGATATAGATGAATATTTACCAAAAGTAAAAATTATCCAAATTAACAGAAGAGAAAATAAAAATACTTAAATAATCTTATAAGAAAAGGAAATTGAACAAATCATCAATGACCTACTTAAGAAAAAATCTACAAGGCCAAATGAATTTTCTAGTGAATTCTTCCAAGCATTTAAAAAGCAATTAATTCCAATTCTATATAAAATATCTGAACAAAATGGGGTAGGAGTTCTACCAAATGTGGTGCTGATAACTAAACTGTGAAGAGCCAAAGCAGAGAAACAAAATCAATTACGCTAATTTCCTAATGAATATCACTGCAAATCTTTTAACAAAAGGATTATATAAATATATTTCCAAGATAGTTTCCTATGACCATGTAGAGATACTTAGAGAATCTTAGAGAATTAATTAAAAACCTTCTTGAAATAATTAGCAACTTTAGCAAAGTTGTAGTATATAAAAATAACCACATAAATCATTGACATTTCTATATATTATTAGCAAAGCCCTTTAGCAAGAGATAGATAGATTTCATTAAAAAAAAAAAAGCAATAAACAATATAAAATATTTGGGAGTCTATCTGCCAAAACAAACACAGGAACTATATAAACACAATTACAAAACACTTTCCACACAAATAAAATCAGATCTGAATAAATGGAAAAAATGTTAATTGCCTATGTATATTCAAGCTATTATAACAAAAATGACAAATGACAATTCTTGCTAACTTAACTTATTTTTTTCAGTTTCATACTATTCAAACTATTAAAGATTACTTTATAGAGGTAGAATAAATAATAACAATTCATTTGGAAGAATGAAAGATCAAAAATATCAAGGGAGTTAATGAAAACAATGCAATGGAAGGGGGCTTGGCCTTAGGAGATATAAAAACTATATTATAAAGTGGGAATTATCAAAACTAGTTGATACTAGCTAAGACACAAAGGGCTAAATTAGTGGAATAAATTAGGCATACAAGGCACAAAAATTAATGACTTTAGCAATTTATTGTTTGATAAATGCAAAGACTCCAGCTTCTGAGATAAGAATTCACTATTAGACAAAATATGCTGGGAAAAATGGAAAAATAGTTTGGCAGAAGTTAGGTATTTACTAACATCTCATACCATGTACCAATAAAAGATCAAAATGTGTACATAATTTAGATAGAAAGGATGTTACTATAAGCAAAGTAAGAAAGCAAGGAATAATTTGTCTGTCAGATCTATGGAGAATGGAAGACTAAGCAATAAATAGATGTGACAAATAAAATGTGAGAAAAATAAAACAATGTGATGTGGAAAATATCTAATTTTGGTTACATTAAATTGAAAAAGGTTTTTCACTAAGCCAATTCAACCAAGATTAGAAGGGATACGGAGTTGTGAAACAATTTTAATGGCTAGTTTTTCTGATAAAGATATAGAAAACTGACTTAAATTCATAAGAATACAATTTCCCAATTGTTAAGTGGTCAAAGAATATGAATTGGCATTTTTCAGGTGAAGGTATTAAAGCCAGCGAGGGAGAGAGACAGACAGACAGATAGACACAAAGAAACATAGACATACACTCTCACACAAATGTACATATACACAGAAAGAGATAAACAGAGACAGGTACAGAGATAGAAACAGAATACTGGACTATCCATGATAGACTAAGGGATTAAGAAAAAATAGGAAATCTTCCAATGTTCTGGGCATATTCTCTGTGGAGGAAGTATAGCCAAACATGAACTCTGACCTCTTGCACCTATTGGGTAAAAGATAGCAATTAGAAAATGCACTAAAATGAATGAATGCCAATTATGATATATTTATTAAGTGATTACTCTATGAACTGAGGAAATAAATTCAATAAAACAGATAGCATATGACCTTAAGGAGCTTACATTTTATGGAGGAAGGCAATACATAAAGAGAAATGTAACTGTGCCCATGATGGTTCCTGGGGATAGAGTCAGAGAATATGGAAGAAAGAAGATAAGGAAAGATTGAAGGCCAAAGTACAGGCAGTGTGTTCTGAACATGGTTATGAAGAAAACAAAGATATTGAAAAACTACAATCAAAGCTATAGATATGATGAGAATAGGTTTCAAAGTTGTAGGAGAAATTGGACCTCTCAGGTTAAAAAACAAACAAAAGCAAGCAAACAATCAAAGAGGGGTAAAGCAGAAAAATTATGGTATCAATTGTTAATTAAGAATTCACAAAATCATAAAACTAATTCTGAAAGAGAGCTCAGATTATATCTTACTCAACCTATAGCTGGGGAGGAATTACTTTTATGACATGCTGTTGACTTGGAGTTATCTATCTTGTGATATGTAGCTTTTGGTTCAACAAATTTCATTAATATTTTTTTTTTTCTCCACAGAATTTTGTCTGAACCTAATCATTCCTTTTTCACACAAGTGTAAGACTATATCAATATCTACTAAATGTCATTTATTAGATTTGACTTCCACTAAAGTCCTCTTCTGATCACTCTTAATACTGAATGTGATAATGTAGCCTACCATAACAGTAAAATATATGTCTTCATAGTCCCTACGAAAATCTTTGACTAAAATCCCACTGATGGGTTTTATATCTGTTGAAGAAAGATCAGGCAAGCTAAATTCAAATAGATTCATCAATTGTGTGGTTACTGGAAGATGGTATAATTTCAACCTTTATTCAACAGTTCATGTCTTGGAATGTTGATAATTGTTAGATTCACAATTAAAAGAAAATTCTCAAAAAATCCTTATTATATCTATTTTAATAGAAATTCTGAACCATAAATTTAATAAGTAATTACCAAAGGTCAAAGTAATTCTTTGTTCTAGGACATTCTCTGCTGTAGAATAGTATTCACCTTATTTGCAGTTTTGCTGTATTTTTTCTCATCTTCAAAGTAAGGTCATATTTAATCTTCCAGAGTCAAATTGCTTTTCTTCACTTAGCTACAACAGTATCCTTTTTCTGCTCATATGAATGGTCTCTCTCTCTCTCTTTTTCCCCCTAAGCTCTGTAAAATGAATTATTTGAACCAAGAGTCCATAATGAATTTTTCTTGGTCTTAATTAGATCATTAAACCATGGGTTCAGATCATAACATGTCATATTAATGATATCTATTTAATCAAAATGTCCATTTGTTTTCATTATACTAAGTTTGGAAAGCAATTCCAAGTGCTTTCCAGGGTGTTAATTGGTCTTTTAGGTTTGTCTGTGTGTGGAGGTGGAAAAAGCTCACAAGTATACTACTAAATGAAGCTTTGTTCTGAAAATTGACCTGGTTTTCTCTTTGACTATCCATATTTTACTAACCCTTCAAGGTCTACCTCAAATGCTTCCTCTGTGAAGTCTTGCATCTCCATTTCAACTTACAATCTTGCACTTGTCTGTCCTAACTCTACATTCCTATTATGTATGTACTCAGTGATAATTTGCTGGGCTGTTGAAGTACTGCGTGTTATGGCATTGTTTCAAGCAATTGAGATACAAAGATTAAAATGGTAAAGACTCTGATCTCCAATATATAATCTAATGGGTGGGATAAATATATATAGAAATGTGCTAATACATATTTTACCAAAAAAAAATGTATGCATAACACACTTTAAGTTTCTATCTACATTATTAACAGTTTCCAATCACTTTTTAAAAATAATACACAATAAAAAACTAATAATAAATTAATCCCCAGTTTACAGGATTTTACCAGTTTCAAAGGTGTCAATGTCAATGCTAAAATTTTAACAATTATCTCTTATGAGACACTATCAAGTAAAAAAAAAAAATAAAACAGAAAAACAATGAAAATTAAGGAGCTTAAAAAAGATTTTCTCATAAAGGTGGGATTCAGTTGTGAATTAAAGAGATTTTTAAAAAAATAGAAAAGAAGAGGGAGAGCATTCCATTCATAGAGGAAAGTTAAAGAAAATTCCTAGAGCTGAGAGGAGTTTTATTTTATGGAATAGCCAGTTGGTCAGTTTCCTTAGATTGAAAAGTATTGTCTAGGACTAAGTTATTGGGATACTGGAAAGGTAGGAATGGACTATGTTAAAAAGATCTTTGAATGACAAGTAAAGCATTTTGCATTTGCTCTGTAGGCAATAAAAAGTGATTGGAGTTTATTGAGGTATGATATGATCATATCTGGGTTTCAGGAAAATTGCTTAATTAATTGAAAAGAAAATATCTTGGAGTGGGAGAGACTGATGGCAGGTAGACTATGGGATATTATAGTAGTCCAGGTATGAGTGATGAGTGCCTAAAGGACAGCAATAGCAATGTCAGAGGAGAGAAGGGAAAGTATCTGAGAAGTATTACAATAGTAATATCTAGAAGCCATAGCAACAATTTCTTTCTGGGTAAATGGTGAGAGATAGTGAAGAACTCAGAAGGATTCCTATGTTTTGATCTTGAAGAACTAGCAAAATGGTATTTCCTTCTATAACAAAAGGGAGAAAACTATGCAAAATACATGGATTGGGAGAAAATTTTCAGTAAGGAGTATTGGGAGAGTCCTTTGGCAAAATTTAGAATGGAAAGTTGGTCTCCAAGGAAGGAATAGGATTTGAGAAATAAAACTGAAACATTGAGGTTAAAAGTGAATTTGAGAGAAGAGGATTCTAGGAAATGGTGCAATTGGTCAGAAAATTCCAAGCTCTCCAGATTTTCTTCCAATCAGAAGATAAAACACTGCCTCAGTGTAAATGTAAATTGGATAAAGGATCCCAGGCCCATTTTGTTGTCTAGACATGGCCCTGGACAGGAAAGAACTATCACATATCCAGTGAGACCTGAAACAGTGGGGAAGAGACTCCACTGGTTGTAAGAACTTATAGGAGGGTGAAATTTTTGGTTTTGTTTCCAGAAGGAAAAACTGTAGAATGACCTGAGACCAGAGACAGCATTCCACACACCACAGAAATAGAGGTGATAATAACGATTGTAATAAATTTAAAGAGAGAGAGAGAGAGAGAGAGAGAGAGAGAGCGCACAAAGAAGGAAAAAAAAATAGAAAGTTAACATAGAAATGGAGAAAACTAGGGTTGTCTCCAGAAAAGGATATTGAAACAAAAAGCCTGTCCTATCCCAAAGAGTAATGTCAATTTGTCACCTTCCCCAAAATAATTCATAGAGGTACTCAAAAATACACTAAAAATCAAAAAAGAGTGAGAAAAAACTAAAGGAAGAAAAAGGAGAAGGAGGAGGAGAAGAAGGTGAAGAAAAGAAGAATAATAAGAAGGAGGAGGAGGAGAAGGAGAAAGAGAAGGAGGAGGAGAAGAAAGAGAAGGAGAAGAAGGAGGAGGAGGAAGAAGAAGAGGAGGAGGAAGAGAAAGAGGAGGAAGAGGAAAAGAAAGAGGAGGAGGAGGAGGAGAAAAAGAAGAAGAAGAAAGAAAGAGAAAGAAAGAAAGAAAGAAAAACAAGAAAGGGGAGGGGGAAAAGGAAGAATTCAAGAAAAACAAGAAGATTATGAAAAGAAAGCCAACTAACTGGAAAAGGAGATCTACAATCTTAATAAAGAAAATGACACCTTAAAAATTAGAACTGTGTAAAAGGGAAGCCAGCAAAGTTATGATACACCAAGAAATGGGAAAAAAAAAAAAAAAAAAAACTAAATATAAAGAATGAAAAAAATAGGAAAAAAATGAAACATTTCATAAGAAAAGAAACTAATCTGGACAACAGATCAAGATAAGAAAGAAGTAATAATTGTACTACAATCTTCTTGATTTTACAAGAGATTAAAGAAAAGCATCTTGAATTGTTTGAACAAGGGAAAAAACAAACAAACAAATCAACCCCCCCCCAAAAAAAAAAAAAAAAAAAAAAAAAAACACTGATCACTACCTAAAAGAGATCCTATGAGGAATCTACGGGGAGAAATCCAGCTGTATTGTTTACTCTGCCCTGGTTGCAAGTCAGTAGATTAGCAGAGAAGTTATAAAACATCTAACACAAAAACAAAAACTAAATAGCAAACTCTGAAATGCCAGAATTACAGGAAACCTAGCCATACCCACCCAGCACCTGAAGTCAGTCAGCACAGCTACTGCCATTTGTAGAGGAAGCTTGAACAATGTCTCTTGTCCTAAAAGCAGATCTCAACTTTAAAAAAAATAAAAAAGCTAAAAGGAAAAAGAACTCTGACCATAGATAGTTGTTATGGTGAAAGAGAAGAACAGATTTCAAACCCTGAGGAGGCTAAAAGCAGATTATCCCCAGATGAAGCCCCAAAGGGTGATATTAATTGATCTCCATAACACAAGACTTTCCTAGAAGAAATTACAAAAGATCTTAAAAGAAAACTGGAAATAAAAATAGGGAAAGGAAATGAGAACTTTACAAGAGAGTCTGGAAAAGGAAAGACAGAAATTATCTGAAGAAAATTCATTACAAAATAGATTTAGTGAAATGCAAAAAGCGTAAATCTCCTTAAAAAATAGAGTTGGCAAAATGGAAAAAGAAAACAACTCCCTGAAAAACAGAATTTGTGAAATGGAAAAAGAAAATAACTCTTTAAAAAACAGAATCTGTAAAAAAAAAAACTTAAAAAAACAGAATTTTTGAAATAGAAAAAGAAAATAACTTTTAAAAACAGAATTTGTGAAATGGAAAAATAATCAATAGAACAAAACAACTCATTTAAAAATTCAATTGAAGAAATATGAAAAGAACAAAAAAGTAATGAATAAAATATTTCACTAAAAATCAGAAATGAACAAACAGAAATGAATGACTCAATGAGACAGCAAGAATCAAGTGAAACCAAAAAAAAAAAAAAAAAAAGAAAAACTAGAAGAAAATATAAAATACCTACTTGGGAAAATAACTGACCTGAAAAATAGATCTAGAAGATACAATCTAAGGATTATTGGACATCCTGAAAACCATGATGAAAAAAAAAAAAGAGCCTAGAAATTATTTTTCAGGAAATCATCAAAGAGAACTGCCCTGATGTCATAGAATCATAAGGCAAAATAGCCTTTGAAAGAATTCACCAAAACCTCCTGAAAGAGACCTCAAAATTAAAACTCCAAAGAATATTGTGGCTAAATTTCAAAACTATTGTACCAAAGAAAAAAGTAGCAGTCAGAAAAAAAACAATTCAAATACAAAGGAGCCACAATAAATACCCAGGACCTAGTAGTCACCTTAAAGGACTGAAGGACCTAGAATCTGATATTCCGAAAGGCAAAGGAACTTGGAATTCAGTCAAGAATAAACTACCCTGGTAAACTGAATATTTTTTTTTTCAGGGAAGATGACAAACATTCAATGAAACAGGCAAATTTCATTTATTTCTGATAAAAAAGACCAGAGCTAAACAAAAATTGACTTCCAATTATAAAACTCAAGAGAAACATAAAAGATAATTCGACTAGAACTCTTGAGAACTGTATCTCTATTATGGGTAAACTTAGATAGTGAATGTTATAATATAAAAAAAAACTAGAGATGGAAAGGAAATTATACAAGAAAAAGGGGAAAATGGAGGTAAAATGAGGAAAATTATGTCTTACAAAGAGGCAAAGCAAATCTATTATAATTGAGGGAAAAAAGAGAGCGGGATGAACATTGTGTGAATCTTACTCATCAGATTTGGCTCAAAGAGAGAGAATATTAGACATATTTGGCTACACAGAGAAACTTCTCTCAGCTTATAGGAAAGTGGGAGGGGAAAGGCAAAAGGGAAAGGGGTAGGCTAATAGAAGGCAAAACCGAAATAATAGGGGAAAAGTATAAGAAAGGGGGAGAGGCTCTAAAGGGAAAGGCCTGCTTGAGGCAAGTGGTGTTTATAAGTAAAATTCTGGAGAGGAGGAAAAGGGGAAAAGGAAAGAGAAAAGTATATTCTGGGGTAAATAAAATGGCAGGAAATACAAAATTAGTAGTTTTAACCATAAATGTGAATAGGATGAACTCACCCATAAAGCGGAGGCAGATAGCAGACTGGATTAAAACACTATGTTGTTTACAAGAAACACATTTAAAGCAGAATGATATATACAGATTAAAGGTAAAAGGCTGGAGCAGAATCTATTATACTTCAGATAAAGTAAAGAAAAAAGCATGGGAAGTCATTCTCATCTCAGATCAAGCAAAAGCAAAAATTGATCTAATTAAAAGAGATAAGGAAGGAAACTATATCTTGCTACAGGGTACTATAGATAATGAAGCATACCAATAATAAACATATATACACCAAGTGATACAGCATCTAAATTCCTAAAGAAGTAAAGAGAGCTGCAAGAAAATAATAGATAGCAAAACTATCTTTTATATAATAGATAGCAAAAACTGGTGGGGGATCTCAACCTTGCTCTCTCAAAACTAGATAAATCAAATCACAAAATAAATAAGAAAGAAATTAAAAAGGGGAATAGAATACTAGAAAAGTTAGGCATGATAAATCTTAGGAGAAAATTGAATGGAGACAGAAAAGAGTACACTTTCTTCTCAGCAGTTCATGGAATCTATACAACAATTGCCTATATATTAGGACATAAAAACCTCAAAATCAAATTCAGAAAGGCAGAAATAGTAAATGTATTTTTTTTCAGATTACAATGCAATAAAAATTATATTCAATAGAAGGATGGGAAAATAGACCAAAAAGTAGTTGGAAACTAAATAATCTCATCCTAAACAATGAATGCCTAAAATAGCAAATCATAGAAACAATTAATGATTTCATCCAAGAGAATGACAATAATGAGACAATATACCAAAATTTGTGGGATACAGCCAAAGTGATAATAAGGGAAAATGTTATATCTCTAGGTGCTTACTTGCATAAAATAGAGAAAGAGAAGATCAGTGAATTGGGCTTGCCACTAAAAAAGCTAAAAAAAGAATACATTAAAAAATCCCAATCAAATACCAAATTTGAAATTCTAAAAATTAAAGGGGATATTACTAAAATTAAAAGTAAAAATACTA
The DNA here is from genome assembly GCF_902635505.1 of Sarcophilus harrisii. Classification (NCBI taxonomy): domain Eukaryota; kingdom Metazoa; phylum Chordata; class Mammalia; order Dasyuromorphia; family Dasyuridae; genus Sarcophilus; species Sarcophilus harrisii. The sequence goes on along the minus strand of NC_045426.1, from coordinate 374,290,538 downwards.
TTGAATTAATCAATAAAACTAAGAGTATGGCTGTAGTTTGAGGACCCCTGATATAGAGAATTGACTCAAATTTATGAGACTACAAACCATTCTCCAAGTGATAAATGGTCAAAGGATATGAATACACAATTTTCAGATGAAGAAATTGAAACTATTTTTAGTCATATGAAAAGTTTCTCTAAGTCACTATTGGTCAGAGAAATGCAAATTAAGACAACTCTTAGATATCACTACAAACCTACAAAATTGACTAAGATGACAAGAAAAAAAATTTTTTTTTTCCTGAAGCAATTGGGGTTCAGTGACTTGCCCAGAGTCACTAGGAAGTGTTAAGTGTCTGAGATCAGATTTGAACTCAGGTCCATCTGACTTCAGGGCTGGTATTCTATGGATTACAGGAAAAGATAATGATGAATGTTGAAAGGGATGTGGGAAAAGTGGAACACTAATACATTGTTGGTGGAACTGTGAATAGATCCAACCATTCTGGAGAGCAATTTGGAACTATGCCCCAAAAGTTACCAACTGTGCATACCCTTTGGTCCAGCAGTGTTACTACTGCGCTTATATTCCAAAGAGATCTTAAAGGAAGGAAAGGGACCCACATGTGAAAAAATATTTGTGGCAGCCCTTTTCATAGTGGCAAGAAACTGGAAACTGAGTGGATACAAATCAGTTGGAGAATGACTGAATAAATTATGGTATATGAATGTTATGGAATATTATTGTTTTATTAAAAATGATCAGCAGGATGATTTCAGGGAAGCCTGTAGAGACTTACATAAACTGATGTTGAGTAAAATGAGACGAACCTGGAGAACATTAAACATGGCAACAACTAGATTATATGATGATCAATTCTGATGGATGAGGCTCTTTTTAACAAGGAGATGATTCAAATCAGTTCCAATTGTTCAGTGAAGAAGAGGGCCATCTGTACCCAGGGAGAGGCCTGTGGGACTGAGTGTGGTTAACAATGTAGCATTTTCACCCTTTTTGTTGTTGTTTGCTTGCATTTTATGCAAGCTTCTTTTTTTGCTTCTTTTTTTTTTTTTTTTTTTTTTTTGTCTTGTGCAGCACAGTAATTGTATACCTATGTATGCATGTATTGGATTTAACATATATTTCTACCATGTTTAACATATAATGGACTACTTACCATTTAGGGGAGGGTGTGGGGGAAAAAGGGCGAATTGGAACACAGAGTTTTGCAAGGGATAATGTTGAAGAATTGTCCATGCCTATGTTTTCAAAAATAAAAAAAAAGCTTTAATTAAAAAAAAATAAGAGGGGGAAGGAATAGAATAAGGGGAGGAAAAGGAGATATATATTAATGGTAATGGAATAAAGAAGGAACAACATGTGCATTTGGAAAGCTACTAAAACTAAAAGCTACTAAATTCAGATAGTAATGAGGGAAATGGTAATTGGAGGAAGGAAACAAGGGATGGAAACTTGAAGGGGATACATATTAACTAACTGGAGGACAAGGTAAGGCATATAAGTAAAGCAGAGAATTTAAGAGGGATAGAAAATGAGGGATACACACAAACATATAATGGAGATCAGGAATAGAATTCATTATGCATGTTAGCTACTAAATAAAGGGGAAATACTATAAGATAACATAGGAGAATAAGGTCTATACAAATATAATAAAGCTAGTAATATCTTTCTACTCAGGAAGATCATAGATGTTATTAGGAATATGAAGGAAAGCTTTGTAGATGAATTGGAATTGAGATAGTATAAGAACAACTTTATATGGATTCTTACCATGACCTTTCACCAAATCTTTCTCCCCCAAAACTGGCTTTCTAGAAAGTAACAAGATTTCTACCTGGAAAGAAAAATTCTCTTGGTTATAATGACAAAGAAGGGGATTCAAACCTGAATTGTTACGCTTTATCCCAGGTGTGAATTTTAGCACTAGTAATGAAAGTTTTCATCCTAGCAGTGTCCTAATAAATTGTTTTGTTCCAATCAAGTTGTGCTAAATTCAATGAATATGAAGAAAATGAGCATGAATTCAAGGAAGAAAATTTATCTTTTTGACTAAAGAAACATTTTTATAGGGATCAAATTGTTGAAGCATAGAATTGTGGAATTGGCAGTGAATTTGGAGTTAGAATATATATATATATATATATATATATATATATATACCCCAACTTATATGAACTGATCTAAAGTAAAATGAACAGAACTATTATAAAATGATCAACTATGACTTAGCTATTCTAAGCAATACAATGATACAAGGCAATTCTGAATTACTTGTGATAAAATATGCTTTTTATCCCCAGAGAAAAATTGATGGAGTTTGAATGCAGATTAAAGCATTCTATCTTTTTGAGCATTTTTTACTTTTTTTTTTTTCTCATTTGCTTTTTTGTTTTTTGGTAGGCAGTATTTTCTCTCACATGACTAATATTGAAATATATTTTGCATGACTATATATGTGCAACCTATAAAAAATTCTTTGGCTTCTCAATGAGGGAAGACGAGAGAGAGAGAGAGAGAGAGAGAGAGAGAGAGAGAGAGAGAGAATTTGGAACTCAAAAGTTTAAAAATGAATTTTAAAGATCATTTTTACATGTAATTGGGGAAACAAAACGCTAAACAAAAAAATTTTTAAATAACAAGCTATCCATTTTTCTATAAACCTTTGAATAACAGGAATAAAAGTAATATAATTTTGACTTTGTAGATATGATGAAGAGAAAGGGAATTAGAAACAAAAGGAAACATGGGATGATGACAATGGTGATATTGGTGTCTCAAGCCACCAAAAAAAGACAAAATAAAATCCTTCCACAGACTCGATTTGACAATAATTGATAAATGGATTATGATTTGATGTAAACTTGTTGACTTGGGAACATGATATTGCATTGAATAGATTTAAGGTGATTTTTAGTGATATTCTCCTAGCCCTGGAAGCTGATAGTCTTTAAACTGATTGTAATATGCCAGACATGTCTGGATATAAAATAGATCTCAGATTATTTACAATCCCTAGAACATAAGGGACAAGACAACAAAGTCAGAATTAATGAGGGATTATTTATCACATGTTTAAAAACAAATTATTGAGTTTCTAATGAGTTACTAATACTTCAAACTCTTTTTCATTTCACTATAAGGGATGTCAAAAAGTATATTATATATATTTCTAGATTTTGCTGCACTGTCCTATGCTGAAAATATTTTCCCTGTCTCAATAAGATACTAGTGATTTAAGACATATTTAAGAAATGAGAACTAATGTGCTTTTTATGCTCTCACAGAGGGAGAAAGATATTTGGTTGGAAGGGAGGTCCATAAAGTTGGATTGTGGAAAGAAAAGAGCAGTGATTTGGGACAAATTTCCCAGGTCAATCCATGTCTCGCCAAATTTATTAAAAATTTATCTCTTTCCAGATTGGAAATATGAGTTTCTAATTAGCTTCTTCTATCAGTCAAGGCATCATCTCTCTAAACAATCTTTGTGTAATGATCATAGGGCTCCTTTGAGCAACTTCAGGGAAATGTCTGAGCCAAATATTAAACAGGTGCTTATGAAATTGTACTCAATCACCTGTTCTCCTGACCCTTGGCTGACCCAGTTAACAAAGACCAGTGTACCTCAATTAGTCCAGGTGATACCAAATATAACCAATCTATAATGAACACTGGGCATATTTCCCTCAATCTTGCAAAATGCTTCTCTCATAGTCACCTTCAAGTCATCTTCTAAGTGAAAGAACTATTCAAAGTCTAGTGTTAAGAACATCAAAATCAGACTCCAATGTTCCAGATTCCATTCCCTACTCAATATCTAACTAGATGAGTGATCTTTGGAGAAACATTTTTTGAAATTTAATCTGGGACTTAGTTTCTTTATTTGTAAATGGAGGAGGTTGATCTAATCTTCAAGGTACTTTCCCCTCTAAAACCTACAACCCGAAAATCATTGTAATATTGGTATCCAATGATTCTAATATATGAAACTTTCTCCTGTTCATAATTCCATAAGTTGATATTTGGGGGGGGCAGGATAGATTCCTCAAAAAATACAAATTAATGTAATTGCATAAATTGGTGTTTAAAAAAACAAAAACAAAAAATGATCTGTATCCATTCATTCTAACAACAAAAAACCAAACAAAAACCCCAAAACAACAACAACAAAACTGTATTGGAGAATTGGAAGTATTATTTGGGTAACCCTGTTTATTTCCACAATTGGATCAATTTCCTGAGAAGAATTCCATCTCTCCCATAAGCAAATTCACTTCACTGATAGATCTTTCTATATCTTCATTGCAAATCCTACATATTTACTTACGTATTTGTTGTATCTGACTTCAAGAATACATTTAGCAGAAATTAGTTCATATTTTCTAACAGCAATGCAATCATTGTATGAAAGGAACTAAGTACAGAAGAAGCATTTATGAAAACCTAGGGAAAAGATCTCAGTGGGAAATAAAGAATAATGAAAGTTATGCCTTTATGAACCATGGAGATAGATATGCAAAGGCAGAGTAGATTAGTCTTTATTTAATTGAAGTAGGTGACCTCTAAAGAATCACATCATCCTATTTAGTTTCTTTTTTTCCCCTTCCTTCCTTCCTTCCTTCCTTCCTTCCTTCCTTCCTTCCTTCCTTCCTTCCTTCCTTCCTTCCTTCCTTCCTTCCTTCCTTCTTTCCTTCCTTCCTTTTTTATTTCCTTTCTATCTTTCTGTCTTTCTTTCCATTTTTCCTGATTTTCTTTCTTCTGGGAAAATATAAATGTTTGTTTGTCACCAAAAAATTAAAAATAGAAAAAAAATGCTTCCCAATAATGGAAACAAATAAATAAATGCTTTGCTACAACAAGACAAAGATAGGGAAATGGACAGGTATTATATTTATATTAACATAGGTATAAATCTATATGTACATGTTCCCTCTGTGGATTATTAGGCCAAATTTTTTGGTATAGTTATGAATCTCATTGAAAAGCACTGGAGTATTCCAAGGATTGATATAATCATCATAACATCATTTCAACATAATATCTTAAAGACTTTTCCATCTATAAGGAATCACTTTTTATTTTGTCATAACATCTTGATAAAGCTAAATACCTTTGGTAAGCATATAGCTTCAGTTTTCAGATTGTATTTATAAAACAATTGTCTTCTTAAAAATTTAATTTAGTTAAATTTTAACTAATTTTATTGCTTGTTTATTAAATAATTTAAATAATACTATTAAATAATTTTATTAAATAATATTTATTATGTATTTTACAATTTTAATTTAATTTATTTTTTTATTTGCTTTCAGTGCTTACATGCATATAATATTACACACACACACACACACACACATATATATATATATATATATATTTATACAGTTATTTTGCTGCATAAGAAAAATCAGATATAGAAAGAAAGAAAAAAACTTGAGAAGGAAAACAAAAATTCAAGTAAACAACAAGAGAAAGAGTGGAAATGCTATGTTGTGGGCCACACTCATTTCCCATAATTCTCTCTTTCGGTGTAGCTGATTCTCTTCTTTACTGAACAATTGGAATTGGTTTGAATCTTCTCATTGTTGAAGAGAGCCACATCCATCAGAATTGATTATTGTATAATCTTGTTGTTTCTGTGTATAATGAGCTCCTGGTTCTGCTCATTTCACTTAGCCTCAGTTCATGTAAGTCTCTCCAGGCTTCTCTGGAATCATCCTGCTGATCATATCTTACAGAACAATAATATTCTATAACATTCATGTACCATAACTTATTCATCTATTCTCCAATTGATAGGCATACATTCAATTTCCAGTTTCTTGCCACTACAGAAGAGCTATGACAGCAATTTCTAGGAAAAAATGCAATATTAGAGCTTTGAGGAGATCCTTTGCACCACATTTCAGAATCAGAGAGCTAGCTACAGATTCAGAAGATTAGGTCTTACCTCTGTGGGAAGGAAGACCTTCCTTGCCCCAGTGAAATAGCCAAGCTCTTATTTTGAGCAATTTGCCATTTTGCTGGGGAAGTGTCAAATGCAGCTTTCTAAGTTGTTTGGAAAGTTTTCTCCTGATCCCGTGGAAGCTGAGCTGCTTGACAAGACACGCAGGGAGACTCTGGATCAGAAATGACAACCTGACATCTGCCACCTGTCTCTTCCTTAAATGTGAGCCACCAAAGGCTGACTTTCCCAGTGAAGCAAATCTGGTGGGCGATTAGCCGGCAAGATGAAATCTTTTCTATTTGCTACAGATATGGCATCTCCACTGGTTGCTTTATCATTTCATCCTGAATACCACAGAAATGCCTAGAGGTCCAGGTCACAGAGGTGTCCATGTGTAACTGACCCAGAAATGCAGACATTAGTCAGCTGCACTTGAAGTGGGAGAAGGGAGGAGGGTAACTATAGGGACCTACTTTCCAATATTGACCGTTTCTCTACAAAATGGAATATACCCTTACACCTTTTTAGTCCTCTTGGCTTTGAGGAAAGAGAATAGATAAGGTGAGTTAAATGCAGGGAAAAGAAGAAGAGAAGAAAAAAAAATAAGAGCAAGATAATTTTATTAAGATATATCTTCTCTCAAAGGGCAAAATCTGTGTGTTGGAAGGGGAAAGAAAAGTTACTTGGAGGATTCTGCCAATGTAAATATAACCTCTGTGTGTGTGTGTGTGTGTATGTGTGTTTGTGTGTGTGTTTGTATTGTGTGTGTGTGTTACATAAAGCTCCTCAAAGGAAAGAAGAAAAAAAGTTTTTTTCTCCCTTTAGCCAACCCAACTTTCAACACTACATATTGAGTTTTTCATGAACAAAATTCATTTGGTGTTAATCCTTGGGAGATTTATTTAGTGTTGACATTTTAGACAATTCTTTTGAGTTGTTTTGAGATCAAATTTTTAGAAATTTCTATCAAAATGTTGTCACTAGGAAGAAAGGCTAGTGTGTTTCTTTTGCTATCATGATTTTTGCCCATGAAAATTGAAATAAAGAACACTGTTAGTTATAACCAACTGTTATAACAAATCAAGTAACATTTTATTTTTACAGATCAAACTAAAATCTTTTTTTCAAAGTCCAGAAAACAGTAAGTGTTTGTGGATATTATAAGGGAAATGTCTTAGAACAACTCATGGTTGGAATCACTAAATCACAGGGTCTAGAATGGTGAGATAGGGCTTCATATTGAATCTGTACTTTGTGTGTGTTTGACCTTTACATAATCAATCTAAAATTGGAGCTTATCTGAACTGATTAGAACAGTTCTGTGACAAAATATTGCATATATGGATGCCTGGAATTCCTTCTTTTACTTTCTGTGTTTCTCTCTAAATAAGCAAGGAGTCCTGTCAAGAGAGAACACATATCCTAGCATGAATGAAGTATTTGTTGAATCAGAATTTTAACCCTGGAAAGGAATTGAGTTTATCCAGTCCAACCTCCTCATTTTACAGATAGGAAAATCAAGACTTCAAGAGACAAAATGCATTGTCATATTAAGACAACGGTAAAATCAAGACTCTAGCCATGATTTTACGATTCTCAGAGTAATGTTTTTCATGTGTGGCAAAATTTTTATATAATTCTTCTTCTTTCAAGGCAGAAATAAAAACAGAATGAGAACAGGAAAATATGATCTTGAAATATGTTGGGGATAAGGATTGAACCTGTCATAAGGAACTCCCAGATAAGGGAATTCATTCTACCAATACAGCCTGCAATTTGTTACATTAAGTTGATTCTTAAAATAATGAGACAATAAATGAGTTGCTTAGAAGCACTTAGATATTACATGCAAAAATGTAGGAATAAACCCATGTCTTCTTGACTCAAAGCTAACTATTTATTCACAGGAGTATGGAAGCCAAAGATATACATTGAATTTACAATTTTACTAAAGTCTAACTGAGATCCTCTTAGAAAGAGGCAGTTTAAAGACAATGGAAAGCATGAAATGTCAAGGAAGAGTCTACAGATCTGAATGCCTCCAGAATTCCTCCATGTTAAATACCCATTTAAGAGGTCATTACTATTTCAAAAATAGTTAATGGCTTAACTGTTGCAAAATCACCTCCAATCAGCATAACATTTACAACAGAAGTATTTCATGGTTGCTTCTCATTTGCCCCATCTATGTCTTCTACTTTTGACAAAGCTATTGGAACTGGGCATACAAAGTGATCCAAATATGTTTAAGAAAAATCACAGCTCAAAAGAAATGAACTGCTTTCATAATAAATGTAACCCCCCCTCCCTATAACTCCTCTCCCCCATAATTATATGAAAAAATATCTATAGGAAAGGCTTTGGACAGAGATTTATAATTTTAAGGTTGATCATCTTTAGTAACCCTGAGATCTCATTTTCCTCATCAAACGAGACTCTTCTGACTTCACAATTTCTGTGATCTTTCAGGTTACATAAATTAAGAATCTCTGAGTCATCTTTGGATCCCTATTTTCTTTCCTCTCTTCCACTTCAATTTTCACAAATCCTGATGATTTGTTTTTAATAATACCTCCTGAGTCAAATCAGTTCTAAATCTATGATTTTATGCTTCCTTATATTTTTATGCCACAATCATTTCCGTATCTATCTATCTATATATCTATATACATATACATATATATATATATATATATATATATAAATTCCATGAGAGCTATTCTATACTCTAACAAAGAAAGAGAGTAAAAGAAAACCAGTCATTTCAGTGTCTATATCTATCAGTACATGCACTGTTCTAGATATACTTCTTCTCTATTAAGAAAATTAATATAGATTTCCCCATTTATTTTTACTTACATTTAATTTTAATTATCTTATTCTGAATATAAGAAATCTACAAAAGCATTTTCATGACATAGAATAGAAAAGATTGTAAATGAAACTGCAAATGTATTATACACAAAATATATAATAAAGTTATCATGAACTTTCATTTTTTTAATTTTTTCTCTTCCCTACCATAGAATTGACTACCAATAAACACAAATGTTTTTGTATATGTATATAGACAAACGTGTTGACACACACACACATACTTATGTTTCTTTTCCTGGATACAGATGTTGTCATCCTCCATATATCCTTTTTACTTAAGTTGTACACTTACAATAGTCAAAATGACTTAGTCACTGGAAGTTAGTTGTACTTAAAACAATACTGTTGGAATCAAGTCTCTCATGAGAACCTTGTAGAATGAAACCACTATTTAGCATAAAATAGATTAGAAGGACTTCAAGAAAGATCAGTCTCACTGGGATGAAAGGGGTGTTCATACAGATGATATCCATGAAAGCCAAGATGGTCTTAATCACAGCAGATCAGCAATTTAGACCCTTAGTCCTGGATCATTAGCAGAGCAGAGGAGTGAAGCAGCCTCCAGTTCCAGCACAGAAAGCAAACTGCCAGTCTGAGAAACCAGGATATTGCCTGAACACATCACATAAGGGTACCTGCTACTGTGAGCAAGACACAAAACACAAGTGACCTCTGTGTTTAAACCCAAGAGTCAGAGTGGCAAAAGAAGTTTGCTGGGGAAAGCACTCCCTGAATCCCAGGAGTAGGGCTTATCCTTAAAAGTTACAAAATAGGAAAAAAAGAGAAAGGAAAGAGACAGAGGAAGAGAGAAAGAGGAAGAGACAGAGGAGACAGAGAGAGAGAGAGAAAGAGAAAGAGGGAAAGAGAGATAGAAAAAGAGACAGAGAGAGAGAGACAGAGACAGAGACAGAGAGACAAAGACAGAGATAGAAAGGGGGGGAACTAGGGAGGGAGGAAAAGAAGGAAGAAGGGAAGGGGGAGGAAGAAAAGAAGGAGGGAAGGAAGAAAAGACAAAAGAAAGCTACTATTGTACTAGGGAAGACAAAAATGCCAAATAGAAGAGGACGAGATGTCTATATGGGTAAGCTCAAGGAGTGTTATGAATTGGTTTCAAAATAAAAGAGGCGTTTAGGAAAAAAAAAACTCATAAAGTATTTCAAAAAGCAAACAAGAGGAAGAAGAAAAATTGGGGATAAAAGTGTGCAAAAGAGAGTCAACAGCTTGGAAAAGGAAGGACAAAAATTGACTGAAGAAAACAATACCTTAAAAATACAGTTGGTTAAATACAACAATAACAACAAAACACTGAAGAAAACAACAACTTGAAAAGTAGAATTAATCAAATGGAAAAAGAGATACAAATGCTAATTGAAGAAAATCATATGTGCAAAATTATAACCAGGCAAATGGAAACTAATGACTCTATGGGATATTAAGAATCAGTCAAACAAACTTAAAAAATGTAAAACTGGAACAAAATGCAAAATATATCTTTAGAAAAACAAATAACCTAAAAAGTATAACAAAGAGAGACAATTTAAAATTATTGGTCTACCTGAAGGACATGACCAAAAAAAACCAAAAAAACCCAAAAACCCCTAGATAGCATTTTTCAAGAGATCATCCAAAAAGCTGACCTGATAATTTAGAACAAGAAGGCAAAAGAGTCATTGAAAGAATGTATCACTCATCTTGAGAAAGAGATCCTACAAGGAAAATACCAAAAAATGTTGTCACAAAATTCCAGAAGCATAATTTAAAAGAAAAAAAACTGCAAGTTTCCATGAAAAAAAAAAAAAAAAAACAACAAAAAACAATCCAAATATTGAGGAGCCATAGTCAGAATTCTCTGGGATTTGGCAGTTTGTACAATAAAAGATCAGAGGTGTCGGAATACCATATTCCAAAAGGCAAAGGATCCAAGATTACAACAAAAGATCAATGACCTTATAAGACTGAGCATCATCTTTCAGGGGGAGAGATGAATGTTCAACGAAGTAAGGGACTTTCAACCAATTCTAATGAAAAGACCAGAACTAAACAAAAATGTGATCTTCAAACAAAGAATGCAAGAGAAACATAGAAAAATAAGTAGGAAAGAAAATATATATAAATATTAAACTATTACATCCCTAGACTGGAAAATTATAATTATAATATTTGAGAATTAAATCTATTATAATAGTAGTTAGAGGGGGCATACATTGAAAGATGATTTGGGTATAAATAAATTCTAATATGATGATAGCACAGAAAAATACATTACGGAGTGGGAAAAAGTATTGGGAGCACAAGAAAGGGAAGATGAAACAAGTAAATTATATCATATTAAGAGGCACAAAAGAACTTACTGCAATGGAGGAAAAGAAGGGAGGGTATAAAAGCCTTGTTTGAAGCTTAATCTCATAACTTTTGATTGAAAGAGGGAATAATTTATTCTCTTAGTTGGGTATAGAAATGTATCTTACCCTATAGAGAAATGAAAGGAGAAAGTAGAAAGAGATGGGAGGGGCTGGAAAGAAGGGAGGGCAAAAACACTAGGAAAAAGGGATAAGAGAAAAAGAGGTGATAGAAGGGAAGAAAAGTTGAGGGTAAGGTGGGGCAGAAACAAAACATTATTTTTTTTATTATAGCTTTTTATTTACAGTTATATACAAGGGTAATTTTACAGCATTGATAATTGCCAAACCTTTTGTTCCAATTTTTCCCCTTTTGTCCCCACCCCCTCCCCCAGATGGCAGGTTGACCAATACATGTTAAATATGTTAAAGTATAAATTAAATACAATATAAGTATACATGTCCTAACAGTTATTTTGCTGTACAAAAAGAATTGGACTTTGAACTAGTGTACAAGTAATTTGTGAAAGAAATCAAAAATGCAGGTGGACAAAAATAGAGGGATTGGGAATTCTATGTAGTGGTTCATATTCATCTCCCAGAGTTTTTTCACTGGGTGTAGCTGGTTCAGTTCATTACTGCTCCATTAGAACTGATTTGGTTCATCTCATTGCTGAACATGGCCATGTCTATCAGAATTGATCATCATATAGTATTGTTGAAATATATAATGATCTCCTGGTCCTGCTCATTTCACTCAGCATCAGTTCATGTAAATCTCTCCAGGCCTTTCTGAAATCATCCTGCTGATCATTTCTTATAGGACAATAATATTCCAAAATATTCATATATCACAATTTATTCAGCCATTCTCCAATTGATGGGCATCCACTCTGTTTCCAGTTTCTGTCCACTACAAACAGGGCTGCCACAAACATTCTTGCACATACAGGTCCCTTTCCCTTCTTTAAAATCTCTTTGGGATATAAGCCCAGTAGAAACACTGCTGGATCTAAGGCTATGCACAATTTTTTGAGCATAGTTCCAAATTGCTTTCCAGAATTGCTGGGTGTATTCACAATATTCCACCAACAATGTATACATTCCACATTATCTTTCCCTGTCATTTTAGCCAATCTGACAAGTGTGTAGTGGTATCTCAGAGTTGTCTTAATTTGCATTTCTCTGATTAATAATGATTTGGAGCATCTTGAAACAAAATATTATTAAGAAGGGACAGGGTGGAAAGTGAGAACATAAATATATACAGGAGAGAAAATAGATTAGAAGGAAAAATACAGCTAGAAATCAAAACTGTGAATGTAAATTGAATGAACTCTCCCATAAAATGGAAGTAAATAGTAAAGTAGATTAAAAATCAAAATCCTACAATATACTCTTTACAAGAAACACACTTGAAACACAGAGATACATATGGAGCTTTAGCCAAAGCAAAAAGATCAGGGGTAGCATTTATGATCTTAAATATAGCAAAAGTAAAAATAGAGCTAATTAAAAGAGATAAGGAAGGAAACTACATCTTGTTAAAGAATACCATACATAATAATGTAGTATTGATACTAAATGCATATGCACTGACTGGAAAAGAATTCAAATTCTTGGAGAAAAAGTTAAGCTAGTTATAAGAATAAAGACAGCAAAAGTATATTAGTGGAGGACCGCAACATCTCCCTTTTATAATTAGATAAATCTAACCACAAAATAAACAAGAAAGAAACTATAGAGGATAATCGAATCATAAAAAATATTAGATATGATAGATCTCTGGAGAAAATTGAATAGGCACAGAAAGTAATATATCTTTTTTTTTTTTCTCAGCAGTTCTCAGCACCTATACAACAAGTGATTCGGGCAGAAGGACATCACAATGAAATGCAAAAGCAGGAATTGTAAATGCTTCCTTTTCAGACAACAATGCAATAAAAATTACATTCAATAAATGAATAGATAGACTAAAAAACAATTGGAAATTACATAATCATCTTCTAAAGTATTAGTCAATCAAATTAAATTTTTGGAACAATGAATAATATCATTTGAGAGCCTGATGATAATGAGACAACATACCTAAACCTAGCAGTTTTAGGGGAAATTTTATATCTCTGACGAAGTCACATGAATAAAATTGAGAAATATGAGAACAATAAATTGGGCATCCAACAAAAAAGCTAGAAAAAGAACAAATTAAAAATGCAATTAAATGTCAAATTAGAAATTCTGAAAATCAGAGGAGAGATGAACAAAATTGAGAGTAAGAAAATTATTGAATTAATAAAATTTAGTTGATTTTATGAAAAAAAAACAAAATACAAAAATCAGTGGTTAATTTCATTTAAAAAAAGAACAAGAATATAAGCATCAAAAAATGAAAAGCATGAATTTATCACCAATGAAAAAGAAATTAAAGCAATAAGTACGAGTTATGTTCCCAACTGTATGCCAACAAATCTAACAATCTAATTGAAATGGATGAAACTTAGAGAAATATGAATTGCCCAGATTAACAGAAGAGTAAATAAGTTAAATAGTCCTATTTTAGAAAAAGAAATTGAACAAGCCATCAATGAGCTCCCTAAAAAATTGCTCAGGGACAGAAGGATTTACAGGTGAATTCAACCAAACATTTCAAGAATAATTAATTCCAACACTATGTAAACTGTTTGGAAAAATAGGCAAAGAATAAGTTTTGCCAAATTTCTTCTATAACACAAATATAACACTAACATATAAATCAGGAAGAGTCAAAGCAGACAGAATTACAAATGAATCTCCCTAATGAATATTGATGCAAAAAAATAAACAAAATATTAGCAAAGAGATTACAATAGCTTATGAGGAAAATAATATGCTATGATCAAGTAGGATTTTTACTAGAATTGCTGGGCTGCTTCCATATCAGGAAAACTAATGGCATAATTGACCATATCAGTAACAAAACTAACAAAAATCAAATGATAATCTTAATAGATGCAGAATTTTTTTTTTTTTTTTTTTTACAAAATACAGCACCAATATCCATTTAAAAAAACTAAGGAACTTAAGAATAATTGATATAAATAAATGATATACATTCTTTATCTTAAATAATCAGCAAGTATTATTTGTAATGGAAGAAGCTGGACACATCTAGTAAGATTAGAAGTGAAACAAGCATGCCCATTTTAAACACTATTATTCAACATTCTACTACAAGTGTTGGCTTTACTAATAAGAAAAGAAAAATAAATTTAAAGGAATTTGAGTAGGCAATGAGGATATATAGGCATCAGTCTTTACAGATGATATAATGGTGTACTTAGAGAATCATCCACAAACCTATTTGAAACAATTAAGAATTTTAGCAAAGTTGTAGGATATAAAATCATCCCACACAAATCACAAGTATTTCTATATATTATTAACAAAGCCCCACATGAAGAAAAAGCAAGAGAAATACCATTGAAAATAACTGTACACAAAATAATATATAATATCTGCCTAACAAGACTAACATAGGAACTATATGAACACAATTACAAAACATTTTTCACACAATTAAAATTAGATCTAAACAACTAAAAATCATCAACTACTCATAGGTAGGATAAGCTAATATAATAAAAATGACAATTCTACCTTACTTGGTCTACTTGTGCAGTGTTGTACTAAACAAACTGCTAAAAATTATTTTGTAGAAGAAAATTTAAAACAAAACTCATCTTGGAGAATAAAAAGGCAAGAATATCAAGGGAATCAATGAAAAAAAAATACAAAGGATGGTTGGTCTAGCATTACCAGACCTAAAATCCTATTATAAAGGTGCAATTATCAAAACCTTCTGGTACTGGTTAAGATATAGAGTGGTGGATCAGTGGAATAGGATAGGTGCACAAAACACAAAAATTAAAGACTATAGTAACCTAGTATTTGACAATCATCAAAACTCCAGTTTGGGAGATAAAAACTCACTAACAAAAATTGCTGGGAAAACTGAAAAATATGTCAGAAGTTATCCATATATTTATGTCTCATACCCTACACCAAAGTAAGGTCAAAATGCATTCATGATTTAGATGTAAAGAGTGATAATATAAGCAGATTTGGAGAACAAGTGATATTTTACCTATCAGATTCTTGGAAAAAGGGAGGAATTTATGGCCAAAGAAGAACTAGTGAACATTATTAAATGCATAAAGGACAATTTTGATTGCATTAAATTCACAGGTATTTGCACAAACAAAACCAACTCAACCATGAAGGGAAGCACAAAGCTGGGAGAAAAAAATTATAGCCATGTTTCTGATAAAGGCCTCTGTTCTGTATAAAGAACTGTGTCAAATTTATAAGAATATAAATTATTCCTCAAGTGATAAATGGTCAAAGTATGTGAACAATTTTCAGATGAATAAATAAAAATCATTTATATTCATATAAAAAAGGCTCTAAATCACTATTGATTGGAGAAATGCAAATTAAAACAACTCTGAGGTACTACCTCATACCTCTTAGAAGATTAAGATGACAGTAAAGGACAATGATAAACATTGAATTGAATGTGAGAAAACAGGTACCCTAATGTATTGTTGGTGGAGTTGTGAAATGATCCAACCATCTGAAGAGCAATTTGGAATTGTGATAGAACTCACAAATATTTGGAGTGATCACATTTTCAGCGAAAGATATCTTGATCAAGCTTGATCTAGTGTTGATTTTGAGGGAAGAGAGGAAGAGTTCAGTGAAACTCCTGTCTCCTTTCTATCATCTTGGTTCCACCTTAAAAACTCTCATTAATTCCTGACTAGAAATTTTTGAGAAGGATTTATGGATTACCTTGGCACAGTGAAGCCCAGGTGACATTATACAATGTGAATTTACATTGGATTCAGTCAGTACAGTTTCATCTTTTCTCTTACTTTAGCTTAGTTCAGCAATATTTGGGTAAATGTCAAAGCAATGGTTTGGAGAAGTCATCCAAGACCAAAACAAAGGATCAAAAAGAAATACCATTGTAGGGGTGAGAGTCTTTGAAAGAATTAAGGGCTAGACAGATCAAAGATCTTAGTTAGGACAAAGAATAATGTTTGGCGTTACAAATCTGAGAGAAGAGGAATAAAAATAGATTATTGTTGGCTAAAATAAATGCCAGAGTCCATGAATATAGAAGCATAATGCTTGTGGTTTATATCAAGGACAAAAGCATAAACATCTCTGTGAGTTGCTGCAATAAGACAAAGAAATAGATCATAACCTATTTCTTTCTTATAAATTATCCATACTAAATGTATAAATTGAAGCCTTGGGAAGTTATGATTTTTAAGGGAATATTAGCACACCCTCAATTAATTAATATATTGAATTTTCTTGACATGGGAGCAATTTTTGGTAATGGAATACAGTTAGTAGGCCAAATACTAGACTCCTTGAGATATGGCCTATCACAGATTTGTGAAAACAGAAAAATAAGATTTGCAAAAATTGGGTTGGTATGTACAATTTGCAATCTGGATCACTGGTAAGAATACCCATATTAGTAAGCTCACAAATATGTTAAAATACTATAATAATTTTCTACTTTTTCTTATTCATTTGTTGCTTCTTTAACTAAGATAAGGTCCTTAAGAAAGAGAACATGATAATTACAATTCTAGAATTTATTAAAATACAGAGAGGCATTAAAGCAACATCTAGGACAAAGCTATATCCAATAAATACATGAAATTCCTTCCCTCTCTTCCTAAGGCAGTTTTCTAACCTTTGTTTTAATACTTTTGGTGAGAGAAAAACCTTAATTTTATTTATTTATTTTTTACTGAATAGTATATTTTTTCCACTTATAAGCAATAATAGTTTTCAACTTTCATTTCTGTAAGATTTCAACCTCCCAATTTTTCTCTTTCCTTCACCTCTAGGTCCTCTCCCCTCCCCAAGACATCAAAAAATTAGACATAGGCTATCATGTTAAACCTGTTTCCACATTAGTCATGTTGTAAAAGAAGACTCAGAATAAAAGGGGAAAAAACTATGGAAAAAAAAGTGAAAACCTTATGCATTGATCTGCATTCAGACTGCATAGTTTTTTTTCCTCTAGATGTGGCCAACATTGTCCATCAGAAGTCCCTTGAAATTGTTTTGGACATTGCATTACTAAGAAGATCTCAATCTGTCAAAACTGATTATCACACAATAATGCTGTCACAGTATACACTATTCTCTTGGTTCTGCTCACTTCACTTAGCTCAGTTCATGTAAGTCTTTCCAGGTTTTTCTGAAATCTGCCTGTTCATCATTTCTTATAGAATAATAGTATTCTATTACATCCATATGTACAACGTGTTCAGCTATTCAGCAATTAAAGAGTATTGCTTCAGTTTCCAATTCTTTGCCACAAACAACCTGCTATAATGTTTTTCACTTGTTAATCTTTATTTATTTATTTATTTATTTAGGATCTCTTTGGGATACAGTCCTACTAGTTGTTTTTCTGGATCAAAGAGTATGCACAGTTTTATAGCCCTTTGGGGATAATTCTAAATTTCTCTCTATCATGGCTCAATAAATTTATAACTCCATTAATGATACATTAGTATTCCAATTTTCCCACATCCTCTCCAACACATCATTTTCTTTTTCTGTTATATTAATCAATATGTATGTAGATATAAGGTGGTACTTCAGAGTTGCTTTAATTTGCATTTCTCTAATAAATTTTGATCTATATCATTTTTATGTATGACTATTAATAAATTTATTTTCATTATTTAAAACTTACCCATTCATATCCTTTGTCCATTTATTGATTTGTGAATGACTTGTATTCTCATAAATTTGATTCAATTGTGTATATATTTTAGAAATGAGGGCTTAATCAGAAATACTTCCTGTATAACTTGCTTCCCAGCTTTCTGTTTTCCTTCTAATATTGGTTGCATTTATTTTTGTTTGTGCAGAATTTTTAAAAATTTGATATTATCAAATTATCCATTTTATATTTTATAATGTTCTCTTTCTCTTATTTGGTCATAATTCCCCCCCCCCTCCTCTTTTTGTTGATTTGTCAGGTAAACTATTCTTTGCTCTACTAATTTATTTATGATATCATTCTTTATGTCTAAATCATGTTCCTATTTTGACCTAATTTTGGTATAAGATGTGAGATGTTGGTCAATGCCTAGTTTCCACCATACTATATTCCAGTATTCCCAGAAGTTTTTGTGAAATAGTGACTTCTTTTTCTAGAAGTCAGAGTCTTTAGTTTTATCAGAAATAATCATTTTCCAAAACAGCTAATTATATTTTTATTATATTTAATGGTTATAAAGAATTGTAACCATCAAGTAGTCTTCTCTTATATTAAGTAGAAAAAACTTTATTCCTGTTACTTCTACCCATTCATCTCAGTTATACTCCTGTTGAACACATGCACATGTGTGCACACACACACACACACACACACCACATATACCTAACTAAATAATAACTAAATAAAACATTAGATATTTTAATATGGTTGAATTTTAAATATCTTATTTTTTATTTTGTTCTCTCTTTGTATTTTCTCCTCCAAGCTCATTATCCTTCATGTTTCTATTCCATATATTATTTTACTCTAGACAAACTAGAATTTGTCAATGTACACCATAAAATAAGGTACCCAGAATTAATAGAAAGATAAATTTGTTTGTATTCTCACAAATTCTCAGATTTAATTCTTTGCTGTTCTTAGGTATTTAACAAACATTTATTTATTTATTGATTGATTGATTATGTGCTGATTCAGTTGGATATTTGGCAAGTATAGCCAGTGGTCAAAAAATTATGTCATGTTTCTTCCTCCGTCCCTCTCTTAGGAAACATTAGATAACAGAAGTCAAACTCTCTTGGATTTTGTGGAAGATTTTACTTTCCTATTCCTCCCCCCAACTCCTTTCTCTAGAGATATTTTGATTATAGAGGATTGACAAAATCATAACCAAGTCTGTGTCTGACATCCTTGATGCTGTAGCATGGTTGGGGATTACTGAAATGGAATAGCCAAGCAACCAAATCCAAAAGGGACAAATAGGTTTAGAGAGGTTCTGATCAGAAATGCAGCAACGGATCACTGAATTAAGTCTCTTTGCTCTTGGGAAATTTTCCTGCTATTATTTCATACATATTTTTCCTTTCCTAACTATCTTTCTAAAAAAATCATCTGAATATCGGGTCAGATTATGCATATTAAAGAATCTCTCAAACCCATGCTAATTTAAACTGCAAGCATAGTGCATTACAAATGTCCCCCTTAAAGCCTTTGAATACGTGATTCATCATCTCATAGAGAACCAGGTCAGGAAATGCTTTGTTTGGAATCAAAGACTTTCTAATGTCATGATAGCCAATATTTAAAAGCTGTATGTTTATTAAATCACTAGACTATGAAGTATTGTTAAGAGCAGAACAATATAGACCAAAACTGGGCCTTCAATTATTGGGCCCAACCTTAATAGAGAATGCTAATGTTCAGAGGACAATTTCTGTGAATAAATGCCTGTACTTTATATTGTGGACTGTCACACACCTATTTGTATATGCATATATATATATTTATATATCTACATTGATGTCTATACATATATATTTGAAAAAATGTATATATATTTCATATATAGAGAGTATATATAGTGTAAATATGAATGTATAAATTCACATATATCATATTGAATATAGTAGTATATTATATGTGTATCTACACATACAGACACATATAAATGTGTGTATTATATGTGCATATATGTGTATATGTGTGTATACATTACAAATACACATATACACATATATGACATATATGCTTCCAATTAGATTATAGGATTGACCTTTTTCATTTCTCTTATCACCCTGAGTGCTCAAGAGAATGATGTCACAGAATAATCACTCTAAAATTAATGTTTTAATGAATGATTATGAAGATAAACAAAATCAAAATCATTTCTATTATTAGGAAAGCTTGGTATCCATCCAATTTTTTTTACAATGTCACTTGATAGGGCATGTGCTACTCTACTTCTAGATTGTGGGGGAAATGTGTAAACATACTGTTTGTAAAAGGATATTTCTCACAACAAACGAATGCACTAAGATGATTATGGTTTTTTGTTAAAGACTTAACTAGAGGTAGAAATAGGATTGTAAGATAATAGAGATTCTAACACACAGAAATTTGTTAAATTCCAATTAAAATTATTTCAAATGCTCCAGAAAGCAAAATATGTCTTGGAGCAGAAGAAAAGGTAGACAGAGGTGAGAGTTAATTTTTAAAAGGTGAGCAAGGGGATCAGAATTGCAGTCAGGTCCTTGCATGTGAAATGTGAAGAGGGGAATGGGAGGGGGGACTTGTCAGCTCTCCTGAAATGTACTCTTTATAACTCATGGGACTTGTCATTCAGTAGCTTCAATCAGTCCTGTCCTGAGCTCAGGTTCCCCAAGGTAGGGAGAGATGGTATTATTATTTATGTATGTGTGTGTGTGTGTGTGTGTGTGTGTGTGTGTGTGTGTATTTCTATCAATTGACTGATTCTATTCTTTTCCTTCATCTCAAGATTTAAATTCCTCTAACAATACTAAATCAAGTTTTCCCTTATGATAAATCAATATTTTAAGTTTGATTTCTGGATCTACCTCAGTTTCTGTCCCCTACTTGATTCCAAATTGTCTTGCTTTTGCAGGAAAATTTTAACAAGAAAGAAAATATTTCATTTTATAATGAACAAAGAAATGTTTAAAATATAACTATTTGGTTTGTGTGATTCTGTAGCATGAATGAGTTTTTCTAATACAGTGGAAAGAGATTTTGATCTGAAAATCAGAAGAGCTGAGAGAGTTAATCCTAGTTATGATTTATTACCCATGTGATTTTGGAATTGGGGTGGGTTGGGCTGAATGAGCTTTGAAATTCCCTCAAATTCTAAATTCCATATCCTGTAAACACAATCTGAACCTTTGCTGTTACTTCTGCCCCTATTTTGATAAGAATTAAAGCAGCTGGAATTATTCATAAGTGACAAGGAGGCACAAAAAGGATAAAGAAAAGGGACGCTGTGGACTTAGGATACCAAATCCGATCAATTCACAATTTTGCCAGAACTTTGCAGCATATTTATTTCAAAGGATCTATAAAATTTTTCATTGTTTTAAACCATGCTTGATTTCACAAGATCTGAGAACTAGTTAGAGGTGATCCAAGTTCTAGAAGTCTGTTAGTCAGTGAATGTTTATTAAATGCTTACCATATGGCAATCATTCTCTGGAATAATCATTGGGGAAGAAAAGAAAGACAAAAACAAACATTCAAGCAAAACAAAAAATTCCTTACTTTTAAGGAATATAACTTGTAAAAAATATATGTAAACAAGATAGGTACAGGATAAGATGGCAGTAACCCAAAGGATAGGAAATAACACTAAGGGAAATTGGATGGACTTCTTGTAGGAGGTAGAGAATGTGGAATCTCTGGAAGGATGAATCAGAACTAGACTATATAGGATATAATATCCTCTGGAAATGTCAACATTTTATCCTAGTCACTGAACTTTCTTAGCAGGGTAGTAGCATGGTCAAAACTATGCTTTAGGAATATCTCTTTGGCAGCTGTGTGGCGAATTGAAGGAAAAAATTCATATCTAAGATTGTTGGTAACTTAGGGAAAGGCAGCCATAATTGAGGATTCAAAATCCAGACCACAATGGATGCAGAAATGAATAGGAAGGAGTTAAGGATGTGGAAATCATAAACATAAACTTCTTCCTAGTAACTAAATTGCAGATCAGAAGAGACATAGAGATATTTTGAGGACAATGAAAAGTCCAAGGGAAAACTTACTGCTGCTTGCTTTTTCTCTTAAAGTTTTAGAAAAACCTGGGGAGATTTTTAGGCAATGGAGAAGGTAAAATCAAGGACATAAGCAAAGAGATTTGCATTTGCAAAGAAAAGGAACAGCTTTTCCTTTCTCAAATAAAGTAAGAAAGACTTGGAGGGGTTTATAATGAAAGTATTTGAGGTGCAGAATTGGTGTGAAGAGAGAACTCATTACAAATGACCTCTATTTTCTCTGTAACATTGGTCAAAGTATTCTGTTGAAACAGGTGGTATAAAGTTGAAGTTAGTAATGGAAATAGAAAAGATAAAATATGGGATGAATACCTTCTGTGTTGCACATAATGAAATCATTCAAGAAGGTAAATGGATGGCAAAGAAGTGGTAAGGGTCCAGGTAAGATTCAATAATAACAACAAAATTTGTTGGGTCCATTCAGCAGACTTATATGACATCTCCCAATACAATCAATGGCATGAAAACTCAAAGGGTGAAATCTATGGGCGGGGCTTTACAAAACATGGATTGTAGCTTAAGATGCTGAAAGAATTGGGAGTAGATGACAACATAAACTTTAACTGGTTAATCATAGGATGAAGATTCAAAAGCATTAAATTGAAGTTAGAATGTTGGGGATGGACTGGGAAAGCAGAGATGGATATTGTGAACTGTTTCCTGTGCCTTCAATAGTCTTTCTCCTCCTTAGCATTCCTTCACTTTCAACAATTCCAGTTCTTAGTCATGTCTTATAACAGAAGTTATTTTTTTTTATCATTTTATTGAAAAGTAGAAACTTTAGACCTGCCTTGAAACTGGATAGCCAGGTGGCCAGATGTCTGATATAGAGGCAATAATATTTGAGCATTATGCCTCATCTATTTTCCCCCTTCAATACCTCCTACAAAAGGCTGCCAATTAAATCTTTTCCCTTTAACTAAGCTTTCATTGAGAAACTGACCTGCTTTAGCAACAAAAACCTCCTAAAAAAGTAAATTCAAACTCTTCATCAGAGATCCATTAATGCCCCACCTAGTAGCCTTTTCATCATCATCATAGTTACTGATTTCTTTATAACAGTTGATAGTATAAATAAGGACTTCTTAAACTTCTTCCACTTGTGATCCTTTTTTACCTGAGAATTTTTTAAGACCTCAGATAAAGAGGTATATAAAATAGATATACAAATCAAACATTAATTGATAATAAATTAAAATTCCACATCCCCCACATTCAGATATAAAATCCCATATGAAATCATGAACCACAGTCAAAAAAGTTGGGCTATGGATAACCCATCTTGGTTCCATTTAATGCTAGTGCTTCCCTCAGCATTTACTTGCATTTTATTTTGTATATAGATTAAATGTATATAGTGGCTAGCATACTGTCCCTCCAATTAAAATATGAATTCCTTGAGGGTGATGAAAGTTGTTTACTTTACCTTATTAAACATCCTCCTAGTACATAGTAGGTGCTTCAACCCCCTCTCACTTAGATCCTTGCATGTCAGAGCATTGCGTCTCTGATGTCATAGTCCTGTTTGAGAATAAAAGACAAACCTCCATGAATAGCCAGTGGGCAAAACAGCTTATTTTCTTTTTCTTTTTTCTTTCTTCTTTCTTCCTTTCCCTTTCCTTTCCTCTGTCCATATAGGGCATCATACCCTTACCTGCTGGTACTTTAAAGGACTGAAATTTAGCAAGATATCTTGGGATTTACAAGTCAGATACTTTTCTTTTTTATTCACATAGCCACCACTCTTATTCAGGATTTCATTCTCTTTACACTGCACTATTCTCTGTTTCCACATTCTCCATTCTATTCCTTTCTCTACTCAGTTTCCAAAATGATTTTCCTAAATCACAAATCATGTTACATACCATCACCTCCTCTTCTCCCATTGATAAAGCCTAGTTAACTCTTTTATACCTCCAGGAATAAATAAAAAGTTTTCTGTGTGACATTTATGCTTTTCATAACTGAATCCTTCCTATCTTTCTCACTTCTTATATTTGACTCTCTTCTACAATCTACTAACCAGCTACAGTAGATTACTTGCTGTTCTTTGTTTAAAATAATCCATCCCATCTTTATGTCTTTGCAATGAATGTCCCCCACACATGTAATGTTCTCCCTTCTAATCTTTGCTTCTTTGTTTCTCTGAATTTCTTAAAAACAGCACATATCTAACCTTCCAGAGGAATACTTTCTTCATCACTTTCTCCGTCCCTATAGCCTTAGTTGCTAGTTCTCCTCTGAAATTACTTTACAACTATACCATACATGATGTATGTCTTACATATATCAAGTAATTTACATATTGCTTTTCCCACTGTAATTTAAACTGTTTGAGAGCAGAAACTGTTTTTATACTTTTTTTGTATCCCTACTTAGCTAGGTATACAATCCCATTCATCTGGAAATAATGAACTAATTTAATTGGGTTAGGAATCAAGATTTCAGGTCTTAGTTCCTCCAGATTCTGTCCTTTTTGAATTGGTCATTGAATCCCTTTTTATTAAAACATTCTTCATTTTCCAATGAACCAGATAACTTCTCCAAGATAGTTTGTTCATCAAAATCAAACAACAAATCCTGAAAAATATGGGAAAAATAACCATTTGGCAGAGGAGAGAAAGAGCCATAAAAATTGTCTCCTTCCTAAGTCCTGGTGGAATTTGCATTGCATTGAATTTAAGGAAGGGCATAAGGACAAGCAGCTGAATAGTCAGTAGATAGATAGGGAGTTTCCAAAAAAGGACAGTTTTCAAGTAAGATTGTTTGAAAAATATATCTTCCTACAAATATGCACATTCAATAAAATTTAGGCAAAGTCTAAACAAGCTACTGAGGAACCCAAAACACAAGCTTTTTTTGGTATGCTCAAGACTTGATTAAGTAGATCCAAATTAAGCACTCCTACTTCTTTGGAGAATCTTTGAGATCAGCATTATTTATGGTTTCTGTTTATATTGTTCCTAACCACATAAAACATATCAATATCAATACATAATATAAATACATATCAATACATAATAAAGTATTTTCCCTATGAGCTCTGGCATTCTACTATTCTCTAAGAAGGGAATAAATTCTCATTTTACAGATTAAATAATCGAGTTTAAAAGAGGTGACATAAGTGAATTGTTCCAGGTCATACAGCTAATTGCTTAAAAAATTAGCCCTAAAACTTAACTCTGTACTGTATCTCTTCCCTATAACACTACCTCTTTGCTTTGTTCTCCATGATTTCATAAGTGCCTCCTTTTTATATATTGTATTACCCATATTAGCAGATTTGGAATATAATAAAATATTTATAAATCATCATTTTCATTTCATTATCATCATAATAATAACTAGAGAAAGATATCTAGAGAGATATAGCCAAAACCAGACTTAATTAACCAAATTTCCAAATCCTTTGGCTCTTTCTCAGCCTTGAACACCTCTCAATCTTATTTCAGGTCAATTCAAGATAAAATTGTGAAGCTAGCAACATTTCTTTGCATCAACTTCTGTATCCCCTATAGGTGTCTATCCATTCCTGAGCCAGTGATTTGGGGATTTATAGGATTTGTAAGAAGAATTAGATAAGTCATTCAATATTGGAAACACACAAATAGGCTTTTCTTTGTTGCATTTTAACTTATGTAAGGGGATAGATCTTGACTTGAAACACTGCTGGGTAGAGAGGAATAGCAGCAGGTAGACAAAGATAGAAACAATAAAGAAAAGGCATTAAGACATTACCCTCCCCCCAAATTAGGGTTATATATGACACTTCTTAAATGTGTCCAGTTCCTGACAGTATAAAATGAGTAGAATTAGTAAACCATCCAAACAGAATGGCTATTGATAAGGAAAGGATATATCTAAACTGTCACCAGAAACTTGGGCATAATGGCCCTTAGGTCATATAGGAAGAAGGAAGTTCACTGAAGATATTTTTAGAGGATGTTCTATAAACCTGGCACATCATTAAGCCAAGCTCTTAGCTGTCTTTCCTAGAATGGGAAAAACTACTGTCATTATAGTCATTCCATATGATCTGGTTAAGGGTTAGAAATTTTATAAGGAGGGCTGTGGTGGTAGTAGTAATTAATTGGCTTCCTGCTTCTGATGCTGTTAGCAGAGAAGTGTCAGGGCTAAAGAAAAGATGGAAATATCTAGTTCAGAAGATTTCAAGTATAAAAAGATTATAGAAAAATAGCAAAAAAAAAAAAGAAAGATTATAATAAGAAAGTCTAGGCCTATAGTACTCCTTTCCCCCTCTGTGATTCAAGTGATTCATTCTTCCCAATTCTGTCCAAATCAATTTTGCTATCAGTTAATTACATCTTTGTGCTAACTTATTATGTTTTCTTTCCTTGGATAATTTGAGTTTTCATTGATCATGGGATTTAGAATTGAAGAAAACTTTGATAATTAAATATTCTGAAGCATAAATTTTACAAATAAGGAAACTGAGGGTGACTTTTTCAAGGTGACGCATGCAGCAGAGCTGACACGATGTTTGATTTCAAATCCAATATCCTTTGATTTTGACTTCAGAGTTGTATTTTTGTGAAGGGACCCAATTCCTGACAACTTTGTAATCATATGAAATTATGTATTCATTATCTCCTCTCCTGGTCCCCTGGAGTTGTTTGTTGTTGGTTGTGGTGTTTGTTTTGTTGTTGTTGTTTGGGATGGGGAGGGGGGTGATTGCATTTTTATTTCACTACATGAATAATTGTCACTCCAAAATACTTTTTTGTAGGCTCAAATTTTATTCTCAAGTATGAGAAACATAATCCCTTACATCTGCAAAATATTTTAGAAAACTCATCCATTAGATCTGAAGTTAGATCTGTGAGACAGAGAAGTGATTATCTGATTCTCTACGTTAAAGATGAGGAAACTGAGACCCAGAGATTAAGTTATTGTGTCAGTGTAAGTGGCAGAACAGGTCTTGTGTACTACTACTTAAATATTCTCTCCATCAAAGTATTTTTTCTCTAATCACTTTGTAGTTGTCATCAAAGTGATTCTCACAAATTCATAATCCCTGTACACACAAGAAGGGGGTTGGGGACAACTTCTTTCTTTTTGTGAGTTTAGAAGAATTTCATTTTTAAGTGAATCTTCAATAATGTTTTTCTTTGTAACACACACACACACACACACACACACACACACACACACCCCCCTAATCCTATGAAATTCCTAGAAAAACAATCTGAAATTTCAGGTAATCTCACCCTTCCCCAAAAGTCTTATTCTCACATTCTTTTGTCATCTCTTCCTCCTCTTTCTCCTCCTCTTCTTCCTTCTCTCTTCCTTGGTCTCTGCCTTTGTTTTTATTTATCTACGTACCTCTCAACTCCTGCTGCTTAAGGCTGTCATTTTGTCACATAATTTTTTACAGGGGAAATCATATATTTCTCATGGTTAAAAATAAATTCTCATTCATGTTAATGAAATCCTGCAATAAGCTAACAACCCTTCTAGACATAGACTCTCTGATAAAGAATTTTCCAATTACAATGATTATGTTTTTTTTAAAAAATAAAAGAAAAATAAATTTGTATCTTTTGCATTTTACAGTTTTTCCCCTAGACTCTTTCCTACAATAATAAAATAGTCAAAATTTGAGGCCTGGAAATCTGTAGCCTATAGCCTCCTTCTTACAGATGAACAAACTGAGACCTAGAGGATTTAAATGAATTTAACAAAGTCATACAACTAATTGGTGAAAGAGCTGAAAATAAATACAGTCTCCTCACCATTACACAAATATTTTTTTATTTATGTTTCTAACAAAACACACATTAAGCCAACATTTTAACTCATACCCTAGGGTTTGCTCTTGACCTTTATTGCACTTTTTTCTCTGGAATTCTCTTCCAGCATTACCTTTTTCCAGATCAGTGTCTTCCTTTCACCTGCCCTAACCCTATCCCCATCATTGCTTTCCAATAAATCAAAGCCTGAACTCTGTATCTGGCTCCTGCACATTCACCCATGTAGTTACTACTCACCTTGTCTCTCATCCTCTCTCTCACTTATCAGTTTAATCTCCTCACCTAGCTGTACCTCCTGTCACTTACATAACCCTCCCCTTGCTGGTAGTTTCTGGCAGCCCCTTTTGCTCAAGGTGCTACAGTCTGGAAAAAATTAAAAGCATGGCAGAGAGCCCTGAGCCACAGAGGCTGCTGTTAAGTGCTTTGGCAGTTTGTCAAGATTTAGCCACCTGCCTGAAGAAAGTTCCACTCCTCAGTAATTTCTACTCTTTTGGGTCTATGCTCCCTTCTTCCAGCATCCCATAGAAACACAGACAAATGTAGATATAACCAGACACATATTATACATTTTGTTCATTTTATTTATGTATTTTCTTCAGTAAAGTTAAAGACTTTTTGACTCATGAAGCTATTGTGGCAGCAACCCAGTCTCTTTATGGATTTTATTTCCTCTCTCTTCCCTCTGGATGACTTCTTTCCAAAACCCCTTCGGCATCAGCCTTTGTCTTTTGCCAGAACACCTGACAGTTATATAAAGGACAAACCCAAGTACAGGCATCCTCATGCTCCTTTCTAATCCTCTCCTACCTTACAATGTTCGTAAATGAATGTGCTACTGGAAGCTAATTGGACCAGGTCTCATTTTATTGGAGAGAAATAGTTTAAACTCATGTTGTAAATGTCTCTTATCCCTAATTCCAATCCTCAGATGTTCCCTCAAGAGATTGAGCAGAAAAATAATCTTTTCTCAGAGATATAGAATGTGTTTTTACTCAGGCAATTTATAAGCTTTCTTGAGAAGCAGCATATGCAATTTATAATTTTGTACTTTCTAGTTCTAATTAAATGGGATCTGTGCTTTGAAAAATAGTGTTTAAGCTTACATTAGAACAGGCTTATGCTGTAGGGAAAGCAAGAAGAGACATTAAAAAGTCTGATTCTGGTTCAATTGCCCTTAGAAATAATGGCACAGTTTGAGCACTGGATGCATGGTCCTACATGTACTACATGTAGTACTAAGGGAAAGCATGGTAGTGTAGTGGAAAGAATTGCTGGTGACCTTGGGACATTTTTATAACAACATAAGAAATAGAGAACACTAAAGGTTCAAATATGAATGATTCCCATTACATTAAATTAAAAAGGATTTGCACAAATAAAACCAATACAGCCAAGATGAAAAGGAAAGCAACAAACTGGAGTGGGAGTAAGGTGAGTGAAATACAGCAAATTTCTCTGATAAAAACTTCATTTTTCAAATATATAGAACAAAATAAAATTCATAAAAATACAAGTCATTCCCCAATTGATAAATGGTCAAGGGATATAAACAGACAGTTTTCAGGCAAAAAAATTAAAACTATCTGTAGTCATATGAAAAAATGCTCTAAATCATCATTGATTAAATTAATGCGAAATATAACAAGTTTGAAGTACCCCCTCACTTTTATCACATTGATTAAAAAATGTTGAAGGAGAGGAGGAAAAATTGGGACACTAATGCTTTCTTGGTGGAATCTAATCATTCTGGAGAAAAATTTTGAACTAAGCCCAAAAAGGTATAAAACTGTCCATACCCTATTACTCACCAATACCAATGCTAGCTCTATACCTCAAAGAGATTAGAGATGCATATAAAAATATTTATAGTGGTTTCTTTTCAAAGAATTGAAAATTGACATAATGTCCATCAATTGGGGAATAACTAAGAAAATTGTGGCATATTATCATGACTAATTAGAATTTTGATATAAGGAATAATGAGCAGAATGGCTTCAGAGAATCATGGGAGAACTTATATAAACTGATCCTTAGTGATTTTATGAGGACCAGAAGAGCATTGCACACAGCAATAGCAATATTTCATGATTATCAACTATGAATGATCACCGTTCTCAGGATTAAAATGATGCAAGACAATTCCAAAGGGTTCAGGGTGAAAAAAAAAGTTATCTACTTCTAGAGAGAGAACTGATGGAGTCTGAATATTGTTTGAAGAATATTTTTTAAATTTGATTTTTTCTAGTTTTTTCCTATATATTTTATTTTGTAAATATGGCTAATATAGAATATCTTTTGTATTATGGTATACTGGGAGGGGAAGGAAGAAAAAATTTCAACTCAACATTTAAAAAATATTAAAATTGTTATCAGATGTCAATGGAAACATGTAATTTTTAAATAAGAGACTGATATCCAACAAGCATCCATAATGGTATTAAGCAACTTTTCTCCAGCCAAAGATTTTGAATTAAGTAAGGGGGTCACAAGAAAGGCTAATAATAATTTGTAGAAGCAGCTAACCAGCATAATGGCTAAAAAACTGTTTCCGAGATCGGGAAAACCAGAATTCTAGTTCTACTTTTCATTTGATATGTGAGTATGGTTACTTAACTTCTATCTGCCTCATTTTCCTTAAGTGTAAAATGGAGATGATAATATCAGCTACTTTCCAGGTTGTTGTTATTATCAATTGAAATTATATCTGTAAAACACTTAGCACAGTATAAAGTAGATGTCTGATAAATACTTTTTCCTTTCCTTGTTACCTAAAGATAATCATTGTTTTGGTAAGAAAATTGTTTTTTGATCTCTACTAACTAACTTCTTTCATCTGTTTCTTCTGTCTTATTCATGTACATGCCTAATCAATCTATAATTACATATTTATTGAGTACCTATTGTTTGCTGGGCTTCTATCTAATTATGTGGGTAATTAATGAAAATATCCATGTTAAAGTCTTATACTTTATAGTGACCTCAAGATAAAGGATTTATAATCTATTTGAGAAAACAAAACCAACATAAATGATACCTTAAACATCAAGCCAAAAAGCATGCTTTTAGTCTGTAATGATGGCTCATATTTAATTAGTCAATCAGATCACCTTTGAGTATCCGTTGTTGTTTTGCACTCAGTAAAATAATTTCTTTTAACTTTTTAGTTTCAAAATATATGCATAGTTTTCAGTATACACCCCTGCAAAACCTTGTGTTCCAATTTTTCTCCCTGCCTTCTTCCCACCCCCTTCCTTAGACAGCAAGTAATCCAGTATATGTTAAACGTGCAATTCTTCTATACATATTTCTATATTTATCATCAGCAAAGAATTTGATTGAATGTTTATGACTTCAAAATTGCACTCAGTGTTTCAGGATTAAATCCAACAATCATACCAAGTTATACAAAGAAGAATCCTCTTTAGACAACTGAAGGAACAGCCTTTCTCCCACCTGAAATTCTTACTCTATTTCTTCTTGACCTTTCCAAAGCTTAATCATCCATCAATTATTTATCCATTTTCTTTCTTCGTACTGTCACTCACAAAGTTGCTTCCCTCCTTTGAGGGCAATATATATGCTAGCATACTCATCAAGCAGGATTACTCATAAGAATTTGATCAAAACTTGCCTCAAATACTTATCATCCATGTGATCCTGAGAAAATCACTTAATTTGTTTCACCCTGTTTCCTTACATCTAAAAAACAAGAATGTTATCTACTTCAAAGGATTATTGAAAGGATCAAATGATATAATAAAGTTAATATAATTTTAAATCCCATAGTAGTGTAAAAAATGCTAGCTATAATTATATTCTTTGCTTGTTTGCCAATGGTATATCAATTTTTGAAGAGATCTGGGGCTAGGTTATGAAACTCATGAACCTGACTATTATAATCTATCCCCTCTTTATTATCACTGATTTTTTTCCTAATCCCCAAGCCCAAATAGGGATTGGGATAAAAGAAATTTCCTCTATCAAATCAGAGGAGCAACTTGTCAAGAATTTATGATTGATAGGGTTCCTAGAGTATTAAGAAGTCATGTTCCTTTCCCAGGATCATACAACCAGTATTTGTTTCATAAGGAGGACTTGAATCCTGATTCTAAGCCCAAATCCAAACTTAATATCTTCAAGGAGACATCATTGGCAGTCCATTGATTAGACACCTATTTAAGGACAAGCAAACAGTTACTAATTGATAACCTTTCTGTCCTTTCTGTCTTATGTTATAGCTTTCCTCCAAAACATTGTTGAACATCATAACTCTTCTTTATTTTTCCAGTTCCTATAATTTATTCAGAGTAAAGCTCATATCCTAATTCTTCAATAAACCCTTTTCTGACAACTTCATCTTAAAGGGTTCTTTTTTGAATCTTGGTGATTTGGCAAACTTGACTGTTTGCATAATTCTGTGGACATCGATCCCACAGTACTAATAGTACTGGCCTTATTTTCCAAATTAAACTTTCAGATCCAGATTGGCCGAGATCCTTTCTTTTATTTCTTTAATTACTCCACAGTGCTCAGAACAATGCTTTCATCTAATGTATGCTTAGTAAATAAGTTCATTTATTGATCAATTAGAGAGCCTTGCCTAATGTAAATGGAGGGAAGGGGATGAGTAAATGTTTGGGTACCTATTGGAAAGATGACAAGAATAAGTATGATTTTGTTCCAAATGGTTCTTCTTCCTGATTTTTTTCTCTTTTTCCAAAAGCTTGTCTTCTTCAATTTATTTTCCAAAGAAAGAAACAGGGTGTGCCTCACTTACTAGGTACAATGGTCTTAAATTAAAGCAAATGCCATGGAAGGCTCT
The DNA here is from genome assembly GCF_902635505.1 of Sarcophilus harrisii. Taxonomy (NCBI): domain Eukaryota; kingdom Metazoa; phylum Chordata; class Mammalia; order Dasyuromorphia; family Dasyuridae; genus Sarcophilus; species Sarcophilus harrisii. Next base: position 374,257,916 of record NC_045426.1, on the reverse strand, counting down.
TAGCACTATTTAATCTACATACCAGTGTAGGGAAAGGACCAAGAGAAATTACCTCTAATGATGTTTCCTTTCCTGCTTGTATTTAAAAGGGCAAAGCCATCATGGAGGTCACTCTTGACAAATCTGTTTGTTTCCTCTTTCTCTGCATGTTTGCGTCGACAATCAGGATACAGTTTTGTCCTAATTTCCCATCCTCACCGGCGTTCCCCTCCTTACCCTTTTCCCTGTCTCCTCTTTTGCCTTTCTTTCTTTCCCTTCTCTTTGAAAACTCTAATGACTAGAATAAACTAAAATGTCAACATTTGCAATTCTGGAGCTTCATTTAAGCAATAAAAATAATAATTAAAAGGGTAAAACCTTAGAGAGATTTCTTCATTTTATATGGTTTGGGAGAGATGATACACATTCAAAAAAAAAAGCCAGTAAAAGAATTAATTAGAAAGAGTCAAGGCTCAACAAACTGTGCAAGTTAATGAAGCAGAGAAGGAAATGTCATCTTTGAGACCCAGAGCTACATCGGCTTGATAATATAGACTCCTGCCTCACTCTCAGAACTAAACCTCTTTTAATCTCCCCTTTTAAAAAAATCAATGCTAATGGCATGAATTTACTAAGAAATGACAGCATCACAATATGGAAGGAGTTGCTCCTGTTTAATGATAACTTAGTTTGGGTGGGAACACTTGGGGTTTCATTATGACAGCCTACTGTTGTTGTGCTTGCTCCTGTTGGGACACAAAAGAAGGGAAAACTTCTTTTGTCTTATTTGCATGTCTTCTGTCCTGGGTTTGTTTTTCAGTGGAAAACACCAGGCAGCTTTTGTACACTTGCAGTTCAACTACTAACTTTACAATCAACTGCAAATTTAGTGATTCTTATTTAAAATCTTTTTTGTGGTATTGCCTTCAGAGTGAAACTTTGTTTCTTTTGAAAATGGGGACATTGATATCTGGGACAGCAGTTCAATCACCTCATCTCATGCTACTTTCCTTTACCTACTTCATGCTCCAATTAAATAGGTATCCTCCCTTCTTCTTTATTTAGTGCTGCCCTTATCTTCCTCTATACATTTACAAATATATTGACCTCTATGACTAAAATGACTAAAAAAAAAAAAAAAAAAAGTGACATTTTAGTCACTTTGATTATTATTTCAAGGTCAAGTTTGTGTTCTTCCATCTAGGATTTCTTTCTTTTTATTTGTTACTTTCCCCAATCAAGTATTAACCTCCCCTCTTTTAGTGTCTCTTAGCTCCCTGATATCACCCTACCAAAATCATTCCCTTGTTAAATCATCCATTTCTCCTTGACTTCTCCTAAATAGTTATGCATAAGATATATACACAAATAAGATAAATACGTATATACACACACACATACATATAAGTATACATGTAGAACAAGTTATATTGTTATGATATACATATATAATGTGTATATATAGAAAGGGACAAAATATATACATACACACACACACACACACACACACATATGTACACAACTTCTTCCTCTGCTAGATTTTCAGTCTCTTGAGTGACTATGTTGATTATACTCTGTAGCTAGCATATAGTATTTATTTAACAAATATTTATTGAATTGTCATCCTTGTAGTCTTAACTTTTCAGAGCAAAGTGGGTCCCTGACTTCTTGTAATGGTTATGTCTTATTTCAATCCATGTGACTTGGTTCCATTAGCAGCCACATCACATGTTGGCACATTTTGAGCTCCTACACAACTAATCCTAACTCCCAGGTCTTTTAAATATGAATTGTTGCTCTCATTCTCCTTTCTTTTGAACTTGCAAAGATGATATTTTTAACTAAAATTCAGTCTTTATGAGACTAAGATCCTAAATCTTAATTAGAAATTCCAACATGAGAAATTGATGACTAAAACAGGGTCCCCGATTTGAATTATGAGATATTTGAAATTCAAACATGCTTGCAAAAAATTAAATATACCCTCCCCCCCCTTTTTGGCTATTTTTGAAGAAAACATCCCATTTTCCTGAAACAAATGGTCTTTCTTAAAAAGAGAAAATAGTTATTAAATGTATACAAGTATTTGGAAACATCGATTTTCCTCCTTTTAAAAGGATGAAGAAATTTGATCCTACAGAATTGAAATTATTTGCGTTGACTAAAGACAATAATTGTTTTAAAATTATTCTTCTTGACTAGAGATCATTACTGATCACAAAAGAGAAAATTTCGATTATACCAAACTGAAAAGTTTTTGTACAAACAAAACTAATGCAGAAAAGATTAGAAGGGAAGCAATAAACTGGGAAAATATTTTTACAGTCAAAGATTCTGATAAAGGCCTCATTTCCAAAATATATAATTAACTCTAATTTATAAAAAATCAAGCCAATCTCCAATTGAAAAATGGTCAAAGGATATGAACAGACAATTCTCAGATGAAGAAATTGAAACTATTTCTAGTCATATGAAAAGATGCTCCAAGTCATTATTAATCAGAGAAATGCAAATTAAGACAACTCTAAGATACCACTACACACCTGTCAGATTGGCTAAGATGACAGGAAAAAATAATGATGATTGTTGGAGGGGATGCGGGAAATCTGGGACATTGATGCATTGTTGGTGGAGCTGTGAACGAATCCAACCATTCTGGAGAGTAGTTTGGAACTATGCTCAAAAAGTTATCAAACTGTGCATACCCTTTGATCCAGCACTGTTACTACTGAGCTTATATCCCAAAGAGATTATAAAGAAGGGAAAGGAACCTGTATGTGCACAAATGTTTGTGGCAGCCCTTTTTGTAGTGGCTAAAAACTGGAAACTGAATGGATGTCCATCAGTTGGAGAATGGCTGAATAAATTGTAGTATATGAATATTATGGAATATTATTGTTTTGTAAGAAATGACCAACAGGATGATTTCAGAAAGGCCTGGAGAGACTTACATGAACTGATGGTGAGTGAAATGAGCAGGACCAGGAGATCATTATATACTTCAACAACAATACTATATGATGACCAGTTCTGATGGACCTGGCCATCCTAAGCAATGAGATCAACCAAATCATTTCCAATGGAGCAGTAATGAACTGAACCAGCTACGCCCAGAGAAAGAACTCTGGGAGATGACTAAAAACCATTACATTGAATTCCCAATCCCTATATTTATGCCCACCTCCATTTTTTATTTCCTTCACGAGCTAATTGTACAATATTTCAGAGTCTGATTCTTTTTGTACAGCAAAATAACATTTTGGTCATGTATACTTATTGTGTATCTAATTTATATTTTAATGTATTTAACATCTACTGTCATCCTGCCATCTGGGGGAGGGGGTGAGGGGTAAGAGGTGAAATATTGGAACAAGAGGTTTGGCAATTGTTAATGCTGTAAAGTTACCCATGCATGTAACCTGTAAATAAAAGGCTATTAAATAAAAAAAATAAAAATAAAATTATTCTTCTTTTCCTTGGACATTATTTAGTTATTATTAATCCTGACATGTTACAAACATAAATGATTCAAATAGGAAGAAAAAGGGAATTGTATAAAGAGACTGATGTGGATTCAGAAAAAGTTAATTAAACAAATAAGATTTTAAATAGGAATTATAAAATACAGAAAGAAGGGAAAGTAACGGACTAATATTTTTTAAGTAGCATAACCATGTAATTATTATATCAGAAGATCTAAAGCCAAAAATGAGCTGTTAATGATGAACACTATTTAAAATTATATTAGCGGAAAAGATCTGTTATCAATGAGTGGGATGGAATAAGGAAGTAATATTTCCGTTCCCCAAAGTCTAACATTTTATTTATTTACTGTTGAACAAATAAAAATTATTCCAGATTAAATTTTGACTTGTTTCCCTTCCCTGAAAGGAGAAAAAAATGACTGTACTGGTAGGATCGTGTTATGTTACATAATACTTACTGGATCTGTTAATAAGAAAACCACCATTTAAGAGGGAAATAATAGAGACTGTCCAAAGTAAATGGGGATGAATTTAATCAATCATGGTAATATACATAACTAACTACTTACTTGTTTTTTGCTTAATCCCCCCTCCCATTTCAAGGGAATGCTCTTTGGACAGGGAAAGGCAGAACATAATATGCTGCTTCAATCAGTTCAAGTGACCATGCTCAAATGTTTTGTTTAAGATACTGAAAGAACTGTCAGATAAAATTGCTAAACTTCTTTCCATGATCTCTGTCTGAAAATTTAGAACAGAATGAGTACTGGAAAATAGCAAATGTCCTAATTTTCTTAAAAGGGAAAAAAGGTTGAACTTATCATATATAGTCTACTGGACTAGAATATCAGATCGGGGATGTGCTGGTGGTGGTGGTGATGGGGGAGTAAAAATAGAATTTCTAGAATCTCTCTTTAAAAGATGATTTAAATGTACTTGGAAGTAGTGGTTACTAAAAATCATCATGGTTTCATCAAAAACAAGTCATTACCTGAATAGCTTCATTTCCTGTCTTCACAGAGCAACTAGATTGACACATCAGGGAAATATACTTTCTTGCAAAGCATTTCATAAAATCTCTCATGCTGTTTTTGTGTGCAGGATGGATAAACATGGACTAGATGACAGTAAAATTAGGTGGATTTGGAACTAATTGAAAATATGGAACTAAAGAGTGAATATTCAGTCAGTGTCAACATGGATAAAATAGATTCTTGAGTTTTGTCTTTCAAAAATGCTATTCAATAGTTTTATCAATGATGTGGATGAAAGTAAAACACACATGGTACTCTTCTCATTACTATATCTTTTCTCTGGCAATACCTCATGTTTGGAAAGGAATGCCTCTTTATTTTCATTTCTAGGAATCCCTGATTTCTTTTAATACTCAGCTCAACTGCCATCATCTATATGAAGTAGTGGGGGCTTTCTAAAGCATCTCTCCTAAAAATTTACTCATTTCCTAAGTACATTATGTACATGTGCATACATGTTTATATATAAGTATTACATATATAATATTATGCACACATAAGTATAATCCCTCCCATTAGAATGTAAATTCCTTGAAGGCAGGGACTATTATACTTTTTTTTTTTCATATCATTTAATGCAGTACCTGGAACATAGTTGATGTTATCATCTTTTTAATGAGACATTCCAGAATTCATTCTGCTTTTATTCCCTGCCTCATTCATCATATCCCAGGTCTGATATTCTACCTCAGTAAGTTCTTCCTTTTTAAGAAAATTTGGATATTTAACTCTTTTTTTAATGCCCATTCTGTTCTATTTTTTCAGACAGAGATCAGAAGAAGCAATTTAAGAATCCTTGTGAATTATTTCAGTCCCGTAAAACAAAGTCCATTTGCGCATGGTCACTTGAATTGATTGAGGCCACATGTTATCTTCTGCCTTTCCCTGTCCCAAAGATCATTTTCCTCAAAATAGTAAAGCAAAACAAAAGAATAGCTGAGGAGTTTGTTGTATGTATCATCATCGATTATTATTATCATCTTCTTTATTCTGGACAGCTTCTATTGCTTTCCTTTTAACAGAGATCTTTTTAACTTCAAAGCTGATTTAATATTTTTTTATTAAAATGCTACAAAATAATTTATCTACAAAAATTTTCAACTGGCTTGAAGTAGGTAAAATTTAGGCATCACTTCTCACTTTTTCTCCCTCTCCCACACTCTCCATTTTGCAGTAGATTAGGCACAAAAGAGCCAAGCAGGGTGAGATCTTTGTCAATTTATAGTAATTTATGACTGGAGCTTATGTAAGAGGCTAATGTTGCTTACACATATCCTGAGAAAAAAATTACTAGAGTATGTTAATGAACTCAACATCTATGGACAGAAAATTTAAGAGTGCCTGAGATTTAGAATTCCTAAGTATTTACATTTTGGACCCATTTTCCTAGAAGAAAAGAGTTTTTTTCCTTAATAGTATGATTGTTTGAGAAGAAAGGAAATCTCATCTGCAACTGAGGGATTAAAGTCATATCATGCAAGGGAAGGCAAGGAAAAAATTTGGAAATTGTCATCCTTTGTTCCTGCCAATAAACCTGGAGTTATTTGGAATTAAAAATGCCTTATGTAAGTATATGTGAAATATTCAAATAGTCCAGTGGAAAGGAGAATGCTTGCTCAGCATTTAACAAAGTATATTTACCTTCTGGAGTAAGTCTAAACTACAGAATAATACATGCCTCAGAATTATTATTTCAGATTCTGGGCCAGAGAGTTGTCGCACATACACACACACACACACACACACACACACACACACAAATTAGGAAGCAATTATCTCATTCCTTGTCTCACTTAAGAACTTCACTTATCACATTTTATTACAATCTTTTCTAGCCCTTCCTACATCCTAATACTAGTAATATCAAGGGCTTTGATAGAGGCCTCTGGTGGTACAGTAGATAGAGCACTAGAACTGGATTCAGAAAACCAATATTTGACTTTTGGTATTCACTAGCCATGTGATCCTGGGTAAAGCATTCATTCAACCTGAGTTTCCTCAATTGTAAAGTAAGGATAATAACAGCACCAATTTTGCAGGTTTGCTGTGAGGATCAAATAAGTTAATATTTATAAAGTGTTTAGTGCAATGCATGATACATAATAGTTCATATATAAAGATGATTTTCACATTCAGTAAAATTCATGGTATGCAAACTTGACTTTACCTAAAGAATTTTGAAAGAAATTTGCATTCCAAAAACCACCTATGTTAACTTTACCATATAGTAGCAGATTATCTCTTCTCTTGCCCCATCCTCTCAGTGCTCAATGGCCTGCCACATACCCCATCAAAATATAAAAACCTAAAAAAATTTCTTAAAAAAAATCTATGTGAAACAAGAAAAATAGGTAGAGAGATCATTTCCTCAAGTTCTGAATATCTGAGATCTTCTGCAATAGAGAATGAGATCTTTGTCCTACTCCATTAACCTACCCCCAAACTTTCTGTCTTCCTTACATGTTCACAGTGCTTTCCAGTCAGCCAGACCCTCACTATATCTCCAGTCACCCCATCTTCCTTCTGCTGCTCCCATTTCTCCATCCCTTGACCCTACTGTCCTGAACTCTATGTTGGTACCCTATTTCCCCCAGGCCTGCTCCCTTCCTACCTTCCTTCTTTCTCACTTCTCCACTTCTGTAGGCAAGTTTGCATTACATAAAAATCACTTTACTTAGATATTTGTTGAACCCACTTAGGTAAAGTGAAAACTGTCTATAACTATTTATTCTCTTCCCTTCCTGTTTGACCTTATGAACTATTCTTCATCAGTAGTTCTTACTCATCAAATGTTGTATGTCTATTGCAGACAAATTACGTAAAAAATATTGAATTACTAATTTATTTGCCAATTCTTGTTTTCTATGTACATCAATTAGTCAATAAATATTTATTAAGTGCCTCCTATGTAGCAGGCACTGTGCTAAGTGCGAGAGATTGAACATGAAATAAAAAACAATGCCTGCCCTCATAGAGATCATGATCCAATGGGGAAGACAACAAGAAAACAAACATTTACAAAAAAAGCTATATTCAGGATAAAGAATATTCAGCACAGATCAAGTTCCTCATTAAGAAGAGTCAAGAAAAGACTTCAGCAGAAGGGATATTGTTTGGGAATTAAAGGAAGCCAGGGAAGCAAGGAGGGAGAATTCTTCAGGCATTGGAAAAGGCCAAAGAAAATGCCCAGAGCAGAATGATAGAATGTCTTATTTGTGAAACAGCCAAGAAGGCAGTGTCTTTGGATCAGAGAGTAAGGTATAAGGACACTGGAAAATATGGGAAGGCTTAAGTTTTGAAGGGCTTTGAATGACAAAAAGAAGATTTATCAAAAAAGGGGCAATGCATTTCGTTCATTGTAATAGGACCCTTTAAGTACGCTATGGAGAAAGACAAAGCTTTTTCCACATGGAGGACTCAGACAATCACATAGGAACTCTGTGTCCTTTTGAGCCTCAAAAAACACAGTGCTTTGCGATAAATGGGTTTGCTTCATCAGCGATTCAGCAAGGGTCCCTGAATTCATTCTGAACCTTTCTCTACAGAGGGTACATCCCTCTCGGGTCACCTCCATTTCCCTTATCAGACTAAATCTCCAAGTTGGCTCGGATTTTCCCGATTGGAATGGTGACCCTGCATCTGTACTATCTGATGGGAGGGCATTTCACAGAAAAGACAGGATCCTGCTATGCCAAAGGGCTGATGGGGACATTGTTGCCTCATTGAAAAACTAGTTTCTTTCATATCAGCAGCAGAGCATGGCCCCGATGCAGCAATTTTCACAAATAGATACCCTTTGGGAAATGATGGTCATAAAACTAATTTACAAAAGTATGAGATAAATATTAAAATAGTAAAAACTGAAGGTTTCAGACTACTGCAGGTTCTAAGAAACTTGCAGTAAATATTTACCTTGACTCTTCTGCCATGGAATTACTTTGTGAATCTTACCATGAAGAAGATGACTTTTTTCCAGTTATTCTCAGTAGCATTTCTCTCAGGGTGATCTCTGCCTTTTCTCTTTCACACTCTAATGTTATATTGGAAATGCTGTAAGCTGTGCTCACACACTGTGGTGAATTCAAAAGGGTACTTATACTAAGAAACAAAGAAAAGCATTCCCTTCTCCTATGACTTCCATCGGCCCTTGCTGGGGTGCTGATAAATTGGTCCTTTATAGAGCTTTAGCATGAGAAAAGTAAAAAAAAAAGGGCAGATAATTTTTGATTTCATAAAATTATTCTTTTTTGATGGGTCTATCAACTCAACTATTTGAGAATTGGAATATTCTATAAGTATTTTGTTTTACACTATTTCAAATGATTACTTTTATAGATTTTTACACCAAATTGAACAGCTCCTTTGTTACTGTACAGAATTAGTGTGATATATGATGCAACATTATAAATCTGCCTAAGAGACTAACTAGCTCTATGACATTGGACAATCCATTTACCCTAGGTCAATTCTAGTTCCCTACCTGTATAACAAAGGAGTTGGAGTAGATGACCCTAAAGTTTCTTTCATTTTTAAATATGTGATCCTGTGATCTAATTTCCCATATTATGCAAGAATATTTGATTGCACTTAATTTGTCACATGCATTTACCTGCTAAATAGGTCTTCTGTTTTTGTCTTGGTGAGTCAATAACTTAGTCGTAGTTCCCTTTGGAAGTGGACATTAAATCTCAATGGTATCTCACTCTTTAAGAACTTACAGTCAATGGTGGGGGGATTAGATATACAATTATATATGATACAAGATAGAATGTGATATGTCATAGAAGATAGCAAAATGAGATGCAGCAGAGATTCAAGAAAAGCAATATGATATAGTAAAAAGGATATTGGATTTCAATTAAAAATATATTTTGGAGCCCAAGCTCTCCTGAAAGTTGCATGTTAATTCCTGAAGGTTCTATTTCCTTTTCTGCAAAATAGTGCTAATAATAACTATGCTGTCTTATATCATTGATATATTAAAAATTCTTTTGTAGATGATCATTTAGTCAAGGATGTTTATTTCCAGATAGGGAGGATGTGATGAAGCATATCAGGATGCTTCATAAAAAAAATAGAACCAGATTTGGATATATTGAACCATAAGTAATTGAGTTGATATATAGAGTTTACCATGGGGATTAGTGGGAAAAGTGGGAAATAATCCTGGAAAGGCAAATTAGAGCAAGACAGTGGTGGTATTGTATTGCATTGAGAACAGAGAGTTTCTGAAGGTCTTCTGAGTAGAAAACCATTTATAAATTTGGGCAAATGCTGTCAAAAAGCCAAGAAAGGTAGCTTTTAAATACCTATTCTCTTATGTCTGCTACACAAAACAGGGGAGAATGGTATTGCTCACCTCCACAAGGGGTGAGGAGAATTTGAAATCTTGAGCAGGACTTAGTGAAACTCATCACACCTGAGAGGTTATTTCTTCTCACTCTCTTTGTAAGATTTGGCTTGTCCAGGGCTCTTGCAGATGAAAGCAAAGTATCTGTAATGGAATAAAGTATATTTACGAACTTATCCTATGGAGAAAGTGGATGATAATATTATTGCTGGTGCTGCATAATTCATGATGTGGTAACTGAATATGAGTTTTTGGTAGACTCCAGGAAGCAAGCAAATATCAGGGACCAATGACCAGTGGTCATTACCAAGTACTTTGCCTAGGTAATGGCAAGAAATTCAGTTTGTTTGGGCATAGCTTTAAGCCACTGGAATGAGATGACAGTTATCTTCAGTAGTATTTAGGATATTTTCCTATTTCAAAGTAGGTTTAGCTTAGCCATGACCTGTTATCCTAGAGAAGGCTTGGCAAGATATTGTCCTGCATAGGCTATGCTTTCAGAAAGTCTTTGGGAGTCGATATGGTGTTCAGTTAGATCTTATTATCTCCTTAAAATTTCAGGAATATACCTTTACTCACAAGATTTTTTCAGCTGACTCAAAAATAGATAGCTTCTCCTTGACCCATAACTCTTTCTTCCTCCAGTCACTAAGTATGGGACACATAAAGCAGAAATATAAAACACCTTGTGTTCCCTATTTTAAATTCTGTCTGTTCTTTCCAATTCTTCACATACTTTTTGTTTAGATGAAATAAGTCAACTTTCAAACAATGACTGTCAGTTTAGCAGTCTATTTAAAGGACTTTTTAAAATGTTATAGAAAAATTTACTTCCTCCAGACAATTTTTTTTTCAAATATTGGTAAAAAATTTTTATCTTCTGTACATTCTTTTCTGAATATTTATCAATGTGACCGTGATAAGGTTTAGGTTTTGGGGTTCCCTTTCAGGGAACCAAATAATGAGGTCTAAATTTAGGGAACCAAAATGAGATTGGGGTTCCTGGTGGCCAGGGAGTTAAATGATAAGGCCTAGTGGCAGGTTCGGGGTTCAGGGAACCAAATGGAGAGGTTTGGCTCCCCTGGACCACCTTGGGATTCAACACAAGGATAGGGAGTTTTGGGGAACCCCCATTTGGTGATGCAGAGGTTCCTGTAAAGGAATTCATAAACCCAAAAACCTAGATTGATAAAAGAGGTTTATTCAGCCTAAGTAAAGTTTCTCCTAGAGAAATCCTGACAGCGAAGCATAGAAATATCCTGATAGGCATAAAATCTCATTAGGGAAATAGATAAAGATAAAAAGAGGGTAACACTGGAAGAGAATATTATCCCAGTGGGCAGAGGCTTGCTATGCCAGGAAGAAAGAGAGTTTCCTTGGCATTTTAGGTCTTCTGCAAGGATCGAGCCCCAAGGTTGGCTCTTTATTTTTATAATAGAAGTCTTTGGCTACAAGTCCTCCTCTTGATGGGGCTGGGCTAGTGGGTGGAGTTCCAAGTTGGCTCTTTTTATCTATAAACTGGATTTTTGCTTGAGCTGACTAGCCCCACCTGAATTGAATAGAAGATCTTCACTTGAATAAGGCGGGAATTCTTTTAGCTCTGGACGGAACCAACCCTCCTAGATAACAAAATAAAGCTGCTTGTCCTTGGGTGGGGTCCCCACAGACACAGGGCTCAATGAGAATCTATCCTTCAAGTTTTAGAGTCCCTTTTTCTTTTTTTATAATTAATCATAGTTTTATCTACAGTAAAACATTTCCAAAGACATGAATCACATAGTTATAAAAAGATTTTTTTTTAAAATTTTAATAGCTTTTTATTTACAAGTTATATGTATGAGTAATTTCATAGCATTGGCAATTGCCAAACCTTTTGTTCCAATTTTTCCCCTCCTTCACCTCACCCCCCTTCCCCAGATGGCAGGATGACCAGTAGATGTTAAATATATTAAAGTATAAATTAGATACACAATAAGTATACATGACCAAACCATTATTTTGCTGTACAAAAAGAATCAGACTCTGAAATATTGTACAATTAGCCTGTGAAGGAAATCCAAAATGCAGGCAGGCAAAACTGTAGGGATTGGGAATTCAATGTAATGGTTCTTACTCATCTCCCAGAGTTCTTTCACTGGGTGTAGCTGGTTCTGTTTATTACTGCTCCATTGGAACTGATTTGGTTCATCTCATTGTTGAAGATGGCCAAGTCCATCAGAATTGATCATTATATAGTATTGTTGTTGAAGTATATAATGATCTCTTGGCCCTGCTCATTTCACTCAGCATCAGTTCATATAAGTCTCTCCAGGCCTTTAGGAAATCATCCTGCTGGTCATTTCTTACTGAATAATAATATTCCAAATTCATATACCACAATTTATTTAGCCATTCTCCAATTGATGGGCATCTACTCAGTTTCCAGTTTCTGGACACTACAAAGAGGGCTGCTACAAACTTCATGCACATAGAGATCCCTTTTAGGGTCCCTTTTTCAACACTACTTCAAAACTTTTAGGGGATCTGTGATTTCATTTATGTTTATTTTTCTTCTGATAATGGAAAGTATAGTCCATACAAGACTTCTCACCCTATGTTACTGCTTTTCATGTAATTTCCCCCCAAAATATTTCATAGATATTGTACCCAATTGCTAGGGGAACTTCTTCAACTTCTTTCAACTTTATCTGGATGTAACAGAAAGATTTACCAAAGATTTTCTTTGTCAATTTGAACAAAAGTCTTCCTTGGCTTCAGAAAAGAAGTGATGTTTGAATAAATATGACCACTATAATTAACTTTTTTTTGCCCTTATGTGTCATATGTTGCTCTAACTCAAGAGTATTTTTCACCAAATCAAACTTATGATGCAGCTCTACATATTGCTGAATTGCTCCAAAAGGACAATAATAAAAGCATCTCTTGCTTTTAAAAGCATGATTTCCTCTTATATACATTTTTTAGGTTACTTTGATAAAATTATTTTTGCTACTTCATTGTGACTCCATTTGCTTCCCATATCTTCAAACTTAGCTTTGCTGAGATCAACACTGAATAGGAGAACATAAACTCTGACCATAAACTCTGACTAGGGAATTTTATTCCTAGGTATTAATACCTTTACTTCTTACTCAGTCCTCCCTCCTTTTACTCTTTTTTTTTTTTATGATGAAATAACTCATTTAAACTTGAGAACTCTGGCACATTTTATTCAATATCAGGAATTTATTAAAAAGCATCAAACCTGTCCTTTCTTCAAATTAAGATACTCCTTGTGTTTCATTTCCAGTGATAGGTAATCTTCATCTCAAATCACTTTTCTGGGAACATTGGTATTTGATAAATACATTCGCAGTGAGTGCCGATTTTCAAACTCCACTCTTATCAATGACTATATTATGCCCATAACCTATTGGAATACACCTATAGGATCATAATAGCTTTTTCTATAACTTTCCATTTTAAAGATGAAAAAGACCTAAAAGAAAGTCATTGCTAAATACCCCATAGCTAGCTGATGATAGAGACATAGCTAGATGCAATACAACGTTATGCAAAGTGAAAATCATGTTCTTTTATAATATTCTTATTTTAAAACATATTTTATTATATTATAATCCACACAATATCTATTTATTTTTTAAAAGATTAATTCTCAAATCTGTGCCTTAAAGAGATATACTGTTTTCATGGTTGTGGGATGTTTAAATATTAATAAAAGGATACAAAGGGAAATATTAATCTGGATGATATTTATAAGTAAACATGTCTCTTGAATTGAATAGACTAGAGTTAGAGAAGTTAAAAATAATATGTTCAAGGTTTCTACCATTATACTGATTTTAAGTTGTTTCCAAATTATCTTAAATATTCTCTTACAATCAATTGATATGCCAAAATTCTGGGTAAATCTATCCTCTCTAGTTTAGTCTACATTACCTGTGATGACTGCGTATTTTAAAATCAACCAGAGTCAAGAATTCAGGTTAAGAGAAAATTTTCGATCTTTATTCTTTGTGGAGGTGAAGGGGGGTGGCGATAGCAATGTGTGCAGCCGCGACAGGAACCCAGCCAGCAGTCCCTCTCTAACTCTCTTCCTGCCCCTCTGCCTGCACCCACCAAAATTATCCCTACGTCATTTCCTGTACAACACATCAGGACTTGCACAGAGAGTGGGCGGGGGCCATTCTTTCTCCAAGCATATGTACTAATAGAGTATAGTCCAATTACTATTTAGCTTCTTCAGGTGCTTAGGACCTCAGTGCATCAACTGGAGCTTCAGCCCATTACAATTACCAATCATTATTATTTTAGCATACTCTCAGATTTATTCCCCTACTCCCAAATGACATTCAAAGTTTGGATACCTGGTAAATTGTCTAGCTTAGATTCAAGAAAAGTTTTCAGTCCACATCCCTCTAAACAATAGGCCCATTAGCCTCAATTTTTACTTTTACCCAGTAGGCACAATTTGCTCAAAGGGTACAAAATAAATAATTTATAAAATTTCCAGATAAATCCATGGATGATATATTCATAACAAGTCATAACAAGTTCATAACAATGAAACTGAGAATAGAAATGAGATATACTTAACTTTCTGATGTTAGCATCATGACAGATAATGATATATCCCCAGACCATTTTGTCTCTATTTGTCACACTGTCTTAAAAGAAAGCTCTGGTGTATCAGGGGCCTGGCATGTTTTGGCCACTCATGTTTTCATTATGACTATAGCTGTGTAGAATTTTATCCCTAGGTATTAATACCTTCACTTCTTACTCAATCCTCCCTCCTTTTATTCTTTTTTTTATGATGAAATAACTCATTTAAACTTGAGAACTCTGGCACATTTTATTCAATATCAGGAATTTATTAAAAAGCATCAAACCTGTCCTTTCTTCAAATTAAGATACTCCTTGTGCTTCATTTCCAGTGATAGGTAATCTTCATCTCAAATCACTTTTCTGGGAACATTGGTATTTGATAAATACATTCGCAGTGAGTGCCGATTTTCAAACTCCACTCTTATCAAGCATTGTCCCACCACAAAATATGATCAAGGATTAAGGGCTCTGGGGACCTATGGGCTCTGAACTCATAAGCTTCAGATCCCACAATAAATTATCCAAATGAGGCACTTGGCGAGATTCTTAACTGATTGTGCCATTCGGAACACCTCCATTTCAATTAGAGGTAACCATGATGCACTGCACCAGAGAACAAAACTAATAATTTTCACCGGTGTCAGAAAAGGTTATGGGACTTCAGGGAATTAGAAGCAAGAATTTCAAGAAATGCATGTTCATAGCAGCTTGTCTGGTCTGTGTGTCTATGCCTTGAAGTGAAACTATTGCTTTAATTCCTTTACCTTGACTTATATAGGTTCTGACCATATCTGTATTTTAAAATTGGTTTGCTCAGACAGTAGATGTGATATAAATGGAGACTTTATGATAGAAAGAAACAAAAAAGTGAAGCATTCAGGCAAACATTTTACTTCAGTTTTAACCCATATGTCAGAGTCGATTTTATTTATGAGGGGGAAAGAGAGCTGATTATGTGATAGTGTGAGAAAACTGAAAATTTCCTCTTGCCTAATTATCTATCTCAGCTCACAGTAATGAAGGTTGCACTGTCCAGAGAAGACAAATAAAATTCCCAGAATTATCTTCACTGCTTAATGATCTACTTAATATGGGCCAATTGTTTTTTTTGTTTTTGTTTTTTTTGTTGTTGTTATCCAGAAGAACTATGGAATTTGAAGCCACTTGAGGACAAGAACCTCATAACTTTTTTTTTTTTTTGATATTTTTATGAATCTAGTATGATACTTGTGATCCAGGGTTTCTGCTCCAACATGCAATTGCAGGAAAGGTAGCATTATAACCATTCACTGGGGCACAGTAGAAAGCCAGAGAGAAGTGAAATATATCTAATATCTGGGAGAGCTTTATATTACTATTCTGGTGGAGATCACCCATAGGTCTGAGATCTGTTTCTCAGAAGTCAAAGGGAAGGTGTTGGACAGAAAACAGGACAGATTCATATCGTTAGAAGATACTGGGGAAATTTTTTTTATAGCATCAGCATACATGAAAAGGTCTAAGAAATCTGTTAGATACTTTATTAAAGGCTGTTTTATAAGGGAGTTAAAAACCAGATTTAGATAGGAAAAAAGCTGAGATTAGCTTCTAAAAATCAAAAGTTTTCCTGCCATCCATGGTCGTCATATAGGACAGAATGATACAAAGTTGTCTAAATGAAATATCTTTAACAAATATTGGACTATGGAAAGTGGTTATCTTGCCTTTACTTGAAGATCTCCATTGAGATCTTTTTCCATATTCACAGCACCACATACCTATGCTTATGGCATTATCCTGAAGCCCACTTCATTTCTATTTACTTTCCTCTGGGTGCTTTATAATTTATCAATGAACTTTCAAATCTGTGAAATATCAAACTGGATCCAATATCATCTAGGCTTTGAAGAATAAAGTGGAATTATCGCTTCTTCCTTCTTGGAAATTATGCCTTTTAAAATGTAGTCAGATTCAGTTAGCTTTCATGGTTACCATATTCCACTGTTATCTAATATTTAACTTGCAGTCCATTAAAATACCTAGATTTCTTTATACCAGTTTCAATCTAAGTACTTGTGAAATAATTTATTCTAGTGTGAGAATAATCTCTAGCCATTATTGAGTTTGTTCACTAAGTCAAGCAATGAACAAATAAATGTAATTTAGTGAAGGGAAAGGCAATACATTAGTTAATAAACATGAGAGCAGCAATTTGTTGTTTTGAGTCTGAATTGAGTAACCCTGAAATGTAATTTGACACAGAACTAGATAGTTGTGATTAGAATATCACATTCAGCCACCAGGTGCTATCCAGTCAAGCATTTATAGTGAGCAACAGTCCTGGTAGAAATGATCATCCATCCCTTGGACAAGCTAGGAAGCATAAGCAAAATCAAACTGTAAGAAACAGAGATCAGAACCATTATCAAGTCATAGTTAAAACACAGAAGGATAGAGTTGCTGATGATTTGGCTGAAGGATGTTTATTAAAAAAATGAAGGAAATAAGAGAGAATACTCATTTTGGGTGAGTATACAGGAATAAATTGATAAGGAATACTTTTTGCACTGAGGTGAAAGCTTCTTCTTCCAGAGAAGTAAAATGCAAACACACACACACACACACACACACACACGTATACTTTTAAGTGCATACAGTCCTACCTATTCCATTGAATTGGACTAAGTTGACCACTAATATTTCTTTTAGCATATAATTTATGATGATCATGATGACACATTTTTTTTTTAAGTTTGAGAGTAGCTCTTCTCAAAGAAACTTTGAAGTTATGAAATGAAAGGAAAAATGGAGATAGTGAAGAATTTTGCCTACTGTGAAAATGTGCTCCTAGTTTGTCTAGTTGATTTAAAAGGATAGAATAATAAGAGTTCCATAAACATCAATATGATGATGAAGGACACTTGGAATGAAGAGGTCTGCTTTCTACTCTTGATTTGTATACTTTAAGATCTAGGACTTTGAACTCAGAGTTGAGAAAATGATAAAATCATCTTTTGTCTAGCTGAGAAAAAAAGGCACTTAACTTCTCTGATGTTCAATTTCTTTTCTTTCTTTTTTCTTTTTCTTTTTTTTGTAAAATTAGAAGTTTAGATTAACTCTATGGTTCTTTGTAATATTTTATGAATCTATCATTCTGTCTATTAGAATTATCTGAATTTCATCTGAATTCAATAATGAATTATTATAAATTCAGAAAATATTTTTGGGTACCTACTGTGTATTATTTTGTGGACTGTACAAAATTTACAGATGAGCCAGATATGACTCATCCTCAATAAATTTATAATTCAGTAGAGGACATAAACATGTATATAAATTGCCACAATGCAATCCATGTTTTCTGAGAAAAGAAGTGGTAAAAAATTATTTTGTGGATTTGGTAGATGTTACTTTCATTTGATGGTACTTTGTTGTTGTTTAGTTATTTTTCAGGCATCTCTAACTTTTTGTGTCCCTTTAAAAAAATTCTTCACAGAGATAATAGACTGATTTGCCATTTCCTTCTCCAGCTGGGGTAAAAGAGTTGCCCATGGTCAAATAGCTAGTAAGTGGTTGAATCCAGACTTAAACTCAAAAAGATGTAATTATATATATATATTTATATACACACCTAGGTAGGTAAATATGGTATATATATATATATATATATATATATATATATATATGGAAAGAGTTGATATAAAGTAAAACATAAGACTACATTACAAACGCATTTGAACATAAGGCTTTGCACTTTTTACTTGGTACATAACATAAAGCTATTGAAGATTTTTGAGTGATTTGAGAACATCTGTGTAATGAAAGATGCACATTTACAGAACTGCTTAGAGAAGAGTGATGCTAGAGATGGCCAAATTGTTTTAAAAAACTTGTCTAATACACTATATGAGGCATAAGAAAATCTGAACTAGAAGTGGAAATTGGAAGAAAAGGAGTGATAGAAAAGACATTTTTGACTTGTTTTATTTTGAACTAAAGAAATAAAATAAGCATTTTCATAAGATAATAGAATAGAAAAAATGATGATTTCACATGAAACTGCAAATCTCCTTTCTTCCCCTTTCATAGAACTGGCTACAATTAGGCACACACATATGCATATGCACATATACACATGGATGGATGGATGTGTGTATACACATATGTGTATACAATACATATGTGTAAATCATTTATGTATATTTCAATTAATTAGTTCTTGCATATAATATCTTTATTTGTAGATCCTTTGTAGTTAGCTTGGATATTTATAATAGTCAAATGCCTTACTTGCTCAAAGTTGTTTTTCAAACAATATTGCTTTTTAGTTTGCTTATGTGTGTGTAAGATATCTATCTATCTATCTATCTACATGTGTGTGTGTGTGTGTGTGTGTGTGTGTGTGTATGTGTATAATATGAGATCTTGTTCTGAAAATCTGGCTATAGAAATTTTCCTATAATGTTCTTCTTCCCTTCTTATTTTTGCTATATTTGTTTTATTAGTATCAATTTTTAAAATTTAATGTAATTAAAAATAGCCATTTCATACCTCACTCTCCTCCCTATCTTCTGTTTATTCATAAAATTTTCACCTATCCTTAGGTCTGCTAGATAATATGTTCTATGTTCTTCAAATTTTCATGCAATCTTTCTTTTTATATCTAAATCATATATCCATTTCGATCTTATCTTGGTAAATGGTATGAGATATTGGTCTTTGCCCAGTTTCTGTCAGATTCCTTTCCTGACAATTTTTACCAAATAATGAATTTTTATTATCAAAACTTAAGTTTTTACACTTGTCAAATGAAATCTTCTCTTTGTCTATTTGTGGCATTTTCCCAGTTAGGGTTTTGAGGCTTCTTTGTAACACAGAGAAGATGTTTTTACAAAATCCTTATCTACCTATCACAGAAAGCATATTTTTTTCTGGCATTTAATATATATATTTGCAATAGCGTAACTGTGTGAGCTCCCACTTTTTCTCTCACATGATGTATCTTTAGTACTTGCCTATTTTAAAGCTATTTAGATTCCTTTTTATTTTATTTTTATTTATAGTTTTCAATACAAAACTTATCTTCTGCTCCTTCCTTCTACTTCTCCTTCCATGAGATAATAAGCAATCAGATATACTAATCCATGTGTAATTATGTAAAACATTTCCATATTAGTCCTTTTATATGATTCAAATAAAAGAAAAATAAAGAATGAAAGAGAGTAAAAAAAAAATGGCATGGTTCAGTCTTTATTCAAACACTATAAGTTCTTTTTCTGGAGTCAGATGGTATACTTCATTATTAGTCCTTTGTGATTGTCTTGGATCATTGCTTTGCTGAGAATAGATAAGTCATTCAAAGTAGTTCATCAAACTTGCTATGGGCAATGTTTTCCTGGTTCTCTTCACTTCAATATTCATTAATTCATAGAAGTTTTCCAAATTTTTCTGAAATCATCCTCTTTCTCATTTCTTATAACATAATGATATTCCATTATAATCATATACTATAGCTTATTTAGCCATGTCCCAATTGATGGGAATTCCTATAATTAGCAATTCTTAGCCACTAAAAAATGAACATTTTTCTACAAATATGTCCTTTTCAAATTTACATTATATTTCAGTCATTTTAATTTTGTTTTAGGTGTATGTGTATATGTGCATATGTTTATGTAGGTATATTTATGTATATAAATATATCTATGTTCAACTTGGTCAAGGGAGGAAAGGGGAAAAAATAAAGTAAAAAGCACACAGCAGACAAAAGAATACCTACAAGGAAGCAAAGAAAAGATGGACAGTTATGAATACAATGACTTGTATTATTATATATGCTTTCCTGAAACAATTCTCCCTGATGTTCTAACTGCACATGTGACAATGTTTTTATTTTTGTGGTTCTGTTTTTCTTTTTCTGTCTTTCTTCTTTCTTTTCCTATTTTTTTTCTTCTTTTTCATTTAAGTATTTAATAAATAAATACACTAAAAATATCCCTTGTTTTTGGATGTTCCCAAATATAGACTTAGCAGTGATATTGCTGAATCAAAAGATATGCACAATTTTATAGCCCTTTTGGCAGTTGCAAATTGTTCTCCAGAATGGTTGTATCCATTCACAATTCCACCAATAATGGATTTGTGTCCCTGTTTTCCCACCTTCCCTCCAACATTCATTATTTTTCTTTTATGTCACATTAGCCAATCTGATAGGTATAAGGTGGTACCTCAGAATTGTTCTAATTTTCATTTCTTTAATCAATAATAATTAAAATATTTTTTCATATGACTATAGATAGATATCTATAGCTATAATCATAGCTACTTTTTGCATAGTTATTTAAAGTTTTCCAAAAAGATTTATACTTATTTTCTCAGTTGATCCTTATTATTCTTTAATGTTTTAGTCAGGCTCAATTCTTTGTGACCCTCTTAGGCATTTCCTTGGAAGAGATACTTAAGTGGTTTGCTATTTTCTTCTTCAACTCATTTTACAAATGAGGAAACTCAGGGAAACACATTAAGTGACTTACTCATGGTCACATAGCTACAAGTGTCTGAATCCAGATTTTAACTCATTTATTTGACTTCAGGTTCTGTTCTCTATCCATTGCATTACTTAATTTCCCTAGTTTATCCTTCCAAAATCCCAACTAAGTGCTATGAAAGGCCCTATTATACAGATAATAAACTAATGAGTAAGAGGTTAATTAAATTATCCAAAGTTTCACAGCTATTGTCAGAGCCAAGATTTGAAATTAAGCCTTCCTACCTCCAAACCTTAACCTTCCCCCTTTCTAACTTCTCAGGGTCTCTAGTTTTTGGATTGTTTGGGTTGCTAATTATTCATACAAATTGGTTGAATTCAATGGCCTTTGGTGTTCCTTTAAACCTTAGCTCTAAGAGTCTATGATTTATGTCCCTGTGATCATCAGATTGAAAATGTCCACTCAAAATAAGAAACATTTTCATGGATTCAGTCTGGACCTTCTACTACTTTAGAGATATCCCAATGGAATTAAGATATTTCTATTTAGTCAAATCCGGGTAGAGGGAAACAAAATATCAAAAAAATATGTATTATATTAGGGAATCAGGAACCAATTTTATAGATTGATAATCCCAGCAGAGCTCCATTAGCAATACTTGAATTTGGTATTGCCAAAAAATACCTCCTACCCCTCCCCAGGCTTCTCTCTATTTTATGGCTCTATTTGTCCCTCTCAGTTCTGTTGACTTTGTAATGCCCACTTTAGTTTCAATTGTAAATGTTTTGACCTTGGCTGTGACTTTGTTATTAAACTTCACAAATCTAACTAGGCTCCTGTGTCTGTACTATTAAACCTTACACAAATGCTCACAGAAAGAGGATTTTTAAAAAATTCCCCCTCCCTCCTTAAAAAAAAAAAAAAAAAAGTGCCTGAGCTGATGGCAGGCTTCTGGAGCCTGGGCCATATTCAAGCTCTGCTCGGCTCCACTCACTGCCACATGCCACTGTGCCTTTCCGTCCCCCATTCACACAACTATCGCAAATGGTATCATTTTGCAACTAATTTACTCGCTTAGTTTTGGCCATTAGTCATTCCCAATATCCTCAATCTGCAGGTAATTTTCCACATTATTAGTTACCCACCTGTCTTATTAAACTGGACTTTCTGAAACCCTGTGTGCCTGCATTTTCTGCACCTTTAGATCAAGCAAGTAATTGCCTGTACCTGGATGGAAGAATTTAATAGGAAGATTATAGTTGATTCCAAAAGTTAATAACTATAGCATCTGGTTTCCCTTTTTAACATTTAAATGATAAACTCTATGTTCATGGAGGGGGCGAGAGAGAGAGAGAGAGAGAGAGAGAGAGAGAGAGAGAAAGAGAGAGAGAGAGAGAGAGAGAGAGAGAGAGAGAGAAAGAAAGAGAAAGAGGAGAGAGAGAGAGAATATATCAGAATACCATAAGCTGAATCTTCTTGTCATCTGTGGGCTATTTTAAATACAGATGAGCAGAAGGTAAGCTCTATTCTGTACCATTTATGTACTTCAACCTTGACCCAAAGGGACTAATCTTCATAACATCAAGAGAAAGATGTTCTTGCAGATAGGAAATTTGACTTTCCATTAAGGAAGATAGCCAAGTCTGCCACTTTCCTATATGGCCTATTTTGTCTGCTTATTCTTTACAAGAGTAGGTGAGACAATAGATACTGTGAAGCAGGTCAACTCATTTCCATTTAGATCTCCATAGAAATATTTGCACAAAAAGACTTAAATATTGCTAGGTGAAAACACAATGCACTATTTTCAAAACCAGGCCAAGAAAAAACCAATATGCAAACACTAAATTTTCAACTCTAAGGACCAAGTTTGCCATTGCCAAAAATATGAAGGGTACAGCTCATTTGCAAACACATGGATTGTATATGTATGTGTGTATGTACACATATATACACATTTACATGTATTTATATGTGTATATATATATCATGAACATATACATGTGTGTTTATATATATATATATATATATACAAATATATGCATATGTTTGTGTGATATTTATTTTTCTATAACATATATATATATATATATATATATACACACACACACATATACACACATACCTATAAGACAGAAAAGAATGCACACATACTCCTAGATATTACAGAAACATTACATAGTCTCAGTCCCATAAGACTAAATCTTGTTTAGTATGCCATGAACTCAAAGCTTATATCTCAGTTTGGGAATTAGGTCCACCACCAATCAATGGAACATTAAGATGAGATTTTAATAGCAAGATTAGCAAGAAGAAGAAACCTGAGGATTTGAATTTCCTTTTAAAATATATTTATACAACTTCAGTTTAGCAATCCATTGTCATCATGTTCCATAGAAAGCAGAAAGAGTGCATTTGAACTTTCTATGAAGTGGTTAAAAGTAAGTAAGTCTCCTGGAATGGAGATCTTACATTTGGAAGCAGTCATGGTTGAGGGAAGAATAAAGAATGGCAGTTGCCTCAATGAAATTGAAAATTCAAAATTAAAAAAAAAAAATGGAACATAAAGACATGGAATGTGCAGGGATAAACAAACGTTCTATTAAGCACATGGATGTGTGTGTGTGTGTATACATACACATATACATATGCACACATACATAATACATAAATACACATAAAGAGGAAGATGACAATACAGTGGATATAGTGCTGGCCAAGCCAGGAAAAACTAAATTTCAATGTATACTTACTATCTCTATGACCCCAAGCAAGACACTTAACCTCTATTTGTGTTTTCTCAACTCTAAACTAAGTTGCTGTAATCAAATAATATAATGCTTGTCAAAAGCAATTAGCCCAATATCTCGAACATCGTAAACACTATACAAATGTTTATTACCTTCACTTCTATTAAAATTTATTTCTATAAATTTAGAACATAATTTTAAGACAGATATCCCATAAAAAAGGATTAAATTAGATTCTGATTAATGGGTTCTTTTGGAAGAAATTGATGGAAAGTTATGCATCTATGTGACTTTCAGTCCACAGGAGAAGAAAAACTTTCTTTAAAAAGAGTTTCTAGAAAGACAAGCACTAAAAAGAAAATTTGAAGTTTCATGCCTACATAAGTCCATCTCACTACTTCAGTCTAACCAAGTTTCACAGTCATATTTCTTCTTGCTTAGAGTTTGCCTCCCTTCTCCTTTTGACACTTGAGGGAAAATAATTTATCCCAAAGTCTCAGGTCTATGATGTATATTATAGGAAAATTGGGGGGGAGTATTCCTCATTTTTGAAGACATGGAAGTTTTGGAGAAAGAAATGTCCAAACTTTTTTCATGTTAGTCACATGATCTATATCACAAAGTCTCAGACTTGGTAAGAACTTTGGTAAATATAATTTAGTTATCATTCTTTTTTATTTCCCCCAAATCAAGAGACATGCCTTTTATTATCATGGCATTGACTGAAAGGCTAACTTCTAAGAGGGAGTTAGTGATTAAGAAAGGGAAAGGCTTGAGCTAAGTTCCCTAATGGTACTCATCATTAATAAGGGGAAGATACTATAACAAAGGGGAGAACACCATAAGGTGAGCTAAATTCCTAATGAACTAGACATTGTGAGATTTAGTAAGCAGACTAGTTCCTAAATGCGGTTAGCAGGGGATTACACCATTGACTGGTGGACTGAGTTCCCAAAAAAAGAGTTAGCCTAGTTTTATTTCTATAATTATAAAAGAATCTTTTTAGAAAACATCACTGAGAAGATGGTGGAGAAAAGCCAGGAAAGTTCAAGCTCTCTCAAGTTTCCCTCAAAAGCAATGATAAATCAAGCCTCTAAATGAATTCTGGATTGATGAAACCTTTAGAAAGACAGCCTGAAATAATTTTTCACTGCAAGAAAACTTAGATTTCAGGAAAGTCTGTCTCAGTTGGGTTAAGGAAAAGCATAGCCCAGTGCAGCAAAAGTATAGATAAATTAGTGAGAGAATCTTAATCACAGAACAGATTTTCAACAGAAGCTCCAATAATCTAGCTTAGAAGTTCAGCAGCATAACAGACCAGCTGTGAGGTATTCAGCACAAGCAAAGTAGCAAACTTCCAACCCAAGAACCCCTGGCACAAATGTTGTTACTCATCTTGACCACCTCAAGGCAGTGAACAAACTTCAAGCCCTGGAAGCTCAAGCACATAAAAGCAAATTACCAGGCCCATGGCTCCCAGGGGGAAAAATGGAAGAGTGGCTCTCAACTTGAGAGTTGAGTGGAACTCAACTTTAAAAATCATAAAACAAGTTGGAAAATGAACAATAACAACAACAACAATAAAGAGCCCTCACTATGTAATGTCATTATGGAAAGAGAAAGAATAAAATACAAACTCAAATTTTCTGTCATATTCCAAGCCCTCTGATCCTATAATGTATAAGCTACTAAATCCTCTATAATCCTTCCTTGATATTTGAATTGTTTCTTTTTGGCTGTTTTCAGTAGCTTCTTGCTTACCAGAGAGTTCTGAAATTTGAATATTATATTCCTTGTAGTTTTCCTTTTGGTTGAGTTAGCATGAATAAACAAACAAATAAACAAATAAATGAATGAATTATGAATGATTAGATAGATAGAGAAAGGAATAAATGAAAAGACTAAATCTAAATTCTCCTTTGAACATAGGCAGGTTGTCCCTCATGTTTGGAATACCCTCCTAATTCTTTAAGGAAGTGATCATTGGATTCTTTTAATGACTATTTTATTCTCTGTTTCTAAGATATCAGACAGTTTTCCTTGATAATTTCTTTGAAAATTCTGTACAACGCCCTCCCTCTCACCCTTTTTATCATAGTTTTAGGTAATTTAATAATTTTTAGATTATTTTACCTGAATCTATTTTCCAGATCAATTCAAAATTCAATCTTCAAATTCAAAAATCAAGAGAAGCATAAAAAAGTGAACAGGAAAGAAGAAAATGTCATTCAATAAGATTAAACTATTTACAATCCTATAGTAAGAATATGATACTTATAACTCTTAGGAATAAAATATTAGAGACGTTTAAAAGTATATGTATAGACAGAGGATGAAGATATATGTTGGCTTTAATGTGATGATGTAAAAAAATTAAGTGATAAAAAAAGATTCTACTAGTAGAAAAGAGGGAAGAATAATGGGGCACATTATCTCAAATAAAAAGACACAAAAGACCAATTACAGGAGAGGGAAAGAAGAGAATGGAGTGGACATTATTTGAACTTAACACTCAGTATGTTGGGTTGAAACAGAATGACATAATACTCTATTGGATATAAATATTTATCTTACCTTATAGGGAAGTAAAGGGGGAAAGGGAAAAAAAGAAGGGGGTTGATAGAATGAAGAGTAGGTTGAAGAAAGCTGTGATCAGAAGCAAAACACTGGTGAGGAGCGACAAATTAAAAGGAGAGAGAAATATGCATACATAATCACATACATATATACACATATACACAAATGCATGTATATTTACCCATACATGCATGTGTATATTTACTTATATCTATAGTTATATCTCTATATATGATTGTATGAGTATATATGTATTTATGTATGTAAAAAACAAATAAGAATTAGGGCAGAACAGTAGTCCTCATAGCACAATCTGCTAAAAGACAAAGGAAAAAAAATGTCTCTTAAAAAGTGTAAACACTTCCAGGTTAATTTTGCTAAAACAGAAAACTGCTAGAACTAGGGCTAGCTAAAGTGGTGAGTATCCTTACTTCTGTACACAGAATACCGTAACTGTAACACAGTATCACAGTAACAGTAACAATAAGTTGTGATGTGATCAGCTTTGAAAGACTTAGTTCTATTCAACATACAATGATTTAAGATAATTCTAAATGATTTATGATCGAAAATACTATCCACATCCAGAGAAAGAACTATGGATTCAATGCAGATCAAAGCATACTATTTTTGCTGCATTTTTGTTTTGTTTTGATTTTGGCTTTTCTCTTTGTTCTGATTCTTCTTTCATAACATGAGCAGTATAAAGATATGACTAACATGATTGTATATGTAATCCTCTATCAGATTGCTTGTCTTCTTGAGAAGGAGGGAGGAAAAGAAGGGAAAATATGAAGCTCAAAATATTATGAAAATGAATATTGACAATTATTTTAACATGGGATTGAAAAAGATTGGGGGAAAACATTAGTGAGCGTAAGAATAAATGGAAATTTCATTAAAATAACAATTATTATCTTTCTACAACCACAAGCAACCATTATCTATAATTGAATTAAGCTAGAAACCTTCCAAATAAGTTCAGAGGTGAAAGATGGATAACCCTTGATCACCACTATTACTTAATTCTGTTATAGAAATGTTAAATTTATCAATAAGAAAAGAAAAGGAAATCAAAGGCATTAGAATAGAAAATGAAAAATTTGCAGATGATATGCTTATATACTTAAAAAAATCAACTAGTAAAGAATCAGCTAGAAAAACTAGCTGAAATAATTGACAACTTCAACTGTTACAGTATATAATACAAACTCACATAAATCACAAACATTTCTTTATATTACTAACAAAGCCCAGTAGCAAGAGATAAAGAAATTCAATTTAAAATGACTATAAACTATAAAATAAATCCCCATAAATCCTCAGCATTTTTATACATCACCAACAAAATCCAACAGCAAGAAATACAAAGAGAAATTCCATTCAGAATAACTGTCGACAGCATAAAATATTTGGGAATCTATCTACCAAAGGAAAGTCAGGAATTATATGAGCTAAATTACAAAAAACTTTCCACACAAATAAAGTCAGACTTAAATAATTGGAAAAAATATCAAGTGCTCCTGGATAGGTTGAGCAAATATAATAAAGATGACAATACTCCCTAAACTAATCTATTTATTTAGTGCTATACCAATCAGACTTCCAAGAAAATATTTTAATGATCTAGAAAAAATAACAACAAAATTCATATGGAATAATAAAAGGTCAAGAATCTCAAAAGAATTAATGAAAAAAAAAAATCAAATGAAGGTGGCCTAGCTGTACCTGACCTAAAACTATATTATAAAGCAGCAGTCACCAAAACCATTTGGTATTGGCTAAGAAATAGATTAGTTGATCAGTGGAACAGGTTAGGTTCACAAGACAGAATAGTCAACTATAGCAATTTAGTGTTTGACAAACCCAAAGATCCTCACTTTTGGGATAAGAATTCATTATTTGACAAAAACTGCTGGGATAACTGGAAATTAGTATGGCAGAAATTAGGCATGGACCCACACTTAACACCGTATACCAAGATAAGATCAAAATGGGTCCATGATTTAGACATAAAGAACGAGATTATAAACAAATTGGAGGAACATAGGATAGTTTATCTCTCAGACTTGTGGAAGAGGAAGAAATTTGTGACTAAAGACGAACTAGAGACCATTATTGATCACAAAATAGAAAATTTTGATTACATCAAATTAAAAAGCTTCTGTACAAACAAAACTAATGTAAACAAGATTAGAAGGGAAGCAACAAACTGGGAAAACATCTTCACAGTTAAAGGTTCTGATAAAGGCCTCATTTCCAAAATATATAGAGAGCTGACTCTAATTTATAAGAAACCAAGCCATTCTCCAATTGATAAATGGTCAAAGGATATGAACAGACAATTTTCAGATGATGAAATTAAAATCATTACCACTCATATGAAAGAGTATTCCAAATCATTATTAATCAGAGAAATGCAAATTAAGACAACTCTGAGATACCACTACACACCTGTCAGATTGGCTAAGATGACAGGAAAAAATAATGATGAGTGTTGGAGGGGATGTGGGAAAACTGGGACACTGATACATTGTTGGTGGAGCTTTGAACGAATCCAACCATTCTGGAGAGCAATATGGAATTATGCCCAAAAAATTATCAAACTTTGCATACCCTTTGACCCAGCAGAGTTTCTACTGGGCTTATACCCCAAGGAGATACTAAAGAAGGGAAAGGGACCTGTATGTGGCAAAATGTTTGTGGCAGCCCTGTTTGTAGTGGCTAGAAGCTGGAAACTGAGTGGCTGCCCATCAATTGGAGAATGGTTGGGTAAATTGTGGTATATGAATGTTATGGAATATTATTGTTCTGTAAGAAATGACCAGCAAGATGAATACAGAGAAGCTTGGAGAGAATTACATGAACTGATGCTAAGTGAAATGAGCAGAACCAAGAGATCATTATATACGTCAACAACGATACTGTATGAAGATGTAATTTGATGGAAGCGGATTTCTTTGACAAAGAGACCTAATTCAGTTTCAATTGATCAATGATGGACAGAAGCAGCTACACCCAAAGGAAAAAAAAAAACACTGGGAAATGAATGTAAACTGTTTGCATTTTTGTTTTTCTTCCCGGGTTACTTCTACCTTCTGAATCCAATTCTCCTGTGCAACAAGAAAACTGTTTGGATCTGCACACATACATTGTATCTAGGATATACTAGGACATATTCAAATATATATGGACTGCTTTGCCATCTAGGGGAGGGGGTGGAGGGTGGGAGGGAAAAATCGGAACAGAAGTGAGTGCAAGGGATAATGTTGTAAAAAAAAAAAATTACCCAGGCATGGATTCTGTCAATAAAAAGTTACTATAATAAAAAAAAATAAAATGACTATAAACAATGTAAAATATTTGAGAGTCCTTCTGCCAAGACATACACAGGAAATATATGAATATACTTTCAGAACACTTTTCACACACATAAAGGAAGATC
The DNA here is from genome assembly GCF_902635505.1 of Sarcophilus harrisii. Taxonomy (NCBI): domain Eukaryota; kingdom Metazoa; phylum Chordata; class Mammalia; order Dasyuromorphia; family Dasyuridae; genus Sarcophilus; species Sarcophilus harrisii. The sequence continues at coordinate 374,228,221 of NC_045426.1, read as the reverse complement.
AAAACAGTAGGGAAAATATCATTGGTCCCTTGATAGGTAAGCTAATAAATAAAAATTACACTTCTACCTACGTATTTATTTATTTATTCTATGCCATCCTAATAAAATTACTAAAATTATTTTATAGAATTAGCAAAAATGATAACAAAATTAATCTTTAAGGAAAAAAGTCAAGAATATAAAGGTGGTGGCAAAGAACTGGAAACTTAAGCAATGCCCATCAATTGAATGGATAAGTTTTGGTATATGAATATAGTATAATACTATTGTACCATAAGAAATGATAAGCAGACAGATTTTAGAGGGAAAAACATCTGGAAACACTTGTATGAACTGATGCTGATCAAAGTGAGCAGAATCAGGTGAATATTGTACATAGTACAACAATACCATGCAATGATAAACTCTGATAGACAGATTTTCTAATAAATACAATGATCCATGACAATTTCAAAAGGCTCATGATGAAAAAAGCTATCCATATGCAAACAAAGAACTGATGGAGTCTGAAGGCAGATTGATACATACTTTTTTCACTTTCCTTTTTTTCTCCTTTCACAAAATGACTAATATGGAAATATAGTTAGCTTGACTACTTGTGCATAACCTATATCAGATTGTTTGCTATCCTAGGAAATGGATAAGGGAAGGAAGGAGAAAAATGTGACCCTCAAAACCATATAAAATGAATGTAGAAAACTAAAATACCACATACACAAACATACACACACAGAGCGAGAGCAAGAGGGAGGGAGGGAAGGAGAGAGAGAGAAAGAGAGAGAGAGAGAGAGAGAGAGAGAGAGAGAGAGAGAGAGAGAGAGAGAGAGAGAGAGAGAGAGAGAGAGAGGAAAGAGAGAGAGAGAAAGGAGAAAGTATATCTGACAATATTCATTCTTTTTGTACACAGTTTAAGTGAGAAGAAATGTAGTACATACTGAGGTGTCTGATTACATCTTTGGATGGCTCAAATGTTTAGGAGTGTTTTATTTATATCAAGCTTAAATCTGTGTTTTAAAACTGTTTCACTTCTAGTTATGTTTTCTGGAGCTGAGAATAACAAGTCTAATCCCTCTTTCACATCAAATACTTGAAGACAGTTATGAATATGTAACCCATAAATCAGATTTTTCACCTGTGATTCATGGAGATATTTCAGGGGAATTCAAGATTTTGGATATGAATAAATTTCTGGGTTTTTTTTTTTTTTATTTAATAGCCTTTTATTTACAGGATATATACATGGGTAACTTTACAGCATTAACAATTGCCAAACCTCTTGTTCCAATTTTTCACCTCTTGCCCCCCTACCCCCTCTCCTAGATGGCAGGATGACCAGTAGATGTTAAATATATTAAAATATAACTTAGATACACAATAAGTATACATGACCAAAACATTATTTTGCTGTACAAAAAGAATCAGACTCTGAATTATTGTACAATTAGCTTGTGAAGGAAATCAAAAATGCATGTGTGCATAAATATAGGGATTGGGAATTCAATGTAATGGTTTTTAGTCATCTCCCAGAGTTCTTTTTCTGGGCATAGCTAGTTCAGTTCATTACTGCTCCATTAGAAATGATTTGGTTGATCTCGTTGCTGAGGATGGCCTGATCCATCAGAACTGGTCATCATCTAGCATTGTTGTTGAAGTATATAATGATCTCCTGGTCCTGCTCATTTCACTCAGCATCAGTTCGTGTAAATTTCTGGGTTTTTAAAGAATAATTTATGCTTTTTCATTTCTATGTATTTTATTTTATTCATTTAAAAGCAGAAATGTTAGAATACATACCAATGTTTCATCCTACTTCCAAATGGGTCCATAAACAAACTAGGTTAAGAATATACTTTGTAAGTATTCTCTTTCTTAGGACAAAAAAGTTTTTGTCCTTTCATTGTTCCCCATGTAGCATAATCTTTTGTTGTGCCATAACATTCTTCTTTACATCCTTAATAAAATGTGAATATTAGAATAGAAAAGGGAACTAAAGCCATAACTCACAGAATCTATTGCCTTCTTATTTTGTAGCAAACCCCACCTGATTTGGCAAGAGCTGAATTGGGAGGAATACGTTATTATGGCCTCTATAGAGGAAAAAGATGATAGAATATCAATTATAATCAATTGTTAATTTTGTCAAATTTAAATATGCCAGGAGATATTTTTAACCAAGTTATCAATAGTTATTAAGTTTCTGTTATGTATCTAGCTTTTTTAATATTTAAGAATAAAAAACAAAATTGAGAGTCATTATTTCAGGGAGATTGCATTTCCTTAGTGGAAGATCCTAATTCTAGTCTTACTTTTCTTATAGGGATAACCCTACAAGGAACAGATCTATAGGGAATCCAAAGGAATCAGTATGACAGAAGCTCCTGAAGTCATATTGGCCATTGAAGATAAAGAAGCTTTTAATTTTCAAAGTGCTTCAGCTTTAGAGGGATTGTTGATTAACCTCACTAAGTATTGTTTATTCTCCTGAAATGCTATGGCATTTCTGTTTATTAATCATTTGGCACATAGTACTACTGCTAACATTGTCATCACTACTACTACTACTACTACTACTGCTGCTGCTGCTGCTGCACTGCTACTTACTTCTCCTCCTCCTCCTCTTCCTTTTCCTTCTCCCACACACTTACACATACTAAACTATAGACAAGTAAAAAGAATATATATATATATATATATATATATATATACACCCCCCACACACACACACACACATGGACATATATACACATATGTATATATGTCTCTGGGTATACATAAATATAAACTCTATGTATTTATAAGTATATGATACACAAATAAATATATACATATATACATACATGAAAAATATTCTATATCTTGTTATCATGGATAACCATTTATCATCAGTCCTTTGAAATAGTAAATATTGTATGCCTGTATGAGTATATAATAATTATTATAGTTTTTAGAGTTGTTTGTCTTTACAGTATTATTTTTACTATATGGATTCTTCTGGTTCTCATTTCATTAATTATTTTATGAATGTCTTCAAATTATTTATTTTTCTAATTGTACTTCTGGTTCTACATAATCTGCTTTGTGTCAATTCTTATAAATTTTTCCACAGCTTTTGAAATCATCTATTTTTTTTCATTTCTTACCACAATATTACATTTCTATATCTTTTACTTTTCAGATTTCATCTTCAACTGGGACAACCTGCAGCAACAAGGTTGCCCATATCCACCAGCCCATAAAAACTGAATGAGCATCAGCCAAAGACTATGAGAAAAATATATAACTTCAAAATGAGGAACTATTTTTCTGAGACTACTGAGAATTGCCTGGCATGTGCCCAAAAGTACTAAAATATATTGGACTGTTCTTGTATAAACACGTGAAGATAGGGTTGGAAGAGGTGTAGGAATAGTTCTCTAGCCATACTTCATAATATGTAGTTCCCAAGGTGCCCTCCTACATCTGTTCTACATTTTGGCAGAAAGGTATTTGACAGGCTGAATTTCTGCATTATAGTAGGCAATGTTATATAAGGCAGGAGTCAGAAGCCTGTAGTTTTCCTTAAAAATATGTAATAAAAATGATTTTTGCTGTTTTCATTGCCTTCTTGAAAGAGTTTAACAGATTTATAGAAAATAAATAAAAACCTGCAATCACTATAAGAAACATTTTAACTAAACCTACATTGGGAGGAATCCTAGGAATGTTTAGTGACTATTATCTAAGACCCCTAAGTAAATACTGGACTGTAATGACAGAAAGTCCTCACCTTTAATTGCCAGAAAAATCATGAAGTATATTGGAATGTACTTTACTGTTTTCATACAGTCTGTTCACATTGGTTTTGGAATTCCCTATACTGTTTCCTCTTAATTGCCTTGGTCAAGTTCTGACCTCTACTTCTGTCTACTCCTAAACTTCAACTGCACCAGAGACATTGTGATAAAAATATATCACTATTCTATTCCTATCTTCTGCAATTTAATTATTTTATATATGGATTTCTAGCTCAAAGTTTTGAGATAATATAGGGTAGCTCTTTCACTGATTGGTTTTGAATTCTGTGATGTTTTATATAAATTGTGGTAATAATAACAACATTAACAACAAAAATAATCATGATAACTTATATAAACATACTACTTTAAGGTTTCTGATGAACTTTATGTGATCTTTTTTGCCAGTCTTAAATCATCAGAATATATCATCATCATCATCATCATTTCCATAGCCAAATAATTCGACCTCTGAGCCTTGTCTATGGATAAATTGTCTTTTTAGATTTGTCTATTCTGGTCTCTAGAGAATAATGATATTCCATTAACAATATTGTAGTTGCAGACTTTTATGCTTGGAAAAACTTGAAAGTGCTTTTGCTCCATTTGGTATAGATAGACTTTGACAACCCAGTATCATTTACACCAATGATGTCAAACTCAAATAAAAACCAATCTCTGTGGGACACATATTGACTTATGTAATAACTGTGATTTTTCAAATATATTGTTTGATGTTGTAGTTATAATGATGAGCCCAATATGGAGTCACTTAGTCTAAGTAGTCATGATCCCCATAAAACACACAGGCAATGACAGTTTTGTACTTGTTCACTCTTCTTATTCATTTTAGCCCTTTGTCAAGCAGTTAATGATTACAGCTTCTGATTGGAGAAAATTCCTGGTAGACTGCAGCAGCCTATGAGTTATTCCTTTTCTCCTGTCTCAGAGAGACAATTCAACCTTTCATCCAGTTTTAGATTCCAAAAACGAAATTTCCTCAGCTGAGCCTTGTGTCAGTAAGTGACCCTGGAAAATTATCTATCATATGAGAATCTAATTAGGAAAGTTCCCTCCCGTATCTAAAAATGATTATCTGTTTTCAGCCTAGCCCTACTGGAATCCTATCTTAAAAAATTTACCTTCCTGGACCTGCCTCCCTCTTCATTGATCTGGGTGAGTTCCTTGCATCCCTAGGGCCAAACTTTTTGTGCCTCTATTGCCATTTAATGTGCGTGTGTGTGTGTGTGTGTGTGTGTTTTGTTTCCTTTCCCTGGCAACTAATAATAAAGTTCATGTTTGTATTTGTTTCCCAAGCAACAATTTCTGGTGAATCTCCTGACTCAAGGTTTGGATTCAGCTTGAGCCATGAAACCCAATAAAGCAACTAAAGAAACCACAAAATAACATTATTATTACTGCACTGTATTTTTATATTATTTTATACATTTTTCCATGAATTTTAATCTGGCTCAGTCCATACTAGGGAGTTGTAGTTTGTGGGCCATGAGTTATATGACATACATGATGTTGTGGAATCAAAGTTAGATTTTTGATATGCAAGGGTAAGGGACAATGGAGAGATAGTCTAAGTATTGGATTAGTATCCATACCTTAAAAGACCTAAGGAAGGTGTTCATAATGATCTGGAGAATCTAAATTGAACATTTATAACATCTCTTAAAGAAGGTCTCTCTTCTTTTCTGACACTGCTACCATCTAGGATAAGCTCTCATCATCTCATAACTGGAGTATTGTAAAAGAATGCTACATTGTGTCTGTTTTCTTCAAGTCTTTTCGGATATTAATTTTTTCCCCTAAATCATAGATAGTATTATGATATCCACACACACACACACACACACACACACACACACACACTCACACACTCAATTAAATCTAATGATTCCCAATTTCCTTCAAGATATAAAATGCTATTTAGTATTCAAAGACCTTCATGACCTAGTCCCTTTATATACCTTATCAGTGTGTTTGCATCTTACTCCGTAAAAGTACTCTTTGATTCAGTGATGATGATCTGGTTATTCCATTAAAAAGATACTGAAATCTTGACTAAAGATTTTTATAGGCTAACCTCCATACCTATAATTTTATCTTCCCTTTGCTCCATCTCCTCACCTTCCTAGATTCCTTTAAGTACTGACCAAAATTTGATCTTTTACCAAAAGCTTAGATCAACCTTTTATTTTATTTTTATTTATTTATTTATTTTATTTATTTTAGTGTTTTCTCCTTATTTTGGTTGAATTAATTTCATTTGTGTGAAACATTTTTAATTTAATGTAATCAGTATTATGTGTTTTATTTCCTGTTATTCTCCATCCTTTTTTTCTCTCATATGTTTATGAAAAAAAAAAACAACCAAAATAAGTAAAAGTAATATGCTTTCATCTTTTTTTTTTTTTCAAACTCCATGCTTCTTTCTCTAGATGTGGGTCATACTTTTCAGTAAGGATCATTTAAAATTGTCTTCAATCATTATATTGTAAAGAAGAGATAAGTCTATCATTAATGACTTATGACATAATGTTGCTGTTAATGTGTACAACATTCTTCTGGTTTTACTCACTTCATTAAACATCAGTTCATGAAATGCTTACCAGGTTTTTCTGAAATCTTCCTGCCTTTCATTTCTTATAGCACAATAATATTCCATTACATTCATATACCACAACTTCTTCAGTCAACTGATGGGCATTTCTTCAATTTCCAGTTCTTTGCCACCACAAAAAGGATTGCTATATGTATTTGCATATATGTGGGTCCTTTTTTCTTTTTTTAGGATCTCTTTTGAATAATGACTTAAAAGTGGTATTGCTAGATCAAAGGGTTTGCAGTTTGTAATCCTTTGGACACAATTCTGAATTGTTCTCCAGAATGGTTAGAACAGTTCACAACTCTACAACAATGCATGAGTGTACCAATTTTTTGACATCTTCCCAAAATATATTATTTCCCTTTTCCATCACATTAGCCAATTTGATAGATGTGATATAACCCTTCATCATTGTTTTAATTTGCATTTTTCTAATCAATAATGATTTCTAATATTTTATATGGCTCCTTAGAGCCATATAAATCTATCATATATATATATATATATATATATATATATATATATATATATATATATATAAAACAGTAGCTTTATATTTTTATCTTATTCATATCCTTTGACTATCAGTTGAGGAATGACTTATATTTTTATAAATATGAAAGTGTAGCACAGTCCAGCAGAGATTGCAAAATTATGCTCCCAGCAAACCAAGAATAAGCATTGGAAATCACTGACTCAACAGCTAGAGTGACAACTTGCAGAGCTCTCAACCCACAAATGGAACATAGGTCAAAAAATTGATAACAAGAAGACATTACATGGGTTTCTTTACTAGCACAGAGACAGAACATTTGCTTTGCCCATATTCAGATCTAGTTGGCAATCCTAGGTGGCAGAGATTCAGGGTAAGGAGGAGAACTAGTACCACAGAGCTAGCAGCTATAGTTAGATCAGGGATCCTCCTCATAGTTCTAGTGCAAAAAAGTTCCTGTGGTCAAGACAAGAGTACAAGCCAAGAGAGTAGTAAATACACCTCTTCAGAGATCATGTCAAGATCTAAGGAACTGACAACTTACAGGTCCCTAGCAATATCTCTGAAAACGACTGCACAAAACTCCTGAATCTTGAGTAAGTGCATCCTCCAACCTGGAAATGGAGCCCTACTTTATCAAAGAGTTAAAAGTCAGCTAATAGGTTGGAGAAAAGAGCAAACAATAGAAAAATATGCTGATTGTAGAAAACTACTGTATTGACAAGGAAAATCAAAACACAGAGAAGATAAAGATGTAAAAGCTTCTACAATCAAAGCTTTCAAAAATATGAAGTGGTTTCAAGTCATGGAAAAAATTAAAAAAAGATATTGAAAATAAAGTAAGAAAGATAGAGGAAAAATGGGAAAACAAATGAGAATGATGCAAGAAAAATCATGAAAAAGTACTCAACAACTTGGTAAAGGAGGCATCAAAAATACTGAAGAAAGTAATACCTTAAAAAAAAAAAACAGACTAGGTCAAATGATAAAGGAAATACAAAAGCTAATGGAGAATAATGCCTTAAAAAGCAGAATTAGTAAAATGGAAAAAAATGCACTGAAGAAAATAACTCCTTTAAAATATATTAGAACAAATGGAAAAGGAGGTACAAAAGCTCAGTAAAGGAAATAATTGCTTAAAAATTATAATTGAGCAAATAGAAATTAATGACTTCATAAGAAATTAAAAAACAATAAAACAAAACCAAAAGAATGAAAAAATAGGAGATATTGTGAAATATCTCACTGATAAAAACAACTGACCTGGAAAATAGATTCAGGAATATTATAGAGAAATTTCAGAGCATAAAGATCATAGAGAAAGACATGATTCATGTCTATTAGAGGCATAGTCAAGATAATACAAAATTAAGCAGCTTCTACCTTAAAGGATCTGAGTGTTTGGAATATGATGTTTCAGAGATCAAAGGAGCTAGGATTACAAGCAAGAATCACCTACCCAGAAACTTCTGGTATAATCCTTCAGGGGAAAAATTGAACTTTCAAAGAAATAGAAATAAAAAATTTTAAAGCATTCTGGATAAAAAAAAAAAAAAAAAAAGACCAGATCTGAATAGAAAATATAACTTTCAAATACAAGACTTGAAAAGCTTACAAAGATAAATAGGAAAGGAAAATCATTAGAAACTTAATAAGTTTAAATGATTTACATTTCTACATGGGAAATGATACTTGTAAGTCACAAGTACTTTCTCATTACTAGAGCAATTGGGATTATATATAGATAGAGGACACAGATGCTAATTGGATATGAAGTGATGATATCTAAAAAGAAAAGATTAATTGGTGAGAAAAGAATGTACTGGAAGAAAGGGAAAAGGGGAAATAGAATGAGCTAAATTATCTTACATAAAAGATAGAAAATTTTAAGGTAGAGGGGAAGAGGAGGTGGGTAAGAGAAGGGAAATTAATTTTACTTTCATCAAAATTGATTCTAAAAAGTGAATAACATACACACTCAATTAGGTATAGCTTATTGTACAGCATAATAGGAGGGGAAGAAGATAAGAAAGGGGATGATTTAAGAAAGGACAGATTTGGAAAGGGAATAGTCAAAACCAAAACACTTTGAGGAAGATCAATGTTAGAAGAAAGAAGGAATAGAATAAATGGGGAAATACAGTTAGCAAGAGTAATCGTTAAAAAAAAATAATAATAATCAAAGTTTCTCTAATAAAGGCCTCATTTCTCAAACACATAGGGAACTGACTCAAATTCATAAAATTAAGAGCCATTCCCCAATTAAAAAATTATTAAAAGATAAAAAACACTTTTCAGATGAAGTAATCATAGTTATCTATAAATACATCAAAATCCTTAAATTCACTATTGATTAGAGAAATGAAAATTAAAACAATTCTGAAGTAAATTGTTTTCTTTCCAATTAATTTTTATTCAATAATTCTATAGCCCTTTATTAAACATATTTATTTTATTATTATTGGAAAAGATTGCTTAATTCATAATTTTCTTCCTTTGTTTTCATTTCTTAACCTAATTTTCCTCTACCACTCTTATTTTATTTTGAAAATAATTTTAAGTATTCCAGAATTTCTTATTTTAGCTTGAGCCCAATTCATATTTTCTCCCATTGAAATTTTATTTCTACCTATTTTAACTTTATTTTTTTCTTCTGAGTTTATGTCTTGACTTTCTACATCATCATAGAATATTTTTTGTGGTCAAGTATGTTTTTTTTTTCATTTGCTCTTTTGCCACATTTCTAAATTTTGAACTACTATATTGTAAAGTTGGGCTCTATTTTTGGTGTGGGGTAAGGTGGAGATGCACTGTCTCAAGCTTTAGGTCTTTTTTTATTTCAGTTTTTAGAGCGAATTCTGGGGTTTTAGAAGTGTTCAGTCGTCCAAGATGGCATGATCTAGGGAAAGTTGTGACCAAGCTGTCCTTGACTAGACTCTAATCTTTATCCAAAAAGGTCCTCCAATCCTTGAGAATTGCAAAAATGCAGCTCTTTTATGCCTTGTTCCCTTGGGATTAGTAGTGATACTATTCTTTAGAAGCCATGATCCATGTGACCAAAACTGATACTGCTTCTTAGGGCTTCCACTTGCTCATGACTAAAAGAGATCCTCTCTATTTTTGAATTATGCCCAGAAGTATCTAAAGGCAATGAAATTGGCAAATAGCATCTGGTCCTGCTACCAAAGCCAACACAAAGGTGCGCTGCGCTGTAATCTCTTTCTGTGTAGTTGCCAGATCTCCTTACTGTCTTTGGCTCGAGAGTTACAGAAGCTGCTGCTGTTTCTGTCATCATCAACTGGTTTACCTCTGATAGTTCATCCACATGGGCCATGTCACAGATTTCAATCTCTTAAATTGTCTTGGGATAGATGAATATTTCAGCCTCAATTTTTTTCTCCTCTGCCTCTCCAAATTTTGATGTGATGTGCTTTTTAAAATATTTGTAGAAGAGTATGGGGAGCACTCAAATAACAGTTTTCTGTACTCCACCATCTTGGCTCCAAACCTGGAAGTTGTCCTAAAATATTTAAATGTATTATTTCTTTTAATAGAATAAATTCTTAGCAGCCTCAAACTTACATATTTTGTTTTTCTTCCTTCAATCTTCTTACACTTGAAATTTCTCATTCCTGGAAATTCTTATTTCATTTCTTACATCTAGAATTCCATTATGCCATTTTTATTACCTTCCTAGACAATCCTCAAGACCCAGCTTAAGTTTGATTTATTTGTGATTTCTATTTTCTACTCACTTAGAAATATATTCTTCTTATATTTTCTTAACACTATGTATTCATTCAATCAATATATCATATTATATTTTAAATTTTTATCCATCTCTTCTTATATTCAATGTCATCTAAATTATACTATCTTTAAATTCTGTATCTTTGGAAGGTTTTTGTTTTGTTTTTAATCAGTGCATCTCCTGTAATGCCAATCAGAATGACTTCTTCATCGGAAGGAAGAAATTATCCAGGGCCTGAATTCATTTATTGAAATGATTTAACAAATGATTTCTTTCAACCTTTAAAAGAACAAATATCACCAATATGACAGAGATTATTCATAAATATGGAAAGGATGGAACTCTATCCACTACTTTTTATGAGGTAAATATAGCACATATTTTAAAACTTGGCTAAGTTATTACTCCAAAAAATAATGAATTAATATGTTTCAGGTTTTTACAAATGTTGAAAAAGACACATTCATATGATATGTGCAAAACATAATGTACTATACAAATGTCAATTATGAATGTCTATAATTATTAAATAACTGAACAAATTAGGTTTAAGACAAAAGGAGGCATGAACTTGTAATTCAAAAATTTATTATCTAGTTGGGCATTTGACTAATGTATACAAGACAATTAGAAAACAATAGGAAAGTGTTTAATGAAGTGATAATTTTACAACACTTTGTAAGTAAAATAGGGATATTGCAAAATAATCTTTTAATCTTTGTTTCATAAGTTTCCTACTGATGATACCAAGATAATGCTTATCTACTATTATCTTAAAGTGGTTCCAACCACTAACACAAGTGTAAAATCCATTACTTAAATCTGTAATGAAAAGCACTGGACAAGGGGAAAATGTTCTTAGTGTCAAGGGAGTAAGTGATTTATATATCAGTATGGAAATAATTCTTGGTTCATTAGATTTTCTTGAATTTCAACAGCCCTCCTTCATGTACTTCTGCAATTTTCAGGATCAGGAAAAGAGTAACAAGACTTTTTTTCCCCCCATGTATCTAAAATAAAGTCATCCACAATTAAAATGGTTTGCTGGAAACAGATGGACTTCCTGCAGAGATTAACCCAATTATCCTTGGTTTAAGAGCCAGAAAAAGCCATAAGATCATTATCTTACAAGGCAAGAATTTTACCGTGATGCCAATCTCATTATATGAGTGAATGGAGGTGTTTAGTGATTTCCCCCCTGAATAAATATTCTTAATAGATTTAGTTTTTCAACCCTTCAAATGCTCATTACTTTAAAAGTAGAAGATCTGGGAAGACAAATTGTGTTCTTCTCTGAAATTAGAGATAATCTTATCAATAGTGTCACCTTACTTCTTCATTGTAGAAAGGGATTATTAAAGACTAGAATGACAATTCTTTATTTTTTTTTTTTTTTTGGTCACCTCACAATTTAATTCAACTGTGTTTTAAATTTGCCTTAAATGAATTTCTTGTTCAAAGAATAACATCAGATGTGCATCTAGATATTTGGTAGCTGATTACAAATTATAAATATTTGGGATACATTTAGATATGAGAGGTTTTTGTGTATGTGTGTGATATGTCCCAATAGCCATGAAACATCATCATCACCACCACTATTTCCAAAATCATCATATATCTGATTCATCAGGCTTGTATGTAATTGTTTAAAAAAACATAGTAATAGTAGTAGTAACAAAAAGGAGAAAAAGGAGTAGACAGAAGGAGGGAGAAAAAAATATACATAACATATTTAGGCCAAATGAGAAGCACTTTACAATTATTTGATATTCATAATAACCCTGGGAGTAGGTATTACTAGCCCAATTTTACAGATGCAGAAACTGAGGCAAACAGAACTCAATTGATTTGTTCAAGATCAAGTAGTAAGTGACTAAGGCCATATTTGAATTCAGGTATTCCCAAATTCAGACCCAGATTTTTATTGACTGAATTGCCAAGCTTCTTTCCTCTCTTACATCTAGCTTATAACCAAGTGATCTACTAATATATCACACCTGAAGAGCAAAGAATAATCCTATGTTTCATGTGGAAAAGGACAGGTGTGATTAGAGCTTACTGGAGTGAAGTTGACAAGTTCAATTGTCCTAATCCAATATTTCCCTTTAATTTTACATAAATATAACTATAGATATATCTGTATTTATGTACAGACAGACAGATAGATAGATATTTTTTCCTCCTTGCATAATACTCTCAGCCAACTGAATTCTTGTCTATACTTTCATACTGGTTTCAAGTAGAAACAAATACTATATTTGATTCTCAGCTAATCAATCCTTTGTAGATTACTATCTCATCTGAATATCTATAGGGATAGTTTATACACCATATTCATACAATGTAGTCCCATTGTCTTCTTGTCTTTGTGTTCTTGATACTCAGCATTGTTGTTACTGTGTACAATATATTCTTGGTTCTATTCGTTTCACTCAGCATCAGTTTGTATAAATCTTTCCAGGCCTTTCTAAAATCAATTATTTTGCCACTTTTATAAAACAAAAATATTCCATTACCTTCATATGCCATAACTTATTCAGTCATTCCCCAATTGATGGGCATCTACTAATTTTCCACTTTTTTGTTAGAAGTGATACTTCTAGATCAAAAGGTGCACAGTTTTATAGCCCTTCAGAATAGTTCCACACTACTCTTCAAATGGTTGGATCATTTCACAACTTTACCAACAAGAGATTAACGTCCCAGTTTTCCTACATCGAGTCAAGATTTATCATTATCTTTTTCTGTCATCTTAGTCAATCTGAGAAGTGTGAGATGGTAGCACAGAATTGTTTTAATTTGCATTTCTATAATCAATGGGGATTTATAGTATTTTTTCATATGAGTATAGATGGCTTTTATTTCATCATATTAAAACTGTATGATCTTATCTCTTGACCATTTGTCAATTGGAGAATGACTTGTATTCTTACAAATTTCATAGTTCTACATACATTTTAGAAATTAAGCCTTTATGAGAAACATAGACTGTTAAAAAAGTTCCCAACGTTATGCTTTTAAAATAATTTTTTTAATCTTGGTTATGTTGATTTTGTTTATGCCAAAACCTTTTAATGTAATGTAAACAAGTTGTCCATTTTGCATCTCAAAATGTTCTCTAGTAATTTGGTCATAAATTCCTCCCTTCCCTAAGATTTCATAGACAAACTATAACTTGCTCTCCTAATTTGTTTATGGTATCACCCTTTATGCCCAAATCATGTACCCATTTAGATCTTATTTTCATAGAGTGTGACATGTAGATCTATGCTGAATTTCTGACTTTTTTTTTTAAGTTTTCCCAGCAATTTTTGTGAAATAGTGAGTTCTTATCCTAAAAGCCGGAGTTTTGAAGTTTATCAAATACTAGATTACTACAGACTTTGATTTTTTTATGTCATGTGTGTCAAATCTATTTCAGTGATCCACCACTCTATTTCTTAGCTAGTCACAAATGCTTTTGATGACTGCTGTTTTATAATATACCCTTAGGTTTAGTAGTCCTAGATCACCATCCTTTGTATATTTTTTTCATTAATTCCCTTGATATTCTTCAGTTTTTGTCCTTCCAGATGAATTTTGCTAGGATTTTTTTCTAGTTCTATAAAATATTATTTTGACAATTTGACTGATACAGCATTGAACAAGTAGAACAATTTAGGAATAATTGTCATTTTTATTATATTATCTCAGCCTACCCACGAGTAATTGATATTTATCCAGCTGTTTGTGTATTTGTTTGCTAAGTATTTTGTAATTGTGTTCAAATATTTCCTACATTTGATAGACAACAAAATATTTTATTTTATCTACATTTATTTTTAATGGAATTTATCTATCTCTTGCTGCTGTATTGTGTTAGTATCATATAAAAATGTTGATAATGTGTGTGGAAACTAATGTAAACAAGATTAGAAGGGAAGCAACAAACTGGGAAAACATCTTCACAGTTAAAGGTTCTGATAAAGGCCTCATTTCCAAAATATATAGAGAACTGACTCTAATTTATAAGAAACCAAGCCATTCTCCAATTGATAAATGGTCAAAGGATATGAACAGACAATTTTCAGATGATGAAATTGAAATCATTACCACTCATATGAAAGAGTGTTTCAAATCATTATTAATCAGAGAAATGCAAATTAAGACAACTCTGAGATACCACTACACACCTGTCAGATTGGCTAAGATGACAGGAAAAATAATGATGATTGTTGGAGGGGATGCGGGAAAACTGGGACACTGATACATTGTTGGTGGAGCTGTGAACGAATCCAACCATTCTGGAGAGCAATCTGGAATTATGCCCAAAAAGTTATCAAACTGTGCATACCCTTTGATCCAGCAGTGTTTCTACTGGGCTTATACCCCAAGGAGATACTAAAGAAGGGAAAGGGACCAGTATGTGTCAAAATGTTTGTGGCAGCCCTGTTTGTAATGTCTAGAAGCTGGAAACTGAGTGGATGTCCATCAACTGGAGAATGGTTGTATAAATTGTGGTATATGAAGTCATGGAATATTATTGTTCTGTAAGAAATGACCAGCAGGATGAATACAGAGAGGCTTGGAGAGAATTACATGAATTGATGCCAAGTGAAATGAGCAGAACCAAGAGATCATTATATACATCAACAACGATACTGTATGAAGATGTAATCTGATGGAAGTGGATTTCTTTGACAAAGAGACCTAATTCAGTTTCAATTGATCAATGATGGACAGAAGCAGCTACACCCAAAGAAAAAACACTGGGAAATGAATGTAAATTGTTTGCATTTTTGTTTTTCTTCCTGGGTTATTTTTACCTTCTGAATCCAATTCTCCCTGTGCAGCAAGAAAACTGTTTGGATCTGCACACATACATTGTATCTAGGATATATTAGGACATATTCAATATATATAGGACTGCTTCCCATCTAGGGGAGGGGGTGGAGGGTGGGAGGGAAAAATCGAAACAGAAGTGAGTGCAAGGGATAATGTTGTAAAAAAAATTATCCTGGCATGGATTCTGTCAATAAAAAGTTACTATAATAATAACATAAAAAAAAAAAGATAATGTGTGTGGATTTGTTTTATATCCTGCAAAGCTGTTGATTGTTTTGAATAGTTTTTTGGTTGAGTCTCTAGAATCCTCTAAGTATACCATCATATCTGCAAAGATAATGTGTTTTATTTCATCATTGTTGACTCTAATTCCTTCTATTAATTTTTATTTTATTATTGCTAGAGCCAACAATGAATAATAGTAGTGATAATGGACATTCTTATTTCATCTCTGATCTTATTGGGAATAATTCTCACTACTCCCCCTTTTATGGATTTTTACAGATGCTGCTTATCATTTTAAAGAAAACTCAATTTATTTCTATGTTCTCTATTGTTTTTAACAGAAATGGGTACACTATATTTTTCAAAAGTTTTTTCTACATCTATTGAGATTATATGATTTCTGTTAATTTTGTTATTTATATGGTCAATTTTGGTAATAGTTTTCCTGATATTGAACCAGCCCAGAATTCCTGATATAAATCCCACATGATCACGGTGATAAGTTGTTGTAATCTTATTGCCCTGATATTTTATTTCATTTTTTGTATTAATATTTTTAGGGAGATTGATCTGTAATTTTCTTTCTCTTTTTTAGCTCTTCCTGATTAAGGTATAAGTACTATATTTATGTCATAGAAATTGGCAGGACTTATCTTTACTTATTTTTTCCAAATACTTTACTAAGTATTAGAATGAACTGTTTTTTAAGTATTTGATAGGATTCACTTATAAGTCCATCTGGCCTTGGCTATCTTTTCTTAGGGAATTCATTGATGGTGTATTCAATTTTTTTTTTTAAATGGGACTATTTAAATAACTTATTTCCTCTCCTGTTAATCTAGGCAATTTATATATTTTTTGTAAATATTCATCCATTTTAACTAAAAATTTTCAGATTTGTTAGCAGTTTGTCAAAACAGTTCCTACTATTGCTTTAATTTTTTCCCCCCATTGGTGGTAAGTTAACCCTTTTCATTTTTGATGCTGGGCATTTGTCAGTTTTATTTTTCTCTTTTTAAATTAAACTAACCAATGATTTGTCTATTTTGTGCTTTTTTTCATAAAACCAAATGTCAATTTTATTAAATAATTCAAAATTTTTCTTAGTTTCAGTTTTGTTAATCTCTCCTTTGATTTTTATAATTTCTAATTTGATATTTAATTGGAATTATTAATTTGCTCATTTTCTAGCTTTTTTGTAGTTGCATTCCCAATTCACTGATCTCTTCTTTCTCTATTTTATTCATATAACTTTTTAGACATATAAAATTTCCCCTAAGAATTGCTTTGACTGCATCCCTTAAGTTTTGGTATATTTTTCTCATTATTGTCATTATCTTGAATGTGATTATTGATTGTTTTTGTGATTTGTTATTTGACTCAATTTAGAATTTGATTATTTAATTTCCTATTGGTTTTCAGTTTTTTTTTTCTTTTTCTGACCCTTTGTTGAATGCAAATAATGTATATGATACACTCAAATGGAAAACAGCAAGAAGTATAAGAATTATGAGAAGTGGACATTCTCTGTGAAGTGCTCAGGGCAAAGTTTTGGGAAAAGGTAGCATTTGAATTAAGGTCTTGGTTGAAGAATGAAATTTGGGTTGATGAAAAGAAAAGAAAGGGAATCAATATAAAAAATACATGCAATATCATGAGAAAAAAAAACTGATATTAAAAACAAATAACATGTTAGAGAGCTAGAGAATAAACTTATTATTTTCCCCAATTAAAAACCAATGTTTTTTCATAAAATGTACAAGCACATAGATGTGTTGAACAATGGAGCCTTGGGTCTTTTAAAAAAGAAAATTGCAAACAAATATGGATACACCCTTTAGAATTATATGAAAATATGTATATAGGAGGATATGAAAGATAAAGAGAATAATAAAAAAAATTATGATTTAGTAGTGCTCCAAAATAGTGGGGTGGAGGAATCAATATTTCCATGTGTCTTGGCAATGGGATTTAAGTACTATGGAACTTGGTGCAGTGATCTTCTCTTAGTCAGAACAGTGTCATTTCCTTTAAGAAGACAATGATCATCTTTTTTTTTTATTCCCTCAGGCTTGAAATTTATCTAGCAAAAGGAAATGAACTATTGTCTTTTATTCTGATCCATATGAATTTATGGATAAAAAAGATTAAAAACTTTCATTTGCAAATGAAAATGTCCATCTCCACATGAAATCTGATATTTTAAAAATAAATTTTATGTAGTCACTTAACTTTTCCCCAAAACCTTTTATACTTTTTCCATCTCTACTTATACAATTGTCATAATGGAAATTTATTTTCAAATTAATGATCCTAAAACTGTTTCACAAAGAGCAAAAAACAAAAAAATAAATAAATAAATAAATTGTATCAAGTAGATTGGAATTATGAATGCTTAATAGGGAACTCAGACACATTACAAAGAAATTCAAAATGTAGTATTTGAAATAGAACTTTAACTTAATGAAAAAAAATCATTCATTATATTTCTACATTCTTTTAATGTCTTGGTAAAGAAGAGTTTTATTCATATCTAATTCTTTGCTATTCAGCATGAAATAATTAAAATTGAATGTATAATAATTTTATTTCTACTACAGTCAAGCGAGTTCTATTTTATAAATGTAAGTTGGTCTCCTTCCTAGAAGAGATGGGAAATGACTTAAAGAATACTTATCCATATTCTAGTTGAGTTAGGTAACAATCTAACACTAACCCCTAAAAATTACGTTACTGAAGTGTCCTCTGATCAAGAAGAAAAGGCTACAAATACTAGAGTGGCAATGTAACCCTTGCCTGGAGGTTAGAAAAATAACAAATTCCAGTGTCTTTCAGAAAAAAAGAAAAAGGTGCTCTATGATCTGAGAAGGTATTAGATAGATGCCTGCCTCCCATGAAGTATGATATAGACCCAAATGAGGAAAGAGATTATTTAGTAAAGTTAGAGGAAAGTTAAATTTCAAGTTCAAGGAAAAAGACAGTTGTATTTGTAATAATGAATGGATTTGTAAATAGTAATGATGTTTTTGTTTTTCTGGGTGCTGTATTCAAATCATATTAGACAATTTCCATTGTCTTGAACAAGTGAATATTGCCTACTTTTGGTGATTCATAAAGACAAACATAAATTCCTATGAGAAAACATAAATAAGATTTAGATAAGAAACCAAAGACTTTGGGGTCAAGTTATGTTTTACTTACAACTGCCCATTGAAGTCAATGAATGAAGGAAATTATTTAGAAAGTTAGCAGCAGGATGGATTGCTATTGCATGTAAGTTATGTTATGACTACCTAAAAACTAATTTAGGAATACTCACAATAGCCAAGTGCTTACATGGTAGTTAGAAGAAGCAATTCCAGTATACTGTCAAGTTCTCTCTAAAGAATTTTGTATTTGATTGTTAGATATGGGAGACATTGCATAGAACATCCCATAATGATATACGCTAATGGAAGAAGATACTGTACTCAATAAAGAAATAAGAATTTAAGTTTCTCAAAAGAAACATGAAATATTGAAATCTAGATGTAGATATAGATATATTATATATAGATATGTGTGCATAGATATAGATACAGATACAGATATATACATACACATACATATACACACATAGAGAGCCACAAATCTCCCTTTAACCCCCCCATTTCTAAGCAATCTACATTTAAGAAAACATATATTTATATATACATATGTACACAAATCTCCCTTTAACCCCCCCATTTCTAAGCAATCTACATTTAAGAAAACATATATTTATATATACATATGTAGATATATACATACATACACATGCATTCTCCATATACATGCACAATCCTGAGTCCTTATGGAAATTTATGTGAAAATTTGGTTGTCCAGAAAAGTTTATCAGTATTGTATGTCAATTTTTATTATGACGTGCTTCCCTGGGTTCTGTACAGTGGACAATGTTCTTGTCCTTTTCTAATCACTAATGGAGTGAAAAAATTCTGTGTACTTGCTTCTATGATTTTTAGCATGATATTTCTAACCATGCTGTCAAAAGCTTTCAATAAGAATAAACATGGCATCAAGATTAGCTATCACATTGATGGTAAATTCTTTAGCTTGAAAAAACTACAAGCCAAAACTAAAGTGGAACATGACTGGCACATGATTTTTTTTGTGTGTATTTCCCAAAGCTGAGATGCCACATCAATTTTAAGCTGCTTATGTTAATTTTGGCCTAATAACACCAAGAAAATGCAGTATTCCATCAGCTAGCACCACATCATCCATGTCTGGAACCACTGGTTATAACAAATGGAGAAGTTTTGAATGCTGTGAATAAGTAAATTTATCTTGGTAGTGTATTTTGCAGGGATGTTCACATTGATAATGATAGTGACACACACATTGCCAGAGCTAGCTAATGTTTGAGAGGCACTGAAGAAAAGGGTGGGAGAGGAGAGTTATTAGACTGAAAACCAAACTGAATGTCTACAGAGCTGTTGTGGTGACTGTATTGATGCATCTGTAAAACCTGGACAATATACCAAAGCCAGGTTAGGAAACTGAATCACATCCATTTGAGCTCTTAGGAAGAATCTGAAGATCATTTGGCTGGATAAGATATATAATATTGAAATCCTTTCACAAACTACACTACCCATTATTCAATGAGATGGTAGAGAATAGAAAGAACTTTGAGTTCTTCCTGGCTTCCCTCAGATTCAACACCAGATTAATCCTCTGAACTGGTTTCGAAGTGAAAGAAGCTACTGATATTTGAAGTCTAACAAATTTCCAGGAGAAGATATTTTGGAAGAATTTCAGGAAAGTTCTGTCTCAATCAGGTGGGGGACATGGCCCAGCTCAAGAACAGCACAAGTATCCCAGGGAAGTGTAGCATCTGCTCAGTGGGGGAATCTAATGGGAGGATCTTAGCCAAAATACAGCAGCACTGACTACTCTGTCCTGCATCAGAAGCCAATGGATCAACAGACTAGCTGTGAGACCTCCAATGCAACAACAGAAGGCCAATAGTGAGCATAGAAAGCCAGCAGCTTGGCTCCAGTGCAGCATGAAGCTGCTGTTGCCTATAGAAGAAGGTTGGGACAATCTGCCCTTTGCTCTAAGAGCAGATCTTAATCTTTTAAAATGAGCAAAAAAGCAAAAAGAGTTCTAACAATAGATAACTATTATGGAGACAGGGAAGAACAGACTTCAAACCATGAGGACACTGAAGGCAAAACATCCAGATCAAACTTAAAAGTGTGATATGATTTGGTCCCTGGGGTCTCATGAAGGTGTTCATGATCTATATCTGGCCATTGTTTGGGTCTTAGTTGACTCAAAGTTAAATGTGAATAGCAGTAATTTCTGTTTTGTTCAGAAATTCTGATGGATTTTTCTCTTCATATTTATTTATTTAGTTTTTTTGACTAGGTGAAATTTTTACTTAGGCCTCAATTTTTACATAACATTAATCACTAAATAAATGTGGACCCAATCAAACTGAGATCTGTTGAAGACCTTAGTTTAAAAAGACCAAGGTCTCCCGCTGTGTCTAGGGCCATCTCTAGTCATCCTGATAGCACTGGACCCAGAAGACTCTAGAGGGGAAAGAGAGGCAGGTGACCTTGTACAGACCTCCCTCACATGTCCAGTTAACCTGGAAAGCAGAAACAGAAGAGGCAATTTAAAAGTTACTGGCCTACCTGAAGGCCATGACCAAAAAAAGAGTCTGGATAGCATTCTTCAAGATATCATCAAGGAAAATTGCCCCAATGTTCTAGAAACATAGGAGGAAATACTCATTGAAAGAATCCATAAGTTACCTCCAGAAAGAGATATAAGGAAAATCAAAAGAAAAAGCTAGGCTGTTTTGCTTTGTTGTTGAAACAAATTACAAATCTAACTTTATTTTTTTATTATTAAAGCTTTTTATTTTAAAAACATATGCTGATATGCCCAGAGAAAGAACTCTGGGAGATGACTAAAAACCATTACATTGAATTCCCAATCCCCATATTTTTTCCCACCTGCATTTTTGATTTCCTTCACAAGCTAATTGTACAATATTTCAGAGTCTGATTCTTTTTGTACAGCAAAATAATGATTTGGTCATGTATACTTATTGTGTATCTAATTTATATTTTAATATATTTAACATCTGCTGGTCATCCTGCCATCTGGGGGAGAGGGTGGGGGGTAAGAGGTGAAAAATTGGAACAAGAGGTTTGGCAATTGTTAATGCTGTAAAGTTACCCATACATATAACCTATAAATAAAAGGCTATTAAATAAAAAAAAAAAACATGCTGAGATAATTTTCAACATTAATCCTTGCAAAATTTTTTGTTCCATTTTTTCCCCTTCTCCCCATTTCTTCCCTTAGAAGGCAAGTAATTCAATGTATGTAAAAATGTGCAATTCATCTATACACATTTCTACAATTATCATGTTGAACAAGAAAAATCTGAAATACCACTACACACTTGTCAGATTGGCTAAGATGACAGGAAAAGATAGTGACAAATGTTGGAGGGGATGTGAGGAAACTGGGACACATGCATTATTGTTGGAGTTATGAACAGATCCATCCATTCTGGAAAGCAATTTGGAACTATGTTCAAAATGTTCTCAAAGTGTGCATACCCTTTGATCCAGCAGTGTTACTACTGGGATTATATGCCAAAGAGATATTAAAGAAGGGAAAGGGACCTATATGTGCAAAAATGTTTGTGGAAGCCTTTTTTGTAATGTCTAGAAACTGGAAATTGAATGGATGCCCGTCAATTGGAGAATGGTTGGGTAAATTGTGATATGAGAATGTTATGGAATATTATTGTTCTGTAAGAAATGACCAGCAGGATGAATACAGAGAGGCCTGGAGATATGAACTGATGCTAAGTGAAATGAGCAGAACCAGGAGATCATTACACAGTTCAAAAATAATACTATATGAGGATTAATTCTGATGGAAGTGGCTATCTTCAACAATGAGAGGATTCAAATCAATTTTAATTGATCATTAATGAACAGAACCAGCTGCACCCAATGAAAGAACACAGGAAATGAATGTGGACAACAACATAGCATTTACACTCTTTCTGTTATTGTTTGCTTTTATTTTTGTTTTTCTTCCCAGGTTATTTTTAACCTTCTTTCTAAATCCGATTTTCCTTGTGTACCAAGACAACTGTATAAATATGTATACATATATTGTATTTAACATATACTTTAACATATTCAACATCTATGGGACTACCTGCCATCTAGAGGAGGGGGTGGAGGGAAGGAGGAGAAATGTTGGAACAGAAGTTTTTGCAAGGGTCAATGTTGAAAAATTACCCATGCATATGTTTTGTCAATAAAAAGCTATAATTAAAAAAGAAAAAAATCAGATCAAAAAGGAAAACTAAATGCAAGCAAACAAGAAAAAGAATGAAAATATTGTGATCCATTCTCTTTCATCCCTTTCATTTTTTCTCATTTTTTCTTATATCTTTTTTATTTGCCCTTTAAAGTCTTTCATGAGCATTCCAAGAAGTATCTTTGGGCTTGAGATCAGTTCATATCATTCTTTGAGGTTTTAATATTTGGTCATAATTTCTGTTTCATCGGCAAGCCTTTGTTTGCCACATAAAATCCCCCCTAAATTTTCATTTAACTTCTTATGTTGACCTGTGGTATATTGAAAGCACTGTGGGGAAAGTTGTGATGTGGAAGGGATGACTGCACAAGGTATATATATATATATATATATATATATATATACACATATGTATGAATATGTATATGTCTGTGTGGTTTTTAAATTCTAAATTATTCTCCTTCAGGTTCTTCCCCACCCATTGAGAAGTCAAGCAATGTAATACCCTTTATATATGTGAAGACATATAAAACATTAACCATATTGCAAAAAAATTAAGAAGCTAAGTCCATTCATTCTCTCTCTGAGGATGGACAACATTTTTTAAGAAGGGTCCTTCAGAAATTTCACAGATTATTGGATTCATCAGAATAGCTTACTCTTTTCCAGTTCATTGTTATTATAATTTCCCTAATATTATGTACAATATTCTCCTCATTCTACTCAGCTTACTTTCCTTACTATCAGTTCATATATATTGCTCCAAGTTTTGCTGAAACCACCATTCATTCTTTTTTTAAATAGCAAAATAGTATTCAATCATAATTATATACTACATCAGCTCAGCCATTTTCCAATTGCTAGGTCTCCCCTCAATTTCTAAATCTTTGCCACCACTAAAAGCTACAATATTTTTGTTTATAGGAATCTTTATTTTTTTCTTTTAACAAAGAGTTAGAAGCTGAATAATAGAGTAGGAAAATGAGCAGACAACAGAAAAAAATTCTGACCATAGAAAGTTATTACAGTGACAAGGAAGATCAAGACATACACTAGGAAGAAGATAACAAAGACAAAGCTACTACATCCAAAGTCTTCAAAAAATAAGAATTGGGCTCAACAGGAGTGCCAGAAAAGGAAACACCAAAAAATAAAATACAAAATTGATTAATTGGGAAAGGAAACACAAAAGTTCATTAAAAATATAATTCCTTAAAAATTAGATTTGAGCAAATGGAAGCTAATGACTTTATAAGAAATCAGGATACAATAAAGCAAAATTTAAAAAATAGAAAAAAGTGAAATATCTTATGAGAAAAACACCTAGAAAAGAAATCCAGGAGAGACAGTTAAATTATATATTGGACTACCTGAATGTAATGAACAAAAAAGAATCTGGATATCATCTTTCAAGAAATTATCAAGAAAACTTGTGCTGATATTCTAGTAGCAGATCAGTGCCTGAAAGAGATCCCAAAATGAAAACTTGCAGGAGTATCATAGCCAAATTCAGGCACTCCCCTATTAAGAAGAAAATATTGCAAACAACCAGAAAGAAACAATTCAACAATAGTGGAATCACAGTCAGGATAACAAGATTTAGCAGCTCCTAACTTAAAAAATCAGAAAGCTTGGAATATGATATTCTGGAGAACAATGGAGCTATGATTACAATCACCCAGCCAGCAAAACTCCTTCAGAAGAAAAGGTGAACTGTCAATGAAAAAGAGGATTTTCAAATATTTGTGATGAAAAGACCAGAGCTGAATGGAAAATGATTTTCAAATACAGGATTCAGCAGAATCATAAGCGGTTAATCAGGAAAGTGATATCATAAGAAGCTTTATAAGGTTTATCTGTTTATATACCTACATGGGAGGATGATACTTGTAAACCATTAGAACTTTCTCATTATTGTGGCAGTTTGCAGGTGTATATATGGAGAGAGGACCCAGATTTGAACACCATATGAAGGGATAATATCTTTTAAAAAATATGAAATTATGGGGTGAGAAAGGAATGTATTGGGAGAAAGAGAAAGGCAGAAGTGTAATGGTGCAGATTATCTGCCATAAAAAAGAGGCAACGAAAATGAACTCACACTTATTCCCATGTTTCCAGGACATGTCTAATATTGACTATGTATGCATGTATATATATATATATATATATATATGTATGTGCATTACAGTGTATGTACATGTGTATACATATCTATATTTAGACATACACACATATTCTACAGATACTTCACATAGAAAGTTGTTACAAATGCATATCCAATATCATCCATATATAGATATGTTTATGTAATTAAATATATTATGTTTTATATATAAAATATGGAAACAATTACTTTAGATATGTCAATTCTATATACATATATAGGTAGAATATGTATATGCACTGCATATATGGTCAATTTATTATTTTATCTCATATAAATATATACTTTTTCTACATATAGATATACATATACATACACATACCTATTTTTAATTTTTTTTCCCCCTTCACTTAAGGATTGAGGATTTGGTGAACCAGGTGTTACTGAAGTTGTTGGCACTACCCATTATAAGATATTGGTGCCAAAGCTCAATATTGTGCATGGGCATAAAGCCAGGGAAAATGCAAATGCTGCCAGCTTAAAACTCCACCATGCTGCCAAGAGGGCTCCACTAAGGATTACACTTGTTGGCCTTCCCAGTACTGGCTTTGCCTACCTTAATATGCCACATTTTCAGTCAAGGAAAAGTCATATTTATTATGTTATTTCTTTGATTTTTTAAGCAATGGTAGTCAACCTGTTGACCTGTGGTTAAGGATCCATGGGTAACTATGGAATTACTTTGTGTGAGATCTTTGTATTCATTCTTTCACTAAGTATGTTCAATTTTTTATTTTTATTCAATGCCAACAAAACATTCAACATGAATGATGAGTTTTGTGTTGATGGTTTTATCTTATTGATGCTCTATCTGTGCTTAATAGAGAAAGGAAAAAAAAATCCTTAAAAATTATCTACATACATATACACACAAACACACACAGTTGTTTTCTGTCTGTATGTTTATTCTTGTACCTAGATTAATGTGATAAAATTGTAAAATAAATGATGCCTTTTCCCACAACATATGTTTATGAATATTTTTTTTCACTAATTACACTAAACTCTAAATACTAAAACACACTATATATGGAGCTGGATCAAAGTTTCGCATATTCTTCAATTAGAAAAGCCTTCTTACATCTGAAACAGCAAACAATATCAGCATCTTAATAAATATAATTGCATACTATGTAAACAAGCTGGCTTTTTCAATATATCCACATTCATACCCTTTGATCCAGCAGTGTTACTACTGGGATTATATCCCAAAGAGATTATAAAGAAGGGAAAGGGACCTGTATGTGCACGAATGTTTGTGGCAGCCCTTTTTGTAGTGGCTAGAAACTGGAAACTGAATGGATGTCCATCAGTTGGAGAATGGCTGAATAAATTGTGGTATATGAATATTATGGAATATTACTGTTCTGTAAGAAATGACCAACAGGATGATTTCAGAAAGGCCTGGATAGACTTACACGAACTGATGCTGAGTGAAATGAGCAGGACCAGGAGATCATTATATACTTCAACAACAATACTATATGATGACCATCTGATGGACCTGGCCATCCTCAGCAACGAGATCAACCAAATCATTTCCAATGGAGCAGTAATGAACTGAACCAGCTATGCCCAGAGAAAGAACTCTGGGAGATGACTAAAAACCATTACATTGAATTCCCAATCCCTATATTTATGCCCACCTGCATTTTTGATTTCCTTCACAAGCTAATTGTACAATATTTCAGAGTCTGATTCTTTTTGTACAGCAAAATAACGTTTTGGTCATGTATACTTATTGTGTATCTAATTTATATTTTAATGTACTTAACATCTACTGGTCATCCTGCCATCTGGGGGAGGGGGTGGGGGGTAAGAGGTGAAAAATTGGAACAAGAGGTTTGGCAATTGTTAATGCTGTAAAGTTACCCATGCATATATCCTGTAAATAAAAGGCTATTAAAAAAAAAAAAAAAACATATATCCACATTGCAGATTTCTATATTATTATTTTCTAAGGAATGTAAAATTGGGATTTATAAAAATAAAAAATCATTTGAAAAAGTAGTTAAATTCTTCATGTACTTATCTTCATGAACTTTTAGCAATCATTGAATAATAAAGGTGAAAATTACTATGAATGTATATCTTGGGAGTGAGTGAGGTATAGCATCCTTAAAGGTTTTTCCCATTAAGATGGACCCTGCATATTATAAATGAATGATTTCATGTTTAAAAGTATCCCTTGTGAAAAATATGATGACAAAGGATTTGATGAGATTTTTACATATGACATGAATGCAAATGATTATATTTGGTTATATTAGGTTAGTAGAAGTTGTACTTTCTTCTGAGTCTAGGGAAAAGCCCATATCTATACTATAGTCTTTTAAAACTTTCCTAAATGTCCCAGCTTTGTCTGCTACTATTTATCTGCCTATTTCTACAGTTCAATTGCCTCCTGAACGTACCTTCTACTCCCCACACATTCTCCCTTTTTAATACTTTAAATATTTATTTTATTTTATAACCCTTTGAACATAGTTCCAAATTGCTCTCCAGAATGGTTGGAAATTCCACCAACAATGCATTAGTGTCCCAGCTTTCTCACATCACCTCCAACATTTTTAATTACCTTTTCTTGTCATCTTTGCTAATCTGAAAGGTGTGAGGTGATACCTCAGAGTTGTTTTAATTTGCATTTCTCTAGTGAATTAGTGAAAAAAAAATACTCATAAACATATGTTATGGGAAAATATTTATTCTGATTTAGAGCATTTTTCATATAATTGTAGATGGCTTTCATTCCTCCTTTTTCCTCAGCTTTCTTCCCCCATTAAGTGCCACAGACTTCAGGAGTTCTAACTCTCAGGGAACCTGAAGAACTAGGTAACACGAGCTTTTAGATAGTCAGATGTCAGGAACATGATCCTTGCTCAGAATGTTGATTGTCTTCTAAGTTTTGTTTCCTTCCTCAAATTTTTGGAGACAAACTAAAGGACTGCTATTGCACATGATTATAAGTTCAATCCAGTTCTTGAGAGATATAATTGCCAGAGATTTACTGATCCTGATGCTAAATTTAAATATCCTGCCACATAAATACTTTGTTCTCTAGTGTTTTAGTGATGTTCTGGAAGTTAAGCTTCAAAATGCTATGCCCTATCGCGATCATCACAAGACTTTGAAGGGTATCTAACAACATTTGGGTATGAATTATTGTAGAAGGTCCTATTTCAGCTGTCACCATTATCCATCCATTTTAATCTTTGTCTTTGATATTCACTATCCTTCCATTTCTTAGTCCTTCTTCCTGAAGGACTTCATTCTTTGCCCTCTTTATGATAATAAGTTATTTTTCCTTCCCTGTTCTTTTAATCTATCAGCTTTGGTTTAACTTCCTTTCTCATTCTTGACATTATAATAAATTACAGTAAATGATCCTATACCCTTTGATCCTGTGACCCTTTTTCCTATTGCCATCTATATTCTGCTAAATCTGTAATCCTTTGTCACCTTTACTATCTGTCCCTTCTGCTATAATTCCTGTGCTGTTGAGAAACTTGTGTATATTCATGTGATTGTGTCTATTGGGTACACTGCAAAGTTTTGTTATCTATTCTCAACTCAAATGCTTCAGACTCATTTCTTAAGAATAAAAGTTTCCCATAAAGTGTTTATCTCTACTAGCAAAAAGAGGTTCTTACTAGAAGTTCCCTACATATATCATCTAACTCCCAATAACTTTTCCATTCCTCAGTATTTCAGCCAATGACTTCACATTCTACCTTCCTGAGTTGGCAAAAAGAACAACCAATGTGAGCTCCTTATATACCTCATTTTAAACTTCAAAACCTTTTAACATTTTCATTTATCCTTTCCTTCTTTGTTTGAGCCTCCAAAGAAATGCCCCCTTTTGTCTTTGTTAAATAATTGAATTACCTCACCCCTTCTTCTCCCATATATTCTCAGTTTATCTCTCCATTCATTTTATTTACTTTCATCATACAGTGCATCAATTTTCCTGAATAGCCTCTTCTGGCCTTATAGGGGTTGAGAAACCCAGTTTAATCATTCAACTGGTCTCCATCATTCAGTGTAAGTAAAGAAATTTCATTCTAACATCTGTGGCAATCTCCTTATTGATCTCTTACTGCCTTCTAAGGGAAGAGAAAAATGCTTGTGGATATTAGTATAATAAACGAAACTACATTTACTCTCAAGTGCTTATAGTCTAATGAGATAAATGTTCCATTTCCAAAGCTGTAGTTCTCTGCTAATAATTAAATGAAGACCATCATCTAAAAAGATAGTTCTGGGAAATAATGTTTTGAAGATCTTTTAAAGTTGCTTTATTGGGGATCACAACTGAAACTTTGCCTGAAATATATTTCTACAAAAATATTTTGATATTTATGCAAGACTAACATTGAAATATTCTCTGTATTGGAGTTGAAATCACAGTTACTGGTTAGGTTCTTCTGAAAATTGCAGCACTTTCAGCATATTTGCAAACATGTAGCGTAGACACATTACAGGCTTAGAGAATGGTTTCTGAAACAATCAAAACATTAAATACAGAGTCAAAGAATTTGAAAGAACTTGTTGAGGGAGCATCCACTTTCATTTCATAGAAAAATCAAGAACATGATGCCAGGGAAATTGATGCCATGCTAGGGAAGTTCCTATATTAAGGAAACATAACCTAAGAACTGAAAAGTATGCAGACTTTTCAACATGTCAAAAGTACATTCCCATTTTGCAATAGGTTTTTGCCGTTTATATTTTTGATGAAAAGTAATAAAAAGAAAAGTTTCTGATAAATATCTGTAAATTTATGCTATCCAGAAAAAATGCTCTCTCAGAACTGTTGGCTAGCCCACTAAATGTGACATTTCTGCAGCTCCTATCTGTTCTCTAAAGAACATATATAATCTGCTCTGAGGTTAGTGCAAATTTCTGAGCCTCTGTTAGTTATATTCAATGCAACAAACTTTTACTAAACTATGTGCAAAGCATTATGCCATTTTCTAGGGATGCAAAGAAAAAATATAAAATAATCTGTAGCTTCAAAAAGTTTACAATGTACTTAGATGAAACAACACGCATATCAAATATATATAAATTGATTATATAACCTAATTTGCTGAAAAAAATAAACTATTAATTGAGTTCAGGCAGCCAGCAATTCCTATAAGTAGACAAGAGAAAAGACAGCACTTCATATATGTGAGGAAAGCTGTGGAAATGCATAAATGTGGCAAATAGATGGGGGATGTCCAGGTATTTAGTTTTTTTTTTTTGTTTTTTTTTTTGTTTGTTTGTTTTTTTTGTTTTGTTTTGTTTTGTTTTGTTTTAATGTAGATTCAATTTGGTTGGAATATAGAAGAATTCATGTCTACTGTTGAATGATGGTAAATAAGTGAAGAAAGATTAGGGAAATGCATGAAGTAGTGTAAAAGTAAATTATTCTAGAGTTAGAATGGACCAAAAAAGGTTTTTTTTGTTTGTTTTTTTTAATGAAGGAATGAAATGATGAGAAATAAATTTTGGGAAATTCACTTTGATAGCCATGACAAAGATATATTTGATAAGAGATGGATTTGAAGCAAGAAACCAATTAAGAGATTATCATATTAATGGGGATGGGAAATGATAAATACCCAAACTAGAGTGTTGGCAGAGTAAATGGAAAAATATTCTTAAAAGTATATTATGAATTTTGTTTTAGATGTAATTAGTTTGAGATTTTTCTGGGCAATTTATGGTGGGATGTCTAGTAAAGCTCTGGTAAGAACTAAAGATCAGTGGAACCATTGGATTGCCTATGTAGATTTAGAAGTCATCTTCAAAGAGATGGTAATGGAACTGATGAGAATTTAGGAAATGGAAGAATCTAAATACTCCTAGACAAAGAGGGCAAGATTTAGATGATATGGGAGATCAGGGGAAAGTAGATACATACCACAATAAGCATATGGTCAACAGTTTTAAACTCTGAACAGGGGCTAAAAAAGTGTAAGGATTTAGAAACAGTGATTAATTTATCAATTAAGGGTTCAGAAGTACTCTTCTAGTGAAATAATGACTTGGTAAAGCAGATTGCAAGTTGCTAAGAAATGAGTGAAAGATGAGGAGTTTGAAACATATTTATTTTTAAAGATGTGTACATAGTCTGGTATAGGCAGCAAAAGTGTGCAGTAGATAAACTGCTGACTCTGAATCAGGAAGACCTGAATTCAAATCTGATTTTGAGTTGCATACTAGTTATGTGACCCTAGGCAAGTTACTTAACCTCTGTTTACCTCAATTTACTTATCTATAAAATGGAGAAGATAGCAGCATCACCCTCCTAGAACTGTTGTAAGGATCAAATGAGACAATTATGAAGCATTTAAGCACAGTATCTGGCATATTGTAAGCTCTATATGTGTTAACTCTCCTCTTCTCCTTTTCTTTTCCCTTCTCCTCCACTTCTTTTCTGTTCTTCTCCTCCTTTTCTTCTTCCTCTTCTTCCCCCTGCTTCTCTTCTTCCTCCTCTTCCAATTCAAAATAAATATAGAGGGTAGAACTATTTAATGACAGGCAATCTTATCATAATTAAAATTGTCATCAAAAGATAATATCACTAGTAGATCACTTAACTAGTAATCCTTTGTAATGGCAGTAATCAAAGAAATAATACTTCTATTAAATAATATCAGAATTATATTGAGTGAGAAAACAATGAAATTTGATAGGCATAACTAAAACAGTTCTTAAGCAAAATTTTGTCTTAGGAGAAATTGTTTAATCAACAATTTTCTCAATAAAGATATGAAAGAAATGTTCAATGAAATGAATTCCAACTTAAAATTAGATAATTTCAATTTAAAACTAAAAATTCAAAACAAATGCAAAATTAAAGAATCTAAATAAAGAGAATACTAAATTAAAAACAAAAATAATCTAGATGTGATAAGTAAAAGTAAGGGTTTACATTTTAAGTTACTATAAAATTTAATGAAAGGAAGAAAGTAGAGAGGCACCAAGAGAATAGGATAGAGTTAGGAACAGAGACATCAAGGCAAATTTCTAAAAAAAAAAAAAAAAGTTATGGAATTTATACATGTAGAGGGAATATCTAAACTGAGGAAATTGTAATATGATTGAAACAAAGGAAAAAGAAAGGAAAAAAAAAAGAAAATAATTTTAAAAAGCCAAGTAAATTTTAAATGATTTGAAACAACTTGAAGTTAGTATGTGCAAGTATAATACAAGACAAGGGCCAATATATTAAATAAAAATACTTGAACACCACACTAAAGTAAATAAAATAAAACAAAACAATAAAATAAATTATTGGATGATTTAATCTGTAGATTTCTATGAGAGAAAACCTATCCCTTATATCTTTCAGCTTATACTGATAAAAGTTCCCAGTGTTAATATCAGTAAACAAACTTTGGGAACATTCAGGAGAAAGGACTTTAAGTTTGCTGGAAAATCAATTCAAAATACCTGAGAGTTATTTCATAACCTCTCTAAAATGCTGAAAGTAATTATATATTCTAAGAAGTAAATGAGCTCTATTCACAACTCCAAATAAAATGTCCTGCAAAGTGAAACATAATCACTTCTCCCCAAAAAATAACAACAAATCTTTAACAAAAGAAGCATTGTTGACAGAAATAAATAAGAAAATGTTTAAATTGAAGGGAGAGAATAAATAAAAATAAATACAATATTAAGAAAAGACTAAATGATGAAAGTGAAATTAATTCATTTATGTTTAAAACTATAGTAATAGTCAAAGTAAAAGCAGCAGCAGCATAGAAGCAGCAGTAACAACAGTAGTAGTAGTAAAAAAACAAAAAAATAACAAAAAACAAGAAAAAAACTTGAATCTAAATATGAAGATTTAAAATCTACAGAATAAAGCAAATTTTAATAAAATATGAGCACTTCTAAAATTTGAGGTTAATTCAGCTCTGTCCTAATGTACTGATTCTTTATATGATTGATGGAAGTTGTATAGCACTATAAAATTGAAATGACATTAAATACAGATTTGGTAGAATAGGAATTTATTTTATAAATACAATAGCAGATTATCTCAAAGAAAATAATAGGGAATAATATATAGAAACAATTGAGAATTGGCCAAGAGATGTTTAAGAAAAATAGGAGTGGGAAGGAGAAGATATAATTATAGTAAAAAGGCAAAGAGAAGGATAATTTAGAAGCAAAATCCCTCTCTTTAATAAAGGACAAATCTAAGTTAAAAATAAATTACATAGTTATTAACATAAGACATAGGAACAGTGTTTAAACTTGCCATGTTTAGTTGGAATTAATAAGAATACTAATAAAGAAGTATATATTCTCTTCTCATAGAATAATCAAAGCTATGACAAATCAAAAAGTTTTAATAGCAAATTTTAAGAAGAGCAAAGCTTCTCAGTTAAATGTGAAGCAGCCACAGAATGAATTAAAAAACGGAGTTTAATTATGCAGCATACATTTAACACAATAACATGCATATAAATTTAAAACAAAATACTTGCCTAAATTTTTTCAAGATACTACCAAGTCATGAATTGTGGGATTTCCAATAAAATTTTTGGATATAGCTGAATTAAAAGCAAAAAAAAATTAAAATAAATATACAAGAACATTTTGTCATATCCATAATACCTTCATAAAATGAATATATATCAACATTATATATTCAACAAATAATTCTGCAAAAAAATTACAAATTATATCTTCCCCATATTTCAAGAATAAAGGAATTAAAAAACATTTTGGGAGATTTTTCATACTTCAGAATTGTAAGGTTTCATCTAGGCAGTACCCTATAATAAGGTGGGTGATAAGAGAGAGAGAAAAAGTCAGAGAGACACACCTATAGAGAGAGAGACAGAAAAAGAGGGACAGATAGAGAGACATAGACAGACAGAGACACTCAGAGATAGAGACAGAGAAAGAGGAAGAATTAATCTTGAAGACAAGAATATCTGAGTTCCTGTCTTACCACTAACACATACTGGCTATGTGACTTTGAGTAAATCATTAACATGATTTTAGTAGCCCAGGAGAAGCTAAGACTTTAAATTGCAAGAATAATCACTGATGTGAATTTGTAGTAGTTTTTTGCGTTTGTTTGTTTATTTGTTTGTTTGCTGTTGTTGTTCTTTTAATCGGGAAGATCCCTAGACAGATGGAAGTCCTAATTCCAACAACAACAATAACAAAAATAAATAAATAAATAAAATATTCAAAGAATTAAATAGAATATTCAAGAAACTGGACTGAAGAAGAGAGAGATAATTTAAGAGAAAACAACAAAACCTTTTCACCTAGTGTGTAGAGAACTTATCACACACATGCACACACACACATACACACACACACACACACACATGTGCCAAGTAATTAAAAAAAAACGATTGAGGAAATTCAGAGGATCATAATTTCTCTGGAGTCTAAAATTTGACAAAATTAGCAGTAAATAATGATCATATAAATTGTGTTGTTTTAGGTAGAATTTGAGGTCTTTTAATGTAATTCCTTTATTTATAAGATGAAGTAACTGAATCATCTTGAAGAAATTAAGGATCATAGTAAATTCTTAGAGAATCACAGATTTAAAGCTGGAAACCTCCTAATAAACTGTCAGATTCAACCATCTCATTGTACCAATGATTGCATTGAGACTTGCATAAAGGACATAAAGATATTAAGTAGTACAGTTGAGATTTGAACCCAAATGTTCAAATGTCTGACTAAAAATGTCATTCTTTCCATTATTTCTTATCAATAAAAATTGTAAGGACCAGCAGGGGGGGAAATGACACTAAATACTGAAAACTGCCATGATCATAAAGAAAATGAGGAAAGCAAGTATAGATTACATCAAGAATAAAAATAATGTAGATTGTATATGTGGAAATCAATGATGTCACCAAAGTACTGACTAATAAATATATAGCAATGAATTATAATAATAAGAAAGAAAAAATAATTATGTCTGTATCTTTA
This sequence comes from Sarcophilus harrisii, assembly GCF_902635505.1. Classification (NCBI taxonomy): domain Eukaryota; kingdom Metazoa; phylum Chordata; class Mammalia; order Dasyuromorphia; family Dasyuridae; genus Sarcophilus; species Sarcophilus harrisii. Next base: position 374,193,061 of record NC_045426.1, on the reverse strand, counting down.
AAAGGAGAAGAAATATCTTTGGCTGTTTAAAATCCTTACTCCATTCCTCTGTGGAGAATCATTTAGATTTGTTTCATATTTCACTTAACCAAAACTGGTGTAAGAAGTTAGTCCATGAACAATATTATCTCTATCTCTATCTATCTGTATGTATATATCAGTTATAGGACAATTATTTGCTTTATTTCACACAGAGAGCCTAAAAAAACTTTATTCATTGACAAATCTATCTCATAACAAGAATCAGTTACTTATAATGTATTATAAAATCACTCTTATAGCTCTAATGGCCACTGTGGGCCATTTTAATATAGAAAAAAATCAGGAAAGAATTAAAATTTGTTTGTGCAACAGTAATGTCCATGTTGAAATGAGTTAACATAAATGTATGATGTATATTCCTCAGCAGTGTTTAAGTGCACAAGGGAAATAAAGACAAATATTGAGAAGAAAAGAGAGTAGGGGGTTGATCAGGATTGTAAAGGGAGCAAAGCAAAGGTAGAAAAACGCTGGTGCATTGAAAGACCAAGGAGGGGCGGAGTGACAAGAACACAATGGGGAGGTAGAATTCTGTGTCAAAGAGCGAGACAGATATAGATACTGAAGGATGAATGTTTTTAATCATGGAGAAAAAAATCTTAAAGTTTTGGAACATGATTTCAATAAAATTATAGGTGGTAGTGCTGATATGATAACATAGCTTTCCTTCTCTCTTACTTACAAAATATATTGGTAGTTTTCTAGGTATTAAATAATTTTATTTTTATAAATTCTACTTATTCATAATAGGTAGCTTTTATATTCTGATGTATTCTGTTTCTGAATATTGTTTTCTCACTATTTATTAATATGCAAATTTTCTTTGCCTGATATTTTTATTCTTAAGGATTAGTTGCTATATGGTGGAAACAATACTCATCTAAGGTGAAGGTGAAATGCTTTATTCAGTAATGTCGCCAAAATTTTTAAGTTTTAATATCCCAGGATACTATAATATGAATTATATTATCCTGCTTTATGTTTAAATCTTTTTCAAAACTTATGAACATAGCTTTTGTCTCTGAGCCTATAGAAAATTAACAGATCTCTCCTGGCAGCTATATCCTTAATAATGCATGGCATGTACAAAATGCTTAATGATTTCTTCCTCCCTTCCTTCCTTCCTTCCTTCCTTCCTTCCTTCCTTCCTTCCTTCCTTATTTTCTTCTTATCTTCCTTCCTTCCTTCTTACTTTCCTTCATTCCTCCCTCCCTCCCTCCCTCCCTTTATTCTATTGAACTTCAATTCTGAATTACTATATGCTGGAAATATCCATTTTGATGTCTTAAAAGCATCTCTAACTCAATGTGCTCAAAATGGAACTCATTTATGTCTCAAGCAAATATTCAATCTTCTATTCACTGTTTCACATCCTCATTCTTTTCCTTCTCTTCACCCCATATTTAATAAATTAGAATGTATCATGAATATAAAAATCCACAATTCTTTAATCTGTTCCCTAACCTTCTCTTCCATCATCTACTAATTCATTAGTTCTCCTCAACTCATGATTAGGCTATTAAAATAATCTTGGAATTTTGCTGTCTGTTTCCAATCTCTTGTCCCTACAATTTGTTCCTTCAAACAGATGTGAAGATCATCTTCCAGTAGCAAATCTGTAATCATGCAACATCCCCATTCAAGAAGCTCCAGTGGATCCCTTTGGCCTCTAGAATAAAATGCAAACCTCATCATCTTAAATTTTCAAGTTCATCACAATTTGGTTTTATTTTTATTTTCCAGCTTATTTCATGCTTTTCTCATATTCTATACATATACACACAAATATATATGTATGTATATATATATATATATATACATACATAGGAATAATATTTATATGTTCTCATGTGATATAAATATGTCCACATTTTTTGCCAAAATATATTGATATGTCTTGATAATGGCATTAATAAATACCTCTGGAATTTGGCTTATCTCTTTTTGTGCCTGTTGTCTTCAAGGTAGAAATCAGAGACTTTTACAAAAAGTGTTAAAACCAATTGTATTGGAGATATTTATTAATGTGATTATTGAGCCATGTCAATATATTTTGGTAACAAATGTGGTCATATTTATATTACATGAAAACCTATAAATCTTATTCCTATGTGCATATGTTTATTTAGGATATGTTATTTTTGTTGTTGTTTCTTCCTGAACCATAGGGTAAATCTATGTCCATATGTCTTCAGAACTCTACCTATCAGATCTATTCCTTAAATCTATTCAATACTTCTACATCATATAAATAAAGTATATTATTTAGTTCATACCTATGCAGTCTACTAGTTTTCTTTGCTCTCTTTAAGTCTGAATTTTTCAATAAGAAAATCAAAACCTGCATTTCAATCGGCTTTAGGTCTTATTTTAAATAACTGTATAGAGTTCTGCCATTTTTGGCTTCAAAGTATATAATTAATCTAATTTAGATATTTATCATCTAGTGATGATCATGTGCAGAGTTGCCTTTTGGATTGTTGAAAACTAATTTTTGCTATGATCAATGTGCCATTAAAAAAAAAAAAAAAACTTCTATTGTGTTCCTTGCTTCACCGTTTTGTTCCAATGCCAAACTTGCGTGCTATTCTATTTATTGTTAAATTTATTATTTTATCATTCCAATTCTTCATTATAAATGTGACATCTGTGTACATATATGCATATATGTATAATGTTATTTCTATAAAATGTTATAGATTTGCATAGAACTGAAGAATTTTGGAATCTTCAGAATCAGTGGCTGCAGCAAAGATTGTTACTATTGTATGAATAGTTTACTTTAGATTTGAACAAATATCATTTTTTTCATTTTTGAGATAATATCTCAGTAATGCTTTTCTTGTCCTTTTATTGACTATAAAAACTACTCTATTTCTTCTAAGGGATTCTTGCCCACAGTAATATATGCAATGATCACCTGAATTAAAATTACACATTCCCAGCCATTTAAGTTTACTGATACCCAAGATATCAATATTTAATCTTTTCATCTCCTGTTTGACCACATCTAGCTTATCTTGATTCATAGATCTTATATTACTGATTTTATGCAATATTAATCTTTACAGAATTGGACTTTCCTTTTCTCATTATATACATCTATAGATGATTTTTCTTTTGACTTTGGTGAACTGCTTTATTTTTTCTGGAGATACTTAGGTCATCCTCTTTTCTTCCCTAATAACATGTTGAACACTTTCTCACCTGAGGGATTTATTTTGGGGTGTCATACATTTTATCATTTTAATATTGTCATGCTTATAGTTTTTGTTTTTGGTCAAAGATACTGAAGAGTTTTGCCATTTCCTCTCCTGAGGATCATCTTTTGTCAGTATTCCTCATTATTTTCTATCCATGTTGGGTAACCATGCATGGCATAGCTCATATGTTCATTAAGCTATGAAAACCAAAACCAAGACAAGGCAGTGATCCAAATGGGCCTCAGCAAGCTAAGAGACAAAATTTTTAAATAAAATAAAATTATAAAATATCATTCGTTGAATAATAAACTACTATATTCTCCAAAAATTAAAAACATAAAATGATGTAAATGGTTATAGAAAAAAAATAGTAGGCAGGGTGTGACATATTACAAATAAATTTTTACAAAGAAGAATAAAGTTAAAGGATATGATTATATATAATATACATATATATAAATTTATACACACATATATATATATGACAAAAATAACAAGATAGTCTGATTATATATCAAGAACAAGACAAAACTAATGAATAATCTTTGGGTTATACATTTCAAACAGTGGCCATAAGTACTCTTCTATAACATAGAAGCCTGGGAAGGTTTTCAATAATATTGGATGACCATTTTACATCAACAATATCATATATCAAGTATATCATGTATTGGAATATTGACACATTAGTACTATCAATATAACTTGATAGTAAATTGGTAGATCATTCACATATAACAAAGAAAGTAAATATTTAGTCTAATTGATCAGAAGGACACATTGGTATTCTCATGGGAATTAACAATCTTGGAATGTACTCTTAGAGAATATTTTAGTTAAAAGGGAGAGCTTGATTAAAGTTTGACTATTATCATAATACCCTCTTCCCACCTTGAATTATCAAAGACCCAGGAAATGGGACTTATCATCTCCCACAACCTCCCATTCAGATTTGGAAAGCACTAATTCAGAAATTTTTTATTGCTTCTCAATCACATCAGTCCATTCAATTAACTTCTACTGCACTCAGCCTTGACAATACACATTCTTTCAGCATTGTGAATTAGAGATTTACTCTTTTTCCTATGCAATCTTCTTTTTGTGTTGTGTTTCGTATATAAAAGTGTTTCTCTCTCTCTGTCTGTCTCTCTCTCTCTCTCTCTCTCTCTCTCTTTCTCTCTCTCTCTCTCTCTTCTCTAGGAGAAAAGGAGACTTGATTATGTCACTAAAGTATTATATGACAGAGGCAGTCTGAACACAGTTTTTTATCTTTAAATCTGAATCTTCATTCCCTAAATCTATTTGCCTTTCAATTACCATAATGAAGGAAATAGGAGATGATTCAAATTTCAAGTGCATGCAGAACCCTTTAGAAGAATGCTTTTAAATGTAAGTAAATATAGAGGAAGGAGGGGGTAAAGATAGGAGATTAGCATGCTTCACAAGAAATGAGATTAGAATAAGATTTAGCTGCAAAGAGAGGCAGAGTGAAGAGCCAAATCCAGTTCAACATCTAATTTCATTGCCATTAAAGGAGGGACTAACATCTCAAAGACTTGCAAAAAAATGTTCTTTCTTTCGTTCTTTTTCTTTCTTCCTTTCTTTTTCTCCCTCTCTTCATTCCTCCCTCCCTCCTTTCCTTCCTTCCTTCCTTCCTTCCTTCCTTCCTTCCTTCCTCCCTCCTTTCTTCCCTTCCTCCCTTCCTCCCTTCTTTCTTCTCTTCCTTCTTTCCTTCCTTCCTTCCTTCCTTTCTTCCTTCTTAACTTCCTTCCTTATTTCCTTCCTTTCTTTCTTCTTCCCTCCCTCCTTCATTCTTTTTCTTTCTTTCTTTCATATTCCCCCCCACCTTTAACTGAAAATATTTTTTATATTTGTTTTTAAGATTTTTGAGTACTATGTTCTTTCCCTTTTCCCACCCACAATCAAGAAACTAAATGTTTCTTAACACTTCCATAAAAGTCAAGTTGTAGAAGAAAACATAAATCTCCCACCCGAATGAAAATAAAAACCCTCAAAAAATTACTTAAAAAAAAAAGAGATCGAGAAAAAGATAATGAATCTGTATTGACACACAATCACTTACTTCTCTGAGTATAGATAGGATTTTTCATCATAAGTCCTTCAGAGTAGTTGTGGATGATTATACACCTGAGAAGAATAAAGTCATCCACAGCTGGTCATCCCAGAACATTGCTATTACTTTGTATACAGTATATTTTCCTTTTTTTTTTTTTTTTTATTATTATTTTGTTTTGTTTTGTTTTTTCCTGGGAGCATCCTGTTCATCATTTCCCAAAGAACAATAGCATTCAATTTCAAGCACATACCATAGTTTATTGAGCTATTCACCAATTGCTAGGCATCCTTTCAATTTCTATTGTTCTTTTTTTTTTCTTTTTTGTCCTGAGAAGAGAGGTGCTATGAATACTTTGAAAATAAATCTTTCAATGTTTTTAAAAGTATTTGAAGAATGAGAAAATACCAAAAAACATAGGAAATATCTCAGACCTATTTAACCCTCCCTCCCCAAAAAAGAAATATTTTGGCTGAGTCAATACCATACATATTCCTACTCTTCCATCTTCATACTTTTGCATTAAAAATGTATAGGTGAATTAAGGATGTCTTTAATATAAGAAAGGAATTGAGAGACTTTGCAAATAGAACCCCAAAATTTAACTATATCAACATACAATTTAAATGAAAGATATTGTGAAGATAAGAACCCAATATATTACTTTGACTATTTTTTTTTAAATCCATTTGATTCGGGAGACTGAAATGCTCTTGGGGTTCATTTTTAGTGAAAAATCTTTCACGAAATTATACAAATTATACAAATTCTCTTGAAAGAATTTGAATGAACACCTAGTCAGCCATCTTTTGATAATTTCTATCTAGAGAGGGGGAAAAATGACCCACAGGCTAAAATTGTAAGTCAGTAAGTCACAGAATGCAGAACCTAAATCATATAAAGATGTCTTGTAGATTATGTGATCGTCAGATGTTTCTATTTACCAATGGCATTGTACTAATGACAGCAAACCTTTCAACTTCACCGAGATTATTTTGTAAAATGTATAATATCTGATATAGTTGGACCTAACAATCTTTATAGGTAAAATCAAGTGAATGACAGATGCTTATTGTAAAAGATTGATACATGACCAATGAAGTTAACCCAATTGTATAAGTGAGTTGAACAGTGACTCTAATTGGATAATGAATTGTGCACAGTAAAGGACAGGAGGAGGAAAGGAAACTAGATTATTTTTGGAAAAATGAAAAGTTCTTTTTTATGACTCTAAGTTTCTCCTTGAAACAAATATATTAACAAATCTTGTCAATATAACATTCTTCTTCCATTTTTGTGTGAATACAATATATAGTTCATTACATTCTCTGCACTATTTAATCTGGAACTCATTCAGAGAACAATGGAAATTGACCTGATGAGTGTAAGTAGGCTTTACATTTTATTGCCATAAAAAATGCTATTAAAAAGGAAAAAAAATAGAATAAATATATGAATGAAAAAGAAAATGAACTGGTCATATAAGAAGTAACCTTTTGTTTTTCTGTGTTCCATTGGTATAATCACCATGTCAGAAGAAGAAGAAAAAAAAAAAAAAAAACAAGTTCCTTCTCTTGGATGGTATGAATTCCACTCTCTTCTCCTTCTACTTCATACATATACTCTGATGAATTTATGGGAGGACATCAGTAATACTTGAGCATCTGTGGATGCTCATCTGTGATACGAATCTTTGAAAAAAAAATCTCCTTGTTTCTGAGATCACAGAGTTGAGAAAGGTCTGATAATTGGGTTAAAACGTTTTTTTTTTTTTTTTAATTACTATTATTCAGTAGACTCCAAATAAACTCTTATCTGTAATCTTGAATTTGTAGCACCACTGCCCAAGAATTGTAAAGAGATATTCAGTGTGATCATAGGAACTAAAATTGGCAAGCTATATTAAAATCATTCATAGAAGGCTATTTATACAAGGCAAAAGAATTTGAAATTTATCCATTTTATTAAGGATTTGGGAGCCACTGGTAATTTTTTTTTTTAAGTGAGAGATTTGAAAAAAAATGAATGTTGTTCATGGTAAGTTATTCCTTATTTCAGCACTGCTTTGGTAGAATCCTCTATACTATAAGTCTATTAAAAAAATCCAAACTTGTTCCTATAAATTACTACATAAGATTTTCTTGTTTGTTTGCCTTTTCTTATTTAAATAAGAATGATCCTCCCACCAGAAACAATCACTTGATTCTTTCCCCCACCCCCAAATTTATGGCCCAGGGGTTTATTAAATTCTAGACACTTGTTATATTATTATCCAATCTCATTTTCTTAGCTTGTAGTTCTGATCATTCTCCACCCCACATGGTCTGTTAACAATCTCCTACATTCAAGGAGCCACTTAATGACCAAATATTTTATATTTACTGCCCACTGGTATCTAAATCATTATCATTATCATTAACCAACTGCTCTGAAGCATGAACCAGACCCGCATACACCAAGTGGGGGGAATCATTTCCTGGACTTAGCAGCTGAGGCAATCAGAGAAGCTTAGTACAGAGAAGGCCTAGATGGCTAGGCACCTACCTCATGGGCAAAAGGAGAGTTAAATCGTTCTTTACATTTATGCCTCCAAGGGTTGGTTCACTGAAGGGTTGGTTCATTTATGCAAATGTTGGGCTAACAGCTCTTTGCCTGATTTCTTTGATTTGATTATCCTAATGATCCTGTTACTCTGGGCAAGAAGATTTGTCTAAACTGGTAACATTTAGATTTAGCAAAGCAATTCTGTCCACATGTCTACTAATCAGATAAACAGGTTTATGATTTTTTTTTTTTTTTTTGCTTTAAAACCACAAGAATAATTGAAACAACTCTTTGCTATACTCATTGTCAAATCTATTCATATTGGCTGATCTAGATCCAAAGGACCTCTTTTTTTGCTTGTTCTACATCAGGCCCTAAAGTTTTTTCCTTCCCAAAAATAACCCAGAGTGGTTTTGGCTAAGTTTTCAACATTTAAAACAGTTCCAAAGTGAGAAACACCATTTTCTCTTTTGCAGTTCTATCTCCTCTTTAGTTTGGAAGTTTTTTAAGATTAGGATAGATCACTGAGTCCCACTTTTTGCTTAAGTCACAAATTGCTCTTTGAGATCCAAGACTTCACTGTGGCTTCACTGTACTATAGTTCATTTTAAAGCAAGAGATAGTACAAAGCAAAGCCATATATTTTTACACTTGCTTTCACATATGGCTTTAGGATTTTCAAATTGGTATCCCATCCAATGGAGACTAGAAACAATCCTGAGAAGTAAGTCTTTGGAGCCCAAGTTGTAAAGTAGCTACAAGACAATCTCTTCATTGCCATGGTTCTTCAGAAGATCCAGTGAATAAAAGATTTAACCACAGCTGTATAAATGCATTTGAACCCAGACAACGTGATCTCAAATTTAATGATCTTTCACTAAATAGAGTGTCTCAAATATCTGAATGCAATTTAAATCTATTATATCTTAAGGCTTTTGAGATACCATATGCTATATTAAACAGAACATAGATATTTTACTATCCAAGAGGAACATTTAGGGAATAAATTGTCATCTCTATTTGACTAAGAAGCAAAGAAGAGCCCAGAGAAATTCAGATATCTTGTACAAATTTAGTCAACAACAGAGCCAAAACTAGATTCATCTTGGAACTATGGCAGCAGATCCTATGTTTTTGTTTTTTTCATGATATGATATTAATTTATTATAATGGAAAGAATCCTGGCATGCCACAAATGATGTGGACAATATCTGATTCATTTGGAGATTATCTTTCATTTTTGCTTATATAATCATTTTCAGTTTTGTTTGACATTATTTTGTGTTGAAAGATCTGATCCAATATTAAAAAAAATAAAGTGTTATAAGCAAATCAAATGGGGGAAGGAATAATGATGAAATGCTCTTCTTTAAACAGACATTAATTCATCTATTAAGTGCATATTATGTTATATTAAGGAAGACAGAGACCCTATTGGATACCTACTCTCTCAAACAGATTACCATATTGGGAGTGAGAGCATATAAAATCAAATGTTAAATAAAAATATAAGATAAAGGTAATACAAGATGTCACAAGATAACTTTGTCATGACATTGTCAAATGACAAAATCAAATACTGCAGGCTTTCTTTTGGTTTTGAGAAGGTAAGGAATATGACCAGGGTAACATTTGAAAACTGAAAAATATTAATGAGTAATGTCTTTGAGAATACAGGGTATAGCATGCCAAATGAGGAAAAAAATAACTTGTCTTTCTCTTCTCCCCTTTAAAACTCAAATCTCATGGTGTTCATCTACATGAAAAGAAAGAAAGAAAGAAAGAATTATATATATGACCACACAAAACCTTAAAATGGAATACATGGTCCAGTGTGCATAAAGCATTTAGATAAAATATGTAGAAAAATATATTTTCACTTTTAAATTGGTTAAAATCTGTTTCCCTACCTCCTCCTCATTATTACTTTCTCTTTTTTTTTTCTTGGTTGATTTTGCCTTTGTGCTTTTATTTGGCAACCCTCACAGCTAGGTGGAAAGATGGGTAGGCATAGATGTCCAGATCATAAAACAGCTTTCCCTGGGGTCAAAGCAAATCACTGCATAAATCAACATACATGTGAATTTCCCAGTCTCTGGGGTTCCGTAGAACTTTTGAAAACTGACATGCTGGAGCTTTTCAAGTCGTCTTTGTATTATTTGCAGGATATTCTCAGCATTACTACTTCACTACTTCCCGCAGAAATGTTAGAAGACTTCTGAAACAGGCTTGTGCCTTTGAAACTTTAGGTTTCTGTTTTTTCCCCCTATCTGCAGCTTCGTTTTTGAACTTCAGATGCCACAAGCAGCCTCATAAACCAGGATTGCTGGAGCCCAGGGACAGCACACCCTCTGTAGGCCAAACGTGAAGGGAATTTTGCCAAATGAAACTCCTGGATAGCTCTTTTCACAAATTGGGATTTGGAAAACAACTTGAACGTTCCTCCTTCTTCCTTCCAAACCTGGGCCCAGGGGGAACTGAGCAATTTGTAATAAACAACAAAAGGAACCAAGATGAAACCTTCACACCCCCTTAGGCAAAATTTTATGTATTCATACACAACTTCAATGGGTGTTCTATGGATCTCACTAAGGGAGAAATAGAGTTAAGAGAAGATGCCTAACTTATTTTTTTCTTATGGGGAGGGGAGTTAGTGATTTCAGGGTACAAAGGGAGTCAATACTTTCAAAAGACTGTTTTGAGTTTTTTTTTCCTTTCTTATTTTATTTTATTTTATTTTCACAATGGATTGAGAAAAGCATAAAAGGAGAGAATCTCTTCCCACTTTAAGATTCTTTGATTTATTATATAGCTTTATGAACTCTTTTCTATCTGTGATTAGCTGCCATTGAAGGGATTTTCATCACCCCATTAAAAAAAAATAACCTCATTAAATTTCTGGATCTTCAGAAAAGAGCCACTTCCTATGAGATATATTCTGGTGAAATGGGACTGGAATACAGAAGTTTGGTTTTTAATTTTGGAGTTGGAGAAGAAAGAGGGATGAAAATCATATTACTTATGTGGAGTTAAGTTTATACAAATACGTGTATAATATATATAAATGAGAGAGAGCAGGAGAGAAAAATGTACACATACATGTATATGCACATGCAGACACATCCCCAAGTTTATTTCTATATGCATATATATGTGTGTGTGTTATATGTAGACATACATATGTACATACACATGTGCATGCTCTTTTGGAAATTAACTTTGGTTATTATATCAATATTTGATGGTAGAGGTGTTAAACATGCATAAACCACTGACCAACAAAATTTCCAATACTGCAAATTTGCATAAAAAACAATTGGAAAATATATATCAAAATAAAATTAAAAAAAATAAAAGAACAATAATAGAACAAAGAAACAAACAAGAACTATTATTTTTGAAGTTGGAATTCTTGGGGTTAAATCCTGCCTGTTTTTTTTTTCCTACTTGCATGATCTTGTGCAAGTTGTTTAGACATTCTGAGACTCCATTCCTCATCTGCAAAATGAAGTCTCATTACATGTTTCTAAACTCTAAATCATTATATAATGTTATGATCCCAAACCAAAAGGAGAAGAATAATAGAACTTCTGTGTCTAATAGCTTCTGAGACTACTACAAGAAGCAAAAGCAACAATACTGCAGAAGTGGGAAAATGTGGGGTTTTGTTCTCACTAGAAAACTTTTAGCCCCTTTATGTTAAGCTTGATAAAATTAAGGAATATTCTAATCAATTCCCTCTCCTCTCTATTCACTTCCACTATCATCCCTGGTCTTTTTCCCATAATTCTGCCCTAAAAAAATTGATATTTCTTCTCTTTTCTAGATTTCTTTTCATTTGCCTGAAGTGATGAAGGGAACCCTGTCTCTCTTTGATTTGGGGTGGGGGGGTGATATGAGATAGAAACTCCTTGAAGGAGAGATTTTCCTTGAACCCTTCCCTCTGCAAAAGACCCATCCCAGGGAATCACAAGTAGTTTCATTCTGTTTCTCTTGGTGGGAGTAATTGAGTCCAGGACCACTCCTACTTAACTCAACTAGAGATCTAGATTTCTATTGACTTCTATTGAGTTGGAGATTTGTTCAAGGGCACTTATTCAAATGGAAAATTACCATTCAATTGTTTAAAATCTCTGTTTGATTTCAAGTCAAACTTCCCTCAGCCTCTAGCCAAAGTTTCAATTATAAAAAGGAGCAACTGGGTTCAACTCCTTGCAGAAAGGGCAAGGCAGGTATATGGAAGGCCAAGGAATCTCCCTTGGCATAGCTGCCTGTGAAAGACTCTCTGCCAGAAGAAAAGGACATTCTCTTTTCAGGGTTTATCCCTCTTTACTCTCTCACCTATTTCCCTAACAGGACCACACCCCTCTTTACCTCTCTGTGGGGATTTCTCTGCTAGGAACTTTATCTCTCTCTGCCAGGACTCCTCTGCTGGACCTTTACTTCTTTGTCAGGACCTTGCCACTAAGGAAGTCAGCCTCCTATCAAAAGCTGACTTCCCAGTGCCAATAAACTTTTTGCCAGTTTAACTTTTCAAGTTTATAAATTCATTTATAAAGGACCTATGCTGACCAGAAGGGGGTTCCCACAACTCTCTGCCCTGCCCCAAACCTCATCAGAAGGAAGGCTTCAATTTGTCTTGCCCACTGAGATTCCCCTCACTAATTAAAACAAGCTCCATTAATTGGCGCTGTCATGATAGAGGGGGATTTGGTTAGGCCTTTCCCCCATGTTACCTTGACTTCAGGTTAATGCTATGATAGACTAGGATGTAGAGAGCTAGCTCAAATTTTGGTTTTTGTTTGTTTGTTTTTTGGGGGGTTGTTTGCTTTTTTTCTGTTGGCCAGGTTGAAGGATGATACTTTAACCCAAATTCTAAATGAAGTAGGTACTGTAATGCTGGAGGAACTGAGGCAGGATAGAGATTAGAGAGTTTTTAACATTTTATTTGAAAGGGAGAGATTTACTGGGACCAAATGGATCCATAGTTTGGTTTCAGGGCTGAATGAGACTATTGTCTCCAAGAATCCAGCCACGAATGTCAGATACAAAGATTCTTTTATAGGGTAACAAGAACAATGACATAATGAGGGAGGTACCTGGGATGGGAATGACCTAATGGGGGCGGACACCTGGGATGGGGATGACATAGTGGGGGAGGCACCAGAGAGGGATGACATAATGGACGGAGGTACTGGAAATGGGGAGAGGCGCCTGATATTTTAATGATGTCTAAGATACAAGACCTTTATCCTATCAAACATTCTAATAATTAAGAGGGAATGGTTATATCTGAGGCAGAGTAACTGAGGTGGGACAATTAGGGAAACTGGATCAGGACATTAAAAGGAAACTGTGGCACAATATTCCACACTCTCTCTTCTGAATATCCAAATCATTGAATTACCTGGATTTCTCTAGATACCTGGAAGGTCTTAGCACTATAATTTTGACCAATCCTATGTAAAGTAAATAAATACCAAAATAAATACCAAATAAAAGCCAACATAAAGCTAGAACAATGCAAGGACTTATGGCAAGGACAAGTCTCTCCTTGATAACCCCAGAGTTAATCAGCAATACAAATGCCTGTTGCTAGCATGTCAGGTCTTCTGGGCTTCTGGTGCATCTCAGCCAGAGAATCCAGTTTGAGATGGACAGTTAACTGTGAGTTAAGTCTGTGGTTATTTGTGCATTAAACTCATGCTCTGATTATAGCTCAAGGGCTCAAGGTCCACTCAGAGGGGCAATTCTCTCCAGGCAAGAAGGGTGAATCTTGGAGTAGCTCCTCCACCTGTCCCTGGAGGAACAGAAAGGACTGAAGAAAGGATTCAGATTTCTGAGCAGCGTCAGAATATGCAAAGTTAGATCAAGGCAGGCAAACCCCAAACGTTTAGAGGCCTTATACCAAACTGCAAGGCCCTTGGAAAATGTTGAAATACTAATTAAGAAACTAGGGTTACAGGAGTGGAGAAACAGATCAGAGAGACTGCCAGTCCCAAGACAGATGTCTGATTTCTGGTTGTTTCTAAAAAAATAATCCCCAAAACGGGGTCTTCCAGGGCAATTCCAACAGAATAAGGGATTTCAAAGTTAAAGCATAACCAGCAAATCATAGTCCAGTAAATTTAAGGACTTCCAATTCAATCTGAACTAGTGAGATAGGGGGTGGGGCAGAAGTGCCTGAGGCAAAATGAAGAGGAACTAGAAGTTCCCACTCTTTCAGGTATTTTGAGAAAAATCCATCATCAGTTTCCCCAGTTTCTATTGTTTCCTCCCTTTTTTTCTCATGGAAAAGAAGTATCATATAACCATCCCACATAGGCATCCCAAGAGTGAAACAAGATTTGTATGCATAGCAGATTAGTACAGTAGGGTTTCCTAAAAATCTCTCAAATATAACAATAGTTATACAGTTTTAACGATTTCCATCCCAAATCTTAAACATACAGTAGGAGATGACCCAGTCAGGGTTTAACAGTCATTCAAACATTCTCAAATTCCCATCAGCCCAAAGCACACTAAGAACAGGGGCGATGGTCTTCTCAAAAACTGCTTCTTGCTGAAGATGGACGGAGATGCCCAGTCCAGGGAGGTGAATGGGTGTGGTGTGGTGTGCTGACAATCAAAGGTGATCTAGATCCCAGAAGCAAGTCAATATCTGTAATTTGACCAAATCTAGAACAAACAAAACAAAAACACAAATCTAACAAATAAAGCTTTGAACAGGCTGATACAAAATGTGAAGAGGCCAGTATGAATTTGGCCAGCAGCTTAATAGGTTTTCTTCACAGAACAGGCAAAACAGCTGTCAGCTATAGTCCCAAAAGATAAAACATCAGTTAGATTTCATAGATCACTGTTAATTGTCCTCTCATTAATTAGAAAACTTAAAAAAAAAAAACTTGAATATCCAGATATCATATTCAGTAACCAATAGATGACCAGGCCACATACTTATTTGCCCAAGTATTTAGGATAATGATTACAGATAACCAGATTGGAAACAGCAAGGTATGACATAATTGAATTGCATTAACAATTTATATTGGCCATTGCTCTGATTATAGAAATCAGTCACAGGAGGAAAAAATTCAGAGACATAATTATAACATAATATAATCAATCAAAACTGATCCCTAGGCTCATACAGGATAAATAGCTACTTTAACCCCGTTTTACTCCAGATAATTTTCCCACTGAAGCTTTAAAACTCCCAAATAATATTAACTACAAACCCAAGAAATTTGACCTCCAATAACAAATCCCATTAGCCAAAGTTTCAGATAAATCCTAAACAGCTATTTGCCATGACCTTATATTAACAAAAATCATTTTGCTTTGAAATACCCACTACATAGACAAATATCCCAAATTGTATATTGTACATAACAGAAACATTTTCAAAAGGACAAAGAAAAAAACTATTATTTTCAGAAGCTCTTTGAATGATGGACATAACCTCAGTATACAATCAATGCAAACAAGTAAAACATACACAATATCCAATTCCACATACAAGAATCCAAGAAGTTCTTAAAAAAGTATTAATTAAACTTTAAGAAATAACCCTTCCAAAGTATGGATCACATTTATTACCATATTCTTTAACCAAGGAAATCATTACATATCAAAAGAAACAAATATTCAGTCAATTAACTTAAATCACAGTTTGCTCCTTTTAGCCAAGAACTAGGTGGTTACAACTTGATTTAAAAAATGGCTGGAACATACTTAGTGGTGAGGAGGGAGGAGAGGATTCCACATGGCTGCCCTTCCCCAACTATACCTCCAAAGAGGCAGAGGGGGGGGGAGGACAAGCTAAACTGCACTCACGAACAAAAGATTCCTTCCCGTTTCCCACTCAATTTTCCCCACACAAAAATCCTTCCATTAAAAACTTTCCTCTGTCTTTTCCTTAAACAATTGCCAACCCTACAATCTTTATAACTATGCTCCATTGCTAAAGTAGCAGAGAGTAGTGGGGGGTGGGGGGGTGAGTTTAATGTTCACCTTTAAAGACAAAAGATCCTCTTCTGTTTCTCCTTCCCTCACCTTTTCTTTTCTCCTCCCAAATACCTTCCCAATACTTTCTTTTATTCCCTAAAAACATACAAACCTTTAATGGCTGCTACAAATCAATCCTTCATAAATCACCTTTATTCACATGGCCAGTAGAGCTGAATTTAAATATAACAAATTATCCAGTGTGTTTCAGAAGGAGACATACTTTACCTAATTAGAAGCATGCGACCCTTTCAGGCAAGTTAACAGAACCTCTCTTTAACAAGCCATTGTTATTAAGATATCATCCTAAAAGATAACAAAATCTAGCCTGCATGGACAACAGTAAAATTATTTCCCACCAATTTTAAAACTGCCCAAAAGAATACATTTGTTTATTTGTTTGTTTGTTTTTCTGCTTAAGTTTTAACTAGTTCTCCAAAATCTTTCCCTAGTTTCAAAGCAATTATCATAAACTCCTTTGTCCTCCAGAGACCTTATCCAGTCCAGTCTAGGCCAGGCTTGAATTTTATTGCTTTTTTCCTCCTCTCTAACTACCAGGTTGTTTTTTTGTTTTTGTTTTTGCTTTTGCTTTTTTTTTTTTTTTTTTTTACTTAGGTTTAAACTAGTTCTCCAAAATCTTTAGCAGAGCTCTTTAACCAATAAAGAGAGAAGTCACACAGAACATAGAACACAAATCACACAGACATAGCCTGCATAGTTACAACATTACACAAAACATATAACCAGATAGTGCCCCAAAAAGACGCTCAGAATCAAATCAAAGCAGATGCGACTTAGAAGACACCCAAACCAGAGGGGATCACACTTCTCAGAATTTAATGACTGTGAGCATTCTATAATTCTGAGAATCCAGATGCTAGCACAAACAGACAGAACAGGTAAACAGATCAGATTATATCCTAAAACATCCAGATTTACTCTCCTGTGGCTGAAATGGAGAATCTACCATTGTGCTGTAACTGAAAACTGCTCTCTTTCCCAGAGACTCTGGGAAAAAAATCCAGAGGGCCAGCCTCTCCAGACCAAGAACCCAGGTCCTCAACCAGCCCAAGGCTCAAGGTGGAGACAACGGTCTCTAATCTCTAATACTGCTCTCATTTTCTAATATTTTCTAATACTCCAAAAAGTAATGCTAGAGAAGCTGAGGCAGTATGAGATTAGAGAGTCTTTAACATTTTATTTGAAAGGGAGAGATTCACTGGGACCAAATGGATCCATGGTTTGATCCCAGGGCTGAATGAGACTATTGTCTACAAGAATCTGTCCACGAATGTCAGATACAAAGATTCTTTTATAGGGTAACAAGAATGATGATATCCTGGGGGCAGGCACCTGGGATGACATAATGGGGAGAAGCACTTGATATTCTAATGATGTCTAAGATTTAAGACCTTTATTCTATCAAACATTCTAATGATTAAGAGGAAATGATTATACCTGAGGCAGAGTAACTGAGGTGGGACAATTAGGGAAACTGGGTCAGAACATTAAAAGGGAACTGTGGAACAAGAGCATGTAACAAGAGCACTATGCTGGCTAAGCCAATACAGTTCAATAGCTATATTTGCTAAGACCATGTTTGACATATTCACGATTATTGACCCTTTTGATATACTGATCAATCTACTTGATAGATTAGCAAAATTGTTTCCTGCCCATTCTTTTACCAAACACAGCAACTAATTGAAGAATTTTCCTCCTCCAAGAATGGTAAATTTCATCCTCAATACTAATTTACATTTATATACTTTCTTGTAGCCTCAAATTATTAGTGTTCAAGGCAACCAGTCTGCCTCAAGTATGGCTTCTTCATAGTCATGTGAGGTTTTCTCAGTTTCTGATCATACCCTCCTTGGTGGTTCTTCCTAAATTTGGGCTTAGGTGAGTAGAAATTGAGACAAGACAGTGGCTCAGAAACTGTACTAGCAGCAATAACAAACAAATGAGCAAACAAACATAAAAAGTAAATAAATGAACGAATAATTAAGACAACTGCTGACTCAATCAGCAATTGTTCTATTGAATATGCTATTGAACAAATAACCAGTTCCAATATCAGGCCAGCCTAAGGCTTTTTGATGTAAAAGGTGAATTCCCTAAACACAAAAGTTAGAGGGTTAGCTTGGTTTAAAGGGAGAGAACTATGCAAAATTATGTGAGATTTTGCTCTAGTTTTTCCTGAAAAATCTGTGCCTCACTTCCTAGCCAGTAACTCCAAACTATACTATATCCACTTCATCATTCCCAATTCCTCCCCATAGTAATCTTTGAACTTTGCCTCTAGCACCATCCTGAGACTTGGTAAGGGAGCTTTCACTGTTTCCTCCCAACAACCCTTTATAGCTTTCCTTTATGTAATGTCTTCCTCCATTAAAATTTATGCTCTTAGAAAGCAGAGTCTGCCTTCTTTTGTATCTTCAGCACTTAATACAATGACTAAAGCATAAGAACATTAATAAACTCTTACTATTACTGTGTCTGTATGTCTATTTTCAAGAACATATAATATCCTTGGGGAGACCAGACTCTCACAAAAACCAATTAGGAATCAACTAAAGAAGGAATTCTATGTGAGGAGAGTCATAAAATTTTCCAGATTTATTTGTTACCAAAGTATATTGTAAACTTCTTTAAATAATGATATTAATTTTGAGAAAATCTTAGACTTTATTCACTGTTTTAGAAACATAGATTCCTTGGAGTTGACCAGCCAATGTCAGATCATAAGAAAAGTGCTCTGAAGTATATTCAGAACAAGTTAACAAGCTTGAGTCCAAGTACCTCATGGGGAGCTACCTTGTCTTTTTTAGATGTTCTGTTTTAGAATTGTGGTGGATGAAACTTTTTGCCCCTTCTGAACTAAATGACGGAGCAAGGTCCTCCTTGGATTAACCTGATCTCCAAGTTTGTGCATGTTCCTGAGCGTCTACATTCATCACTTTACATTTGTAGCCTAGATTTATTTTTCTCACTAGTTTAAAAATGTTCTCTCTTGGTCCTTCTCAGGATTTTTAATAGGTTTCCAATATCATTAAATATAATGCTTTGCTTTTATTTATTTTTTTTTTAGTGTACCTTACAATCACAGGTGTGACAAATAGTTCATTGGCCTTTAGTAGAGCTTGGTCTGAATAATTTACCATTTACTATATCTTCTAAAGGCTAAACCAGAGTTTTCTCTCTCATTTCTCTCCTTTTTTTTGGTATCATCAATGAAAATGTGAATTTGAAAAGTTAAATGAAAATAGAATCAACTTTAAAGAACAGAACTTGCACCACCATATAGTCATCTGGCTTGATGAAGAGCCAAAGTTAACTTTTAGAAGATGAGAACAAGGTGCATTTAAATGGGTATTAAAATTAAAGTAACTGGAAAGGTTTGGGGTATTATATTCATGTATCCTATGTCATTAGTACTAAGAAGCTTGCTTTTAGCAATTCTTACATAAACAAGAGGCGGGAAAGAAAACTAGATTGACAGAGTAAAACTCACACTAGCTGTTTTTAGCTAGTGAGTGTGGGTTTCAGTATTGCCTTTGTAATTTATTGGCAACACACGTGACTATGGATAAGCCAGGTGACTTCTTTAAGCCTCAGTTTCCTCATGTATAAAATCAAAATAAATAACAGTATTTTCCCTGATCACATTTAATGATTGTCATCCCTTTGAAATAAACAATAGAATGCTTTATAAAGATGCAAGGAATTATTGCAAAATATTACCTTAAAATAGTTCATTTAATGGATTGCAAACTGGAAAGAACTCTAGAGGAAATTTAGTTTCATTTCCTAATTTTACTGTAGAGGAAACTGAAGCCCACAGAGATAATTTTATTATTCATATTGGACAAGAACAAAACAAATATAATCATTTAAAAATGAGAAACAGAATATGCTGCTCTAGTACTAAATACTATTTGAGACCATTCCCAGAAAGAATTTTTAGAAAAAGAAGTTATTAGGGAATTTAATTGTACTACAATTACCACTATTATATTATTTTAAAAGCATTACAGAATAATTATATAAGAAAGAAGTCACTGTTCAGCAAATTGTAGATATTTAGATATCATAGATATATGTAGATATTGTAAGAAAAAGTATCTCATTCTTATCTATTGATAATTTCTAAATTATTATTTTTATTTCTTTCTTTTGTTTTTAATTTTCTCCAACTAACAAATATGGTTAGAGTCGGGTGAGTTAAGATGGTGGAGTTAGGAGAAGGGAGGAATTCAGTCTAATTAAAGTTAATTTGTCTATATAGTTTAAAACAAATTGGAAAACAATTCTAAAAAAAAAAATCCACATTGATGTCATCTAACATTAATTATGGTGGTACAACAATCCAAATGTAGAAATGAAATTAGAAACAACAGGAACAAAAAGCTAAAATTAAAGCAAATTGCATGGAAAACAGTTCTTATATTCTGCCACTAAATAAAAGAAAACATTCTGTATATATTAAGTCATTGTGAGCCAGTTAGTTCTTGCAAATACAAAGTCTTTTCCTGAGGTGAAAACCTAGAATTTGACCAGATTCACAGAACATAATTTTTTTTTCTATTTTTCCATAACCAGATTAATGGTCACAATCTTTTGCCGAACTAAGTATAATTTTTTAAAAAATTGAGAAATATGAGTTTGCCAGAAGAAAGCATGTAATTATAGCATTTTGTTAATTTGTAAACAGCAATCATAAACTAGGAAAGAATCTTGATAATGAAGGTAGTAATTTTCTGCTCTTGGTATGTACTAATGTTGAGGTTGGGAAAGGGGGATCCCAAAATTTGGAGTTACAAACTGGTGTTGCAAAATGTCTCAAAAGAATTTGTAGGCTTGAACCCATTTCCAATTCAAAGGGCAAATTTTATTGTAATTGTAATGCCATTACAAGCAGAATAAATCCCAAGAGACCTTAGCAAAAAAGCCAGGAGCAAGAAGATAACTTTATAGGAAAAAGAGAGACCAGAAAGTTCATATTATTTATTTGCTAATTTTATGGTTTTCAGGTAGGTTTGAAGAGTGGTCTCAGGAATTTTGTCATCACTGACCAACAGATTATTTCACAGTTGGCAATATTTGCAGAACCATTGGAAGTCCAGAGGATTTTTACAATTATTGACAGACAAATTGTCATTACAAGAGCACTCTCAGGTCAGGGGGCTTCAGGATTACCTAAGGGAAGAAATATTATTATGATTTACAATTATTGACCGAAAAGAGCACTTACATTCCTAGACCAGAGGAATCATTGACAGACAAGAGCACCCTTAAGTCAAAAGGGCTTCAGAGTCACTGCTGTCTCCCCCACAACACCAACAATGAGGTCATTGTGATAGCAGAACATTTTGAGATGCTCACAGGGGTCCTCAAACTTTTTAAATAGGGGGCCAGTTCACTGTCCCTCAGACTGTTGGAGGGCCGGACTATAGTAAAAACAAAAAAGACTTTGTTTTGTGGGCCTTTAAATAAAGAAACTTCATAGCCCTGGGTGAGGGGAATAATCGTCCTCAGCTGCTGCATCTGGCCGCGAGCCGTAATTTGAGGACCCCTGTGTCTATTTGGATGCCCATCTGAAGTTAGAATAAGATCAATTTAAAATTTTATACTAATAATGGAATCTTCTTGGTTATGTAGAAAAACAGAATGCTAGAACTTGAAGCTACTTTAAAAATCAGCTAGACCAATTCCCCATTACAAATGAGGAATCTCATTCTCTGAAAGAAAAAGTGACTTGTATAAAAGCACACAACAAGTAAAAAAAAAAGAGACACCTAGTTTACTTATTCCAAGGACTCTGCTCATTCCACTATACCATGCTGCCTTTGCCTACATTTGTAGGGAACATCATGTTTTTCAAACCTTTGGAAAATATAATTTTTATGTCCCTCCTTTAGAATAGAAAAAGCAGTATTATAGCAAAATAGCTACTACAACCACTGCCAAAACCATCAAAATCACCATCACTCACACCACCAGCATTGCAACTCCCACTGGTACTTCTCCCACTTCTGCTATTGCTGGATCTTCTGCTGCTGCTACAACTACAGCTAACAACAGAAGCAACAATAATTATTACTACCACTACTACTGAAGATGTGATCTAATAGCTATGTCTTTATCCATTTCTTTGATTATTCAAATACTCTATATTATTGAATCCCCACAGTGTTTTATTATTAGTCATTGCAAAATATTAATATATAGTCTATCATTCTTTGATTGATATCCTTGATTTGTATTTTTATTTTTGTTTCTTGCTCTAATCTCTTCTTGAAGCCCTTTATTTTTTTTTTCTTTGTTTCTCCTCCTTCCTTGTCCACATGCTACATGTTCAAGTATTTCTATATTGTCCAAGGGATTTGTGTAAACTATATAGTGACATTATATTTACATTTTTAAATAAGATTTCACATATTTCAAACTAGCCATCACTAATTTGACATTCTTCCAGGATGTTCTGGAATCCTCACAAAATCCTTAGGAGACAAATATGGTAGCATCTTTCCACCCTGAGATTCTATAATTCAATATCATGATCAAAATTTTGTACATAAGAATAGGGATTGAAGTAGATCTATGATATAGTTAACATAGGGAAATCTGAGTTGAAGAAATTCCTCCTACCACAGCTAAGAATGATGTTCTTAGCAATTTGTAATTTTAGAGAATTGCCTAGAACGCTGAGACATTATGTGATTTGTTCAGAGTGACAAAGTTATATATGATATTGGCCTGTCTTGAGTCCAAGTTCTCCTAGTTCCAAGACAAGGTTTTTCTTTTTTTTTTTAACTTTTTGATTAAATCTTATTTCACAGATGAGGATGACGAAACTGAGCATCAAAAGGATTTACTGTGTTTCTAAATCTCACAGAACCAGTTAGTTGTAGATCTAAAATAGGTTCTCATATCTCATGAACACCAAGCTTGGATTTCTTTCCAGTGGAATTTGAGAGGAAAAAAAATCTGTTGATCAAGAGCAAAGATTTTCAAAGGAAAAAGAGGAAAAGAAAAAAAAATATTTTATTGCTGGTAATAAGTGCAAATAAAAAAAAAAGGTGGAATCAAGCTTGAGTAGATGGATGAAGACTTCTTGGGATCCTTTTCAGCCTTGAGATTATGTGACTAGGTTTGTATTTATGGCAGCAGAGCTCTTCCCCAAATCATCTTACTCATCCATTTGAGTCAACAGTTCCTCCCCACAGCGTCATGGTCCTTTGCCTGCCAAAGCAGTAGAGCTTCTGACAAAACAGCCAAATAGGCATCATTCTTATAGAACAGCCTTAGCAAGAGTTCCTGGCAGAAGAGCTCTGCTGTGATGTCTATAGGCACAGCTGTTGAAAGGGGGGAAGGAAGGCTGCTACCCTGCACCCAAAACTTTAGGACCAGATGTCCTCCTGGCCAGGAGCTAGAAAAGGCACTGTGGTGCTAGCAATGCCAGGCACAATAATTAAACTGTGCAAAACTCGGGCTTTTGGATTCACTGATATTCCTTTAGATTGTTCATTTTGGCTCCCAGGGGCCTTAACAGTGATTTTCTCTTTGACTTTCAGGCATGAGTGAACCAAAAACACAAAGCAAACATCAGCCAAAATCATAGCTTCCCATATGATTTCCAGGTCAAACCTTAGAGATTTGCAAGAGAAATTGCCTGATTTGACACATAAAAAGGCTCATCCTTGTCACAAAGGGATGCAGCCTTCATGGATCTTTTCAGGAATTGAGCCTGATGATTTGGTTGATAACAAAGTGAAGAAACCAGGTGAATATCACCTGGTTTGAGATTTTGCAGTAAACATTTTGCTGAGCTCTAACTGTGATGCACATTAGTCACACCACTGAAGCAGAAAATCACTAAAATGATGTTCCAAAAATAAAATATTCTTTTGGAATTTTGTTCTGAACTAATTAGCAATGAGTCATTTAAAAGGACTTACCTGTCATTAGTAAAAAAACTAGTACTCAACAAAATAATTGTCCTGACAAAACTATTTTTAGAAAGGCAGAGGGAGGGAATAAAAAAAAAAAAAAAAGATTAAAAACTTCAATTCACAAAGTGACTTTTATTTTGACAATAAATAACACCCAAGTCACATTGTGAAATGAGACCCTTAATCATTTTTTTCTGTCATGTCATTTGTCAAAATATAGACAGGAAAAATGATCCCTCATAAATAAAATGTAACTTTTTTTGCAATTTGAAAGTAGGGGGGAAACATGCCTCATTTGTTGATGCTTTCCAATCATATAGCCAGATAGTTGTGGAAAAACTAATCAACTCCATGCTATATTATCTGTCTTCTGAAGTTTAGTGTAAGTTAAACTTTACTCAATTGCTATACTATGTGAAGAAACATCACTTTCTTTTGTTAGATCAGTCTTGTATGCTATGTGTTTAAAGTAAATGTTATCATAATAAAATATAATTTCCTGATGGAGTTATATTCCCTTCTTCCATTGATTTTGGCTGGCATTGTACAGGTAGAGATTGGATGACATATTTTTTCTCCCTGAAAAAAAAAAAAAAAGAAATGGCAATTTGGAAAGTCAGCAATCAGTTAAATGATCTAAATTTTCCACCTGATAAAATTTTATTATACAGAAATATATGTTGTTATAGAGTAAATAAAATATAGATCCTTTGGAATCTCTGCCCCAGTTGGGTACAAAACATGCTGATGTTTAGGGCCCAAGTAAACAGTCTAAGGAAAGAATCTACCCTTAGTAAAAAGGGTGGAAGTCAAGTTCACATTCAAGACTGTAAAAAGAAATAGGAGGAATTTACAAAATCAGAAAAATCAGCACAGATTCAGAGAGAAAAATTAACAGAAGTGAGTGGCAAAAGTGGGCAATTTTTGTTTGTCACAAAAAAGCCAGCTTTTTTCCCCTTTTTTTTTCTTCATTTCTCCTTTTTTTTTTTTTTTAAATTGTAGTCCATTATCTCTGTCCTCTCTTGTTTCAGACTGATCAGTTCTTGCCTTGGTTCCTGAAAAGCATAATGTGCAGTCATTTCAATATTCATAACAATAAAAAGAGTAAAGATGGGGAGAAAAGAACAGACTAGAACAAAGAAAAGAACAGAGAACAGGAATAATGTTTTTCTCTAAAATTACTTGTATTTGCTTTGGAATATGATTCTGTTGATGGATAGTTTTATTGTTCTAGTAATTCAAAGCTTTTTAAACTAAGCAATGAAGATTACCTATATTGACTAAAATCTATCAAAGGACAGGTATGCCTTAGAGATATTCTGAATTTGTTTCCAGACTACCACAATAAAATGAATATCACAATAAAGCAAATCACATTTTTTTTTGTTTCCTAGCATCTATAAAAGTTATGTTTACACTATAATGTTGTCTATTACGTGTGCAATAGTATTATAAATAAAAACAACAATCACAACTACTTTAATCAAAATACTTTATTACTAAAAAAAGTTAAACATCCCATCTGAGTAATATTTTTGCTGATGGAAG
Source organism: Sarcophilus harrisii (assembly GCF_902635505.1). Lineage (NCBI taxonomy): Eukaryota > Metazoa > Chordata > Mammalia > Dasyuromorphia > Dasyuridae > Sarcophilus > Sarcophilus harrisii. The sequence continues at coordinate 374,167,691 of NC_045426.1, read as the reverse complement.
ATTTCATGTTGAAATTGATAGCTGCTGACTGATCAGAATAGTTGCTGCTAAAGTTTAGGGTGACTGTGGCAATTTCTTAAAATAAAAAAAATAACATTTATCTCATTGGTTGCCTCTTCCTTTCACTTGAATACTTAGAATCTATTGTGGGATTATTAGTTGATTTGATTTCAATATTGTTATATCTCAAGGAATAAGGACTCCCAAGGAGAAGGACAGAAATAGATAATGATTGGTGAGTAGAACATTCAGAATATATACAACATTTATTGATTAATTTTACTGTTAAATATCAGAACAGGTATAATAATGAAAAAGTTTGAAATATTGTGAAGATTATCAAAGTGTAATACAAAAATGCAATATGAGTACGTTATTGGGGAAAATGACACCAAAAATTTATCCATAAACCTTCAATTTGTAAAAAAAAAATGCAATAAATGTGAGGACAAAAGAACAATGTATGTCTGTATTTTTTTTTATTCAAGTGTTCAGCTCCTCCCTGCTTTTTTTTTTTGCTCAATGGAGGTAGACAGAACTATCCTGGACAGAATGAGGCAAAGAACTACTCTGAAAATTGTTCCTCTTACCCATTTTCCTTTCTCTTCTAAGCCTGCAATCTGTTTTTTTCCCTTTTCTCTCCCTTTCTTTTTTCCCTTTTCTCCCTTTTTTGGCTAATATAGAATTTTGGCTTAGCAAATGAAATTTGAATTATAAATGGAATAACCATATAGCAACCTAAGGCATCCCCTGAATATTCTGTAGTAAAAGGTCTAAAGGGATTATTGCAGGATGAATTGATACAACAGGACAGGGGGTAAGGTACTTCAAAGAAGGAAGGGGCATAAGCCTGACTGACGAAACTCAGTGGGATTATTTGTAATTCTTTTTTGCTACTAAGATAGGAGTTCTAGAAAATTGGAAAAAATAAAGGTAAATTGATCCTACAAAATGGCAGAATAAACCTGAAAATAGGGAAAGAGTGAATCTGCAATCCAACTTAGTTCAATAATGCATCAAAGAATAAGGGTGGGCATGAGGAATAAAACCAGGGAGTATAATGCCATTATGAGCAAGAAGAGAATGAATTTATAAAGCACAAATTGTACCAGACAATGGGTTGTAAAATGAACCGATGAAAAGGAGAAGCTGCATGTGATGTTTTTGGGATTTACTATATCATTTGGTGTAGGATATTACAAAAGTTTGCTTGCAAATTAGGTTAAACTTGTCTAGGATAAGGATGGAAGGAAAGTCACTTGTACTAAGACTTAGCTTAGAAACGAAAGATAGAAATGAAAATATAGGCATTTAAGAAAGATGTTAAATCCTTTCTTATTTAATATTTTAATGAATATTAAATATATGAAAAATGTGGATCAAAATAAGCTGTGGTGATGCTAATCCCACAGAGGCCAAATAAGCCACATGTTTCAAATTTCCAATCTCTCTTTTTTACTGTCAGAATTCTTGGTTGAGCCAGCATACTTAAGAGTAAAGCAAATAGAGATAGTGGAAAGACCTCAAGACAATCCCATCACAATACATAAGAATCATAACAACAGCAACAACTGATATAGCCCTTTAAGATTTGCAGTCATATGTTATTTAATTTGATGCTTACAACAACCCTGGGAAATAGATGCTACTATTATTTCCATTTTACAAATGAGGAAATTAAGGCAGAGTCAAATTTAATACAATCCATTTCAAAATTTATGAATAGAATTTGGCATAATGTTTAATACCTAGCAAATCTTTAAAATGATTGTTGATTAAAACTTTTGCATGTAAGACTTTAAGCTGGCTATTATTCTGTCTGGGGTTCAGGCACTAACTAATTTTATGACCTTATTGGAGATACTTCCGCAAAGTGTAGATTATTGAGGTTTCAGTAAATGTTTATGAACTAGGGGATAAAATAATAAGACACTGAAATATAAAGGGCAAGGTCTTAAGACACAAAATTATCATTTGCCACCTCTCTTACACACACACACACACACACACACACACAATCACATATATGTATTTATATATATATATACATACAAAAATATACATAAAAATAGAGATATATGTTTTAGCTATTGTTTCTATTTAAAGCCTTGGAAGAATGGCATTTGACCTATTGTACTACCATTGTGAGAATAGTGGGGTAGATAAAAATAACAGACTTTGAATTGGCAACTTTTTTTTTTCCTTTTTCACCTCATCTTAAAATATAAATCTTCCAGAAAGCCCTACATGACTGAGAAAAGATGGATCAATATTGTTATCCTTCAAATTAGTTATCATCTACTTGGCTTTGAGACATATACTCTGACAGTGATGCAGATGCAATCTTTTTTTATACAATAACTCCATGAGTCTTCAGCCATTGATTTCTAGCATTCTTCAGATCTAATATACTTAGTTTACTATCCTCTAATTTTCACCATTTCTCAGAATTCATCCCAACATGAGCACTTTTTTTTGCTAATATCTTATTTTTATGAATTAAACTGTCATTTTTTTTTCTCCCAGGCAGAAAATCTTGAAGTTATCTTTCATTCTCATCTCTCTTCTTCAACTCCAAAAATAAAAACATCAACAATTGCTCTTGATTCTTCAGTCATAATATATCTCTAATTGTATTTTTATCTTATTTCCAAAGCTAAAACTTAATTTAGGTTATTACTACCATAGTTTTTAATAAATACTGTGTTATATATTAGGCTTTGCACAACTCATATTTGTATACTAGTTCCAGCTCATTTTCCCCTTAAATACTTGTTTCATGATTACACTCCATTGTTATAATGCCTACTCATTATTATTAAATCAACTTCCAACTCATCTTGATATGTATGATGTAGTATGCCTTCTTTTTACTTATTTTTCTTTTCTATTCCCCAAATGATGTTCACTCCAATAAATCAAGTGTCTTCATTATGTCTTATAAAATGTAAACTACTTGAGAATCCAAAGTGTTTGTTATCTGTTTTTCAGTCTCAGGCCCTAATACAACGGTTTTCTCTTAATAGGTATTTAGAAAGTTGCTGTGAAATTGAATCTTCTAAATCTAGCATAATTATTCCTTATTCCTCCCTTTATTCCTATTGTTGACCTCACCTTTCCTTACTTTCAGATTTCTCTCTTTCCATGATCTATATACTCAGGAATGAAGGAAGAGAGGGAAATGGGAAAGGTATACATATATCGAAAGAAAAAGAAAGGCAATACCTGGACTCAAGGAGCTTGCATTCCAATGAGAGAAAACAGCACATAAACACAAAAGGGAATGAAAAAAAATCAGAAGACAGTATTTGGAGGGGAGAGAGAAGGATGTCCCCATGGTGCTGAAATGATTTTAAAATCCATATGATCATAACATATAAAGAGCAAGTTGAAAGTACTAGAATAGTTAACCTAGAAGAGAAAAAAATGGGGGGGGGGGACAAAATATCAGTGTTTGAAACACAGTGGTGTAAAAGAGGTTTGAAATTGTTTTGTTGGGTCCCAAAAGGGAAGAATAAGAAAAAATGGATAGAAGAGGCAAATTTAGGCATATGTGAGGACAAATTTTATACAAGTTTCAAAAATGGAATTAGTTGCCTTAAAGGAGTATTAAATTAACCATCATTGTCCATCTCCAAATGAAGATTGAATGACCCCTTGTTGGTTGAATAACCTAAGATACCATTGACTCTTTTTTTGAGGACTACCATATTGTAGTGTTTATTCATTTTTCATCTATAATCCACTAAATACCTCAGATTACTTTTTTATTTATTTTCATATGAACTACTCTACAATTATATAAGGCAGAAAATACCTGAGCTAACAATGCATGATTACACATATGGAAGAGGCAAATAAACAAGACAAGAGACCCAAAAAATGAACACAGGATGGGAACCTAGCAAGGTGAATTCTAATCCAGTTTTCTTTCATTAAATTTGTGATTTGAAGCAACTCATTCAAGTTTTCTGAAACTCTACTTGTTCAATATAAGTATGTTTAAAATATTTCAAAAGTTTCACGTGATAAGAAAAATAATGTTAAATATGTTATAAACAAAACTTTTGTTAAATTTTAAAATTCCATATAAATTTAAATTATTATCACCAATTAGCATGTTGCAACTATAGAATCATGATGAGTAAAGGCTATAGCACTTTTTAAAAATAGTTATTTTTTTCCAAATTTTATTTTTCCAAATTCATGCAGATAGTTTTCAACATTCATTTTTGAAAAAGCTTTTATTCCAAAATTTTTTCCTCTCCCTTCCTCTGTCTCCTAGACAGAAAACAATCATATATAGGTGAAACATAATTTTTCTAAATATATTTTATATCTATCATACTGCACAAGAAATATCAAATCAATAGGAGAAAAACATCACAAGAAAGAAAAAAAAAACACCAAAAATGGTGAAAATACTATGCTTTGATCTACTTTAGGTCTCTATAATTCTCTCTCTAGAGAAAGATGACTTTTTCTATGACAAATTTTTTGGAATTGCCTTGAATCAGCTCATTGTTGAAAAGACACAAATTTATCACAATTGATCACATAATCTTGTTGCTATAGTTTTGCTCACATCACTTAGAGTTAGGTCATGTAAGTCTTTCCAATCATTTCTGAAATAACATACTCATCATTTCTTATAGAATAATGATACTACACTATGTTCTTATACTATAACTTATTCAGCCATTCCCTATCTCATAGCCATCCATTCATTTTCTGTTTTTTTTTTTTAAAAAGGGCTGCTACAAATATTTTTGCACATGTGGGTCCTTTTCCCTTTTTATGATCTCTTTGGGATATAGGCCCAGTAGAGACACTGCTGGATCAAAGGGTATATGCAGTATGCCCTTTGGGCATAGTTCCAAATTGCTGTTCAGAATAATTGGATCATTTCATAACTATATCAACAATTATAGCATTTGATTAAAAAAAAACTTGACATTTTCTGTGCTTAGCATAATTCTTTCAACATAGTAAAGATTCAATTGTCTTGAACTGAAGTGATTGAATTGAATCATTTCAAGTTGTGTACCTTAAGGCATACTATATCAGAGGAAATATCTTCTTTATCTTAAAACATGGTAGTTATGCCATCAAATTTATGATTTTCCCTATATATCAGCAAAGAAAATTATGATTCCATTAGCTATTAAAAATTTCCCTTTGCTATTCCTTCATTTCACTTATGTTCAGTTCTTCAATACCTCATTTTGACTTTTCCTAGCAGATACTAGAGTAATTTGCTATTTCCTTCTGTAACTCATTTTACATAGGAGGAAACTGAGCCAAACAGGGTTAAGTGATTTGTCTCTGGTCACATAGCTGGTAAGTATCTGAGACCAAGTTTGGATTCAAGAAAATGAGCATTCTATCTACTGTGCAATCTAATGTCCCTTCACTCATTTGTTCACCCATTTCTTTCTTTAGGTTTAGGATCATTTCATAATATAAAAATAAAATTGCATTCTGAGTTCTCAGATAAGTACAATCACACTCATTATCTGAATATGTAATTGTAGTTTGTTACTTTCATTCAGTGGAAATTAATTTTGCTCTCTTCACTTTGATTCCAACTTTGTCAGGAAGACTAAGTGTTTTGATTTCCAGAAAAGATTAAGCAAATTTTTCCCTTTGATCAAATGAAGGCAGAAAATATTTTCTAGCTGAAGTTTGTCTCATCATTTGAAAACAGCTAGATACTTGACCAGGTACTCCCAACTCAAAGAGCTTTTAAGATAGAGGTAGGCTTTTAGAGAACAGGACTTGTTTGTACATGAACATGATAAACACATATTCATACGAAGGCTATAAAGGAATGTTGACATTTTATTTTTCCTTAAGATTTACAAAATGCTTTAGTTAAGTACTATGCATGTTGTTCCCATTTTGTAATTGAGATATTAATATTCATGAAACTAATAGGATCTCAAACTTGCCATAGTTTTCAGTGAACATCTAGACTAAATAATATCTCTTAAAAATACTCCTAGAAAAATTCTGAAAAGACGACAGAATGGATCAGATGATTCCAAACTCCCCAGATACCCTTCACAAACCAGGCAGATTAATGCCTCAGGGTGAATTTAGAGAGGTAAAAACAAATAAAAGCTGGGGCAGAACTGTTATTCTCCTAGGACAGACTGAGAAGATCTAAAGACAGACACCAGAAGCAAAAAAGACTCTTCTAACCATGTAGAATAAAATTAAATGATCTCCTATCTCAGAAGAATTCATAGAAGAACTCAAAAAAAGATTTGAAAAACCAAATGAGAGAAATTGAAGAAAAACTGAAAAATAAAATAAAAAATTTAAAGGAAGAAAATGACTGCCTGAAAAATGGAATTGGGCAAGGGGAACCCTGAAAAGTTATAAAAGACCAAGAAATAATAAACTTGAGAAAACCAATGGATCTGGAGAAGAGATTAAGAAAAGAAACCATGAGCATAATTGGACTACCTGAAAACTTTGATTTGAAAAAAACAATTTTGATAAAATAATACAATAAATAACTAAAGAAAAAATGTTCCATGTTAGAACAAGATGGGAAAATAAGAATAAAAAACAAAACAAATAAACAAAAAACACCAACCACCATGTAAAACCCACAGATCAAGAAGAAAATATAAGAAACAACAAGTACAAATATTGCAAATATAGCAGAGTCACAATTAGAATCATACTAAACCTAACAATAGCTACACTAAAAGACTGCGAGTTTTGGAAAATTAAATATAGAAGAGCAAATAGAACTAGGATTGTGGTTAAAATATCATACCTAGCAAAGTTAACCAGAATTCTGAATGGAACAGTTCTGAATGAATAGCCAGATTTTCAGGACTTTGTTTCGAAAGAATTGAGCTCAGAAAATTTGTCATAAGATTCAAGAAAAATATTAACAACCAAGACTAATTTCAATGGATTTAATAAGAACAAACTGTTTCTGTTTCATAAATATTCTTAAGTTTGTCATTAGTAATTGTGTAATTCAAAGAAAAATTGAATAGAGCTGAGTATGATATGATTCTAAAAAGCAAAACCATGTAATAAAAAATTAAAAAGCAACAGTAATTAACTTATATGAATTAAGTAAGTATATGAATTAAGGAGAGCAAGAACTGACACAGAGGAAAGTCTTCTAAATTTATAAAGAAATAGGAGGGAATAAGATAACAGAAGGATAGAATGATATATAGATTAATGGGAATGGGGTAAGGTGTGTAGATTGATAGGATTAATAGACATGAGATAACAAAGAGGAAAGGTAGGAAAAGAGGATAAGGGAAATATCTGGACAGGTGCAGGGATACCTTAAGCAACAGCTGGGCAAGGTGGCAGGTAAGCATAAAACAGAGGAGTCCTCATGGATATGAAACAAGAGATAAACAAAAACATAATAATGATCAGGAATAGGATTTATTAGGGGGGAAAAGCAGGGGTAGTAATCAATAATTTCACACAAAATTGAGGCTAAAATAAATTTAATCAAAAGAGAAAAATAGAGAAACTACAATATATATTAGTCATATTGACCAATAGTGTTTTAGATTTTTTAAAAATAATTAATTTATTTAAGGTTGGAAAACTGCTGTGGTGTAGGAAATGTTGAGCTTGTAAATTTAAAAAATGGTATGGAAATACTTGGAGTTATGAAAGATGATGTTATCCACCTTCAGAGAAACAGAGGATCAACAAGCATAGTATGTTCTTACATAGATGCATATAAATGTATATGTATATTTGCATGATTATAGATATTTATTTATATATGCATATATATGTGTGTATAAATATATCTGCACTTAAGTATAGCCTTCTTGGGAAGGGTAGGAGGGAAGAAAAGGGAAAATGATAAATTATAAAATATACAAGGGACAACAAAAGAAAACCTACAAGAAAGCAAAAAAGAAGCAGCAGGAGGAAAAGAAGAGATGAAGAAGGGGAAGGATGAGAGGGAGGGGGAGGAAGAAGAAGAGAAGGAGAAGAAAAAGGAGGAGGAGGAAGAGGAGGAAAAGGAGGAGGAGGAGGAGGAGGAGGAGGAAGAGGAGGCGGAGGAGAAGGAGGAAGAGAAGAAGAAGAAGAAGAAGAAGGAGGAAGAGGAGGAGGAGGAGGAGGAGGAGGAGGAGGAGGAGGAAAAAGAAGAAAGAAAAAGAAGAGGAAGAAGAAAGAAGAAATCTCTAAACAAAATGTGTAGTATTTATTGTATAGGTTTTCTTGACATGGAAATTTATTGTTTCATATTATGAATGTTCACTTATTGTCTGTTATGCACAATATTTGTTTCTATTTTTATTTTTTCTTTCTTTTTTATTTTTAACTTAACTTTTAAATAAATAAAATTTTTATATGGTGAAAAAGTATTTCTAAATAATAATATAGTTTAATGGACTCAACTTGAAAACAAATTTAAATTTAAATACTTTGGGAAATATACAAAATAATAGTGAAATCTTTCTTTATATTCATCCAAAACCTGCCCAACTTTCATTCATTGCTAGTATTTCTAATTTTGAGACCATACAGAATATGTTTGATACTTTGACACTTCTTCAAATAAATGAATATACTTACTTCTGTCAAATTTTTCCCTCTGAAGGCTAAATTTCTTCTGTTCTGACAACCAATACTTCTATTACATGTTTCAAGGTTCAAATTCTTATTTATTTAGATTTTTAAATGGAATTCTACTGCTCATAAAATTTGACAGATAATTGTCCAGACTTCAATTTGTGCTGACAAACATGACTTCAAAAAATTTGAATATGAGGGACCGGAAATCATAGCTTTGTCTCTTTGCATTCTTAATCTGGATCAAAGAACAATCAGCCTCTTTGATACTTCTGCTTGGTGCTCTTAATGCTGCTCTTTGGGGCAAAGAAAATCAAAGGCAATTTTTCTCCCACATGATAGTCCTTCATATATTTGAAGACACTTAACATGCCAGACCCCTCCAAAATCTTCTTGTCTGTAGTGAAAATATGCCTACTATCTTTTTATACTAATTTTCCTTACTAATCAGAGATGTGTGACAGTTAATGTAATATAATTAATAATAATATATATATATAAATATAAGTACTCAACATACATATATACATATATGTTGTGTACTTACACATGCACAAGTATATATATATATGCAAACAAATGTATGTACATAATTATATTTAGATGTATATATGTTTCTATATATAAGATTCTTGAGCAACTAACAAGACTTAATGGGATATATGAATGTGCATATATCTGTCTCTATTTTTATCCATCTAAATATAAAATGATTTAAAAGGAACTTTATATACACTGCTTATGAAAATAATTGTTCTTAATATATGATGTTAATCAGGAAGAGACAATTGAAAATCAGGAAGTCAATTAAGTGGAAATTATGTATTGGGTATAATAAGGACAACCCCCTCCCTTTTTTTTTCATTTCTAGATTGTTGCTCTTAGAAAAAACATTGAAGAATGAGTTGATAGAGTTGGATGTTTTATTTTCTCTCAGCATGATTTAGATTGTGTTCTACTTTTCAGAGGTCTAAGATGGTTGGAAAAATCTGGAGAGTGAAGCTAATAATCTCATCAATAAGTTTAAAGGGAGCCAGGCTAATTTTATAGCAAAAATCAGTTTCTTTATATCATCACCAATTATTATATTTGTTCTTTCTTCCCCTGCACAGAGGGAGAGGTTGTTGTTGTTGTTTCCAAAGTGCTAAGTGATCAAATTCTATTCCACCCAGGGTAGTATGACTCAGAATGTCTTCATATTCTTAACACTTTCTTTCCTTCAGATAAGCTTAATATCCATTCTCATGTATTTGAATTAATAAATTTTTGAAGTCATTTTCCAAAGGAGATAGTTGAGAGCAGCTCTCTGATAAAAATAAGATACTACTGATAATTTACACTTGAGGGGATATAGCATAGGCAAAGTTGTCCAGAGACAGTTCACTTTTTGAAAAAGTGGGAAATAGAATTTAAGTAATTGAAATTCAGAAGCAGTTATCACACACACAGACAGAAGGTGGTCCATTTTTTTCTTAACAGTATTTTGTTTTTCCAAATACATATAAATATAGTTTTCAATATTCATTTTGTAAGGCTTTCTGTTCCAAATTTTTCTCCCTTCCCCCTTTACCTTCCACATTCCCCAAAAGCAAGCAATCTGATACAGGTTAAACATGTACAGTTCTATTAAACATATATCCATATTTTTCAAGTTGCATGAAAAAATCAAACCAGAAGGGAAAAACAAAACATGAGAAAGAAAAAGTAAACAAACAAAAAAAGATGAAAATAATATGTCTCAATAGTTCTTTCTCTGGATTTTCCATCACAAGTCTCTGAAATTGTCTTGAATCATTGAATTGTCTAAAAGAGTCAAGATCATCACAGTAGATCATGAAATAATTATACTGTGACTGTGTACAATGTTCTCTTCTCTCTGCTCACATTGCTCAGCATCAGTTAATATAATATTCCCAGGTTTTGTTTTGTTTTTTTAATCAGTCTGATGATCATGTCTTATAGAACAATAATATCCCATTCCTTTCATATACTGTAACTTATTCAGCCACTCTCTTATTGATAGCCATCCACTCAATTTTCAATTCACTGACAATACAAAAAGAACTGGTCCTAACATTTTTGCACATATAGGTCCTTTTCTCTCTTTTATGATCTCTTTGGGATACAGACTCAGCAAAGATATCACTAGATCAAAAGGTATGCATCATTTGATGGACTTTGGACATAGTTCCAAATTGCTCTCCAACATGGTTGAATTAGTTCACAATTCCACCAACAATGTATTAGTGTCTCAGTTTTCCCACATTCATCATTATTTTTACTGTTATCTTAGCCAATCTGAAAAGTATAAAGTGCTACCTCAGTGTTGTCTTAATTTGCATTTTTCTAATCAAGATTGATTTAAAGCTGGATTTTTCACGTTTAGAAATGGTTTTAATTTTTTTTTTTAATTTGAAAATTGTCTGTTCATATCGTTTGACCATTCATTAATTAGGGAATGATTATCCTTCATTCTTGAAGTGGATCAAAATGACATTACTACATTAAAAGTAAGTTATAGGATGTTCAATTGTAGCTGATCATATCAGTATGAACTCAGAATACTCTAGCACATGTTAGGCACAAACAATCCATGTGAACATTTGAGGTGAATTCTTATAATTTTTGCATGTCAGTTTTCTTGCCTCTATCACACTTCAAACACACACACACACACACACACACACACACACACACACACACATACACAAATAAGAAAAAACTTCTTAAAGTCAACCCCTGAATATTATCAATGATTCCATGCCACACTACCATTTCTGTTTGCTTATATTTATATGGGGCAAGTCGATAGTGTGGAAAATACTAAAGAATATAGAGAGGGCACTGGAAAGGTATAGAGACAAAAGAGCTCTTGTTCTTGTAGACTTAAATGGATTTGCAAACTTTCTGGAAGCCATTTTAGACTCATGGGAAGTGGTTTGAAAACATCAAAATGCCACTGAGATAAATATTAGATACATAACATTATGTTCACATTCAAACAACTAGTTTAAATTAATCCATTGTTGAAATAACTTGTACTTTTGAATATTTATGATATATAACATTTCTACCTGATTTAACCAATGACTTCCCCTTATCTTGCATCACCTATATAAGCTGATTGCTCCATTTTAGTTGCAGCTACCTACCTCATTCTATTCCACATTCTTTATGCATTATAATCCTGAGTTCTAAGGTTTTAGCCAATAGACAATAAAATATCTTTTATTATGTTCCTTAATAAATTGTTAAAAATTCTACACCTATTTCATTAATTATTAAATCAGATATGAGACACTAGTATATTAAATAAAATGAAAAAAAAATTCCTTAGTTTTATCCAAGTTCCTAATGCACAACTCATAAATTAATATCAAGACTGTTTCTAAACAAAACATATTAGTACAATAAAAATAAAACAAAAGTGTAAATATATATCATCAGTGTAAAAAAATTCTAACTGCTAAAGTTGTTTCTAATAGTTATTTTTTAAATAGATTTTCTAAGATTCTCTAAATATATCATCATATTATCTGGGAATAATGATAGTTTTATTTCCTCATTACCTACTCTAATATCTTCAATTTCTTTTTCTTCTACTTGCTACACTTCTAGCATGATATTGAATAATAGTGGTGATAATAGGCAATCTTTTTCATGCCTGATCTTATTGGGAAGGCTTTTAGCTTATCCCCATTACAAATAATGCTTGCTAGTGATTTTAGATAGATGTTGTTTATCATATTAAGGAAAACTCCATGCATTCCTATGCTTTCTAGTGTTTTTGATAGGAATGGGTGTTGTATTTTGTCAAATGCCTTTTCTACATCTATTGAGATAATCATATGATTTCTTTTAGTTTGGTTATTGATATGGTCAATTATTCCAATAGCTTTTCTTATATTTTAATAAGTCCTGCATTACTGGTATAAATCCCACTTGGTCAAAGGGTATTATTTTGCTGATAAATTGTTGTAATCTCTTTGCTAATATTTTATTATAGATATTTCATCAATACTCATTCTGGAAATTGATCTATAATTTCCCTATTGTTTGGCCCTTCCTGGTTTAAGTATCCGCATCATACCTGTGTCATAAAAGGAAGTTGGTAGCATACTTTTCCCCTTATTTCTCCAAATATTTTATATATAAAGTACTGGGATTATCTAGAGCTGAAGATTTTTTTTAGGAAGTTCATAAGTGGTTTGTTTAATTTCTTTTTTTAAAAGTGGGACTATTTAGGTAACATATGTCCTCCTCTGTTAATCTGTGCAATCTATGTATTCGAATTATTCATCCATTTCACTTAGATTATCAGATTTATTGGCACACAGTTGGGCAAAATATCTCCTAATTATTACTTTAATTTCAAGCACGCCCTTTTCATTTTTGATACTAGTAATTTTTTTCTACTTTCTTTTTCTTAAATTGAACAAATGTTAACTTTTTTCACAAAAGTATTAGTTTTATTAATTAGTTCAAGAGTTTTTTTTTTTATTTTCAAATCTATTAATCTGTCCTTTGATTTTCAGAATTTCTAACTTGGAATTTAATTGGAGATTTCAAATCTGTTTTTTTTTTTTAACTTTTTCTTGTTCTGTGTCCAATTCATTGATATTCTCTTTCTCTATTTTGCTGCCATAAATATCTAGAGATGTGAAATTTCTCCTAAAAACTGTTTTGACTAAATCCCCCAAGTTTTGGTACATTGTGTCATTATTGTCACTCTCTGGGATGGAATTTATTAATTGTTTTGATGATTTCTTGTGTGGACCACTCATTCTTTAGAATTAGGTAGTTTGGTTTCCATTTGGCTTTTAGTCTTTCACTGACCTTTTATTGAATGTAATTTTTATTGCATCATAATATGAAAAGGAAGCATTTACTATTTCTGCCTTTCTGCATTTATTTGATTATGATTTTTTAATGCCCTAACAGATGTTCAATTTTATAGGTAACATGTATTACTAAGGAAATAAAAAAAATATTCATTTCTATCCTTATTCAATTTCAAGAATGACAGATTAATCTAGAATCTTTGTCAAGAAGACAACATGAATATTATGTGCCATAGGGTAAGAGTAGGATACAATTGAACAACTAAACAACAAACATACAGCCAAAAATTTAAATAATGTCTACTATATACCAGGGACTGTCATAAGTATTTTACAATTATCTCATTTGATCCTCACAACAGTCGAGGAAAGTAAGTTATAATCCTCATTTAACAAATGAGGAAACTGAACTAAATTGAGGATAAATGACTTGCCTAAGCTCAAACGTTTAATAAGTATCTGAGGCCAGATTCAAACTATGAAAGATGAGTCTTCCTGACTCCAGGCACAAAACTTTATTTACTTCACCACCTTGCTGCTTTTGGCTAGTAAGAATTAAAACTGCAATTTGAACTGAGATTCCCTGCTCCAGATTAAGACTTTGCTCTTTTTTTTCCCCTTGAAATAGTGATCCAAGAGAAATATGAATGTAATTAAAATTAAACATTGACCTAAAAGAATCCACCAACAGCAACAACAAAGTGATTCTTGCATTCATTAAAACAGAAACTTTTTTTTTAAGCTTTTTATTTACAAGACCTATGCATGGGTAATTTTTCAGCACTGACCCTTGCAAAACCTTGTGTTCCAACTTCTCCCCTCCTTCCACTCACCCTCTCCCCTAGATGGCAGGTAGAACAATATATGTTAAAATATATGTAAAATACAATATATGTATACATATAAACATATTTATACAGTTATCTTGCTGCACACGAAAAATTGGATTTATAAGAAAGAAAAAATAACCTGAGAAGGAACACAAAAATGCAAGCCGACAATAAGAGAAAGAGTGGAAAGGCTATGTTGTGGTCCACACTAATTTCCGATAATTCTTTTGCTGGGTGTAGCTGGTTCTCTTCATTACTGAAGAATTGGAACTGATTTGGTTCATCTCATTGTTGAAGAGAGCCATGTCCATTAGAATTGATCATCATATAGTCTTGTTGTTGCTGTATATAATGATCTCCTGATTCTGCTCATTTCACTCAGCATCAGTTCATGTAAATCTCTCCAGAACTTTCTGAAATCATGATGCTGGTCATTTCTTACAGAACAATAATATTCCATAACATTCATATACCACAATTTACCCAACCATTCTCCAATTGATGGACATCTATTCAATTTCCACTTTCCAGCTTCTACAAAAAGCGCTGCCTCCTTTAAGATCTCTTTGGGATATAAGCCAGTAGAATGGGTCAAAGAGTATGTACAGTTTGATAACTTTTTGAGCATAGCTCCAAATTGCTCTTTAGAATGGTTGGATGCATTCACAATTCCACCAACAATGTAGCAGTGTCCCAGTTTTCCTTCTAATATTAATCATTACCTTTTCCTGTCATCCTAGCATATCTGAGAAGTGTGTAATGGTATGTCAGATTTGTCTTAATTTGCATTTTTCTGATCAATAATGATTTGGAGCATCTTTTCTTATGACTAGAAATACTTTCAGTTTCTTCATCTGAAAATTGTCTGTTCATATCATTTAACCATTTATCAATTGGAGAATGGCTTGATTTCTTACAAATTAGAGTAAATTCTCTCTATATTTTGGAAATTAGGCCTTTATAAGAAACTTTAACTGTAAAAATGTTTTCCCAGTTTATTGTTTCTGTTTCCCTTCTAATCTTGTTTGCGTTAGTTTTGGTTGAACAAAAGCATTTTAATTTGATATAATCAAAATTTTCTAATTTGTGATCAATAATGATCTCTAGTTCTTCTTTGATCACAAATTCCTTCCTCTTCCACAGGTCTGACAGGTAAACTATCCTATGTTCTTTTAATTTATTTATAATCTCATTCTTTATGCCTAGATCATGAACCCATTTTGATCTTATCTTGGTGTATGGTGTTAAATGTGGGTCAGTGCCTAATTTCTGGAATACTAATTTCCAGTTTTCCCAGCAGTTTTTGTCAAATAGTGAATTCTTATCCCAAAAGTTGGGATCTTTGGGTTTGCCAAACATTAGATTATTATAGTTATTGACAATTTTATCCTGTGAACCTAATCTATTCCACTGATCGACTTGTCTATTTCTTAGCCAAAACCAAATGGTTTTGGTGACTGCTGCTTTATAATATAGTTTTAAATCTAGTACAGTTAGGCCACCTTCATTTGATTTTTTTTTTCATTATTTCCCTTGAAATTCTTGACCTTTTGTTCTTCCAGATGAATTTTGTTATTTTTTTAATTATAATCTTAATTAAATTATTAATTAATTTATTAAATTATTAAATTAAATTATTAAAATAGTTTTTGGGGAAGTATCATTGGTATAGCACTAAATAGATTAAACTAATCTAAAATTAAACTAGGTAGTATTTTTATCTTTATTATATTCACTCGACCTATCTAAGAGCACTTGATATTTTTCCAATTGGTTAGACCTGACTTTATTTGTGTGGAAAATGTTTTGTGTTTTGCTCGTATAGTTCCTGACTTTCCCTTGGCAGATAGATTCCTAAATATTTTATACCATTGGCAGTTATTTTAAATGGAATTTCTTAAAGCAGGACCTTTTATCAGTTGACCATATGTTTTTAATAATAACAGCAATAATACATATATATATATATATATATATATACATATTTACAATTTAAAGTATATACATATACATATGAACGCATATGTTATAAATCTAATTTTGTTGGCTTATGAACAACCATGTGATACAGTGGATAGACTGCCAGGCCTGGAGTTAAAAAGACTGATGTTACAATTAAAATCTGGCTTCAGATTTGTACTAGCTTTGTAACATGAACAAGTTGTTTAACCCTGTTTGTCTCAGTTCTCTCATATCCAATATGGGCTGAAGAAGGACATTGCAAACCATAATAATATCTTTGTCAAGAAAATCCCAAATTAGATCATAAAGATTTGGACACAACTGAAATAATTGTACAAAAAAAACATACATATATGTGTGTATACATATATACATATATATATACTTATATCTTCATATACTTATAATTCAAATAAATCATATGATACTTTTTTGTAGTAGAAATAATTCCAAGAGAGTTTGGATTAAATACATATTATTCTTAATATAAAAATGATAACAAGCAATAAAATACATCTATTAATATAATGATATAAGACCCTTTAAAAGCAATAAGAAATAAATTAGCTATAAACAAAATGAACTGCTAATAGAAAAGAAAAAAACATTATTTCTAACAAAGATTAAATATTAACCACTTATAAAAATTAATAAGCAACAATTGTAATATAATTTGTTTCAATAACTAGTTTTGATAATTGCAGTATATTTAGAATATTTATTTTTATTTCATTCTTTCCTAGCAACATCAAAACATAGAGTATAACAGTGAGCAAATTCTTTTATAATGATATAAACAAAATCTCTGAAGTCCCAAAATAAAAAATGTTGCAATATTATTCAGAAAACAAGCTTGATCATTAAGTTACTTACAGTGGGGGAAAGTAATGTAACAATGATATAGCTATATTAAAATAAAGCAGCTGAAATTTCAAAATAAAAACAGAAAGGGTAGCAATGACAATTGATAATTCAAACTGAAGAAACACTGAATGTAAAAAACAGCAATACCATTTTGAGTTTAGGAAGATAATGAATAAAGAATATACTTTCAAGCAATTAACTGGGAAAACATTTTAACAGTCAAAGGTTCTGATAAAGGCCTCATTTCCAAATTATATAGAGAAATGACTCTAATTTATAATAAATCAAGCCATTCTCCAATTGATAAGTGGTCAAAGAATATGAACAGACAATTTTCAAATGATGAAATGGAAACTATTTCCACTCATATGAAAGAGTGTTCCAAATCACTATTGATCAGAGAAATAAGACAACTCTATGATACCATAGCACACCTCTCAGGTTGGCTAGGATGACAGGAAAAGATAATGCTGAATGTTGGAGGGGATGGGGGAAAACTGGGACACTGATAAATTGTTGATAGAATTGTGAATGTATCCAACCATTCTGGAGAGCAATTTGGAGCTATGCACAAAAAGTTACGAAACTGAGCATACCCTTTGATCCAGAAGTGTCTCTACTGGGCTTATATCCCAAAGAGATCTTAAAGGAGGGAAAGGGACCCACATGTACAAAAATGTTAGTGGCAGCCCTTTGTGTAGTGGCAAGAACCTGGAAATTAGTGGATGCCCATCAATTGGAGAATGGCTTGATTTCTTATAAATTAGGGTAAATTCTTTGTATATTTTGGAAACGAGGCCTTTATAATAATCTTTGAATGTAAAATAAAATCTTTTCCCAGTTTGTTGTTTCCCTTCTAATCTTATCTGTATTAGTTTTATTAATACAAAAGCTTTTTAATGTGATATAATCAAAATTTTCTATTTTGTGATCAATAATGATCTCTAGTTCTTCTTTGGCCCCAAATTCCTTCTTCCTCCACAAGTCTGAGAGGTAAACTATACTATGTTCCTCTAATTTACTTATGATCTCAATCTTTATGCCTAAATCATGGACCCATTTTGATCTTTCCTTGGTGTATGGTATTAAGTGTGAGTCCATGCCTAATTTCTGCCATAATAATTTCCAGTTTTCCCAGCAGATTTTGTCAAATAGTGAATTCTTATCTCAAAAGTTGGGATCTTTGGGTTTGTCAAACACTAGATTGCTGTAGTTATTGACTATTTTGTCCTATGAACCTAACCTAGGGGGGCTGGATGATATTACCAAGCTTCCTCTACAGACTGCAGGGGGCAGCAGTGAGGCAGTAGTAGGACAACGATGGCTGCATGTTCATGACAGAGTGAACTGCATGTTCACTCTGAATCTCTGAGAGCAGGCTGAGTCACTCCAGGTGGGTGTGGCCCATTCCTGAAAGATCCTAGCTTTTCTGGACTGAAGTCTTTAGCCCCTGTGCTTTAGCTTCCCTGCTGATCTACTGGCTTGCTGCCAGAGCAAAGTAGCCACACTGTGGTAAAGTTCTCCCCACAGATTTTCTGCTGGCTGAGTTCACATCCCACCCATCTCTGTTCTGCTCAGTGTGAGCTGCTTTCTGTACACTCACTGCCTGCCTGCAATCTGCACCTAATTTAACCATCTCTGCCCACAAGCAACCTTTTCTGGTGAATTTCGAGGATATCTTCTGTTCATAATGTATTTGTGGGTTTTTTCAGTCAAGCACTAATTCTGAGACATTGTCATGAGGGCAAGAAAGAGCTTAGCTAGATGTGTCTATCCTCTCTGCCATCTAGTCCAAAAGCGTTGTATTGCTTATTTACAAAGTCAGAAATCCTTTTGAAGAATACCAGGGAGCTATGATTTCCTCTGAATTACTGACATTTCATCAATGATTTTGATAAACACATGAATTGTTTACTTATCAAATTTACAGAAGACCCCAAATTTAGAGATAGCTAGCCGAGTGTATGATAATAAAGACTGAAAAGTATTTTGATAAGCTAGAATACTGAGCTCTATCTAGTGAGATGCAATTCAATAGAAACAAATTTAAAGCATTGCATGTGGGCACAAAATTCAATTTCATACATATAGAAAGGAAGAAGTACAGCTAGACAGTATTTACAAAACAAACAAACAGACAAACAAACCTCTATGTTTTAGGGATGATTAGCTCAATATGAATCATTAATGTGATGGGGATTTTCTTGACTGCATAAAGACAGACGTGGTTATGAAGACTGCTGCTTTATAATATAAATTTATCACCTTCATTTGCATTTTTCATTAATTCCTTTGAAATTCTTGACTTTGTTTTTCTAGATGAACTTTGCTATTACTTTTTCTAGCTTGTAGAATAATTTCTTGGGAGTTTGATTGGTATGGCACTGAATAAGTAGATTAATTTGGGTAGAATTGTCATTTTTATTATATTAGCTTGGCCTACCCATGAACACTTGAAATTCTTTCAGTTGATTAGATCTGACTTTATTTGTGTGGAAAGGTTTCGTAATTGTGTTAATATAATTCCTGATTTTGTCTTGACAGGTAGAAATATACTATTACAGTTTTTTAAATGGAATTTTCTTTTGTATCTCTTGCTGCTGGACTTTGTTGGTAACATATAGAAATACTAATGATTTGTGGTGATTTATTTTGTATCCTGCAACTTTGCTAAAGTTGTGAATTGTTTCTAGTATTATTTCTAGTAATTTTTAGTTGATTTTTAGATTTCTCTAAATCTATCATCATATCATTTGCAAAGAATGATAATTAGGCTTCCTCATTAGTTACTCTAATTCCTTTATTTTTTTCTTCTCTTTTTGCTAAAACATTTCTTTTTTTTTATTATTATAGCTTTTTATTTACAAGATATATGCATGAGTAATATTTCAGCACTGACAATTGGAAAACCTTTTGTTCCAATTTTTCCCCTCCTTCCCCCTCCCCTAGATGGCAGGTTGACTAATACATGTTAAATATGTTAAAGTATAAGTTAAATGCAATATATGTATACATGTCCATACAGTTATTTGCTGTACAAAAAGAATCGGACTTTGAAATAGTGTACAATTAGCCTGTGAAGGAAATCAAAAATGCAGGTGGACAAAAATAGAGATATTGGGAATTCTATGTAATGGTTCATACTCATCTCCCAGAGTTCTTTCACTGGGTGTAGCTGATTCAATTCATTTCTGCTCTATTGGAGCTGATTTGGTTCATCTCATTGCTGGAGATGGCCACATCCATCAGAATTGATCATCATATAGTATTGTTGCCGGGTCTAATATCTTCTGGTTCTGCTCATTTCACTCAGCATCAGTTCATGTAAATCTCTCTAGGCCTTTCTGAAATCACCCTGCTGGTCATTTCTTACAGAACAATAATATTCCATAATATTCATATACCACAATTTATTTAGCCATTCTCCAATTGATGGGCATCCACTCAGCTTCCAGTTTCTGGCCACTACGAACAGGGCTGCCTCAAACATTCTTGCACATACAGGTCCCTTTCCCTTCTTTAAGATCTCTTTGGGATATAAGCCCAGTAGTAACACTGCTGGATCAAAGGGTATGCATAGTTTGATAACTTTTTGAGCATAGTTCCAAACTGCTCTCCAGAATGGCTGGCTGTATTCACAGTTCCACCAACAATGCATCAATGTTCTGGTTTTCCTACATCCCCTCCAACATTCCACATTATCTTTCCCTGTCATTCCAGCCAATCTGACAGGTTGTGTAGTGGTATCTCAGAGTTGTCTTAATTTGCATTTCTCTGATTAATAATGATGTGGAGCATCTTTTCATATGATTAGAAATAGTTTCAATTTCTTCATCTGAGAATTGTCTGTTCATATCCTTTGACCATTTATCAACTGGAGAATGGCTTGATTTCCTATAAATTAGAGTCAATTCTCTATTTTGGAAATGAGGCCTTTATCAGAACCTTTGACTATAAAAATGACTTCCCAGTTTATTGTAAAGCTAACATTTCTAATGTAATATTGAATACTAGTGGTGATAGGCGGCAACCTTGTTTTACCCCTGAAAATATTTCTAGTTTATCGCCATTACATATGATGCTTGCTGATAGTTTTCAATAGATGCTACTAATCATTTTAAGGAAAACTCCATAAATTTCTATACTCTCTAGTGTTTTTTTAATAGAAATGAGTGTTACATTTTGTCAAATGATTTTTGTGGTTCAATTTATCTGGTTCTGAGGGAGCAAGTTTGAGATAAACAAAATTTTGTAGTATTCTGGCTTTTAATCCAGTCTGCTATTCACTTTCATTTTTAGGGGAGAATTTATTCCATTCAAATTCACAGTTAAAATTACTAGCTATATTTCACACCATCTTATTATCTCCAAGTAATACTTTTCTCTTTCTTTTTTTCTCTTTCACTCTTCCCCAGTGTTTTGCTTCTGACCACAACCTTTCACTCTTCTCTCTCCATTCACAGCTTCTCCCTTTTTCTTATCCCTTACTACTTTTATTTCTTTTCTCCCATCTAATGGTCTCCCCTTTTCCTTTCCTGTTTCTTCTCCTACTTCCCTATAAGGTGAGACAAGTTTCTCTATGAAACTAAATACACCTCATATTCTCTCTTTGAGCCAAATCCAATGAGATTAAGGTTCACACAATGATCATCACTCTCTCTTCTTTCCTTCAATTATAATAGGTCATTTTTGCCTCTTCTTGAGATGCAATTTACCCCATTTTACCTCCACTTTTCTCTTCTTCCAATACTATCCTTTTTCAACCACTAATTTCTTTTTTTTATGTCATCACAATGAAGTCAAATTATACCTATACTCTCTAATTATATCCCAATAGTGATAGAGTTCTCAAGAATTAAACATATCATCTTCCATTTAGAGATGTAAACTTTTTAAAAGAAACATAGTTTTTTTTTTTCCTTTCCCTTTCACTTTACACTTCTCTTCAGTTCTGTATTTGAAGATCAAGTTTTCTGTTCAGCTCTTATCTTTTCATCAAAATAAATGAAAATCACCTATTTCATTGAATGTCCATCTTTTTTTTTTCCTAAAAGATAATGCTTTTTTTTTTTTTTTTTTTTTGGATAGTTGATTCTTGGCTGCAATCCAAGCTCCTTTGTTTTTCAGAATATCATATCCTTTGATCTTTGAAAGTGGAATGTTCTAGTTTCTAGGTAATCCTGATTGTGTTTCCTTGATTTTTGTATTGTTTTTTTCTGGCTGCTTGCAATATTTTCTCCTTTATCTGATAATTCTGAAATTTAGCTCCAATATTCTTTATAGTTTTAATTTTTAGGTGTCTTTTAGGAGGTTGTTGATGAGTTTTTTCAATGGCTTTTTACCCTCTGGTTCTAGGACATCAGAGCAGTTTGCCTTGGTTTCTTGAAAGATGTTGCCTCAGCTCTTTTTTTCATCATGGTTTTCAAGTAGTCCAACAATTCTTAGATTGTCTCTCCAAATCCATATTCCAGGTCAGTTGTTTTTCTGATTAGGTGTTTTACATTTTCTGCCTTTTTTTTTTCATTTCTTTTTGTTTTTGTTTGACTGAATGTTGATGTCTCTTTGAATCATTCATTTCCATTCATTCAATTCTAATTTTTAACAAATTGATTTCTTCAGTTACCTTTTTTGTCTCCTTTTGCATTTGGCTAATTGAACTCTTAAATGAGTTGTTTTGTTCATTTTTTCCATTTCACCAATTCTATTTTTAAGAAGTTATTTTCTTTTTCCATTTTATCAAATCTGTTATGTAAGGAGTTATATGCTTTTTCCATTTTGCTAAATCTATTTTTAAGGAATTTATTTTCAAATATTTTTTGTGTTTCCTTCTCCAAAGTCTCTTAAAAAGTTCTTGTTTCTCTTTGCAAATTTTTCTTCTCACTCTCTTTTAAGATCCTTTTTGAATTCTTCTAAGAGAGCCTTGTGAGTGGGAGTCCCACTCATATTACCCTTTAAGGGAGATGTTTTGCGGTTAATGTCCACATGATTTCTGTTCTTCCCTGTATCCATTAAAAAAACTATCTACAATCAGAGCTCTTTTTGCTTCTTTTGCTCATTTTTAAAGATTGAGTTCTGCTCTTACTGAGAAGGGGAAATTGTTCCAAACTTCTTCAACAAGCAATAGTAGCTGCATGCTGTCCTGAGGCTGATGTTACTGGCTTCCTTCCCATGCTGGGTAGACATGGCCAAATTCCACATTATTCTGGGGTTCAGCAGTTCAGTATCTGCCTTTTGTTGTTGTGTTAAATATTTCATAGCTGGTATGCTGAATTACTAGCTTCTGAACCAGGACAGAGTAGCAAATGCTTCTCTATTTTAGCTAAGAATAACTTGGTAGATTTCCCAGAGGCATAGAGGCCACTCTATCTTGAATGCCTGACTCCTTCCTGTCCCTGTCTGATTGATACAGACCTTTTCTGAAGTTTTTCCAAAATATCTTTTGCTGGAAATTTGTTACACTCCAAATACTACCTGATTATATCATTTCAAAACCAGTTCAGAGGGTTGATGTAGTGTTGATCTGAAAGAAGCTTGGAAGAGCTCAGACAAAAACCTGTCTACTCTCTGCCATTTTGGCTCCACCTCCTAAAAAATATCTATTTCACCAAAGCATCAAAATAGTTTATAATTCAGAATTAAAGCTCCTTGAGGGCAATCTTTTGTTTGTTCAGTTTCAGCTTAGTAAGAACACTGATGGAGAGAAACATAATATAATATGTCTTCATTGAATTGAATAAAAAAAAGCTTTTCTTCTAAAAAATGAAAGTACAAAAAGAATGAAGGTTGGATTGGCTTACTGGTTGTTTTTCTTTTTGTTGATCTTGCCCAGAAAGAATGAAGCTTGAGAATTTATAGAAATATACACACTTTTTTAAAAGAAAAATTATAAAAATATATAATGATTAAAATTAAGCAAAACAAAAATTGGAAGGGTAAAAATTTTACATAGAACATTTAGATCAAAAACAGCATAATAACAGCTCTTCTAATAGTAATTTGCATACTTCAACTATTTCTAACTCAATAATACAATAAGATTTCTTCATAGAACTACTAAAGTTTATATTATGTGAAAATACAAACTGGTATAATATTCAGGGAAATTCATCCATGTATGTATAGAGAGAGTGGGGAAGGTGGAGGATTGATGAAGCATTATTCTATTCTGCATTTCTAATCAAACTGTTTTCTTTGTACTTTCTAATGCACAATACTTTATGTCAAGTCTATGATTTTTTCATTAACTATTCCCCATTCTGCTTCTCTACAAACTGCTAATTTTTCTCAATATCAATTCAAATGTCATCTTCTACATCAAGCCTTTCTTGATTCCCAGAGCTTTTTGTTCTGGTTCTTGCAAGATCTTATATTTGTGATTTATAGATAGATGATATATAGATGCATATTGTTGTACATGTATATGTGTATCATTTATATGTGTGTGGATATGTATATGTGTTTTATGTATCTTTACCATCAATAAAATGCAAATGGCTCATTGGCAAAATCTGTTCTATTTTCATCTTTGTATCTTAAATACTTAGCACAGTGTCTGGCATTTAGTAAATATTTTAATACTTGCTGATAGACTTGAAATCTCAGAGAGTAAAATCAAAAAGAAATTTAATCAAATTTACCAGCAGACCAAAAAAGATAACAAATAAAGGAAGGATGTCCAACTAAAATTTTGAAAGACTAATGTTTGAAAAATCCACAGAAAACAAAAACTAAGTACATTATAATATTGTTCATCTTAATCATCTAGTTTTCTAAGAATGTCCCTTTGAAAATCCATAGAATGAAGAAGAGGCATATCTTTGCCTATTAAAAAGTATGAATTGCTTTGGTCAAAATATAGTTATATTTATAATATATTTTGTAAATATAAATTTAATTTATACATAAAAAGTAATATAATCAAAATAAAAAGACCAGATCAGAAAAAATGCTTTTGGAAAAGATGATACTAAAAATCTTGACATTATGATATTTAAGACCCTTATAAAATTACAAAGGTAACTCTAGTCCTTAATAAATGAAATGATCAAGGGATATGAAACGTTTAAAAATGAGTAAAATCAAATTATCAATAATCATTTAAAGAAATGTACAATGTCTCTAGTAATCAAAAAGATTAAAAACCACTCTGAGTAGAAAACTCCCACTCATTAATGTGACAAAAACAATTAAAACCAATGACCATGCTGTTGGGAATGTATGAAGAGAAATAGATATGTTTCTTTGTCATTGAGATTAAAATTTGAGATGATGTTTTTGGAGACAGATTGAACAACACATAGTTAAAGTTTCAAAAATAATCATATTATTTGACCTTATAATTTCAATATTATAAATATAAGAGAGTTCTATCAAAGAAGAAAAAATGAAGAAATGAAAGATTTTTATAGCAGCATTGTTTGTGATCACATTAAAATATAGATGTATCTTAAATGCCTACAGTAGAGGAATAGAGAAATAAACGATGTTATTTTAATGCAATGCAATACTAAAATGAATTTAAGACTGACAAATCTATGGCAAACAAAGAAATTTAGTAAGACACTTATGAAATAATTTAAAGTAAAAAGAGCAGAACTAGAACAGACCACATTCCAATTACTTTATGCATATTTATGTATGTATACTTTTTTAATTTATTTTTCTTTACTATTTTCCCATGTTACATTCAAAACAAATTTTTTTCATTTGTTTTAACATTTCTGAGTTCAAAGTTTCTCCCTTTTCCTTACATACATTTAAGAAACCACATATGAAGTTATGTAAAACATTTTCATAAAAGTCAAATTGTGAAAGAAAACATAGATCTCCCACCCTAATACTATATGATGACCAGTTCTGATGGACCTGGCCATCCTCAGCAAGGAGATCAACCAAATCATTTCAAATGGAGCAGTAATGAACTGAACCAGCTATGCCCAGAGAAAGAACTCTGGGAGATGACTAAAAACCATTACATTGAATTCCCAATCCCTATATTTATGCCCACCTGCATTTTTGATTTCCTTCACAAGCTAATTGTACAATATTTCAGAGTCTGATTCTTTTTGTACAGCAAAATAACATTTTGGTCATGTATACTTATTGTGTATCTAATTTATATTTTAATGTATTTAACATCTACTGGTCATCCTGCCATCTGGGGGAGGGGGTGGGGGGTAAGAGGTGAAAAATTGGAACAAGAGGTTTGCGAATTGTTAATGCTGTAAAGTTACCCATACATATAACCTGTACATAAAAGGCTATTAAATAATAATAAAAAAAAAGAATAAATGGGTCACACTACAAGTCATATAAATAATGAATAATTTCATCAAAGAGAATGGTAACAATGAGAGAACATACCAAAATTTTTGGGATATAGTTGAAACAGTACTTAGGGGAGACTTTATATTTCTAAATGATTATATTGACAAAAATAGAGAAATAACAAGAACAATTAATTGCATATGCAACTTTAAAAGTTAGTAATATAATAAAAAATCCAATGTGGAATATTAAATTACAAATTTTGAAAATCAAAGAAGTAATTAATAAAATTGAAAGTAAGAAAGCCAGAGAAAGCTAAAACTAACAAATAAATAAAACTAAAGGTTTTTTAAGAATGTGTCACTCAGACTTTATTTTAATTTGAATTTTAAAAAGAGAAGAAAACCAAATTATCCATATCAGAAATAAAAAGGGTGAATTTATCACAAATGAAGAAGAAATTTATGCAATGATTAAAAGCTATTTTGTTCACTATATGCCAGTAAATCTGACAACCAAAGTGAAATGGATAGACATTTATAAAAATATAAATTGCCCAGATTAAAAAAAGAAATTGAACAAGCAAGCTATCACTGAACTCACTAAGGAAAAAAACAAAACAAAACAAAACAAAAAAACAAACAAACAAACAAAAAAAAAAACTCAGGACCAGATGGGTTCACAAGTGCATTCATTCTACCAAGCACTCAAGGAACAATTAATTCCAATACCATATAAACTATTTAGGGAAATAAGAAAATGGGAAGTCTTGCCAAATTCCTTTCATGATACAACATGATGCTGGCACCTAAACTAGGAAGAACTACAATGGAGAAAGAAAAATATAGACCAATTTTCCCAATTAATGTTGATGAAAATATTAAATGAAATTCCAGCAAAGAAATAATATATTTATCCCAAAGGATGCAGAAAAATAGAGCATATGAATATATGCGGATTTCTTTAAATTGGTAAATATTATCTATCCTAAAGTATCAGCAAGCATTATCTATAATAGGGATAAGCTAAAAGTCTTTCAAATGATTGAGGTGAAACAAAAATGCCTGTTATTAATATTATATGGGAAATGTTAGCAATAACAATAAGAAAAGAAAAAGAAATGGAATGACAAACTATCATTCCTTCCAGATAAGATCATACTATATTAAGAGTCAACTATACTATTATACTAGAGAGTCAACTAAAAAGCTGCTTGAAATATTTAAGAACTTTAACAAAGGGTCAGCTAGCTGGTGCAGTGGACAGGGCATCAGCCCTAAAGTCAGCAGGACCTGAGTTTAAATCTGGCCTCAGAAATTTAACCCTTCCTAGCTGTGTGACTCTGTGTTAACCCCAATTGCCTCGGCAAAAGAAAAAAAAAAAGAACTTTAACAAAGTAGCAAAAAAGAAAATAAATGTACATTAAATCATCAGCATTTCTGTATATTATTCAATGAATCATCAAAACTATAGTGCTACTGGCTAAGAAATAAAGTGGTGGTATAGTGGAATAGATCATTTACATAATACAAAGTAGTAAATGACTATATTAATCTAGTACTTGATAAACCCCAAGACCCCAACTTCTGGGATAATAACTCACCATCTGGCAAAAATTTCTGGGAAAACTGGAAAATAATACAATAGAAACTAGGCATAGACCAACATCTTACCTGTCAGGTCTATGAAGAAGAGAATAATTTCTGACCAAATGATCTAGACAGGATCAAAAGATATAAAATGGATAATTTAAATTATTTTATTCAATTACATCATCTTTGATAAAGGCCTTCTTTTTCAAGTACATAGAGAACCAAGTCATATTTTAAGAACAATAATTATTCCCCAGTTGATAAATGATCAAGGGTTGTTAACATGTAATTTTCAGATGCAGAAATCAAAGCTCTCAAAAACTAATAATTAAAAAAAAATCACAGTTCTCTAGTCATATAAAAGTGACCTAAATTGCTATTGATTAGAGAAATGCAAATTAAAACAATTCTGAGGTACTACCTTACACCTAATATGACAGAAAAGAACAAGAGAGGATGTTGAAAATTTTCCCAGTAATGAAATGCTGATGGAGTTGTGAACTCGTTCAGACATTCTGGACAGCAATATGGAACTATGTTGAAAGACCAAGTATAAAAACCTTGTTATCCAACAAGTACTACTAGGTCTGCATCCCAAAAAAGAAGAAAGGAACTTCATGTACAAAAATATTTAGAGGACCTCTTTTTGTCCTTGTTGTTGTTTTGGCAAAGAATTGGAAATCGATTGAGGGAACTGATTATATGGGGTATATGAATGTAATGATGAGTGAGAAGATTTCAAAAAACCTG
Organism: Sarcophilus harrisii; assembly: GCF_902635505.1. Lineage (NCBI taxonomy): Eukaryota > Metazoa > Chordata > Mammalia > Dasyuromorphia > Dasyuridae > Sarcophilus > Sarcophilus harrisii. Next base: position 374,139,005 of record NC_045426.1, on the reverse strand, counting down.
GAAAAAAAATCACATGAACTGATGTAAAGTGATATGAACAGAACTAAGAGAACCTTTTTAAGAAGCAACTGCCAAATTGTGTGAAGGTCAATCAAGAATGACAGCTTTTTCTCAGCAATAAAATAATCTCAGACAATTCCAAATAATTAATGTTGAAAAATGCTATCACATCCAAAGAAAGAAATAGTAAAATCTGAATAAAATTTGAAACTAATTATTTTAATTTTTTCTTTCACTACATAACTAATATGGAAATATATTTTAGGTGATTGCAATACGTAATCTATATCAAATTATTTACCATTTTAGGAAGGGAAGGAGGAGAGAGAAAAATCTGGAACTCAAAAATTCTAAAAATATGTTAAAACTGGAAAATAAATAAATAAAAAGTAATAAATGTTAAAAATTGTCTTTACATGTACTAGGAAAAAAATGCTATTTTAAAAATTAAATCCTATGTATCTATCAGGGTGCATTTTGAATCATAGTTCCTCCAAAAAATATTTGCAAGATCATTTCTGCTATTCCCCTTTGTCATCTAAAACCTTGCTTGTTTTTACTGTGTAGAGTGCAATTTAACAGTTAGTGTTAACACAATATTATTTCCCTTTTATTTACTCTGATATTCTTTGTCTCCTAAGCCTGTTATATTCTGCCCATCACCTCTACTTCTTAGTTTTCCTAGTTTTCTTCAAATTCTCCCTATTATCTTACCTTTTTCAAGAAGTCTTTTCTGATTACAATAACCACTACTGCATTCACGTTTGATGATGTTGTTGTTGTTGTTGTTGTTGTTGTTGTTATTGTTTAATTATTTTCAGTTGTGTCCAAATCTTCAAGACCCTATTTGCTATTTCTTGGAAATGATACTACAATAGTTTGCCTTTTCCTTCTCCAGCTCATTTTACAGAAGAGGAAACTAAAGCAAGCAGGGTTAATGTTATTATCTATTTATTCTGTATATATCTTGTATGTTCCAAGCCTTTTTATGCGGTATCTTACTTTATAAACTCATTGAGGGCAGGGGATTCTTTCTTTGTATCTCTGACAATTGATATAGTTCTTGGAAGATAAAAATGGTTTAATAAATACTTATTGACTATCTGTTCTTTGTTAGTTGAGTCATCTAATTTATCTCCAAATCCTTTGTAAATTTCCAGAAAACGAGATCATAAAATCTACTTTCCCTTCATTCTATAAAATACAAATTGGAATTACATTGTGAATTTAATAAGAATTAATTAATTAATATAATATTCTTATGCATGTATGCAGAGGTTAACTATGGCAATAGAAATTTTAATTTATGAATAATATGCTCTTATATAGTCAATTGTGGATTTCTAGTGTTCCTCAAATCCTCTCAGATCCTATTCTGGTGACTCATTGGGATATATGGTAATTTTAAATATTTCAAAACAATGTCAGTGAAACATAATATCTGGAAAGTCCTACCAGGATGAAAAAATAGTTCAATATAAATCAAATGGAAAACTTCTTTCTGTACTGTATCATAATAGCAATATTCAGAAAGAACACTAGGTGGTTAATTTATAAGTTCATTAAAATCAGACAACCCATTCACAAACTCAAGGTTCCTAAACTATTTTGTATATCCTGGCCCTCATCGAAGTCTCATAAAGGCTTTAGACTACTTGTCAGAAAAAAAAAAAAGTTTTAAATACAAAAAATATAACACACAGGAATACAAAATAAATCAGTTATGCTGAGTTATCAACATATTGGGGGCAGGAGTTCATAGATGCCAAATTAAAAATCCCTGCATTGAGGCATATAGGTGAGTTTTTGAAACGACAGAAAAATGTAATTTTTAATTCTTGAAATCATCACTAAAAACTAGTCTGAATGAGATAATCATTGGACCTTTTCTATTGGGACTACAAATTTATCTTTTAGATGAGACAATTTTGGAAATATACATTCACTTCAAACAAATAGCAGATTTTTGTGAGTAATTTGTACCCAGCACTGTGCAAAGCAAAGAATGGGGGTAATGGGTTGACACAAGACATGTAGGGTACAACATCTGTTTTTATGGAGATTACAGTTTTGTTTTTTTTTTTTTTTAGTTGGTGAGTCAAGAATTATAGAACATTTATCATCAAGTGCTCAATGGCATGGTAGAGCCTATGAGTAATAGCATGAAGAAAGCATTCATAAAGCTCTTATTATGTAAAAAAAAAACTGTGTAAATACAGTTCTGAAAATGAAGAAAATAGAGTACTATAATATACAAAGTATGATGACCATTAAAAGATACTTTTAAAAACAAATCAAATAGTTCAGAATTTTCATATCCCAATGAAGCTAAGCACCAACAGAATCCATGCCTTTAATCAAAAATTCTGCAATTATTCAAAAGCATTTAAAGCATATATATACTCATACAGGGTAGGGAGTTTAGGGGGGAAATTGTCATAGCATTCACTTTTCCATAAGAAAATAAAGCAATTCTCATAGCTTTATAGTTATACTTCTTTTTTATCACTAGCACATTCACTAAATTTGTTCAATCACCTGATTAAGCATATTTGATTTTAAATGGATTTTGCTTGTTTCAAAAATAAAATAAACCTACCATTAGTAGATAAATGTTCATCACCACTGAGAATATTTAGAATATTCATGTCCCTCAAGCCACTTTCCTGGGCCCTTTTCTTGTTTTATTATATACTATTTAACCTGATTATCATAATCAGTTCTGATAGGTTCAGTTATTTTCACATTGCAGATCATTTTCAGGTCTATGTGTCTATGAACCTCTCTCCTAATCTTCAGTTATACATCTCCTTTTAGACTTATTAGAAATCTTTAACTGGATTTTAGAAGAACATCTTAACTCAACATTGACAAAAATTACATTCATTAATTTTCCCCCAAAACTCTCTATCTTCCTAACTTCCATATTATGTCAAAGCCACTACTGTCTTCCCAATCATAGAAACTAACAATTAAGTAATCATTATTATTCCCATGCTTTCTTTCACTTCCCATATTCAATCTGTTGCTAAATGCTATCACTTTTACATTCACAACATCTCTACTATAATCTCCCCTCTTGTCTGAAACTGTTACTACCCTGGTGCAGATTCTCCTTACTTCATGACTGGATTAATGCAATATTTTACAGGTTGATGTTTTTGCCTCTAATTTCTCCATTTTCCAGTCCATGCTCCAAATAAGTACCAAAGTAATCTTCCTAAAGCACACATCTTACCATTCTCAACCCCTCTTATTTAATAAACTTCTGCTGGGGTCAAACATGAAATCTTCTGTTTATCAATTAAGACTTTTACAACCTGGAGCCTTTCTATCTTCCAGTCTTCTTATTCCTTACTTTTCTCTACATACTCTGTAATCCAGTACTATTGACCTCATTGCTGTTCCTTATGCAAGGAACTTCATCTCCCAACTCCATTTATTTTCAATGGATTTCCATGTTGCTGGAATTCTTTCTGTGTTCACCTCAGCTTCTTGCTTTTCCTAGTTTCATTCACTATTTCAGCTAAAATCCCACATTGTGTAAAAGCTTTTCCCAGTCCTTAATGATGTGCCTTTACTTATAGATTATTTTTAACTTATCCAAGAATCTATAAATCTTGATGCACCAACTAGAAAAACAGTATCTTAACTCTACATAGTTATTTCACAAGCTATTTCCTTCAATAAGCACCTACTATGTGGCAGATATTGCATTAAGTATTGGGCATATAAAACAATAAGAACTATAACAATAATAACTAAGACTTTGATAGCTTAAAAGATTTGTAAAACACCTTACAAATAATGTCACATTTCAAACTCACAGCAGATCTTTGATAAAGGTTATAATATTATTCCTATTTTATAGATGAGTAAGATAATTGAGGCAGACAAGAGTTTGAGTGACTCATTTAAGCTTCTACAGCTGTTAAATGGCTAGGATAAGCACTCTATACAATGAAAGACTTAGATGTCTAGATATAAGAAAGAAAACTAAAAACAGCTCTTAACGCTCAAGGAGGAATGCAGACAATGCATAAAGCTCAGTATAATTGGTTTCATTCACTTGTGTATACTTAATTGTTTTTAAGTCAGGGCTTTTACACCAATGTGATTTCTCACTATATGACTTCTTTGGGAGGTCTTTGCTTACCTCAAAACTGACCTAAGTTGAAGGCAATTGTGTTAGGACCCTGAGGTGGTCAGCAAAATTCTGAGACAAGGAATAAAAATTGAATTTTTATCATAACTTGAAAAGCAAAATCGTTCAACTGCGTGGGCAGGTTGGCAGTAGCTGTGTAGATTGTAGAAATTATGACTTCAGTTTTTCTCAGACTCTGAGGCATCCTGAGGGGATAGATAAAAACAAAGAGACTATAAACTGTAAGCTGGTGTTCCTCACTTTTTCCTTAAGCAGAACACAGAGCTAATTGTGTCAACAGCTGAGAAGGAAGAATTCCTGGTGAGACCTTTTTCTGTAGTAGAGTACTGACAATTAAGGCAGGGTCTAGTGTCCTTACCTGGCTTTCCTTGTTTCTGTGATCTTCTGTTTGGCTACCCCTGGTACTTTTGATTATACTTTTTTAAAAAAATTACTTTTGATTACAGATTAGGGCTAAAAGCAGTCTGAGTACTTAGAAACAGGAATAGGCTAGGTAGGGTTAATATTGTACCATAAGGTATCCAGGAGAGATAGCTTTGTTGCATCTTTTGTGCCATTTTTGGATTATTGGACTTAATTGTTTCATAGATTATGTGTTCTTAACAATTGTTAGTGGACACTTATTTCATATTTTATTCCCATATCTCATAGCAAGAGGCATTTGTATAAAATATGCAAAAATATTTCATGAGGCTAGAAAAGTTGGACAACTTTTAATTGATGGAACAGGAATCAAATAATAATTTGATGACTAACTTGATCATGATATAGATAGACAGATAGATATGAGAGAATAGAGAAATTAATCTTACTAAAGCAGATAGCATATATTTATGTATATGTCAAATGCAGGAGGAAGTATTGAGTGAGTAAGGAATCTTAATCAAATACCAAAGGAGGAACTATTGTAGAGTATGGAGAACATTTTAGTATGCAGTAAATTATGTTTTAGAAAGTTACATTTGTTACATGACCACAATGCCCTTTGACGTGTTTTCTAAAATCAGTTTCCAAACACATATATACATATATGTATACATACTAAATGTGATACATTAAAATATGGGTATTAGCATGCATAACCATGTGGATATGTAAACATGCATCTATGTATATATGTATGTTTTTGTGTATATATATATACACACATTTGCATACATATATGCATAGATGATTGAATATAAACATTCCAGTATATATGTGTATATATGTATATTTATATGTATGTATGTGTAATGTGTGTATATATATATATATATATATATTTTTTTTTTTAATAAAAGTAATTTGATTCCTTCAAGCCATTCAGGAATCACTTTTTGATACTCTCTTCAATCTCCCAAAAAGTCCAATTGAGAGTGTAATTCACTCTTAAGTACTTATCTTGCCTGAAGAATGTTGGACATAATTATATTTTCCTTCATTTTTCTTTTTAGTTCAATAGAATTTACTCAAGACCCTTGTGCATATAGCCCAGTTGTAGGCACAATGGCAACATAAAAAGGTGCAATGGAAGTTATGGTCTATTCTTTCATTGCACTCATATCCAAGGGAAAATAATTTCTCCGTCTCTCTGTCTCTGTCTCTGTCCTTCTCTGTCTCTTTCTCTCTGTTTCTGTCTCTCTGCGTCTCTGTCTCTGTCTCTCTCTGTTTCTGTCTCTCGGTCTCTCTGACTCTGTCTCTATCTCTGTCTCTCTCCCTAATATTGTGTTCATGTATTCTGCAAATATGGACTGAAATATTACAGCACAATAACAAGGGAGTAAGACTGGGCTTTCCTTAATGAATATTCATTTCTTTTGTCTGGAAGATTTTAGCTAGGTTCTGAAATCCTACCAGGGGTCCTCAAACTTTTTTTTAAATAGGGGGCCAGTTCACTGTCCCTCTGACTGTTGGAGGGCCAGATTATAGTAAAAACAAAAACTTTGTTTTGTGGGCCTTTAAATAAAGAAACTTCATACCCCTGGGTGAGGGGGATAATCGTCCTCAGTTGCTGCATCTGGCCTGCGGGCATTAGTTTGAGGACCCCAGTAAGGGTTCTACATGCACTTGAAATTTGAATCATATCCTATTTCCTTCATTAGACTATCAAAGTTTCTTCTAACTCTACTATCTAAATGACATATTCATAATCAATAGTTTTCTTTTTTCTTCAAATAGGTATGATTTCTTGATTCCATACAAATGAGAGTGTCATTAAACTGAGACAAGAATACTGACACTCCTGAATTTTGTCTCTACTTCCCTATATCCAACCCTGTTTCCTGTCCTCTCACTATTCTGAGAATCTTCTCTCCTTGATGTTTTCTCTGGCCTGTTCAACATTCTTTTCCTCAGTGCCTGAAATGCAAAGACCTTTGTAGCTTATTTGTTTTCCTACAAATAAAAACAAACAAACAAAAAAATATCTGTCACTCAGATACCAGGAGACCACTAGACCAAAGCAACCAAAGTACTCCTGAGAAGGAAAGTAAGTCAGACTAAAAAGGAACAACTAAACAAATGAAAAACCCTAAACAAATGCTCGGTCTCTGTCTGTTTAGGCTCTGTTCAAGGTCACTATTCTACCCAAATCAATCACCTCATCTTTAATATTTATTGAGAACATTAGAACAGAGGCTATTCCAGGGAAATATATATACAAAAGAAGGAGGAGGATGGAACAGTGGTTTAAGACAGTGGCCAAACAGGTCAACTATCAGAGCTTTGCTTGGTAGAAATTTTTTTGCTGTGTTTCATTATTTCTGGGGGCCTGTCAGCTATTCTGGGGATAGAAGCAGTGTACTGTTATGAGTTTTTCTGAGGAGGAAAAAAAAGCAGTTAAAAGGCTTTTGAGTTCAACAAATGTGTCCTGAGAGCCAAATGGAACAGGGGTGAAATCCTAGCTAAAACCCGGCGGGAATAATTTGCTGGTAGCAGCATCTGGAAAGGAAGTGCGTAAACGGCTGCAGAGTTTAGTTTAAAGAACAAATGGAAGAGAAAGGGCTTTAAAAAGGTAGGTTTGAAGACAGGAGGAGGAAGGGTGGGAAGTGATAGAAGCACTGAATGAGTTTAGGGATTTAGGAAGGAGATTTAATAGACTGAATAGCAGGTCACACAGCTAAAGGAGTAAAAACCTGAAAAAGAAAATAGCACTAAGCCCATGCAATGTTAGTGCACATGATTCTACATGTAGAAGCAAACCCAAATTAAATAGTTTATTATTATTCTACCTGCTTCTACCACTAATAATGCCATTTTCCCCTAAAGGACTGAGTATTTTGAAAACCCATATTAATCACTGAGACCAATGTTTGCTCTAATCCCATGAGGTGGTCTATTGTCAATTCTTTCTTTTTGCTTATTCCTGCCACTATTTTAGCAGAAAAGGAAGCTGTGGCATCTCTCTCTCTCTCTCTCTCTCTCTCTCTCTCTCTTTTTCTCTGTCTGTCTCTCTGTCTCTGTTTGTTTCTCTGTCTCTCTGTGTCTCTCTCTCCTCCATGTATATATACACATATACAAATGTACACATAAATTGAAAGAATGTAAGTAATTTAAAAGGATGGCAGTTTTTATTTTTTGGATCTTTATATACCCAGTACCCAGGATAGTATCCAAGGAGTAGCAGGTCCTTAATACATTTTTTTAAATTAAATGAAACTTCATATTATTATTTGCTAGTTAATTAGGTCTTATAATGGATGCAGCACTTGGCTTAAGGACATCTTCTGAGTTCAAATTTGCCCTAAGATACTTACTAGCTTTGTGTCCCTGGGCATGTCAATTAACTCTATTTGTCTCAGTTTCTTCATCTGTAAAATGAGCTAGAAATGGAAATAGCAAACCACTCCAGTATATTAGACAAGAAAATCCCAAAAGAGGCTGCCAAGAATCAGATATAACTGAAAAAGCCTGAAGAGTAATGAATTGTTTTAGCAAGTGGAGGCAAAGAGGGAACATATTTGAGGAAGGGAAGACAGCCATTTTTTTTAAAAAAAGCATGGAGATGAAATGTTATGTAAAAGGAACACCAAGAAGATAAGTTTGATTAGATTAGAATATATGAAAATCTGTGTAAAATATAACAAACAAATATTTTATAAATAAAATGAATACATAAAATGCATTATGAAAATAATCAGTATGGAAATGTCTTTAATTTACAAATAGTGTTTATACATTCATAAAGTTGATTTAGGATCACAAGTTTAGAGTTGGAAGAGACCAAAGGTCACTAACCCAACCTCTTCATTTTAGAGATGTGAAAACTGAGGAATAGAAAAGTCCAGAACTTTTTGTTAATGTTACCCAAATAATACATTGCAGAGGCGAGATTCAAATCCATGTCCATCAACTTTAGTGGGTCTCCATCCCATCCAATTCTTTTCCTTTATCAGTAATGCAAATGAGATTCATATAGATTAACTTTCTAATATAGCAAAATTCACCATAACAGAAATTCACAATAAGGTCTGCTCACTTCAAAGACAGTGAGCTTCAGTTTACTCTAAAATAAGGAAAGGATAGGAATGTAGGGATTTCCCTGGGCAATTCATTCAGTATTTCTTTGTTTATTTGTTTGTTTTGTTTTGCTTTTTCCTGATTCTTGAAAAGTGCTCTTAAAGGATCTTTTTGTCTTTCCGGACCTCAAACTTAGAAGTTAAGTGTATGTTTTAGTCAGCATTTGCATCTTGGTTATTGAGCAATTGGTCTAAGACCTTTTGGAATGAATTCATGTATCCTCCTTGAATAAGCCCTCAGGATAAGAAGTTCCCTCAATTTGTTGCTAAGAATAGCTCCTTATTGTCTGAAAATTGTTCAAACTGATTTCAAAGGTTTCTATCAAGTCCTTGTCATAGTAATTCAGGTCTTGCTCATCAAATCCAAATTCCCTTTATCCAAGTCCACATCTCTTTCTCTTTAACTTCTCCCCCCTCCAAAAAAAAAAAAAAAAAAAAAACAAAAACAAACAAAAAAACTGGTATGTAGTAATAATATCTGTAAAGAAATATATTAGCTAGATAAAGCCACACCCAGATCAACTTTATAAGGATCTGTCAACTTGAAAAATATTTATGGCTGCTCTTCTTGTGGTAACTAAGAACTGAGAATTGAAGAGATATTCATCAATTGAGGAATGACTGATATGTGATTATGATGGAATATTATTGTGCTATAATAAATGACAAGCAGAATGATTTCAGGAAAAACTTACTAAGACTTACATAGATTTATATGAACTGATACAAAGTGAAATTAAAAGAACTAGGTGAACATTATACACAGTACAGCAATATTGAAGAATTGTGTATGATTTAGTTATTCTGAATTATATAATGATCAAAGGATCAATCCAAAGGACTCATGATGAAACTGCCTCCAGGGAAAGAACTGATACTCTGAAAAAGAAAAGTTAATGCTATTGTAAAAATTGTAGAGAAAAAAATTTAATCTATATCTGTTTTGTATACACTCTGTATATATTGCATCATTGGGTCTCCAAAGTGTGTACAGAGTGTACACACATATTGATGCATGCTATTTGTCATTTTGTTTGTTTGTTTCTTGCTTCCTTTCTATCTTCTTGTATAAAATGACTACAATGGAAATGTTATACATGATTGAATATGTAAAAACTATATTGCTTTGCTTATCTTCTCAGAGCAAGGGGAAAGAGAATTAAAATTCAAAACTTTTTTAAAAGTTTTAAAATGGTGGAGAAACTACTGAGGGAAAATTTTGTAAATTCCTTTATGTAGAATCTCAGCACTGCCAAAAGGGGGTTCCCCAAAACTCCCTACTCTTGTGCCTAATCCCAAGGAGGTGTAGGAGAGTCAAACCTCTCCATTTGGTTCCCTGAACCTCAAACCTGCCATTAGACTTTATCATTTAACTCCCTGACCACCAGGAACCCTAATCTCATTTTGGTTCCCTAAATCTAGACCTCATCATTTGGTTCCCTGAGAGAAGGGAACCCCAAAACCTAAACCTCACCAATACTACATTGCACAAAAACTACAAAACACTTTACACTAAAATTAATTCTGATCTAACCAATTGGAAAAATATTAAATGCTCTTGGATTGGGTGAACAAATATAATAAAGATGACAATACTACCTAAACTAATCTATTTATTTAGCGCTATATCAATCAGACTCCCAAAAAACTATTTTAGTGACCTACAAAAAATAACAACAAAGTTCATATGAAAAAATAAAAGGTCAAGAATTTCAAGGGAATTAATGAAAAAAAAATCAAATGAAGGTGGTCTAGCTGTACCAATATTATATTATAAAGCAGCCGTTACCAAAACCATTTGGTATTGGCTAAGAAATAGACTAGTAGATCAATGGAATAGGTTAGGTTCAAAGGACAATAACTTTAATAATCTAGTGTTTGACAAACCCAAAGACCCTAGTTTTTGGGATAAGAATTCACTATTTGACAAAAATTGCTGGGAAAATTGGAAATTAGTATGGAAGAAACTAAGCATTGACCCACACTTAACACCATACACCACAATAAGGTCAAAATGGGTTCATGACCTAGGCATAAAGAATGAGATTATAAATAAATTGGAAGAGCATAGGATAGTTTACTTCTCAGACCTATGGAAAAGGAAGGAATTTATTACCAAAAAAGAACTAGAGATTATTATTGATTACAAAATAGAAAATTTTGATTATATCAAATTGAAAAGTTTTTGTACAAACAAAACTAATGCAGACAAGATTAGAAAGGAAGCAACAAACTGGGAAAACATTTTTATAGTCAAAGGCCTCATTTCCAAAATATATAGAGAACTGACTCTAATTTATACAAAATGAAGATATTCTCCAATTGATAAATGGTCAAAAGATATGAACAGACAATTCTCAGATGAAGAAATTGAAACTATTTCTAGCCATATGAAAAGATGTTCCAAGTCATTATTAATCAGAGAAATGCAAATTAAGACAACTCTGAAATATCACTAGAGACCTGTCAGATTGTCTAGAATGACAGGGAAAGATAATGCGGAATGTTGGAGGGGATGTGGGAAAACAGAGACACTAAGACAGTGTTGGTGGAACTGTGAATACATTCAGCCATTCTGGAGAACGATTTGGAACTATGCTCAAAAAGTTATCAAACTGTGCATACCCTTTGATCCAGCAGTGCTACTACTGGGCTTATACCCCAAAGAGATCTTAAAGAAGGGAAAGGGACCTACATTGCAAAAATGTTTGTAGCAGCCCTGTTTGTAGTGGCCAGAAACCGGAAAATGAATGGATGCCCATCAATTGGAGAAAGGTTGGATAAATTGTGTTATATGAATGTTATTGAATATTATTGTTCTGTAAGAAATTAACGGCAGGATTAATACAGACAGTCTTGGAGAGACTTACATGAACTGATGCTAAGTGAAATGAGCAGAACCAGGAGATCATTATATACTTCTACAATGATACTGTATGAGGATGTATTCTGATGAAAGTGGATTTCTTAGACAAAGAGATTTAACTCAATTTCAATTGATCAATGATGGACAAAAGCAGCCACACCCAAAGAAAGAACACTGAGAAATGAATGTACTGTTTGCATTTTTGTTTTTCTTCCCAGGTTATTTTTACCTTCTGAATCCAATTCTTCCTGTACAACAAGAGAACTGTTCATTTCTGCACACATATATTGTATCTAGGAAATACTGTGTCATATTTAACATTTATAGGACGGCTTGCCATCTCAGGGAGGAGATGAAGGGAGGGAGGGGAAAAGTTGGAACAGAAGTGAGTGCAAGGGATAATGTTGAAAAAAATTACCCAAGCATGGGTTCTGTCAATAGAAAAGTTATAATTATGAAAAAAAAAATACTACATTGCACTAAGATTCAGGAAAACGAGATTTCAAATTCTGTTTTAGATATTCCCAAGCTGCGTGACAAATCACTTCACATAACTATAGCTCAATTTCAGGATCTGTAAAATTGGAATCATAATACCATCTATATCCTGACATTGTTGTAAGGACTAAATTAATTAAGATATGCAGTTTTGATGTTCAGTCATTTTTCAGATGTATCCAGTTCTTTGTGACCTTTTTGGAGTTCTCTTGGCAGAGATCCCTAAGTGTTTTGTTAGTTCCTTCTCCAATTCATTTTACAAAATGAGAAAATAGAGCAAACAAGGTTAAGTGATTTGCCCAGGGTCACACAGCTTGTAAAAATGTAAAGCCATATTTGAACTCAGAAAGACTCATCTTCCTGACTTAAGGCCTGATCCTCTATCTACTGTGCCATCTAGTTGTTTCAGATTACAAAATGCTTTACAAAACTTTAAAATACTAATAATTATTATTAGTATACTATAAATATCAAGCACTAGAATAGGAAATTATTTTAGAAATTAACTAATTTAACTTTTAAAATTTTAATATGAACTTATTTTTTAAATTTGTAATTAAAAAAAAATTCATATGAAACTGAAGGCCAGGGAGAAAGAAATGAAAGACAGCAATTCACAAAGGTTATAAGTGCAAGATTTAGTAGACAGAAATTTTGACCCTAAATCCAGGTTCTTTCCACTATACCACACTTCCATGTCATTTAATAATGGCTCACATTAATGTAGCACTTTAACAAAATTTATTTATTTTTTTCTTCACAACTCTGGTTGAAGGTACATGAATGATCATCCAAATTTATAAATGAAGAGGTGACTTATTCCTTAATAAGTGATTCAACTTGTACTTGAATTTTTGTTTCCTGATTCTATGACTTTCCTAGAAGACCAGTGGTATTTTGCCAGTTCTACAATCAGGAAGACCCAAGTCCAAATCCAGTCTCAGACTAAATATGTGAGTCTAGGCAAGTAACTTAAGCCTGTTTACCTCAGTTTGCTCATCTGTAAAGTGAGCTGGAGAAGGAAATGGCAAATGCCTCCAGTATCTTTGCCAATGAAACCCCAAATGGATTCATAAAGAGTCAGACTCTTTTATTTGTTTATTATTTATGTATTAAATATTATAATTATTCAATATATATTATATAATTATTTATCATATATTGTTTGCATATTAACTTTATATTATATAATTTATATATATATATATGTATATATAATGTTTTAGCAACAATAACAACAACAGCAGCAACATAATTTACATAGCACTGTATTTCTAGGCTAAGTTTTGAGGAATAGGACCCAGAATTAGAGGTGGTATGCTTGCAATCACACCTAAATCTAGATGGGGTACCAGAGGACTGTCCAAAGTAGAAACAAAATAATCTATCTTTTCCCATTGTCCTATTTCATGTTCCCCACTGATGCAGATAAAAAGAGGATAAAATGAGAATTTTATTTCGTGTGTTCACTTTAAAACTTTCTTAGACTAAAAGAGGGATACCTATTCTCTATCTTCCCTACTCAAGAATTGTTCTGGAGAGGTACATAGCTGGGGACCAATGGATTAGAGATGACTGTTCCTAGATGACAAGGGCATTTTCTGTATCCGACTATAAAATGTCTTCAAGAAAGCATTGGACAGGCATCAGGAAATCTACATTCTCCTTCTTCCTTTCTCACTAAGTAGCTTTGTAACCTTGAGTAAGCCAGTTCACCTCTGTGAGCCTCAGTTTCTTCATCTGTGAAATGAGGGGACTGAACCAGGTGATCTCTAAGATGCCTTTCAGCCCCAAGACTCTATGTTGCTAATGCACAATCACTGAGCAGCCCTGATACAAGCTGTTTTTTGACACCAAATTTTCAGTGGACGAGCACAGCATTACTGCATCCAGGTGTTTCTGTAATTGTGATAAATTGAGTAAATTCCAAGTGCTCAGTGGCCCTCAAAACTCATATTGCCACCTGTGTGGTGGGCTGCCCTTACATTAGTAGTAGGACAAACCACCAAGCAAGACTGACTGCTCTCCCACAGCTCCATTTCTAGTCTGCTCACCTCCCCTGAGTAAGTCTGCCATGAAATGCTGTGTTCCCCCCAACCTTTTTTTTTTCTTTCTGTTTTTTTTTTTTTTCTTTAAACCAAGAGTGATGGATTATGCTGTAGGGAGAATGAATTTGTTAGGATTCAATTCTCCCCTATTTTGAAGGGCATTTTAGGGACACAAAACAAGTGCTCTCTATAGAAGCACTCCTAAAACTACCCCAACATTGTGGAATAATGTGATGTTTGGGCCTGAAGGTTATTAGATAAAAAAGAGCTAAATAAAGGTATCCTAGGAATTGAAGTCACTATATAGTATTTGACAATGTGAAATGGGAATTTGACATAGTGTGAGGACAAATAAAGTTTAAGGGGAGGAGGAGGGGGTGGAGATAACGTACCATTCAGATTAAAGGACATTGAAAAGAGAGGGACTCTGGAAATCCATTGGTCCAACCATGTAACTTCAAAAATGAACATGAAACCAGAAATTGCAAAGGGGCCAATAATAAGTTAATGATGGAACTGGAAGTTGAACTCAGGATAATTGCTTTCTATTATAAAACTCTTTCTTCTTATTTTATTATTTTAAAAAAGTTATTAATTAGTATTCTTTAATATTATCTTGAGTGAACTAGAAGTCATTTAGAAGAAAGAGTTTTTATCTTGACCTATATGTGGGTCAGCATGAGATTCCAGGAGAACAAAAGGGTATGTTATTTAAGCTTAGAAACAATCACAGAGATAATATTATTGACCTAACAGTATTTAGCTCATAATAAGTCAGTCCCATCATTGTATAGACACAGAAAGTGAAACACAGAGAAGTTCAATGATTTTTCTTAAGTCACACAGTTAATATATAGCAGAATTATAATTAATGCAAATGAACTCTGACTTTGAATCCAGTGCTTATCTTGATTATAAACCAGCAGAACACTTAAATCTACTTAACCTGATAAAGATGGAAAGGACTAGGAAGTCAGTAGAGAATTGAGTAGATTGCTAAATGAGTTAACAATTAATAAACATATTAAGGGTAAATTGACATAATAAGGTTGATTAAAACATATCACTATTTGTTCATTTATTTCATAACTGGTGAGAATCTCACCTTCCTAAAGTTTGTAATTCATTTCTATAACAAAAAGTAATTGTTTTGATTTGTGTGGGGGTGTGTACATATACACATGAAAAAGGATCTGTTTGATCTTTAAAATATCAACAATAACAATAAAAACAACAGCAACAAGAGTTACTCAGTATATATGCTTAGTCTAGCTATCACTAGACCAAAGAGTTACTTTGGGACTATAGTACTGAATTGTTTTCCATAATGACTGGATTAGTTTGCACTTTCACCAGCAATCCATTAATACTCCTGTTTTCTCACATCTCCTAAAACTGTCATTTATAACAGCTTTTTTTTGTCTAATCTTTATATGATCTTTGTCAATTTGATGAAAGTTAGCACCTTGGAGTTAATTCAAATTGTGTTTTATTTATTAATAATTTGAAGCATTTTTTTCGTCTTAAAGAAGTATTATTTAAATCCTCCTCCTCTTCCTCTTCTTTTTTTGTTATTTCTTTCTTCTTTTTCTTCTTCCTCTTCTTCCTTCTTCTTCTTCTTCTTCTTTTTCTTCTTCTTCTTCTTCTTCTTCTTCTTCTTCTTCTTCTTCTTCTTCTTCTTCTTCTTCTTCTTCTTCTTCTTCTTCTTCTCCTTCTTCTTTTTCTTTTCCTTCTTCTTTTTCTTCTTCTTCGTTCTTCTTCCTCTCCCATCTTCTTTTTCTTCTTCTTTCCCTTCCTCCTCCTCTTTCTCTTCTTCATCATCCCCATTATCAATCTATGCATAAGTTCATTAGATCATTATGCTCCACACCTTTATTGGCTGTAAATTCTTGAAAATAGGGAATATCTAATTTTTGCATATCTCTACTACTTGTCATAGTGCTTGGCAAATTATGTTAGTTGATTAATAAAATTTTATTGGTAGATCAATAATGGAAGAATGAGATTCAAAGTTTCATTAAAAGTATAGTTAGGATCCCAAAGAATGAAATTACAGGGAATTTATCTCAAGAGATAAAGGTTGGAATGGTTTGAGAATTAAATCATGAAGAAACAAACACAAATGATTCCAATGATAAGGAAGCAATTAATTGTGAGATGATATCTAAAGAGAACAATGTGGTTTCATTCTAAGTTCATGACAAAATGAACTTATTTTTTAAAGAAATGTAAAAATGATGATTCCAAGGGCATGTGATTTCTGTAGAAAAACGTGGGAAAGTCTTTGTGAAATTGTGTGGGGTTCTAAAGCTCAAACCAAACATAATGTCTTTTAAAAATAACTGTTTTAGGGTGAAGAGAAATATTAAAGATGAAAGGACTACTGCCTAAATTGAACTTTGATAGAATAATGATAATAGAGCAAAACTATTCAATCAATACTTGGTTTCTATTTTGTCTGCCACAGAGAATCAGTTGCAGACAGAAAAGAAAAGTACTTTAAAACTTCAGCATAAGTGAGGAGATGATAAGAAACAACCAAGTTATCCTCAATGAGACTGGAGATCACCAAGAACAGATGAACCATGTCTTAGGACTGGAAGTTTATTAAATTGCTGACTGTGTTCATTGAAAGAATATTTGGGCTGAAATGAACTGCAACAAGAATCCATCCTACTGGGGTAGCCAAGGCTTTTCTAATGTTTGAGCTTTGAAGATACAGTTGGGTAAAAACTGAGTTTCTGAACTTAATCCAGGACAAATCTGTTTGAAGAATTTCTACTTTAGTCAGGAAGACCAGAATGTAAATCCGGCCTCAAACACTTAACACTTCCTAGCTTTGTGACCCTGGGCAAGTCACTTAACCCCAATTGCCTTCCCAGAAAAAAAAAATCTTCTAGGCTATCTAAATAAGAGTGAACTGATTTAGGGCACAAACAGACTCGGTCAAAATCTCCATGCTAGTGAGTAGTGAAATTGAGCCTGTGAGGGGCCTTGAACTTCCACTTTGTATGTAGAATAGGAAATATATTTTAATGGTCAAAGGATATGAACAGACAATTCTCAGATGAAGAAATTGAAACTATTTCTAGTCATATGAAAAGATGCTCCAAGTCATTATTAATCAGAGAAATGCAAATTAAGACAACTCTAAGATACCAGTACATACCTGTCAGATTGGCTAAGATGACAGGAAAAAATAATGATGATTGTTGGAGGGGATGAGGGAAAACTGGGACATTGATGCATTGTTGGTGGAGTTGTGAATGAATCCAACCATTCTGGAGAGTAATTTGGAACTATGCTCAAAAAGTTATCAAACTGTGCATACCCTTTGATCCAGCAGTGTTACTACTGGGTTTATATCCCAAAGAGATCATAAAGAAGGGAAAGGGATCTGTATGTGCACGAATGTTTGTGGCAGCCCTCTTTGTAGTGGCTAGAAACTGGAAACTGAGTGGATGCCTATCAGTTGGAGAATGGCTGAATAAATTGTGGTATATGAGCATTATGGAATATTATTGTTCTGTAAGAAATGACCAACAGGATGATTTCAGAAAGGCCTGGAGAGACTTACACGAACTGATGCTGAGTGAAATGAGCAGGACCAGGAGTTCATTATATACTTCAACAACAATACTATATGATGACCAGTTCTGATGGACCTGGCCATCCTCAGCAATGAGATCAACCAAATCATTTCCAATGGAGCAGTAATGAACTGAACCAGCTACGCCCAGAGAAAGAACTCTGGGTGATGACTAAAAACCATTACATTGAATTCCCAATCCCTATATTTATGCCCACCTGCATTTTTGATTTCCTTCACAACCTAATTGTACAGTATTTCAGAGTCTGATTCTTTTTGTACAGCAAAATAACGTTTTGGTCATGTATACTTATTGTGTATCTAATTTATATTTTAATATATTTAACATCTGCTGGTCATCCTGCCATCTGGGGGAGGGGGTGGGGGGGTACGAGGTGAAAAACTGGAATAAGAGGTTTGGCAATTGTTAATCTGTAAAGTTACCCATACATATAACCTGTAAATAAAAAGGCTATTAAATTAAAAAAAAAATGCAAAAAAAAAAAAAAAAAAAAAAGGAAATATATTTTAGGATTGGGTTAGCCTTTTCAGAATTGTCATAAAAAGGAAAGAGTTTAGACTTTTAGCTCAGTGTCAGAATAGGCAGAGTGCTGGGCTTCAAGTCAGGAGACACCTGAGTTCTTGTCTTACCTCTGACATTTATTAGACGTATTACTCTGATCAAGTCATTTAATCTCCCTTTCTTTCAGTTTCTTCAACAATAAAACGAGGATAATGATAAAAAACCTTCTTTGAAGAGGTTGTTTTGATGATTAAATGATATAATATATGTAAAGCATTTTGGTCTGTTCTTGACATATAGTAGGCACTCTCTAAATGCTTGATTTCTTTACTTTCTTTCTACTCTTTCTATACACAAATCAGTATGACTTATATTGCTGTCAAAATGCTGTAAGATATTATTAAAGATGTGTTTGTGAGTATTTACATAGGGAAGTGGGAATCATCAAGGGCTGTTAAGGATTCATCAAGAACAGATCACTCCAGACCAACCTCATTTTATTTCTTACCAGCATTATAAAGGCCATGGAAAATGACCATATAGTTTTAGTAAAATATTTGACAAAAATCTCAGGCTTCCTTTTTGAGTGAGATTTAAAAAAACATAAAAACAAAAAAACAAAAAAACATGGACAAGAGGATTATACAGTTAATGGAATTAGGAATTTAAATAATGGAGAAGCTAAAATAATTGTTTTGAAATGGACTTCCTTGTAAAATATGTAAGATAATCACTTCTTTAAAAACCGGAAGGCCCTAAACCTATTACACATATAAAAGAATAGCATTCTAAAATGACCAGCCCATGAATTTATTATCTATCTGATCTCTGAGTTTGATTTTGAACTTATTTTACCTCAAATCCTGGTATTCTGGGAATAATTGGGAAAGTTTTAATATCCCTTTGATTCACTACCAATTTTGGTTCTTCTATAGGAACAAAGCCCTTTCATTTAATCTGTGTATTTAATGGTCCCCAGTTCTCAATGTGTGATCCCAAGGCCTGAGGTAACTGCATGAGCCTGATAAAAAAGAAAAGAAGAAAGGAAAAAAGAAAGGAAGGAAGGAAGGAAGGAAGGAAGGAAGGAAGGAAGGAAGGAAGGAAGGAAGGAAGGAAGGAAGAAAGGAAGAAAGAAAGAAAGAAAGAAAGAAAGAAAGAAAGAAAGAAAGAAAGAGAGGAAGAAAGAAAAAAGAGAGGAAGGGAGGGAGGTAGGAAGGAAGGAAGGAAGGAAGCAAAAGAAAGAAGACAGAAAAGAAAAAAAGCAAAAAAGAAGAAAGAAAAGAAAGAAGAAAGAAAGAAATCAGATGGTTTTATTCTGGCATATAAAACCATTCATATAATTTTATTATTATATGTGTTCAACCAACCCCTCTAATTTAAAGCTCCAATATGAACAAACATGTCACATGCAATCCAGTTTCTAAGTTTTTATTCACTACGTTCCTTAAGATCACTCCATTTTTGTAATGCAGTGTCATCACTTAGGTAAAAATCTATTTTTTTGGTGGTACTTGTTAGAATTTATGCTGCCTTATACAGTAAATAATTTTTTCAAATTTTTTTTTACCTTATCCTTTTATCCAGATTTCTAAGAAGGGGCAATATCTTACTTATACTAATAATACTAATTAATATATATGCCTGTGTGTGTATGTATGTATGTGTATATGTGTATATATATACACATATGTATACCTACATATTTAAATATATGTGTATATGTCTGCTTATATGTAACTATATATATGTGTATATACATATACACATACATACATACATATGTGTGTATAACTTAAGGATTTTTAAAACATACTATCTTTATTACCTAATTTGAACCTTATAACAACCTGGCAGAGCAGTTACTAAAGAAATAATTTTAAGTTTACAGATAAGGAAACTAAAGCTTAGAAAAGATAAATGACTTGCCAATGGTCATACAGTTAATAGATGCCATGGTACTGATTGGAACCCAAATTTTCATGATCTCATTCTGAGATTCTATCCACAATAATAGACTATCTTACTCCTGTGCCTAAAATTGTGCTCTATGGCTATTGTACACAAAATTCTATCTGCAGACAGGTTGATAAAGAAGGAAAACAAATCAGGTTATTTAACCACTAATTGAAGGTGGCTTGAAGTAGAAATACTTTGGCCATATGTTAATTTGCTTGTGTCTACAGCTATTCCAACCCATAAATGGAGTTTCTCACCAGCAAGTGCCTCCTTCCAGACAAAGGAAGCTGACCTTATGCAATTATCTCACTCGCCTCTCTCTCTCTGCCAGTACCCAGTCCAATGAGAGGTCCGAGTTCAAACACACTAAAAATGCTTTGAAATGTCACTTGTTTGTAACATCTGAAAAAAGCCTGCCTTCTCTGCCCCCTACTAGTGTAATCAACTGTAATTTCAAATCAATATCTTTCCTCACCATGGATTGTTTTGTGCAGCAAGTCTTCTTCTTGTTCTTTTTCTGCCTCATTACTTACCTCCTTCACCTACTGATATAAGTTGCTCCAGTTACTAATGCAATTTTCCTAGCAGTGTGAAGTGAATTCAACTCTTTGACAGTCAGATCTGAGTTTTACAGCATGTTGCAGAAAACACTTATTTTCTGGCTGTTTGTTCTAGCCCTGCCACTATATTAAATTCGGTTATCAAATGATCCTTGGATTTGGCCTAGAACAAGCTAAGATACTCCAAATGGAAATGTTCCTCTGAGCTCTGGGGAGACATTTTTTTTTTTTATTGGGACATTGTATAGAATACACCTATTAATGGGCTAAGGGCAAATAAAGGGAAGAATTGTCTTTCACAAAATTGATCTTTTCCCTTTGCATTATTTATCTTTATCTAAATATATTTGGCATTGTGTCATTTATTTCTTTTTTTAAGTTACCATTTCTCTCTCTCTCTCTCTCTCTCTCTCTCACTCTCTCTCTTTCATCTTGGAATTAATTAGCACTCTCTATCTTTATACATATCAATAATGACTTTCTACCAATTACTATAGCTATTCAAATACTTCTGCTCCTTTAAGGTGGAATTTAAGATCTCTCTTCACCTTGAATGCTTCTTAAATATCTCAGTATCCTGTTCCTTATCTGTACTCCTACAATTTTTATGGGAGCTTTCTGAGTTTTATCTAATTGCTCATAGGATGGGAAATGATAGCTCTACTATATTCTGCTCTGATCAAACTTTACCTTGAGTAGAATGTTCATGTTTGTTTCTATTGTTAAGGAATGACATTGAAAAAGCTGAAGCACATCCAAAAGAGTACAGCTAGACTGGCTAAGTCCCTGGAGAGCAAAGTCTAGGTGAATTAATAGAAGGAACATTTAACCTAGGAAAAAAATATTGAGGAAAGGATAGTAGGCTTTAAATATTTGAAGGATTTGTCATAGACAATAAAGATTTTATTTGTTATGTTTGTTTATAGTTGCAAAAAGTAGGAATAATGGATAGTGATTTAGGCTCAATGCAGCAAAAAAAAAAAAAGTCTTAATCAATTAAAATTATCAAAAAGCAGAAGCACTGTTTCAATACAGAGTGGACTTCCCCTTGACTAGAGATCTTCCTGCAAGTTTGGATGTCTACTAGTTCTGGATGTTGGAGAGCTCATTATGGTTCGGTTTAAAATTCTGACATCCCTTGCAGCTCTAAAATTTTGAAATTCTGTGAATTTATGACAGGATATTACATAAATGGAAGAACAAAAAGGTAGCTCTAGCATTATTGATTAGTTGAAAATATGACAAAACACCCCTATATCTATGGAGATGTAAATCAAGGGAATAAGGAGGCAGCAGATAGACTTAACTAAAGGCAATTTCCCCAAGATTGCACAGCCAATAATGGCCCAGCAGTGCAGCAAATATGTAAGCTGTTTAACAGTTTCAGATGCATTTCTGGAGGAAGTCAAATAGCATAAAAAGTATTTCCTCTGGAGAGTCAAAGAATATAGAGACTGGGAGAACTGGCTTTCTTTTTCTTAGGGGTTATGTTGTATTTGCTTTCCTACTGGAAGAAAACTACTTTTTTGAAATTCATCACCCTTGAAACCATAAGAAAATTAGGAGAGCAAGGGATAATTTGCCTATAAGATATATAGAGAAGGGAGAGATTTATGATTACAGAAGAACTAGAGAACATTAAGAAATGCAAAATGGACAACTTTTATTACATTAAATTAAAAAAAAAACTTTTGTACAAAAAAACTAAACACAAACAAAATTAAAAAGGAAGTACAAAGCTGGATTTTTTTTACATCCAGTGTTTCTCATAAAGTCTGTTTCTAAAATATATAAAGATCTGTGTCAAATTTATAAGAATATGAGTCATTCACCATTCATTCAAATGGTCAAAGAATATGTCCAATTTTCAAATGAAGAAATTAAAGCCATCTAGAATCATATGTTCTAAATCACTATTGATCAGAGAAATGCAAATTAGGACAACCGATTTACTAGGATATACCTCTCAGATTAGCTGACAGGAAAATATAATTATAAATTTTGTAGAGGATATAGGAAAACTGGGACATTAATGCATTATAGGTAGACTTGTGAAATGATCCAACCATTCTGGAGGGTAATTTGAAACTATGCCCAAAGAACTATACAATTGTGCATAGTCTCTGATCCAGCAATGTAACTACTGTGTTTGTATCCCAAGGAAATAATAAAGGAGGGAAAAGGACCTAAATGTGTAAGAAGTTTTGTAGCAGCTATTTTTGTGGTAGCAAAGAATTGGAAAAGGAGTAGATGCCCATCAATTAGGGAATGGCTAAACAAGTTGTGGTATATGAAGATAATGGAATATTATTGTTCTATAAAAATGATGAACAAGCTGAGTATAGAAAGGCAAGGAAAGATTTAAATAATAATGAGCAAACAAACAAACAAACAAACAAAAAAACCAAGAAAACGAGCAGAACCAGGAATAATTGTATATAGTAATAGCAAAATTATGCCATGATCAATTATGAAAGACTTGAATATTCTCAGCAATTCATTGATCCAAGTCATTCCAAATAAACTTTGGATAGAAAATGCTATCTGGCGGATTCAGGGGTGGAGCCAAGATGGTGGGAAGCAGACACGACTTTCTGTGACCTCCTCTGACTCTCTCTCTAAATAACATAGATTAAGCCTCTGAACTGGTTTTAGAGTGACAGAATCCACAAATATCCGAAGTACAACATATTTCCAGAAGAAGATACCTTGGAAGAACTTCAGAACAGGTCTGTTTCAAATGAACTGGGGACAGTCTGCTGATCCCAGACTGCAGCACAGAGAGACTGGGGCAAGGACCTTGCTCTGGGGGAAGCAAGGTGGGGTGAGGTTGGAGGAAGCCAGATCATTGTGTATCCCACAAAAGCAAATCGTCTATGAGGCCCCTAGGCTACTCTGTCCTGGTTTAAGCAGATGTTAGTAGATTTACTGTAAAACACCAAAAGTGAATACAAAAAGCAAATTGTAAGCCATTGAGCCAGGGAAGAACAGGGGACCTGGCCAGGATCACCCAGCACCAGAAGTCAGTCAGAAAAACTGCCCCCAGGGAAAACTAAAGTGTGAAGATCGTGTATTTTAAAATCAGCATGAGTCAGGAATTCAGGTTAGGGGAAAATCGTCAGTCTTTATTCTCAGTGAAGAAGGATCGGAGGTGGAAGAGAATTGGCGATAGCATGTGTGCAGCTGAGTCAAGAAGCTAGCTCGACCAGCAGCCATACAACCAGCAGCTCGGAGTCTCGAACCCAGGCCCAATCTCTCCCAGCTTCTCTTCCTGTCCCTCTCTCTGCCTCCACCCACCAAAATCGTCATTTCCTATACAACACATCAGGACTTGCACGGAGAGTGGGCAGGGACTATTCTTAATCCAATCATGTATATTAATAGAGTATAGCCCAATTACTATCTAGCCTCATGTACTTGGGACCTCAGTGCATCAGCTCAAACCTCAGCCCATTACATCTCCCGCTTTCTTTTATTTTAGAACACAGGTGGTCATGCCATCCCTGACTTTTCAGGGAGGCCAGAGCCCCCAAGGGGAGGTGATCACAGCCTCCCCGACTTCTCAGAAAAGGTGGTGAAAGCACTAAAAAGGAGATGATCACGCCCTACCTGACATCTCAGGAAGGAGATGAAAGCACCAAAGGGAAATGGGGTTGCTAGTGGGTTTCTGGGCTGAAGGGTCTTGTATGCACAAACCCATCAGCATGGGAGGTATTAAACAAGTGGGGTTGGAGACCCTCCTCCCCAAACAAAGTAAGGCTCTGTGGTTAACAAAATGAATTTTTAAACCCAAGTGAATACAAACAAATTTAAACAACAGGGTTGGGATCACCCAGCCAGAAGGTGGGTAGAAACCCAAAGAACATAAATTTTAAACACCAAGATAGTAAAAATTCTCGTCCTTTTCCAGTAAGGAATCAATGATCCCCTGAGTTTTGAAGTCCTGCAAAATCAGTGTTGAACCAAAGAACCACAATTTTGTTTGTAACAGTTTTCTTTTCCAAAATCCAGTTCCGAGGTTTTCGATCCTTAACCAATCAATGATTTAGGGTTTTGGAATCTACCCAGCCTGTTCCCTGGGGTTTAATCCTATCCCAGAATCCAATTTTTCTTTTTGAAATCCCACAATCTTTGATTCAGAGCAACCCCATTACTGCCCCCTTTCAATGGTGACACAAAACAGCCCACTGAATTTTGGTCTTTCCCTTGTTTCAAAGGGTCTTCTGCCCTTCCTGAAGGACAAGGAAAATGCCGGGCCCTATTGATTTTCTCCACCTGTGGTACAACAAATTCCCCCAAGTTAGCCATGCCTTTATTCACCACTTTTGGGTCTAAAACCTGGAATTTTAAAAAGTACCTCCACCCTACCTTCCGGTGGGTTTAAAACCTTCTGCCAGCCCAGAAATCTTTGTCTAAAGTTAATTAAAAAGACTAGTTTAGGGTTTCAGGGTTCCTGGGCCCCTTTCTTTTTTTTAGGAGGTCAATACCTTGTTTCTCCTTCCAAACCTGTCCTTAGGTTTTAGTTTGTTAAAATCTATCTGGACAAAAGGTCAAATGTTTTGAAGTTAACAACCATTGTCTGTTTTTATTCTTGTGGCCCAAAATGGGGAAATGCTGTTGGGTTCTTCCCTTGGGTTGTCTTTTCTGCTGGCAGCAAAATAATCCTGGAAAATGTCTCCCAACTGGAGAAAACAAACCCCCAAAAGATTTATAATTCCTCCATTTCCGATTTCTTGGGTCTCAAACCCCGGCTTACTAGGGATGTGGAGCGTGAAAAGGAAGGAACTTCGGTTTATGCCCTGCTTCCCTCTTTTTTCAAATTTAAAGTAAAGTTGAGCCTGATGAATTTAAAGGATGGGCTTTTTTTGGGGGGGAGCCAAAAGTTTCTTCTCCTTTGTTCCATAAATATGGGCCTGGGTACTTAAGGAATGGAATTTATATAGATTTCCTGATGCTTTCCACTTGCCTTGGAAGTTTCTGGGAATTGGGCTGCTTTTTTTGGGCGGCCTTTTCTTGTACCACACCCATGAAAGGCCGAACAGATTTATAATGTCTCCTGGATTTATGGCTAAATGAGCTACAACATTCTGCGAGTGGACGAAAGGGCTGACTACTCTTTTTTGGTTAGATCTGAGTACACAAAATATTATGTTTTGGATGCATAGTGAAGATGTTGGTCTGAAGAGGAACTTTAAAACTTTTTCTTCAAAGAGTCCATTGCTAATTATGTAATTCTAGTTATCTTTAATGGAGACCCATTAAAAATTTGGGCCATTAAAAAATTTGCCACTCTGGGATGGTCTCCCCAACATTAATTTGTTTTGATAAAGGTATATATCTTGTCGGTCTTGGCCCAGAAATTTACTGCTCACTTAGTGGCCTTTAATAAAATTCTAACAAGCACTGGGGGGGTAAACTTTGTTCTTTGGGTTGGAGGTTCCCCTTATCACATGTTCCTTGATGGGACCTTTGGTTCCTCTTGTGTGGCAAAATGATATCTCCAAGGGTTTTGGTGACTTTTCAACCACATTGGATAAAGCCAGTTCAATTTCTCAAAGCCTCTTGAGCTTCTTTTTTTAGCTGGCGTGGTGAATTTAAGCACTGTCTCCCCTTAAAAAGATATAACGGTTGTAATTAGGTAGTCAAACCTAACACTGTTACCATTGGATATCTCTATCAATTTCTGAAAATCATTCAATGTGTTTAGTTTTTCTGTTCTTAAGGAGGTTTTTTGAACTTAAATTAGGGTATACTTTTGTATCCTAAATATTGAAAGACATGTCTTTGAATTTTTCTGTTTATTATAATTTGTAACCTTAGTGTTTTATGGTCTTTGTAGACATGCCTCTAACATTTGTTTCTCAGGTACATCCCAAAAACTTTATCCAATAATTTAATACATAACTTTTGGGATGCTTTTCTTACTGGGCAGGACAGCAACAACATAATTTTGACACATAGTAGGGCTGTTTTTCTTCCTGTGGAAACTGTCCATTCATATCTTTTATAAGGCTCAGCTGTTAACTCTGGGCACTGAAAAGGCAAATCTTTTCATATCCTTCTTACAAGGGATAGAATGAAAAATCCAATATCTATGACCCAAAGGCCATTCTCTAGGCAATTAGGGGAGATGGAAGTCCAGGCTGAAAGTTCCCATAGTTTCCATCTTTTTTCCTTTTCTTAAATCCGTTAACATCCCCATTTCCAGATTTCTTTTCAAAAAACTTTGGGAATTCAAAGGACTTAGAAAGGTTTAAGTGTCCTTGGTCAAGCTGTTCCTTACTATATCTAATAAGGCCTGAATTTTATCTTTACTTAAGGGACTGTTCTATCCAATTGGTGTATCAGTTTCCATTGGATAGAACAGGTGAAAATTTGGAGCTTCAACAGCAGCCCTGCTTTAAAAAACCAAGTATATTTTTAACCCTAATTGCTGTAAAACGCCTTCCCACAGATTTTCAATAAAAGGAGTAAAAACTCTGTTTGCCTTCAAAGTCCATCTCATAGGGGCAACTAACTTCAGCTGTTTGATCCTCCCACCAGACATGGGTGCCCTTTAATTTTAGATCAGCTGGTTATCTAATGACCGTCGATCTCCAGTGTCTCCAACCCTTCCAATGGAAGGTCAAATTTATAGATTGTGAGATGGTGGAGTTTTTTGGCTGTCCAGTAAATTGCTGGATTTTGGACTGGAATAAATCTGGGTGACTATCCCGGCTGCTTATTAGTTTGTTGAAAACCTGTGCCTATTTCTCCTGGGTGATAAGTCACACATTGTCTGCCTGTATTGGTGACTGGGATTTATTAACATTCCCAGTTTCCCACATGTATGTGGATGAACACTGTTTTGTATTACTGGGGTAAAATGGTCCCTATGTGCCTGGAACAAAGGGATCCATAATGGAGGAACAGATTTCATCTCCAGGGGGTATCTCAGTTGTCCAGCTCATAAACTCTATTCTCCCTAAGTAACCCTTTCTTCCATCAGGTTTGCTTCCTGGCTGTTGTTTGTAACCCTTTCTGCCATCTAGGCTTCCGGCTGATTGGTCAATTGGGGTATTGGCTGCACCTCTGGACCCATTGGCTGCCACTGCCCAAGTGTTTTTTGCCTGGCCCTGGGGCTGGGCCCCTCATCCCGTTCCTGAACCTGTCACATTCTGAGGCCCAAACCTCTGTTGCATTTTGGACATGGTCTGGGTTTGTTCTCCCACCCTGCTCCTCTGCCTCTATACCAACATTGGCTTTCCAGATGCCCTCTTTACCCTTTTGAAAGGACGTGTTCTCTAAAGTCCCTTGCGGAAGGGACCCTGTCTACCCCATGTTGGGATCTTGGGAAGTCTCATCTAGTCTGGCTATAAAAAGGCATTTGTGCCCTGTGGGGCCCGTCTTATGAACCCTCTAAAGGGCATCCTTGGGTAGTCCTTATAATCCTTCTGCCACCTCATTAGCATTTTCCTTAGAATTGCCTTATTAAAACATTTTTGTTGGATTTTCCCATTGTTCTTGTGATGAGTCTCAAACGTCCCAAAAGTCAAAAGGGCTTCTGGCCTTGCATTTTTTTTGAAGGCCTCACCTTTGTTTTTTATTGGAATCGAAGCCACGCTTTGATAGCGTTAGCCAATTTTCTATGTGCTACTGAATAATTAACCTGTGCTGGCTGTAGGACCTATACCTTTATGGGTCTGGTGATCGGCATGAACAACATTTTGACTATTTTGTTGGGCTTGTATCCTGGGTCCTATATTCAAAAGCCACATGTAATTTTGTCCGGTTCTAGGCATCCCTTGCTATAGATTTCCAGTCATGGGTCAAGACTGAAAGAAATTCTGTAACAGCATCTTAACATAAGCTATGTGCCCCATAAATAGTGCAGGTTTTAAGATCTTTAATGATTTCTATTTAAATGGGGGTATCTTCATTTGTTGACCTGAGGCATTAGACTGGGAAATTACAGGAAACATAATGGCTGGGCCCCGAATGTCCCACCCTTTTTTTGGCCTTCATTAAGCCTCTTCAGTCTGCTCATGATTGGTGCTGTCCTCCCCCCACTGCCCTCCTCCCTCCATCCCAGAGGGGTGGAGTTGGTGGGAGGAGGTCAATCACTTCTCCTGGGGTGGGGCTGGCGCCTCCTAGGGGAAAGGTACCACACCCTCATTAAGTCTCCATGCCTTGGGGGAATGGTTTTAATCTCTTCATTGTCTTCCTACTTAATATCATGGCTAATTTGAAAAGAAGAAGCCACGGTTTTTCTTTCTTCTATGGATTCTTAGTGCTAACCCATTTATAAAAAAAATCCCATGGAAATTGAATGAGGAACATTCTCTGAAATATGGACATCTCTTGTCCAACCCGGACCAGTTATCGAGATCTGCTCCTCCTCTACAACAAGGGGATCAGTTTAAATACCCACAAATCTCGCTATCTGTTCCCCAAGGTCCCATGTATTTCTATCAGCTTAATCATGCTTTCTTGCACCACCTTGGGTGGGGGTTGGGGGGGGATAAGAGTCTTTTTCTTTGTCCCTTTGAAAAAAAAAAAAAAAGATTACTGGTTTAGTTTTGAAAATAAGTTCCTTATTTGTCTATTAACAATACTCACCCAAGTTCCTGGTCCCGGAACTTCTTTGTCCTTGGTTCCCACCTTGGGCCCCAAGGAAGATCGTATTTTAAAATCAGCACGGTCAAAATTAGGGGGGAAAATAATCAGTCTTTATTCTCAGTGAAGAAGGCTCAGAGGTGGAAGAGAATCGGCGATAGCAATGTGTGCAGCTGAGTCAAGAAGCTAGCTCGACCAGCAGCCACACAACCAGCAGCTCGGAGTCTCGAACCCAGGCCCAATCTCTCCCAGCTTCTCTTCCTGTCCCTCTCTCTGCCTCTACCCACCAAAATCGTCATTTCCTATACAACACATCAGGACTTGCACAGAGAGTGGGCAGGGACCATTCTTTATCCAATCATGTATATTAATAGAGTATAGCCCAATTACTATTTAGCCTCATGTACTTGGGACCTCAGTGCATCAACTCAAACCTCAGCCCATTACACTAAAGCTGTTGTGGCTCCTTTGTGCCACATATCTCAACCCTTAAAAATGAGCAAAAAGAGCAAAAAGAACTTTGACCATAGACAGTGTTTATGGAGAGAGAGAGAGAGAGAGAGAGAGAGAGAGAGAGAGACAGAGAACAGATCCTGATGTTCCTAAAAGACAATCAACTCCAGAAGGAAGTATCAAAGGGAGATATGAGCTGGTCCCCATTTCACAAGGTTTACTTGGAAGATTTCAAAAATGATCTTAAAAGAAAGTTAGAAGAAAAATGGGGAAAGGAAATGAGATTTTTGCAAAAGTGTATAGAAAAGGAAAAACAGAAATAATCTGAAGAAAACTTAAAAATAGCTTTGTTGAAATGGGAAAAGCATAAAACTCTATACAAAATAGATTTGATGGAATGGAAAAAACATATAACTCCTTATAAAATAGACATGAAAAAGATACCAATTTGTTCAAAAATAGAAATTGTGAAATGGAAAAAAATGCAATGAACAAAACAATGCAATTGGCCAAATACAAAAGAAGTTAAAAAAGGTAACTGAAAAAAATAAGACACTAAAATTATAATTGAAAAAAATGGAAGTGAATTACTTAAAAAGACTTTAAGAATCAGTCAAAGAAAACCAAAAAAATGAAAAAAAAGAAGAAAATATGAAACACCTCCTAGGAAAAACATCTGAACTGGAAAATAGATCTACAAGAGGCAATCTAAGGATTATTGGACTTCCTGAAAGCTATGATGGAAAAACAAAACAAAAGAAAACAAACCCTAGACATTATCTTACAGAAAATCATAAAGTAAAACTGTCCTGATGTTCTAGAATCAGAAGGTAAAATAGTCATTGAAAGAATTCACTGATCACCTCCTGAAAGGGACACCAAAATTAAATCCCCAAGAAATATCGTGGGTAAATTTCAGAACTGTTGGATCAAGGAAAAAAATATTGCAAGCAGCCAGAAAAAAAAAAAATATTTAAATACTGAGGAGCCACAAGGAGGATTATGCAGGATTTAGCATGTTCTACCTTAAAGGATCAAAAGATATGTAATCTGATCATCTGAAAGGCAAAGCAATTTGGATTACAGCTAAGAATAAACTATACAGCTAAAAATAAGCATTATCTTTCAGGGAAGAAGATGGACATTCAATGATACAGGTGAATTTCATTTATTTCTAATGAAAAGACCAGAGCTAGACAAAAAAAATTTGATCTCTACACATAGAACTCAAGAAAAACATACGTAAAAAGGAAAGAACTCTTGAGAACTACATTTATTTTATGTGTATACTTAGAAAGTGTTGAAAATAGAACAAAAGAAATCTATTGAATTAATAAAACTAAGAGTTGGTTTTATGAAAAAAAAATAGACAAACCTTTAGTTAATTTGATTAGAAAAAGGAAAGAAAATCAAATTGTTAATCTCAAAAATGAAAAGGGAAAAGTTTCCATCAATAAAGAGGAAATTAGAATAATAACTAAGAGATATTTTGCCCAAGTGTATGTCAATAATTATCATTATTATGATAATATGTAAAAGAAACTAAAGATAAAAAGGGAATTATACTGGAAAAAGAGGGAAAATCAGGTTTACAAAAAAAGAAATCACATGTTACAAAGAGGTAAATTAGACCTATTATATTTGAGGGAAGAAAGGGAGGAAGATGAGCATTGTATGAATCATACTCTCATCATATTTATCTCAAAGAGAGAATATTAGACACATTTGGTTTCACAGAGAAAAATTGTCTACCTTATGGTGAAGTAGGAGGGAAAGAGGAAAAAAGGGGAAAGCTAATAGAGGGGAAAATAGAAGTAGCAGGGGAAAGATGGATGAAAGGGGGAGAGGATCTCAAGGGGGATGGTTGTTTGAGGGAGGTGGTGTTCAGAAGAAAAAAATACTGGGGAGAAGAGAAGGGGAAAGGAAAGAGAAAAGCGTAACTTTGGGTAAATAAGATGGCAGGAAATATAGAATTAACTATGAATGTGAATGGGATGGACTCTCCCATAAAACAGAATCAGATAGCAGACTGGATTAAAAGCCAGTATAGTACGATGTTATGTTGTTTATAAGAAACACATTTTAAGGATAGTGATATATATAGAGTAAAGTTAAAGGACTGGAGCAGAATTTATTATGCTTTAGTTGAAATAATAAAAAGCAGGGATAGCCATCCTAATTAAGTAAAAGCAAAGATAGATCTAATTAAACGAGATAAGGAAGAAAACTATATCTTGCTACAGGGTGCTATATATACTCAAGCAATATAAATACTTAATATATATATACCAAGTGGTCCATCCAAATTCCAAAAGAAACGTTAAGAAAGATGCAAATTGACCCTCTGTTAGGACATAAAGCCTTCAAAATCAAATGCAGAAAGGCACAAACAGTAAATGCATTTTTTCAGATCATGATGAGAGGAAAATATAATGAAAAATGTTGAAGGGGATGTGAGAAAACTGCATTATGCTGGAGTTGTGAAAGATCTAATTATTCTGGAGAGAAATTTGGATTAATGTCTAAAGGGCTTTAAAATTATGCATATCATTTGAATCATCAGTGACACTACTGATTATATATCCTAAAGAAATCAAAAAGAAGGAAAAAGGATCCACATTTGCAAGAATATTTCTAGCAGCTCTTTTTGAAGTGGCAAAGAATTGGAAAATGAGTAGATGCCCATCATTTGTAAAAGGATTTAATAAATTGTGGTATAAGCTTTTCTAATTGGAATATTACTGTCCTGGAAAATATGATGAACAAACTGACTTTAGAAAGACCTGGAAAGATTTACATGAACGGATGCTGAGCAATACAAGCAGAACCAGGAATATTTTGTACACAGTAACAGCAAGATTATGTGATGATCAACTACAAAAGACTTGATTCTTCTCAATGGTTCAATGATCCAAGGTAATCCCAATAAGTTTTGGATTGAAAATGCTGTCTGCATCCAGAAGAGAAATAATCTAGAAAGAAGCAATTGAAGTATAGTGGATATATCCATGAAAAAAATCATTTAAAGCAGAAGAGAACTATGGAGATTGAATGTAAATCAACATGTGTGATGTTTACTTTCTTCGGTTTTTATTTCTTCTATCATGGTTTTTCTTTTTTGTTCTGATTTTTATCTTTCAGCATGATTCATAAAGAAATTTGTATCTTAAAAGTTAATGTACATGTATTACCAGAAAAATAAAAGCAATTGATAAAAAAAAAAAAAAAATTTAATCATATGACAAGAAACTGGAAAAAATGGGAAGAGTATAATACTACTTTGTCTATATGTTTACAGTGCCTAATCTATCAGAGACAGTCATCTCTTTATTTATGTGTTAATGGTGATGTGCCCAGAGTATAAAGGGTATGCAAACATCTGCTTATTGGTTTGTTAATGATGGGAGCATCACTTAATGAGACTAGAAGTATAGTGGAGCCACAGTCAGAATAACATAAGATCTAATAGCTTCTACATTAAAGTGCTGGAGATCTTGGAATATAATATTTCAGAGAGCAACAGAACTAGGATTGAAATCAAGAATGACTTACCTAGCAAAACTGAGTATAGCCCTTCAGAGGAAAAGATGGTCATTCAAAGACAGAGAAGATTTTCAAGCTTTTGTTATGAAAAGACCAGAACTGAATGGAAAACTTAATTTTCCAATACAAGACTCTGGAGAAGCATAAAGAGGATAATGATATCATAAGGGTCTTAATAAAGTTTATCTGTTTACATTACTACATGGGAGAATGATACTTGTAACTAATGTGAACATTCTAATTATTATTCCAGTAGGAAGGAATTTATATAGACAGAGGACACAGGGATGAAGGGATAATTTTTTTAAATGATCAGATTAAGGAATGAGAGAAGAATATTCTGGGAGAAAGAGAAGGATAGAAGTGAAATGGTGTATGTTATTTGCCATAAAAAAAAGAGGCTATAAAAAGCTTTTAGAGTGGAAGGGAGGGCGGGGAGGAAAAGATGGATGAGTGAAACTTACTATCATCAGAATTGGCTCAAATAGGAAATAACATACATATTCAATAGAGTATAGATATCTATCTTATTCTGCATGGAAAAAGGAGGATAGGATATAGAAAGGGGAGGGAATAATGATAAAAGAGAGGGCATATTGAGGGAGGAAGTGGTCAGTAGGAAAACACTTTTGAGGAGGGACAGGCTGAAAGGAGCAAGAGAATGAATGAGGAGAAATACAATTAGCAATACTAATTGTAAAAAAAAAAATTAAAGCAAGTTTCTCTGATGGAATATTAGAATTTCCTGGGAAATAATGAGCAAGATGCTGTCAGAAACAAATAAACAAACAAAACAAAACAAAACAAAACAAAAAACAAAACCTAAAAAATTGGAAAGTCCTTCATGAGCAAAGTAAAATATACTATATACAAAGTAATAGTAATGTTCTACGATGACCAGCTATAAATGACTTTGTTATTCTCAGTAGTACAGTAATCCATACCTACTGTGAAGGATTTATGATAAAAAAATTCTATCCATACCCAGAGAAGGAACTGCTTCTTTCTAGATGATTACAATATTTTTGCAGCCTGAATATGACTGAACATTCTCCATTTCTCTCCTTATTTTTAACTATATTAATGGAACCAAATTGAAAAGTTTTTGTACAAACAAAACTAATGCAGACAAGATTAGAAGGGAAGCAATAAACTGGGAAAATATTTTTACAGTCAAAGGTTCTGATAAAGGCCTCATTTCCAAAATATATAGAGAAATAACTCTAATTTATAAAAAAAATCAAGCCATTCTCCAATTGAAAAATGGTCAAAGGATATGAACAGACAATTCTCAGATGAAGAACTTGAAACTATTTCTAGTCATATGAAAAGATGCTCCAAGTCATTATTAATCAGAGAAATGCAAATTAAGACAACTCTAAGATACCACTAAACACCTGTCAGATTGGCTAAAATGACAGGAAAAAATAATGATGATTGTTGGAGGGGATGCGGGAAAACTGGGACATTGATGCATTGTTGGTGGAGTTGTGAACGAATCCAACCATTTTGGAGAGTAGTTTGGAACTATGCTCAAAAAGTTATCAAACTGTGCATACCCTTTGATCTAGCAGTGTTACTACTGGGATAATATCCCAAAGGGATTATAAAGAAGGGAAAGGGACCTGTTTGTGCACGAATGTTTGTGGCAGCCCTTTTTGTAGTGGCTAGAAACTGGAAACTGAATGGATGTCCATCAGTTGGAGAATGGCTGAATAAATTGTGGTATATGAATATTATGGAATATTACTGTTCTGTAAGAAATGACCAACAGGATGATTTCAGAAAGGCCTGGAGAGACTTACACGAACTGATGCTGAGTGAAATGAGCAGGACCAGGAGATCATTATATACTTCAACAATAATACTATATGATGACCAGTTCTGATGGACCTGGCCATGCTCAGCAAGGAGATCAACCAAATCATTTCCAATGGAGCAGTAATGAACTGAACCAGCTATGCCCAGAGAAAGAACTCTGGGAGATGACTAAAAACCATTACATTGAATTCCCAATCCCTATATTTATGCCCACCTGCATTTTTGATTTCCTTCACAAGCTAATTGTACAATATTTCAGAGTCTGATTCTTTTTGTACAGCAAAATAACATTTTGGTCACGTATACTTATTGTGTATCTAATTTATATTTTAATGTACTTAACATCTACTGGTCATCCTGCCATCTGGGGGAGGGGGTGGGGGGGTAAGAGGTGAAAAATTGGAACAAGAGGTTTGGGAATTGTTAATGCTTTAAAGTTACCCATGCATATATCCTGTAAATAAAAGGCTATTAAATAAAAAAAAATAATGACTTGGAGCATCTTTTCATATGACTAGAAATAGTTTCAATTTCTTCATCTGAGAATTGTCTGTTCATATCCTTTGACCATTTTTCAATTGGAGGCTTGATTTTTTATAAATTAGAGTTAATTCTCTATATATTTTGGAAATGAGGCCTTTATCAGAACCTTTGACTGTAAAAATATTTTCCCAGTTTATTGCTTCCCTTCTAATCTTGTCTGCATTAGTTTTGTTTGTACAAAAACTTTTCAGTTTGGTATAATCGAAATTTTCTATTTTGTGATCAGTAATGATCTCTAGTTCTGCTTTGGTCATAAAGTCCTTCCCCTTCCACAGGTCTGAGAGGTAGACTATCCTGTGTTCCTCTAATTTATTAATAATTTCATTCTTTATGCCTAGGTCAGAACCCATTTTGACCTTATCTTGGTGTACAGCGTTAAGTGTGGATCAATGTCTAGTTTCTGCCATATTAGTTTCCAATTTTCCCAGCAATTTTTATTAAACAGTAAGTTCTTATCCCAAAAGCTGGGGTCTTAGACCCATTCATTCTTTAAGTTAGATTTATTTTCCAATCAATTTGTAATCTATTTTTCTTTATTAAATGTAACTTATAGCATCATGATTTGAAAAGGACATATTTAATATTTCTGCCTTTCTGCATTTGAAATAGTTTTATGACCTATAAATGATCAGTTTTTATATAATTGCCATATGCCTCTAAAAAAAGAGATATTCTTTTCAATTTCCTTTGATTTTCTTCAGAGTTCTATCATATCTAACTTTTTCTTAAAATTCTATTAACCTCCTTAACTTCTTTTGTGTTAGATTTATCTAGTTCTGAGGGGGAAAATTTGAGATTTTCCACTAATATACTTTTATGATTTATTTCCTCCAATAAATCATTTAAATTCTTCCTTAGAATTTAGGATATTATACCATTTGGTGCATAGATGGTTAGTATTGATATTAATTCATTGTTTATGTAACTTTTAGTAAGGTACAGTTTTCTTCCTTTTCTCTTTTCGTTAGATCCATTCTTACTTTTGCTTTGACTGAGATAATGATTGTTAGCTATTTGTTTAGGTTTGTTTTCTTTGTTTTGTTTGTTTTGTTTTTCTTCAGGTAAAGCATAATAGCTTCTACTCCAGTCCCTTAACTCCTCACCTACCAAGGGGCAAAAATTTTATTTAGCTGTTATCAGCAGGCTAAACTGATAAAAATTGTATTTTTTTTATTTTTCCCAATTACAAGTAAAAGAACATTTTTGTTGTTGTTGCTGTGGTTGCGGTTATATACATATATATATTTTTTACATATTTCCTTATGAATCATGTTGGAATAAAAAAAATCAGAACAAAAGAAAAAAAAACAGAAGAAAAAGAAATCATCAAAAAAGATATTGATTTATATTTAGTCTCCATAGTTCTTTCTCTGGATGAGAATAGTGTTTTCCATTCAAAATTTATTGGAATTGCCTTGGATCACTGAATTGTTGAGAAAAACCACATAAGTCATAGTTGACACAATCTTGCTTTTGCTGTATACAACAGTTTTCCTGGTTCTGCTCATTTCACTCAGCATCAGTTCATATAAATCTTTGCAGGATTTTCTCAACCTGCCTGTTCATCATGTTTTTATAGAAAAATTGTATTTCTTACTTTCATACACTATAACTTATTCAGCCATTCCCAACTGATGGACAAATAATCATTTTTAATTCCTTGCCACTACCAAAAGAGCTGCTACAAACATTTTTGCTGATGTGTCTCTTTTATGATTTTTTTGGGGATAATGACCCAGTAGAGATATTGCTGGATCAGATATTGCTGTATACACAGTTTTATAGCCCTTTGGGCACAGCTCCAAATTGCTCTGAAATTTGTTGGATCATTTTACAACTAGATCAACAATGCATTAGTATCCCAGTTTTTCAATATGACCTCCAACATTTATCATTATATTTTTCTGTCATCTTAGCCAATCTGATAGGTATGATATGGTACCTAAAGTTATTTTCCTTTGAATTTCTCTACCATTTTAGAACATTTTTTCACATAAACATAGATGGACTTAATTTCTACATCTGAAAATTGTCTGTTCAATTGCCCTCAAGGGACAATGATTTTATTTAATTGTTATCAGCAGGCTAAATCTATAAGGTTTTTTGCTTGTTTATTTATTTGCTTTGGATAACTAGTACTATTTTTTCCTTCCCCAAAAAATATTATTGTATTTAAAGAAATACAATAAATAGAATAAGAAAATAAGAATAAGAATAAGAAAATAAGAAAAATAGGAAAAGAATACAAAACAAAATAAAATAAAACAAAAAAGAACATTGTCATGTGCCCAGCAGAACATCAGGGAGAAATAAAAATATATGACAATGACTAATCAAAAAAGTCATAATATATATATATATATGTGTATGTATGTATGTATGTATATATATGTATATGTGTGTATATATATATATAATTTTTATTCTGACAAATGTTTTACTATTTTACTTATTTTTATATTAGTCTCTTTATTATTGTATATATATTTATTAAAACTTTTTATTTTTCAAAACATATACATAGACAATACTTTAACATTAGCCCTTGCAAAAGCATATGTTCCAATTTTTCCTCCCTTCCTCCATGCCCTCCCCTAGATGACAAGTAGTGCAATATATGTTAAATCCAATATATGCACACATATTTATGCAATTATTGTGCTGCTCAAGAAAAATCAAATAAAATGAGTTAAAAAAAAGAAAAAGCAGAATAATATGTAAGCAAGCAACAACGAAAAGAGTGAAAATGCTATATTGTGAACCATATTCAGTTCCCAGTTCTCTCTCTGTGTATAGATGTCTCTCTTCAGCATTGAACAATTGGAACTGGTTTGAAACATCTCATTGTTGAAGAGAGACATCCCTCAGAATTGATCATCATATAGTCTTGTTGTTGCCATGTACAGTGATTTCCTGGTTCTGTTCATTTTACTTAACATCAGTTCATGTAAATCTCTGCATTCTTCTCTGAAATCATCCTGCTCAATGTTTCTTACAGAACAATAATATTCCATAACTTTCATACACCATAACTTACTCAGCCATTCTCCAACTGATGGCCATCCACTAAGTTTCCATTTTCTAGTCACTACAAAAAGGGCTGCCACAAACACTTTTGCACATGTGGGTCCCTTTCCCTCCTTTAAGATATCTTTGTGATATAAGCCCAGTGGAAACACTGCTGGATCAAAGGGTATGCACAGTTTGATAACTTTTTGATCTAGTTCCAAACTGCTCTCCAGAATGGTTGGATCCCTTCACAATTCTACAAAAAATGCATCAGTGTCCCAGTTTTCCCACATGCCCTCCAACGTTTGCCATTATCTTTTCCTGTCACCTTAGCCAATCTGAAAGTTGTGTGGTAGTATCTCAGTTGTCTTTTTGCATTTCCCTGATCAATAGTGATTTGGAACATCCTTTCATATGACTAGATTATATATATACATAAAATTTTTAAATAAAATATATGTATATATATACAAGAAATTATTATTATTATTATTATTATTATTTTGCTGAGGCAATTGGGGTTAAGTGACTTTCCCAGGGTCACACAGCCAGGAAGTGTTAAGTGTCTGAGACCAGATTTGAATTCAGGTCCTCCTGACTTCAGGGCTGGGAATCTATCCACTGTGCCATCTAGCTGCCCCAAGAAATTATTTTCATGAGTGTGCCTGTTTTCTTTACTTCCTTGTATGTTGTTTTTTGTTCTCTGCCTTGCATCTTTTTTTACTTTATTCTTCCCCCTCTTTCATCCTCCCCACCACCTTCAAGCAGGCTAGAGTTAAGAAAGGATATATCTATATCTATATGTGTATGTGTGTGTATGTGTGTCTGTATGAGTGTCTGTCTGCCTGCCTGTCTCCCTCTGGGTGTCTGTTTGTTTCTTCTCTATCTTTCTCTCTCTCTCTCTCCTGAAAACTTCTGGTTCATATTCTTTGACCGTTTATAAATCGAAGAATAGCTTTTGTTCCTCTAAATTTGACTTAGTGTTTTGTATTTAAAAGAAATGATTTTATCGGAGATACTTGCTATGAAATTGTTACCTATCATTCTGATTTTCTTTTAATCTTGGTTGCATTGGTTGGGGCAAAATTATTTAATTGAATGCAATCAAAATTATTAATTTTGCATCTCATAATGCTCCCCATATCTTGTTTGGTCATAAATTCTTCCTTTCTTCATAGATCTGACAGCTTAGTTTTTCTTTGCTTTCATAATTTATTTATGGTATTGCTCTTTATATTGAAATCATGTATATATTATATCTTAAAAAAGGAAATGTTTAATATGTTTGTACATATGTTTCTTTTCCTATCTTTCATGGGTTGCTTTGGCAATTTGATGAACTCTGTAGACATCTTCTTGGATTATTGGTTTTAAATGCTTTAAAAATAAGGCTATAAAGATAATAAAAAAGTAAGTTTAAAAAAAAGGGTGTGGCTTGTTTATATGTGTTTTTTCCCTGCAATTCAAGTTCATAGATGCTTTAAAATCTATCTACAGACCCTTTTCTTCCATCGCAGTTTTGTGCATTCTTTAGAATTTGCCTGCATGTTTTCTAAATTATGTTGGGAATGGAAAAGTAAGAGCTCAAAATTTATCTTCAACTGAAACAGATCCACATAAAGTGTAGTCCACTTAGGTTAAAGTGTTGTTAATGGAATTTAGATTTGATGTGTCAAAAAAGAGAAAGGCACCAGAATACCAGTTTTATGTTTTTTACAAAACCATTTCCCCATTTTTTCTGCAAATATAAACTGCCATTTGTTCTCCAACTTTTGTAGGGCTTGGCACTGATTTGTGCTGGACCCCTTCATCTTTTTTTATTTAAACTATTGCTCAACAATATGGCATTAAGGTCTTTGATCACTGCATGCCAGACAGGCTTACAGCCTGATGTTTTATTCTCTGTAGCAGTTTCAATGATAGAAGGTTGAGGTGGAAGAGTCCTAGACACATTCTAATTTCAACATTGCAATTTTTCAAATGAGCAAACTGAGACCCAAGAGGTTAAAAGTGTAATAGGAAATTTATATTATTTCCTTATTAAAAACAAAACAAAAACAAGCACATTGATAGGTATGCAAAAATGTATGACTTATTTAGAATTGATAGCTGCCTGTTTGATGTAACCAAGAGGCTTCAAACTCTCATTGTCCTGGGGGATGTCTACCCCAAGCACGTGAAGATTTTACCCAGTAGAATAGGTGAATGACAACAGTTTTTTCCAATAGCCATGAAAGTGGCTGAAGAAAGAACTACAGCTCATTTAGAGCTTAAAGGTGCCAGAGTTATCCACTGCATCCCAGATCACCACTCTGACTTTTGTCTTTCCATTGGACTTTGAGGTCTCTAGAAGAGAGAGGAAGATGGATGATTTCGCACATCTCTGATTTACAAATCAAATTTATACACCAGTTAAGACATCAGTTTGCCTTGTCATTTGTCTTCTTCAAAAATGAAGAATCATTACCATCGTCAAAAACAACAGCAACAACAGTGTTCAATTCCCTTATTAAGTGAAGTCAACATTTGGCTGTATTAGATACTTTAAGATCCCCTAGAGATTTTTCCTAATCTGATGTGTAATTCTTGCCAAGAATCATTTTTACAAAATCAATAAATAATTAAGAAACTCCTCAAAACAAGTGAAAATGTAGAATTTCTCCTCTTTCTTGTATGGATGTAGGAAGGATTAAATTCTATGTGGAGAATTCTAGCAACATAGAATAACAATTCAAAAAAACACTCATGAAATAAAAAAGTAGATTGTTTTTTCTCTTCTTGTGAATATTAAAGGATGTTTTCAGTTTCATTCATGAGGAAGTTGCAAAGCAACATGATCTAGTAGAAAGTTAACTGCCAATTGGGAATTATAGACTTGAGATTGAATCCCTTACTGGATTCCTCAGTCATCTTGGGAAAATTACAGCATCATTCTGGTCCGTTTTCTTCTTTTATTTTAAGGTCACTTTGAATTGTAGTTTTCTCACTTCTACCTCTTATATGTCAAGTTTATGATTTTAAAGAAGCCTCATCTTTGTAAATAAACTGCCTTTTTTCCCTCAATAGTTCTGGCAGGTACAAATATGGAAAAGTTTCAACTACTGGTTTCAAGAACATCACTTCCTTGGATAGTGAAGTGCTGAATAAAATATTATAAATGATGTATACTTCCTAAATAGATTTACAAATCAGCCATACTATTGGACCATAGTTTGGGAATAGCTCTAAGTCTACTTGTATTGACAGATTCATCACTAATGTTTATTATTTAAGAAGATGAATGTTATTTTAAGGTTTTTGTTTGTTTTTGCTGAGGCAATTGAAGTTAAATGACTTGCCCAGGGTCACACAGCTAGGAAGTATTAAGTGTCTGAGGCCAGATTTGAATTTAGATCCTCCTGACTTTAGGGCTGGTGCTCTATCCACTGTACAACCCAGATGTCCTGTTTTTATTTATTTATTTTTATTTTTTTTTTATACTCCCTAGGTACAACTTGCACTAATAAATGTTTGCATTATTTAAGTTGATGAATGCTAATTTAAAAATTTTGTTTGTTTGTTTTTTATGCTTTCTACCTGCAACTTAACATTATAGAATTTAAATATTTCTTATGTAGAAATTGAATATTCCCTAAACTCACATTTCTATAGTGCTTCAATGTTTATAGATCATTTTACCTAGTATACAAGAGCAATAAGTAATATTATTTTTATTACTCAGATGAGAAAACTGAGACAGAAAGATTTAAGGATCTTTTACAAAGTCTGTCATATTTGAGCCAAGATTTGAACTTGTGTATATTGTTCTTTGCACAACATTATGATAGCACCTGTTTAAATTGCAAGATATAAGAAAGTTAGACCCCTACTAGATTACATCCCTATTTTTAGAATTCATCTAGCCTGACTTCCTTCCTAAAGCATGAAGAGATGGAAATGCAGCATCTAGATACCCTCAATGGATTGAAATCATTAGGAAAAGGTAACTAAAGCTTCAGGGTATTTAAAGATCTGGTAGGTTTGATTAATTAATGTATCAGTGATTTTTGATAAAAATGTGAGCATTGAAAAAGTAAAAAATCCTAATTTAGAAACATAAAAGAAGTGTTGTTTAGAAACTGAAATCATAACTGACTTTTGGGAGAAATCTGGTAATTATTATTGAAGTATTGACATTATATGAGAACTTTGACAAAGAAGCATAGTCATCAAATAGTCACTATAGTTCCATTAAAGATAGGCCATAACAAACAATCTTCAGTTCTACTTTGGGTAAAGTCAGCTTGGTAAATAAAGGAAGTTTTATAGTCACACTATCTATGCATATTGTGAACACGCATGTTGTAGTAAAAAAAAAAAAGTACATTTGGATTTGGCAGAATCATTGGTTCTAAATATTGTAGATTAAGGATTGCTATGGGAATGACTGAAAACTTTAAAGGATAGTTAACATGCCAGAAGATACAAGCAGCACAAAAAGATACCTCGATAAAACAAGATGATAGTCTTAATTTAATTAGAAAGAATTTAATGAGAATTAATGAAAATTCCTTCATGGTTTAAAAAAAATCAACAGCATAAATAAAGGATACTTTAAATGTGACCAGAGAATGAAAAGTTCTTGTGAAAAACATCTGGATTGGAAACACAAAATGAGTTTAAAATGTGACAACCAAAAATGTTAAAGCTATTTAAAATTCCATTTATAATAGTAAAATGTCCCAAAAATATGTAGTACTTTTTAAACCTTAGTAGGTCAGATCATACTTGGACTATTATATTTAGTTCTGGGCATTAAATTTTAGGAACAATATTGATAGATTGAACTATATCTTCAGGAAGATAATGGAAATGTCAAGGAAATAGGAACTTGTAATGTCCAGGCTAGTTTTCTGGAGGTCTAGGGGCCAGCCTTGGAGGAGGTGGCAGGAGAGTCACCAGGATGGTCAAAGATAAAGTGTCTCTCTTTCAGTCCTTGTTAGGCATTATATACCTTATAGTAATTACATCATTACAGCATACTGATGATGTGTGAACTTAGCAAACCATTACATCACCATGCTAAGTACTAAGTATATATGTGAGCTAAAGAACAAACATCTCATCAATTCCACCTTGTTTCAAGTATACTTCTCCAAACTTCCTCCACAGGAAATCTAGAGCTAATAATCTATTCAAAGACCTAGAAATGTTTAGTTTATAAAAGAGATG
Source organism: Sarcophilus harrisii (assembly GCF_902635505.1). NCBI lineage: Eukaryota > Metazoa > Chordata > Mammalia > Dasyuromorphia > Dasyuridae > Sarcophilus > Sarcophilus harrisii. The sequence goes on along the minus strand of NC_045426.1, from coordinate 374,095,126 downwards.
ATAAAATATTTTATGAAATGTCATATGGGAAGGGAATTATCATCATCATTATTATTATTATTTTGCCTAATCTTGAAGTGGACCATGTTATATGATAAAAATATTTTCTAATTCTGTTCAATAAGAGTTAATTAAACATTTTTATTACAATTCATCATTGTAGATTCTGGGGTACAAAGTCAAAAGACAAATTAGGACTTGCTTTAAAATGTCTTTCATAAGGTGTTCCAAATCACTATGTATCAGAGAAATACAAATTAAGACAACTCTAAGGTACCACTACTCTCAGATTGGCTAAAATGACAGGAAAAGATAATGACGAATATTAGAGGAAATGTGGGAAATGGGCACTAATACATTATTGGTGGAATTATAAACTAATTCAAACATTCTGAAGAGTAATTTGGAACTATGCTCCAAGAACTTTTAAACTGTGCATACCCTTGATCCAGCAGTGTTTCTACTAGGCTTATATCCCAAAAAGATCTTAAAGAAGGGAAAGGGATCCACATGTGCAAAAATGTTTGTGGCAACCCTTTTTGTAGTGGCAAGAAGCTGGAAACTGAATGGATGCCCATCATCTGGAGAATGGCTAAACAAGTTATGGTGTGTATGTGTGTGTTTGCATGTGCATATATATATGTATATGTATATATATATATATATATATATATATATATAAGAGAATATTATTATTAAATAAGAAATGATATAAATGATATGCAGGATGATTTCAGAGAGACCTGGAGATACTTATATGAACTGATGCTAAGTGAAGTGAGTAGAACCAGATCATTATACATGGCATCAATTCTGATGGATGATTCTCTCTTCAACAATGAGATCATTCCAGCCAGTGTCAATGGTCTTGTGAGGAATAGAGCCATCTGCATCCAGAGAGAGGACTATGGGAATTGAGTGTGGAAGACAACTATTTTCACTCTTTTCATTATTGTTTACTTGCATTTTTTTTTTACTCATTTTTGTACTTTTTGATCTGATTTTTTTTTTTTTTTTGCGCAGGATGATATTTGTGAAAATATGTATAGAAGAATTGGCTATGTTTAACATATTACTTGCCTATTAGAGGAGAGGATAGGGAGAAAGGAGGGAAAAATTGGAACACAAGGTTTTGCAAGGATGAATGTTGAAAATTATCCATGCATATGTTTTGAAAATAAAAAAAAATCTTTAATTCAAAAAAATAAAGTTTCTTTAAGTGAGGATAGAGAAATTGAAATACCTATAATAGTAAGATAATTCAAGGAATAATTAGAAGGGGAAAAAGCACTAAGCCCTGGGGCAGGGGTCAAAGAAGTCTTTATTAGACGATATCAGTAAGATAACAAGGCTGATCTGTTTTTCAGTAAACTTGAAAATTTTTGGAAAAAGATTTTCTTCAGTTCTTTTCTACTTAAGCTCTCAGATATTTTCATCCTTACCTGAAACTCATCCTCAGTTGTTTCTTGCACTGAAATTTAACCAAACTCCTCTCTCTCTATTCTCCATCTCTCTCTCTCTTTCTCCAGCTTTCATTAAGCATTACTGTTGACAAAATTCCAAACAATTGGACCATACTCAGGGGAAAATTTCTCATGGCTTAACAGGTTCCCTCTTTGTAGATGATAATAATGTAGATGTTAATAAATGTCAATCTTTTAGCCTTAGAGAGTTTTATTCTTAGACCTTGAGGTATTATATTCAAATACAACTTAAAATCAGAGCTATATACCCAATGACTTTGGGATACCTAGGTAGGTGAATGCACTAAACCTCTAGCCTTAGTAATAAACAGACATCTCCCTTATTGTTCGTCTAAAAGTCCAAGCCATTCCTTTATAAGAGTTTTCCTTTTCATCTAAAAGTCATTAATATGGATATTGAAGAATATTTGCACAATCTTCTCATAATAAACCACTGGCCAGTTTCACATGGGCACAGATATATGAAGACCCACCAGATCTTTATTCAAAACCCTGATCCAGAGTTATGGCTGAAGTTATTTTATTGACACAATCTTGCCTGCTAGGCAGACATCCAGAACTCCCTCAGAGTACAGACCTTTTCTTTTATAAAAAGAAAAAAAAAATCTGGCTTGGTCTCCCTGATTAAATAGCAACTACTTCTCTGGCTCTGGAGGAGGTTACATTCAATAGAAATAAAACTCAGGATTCATTCACTCAAAGAAATCCCCTTGTTATCTGTCTTCTAGGTCACATATCACAGTGGAGCCCCTTAGGGCTGAATTTTTAAAAAAGAGTCTGGGCTTTCTCATGTGAAGATGACAGGTGTGTTATGTATTACATTGGACAATGACATAAGAATTTCCAACATGAAAGACTCCTCCTATCCTGTCTTACTTTTTTGAAATGATCAAAGGCTTAAAGAATATTCATGTCCTATCCCTTAATGGTGCCATGGCTGAAATATGTGGAAATACCCAGGAGATTTTAACAAAGTGCTGCTATGTAAAGTCTAACTGTCAAAAATTTGGGAAGGTATTCATCTCAGATAGAGTACTTGAGTCCAGAAAGAAAGTTGGAGATTGTTTAGCCCCTCAGATTCTAAGAAGTTGAAACTTTTTTCCCAAACTAATTTGCCATTTTGTACTTGCGGCTTTATGAGGATACAGCTGAATTTGCCCACAAGCTTATCTACCTGTGTAAGGCTTGCTGGAGGATTACAAACACCCTTTTCTAGGAAAAATTATAGCCTCCTGGGGTACCTTGTGATATGTCATGGAAACTGTTTTGTTGTACAGCTGTAAAGCAGGAATGGACATTACTATCACTAGGCACCTTTAGAGAGATGTGGTTCAGCAAAAACAAACAAAGAAAAACTTACACACACAATGTTATTCCATTACAATTTTAAGGAATTTCAACTAAAACTATCACTTTCATCTCCATGTCCTCGTTCTACTTTTTATCTTAAGTCCCAAGAGTCTCTCAGACCCAAGTATGTGACAAATAGGTTCAACTTTAGAGTGTTCCATTTCAGAATTAAACTTTTAATGTCATTGATCAAAGCAGAACACAGCTCCACATAAGTCAAGCCAAGGCTTTTAAAGTCTACAGATATTCTTGTGGCTCTCACCTGGAATTTTCTATCTGAGAGCTCCTAAGTTGCTTGATGATTGACCCTTACCTCCCTTCTCCTTTCTGTGAATGGCTTTAATAGAATGACTTTTAAAAAATTATATTATCTTTGAAAAACAAATATTGTCAAATTGTGAGTTCCTCTCTTTATTTCCAGATTTTAAAATAAAAGGAAAATTTGAGCACTTTTTCTTTGAGAGGCAATCAGGGTTAAGTGACTTGCCCAGGGTCACACAGCTAGGATATATTAAGTGGCTGAGACAAGATTTGAACTCAAGTCCTCCTAACTTCAGGACTGGTGGCTATCCATTGCACCACTTAGCTGCCCCAGGAATTTTTAAGAAAAAAAAATACCTTGTGTGCTACAGTAGAACTCCACTAGTTGAAGTTTAGCATGAGACTCAGATAGGAAGAATATTTTCCCTTTATTTTACCAGGACAAATAACAATAGTATCAGCCATTTTATTTTTAGAGAATTGTTAAAACAAACATGGAAATTCATATGCTGTGGTCTAGACACCACATCCATTCAGTCCATTTTCTCACATTTTCTTATCTATATTCATTGACTTGGATAATCACAGAATTGGAGAGATAGACAGAAATTCGGGCTTCACCTGGTTCATCCCAAACAGGAGTGGGCTTGAAACAGATTTTATTAACTTCCTAAAGAATGCTGTTAAGCTTTTAATGTGAGAATTTACACCTCTGGAAACTGCAAATGATATGTCAGATCTTATTTTATTGTTTTATTCATGGTTTAGATTTATGAAAATGATGGGAAACATATTAATAATGATGATTAAACTCTTGTGTTTTTTCAGAGACCTGAATATTAAACCTATTTCAGTACCCACCCTGATCTCAACCTGACTATACAAATAAAGATAATGAACACCAGAGATGTAATTAGCTAATTGATATCATCATTTATTGATTGAAATAGGCTTAGAAAAATGTATTATATTATTTTCTAGAGCTCCCAAAATCTGATGCAGACTCACATCATGTAAGAAGTCTTCTTGTCACCTTGTACCTGCAGTTAACTACTCTTAAAATATGCATAATAATTGATTATCTAGTCTTTGTTTGAAAAATCTACACTGAGAATGGTGGGGAACTTATTCAATCTAGAACCATGTAATTTCACTTTTTCAAAACTTTAATAATTAACAAGTGTTTATTTGTTTTCTTATACTTCATATTGCATAAATTTTCACTTTCAGAGTTTCTACCCATTATTGCTAGTTAAATCTTCTGGAACAAAACAATAAAATTTGAAGGAAGATGGAAAAAAGCAAAAGGAGAAGTTAAACAGTGACAACTGTGAATATTTCTTTACATGAAGAAGAAAGAAAAATAAAATATCCAAATTTTGAAATCGTGAATCTCTAGAGAATCTCTTGTTTTCTGTTTGTTTCTGATTCTTTGGAAATCCATATGGGGTTTTCTTGATAAAAACACTAAAGATATTTGCCATTTTCTTTTCCACCTGATAGCAGTGAATTGAGGTTAAAGAGGAGTAAATAACTTTCCCAGAGTCACAGATAATATCTGAGCCCAGATTTGAACTCAAATATTCCTGACAGCACTACAGTCCACTCTCTTCTACATCATCTAGCCTCCTTTAAAAAAAAACATAATAAATTAAATGTGTTAATATTAAAGCTGGTCTATTTGTTGTATTTAGTTTCCCTCCATTTCTTTATTTTTTTATGTGCTTCATTCCTGTCCTTGACCCACTCTTCCCTAAAAATTGCCCCACCAGATTCTTCTGGCCAAGTTGGCAGAGAGGACACACACATCAATCTAAGTTCCTTCTTGCTCTCAGAATACTTATTTCATTACAAGCCTTGGAATTAGTGCTTGACTGAAAAAACACACAAATAATTTCTAACAGAAGATATCCTCAAAATTTACCAGAAAAGGTCTTTTTTGCCCATGGGTGGGGACAGTTAGATCAGGAGCAGACTGAAGGCAGGCAGGGAGAGAGCACAGCAGAGTAAGGCAGGCATCTCACACTGAGAAGACAAGAGGGTGGAGTATGATCCCAGCTGTTTCTACAGGGAGAACTTTACCACAGTGTGGCTACTTTGCCCTACCAGCAAACCAGTAGATCAGCAGAGAAGCTATAAACCCAGGGGGTAAAGACTATAAGCCCAAAAAGCCTGAGTCTCTTGGGTCCTGCCCATACCCACCCAGAGTGACTCAACAAGCTCTCAGAGCACAGACACAGCACAGTCATTGCTGTTCTGCTAGTGACTCACTGCTGCCCCCTGCAGTCTGTAGAAGAAGCTTGGTAACACCATCCAGCTCAAAAAAAAAAAAAAAAAAAAAAGCAGACTGCATTTTTTTTTTAGTTTGTTTTCTTTGATTCTTCTTTGACAAAATGAGCAAAAAATTAAAGTGAGGTTTAACAATAGAGAGCTTCTATATGGATAGAGCGCAGACTTTAAACCCTGAAGAGACTAAAAACAGACTGTCTCCAGATGAATCTCCAAAGGGGAATATGATCTCGTCCTCAACACAAAAGACTCATAGAAGAAATTTAAAAGGCTCTCACAAGAGAGCTAGAAGCAAAATGGGAAAAGGAAAGGGAAGCTTGGCAAGAGGGTTTGGATAAGTCATCCCACTTCTTTAAAGATAGAGTGAATAAAGAAATCAAATCCCTTAGAAACAGAATTAGTGAATTAGAAAAAGAAAATAGCTCTCTAAAAAATAAAATTGACAAAATGGAAAAAAGTCCATAGAACAAAATAACTCATTTAAAAACTCAATTGAACAATTAGAAAAAGATAATTTAAAAAATGAAGAAAATAATTCATTAAAAATCAGAATTGAATAAATGGAATTGAATGACTCAAGGAGACACCAAGAATCAGTCAAGCAAAACCAAAATAATGAAACAATGGAAAAAATGTCAAATACCTTCTTGGGAAAACAACATACCTGGAAAATACATCTAGAAGAGATAATCTGAGAATTATTGGACTCGCTGAAAAATATGATGACAAAAAGAGCCTAGACACTATCTTCTAGGACATTATCAAAGAGAACTGCTGAGATCTTATAGAAACAGAGGGTAAAATAGACATTGAAAGAATTCATCAATCACTTACTGAAAGGGACCCTAAAATCAAAACACGAAGAAATATAGTCACCAAATTCCATTACTATTAGACCAAGGAAAACATATTACAAGCTAATAGAAAAAATCAATTAAAATATGAAGGAGCCACAATAAGGATTGCTCAGGGATCTAGCAGCATCCACATGAAAGAATAGAAGGGCCTGGAATTAGATATTCTGGAAGGCTAAGGAACTTGGTATGCAGCCAAAAATAACTTATCCAGCCAAAATGAACACTTTTTTCCCCAAGGAAGAAGATGGACATTCAATGAATTAGGTGAATTTCATCTATTTCTGATGAAAAAACCTAAACTAAATAAAAAGTTTGATCTCCAAATATAGGACTCAAGAGAAGCCTAAAAAGGTAAAAAGAAATCTTGGGAACTATATATCAGTTATAAAGATACATAAAGAACATGTTTACAATTTGTTTAGAAACTAGAAGTGGAAAAGAAATTGTAGCAGAAAAAGGGTAAAATGGGAGTACCAAATCTCACAAAGAGGCAAAGGAAACTTATTATATCTGAAAGAAAGAAGGGAGGGGGATGAACATATTGTGTATCTTACTTTCATCAGAACTGGATTAAAGGGAAAAATATCAGAAATATTCTATTTATGGAGAAACTTTTTCCACCTCATTGAAAAGTGGCAGGGGAAAAGTGAAAAGAGAAGGAGTAAGTTAAGGAGAAAGGAATACAGAAATTGAGAGGAAAAGGGGTAAGAAAGGGGGAGGGCCTCTAAGATGGGAGGAGGAATCCTAAAAAGGGAGGGCTGTAAGAATCAAGTGGTGCTCACAAGTTTAATACTGGGGAGGGGATAAAGGGGAAGGAAAAGACAAAAGCATAAGCAAGGGTTAACGAGATGGCAAGTAATACAGAATTAGCAATTTTTAACCATAAATGTGAATGGGGCAAACTCCCTCATAAAGAAGAAGCAGATAGCATACAGGATTAAAACCCAGAATTCTACAATATGTTGTTTATAGGAAACACACTTGAAGCAGATTGGAGCAGAATCTACTATGCTTCAGGTGAAGTAAAAAAAGCAAGGGTAGCCATCCTCATCTCAGATTAAGCAAAAGCAAAAACTGATCTAATTAAAAGAGATAGGGGAGGGCACTATATCTTGTTAAAGGGTAGCATAGATAATGAAGCAATATCAATATTAAGCATATATGCACTAAGTAGTGTAGCATCTAAATTTTTAAAAGAAATTAAGAGAGCTGCAAGAAGAAATAGACAGCAACACTATAATAGTGGGAGATCTCAATATTGCACTCTCAGAATTAGATAAATCAAACCACAAAATAAATAAGAAAGAAGTCAAAGAGATAAATAGAATACTAGAAGAGTTAGATATGATAGATCTTTGGAAAAAAATAAATGGAGACAGAATGGAGTACATTTTCTTTTCAGCAGTTCATGGAATCTATACAAAAAATGACCAAATATTAAGACACAAAAACCTCAAATTCAAATGCAGAAAGGCAGAAATAATAAATGCATCCTTTTCAAGTCATGATGAAATGAAAATTACATTCAATAAAAAGCCATGGGAAAATAGACCAAAAAATAATTGGAAAATAAAAAATCTCATACTAAAGAATGATTGGGGGAAACAGGAATGGATCCTTTTCAAGTCATGATGCAATGAAAATCACATTCAATAAAAAGCCATGGGAAAACAGACCAAAAAATAATTGGAAACTAAATAATCTCATACTAAAGAATGATTGGGGGAAACAGCAAATCATAAACATAATTAATAACTTTACCCAAGAAAATGAAAATAATGAGATGTCATAACAAAATATGTGGGATGCAGACAAAGCAGTAATAAGGGGAAATTTCATATCTCTAGAGGTCTACTTGCATAAAATAGAGAAAGAGAAGGTCAATGAATTGGGCTTCCAACTAAAAATGCTAGAAAAGGAACAAATTAGCCTCCCCCAGTCAAACACTAAACTTGAAATTCTAAAACTAAAAGAGATTAATAAAATTTGCAAGTAAAAAAAACTTTTGAATAATCAATAAAACTAAGGGTTGATTCTATGAAAAAAACAACAAAATAGTTAAATTCCTAGTAAATCTGATTAAAAAAAGGAAAGAGGAAAATCAAATTTTTAGTCTTCAAAAATGAAAAGAGAGAACTCACCACTAATGAAGAGGAATTTAGAGCAATAATTATGAGTTACTTTGCCCAACTTTATGCCAATAAATTCAATAACTTAAATGAAATGGAAGAATACCTTCAAAAATATAGCTTGCCCAGATTAACAGAGGAAGAAGTAAATTCGTTAAAGAGTCCCATCTTAGAAAAAGAAATAGAACAAGCTATTAATCAAGTCCCTAAGAAAAAATCTCCAGGACCAGATGGATTTACATGTGAATTCTACCAAACATTTAAAGAACAAACTCCAATGCTATATAAACTATTTGAAAAAAATAACGTTTGAAGGAGTCCTACCAAATTCCTTTTATAACACATACATGGTAATGATACCTAAACCAGGGAGGTTGAAAACAGAAAAAAAAAATTATAGACTAATCTCCCTAATGAATATTGATGTGAAAATCTTAAATAAAATATTAGCAAAAAGATTACAGAAAATCATCACCAGGATAATACACTATGACCAAGTAGGATTTATACCAGGAATCCAGGGCTGGTTCAATATTAGGAAAACTTTTAGCATAATTGACTATATCAATAACCAAATTAACAACAAAAAAAATGATCATCTCAATAGGTGCAGAAAAAGCATTTGATAAAATCCAACATCCATTCCTAATAAAAACACTTGAGAATATAGGAATAAATGGACTTTTCCTTAAAATAGTCAGGAGCATCTACTTAAAACCATCAATAAGCATCATATATAATGGGGATAAACTGGAACCATTTCCAATAAGATCAAGAGTGAAACAAGATTGTCCACTGTCACCATTATTATTCAATATTGTATTAGAAATGCTAGCTTTGGCAATAAGAATTGAGAAAGAGATTAAAGGAATTAGAGTAGGTAATGAGGAAACCAAACTTTGCAGATGATATGATGGTATACTTAGAGAACCCCAGAGATTCTATTAAAAAGCTATTAGAAATAATTCACAACATTAGCAAAGTTGCAAGATACAAAATAAATCCCCATAGATCCTCAGCATTTTTATACATCACCAACAAAATCCAACAGCTAGAGATACAAAAAGAAATTCCATTCAAAATAACTGTTGATAGCATAAAATATTTGGGAATCTATCAAAGGAAAGTCAGGAATTATATGAGAAAAATTACAAAACACTATCCACACAAATAAAGTCACATTTAAATAATTGGAAAAATATTAATTGCTCTTGGATAGGCCAAGCGAATATAATAACGATGACAATACTCCCTAGATTAATCTATTTATTTATTGCTGTACCAATCAGAGAGCAAAGAAACTATTTTAATGACCTAGAAAAAAATAACACCAAAATTCATATGGAAGAAGAAAAAGTCAATAATTTCAAGGGAACTAATGAAAAAAATTCAAATGAAGCTAGCCTAGTTGTATCAGATCTAAAACTATATTATAAAGCAGCAGTCAACTAAACCATTTGGTACTGGCTAAGAAATAAACTAGTTGATCAGTGGAATAAGGTAGGTTCACAGGACAAAATAGTCAATGACGATAGCAATCTAGTGTTTGACGAACCCAAAGATCCCAACTTTGGGGATAAGAATTCCCTATTTGACAAAAATTGCCAGAAAAACTGGAAATTAGTATGGCAGAAAGTAGACATGGACCCACAACTAACACCATACACCAAGATAAGATCAAAATGTGTCCATGATTTAGGCTTAAAGAACAAGATCATAAATAAATTAAAGGACATAGGATAATTTACCTCTCTGACTTGTGGAGGAGGAAGGAATTTGTGATTAAAGAAAAACCAGAAATCATTATTGATCACAAAATAGAAAATTTTGATTGCATCAAATTAAAAAGCCTTTGTACAAACAAAACTAATGTAAACAAAATTAGAAGGGAAGCAACAAACTAGGAAAACATTTTTACAGTTAAAGGTTCGGATAAAGGCCTCAAAATATATAGAGAATTGACTCTAATTTATAAGAAATCAAGCTATTCTCCAATTGATAAATGGTCAAAGGATATGAACAGACAATTTTCAGATGAGGAAATTGAAACTATTACCACTCATATGAAAGAGTGTTCCAAATCACTATTGATCAGAGATATGCAAATTAAGACAACTCTGAGATACCAGTACACACCTGTCAGATTGGCTAAGGTGATAGGAAAAAATAATAATGAATGTTGGAGGGGATGTGGGAAAACAGGGACACGGATACATTGTTGGTGGAATTGTGAACACATCCAGCCATTCTGGAGAGCAATTTGGAACTATGCTCAAAAAGTTATCAAACTGTGCATACCCTTTGATCTAGTAGTGTTTCTACTGGGCTTATACACCAAAGAGATACTAAAGAAGGGAAAGGGACCTGTATGTGCCAAAATGTTTGCAGCAGCACTTTTTGTAGTGGCTAGAAACTGGAAAATGAATGGATGCCCATCAATTGGAGAATGGTTGGGTAAATTGTGGTATATGAATGTTATGGAATATTATTGTTTTGTAAGAAATGACCAGAAGAAAGAATACAGAGAGACTTGGAGACACTTACATGAACTGATGCTGAGTGAAATGAGCAGAACTAGGAGATCATTATACACTTCAACAACAATACTGTATGAGGATGTATTCTGATGGAAGTGGATATCTTTGACAAAGAGAAGATCTAACTCAGTTCCCATTGATCAATGATGGACAGAAGCAGCTACACCCAGAGAAGGAACACTGGGAAATGAGTGTAAACTGTTTGCATTTTTGTTTTTCTTCCTGGGTTATTTTTACCTTCTGAATCCAATTCTTCCTGTGTAAAAAGAGAACTGTTCAGTTCTGGACACATATATTGTATCTAGGATATACTGTGGCATATTTAACATGTATAGGACTGCTTGTCATCTGGGGGAGAGGGTGGAGAGAGAGTGGGAAAAATTCGGAACAGAAGTGAGTGCAATGGATAATGGTGTAAAGAAAATTTTTTTTCAAAATAATAAATAAATAAAGCAAATACACATCTCAGATCTTTTAACCTTCACCAAGATTGTTCTACTTTGAGCAAGAAAAGGAACATAATAAATGTAACACACTCCCCAATTGATAATTCATACATGGCATAAATTAGAGCTAGTAATTAGATGAAACATTGTTCTGTTTTGGCAGGAAATTCTGTTTCTCTCTCTAGGCATTTTATTCCTTGTGAAGCAAGGGAAGTTATCTCAAAGTCAAGAAGGGCCTACATTCATCTAAAATTCTTAATTCTGATCTTCACTTGAAGTTTTGCCTCACTCAGAAGTGCATCCCATTTTTCTCCTGTTTATTTAGCCCATCTCAGTTTTATGGGTGGTTTCAGCCAAAGATGCATTTTTTTAAAACAAAGATACATTAAATGTAGCATATATATTTAATTCGCTGTCATATAATGATTTTAATTCTAAAATATTTTATCTTTTTCTGAATTCTCATCCATATGAAATTGTCGACAAAATGTAATAACATTAACCACTGCTTCCAGCATATTTTCTTTTCTTTCATGCTTTACAATGCTACTGTTCCTTATTTTTTTTTTTGTACCTGTTTGACTATTTTTCAGTTTACTTAACTGAATTTTCATCTATGTCTTGCATCTTCACCTAAGTTTTGTCCCTTAAATTTAAGGTAGATCCTAAGAATTTACAGGATCCTACTTTTGTTCTCTCTACATGTCCTTTCTTGATATCATCAACTCCCATGGGTTGATTACATAAATTGATCTTTTTAGATTGGACCCAGACTTATATAATCAGCTCTAACCTTTCTCTTGTATTATGTATCCACATTACTACATAATTGTTATGTATTTCCAACTGAATGTTTCACAGACATTTCAAACTCCAAAAGAGTTTGCCCAAAAGAGAAATAATTTGTCTTTATTATTATACTTTTTATTTACAAGATATATGCATAGGTAAAGATTCATCATTGACAGTTGGAAATCCTTTTGTTCCAACTTTTTCCCTCCTTCCTCCTACCCCTTCCCCCAAATGGCAGGTTCACCAATACATGTTAAATATGCTAAAATATAAGTTAAATACAATATATGTATACATGTCCAAACAGTTATTTTGCTGTATAAAGAGTTGGACTTTGAAATAGTGTACAGTTAGCCCGTGAAGGAAGTCAAAAATGCAGGCGGACAAAAATAGAGGGATTGGGAATTCTTTGTAGTAGTTCATAGTCATCTCCCAGAGTTCTTTCGCTGGGTATAGCTGGTTCAGTTTATTACTGCTCTATTGGAACTGATTTGGTTCATCTCATTGCTGAAGAGGGCCACATCCATCAGAATTGATCATCATACAGTACAGTTGTTGAAGTATTTAATAATCTCCTGGTTCTGCTCATTTCACTCAGATCAGTTCATGTAAGTCTCTCTAGGCCTTTCTGAAATCATACTGCTGGTCATTTCTTACACAACAATACTATTCCATAATATTCATATACCACCATTTATTCAGCCATTTGCCAATTGATGGGCATCCACTCAGTTTCCAGTTTCTAGCCACTACAAAGAGGGCTGCCACAAACATTCTTGCATATACAGGTCCCTTTCCCTTCTTTAAAATCTCTTTAGGATATAAGCCCAGTAGTAACACTGCTGGATCAAAGGGTATGCACAGATTTTTAGCTTTTTGAGCATAGTTCCAAATCACTCTCCAGAATGGCTGGATGTATTCACAATTCCACCAACAATCCCACATCCCCTCCAACATTCCCCATTATCTTTCCCTGTCATTCTAGCCAATCTGACAGGTGTGTAGTGGTATCTCAGAGTTGTCTTAATTTTTGTTCTTTATGCCTAAATCACGGACCTATTTTGATCTTATCTTGGTAGATGATGTTAAGTGTGGATCCATGCCTAATTTCTGCTCTAATAATTTCCAGTTTTCCCTTCTGCTTAGCTTATTCCTTCCCTTTTCACTTTTTTCCTCCCACTTTTCAATGAGGTGAAGTTTCACCATAAATCGAATACGTCTAATATTTTTCTCTTTAAGCAAATTCTTATGGCAGTAAGATACACACTATGTTTAACCTCCCCCCCCATTTTTTCTCTCATATATAATAGGTTTCCTTTGCTTTTTTGTGAGATGTAGTACCCCCACTTTACCCTGTTCTGGTTACAATTTCCTTTCTGCCTCTAGTTTCTAAACAAAGTATACATGTCTTCTTTATATATCTTTATAGCAGAACTATAGTTCCCAAGATTTCTTTTTACCTTTTTAGGTTTCTCTTGAGTTCTATATTTGGAGATCAAACTTTTTGTTTAGTTCAGGTGTTTTCATCAAAAATGGATGAAATTAATTAATTTTGTTGAATGTCCATCTTCTTCCCTAGAAAAAGATGCTCATTTTGGCGGGGTAAGTTATTTTTGGCTACATACCAAGTTCCTTAGCCTTTCAGAATATCATATTCCAGGCCCTTCAGTCCTTTAATGTGGCCACTGCTAGATCCTGAGTAATTCTTATTGTGGCTCCTCTATATTTGAACTGATTTTTTCTAGCAGCCGGCAGCATTTTTTCCTTTATCTGATAGTACTGGAATTTGGCCACTATATTTCTTGGTGTTTTGATTTTAGCATCCCTTTCAGTAGGTGATCAATGAAGTCTTTCAATTTCTATTTTACCCTCTGTTTCTATAACTTCTGGGCAGTTCTCTTTAGTAATTGCCTGGAAAACAGTGTCTAGGTTCTTTTTTCATCATATTTTTCAGCGAGTCCAATAATTTTCAGATTATCTCTCCTAGATCTATTTTCCCGGTCTATTGATTTCCCAAGAAGGTATTTCACAAATTTTCTATTGTTTGATTTTTTTTTTTTTGGTTTTGCTTGACTGATTCTTGGTGTCTCCTCGAGTCATTCAATTCCATTTATTCGATTCTGATTTTCGATGATGTATTTTCTTCACTCACTTTTTAAATGTCTTTTTCTAATTGTCCAACTGAGTTTTTAATTGAGTTGTTTTTTTCTATGGAATTTTTTTCCCATTTCGCCAATTTTATTTTTTAGAGAGCTATTTTCTTTTTCTAATTCACTAATTTTGTTTTTCAAGGATTTGATTTCTTTATCCACTCTATCTTTAAATGAGTGGGATGACTTTTCCAGACTCTCTTGCCAAACTTCTCTTTCCTTTCCCCATTTTTCTTCTAGCTCTCTTGTGAGAGCCTTTTTAATTTCTTCTATGAGAGTCTTGTGTGTTGAGGACCAGATTATATCCCCTTTTGGGGATTCATCTGGAGATAGTCTGTTTTTAGCTTCTTCAGGTTTTAAATTTTGCTCTCTATCCATATAGAAGCTGCCAATGGTTAGGGTCCATTTAAAATTTTTGCTCATTTTGTCAGAGAAGCCTCAAAGAAGACAAACTAACAAAAAAAATGAAGTCTGCTTTTTATTTGGGGGGTTGTCTGGATGGTATTACTGAGCTTCCTGTACAGACTTTGGGGGGGGGGGTAGAGCAGCAGCATGGCTTTAGCAGGACAGCAATAGCTGCACTGCTTCTGTGCTCTGATACTCTGAGACTCTGAAAGCGTGCTGAGACACTGCAGATGGGTGTGGCCAAGTCCCAAGAGATGTTAGCTATTCAAAATTATAGTCTTCACCCCCTGTGTTTTTAGCTTCTCTGCTTGTCTACTGGCTTGCTGCCAGGGCAAAGTAGCCAATACTATAGTAAATTTCTCCCTGTAGAGACAGCTGAGATCACACCCCACCCCTCTCTGGTCTGCTCAATGTGAGTTGCCTGGCCTCAGCCTGTGCCCAATCTAACCATCCCCGCCTTCAAGCAAAACCATACCTTTTCTGGTGAATTTCAAGGATTTCTTCTGTTGATAATTATTTATGTCTTTTTTTTTTTTTCCGATCAAGCACTAATTCCAAGGCTTTACATGAAATAAATTCTGTGAGAAAATACGGAGCTTAAGTAGATGTGTGTGTCTTCTCTACCATCTTAGCCAGAAGTCCACAAAATTTCTCATTGGAAAAAAGAATTAACCTGAAAAAAGATTCAGGAGAAGCAATGAAGAATTATTGTACTATCTGAAAACCATGATGAATAAAAGAGTCTGGCCAACATCATTCAAGAAATCATCAAGTGTTGGAATCTTTACAAATTGTTAAACCATTGCAGTTGATAGAGACAATAATTATCTAATCTGTCATGATTCAATATGATTGATTTGATCTTAGAAGGAGATATTTTGGGCCAGAACTTGAAATAAGGTACTAAGTACAACTGATAGAAATGATGCTTGTGTTCACACCTTTAGAGAGCTCATAAGTATCTAAGTACTCAATGGAGTTCACACATTGGGAGATTTCAGGGCTTAGTATGAGATATTCCGAATTCACACCTCCCTTAGGGCCAGAGAGCACTCTGGGAGATAACCCAGAATCCCTCTCTCTCCAGAAGGAAGAGGAACCTTTGGGAGATCATATATATATATATATATATATATATATATATATATATATATATATATATATATATATATATATACAGGAAGCGCTTAGAGTTTGGGAGAGTTATGTGGGAACATTTCCAGGGATCAGAGAGGAATACTCTGTGAGGAAGCCCACAAACCCTATCTTTGAGGCAAGAGAGATTCCTTGTATCTTCTACCTTAGTGCTGGCTGGAGTCGGAAGGACAAACCTTTGGATTTGGAGACATTCAGGCAGAGCTCTTGGAATCAAGTGGAGAGATAGGCCTCTAAATTAACCGGGCTATATTGAAGGACACAATAAAAGATCTGAACTTTTTATCACCTGGGTGTGTTTTGGAAAAAGAACACCACATTTGAAAGAACAAAAACACCAACAATCAAGAACTACTATCTTAGAATGAGAGGATAAAATAGCCATTGGAAAAATCTACCAATCACTGCCAAAATGAAAATTCCAAGTAATATTGAAGTTAAATTCCAGAATTATGAAAAAAATACTGCAAACAGCAAGAAAGAAACAATTCAAATATTGAGTTAGCACAATCAAGATTAACTAGTACCTAGCAGCTTCCACTTTAAAGACTGAAGGCCTAAATTATGATATTCTGGAGGACAAAGGAGTTTATACTGCAACCATGAATCAATTACCTAGAAAAACTAAGCCGTGTCTTCCATGGGGAACTATGGAAAATCAATGAAATAGAGGATTTTCAATTATTTTTTATGAAAAAAAAACAGAGCTGAATAGAAAAACTGATGTTCAAATGCTTCAAGAGAAGCATAAGAAAGTAAAAAGGGAAGGGAAAATTTAAAACTTTTTACAAGTTAAAATATTTACATACCTACATGGGAAAATGATAAAGGTAACTCTTGAGAACTGTATCTTTGTTAGTGATATACTTAGAGATATAGGTATAAGTTGCCTTTAATATGATGTTATAAAAATAAAGAAAATGGGGGTGGGAAAATCATTGTTTTAGAAGAAGAAGAAAGGAAAGGTAAAATGGTGGAAATTACATCATATAAAGAAGCATAAAGAACCCACCTTTACAGTCTAGGAAAAGAAGAGAAAGAAAGGGATATTATTTGAACCTTAATATCATCTGATTTGGTTCCAAGAGGGAAAATCATATGTACTTATTTTGATTTAGAAACTTGTCTCCCAGTGTAGAAAAGTAGGAAGGAACAGGAGAAAGGAAAGGGGAGAACCTAAAGAAGGGAAGGCAGAAATAGAAAAAGAAAGAGGGTGAAGGGTTGAAAAAAGGGAGGTCAGATTGATGAAGGGGATGGTCAAAAGCAAAACACTGGTGAGGAGGGAGAGGAAGAAAGGAAAGAGAAAAGTATAACTGGGTAAAATGGCATGACAGTAAATATGTATTTAATAATTTTAACGATGAATATGAATGGGAAGAACTCTCCCATAAAATGGAAGCAGATGGCAAACTGTATTATAAGCCAGAATTCTACAGTATGTTGTTTATAAGAAACACATTTAAAGCAGAGTGATACATATAGAGTAAAGGTAAAAGGCTGGAGCAGAATCTATTGTGCTTCAGCTTAAGTCAATTAAAAAAAAAAGAACAAGTATAGCGATCCTAACCTCAGATTAATCTAAAGCAGAGAGAGAGAGAGAGAGAGAGAGAGAGAGAGAGAGGAATAAGAGATAAGGAAGCAAACTACATCCTACTGAAAGGTATCATAGATAAGAAAGTAAAATAAATACTAAAAATAAATGTAACAAGTGGTATGTCATTCCAATTTCCTAAAGGAGAATTTAAGAGTGGTGCAAGAAGAAATAGCAAAACTATAGCAATGGGGGAATCTCAATCTCCCTCTAATAGAACTAAATAAATCGACCCACAAAATAAACAAGAAAGACTTTAATTAGGTAAATAGAATTTTAGAAAAGTTAGGCATTGTAAACCTTTGGAGAAAATTAAATGGGGATAGAAAGTAATATCCTTTTTTTTTTCCTCAGCTGTACATGGAATCTAAACAAAAATTGGGTATTAAAACACGGAAATCTCAAATGAAATGCAGAAAATCAGAAATATTGAATACATCATTTTCATATCACAGTGGAATAAAAATTATATGTAATAAATGACCAGGGGAAAATACACCCAAATTAATTGGAAACTAAATAATCTAATCTTTAAGAATGAATGAGTGAAACAATAAAACATAGCCATACTTAATAATTTCATCCAAAAGAATGACAATAATAAGACAACTAATCAAACATATGGGATATAGATAAAGCAGTTCTTAGGGGGCATTTCATATCTCTAGATGCTCACATGAGTAAAATAGAGAAAGAAAAGATCATTGAATTGGCATGCAACTAAAAAGTTAGAAAAAAAACAAATATAAAAACTCCAATTAAATTACAAAAATAAAAGGCAAACTTAAAGTAAGAAAAATATTGAACTAATAATAAATAAATTAAGACTTGGTATTATGAAAAAAAAAAGATAAACCTTTAGTTAATTTAATTTGAAAAAGGAAAGAAGAAAAGGAAATTATTAGTAACAAAAATGAAAAGGGTAAACTTATCAAGAATGAAGAAAAAAATACAGCAATATTTAGGAGCTGTTTTGCCCAATTATATGCCAATAAATCTGATAATCTAAATAAAATACATGAATACTTACAAAAATATAGATTTCCCAGATTAAGAGAAGAGAAAAGAAATTATTTTAGAAAAAGTATTTGAATAATGTATTAATCAAGTCTCTAAGAAATGATCTCTAGGGCCAGATAGATTTACAAGTGAATTCTTACCAACACCTAACACTTTTTACCAAAACAAAGTCAAAATGGATTTATGATTTATACATAAAGGGTGATATTATAAGCAAATTAGGAGAACATATATTAGTCTACCTCTCAAATGTGTGTAGAAGAAGAGAATTTATGGCCAAGGAAGAACTAGAGAATATTATAAATTGCTAAATGGATAATTTTGATCATATTAGATTTAAAAGTTTTCATACAAATAAAACCAGTGAAGTCAAGATTAGAAGAGAAGCAGAAAAGAAGTTCTTATCCCAGTACCCAATGGTTTTGATGACTGCTGCTTTATAATATAGGTTTAGCATAGTTAAATGTTTATTTTTCTCACATTAATTCCCTTGAAATTCTTTACCTTTTGTTCCAGATGAATTTTTTTAATTTTTTCTAACTTTATAATATAATTTCTTGACAGCTTGATTGGGATGTCACTGAATAAGTTTTACATCCAAGGGCTCTGATAAAGGCCTCATTTCTAACATATATAGAGAATTGACTCATACAAGTCATTCCCTAATTGATAATCAAAGGATAGGAACAGAACTAACTGTAAGAGGAAGAAATTAAAGCCATTTCTATTGCCATAAAATGCATTAAATAAATCACTATTGATAAGAGAAATGCAAATTAAGACGACTCTGAGGTTCTACTTTATATCTCTCAGATTGGCTAAAATGACAGAAAAAGAAAATGATGAGTGTTGGAAGGAAAATGTGGGAAAACTGGCTTACTAGTATATTGTTAGAGAAATTGTGAACTGATCCAATCATTCTACAGAGCAATTTGGAACTATATCCACAAAGTTATCAAACTGGGTATACCCTTTGATCCAGCAGGGTCTCTAGTGGGTCTATGTCTCAAAGAAATCATAAAAAAGGGAAAAGGACCTACATGAGCAAAAAAAAAAATGTTTGTAGCATCCCTTTTGTAGTGGCAATTGGATGGGTGCCCATCAGTTGGACGATGGCTTAATAAGTTATGATATATGAATGTAATAAGACATTATTGTTTTATAAGAAAAGATCAGCAGACTAATTTCAGAAAGTCCTGGAAAAACTTACATGAATTAATGTTAATTGAAGTGAGTAGAACCAACAGAAAATTATACACAGCAACAAGAAGATTATGTGATGATCAACTCTGATGAACGTGGCTCTTTTCAATAAGGTGATTCAAGGCAATTCCAATAGACTTGTAATGGAAAGAGCCATCTACCTCCAGGACCAAATGTGGATCACAACATACTATTTTCACCTTTTTGTTGTTGTTTGCTTACTTCCTTTTTTTCTTTCTCATTTTTTCTTTTGATCTAATTTTTCTTGTGAAGCATGATATAAGTGCAAATATGTTTAGAAGAACAGCCTATGTTTAACCTATATTGAATTACCCACTGTCTGAGGGGAATGGGAAGGGGGCAAGGTTAAAGAAAATTTGGAACATAATGTTTTGCAAGGGTGAATGTTGAAAAGTATCTTTGCATGTATCATGAAAAATAAAAAGCTATTACCATAAAATACAATTGCCAAAAGCAAAAGGAGATTAAAAATTAGCTGAAGAAAATAATTCAATAAAAATTACAGTTGGAGAAATGGAAATACACGACTCAACAAGACATCAATAATTAGTCAAAAAAAGCCAATAATAAGAGAAGAAAATGTAAAATACTTCATTGGAGGAGAAATTTTACATGGTGACCCCATGAAGCCCTGAGCAATCTTATTCTAATATGTATTTGGAAAAGTATTGGAAGGGATTGTATTTTTGATCACACAAAACTTCCATACTTTTCCTGAAACTTTGATGCTTCTTCAATTTTCAGAACACCACTAATTCAGAAGGGAAAGGGTTATATTCTAATATATTAGAGGAGATGGGAGTTTATGACCTATTATTTCACTAAATTACTTGTCCCTGTAGCAGTCAGGTATGGGGTGCTATTACTGAATAGGAAGTAGTCCTTCAGAACTGGCTACCAATCTTGTCCCAAAAGAGGAATTGATTCATCTATTCCAAAGTTCCTCTACTCATCCACAACAAGGTATGGATCATAATATATATGTTAAGACCTGGAGTAATGGATGCATTTCAGAGGAAGTCATTAGTAGAAAGGGTAATCTTTATGCCAAATGAATCATGTTATGATAGTAAAACTTTAAGCCCAATTGGCTGAACAGGTGGGGGTAATATTTTTTTTTGAGGGTCATCCTTAGAGAACAGTTACTAGCACTGTCTGGCTCTGCTCAAATCCCATGAAAGTTTTGCATCTCATTACTCAGTCTCAGATCCTAGGTCAGCCCCAATCAATTTCTTTATTCTTTTCTGTTTATTCTGTTTTGTTTTCAGTCATGTTTTAAAATCTCTGATTACCCTTTAGTTAAATGTCTCTTGGACACTATACAAAGAACCTTTTTAGAAAATTATAGCACAAAGGAAACAAGAAGGAAATTTCTTTAAGAGAGGTAATATTTATTTACTTATTTATCTTCCTAAGCAAAGCCAGCTACATACTCCATCTCTCAATATATGCAGACGGGATGAAATTGACTAGGATGTTCAAGGGTCAGCACTATACTGCTGAGCTTTACTATTTAATTTTAAAGCCAAAGCAGAGTGGGGAGGAAATAAAGGAAAGAAAGGACAGAGAAGCAAACATGGCAACAACATAAGTTAAAGATAGAGAGACAGAAAGAAAGAAAGAAAGAATGGAGAAAATGAATGATAAGGGAGAAAAAAAAAGAATCAGGTAAAGGAGGAGGGAAGAGAAACCGGGGTATCTTAGGGGTAATTCACCTGGGATGATCAGCATGGTAAATTTATAATAAGGAGATGAAGCTACTGAGTGATTTACTGCTAATCCCATAGCAGGAGCTTGAGGAGAAGAGAGAACAAAGGTTTATGGTCCCTTTGGAGATTTGTTTCATCTGCACATCAGTCTACAATTAATGGCCATTTAGCTGTTGTTCTCCTGCTGGACACTGGTGGATTGATTCAGTAAATAAAAGTGACAGAGCGGTGTCCCATAGAGGCAGACAGCAGAGTTGCTGCACCTGTTATTTGTGAATCATGGCTTACCAGGTCGTTGACCTTTTGGAAACTGGCGAAAATTAATAAGAGAAAGCACAAAGCTGTTTGTTTAAAAAATGTTGCATCCAGAAGACCAGAATAACAGGGAGACTACTTTTCATAAGAATTGGCTAAGAAATGTGGCCTTATGAGTCACTTAGCTTTCCAACTGTCCAGACAGCAGGATGCCCTCTGGAGGTGAGGTCTGCCAGCTAAGAGTCTTGGAATCCAAGAGTTTGGGGAAAAGGGAAAATGATGATATAATTACATTTGTCCTTGCTATGTTAGGGGTTCATCTTCCCCACTGGCATTTGCATGGGGGTGGAGAAAGGCATAGAAGAACTAGTATGGCAGCATTTCTGAGCAGCTGTGCTTGGCATGGCAATCTGGTTAGCAAACAGCTGCAGTGGGTAACTGATAATTTGCAAATACTTAATGACAGATTTGTCCTCCACTTTTACAGCTATAAGAACTGGGAAAAATGGGGGAGGGAAAAATGAGCCAGGAAATTTTACAGCAGAGGCTGCTAAGGCTGTCCTTGTTTTTGTTTACTTTGAATGCCATAAGATATCTCCAAGTTAACAAATTTACTTTTTCCAATGTGAATTGTTTCTGGGGAAAATGTAGTGAACAAGGCTCTGGTGGGCAAAGGTTCTCAATCATCATTGAGGATACATAACCTCCACAGCATCCTAGAATCAAAGAATTAGAGTTGGAAGCGGCTTTTTCCATCTAATTCGGTCTCCTCACTTTTCAGATGAAAAAGATGAGGACAAGGGAAGTTAAGTAGCTTGCCCAAATTCCAATAGAATTAGTGGCAGAACTGACATCAGAACACAAATTCTATGACTTTAAATTGAGCATTCTTATCATTGTACCCATTGCACCTTCCTAACCTGTGACATTCTTGGATCAAATAAAATAATGTATGTAGCATTCCTACCAAGAGTGACTTCTTCAACTTGAATTTTCAATGATGACTTTGGACTATATGGGAAAAACAATTGCTACTCCAGGTTGGAAGGCAATTTGAGAAGTAAACTACAAAACTACTAAAACTATAGCTCATGAATCCCACCTAATGTGGTTTCATTTAATTGTTCACTAGCAGATGTTGCTTCAAGCAGAAGCAATTACTACAATGGGATTATAAAAACTACAAAATACTGCATCTGCCATAGTCCTGGAGTTAAGTTTCTTATGAATACTCATATCACCTGTAGGAATACTTGTAGGAATACAAACAAAATGAATTGTAGCAAAACAACTCATACTTGTGCTACCATTTCCTTTCTCTTTCTGTGGTGTTTTCATTCTATTCTTCTTTGATTACAGCATCTCTTCTAAACAAGTTTCTGAGGCTACTTTCATACCACTTGACTCTCAACTGCCATATTTAGTTTCCTCTTGAAACTATAGGCGCTTCTTTTCTCTGCAACCAGAGGTCATGTTTCTTGAATCTCCTTCATTCGCTTAAATCACTGTGTCAAAATGTGTCTCTGTCTGCTCCCCAGAGGCACTTGGATTGGACTAAAGTCCTAATTGAAAGAGGCCATTCTCTGTCCTCTGGTAGAGATGCATTCTTTATGTGAAATGTGCTCACATTTCACAAAACTGCTTCCTACTTCTTTGGTATTTCTCACAGATACCAATTGTCATCTCCAGAGAAGGCAAATATAGCCACTATTTTGCTTTACATTTTTAAAAAATCCTCATCAAAAAAGTCATTAAAATTATCTTCATACTTTATAAAGGTACAATAGGATATAGACACATTTTAAAAAATATATCATTTAAAACCTTAGTGCATTACAACTTATTCTGTTTTGAAGATAGTATCAATAGAACTTGGGTAGAGAACCACTTCTTCCCAACTACATATATAAGGCACTTTACAAATATGGTAGAGATTCATAACTGTGGACTTTCACTCTATCTCATTATTATAAATCCATGATTACCATCCCAATTTGGCATTTCTTTCACCATCCTTTCAAATTGCTACCCTGGTGATTGGTATGATTAATATCTTTTGGGAGTTATCTAATAATGGCTTATGTTATTCACTAATGAGAATGGAGGATGGCTCTTGAGATCAGATGATTTGTTTGTTAACAAAAATATAGTTGCTCAAAGAATATTTATTCTAATAAGCTACAGTATTTCTCATTGGTTTAGAATTTTGTTATTTTAGTCCAAGAGACATGTTCATTATCTTGAGTTTTATTTTAAAATTTCAGCATACATTTATTAAGCAATTATATTTTAAATACTCTGCCATACAATGGCATTACAAAATGAGTGAGCCACATATCTTTTCTCAAAAAGATCACAATCTATTATGAGAAAAAGTATTTTATCATTGTTCAATTATTTCAGTTGGTGCCAACTCTTTATCATCCCATTTGGGGTTTTCTTTGCAAAGTTATTGGAGGGTTTGCCATTTCCTTCTCCAACTCATTTTATAGAGGAAGAACTGAGGCAAACAGGATTAAGTGACTTGTCCAGGATCACACAGCTAGCAAGTATCTGAGGCTAGGTTGGAACTCAGAAAGAATTCTTCCTAACTTCAGGCCACTCACTATAACTATTTTCCCAACTAGTTTCCCATGCAAAAGGAAGCATGATAGAAAATAAATTTTATATAAACTAGAAGCATCCTAGATGCTCTAGATCATTAATTTACAAAAGTATCAGCAATGACAGAATCAACATTTTCCCCTGGGTATTCCAAATACGAATAAAATCACAAAGAATTTCAAAGATGAAAGCATACACCTACATAGAAAACAAAAATACATACTAATAGATAAGCAATTGTTGATCATTTAAATATATGTGAGGCTATATTAGTTGTTGAGGATAAAAGTGCAAAGAATAAAAGTATCTGAGCTTAGAAAGGTTTATATCTACTGGCAGACATAGCAAGTTAGTATATGTTTTCATGTACACATATATGTAGTTGGTATATGTTTTCTATCTATATGTATATAAAGCACATATGTCTATATACGTATTATGTGTTTAAGGGTATTTCTCTACAATTATATAAAAAGTAGTTCAATGAAATATTGTTTAGCAAGGAGGGCATTAGCAGTTTAGCAGATGAAGAGAGTTTTCAAACTTAATATTATGTTTCAATTGATTATTATAAGAAAACTAAGTGAGTAAGGAGAGAATCTCAGACCTGTAGGAAGGCTAATAGAAAGGCTTAGAATAAGGATTTGAGTTGTAGTGTGTGAAGAATATAGAGAAGGCACATTTTGATATATTGAAGATTGTGTGATGAAGAATAATACACAATGAGACTGGAGAGATAGGGTGGGTACAGGATGTTGAGGACTTTAAAAGAAAAGCAAAAATGTTCATATTTCATCAGAGAAGCAGTAGGAAACTACTGGAGCTGAGTAATAGAATCACATGATCACATCTGCTTAAGGAAAAAATGCTTTGTCAAACAGTGTATATAATGGATTGTAGAAAGAAAAGTATTGAGTTAGGAAAACCAGATTTGGAGGTTATTTTAAGATAGGGAAATTTTTTCCCCTATTTTAAGATAGGGAAAACATGATGAGGTTTGCAACCAAAGTGGTACATTATGAGAAGAGCAAAGGTATCATATGCAGGTGTTGCTGGGGAGATAGGAATGACATATTTTGTCAACCAATATAATATGCAAGGTGAGAGAAAGAAGTATTAAGAAAATGTCAAAATTATGGAACCTGGAACACTGAAGAAATAGGTAAATTTAAAAGAAAAATGGATTTCTGATAGAAAATAATCTCTGTTTGAGACAAATTTGGTTTGAGATATCTCTTGACTGT
The DNA here is from genome assembly GCF_902635505.1 of Sarcophilus harrisii. Classification (NCBI taxonomy): domain Eukaryota; kingdom Metazoa; phylum Chordata; class Mammalia; order Dasyuromorphia; family Dasyuridae; genus Sarcophilus; species Sarcophilus harrisii. The sequence continues at coordinate 374,069,624 of NC_045426.1, read as the reverse complement.
CTTGTTTGAAATACTCAATAGTCAAATGGAAATATGGAATTCATACTCAAGTGGATGAGTGAGGGATATATAGATCTAACAGTATCTACATATAAATGAAAATTCAATCAATTGTAACTAAAGAGCTTATTAAGAAAGAAAGTGAAGAAGGCAAAAGAGTAGTATAGAAAAAAAAAAACAAGATATCTATATTTAGTGAATATAATACAAATGATGAGTCAACAAAGGGAGATTTAAAAATAGAGGTCAGAAAACAGAAAAAGTACCAGGAGAGAACAGTAGAATGGAAACCCAGAGATGAAAGTTTCCAGGAGGAGAGTGTGGGCAATAGTTAAAGGGAGGAGATAAGTAAAAAAGGATTAGGGCTGAGAAGCAGCTTTGACAATGAAAAGGACATTGATTAATTTGGAGAGTGCATTCAGTTGAGTGAAGAAGTTGGAAGCCAAATAGCAAAGTGTTGAGATGAGAATGAGTAAGAAGAAAGTGAAGGTAGCAACCATAGAAACTTTTTCAAGAAGTCTGAAAAAGGTAAAGCTTAAATAGATGGTACCAATCAGTGAAAGGTTTTTTGTTTGCTTGCTTTTGTTGTTTTTAAGGATAAAATATTTCAACATTTGTAAAAGTATTAGGAAAGAAATCCATATAAAGGGAGAGATTGAAGAGAACAGAAGAGGAGGAATGACTTGAATATTCTCTCTTTGTCAAAATAGGAAGGGACAAGATTAAATACCCATGTGGTGACTTTTCACCTTAATAAGGAAAAGATTTGCCTACTTATCAGACACCTGTGTACAGGAAGAAGTAAAGGGAGATTATGTCAAAAGCTTTTAAATATAAAAAGAATGAGAGAAATAAAGAGGGTATGAAGAAGGGTAGGAGAATTGAGGAGGTGAATAGCTCCTCATAGTGGAATAACTATCATGGGGAAGTTTGATATGTTTGGAGGGAGCCAAGGATTGCTACAGTGAGGGCCATGATATGATGAATTTAGAATTTACCTTGTCAGCACGTCAGATTTCTTTTTCAAGGTGCTATGAGTAAAGTATAGAGGCAGTTATTACTTCTGATTAAAAATCATAATAGAAAGTTTTCATCAAAGGGGCATATCAGCAATGCTTTGGACACCTGAAAAAATGAATCATATTCTGGTTATTAACATGTTGTAGGTCTGTTTTTTTAAGAAAGGAATTAACAACTCTCCTTACTCAAATGATACTTTTTGTTTTGTTTTGTTATGTTTTTAAGGGATTATTCCTGAAGGAACAAGAGAAAAGGAGATGGATTAATTTTTTGCTGTCCCAAACAAAAACATGCAAACCTACCTTCCTCAGATATGCAAGGGTCTTTTACAGCTTTTTACTCTAAAATGTCTTTAACTTGAGACTTATAAATGTGGCTTCTTTGTTCAACATGGCCAGATGGTTTCTAGAGCTGAGAAAATAAGAAGAATGTGTGTAAGAACCCAGGGCCCAATACCTGATAATTACCCAAGTAAACATTGAAAAAATATACATGTATAACACTATTTTTTAAATCAAATAAGATGAAAATGGGCTTTACAAATAAGAAATATAGGTAATTAACTATCTAGTGTAATTTTTAGGGGGCACGTGAAGATTCCAATTACCCAACCATTCTCTCACACTAATTTTCCTTTAAATCTGAAATCTTACAGTAGAAATTCATGGCTATCTTGAAAGTTCTGTGGCCTACTGTAAGAGGGAGTGTGGGGATATCTAGGGATGGCGCAAAGATGGTGGAGTAAAGTCAGGAAGCTGCTTTAGCTCTCCTAGTTTCCTCAAAAACCACATGAAACCAAGTCTCTGAACAGAGTCTGATGGAATAAAACCATCCTGCAGTTCAAGACATACTGATAAAACTTCAAGAAATGTCCATATCACTAGGGGGAAAAGGGTATTTAGTCCCTCAGACAGACTCTGGGAAAGCCAGGGAGAAGGTCTTAAACCCAGAAAATCAGCAACAAAGACTCTTTTTCCTGGCTCATTAGAGGAGCAAATCAATGGGCAAATTTCTAGTCCTAACTTAGAAGGCAAATTCTGGAAAATCAGGCTGTTTCCTTAAAAAGCAGGCAAAGCTATCCCTGCAAATACAAAGGGCTCCTATGCTCAGAACCAAGATTCAGAGTTGCACAGGAAACTTGGGACAGCATCCTTGTTCTTTACCCCACAAAAAGAGATCAACAATAAAAGTTAAAAAAGAGGAAATACCAAAAGAAAATGAAAGAAAATGTGCAAGAAACAGAAAAGAACCTTGACCACAGAAAGCTATTATGGTGACAGGAAAGATCAAAACACCAGCTTAGACAAGGGAAAAATGTTCACAGAAGAATCTCAAAGGTGCTACGATTTGGTCTCAACCAGAAGAGGCTTCTTGGAAGTGCTCATTGAACACTTTAAAAGACCAATAAGAGAGGTAGGAGAAAAAATGAGAAAATAAATGAAAAATGTGCATGAGAGAGTCAATAGCTTGGAAAAGGAAGTAAAAATTTGACTGAAAAAATAACTCCTTAAAAAGTAGAATTAACCAAATGGAAAAAGAGATACTAAAGCTAGCCGAAGGAAATCACACATTAAAATTAAAACAGGGCAAATGGAAACTAATGACTCTGTGAGACAGACAGAATCAGTCAAACAAACTAAAAAGAATGAAAAAAAATGGAAAAATATGTGAAATACCTCTTTGGAAAGAGAGCTGACCTGGAAAATAGAAGAGATAATTTAAAATTTATTGGCCTACCTGAAAGTCATGACCAAAGAAAGAGCCTGGAAAGCATCCTTCAAAAGATCGTTAAGGTAAAGTGCCCCAATATTCTTGAAAGAGAGGGGTAAATACTCATTGAAAGAATCCTTCAGAAAGAGATTTCACAAAGAAAACCCTAAGTAACATTGTTTCAAAATTTCAATACTATAGTCTCAAGGAAAACATACTGCAAGTTGCCAGACAAAAATAATTTAATTATGAAGGAGAAATAAACACTATTACCCATAATTTGGCAACTTCTATAATAAGGGATAAGAGGGCCTGGAACACCATATTCTGGAAGGCAAAGGACCTAAGGTCCCAACCAAGAATTAACTACCCAACTAAAAACTGAGAACCATCTTTCAGGAGAGAAGATGGATCTTTGAAGTAAAAGACTTTCAGTTATTTCTATTGAAAAAAAATCAGAACTAAACAGAAAAATTAATCTACATTTATAGGACTCAAGAGAAGCATAGAAAGATAAAAATAGGGACAATATATATATATATATATATATATATATATATATTATTGAAAAGTTAAACTGTTCACATCCCTAGATGGAAAACAATATATTACTCTTGAGAACTGTATTTGTCACTGGGGCAGACAGAAGAAGGCATAACATGGATTGAGAATGTGGTTGTGAATGGACTCTGGCATGATGATATCAAAGAAAAACATATTAAGGGGTGGAAAAAGATCTGTAGTGGAAAAAGAAGGAAAGGGAGGTATAATGAGACAGTTAGATTACATGAAGACTTATTACAATGAGGAAAAGAAGGAAGAAGGATGAGCTTGATCTTATCAGTTTTTGTTCTCAGAGGGAATAACTTAATCATTCAGTTTATCTAACTATATAAAGATGTAGAAGGCAAAAGAGGAAAAGAAAAGGGAGGGACAGGATAGAAGGGAGGGCAGAAACACTAGGGGAAAAGGTAAGAGAAGGGGGGAAGGAGTGAGAGAATATAAAGTAGTGGATGGGGTGGATAATAAAAAAAAAAAAACGAACACTCTGTAAGGACAGAGTGGAAAGAGAGGAACAAAAGTATATACAGGGTAGAAAATATGATGAAGGGAAATACAGACCTGGTAATCATAACTGTGAATGTGAATGGTATGAACTCTTCCATAAAATGGAAGAGTATAGCAGAGTGGAATAAAAAAAACAGAATCTTATAATATCTTGTTTACAAGAAACACATTTGACACAAAGAAACACATATGGAGTAAAGGTAAAAGGCTGAAACATATTTTAAAATGCTTCAGCTAAAGTAAGAAAGTAGGGGTAACAATTCTGAGCTCAGATAAAGCAAAAGTAAAAATCTTATTAAAAGAGACAAGGAAGGAAAGCACATCTTGATAAAGGGTACCATAAACAATAAAGTAGTAACTATACTAAAAGTGTATGCACCAAGTGAGAAAGCAGCCGAATTCTTAGAAAAGATGTTAATCCTGTTACAGGAAGAAATAGATAATAAAACTATACTAATAGGGAACTCCAACTTTCCCCTTTTCGAATTAGATAAATCTAACTGCAAAAAAGAAAGAAACTAGGGAGGTCAATAGGATCCTAGAAAACCTGGACATGATAGGCCTCTGGAGAATATTGACAGAGCAGAATACACATTTTTCTTGGCAAAGACAGAAATTGATCATGTATCAGGGAACTAATAAATAAAAGTAAGAATTGATTTTTATGGAAAAACAAACAAAATAGATAAAACTTTCCTTAATTTAATTAGAAAAAAGAAAAAAAAAATTAACCAAATCCAACATCAAAATTGAAAATGAAAAATGAAATTAAAACAATAATTAGGAACTATTTGGCCCAACTATATGGCAGCAAGTCTGACTATATAATTGAAATGATGAATATTTACAAAAATATACATAGTTTAGATTAATAAAAGAGTAAATAAATTATTTAAAGAATCCCATTTTAGAAAAAGAAATTGAAGAAGCCATTAATGATCTCCCTAAGAAAAAATCTCCAGGGCCAGATGATCACAAGTTAATTCTATTAAACATTCAAAGAACAATTAATTCCAATACTATGTAAACTATTTAGAAAAAAATGGTTAAAGAATTAATACTGCTAAATTCCTTCTATGGCACAAATATGCTTCTCATACCTAAACCAGGAAGAGCCAAAGCAGAGAAAGAAAATTACAGACCAATCTCCTTCATGAATATTGATACAAGTTTTTAAATAAAAGGTTAGCAAAGAAATTACACCCACCTTATCAACAAAATAATACACTATGACTAAGTATAATTTATAACAGGAATATAAGGCTGGTTCAACATCAGGAAAACTATTACATAATCGACCATATCAATAACAAAAGCAATAGAAATCATATGATAATCTCAATAGATGCAGAAAACATTTTGACAAAATACAGTGTCCATTCTTATTTAAAATACTAAAGAGCATAGGGATAAACAGATAAATAGAAATAATAAGCAGTTATCTATGTAAAAGCAACAGAACACATTATTTGTAACAAAAGGAGCTGGGCACATTTGCAGTAAGATTAGGGGTAAAACAGGGATGCCCATTATCGCAACTATTATTCAACATTGTACTAAAATGTTTGCTTTAGCAATAAAAAATGAAAGGAATTAGAATAGGCAGTGAAGAAATAAAACTATCACTCTTTGCAGATGATATGATGATAAACTTAGAGAATCCTAGAAAACCATCCAAAAACCTACTCAAAACATTACCAGCTTTAGCAAAGTTCCAGGATTTAAAATAAGCCCAACAAATCATGAGCATTTCTACATATTACTCATAAAGGCCATCAGCAAGACATAGAAAGAGAAATTCCATTTAAAATAACTGTAGACAAAATAAAATACTTGAGGTCTACCTGACAAGACAAAACAAAGAACTATATAAACACAATTACAAATTGTTAGATCTAATTAAATAAATACAAATAAAGTTAGATCTAAACAGTTGAAAAAAATCAACTGCTCTTGGGTAGGCCAAGCTAATATAATAAAATGGCAGTTCTGCCTAAATCGATCTATTTGTTCAGTGTCATACCAATCAAACTGCCAAAAAATATTTTATAGAACTAGAAAAAATAATAACAAAATTCATTTGGAAGAACAAAATGTCAAGAATAGCAAGGGAATTAATGAGAAAAAATTACAAAAAATGGTGGCTTAACAGTACCAAACCAAAAACTACATTGTAAAACAGCAGTCATCAAATGCATTTGATACTAGCTAAGAAACAGAGTGGTGGAACAGTATAATAGATTAGATACACACAACACAATAATCAAGGCCTATAATGATGTAGTATTTGATAACCCCACAAACTCCAGCTTCAGGAATAACAAGTCAATATTTGACAAACATTGCTGGAAAAAGTGGAAAATAATGTCAGAAATTTGGCATAGACCTAGAACTAGAAAATATGAAAGGCAAAATGGACAACTTTGATTACATTAAATTCAAAAGTTTTTACACAAAAAATGTCTGTAGCACCCCTTTTTGTAGTGGCAAAGAACTGGAAACTGAGTGGATGCCTATCAGTTGGAGAATGGCTGAATAAGTTAGGGTATATGAATATAATGGGATATTATTGTTCTATAGGAAATGATCAGCAGGATGATTTCAGAGAGCCCTGAAGAGACTTACATGAAGTGACGGTAAGTGAAGTGAGCAAAACCCAGAGAATATTGTACAGTTATAGCAACATTGTGTAATGATCAAGCATGATTGACTTAGCTCTTCTCATCAATACAATAATCCAAGACAGTTCCAAAAATCTCATGATGGAAAATGCTATCCACATCCAGAGAAAGAACTATGGAGTCTGAATATAGAGCAAAACATACTATTTTCAGGGTTTTTGTTTGTTTGTTTTTTTGTGGCTTTTCCTTTTTGTTCTATTTCTTCTTTCACAACATAAATAATTTAGAAATATATTTACATGATTACACATGGATAATCTATATCAGACTACTTTCCTTCTTGTGAAGAGGACTGAGAGGGAAGGAAAGAAAAAATTGAAACTTAATCTTATAAAAACAAATGTTGAAAATCATATTTGCATGTAATTGGGAAAATATAGTATTATTTACAAAAAAGTTTTTTGCATAAACAGAAACAAGTTTAAACGGGAAGTACAAAGCTGGGAAAAAATCTTTACAGTCAGTATTTCTGATTAGGATCTCATTTCTAAAATATATAAAGAAATGTGTCAAATTTATAAGAATAAAAGTCAGCCCTCAATTGATAAATTGTCAAATATTATGAATAATTTTCAGAGAATGAAATTAAAACCATCATCATATAAAAAAATGCTTTAAATCACTATTGTTAGAGAAATGCAAATTAAAACAACTCTAAGGCACTACCTCATACCTTTTAGATTAGCTAAAATAACAGGAAAAGATAATGATAACTGTTGGAGAAATTTGGAAAAACTTGGAAATTAATGCATTGTTGGTCAAATTGTGAAGTGATCCAACCATTCTGGAGAGCAATTTGGAACTATATGTGAAGGGTTATAAACTGTGCATACCTTTTGACACAGCAATGTCATTATAGTGGGTCTGTATCCCAAGGAAATCATAAAAGAGAGAAAAGGACCCACATGTGCAAACATGTTTGTTGCAGCTCTTTTTGTGGCAGCAAAGAATTGAAAAATGAATAGATTGCCATCATTTGAGGAATTGTTGAACAAGGTGTGTTATATGAAGATAATGGAATATTTTTGTTCTATAAAAATGATGAACTACCTAATTTTAGAAATCCTGGAAAGAGTTGCATGAACTGATGCCAAATGAAACAAGCAGAACCAGGAATACATTGCACAAAGTAACAGCAAGAATGTGTGATGATCAACTTTGAAAGACTTTTTTCTTCTGAGTGGTTCAGTGATCCAAAGCAATCCCAATAGAATTTGGACCAAAAATGCCATTTGTATCCAAAAAAAGAACTATAGAGACTGAATATAACATGCTAAATTTACTTCTTTTTTCTATTTTTTTTATCTTTCCCATGTTTTTTCCCTTTTGCTCTGATTTTTCTCTTCCATCATGATTCATAAAGCAATGTGTATTAAAAATAAATATTTTTTTAAGAAAGGAAATTTTGTTAATTTTTAGATTTGTTATTTAAAATGCAAGTGTTTGGAGAAGCCAGTAGTTCTCACCTTTAATTTAATAATGAATAGCTAGCCAAGATATAGGACCAGGACTTACAGGACTATGAAATCCAGGGCAAAGAGAAAAACCTTGTAAAAATAAAAAAAAAAATGGAAGAGTTCTTTAAATGAAGACTTTTACTTCATAATTTAGTAGAATCTACCTTAGTGTTTTATAAAAGATAATATGTAGTAAAAAGTAGAATCTCTGAATTGGAAAAATATCAAAGATAGCTGAAAAGGAAAGTAGGAAGTTTTACCAGCACACTATTGGATCAATTGTATTCTTTTTTTAGAGGGGGGATTTTTCTTAGTTTCAAGGAGAACTTGAAAACTGCAGTGTTGACCAATCATTCCAAAAATCTAAATATAATGTGGTATAGTGGAAAATATCTAAATTAGTCTGTAGGGTACTATAGAAAATTTGATCTTATTTCCCAAGCTTTCATCAGCCTGGGGTATCTGAGTGATACAGTGAGTTTTACGCTGTGCCTAGAATTAATAAACTGAATTCAAATTTGATCTCCAACAACTATTAGCTGTGTAACCATGCACAAGTCATTTACCTTGTCTGCCTCAGTTTCTTCATCTGTAAAATGAACTAGAAAAGGAAATAGCAGCCTCTGGTATCTTTGGTAAAACAACCCAATATGGAATCACAAAAGTTTTTACATGACTATATAATAATAACTTAACCTGAGAACTAATCTGAACTACATTTGAAATGTTAGCCAGACTTTTCCATTATTCCTTAAAATTGATTTTCTTTCAATTCCTTTTGGAAAATAGTGTCTTCCTATTTAATTATGGAGAATTGAGTCAAAGGAAGATAATGCTACCAGGAGACCCTAATACAGTTATAATGTCTGTGCTTTAAGAAACTCCCAGATTAATTCTATGAATTCTTGGTTGGACAATGGAAGGTTTTAAGTGCTAAGTGTAGAATCAAATTAGGGAAAAGTGATAAAGCCCCCTTTTAGGCACTTCATCCTGTAATTCCTTTCACACACTATCTCCAGAGGATTTCTTTTTCCTTCAGGATCTTTCTTTCGATTGGAATGTGTGCAGTGATGACTGATGCATGATTCTACTTTGATGATTGATGTTCCCATACATGAAAGGGTTACTATAAGAGGTTAATATCTGCATGATTCAGAACAAATAAAAGGAAGTCATTTTTCACTTTTTAACTCTTAATTTCACTATGAGAATAGATTGTAGAGTTAAATCCTACAGAACTGTGAAAAAGGGGCTAGAAAATTTTATGATGTATAATTGTATTTACACACTAGGAAGAGCTGATCTGGATTTTAAGTACTTCTGTTGTTTTCATTAAAGTGCTGATTCCATGACCTTTCTAACATCAAAATATTGTCAAGCATAGGGAAGAAAGTTCTGTATCTGTGTAGGTTAGTATTTTCTGAGGGAATTATCTTGAGGTAGCTATGTCTTTTCTCAACATGGCTGAAGGCCAGAACAGTTATGCTGTCGGACAGTAGTAGGAGTGACTGATCAGTTGACTGAAATACCTGTAGCTCAAGACCAACAGATTTCAATGGAGAGTTCAACATTATTTATCCTGAAACAGAAAAAAAAAACCCTTGCTGCTTTCATATGCTTATATTTTAGGGAGCCTTTGTTTAAGAAACATATATTTCTTATGAAGGAGAATGAAGGAACAGTTAAAGTGAGGTGTATTTTTTCAAGGAATTGTGCTTATAAAAATGCTTTTCAAGACCTTAAAATGCTATATAAACATGAGACCACTATTATACCTACCAAAATTATATCTGCTACTACTATCACTAAAATAATAACTATTAATACTAGTACTAACAATAAAAGGCTGTTATTGCCATTGCTACTGCTACTCCCATCACCCCACCCATTACTGATACTACTATCAAGATTACCATAATTTACTTTTAACATTACTATAACAAATCATATGCATGATTTGCTAATCAAAATTTGAAAGTTAATTTCTCAAAATAGTGTGCTTTCTAGAGCTCCCAAATTGGGGTGCAAAAATATATTATACTTTCTAGAGCCCCCATGATGAAGTGCCAAAATATACCATTCAGACTAGCTCTCTGGAGGATCCTGGGACCAGCACGAGTCCTTGGCTTAATGGAGGAGTAATGAAGCAGGAGACCCATGAGGCTGGTCTTCAGCCCAGAAGAATCCTGTTGATAAGGTCAGGTTGGGCTCCCCATCTCCCTATGATGCATCTCACCCTTCTTGAGAAGTTAAGGAGGGCAAGACCACTTGTGTTCTTCTTGAAGCAAGGGATACTTACAGTAAGGAGACATTTACATAATTTACATATCAATAGCAGGGTGCTTATAGTTAACATTTGTGCAGTGTGCTGTGGTTATGTTGTGATATAATGGTTCTATAATTTGCACATGCTCAGTGAGCTGTAGTGATGTAATTATACTACGATATTTAGGGGCTGAGAGGATTTGAAATAAACGGACTCCATCGTTGACCAGGAAGGAAGGAAGGAAGGAAGGGAGAGAGGGAGGATGGGGCAGGTTCTACATTAGCTGTATAAAATGACAGGCAAAAAAGCTAAGGTGATCACAATTAATAAAAACTGAATAGCTTAAGTGATGGAGGTGATAATTCCACTATAATTTAACCTGATAGGACCACTTTCAGAATAATACCTTCAGTTCTGGGAACTATAGGATTTGAAAAAAAAAGACAAAAAGAAATAAAATGTAGTTCCACCCATTTAGCAAAACCCAACACTATCTGATCAGTTTTGCATTCAATGATTTCTGCCATAAGAATAGCATTGACAAATTGGGTCATGATCAAAGAAGAGAGTAGTGGATGCAAAAGGGACTGAAACAGAGATCTAAAAGGATAGTTTAAGAAATTGAGATGGTTATACTATATACAAGAAGACTTCAAGTAACATGACCATTGTCCTCAAGTTTAGTGTAACTCTTGTATAATAGAGAAATTGAATTAGTTTACTTGGTGCCAAGGACAAAAATAGGATTAATTGTCAGAAATTATTAGAGTTAGCTTTAAGAAACAATATCCTAATAATTAGAATCACCCTCAAAAAAAGAGATGTCATTCCTAGATCTTTAAGAAGAGCTAGAGGTCTATTTTTTTAGGGATATTTAAGTTCTTAGTCACATGGGTATTGGAAGAAATGATATAGCAGTCTCTTTCCTTATGAGATTTCATGATTAGGTGGATTAGCTGCTTGTTCAGGGTCTATAGTGAGATGAAGTAGAAGGACAGGGTTAAATGGAAGAACAGTAAAAGTGGAAAGAGGAGAAAAGAATTCTCCATTAAGTTTCTAATGCTTATAAGTATTATTTTTTTTCTTTTTAAAATAGTAATACAATGCCATAGGTAATGTTTCACAAATGAAAAATTAAGTTAATGAATGCAGTGAGTAAGGTAAATTAGTTGGTAAGTGAGAAAATAGGTGCAAATATAGACTTTTTTGAATACTACTCACATCCAAATTAGAGAAAGGGAAATTTTTTTAAAAGATCAAAAACAACAATAACTAGAAAATTGTACTAATCCCTCCACATTTAAAAAAATGTTTTCTTCTCAAAAAAAACTTTCTTCTCTGGGTTAGACATGCTACAACTAAGAGGAAAACGATTATCCTTCTCTCAACAGGAAAGCAGAGGGGGGAATTCAACATTGCTTTACTAAGTCTCAAAACATGTTTTAGGCAGAAACACTCCCTAGGAGTGCCCATAATCAATATTGTTCAGAAGTTTTCTCCCATTTCTGCTTACAGATCCAATGGTAGTCCCAAAATATAACCAAAAAAAAAAAATACTGGTGCAAGTTTCCTTTAAAATGTAATGCTTCAAAGAGATTACAGCAGCTTATCATCAGGATAATATATGATGACCAAGTAGAATTTATACTAGGAATTCAGAGCTGATTCAGTATTAGTAAAACTATCAGCATAATTGACTATATCAATAACTAAACTAACAGAAATCATATGATTATTTCAGTGCATGCACAAAAAGCACTTGACAAAATCCAACCCCTATTCATATTAAAAACATTAGAGAGCAATGGAATAAATGGGTTTTTCCTTAAAAAAAAAATCAGTAGCATTTATTTAAAACCTCCAGCAAGCATCGTATATAAAGGGAATAAATTAGAATCATTCCCAATAAGATCAGGATTGAGACAAGATTGCCCATTATCACCATTACCATTCAATATTGTATTAGAAATGTAAGCTTTAGCAATAAGAGAAGAAAAAAAGGAATTAGAATAATAAAAAAAACAAATTATCACTATTTGCAAATGATATGATGGTACATTTAGAGAATCCTAAATAATCGACTAAAAAAAGTTCTAGAAAAAATTCACAACTTTAGCAAAGTTGCAGGATACAAAATAAATGTATATAAATCATAAGCATTTCTATGTCAGCAACAAAGTCCAGCAGCAAGAGATACAAAGGGAAATTTTATTTAAAATTATTGTGTATAATATTAAATATTTGGGTATCTGCCAAGACAAACTCAGTAACCATATGAACACAATCACAAAACTATTTCCACAAAAATAAAGTCAGATTTAATCAATTGGAAGAAAATCAAGCATTCATGGGTAGGCCAAGCTAATATAATAAAAATGAAAAGTCTACATAAGTTAATATACTTATTCAGTACTATACCAATCAAAGTCCCAAAAATATTTTACAGAGCTAGAAAAAAATAACAAAATTCATCTGGAAGAACAAAAGATCAAGATTTTCAAGGCATTTAATGAAAATAAAAAGTAAAGAAGATAGCCTAGCTATACTAGACCTAAAACTATATAGCAACATAAATAAGAGTAGTCAATAAATGGAATTGTGTCAAGTTAGGTTTATAAGACATAATAGTCAATGACTATAATAATGTAGTATTTGATAAATTCAAAGACCCCAGCTTTTTGGGGAAAAAACTCACTATTTGACAAAAACTGCTGGGAAAATTGGAATTAAATATAGCAGAAACTAGTCATTCACTCACACCTAACACCATATACCTAGATAAGATAGAAATGGGTTCATGATCTAGACATAAAGAGTGATATTATAAGAAAATCAGAAGAATAAAGGATAGTCTACCTCTCAGATCTGTGGAGAAGGAAGAAATTCATGGCCAAAGAATTAGAATGCATTATAGAATGCAAAAGGAATATTGATTTTTCTTGTACATCATGATAATTGTAGAAGAATGTATAAAAGAATTGCACATGTTTAACACACATTGAATTACTTGCTATCTAGGGGAGGGAACTGGAGAAAGGGAGGGAGAAAAAAATTTGGAACACAAGATTTTGTAAAGACTATATATATTTTGAAAATAAAAAACCTTAAAAACAAAACAATGTTGTTTAGTATTCCATTTTTTAAAGAAAAAACTTCTTTTTTACAAAGGATAGAGATAAATTTTCAATTAATTTAATATATAGAAAAATAAAAAGAAATGTTCTCTAGCTTTAAAATATAACTAGGAAAAAAGTGCTAAAAATAATGAAATCATTGATACCTGATATTCAAAATAAATTAACAAACAAGGTTAATTTTAAACCATATACATACACACATATACAAATGTGTAAGCATATACAAACAAGGTTAATTTTAAACCATATATACACATATATACAAATGTGTAAGCATATGTAAGTAGTTGTTTTTGCTTATATGCCTATGTCTGTATAAATTTGTATGTATGAGTTTACATGTATATGTATGTGTGTATATATGTGTGTATATATACATATATACACATATATATTTGCAAGTATGTATGTAAGTTGTATGTATCTTTGTATAGACTGGATTTATTCTAGCACCTATCACCTTCTCTAATCCAGGATAAACAACCTACCTTCTTTCAAGTATTTTTGGACTGCATATTGATAAGAATATCACAAGAACAAACAAGCTAGATAACAGCCCATTTTGTAATAGAAACTCCATTTAAACCTCATTCAATAATAACTACAGGAAAATTAAAAAAAAAAAAAACTAAGACGAGGGAAATGCCATTTTATACTGATTAACTCACCAAGGTCCAAAGTAGGAATAAATCTATTCTCTGCAAACTATTTACTCTTATTATCATTATTTGTGTCTAAGATTGTCTGTTATAGTCTTTGTTTAAGCGTGCATGTGTGTTGGTGTGTTTATGTGTGTGCATGTGTATGTGTGTGTGTATTTCTATATGTATGTATATTGAAGGCCTTTAATAGGTAGCATGATGTAATCAAAAGCATACTGTTGAGAGAACAGAAGACAATGTCTGGAATCCTGGGTCTAACACTAGACTAAGTTATTTGAGAAAATGGCACATACTTATTTAAATCTATCATTTCTTGTCACTTAGGACACATTAGAAGCTTTATAAAGGTGGATCAGAAGAAAGAAAATACGTATATTAAATACTTATTATGAATTACATACTATATTAAGCTCTTTAAAATAGTTCACATGGCCTACACAAAAGTTCTGGGAGGTAGGTACTAATATTGTCCCCTCTTGAGAAAGGAAATAAAAACAGAGGAGAATTGATTTGCCCAGGGTCAAATAGCTAATCGATTTCTCAGGTTGGATTTAAACTCATGGCTTTGAGTCTCAGGTTCAATGAGTTACCTCATTTCCTGTTGAATTGTATAGTAGAGCTATCTTTAATAGTCAATGTGCTTCTGTGAGTCTGTTTTCTCAATTATCAAGGAGAAATATTAAGGTATATACTATGTACCTCATGGGGAATGTTGGGAGGAAAGTGTTTTATAAATTGTAAAACATGACATGAATATTAATTATTGATATTGTTAAGAGTAAGGAGAGATGAAGGGGAAAAGTTGAAAATTCAAAAAATATTGGTCCAAATTTTCTTGAATTTCATTTAGTTTATAGAGTTGTGAACATTCTCTCTGGGTAAAATTCCCATTGATATTTAGAAATCTTGATTTGTATTGTTTTCCCTCATTTGCTACTAATTGCTTTTTAAACAACATTTTCTTGGCATGGCAGTTTTAGAAATGGATATTTCATGGAACAAAAAATGATTTTGAAAAGTGCTATTTGAAGAATTTTTATCTCCAATGTATCCTGTTTATATCTTATGCATACACTGTTGCTTACATGTCTTTCCCATTAGACCGTGAGCTCCTTGATACCTTCCCTTGCATTCTCAGCACTTGACACAATGCCTGGCACATAGTAGCTTTTTTGATGTGATAATTTGTTGTGTTTCTTTAAATGGCAGTGAAAATAAATGCTTCGTGCTCGCTTCGGCAGCACATATACTAAAATTGGAACGATAAAGAGAAGATTAGCATGGCCCCTGCGCAAGAATGACACGCAAATTCGTGAAGCGTTCCATATTTTTATTAAAAACACTTGAGAGTATAGGAATAAATGGACTTTTCCTTAAAATAATCAGCAGCATCTATTTAAAACCATCAGTAAGCATCATATGTAATGGAGACAAACTGCAACCATTCCCAATAAGATCTGTAGTGAAACAAGGTTGCCCACTATCACCGTTACTATTTAATATTGTATTAGAAACGCTAGCTTTAGCAATAAGAGCTGAGAGAGATTAAAGGAATAAGAATAGGCAATGAGGAAGCCAAATTATCACTCTTTGCCGATGACATGATGGTATACTTAGAGAACCCCAGAGATTCTGCTAAAAAGTTATTAGAAATAATCCACAACTTTAGCAAAGTTGCTGGTTATAAAATAAACCCACATAAGTCATCAGCATTCTTATATATCACTAACAAAATCCAACAGTCAGAGTTACAAAGAGAAATTCCATTTAAAGTAACTACTGATAATATAAAATATTTAGGAATCTATCTGCCAAGGGAAAATCAGCAACTTTATGAGTAAAATTACAGACCACTTTTCACACAAATTAAGTCTGATCTAACCAATTGGAAAAATATTAAATGCTCTTGGATAGGGCGAGCAAATATAATAAAGATGACAATATTACCTAAACTAATCTATTTATTTAGCGCTATACCAATCAGACTCCCAAAAAACTATTTTAATGACCTAGAAAAAATAACAACAAAGTTCATATGGAAAAACAAAAGGTCAAGAATTTCAAGGGAATTAATGAAAAAAAAATCAAATGATGGTGGCTTAGCTGTACCAGATCTAAAATTATATTATAGAGCAGCAGTTACCAAAACTATTTGGTATTGGCTAAGGAATAGATTAGTTGATCAGTGGAATAGATTAGGTTCAAGGGATAAAACAGTCAACAAATATAGCAACCTAGTCTTTGACAAACCCAAAGATCCCAGCTTTTGGGATAAGAACTTACTGTTTGATAAAAATTGCTGGGAAAATTGGAAACTAATATGGCAGAAACTAGGCATTGATCCATACTTAACGCCGTACACCAAGATAAGGTCAAAATGGGTTCATGACCTAGGCATAAAGAATGAAATTATTAATAAATTAGAGGAACATAGGATAGTTTACCTCTCAGACCTGTGGAAGGGGAAGGTCTTTATGACCAAAGCAGAACTAGAGATCATTACTGATCACAAAATAGAAAATTTCGATTATACCAAACTGAAAAGTTTTTGTACAAACAAAACTAATGCAGACAAGATTAGAAGGGAAGCAATAAACTGGGAAAATATTTTTACAGTCAAAGGTTCTGATAAAGGCCTCATTTCCAAAATATATAGAGAATTAACTCTAATTTATAAAAAATCAAGCCATTCTCCAATTGAAAAATGGTCAAAGGATATGAACAGACAATTCTCAGATGAAGAAATTGAAACTATTTCTAGTCATATGAAAAGATGCTCCAAGTCATTATTAATCAGAGAAATGCAAATTAAAACAACTCTAAGATACCACTACACACCTGTCAGATTGGCTAAGATGACAGGAAAAAATAATGATGATTGTTGGAGAGGATGTGGGAAATCTGGGACATTTGATGCATTGTTGGTGGGGTTGTGAACGAATCCAACCATTTTGGAGAGTAGTTTGGAACTATGCTCAAAAAGTTATCAAACTGTGCATACCCTTTGATCCAGCAGTGTTACTACTGGGATTATATCCCAAAGAGATTATAAAGAAGGGAAAGGGACCTGTATGTGCACGAATGTTTGTGGCAGCCCTTTTTGTAGTGGCTAAAAACTGGAAACTGAATGGATGTCCATCAGTTGGAGAATGGCTGAATAAATTGTGGTATATGAATATTATGGAATATTACTGTTCTGTAAGAAATGACCAACAGGATGATTTCAGAAAGGCCTGGAGAGACTTACACGAACTGATGCTGAGTGAAATGAGCAGGACCAGGAGATCATTATATACTTCAACAACAATACTATATGATGACCAGTTCTGATGGACCAGGCCATCCTCAGCAACGAGATCAACCAAATCATTTCCAATGGAGCAGTAATGAACTGAACCAGCTACGCCCAGAAAAAGAACTCTGGGAGATGACTAAAAACCATTACATTGAATTCCCAATCCCTATATTTATGCACACCTGCATTTTTGATTTCCTTCACAAGCTAATTGTACAATATTTCAGAGTCTGATTCTTTTTGTACAGCAAAATAACGTTTTGGTCATGTATACTTATTGTGTATCTAATTTATATTTTAATATATTTAACATTTACTGGTCATCCTGCCATCTAGGGGAGGGAATGGGGGGGGGTAAGAGGTGAAAAATTGGAACAAGAGGTTTGGCAATTGTTAATGCTGTAAAGTTACCCATGCATATATCCTGTAAATAAAACCTATTAAATAAAAAAAAATTTAAAAAAATAAATTAGCTTAGATAGAATTGTCATTTTTATTATATTGGCTTGGCTTAACCATGAGAAATAAATATTTTCCAGTTAAAAAAAAAAAAAGGAAATAAATGCTTCAATTAAATTGTAGTTTCTGCAAAATGATGATTAAAATAAACAGTTAGCTAAGTATAAAATGAAGTGATATGGAGATAGTTCCACAAACTTCAAAGTTAAGCAATGAAACTGATTACAAATTAATATAGGAACTGATTCTTCAATTGACTTTTTTCTGATATGGAGAGATACCAACAACAATAAACTTGTAATAAATTATAAATTATAATCAAAAGTGCAACCTGACCATTTAACTTTCTATCAAAATATCCTTTTAGCATTTTGACACATTTTAAAATTCAAATTAATGAATTGTCCTTTTAATATGTGATTTTTATTTCAAAGCAGTAAACATGTAAATCAAACTACTAAGTTTTTATTTGATTAGGAAAAGTGGCCCCATATAGTCTCAAATAATCTCAGAATTCCAATTTTGGATTTAACTTGGAAGTCACATGATTTGATCTGCACCAAAATTATAACCCCTTGTAATATTTTACAAGTTATCTGGCTTTTCCTTGATGATCTCTAGTACATATGAATTAATTTTTTACTGACGCAACCAAATCCTTTATGTAGTAGTTCTAAATTTAGTAATTTAAAAAATTTTTTTATTGAGTCAACTCTTGGTTCTAGGAGACTTCTAATCAATGTTTTCAATTCTTCTCTCTGAGACCAAACAGAACGAGTTTAGTAAGTCCTCTTGCACACAGCAACCTTTCAAATATTTGAATATGAGCAACTGAAATATTGTCCAAGTAGTGATCTGACTGAACACAGGAGAAGCCCCACAAATCAACAAGAAAGGCATAGGTCAACATCAGAGCCATAAGTTAAGCACAATGTATTTGCAGCACACTATTGTGAATCTTGAAAAATTGCCACATTTGGATGTGCTTATATACACATATTTATGTGTATGTACACATAAACATGTGTGCATACATATACTTATATCCACACATAGATAAACATACATGCATATTTCTGCACGAAAAAGTGTCAGGAGATAGGAGAAAGCAGAAATGTACTATTCCAGCATGAGATTTCATCATTATTGGTAAACCCAAGGCAAAATTACTGTCATTATTCTAGGCCATAGTTTCAGGGAAACAAAGACTTTTGCAAACCTGGGAGAGAGTATAGCCAGGATGTTACCAAGCAAAGTCTTCCAGTAAAAGAATTAAACTGGAGTCTACAGTTGGGAACTAGGAAGCAACGTCATCTTCTATCCTACAATTACTGAAATGAAGGTGAAGAAATAGGAGTCAATTGGAACCTCTTTCTCTTATACCAGAGATGTTTCATAAATTCAATGTGAAATTAAGAGACTTGAAACTGAAAATGGAAAACGATACCAAGACAAGGAGCAGTGGTGGGTTGTGCTGGATTGGATAAGGAGCAGGAAAAAGGAATGAACTTTAGTCATGTGACTCTGACTTTTTTTGTTTTTTGTTTTTTGTTTTTAATTCAACCTCTAGTCTACCCTGAGGTTTACAGCTGAATGACTGTGTTAGGAAGTTCAGGCAATAAGGGACCTTGCATATTTGTTTCTCTGAACCTGCATAGTCTTGGGAATGGAAACAAGCTGTAATTTATTAGATATCTAAATGAGGACAAGACTTCAGTAGGGTTGGACTTAACCCAGGATCAACAATTTGAAATATCTCAGAGCAGGCAAGTAGCAATTAGACATTGCTATAGACCTAAGTTCATAATTCTACCAATGCTATATTAAGGTCCCAATTTTTCCTTAGTCTCTACAGCATTTGTCATTTTTCTTTTGTTTCATATAAATCAATCTAATAATGTAAGGTAATCAGAAAATTATTTTAATATTTATTACTCTAATCATTAGTATATTAGAGCATTTTTCTTATGACTAGATAGCTTTGATTTCTTCTTTTGAAAAGTGTCTGTTCATATCCTTTAATCATTAATCAATTTGAGAAATATTCTTTTTTATAAATTTTTCTTAGTTTTATATATATGTATATATATGTGTGTGTGTGTGTGTGTGTGTGTGTGTGTGAGAGAGAGAGAGAGAGAGAGAGAGAGAGAGAGAGAGAGAGAGAGAGAGAGGAGGCTTTTGTCAGGAAAAAAATTATAAAAAAAATTGTTTCCTGCTTTTCTTCAAATTTTGGCTGTATCAGTTTTAGAATGTGTTTTTTTTTTTTATTTCATGGAATCAACATTATTTATTTTACTTTCTCTGGGTCCCTCAATGTCTTATTTGATAAAACTCTTGTCTGTAGATCTGACAGGTCCATTTTCCTATGCTCCTTAATTGTTTTATGAATATCTGAAGATTTATATTTTTGGAAATGGAAAATAATTCTGATAAATGAATAAGAAATAAAATAAATTATTTTTTAAAAAATTTACTCAATTAGTTGTCAATAAAAGTAAACTTCTAAATTTATCAAGTTCCCAGAATAACAGAGTACAAAAGACAATATTCAAAATATATCTAGAGGGAAAAAATTGCAAGTCATAACTGATTTTCCAAAGGAAAAGTTCAGACCAGAACCAAATGTAAAATATTTTTACATTCTATGATACCTATAGAGAAGTAAAAGAAAATTATAAAACAATATTCTTAATGTATATGTGGGCATAAAATATAGCTAAAATATTATCAGAGACTGCAACCATATGTCCCAAAGATAATATATTATTGTGTTTGGTTTTATCAGAAATATATTATTGGTTCAATATTAACAATATTATAAGCACTCTATGTAAACAACAACAACAACAAAACAACCTTATGATCATATAATCAAATTTTTCTTCTAAAGCATTTGGAAAGTTGAAACACCCATTAGTGTTTGTTTCTTTCTTGTTTTTTTTTAATAGCTAGAAAATACAGGAATTTAACTATTTCTTAATATGTCATATTTAACTAAAATGAAGAACCAGAACTCTATAATACAGATGAACTAGAAGTAATTTTTTTTTTTTTTTGTTTTTTTTTGGCTGTGGCAATTGGGATTAAGTGATTTGCCCAGGGTCATACAGCTAGGAAGTGTTAATTGTCTGATGTCAAATTTGAACTCACATCCTCCTGACTTCAGGGCTGGTGCACTATCCACTACACCAACTAGCTGATCCTGTGTTTCAAATCACATCAGAGGTAAAAAAAACAAAATGGTCCCTATTGCAATTTAACCATTTGATATTTTTCCAGAAAAGCTAAATATAAAAATTATTCAAAATAAAGAAATTAGAAGAATAACAGTATGTTTTGGCCCAGAACTTGAAACAAGGTACTAAGTGGAATTGAGGAAACAATGGTTAAATCTAGTTTAGCAATGATTTAATTCTACAACCAATAATGGTTTCCTAGTGATATAATGATTGATTTATACTCAGTGTGGAGCACATAAGCAGGGACTGAGAGCCACAGAAGCTGGCAGAGGCAGAGAAGGCAAAGGACTGGTGGCAGGAGCTCAAGCTCTTGGAACCAAGGAGAGAGATAGGCCTCTAAGAAAACTAGTGGATACCCAAGATTTTGAAAGAAATCATAAAGGATTTGGATTTTAACACCTAGCTGTACTTGTGGTGATTACTCTGACTGAAATGAAGGCTGCTCCCAAGATCCCCAGAGACTCCAAGAAAAAGAAAACAAGAGAACATTACACAATAAGCAAAATGAATAAAAAAAGTTCCTTTTACCAATGTTATATTGTTTTACTCAGCTAATTCTAATGAAAAGCAAATAATAATAACAATAATAGTAACAATCCCTACACCATAATTGTAGAGTAGTATGCAAATGATTAATCTTCATAATGTAGAGCATTTCTGTATATTATCCTCCAAAAGCCCCTACATAAATAGAAAATCTTCATTTAAAAACACAATGTATAAAAATATTACTTCGACACATTAATACTGCCTGTGAACATCCTTATAATCTTTAGGTAATTAGATGGTAGAGTACTCAGTCAAGTGTACAATAGATGATGTAGCACTGGGCATGTAGTCATGAAAACCTGAATTCAAATCTCTCCCCAGACACTTATTGTCTGTATGATTGAACAAATAACTTCCCTCTGCTTTGTTAAGGACCATGCCTGGGTGAAAGGGAAGGTTAATTCTCTAAGAACCTCTGCAGCTGTGGATTGTGACACTTGAGGAGTTGCAAGGCAGCCTTTACTGACACAGGTGTTGCTTATGGAGAGGAAATGAAAAATTGCAGGCAGAGGGAAGAGAAGAGAGGTCAGACAATAGCAACTGCCTCTTAGTGTCCTTGTATAATTTGCTCACACGAGGAGATTCATTCTGCAGGTCTGGGTTGGATCTCCAGCAGCCACTGACAGGTGGCTCCCATGTATAAACTTATGCTCCAAAGAAAATCATGATTTCATTTGTCATCTTTTCCTTTTATTTGTGTATGGAGAGTCATTAATTACATGTAGTTATATTCATTTAGGCATATATAACATAGAAATATATGATTACTTTAAATGTATAATATACTAGTAAGTCTCCATTTATGTGAAAAAATATATGTGTGATCATATGTAATATACATATTACACAAAGGGCAGAGGAATATAGAAAACAAGACAGATGGAAGTCCCTAAAACAAATTTTCTAGTCCTCTTGGTGAACTCCTTATTAGCAACAATTGTGCATTATTCTAGAGATTTTTTTAGTGGCAGAGATAAGATCCCAGGACAGAAAACTTGTATTCCCTGGAGATACTATTACTCAATCGATAAACCAATATCTATGTACACTGTCCAATATATGGTCTCTAGACATACATTTTCATAAAAAATATTCTCTACTTTCAAGGAATTTACAGTCTAGTTGAGGCACTAGTTATACATGTATAAGTCATTAACTAGCAATACTAGAATTAGATAAGATAACACATTAGAACTGGAGCTTATTTTCCTCATTTATATAAATGAGGAGTTATACTTGTTAGCTTCTAAAATCTCTTATATGATTAATTCAATGATCCTAAAATTCTGCAGTCATCATTATACCTTTCCCTTACATGTAACATTGCACATAATAAAAATATGGATATTTTATAAAAGTCTTCTGAAGTCTGGAATGCCAAACTAAAAGATCTCAAATTACTTCAATATTCCCCCTATCAAAGAGCCAGTAGTTTATAAATGAGGTGCTGAGTGAATGATAAACTAAACAACATACTACTATTTCCTGGACTGAGAAGTGCTAAATTGTACAAATCCCTTCTTTTTCTTCCCTGTACTTAGTTCTTGAAGGCATGATGCCTTTTTGTTCAGATAGGAGCCCATCTCTTGTGGTCTCCATGTATTATACAGGAGAGAAAAAGATAAATGATGTTTACACCAACCATTCTTGAACTGACATAAATCGAGTCAGACACATTCTTGTTGACATATAGAAATATCAGGAAACAGTATAATCTCTTTGCCTTGAATGCTGGGATATTGGAACTTGGTAACATCTTCATATTGAATTGTTTTCTGTGACCCAATTGCTGCCAGAGTATGAGTAGATTCTCTTTCACCAAGCAAAGGGAAATCTCAGGAGTAGCAAAGCTACTATTTAGGATTGGAAAGAATAAAGACAGTTGGGCAGGAGGTGAGGGAGCTCAGCAGGAGCTCTGTGACCTGATGATTTCCCCATATTATCTATAAATGAGTTGAGTGACACTATCTCTGAAGATCCCTTGTATGATATCCTAGCTCATGGCAGAAGCTGCATCCCTGACAACTTCAAATACAATTCAAATGCAATATCAGTATTCAAATGGGTTTTGAAAAATTTATTACCATTTTGGTCATTTTTTTAATTTGGAGGGATTTTTAATGGATGAAAAGAGAGGACAAAATACAAGAAATGTTGCAGATTCAAGGACATCTACCTCCCTCCCTTTATTACAAGAAAGATCCCTATGTCAAGTACCTTCTCATGGATTTCATGATGCTATTTGGCCATGTCTATGTAGTTTAGCTGTAATATAAAGTTAATTTCCTCCCTAGTCCTGAAGAAGTATTCACATATAGGAAATATCTTCCTTCAAAGAATGTGGCATTAGTAGTTTCCTACAAATATATAATTACTGACTCTCAGGAAACATAATGACAAATTTTACATATAATCAAAAAAGAGCATTTACAATTTTCTTTTCTTATTATAGTATAGTATCTGTTACTGGCTGCAGAGTTATGATAAAACAAGTTCAAATCTTGGCTCTAATGTTTTATTAAATGTGGTCCCAAGATAGGTCATTTAAGACCTCAAACTCTCAATTTTCACCTTTCTGCTCACCCGGGAATAAGACAACACCATGAAGCAAAAGTAGTTAATAGTATGAACTAGCATTTATGAATTACTTTAAGGTTTTTGAGATGATAAGACACTTACTAGTTATAAGGCATTGAAAGTCACTTAACCCCTATTTGTCTCAGTTTTTTTCCACTCTAAAATGGGATTAATAATAGCACTGACCTCCTATGGTGTTATGCCACAGTCTCCTTGATTGTTTTGCCTCAGTTTTCCTGCATTTGTTTCCCCAGAATTATAATACCTCAATTTCCCTGAGTAAGTACGAAACCCCTCCTTTTTCCGTTCATTAGGGCTGAGATAATTAGAGCTATACAGATCTAGTCACTCTGACATTCCAAAAGATAAGACTCCAGATATCCTGTCTCAGATACCTAATTGACATTCTCTACCTCTATTTCTCCAGACTTCCTGTCTCTAGATGGACATTTCCTTAACTCCCAATTAGTAAGAATTTATAGTTCTCACCCCCAATCCGTCAAACCAAATTTATGGTCTGTCCCTGAAAATTCTTGCTCTTCATCTTCTGCCTTTGTTTCTCTTCTCACTGAAGTTCTATAATAAAACTTTGGAGTCTCACATTCAATACTAGATACTCTGAGACGAGAGTCCAATCCAGTCAATCAATTAAGCTCTCCAATAAATAAAATATTAAAAACTCTCTAATCTCTATCTTGCCTCAGTTTCTTTGGCATTATAACGGTTCCTCTAAGGTTTAAATGATTTAATAATTATTATTTTTTTATTAAAGTTTGTATTTTTCAAAACATATCCATGGAAAATTCTTCAATATTAACCCTTGTATAACCTTGTGTTTCAATACCCCCCCCTTCCTCCATCTCCTCCCCTAAATAGCAAATAGTCCAAAATATGTTAAACATGGTAGAAATATATGTTAAATCCAATATATGAATACATATTCATACAATTATCTTGCTACACAAGAAAAATCAAATCAAACCAGAAAAAAAATAGAAAGAAAATAAAAAGCAAGCAAACAACAACAAAAACAGTAAAAATACTATGTTGTGATCCGCACTCTATTCCATTGTTCTCTCTCTGGGTGTAGATGGTTCTCTTCAACACTGAACAAGAGGAACTGGTTTAAATCATCTCAATATTAAAGAGAGCCTCATCCAGCAGAACTGATCATCAAATAATCTTCTTGTTGTTGTGTATAATGATCTACTGGTTCTGCTCATTTCATTAAGCATCAGTTCACATAAGTCTCTCCAGGACTCTCTATCATCATCCTGCTGTTCATTGCTTACAGAAAAATAATATCCCATAACATTCATATACAATAATTTATTTAGCCATTCTCCAACTGATGGGCATCTACTCAGTTTTCAGTTTCTTGCCACTACAAAAAAGGGCTGTTGCAAACATTTTTGTACATATCGATACCTTTCCTCTTTGGGATATAAGCCCAGTAGAAACTCTGCTGGATTAAAAGGTATGCACAATTTGATAATTTTCTAATATGCCTAAAATGTTTTAAATTTCTTCATCTGGAAATTGTCTGTTCATATTCTTTGACCATTTGTCAATTGGAGAATAGCTTGAATTCTTATAAATTTGAGGCAATCCTCTATATATTTTAGAAATGAGGGCTTTATCAGAATCCTTGAATGTAAAAATGTTTTCCCACTTTATTGTTTCCCCTCTAATCTTGTTTGTATTAGTTTTGTTTGTACAATTATTTTTTAACTTAATATAATCAAAAATATCCATTTTGTGATCAATAATGATCTCTAGTACTTCTTTGGTCAAAATTCCTCCCTCCCCCACAGATCTGAGAGGTAAACTATCCTATATTTTTCTAAATTGTTTAAAATATCATTCTTTATGTCTAGATCATGAGCCCATTTCAACCTTATCTTGATATACAATGTTAGATATGCATCAGTGCCTAGTTTCTGCCATACTAGTTTCCTAGTTTTCCAGCAGTTTATGTCGAAGAGTGAGTTCTTATCCCAAAAGCTGGAGTCTTTGGGTTTTCCAAACACTAGATTACTATAGTCATTGTCTATTTTGTCCTGTGAACCTGGCCTATACTACTGATTGACTATTCTATTTCTTAGCCAATACCAAATGGTTTTTGATGATGTATATCATCAATATGATATAGCTTTATAATGTAGTTTTAGATCTGGTATAGCTAGGTCACCTTCTTTTGCATTTTTTTCATTAATTCCCTTGAAATTCTTGACATTTTGTTCTTCCAGATGAATTTTGATATGATTGTTCTAGATCTATAAAATAATTTCTTGGGAGTTTGATTGGCAAGGCACTAAATAACTAGATTAATTTATATAGTATTGTCATTTTTACTATATTTACTAGGCCTACCCATGAATACTTGATATTTTTCTAGCTTATTAGATTTGATTTTATTTGTGTGGACAATGTTTTGTAGTTGTGTTTATATAGTCCCTTAATTTCCCTTGGTAGGTAGATTCCCAAATATTTTATACTATCAACAGTTATTTTAAATGGAATTTCTTTTGTATCTCTTACATCTCTTACTGCTGAACTTTGTTGGTGATATATAAAAATGGTGATGATTTATGTGGATTTGTTATGTACCCTGCAACTTTGCTAAAATTATAGGTTGTTCATTTTGGAGAGTAGTTTGGAATTATGCTCAAAAAGTTATCAAACTGTGCATACCCTTTGATCCAGCAGTGTTACTACTGTGATTATATCCCAAAGAGATTATAAAGAAGGGAAAGGGACCTATATGTGCACGAATGTTTGTGGCAGCCCTTTTTGTAGTGGCTAAAAACTGGAAACTGAATGGATGTCCATCAGTTGGAGAATGGCTGAATAAATTGTGGTATATGAATATTATGGAATATTACTGTTCTGTAAGAAATGACCAACAGGATAATTTCAGAAAGGCCTGGAGAGACTTACACGAACTGATGCTGAGTGAAATGAGCAGGACCAGGAGATCATTATATACTTCAACAACAATACTATATGATGACCAGTTCTGATAGACCAGGCCATCCTCAGCAACGAGATCAACCAAATCATTTCCAATGGAGCAGTAATGAACTGAACCAGCTATGCCCAGAGAAAGAACTCTGGGAGATGACTAAAAACCATTACATTGAATTCCCAATCCCTATATTTATGCCCACCTGCATTTTTTATTTCCTTCACAAGCTAATTGTACAATATCTCAGAGTCTGTTTCTTTTTGTACAGCAAAATAACGTTTTGGTCATGTATACTTATTGTGTATCTAATTTATATTTTAATATATTTAACATCTACTGGTCATCCTGCCATCTAGGGGAGGGGGTGGGGGAGTAAGAGGTGAAAAATTGGAACAAGAGGTTTGGCAATTGTTAATGCTGTAAAGTTACCCATGCATATATCCTGTAAATAAAAGGCTATTAAAAAAATAAATAAATAAAATTATAGGTTGTTTCTAGTATTTTTTTTAATTGATTCTCTAGGGTTCTCCAAGAGTACTATAATATTATCTGAAAAGAGTGATAATTTGGTTTCCCCATGACCTACTCTAATTCCTTTGATCTCTCTTTCTCCTCTTATTGCCAAAGTTAACATTTCTAATACAATATTGAACAGTAATGGTGACAGTGGGTAACCTTGTCTTACCCCTGATCTTATTGGAAATGGTTCTAGTTTTTCCCCATTACATATGATGCTTGTTAATGATTTTAAATAGATACTTATCATTTAAAGGAAAAGTTCATTTATTCCTATATTCTTTAGTGTTTTTAATAGGAATGGGTGCTAGATTTTATCAAATGTTTTTCTGAATTTATTGAGATAATTATATTGTTTTTGTTAGCTTGGTTATTTACAGAGTCAATTATACTAATGGTTTTTCCTAATATTGAAACAGCTTTGTGTTCCTGGTAGGAGTCCTATTTGGTCGTGGTGGATTATCCTGGGAATCATGTTCTATAACCTCTTTACTAATATTTTATTTAAGATTTTTGCATCAATATTCATTAAGGAAATTGGTCTATAATTTTCTTTCTCTGTTTTCCTCCTACCTGGTTTAGGTATTAGTATAATGTATGTGTCATAAAAGGAATTTGATAACAGTCCTTCTTTCTCTTTTTTTCAAATAGTTTGTATAATATTGGAGTTAATTGTTCTTTAAATGTTTGGCAGCATTCACATGTAAATCCATCTGGCCCTGGAGATTTTTTCTTAGGGGTTTGAGTAATAGCGTGTTCTACTTCTTTTTCTAAAATGGGACTATTTAAATCATTTATTTCCTCTTCCTTTAATCAGGGAAATCTATACTTTTGTAGATATTTCTCCATTTCACTTAGGTTATCAAATTTATTGACAAAAAGTTGGGCAAAGTAACTCCTAATTATTGCTCTAATTTTCTCTTCATTGGTAGAAAGTTTTCCCTTTTCATTTTTGAGCCTAACAATTTGATTTTCCTCTTTCCTTTTTCCAATCAAATTAACTAAAAGTTTGCCTATTTTGTTGTTTTTTTCATAAATCCAAATCTTAGTTTTATTTATTAATTAGTTTTTTAATATTCATTTTTATTAATTTTTCCTTTTATTTTTAGAATTCCAAGTTTGGTATTTGATTGGGGATTTTTAATTTGTTATTTTTTTCTAGCTTTTTTAGTTGTAGGCCCAATTCATTAATCTTCTCTCTATATTTTCTGCAAGTAAGCATCTAGAGATGTAAAATTTCCCCTTATTACTGGTTGGATCCCACAAATTTTCTTATGTTGTCTCCTTATTGTCATTCCCTTGGATTAAATTATTGATTGTGCCCATGATTTTTTTGTTTCACCCATTGATTCTTTAGGATTAGATTTTTTATTTTCCCATTAATTTTTGGTCTATTTCCCCCTGGCCTTTTATGGAATGCAATTTTTATTGTATCATGATCCAAAAACAATTGTATTTAATATTTTTGCCTTCTTGCACTTGATTTTGAGGTCTTTATGCCCTAATATATGGTCAGTTTTTGTATAGGTTACATGAACTGCTGAGGAAAAAAGGGTACTCCTTTCTCTCTCTATTAAATTTTCTCCAAAGATCTATCATACCTAACTTTTCTAATATTCTATTTACTTCTTTACCATCTTTGTTATTTATTTTGTGATTTGGTTTATCTAGTTCTGAGAGAACAAGTTTGAGTTCATCCACTAGTATAGTTTTGCTATCTATTTTTTCTATTGTTCTCCTTTAGGAATTTAGTTGCTATATCACTTGGTACATATGCATTTATGATATTGCTTCATTATTTGTGGTACCCTTTAGCAAAATATAATTTCCTTCCTTATCTCTTTTAATAAGATCTATTTTTGCTTTTGCTTGATCTGAGATCAGGCTGGATACCCTTGCATTTTTTTTTACTTCACCTGAAGCATAATAGGTTCTGCTCCAGCTTTTTAACTTTGCTCTGTATATATCACTGAGATTTAATTGAGTTTCTTGTAATCAACATATTGTAGGATTCTGGCTTTTAATTCAGTCTGCCTTCTGCTTCCATTTTATGGGAGAGTTCACCTTATTCATTTTCACAGTTAAAACTACTCATTCTATATTTCCAACCATCTTATTTACCCCAACTAATGCTTGTCTCTTTCCTTTCCTCCTTTTCTTCCTCCCCAGTATTTTGCTTCTGACCACCACTTGCCTCAATCAGTCCTCCCCTTTTATAACCCTTGTTCTTCCTTATAACTTTTCCCTACTAGTTTTGTTTTCCCTTTTATTACACCCCACCCCTTTCCTTTTCCTTTTCTCCTTCCACTTCCCTATAAGGTGTGATATGTTTCTCTGAGAAATCAAATATATCTAATATTCTCTCTTTGAGCCAAATCTGATGGGAGTAAGATTCACACAATGTTCATGCCCCTCCCTTTTTTCCCTCAGTTATAATAGGTTTTCTTTGCCTTGTCCTCATTTTACCTCCATTTCCCTCCTTTCCCAGTACAATTTCCTTTCCACCCTATTTCTTTTTTATATTATAACAATAAAATCAAATTATACATGAACTCTATATATACCCATAACAGAGATATAGTTCTCAAGAGTTCTTTTCTTTTTATCTTTTTATGTTTGTTTTGAATTCTATATTTGCAGGTCAATTTTTTTGTTCAGCTCTGATCATTTCATCAGAAATATATGAAATTCATCTGTTTCATTGAATGTTTATCTTCTTCTGTGAAAGAAAATGTTCAATTTAGCAGGGTAGTTTATTCTTTGCTGAATTCCAAGTTCCTTTATTTTTCCAAATATCAGATCCCAGGATCTTGGACCCTTTAAGTAGAAGCTTCTAGGTCCTTAGTAATCTTGATTGTGGCTCCTTGGTATATTTTTCCCTCGATCCAATAGTTCTGAAATTTAGCCAATATTCCTTGGAGATTTCATTTCAGGATCTCTTTCAGGAGATGATCAGTGAATTCTTTCAATGGTTATTTGACTTTTGATTCTAGGACATTGGGACAATTTTCTTTGATTATTTCCTGAAAGATAATTTCTAGACTCTTTTTTTTTTTCATTGTAGTCTTCAGAAAATTCAATTGTACATAAATTGTCTCTCCTAGATCTATTTTCCAGGTCAGGTGTTTTCCTAAGTGGGTATTTTATATTTTCTTCTTCTTTTTTTCCATTTTTTGGTTTTGCTTCATTGTTTCTTGACGTCTCATTAAGTCATTCATTTCCATTTGTCACCCTTTGGGGTTTCATCTGGAGACAATGAGATAATATTTCTAAAGCTCTTACCACAATGACTGTTACAGAAAAGGTGTTAAATAAATGTTTTCATTTTCTTTATTTCTTACTATCGTCCTCTTTTCCTTCCTTCTGCATCCACAAAGTCCAAGAAAATATATGCTATTGGTGTCTCTATACTCCAGAAAAAGAAAGTGAATTATACAGAAGAAAAATAAATTGCCCTGGGCTACATGCAAAGTAAGTCCCTCTGGTTTGAGTTAAATTCAGGTTATCCTGATTCAAGATACAATATTTTAACTACCTCTGTCCCTATATATGTATATATCTATACAAATAGTTTGTGGTGTAATGTGGATGAGCTATGGAGACTAAACCATTGCCAATCAGAAGAATAACCAAGAGAGAGTAACAACATGTTAAACCAGAGAAAAAAAGGATAGTTTCTAAGTGAAATAATTAAGAAGCAATAGAGAGGTCAAGAAGGACATTGAGAAAATAAAATATGTGCATGTATATGAACATATATATATATATATATATATATATATATACATATATGTGTATGTGTGTCAATAAATCATTGTGGATATTACTTTAAACAGTTGATGTTTATTGATAATGTCAGAAGCTAGACTGCAAAATCTTAAGAAGAGGGTAAGAAGAGGGGAAATATTTGTTTAGGTAACTTTTCTTGAACTTTTTTGATAAGAAAAGAAAGAGTTCTATAAGATGGTACCTAAAGGGGATATTGGAATTGAATGATTTCATTTTTCTTTCAAATCAGAATAGGGAAATACAAATATGTGTATGTATCTGCTATCAATGGGAAAGGAATTAGTAGATAGAGGGAGGCTGAATATTAGAAAGAATATGGGGATGTTAGTTGAACCAATCTACTGGAAGAACACAAGAAGATGGAATTAAGAGTATATTTACTTGGAAAGACTGGCCAATTTTATCTGAGACTAAAGTAAAGTAGAAAATTGTAGGTGATACCCAATGATTGTGAGATGGATAGGATAAGCATGAATTTTCTTCTTAAAGAGAGTTTTCCAGTGAGAGAAGGGGGAGAGTTAGTATGTGGAAGGCTTACACAGAGAACAGAAAGTCCAGTATAGCCAGTGTAGTGAATGAGATGGTAATATTAAGTTATGTGCATTGTTAGTTAAATTGCTGCTCCATAAGAATAATTTCTTCTGTAATTTTTGGTGTTGATGACCTAATTTTGAATTAACTTTGAGATTCAATAAAGAAATTTGTATGATTGTCAATTTTTCTAAACATTTTTGGTGAGAACATCATCAGCTAAGTTCATGCTAACATTGGCATTGGAGACCTTTTTTAATTCCACTTTAAGTCATTTGACAATTTTCATCTGAATGTACAGATCTTTCATTGATATTTGATAAATCCAAAGGCATAAAAATGTAATAAATATTTCCTATTATTGAATAAAGAATCCTTGTTCCAAAATATTTTATGGGATTTTTATGTGTTTATCATATTCTCTGACAATGTCTTGCAAGATTCTTACACCTTTTTTGATGACAAAATTTCCTATATCTGTTTCATTCATTTTGTGGGTATTTTTATTATGGTCCTTTCAAATCTATTATATTTTATTTTGTAGTTGGGGAAATGTCCATCAAGGCTGACATTTAATTGGTTTAAATTGCTTTAAATGTATAATTACTATCAAGCTTTAACTTGGAGGTGCCAATAAGTTACTTAACCTATTCAGTTTACATGCTTTTCTATTAGTAGCTTTATGTCTATATGAATTTTGCCTGGTAAAGACCAATATATTTATAAGCATCTCATGTATACTGATCGTTTTACTTATAACACTGAAAATTAAAGGTTATGAATATTATTTTGGATTTGAGAAAAAAGTGAGACTCATATAGATTTAGAAACTTGTTCATTGTCTTATGGCTGTAAAGGGACAGAGAAATCAGTGTAAACATTTATTAATAACTTAAAATATAACAGGCACAAATGATGAAATTATCTTCCTTTACAAAGAGTTTATATTATAATGTAGAAGACATAAAGAATATTCTCTCTATGTGTGTTTCTCTTGGTGTCTCTCAAGCTCTATCTCTCTTTCTCCCTTCCTCCATTCTTCCCTTTCTTCCTCCCTCATTTTTTCCTTTCCTTCCTCCCTTCCTCCTTCCTCTCTCTCTCCCTTCCTGTCTCTCTGTACATACCACATCACAGGAGAGTACTGAGAAATGCTTAAAACTAGCTCTCCAAAAATATCAATTATGCCTTTAATTTAATGTGAATTATTAGCAATTTCTTTTTTATTTTTATAAATCAACAATCTCAAAATAAGAAATCACATTCTAATATGTCACATTTGCTAATTTCCTAGGTATAAATGGCTATCCTAAAAATTTGACAATCAACTTTCAATAGTCAGTTCAAGCTGACTATAGCAAGTATGTACACACACACACACACACACACACACTCACCACATGTGCATATCCATAAAGTCTTCCAAAAATAGCTTAGTGCAGTTTGAAACTACACATTTATATGTATATGTATGTGTGAATACACACATAATGTAAATGTATATATAGAAATGTCTTTGTGTATTTATACATATATGTTTATATTCTTTATGTGGGTAAGATGTATGTGTATAAGTATGTAATTTTACAAGAAGAAATAGAAAGTAGTTAAAAACAAAATAGAGGCCCTAGTAATGTTGAAAATGAAAAAAAAAAAGTCTTTAAGTATAACATGCAAGTGACTTATTCTATGAGGTGGAGGTGAGGAAAGAGTTGATTTCTTTTGTGAGACTACCTTCAAGATAGATACATAGATAGATAGACAGACAGACAGAGACAGAGACAGAGACAGAAATAGGAAATGTGGTGATGTGTGAGGAAGAAAGTGTTTACCAGTCTGGCTAGATTTCAAAGCATAGTAATTGGAGTAATGTCCACTTAGATTAGAAAGATAGGTTAAGGAAAGATTTCATAGGGCTTTATATGCTAAAGATTGGAATTTATACTCAATTATAGAAGACATAAGAAGTTATTTGGGTTTGTTGGATAAGGTAGCCACATGGTCAGATATAAACTTGCAGAAAATCTTTTGTGCAAAAGTGTGGAAGACAGATTAAAGAAGTAGGGAAGGAAACCTAGTTTTAAATTTGCAATAATGATCTAGATGAGAGAATTGATAAGGATTTTTTAACTAAGGGAGTAACTGTTGGAATTCACGGGAGCTGTTGGAATACATGGGAGCCACCTGACAGTGGCTGCTGGAGACCAACCCAGACCTGCAGAATGGATCTTCTCTTGTGAGAGGATGATACAAGGAGACCAAGAGGCAGTTGCTGTTCTCTGGTCTGACTGAGAAGCCATTGCATTGTCTGACCTCTCTCTTCTTCCCTCTGCCTCCAATTTATCTCATTCCCAGTCCACAACACCTGTGTCAGCAAAGGCTGCCTTGCAACTTCTTCAGATGTTATGATCCACAGCTGTGGAAGCTCTCAGAGAATTGACCTGTCCCTTAACAAGTAGCTATGTGAATAAAGAAAAAAAATTCAGATATAGAAAGTTTTTTGGTGGCAGGAACTTTAAGAACAGTCAACAGTTTGCAAATGTATGGGAAAAGGAAGAATGGCATTCAAGTGTAACATAGAATACAAATTTAAAAGATTCCAAGAAGGGTAGTATCTTCAATAGTCATAAGGAGAAATTTTATATATAATATATATATATACACACACATACATACATATATATGTATATATATATATATATATATATATATATACATGCACACACATACACATATGTTGTATCAATATATACATATGTGTGTGTACTCATAAATATGTATTTGTATATTTATATGTATGTGTGTATTATGTATATATGTATATATATATATATATATATATATATATACACACACACACACACATCTTCCATCATGGTTTGCATATATATGCATTTTATTAAGAAGAGATAATCTCAAATGATGGAACAGTAAATTCATTCATTGCTATATACTTTAATAAGGGAAAATTTGGAAGAAATTAAAAGCAAATATTACAACCTTTTCCCTCAAAGTAGTTACAGAGCAATAGGAAGGATGCAACATGTATCCAAAGAATATGTCAAGAAATAGAAAGTGATAGCCATGAAGGCAAAATTCCAGATAAAATTAAAAAGCACATTTTGATAAGGAAATGAACAATTTGAGCTGGTGAAATGGGAAAAAGTTTAATTCAGCAACTAGTCACAATTTGCTGTAATAGTTTCTCTTTTTATTTAATAAACTGTTACCTTTTATAAAATTGTATTTAGTGAATAATGTTGGAGTGGGGTTTTATGCTACATCAATAATCTTTTGTGTAAAATTTCAATGTAACATGCTTCCTGTAGGTATTATAAAAAGTATTTCAGATAATTTACAGCCTATCATATGTAGCTAGAACACAAACTGGGCCTAGCGTCAGAAGACAAAAGTTGAAATCTGGCATAAGATACTAGTTATGTAAATTTAAGAAAGTATGAAATATTATAATAAAATGAGAATAATGAGAGTATCATTCTCCCAGAGTTATCATAAGAATTAAATAAAAGAATATTTATAAATAACTTAGCATAGTGCCTAGCAATTAGTAGGCTGGTAATAATAATAACAATAATAATAATATCATTTGTATAGCACTTGCTATGTGTCAGGCAGTATACTTATTGACTTAAAATTATTATTTCATTTGAGCCTTATAAAAAGCCTGGGTGGTAGATGCTATTATAATCTCTTTTTTTCCAATGAGGAAACTGAAACAAACAGAGATTAGGTAATGTGACCAGGATCATGCAATTAATAAATGCTCCTAAGGCTAGATTTGAACTCAGATCTTTCTGACTAGTTTTAATAGTCTATCCATTGAGCTACTTGACTAGACATCCATATACATGTATACCAATCTATATACATATGCTTAAAATTTTATATGTGCATTCACATAATTTACACATGTAGGCATGTGTACACACATATGTGCACACATATACACCTGTGTCCTGTGTAAATTCTAGTTATTATTTTCCTTTATATATGTTATATGTTATATATAATATATTATATGTTTACATATATATGCACATATATACATATATACATATGTACATATACATATATATGTATATATATGTATATGTATATATACGTATATATATGTATATATGTATGTATATATATATATATATATATATATATATATATATATATATATATATATATAAAACAACAATATGAAAACTCATCCCACCAATAGATTGTGCTATAGTCTGTCTCACTAAATGAGTTTCCAGGTTCATATGTTGTTTGCTAGGTGCTAAATTAAAATGAATGTTTCTTTCAGTGCAAAACTGTAGTTTCTTTTGCTCTTTCTACCTTGGAACTCATTATTTTATTTTGTAATCCTTCCAGGAGTTTTATACCACAATTTAAAAATCTCTAAAGAAAGTACATAGCATTAAATTGTTTAATAATCTAATATAAACATCTTGGTGCAGCAGAAAGAAAACTAATTTTGGAATCAAAACATGGTAGTTTGAGTTCTACCACTAGCTGTATAACTTTGTGAAGATTGCTTCCCAAACCATATATAAAATGAAGAAACTGGACTCTATAGAGTCTAAGATCTTAGAATAGTATTAAATATGGTGTTTCTGAACAAGCAGTGTATAAAACATTAGTCTGGAGGCAGTAGGACCTGAGTTCAAATCCTAGCTTATACACTCCATACTTACTAGCTTCATGATCCTATGAAAATTACATAATCTCAACTGACTCACCAAAACAAACTAACAAATAAAAAAATCAAAAACATATGTTGTACTTAATGGTGAGAACCTCTTTTATAGGTCCCTGACATGGAATATAGGGTTCATCAAAAAGGAAAGACAAGTTTATTACCTATTTATGGAATATTCCATGTTCTTTATGTTTAATTTCAATTAAAGTAAAATTAGATTATCTTGTTTCTATTATTCATTTTACTTTGAGTGCAAGGATGGAAACTGATCCATTTTTCTCTACATTGACAAAAATCTTAATGTGAGCTGTATAATCAGAAGACTCCCCCCAAAAAAACTCTCTGTAAGTAGAAAAAATTGTTAAGGAGAGTTATTTTTGCTGAATTCCCCTAAGATTGAAACTAGCTTAAGTAAATCTCAGATTCCAAAGTTGTTGGCCATAAATTACATATATCTTCTATTCATTCTCTTAGTTATAACCACCAACAACTTTGCTAAACAAACAAAAAAACACGGTTCTTGAAACTGGGAAAAGGTAAATGGTGCCCATATTGACTTCGAACCAACCAATATTTTCAAGATGTTTTTTGATAACAGAAAAATTATTCCTGATTCTCACAAACATAGGGAAGAAAGAAACTAATTACAAATCTGTATTACATAACAGCCCATGACCACTATAAATAAATAAAAACACCAAAAAATTACAACCTATTTATGCAGAATCTTTTGTAGGATATTAGAATCTCAATGACTTTGCATGTCCACCACATATCCTGAAGTAGGGCTAAGCAAGCACTTTCAGAGAATGAACAGGGTCCAGGGAAAAGGAAGGTGAAGAGAGAAAACAACTGCAATTCTGGGCCTTGGCCTGGCTGATTAATCATTTGAAAACTGGCACAGGGGGAAGGTAATGAGGGGCCTGATTGCAGCACAAATTGGCCCATCTCAATGCAGAGCATCCAAAACAGTTAAGAAGCTGATTTCTTTGAAGCCAGTGGGCAGTGACAATAAAGGGTCCCTGTGCCATGCTGAGAGGCAAATAATCATCTCCCCAGCTCCCCCACCACTTTCTCAAAATGTGTTTAGGTCACTAATGAAAATGAGTCTGGAGGCATCCTATGGGTCAACATTTTGCACATCAGAAAAGCACTATACAATTCTACCCATGCGACAAGTCTGCTAAGACATCACGCAGGGCTGCTGGAATAGGACTGGAAACTTGTGGGTCAAGAACAACATGAATTCTTAATGCAGCGTAGTCTAAGGACAGAATAGCAGGGGGAGTTTCATATTTAATTATTTATCTTGTTCATTTATAAAAATAAACCTAATATCTAGGCTGGTTGGTGCATATAGAAGAGAAGTGTTTATATTAATAAATAATATGAATGAACTGGCTGTCTATAAAACCTGGTTTCTTGAATATTATGAAGATTGAACCTATCTGTCCTGGAAGTACATTACAATAAAAGCTGATTCCTTATCTTCATACATACTGCCCACAACTTCAGAAAAATAGGGGATATAAATTTGATACTTGGAGATCCTACTAGTAGGCATGGGAAGATTACAGAATCTGTCCATTCTTCAAGATTTACATTATTCTCAAGTTGGGTAGTAGATGTAGAACCATCTAATATTTCTATGTTAAAAGACAAAAGAGGGGTTAAGTATCTTTAAAACTATTACAAGACAATTCCAATAAAGCAGTTTAGATAGTGGCTATAGCTTCTCCATGTAAATTTCTTTATAACTAAGAATCTAACCATGTTCCCATATGACAAAATATGTACATATCCTTGTTAAATCAGCATGTATTGATGTGGCTATATGTGTGTAACAATTACCAATTGTTTAAACAATGGACACTGAGCCACAGACTCAAAGTTCTTTATTGATAACATATCAAATGTTGATACAATCTAGGAATAGAAGTGCACATTTCATTTTGCTATCTTCTCATCAGATCACATTCAAAGGATTCTATTCACTTTGGTATGTCATGATTTTTAAAAGACTTGGATAAACTGGATAGTAGCCAGAGGAAGGAATTCAGGATTTTAAAGGACCTTGAGACTAAGACATGAATGAATAAAGTAAAGAAACTAAGCTGATTTAGATTGGAGAATAAATTTAGCTGTCCTCAAAAATTTGAAGGGCTGTTGGATAGAGAAGGAATTATGTTTGTTATGTTTTGAAGAGAAAACTTTTGGTTTATTATTAAGAAAATGTCCTAAAAATCAGTTGTAAAAATGCAATAAATTGCTTAAGAGGTAATTGGTTTCCCTTTATTGGACGTCTTTAGCAGAAGCTGTATGAATGCTGGTTGAGTACATTATACAGGGATTCATTTTATGAGTTTTCTTCTACTTCTAAAATTTTTCATTTTTTAAAAAATTTGCCTATAAGTACTAGAAACAAATGACAAATAATGGAGCATTGGAATTGACCTAGTACTGACAGAAAAAAGAAAACATCCATTTTTTTAATGTAACAGACAAGTGCCAAAGGAATACCATAGAATCTTGTTGCCAGGGTGGGTGGAGCCAAGATGGTGGAGAAGGCACACAAGATTTTAAGCTCCTCTCATACCCTCATGACCAATTATTAAATTCAGCCTCAAAAATAGCTCTTGACTGGTAAAACCCACAAAGATTAGAGATACAACAATTTACCAGCCAAAGATAATCTGGAAGATTGGCAGGAAAGGTTTCTCCTGAGGGGCCAGAGCAGATAAGCACAAGCAGAGAGATAGGAGAGACTAGCGTCTAGAGTGGACCAGGGAAGAGGTGGCCTCTGTGGCTAGAAAAGTTATAGAGACGACTCTGCCATAGGCTGACTGCTCTGCCTTGATTACAAAGCAGACCAGCAGAGGAATTAAAGCTAAAGGTAGAGGATACTCTAAAAATTCCAGAACCTAACAAGATCTGGCTATACTCACTCCAAACTGGAAGTGACTCAGTACAGACTACACCACAGCTGTGCAGCTGCAATCTTCTAGCAGGCAGTCACTAATCTGCATGACAGGGTAGTGCAGCCCGGGACAGCCTCTAATCTGCACAATGGGGGACTCGGTCTGGGGCAATAGAAATTGCACAGCACAATTGTGCTTCATGGGCAGAGACACTTCCGGTCTGTGCAAGACTATTCTCTGGACAACTGCCAATACCCACAGCCCCACTGTGGGCTTTGGCTTGGGGTAGTGACGCTTTCACTCTCAGCCTCTAATCTCAGGGCAGTTGCTAATCCACAAAGTAGGGTTCTTCACAGGGCACTTCTACAGCTCAACCCAGGCCCAGTTACTTCCAGTGGGGAATTTTTTCCCAGAGCACTTTCGAACCCCTCAGCCCTTTGCAGCCCATTGGCAGGACAGCTACTTTCCATACACTTATCACTGCTCTGCAGAGGAAGCTGGTAGCCTCCTGGCCCTGAAGGCAGACGGTGCAGGTTTTAAAAAAATGAGTATAAGAAAGAAATCAGGTTTTCAACCCCAATAATAGCAGACAGTCTCAAGACAATTGTTGGTCCCCAACACAAAAGGCTCTCCTAGAAGAGACTATTAAAAATCTTAAAGAAGATCTAGAAGAAAAATGAGGAAAGGAAAGAGAAGCTATGCAAGAGAGTAACAAATTCCTGAAATGTGAATTGGAAAAGGTAAAGAAATGCCAGGAAAGTAGGATTAGTGACTTGGAAAAAGAAAATAACAATTTAAAAAAATTAGTGAAATGGAAAAAAAATTCCATAGAGCAAAACAACTCATTAAACACTCAATTGGACATATACAAAAAATAAGTAAAAAAAGCTAATGAGGAAAATAACTCATTAAACATCAGAACTGAACAAATAGAAAAGAATGATTCATTGAGACATCAAAAATCAGTCAAGCAAAACAAAAAACAAAAAAAAAAAAAAAAGAAAGAAAGAAAAGAAAAGAAAAAAAAAAAGAAAAATTAGAAAAAAAATAAAATATCTACTTGGAAAAACAACATATCTGGAAAATAGATCTAGGAGAGACAATCTGAAGATTATTGAACGTCCTGAAAATTATGAGTAAAAAAAGAGCCTAGATACTATTTTACAGAAAATCATCAAAGAGAACTCTCCAGATATAATAGAATCAGAGGGTAAAATAGGTGTTGAAAAAAATTCATTGAACACCTTGTGAAAAACACCCTAAAATAAAAACTCCAAGGAATATTATGGCCAAATTTCAGAACTATTAGACTAAAGAAAAAATATTACAAGCAGCCAGGAAAAAAAACAATTCAAATATTGAGGTGCCACAATAAGGGTCACTGAAGATCTGGCTGCTTCAACATTAAAGGATCGAA
The DNA here is from genome assembly GCF_902635505.1 of Sarcophilus harrisii. Taxonomy (NCBI): domain Eukaryota; kingdom Metazoa; phylum Chordata; class Mammalia; order Dasyuromorphia; family Dasyuridae; genus Sarcophilus; species Sarcophilus harrisii. Next base: position 374,028,654 of record NC_045426.1, on the reverse strand, counting down.
GGGTCTGGAATCTGATATTCCAAGAGGCAAAAGAACATGGACTGTATCCAAGAATTAAATACCCAGTTAAGCTGAGCATTTTCTTCCATGGAAGAAGATGGACATTTAATGAAACAGATGAATTCCATTTGTTTCTAAGGGCAAAAAAAGGTCTAAACAAAAAATTTGATATTGAACCATAGGACTCAAGAGAAGCAGAAAAAAGGTACAAAGAATTCTTGAGAACTGTATTGCTGCTGTGGATATACATAAAAACCACATGTATAATTTGATTTTACTGATATAAAAAGGGAAGTAGAAATGGAAAGGGGATAGTGTCAGAAAAAGGGAAAAGGGGAGATAAAAAGAGGGAAACTACATCCCATGAAGAGGCAAAGGAAACCTGTCATATCTGAGGGAACTTAGAGAGGGGGAGGAATATTGTGTGAATCTTACTCTCATCAGAGTTGACTCAAAGAGAAAATAATTGACATATTTGTTTTACAGAGAATCTTCTCTCATGTCATTAAAAAGTGAGAGAGAAAAAGAGAAAAGGAAAGGAGTAATAAGGGAAGGGTACAAGAAAGGGGAAGGAATTCAAAGGGAGGAGGAAAGGATCCTAAAGAAGGAAAGCTGCATAATGCTAGTGGGGCTCATAAGTTTAACAACAGGGAAGGTGGTAAGTGAGGGTAAGAAAAAGAAAAGCATAATCTGGGGATAATAAAATGGCAGGAAATACAGAATTAATAATTTTAACCATAAATGTGAATGGGATGAACTCTCCCATAAAGAGGAGGCAGATAGCAGACTGGATCAAAAGTGAGAACCCTAAAACATGTTTTACAGGAAACACATTTAAAGCAGGGAGATATATACAGAGTAAAGGTAAAAGGCTGGAGCAGAATTTATTATTCTTCAGGGGAAGTCAAAAAAGCAGGGGTAGCCATCCTTATCTCAGATCAAGCAAATGCAAAAATTGATCTAATCAAAAGAAATAAGGAAGGAAACTATATCTTGCTGAAGGGTAGCTTAGACAATGAAGCAATATCAATACTAAACATATGCACCAAGTGGTATAGCATCTAACTTCCTAAAGGAATAGTTAAGAGAGTTGCAAAAAGAAATAGCAAAATTGTAATAGTGGGAAAGCTCAACTCTCAGAATTAGAGAAATCAAACCACAAAACAAATAAAAAGAAATTAAAGAGGTAAATAGAATATTAGAAAAATTAGGTATGATAGATCTTTGGAGAAAACTGAATGGTGACAGAAAGGAGTATACTTTCTTCTCAGTAGTTCGTGGAAACTATACAAAAATTGACCATATATTAGGACATAAAGACCTCAAAATTAAATGCAGGAAGGCAGAAATAGTAAATGCTTTCCTTTCAGATCACGATGCAATAAAAAGTACATTCAACAAAAAGTTAAGGATAAATAGACCAAAAAGTAATTGGAGACTAAATAATCTCATCTTTAAGAATAATTGGGTGAAACAGCAAATTATAGGCACAATTAATAATTTCACTCAAGGTAATGACACAAAAATCTGTGCGATGCAGCCAAAGTGGTAATAAGGGGAAATTTCATGTCTTTAGAGTCTTACTTGAATAAAATAGAGAAAGAGAAAATCAATGAACTGGGCTTGCAACTTAAAAAGCTAGAAAAAGACCAAATTAAAATACCCAATCAAATACTAAACTTGAAATTCTAAAATTAAAAGGAGAAATCAATAATATTGAAAGAAAAAAATCTATTGAAATAATAAATAAAACTAAGAGTTGCTTTTATGAAAAAAACAACAAATTAGATAAACCTTGGGTAAATCTGATTAGAAAAAGGAAAGAGGAAAATCAAATCGTTAGTCTTAAAAATGAAAAGGGAGAACTTTTTACCAATGAAGAGGAAATTAGAGTAATAATAAGGAGTTACTTTGCCCAACTTTTTGCCAATAAATTTGATAACCCAAGTGAAATGGATGTTTACTTCCAAAAATATGGGCTTCCCAGATTAACAGAGGAGGAAGTAAATTGCTTAAATAGTCCTATTTCAGCAAAAGACATAGAACAAGCTACTAATCGACACTAAGAAAAAAAAAATCCCCAGGACCAGATGGATTTACAAGTTAATTCTACCAAACATTTAAAGAACAATTAGCCCCAATGCTATATAAACTACTTGAAAAAATAGGAAATGAAGGAGTCCTACCAAATTCTTTTTTATGACCCAGACATGATACTGATACCTAAACCAGGTAGGTTTATTTGTATTGAACATAGAGAAGGAAAATTATAGACCAATTTCCCTAATGAATATTAATGCTAAAATCTTAAATAAGATATTATCAAAAAGACTACAGAAAATCATCCCCAGGATAATACATCATGATTAAGTAGAATTTATACCAGAAATGCAGGGCTGTTTTGATATTAGGAAAACTATTAGTATAATTGACTAGGTCAATAACCAAATTAACAAAAAAAAAAAAACAAACAAACAAAAACAAAACAAAACAAAAAACATGTAATCATCTCAATAGATGCAGAAAAAGCATTTGATAAAATCCAACATCTATTCCTATTAAAAACGCTTGAGAGTATAGGAATAAATTAACTTTTACTTAAAATAATCAGTAGCATCTATTTAAAACCATCAGTAAGTGTCATATGTAATGGGGATAAACTGGAACCATTCCCAATAGCATCAGGAGTAAAACAAGGATGCCTACTATTACCATTACTATTCAATATTGTATTAGAAATGCTAGCTTTGGCAGTAAGAGTTGAGAAAGAGATGAAAGGAATTAGAGTAGGTAATGAGTAAATCAAACTATCACTCTTTGCTGATGATATGATGGTATACTTAGAGAATACCAGAAATTCTACTAAAAAGCTATTAGAAATAATCCACACCTTTAACAAAGTTGTAGGATACAAAATAAACCCACATAAGTCATCAGCATTGTTAGATATCACTAACAAAATCCAACAGTTAGAGTTACAAAGAGAAAAAAAAACATGTAATTATCTCAATAGATGCAGAAAAAGCATTTGATAAAATCCAACATCTATTACATTTAAAGTAACTACTGATAGTATAAAATATTTAGGAATCTATCTGCCAAGGGAAAATCAGAAATTATATAAACAAAACTACAAAACACTTTCCACACAAATTAAGTCTGATCTAACCAATTGGAAAAATATTAAATGCTCTTGGATAGTTTGAGCAAATATAATAAAGATGACAATACTACCTAAATTAATCTATTTATTTAGTGCTATACCAATCAGACTCCCAAAAAACTATTTTAATGACCTAGAAAAAATAACAACAAAGTTCATATGGAAAAACAAAAAGCCATGAATTTCAAGGGAATTAAAATCAAATGAAGGTGGCCTAGCTATACCAGATCTAAAATTATATTAGAAAGCAGCAGTCACCAAAACCATTTGGTATTGGCTAAGAAATAGACTAGTTGATCAGTGGAATATATTAGGTTCAAAGGACAAAACAGCCAATAGCTTTAATAACCTAGTGTTTGACAAACCCAAAGACCCCAGCTTTTGGGATAAGAACTCACTATTTGACAAAAACTGCTGGGAAAACTGGAGATTAGTATGGTAGAAACTAGGCATTTACAGACACTTAACACCATACCAAGATAAGGTCAAAATGGATTCATGACCTAGGCATAAAGAATGAGATTATAAATAAATTAGAAGAACATAGGATAGTTTACCTCTCAGACCTGTGGAAGAAGAAGGGATTTATGACCAAAGAAGAAGTAGAGATCATTATTGATCACAAAATAGAAAATTTTGATTTTATCAAATTGAAAAGGTTTTTACAAACAAAACTAATACAGACAAGACTAGAGGAGAAGCAATAAACTGGGAAAAAAATTTTACAGTCAAAGGCTTTGTAGACCTCATTTTCACAATATATAGAGTATTATCTCTACTTTATAAGAAATCTAGCCATTCCCCAATTGATAAGTGGTCAAGGATATGAACAGACAATTCTCAGATGACGAAATTGAAACTATTTTTAGCCATATGAAAAGATGCTCCAAGTCATTATTAATTAGAGAAATGCAAATTAAGACAACTCTAAGATAGCACTACACACCTGTCAGAGAATGACAGGGAAAGATAATGCAGAATGTTGGAGGGGATGTTGGAAAACTGGGAAACTGATATATTGTTAGTGGAATTGTGAATACATCCAGCCATTATTAGAGCAATTTGGAACTATGCTCAAAAAGTTATCAAACTGTGCATACCCTTTGATACAGCAGTGTTACTACTGGGCTTATATCCCAAAGAGATTTTATTTTATTTTATTTTATTTTTTAGTGGAGCACATTCAGCCTTTTTTTTCCAAAGAGATTTTAAAGAAGGAAAATGGACCTGTATGTGCAAGAAGGTTTGTGGCAGTCCTGTTTGTAGTGGCCAGAAACTGGAAACTGAGTGGATGCTCACCAATTGGAGAATGGCTGAACAAATTGTGATATATGAATATCATGGAATATTATTGTTCTGTAAGAAATGACCAGCAGGATGATTTCAGGAAGGCCTGGAGAGATTTACATGAACTGATGCTTAGTGAAATGAGCAGGACCAGAAGATCATTATATATTTCAACAACAATACTATATGATGTTCAGTTCTGATGGAAGTGGCACTATTCAACAATGAGATGAAACAAATCAGTTCCAATAGAGCAATAATGATCTGAACTAGCTACACCCAGGAAAAGAACTCTGGGAGATTACTATGAACTTCTACATAGAATTCCCAATCCCTCTATTTTTGTCCATCTGCATTTTTGATTTCTTTCAAAGGCTAATTTTATACTATTTCCAAGTCCGATTCTTTTTGTACAGCAAAATAACTGTTTGGACATGTATACATATATTGTATTTAACTTATACTTTAACATATTTAACATATATTGGTCAACCTGCCATCTGGGGTAAGGGGTGGGGGAAAGGAGGGAAAAAATTGGCACAAAAGATTTTGCAATTGTTAATACTGAAAAATTACCCATGCATATATCTTGTAAATAAAAAGCTATAATAAATAAAAAAGGAATCTTGTTGCCAACCAGAAGTAATCCCTGTATATATATAAATGAAACAGTCTGAATTATGCAGAGCATGTATTTAGAGAAAGGATGGCCTTAAATATCATTTAGTCTTTCATTTTGAAGATGAGAGAGAACTGACATCTGGAAGAGGATTGTGCTTGTTCTAGGCTATGCTAGTGATTAGTGGAAGTACATAGATTTTTTTGCTCAAATTCTTTGATTTCTCTATTGTCAAAATTGTTTGCAATGCATTTCACATTATGTTTAATAATTTATTAAATTAATATATCTAGGAATACACTTCCAAAGATGAAAGTCTTTCAAAGAAAGAAAAAAATATATTTTCAATAATCTAATCTGAGTTGAGCAAAGGAGAGTCCTTGCTATATTGTATTTTAAAGCATTCTCCTCTGAAATTAGTTTAGCCAAGAATGGAACATTATGGGAAAAGTACAGAAATGGAGATTAGATTCTAGAAGATCACAGGGTATGAACTTGAATTGAATTAATATTATTTCAAAAGATAGAATGACAGTTCAAATGATGAGAGTGATGAAGATGGCGAGTACCTTAAATCATACTATCTAGCATTATCGAACACACACACACACACACACACATATACACACATACACTACAAAAAGACACACATACACACACACAGAAGAAACAGAGACTGAGAGACAGAGAGATGCAGAAGCAGAGGCAGAAAGAGGTTACTTAATATTAAAAGATACAAAATTATGCTACATAACTATTCTCAAAATAGAGAAGGAAGGTAGTCTCTAAAACTCCTTTTTTACCCAAACCAGAGGAATCAGAAAAAGGCAAAAAGTATGCAAATATACTTGATACATTTCCTAATACTTCCTGAAGCAAAATGTTTCTATTAGTTTTATATTTAATGAGGGAAAACAACACATAAAGGGAATTGGATGGGGCAGGGGAACTATGGGTAAGAGGTGGAAAACATTTGAGAGTTAATATCCTGGAGAGAAGAATGGCCTGTACACTTTGTGAAATGATGGTCCCAGCTAGAAATCTTTCAATTAGAGAGGGCTGAAGAGATGATAGCATTAATAAAATGAGGAGTACTAACAAAAATGTTGAAATATCGAAAGGAAAAATATTTAGATTCAATATGGGGGGGGGGAAGAACAACAATATCTAATAATTAGAACTGTTTCATTGACAGTGATTTTCTCACCATTGAGGATCTCTCAGTAGAGGCTGGTAGAAGGCTTCTTAAAATTCATATTGGAATTAGATGACTAGATAAATTGTAAAATATATCTAATTCAAATCATAGTCTATAATTCAGTTTTTTTCTATCATCTTGTGAAACAGCAATAGCTCTTTTATTATCCTGTAAAATTTTGAGTTCTGGTAATGATCTATCATGAATCTGACTGTGATGGGGAAAAGGAAGGAATCCAAATACACTGCTGTGGAACTTCATTTTTCTCTGTTTATAATTTCATGCTTACTTAGAACATACACATTGTTTTTTTTCCCTAGATTTCACTATTCTGCTGTTCTATGTTATATTGTGACCAAATCTTTCTGCTGATATACTTTACACAGTAATTTTTTGTCCAGTTTCTCATTTATAATATTATATGCAATCTTTATATTGTTGAGGTCTAACTCTACCCACCATGGATTTTTCTTTTTTCCTTTGAACATTTAAAGATTATGTCTTATGGCTAAACAATTATTCCTGGAAGAATTTTCATTTAAAAATACAAAATAATGCTAATAACTATATTTGTATAAGTGACATAAAAATAAAATAGTAAAAGGAAAGGTGATTTTTTAAAAAACAACATCAGTCATAACACAATACGTCAACAGTAACCTAATACTATCATGACACTTTAAAGTTCACTTTTCAGAACTGTGTAAATCCAAGAGAAATGGGAGAGTGTAAAACTTTGGAAATAAAAGAAAATTGATTGATGCATTATCAATCCTAATAGGAATACTCATTCTCCACCTTTTGTGGTAATTCAAAATTACCACGTGCCAGGCCATAAATAAAACATAAAGCTCATAAAGAAAATATATAAAAGAAATTTATATACAATAGCATAATAAAATTAAAATTGTTACATTTAAATAAAAGGCATAACCAAATGCACACTACTAATGATGAACACTGATGAATGAGTTGACCAAAGAAAAATCTGAATAATAATAAATGTTTATGCATAAAATACTGATACCATAGAAATGAAATAGCAAAACATAAGACAAATAGAATCATGCACAAAGAAAAATGTATATATCTAAAAACTTATATTAAAAAATGTGTGTGTGTGTGCAGAACTGAAAATGTAAATAAGATGGTTGGAAAAATTAATGACTCTAGGATAATTGCAAAAGAAAAAAATGAATATCCAAATAGATTTAGGAAAAATATCTTGTATGTTAAAATTTTTAATGATAAAACTAAAAAAACAATTGAAAATAAGAAACTTGCTAAAATATTAGCTGATTAAGAAAAAACATAAAAACCATAAAATTCCTTCTAAAATGTTCTAAAAAGAGGGAAAAGTGATTTTTTTTAAACTGGCAAATTATATATCATTTCAATGGAAAATTTAAAATGCAATATTGAATAATTGCTTTTTAGTGGTTAAATAGAAGAAGATGATGATTACCGAGACAAAATGGGTTTACTAAAATATTTTTTTCCACACAATTTTATTTCCCCTGTGAAGCAAAGAAATAAGGACATGGAATGAACATATTTTTAACTTGAAAATCATGAGTTAAATTGTTGGTGGAACTTTGAATACATCCAACCATTCTGGAGAGCAATTTGGAACTATGCTCAAAAAGTTATCAAACTGTGCATACCTTTGACCCAGCAGTGTTACTACTGGGATTATATCCCAAAGAGATCATAAAGAAGGGAAAGGGACCTGTATGTGCACGAATGTTTGTGGCAGCCCTCTTTGTAGTGGCTAGAAACTGGAAAATGAGTGGATGCCCATCAGTTGGAGAATGGCTGAATAAATTGTGGTATATGAATATTATGGAATATTATTGTTCTGTAAGAAATGACCAACAGGATGATTTCAGAAAGGCCTGGAGAGACTTACGCGAACTGATGCTGAGTGAAACGAGCAGGGCCAAGAGATCATTATATACTTCAACAACAATACTATATGATGACTAGTTCTGATGAACCTGGCCATCCTCAGCAATAAGATCAACCAAATCATTTCCAGTGGAGCAGTAATGAACTGAACCAGCTACACCCAGTGAAAGAACTCTGGGAGATGACTAAAAACCATTACCTTGAATTCCCAATCCCTATATTTTTGCCCACCTACATTTTTGATTTCCTTCACAAGCTAATTGTACAATATTTCAGAGTCTGATTCTTTTTGTACAGCAAAATAACGGTTTGGTCATGTATACTTATTGTGTATCTAATTTATATTTTAATATATTTAACATCTACTGGTCATCCTGCCATCTGGGGGAGGGGGTGGGGGGTAAGAGGGGAAAAATTGGAACAAGAGGTATGGCAATTGTCAATGCTGTAAAGTTACCCATACATATAATCTGTAAATAAAAGGCTATTAAAAAAAATCATGAGTTAAAATTACATGAGTTCCAGCTTGATTTTAAAATATGTCCAAAATATTTCCAATAAAGAAAAAAAACTTCATGACAGGGTAGAATACTGAATGTAAATCTCATGGCTGTTTAGAGATAATGTTGTGAAGTTAATGCCATAAACTGAGTATAAACTAGCTACAAACTTCTTTATTTGTTTCTTCTGTCTATCTTCTCCCATGCATTTTTTTTCTTTAAATGTATACTAAATGGAGACAAAATACTCAGAAAAATATTTTGTTCAGATTAGACTCTTAGAAAACTGGCACCTTTTTACTATTATTGAAATTCACCACTCCTCCTTGCCACTTGGGTTCCACAGATAATGGCATACAAAAGTCAATTGCTACTTACTCTTAGGAATTCTTGAAAACAATGTGCACATAGAATTCAGCTAGACCATGGAAATACAAATATATTTTGACAATGCAATCCAAATTATTCAAATGACAAAGAAAATGGGAAGCAGTCTACTGATACAAAGAATTTGGAACTCAACAATGTCACAACTTGGATTAAAAAAAATAAACCAAAAAACGAAAACAAGATAAAAAACAAAATAAACAGATAAGAAAAACAATTTAAAAATAATTACAGTTCAGTATTATAAAATAATGTCATGAATAGTAAAATTAATAATGATTTGAGTAATATAATTACTATATAAAATATATTTGTATGTATATATATATATATGTATGCCTATATATATACACACATATATGTATGTATTTATGTGTGTGTGTTTATTAAGCTGTTTTGAGAGTGAGGGGAAGATAAAATAAGAGATCAAAGGTCCTAACTTCTTCTACAGGTATATGAGATTAAGATACATGGTAAAGACAAATAATAATCAACAGTTCAAATATTTTCTTTCCTTTTTCTCTATCAATGACAATCATTTATAGAATAGTAAGTATAGAAAAATTATTTGATTAGAAATGAAAAATCAATATAAATGAAGATGATAAGGGAGAAACTAGCAGTCCTTAATAATTTTAAGTGATAAGAGTTAGATATGATTGCTAAGTCTGCTTAGATGAGTTGTGTCAGTGGCTTATGAAAAATCATGGAAGATGGTAAGAAATGTATGAAATATGAACAGATTTTTAATTTTCAAAGAAGACAATGGATTCTTCAAATATAGACTGCTTAATTTGACCATTCAGTGTTCAGTAATATGTTCTGAAGTTCTGGTAATTAAAGACAATTTTGAAAAGTGTTAGAAAATGAAGTGGTTATCAAAATTCTCACTTTGTTTCTTTTTATGATAAGGCTGATAGTCTGATTTATTACAGGAATGATGCAAATACTTTAGTAATATTCTTATTCTTTTAACAATAAAATATTGGAGACAATTTAGTTAACATGAAGTTGAATGGGCCTGAGGTCAGTGGAGGATTAATACCCAGGACATTTATATTTCATTCATCTTTTATAATAAACAACCTCTGTAAGAATGACTAATGGTTCTGAGGAGACTAGATAGATTGGGTTTGAATGAACTATAGAAAGTTTGGTACCCAGTTCAGAGGTTTTTCAAACTTAGCTTTATTTCTTGCCTCTTATAACTTGATTGACAGTCTCCTGAAAACAAGACCTCTCAAGAGAATCCCATTTTTACAGGCATGATGGGAAGCAGTTTCACCTATTTTATTGAGTATGAATCAAGTGGATAGGGACCTAATCTTAAGTTAAGTGGGATATTTCATCTGTCCCTTGGTTCTATTTCTTCCTTTAGAAAGCTCGGCACCCCTTTATAGAAACACTTACCTTTCTGTACGCATTTTAAGTATAATTCTATCAAAAGACAGAGATGTGAATTAGGTAGCCTGTAAACGTTTCTTCTAGGCCTATAACTTTTTGATTTTCTATACATACATATATATATATATATATATATATATATGATTTTAGGCATTTAAATTTTAGGGCTTCTAAATTAATGCACGGTTTACATTGGGAGTAGGGCTTAATACATGGTTTTTAATCTGGTTTAGTGTTCTCATGTAAACTTTAGTTCATGATATATTTCCAGATCTGTCACCTATTCATTAAGCATGATAACACAATATGTTGTTAGACTTCATATGAAAGTTCAAATGGAGCTGATTTAGCACTAGTCCCATTAGAATTAGAACAAGTGCAGGATAGATTTTGTTATCCATTGATGCAAAGTACATAAAATATAAGCAATTATTATTATCATCATCATTACTAATATCATTAATAATTTTATTTGACTCATTTTGCATGATCATTTTTCTATTTTTTTTTAACAAATGTAACTTTTAAAACTGTTATCTGATTTCTTAGGCACTGCTTTTTTCACACAGCTACATTATTATGCAAGGTTAATGAAAAGCCACAGTTCTAAAAGGTAAGTATGAAAAGACTGACAAATGGGAACGGACAATCTGGTTTTGACCAAAATAAGAATGGTCCCAATCTCATTTTTATCCTTGTGAATCTTAATTAGACTTATGGTAAGCCGCATTAGTATTAATAAGGATTAATGTCATTGATTGTGATAAGCAGAGCATACAAATCAATATATGCTTCCATATCAATATGTAAACAGAGACAAGAATAACCATTTCAGTTCTTAATGGCAAATTTTGCACAGAGTTCAATATTTGCTATGTGGATTTGAAACAACTCAAGGAGCTGGGATCACAAGCTTTGTACACAAAAGGAAAGTCTAATTGTGATGGATAAGTTTTAGAACCAGTAAAAAAATTACTTTGATAGACACAAAAGTGCCACCACTGACTCTGAGATTTATTTATACAGTGTGTTCTCTACCAAAGTCTTGGCTTGTCTTCTCAGTTCCAAGTCATTAAAAAGTAGAAGTAAGATCAACTACTTCCTCAACCAGTCTCTGCTGAGGGCTTCCCATGACATAATAAGGCCCTAAATTAGACACTGTGGAAATTACAAGGAGAGTATTAGAAAATGAATTTCAGTCTTTGCTCTCAAGAAGCTTATAATAATTTGTTGAAAAGAAAACCGATGTAAATCAAAGAACTGAAGAATAATACAAAACTTAGAGCATCAAGTGTAAATAAAAAGATTCCTAAGTTTCTTTCCACCACAAACTCTATAATCCAGTGCTTCTAAAGTGTGGCAACACCCCAAGTATCATAGGTTTAAAAATGAACATTTTTAATGGTTGGAGGGGATAAAGTAGGTTTCATGGATGTTCAACTTGTGAATACTCTAGAATGAATAGTGTGGAATAGATGAAGAAGACTAAGGAAAACAAGAATGAAGAATAGCATGAGAAAAACTGTTTAGGAGGAATTGGAAATAGTTGCAGGATGGACTTTGAGAAGGCAGATCTGAATGTCACAAAATACTGCTGATATGTAGCAAATTTTTGTGAAAACATAGATGTGTTTATACATTGTGAGGGTGACACCAGGTCCAAGACCTGTTCCTTAGTACTAAGTTTAAAGACTCAATTTTATTGTTCAGCCAAGGAAAATTAATCTTTGGGGAAGTGATTCAAATTTACAAATAAACAAAAAAGACCTGACATTCATGTAAATGATTTCATTTGCAATGAGGATACATAGCGCCTTTATTTCATACTAATCTTTATTTTTCCTATTTTACCCTGTGCCTTACTACTTCTTTTTTTTTTTTTTTCATTTTGTATTTTAATTTTTTTAATTTAATAGCCTTTTATTTACAGGTTACATGTATGGGTAACTTTACAGCATTAAATTTTGGCAATTGTTAATGCTGTAAAGTTACCCATACATGTAACCTGTAAATAAAAGGCTATTAAATTTTTTAAAAATTGCCAAACCTCTTGTTCCAATTTTTCACCTCTTACCCCCCACCCCCTTCCCCAGATGGCAGGATGACCAGTAGATGTTGTTAAATATATTAAAATATAAATTAGATACACAATAAGTATACATGACCAAACCGTTATTTTGCTGTACAAAAAGAATCAGACTCTGAAATATTGTACAATTAGCTTGTGAAGGAAATAAAAATGCAGGTGGGCATAAATATAGGGATTGGGAATTCAATGCCTTACTACTTCTAAACTTAACTCTTCATTCTCAATGTTATCACTAATCCCTCCATTCTTTACTAGATTGCAAAGCCTCAATCCTTCTCCTTCTTTGCTACATTCTCCTCCCTTGTTATAATTGACCCTTTTGTAAATTAATTTTCTATTTCATTACCCTTATTCACCTATTTTTTAGCCCCTGTCTACCACCAAATAGCCTCAAATCTTTGATTATTTCGATTCTTATCTGCCTCTTTTGCACCTACTTAAATACTGATTTATAGAGATGAAGGGAATTATCAGTTTCTTTTTCTCACAACTCTCCCTACTCAAATTTCTCACTAAATACATGTGATTATTTCTAAATAGAGGATCAAATATAAGGGGGAGCCCAACATTGGCAAGGGATAGCCTTCAGTGTCTCAAAGGGAACCAAAAGAGACATTTCTCAATACATTTTCCCTATCACTCTCCAAAGGAGACTTTCATTCCTGCTGGGAAAAGAAGAAGCTTGGTCCTGTTTTCTCTGTTTTCCTCAGAGACAGGGGATACTGGGCTAGAAACATATCCATTTCATTCATTTTTCAGCCATATCGAACTCTCCATGATCCCACTTGGGCTTTTATTGGCAAAGCTATTGGAGTAATTTGCTATTTTCTTCTCTATCTCATTTTAAAGATGAGGAAACTGAGTCAAACAGTTAAATAACTAGGTCATGATACTAAGGGCACAACACTTATATTTGTTTGAGGACAGATATGAACTCAGAAAGATGTGTCTTCCTGAATCCAGACCTGGCATTTTATCCACTGTTCCATCTAGTTGCCCTCACTGTGTTAGGCATTTCCTGCATGTATTATCAGAATCATAGAATATAAATGAATTCTTTTTTTTTTTTTCAGGACACAAACAGCAGTTTAATTTCTTTTTTTTTTTTTAATTTTTTTTTTAATTTAATAGCCTTTTATTTACAGGATATATACATGGGTAACTTTACAGCATTAACAATTGCCAAACCTCTTGTTCCAATTTTTCACCTCTTACCCTCCCCCCCCCTCCCCTAAATGGCAGGATGAACAGTAGATGTTAAATATATTAAAATATAACTTAGATACACAATAAGTATACATGACCAAAACATTATTTTGCTGTACAAAAAAGAATCAGACTCTGAATTATTGTACAATTAGCTTGTGAAGGAAATCAAAAATGCAGGTGTGCATAAATATAGGGATTGGGAATTCAATGTAATGGTTTTAGTCATCTCCCAGAGTTCTTTTTCTGGATAGCTAGTTCAGTTCATTACTGCTCCATTAGAAATGATTTGTTGATCTCGTTGCTGAGGATGGCCTGATCCATCAGAACTGGTCATCATCTAGTATTGTTGTTGAAGTATATAATGATCTCCTGGTCCTGCTCATTTCACTCAGCATCAGTTCGTGTAAGTCTCTCCAGGCCTTTCTGAAATCATCCTGTTGGTCATTTCTTACAGAACAGTAATATTCCAGAATTTTCATATGCCACAATTTATTCAGCCATTCTCCAACTGGATGGACATCCATTCAGTTTCCAGTTTCTAGCCACTACAAAAAGGGCTGCCACAAACATTCGTGCACATACAGGTCCCTTTCCTTCTTTTAAATCTCTTTGGGATATAATCCCAGTAATAACACTGCTGGATCAAAGGGTATAGCGGTTTAATAACTTTTGAGCATAATTCCAAACTACTCTCCAAAATGGTTGGATTCGTTCACAACTCCACCAACAATGAATCAATGTCCCAGTTTTCTCCACATCCCTCTCAACAATCATCATTATTTTTCCTGTCATCTTAGCCAATCTGACAGGTGTTTGTGGTATCTAGAGTTGTCTTAATTTGCATTTCTCTGATTAATAATGACTTGGAGCATCTTTTCATATGACTAGAAATAGTTTCAATTTCTTCATCTGAGAATTGTCTGTTCATATCCTTTGACCATTTTCAATTAGAGAATGGCTTGATTTTTTATAAATTAGAGTTAATTCTCTATATATTTTGGAAATGAGGCCTTTATCAGAACCTTTGACTGTAAAAATATTTTCCCACTTTATTGCTTCCCTTCTAATCTTGTCTGCATTAGTTTTGTTTGTACAAAAACTTTTCAGTTTGGTATAATCGAAATTTTCTATTTTGTGATCCAGTAATGATCTCTCAGTTCTCTTTTGGTCATAAAACCTTCCTTCCACAGGTCTAGAGGGTAAACTATCCGATGTTCCTCTAATTTATTAATAATTTCATTCTTTATGCCTAGGTCATGAACCCATTTTGACCTTTATCTTGTGTACGGCGTTAAGTATGGATCAATGCCTAGTTTCTGCCATATTTAGTTTCCAATTTTCCAGCAATTTTTATCAAACAGTAAGTTCTGATCCCAAAAGCTGGGATCTTTGGGTTTGTCAAAGACTAGGTTGCTATATTTGTTGACTGTTTTATCCCTTGAACCTAATTTATTCCACTGATCAACTAATCTATTCCTTAGCCAATACCAAATAGTTTTGGTAACTGCTGCTCTATAATATAGTTTTAGATCTGGTACAGCTAAGCTCACCATCATTTGATTTTTTTCATTAATTCCTTGAAATTCTTGACCTTTTGTTTTCCATATGAACTTTGTTGTTATTTTTTCTAGGTCACTAAAATAGTTTTTGGGAGTCTGATTGGTATAGCTAAATAAATAGATTAGTTTAGGTAATATTGTCATCTTTATTATATTTGCTCGCCCTATCCAAGAGCATTTAATATTTTTCCAATTGGTTAGATCGACTTAATTTTGTGTGAAAAGTGGTCTGTAATTTTTTACTCATAAAAGTTTCTGATTTTTCCCTTGCAGATAGATTCCTAAATATTTTATATTATCAGTAGTTACTTTAAATGGAATTTCTTTGTAACTCTGACTGTTTGGATTTTGTTAGTGATATATAAGAATGCTTAATGACTTATGTGGGTTTATTTTATAACCAGCAACTTTGCTAAAGTTGTGGATTATTTCTAATAACTTTTAGCAGAATCTCTGGGGTTCTCTAAGATACCATCATGTCATCGGCAAAGAGTGATAATTTGGCTTCCTCATTGCCTATTCTTATTCCTTTAATCTCTTTCTCAGCTCTTATTGCTATAGCTAGCGTTTCTAATACAATATTAAATAGTAACGGTGATTGTTGGAACCTTATTTCACTCCCGATCTTATTGGGAGATGGTTGTCAGTTTGTCTCCATTACATATGATGCTTACTGATGGTTTTAAATAGATGCTGCTGATTATTTTAAGGAAAAGTCCATTTATTCCTATACTCTCAAGTGTTTTTAATAGGAATGGATGTTGGATTTTATCAAATGCTTTTTTCTGCATCTATTGAGATGATCATATGGTTTTGTTAATTTGGTTATGTACATGGCCAATTATATTGATAGTTTTCCTAATATTGAACAGCCCTTGCATTCCTGGTATAAATCCTACTTGATCATAGTGTATTATCTTGGAGATGATTTTTTGTGTCTTTTGCTAATATCTTATTTAAGATTTTAGCATCAATATTCGATTAGGGAGATTGGTCTATAATTTTCTTTCTCTGTTTTCAGCCTACCTGGTTTAGGTATCAGTACCATGTCTGTGTCATAGAAGGAATTTGGTAGGACTCCTTCATTCCCTATTTTATCAAATAATTTATATAGCATTGGGGCCAATTGTTCTTCTAAATGTTTGGTAAAATTCACATATAAATCCATCTGGTCCTGGAGGATTTTTCTTAGGGAGTTGTTTAATTGCCTGTTCTATTTCTTTTTCTGAAATGGGACTATTCAACCAATTTACTTCTTCCTCTGTTAGTCTGGGAAGTCTGTATTTTTGGAGGTAGTCATCCATTTCACTTAGGTTATCAAATTTATTGGCATAAAGTTGAGCAAAATAACTCCTTATTATTTCTCTAATTTCCTCTTCATTGTGGAAAGTTCTCCTTTTCATTTTTAAGACTACTAATTTCATTTTCCTCCCTCCTTTTCTAATCAGATTTACCAGAAAGCTTATCTATTTTATTGGCTTTTTCATAGAACCAACTCTTAGTTTTATTAATTAGTTCAATAGTTTTTTACTTTCAATATTTTTAATTTCTCCTTTTAATTTTAGAATTTCTAATTTAGTATTTGATTGGGGGTTTTTAATTTGGTCTTTTTTTAGTTTTTTGAGTTGCAAGCCCAATTCATTAATCTTTTCTTTCTCTGTGTTATTCAAGTAAGCCTCTAAGGATATAAAATTCCCTCTTATTACCGCTTTGGCTGCATCCCACAAATTTTGGTATGACGTCTCATCATTGTCATTACCTTGAGTGAAATTATTAATTGTATCTATAATTTGCTGCTTCACCCAATCATTCTTTAAGATGAGATTGTTTAGTTTCCAATTACTTTTGGTCTATTTCCCCCTAACATTTTGTTGAATGTAGTTTTTATTGCATCATGATCTGAAAAGAAAGCATTTACTATTTCTGCTTTCTTGCATTTACTTTTGAGGTCTTTATGTCCTAATATATGGTCAATTTTTGAATAGGTTCCATGAACTGCTGAGAAGAAAGTATATTCCTTCTATCTCCATTCTAATTTTCTCCAAAGATCCAACATACCTAATTTTCTAATATTCTATTTACTTCTTTAATTTCTTTCTTATTTGTTTTGTGGTTTGATTTGTCTAATTCTGAGAGTGCAAGGTTGAGATCTCCTACTATTACAGTTTTGTTGTCTATTTCTTCTGCAGACCTCTCTTAACTTCTCCTTTAGGGAAGTTGAGTGCCATACCACTTGGTGCATATATGTTTAATATTGATATTGCTTCGTTGTTTATGTACCCTTTAGCAGGATGTGGTTACCTTCTATCTCTTTTAATTAGATCAACTTTTACTTTTGCTTTGATTCTGAGATAAGGATGGCTACCTCTTTTGCTCACCTGAAGCTAATAGATTTTGCTCCAGCCTTTACTTTTCTTCATATGCATCCCCTGCTTTAAATGTGTTTCTTGTAAACAACATATTGTAGGGTTCTGACTTTTGATCCAGTCTGCTATCTGCCTCCTCTTTATGGGGAGTTTATCCCATTTACATTTACGGTTAGAATTATAAATCTGTATTTCCTGCCATCCCATAACCCCAGATTGTGCTACTAATTCTTGCTCACCTCTTCCACTTTTTACATTATGTAATCCCTTTGTATCACGATACTATTCTTTATAATCCCTCCTTCCCCTTTGAGTCTTTCCCCTTCCTTCCTTATTATCTTTTTCTTTTCCGTTTTCCTCTCCCCTGTTTTAATGAGGCGAGGAGAATTTTCTCTAAAATCAAATGTCATATGTATTTTTTCTTTGAGCCAACTCTGATAGAGTAAGATTCACAATGTTCTCCTCTCTAAATTCCTCAGATATGATAAGTTTCTTTAGCTCTTTGTGGGATGTGTTATTCCTCTTTTGTCTCCTTCACCTTATTCTGGCCATCATCCTTTTCACATCTACTCTTTTTATGTTATATCAGTAATCAAATTATAGCTGTTTCTTTTTGTATATCCACAAATGAAATATCATTTCAAGATTTTTTTACCTTTTCTGCATCTCTTGGTTCTATTCTTGGAGATAAATTTTTTGTTTAGTTCTGGTTTTTTCTTTGAGAAACAAATGGAATTCATTTGTTTCATTAAATGTCATCTTCTTCCCTGGAAGAAAATGCTCAGCTTAGCTGGGTGTTTATTCTTAGGCGTATCTCAGATTCTTGTGCCTTTCGGAATATATATTCCGATGGCCCTTCTTTCCTTTAATGTAGAGGCAGCCAGATCTTGGGTGATCCTTATCGTGGCACCTCGGTATTTAAATGGTTTTTTTTTTGGCTGCTTCTAAAATTTCTTCCTTAATCTGATAGTTCTGAAATTTTGCCACAATATTCCTTTGGGTTTTTATTTTAGGGTTTCTTTCAGAAGCTGTTCGATGAATTCTTTCAATGCCTATTTTACCTTCTGATTCTATTACATCTGGGCAGTTCTCTTTGATGATTTCTTGTAAAATAGTATCTAGGCTCTTTTTTTCATCATAGTTTTCAGAAAGTCCAATAATCCTCAGATTATCTCTCCTAGATCTATTTTCCAAGTCTGTCGTTTTTGCAAGTAGATAATTCGTGGTTTTTTTCCAGTTTGTCATTTTTTTTTTTTTTTCTTGACTGATTCTTGCTGTCTCAATGAATCATTAGTTTCAATTTGTTCAGTTCTAATTTTTAAAAATTATTTTCTTCAATAGCTTTTTTTACTTCTTTCTGTATATGTCCAATTGAGTTTTTTGAATGTATTGTTTTGGTCTGTGGAATTTTTTTCCATTTCACTAATTTTTTTTTTAGTGAATTAATTTCTTTTCAAATTCACAGATCCTACTTTCTTGAGTTCTTTATTTTTTCCAATTCACAATTTTTGTTTCCCTGCACTTCCTAGAGAATTTTTAACTTTTCAATTCTGTATTTCAGGAAGTTGTTGCTCTCTTGTAAGGCTTCTCTTTCCTTTCCCCATTTATCTTCTAACTCTCTTTTTGAGACTTTTAATGGTCTCTTCTATGAGAGCATTATGTAAAGGAGGACAAGTCTGATGCATTTTTGCTGTTTGGAGGTCTCTTCAGGTTTGCTGACCTGCTCTTTTTCTGCATAGAAGCTGTAGATTGTTCTTTTCATCTTTTTATTCATGTTTTAAAGCCTTTAGGGTAGGTCTCCTAGGCAAGGGGGTTACCAGCTTCCTCTGCAGAATAGGGAGAAATGTAAACCGATTTCCCCCTCCGAGGTATGGGAGTGCTCTGAGTGAGAGTTTTCCCTTCCCCCAACAGGAGGTGGATTCAGCACTGGCCGAGCTATCAAACTGCTTAGTAGGGCTGAGTGGATTATCGATTGCCCTGGGCTAGAGACTAAGTGATGAAAGTGTCACTGCCCCAGGCCAGAGCCTCTTGTGGGACTCTGAGTATTAGCAGCTGACTGCAGACCGCCACAAACTCTGCCCAGTGTCTCTGCCTGATGCAAATCGGCCCTGGAAAAGCTCTATGGCCCCAAGCTGAGCTCCCCACTGCGCAGATTGGAGGCTAACCCGGGCTGCGTCCTCCTGAGGTGCAGGATCACAACTGCCCCAAGGAAAAGCCTTGTACTGCGGGTTGGGGCTGCGCGCTTGTGCTGAGATCTGTGCCTTCACCCTAGGTTTGAGACTCTCCTTGGAACCTAATTTCTCTCCCCGTATGCGCCGATCTCCCTGGCCTCGAACCAACCTTTTGGCGAGACTGCAGATTTTCTTCGGCTGGTGGGTTGTTCTACTTATCTTTACGAATTGTAGCAGTCAAGACTATTTTTGAGGCTCGATATAATATTGATAAAGAGGGTAAGAGAAGAGCTTAGAAAGTCGTGTGTGTCTTCTCCGCCATCTTGGCTCCGCCCCCCAGAATATAAATGAATTCTTGAAGATCATCTAATCCACCTTCTTTCATTAAATACATATATACATATATGCACATGCATAAATGTACATATATATGCATATATACCTTTGTGTTTGTGTGACTGTGTATACTGGAAGAAGGGACTAATAGTCGTAGAAGTAGCAAATGGATAATGGAAAATGAACTCAATCTAATCATTTTATCACCCTGCCTTTCTACATGGAAAAAATAGGTCAATAAACTTTGTGCTTAAATTTTTACAAAGACCCTATTTAAACCCCTTGGCAGAACTATGATTACTGTCAGTTGATTGAGGTACTTTTATCTGGGGAAGGGAAGCCTCTTTCTCTGAGAAACCCTCTAATCAGAGACATCTACTCCCCCTTTTATCACAAGGATGTATCCCATATTACCATTACTATGACTCTCCTATCTTAGTCTTCTTATATTATCACCTATTTTGCCACTTGCCAAGTCCTATGTTAGAGGATCAATTTTGTCATAGCATCATTGTGAGTCTTGGATTCTTGACTGTAGGGAATAGGACACTCAGTCTTCTACTATAACTCTTTTTGAGATGAACAATGCTTATTGTGGGGAAAAGGAAACAAAATAAACTTAATTTGTATTAAGAACAAAAAAGCATCTTTAATTACAATTCTGTTCCTTGGTATGTGTATGGTGGGGGGGAGGAGATGGAGAATGGGTAGATGCCTTTTCACTATGGCAGTGCTCTCACCCCACCCCTCTATAACAAAAGTTCTATAGATACTGTTTTTATCAATTCTGGTTATTAATATTATTAGACTTGGGAATATTTTGTGGCCTCATCTAGCTTCTTATCACTGTTATTTTTGAGGGAAAAGGGGGTCTCAAGTTCTACTTACGAGCCTTCACTTCTTTGCTACCAAATACCAGTTCCACAATGAACACATAGAGCAAATAGGAAAGAAACCCATTTATCCAAATCATAGCAAAACAGAAGTTAAAGAAAGCTTACATAGAAGGATATATACCAGACAAAACTATTGAAGGAACTATATGAAATGAAATAACTCAGCTTAATCAAGACAGTGTTCTCATTTTTCACAAGTGAAACACTTCCTGACGTCTCTAGTGTGGCAAGATGGAAATAGAAATATGATGGTCCTATGATAGGACTGTCAGGTCCTACTATGTTTTCCCAGAGTCTTTTCCTTTATCAACAAATTGTTCTTTCCATCTTCTCTCTTGAAGCTGGAAGTCAAAAATGCCCAGAAATTCATTGCTTGACAAGTCATAAAAATAAATTGAAGCTTAAAGATTTCTTAAGGAGTTTGGCCTTGGAGTTTCACAAAAGAAACTGAAAAAAGCTATAGGTTTCCCTTTGCTACCACTTTACCTTATACCTCACAAAAGGCAGCTTATTTCTCTACTAATAAGGATAGTCCCATGCCAATGGACACCATCATAGCAATTACAGTCACAAAGCATCTATTATCTATGGGTCTTTTTGGTAATCATTCTTTTTCTTTATTTTGCTTTATTGTATTGTATTGTTGTTTGAGTATTTTATGCCTCAAAGTCTTATTTCCTTTAAGAGAATGTTAGCTCTGTGAGGGCAAGAATTGTGTTATAAAATTATTTTCAATTGCTTCTTGCAGTGCCTGTCAGTGTGATTTGACATAGTAAACATCACCAGTTAGTTGATATTCTCATACCCTTCTCTAGTTTCTCAAAATATTTCATCTAAATTAATGTTTTTTAATAAATAGCAAGACAGAATATAACAATATCAATTTTATGATCTTCAACACTTGATTTTTCAGAACTGTATGTATGTGGAGATGCCCAATGAAAACCTGTTGATTAATTGTAAAAGCTTGACCTTAGGGATTCCAGAAGGATGGCAGTAGCAGTTTTGGTGACCCCTGAGGCTCACGTCTTTATTGTGTTGGAAGTTTTGCTTGCCATCACAAATTCACAAGCTGTGCTTCCCAGTCTGTTTTGCTGTGGCCTTAACACCAAATCTAGGAACTTATGTTCTTGTCAAATTGATGTACAATTAGCAGCCTTAGAAAATCCGTGCTTTTCTGTTCTTTAAAGCAAATGGTGGTTGTCATAATTTTCACACCCATCCAGGATGTGGGTGTACTGAGATCCATCTGTATTTGCTTTTTAAAATAACAACAGACATTGAGCAGGCAATAGGATTATTTTTTCCTCTTGCATTAGTAGGATTAACTATGTATTTTATTCCCAGCTTACCAACAGATAGTATCCTCTTCTCTTTGGTTTTGGTAACTTTTTTTTAAAGGTATAGGAAAAACAACAATAACAAAACAAATTACTATTAATAGGTTTGGAATATTTCATTTTCTCATATTTCAGTCATAACTCTAAAAAGATTTCCCTAGGAAAGACAGTTGATCAATAAGAAAGAGGTCCTGAAGTATTTGCATTCATTAGAGACCACAGAGAAAATGATCAAGGAAGTATAGCTCTTGGAAAGAGTTGGAAGTTGTAGATGAACTTCCAGTCAAACTGAAGAATCTATGACAGATTATGATCCTGCCTCTGATGAATATTCCCAGTGATATATACCCATGTCTATCAATCTGGAATTATTTTTATCTCTAATCGTTCTTTAAAAACAGAACAAGAACAACAAAAAAAAAAGAATTGGCATAGTAAATTTGATTGGTTAAAGCATGTTTTTAAATGAATTAAGTTCATAGACTTTATAAGGCTATGGAATCTAAATAAATAAGTTAAACAAATAAATAATAAATGACACAAAGAGAGACAGATAGAGACAGAGAGATTTATAGATTCATTTTTCATTCCATAAGACATAACTTAATCCAATCCATTTCTGCCTTCACTACACAAAGGGATACATGCATAAAGGATGACATCATTGAGCTCTGGTAGTTTAAAATATGCCTCTTGGCTGCTTATCATTCAATCAAAAATATCTTTTAATTTAAAGCATCTATGCTAGGAACCCCGAATTGAAGTCAATAAAATTGGTTTTTAATTTGACTTTTAACATTTCCACCTTTCTGAAAGGAGACAATAATACTTGTACAGTCTACCTACTAGAGTATCTGAGATCAAATAAGACAAATAATAAATAACCACTTGTCATCTTTACAATGCTATAGAAATATCAGCCATCATTATTATTTCTTCCAGTTGACAAATCTTATCTCTCCTTTGACATCATGAAACTTTGTATTCCTTTTATGCATACATTAATACTGATATTATTTTTGTCTATTAATTCTATTTCCTCATTAAATTATAAAATATGTATATGTATATATGTTTGTACACATATATTTCCACATTTATATAATGTGTATATGTGTATGCAAAACATAATTTGAAAACCTCAAATTACCATCAAGTCTTAACAAGATGTTGTTGATTATAAATAAACTTGCACATCATTTATATTTTAGCTATTTATGCATTTGCTCAATGTATGTTACACTTAGAATGTGGTTTATAAATTGTCATTATTGAATGGGTTAATTTGTTTTCTGGGTATAATGATTCAGTTGTGGCATTCTGAGAATTTAGAGGATGGAAAGACAAATTGTAGCATAAACTGTTACCTAACTATTTAAGAATTAATAGAAAAAAAATAGCTACTAACATCAACAACAACAAACATTTGTATAGTGCTTACTTTATGCTGGGCACTGTGCTTAACACTTTAAATTATTATCTTATTCGATCCTCACAACAAATCTAAAAGGTAGGTGCTATAATATTGTCATTATACAATTTAAGAAAATTAGCCAAATAAAGATTATATGACTTATCCCAGGATCACACAGCAAGTGTTTGGAGATAAATTTGAACCCAAGCTTCCCTGAATCCAGACTCAGTGTTTTGCCAACTGTTCCAAGTAAAAGTTGGAAAGAAGATAAGAGAACCGAAACAGGAAAATCTCATGGATCAATCTTACCTTCACCATCAAAGCATGCACTAGTATCACACTGCTTTCATGTTAAAAGTTCAGTCTTGTAGCAATCAAGATCCTATACAATATGGTCCCACCTATCTTTAAAACCTAATCTCCTACCACTATCAAGCATGGACATTCTATTCTGTCACAATACACTTTTTTTTTCAGAGCCTATGTTATCATTACTATAACAAATCAATCAAAACCATAAAGTTCTGTATTTGTAGGAATTGTTTTATTCAGGACCTTTGAAAAGAAATTCAAAGACCATCTAGTTCAAAGGTTTTTTGTTTGTTTGTTTGTTTTTGTTTTTTGTTTTGTTTTGTTTTTTGTTTTGTTTTTTAAGATGAGGATACAGGCCTGTGGATTATAAAAGATATGAACAAAGTTACAAGCTTACAGAACTGATGTTTGTGATTAGTATACTGGAGAAGAGAGAACTCTATTGAATAACCCTTGTTGATTCAATCCTCAGGGTCTAGACACTTCAGCAATAACTTCTGTTTGGTTTGATCTAATAAACGAGAAAGGTACCTAGTCTAGTTGGAGCTTAAGTATAAGTGCTCAGAATCTAGGTCATTTTTATCAATATTTTGAATGTACTGATAACTCTTTCAGCAAAAACATTGAGCAGAAGGATTTTACCATACACTTCCCTAATTAACAATATTTGCACATAACCTATGAAACAAAGAATTCTAAACACAATTGATGCCAACTGATTTGCTGAAAAAAATTGCTGTTTTGTTTCTCCTCTCCTTTTATAATCTCCTCTTTCTCATTCTCTCATTTCTCTTTTTATCTGTCTCTGTCTCTGTTTCTATCTCCCCTGTCCTCCATCTCTCCCTATTTCTAATACCCCTCCCCTATTAAAAGAAAGGAGAAAACACTGACAAGTACTTTTAATATATATTTTCTCCGACGCTGCATAAATCCAGTAACATTTATATGCTAATCAAATCAAAATAGAAATTATTAGTGACTGGATAGACCCAACATGGCTGTTATTTTCCCATCAACATATGATAACAGTCCTGATGCTGAATTGAAGAGCTGAATATTATATAAGCCCACAAAAGGTTATAGTACATGACAGGCTTAAGCATTGTTAAAACCTTAGAAACTCTGCCCCATCTATTACATATTTATTCACTATTTACAAACTGTAAATATTAGCAAAAATGCAAAAAGATACAATGTAATTTCTTAATATGTAATGAAATTATTCATGATTCACCAAGAGCCAAATAACTCCACAAATAAAATGAAGGTTAATGCATGCGGATGAATATGAAGAATTGTCCAGTGCCAAAGTCTAACATAGTGTGTCCTTCCCCTAGTTGATCTTGGAACAAAATTAATGCAACCTAATTTTCATGTTTAAGAGAGATTCCCTAGGGAAGAATAACAATAACTTTCACTGAAGCCAGAATAAGAGAGCAGGTACAATGCCTGGTCTCTGTGGAGTGGGTATGGAGCCCTTCATAACTTTGGAACTTTCACAGCTGACCACTTTTTAAAGATAAAATTCTTTCTGTGCCTTTTTTAAATCTACATATTTAGTTTGTCTTTTGGCAGTTTACCTTATCTACTCTCTAACTAGAGAGGTCAGTTATGGGTTGGGAAGAGCTATGATATGTAATTGCAGGTGAGCGAATAATGGGGAGTAGAAGAAGAGGCAAACAAAAGGAACAGGGATAATGGGCCCAGTGGGGGCTTTTTATTCTGATTTCCAGGGTTTCTGGTGTTCTTATTTATAATGATCACAGACAACAGTACAGCAGGTCTAAATTTACACTTCCCATTTTTAGTGCTGCAATGCACGCTCAGGAGAAATCCTGTCTGCAGTGAATGGGTAAGCAGAAGAATTTCAGTGGCAGACTCAATTTGCATTTACATTCAATATGCTACTTTAGAGTTTCCATCCACAGCAGAAATTACAGCATGGCTCTAATTTTCATAGAGTCCCAACAATTGAAGTAAGAACAAGATGGGCAGGACTTCAATCTCATGGAAATGTCCTTGGAAAAACTAAGGGCATTATTTCAACAGAATTCAGCTGATGAATGCTTGATATTAATGTTCATAATAATACCTAAACCATAGTTATAGTGATATCGATATTTTTAATATTATTTTATTATCAACACATATCCATTGAACTCCTGTGGAGCACCAAATCTTGAAAGAGAAAATAAACTCACTTTCACTTAAATAATAGTGGAATTTAGATTAAGAATTAGAAATTTAGATGAATTATGAGCAAGATTTTCATGATGTCCGTCCTTCTTCAATATAGTCTGATGCCATTAGGAAAGACACTTTAGAGAAATTTACTGGGACTCATATTATGGGCAAAATTGTAGCCAGCAATTCTGTTTCCCAGGGCAAGTAATACTCAGACAAGCAACATGAGATTTTCCCTAAATTTTATTATATACAATATATAAGAAAAATAGGGATGTAGAGCCAAGATGGTAGAGAGTAGAAAGGACATTGCCTGATTTCTTCCCTATTTCCTTTGAAATCACTGCTAGGAAGCTAATCAGACCTCTGAACAGATTTTGGAGTAACAAAACCCACAAACAGTCGGAATGTAATAATTTTTTCAGCTTAAGATATCATAGAAGGATTCCAGGAAAGGCCTATTTCATTGAGCAAGGGTGAACATGGTCCAGTACAGACACAGAATAGATGCCCAATCCAAGGAGGCCTGATTCAGGGAGTCCTGAGTCAGGGAGTCCTGATGTAGGATATACTACAAGAGGCTCTTTCCCAAAATCCAACATGGTTGGTTACTCTGTTCTGGTTCAGAAGGCTAGTGGATCAGCAGACCATCTCTGTGACCTCCCACACATCTACAAAAAAGCAAAATATGAGCCTCAGAACCAGCATAATAAGCAGGATTTGGACAGACATAAGCAGCACAGTGAGAAATCCTGTAGCACCACCAGCTCTAGTCCCAGCCCCAGAATAGCACAAACAGTGAGAAACCCCTGACCACATGCAAAAGATCTTGTGACAATTTCTCTTAGGAGTAGAGATTGACTACTGAAGATGAGAGAGGGTAAACAAAAATAGCCCTAACCAAGGAGAGGTGTTATGGACACAGGAAAGATCAGAGCACAAACCCAGAAGAAAATATCAAAGGCAAAATGTCTACAGATAACATCTCAAAAGGGCACATGAACTAGTCTCCAGCTGAAAAGATTCTCTTGGAAGACTACAAAAAAGGATTTTAAAAGAGAGATAAAATAAAAATGGGGAAAACAAATTAATGCTATAAAGAAGTATGAAATGTTGGGGGAAAGAGCCAACAGTTTAGAAAAGAAAACACAGGAATTGCTTGAAGAAAACAATATCTTAAAAAACAAATTTGGCAATATAGGAAAATATAACTACTGAAGAAAATAAGTTCTTAAAGAATAAATGTGGCAAAAAAAAGGCATAAAAAGCACTGACCATTAATAACTCTTTTTGGAGAAAGGGAAGAACAGACATCAAACACTGAAAACACTGAAGGCAAAATGCCTCCAAATGAATCCTCAAGGGATGATTTATATGAGTTGGTCTCCAACTCAAAAGGTGCCCTTAGAAGAATTCAAAAAAAATTCTTAAAAGAGAGTTAAAAGAAAATGGGGAAAGGAAATGAGAGCTTTCCAGGAGAGTATGGAAAAGGAATCACATAAAATATCTGAAGAAAACCACTCCTTAAAATATATATTTGGTGAAATGGAAAAAGAAAACAACTCCATAAAATAATATTTGTAAAATGGAGGGGGGAGTTAATGAAGAATTAATTTCAAGTTAAATTGACCAAATTCAAAAGGAAATAAAAATGCTAACTGAAGAAAATAATTCACTAAAAATTTGAATTGAACAAATGGAAGTAAATTACTCAATTAGACGTCAAGACTAAGGCAAAAAAAAAGAAAAAAGTAGTAGAAAATATAAAATAATTCATGGGAAAAACAACTGATATGGAAAATAAATCCAGGAAAGACAATTGAAAACTATTGGTCTAGCTGAAAACAACAACCACAACAACAACAAAGGAGCCTAAACAATATCTTTTAAGAAATCATCAAGGAAAACTGTCCTGATGTCCTAGAACCAGAGAGCAAAATATATTGAAAGAATCCACTGATCACCTCCTGAAAGAGAATAATAAAATAAAAAGAATCCAAAGAATATTCTAGCTAAATTCAAGAATCATCAAATTAAGGAGAAAATACTACAAGAAGCCAGAAAGAAAGAATGCAAATATCAAAAAGCCATAAATAAGATTTCAGCTTCCCTGTTAAAGGATTGAAGGGCCTGGAATATGATATTCCAGAGGACAAAGAAGTCTGAACTACAGCAAAGAATCAATTGCCAAGCAAAATTAGACAATATCTTTCAGGGGAAAGGGTGGACATTTGATGAAGTAGGGTATTTCAATTATTTATAATGAAAAAATCAGAGCTGAACAGAAAATTTGATCTTCAAATCCAGAACTCAAGAGAAAGATTAAGAGGTGAAAAGGGAAGAAAAACTGTTTTTAAAGGTTAAAATGTTTATATAGGAAGAGGACATGTTTAATTCTTGAAAAATGAATCTTTGTTAGAGGTATCCTTAGGGAGTGTCAGCATAATTTGAATTTATTGTGATGATATAAAAAAGAAATTGAGGAATGAAAAGGAATGCTACTGGAAGAAGAGAAAAGGAGAGGTCAAATGTGGTAAATTATATCACATGAAGCAAAAAAAAAATGTATTACAGTTGAAGGAAAGAAGGGAGGGAATGAGCATTGTGTAAAACTTAATCCCATTGAATTTGGCTCAAAGAGAGAATGTTAGACATATCGAGTTTGATAGAGAAACTTGTCTCAACCTATAGGAAAGTAGGAGAGGGAAAGAGAAAAGAAAGGGGAACACTAATAGAAGAGAGAACAGAAGTAGAATGGGAAAAGAATAAGAAAATGGGAAAGAGCTGTAAAAAGGCAAGGCAAATTGAGGAAGTGAGAGTGAGAAGAAAAACACTGGTGTGGAGGGAAAAGGGGAAAGGAAAAGTATAACTTCTGAAAAATAAGATGACAGAAAATACAAAGTTAGTAATGTTAATTGTGAGTATGAATGGAGTAAACTCTTCCATTAAATAGAAGTGGATAGCAAACTGGATAAAAAACCAGAATGCTACAATATGCCCTTTATAAAAAACAACATTTAAATAAGTGATGCAAAATAGATTTAGTGAAATGGAAAAACTATATAGTGCCTTACAAAATAGATTTGACAAAATGGAAAAAGAAACAATTCCCTGAAAAACAGAATTTGTGAAATGGGAAAAAAAAGTTCTTAGAACAAAACAATTCATTTAAAATCTTAATTGGCCAAATTAAAAAAAAAAAAAAACCTAAAAAGGTAACTGAAGAAGATAATTCACTAAAAATCAGAACTGAACAAATAGAAATGAATGACTCAATTAGATATAAAGAAACAGTCAAGCAAAATAAAAAAGAAAAGAAAAGAAAAGAAAAAATAGAAGAAAATGTAAACTACCTACTGGGAAAAACACCTGACCTGGAAAATATATCTAGGAGAAACCTAAGGATAATTGGACTTTCTGAAAATCATAATAAAAAAAGAGCCTAGAATTATCTTTCAGGAAATTATAAAAACAAAACAAAACAAAACAAACAAACAAACAAAAAACCTGCCTTGATGTCCTAGATTCAGAAGGTACAATAGCCATTGAAAGAAGTCACTGATTACCTTCTGAAAGAGACCCCAAAAGCAAAATTCAAAGGAATATCATGACTAAATTTCAGAACTATCTGACCAAGGAAAATATTTCAAACAGCCAGAAAGAAACAATTCAATTACCAAGGAGCAACAATCAGGATTACTGAGGACTTAGCAGCTTCTACCTTAAAGGATCCAAGATCCTGGGATCTAATTAATATTGATACAAATAAGAACAGAGATGAAACAAGAATGCTATGGAAGGAGGGGAAGGCGCCGAGCTAAGATGACAGAGAGCAGTCATGACTTTCTATGACCTCCTCCAACCTTCTCTCAAACTAACAGCATAGTAAGCCTCTAAACTGCTTTTAGGGTGACAGAATCCACAAATACTTGGAGTTCAACAAATTACCAGGAGAAGATACTTTGGAAGAACTTTAGGAAAGGTCTGTTTCAACTGGTCAGGGGGAGAAGCTACCAAGCCTAGACCATAGCACAAACTCTGGGACAGGAAGCTGGGAGAAGAGCCAAGGCATTGTTATATCTACACACTGCAGAATTTACTATGAGTCTCTTAGGCTACTCTGTCCTGGTTGCAAGTCAGTAGTTTAGCAAGTTTGCTGTGCAACACCCAAAAGCCAATACACAAAGCAAATTTAGAGCTTCTGAGGCCTGGAAGAATGTGGTTTGGTGTTGTTGGAGTTTTTTGTTTGTTTGTTTTTGTTTGTTTTTTATTTAATAGCCTTTTAGTTACAGGTTATATGTATAAGTAACTTTACAGCATTGACAATTGCCAAACCTCTTGTTCCAATTTTTCCCCTCTTTTCTCCACCTCCTCCCCAGATGGCAGGATGACCAGTAGATGTTAAACATATTAAAAATATAAATTATATTCACAATAAGTATACATGACCAAACCATTATTTTGCTGTACAAAAAGAATCGGACTCTGAAATATTATACAATTAGCCTGTGAAGGAAATAAAAAATGCAGGTGGGCAAAAATATGGGGATTGGTAATTCAATATAATGGTTCTTAGCCATCTTCCAGAGTTCTTTTGCTGGGCGTAGCTGGTTCAGTTCACTACTGCTCCATTGGAAATGATTTGGTTCATCTCATTGCTGAGGATGGCCAAGTCCATCAGAATTGGTCATCATATAGTTTTGTTGTTAAAATATATAATGATCTCTTTGCCCTGCTTGTTTCACTCAGCATCAGTTCATGTAAGTATCTCCAGGCCTTTCTGAAATCTTACTGTTGGTCATTTCTTACTGAACAATAATATTCCATAATATTCATATACCACAATTTATTCAGCCATTCTCCAGCTGATGGGCATCCACTCATTTTCCAGTTTCTAGCCGCTACAAAGAGGGCTGCCACAAACATTTGTGCACATACAGGTCCCTTTCCCTTCTTTATGATCTCTTTGGGATATAAGCCCAGTAAGTAACACTGCTGGATCAAAGGGAATGCACAGTTTGATAAATTTTTGAGCATAGTTCCAAATTGCTTTCCAGAATGGTTGGATGTATTCACAATTCCATGTTG
Source organism: Sarcophilus harrisii (assembly GCF_902635505.1). NCBI lineage: Eukaryota > Metazoa > Chordata > Mammalia > Dasyuromorphia > Dasyuridae > Sarcophilus > Sarcophilus harrisii. The sequence continues at coordinate 373,997,224 of NC_045426.1, read as the reverse complement.
GTGGAGTTGTGAACTGATTCAAGCATTCTGGAGCAATTTAGAACTATGCCCAAAGGTCTATCAAATCGTAAATACCTTTTGATCTAGCAGTGTATTTGTTGGGTCTGTATTCTAAAGACATTATTTAAAAAATGGAACAGGATCCATATGAGAAAAATATTTGCAGCAGCCCTTTTTGTAGTGCCAAGAAATTAGAAATTGAGTCCAACAGTTGTGGAATGGCTGAATAAGTTATGGTATAATGAATATAATGGAATATTATTGTTCTATAAGAAATGTTGAACTGACTGATTTCAAAACAATTCTGGAAAGATTTCCAGGAAATGATGCAAAGCAAAATGAGTAAAATTAAGAGAATGTTGTACACAGTGGCAACAAGATTATACAATGATCAATTATAAATTACTTTATTCTTTTTAACAATGAGGTAATTCAAGGTAATTTCAAAAGACCTGTGACTTGTGAATAGACATCCAGAGAGAGAAAATTAAAGACGGAGTGTGGACTGAAATATAGTATTTTCACATTTTCTTGTTACTGTTTTCTTGTTTGCTTGCTTGTGTTTTTTCTTTGTTTCTTGTTTTTCCTCCTTTAGAGCTGATTTTTCTTGAGCAGCATGAGAAATATGGAAATATGTTTAGAAGAATTTCTTAGGTTTAACTTACAGGGGAATGAGCATGAAGGTTGATGTAAGGATTTTTAGCATTGTAGCAGGTTTAGGTTTTGGACGTAATCATTACCATGGGTTGCTGAGATTTTGACTAATAGTGTGAGGCCTACTCCTGCCTCACAAGCTGAGAAGACTAGTAGGATTAAAGGGGTTATAGACATTGCAAATATGTGGAAGTGGGTAATTAGGTGAGTTATAAGGATGAACAAGGATAATATTATCCCTTCTAGGTATAGGAGGGTGGATATTAGGTGTGATGGGTAGACTAGGACTCCTGTAAGGGCTAACAGGAAGGCTACAGTTAGGTTTAGGTTAATGGGGAGCATAAGGTATTCATGGGGTAGAACCATGATTTACTGAGTCAAAATCAATGATCTTAATTAGATTAAAAACCTATTAGGTTCATTTAAGGCCTTTTTGAAACCATTTGTATATGAGGCCTCCTGTGAGTAGGATGATAATGGAATATGCTAAGTATAGAGTTGGTAGTTGATAGTTGGATGGCTCAGGGCAAGGGTAGGAGGAGGGTGATTTCTAGGTCAAACAGGAGGAATGTGATGGCAACTAGGAAGAATTTTATTAAGAAGGGAAGATGGGCAGAACCTAAGGGATCAAAGCCTTCGTAAGGGCTAGATTTTTTCTAGTTATAAGTATAGTTGTGGTAGTCAGAAAGCAATAAGAACTACAATGGTTGCTAGAGCAGAGTTGATTAGGAGAGTCAATATTAGGTTAATTATTTTTCTCTGGTTTTACCCAGAATTTAATGATTGCAAATCAGTAGTATTTGAGGAGGGAGGAAAGAGAGAGAAAAATTGGAATACAAGTGCTTGCTTGCTTTTGTTTTTATTTCTTTTTATTTTTTGATTTGATTTTTCTTGTGCAGCATGCTAATTGTAGAACTATGTATTGTAGAATTACACTTGCTGTCTAGGGGAGGGAAAAGGGGGAAAAAGGGAGAATTTGGAAGACAGAGTTTTGTAAGTATAAATATTGAAAACTATTTCTTTATTTGCATATATTTTAAAAAATCAAAAGCTATTACTAAAACAAAACAAAACAAAACAAAACCTAAAACAATGAGTTGAGGTACGATAAATTGGGGTATGAGAGATGTGAAAGATCCTATAACACTAATGGTGGCACTAAGGGGTCCCTAATATTTCTGATAGATGGAGAGAGACCTTGGAAAAATAACATGTATGAGAATGGAAGGACATAAGAACTTAAAATTAACATTGAGAGCAATGATGCTAGAGAGAAAACAGCCATGAGAATTTGGATGGAGGAGAGGAGCTTACTTGATATATGCTTATAAAGAGGTGAGAAAGCAGTAATCAGGTAAATTTTTTATTTTAATTATTTATTCTAAATAATGAAGTAATATTTTCATTTTTCTATGCATTTTAGGGAGTGAAAGCTTTTAAAATGGAAACATAAAAAGATTTAAAATTATACCATTTTAAAAAAATGTGTGCTCTTTTCAATATTGGTGTCCTTGACCAAGATCCAGTTGCCCTTTACTAGTTACTGTTTTATGACTATATGATTTATCTGTAAATTTATTTAAAACATTTTAATAGCTTTTGTCACCTTTGTTTCATGAAATAAACTCTTCCTTCTCATAACAACTGAAGCAACTTTGGAATTAATAATTAATAATAACAAAATAAATATCTAAAAAAGAAGTTCAGCTAAACTAACCCAAAATTAAAGTGATCATGGCATTACATGCATTCCCTGCCATCTCTGTAGAGAAGGAATAGGTCCATTTTCCCCCATCTCTTCTTTGATTACTATAATCATATATTGTGACTTTGTTATTACATCATTATGCATATTTCTTTCTTAGTTCTGTTCCCTTCATACTGTCTGTATCAATTTATGCAAGTGGTTGCCTGATTTTCTGAAGTAATTTGCACACATTGGAGTAATATTCTATTACTTTCAAGTATCTAAATAGCTATTGTTTAGCTATTTTCAAGTTATGGGTCATATACCTCATTTGTATTCTTGGCTACAAGAAAAAATAAAATAAAAGAAGTACCAGGAATACCTCAGAGTATATAAAAGTTTTCTTTTTGCTTTTAATGTTATTAGATCATTTTTTTAAACAATGGCAGTCTAGATTAGGTGATATGGACATTTTAGTCACCTTCTTTTAATATTTCCAAATTATTTTCTAATAAAATGTGCCAATCCACTGTCCTACCAGTGGTATAACAGATGTCTTTCCCCATACTCTCTGATATTGACTACAATTTTGACAGTTATTTTTCTTGGTATGAGATAAAACATCTGACATATTTTGACTTGCATTACTCTTTAAGATTTAAAGAATTTTTCATCATAAATGTTAATAACTTATAATTTTAAAAATGTATATTGGTTACTATCCTTTTGCCATTTATCCAAGGGCTATAAATTAGATCTTGTTAACTAATTTTTTATTCCTCCTGTTCTCTTATTTTTTTTTCAACAACATCAATAAATCTATGGCAAATGTACGTGTCTATGCATTGTGTGTGTGTGCGCATGTATGTGTAGAGGCACTATCCTTATCATCAGAGATTACATTTATAACCTTTACATTTTAGTGAAAAGGCTTTCTTAGTTGCTTTATGCAAAAACTATTGTCAGATGGTGGCCTATTGAACTTTTCAGCACATGGCCAGCTTAGTCCTTGTATCAAAGACACACAGCTAGATGGGACTTGACAAAACGTGATCTGCAATGGCAGTGCTTATGAGAATATAGGTTTACCAATTTCCCATGATAATTCAAGAATATGGATTTTTAAGAAACATTACAAAAATCAAAATAATAATTTTTATACAGTTTACTTTTTTAGTAATGCATATCTCTTCTTTGAAACTATTGTGTAAGTTCCTCGAGAAAGGATAAAAATATTTGACTTTTATACTCCCATATAATAGTTTGTGCACATAATATTAACAATGGTTTAATATATTTATAACATAGTTTAAAACATAAACAATAAAAAATAAAAGTACTTTTCCTAGCAACATTTCCTGAGCATTAATGGGAGGAAACTTTGGAGTTTGGATTGGGATGCTCATTAGCTGACTGTGACTATGTTTTTGTTGCTATACCACACTGCCACACTGGTAGGGCTTTCATAAACATTTGCTGTGATTGATTTGTTCAATGTCTTACAGACGGGTTTCTTGTTTATTGACTGACTCCTATCCTATTGTTCAACATCCAAGCACAGGAGAAAACTGATATATCCATGAAAGTATTCAACTTCTGGATTTAATGACATTTGTTCCTCTTTGACTGAAGTGCTAAAGCATAAATAGAATTAATCTATACTCAGAAATTCTAAAACTCAGAAATTCTGAAGAAAAAGTAGGTCAACTGCATCAAAATAAAAAATGTAAATGTTATGGCATTTCAGTGGTCAAAGAAGGAGCAAACAAAATGACCAACTTGCTTTTATTCTCTTCTGTTTACAGAAGAAAGACAAAGCTTGAGCCATTGATAATGGTTCAGGTAGATTAGCTTCAGATATCTTTTTAGTATTTTTAAAATGCCAGAAGTTTTGATAAATCATCCTCTGGATTTTTCTCCACACCTTGTATTCATTTTTGCCTATAAATATCTATCCTTGATTTTTTTGAATAGAGTTTCAATTTTCTTAGTTTTGACTTATTTGAATGTCCTCTGAAAGACAAGGACTTCTTTTTAAAAAATTCCCCCATACATGTGAACAAATAAGATTTCATGGGAGATGAATTGGGGGTAGGTTGCAAATTTAAATCATGCATATCTTATCCTGAAACAGTTATAGATTAGTAGGAGGGCATAATATATAAGACATGGCAATGTAAAATATAAATAAGTGAATCAAAAGAGTCATGAACAATTTTCATATACATGGAAGTAGAGTTGGGGGAAGATGAGTAGTTCAGTTTTTCTCTAATATAGACCACATGATAAAAAGTTGTATGATATTAATCAAGAAAAGTGGTATGGTAATAAACCATGGAAATTCTTGGATTTTGAGCAAAGGAGTAACATGAACAGCTCTATACATAAAGAATATAAATCTGGCAATAACTTTCTGAATAGGAATGAATTGGTTATAGACAGAAAAACCTGTTAGACTATTTTTCAAGTGGCTCTAATGAAATTTGTCAGGAGTGTTATGATAGTAGGAATCAAGAGAAGGAAGATATAGAAACAGTTTGCATTCATATTGCACTGGTTGAAATGAGCTTTCTTCATAGCAACCTTGAAGCAAATATTGGCAGTATAATTATTCTCATTTTATAGATGAGGTAAATGACTCTCCAAGGGTTTAAATAAATTGCCCAATGTCATAGTCAGCTAGTGCCCGAGCTGTGGCTCTAAGTCAGCTTCCATTACTCTAGCTCCTCTACTATTTCTTTTGTTTCCCTCTAGAAGTTAGAAATGGCACAACTTGGCGATCTTTTTTTATACTTTTTAAGTACTTCATTATTCCATGTACCACACCAGCTATTCCGAATCTTTTCTTTGGTTCTCCATTGTCTTATAAATATTTCTTCTTCTTACCTTCCCACTTAGGGACCCTTCATATTTCAATAAAAAGATGCTTGCAATAACTTAAAAAAAAAACAGCCTCTGAACTGAAAGACTTCAATTCCAACTATATCTCTGGCACATACTTTTCTAAAACCTTGAGCTCATCAGTTAATTTCTCAGTTAAGGCATCAGGCAAAAATTTGGACATCTTTATGACTTGCAACATTAGAGGGAATTTTTCCAATCATGAAATTGTTTCTTCTGGTAACTCAGAAACCTACCTAAATAAATAGACAAATGAAGAGATAAGAATGATTTTGGGCAATCACACTAATTATACATGTATATATGTATATACACACACAAGTTTTGGGGATATGCTTGTACATATACATACATACACACATATATATGCTATTCTTTTTGTTTTTTCTTACATTGATAATTTTTATCTAAATAAAGACTCCTCAAAAACTCATTCTGCTTTCTACTTTTATCATCAAATTTAGAATATGACTTTTCAAGCCTGTCATATATGTGAGACTAGCAGCATTATGGTAATGATCTAGTTGGAATGTAGCCTTCAAACTTACTTGCCTAATGAAATAGAATTATAATTTATAAGGTGACTCAGTAGATGACCCTACTTCATCCACAAAGGAGCATAAGAAGGAGAAAGTGAGAAGGAAGACAAAGAAGAAAAGGAAGAATTATAAAACTTTAGAATTAAAACTATTTTAAAGTAACATTCTGTGCTGATTATAATTATTACCTTATACTATACTATAATATACTGACTTATTTTACTATACAGTCTACTTCTCATGTATTATCAACTCCAACTTCCTCATTTGTCAGACAAAATCAAGAGAATTTAAGTCATTATAAAGCACTTTAGAGTTACTGTCTTATTTGATTTCCCCAAGAACTTTGGATGAGTCTCCTCCCTCATATCTTAGAAATGAAGAAACTGAGGAAGGCAGAAATTGAATGACATGCCCTGAGTCACATAGCTAATAAGTGTTTAAGGCTGGATTAGTGTAATGGGCTGAGGTTTGAGTCCATGCACGGAGATCCCAAGTACTTGAGGCTAAATAGTAATTGGGCTATACTCTATTAATATACATGATTGGATAAAGAATGGCCCCCGCCCACTCTCCGTGCAAGTCCTGATGTGTTGTATAGGAAATGATGATTTTGGTGGGTGGAAGCAGAGAGAGACAGGAAGAGAAGCTGGGAGAGATTGGGCCTGGGTTCCATACTCCTAGCTGCTGGTCGTGTGGCTGCTGGTCTAGCTAGCTTCTTGACTCAGCTACACACATTGCTATTGCCCATTCTCTTCCATCTCTGATCCTTCTTCACTGAGAATAAAGACTGACAATTTTCCCCTAACCTGAATTCCTGACTCTGGCTGATTTTAAAATACGCGATCTTCACAGATTAGAACTCAAATTTTCTTGCCTTCAGGTTAGTTTTCTATCCACTGTACTAATAAGCTATTACAGTTTTTCTGAGTAGTCAACAATTCAATAGTTTTGCACTAAATTACTAAATTATGAATTCTGTGTGTGTATGTGTCTGTGATATATAGAGAGAAAGACACACAGAGAGAGAGAGAGAGAGAGAGAGAGAATTCTATCAAAATTTACAGAAAAAATCTGATGGGATGTCTGATGTAAATCAGGACTTTTATTATAAATCATGCTGTTGGTGTTTTCACATCCTATGCCTCTTCTCTTGAAGTAATGGATATGTCCTTGTTGTCTTTCTCTGCACTGGGGCAAGTAGTGTCTTCGCCCCAAAGAATACTCTCAGCAGTTGAATGTCATTAAAATTTAAAATACTGATGGAAGAAATGAGCAGAAATAAACAATGAGCAATTTACACACTAAAAACAGTGACATAAGGTGCAGAATAATGGAAAATAGAAAAAAAGGCAATGATGACTAGCTGACAGATTGCTGTCATTTTACTCTCTGGGGTTTTGTCACAACCTTCAGTAGGGATAGAATATTGAACATCTGTTGGACAACTAGTGCGGAACCTCAATGAAGCTGATAGCATGTAGTAGGAGAGGAATGAGACTAAAGCTCACGGTAGCTCATTCCTCCATCAAGCTACAATCTATGTTTGAAGAAAATAAAATGATAACATCAAGTAATAATAGCTTCTTTGTAGGCAGGATTGTAGGAGAATTCCCAAAAATTTGTCCTAACATTTTACTCCTCATATTTTTACTGATTCACCCTATTATAGCACAGCATTCCTTGTACCTATGTCATTCTGTTCTTTTTTAGACTCTTTTAGACTATTATTAGACTAGCTCAAAAATAGATAAAAAAACAAAATGAAACACAGAACTTTCAGACAAAGTTTAGAGAAAGGGTTTATTGGTGCTGATTTTAGTTGACTGTTTGCTTAGGTATCAAAAACCAATTAGAATGGGATGCACTGCTTCTATTTGACTTGCCTCCCTAATGAATCAGGATAGGAATTCATCAGGTTATTCATTTAATGACCTCAATTCATCCAATAATATTACATGCAGGAGCAACTAGATGCTATAGTAGAATATCAACCCTGAAGAGGGAGGACCTAAGCTCAAATCTGGCCTCCAGCACTTACTAATTCCTAGCTGTGTTACCTTGGGCAAGTCACTTAATCCCAGTTGTCTCAACCAACCAAACAAACAAACAAACAAAAAAAAACAGATACAGAAAATGTAGCATTTTCTCCCTTGATACAATATTGAAACACAACCTCAGCAAAACAGTATTAAAAGCAATTTATATTTTAATCTAGTGTCATTTGAAAACATCATGCCTCCAATAGAAATTATTCAAATATTAAAATCCCCAAAAATAGGAAAAAAAAAAGAGTGGAGTATTTTTAAAATAACATAAAATGTTGCATCTTGTAATTTGCCCATATTTTTTCATGGATTGTTTGGGCTAAAATGAATACCCAAAGCTGTGTTTCCATATTTTTGCAAGTCCTATGTTACCATTCAATTTTTGATGTATTCAAACATTTTGAAATTGAATTATTGACATCCTCATCTTAATCTTCATAATCAAAAATCCAACTTTCTCTTGTTTTCACTGTTTTTTTTTTTCTCTTTCCAAAAGAATTTTTCTTTTGGTGCTGTCATGCCATAATTCTTATCTACCTAATACCATGCCATTTTTAGTTTCCATAAGTAATACTGCAGATGTTCCTAGATTTAACTGTGAGGCAATCCTATTTTTCCAGAGCTGGTAAAAAACACAAAACAATATATACATCAGCTAAACAGGACCCAGGAGACAATGAAAGTCAATGAGCTTTTAGAGCCATGTGGGAAACTTGCAACTATGGGGGTTGTTGGCCTTAGGGGAACAATTTTTTCCCCTATGAAATAAAGTGAAAACAACTTGAGTGGGGATTGGGAAAGGGTGGTGAAGAATGAAATGTCACTCTCTCTATATACCAGGAGAGTGTGATGCCTTTGTTTTGGGAGGGGAAGAGTAGAGAAAGAAGGAGATCCAACTGGTTTGCTATATTTAAATGCAAGTCTCCACACCCTACCCCCCAAAATCTCAAATATTCCACAGTTTAGCACCACTGAGGTCATATGGGGAAATGTTCCAGTATAAGGAAAAGTATTTCTAAGTCTTTTTCATATGGTAAATTTACCATAACAGGAAAAGAAATAAAACAACAGCAAAAGCTGATATATATTTTTCTCTGTAATAATTTACCTCTGCTACTGTAGAACTAACTGTTGAATCCAAGAAAATAAATAAATAAAATAGTGACCATATGATTAATGGTAAAGCTTATTTTTGTCCCAATTTACTTGGTCTGTGTAACCTAATCCAATCATACATTTCAATTCTTAGTGTTCTTTCCTTAAACTCTTTTTAATTTACCTTTACACCAGCAGTATTCTTTCATCTGCTCAGTATAATATAATCTCCTTCTCTCAAGGAGATTGTATCTCTATCACTTAACATAATGCTTTGCATATGTTAGGAACTTAATGAATGGGTTTAATATAATACAAACAACTGAATATTTTGGCTAGTAGTCTAAGTATAGCAATTCAGAAGTGGGAGAAATATACTGGAGAGTGACTTTTCATGAAATAAATCATAGAGGTTTTTAATCTTTGTGGTATCATGGATCCTTTTTGGTCTCTGGTAAAGCCTTTGGAGTATTTGGGGAAACACCAAATATATATATATAAAACATCTCCAATAAAATACATGATTACAGAGGAAATAATTATATTGAAATCTAGCTACCCAAATGTTATAAATAAAAGAAAATTCACAAACCCATTGTTAACTATCTTTATTACAAATGAAGAACATTTTCCATGGGTTTTGAACCATGTTTCAGATTTTGATAAGGTCGTGAAGAATATGGAAAGGAAGGTTTGAATAAAAGGCTTAGAAATGGGAAATACAAAGATACTCAAAAGGCAAGGAAATAAGGCAGCTTGACTGAAAAGGGCCATTTGGTAATTAACATTTACTAGTTAAAGTAAAAAAAAAAAAAGAAAAGAAAAAAGAAAAACAAGTAGATTTGTTCTCCTTTATAAAGGAGCAGAGTAGGAGCTTGGACAAATAAAAATAGTCAATAATCAATGAATAAAATATTCAGTTCATAGTAGCCAAATTCAATAGATCACGTCATTCCCATATTACTAATTTAATAGGGCTGTATTTTCTTTACTTTTCATGTCAATCACACTTCAGGTTAAAATATTAATTCAGAAGGATCTTGATTGTTCTGGAATTACAATGGAACATATTATCAAGAAAAGTACAAATATATCAGGTTCAAATAAGTATTACTAATGAATTTTGTTTGAGTTCTTGACAACCATTAATTAAACACCTCCATTTGATGAAACTGTATTTGCATATATTTCCTTTCACATTTGAACCCTTCACCTTTCCATTTAAGTGCCCTCATTAGGTTGTACATATGTGATCATATGGAGCTACAGAATGAATATGATATAAACTAAGTGGTGAGGAGTAACACAAATTCCAAAACAAAAGTTCTGGCTTCCCGTATCATTTTGTCCTCATTAAACTTCTATTATAAATGATTTATCCCACAAATTATATATTCAATATTTTTTAATGAATGACATTATATATTCTGCATTGTTTGGTTTCCTCGACTTATTCTAAGCCTCCTTCCCCAAATGCATGGCAAAGGTAAAGGTAGGAAATATTATGTACATAAAAGTCATTTCAACTCTTAAATTTGCTTCCAAGTAAATTTTAAATTATTCATGCATTATCACTTATCATGAATTAAAAATAAAAAATAGCTTAAAATAATTCCCGTATTATTTCATTTTACCATGATGAGATGTGTATTATTTCTATAATAGTTGGCCTATTATGTTTTTGGTAATTGCTATATGTACCTCTCTTCCTCAATGTCCAACCTATATTCATATCTCTTTAATCAGGTTGTAGAGTTGTGGCTATGTATGTTTATTGTTCTTTCTCTTCTACTACTATGTGTTGATAGGAAAAAAAATGCTACTCCTTGCCTACTTCAGTAAAAATGAAGCACAAATACATATATACATGCACCATTTTTTAAATCCTTTATACTCCTTTTTGTATTTATATTCCCAGTCCTTGTAACAAGGTTCTTAGCATGCAATAGTTAATAAATGTTTTCATTCATTTAATTAAAGTGACTAATAGTTGGTCAATCCCCAATAAAACTTGTTTTAAGTATAAAAATTAATTATAGATCCCTATTTAGGAAACCTAGGGATGAATGTTGTAAGACAACATGATGAAATGGAATAAATACTGGATTTGTAATAAGGCCTATGTTTAAGTTTCTGCTCTACCATTGATTAGCTATGACTATAACAAATAATTTATTCTCTCTGGCTTGGTCCTCATCTATGAAATAAAGGAAGTGTCAGATCACACCTAGATGTTCTCAACAGTGGTTCACAATGGCGGAACAAATGGTTCAATTCAGAAGTGGGAGAAATATACTGGAGAGTGATGCAGGAGTAATGAAAGAACTATTAGCTGTGTATACTGAGTCCTTGTCCATTTGCTTAAAATCTAAATCCACTAGCCTTTTCTCAGTACCTATTCTCCTCAAACTCTCAGAAACTTTTGACATTTTCAATCATCTTCTCTTCCATGCTCTGTTCTCTTTAGACTTTGGGGACACCTCTCTCTTTTTTTACTTATCATTCCTCCTCAGTTTGTTTTTCTTAGTTCTCATGCACCTAAAGGCTACAAAATGTGCATATCTCATAAGTCTCTTTTCCCTCTCTTTTCCTTCTATATTTCCCTTAGATATCTCATCAGCTCTCATGCATTAATTTATGATTTCTATGCTGATGATTTTAAACCTTTTTGTCTAGCCTTAACTTTTTTTACTGATGTCCAGTCTCACATCTCTAGCTCTCAATTTTACATCTCAAACTGGATTTCCCATAGATATCTTAAACTCAATATTTTAAAAATTGAACTTATTACTTTCCCCCCAAAGCCTTCTCCCTTTCCAACTTTTCCCATTACTAGCATTCCAGTCCCAAGACTCTTCTGCTAAAGATTTCTCATTCCTCATCTCCAATTGCCTATGAATATCTGATTTTATCTTTGCAACATCATTTGAATATATACTGGTCTCTTCTTTGATTTTTTCACGACACTGATGAAGGTTCTTATTGCCTCCTGACTGGGTTATTGAAATAGCCTGGTAGTGAGCCTGTTTGCCACAAATCTCTCTTCATTATAGTCAATTCTCCATTCAGCCACAAAAAAAAAAAAATGGTATTCCTATAATACCTGTCCAACCATGTCATGCCACTACTTAACAAAACTCCAGTGTCTATCTTCCTATCACCTCCAGGATCAACTACAGAATGTTCTGTTCAGCATTCAACGCACTTCATAGCCTATACCCTCACTTTGCCATATACTTTCATTCAATGACATTGGTCTCTATTGTCATTATTGGAGTCATTGTTGTTCATTAGTTTCAGTTGTTTCTTATTCTTTCTGATTTCGGTCATGATTTTCTGGGCAAAGATACTAGAGTAGTTTACCATTTCCTTCCCCCATTCATTTTATAGATGAGAAAAAGAGGCAAATGGAGTTAAGTGACTGGCCCAGAATCACTCATGTAGAAAGTGATTGAAGCCAGTTTTGAACCCAGGAATATGCATTTTCAAGATTTCAAGCAAAGTGCTTTATCCAGTGCTCTACCTAGCTATTCTTGCTGGCCTTTTTGCTTTTCATAAATAAGACAAGCCAGACATTTCTCTGTGGCTACTTTCCATGTCTGGAATACTCTTCCTTCTCATCTTTGCCTCTTAACTTCTCTGCATTTCTTTAATTTCCAGCAAAATTCCCACCTTTTATAAAAAGAAAAAATAATGACAAAATTCATCTGGAAGAACAAAAAGTCAAAAATTTCAAGGTAATTAATGAAAACAATGCAAACAAAAACCACCAGACCAGATCTAAAACTATATTATAAAGGAGCAGTTATCAGAAACATTTGGTACTGGCTAAGAAATAGATCACTGCATCAGTGGAATAGGTTAGGTTCATGAGACACAATAATCAATGGCTATAATAAATCCAAAGAATCCAGCTTCTGGGATAAGAATATATTATTAAAAAAAAAGTTGCTGGAAAAATTGGAAAACAATGTGGCACAAACTAGGCACTGATCAACACCTAACATCCTATACCAAAAAAAAATTCATAATTTAGACATAAAAGGCAATACTATGTGCAAATTAAGAGAACAAGGGATAGTTTGCTTCTCAGATCTGTGGAAAAGGAAGGAATTTATGGACATAGAAGAACTAGATAGCATTATGAAATGCAAAATGGATAAAACTGATAATATTGAATTTTAAAAGTTCTTGTGCAAACAAAACCAATGCAGCCAAAATAGAAGGGAAGCAGAAAAGCGAGAAAAATTTACATCCAAGGGTTCTGATAATGGCCTCATTTTAAAAAGCATATAGAGAATGGATTTAAATTTTAAAAATACAAGACATTTTCCTATTGATAAATGGTCAAAAGATAAAAATAGAGAATTTTCAGTCAAATTACCACCTCACCCTTCTCAGATTGGCTAAGATGATAGGAGAAGATAATGATAAATATTTGAGAGAATGTGGGAAAACTGGGACACTAATACATTGTTTGTGGAGTTGTGAACTAATCCAACTATACTGGATTGCAATTTGGAACTGTGTACAAAGGGCTATCAAATTATGCATGCCCTTTGATCTATCAGTGTATCTATTAGGTCTTTATCTCAAAGAGATACTCCAAAGGAAAAAGGACCCACATGTGCAAAAATATTTGTAGTAGCTCTTTTTGAGTGGCAAGAAACTGGAAACTGAGTGGATGCCATTAGTTGTAGAATGGCTGAATAAGTTTTGGTATATGTTTTAATGGAATATTATTGTTCTGTAAAAAACAATCAGCAAAATGACTTCAGAAAGGATTGGACAGACTGTTGCTAAGTGAAGTGAGTAAAATCAAGAGAACATTGTACATAACAACAAAACTATGTCTTGATCAGCTGTGATGGACTTGACTTTTTTCAACAATGAGATGATTCAGTCCTATTCTAATATACTTGAAATGGAGAGACCCATTTACATGCAGAAAGAGTACTATTGGGACTGAATATAGATCATAACATAGTTTTTTTTTTTTCACCTTTGTTGTTGTTTTTGCTTGTTTGCTTGTTTTTTTTTCTCATTTTTTTTCCCTTTTGATTTGATTTTTCATGTGCAGCATGATAAATGTGGAAAGATGCAGCTGTTTATCCTATATTGGATTATTTGATGTCTTGGAAGAGGGAAAGAAGAAAGAAAAGTTTGAAAGACAAGATTGGAAGACAATATTGAAAAATATCTTTGCATGTATTCTGAAAAATAAAAAAAAGTTATTATGGAAAAGAGGGTGAGGAAGATATGTGTAGTATATGGTTCCTTTGAAAATGATCTGGAAGTTCTGATGGCTTGCAAGCTGACTTTAATCAACAGTTTGATAAGGAAGGCAAAATCAGAAACAAAACAAACCAAAGCAAAAAAAGAAAAAAAAAGATAACCTGATATTACATTAGATTGTATTAAGACAGATATAGTGTCCAGAATGAGGAAAGTAATAGATTCATTATTGTCTGCCCTGAGCATATCTGGAACAATGTGGTTAGATCTAGATAACACCTTTTAGGAAGGACAGAAAAGTCAGTGTGTCAAAAGATTCCCAGAAAAGGATATTTATTATACAGGTCACTTAAATAAAGAATGAATTTTTACAAGAAAACAAATATATTTTCCTGTCTTTAAATATTTGAATAACTGTCATGTCAAATAATGAGTATACATTTACATAACATTTTAAAATTTATAAAGTACTTTACAGATATTATTTGATTTTATATTCACAAAAACTCCTGAGAAGTATATGAAATTATTATCTGCATTTCATAGATAAGGAAACTGAGATTGGTAGATGTTAAATGATTTGCCCAAGTCAAGCAGATAGTAATTGTGTGGGATAGGATTTTAATTTGGATCTTCTTGATTCTAGGTTCAGCACTTTAGCTACATAGCCTTTTCCCTTTAAGGTCAAAAACAAACAAAATTTTAAATTGAAGATACTTATTGTATGATAAAATTATGAATTTTCTTTAACATACACATAATTAATTATCCAAAGTTATTCTTTCTATAGTTCTCTCTCTGGCTGTCTCTCACTATCTCAAGAAATTGTGTGAGATATTTGACCTGTAACAACCCAGGAAAAGAAATATATTTTGAATGGGCCAAATTCTTTGGGAGAAAATAAGACCCTGACCTCCTCTGAACCCTGTCCTATTTGTAGAATAAAAGCAAAGAGCAGAATAAGAGATTCTGCAACACTGATGGAAAGCATGTGAAGTAAATCCCAATTTAAAAAAAAAAAAAAGAAAAAACCTTTCTCTCGAGATGTGGAAAGTGAGTTTCTATAACATCATTATTTTATCAGCACTATATGGTCACCTCATTGTACATCCAGTTTAAAACTGCATGGGAACAGAATGAATTTTTTTTTTATTCCATCCAGTCTGGGTGACTGGGGCTCAGGAAGAAGTAAAGGTAGGACTGGCCTTAGATAGTCAAAAGTATGCTCCTCTTTAAGGAAAGTTTTCAATGAAAAATAAGAGAAATGGAAAGGAAAAGTCACAGGTACACTGTGCTATTTTAAAATTATCTTCTCTGAGATACTAGATTGGAAGAGTAGGGTTGTTCCAGCTGGGGAAAAGCAAGCATTGTATTCAAATATTTTTGAGCTCTTAGTGGATGCAAGACACTGTTCAATTTGCTTTATATGAGAAATAGAAGAAATAGCCTCAAAAAGTTTACAAGACATATTGAAAATAGGCAGTGCTATAAGGTAACAAATTTGAAATTAAATGAGTGATTGAGAAAAATGTCACCCCACCCTACCACTGCAAAGGTCAGAGGAAGCATTGCTGGATAATTAGTTTTAACTAAGGATGATTTTTTTTTTTAATAAGAGTGACTCTCAGTGGTTATGCTGATTATCTGAAAACTATCTATGTGTCTATATGTATGTAAAAGATAGAGCCAGGCAGAAAGTCAGACAGAGGTGGGGAAACGGAAAGAATAGTATAGTGATATGGTGAATAGCAAGCCAACCTAAGAACTAGGATGTTTCTGTTTGAGGCTATCCTCTGTTATAATCTACTGTTTAACCTGATGATGTCACTTCCCAGTCGAAGCTTTCTTTACCAGGAATATTTCTATACTGATAAACTCATAGGTACATATACACAAACATACGAAATTAAATAAAAAAGAGATATTTGCTGAATTTCAAACCAGAAAACACATTAATGGTCATATAGTTCACTGTTCTGGTTTTGTTTCTGAGAAAACTGAACCCAGACAGATGTAAATTTGTCCAAAGACACAAATTGTTAATAAGAGTGATAAACATTAACAAAGCTAAAACCAACAACCTAATCTCTTAAGTTTCTTTATCCTTTGTCCAATTTTCATTCTACTAAATCATGCCATCTCCTCTTATTTTTTCATAGTTGAAAACACCTCAGATTTCAATTTAATTCAGCAATTATTTATTAAACTCCATATGTTTCACTGTGTGAAGCAGAGAATAAGATCAAAAATAAGCCGATCCCTCATTTCAAGGTGCCCCCATTCCCCTGGAATTTAGTGATTGTCTAAACCTGGAGAAAAATATGCATTCCTGAGTCACAGCTCACAAGAAAGAAGGCTAGTTAAAATGACCTGAGAACATTGCTAGCTCCAGCATTCTCTGCTTCTGGGTTTGCTATATGCCTGAAAGAATTTCTTTCTTTCTAAATACAAAAAATCAGATGAGCACATATAGGTTTACATAGTTGCTGTTTTTGTTTATTTGTTTGATTTTGAAGAAGCAACATGTTCCGATAGCTCAAACTGGAAAGTTAGAGATTGATACATGGAGCCTTAGCTAATACTTCCATAATGTTTCCATAAAAAGTACACTCATACACAGGTTTAGATCTGGTCCCATGTGAGCAGACTTTAGTGACAGGGACAAGCAAAGTTTCTTTATTTGCTTACAAGTTAGGAAATATTAAAAGGTGATATCTGCGGTATTTTAGATTATAAAGCAGAAACTTTTCTTGCTCCCCTTCATACTGTTTTCTCTGCCCAAGAGGCCAACATGCCTCTGATGAAGTTTATAAACTCAGGGAAAGGAGATTACAACAATTCTTCTACAGTGAATTTTTGAGAAACATTGACATTGGTGGTAAAAATGAATATTTACTCCTTAAAAAAACATCATTATTTTATCCTAGGAATTCAAGGTACTGCTCCCAGGGAGCCTTATAACTCCTCTCCTATAACAGCATGCTCATTGTCAGTGCCATAAACAGAAGGATGGCTTTCCCTTAGTAGTTAAAGATGCAATTGTCATGCCACCTGGATCAAAAGCACCTGCTTGTCCAATTTTGTTTTCTCCTTATTTCCACAAGCTGCTTTCCTCATTGCCACTATTCGTGATTCATCACATCTTAGGTCTTCAGATGCTCATCAGTTATCTTGGCTAAGAATGAGAGCTGAAGTCTGGCTCCTGGAGAGTGTGTTCTCATCAGCTGAGGTGACAATGGGGCTGTCTAGGATAGGAGACTGCTACCAAAGTCACTTTCAGACTTGCAAATGACATCATTTAGAACCATAATGAAGAGAAATGCTGCCAACATGTCTCCTTGGAAGTAACCCTGCCGTGGACCCAGTGAATCCTCAAGATAGATATCAGTTTGTAAACACTGAAAGAGTAGCAGTAAATTTGAAAGACCAAATAGTTTGGGATATTAACCATACATGATACAGGAAATTTTCTACTTCGATACAATCAGAAATGATGGCATAAAGGATATCTCTGAAACAAAGCAAAGAAATGAAGGCACTGATGAGCTATGTTGTACAATAAAAATACATTGTTAAGATTTAGGTTTTTAGATCAACATAATTCTTGTCATTCAGATCATACAATTAGACATTGTGTATATTGTTTCTTCCCACCAGAATGCTCCTCTCTTTAATTCCTTCTGCTCTCCAATTCTAAAGCACAGGGTGCTACTCAAAGTTTTGAGATAGGTCACTTAACTGAGATTAGGAAAATAGGAAGACAGGGAAATTTTACAGTAGAATATGATGCCCAGAAGTAGTTAGATAGATCACTAGTAAGGAGGAAAGAGCTGAGTGCTTTAATACAATCAATCAATGAACATTACTTGTACTATGCATACTGAGCTATGTATTATGCATACTACATTTATGAAATAATCCTTGTCTTAAAAGGGCTTATATTTGTCCAGGGGAAACAATATGTATGTAGACACTTTGCCAAAGTTTTTGCTCACCTTGCATACAGGGCAAAGACCAAATTTCTAGGCCTCCTGCTTCTCTATAGGTTCCTGATGAGTTCAGGTAACATATTCATAAATTCAATTTCCATTATCCAGTACTCTTCCGGGTATGTTGTTTTGTATTAGAATACTGCTTTCCCAGTAGTGCTGATGAAAAATTTAGGTACACCTTCTTCTTACTTGCCCCAATGTATTTTCAAGATGGCTTGTATAATTTTGAGTGTTTATGTGCATGTATGAGTGTACCCATATCTGTGTGTATAGTATTCCAAGAGTCTAATCTGGTTGATGATCAAATTTTTCTGTATTGAACTTACTGAATTAAAGATAGGATTGAATTAGTGACTCTGGCCTTTTTCTCATCATGCTTTAGTAAGCTGAAGTCACCTACTCAGAGTTAGAAAATTCCTTTTCACTTAAGGGAGCTCACAAAAGTGAAAAATTTCCTCATCACTTTGAATCAATATTTTCTGGTTCATGAATACCCAAGAGGTACTCTAAATGTTTCAACTATCCCAAAACAAACTCCGATGAGATGTTCTTGTGATATTCATGCTTCAGAGGTGATAAATTCTTAGCTATTATCATGAGCGAGAATTCCTGTATTATTTCAGTTAGAATTGAAAAAAACTCATACTTAACCTTCTATTTAACTTATTTATGACTTAAGCTTAACAAATAATTCAATAACAGGAATGTACTTTGTTTAGTGTATCCACCCAAAGCACTTATTTATAGAATGATATTCTGGCTAATTTGAGTATATTCACTCCTTTATATTCTTTTTTTTTTTTTTTTTTTTTTTTGGTGAGGAGAACCTCATAATCAATCCTGGGCACCCCCACCATTTTTATTCTTAAAATGATGTGTAACCCCTGTCCAAACTCCATTGGTATAGAATTCTCTCTCTCCTTATTGGTGGAGATAAATGTCATGTCTTATATGAGGAACAGGGAAATACCGATAAAAGTAAGAGCTTCAAATCTCAACCAGTCATTCTAGGGGCCTTTTGCAGGACTTTCCAAGTGAGAGTCCTCTTCAGTCCCCCTTTAGGGATCCTTCCATCAAGAATCTTCTTTGAACATTTGGTTGACTTCTAGCTTTAAGTGAGATGAAAGAAGTCAGCCTCACTTCAGGATGCTGAAGAAACAAACTCTGGGAAGACATGAAATGAGTGGATAGTGTCGGTGGTGTCTTCACCCCCACTTTTCTACTCTAGAGAATAGAGAATTTTCTTTTGGGTGAGATTAAGGACATTCTTTTTTGTTTGAGATGAGTTATCTCACTATCAGTAGAAAAGTTCCTTCATTCTGTATCATTTGGTATATATTCATACATATATATATTCTCTGACATGTTTTGCTATCATTTGGATAAACGGGTTTCTTTGCTATTCTCTATGTGTTTATTGTGAAATTGGTATTAGGTAGCAAAGAGTAAATCTCTGGATTTAAAGCTTGGAATCTTATTTTTACCCCAAAGAGAAAAAAACAATCAAAAATCAGATGGACCTCAATCATAGCCTATATAAATAACATTTAGAGGAAGAGATAGACATACTTTTATCTTGGTTCTCTCTTTCTCTTTGTCTGAGGAGAGCAGAGTATACTCCTATTTCCAACCTACTGTTTCCCCTCCTAAGAGGAGTGGAAATCTCCTTTAAAGGGTAGTAGGAGAAGAAATTAGAGATGTCTATCCTGGCTTCCTTTGACCCACATACAGTAATAGGTCTTTTGCCACATAAAAACTTCCATAAACACAGAACCCATTCTCTTTCTATTGCTACACAAGTTTTTAGAATTGTATATCCCTTTGTAAGAGATGTCAGTGGCTCGCTGTTTTCTGCACAGTAAGGTCAAAATTCTTAGCTTAATATTCATGGCCATTTGTAATCTGGCACTAGTCTAGCTCCTACTCTTTCCATAAATGAATCTTTTCCTTCAGTAAAATTGATGCATTTTAATTTCAACTCTATGTGCTATTCTCCTAGGACCAGAACTATTTTCCTATCCAATGTTTACACTTCTTCCTTTCCCATTCCTTTTTTCTTTTCTCTTTTTCTCCCTTTTCAAACTCTATTCATCATTTAAAGCCTAGTCCTGGTAACCTTGTTCACACATATAATATTTCCAAACCACTCTAGCTCCCAGTTATCTGTCTCCTCTGAAATTAGAAATTGTTTATTCTACTTACAAATAATTGACCTTATGTTGCCTTTTTATAACTTTATATCACTATCTAGATTTCATTATATAACCTTTATTATTTTATTATATTTTTTTATTATATGAATATCTATATTATATGAATGTCTATACATTCATACATTCATTAAAGTTAAGGAATTGATAAGGTATTGAAAATACCTTGTATTGTATTTTGTTCAATTGATATGTGATCTAACTGAATTTAAAGAATGTGTTATAAGTGAGGTTTAAAAGACTAAACAGCAAAGTTAAAAAGTGAACAAACAACACAAAAACACTTCTCTACCTCCCTTTGTTTAATGTTACTTATCACAGATGAGATCAAATGTTAGTGTCCTATTCTATATTTACAGAAAATAAAAGGGAGAGAGAAATTTAAAAAATATATCATGCTATTTGTTTAGTTTTGCTCTTTTAAAGTGTATTTACTGTTTTCTTTTCATCTTATCAAATATTTTACTAGAAATTTTGAAGGAATATATATGGGGGTGATTTAAATCTTTTCTATGTAATCAAGAAGAATAAACTATATCAATTTTACCTCAGTGCATATGAGGGATGGTGGTAGGAGCAATGGAAACTGAATAAAAGACCTAGAAATAAAAAAAAAAATATATAATAAATGTGGATAATACTTTAAAGTTAAAATGTGCTTTCCAAAATATTTTTTCATTTTATTGATATACTTCAGTGAATAGATAAAATAGATATTATGATTATTTTGTAGAGAAAAAATTAGAAGGTTCAGTGACTTACTGACAATAAATAAATATTAATTTTTAGAATTACATGTGCAAGGATATTTGTGTCAGTCCCTTTCATAATGGCAAGGAACTAGAAACTGAGTGGCTGCCCATCGTAGAATGGTTGAATGAGTTATGGCAGTTGAATGTAATGGAATAGTATTGTTCTATAAGAAATGAAGAGCAAGCTGATTTAAGAAAGGTCTGGAGAAACTTACATGAAATGTTGGTAAGTGAAATGAGAGAACATTGTATACAACAACAACAAGATTATGTGATGATCAATTGTGATAAACTTAGCTTTTTCCAATAATGAGGTAATTTAGGCCAATTCCAATAGACTTGTGATGGAAAGAGCTATCTGAATCCAGAGAGAAAATTTTGGGGGCTGAATGTGGTGCACAATGTACTATTTTCACCTTTTGTTATTGCTGTTTTTTTTCCCTTTCTTATTTTATCTTTCTCATTTCCTTTCCTTTTGATCTGATTGTTCTTGTACAGCAAGATAAATGTGGAAATATGTTTAGAAAAATTGCACATGTTTAACCTTTATTGGATTACTTGCTATCTAGGGGAAGGGGAGAAAGAAAGGAGGGAGAAAAATTTGGAACACAAGGTTCTGCAAAGGTGAATGTTGAAAACTATCTATACATGTATTGGGGAAAATAAAAAGCTATTATTATTTTTAAAAAGTGTTAGGATTATGCCTCAGGTCACCTGATTTGTTCTTATTCTCTGGTCAATTTCATCAATTGGTGGTGATGGTGGAGTTAGTGTTAAATTATTTCTTTGGGGTGAGTAGGTACTGTTATAAAAGATAAAAGATAATCATTTGGCACACTTTTAATAGCATACAAAATACTTACATACTACTCTGTAACTACTTAATTTGCAGTCAAAAATATATGAATTTGAATCCCTCTTTGGATACTAACTCACCATATTACTTTGATGTTAGTTAACTTCTTTGAGGCTCAGTTCCCTCATATGTGAAAGAACTCACCTAAGAATTGTTGTGAATCAAAAGAAACATTTTTATGAAGGTTTTGTAATTTTTAAAGGATTATATTAATATGAAATATATTCAATAACTTCATCAATCATAACTATCATTATTTTAACCTTATCTTTTTATGGGATTCAAACACAAATTTTCCTATGAAAAATCACTATAATGCTTTGATTTTTTTTTTTTTTAGTGTTCAACATATATTTGAACAGGTAGATAAATAAAAATAACTCTATTGAGTTGTTGAATAATGGTATTAAATGGGGAGTTCATACACTGTGAGCTCATTCAGAGCATCCTTTATGCAAAAATAGTACAAGATAAGATATTGAGACCATATGGATATCATGTTATCATATTATTTTGATCTCCTTTGCTAAGTCTTTATGTTTTGAAAGTTTTTTGATTCAATTTTGTTTTGTAGGCTATTATTAATTGAAATAAGTTTTATTAAGATCAGCATTCTTAAGATTTCCTCCCTCAATGTTATGTGTAATTGTAACTAATAATTCACTCTGTGAAAATGCTCCAAATGAAAAATAGTTCATTATTTGAAGAGCTTATGACACTTTTTAATGTCTCTTTATAGTACAGTGATTTTTGTCTGTGCAGTCAAGAAAATTTTGCATTTTATGCATAATTCTTTTCAGTCATGTTTTATTAGATATTGATTGGGTGCTAAATTTTTATAGGCTAAAGTGATATTTTGTATAATATCTACCAATCCTTTGTGTAATATACATTGGTCACTAAATCTGGTTTCTTTTCCTTTTTGATGGCAAAACTTTGTCCTGGATACCAACATAACCCACAATTTTCCATAAAAATGTTCAAATTGCTTATTCATTTACATTTTGTGATATGTTATTGGCTTATTTCACATAGATATTATCCATGCAAAGCCTTGAGATTCAACTTTTGAATTTCAGCCATTTCATAGTGTCAATCCAGAGACTGACTGCTTTTAGTAACATTGGAAAATAATATCATATACTTGTTTTTCAATCTTTATGAACTATTCACTAAGTAATATCTCCTGGATCCAAAGTATTTGGATAGGTCTGTCAAGTACCTTGGATAGATATTTCCTCTTTTTTGTTGAAGAAGTATGATTTTTTTCTACAGTCACCTTAGGTTGAAAAACTCCGAGTTTTCTTAATATTAAATAGTTTCTGGTGAGAATGTTTTTTGAATTTGTTATGGTCCATTTAACAAATATGAAACTGTACAGTTAGACAGATACTGCTTAACTGTCAATTGCTTTAAATATATTCTTTCCAGTTAGCTTTGATTCCAAAATGCCAGTAATTCTCTTGTCATACATGGATACAG
This sequence comes from Sarcophilus harrisii, assembly GCF_902635505.1. Taxonomy (NCBI): domain Eukaryota; kingdom Metazoa; phylum Chordata; class Mammalia; order Dasyuromorphia; family Dasyuridae; genus Sarcophilus; species Sarcophilus harrisii. Next base: position 373,973,773 of record NC_045426.1, on the reverse strand, counting down.
CTTTTACTTTTGATAGCTTTATTAGTATTGTATGTTCCTTGGGGAATACCAGGGTACTTAAAAGAAGCACCTTTATCCATTGATATAATTTGCCTTCAGAATTTCCTTTGCTATACCCTGACATGTTTATAATTAATCAATTCCAAAAAATATATTGATATATTTGCAAAAAGATTTGAAAAATGAGGTACCAGTTTAATGTATTTTTAGTAGATTCCTATACTTCCATGTTATCTATGTATAAGAAGTACATAAATAAATGAATGAATAATTAAACAATTAAATAGATGGATAGATAAGTAAATAAATAAATGAAGTGTTTTGGTTTTATTTGGTCTCTGACTTGGAAACAATATCTAGTTCATTTAGGAATTATGGTAAGGAACTTAAAGCCAGAAATAAGCATATCAGATTTTAACTATATCCCAAAAAGTTGCTGTGTTTCATGTCAGTTTCTTTTGACATTATCATGTTACTGCAATTTTTCATGTGTATCTCCATCATTCAACAAGCACTTATTAAACATTATATTTCATGTACTGGGATGAAGAGTAAAATATAAAGGCAATAGTAAATTGTCTTTGAGAATATTGTTTTTGATAATATTGCCTTCTAAAAAAGGAGAAAACATGAATTCAAACAAGAAGCTACAAAATATTTATGAAATTAATTCAAAGTGGTTAGGTAAAGAAAACATGATTAGTCAGGGGATTATGAAAGAATCCAGGTAGAAGATGTCACTGGAATAATGCCTTGAAAGAAGCTAAGGTAGACAGAGATGAAGAGGGAGAACATTATTGTTTGTGGGTTGTACAATTAAGAAGCCTGGAGATAAGAGATGGAGATATAAGGAACTATAATTGGACCAATATAATTGAATTGCAGAGAATTGCAGAGATTGAAGTGAAGAGAATTTTTAGGAATAGAGACCACATAGGAAATTATAGCAATCATCTAATCAAGATATGATGAATGACTGCCCTAGTTGCTTTAACATAAACAAAAGAGTTATGCATAAGATATTTTATAAAGATACAGGGAAAAAGATGAGATTAAAAGGTATGGTTATTGTGAAACTAAACCCTGATCTTTAGTCACCATTCTGAATTTTTTTTCATAAACTGATACTATATGAATAAGCCATGAGTCCAGAACTGAGTCAAAGGTTTCATGGTAATAAATAATGATAATTTGAATGTTGTGATATTTTACATAGTTGTTTAATATTCATCAGATTTATAAGATAATTATTTATCTTATTATATTATACATATATATATATATATATATATATAGATAAGAAGAATTATCTTATATGCTTTTGTAAATTTAGAGAATATATTTTTGTCATCAATCAATGTATTGGGGGTTTTGGAAAAATTTATAGAGTTTTTGAATGATACAAAATGTGAATTTTATAAATACATATATATTCAATCAAACATATTTTCATTGTATTTATATGTATTTCAAGTATATACACAAACAAAAGTATTTCAAATCGATTTTTAGCAATGACCTCTTCTAATTGCTTCTCAGGCCTGGGTAATTACTTCAATTGTTGTGAAATTATTTGTTCTGTTTTTGTACTACCTTGACTCTTTTCATCATCTTGACTTTTTGGGTTTTCCTTTTAAATATTGATTAAGGGTATCAAAATTTTGGAAATACTTTTATTTTTCAGACTTCATTTTGTAGGTATACTTTTCATCATTTTTAAATGGGCAACAGTATGCTTAGGTTTTCTATTCCCTCTGTAGGCTAAATATTGATATAACATTTCAATGTCTTTTTGCAGTTGATTAATAGTATTCTTAAATACTTTTTTATTTTTTTATCTTTTGGTTTTTTTAGTCTTAAATAATTTTGCATTGACGTTACAGTATTTAGAAAATATTCTTACAGAGTTGTTTTTTTTTTTTTTTTTTTTTTTTACAGAGAGAGATACTTTTATCTGCAATTACAATTGCCATAGCATGCATTCCTATATGGAGGTAATAAAATGCTTTCATATCCTTTGTTAAGTAGTTTTAGATAATACTTTAGCACTTTAGCTCAGGATGGTTACGATAAATTTCAGCTATTTTAAATTAAGTACTAATAAGTATCAATAATGAATTCTATGAGGTAGTCATGTATATTTGAATATGGTATAATTATGTAAAAGAGTCATTTGATCCAAACCAATAGAATTATGTAGTTCAAATTCAAATGATGATGTCACTTCAGAGAATTTATAATTCTTATTAATTGGGCCCTAGGAGTGGATCTATTAGTTGGATTTGTTTCATTGAACTCAATAAGGGCTTTTCAAAATTGTATTCTAAGTAAATATCTATCTCCCTTTGAAAAGCATACTTTGCCTTCTATTTTTTAATCTTATAGTGTTTTTGTAACTTTTTAGAGCTTTCATATTCTTCAGATCCTTTTAAATATGCAAGTAACTCAATGTTTTTATTCTTATTTTATTTAGTATATAGTTATAAATGAATCTTTTGGGCCTGTCTTTAATGTCTCATACTACCGCCTGGAGCAGAGTATATTATCTCCCCAAAGCAAGACCATATTTTAGTAACATCTTCCCCACCCAATTTTATTATGGTAATTTAGCACTTCTTATAATTAACCATTCATATCTTCAACAATGCCATAAATACTTATGAGTTATTTACTTCAGAGATCAGCATCATTTCTATCGAAGCACTTTCAGAAGATAGGATGTTGTTATTTCTGATAGCGTGCTATTTGTTCTGCTGTCCTCCTTATTAATTGGATCACCTTAATAGGTTTTACAGCAAGTCTATAACTCTATTCACAAGATCATAGTTCATAATGTTATGGATTTATGCCTAGAAGGGATCTCAGCAGTCATTTACTTCTTGTTCCTCACTTCAAGATGAAGAAAATTAGATTTAAAGAAGTTAAATGAATTTCCTATGGTCATAAAATCTAGTACATATCATGGGCAGAATTTGAACAAAGGTCTTGCTGACTTGAGACCTAGCACTTTAACCAGTACACCAAACTGCCTTTGTTCCTATTTGTTTTTCTTTCTTTCATTCTCTGTGTTTTTTGTTTGTTTGTTTGTTTGTTTTAATTTTATAACAAGGGTTATATTACAGCAGCCAAGATAACACAAAAAGTAATTTCTTCACTGGTAAATCAGCTAATGTTTCAGGCTTCCTTTCTGGTTTTTGTAGATAGTGTAAGTGGTCTCAGGACAAACAAAGTATCCTTGTATACCATGCTGAATGGTGTTACCTCACTTCTTCTTTGTTCTCTCCACCCCCACACAATGACATGGATTGTATGATGGATTTTATGTGATTAATATCATCATAATTATCATCGTTGTCATCACCCTGACCTCTACTATTGAGGAGATAAGAATTAGCTACTTTATAAAACTAAAGAATTTTCAACATTTGCCTTGATGATATTGCACTTTTTTGTTGTATATTAACAGTGGACGTTCTACTCCCTGAAGAGTAAGAAAGATAGAATATTTGTTGGTCCTCCAGGCTGAAGGAACTTGAGATCCCAGAAGAAGATCTGCTCTCCTGAGACACTAACCGAGTTTTGCACTAGCCAGAGGTTCAACTAAACAAGCATACTCTAGATAGCTTTCCAAAAGCCATAGGGGACTTCCAAGGAATTCTTTGTAGTTTTTCCTAGCATAATTTTTGCACCTTTATGTACTACTGAACAAATATTTTGCAAAGAGAAAAATAGCAGCAATTTGTTCTAACTGAAAGGAGAATCAACCTACAATATCAAGGTAGCAGAATTTACTAGAAACTAAATTGCTTGCTTGATTATGTGTATATATTATGTGTATATGTCTGTGTGTATGTGTGTGTGTGCATGTGTGTACATGTGTAGTTCAGTAGTTCACCAAGGAGGTATCAATTATGATATTTAAAGGAAGTACTAGAAAAGTTTTAAAATGGAAAGAAATATAATATTTAGTGCTTATATATTTCCAAACTGTTCTCTAATCAAAAGTTCATTAATGTAGAGAATATCCCCATGGCTTCTAACAAACAAACAGTTGGAAAGTATTATGGGAATATCAAGGACTGTTTAAATACCAAATGGATAAATGTTAATTTGGGATAGGTAATGATGGCAAAATTGACTATGTGGAGTTCACAAACTTGAGGCATCCTTTCAATAATATTGCCAAAACCGAATCTAGCAAATCAATCAATCATTCAAGAAGCAAATATTAAGCACCTATTAGGGACTGGACATATAGGTACAAAAATTGAAATAATCCCTACTTGCAATAAAGTTAAATTCTAATGGGGGCAACAAGATATACATGATCAAATATGGATAATGGATGTAAAAATAAAGAAATATAAACATATACAAAGTAATAAAATCATTTCATCAGATGGGCAGAAGTAGAGCTCTAACATTAGAAATAAAGAGACTGAATGCACTTTCATTCATAGTATATTAAGACTTTACTATATGCAAAGGACTGCTAAGTACTGGTGCAAAAACATGAAAATGAAATGATCTTTTTTGTCAAAGAACTCATATTGTAATGGTATATAGGTATATAGATAGATAGACAGACATAGATATAATGAATGTATATATATGTGGATATATAACACATGTATTGTCTATATACATGTATATACAATGTATGTATACATATATATACACAAGTATATATATGTATATCTATATAATGTATGTGCGTGTGTGTAGTAGTTTAAATTACTAATGTTTATATATTTGACAATGTCAAGGACTTCAAAGACAAGAACTATCTCTTATGGGTCTTCAATATGTGTGGCTATAGCACCCTCATAAGAGATTCCAAACTCCATTGGAGCTACTACTCAAGATAAGGAATATGAAAACTATATTGTAAGCAGGACTAGTGATATTGAGATAGGGGAAAGGAATATGCTACCACTCTTAAAAGTTCCATCAGTAGCCAGTGGTCAGCAGTTGTTTGTGGTGGTAAGGACAATTGGCCCCTTTTCCACAGTAAATGCTTCAGTGAAAATTTTATATGTGTTCAGAAAGGAAGCAGAACTGGTTATATGAAAGGCACTGTTATATCAAGGGTCTTTGGTTTAGAATCCTAGGTCATCTGTGTGGGGTTTGAGGAAGGTTAGTGATCCATTTAAGGTTGACTGTCTGACTTGGCATATGATGTGTCCTTTTGCTTCCTCAGGAATCTTTGTTGCTTTGTCTGGGTTGGCTTGCCTGCCCAATAGGGTGGCAATTGCTGGGTATGGCAGTCTCTTTTTCAACAAGAGTTACTTTCCTGGATTATGGCTGCCAGGGGCTAAATGGAACAGGGCAGATTGTCTCATAGGAGGTTGAGCTTTTTAAACATGGTTGTGAGAATTTGACTTGTTTGACTATGGATAATTTCAAACAAAGATTTTGTTTTTCATTTCTTTCTCCTCTCCATAGAGAACTTAAATGCTTGTTATTTGAAAAAAATATTTTAAAAGTAAATTTAAAAAATTAAAATGTTATACATTAGAAAGTCTTTTTCTTTTCTTTTACAAAATTGAAACAGAAATGGAAATGTATCAAGTGATTTCCCCACAGGTAATGAAAAACAAAGTTGAGTTTATAACTCATTTACTCTTGACTCCAAATCCATTATCTCTGTGTTTCTGGTTTTTCTACTTTTTAACAGTTGAAGAATTCTCCAAAACTGTTTTCCTACTAATTCCCCTTTCTTTTACTTTTACTCATGTTCATCATCTTTTAAGCTTCTTTGAAGAAAGACCCCTTCCTATAAATTCACTGAAAGCAGGATCCATACTTAGCACAGCACTAGTTTTATAGTGGTACTTAAATGAATACTTATTATTTTATTTACTAACCATTTGTCCTTTTTTTCCTTCTCTTGTACCTCCTCTAGATCCTAGCCAAAATGAATAGGGCTTTTGATCAAAATTAGGAGGGCATAAATGATTAGTTTTTTAGGTTTATTCCGTGCTTTTTGACTACTCCCATCCCTGACCATGGAAATTCTCATGGATACCCCCTTAGTATTACAATATATACATCAAAAACTAGTTAAAAATTCATTCCTTGGATATCCATATTGACTTTCAGTGCCCTGGTAGAAATTGTTATTTGAATTAATGTTACATCAAACTCTAATCTAAAAAGAACAATTCTCCATCTAATTTATCTTTCTTCCAAGTGCTTCCTATGTAATTAATCTGAGCCACCTTGTTCTCCCCCCCTTTCCTGAAATCCTGTAGACCATATTATCAGTACCACACAGTCAGCTTTTCACTATACACTGTCTTTTATTGCTCTCTGACTATTCAATGTGGGTAATTGTGTCCCTCCCAAACTGTAAGTTTAGCGACATTAAGGGACAAGGTTTTAACTTTCCCTCCTTCCTGTTTTTATTGTCCTTATCCCTGGCACACTTTTAATTGTCATTTAGTCAATGATGAATATTAGTAGCTGACAGATTGATTGTTATATTTGCATATATCTTAGCATGTTTTATGCCAAGTTTACCTGTACTTTGGTACACAAACCTTTTAATCATTGACAGAAGAAATGCGTCTTTTACAGCCTTGAATGTACAACCAACTAATTCTTAATTTTCCAAAATTCAGGCCATGTACAAAGGCCAATTGAAACTCTGTATGTATCACTTCTCAGCAGGTATTGCATTCATCATTCCTAATGATTCACCATTGTCACAGGTATCCTCCCTTGCAATGAAGGCAAACATGGGTTTCTCAGGATCAGCTTCAGACTTTCTCCAGATGCTACTCCCAGCTTCTAGTCTGAATTTCATGATTAGCTCTCATTCTAAGTCTGTATCTCTTTGTGCGAAGGAAAATCAAGGTCAAAATACGTTTGAGTTGAAATATCTAGATTATTGATTCAAAATTACATATTTACCTGGATGCAAATTATGATTTAAATAAGAATGCAATGTATACATGTGGCATTGTTACATTTTAAATTTATTTTCCTAGCAACCAATCACCAAGTACTTATTAATTATTAACTGCATCTGAGGTACTATTCTAGGTTATGTAGATTAAAAAATAAAAATAGAAAGAAAGCTCATGACCATAGAGAATGTATGTTCTAAAGGAAAAGCCATATAGCTATATGAGCACATACAAAATAAATGTAAAGAAATGGGAGACTTGCACGTAAGAGGGAATATGCAAAGTTATCAAACAGAAATTAGACTGTCAACTTCACTTTAAAGAATCAAGAAATTCTAAGAAGCAGAAATAAAGAAGTTAATTTAAAGAATATAGGTTGGTGATAGTAAGTACAAACATTTGGAGATGATAATTGGAGTGTCACAAGTAAACAACAGTGGTATACTCAATATGTTTTTGATGTTAAAAAAAATGAAAGTTTTGGCACAGTCTTATACCCAGTTTGTACATGGTTGTGTGGATTTTATCTCCCCCATTTTATTGTGAGCTCCTTGAAAGCAGAGACTTTTTCATTCCTATCTTAACACAGTGCCTACCACAAACTAGGTGTTTAATAAATTTGTGGACTAACATATTAACAATCTGATTTTTTACAACTTTCATTTACTTCTATTATTTGTGTCCTCTGAGTTTAAGCAAAAGTTATATTTTACTTTAATCAAACAAATCAAATCTTAAATCTCTGGGATGATTGCTCCCAAAGTTGCTGCTGTTAACAGAGCTGCCTCCCAACCATCTACTGGTGCAGATGAACAGTACTCCACATCAAACTTAATCAAAGTGTTATATATCTCTCTTGCTAACCTCCTAAGTTATATCAAGCTGGGAAAAAGTCTCACCTTTACCTTTTATTGACTCTATCACTCCAAAATTTGATTTGAGAAGTTATTTTAATGTTGGCCTGAGGGTAATTTTAGGACAGTTCAGCTGGGTTGCTGCCTATACAATTACATCTTGGCCGCACTAGTCCTTTACCCTATTTTTATAGCATCATTACACATTGCTCATTCTACTCTACACTGTATTTTATCAAATCTAGCCTTTTGTTTGTTCCTTGTACTTAGCATTCCATCTCCAGCTTCCAGACTTTTGTAATAGTTATGATTTATTCCTGCCATGTACTCTCTCCTTACCCTCTCCCAATAAAATTATTCTGTTATGCTTAGCTCATGGTAAGTCTTCTATGGGAAATCTTTCCCATATTTTTAATGCCCTTCCATGTGAAACTATCTTTTTATGTAAATGTACTTGAATTCAATTTTATACTTTTGCTATTTTTAATTTATATGCAGTTGTTGTCTCCTCCATTAAAATGTAAGCTTATTTCTAATTTCATTATCTATTGACTCTACTTCTCTCCAGTACCTGGCACAATATCTGAAATATAAGTATCTAATAAATACCTGTTGAATGATTAGTTGATTGAAGGGTTATTATGTGAAAGGAAAAATGATCATACTTGTTCTGCTTCAGAGCATTATGCTAAAGGGCTTAACTAGAAGAAAGGAATAGAAAATATAGAGAATCAAATTTAGGCTCATCTTGAAGAAAAAAAAATTGACAGGCTAATTGAAAGTAAAAAGTACTTCTTTGAGAAGTACTTCACTAGAGATTTAAATAACCATTCTGTGTGGGTACCATAAAAGAAATTCCTGGACAAGAACACATTGTATCACACAAACACTGAGGTGTGTGTCTCTACTACGGGTCTGTGATATGTTCAAGTCTAATATCTCTTTTCCAGATCAGTGCTTCAAATAATTGAATGCATTATTATGTCCTTTAAGTCTTTTCTTCTCCAGATGAAATATTCCTTTTTATTTTAGTCAATGTTTATATAATGTGGTCTGTCTTCTTCAAATCTGTACAGCCTCTTTTGAAAAATTTGTTTCTCCCAATATTATGCGTAAATCTTTAGCCAAGATTATTCAGTCAACTGATAGGAAGGATGGATAGAGAACTGTAATCAGAATTTCAAAATCCTGCGTCCAACTTCTAACTCTGATAAATACTGGATATATGACTTTAGGAAAACCATATGTTCCCAGTGCCATGGATGACTCTCTAAGATTTTACCTATTGAATAATTTTAGGACTTCATTTGGCAGAGATTTCTGTATTAGATGTTCCTACACTGAATAATTGATAGTTTGATTTTTTTAAAAACCCAGTTGGTTGTCATGCCTGTTTATTTCCCTTGTTTTATATAGGTTCAGTTAGTTGTATTGAACAACCTTGTCTCCACTAGACTTAATGTATTTTCGATGGTGTATTTGGTACTCAAAGGACAAAGAAAAATACTCACCAAGGTCTTTTTGAGGGTACCAAATTTAGATTTTTTTTTCCTCCAATGGCCTTAAAGTTACATTTTAATTACAGTGCAATAATTTGAGGAACACTGGTAACAGGGAAAACTTTTAGACCTTTTGTTCTTTAGTGCAGTCAAGGGAAACCTCATTAGAGAGGATTTTCTTAGTTAGCAGGGCTCTGAGGTTAATGAGCTGTGAGTGATAATATATAGTAGTAATCCCTCCTGGCACTAACAGGTTGTATTTTATACATTGCTTAATCTCAATAGGAAAGGAGGTGATGGGAGAAGGTGAAATGGAAACCAATTTAAGGGACTCAGGGATATTCCAAAAATCCTACTTATTGTTTGGATCTTAATTGAAAACATTTTACAAAACTTCTAGAGAAGCAGAAAGATGACTTTGCAAAACTGTGGGAAAAAAATAAAAACATACCACCAACAGATTTCAGCTATTAAAAATAAAATAGCTGCCTGTTGTGATTTAGAAATCGGGGGTAAGAAGGGACAGGTCTTATTTAATTGGATTAATTTCCCATATCCTGACTTCCTTAAAGTAATATATTGTTACCCTTTGTTGTAGTGTTAGAAGGATGTATTATCTCCCAAAGCCAGTTCAAGGAGGGCAGTTTTCACTGAATAAATCATATTGGAACAGAACATGCTTGCAATTTTTTCATAATTCCAACCCAAAGAGTTTGCTCTCTGAAAACTATATAGTTTGCTGTTAATATACATTTCTAAAATGGTTTTGGTCTAGATGTGCTACAATGAGGCCCAATGTCTATGGACCTTTATACACTTCTTTTGGCTCTTTTTTAGCAGCTGTTGGCCATTGCCATATAACTCAATTTCTCATATAATTTAAATCCTGGAACATGTTGGAGATTTGAAAAAATTCTGTGTCCTTTAAAACTAAATTTTTGAGTTCATTGTGCTCATATGTGCCTTTAATTACTAAGCTCTCTAATTGCAAGTAAAATTTCAAGGCAATTTCTATATTGATAGTCTGAAAATTTTGCTAAAAGAGAATAGGATTACCTTAGATTGAATTTAATGATTCTCCACTGTCTACAACATTAGGAACATTTTTTTAACCTAGAATTCAATGTCCTACAATAATTGACATAAATACACAATTTATAGATGAATTAGATGAATGGAATAGATGAATTCCATTTCCTTTCATAAGATATTCACAATTATAAAAGCAGACTACTTCTAGTCTTCCAATTATCTCTCTGCCTATTTTCATGTCATTCTCTGCTCTAAGAATTTTCTCTTCTGCACTCTCATCAATAAAAATTATACTTACTTTTTGAGACCCAACCCAATCTGAGTTCTTCCATGATGCCTTTTCTCATCACCTCAGAAAGAACTGATTTCTTCTCAAAATTTCTCTACTAATAATTGTCTTTCCCCCTCAGATGACATTTAGCATATGATGCTTTTTGTTGTGTTTATTTTTCTTTATATCATATTCTTTTTGAGATTATTTGATTTTAAAGAGTAGAATTGCGGAAGAGATAGAATTGTGCTTTAGGATTTATTTTCTATTCTTTAGGATTTATTTTTTAAAGTACCTGTTTTCTTATATACCAATTGGTCTCAGCCATAGCCATGGTTGCTGAGACAATGACTTAAAGTGGCTTATTTTTAATGTAAGGGTGATGTAATGTTGGGTCCAATTGCTTATTTTACTAAAAAGCTATTTTGATCTTGACTTTTCTATAGCCAGCTCAACACTAATTTTTTTCTTATATTAGAAAAGTCATCTTTAGAATATGAGGAATTGAGAAAAACTCCCTCTATCAACTAATTGACTTGATAGCTAAGGAATATTTAAAAGAAGAAATCTGAGGAAGAGAATTCTGTCTATATGTCTCTTCTTTCTTCTCTATTCATCTACGGAAGAGAAATATAAGAGATATCTTCCTTCTTTAATTATTTGTGTCTAAGTAGTAATAGATATCTTTAAAAGTGTTTTCATCTAAGACCTGTAATTTTAAACTCAAAGAAAAAAAGCCTAAAGTTCATTCTATCTATCTATCTATCTATCTATGTATCTATCATCTATTTATAATTGCTTATAATCTATCCAATCCCTGCACTATACTTCCTCCAGTCCTACCTTTATAAGATAAAACTCATATCAAACTATTCACCACACTCCCTAGGAATCACTTTGTAAACTCATTTTATTATTCAAAGCTGTCTTGCTATTAATTTTAACCTGACAAGACCAATAAAAGCAGAGTTAAATATGGGATTGAAGGAATGACTACATGGGACTTTCATCCCTATACAACAATATCTAGAAATCATTCCTTTATTTATTTATTTATTCAACAAAAGTTTATTTAGTACCAACTACATGCAAAGTACTGAAGATGCCTACATATTTACATATACATAGGTATGTGCCTATTAATATTCATATATAATTATATATATATATATAATATTCATTTTCAAACACACACACACACACACCCTTGAGGATTAGTTCTCAACTAGTTTATAATGCTGTTCAGATCTGATTAACCTAAATGTGCTATGGAGGAAAATAAAACAAAACAAAATAAAAAGAAAATCAAAACCAAAAAACAAAAGCACAAGTTCACACACATACATTGTTCTGAATGTCCAGAAGTTAATGTTATTGTTCTGATTTTACCAATAATTATTTATGTGACAAATCATCTAAAACTATGGGGTTTGGTTTCTTCATGTGGAAAATGAAGGGATTGGGATGATTGATCTTAAAGGGTCACTAAGGCCAGTTTAACTGTATTGTGGAGTGTTTAAAACAAATGACTGTATAATAAATTTGAAAAGTTGGCTGAAGTTAGGCTGTTTTCTATAAATGCCGAACAAAAGATTTTGTATTCAATACTAGAAATAATAGAGAGCCACTGGAATCTGCAGCTTCTTGAATAGGCAAATGATATGATTAGACCTGTGTTTTGGGAATATCACTATGACAGCAGTGTGGAGAATAGAATAAGTAAGGGAGTCACTTGAGGCAGGGAATCCAATTAGGATGTTATTGAAATAGTGCAAATGAAAGGCGATGAGGGCCAGAAGTAAGGTGGCAATCACATGAATGAAGATAAAGGACTGAATCTGAGAGATGATCTGAAGGTACATTTGATAAGACCTGACAATTGGTTGAATGTGTTGGGCAAGGAAGAATGGAAAGTCAAGCATGATTCTAATGTTGCAAAAATGCATGACCATAAAGAAGGTGATGATCTTAAAAGAAATATGAATATTAGAAAAGGGTAAGTGTAGAATGAGGAGGAACATGTTTGAATATATTGACTTATAAATATAGATATATTGTCACATTTGAAATGCATTATAAGAATGCATCATTTAGCTATGGAAATGACTTTTCATAAAGCACAAGTCTAATCATGTCATCTCATTATTCAATATAATTCACTTCCTTGTATCATTACAGTGAGGATTGAATGCAAATCCTGAAAGCCAGGCCACTTCCTGTTTTTTCTGTACCCTTACAGATTACTCCCTCAAATGCACTATAAAATCTAGATATAATAAACTGTAGTACTTGTTTTGTTCACACAAGATGCCCAAGTTTTAAGTTCCTTTATCCTGGCTATGCCTTTCACTCCAAATACTGTAAGAAGGTTAGAATATTCTGCCTTTTCCAAATACCTGATTTTTTTCCCCATAATTATAACTTTTTATTGACAGAACCCATGCCTGGGTAATTTTTTACAATATTATCCCTTGCACTTACTTCTGTTCCGACTTTTCCCCTCCCTTCTTCCACCCTTCCCCTGATTCTTGATGTCCCAATGAATTAGTCATTTCTATTTGTTCAGTTCTGATTTTTAGTGAGTTATTTTCTTTATTAGCTTTTTTAAAACTTCTTTTTGTATATGTCCAAATGAGTTTTTAAATGAGTTGTTTGCTCTATGGAATTTTTTTTCCATCTCACTGATTTTTTTTAGTGAGTTATTTTCTTTTTCTAATTCACAAATTCTGTTTCCCTGCACTTCTTGGGAGTTTTTTACCCTTTCCAATTCACATTTCAGGAAGTTGTTGGTCTCTTGCATAGCTTCTCTTTCATTTCCCCATTTTTCTTCTAGTTCTCTTTTAAGGTTTTTAATAGTCTCTTCTAGGAAAACCTTTGTATTGGGGACCAACAATTGTCTATAGACTGTCTGCTATTAGTCTCCTCAAGCTTGAAAAGCTGCTCTCTTTCTGGATAGAAGCTATCAATCGTCCTTTTGATTTTTTTACTCATTTTTAAAGCCTGTAGGGTCTGCCTTCAAGGTCAGGAGGTTACCAGCTTCCTCTGCAGAACAGGGATAGGTGTATGGACAGGTAGCTGTTCTGCCAACCGGCTACAAAGAGCAGAGAGGTACTGGATGCTCTGAGAAAGAGTTCCCCACTTGGAAGTAACTCAGGCCTGCAGGGCAGAGCTGGGAAAGTGCCCTGCAAAGAATCCTGCTGTGTGCATTAACGACTGTCCTGGGGCTAGATGCTGAGCAGTGAAAGTTTCCTTACCCAAGCCAAATTCTGCCCCAGGACTGTATGTATTAGCAGCTGAGCAGTGAATAGCCCTGCTGGAACTGGAAGTGTCTCTACCCCATGAAGCATAGTCTGCTGGGGAAGTTCTTTTGCCCCAGGCTGAGCCCCCCACTGTGCAGATTACAGGCTGCCCTGGGCTGTGCCCCCCTGCTGTGCAGATTTGTACCTGCCCTGGCAAAAGCCCCAAACTGCAGGATGTGGCTGCAGGGCTGTATTATGGGTCTGCTTGAGTCACTTCTGGTTTTGAGTGGTTACAGCCAGATCTTGTTAGGTTCTGGAGTTTTTTAGAGTAACTTCTGTTTTAGGCTTTAATTTCTCTGCCAGTTTACTGCTTTGTAATCAAGGCAGAGCAGTTAGCCTATAGCAGAGTCATCTCTATAACTTCTCTAGCCACAGAGATCATCCCCACCCCTGGTCTGCTCAGGACGCTAGTCTTTCGATGCCTGTGCTAGTCTGTTCCTGGCCCCTCAGAACTAACCTTTCCTGGAGATCTTCCAGATTATTTTTGGCTGGTAAATTGTGTGCTTCTAATGCTCATGAATTTTAGCAGTGAAGAGCTATTTTTGAGGCTGAATTTAATAGTTGGTTGAGGGGATGAGAGGAGCTTAGAAAGTCACGTGTGCCTTCTCCGCCATCTTGGCTCCGCCTCCTACCTGATTTTTTAAGATCAAAAACTGCCATTAGCAAGAGGCTTTAACTGTTCCCTCAACTGCTAGTACTTCCTTTAAGGTTATCTTAGTATCTGCTTTCTATTTTGCACCTATGTATGCATGCATATGTATGTATGCATTCATATATATATATATATATATAGAATAGAAGATGCTGTCTCTTTATATAGAGTGTAAATTCCATGAAGAAATGAACTGTGTTTTGTTTTGTTTTTGTTTTTTGCTTTTTTTTCTCTATATAGGCAAAACTTAACTTTTTAATTGATTAAAGAGAATAAGTGCTTAAGAGAGTGATAAAATAGGCATGCTCATAAACCTTCAGTAGCTCCAGTTGCCTATAAAGATGAAGGGGACATTACTTAGGCTTCTAGTATGTCTTTCTTTCAAAGTTTCACTTTCATGGCTGCACCACTTAGATGGTCTATTCTGATTAAATTTGCCTCTCCATTGCCTCCTAAAGAGTAAAGCTTTGCCATCTTCAGCATATTATCCAGTTAGTTCCTCCAGTCTGACATACCTTTCATTTCTTCTCCATGTATTCAAATACTATTCAGAACCCAACTTAAGTCCTACCTTTTCCATGAAACCTTCCCAGGAAAGATTTGCTACTACCTCTTCTTTCTCTACATTCTAGGACCTTATAATTATCCAAATTTCTCACTTGGTAATTTTTTGTGTGGCCACCCTGAGAAGACAAAAATTTCCTCTAAATTCACCTGCTATTTGACATTTGCATTGTGAAGCATTATTTTGTATGTTTGCTTCAAATCCCCAAATAAACTTTAAATCACTAGAAGGTAGCAACCATGTGGCATATTTATTTAGATCTTTGATAGCATTCAGTATGTAAATATACATGAATATACACATATATTCACATACATATATATGAAAAATAAAACATGTACATATCTGTTTGCATATAATGTATATGTAGTCATCTTCAGTACTTTGCCTGAAGTTGGGGCTAAATAAACATTTGTTAAAAAAATGAATAAATAAAGGAAGGAATTCTATACAGTCATCCTTTAGTTGTATATCCTGTGTCTGATGGATTGACATCTTGCAGATGTTGCCATTCTTTCACTGTTAGAGCACAGTGTTTGAATCTTGTCATCTCACTACTTCATGAAGAAAAAAATGACCTATGTTTGTAAGTCCAGATCACCTTGAGGACAACGATAGGGAAATGAATGTTCTGAAATAACCCTTGCAACAGTAAGCAGTATCACCTTCAAATAAGAAGACTCATTATACCCAGTCGATATTAGCAATATCTATTTCTAGCTAATTGAAAATGGTTGATGTACTATCTGGGGCTCCTATACTTACCCAGCTCACTGCCACAGAAAAATCAGGAGGGAGAGAAGAGAAAGAAGTTTTGTATTAGTTACAATCTCTCAGACATACTCCTAGAAAGATAGAGGGTAGGGAGCTATCCAGGTCATTTGAAGTATTTTAACTGAAGAATTTAAATATCTCTGATAGAACAGGTTGAAATAAATTTGAAATAAAGTATAATATTACCACAGAGTCCTATTTCTGGTGACAAGAGGACAAAAAAACCTAAAAAACCAAGGTATGTGTGGGGGGTAATAATACAATAACTGGTTGGTAATATTTTAAAGGGTAACCAATGCTCCCCAGCAGCTGCAGTAAGACATTAAGTAATAGAGCACAGTAATGTTAACAGCTCTCTTGGTAAGAGTGGTAAATGAAATAAACCCCAGCATCCGGTGTATCATTAATCTATAGTGAATAATGGCAGTGGTAGTGTAAGGAGATTAAAAAGGGCATTGTAAACATTTGTGGCTGTATAATATACAAATTAAAAATGTGAGAATGCTTGCAGCTGCATAATCTACAAATTAAAAAGTGTAATAGCATAGCATTAATTACTGGCTGATCAATTCCCCCATAATTGCTGGCATGTAGATGAACAATTATAGGTCCGAAATGTTATTTGAGAAAGAGACATTGACCTTGGAACTGTAAGAAATGATACTCTGTTATAAGGTAATACAGGCTCCAAGGAAATTCGGCTTGAGTATTTGCAGTTGCCGCCAGCTTTATGCAGGCCTCTAATAGCCACACTATTTCTTCTTATTATTGTGCCAAATTGGCTGGAGCCTCGTTTTTTTTTTTTTTTTTTTTTTTTTTTTTTTTTTTTTATTCATTTTTCTCTCCCTCCCTCTATCCCTCTCTCCTCCCTTCCTCCTGTCTCCCTTTCCCCCTCTCTCTTCTCCTTTCTCTCTCTCTCTCTCTCTCTCTCTCTTTTTCTTTCTTTAATATCTAGAAAGGGTCCATGAATCTTCATCTTCATGTTCAAACATTTTTTAAATAAAGGTAAAACAACGAGAGAATATACAACTGGTCACTTTAACCCTGTTTGACCAAAAATATTCATGGAAAATTAAAAAAGCTAATTCCACCTAAAATAAGTGTTGTTTTTTTCCTTTTACAGTGATTTTTATTGTGATTTAAAAAAAAGTATTTAAAAAAATCTACTTAGGATGATTGACAAATGGCTGATAAATTTGTCATATAGCCAATTGGGAAACAAGATTTATAAGAATTTAATAAAAAGTATTATTTCTCTATACAAAAGGAAGATATCACTGAAAGTCAATATTAGAAGGAACCTTATAGATCTAAGCTTCTATTTTTGAATACTGAAGTTTGGAGTGGTAATATATTTCTCCCTGAGATCACACTAAAGTTTCAACAAATAAAGACAAATCAATTACTGTGTCTGAAAATATGTTTTCCTAGTGACTATAAAAAATGGAGCAGAGTGGGATTGATTCAATCTGGTGGTCCAATATGCAGATAAAATAGAATTCCCAGTTGTATTTTCTAATGGTATTATTCTTAATGCAGAGAATGTTCCAACAATGGAACACAAAGAGGAAAGTTGTGTCTATGGATTACTAAAACAACTAGAAGGTAATATTCGGAATAAAATATTTATATATGACTATATATATGTGTGTGTGTGTGTGATTATACACACACATGTGTATACATGCATGTAAATATAACCATACACAGATGTGCTCACATGCATATAGGGATATGTGTGTGTGTGTTTTGTATGTGTGTATATGTGTGTGAATTATTTGGTTTATTTAACCAGAAAAAATTCTGTTTCTGGCTTTTACTGATTTTGTTAATTTACCAGTTTTTTGATGGAAATGATTAGAACTAACCGATTCTTTTATAAATTGTTGGACAAGGATCAGTAAGCATTTCTATATAATACAAATGCATAAGTATATACACCTATATATGTGTGTATACATACACACACATGTATGTTTGTGCATTGTACACACATATTTCTATGTGTGTGTGTGTGTGTATGTATGTATGTATGTGTGGGTATATATATTTGTTTTCTTAAAGTCTTAAAATTCTGTAAATGTGTCCAAACAAAAGGGTTACACTTTCATTTCATGAAGTGAGAAAGATGAAAAAAATATACAATCAAAGAAATCTACAAATAATAAAAAGCTCCTTCTCCTAAAGTAATATCCATCGATACACTTACTTGATTGTTCTATCCAATACAATTATGGAGATCTAAAATGCACAATAGATATTGATTTAAGCTTCTCCGTAAAGATACCTATTATAAAAAAATAAAAATTGGGGAAACAAATTGAATTATCATTTACATTATTTAAAAAAAAAAGAAATGTGTTCTTCAGATAGATTTTGATGTGTGATTATGTCTTTCTAATAACCATAAAACAGATATAGTTCTGGAAACATGTGTTTTTAGGAGCTTCTAATAGAAACTCTTTTTGTGTGTGTGGGTAGTTGTCAAAATAATTAGCATTTATATTATTACACTGGAATTATGCTAAAGTAAGTCTCATTGTAGGGAAGGTAGTGGTCATGAAGACTAATTAGCATTTAGATGAATGGACTCAAGAGTCCCTAAAACACTTTCTGCCACAGATTGAAATGCAAGGGTTAGCAAGACTTGCCTTTATATTTTTACATATTATAGCCTAATTGTAACACTGGGCACTCCACAGGAAAGATGTTGTGACATGGCAGAAAAAGCATTGATTTGTACAGAGAACCTGGATTTATATTCTGACTACTTCCTTGTTGCATGGCCTTAGCAACAAACCTTAAACACTTTTCTTATCTGTAAGTGATGCTAATGATATATGTACTTTCTATCTCAAAAGTATCACATGAGAGAAACTTGGAAGATTTAAAAGATGTACATAAAAATGCAATATTTTTGATATTGATACTCATCATAACCTTGGGCTAACCTGGATGCCATTTAAGGAGTTTATAGCAGAACCATCTAAATCCTTGAGTATCATGTATTCCCCATTTTATGTAGTTTAACGTAAAACCAGCATTTTAACTTATTTCCAACAGAAAACTTGTTGTTATTCAGTCATTTCACTGATGTCTGACTCTATGCAACCTGACATGGGGTTTTCTTCCAAAAATACTAGTGACTGTGTGGGCCTTGGCAAACTGTGTGGCCCCTGTGTGGGCCCTTAACCCCAACTGCCTCAGGAAAAAAAAAAAAAAAGACAAAAATACTGGAATGATTTGTCATTTTCTTCAACAGTTCATTTTTCACATGAGAAAACTGAGGCACATGAGGTTAATTGATTTCTTTAGGGTCACCAGCTAGCAAGTTTCTGAAACTTGCAAATGCAAATGCAGAAAGATGAACTCCCCTGACTCTGGGCCTGGCACTCTATCTCCTGTACCATCTAATTTTAATTAAGAAAGAACTATTCAATTCTTTATTTGCATTGTGTGTTTTTCCCCCTAAAAATAGTTAGCTTGCCTGTTTTAAAGAAAATACTTTTGGGGCAGAGCCAAGATGGCAGAGAGGACACACACTTCTTTCTGAGCTATCCTACTATCCTCAAAATAAATAAGAAATTCAGACTCTGAAATAGTGCTGGAATGACAGGATTCATGAATATTGGGAGTGCAATACATTACCAGAAGAAGATAATTTTGAAAATAGCCAGAAAAGGTGTGTTTTGGTCAGGCATGATTCCAGCACAGTGCTTGACCCAGCATAGCCACTGTTGTTTCTGGACAAAGCTTGTATATGAAGCTTGGAATTTCCTTACCTTAAAAGCAGATCCCAATTTTTTTTTTAATGAGTAAAAAGGCAAAGTGAGTGCTAAGTACAAACAGCATTTGTAGAGAAAGAGAACAGATTTCAAAACCCTGAGGAGACTAAAAGCAAGGTGTCTCCAGATGAACCCCCAAAGGATGATATAACCTGGTCCCTACCACACAAGGCCCTCTTAGAAGAAATAAAAAAGGATCTTAAAAGAGAGCCAGAGAAAAATGGGGTAAGGAAAGGAAAACTCTGCAAGAGGATTTGGAAAAGGCATATAACTCATTAAAAGAAAGATTTGATAAAGTGGAAAAAGAAAACAACGGAAAAGGTAAAGAACAACCATGAAAACAAAATTTGTGAGTTGGAAAAAGAAAATAACTCCTTAAAAAATTCCATAGAAAAAAACAACTTATTTAAAAACTCAATTGGACAATTACAAAAAAAAAGCAAAAAAAGAAAATGAAGAAAATAATTCATTAACTATCAGAACTGAACAAATGAAAATGAATGTCTTGATGAGACATCAAGAATCAGTCAAGGAAAATCACAATAATGAAAAAATAAAAATAAATAAATAAAAACCTGCTTGGGAAAACAACAGACCTGGAAAATAGCTCTAGGAGAGATAATCTAAGGATTATTGGACTCCCTGAAAATCATGACAAAAAAAAAGTCTGGAAAGTATTTTTCAGGAAATTATCCCAGAGAACTGCCCAGATGTCGTAGAATCAGAAGGTAAAATAGTCATTGAAAGAATTCATCAAACACCTCCTGAAAGATACCTCAAAATTAAAACTCCATTGTGGCTAAATTTCAGAACTATCAGAGCAAAAACAAAAATGTTACACAATCAGCAAGAAAAAAAAATTCAAATACTGAGGAGTCAAAATAATAATTACTCAGGATCTAGCACATTAAAGGATCAAAGGGCCTGAAATCTGATATTCTGAAAGGCAAAGGAACTTGGAATGCAGTCAAGAATAAACTATCCAGATAAATCGAGCATTTTCTTCCAAGGAAGAAGATGATCATTTAGCGAAATAGATGAATTCCATTTATTTCTGACGAAAATACCAGAACTAAACAAAAAAAATTGACCTCCAAATACAGGACTCAAGAGAAGCATTAAAAAGGTAAAAAGAACTTTTAGGAACTTTATTTCTGTTATGTACATGCAATAAGAATATATGTATAATTTGATTTTACTGTAGCTAGAAGTAGAAAGGGGATTGTACAAGAAAAATTATAGGCCAATCTCCATAACAAATATTGATGAAAAAATCTTAAATAAAATATTAGCAAAAAGATTACAGATAATCATCCTCAGGATAATACACCATGACCAAGTAGGCTTTATATGAGAATGTCAAAGCTATTTCAATATTAGGAAATCTATTAGCATAATTGATTATGTCAATAACCAAACTACAAAAACCAAATGATCATCTCTATAAATACAGAAAAAGCATTTGATAAAATGCAACACCCATTCCTATTAAAAACACTAGAAAGTATAGTAATAAATGGATTTTTCCTTAAAATAGTCAGCAGCATCTATTCAAAATCAGTAAGCATTATATGTAATGGGGATAAACTGGAACCATTTCCAATAAGATCAGGGATAGAACAAGGTTCCCCACTATCACCATCACTGTGCAATATTGTATTAGAAATGCTAGCTTTGGCCCCATTTCCAAAGTATATAGAGAAATGACTCTAATTTATAAGAAATCAAGCCATTCTCCAATTCATAAATGGTCAAAGGATATGAGCAGACAAAAAACTATCTTAATGACCTAGAAAACATAACAACAATGTTTATCTAGAAGAACAAAAGTTCAAGAATTTCAAGGGAACTAATGAAAAACAAACAAAAAGAAACAAACAAACAACAACAACAACAACAACAAAAAAAAAAAAAAAAAAAAAAAAAAAGTGAAGGTGGCCTATTTGTACCTGATCTAAAACTATGTTTTAAAGCAGCAGTCACCAAAACCATTTGGTACTGGCTAAGAAATAGAGTAGTTGATCAGTGGAATAGGTTAGATTCACAGCACAAAAATAGTCAAAAACTATAGCAATCTAGTGTTTGACAAACCCAAAGACCCAAGCTTTTGGGTTAAGAATTCACTATTTGTCAAAAACTGCTAGGAAAATTGAAAACTAGTATGGCAGAAATTAGGCATTGATCCACACTTAACATCATATACCAAGATAAAGTCAAAATGATCTAGTCATAAAGAACCAGATTATACAAAAATTAGAAGAACATAGGATAGTTTGCCTTTCAGACCTGTGAAGGAGGAAGGAATTTGTTACCAAAGAAGAACTAGAGATCATTATTGATCACAAAATAGAAATTTTTTATTATATTAAGTTAAAAAGTTTTTGTATAAACAAAACTAATGCAGATAAGATTAAAAGGGAAGCATAAACTGGGAAAACATTTTTACATTCAAAAGTTATGATAAAAGTCTCATTTCCAATATATATAGAGAAAATTGACTCAAATTTATAAGAAATCAAGCCATTCTCCAATTGATAAATGGTCAAAGGATATGAACAGATGAAGAACAGAAGAAACATTCTTCAGATGAAGAAATGGAAACTATTTCTAGTCATATGAAAAGGTGCTCCAAATCATTATTGATCAGAGAAATGCAAATTAACACAACTCTGAGACACTGGTGCATACTTCTCAGATTGGCTAAGATGACAGGAAAAGATAATGATAAATGTTGGAGGGAATATGGGAAAACTGGGACACTGATACATTGTTGGTGGAGTTATGAACTAGTCTACCCATTCTGGAGAGCAATTTGGAACTATATTCAAAAAGTTATCAAACTGCGCATACCTTTGGTCCAGTAGTGTTTCTGCTGGGCTTATATCCCAAGGAGATCTTAAAGAAGGATAAGGGTCCCACATGTGCAAAAATGTTTGTGGCAGCGCTTTTTGTAGTGACAAAAAACTTGAAAAGGAATGGATGCTTATCAATTGGAGAATGGCTGAATAAATTGTGGTATATTCATGTTATGGAATATTATTTTTCTATAAGAAATAACCAATAATATAATTTCAATGAGGCCTGGAAAGACTTACATGAATTGATGCTAAGTGAAATAAGTAGAACCAGGAGATCATTATACACAGCAACAACAAGATTATACAATGATTAACTCTGATGGATGTAGCTCTCTTCAACAATGAGATGATTCAAACCAGTTCCAATTGTTCAGTAATGAAGAGAATCAGTTACTCTCAGAGTGAGAACTATGGGGAATGAGTGTGGACAACAACATAGCGTCTTTACTCTTTCAATTGTTGTTTGCTTGCATTTTTGTTTTTCTTCTCAGGTTTTTTTTTCTTTCTTTCTAGATCTGAATTTCCTTATGCAACAAGATAATTATATAAATATGTATGCATATATTAGATTTAACATATACCTTAACATATTTAACATGTATTGGACTATCTGCCATCTAGGAAAGAGTTCTGGGGAAGGAGGGGAAAGGTTGGAACAGAAGGTTTTACAAGGATCAATGTTGAAAATGTTTCCATGCATACCTTTTGTAAATAAAAAGCTATAATAAAAAAAGAAAATACTTCAAAAACAATCTTTTTTATACTCATATTATTAATAGAGGTAGGTATTATTTTCATTTTAAAGTTGAAGTGAAGAGGAAAAGTATTGTAATTTGCCTGGGGTCATACAGCTGCTAATCACATTTGACAATTGGACTTCTGGGCTCTATTGGGTCAATGTTTTACTACTTAATCTTAGTAAAGAGAAGAATCACTGAAAAGAGTAGACTAGAACAAAAATGGATTCTAAGAAAATGAAAGTGAAGAAATATCAGTATAAGATCTTAAATTATCTAGGATTTCTAATTGAATTTAGGTGACCAAATGTAGATGAATTAGTTACAAAAATGATGAAAAATATAAACAATAACAAAGAAAAAAAAAACAAAAATAACATGTGTTTGTGATTCCTGATTTGCTCTTGGGTATCTATGAAAAAATGTCAAGAAGAGAAATAGAAAAATAAGAGCTTCAAGAACGAGAGAGACAATGTTCTGATTTTTTAAAGGTAAAAAAAAAAAGTAAATAATCTTCAAATTATAAGAAAGCAAACTTGATTCTCATTGCTACTGATATTTTAGAACATTTTCTTCATGGATAATTTATAGACATATAGAAGGAAAAGTAGTACCAATCAAACTATCAAAAAGAGCTATATTGTATGATGATCATCTATGAATGACTTAGCTATTTTTAGCAGTAAAATAATGTCAATTTTAAGGGATTTATGATGGAAAATACTATCTATCTATCTATCTATTTATCTCCATAAAACGAACTGATGGGGGTAGTTAAGTGCCATAGAGGATAGAGTACCAGCTCTGAAGTCATGAGTTCAAATCTGGCCTCAGACACTTAACAATCCCTAGCTATGTGACCCTAGCCAAATCATTTAACCCCAATGGCCTCAGCAAAAACAAACAAGCAAACAAACAAACTGGTGTTCTGAAAATATTTTTTTTTTTTTAATTCATGTGTGTGTGTGTGTGTGTGTGTGTGTGTGTGTGTGTGTGTGTGTTTTACATTTTCTTTCACAACCTGACTAAATATGCATTTTTTCCATGATTGCACATGTACAGTCTATATCATATACTTGACCATTTCAGGGAGAGAGTATGAGCAAGAGAGGGAAAGCAGTTGGAACTCAAAACAAAGAACAAATGATAAAACTTGTTTTTATGTGCAAATGAAAAAAAAAATTATTTTAAGTTAATAGAAAGCAGAGCAGTGACCACTACAGTGAGTCAATAGGTCTATATCAAAAGTACATATTGTCTTTGTGCTACCCTATGAAACCAGAGGAAGTGGTTTAGTCTAAATTCTGTTTTGTGGGTTTTTTGATGATTTAAAACCAGAGCTATGATGAACCAAATGATAAAAAAGAAGAGTAATTTAGACCCAAGAGGAATTTACAGGTATAGGCTGTAGCTATGGTGACTGGCTAGGAGAACTCTACCTAATGTTTCCAATAAAATGATCTTTGGTATAAAGTTATGTGTGAAAGTCTCAGATTATTTTTAGAATTAGAATTTTTGATCCCCTTCTAAGGGTGACTTCTTGAACATTTCCCATTTTCTTAACAGTGTTCAGAAGAACATATTCTCAGTTTTTTCAGGAAAGGGAAAGTGAGAAAGATGCTTTTCATGGACAAAACACAGACTATCATTAGTCTCACACTGCTACTGGAACGTGTATGTCCTGAGAATTAGGAGAGGTCATAATTAGGGAGATGGTGTACATTATCATCAATAATGGATGTCATGGAGCTGCATAAAAATGATGTATACTATTCCAAAGAGCAGCCTTTGTTTGAGTGATTGTCCCTGAAGGAGCTCAGAACAACTTGGCTATGACCTTATTGTGAAGATGTCATAGAATTTCAAGTGAAGATGGAAAGAAGGTTCTTTAAAATGGAAAAAAAAAAAAAAAAACAAAACTTTCCATTCATGTTTAAGTAAATTCGAGAGTCTGTTGTCTAATGATAGCTCTTGACTCTGATTAGATATTGATATCCAGTCCTGTAAATCTCGGATTAATGTATAACATTTAAGATGAAAAATGGAAGATCTTCAGCCCTCCAGATGGGAGTTGGGATTTCTGGTTGCCACATCATTTCTGCTTCAGGTATAAGAGGGCCTGAGAGGTTTATCTCAGAAAAGTCTGGGTATTCCAGTGAGGATGATATCCACATATTCTGACTATCTTCCTGATTCTTTTTTAAAATTCCTTTTTATCAGGAAGCAGATGAAATTTAAAATGAATACTACAACCGTATAACATTGTTTAAATATTATTTCTCAGTTAAGAAGATTCACTCTTTATGACTCCTCTAAAGCAGTATATGTTCTATGTACCCAGGATAAGAAAACATATTCCATTATAACTCAGATAAAATGCCTAGGTATTTTCAGACTCAGTCCATTTTTTAAATAGGGTCATTGAATTTATACAGAAGAGGAATAAAGACCTACCATACTCTATTCCATATGTATATATATGTATATATATATATATATATATATATATATATATATACATATATATATATTATTTTATGTCAATCCTGTGGACAAAATGAATAAATAGATAATAGCATTGTTAATTGCTTTCAGAAACTGTTTGAATGATTAGTTACAAAAGCAATGATCAGTGAATGTCTGTCAACCTGGAAGGGGATATTTAATAGAATGTGCTAGAGGTTTTTCCTTGGCTCTATTTTGTTTTATGTGTTTATCAACCATTTGGATAAATGCAAAGAAAGCATGCTTGTCAAATTTGTGGATAATATAAAGTTGAGAGGGATAGCTAATATCTTAAATGAAAGAATTAGAGTGCAAAATAATGGCCCCATGCTAAAATGATGAAACTTCATTTTATATATCATCATGTATTTAAGTTAAAAAATTCAACTACTTAAGCACATAAAGAAGAGTCATTAGCTGTCTATTAGAAATTCTATTCCTGTGAGAAAGGCCAATGGGATTTAAAAGATTAGAAGATAAATAGGAGTGTATGTGACTGTGGAAAGAGGAAATTGTAATTATTAACTGCATTAAATGAGAAAGGTGTTTGACCCATTATACTCTGTCTTTTTTAGACCACATTTTGGGCATTATTGTTAGATCTGGATTCTATACATAAGATTCTATGAACTAATTAACTGAAACATGCCTTATACAGGGCTCCCAGGATATTAAAGGTTCTTGAGAATGTGTTCTAGGAACATGAGTAGAAGAAACCAGAGATGATTAACCTGATAAAGAGAATTCTTTGAGGGGATGTAATAGCTATTTTTAAGTATTTGTAAGGTTGCTACATGCACAAAAAATTTATTTCTTCTGTTTGGTCCTATAAGGCATAACTATGATTAATGGAAAAATTTGAATAACAGCACATTCAATTTCCCCTAAAAGGAAAAATAAAAGCAACTTCTTTTATAAAAGTGTTGTCCCAAAGAAGAAACAATTTAGGTGTGAAAATTGAGTGAGTAAAAATGAAATAAAGTCTAGGTTATGAAGTTGAGTAACTGAAAGAAACCTTGATAGGAAAAAATGTGGGGAGAGAGGATTTGGAGTTAAAAGTAAATTCAAATTTGGACATTTTGAGAAATAGAAACCAGAAAGGTAAATGGATGTTCCAGGATAAGAAAGTCATAAATATTGAGAAAAAGCAGCTGAGTAACAGTGGAAAAATCTAGAAAAGTCAGAAACATTAGGTTAAAAATCCAATCCATGATTTAGCTCTTCTCAACAATACAGTGATTGCAGATAATTCCAGTAGACTTGAAAGGGAAAATGCCATCCACATTCAGAGAGAAAATTATGGAAACTGGATTGAAGCATAACATTTTCACCTTTTTGTTTTCTATCTTTCTTTATTGTGCTTCCCTGATTTTTGATCTGATATTTCTTGGACCATATGATAAATATGGAAATATGTTTTAAAATTTTGTACATATTAAACCTAATTCACATGACTTGCTATTTGTGGAAGTGGTGGGTAAGGGGAGGAAGGGAGAAAATTTGGAACACAAAGTCTTACAAAAAGGAATGTTGAAAACTATCTTTACATATATTTGTGAAAATAAAGTATAATTAAGAAAATAGAATACATAGAAGCCAATGAATGTATTGAAAAATAAATAAAAAGGAAAGAAGAGAAGAGAGAAGAGGAAAGGAGAGTGTTTGGATTCTTACAAAGCGCTAAGTTGGTTGCCTAATTTTAGCATGGTACTTAGCAGTTCTCTGCTTCACTAATGTGCTTAGAACTTGTTAGAATTCTGCAAGAGTTCACACCTTTCATACCTTTAAGAATTCACACCTCTAAAAGAGCATATAAAAGGACAAGACCACTGGAAGTTCTGGGAGATTCAGAGCCAGGATGCAGTGTGAGATTCACAAGTCCAGGAGATTCACAAGTCAGAAGGATAAGCTCACTAAAGGACAAGCCCACTAGAGGAGCAGTCCACAAAAAGAGGAGCCTACTCTCAGAGGCAAGAGAGATTCATTCCATATTCCACCTTTGTGCTGGCTGGAGGCTTTGGATTTGGAGGGAACTAGAGGCTGAAGCTGGAAGAGACAAAGGACTAGCAGCAAGAGCTCTTGGAACCAAGGAGAGAGAAGGTCTCTAAGAAAACTAGCTGGGCTATTTTGAAGGAAACAATAAAGGATTGGGACCTTTATCATGTGGTTGCATTTGAGGTGATTATTGATCTGGACTGAAACAAAGGCTGCTCCCAGAAGCCCCCCAAGAAACCTGCTCCCAGAGAACAATTATATTTTAGAGAAGAGAACATTACATTTTGGCACCCAATATGGGGCAGATGCAATCCTGATTTCAGTGGAAAAGCATTTGATCCTGATCTCAATGGAAAAGCCTCTGATACTGATTTCAGTGAAAAAGTCTCCTCGACCCAGAAATTAGGGTGGGCACAAAAATAAACAAGGAAACTTTGTTAAAGGGCTAAAATAGTATTTCAGTTAAAATGGGCCTTCTGTTTTTCTTCAAGGAAAATGTGTAGAGAAATGTATTGTCAGGGTTATGAAAAGCCAAGGTTTGATTGTAATTTGGGAGCAGATCACTGGACTTTTAGAAACTGTACAGTATACATGTCCTTGGTTCTCTATGGAAAAAAGAATTGGATCTAGAGGAATGGAAATTAGTAGGAGAGCAACTTTGTCAGTTCTCAATAAAAATGGACCTGACTCAATTTCCAAAGACACACTTATACATATAATTTAATACAACTGGCTTTAGGAAATTATATAAGTTCTAGAATAAGGAAAAAGAAGAACGATCAGGAAGGGGAGGAGCCAACTAAACTAGGAGAAAAGGATGAAGAATCAGATAAGAATTCACAGCAGGTGAAATTAGATCATTCCCCATGGTCTGACCTACTCCCCTCAATTGGTGGAGGGAAAAGGAGGAGAGGGAGAGGCAGTAACGCAAACACCACCACCTATGAAACAGTCTATGACAAGATTAGAAAAGCCATTAGTTAAGGCAAAAAATGAAGGACAGGATGTATCTGATTTTATAAATGAATAACCTGTGATTGAAGAGATGGACTCTTCAGGTCAAAAAAGAAGATACACTCCTTTTGATTTGGAAAAAAAATAATGATCTGAAAAAAGGTTTCACTCTTTATAGGGCTACATCATCTTATATTAAGATGTTATTAGATAGTTTGGCTTATGAAATCTCAACCCCGAGTGATTGGAAATCCATAGCAAGGACATTTTTAAAACCCAGACAAAACTTGTTGTGGCTTTCAAGTATCATGAATTATGTAGCATTCAAGCCCAATGAAATAGGCAAACTAGAATTAACATACAAATCACTTTTGACCAACTAGCAAGTGAAGGTCAGTATGGAGAGAATTCAGAACAGATTAATTATCCCATAACAGTGTATGAGCAAATTTCTAAAGCTTCAATAAAAGCTTGGGGTTTCCTCCCCAGACAGAAAGATGGAGGTAAAGCCTTCACAAAAATAGAGCAAGGTCCCAATGAACCTTTTGTGGATTTTGTGGGACATTTGCAAACAACTGTCACAAGAACCATTGGAGAAAATGCAGCTACAGAAATAATGACCAGACATATGGCTAAGGAAAATGCTAATGAGAGTTGCAAGAGAATTATATGGGAAGTACACAAAGATGCTCCATTAGAGGAGATCATAAGACGCTGTACCACAGTGGGCACAAATGCTTATTATACCCAGACTATGATGAACATGGAAAGACAAGGTTCCTCTTGGCATGGGATTTCTAGAGAAAATCGTCATTGTTTTCAGTGTGGAAAGATTGGACATCTGAGAGTTCAATGCAGATATGGATATAGAGTGCAAAGACAGGGTGAGAGAAAACCCAAACCCCATGTCCAAAATGCCATAAGGGCTTCCACTGGGCCTCAGAATGTAGATTGACCCAGGGAAATGAGAGGCAGGGCCCAGCTCCAAGACTTCAATCAAAAAACAGATGGGGCATGATGGCAGCTGAGTTTATATCCAGAGAGTCATTAGAAGGTCAGGACTCTGATATGATCAATCAGCTGAAAAGTAATCACATGGCAGAAAGGAATTACATGATCAACCAATAGAAAAGCAATCAGATAGCAGAAAGGGATTACAATTGGGGAGTATAGAGGCTTTTTAAACCAACAGGGCAGTGTCCAGTACAAACAGCTCCAATGTATTTGCCAGATGATGAGATCTAAAAAATGTTAAATAGAAGGGAATTACATAGGTTAACTGCTTGGGAGAAAGGGTTTGCTTTTATTCCTACAGATGGAGAAAGAAACAGATGAAGAAGGAATCAAATGGGTGCCAATGAGCCATATTCACCTTGTCCATCAGAGAGACATAGAAAAAGAGAAAAATCTGGAAACAAAGAAGACCTAAGAACAAATCTACAGGAATCATTGAATTCCCTAACACAAGATAAGACTGTTGCAGAGCTTTAAAACCAGCAGGAATCATTGGATTTCCTGAGATGAAAAA
Source organism: Sarcophilus harrisii (assembly GCF_902635505.1). Classification (NCBI taxonomy): domain Eukaryota; kingdom Metazoa; phylum Chordata; class Mammalia; order Dasyuromorphia; family Dasyuridae; genus Sarcophilus; species Sarcophilus harrisii. The sequence goes on along the minus strand of NC_045426.1, from coordinate 373,943,554 downwards.
TTGTTGATAGAGACTGTTGCAGGACTTGAAAACCAGCAGGAATCATTGGATTCCTTGAGATGAAAAATTGTTGATGAGACTATCGCAGGACTTCAGAGCTTACAGGAATTATTGGATTCCTGGCACATAAACTAATGGACAATGGATTCCTTTTGGACTATTTCTAGGACTTATGGACATGCATAATTCCTCATGTTGATTCATGTTATTTGTTACACTACTTCTAGGCTGTGTTATGTTACGGTGTGCTTCTGTAATTTATGTAATTATGTGTAATACCTCCCATATTGATGGATTTATGTATACCTGAGATGGATTTATGTATACCTTCCTGAGAAGTTGGGGGTGAGGGGGGCTTGACCACATCCTTTTTATGGTGTTTTCACTCCTTTTTGAGCAGTAAGGGAAGGCGTGATCACCTTCTTTTTTGGGGTTCTCACCGCCTTGAGAAGTCAGGGAGGTCATGAGAAAGCAGGAGATGTTAGGATTCTTACAAGGTGCTAAATTGGCCTGTAAGAAAACTAACTGAGCTATTTTGAAGGAGACAATAAAGGATTTGGACCTCTAACTCCTGGCTGCATTTGAAGTGATTATTGATCTGAACTGAAATGAAGGTTGCTCCCAGAAGCCCCCCAAGAAACCTGCTCCCAGAGAACGATTATATTTTAGAGAAGAGAACGTTACAGGAGAGGAGAGAAGATGAGAAGAAAGGAAAATAGGGGGATAAGAAGGGAAAAGGGAGGGGAGAAGAAGAGAGCAAAAAGGAAGGGAAAGAGAGGAGAAAATAGGACAGGGCACAGAGACTCAATGAAATCAAAATCATCTCCTTACAGTTGGTATTTATGTCTATATTTTTCAAATAAGAAAACTAAACTGTGAATTCACAGTATAATGGGATCATGGATTTAGATATGGAAGCAGACATTGTAGATATTCAGTACAGCCCCCTCATTTTAAAGTTAAGAAAATTGAGGTCTATAGAGGTTAAACATAGAGAAGTAACAGAAAAACTAGCAAAGTTAGGATTGAAAATATCATTTACTCTAAATTCAGCACTGTTCACTGTTCTCCATTTCTTAGGAAGGATCACCTTATCATATATATTCTGATTTTCCAATGTTAACATATTTTAACATCCCTCTTTTTTTTTTTTTTTTTTTTTTTTTTTTTTTTTTTTTACTTTCCTTTAGATCATGTCCCAACTAACCTATAATTATTTAGACTTTTGTATATACTTCCTCAAGCACACATTATGGTCACTACACACTACATACATGTTTATTGATGTTGCTGCTGCCAGTAATATTGCAGAAAATGTTTAAGAAAACCTCTATCTAAAGCAAGGGCATCAGCTTCTGACAGAATAGATAGCATTTTATGTGAAATAATTTGGGATATGATCAAAATAATCTGATGGCTAAAATTATTATTAGAAAACTGCAAAAATGTCACAATTTATTCTTATTTAGTCTTCTGGATCCTTAATTATATTTGTCTTCGATGAAGGTATTCCAGGGCCAAGCAGAGATTATGGATTACATAATACATTATCAATGATGGATGTATTCAATAATTCATAATTATCAATTGCCATTCAGAAATTATTTTGATGGCAAAGAAATGGTTCAATAAAAAAGGGATATGTGAGAATCTTATCACTGATACCATGTGAATCTGGTGGAGGTAATAGCAAAAATCTCTGAGTTTTTAAGGAACTAATTGATTTGAGAGGGAAGCATTGAAAGAAAGGATAGAATAGAGACAGAAACATGCTATTATTTCCTTATGTTTCTCAAGAACAAGTTTTCCTCTCAAGTTTAGATAATCTAGTTCGGAGAAGTAGACTTTGTCTTTTAGTATTATACCTCTTCTACTCAGAACATTTAGCTTAAGTATCCTGTGTTCAGTCAACACATGCTTATTACATTGATAGGTATACATTTACCATGTAGTTCTTAGCCCTTAATAGTGCTGCATCTTCCAGCATGAGGAACTAAGACATCAAATCAACTTCCTGCTAGATCCAAAAGAATATCCCTACCCACGCTGCTAAAACTGCTAATCAATTACTTCATTGTAAGCTTATGAAGTTTAGAAAACCATTCCATTCTCAAAGCCAAACAGCCCTATGCTCTGATCATAACCCACCTTTCTAGACACAATAAATACAAATGGGTATACTTTTGTTTATTGCTGCTTTTTGACATTGACACATCTTTTGAATACTTCCACAGAATTTTGAAATGTGTTCTTTTCAAGGACACAAATTGAACCAAGGCCAAGTGGCAAGTGGGCATGTTGGCTATAAATTTGCTTAACACATAAATATATGCATATCAAATTTTTCATTACCAGGCTGTAAAATACCTACTTTGTTGAATGTACTATTTACAGAGTGCAAAGTTTCACTGCTAAGAAAACCATAACTTTTACATTAATATTTTATTATCTGACATACAGAAAGATGAGTTTATTTTTCCACATTATTGTAGAATATTATTATATGAAATATATAGAAATGTATGAAAGGTTTCATGTACTGAAATGTTTCATCTGTGCAAGAATAGAGGCTAGCCTATTAATCAATCAACAAGCATTAATAAAATGCCTACTATGTGCCAGATCCTTGCAAGGAAATTGTTTATATTCAACCAATCAACTAATAATTTTTAGTGTTTATTATATGTCAGACACTGAAAATTCAATCTAACAGACATTGGAGATTCAAAAAAGTAGGGGAAAATTCTGGGAAGATGGAAAAGCAGAGTAGGCCAATAAATCTCAAGCTTTCTAGATTTCCCCCACAAACAGAACTAATTTGCACCACAGGTGAACATAGACTGGAGAAAAATCAAAATTTGTGACAGAACAGGGCTCATTCTGGTACAAGCCAAAAAGATCTGAAGATCCTAGGATGGAGATTAATCAGTGTGTAGGGCAAACACCTCTGGCCAAGCTTCATAGCAACAGTTAGTGACGATCCCTAGGGAATGCTGAATTTGACTGGAGTTTTAGCAGGTACCACAGAAACTTTCACCCCCAGGACTGTGTAGAATTGAGTGTCTGAGACCAGGAAGACTGAGTGAACCTTGCTGTTTAGGAATGTCAATTCCAGCTTCTGCCACAGAGACACTGTCCTGGACAAGTAGGAATTAGCACAACAGGTAGGTACATGCAGAAGACACTTGCAGAGGGTGGAGTTTTTGGTTTGGAGTATCAGGTCAAAAGGGAGAATTGAAGTGAAGGGGGAGGCCTCATCCTTCCAACCTCACAATTAGGTTAGTGCTTACACTAATATTTCTTATGTGAAAAAAAAATGAACAGACAAAGAAGAAAGAACCCAACCATAGAAACCTACTACGGGAATAGAAAAGACCAGGGTTCATTTTCAGAGGACACCAAAGTAAAAATTAATAATAAAGAACAAACAAATAAATAAATAAATAAATAAATAAATGTTCTTCTATCCCAAATAATGTTAGGTGGTTGCCTGACCAAAGGGAATTTATAGAAGAACTCAAAAAAAAGAATTAAAAAGCAAATGAGAGACATTTTAAGGAAAATCTAAGATAAAATAAAATAAAAATCATCCAAGGAAAACAAGAAGATGATGGAGGAAAAAAAACAACAACTAGAAAAGGAGATCCAGAATCTTAAACATGAAAATAACTCTATGAAAATTAGATTTGGGCAAGGGAAAGTCAGTGATACAATTAGAGACCACGAAATAACAAACAGAATGAAAAAATACAACAGAATATGAAACATCTTATAAGCAAAACAAGAGATCTGGAAAACAGATTAAGAAGAGAAAATATAAGAATAATTATATTACCTGAAAGTTGCAACCAGACAAAAGCATTGACACAATAATGCAAGAAAAAAAATCTAGGAAAATTGTCCTGGTGGGATAGAACAACAGAGAAAAGTAGAAATAGAAAAAAAAAATCAATCACCACCTCAAAGAAATCCTTTGTAGAAAACACATAGGGATATTATTGCCAATTTCACAAACTCCAAATCAATGGGAAAATTTTGCAAGAAATAAGAAAAAAAACAAAACAAAACAATTTAAATGCACTGGAGTTCTAATTAGAACTGTACAGAATGAATCAGCAGCCACAATAAAAGATCATAGGTCCTGGAATCATATATAATGGTAATCAAAAGAACTATTCCTGTGGCCAAAAATACCATATCCAGTAAAATTATCCCTAATGTCAAATGAAAAATAAAAGAAAATGAAAATTAATGAACTTGCAGATGTTCGAGACTTTAAATCAAACCCAAACTCATTAGAAAACAATATCTAAGAGCCAATATCAAAGATCAATTTCAAGGAACTGAAGATAGACAATTTAGTTATGCTTTTTTTGTGTAGAAATGTATATCATGTGCTTAATATTGACATCAGTAATTGGATAGCTCCAAAGAAAGATTGGGACAGAGTTCAGTGGACTCTTAAGAAAAAAAAAAAAAAAAAAAAGCAAAACAGTGTAGAAAAAGGTAAAAAAAAAAAAAAAGTAATTGTTATACAAATGAGGTGCAGAGGAGAAATAGACACAGAAACATTAGAGGGAGAGGACAGTTCCTAGTTCGGAAAACCTGCTCACATCAGGAATGGGTTAATTAGGCAACACTATATATCTATATATGTATATATCATACATATATATATATTGGGTATAATACTCTCCAAAATCTATAAAGAAATAGGGGAGAAATGGAGAGGAAAAGAAAAGTTGTAGGAAGAAGATAAGGGAGGGATTCATGGGCAGGAAGAGAGTAAACAATAGCAAGGTAAGTTAAGGAACAGAATTATAGCATTAGAATTAGTAGGGAGAGGAAAGAAGAAATGTCAAACTTAAAGAAGCTTGTTTATATATTGGAAAATGTGTGTGTATATGTGTGTGTTTGCTTACATACAGATATGTATGCAAGTTGCTTTCTGTATCTGTGTATATATGTTTATGTAAGTGGCTCTGTGAGTGGATGTGAATGTATATTTGTGTAGGGTGTGTGTATGCATTTATATGTGTATGTATGTATCTATATATGTATATGATATATATCTGTACTTAACTATAGCCTGCTAAAGGGAGATATGGGGAGATGAAAAGGAGAAAAAAGAATAAAGTAAAATATATATATATGCAGCAGAGAATAACCTACAAGGAAGCAAAGACAAGATGGACTCTTATGAATAAAATTTCTGCTACTATTATATATTTTTCTTGAACCAGTATTTTATAGCTATATATTTTTAATCCTCTCTATTGTTCTGCTGGACACTTGACAATTTTCTATTCTGTTTTTTTTTTTTTTGTTGTTGTTGTTATTGTTTTGTTTTGTTTTATTTTATTTTCCTTTTTTCTATTGTTTTTTTAAATAAAATGATTTTACAAAAAGCAAAAAAACCACAGTATCAGATGGTTGTAGAGTGGATGAGGAACCAAAAAGACTAGAAAGGTAGGAAAAATCCAGGATGTAAAGATAATATAAATAAATAAATAAATAGCAAATAACCAAATCCATCAATCTGTTGGCAAGTATTTTTTGCAATTACTATGTGTCAATAACTATGCCATGTCCTGGGGATATGAGCACAAAGAATGAAGCAATCCCTACCACAAATGATATTTTATTCCAATAACTACAGAGAAAATATAAATATATGGCATAAATATGAATTGAAGAAATACAAATATATACAAAGTACTTAAATAAAAGATATCTTTGGAGGGAGGGCTCTAGAAATTAAGAGAATCAGTAAAAGCTTCATGTAGAGAATGGTTCTACCATCCCCAGAAGAAAGGTATTCCAGGAGGAAGAAATAAGATTGGGGAGCACTCTAGGCATAGTGCATGATTAATTCAAAAGTATGGAGACGAAGTATATTTTATAGTGGGAAGAACAGAGGTCAAGTTGATGAAACTGTTGAGTATGAGAGAACAATGTTCTATGTAACTAGAAAGCTGGGCCCAGGTTTGTTTTAATGTTATTCTACAGGTATTTGGAAGTAACTAATATTGGTTGAATTAGGGAAAATCATGTTCAAATTATCTTGAAAGAAAATTACATTGGCAACAATATGTAGAATGTACTAAAGTTAAAAGATATGGGATTGTGAGACTTGAAGGAGGGAAAGCAATTAGGAACCTATTGCAAAAAATATAAATGAGATATGAAAAGATGTTACAAGTCATTATTAAGCAGACAAATGCAAATTAAGACAACAAAACCAATGCAGATAAGATTAGAAGGGAAGCAATAAACTAGGAAAATATTTTTATATTCAAGGATTCTAATAAAGGCCTAATTTCTAAAATATATACAGAATTGACTCAAATTTATAAGAATTGAAGCCCTTCTCTAATTGATAAATGGTCAAAAGATATGAACAATTTTTAGATGAAGAAATTGATAGTATTTCTAGTCATATAAAAAAGTACTCTAAATCATCATTGATCAGAGAAATGTAAATTAAGATGTCTGAATTACTGCTACATATCTCTCAGATTGACTAAGATGACAGGAAATGGTGAATATTGGAGGGAATGTAGGAAAACTGGGACACTAATACATTGTTGGTGGAGTCATGAACTGATTACAACCATTATAGAAAGTAATTTGGAACTATGCCTAATGGGCTATCAAACTGTGCATAACCTTTGTTTCAGCAGTGCCTCTATTGGGTCTGTATCCCAGGGAAATCATTAATGAGGGAAAGGACCTACGTATGCAAAAATGTTTGTAGCAGCCCTTTTTTGTAGTGGAAAAAACTGGAAATTGAGTGGATACCCATCAGTTGGAGAATGGATAAATAAGTTATGTTATATGAGTGTTATGGAATATTATTGTTTTATGATAAATGATCAGCAGGATGATTTCAGAGAGGACTGTACAAATTTATACAAACTGCTGCTAAGTGAGATGAGTAAAATCAAAAGAACATTGTACACAGCCCAGATTATACAACGATCAATTCTGATGGACATGGTTCTTTTCAACAGTGAGGTAATTCAGGCCAGTTCCAGTGGTCTTGTGATGAAGACAGCCATCTGCACCCAGAGAGAGGACTATGAGGACTAAGTGAGGATCACAATATAGATTTTATATTGCTGTTTGCTTGCTTTTTGTTTTCGGTCTCATTTTATTTCCTTTTTGATCTGATTTTTCTTGTGCAGGATGATAATTGTGGAAATATGTATACAAGAATTGCACATTTAACATATATTGAATTACTTGACACCTAGAGGAGGGCATGGAGGGAAGAAAGGGAAAAATTTTGGAGCACAAGGTTTTGCAAAAGTGAATGCTGAAAATTATTTAGGCATAGATTTTGAAAATAAAAAAGCTTTAGTAATAAAAAGACAATAAAATAAAATAGGTTTATGTTTACTAGCTTATTTTTAATCTACTTAATGTTCTCTGAAATGGGTAGTAGAAAAATTACTAACTCCATTTTACAGATGAGGGAACTGAGACATATGTACATTAAATATTTCTTTCATGGTCCTTCAGTATGTAAGGATCCAGTGAGATTCAAAATTGAGTGCCATCTGATTTCCAATCAAGTACCCATTTTTGTGTTAACATGGACTTTTTATTTATGTCATATATATTGAAAGTATTAAGTAGAAATATCATATAGAGTCTTTATGCAAAGAGACATTGTGATGAAAAAAAAATAAATCCAGATTTAGAATTGAGGTATTTATGTATATGTATATGTATATGTATATGTATATGTATATGTAATTGTAACTAATACTTCTAGCACCCTGGGCTTATTCAATGATTAGGATGATAATCAAGACTGACTATTCACACTGTTTGGGTGAAATTATACAAGTAGGCCAGACAGGCCAAGTGTTAAAAGGGAGCAGACACCATGTAAAATGTATGTTATGGTTACAGGATACTCAGAGGTAGCAGCCTGAACTCAGACAAAGCTGTTTATGCCAGGTATTGTGGAAAATAATAAAGGACCTAGTATAGGACCACAAGTTGAAGACTTACTAGTCTGGAGATCTCCTCAAGAAATAATTACAAATTAGGGCAGCTAAGTAGCTCAGTGGATAGATCACCACTCCTGAAGTCATGATGACCTGAGTTCAAATCTGAAATAAGACACTTAACACCTCCTAGTTGTGTGATCTTGGGCAAGTCACTTAACCCCAATTGCCTCAGCAAATAAATAAATAAATAAATGATGTAGCTCTACTACACCTTTTGGATAAGCCCCAATCACCTTATATAATTGTGGCTCTACCTACTTACGCCCTATTTGATGTTGGACAACTAATTTCACTTCTCTTGTCATCAATTAACTTATCTGCAATGTGTATGTGTGAGGATTTAGGAATGTGCTTTCAGCACTGTAATATCTATTGATATTCTCTACATTGATGTTTATGTGTTTGAATTTCTAAAATGCTGAAACACACATGCATAAAATATCCATGCATGAAATATCCATGATTATTTTTAAAAGTCATTTAATTCTATGGGAACATAAAAAGGAAAAATAACAGTCTCATATCAGTTAAATAAATCTCAAAGAAGTTGAACTATTTAAAATAGATAATATGAAATTTTTCAATGGTGAAAGCACTTTCCTTTGGAGATTGAACTTTAGGTTGCTCTAATGTAATGGGTTCAATAAAATATATTCTTAATATGAAATATAATTATAATTGAAAAAAATAAATTGCACATTATTGAGGAAAGCATTTGAAATCCTAACTTCTTTTAGGATTTAAAAACAGATAATTCTGCTTTTTTTAAAAGGCAAAGCAATGGTCCTTTTCAATATTGGGCACTATGTCCCTACAAAAAGCCCTGCTAAGAAGCTCTAGTTCATTATGGGTAAAAATGTGAATTTTATATCCTTATTAAGAGTAAAAGGATTGATCCTCATCTCAAAAAGAAGAATATATTGATAGGTAAATAGGAGGTTGTTTAGCTCTTCTCTGCACCAACAGAACCTGCAATATTTGCTGTAAGCACTTTTCCACACTTGGCTATGAAAAATAAGGAAGAATAAAATGCATAAATTGTACCAGATGCTTCCTTAACTTATCCTATGAAATAATTTTGATGGGTGGTTATGAATTTGTAAGTAATGTTTACTTCGGAAATGCCATAATTGCTTTTGGAACTATTTGAGGCATTTTGAATTGTGTCTGTTTTTATTGTAATATAGAATTGTATTGCCGTTTTATGAAGTGGCATCTTTTTGATGTATGGAAGTACTGGATCCATTTGTTATCCATCATGAGGAAACCAGATAAGTAAATATTACAACTATAACTGAAATGCTTCTTTTTTACATGAATAAATGAAAACCATTTAGAATCCAAAAGCAGAAACACTCTATCTGCAGACTGACAAATTGCATTTCGGTGTGGTTTCAAACACCAGTGCCTGGCTCCTATACTGAAAATGATGGGAAAGACTGTCTCTACCATGGTGAGGTTTCTGGGATAGAGGTGTTATTCACATGGAGGAGTGAAATTGGTCTGTAATCATACACACATATATACAATATGCATGTATATGTATGATATAGATATATATATATATATATTCATTTTTGTATATGTATATATGCCTGTGATATATAATTTTGCAAATCTTGTATCTTCATAGATAAATGAAAACCATCTCTAATAATAATAATAACAACATGAGAAGAACCTTCACCTCACAGTAGAGGATATTCCCTCCATCAATGGTGATCATAATCTACCCATTTAACTTTTCCTTCCACCATTATTCTTGTCCACATCTTTCCAGAAGTTCATGACATAGAGTCTATCAAAAATTTAAGAGGTGTTCCTTGTTTTTCCTACTTCTAAGTAATAGCACCAGTAGTCAGTTGCTATCCTTAAGCAGCACAATGACAATAGGTATAATTAAGGAGAACCAAGAAAGCTAGACCTACATAATCATATTGAAATGGAACTACTTGGGACCAAAAATAAACAAACAAACAAACATGCATTCCTTCTGAGTTCCTACAACTTGACCTACTTTACTTCATGGTAGAGAATGTACAAAACTAGTCATGTGCTACAAATAACAATGAAGTGGCCCTTTAAGAAATAATCAAATTAAATGCTAGGACTATATGTCTCAATTATCCTAAAGATATGACCTGTTCTTGCAGATTATGAAAACTGATTTGGTAGAAGAAGAAATGCAATAAAACTGATAATTCCTGATAATTCCTTTAATTTGTGTTCTTTGAGATATTCAGGCAGATCTCATGCCAATTTAAGGTGTGATTCTCTCATCCATAAACTGCTCCCTTGGAAGATGAAAGCTTCAGCACTAATCAAACCTCTGGTGAACTCTTACTACTCAAAGGAAATAATTTACTGAATCTAAAGGAATTAATGTTTCCCAAAGTCTCTAATGATTTGGTAGAGAAAAGTACATGTAAAATAAAAATTCTTATTAAACAAAACTACCATTTGTGCTACAACCATATAATAAATTACAAAATATGCCTTATCTCGGGGTGGCTTCTAACATATGCCTTCTGATTCTTGTGCAGTCATATACATAATTTCATATCACAATACATTTTCCAGAACTATGTAAAAAGCTTGTATATAAAGGTTAGAACCATATGGCAAAGAGCTTTAAATGTCAAACGGAAGAGTCTGCATTTAATTGTAGAAGAAATAGGTAGCCATTGATGGCTCTTGAGAAAGGGAGTAACCCTGTCAGATCTGGACATTCAGAAAATCTTTTTTTTTTTTTTTTTCCAGTAAAACGAATCATCACATTAATCATATCCACAAATATCTATATCATTCTTCATATCTAATATGTTATGTTTATATCAAGAAGTGGAAAATATTTTTCACCAGTTTTTTTTCCTTTTTTTGAATTCACATTAGTTATTCACAAAACTGTCTTGTTTTGTTTTTAAATCTTACCTTTATAAATTTTTGAAAGAAGGAGATAGTATTCTACACAAGTGGTGGCTTCTAAACTAGGCCACAATAGGAGCTAAAAAAATTTAAATGATTTATATATGAATTTTGCCAGTCCTAAATAATGGAAAGTCAAGCAACACAAGTATACAAAATAAGATGATATTGGGGAATGGTGAATAAGCCACTTTTGTGAAAGGGCAGTAGAATAAATATAACTCAAAAGGCAATAATAAAATAAATTGAAGACCATTTAAAATAGAAGTCTATGAAGTGTATTTTTTTCCTTTTTATTTCCTAGTGAGAAGGAACAATATGTTTGAATAAAGGAATAAAATGATAGTAAAATAAGTGCAGTATTTAGAATGAGAGGCCCTGGTTTTGCATTTTGGCTCTGATACTTCCTGTATGACTTTTAGGAAGTCTCTTCACCCATTTGAGCTTCATTTCCTTGAATGTAAAATAAAAAGTTTGGCCTATATGTTTTCTAAAATTCTTTGCAACTTTAAATCTAGTTCTTAAGCATATAGTTCCATACTTTTTAGGGATTGAAAGAAAAGGGAAGACATAAAGGCAAGGAGACTATCTGTTAAATCTTTCTGATATTTTAGGTCAGAGGTCTGGAGTATGCATGGTGATGGCAATAGGAGAAGAGATGAGTATGGGATCAGATTTGCAGATGAAGGAGTATAATCAGAGCTGCTGACAAGAATTTGATCCTGTGTGCCTCAAAAAATGATGGTGCCATGAAGATAAATAGGCAATTTGGAAGGAAGATATGTTTTGAAGGACAGAAAAAGGATTCAATTTTTGAGGATTAAGTTTAGGAGGTGAATTATAATCCATATCTAGGTATCTCTTGATGACAGGGCCTGTACAATATCTAAGACACTATACAAGTTAAAGGTGATAGATGAAAAATGAAATCACAGAAGAAACAAAGATTCACCCTTCTGGGGAATTTGATTTATTAAGCAATGCATATCAAATGCCCAACAAATTAGGACCAATCTCTTTCCTTAGCTTTGGTATTGAACCCTGAATTCAAGAGGAGATAGAGTTTTATCATCAAAATATTGATCAAGTAAGACCAATTAAGTAAAAGTAAACAATCAAGATATAAAGTTAGGCAATATGATTTCCACAGTAAAGTTTGACTTGAGGTCACCTGCTAACAAATGTCTTTGTTGGAGATAGAAATCTGTGGTATATCAATTTAAAAATTTTCAGGTGAGTATTTAATAAAAAGAAGATATTTCTTCTTTTTTATTAAAGATTTTTATTTTCAAAACATATTCATGAATAATCAACATTGACCCTTGTAAAACTTTGTCTTCCATTTTTCCCCTCCTTCCCCCACTCCCTTTCCCTAGATGGCAAGTAATCCTAGAGAAGATATTTCTTCTTATAATAAATAACTTCAAAGGAGATAGGCAGTCAGCAATAGATAAACCAATCGTTGTTTTGGCTGCAGTAGTTAGTTGATGGAAGAAATAGGACTTAAAATGGACCCTGAATTATAGATAGAATTGAAGGTTCAAAACAAGTCTTAAGAATTTTTTAAGTAGCTGAAATATGTTAGATCACAGGGTTAGAAACAAAATAAACATATTACATATAGGGTTGGATCAGGAACAATATATATGCTGACCTAACTGCAGTTTTAAGTTTGTATGGAATAGCTAGAGTAAAATATCTGTTACAAACTAAAGATTATTAACTGTAACTTGAAAGTAAGGAAGATGTCCTGATTTTAGTTCTATTACCTTTACTATCTCCCTTAGCTTAGAAACCAGTCTAGAAAAACTAATATAAAACAGCATGAACCTTAAGGGAATTTTGCGAACAAGGGTAAGAAAAGATAGGAAAAGAAGTGCAGATTCCTTTTTGTACTCAGATTTTGTCTACACTATTTCATAACTATGAAATAAAATCTCTCCAAGAGTAAGCAGAGTATATGTGTCATACTTATTACCTACACAGGAAATCTTATCACATTTGACAAACCATAATTCTCCCTCCTATGGCTGTCTGTGTCAGTCTGTCTCTCATTTTTCCTCTCTCTCACTTTCCTCTTCTCTTGTCTATCTGACTCTGTCTCTCTCTCAGCTCTATCAGCCCATTCAGTCTGATGGATGCACTTTAGGGATTTTTCAAGTCCGTAGAAGAGGGTACCAATTAAGCAAAGAAAGCCTCACTGACCTTCTACCCTTATGACCTATTTTCAAGGGTAGCATTATTTCCTCTTGGGCCAGCTTTATTGAATATTCTTTTTTCACATCATGATTCATCTTTGCAGCTACATCCTATTCCCTTTTCAACTCTACATGGTTAGAAAGTTGAAAATATAACAGGAGGTGATGGTGGTATAAGTACTTATGAGTATGAATGTGTGTGTGTGTGTGAGTGTTGAATAAAGTATGGCTTAGAAGTCACAGATGGCACATTAGAAAAAAGAAATATAGTAAAATCAGTAAAATATATTCTCATTCACAATTTCCTAGAGACCCCTTGGTTGTTAATTGAAACTTTTGTCTACTTTATTGAACAATAAAAGTGACAGCAACTACTCCCAGGTGTCCTTCAGTATTAAAAAGAGGATAAAAGGTTCCCAGCAAAGGTGACAGAAATTAATGCGGTGAGCCCAGCTATCAAACATTTTGATATGTGAATTGCCTGATATTTCTATAATGCTGTCTTATGATTGGAAATGTTATCGCTTCTATTGAATCAATAGAAAATGTTAAAGCTCCGAGGAACCCCAATTACAAAATAAAGCTAGAAGGTTAACATCTGGGACCAGGAGAGATAGAAACAATTTCTATTGTCATACCTTCCTGACAAGTAAATGTCAGAAACATAACACCTTCCCCTGGTCTCAGTATAGAGCACATGTAAAAGAGTGATTGTAAGGCTGCCTCAAGTCAAATCACCTGTCATCCCAGCTTTGACGTGGAATTACTTTTGTTTTATGCATCTATTAACCTTGAACTATCAGCATTTGTTTTAATGTTCCAGCCCGAAGTGACCTAAATGTACTTTTTAAATGCACCCGTGCAGCAGCTGGCAGCCTGGGAGGAGTGGGCAAGGGGAGGCAGTGAAGGCTGACCCTCTCATACTTGGGATTGTCAGCCTTGGCAGCAGGGAGCGTAGAAAGTGACCATTCCCTAAGTAGCAACTCCATTATCTTGCAGTTTGGTTTTATAGAGGTGTGTCCTTGACTCTTGGTGACTTTTCTATCTTTAAAAAGCCCATATTAAGATAAAAAATATGCATGATTCACACCTTTAGCTTTTGTCAATGAACACTTTTACAGATCAGTTCACACCTGAGTGCATATCAGCAAGAATAATGTTAATTCCTCATAAGGTTTAGAAAGTATGTTCCTCACAATTAACATTTAAGAGTGGAGAAGAATTAGACCTATTTTATAGATGGGAAGAAAAATGATACACTTAAAATGTCTATGCCTTTCTTAAGATAACAGTGGCAGTAAGTTTTATAGTCATTATTCAAATCTCTCTACTCCAAGTTCAGCATACTGGCACCTATAGCATACTTGCCATACTAAGAGCAGTTGCAAATCTGTGTTGAGAACACAGGTCTCCCCTCCCTGACTTAGGCTTTGTTCACTATCTTCCTTAAGGAACTTCCAATGTTTTCTCACATGCTTTCTTCATTTGATTTTCTTTGCTATGTCTGTTGCATAAATCTCCATGATGCCTACTTGGCATGCGAATTTCCAGGGGCAACAGGCTGATCCCTCTCCACTGCTACAATTATACATTATCATACAGACTATTGAAAGACCAGCTGCTACCTTCAGTCACCAAACATTTATTAAGTATCAGTTGCATTTTAAGCTCTGTGTTAGGTGATGAGGACATAGAAAAAAAAATGAAGGTATTTTTGACTTCAAGGCACCACATTCAGTTAACATAATTAATTAGAAAGTAAATACTCAATATGTGTGTATATAATATGTGTGTGTATGTGTGTGTGTGTTTTGGAGAAGAGGACAGGCACTAGCTTCTAAGAGAATAAGATGAGAATTTCTTTTTTTTTTTTTTCTTTTTCTATCTTTTTTGGAACCTATTAGGATTAAGTGACTTGCCCAGAGTCACACAATTAGGAAGTGTTTGAGGTCAGATTTGCCTCCTCACTCTAGGGCCAGTACTCCATCTTTTATACCATCCAACAAGAAAAGGATTTCTGAATGAGGTCATAAATTGTAAGTTTCCTAGGAGCTACAATGGTAGTTATAGTAATTCCTAACCAAAACTGTCAGATTGTTTGTGACTTCTTTTTATGAGTCATTTTTTTTTTCTTTCCCCCATTTACCTCCTCCCCTTGCTCTCTCAGGAATCACTGTGCCCCTAGTGGTTGTAAAGAAGAAAATGAGCAAATCAAACTTATTCATGCCAATTAACAAATTATACACTTAATTTTGGCAGTGAATACTGTCATATTTGAATGAGGACCATAGGGATATGCTAATAATTAATGCAGGAGAATTTTCACTAAAGTAAGAATTTGAGTATCTGTGTCAAATGTGAGAGATTATTTTCCAGGGGGATCTTCCTTATGCTCCTCCAATTAGACAATAAAATCATAGAATTACAGAATCAGAGTTGGAAAGAACATTAGTGGCTATCCATTCCAATATATACATATCCACTATATCATGGCTGAAAATTGGGCCTGCAGCATCTATTTCAAGATGTCCAAGGGGAGAGAATCCACTGTCTATGAGGATATTTATCCTACTTCTGGATAGTTTTCATTTCAACTTTCTCTGACATCAAAGCCTAATTGGCCTCCTTACTACTTCTTTTGCTACCTATTTAATTCCTTTCCATTCTTTAGCATTCTAACTGGAATCAAGTTTTTCTTCTTCTTCCCCAACAACATGGAGAGGAAAGAGATTTTCTAGGATTCCCTTTACCTTCTGCATGAGGAAGATCAGCTAATCACTTCTTAAAATGACTTTTTCACCTTAACCCTTAGCACTTGGCTTAAACTTTTACAACCAATTTTCACCTCTTAATAACTTGACATCCTTATTCATCTTCCTTTCCTCTAAGTCTCAATGACTCTATTTCCATTTCATCTTATTCTATTCTCTTTATTTTATCAGTTTGCCCCACCCATCAATTGAGACCCATCAATTAACTTTACTTTGTAAATGTTCAATCTACCTCTTAATTATCTTGCCTTTTTTTAAATCAATGCCACATTTCTTATCCTTCTTGAAATTGCTTCTTTAGGATGCACTACCTAATCTTTCTCCATCCTCTTTAAACTCTTTACATTCTTCTTAACTTTCCTTGTTTTTTTTTTTCCTTTTAATACAAAAGTAGAATCTGAACAAGTATTTCAGCTTGGAATTTATCCTCTTCAAGTTCACCTCAATTTATTCCAATCCCACTCCCAGCATTTACATTCAGATACTAGTACAAATCCTTTCAAGTAAACGACATGATTTTCTTCTTTCTTGTATGTCTTATTATGTTCATCATACTTCCTTCTCCTAACCTCTCCCCTGTATTTTTTCTCACAGAAGTTTGTTTCACCACAAAAATATAATGTGTACTCTTAAAGTGAAAGCTCAGATTCAATCTTAGGATGCTATATAAATACATTATAAACATATGTTTATTTATGATCATGTCTGTAAATAAGTAGAGGTCTATCTTTCTATCTATCTATCTACTCGGCTTTTCTCCCACTCCAATTAAACTTTTAATTATATCTCTCTAAGAAAAATTAAGAACCTTAACTTTGATGCAAGTACTGAGAATAGGAACTATATGAAATGCCTTATTTAACACCAGCAGAAATAGCAAAGCACAGTTGACATACCTGTGCCTGTAGATAGTCCAAGCTCTTTGTGGTTGATCTGAGTATTACCCACCTATGTAGAAAACTTGTCTAACTAGTCTACTTGATTCATGATGGTACCATGAAGTTCAGATTCCCCTTTTCATCACAGTCATTAGAAAGTTTAGCATTTCTACCCCCTTCCCCATCAGTACAATCCACATAAGTGACAATAGTAAAAAGCAAAGAGAGGTTTTACTTCTTCACAGAAATTACTGATTCTCTCATTTCCTACTTTTTAACTATTTCTAATTGATACATACTTTAAGAATTTCACAAAGTTCAGAAGTTTCTCCTTTTCTCTACAGAATGTTGGTCTCCTTAGGCATCCAAAACCTATGGTCTGCGGGCCAGATGCAGCAGCTGATGACATTTATCCCCCTCACCCAGGGCTATGAAGTTTCTTTAATTAAAGGCCCACAAAACAAAGGTTTTGTTTTTACTGTAGTCTGGCCCTCCAACAGTCTGAGGGACAGTGAACTGGCCCCCTATTTAAAAAGTCTGAGGACCCTTGGATTCCTCTTCTCTCAATGACCTTGAGTCAGAAAATCCTTTTCATTCTGTCAATTTAGCCCGGGAATTCCTACACTTGACTATGAATTTTTCCTTTGTCCTAGTATATAGGTTGAGCCTTAGAAAAATATGGTTTAGCTCATGAAATCTTCATTACTAACATTTCTGTTTGTTGCAATTTCTGAAGTGCCTCTGAGAGATGACATATTGAAAACTGGTGTGGTTGAAGTAGACTATGTAGATGGTGTGTGTGTGTGTGTGTGTGTGTGTGTGTGTGTGTTTTGTGTGTATTTGCTTTGGGCAAATGTAAAGAGTGATATCATTTAAGTAATGGCCCAACTTGTGCAAACATGATAAGGCTGTCAGTCTAGGCACCACATATTCTTTATTTAATTTACTCCTTTTCATGAAAAGCTAACAAATATTGAGGATTAATGATGACATAGGACCAAACTTAGCCAAACTAGCAACTGCCCATGCCTGATTGAACATTTAGACATTAACTAGAAAACCATTCTAAATGTTTGATAATCAACAACGACACAGCACTTAAGCACAGGATATTTATTGTAAGAGATCTTGTGCAGTTGGCTTTTGTACTGAAATGATTGCTTATGTCACCAACCTATTTTGCTAAAATAAAGCTGACAATTAACCAACTCTACCTAGGAACTGATTAATTCAAGGAAAGTTAGAGGAACTTTTCAGCTAGTTAGATATCAAATTACTCTCCTAGTTTCATGAAACTCCCACAGGGTAAAACAATCTTTGTAAAATAGAATACCTGTCTTCATTACTTTATTCTTCTACTCAGCTTCCAAACTGACCTCTAATTAACCTTTGGTAGCATTATCCAACATTTGGGCCTTCCATTTGAAACAATCCTCAAGAGTTAAGGTTACCTTAGATTTTGATCTGTTCCGAAAACAAGATGGTTGATGTCTACTTCTATTTTACCAAAGTAACATACAAAGAAAATTGTAGTAAGTGTCTTCATTTTTCCGGCAGCAAGTATAAAAATACTGTCCATCAGAGTGAGAGCCTACTGTCCTGGTGAAATAATGCCTGTGGCCCAGAAATGAATAATTATAGCAGCACTGATTCTACAAAATTCCCTTTGAAGTTAGTAAAAGTTTACTTTGAGTGAGTACTGAAGAACAAGATCTGATCTTAGCAATATTTCTATATTTTAGGCTATATGATATTTAGGAAGATGTGCACTCCAGAAATGATTGGGTGAGTGTATCACAAGATAAGGCCATTTCAGCACACTATGTTGGGGATAAATGTAAAAAGACACAGCATTACTCATATTGCAAAGCTCTAATTCATATTTATGCCAAGTGTCCAGAACACTAAATTGTCTATTTTCTCTGTTATATTCACAGATTCTAAATCGATGAAAAGCAAGTGCTTTGGATGAGTTTATGAAACCTTATCAACCCAATTGTTTTAAAGCACTTCATTTTCTATTGGAGTCAGTCAAAATTAAATCAGGGCTCATTTACATGCCCTATTCTTTTTTTTTTTTAAATATAACAGAATTACTAAGGATAAATATACATCTTACATATGGATATATAAATGTATTCATTTTTATATACCTGGCCTGTTAGTCTCACAGATTGCACAATTTTAACAGTAAGATAAGAAGAGAATTGAAAGTCCATCAATCTGTCAATCAAGCTACCAGTATCTATTGGTCAATAATATATACTCAGGCCCATGTTGCATCTTCTGTGTGAACTAATGTACATTTAAAGCAATGATTTGAATACAAGGTGGGGGGGATAATTGTATCATCTTGAGCAAGTCACTTTGCATTTATGGGTCTCTATTTCATCATCTGGAAATGAGAGATAGAAAGAGTAGTTAAGGTCTCATCAATTCATTAATTAATCAACAAATATTTATTAAGGATTCACTATATAATAGGCCCTATGCTTGACTCTAGAGATAGAACTACAAAGAATGAAACAAACCCTGCTAGCAGTGAATGC
This sequence comes from Sarcophilus harrisii, assembly GCF_902635505.1. Taxonomy (NCBI): domain Eukaryota; kingdom Metazoa; phylum Chordata; class Mammalia; order Dasyuromorphia; family Dasyuridae; genus Sarcophilus; species Sarcophilus harrisii. The sequence continues at coordinate 373,924,212 of NC_045426.1, read as the reverse complement.
ATGTGCTATGACCCTATGATCTTAAGATATGGCCATACCTTCAATAACTATGTAGTTTATTTGCACTTTAAGAATAAGGATGAAGAAGCAATTAAAGAGTGGTATAGTGCATTATATGGCAATATGTGGGTAGATAAGGGGAAGATCGATGATAAATCAGAGGGTGCATGATTACTTTCTTTAGATATTTTGAGAAATATCAGTTTGAAGAGAAAGTGGTGTTGTTTTGTTTGGTTCTAGAGAGCAGAAAGTTTCAGAGGGTTCACTCTAGGCCTAATAAAGAAAAAACTTTTAGAGCTATAACAAAGTTGACTGAACTCTCTTATGAGGTAATGAGTTCCCTAATTTTTTGAAATCATCATGCAAAATGTACAATAATAATTTGTAAAATAGGTGACAACAAACCCAAAGATCCTAACTTTTAGGATAAGAATTCATTATTTGACAAAAACTGCTGAGATAACTGGAAACTAGTATGGCAGAAATTAGGCATGGACTCACACTTAACACCGTATACCAAGATAAGATCAAAATGGGTCCATGATTTAGGCATAAAGAACGAGATTATAAATAAATTAGACGAACATAAGATAGTTTATCTCTCAGACCTGTGGAGGAGGAAGAAATTTGTGACCAAAGATGAACTAGAGACCTTTATTGATCACAAAATAGAAAATTTTGATTACATCAAATTAAAAAGCTTTTGTACAAACAAAACTAATGCAAACAAGATTAGAAGGGAAACAACAAACTGGGAAAACATCTTCACAGTTAAAGGTTCTGATAAAGGCCTCATTGAGGCCTTTGACTCTAATTTGTATAATGAATTGACTAATTTATAAGAAACCAAGCCATTCTCCAACTGATAAATGGTTAAAGGATATGAACAGACAATTTTCAGATGATGAAATTGAAACATTATCACTCATATGAGTGTTCCAAATCACTATTGATCAGAGAAATGCAAATTAAGACAACTCTGAGATACCACTACACACCTGTCAGATTGGCTAAGATGACAGGAAAAAATAACAACGAATGTTGGAGGGGATGCGGGAAAAATGGGACACTGATGCATTGTTGGTGGAGTTGTGAACGAATCCAACCATTCTGGAGAGTCTGGAATTATGCCCAAAAAGTTATCAAACTGTGCATACCCTTTGATTCAGCAGTGCTACTACTGGGTTTATACCCCAAGGAGATACTAAAGAAGGGAAAGGGACCTGTATGTGCCAAAATGTTTGCGGCAGCCCTGTTTGTAGTGGCTAGAAACTGGAAAATGAATGGATGCCCTTCAGTTGGAGAATGGTTGGGTAAATTGTGGTATATGAATGTTATGGAATATTATTGTTCTGTAAGAAATGACCAGCAGGATGAATACAGAAAGGCTTGGAGAGACTTACATGAAGTGATGATAAGTGAAATGAGCAGAACTAGGAGATCATTATATACTTCAATAACGATACTGTATGAGGATGCATTCTGATGGAAGTGGATTTCTTTGACAAAGAGACCTAATTCAGTTTCAATTGATCAGTGATGGACAGAAGCAGCTACACCCAAAGAAAGAACACTGGGAAATGAATGTAAACTGTTTGCAGTTTTGTTTTTCTTCCCAGGTTATTTTTACCTTCTGAATCCAATTCTCCCTGTGCAACAAGAGAACTGTTTGGTTTTGCACACATATATTGTATCTAGGATATATTGAGACATATTCAACATATATAGGATTGCTTGCCATCTAGGAGAGGGGGTGGAGGGAGAGAGGGGAAAACCGGAACAGAAGTGAGTGCAAGGGATAATGTTGTAAAAAATTATCCTGGCATGGGTTCTGTCAATAAAAAGTTATTATAATAAAAAAATAAAATAAAATAGGTGACAGAGAAATTCATTATACAAACAGTTTGGACTGAATGGGCTCTTCAATTCTTTTCAACACTGAAGAATTAGACAAACTAGAATTGTTAGGGAAGGCATGAGAAAGTTGAGCTTGAGCTGGGCATTGAAATTTATACTATTGTTATTGTTAGGTTGTTATTCAATTGTGTCTGACTTTCTATAACCCCATTTAAGGTTTCCTTGGCAGAGATATAGAAGTGGTTTGCCATTTCCTTCTCCAGATAATTTATAGTTGAAAAAAATAAGGCAAATAGGGTTAAGTAACTTGCCCAGTGTCATACAACTATTTAAGTATCTGAGGCCTGAATTTGAACTCACAAAGAGGAGTCTTTATGACTCCAGGCCAGGAACTTTTCCCACTTTTCCACCTAGATGCCTTTCTGATATGTACACACTTCACAGTTAAAATAATGGACACCTTTAGAAGTAAATCTGTCTGCCTAGCAACTTTCATTGATGTGTTTTACATAAAAAATGATGCCTTAAACATAGTGGGCACATTAAATATTTCTTGAATGAATAAATTTCAGGTCCATTCCTAAACTTCCCAAATTATCTTTTCCTAGACAGTTTACATATATTACGTCTTTTAAGAGAGTAAAAAAAAAAAGACACATTATAATGTATCCTCAAACACACTTTAATCACAGAAAGTGCAAATATAATTAGAAGCATAGGACTGTGTTCTAGATTTACAAAAAAAACATAGATTATTAAATGTAAATGGGATCTTAGAAATAATCTGTGAAGTGATGAAAAAAGTACTAGATTTAGTTGGAGTTCTTAGGTTCAAATCCAATTCTTGCTAATTGCATGAATAAAAAGGTAAACAAGTAATTTTCCCTTTAAGGGTCTGAATTTCATCTCCAAAAGTATTACAAATGAAAAAGATAACCTTACAGAACTCAGTTGACACTGTTTTAATTTACCACTCTCCTCCTATAAATTAAAATTTTAAGACCTTAAGAAATTAAATGGCATGCCCAAGAGAATATAGCTAGTTAGTGGCAGAATCAGTAACATCATGCATGTTTTTTGACAATTAACTATTCTTTCCATTATGCTGCATGAATATGCCCTATACATAGCATAGGATGTAACTCCTTTGAATCTTCCTCTTCACCCCATCAAGAGAAGTAAGCTATGAAACCCAGATTCCTCTGTCAATCTCTGCCTCTTCTAGGACAGTCTTCTGGCTAGAAATATGAAATATGAATAAATATATTAAGTAATACTTCTCACAAGTGTTTGTATGTAGACTGTGAAAAGTCCAAGAGCAAAAATCAAGTCCTAGATCTTAGACATTCTCCAAAAAGAACTATGCCTTAGGGAATTGCAGCCACTAATTTAATCAGGAGTGGAGGAAGAGGAGAGTTTTCCTCAATTCCAATCTCCTCCCAATACCTCATTTTCCTCAAAGGAATTTTGCTTTAATGAAATGTTGTAAAATGAGGTATGCACTTAATGTGCAATAAGAAAGTCTATCTTCTGTAATTTTGACAAATGTTATGTATCAAGAGCCTATCCAAATAAACTAGTGAGTTCTAGCATTAGGATATTAATCAGACCTGGTATTATTTTCTCTATCACTATCTACCTCTGCACTTTATACCTATATTCTCTCTAGATTCCAATTGGAGGAAGGCCATGCTTCTTTTTTTTCAAGGTAACATTTAGCTAGTCTAATAAACTACTAAGTGCCTATGCGCTAAGAAGTGAAACTGTGCTAATATGCTACCCTTCCTAGATAACATCTCTGAATTTTAACAGAAGTCTTATGGAGACAGTCCCTCAATACAAAGGAGAATTTCAACAGTAGTAGTTTCAGGACTTGTAGGAAAGTTATTAGATTGGGCTTCACAGGATCCCTTATCACATATTCAGTTATATAAATCTCCTAGTAAAGGATGCTTCTATGGCACCATGAAGAAACTAAATACAGAGAGATTGAGAGGTTCAAGGATTTGCCAGCAGACAAATAACAAATAACTGTCAGGGGTCAGGTGGCAATTGAGGTCTTTCCTCACTCCTAGATTAAAACTAACTCCAATATGTCACATTCTCTCTCTATAGGGAGGAGTTCATCTAATTCCAGGTTTTTCAGTATTTAGTACTATTTCCCTTAGTAAACAACAAACTAATTTTGAACACATTATTCCTCTTTGTATCCCCACTTTATCTAGTACAGAGTCTCAGGCATACTAGTTGCTAAGTATTGTTGTTCCTCCTTTCTTCTGCAAAAGGACCAATAACATTTGAATGACATTTTGACTTGCCAGAGAATTGGATTTAAGTGAAGCAAAGCTACACAGTCATCAGACTCACTCACTTTTGTAGAAACAAAAAAGTCCATTGGCAAAACAAAAGTCAAGAAGACTAAATGTGCAAAAAAAAAATGGTTGCAGCAGCCCTTTTTGTAGTGGCAAAGAAATGAAAACTGAGTAGATGCCCTTCAGGTGGGAATGACTAAATAAATTATGATATATGAATGCAATGGAATATTATTGTTCTATACAAAATAATGAGCCAGCTGATTTTAGAAAAATTGGAAAGATTTACACAAACTGGTACTAAATAAGGTGACTAGAACCAAGAGAATATTGTACTCAGCAACAAGAAGATTATGTGATGATCAACTGTGATGGATTTGACTCTGTGATTCAAGACAATTCTTATAGATTTGCAATGGAAAGTATCATTCACATTCAGAGAGAAAACTGTAGACTGAACATGAATCACAGTATAGTATTTTTATCTTTTCTGTTGTTATTGTTTGTTTGCTTATTTTTTTTTTCATTTCCCCTCTTTTGATCTGATTTTTATTGTACTACATGATAAATGTGGAAATATGTTTACAGGAATTGAACATGTTTAGCCTATATTGGATTACTTGCTGTCTAGGAAAGGGATGAGGTGAAGAGAGGATAAAAATTTGGAACATATGGTTTTTCAAAGAGAATTTTAAAAACTATTTTTGTATATATTTTGAAAAATAAAAAAACTATTATCATTCTTTAAAAGTCAAAAGGATTGTTGATGTCTGAAGATATAGTAGGTGACCATGGCCTTTTTAAATTAAGATTTTTTTAGGTCTCAATTTGTCTAAGGCAATGTCCATTCAATAACTAAGGATGAGTAGGGATGGAGAAAAGATGGCCACTTTTTCCATCATAAAGGAATAATCAATGTGACAGGGTAAGATCCTCAAAGTTCCTGGTCAGAAAAGAAAGCATTTGCTATTTACATTCATGCTAAGCATGAAAACCTAAACAATGACTTGCACAGTGTATATCGAATGAATGGTGTTGCCAGCACAATACCTGACACAATAAATGCTTATTGATTTACTGATCAATATACAACTAATATAGTCTCCACTTCCTGTCTAACTCACCATATTTGCATCATCTTTCAATATTCAGCTCAAATCCCTATTCCCAAAGAAGCATTTTTTGACCAGCTCAGTTTTCATTTATTATTATCTTCTCTAAAATTAATATATGGAATGACTATCATTGCTTGCTATTCTTCCTTAAAAAAAAAAAAAAAGATTTTTTCAGTCCCTCTTAATCTTATATTATCTCCAATTTATCTTCCATTTGTACATAGTTGTTATCATGCTCATTTAATAAGTTCCATGAAAGCTAGGTCGGGTTTTTGTTTGTTTTTGCCTTTTTTACTTTTTTTTTTCTGTTTGTATATACAGTGCCAGGCACATTGTAAGTGCTTGATAAACATCTGATTATTATAATCACATTTAGATAAATTCCCCAGATTAAAAATCCTCAGGATGAAGACATAAGATTATATTATATCACCCATAAGCATCATTAAATGAAGCTTGACAGTGTAGGGAAAACTGTCTCTAAATTCAGAAGTACCTGCCTCAGATCTTGTCTCTAAAACATATTGATTATTTAACACCAGATAAGTCATTCATTTCAATCCAATTTCACACACACAAACACACAACACACACACACAACACACACACACATTATTAAACTCCTATTTTATGTAGACATTCTACTAAGTTCTTGGGAAACAAAGAAAAATTACTACCATTATGCCCTTTTTTATTTAAACTTACTTTGCTGGAGAGACAATATATACATATATAATTAAATAGGCCACATATACATGGTAATTTACAGACCTCTAAGGGAAACTATTTCTGAGTCAAATTATAGGGCAGTTAATTATCATAGCCTTCACAGAAGCAATGATTGTGTTGATTTAACTTTCAACCCTTAAGCAAGAATGAGAAAGAAGTAAAGAAATATGTACCTGGAAGTAGGAAGGTAGATGTTGTGTATCTCATCCTTCAGAATATCCAAGGCAGTGGTCCATAAAATTCTTGTTTCCAAAACTCATAAAAAATTATTCTGTCCCAGATCTAACTCCAGAATTAATGTCTATCACTGGAGAAACAAGCTACATAAATTTAGATATATTTATAATCATGTTGACCACAGTAATGATTTTATTTTTTGTTATATACTCTCAAAGATAATAGGACATATTAAAGAAATATTAATACCAATGAAATAATGAATTCTTTAAATATTAAAATATCTGTCCATTTGAAAATAATCAAAAGTTTATGATTCTTAAAATAATGTCACCTGATTAGGTGAAAATATCGTATTTCCTCATATTTTCTTTTAGACTGGTTCATGCTTAATACATGTTTACTGAATTATACTCTTCTTTATAGTAAGGACAAAGTCTCATATCCTTTGATTTTCCAAACACCTAGTATAGCTCGGTTTATAAAGATATTTGACACATGTTTGTTGAATGAGTCAATGAATGAGTGTATGGAATGACTACATGTGCTGGTTTATTCCTTCCTATATTATTTTTACATGGTATCATAGAGACATTAGCTGAGATTCAACATGAAGTATTAAATTTTGGCTGTGGAAAGCAGAATTTGTTAAATGATTTCTTGCACTGAGAATTGTCCAGATGAAATGAAGATGATGGTGGCAGGGAGAGAAATTACCTCAATGATGTCTAAAATTCATTTTACAACTATTGCTATAATATTTATTGCCATTTTTATTGAAAGCAATATATTTTCTTCAGAACCGACAGTACTTGCATATGCATTATTGCTGAATTGTAGAAAAATGACTAGCATCATTCAAGGATGGCCTTTGGCAAACTGTGAAGGAGGAGGTGAAATGTGATTCTGGCATGCTCCTGGCTCCTTCATATGCCCCTGTCTCTCCTTTAAGTGATATTCCCCTGTCCATCACTCAGAGAGCTAATATGGCCTGCTGGCTACCCAGAAGATCCCTTCCCCTACTAGTTTTAGTCATCATCCTCATAGGCTTGAGTTTACCTCTTGGTTTGGGCTTCTTTGCTACTCAAAATTTCAAGTCCTTTTAACAGAGAATTTTTGCCTTTTGGTAGCTGTTCTCAGGTAATTCTTTTACTACTTAGATATATAGATTACTACCCAGATATATAGAAAAGCATATCCTTTAAAAATTCACATGGTGCAGGGCACCAACATTGTGATTAGGTTATTTATCCCTTTAAATTACTTTAGTTATCATGATAACAATAAATATCATAGAAAAGTAAAAATCAGCTGAAATAAAGTATCCAACAGCCAACTAATAGGTATTTATTAAGTACTGGAGTTGTCACTAGAGATACAAATACAATAATGAAATAACACTTACTTTCAGGAAACTTGAATTCTAATTGGAAAGTAAGCAAGCATAAAGAACTTAAATATAGATAGAAAATCTACAAAAAGTATAAAGTGTCCCCAAAGATTTACCAACAATTTATTCTACTAATTTAATAATTAGCTTAATTTTACATTGAGACTTTTGAAAAACCTTGCAGTTAGAAAAACAAGGGAGTATGAGGAGGCAGCTAAAAGTTCAGGGATCAGGAAAGGCTTCATGCAGACAATGGCTGCTCAAGGGACATCTTAAAAAGAAAAAAAAAGGACTTTGGGGCAGTTTTAAGAAGGGATTGCATTGCACAATTAGGAGTAGTGAGAGTAAGTATTCAATGTAAAAATATAAAGGGAGATAGGAGATGTAGTGCTATAAGAAAAGAACAGACAATACAATTTGCTTTACAAAAAGTGGTTGTGGGTATGGGTATGAGGGTGAGGGGATAGGCTGGGGATTTTATAATATCCATAGCTTTGGGCAAGAAGGTTGGGTCCAGATTGTGTATGGATTTAAACCCTAAAAGATGAGTTTGTATTTTATTCTACAGTCAGTAGGAAGCTTTTGAAGTTGATTGAGTATATGATTGGATCTGTGTTTAAGGACAATGACCTTGTAGCAGTATAAGGAATAGATTGGCCTAGTGATCAACTTGAAGAAGAGAGATAAATTAGAAAGTAAAGAAGGATAATGAGTCTATAGGTTTAGGCTGATGCTGAGATTACAAACCTGAAATTAATTGTGGTTAAGTCACAAGACTATGAATTAGAAGGCCTGAGTTTTAGTCAGAATTATGCTAATTTTTTGGTTAATATAAAGTTAAACACTTGACCTAACTAGGCCTCTCTTCTGCAAAATAAAGGATTTACAATATACATCTTTTTTATAATAGAATAATTGAAGAAGTGTTAGTTTATTAAGAACATCACTTCATTATAAGGATGACCACATTTGTATATATGCATATATGTATTTTCCAATGGCTTTGAAATTCAACAATAATGAAAAATTGTTCCCTCTGAAAACACGAATAATATTTCTATCACTGAAAGCACCTAAGGTTTATAGTAACTGTAAGGGCTATTAAGCCAGTACCTATATGAATCCAGAGAGTGAATTGTATAAGCATTTAGAATGTGCTGATGATAAAGAGATTCATAAAAGTTGTTATGCTGATTTTATGTTGATAGATGTTTGAATATAAGGTGAATTATTAACCAAAGGCAAGTGAAGCTAATGTGTAAGTGTTATGATATATGTGTAATTGAAAGTGATTTCTCCTAGGCAAGATGGAGAGTGGAGGTGAAAGTGAAACAATGAGTGAGTTCAAACAAAGATACTAATATAGAGAAATCCATTTACAACACCCTTTTGTATGAAGGTAAGCTTCACAAAAAGTCAAGGGATTGAACAGCTACAAAAGTACATCTTAATTTTAAATGTACACATGGCTTTAAACTCTTCTATGTGTATTTTGGTAGGCTATCCTTCCCACTTTTTTATTTCCATTTGTATAATCCCTCTCCTTCTTTATGCTTTTGTATTTTTTCAGCTCACTCATTTCTTTGTCCCTTTCTGCTTTTCCTTAAGGCATTTTCTATTCCCAACACTGAAAGGCAAATGACTCTTTGCATTTGGTTTCCTGTTCAGAGTAAAGAATATAAAGCCTTGAATGATTAGCAATGTAGCTTCATTGTATATTGGCCATTTATGGTCAAAGAATCTACAAATCAGAAGGCACCTCAGAGGCTTCCTAATCCACCATGATGTCATGCTTTTCGTGACATCACTGACAAATGATCATCCAATTTTTGCTTTAAAACTTTCAATGAGGAGAAATACGTTGCCTTCCAAAGCAACCCAATCAGTTCTGGTCCAATGTGCATTTAATGAGCAACTATTATGTGCAAGAAGAATCTATTCTAGGTTCTAAAGATATTACAACAAACCACATCAGATACTACAGCAACACAGCAGCTAGGTTTCTACTGGGAGGATAAACCATGTAAACACATATTTATGTTCATTTTGAGTACAGAATAAAGAGAACAATAAAAGCAGAGGGTAAAGAAAGGTTTTTTGTAAATAGACATGAATAAAACCTTGAAGGAAGTCAGAGACTTTAAGTGACAGAGGTGAAGTGAGAGAATGTATCAGTCTTGTAAAAGCACAGAGGCAGGGTATTAAGGCATCCCACTAGGACTTACTTTCCTTTTAACTTTTACAAAATCCTAATTGAATTGAAAAAAGGAAGAGAGAGGAATTCAAAGGAATTGAAAAAGGAAGATTCCCTTCATGGGGAAATGTCTCAGATTCCCTTTTTCCATCCTAATTTTTGTTTTTTCTTTTTTTGTTTTGTTTTGTTTTTCATCACCTTGCTTTTCTAATGTCAAACTGAAGACACTTTTGGTTGCTTGAAAGATTTCTTTAAAGTGAGAGGAAATCAGTAATACTGCTTTTGAAGGTGCAAAAATTTAAAGTGAGAATTTATTTCTAGTTATAATTTACATATTTTTATTTTTAAAACATATGCATGGATAATTTATCAACATTTACCTTTGCAAAATCTTTTGTTCCAAATTTTCTCCTCTTTTTCCCCATTCCCTCACCTGGATGGCAAGTAATCCAATATATGTTAAACATGTTAAAATACATGTTAACTCCAATATGTGTATACATATTTATACAATTATCTTGATGCACAAGAAAAATAACTTCAGAAAGGAAAAGAAATGAGAAATAAAACAAAATGTAAGCAAGCAACAACAAAAAGAGTGAAAATGCTATACATGATATTTCTTAGGGGAAAAGCAGAAAACTAGATCATGATCCATAAGAATATCTTGTTTATCTTCTCAAAGTAAAGAGTTCAATGTTTTGTGTAATGTCCTGGCTAGCTCTTTGGTAGACCTTGGGATCAGCCTGAGTCCTTGGTCTTAATAGAGAAGTGAAGGAGGTAGGAAAGCTACCACATAGCTGGTCAAAGATGATCTGGCATCTCAAGTCTAGAGCCTGAAGTCTTCTCTGTGTCTGTGGCTGAGAGCTATGGCTGAGAGAACATTCCCAGTTGTCCTAGCCCTTAAATACTTTAGTATGATTACATCACTGCACCACATTAAGCAATCCTTGGAACATTGCATTATTACATCACATTAAGTACCACACTAAGTATGTGATTAGCAAGAGAATCATTATCTCATGAATCATACTGAGTCCTGTCTTAAGTATACCTTTTCCGAGTTCTATGAATAACAGATATTTAAAGAATGTTTATGAAGTTGAATTTGTTGAAGTTACATGTTTGTTTCTTTGTGAATACAGGCACTTATTGTTTTTTCAATATGTATTTTACATGATCAGTTCTTTATTTCTTTGCTGGCTTACATATCCTTCAATCCCAAATAATTCTAGAGTGGTGACACACCTATGATGTTACAATACTTGCATTTTTTGTAAAAAGGAGGATGGGTACAGACCAGATATAAACCTTAGAAATGTTAAGAAATTATTGAGGGACAGATGTGAAGCTAGGAAAGCATCTCTATATTTTCTATAGTTTTGCAAGAAGTGGAAATGTCATCTGTAGTTCTTTACATTAAGAAAGTGACAAAATCATCCCAGCAAAGCAAAGCAGCAGGGAATGATTTAACATAAACAAGCCACCAGTTTGATTTGATTAGGGAGATAAAGATATGTTCCAAACTGAGCAACATTCAGAATCTCAGCTGAGTCTTTACTAATCAACTCAGCAACATCTTGTCCTTAAATAGCTTTATTTTAAGAATTTAATAGTCACTTGGGGTAAAATTACACAAGCAAGAGCAGAAGCTAAGAATAATGACTCAGATTCAGAAGGGTCAGCAAATGACTCCAAAAATGAGTTAAGGCTTGATATAGATAATGACAATACTACCAACAAACTGAAAGGGGGAGGGGGGTGGGCAGAGGAAAGGAAAGGAACAGAAAGGAACAGATGAAAATGGAAAGAAATGAAAGGTGTGAGACATTAGACAAGTCACTTAATAATTTTCTGGGTCTAGATTCATTATCCGTAATATTAAAGGAAAGGGAAGCAATATATATTCATATATTCAGCAATATATCTCTGGTCACACAATCAAGTTTTTTTTTTTTTTTTCTTATCTAAATTACTCTAAATGACTAATTACAAGTTCACTATCCCAACACTTAACTCTTCTGGAGAAAGGACTGAATATGTTGTGAGTTTGTGTGGCTTTTTTTTTTTTTTTGGTACAATCAAAACTCTACATCTACCCTTTAAAAAGATACTTTAGAAGACAATTTATGCAGTAGAGTCATGGATTAATTAATAAATGCTTGTGATTTGAAATGGGTAATGAGTTTCTGAATAGAACTCATTTATGTCAAAGATAGAACATCTTCTGAACTTTGTAGGTGGACTATCTCATCCAATGCCATTATTTTCAAGTTTGATGGAACTGTGGCCCTACAATTAATTGATCTTAGATATTAGGTTGTGTTCTGCATCAGAGGAAAAACTCATAAAGGCTATGATCACTATATACCATACTTCAATGAGAAAGGTATGGAATTGCCCTGAATGTCTTTGGACATTATCCCACGTCACTGGATCCTGGACAAAATATGCTGAATGAAGAGGAATAATTTTTTAAAGTAATAATATAATAATCATCATGATCCCTGCATATTTTAATTGGTTAGTATAATAAGTGATCAAAGTGACAGTTTCAAAGAAAACTGGAAAGATTTGTCAGAATTTACATACAGTCACAAGAACAGATCCAGGAGAATAATAATGTCAATGATAATAATGACACTATAAAGAAGTACAACTTCGAAAAACTTACGGTTTCTGATTGTGGCAATGATAAACTAGAATTCTTGTACACTGAAAATGAAACATGCTTTACATTTCCTGACAAAGATATATTGGAGGCAAAATGCAGAGCAAGACATAGTCAGTGAAGGAATACATATGTTTTTGTTTGAATATCTATATATGCTGTGTTTATATGAGGAGAAAGGATGGTAAAAAGTGTGCTAGGTAAACTAGTACATCTGATTTTAGAATCTGCCAGGAAAAAAAGAGTCACTGGAATGAACATATAACAATGGTTTATTAAAGTTACAGGGAAAATTATAGAGGTAGGAATCACTGCACAGTCCAGTACTGCAGTAGTGGGTGTGTATGTGCATTCACTCACACACACACACACACACACACACACACACACACACTTAGAGTAGCAATAATGATGAAGAGCAGGAGTGGTATTCTTCAGGAGGATAGGGAATATTCCTCCAGTCTAAGTCCCAAGGAAATTCTTCCCAAGGATAATCAATATACAGCCATCTTTGGATGGAGAATAGTTCTGAGTTTTTGGAGCTTTGACATTTTATTCTCTCATTGGTGTTTAACAAAAAAGGGATAGCCCCAAAGTTGTTGTCAGTGTATTTTTTTTTTTGAATGATGTCAGTGTTGTTTCTGGTAAAACACTTTCAACAAGTATGAAGGTCTAGATTATTATGCCCAATCATGCTGCTCACTCAGAAGGGAAATAGAATAAAAGCTTGTTAATTAATAAAGTAAAATAAACTAAACATTTGAATGAATAGACTGACAAAATAAAAAAAAGCTTTAAATCTGAAGAACAAGCTCCATTGGCAACATACTTTTCATTGGGTTTATAGATGTTCTCCATGTGCTTCATCACAGCATGTTCTTGATAGATGATTATCATCATTACACTGAATGTCTTTAGGATAGTTATGATAATAATCACTCAAGAAACCTTTATAACAAGTATTTGTAATTTAGAATTTGTGAACATTTGAGATAGAGAGAAGGAGAAAGAGAGTCAGAGAAAGTAAGTGAGATAGAGACAAAGACAAAGAAAGAGACAGAGAGATGCATTTCTAATATATATCAAGAATTGACTCAAATTTATAAAAATTCAAGTCATTCTCCAGTTGATAAATGGTCAAAGGATATGAGTGGACAATTTTCAGATGAAGAAATTAAAAACATTTATAGTCATATGAAAAATTATCTAAATCACTATTGATCACAGAAATGCAAATTAAAACAACTCTGAAGTACTACTTCACACCTCTGAGATTGGCTAAAATGATAGGAAAAGATGATGAATGTTGGAGGACATGTGGGAAAACTGGGTCACTAATACATTGTTGGTGGATTTGTGAACTTGTCTAATCATTCTGGAAAGTAATTTGGAATTATGCCCAAAGGGCTATCAAGCTGTGCATACCCTTTGATCCAGCAGCGCCATCACTGAGTCCATATCCCAAAGAAAACATAAAAAAGGGAAAAGGATGTAAAAATGTTTATAGGAGCCCTTTTTGTAGTGGAAATAAACTGGAAACTAAGTGGTTGCCCACCAGTTGGAGAATGGCTGAATAAATTATGGTATATGAATGTTATGGAATATTATTACTCTATAAGAAATGATCAAAATACGATAAATCTTTGGAGAAAATTGAATGGAGACTTAAAGGATTACTCTTTTTCTCCCTACAGTTCATGGAACTTATACAAAAAATTATACAAAAAATATATTGGAACATAAAGACCTTGGAATTTACATATATACATAAAGACATATAATCATAGATATAGCCTGGAGATAATGTCAGAGCCTTTGTAACCCTTTTGTTTTACCCAAAAGGAAACTGAGAGTGAAGGAGAGTGAAGTGATCTTGCCCAAGATCATACAAATAATTATAGAAGTGTGTCCTGAACTCTATTCTTTGCTTCAAGAAATAGTAGTCTTCCTAATTTATCATGTTTCCTCTTTGATTATACTTGTATTTTTCTGTACAACCACATGAATTTATAATTATTTTAATTCATGATTATTGTTATTTAGCAATTTTGTGACATTCTCTCCATAGGGAAATATTGTTGTCTTAACTTTGTTTTATATTCCCCTATCTTTGGAGACATTTTTGGGTCCACAGTTAAAGACATAGTGGAATAATCATAGTAATTTATGTTACAGCTAGGGTAACAGCTCTTCTGTTTCACTTAATAGCTATGTAACCTTTGGTGAGACACAACTACCTTTTCTTTGTTTTCTCATCTGTAAAATGGGGAAAAGCTTACTTGTATTATCTGCCCTACAGGATATTTGTAAAGAAAATATTCTGAAATATAAAGAATTACATAAATGCTAATTATTTTATTGTTACCTTTGTGTTGGGCTGTTTCCTAATTCTTAGTTCATTTATTGAGTGGGACAAGATCACTATGAATTTTGTTTCTCTTATTTTTTTCTTTCTATTAATAAGCACATAGTTTTTCATCTTTCATAATTCACTAGCTTGTTGATGTTGCTCATTCCCACAGCTTCAAATGCCAGCTTATTGAATATGAATTCCTCCATTACCTAATACCATACTCGGCACACAGAAGATACTTAATAAAGAGTGAAAGAAAGCTTAATAAAAAGTCATTACCAAAAAGAATAACCAAGTAGTACTTTATAGAGTACAGGGGATTAACTCAAAACTGAAGGGATGAATAAGAATTTAGAAAGTCATTCTTGGGGTGGAGCCAAGATAGTGGAGAAGGCACACTAGACTTTCTAAACTCTTCTCTTACCCTCTATATCAATATTATATTGAGCCTCAAAAATAGTCTTGACTGCTACAATTCGTAAAGATAAGAAGTAGAACAACTCACCAGCCGAAGAAAATCTGCAGTCTCACCAAAAAAGGTTGGTTCTGTGGCCAGGGGGGAGATCAGTGCAGACTGGGAGAGAAATTAGGTTCTGAGGAGAGCCTCAAACCGAAAGTGAAAGCACATATCTCAGCCCAAGCACCTAGCCCCAACCGGCAGTACCGGGCTTTTCCTTGGAGCAGTTGTGATCCTGCATGGCAGGAGGACACAGCCGGGGTTAGCTTCCAATCTGCGCAGTGAGGGGCTCGGCTTGGGGCCATAGAGCTTTTCCAGGGCCGATTTGCATCAGGCAGAGACGCTGGGGCAGAGCTCCGGGCAGAGTTCGGTAGAATCGGGGGTCAGCCGGTAAAATCTGGGGGGGGGGAACTCATAGTCCCACAAGAGGCTCCGGCCTGGGGCAGTGACACTTTCACCCCTTAGTCTCTAGCCTAGGGTAATCGCTAATCCACACAGCCCAACTGGGCACTTCGATAGCTCGGTCAGTGCTGAATCCACTTCCTGTTGGGGGAAGCTAAAACTCTCACTCAGCACTCCCATACCTCGGAGCCAGAAATCAGTTTACATCTCTCCCTGCTCTGCAGAGGAAGCTGGTAACCCCCTTGCCTAGGAGACATACCCTAAAGCTTTAAAACATGAATAAAAAGATGAAAAGAACGATCGACAGCTTCTATGCAGAAAAAGAGCAGGTCAGCAAACCTGAAGAGACCTCAAACAGCAAAAATGCATCAGACTGTCCTCCTTTACATGATGCTCTCATAGAAGAGACCATTAAAAGTCTCAAAAGAGAGTTAGAAGATAAATGGGGAAAGAAAAGAGAAGCCTTACAAGAGAGCAACAACTTCCTGAAATACGAATTGGAAAAAGTAAAAAAATCTCAGGAAAGTAAGAATTGTGAATTGGAAAAAATAAAGAATTCACTAGAAAGTAGGATTTGTGAATTGGAAAAGACAAAGAACTCGCAAGAAAGTAGGATCTGTGAATTGGAAAAGACAAAGAACACTCAAGAAAGTAGGATCTGTGAATTGGAAAAAGAAAATAATTCACTAAAAAAAAAATTAGTGAAATGGAAAAAAATTCCACAGACCAAAACAATACATTTAAAAACTCAATTGGACATATCCAGAAAGAAGTAAAAAAAGCTAATGAAGAAAATAATTCTTTAAAAATTAGAACTGAACACATAGAAACTAATGATTCATTGAGACAGCAAGAATAAGTCAAGCAAAAACAAAAAAATGACAAACTGGAAAAAACCATGAATTATCCACTTGCAAAAATGATAGAGTTGGAAAATAGATCTAGGAGAGATAATCTGAGGATTATTGGACTTTCTGAAAACTATGATGAAAAAAAGAGCCTAGATAATATTTTGCAAGAAATCATCGAAGAGAACTGCCCAGATGTAATAGAATCAGAAGGTAAAATAGGCATGGAAAGAATTCATCGAACACCTTCTGAAAGAAACCCTAAAAGAAAAACCCCAAGGAATATTGTGGCCAAATTTCAGAACTATCAGATTAAGGAAAAAATTTTACAAGCAGCCAAAAAAAAAAAACAATTTAAATACTGAGGTGCCACAATAAGGATTACCCAAGATCTGGCTGCCTCCACATTAAAGGACCGAAGGGCCTGGAATCTGATATTCCGAAAGGCAAAAGAACTTGGGATGCAGCCAAGAATAAACTACCCAGCTCAGCTGAGCATTTTCTTCCAGGGAAGAAGATGGACATTTAATGAAACAAATGAATTCCATTTATTTCTAAGGAAAAAACCAGAACTAAACACAAAATTTGATCTCCAAGAATAGAACTCAAGAGATGCAGAAAAGGTAAAAATAACTCTTGAGAATTGTATTTCTTTTGTGAATATACAAAAACAATACATGTATAATTTGATTTTACTGATATAACATAAAAAAGGGAAGTAGATTTGGAAAAGGGATGATGGCAGAATAAGGTGGGAAGGAGGGATAAAAAGAGGGAAACCACATCCCACAAAGAGGCAAAGGAAATTTATCATATCTGAGGGAATTTAGAGAGGGGGAGGAACATTGTGTGAATCTTACTCTCATCAGAGTTGGCTTAAAGAAAAAATAATTGACATTTGTTTTAGAGAAAATTCTCTCTCGCCTCATTAAAAATGGGGGAGAGGAAAAGGGAAAAGAAAAAGAGTAATAAGGGAAGTAAGGGAAAAGACTCAAAGGGGGGGGAGGGATTATAAAGAGGGTAAGCATCGTGATACAAGAGAGGTACATAAGTTTAAAAGGGGGAAAGAGGTTTGGGGGAGGCAAGAATAAGTAAAGTATAATCTGGGGTTATTGGGATGGCAGGAAATACAGATTTAGTAATTCTAACCGTAAATGTGAATGGGATGAACTCCCCCATAAAGAGTAGGCAGATAGCAGACTGGATCAAAAGTCAGAACCCTACAATATGTTGTTTACAAGAAACACATTTAAAGCAGGGAGATACATATAGAGTAAAAGTAAAAGGCTGGAGCAAAATCTATTATGCTTCAGGTGAAGTCAAAAAAGCAGGGGTAGCCATCCTTATCTCAGATCAAGCAAAAGCAAAAATTGATCTGATTAAAAGAGATAAGGAAGGAAACTACATCCTGCTAAAGGGTAGCATAAACAATGAAGCAATATCAATATTAAACATATATGCACCAAGTAGTATGGCATCCAACTTCCTAAAGGAGAAGCTAAGAGAGTTGCAAGAAGAAATAGACAACAAAACTGTAATAGTGGGAGATCTCAATCTTGCACTCTCAGAATTAGACAAATCAAACCACAAAAAAAAAAAAAAAGAAAGAAAGTCATTCTTAGCAAAAGGAACAAAAGTATATATGAGAAAAATCATTGGGGCAGAAAGATACAAAATATGTATTTAAGACAGGAACTCATTCAGTTCAGATAGAATATAGAGTTGATAGAACATAGTTATACATGGAATGGAACAATTTGAAATAAATATAGAAAGCTAGAATGATGGGGGTTTAAAGGAACTTGAAGGAAGCCTACTCAAGATTGAACTTTACTCAGTGAATAATAGTGAGTTACTGAAAAATCTAAGAATGGCATTACAGATCTAGATGCAACATGATTTTTGTAATATTGTGAAAGATAGATTGGATGAGGAAACAGTATGAAAGCATAAAGAAAAACTATCATATTAACTAGGCAGATGGTAATGAAGACTATTAACTGATGAGTTATTTTCGAAATAGACAGAAGGTTAAGGATAAGTAAAAGTAACAAAATAAAGTCAATAGGATCTGAGGAGTAGTTGACTGAATGATTAGAAACCTTAGAGAAATCAATTTCATTCAAGTTGGAAAGGGAATCAGAATTCATATTATAAAGTTCTGAGAAGTAAAAGACTATTAAGAAAGGTAAAGACTTATAAATTTGAGGGAAGACATAAAAAGTCACATAAAAGATTGAGTCAAGGTAATACCTAGGATAATTGTAGAAAATTTATACATTATAGGAAATATCATAGGAAAATTCCTATCACATTCATAAATAAAGGGAGAAATTCGTAACCAAATGAGAGATGGAGAGAGGCATTGGAAGTATGTTTTCTTACATCAAATTAAACAGATTTTCCAAAAATAAAACCAATGAAGCCAAAAGTAAAATGAAAAAGAATGGAGGGGGGGTACAGAAATGTTTTCTTTTCCTTGTAAAGGTCTCATTTTTCAAATAGGAAATTTACATATCTATATCTATCTATCTATTTAGATGTAGGACAATAGGGATATTAATGCAATGTTGGTGGAGTTGGGAACTGGTTCAACCATTTTGGAGTACAATTTGGAATATGACCAATGCTAACCTTTGGACTCAGTGATAGTGTTAATAGATCTTTTTAATTTAAAAAATCAAAGAAAAGGGGGGAAAGTTTATTATAAAAATGTTTATAACACCTCTTTTTCTGATAGCAAAAAAAAACTGAAAACAGGGTAGCCATCTCCATCAATTGGAGAATAGCTGAATAAATTATGGTATGTGATTGTAATGAAATACTACTTGCTATAAGAAATAATGAAGGAGCTGTCCCCCCATCCCCCTCACCAAAAAAAAAAAAACCCAAAACCTCAAAAGATTTCTTTAAACTGTTGCAAAGTGAGGACCAGGATACACAGTAACATTAGTATTCTAAAAAGAATTGACTGGGAAAGACTGCATTTTTCTGCTTAATAAAATGAAAGACTAGCATTCCAAAAAATTCAAGATGAAAAATGCAGTTCATATCCAGAGATAACACTGAGGAAATCTGAGTACAAATTGAAGCATATTCTTTCACTTCAATTTCCTTGATTTTTATTCAAAATGCAAATGTGAAAATTTGATTTGCATGACTTCATACATACAATGATCATCACATTTCTTGCCTTCTGAGTTGGTGGGGATGGGGGATATAGGGAGGAAGATAATTTGGAACTGAAAATAAAAATAAATAATCTAAACAAAGAGTGGACTATGTTAAAAAAATACAGAAAAGAAAAATAATAATGAGGAGGTAGGTATAGGTAACCCCCAAATATTAGGGATCAAAATAGAGCTGGGACTCAGAAGTCAGGCAGACTGGGATCTGGGAACAAACCAGTGCTCTTAAGCCAAAATTTTCTTAACTTGTCTCTCAGATATAAATCATGACAATGTAATAAACTTAATGAATCTTTGCCATCATAGAATGTTACCTTATCTTGAAAACATCTTCTTGATTTACCATCTGCCAGAAATTTAAATAACATACTTAACATACTTAACTTAAATAACATGACTTGTAGGACTATAAGTTTATAGAACTATGCTCAAAGTGGTTGTAACTTCGCTATGGAATGCACTGGTTTATTTCATCCTTAATGTTATATTATGGCCTATTATTGCTTTTCTCTGCTCTTTAAAGATACATTGATTTTTCATCCAGTCATTCCACATAATCATTATGAAATTGTGAGTGTTAAAAATATTCATTAATTTTAACAAAATGGCTAACATTGTGTAATCAATGAGCCTAGTTCTTACTTTTTTATATTTTTCTGTTTGTCTCTCCCTCCCTCCTTTCCTTCTTCCTCCCTTTCTTTCTCTCTTCCTCTCTCTTCCTATCCCTCTCCCTGTCCCTTCCTCCCTCCCTCCCTCTGTCTGTTTCTGTCTCTCTGCCTGTGCCAATTTTTCCATCTCTGGCTGTCTATCTCTGTCTCTTTGTCTCTCTGTCTCTGTTTGTTTTGGTCTTTCTGTCTCTCTCTGAGTCTGTCTCTGTCTCTCTTTCATCTTTCTTTGTCTCTGCTTCTCTCTGTCTCTCTTTGTCTCTGTCCCTCTCACTCTCTTTTATGTTGGTCAATCAGTCTGTCTTTGTCATTCTTTCTCCAAACAATTATCCATTTTCAAAAACAAATCTACTTTTTTGGGATATGATGATGAATTTCTCTTTATAAGTTACCAAAGCTGCTTTGGACTTGTAGAAGAAAAAGTGGAATAAATGTTCATGCTAGCAGTGGTATGCTATATACTGGGACAAAACTAAAGGAGCTGGACATGTTGGCTTCTAAAGCCTCTTACAGCTCTAAACCTATGATTGTCTATAATCATCCTAGAAAATAAGATATATATATATATATATATATATATATATATATATATGAATGGTGAAACTAATGAGTAAAGTTCTATTCAAGTTTTCCCTCAAGTTCATCATTTTTTTTTCCAAAAATAGCACCATATGGACTAGGGGTAGTGATGATGCTAATAAATATCTGAAACAATTTATATATTTTCCTTGGTAAATAAGATTTTTTTTTCATCTGTGAAATGAGAGAATAGAATTAACAAATCATAACTCATATTTATGACTTACAGTCTATAAAGTTTCCTTCAAAACATTTCTGTTCCATACTATGAGCATATTAAAAACAATTTCCTATCCCTCATTGCAATTGCTAAATCATTGCTTTGACCAAAATTCTATATTTTATCCATATTTTATTTTGCTTTCTTATATCTAGCCACCTCTTCCAAGACCACCTAGGTAAATTGAGTATCTTACCCATTTTCTTTCTTTCCCGCCCCCCTTTCCAGTTCTGGACTTGAGAAACATTTTGAAATCACATCAACCATTGTTCCTCATCTGACAGAGTATGTCAGTTTACTCCTTGAGATTTTTATTTTTTCCAGCTCAAAGTATTCTTCATAATCATATATTTTTAATGTGTGCTATTTCCCTCACTAGAATATTAGCTCTTTGAGGGTAGGGTTTGTTATTCTTTTATATTTGTATCATTGGGGGTCTTAGCTCAGTGATTGACTCATGAATTTTTATTTGTGTAACCCTTTTGTAAGCCTAGAATAATTCCCAACTTATAATAGGCACTTAGTATAATATGCTTTTTGATTGATGATTAATTAAACTGGTATTTTTCACAACCCAATCTTTATAACCATGAAATTATTATTTCCATTTTCCAGTTATATCACCACTTTGAATGTTTAATAGAAAAGTCTTTATATCAATTCTTTGTCATTATGTGGAGGTAAACCCGCTTTCTTGAAGCTTACACAAGATCAAATTTAAATTCAGGAAGTTTTTTTGTTTTTGTTTTTTGTTTTGTTTTTTTTTCCCCAATCAGAAAGGCTTTATATCATCATAGGATTATATGTTTAGATATGGAAGGGATTTTAGAAATTTTGAATTGAATGTATCATTTAAGAAAAGAAGAAACTGTGAAATGAAAAACTTCAATCTCTTGACCAATGTCTTACAAGTAGTAAAGGGCAGATTTGGGACTTCAACTCAGGTCCACTAACTCAAAATCTACCTTTCTTTGCATTATTTCCTATTGTCTCAGAAATAACATTCTGTGATATATGAGAGCTGTTCAAGTATAATCCTAGCTCAGTATGAAGACTATCATTCTCAATAGATATTAAGGTTGGTCATTAGGTAAATAATTATTTTGTCATGGGAATAGATGAGAAAATTGAATTCCATAGAGATACAGGGGCATGCCCAAGTCCTCATATGCTAATAAATAAACTTGAGATGTGAGATTTGAACATTATTCTTCTCTGTCCCTTTACACACAAATTTCAGCATTTCTTACAGCTCCTGGAAATTTATAAGACAATGTTACTTTGCCAATAAAGAAAAGGACTGCATGCTGAAAACAAATTTTCTCCTTTTTCCTTTTTTTCTGCAAACTGGACTCTCATAATCACATTAATTATATTTGTTAGTCTCTTTTGTTCCTACTTATTTTTTTTTTCTATGTGCTCTGTAGCACCAGGCACTCCAGTAAAGTATTTGAATATATAAAAGAGAAAAATATTCTAATAAACTCCTATGAGGTTGTCAAGTATATTCCCATCACAGTTGATTACCAAAGTATCTATGAATTAAGATAGCTATCTTATTGACCATTGCTTTCCACCTGATCAATTAAACTAAGAAGAAATCCCAGGATATAATCACGAGCTGGGTAAAGAATTATATATTAATTTACTATTTCTCTCAGATTCTAGAATATAGGTTATTTTTTAAGATAAAATACAGATTGCTTAGTATATCATGTACAGTCTTCCACAACCTGTCTCCTATATACCTTCCCTGTACTTCAGATTCCATTCCACCATTAACTTTCTTTTCCTGTCAGTTTTGTCTGATATCTATTCTCTGAATATAACTTTTCACCCCAATTTCCCTTCATGGCTTTAAAAAGAGGACCCTTGTTTCTGGCAAGCAATCCTGCCTCACTTCCACCTCTAAAACACAGCTCTTCTGTTATGTTCTACATAAGGTTTTTCATGATCCCTCTCAATAATTAGTGAGTTCTTTTTGGAATCATTTTGCATTCTAGCTGAAAAATAGGACACAGACTAAAAGAAGAATAAACAGAAACATTCAAATTCAATACGACTGTAAATATAAATTATGAGAGGAACTAACTCCCTTTTCAAAAAGAATGTCTGTGAAAACTAGAAAGCAATTTGAAAAAAAAATAGGTTTAAACAAAACTTTATACTGGATGCCACAATAAGCTCAAAATGTGTATGCAACCTGAATATTAAAGGTCACACCATTAAAAAAAAGAATAGAATAGAACCAAGTCAGATAACATATAATGTCCCTAGGAGAAAAAGTTTACAAAAGAGAAAATAGATAATTTTAATAACATGAAATTGATTTCTTTCTCTGGAATCAAAATCAACATAACTAAGATAAGAAGGGAAGCTATTGATTAGGAGAAAATCTTTTTCTCAAATATCTATTATCAAGGACTGATATACAAAATACACAGGCAAACAACATAAATATATACGATCATGGATTATTTTCCATTGGCCATATAGTCAAAGGATATAAACAAAGTTTTCAGAAATAGAACTTTTAATAATTAACCATTTTATGAAAATCACTCCGGATTACTAATAGCAGAAATAAAAAATAAAAACAATCCTGAGGTTTTACCTTATATTGAGATAATTTCGTTTTTCCTCAAAATTTATTTTATTTGAAAAAACAGAATGAACAAAAAGAAAAACAGAAAAGCAATACAAAGCAAAACAAAAGAGAATATTATCATGTGCTCAGCAAAACATCAGGAAGGATTCAAATATATAACAATAAATACCAATTTAAGAAAGTATATTATATATATATATATATATATATATACATATATTTATGTTAGTAGAAGAAATTATATTCATGAATGTCCATCTTTTCTTTTCATTCTTGTATACTGGTCTTTGTTTTCTGCTGCATACCTTATTTACTTTATTATCTTCCCTCATTTCATCCCCATACCACTCCCAAGCAAGCTCCAGTTAAAAAAAGATATATTTACATACACATATATAGATATATAAACATATACATACACTCTCTATATATAGATATATGCACACCCCACATACACATATCTTTCCTATTCCTGTTGACTCTTGATGAAATTCTGCTCCATAACTTGGCTTATTATTACTTAGCCTTTCCCCACTCAGAAATTCCTTTCTTGTGTTCTCCCCTCACCCTTTTCTTCTCCATTCACCTATTCCTCTACCCTTATTTCTTTATAGATTTTGGATGGTGCTATACCTTTCATGGTATATATGTAGGTTTGCCTATTGAACCCAATCCTGATGTGAGTAGATTTTCCGAACTATGAGCCCTCTTTCCCTCTCTAATACCTCTGGGTCTATTCTTCCTCTGCACCTCATTTGTATAACACAGTTACTATTTTTACCTTTACCCAGCCAATCTTTGGAGATTACTCTATTGTTGATGTGAATCTTGCACATAAAGTATACATTTCTCATGCAAAAAAAAAAAAAACCAGAAACAATTTGTCCATGCTTAAACAGTTTGCCCATATTGAGTTTCTTTAAATTATTCTTTGATATTGACCTTTATATCTTAAATTCTCTGCTAAGTTCAGCTTCATTGATAGAATTTCCTAAAAATCTTCAATTTCATTAAATGTCTCTTCTTCCTCATTGAAAATTAAAGATAATTTTGCCGGATATAATACTTTTGGCCACAGGCCTAGCTCTTTTGATTGTCATTAGATACAATTCTGAGATCTGTAATCTTTTATTGTAGCTGCTGCTAAGTCTTACACAATTCTAATTCTAAGCTGATTTGAATTGTTTTTTTTTCCTTGTTTCTTGCAAAATTTTCTATTTTATCTGGGGATTTTAAAATGTGGAAATTATATTAGTATATGATTTCCACAAAGTATCTCTTTGAGGTAGTAATTGATGGGATTTTTTTTCCTATTTCTACTTTTCTCTTATATTCTATAACGCCAGGGTAATTTTCTATGATTATTTCCTGCATTATTGTGTCAAGGTTCTTTTTTTTATCACAACTTTCTGTCAATCCAATTATTCTTGTATTTTCTCTTTTTGATCTGTTCTCCTGATCTGTTGTTTTTCTAATGGAATGTTTCACATTCATTATATTTTCTCATTCCTTATGATATGTTTTGTTATATTTTGGTCCTTTTTAGCTTGACTGGCTTCTCCTTGTCCAATTCTAATTTTCAAAGACTTGTTTTCACATTTGAGACTCTGTGCCTCCTTTTCTAATTTGTTAACTTTTTTCATAATCTTCTTGCTTTTCTTGAATGGCTCAAATAATTTTCTTTAGTTTTTCCTCAGTCTCTCATTTGCTTTGTGGATACTTTTTTTGAGTTCTTCCATACATTCTCTCTGGGCAGGAAGCCATTTCACATTACTTTCTGGGATAGAAACTTTTTAAAAATGAAGAATACTCCTTTGAAGATGAATCTGGTTGTTATTTATTCCTATAATACATTTCAATGGTAGTATTTTTTCTTCTTTGCCAGTTCATTTTTTAAAAATAAGAAGTATTAGTGTAAGCACCTCTAATCTTAGGATGGAGGGGATGGTACCTAGTTTCCCTTTAGCTTTCCATTCTGACCAGGGATCCCTAAGCAAAAAATTCAACCCTTCTGCAAGTGCCCACAGCCAGCAATGCTGGTTCCCTTTTACTTAGAACTGAGTCTCACTAACACAGGTTGGTCTGGCATTTCCAACCAACCAAGGTTTACTCTGTTTTCCTGGTTTCAAACTCCTACTCTAACAAGCAGTCCAGAAAATGAAAGTGTCAGTTGTTCCTGCTGAGGTTTCAGCCACACCCAGGTAGCCAAGGAGATCCTCACTTGATGTTTCTATGGAGGTAGACCCTAGGTATTTGCACTTCAGACAGATTGATCCAAGCTCAGGATATTTCTTCAGATCTAATCAAGTTATATCAGAAGGACCCTTGTTCTTCCCCAAATATCCTTGGTTTTTCACCACTCTATGTTTACCCTGAGGTTCAAATTTGTTGTATTTGGGGAAAATTGGGAGAGGTTGAAATTTACCAATATTCCCATATTCCCAGAATCCTCCCAAGATAATTTCCAAAGTTGATAAAATGTGAAAATAGTGTGCCAAACATTGACCCACACTTAACACTGTTTACCAAGGGTTCATGATCTAGGCATAAAGAATGAGATTATAAATAAATTGGAAGAGCATAGAATTGTTTACCTCTCAGACCTGTGGAAGAGGAAGGAATTTATGACCAAAAAAGAACTAGAGATCGTTATTGACTACAAAATAGAAATTTTTGATTATATCTAATTGAAAAGTTTTTGTACAAACAAAACTAATGCAGGCAAGATTAGAAAGAAAACAATAAACTGGGAAAATATTTTTATAGTCAAAGGTTCTGATAAAGGACTCATTTCCAAAATATATAGAGAATTGACTCTATAAAAAATCAAGCCATTCTCCAACTGATAAATGGTCAAAGGATATGAACAGACAATTTTCAGATGATGAAATTGAAACTATTACCACTCATATGAAAGAATGTTCCAAATCACTATTGATCAGAGAAATGCAAATTAAGACAACTCTGAGATACCACTACACACCTGTTAGATAGCTAGAATGACAGGGAAAAATAATGCAGAATATTGGAGGAGATGTGGGAAAACAGGGACACTGATACATTGTTGGTGGAATTGTGAACACATCCAGGTGGAGAGCAATTTGGAACTATGCTCAAAAAATTATCAAACTGTGCATACCCTTTGATCTAGCAGTGTTTCTACTGGGCTTATACCCCAAAGAGATACTAAAGAAGGGAAAAGGACCTGTATGTGCCAAAATGTTTGTGGCAGCCCTGTTTGTAGTGGCTAGAAGCTGGAAAATGAAGGGATGCCCATCAATTGGAGAATGATTGAGTAAATTGTGGAATATGAATGTTATGGAATATTATTGATCTGTAAGAAACGACCAGCAGGATGAATACAGAGAGGATTGGCGAGACTTACATGAACTGATGCTGAGTGAAATGAGCAGAACCAGGAGATCATTATATACCTCAACAACGATACTGTATGAGGATATATTCTGATGGAAGTGGATTTCTTCAACAAAGAGAAGATCTAACTTAGTTTCAATTGATCAAGGATGGACAGAAGCAGCTACACCCAAAGAAAGAACACTAGGAAATGAATGTAAACTGCTTCATTTTTGTTCTTCTTCCCGGGTTATTTATACCTTCTAAATCCAATTCTCCCTGAGCAACAAGAGAACTGTTCGGTTCTGCACACATATATTGTATCCAAGATCTACTGTAACCTATTTAACATGTATAGGACTGCTTGCCATCTGGGGGAGGGGGTGGAGGAAGGGAGGGGAAAAATCAGAACAGAAGTGAGTGCAAGGGATAATGTTGTAAAAAATTACCCTGGCATGGGTTCTGTCAATAAAAAAGTTATTTTAAAAATAAATAAATAAATAAATAAAATAGTGTGCCAAAACTACACAAAGACAAGTACATTAAAGTACTATTTGTAAAATTGTTAATTCATTCAACATTGTAGAAAGCAAATTGAAACTATATTAGGAAAATACTTAAAGCCTACAAATCAGAGGCAGAGCCAAGATGGCAGAAAATAGACACATATTTACCTGAGCTCCTCCAAGAGATTTCTCAAATCAACAGCTGAACTGGTTTTGGAGTGACAAAACCCACAAATATTTGGAGTACAACAAATTTCCAGAAGATGATATTTTGGAAGAACCTCAGAATCTGTTTCAATCTGGCAGGGGAGAAGCTACAGAGCACAGAGTGCAACAAATGAAACCAGGGCAAGGAGCCAGGGTGGGGAGCTAGGGTGTTGTGATGTCCTTCATCAGGGGAATCTAGTATAAGGCTTTTAGGCTACAATGTCCTGGCTGAAAGATGGTTTTCATCAAATTTGCTATGAGACACCCAAAAGCAAATACAAAAGGGAAATTTTGAGCCACTGAGTCCTGGAAGAATGTGGGAACTGGCTGCACCTAGCCAGCACCAGAAGTCAGTCCCAGCACCTGTCCTAGGACAAACTAAAGTGGCTGTTGCCCATTGCCTTAAGAGCAGATCTCAACCTTTAAAAAATGAGCAAAACAGCTAAAAGAACTCTGACTATAGACAGCTTTTATGTAGAAAGAGAAGAACAGACCTCAAACCTTGAAGATTCTAAAGGCAAATCAACTCCAGATGAAGCTACAAAAGGTGATCCCCATTTCACAAGGCTCTCTTGGAAGAATTCAAAAAAGATCTTTTTTTTGTAGCTTCTACTTTATTATTTTTTCTTTTCTTTTCTTTATTTATTTTGTTTACAAGTATTTTTTTAATTATAACTTTTTATTGACAGAACATATGCCTGGGTAATTTTTACATTATCCCTTGCACTCACTTCTGTTCCAATTTTTCCCTTCCCTCCCTCCACCCCTTCTCCTAGATGACAAGCAATCTTATACATGTTGAATATGTTACAGTATATCCTAGATACAATATATGTATGCAGAACTGAATAGTTCTCTTGTTGCACAGGAAGAATTGGATTCCCATGGTAAAAATAACCTGGGGAGAAAAACAAAAATGCAAACAGTTCACACTTATTTCCCAGTGTTCCTTCTCTGGGAGTAGCTACTTCTGTCCATCATTGATCAATTGGAACTCAGTTAGATCTTCTCCTTGTGGAAGATATCCACTTCTCTCAGGATATATCCTCATACAGTATTGTTATTGAAGTATATAATGATTTCCTGGTTCAGCTCATTTCATTTAGCCTCAGTTCATGTAAGTCTCTCCACGCCTCTCTGCATTCACCCTATTGGTCATTTTGTATAGAACAATAATATTCCATAACATTCATATACCACAACTTACCTAACCATTCTCCAATTGATGGGCATTCATTCATTTTCCAGTTTTCAGGACTGCCAAAAACATTTTGCCACAAACAGGTCCCTTTACCTTCTTTAATATTCCTTTGGGATATAAGCCCAGTAGAAATACTGCTGGATCAAAGGGTATATATAGTTTGATAACTTTTTGGGCATAATTCCAGATTGCTCTCCAGAATGGTTTACAACTTTTTACAACATTTACAACTTCACCAACAATGCAACAATGTCCCAATTTTCCCACATCCTCTCCAACATTCATCATTATTTTTTCCTGTCATCTTAGCCAATCCGGCAGATGTGTAGTAGTATCTCAGAGTTGTCTTAATTTGCATTGCTCTCATCAATAGTGATTTGGAACACTTTCATATTAGTGGAAATAGTTTCAATTTCATCATCTGAAAATTGTCTATTCATATCCTTTGACCATTTATCAATTGGAAAATGGTTTAATTTCTTATACATTAGAGTCAATTCTCTATATATTTTGGAAATGAGGCTTTTATCAGAACCTTTAACTGTAAAAATGTTTTCTTAGTTTGTTGCTTCCCTTCTAATTTTGTTTCCATTACTTTTGTTTGTACAAAGGCTTTTTAATTTGATGTAATCAACATTTTCTATCTTGTGATCAATAATGATCTCTAGTTCTTCTTTGGTCACAAATTCCTTCCTCTTCTACAAGTCTGAGAGGTAAACTATTCTATATTCCTCTAATTTATTTATGATCTAGTTCTTTATGCCTAAATCATGGACCTATTTTGATCTTATCTTGGTATATGGTGTTAAGTCTGGGTCCATGCCTAATTTCTGCCATACTAATTTTCGGTTTTCCCAGCCAGCAGTTTTTGTCAAATAATGAATTCTTATTCAAAAAATTGGGATCTTTGGGTTTGTCAAACACTAGATTGCTATATTTATTGACTAATTTGTCTTGTGAACTTAATTTATTCCACTGGTCAACTAATTTCTTTCTTAGCCAATACCAAATGGTTTTGGTGACCACTGTTTTATAATAGAGTTTTAAATCAGGTACAGCTAAGCGACCTTCATTTGATTTTTTTTTTTCATTGATTCCTTTGAAATTCTGGATCTTTTGTTCTTCCCTATGAATTTTGTTGTTATTTTTTTCTAGGTCATTAAAATAGTTTCTTGGGAGTCTGATTGATATGGCACTAAATAAATAGATTAGTTTAGGGAGTATTGTCATCTTTATAATATTTGCTCGGCCTATCCAAGAGCACTTAATATTTTTCCAATTATTTATATCTGACTTTATTTTTGTGGATAGTGTTTTGTAATGTTGCTCATATAATTCCTGACTTTCCTTTGGTAGATAGATTCCCAGATAGTTTATGCTATCGACAGTTATTTTGAATGGAATTTCTCTTTGTATCTCTTGCTGTTGGATTACCTAAACTAATCTATACAAAATGTATCTGGAAGAACAAAAGGTCAAGAATTTCAAGGAAACTAATGAAAAGAAAATCAAATGAAGGTCGCTTAGCTGTACCTCATTTAAAACTCTATTATAAAGCAGTAGTCTACAAAACCATTTGGTATTGGCTAAGAAATAGACCAATTGATCAGTGGAATATGTTAGGTTCACAGGACAAAATAGTCAATAACTGTAGCAATCTAGTGTTTGACAAACCCAAAGACCCTAACTTTTGGGATAAGAATTCACTATTTGACAAAAACTGCTGGGAAAATTGCAAACTAGTATGGCAGAAACTAAGCACTGACCCACACTTAACACCATATACCAAGATAAAATCAAAATGAGTTCATGATCTAGGCATAAAGAATGAGAGATTGTAAATAAATTAGAAGAACAAATGATAGTTTACTCTCAGACCTGTGGAGGAGGAAGGAATTTGTGACCAAAGAAGAACAGAGTCATTATTGATTACAAAGTAGAAATTTTGATTATATCAAAGTAAAAAGTTTTTGTACAAACAAAACTAATGCAGACAAGATTAGAAGGGAAGCAATAAAATGGAAAAACATGTTTACATTCAAAGATTCTGATAAAGACCTCATTTCCAAGATATATAGAGAATTGACTCAAATTTATAAGAAATCAAGCCATTCTCCAACTGGTAAATGGTCAAAGGATATGAACAGACAATTTCAGATGATGAAATTGAAACTATTTCTACTCATATGAAAGGGTGGTCCAAGTCACTATTGATCAGAGAAATGCAAATGAAGACAACTCTGAGATACCACTACACACCTGTCAACACAAAATAGATAATTTTGATTATATTAAGCTAAATAGTTTTTATACAAACAACTAATGCAGACAAGATTAGAAGGGAAGGAAGAAACCCGGAAAACTGAAGCATCTCTTAACACTACCCTAACCTTGTAGCTCCCCTTTGAGCTACTATTAATGCCCGCCCATCGATGGCATGGCTAGGTAACACTTACCTGTCTTCAGGCACCAATCTAGATAACATAGAGACAGACTACCAGGAGAGAGGGGTGAAGCAAAAGAGAACTTTATTCTTAGCACATATTTATACCCCCCCCCCTGAAGATTGGGGGAAAGGAAGGTCCTCTAGGAACCTGTCATAATGGGATTGGCCTGAGAAGGGGGAGGGAGCCATGCTAGGCTTTGAGAGCACTAAGGAGGGAGAAGTGGTACCTGGGGTCAGAACTCTTGGGGATATGCCCCATGTAGGACTTGCCTGCATCTTGGCACCTCTCATCTCTCAGGTCCTCCCACATGCCTTGAACTTCATTCCTTGCTTCTAAAGGCTTTTTAACCCTTACAGAAAGCATTTTTACATTCCAGGGTTCTGATAAAGGCCTCTCAATTTTATAAGAATTCAAGTCAATTTACAATTGATAAATGGTTAAAGAATGAAGAAATTGAAACCATTTCTAGTCATATGAAAAGGTGTTCCAAATCACTATTGATTAGAGAAATGCAAATTAAGACAACTTTAAGGTACCACTACATACCTCTCAGATTGACTAAAATAGCAGGAAAAGATAATGATGACTGTTGGAGGGGAATTCTGGGACACTAATTCCTTGTTGGTGGAACTGTGAACAGAACCAGTCATTCTGGAGAGCAATTTGGAACTATGCCCAAAGCACTATCAAACTGTGCATATCCTTTAATCCAGCACTGTTTCTATTATACTCATAAAAAGATCTTAAAGGAGGGAAAGGAACCCACATGTACAAAAATGTTTTTGCTAGCCCTTTTTGCAGTGACAAAAACCTGGAAACTGAGTAGATGCCCATCAGTTGGAGACTGGCTGAACAAGTTAAGGCTTATGAATGTTATGGAATATTATTTTTCTGGAGACACTTATATGAACTGAGGCTAAGTGAAGTTAGCAGAACCAGCAGATCATTCTACAGAGCAACAAGATTATACAATGATCAATTCTGATGGATGAGGCTCTTTTTAACAATGAGATGATTCCATTGATCTTGTGATGGAGAGAGCCATCTACACCTGAGAGATGATTGTAGGAACTGAGTAGGGATCACAGCATAGCACTTCCACTCCTTTTGTTGTTTTTTGCTTGCATTTTATTTTCTTTCTCATTTTTTTTCCTTTTTGATCTGATTTTTCTTGTGCAACAAGATAATTATATAAATATATGTGCATATATTAGATTTAACATATATTTTTACCATATTTAACACATACTAGATTATATGCCATCTAGGGGAGAGGGTGGCGGAAAGGAGGGAAAATTGGAACACAAGGCTTTGCAAAATTTGCACATTTGTGATTTGAAAAATTATCCATGCATGTTTTCAAAATAACAACCTTAAAAAAAACATACAAACCTTTTTACCCATAGACATTATTCCTGGACATGCCCCAAGAAGGCCAAGAAAGAAAATGAAATTATTTCAAGTACAATCAAAGTATTAAGGATACTACTTAGAGAAAAGTATTTTCCAATCAACTAGATAATAGCTAAAGAAGGGCATGAAATGGAAAATTACTGTATCATCAGAACAATGAATATGAAAAATCCAGAAAATTATGGAATGATTTTACAAACTGATGTTAAGAAACTAAGCATAAACAGGAAAATAATCTATAGATAATTTAAGTAGTGTAATGGAAAGTATTATAAAGAATGAAACTGAATAATTTGTATTATAAGCAATTAAGATTTAGTACTGAGCTTGAGGAAAATATAAAAAGTATTCTTTCCTTCTTCCTTTGCCAAAGAATGAAACTATTGAAATGGAGTATGAAATATATTATGTGTCAATTAATATTTTAGTTAATTTTGTTAAATTGCTTTCTGTTTTCTTTTTTCTTTTAAAAAAATGTATAAGTTGTGTGTGAGCTAAGGGGATTTGTTTATAAATGAAGGTGATATAAAAAAAAACAGAAGATAGTAATAAAATTATTTGGAGGTTAAAATATGTTCATTACTTTTTATATTCTTTGTGCTTATACACACACACACACACACACACACACACACATATATATATATATACATATATATATATATATGTTTATTTTTTGGCTTGTGTCTTACAAACTAATACACTTCCTTCCTCATGATAAGCCTTTATTAATGTCTATTGAGTTGAATTGAATCAATATTCAAAAAAGAGAGGTCTGGATTGGTAAGAGAAATTTCATCAAATTACTAAAAATTAAAGGATAATTAAGATTTAAATAAACAGATGAGAGTTGGTTTCTTTTGTCTGTTTTTTTTTTTTTTTGTTTGTTTGTTTGTTTGTTTGTTTAGCCATAGCATGGTGGAAACATAGGAACAAAGGCACATAGATAACAATAAGCATGACAAATGTAGGGACCACTGAGAAGAGCAGCTTGGTTCAAAGAGAGAATGTATTTTGTGAAGGTGAGGAGAATAATGCTGGATAGACAGAATAAGGTAAAAGGGCTCTCCAACAGAGTAGCCGGTGTCCACAATTTGTATTCTGTGAGGAGAAAAAAGTGCTGGTGTAACAAAGTCTCTTGCAAAATGATTTCTTACAAATATATCTGGCTATGATTCAAAAGTAATTTAAGTTTGCCTTCCTATCATATTGAATTCAAAAGGATGGTTTGTTTTAAACAGTCGGCAAGAACAGAAACCTGGCAGTTGACGGCTATGTGCATGACAAGAGGACAAGATTTATGTCACCTGAAATAAGAACTTATATAGAAGAAGCAAAGCATAAGATCAGTTGCAGAATGATGACTCAGCTCTTCCCCTACTTGGCTGCTTGGTGGAAAATCACTTAGTTTGAGAACAACAAGGGTCAATGCTAAAGTTCCAGGAAGGGCTAGAAATCTATACATAGGATTTGTAAGTGAAACTTTTTAGTAAGAGAACTGAATAATCATGTAAGTTTTGTTTTGTTTTGTTTTGTTTTGTATTTGCATTTATATTTCTCACCCTTTTTTGAAATGGAGACCATGATTGTGATTCTTTTCTCTCATTTAGAAATCTTTCCAGTTGTATTCCAAGACATGCAGCTATATTTCTAAATAGCTAACATCACAGAAGTAAGTGACTGTTGGCAAATTTAAAAATATAATCAGCTACAGTCTTAACATGATGATGTCAGAACACTGAGCTTAAAACTGATATCACAGTTCTCCTGAAGTAGTAAACATAACTTATATAACTATAAAAGTTCAAAGAAATTGAAACTGATGCTTTAAACTGTGTGTCCTGTATAGACCCTGGATGCAAATTAAAACTGAAAAGAAATACAGGGAGAGGGAGAAAACAATATAAGCCTTGGGCAAAAAAAAATGCATTGGACAATAGTAAGATGGTATTATTATAGAGCTTTCACAATATAATTAACTTATGTACAGGATTTTTTTTTATGAGTTTTCTCTAACTTAAAACATTGAGAATAGAAAGAGGTCTTAGTATTAATTTACAGTTTCCTCATTTAGCAAATGAAACTGAGGCCCCAAAAGGAAAAAAAAAATGAATTACCTTGGGACACAGAGGAAATAGAAGAACAAGTATTCAAAACCAGATCTCCTAAATTCAATTGAAATATATTAAATAAACATTTATTTAGTACTACTCTCTAAAATATAAGAAATTTTACATTCCACTTTTCCTAATGTTTGTTATTGCTTGTCATATTTTTTTTTTCTTTTCTCTTTCACAACTCTCTCTCCACTTTTGTGTTTCTTCTGGTTGATTTTTAGTTGAAGTCTGAGAGAGGGAGACTGAAAGCTAATATCTTCTGGGATCCATTTGTAAAAATCAAAAAAGGCCCAGACATGCTGCCAGATTCTGTGGGAGTGATTTTTAGCTTCTGACAGTAAATTCTAAATAGAATAAATGTCAAAATATGAAAGCAAACATTCTAGCTTTCACATTAACAGAAATTGGGGGAAAACTTTGTCTTTTCTTTCAAAACCTCTCAAAATAATATTCTGAGTTCAATGAATAGATTCTCAGTCCATGTCCTAATTATTTTCTTTTTGTTTCAAATTACAGAATTTTCTAAATTAGAAGATCTTGGCATATTTTGGAATAAAATTTCTCAGTCATGGATGGGAAAGAGAATGGGAGACAAAGACAGAGAAAAAGACAGACAGAAATAGACAGACTTATAGGAGAGAAAGAAAAAGAGAGAGAGATTATTCTATTTTTAAATAAGGTTTGCATAGTATAACCTTATATGATATACATAAAGTCATGGAATTCTAAGATCATATATTGACAGCTGGAAGGCAAATTCGATATCTAGTCCAACTCTCATTTTACAAATAAGGAAAGTGAGACTCAGAGAAGTAATGACTTTTTCAAAGATAAAGTGATAGCATGGATGAGAACTGGGATTTTAATCCAATTTCACCAAAGAGAGGATTCTTCTTATCCCATAATGCTAAGTCAATTCTATGACACAATTTTTATTATTAATTAAACTAATTGCTTTAGCAGTAGTTTACTTATATTTCAGAACATAAGAATTATTACAAGAAGTCAATCTTGAACAAAATTCTGTCTTTAAGGAAGAAAGCTGGGGCTTTCATATAAAGACAAACTTATACTACATGAAATCACTTGTTGAGCATAGAGTTGTACTCTAAATACATACATACATACATACACACACACACACACAAAAAAAATATATTATAGATGACCCAAAGAGCAATTTATCTAAACTCTTCTAGAATTCAATTATATATTCAAACTCCAGAAGCTATTAAGATCTTCTTGGGGAGGGGATGGAACATGTTCCCTTTATTTAGCACCTAAAAGCATACTTTGTATATTGTATGTGCTGAGGTTAAGTCAAAATGTATTTAAGTACTTTTTATGTCATGCACTATAATGATCAGGCTAACTTTCTGGAGGTCTTCTGGAAGACCTTGGTCTCAGCAGGATAGACAAGAAGGGGCTTGGTCTCAGCAGGATAGACACTAGGAGAATGGATAAGAATAGAGTCCAAAGTCTTTATTGTCTCTTACACAGTCTGTGTCTATCATAGTCTGACCCAGTCTCCTCCAGCAGTCTGCCAGTCTGCCAGTCTGACTTCCTGTCCCCAGTTCTTATATACCCCATTACAATTACATCATTACAGCATACTGAATATGTGTGGACTAGAGAACAATTATACCTCTATGCTAAGTACTAAGTATATATGTGAACTAGAGAACAATCATCTCATCAGTTCCACTGATTTAACACCTTGTTTCAAGTATACTTCTCCAGAGTTCAGGCTCCATACAATGCATGTGCTAAGCTTTGGGAATACAAAAAGAAAAAAAAGTCCCTTCCCTCAAGAAGCTTACATTACAATGTTAAAAGAAAATATGTAAAACAAAATTGAAAAGTGTTATGTCAAGGAATGATAGAAGATAAGATATGGTAGAAGAGGGGAGAGGGTAGGACTGGGTATTAGATCCTGAAGAAAATGAATGAGTGACTAGCTGGACACTTTTTGAAAGGAATTGACTAATTAGAGAAGAAGGACTTAAAAGAAGAATGCTATTCTAGAGTTAGAAAACTGTAGGAGAGAGAGCAATAACTGGGTGAGATCAACTATAACATGATGTGTTAGAATTCTTACAAGGTGCTAAGTCAGTGGAATTGATAGAGATAATGGTTGTTTAGCAGGGTGCTTAAAAGTTCTCTAGATGTACTTAGTACTTACTACAGTTCTACAAGATTCACACTTTTAAGAGAGCACATATAAAGTAGGAGCCTCAACCAGGATTCACTCCAGAAGATTCACAAGCCAGGATTCAATTGAGCAGAATGAAGGAAGACAGATGTGGTGGCAGGCTGTCCTGTGGAGAACACTGAAACCAAGATCCCGACGGCTTCCAGAAAACTAGCCGAGCCCCAGGTGAAGGAGATAAGATTTTGGAAGAGACAATAAAGGATTTGGACTTTAACACCTGGCTGCATTTGAAGTGATTATTACTGAACTGAAACTAAGGCTACCTCCAGAAGCCTTCCCAAGAAACTTGCTCCCAGAGAACATTATATTTTAGAGAAGAACATTACAATGATGGAAAAAGAAATCTGGGAAATCAGGAATGTAACTTGCACAGTAGGGTTCATCATTTTGTTTGTCAATTTATCAAGTAGGATTTCATTTCATTTTCTCTCAAAATTTGTTAAACTTTCAATAGTTAACATTAGATTTTTTACAGCACTATATTTTACTTTTTTTAGTTTACTTGGATTGATTGCAATCCCTCTCAACAGTACTAACTTTTCATAACTTTTTCTACTTTTTTCTGGTTGCTAGGATTTACAATACATCTCTTGTCTTCTCACATAACTATTTTCACATCCTCAACTTTTTGTAAACTTTTTACTTTCTATTTTTATTTTATCTCAAGTTGCTAAGTTCCAGAATTCTGCAACTAAATGTTTTGTTAAAGGATCTGAAATGGATAGGAGAACCCAGAGGGAATTGTTTTTAGTTACAAGGGGACTCTATTTGCTCACAAACATCTTGTCCCTATTTCCAGGGACCCTGAAAGTGGCAGAGAATGTTGGGAGGCTGAGATGTAGCCCTAAGGTTTGGGCAGTGATGGGGAATCTGTCACCTAGATGGATGGGCTGATGTCAGGGCAATAAGAATAGGCTCAGAGTCGGGAAACATGAGTGATGCCTCCAGGAGCCATTTTCTTTTTTCTAAGAAGACATGCAAGGCTGCTCACTGGCTGAGTTATCCATCCAGTGCCATAGAGAAAAGGAAACAATGGAGTGGGGGAGGGGAAGGAAAGGTTTAAATCAAGATGGCTGAAAATTGCTTCATCACATAGATGTATTTTGAGTTACAAAACAATGGAAAGTTTACCAAAGAGCAATATGTACTTCCCTCCCTAGAGTTATAAAAGCACAGAAAGATGATGAAATCAGCTTGGACTGATTTAAATAGTGGCTTTCTTCAAACAGGGTGTATCTCTTTATCTTCTATAACTTGTTTGAAATGCCTTAGCCAAAGTATGGGACCTCCTATTCCACTATCTGAGATCAAACAGAAAATTCAAGCAATCAAGTGAAAAGGAATGCATCCATATAATCTGTCAAGATTTGCTACATCAGTGATTACATTACTGTGAATACTCCCTCCATTTATGTAAATAACAGCCTATTCACATATATTTTTCTCATGTTATTCTTGCAAATTTTCCCCATAAATCTTCCATTAATGATTTATCCCGTGTAGGGCCAACTTTTCCCTTATTTCTTTATTTTGTAAAAAGAAAAAAAATAATATTTGCAAAGTCTGTCATTACTTTGGGTAAGAGGATAGATAAATAGCATATTGTAAATGTTTAACCACCAGCTCTCAGGAGAAAAAAATAAAGATTACAAAATACTTTTAAATTTAATCTGTATTAACAATATTTTCTTCATAACTTCCTTGAGTCTAAATAAACAACAAAATAATTACTCAATTCCAATTTGCCAATTTCCAAGGTATAGATGCTCATACTGAACATATATCAATTTTCAAAAGGGAGTATAAGTTGGTTCCAGCACATTCCAGGCACTTGACCAAATGAGTTGTGAGCTTTCTTTCAGCTCTGTTTTTTCATTACTGAAATCCTACTTTCTGTAAGATGGCTTTTGTGGTCCTCTTTCTTATAAGGTCATCTTTCATCTATAAATTGTGTATGCACATAGTTTATTTGCATGGTATCTTCCTTATTAGGATATGAATACCTTGAGGAGTGGGATTGTTTTTTATCGTTCTTTGTATCTCCAGTGCTTAGCACAATAGTGAGCACATAGTAAGTGCTAAACTAATGCTTGTTCAACCAATGATGAAGTTTATCAAAGGGTATTTTTTTTTCTCTTCTTCCTTCTATAAAGTAAATAAACAAGTAAATAAGCACTCCCCTCATCATTAAGACTTTACATCAAGACATGAAACCAAACCTCTGAATGAAACCCTCTAGAAAAATTGAAAGAACTTCAAAAAAAACCAAACCAGTCACACTGGGGTGAAAAGGATGTGCATCTCAATGCAGACAGAGTTAGGAAAAGGCACTGAGAGGGTCTTAAACATGGCAGATCAATAACTGAGACCGTCAGTTCTGTCTCAGTAGCAGAGCAGATCAGTGGAACAACCTCTAGTTCCAGCTCAGAAAGCAAATTCTAGGAAACCAGGCTGTTTCCCGAAAAGAGAAGGTAAAGCCACCCTCTGCTGTCAGCAAAACACGAAACATAAGGGACCCCTGTGCTCAAAGCTAAAGCTCAGAGCTCCACAGGACAGCAGGCCCTTAAGCCCAAGAGCTGAGCTCAAACTTAAAAGTCACAAAAGAGAAAATACAAAAATTAAAAGAAAGAAAGAAACGAACCTTAACCATAGAAGCTACTATGATGACAGGAAAGATCAAACCACCAAATCAGGTGATAAAATGTTCAGAGAGGAAATCTCAAAGACTGATATGAATTTGTCTGAAACACAAAGAAACTTCTTGAAAATATTAATAAAAGCCATTAAAAGGAAAACAAGAGAGGTAGAAGAAAAAAATGAGAAAATAAATGAAGTGTTCAAAAGCTTGGCTAATATGACAGAAAAAAATAATGATAAATGTTGGAGGAGATGTAGGAAAACTGGGACACTAATGCATTGTTGATGAAGTTGTGAAATGATCCAACCATTCTGAAGAGCAATTTGGAGCTATACCAAAATGGCTATAAAATGTTGCATGCCCTTTAATCCAGGAGTGCCAGTAGTGGATTTGTATTCCAAAGAACTCTTAACAAAAATATTTGTAGCAGCTCTTTTTGTGGTACCAAAGAATTGGCAAAATGAGTAGATGCCCATCATTTGAGGTATATAAAGATAATAAATTATTATTGTTCTATAACAAGATGAACAGGGGCAGCTAGATGATACAATGGATAGAGCAATAGCCCTGAAGTCAGGAGGACCTGAGTTCAAATGCGACCTCAGACACTTAACACTTACTAGCTGTGTGACCCTGAGCAAGTCTCTTAACTCCAATTGTCTCAGCAAAAATAAATAAATGAATACAAAAGGACTAAAATGAATTTTGGGGCAGCTAGATAGGAGGCAATCTCAATAGCCTCAGGAAAAAAAGATGAACAAACTGATTTTTAGAAAGGCCTGAAAAAATTTATAAGAACTGATGCTGAGCAAAACAAGCAGAATCAGGAATCACTGTGCATACTAACAGAAAGACTGTGTAATGGCCTACTATGAAAGACATAGTTCTTCTTGGTGGTTGAGTGATTCAAAGAAATGCCAATAATCTTTGGATAGAAAATACTATCAACATCCACAAAAAAAAAGAAAGAAAGAAAAGAAAAGAAAGTCAAAGCAAAATTCTAGCTCTTGAGCAATTAAACCTTGAAGCTTCAGCATCAGTATGATTCTTCTTCAGAGTAATAAGAGACCACTGACGGGCTGTTCTTGATTTCTTTTTGCTTCTCAGCATGGTTTAGTTATTATATTTGTGATTGCCTTTTCTTCTCTTCCCAGGGTTTTCCTGAGATCTATTCCTAATTTATTGCATTCAATACTTTTTTATTCCTGATTCTTTTTGGAATGTTTATATTCACATTTTATTGTATTGCATCTTTTGTTCTCTTGTCCTTAAATAGATTATTCTTTTTTATTTCCTGAAAAAATTAAAAAATGACCCAAATGTTTAATAATCAGATCAGGGGGTATATCTTAAAAAACAAACTGATTGTGTTGTAAAACTTCAGAGTCTAGTGAGAACTAAAAACACTTTTTAAAATTCATTTCAGTTGTGCTTTCCTACTACTACTTAACTTGTAGAGGTGATAGTGTTAGTGGTGATAGTGTTGTATGGCCCTAAACAGTGTTCTCAGAACTTAGTGAGGATTACAATCACCCTAAGCTAAAGATTGTGTTATTTGTTTTTAATTATGATTCCCCCAAACCCATAAAACTAGACTGTTCATTTTAATGAGCATGCAATTTATTCACATACATAGCATAGGAAACTCCAATAAATAATAAGTACTGATTCAAATAAAAGGCTATATTAATATTGTACCCTGAATTTGTTTTATTTTTTTTTCTTTTCTCATCTTACCCTTCTCCTTAGTCAGGGGAGGAATAGAAGGAAAAATAACTGAATGTATTTTTAAATTAATGGGAAATCCCTCAGCAAAATAATTTGAAGAAGGCAAAAAGGAATCATACATGATCTCACCAAAAATAGATTTGTTCTTATCAGATTTTGAATTTGAACTAGGTTACTTTCTACTCCCTTTGACTTTCTCAAATCTTCTCTCTGTGTAGCATTACACATGGGTATTCTTCTTGCCAGATCTACTCAAATAGAATATCAGTTTATGCTTTGTATTTCCCTGTTCAAGATTCATGAGTGACATTTCTTTGGCCACCTCAATTCCTGTAAAATTACGTCTTTCCAAGGCTGAAGACAAACAGAAACTTGAGGATTTTGGAAAATACATGCCTATAACTATTTCCAAGTTCACAGATATTTCTATTAATCCTGTTTATTAGGGAATTCTTCCTAGAAAGTCTTGGATAAAAGTATCTTTCAGTTTTGCTTGCCAGGTTCTTAATATTCTGAGCTGATCTACATAGACACATATAAAGTTGGCCCACTGATCTCCAGTACACACACACACACACACACACACACACACACACACACCACTGTTACTATCAGATCCATTTCTATTCTGGAGACACCATGATAATTCTTGTGTCTGTGACAATGAGATAAACAATTAACAATAAATAGAAGTATTCATTTATTTTACATTGGTCAAAGTCTCACATGTACACAATTACATCAAAAAGACACATGCACATTCATACATAGAGATCATTGCACAATACTAAACTATTTTCAATAGACAACAGAGAAGTAGATTTATAGACAGAACAATTTCAGAAATAAAAGCAAATTGCAATTTTCTTAAAAACAAATCAGCAAAAACAATGTGTCTCCAATTTTCTAAGCAATGTGAAAATACAAAAGTATTCTGTAATATTCAGGAAAAATTCAGTAGAACCATATTCAAAAATGTCTTTTGGTCTCTGATAAACTCATTTATTAATAAATTCAAATTTTTTCTCATTATTGTATCTAAATACTCAGCAGCAAGGTACTGAAAGATGGATTTTACACACACACACACACACACACACACGTATATGTGTGTGTGTGTGTGTGTGTGTATATATATATATAGAGAGAGACAGACAGACACAGTGTGTGTGTGTGTGTGTGTGTGTGTGTGTGTGATTATTTCTAAGCAACAAATAGTTGTGACTTTGACCCAAACAAAATGAAAAGACACCAACATATATACTTAATTTTACTTCCTATTGTCCATTTTCTCTGAACCTGTTTATGTTTTAATTAATT
Organism: Sarcophilus harrisii; assembly: GCF_902635505.1. Lineage (NCBI taxonomy): Eukaryota > Metazoa > Chordata > Mammalia > Dasyuromorphia > Dasyuridae > Sarcophilus > Sarcophilus harrisii. The sequence continues at coordinate 373,881,304 of NC_045426.1, read as the reverse complement.
AAATGAACAGAATATCTTTCATCTACAGCAGTTAAGTTTCTGTGATGTTTTCAAGGACCACCATGGGGCATAGACTCTATTAATATCTTTACTTTCTTCTAGACCTTTGATTTTATACCTTTATATTCTATCTATGTTACTAATTTTCATTGAAAAAGAACTTAGAAGTCTCCCCAAAAAATGTTGGGGAAAACTCCAGAACTGATGGTCAATGAGAATTTTTTTAAATGAAATGTCCCTTTCTTTAAATGCACAGTGATAATACAATTCCAAGTTTTTAAGAGAATGGTAATAGCTAAATTGTTATTTAAGCCATGAGTCACACATCCTGAGCTAAGCTTAAACTCTAGCTTCAGGACTTGTATGACTTGGTTTTTGGTATAGATCCAGGATCATGGCATAGGATAGACAATGAATGTTTGTTTATTTTCAGAATAAACAACACTTTTTTTAAAAAAGAACTAGTCTTTGAACCTTTTTCTTTTCTTTATACTTCAGGGAAATAGCAGGCCTCATCATATGGGAATCATGATCATGGGCATCATAACCATGGGCCTAATCAGTGCTAATAATCAATACTGTTGCTAAAGTAAAATAGTAGTGACACAGGTATATTGACTTGAAAATCTCTCATTTGATTGTGATCTCTTTGAGCGCAGGAACGATGTTTTGCTTGTATTCCATATTTCCCATGTTTAGTATTCTTGTAATAAATAAGCACTTAATAAATGCTAATTGACTTTTACCTAGTTCTTTGGAAGAGAGTATGTACACAGTCTTAGGCTCAAGATATGGTTCAATAGATATCTCCTTATAACCTGTAAATTTCCTTTTTAAGTCTCTAGGTACAGAAGAAAGAGAAGTGTTTATTGACCCTTCTTTAAATATAAATAATGAAAACCACTTGCTGCTCTTCTCTGAAGAATTAAAATTGATTTTCACCATATGGCTGTGAGATGATCCAACTTGGGTGAGTGTGCAGTGGCCCTTATCACAAATGATGTTAGGGAAACCTCTTTGAAGAAAACAAAGGTTGGCAGCAGCTGAAGAGCATTTGTGAGTGTGGAACAAAGTTCAATATATTAAGGGTATCAATATTGCACAAAATGAAAATTATAATTGTAGGGTTTGCTTAAAAGACCAAAGCATCTCCTACCAATATCCATAGCTGTCTGAAGCTTCTATAGAAAGGAGAAATGCAAAGAATTTTAAAAAGCAGAAACCAAAATCCAATTTAGAGCATGAGGCTTCAGTATAGTAAATGTTCTTAACTTGGAGGATTCAGTGTGTCTCTTTTCCATCTTTTAATTTTACTGCAGTGTGACAGTAACTGCTTCTAAGGAAATACAAGATTCTTATCTTAGCACATATATGCTTTGTCAGGTATCAGAACTGTTTTTACCAATGATGAGCTTTATCCAATGATTGATAAAATGCTTAAAATATTAAAAAATGATATATTAATTTGAATGATGTGATGGATATATAAAGTACATTCGTGAAATCATCCAATCATTATATTTTTATATGTATTCATTCAAAGAAGGGATACTGAAAAAGGAACTTGAAAAACTGAAAAATGACTAACCTGCTTCCTCATTATGAGTTAGAGATAATGTTGTACAACTGGAGAAAATTATAGTATAATTCATTATCTGACAAAAAATCTAAAACCAAAAAGATTTTTGATCAGGTATCTGACAATCAATTGAAATCAAAGATTGGGCTGAATAAAAATGAACTCATTACTCAACTTCAGCCATAAACTGGCATATTTTTTTAGACCCAGATACATCTAAATCTATCATGGAAGGTTAAAAATCAGGATCATAATAATATCATATAATATCATAATATTATCATATAATCATATAATATCATAATAATAATCTAATTTCCACGTACTTATAGATTTAAAAATATATTTAGACATTTCAAGATGTATTTTACTTTGTGCACTTAGAATCATTATTTTGAAATAAAGTTCATAACTTTCACCAGAGTACCAAAAAGACACACACAAAAAAATTGAGAATCCTAGATTTAGGGCAGAGCCAAGATGGTGGAGAGCAGGCATGACTTTCCATGACCTCCTTTGACCTTCTCTCCAACCACCAGCAGATTAAGCCTCTAAACTAGTTTTGGAATCAAAGAATCTACAAATATTTGAAGGTATTTCCAGAAGAAGATGCCTTGGAAGAACTTCAGAACAGGTCTGTTTCAAACAGTCAGGGGGTCAGTCTGCTGAGCCCAAATGTCAGAATATATAGACTGGGTCAAGGAGCTGGGGCAGGAAACCAGAACAGAGCATTTTAGCTTCCATGTACCTGGAAATCTTCTGTGAGCCTCTTACACTACACTGCCCTAGTTGAAAGAAGATGATTTGGCAGATTTTCTACAAAAGGCAAATTGTAAACCACTGAGTCCCAAGAGAACTACAGACCTAGCTGCTATTACCTACACTGGAAATCAATCAGCAGAACTGCCTCAGGACAAATTAAAGCAGCTTTCACACCTTTGCATTGAACAGACCTCAAGCCTTAAAAAATGAATAAAACACCAAAAAGAACTCTCACCATAGACAGCTTTTATGGAAAGAAAGAACAGACCTCAAATCCTGAGGTTCTTAAGAACAAAGCAATTCTATATGAAGCCCCAAAAGGAGATATGAGCTAGTACCCATTTCACAAGTTTCTCTAGGAAGATTGCATAAAGGCTCTTAGAAGAGAAATGGGGAAATGAAATGAGATCATTGCAAGAAGGAATGGAAAATGCATATAAGGTCCTACAAAAGAGATATATAAAAAAGACATCAATTTACGGAAAAATAAAATTTGTGTAATGGAAAAAAAATACAATGAACAAAAATATTCATTTGGTCCATTACAAAGGGAGCTAAAAAAGGTAACTGAAGTAACTAAAGAAAATAATACACTAAAAATTAGAATTGAACAAATGGAAGTCAATGACTCAATAAGACTTCAAGGATCAGTCAAATAAAAAAAAATATATGAAAAATTAGAAGAAAATATGAAATACCTCCTGGGGAAAAAAAAAAACTCACCTGGAAAATAGATCTAGGAGAGACATGCTAATGATTATTGAAATTCCTGAAAGACACAATGAAAAAAAGAATGTAGACATTATCTTACAGGAGATCATTGAAAAAAACAAAACAAAACAAACAAAAAAAAAAAAAAAACTGCCCTGATATTTTAGAATCAGAAAGTAAAATAGCCATTGAAAGAATTTACCACCACTTCCTGATAGAGACCCCAAAATTAAATCTCCAAGGAATATCATGGCTAAACTTCATAACTATCACAACAAGGAAAAAATGTTGTAAACAGTCAGCTAGAAACAATTTAAATACCGAGAAGCCACAATTAGAATTACCCAGTACCTAGCAGCTTCCACCTTAAAGGATTAAAGGGATTGGAATCTGATATTCCAAAAGGCAAAGGAACTTGGATTACAACCAAGAATAAGCTATCCAGCTAAACTGAGCATTACCTTTCAGGGAAGAAGATGGGCATTCAATGATATAGGTGAATTTTACCTATTTCTAATGAAGAGACCAGAACTGAACAAAAAAATTTGATCTCCAAACAGAGAACTCAAGAGATGCATAAAAAGATAAAAAGGAAAGAATTGTTGAGAACTATATTTCTGTTATGGTATACTTAGAGAATGTGGGTACAATTTGATTTTATTATGATAATATGAAAAAGAAACTAGAGGTGGAAATGGGATTGTACTGAAATAAGAGGAAAAGAAGATAAAATAAGGGAAATTACATCTCATGAAGAGGCAAAGCAAATCTATTATAATTGATAGAAAGAAGGGATGGTGATGTGAATCTTACTCTCATCAGATTTGACTCCAAGAGAGAATATCAGACATATTTAGTTTCACAGAGAAATTTATCTCACCTTATATAGAAGTAGGAGAGAAATGGGGAAAAGAAAGGGAAAAACTAATAGAAGGAAAAACAGAAGTATTAGGTTAAAGATCTAAAAGGGGGGCTCTAAAGGAGGAGGACAGTTTGAGGGAGGTAGTCATCCAAAACATAATACTGGGGAGGAGGGAAGGGGGAAAAGAAAGATAAAAGCATAATTTAGGGTAAATATGATGGCAGGAAATACAGAATTAGTTGTAAATGTGAATGGGATGAACTCCCCCATAAAATGGAAGTGAATAGCAGACTGGATTAAAAGCCAGAATCCTACAATATGTTGTTTACAAGAAACTCATTTAAAACATAATGATACAGATAGAGTAAAGATAAAGGGCTGGAGCAGAATCTATTATGCTTCAGGTGAAGTTTAAAAAATAAAAAAAAAAAAAAGCAGAGGTAACAATCCTGATCTCAGATCAAGTAAAAACAAAGATAGATCTAATTAAAAGAGATAAGGAAGCAAACTACATCTTGCTAAAGTGTACCATAGATAATGAAGCAATATCAATATTAAACATATGTATACCAAGCGGTGTAGCACCTAAATTCCTAAAGGAGAAGTTAAGAGAATTGCAAGAAGAAATGGACAGTAAAAGTATACTTATGGGTAATCACAACCTTGTTCTCTCAGACCTAAATAAATCAAACCACAAAATAAATAAGAAAGAAGTTAAATAGATATATAGAATACTGAAAAAGCTAGATATATCTTTGGAGAAAATTGAATGGAGACAGAAAGTAGTACACAGAAAGTAATTGGAAACTAAGTAATTTCATCTTAAAGAATGAATGGGTTAAACAGTAAATCATAGATACAATGATTAATTACATCCCAGAGAATGAAAATAATAAGACAACATATCAAAATTTGTGGGATATACTCAAAGCAGGTATAAGCAGAAATTTTATATCTCTAGATGCTTACTTGCATAAAATAAAGAGAAGATTAATAATTGAGCTTGCAATTTAAAAAGTTAGAAAAAGAACAAAATAAAAACCCTCAATTAAATACCAAATTCAAAATTCTAAAAATAAAATGGGAGATTAATAAAAGTTTTATGAAAAAAACAACAAAATATTTAATTTGATTATGATTTACTATTAAGTCAAAAAGTTTTTGCACAAACAAAACCAATGCAGACAAGATCAGAAGGGAAGCTCTAAATTGGGAAGTCAATTTTGCATTTATGGATTCTGATAAAAGCTTCCTTTCTAAAATATATAGACAATTGACTAAAATTTATAAGAATTCAAGGCATTCTCCAATTGATAAATGGTCAAAGGATATGAACAATTTTCAGAAGAAGAAATTGAAACTATTTCTAATCATATAAAAAGGTGCTCTTAATCACTATTGATCAGAGAATTGCAAATTAAGACAACTCTGAGATACCACTACACACTTCTCAGATTGACTAAGATGACAGTAAAAGACAAGGATGATTGTTGGAGGGGATGTGGGAAAACTAGTACACTAATACATTGTTAGTGGAGTTATGATCTAGCCATTCTGGAGAGCAATTTATAACTAAGAAATCATCAAACTGTGCATACCCTTTGATCCAGCAGTGTATTCCAAAGAGATATTAAAAGAGGGAAAGGGACCTGTATTGCCAAAATGTTTGTGGCAGCACTTTACAAAGTGGCAAGAAGTTGGAAACTTGAGGGGATGCCCATTAATTGGAGAATAGGTGGATAAGTTATGACATATGAATGCTGTAGAATATTACTGTTCCATAAGAAATAATCAGGAGGAGGATTTTAGGAAGATCTGGAGAGACTTACATGGACTAATGCTAAATGAAATGAACAGAACCAAGAGATCATTGTATATGACTATATATTATACAATGATCAATTCTGTTGAATGTGATTCTTTTCAACAATAAGATGATTGATGCCAGTTCCAATGATGTTGTGAGGAAGAGACCATCTACATCCAGAGAGAAGACTTTAGGAACTGAATGTAGATCACAACATTACATTCTCACTCTTTTTGTTGTTTGCTTGTATTTTTTCTTACTCATTTACTTTCTTTTTTTTAATCTGACTTTTTTTGCGCAGCAAGAGAATTGTATAAATATGTTTATACATATTGGATTTAACATATAGTGGATTGCTTGTCATCTAGGGGAGGGGAGGGGGCAAAGGAGGAGAAAATCTGAAACACAAGGTTATGCAAGGTCAATGTTGAAAAAATTATCCATACATATGTTTTTGAAAATAAAAAAAAATTTTGTTAAAAAAAAGAATCCTGGATTTAAAGAGTATTTTATATTCATGAATGGAGAGAACCATATCAATGATAAAGCCACAGTGCTTTACTAGTATCAGAGTACAAATGAAATGTGTGATTGTACTTTAAAGGTGTTCTAACATACATGCATTTCAACCAGGACTCAATGCCTCATTATCCATTGTTACATTCCAATGATTATTACTTACATAAATTCCCTAATGCCTGGAATTCTCTCCTTCCTCATCTCTTCTACAAGCTTCCTTAAAGTTACAGCTAAAATCCCATCTTGTGCAAGAAGCCTTCCCTTAAAGTTAATGCTTTTCCTATGGTGACTATCACCAATTTATCTTGTATGCATCTTGTTTGAAAGGTGTTGTTTTCATGTTTTCTTCTTTCTTATATTGTGAACTCCTTCCAGAGAAAAGATTGATTTTGGTTTTGCACTGCCCCTCCCCCTTTTTGTGTATTTCTGGTACTTAGCACAGGCCTGGCACAGAGAAGGAGCTTAAAAAATCTTTGTTGACTAACAATTTATCCCATGGAACTATGTGGGGGAAGAAGAAAAAAACAAAAGAAAACAAAACAAAAAACATATCTGTAAATATGCATACCCTAGTCATCTGCATTTGACACTTAGATTGAGGGTAAATAAATTAGCGGTAATTTTTAACTAGCATTGAAATCAAGTGGACTCAGTTATGTTAAAGACACTCTTGGCTCTTTCATGACCAGAGTTGATGGGAAAATCATGAAATAAAAAAAATACCTATTGTCAAAAAAGAAAAAAGAAAAAAAAGCTCTATCTCTCCCATCTTTGACAAATATGATTTCATTGTGAGAAATGAGCAGGTACAAATGAGATTCTACAGAGATGCTGAAACTGTCTAGATTTTATACATATAAAGCAGTGGTACAGATTTCATTTTTAAAAGGTTGAATTAGGGACATATATATGTGTACCTATATATGCAGTAATTTCAAATACAAAAACAATGATGAATATTTTTGTAGCTTTTCAAATTTTACATAGTGTTTTCTCTATAGAAATCTTAGATAAGTAAGAAAGATTCATTTTACCCATTTTACAGATGAAGAAGCTGAGGACCAGAGAAATTAAACAATTCATCCAGGACCATTGAGTTAGGCAGTGGCAATTTAAACCCAGATTTTATTATTTTGGTTCCAGGTTTCTTTCCAAAATTATATCATGCTGACTTGTCAGACTGTCATTTGGGATATGAAGTAGAGACTTATTCTCTTTGACCCCAAAAGAGAGCCCTAGAAGCTATAAAAGAAAACTGGGGAAAGTCTGGTCTAGTTTTTATATAAAGAAAGTCTGTCTAACTATTAGAGCCATGAAAAAATATAATGGACTTACTGGGGTTTTAGAGTTTTTTAAATAGATTTAGATAATTGGTGGGGATGATTCTTATTAAAGCATGGCCTTGGCTTCTTATAAATCTGAGAACCTATCTTTTGTCTTATTTCTATTAATATGCAGTAGCAAACTAAAATAAGTTTGCTATCAAATGTATCTTTTATCTTGCTAGGCATTCTAGATTGCTTTCCCCCTTGTGGAAATTCTTAATAAATTTACAGTGTGTCAATCAACATTTATAGGAAGAAAGAAAGAGAGAGAGAGAGAGAGAGAGAGAGAGAGAGAGAGAGAGAGAGAGAGAGAGAAAGAAAGAAAGAAAGAAAAAAAGAAAGAAAGAAAGAAGGAAGGAAGGAAAGAAAGAAAAGAGAGAGAAAGAGAAAGAAAGAGACAAAGAAAGAAAGAGAAAAATAAATAAAGAAACAAAGGGCAGCTAAGTGGCGCAGTTGATAGTGTACCAGCCCTGAAGTCAGGAGGACCTGAGTTCAAAACACTTCCTGGCTGTGTGACCCTGGACAAGTCACTTAACCCAAATTGCCTCAGGGAAAAAAAAAAAGGAAAAGAAAAAGGAAGGAAGAGGAAAGAAAAAAGGAAGAAAATAATAACATTAAGGAACTTTCAATTTAATGGAGAGAGAAAATAAGTAGAAAAAAGCTATAGAGTGGTAGCATGTTGGAGAAGTCTAAAACAATGCAACTAAATAGGAAATGAAAAGCTGGCTGGCTTGGGTCCCCATTTTAAATGAAGTTTTTGCGTTACCCTTCTGTTCAAAAAGGCAGAGGATAATAATGATGTCTGAAGACCAAGGCTAATTTGATCTTCAAAGATGATGACATTCCTACGAGAATGATGGAGAAATGGTGAGTACCATAGCACTTTTGCTTTGCTCAGATTGTTTCATGTAGAGAAACCATATCTTCCAAATTCATATATAGTTTCTTAAGAGTACTGGTATCATATCATATCTTTTTGAAGACCAACTACCCCTATCACAGATAATCAATAAAAGTTTTCTTGACTGATTGATTGATTGTGTAAAGATCACCAGATGTAATCCAAAATCCAAAATTAAATTCAAGACCAAAACACTGTCAGAGCCAACACATTATTCACAAGTTGAAATTTTAACTACATATATTTCTACTACTTATTGTACAAAATGAGATCAAGCCTTTATTAAATGAAGACTTAACAAACTATAATCATCAGCCAAAATAAGGAGGAGGGCCATATGTTCAGAGCAAATACTTGTGCTGCAAAGTGACTGATGGCGCAGTGTGATAGGAAAGCACTGGAAATTTTAAATCATTCTATTTTCTTGTGATTTACTTCTTCATTCTCTGTTATTAGTATATACAACATAGCTCTAATACTCAGAAATGAGGAATTTCAAGAATTTGTAATGATTTAAAATAGAAATGCACAAGACCTCTGCTATTTTCAGTGTCAAAACAATTCTTGGTTTAAAAGATACTGAAAATGCATGGCGGTTGATCAGTTGTTGATTATAGGTTATTACTTTGGAGATCACTTATTTAACTGACTCTTTTTATGAACATTTAGAAAGGTTAATGACTTGTTCAAATTTAGTCTCTGCCTAGATTTGAAGGTTGATCCTTTAATTTCAAATGCTACTCCTCTTTCCTTGCATCATTCTGCTTCCATTACATACATATATATATATATATATATATATATATATATAATTATAATACATAATTATATAGCTTATATGTGTGTGTGTGCAGAGAAATTGCAAAATTAAAAGTATTCAAGACAATAGGTCTAGGATTTATCAGCAGTTCATGTAAATGGGTAGTTAGGTCTTGTATATGTCCATCAGATTATTTTAAAGTCACATATACTAAGCTATTCCTTATAAACTGCATCAATTTTGAGTTGATTCATATATCCTCAGAATATTCTTTCATCTGAAAATCAAAGTTAATTTTTATTACTTGCCTCCAATTATCTTCCTTAAATGGTACATCTAGAGCAATGAAGGGATATTTACTTGTTAAAAGTCATGTTTTATAGTTCTGCATCTAAATCTTACTGTATTATTTTGGGGACCAGTGTCCTCTACATGGAACTATATTTCTTTCTTACAAATGCAAAATGCTCCATCCTCAATCTCATCTTGTGCAATTTCATGCCCACCTTAGAAGTTCAATAAATGTCGTAGGTTGACAGTGGTGAACAGTGAGCAAGCATAGAGTTGTTGAAAAATCCAATTAGTATTCCCCAGGCAGTTGGGTCTGACTCCTTTCTTTGGTTGATGTTAAAGAATAAAAGAATCAAAGGAAAAGGGAAGAGAGAAAAGGGAAAGAGGTTTGAAATACTTTCAACTTTTTCAAGAATAAGTTGTTTTATTTCACCATAGTTTGAAAATATGTCATTTTGTGAGATTGATCCAATGCTGGTATAAAGAATATGTTCTGAAATCTCTTTTGGAAAGATTTATAATATTAACCTCAGGCTATTTTAAGACCCCGTCGATCTTTATGGAAACAGCCAAGAGATCCATTTGTTTTCTGTACAGTAGAAAGTCTCTGTTACCTTTTGGCAACTATGATTGAACAAATGACTTAGGGGTCAAAGTGATTCAGTAGTGATGTACTTGGGGTCTATCACCCAAGGGGATACAGACTCCAGAAGCAGTCAGTGGGGACCTGGATTTCATGTCTGTTTTTCTAGCAAAGAAGTCTCACTTGATTTTCTAAAGGTAAAGACCATTATACAATACCCACCAAAATACTGAAATTAGAAGGAATTGAAACTATAACTAGACACCAATACAAATACAATTGGCTGGAAATTTAAACTAGTCAAATCACCATTTTGTTGTTGTTGTTGTTGTTGTTGTTGTTGTTGTTGTTGTCTTGTGGTCACAAATAAGTGAACTGATTGATTCTCCCCTCTCCACCAATAAATTAATTCTGTAACTAAAATAACATCATGTTGCTGCTTTTACTGTTGCTATTGTTATAGATATTGCTTTTTAGATATAGCATATTTGCTGATTGTAAGACTAGCATTCATTTTGGAACTTCCTTTAGAAATACTGTGTTTTATTATTTAAAGAAATATGTTTGAAATGATGGCAAGATTATAATCATGAGAATTCCAAATCCTTCTTCTAATTCAAGCTTTCCTATAATCCTGAGTGATCTTTGATAAGTCACTCTAACTTTCTGGTATATATGTGTGTGCATACATATCTGTGTGTATATATCTATGTGGATATGTATTTATGCATGTATGTATATATGTATATATGTTTGTATGTATAAGCTAGCTTTAGCCCAATCAACAAATCAACAAATTTGTTTACATTTTAAATGTCTAAACAAGAATATTTTTTACGATTCTCTTTGTTGAGGTCAAGTGAGAAAGATGTGAACTAAGAGAACTGGTCACAATTTTTGGAAATAATACCTGACAGGATGATAATCCTATGTGTATGATATAGCAATCAGTTCAACAGTGAACTTAGTATAAAAGGGTTGAGCCCTGGTAGTGAAAGATTTAAATTATAGAGTTGAAGATTCTAGTTCTAGTCAAGCTCTTAAAAGATGTGTTCCTTTGGAGAGGAAATTGATCTTTTGGAAAAAGCAACATTTGTAATTCCCTTCCATGCGCCTTTCCACTGACTATGAAATGGAAGAGAAAGGGCCAATAGAAGACTTCATACCAGTCTCAAGCTGACAGAAAAACATTGTGGACAAATGTTACCAATAGAGATATACTCCTGAATACAAAAAAAAAAAATCCACCTGATGGAAGAAGTTGTTTAAAGACATAAGATCAGTCATTCAATTAGCATTTATTAAGCAAATATTATGTAGTATTTTGCTGAATGCTAGAGATAAAAAGAAACAAAAAAGTTCTTGCTTACAGTGAACTTAGAATTTAATTAGTAAAACAATTATTAACAGAATATAATTATAAAATAACTTAATAGAATTTAAGAAGAAATTGAACATAATCAAGACAGGGAAGTCACTTGCATTGAGGATTAGGAAAAATTTCTTGTTGAAGGTCAAGTTTTAGCTGAGACTTGAAGGAAGCCAAAGAAGCTAGGAGCTAGAGATGTGCCTTCAGGAATAAGACATAACCCATGATAATGGGTTTAAAATCCAGAGTTGAAGTTTTTTGTGTTAGAAACATCAAGAAAACAAATAATATATAGTTGCATAGTATTTTAGGAGGAAGGAAAGAAATGAAAAAAAAAACTGAAGGGTAGGAAAGACCCTATAGGGGGCTTCATAAATCAGATTATTTTAAATTTAATCATGAAGACAATAGGGGACAAATGGATTGTTGAGTCAAATAGGAGAAATATATAATCATACTGAAGTTTTAGAATGATCAATTTGACAGATCAACAGAGGACTGAAATAGGGAGAGATATGTTGAAGGGAAGCCAACTTCTAGGCTATTGCAATATAAAGGAGTAATGAGGGCTTAGACCAGGATCATGGTATTATGAGAGAAGACAAAATAGCTCATAAGAGAGATATTAAGAAAGAAAAAATGCCAGTACTATATAATTCAATGAAAAGGGTGAGAAAAAATGAGGAATGAAGGAAGACATCTCTGTTTATACTCCAGTAACTAGTAGAATAAATTGTGGGGGTACCCTCTATAATAACAGGAAAACTAAAAAGGGAAGAGAGTTTGGTAGGAAAGATGACTCCATAGAGTTAATGTTTATTTTAAGCTTAAAATGATTATGTCATCTACTTGAATACATGTAATAAAGTTGAAGATTAGAGAATGGAAGTCAAAATCAAACAAATAAACTAACAATCATATTCATAGAACTGATAATTAAATATATTGAAGTTGATGAGGTCAACAAGTGAAGAGGTAGAGAAGAAAGACCTAGACAGAACAATTGTGACCTGAATGTGATCTTGTGAATCAGAAAATAATATTGACTATGAACTCAAGAAAAGTCTTTCAGGGGGAAAAAAACAATGAATTTAGTCTTTGACCACATGTCTTCTCTGTGTGTCTCATTAACATCATATTCCAAATTACTATTTCTTTGGACTTTGAATGTGTGCTCCAGGCTTTTTTAGTGAAAATATTTAAACCAACTGCTCTTTCAAAATAACCATAGCAAATATCCCTTTCTAAATGCTAATTAAGTGTGGCTAATATTCAGTGGGGAGCATGCCAATGAGGCTTGTTAGAAGTAGTACCAGAAACCTAACCTCTCAGAGTTATCTCAGTAATTTAGAGAAGTTACCCACTCCTTCCTGGAGAGTCAGCCTATCTATGAAAAGGGAAGTTGGAGATGTGACCCAGGGGTAAGGATGGAAGTTGCTATATGTAAAATGAGGGTGTAGGAGTAAATGGTCCCTAAGGTTTCTTCATATATCTAATCTTCTAATATCCCTTATAACAAAACTCAATTCAGACTTCCTAATATCCATACAAAATGTGGAGGGTTATAATTGATTGAAAGGTGATGCTTATCTTTTTGCAATTTTTATTCACAATTTAAAATGTTCTTAGAGAAAAAGTCATAAAAATTGGTAGTTTTTTTTTTAAACTAAGGCCTCAAGAGATTAAAGATAATTTCATTTCTAGGACCAGCAATTAATTAAAATTTTGCACCTGGCACAGTTCTGTATATTAAATAATGTTCATATACACACTCATTGTAAATTTTCAGAAGTTAGTTTATCTTATTTTATTAAATTGTATCTACACAATGTATTCAAAAATAATAAAACTGAATTCCCCCTAAAACAGTCTATTATTCAGACTGTTCAGGCTATATATACACTAGATTCATGCCTTTTTTAAAGCAGATATTAGTAAAAGATGAAAGAATTTTAATAAAAATCTATAAATTCCTTAAAGTAATCAAATGTTTACACTACTTCAATCACACTTCAAATATTTGGAGGAAATGAATCATCTATCTACCTTTGGGAATTATTTAGTATATTTTGTTGTTCCTAGCAAACTGCTCTTATACGTATAAAATGTATGACTTTTTTCAACCTCGTTTTGTTGGTTGATTGATTGTGTTAAACATTACTAAGCTGATCTTGACAAGTTTGCTATCCATGAGTAAGCTTATCTCAATCTCTGTGGTATATTGTCTACTCATAGAGGGTAGGGATTTTGCTAGCTATTTTCTTTTTTTTTTTTTTCAATATTAGCACATCCTGGTACTTAATAAGTACTTTTCACCCCTGCTGTTGTAGCTGATTAATGGTGTTCTTCCCGGGTATTCTCAAAGTTCTTTGCAAACATTCATTAAGTATGTCTCACAAACCCAAGGAGAAGTAGGTAAGTATCATTATTGATATTTAAGAGATGAGGAAAATGAAGTGCCATGGATTTAGGTGAACTGTCCAAAGTCAGGAAGCAAATAAGTCACCAAATCAGAAAAAGGAACTCTTCTTCCATTTCTGAGGCACATCAACTCCTTTTAATTCAATTTAATAAACTTTATTGAAATTACACGATGTTATGAGGTCAGAGCCCAGACAAATCATTTGTATATCTAAAGAAAAATAGCACCTTCTATGTGTTAGAGTCAAACAGAATCTTGGATGTTTTCTGGGGTTTTATTAATCATAAAATAGCTACGTGCCATGAAATGAAGCATTTACTCCCATTGAAATTTTACATTTTATACAATTATATTAGGAAAAAAATTGCCTTTCTCCTAGCAGACATACATATACATAGTATGCTTATCAATTATATCTGGAGTCCTACTTAGCCTGTTGAAAAGGAAATACCCTAAAACAAACAAATCAAGTAATTAATATGATCCCTTTTTTAATCCAAATATCTCATTTTATTATTTTCCAAGATGGCAAGATAAAGATGAACAAAACAACTAGGCAACAATGCAAGGAAGAATGTAACCAATTATCAAAAGAAGCTAAAAATACATTCTAAAGGAGAGAAATAAATGAGCTTAGTATTATGGGTCTGTAGAGGAAAAAAAACCGAATTTGTATACTAAAAGATGCAAAGAATTTAGAGATGAAGAATCAGGTTTTGGTTGCACCTTTATCTGCTTTTATTGATTCTCTAGACTACAATTAAAACAGAAGATCTAATTTAATTTGGGCAGGTGGATTAGGAAACTTGGGCAATGGATTAAGTGCTCCACATGGAGTCAGGAAGACTGCTTCTTTGTGTTCAAATCCAGCCTCAGACATTTACTAGCTGTGTGAATTTTGTCATATTATTTACCCAATTTATCTCAGTTTCCTCATCTGTAAAATGAATTGTAAAAAGACATGGAAAACCACTACAGTATTTTGCAAAACAAACAAACATAGAAAGGATCACAAAGAATTGGATATGACTGGGGGTGAGGGAGAGGTTCTCTTTGTAGTGGATTCTAATGCATTAAAATTTAAATTATGCAAAAACCTTTTTTTCTAATTTTATGTAATTGATATTATTTATTTTACACCTCACACTGCTCTCTATCTATTGTTTATTCATGAATTATTTGATTATCCATAGTCCATGTTCTTCAACTTTTTCTTGTAATATCTTTCTTTATATCTACATCAAGTATCCATTTTAACTTTATCTTGGTAAGTATCGTAAAATATTTGTCAATGTTCAATTACTGCCAAATTGCTTTCCAGTGTCCCAACTTTTTTTTTTTTACCAAATAATCAATTATTATCCTCAAATCTTAAGTTTTTACACTTGTGAAATGCAAGGTTATCATAATCATATGATGCTTCAAATTGGAATTGTATAGTTTGCCAAGAAGACCAAACATCTCTCACCAATAGGTATACACATCTGAAGCTGCCACAGTAAGGGAAGAATGCAAGCAATTTTGAAGAAACACAAAGGAAAATACAATTTAGAACTTGAGGCTTTGGTACAATAAATGTTCTTAGCTTGGAAAAGGTTTCTGTCTCTTTTCTGTATTTTAATAATATTCTACTGCAGTGCTACAATGACAATGGCTTCTAAATAAATACAATTCTCTCATCTTAGCACATATTGTATTTTTTGCCAGGTATTAGTGTCATCTTGCCAGTGATGAACAAAAAGATAAAGTGTTAAAAAAATAACTCTTTTCACTGATCCATTTGTATTTCTTATCCAGTAGCGTATGGTTTTGATAAATACTTTCTTATAATATAGTTTAAGATCTAGTACTACTAAATCTCCTTTTCCTCCCCCCTCCCATCCTTTCCTTTGGTATTCTTGATTTGTTATTCTTCCAAATGAATTTTTTTATATATATTTTTCTAAATCAGTAATGTTGGAAGGTGGATAGTGGGTAATGTTGGGATGACATTAAATATGTAAATTAATTTGGGCAAAATTGTTATTTTTATTACATTGGTCCTGCCTATCCATGAACTATGAATATTTCTCTATTTAAATCTGAATTTATTTGTGTGTGTGTGTATATATATATATATATATATATATATATATATACATCATTTAGTTCACATACTTTCTAGGTTTGTTTTGGCAGGTTTACTTCTAAATACTTTATACTGTCTAAAGTTATTTTAAGTGGATTGTCTAAGATGAGAATGAAAGTAGAAAACTGGGGAAGAAATTGTAATTCAGTTTCTATAGACAGAATATATGAATATATATATATATATATATATATATATATATAAACACACACACATATATATATTTAGAATTAAATGTGAGAGTCATGAAATTATAATTTATTATTAGTAAATGCTTGATTTGAATACCTCTTTTAAATACCTAATATACCCAGAGTCACATAAAAGTTTCTTGAGTAAAAGTTTAAGAAGCTCTATGTTTATAAAGACAGCATGAATGTACAATGATCAATTAATAAAGGTTTGGTTCTTCTCAGTAGTTCTCATTGATCCAAAGCAATCCTAATATACTTTGGACAGAAAATGTATCCAGAAAAAGAACTAAGGAGAATGAATGTAAATCAGCAAATGTTATATTCACTTTTTTTCTGTTTTTCTTTTTTAATCTCTTGCATGATTTTCCCATTTTACTCTGATTTTTCTCTCCTGACATGATTTATAAAACAATGTGTATTAAAAATAAACTTACTACAATACTTTTAAAAAAATTATAGCCAAAGAAAAAGAAGCTCTATGTTTTATCTTAATTTATTTTAAAAATTTTTGCTCAGGTTATATTACTAGACCTTAGACTACCCTCCTCTTTTAAGCACTTTTCCCTTCTATTCTTGTTTCCAGCCCTCATTAGCTACCATGACTGATACAATTATTGAAACTGTCTCTTCTGTGAAAAATTTCCCCAACTAATAGAAAAGTACCAGCCACCCACTAACTCCTTTCTGTATAATCAGAAAAAGTTCTTTTTACATTTTCCATTCTGTGGCACTAAACCTACTTCTTGCTCCATTGCTTGTATAGAAGATCTCCTGGGGTAATGGGGTGGACCCTGAATAATGTCCACAGCTGGAAAGAGCAATTAGCAAATTCATGAACTGTGATTTTGTTTATGCCTCTATTATCAGGGTAAATTGTTTATTTGCTTTAGTATAATCTTTCTTTATTTGGACCATTAGTGGTCAAGAAAATATTGAAATGCTTTTTATTTTTTATAAATGTGTTCAAATTTTGTAACTTTTGAACTTTATTCTTGAGTCAGAATAGTATGTTAACCTCTTTCATCAAAACATAAACTTTTCTTTCAACCAACATATTCTTAATAGTGTACATATGATGTGGGTAAACCAAAACTATCTTTATTCACACATTTCTAATAACTCATTTTAAGAGCTAGTGTTTAATCTTTACTCATGATGTAGTCATCTTCTTTTACGTTTCTAGTACATAGATTCTGCCCTTTGTTTTTATGTTTATTTTTATGCTTTCATGTTGTTATCCATCACTATCTTTTTTGGAAACTCTAAGCATCAGATTCTATATTTTGTGGACTTTTTTGATGTCTAGCCAGTGCTGACATCAATGATTAATAAAGACATTTTATGACAGTAGTGATGATGTTACTATGGAAAATATCAATATTTGAACCTGGTATTTATTTAGCCACATGAATCTCCAAATCATCTTGGCAGTATGTCTTCCTGCTTAACTTCTCCTGTCTCTTTTTTTCAAGTCTATATACAATTAAATGGTATAAAGATGACAAAATGAATTTATTTTAACTAGGCAGCATATAATAATCTGTAATATTTGCTCTTTCTCAAACCCATTTTAATTCAGTAATCTCAATACATTTTCCTTTCCTAAAAACCTATCTGAATAATTATAACTGTTTGGAATGGATTTCAGAAGACTACCCTTCTTCTCACAATTTAGTAATTTGTTATGACACCATAATTCTACCTTAAATGAATAAGACTGAGTCACCAAAAACTTTCCAGGGGAAACCAACTTTTGCTTTTCCAAGGCATCGATTGTGGGATGCATATTTAGAGGAAAAATGTAAACTTTCAAAAAGTTCCTTCAGACTACAAATGCTGATCCCCACTTTGTTGAATGCCAATTTTCACAGAATATTTGCTATTTCCAATGCAATATCTTCAGACAGTGATTTCTCTGACCTTAAAACAGCCTTTACTGTCCCAGAACTGCTGGCTACTCAGCAGATAGCACTGGTCTCATCTCTAGATGCTCCAATGATGCTACATATGCACATTCAGCTCACTCTTGCTGATTTCCTTATTTTTTTGGATGACTGAAAACAAAGTTCAGTTCAGTTTCCCTACAAAGATTTCAAGAAAAGAATAATTCCTAAAACACATTTCACCTCAACTTTAACTCCTAATTGAAGTATATGCTCAAGAAAGACAGCAGCTTATAGTGTAATTTCATCCAAAAATTGGTAGGAATTGGCCCTTTTCCTCACTCTTTAATAACTTCTCTCCACTTCCAAACCCCTCGTTGCTCAGTGATTTTTGAAATATATACATCATTCTTTATTGCCTCACCTGCCCTTGGGGTGGGAGATTGGGGAGGACACCTCTGGGTGAGAATTAAATATTACTTTGACAGCTGAGAGACTTGATTAGTTCCAGTGAAGAGCAGGGGGATGTTGTTGACATTTTTTCTTCCCCATTCCTGCATGGCAATAAGGCATGAGGCCTGATTTATCAAAGAGAGTGTGTGCATCAAGCATGAGCAAGGCAGAGAGAGAAAGTTCACGTTGCACAAAATGATCTGCTAATTTCTTTTCCATTTCACTGACAATGTGCTCTATGATATCGGAGCAGCTGTGAGGAGAACAATGGATGTTCCCAACCTGTGCTCCATTTAACTTCTTCATCTCTACAAGGTCAAACAGTGAGAGATGTGGAAATAAAATAGATCTGGAGGGTTTTTTCTTTCTTTCTACTACCCCCAAATACTATCTTTTGAGGCAAAGCTGGGGGAAGTAAAGAAGCTATCCATAAAGTAAAATTGCCCTCTTCAAAGAAAACCCTATCTCTATCCCATGGCAAATTGACAAAGGTTTGAATGCTTTTCTTCTGTCATTCTTGCTCTCAAATTAGAGTCATATAATTGAGAAGGTTCCTGACTCAATTTTTTGGAGAAGGTGTGAATGTACACATATATGTGTTTATGTGTTTGTATTTGTGCACATGCTGCTTCTGTTGCCTTAATCCTCACTGATGAAAAATGAATCCCAAATGATTTATTGTGCAGTGACTTTATAGTCGCAGACACTGAATTTCAAAAACCTCTTATTTGCAATTAACAACGGGCACCAGTAAGGCCTTATTCTTCAATATGCTTTGCTAGAATCCACACAGCCAGAATGGCAAAATCCTCTGGGATATGAGTTTTATTTTCATCTGTTTTAATGGATGTATCGACTCCTCTCTGATCTACCTCATGTAGCTTGGAGCGCAATTAGCCTTGGGTTTATGACACTTTGATTTCTGGAGGTAGGGGAAGTGCTGAGGAATGGAGATATAGAGCTAATGTGTTCTAAAAGCAACTTTCATGGATTTGCAGTTCAGACAAGATCTACTTTTGTAAGTGTGCTTAGTCTACCATAGGAAATGAAGTTAGAACCTCTTGACAATCATCAATTGGAAACACATCATCATCCTTAAGTTTCTTAAGCTTCATTGTCCATTCTTGTAATTTGATATTTTATATTCAGGGTTTAGAATGATTTGATTCTAATAGCATGAATTGCTTTAACTTTTTGTCCAAAGAGATTAAATAATTTGTTAGACGTTAAAAAAAATAGTTATTTTTGAGTTCATTCCTGAAATTAAAAAAATAAATAAATAGAAAAATTGGAAAACTCAGTCAATGATAAAAAAAGCAATGATCTTTGTCTGTTATGTTCAAAGGAATGCCATATAGTATAAATGGTGTTTCAAAACTACCATGCAAGGGGAGGTAGGGCCATCTGTGAAAGAATATTTGGAAAGCGCAACAAACCTGCTAATACTTGGGCAAGGATTGAAAGATCCAATGTAGTAGACAATAAAGAACACTACATTTTGTGCCAAGAGAAATGGGTTCAAATTCTGATTCTGTTCTTTATTACCTATATGATCTTGGGAGATCTCTTAACCTCTCTAGGATTTAGTTTGCTCTTTTGTGAAATGAGGTTGGGTTAGATGGACTATAAGGCTCCTTTCATCTCTTAATATATGGTCTCCAAGGTAGGGAAATACAGTGATTCTTTCATGCTATGTCTGGGACAAATAATTCCAAAACTAAGTTGTGGAAGAGCAGAGAAAAAATAGAATTAGTAATGTTCCAAGAGTTATATTGATGGTCTTCAGATTGTGGTTGGGAAAAAGATTCAGAATTCAATAATGTTAAGCTTCAAGTCAACTTGAAATAACTCTTGGCTTAGGACAGCTCAGGTATTAAAATTGCTTTGGGTGTTTTTAAGGGAAGATAGACTCCCCAGTATGATTGATATTCCACTTTTGACAGCATAAGTAGAAAGGCTTCATTCTTGAAAAAGCCCAATGAGATCAGAAAAGTGATGTGTTCTCTTGCAAGTTTCATTGTCAGTATAGACACTACACTAATAGAGGACCTCAATCTCTCCCTCAGAAAAGTAGATAAAACCAATCACAAAATAAACACAGAACAAATTAAGGAGATGAATAGAATTTTTGAAAAATTAGATATGATATAACTCTAGAGAAAATTGAATGGAATAGAAAGAAATATCCCTATTACTCAGGGATATATGACACTAACACAAAAATTAATCATGTATTAGTATATTAAAAATTTCACAATCAAATGGAGAAAGGTAGAAATATTAAACACATCTATTTCATATCATAATGCAATAAAAATTACATATAATAAAGAGCCATGGAAAAGTTACATAAAAATTAATTGAAAAGTAAAAAAAAAATCTAATCATAAAGAATTATTGAGTCCAACAAAAAGTTATATAAACAATCAATAATTTTCACCAAAGAGAATGACAGTAATGAGACAACATATGGAATTCAGCCAAAACAATAATTAGCAGGGATTTATACCTTTAAATGTTTCTGAGTAAAACAGGAAAAAAGTAGATCAATAATAAATTGGGCTTAAAATATTTTAAAAGCTGGAAGAATAAATTTAAAATTTTCAATTAAATACCCTTATTGGAAAAATCTGAAAATCAAAGGAGAAATTAATAAAATTGAAAGAAAGAAGATTATTGAATTTGAAAAGTAAACAAAGACCTGATTTTATGAAAAAAATACAAAAAAAATATATAAAGCTGGTTAATTTTATTAACAAAAAATAAAGAAAAAATTACTACTGTCAAAATAAAAAGAAGTCATTCACCAACATTGAAAAGGAAATTAAAGTAATAATTAAAACTGTTTTGCCCAACTATATGTCAATAAATCTGACAACCTGTGTGAAATGCATGAATATTTTCAAGATATTTAAATGAATTCCTTATAAACAAACAAACAAAAAAAAAATTGAACAAGTCATAAATAAACTCTCTAATAAAAAATCTCCAGGGCCAAATGGATTTGCAAGTGAATTCTACCAAATATTGAAAGAACAATTAATTCCAATACTACATAAGCTATTTGGGGAAAAAAAATAGGTAAAAGAATTCTAACAAATTCCTTTTATGACACAAATATGATACTGATGCCTAAACCAAGAAGAACCAAAACAGAGAAAGATAATAATAGAGTAAACTTCCTAATGAACATTTATGCAAACAAATTTAAATAAAATATTAGTAATTACAGCAATTTATCATGAGAATAAAACACTATAACTAGGTGAGATTCATAACAGAAATTCAAGGATGGTTCAATATTAAGAAAACATAACAATAACAAAACTAAAAGAAATCATATGATTTTTCTAAATAGATTCAAAAGAAAACTTTTTTTTTAAAAAAATGCAGCATCCACTCCTATTAAAAATATTAGAGAACATAAAAATAAATGGAGCTTTCCTTAAAATGATATGTAGTATCTATAAATTTTGTCTATAATGGGAATAAACAAGATATCTGCCCAATTTGATCAGAGGTGAAAGAAGGATGCTCATTATCTCTACCAGTATTCAATAATATATTAGAAATGTTAGCTTGCATAATAAGAAAAGAAAAAGAAATGGAAGGAATTAGATTAGAAGATGAGAAAATAAACCTATCACTCTATGAAGTTGATATGTTGGTATACTTAGGATATTCCAGAGAATCAACTAAAAAATTTACTGGAAATAATTAACATCAACAAAGTAGCATGATATAAAATGAACTCACATAAATTATGATTATTTCTATAAATTAGAAATACTCAGTAGCAAGATAAAAAGAGAAATTTTAATTAAAATAACTGTGGACAATATGACATTTTTGGGGGGGAAATCTACTTGTTAAAACAAACCCAGGAACTATATGAAAATAATTACAAAATAGTTTTAATACAAATAAAGTCAGATATAAAGAATTGGAAAAGTGCTAATTGTTCATGGGTAGGCCAAGCTTATACATATATTAAAATGACAATTTTAACTAAAGTAATATATTTGTTCATTGTCTTGCAATCAAAAAATGCTTTTATAAAGCTGGAAAAATAACAATAAAATTCTTCTGGAACAAAAGGTCAAGAATATCAAGGAGATATATCTTTTAAAAATGTAAAGAAAGATGGCCTATATATACCAGTCCTAAAACAATACTATAAAGCAGCAATCGCCAAAACTATTTAATACTGAATAAGAAATAGAGTGGTGTATTAGTGGAATGCATTAGGCACATAAGAACTGATAGTAAATTGGGAGCAGAGCCAAGATGATGACTTGGAAGAACTTCAGAAAAGATCTGTTTCAAATGATGGGAACAATTTGCTGAGCCCAAACCTCAGCACAGGGAGACCAGAACAAGGAATTGGGGTGGGGAGCCAGAGCATTGCAACTTCCATGCACCTGGGAATCTTCTGTGAGTTTCTTAGGCAACTTTGTCATGATTGCAAATAGGTGATTTAGAAAATTTGCTATAAAAGGCAAATTATAAACCACTGAGCCCAAGGAGAACTACAGACCTAGCTGCTTACCTAGCACTGGAAATCAATCAGCACATCTACCCCAGGGCAAATTAAAGCAGCATTCACTCCATTGTATTGAACAGACCTCAAGCCTTAAAAAAAAAAAAAAAAAAAAAAAAAAAAAGACCTCTCATCATAGACAGCTTTTATGGAGAGAGAGAAGAACAGATCTCAAATCCTAAGGTTCCTAAAGGCAAAACAACTCCAGATGAAGTCCCAAAGGGATACATAAGCTGGTCCCCATTTCACAAGGCTTTCTTGGAAGCTTGCATAAAAGATCTTAAAATAATTAGAGGAAAAATGGGGAAATGAAATGAGATCATTGCAAGAAGGAATGGAAAAAGCATATAATGCTCTACAAAAACAATATAAAAAATGTAGAGTATGTGCTAGCTCCCTGGAGGGCTTCAGGGTCAGTCAGAATCAGGATAAATCAAAGTCCTTGATCTTCAGGGGGATAAGTGAAGGAAGCAGGCAAACTGCCATGAGGCTTGCCAAAGATGTCTCCTGGATTCTGGAGTCCAGAGTCACCAGCCTCTCTCCTCCTTATCCTGCCACCAAGTGCCTCTCTTCCTCTGCACTTCCAATCCTTGCCTATGATTATCTTAACACCAAACATTCAGCAAGCACCAATGGTGAGAAGAACCATTTATCCAAACATATGCTAATAGAGTCATTGTCTCATATCTGAATAGGTAATTAGCCTCAAGTGCTCCATTGTCTGATTCAAGAATACCTTTTTGGAGTTTCAGCCCTCTACAGAAAAAGATACCAGTTCACTGAAAAACAAAATTTGTGATTTGGAAAAAGAATGCAATGAACAAAAAATTCAATTGGCCAATTACAAAAGGAGGGAAAAAAGGTAACTGAAGAAAATAATACACTGAAAATTAGAAATGAACAAACTGAAGTGAATGATTCAATAAGACTTTAAGAATCTATCAAACAAAAACAAAAAAAAATGAAAAAATAGAAGAAAATATGAAATACCTCCTGGGGGGGGGGGATAACTGACTTGGAAAATAATAGCTCTAGGATTATTGGACTTCCTGAAAGCCATGATGATAAAAAAAAAAAAAAAAAAAAAAAAAAACCTAGACAATATGTTACAGGAAATCATTAAAGAAACATTTTAGAATCAAAAGAAAAAATAGCTATTGAAAGAATTCACCAATCACTTCCTGAAAGAGACCCCAAAATTAAATGCCCAAGGAATACCAGAGCTGCATTTCATTACTGTTTCAGCAAGGAAAAGATATCATAAACAGTCAGGAGAAACAATTTAAATACTGAGGAGCCAGAATTAGAATTACCCAGCACCTAGCAGTTTCCACCTTAAAGGATTGATAGGCCTGGAATCAGATATTGTGAAAGACAAAGGAACTTGGATTACAGCCAAGAATAAGCTATCCAGATGAAAAGAGCATTATCTTTCAGGGAAGAAGATGGGC
This sequence comes from Sarcophilus harrisii, assembly GCF_902635505.1. Taxonomy (NCBI): domain Eukaryota; kingdom Metazoa; phylum Chordata; class Mammalia; order Dasyuromorphia; family Dasyuridae; genus Sarcophilus; species Sarcophilus harrisii. Next base: position 373,856,764 of record NC_045426.1, on the reverse strand, counting down.
ATTCAATCATTTAGGTGAATTTCACCTATTTCTTTTTTTTTTTGTTTGTTTGTTTAATTATAGCTTTTTATTTGCAAGTTATATGCATAGGTAATTTTACAGCACTGACAATTGCCAAACCTTTTGTTCCAATTTTTCCCCTCTATCCTTCCATCCCCTCCCTAAGATGGCAGGTTGAACAATACATGTTAAATATGTTAAAGTATAAACTAAATACAATATGAGTATACATGTCCAAACAGTTATTTTGCTGTACAAAAAGAATCAGATTTTGAAATAGTGTACTATTATCCTGTGAAGGAAATAAAAAAAAATACGGGGATACAAAAATATAGGGATTGGGAATTCTATGTAATGGTTCATAATCATCTCCAGAGTTCTTTTGCTGGGTATAGCTTGTTCAATTCATTACAGCTCTATTGGAACTGATTTGGTTCATCTCATTGCTGGAGATGGCAATGTCTATCAGAATTGATCATCATATACTATTATTCTTGAAGTATATAATGATCTCTTGGTCCTGCTCATTTCACTCAGCATCAACTTATGTAAATCTCTCCTGGCCTTTCTGAAATCATCCTCCTGTTCATTTCTTACCGAACAATAATATTCCATAATATTCATATACTACAATTTATGGGCATCCACTCAGTTTCCAGTTTCTGGCCACTACAAAGAAACCTGCCACAAATATTCTTGCACATACAGGTCCTTTCCCTTCTTTAAGATTTTTTTGGGATATAAGTCCAGTAGAAATATTTCTGGATCAAAGGGTATGCACAGTTTGATAATTTTTTGAGCATAGTTGCTCTCCAGAATGTCTGAATATATTCACAATTCCACCAACAATGTATTAGTGTCCCTGTTTTCCCATATCCCCTCCAACATTCTGCATTATCTTTTCCTGTCATTCCAGCCAATCTTACAGGTGTGTAGTGGTATCTCAGAATTATCTTAATTTATAATGACTTGTAGCATGTTTTCATATGGCTAGAAATAGTTTCAATTTCTTCATCTGAGAATATCTGATCATATCCTTTGACCATTTGTCAATTGGAGAATGCGCTTGATTTCTTATAAATGAGAATCAATTCTCTATATATTTTGGAAATGAGGCCTTTATCAGAAGCTTTGACTGTAAAAATGTTTTTCCCGTTTATTGCTTCCCTTCTAATCTTGTCTGCATTAGTTTTGTTTTTTACAAAAACTTTTCAATTTGATATAATCAAATTTTTCTATTTTGTGATCAATGATCTCTGATTCTTTGGTCATAAATTCCTTCCTCTTCCAGAGGTCTGAGAGGTAAACTATTCTATGTTCTTCCAATTTATTATAATTATGCCTAGGCTATGAACCCATTTTGACCTTATCTTGGTGTACGGTGTTAAGTGTGGGTCAATTCCCAGTTTCTGCCATATTAATTTCCAATTTTCCCAGCAATTTTTGTCAAATAGTGAGTTCTTATCCCAAAAACTGGGGTCTCTAGGTTTGTTAAATAGTAGATTTTTAAAGTTATTGTTAGTTAAAGTTAAGCTGTTTTGTCCTTTAGACCTAACCTATTCCACTGATCAGCTAGTCTATTTCTTAGGCAATAACAAAAGAAAGGTTTTGGTAACCACTGCGTTATAATATAATTTTAAATCTGGTACAGCTAGGCCACCTTTATTTGATTTTTTTCATTAATTCCCTTGAAATTCTTAAACTTTTATTTTTCCATATGAACTTTGTTGTTATTTTTCTAGGTCATTAAAATAGTTTTTTGGGAGTCTGATTGGTAAAGCCCTAAATAAATAGATTAGTTTAGGTAGTATTTTCAAAGTTAGTATATTTGCTCACCCTATCCAAGAGCATTTAACATTTTCCAGTTGATTAGATCAGACTTAATTGGAAAGTTTTTTGTAGTTTTTCTCATAAAGTTTCTGATTTTCCCTTGGCAGATAAATTCCTAAATATTTTATACTATCAGTAGTGGGAATTTCTCTTTGTAACTCTAACTGTTGGATTTTGTCTGATCTATAAGAATGCTGATGACTTATGTGTATTTATTTTGTATCCTACAACTGCTAACGATGTGGATTATTTCTAATACATTTTTAGTAGAATTTCTGGGGTTCTCTAAATATACCATCATATCATCAGTAAAGCGTGATAATTTGGTTTCCTCATTGCCTACTCTAATTCCTTTAATCTCTTTCTCAACTCTTAAGGCTGAAGCTAACATTTCTAATACAATATTGAATAGTAACGGTGATAGTGGGCAACCTTGTTTCACTCCTGATCTTATTGGGAATGGTTGTACTTTGTCCCCATTACATATGATGCTTGCTGATAGTTTTAAATAGATGACACTAATTATTTTAAGGAAAAGTCCATTTATTCCTATACTCTCAATGTTTTTAATAGGAATGGATGTTGGACTTTATCAAATATTTTTTCTGTATCTATTGAGATGATCATATTTTTTGATGATTTGGTTATTAATATGGTCAATTATACTAATAGTTTTCCTAATATTAAACCAGTCCTGCTTTCCTGATATAAATCTTATTCGATCATGGTGTATTATCCTGGGGATGATTTTCTGTAATCTTTTTGTTAATATCTTATTTAAGATTTTAACATCAATATTCATTAGGGAGATTGGTTTATAATTTTCTTTCTCTGTTTTCAAGCTACCTGGTTTAAGTATCACTACCATGTCTATGTCATAAAAGGAATTTGGTAGGACTCCTTCATTCCCTATTTTTTTAAATGGTTTATATAGCACTAGGGTTAATTGTTCTTTAGATGTTTGATAGAATTCACATGTAAATTCATCTGGTCCTAGGGATTTTTTCTTAGGGAGGTGATTAATAGCTTGTTCTATTTCTTTTTCGGAAATGGGACTATTTAAGCAATTAATTCCTCCTCTGTTAATCTGGGAAGCCTATATTTTTGGAGGTAGTCATCCATTTCACTTAGGTTATCAAATTTATTGGCATAAAGTTGGGCAAAGTAACTCCTTATTATTTTTTTTAATTTCTTCTTCATTGGTGGAAAGTTCTCCCTTTTCATTTTTAAGACTACTAATTTGCTTTTCCTCTCTCCTTTCTAATCAGAGTTACCAAGGGTTTGTCAATTTTATTGGGTTTTTCATAAAACTAACTCTTAGTTTTATTTACTAGTTCAATAAGTTTTTTTTTACTTTCAAAATTATTAATTTCTCCTTTTAATTTTAGAATTTCACGTTCAGCATTTGATTGGGGGGGTTTAATTTGGTCTTTTTTTAGCTTTTTAAGTTGCAAGTCCAATTCATTGATATTCTCTTTCCCTATTTTATTCAAGTAAGCCTCTAAGTATATAAAATTTGCCTTTATTACCACTTTGGATGCACCCCACAAATTTTGGTATGATGCCTCATTGTTGTCATTATCTTGAGTGATTAATTGTGTCTATAATTTACTGTTTTACCCAATCATTCTTTAAGATGAAATTATTTAGTTTCCGATTACTTTTTGTTCCATTTACCCCTAACTTTTTGTTGAATGTAGGTTTTATTGCATCATGATCTGAAAAGAAAGCATTTGCTATTTCTGCCTTCCTGCATTTAAATTTGAGGTCTTTATGTCCTAATATATGGTCAATTTTTGTATAGGTTCCATGAACTGCTGAGAAGAACGTAGATTCCTTTCTGTCTCCATTTAGTTTTCTCCAAAGTTCTATCATACCTAATTTTTCTAATATTCTATTTACTTCTTTAATTTCTTTCTTGTTTGTTTTATGGTTTGATTTATCTAATTCTGAGAGTGCAAGGTTGAGATCTCCCACTATTTTAGTTTTGCTGTCTATTGCTTCTTGCAAGTCTCTTAACTTCTCCTTTAGGAAGTTAGATGCTATACTACTTGATGCATACATGTTTAGTATTGATATTGCTTCATTGTTTCCTTCCTTATCTTTTTTAATTACATCAATTTTTACTTTTGCTTGATCTGACATAAGGTGGCTACCCCTACTTTGTTTAACTTCACCTGAAGCATGATAGATTCTGCTCCAGACTTTCACCTTTACTCTGTATGCATTTCCCTGCTTTAAATGTGTTTCTTGTAAACAACATATTGTAGGATTCTGACTTTTGATCCAGTCTTCTCCACCTCTGCTTAATGAGGGAGTTCATCCCATTCACATTTACAGTTAAAATTACTTGTTCTGTATTTTCTGCCATTGTCTTATCCCCAGATTATGCTTTTCTTTTTCTTATCCCCCCAACCCTCTTTCCCAGTTTTAAACTTATGGGTCCCACTTGTATCACACTGCTCACGCTCTTTAGGATCCCTGCTTCCTCACTTTGAATCTCTTCTCCTTTCTTGTTCCTTTCCCTTATTACTCTTTACCTTTTCTTTTTTCCTCTCCCTCTTTTTAATGAGGGTGAGAGAAGATTCTCTGTAAAACAAATATGTCGATTATTTTATTATTGAGCCAACTCTGATAAGAGTAGGATTCACACAATGTTCCTCCCCCTCTCTAAATTCAGATATGATAGCTTTCCTTTGCCTATTCTTGGGATGTAGTTTCCTTTTTTTATCCCCCTTTGCCCTTTTTCCTGACACTATCCCTTTCCATATCTACTTCCATTTTTTATGTTATATCAGTAAAATCAAATTATACAGATTGTCTTTATGTATATCCATAACAGAAATACAGGTCTCAAGAGTTCATTTTACCTTTTCTGCTTCTCTTGAATCCTATGGTTGAAGATCAAAATTTTTTGTTTAGTTCTGGTTTTTTCCTTAGAAATAAATGGAATTCATCTGTTTCATTAAATGTCCATCTTTTTCCCTGGAAGAAAATGCTCAGCTTGGCTGGGTAGTTTATTCTTGGCTGCATTCTAAGTTTTTTTGGAATATCAGATTCCAAGCCCTTCAATCCTTTGATGTGGAAGCAGCCAGATCTTGAGTGAGCCTTATTGTGGCACTTCGGTATTTGCATTGTTTTTTCTGGGTGCTTGTAATATTTTTTTCCTTAATCTGATAGTTCTGAAATTTGGCCACAATATTTCTTGCATTTTTTTTAAGGTCTTTTTCAGAAGGTGTTTGATGAATTCTTTCAATACCTATTTTACCTTCTGATTCTATTAAGTATGGACAGTTCTCTTTGATGATTTCCTATAAAATAGTATCTAGGCTCTTTTTTTCATCATAATTTTTGGGAAGTCCAATAATCCTCAGGTTATCTCTCCTAGATCTATTTTCTAGGTCTGTTGTTTTTCCAAGTAGATATTTCATGTTTTTTTCCAATTTATCATTTTTTTGGTTTTGCTTGACTGATTCTTGCTTATTTCAATGAATCATTGGTTTCTATTTGTTCAGTTCTGATTTTTAAGGAGTTATTTTCTTCATTAGCTTTTTTTTTACTTCTTTTTATATATATCCAATTGAGTTTTTTAATGAGTTGTTTTGCTCCTTGGAATTTTTTTCCATTTCACTATTTTTTTTTAGTGAGTTCTTTTCTTTTTCCAATTCACAAATCCTACTTTCCTGGGATTTTTTTTTACCTTTTCCAATTCACAAATTCTGTTTTCTTGCATTTCCTGGGAATTATTTACCTTTTCCAATTCACATTTCAGGAAATTGTTACTTTCTTGTCTAGCTTCTCTTTCCTTTCCCCATTTTTCTTCTAACTCTCTTTTAAGACTTTTAATGGTCTTTTCTAGGAAAGTGTTATGTGAAGGGGGCCAGGTAATATTACTCTTTGGGGTATTGTCTGGAGACTGATTGTAACTGTCCTGAGCAAGCCTGTACTGTGGAATGTGGCTGCAGAGCTGTGTTATGATCTGCACTGGGTCCCTCACTTCTGGTTTTGAGTGGTTATAGCCAGATCTTTTTAGGTTCTAGTGTTTTTTAGGGTATTTTCTGCCTTTGGCTTTAATTTCTCTTCCAGTTTACTGCTTTGTAATCAAAGCAGAGAAGTCAGTCTATGCCAGAGTGCCTCTGTAATTTTCTAACCTCAGAGGCCACCCAAACTGAACAAAAAAATTTGATCTCCAAACATAGAATTCAAGAGAAGGATAAAAAGGTAAAAAGGAAAGAACTGTTGAGAACTATATTTCTGTTATGGGTATACTTAGAGAATGCAACTATAATTTGATTTTATTATGATAATTTGAAAAATAAACTAGAGGTGGAAATGGGATTGTACTGGAATAATAGGGAAAAGGATAAAATAAGGGAAATTACATCTCATGAAGAGGCAAAGTAAACCTATTATAATTGATAGAAAGAAGGGAGGGATATGTGAATTTTACTCTCATTATATTTGGCTCTAAGACAAACTTGTCTTCACAGAGAAACTTGTCCCACCTTATAGGGAAGTGAGAGAGAAAGGGGGGAAAGAAAGGGAAATACTAATAGAAGGGAAAACAGAAGTATTAGGGGAAAGGTGTAAAACAGGGGATAGTGTCTAAAGGGGAAGGACTTTTTGAGGGAGGTGATCATCAAAAGCATAAAACTTGGGAGGATGGAAGGGAGAAAAGAAAGAGAAAAGTATAACTTTGGGTAAATAAGATGGCAGTAAATACAGAATTAATTATTTTAACTGTAAATGGGAATGGGATGAACTCCCTCATAAAAGAGAAGTGAATAGCAAACTGGATTAAAAGCCAGAATCCTATAATATGTTGTTTACAAGAAATACATTCAGAGTATAGTGATACAGACAGAGTGAAGATAAAGAACTGTAGCAGAATCTATTATGAATTGGGTGAAGTTAAAAAAAAAAAAAAAGCAGGAGTAGCAATCCTGATCTCAAGATCAAGTTAAAGCAAAGATACATCTAATTTAAAAAGATAAGAAAGGAAATTATATTTTACTAAAAGATAGATAATGAAGCAATATCAATACTAAATGCATATGCACCAAGTGGTATAGCATCCAAATTCCTAGAGGAGAAGTTAAGAGAGATGTAAGAAGAAATAGACAGAAAAACCATACTAATGGGGATCCCAACCTTGCTCTCTCAGAACTAGATAAATTAAACCATAAAATAAATAAGATAGAAGTTAAGGAGGTAAATGTTAGAAATGTTAGGTATGATAGATCTTTGGAGAAAATTGAATGGAGACAGAAAGGAGTTTATTTTTTTTTTCAGCAGTTCATGGAACTTACACACAAATGGACCATGTATTAGGGAATTAAAATCTCAAAATCAAATGTAGAAAGGCAGAAATAGTAAATACATTTTTTTCAGGTCATCATGCAATAGAAATCACATTCAATATAAGGAGGGCAGGAGAAAATAGATCAAAAGTTAATTATGAATTAAATAATCTAATTCTTATCCTTTAGAAAGATCTGGAGAGAGTTATATGAATTGATGTTATGCAAAATGAGCAGAACCATTTTACATAGCTACATCAAGATTATGCAATGATCAATTCTGATGAATATGACTCTTTTCAACAATAAGATGATTGATGCTGGTTCCAGTGATCTTGTGATGAAGAGAGCCAGTCTACACTCATAGAGAGGACTGTAAGAACTGAAAATGGATCACAACATAACATATTCACTCTTTTTGTTGTTTGCTTGCATTTTGTTTTCTTATTCATTTACTTTCTTTTTTAAAATCTGATTTTTTTTTTGTGTGTGCAGCAAGAGAATTGCATAAATATGTTTATACATATTGGAATTAACACATACTTTTATTATAGCTTTTTATTTATAAAACATATGCATGGGTAATTCTGTTCCAAATTTTCCCCTCCTTCCCCCCACCCTCTGCCCTGGAAGGCAGGTAGTCCAATATATGTTAAGTATATTAAACTATATGTTAGGATTTAATATATATTTTATCATATTTAACATATATTGAAATGCTTGCCATCTAGGCTTAGAGTTGGGGGGAAAGAAAAGAAAATCTGAAACACAAGGTTATACAAGATCAGTGTTGTCAAAGCATCCATGAATACGTTTTGAAAATAAAAATCTTCATAAAAAAGGAAAAGAAACAATTGCAAATTACTTGAGCAATCTACTATTTCATAAACTGAAAGACTCCAACTTCTGGGATACAAATTCATAGTTTAACAAATTTTTTTGGGAAAACTGGAAAATAATATGCCAGAAACTAGACAAAGACCAACATCTCACACCCCATTCCAAGGTAAGGTCAAATTTTGTTCATAAGTTAGATATAAAAGATTAGAACTCCAATCAAATTAGGAGATTGATGGATAATTTACCTGTCAGATCTCATAAAGAGATGAATTTATGAACAAACAAGGAATAGAGAACATTATTAAATTCAAAATGAATAATTTTGGTTTCATTAAATTCAAAAGATTTTGCACATACAAAACAAATGTGATGAATTTCTGAAGAAAAGGAAAAAGATAGGAAATACTTTTCATACTGTTTCTGATAAAGACCTCATTTCTCAAATACCTAGAGAATTGCATTTAATTTATAAGAATACAAGTCATTCCTTAATTGATAAATGACCAAGGATATGAATGGGCAGTTTTCAGGTGAAGAAATTAAAGATGTCTATAATTATATAAAAATGCTCTAAATATATTATTCATTAAAGAAATTAAGTAGTCAAATTAAATCAATTAGATTATATAAATTAGACAAATTAAAACAACCTTAAGATGAAGCAAGCAGAACCAGGAGGGCATTGAACACAGTAACAGCAAGATTATGTGATAATCAACTTTTGTAAAGCTAGCTCTTCTCAGCAATACAGTGACAATTCTAATAGAACAGAATTGTCATCCACATCCAGAAAGAACTAAGAAGATTGAATGTGAATACTAATTGAATGTTCTGTTCTGTTTTGTTTTCTCATAATTTTTCCATTTTGTTCTGATTTTTCTTCCATAACATGACTAATACAGAAATATAGTTAAAATGATTATAATTTATAACCTATATGAGATTGCTTGTTGTCTGGAGAAAGGGAGAGGTAAGGAAGGCCAAGAGAAAAAAATATAACTCAGAATCTTACACAAATGAATGTTGAAAACCACCTTTACATGTAATAGGAAAAATGAAATAATCTGGAAATTAAAAAAAAAAACCTTTGAGGTACCACCACAATTATCATAGATCATATTGACTAATATACCAGAAAAGGAAAATGATAAATGTTAGAGAAAATGTGTGAAAATTAGTATGTTAATGTATTCTTGTTGGAGTTATCCAGTGATGCAACCATTATAGTGAGAAATTTGGAATGATACTCAAAGGGTAATCAAACTATGCTTTAATATAACAATAGCAGTACTAAATTTATATTCCAAAAGCTTAAAATAAATGGGGGAAAGAACCTACATGTAAAAAAAAAGTATTTATGGCAGTTCTTCTTTTGGTGGTAAAGAATCAGAAGTCAAGGAAATAATGATCCACTAGGGGATAGCCGAACAAGTTGAGATATATGAATGGGAGTGAAATACTATATGCTATTGGAAATGAGGAGTAGGCAGGTTTCAGGAAAACCTAGAAAGACTTAACATGAATTGCTGCTGAGTGAAGTGAATAGAACCAAGAGAACATTATTACATAGTAACCAAAACATTGGGCAATGACCAATATAATTGACAGCTTTCCTCAGCAATACAATAATCCAAGACATTTCCATACAACTCATGAAAGAAAATGCTATCCATATTCAGAGGACAAAAAACTATGAATGAAGAGCTAAACATACTATTTTCACATTTTTGGTTGCTTTTTCCTTTTGTTTTATTTCTTCTATCATAATATGACCAATGAGGAAATATGCTTACATGATTGTAAATGTATAACCTATATCAGATTGCTTGGGTAGATGGAAGGGAAAAGGGATGGATTGAAGAAAAAATTGAAACTCAAGATCTTATAAAATTAATGTTGAAAACTATCATTGTATATAATTGGAAAATGAAAATACTATTAAAAGAAAGAAGAAAGAAAACAAAAACAATGTCTATTATTCTTCAAAAGTTGGTATTAGTAACCTTTAGTTTAAAATTATCTTCCACTCTGACTCAGAGAAGATCTTAACTTTCACCTTGGCAATATTATTTGTTGAGTTTTTGAGATATTTCAATATTGAGGCACTCATATTAAAAAGTTAAAAATGTTTGTAAATATAACAATTTATACAGGGCAACTGAAAAGATGGATGCCCTTTAGAGTTTGGAGAGAGAGAAATATCAATCAATAAGAAAAATATGTATTAAACACCTAAAGTCACTTTGATATATATTAGGTAGACAAAGATCATAAATATGGTGTACTTTCAGTGATCAAACATTCTATAGAGAAGGACAATGTACACTATATGAGTATCCTATATACGGAGAATACATATGCATGCATTTATGTGTATAAATACATATAGATGTAGTTAGTAGGTATGTAAGTATGCTTCAGGATCTGTGATGAGAATCCTGGGGAGGAAGAAGGACACTAAAAAGTTAGGTAGAAATGTTCCAAACCTTAAAATAACTTCCTTCAAAATTTCATCAAAATTGATATTCTTAAATCAATTGTATATTTTTCTAGGACATATGCATATTTATTGTCTTGTATTTTTCATTATAGTTATGACAGCATATGTTCTAATATGTGGAAGGTGTTTAAAAGATACTTATAGACTAAACATAAATAATCACTTAAAATTTTAACAATTTTTGATATAAAGTTCATTGCTTACTTAGGACTAAAAAGGATCTTAGAGATCATCTAAACCCTTACTTTCAAATTCTAGATAAAGAAAATAAGGCTCAGAAATGGGAATGTTCCAAGATCATTTTCATAATTAAGGGAAGAGATAGCATCATTTTCTAGTTTCCAGCCACTACAAACAGGGCTGCCACAAACATTTTGGCACATACAGGTCCCTTTCCCTTCTTTAGTATCTCTTTGGGGTATAAGCCCATTAGAAACATGGCAGGATCAAAGGGTATGCACAATTTGATAACTTTTTGAGCATAGTTCCAAATGGCTCTCCAGAATGCTTGGAGGTATTCACAATTCCACCAACAATGTATTAGTGTCCCTGTTTTCCCACATCCCCTCCAACATTCCACATTATGTTTCCCTGTCATTCTAGCCAATCTAACAGGTGTGTAGTGGTATCTCAGAGTTGTCTTAATTTGCATTTCTCTGATTAATAATGACTTAGAGCATCTTTTGATAGGTGTATGGATGGGTAGCTGTCCTGTCAGTGGGCTACAAAAAGCAGCAAGGTACTGGAGTGCTCTGGGAAAGAGTTCCCCACTGGGAAGTAACTCAGGCCTGCAGAGCTGAGGTGGGAAAGTGCCCTGCAAAGAACCCCCGCTGTGTGGGATAAGGACTGCCCTGGGGCTAGATGCTGAGCAGTGAGAATTTCACTACCACAAGTCAAATCCTGCCCTGGGGATGTGAGTATTAGCAGCTGAGCAGTGAATGGCTTTGCAGGGACTCCAGTGTTTCTGTCCCTGGGAAAGCACAGTCCTGCTGGGGAAGTTCTATTGCCCCAGGCTGACTCCCCCTCTGTGCAGATTAGAGGCTTCCCCGGGCTGTGCCCCCTTGCCATGCAGATTTGTACCTGCACGTCCCCCTCCCCACCCTGCAAAAGCCCCAAACTGCAGGATGTGGCTGCAGGGCTGTGTTATGGTGTGCCTGAGTCACTCCCGGGTTTGAGTGGTTACAACCAGATCTTGTTAGGTCCTGGCATTTTTTAGAGTACCCTCTGTTTTAGGCTTTAATTTCTCTGCCAGTTTACTGCTTTGTAATCAAGGCAGAGCAGTTAGCCTATAGCAGAGTTGTCTCTATAACTTCTTTAGTCACAGAGATCACCCCTGCCCCTGGTCTGTTCAGACTCTAGCCTCTTGCTGCCTGCCTTAGTCTGTTCCTGGCCCCTCAGGACAAACCTTTCCTGGCGATCTTCCAGATTATCTTCTGCTGGTAAATTGTGTGCTTCTAATCTTCATGAATTTTAGCAGTGAAGAGCTATTTTTGAGACTGAATTTAATAGTTGGTTGAGGGGATGAGAGTTTAGAAAATCGTGTGTGCCTTCTCCACCATATTGTCTCCACTCCCAATACATGGCACTTTCATAGAATTTTAGGGTTTGAAAAGCTCTTAACTCATGTGGTCTCTCTGATCCTCACATAATATGTTATATGTAAACAACAGATGCTATATATAAAGTGTTTTCCACAATTTAATAGATCATTTGAACGTTACTTATAATTCTGATTTATTATTATAAGAGATTCAGATAGTAAAGGAAGAATAAATATTTCAGCAATTTAAAATAATCTTACCTGATTTATTTTACCAGCTAGACTACTTCAAATTCTTTGAAATTGAGGATAATAAATAGCATGTTTGCCTCCAGTCATCTAATCATCAGGTGTAGTAAGTTGACCATAGTACATAAAAAATTAAATAAAAAAGATAATTATTATGACAATGATAATTAGGATGGTAATGGCAAAAAGAATGAAGACAGTGAAAGTTATATTAATGATGTGGGTTAAAGAAATTTCTTTCCTATGATTTGCACAGATAATACAATTATGTATACATAATTGGTCTCAGTATTACATATATCAAGGAAATCTAATGGATCTAAAATGTGCTGTTTTTGTTGTTGTTTGTAATTGTAATCTTTATTTTTATTATAATAATTTGAATCTATAGCTTATGTCATTTCAAGATTGTCCTGGATTAGTGATAAAATGAACAAAGGAAGCAAAGAGGTAGAAATCAAAGTTGGTAAGACGGAATGTCCGAGATGGAAAAATACATATCTTTGTTTTAACAAAAGTATTCTGTGGTTAGAAAGATCATTCAGTTTCCTTAGTCATGTGGTATGTTACAATGAAGATAATATTTATAGATTCCACTTCTATACATTGTCTTATTGAAAGCAGTGTGCAATATACATGTTTTTGACTAAAACTGAAAAGAATAATATTACTCAAAAAGCAAAAGCAACATGTCATCTGTAGCCTTGGTATTTCCTCCAGAAAGTCATGAAAGCATAAAATCTTCCAAACAAATTAGGTCAGTTATTTTGTGTGACTATGGATGAATTCACAGGGAAAATAAAACTATTTCTAAAAGGTATTCATCACCACCACGATTGAATCCCAATAGAAAGAGGGGGACAAAGCCAAAATAAAATACAGGGTTATGGGTGATGATGCTGTCAAAAGTGGCTGTGGGTGCTATATAGGATTCTTGTATGAATGAATGAAAGTTTGTCACTTAGGGATTAACTTTCCCATATTTTTCAATAATTGTGACAGCTCTAGAATAAGCAAAAGTCATAAGTAACTACTAGGGATGTAACAGATCTTCTACAAATTTTTATAAAAGTAAAAACTAAAAAAGTAGGCAGACCCTTTAAATTAAAGCATTGTACAAATATAGGTACTCTATAGCTTTGGATCTTGTGATGCTTTGAAGTTCATGGGGTTTTCAAATCCTCATTTTCCAGGTGTCTTATGGACTGATGGAGGCAAAAGGAGCCCCTTGTGACCCTATCCAGTATATAATTTGTATTTATCTTTCTATATCCTCCTTGCTGTGTCTGGCTGTGGATATCAATAAATTACTTTGACTCCTCCCAGTGTTGATGTATCCCATTTGATAGAACTCATTTTACATTGCATTGTATAATCAGTTATTTTCTTACTTTGTTGAGTATGCATGTATTTCCATTTCAGTGTATTCAAATTTTAGCCATAATTTTTTTTTCACTTTTTAATACATATTGTTTTATGAATTATGTTTGGAGAGAAAAATCAGAGCAAAATTGAAAAAAACCATGAGAGAGAAACAAAAAAAACAAAAAAAGAAGTGAACACAGTATGTTTTGATTTACATTCAATCTCCATAGTTCTATTTCTGGTTGCAGATGGCATTTTCTGTCCAAAATCTATTGGAAATGTTATGAATCACTGAATCACTGAGAAGAACCAAGTCTTTCAAACTTGATAATTGCACATTCTTGCCCTAATTGTATATAATGTATTCCTGGTTCTGCTTGTCTTGATCAGCATCAGTTCATGTAAATCTTTCTAGGTCTTTCTAAAGCCAATGTGTTCATCATTTGTATAGAACAATAATATCCCATTGTCTTCATATACAATAATATATTCAGTCACTCTCCAATTAATGGGCATCTGCTCATTTTCCATGTCTTCATTACCACAACAAAAGCTGCTATAAACATTTTTGCATATGTAGGTCCTTTTTCCTCCTTGTGATTTCCTTGAGATACAGACCCAGTAGTGGCATTGCTGGATCAAAAGGCCTGCACAATTTAATAATCTTTGGGCATAGTTCCAAATTGCTCTCCAGAATGGATAAATAAATTTGACAATTCCACCAACAATGCATTAGTGTCACAGTTACAGCCCCTCCAACAACTATCATTATCTTTTCCTGTCACCTTAGCTGATTTGAGAGGCATGAGATGGTGCCACTGAATTCTTTTAATTTGCATTTCTTTAATTTATAGTTATTTAAACAGTTTTTTTTTCATATGACTAAATGGCTTTAGTGTCATTATGTGAAAATTGTCTATTCATATCCTTTTACATTTATCAATTGGGGAATGATTTGTATTCTTAAAAATTTGAGACAGTTCTTTCTATATTTTAGAAATAAGACATTGATCATAAACACAGGCTATAAAGATTTTTTTCCCCAGGTTTGCATTTCTGTTTAAATCTTGGTTTTCTTTGTTTTCTTTGGGCAAACATTTTTTTTAATTTAATGTAATCAAAGTTGTCCATTTTGTTTTAGAATGTTCTCTAGGTTTTTTTGTTTGTTTCTTTGTTTTTGGCCAAAAAATTACCTCCTTCTCCAAAGATCTGATAAGGGAATTATCCCTTGCTCTCCTAATTTGTATCATGCTTTATCCTACATTTCGTACCCATTTTTATCTTAATTGAGTATGGAATATAAGATGTAGGTCTATGCAGAGTTTCTGACATATTATTCTCCAGTTTTCCCAGGAAATTTTGTCAAATACTGAGTTCTTATTCCACAATCTGGAGTTTGGGAGTTTGTCAAATACTAAACTACTATAGGCCTTCATTATTGTGTCATGTAAATCTAATCTATTCCATTGATCCAAAACTCTATTTCTGATTCAGAAACAAATAATATTGATGACTTCTGCTTTGTAATATACTTTTTGGTTTGGTACTGCTAAACCACCTTCCTCTATATATTTTTTCATTAATTCCTTTGATATTATTGACCTTTTGTTGTTCCAGATGAATTTTTTATTATTTTTTCTAGTTCTATGAAATAATATTTTGTCAGGTTGATTGGTATGGCACTGAATAAGTAGGCCAATTTAGACAGAATTGACATTTTTAGTATATTGACTTGGTTTACTCATGAACAACTGATATTTTTCCAATTGTTTAGATCTGACTATATCTGTGTGAGAAGTGCTTGGTAATTATACTCATATAGTTCTTGAGTTTGTCTTGTCAGGTACATACAAAACTATTTTATTTTGCCTACATTTACTTTAAATGGATTTCTTTTTCTATCTCTTGTTAATGAGCTATCTCAGTAATGTACAGAAATGCTGATGATATGTGTGGGTTTATTTTATATCCTGCAAATTTCTAAAGCTGTTACTTTTTTCAAGTAGGTTTTTGGGTGATTTTCTAGAATTTTCTAAGTACATTATCATCTTCAAAGAGTGATAGGTTTATTTCCTCATTGCCTATTATAATTCCCTTAATTTCTTTTTCTGTTCTTATTATTAAACCCAACATTTCTAGTACAGTGTTGAATAATAGTGGTGATAATAGACATCCTTGCCTCACCCCTGTTCTTGTAGGGAATGTGTCCAACTTCTCTATATTACAAATAATGTTTGATATTGGTTTTAGATAGAAACTGATTATTATTTTAAGGAAAGCTCCCTTTATCCCTATGCTTTTCTTTGGTTTTGATAGGAATGGATGCTATACTTTGTCAAAATCTTTTTCTGCATCTATTGAGGTTGTCCTATGATTTCTGTTGGTTTTGTTATTGATATAGTCGATGATATTTTAGTAATGTTTTCTGATATTGAACCAGTTCTGTATTCTTGGTATAAATGATACTAGGTCATAATGTATTATTGTAATGTATGTTCTAGTTAGTTTTCTGGAGGTCTAGGGACCAGTCTTGCTTTCAGCAGAATAATCACCAGGAGAATACTCAGGGATAATGTCCAAAGTCTTTATTATCTCTTTCATAGTCTGTCTCTTTTGCCTGGGGCTAGCTTTCTGTAGGACCTCCTTGTTGGAATCTTTACAAAGTGTTAAGCCATTGGAGTTGATTTGATCTTAGAAAGAGATATTTTGGGCCAGAACTTGAAACAAAGTACTAAGTGGAACTGATAGAACAATGCTTGTGTTCACACCTTTGGAGAGCTCATAAGTATCTAAGTACTCAATGGAGTTCACACCTTTGAGAGAGTTCAGGGCTAGTATGAGATCTGAATTCACATCTCCCTTAGGACCAGAGAGCACTCTGGGAGATAACCCAGAATCCCTCTCCCTCCAGAAGGCAGAGTTAACCTTTAGGAGATCACATAAATAGAGGGAGCTCTTGGAGCTTGGAAACTGACTGGAGGTACTTACTTGAGGTACTTACTTGAGTTAGTTACTTGAGGAGTTACTAGAAACTCTGGAAGCTTGAGAGAGTTTTACTTGGAGTCAGAGAGAGCTCTAGAAAGCCTACAAGCCCTATCTTTGAGGCAAGAGAGATTCATCGTATCTTCCAACTTGGTGCTATCTGGAGGCTGAAGAAAGCAGAAGCAGAAGCCAAGGACAAAGCTGCAAGAGCTCAAGCAGAGAGAGACGTCTCTGAACTAACCGGCCTAATTTGGAAGGAGAAATAAACATTTGCATTTTTGCCAGCTGGCTGGATTTTGGAGTAATTATTTATTTCAACTGAGACTAAGGCTGCCTCCAGAAAACCTTTACACCTCCTGAATGGGTGTTGGTTTCAGTTACAGGAGTTAGGAGAGCCATGAGGAGGGTCTCTATCTTGAAGTCTCTCTCTCCTCTCCCAGATTTCTTAGCTCTTATATACTCTATTATAAGTACATCATTGTAGGTGTCAATCTTGTAAAATAGGTGTCAACTTGTAGAACTATACTAAGAACTAGAGAATCATCATCTTAATTCTACTGAGTTAACACATTGTTTTAAAATTAAATCAATTATACAGAGTTCCTGCCCTTTACATATTATCCTGTTGCTAAATTGCTACAATCTCTTTGTTAATATTTTATTTAACATTTTTGCAGCAATATTCATGAGAGAAATTATTCTTTAATTTTCTTTCTCTGTTTTGGCTCTTCCTGATTTAGGTATCAGTACCATATTTGTGTCGTAGAAAAAAATTGACAGGATTCCTTCTTTACCTATTTTCCTAAATATTTTACAAAATATTAGAATTAATTGTTCTTTAAATGTTAGATAGAATTCACTAGTGAATCCATCTGACACTGGAGATTTTTTTCCGAGGTAGTTCAATAATTATTTGTTCATTTTCTTTTTCTAAGATGTGACTATGGAATTAAATTATTCACTCTTCTATTACTATGGGCAATCTATTTTTTGGTAAATATTCATCCATTTCAATTAGATTGTCAGACTTCATGGCATATGGTTGGACAAAGTAGCTCCTAATTATTGCTCCGATTTCTTTTTATTGATGGTAAGTTCAATTTTTTCATTTTTGATGCTGATGATTTATTTTTTTTTCCTTTTCTCTGATCAAACTAACAAACTGTTTATCTATTTTGTTGGCTTTTTCACAAAACTAATTTTTAGTTTTATTAATTAGTTCAATAATGTTTTTAGTTTTAATTTTATTAATCTCTCCTTCGACATTCAGAATTTCTAATTTGGTATTTAATTGGGGGTTAATTAATTCTTTTTCTACCTCTTTATTTGCAAGTTTAATTTATTGATCTCTTTCTCTATTTTATTCATATAGTTATTTAGAAACATAAAATTTCCCCTAAGAACTACTTTGGCTGCATCCCATACGTTTTGGTGTGGTGTCTCATTATTATCAGTCTCTTGGATGAAATTATTTATTGTTTCTGTAATTTGTTGCATGACCCACTCATTTTTTAAGAAGTAGATTTTTAAAATTCCGATTAGTTTTTATTCTTTCTTTCCATGCTCCTTTATTGAATTTAATTTTTATTGCATTGTGATCTGAAAAGGAAGCATTTACTATTTCTGCCTTTCTACATTTGATTGTGAGATTTTATGCCCTAATACATAGTCAAATTTTGTGTTGGTTTCCTGTTTTGCTGAAAAAAAGTGTATTCCTTACTGTCCCTATCCAATTTTCTCCAGAAGTCTATCATCTAGATTTTCTAGGATTCTAGTAAGGTCCCTAATTTCTTTCTTGTTTATTATGTGATTAATTTGTCTGATTGTGAGAAGGGAAGGTTGAGGTACCCCACTACTATAGATTTGCTACCTATTTCTTCATATAACTGGCTTAAAATCTTCCCAAGGAATTATGCTCCTTTATTGCTTGATGCATATACATTTAGTAATGTTTCTACTTCATTGTTGACATTATACTTTATCAAGATGTACTTTCCTTCCTTATCTCTTTTAAATTGATTTATTTTTACTTTGCTTTATCTGAGATCAGAATTGCTACCCCTGCTTTTTCACTTCATCTGAAACATAATAAATTTTGTCCCAGCCTTTTATCTTTACACAGTATGTGACTCTCTGTGTCAAATGTGTTTCTTGTAAACAACATATTGTAGAATTCTGTTTCCTAATCCAATCTGCAATTTGCTTTCATTTTATCGGTAAGTTCATCCAATTTACATTTGCAGTTATGATTACTAGTTCTGTATTTCCCACTATCCTATTTTCTCTCCTGTATATACTTTTCTTCTCTCTTTCCACCTTGTCCTTAATGGTGTTTTTTTTTAACCCACCCCTCCCAACTACCTTATCTTCTATAAGCCCTCTACCCCTTCTTTTACCTGTTGTCCTAGTCTTTCTACCTTCTATTCTAACCAGGCCCTCCCTTTTATTTCCTCTTTTTTCTCCTTCTTTATAAGGTTAGATAAATTTCTATAGGCAATTGAATGATTGTGTTATTCCCTCTTAGAGTGTAAACTGATATGATTGAGCTTCAAACAATGGTTAACTCCCTTCCTCCTTTTCCTTCATTGTAATAGGTCTTTTGTGCCTCTTCATGTGATCTAATTCATCCCATTATAGTCCCTATCCTTCTTCCAAGATAGACCTTTCCCACTTCTTAATGTCTTTTTCTTTGATATCATTATATCAGTGCCCATTCATAACCTCACCATCCATCCATGTGATGCCCCCTTCTAGTAATAGATATAGTTCTTAATAGCTACAGATATAATTTTCCCATTTAGGGAACCATTTTAACCTTTAAATAATATATATATTTTCTCTATTTACATTTCTATCCTTCTCTTGAGTCCTGTAAATTTTAAGTTCAGTTCTGGTTTTTATAACAAAAATCATTGAAAGTTTCTTCATTGAAGAGCCATTAACTCACCTGAAAGATGACACTGAGTCTTTCTGGGCAGTTAATTCTTAGTTCCATTGCCTTTTGGATTATGGTATTCCAGACCCTCCAATCCTTTATTGTAGAAACTGCCAGATTCTGGGTAATCCTGATTATTGTTCCTTCATATTTTTATTGTTTTTGTCTTGCAGTTTGCAGTATTTTCCCTTTGAGATTGTAATTCTGAAGTTTTGCAATTATGTTTCTTGGGGTTTTCCTTGTGGGATCTCTTTCCAAAGGTGATCAGTGGAGTTTTTCAATGATTATTTCCCCATCTCTTTCTAGAATATTAGGCTGTTTCCCTTGATGATCACTTGAAGAATGCTATCCAGGTTTCTTTTTTGGTCATGGCCTTCAGGAATACCAGTTATTTTAAAATGTCTCTTCTAGATCTATTTTCCATGTTCACTGTTTTCTAATGAGGTATTTCACATTTTCTTCCATTTTTTTTCATTTTTTTTTTATTTCATTTGACTGATTATTGATGTCTCATAGAGTTGTTACCTTTCCTTTGCCCCATTCTAGTTTTTCATGTGTGATTTTCTTCAATTAGCTTTTATCTCTTTTTCTATTTGGTTAGTTCTACTTTTAAAGATGTGTTTTTTAAGGAGATGTTCTATTCAATCCATTTTCTCCTTTCTTTTCCAACTTGTTGACTCTCTTGCATATCTCTCCTTCTTGTCTTCATTTTTTTCTTCTATCTCTCACATTTGACTTTTAAAGTCTTTTATGAGCACTTTCAAGTAGCCTCTTTGGGCTTGATACCAATTTACATCACTCTTTGAAATTTCCTTTGTGCACATTTTATCCTCATCTGAGTTGGTGTTTTGGTCTTCTCTATCATCATAGTAGCTTTCTATAGTTAAGGTTCTGTTTCGTTTCTTGTTCATTTTCTTTCCTTTTCTTTTGCTATTTCCTCTTTTTTACTTTCATGGTCAAGTTCTGCTCTTGTCTTAAAGGGAGCACTATCCCAAGCTTCTTGCACATCTCTTAACCTTGGCTGTGAGCACAGGGGACTCTTGTGTTTGCAGAGGATAACTTTGCCTGTTCTTTTCAGGAAACAGTCTGGTTTCTCAGAATGCCTTCTGAGCTGGGACTGGAGGCTTCCTCACTGATCTGCTTCTCTACTGATCTAGGACTGAGGGTCTCAGTTGCCGACATACTGTGAGACCTTCACCAGCTTTCCCAGTATCTGTCTGAGATGGGCTGAATACACTTTTCACCACAATGAGACTGACCTTGAAAATTTTCCAGTTTATCGTGAGCTGGAGAGTAGTTTTGTTCCGTCAGAAAATTGGTTTCATATGGTTTTTGAGGGAAACTGGTAGAGCTCAAGCAGCTTCCTGGCTTTACTCTGCCTTTTTTTACTCTACCCAAATTTTAACTATTTATGAGTTTTAGTTAAAAGTACTTCCTCCTTAAACCTTTTGACTACCGTACCTTATAATACTATCTTAATCTTCAAAATTCTTTACCTGCCCATATAAGTCCCTTACTCAAAAGCATCCCATTGATCCCATTTATTTATGGTTTAAATATAAAATTCTTAGTGCAGCATTTAAAGTTTTCTGCCATTGGCTTCCAACTTACTTTTGAACCCTTGTTATTCCACTTTATTAGGAGATAGCTATTGTTGTAGTGCAAATAGTAGGTTTACAGACAGGAAGATCTGATTTCAAATCCAATCTCAAATACTTAGTAATTTTGTGAATCTGAACAAATCATTTAACTCTTTATTTGCATAATTTTCCTCAACTATTAAGTGGAGACAACAATAGTACCTGTCTTATTGTTTGTATTGTAAAGGATGGAATGAAATAATAGTTGTAAAAATTGTTTAGTACAGTGCCTGACATATAGTAGGTATTATATTTATATGCTTATCTCTTTCCCCTTTTGCTTGGTTCATGGTTTACTGTGCTATAAGCTATCTTTTGCTCTCTTCCTTCCATCTGCTTTATTTATGCTTGCAATAAAGTCTCTCCTACTTCTCTCCTCAATTCTTTCTCTTAATTCAAGGAAAAATTCAGTGATTGCTAAAAAGTGTTCAAATGCTTCTATAGTCTATCTCTCTTTTGCCCCACCACTTTTTTTGTTGCACCATTTTCATATTGTGCCTGCCATGATCTCTTAATCCATGGTCTTTGAATCCTGGTACATAGCACAGAAGTTTATGTACAATACCCATTTAATACATATTTGTACAATTGAATTGAAGTAAATTGTAAGATATGTGCATTCAGGTTCTACCACAATTTATTATTAGAGTTAACATTTACATAACACCTATATTATAATAGGCCAAGGGCTTTACACTGTACAAATATTATCTCATTTGATCCTTGTAACAATAGTGCAATGTAGGTGATATCATTATTCCCATTTTTAATGGCTGAAAAACTGAGGCAGACAGGGATTAAGGGTCATAAGGAAAGTCTCTATCCTAGGCCAAATTTGAACTTGTAGCTTCCTAATTCTATTATCAAGCCTCTTGTGCCATTGTGTCATCTAATTACTTCATATCTAGGAAATGTGGTATGAAGAATTGGACATGACTGAAAATGAATCAACAACAACAAGAAGAATAGTGGATATAATGTTGGACCAGGAGTTGGGAGAACCTGAATTAAAATCAAGCTTCAGGCAATTATTTGCTCTGTGAACCTAAGCAAGTCGACTAACATTTCTCTGCCAATTTCCTTATCTATCTATAGGCCCTTAATTTGTAAAGATTTTCTTCCTCCTAAGTCAACATCCTGATCCTTTGGTGACATATCTTAAAGACTTCATTTAGTTCTGGTCAGTTCCTTAGGTTGGTGATATTGGCAGCTATACCTAAACTATATGAATTAGTTCTATGTTTTGGATGAATTTAGTTCAATCAAATAGTATATCATCTAAATATATTATTACCCTTAGTCCAATCAATCAAAAAATGTAATAGATGGACTATGGAAAATAGAGTCACAGTATCAGTCGCAAATAAATTGACCAGATATTCATTCTTATCAACCATGTTGATCCTTAAGTGTCATCTTTCATCCATCTACTCTGTCCTGAACAAATTATAAGATTTCTTAATGACAAATATTGCAATAATCATTCCATCCCTTAATCAATATATTCATTATGTGAGCAGGAATAGCTTGTAACAATAAAGAAAGGTAAATCTGTTCCAAGTCCAGTATTATTTTTAATTAGATTTCACTAACCTCTCAAACCCATATTTAGTGACTACTTTATCATTATATCAGAAAGAAATATAAAATAAGTAGAAAATTATTTAATCCAAATAAACCAGTAAAGACAATAAAAAACAAGTAGCAGAATTATCTGCTACTCCCATACAAAAATAAGTGAAATATATTTGAATAAGTCTATCAGATTCAAATCACATTAGGTGAAATCTCTGCTAAAAGTCTACCACTAATCTTCTCCCTTGTTACTAAACATATTACTTGGGAGTTTCAGGTTATGGGAAACATGAGCTTGTAGTAAGTGGAAAGTTTTTCATTTATTACATATATTATTTGTGTGTAGCACAATGTCTGTTATATAGAAGTTATTTTTAAAAAGGTTTTTGAAAGCTTTTGTACAAACAAAACTAATGCAGACAAGATTAGAAGGGAAAGAATAAATTGGGAAAATATTTTTACAGTCAAAGTTTCTGATAGAGGCCTCATTTCCAAAATATATAAAGAAGTGACTCTAATTTATAAGAAATCAAGCCATTATCCAGTCGATAACTGGTCAAAGGATATGAACAGACAATTTTTGGATGAAGAAATAGAAACTATTTCTAGCCACATGAAAAGATGCTCCAAATCATTATTAATCAGAAAAATGCAAATTAAGGCAACTCTGAGATACCACTACACACCTTTCAGATTGACTAAGATGACAGGAAAAGATAATGCTAAATGTTGGAGGGGATGTGGGAAAACTGGGATACTTAAAACATTGTTGTTGGAATTGTGAATGCATCCAACCATTCTGTTGTTCACTTTGAAACTATGCTCAAAAAAATTATCAAATTGTACATACCCTTTGGTCCAGCAGTGCTACTACTGGGTTTATATCCCAAAGAGATGTAAGTGCAAAAATGTTTGTGGCAGTCCTTTTTGTAGTGGCTAGAAACTGGAAATTGAATGGATCCCCATCAATTGGAGAATGGGTGAATATGTGGTATATGAATGTCATGGAATATTATTGTTCTGTAAGAAATGACCAGAAGGTTGATTTCAGAAAGACCTGAAGAGACTTAAATGAACTGGTGCTGAGTGAAATGAGCAGGACCAGGAGATCATTATATACTTCAACAACAATACTATATGATGACCAGTTCTGATGGACATGGCTCTCTTCAACAATGAGATGAACAAAATCAGTTCTATTTGTTCAATAAGGAAGAGAACCAGCTACTCCCAGCAAAAGAACTATGGGAAATATGTATGAACCACAACACAACATTTCTACTCCCTCTGTTTTTGTCTGCTTGCATTTTAGATTTCCTTCTCAGATTAATTTTATCTTATTTCTAAATCAGATTTTTCTTGTACAGCAAAATAACTATATAGATAGGTATACATATATTGTATTTAACATATATTTTAACATATTTCGCATGTATTGATCTATCTGCCTTCTAGGGGAAAGGGTAGGGGAAGGAGGGGAAGAGTTGGAACAGAAAGATTTGAAAGGTTCAATGCTTAAAAATTTCCCATGCATATATCTTGTAAATAAAAATCTATAATAAAAAATAATTAAATAAAGGTTTTTTTGAGAGTTTTTTTTAAATTTTTTCTTTATTGATGCAAATGTCTACCTCGTGGCTGTCTTGAATCACATAAATTCTTTTGCAAGTGACTTTCTTTTTTATTAATAGTTTTATTCCATAGTTAGATAGATATGAGACGATGACATGATGGTATACTTAGAGAACCCCAGAGATTCTGCTAAAAAGTTATTAGAAATAATCCACAACTTTAGCAAAGTTGCTGGTTATAAAATAAACCCACATAAGTCATCAGCATTCTTATATATCACTAACAAAATCCAACAGTCAGAGTTACAAAGAGAAATTCCATTTAAAGTAACTACTGATAATATAAAATATTTAGGAATCTATCTGCCAAGGGAAAATCAGAAACTTTATGAGCAAAATTACAGACCACTTTTAACACAAATTAAGTCTGATCTAACCAATTGGAAAAATATTAAATGCTCTTGGATAGGGCGAGCAAATATAATAAAGATGACAATATTACCTAAACTAATCTATTTTATTTAGCGCTATACCAATCAGACTCCCAAAAAACTATTTTAATGACCTAGAAAAAATAACAACAAAGTTCATATGGAAAAACAAAAGGTCAAGAATTTCAAGGGAATTAATGAAAAAAAAATCAAATGATGGTGGCTTAGCTGTACCAGATCTAAAACTATACTATAGAGCAGCAGTTACCAAAACTATTTGGTATTGGCTAAGGAATAGATTAGTTGATCAGTGGAATAGATTAGGTTCAAGGGATAAAACAGTCAACAAATATAGCAACCTAGTCTTTGACAAACCCAAAGATCCCAGCTTTTGGGATAAGAACTTACTGTTTGATAAAAATTGCTGGGAAAATTGGAAACTAATATGGCAGAAACTAGGCATTGATCCATACTTAACGCCGTACACCAAGATAAGGTCAAAATGGGTTCATGACCTAGGCATAAAGAATGAAATTATTAATAAATTAGAGGAACATAGGATAGTTTACCTCTCAGACCTGTGGAAGGGGAAGGTCTTTATGACCAAAGCAGAACTAGAGATCATTACTGATCACAAAATAGAAAATTTCGATTATACCAAACTGAAAAGTTTTTGTACAAACAAAACTAATGCAGACAAGATTAGAAGGGAAGCAATAAACTGGGAAAATATTTTTACAGTCAAAGGTTCTGATAAAGGCCTCATTTCCAAAATATATAGAGAATTAACTCTAATTTATAAAAAATCAAGCCATTCTCCAATTGAAAAATGGTCAAAGGATATGAACAGACAATTCTCAGATGAAGAAATTGAAAATATTTCTAGTCATATGAAAAGATGCTCCAAGTCATTATTAATCAGAGAAATGCAAATTAAGACAACTCTAAGATACCACTACACACCTGTCAGATTGGCTAAGATGACAGGAAAAAATAATGATGATTGTTGGAGGGGATGTGGGAAAACTGGGACATTGATGCATTGTTGGTGGAGTTGTGAACGAATCCAACCATTTTGGAGAGTAGTTTGGAACTATGCTCAAAAAGTTATCAAACTGTGCATACCCTTTGATCCAGCAGTTTACTACTGGGATTATATCCCAAAGAGATTATAAAGAAGGGAAAGGGACCTGTATGTGCACGAATGTTTGTGGCAGCCCTTTTTGTAGTGGCTAGAAACTGGAAACTGAATGGATGTCCATCAGTTGGAGAATGGCTGAATAAATTGTGGTATATGAAAAATATGGAATATTACTGTTCTGTAAGAAATGACCAACAGGATGATTTCAGAAAGGCCTGGAGAGACTTACACGAACTGATGCTGAGTGAAATGAGCAGGACCAGGAGATCATTATATACTTCAACAACAATACTATATGATGACCAGTTCTGATGGACCAGGCCATCCTCAGCAACGAGATCAACCAAATCATTTCTAATGGAGCAGTAATGAACTGAACTAGCTATGCCCAGAAAAAGAACTCTGGGAGATGACTAAAAACCATTACATTGAATTCCCAATCCCTATATTTATGCACACCTGCATTTTTGATTTCCTTCACAAGCTAATTGTACAATAATTCAGAGTCTGATTCTTTTTGTACAGCAATAATGTTGTGGTCATGTATACTTATTGTGTATCTAAGTTATATTTTAATATATTTAACATCTACTGGTCATCCTGCCATTTAGGGGAGGGGGTGGGGGAGGTGGGGTAAGAGGTGAAAAATTGGAACAAGAGGTTTGGCAATTGTTAATGCTGTAAAGTTACCCATGTATATATATCCTGTAAATTAAAGGCTATTAAATAAAAAAAAAAAAAAAAAAAAAAGATAGATATGAGAACATGAATGTCACCCACCATCATTTGAGAAGAAGAATTCTTGGAAATGTAATTTACTGTATAATTAATTCTAGGATAGAAAATCTGATACCTCTGAATTCTTTCTTGTACAGCTACTGGGAAATGGAATCATAGATATAACTTGAATCTAGCATGAGCACAACTTGACTTAAAATTATTACTCATGTTGTTACCAAATTCACTTTTGTCAACTCACGTTCTTCATCACTAAAATAAGACTATTAATATGCAACTATGTAACGGTTGTTGTGGGGCCATATATGCCTCCTCTTCCAGCTTAATAATAATAATAGAATTTCCATAGTGTTTTACTATTTCTGAACTCTTTTACAAATAATATCTCAGTTTTGCTTCACAACAACCCTGAAGGTATGTATTATTATTTCATTTCACATATGATGAAACTGAAGCAAACAGAAATAGCTTGATAGATTTCCATAGCTAGCAATTGTTCAAGGATGGATTTTAAAATCTATAAAGACATGTGAATTATAATTATTGTTGATAATTATTATTATAGTGAAGTTGAGTGGTTCTAACAGTTTTTAATATATATCTATTAAATTAATGTAATCATTTCTTTGAGGGTTGCTTCCTGTTCCACACTGGCTACAGTTACCACAGGTCTATTTGAAGAGATACCAGTTGCTCTTCTCAGTCTAACACTTCAGCCTCCAGGCTTCATAGTCTACTTGGCAGTTCTGCCTCATTCATCTGCAGCTCTGGAAGAAAAGAGTGTTGAGAATTCCATTTCCCTGGAGTGATTTTTGTGAGCAACTGCTGGGACACTAGTGCTGGCTAAAGGGTATGTGACAAAACTAGACTGAATAATTGCTTGACTGAAAAGCCTATCCAAAAAGAACAGAAGATAGAAAACAGTGGCAACAAACCCAATTAGGAACATCCATATTGCAACTATTCAACTTTTTGACAATCAGTCAACAAGTAACTTTTTAATTCTCATTCTATTCAGAATTCTATACTGAACTCACTGTATTCCAAAAGCTATACTGACACTGAGGATACAAAGAAAGATGCTCTTACCCTCCCAAAAAAGGGACTTGCCCTTAAAGACTATACATTCTAAACTGGGGGGCTGGGGTGAGAGGGAGAATAACATGAACATGAATTGGGACATAAAAGACTAGATAGGCATAAGAAAAACATTCAAAAAGGTAAATATTGATATGCATATAGATTATTGAGTAGATGAAGGTAATATAAAAAGGGAAAGCTGATAGGTCTTGGGAAAGATCTCTTGTAGGAGGAAAAATCTGAGTGAGCTTTAATGGATAAAAGGGAAACGCAGAGACTAACTTCTTAAGGAGTGCACTAAAAGCATAGAAAATAGGGGGAAAAGAAGTCATTTTAAATATAATAAGACTAAAGTTGAGTTTTTAATCATCTGGAATTTTTGCCACTGTAGCAGGAGTTAATAACCACAGTCTTTATGAGCCTGTGCATATACATCAGAAAGTCTGAGTAATAGAATTATCCACAATGAAGGAGGTAGAGAACTTTCTTCAGGAAAACAGCAACAGAAGTGAATCTGAAAGATTTTAGAGCATGTATAGACATTTTGTTACTGGTTCTCATCTGAATATACTTTGCAACTGAAAAACTGAAACTAAGGATACAATGTCTACATTACTGCCTCCAAAGAGATACAAATTCACCACATATTTAGTAGAGTAGAACCCTTACAAAAGGTTTACTAATATTCCAAAGTTTCTGCAAAGTACTTCTATTACACACCAATATGACTTTAACAGAAATTGATTCCTCAACCTCTTTCATCTGGGAAAGTGAATCAGCTCATAAAGACCATACTTACTGGCCAGTCTCCCAATACTGGCCACATAGTGCCACAGGAGCATACACTTCAGTACTCCCAATATAAACCATGGGAGAAAGTAAGAGGATCAGTAGTGTAATCAGGATATAAAAATAAAGAAATGTCTAAGACATAAAGACATAAAGCCAGAATGAATTCCTCAAAGTGGAAAATTGCATAGTGATGTAGGATTTGTTCATGGATGTTTGGGAGCAATGCATTTTTTTCAAGAATACCTAATCCTGAAGATGGCAGAGAAGGCACACGCGACTTTCTAAGCTCTTCTCTTACCCTCTTTATCAATATTATATCGAGCCTCAAAAATAGTCTTGACTGCTACAATTCATAAAGATAAGAAGTAGAACAACTCACCGGCGGAAGAAAATCTGCAGTCTCGCCAAAAAAGGTTGGTTCCGGGGCCAGGGGGGAGATCAGCGCAGATGGGGAGAGAAATTAGGTTCTAAGGAGAGCCTCAAACCGAAAGTGAAAGCACAGATCTCAGCACAAGCTCACAGCCCCAACCCGCAGTTCGGGGCTTTTCCTTGGGGCAGTTGTGATCCTGCACGGCAGGAGGACGCAGCCCGGGTTAGCCTCCAATCTGCACAGTGGGGAGCTCGGCTTGGGGCCATAGAGCTTTTCCAGAGCCGATTTGCATCAGGCAGAGACACTGGGCAGAGTTTGCAACGGTCTGTGGTCTGCGGTCTGCGGTCTGCGGTCAGATGCTAATACTCACAGTCCCACAAGAGGCTCCGGCCTGGGGCAGTGACACTTTCACCCCTTAGTCTCTAGCCAAGGGCAATCTCTAACCCACACAGCCCAACTGGGCACTTCCATAGCTATGCCAGTGCTGAATCCACTTCCTGTTTGGGGAAGGGAAAACTCTCACTCAGAGCACTCCCATACCTCGGAGCCGGAAATCGGTTTACATCTCTCCCTGCTCTGCAGAGGAAGCTGGTAACCCCTAGCTTAGGAGACCTACCCTAAAGGCTTTAAAACAAGAATAAAAAGATAAAAAGAATTATCGACAGCTTCTATGCAGAAAAAGAGCAGGTCAGCAAACCTGAAGAGACCTCAAACAGCAAAAATGCATCGACTGTCCTCCTTTACATGATGCTCTCATAGAAGACACCATTAAAAGTCTCAAAAGAGAGTTAGAAGATAAATGGGGAAAGGAAAGAGAAGCCTTACAAGAGAGCAACAACTTCCTGAAATACGAATTGGAAAAGTTAAAAAATTCCCAGGAAGTACAGGGAAACAAATTAGTGAATTGGAAAAATAAAAAATCTCAGGAAAGTAAGATTGAGAATTGAAAAATAAAGAATTCACTAGAAAGTAGGATTTGTGAATTGAAAAGACAAAGAACTCGCAAGAAAGTAGGATCTGTGAATTGGAAAAGACAAAGAACACTCAAGAAGTAGGATCTTGAATTGGAAAAAGAAAATAATTCACTAAAAAAAAAAATTAGTGAAATGGAAAAAAATTCCACAGACCAAAACAATACATTTAAAAACTCAATTGGACATATCCAGAAAGAAGTAAAAAAGCTAATGAAGAAAATAATTCTTTAAAAATTAGAACTGAACAAATAGAAACTAATGATTCATTGAGACAGCAAGAATCAGTCAAGCAAAAACAAAAAAATGACAAACTGGAAAACCATGAATTATCTACTTGCAAAAACGACAGACTTGGAAAATAGATCTAGGAGAGATAATCTGAGGATTATTGGACTTCCGAAAACTATGATGAAAAAAAGAACCTAGATACTATTTTACAAGAAATCATCAAAGAGAACTGACCAGATGTAATAGAATCAGAAGGTAAAATAGGCATTGAAACCCTAAAATAAAAACCCCAAGGAATATTGTGGCCAAATTTCAGAACCATCAGATTAAGGAAAACATTTTACAAGCAGCAAAAAAAAAAAAAAAAAAAAAAAAAAAATTAAATACCGAGGTGCCACAATAAGGATCACCCAAGATCTGGCTGCCTCTACATTAAAGGAAAGAAGGCCTGGAATATGATATTCGAAAGGCACAAGAACTTGGGATGCAGCAAGAATAAACTACCCAGCTAAGCTGAGCATTTTCTTCCAGGGAAGAAGATGGACATTTAATGAAACAAATTGTTTCTGAAGAAAAAACCAGAACTAAACAAAAAATTTGATCTCCAAGCATAGAACTCAAGAGATGCAGAAAAGGTAAAATAACTCTTGAGAATTGTATTTCTTGTGGATATACAAAAAGAATACATGTATAATTTGATTG
This sequence comes from Sarcophilus harrisii, assembly GCF_902635505.1. Classification (NCBI taxonomy): domain Eukaryota; kingdom Metazoa; phylum Chordata; class Mammalia; order Dasyuromorphia; family Dasyuridae; genus Sarcophilus; species Sarcophilus harrisii. The sequence continues at coordinate 373,825,981 of NC_045426.1, read as the reverse complement.
TACTGATATAACATAAAAGGGAAGTAGATATGGAAAAGGGATGATGGCAGAATAAGGTGGGAAGGAGGGATAAAAAGAAGGAAACCACATCCCACAAAGAGGCAAAGGAAAATTATCATATCTGAGGGAATTTAGAGAGGGGGAGGAACATTGTGTGAATCTTACTCTCATCAGAGTTGGCTCGAAGGAAAAATAATTGACATTTGTTTTAGAGAAAATTCTCTCGCCATTAAAAATGGGGAGAGGAAAAGGAAAAGAAAAGTAATAAGGGGAAGGGGGAAAGACTCAAAAGGGGGGAGGGAGGGATTATAAAGAGGATAAGTATCGTGATAGAAGAGGGGTACATAAGTTTAAAAGGGGGAAAGAGGGTTGGGGGTGGCAAGAATAAGTAAAGCATAATCTGGGGTTATTAGGAAGGCAGGAAATACAGATTTAGTAATTCTAACCATAAATGTGAATGGGATGAACTCCCCATAAGAGGGAGGCAGATAGCAGACTGGATCAAAAGTCAGAACCCTACAATATGTTGTTTACAAGAAACACATTTAAAGCAGGAAATACATATAGAGTAAAGGTAAAAGCGGAGCAAAATCTATTATGCTTCAGGTGAAGTCAAAAAAGCAGGGGTAGCCATCCTTATCTCAGATCAAGCAAAAGTAAAAATTTATGTAATTAAAAGAGATAAGGAAGGAAACTACATCCTGCTAAAGGGTAGCATAAACAACGAAGCAATATCAATATTAAACATATATGCACCAAGTGGTATGGCATCCAACTTCCTAAAGGAGAAGTTAAGAGAGAGTTGCAAGAAAGAACAACAAAACTGTAATAGTAGGAGATCTCAACCTTGCACTCTCAGAATTAGACAAATCAAACCACAAAACAAATAAGAAAGAAATTAAAGAAGTAAATAGAATATTAGAAAAATTAGGTAAGTTGGATCTTTGGAGAAAATTGAATGGAGATAGCAGTTCATGGAACCTATTCAAAAATTGACCATATATTAGGACATAAAGACCTCAAAATTAAATGCAAGAAAGCAGAAATAGTAAATGCTTTCTTTTCAGATCATGATGCAATAAAACTACATTCAACAAAAAGTTAGGGGGAAATAGACCAAAAAGTAATTGGAAAGTAAACAATCTCATCTTAAAGAATGATTGGGTGAAGCAGCAAATTATAGATACAATTAATAATTTCACTCAAGATAATGACAATGATGAGACATCATACCAAAATTTGTGGGATGCAGCCAAAGCGGTAATAAGAGGAATTTTATATCCTAGAGGCACTTGAATAAAACAGAGAAAGAAAAGATTAATGAATGGGCTTGCAACTAAAAAACTAAAAAGACCAAATTAAACATCCCCAATCAAATACTAAATTGGAAATTCTAAAATTAAAGGAGAAATTAAAATATTGAAAGTAAAAACTATTGAACTAATTAATAAAACTAAGAGTTGGTTCTATGAAAATCCAATAAAATAGATAAGCCTTTGTAAATCTGATTAGAAAAAGGAGAGGAAATGAAATTAGCAGTCTTAAAAATGAAAAGGGAGAACTTTCCACCAATGAAGAGGAAATTAGAGAATAATAAGGAGTTATTTTGTAACTTTATGCCAATAAATTTGATAACCTAAGTGAAATGGATGAGTACTCCAAAAATAGACTTCCTAGACTAACAGAGGATGAAGTAAATTGCTTGAATAGTCCCATTTCAGAAAAAGAAATAGAACAGGCAATTAAACAACTCCCTAAGAAAAATCCCCAGGACCAGATGGATTTACATGTGAATTTTACAAACATTTAAAAGAACAATTGGCCCCAATGCATATATAAATTATTTGATAAAATAGGGAATGAAGGAGTCCTACCAAATTCTTCTATGACACAGACATGGTACTGATACCTAAACCAGGTAGGCTGAAAACAGAGAAAGAAATTATAGACCAATCTCCAATGAATATTGATCAAATCTTAAATAAGATATTAGCAAAAAGACTACAGAAAATCATCTCCAAGATAATACATTATGATCAAGTAGGATTTATACCAGGAATGCAAGGCTGGTTCAATATTAGGAAAACTATCAATATAATTGGCCATGTTAATAACCAAATTAACAAAAACCATATGATCATCTCAATAGATGCAGAAAAAGCATTTGATAAAATCCAACATCATTCCTATTAAAACACTTGAGAATATGGAATAAATAGACTTTTCTTAAAATAATCAGCAGCATCTATTAAAACCATCAGTAAGCATCATATGTAATGGAGACAAACTGCAACCATTCCAATAAGATCTGAGGAAACAAGGTTGCCCACTATCACCGTTACTATTTAATATTGTGTTAGAAACGCTAGCTATAGCAATAAGAGCTGAGAAAGAGATTAAAGGAATAAGAATAGGCAATGAGGAAACCAAATTATCACTCTTTGCCTATGACATGATGGTATACTTAGAGAACCCCAGTGTAATGGGCTGAGGTTTGAGCTGATGCACTGAGGTCCCAAGTACATGAGGCTAGATAGTAATTGGGCTATACTCTATTAATATACATGATTAGATAAAGAATGGTCCATGCCCACTCTCCGTGCAAGTCCTGATGTGTTGTATAGGAAATGACGATTTTGGTGGGTGGAGGCAGAGAGAGAGACAGGAGGAGAAGCTGGGAGAGATTGGGTTGGTCGAGACTCGAGCTGTGGTTGTGTGGCTGCTGGTCGAGCTAGCTTCTTGACTCAGCTGCACACATTGCTATCGCCGATTCTCTTCCACCTCCGATCCTTCTTCACTGAGAATAAAGACTGACGATTTTCCCCTAACCTGAATTCCTGTCTCGTGCTGATCTTAAAATACACGATCTTCACATTTGGCGCCCAACATGGGGGGTGCCTTTTCAGTGCCCAGCGTTAACTTAGCTGACCCTTATAAAAGATATGAAAGGACAGTTTTGCCACAGGGAATGAAAAACAGCCCTACTATGTGTCAAATGTATGTTGCTGCTGCTCTTGCTCCAGTAAGAAAAGCATTCTCAAAAGTTATGCTATTACATTACATGGATGACATTTTTGGATGTCACCTGAGGAACAAATGTTAGAGGCATGTCTACAAAAGACCATAGAAACACTAAGGAATTACAAATTATACATAGCACCAGAAAAAATTCAAAGACATGCTCCTTTTCAATATTTAGGATATGAAATATACCCTAAGGTGCTTACAGTTCAAAAACTCTCCTTAAGAACAGAAAAGTTAAACACATTGAATGATTTTCAGAAATTGATAGGAGATATCCAATGGATGCGACCAGTGTTAGGTTTGACTACCTATCAGTTACAACCGTTATATGACATTTTAGGGAGACAGTGCTTTAAATTCACCACGCCAGCTTACAAAAAGAAGCTCAAGAGGCTTTGAGAGAAGTTGAACTGGCTTTATCCAATGTGGTTGAAAGAGTCACTCAAAACCCTTGAGATATCAGTTTTGCCACACAAGAGGCACCTACAGCAGTCCTTCATCAAGGACACAGTGTGATAGAGTGGGTGAACCTCCGGCACAACCAGATCAAAGCCTTACACCCTACCCAGTGCTTGTGCTAGAATTTTATTAAAGGCCACTAAGCGAGCAGTACAATTATCTGGGACAAGACCTGATAAGATATACACCTTTTATACCAATACACAGAATTATGTGTGTTGTGAGACCATCCAGAGTGGCAAATTTTATTAGCCATGGCTCCAAATTTTTACATGGGTCTCCATTAAAGATAACTAGACTATTACATAATTGGTGATGGACTCTTGAAGAAAAAGTTTCTAAAGTTCTCTTCAAGGACCAACTATCTTACAGATGCATCCAAACATAATATTTGTGCTGTGTATCTCATGATCTAACTATATAGAGAGTAGTCAGAACTCCTTTTCAGTCCACTCAGCAGAATGAATTATCAGCGATCATTCTAGCTCTTACTTATTATCCAGGAGACATAAATATAATATCTGATTTGGCCTATTCAGTAGGTGTGGTAAAGAATTGCCACAGCCCAAATAAAATTTGCAGCCTCTATATATATCAGCTCTTTAAGAAACTTCAAGAGCAAGTGAGAAAGCATCCAGGTAAGATCTATATATTACATGTCCATTCTCATAGTGGACTTCCAGGTCCCATATTTGATGGCAATTCAAAGGCAAATAGCCTTCTAACTATTTTGGTCAATACTCCTTTGTTCCAAGAAGCCCAGGCATCTCATTCTAAATATCAACAGGCTGCATGAGCTTTACGTTTACAATTTGGAATAACAAAAGAGGAAGCTAGGAGCATAGTAAAAGCCTGTATGGCTTGCCTTCCTTTCCATGCTCCTACACTGCCTCCAGGGAAGAACCCTCGTGATTTGAGACCCAATGAAATCTGGCAAATGGATGTGACCCATTATAAATCTTTTGGTCGTCTGTCTTTCATCCATGTTGTGGTAGACACCTTTTCGGGATTCACTTTGCAATGCCAGCAGCAAAAGAGACAGCCTGAGTGGTCACTGAATTCCCACAAGCATTGCCATTATGGTGTGCCACAAGCAATAAAAACAGACAATGGTCCTGCTTATACTTCGAAACATTTTGCACACTTTTGTGCACAGTATAAGATTTTACACACCACGGGCATACCTTTTAATCCTCAAGGACAGGCAATAGTGGAGAGGAGAAACAGAGGTATTAAGACGCTCCTCCAAAAAAGGGGGAGCCACAGGTAACCCTAGAGAACTTCTAAATCTAGCTCTTTATACTATTAACTTCTTGATTTTTGACAAAGATGCACTGGCTCCGGCAGACAGGTTTCATAACCCACCGGAAGGTCAGTGTCCAGTGAGCAGCTCCACTATCTTTAGATAATCGCCAGGTGATGTGGAGACCAGAAAGTGGTGAATGGAAAGGACCAGATAGGCTAACTGCTTGGGGAGAGGGTTGCTTTGTATCTCTACAGGTGGAGAAGGAATCAGATGGGGTGCCAACAAGCCGTATTTGCCTTGTCCATTGCAGAGAGATGGAGCAGACCCTTGAAACAAAGGAGAAGACCCAAGAAATATCGGGTGGTGCTGTTGCTGATTGTGCTCACCATTGAAAGAGCGTGGCAGTTATGGCGTTTGACTCATGGACATCAAAGCTTGTTGGATTCTCAAACCCTCAGGAATCATTGGATTCTCTGAGCCATAGGATTGAAACCCTCAGGAATCATTGGATTCCTGAGACATAGGACTTGAAAACTCTCAGGAATCATTGGATTCTCTGAGAAATGATTAGACTGTTACAATACTTCAAAATCTGCTGGAATCATTGGATTCCCTAACACATAAAAAGACTTTTTTCAGGACTTCAAAAACTCAGGGGGATCATTGGATTCTCTGACATGTGAAGCAATGGACAATAGATTGGTTTTTTACTATCTCTTGGCTGCTGAAGAAGGTGTATGTGTGACTGTTATTTACATACCCACCTTCTAAGGACTTCTGGTGATCTTTTCCAACACCATGTTGATTTACATTGTTTGCTATTCCGCTGCTTGCGTGTACAATTCATGTTTGTTACACCACATCGAGCCTGCACTGACTGAGGGGAGGGTCATCCTAAGCTCTGCGTTATTGCTATGTGCTGTGTAATACCTCCATGCTGATGGGTTTGGCATAATAAGACCCTTCAGCCCAGAAACCTAGCAATCCCATTTCCCTTTGGTGCTTTTCATCTCCTTCCTGAGATGTCAGGTGGGCGTGATCATCTCCTTTTAGTGCTTTCACCACCTTTTGAGAAGTCAGGAGGCTGTGATCCACCTTTTCAGTGCTTTCACCTCCTTCCCTGAGAAGTTGGGAGGCTGTGATCACCTCCTTGGGGGCTCTGACCTCCTGAGGAGTCAGGGATGGCATGACCACCGGTGTTCTAAAATAAAAGAAAGCGGAAATGTAATGGGCTGAGGTTTGAGCTGATGCACTGAGGTCCCAAGTACATGAGGCTAGATAGTAATTGGGCTATACTCTATTAATATACATGATTGATAAAGAATGGTCCATGCCCACTCCGTGCAAGTCCTGATGTGTTGTATAGGAAATGACGATTTTGGTGGGTGGAGGCAGAGAGAGAGACAGGAAGAGAAGCTGGAGAGATTGGGCTGGGTTCAAGACTCCGAGCTGCTGGTTGTGTGGCTGCTGGTCGAGCTAGCTTCTTGACTCAGCTGCACACATTGCTATCGCCGATTCTCTTCCATCTCCGATCCTTCTTCACTGAGAATAAAGACTGACGATTTTCCCCTAACCTGAATTCCTGTCTCGTGCTGATCTTAAAATACATGATCTTCACACCCCAGAGATTCTGCCAAAAAGTTATTAGAAATAATCCACAACTTTAGCAAAGTTGCTGGTTATAAAATAAACCCACATAAGTCATCAGCATTCTTATATATCACTAACAAATCAACAGTCAGAGTTACAAAGAGAAATTCCATTTAAAGTAACTACTGATAATATAAAAATATTAGAATCTATCTGCCAAGGAAAATCAGAAACTTTATGAGCAAAATTACAGACCACTTTTCTCACACAAATTAAGTCTGATCTAACCAATTGAAAAATATTAAATGCTCTTGGATAGGAGAGCAATATAATAAAGATGACAATATTACCTAAACTAATCTATTTATTTAGCTATACCAATCAGACTCCCAAAACTATTTTAATGACCTAGAAAAATAAAACAAAGTTCATATGGAAAACAAAAGGTCAAGAATTTCAAGGAATTAATGAAAAAAAATCAATGAAGGTGGCTTAGCTGTACCAGATCTAAAATTATATTATAGAGCAGCAGTTACCAAAACTATTTGGTATTGGCTAGGAATAGATTACTTGATCAGTGGAATAGATTAGGTTCAAGGGATAAAACAGTCAACAAATATAGCAACCTAGTCTTTGACAAACCCAAAGATCCCAGCTTTTGGGATAAGAACTTACTGTTTGATAAAAATTGCTGAAAATTGGGAAACTAATATGGCAGAAACTAGGCATTGATCCATACTTAACGCTGTACACCAAGATAAGGTCAAAATGGGTTCATGACCTAGGCATAAAGAATGAAATTATTAATAAATTAGAGGAACACAGGATAGTTTACCTCTCAGACCTGTGGAAGGGAAGGTCTTTATGACCAAAGCAGAACTAGAGATCATTACTGATCACAAAATAGAAAATTTCGATTATACCAAACTGAAAAGTTTTGTACAAACAAACTAATGCAGACAAGATTAGAAGGGAAGCAATAAATTGGGAAAATATTTTACAGTCAAAGGTTCTGATAAAGGCCTCTATTTCAAAATATATAGAGAATAACTCTAATTTATAAAAAATACAGCCATTCTCCAATTGAAAAATGGTCAAAGGATATGAACAGACAATTCTCAGATGAAGAAATTGAAACTATTTTAGTCATATGAAAAGATGCTCCAAGTCATTATTAATCAGAGAATGCAAATTAAGACAACTCTAAGATACAACTATACACCTGTCAGATTGGCTAAGATGGCAGGAAAATAATGATGATTGTTGGAGGATGGGAAAACTGGGACATTGATGCATTGTGTAGGAGTGTGAACGAATCCAACCATTTTAGAGAGTAGTTTGGAACTATGCTCAAAAGTTATCAAACTGTGCATACCCTTCTGATACAGTGTTACTACTGGGATTATATCCCAAAAGAGATTATAAAGAAGGAAAGGACCTGTATGTGCACGAATGTTTGTGGCAGCCCTTTTGTAGTGGCTAAAAACTGGAAACTGAATGGATGTCCATCAGTTGGAGAATGCCTGAATAAATTGTGGTATATGAATATTATATATTATTGTTCTGTAAGAAAAGACCAGCAGGATGATTTCAGAAAGGCCTGGAGAGACTTACACGAACTGATGCTGAGTGAAATGAGCAGGACCAGGAGATCATTATATACTTCAACAACAATACTATATGATGACCAGTTCTGATGGACCAGGCCATCCCCAGCAACGAGATCAACCAAATCATTTCTAATGGAGCAGTAATGAACTGAACTAGCTATGCCCAGAAAAAGAACTCTGGGAGATGACTAAAAACCATTACATTGAATTCAATCCCTATATTTATGCACACCTGCATTTTGATTTCCTTCACAAGCTAATTGTACAATATTTCAGAGTCTGATTCTTTTGTACAGCAAAATAACGTTTTGGTCATGTATACTTATTGTGTATCTAAGTTATATTTTAATATATTTAACATCTACTGGTCATCCTGCCATCTAGGGGAGGGGGTGGGGGGTTAAGAGGTGAAAAATTGGAACAAGAGGTTTGGCAATTGTTAATGCTGTAAAGTTATCCATGTATATATCCTGTAAATAAAAGGCTATTAAATTAAAAATAAATAAATAAAAAAAAAGAATACCTAATCCCCAAATAAATCATAAGAATTAGCTAGTTTGGCACTATCTACCTATAGCTACATGACAGGGATCCTCCTTTGACAATATTTCATATCTGCTCAGGAAATGCAAATTCATATTAGCATTAGCTTAAAACAACCTATAATTAGAAAGTTTATCGATAGGAAAAAGTAAATACATTTTAGTCATAAACCAAATTGAACTTGTAGGTGTATTATCTATTTTTTCAATAGCTGTATCTCTATCCTGGATGAGAACTAATATACATTAGGACTGCTAAAACCATTAGGTTATTATTCATGGCCATTTTGTAAATGTGTGGTAGGAATTCTGTACTGGAAACTATGAGGTTATAATGGAAGTCAGGGACTGAAAATGTAAAAGTCAATAGTAACAGAAGAATGATAGAAAATGGATAATAGCCAAATGCCAGGTACACTGGTCTTAGAGAGATGTTATATTTCTCTATTCAACCATCTGAAAGCACTGGGTTTGGCTTTTATTCAGAAGTTAGCTTCTGTTCCTCTCTTCCACCCTTGAGAGGAAATGAAGTGAATAGGTGAACAGTCTAATTTTTCTTTGTGTGAAGCACAAGCTCATAGAAGAACTGGGACTATGTCCTTGCTCTGAAAAAGTGAAATAACCAATCAGACATAAATGTAACATTGTGTTGTCATTCAATAAACTTTTCCCACTATATCATGTGATTCCACCAACATCTAGGACTAACCTGAATACTGACCTGAATACAGACTACAGACCCAATAACTATTTGTTCCAAGATTCACTATAATTAGCACGTTTGCCTCTATGTGGAAAACCATGTTCCTGTACTTTCTGGCAATTGTTCAAATCAACCTTCCTGAGAAATATCTGGGAACTTACATTATACATTTTCTATTTTAACACTGGCAAAGTAGGAGAGGAATTGGAACATAAGTAGGTGATATTTATCAGAGGTGTTGTAAGCATGTTCATGTACCAATCCCTTACTGGTAGGGAAAATCCTAAAATTAGAAATATTGTGTGTGGGAGTGAAGAAGTACTAATTGAAGATATGGAGTTTGGGAAGCTTAGAATATTGTGAAGAGAGGGTAATGATAACTGAAATATGAATAACTGTACTATTATATATATATATATATATATATATATATATATATATATATATTTAGATTTCCTGTAAGTACAAATGGTACTTTCTCTTCTAGAAAGAGGAGGTAAATAAGATTGTTTTCTGTGGTTAAACAATCCTATCCTGTTTCCCCATTAAAAATCAAGCATGCATGGGCTCAGAATATTTGGGTGTCCATTTTGGGGGAAAATAACATTCCAAGGAGGAAGTTAAAGAGACACAATACAGTACTAAATAAGAGAACGTTCTTCTTAAATATCATGATAAATAAAGCTGCATACAAGCTAGTAGAACTATTCAGGAGATGGGGTAAAAATTAAGAAGTCATAGGATGAAAGGACCAATGACAATAGTTTAAGGAAAGAAATGAAGAAAACAGACTTCTGCTAGCAACCAAGATGAGTAATAGGAGGAGATGGAGTTACTAGTTGCCTAAAAGGTGTAATTTGATGACCTTTCTGCTCCCAAATGAAGTAGCAAGGTAACACATGAGTAGAGAGCTAGGCCTGAAAACAGGAAGATATAAGTTCAAATCCACTTACTCTTTGCCTCAGTTTCCTCATCTGTAAAATGGCAAATGACTTTAACAAGAAAATCCTAAATGGATCATAAAGAATTGTACAAGATTAAACTGAACAACAACAACAAACTAAACTAAAATATGCTGTTCCTCTTGCCTCAAGATTTCACTTAAATAGTTACTCCTTTGGGCTACCTCATTGTCACTAGAATCTCCTGTTAAAAATTAAATATTCCTTGAGGAGCAACATATTGAACTATTATTTGTTTTTTGTTTTTTTTATAGTAACTTTTTATTGACAGAATCCATGCCTGGGTAATTTTTTTTTTACAACATTATCCCTTACACTCACTTCTGTTCCGATTTTTCCCTCCCACCCTCCACCCCCTCCCCTAGATGGCAAGCAGTCCTATATATGTTGAATATGTCCTAGCATATCCTAGATACAATGTATGTGTGCAGATCCAAACAGTTTTCTTGTTGCACAGGGAGAATTGGATTCAGAAGGTAGAAGTAAACCGGGAAGAAGAACAAAAATGCAAACAGTTTACATTCATTTCCCAGTGTTTTTTTTTTTTCCTTTGGGTGTAGCTGCTTCTGTCCATCATTGATCAATTGAAACTGAATTAGGTCTCTTTGTCAAAGAAATCCGCTTCCATCAAATTGCATCTTCATACAGTATCGTTGTTGACGTATATAATGATCTCTTGGTTCTGCTCATTTCACTTAGCATCAGTTCATGTAATTCTCTCCAAGCTTCTCTGTATTCATCTTGCTGGTCATTTCTTACAGAACAATAATATTCCATAACATTCATATACCACAATTTACCCAACCATTCTCCAATTGATGGGCAGCCACTCAGTTTCCAGCTTCTAGCCACTACAAACAGGGCTGCCACAAACATTTTGGCACATACAGGTCCCTTTCCCTTCTTTAGTATCTCCTTGGGGTATAAGCCCAGTAGAAACACTGCTGGGTCAAAGGGTATGCACAGTTTGATAACTTTTTGGGCATAATTCCATATTGCTCTCCAGAATGGTTGGATTCGTTCACAGCTCCACCAACAATGTATCAGTGTCCCAGTTTTCCCACATCCCCTCCAACACTCATCATTATTTTTTCCTGTCATCTTAGCCAATCTGACAGGTGTGTAGTGGTATCTCAGAGTTGTCTTAATTTGTATTTCTCTGATTAATAATGATTTGGAACACTGTTTCATATGAGTGGTAATGATTTTAATTTCATCATCTGAAAATTGTCTGTTCATATCCTTTGAACATTTATCAATTGGAGAATGGCTTGGTTTCTTATAAATTAGAGTCAGCTCTCTATATATTTTAGAAATGAGGCCTTCATCAGAACCTTTAACTGTGAAGATGTTTTCCCAGTTTGTTGCTTCCCTTCTAATCTTGCTTACATTAGTTTTGTTTGTACAGAAGCTTTTTAATTTGATGTAATCAAAATTTTCTATTTTGTGATCAATAATGGTCTCTAGTTCATCTTTAGTCACAAATTTCTTCCTCTTCCACAAGTCTGAGAGATAAACTATCCTATGTTCCTCCAATTTGTTTATAATCTCCTGAACTATTATTTGGCATTAAAATCTTGTGAATGGGCAGATTATAGCATAAGGCTCCTAGTAAATAAAAGAAAACATGGATAAGTTGAACAGAGGTGATAATGATTGGGAAGATGGAAAAAAAAGAGGTTGGTGTGTAGAATGCTGAAAGAGAATACAGAAATGAATGCTGTGTTATATTAAATCTTTAAGATTATATTTACAGAGCAGGTACTAATGGGAATTGGTAGAGGTCATTTCCTCCTGTATAATTTCCTTTACAAATGAAATCACAGATTCATTGGTAAATAAAACAATGAAAGTCCTACACCTGAGGAGACATGCTGGAAAATGATTAAGCAAAAAACAGAACTAATATAGGAGCATTTAACCCAAGCCTACTCATTTTTGGCTTTTCTCTCCTTTTCTGTGCCAGGAACTTTCCCATTCTAAAAAACCCTATTCTCTCTGCTGCCTGCCTTCCTGGACTACCTATTTCGGGAGGGGCCCAAAGCAGACCTCACTTCACACTTGATCATGGCCTTCTAATCATAATATTCTTCTCTAGTCAATTTACTTAACTCCTACTCTTTACAGGTTCATTTTCTTGTTCTGTCTTCTCCTATTAGAATATATGCTCCTTAAACTGGAGACAGACATTCTTTCTTGCTTGCATTTGTATACTCAACATTTAGCACAGTGCACAGGAAAAAAAATGTACTAATAATTTTTTTATCTGAAGACAAATGAATGTGAACTAGTTCTTGGAAGAAAAGCAGTTATTTATTTGTAGACAGCACAGGGACAAAAATCTTGGCTAAAATATGAAGCATATAGGCTTCACTGAAGGAGATGATTTCTGTACTATGAGCTCTCACAGTGCTTTGTATCTCAATTATTATATGTTCATACTATGTACCAACTATCTGTTGGTACATTTATTGCCCTTCCCATAAAATAATAAGTTCCTTGAGGAAAAGAACTATCTTTTATTCTCTCCAACACAGTACATTGCACATAATAGATTCTCAGTATTTCAGAATCTAACTTAATAACTAATGAGGACTTGTATGGCTATCAAGCCAATTCAAATATGAAAAGTAGAACTTCTGGGGGTGGAGTCAAATGGCAGAATAAAGCCAGAAAGCTGCTTGAACTTTCCCAGTTTTCCTAGAAAACCACATCAAACCAAGCCTTTGATCTGTCTGATGGAATGAAACCACTCTCCAGCTCAAGATAGACTGGAAAAACTTCAAGAAAAGTCAGTCTCACTGGTGTAAAAAGGGTGGTCAGCCAAGCTCAGACTCTGTGAAAGTTAGTAAGAGAGTCTTAATCATAGCAAATCAACAACTAAAATGCCAAGTCGTTGCTCAATAAAGGAACAAATCAGTGGGGCAACTGCCTGCCCCAACTCAGAAGGCAAATTTTAGGAAACCAGGCTGTTTCCTGAAAAGAAAAGGCAAAGGTACACCTGTAATCATAAGGGACCTTTGTGCTCATAGCCAAGACTCAGAGCTACACAGGAAGCTTGAAAAAGTGCCCTCTTTACCCCAGGAGCAGAACTATTGACCATAATTTTTTTTTTAATTTAATAGCCTTTTATTTACAGGATATATACATGGGTAACTTTACAGCATTAACAATTGCCAAACCTCTTGTTCCAATTTTTCACCTTTTACCCCCCCACCCCCTCCCCTAGATGGCAGGATGAACAGTAGATGTTAAATATATTAAAATATAAATTAGATACACAATAAGTATACATGACCAAAACGTTATTTTGCTGTACAAAAAGAATCAGACTCTGAAATATTGTACAATTAGCTTGTGAAGGAAATCAAAAATGCAGGTGTGCATAAATATAGGGATTGGGAATTCAATGTAATGGTTTTTAGTCATCTCCCAGAGTTCTTTTTCTGGGCATAGCTAGTTCAGTTCATTACTGCTCCATTAGAAATGATTTGGTTGATCTCGTTGCTGAGGATGGCCAGGTCCATCAGAACTGGTCATCATATAGTATTGTTGTTGAAGTATATAATGATCTCCTGGTCCTGCTCATTTCACTCAGCATCAGTTCGTGTAAGTCTCTCCAGGCCTTTCTGAAATCATCCTGTTGGTCATTTCTTACAGAACAGTAATATTCCATAATTTTCATATACCACAATTTATTCAGCCATTCTCCAACTGATGGACATCCATTCAGTTTCCAGTTTCTAGCCACTACAAAAAGGGCTGCCACAAACATTCGTGCACATACAGGTCCCTTTCCCTTCTTTATAATCTCTTTGGGATATAATCCCAGTAGTAACACTGCTGGATCAAAGGGTATGCACAGTTTGATAACTTTTTGAGCATAGTTCCAAACTACTCTCCAAAATGGTTGGATTCGTTCACAACTCCACCAACAATGCATCAATGTCCCAGTTTTCCCACATCCCCTCCAACAATCATCATTATTTTTTCCTGTCATCTTAGCCAATCTGACAGGTGTGTAGTGGTATCTTAGAGTTGTCTTAATTTGCATTTCTCTGATTAATAATGACTTGGAGCATCTTTTCATATGACTAGAAATAGTTTCAATTTCTTCATCTGAGAATTGTCTGTTCATATCCTTTGACCATTTTTCAATTGGAGAATGGCTTGATTTTTTATAAATTAGAGTTAATTCTCTATATATTTTGGAAATGAGGCCTTTATCAGAACCTTTGACTGTAAAAATATTTTCCCAGTTTATTGCTTCCCTTCTAATCTTGTCTGCATTAGTTTTGTTTGTACAAAAACTTTTCAGTTTGGTATAATCGAAATTTTCTATTTTGTGATCAGTAATGATCTCTAGTTCTGCTGGTCATAAAGACCTTCCCCTTCCACAGGTCTGAGAGGTAAACTATCCTATGTTCCTCTAATTTATTAATAATTTCATTCTTTATGCCTAGGTCATGAACCCATTTTGACCTTATCTTGGTGTATGGTGTTAAGTGTGGATCAATGCCTAGTTTCTGCCATTTTAGTTTCCAATTTTCCCAGCAATTTTTATCAAACAGTAAGTTCTTATCCCAAAAGCTGGGGGTCTTTGGGTTTGCCAAAGACTAGGTTGCTATAGTTGCTGACTGTTTTGTCCCTTGAACCTAACCTATTCCACTGATCAACTAATCTATTCCTTAGCAAATACCAAATGGTTTTGGTAACTGCTGCTCTATAATATAATTTTAGATCTGGTACAGCTAAGCCACCTTCATTTGATTTTTTTTCCATTAATTCCCTTGAAATTCTTGACCTTTTGTTTTTCCATATGAATTTTGTTGTTCTTTTTTCTAGGTCATTAAAATAGTTTTTGGGAGTCTGATTGGCATCAATGACATTTGAAAAGAGATTCCACAAGGAAAACCCAAGGAACATTGTTACAAAAATCTACATCTACAATCTTGAGGGGGAAAAAAATACTCCAAGCTGTCAGACAAAAACAATTCAAATATGAAAGAGCAATAGTCAGAATTATCCAGAATCTAGCAGCTTCTATGATAAAGTCTCAGAGGGCCAGGAATACCATAATCTAGAAGGCAAAGTAACTAAGATTACAACCAAAAATTAACTACCCAGCAAGATTCAGCATCATGTTTCAGGGAAGGCAATGACTCACTCATTTACATTGAAAAAATATAACTAAATAGAAAATTGAATCTACATACACAAGATGGAAGAGAGCATAGAAAAGTAAATAGGGGAAAATACATATTATTTTTTATTATATCTTTTTTATTTACAAAACATATGCATCAGTAATTTTTCAACAATGATCCTTGGAAAACATTCTGTTCCAATTTTTTCACTCCTTCCATGTTAAATATGTTAAAGTATATGTTAAATACAATATGTGTATACATATTTATACAATTATTTTGCTACATAGAAAAAGTTGGATTTAGAAAGAAGGTAAAAATAATCTGAGAAGGAAAAGAAAATTGCAAGCAGACAAAAACAGGAGTGGAAATGCTATGTTGTTGTCCACAATCATTTCCCATAGTTCTTTTGCTGGGTTTAGCTGGTTCTCTTCGTTATTGAACAATTGAAACTGATTTGTATCATCTCA
Organism: Sarcophilus harrisii; assembly: GCF_902635505.1. Classification (NCBI taxonomy): domain Eukaryota; kingdom Metazoa; phylum Chordata; class Mammalia; order Dasyuromorphia; family Dasyuridae; genus Sarcophilus; species Sarcophilus harrisii. The sequence continues at coordinate 373,810,228 of NC_045426.1, read as the reverse complement.
TTGTTGAAGACAGCTAAGTCCATCAGAATTAATCATCATATGGTATTATTATCGAAGTGTATAAAGATCTCCTGGTTCTGCTCATTTCACTCAGCATCAGTCCATGTAAGTCTCTCCAGGTCTCTGAAATCATCCTGTTCATCATTTCTTATCGAATAATAATATTCCATAATATTCATATACCACAATTTATTCAACCATTCTTCAGTTGATGGGTATCCATTCAATTTCCAGTTTCTAGCCACTACAAAAAGGGCTGCCACAAACATTTTTGCACATACAGGTCCTTTGCCCATCTTTAAGATCTCTTTGAGATATAGGCCCAGTAGTAACACTGCTGGATTAAAAGATATGCACAGATTGATAACTTTTTGAGCATAGTTCCAAATTGCTCTCCAGAATGGCTGGATGTGTTCACAATTCCACCAACAATGTCCCAGTTTTCACACATCCCCTCCAACATGCCTCATTATCTTCCCCTATCATTCTATCCAATATGACAAGTGTGGAGTGGTATCTCAGAGTTGTCTTAATTTGCATTTTTCTGATTAATAATGATTTGGAGCATCTTTTCATGTGATTAGAAAGAGTTTCTATTTCTTCATCCAAAAATTGTCTGTTCATATCGTTTGGCCATTTATCAATTGGAGAATGGCTTAACTTCTCTATATATTTTGGAAATGAGGCCTTTATCAGAACCTTTGACTGTGAAAATGCTTTCCCAGTTTATTGCATCCCTTCTAATCTTGTCTGCATTAGTTTTGTTTATACAAAATCTTTTGAATTTGATATAATCAAAATTTTCTATTTTGTGATCAGTAATGATCTCTAGTTCTCCTTTGGTCATAAATTCCTTCCTCTTCCACAGGTCTGAGAGGTAAAGTATCCTATGTTCTTCTCATTTATTATAATCTCATTCTTTATGTCTAGACTGTGAATGCATTTTGACCTTATCTTGGTGTGCGGTGTTGAGTATGGATCAATGCCTAATTTCTGTCATACTAATTTCCAATTTTCCCAGCAGTTTTTGTCAAACAATGAATTCTTATCCCAAAAGTTGGGGTCTTTGGGTTTGTCAAACACTAGATTGTTATAATTATTGGCTGTTTTGTCCTCTGAACCTAACATATTTCACTGATCAACTAGTCTATTTCTTAGCCAATACCAAATGTTTTTGATGACCGATACTTTATACTATAATTTTAGATCTGGTACAGCTAGGCTACCTTCATTTGATTTTTTTTTTTATTAGTTCCTTTGAAATTCTTGACCTTTTGTTTTTCCATAAGAAATTTGTTGTTATTTTTTCTAGGTCATTAAAATGGTATCTTGGGAGTCTGACTGGTATAGCACTAAATAAATTGATTAGTTTAGGTAGTATTATCATCTTTATTCTATTCACTCGACTTATCCAAGAGCACTTAATATTTTTTCCACTTGGTTAGATCTGACTTTATTTGTGTGGAAAGTGTTGTGTAATTTTGCTCACAAAGTTCCTGACTTTCCCTTTGCAGATAGATTCCCAAATATTTTATACTATTGGCAATTATTTTAAATGGAATTTTTCTTTGTATCTCTTGCTGTTGGATTTTGTTAATGATGTATAAAAATGCTGAGGATTGATGTGGATTTATTTTGTATCCTGCAACTTTGCTAAAGTTGTGAATTATTTCTAATAGCTTTTTAGTAAAATCTCTGGGTTCTTTAAGTATACCGTCATATCATCTGCAAAGAGTGATAATTTGGTTTCCTCATTACCTACTCTAATTCCTTTAACCTCTTTTTCATCTCTTATTGACGAAGATGTCATTTCTAATGCAATATTAAATAGTAATATTGATAGAGAACAACCTTGTTTCACTCCTGATCTTATTGGGAAGGGAGAAATTTATGACCAAAGAAGGAAAGAGAATATTATAAAAGTCAAAATGTACTCTTTAATTTCATTAAATTAAAAAAGTTTTGTTTTTTTTTCAACCAAAACCAGCAGAACTAAGATTAAAAGGGAAGTACCAAACTGGTAAAATTCTTTACAACCAGGATTTCTCATAAACGCCTTATTTCAAAAATACATAAAGAAGTATGTCAAATTTATAACAATACAAATCATTCTCCAATTGATAAATGGTCAAAGGATATGAACAGACAATTTTCAGACCATGAAATTCAATCATCTATAGTCACATGAAAAAATGTGCTAAATCACTATTGAATAGAGAACTACAAATTAAAACAGCTCTGAAGTACCACCTCACACCTTTCAGATTGGCTAAAATAACAGGAAAATATAATGATAATTATTGGAGTGAATGTTGAGGAAATGGGCCATTAATGCATTGTTGGTGGAGTTGTGAAATGGTCCAACCATTCTAGAAAGCAAGTTGGATCTCTGGAAATGGGCCATGAAATTGAATTTCTTTTGATCCAACAGTGCCATTGCTGGGTCTGTATCCCATGAAAATCATAAAAGGTAAAGAAGCCACTTGTGAAAAAATATTTATAGCAGCTCTTTTTGTGGTAGCAAAAAATTTGAAAAGGAGTAGGTGCCCATCCATTGCAGAATAGCTGAACAAGTTGTGTTATATGACAATATAGTTTCCTTCCTTTTTTCTATGAATTAGATCAATTTTTGCTTTTGCTTCCTCTGCGATCAAGATACCTAACATTGCCTTTTTTTTTTTTTTCACCTGAAGCATAATAGATTCTGCTCCAGCCTTTTACCTTTACTCTGTATGTATAGTTCTGCTTTAAATGTGTTTTTGAGACTAATAATTTGATTTTCCTCTTTTTTATAATCAAATTAATTTAAGGTTTATTTATCTATTTTGTTGGTTTTTTTCGTAAAACCAACTCTTAGTTTTATTTATTAATTTAAGTTTTTTTTTTTTTTACTTTCAATTTTCTTGATCTCTCCTTTTATTTTTAGAATTTCAAGTTTGGTATTTGACTGAGGTTTTTTTTTTAAATTTTGTTCTTTTTCTAGCTTTTTTAGTTGCAAGCCCAATTCATTGATGTTCTCTTTCTCTCTTTTGTGCAAATAAGCATCTAGAGAGATAAAATTTCCCATTAGTACCGCTTTGGCTGCATCCCATAAATTTTGGTATGTTGTCTCATTATTGTCTTTTTCTTGGATGAAATCATTGATTGTATCTTATGATTTGCTGTTTCACCCATTCATTCTTTAGGATGAGATTATTTAGTTTCCAATTACTTTCTGGTTATTTTCTCCTGGCCTTTTATTGAATGTAATTTTTATTGCATTGTGATCTGAAAAAAAAGTATTTACTATTTCTGCCTTTCTGCATTTGATTTTGAGATCTTAATGTCCTAATATATGGTTTGTATAGTTTCCATGAACTGCCAAAAAGAAAGAGTACTCCTTTTTTTCTCTTTCCATTTTGTCAATTTTCTCCCAAGAGCTATCATATATAGCTTTCCAGTAGTCTATTTACTTCTTAACTTTTTTTCTTACTTATTACTATACTTATTCTTACTTATTGGTTTTATTTATCTAGTTCTGAAGGAGCAAGGTTGAGATCTCCCACTATCATAGTTTTGCTGTCTATTTCTTCTTGCAACTGTCTTGACTTCTCCTTTAGGAATTTAGATGCTACACCACTAGGTGCATATATGTTTAATATTTATATTGCTTCATTATCTATGGTACCCTTTAGCATGATATAGTTTCCTTCCTTTTTTCTATGAATTAGATCAATTTTTGCTTTCGCTTCCTCTGTGATCAGGATACCTAACATTGCCTTTTTTTTTTTTTTTTTTTACTTCACCTGAAGCATAATAGATTCTGCTCCAGCCTTTACTCTGTATGTATAGTTCTGCTTTAAATGTGTTTCTTGTAAACAACATATTGTAGGATTCTAGCTTTTAATGCAATCTGCTATCCACCTCTGCTTTATGGGAGAGTTCACTCCCATTCACATTTATAGTTAAAACTACTAATTCTGTATTTCCTACCATCTCATTAACCCCAAATTATACGTTTCTCTTTCCTTCTCCTCTTTCCCTCCTCCCCAGTATTTTACTTATGATCCCTACTTGCCTCAAGCATTCCACCCCTTTAAAGACCCTCCCCCTTTCTTATACTTTTCCCCTTCTGTTTTCCCTTCTATTCAGCCTATTTCTTCCCTTTTCCCCCTTTTCCTCCTACTTTTCTATGGGGTGAGAGAAGTTTCTAGGTGAAACCAAATATATCTAATATTCTTTCTTTGAGCCAAATCTGATGAAAGTAAGATTCACACAATATTAATCACCCTCCTTTCTTTCTCTCAAATACAATAGGTTTTCTTTGCCTCTTCCTGAGATGTAATTTTCCTCATTTTACCTCCTTTCCCTTTTTTTTTCTGGTATAATCCCCTTTCCACCTCTAGTTTCTTTTTTATATTATAATAGCAAAATCAGATTATGCATGTACTTTATGTGTATACTCATGACAGAAATATGGTTCTCATGTTTTTTTTTTTTTCTTTTTACCTTTATATGCTACTCTTGAGTTCTATATTTAGAGGTCATTTTTTTAGCTCTTGTCTTTTCATCAAAAATAAATGGAATTCACCAATTTCATTGAATGTTGATCTTCTTCCCTGAAAGAAAATGCTCAGTTTAGCAGGGTAATTTATTCTTGACTGCATTCCAAGTTCCTTCACCTTTTGGAATATCAAATTCCAGGCCCTAAAATCCTTCAAAGTGGAAGTTGATAGATCCTGAGTAATCCTTATTGTGACTCCTCAGTATTTGAATCATTTCCTTCTGGCTTCTTGTAATATTTTTTTCCTTGGTCTGATAATTATGAAATTTAGCTACGATATTCCTTGAAGTTTTAATTTTGAGTTCTCTTTCAGAATTTGTTAGGTGAATTCTTGAGATGGTTATTTTACCTTCAGATTCTATGATATCCAGGCAGTTCTTTTGCATGATCTCCTGAAAAATAGTATTTAGGCTCTCTTTTCCATCATGGTATTCAGGAAGATTAATAATCCTTAGATTGTCTCTCCTAGATCTTCCTGGTCAGTTGTTTTCCCAATTAGGTATTTTACATTTTTTTCTATTATTTTTCTTATTTTTTGGTTTTGTCTTATTGATTCATTCATTTCCATTTGTTCAGTTCTGAATTTTAGTGAATCATTTCCTTCATTTCCTTTTTTTTAACTTCTTTTTGTATTTACCCAATTGAATTTTTAAATGAGTTGTTTTGTTCTATGGAATTTTTTCCATTTCACAAAATCTATTTTTCAGGAGATATTTTCTCTTTTTTAATAACTTTTTATTGACAGAACATATGCATGGGTAATTTTTTACAACATTATCCCTTGCCCTCACTTCTGTTCTGACTTTTCGCTTCCCTCCCTCTACCCTTTTTTTCCATTTTATCAAATTTATCTTTTAATGAATTATATATCTTTTCCAAACCCTCTTGCAATTTTTTACTTTCTTTTCCCTATTTTTCTTCTAGCTCTCTTTTAAGATGCTTTTTTCATTTCTTCTAAGAGAGCTTTGTGTGATGGGGATCAGGTTATGTCACTTTTTGGAGCTTCATCTGGAGATAATCTGCTTTTAGTCTACTCAGGGTTTGAAATCTGTTCTTCTCTTTCATCATAAAAACTGTTTATGGTCGAGTTCTTTTTACTTTTTTACTCATTTTTTTTTAAATGTTAAGGTCTGCTTTTAGGGCAGGGGAGGTTTTCCAACCTTCCTTTACAAGCAGTATCTTCCTCTATAAGTGTCTATACTGCAATGAGTCAGTGTTAACTCACTCCTGGTGCTAGGTGGGCGTTGACAGGTCCCGTGGAACTCCAGCATTTTGGCATTCACTATTTACCTCTCCTGTTTGTGTTGGATGTTTTATAACTTCTCTGCTGATCTACTGGCTTGCAACTAGGGCAGAGCAGCCAACACTGTTGTAGATGTAGCCAACACTGTTGCAGATTCCTGTAGACTCTTCCCCATAGATTCATCACCAGTGGAGACTGTATCACCCTGGGATTCTGTGCTGTCTGTGCTGGCATCTGTGCTCAGCTTGCTTGTTCTTGGCTGCCTCCCTCCCATTTGCAATTGAGACAGACTTTTTCTGGCAATCTTTGAAATTATCGTCTGCTGGTAATTTGTTACACTCCCAATATTTGTGGATTCTGCCAGTTTAGAGCTAATTCAGATGCTGGATTTGCTAATTAGTCTGAGGGTTGTAGGAGAATGTCAGAAAGAAACATGTGTCCTCTCTGCCATCATGGCTCCACCCCTGGAAGTTATGGAATTATTGTTCTATAAAAATAAAAAGATGAACAAGCTGATTTTAAAAAGACCTTGAAAGATTTACACCAATTGAAGCTGAGTGAAGCAAGCAGAACCTGGAATATATTGTACATAATAATAGCAAGAATGTGCAATGATCAACTATGAAAGACTTGATTCTTCTCAGTGGTTCATTAATCCAAAGCAATCCCAATAGACTTTGGACAAAAAATTCCATCTATATTCAGAAAAAGAAGTATAAAGACAATGTAAAGCAACATATGTAATGTTCTCTTCTTTTTTCTGTTTTTTTAATCTCTCCTATCACTTTTTTTTGTTCTGATTTTTTCTCCCAACATGATTCATCATGCAATGTGTATTAAAATTAAATATATTTTTAAAATGTTAGAAATAAAAAAGAAATATTTTTTTATAACTTTTTATTGACAGAACCCATGCCAGGGTAATTTTTTTTACAACATTTTCCCTTGCACTCACTTCTGTTCCGATTTTTCCCCTCCCTCCCTCCACGACCTCCCCTAGATGGCAAACAGTCCTATATATGTTAAATATGTCACAGTATATCCTAGATACAATATATGTGTGCAGAACCAAACAATTCTCTTGTTGCACAGGAAGGATTAGATTCAGAAGGTAAAAATAACCCAGGAAGAAGAGCAAAACTGCAAACAGTTTACATTCATTTCCCAGTGTTCTTTCTTTGGGTGTAGCTGCTTCTGTCCATCATTGATGAATTGAAACTGAGTTAGATCTCTTTGTCAAGGAAATCCACGTCCATCAGAATACATCTTCATACAGTATCATTGTTGATGTATATTATGATCTCCTGGTTCTGCTCATTTCACTTAGCCTCAGTTCATGTAAGTCTCTCCAAGTATTCATCCTGCTGGTCATTTCTTACAGAACAATAATATTCCATAACGTTCATATACCACAATTTACCCAACCATTCTCCAATTGATGGGAATCCATTCATTTTCCAGTTTCTAGCCACTACAAACAGGGTTGCCACAAACATTTTGGCACATACAGGTCCCTTTCCCTTCTTTAGTATCTCTTTAGGGTATAAGCCCAGTAGTAGCACTGCTGGGTCAAAGGGTATGCACAGTTTGACAGAAATGTTAAACAAGAAGGTAATTCTTATGTTTTAATATATTAATTTGTTATAATCCAGTTGACTGACAATTATGTGATATACAAAAAAATCTAAAAATTATACAAAGTTCCAAAAAGTAGAATCAGAAAAATGACATGCAGAGCATAATCATATAACAGGAAAAACAAACAAACAAAAAATGAATGTACGTAGAATCACTTAAAGAAAGTGAAAAATCATGACAGTACTTTATATGTAAAAGTTGATGAATTTCTACATGAATGAATGTTTACTAAGTATGTATAGTCATGTTTTAATTTAATGTTTACTGTTGTTTTTAATAAATCACTTAATTTAATTAATAAAAAGAAACCCTGGAATATAGTTTCCACAATCATACTCTTCTTGGCCATCTTCCTGATTTTTCACCATAAACTTCCAATCAGAAGGAACCTGCTATTTATTCATTCAGCTTTTGGAAAGGTTTTAAGAGAAGTTTATCTTGATGTTGTCTAAATACCACATTCCAACTTTTACTCTTTTTCTCTCTTCTACTACTTTTGCTCTCTAAAACTTAGAATATGTCTAATTCCTACTTAACATGACATATGTTATAACAGCTATTACATAACCTAAATTCTTCACCTGCATTCTTCTCCTCTCTAGTCTAAACATCCTTAACTCCATCAGTTGACATAATATAGAATCCATTAGTAAACATTTCTTCAATGAATGTGCACATAGATATGTTTACTCTTCACTGTCCTTCTCACCAGCTCAGAATTATGGGTAGGACTGAATTTAGAATGGGCTTATTAGGTATTTTAAATCTTAAGGGCAGCTTTTAGAAACAATTGAATTTTTTAATCACAATGTAATATTAACTTTTTACATTATTGTTATTGTTGTTTTTTGTTATTGTAACACTTAACAATAACCCTAATAATATGTGTACCACTTTGGTTGAAAATACAGATTACACTGAAAGATTTATCCAAAGTATGATTCAAGGATAATCCACAGGTTTTCAGCAGTGATCCTTGAAGTATTTAACTTTGACATGAAAACAATTATGTTAAAGAATACATTGAAAATGTGTTTGAATCGTGTGTCATAAGAACTCAAGATAAATTTGTCTTTGCAGCAGTTCATGCTTCATTAAAATGTTATTTTTGAACTTTTCACATGATTTTATTTCCCCTAAAAATATTCACATTTTTATCCCTACATTTTTTTTACCTTTGCATCAGGAGGTGGTTTACTGTTAAAAAAAAAAAAAACCAAAAAAACCTCTTATTCAAAAAAAAAATTTCTTAAGCCATATGAACATATAAATATGTGTGTGCACCATATACATATACAAACATACATAGCATTCACATATATGTATATGTGTGTATTCATATGGTGTGTATGTATATTTGTATAAATATTATATATATATAGTAAGAAGATACAAAAATGCAAACATTATGATTTTAGGCATAGCCTTCAATTTTAAAAATTTCAGTAAATAAAGATTTGATTTTATATTGTTTTCATAAATTATATCTTGTCTGGTGGAGAAATTTCTGGAGGTAAGCAAGTATTTTTTCAACTAGTATCACTTATGAAAGTAATGTTTGTGAATGAACACTCAGCATGCAGAATTATCCTAACTGTGGTCATCTTTGTTTTTTATAAAAATCAGAGTCTTTAACTGGTACTCTCCCTTTGAAGGGAGAATAGAATATTGGTGATATCATTAATTTATGAAATAGTTATCTCTGTGCTCTTTCCAGTAGTCTAATTTTAGCAAGCTAGAGTGGGCTTCAGGTTTTTTCTCATAAAACAAAAGTAATATGATTTGCTTTACCTACATTACAGTCTTAAGAGATATGAATAGATGTCCCTCTTTATTATTCCCCCCCCCACCCAGGTAAGATAAGAGGAAAGCTCATGTATTAGAACCCAGGGAGCCTAAGGCAAAGTCTCTGTTTCAATATGTTAGTTGAAGAAGATGGCTAGAGTGAAGTTGGCATAGCTTAGAACTGATTGGGAAGTTTATACACAATGACATACATACATATATATGTATGTATATACTATATATATATATATATATATATATATATATATATATATATAATATCCCTTGATTAAGGACATTAGTAACACCATTTCCAAAGGTGATAAATTAAGGAGAGGCAAACATAGTTCTGAGTAAGAAAAGAATTTGACAATTATACCACAGTGTCCATTGGTAAATAGAGCAACTTACATCTACCTTGTCAATATGACTTTTGCAACATCTCTTGAATAAAATCCCTTCTCTCTTCTGATATTCTCACTTGTCTGGGGCAGGTCCTTATCACCTAACACTGGTAATATTGTAATAGTATTCTAGTGAGTCAGCCTGTCTCATATATTTTATCATTCCAATCTATTCTCTTATTCAGCCAAGATGATTTTCCTAAAGCACAGGTCAGTCATGTTACTCCCCCATTCAAGGAACCCAAGTGACTAAATATCAAAGATAAAACCCTCTCCTTGGAATTCAAAGTCTTTAATAATCTAGCCCTTTCTTGTTTTTCCAATATTTTTACATCTTATTTCCCAACAGGTACTCCAGTTAGACTGCCTTCCTTACTATTCTACAAACAATACAATCAATTTATTGATTTGGGCCACTTTATCTGGCTCTCCCAGTGCATTGAATGCTCTCCATATTCATTTCTACCTTCTAGCTTCTCTGTTTTCCTTAATTCTCAACTAAAATTCCACATCCAAAATGACTAACAGGATGATTTCAGGGAGGCCTGGAGAAAGTTACATGAATTGATACTAAGTGAAATGAGTAGAACCAGGAGATCATTATACACTTCAACAACAACAATACTATATGATGATCTATTCTGATGGATGTGTCTCTCTTAAACAATTAGATGATCCAAACTAGTTCCAATTGTTCAGTAAGGAAGAGAATCAGCTACACCCAGAGAGAGAACTATGGGAAATGAGTGTGGACCACAACATAGCATTTCCATTCTTTCTGCTATTGTTTGCTTGCATTTTTGTTTTCCTTATCAGGTTTTATTCTTTCTTTCTAGATCTGACTTTTCCTGTGTAGCAACATACCTGTATAAATTTGTACACATATTTACACATATTTAAGATGTACTTTGACATATTTAACATATAGGGACTACCTGCCATCTAGGGGATCGGGTTGGGGGAAGGAGGCAAAAAGTTGAAATAGAAGGTTTGTTTTGCAAGGGTCAATGCTGAAAAATTACCCATATGTATGGTAATGCAAGGTAATTTTGTAAAAAAAAAAAAAGCTATAATAAAAAAAAAAAGATAGGAAAAAATTCCACATCCTACATGTATTCTTTCCCAACCTTTAACTCTAGTGACTTCTCTCAATTAATTACTTCCTATTTATCCAAAATTTAGCTTTTTAAAATTTTTTTGTCTTCCCTATTTGATTATGAGCTCCTTAAGGGCAGGAACTATCTTTTGTTTCTTTTTTGTATCCCAGGTATTGTCACACAGTAGGTATTTAATAAATGTTTCCTCATTAGTGGGGAGAAGGGCAAAATTACTGAGCACTCAGATGATGGTTGCCAATTTCATTTTAGCTCATATAACAGAAAAGCAATGATGAGAGAAAAAATTAATCCAAACAAATTGCTCCAGGGTAAAGCAAAGAAAAATTTCTGAAAGATATAGTATTTAAGTTGGTTCTTAAAGGAAGAGAAAAATTCTAACAGGTGGAGATGAGGAAGTAGTAAATTCTAGGCTTTGAATGAATGTTGGTGTCCTTGAGCCAGTTTGTGTTAGCAAGTCAGAGACATATTATTAAATTTGCTGATCATGAGATATTTAGTGATTCCCCTACACTCTGAAAATCAGCAAACATTAAAAATCAACTTGATTTATGATTTTCTTGACTGTCTAGCCTTAAGAAAATGTAGGGAAAATGCTAGTAATACAGAAAAGGGAATAGCCAATTGTTAAACATTTGCCAGTAGCCCCAATAGATAGATACATATATACATACATACATACATATTTTGATAGATAGATGGATGGATGGATGTATAATAGGTAGATGAATGATAGATAAGCATGCACATATATACACATATAAATATATACATGCATATGTTCATATATGTTTACATACATAAGTTTTGTATTAATGAACAAGGGTAGCTAGATCACAAAGTACATAAAATGTCAACCCTTGAGTCTGATGTCGGGAAGACTTGAGTTCATATCTTTCTTTTTTTTTTTAATAGCCTTTTATTTACAGGTTATATTCATAGGTAACTTTACAGCATTAACAATTGCCAAACCTCTTGTTCCAATTTTTCACCTCTTATCCCCCACCCCCTCCCCCAGATGGCAGGATAACCAGTAGATGTCAAATATATTAAAATATAAATTAGATACACAATAAGTATACATGACCAAACCGTTATTTTGCTGTACAAAAAAGAATCAGATTGAGTTCATATCTAACCTCAGATTTTAACTAGCTATGTGAACCTGAGAATATCAGTTAATCCTGTTTGTCTCTATTTTCTCATTTGTAAAATGAGCTGGAGAAAGAAATGACAAATCACTCCAGAAAACACCAAGAGGGGTCATAAAGAGATGGATATGACTGAAATGCCTGAACAACAATATGAATGAACAAAAAAGGTAATAACATTCCACATTTTGAGGAGAGCAAGAAATCTAGTTTGTCTTTCTTTGAGAATGCATAAAGAGCAATGATGTGAAATGAGATTGGAAAAGAAGATTTGAACAAGTTGATCACAGAAGATATAGGGCTTCAGTAGGCAGGGGCAACATTTAGATTTCCACCTAAGGAGTTTGTATTTTATCCTAGAAGGTGACTCTCAAGATTTTTTCAGCAGGAAAGTGGCATATTCAGATCTGTAGGTTAATAATACATTTGGACTTTAAATGTTGGACAATAGGAAGACATTTCAAATTCCCAAGTATTATTGCAAAACAATAAGGTTTAAGAAGGTTTAGGAAGGGAAAAAGGACATGAGTTCATGTGTGAAGTGATAATAGTTTTAATCACAGTAATAGAAGCAGGAATGAAATAGAGGAGATAATTCTAAATAATTTGGAAAAAAACAAGGAAATAACAGAACTTGGTGACATGTAGGATCTAAGCAGTAAAAGAAACTAAGACATCTGACTTGAGAAAGTGTAATAACTAATGAAACATATAACTTTTGGGCAGCTAGATAGTGCAATGGATAGACAACTCTGTCTGAAGTCAGAAAGTCTCATCTTCTTGAATTTAAACTTGGTCTCAGAGTTTTACCAGTTTTGTGATCCTAAGAAAGTCATTCCACCTTCTTTGCCTCAGTTTCATGATCTGAAAAATAATGTGAAGAAGAAAATACAAATCCTTCCAGTTTTTTTTTTTTTCTAAGAAATGGAGTATAAAAGAGTCAGTCATGATGACTGAAAATGTCTGAATAACAACAACTAAAATATAACATTTACTAAAATATGAGATTTGGAATGAGGCAAGTTTGAAGTTAAATGATAATTAAGGAGGAACATCCACAAGCCATCCAGTGCAGTGGCCTAGTAGGAGAGTGAGAATTCAGATAAACAACTACTTTACTATCATGCATTTCCCTGCCCATACTATTTAAAAATTAAGCTAGCCACTAGGCTAATAAGGCTGACAGAGTTGGATGGGGTATCATCTTTTATAAGCCAGTTGTGATTTGTGTTTTTTGACACTGTTAGACTGTGGGGAACTTCTCTTTGTCCAATGCTCCCAGCTAAAACCATTCCATAATAACTTTCCATGAGACCTTAAGCATTGTTTGCTCAATTCAAAACACAGTCCTTGTATACTCCTTTTCCAACATGCCATCATTTCAATTTTAGATCAATCTACTGGAAATCAAATTTAGTCAAGCTGTCCCTAACCCTGGTTCAAATAATCCTGGATTGGGGACCTAAAGGGGCAGAGAGGATAGAGACCTCTTAGGTCTCTTAGGATATCTTGAATCTGCATATTAACACCTTGGTCCATACAGTTCATGAGAAAAATCTAAGAAATATTGAGATTGAGATAACTATTGTGAATTGAAATGGAGTTATCCTATAAGTATTTTTAAATATGATACTAAAACACTGTTGAAAAATCAATGATAAAAGATATAAAAATAATTTCAAAAAAATATTGAAAGTATAGTTCTATGAAAAAAATCTAAATTATTATTAATCAGAGAAGCAAATTAAGCAACTCTGAGGCACCACTACATACAGCGCAGATTGTCTAAGATGACAGGGAAAGATAATGATGAATGTTGGAAGGAATGTGAGAAAACTACATTGTTGGTGGAGTTATGAACTGACCCAAACATTCTGAAGAGCAATTTGGAACTATGTCCAAAGGGCTATCAAACTGTGTATGCCCTTTGAACCAATAGTGTGTCTACTGAGTATATATTCTAAAGAGATCCTAAAAAAGGGGAAAGGACTTATGTGTGCAAACATATTTGTGGCAGCCTTTTTTTTTGCAGCAACAAGAAACTGGAAACTGAGTGGATATCCATCAATTGAAGAATGGCTGAAAAAGTTATGGTATATGAATGTTATACAATATTATTGTTCTATAAGAAATAATCAACAGAATGATTTTAGAGAGGATTGGAGAGACTTACATGAACTGATGCTAAGTGAAGTGAGTAGAACCAGGAGAATATGGTACACAGCAACAGCAAGATTACATGATGATCAATTCTGATGGATGTGGCTTTTTTCAACAACAAGGTAATTCAGGCCGGTTCCAATGGTCTTGTGAGAAAAAGAGCCATCTGCACCCATAGAGAGGTCTGTGGGGACTGAGTGTAGAACATAACATAGCATTTTCACTCTATCTGTTGTTGTTGTTTGCTTGCATTTTGTTTTCTTTCTTCTTTTTCCCCTTTTTCATCAGATTTTTCTCATGCAGCATGATAATTATGGAAATATGTATAGAAGAATTGCACATGTTTAACATATTAGATTACTTGCCATCTAGGGGAGCAGATGAGGAGAAGAGGAAGAAAAAGATTTGCAGCACAAGGTTTTGTAAAGGTGAATAATGAAAATAATCATGCATGTTTTAAAAATAAAAAACTTAAAACAAAAAAAAGTAAAATAAATAAACTAAATATGAATATACCTTAAAAATCAAGGATGAAGAGGCAGATTTGATATCAAAATAAGGTGGTCATCAAAACCAAAAGCAAAAATAAAGTTATGGAAAAAAGTGAGTTTTTCCTTCAAGTATGCAGATATGTAGAAATAAAAAGAATAGAATCAGTGGTAGTGTCTTAGGGGACCTCAGATACTTCCCAATTTTGTAATTTTGTATAAATGACTTTAAGTTTGTTTGAATAAGATTATTTGCATTTAAAATGTTGATTATAACATCATTCTACTTTTCAGGGTTATTATGAAAATCAAATGAAATAATAGTGATTAAGAAAAAAAAATCTTATCACAATATCTAGTATAGATTAGGCAAATCGTTATTCCCTTCTTTTTTCCCTTAATAGAAGATCAGAAGAAATAGAAAAGGGAACAGTAAATGGTAAAGGAAACAGAAAAGGAAAATTCAAAGAGCCAGAGAAGTTAAAATTTAATATAATAGCAAATAGTTTATTTTTTTTTACTATACCTTTTTTTTTTGACAAAACATATGCACAGGTAATTTTTCAACATTGACCCTTGCAAAACTTCTGTTTCATCTTTTCCCCTCCTTCCCTCTATACCCTCCCCTAGATGGCAGGTAGTCCCATGCATGATAAATATGTTAAAGAATATGTTAAATACAACATATGTATACACATTTATATATTGTCTTGCTACACAAGAAAAATAGGCTTTAAAAAGAAGGTAAAAATAACCTGGGAAGAAAGACAAAAATGCAAGCAAACAATAACAGAAAGAGTGGAAATAATAGCAAATAATTTCATGTGGAATTGACATTCAATGCTGAAAATAATAAAAAAAGAATGAGGACTTATAAAAAACTATTAAACTTGACAAGGGAGTTAACTATGTTTCAATAGATCAGTTGTTTTAGAAATGTAGGTTTAGATACCAGATTATAGAGAGTTACATTAAAAAAAATGATTGGAGAGGAATTGGAGCAAATTATTATAGAATATTTAAATTTATTTTTATTTAAATATTTAATTTTAAAAATTTAACAAGACATTTCAATATTAACAATTATTAAAATAGTAACAACTAAATCAAATTATGGAAAATTTCTCAAAGGAGGTGATTTTCAAGATGAATGAAGAAGGTACTGGAAGAAAAGTTGGAAGGCATGGGAAGGGCATGCAGAAAGGTACTTAGTTAGATCTAAAAAAATTAGTGCTTAGAATTTGGAGTTGGAGAAAGAGAGAGAGAGAGAGAAAGAGAGAGAGAGAGAGAATGAATGGACAATTATATATATGCTCCTCAGAGGTCTTTAAATATATTAAAGGCAAGAGAGAAGCTAACAGATCCAGAGAGGAGTGGCCTTATTAAATAATGAGTAAATGAAGAAATAAATGCATAAACAGTAAAAAGTATGGTTGTGGCTGATTTATCTAAGAACTATGTTTTGTACATAGTGGCAAAGGAAAAAAAAAAGTAGAGACAGGGAAGCTTAGGAGAAGGGTGTGACAAAATATTCTATAAGGGGAAAAAATGCAAATATGCAATACCTCTCATGCAGAAAATAGGCTCTTCTGAACACAAAAGGAATTTAATCCTATAGATTAAATGATTTTTTAAAAGTAGGCAAGTCACCCTTGTAAGTTTCCTTTCCTCAGGATCATTCCGTATAGGTCACTGAGCCTAGTATTGGTATAAGGCTGACAGGTTAGACAGATCATTGATCTTTTTTAAGGCATTTGTGGATTTTTGGTTCTATGACATTACTCAGCTGTAGGAAACACCCCATCCACCAATATTTTCTTATGTACACAGGCTGTCAGAAACTCAAAGTAATTTTATATTTAAAAAGCAGGGAGAAAACACCTTTAAATGACCTAAAAGGTCTTCCAACAGTAGTCACAGTTCTGAGATGATTGAGAGGATTTCTGTTGACAGATATAGCTTGATGGACTAGAAATCAATTTGATCAGATGTTGTTATGGATTACAGTGGCCTTGGCTAATTGCAAAAGATTGTCTTCCTAGATCCCCTAGTTTTCAAAGCAGACTTCCGGCAGATATACACAAGATTAACCTGCAGGCTTGACAGTTTTTCTTAATGATCTGTCACAAGGGCAACCCTGAAATCATCACAGCACTTGTCCCCCAAGCAATTTGAATGGTGCCTCCACAGGCCTTGTACCATCTTTCCAGAGCCATTTCCTGTTGCATTAGGAAGATGCAGAGTAGTCATTCCCTTGCTCTCATACTTTGAGTGGAGGAGTAGTAAGGAGAGTGTAAATATGAAAAAAATAAATGAGTGTCAAAAGTGACTTCATTTATATGTAAGACTTCTTGATAAATCAATAAAAAGTCTAGTCAGACTGGACTGGTAGTCTCCAGGACTTGAACCAAATTATTGGAGAGAAGATCTGGCAAAATAAGGCTGTAGTATTTAATAGATCTTGATAAAATAAAAGTAGAAAGACCAAATTATCATGATCTCAAAAGTAAAAATTCAACAGAAGAAAAAAATTAAATGCTCAGCAAAGTCAGGAAAAAACAAGGGGTATGGCACACAATGGAATGAAGAGGGAGAAAAATAAGGAAAGAACAAATATTAAATTTGCTATATTTCTAAGAGCTGATATGTGATTCATTAGATTTGAGAAGTCAGATGGCAGAGAAATAATTTTAGTATGTAAATTATAGGTATGATTATGTAGCTAAAAGGATTATTTTTTAAATTCACATGAAACAACTAATATATCCAAATCAGTGTTTTCTTATATTAACCTACATAGATGAGTTCTTTACTAAAATATGAATGCAGTATCTTTTTTTAAATTCCTAAAAACTAGATTACAAGTAATAAATAATTTTATTTATTTTTTATTATACATTTATATATATAAAACATATGGATGGGTAATTTTTCTACATTGACCCTTGCAAAAACTTCTGTTTCAATTTTTCCTCTCCCTCCTTCCACCCCGTCCCTTAGATGGCAGGTAGTCCCATACATGTTAAATATGTTATATACAATATATGTATACAAAATTATATATTTATCTTGTGGCACAAGAAAGATCAGATTTAGAAAAAAGATAGAAATAGCCTGAGAAGAAAAAAAAACAAAAATGCAAGCAAACAATAACAGAAAGAATGAAAATGTTATTTTGCAGTCCATACTCATTTCCCAGGGATCTTTCGCTGGGTGTAGCTGGTTCTGTTCATTACAGATCAATTGGAACTGATTTGGATCCTCTCATTGTTGAAGAGCAATGTCCATCAGAATTGATCACCATGTAGTATTGTTGTTGAAGTGTATAATGATCTCCTGGTTCTGCTAATTTCACTTAGCATCAATTCATGTAAGTCTTTCCAAGCCTCTCTGTATTCATCCTCCTGATCATTCCCTACAGAACAACAATATTCCATAACATTTATGAACATATCACAATTTATTCAGCCATTTTCCAATTGCTGGCCATCCCTTCAATTTCCAGTTTCTAGCCACTACGAAAAGGGTTGCCACAGACATTTCTGTGCATACAGGTCCCTTTCCCTTCTTTAATATCTCTTTAGGATATAAGCTTAGGAGTAACACTGCTGGATCAAAGCATATGGACAGTTTGAGATCTTTTTGAGCCTCTCCAGAATGGTTGGATCAGTTCACAACTCCACCAACAATGCATCAGTGTTCCAGTTTTCCCACATCTCCTCCAACATTCATCATTATCTTTTCCTGCCATCTTAGCCAATCTGACAGGTGAATAGTGGTTACTCAGAGTTGTCTTAATTTGAATTTCTCTGATCAACAATGATTTGGAATACCTTTTCATATTGCTAGAAATAGTTTCCATTTCTTCATCTGAAAATTGTCTGTTCATACCCTTTGACCATTTATCAATTAGGGGATGGCTTGATTTCTTATAAATTAGAGTTTTGGTGACTGCTGCTTTATAATATAATTTTAGATCAGGTACAGTTAAGCCACCTTCATTTGATTTTCTTTTTATTAGTTCCCTTGAAATGCTTGACCTTTTGTTCTTCCAGATGAATTTTGTTACTTTTTCTAAATCATTAAAATATTTTCTTGGAAGTCTGATTGGTATAGCACTAAATAAAAAGATTAGTTTAGGTAGTATTGTCATCTTTATTATATTCACTTGGCCTATCCAAGAGCACTTAATATTTTTCCAATTGTTTAAATCTGACTTTATTTGTGTGGAAACTGTTTTGTAATTTTGCTCATATAAAATTCCTGATTTTCCTTTAATAGATAGATTCCCAAATATTTTATGCTATCAACAGTTATTTTGAATGGAATTTCTCTTTGTATCTCTTGCTATTGGATTTTGTTAAAGATGTATAAAAATACTGAGGATTTATATGGATTTATTTTGTATCATACAACTTTGCTAAATTTGTGAATTATTTCTAAGAGCTTTTTAGTAGAATTACTGGGGTTCTCTAAGTATACCATCATATCATCTGCAAAGAGTGATAATTTGGTTTCCTCATTACCTACTCGAATTCCTTTAATCTCTTTCTCAACTCTTAATGCTGAAGCTAGCATTCCTAATACAATATTGAATAGTAATGGTGATAGTGGCAAACTTGTTTCATCCCTGATCTTATTGGGAATGGTTCCAGTTTATCCCCATTGCATATGATGCTTACTGATGGTTTTAAATAGATGCTCCTGATTATTTTAAGGAAAAATCCATTTATTCCTATATTCTTAAGTGTTTTTTTTACTAGGAATGGATGCTGGATTTTGTCAAATACTTTTTCTGCATCTATTGAAATGATCATATTTTTTGTTAATTTGGCTATTGATATAGTCAATCATGCTAATATTTTTCCTCATGTTGAACCAGCCCTGAATTCCTGGTATAAATCCTAGTTGGTTATGGTGTATTATCCTGGGGATGATTTTCTGTTTTCTTTTTGATAATATTTTATTTAAGATTTTAGAATCAATATTCATTAGGGAGATTGGTCTATAATTTTCTTTTTCTGTTTTCAACCTACCTGGTTTAGGTATCAGTATTATGTCTGTGTCATAATATAAATTTGGTAGGACTCCTTCAATCCCTATTTTTTTCAAATAACTTATGTAACATTTGAGTTGTTTTTTTTTTTTTTTTTTTTTTTTTTTTTTTTTAATGTTTGGTAGAATTCACATGTAAATCCATCTAGTCCTGGGGATTTTTTCTTAGGGAGTTGATTAAAAACTTGTTCAATTTCTTTTTCTAAAGTGGGACAGTTTAACCAATTTACTTCTTCCTCTGCTAATCTGGGCAAGCTATATTTTTGAAGGTATCCTTTCATTTCATTTAAGTTATCGAATTTATTGGCATAAAGTTGGACAAACTAACTGCTAATTATTGCTCTAATTTCCTCTTCATTAGTGGAGAAGGGAGAAGATCATAGGAGATGGGGACCAGATCATATTCACCTTTGGATCTAGAGACAAATTGTTTTTATTGTTCTCAGGGTTTGAAGTCTGCTCTCTTTCTGTATAGAAGCTATCAATAGTTAGAGCATGCTTTGCTTTTTTTGCTTGTTTTGAAAAAAAAATCAAAACAAAAACATACAGTTTGCTTATCGGGGGCAGTGCCGTATTTCCAAGGTGATTACAGACAACAGGAAGTGTCAGTGAAGGGGCAGTGGAACAGCCACTGGCTGCACAGGAATTAGCAGTTGTGCCAAAATCAGCAGCAGCACTAAAAGGCAGCTACTAGGGTTATGCTGGGATCAGTAACTGTGGCTGTGCTTGGGATCACACTGAGTCACTCAGGGTGCTAGATGGATGTGGCTAAGTCCCAAGAGACTGTAGCTTTTGGGCTTATAGTCTTTACCCCTTGTGTTTATAGTTTTCTGTTGATCTACTGGCTTGCTGCCAGGCAAAGTAGCTCAAACTGTGGTAAAGTTCTCCCCCACAGATTTTCTGCTGGCCCCTCTAGTCTGCTCAGGATGAGCTGTTTCCTGTGCTCTCACTGCCAACTTGCCTGATGCCTGCACCTGGTCTAGCTCCATTCCATCCTCACCTGTGAGCAAAAACAGACACTTTCTGGTGAATTTTAAGAATATCTTCCATCGGTAATGTGTTGTACTCCCAATATTTGTGAGTTCTGACAGTCAAGCACTAATTCCAAGGCTGAATATAGTTAAAATAGATCAAGGAGAAAGGAGAGTTTAGGAAGATGCCTGTATACTTTCTGCCATCTTGGCTCTGCCCCACAAGTCATAAATAATTATTTTCTTTACATTCTTTTTTAATTTTATTTTTCTTGATATCTTCTGTTTGTACATTATCAGAGGGTCCTTCATCCACCCTCACACACAGAGCCATCTTATATAACAAGTAGTATTTGTAAAGATTTAAAAAACCAAGAAAAGAAGAGGAAAAAATATTAACATATTCAATTAATACAGTTTTAAAAGTCTGAAAACATGTACAATAGACTAAATCCATAAACCTAGAAATCTCCATGAAGGGCACTTTTCATATCTATTTATTCAAATCATGCTTAAATTTTGTTAAATTTTCTCTTAATTATTTGGTGTGCATTTGTTCTTTTCATACATATTATTGTAGTAGTTGTGTGTATTCTCTTTTTAGATCTACTTCTCTTGGTAACAGTCAATTTAGATGTTCCCATGCATATCTATATTCTTCACTTACATAATTTCCTATAGCATGGTAATATTCCAAATGATTCATATATCATTTATTTAATTGTTTGCCAGTATATAAGTATCTACTTTATTTCCAATTTTTTGCTACCACAAAAAAATTTACTGTTGTAAATGTTTTAGTACATTTAGAGATTTCTTCCTTCTTGGTGGCTTTCTTAGAGTTTAAACCCAATAACAAAGCATCTAGTTCAAAGGCTAGAGATATTTTCTTCACTTTATTGGGACAAATACAAATTATTTTTCAAAATTCCTGTACCATTTCATAGTTCAACCATCCCCTCTAACATGGACTATTTCTAATTTTGTGAATTTGGTTAAGAATATATCTTTTACCCATAGACATATATGATAAACTTTTCATCTTTTCTTATAGTATCTTTAATATTTAGTCATGCATTAATTTAGAATGTATTTTAAATATGGTGAAGTGTTGATCTATCTTAATTTCTATCAGACTACCTTTCAGTGTCTTACCACTTTTTATAAAAGATTTCCCCTCTTCTCACTTCACCAAAGTGAGAAGATATTTTATATTTTCCATTTTATCAAAAATTATATTGTTGAATTCCATTATTTCTGATTCTTCATTTTTGATTCTGTTTCACTGATTAATTAATTTATTTTTTAACCAATACTAGATGATTTTGATTACTGATGTTTCTAATATAATTGGAGGTCTGGAAATGCTATTTTCCATTTCTCTACATCTTTTAATGTTTTGGTGTTCTCAAGTGTTTGTTTTCTCAAAAGAGTGATTTTATTATTTTATTAAGTTCTATAAAGTATTCCATTGGTAATTTGATTTATATAGCATTAAAAGTGTAAACTAACTTTAGTTGTACTATATATTCATATATATAATATATATACCTAATATTAATATTGGCACAATATACCCAGTAACCCTGACTATTCCTTTAGTTATTTAAGTTTCATTTCTTTAAGAAGTATTTTTTTTTATTAAAACTATACAAATTTTCTATGTCCTTTGCTAGATAAATGGTTAGGTATTTTATGGATTTTATATTTATATGGAATGAGATTTCTCTTTCTATTATAATTTTTGAGATTTTGTTACAAACATTGAAAAATACTATCAATTTGGGAGGTTTATTTTATACTCCCAAATTTTGCTTAAACTCAGCCCAATTGGCATGTTTACTGGATTCCCAATGATTCTGCAAGTATACCTGCATATCAGCAAATAGGGATGATTTTATTCCCTCTTTACTTATCTTTATCCCTCTAATTATTTTCTTTTGTGTTATAGATCATTCTAGCTTTTGTAGAACTCAATTCAATTTTCCTCTCACTTAACAGTAAAAGATTTAGTATATCCCTATTTCATATAATCCTCATTTTTGATTTTTGAAAATATTTTTATGACACTAAAAATCTACTTCTTTGCCTGTACATTGAGGAGTTTTGTTTTATTTTGTTTTTAATATGAGTTTGCTACATTTTGTCAAAAGCTTTTTTCCAGTTCTACTATGATGAACATGGGGTTTTTGGATGCTTTGGTTTTTATAATTATTGTGCTAATTATCTCTTAATGTTATAGCATTTTTGCAACCCTGATATTAATCTCACTTAGTCATAATGAATCATTTCTTGGATAAATTGGTGTAGTCTGACAGAATGTTGTTGAAAAACATTGAATCAATATTCATTAATAATATGAGAGTTTTATTCTTTCCTAATTTATTTGTTAATATTATATTTATCTTACAAGATAATTCTGTTAAGATTTTTTCTTTTTCAATTTTGAGAATTAATTTTGAAGTATGCATATTAAACTCTTAAAACTTTGATAAAGTTTTGTGAATCCATCAGGGACAGAAAGTTTAGTAATTGCTTTAGAAATTTTTTTTTTCTGAAATCTGGTTATTATAGACCAATCTCCCTAATCAATATTGATGCAAAAATTATAAATAAAATATTAGCTAAGAAATTACAGAAAATCATCCTTAGGATAATACATCATGATCAAGTAGGATTTATACCAAGAATGGAAGGCTGGTTCAATATTAGGAAAACTATTAGCATAATCAACTATAGCAATAACCAAATTAACAAAAAACATATAGTTATCTCAATACTTGCAGAAAAACATTTGATAAAATCCAACATTTATTCCTATTAAAAACACTAGAGAATATAAGATGAAATGGAATTTTCCTTAAAATTGTCAGTAGCATCTATTCAAAACCATCAGCAAGCATCATATGTGATGGGGATAGACTGGCACCATTTCCAATAAAATCAGGGATCAAACAAGGTTTCCTATTATCACCATTACTATTCAATATTATATTAGAAATGCTAGCTTTGGCAATAAGAGATGAAAAAGAGATTAAAGGAATTTGAGTAGGTAATGATGAAACCAAATTATCACTTTTTTGCAGATAATATGATGGTATACTTAGAGAACCCTAGACAATAAACTATACATTTATTATAATAATCCACAACTTTAGCAAAGTTTCAGTATACAAAATAAATCCTCAAAAAACCTCAACATTTTTATACATCTTTAACAAAATCCAACAGCAAGAGATACAAAGAGAAATTCTATTTAAAATAATTGGTGATGGCATAAAATATTTGGGAATCTATCTGCCAAGGGAAATTTAGGAACTATATGAGCAAAACTACAAAACACTTTCCACAAAAAAAGTCAGATCTAAACAACTGGAAGAACATCAAGTGCTCTTAGATTGGTCAAATAAAGATGACAATACTACCTAAACTAATCTATTGATGTACTGTTATACCAATCAGACTCCCAAGAAACTATTCTACTGAACTTGAAAAAATAACAACAAAATTCATCTGGAAGAACAAAAGGTCAAGAATTTCAAGGGAAGTAATGAAAAAAGAAATCAAAGGTGGCCTAGCTGTACCTGATCTAAAACTATATTATAAAGCATCGGTCATCAAAACCATTTGGTATTGGCTAAGAAACAGACTACATGATTAGTGGAATAGGTTATGTTCATAGGCCAAAATAGTCAATAACTTGAGCAATCTAGTGTTTGACAAACCCAAAGACCCTGGATTTTGGGATAAGAATTCACTATTTGACAAAAACTGCTGGGAAAATTCGAAACTACTATGACAGAAACTAGATATTGACCCACACTTTACACTATATACCAAGATAAGGTCAAAATGGGTTCATGATTTAGATATAAAGAATGAGATTATAAATAAATTAGAAGAACATAGGATAGTTTACCTCTCAGAACTGTGGAGGAGGAAAGAATTTGTGACCAAAGAAGAATTTGTGACCAAAGAAGAACTAGATATCATTATTGATCACAAAATAGATAATTTTGATTATATTAAGTTAAAAAGGTTTTCTACAAATAAAACTAATGTGGAAAGGATTAGAAGGGAAGCAATAAACTGGGAAAAACATTTTTACATTCAAAAGTACTGATAAAAGCCTTGTTTCTTTTCTTATTTTTTTCTGAGGCAATTGGCATTAAATGACTTGTCAGGATCACATAGCTAGGAAGGGTTAAGTGTCTGAGACCCGATTTGAACACTCAGGTCCTCCTGACTTCAGGGCTGGTGCTCTATCCACTGCATCATCTAGGTGCAGCAGGATAGTTTCAGAAAAGCCTGGAGAGAAGCTAAGTGAAATGAGCAGAACCAGGAGATCATTATACACAGCAACAACAAGACTATATGATAATCAGTTCTGATGAATGTGGCTCTCTTCAACAATGAGATGATTCAAACCAGTTCCAATTGTTCAGTGATGAAGAGAGCCACCTAAACCCAGAGAGAGGACTGTGGAAACTGAATGTGGACCACACCATAGCATTTTCACTCTTTCTATTATTGTTTGCTTGCATTTTTTTTCTTTCTAAGTTTTTTTTCTCTTCTTGATCTGATTTTCCTTGTTCAGCAATATAACTGTATAGATACATATACATATATTGGATTTAACATTTATTTTAATATATTTAACATTTACCTGCCATCTAGGGGAGAGGGTGGGTGGAAGGAGAGGAAAATTTGGAACAGAAAGTTTTGCAAGTGTCATTGTTGAAACATTACCCATGCCTATGTTTTATTTTTTAAAAGCTTTAATAAAATTAAAAACAAAAGATGTAGTGAATAAATTTGGCATTTTTGATGTCTAATCAAGCTCCTGAGAGTTTCACAACACCTGATTTATCCATCTTCATGGCCAGGGGAAGTTTACATGATCGGGATAGATATTCTCCTAACTTACTATATGGTTTTAGACCCTTTGGTTACCATCAACCTGGTTTATCCCATCTTCTGAAATGGATTTTTGGGTTGTGGCCACTGTGTGTTCTACAACTTCTTGAAGCCAAAAGTAAGAGTTTGATAGATCAGATGGACATCAAAAGCAGAAAATAAGCCTTCTAAAGGGTTCAGCAGCCTTCACACTAGAGATACTAGTTTTTCCTGAATATATCCTACACCCCTTAGCACAATGTAGTTTCTTTGTATATCCCTTTTATGTGGAGGAGTATTTATTTTTGCTATTTCAAATAGTACAATGGCAACATCTGCTTTTTAAAATAATATTATTTGACAATTATATAATAATTATAATTCATCCTGTTTAAGAAACAGTGATTTTTTCATTATCTCATTTGATTTTATGTGTATAAATGTGCATCTTATAAGCAACAGATTGTAGGATTTTGTTTTTTTATCTAATCTGTCATTCTTTCCATTGTATTGGGTTTTTAAATTTATTTACATTTAAAATGAGACATAGTTTTGCATTTTCTTTCATTTATTTCCAATGTTGGATTTTGTTAAGTTATCATTTTTATGGGGCAGCTAGGTAGTACAATGGATAGAGAGCTAGGCTTCCTCTGGTGCAATGAGTGGATGCGAACAATTTGTTCCAGTGGTCATGAAGGTAGGTGATCACATATTGTGGAGCAATTAGAGTCTAGTTAGACATCAAAAACACAAAGTCATCCATTGTATCTCAAATAATTACCAGTTATCTTTACTCTTTCATGCCACTGGATAGAAGTGGTTCTAGAGGAGAAAGTGAGGTTGATGACTTTCTGCAACTCTACCTCACTAAGGCATACTGCTAGTGAGTCGGAATAATTCATCACCCTGAATTTGAATTTGACCTCTTATACCTACTAGCTTTGTAACCGCTTAACCCTGTTTTCCTTAGTTTTCTTATATATAAAGAAATATCTGGAGAAGCAAATCCAATATCTTTGCCAAGAAAACCCCAATTAGTTTTAGAGAGTCAAAAAAAAAACAAAAAACAAAAACAGAATACCAAAATGATTTTCCCCACTTCCTTTGTAAATAGAATAAGATGTCTCTTCAATGATTTAAGCTTAATCTTTTTTAAAGTGATCTAATCCCCACTGGAATTTTTCCCCTTCATTCTCATATCCTCCCATTTGTTACCCATTTTCCTTTATAGTTTTGCTTCTTAATTCTTTTTGCTTTCTTCTTTTCGTATGGCTATCCAGTTCTTCCTCTCTTTATTTCTTTCCTTGATTACTAATTTGCTTTCCTCCTTCTTCTCCTCTTCTATTCTTTTTTTTTCATTACTGTTATGGTTTTCAATCATAATTTAAAATAGTCTGGTCTATTTTCTAAATTCTTAATGGAATGAAAAGTTCTCAGACAGCCCTCTGCTCTAGGAAGTTTTTCGATTGTTTTGTATAACTTAACCCATAGATGTTCTTTTGCCATTGTGCCTTACTCCCAGAACAATGCCAGCACACATCAGAAAGAACATTGCATAGTAGCATAAACCCACCTCCATTATGTTCATAATTATAGAATTCAACATAATCTGTCCCCTCCTTCTGAGCATCTGGTTTTCCTAGTTTCATCAAAAATCTCCTCTTTTTCCCAGTGTCAAATGCTTATAGAATTTTGAATTTGCCCTTCCTTCCACCAAAGACCTTGACTAGTCTTTTCAAGTATGGGATCCATCAGACAACATTCATCATAAGTTCTACAATGCTCTTAATAAGACATTAATCTTCACCCATAGGAGTATTCATCACATGAACACACTTCCATCCCAAAATGAAACTTTTTTCCCATTCTTCCTTTTTCAATCCTTTTCCCTTGCTCCTTACCTGCTAATCCATAGCTGCTTCCCTTTTTTGAGAACCCACAGTGGTTATCTCTTCCTCATTGCTAGTTTACAATATGACCTAAGGAACTTTTATTGTTCTAATTTTCTCCTCTTTTTTATACATCCATTTATATCAGGGTAAGAAAGAGAAAGCAGGTTTTGAGGATGGAGTCAAGATGGTGAAGGAAAACCAGAAGTTGCTTGAGTTCTCCCAATTTCCCTTAAAAACTACATGAAACCACGCCTCAGAAAAGAGTCTGACAGAATGAAACCACTGTGCAATTCAAGAAAAAATTAGTCACACTGGGTGAAAAGTGTTTTTAGCCCAGCTCAGACAGACTCTGGGAAAGCTAGTGAGAGGGTCTTAGTTATAGCAAACTATAACAAATACCTAGAAGCCTGGCCCAATAAAGGAACAGCCTCCAGGTTCAGCTCAGAGGAAAACTCTAGGAAACCGTGCTGTTTCTTGAAAAGAGCAGGCAAAACTAATTCCTGCAAACATAATGGGCCCCTGTGCTCAAAGCCAAGGGGTCAGAGCTGCACAAAAAGTTTAAGATAGTATCTTCTTTAACCTAAGAGGAACTTGACCATAAAAGAAAAAAAAAAGGGAAAATAACAAAAGAAAATAAAATGAGCAAGAAGCAGAAAAGAATCAGAAAAAGATACTATGGCGACACTAAAAGACTAAAATACCAATTCAGACAAAGTCAAAAATGTCCACAGAAGAAATGTCAAAGAGTGATCTAAATTGGTCTATGTTCCAAACAGACAGGCTTCTTGGAAGTGGTCATAAAAGACTTTAAAAGTCAAATAAAAAAGATAGAAGATAAAATGAAAAAAAGAAATGATAGGCATACAAGAAAAACTCAACAGTTTGAAAAGGAAGGCAATTCCTCAAAAATTATAATTGGCCAAATACAAAAAAAATAAAAATCCAATGAAGAAAACAACAACTTTAAAAGTAAAATTAACCAAATAGAAAAAGAGATACAGAAGGTAACATATATATATATATATATATATATATATATATATACACATTAAATATTAGAATAGGGCAAATGCAAGCCAATGACTCTATGAGACAGCAAGAATAAGTCAAACAAACTAAAAAGAATGAGAAAATTGAAGAAAATGAAAAATGCTTCCTTAGAAAAACAGTCGACTTGAAAAATATATTTAGAAAAGACAATTTACAATGTATTGGTGTACCTGAAGGGTATGACTAAAAAAAGAGCCTGGATAGCATTTTTCAAGAGATCATCAAGGAAAACTACCCCAATATTATAGAAATAGAGGGGGAAATACTCATTGAAAGAATCTGCTGATTACCTTTGGGAAAAGATCCCACAAAGAAAATCCCAAGGAACATTGTTGTGAAACTTCAGAACTACAATCTACAGGAAAAAATACAACAATGTCCAAACAAAAACAATTCAAATATCAAGGAGAAACAGTCAGGATTACCTAGGATCTGGCAACTTATATAATAATGGATCAGAGGGCCTGGAGTACCATATTCCAAAAGGCAAAGAACCTAGCCTTACATCCAAGAATTAACTACCTGGCAAGACTGAACATTATCTTTCAGGGTAAGAGATAGATATTCAATGAAGAGACTTCCAATCATTTCTATTGAAAAAAAAAGTGAACAAAACAGTAAATTTAATCTACAAATAGAGGACTTTAGAGAAATATAGAAAGATAAACAGGGGAAGCATATATATAATAATTATTATTATTTAAAGGTTTAATTGTTTACATTCCTAGATAGGGAAATGATATCTTTAACTCTTGAGAACTGTATTTCTTACTGGGGCAGATAGAGGGGGACATAACATGGATGGAGGATATAGTTATGAATGGACTCTAATGTAATGATATCAAGGAAAAAAAGATATTAAGGGGTGGGAAAAGATCTGTACTGGAAGAAGAGAAAAGGGGAAGTATAATAAAACAAATTGGATCACATGAAAAGGCACAAAAGAGCTAGTACAATGGAGGGAAAACAGGTAGGAGGATTAGCATTGTCTGAAGATTGATTGCATCAAAGATCTCTTTGCTCTAAGAGGGAATAATTTAATCATTCAGTTGGGTATAGACATTTATCTAAAGCTACAAAACAGTAGGAGGTGAAAAAAGAAAGAAAAGGTAGGAGCTGTTTAGAATAGAGGGCAGAAACAATAGGAACAAAGTAAGAGAAAGGGGGAGGAATGGTAAAAGATAAAATAGTGGGTTGGGGTGGATTAAAAAAAAAAAGATTACTAAGGATAAAGTGGAAAGAGAGAACCAAAGTATGTACAGGGGAGAAAACAGGATGGAGGGAAATACAGAGCTGATTATCATAACTGTGAATATGAATGGATGGACTCTCCCATAAACCTATAAGCAAATAGCAGAGTGGATTAAAAAACAGAATCCTTAAGTACGTCGTTTACAAGAAACACATCTGACACAGAGAGACACATACAGAGTAAAGATAAAAGACTGGGACAGAATTCATTATGATTCAACTAAAGTAAAAAAAAGCAGGAGTAGGAATTCTCAACTCACATAAATCAAAAGTAAAAATAGATCTAATTCAAAGGGATAAGAAAGAAAAGTACACCTTAATAAAGGGTATCATAAACAATGAAGTAATAAAGATATTAAATATATATATGCACCAAGTGGTAGAGCAGCCAAATTTCTAGAGAATATATAGTCAGCTACAGGAAGAAATAAATAGTAAAACTATATTAGTGGGAGACCTCAAACTTACCCTCTCAGAATCAAATAAATATAATCACAAAATAAACAAGAAAGAAACTAGGGAGATTAATAGGATCCTAAAAAAGCTAGATATGATAGACCTCTAGAAAAAACAGAGACAGAAAAAAATACATCTTTTTCTCAGCAGTACATGACATACACACAAAAATTGAAAATGTATTAGGGCATAAAAATTTCATAATCAAATGCAGAAAGGCAGAAAAAGTAAATGCTTTCTTTTCATATTGCAATGTAATAAAAACTATATTCAATAAAGGGCAAGGAATGAAACTTATCAGCAGCATAATACATTATGACTGAGTGGTATTTATACCAGGAATGCAGGTCTGGTTCCATAGCAGGGAAAGTATTATCATAATTGACCATATCAAAAACAAAACCAACGGAAATCATATGATAATCTCAATAGATGCAGAAAAAGCTTTTTACAGAAAACAGCACCTATACCTATTAAAAACACTACAGAGCATAGGTATAAATGAAGCTTTCCTTAAAACAATAGGCAATACCTATAATGATCTAGCAATAATTTTTAATGAAGGGAAGCTTGATGCATTCCCTATAAGCTCAGAGATGAAACAAGGATGCCTATTATCATCACTATCATTCAACATTGCACTAGAAATTTTGGCTTTAGCAATAAGAAAAGAAAAATGAATTAAAGGAATTGGAATAGAAAATGAGGAAATAAAATTATTATTCTTTGAAGATGATATGATGATATATTTAGAAAATCCTAGAAAATCATCCAAAAGCTTACTAAAAAATTTAACTCCTTTAGCAAAATACAGGATATAAAATAAACATATACAAATCCTCAGCATTTCAATATATCACTGACAAAGCCCACCATCAGGAGATAGAAAGTGAAATTATATTTAAATTAACTGTAGACAAAATAAAATATTTGAGTGTCTAACTGCCAAGACAAAAGTAAGAACTATATGAACACAATTGCAAAATGCTTCTCTTAAATATAATCAGATCTAACTAATTGGAAAAATATCAATTGCTCCTGGGTTGTCCAAGTTAATATATTAAGAATGACAATTCTACCTAAATTGGTTCATTGTCATACCAAACAGCCAAAAAATTATTTCATAGAACTAGAAAAAAATTTAAAAATCATCTGGAAGAACAAAAAGTCAAGAATATCAAGGAAATTGATGAAAAAAAAATACAAAGGATGGTGTCTTAGTAGTACCAAACCTAAATCCATATTATAGATCAGTAGTCATCAAAATCATTTGATACTGGTTAAGAAATAGAATGGTAGATTAGTGAAATAGATTAGATTCACATGATACAACGATCGAGGATTATAGTGATCTAGTATTTGATAAACCCCCAAACTCTAGCTTCTGAAATAAGAACTCACTATTTGACAAAAATTGCTGGGAAAACTGGAAAATTATGTCAGAAATTCAGCATATACCTATATGATCAAATATGGTCAAAATGTTTACCATGATTTGGGCAAAGAGGCTATCATAAACAAATGAGGAGGAATAATTTATCTATCAGATCTTTGAAGAAGGGAGAATATTATGAAAGGAAAAATGGACAACTTTGATTACATTAAATTAAAAAGTTTTTTTTTTTGCAGAAATAAAACCAAAAGAAACAAATTTAAAAGGGAAGTACAATACAAATGTAGTAAAACTCTTTACAGTTTTTGTTTCTGATAAAGGTCTCATTTTTAATATATATAAAGAATTATGTCAAATATAAGAATACATATAATTCCCCAAATGATAAATGGTGAAAAAATATGAACAATTTCCAGATGACAAAATTAAAGCCTTCTATAATCTTATGAAAAAAATGCTCTAAATCACTATTGATTAGAGAAATGCACATTAAAATACCTCTAAGGTAACACCTCACATCTCTCAGATTGGCTAAAATGGCAGGAAAAAATAATGGTAAATGTTGGAGGGAATGGGGGAAAACTGGGATGTTGGAATCCTTATAAAGTGTTAACTCATTAGAGTTGATAGAAACAATAATTATCTAATTTAGCATGGTTCAGTATGTTTGATCTGATCCTATGAGGAGATATTATGGACCAGAACTTGAAACAAGGTACTAAGTAGAACTGATAGAAGCAATGCTTGAGTTCACACCTTTAGAGAGCTCATATAAGCAAGAAGCTCTTAGGGCCAGAGAGCATTCTGGGAGGAAACCCATAATCCCACTCTCAGATCCCACAATCCCACTCTCAGAGAAGGAGCATAAATAGAGCTTCAGTGAATCAGTCAAGTTAGTTCAGGAGAAGCTCTCTCCCAGAGGTGCAACCAGATTCACTTCATCTCACACCACTGTGGTGGCTGGCCTTCTGCACTTCCCCCACTAAGACCAAGTCTGGTCTGAAAGGCTCTCCAGAAAGCTGCCCAGCTTCAGGCAAGGAGACAAGAGATTCATTCCATTTTTCACCTTAGTGCTGACTGGAGGCTGAAGGACAAACCTTTGGATTTGGAGACATTCAGAGAGAGCTCTTGGAACCAAGCAGAGAGATAGGTCTCTAAGAAAGCTACGGGCTTGGAAAGAGATAAGAAATAAACGTTTGAACTTTTATCACCTGGCTGCATTTGGAGTGATTATTACTTGTAACTGAAACTAAGGCTGCCTCCAGTAAACCTCCCCAAGAAACCTGCTCCCAGAGAGAATGACGAATTATTTGAAGGAAAGAGAACACCACACTGGGACACGAATGCATTGTTGATAGAGTTATGAAATGATCCAAATATTGTAGAGAGCAATCTGGAACTATGTCCCAAGAGCTATAAAATTATGCATAGTCATTGACCCAGCAGTGACACTATTGGATCTATATCCCAAGGAAATCAGAAAGGAGGAAAAAGGACCCACATGTGCAACAATATTTGTAGTAGCTTTTTTGTGGTAGCAAAGAATTGGAGAATGAGTAGATACCCATCAATTGGGGAATGGATCAATAAGTTATGATATAAGAAATTAAAGCAATATTTTTATTGTATGAAAATGATGAATGATCTGATTTTAGAAAAAACTGGAAAGATTTACACAAACTGATGCTGAATAAAATAAATAAGAAGACCTTTTACATAGTAATAGCAAGATTATACAATGATCAGTTATGAAAGCCTTGGTTCTCTGTGGCAATCCCATTAATCTTTTGATAGAATATGTAATCTGTATCCAGAAAAAGAACTGTAGAGATTAAATGTAAATCAACACATGCTATGTTCATTTTTTTTTATTTTGTGTTCTTATTTTTCTCTCCAATGATTTTTCCCTTTTATTCTTATTTTTCTCTCCCAACACAATTCATAAAGCAATATGCATTAAAAATAAATAAATTTAGTAAAAAAGAAAGAAAGAAAGAAAGAAAGAAAGAAAGAAAGAAAGAAAGGGAAAGCAGAATTTCACAAAAGTCTTTTTCTGTTAATGTCTCAGGCCTGCTTCTCTATCATTACCTGTACAAGACTTTTGCCTTCATACCCATGAAGTTTAGAATTTTAGGGGAAAAAGATTAATTCTCTTACTGGTATGTCTGATGTCACTCTGTTTCTACTGACATACTTGACTGCTATATTCATTCATCCCTCTAATGTTGCTAGAGATGTTCAAGTTTCACTTAGTCTGATCAGATCTTGTTTTCTTTTTAAGAATATTTCAAAAGTCTTTTTTTATTGAAAGTCCTTATTTCATGTTTAAATAAGCATACAATTACAAGGCGGTGCAAAATGGACTGTATTCTGAGCTCCATTGTTCTTTGGAATACATTATTCCATGCCTTCCTGTATGTTTTAGTAAATACAGAATAATTGTGTTATTCAAAATCCTTTTGTTTATATTTAAACATTTTTATCCTTATAAAATTTGTTTCTGAATTGAATTGTTAAATTAACCATGGTGTGGCTTAAAATTTGTAGGGTTTTTATTGTTGTTGTTGCTGTTGTTTTGTTTTTAAAGCAATCTATGAATTATTTCAATTAGTATTTTATTTTCTATGTTCCAAAGTCTATTTTCTTGTCTAATTTGTTGCATTATGATTCTCAATATTATCATATTTTTGCTTGAACAGAGAGCATATCATCTTTTCCTATTAGTGTTTCATGTCTTCTAGTTTATCTTTCACTTCTACGTATTTATAGTCTCAGTCAATTTTTTTCCTCATTTGTTTCATTGGTGAGACATCATCACAGTCAAAATTTTCCACACTGTTAATTGCTTTTGCTGCATAATTCATAAATTCTGCCCTCAAAATTCTCATTTTTCTTTTAACTCACTCAGGATCTATATGTTGTACTTTCATACTCTTGTCAAATTTCATAGGTTCTTTTGTCTCATCAAGTGCTGGATAGTTTCAATTTTTCCCCCTGTATTTACTTGCAGATGAATATCTAATTTGATATTTACCTCTCCTGCTAATATTTTTCCAGAGGAAAAAGATACCTCTCCCAAACACACAGACAGACATGCTCACAAACACACAATATCTTGCTTTGCTCCTCAGTCCTGCTATGCCTATTCCACAGTTTTCTGACTCAATATTTTAAAGTTACTACCAACTAAATGCATCTGTCGTGGAGAATAATTTCATGTTTGAAATTCTTTGCATTTCTTTGAAATTCTGGAGAAGGGGCATGTGGTTCAGATCCAGACACATGTCCTGCCTCTCTCTTTTTTGTTCCACTTTTCTGAAGATGTTACAATGTTGCCATGGCACTGACAATCAAATTGCAATGAACTTTCAAACCATGAAGCTGATCTCCATGACTTTTAAAAGAGAGAGAATGAATCAGTGTGTGAGTTTATGTTGCAAGGCCATATTTTGGGTTTTTGGGTCAACTGCATAGTTGCTGGTACTTCAATGGGGTGTGAAGGAAGCAATGCTACTTGAGGGTTAGGTTGGATATCAGTTCATTTTTCATGTTCCAAGTATTCTAGAGCATGGAGACAGTTGAATTTGGTATTATCTTTGATGGATAATTTCTGTTTTGAAGTGTTTTGAAACATTGTAAAGATCAAAGAAAATAGTTATCCCTCCATTTTATTAGTCATGTGATCTTGAAGTAGTCTTGTTACTTTTTAATTGATTCAAATGGTGTAACATATTTTGACAAATTACCTTAGTGCAAGGATTTTGCCCTACATATCTGGCTATTTCCAAAAGACAAAATGATTCCCAGGGCTATAAAACAAATAAGACTTACTCTTTCCAATGATATGTAAAGAATTTTCTGTGCAATATAAATCCGATTCCCAAAGAAGAATTTTAGAAACTATTTGAGGAGCAGACATTATTAAAAAAGAGTTAATGTTAAAGGGTCTCTTTTAAGATCACCCAATTTGTCTGACTATAAATCTAAACTCTGTCACATTACTTTATAAGGATATTTACATATTAATATTTATAGTGCTTATGATACATATTTAAAACTCTGGAGTCTCTGTTTCTAGAAAAATCCAAAAATAGACATAAAATTCATAATTAATCACTATTTTAGACAGATCTGGAACAGATGACTCCTCAAAATGTTTTTTAACAGATCCAGACATAATTGATCCATATTCTGCTTCCTATTTCCAAAATTCAACATAGATCTTCTACTGAAACCACTACTGCAAGTTTCGGGGAATACCTTTTTACAAAATTTTATGTATAATAGCATAGCATAAAAAATAAGGCACCAGAATTGGAGTTAGGAAAACCAGAACCAAAGTATTGTTTAAATCACTGAATAGTTATTACACAACATAAATCACATAATCTTTCTGTGCCTCAGTTTGATTATCTGCAAAATGAGAGTCATTGAATCAGATGATAGTTAAGCTCCCTTCAAGCTTTAAATGTATGATTTTTAAAATCTTAATGAAAGGAAATTCTGACATATAATATGCAATGATTTTATTGTGCTACTTGAATTGTTCCACCGGATGCTTAGAAGATAAAAACAGATGTTGTGAAGAAGAGGGTATGACCAGTGGTCCATAAAATGGCTATAATCATATCAAATCACTAGGAATAATTAGAGCCTAAACTTGGACACTGGACCTCCTCAAATTATCATTTGTATATATCTATTTTAGAGGCTGCATCATTTAACCTCACTCATTTAGGTGTTGGGGAAATTAGCTAATTAGATAATTTTGTGAAGTGCTGCAACAATAAAAGGCAAAGGAATAAATGCCAAGGATTATTGGTTTAGACCCTCTGCCAGCACTAAAAGACAAAAATTAATGTTCTGTTTCATTTCCCACTGTCTAGGTAGCTCAAGTTTATTAGCTCCATTGGCAAGGGGGGAAGGTTGGTCTGGAAGAAAGAAAAAGTTGGATTCCCAGCCTTGGAAAGTAAAACTCATTGGGCTTATCAGAGCATTTCCATTCTCACAAAGCAGAGGTAGCAAGAATGTCAATAGTTATTTATGAAATTGGAATCATCCATATGATTGGATAACAGAGGTGCATTTTCACTGAATAGTGGAAATGAAATTCATTTATCTGGAAAACACATCTCTCAATCAATCAGAAGTATATGTGTATGTATTTGCATGCTTGAAGGGAGAAGAAGAGAAGAAAGAGAAGGAGGACAGAAGGAGAAGAAGGAGGAGAGGAAGAGGAAGAAGAAGAAGAAGAAGAAGAAGAAGAAGAAGAAGAAGAAGAAGAAGAAGAAGAAGAAGAAGAAGAAGAAGAAGAAGAACAACAACAACAACAACAACAACAACAACAACAACAACAACAAGAGGAGGAAGGGGGAAGGGGAGGGGGGAGGGGGGAAGAAGAAAAGAGATTAAGAAGGGGTAGAAGAAAAGGAAGGGGAGGAGAAAAAGAAGTAATGGAATAAATAGGGAAAAGGAAAAATAGGAAAAGAAGGAAGTAAAGAAGGATGGAGGAATGGAAAAAGAGATAGGAAAGAGACAGAAAGATACATATACTTTGGAAATAAATGTTTGAAAAAAGAGAGTTAAAATTGCAGGTAGGACATTTGTCTATTTTCCAACTCCTAGGGAAAACTAAAAGAAAGCTGGATTAGTTAAAGAGAGAAGCAAATGTTTCCCTGGTAAAATTTCTTAAGGTACAAGTGTTCTATGCTTTTAGATTAAAGAGCTGAGATAATACCATATAAAATCAGTAGCAAATATTACAAAGAATCTTTAGTTTTAAACCTAATTACTTCCTCAAAGCCTTGTAGAGATCACAAAATAGGACATATAATTTTAAACCATCATTTAAGAAACATAAAAGAACAGGTAAATATTTTGATAATCACTGAGGAATAGATGACCAGTAGCCTAGTTTATTTCTAGAATACTAAGTTTACTCTTTTCCTTCTTTTTAACAACATTGTAACATCATCTAATGAATGGCTGCCTTCTTGATCTCAATTCTCCATCAAACTATGGCAGACAGGCTTAATGTCCACCCAGTTCTATCTTACAATTCCTGATTTATGTTTCTTGTAGTACTTCAGTGTGTGCTGGTTTATAACAATTTATGTCATTACACAAATTATACAAATTGCCATTAACTGATGTAATGTACTATAAAGAATTAGAACCATGAAGAAAAAATTATTTGAATTTTTCTTCTGCATGTTTGCATTGTTTTATAGCTTAATTTTTCAATCCAATTAATTGAAATTTATATCATTAGGAGGAACAGCATTAAATTTTCTCATCCATCTTATTTCTTCTTTTCTTTAATTATACTCTTGTTTTTCTCAGCATGAGTAGTTCCTTTTGGTAGGCTAATAATGCCCAAACTAATAGAATATCTCTTGAATATCAAATC
The DNA here is from genome assembly GCF_902635505.1 of Sarcophilus harrisii. Taxonomy (NCBI): domain Eukaryota; kingdom Metazoa; phylum Chordata; class Mammalia; order Dasyuromorphia; family Dasyuridae; genus Sarcophilus; species Sarcophilus harrisii. Next base: position 373,772,328 of record NC_045426.1, on the reverse strand, counting down.
CATCACTATACCTAAAGTTAGAGAAATAAGGATTAAAGGCTGAATGCCAAATTAAAAAAAAAATTCTATTCTGGGTGATTAAGTATCAAGTTTAAAAACACAAGCTATTAAGTAGATCATATTGCATGGAAACTTTATCTGATAAATGATGGAAATAAAAGTGAAATTTAAAGTTAGCTTTTATCTGCTTCTCATAGTCAACAATTGCCATTCTTTTCTGCCTCAATGCTAGTCTAGTCTATTATATGGAACTTATTCCTGAAGTTACTACTCTTGACACATTTCTGGAACCATAAAGTGCACAATTTTACAAGACAACATGTCTCAAATAATTGATAACATTCATCTCAAGTTTTATTTTGGTGTGACTTGGGATGTGGGATGATGGCAGTTTGGATGGAATGTAACAATTATTCAGCAAGTCTGTATTGTATTTCTTTTACATTCCACTCCTTATACAGCACTATGAAGAACTCAATGAAAGGAGGAGTAGTACCACAGAAGATAGCAATAACAAAGGGAGGAGAAAGGAGAGCAATTAGACATTTCCAGGACAGAGAAAATGGAATGCAGAAAAAATTATATAAGAAAAAGTGAACAAGATGGGGTCCCTCCTTTAAAGTCTCTCTCATCCCCTTAATACTATTTACCATCATCATGCTTATCTTTAAAATATTGATTTGATCACATTGTTTTCCTAGTAGTAAACCTTCCAAGGTTTACTGTTATCAGAAAGTAACTTCAAATACTCTGACATTCCAGAGTTTCCACAAGGAACTCACTTTCTGTCTCTCAAAATATATCTCCTATTTTCTCTATAAGTCTGAATTACTAGTCTATATGAAGTCTATCCTCCAACTGTTTTCATTCATATAAATTATGTATGTCTGCAGAGCTGGCCTTATATATAGTTTGAATAGGTGAACACTGCAAATAAATAAAGGACATGATAGGATTTCAGTGAGGATAGATAGGTATATTTCTTTCCAATGCAAATACTATCATTTCCATGGTATTTTCTTAAGAGGGAACAAAAATCCTTTCATTCCATCCTATGTTAAAATGTAAATCATACAGGAGAAATGTCATTGATGAAATTAAATGAAGAATTTATTATCCTTTCCTGAAAAGTTTTGTTAGAGAGTAAAGGCATCAAAACATGTAGGTCCAGAGAAGAGAATAGTGAGATGGCAATAAAGAAAAGTAAAAATGTTAAAATTAGAAGGAACTTTTTGCCAACTTCAGAGGCCTTTACATTTCTGGAAGAGGATAATGATACAGTACTTTGGGGGAATATAAGACTCATCTTGAACTAAAGAGTCCTGGGGCTTATATCAGGATATGGATGGTGAGACAGATCAGATAGCTATGAAAGAGACAGTGGGCACAGAATATCAGGAGTCTAATGAGAAAGAGAAACAGATATAAATGTTGTTTAAATACTAGGGGAAGTTTAAGAAATTATTAGATAATGCAGGAGTCTAGAAGAGTTATTATGTCTGGACTAGATATGGGCTTCTTTTTATTTCTCCATCTCAGGTGTCCCCAATATTGTTAGTTTCTCTTGAAGGAAAATAATATACCACTCAATGTCTTCTTTATGAATATTTAGAGGAAAGGTAGAATGATTATTCTCTAAGAGCTGATCTAAAAAAGTAGAAGTTGTTAGGATGGATGGGGGATGGGTTCAAGCTGGATGGTACTAAAAATAGAAAGTTACATTAAATTCAATTGACATATATATAGATACATAGATATTTCCATGTACATATACACGCAAACACATATTGCAGAATATTCAAATGATTGCAGGTGAAGTTGATTTAAAGTTGTAATTATTTTAAAGTTAAAATCTTGGTGATTGTCTAACAAGGAAAGGACAATCCATGATCTTCTTAAGGACTTTTAATGCTTTTGTCCTGTCTGACTTAGAGGAATTTAACTGAATTCAGTAAACATTATTTAGGAACTACTGTTTATCTGAATATTCTGCTAAGTGCTTAGAGGAAGAGTAAGATCAATAGGTTCCAGTCTAGTAGGGCTGAGGTACATGCACTACTAAATACAATACAAAAGTATATAAGACAACACCACAAAGCTTTTTAAAAGATGATTGGCCATAATGAGAATATATATAAAGTTGTATTTTGAATTCCTCACTTTTATAGACATGAATAATTCCATTTTTGCATGAGTAATAAAATAAGTTAGGCCAGTATTTAATTACTATACTGTTCCGTGAACTAGGCACAGTGAAAAATACAAGAGAAAGTACAAATATATCTCTGCTTTTCAAGGATTTAAACTTGTCCTATGATTATTCCTCCATCTCTCATCCCTCTGCCTTGGTGATGGCTATACCCTTTGCTTGCAATGTAGTTCCTCCTTACTGATGTCATCCAGGACATCTCATTTCCTTTAAAGCTCTACTCAAACATCATTCCAACTATGAGGTCTTTTCTGATTTTGCAAATGTTAATAATATCTTCCCAGATTATTCACTATTTTATTATATAATTTATGTATATGTTGTCCTGATTCACAAAATATAAATCCCATGAGGATCTTTATTCTATTTTTCTTATCTTTTTATCCTCTATACCTATTATAGATCTTTGTACTTGGCATGTAGAGGAAGGGGTGGAGAAGAGAATAGACATTTATAAAGTACTTACTATGTGCCAGGCACTGTGTTAAATGATTTCTACAAATATTATCTTATTTGTTCCTCATCACAATCCTACAAGGTAGGAACTGTTATTATCCTTGTTTTATGTTTGAGGAAATCAAGGAAGTATTTGACAGACCTGTCCAGAGTCATGAAGTTAATAAATTTCTGAGTTTATATTTGAACTCAGGTTTTTCTGACTCTAAATCAAGTACTCTATCTACCATACCACCTGGCTGCTTGTTATTATGCTTCCTCATTATTTAAGCTTGGTCATTACATTGATCAAAGGTGTTAAATCTTTCAAACCTTTTTTTTTTTTATTTTAACTATTGCTGTTGTTGCATAAATTGCTTTCTTGATTCTTCTTATTTCACCCTGCAAGTTTCATTTACCATGATTCATAATTTATAAATTTATATTTTTCCATTTATAAATTCCATTAAGGGAAGTAGAATTTCATTTTATTTTTACTAAACATAATTTGACTTCTTTAAAAAATAGGACACAGATGTATATACAAAGTAGTTGCCTCTTTTTTGAATCCCTTAGAGATTAGCACAATGTCTGGCCCAAGCAGCCACTTAATAATCTTCACTTTTTGCTTGATTGATTGCTAAATGCTGCAAAGACTCTGTGTTATGTATTATAGAATCAGTACCTAAGCATAGCACCCTGCTCAATTCAATGGTTTGAGATCTGGTGAAAATGTAAAAAAAGAGGTATATTGCTGGAGAAACTGAGGCAAGTTAGAGATTAGAGGTTTTTAATATGTTATCAGAGGGAGCTTTTGGACTGGCTAGGCCATTTTAGCAATCTAGGTTGGATGGGACTATTGTCTCAAAGCATCCAACAATGAGGGAGGAATTCCAGAGACTCTTATAGGGCTCCAATGATCAGGAAAACAAAGGCAAAGGAGAGTAGAGCGCTGGTGAGCAGGAAGTTCCAGGAAAGGACATGAATTCAGTTCTGACAGGTTGAGGGTAAGGAGGAAGGATCATAAATTCTAGAAGCCAGCATATCTGAGGCAGAAGATACCCAAATATTTGAGATAAGTTATCTGGAGTTTTATGACTCTTTGAAATTCTAGTGGTCAGGGCTCCTAGCCCTAATTATCTTAGTCCTAATGGCTAGGAAAGGGGATTGCCACCAGCGAGACTGAAGCAGAACAATTCAGGGAAACTGAGGCAGAACAGAGGAAAGTTCAGTTTGTCCAGTGAGGTCATTGGACTTACCCAAGAAGACTATGTAAATACAGTTTCCTTCCTTCATTAAGCTTCCATTAGTTGTCTTTTAAAAAGGCAGATCTTTGATTTTTGTTTTGTTGATTTGTTTTTTCCCCTTGCCAACAAATAGCATCAACTCTCACCCTCAACTTATTACTTAATTCGTCTTCTAAGCAACTAGGGAACCAATTCCATAGATACTTTAATATTTCTACCTTTCAGCCCTTGTTAGCATTTAGATCTTTACCAAAGATGTTTTGATCATCCTGATCGACATTACTCTCAACTTTGATATGGAATGACTCACTCCTATCCAAAGTAAGCATCAATTTGGAAGTACTTTTGAAATTACTAATATAATCTTTGAAACTTTTTTTTTGCTTGGAATATCACTATAAGAGAGAATAATAAAGCTAACAGATACCATTAGGTAACTTGCAAGATGAATTATCCCTGCTATCATTTTGCACCAAGTACAAATCCTAGCTCTTAATTTTAACTGTTTTAGTGTGAATATTCAAAAATAAATGGACTGCATTTAAAATTTCATTTTGCTTAGGCTAAAGGAGAATATTTGCATAATGAAGGGATTATGATTGAATTAAAAGGTCCTGGACTATACAGTTTGCCTCTCATTACAAGTTAGTGAATTTGTGTCTGTATATTTCCTGATCAGTTCCATTATGTGTTTTTGCTTCTCTTTGGATTTAACTGTTAAGAATATTCTTTTCAATGTCATGTGAATTACCATACACAGGAGCTTTACTGTGATTCTCAGCCTTGGTATTCATATCATAGGAATAGAGTATATCTCTCTGATTTATCTCTAGCTTTGTATTCTTGCTACCACAATTCTAGTGATTTAATCCCAGTCTCATCTGGGAGAATTTTCTAGCTCTCCTCAGATATTAATCCCTTCCTCTTTCAGATTACTTCCTTCATATATATTTTATATATTCCTAATTAAATACATATTTTATCTTCCTCACTAGATTATATGCAGTTTGACAGAAGGTGCTGTATTTATTTTTATTTGCTTTTTATTTGGGAGGTGTTTTTTTTTTTTTTTTTGCCTCTCTTCATGCCTCTTAGATTAGTTCATTATCTGGCATACAGTAATAGCTTAATATCTTATTACCTAACTTATTACCAAGGACTACTAATCAATCTTCGGGCTTCTTATTTCTATTTCCTTCAATTCATACTTCATGTTCATATGGCCTATTTGTGCACAACTTGTAGTAGATCCTCCCAAACTCATATTGGTTTGACCAGTAGCAGTCATACGTATTATACCTTGACCTTGATACAGTGATGTCATGTTCATCATCATTAGGAATGAAGGGCAACTACCAACCAAACAACTAATCAAATGACCATACTACTGCCAGAGAAATCCTCCTTAAAGTGAATTTCTGGATTGATGTGGTATAGCTCCTAGGAAATATAACAATAACCTTAAGACCACCTGGCCTTGAGAGTGATATAGTTAGAAATAATATATTTTTGCCCCTAGGCTATCCTGCCCCATGTTACTCTACATGACCAGAATATTCCATAAATATCACTAGCTGTCAAATAACAGCCTACTCATCATTGATAATAGAGTTTCTGAGACTAATGAGCAATAATAATGATGTGTTTAAAGTTGACCCATGTTCAGGACAAAATTAGATGTTGCCGCTTGACCGAATGACATTTCAGGCCTAAAAACTACCAATTTTGCCCGGAGAATTATGGATACTGTACCTGCACACAAAGTCAAACTAGACCAATCTTCAGCTCTATCTCTACATGATAAAATTAGCATATCAGTGACATGAAGCACAGAATTTCTCTAACTTTTTCCTATAAATTTATCTTCTTACTCCTGGTTCTTTGCTAACTTTGGTTGGTAATTAACCCACTTTAATTGATGTTACAATTATAATAAATTGTGTTCATTGACTTAGAGATGGGTCTGGACCTGCAAATTTTTTTGAGATACCTTTTGACAGTGGTATGAAATGCTAAACTTTTGAGAGTTCCCATGAACTCCAACAGAATCAATTTAGTGAATTTTTAGGGAGGTAAACTTTTTTTTTTTTATTGGGACACTGATTGCATTTCCTTCTGAAGATTATAGACATGTTCATTGGTACTTATAAACCAAAGATGAATAAAAAATTGGATCTCAGTGATTGAGAAAAAACATAACCTATTCAAATTTGGTATTCAAGCCATGGGAATAAGTTATCTTGATTAATGATTTAGTGAGCAAAATAAACTTAAATGTCCACTATATCAAGACAACTCCAGACAAGACTACTCATCACATCCTATCCCACCATTTACTCTGACCATTATTTTGCCATCTGCCACCCTTCTTTTATCATTTCCCTTACCAAACCGATCAAAACACCTTACCACTTTTAACTTCTTTATCAGAGAAACATAATCAAACCAATATAAATGCATGGTGACTTCCCAGATAAAAATACATTTATATGTACCATACTGTATATGCAATCTCTTACTATTAGTATACAAGCTCCTTGAGGACAGAAACTCTCTTTTTGTTTTGTTTTCATATTACCAGTTTTTGATAAAGTATTTAAAATAGAATAGAGCTTTATAAATATTTCTCATTCATTCTTCCCTTAATTCTCTATGCAGTGAATTGACATAACCATTAAAACTTTTAAACTTATTTACGTTTCTCTGAGAATAAGCAATTGACTCTCAGGATAAATTGATTGATTTAGACTACTGTGAATAGATTAGAGTTGATTTAAACTATTGTGCATGAGTCATCCCTTTGTGTTGTGTCTATATACAGAATCAGATATAGATTAAGTCTTTCAAGGCCTCTTTCTCTTATACTGTTCCTTTCTCTAAAAGGACATAGCAGAGAACAGAAAAGCTAAATGTGGAATTTAGAATCAAAAATTTAGAATCTACATAGTGACTAGAATATCACAAATGACTGTCTTAAAGCAGAAATACTTATTCTCTAAACAGTAAATCTTCTCAGTTATGTAACCTTAAAGGAAACTTCTTAATCTCAACTTTACTACTTGTTTTACAATGGCTCTTTGGGCAAAATGATTCTCTCTCTGACCATTGGAGGACATATATTAACCTATCCTATTCTGTTTTATTAAAGGAAGCTGTGATCACTTTTAGCTATAAACTATAAATTAGCTATAAATTGTAGAATCCATCTTTCTAGAGAAAGGAGCTATGATTAGCCCCAACCTCTTAGAGAAAAAAAAATTCAGAATACATATTTTTGGAGAGATTTCCTGGAAGTGACATTCTATAAATAATATTAATTTCAGGAGTTCTACAACTAATCTAATCCTTCTGGTACATCAATTTATTGGAACGAATAGAATCTGACAATCAAAACTTCTAGGATTAGAATTGAAAACTCTTAGGCAATTTTATAAAGAGTCTATGCAGGTTGACCTTGAAGTTCAAAGTCTTATAAGGATATAAACCGTGCTATGAGAGACCAGAAGACATTACTATGCTCCTCACTATCAGTATGAGTTATTTGGACAAAAACCATTTGCTTATGTAAGAACTGCAATTTATTGTTTTTCACTTATAAGGAAAGATTAAGCAAGGTTTTTATAGGTGAATAGAAATGAAAGTAGGACTTATTCTAATACCAGAGAGTAGCAACCTCAAGTCATTTGTATTTAATTTTATGTATTCAAATAATTATTCTGAAAAAGTTGTCAAAGGTGTCACAGGCTATCAAAGGTTTTGATGACACAAAAAGTTTAGTCCCTTGGCCTTATATCTGGTCAGTTAGAGCAGTTCCAATATTTCCCTTTTCTAGAAGCTTCCAGAATTATCTCAATAGAATTCTCTGCCTTCCACCACAGCCTTTTCCCCAAAAAATAGGCTAGCCCTAGTCTAGCCTAAATTGTGTAGCTTATCTCTTAAAAGCACGAAGATCATAGTCTCCCTCTATAATTTTTTTAGATTAATCTGTCTCCATACTCCTAATCTAAAGTTCTATTTTCCAATTAAACTGATTGAGCTATTGTTCCTCAAAGAATCTTTATACTTCCCTACTTCTATACTCCCTGTTTCCTCTGCTTGGAAGAATCATTTCTAAAAAAAAAAAAAAAAAAAAAAAGGATCCTTATTCCATGACCATTGAAGTTGCCCCCCAAAATGCTAATTCTTTCAGACACTTTTCCATGATTCTCAGTCACTCAGAAGTGATTTTTTTCATCCTTTCTATGTCTCAAACCCCCTTTTCTGGTACATTCTCATTGTACTTTCACATTTTATCTTATATTTAATTATTAGCATATGTTTATCTCTCTACTAAACAACATCATTTATAGCAAGGATTATATTTTATTTTTATTCACTCTTGTATCCTCTGAGGTAAATTTTAAGTAGTCAAAAATTGTTCAAATGCATGAACAGAAATATGAGTGGATTTGAAACCAGAGTACTGGGAATTGATATTACATATGTGATATTAGATAAATAATTTATCCGCTCTGGCTTTCAGTTTCTGTATGTGTAAGTGAAAATATTGTATTAGAAAACAACTAAAGTCTTTTTCAATTCAATTGTCCTAGGCACAAAAAAATTATATAACACATATACTTACTTGACAGACCACAATAATCCCTAGGGAAAGATATATCTGGGGCTTTAACTGAGACGGAGAAATTTGAGGGAAATATTAGAGAGAAAAGGAAAAAAAAAAAGAAAGAAAGATTTATAGCTGGGTCTAAAAGTCAGTTCTGCTGACTCCCAGGTCATTGTCTTCAATTCATTTGTTTCCCTGAGTAATGTTTTTCCCAAAATGTCACATTTGCTTTTTTGAGAAAATGTTTTCAATATTAGTTGAAGCTATATTCAAAGCACCCACTATTTAAAGAATAGTGAATAAACTGAAGAGATTTTGCTATGCATATCTAGGAGTGTCTAGAAAAGAAGTTACCCTGACAAAACTGTAACTTAATAAACAATCCTTGTTAACAAATCAGTCCTGTGTGAGTTTGCTTACCATAAAATCATCACTCAGAACCAAATAACTATTGGAGAATTTTAGATGGATAAAAAAGGCAATGAATTCATAGTTTTAAGGAAAATCCTTGGATTATGAACAGCCCACAAAAATTCAGTTATCTGATAAAGTCCAATCAGATTTAAGCAGCTGCTGTAACATTCATTTTATTTAATAGAATCTAGTCACATATTCCAACAAATAGTGGACATTGACCAGCTCTATAGTAATTGAAACAAATTGTTCTTACCTACTTCAATGACACTATGTGTGGGGTGAAGGTAAAGGAGTGCAATAGGACATATTATCTAACTCTAACAGGGAAAAACGTTCAAACATCATAAATATCTGTGTATGTGTGTGTGTGTGTGTGTGTGTGTGTGTGTGTGTGTGTAGTTTATGGACCCCATATACTTGAGATTTGGAATAAAACAAATAAATTAGAACATAAAAGAAAAATTATAAAAAAAGGAACCATTTCATAAAAGTATCAGCAAAAATGAGTCTTCATTGAGATGAAAAATCTGTTGTTTACTTGAATGATGGTGGGGGGAAGAAAGGTTTTCCTTTTACCTGAGGAAATTGAATGAGAGAATGAAAATAAGAGGTTTTAGGGGCAGCAGTGGGAGTGCCAGCTTGGGGATGTTGATTGCGGTGTAACTACAGGCACAGGAAACTTGACTTGAATTATTGGAGAAGATGCAGATATGCTTTATGTGTAATTGGGCATGAAAAATCCCTCATTTCCAGTTTCAGTAGGTGTTTAAATTGCATTTACAATACGAATATAATTGTGTTTATTTGCTCACCTAACTACCCACTTAAGATGTACTATATGAAAATCTAGTCCATAGACTCCAGAAAGAGGAGACCCAGGGGGTAAATGATAAGAGTGTCTAAATACATTTGAGGTAGAAATGCATAGCAATAATAACAGGAAATAGTAATAAAAGGTATTAAAAACATTAACTGATTCCTCTTCACAAGCACCCTGCAAGGTAAGGAAACAAACCCAAAGCATCTTGAGGCCCATCCAGAGGTGCCAAGAACACAGGGGTGCTTGTAACCATGAATGCAGAATCAGCTATATAAAATACTTGTTTACAATTAAGATGACCTGAAATAGGCCATTCAGAAGTGGCTTCTTGTTATAGTCTTAAAGTATTCTTTAATCTCATATAAGGAATAAATCATCTAAAAGGGTTTCTAACATAAGAATATAAAATGTTTATATTGCTTAAAATAGCAATAAGTTCTCCTTCCTCCACTCTCCTAGCCCAAAAAGCAGTTTAGCAAAGAGGCATATGCCATGTGAAAAGTCACAAAGTAGAGGATGGATTTTAAGATGGCCCTGACTCTCAGATAGTGACAGAATGGATATGTTTAACAAGTCAAAAATCAAACCTATGAATAGTTTTCTTCAGCAAATGTAGAATTAAATGGGCAGTGTTGAGGTGAGGCAAAAGAGAGGACCCTAGAGAAGCCATAGATTTAGGGAAACAGATTTTCTTTTCTTTTTACTTAGACCTTTTGCTTCAGTCTCCTTCATTTATCTGGCATTGTTCTCCAGGAACCAAGTAGAGTGGTTTGCAGGCAAATATAAGATTATCTCTGACAATAAGTGCTGGTACATCTGAGTTAATCTATGGTGCTATGGATCAATAGCCTGATCCTTCAGATAGAGAAGTGATGAAATCAAATGGGTTTTCTGTTTGCTTTGTTATTTAGGCTTTGAAGTTCTATTTAAAAATAAAATTACTCAGTATTATTTCTCAAAGGTGTTCTTGCAAGTGAGAGACTGCACTTTATAGTCTGGGCTAAAAACCCCTGGGCTTAACAAAAAAAAAAGTAAGTTCCTACTAATTTGAAGTTGGGATATTAGACACTGACTAGTTTGAGATACACTTGATTGTGCAGCATTTGTCACTTATCAAATGGGAACTGATTTTTATTGTTATTATTTGTTTATTGGTGAAGGAGGTATTCTTTCAAATCATGTTTGGATTTTGAAAACATTTCTATTTCAACTATAAGTCTAATCCTCCTGTCTTTTTGGAGCTAAATCAGAAAAAGAATAATGCCTTATGATTCACAGAGGCAGAAACATATAATCTAGATCCCGTAGCTTTACTAAACAATAAAGTATCACAATATTTTAGAATGTCAATATAGGAACTTTGGTTCTGGTACTACCTATGTAATTTTGAATTCCTCAATATTTTCTGGGATGGTGTCTAGATTCTTAAACTTTTGTGAATGAGAGAGTTTATTAGTGGTCCTTAGAAATACCAGTGAATAAAGGGATGGGCCTAGAGTCAGGAAGCCTCAATTTTAAATAAGGTCTTAAATACTTACTAGTTCTATGACTCTGTACAAGTCATTTAACTTTTATTTTCCTTAATTTCCTAATATATAAAATAAGCTATAATGATATTTATCTTCCAAAGTTATTGTGAGAATAACATGCGATAATATTTGTAAAGTATTTTGCAGATCTTTAAGTGCTATAGAAATGCATTATTATGATAGTTATTGTTGATGTTTCTGTTATCATATCAGTTATCATCTCTAAGGTTGTTACTACATCCTGAATGCTATGATTTGGGAAAGTTTTCAATCTTCAAATGTTCTATTGATAGATTAATGGTTTCATTAGTATGACTATTCTCAGAGAACAAATCCTTTCAATTTTCTCTCTCATCCTTTAAAACTTTAAATAAATCCTAAAAAGAAGATCACCAAATAGGGTAGAGGCTTCCCCATTCCATGCTGTTGTTAGAGCATTAAATTTAGCATCAGAAAGTTGAGCTCTTGGTTTCAAATTCTTCTAGCCATTCCAAATTAGTAAGTCATTTACCCGGCTAGTTGGCTGGCAAGTCACTTAAACTTTCTTGGTCTCGGTTTTCCCACCTATAAAATGGACAGCTAAGGAAATGGATGTTTAGTAATTGAGATAATAAGTCTTGGGTTTTATTTGCTGAATGTGAGATGCCTAAGGAATAAAGATATTAAATTTTGGTGACTCAGAATCTATTTTTGCTTAGGTCCAATCCTTATTTAAGGAGTGGGATTCCAAACAATGACTACACCAATCATAAATAAAAGATTATTAAATTCTTTCTCTAAATTCATGATTGTACTGTGGGGAATACTAAGGATGGATGAAGCATGACTTCTAGCCTAAAGAAGCTTGTTAGATAATTAGAAAATGACATTAATATTTAAAGAGGGAAAAAACAAGAAGCAGATAAAGGATAGGTAGATAAAGTAAATAAAGATAAGTGTATAGAGGCAACATGAAGGGTTAAATATCTGGAAATCATGTCATATGAAAAAGGTGTGAGAAAATTAGATATGTTTAGGAAAAAGAAGCAAAGGAAAGGTAGGTGACAGACAGATAGATGGATAAATAGATGAAATAGAAGACTTATTAAAACTTTCTATGTGCCAAGCACTTTGCTAAATCCTGGAGTTATAAAAACAAACAAACAAACAAAAATCAACATGAGATTTATCCTAAGGGAGCTTATATTCTAATAGGGAAGAAAATAGAAAGAAAAAGAAGCAAAGTTTGTACATTAGTAGGTGACAAATTACAGAGTACAGTACTAAGAAAGTGGTCAGCAGAGTTGAGCCTTCTAATGATAAGGCTTTTTTGGCAATTACTTACCAATCATTTAGTTTGCTCCAGGGCAGAGTCATGAAGAAGAAAAAGAGAGGAAGCATTTAAAAGGAGTATATGGGAGAGTAAGTCTTCAGAAATGAGAGGACAGGAGAAAAGAAAAAAAAATATTTAGGGAAATAAAAGGAGTCTTCAGATCCAAATTTCATAAAGAATTATACTTATTCTGACTGGCTCTAGGGCATAAAAATAGGACTACTGAGATTTCAGCAAGACAATTTTCAGTCCAACATATGGAAGAAGTTTCTGGCTATAAGAAAGATTTGGAAACAATTAATTATAAGAGTCAGTCACATAAGTAGCAAGGACTCTACTTTTAAAACAGCTACTACAGACCCCGCATAAAGTTCGATCTGGAAACTAAGATGAAAAAATAAAGGATGAATTTACTTTCAATTGCAGCCCCACCCTTCATTAACTGGCTAAATATGGTCAATATCAAAATTCTGTCTTTCTTAAATTAATACAATATGCCTAACGCATGATCATGAGAAATAGAATTGTCAATGAAATCAGAAAGCCCTGGACTTATATCCCACTGATCCAAACTGGCTATATAACCTTAGACAAATGTCTCTCCTGGTCCCTAGAAAATTCCCCAAAACAATGTAATTTTCTTTCTGAATGGAATAAACTGAGTGAAGATCTCTCATAAGAATGTTGCCTTGACCTATACCTTAATTGCAACTTAAGACTTTGCAATAATAAGTTGAACTATGGCTAAAAGCAACAGGTGTTTGATTATCTTAGATAAACAAAGATTTCCCTCCAATCTTCCCTACATACACCCCTTTTCATTAGTATTTAAGTACTTAATAGGTAAAGTGTGTTCTGGAGTTGATATTTAGTGTCTGGGTAAATTAGAACTTTCCAGCCAATGGGAGAAAAGATCAGAGCTTGGGATGGGAGCTTCTGCATTAGCATCTATATAATCCTGTGCATGCAGCTTGTGCTTTGCACAAAAATCCTGTACTGACTTGTTTGTTGGTAGTAGCCCTTTCTCACCAGATCATAATAAAAACTTTTTTTTGCTTTTTATCTTTAGAGATTCTGGTTTTAATTTGGGTAAATGTTGTTGTCTCAGACGTTTTCAAAACACAAAGAAGCAAGGAAGGAAGGAAGGAAGGAAGGGGAGGAAGGAAGGAAGAAAGGAAGAAAGGAAGAAAGGAAGGAAGGAAGGAAGGAAGGGGAGGAAGGAAGGAAGAAAGGAAGAAAGAAAGGAAGGAAGGAAAGAAGGAAGGAAAGAAGGAAGGAGAGAAAGGAAGGAAGAAAGGAGAGAGGGAAGGAAGGAAGAAAGGAAAAAAAGAGAAAGCTTCCAGGCCAGAAAAAAAAAATAACAGAAACAACATAAACATCAAGTATGTTAGGCTTAATTTGAAGGTTGTCCTTATATTATCTAACACAATGAGATCCAAATAGAATGAACAGCATTTATAAATGTTATCTGAATTTATCCTCAAACAACAAAATGATTCTCTTTTAATCCATTTTAAAGATGAAAAAACTGAGTGAAACTAAGGATAACTGACCTGTCCAAGGTCACCTAGCCAGTAAGTGCTTAAAACCAGATTTGGTCTCAGATGTTAGTCTATGATACTTTTTTGAAGCCCAGTAGGAGGATCTAATCTAGGTTGGATATAATAGACCTCTGAAAAAATATTGGCAGTAGGAAATAAATGCATATCAATAATTCTCTTGAACAAGGGATGAACAAGACTTTTTTAATCAATGTTAAAAATAAGGTGTTATGCCACTGTGTCTTTTAATTGTTCTGCCTCAGTTTCCCTGAATTGTTCTGGTTCAGTTTCTCTGAATTATTCTGCCTCAATAGCAACCCCCTTTCCTGACCATTAGAACTAATATCAATTAGAGTTGGGAGCCCTGACCATTAGTATTCCATAGAGCCATAAATTGCTGATAGGTTATTTAAAGATAGGTAAGCATATATCCTATTCCAGATATCCTGGCTCCTTGATCCTTCCAACTTATCAGGATTTATGATCCTTACCCCCAACCTATCAGAACCAAATTATGGTCCATTCCTGGAAGTTCCCGCTCACCAGACTATAACCCCACCCTGCTTTGTTCCCCTGATTGCTGGAGTCCTATAAGAATCCCTAGAATTCTTCACTTATTGCTGAATACTTTGAGACAAGAGTCTTCTTCTGCCTGGTGGCAACATGGGTCCTGTTTTGCCCCTGGCACAATCTCTTCCTCTCAAATAAAATATTAAAAACTTTCTAATCTCTATTTGACCTCAATTTCTCCAGCATTACAAAGGGAAAGAAAAGAACCCAGGATGACCCCAAAACCAGGGAATAATGACGAGAAGATGGTATCACTGATAGCAATAACAAATCTAAATAGGTGGCTGATTTTAAAGAAGTGGTGTTATGTTTAACTTTAAACATACTGAGATTCAGTTGTGATGCTATATGTAAGTGTGAGTATTCATTTGATAGTTCTAGATGGGGGCTAGATTTAGGATAAAAGATCAGGTTTAAAGTTATAAAATTAGAAAATATCCAGAGACCATAGCTGAGGTGCTAGTATAGAAATTCCTTTCCACTAACAGATAAGAATAATTTGTAACAATTCTTAAAGTACATACATGATATATCTGAAGGTTTATCGATGGATGAGAACATTAGGGAAAGATCTCCTTCCCCCTTTCTCTCTTATGTTTATATCTTTTGTTCATATATCCCCTTTCCCACTCCTTCTAAACCTCCCCTCCCCTCCCAGCAATATGTTGTTTTTTCCCCTTCATATATCTATGGCATAAAAATAAAACAAAATAAAATAAAACAAAGAATCAAAGACCAAGTTTGAAAGGTAAAAAAAAAAAAAACTATTTAGAATGAAGTAGGATGAGGAAAAAGAAAAAACAAAAAAAGTCAGAAGGTTGGAAGAAAGAACAAAAGAGTGATTTGTGCTAGAAACTAAGAAAGCAAAAAGTCCTTTCTAAGGGATTGCTTAACATTAATGAATGATACTGAAAAGTTAAATTGGATAAGGATTTGGGATATAGGTGAATAGACTGCCACTGGTGATAGTGGGGGAGGGGAGCAGTAGAAATAGTTTAGAAAATGAGAAAAAATCAGATAGCAAGAAATGTAAAAAAAAAAAAAAAAATTCATCCAGCATTCTTTGGTTTCTATATTCAATTGCAAGGAGTCTTAAGACTTTCTGATACTCTTTTACCATATTTCTCTTTCAGTGTAATAGGAATAAGTTGTAAGAGTAGAAAGACAAATGCTTTTACTTAAAATTCAAGACAATTACTTATAGGGCTTAGGGAGTCATCAAAGACCCAAGCTGGGGTCCTTAAATTTCAAATTGCATGCCTTTCCCCAGTTTGTGTCACCACCTTCTCAGGGTTTTTACATATTTAATACTGAGTACCCCTACTGTGATGAATAGAAAGTGTTGCATTTGACTGGCACAAGATGGTAAGTGCTTTGAAAGTCATTATCCTAAATACAAAAAGATTTTGAATAATCCTTCAAAATGTCAAGGCACATAACACATCAGCAATTGTTAAATATTTCTTCTAGGGGGAGAAGTTAATTTAAAGCACTTTTGATGTTCAACTGTCACTCACTACAGTTTGAGGTAGAGGTGTGGGGGGGTAAATGAACATTAGATACTTCTGGACTACCTTCACGATCCTTTTATAGTCAGGTTTTGACAAAATTGAAAAGTGCTCTAAATTTGTCCTTTGTACTTGTCCACCTTCTTTTTCAAGTGTTCCTTGATGTCCCCATCTTTTTAGTATCTTTTCAACTCTTGAAATTCCTCCTTGCCCTCATCTCCCAACCCCAGGCATCAATCTTGCTCTCAGTTAGTTGGCAACTAATCCCTGCTAAGGTGTTAGCTGATAACTGGCTTAAGGTGTTATCCCTCCCAGTGGCATTTACATTTCAATAGGGAACCCTGGAAGACCTAAAAACTTTCTTAATACTAAGTAATAAATGCCTACCTAAAAATTATAGAATCTAAAACACTTCAAAAATGAGAAGGGGAAGATTTTTTTTTCAGTAGAATTCTTCCACATTATCTTCAAAATTGTTTTACATGCTTCCCCTCTTACTCCAATTCCACATATTGACAATTTACTGGGACTATCATAGGATAATTCATCCAGGCAATATGAATAATTAGAAGGGTCAAATCAATAAATTGCTAAACATTTATTGGATGCCTAAGAGGTGATAGGTTCAGTACTAAATTTGGAGGATACAAAGGGGGGCAAACAATCCCTACCCTCAAACAGTACATAAAATCTAATCTGAGACAATATGTAAATGCATACTAAGTGAGTTAAATACAAGATTACAGGAAGTAATTAAGAAGAGGGAAGATCCTAGAATGGGGGAGGAAGGAGGGTAATCCTAGTAAAGGAAAGGATTTTAGTAGAGAAGTAAGAAAGTTAGTAGTAGAAGAGTAAAAGAGAGAATGCTCCAGGCATGGGAAACAATCAGAGAAAATGTCATGGAATAGCCAGTAGGTTACTATCATTGAATTGAAGAGTACATACTGGAGAGTGAAGTATAATAAGAGTGGAAAGGTGGGGAGGGAGAGAAGATAAAGAGATATCAAATCATTAAAGATATTTCTTTTTTAGCCTTCTGGGACTATTAGTTCATCTTGCAGTGACTCAAATAAACTTGCTGAGTCAATGCAGAGAGTACATTTGGTTTAGTATAACTTCTAGTTTAAAAAAAAAAACACTTATCTAATGAAAACAAAAGCTATAAACATACTTCTTTCAAACAATGATTTAATCTCATTTCATTTTTAACAAATATAGCAGTTTATTTAGTAAAAACCAATAGTACCTTCAAGAAACTCCCTACTACTTCAAGAATGCCTCCCTACTAAGTCATTCCACATCAGGTAGAAAATGAATCCTATCCTGAGTGATTTCTCTTTTTAGAAAAACACTTTCTAAGGTCAAAACAGAATTGTGTGCTTGTAGATTAAAAAGCTCATATTTTCCTCATAAAATCATAAAGTCAATTCACCAGGAAATGTGGTTTGGAGGCAGTAAATATAAGAAAAATAAAAATTGGGAATTAAAATCCTGAGTTCTGTTCCAATACTGGTATTAACTAGTTATATGACTTAAAATCTCTTTGACTTTAATTTCCTCAGTTGTAAAATAAGAACTATGTTCTAGAGACAAACTTTAAAGGAGTTTTTGCCTCTACAATTTTACGGTCTCTGCCCAAAAGAGGTAATACACAAGAAATATATATTTTTCAAACCTTAAAACACTACAAAAAAGTTTGTTACTGCTATTAATAATAATGACAATAATAGTTGACATGGTAATCCCAGTTCTAAAGCACATCAGTATAGAACTCTTTCCTCACAGGTAGAGATGAATATTCTGCCTTGTGTGAGGGAGTGGTAGAGTTGGTGAGGAAAGGATAGAGCAGAAGAAATGGAAGGTCTTCAATTCTTCAGATCATCATTGAATTCTCTTCAAATATCTAGTCAGTTTGGGCACTTTTGATTTCTATGAGGAAGATGGAAGAGTCCAATCTTACTTTAAGTAGCTGAAAAAAAGACTCAGAGAAGATAATGAGAAGAGATGGCATTCCCTTAACATGCTCCTGTCCTCACCTTCCTAGACTAAAGATTCCAGGAAGTTTCCCCTTTGATGAAATTTAAGACTCTCTCTTGGTTGACTTGTTACCCATCTCCCAATGGGATAGTCCCTTTACTCTATAACCTCCAATAGGACAAAGTATGTATATCTTCTCTGATTTCTGTTTTGCTATGATTTGGTTAAATGGATTTCTTTTGTTTTTATTATGGAACTAATATTTGTTGGAAATGGTCAAACCTTGGATTATAAAGTTTGATGTCCTTCTCTTTCCCCCATAAAGAAATTGCAACCAAAATTTATGCTAGAACTCCATCATATTCACTACCCTAAAAAGAAGAGATCATGTAGCTATAATTCTAGAAGTGCCTACTGTCCCTGAGGGGAGAACAAAGGTCTCCAGCCCCAACTTCCTCTTTTGCTCCTGGCAGAAAGTTTCCATTTAAGAAGAGTAGAGGAGGACATCTTTATACATCTGCCCTGCCTTCTTTTGGGACACACAAAGACATCTCCATGCTTCATGTGTGGGGGATCCTCAACTCAAGTAGAACCACATTATATTACTAATTCTACTACTGTTATTGCTGCTGCTGCTATTATTACTAACAATTATCTTTATTAATATTCTATGAACTGAAATATTTAGTAAAATGGGATTTTTTTTCCCCTAGAAAGAGAAGACTGAGGAGAGGGGAACAGGAAAGCTAATATCACTTGTTTAAAAGATCCACATTACCTCCCAGAATTTCAGTCACGAATTGCTAATTGAATCACAAAATGTCATATTTAGAAGGTATCTTAGTGGATATGCATATGTCCACTATTTAAACACAACCAAAAAACAGAAATAAAACAAACAAAAAAATCTTTTTACAAAATACTATGGTTATTTAACCTTTGTTGGAAGAACTCCAATGATCAAGAACTCATCACCTTCTGAGTCAGCTTATACTACCAGCTCTAATTTAAAAACAAAACAAAACAAAAACACTTTTTTTTATTCTTAACCTCAAGTTTAAATTTAAAATCTTTGACATTTCTTCTTCTCCTAATTGTGCTTACTGTGGCCAAGCAGGAAATCCTTCAAATATTTAATGACCACTTTATGTATCTTGTAATACATTTTTCCAGAATTAAACATTACCAAGTTTATCAATTGATCCATATCTGTCAGTTAAGTTAAAGCCTTTATTATTTTGATTTCTCATCTCTAAAGATGTTCACTGACATGATTTCTAAGATGTGATACTTTGAACAGAAACAGATACGACTGAACAAGGGCGGGGAAACGACATTATCACCCCAGTGTTTACTGAATACTATAGTTCTCAATGCAGCATAATTTCACTTTGATTTTCTCAGTTATAATTTCACACGTTTCAGAGATTCAAGAAGGCATTAAGTGTCCATTTCTTTCTTCTCTTATAACAACCATCCTAATCCAGACCCTTATCTAATTACCTTTCACCTGATTACTGCAATAATCTCCTATAATATTTCTCCTTTCTAATCTCTTTATATACAAAATCCATTGTCTATATAATCAATCATATTCTTAAAACTTGGGTCTGAATATAACTTTACCTGGTTGAAAAACTTTTTTTTTGACTTCATGTTATTTTTAGGAAAAATTATTCAAATTTCTCATTGAAAATTCTCCACAATATGGCTCCAATTTATTTTTCAAGATTTTTTTTTGCTCTCTATATCCTAGTCAAAGTAGACTAATTAGCTTTCCTCATCTCTTTCTCCACTATTATGTCTCTCTGTTTCTTAGTAGAAGGAATCTCAAACCTGAAATTCATTCCTCCTCTTTTATATCTCACCTAATCTTTCTCCAAAGCTCAACAGATTTTCTTAAGCTTTCTTTGATCTCCTCTCCCTTTTGTTAATGTTTTTGTCTAGCTCAGTTTTCTTTATATTTACCTACAGGCCAATAACAAAATGGAAACTACTTGAGAACAAGGATTGTTTTTGTTATATGTTTTAGGGTATGTGTGTGTGTGTGTGTGTATGGTCCCTTTATCTCTTCTGTGTAGTATAACTAGTACCTTTAATACTTTAAGGTAATTTTAAAAAACATAACTGATTATATTTAATAACTAATTAGGAGATTATTCTTCTAGTTCCAGACATTTTGTCACTGGATCTTATCTGTAGACAGCAAGAAAGCTAGGAATAAACAATCAAAAATGCAATTGGGAACAACTTAAAATTATAGAATGTCAGAACTTGTATAGAAATCTTAGATATATCAGAGGTCTTTAACCTTTTTTTTTTTTTTTTTTTTGATCATGGCTACCTTTCTAATTCTTGTAAAGTTATTAATTCCTACTCATAATACTGTTTTCTTTTGGTTTGGTTTTTTAATGCATAGGAAAAAAAATATGTGAGAATCAAAAAAAAAAAAAAACCTCCAAAATAAACTCACACACATATCAATACTCAAATAATTTATCAGTTTTTAAAACATTTACAAATCACAGATTAAGACCCATATATTTAGAACAATCTCTTTACTTTATCGATATAATAGGAGTACTCAAAGGACTCTCTAATTACTTTGGCAAGTGTCCAGGTAATCAAAGGCTTTATCCCCCTCCTGAATCTATTCTTGATTTTCTGGACATGGAAATCATGCCTTCATTGTGCTTTTTTTTTCTGAAACTTCGCTCAGTGTCTGTTACCTATTCATCCTGGAACATCCTACTGCCAGTGTGATCTACTCATTCTTCAATACCTCTCTGTAAGGCCTGCCTCCTTTCTCCCACTGGAAAGTTCTTCCTGGAACTTCTGTGTTTGTAAAGATATCCCAGACTGACCATGCTTCCCTTTGCTTGCTCTATTCCTGATTTCCCTGACCCTGACATCAAAAAACATGCCTTCATTTATCTTTATTCTCCCAACCCCTGTTTTTCAACTAACTTTTGTACATTGTTTTGCTCCATTAAAATGTAAAACCTTTTGGTAAGAAGTGACTTTTTGTTTTTTTTTATATCTCATAGTTCAGCATAGTGCCTGACAAAAAATGATTAACACATACTTTTTTTTTTTCTTTTCTTCTCAGTCCACTTGATAAGGTTACTAGACATAGACCTTGATTAAACTAAAGTTTAACCCCTCTCATATAGCTGAACATAGATCCCTGTTTCCTTGCTTAAGGGCAGCTTTCCAAGAGAATATTGGGAGCTCTTCTGATTAGTTCTCAATAACTAAAACTATTTCCTGATATTTTGTAAAATAAAGCTGTGATACTCAAACTTTTGTTGGAGTCACTTTCCTCTCTATAACCTTTGAACCATTCAATTTTTAAAAATTTTTTTTGTTTTTTTTCACTTAAAGTTTTCTGAAGTGCTTTCCCTTCCTTCTATTTCCAGAGAGAATCAAGAAGTAGAAATTAATCCTCAGTATTCTTGTGAATCACAGAAAAGTCACTTACTATCTATTAATTGAGTGAGTCTGAGTTTTTAGAACTCAGTTAACCAGAAATCAGAAGACACATTAAAACCTGGGGCACAATCAGAAAAGCTTATCATGACCTTCCAATCAAGTAAATATCCAGTCCCTTGGGAGAGGACCTTCTACAATAAAGCTTTATAATCATTGATTCCTTCAAGTTGATGGGGATACACCAAATCAATTAAGGTTCTTCTTGATTACCCTGATAATGCTACTAAAAATCATAAAAAAGTTATTTTCCCCAAGTTTCCAGAGTTGGTAAGCCTTAGAAAACAATAATTGAAAAATGGGACTTTTGATTCTAAGTCTGGGGTTTATTCCACAATTCCCCATAGATACCACTGTCTTCCTATCCTCACCCCTTTCCAGTGTCAGGGTTTTCTTTTGCCTATTATTCACTGTGCCCCATTGCCACATTTAGGTAAGTCTGTCTTGGACAGTATCAAATGTAAGTATTTCCTCTGACCCTTCCCTTCTTCTGTTAAAATAAAACATATACTTTGCTCAATTCCTTCAGTTAATTGGACTAGGGGTTAATTAATTAATCTGATAAACTAACTCTTATTAATGAATGACAATGGCTGCATGTATTTTGTCTCTCTAATAATAGTTGAATTTTGATTGATTCTCCAATATATTATACCAAGTAAATATAAAATTGGAAGAATGCAATTTTTATGCTAAATGACTCTATTGGGCTACTCTAAAACTATGTAGATAGAAAGTTGAGTTCTAGAACCCAATCATTTGTATGCTTCTTTATAATGGCTGCACAATCTCTTATCCTCATTATGTATTAATTGAATGATTGAGTAGAGTTCACTAACTATTCCAAAGTATTACTTCTCAAATTTTAAAAGACTTCCAGATCACTTAATACAATTCTTCATCAAACATAAGAATGCTCTCTATCTGTGTTTGACTAATAGTAATTCAGCATTTTCAAAACATCCAGTGAAGGGAAACTAACTAATATACAAAAATCCTCATTCATTCAATTTCTAAATAATTTTAACTGTGAGAAAGATCTGAAATACTATCCACCTCCATGCAACAGACCTAATTGGTTCTACTCTTGTTCTCTGAAACTATATAGAAAATCAGAACATTGAAGAATTAATTAATCTACATATGGGGTATAGCAGCAGGAAGTTGATGGAAGTAGTATAGAAGAAGTAGAATTGATCAATGTAAGAAGGATCAATGAATAGGTGGTGAATCCCATTAGAATTGATGCTGTTTCAAGTGGAAAAAAATGACCCAAATAAGCCACAATCACTCTTCCTAGAACTGTCAATCTTAGCTACTTGTACTCCATTTTCCTAAGGAGTTTAAGAAAACTGGAAAGGTACTGTTGATGTGGCTGTTTTATTTTTGAAATGGTGTAGTGCCTTTACATTTTACAAAACTCAATCAACTTTTCAGCTTTTCTCTTCAAACCCTTTCTTTTCCCTATTAGTCTGTTAATAATCATTGCTTTCCTGGCATCCCCATTTTGTCGAGTTATTATGCATTCCTCAGCATTGTGAAAAATGAAAAGTGGAAAAATCACATATTTTTTCAGCTGACTTAACACTGCGTAAAGTGCTGAAATTATTAATTGAACATCTTGATTATAAATTAGGTGGAAATAATGTTGAAGAAGCAGCCCCTAGTCATATAGGATTATTATTAGGGCTACACACTGAATGATTTGAATTTCATTCTGGTGGTAGTAAATATAGTTATTACCGGTGAATATGAGCTCATGGATTTTGGCTGAATGTCAGGCAAATCATGCAAGCAATTGCATCCACAATTTTGAGTTTTATGTCCTAAAACCGTATGAATGCTAGCTCTTGCCCCTTCACCACCCCAAAGCGACATCAATTATTTAAGACCTCTGTTAGTATCCATCTTCTCTCTGGTAACATTCAGTTTAAAAAACCACATCATAGCAAAAGTGCATTCATTTATACCCCAATTTCAAAGTTGTTATATTTCATATAAAGACTAGATCTTAACTTACCTTTGACTTCTAACCAGAACAGAATGGGATCTCCTGAATCAATGAATAGAAACATCAAGAAAATATGAGGGAATGTTAACCTTACTTGAGTGAACAAACATTTTAAGTCATTAGTAAAATTATATATTTTATAATTATAAACATATTGTGCTAATTGCTAATGACTAGAAATTATGTTTGAATCCACATTTGAAAGATATTTAGCAAATAATATTTGATATTAATATTATGCGTTAAGGTTTTTTAAATGTTTTACCTCTAATATAAGATTCAGTAGCACCAGTATTATTTTCATGGTTTTACAGATAATGAAGTAGTGGCAAAGGTATTTAAGTGGCTTAGTCATCATCACATAGCCAATACGGAGCAAAAGGGTAAATTGAACCTTAGTCTTTCTGACTCAAAGTGCAGTAGTCTACCTATTGTGCCAAGCTATCTCTTTTTCAGTCAATTAAAATTTATTGAGAACCTCAATGTGCTATGTCCTGTGCCAGGCTTTAGGCATACAAAGAAATTCAAAAGATTGTCCCTGCCTTCAAGTAACCTGCAATCTAAGTTGAAGAAGATAATATACAAATGGAAGCTGAAAGGTGGGAAGGCATAATAGAGATATCAAGAGAACTGGCACAAAATGGGAAATGAAGGTCACCCTTCTTAAATGAAGGTTCTTGAAGAAGATATCCACTCTTCAACCACCAGTCAGATGGAAGGAAGAGCTTCAGGGGTGGAAAATGAGCTGTAAATTCCAGAACTGAAATGATCTTTCAGGATGAAGAGTGTGCAAGGGAGTTCCAAATATAGAATCCTAGAGAAGTGAAGTCACATGGGAACTGAGGGATCAAAGTGTTTGCTAATAGCATTTGTCAGTAACTTTACTTTTATATATTTAAAAGGCTGCACAGATTATATGTTTTAATTCTTGATTATTTTACTTTTTTGGTTATAATTTGGATTCCCTCACATACACACAAGAGACACACATGAGTGCACAAACACATGCATCTTAGTAATCACTTTTCTATATTGTCTTATTAAGGCCAAGATGACTTGGGTCAAGTTGTCCTCTGAAACATACTTGTTTTGTAACTCTCTAAGTTATTTAATTTTACTATTTTAAACAAGTCTAAATAATTAGAAATTGCTGTTGTGTATTAATAAAGATATACTTTTGAAATATCATATATATGTGTATATGTGCATGGTTGCACATGATATAATGGTAATATTTTTATTTAAATATATCATTTATATTCTATAGATATGTATATATATATATATATATATATATATATATAGAGAGAGAGAGAGAGAGAGAGAGAGAGAGACAGACAGAGACAGAGACAGAGGCAGAGAGACAGAGAGACAGAGACAGAAACATTGTGGGAAGGGAGAACCAGAGAGAAAGAGGAATAGAAACGGACACAAAAATAGAGATAGGGACGGGACCTTTTGATTTCATTGATATGGGGAAATCTAAAGAGGAAAACTACCTCTATTAATATAAGTAGGTATTATTTATGCAACTTTTAGAGAGTTATTTAGAGCATTGAGAAATTAGATGATTTATACCTACTTATCATTCAAACTATGCAACTTGAATCTATTAAGTACCAATTAATATAGCTTCCTATCTCTTCCTATTCCCTGTGCTTAACACTATCCCTGGCTCTTGGTTGGTGCTTAATATGAATTGAATTGGATTAAATATATAATATTTTATAAAAATAACATACACTAAACTGAGTTTAATTTTGAACAATCATAATCTTGTACAGTATTTGGCAGCAAAGGATCCCAGATTTAGAGCTAGAAGAAAGCTTATGCACTGTCTGACAATCTAACCCTTGGTTTACAGATGAGGGACTGACATCACTATTGATTTGAGAAAGACAAATTAATACAAGTTTGAAGTACCTTCACACCTTTCAGTTTGTCCAAGATGAAGGAAAAGATGATAATAAAAACTAGAGAAGATGTGGGAAAACTGGGACACTAGTGAATTTCTGATGGAGTTGTAAAATGATCTGACCATTTTGGAAAGTGCTTTGAAGCTATGATCCTTCTGATACCTTTTGATACCTTCTGATCCAACAGTGTCACTAGTGGGTCTTTCTCCCAAAGAGCTCATAAAAGATGGAAAGGGATCCACATGTGCAAAAATGTTTGTAGCCTCCTTTTTTTGTGGTGGCTGGGAACTGGAAGTTGAATAGATGTCCATCGGTTGGGGAATGGCTGAATAGTTTATCACATATAAATGTAATGGAACATTATTATTTTATGGAGAAGGATGAAAAGGTGTACTTGAATCTAAAATATCAGAATACTTAAGGCTAAGTACCTACTGAATGTGAGATAATGGTTCTGTGAATATATACTTAGATGATATAGTGATGTGATAGCTCTCCTCACTATTGCCGCCTGCTGTGTTATGGTGAGGTAATCATAGGCAAGAACTGGAGGGCTGGGGGAGAGAGTCAGAGTCTCTCTCTGTTGTAGCCCCCTCAGCAGGGAAGACTTCAGGCTCCTGATTCCAAAATCCAGGATCCATCTTTGATGAGTCAGGTGACAGCTTGCCTACCTCCTTCACTTCTTCTCCTAAAGACAAAGGACTTTGACTGATCCTGACTCTGACTGATCCTGAGGCCCTCCGGAGCGCTAGCCTGGACATTACAATACATAGTAACAAGGTTATGATATCATCAACTGTGATATTCTTCTCAGTGATGTGGTGATTCAAGGTAATTCCAACAAAGTGGAAAGTGCTATCTGCAACACAGCCATCTGTATATTAGTCATGGATCAAACCACAGTATTTTCATCTTTTTATTGCTGTTGTCTGTTTTTTTTTTCATTTTTCTTCTTTTTTTCCCTTTTGATCTGATTTTTCTTGCACAGCATGGCAAACAGAAATATGTTTAGAAAAATAGAATATATTTAACCTATATCAGATTGCTTTCTGTCTTGGGGAGAGGACAGAGAGGAAAAGAGAAAAATTTAGATCACAAGGTTTTGTAAGATGAATGTTAAAAACTATCTTTGCATGTATTTGAAAAATAAAATACTCTTTAAAAATAAAATAAAATACAGTTGAGGAACTGAGACCAATAGAGTTAAAAAGTTGGACCAAGGTCACAGAAATATCTAATGCAATATTTAGACCTTCCTATCATTACATTCTAGCACTCTATCTTCATTCTATTTTGTCTTGTCTTTCTAGAACCTTGAGGCAAAGAAATATATATATATATATATATATATATATATATATATATATATGTGACAAATGGTTTTTTCAAGGTCATGACTATGTGACATTCAATTATTCAACTACACTGCTTATCTTCCCTATATTTTTGGGGGTAGAAGGACAGGAAGAAATTGATAAAGTTGTGAATTTGAATCAACATTCTAGGTTACTTTTGAGTGGAATGTCCTCTAATTTCACCAATGTGAATCTGTAGTAGTATGTTTCCTGGTTTTTCTTTCCAAATCTTATCAGTTGAAAATTTTTATTTGCAAGTTAGACTTAATTACTTTTAAGAAAATTATATTTACTAAGATAGAGAATTAAGAACATTTGGTACAAAATATCTTTCACAAGAACATATAGAGTCCATAGAAAAATGGGTTCCAGCTTAGAGAAGATATGTAGCAAAAGGGTAGCATACCATCTAGTTACCCTAAATCCCCCTCACTCTTGAGGTACATAATCGAGCTGAATCTTCATTCATTTAACCAAGGATAAATACTGATAGTGCTATCAGCTGATCCATGCATACTGATTATAGAAAGATGAAAAATTAAAAATTAAATAAATTAAAAATTTTCTGGTCTTCAAGTCCACAAATTATTTTTATTGTAAAAGTCCAGCGGGATGGACCACCAGGGAAAACACAGTCAAATCTCAAGTTAAGCATCTCTTTTCCCTACCCATGAGGAGATTTCTCCTCAGAGTTGTATGTGAAAGAAGGCATCACTTCATTTTCTGGAAAGACTCTCATCTAAATCTGCTTCATAAATTATAAACTATTCCTGGGTAAGTTTTCTTGTTCTTTGCAAAATTATTCTTGTGCTATATCACTCCAATTCAAAAGGAATTTTTCTATTTAATATAATGCTTATGATTGAAAAGGAAAGGAAAGGAAAAAGGAAAGGAAAGGAAAAAGAAAAGGAAAGGAAAGGAAAAAGGAATAATAACTATATATGTCAGACAGTAGTGAATAGAAAAACAATCAGAGACTCTCAGAGTAAGAAAAAGCAAAAAGGGATTTGTTATTCTCTATTGAGAAAGGACATCTCCTAACTGACAGGGTGTCAGTTAAAGGAGTGCAAGGAACAAACTGCAAAACACAATAGTGAATAGAACAGAAGCCCCCCACTCTCATTCCCTTGACTTTTTCTCCCATTGTCTCAGGGAGTCCAGACATACTCCATATACTAAAATATATTCTAGAAACAAAAGAATAAATTGTTTTTAAAAGAAGTACTTAAATACCAATTAAGAGGTGGTAGGAAACAAATGGGAGGGCAAGGTTCATTCAAGACTATCTAATACCTGTAGCTTTTTAGCTATAGCTTAACTTGTTATTGCCAAGTTTCAAGCCATAATTATGGCATAGGTCGAAGTCACATCCTTATGAGGGTGTATTCACTCAATTTATCCCATACATGTACAATAACACATTTTGTTCTCTTGGGGTAAATCTATTCTATATAAATGGAAGGCATGATCATAAAATTGTTCAGACAAGAAATAATTATATCATGAGCTATTATTTCAAAAAGATGACTACTTTTTTTTTCTTTTCAGAAAGCATTTTTCCTATTTGGAAATGGCCCCAAAAAGCCCCTCATTCATAAAAAAGAAATTATGTTGTATTTTATGCTCCAACTGGAGAAACTGCTTGGAAACTTGGACTGCTATTTATGGAGTTTTTATGTTAACCTGTAGTGGCAATATCTTTTGAGACACTCAGTAGGGTTGACTTTGTCAAGTGTAACAAAGCATTTTTCAAATATTAGGGGTTTGGCCCAACTGAGACTGTGGTTTTCCAAGTGCTGTTCCATCAATTTTTAAAACCCATTTTTTAAAGAGACATTTAATCCATACTTATTTCTTACTGCTTTACTCTTAACTCATCAAAATGTTATTTTTCAAGAGCTCTTTGATGTTCATGATACCTTTGGGCTTTTTCCCCTTCTTCTTCAAAACAGGAAGTTATGTTTGCCAAGGGTAAACAAACTTGATTTTTGCAAGATATCATTTTTTGGTTCCAAATGTAGAAGCCTTTAGGCTTCATTGAGCCTTAAAAGCAGGAAGAGGATAGAACATAGGTTTGAGGACTTTTCTCCTAGATCCAGCACATATATCAAAGAAAAGGTGACTGGTAGTAAATAAGAATAACAGTTTATTCCTCAGTATATAGAGCCAAATTGGATGACAAACCATAGAATAGAATGGGTTTAAGGTTTATAGTTCACGTGAAGGCAGCTTATCATACTAAAAAAATATGCCAGATTTAGGATGAAAAGATCTGGCTGTACAATCTTGAGTCCAAACATACTATCCATGAAGCAATGGGCAAGTCAAAGCATCTATGATTCTTTGCTTTTCCTCTCTGTAAAATAGGGATAAGTATTTGTACCATCTACCTTTTGTAAACTATAATATTATGTATTTGTGGATGATGATAAAATGATTATGAAATAAGCTACATGTATATTTATGAAATGACAAGGAATTTCCATTCGTCACAGATAGCTCTCTACAACAGAAGCTTATCTTTTTGAAATTCAATATTCTCTTAGTAGTGATGTTACACGATTATGAATCATCATACATCACAATCTCAAAAGAATCAAAATTGCAGGTGACCAAGAAGGATGATTTTTTTTTTCCTGAGGCAATTGAGGTTAAGTATTTTGCCCAGGGTCAGACAGCTAGGAAATGTTAATTATCTGAGATTAAATTTGAATTTAGGTCCTTTTGATTTCAGGGCTGGTACTCTATCCACTGCGCCACCTAGCTGCTCCAGAGAGGAATGATTTTGAAAGAAGCTTGATACCGCAACATATTACCCAAGATGAAGTGAATGTACAAAATTAAAAATGTACAATAAAGGACATGGAAGAAAGATGCTTTTTGTAAGAAAAAAGCATCAGCCACAAAGATTAAAGGAGGAGATGTAACACACACTGAGATATAGACATGAAAATATATAGAGGAGAGCCTTTAACATATTCAATAGCTTTTGTATGGAGATTTTATTTATGAAAATGGACAATAATCATACTGATTAGAAAAGATGGATAGATTGCAGTCTTTTCTTGTGTAAGAAAACCTACAATGATATGGATCTATCAGTGATGATGATGATGATGATGATGATGATGATGCAGGTGATGACAAAGTACATTATTCATTTTTTCCTCTATATGCATTATATTTGTGTTATTGTTGTTCTTTTTTTCCTTTCTTTTTTTTTAACCAGATTTGTGACTTTCTCATTGTGGCAAGCTCCACATTGTGAACTCTGTTTGCTAACATAGATGAATATTTTTTAATCACATCACTTTAAAGTTGCCTAGAGTCCTAAGAACTAAAGTAACATACCCAAATATATGTAGCCAATATGTGTCAAAGGCAAGACTTGAATTCAAGGTTTTCCAACACTAATTTCAATTGTTCCACTCACCATTTTTATAGGTATAAAAACCTCTTGATCCACAACCACCTTCCCTTAAAAAAGAAAGAAATGGAATGGTTGTAAAGCCAGGTTTAGAACATTACTTGCTAAATTTGCAGCTGAGCATAGAAATAAACTTGCAGTATATCAAGAGTATAATAATAACACAAATTGAAAAAATCTTGGAAGTGGTCATCTAAACTCCATTACTCCATCTGATAAAAAGATAAGAAGTTATTGTGTTAAAAGCAAGTGAGTAGCCCAAGTATTGCAAAAATTTTTACTTCCTTTCTGATTATTCCATCTTACTCTAACTCTTGTTCTACATTGTGATCATGATTTTGTACTATATAATTTCTTAATTGGGTTTCATTCCAGTAAAAAAGAACACAGTGAAGCATTCCTGATGGAAAAAAAAGAAAAAATAGTTGACTAGGATCCTTGAAACACAATCATAAAAACCAAGAGAAGTATAGGAAAGTAAATTCATCAGAGCAATCTGAAGAAACTAGAACATAATGAAGATAATGAAGTGCTAATATTCAAAGGAGAGAAGAAACAAATGTTCCTTTGGAATCTTAATTTCTGTAAAGTGTATTGAAGGAAATAAGAAAAACAGTGGATAGGTATATTGATTTTAGTATGTATTTTTAAAGGGGAAAGAAAAGAAAAGATAAAAAAGAATACATTAATGTTAAGAGGATATAACTTGCTATTTCTCTTTTATAGGTTTATTTATTTTAATAAACATTGTTTTATGAATTATTTTGGAAGAGAATAATCAGAGTAAACAGGAAAAAAAAACATGAGAGAGATAAAAAAACACAGAAAAAAGAAGTGAACATAGAATGTGTTGATTTACATTCAGTCTCCTTAGTTCTTTCTTCGGTTGCAGATGGCATTTTCTGTCCAAAATCTATTGAGATTGCTTTGGATCACTGAAATACTGAGAAGAACCAAGTCTCTCATAGTTGATGATTGTACAATCTTGCTGTTATTATGTACAATGTATTCCTGGCCCTGCTTGTTGCACTCAGCATCAGTCCATGTAAATCTTTCCAGACCTTTCATAATCAGCTTGTGCATCATTTTTTATAAAGCAATAATATTCCATTACCTTTGTGTACCACAACCTGTTCAGCCATTCCCCAATTGATGAGTATCCTCTCTTTTTTCAATTCTTTTTTTTAACCACAAAAAGAGCTGCTGCAAATATTTTTAGACATATGGGTCCTTTTCTCTTCTTTATGATTCCTTTGATATACAGACCTACTAGTGGCAATCCTGGGTTAAAGGGTATGCATACTTTTATAGCTCCTGGGACATATTTCAGATTGCTCTCCACAATGGTTGGATCATTTCACAACTCCACCAATAATGCATTAATGTCCCAATTTTCCCACATCTCCAACATTACTCATTATCCTTTCCTGTCATCTTAGCCAATCTGAGAGGTGTGAAGTGATACCTTAGAGTTGTTTTAATTTGCATTTCTCTAATCAATAATGATTTAGAGCATTTTTTTCATATAACTATAAATGGCTTTAATTTCATCATCTGAAATTTGTCTGTTCATACCCTTTGACCATTTATCATTTGAGGATTGATGTGTATTTTTATAAATTTGACATAGTTCTTTATATATTTTAGAAATGAGACCTATATCAGAAATAACAGCTGTAAAGATTTTTCCTCCTTTTATATTATACTTCCAATTTAATCTTGTTTCTCTTGGTTTTGTTTCTACAAAACCTTTGTAATTTAATGTAATCAAAGTTACCCATTTTGTCTTTCATAATGTTTTCTATTTCTTATTTGATCATATATTCCTCCCTTCTCTGAAGATCTGATAGGTAAATTATCCCTTGTACTCCTAACTTATTTATGGTATCTTTTATGCCCAAATCATGTACCTATTTTGACCTTATTTTGTTATGGAGTGTGAGATGTAGGTCTATGCTGAGTTTTTGACGGCAATTTTTGTCAAATAATGAGTTATTATTCCAGAAGCTAGACTTTGGGGGTTTATCAAATACTTGATTACTATAGACCTGGTTTATTGTTTTGTGTGTATCTGTTCTATTCCACTGATCTACTACCCTATTTCTTACCCAGTATCAAATGGTTTTGATCACTGAGACTTTATAATATGGTTTTAGGTTTGTTACTGCTAAGCCACCATCATTTATATTTTTATTCATTAATTTCCTTGATGTTCTTGACCTTTTGTTCTTTCAGATGAATTTTGTTATTATTTTTTCTAGTTCTATAAAATAATATTTTGGCTAACTTGCTATTTCTCCTGCTTTTTAACCCGAGAAGGTTTTACAAACTAGGAGGAAAGAATAGGTGGAGCAGATATCAGATCTATGTCACTCTTCTCTCATAACTGGCCAAAATTTTGAAACCACTTTATTTGAGGACAAAGAAGGATTGAACACCCCAGTATAATTCAATTGTTTTCATTTGTTTTTAATTCTTTCTTACCTCATTTAGTGCATTTTTAGTAAAAGTACTGGTATCATTTGCCATTTTCTTCTTTGGTTCATTTTACAGATGGAGGAATTGAAGCAGAGGATTAAGTGATTTTATCTAAGTCACACAGCTAGTAAATGTTTGAGGACAAATTGTAACTCAAGAAGATGAGTTTTCCGAATTCCAGACCTGTCTTTCTGTCCACTGAGTCACTTAGCTATGTGATTAAATATACAGATATTGTATTATAATGCAGAAATACATCTGACTATAAGAAAGCAGATGGGTGTATAATAGAGGTATGAAGAAGAAGGAAAATACCAGGGAGTGAACTAGAAAATTATACTTCCTTAAAAATTAATAATATGGGGCAAAAATAAAGAATTGAATGAATTAATGAAAACAAAGAAGGTAACTTTTGGGTAATAGTTGAAAAATTGTGAGCAATATATATAATAAAGTATTATGTGCCATAATAAATGACAAAATATATACTTTCATAGAGTCCTGGAAAATAAAAAGTGATATAAAGAGAATGGAAAAGAACAAGGAGAACAATTTATATAAGGACAATGACACTAGCAATAATGCTGATGGGGGGAAATTTTTATTTTTAATTCCACAAAAGAGAAAAAAGTTCAGATGAACAGGAAAGTTTTATTATTGATGTTTGGATTTATTACATCTTTTTTAAAAGCATGTAGTATTAAATTGA
This sequence comes from Sarcophilus harrisii, assembly GCF_902635505.1. Lineage (NCBI taxonomy): Eukaryota > Metazoa > Chordata > Mammalia > Dasyuromorphia > Dasyuridae > Sarcophilus > Sarcophilus harrisii. Next base: position 373,738,772 of record NC_045426.1, on the reverse strand, counting down.
AATTCAATTGTCATATAAAATGATTCTTTGATGTATTATTGCATATATGGAGATGTGTTGGAATCCTAGTGTCAACTCAACTTGAAACAAGATGAAAACTCAAGGGTGATGTCAGAATCCTGGTGTTAACTCAATAGAACTGATACAGTGCTTATTGGTTCACACCTTAGAGTGAATCCTTACAAGGTGATAAGTTGCTAATACTGATGGAAACAATGCTTGTGTTCATACCTTTAGAGAGCTCATAAGTATCTAAGTACTCAATGGAGTTCACACATTTGGGAGAATTCAGGGCTTAGTATGAGATCTGAATTCACATCTCCCTTAGGGCCAGAGAGCACTCTGGGAGATAACACATAATCCCTCTCTCTCAGAAGAGATCCTATATGAGAAACAGACAGAGGCTCTCTCGGGGAGTTGAGCAGAAAACACTGAGAGAAGAGTTCAGCTGAATTAGATTGAAGAAGGGAGCATTGGTCAGTTCAGCAGAAGCCCACTCTAGGAGGTGCAACCAGATTGGGAGATACAGAAGCCTACTTGCCTCAGTTGGAGATTGAGAAGGCACGAGTAGGAGTTGAGCTGGAGGCTGAAGAAAGCAGAGGCAGGAGCTAAGGACAAAGCTGCAAGATCTCTTGGAACCAAGCAGAGAGTTAGGCCTGAACTAACCGGGCTATTTGAAGGACACAATAAAAGATCTGATCTTTTCTCAGCTGGCTGCGATTTTGGAGTAATTATTTATTTCAACTGAGACTAAGGCTGCCTCCAGAAAACCTTCACATTTTGGCGCCCAAACAGGGACTTGAACCCTAGACCCTCAGATCTTCTTGAGAAGTCAAGGAGGTTATGATCGCCTATGTTCTAAATCAAAAGAAAGGGGGAGATGTTGGAATCCTAGTGAGATGCTCATTATTTTTGGTTTTTGAGCACAGAATAAAAGTTTAATTTAAAAAATCAGATACAATCTTTAAGAGCAAACAACTTTTTTCTAGCTTTCCTTCAAAAAATATCCTGTTTTTTTTTTAAATAAAGTATTCTTTTGACAGAATATTAAGCAACAATGAGCAAATTAGCTCAATTTGGTTTTATGTGGCCAAGGGTAGACTTATGATTGTTAAGAGAATAGCATATTATTGTCATCAAAATTTAAAATTATATCACAATTATTATTTGACTCAAGTAATTTGAAAGAATAATTTGAGCGGCTATACTATGTGCGTGAGGAGAGAGAGATATACATTTATCATTTAACCATAGCTTTATCTATCCATCTATCTATCTATCTATCTATCTATCTTTTAAGGTCTGCTTCATCTCTAAATCAATGGAACTATGACAAACTCAGAGATAGTATAAACCTTAGAGACCATTTGGTTAAAATAATCTGAAATAAAAACACCGCTATGTGATATCAGACAAAAATCCTTTTATTGGAAACTTACTATAAATGAAAACCCATTTCTTTGTTCTTAATATTCTGTCAAAAGAATACTTTATTTTTTTAAAGGGATATTTCTTGAAGGAAAGCTAGAAAAAAGTTGTTTGCTCTTCTTCTGGACAAATTTATCATTCTATCAGGTCTAACTCTGACACTTTGCAACTTCTACCTATAGCTCCTTGTTTTAAACTCTAAGTTCAGTCCTGAAAAATTTATTCAATCTTCTTCATACTTGAGACCATACATCATGTTATACTTTAGTTTTCCCTTTCAATTCTGAGAAAAAAATGTTATATGTTGTTGCTGATAGTAAAAAGAACGGCTATATTTTAAACTTCAATCTTTTATTATCCCATAAAATTACAAGGTGACACAAGTTTATCAACAGTCCTCATTTAGCTCCATCAACTTTTTTTTTTCCTTTTGTGAAAGATAGTTTAAGGAATATTTGTCTCAACTGGGAGGAGGTAAATAATAGAATTATTAAGAACAGAAGAAGATTTCTGATAAAAAATCACATTACATCTGATATTAGGAATTGAAAAGTGAGAGAACAGAAAATAATTAAGAGAGAAATTCCAAGAAAAGTTTCAAAAGCAGCTATTTTGGCTATGGCATCTCCCATCTTATGACATATCTAGGCTGAGAATAAGTGCTCCAACTACATTGCCTGAGGGAGTTGAATAAAAGAGTTATGATACTCACTGAATAGAGGAGATATTCATTAGCTAAAACAAACTCTACTGGAAAAAAGAAAATTTTTCATGTGGTTCAAAAGAGTACTTTAAAAGAATACATATCTGAAGACCAATATGGAGAAGAAATAACAAGTCAAAGATGAATAGCCCTCTCCTGCAATAGAGACGTTTACTGTCTACAATGTCCCTTTGGATAACAGACAAGCTATAAAGTGATCCTGAAATAGCTGGATAGATACTAACTGGAGTGTAGGTATGCCTCTGTTAAAGATGTCTGTTTAGAGGTAGAAGGAGAGCAGAGGTGCTATGAATGGTTGAGTCCAGGTCAATAGAAAGAAGAAGGATCAGAATGCCAAAAGACATCAGTATGTCTGAAGTGTCAGGAGAAGGGATGGAGCTTTTCAACAAGTATATACCACAGGCTCCCCAAATGTACATGTTTCATGTGCAATCTCTATGAATATTTACTCTTTCTACTAAAAATAGATATTTTGTTGATACTGAGCTCCAACTTCATAAGGAAATTTTTTTTTCTTTAATGTTATGCCATTTCATTAAGGAACATTGCTTTGGCTAATGATGTATTAAGTTTTGTTGTTATTCAATGGTTTTCCAGTTGTAACAGACTCTTTGTGACTCTATTTGGGGAGTTTTCTTGACAAGATACTGAAGTAATTTATTATTTCCTTCTCCATATCATTTTATCAATGAGGAATTGAGGCAAATGGGGTTAAGTGACTTACCTAGGATCACAAAGCTAGGAAATTTCTGAAGTCAGATTTGAACCCAGGAAGATGAGTTTTCCTGCCTTAAAACCCAGAACTCTATCCACTCTACCAGATAGCTGCCACCAAGAATGCATTATAACTTATTAGTTCAAAAAGATATACCAGTAAGAGGTTCATAAGCTATGATTTAGAAAGCATCTTGATTGATAAGGTATGCAGAATATCTTTTGGGAGCTCAGTGGTGTGGAGGAGGATGGAAATATACTTTATTAGAATCTCTACTGCTTTCAAGAATCCTGATATGATTTAATCTTAAGGCTCTCATTTCTTCTGATTATTTACTGATCAATCTCCCATTTATCAATGTACTTCCTAATATATGGTGCCCAGAACTGCATAGGATAATCTAAATGTGGTGTAACAAGAATGAAGTAAGAGAATTACTTACTCCCTATTCCTGAGTACTCAAGTATTGTATCTGTTATTGGGCCAGTTAGAAGGAGATATCACTTGACAGAGGATGTTGTTGTGAATGGAATCTGATGTGATGATATCAAAGAAAAAGTCATTAATGGATGGAAACAACATTGTACTGGGAGAAGAGAAAAGGGGAAGTTTTAGGAGACAAATTATATCACATGAAGAGGCACAACAATAGAGGGAAAGGAGAAAGATCATTTACTAAAGCTTGATATCACCAGTTTTTGTTCAAAGGGAATAATTTAATCATTCAATTAGATATAAAAATTTATCTTACCCTATTAAAAAAAGAAAGAGGAAATACAGGAAAGAAAAGGAAAGGGCTAAATAGAAGGGAGGGCAGAAACACTACAAAAAAGGGGTAAGAAAGGAAAGAGGCTTGATAGAGATAAACAGATGGTGAATGGGGTGGGTTAAAAACAAAATACTACTAAGGAGGGAGAAAGTAGAAAGACAGCAACAAGGGGAAAAAATAAACTGGAGGAAAATACAGAGCTGATAATCATAACTGTGAATGTGAATGGGATGAACACTCACATAAACCCAAAGGGATTAGCAGAGTTGATGAAAAAATAGGATTGTACAATATATTGTTTATAAGAAACATATTTGAAACAGAGAGATACATACAGAGTAAAGATAAAAGTCTGAAAGAGAATTTATTATAGTTCAGCTGAAGCAAGAAAGCAGAGATAACCATTCTAATATCAGATAAAGCAAAAGTAAAAATAGATCAAATCAAAGGTATTAGGAAGAAAAGTACATCTCTTTAAAGAGTACCATAAATAGTAAAGTGGTAATGATACTAAATGTAAATGTACTAAGTAGTAGAGCAAACAAATTCCTAGGGAAGATATTAAGTCAGTTATAGGAAGAAACAGGCAGCAAAACTATATTAGTGGGGGACATCAACCTTCTCTTCTCAGATTCAGACAAATACAAAATAAACAAGAAAGAAACTAGGGAGGTTAAGAGAATCCTAGAAAACCTATATATGATAGATCTCTAGAGAAAATTGAATAAGGATAGAAAGCAATATACCTTTTTCTCAGTAGTACATGGCACCTGCACAAAAATTGACCATGTATTAGGGCATTAAAAACCTTATAATCAAATGCAGAAAAGCAGAAGTAGTAAATGTTTCATTTTCAGAATGTGATTCTTTTTATTATTAAAGTTTTAATTTTCAAAATATATGCAATGATAATTTTCAACATTTATACTTGCAGAACCATGTATAATAAATTATTCCCTTCCTTCCCACCATCCCCTGCCCTAGATGGCAAATGTTAAGTATATGCAATTCTTCACAAGAAAAATCAGATCAAAAAGAGGAAAAATGAGAATGAAAACAAAATGCAAGCAAACAGCAACAAAAAGAATGAGAATGCTATGTTGTGATCACTCAGTTCCAACAGTCCCTTCCTTGTGTGCAGATGGCTGTCTTCATCACAAAACCATTGGAACTGACCTGAAACATTTCATTGTTGAAAAAAAAGCCATCTCCATCAAAATTAATTACTGTATAATATTGATGTTGCCATCTACAATGACCTGGTTCTGTTCACTTCACTTAGCATCAGTTCATTTAAGTAAGACTATGATTAAACAACAATTATATTCAATAAAGAGCCAGGCAAAGATAGACTAAAAAGCAAGTGGAAATTAAATAATCTTGTTCCAAGAATGAGTGGGTCAAATAACAAATCACAAAAACAAAAACAAGAAAATGACAATAATAAGATAACATAGTAAAACCTATGGTTTGCAGCCAACGCAATTCTTAGAGGAAAGTTTACATCTCTAAATATCTAGATGAATAAAATAGAGACAGAGGAAATCAGTGAATTGAGCATGTAACTAAAAAAAGGTAGAAAAATAACAAATTAAACCCTCCAAATAAACACCAAATCAGAAATTCTGAAACTCAAAGGAAAAAAATTAAGAAAATTGAAATTAAGAAAACTATTGAACTAATTAATAAAACTGAGTCAATTTTATGAAAAAAAAATAGATAAACATTTGGTTAGAAAAAAGAAAAAATATATCACTAGAATCAAAAATGAAAATGATGAACTTACCACCAATGAAAAAGACATTGAAGCAATAATTAGGAGATATTTTCTCCAACTATATGGCACCAAATCTGACAATCTAGCAGAAATGGATGGATATTTACAAAAAAATAAATTGCCCAGATTAACAGAAGAGGAAATAAATTAATAGTGACACTTTAGAAAAAAGAAATTGAACAAACCATCATTTCAAGAAAAAACCTCTTGGGCCAAATGGATTTACAAGTGGATTCTACCAAACATTTAAAGAACAATTAATTGTAGTATTATGTAAATTATTTGTTAAGAAGGAACACTGACAATTTCTTTCTATAACAAAAATACAGTGCTGATACCTAAATCAAGTAAGTTCAAAACAGAAAAAAAAATTACAGACCAATCTCCCTAATGAATATTAATGCAAAAATTTTAAATAAAATCTGATCAAAGAGATGACAGTAACTTATAAGGAGGATAATACAATGTGACTAAGTGGGATTTATGCCAGGAATGTTGGACTGGTTCAATATCAGGAAAACTAGAAATTAAAGATGGCTATAGCCATATGAAAAAAATGCTTTAAATCACTATTCCTTAGAGAAATGAAAATGAAAATTAAAACCACTGTGAGTCCTCTCTCATCTTTCAGATTGGTTAATATGACAAAATAGGAAAAATGATATATGGTGGAGAAGATGTGGGGAAATTGGTACACTACTGCATTCTACATGTAGTTGTGATCTGATCCAAGCATTCAGTAGAGTAATTTGGATCTATATCCAAAGATCAATCAAACTGTAATAATCTTTGATCTTATGATACAGCTATTAAGTCTTGTATCCCAAAGAGATTATAAAAGGGGACAAAGGAACTAAATGTTTTAAAAAAAACATTTGTACCAGCTTTTTTTGGCGGCAAAAAATTAGAAATTGAGAGGATGCCCATCAATTAATGAATGGCTGAATAAGTTGTGGTATATGAATATAATAAAATAATATTATGCTATTAGAAGTAATGAGCAGACAGATTTCAGATAAACTTGGATAGATTTGCATGAACTGATGCTGAGAGAAGTTAATAGAACCAAGGGAACATTGAATGTAGTAATAGCTGCAGTGTGCTATGATCAATTATGATAGTCTCCTCAACAATACAATGATCCAAGACAATTCCAAAAGACTCATGATGAAAAATGCTATCCACATCCAGAGAAAGAAATATAGAATATGAAGAATATAATTTTCATTAAAAAATTCTTTTAAATGTTTTTTCTTCTTTTGTTCTTATTCTTCCTTTACAACATGACTAATTTGGAATATGTTTATTTCAAAATTTGTATTTCATTTGTATAAACTATAATTGGTTTCATGTTTTGTTGGTAAGGGAGAAGAAAGAAAGGAGGAGAGAAAATTAGTACTCATCTTACAAAAATTAATCTTTTTAACTATATATGCAATTTGAAAAAATAAAATACTAGTAAGTGAAAAAATTAATAAAATACTCATTTGATCTATGTTTTTATCATATTTTTTTATTTGTGCAAGGAAGTTTCTTTCTCCAATTAGCTCTTCACTGCCACTTATTGGCTTTGACCAGTATAAAAGGGTGGGCTGATTATAGTAAAATTGAATAGAATCTTCAGGATTTTATGGTATTTTGCCTTGTCTTCTAATTATGTTCGTTTAATTTTTATTTATTTAGCTTTAGCACATATATCCTTCTTTTGAACATAGTTGTTTGAATAATTATGTGAAAAATAATTACCTTATCATCTTGGATATTCATAAACCCTTATAGAATTTCAGGATAAGAGAAAATAATTATCATTTTTCTGAACTTTTTGATAGCTGTCCTCTTAAAATATTGGAGGTTTGTCAAACTATGCCCATATTTGCCCCTCCCCTATAACTAATTCTCAGTAATTATGTCACTCAATAGTCCCCATCATTTGTGCCCCAACCACTGCTTCTTCCTTATTAGTGAGAATCATATTAGAATAGTAATTTACTTCATTGGTTCCTCTATTTTTTTAAAAAATGAAACTATAATTAAGCAAAGTGAATAAATTGGTATTTCCTCTGTTTTGTAGAAAAACAAGGACTTACAAGTAATTAAAGTCTACTGCCCTTATAATCCTGTGCCATCATTCCAAGTTTATGATCTGTTACTAGAGTTTGAGCCCACAGACATCTCTTTTTCTGTTATGCTGAGAATATCCTTTGGGGGTGGACAGACAGTCCATAGCGACACTTCCCCTCACTTCAGGAATTAATTTTCAGCATCCTAACACTCACAGCTCAGGAACTTAATTATCCTCACCCCCTAGCTCAACTCCCCACACTATTCCAACTATCTTAAGACTCTGGGGAAATTAAAAATAGGTCTTTTTTCATACACATCCAGTTTGGAGAAATCTGATCCAAGAGATCAAAAGTTAGAATTTACACTGAAAAGTAATAGGAGAGACACTTCTCTTATCTTCTTAAAACAGTATCAAAGGGAAAAAATATGAGCAGTTCTATGATATGTGTAAAACTGTTCAGACAGTTGTCAAATCAGGGTAAATGGGTAAGAGTAGGAGAAAAAATGACACCTGCATCTTCAGCAATCTCCCAGATACATGCATTTATTTATCAGGTTATCAGAGAAATCAAATCCCAATAGATTCACTTAGTAGTTGAAATTATTGCTGAACAGAAAGCTTATATAATCCATTATGAGTCCAAATTTTTATCAAACCACCTAATTAAAAGTTCTTTCTTTCTTAAACTGCTTAATGAGGGGTTGCATCATGGGTGCCTATGATGAGTCTAGGGTTTTCAAGGATTTAAAGATGGAATAAGTAAATGCACAGCACGTTATCTCATTAACTATCATGCTGTCCCATGTATCTACTGTAATAAATATTAGAATCATGTGCAACAGCAACCACTAAGCTCCCTTTAGAAAGATTTGTCCACTGTGCCTTCTCAAAAATATTTATTCATTAATGTCTTTTATTCATAGTTAACTCCCTTAGGGACATCCATTGGACACTGTGATTTGGTCATCTAATAAGAGTATGTGTGTCTCTGTGTGTGTGTGTGTATGTATGTGTTGTGTTTCTATGTATGTGTGTGTGTTTATGTGTACATGTGTCTGTAGAAAGCATATGGATTAAGGGTCTAGGCAGTTGTTTCTTGATGCCACATATAAACTGACCCATCAGATGTCTATATTGTCCATGTGGATGCACTTCAGGGGTTTCTGAAAATATCTACAAAATGCTTCATCCCAGCATATATACCTGCCTTTTCATTGTTCAGAAGATCTCAGCATTAGAATGCAACTCAGCAACTATTTCTTTCAAATAGTACCTAAGAATTATATCTAAAATATCTCCAATTAATGACCCTCTAACTTTTATTTGAAAATCTCTAGTAAGAGAGAATATACTATTTCCCTCATAGACTATTCTACTTTTGGTTCTACTTGTTGGGAAGATTTTCCTTTATCAAAAGCAAACATGTCTCTTCAACTTCCAAATGTTCTTCTTGTGTCCTTTGAGATAAAACAGGAAAAAAATACATCTTTTCAACATTAGACAATTTCAAGTTCTTGAAAACAATTATTATGTCTCCACAAAGTCTCCTGAATGCTAGATGTTTACAGATCCTTTAATGATTTCTTATATGCTCGTGTCTCAGGGTAGGTGGTGACACAGTATGAAAGCTGGACCTGGCCTTAGATACTTACTAGCTGTTTGACTCTGGGCAAGTTGCTAACCTGCAAAATGAGTTGGAGAAGGAAATGGCAAACAACTCCAGTATCTTTGCAGGAAATACCCATATGGGGATCATGAATTGTTGAACACAACTGAAATGACTTTACAGCAACAAATTATCTCCAGATTTCTCATGTTGGTCATCATTCTCTGGAAACTACACAACTTCTCATTCTCCTTTCACTTAGTATAAAGACACCAGTGATTTCTTGATTATAGGTATACATAACAAAGTCAAGAATATTGAAAAAAGAAACTAGAGAGCAAGTGAGCTCCATCCAGCTCTACCTTGCCTTTCTTATTTTTTATCAGGCTGATTTTTTATAGATGCCAGGGGTACCATAGGAGCTGAAAAGAAAGTTGTCACCCAAGTTCCACACAAATCCCTTGCAGTATTGCTAAGAACCTGAGATGTTTTGAAAGGATAAAGCCTAAAAACTTGTGGTAAGCTGGAAGTTGAAAAGAATTTTTCTAGCATCATGTCAGATATGAGATAGAAAGAGAGAAAAAAAAAAGTTCAAAAGACAGACATTAAAATGCCTAAGGGCTCTTTTACCTAGCTGGCTGGATTTGACTGGTTGGAAGTTGGAGCTAATGATGGCCCCTGGGGCTATTAAGCAAAAAAAAACTGGTTTCCTCCTGAGAATATGGTGGCAGAGGACTAGCTGATTTTAGCACAGAATAGCAGCAATCATATTTACTGCCTAAATCTACCAGAATCAGAGATATCCAGCAACATTAGAAATGAATACCATGAGAAGGATCCAGTAGCATTATACGCATATAGCAGTAGAGACATCCAGGAAAAAAGTACATCAATAGTAAAACCAGATAAGATTGCTTGTTTAATGACATCACCAGAGGACGTCAGTGTTTGAAAGATGAACTGACTCTGGATATATTTATACTCTGACCATACATATTTTGTATTCACACATATTACCATGAGTGGTCCCCCAAAACCTGTTCCCCATACTCATCTCCTTGCACAATTTATATGGCACAAATATTGATTGTCATTCACCTTCCTATGACACTCAATTCTCTTTTACATTAAACTAATGTATACTATTAAAACGATAAAATATATTCTATAATTTGCATGTAGATTATTGATGTGTTACATGTACTATTATGATATATTTCACAATATAATGCTATAGTGCATAATAGTGTGTGTGTATGTGTATAATCAAATTCAAGGAATCAATTTAACAACCTCAAATAAAGAGGGAGAAAGGACAAAAGTCCAGAAGAGTACCATTTTCATTATCATTGCCAAATAGTTCTCCTTGTCCTTTCTTGATCTTTTTTTCCTCAAAAAAATACTTCAATAACAAAAAATATCTTATTTTAACCTTAGTAGTTAGTCATTGTCAATTTTAATTCATCTTTCATCATAGAGATGATAGTGATAGAGATAATAACTCATGAGATAGTAACCTTTTTAACTTACCTTTCCTTATATGATTTTGTCTGTATTTTCAAAATGTCTATTAAATATCTGAATTATCCAGTGAGACCTGCATGTCCAGATCAATATCTGTAGTCAATTATTTATCTTTCTCAATAGAATGTTTTATTAATGTCTTCAAAATTTTATTCTTAAAAACTTATCTTTTCAATAGATTAGTTGATCAGTGGAACAGATTAGGTTCACAAGACAGAATAGTCAACTATAGCATTCTAGTGTTTGACAAACCCAAAGATCCTAACTTTTGGAATAAGAATTCATTATTTGACAAAAACTGCTGGGATAACTGGAAATCAGTATGGCAGAAATTAGGCATGGATCAACACAACACCATATACCAAGATAAGATCAAAATGGTTCCATGATTTAGGCATAAAGAATGAGATTATAAATAAATTAGAGGAACATAGGATAGTTTATCTCTCAGACCTGTGGAGGGGGAAGAAATTTGTGACCAAAGATGAACTAGAGACTATTATTGATCACAAAGTAGAAAATTTTGATTACATCAAATTAAAAAGCTTTTGTACAAATAAAACTAATGCAAATAAGATTAGAAGGGAAGCAACAAACTGGGAAAACATCTTCACAGTTAAAGATTCTGATAAAGGCCTCATTTCCAAAATATATAGAGAATTGACTCTAATTTATAAAAAACCAAGCCATTTTCCAATTGATAAATGGTCAAAGGATATGAATAGACAATTTTCAGATGATGAAATTGAAACTATTACCACTCATATGAAAGTGTTCCAAATCACTATTAATCAGAGAAATGCAAATTAAGACAACTCTGAGATACCACTACACATCTGTCAGATTAGCTAAGATGAAAGGAAAAAATAATGATGAATGTTGGAGGGGATGTGGGAAAAAATGGGACACTGATGCGATGCATTGTTGGTGGAGTTGTAAACGAATCCAAACATGATGGAGAGCAAGCTGGAATTATGCCCCAAAAGTTATCAAACTGTGCATACCCTTTGACCCAGTAGTGTTACTACTGGGCTTGTACCCCAAAGAGATACTAAAGAAGGGAAAGGGACCTGTATGTGCCAAAATGTTTGTGGCAGCCCTGTTTGTAGTGGTTAGAAACTGGAAAATGAATGGATGCCCATCAATTGGAGAATGGTTGGGTAAATTGTGGTATATGAATGTTATGGAGTATTATTGTTCTGTAAGAAATGACCAGCAGGATGAATACAGAGAGGCTTGAAGAGACTTACATAAACTGATGCTAAGTGAAATGAGCAGAACCAGGAGATCATTATATACCTCAATAATGATACTGTATGAAGATGTATTATGATGGAAGTGGATTTTTTTGACAAAGAGACCTAACTCAGTTTCAGTTGATCAATGATGGACAGAAGCAGCTACACCCAAAGAAAGAACACTGGGAAATGAATGTAAACTATTTTTCTTTTTCTTCCCAGGTTATTTTTACCTTCTGAATCCAATTCTTCCTGTGCAACAAGAGAACTTTTTGGTTCTGCACACATATATTGTATCTAGGATATACTGCGACATATTTAACATATATAGGACTGCTTGCCATCTAGGGGAAGGGGTGGAGAGAGAGAGGGGAAAAATCAAAACAGAAGTGAGTGCAAGGGATAATGTTGTAAAAAAATTACCCTGGCATGGGTTTTGTCAATAAAAAGTTATTATAATAAATTAAAATGAAAAAAAAAGATGCAGACTGAGACATATTTTTGGACATGGCCAATGTGGGAATTAGTTTTGCTGGACTATTTTGATGTTCTGTGTGCATTTTCTTTTTTTCCTGAATGGGAAGTAAGGGAGAAAAATATTTAATTTTAATAATTTTAAAAATAAAATTTAATTTAAAAAAATACCTTATTTTTTCTAATAGGCTCATTTCTTCTGAAGAATGTGGAGCCATAGAAATTTACTTCTTTTTCTATTTGAAAATTCCCCAATATAACTAGAGTTCATATCAGACTCTTTCTGATTTTTGTTTCTCTATCATAAATTGTAGGGTGGAGTAGTCCCTTTCCCCCAAAGTTTCTAATATTTAAATTTTATCATTTCCTTGTTGCCTAACAATAATTTCAAGATGTCTTTTTGTCATAATTTCTATCGCATGTAATATCATGAAATGGATGTTTAAATAGCATGATGGAGTGACATCTATCTGTTAGTAGTATATTTGAAACAATCAACTGAACCATAGTTCTCTTACAAGAGTAAAAATTGTTAGAATCTGCCCATTGTGAAAAAAATGTGCATAGAGACACTCCTTGCATGTCCACACTTTTACAGACAGAGAATATGTGTGAAATAGTGGTTCAGTGGCCAAATGATCTCTATTGCTGATTCTGCTATTAAAGAATTACATCACTTCAGGCAAACTTGCTTCCCCTCTTTTGACCTCAGTCTTTTATTTCCCAAGGGAAGAGGTTAGAATTCTATATCATTTAAGCTCTTGTCCTTTTTATATATTTTATAACTGTAGATGTTTTCTTTTATCCTTGATCATATTGATGGTCAAATAAAACATTATAATCCTGCAAAAAATGATCTTGAATGTTTGGTCTATCATTTACTTTAGATTTTAGACCCCTTAGAAACTGTAGTCATTTGACTGGACTTAAAAAATGTTATGGTGTATCCATACAAATACACACAAATAAAAATTCCTAATACTCATAATCCAAATGTATTTTTGTGTAATTTCTTTGTTAATAATGTAAAGGTTACTAGAATCAAGAACATTAGTAAGTAATTTTTGAGAATTTGACATCTATATGAAGAGAACAAGACTAAAATAATCTTAGGTTAAATTTGTGTAATTATCATTCTAGACTAACACATTAATTGTATCCCTAACAGGCAGGGTGATGGATTTAAGTATAATATGACAAAGTTTAATCAAGGCACCTATTTTAAAACACTGTTTACAACTTTCTAGGTATGTGATCAAAGGAAAATTGTGTAACTTACTTTTCACATTTGCAAAATGGAAATATTATTTATAATAAAAGTTTTCTATAAGCACTTTGAGGTTTTAAAAGCAATGTACAAATTTCTTGGTTAATACTCAAAACACTTTCATGAATTGAATTTTATTATTATAATAGCAATTTTACAGTTTATCAAACTGAGACTAAAAGACATTAAACAATTTACCCAAGTCATATAGAATATTAAGTACTGAGGGCAGAATTTAAACCCGATCGTTCCTTACTCCTAGTTCAGTCCTCTATCCTCCATGTTTTATTTATTCTTATTGCACCATCTCCTTCACAGGGTCCTTGTGAGAAAGCCTTTTGTAAATCCTCAAGACTTTTTCCCCCACATGTGTATTTCATTTTGTTTTTACATGTATATTAACTTTTTAATACATATTTCTTTATGAATCATGTTGAGAGAAAAAATCAGAACAAAAGGGAAAAACCATGACAGAAAAAAAATAATAGAAAAAAGTGAATATTGCATGTGTTGATTTACATTCAATCTCCATAGTTGTCTTTCTGGATGCAGATGGCATTTTCTGTTCAAAGTTTATAGGGATTGCCTTGGATCACTGAATCATTGTGAAGAATGAGGTCTTTCATAGTTGATCATGGCACAATCTTGTTGTTATTGTGTACAATGTATAACTGGTTTTGCTTATTTTGCTCAGCATCAGTTTGTGTAAATCTTTCAAGGTGTTTATAAAATCAAATTGTTCATCATTTTTACAGAACAATAATATTCCATTATCGTTATACATCACCACTTATTTACCCTTCCCAATTAATGGGCATCTAGTCATTTTCCAATTCTTTGTCTCCAGAAAGAAATGCTAAGCACATTTTGCAAAAGTGAGTCCTTTTTCCTCCTTTATGTATATATATTTGCAACATATACACACATATTTACTTATCTATGCACTTATCTATCTAAAAGATATCCTAATTTAATACTAATTTAGTCTCAAAGCATTTATTCTTATGCATATTGAGTCACATTTTAAATCTATTGGATAAGTAAGGCCCACTATTAAAAACAAATCTGACATCAATGATAATAATGCATCATGTTAAAATGTTCTTATTCCTAAAGCTTCCACAAAACAGGAAAGCTCCCAAAGATCATCTTTCAAATTAGCACAGAATAATCGATAATGTATAGGACATAGAGTCAGAATACATAGTTGAAAAACCTGTCTTAGGGACACACTAATGCTTTGCACAAATCACATTATATCTCAGAGTTTTAGTTTCTTCAAGGAAAGATAAGGACAATAATATTGGTACTACCTACATGTTGTAAGAAAAATGTTTTGCAACACTAAGAAAGTATATAAAAATGAATTATCACCATCAATGCTGATATTTATCATTTACTATGTATAAAAATTCTAATAAGAGGCATTTTTACATAACAGTGGGAAGTATTAAAACAGAATCCCTAACCTCAAGGAATTTGCAATCATCATATGGTCTGTGAAGATGACATTGAAGCTTGGGGGAAAAAAATTTTTTTTCAGCGAAATGTTCTTGTTTTGGCAAAGAGTTGTGCAAATGAGAAGTCAGGGATACGTAGAATTTGAACATTGAAGGATGGGGAGGGTTGTAATAAGCAGGAAAGCTAATATTAACAATGAAATAAAAAACCCCAATATCAGAGGTTCTCCACAACAAATAACTTTTTTTGTGCTTAGTCTATATTACATTTGGTACCATTTGCAAATATAATATGAGGAAGATTTCAGACTTTAACAGGCATGCTTACATAACAGATTATTTATTTATTTTGCCTTGAATTACTCCATGTAGCAACTGTGAAACCCAGAAATGTAAGTGGACCATTTGCTACATATGACCCACAATACTCTTGATTGGGCTGAACCAGATTAAAATGTAATTGAGACATGTCTAATCTAATATAAGAAATAAGGTAGCTAGATAGTACAGTGAATAGAGTACCAGTCCTTAAGTTAGGGGGAATTGAGTTCAAATCTAGCCTCAGACACTTAACACTTCCTATCTGTGTGACCCTGGGCAAGTCACTTAACACCAATTGCCTCAGAGAAAAATATGTGTATATATATAAGAAATATAAATAAATTTTCCAAGTCAATATGAATCTGGAAGAAACTTGCATATGATTTAGTAGTCCCATTTCTATTTGTATTTGATACCACTGGTGTAGAACAATCACATAAAGAGGCAAGGTGGGGTAGTTGAAAGAGTGCTAGCTCTGAAGTAAAAGAATCTGCATTCTGACCTAGAAAAAATAACAACAAAGTTCATATGAAAAAGCAAAAGTTCCATCATTTCAAGGTAATTAATGAAAAAAAAAATCAAATGAAGGTAGTCTAGTTGTACCAGATCTAAAATTATATTATAAAGCAGCAGTTACTAAAACCATCTGGTATTGGCTAAGAAATAGACTATTTGATCAATGGAATAGGTTAGGTTCAAAGGACAAAACAGCCAATAACTTTAATAATCTAGTGCTTGACAAACCCAAAGACCCCAGTTTTTGGGATAAGAATGTATTAATTTACAAAAATTGCTGGGAAAATTGGAAATTAGTATGGCAGAAACTAGGCATTGACCCCACACTTAACACCGTACACCAAGATAAGGTCAAAATCGTTTCATGACCTAAGTATAAAGAATGAGATTATAAATAAATTGGAAGAGCATAGCATAGTTCACCTCTCAGACCTGTGGAAGAGGAATGAATTTATGACCAAAGAAGAACTAGAGATCATTATTGACTACAAAACAGAAAATTTTGATTATATCAAATTGAAAAGTTTTTGTACAAACAAAACTAATGCAGACAAGATTAGAAGGGAAACAAAAAACTGGGAAAACATTTTTACAGTTAAAAGTTCTGATAAAGGCCTCTTTTCCAAAATATATAAAGAATTGCTTCTAATTTATAAGAAATCAAGCCATTCTTCTATTGATAAATGGTCAAAGGATATGAACAGACAATTCTCAGATGAAGAAATTGAAACTTTCTAGCCATATGAAAATATGCTCCAAATCATTATTAAATCAGAGAAATACAAATTAAGATAACTCTGAGATACCACTACACACCTGTCAGATTGGCTAGAATAACAGGGAAAGATAATGAGAAATGTTGGAGGGGATGTGGGAAAACAGGGAAACTGATACATTGTTGGTGGAATTGTGAACACATCCAGTCATTCTGGAGAGCAATTTGGATTTATGCTCAAAAAGTTATCAAACTCTGCATACCCTTTGATCCAGCAGTGTTTCTACTGGGCTTATACCCCAAAGAGATCCTAAAGAAGGAAAAGGGGCCTGTTTGTGCCAAAATGTTTGTAGTGGCTAGAAACTGGAAAATGAATAGATGTCCATCAATTGGAGAATGGTTGAGTAAATTGTGGTATATGAATGTTATGGAATATTATTGTTCTGAAAGAACTGACCAGCAGGATTAACACAGAGAGCATTAGTGAGACTTATATGAACTGATGCTGAGTGAAATGAGCAGAGCCAGGGGATCATTACATACCTCAACAACGATACCATATGAGGATATATTCTGATGGAAATGGATTTCTTTGACAAAGATATCTAACTCAGTTTCAGTTGATCAAGGATGGACAGAAGCAGCTACCCCCAAAGAAAGAACACTGGGAAATGAATGTAAACTGCTTGCATTTTTGTCTTTCTTCCTAGGTTATTTTTATCTTCTGAATCCAAATCTTCCTGTGCAATAAGAGAACTGTTTGGTTCTGCACACATATATTGTATCTAGGACACACTGTGACATATCTAACTTGTATAGGACTGCTTGCCATCTGGGGGAGGGGGTGAAATGAGGGAGGGGAGAAGTCGGAACAGAAGTGAGTGCAAGGGATAATGTTGTAAAAAAAAACTATCCAGGCATGGTCTCTGTCAATAAAAAGTTAAAAAAAAATCTGCATTCAAATCTTACTCCTATCACTTACAAGCAGCACTTCCTACCAAGTCCTTTAATTACTCCCAGCTTCTCAGTTTCTTCATCTCTAAACAGAGGGTGAGAGTATTGAACTAGATGGCCAACTTGAATGTCTTTTTCAGCCCTGGATATAAGATCATAGGAAGGTATAAGCAAACACTGATAATTCAAATCCAACCATAATCCTCCTCCATTCCTTACACAGAAACAGTCCTCCTGTTTACTTGTTTCCTGGTACCAGTTATCTCAGCTGGGTAGCTTACCATTCTAGAATTGACAATTATCTAGATGGACTAAATCATTTCATTTCTTCATGGTCAGTTTTGTACTTTTCACAAGCAATAAATTTCCTGAGTATTTTTTTTCAGTTGTGTATTTTCTTTATAAGGCACAGTGAGGGTTTCAAGCTGACCATAAAATGATTCTCTAATTATATTTCATTCTCAGCTCTCCAGAAAAATAAAAATCTCCAGACATTTTAATGGCTGTAACTTTAGTTACGAGCTCTCCGCCTTCCAGCAGGGCAAATCACTGATCCAAGCTAACCCTGGCAAGGGTCTGCTCCTGAAGAAGTAACAGCAGCAGAGTGAAGTGAATCTCTTCAAACAGAGGGCAAGAAAGTGCTGTATGAGAGAGGTTAGATCATTCATATTTGATTTTTATTGCTTATGTTTCCAAGTAATGATGACATAATATTCATCCAGAGATATGAGGCATCTCCCATTTCAGCACTTAACATGCTGCCCCTTCTGCACAAAGGCATCACAGGCAATCTTGGGGGGAGAGGGAACTGGGAGAGGGTCAAAGCAATATGAATACAAATATCAGACAAAGCACACAACACAGAAAAGCAAACAGTACTATATCTTTTCCCAAAGATTTTGCTTGTTTTTTTCCCTACTGAATTTGCTTTTAAAATAAATGTTTTGGAAAATAGAAAAATAAATATTATAGTTGTTTCCTTTTCCACATACTCCGCCTAAGAGAAATGAAGAATAAAAGGATGAAAGCTAGGATTTGTGCCCATCAATTTAATTTAGCAATGCAACAAACATTTATGTAGTACCTTATGTATGTGTACTGAGTGTTTCCCTAAACACTGGAGTTTTATGAAGCTTAGGTAAGTGAGACTTTATCCTTATGGGACTTGCATGTAATACAGGGAGAGAATAAACAATATATTACAAAAAGTGTATGTGGAAGATTTAAAATTGCTTTTTGAGCTATTGCTATCAGTGAGGTCCAGTAGGGAAGATAATTACACAAGAGGATTAAGAGTTTCTCAAAGGAGATAATTGCAAAGTAACAGAAAGAGAATTTAATTTCTCCTCAGATACTTGGGTTCAAATCTTCACTTTATTAATTACCACCTACATGACCTTAAAAAAATTCCTATCTGTATCTTCTGCTCTTATTCAATAAAATAAGTGTCTTTTTTATGGGGCAGTAAGATGGCACAGTGCATAGAGTTCTAGATTTGGAATCCTGAAGGCTTGAGTTAAAATATGATTTCAGATCTTTACTAGTTGTGTGATCCCAGGAAAGTCACTTAACTCAGGTTTCCCATTTGTAAAGGAGCTGGAGAAAGAAATGGCAAATTATTCTACTACCTTTATCAAAAAAACAGACAACAACAATAACAAAAGCAATCAAAAAACTCCTTTGGGGTAATTAAGATTTAGATGTGACAGAAAGCAACCAAAAAGCAAAAGTTTTGATTAGAATTTCAGCCAAACTATACAAAATGGATTTCTAGATACTTTAGATACAGGTAGACCTGTATTCAGTTCCCATTCCTGCCGCTCACTGACCTTGTGGCTCTGGGCAATCCATTTAATATCTTAGTGCTCCACAGCTCTGTAAGAATATAAATTAAAGACAAAGTTGTAGCCCTCAATAGAAAACAAAGTTTCCCCCTCCAAAGATTTCATAGATTAATGAAATCACAGGTCTGCTTTTTAAAATATCTTCAGGACTTTATATACAAATGGACACACACAAATGCAGAACATATTTTATTTATACCTCACATCTAAATTGAGGTGATTATATTATTATCCCTATTTCATTAATGTGAGGATTGGGATTAAAAATGTCAATTAATTGACATCTAACTTGCTTAGAATAAAGACATAATGACAAAGACATAAGTACTAAGCTCAGATATGCACACAAATCTTATCTCTGAGATCAAGAGTCTATTACAATATGCTCCTCTTTATCTATACCTATATGACAAGACCATTTGAGTTTTATGTTTAAGTAATTCATTAGATGAAGAGGGGAGAGAAATTTTTTTTTTTTATCAAAAGGGAGCTATATCAGAAAATAAATGGAAATATAAGTTATGCTTCAAGTCTGATAGCCTTCAATTTAATGAACAAATATGGAGACATCAAAAATGTTATCTGAAAGAATGGATGGTGTCTAAATACAGACTGAAGCATATTTTTTAAACTTCCTCTATTTTTCTTGAGGGCTTTTTTTGTCTATGTTATCTTTTATAACATAACTATTATGGAAATGTTTTGCATGAATCTATAACTTATATCAAACTTGCATTCTCAATGATAGGTGGAGTTTGTGGGGAGAGAGGAAGGGAAAAAATTTGGAAATTAAAGTTTTTTAAATGAATGTTAAAAATTGTTTTACATATAATTGGGGGAAAATTAAATACTAAATATTAGTTTTTTAAAAAGCAGTTTTGTTGTGAAGTGGAAAGAGGTATTGAAATTAAAATTAAAAGAGAATGCAATAAAAGTATAAATGGGTGACTTTTCTGAGAGATCCAAGGACACCTTAGCATGTTTGGATCTCAATGGAAATGAACCATTAAAGTTAGAGATGGATATTAAGCAAGATTAATTGCTAAAGGAGAGGGAAGAAAGGAGGATCATTGACAAGATTGTAGTTACCAGAAGATATTATTGACATAGAGCTGGAAAGAACCTAGATGTTATCTATTATAATCCAAAGAATGTTTTTACAGATGAAGAAATGAGACATAGATAACTTGGGTGGTGTAAGGGGCTAAAACCCTGAGTTGATGCGCTGAGGTAGGTTAACAGAGCACTTACAGCTAATTACTGATTGGACAATACTCTATTTGCATATGCTTGGAAAATGTCCCTTCCAACTATTCTGTGCTGGTTCAATCTTTTGGTGTATACAGAGAATTGTGGGAAGGATTAGGGGGTGGAGTAAGATAAGCCAGAGTCACTTTGGTAGTAGAGGAAGAGAAATGAGGTCTTGGAGATCTTGAGGCCATTCTGTTCACTTCTATCCCTAAAGACCAAGAATAAAGACCAAGGACTTTTGTTTATCCTGACTCCGGCTGATCCTAAGGCATCCAGGATGCTAACTTGGTCTTCACAAGGTGGCTTATGCAAAGTTACATAATTATTAGCAATAATTACAACAATACCAATAATAATAACTAACTTCTATAGATTGTCTGCTATATATTATGTATTGGACTAAATATTTTACAAATATTATTTAATTTAATCTTTATAAAACCCCTGGAGCATAAACAATATTATTATCCCCATTTTACAGTTGAAGAAACTGAAGGAAAAAGAAGCCAAATGAATTCTTCAGGGTCACAAAATTAGTAAGCATTTGCAGTCATATTTGAACACAGGTCTTTTGTTCACTAAGCTGTGCACTCTATCCACTGTGACATTTAGCTGCTTCAACATTATTCCTATTTGAACCCAGAAATCCTGACACAAAATACAGTTTTCTTTCTCCTATATTATCCTGTTTTGTGTAGATAACTCCCCTTATATAACCAGGGGGAAGAATAAGAGAATGACTGATGATTATTTGGTAATGTTAGAGAAAGAAGGGAAATGAGGGAATGTAAGTTCAGTGGCCTCAATTTTCTCAGAAAAATAAAAATACATCATTTTTTGTAGATTTGGAACATAGAAGGTGGCATTTAGGGACCTGAGAAAAAAGGGAAATTGTTAAGACACTAATTGTTGGGAATGACATAAAGAGGTCAACAACTATAATTAAAGGATTTGATCAGTGGTAGAAAAGATTCATTTAAGGTTATATAACAAATTTTTAGGAGATTAAATCAGTTTGTTTTCATGACATTTTCTATGTTATTCAGCAGCCGTAGAGCAGATGTCAAAAAATCAGATGTTGTAGGTTACAGATTAATAAATTTTAGCAAGTCAGAAAAGGTTTAAGTTCACAGGGACAAGTGATTACTGGTAAAATAATAATAGCTAGTCAAACTTTAAAATGATATATGATGGAGTCAAGCCTCAATATGGATACAGTGAAGTAAGAAGGGAGAATATAAATTAGAAGAATCTAGATGAGTTAAGAGACTAAAAATAAATTTAGTGGTCTCACAAAAATTATCCAAATGTCCCCTGAAAAAAGTTGTATACAATTTTTACATTATTCTTCCCATTCACATTAAACCTGCCTTCTAATTATTCTATTTCACTCTTTAATAAATACCATTTTTTCCCTTTTACATTCTAACATTTTATTCTGAAGTTAGTTTGAGGATCTATGATAATTAAGGTGCAGACATATCCTCATAGAATCACAGGGCACATCAATCAGACATTAAAGCTTAACAAAGATATCAGGCCTCTTCATATCCTTTTGGATAAGCAGAAAACACATAAGTAAAATATACACAAGTGTCTCCAGAAAAATAAAGATAATAGGAAAAAAATATGAAAATTTCCTTAAACATACCTCCTTTCTCCCCATTGATCTAACAATGAATGGAAGTGAAAGGAAATGATATTATTTTAAGCACTTACTGTTGCACACTATCAATACAGAAACCCTTCCTGTCTCATTGTCTTAGTCTCTAATTCTCTTATATATGTATACATTTCTTTCTTCCTAAAGAAATCAGTAATCAATTAGAATTAACTGCTATCCACCATAGTACAGTTTACACAAAAGCTGTAGGTTTAAATTTAGGGCTGGAAAGGAACTTAAAAATAATCTAATTCATTTTATATATGCTAAAATGCTAACTTAGATACATGAATGGCTTGTCCAATGTTGCACAGGTAGTGAGTTTGAGAACTTAAATTCAGGTTTCTTAATCTCATATTAAGCATATTTTCCATTGCACTTTATTGCCTTCATATTAAGTCCCTTGGTGATATATAGATCGGCAAAATGAATATTTAATTAATGTATAGATTATCTTGTCACTTAATTTAAAAGGGTGTGGTCATTTCTATGAATCTCTTGAATTAAAAGGCATTCTTCATTAACCTAGAGTCTAGATCTTCATGAGCAAATAATTCAGTCACTTTAACCTACTAGTAAATCTGTTTCCTCTTCCATAACTCTAGAAGTTTGGACTATGTGGCTTTGAATACTTTAATGTAAACTTTAGTTTTAAAATATTAATATTAAAAATCAGTTTTAAAATATTATGGTCCCCTTTAGTTTCCTACTACACGTTTCTTCCCATTTTCTCATGCATATGGATCCAAGAGACCAACACAAGTTAACATCTACTGGTTTCTCACTAAGTAATAACTATAGTTAGAGTCCAAGAATAAACATAGCTATGAGGTGGCTAGAAGCCACTACCACTTCACCATAGTCTTATAAGTGATTAGTAACCCATGTGATCATGGGCTACTATAAATTGGGGCAAGGCTAAGATCCCTTCCTCCACTAGAAATACCCATGTGCTATGCAGAGGTAGCCAAAATACAGACTTCCATTCATATACCCCTTCCATAGTGCAAATGGATATAAATCACAAATATTATTTCCTTCTCTTGCTATGATGACCAGCTTGGTCATCAAAAACTAAATGAAGAGAAACTAGAGAGACCTAAACATTTTCCTTACACAAAAATTCTTATCCTCATCTTACAGTTTGGCACATTTAAAGTTGTGAACAATTTAGCCTCTACTCCTAGGATAAATGTAAGGGTTTGAGCCATTTCTTTACTGTTCAGAGATACATTTTCCAGTATCTTTCAGTAGTTCTAGAAGTTTGACTTTCCACATATTTCTTATACTATTTTTATCACTGGTTTCTCCTGACCACTATTCAAAGGTACAAGTGAATGTGAATACATATATAAATGAAACATAGAGGAAAAAAATGATGAATTACTATAAAACACATGGAATTATTTGGATATTATTACAAAAACAATTTAATCACCACTATTCAGTCTCAAGGAAAAATCATCCTGTGGGTCAAAGAATGATAATAATTTTCATCATAATAATATGTCATTAAGGTTTGTGAAGGGCTTTACAAATATTTTCTCATTATATTCACATGATCACCCTGGAAAGTAGGTGTTATTATTAGCTTTACTTCAAAGATTAAGAAACTAAGGTAATTAGAGATCTCAGGATCCCTTAGCTAATGGCCAAAGCACTATGTCTACCTAAACAAAAATTAATTGTCTGACAAGACTATTGTTCCATTTCTGGTATTCTGATAAGAAATTGACTGCACACACACACACACACACACACACACACACATATATCAGAGTTTTTTAATGGAATTGCAATCCTATAATCCCCTTCATTCATTTGTCACCCATCAGGGAACCTCAGCAACATAACCCAAAGAGTTCCTTCCCATTGTATGCAGAGATCAGGTGGTTCTACTGAGGGATTTTTGTATTCTTTAAAATCTATTTCTTTTAGTGATTATAGATTGATTTTAATCATAGCTCTGCTTATCAGGATTTTCCTAGTATATACTTTTTTAAATTTACAGGACTTGTTCAGAATAGAAAAGAAACAAATGAAGGAAATGTCCTGAACAATGATTTAAATATTCACCTAGATATTTAATCATTAAAGAAACAAAGTTCATTTTCTTTTTAATTTAAACAAATAAAAAAAGAGCCTGCCATTAAATAGTTCAATATCAAACTAACTGGCTATATATTAGTGAATATATCAGAGGATCTAGAGCAGGCCATTGTTAAATTTTCATGTTGAAAAAACTGATTTGTTTTGTTAATCTTCTACTTTAAAATGCTAATAAAGCAGATTAAATTTAGAACTGTGTTGAGGAATGATATATATGCGTGCATATACATACATATCTGTATATGTCTATTTACATATATTTGAATATAATATAAAATGATGTGCATTTTATTATTATTTTTTCATAGAAAGCTTAAACTTTTATCAGAATATCTCTAGTTTGAATACAAGCTGCTATTTACTAGTTATCTGATCTCCGGGAAAAAATTTGCCTTTCTGAGAATCATGTTCTTCACCTATAAAATGAATTACTTGGATTAAATGATCTTTGGAAGATCTTTGAGTTCTGAGTTCTACAATATCTTAAATTCTCAGATCTTCCTAAAGACAGAATGCCTTATAAAACATGTTAGTTTAATCCATTACCAACTTTGTAAGTATCTTATTGACTTTCAGTGGGACATTATGTAAACTATCATGCATAGAGACTTTATGACTAACTCTGTGAATAAAAGTAAAGTGAAAAAAATTTAAACACCTATAGAATTATGTCTAATTTTTTTTTCTGACAAAATCTTAAACATACAATATCTTTCTTGCATCGGATAACCCTTTGATAAATTCTCTCTTTCACATATTATTCTTTTTTGCCTTTTTATCTCTTTATCTTTATATTTATTTTATTGATAAATTGGAAATATCAATTAATTACATAACAGAATTGACAAGTGTATTTAGTAAAAAAAAAAATGCTGAATCTGACATCCAGAATATTTTACCTATAACCTCCTCATTATGAATTTTTCATCATGTGTTCACACAGGAAAAAATCAAGAAAAAATGAGGATTTAGGAAAAAAAAAGAAATTAGGTCAATAAAAAAGAAAGAAAAGGTAAAACAGGTCACATAGTTGAGGACAACGCATGGGTGCAGCTTTTTTTTTTTTTTTTTGATATCTGGAAAGTCCTAGCCCCTTTAATCAGTAAATGTTTTCCCTTTGTTTGATATCACTAAAATACTGGATGGAGTGCTGGGCTTTGAGTAGGAAAGACCTATGACAAAATTCAGGCATTTAGTAGCTGTGTATGCCTGGACAAGTCTTTACTTCTGATTGTTCATGGGCAATATGGGAATAATAATAACACCTATCTCTCAGGGTTATTATGAGTATAAAATGAATTAATCATGGTACAGCATTTAATAGAATAATTGGAGCATAATATACACTACATAAATGCTGAATGATGTGGAAAAGGAGAAGCGTTCTGCATATGATGATGATGATGATGATGATGATGATCTCTATTCTGCCTCATCAGCAACAACAAAAATAACAAAATGCACATTTAAATCTAATAGACCATTTACCTTGTGCATATTACAAATTACATGGAATTCAAGACACCTTCCAGTAGAATCCAGGGGGAAATGGGCTTTACTTAGTATATTTTGTATACTAGAAAATGAATTCCTTAAAGCCAGGTATTGGGATTTTTCCCACTATTCCTCAATTCCCATACCCTCAAGAGGAAAGGGAAAATCCACTGCTCATTTGAGTTTGAGCAGATGATTGACTTTAGCTATCGAAATAACTTGTATTTAGTGAGAATATTTTGTTTTTATGTGAGTTTTCATTTTAAAAAGTAGTCATTGATTTCCTCTTGCACTTTATTTGAAGAGAATTCAAGATTATTGATGAGCAAACCAGAATCAAATCTGTGCCCTCAATGCAAAGTAAAGTAAAAAAAAAAAATCAAAGCAATTCCAAGGGTAGAAGTAGTTCAGTTAACTTTACTTAAAAAATAATCAAAAAATAGCATTGCTGAAATGGATCAGACATGGAGGCAAAAATCTGATGAGAAACTTACAGTGCACTAATGTTTGCAGCATAATTTTCACATCAAAGAACTTCAAATAAGATTTTTTGGTAAGTATTTTAACTTTTAGCAATATCCTTGAGTCACACATTTCAAGATTTATGCATGCCTAGGACTGAGTAAAAACTACCTTACATTAGAACCTCTTTCATGACATCACTATGATGCATGGGAACCCAGTGAAATCCCTGGGGATTGGCACAAAAATATCATCAGCATAGCAATATCCTGGAACTGCATTGTTAATTCCAATTTAAGAATTAAGTAATCTAAGGTAATGAAAGGTTCATTGACTACAAATGCATACTTCCAGGGAAAAATGCAAAATTAGAACTAAAGCTATGTGAAGGTAAAGTCTTTGCAAGATTGGTCAAATAAAGAGGTAGATAATTCATAATTGGCCTCTAGTCTCCAATCTGCCACTGACTAGTTGTATGACCTTGATTGAATTGCTTAACCAATTTGAGAACCAGTTTCCTCATTTTTAAGATGAGATAGGTAGTTAGAACTAAAAGGTTTCTGCAGTCCCTTCCAGCTCTAATAAAATTCATTCTGGCATCAGCATTTGAATTTGTAACCCAAATTATCTTCTAGTTTTGAGTTTAATTTTTTTAAATCCTTAGATAATGAAGAAATAAATACAGGTTAATATAATGCCTCTATTATGCAAAAACAATATCACCAACAGGTAATACATTGATTCTTACAAAGTATTTACATATTGTTGTTGTTCCACTGTTTCAGTCCTGTTTGACTCTTTGTGACACAATCGGGGTTTTCTTAATGAAAATGCTGAAGTGCTTTGCTATTTTCTTCTCCAGCTCATTTTATAGATGAGACAAACTTGCCCAGGGTCACACAGCTAGTAAATGTCTGAGACCAGATTTGAATTCAAGGATTGTTTTCAACAAGATTGGATATATGGTGAGATCTGGTAATCTCACTCTAAGCTTGTCATTCTATCCATTCTATCCTCCTATCTTTCCCTTATCTATCTATCTATCTGTCTGTCACCCTGGTTAATTGTTACAACAGTTCTGTCAAGTAGGTACTATTATTATCTTAATTTTACAAATGCGGAAATATGAAGTAACTTGCCAAAGATCACATAATTTAGTAAGTTTCAAAGTTTCTACCTGAATCTAGGAATTCTTGAATCCAAAGTAAACTTACAATCCATACATATATGTGTATGTCTTGTAACATTAATATTATGCAATAAGTTTTTAAAGAGTAAAACCATATAAAATCAAGAAATCTTGGCTGCTAGCCTGAAATCTTGTATTGCTAGCACAAGTCCAGGGATCTTGTGCTTTAGGATATTATATAGTTAAGATATAGGGGATGACAATTAAAAGGGCATATTACTAACCATGTTGACATTGCTTCCAAAAACTGAAATTGTTTTTTCCTTTTTAAATTAAAATGTATTATTTTCAAAACATATGCATTGTTAATTTTTCAACACTGATCCTTGCTCCAATTGCAATTGGAACAAATGTTCCAAATTTGTCTCCTTTCATCACCCCCTAATTTAGATGAGAAGTGATCTAATATATGTTAAAAATATGTTAAATCTATTATATGTAAACATTTATATATTTTATTATAGCACACAAGAAAAATCAGATAAAAGGGGAAAAATGAGAAAGAAAACAAAACACAAGCAAACAAAAACAAAAAGAGTGAAAATGCTATGTTGTGATACACATTCAAATCTCACAATCCTCTCTCTGGGTACAGATGACTCTTTTCAATGCAAAATCATTGGAACTGACCCAAATAATATCATTGTTGAAGAGAGCCATATCCATCAGAATTGATCATCATATAGTCTTGTTGTTGCCATGTATAATGATCTCCTGGTTATGCTCATTTCACTTAGCATCAATTCATTTAAGTCTCTCCAGGCCTCTCTGAAATCATCAGGTGATTATTTCTTACAGAATAATATCACATAACATTCATATACCATAACTTATTCAGCCATTCTCCAACTGATGGGCATCCACTTGAAAACTGGAATTGTTGATAAGAATTTTGTTATTATTGCAATTTTTCTCAGAAAAATACAGCTACAACCATCCCTTGACACCAGATTTTGCATCTAAACAAGGAAGAAGATAAAGAGAATGGGAAGAAAGTGGAGAAACTGATCAGACATCAACACTTTCCTTGGTTCTGTGATCTCACTTATATGTGTATATCTTCTTGTGTTGAAATTACAACACATTCTTTCTTGGCACGTTCACCTGATAGATATAGCATAGATAGCAAAGGAGCACGCAGGTTGTCAATCTGTTAGCATCAGATATACTATATGTTCAAGCCACTATATGTCCAGGCCACCTTCATTTCTGGATATCTACTTTTTGATTATATTTTATAGCATTTCTCATGTAGAATTTTTCAATGAAAAATTCCATAACCAGTTTATGTTCACCATCTGTCTCACTTTTGTCTGTTAAGGGATTCTCAATTTGTATTATTTGAAGACTCTTCTGATGATTATTTCCTGTGTAGTTCAACTGATCACTCAGAGCTGGAGAGGTCAAACAGTCATTTTCTAAAATTTTATTATAGTACCCCAAAATAAAAAGTTTCAAGATTTTGTTTTAGAAAATTCAATATTTCATACATTCTGTAGTTGTTTTAATTATATTTTATCTTTTCTTATTGAAATGATTGGTGTTATATAGAAATGGTGTTTATATGGATTTATATTATATTTTTAATTAAGCTTAAATTATTGTTTCAATTAATTTTACACGACTCTCTAAGGCTTTCTAAGTGTACCATCAAATCATCTATAAGAAGCATTAACTTTATTTCATTTTTTTCTGATGCTTACTCTCTTCATTTCTGTTCTGTTTCAATAACTATATTGATCATATATCTTATAATATCAAATACAAATGTTGACAGATTCAACCCTTGACCCCAATATCACTTTTAAAAACTCTCTGAATTATCCCCATTATATATTTGTTATTAGCTTTTTGTTTTCTGTTACATATTATTTACTATGTAACAAAAAGCTGATTTATTTCTCTGTTTTCTAATATTGTTTCTCAACAACACAAAAAGGGATGCTGTATTTTATCAAAAACTTTTTTCTGTATATATCTATTAATATAATTCTATAATTTTCTTATTATTTATATTGTCAGTCAAGTCCATTTGGTGTTGTTCAGTCATTTTTAAAATCATGTCTGATCTATTTTTCTGTATGATACATTTGGTGTTTTCTTGGCAAGGATATTAAGGTGGCTTGTCATTTCCTCCAGTTCCTTATACAAAAGAGGAAATTAAGGCAAATAGGATTAAATGAGTTACACAGAGTCACACAGCTAATAATTATCTGAAATCAGATGAACTCAAGAAAAGGCATCTTCCTGACTCCAAATCCAGCACTTTATCCACTGGACAACCCAGCATTCCTAATTAAATTCATACTTTTTCTAATATTAAGCCAAGCAAGTTAAAAATCAATGGTCAGGTAGGATAAAAACAAATTGTACTCATATTAATAATTAGCATGTCTATATGTTACCAACAAAGCCCAGCGCAAGAGATAGAAAGATAAATTCCACTTATCAAGAGTCTACCTGCCAAGACAAACCCAAGAACTATATGAACACAATTACAAAACACATTTCACACAAATAAAGTCACAACTAAACAACTAGGAAATCTCAATTGCTTATGGGTATGATATGCTAACATAATAAAAAAGATAATTCTAATTAAATTAATCTAAATATTCAGTGTCATACCAATCTGCCAAATATATTTCATAGAGCTAGAAAAATAATAATAAAAAAATTCATCTGAATAACAGAATGTCAAGGGAATTAATAAAAAAAAAAAAAAGGAAAGAAGCCTAGCAGTACCAGACCTAAAACTTATATTCTTATTTTCTACTTATATTCTACTACTTGATAAACCCAAAGACTCCAGCTTCTCAGATAAGGATTTACTATTTGACAGAAATTGCTGGGAATACTGGCTTACATTCCATACAAAATAAGGTTGAAATGGGTATATGATTTAAAATAAAATGATACTATAAGCAAATTAAGAGAGTAAAGAGTAATTTACATATCGGATCTTTGGAGAAGGGAGAAATTCATGATGAAAGAAGACCTAGAGAACATTTTGAAATGCAAAATGGAGAATTTTAATTACATTAAATTAAAAAGGTTTTGCACAAATAAAATCAATGCAGTCAGGATTAGAAGGAAAACAGAAAGCTAAGGGGTAAATTTTATAGCCCGTATTTCTGATAAAGGTCTCATTTCTAAAATATATAAAGGACTGAATCCAATTTATAAGAATACAAGCCATTCCCCAATTGCTAAATGGTCAAAGGATATAAACAGATATGAAGAAATTAAAGCCATTTGCAGTTACAAGGGAAAAAAAGGCTATAATCACTATTGATTAGGGAGCTATTAAATTGGCTAAGATGACAGAAAAAGAAAACAATAAATTGTGGAGGGGGTATGCAAAAACTGGAATACTAATACATTGTTGGAGAAGTTGTGAGATGATCCACCATTTTTGGGAACAATTTGGAACTGCCCAAAAGGCTACAAAGCTCTGCATACTCTTTCATGTCAGTGACATTACTGTGTCTGTAACCTAAAGAAATTATAAAAGAGAAAAAAGGACCCACATGTACAAAATACTTGTACAAGCTATTTTTGTGGTAGCAAAGAATTGGAAAATGAGTGGATGCCCATCAGTTGGGGAATAATTAAATAAATTATGGTATATGAAAATACTAGAATATTATTTTAAGGTAGTTGAGGAAGGTTAATGTACCTCTTTAGTAAGTACAGGGCCTGACTTACACTAGATATTTAATAAAGTCTTGTTGACTTGACTACACTTGGTTGTGAATTTCATCTTACCAATTCATCATTATCATTTTTTCAATTACTTGATTAAAAAATAAAAGTAAATTTGGAAAGGTAATTAGAAGACATAGATTCCAGAACTGGTTTTGGTACTTGTTAACTATAAGACCCCATGTAACTTTTAAAAACTTGAGTTTCCTTATTTGTAAAATGAAGTTACTAAAACTTAATCTAGCTATATCGTGTTATTGTAAGACTCAAATGAGATTATGAAGAAAATGTTGAAACAAATGTAAGATGTGGTGCAAATAAAAAATCACTATCTTTTCTACTACGAACAAGACATAATGTGAAGTGTTGAGGATAGAAAGAAGCAATATGGCACATGCCATCTGGGAACTTAATAATAAGTCTTCCAGTTTGTAAACTAATGGAAATGAGATCAACTTTATTATCTTGTCCATTGTTATAAATTCTTGAGATCTTAGGTCAGCAGAGGTCATTTAATTCATCCTCTATGTGCTTTTTTTTTTTTTTTTTAATACATTGCTCATTAGAAATTACTTAGTACATATAGGAATAACCAGGCAAAAATCAAGGCTTAGCTGTGTAGAGATTTTATAAAAAGGCCTCTTCATCACTTACCAATGAATTTTTTTCTTAAATTCCTTTTGAAATTTTACTTCAATATTCTAATCCCACTCCTCTTACCAAACCTACGTTAGAGTAAAACAATATCCAAAAGCCTCTTGCTCCTTTGAGATGGCTATACTTTAATGATTGGTTAAGTAGAGCCTGCACTGATTTATCCAAAGGTACAGACTTGTGGGGATGAAACATGCTATAAAAATAAAGCATATTATTAAATGACATTATTTTCATTGTTATTATTCTCTCATCAAACAAGAAAATGGGGGGCAGAATTACACACCATATGGTAATGGCTTGGAAGACAACCACAACTTACAATCATATCTTCAGCATCTAGTGACATTGTTTGCTGCATTTCAGGTGCCAGGATGGCAGAGGTCCAGCCCAGGAAAGATGAACTGGCATAGAAAGAATGACAGACATTAGGCATAAGTACTTTTCATGTCAAGCCTTTGGCATGTTCATCGTCAGGAAAATCTGTTCTCAGAAACGCCATCCAAAATTTGCAAGTTATGCCATCAAGGCATATGAAAACTCCTGCAATTCAGGGATATGCTAATGTGGACCATCCTGGGAGGTGCCAAATCATCTCTAGGATAATTGTTGATTCCAGATGCCCATCAAGGTCCTGTTCTTATAGCCCAAGGGAAATTCAGGAAGTGGAAAGTTTTGATGGGTTTAACACAAAACAAGCTGGCTTTTTCCTTAAGTGAATAAACTTTGTGGAGAGGCAGAAGCAGCTTATACTTTATTATCCTGTCTTTTATGTGAAAACTTTTTTTTTTGTTTCTATTGATCAGTTTAAACGAGAAAAACAACATAATCATGGAAATTACTTTTTCTTATTTAAAATATAAACACAAGTAAAACAGAGAATATTAGAGGTGTCACACAGAAAAATCCTACATTAGATGAAAAATTATACACAGTGATTTGGAAGCTGAGTTTCATGAAGGGAAGGAACTGCCGACACAATGTAATCTAATACCCATTGAAGGTAAGAATTTCTTCTACAGTGACTGCAATATATGATCATATAGTGTGTGCTTAAAGGCACACACTATATGTGTAATTTTATTATTTTGTTTTATTTTATTTTTATGTCTTTTTTACAAATAAATTTTAGTGATGTGCTATTTTTATATCACAATTATTTCTCTTTCTACCAACTTCATTACAAAAAATACTCTTCCTACTTTCCTTCATAACAAAGAAAATAATTTTGCAAAAGCACTCAGTGGTGAATATGACAGTTTACATAATATTTTACAATTAAAGTCCTCCATTTCCCAACCAAGAAAAAAGAGACATGTAATTTCTTCTAAATACTGTTACTCATTTGTTGGTTATTCATCATTTACTTTTTTAATTGTTGCTAAACTCTTTATTTTCAATGTCATAGTTATTGTATACTCTGTTCTTTTTCTTCTAATTATTTTATTCTATTAGTTTATATATAATCTTCCCATGTTTCTGAATTTGCCACTTTTTCTTCATAATCATTGTCATTTCATTCATATACACAAATTTATTTAATCATTTGTCACATGCCTGGAATCACATACATATTCTTTGCTATTATACACAAATGTTGATATAAATAATTTTCATATTAGATGGTTAAGTTGAGTATTTGAACATTTTGGACATATATTTCATAAGGAAATTTCTGGGCCAAGAGAAGGAACAGCTTAGCCATGTTTATTGAATAACTTCACACTGTTATCAAGAGTAGTCAAATGAACTTACAGCTCAACTAAGAACATAGCATATCTATCTTACATAACTCTTCCAAAATTGATCTATTCTTCTTCTCTGCACAATCAGATTTTAGTGATTCAAAGTTCTCATACCTACCTCCCCTTCCACCTCAGTCAATATTTATCTATTCTCAAGGAATTTAGTATAGAGGTCATCTTCTCTTACACTGGGAACTCTTCTCTTCCTCTTAGAGTGCCTTAACATCATCTTATCTCATGCTTTTTTTTCTACCTTTCACTGAAAAACAGGACATTCTCTTTGTCATTTACTTCTTTACAAGTATATATGTTGCTGTCTTCTCCTTGAGATTGCATGTTCAATCATTATTTGTCTCTCTTAAATTTTAAGCCTTTTCCTCCTCTTACTTCCTTCTAATAATGCCTTCGAACAATCTCCTATATGAAAGACAAAACAAACAATCAAAAATATTTAGTAAGGCCTAGCGTCCCATTAGGGGGAAGTAGGAATTACAGTGGATCAAACACAGGGCCTAGAGTTAGAGAGATTCATTTTCCTGAGTTCAAATCTGACCAATTACTTACTATTTGATGCTGAGCAAGTCACTTAAATTTTTTGTCTCAGTTTTCTCATCTGTAAAATTAATTGGAGAAGGAAACTGCAAACCTCTTCAATATCTTCAGTATCCAAACAGGATCATTAGGAGTTAGACATGATTGAACAACCAAAAAAAAAAATTACATCAAATTGATGTAGTATGTCTCTCATAGCTTTAAAATATATTCAATGGAAACTTTTCATTTTCAAGTCATCAGTTTTTTTTTTTTTTTTGTATTTGTGAGATCTATTTGTCTTTTCTTAGTACTAATCTTTCTTAACCTATCTGCTACATTTTTCAAGGCCGAGCATCTTTTTTTTTTTTCTTGGATACTCTTCATTTTAGAGTTTTTGTGATACTATTCTCTCCTGGTTCACTTCCTCTTTATCTTACCCCTCTTTCTCCATCTCATTTGATGGATTAAAATATACATTATAATCCCTAATCATGAGTGTTCCCCAAAGTTCTGTCCTGAGCCAACCACTTTTCCCTCTGGATTCTCATTCTTGATAACTTCATCAGTTCTTATTGGCATCTCTAAGAGATGATTCTTACATTTATACATCATATCCAAATATCTCATCCCACTTTGTTTCATTTCAACATTTCAAATAAAGGGGCTCATACACTTGTTAATCTCAAATCATCAAAACCTGAACTATTTTATCTTTCCTCTTAAAATCTACCCTCCTACAAATATCTCTATTTAGATCCAACAGGACTCTACATTTCCATTGCTCAAGTTCAAATCCCAGCATTATCCTGTATTCCTCTTTCACTCCACATAATCAGTCTTCAAATCTTCTTATTTCTATGATCATTTCTCTCCCATTCAATACCTACCCTCCTCTCAATATCTATATCTATAGTCTTACTATAACCATTATCAACATTTAATTAGACTATTACATTGGTCTCCTAGTTAATCTCCCTGTCTCAAGTCTTTTCCCCTTCATCCTACTGCTGTCCTATTAATTTACCTTGAGCAAAGATTTGATAATGTGACTCCCCTGCTCAATCAGCTAAAATGGCTTCATATTGCTTTTAGAGTGATATTATTCTTTTATAGCTTTTAAAGCCCTCTCAAGTATTGCCTAATTTGTGGTTGAACCAAACTTGCCTTTTCTCTGTTCTTCACACATGGCATTTCATCTTTCATCTTTTTTTTTTTTTACTTTTGTACTAGACACACCCTATTCCTAGAATGTGTTCCTGATCCTTCCTTATTCTTTCTATTAAATGGAAAATTTAAACACTTCTACATGAGAACTTCCTGAAATACCTAATTGGTAATACCTTTTCTTTATAACTACCTTGTCTTTAAATACTTGTAATATATTCTATTTTTTTTCACCCTATTTATTCTATATATGTGTACATATGCATAGATATGTAAACATATACAGACTCACATACACACACATAAACAAATACATATTGTCCTCTACTATTGGAATGTAATCCCATAGGTAATTGTTTATTTCTTTGCATTTAAATCCCCAATCCCTACCACAATGTCTAGTACAAAGTAAATGTTGAATAAATACATGATTAATCATTTGAATGATTGATAATAATTTATACTTACAATTTTTAAAACAAAATTATTTATCCATTTTTATTTATATATCAATTATATATGTGTGTGTGTGTGTGTATTTATAACATTTACCAGGATTATTTTACTTTTAAGTTAAAAATAGCACTGAGACTTTTGGAACATCCTTTGTGTCAATCTTCACTGTTTCATCCTTATATACAAAGTTTTCATTTTCTCATATAGCTTCTTTTATTACACCTTACACATTAATTTTGTTTGTTTACAAGCCTTTTAAAAAACTTTAGGTAAATTCCAATTCTGTTTTTTTAGAAAACATATTGAACTGGGCTTTGGTCACTTTGGAAAATATATGTGGCTCAGCATTGACAGTAGTATTCTACAATACTTCCCCTGGTCCATACTGATATAAACCTAAATGGAATTATGACACATAGTTAATTAATTTTCAAAATCCTCCCCCATAACTTCATCATCAGTCTGCTTACATCTCACCACTGTTTCCCAAGGATATCATTAGAAACTTTGTCAAATACTCTGTTAAGATCCAGATCCCACTGCTAGTAAAATTCTCATTATTTTCATGTACTGATCCAGTAAAAAAGGAAAAAATGAAACAAGGATAGGCTTGCATAACTTGTTTGTACAGAACTCATAGTGATGCTAAGTGATCAATTTTTTTCTTTCCTAAGGGCACTATATTTTGTTCCCCCAGTTGAGTGACATAATAGGTAGAGTGCCAGGCCTGGATTCAGGTAAACTTATCTTTTTGATGTCAAATCACAACTTACTGTGTGACTTTGGACTAGTCACTTAACCCTGTTTACCTCAGTGTTTACCTCAGTGAGCTGAGGAATTAAATAGCAAATACTCCAGTACCTTTGCCAAAAAAATCTCAAATGAGGACACAAAAGATTAGATAGAACTGAAATGACTGAACACCAAATACTGGAAAATTCTTAAATTTTACCAGGAATTAAAGTCAAATTCACTGATCTATAATTTAAATAGGACATTTCCTCCTCCTGAAAATATTAATCATTTTCCAAGTAAAAAAATCACATTTTGCTTTAGTTAGACATATACTAGACTACCTTAAAATATTGATTTTATTTCATCATATAATCTTTCATTTTAAATTTTTGTTCTGTTCTGAACAACAGTTATTTCCTTCACCTTTGTAAGAAAAAAAAAGTATGGGAATAGATATCAAGTAGTAGTTGAGATAGTTCTACTTTTTCTAAGTCCTTTATCTCAAACAGGAATTTAATCTTCAATCTTGCTATAAAATAAATATATTCATTTTTTCCTTTCCTTTAGTATTTATTCCAAGTTATGTTCATATTAGACTTTAAATTTCATTCTATTTTTGGAAATCCATAAAACATTGTAATTTTAATATTTAGGCATTTATCATTTCTCTGTATAAGAGAATCCCTCCCCACATACAACACAATTTCAGTAGGCATTTTCACTTATTATAATTTTTATATCTGCCAAAAAGATTAAAAAAAAACCCTAAAGTTGTCATATAGTATTATTATTTCTATAATTAAAATTATCATAATTTATTACCTTTGGCATTTAGAGATAATGAATAATGGACTTGATTCCTCTTGCAATTTGAAAGGCAGTTATATTCAGCCCTATAAGCATACATTGAGAATATCTAAAACCTACCACTTTCTTCTTGCTAAAATCTGTGCCTTTACTCAGATGTTTGGTCTTAAAAAATAATCAGTAAATTGAGTTCACTTTTTGTCAGATATCTGCCCTTTCAAGATGAAGCAGTATCTTCACTGTAGAAATGCTATTGGAATTTATTCAGAACAGAGATCCATCCAACAGCACAGCTGAATATTCATGGAGCATTTTTATTTATCCAAACTTATCCTTATGAAAACACAATTTTGGAATGATTTCCCACTGCTTCTGCACCAAAATTATTTCATATGTAAACTATTTCTTCTGTCATAGCTGTTTTATGTATATATACACATACAAACATACAAAGACATAGTACTAAGTAAAACTAATTTAACATTTTTATTTACAATTTGTCAGTCTTCAAATATGATCTAGATATGTATGCTTCACTAGTTAAAAATAAGGTAAAGATATCAATTTAATATATTTATTCAAGAATAATTTATTGACTTTGTACTATGTATCCAATTCAGAAATATATTTTGTGGATGATATAAATTAAGAAAATAGATAATTTGGGTTGTAAGTAAGCTTGCCCTCTACTTGGTGTATTCATACAGGCAGTCTTTCATGTATTTAACATACTTCCTCACCTCTACTCAGCTCTAAAGGCAATGCCAACTTGAATCCTTTTCTAATGCTTTTTAGTAAATACTGCCTTTTTCCCAGAAAGCTCCCTTTGATGTATTTAAGTAATTATTTATATAAATGCTATTTCTCTCAAAAGAATGTAAGCTCAAGGAGAATATTATCTGTTTAATTATTGACTCTATATCCCCAAAATCCTTTTAACATATCTATAAATAGAGATAGGGAGGGCAGGAGAAAGGGAAAAGGAAAGGAGAGAGAGAGAGAGCAAGAGCGAGAGCGAGAGCGAGAGCGAGAGAGAGAGAGAGAGAGAGAGAGAGAGGGAGAGTGAGATTTATAGTTGACAAAAAGGTTGTTTTAAAGAGAAATCATACAAGAAAAAGTGATACACCTTTCTTAAAAACTTCAGAATTAATTGTATGACATGGGAGACACTGGCACAGGATCACCCAACATAATGTGTTCTTATCAGAGAAGATGCTGTACTCTATAAGCAAAGCAGACTTGATTAGCTCAGAGGAAACATGAGATGTGCAAAGTTAGAGTTCATCCCAAATTTTCATAGGAACTATTTGTGTCTAACCTGTGGTAGAGCATTCTGACCCCATGTTCATCTGATCAATCAGTCAGACACACTTGTAACTTGACTCTAACATAGTGATGAGTCATTTTGGTTCTCCTTGGCAACAAAGGACAACAACTAAATAGATGTTAGGTAACTAGATAAATACATAAATAAATAGGATGGAATTAGAAATAAACATGTGAAACAAAAAGATAAAAAGTAAGTTTATATCCTTGAAATGATGGCTTTTTTAGAAAAGTAATAAGCCACAGAGAATTCTTTAAATAAATTAGGTCTTCCAAAGTCTCTTCTAACAAGTAATTGGAAATCTACTGGTAAAATCTCTGATGTAAACAGTAAAGAACCATAGAATCTCCAAATTGTGAGGTAGATTATTAAAAGTACTTGGGGCATACATGGTATTGGAGAAGATGGACTAGCACCTTTAGTTTGAGGAAGACTTTCAGTCTGTCTTGCTGAAACATTTTCAGTGCTGTTTATCTATCTTTAGCTAAAAAGAGTCACCTAACTCTTACCTATGCTTCCAAGAAGCAGCATCATTCACAGCAGACATGTACTGGTAAAACTGTCTCAACAGTTAAGCTAAACAAATTGAAGGCAATCAGCAGGCATCATATGTCTTTATGAGTTAGAAGTATATCTACTCTATTCATGCAAAGACTTCTTCCAAGGAGAATGAGGAAGTTAGGAATAATTTGTTCCATGGCTATGAAGTGGCTGAACCAGGTTCTGTGGAGTGCTTAAAACTTGGTCAGACACCAAAGATACAAAATTCATCTCCTGCTTCTCAGGTCATCACCAGTTATCTTGATTTGTGGTTTGTGTTTTGCTATTTGACTTCAATGACTCTGGAAGAGAGAGCAAAGTTGACAACTTTGTGCAACTCTACCCCACTTAAATTCAATTCACTTACAACTCAAGACAATACCACAGTGATATCATTGGTTCTCCTTGAAAATGATGGGTGAAAAACAACAAGGTCACCTGAGCAAGAAATGCATGTGATAACATTTCCTAAAAGGTAATTCAGCCTTCTTTTAAAAACCTTTAATCATGAACTTCTTGTCCTCTCTGTGATGATTCTAATTATTAAGATGTTTTTGCTTTTGTTAAGACAAAATCTGTTCCTCTGTAATTTCTATCCATAGTCCTCAGTGATTTTTTTTTTTTTTAGGCTAGATTAATAAATTGCCATTAAGCTGTCTCTCAGACATACTTTAATGGCTTTGAATCAAATGGTACCATAAAGTGTGTGTTCTGGACAAGAGTATGGAACAGTATGTGGAAAGCTGATCTCAAAGCCAAGAATACCTTGACTCAAGATCCACCTGTGTGATGTTGCAAAAATTAGGTAAATGCTCAATGCTCTAAACAACCTACTTTGTTACAAAAATGTGCTAAATACAACATGTAAATAAATTCTTCTCAACTTGGAGTTACCTGTAAAGAGCTGAAACTTTGAGTAGGTGCACTTTGAATCAGACAATGGAGCACTTAAGTCTAATTACCTATTCAAAATAAGACAATAACTCATATGTTTGGATAAATGACCCTTCTCACCATTGATACTGGCTCAATGTTTGGTGTAAAGATAGTTGTCTGCAAGGATTAGAGGGTGGGGTGACAGAGGCCAGACTTACTTGACCCCAGGATGAGTAGGAGAAAGGTGTGGAGATTTTGGACTCCAGAATTTATGAAGAGATCTTTGGCAAAATTCCTGGCAGTTTGTCTCCTTCACTTCTCCCCCTAAAGACCAAGGACTTTTGCCTATCCTGACTCTGGCTGATCATGAGGCCTCAAGAGAACTGACCCGGACTTTACAGTTATCCACATCAATAAAATCCATCCCAGTCTTGATCTATATTGCCCAGAGAATAAAGTAGGAAGTCCAGAAATGGGGAGTGATAAGAAAATAAAAGAGAAGCAGACAGACACTGAGAGACAGAGACAGAGAGATAGAGACATAGGCTGAGAGACAGAGGAGATAAGATAGATAGATTTTTAATAAGATAATTCTTTTATTAACCCTTTGGATTAGTTATATGTTCAGCTTTTCTTCTTTAATTCTTTTCAAAGAAAACTAGTAAATTATAAGTTTAAAATGAGAAGAACAGAAAAGAAAGAGAAGAGAAAGGGAAAATAGAGAAAGAGAAGAAAGCAAAGGAACATGAAGTGATAATAAAATAGAAAAGTACACAACAAAACTACAATGAGGTATTTTAGCGGAACAAAAAGGAAAGATGAAGATTAACATGACATCAATTAATATAATTACTATTAATTATAATAAAAAGAAAAAGAAACTTAGTCACTTGAAAAATTGGGATATTGAGTTGATAATTCTGATTTCTTTCCAGATGCATCTCAAGATTTTTTTTTTCCCCATAAAGAGTAAGAAAGATCAGAAAATACAAGAAAATATTTTCATGATTTTTAAAATTTTATTCATCTTGAAATTGTGCTGTGTAAATTAGGATTTGCATAAGCAATGTAAGGCTGGGAACATGCTCCTTTCCAATGATATATATTTGTTGTTATTCTCTGATTCCTTGTCCTTCTGGGAATAGAAAGCTTTATGGAGATATAGTAGAAAGAAAAGCTGCTTAATGGGGCACACTACAGCAAACATTATTGATCAATTTTGCTTTACTTGTAAGAATGATTGAATACACGAGTAATTGAGATGTCATTTTGTAGCTGGAGCATTTTATTTTCCAAAATGTGTTTTATCTTGGAGTGACTTTATCCAAGAGAAAATAAAGAATTCAAGTTGATCTCTGCCCAGGGAAAGGACATAATAAACAGATTTGTTTGGACCACCATCTTGACACCCTCATTTTCTATTACCAATGAAAAGTTAAAGATTCCTTCTCATGACAAAATTATTAAGTACTTAAAGTCTGTCTTTTACTTATGTTAGTTATCAGCTACTTTTACCCAGACATAGGGACAATCTCTATCTATACCACATTCCAAACTTATATAACCAGATCCTCTCATGCTCTTGTTCCTTTCCATCAAAATGTGTTATCTAGGGAAACAATGTACTCAAATCATACACACTAGACTATAATGCATGATCAAAATTTTGCATCATTTCTTAGAAGGATGCGTGTGTTTATACACCATAATAAGTCTTAAGACAAAATAATAAAATTGTAGTTTTGAACTTTTAGGCAAAAACAAAAAAAAAATGAGGTATACATTTTGGGGAACATTATCTGGAAGTTTCTGATAGTTATTATTGTGTGTTTATACAAATCATTAAATTTTCTGGGACTTGGTTAACATAGTGATATAAAATGAGAGGACTGAATTACATGATTTTTGAGATGTTACACAAAACATTCCTGGTATTCCTAAAATTATTTTACTCACATGTAAATACAACCATGGTTGTTTCATCCATTTGAGTTTGCTAATTTTATTATATTTGTATTTTATGAACATGGAGAACATTAATAGAAGAAATGGCAAAAGTGGTCAACATGTTTAGCAACACAACAAAGAAAGATTTGTGAGATACTGGTGAAAGATTTTTCTGTTCAAAATATCACCATCATCCATTTCTTGCCTTATGTGATGTAACAACCTTACCTTTAACTTTGGGAAATGATTTTTATTCAAAAGGAAATGCACTTGGAGGAATTAATATCATATATCTAATTATCTAGTATCAATGACTCTGATTTTTTTATAAAAACAATAATGACAAAGAATATCTGCCTAAAGGTTGATTAACAATACTCATTGCTTTTCAAGGGAGTAAAGGTGTAAAGAGGACGTCAAAGACCAAAAAATGTCCTAAGAAGTACAGGTCTAGACAGCATTTCAGAGATGGAAATAAGTAATAAAAAAACAGCTCAAATGAGGAAAGGAAGAGAAAGGCATAGAAAGGAGAATTCATTGGCTATATGCCTCTTCCATTTATATATTGCCTAGCTAATACTGCAATTTGGAGTTTTCTGTTTTGCTATATGATAGACCAGTATAGCTGCTTTAAGAAATTAAGGCAATAGAAACCAAAAGAAAAATGTTATCCATTGTTGACTCAAATACTTACGCACCCTTTGGAGAATCAATCTTTTTTTCACAAGAGTGCTAGGGTCTCATCTACTAATTCACATGAAATTATAGTCTGACCTTAGTTTAGTTCCATAAATCATAAGCCATTAAATAGTATTGGCCATAAGAGAGAGGCACGGGGAGAGACTGGTTCTTGTTTGGACATTATCAGAGGAGGTTTCATAGAGGAGAGGAAATGTGAACTCCACTTCAGTTGGTCAATAGTAGAAAGAAAGAAATTTCAGTCAAGATGGATGACATGAAAAGACATAGATAATATAAAGAAAAAATTTCAAGTATATTTATGGTCTAGTAGGCAGATTAATTTGCATAGGTGAAGTATTTTTGCAGCTGGAGATGTTATTAGGCTTGAAAAAAATTGAGGAAAAGTAGTTGAGGATCAGGTTACAAAAG
Organism: Sarcophilus harrisii; assembly: GCF_902635505.1. NCBI lineage: Eukaryota > Metazoa > Chordata > Mammalia > Dasyuromorphia > Dasyuridae > Sarcophilus > Sarcophilus harrisii. The sequence goes on along the minus strand of NC_045426.1, from coordinate 373,695,607 downwards.
TTTTGGTTTTATTGTCTATAGAACAAATGTTCTCCAACAGATGTTGGAGGGAGAGAGATCCTAAAGGTAACCCATGGATCTCAAAACCATTGATGAATTGGAGGGGAGAAGGTGTTCTACCCCATGCATGTGAAAACTTCTTCAGTGAATTTGCAGGTATGAATATAGTGTTAAAATGAGCCACAAAAATCACAACAACAGGTGCTGTAAAGTACTTTGAGTTTGGCCAGACACCAAAAACACTAGAGTCATCTACCACATCCAGAGCTATTGTCAGTCATCTTAACCTTTGTTTTTCAAATGGACTTGGGTGATTCTGGAGAGAATGAGGCTGACGATTTTGCACAGCTTTCTCTCACCTAAATCTAATTCACATGTGAATCAAAAAGAGGTATTCATACCATTTTACTATTTCAGTATTCAATTATTTTATATTATTCATTCTATTATTTTACCATCCAACTATTTCATTATTTAATTATTTACTATTTTATTTTCTTGCTAGTATACCTACTTCAAATTTTTTTGTCAGTGATGGAGCAGCAGGTATAGATACATTTGTGAAATTATAGTCACAAATCTGAACATAGGCAGTTGTAGTCTCACTGGGATGAAGCGGTAATAAGAATTAGCAACCTCTTGGGTGTTTAAATAGTCTTCTTACAGACTGATTATATTGCTCACCTCTTGGCATGAGGAAGGAGCTAGAAAAGGTATCTTAAGATAGTGTGCTTCATTCATCCCTGGTCTGCTTAACACAACTTCCCTTGTGTAATAAAGTCTTTGGCATGGATTCCATTCCAGCAGGGATCTCTATGGCAAAGGGTCTACAAACTCATACAAAATGTTAAATTAAAATTTCTAGATTACATGGCAAGAGGCGGTTATCACTGGGATATCAAGGATGCCTTGTTTTTCATTTAAATAAAGGGAAAGGGATTGTTTTATGCCCACTACAGAGGGGGTTTATCTCTTAGTCATTGCTAGAATGATTCTTATCAGAGTCCTCATTAATAAGGTGATCCTTCACCTGGAAGATGGTCATCTACCAGAGAGCCAGTATGGCTTCAAAAAGGTCAAAGAATGATTGACATTGTATTTGCTGCCTGGAAACTCCAAGAGAAATGCCAGGTTCAGAACAGAAGTCTGTATGCAACATTCCTCAATCTAATCATGACCTTTCATACTATCAGGTATGAGGACCTATGGAAGATCACGGCAAAATTTAGTTTCCCAGGGAAGTTCATCATTATTGTATGCCAATTTTAGGATGGCATGCTTTCTGGGTGATGGACAATGCTCTTTCACTTTCCCAATCATTAATGGAGTGAAGCAAGACTATATCTTCTCTGATACTTGCCCTGATACTTTTTAGAATGATGTTTTCAGTGATGTTGTCAAATGCTTTCAACAGGTAGGAAAATGGATACTAAATTATTTAACTTGAAAAGGGTACAAGCCAAGACTAAAGTGGGGAAGAGAGTTAGTTTATGTCCTTTTGATCACAGATGATTGTGTACTCCATGCATCCTCAGAGGTGGAGATTCAATATTTATCGAATCTCTGCTGCTTGTGTTAATTTTGGATGAATAATTAACACCAAGAAAAGAGGTTTGTTGAGAGCCTCCATTGTACTATCTATACATGTAACAATGAAATAAAAAATGGAGAAATTTTGAATGTTTTTATAAGTTTATTTACCTTGGCAATGTGCTTTCTAGTGGTGTATACATAGATAGCTTGACATGTGAAATGCAAGATCCAACAGGTATTTGGGAGGTTCTAGAGGAATGTGTGGGAGAGAAGAGGTATCAGGCTACCTACCAAACTGAATGAATGTCTATGGAGCCATTGTGGTGAGCTCATTGTTATATGGCTATGAAATCTGAACAATATATCTGTTCTATACCAGAAAATTGAATCACTTTCATTTGGCTTGTGTTAGAAAGATTCTGAAAATCACCTGTCAAGATAAGATAACAGACATTGAGATCCTTTCTTGTGCTGAATTGGCAAGCATTCAAACTCTACTGCAGAGAGTGCAACACGAATAGTCTGCCATGTTGTTCAAATGCAAAAAAAAAAAAAAAAAAAGTATGTTTACCTAAAAGACTGTTTTAGAGAGAACTCACACAAGGCAGACACTCACATGATGACAGAAGAAGAAATACAAGGATACTTTGAAGCTTTATCTGAAGAACTTTGTTATTGATCATGAAACATGGAAGTCACTGGTGCAAAACCATCCAGGATGATGTGCTCACATCAAAGAAGGTTTGCTCTATGAGCAAAGCAAAATTGAAGTAGCTCAAAAGAAAGATGATATGCATACATTTAAGACTCTCTTCTGAAATAATTATAAAAACTATTTATGCTCCAATGTGGTAGAGTTTTCTGAGCTTGTATGGCTATGAGAAACCGTAACTAGAAACATTGTACAATGATGTCAAAATTAGGATGCTATTTTGGTACCCTTCAAGCACAAAGGTAAAGCAACAATAACAAATGGGGAAATCACAAAGACTAGAGCAATAGTATATGCTTGAGATTACATGAGGTAAAAGAGTATTGCATAAGAAAAGTGTGCAAAATTATTTATTTTACATACACACATATACAGACAAAATGTGGTAGTAAAAAAGAAGGAAGAATCATGGCCTTCCAGAACTTGTACAAATGAATAAATGGGAGTCCAAAGAAATTTAATCACTTGAATGAAGTAATAAAAGAGTGATAAGATTAGAATCAATGTCTCCTGGGACTCTAGCTAATATTATTTCCATGATATAGCACAAAAGGGATGATTCTGACATTTTTAGCCTAGATAATGTGGGAAATTGTGGTGCCATTAGTTGATCTTCAGGATATTGTAGAAATAATTCACTTTAGAGAACAGATTTATAGAATTATCAGATATATATTTAAAGCTGTGTGAAGTAGTAATGGTTAAAGACCCAATCATTATACTTACTTGTGGGAAAAATGAGTCTCAGAAAATTAGGTGACTTATCAAGTGTGATACAACTAATAAGTATCTTTTGATCATCTTAATTTAGGTCTTGTTAATTCAAGTACTTGTGTATTAACAGAATTTCCAAACGGAAATAGATATTAGGAAGCTAAAATTGTGGATCTATAGCTCAAAAGAGGGACCATGGTTTGAAATGTTTGATTGAATAAACTAAGTTACACAAAAGAAAAAAAAAACTTTTTGAAGGTAAATTAATCCCTCCCCCAATATATGTAAGGATAATATTTTTCACTTTCAAGTTTCATGGGAAATGAGGAGTCAATGTCCATATTCTGTGATGTAGGGTCTAAAATAAGTCAGAATCTTCAATTGAAGTAGTAAGGAATGATAGATATTGGATAAAGATTAAAAAAAATGCCAAAGTCAAGGGAATAGGTAGAAATGGAAATTAAGACATATACATAGTAGTAGTGAAGTGAACTATTTTTTTTTTGTTTTATTTTTAGTAATGCATGACTTACTGCGAGTCCATTTTGGATTTTCTTGGGAAAGAAATGAAAACTTGGCAGAAGATAAGAAAGTAGTTTGCCATTTGCTTCTCTACTTCATGCTACAAATGAGATAACTGAGGCAATCAGAGGATAAGTCACTTGTTGAAGGTCACATCACTAGTAAGTATCTGAGGCCAGACTTGAACTCAGGAAAATCTTTTTGATTCCAGACCCAAATTCAAAAAAAAAACAAACAAACAAAAACAAAACAAAACAAAAAAAATTATCTACTCTGCTACCTAGTTGCCCTATGAAGTGAATATAAGTCAATATGCAACTAGAAGAAGAAACAGTAGATTTGAACTAAAAATCAAGAAAGTAGAAGACAGATATATGTACATGAAACAGATAATAACAGATAAAACAAATTGTAGTATGAGAAGGATGCTTTTTTGATTGTGAATCAGTTCAGGAATTATGTTGTTTTGTGGGGAGGCGGGGAGAGGGGGGAGTCAGAGATTTCGTATAGTTCAGAGAATTCCCAATAAGGACTTTCCTTTGCTGATACACTTTCTCTGAAATTTTACAGTTTTAAATTTACCTGAGCTACTGAGAGGTCAGGTGATTTGCCTTTGGTCAGTCCCATTGCATCTTAAAGAAGTAACTATGTTGGGCTTGCAGAGCTAAATATGCTTAAGCCCAGAGGGCCAAACTAAGATGAACAGATGAAAGTTACAGGCCCATGGATTGATGTTCAGCAGAAGAAAAACCTTTTTAATTGTGAGAGCCGTCCAACAAATTAATGAGGTGCCTTCGGTAGTAGCAAAATCTCTTTCACAGTGATATTCAAGAAATAGTGCTGGAGAACTACTTGGAATATGTGATGTTTGTCATATTTAGTTTCTTTTTTTTTTTTTTTTTTTGGAGTGAATGTGCAGATGTTCAGGAAGTTGACACTGGAGAAACAAGGTAAAGATAAATGAGGATGATATGTCATGTATATGTCATATGTATAATGTTGTGTGTGCATATATATGCATACATATATAAATAATTTCCAAGAAAAGAAATTAACAAAAGACTCAAGGAATGCCTTTGGTTTCTCTCTTTTTAAGATCAAAATTTATTAAGAAAACAAAGAAGGTCTTAAAGGAGAGAGAGAGAAACAGAAAGAAGGAGAAAGAGAAAAAGAAAATGGAAGAATTTTAAAGAGGCAGATAGAAATCCTGACCTAATGTACCACAAAAGGGATATTGCCATTGATACCAGGGCAGGGATAAACTGTTATTTGTTATGGGAAAGGGGTAGAATGGGAAAATCAGAAAATTTTAATATTTAATAATCTTTATGGGACCTGAATACCAGTTTTTTTGGCCTCTCAGTCTTAACCAAGAACCAGAGCCTGATCACCAGAGAGAGCAATAAAAAAAACACTATAGTCATTAATTATAGTGTTTATAGTCATTTATTGCTATGATACCATGATCTGTCATAGGTTTCTTGAATAGGACCTTTAGAATAATTAATATTTCCTCAATATTTTTTCAATATCAGCTGTGTTTTAAATGAGGTATTTTCATTTTTTTCATTCTTTTGATTGTGTTATTGTTTCTTGATGTTACCTAGATTCATTGGCTTCCACTTATCCAATTCTAATTTTTGAGAATTTTTTTTTCTTCAGTAAGTTTTAGTACCTCTTTTCTCTGAATCTCTGCATTTGGTCTATTCTGCTTTTTAAAGAATTCTTCTATCCAGTGGATTTTTGTGCTTTATTTACTATTGGGCCTATTCTGTTTTTTAAGGTGCTAGTATGAATTGTGCTTCCTTTTCCAAGATGTTGATTTTTTTCTCCATAATTGTCTTTTATTACTATCATTTCTTTTCTGAATTTTTCCTCTATCTCTTATTCGATTTTTAAAATCCTTTTTGAGTTCTTCCAGAATTCATTTGTTTCTTGTAATCCATTCACATTTTTCTTTGAAACTTTGCAAGTAGATATTTTTATAAGCATTGTTTTCTCAGTTTGTGTTTTAATTGTCGCTGTAACCATAGTAATTTTCTTTGTTCATTTGTTTGTTTGTTTGTTGTTGTCTGTTTGCTCATAGTTCAGCTTATTTTTTGAATTTCAACCTCATGTTGTGTTTAGGCTCTGCTCCCAGAGCCAAAGGTGAACTATCCTAAGCCTTTCTCACTTCTGCACTAGCTCTGGAAGTATAGGCTTCATTTTATTCTGGGGAATGCGTGTGTGTGTGTGTGTGTGTGTGTGTGTGTGTAGGGCATTTTCAAGGTAGAATGCCCTAACGAGAAGTGTAATCACTGATCTTCTGGCTAGTGCTCAGATTTGTGTGACAAGAATTAGTCTTTTCAACCCTGGAATTTTTTTTTCAGTTTCTTTTTTTATTATTGTAGCTTTTTATTTATAAGATATATGCATGGGTAATTTTTCTGCATTGACAATTGCAAAACTTTTTGTTCCAATTTTTCCCCTCTTTTCCCCTACTCCCTCCCCCAGATGGCAGGTTGACCAATACACATTAAATATGATTTAAAAGTATAAGTTAAATACAATATATGTATACATGTCCATACAGTTATTTTGCTGTACAAAAAGAATCAGACTTTGAAATAGTGTACAATTAGCCTGTAAAGGAAACAAAAAATGCAGGCAGATGAAAATAGAGGGATTGGGAATACTATGTAGTCTTTCATACTCATTTCCCAGAGTTCTTTCTCTGGGCATAGCTGGTTCAATTCATTACTGCTCTACTGGAACTGATTTGGTTTATCTCATTGTTGAAGAAGGTCACATCCATCAGAATTGATCATCATATAGTATTGTTATTGAAATATATAATGATCTCCTGGTCCTGCTCATTTCACTCAGCATCAGTTCATGTAAGTCTCTCCAGGCCTTTCTGAAATCATCCTGTTGTTCATTTCTTACAAAACAATAATATTCCATAATATTCATATACCACACTTTATTCAGCCATTCTCCAATTGATGGACATCCACTGGATAAAAAGGTTCCCCTACTCCATTCCATCCTCCACTCAGCCAGCAATCATATTTTTTTTCCCCCAAAGTTCCAAACATATCACTTCTCTTCTCAATAAACTCCAGTGACTTCTTGTCAAAAACATAATCAAATGCAAAATACTGTTTGTCATTCAAAGGTTTTAATGACCTAGTCCCATATGTACCTTTTAGTCTTCTTACACATCCTGCCCCATTACTTGCTTGTATTCTCAAGTACAGTGCTACTTGTCTCATTGATGTTTCTTAAAGGAGTCATGACATGTCTGGACATTTCTATTTGCTGTCCTCCATATCTAGAGTGTTCTCCCTCCAATCTCTACATTCTCCTTCCTGGTTTCCTTCAAATCTCAAATTAAATTCCAGCTTCTATTGGAGTCCTTTGAAACTCACTGTTGGGAGCCAAGATAGCCGAGAGGAAAGACACATTTCTTTAGATCTTCTCCCACAATCCTCAGACTAATTATCAAATCCAGCTTCTGAATTAGTTCTAAACTGGCAGAATCCATGAATATTGGGAGTGCAACAAGTTACCAGCAGAAGATAATTTTGAAGATTGCCAAAAAGTCTATTTCAATCAGACATGAAGGGAGGTGGACTAAGTGCAAGAAGAACAAGTGCAATTCTCAGTGCAGGTGCAGACTCAGGGAGATGCCCTAAAACCTCTGCCCAGACCTTAACATCTTTAAAAATGAAAATCATTGTTAAATATTACATCTTCTTTTTATGGATTATTTCTTCTATATCCTATGTATAGCTCGTTTATGAGTAGTTTTTTATATGTTATCTCCTCCACTGAATTGAGACAAAGTTAGCCTTTCTGTTTTCTTTATTTTCCCAGAATTAACACAGTGATTAGAACAAAATAGATGCTTAATGTTTATTGATAGGCTGAGGGAAGAAGATAGATAAAATATGGAGTAAAGTTGATTTTTCTTAAAATCAAGAACCATACTTGTGTGAGAAATATAGGAACTAGGAAAGTAGAATTTAGTGCAAAAGACTGAGGTGAAAAATCAATGGACCTAGCAGCAAAGTTTGAGAATAATTGTCACCTGAGAATACTTCAGATCACTTGAACTGAAGGAGGAAACAGATGAGAATTTTAGACAATAGATCAATTGTTAGATGAGAATAATAATAGCACATTCTTCACAGGTTATTGTAAGGATCAAATGACATGATATTTATTAAATGCATAACACAATGTCTGGGGCTGAGTAGACTTTATATCAGATTTTAGCTATTATCATGATTATTGAGCCTGGTATAGAGGTATTATATAGTAATAATGAAGGATATGCAGTAGCTGGACTTCACATGTACCTCTGATGAACATAGATTATTGATATTTTTTCTTAATAATAACTTCATCCTTCACGGAGATCGTAATTAATGTCGAGAACTGATATTCAGGAGCTGATTTTGACCACAAAGAAAAAATGGTAGCTGCACCAGGAATAATAGTTACTTACCTTTGTAGGTACACAACTACCCAGAAAAACAAAATCTCAAATTTGGAAAATACCTCAGAATCATAAATCCAGACATTTCTAAAACAGAAGGTTTGTTTTTAGATTAATGTTTTTTTTTTTAATTGAAAACTGTCAAGAACAATCCATTTCACTTCATAATTATCCTTATTTTCATCATCTTGTTTTGAGTCTGAATTTGCTTGAAACATCAGATTGCTGTAGATATGCCTTCTTTGATGAAATGGGACACCAGGAATAATAGTTACCTTTGTAGGTACACAACTACCCAGAAAAACAAAATCTCAAATTTGGAAAATACCTCAGAATCATAAATCCAGACATTTTTTAAACAGAAGGTTTGTTTTTAGATTAATTTTTTAAATTGAAAACTGTCAAGAGCAATCCATTTCACTTCATAATTTTCCTTATTTTCATCATCTTGTTTTGAGTCTGAATTTGCTTGAAACATCGGATTGCTGTAGATCTGCTGTCTTTGATGAAGAGGGACATCCCTCTTAGATATAACAGCCTTCTAAAATATCATTGTTAACTATCAATGCCTCATTATTTTCCCAATGAACTATTATTAATCATGTTACCATTTTTTCTCCAACCTTACAAAAAGATGAGTTGTGAGAAAACAAGCCACTGGGACAAGCTATTTTCAGGTAAATTTCAAAATGTACCAATGAAAGAATAATTAGTAAACATTTCAAAAAGGAAACTATGTACTTGGTTAGGTCATTCTGTTGGTTATCCTTTCTGATGCACCTATTACTAAAATACACATTTAGTATTATAGCAGCTTCTTTTTGGTGGCAAAGAATTGGAAATTTATAGAATGCCCATCAACTGAGGAATGGCTGAACAAGTTGTGGTTATATGAATCTAATGGAATCCTACTATGCTATAAGAAATGACAATCAGCTGGATTTCAGAAAAACCTGGAAAGACTTACATGAACTGATGCTGAGTAAACTGAGCAGAACTACAAGAACATTGTAAACAGTAGCAGCAGCACTATGTGATGATCATCTACAACAGACTTGGCTCTTCTCAGCAATGCAATGGTCAAGACAATTCCAAGGGACTCCTGATAGAAAATGTTGATTACATCCAGACAAAAATTATCGAGACTGAGGGAAAAAGAAAAATTTGGAACTCAAAATTTTATTTAAAAAATAATGTTGAAAATTTACTTTACAAATAATTGGGAAAGTAACATAAAATATTATGGAAAAACATATACATGCAGAACAGAATTTGAATAAATGGCATATAGCAAATGTAACAGGGGTTGAAATGATTTGTTGGTAATCCAAAGAATAGGATCTTATGTGACCCCTCCACTCTGTACTATCCCCCAAGGTAAAGTACCAGGTAGAAGTAGATTTATATAAGGTTTCCAGACAAAGAGTCTGCCATAACTACTAAGATGCTAACTGGATGAATGTATCAGGATATGTGAGACATTATCAAAAGGTTTGCTTCTAAATCAAACCAGGAAGTCTTAGTCAGAATGAAGAAGGTTGATAGGCAATCACATCAGTAAGCTTATTTCAGTAATCAATTCCACCTAGAACTGGATACATTGTAAACCTTAACTGTAATAGAGTAGAGTAACAGAAAAAAGTACTAGAAGAGGGAAGGAAGGAAGGAAGGAAGGAAGGAAGGAAGGAAGGAAGGAAGGAAAGAAGGAAAGAAGGAAATGAGCAAGAAACAAAAAAAATACTTTTATCCATAGCAAACTACTATGGTGATATTGAAGATCAAAATAGCAAATCAAAAGATGACAAAATGCCTACATATTAAACTTAAAAAGGGGATATGAATTGGTGTCAAGCTCAAAAAGCCTAATTGAAAGTGCTGGAAAAGATTTTAAAAGTCAAATAGAAATAGGAGAAGAAAAAATGTGGGGGGGATAAGTTATGCAAATGCAAGAGAGAATCAACAATTTGGAAAATGAAAGAAAAGTTGACTGAAGAAAACAATTTAATAAAACCTATGTTTTTAATTGAAAAAAATTCACTTGAATAAAACACTTTTAAAAGTAGAATTAGTCAAATGGAAAAGGAGGTACAAAGACTAATTAAAGAAAACATATATTTAAAATTAGAATTGGCAAATGAACGCTAATGATTCCATAAGACACTAACAGTCAAACAAACTAAAAAAGAATGGGAAAATATAAAAAATTTAAGGACTTCATTGGGAAAATAATCTACCTAGAATATAGAACAAGGAGAAATAATTTAGTAATTATTGGACTACATGAAAACCTTGATCAAACCAATGAACTTCAAGAGAGTCTTTCATGAAATCATCAAAGAAAACTGCCCTAACAATCTAGAACCAGAGGGTAAAATAGCTGGTGAAAGACTGTGTTGATCATCTCCTGAAAGCAATCCCACAAGGAAAACTCTAAAAAAAAAAAAAATGTAGCTAAATTGTAGAATTATAGGGTCAAGGAGAAAATACTGTGAGCTGCCAAAAAAAAAATCCTGGATTATCCGGGATTTAGCGACTTCTACACTAAATGACCAGAATGCCTGGAATACGATATTCCAGAGGACAAAGGAGATTGGATTATAAGAAAGAATTAACTACCCAGCAAAAATGAACATAATCTTTCAGTGAAAGTGATGGCTCTTCAATGAAACAGGGAACTTTCAATAATTTCTGGTGAAAAGACCAGAATTAAACAGAAAATTTGATCTTCAAATAAAAGATTCAAGTAAGTCATAAAAAACTGAAAAGAAAAAAATATATATAATGTAATTCAACAGTTACACTGTTTACATATCTGATGACAAGATGATACTTGTAACTTGTGAGAACTGTAATTTTTATTAGGGTTGTTAGATGGATATACATAGAGAGAGTGTGATTATAAATTGACTTTAATGTGGTGATTAATAATAATAAGAAGAAGGGGAAATGGATTGCACTGGGAAAAGAGAAAAGGGGGGGGTAAAAATGTCATAAATTAGATCACATGAAAAAGCATAGAAAACCAAATACATTAGAGGAAAAGAAGGGGAGTGGATGAGTACTGTCTGAAACTTAATCTCATCAGATTTGGATCAAAGAAAGAATAACATACAAACTCAGTTGGATAAAAATGTATTTTACTACATAAGAAAGTTGGAAGAAAGAAGGAACAGGTAGGACAAAAGCAACGGGGGAATGGGTAAGAAAAGGGAAAAGAAAAGATACAAGGGAAGACAGATTGAGGGAGGAAGTGGTCAGAAGCAAAAACACTGGTGAGGAGAGACAGGATGAAAATAGAGGAAAAGGTATAAATAGGTCAGAAAGTAAGATGGAGGGAAATATGTAGGAAATATTCACATGTGGATATGAAAGGGATGAACTCTCCCATAAAACAAAAGCAGATAGCAAAGTAAATAAAAAATCAGATACTTATAACATGTTCTTTAAAAGAAACACAATTAAAGTAGAGAGATATATACATAATAGAGGTAAAAGACTGTAGCAGAATTTATTAGGTTTCAGCTGAAGGGGGAAAAAAAAGCAGGGGTAGCAATCTTGATCTCAGAGAAATTAAAAACAAAAAAATATACTGAATTAAACGAGATAAGGAAGAAAGCATCTTGCTAAAATATACCATAAACAATGAAATAATATCAGTACTAAACATATTTGTAAAAGTGGTATAGCAGCCAAATTCTTAGAAGTTAATTCAGTTATTAGAACAAATAGATAAAGCTATACCAGTGAAAAATCTCAAACTCCTTTCACAATTAAATAGAATTAACCATAAATTATCAAAAAAATTAAAGAGGTAACTAGAATCTTAGAAAAATTAGAAATGATAGACCTCTGGAGAAAATTGAATGGGAATAGAAAGAAATATTCCTTTTTCTCAGTGGTGCATGATACCTACACAAAGAACTGATTTTATATAAAGGCATAAAAATCTCCCTATCAAATCCAGAAAGGCAAAAATATTAACTACATCCTATTTAGATCAAAATTCAATAAAAATTATGTCATAAAAGACAAGGGAAAGATAGTCTAAAATACTAATTGGGAAATTAAACAATCTAAACCTAAAGAATGAGTGAGTCAAATGATAAGTCATAGAAAGAATCAACAATCTCCACTAAGAGAATGGCAATAATGATACAACTTATCAAAACTTATGGGATTCAGCCAAAGCAGTTCCTAGGGAAAATTTTTTATCTTTAGATACTTATTTAGATATTTCTGGGTCCTTGTAAAGTAGAGAAAGAAAAGATCAATGAATTGAACATACACCTAAAAAAGCTAGAAAAAAAAATTAAACCTCTGATTAAATGTTAAAGTAGAAATTCTAAAAATGAAAGGAGAGATTAAAAAATTTGAAAGTAAGAAAACTAGTGGAGAATTTAAAACAAACAAAACTGACCTTGTGAGTTGGTTTCATGGGGAAAAAATAAAATAAACTTTTGATTAATTTGATTAGAAAAAAGGAAAGAGAAAATAAAATTATTTATCAGTATTAAAAATGAAAACTTTGAATTTATTACCAAAGAAGAAATTAAAAGAATAATTAGGAGCTATTTTGCTCAACTATATGCCAATAAACCTGACAATCTAATTTAAATGAATGGAAATTTACAAAATATAAACTGCCCCAATTAACAGAAGAGGAAATAAAATATGTAAACAAGATTTTAGAAAAATAAATTGAAGAAACCATGAATGAATCTGTAAGAAAAATTCTCCAGGGCTTGGTGGATTTACAAGTAAATTCTGCTAAAGATTTAAAAAATAATTAATCCCAATACTATATAAACTATTTGGAAAAATTAGGGCAAAAAAATTGGTCCTGTACAGTTTTTTTTTTTTTTTTTTATGACACCAATATGGTGCTCATATGCAAAACAGGATGCATCAAAACAGAAAAAGAAAAGTATAGTCCAATATCCCTAATGAATATTTGAGATAAAATATTAGCAAAGGGATTACAGTAATTTATAAACAGGATTAATACCCTATGATCAAGTTGGATTTATATCAGGAATGCAGGACTGATTCAATACAAGGAAAATCGTTGACTTAATTGACCATTTCAATAACAAAATTAACATAAATCATATTGTAATAGATTAGGAAAAGCTTTTTAGCAAAATACATTATTCATTCCTAATAATAACACTAGAGAGCACAGAAATAAATGGAGTTTTATTTAAAATGATGAGCAGCACCTATTTAAAACCATCAATAAACATATGTAATAGAAAGAAACATTCTCAGTAAGATCAAGTGTGAAATAAGGAAGCCCACTTTTAGCACTGTTATGCAATATTGTACTCAAAATATTAGCTTTAGTGAAAAAAAAAAGAAAAAGAAGTAAAGGAACTAAAATAGGCAATGAAAAAAAACTATCATTCTTTTCAGGTAATATCATAGTATATTTAAAGAATCCACTAAAAAAAAAAAAAAAAAAAAAAAAAAAAAACTACCAGAAGCAATGAACAACTTTAGCAACATTGCTGGATTTAAATTCAACTCACGTAAATCATCATTTCTATATATTACCAACAAAACCAAGAAGTAAGAGATAGAAAAGTATCATTTAAAAATAATTGTAGACTGTATAAAATATTTTGCAATCTACTTGCCGAGACAGAACAAGACATTCTATGAACGTGGTTACCAAATACTTTTCACCCAATTAAATCAGGTCTAAACAATTGGAAAAATATCATTTGCTCATGGGTAGGCCTAGCTAATATAGAAAATAACAATTCTACCTCAGTATCATACAAGTCAAAAATCCAAAAAAGTGTTTTATGGAGCTAAAAATAAGAACAAAATTCATCTGGAAAAACGAAAGATCTAGGATATCAAGGCTTTTTTTTTTTTTTTTTTACTTCAAAGGAATGTGGCCTAGACATACCAGACCTAATACTGTATTAGAAATTGGCAGTCATCAAAACTGTTTGGTACTGGCTAAAAAATAGAGGGCTGGATCAATGGAATCGGTTAGATACACAAGACACAATAATCATCGACTATAGCAATGTACTGTTTGAAAAAGCCAAAGACTCCAGGTTCTGTAATACAAACTTGCTAGGCAAACTAGGCAGATTACAACATCTCACACTGTATCCCAAGAATAGTCAAACTAGGTTTATGATTTAGACATAAAGAGTGGTGCTCTAAGCAAACTAGGAGAAGAAGGGATAGTTTAGCTGTCAGATCTTTGGAGAAGGAAAGAATTTATGTCCAAACAGGAGGCAGAGAACATTATGAAATGCAAAATGAAAAACATCGATTAAATTAAATTTCTTAAAAATTTGCTCAAACAAAACCAATACAGCCAATGTTAGAAGGGAAGAGGAAAACTGGGCAACCATTTTTACAGCCAATATTTTCTATAAAGGCCTATTTCTAAAATATATAGAGAACTGAGTCACATTTATAAGAATATAGATCATTCCCCAATTGACAAATGGTTGAGGGATATGGACAGATGATTTTCAGATGAAGAAATTAAAACTATCTCTAAATCATATGGAAAAAATGCTCTAAATCACTACTGATTAGAGAAAGCAATTCTGAGTTAACACCTCACACCTATTAGATTGTCTAAGATGACAGGAAAAGACAATGATAAATGTTTGAGAAGATATAGAAAAAAGTTGAACACTAATGCATTGATGGTGGAATTACAAATTAATCCAGCTATTCTAGATAGCAATTTGGAACTATTCTCAAATGACTATAAAATGTTGCTTACTCTTTGATTCAGCAGTGTCAACAATGCATTTTTATCCCAAGGAGATCATAAAAGAGGGAGAAGGACCCACATGTAAAAACATTTGTAGCAGTTCTTTTTTTGGGTGATAAGGAATTGGAAATTGAGTGACTATTCACCAATTTGGGAATGGTTAAGTTATGGTATATGACTATAATGTAATATCTTATGCTATAAGGAATGATGAGCAGCCTGATTTCAGAAAAACCTGGAAAGATTTAGCTGAAGATGAGTGAAGTGATAAGAACCAAAAGAACATTGTAAACAGTGATTGCAAGATTTTGTGATGATTAACTATGATAGACTTAACTTTTCTCAGCAATACAATGATTCAAAATAATTTGAATAGATTTGGGTTGAAAAATCCCGTCCATGTGTAGAGAAAGACCTATAAAGAATGAATGTTGATAGAAGCATCCATTTTCTCCTTGTTTTGTTATTATTTTGCTTTTATTTGTTTCTTCTTTATGTTTTTTCCCATTTGTTCTGATTTTTCCTTCTAACATAACTAATATAGAAACATGATTTAAAAAAAAAGATTGTATTGTACATGTATAACCTGTAGCAGATTGATTGTTTTCTCAGGGAGGCAAGAGGTACAGAAGGAACGGAGATAAAAACTGAACTCAAAATCTTATAGAAATCAATGTTGAAAATAGTTCTGCAATTAATTGAAAAAATCTAGTTAAATGATAAATAAAAAATAAAGTGTTGCAGCAATTATGCAAGCAAATTTGGAAAATATAACAGTGGCCACCAGATTGGATACATATTGAATACATATTGCTTTATGAAAAATATTGGGAAAGAAAAAACAGAGCAAAATAGAAAAACCATGGGACAGATTAAAAAAAAAAAGAAAAAAGAAATGAAGATAGCATGTATTAATTTATATCCAATCTCCATAGTTTTATTTCTGGATGTATATGGCAATCTGTCCAAAATCTATTGAGATTGCTTTGGACCACTAAACTACTGAGAAGAACTTAGTCTTTCATAGTTCATCATCACACATTTTTACTGTTATTGTGTATATCTATTCCTGATTCTGCTTGTTTCTCTCAGTCTTAGTTCATGTAAATCTTTCCAGGCCTTTTTAAAATCAGTTTGTTCATTATTTTTTATAGAACAATAATATTTCATTACTTTCATATACTACAACTTGTTCAGCCTTTCCCCAAATGATGGGCAACTATATATTTTCCAATTCTTTGCACAAAAAGAGCTGCTAAAACATTTTTTGCACATGTGGGTCCTTTTCCCTTCTTTATGATTTCCCTGGGATATAGACCTAGTAATGGCACTGTTGAGTCAAAGGGTATACACAGTTTTATAGCCCTTTGGGCGTGTTGCAAATTGTTCCCCAGAATGGTTGGATCATTTCACAACTTCACCAACAATGCATTAGTATCCCATTTTTCCCACATCTTCTCCAACATTTCTCATTATCTTATCATTTTAGACAATCTGAGATGTGTGAAGTGATACCTCAGAGTTCTTTTAATTTGTATTTCTCTAATCAATTGTGCTTTAGAGCATTTTTTCCAAATAACTATAAATTACTTTAATTTCATCATCCAAAAATTGTCAATTCATATCCTTTTACCATTTATCAATTGAGGAAAGGATCAGATAATCTTAGTTGTCTCCTTAAAAGACAGTCTACAATTCATGAAACAAAATTTAGAACTAAATAGGGAACAACTTATTGGTTTAAGATTGAAAAATGAGTATGATGAATGTCATCTTATTGATTTGTGTGCAGAGTATATCATGTGAAGTACTAGGCTGGATGAATCAAAAGTCAGAACTAAGGTATCTAGGAGAAAAATTAACATGAGATATGCAAATGATATCACTCTGATGGCAGAAAGTAAAGAAGAATTAAGAAGCCTTTTGAGAAGGGTGACAAAGGAAAATGTAAAAACTGGCTCAAAGCTTAACATCAAAATAACTAAGATCTTATCAACTGGTCCCATCATTTCCTGACAAACTGAGGGAGAAGAAATGGAAGGAAGTTGTATTAGGCTTTTTATTCTTTGGTGTAAAGATCACTGCAGATGATGACTGCATCCAGGATGTTGAAGGATATTTGCTACTTGGAAGGAAAATTGTAATGGGTCTAGATGGTAAACTAAAGAGCAGAGACATCACCTTGCTCACAAAGGCCCATATAATCAAAGTTATGATTTTTTCAAGTAGTGGTGTATGACTGTAAAAATTAGATTAATAAGTAAAGCTATATATTACAGAAACAATGCTTTTGAACGGTGGCATGAAAAAGACTTTTAAGAGTCCCTTGGACATCAAGAAGATCAAATCAATAAATAATTGCAGACATTAATTCAGGCTATTCACTGGAACATCAAATACTGAAACTGAAACTGAAAGCTTAAATACTTGTACTACATACTGAGAAGACAGGACTCATTAGAAAAGACCTTCATGTTGGGAAAGATTGAAGGCCAAAGGAAAAGGGTTTCAGGAGATGATCAGATGGTTAGATAGTATCACAGAAATAACAAATAAGAAGTTTCACAGACTTTGGAAAATAGTGCATGGTGTGCTAGAGTTAATGATGTCACAAAGAATCAGACATAACCAAACAACTAAACATCACCACCAATATTAACAATGCCTGAGATCTTCATAATGTTCTTACAATATTCTTTAAAGGAGATCCTTAAGATACATCATGAAATTGAGGTATCATATAGAAGTATATATAACTCTATATTATAGAGGTAAATATGGTAAAGGAACAGAGATCTTTCTATTTGCATAAAAACATATCTCCCATTCTTCACTGTTTCAGAAAATGTTGAAAAACAAAGTGATGCTTTTGCAATCTAGTATATAGAATTACTGTTTTGAAACTCCAGGAAATACAAAGCAGGGTATACCTAAGACTTAAAGAATTGTAAACCAGTCAGCTTAAGATATACCTTAGAACACAGGAAAGACTGTAGGTGAATCTAATTCTGAGGTGTACCTTTTTATATTAATAGTTGATATTTATATCACATTTTAAGATATGCTATGTGCTTCATATGAATTATCTTTTTAACTTTCACAATAATTTATGAAGAAAATATTAAAATTTCCCTTTTACAGATAGAGAAACATAGACACAGAAAAATTTAAAATGCATGCCCATTCTAATACAATTAGAAAAGTTTAAAGAATTAGATTCAAACTCAATTTCCTCCTGCTACAAAATTCAGTACTTTTATTTTATTTTTTTTTATTTAATAGCCTTTTATTTACATGATATATACATGGGTAATTTTACAGCATTAACAATTGCCAAACCTCTTGTTCCAATTTTTCACCTCTTACCCCCCCCCCTCCCCCAGATGGCAGGATGACCAGTAGATGTTAAATATATTAAAATATAAATTAGATACACAATAAGTATACCCGACCAAAACGTTATTTTGCTGTAGAAAAAGAATCAGACTCTGAAATATTGTACAATTAGCTTGTGAAGGAAATCAAAAATGCAGGTGTGCATAAATATAGGGATTGGGAATTCAATGTAATGGTTTTTAGTCATCTCCCAGAGTTCTTTTTCTGGGCATAGCTAGTTCAGTTCATTACTGCTCCATTAGAAATGATTTGGTTGATCTCGTTGCTGAGGATGGCCTGGTCCATCAGAACTGGTCATCATATAGTATTGTTGTTGAAGTATATAATGATCTCCTGGTCCTGCTCATTTCACTCAGCATCAGTTCGTGTAAGTCTCTCCAGGCCTTTCTGAAATCATCCTGTTGGTCATTTCTTACAGAACAGTAATATTCCATAATATTCATATACCACAATTTATTCAGCCATTCTCCAACTGATGGACATCCATTCAGTTTCCAGTTTCTAGCCACTACAAAAAGGGCTGCCACAAACATTCGTGCACATACAGGTCCCTTTCCCTTCTTTATAATCTCTTTGGGATATAATCCCAGTAGTAATACTGCTGGATCAAAGGGTATGCACAGTTTGATAACTTTTTGAGCATAGTTCCAAACTACTCTCCAAAATGGTTGAATTCGTTCACAACTCCACCAACAATGCATCAATGTCCCAGTTTTCCCGCATCCCCTCCAACAATCATCATTATTTTTTCCTGTCATCTTAGCCAATCTGACAGGTGTGTAGTGGTATCTTAGAGTTGTCTTAAAAATTCAGTACTTTTAAAAATTACTTTTCTCTGCCTTTTTATCAGAGCAGAAAGTAAGTGAATATGAATGAGAATAGAAACTGGGAGGTAAATAAATATGCTTTGTTTCTTATCTTCCTCTTTATAAGAAAAACCCTTCTCTCATAAATTCATTTTGGTGTAAAGGGATATGATAGCAGATGTTTGTCTTTATTCAGGGCTTGTGACTTGATTGCTAATAATCTCTATATAATGTATACCAATATGGATGGTAGAATGGTGAGAGCAATAAGAACTGATTGTTTCTAAGACAATTTAATCTGAAGCCTGGTAACTTGCCTCTGAGTTTCTATTTCCAAAAGAAAGTTCCTGGAAAAGAAGGGTATCAGATAGTTTAATATAGATGGCCCATGTACAGTTGGGAGATTTTGTTACTTTGCTTGACTCATAGCCTTACATAAGAAATCTGGGGAAATATTTGTATATGTACCTTGAAACCAAATGGTTATAGGCATGCATGTAGCTCATCATTTCAGAGAAGAAAAATAAAATTTCATTTGAATAATTTTAAAGAAAGAAAAAAACTTTTGAATCAATAACAATTATTCAGAAATATATTTGAATCCCAAAAATTGCTTAACCATTTCCAATAGTGAGACTTCTCCAACAGTTCCTATGTTTGTCTGTTGTTCTATGTTGGCTGAAAATAGATGTAGTTGTAAAGTTCCAGGTATGGAGCCAAACTGGCAGAGTAAAGCAAGGTAGCTGTTTGAGCTCTCTCTGCTTCTCTCAAAAACCACATGAAACCACGCCTCTGAGTAGAGTCTGATGGAATGAAACCACTCTGGTTTCAAGATAGACTGCAGAAAACTTCAAGAAAGGTCAGTCTTATTGGGGTGAAAAGAGTGTTCAGCACAGGTCAGATAGACCTTGGGAAAGCTGGTGAGGTGGTCTTAATCACAGCAAATAAACAACTAAGACTCTCACTTCTGGCTCAAATGAGGAAAATATTAATGGGGCAGCTTCCAGTTCCAACTTAGAGGGAAAATTCTGGGAAACCAGGCTGAGTCCTGAAAAGAGCAGGCAAAATTACCCCCTACAAACACAAGAGGTATGTTCAAAGTCAAGGCTCAGAGCTGCAGAGAGAACTTGAGATAGCACCTAATTTACCCTAGAAGCAGAGCTCCATTGTAAAAGTAAATAAAGAGGAAATACCAAAAGAAAAGGAAAGAAAATGAGCAAGAAAAAGAAAAGAACCTTGACCATAGAAGGATACAATTGTGATAAGGCAGACCAAAACACAAATTCAGAGGAGGATATAATATCCACAGAAGAAATCTCAAAGAGTGATATGAATTGGCCTCAAGCTCAACAAAACCCTCATAAAAGACTTCAAATGGCAAATAAAAGAGGTAGAAGGGGGGCGGAGCCAAGATGGCGGAGAAGACACACGCTACTTTCTAAGCTCTTCTCTTACCCTCTTTATCAATATTATATCGAGCCTCAAAAATAGTCTTGACTGCTACAATTCGTAAAGATAAGAAGTAGAACAACTCACCGGCCGAAGAAAATCTGCAGTCTCTCCAAAAAAGGTTGGTTCCGGGGCCAGGGGGGAGATCGGCCCAGACTGGGAGAGAAATTAGGTTCCGAGGAGAGTTTCAAACCGAGGGTGAAGGCACAGATCTCAGCACAAGCGCACAGCCCCAACCCGCAGTACAGGCTTTTCCTTGGGGCAGTTGTGATCCTGCACAGCAGGAGGACGCAGCCTGGGTTAGCCTCCAATCTGCACAGTGGGGAGCTCGGCTTGGGGCCATAGAGCTTTTCCAGGGCCGATTTGCATCAGGCAGAGACACTGGGCAGAGTTTGTGGCTGTCTGCATTCTGCAGTCAGCTGCTAATACTCACAGTCCCACAAGAGGCTCTGGCCTAGGGCGGTGACACTTTCACCACTTAGTCTCTAGCCCAGGGGAATCGATAATCCACTCAGCCCTACTAAGCAGTTTGATAGCTCCGCCAGTGCTGAATCCACTTCCTGTTGGGGGAAGGGAAAACTCTCACCCAGAGCACCCCTATTACCTTGAGCCGGAAATCGGTTTACATCTTTCCCTGCTCTGCAGAAGAAGCTGGTAACCCCCTTGCCTAGGAGACTCACCTAAAGGCTTTAAAACATGAATAAAAAGATGAAAAGAATAATCGACAGCTTCTATGCAGAAAAAGAGCAGGTCAGCAAACCTGAAGAGACCTCAAACAGCAAAAATGCATCAGACTGTCCTTCTTTACATAATGCTCTCATAGAAGAGAACATTAAAAGTCTCAAAAGAGAATTAGAAGATAAATGGGGAAAGGAAAGAGAAGCCTTACAAGAGAGCAACAACTTCCTGAAATACGAATTGGAAAAGTTAAAAAATTCCCAGGAAGTGCAGGGAAACAAAATTGAGCGAATTGGAAAAATAAAAAATCTCAGGAAAGTAAGAATTGTGAATTGGAAAAAATAAAGAATTCACTAGAAAGTAGGATTTGTGAATTGGAAAAGACAAAGAACTCGCAAGAAAGTAGGATCTGTGAATTGGAAAAGACAAAGAACATGCAAGAAAGTAGGATCTGTGAATTGGAAAAAGAAAATAATTCACTAAAAAAAAAAATTAGTGAAATGGAAAAAAATTCCACAGACCAAAACAATACATTCAAAAACTCAATTGGACATATACAGAAAGAAGTAAAAAAAGCTATTGAAGAAAATAATTGTTTAAAATTAGAACTGAACAAATTGAAACTAATGATTCATTGAGACAGCAAGAATCAGTCAAGCAAAAACAAAAAAATGACAAACTGGAAAAAACCACGAATTTTCTACTTGCAAAAACGACAGACTTGGAAAATAGATCTAGGAGAGATAATCTGAGGATTATTGGACTTTCTGAAAACTATGATGAAAAAAAAGAGCCTAGATACAATTTTACAAGAAATCATCAAAGAGAACTGCCCAGATGTAATAGAATCAGAAGGTAAAATAGGCATTGAAAGAATTCATCGAACACTTTCTGAAAGAAACCCTAAAATAAAAACCCCAAGGAATATTGTGGCAAAATTTCAGAACTATCAGATTAAGGAAAAAATTTTACAAGCAGCCAAAAAAAAACCATTTAAATACCGAGGTGCCACAATAAGGATCACCCAAGATCTGGCTGCCTCTACATTAAAGGAAAGAAGGGCCTGGAATATGATATTCCGAAAAGGCACAAGAACTTGAGATGCAGCCAAGAATAAACTACCCAGCTAAGCTGAGCATTTTCTTCCAGGGAAGAAGATGGACATTTAATGAAACAAATGAATTCCATTTGTTTCTGAAGAAAAAACCATTACTAAACAAAAAATTTGATCTCCAAGAATAGAACTCAAGAGATGCAGAAAAGGTAAAAATAACTCTTGAGAATTGTATTTCTGTTGTGGATATACAAAAAGAATACATGTATAATTTGATTGTACTGATATAACATAAAAAAGGGAAGTAGATATGGAAAAGGGATGATGGCAGAATAAGGTGGGAAGGAGGGATAAAAATAGGGAAACCACATTCCATAAAGAGGCTAAGGAAACTTATCATATCTGAGGGAATTTAGAGAGGGGGAGGAAGATTGTGTGAATCTTACTCTCATCAGAGTTGGCTGAAAGAAAAAATAATTGACATTTGTTTTAGAGAAAATTCTCTCTCGCCTCATTAAAATGGGGAGAGGAAAAGGGAAAAGAAAAAGAGTAATAAGGGAAGGAAGGGGAAAGACTCAAAGGGGGAGGGAGGGATTATAAAGAGCTTAAGTATCGTGATACAAGAGGGGTACATAAGTTTAAAAGGGGAAAGAGGGTTGGGGGAGGCAAGAATAAGTAAAGCACAATCTGGGGTTATTAGGATGGCAGGAAATACAGATTTAGTAATTCTAACCGTAAATGTAAATGGGATGAACACCCCATAAAGAGGAGGCAGATAGCAGACTGGATCAAAAGTCAGAACCACAATATGTTGTTTACAAGAAACACATTTAAAGCAGGGGATGGCATATAGAGTAAAAGTAAAAGGCTGAGCAAAATCTATTATGCTTCAGGTGAAGTCAAAAGCAGGGTAGCATCCTTATCTCAGATCAAGCAAAAGTAAAATTGATCTAATTAAAAGAGATAAGGAAGGTAACTACATCCTGCTAAAGGGTAGCATAAACAACGAAGCAATATCAATATTAAACATATATGCACCAAGTGGTATGGCACTCAACTTCCTAAAGGAGAAGTTAAGAGAGTTGCAAGAAGAAATAGACAACAAAACTGTAATATTAGGAGATCTCAACCTTGCACTCTCAGAATTAGACAAATCAAACCACAAAACAAATAAGAAAGAAATTAAAGAGTAAATATAATATTAGAAAAATTAGTATGTTGGATCTTGGAGAAAATTGAATGGAGATAGAAGGAATATACTTTCTTCTCAGCAGTTCATGGAACCTATTCAAAATTGACCATATATTAGGACATAAAGACCTCGTAAATTAAATGCAAGAAAGCAGAAATAGTAAATGCTTTCTTTTCAGATCACGATGCAATAAAACACTATCAACAAAAAGTTAGGGAAATAGACCAAAAAGTAATTGGAAACTAAACAATCTCATCTTAAAGAATGATTGGGTGAAGCAGCAAATTATAGATACAATTAATAATTTCACTCAAGATAATGACAATGATGAGACATCATACCAAAATTTGTGGGATGCAGCCAAAGCGGTAATAAAAGGGAATTTTATATCCTTAGAGGCTTACTTGAATAAAACAGAGAAAGAAAAGATGAATGAATTGGGCTTGCAACTAAAAAACTAAAAAGACCAAAATAAAACCCCAATCAAATACTAAATTGGAAATTCTAAAATTAAAAGGAGAAATTAAAAATATTGAAAGTAAAAAACTATTGAACTAATTAATAAAACTAAGAGTTGGTTCTATGAAAAGCCAATAAAATAGATAAGCCTTTGGTAAATCTGATTAGAAAAAGGAGGGAGGAAAATGAAATTAGTAGTCTTAAAAATGAAAAGGGAGAACTTTCCACCAATGAAGAGGAAATTAGAGAAATAATAAGGAGTTATTTGCTCAACTTTATGCCAATAAATTTGATAACCTAAGTGAAATGGATGACTACCTCCAAAAATACAGACTTCCTAGACTAACAGAGGAAGAAGTAAATTGCTTGAATAGTCCCATTTCAGAAAAAGAAATAGAACCGGCAATTAAACAACTCCCTAAGAAAAAATCCCCAGGACCAGATGGATTTACATGTGAATTTTACCAAACATTTAAAGAACAATTGGCCCCAATGCTATATAAATTATTTGATAAAATAGGGAATGAAGGAGTCCTACCAAATTCCTTCTATGACACAGACATGGTACTGATACCTAAACCAGGTAGGCTGAAAACAGAGAAAGAAAATTATAGACCAATCTCCCTAATGAATATTGATGCTAAAATCTTAAATAAGATATTAGCAAAAGACTACAGAAAATCATCTCCAAGATAATACACTATGATCAAGTAGGATTTATACCAGGAATGCAGGGCTGGTTCAATATTAGGAAAACTATCAATATAATTTGCCATGTTAATAACCAAATTAACAAAAACCATATGATCATCTCAATAGATGCAGAAAATGCATTTGATAAAATCCAACATCCATTCCTATTAAAAACACTTGAGAGTATAGGAATAAATGGACTTTCCTTAAAATAATCAGCAGCATCTATTTAAAACCATCAGTAAGCATCATATGTAATGGAGACAAACTGCAACCATTCCCAATAAGATTTGGAGTGAAACAAGGTTGCCCACTATCACCGTTACTATTTAATATTGTATTAGAAACGCTAGCTATAGCAATAAGAGCTGAGAAAGAGATTAAAGGAATAAGAATAGGCAATGAGGAAGCCAAATTATCACTCTTTGCCGATGATATGATGGTATACTTAGAGAACCCTAGAGATTCTGCTAAAAAGTTATTAGAAATAATCCACAACTTTAGCAAAGTTGCTGGTTATAAAAAAACCCACATAAGTCATCAGCATTCTTATATATCACTAACAAAATCCAACAGTCAGAGTTACAAAGAGAAATTCCATTTAAAGTAACTACTGATAATATAAAATATTTAGGAATCTATCTGCCAAGGGAAAATCAGAAACTTTATGAGCAAAATTACAGACCACTTTTCACACAAATTAAGTCTGATCTAACCAGTTGGAAAAATATTAAATGCTCTTGATAGGGCGAGCAAATATAATAAAGATGACAATATTACCTAAACTAATCTATTTATTTAGCGCTATACCAATCAGACTCCCAAAAACTATTTTAATGACCTAGAAAAATAACAACAAAGTTCATATGGAAAAACAAAAGGTCAAGAATTTCAAGGAATTAATGAAAAAAAATCAAATGATGGTGATTAGCTGTACCAGATCTAAAATTATATTATAGAGCAGCAGTTACCAAAACTATTTGGTATTGGCTAAGGAACAGATTAGTTGATCAGTGGAATAGATTGGGTTCAAAGGATAAAACAGTCAATCAAATATAGCAACCTAGTCTTTGATAAACCCAAAGATCCCAGCTTTGGGATAAGAACTTACTGTTTGATAAAAATTGCTGGAAAATTGGAAACTAATATGGCAGAAACTAGGCATTGATCCATACTTAATGCCGTACACCAAGATAAGGTCAAAATGAGTTCATGACCTAGGCATAAAGAATGAAATTATTAATAAATTAGAGGAACATAGGATAGTTTACCTCTCAGACCTGTGGAAGGGGAAGGTCTTTATGACCAAAGCAGAACTAGAGATCATTACTGATCACAAAATAGAAAAATTTCTGATTATACCAAACTGAAAAGTTTTTGTACAAACAAAAGTAATGCAGACAAGATTAGAAGGGAAGCAATAAACTGGGAAAATATTTTTACAGTCAAAGTGTTCTGATAAAGGCCTCATTTCCAAAATATATAGAGAATTAACTCTAATTTATAAAAATCAAGCTCATTCTCCAATTGAAAAATGGTCAAAGGATATGAACAGACAATTCTCAGATGAAGAAATTGAAACTATTTCTAGTCATATGAAAAGATGCTCCAAGTCATTATTAATCAGAGAAATGCAAATTAAGACAACTCTAAGATACCACTACACACCTGTCAGATTGGCTAAGATGACAGCTAAAAATAATGATGATTGTTGGAGGGGATGTGGGAAAACTGGGACATTGATTCATTGTTGGTGGAGTGTGAACGAATCCAACCATTTTGGAGAGTAGTTTGGAACTATGCTCAAAAAGTTATCAAAGTGTGCATACCCTTTGATCCAGCAGTGTTACTACTGGGATTATATCCCAAAGAGATTATAAAGAAGGGAAAGGGACCTGTATGTGCACGAATGTTTGTGGCAGCCCTTTTTGTAGTGGCTAGAAACTGGAAACTGAATGGATGTCCATCAGTTGGAGAATGGCTGAATAAATTGTGGTATATGAAAATTATGGAATATTACTGTTCTGTAAGAAATGACCAACAGGATGATTTCAGAAAGGCCTGGAGAGACTTACACGAACTGATGCTGAGTGAAATGAGCAGGACCAGGAGATCATTATATACTTCAACAACAATACTAGATGATGACCAGTTCTGATGGATCAGGCCATCCTCAGCAACGAGATCAACCAAATCATTTCTAATGGAGCAGTAATGAACTGAACTAGCTATACCCAGAAAAAGAACTCTGGGAGATGACTAAAACCATTACATTGAATTCCCAATCCCTATATTTATGCACACCTGCATTTTTGATTTCCTTCAAGCTAATTGTACAATAATTCAGAGTCTGATTCTTTTGTACAGCAAAATAATGTTTTGGTCATGTATACTTATTATGTATCTAAGTTATATTTTAATATATTTAACATCTACTGGTCATCCTGCCATTTAGGGGAGGGGGGGGGGGTAAGAGGTGAAAAATTGGAACAAGAGGTTTGGCAATTGTTAATGCTGTAAAGTTACCCATGTATATATCCTGTAAATAAAAGGCTATTAAATAAAAAAAAAAGAGGTAGAAGACAAAATTATAAAAGAAATGAGAAGTAAGTATGAGAGAATCAACAATTTAGAAAAAGAAAGAAAAAAATTGTCTGAAGAAAACAACTCCTTAAACAATATAATAAACCAAAGGGAAAAAGAGATAGAAAAGATAACTGAAGAAAATCATACTAACAAGTAGAACAGGGCAAATGGAAGTTAATAACTTTGTAAAACAGCAATACTCAGTCAAACAAACTAAAAAGAATGAAAGAAATGAAAGAAAATGTGAAATACCTCATTGGCAAAATAGCCAACCTGAAAAATAGATCCAGAAGAGAAAATTTAAAAATTATTGGTCTACCTGAAGTCTATGACCCAAAAAAAAAATCCTGAATAGCTTTCTACAAGAGATTATTAAGGAAATCTGCTCCAATATTGTAAAAACAAGGGTGAAACATTCATTGAAACATCTATCCATCACTTCTGCAAAGAGATCCCACAAGAAAAACATTAAGAAACATTTTTTGCAAAACTTTAAAACTTTAATTTTAAGGGGAAAATAATGCAAGCTGTCAGACAAAAACAATTCAAATATTAAGGAGCAAAAGTCAAGATCACTCAGTATCTGGCAGCTTCTACAATAAAGGATCTGAGGGCTTGGACTACAACAAAGGATTAATTACCTACCAAAATTCAGCATAATCCTTCCAGGAAGGAAATGGAGTTTCAATGAAGTAAGAGATTTTTCAATCATTTCTATTGAAAAAAAAAAAACTAAGCAGAAAATTTAATCTACAAACACAGGACACAAGAGGACCATGAAAAAGGTAAATGGGATGTGTGTGTGTGTGTGTGTGTGTGTGTGTGTGTGTGTAAAGGTTAATCTTTTTATACCTCTAGATAGGAAAACAATATTTGTAACTCTTGCAAATTATATCTGTCACTGGGGCAGACATAGGAGGACATCATATGGACTGAGGTTATTATGAATGGACTGTAATGTGATAACATCAAAGAAAAAGACATTGAGGAGTGGTAAAAGGTCTGTACTGGAAAAAGAGGAAAGAGGAGCTAAAATGGGACAATTAGTTCACATGAAGAAATGCAAAAGACATTACTATCTAGGGAAATAAGGGATGGGAGTGAGCATTGTCTGAAGCTTGAGCTGATCAGTTTTGATTCTATAAGGAAATAACTTAATTATTCTTTTGGATATAGAAATTTATCTAATCCTATAAAGAAGTAGAAGGAGTAAGGCGAAAAGAAAATGGAGGGACAGAATAGCAAGGAGGATAGAAACACTAAGGGAAAAGATAAAAAAGGGGGAAAGGGTTGATAGAAAATAAAGTAATGGTGGAGTAGGTTAAAAAGAACACTACTTAGAGAAGAGGGAAGGGGTGATAAGAGATAAGGTAATGGGTGAGGTGGATAAAAAACACAAATAAGAACAAGGTGGAAAGAGAAAACAAAATTTTATACAATGGAGAAAATAGAATGGAGGGAAATACAGAGCTGGTAATCATAACCATTAAAGTTAATGGGGTGAATTCACCCATAAAAAAGGAACAAATAGCAGAGTAGATTACAAACAAAATCCTACAATATATTTTTTTAAACAAGAAACACATTTGACATAGAGAGATACATACAGAGTAAGCATGAAAGACTGGAAAATAATTTATTATGTTTCAGCTGAAGTGAATAAAAAGCAGGGATAGCAATTGTGATCTAAGATAAAGAAAAAAAATAGATCTTATTAAAAGAGATAAGAAGGGAAAGTGCATCTTGATAAAGAGTACTATAAATAACAACATAGTCAGTATCATAAATGTGCATGTATCAAGCAGTAGAGCAGGTAAAAGCAGAGAGAATATATTAAGCCAGTTAAAGGAAAAAGAGACAGCCAAACTATTCTAGTGAGGGACTTCAACCTTCCTCTCTCAAAATCAGGAAAATCTAGCCACAAAATAAACAAGAAAGAAATTAGGGAGGTTAATAGGATCCTAGAAAACCCAGAAATGATAGAATCTCTGGAAAAAAATTGAATAGGGACAGAAAATAATACACCTTTTTCTCAGCAGTACATGGCACCTACGCAAAATTGATCATGTATTGGGGCATAAAAACCTCATAATCAAGTGCAGAAAGGCAGAAATAGAAAAACCTTCCTTTTCAAATCATGATGCAATACCAATTATATTCAATGAAAGACTAAAATAGATTAAAAGCTAATTGAAAATTAAATAATCTAATTCTGAAGAATGAGTGGGTCAAACAACAAATCATAGAAACAATCCATAATTTCATCCAAGAAAATGACAATAGTAAGACAACAAAGCAAAATCTATGGGATTCAGTCAAAGCAGTTCTTAGGGGAAATTTTAAATCTCTTAATAGCTATGTAAATAACATAAAGAAAGAGGGTATCAATCAATTAGGGACAAAACTAAAAAAGCTAGAAAAAGAACAAATTAAAAATCCCCAATCAAATACCAAATTAGAAATTTTGAAACTCAAAGAAAGAGTTGCAAAATAGACACAAATAGTAGCCAGAAACTGGAAACTGAGTAGATAGATGCCCATCAATTGGAGAATGGCTGAATAAATTGTGGTATATGAATATTATGGAATATTATTATTTGGTAAGAAATGACCAATAGGATGTTTTCAGAAAGGCCTTGAGAGACTTACACGAACTGATGCTGAGTAAAACGAGCAGGGCCAGGAGATCATTATATACTTCAACAACAATACTATATGATGACCAGTTCTGATGGACCTGGGCCATCCTCAGCAATGAGATGAACCCAACCAGTTCCAGTGGAGCAATAATGAACTGAACCCTATACCCAGCGAAAAAACTCTGGGAGATGACTAAGAAACATTACATTGAATTCCCAATCCCTATATTTTTGCCTGCCAGTATTTTGGATTTCCTTCACAGGCTAATTGTACAATATTTCAGATTCTGATTCTTTTTGTACAGCAAAATAATGGTTTGATCGTGTATATTTATTGTGTATCTAATTTATACTTTAATATATTTAACATCTACTGGTCATCCTGCCATCTAGGGGAGGAGGTAGGGGGAAGGAAGGGAAAAATTGGAACAAAAGGTTGGTCAATTGTCAATGCTGTAAAATTACCCATACATATAACTTGTAAATAAAAGGCTATTAATTAAAAAAAAATAGACACAAAGAAAATTATTGAACTAATAACCAAAACTAAATGGGTTTTATGAAAGAAAAAACTAATAAAATATATAAACCAATGGTTAATTTGATAAGAAAAAACCCAAATCATCGTTATCAAAAATGAAAGGGGAGAATTTACCACCAATGACACAGAAATTAAAGCAATAATTAGGATCTATTTTGCTTAGCTCTGTGGCGGCAACTCTGACAATCTTACTGAAATGGATAAATATTTACAAAAATATAAATTGTCCAGGTTAACATTTAACAAGTTCTAATTTACAAAAAGAAATTGAGCAAGTCATCAATGAACTCCCTAAGAAAAATCTCTAGAGTCAGATAGATATGAATTCTATCAAACATTTAAGGAATAATTAATTCCAATACTGTGTAAACTATCTGAAAAAATAGGTTAAGAAGGAATAATGCAAAACTGCTTTTATCACATAAATATAGCAGTGAATACTAAACCAGGAAGAGTCCAAACAGATAAAGAAAATTAAAGACCAATATTACTAATGAATATTGATGCAACAATTTAAAATAAAATATTAGCTAACAGTTTGCAGCAAGTCATCAGCAGAATAATATACTGTGACCAAATGGAATTTGTAGCAAGAATTCAGAGCTGGTTCACTATCAAGAAAATTATTACCATAATCAACCATATCAAAAACAAAACCATCAAAAATCATACGATGATCTCAATAGATGCTGAAAAAGCATTTGAGAAAACACAGTACACATTCTTATTAAAAACACTATAGAGCATGGGATAAAGGGAGTTTTCCTTAAAATAATATCCAGTATCTATCTGAAACCTATAGCAATTATTATTTGTAATGGAGAGAAGCTAGATGGGTTCCCAATAAGATCAGGGGTGAAACACTGATGCCCATTATCACCATAATTATTCAACAATGTACTTAGAAATGTTGATTTTAGCAATAAGAAAAGAAACACAAATTAAAGGAATTAGAATAGCCAATGAGGAAATTAAACTATCTTTCTTTGCAGAGGATATGATGATATACTGATGAAATCCTAGAAAATCACCCAAGAACCTACTGGAAACAATTCAAAGATTTAGCAAAATTGCAGGATATAAAATAAACCCACAGAAATTATCAGTATTTCACTATATTACTGACATAGCCCATCAGCAAGTGATAGAAAGAGAAATTCTATTTAAAATTACTATAAATAAAATAAAATTATTGCCCACACAAACCCAAGAACTATATGAACACAATTACAAAACACTTCTCACAAAAATAAAATTAGATCTAAACAATAGGAAATATATCAATTGTTCATGACTAGGCTGAGCTAATATAATAAAAATGACAATTCTGCATAAATTGGTCTACTTGTTCAATACCACACTAATCAAATTGCCAAAATATTATTTTCTAGAACTAGAAAAAATAATAGCAAAATTAATTTATAATAAGAAAAAGTCAAGAATACCAAAGGAATCAATAAAAAAAATACTAAGGATGGGGTTTAGAAATAGCAAACCAAAAACTGTATTATAAAGCAGCAGTCATCAAAATCATTTGATACATACTAAGAAATAGAATGTTCAATTAATGGAATAGATTAGATACACAGCACAATAATCAATGCCTATAACAATCTAATATTTGATAAACTCCCAAACTTCAGCTTTTGGAATGAGAAGTCACTATTTGACAAAAAAAAAAAAAAAAAAAAAAAAAAAAAAAAAAAAAAAAAAAAAAAAAAGTGCTAAGAAAATGAAAAAAAAAAAAAAAAAACTTGCCATAGATCTACATCTCACAATCCAAACCAAAATAAGTTTAAAATGGGTACATGATTTAGACATAAAAGATGATACCATAAATACATTAGGAGAACAAGAGAGAATTAATTTCCCTATCGGGTCTGTGCAGAAGGGAGGACTTTATGGCCAAAGAGGAACTAGAAAACATTATGAAAGGTAAGGACAACTTTGATTACATCAAATTTTTTCTTACAAACAAAATCAACAGAACCAAGATTTAAAAAGAAGTACAAAGCTGGAAAAAAATTTTTATAGTTGGTATTTCTGATCAATATCTTATTTCTAAAATATATAAAGAACTGTGACAAATTTATAAGTATATAAATCATTCCCCTATTGATAAATAAAGGATATAAACAGACAATTTTCAATGATGAAATTAAAGCCATTTATAGTTATATGAAAAAATGTTCTAAATTACTATTGATTAGAGAAATGCAAATTAAACAACTCTGAAGTATCACCTCACACCTCTCAGATTGGCTAAGATGACAGGAAAAGGTAATGATAAATGGAGGGGATATGCAAAAATTGGGACATAATTGAATGTAGTTGTGAAATGATTCAACCATTCTGGAGAACAACTTGGAATTATGTCTAAAAATCTATAACTGTACATTCCCTTCAACACAGCTATATCATTACAAGGAAATCATAAAGGAGGCAAAAGCATCCCCATATGCAAAAATGTTTGCAGCAGTTCTTTTTGTAGTAGCAAATCATTGGAAAAGGAGTCTATGCCCATCAAGTGGGAAATGGCCAAACAAGTTGTGGTACATGAAGGTAATGGAATAGTATTGTTTTATTAAAAATGATGAACAAGCTGATTAAAGAAAGTTCTGGAAAGATTTTCATGAACTGATGCTGACCAAAACAAGCAGAACCAGAAATACATGGTATGCAATAATGGCAAGAATGTGTGATGATCAGCTATGAAAGTCTTGGTTCTTCTCAGTAGTTCAATAATCCAAAGTTATCCCAATAGTATTTGAATTTCATAATATGCTCACTTGGTCTGCACATTTTCTTAGTCAAATAGAAAAACAAAATCTCAGTATGATGGTTCATTAGCCTTTCAGCACTACTCACTATTAAAATGTAAGGGCAAAAAACCCCAGTATCATCCAATGTATTTTCTTCCACATACCATATTACATTCATCTAAAATGTAATTGCATAGAGTGCATGAATACAGCATACAGTGTTCATGCATAGTAAATTTGCATAGAGTAAATTGTGAATATACTCTATCAAAAATTCACTATTCCTTCCAGGATTCATACTCAGCTTCATGCCAGCAGGTAAGTGCATGCTATATGGTGACATCCTTGCTCATTGACTTATTGACTCCAGGGCATCATATATCAATCTGCTCAGTGGCCAAATAATTCCAACATGTCTATAGTAGTTTACTGCCTCTTCAAGATATTCAGTCTGTATTATTTTTGCCAAAAAATATGCTCTAGGCACATTGGTGAGAGAGTAGAGTTTATACCAAAGAATTTGGGGGCTTCCCATTGTAGAAGCATTTATTAGAATCTTTACTCATTGTTTCCCCATATTGGATTTTTCTACATACAGCTTTCTAGCATCCATCTGTATATTGCTAGCAATAGTCCTGTTCATTCAGAGGTCTCACCAGGTTAATTATGGACAACAAATACAATGCATTATCTTGAAAGAGTCCTGACTAACTTTGATATTTTATAGAGTAGAAGAACTACTAGGCTTATGATTCTTTTATATTTTGTGACTTGTCATCAGAAAACTACAATTCTCTTTTCCAGTGTTCTGGGGATGATTGAAATATTCTTACTAGGGATTTTCTCAGATGTGATAAGATAGTTCTTAATGAAGACCTTTCCTGATATAATTATTAATTGCTATCTCTTAATATTATTTTCATTTATTTATGTATGTGTGGCAACCCTAAAGCAATAAGCTAACTAGGGTTAGGAACTATTCAATTTTGCCTTTAGCTACAGGGTCCATCACATATGAACACAGTATCATGCATACTGAAGGAATTTAATAAATGTTCATTGAATTGAATGGAATTCTAAATTTCTTAATATCATATAGATAAATCATTTTCTGAACAATTTTCTCTTATAAGTATTATTATGATTAGATTGACAAGAAACTCATAAACTCAGAAATTCTTCTTACATAATACATTGGCCATCATAGAAATTATGATATTGGATTGCTTTTGTATATCCAATAAAGTCACTACTAAAAGTTCTCCCATGTTTCCTCAAAAGGTTAAAAGTCCTTGCCACCATCTCCAAATACTTCTACAAATTAATAATAATAATAATAATTTATAGCAACTACTATAGACCAGGCACTTTCCTGCTCCTTTTACAAATATTATCTCATTTGTTTCTTTCAACTACCCTGAGAGGCAGGTGCTGTTATTCTCATTTTGTAGTTGAGAAAATTGAAGCAAATAGAGGTTAATTGTCAGATATCAAGTAAGGGAGGCCATTTTGAGGACAAATTTGAACTGGTCTGACTCCATGTCTAATACTCTATCTACTGAGTCAAATTACTACTTAATTGATGTCTCATTGGTTATGGAGTTGTAAGATATTTGAGATGTCAGTGCCATCCCTGGATAAAATATCAAGCTGATTCCAATTTTTTGTGCAGATTGAAGGCAAAAGATTCAGATTAATGTTGGATCAAAAGTTTTATTTTTCCAAAGTAACCAAAATAATTATGAATGACTTTGGGTAGAATTAACTGCCTTCTAATATTTTTTTTAAAATTATTGTTTGATTAAGTCTGATCTAATCAACTGGAAAAATATTAAATGCTCTTGGATTGGGCGAGCAAATATAATAAAGATGACAATACTACCTAAACTAATCTAATAACTAATCGCTATGCCAATCAGACTCCCAAAAAACTATTTTAATGACCTAGAAAAAATAACAACAAAGTTCATATGGAAAAACAAAAGGTCAAGAATTTCAAGAGAATTAATAAAAAAAAATGAAGGTGGCCTAGCTGTACCAGATCTAAAATTATGTTGTAAAGCAGTGGTTACCAAAACCATTTGGTATTGGCTAAGAATAGACTAGTTGATCAATGGAATAGGTTAGGTTTAAAGGACAAAAGAGCCAATAACTTTAATAATCTAGTGTCTGACAAACCCAAAGACCCCAGTTTTGGGGATAAGAACTCACTATTTGACAAAAATTGCTGGGAAAATTGGAAATTAGTATGGCAGAAACTGGGCATTGACCCACACTTAACACCATACACCAAGATAAGGTCAAAATGGGTTCATGACCTAGGCATAAAAATGAGATTATAAATAAATTGGAAGAGCATATGATACTTTACCTCTCAGACCTGTGGAAGAGGAAGGAATTTACGACCAAAGAAGAATTAGAGATCATTATTAATTACAAAATAGAAAATTTTGATTATATCAAATTGAAAAGTTTTTGTATAAACAAAACTAATACAGGCAATATTAGAAGGGAAGCAATAAACTGGGAAAACATTTTTACAGTTAAAGGTTCTGATAAAGGCTTCATTGCCAAAATATAGAAAGAATTGACTCTAATTTATCAGAAATCAAGCCACTCTCCAATTGATAAATAGTCAAAGCATATGATCAGACAATTCTCAGATGAAGAAATTGAAATTATTTCTACCTATATGAAAAGATGCTCCAAGTCATTATTAATCAGAGAAATGCAAATTAAGACAATTCTGAGATACCACTACACACCTGTCAGATTGGCTAGAATGGCAGAGAAAGAAAATGTGGAATATTGGAGGGGAAAACAGGGACACTAATACACTGTTGGTGGAATTGTGAATACATCCACTCATTCTGGAGAGCAATCTGGAACTATGCTAAAAAGTTATAAATTGTGCATACCCTTTGATCCAGCAATGCTATTACTGGGCTTATACCCCAAAGAGATACTAAAGAAGGGAAAGGGACCTGTATGTGCCAAATGTTTGTGGCATCCCTATTTGTAGTGGCTAGAAACTGGAAAATGATTGGATGCCCATCAATTGGAGAATAGTTGGTAAATTATGTTATATGAATGTTATGAAATAGTATTATTCTGTAGAAATGACCAGCAGGATGAATACAGAGAGGCTTGGAGAGACTTACATGAACTGATGCTAAGTGAAATGAACAGAACCAGGAGATCATTACACACTTCAACAACAGTACTGTATGAGGATGTATTCTGATGGAAGTGGATTTCTTCAACAAAGAGATCTAATTCAGTTTCAATTGCTCAATGATGGACAGAAGCAGCTACACCCAAAGAAAGAACAATGGGAAATGAATGTAAACTGTTTGCATTTTTGTTTTTCTTCCTGGGTCATTTTTACTTTCTGAATCCAATTCTTCCTGTGCAACAAGAAAACTGTTTGGTTCTGCATACATATATTGTATCTAGGATGTACTGTGACATATTTAACATGTATAAGACTGCTTACCATCTAAGGGAGGGAGTGGAAGGAGGGAGGGCAAAAGTCGGAACAGAAATGAGTGCAAGGGATAATGTAAAAAATTACCCAGGCATAGATTCTGTCAATAAAAAGTTATAATTATAAAAAAAGAAAGAAATAAAAGAAAAAATAATAAACCTATACTGAGTATGAAAAAATTATTGTTTGATAAAATAATTAAATATGCAAAAATGTTGTTTTCATCAATGTAGAGAATTACTAATGTGAATATGTTAGTCTGAAACATATTCTAACTTCTTTATGACTTAGTAGACAAGCATGATAGTGTAGCCTCAGGTACAGAGCATCGAAAGGAATTTTTCAGAATGAAATACTTTGTTAAGTGTTAGAAGTAAGATTTGAATACAATCCCTTTTTTATAATGGATCCATAGATACAACTATACCCACTTTGCTGAAATTTTTGCCACTTTCTTAATTATATTTTGCCTTCAAATGACCCGATTTATTCAGCATTTTGATCAGTATTATAATTTGTTGTTCCTTTATTCAGTCATGTCTGACACTTCATGATCCTAGGAAATATATTGTCTGTGGGTTTTTCTTGGCAAAAATATAAGAAAAATTTACTCATTTCCTTATCTAATTACCTTTTCCTTCTCCAGAATCTTATAATGAATGTTATTATATTTTGTGTTTGAACCCAATGCATGGAAAACCAAAAAACAAACAAAATAAAAAATAAAAATCATATAGGGATAGCCCCAGAGCATCCAGATACGATGGAAAAGTAGTTGTTTTCTCAAAGCTTCTATTAGGTAAAAGTTTAAAGGAAACAAATAAAATAAAAATTACACACATACAGACATATGATATGGAATAAAATTTAAATCACAAAAAGATAAAAAAATTAAATAGTAAATGTCTTATGAAATAAAATCATAAAATTGAAATATTTAAATATCCAATTTACT
Source organism: Sarcophilus harrisii (assembly GCF_902635505.1). Taxonomy (NCBI): domain Eukaryota; kingdom Metazoa; phylum Chordata; class Mammalia; order Dasyuromorphia; family Dasyuridae; genus Sarcophilus; species Sarcophilus harrisii. The sequence continues at coordinate 373,658,198 of NC_045426.1, read as the reverse complement.
AACTTTACTAGTAACTGCATATTAAATATTAGGCATATTCAACACAAGCTAAAATTGTGCCTTAGAATTCATATGTAGGGAAACCTACCTTATTTCCTAGTAACAGCGATTTAATCTAACTTTCCACTTCATAAGAGATGAGTTATTTGATTTTACATAGTTATCAAAATAAAAATATGGTAATACTTGCATGTGAATATTTGAGTATGAGGAGAGACAATACTGTGCAGAATGAGGAAAAAGTTTACAAGTCAAAAGGAAAGGCCCTCAGAAAATCAATCTGAGATTTGTTTTTGTTTTTGTTTTTGTTTTTGTTTTTTCCCAATGAACATTACCCTGTTTGGCAAACTACTAGCCAACATCTCCAATTCAAGGAAGTTGAAGATACTCAGCATGGGGTTCTGAGTCTCCCCAGACAGGAAGCCAAAGAATACTGAAGCTAGGAAAAAAAATACTGGATATAGGAAAAAGCCTAAAAGACATAAAGTCAAAAAAAAGGCTAAGTATAATACTAGCTCCCAAGCAGGAAAATCAATAGTAAGACTAATAAAAATTGAGGGAAAAATAGTAAAACTTCATTAAGACTCCAATGCACTTTGAACAAGTATTGAACAATGGGAAAATGAACAAAGAAGTTCAACATAAAATTAAAGAAACCATTTATGATCTATTAAAGAGGAGGGAAATGACATAGATGAATTACAAATGAATTCTACCAAACATTTAACAAGCAATTAACACCTTTGTTACATGAATTATTCTTGTTAGCTAAAGGAGGAAAATCTCTGCCTAATTCCTTTTGTGAGATAAATGTGTTTTAATAGCTAAACTTTGGAAGGATAAATCAAAAACTGAAAAGTATATACTGGTCTTATTAGTTAATATTGATGCCAATATTTTATATAAATAATTAGAAAAAAATTTGATAATTATGCCCAAAAAACTATGTACAAAATGTCTTTTTTAGAATAAATAAAATTACATTTCAATCTTGAGAAAAGAGTAAAATCATATTAAAAAGAAAAAAATACTAAAAACTTATGATTCTCTCACTAAACAGAGAAAAGTTCTCATAAATGCAGCTCTAATTTAGGCTGAAATCCACAAGAATTATACCCACAAACATACACATTAATTTATATGCACATGCAGGCACATATATGTATGCATACATGTTGTAGAACCCATGAACATATCTATCCCAAGTCTAGAATTATACATAACAAAGAACTTAAGTGTTTCCTATTAGAGTATAAAACAATGCCTATATATATATATATATATATATATATATATATATCAAATAGGGCTTAAATTACTTACTTACAGTCACATACCTGGTAAGCATCAGGTTAGATTTGAACTTACATCTTTCTGACTAGGTCAGTGCTCTATTAACTGTATCAAAAACCTGCTCTGAGCAGTGTAGTTATATTAGCCATAATTACTTTCATGGTGGTCCTTCTGTAATTATTCAAAAGAATTGTAATTTAAAATGAACAAATCCCACATAGAATCATATTTATGATTACCTTTGGGTTGATTCTTTTTAGCCAATAATACAAACTCAACCAATCCCTTTCTTTGCCTTTCCAAGGGATACTTGTCAGTCATTCTTCCATTTAGATGCAATCTTAATTCTAATTATTTCATTTGTAATAAGAATGTTCAGACTGATGTCATTGAGTTCCTCTAATAACATGTACATTTCTTGATCATTAAACAAGGACTTCATGTTTAGAGCACCAGTAAGCCAAATAATGCAATAGAAGTTCTGAAAATTATGCTATTCTTGGAACTCTCTATCCCTCTCCCCTTTAGCAACATGGACAATGAAGAAGCAGAAAGGTATTCCATGGAACTGAGAGTAATTCTGTATTTTTTAAAATTCCATAAGTTACAATGAAGCAACACATATGGCACTGTGGCATAGTAAATAAAGAATGATTATCAAAACACGGAAAATGAAACTCCAGAGTTTTATGAATATAGACAAATCACTTAATTTCTCAATGTTCTCTTCTAGAAGCTTATTTAAGGCAGAGAAAATGTTTACCAACACTAATTAAAAGTTTTCCATTCAGGAGTTTTCTATACCAGTGAAATCATAAGCTTAGCTCCTAATAATAAATTCATCTTCTATAAGAAGGAAACCTGTCAGAAGTGGGAGAGGAATAAAATATCTCGGTAAAGATATACTCCTTTGATTCAGCTATATGACTACTGGGTCTGTAGGCCAAGGAACTCATAAAGGAGGGAAACATGTGCGAAAATGTTTATTAGAGCTCTTTTTTGTGGTAATAAAGAATTTGAAAGTGAGTAGATAGCCATCAATTGGGGAACGTAATTATGTTATGGTATATGAAAATAATGGAATATTATTGTCCTACAAAAAGTGATGAACAAGCTGATTTTAGAAAGGCGTGGAAATATTTACATGAACTGATATTGAGTGAAACAAGAACCAGGAATACATTGTATATACTAACATAGCACAGCACAGCATAGTTGATGATGCAGTGATCAACTATAAAAGACTTGCTTCTTCTTAATGGTTCAGTGATCCAAGGTAATCCCAATAAACTTTGAAGAGAAGCCACCATCTGCATCCAGAAAGAGAACTATGTTCACTTTTGGCTCTTTTTATTCTTTTGTAATTTTACACTTTGTTCTGATTTTTCTCTATCAACATGATTCATAAAGAAATGTGTATTTTAAAAGTTAATATACATGTATAACCAGAAAAAATAAACCATTTATTTTTTGATCAATAAGGCTTTGCTCTCCAAGATATGTAAAAAGTTAAAGTAGAGCCAGTTGCTAATATATATGCTCAAAGAATATGAACAAACAATTCTGAAATGAGTTTCAAACCATTAAAAATTATATGAAAAATTGCTCTAAATCCCAGAATAAATAAATGAAAGTTAAAACCACATCAAAAATTTATTTCATACCCAATAAATTAGCAAAAATCAGAAAAAACTGAAATAGTTAATAGTGATAGGGCTACAGAAAAATCAATAAATTGTGTAAGGAGATATGAATTGGTTCAACCATTACAGAAACAACATAAATTGTGTTTTTAAAAATGTTAATAAAACTTTCACACTCTTTGACTTAGAAATGTCTTGGTTTTATATATATTGCATTGATAGTATAAACAGAAAAAAAGGCTAGTTCAAAATAATAGGATATTTATTTTAGCATTTTTTCCTTAGCAACAAACTGGGGAAATAGTGCTCATTGATTGGGAAATGACTAAAAAATGTTATATGAATATAATGAAATATCATTTACCATTAAGAAATAATAAACTTCTTTTTAAATTAAAGAACTGTGAAAGGCATGAATTGATGCAGAATCATAAAAAAATGTGTGAAATGAATACAGTGTGGTAAACAAAAAAAATGATAAAATCAGAATGAATGTAGAACAATTACAATGACTAAGTTATATACCCCACAAAAAAAAAAAATTGGAATTTCTTCTACATATTAAAGAGGTGGAAGACTATGGACATGTAATGTTGTATATGCAATCTGACATGGTTCATCTACCAGTTGACTTTGCTAAATTTATTTTGCTGTTTATTGTGTTACAAGAAAAAAAAAAAAAAACCATGATGGTGTAACAAAACTCATTAAAAAAATAATCAAAGTAATAAGAATATTCACTCTCATGCATTTTCTGGTTACAAGCAATGTTCTATTTCAGTCAAAAAGTCCTTTCTACTACTTTGAAGAAATTCATATGGTCTATAATGCTGATAAAATCAAATATTTTATCTTGTTTTTGTTGTTTTGTTCTTGTTCCATATCTATACTGAATCCTTGACCCATACATTTAATTTATTGTGAACCAGGGCTATAATCACGAGTAACTGGTAACATCCAACTTAAAATTAATTAAAATATAGGCCAATGGCTTATTGTTTATTCATATCTAGAATTATGCTCTGTATATTCTCTCAGCCCTATTTAGGTGATAGAATTTTTTTTACTTCAAAACTCCCATGTATGAAGAAATTATGTTTTATTCTTGATGAATTCTTAACTGGTAAATGCAACAGGTTTCTGTTCATAATCACTTTATATAAAACTTCTCTCAGAACATCCAGGCTGTCATTATATGTGAGAAAAAAAAAATGGATGTGTCATATAAACAAATACTTCCTATAGTAATTCAATTTAGTTTCTCTCTTATCAATAATATTCAATTCAGTTCAGTTTGTCATTCAGTCAATTTAAACTGTTTATTAAGACATGTTTTATCCTAGATAGTAAGCTAAATGATGGGGTTATAAAGGGAGGCAAAAAATATCCTTGTCCTCTCAAACATTACATTACAATGGAGAAGACATGAAGTAAATAGCTACACAAATAACTTTTCTTTGTAACTCTTTGTCTTTGTCTCTGCCTCTCTGTCTCTCTGTTTCTTTCTCTCTCTCTCTGTGTGTATGTGTGTGTGTCTGTGTGTTTGTGTGTGTGTGTGTGTGTATGTGTGTGTGTGTGTGTGTATATAGAATAGATGAAAGGTAATCCCAAAGAGGAAGGCACTAAAATGTGGAAGAACCAGGAAAGAGCTAATAGGATTTCACCTTATTACTGAAAGAATCAAGAAAAGATAAAGGGGGTAGGTTAAACTGAAGAACATTTCAGGCACAAAAAATGGCCAGTACAAAGGCCAGTACAACAAGATATGGTGATTCATATTCAAGGAACAGAAAGAAAGTCTGTAACATTGGATTATGTAAGGATTATGTTCATCAAAAAATGTAAGGAAGAGAATAAATTATGAGGAGACTGGTAATATAAGGAGAAGATGTGTTATATAGAGTTTTAAGTACTGAACAGTGTACTTTATATTTGATCCTGGAATTAACAGGAAACCTGGGCAATTTATTAAGTGTGAGAATGACATGGTCAAAACTTTAGGAATATCACTTTGGAGTGGAGGATGAATTGGAAAGGGGAGAACTTCATTCAGATAAGGAGTTTTTGGATTGAAGGCTGTTTTCAAAATAGAAGACAATTGGGGCAAATCTTGCAAGTACCATGGGGACTTAGGGAGTGAAAAGAAGGGGATGAATAAAACATGTTTTAAAGGGAAGGTAGGTGGCACATTGGACAGAGTGATGATCCTGTAGTCAGGAAAACTCAACTTCCTGAGTTTCAATCTGGCCTCATATACTTATTAGATGTGTGACCCTGGGAAAGTCACTTAACCATTTTCCCCTCAGTTTCCTCATCTGTAAAAATGAGTTGAAGAAGTAAATGCCCATGCGATACCTTTGCAAAAACAAAACTAAACAAAAACAAACCTAAATGAGGTCACGAAAAGTTGTACATGATTGAAAAATGTCTGAAATGAACTTTAAAGGTAGAAACAACAGAATCAGGCAATGGATGAGATATATGTTATAAGTTAGAGAGAAAAATTGAGTATAATACTAATGTTACAACCTTGGGCTATGGGAAAATAGAGGTAATCTAAAAAGTAATAAGGAAATTCAGAAAGGGGGAAGCTGTATTGGGAAAAAAATGAATTTTGTTTTGAATATGTCTAGTTTTTTTACAAACTGTGATGCCCCATTGGGCATCTCAGTCTAGTTATCCAAACATAGCTGGTAAATCCATACTCTAGTGCAGGTGAGAGACTGGAGCTGTATATATGTACCTTGGAATCATCCACTTAGAGAAAATCTTGAATTCCTAGGACCTGATGAGATCATCCAATAAAATATTATAGAATGGAAAAAGGAGACCCAGCACAGAACATTGAAGGGGTAGGGGAAAAACCCATAGGTGGTTGAAGCATACCATGGATAAAAATAAGCAAGAAGATTAATAAGGAGAAATCAGAGACATCAGAGGAGAACTAGGAGAGAGTCCTATTATGAAAATACAGGGATGGGAGGGGCGGAGCCAAGATGGCAGAGAAGACACACGCTACTTTCTAAGCTCTTCTCTTACCCTCTTTATCAATATTATATCGAGCCTCAACAATAGTCTTGACTGCTACAATTCGTAAAGATAAGAAGTAGAACAACTCACCTGCTGAAGAAAATCTGCAGTCTCGCCAAAAAAGGTTGGTTCCGGGGCCAGGGGGGAGATCGGCGCAGACAGGAGGAGAAATTAGGTTCCCAGGAGAGTCTCAAACCGAGGGTGAAGGCACAGATCTCAGCACAAGCCCGCAGCCCCAACCCGCAGTACAAGGCTTTTCCTTGGGGCAGTTGTGATCCTGCACAGCAGGAGGACGCAGCCCGGGTTAGCCTCCAATCTTCTCTTCTCAGTGGGGAGCTCGGCTTGGGGCCATAGAGCTTTTCCAGGGCCGATTTGCATCAGGCAGAGACACTGGGCAGAGTTTGTGGCGGTCTGCAGTCAGCTGCTAATACTCACAGTCCCTCAAGAGGCTCTGGCCTGGGGTGGTGACACTTTCACCACTTAGTCTCTAGCCAAGGGCAATCGATAATCCACTCAGCCCTACTAAGCCTTTTGATAGCTCTGTCAGTGCTGAATCCACCTCCTGTTGGGGGAAGGGAAAACTCTCACACAGAGCACTCCCATACCTCAGAGGCAGAAATCGGTTTACATCTCTCCCTATTCTGCAGAGGAAGCTGGTAACCCCCTTGCCTAGGGAGACTCTACCCTAAAGGCTTTAAAACATGTATAAAAGATGAAAAGAACAATCGACAGCTTCTATGCAGAAAAAGAGCAGGTCAGCAAACCTGAAGAGACCTCAAACAGCAAAAATGCATCAGACTGTCCTCCTTTACATAATGCTCTCATAGAAGAGACCATTAAAAGTCTCAAAAGAGAGTTAAGAAGATAAATGGAAGGAAGAGAAGCCTTCAAGAGAGCAACAACTTCCTGAAATACGAATTGGAAAAGTTAAAAATTCCCAGGAAGTGCAGGGAAACAAATTGGTGAATGGAAAAATAAAGAACTCGTAAGAAAGTAGGATCTATGAATTGAAAAGAAAATAATTCACTAAAAAAAAAATTAGTGAAATGGAAAAAAAAATTCCACAGACCAAAACAATGCATTCAAAACTCAATTGGACATATACAGAAAGAAGTAAAAAAAGCTATTGAAGAAAATAATTCTTTAAAAATTAGAACTGAACAAATTGAAACTAATGATTCATTGAGGCAGCAAGAATCAGTCAAGCAAAAACAAAAAAATGACAAACTGGAAAAAACCACGAATTTTCTACTTGCAAAAACGACAGACTTGGAAAATAGATCTAGGAGAGATAATCTGAGGATTATTGGACTTTCTGAAAACTAAGATGAAAAAAAGAGCCTAGATACTATTTTACAAGAAATCATCAAAGAGAACTGCCCAGATGTAATAGAATCAGAAGGTAAAATAGGCATTGAAAGAATTCATCGAACACCTTCTGAAAGAAACCCTAAAATAAAAACCCAAGGAATATTGTAGGCAAAATTTCAGAACTATCAGATTAAGGAAAAATTTTACAAGCAGCCAAAAAAACCATTTAAATACCGAGGTGCCACAATAAGGATCACCCAAGATCTGGCTGCCTCTACATTAAAGGAAAGAAGGGCCTGGAATATGATATTCCGAAAGGCACAAGAACTTGAGATGCAACAAGAATAAACTACCCAGCTAAGTGAGCATTTTCTTCCAGGGAAGAAGATGGACATTTAATGAAACAAATGAATTCATTTGTTTCTGAAGAAAAACCAGAACTAAACAAAAAATTTGATCTCCAAGAATCGAACTCAAGAGATGCAGAAAAGGTAAAATAACTCTTGAGAATTGTATTTCTGTTGTGGATATACAAAAAGAATACATGTATAATTTGATTGTACTGATATAACATAAAAAGGGAAGTAGATATGGAAAAGGGATGATGGCAGAATAAGTTGGGAAGGAGGGATAAAAAGAGGGAAACCACATCCCACAAAGAGGCTAAGGAAACTTATCATATCTGAGGGAATTTAGAGAGGGGGAGGAACATTGTGTGAATCTTACTCTCATCAGAGTTGGCTCAAAGAAAAATAATTGACATTTGTTTTAGAGAAAATTCTCTCTGCCTCATTAAAACGGGGAGAGGAAAAGGAAAGAAAAGAGTAATAAGGGAAGGAAGGGGAAAGACCAAAGGGGGAGGGAGGGATTATAAAGAGCTTAAGTATCGTGATACAAGAGGGGTACATAAGTTTAAAAGGGGGAAAGAGGGTTGGGGGAGGCAAGAATAAGTAAAGCACAATCTGGGGTTATTAAGATGGCAGGAAATACAGATTTAGTAATTCTAACCGTAAATGTAAATGGGATGAACTCCCCCATAAAGAGGAGGCAGATAGCAGACTGGATCAAAAGTCAGAACCCTACAATATGTTGTTTACAAGAAACACATTTAAAGCAGGGGGATGCATATAGAGTAAAAGTAAAAGGCTGGAGCAAAATCTATTATGCTTCAGGTGAAGTCAAAAAAGCAGGGGTAGCCATCCTTATCTCAGATCAAGCAAAAGTAAAATTTATGTAATTAAAAGAGATAAGGAAGGTAACTACATCCTGCTAAAGGGTAGCATAAACAACGAAGCAATATCAATATTAAACATATATGCACCAAGTGGTATGGCACTCAACTTCCTAAAGGAGAAGTTAAGAGAGTTGCAAGAAGAAATAGACAACAAAACTGTAATATTAGGAGATCTCAACCTTGCACTCTCAGAATTAGACAAATCAAACCACAAAACAAATAAGAAAGAAATTAAAGAAGTAAATATAATATTAGAAAAATTAGGTATGTTGGATCTTTGGAGAAAATTGAATGGAGATAGAAGGGAATATACTTTCTTCTCAGCAGTTCATGAAACCTATTCAAAAATTGACCATATATTAGGACATAAAGACCTCAAAATTAAATGCAAGAAAGCAGAAATAGTAAATGCTTTCTTTTCAGATCATGATGCAATAAAACTACATTCAACAAAAAGTTAGGGGGAATAGACCAAAAAGTAATTGGAAACTAAAACAATCTCATCTTAAAGAATGATTGGGTGAAGCAGCAAATTATAGATACAATTAATAATTTCACTCAAGATAATGACAATGATGAGCATCATACCAAAATTTGTGGGATGCAGCCAAAGCGGTAATAAGAGGGAATTTTATATCCTTAGAGGCTTACTTGAATAAAACAGAGAAAGAAAAGATTAATGAATTGGGCTTGCAACTAAAAACTAAAAAAGACCAAATTAAAAACCCCAATCAAATACTAAATTGGAAATTCTAAAATTAAAAGGAGAAATTAAAATATTGAAAGTAAAAACTATTGAACTAATTAATAAAACTAAGAGTTGGTTCTATGAAAAAGCCAATAAAATAGATAAGCCTTTGGTATATCTGATTAGAAAAGGAGGGAGGAAAATGAAATTAGTAGTCTTAAAAATGAAAAGGAGAACTTTCCACCAATGAACAGGAAATTAGAGAAATAATAAGGAGTTATTTTGCTCAACTTTATGCCAATAAATTTGATAACCTAAGTGAAATGGATGACTACCTCCAAAAATACAGACTTCCCAGACTAACAGAGGAAGAAGTAAATTGCTTGAATAGTCCCATTTCAGAAAAAGAAATAGAACAGGCAATTAAACAACTCCCTAAGAAAAAATCCCCAGGACCAGATGGATTTACATGTGAATTTTACCAAACATTTAAAGAACAATTGGCCCCAATGCTATAAAAATTATTTGATAAAATAGGGAATGAAGGAGTCCTACCAAATTCCTTCTATGACACAGACATGGTACTGATACCTAAACCAGGTAGGCTGAAAACAGAGAAAGAAAATTATAGACCAATCTCCCTAATGAATATTGATCCTAAAATCTTAAATAAGATATTAGCAAAAAGACTACAGAAAATCATCTCCAAGATAATACACTATGATCAAGTAGGATTTATACCAGGAATGCAGGGCTGGTTCAATATTAGGAAAACTATCAATATAATTGGCCATGTTAATAACCAAATTAACAAAACCATATGATCATCTCAATAGATGCAGAAAAAGCATTTGATAAAATCCAACATCCATTCCTATTAAAACACTTGAGAGTATAGGAATAAATGGACTTTTCCTTAAAATAATCAGCAACATCTATTTAAAACCATCAGTAAGCATCATATGTAATGGAGACAAACTGCAACCATTCCCAATAAGATCTGGAGTGAAACAAGGTTGCCCACTATCACCGTTCCTATTTAATATTGTATTAGAAACGCTAGCTATAGCAATAAGAGCTGAGAAAGAGATTAAAGGAATAAGAATAGGCAATGAGGAAGCCAAATTATCACTCTTTGCCGATGACATGATGGTATACTTAGAGAACCCCAGAGATTCTGCTAAAAGTTATTAGAAATAATCCACAACTTTAGCAAAGTTGCTGGTTATAAAATAAACCCACATAGTCATCAGCATTCTTATATATCACTACCAAAATCCAACAGTCAGAGTTACAAAGAGAAATTCCATTTAAAGTAACTACTGATAATATAAAATATTTAGGAATCTATCTGCCAAGGGAAAATCAGAAACTTTATGAGCAAAATTACAGACCACTTTTCACACAAATTAAGTCTGATCTAACCAATTGGAAAAATATTAAATGCTCTTGGATAGGGCGAGCAAATATAATAAAGATGACAATATTACCTAAACTAATCTATTTATTTAGCGCTATACCAATCAGACTCCCAAAAAACTATTTTAATGACCTAGAAAAAATAACAACAAAGTTCATATGGAAAAAAAAAAAGTCAAGAATTTCAAGGGAATTAATGAAAAAAAAATCAAATGATGGTGGCTTAGCTGTACCAGATCTAAAACTATATTATAGAGCAGCAGTTACCAAAACTATTTGGTATTGGCTAAGGAATAGATTAGTTGATCAGTGGAATAGATTAGGTTCAAGGGATAAAACAGTCAACAAATATAGCAACCTAGTCTTTGACAAACCCAAAGGTCCCAGCTTTTGGGATAAGAACTTACTGTTTGATAAAAATTGCTGGGAAAATTGGAAACTAATATGGCAGAAACTAGGTATTGATCCATACTTAACGCCGTACACCAAGATAAGGTCAAAATGGGTTCATGACCTAGGCATAAAGACTGAAATTATTAATAAATTAGAGGAACATAGGATAGTTTACCTCTCAGACCTGTGGAAGGGGAAGGTCTTTATGACCTAAGCAGAACTAGAGATCATTACTGATCACAAAATAGAAAATTTCGATTATACCAAACTGAAAAGCTTTTGTACAAACAAAACTAATGCAGACAAGATTAGAAGGGAAGCAATAAACTGGGAAAATATTTTTACAGTCAAAGGTTCTGATAAAGGCCTCATTTCCAAAATATATAGAGAATTAACTCTAATTTATAAAAAATCAAGCCATTCTCCAATTGAATAATTTTCAAAGGATATGAACAGACAATTCTCAGATGAAGAAATTGAAACAATTTCTAGTCATATGAAAAGATGCTCCAAGTCATTATTAATCAGAGAAATGCAAATTAAGACAACTCTAAGATACCACTACACACCTGTCAGATTGGCTAAGATGACAGGAAAAAATAATGATGATTGTTGGAGGGGATGTGGGAAAACTGGGACATTGATTCATTGTTGGTGGAGTTGTGAATCGAATCCAACCATTTTGGAGAGTAGTTTGGAATTATGCTCAAAAAGTTATCAAACTGTGCATACCCTTTGATCCAGCAGTGTTACTACTGGGATTATATCCCAAATAGATTATAAAGAAGGGAAAGGGACCTGTGTGTGCACGAATGTTTGTGGCAGCCCTTTTTGTAGTGTCTAGAAACTGGAAACTGAATGGATGTCCATCAGTTGGAGAATGGTTGAATAAATTGTGGTATATGAAAATTATGGAATATTACTGTTTTGTAAGAAATGACCAACAGGATGATTTCAGAAAGGCCTGGAGAGACTTACACGAACTGATGCTGAGTGAAATGAGCAGGACCAGGAGATCATTATATACTTCAACAACAATACTAGATGATGACCAGTTCTGATGGATCAGGCCATCCTCAGCAACGAGATCAACCAAATCATTTCTAATGGAGCAGTAATGAACTGAACTAGCTATACCCAGAAAAAGAACTCTGGGAGATGACTAAAAACCATTACATTGAATTCCCAATCCCTATATTTATGCACACCTGCATCTTTGATTTCCTTCACAAGCTAATTGTACAATAATTCAGAGTCTGATTCTTTTTGTATAGCAAAATAATGTTTTGGTCATGTATACTTATTGGGTATCTAAGTTATATTTTAATATATTTAACATCTACTGGTCATCCGCATTTAGGGGGGGGGGGGGGGTAAGAGGTGAAAAATTGGAACAAGAGGTTTGGCAATTGTTAATGCTGTAAAGTTACCCATGTATATATCCTGTAAATAAAAGGCTATTAAAAAAAAAAAAAAAAAAAGAAAATACTGGGATGAAAGTCTACTCATGAAGAGAAAGTGATTAACACTGACAAATAATACAGGGAGGTCAAGACTGAAATAGGACCATTAGTTCTGACAATAGAAATGTTAATAATTCAGATAGAGAAGCTTCATTTGAATGATATCGTCAGAAGCTTGGTTGTGAATGTTTTCAGTAACAAAAGATCAAAGGAAAAGTTTAAAAAAGGAAAATGTTTTAGAGAAAAAGAAGTTACTTAACTGTGAAACATGTTTCAGAGAGCACAGGGGAAAAAAGTAGACGACCTGGATTTGGGCATTAGGTGGCAGGTTTGAATAATGATGGGGGTGAGTGATTAGATGAGTTTGTACAATAGCATCCTAGACTTCAGAATCAGTATGATAAATAGATTATAAGAGGTTAACAAAATATCAATCATGCATTACTCTAACCAGAACTGCCTTCATTTCTATTTATGTGCCACTACTAAACTTAACTGGAGAATATTATAAAACTATGTCTCCTGGGTCAAATATAAATGCTAACCTTTGAAAGCAGGTCACATGAGAAATTTTTGAGACTCATTTGATTAGACTCTTCTAAAATTCTATTTCAAAATTGTATTTTAGGGCAAGGTTCCTCTCTGGTTTCTCTCTTGAATCTCTGAATTTCTCCACAGTGCTCCATCAGTTTTTCTTCCTGAACGTTATTTCCACCTCCATAGCCCCTTCCTTTGTTTTGTCATTTCTTCCAATAACCTCCATGTTGAGGAATCATCCAAGTCAGTAATGCTCACATCTTTAATCTTTTCTCACCTACAGCCGAGGTATTCACTACTGATTAACCCCCATTTTTCAACTTGTTTTTATATGTTGTTCTTCCCTACTGAAATGTAAGACATTCTCTTTTTGCTTGAAAAATTTGTGGTACTAGCACAGCACAATATCTGGCATACAGTAAAGAATAAATACTTTTTTGACATTATATTCTTTCAGGTCTCACAAGTACTACATCATATGGTTAGATGACAAAGGAAATATGGGAGCTCAGACAGCAGGCTAAGGTAATTAGATTGTACTGCAGAAGGTTTTGAAAGCCTTGCTCTGGGTTGGATAGCACTGGGTAAATCTGAGAAGACGAGAATCCTAGCACTTGAGATCTAGAACTTGGTAGTATTTTATGCTGGAGAGCCAATATACTACTATCCTATGTCCCACTTAGCTTGGAAGATCAGATTCCCAGAGAGCAATACTGTCTCAGAGATGGTAGCCCTACTGTTAAATTTCTAAGAAAATTTGTTACACTTACATTCAATATGTTCCCTATTGATTACCCATAATATTAATTAGCTCTTTTCATAGTTCAGTGATTCACATACATTTGAGTATTTATTTTCCTTTCATAGTACTAATGATAGAAATCTTAAGCTATAAGAATTATTTATAATGGCATTGACTGACAGGCATTCCAGAAAACTCTTCAGGTCCTCCATCTCAGAAAAGACAATTCTTCAAGATCACCATCTTAAAAATATTCAGGAATTATTGCAATGAATAGTGTGACTAATTCTTTGAGTGTTCCTCAAATCTCATTCATATGGTAAAAACACAGCATATAGTGTTGAATGTCTTCCTTGTTTCTACTTCCATTAATAGGGGGCAAGAGGACATCACTTAAATCATATATCTGATGATTTATTTATCGAGTCTGATAGCTCAAAGATCGTCTTCCAAGAATTAGGTTACCAAAAACCTATGTATTTGGCATTACTATTCTCTTCTCTTTTTAAAGTAGCAGTACCAAAGTCATTATGATAAAGGTGTTTAGGGATAAGACTTATGCTGATTATCTCTATATTCAATTATCACTCTGGAGAGGTACAACTTGATCTTACTTAAAGCAGAAACTCCTAGAATACTCTGGGGGTCTTGGCTCAAAACTTTTCCTCCTATAATCATCAACTTCCTTGGAAATTATCAATATACTACAATATTCTATGGGTATACACTTTCCTTTTTCATTAAGTTTTCAAAGGTTATAGTCTCTCCATGGTTCTTAATATTGTAAAGAAAGTATTGTTTTTGTACCCTACTGTCCTTCTTTTGTTCCTGTTTGTTTGCGTCTGTGCATTTTAAAGATATTTTATTGATGTTCTCCTGAATATTTTAAAATGTTTTATTAATGTCTCAACTTCTGTTCATGACTCATATCATGGTCAATTAATATCTGATGTCATGCTCAACTAAATTCTATCCCTTCAAACTTTATAGTCACCAAAGTCCAAGGTCCTTTTAATCATGGAGGAATAACTCTAGAGAAAGTCGTTGACTGGGGAAGCCTTGTGCCCACTATTTTTGACTCTCACCATTTCCTGATGCTGGTCCAACAGGCAATATACCCTATATATTCTATAGCATCTTGTATCCACACAGCACCTAAGTTTTCATCTTCATTTTGATGGCAAATTTCTGTCTAATTCCAACAGTAGGATCTCTTTATATACACTTCCAGGATGGAGCTTTTTTGACCCCTGATTTTGAATTTTCTCAGTAAAAGCACAAGTAGAGAAAAGAACATAATCCTAAGGGGCAGCTTTCAAAAGGTAGATTCTTTAGTCAGTCTGAAGGACTTCAGATTAACTGCTAATCATTTAACTTGCAGCATGGGAGTTTGTTTGACTTGTTTCTAAATGTCATTACCCTTCCTTAATTTTATTTTTTAGTTATGAGCACCTAAAAGTCTGGTTCAGTTTTTCATATGGCCATAATTGTCTCACTAGCATTTGATCATGCTGAGTAACCCTTAGTCCCTAAATAAGTCAAACATGGTTGATGGACTCACTTGTCACTGTGCTTTTAACTGTGAATTTCTGTAGAACCTTTTCAAACCCCTGAAACTTTTTTCCCCTTCTCTTGGGTTGTAGTTAGTAAGTTGCTAAGAAGGTCTTAAACACTCATTACACCCCTAAAGTGATTATACAGTACTCTCAAGCATCCATGTAGTCTAATAGACAGCTTTGTAATTTTTAAAAAAATTTATGCAGCACATCAAATGTAGGCACTCTGAACCTCTCTAACAATAATCTTCATTTTCTGTACATTCTATAAATGACATTTGCCTCTCTTGTAGCATCTCTGTTGCATGTCCAAGTTAAGCTCTGAATTTTCTTTTAGCTTTTAGGTCAAACTTACCTCTTGAAAATCATGGTAACAAGGGGCTTGCTCAGGGTATAGGGATAATAAGTCACAGTGATTGCTCAAGAACCTGTAGCTACATTTCAAATTATATGATCATGTTCAGACATGAGGGACACTCTCCAATTTTAATATTTTTTTTTTATATTTAATGGTCTCCTGATACAGACTCCTTTTGTTTTTAATAAACAGGTCAGTACCTTCAGAAATTCAGTGCTGGCAGCAAGGAGTTTTATATGAATCTCCCTCACTGACTTCTTTTCTAGAAAATGTGAAAGGTTCTACCTATTCAAAAATGTTACAAGGAAATATTTTGATTTTATTCACTCATGAACATATACAAACCAATTTTTAATGTTTTCGGAAACTCTAAATTAGTGTTCAAGGTCCTTTCTCTTAGAAGTGCTCTCATCACAGCTCAGTTGTAATTTACTCAAAATTAGCAGCTTTTTCTAGAGGTTTATATGAGGAATTGACCTGCTAATAAGTCCTTTGACAACTGAGAAGTTATTTTTGTGAATCGGTCTCAGATTAAATTGAAATAAAGTACAAGTGTCATAAAAGACAAAACAGAAGGCATTGGCTATATAAACTTTTAGGGGAAATTCTTTGGTGCAAAAAGAAAATAAATGAAGTTAGCAAAGAAAAGATATTATTGATAAGAGGAACTTTGTATTAAATTGGTCTGATTAAAGTCTGACAACTAAGATAAAAGGGGATTAACAAGTATTAACACAGTCTTGGACCACTATTTAATAAATAATTATTTTAAAGATATGAATAGTTTACAAAGAATAACTGGAAACTATCTAGGATGATAATTTATTGATTGCTCCAAATCAATAATAATAATAATAATAATAATAATAGAATTGCAAATTAAAATAACCCTGAAGTTTTTACCTATTCATGGAGCCTATTGCTTCCCTTACCAAATGAGTAGGGATAATCTCCTTTAAATGACTGTCTGGGTCTTTTAAAGTGGCAAGACTTTCTGCTCTTTTCTTAGTTTCAGAAGGGTCAGAACTGACCCTCATGGCATTCTTAGGGTTTCTGCAGCCAGGATTGGTAGAATGGTTCAACTAAGCAGTTCTGCAAGGGAATGCAAAGGAGGCCTGGGAATCAAGCCCAAGAGGTGTTTTGAACTTGTAACTGAATTGTGCCATATGAGAACTGAACAATCTATGAATTTAATCTCTTTCATTCCCCTGAGAATGAGATAACACTGGATGGAAGAGGATTACTCCTCCCATATATTGGATATGATTATATCTTCTGAAGAATTTCCATATAAAAGCAAATCTGAATGCTACAGTCAAATGGAACAGGGGTACTAGGAACCCCTTCTCTACACTTGAAGGAACAACAAGCCCAGATGGGACTACAAACCAAAGGTAGAGAGTGTATTCATCCCCAAGCCCTATGAGAGTAGAGGAGAAATAAAATTTCATCTACCTAGTTTTCACAGAAGTGAGGACCAGAGTAGTTATATGATATATGTAGGAGCCTTCTTTGTAATAAAACTGGTCCCTTGGAACCTCTAGAAAAATCATTTGCTTAAGTCTTTTTTTTTTTTTTTTTGAGAGATTCTGGACTGCAAAAATCTAGAAAAAATTAGCAATTTTATTTAGGCCGTGAATGTACAATTATTTTGTTTTGTTCTGTTTTCCCAGTGAATGTTCGCACCACAAGTACATTTAATTGATTGAATCTTGCAAACTTTTCTTTGCTGATTGCTTGAATGTTTAAGTACTGATACTTTTTGTATCACTGAATTCTGTGGAATGATGATTCCTATACTGATATTTTCCTATTATTGACTCCTATATAAGTATTGGTGTTGCTTGCTGTCAGAAATTTGGGATCACTAGATTGCCAATGTCTAGAAATATTCATACTGTTCATTTTGCATTTAGACATATCTATACACTGTTCACCGCTTATGAAAGCAAAATGCTCTACAATAGTTTGGATGAGAATGCTTGTGCTTTAAATATTCAAGTGGCTTAAATTTTTGTTTTGTCTAAGAATCTACTTTTTTATTTTTCTTGATGTTCAACCTTGCGATTCTTTTGGTCTATCCTGTCAATTACAAGAATTCTTGGGAAAATTTTGGGTGCCCTTTATAATAAGCTCTACATAGTTTGAAAAGTTCAATATGAATCAGGTCTCTGTTCAAGATGGAAGCTAATTTTTACTTCTCTTTATTTTTTATTTATTTTTTGTCTTTGTCTTTGATGTTGGGTTGAGAAAAGCCTTATAAAGCTTATAAAGTGAAACTTGAAGTGATATTTGCTGGTTTGAAAATTCTTCTTATTTGGTTGGCTTACTGGGTAAATTGTATGATATGTTCCTTTTTTCTGTGAATGTGAAAAACTTTGTATTTGAAGATAATTATGATTTTCATCTGTTTCTTTGGAATTGATATGATAAATAAGTTTATCTATGCAAAGACTATCATATGTCAAGGAAGAAGGAAATGAAAGGATATTATTCAGAATTTGGTACAAAGCTGATGTTATAAAAAAGCAACCCTCCCTATTTGTTGAGGATGGCAAATTGCGGATGGAGAAATGTGTAACCTAAGCTTCTCTAGGCATGTCCAGTTCTAACATGAAGTTTTCCTTGAAGGGATTTTTCATATCTTCATATTGCTTAAAGTTGAGGTATTTTTGTGTTCTCCCACATGGACAGAAGTAACCTCATTTGAATGGTTGTTTGAATCTTTAAAAGTGGTGACACTGAACTGTTTGCCTGTTTTGGGTTATATGGTTTTCCACTACCATCTTTCTGCTGCATTTTTCTACCTGAAACTCTTATCTATTATATTCTGAATGAATTTCATAAACTGAACCAGTAAGAAAGGAAAGACTATCTTGTAACTGTTTTGGCTCTTTTACCCTGGCATCTGAGAAAAGGACATAAGGCTTTTTATTTCCATTCTTTATTCTGTTTCTATTCAGTGTTGTATTCAGATACTGGAGGTTATTTCTGTCATGGACCCTAGAGTCAGGGATTTAGGAGGCATGATTGAGTTAGTCAACCAGTACAGTGTGGAGGTCCTGAGAGATCAAGGTAACTGGAATTTGGTGAAAATGGGTTTTGAAGTTGGAAACTGAAATGTGTTCTATAGAAACTGAGCTAAACTACAAACCTAAGCCTCTACTCTTCTGTAGAGACTGAAGTAGTAAGAACAGGAGAACAGTAATGCATCCCACAAGTTAGGAGAATAAAAATATTTATTATGTTTATGATTGTTATATTGGAAGTAAATATTCTTTTGTAAAAAGCCTTTCACCTCATCAGTTAAGCTCATGGCTTCCAAACTAAGTACCACATATAAGAAATGCTAAAAAGACAATAGCAGAAGAGTATGGGGATATAGTTGGGGGGGGGGGGAAGTGAAGCTGTCAAAAAGGAAAAAAAAATGCAGAAAGTGTGTAACCAAATAAAGGTTATCAGTTCAGTACACAGTTTTAAAGATTTAAGCAAAAAACAAAGGGAGCTATTGTCTCCAACTTGGTAAGGGGGATTGAAAGGCCTAAAATGCACATGGTCTAAACATGCCCTAAGGACCTTTACAGGTTAGAACTGGACATGCTCAGAGAAACAGAAATTATATATGCATATTATTTTGGATTTATTTTGTCTTCATGTCTTCTGCTCCTAACAAAATACTTATTATAATAGTCTGTATTTAATTAAATGTTTATTGACTTATCTTTCTTAAAATAAGTTTATCAGTAGCTTATCACCATAGTATCACATGTATTCAACTCCAAACCCCTTAATCTTCCTGAGAGCTATCCTAAATGACAATAATTTTTAGAGAGGGGAGGAAAAGCAACACAACTAACCAATATGTTGAAAGTCTGAAAACATATGCAATGTGTAAAACTGTGAATGTTCAACCTTTATGAAGCAGCATTTGAGGATATAGGAGATGTCTTCTTATATGTCCTCATATTTATACTTTTGCTACATGGGGGTGTTGTCATTGTTCCTTCCATTTACATTGCTTTATTTATATATTGTTTTCCTGGCTCCTTATTTCACTTTCCATCAGTTCATATAAATCTTTCCACATTTCTCTGTATTCATCACATACATGTTACTAATATTCTATTACATTCATATACCACAAGTTCTTTAGCTATGCCACAATTGATGTGCATCTACTTTATGTCCAATTTTTAGCTATCACAAAACATGCTACTACTAAATTTTTTATGTATATTGCAATTTTTTTTCTTGTTGAGATCTTCCTTTATATATAAGTTCAGTAATGGACTCTCTACTTCAAATGGTATGAACATTTTGATCAATTTGTTCACAGAATTTCAAATTATTTTCCAAAATGATTATAACCACTTCATAATTCTATAAACACAGTATTTTGTGTTTCCTCAACCTCACCATCAACATTTACTATTACCATTTTTATCAATTTGCTGGTTATTACATGAAAGTCCAGGGTAGTTTTAAGTTGTATTTTTCTTCTTATTAATAACTTATAGAAATGGTTCATGTGTTTGTGAATACAATTCTTATGAAAACCATTCATAACTTTTTATAATCTATTATCATGTCTCTATTGGGAAATGGATATTATATAGATATAGATGCATACATCACATATTTACATATATGAATATAAATGTATTTATGTACATACATGTGTTTATATATATGATAGAAGTTAGTAACATATATATACACCAGATTTACCAGATAAATTTGATAAAAGTTTTTTTTTTCCCTTATTCAATGACTTCCCTTCTTAGGTGCATTATTATTATCCATGCAGAGGACCAATCAAATTAATTAATTGTCTTTTTTGTCATTGCCTCCAACTCTTGCATGATGAAAAATGAAAAACTTTTTTTTCCATGGCTTTATGAAGCATATATATGACCTTTTCCTCTTCTATTTTAATAATATTATCTTTAATGTTAAATTCATATATTCATCTGAATGTATTGTAGCATGTAATATAAAA
The DNA here is from genome assembly GCF_902635505.1 of Sarcophilus harrisii. Taxonomy (NCBI): domain Eukaryota; kingdom Metazoa; phylum Chordata; class Mammalia; order Dasyuromorphia; family Dasyuridae; genus Sarcophilus; species Sarcophilus harrisii. The sequence continues at coordinate 373,637,532 of NC_045426.1, read as the reverse complement.
TGATGATCTAAGCCTGACAAATTTCTTTCTAGTTTCCTCAACAGTTTTTTGTTTTGTTTTTGTTTTGTTGTTTTTAACAGATAGAGAGTTCTTTCTCCAGGTAACTTGTATTTTCCACTTTATCAAGGATTGGGATACTGAGTTTGTTTGTTTGTTTGTTTCTAAATGTCCTTGTCTTTTCTATAGATCTATCTCTCTATTCCTTTAACACTATCAGATGGTTTTGGTGAATGTTGCGTATGATAAAGTTAAGGATCTGAAAGTGTTAGTCTCCCTTCATTCTAAGAACTTTTTCTTTTCTAAATATATTTCGTTACTAATTTATTAAATTCTATAAAGTCTTTTCTTGATAATTTGATTAGGATATTATTAAAAGTGATTATTATTAGCAATATTATCAATTTTCTTATATTGGAATGACCTTGGCAAAAGCAACTGAATATTTTTCCAGCTGTTTACTTCTTTTTCTTACTTCCTTATTTCTTTACATTTTAAATTAATGTTTTGCAATTGAATCTACCATTTTTTGGGGTGTGTTGGGATATTGATCACCAGACATTTTGTGTATTTTGTACATATTTGGAATGGATTCTCTCTTTCCATTCGTAGTGGTCCTTTTGTTTGTTTTATAAAAATGCTATTGATTTTTGAGAATTTATTTTTTAGCCTGTAATTTTTCTAAAGCTATTATGTCTCTGCATCTTTGTTATTCCCTGGAGCTTTCCAAATAAACATTCATATCATTAGCAAATAACAATAGGTTTATCTCCTCATCACTTACTTAATTTCTTTCTCTTGTTATTGCTAGGATTTCCAGAACTATATTAAATAGTTCACTTCTATATTTACTGGAAAAAGTTCTAGTGTATCCTCACTGCACATGATGATTGATTTTGTTTTCAAGAAATGCTTATCATATATTTTTAAAATGTCACTGTATCAGTTTATTGTAGGATTTTTATCAAGAAAGCATACTATACTTTGGCAAAGGCTTTTTTCTGCCATCTATAAAGATAATCAGTGATATTGTGTGTTTTGCTTTTTAATATAATTATATTGATTGCTTTCCTATTGTTGAACCATTCTCTTATTTTATTTGAACATAATGAATAATTTCTTAAATAAATTCCTGGACTGTTTGATAATATTTTGATTAAAAAATTAACTGATGTTATTAATGATATCGACACAGTTTTCTTTGTATGTTTTATCTTTCCCTGTTTTCAGTACTAAGACTATATTTGTCTCTGAAAAAAAATTATAATAGAGTGTTAATTTTCTCAGTATTTGAGAACAATTTATGAAGTATGGAAACTATTATTTAAATATATGATAGAATTCTTGTAGGAATATATCAGATCAAGAATTGTTTTCTTTTTTCCTTTTATACTCCCTTTATTGGTAGATCTATTTCTTTTTCTGAAATTGGATTATATAAAATCTCTATCAGATATTCTTGTACCTTTAGAATTTCTTGTTTTTGAACTTATTCCTCTATTTCTTATGTGCCTTCAGTTTTCTTTGCATTTATTTATAATAGATTCTGATCCTCCTTAGTGGAGGCAGAAAGGATTGAATAAATGTATACTACATTCTCCAAATTATGTGATGAGAAATTATTCTTATTACACAAGGCTAATCCTGTTTGGTAATGTTAAGTTGTGAATAGTTAAGTAACCAAAAGATTGAAATTTAGTTTTGAAAAATATCAATTAATTGAAAAATGAGTTTTTCAAAATGAGAATTTTATTCTGCAAGAATGTTATACTGAGAAAAAAAAAAGGGAAGAAAAATGAAGACAATATCCAATCAAACCTGAATATTCAATTAATCAAATTCAACTTTCCTATTTGTTCCAGATCATGTGAAAAGTGACCTTTCATATCAAGAAAAGAAAGGATATTTCTCTCTCCAACAATGACCTACAGAAATGTTGAGTATCATAGTCTCTACTAGAAGAGGCTTAACTTATGAAAATCATTTGGTTTTCTTGTTTTCTTTCTTTTTTGTCTATAAAATTATATTTCCTGTAAATATAAATTACTTTTTTAAGAAATGCACCAAATGTCACTTTTGGCTGAATTTCTTTATGTTTCAAAATATATCCACTTTCCTATGACTTTAGTTGAAGTCAGATAAAGCACCAGATTAGTTTGGTTTGGTTATTGTTTAAAAAAATAAACTACATCTATTCAGCTTGGTGCCCAATTTGTTATATATCATGGCTATATAAACAGAAAAAGTCATCATTTAAACAGTTCAATATGTATCAGGGCCAGAATGAATAAAAGCCCTTCACAGAAAAAGAGATTTGCTGTGACAGCAAGTTTTGATTCCCTCCTTCTGTGCTGAGCACAGTTGGAGAGAAGTGAAAACTACATTGTAAAATGTCTTTTCAGAATACAGGTATGGTTGAAAATTTAAGATAGGACTATAAAGAAAAGGAAATTAGGCAGTTTAAGGAAAGCAAGAATGAAATTGTGAAATAAGGGTTGTGATAGTAATAAAAAAGCATTTATTTGTGTATACGTATGTATGTATTTATGAAACTGCATGAACATACACACAGACACACTTTATTGATGGTGACATGAAAAGAAAGTGGGGAAAACAAAATGAATGAAAGTCTCACCTTACTAATCACAGTAATGAACATGTGGCTATCTGAATTAGTACTTTTTCAAAGTTTTCACCCTATCAACAAAACTATGATTATCATAAAATCATAGATCTAGAATTGGAGGGGAGCTTAGAAGTCATAGAGTTCAACCTCCTCATTTCACAGGTAAGAAAACTAAAGTCCAGAGAAAGGAATCTATTTAATTACTTTCAAAATCAGGAATGGCACATAGGCAAGTTTTACACATAATTGAACCTTATAGATTAAAATACAATCCCCGGAAAAAATGCATTTTTCCTAGGATTTTTTCTAAATTATGCTGTACTTGTCTGTTTTTTTTTTAAATGCAGTGTGCACAAAATATAACTGTCGTCTCTTTATATATCATAGGAAAATGCTTTAAGAATTGGAAAAGAATTCAGCAGCTATCTACTTGATCAAAATTACAGATGTTAAAACTAAGGACCAAAGACATAATTTTCCCAAGATCTCAGAGGTAGTAAGTAATGATATGAATTTGAACTCTGGTCCAAATTCAACATTTTAGGTGTATTGTTACTTTCATTGCATCATGGGTTGTGATAGTGTTCACAAAAGTATAGAGGCTAAAACAGTACAAGATTATTTCTCAAGAATGACCAGAAAAGTAAGGTAATAAGGAACTAGCCTCCAATTTCAATCTTTATGGTTATATGATGAATACTGATAATTCACTTCCACATGAGGAAAAAGGAATTTTCTTCTGGCAAAGTCTTGATCATGTTTAAAGGGCTGAAACTCTTGAGTTCATGCATTGAGGTTCGGACAATCAAGCACTTAAGGCTAATTACCAATGGGACAATATTCTATTAGCATTTGCTTGGAAAATGGCCTGCCCCACCATTCTGTGCTGGCTTAATTTGTTGGTGGATAGAGAGATTGGAAGGAGGGATTAGAGGGTGAAGTAGGACTAGCAAGGGGACTCTGGGCAGGAGGAAAAAGAGGAGATTCCTGTGTCCACTCTCTCTCCTCTCCCTTCCACAAAGAATAAAGATCAAAGACTTTTGCTTATCCTGACTCCAGTTGATTTTAAGGTATCCAGGGTGCTAACATGGTTTTTACAATCATGCATCATGGAAATTACACAGGTTTTGCAGTATGCACAGATGTTCTGTGACTGATTCTGGTGTCTTGACTACATGGTCTAAAGGAGGCTTCATTATTAATTTTAAAAACATTAAAAAGCCTAGTCTCTCTTCTTTTTTGACTATAAATCTTCATATTACTTCTTCCTCACTAATGGCCTCTGGTAAGACAATGCTCTAAGAGGAAAGGACTTAATTATTTGCATCAGTATTTTGTTTGTTTTAGGAAAAGGAAGTTGAAAGTTATGGCTTTGAGAATTCTTAAAGGTCAGGAAAGCTAACCATCTGACATCTGGGAGTCTTTAGAATTTTCACATGTTAGAGTTGAGTCCAGGAAGCATTTTGAAGGAAACCAAGAATTAGTGTCCCAAGGACATGGAAGATCAAGACATTAATTCAGATGACACTGATGTAAAAAATAGATACAAACACAGTCTCAAATTTAAGCACTCAAAAGATTGTTGTTGTTGTAGTTTTATCAAATAAGAGAAGTAGGGAAAATTGGAAAAAAGATTAATGCATAAAAAGTATAAAAAAGTCAACAGCTTGTCAATGAAGATACAAAAACCCCACTAAAATATCTTAAAAACAGAATTGATCAAATAGTAAAAGAAGCACAAAAAAAATCACTAAATCTCATTAAAAGCAGAATTGGTTAAATGAAGGGCAGAGAGACACACAAAAAAATATTTTAACAAAATTACTCCTTAAAGAGCTGAAATAACCAAATTGCAAGGGGGGATAGAGGGAAGGTCCAAAAGCTAATTGAGGGAAAGAATTTCTTAAAAAATTTAAATTAGACAGGTGCAAATTAGTAACTTCATGTGATATAAAAAAATAAATAAAGCAAAGTTAAAAAAAATGGAAAGCTGAAAGAAAAGGTGAACTAAGGTCACTGGTGAAAAAATATGAATGATCTGCAAAATAGATTGAGGAATAAAAACTTAAGAATAATGGGACTACCTGAAAGCAATGACAAAAGAGCCTAGAAATGAAATTTAAAGAAAGTAGTGGGGGCAGAGACTAGATGGTGGAGAGGACACACACTTCTTTTTGAGTTTTCCTGCTTCCCTCACACTATTTACAAAATTCAGCCTCTAAAAGAGTGCTAGACTGTCAGAACCCATGAATATTGGGAGTGCAAAATATTACCAACAGAAGATAATCTCGAAGATTGCCAGAAAAGATCAGTTTTGGGCATCCACAAATAAGGAAGGAGGCCAGGTTCAGGCAGAGCCAAGTAGGCAGGCAGGCAGAGCACAGCAGCCAGCACATGCCTAGCAGAACAGGGTGGAGTGTGGTCTCTCCAGGCAGAGAATCTGCAGGAAGAACTCTACCTCGGTGTTTAATATTCTGCCCTGTTTGCAAGCCAGTAGATCAGCAGAGAAGTTCTAAAACTTCTAGCACAAATGCAGAAGGTAAAGAGGTACCCAAAAGTCCCGGAAGTCTCACAGGACGTGGCCACACTCAGCGCCTGAAGTGACTCAGCATGATCCCAGAACAGTCACTACCTTTCTGCTGCCACTTTGCCACCACTTCCTGTTGCCTATTGAGGAAGCATGGAAAGCCCTCATTGTCCCAAAAGCAAACCCCAGCTTTAAAATAAAACAAAACAAAAAAACAACAACAAAACAAACAAACAAACAAACAAACAAAAACAATGAGTAAAAAGGCAAAGCGAGCTCTAGCTATAGATAGCTTCTATAGTGGAAAAAGACTAGATTTCAAACCATGAGGAGATGAAAAGCAGATTTTCTCTAGATGAAGCCCCAAAGAGGGATATAACCTAGTCCCTACCACACAAGGCTATGAAAAAAATAAAGAGGATCTTACAAGAGAGCTAGAATAAAAAAGGTTTTCCTTCAAAAGACATTGGGAAATAATATAACACATTAAAAGATAGATTTGTTAAAGTGGAAAAAGAAAAGAATTTCCTGAAATGTGAAATGGAAAAGGTAAAGAACTCCCAGGAAAAGAGATTTTGTGAATTTGAAAAGGTAAAGAATCCCCAGGAAAATAGAACTTGAGAATTGAAAAAAGAAAATAATTCTGTAAAAAAATTGGTGAAATGGGGAAAAAAACCCATAAAATAAGACAACTCATTTAAAAACTAAATTGGACAAATACAAAAAAGAAATAAAAAACTAAATGAAGAAAATAATTCATTAAAAACCAGAACTGAACAAATGGAAATGAATGACTCGAGGAGACATCAAGAATCACATCCCTTTATAAAATTCATTGAAGTGGAGCAGCTAAGTGGCACAGTAGATTGAGCACCAGCTCTGAAGTCAAGAGGATCTGAATTCAAATCTGACCTTAGGCACTTAATACTTCTTAGGTGTGTGAACCTGGGCAAGTCATTAACCCCAATTGCCTCAGCATAAAAATAAAATAAAATAAAATTCATTAGAATTCATTGGTTAAATGAAACAAGGGTGTTAATCATTGCTATAGAATAATGGCGGGAATAAACCTCAGTTGAAATTTAGGCTGATATATTAGAAAAGCTACACTTCAACTTCTCACAGATATCCCTAGAACTATGAAGGGAAGATATAGCCTCTTTTATCAGTAGTCAGAGTATTCACTATACCAGTTTGGGTAAGACAAATGTGTGTTCAGAGAGGTATTCTGGAAAAATAATGGAGGCCAGATTATGGAGAGTCTTTCATGCAAAGCAAAAGAAATTGTACTTTATTCTATAGGTAATACTAAGTGATATAAATGCTTTGGGTAGTATCAAAATAATGTTTTCAGTAATTTCAAGATATCTTTGGTGTTCTATATCAAATGAATGGAGTATAAAACAACTCTATAATAACAAATGTTATCATAGTCCAGGTGCTTACACTTAAAATAGAGTTGTTGTAGCAGCAGGAAGGGAGGCATTATTTTACTGAATGTTTGTTCTGTGCTGCCACTATTTAGTGACTTCTATTTCCAGAGCAGAGTCTATAAAGAAGGATACCTCATTGACCTCTGGCCTTTGATTTTAGAGTAGCCAGAAGCTGAGGAAAAGATTCTTCACCATATATCTTCCAATGATTGACTTGACTTTAGTCATTGACTTGACTAAAATAGACCCAATTCAGTTTAAGTCCTTATCAGATACTTTTTTTTTTCCCTTTGTAAATTAATCCTTTGCGGTTCCCACAGCCTTATCATTCTTTCTGTGTTTAATCCCTTAGTCTATATACCAACAAAACTCTCATCTTCATTTTACTAGTACTATTAACAATTTTAGACCTTTCCTTTTTTTTTCCCACAGTGGATGTGGAGGGAGGGAGGTAGGAATAATTATTTACCAAAAACTTTACCACTAATTTTATTCATGAGTAGGGACCATTATGGTAAGAGAAATGGAACTGCAATTCCCTTTAAACAAGTTGGGTATATAGATGTAGGTAGCACTGAAGATAAAAAGAAATTATTTATTTGTTCTTCCTTCTCTCAAAAAATTATTTTAGAAAATGATAGCTGACATTCTAATCTACATAAAGCCAAAAGGAACTGATCATATAATAAATGCAGTTTTTTACTTCCTCTATTACTTGTCATTTTCTTTTAAAAAAAATGATTCACAATAGATGAATTTTTATTTTGTTTTTGTTTATTTTAACACACATTGCATTATGAAATATGTTGAGAAAGAAAAATCAGAACAAAAAGGAAAACCATGGGAGAGATAAAGAAACAGAAAAAAAAAAAAAGAAGTGAATATAGCATGTACTGATTTACATTCAGTCTCCTTAGATCTTTTTCTGCATGCAGATGACATTTTCTGTCCAAAGGCTACTGGTATTGCTATGGGTCACTGAACTGCTAAGAACCAAGTCTTTTATAGCTGATTATCACACATTCTTGCTGTGATTGTGTAAAATTTATTCCTGATTCTTCTTGTTTTGCTTAGCATTAGTTCATGTAAATCTTTCCAGGCCTTTCTAAAATCAGCTTGCTTATCTTTCTTTTTAGACAATAATATTCCATTACCTTCATATGCCAAAACATTTAGAAATAAAACCTTTATCAGAAATATTGGCTGTAAAGACTTTTTCCCTAACTTTATATTTCCCTTTTAATCTTGTTTCTGATGGTTTTGTGCAAAAACTTTTCAGTTTAATGTAATCAAAGTTGTCCATTTTGCCTTTTTTGTAATGTTCGCTAGCTCTTCTTTAGTCAAAAATTCCTCCTTTCTCCAATGATCTGATAGGCAAATTATCCCTTGCTCTCCTAATTTTTTTTTTTTTAGCCTTTCATTTACAGGATATATGCATGGGTAACTTTACAGCATTAACAATTGCCAAACCTCTTGTTCCAATTTTTCACCTCTTACCCCCCACCCCCTCCCCCAGATGGCAGGATGACCAGTAGATGTTAAGTACATTAAAATATGAATTAGATACACAATAAGTATACATGACCAAAACGTTATTTTGCTATACAAAAAGAATCAGACTCTGAAATATTGTACAATTAGCTTGTGAAGGAAATCAAAAATGCAGGTGGGCATAAATATAGGGATTGGGAATTCAATGTAATGGTTTTTAGTCATCTCCCAGAGTTCTTTTTCTGGGCATAGCTAGTTCAGTTCATTACTGCTCCATTAGAAATGATTTGGTTGATCTCGTTGCTGAGGATGGCCTGGTCCATCAGAACTGGTCATCATATAGTATTGTTGTTGAAGTATATAATGATCTCCTGGTCCTGCTCATTTCACTCAGCATCAGTTCGTGTAAGTCTCTCCAGGCCTTTCTGAAATTATCCTGTTGGTCATTACTTACAGAACAGTAATATTTCATAATATTCATATACCACAATTTATTCCGCCATTCTCCAACTGATAGACATCCATTCAGTTTCCAGTTTCTAGCCACTACAAAAAGGGCTGCCACAAACATTCGTGCACATACAGGTCCCTTTCCCTTCTTTATAATCTCTTTGGGATATAAGCCCAGTAGTAACATTGCTGGATCAAAGGGTATGCACAGTTTGATAACTTTTTGTGCATAGTTCCAAACTACTCTCCAAAATGGTTGGATTCATTCACAACTCCACCAACAATGCATCAATGTCCCAGTTTTCTCACATCCCCTCCAACAATCATCATTATTTTTTCCTGTCATCTTAGCCAATCTGACAGGTGTGTAGTAGGATCTTAGAGTTGTCTTAATTTGCATTTCTCTGATTAATAATTTCTTGGAGCATCTTTTCATATGACTAGAAATAGTTTCAATTTCTTCATCTGAGAATTGTCTGTTCATATCCTTTGAAAATTATTCAATTGGAGAATGGCTTGATTTTTTATAAATTAGAGTTAATTCTCTATATATTTTGGAAATGAGGCCTTTATCAGAACCTTTGACTGTAAAAATATTTTCCCAGTTTATTGCTTCCCTTCTAATCTTCTCTGCATTAGTTTTGTTTGTACAAAAACTTTTCAGCTTGGTGTAATCAAAATTTTCTATTTTGTGATCAGTAATGATCTCTAGTTCTTCTTTGGTCATAAAGACCTTCCCCTTCCACAGGTCTGAGAGGTAAACTATCCTATGTTCCTCTAATTTATTAATAATTTCAGTCTTTATGCCTAGGTCATGAACCCATTTTGACCTTATCTTGGTGTACGGTGTTAAGTATGGATCAATGCCTAGTTTCTGCCATATTAGTTTCCAAATTTCCCAGCAATTTTTATCAAACAGTAAGTTCTTATCCCAAAAGCTGGGGTCTTTGGGTTTGTCAAAGACTAGGCTGCTATATTTGTTGACTGTTTTATCCCTTGAACCTAACCTGTTCCACTGATCAACTAATCTATTCCTTAGCCAATACCAAATAGTTTTGGTAACTGCAGATCTATAATATAATTTTAGATCTGGTACAGCTAAGCCACCTTCATTTGATTTTTTTTTTCATTAATTCCCTTGAAATTCTTGACCTTTTTTTTTTTCCATATGAATTTTGTTGTTATTTTGTCTAGGTCATTAAAATAGTTTTTTTTGGGAGTCTAATTGGTATAGAGATAAATAAATAGATTAGTTTAGGTAATATTGTCATCTTTATTATATTTGCTCGCCCTATCCAAGAGCATTTAATATTTTTCCAATTGGTTAGATCAGACTTAATTTGTGTGAAAAGTGGTCCGTAATTTTGCTCATAAAGTTTCTGATTTTCCCTTGGAATGGATTCCTAAATATTTATATTATCAGTAGTTACTTTAAATGGAATTTCTCTTTGTAACTCTGACTGTTGGATTTTGTTAGTGATATATAAGAATGCTGATGACTTATGTGGGTTTATTTTATAACCAGCAACTTTGCTAAAGTTGTGGATTATTTCTAATAACTTTTTAGTAGAATCTCTGGGGTTCTCTAAGTATACCATCATGTCATCGGCAAAGAATGATAATTTGGTTTCCTCATTGCCTATTCCTTATTCCTTTAATCTCTTTCTCAGCTCTTATTGCCAAAGCTAGCGTTTCTAATACAATATTAAATAGTAACGGTGATAGTGGACAACCTTGTTACACTCCAGATCTTATTGGGAATGGTTGCAGTTTGTCTCCATTATATATGATACTTACTGATGGTTTTAAATAGATGCTGCTGATTATTTTAAGGAAAAGTCCATTTATTCCTATACTGTCAAGTGTTTTTAATAGGAATGGATGTTGGATTTTATCAAATGCTTTTTCTGCATCTATTGAGATGATCATATGGTTTTTGTTAATTTGGTTATTTACATGGCCAATTATATTGATAGTTTTCCTAATATTGAACCAGCCCTGCATTCCTGGTATAAATCCTACTTGATCATAGTGTATTATCCTGGAGATGATTTTCTGCAGTCTTTTTGCTAATATCTTATTTAAGATTTTAGCATCAATATTCATTAGGGAGATTGGTCTATAATTTTCTTTCTCAGTTTTCAACCTACCTGGTTTAGGTATCAGTACCATGTCTGTGTCATAGAAGGAATTTGGTAGGACTCCTTCATTCCCTATTTTATCAGATAATTTATATAGCATTGGGGCCAATTGTTCTTTAAATGTTTGGTAGAATTCACATGTAAATCCATCTTGTCCTGGGGATTTTTTTCTTAGGGAGTTGTTTAATTGCCTGTTCTATTTCTTTTTCTGAAATGGGACTATTCAAGCAATTTACTTCCTCCTCTGTTAGTCTAGGAAGTCTATATTTTTGGAGGTAGTCATCCATTTCACTTAGGTTATCAAATTTATTGGCATAAAGTTGAGCAAAATAACTCTTTATTATTTCTCTAATTTCCTCTTCATTGGTGGAAAGTTCTCCCTTTTCATTTTTAAGACTACTAATTTCATTTTCCTCCCTCCTTTTTCTAATCAGATTTACCAAAGGCTTATCTATTTTATTGGCTTTTTCATATAACCAACTCTTAGTTTTATTAATTAGTTCAATAGTTTTTTTACTTTCAATATTTTTAATTTCTCCTTTTAATTTTAGAATTTCCAATTTAGTATTTGATTGGGGATGTTTAATTTGGTCTTTTTTTAGTTTTTTTAGTTGCAAGCCCAATTCATTAATCTTTTCTTTCTCTGTTTTATTCAAGTAAGCCTCTAAGGATATAAAATTCCCTCTTATTACCGCTTTGGCTGCATCCCACAAATTTTGGTATGATGTCTCATCATTGTCATTATCTTAGAGTGAGAATTATTAATGTATCTATAATTTGCTGCTTCACCCAATCATTCTTTAAGATGAGATTGTTTAGTTTCAATTACTTTTTGGTGTATTTCCCCCTAACTTTTTGTTGAATGTAGTTTTTATTGCATCATGATCTGAAAAGAAAGCATTTGTTATTTCTGCTTTCTTGCATTTAATTCTAGAGTCTTTATGTCCTAATATATGGTCAATTTTTGAATAGGTTCCATGAACTGCTGAGAAGAAAGTATATTCCCTTCTATCTCCATTCAATTTTCTCCAAAGATCCAACATACCTAATTTTCTAATATTCTATTTACTTCTTTAATTTCTTTCTTATTTGTTTTGTGGTTTGATTGTCTAATTCTGAGGTGCAAGGTTGAGATCTCCTACTATTACAGTTTTGTTGTCTATTTCTTCTTGCAACTCTCTTAACTTCTCCTTTAGGAAGTTGAGTGCCATACCACTTGGTGCATATATGTTTAATATTGATATTGCTTCGTTGTTTATGCTACCCTTTAGCAGGGATGTAGTTTCCTTCCTTATCTCTTTTAATTAGATCAATTTTGCTTTTGCTTGGTCTGAGATAAGGATGGCTACCCTACTTTTTGACTTCACCTGAAGCATAATAGATTTTGCTCCAGCCTTTTACCTTTACTCTATATGTATCCCCCTGCTTTAAATGTGTTTCTTGTAAACAACTATTGTGGGTTCTGACTTTTTGATCCAGTCTGCTATCTGCCTCCTCTTTATGGGAGTTCATCCCATTCACATTTACGGTTAGAATTACTAAATCTGTATTTCCTGCCATCCTAATAACCCCCAGATTGTGCTTTACTTATTCTTGCCTCCCCAACCCTCTTCCCCTTTTAAACTTATGTACCCCTCTTGTATCATGATACTTATCCTCTTTATAATCCCTCCCTCCCCCCCTTTGAGTCTTTCCCCCTCCTTCCCTTATTACTCTTTTTCTTTTCCCTTTTCCTCTCCCCCATTTTTAATGAGGCGAGAGAGAATTTTCTCTAAAACAAATGTCAATTATTTTTCCTTTGAGCCAACTCTGATGAGAGTAAGATTCACACAGTGTTCCTCCCCCTCTCTAAATTCCCTCAGATATGATAAGTTTCCTTAGCCTCTTTGTGGGATGTGGTTTCCCTATTTTTATCCCTCGTTCCCACCTTATTCTGCCATCATCCCTTTTCCATATCTGCTTCCCTTTTTATGTTATATCAGTAAAATCAAATTATATATGTATTGTTTATGTATATCCACAACAGAAATACAATTCTCAAGAGTTATTTTTACCTTTTCTGCATCTCTTGAGTTCTATGGTTGGAGATCAAATTTTGTGTTTAGTTCTGGTTTTTTCCTTAGAAAGAAATGGAATTCATTTGTTTCATTAAATGTCCATCTTCTTCCCTGGAAGAAAATGCTCAGCTTAGCTTGGTAGTTTATTCTTGGCTGCATCCCAATAGATCTAGGAGAGACAATATGAGGATTATTGGACTTTCTGAAAATTATGATGAAAAAAAGAGCCTAGATACTATTTTACAAGAAATCATCAAAGAGAACTGCCCAGATGTAATAGAATCAGAAGGTAAAATAGGCATTGAAAGAACTCATTGAACACCTTCTGAAAGAAATCCTAAAATAAAAACCCCAAGGAATATTGTGGCCAAATTTCAGAACTATCAGATTAAGGAAAAAATTTTACAAGCAGCCAAAAAAAAAAAAAAAAAAACAATTTAAATACCGAGGTGCCACAATAAGGATTACCCAAGATCTGGCTGCCTCCACATTAAAGGACCGAAGGGCCTGGAATCTGATATTCCTAATTTGTTTATGGTAGCTTCCTTTATGCCCAAATCATGTACCCAAGTTGATCTTATTTTGGTATAGGGTATGAGATATGGGTGAGTTTCTGACATATTATTTTCCAGTTTTCCCAGCAATTTTTGTCAAATAATGAATTCTTATTCCAAAAGCTGGGATTTGGGGATTTTTCAAATATTATATTGCCATAGGCCTTGATTATTGTGTTGTGTGATCCTAATTGATTCCACTGATGCACCACTCTATTTTTCAGCCAGTACCAAATGATTTTGATGACTGCTACTTTATAATATAGTTTTAGTTTGGTACTGCTAAGCCACTATTCTTTGTAATTTTTTTAAATTAATTCTCTTGATATTATTGACCTTTTTGTTATTATTTTTTCTAGCTCAATAATGTAACCTTTTGGAAGTTTAAATGCTATGGCACTGAACAAATTGATCAATTTAGGCAAAATTGTCATTTTAATTATATTAGCTTGGCCTACCTACGAGCAATTGATATTTTTTCCATTTTTTTTTCATATCTGACTTTATTTGTGTGAGAAGTGTTTTGTAATTGTGTTCATATAATTCTTGGATTTGTCTTGGCAAGTAGATTCCCAAGTATTTTATTTTGTCTATAATAATTTTAAATGGAATTTCTGTTTCTATCTCTTGCTGCTGGTCTTTGCAGGAATATATAGAAATGCTGATGATTTGTGGGGGGTTATTTTATATTCTGCAAGTTTGGTAATGTTGTGAATTGTTTCCAGTAGGTTTCAGCATGATTTTCTAAGATTCTCTAAGTATATCATTATATCATCTGCAAAGAGGGATAGTTTTATTTTCTCTGCCTATTCTAATTCCTTCATTTTTTTTTCTTATCTTATTGCTAAAGTCAGCATTCCTGATAATGAGCATCTTTATTTCACCCCTGATCTTACTGGGAATGTGTCCAGCTTCTCTCCATTACAAATAATGCTTACTTTAGGTTTTAGATAGATAGTGCTTATTATTTTATGGAAAGCTCCCTTTATCCCTATGCTCTCTAGTGGTTTTTAATAGGAATGGGTGCTGTATTTTGTCAAAAGCTTTTTCAGCAGCTCTTGAGATTATCATGTGATTTATGTTGATTTTGTTATTGATATGGTTGATTATGGTAATAGTTTTCAATAGTATTGAACCATCCTTACATTTCTGGTATAAATCCCATTTGGTCATAGTGTATTATCCTGCTAATAAGTTGCTGTAATCTGTTTGCTAAATTTTATTTTAAATTGTTGCATCAATATTCATTAGTGATATTGGTCTGGAATTTTCTTCCTCTGTTTTGGCTTTTCCTGGTTCAATATTCATTACCATATTTGTGTCATAGGAGGAATTTGTCAGAACTCCTTGTTTACTTATTTTTCCAAATAGTTTACAAAGTATTGGAATCAATTATTCTTTAAACATTAGGTAGAATTCCCTTGTGAATCCATTTGGCCCTGAGATTTTTTTCTTAAGGGATTCATTAATGACTTGTCAATTTTTTTTTTTCTAAAATGGAACTATTTAAGTAATTTATTTCCTCTTTGTCAAACCTAGATAATTTTTATTTTTATAAATATTCATTTATTTTAGTAGGTTTGTCAGAGGTGCTGCCATAGAGCTGGGAAAAATAAATCCTAATTAATTTCTTTTTCATTGGTGGTAAAATCATTTTTGATACTGGTGATTTTTTTTCTTTCCTTTTTCTAATCAAATTAACCAAAAGTTTACTTATTTTATTGTTTTATTTTTCATAAAACCAATTCTTAGTTTTATAAGTTCAACAATTTTCTTAGTTTCTATTATATTAAACTCTCCTTTGAGTTTTAGGATTTCTAATTTGGTATTTAATTGGGAGTTTTAAAATTGTCCTTTTCTAGCTTTTGCTTGAATGTCAAATTCATTTATTTTCTCTTTCTCTATTTTAATTATATAGATAGATATTTAGAGATGTAAAAATTTCCCTAATAACTGCTTTGGATGCACCCCATAAGTTTTAATATGTTGTCTCATTATTTTCATTCTCTTGAATGAAATAATGAATTATTTCTGTAATTTGCTGTTTGACCCACTCATTCTTTAGAACTGGATTATTTAATTTTGATTTGGTTTTTAGTTTATCTTTCCCTTATCCTTTATTGAATATAATTTTTATTGAATCATGGTCTGAAAAAAAGAATTTACTATTTCTGCTTTTTTGGCATTTAATTGTAACGTTTTTATGCTCTAATAAAATTTTGTCAATTTTTGTGTAGGTATCATGTACTATTGAAACAAAAGTATATTCTGTTCTGTCACTATTAATTTTTTTTCCAGAGATCAATCTTATATAGGTTTTCTAGGATCCAATTAACTTCCTTAGTTTCTTTCTTGTTTATTTTGTGTTTAGATTTTTCTAATTCTGAGATGGGAATGTTGGGGACCTCCATTAATAGAGTTTTTTTCTGTATATTTCTTCCTGTAACTGGCTTAAAATCTCAGGAAAATTCTCAGGAATTTACCTGCTCTACCATTTGGTGAATATACTTTTATAGTATTATTACTATTTTAATTATTTGTGGTACCTTTATCAAGATGTACTTTCCTTTTTTATATCTTTTAATAAGATTTATTTTTACTTTAGCTTTATCTGAGATAAGAATTGCTACTTCTGCTTTTTTTACTTCATCTGAAGTATAATAATATCTATCCAACCCTTTTACCTTTACTCAGTATGTGTCTTCCTTTGTCAAATGTGTTTCTTGTAAACAACATTTTGTAGGTTTCTGTTTTTTAATCCACTCTGGTATTTGCTTCTGTTTTATGGGAGAATTCAACCCATTCACCCAATTATGATTACCAGTTCTATATTTTTCTCCATCCAAATTTCTTCTCTGTATATATATTTTTTCTCTACACTCTGTCCTCAAGATGTCCTTTTTTTATCCTCTCCACCTTTATCTCCTATCCCCTTCCCCCCTTATGTTATCTTTTCCCCTAATGTTTCTGTAGTCCCTTCTAGTCTCTCCTCCCCTTTTCTTTCCTCTTTCTTTTCCTACTTCCTTATAGAGTTACATAAATTTCAATACCCAAATGAAGGATTAACTTATTCCATATTATAGTCAAAATTGATGAGATCAAGCTTCAGGCAATATTCATACCCCTCCTTTTTTCCCCTAGATTGTAATAGGTCTTTTGCACCTCTTCATGTGAACTAATTGTTCCATTATACCTCCCCTTTCCTTTTTTTTAGTACAGTCCCACCCCTTAAAATCATTTTCTTTGATGTCATCACATCAGAGTCCATTTATAACCACACCTTCAGTTCATGTGATGCTCCCTCTCAGTGTGCCTCAGTGACAGAGACAGTTCTCAAGAGTTACAGATATTGTTTTACCATTTAGGAATGTAAAGAGTTTAGCCTTTAAATAATATATATTTTCCTCCTGTTTACTTTTTTATACTTCTCTTGAGTCCTGTGATTGTAGATTAAAATTTCTTTAGTTCTGTTTTTTTTTTCAACATAAATGTTTAAAAATATCTGACTCCACTGAAGTTCCAGCTGCTCTCTTGAAAGATTATGCTGAGTCTCGCTTTGGTGGTTAATTCTTGATTTTTAACCCCAAGTCCTTCACCTTCTAGAATATGGTATTCCAGTCCCTCTGATCCTTTATTGTAGGAGCTGCCAGATTCTGGGTAATCCTGATTATTGCTCCTTGATATTTGAATTGTTTTTGTTAGCAGTTTACAGTATTTTTTTCCTTGAGATTATACTTTTGGAGTTTTGCAACAATGTTCCTAGGTGTTTTCCTTGTGGGATTTCTTTCTTTCAATAAGTATTTCTCTCTCTGTTCTAGAATATTGTGGCAATTTTCCTTAATGATCTCTTGTAGAATGCTATACAAGCTCTTCTTTTTTTTTGGTCATGGCCTTCAGGTAGGCCAATAATTTTTTTAAGTTGCCTCTTTGGGATCTATTTTCCAGGTTGGCTATTTTGCCAATGAGGTATTTCACATTTTCTTCCATTTTTTTCATTCTTTTTAGTTTGTTTGATCAATTCTTGCTGTCTCACAAAGTTATTGGCTTCCATTTGTCCTTTTTTTAGTTTTTAATGTGTGATTTTCTTCACATAGCTTTTGTGTATCTTTTTTTCCATTTGCTTTATTCTACCATGTAAGGAATTGCTTTTTCAGACAACTTTTTTTTCTTTCCTTTTCCAAGCTAGGGATTATTTCATGCATACTGCTCATTTCCTTTCTCATTTTTTTCCTTCTATCTCTCTTATTTGTCTTTTAATGTGTTTTATGAGGACTTCCAAGAAGACCTTTGGAATTTAGACCACTTTATCTCACTCTTTGAGATTTCCTCTGTGGACATTGTGTCCTCATCTGAGTTTGTGTTTTGATCTTCCCTGTCACCATAGTAGTTTTCTATGGGCAATTTTCTTTTCTGTTTCTTGCTCATTTTCTTTTGATATTTCTTCTCTTTTTTTACTTTCAAGGTGGAGCTCTGCTCCTGCTGTCCTGCTCTGAGCCTTAACTTTGAGCATAGGGGCCCCTTGTGTTTGTAGGGATAGCTTTGCCTGTTTTTTTTAGGAAATAGCCTGGTTTCCCAGAGTTTGACTTCTGAGCTGGGGCTGTAATCTGTCCCATAGTTTGCTCTTCTATTGAACCAGGACTGAGGCCTTAGTTGCTGATTTGCTGTGATTGAGACCCTATGATAAGGTCTGGGCTGTCTGAGCATCTGTCTGAGCTGGGCTGCACAGCCTTTTCTCCCCAGTGAGATTGACCTTTCTTAAAGTTTTTCCAGTCTATCTTGAGCTGGAGGGTGGTTTCATTCTGGCAGATTCTTTTCAGAGGCTTGGTTTCATGTCGTTTTTGAGGGAAAGTGGGAGAGCTCCAGCACTTTTACTTTGCTTTCTTGGCTGCACCCCCAGAAGTACAAGTTGTCATTTTCTATATTAAACATTAGTCCTGTGTTCCACTTAAATTATTTAAAAAACATAATCCATGGCTCTATATTATACAGTTTCCAGAACTTTTCTCCTCTAGATTAATGTCATCTTAATGTGCATAAGCTAGGTAATCATTCAACAATTTGTATTAATTTTTATTTCATCATTGTGGTCCCTATTTCTAATGTTACAGATAACAACCTATACATATTTCTCATAGTTTTATCTTTCTTAAAGTATGGTGGCAACAATTGATCAGATCATCCCAATATTATGTGAACAAAGAAATTTGGAGGAAATTTGGGTGTTAGCGTAGAAAAAAATAGTAAAATAGTAAACATAATATGGAGGACTTTGTACATAAAAGGAAGTCAAATTGTCTTATGGAGGCAAGTTTTGACAATATAAGAATTTTTCATCACCATAGCTTTTCAAAAATAATGGCACCTAATATCATTTCATTTATAAATAAGATGTGATCTAATTATCATTTTATATATTAAAATGTATGTTTGTTTATTTGTGAGCAATATGATACATAAGCTTACATACTGGGCATTAGTTTGGGCTGAATGTCCATATAAGTGATTTCATGTGCTATGATTCTAAGAAATAATTATTAAATAAATACCTATTACAAAGTTTTGTGGTATTCAATACAACAATATTTGGATGAAATAAAAATATTGGAAACCACACCTAGTCTTACTATACTTTTTCTTTAGTTGAACTAAGCATAAGCCTTAAAATCTACATGACAATTTAAAAGATTACACTCTTAGTAATGGAGAGAATATTGTATTAGAAGGCATCTCAATGTCAGTTAATCAAACCCCTATACAAATCATAAATCCCATCTGCAGTGTCTTTGAAAAATGTTCATAAAAAGTAGATTTGATGGGAAACTTCAAGAGAGGTAATTAAGAAAACTTTGGAAAATGATAAGCTGAATGCAATAACATAATATTCTATAGGGAACATTCACCCAAGAAGGATCAGATGATTTTATGTCTGAAATTCTAAAGAAATTTTGATAAAAATTTTAAGGGCAAGAAAGTTATATGGAAATGCAATGATAGGTATGATCATAAAGGTTCTCTTTGGCCAACTTGGATTAAAAAACAAACAACATAACAAATAACAAAACAGCTTAGGGGAAAACAAGATTGTCAAACCCTTGTCTGATAGCCAGTAATTGAGAATTACTGCATGGTAGTATTATTGTGTAATAGTATCAAGGCTTCCCAAATACTGAATAAACTTAGTTTGACAAAACTAAAATAAACTAAATGATGTATGTTTTATGCGTCTGTACACACATATGTATTTGTGAGGCAATTATAGACATTTATCCTGGAGAAGAAAAGTTCACAAATAAGTATCTGAAAGTCCTTTCTGTTTAAATGAAATTAATTTTAGTCCTCACTCCTGTCTCCTAGAAATTAAGGATCCCTTTAGAACTCAGTTTAAGTTATCATCCCTCATGCGTATTTTCCTACTCTGAGCCCCAGTTACTAAAAGCTCCTAAATTCCCCAAAATAATCTGTATTACTTTTAATTTGATTTGGATATATGTATATATGTATGTGTGGGTGTGGGTGTTATTTTTCTCAATTAATAAGCCTCCTCATGCAAAGACTATATCATTTTTTATGAATGTATTTCTAATGCCAAACATAAGGCTTTACACATAGTAGGTGATTAATAAATGCTTGTTGACTACATATTAACTGACTTATTGTAAAGCATAGAAATAGGAAAGGTGAATAAAAGCTCCAGAGAGAAATATTTTGAATAGAGACATAAATTAATTAGACTTGCCTGAAAATGGTATAGACTGCCTCAAGTAGTGGTAGATTTTTCCTCATGAGAGATTTTTTAATTCAGGAGATTTAGTTGAGGAGAAAATGACTAGACTAATATGATGATTTTTCCATGATCCTATACAAATGGTCTGGGTTAAATTAGATATTTTCTGCAGTACCTTCCAATTCTGAGATTTTGATTTTTTTTTAACCTCCCAAGACAGCTCATTACATTGTTGAATGATCATTGTTAATTTAAAAAAAAAAATTCTTGGGTTGAGCCAAAAATGTTCCTAGCTACAAATTCTTCAGCCTAAATTTCATATTCCAAGGACAAGAAGAAAGCATACAATCCCTTCCAAATTATTGTCCTTCATATATTTGAATAGAGTTTTAATATCCCCCTTCCCACCTTATAAGACTTCTCTATAAAAATAATACCAATTCTTCTAGAATGTGTCTTAGATTCTATTCTATTTGTGAACATGATTTCCTGCCTTGATACTTACTTACTGCAGTTTGCCAATGAGTATTACTATTAATAATATTAATTTAACTTTTTCAAAGAATTTTCCTCATAACAACATTTTTATATATGTGGAACATACTATTATTTCATCTTTCCAAGAAGAAAACCGATTCCCAGAAAGGATAAGTTGTTTATCCAGTATAGGGAAACAGCTGTAAGTTCTTCAAAAGACCTAAGCAAAGCAAGGTTACTTGGAGGAGTTTAGGGGGAATGGCAAAGTCTGTTCCACAGATGATAATTTATATTTGAGTTCCCTTAGATTATTTACTTAAAAAATATGTCCATTAACATGACCAGAGTGCATTTTGTTTAGTGAAAACAGGAAGTCCTCTAAAAGAAACAAAAAACAGGATAAGCCTTGACTAATAGAATAAGAAAATGTCATAGCCTTGGTTATGCTTTCTGTGATTCTCTGGCATTTGTGTAATGTATAACAGAGGAAAAATATGCATGGTGGGGTACAAAAGGGAAGCTGTAAGAAATAAAGTCAGTTCCATGCTTTAAGCTTGAACTTGCCTGGTCCCTCATTGTATTCACTACTTCATTCTGTATCTCACATCAGTTGCTGACAATCCAAAATTACATAACTATTAAATATGAAGTTCAGGATTTTAATGTAGAACTTTTATCTCTAAGATCTATTGTTTTTTGTTTTTGATTTTTTTCCACATTGCAGATTATGGTGGAAGATGTTTCATAAAAGAAGGCATGAGCTGGAAAGAAATCTCTGGCTTCAGAAGTCAGAAAAGATTTTATAAAGTATCAATTGAAAAACAGATAAGCTCCTGATAATTGAGGAGTGGGGTAAAGAGAAATCTAGGAGATAGATATTTCACATAAGAAAAATCAGGATCAGGAATTTGAATGGCATGTTCAGGAGAAAATGCCTAGATTATATGTTTAAAACTGAAAGTTTCTTTAGAAGAATAGTTTAACAAAACTTAGAAGCAGGTTGAAGTCAAAATGTGAAAGACCTTGAATAGTAATTTGATAAGTTTAGACTTTATGTTACAAAAAATAGACATTTACTGAAGATTAGAATAGGAAAGTGATATGGTAAAAACAGTGCTTTAGAAAAAAATAATACATGATCCATGTTCACAATGGATTAAATAAGAGAGAAGATAGAATTAATTTTAAAAGTGTTTTAAGAGTAGTGCTGATATAAAGTGATAGAAATACATACTTTGTCTTTTTTTCTTTAAAAATTGAATTTAATAAGAGATAAAAGTATAATATAGTATTAATTTCCCTCAATTCAATAAGCATTAACACCTACCATGTACTAGGTACTGTGTTCAACACTGAGACAAAAGAAAGAAAATAAAAGGAGACAGAGACACATAGAGAGAGATAGAGAGTAGAGGAGAGAAGAAGGAAAGGAGGGAGGGAAGGAAGGAAGTAGGGAGGAAAGTAAGGAAGGAAAGAAGGAAGGAAGGAAAGAACAAAGGAAGGAGAGAGATAAAGGAAAAAAGGAAGGAAGGAAGAAAAGAAGGAATGAGGGAAGGAGAGACAAAAGGAATAAAAGGAAAGGAAGGAAGAAAAACAAAGGAAGGAAGAAATGCTCCACACTTAAGAAGTTGCAATTCCTTTGAGTAGAAACAACATGTACAGAGAAAATTAAATACAAAATATGTTCAGAATAAGTTCTGGAGGAAGAACACCAGTAACCAAAAGGATTAGGACAATTTGTGTGTGTGTGTGTGTGTGTGTCTATGTGTGTCTGTATGTGCATGATATTTGAGCTTAACTTTGAATGAAATAAGATCTTATTAACTAGAAGTGAGATAGGAATGTATTCTAGGCATAGGGAGATAAACTATAGAAAGTTATGGCTACATTTTTTTAAAAAGGTGAAGTTATGGTTAAATCAAAAAGTTGCATAAGGAATGCTTAGGAATTAATCCCTGCAAGGGATTCATTATCTCACAATTTGTTTTGTGCTTTTGTATGCAAGGGAATTATTTGACATTTATCTTTTGGATTAGTTCTCCACTGCTCACCTCTATTAACCAGACAATGATGATACTTGTTCTTAAAGCCCAACCATCATTCATTTAATGTTTTCACTTCAATTCCTTCAAGGAACACTGTTGATTATATGATGTATACATGACAACTTGAATTAAGACATAGGTCCTGCCTAGTTGGGGCTTACAGTATAACAGGAATGGTAAAAAATAGTTTTGTATGTTATATCAATGTATTAAATAGTATCTATAGCAATTTAAAAATGTCATGGGAATTTTAAGAAGGGAATAATAGCTTTTGGCTGAGGTAATGAGAAGAAGTTTCATTGAAGAAAGTAAGTTGAGGTGGATGTGGAAGGATAGGATGCTATTCCTATTATATAGTAGTGGGTTTTGGTATTCAAAGGTTTGAGGTTTTTACACTTATTAAGCAATAGTGCAAGAAGGAAGAAAGGAAGGAGAGAAGGAAAGAAGGAAGGAATGAAGGAAGCAAATGTAATGCTAGAGAAACTGAGGCAAAGTAGAGATCAGAGAGTTATTAATAATTTTTTGGATTTCTGAGAGGGAGAGATTTTCTGGGACCAAAGGATCCATTTTGGTCCCAGGGCTGATGTCTTAAAGCATTCAGCATCAGCATTGAATGTGAGATTCCAGTGATTTTTATATGTGGCTCTAAGCAATCAGGGTAGACAAAGGAAGGGGGTGGAGTCCAAACACTGAGAGCCAGAATTTCCAAGAAGGGATCAGCAATCCAATTCTGACTGGTTGGGTGTAGGACCCTAATTTCTGATAAAATGGGAGTGAAGGGAGTAGTCAGTTAGAGACAAAAAGTCTGGACCTTAGAGATAGAGAATGTCAATTAGGTATCTGAGATAAGACATCTGGAGTTTTATCTTTTGAAATTCCAGAGTGGCCAGATCTCTAAAGCCCTAATTATCTCAGCCTTAATGAACAGAAAAGGGGTGTTGCAACCAGGGGGTTTGAGGCAGAACAATTAAGGGAATTCTGAGGCAGATCAATTTAGGGAAACTGGCAGGACAATTAGGGAAACTGAGGCGGGACAATTTAGGGAAACTGAAGCAGGACAGTAAAAGAAAACTGGCACAACAGAAGGAAGAAAAGAAGTAGGGAAGAAAAGAAGGAGGGAAGGAAGGAAGGAAGGAAGGAAGGAAGGAAGGAAGGAAGGAAGGAAGGAAAGAAAGAAAGAACTTTTTTTAAGTGCTTAATATGAGAAAAGCAGGTTAATTTAGGATATGAGATTTTACTAAGAGGGACAGGGTTTTGTTCAGGCAATTCTGACTGGATTCCCATTTCTGTTGAACCAGGAAGGGAATTAATTAGTGAAATTGTATAAAAAGCATCAGGTACAGAAAATAAACTAGAAAAAAGAAGGAGTGTTATGCAAGAGAAGAATGCATATCTAGAGCAAAGAGAAGCTTTTTTTTTTTTTTTTGGAAAAAGACTAAATATGAAAATCAAAAAATATTTTCCTACTAATGAGAAGACATTCTAGGCAAAGAGATCTAGACAAACACAAATCTAGAGTTTTTAGGAATCTCAAGGATCAATTAAGGCAACCCATAATTTTATATATGAGGAAATTAAGGCTCAGGGGATTTAGTTGACCTGATAAATTCTCCCAAGGAATAAATGCCAGAGACTAGATTTTTTAATACAACTTTTTTGACCTCAGATCCCATGCTCTGTGCATGGTACCACAACAGTGTATTAAGGTGAGCAGAAGTGAAAAAATATAAAGCATTTATAGGAATATATATAGACAATCCAATCTGACTAGAGCAGATATCTGAGAGAAGGCTAGAAATGGAGGTTGAGAACCACTCTATGCATATCACTTATATTCAGTAGTCTCTTTAGAGATGAAACATTAGCAAAGAACAAACTTGAGAGCCTGGAGAGTCCCTTGCACTGAATCCTTCTTATTAAAGTTGGAGGAAATACACAAAGGAAGTTCTTCTCTCCCTTTCCCTTCCTTAAGTTAGAATATGCAGAGGGAAGGAGTTTTGACTTTAATTGCCTTTGGCAGACTGGACTGCCTTCTGATGCCCCCTGTGAACCAAGGAAAGCAACTTGCAATGAGTTTCTACTATTGAGTTTAATAAGCACAAAAAGACCTTGAAATGTTTAATGTGCCAAACATAATTGTTGAATGAGTAAAAGTCATTGAGGGTTGTTTAAACTAGTTTGAAGGTGAGTTTTTCTTTTAATATTATCTTTTTTAGGGCTTTACAAGTAGTATATCACAGATGCAAACCCTTTTGCACAAAAGATGGGAGCCTCCAGCACCAGGCTGAGGAAAAATGCAATTAAATGAAAATCTAATTTTCAAGTACATCTCTCAGTTTATTCAAAGTGGAAAATAACTCTTGCATTATGAGCTTTTAGACTCCAGGGCTGAATAACACGAATGTCATTCCCCTTTAATAATACATTTCTAAAACCTCAACTTTCAAAGGGAGTTGGGGGTGGGGAGAACACACACAAACATGCACAAAACAAGAGGGGAAGAAGCTTATAACTGATATAAGCACGTTTATCTCTTCACTAGAAATCGTGACAAGAATGACATATCCACAACACCACTCCTGAGAGTGATAAATCTCCCTCTCCACTTTCCATTCACAGTTCTCCCCCTGATAAGATGAGACCAGATTTAAACACTGCCACTTTAAATCGGCTTTGAATCTTGCAGCTAACTCTTCTCCTGGGTTTTAGTGCCATATTGCAATGTTAAAGTGTAAAACTCTGCATCTGCCGAGGCATTTGGCTGGAAAAGCAAGTATGTCAATGGCTGTCCCTCGTTGCCATCACACATATGGAATTTCTGTGTTCAGCTATGCCATCTGGTAGTCAGACCTAGATTCACTCTTCATTGAATAAGGACTATCTACCATATCACTTTCTCTTACAATCTCCATCCCTTTTCATCCAGTTATTTTGCATTTCTTCTCTTGCAATATTTTGTCTTCTTTCCAATCTTTTGAGGGTTTTGTTTGCTTTTTTTTTCAAACAAAACAAAATGAAGCAAAACCCTAATGCCATTTCCACAAATTCAGTCACAAGAAATGTATTGAATATAATTGTTAGAAGAGTAATAGCAAATTCTAGGAGTTTTAACACATTGCAAAAAATGTCTTTATGCAATATGATACATCTTGTCTTTCCTGATGACTGAGATACTAACTTGAGAGTGTATAAAATAGTCTACAAACTTCTAATAACGCTCTTGGTCTAAAAGGAAGGTTTATTTACTTATTCTTTTCCTTCCATTTTCCTGATTTGTATATGATAATCTTTGTCATGTGACTTGATGCACAGAGTAGTAGGTCCTTATCTTCACTCTGGTTTCTGTATTCTCTCGCATATGATGTCAAGACCTCAGTCTTGAACCCATGATCTTGTGATAGGCCAGAGTCACAAGATTCTTGGGGAATTGTAAGTGCATTTTCTCAGACCACTTTACTTCTTTTCCAGGAAAGAATGGGATAAAATGAAATAGTTTATATACATTTGGTTTAAGGGGAAACAAAAATTTTCCCAAACATTTAAGAGTTGGGAATCACAATTCACATGATTACATAAGAAAATAATAATTCTAGAAATTGTTTAATTCTACTGTGATCAAAAAAAAAAGGTCTATTACCAAGATTTTCCTAGCTTAAAAAGTAGGTTATATATAATACTTAATAAAACTGTGGCTCATTTAATCAATCACCAGACATATTAATTTCCTTTTTTGTGCTACACATTGTACAGTTTGGAAGCTTAGAATTCTATTAAAAATAGAAATGGAGTAATTATGAAGGTTCTAGATGCAACTTATCCTAAATTCTTCATGACTCCAAAACTTTAGATCATTTCTTTTTTCTTTGATAAAGAAAAATATCAGTCAGTTCACATATCATTAATATGGATACAAAAATTTTCTATTTCCATGTTGTTTATATTTTGCATTCTCGAAATAAAATTCTTAAGTCAGATGTTTTTAAAGTTCATCAGAAGCTCTAATACTCGGTGATCCAGAAACTGTTTCAAAGCTGGATGAGTTTGGACTCCATGAAAAGACACACATTGACCTCAGTTAGGGACCAGGCATTTTAAAACAATATTACCCAGTCCAGTGTCAAGTGTGAATGCCACCCTTTAAATCTGACAGTAATTCTCTCTTTTAAGGCTTCTAATAAAGGATAATTTTTCAGTTACTTTTAAGCATTCTTTACTTGAAAGCTTTGAATTGAGTGTGCTGTCTCATTCTAGCTCACAATTAATCCACAATTACCAATAATGTTTAAGAACTGATTTCCTTATTTCTTTTTGTCAATGTAATGTCTCTATTTCACATGTTTGTGAAACTAAATGCCTGGATTATTTACTGTTGCATCTCCTTCTTAATCTTTTTCATCATCTCTTTTTCTCCTATTTTTCCCCTAAAGCATTAGTTTGAATGTTTTCTACCATTTTCCCTGCACTTTTCTGGCCCTCACTTCAGGTTTATTTTTTCATTTCTTCTCCATTAACTCTCATTCCTCCCCTCTATTTTTTGCTTCTCTATAATCAAGTTAAACTTTCCTACATTCAACCTACTAAAGACATCCACCAATAGCCAGTGGTGTATTATGGTATCTCATATTCTAAAGCTAACCAATCTGTTCAAATTCTTTTTTTTTTTTCATCTTGCTCTTTGCTCATCCTTATCTTTAACCATCTTTTTTTGCAAATTCATGCTGATTCTTTTTCATTTCTGTTTCTCCTCTATTCTCCCACATCCACCATCTGCAGTTATTCATTTCTCATGTAATTACGGTGCTCCATGGAGAGGGAAAATTGCTGGACCTTGAAACAGTTCTAGATTGCAAAGAAGACACTGCAGTAAATCTAGTTTTGCAGTATAGCCAAACCATATATTATTAACCAATCTGTACCCAATTCCTCTAAGAGTTGACATTATGAAGTAAGTTTGCCACAATTTCCTTTACATCATAAACAGGAATGTTTACTGCAAAAAAGCTCACTGACCTTTGCCTCTTTCTTAGCTTTATTTTATGTAGGTTATCTAGTAACTACTGGTGGATTACTTCAATTATGTAGGTTTTGAAGCTTTGAGCATAGGGGTTAGTTACATATCAGGAATTTACTAAGACATTTTAATTTTTAAAAAATCCCCTGCTCTATTAATGCAATTTTTGCATCAAGAGTCTCCTGTGCTAACAAAAGGCCAGAGTGTTTGCAGGGATTTTTTTCCAGTTCATATAGCCTCCCCTCTACAAAAATTTTAGGAAAATTTATTCATGGAACTACCTTGAATGCTGAAAATGATACACCACTTCAAAAAGTTATGTGCTTATCACAATGTTACACAAGAATTTTTATTGTTGTTTCTTTGCTTTTTTTGAAAGAAAGGGGAAAACAAACCATGATCTTCAAATGATCTCCAGTATAAATCTCTAGTCATTTGAGAAGTTAAACTGCAGTAGGAAGATGAAGAGAGATGTTAATATCACTGAAGCCTTCCCGGAATCTTGTCTTCATTCAAGGTCTCCAGTCTTCTCTCATCACATTTTCTACTCTGTTGGCATAAAATTCTCTGTTCTGTGGGAGAACTCTATGGCCCACTTTTCTTTCAGGAAGACAGTTCCAGTCTTAAGAGCTGATATATATCAGAGCACTCTCCACCAACAATGTCATGGATAGTTCCTATTGGTAGAGCCTGTCAGCCTCACATTGGGTGCCAAAATGTTGGTGTTCTTTTTCTTTAAAATAATAATGGTTCTCTCTGGGGAAGAGGGTTCTTGGGGAGGTTTTCTGGAGGCAGCTTTAGTTTCAGTTACAAGTAAATAATCACCCAAAATCTAAGCCAGCTGATAAAAGTTCAGATCTTTTATTGTGTCCTTCAATATAGCCCAGTTAGCTCAGAGGCCTATCTCTCTGCTTGGTTCCAAGAGCTCTTACAGCTTTGTCCTTTGCCACTGCTTTTTTTAGCCTCCAGCCAGCACCAAGGTAAAAGATGCAATGAATCTCTCTTGTCTCGGAGAGAGGGTTTGTGGGCTTCCTCACAGAGTGCTCCTCTCTGACCCCAGTCAATGTTCTGAAGTAAGACCCTCGAGTGGCTCACTGGAGCTGTATTTATGCTGCTTCTCCGAGAGAGGGATTGTGGGATATCTCCCAGGGTGCTCTGTGGTCCTAAGAGCTTCAAGGGAGGTGTGAATTCAGATAGATCTTTCTAAACCCTGAAATCTCCCAAACATGTGAACTCCAATGAGTACTTAAATATTTCTTGCTTCTATGAGCTCTCTAAAGGTGTGAACACAAGCATCGTTTCTATCAGTTGTACTTAGTACCTTGTTTCAAGTTCTGGCCCAAAATATCTCCTTCTAAGATCAAATCAATCATATTGAACCATGCTAAATTAGCTAATTATTGTCTCTATCAACTCTAATGGCTTAATAGTTTGTAAAGATTCCAACAGTCTAGCTAATCTCTATGGCTTTGAATATGCTGGCTTCCACTTTTAAGACTTTTTTTTTTTTTTTTGCTTCTAAATTCTAGTATGGGGAACCAAATTTCTGGCAACCCTTCCCCAACTACTAAGATGTAATGCCAATTGTACAGAAAAACAAATAGTTCCCATTATTCCATTTTTAAAAATTGTACCCCAGAGCAAATCATAGTGCCTGATACATACTAGGTATTTAATAATGTTTGTCAGTCAAATATGAAACAAGTAGGAAATTGGATTGATTTGAAGCAAATGATGCCCTTGTATTAAATATTCAAGTGGTTTCATGTAAATCAGCCAAGAAAGTCAGGAATCTGTGTAAGGTATAAGTCTCATCCCAGGGATGATTCCTTTTTAAATTTTATTTGCATTCATATGTTTTTTAATACCATTGTCATTTCTTTTTTTAAAGTTTTATTGATGTTTTCTTTTAACATTATGAACACTGCTAGATTAGCTCAATATGTAAGAGCTCTCTATAACAAAAGTAACACCATTAAATAAAGCTAATATTAAAACCTTATTTTAAAGTATTGACAATATTCCACATACACACAATGTCCAAACTGTTTTTTTTTTTCAAACAGACAACTATTTCATTCTCTTCAATTCCCAATTTAAAAAAAAAAAGTAAAGGAAAACAAATTCCTTGTAACAAATAAGTGTATATGCACACATATGTGTGTGTTTGTATGTGTGTGTGTGTGTGTGTGTGTGTGTGTCTGTGTGTGTGTAATGCTTTATTGTAAATCCATTATTTCTTTATCAGAAGGCCATAATGGAATTTTTTCAACATGGTATTCTTCTGGAAGTATGGATGGTCATTTTATGAATCATATATCTCACAGCTTTCAAAGTTTTCATTTGTTTGTTTTTTGGTCATTGTTTTTATTCATCAGTTTGTAAAATTATTTAAAATTATTCATTTAAAAATATTAATCTTATAAATTGTTCTTCTGGTTCTACTTGGATCTTTTTCAGTCAGTTCATGTAAGTCTTTCCATGCCTCCTTGAAATTATATTATACCTTGTATTCCATCACATTCATATGCTACAATTTATTGTCATCATCCAATTGACAGAATTCCTTTTAGTTTCCAGGGTGTTTTTCACCTCAAGAAAAACTGTTATATTTTTGTACATATAGAATCTTTTTATATGGGCCTTGTAGTAGGATAGCTGTTATAAAGAATATAAAGTACATACTGAATTACTACATACTAAAATTTTTATGTATAATTCCAAATTACTTTTTTTGAATAGTTGTGTTCATTTTTAGTTCATGCATTCAGAAGTCTACTAATAGTGCTTATCTGTGCCTATTTTCCTATAGTCTATCATTTCAAATTTTTTGCCAAAAAATGAAAAAGGAGCTGCTATAATTATTTATACAAATAAATCCTTCCTTTATTTATTTGTTTCTTAATCTCTTTGGGATATAAATATAGCACAGCTTTTGCTTGTAAAAGAGAATTCACAATTTAATAACCTTTTTGACATAGTTCTGAATAACTCTCCCAACCATACATTCTATGATTTCTTCTAGAATTGTTCCAAAAATTGAAATCAAGCTCATCAAAACAGAACATAGCTATGAAGTTATGAAACTTCAATGATAAACATAAAATCAAAATCAAAAGAATTTATTATGTAAAAATAAAGCAGGGGTGGTAATCATAATCTCAGATTATGCTAAAATAGCTAAAATAGATTTAATCAATAGAAAAAGTAGAACTATGTTATATATCAATCATATTAATCAATATGTTTTAGACTATTTAAAATAACTTTATAGTATAAGATTGGAATATTGCTGTGCTGTTGGAAATGATGAGTCTGTGAATTTCGAAAAATATGGAAAGATTTGGACTTATAAAGGATGATGTTTTCCACCTACAGAGAAATAGAGGATAAACAAAAATAGTATGTATGTCTTTGCATAAAATATATGAATATATGTATATAATATGATTATAAATATCTGTGTATATGCATATGTATATGTATGTGCATATATATTATTAAAAAAAACTAATCAGAGATGGTCCTAGCAAATTTTCCTGTGATCCAGGTCATGATACACATATGTGGGAAGAATATAACAAAAAGGAAAACTATACACTAATAACCCTAATAAACATTGATGTAAATAAAAAAAATTTATTAGCAAATAATTCCAATAGCATTACCAAAATTATACACTATGGCCATTTTGGACTTAAACCAGAAATAGTTGTCTTAATAATTGGAAAACACTAAACTAAATAGCCATGTTAATATAAAAATGAACAAAATCATAAGTTTGTAACAATATATGTAGAAAAACTTTTGCCAAAATACAAACATTTCTGTATTAAAGCACCAGAAAGCACAAATAAATAAAGCTTTCCTTTAAATGATGAAGAATTCAAATTAGAGATAATTATAGATAACAAATATTAGCTAGAATCTTTTTACAATAAATTCAAAAGTGAAATAAGCATGGTTATTTTTAATGCTACTATAGGACACGATGCTAGAAATCCTAGGTAGGGCAGCAAAAGAAGAAAAAAGAAGTTGAAGAAAACAGCATAATGACAGAATAAACACTATGATCCCTTCTTCTGCCTCTGATCCCTAAATAGTTATCCATGAACACATGAGTTAAAGTCCTACATTTGACTGATAATAGTAATGTTACCCTGGAGTAAATCATTCATCCTCTCAATGTTCTAGTCAGTATTTTAAGAATATAAATGCTATAAAACATATTATCATCCTCTCAATGTTCTAGTCAGTATTTTAAGAATATAAATGCTATAAAACATATTATATAGCATTGATAGAGAATAGATCTCAGGTTCAAGAGTTCTGAGTGGCAGTAGTCTAAGCTAATTGGGTATTTAGCATTTAGCCTAGTAACAATATAATGAACTCCCAGGATCTGAAGCTCAACTGGCTGCCCAAGGAAAAATGAACTAGTTAAAGTTCAGCAAAAAAAAGCTCCTATTGTTCATCAGCAGGATAAAACCACTAAATAAATGCTTTATTTCTAAGCAAGAAGAAATAGGGACACAGTCTTCAACCACAAGAACAACAACAACAAAAATCCTCATCAAGTATTTCACTTTAAATGAAGCACATTTGTTTTTATGACCAAATTTTGTATGTGTGTGTGTGTGTGTGTGTGTGTGTGTGTGTATGTGTGTATGTATACAGATCTTTGATCCTGGCTCAGTAGCAGAGCAGTGTGTGATAAATATATATATATATATATATATATATACACATATATATATATCACATATATATATAAACACACACACACATATATATATATATATATATATATATATATATATATATATAAATACATACACATTTATGTGCATGTATATGGGTGTATATGCCACAATTTTTTTTTTATTTTTTATACCTTTCAAGTGCAGCATAGTAGATAGAAAACTGGTAGAAAATCAAGAATGTGTAGCTGCACATACCCTGCATGATATCTATTGGCCCTATAATGCTGAACAGGTCACAAGTTCTCAGTTCACTAAGCAAGTAGAATGTTCAGATTTCCATTGATAGGAAGTATATACATGTGGGGCTTCCCTACACCAAGTGTATTAACATCTAATTGGTATCATCATCCCAGCTTGCCCTCCAATTTTTACTTCTTTTCTCATTTGTTGCTAATTCTAATATTGTAGCATTTAGTTGGATTTCCAAAGCACATTTCTTAATTACTAATTATTGCCTTTGTAATAATACAGTATGTTTATAATTCTATTGGTTACTATCATGTCAATCTTATACTTTGAGCAATGCTGCCTAAATTCTATAATTTAGTTATTCCCGGGAATGGATCAGTGAAAAGTAAAATAAAAAAGATACTTATCGTTCCTTCAATCTGGGCTTTTTCTATAACTAATAGCAAAAAGACATTTAGTTGCCAGAATTAGGCAGGAAAGTGGGGGCCAGGAACAGATAGTCAGGAGAGACAAAATTCTGACAAGAAGTTGAGATTTTGTGAGAATTTAGTTAAAAATTCAGACCTAATCAGAAACTATGTATATGCTAATGACAAAAGGGGGTTAACCTTTCAGCATAATAGTAATTCCTAGGCTATAAATATAGTACATACCAGCGCCTGGATGGAAAAGGCAGTATGTGAAATTTTGGCAATGTAGGCTTCCACTAATAACAAATTTAACTCTTATTAATCTTGAAATAGACTGCTTGTTAAACTCAGAGCCCATATATATTAAAAGTCAGTGATACTGTAAATAGGACAACAAACATTGTCTTTGGGTATACCTTTTGTGATTGTTAGCCTTTACATGAATGGTAGGCACATAGCATCTTGGGCACTGAAAAGACTACAGTTATTTTTACTCCTAGAGTTCTCTGAATTTTATGAAATGAGTTTAAGGAACAGCATTTCCATGAGGATATTAATGTTACATAGATTTTCTTACTCCAGGTCAATGACAGATCTCTAAAAGATAGATTGGTCTTGGTGAACAAGTTTTCAATGAAGACATGAAAAAACAACTAGTGATGTTAATATAAAACCCTAAAACTTTAGTCTTTTGAATCTGCCCCAGGAAACTCCTACATCCAGTCTGTCTGATTCTGAATAGACTATTTCTCAATTCATTGCTGACTGATCATCTAGTCAGTGATCATTAAATTCTGGACAACACCTTCAATTCATCTGGAGATTCTACCCTTGAGCCATAGAATCCATGATAGAAACTGGATACATTTTTTTTTACCTTTGCTTCTATTTCTTAACTGGATTCCCTTAGAATTCAGTGTGTTTTGTAATGCATCACCATTACTTTCAATAAATTTTGCCCCTTGACTAGGAGATGGATTCAAGCCTGCAAATTCTTTTGAGATACCTTGCAACACTGATCTGGGAGCCCAAACTTTTGGGGTCCCCCTTTCTCAACCTCAACACCACTTCATCAATATAGTCAATCATATCAATACATGCAACACACCTTGCAATGTAGGTAAGAATTCCCTTCTAGAGGAGGAAGAGTCTATTTCTCCAGCCAAGTCTCAAGGGAAAAAAAATATTCTTTTGTTGAAGGGACAAAAGTCACCAAGGATTTTTGATCTTTTGTTTTATTATTTCAATGAATAGGCATGTTAGAAAATAGCTTTTCTAAACTTAGATTGTTTAGAAATACATCCCTAGACTTAAATAAAGGGATCAGTCTACAAGAATTTTAAAAATCACCTACTATGTGACTATATTCTAAGCACTGGGAATACAAAAAAGAGCAAACTGCTGTCAAAAGCACAAGGGGCTCCTTACTCAGAGGAGCTACTTGACCAAAAGTCTAATGAGGAAAATAAAATGCAAACAGCTAGATGCAAATAAACAGGGAATTATAATTAATCGACAGAAAGAAGCTCCTAAAATTAAAGAGGCATTAGGAAAGACTTCCCAGAAAAAGTTATGATTTTATTTGGACCTTAAAGGGAGGACAGGGAGTAAAAATGCTCACAAAAAAAGTATTCCTTGTAGAAGGAACAACATAAATGCAGTAGAGAATAAGATGAGATATAGAAAGTGTATGACATATATAATGAAGGCAAAATTAATAGAACTTGGCAAAAGATTGGATATGGTGAAGGTGAGAGAGAAAACAAGAAGTCTAGTATGATATCTAAGCTGTAAACCTGGATAAATAGAAGACTGGTGGGACTAATGACAATAATTAATAAGGTAATTATTTGTAAGGTAAGGTAAGATTTGGGTTTTTGGGGGAGAGGAGGGATGATAATAGACTCTCTTTTATAGATGTTCAATTTAAGATGTCTGTTATTTTAAATTCAGGAAGTCTGACATATAGGGTGATCATCAGTGTTAAAGGCTACAGGGAAGTCAAGAAGAATAAGGACTGAGTAAAAGCCATTAGATTTAGCAATTAAGAAATCATTGAATGATGAGGATAATACCCAAATTGTAGAGACTCATGATAAAAGAGAGTAAGAAGTAAAGACAGAGATTATAGATTGCCTTCTCAAAGAGTTTAGGCATAAAAAGATGGAAAGATACTGAGTAACTAGCAGAGATGGATGGATAGTTCAAATGAAGGTATCACAAGGATGAAGCACACTGGGGCATGTTTCTAAGCTGTAGGGAAATAGCTATTGGGAAAAACTGAAAATAAATGAGAGTTGGGATAATCAAGGGGCAGTTTTCTGAAAAAGATAGGATGGAATAGGAGCACCTGATCATGTAGAAGAGGTTGATGTGGCAAAGAGAAGTGCCATAATATCCTGTAAGATAGGTGTGAAGGCAGAAAGAGTGATAGAATATATCTATGTGATATGAATTGAAGTGGAGAAGAATAGAAAAAGCTTTCCATGAATGACCTTAGTTTTTGCAGTGAAATATAAGGCTCTCAGGTGGAAGGATAGGAAAAGAAGAAGCTTGGGAGGTCTGAGGAGAGATGAAAAAGTTTGCAGAAAACCTCTAAAGTAGAGTAGAAAGTCAATTAGACCTAAAAGTACTGTCTTACAGAGCTCACTGAAGTGTTAGAATCTTAGCCAAAGACTCCAACCACAGGTAAAATCTAGATGCGGTGGAAGATCGATGATTTCCTCAGTCATTCTTGGAAATAATCTGAAGTGACCAAGAACCAATGGAGCAATGTTGAATAGTAACAATATAAGACAAAAAAGAGTCAATACTTTGCAGATTGTACATAATAACCTCATATGCTTGGCAGACACAAGCATACCAAATGAGACCAGCGCTATGATTTTGAGATATGGGTCCCCTAAATACATTGAATATTTGCTAAATTTTTTGAGTGATACTCAATAGCCAAAATAGGGGCCATTTCTAGTAACTATGAGTTCCTTTGAAATCTGATATTATCATGACCTAAGGAGAATAAATGCTGATATATATATAGAGAGAGAGAGCAGAAGTTATGTCTGCTCCTCTGATGTGTCAGAGTCCTGGTTTTCTGTCCTTCCTAAATTCTTCCATTGTGGAAATGAGACAAAAAGAAACACTAAGATAACCATTTGTCTATCCATTCTCAAAACTTAAAGATTGGGAGGATTTGCCTAGGATGAATAGTGCATTAGCATTAGTGAGTTTTCCAAGATAAAGTATATTCAAAATGATATCTAAATAAGTAGGTAAGAAGGAAAAGAAAAAGGTCAAAGTCAATATGGTTCAATAAAGAAAGTATTCCAAAGAGTCTCCCAATATTCCCTCTTAAACAATTTTAAAATAATACCTCAAATTGAATTAAGAAATATTAGAATCAACAAAAGGACAGATTGAAACATTGCTCCAATACAAGACAATATCAGAAGTCAAAAAAGAGAAATCTGTTACACAGGGAAGCAACCTGGCCCTGGGGATGAAACACTAAGGGTGGGATTAAGTGGTAATAACAGAAGAAACTGCAGCTTCAGGAGCTTTCAAGCCAGAAATAGTAAGATGACCTGGCAACTGGTCCTGTGCTAGTACAGAACACAGAAACAGATGCTGTTTGGTAACTCTATTGCCTATACACTTTTCTGGGTTGTAACTCAAGAATAGAAAAGAACTTTTTTGGTGAAGGAGTGGAGGCCCTGGGGGGTAGAATCACTTCCTATCCAAAAAAAGGAGGAGGGGATCTGAGGATCAGCATTGATTGAAACAAGGAGGAATCAGAAGGGATAATAGAAGACTAATTACCTCTATTTGACTTCTATATACTAAAAGTATGGCCTTCACTTCAACTCTTTGTGATTTAATGCCTTCATCTGTAGCCTGAGGTTAAACTTGATGATCTCAGAGACACTTTCCTAGTCTCAATTGTAGATCTTGTATATGTGAACATATTTTTGCATCAGAAAGATTATTCTGGAAGCAGTATGAAAGATAGAATAGAGATGTGAGATAATAGAAAAGGGAAAGAATGTGAATGGACTAGTGAAATATTTTAAGCAGGCGATAATGATGGTCTTTTCAGGGATCATAGCAGGGGTCCTCAAAATACAGCCCACAGGCCAGATGCGGCAGCTGAGGACAATTGTCCCCCTCACCCAGGGCTATGAAGTTTT
Organism: Sarcophilus harrisii; assembly: GCF_902635505.1. Taxonomy (NCBI): domain Eukaryota; kingdom Metazoa; phylum Chordata; class Mammalia; order Dasyuromorphia; family Dasyuridae; genus Sarcophilus; species Sarcophilus harrisii. The sequence continues at coordinate 373,600,450 of NC_045426.1, read as the reverse complement.
TTTATTTAAAGGCCCACAAAACAAAGTTTTTGTTTTTACTATAGTCCGGCCCTCCAACAGTCTGAGGGACAGTGAATTGGCCCCCTATTTAAAAAGTTTGAGGACCCCTGAGTAGGGCATAGATACAAGACTTGTTATGTTGTTAGAAACAACAAGATTTGGTAACCAAGTGGACATGAGAGGGGAGTGTGAGGGAAAGTCAAAGAAAATATGGAAGTTTCAAATGTGAGTATCTGAGCAAATGTTTATACCACAGACAGATATAACAAATTTAAAATAACGACTAGGTTTTTGAGAAAAGAGAATAAACTCACTTCTTGCTTTATAGTGTTATTGAGGATATTCATTCACTCTTCCTTTGTTCCTCTTTTCTTCCCTTCTTTTTTCTTCCTTCTTTTTTTCTTACTTTCTATCTTCCTTCCTTTTTTCTTTGATCCTCCTTCCTTTTCTCTCTCTTTCCCTCCCTCCCTTCCTTTTTTCTTTTCTTTCTTTTTCTTCCTTCCTTCCTTTTTTCATTCTTTCATTCTTTCCTTCCTTCCTTCCTTCCTTTCTTTCCACAAATATTTACTAAATACCAACTATGTGTAAGGTACTGCACTATGACAGGGAATTTGCAAACAAAAAAAAATTAAGTAGTCTGTTTTGTAAATAGATGAGATGTATGTCAGTCAATCAGGCTGTATTATATCATTGTTACTTTTAATTAAACAATTATCACATTTGAATGGGAGAGACAACATATAGACAACGACATATATATTAAATAAATATTTATATAAATGTATGTTATACATGTATGTATGTATATATATATATATATATATATATATATATATATACACATACATACATACATACATGTGTATATGTATCCCATAGGTAAAGAAAGAGTTTGAAGTTATTCTTTCCAGATAGAAGTTATTCTCTAATTTTAATTTTTATCAATTTACCCATTTTCATTTCCATGTTTAGATTTATTTACATCTACATAGAATTTAGTAAAGGTAATCTTAGGAAGAAGGTATGAAATCGGGGAGGAAGAGTTACACCAAGAAAGGCCTCTTAGTCTTGAATGAGGAAGACTTTATGTCCTTCTGTAATTATTTACAATAAATACAACATATGCAAAAATTAATAGGACAAGGAAACAAGACTTTATTAAGGAGTTACTACAACTATTATCTCATTTTATTTTTACAACAGCCCTTCAAAGTAAATGTTGGTATATCCTCATTTTACAGGTAGGGGGAAGAGAAAAATTTAGGCAAACAGAATAAGTGATTTGCCCAGGGTGAAACAGAAAATATGTGTCTGAAACCAGATTTGAACTTCATTCTTCCTGATGCCAGGCCTATAATTCTATAGGGAAGTAGAAGAGGAAAAGGGCAAGAAAGGGGGTGAGGAGCTGATGAAAGAGAGGGCAGATTGAGGGAGGGGTTGTCACAAGCAAAACACTAATAAGGAGAGAATAGGTAAAAAGAGAGAAAAAAGTATAAATGGAAGAAAATAAGGTGGAGGAAAATACAGAATTTGTAATCATAACTATGAATGTGAATCAAATGTACTCTATGATAAAAACAGAAGTAGATAGCAGAGTGGATTAAAAGCCAGAACCCTACAATATGTTGTTTACAAGAAACACATTTGAAGTATATATATATAGAGAGAGAATAAAGGTAAAAATTAAAAAGCAGAATATATTTCAGCTAAGGTTTAAAAAAAAAGTGGGGGTAGAAATCCTGATTTCAGACCAACCAAAAGCAAAAATAGATCTAATAAAAGAGATAATGAAGGAAACTACATCTTGCTAAACAGTACCACAGATAATGAAGTAATATTAATATTAAATATATTTGCATTAAATGATATAAATACAAATTCTTAGAGAAGAATTTAAGTGAGTTTCAGCAAGAAATAGAAAGCAAAATTATAGTAGTGAAGGATCTCAACTCCCCTCTCCGTCAGAACTAGATAAATCTAAACACAAAATAAACAAAAGAGAAACATTAAAAAGGTAAAAAAGAATTTTAGAAAAGTTAGATATGCTAGGTCTCTGGAGAAAATTGAATGAGGATAGAAAAGAATATCCCTTTTTCTCAGTGTATATGTCACCTATGCAAAAATTGACTATATATTAGGGCATAAAATTCTCCTAATTAAATATGGGAAGACAGAAATATTAAATGTATCCTTTCCACATCATGATGCAATAAAAACTATGTATAATAAAGGTCCATGGAAAAGGAGCCCAAAATTATTTGGAAATAAAATAATATGACCCTAGGGAATTATATAAACAATCAATAGCATTATCCAAAAGAATGATAATAATGAGACTAAAAAATAATTAATTAAAATTATTCAGGGAGGTTAATAAATAAATAAAGTTTTTGGAATAATAAATAAAACTAGAGTTGGTTTTGTGAAGAAAAAATCAAAATAGATAAAATTTTGGTTAATTTGATTAGGAAAAAGGAAAGAAGAAAACAAATTAGCAGTATCAAAAACAAAAAGGAAGAACTACCACCAATGAAGAGGAAATTAAAGCAAGAATTAGGAGTTAACTGCCCAATTTTATGACAAAAAAAATAGACAATCTAAGTGAAAGGATGAATATTCACAAAAATGTAAATTGCAGAAATAAGGAAATAAAATACTTAAGTGACAATATTTTACAAAAAAAAAATATATTATCAATTAACTCCCTAAGGAAAAAAAAATATCCAGGGTCAGATGGATTTATAAGTGAATTCTAACAAATATTTAAAGAATAATTAATTCTAATAGCATATAAACTATTTGAAAGAATAGGGAAAGGAGGAGTCCTAATAAATTCCTTTTATGAAACATATATCATGCTAATACCTAAATCAAGGAAAACCAAAACAGAGAAAAAATTATAGACCAATTTCCCTAATAAATATAGATGCAAATACTTAGATAAAATGTTAGCAAAACAATTACAGTAATTTATCAACCAGATAATATACTAAGATCAAGTGGGATTTGTACCAGAAATGCAGAGTTGGTTCAAAATCAGGAAAACTATTGTATAATTGACCATATGAATAACAAATCTAACAGAAATTATATAATTATCTCAATAGATGTAAAAGCATTGACAAAGTACATCATCTATTCCTAATGAAAACACTAGAGAGTATAAGAATACATGGAATTTTCCTTAGAATGATAAGTAGCATTTATTGATTTATTGATATTGATTTATCAATCATTATGCATAATGGGAATAAGCTAGAAACATTCACAATAAGATCAGGGATGAAATAAGGATGCCCATTATTACTGCTATTATTCAATGTTGTACTAAAAATGTTAACTTTATCAATAAGAGAATAAAAAGAAATTGAAAGACTTGGAATAAGTCATAAGAAAACAAAACTATCTCCCTTTGCAGATGATATGACAGTATACTAGAAATTCCTAGAAAATCAACTAAAAATTATTTGAAACAATTAACAATTTAACAAAGTTAAAATCTATGAAATAAACCCATATAAATCATCAGCATTTCTATATGTTACCAACAACACTCAGCAGCAAGAGATGGAAAGAGAAATCCATTTAAAAATAATTATAGACAATAAAAAATATTTGGGAGTCTCCCTGCTAAGACAAATCCAGAAACTATATGAACACAATTACAAAGCACTTTTCACACAAATAAAGTCACATCTAAACAACTGGGAAAATAAAAATTGCCCATGAGAAGGCTGTTTATATAATAAAAATGACAATTCTACCTAAATTAATATATATTCAGTATCATGCTAATCGAACTTCCAAAAATTGCTATGTAGAGCTAGGAAAAATTCATTACAAAATATATCTGCAAGAAGCAAAGTTTGAGAATATAAAAGGAATTGATGAAAAAAATGCAAAGGAAGGTAGCCTAGTTGTATCTGTCCTAAATCTATATTATAAAATGTCAGTAATCAAAATCATTTGATACTAGCTAAGAAATAGAGTGATGGATCAGTGGAATAGATTAGTTACACAAGACACAATATTCAGTCACTATAGTAATAGACTATTTGATAAAGCCAAAATCTCCTACTTCTGGGATAAGAACTCATTATTTGACAAAAATTTCTGGGAAAACTGGAAAATAGTACATCTCATACCCTATAGCTAAGATCAAGATAGGTTCATGATTTAGACATAAAGGGTGATATTATACCCATTATCTTCGTGAGAAGTAAACTTACTTAGGGTAATATTATTGTGCCTATCTCAAATAGGAAAAGTTCTACAACACATACATACACACAATTATAAATATCACTCAGTATTTAATTGCTACAAAACATAGGTGGAAATATTTATGGGACTAGAAGACAGGTAACTGCCTGCTTGTTAGAACCATATTATCTAAAGAGGAAATAAAGAATATAATAGCATAAAGTCAAGCCCAGGTTTTCTGTTCCCTTATGGTCTGATTTTGACCCCTTGCTGTTCCTGCTAAGGAATAGTACATTTCTGTTATGCAGAACTACTAAGTTCTGTATACAACTTAGTATACAGTTGTATACTAACTGCATTACTACTGCAGTATAACTGCTAAGGATTGTTAGAGAAGAAAGAAAAGAACAGACTGTGCATGATAATCTTTTATTTCCAACTGGAATACTACTCAAAAAGTTCCACTTCTCAGTACAGAAAGCTATGGTTAGTCATGAATTCACTCCCAAGGCTGGAGCAACCCAAGAAATGACCCATTTTAACTTTAATTCCAACATCACACTACCTAGGAAATTCACCTTTCTCTAGCTATAAGAAATGGGTTCAGGAATGACAATGCCTATTAGCTGTAGTCATCATTTTATTTTTAAAGTAAAGCCATAGGACTAGTATGGTTTATAAAGTCACATTGAAGCTCTTTTTATCTAATAATAATCATATTAATAGAAAATTTTATCTTCTTCCTGTTAGTAATTTTATCTTTTTTTTGCTAATGATGCAATATTTTGCTTTCTCTAGTTTCTTTATTTTAAAGTATTTTTCCATAAAATTAAATATTCTTATTTTTTTATTGCCTTTTTTCATTTCTCTGTTTAGCTTTGTAATAAATAAATAAATCAACAAATAAATAAATAAAGAGTATGTTGCTATTCTGTTGTCTGATGAGTGAACCCATAAAAGATTTTCTTCTAGTTGAATATTGCTATTTTGAAGCACACCTTCATCATAAAATTCATAACTTAAAAAAAAATTCTATATCAGTCTTTTCTTTATATCTCTACCTTTCCTTACTGTTCAAAGTATACTAGGATATCATTTGGAGCCAGTTAAAAAGTGATTCATGATTGCTATTCCTTAAAAGAAATGGGAAACAGCTTCCTTCTGTATCTTCCCATATCCTAACCCTGAGGATTTTTAGTCTATATTTGTATGGGGGAAATTAAATGTTGCTAAATAATTCTTCTCTTTCCTCATATAACATATATTGGAAATGCATGCAGGATAATTGGCGTTAACAATGTATATCCTCTACACCCCCTACCAATTCTCACTGCAGATCTCACTAATTCATCACCATCCAATCAATAATAGCTCCAGCTGAGAGGGAGATAAGAGAAGTATGCCTTTCTCTTTCACATAAATATTTGAAATTAGCCTAATTAAATTGTCCTGTGCTTGAATGCAGTGACAATAGCCCTCCATTTAGACTAGAGAGAGGCACACAGGTGGAGAGGTATCTAGGTAGGCAAATTAAATAGAAATGTTCTACTGAAGTGTGTAACTGCAGAAGCCATTATTGGACTCTACTCGTAAGTGTCAGAAAGATGAGTCTGATTATACAAAAATGACACAGAAAAAAAAATTAACAGTAGAGAATATTGAAAGCTTTCTGCTTTCCTCCCCAATCTCTACTCCTTTTATTTTTTTCCTTCCTTCCTTCCTTCCTTCCTTCCTTCCTTCCTTCCTTCCTTCCTTCCTTCCTTCCTTCCTCCCTCCCTTCCTTTCTTCCTTTTTCTACTCTTTCTTTTTCAGCTGAACTTGTTTGAGTCTCCTTTTGGCAAGATGGAACAGCATACACATTCATTACAGGTAGTGAATCACTTGTGAATCATACCCATGAACTTTTCCAGGACTGCCAGTTCGGTCATTGCAATGTGAACTTCAGTGTTCTGCCTTTTATATGCATAACAATGTCATAAATAAATCAGAGGAAAGCATAATGAGAAAATATATATCAAGAAGCCAAGCAAGCCTCTGTGCTGAAAATCAACAACAGTTTATAATTCAGTTCATTCACAGGCTGAGTAATTGCATATTAGGCAATTTACAAGAATGTGCACTTTCTATTGGGGATCAGGTTTAGTGCTGGACAAAGGCAATCTGGTAAACTGCCCTGGAGAATTCCACATAGACTTTTTATGCTTGAGCATATTTCCATGTACTAAAAAGTTTAAGTGACAAAAGTAGTCTATTCATAATTATCTCTTTTGGGGAAATAATCTTGTTAGGCAATGTGATTTGGAAATTGACAGAGCAGGACTAGAGCAAAATCAAAAATTGAAAGTGAATGCTGAAGTGCAGAAATCTCTTAAAGATGATCCCAGAAAGGATTGGTAAATCAAAGGTTTAGAGATGTATGGGATCATAAAATTGTTTCTCCAGAGCTAGTTCAACATGGAGAATGAAGGAGGAAACTGATACTAGAGGACATTAAGTGACTTATTTAAGGTCAATATGGTGTAGTCATCAGTGGTGAGACCTGAACCCAGGTTCTCTTACTCAAAGGCGGTGTTTTCATTTTTGTTTTGTTTTGGATATTCCCTGTACTGTACCACCTACTGCAGAGGATTTCGGGCCTTAATTGTGACAGCTCTTTAATTCCAAACTAAAAGCAAAATTACCTAATTACCTGTCATGAAAGCAAGTACAGAGATGGAACCTCAACATCATGTTGCTCTGAATATTATTCAAAGTAGCCTTTAGTGCCCCCAGAACCAAAGTCAACTTATTTTTCTCTCTTGGAAGGAGTTATTGGTTTGTTTGTTTTTGGTTTTGTTTTGTTTTGTTTTGGAAGAGTCAATGTCAAGAATTTTCTCTTTACTCAAATCTATACAGAAATGCTTCAATTATTGCTTTTACATAAAAAGACAAGTCTATATGGATCCATAGAGACTGGGTGCTGCTAAGTGAAGAAGATTTTTCCCCATTGTTTTAAATAACAAGAAAATAGGCTATAGTCTTACAATACTCACACAACCAGATGAAAATATAGAAAGAAAACAAAGAGAAATATGTAATGGCTACAGGATACAAAGAAACTCAAATTTGATTTGGATTGGTTTGGTTTTTAAATTGAATAGTTTTGTTGTTGTTTTATTGTTGGGTTTTTTAAACATAATTTGATTGTTTTGGTATTGTGTTGACACAGGAGAAAGAAATTTTTCCTAAAAATATGATGTTTAAACATTTAGAATTGTAAGAAGGCAAATATGTTATTTCCACTTAATTTCTAACTTTAATTTTAATTGACCAAATTCATTTCCTTTTGTGTTTGCTAAGACAAATCTATGTGGTAGACTGTGCATAGGAGGAGTCTTCAGAAGAAATCAGTTCTGTTCTTGACTCAACTAATTTGAGGATCAAATAAGATAATTGTGAAAAAAAATAGTGTTTATGGTATTAAGTACTTGTAAGTGGTATGTCTTAATTGGAATTTTTATTGTTATTGTAACAGCTGTGATTTGTATAGTCACTAATTTGTTTTCCTTATTTCTGATTACTAAGATCTCTTAGGTGTTTCCATTAAATCAAACTTTCATGATACTTCTGTTCCATTCAAACTGTCAGGGACATCATTTCTCATTTCACTGCATTTTACCTATGTCTTTCTGCATCCCATCTTTGGGAAGATCTAGAATTCCATTCTTCATGGCCTACACCTCTTGGAATCCCTAAATTTCTTCAAGCCACGTCTCAGCTATAATTTCCTTTTTGAGAATTTTGCTCTTCCTATCTCTTCCTACCACCCCTCCCAGTTTTTAGTGTTGTCTCTCTCTTAAAATCATTATGAACTATTTTGTACAAAATATATACTTAATAAAATACATGTGTTCTACTTACAAGAGAATAGAATAGTCTGCTTTTTCTCTTTGTATTCCCAAAGACTGGGGCCATGATCAGAGAAGGCATTTAATTGTTGTTTAATTGACTATATGGGAGGTAATATTGGGTACTTTAACCAACCAAGAGAAATGGAGTTATAGAGGTTCATAGGATTCAGAACTGGAAAAAATCTCAGAGGTCTTCTGCTCTAACTCCCACATTTCACAGATGAAAAAACTAGGGCTCACAGAAGTCATGTGAGTTGTCCAATCTTAAGGAAGAGGCCAGAATCAAAGTTAGAATTAAAGTTCTTTGCTTCCAAACAAATTTGTTTCTGATACCTAATGCCAGGTCTATGTTATACAAGATATTACTAAACAAAGGATGAGTAACATTAGTACTGTGAGCTTCAGAAAGAATAGAACAAGAATAAATAGTACAAACTAAAATAGGCAAGTAATCTACTTTTTGTCACATACATAGAACTATTCATATCTCTCTGCTGGGATCAGACACTTCAAAAATCAAAACCAAAGCTAAGTCTATAAACTACATTTAAAACTGTAAGAGGATATAATGGTCCAATAATTCCTTTTATGAAATATCCTATAATAACTATAACTATAATAACTCAAAAATTTCAATTTACTGTTATTTTATAAACTCCCTGATTGTGGTACATGGGAGCCCTATTCCCTTATTTCCCTCTATGTCTACCAAAAAATTTTAATTGAATTTAATCTTGAGAATATTTGTCTTTTTCATGAAAAATCATCACCATATCCAGGCATTTTATCAGTTGTGGTCCTAGGCATTCTAATCTTGCAGCTTGAAAACCGGCTTAACTTCTTTGCTACAGTCAGCACAGCTTGTTTGTCAATCCAACATGTGATTGAAATTTGAGTTCATAGACATAAATTTAGATTCTCTGTCTACTCAGGGAAATGGAGCTTAGTGTTATGATCATATATTATTATAGCTATGAGATAATATCTTCCTTTGTTATTTCAAACCCAACTCAGCAGCCTACAATGATTTCAATTGCTTGGGCATGTTCTGTAGTTATCCTACTGCACTGACCATTATAATGAAGCTAAATTCTACCTCAGAACATCTAGTCTATGTCAGCAATGACAAAATTAAATAATTAAAACACTTGAACAATATTGAACTAATTCATCAATACCCATTTAATGAGAATATTAGCATTAAATAATAGTTCTTAGTACTATTCTATGCTAAGTAAATACTGACATTTAAAAACAGAAAGTTTTACCAAAGTTTAGATATAGAGATGAATACAGATAAGTTACAGGTATGGCCTCTGTCCCCAAGGAATTTGATGATAATTAGTAGGCAGCTAAGGGATACAGCAGATAAATACTGGACTTGAATTCAGTAAGATTTTAATTCAGATTCTGACAAAGACATTTACTAGTTGTGTAATATTAAAAGTCATTCAACCTCCATTTGCGTTAGTTTCTTCATCTATAAAATGGAGACAGTAATGGCATCTATTTTCACATCAGTGTTGTTGTCAAAATTACATGAAATATTTATAAAGTGTGTTTTTTTAACATATAATTTACTATGAAAGTTCTTATTTAATTATTCACATAATGTTCTTTCACTACTTGGTATGTATTCTTCTTGACCAATTAATAACAATAATAATACTTAATAAGAAATAGCATTCAGATAACACTTACTATATGCTATGGAGTTGGTCATCCCAGTTGCTTCTAAACATGTTCACAAAATCACTGGGAAAATGGTTCAGGCATTCCCTAACAGCAGACAAAAGATATAGCCAGAAAAGGCTATCCTAAAGAAAGTTACTTTCTTCTCCATGACTGTAGACATAACAAAGCAAAACTTTTTTTTTTTTTCTGTGCCAATTTTAAAATGAATTAATTAGTTGAAGGCCAATCTCAGGTGAACTTTTCTTTCCTCCTTTCTCTTTCATTTTATTCTCACAATAGTGCATGTGGCGAGACCCTCAGGGAGCAATAAGACACTTGGATAAGCCAGTTGTAGATTAAATATATACTCCCTGTGGCACACTCTTATCTACTGCCTTCCCTCCTGCTTGCAGAGATGCAGAGACTGGATTATTACAGCAGCTGCAGTTCCTAGAAGACTAATCAATGCAGCTATAAGAAAGTCTAAAATGCAGCAGGATTTCCAACTCTAAGAACGAATTTTTTTAAAATGTGGGAGGATGGAAAAAACATTCTGAAAAGTCCATAATGCTGTTAATGTGCACTAAAGATGGACAAGGAATCTATCAAAATGACTTCCTTCTAAGAGCACCACTACTTGTCCTAGCAAAATATAATTTGAATTTTTTGCTACTTCCGATAAAACTCTCAGTGGTTTTAGCAAAAAGGAAAATATATATACTCCCCTAAGCCCAAACACATATCCATTGATGATTAAACCTTGGGAGTGAAAAACAGGTAGACAGATAGATGATAGATAGATAGATAGGTAGATAGATATTTAGAAATTTCAGAATTATATAGATATACACGAAGAGAATGAGAGTTTGTGTGATATTTACGTGACAAATGTATGATATAAATATATACATATAATACATTATGTGTATATGTACATGTATATAATTATTTATTTCCAAAGTTTTTTTTTTTTTTTTCCTAAATTTCCCACCAGATTTTATTAAATGGGAGAAAAATACTGTTTGCTTTCCATAAAATACTTGCTCCCCATAGATTATTCTCTTTGGGGTAATTAAATGGGGTACATTTTTAAAAAATTCAAATATTTAAAATAGTATTAAAATACAATATAAAAGTATCATCTGGAGAAACACACTATTATTTTGGTTCCATACTTTATATCTAGATTAAAGGGGCAATGCAAAAATCTTTCCTTGTTACCCTTTAATTGGTTGTTTTGTTGCATTGGTTTGACTGGATGAATTTTTCAACCTTTCAATATTCTCAAATACGTGCATGTCAAATCATTTCTTCCTGATTCTTTATTGTTCTCTAATAAAAAATTATGGATCTATGTGAACTGTGTAGTGCCAGGTATGAGATGAAATCCTGAGGCATACTATTAGATGTTGTATTCAAAATCTGGAATCTAAGGGTTAAGACTCAAAATTTGGGAGTTTAATGCAAAGTCTTTAATATTTTTTATATAATGTTTATGATATATCCTTGGTGGAATACAAGTTCATTGTAAACTTAGAATAGGGTAGAGTTGGGCACAACTTCTGCTTTCGCTACTTACTACCTTTTTTTCCCATAATAATCCTCCAAGACACATTTTCTTCACCTGTCATATGGAGATTACAATATCTATAGTACCTAGATTTCATAGGATTTCAGTAATGCTTAAGTTAGATAATAGATGTAGAACACAGAGTACCAATTATTATAATAATTACTTAAATAGATCTTAGATAATTGTCTAAACTTCAATCTTACAAATAATAATATCTAGCATTTGTGCAACTCTCCCGCAGGGGTCCTCAAACTTTTTAAATAGGGGACCAATTCATTGTCCCTCAGATTTTTGGAGAACTAGACTATAGTAAAAACAAAATGTTTTGTGGGCCTTTAAATAAAGAAACTTCATAGCCCTGGGTGAGGGGGATAATCATCCTCAGCTGCCACATCTGGCCCGTGGGCTGTAGTTTGAGGACCCCTGCCCAGTAAGCAATCATCCAGGAAGATATGGTTCCATGGTCATATACTAGTTAAATATAAGATACAAGATCTGAACACAACTGATCTTGACTCGCCCATTTCTCTTACATAATACTAATATGTTCTTTAATGTGTTATTGTTTAAAAAAGAACAAGTTGGGATTGTTAGTTCATTACTAAAATTAGAGCTCCTCCATCTTCCAGTTTATGAATGAATTTGAGAAGCAGGATTAATATGAAAGACTAGATGACCTCTGAGGATACATCCAATACCAGCATACAGGGACTTCACAAACATTTATTGAATTGAATGTCCAACTTGGGAAACTTCATTAATACTATGATATTTGACATCTTCACAAAAAATATCTTTGCTAAAATTTTATACCTTTGGATAATGGAATTCAGAGTTTATAGCAAGCATTAATCAGCCCCCTGTGGATTATCACTGGGGAAGGAGGATAAGAACAATGGTTTTAGGACTTAAAGGGACCTCAGAGGTCACATAATCAATCTCTACCTAACCAAGGATCCCCTAACAAACTCCTGATAAATATTTATCTTATTTCTTCTTGAAGATGTCTATTAATGGAGAAGGAACTCACTACTTTCTAAATACCACATTCCACTTTTAAATGGCTTTCATTAAGAACTTTTCTTTTGTTCTGGATAAAATCTGTTTCTTTCTAATTTGCACTGATATTTTCTTTTCTTTTTATGGATAAACAAAACAAGCTTCATCTTCTTGTCACATGAAAATACTACAAATTTGAAAATAATGCCCATGTAGCCCATCTTTTCTAGCTAAACAATCATAGTTCTTTTAATTTGCACTTATCTAATACTATTCCTTTTGAGTTTCAGCAGGTGGTGGGAGGGTACAGACTTGAAGGTAAAAGGATCAGCAAATTTTCTTTTCCCCCTCTTTACTAGTAATAATGTGCGTTTCAGTAAAGATAGAATTGTATATAGAAGGATAGTTCTGGAGATAGGGATAGTGATTAAATATATATATATATATATATATATATATATATATATATATATATATATATATATATATATATATATATATATAAATATATATATATTCATTCACTTATTTAAAAATAAATAGTAATGATAAATTGTGTAAATTACTGCACTAGGTATTAGAAAAGATTCAAAGTTTAAATGAGGCAGACTCTTGTCTTCATAAACCTTGAAATCTAGCAATGAGATAATGCAAAATTAGTAAAATAAGCTAGGGAGGTACAAAATATAAAATAACATTTTTACATACATTGTTAAGGCTGAAGAGGAAGTTTGTAAATTTCTGAATGGATATATCAAGATGTGATAGAGATGTCATATCAGATGGCTTTTAAAGATGGAGAAAAATTTAACACCCAATAAGAAAGGCAGACATTCCAGGTACAAGGAGCACAAGGATAAATTGAATATGTACAAAACAGACTGCCTATATTGTATTTAGTCCAAGTGATCAAATTTGACCAAAACAGTATTCAGAAGTCAGAAAAAGATGGTGAAGGTTCCGTGTCCTACAAAGAACAGATGCAGGTAGGGGTGGTATTGAACTTGAAGAAAAGAAAACTTGAATGGTAAAAGTGGAAAGGATATTGTCTTCAAGTATTTGGAGGATGGTCATATGGAAGAGGGCAGAATTTTTAAAAATTAAAGTGTTATGCACATAATCACTGCACAAAAATATAGAATGAATCATGTCAAGAAGTAGTGAGTTCTTATATATCTTGAAGTATTTCATCTTTACCTGGGGTATATGAAATATTTAAAAAATTGATAGCCATTTTCTAAAATAATTAATTCCCTTTATAATCCACAAATTTTATTTTATGAATTTAAAGACATCACTATGAGTAGGGTCTGTAGGTTTCCCTAGCCTGTCCAAAAGGTTCTTGATAATAAAAAAAAAAAAAAGCTTAAGAACTCCTGTTCAAGTAAAAGAGACCTTTGAAGGTGAATGTTCATCTGTCAGGAATGCTAAAAAGCTAATTCCTTTATGGTTATCCTAGAAGTTTTCTAATGTCCCTTCCAAATGTAAGATTAGAAACTTTGACTTTTTATCAAACAGATGTTAAGTTTTCCTCTGACTTGCCCATCACCAGAATAAGCCATTAGTTCACCCTCCCTCCTTTTGAATAAAGATGGAGTCAATTAAAAATACCTGTGGTGGAAAATTGAAATAAGTTTAGTGTCTGAAAGATGGAGGTAATGTGCTTAATTACAGTGAGACAGGAAAGAACATTAAATGATACTTGTGTCAACTTGAAGACATCAGGGTTCATATTTCTCAAATGATATGGACTGTGACCTAATCTCACATTTATTCAATTAAGCTTAGGAGTAAAATTCCAATGTGTTCCCCCCCATCATCCTTTTTCTCCTAACCTCAGCAGATCTTAACTGACATCTAAACCAGTCATCATGACAAAGAAGAGTTCATATACCTGGGCACTAAAAAATAATAATAGTAAAATTCAAAAGAGGCAAAGGATGAAGGAAATTAAGAACTAGATTTCAATTGCCATGATTGAATTCTAAGATAAGCTTTGCCACTAATTAATTGGGTAACCTTGAGTAATTCATTTCACCTTTGTGGCCCTCACTTACCTCCTTCATTTGAATTAGATAATGTCTAAAATCTCTTGTAAATGCAATAGTTTTATAAATTGTGTCATTACATCCTTCTTTTAATACTCAATGTGGCATATTAGTTGGTTTTAATGGAAATATATATTTTTCCCAAGTGAACAAATTTGTTGAAATCCTGTTTTCACTATGATATACTTAGTTGTTCACAGCAATTCAGTGATCCAAAACAATTCCAATAAACTTTGGCAAATGGTATCTGTTTCCAGAGAGAGAACTATGGAAATTGAATGTGGATCTATGCATACTACTTTCACCCTTTTTCCTGTTGTTTTTCTTGTGTTTTTAATTATATTTTGATTTTTGTCTCTGAACATGACTTATATGGAAATATGCAAAAAAATGAATTAACATGTATAATTAAGTATAACAATAAAAATAAAGAGAACTCTAGAAAAGAAGAAAAAAGATAAAAAAAGAAAGAAAGTGATGGAAGAAAAAAGAGACAAAAAAGAGAGAAAGTGATGGAAGAAAAAAGAAGAAAGAAAGAAAAAGAATTTTCACACAAGCATCATTTAATGTTCTTTTCTGTCTCACTGTAATTATTTTTCAACCATTTTTCCATATGATTAGGTTTTGTTGTAACGGAGTACCTCACTCGTGTTGTTGTTTGTCCTTCCTTCTTGAAGAGGACTATGACATCAGGAAATTGATGCCATGACATGTAAATGAATTAGATTTAAGTGCAAGAGGGCTAGGCAAGATCATCTGCCTCACTTCCCTCTCCAGAGCTATCTGGGTCCCATCCCATCAGGATGAGTGCATATGGCCTTGGATCAAATGGGAGATCTTGGTCTTTTTAAGTTAAAGTCTTCAATAGGTCTCAGTTTGACTGAGAACAGTGATTAAAACTAGATAGCAATTAAGACAAAGATCTCTTTATCCTTGTCCAAAAAAGAAAATCTAAATAAATAAATGAGAATGAATGAATGAATCTGGGAGGGAAAGGCCCTCCCAGAAACTAGGGTTTCTAGTCAAAACAGAAATGACTGCAATATACATTCAATCTGAATCAACACAAACAATAACCAAATGGAGTTTGACCTAGGACCTGTTGATGGACAACTAAAATCAAATTGGTTTTGGTTTAACGACTGATCATTAGAAAGAAATCTAAACAGTAAACCCCAAGATATCTAGCAAGGATTCAGAGATGCAAAAGAGAAAAAATGATGCTTTTAAAAGCATCTGTAGCTGAGGGTATGATACTCTATGTGGATAGAGGGAGAAAAGAAAGAAAGGAAGGAAGGAAGGAAGGAAGGAAGGAAGAAAAAAAGGAGAAGGAGGGAAGGAAGGAAGGAAGAAAGGAAGAAAGAAGGGAAGGAGGAAAGGAAGGAAGAAGGGAAGGAAGGAAGGAGATGAGGGAAGGAAGGAATGAAGGAACAAAGGAACAGAGGAAGGAAGGAAAGTTATTTATAATATGACCAGAATAATTTTGAACATGAACATGATTAAAATATAAAGACTAAATGATTCACTTATATATGTAGAAATGAAATAAACTTAAATTTTGATTTCTTTCCCCCTTTTTTCTCCTTTTGCCTGTTCAGATTTGTACATTTTTAGTCATCTCCTTTCCCTATGATATTTTTGTTTTATGAGGAAGTCTTTATCCCAGGATTACAATCCTTTTTTTTTTTTTTAATAGCCTTTTATTTACAGGATATATGCTTGGGTAACTTTACAGCATTAACAATTGCCAAACCTCTTGTTCCAATTTTTCACCTCTTACCCCCCCACACCCCCTCCCCTAGATGGCAGGATGACCAGTAGATGTTAAATATATTAAAATATAAATTAGATACACAATAAGTATACATGACCAAAACGTTATTTTGCTGTACAAAAAGAATCAGACTCTGAAATATTGTACAATTAGCTTCTGAAGGAAATCAAAAATGAAGGTGGGCATAAATATAGGGATTGGGAATTCAATGTAATGGTTTTTAGTCACCTCCCAGAGTTCTTTTTCTGGGCATAGCTGGTTCAGTTCATTACTGCTCCATTGGAAATGATTTGGTTGATCTCATTGCTGAGGATGGCCAGGTCCATCAGAACTGGTCATCATATAGTATTGTTGTTGAAGTATACAATGATCTCCTGGTCCTGGTCATTTCACTCAGCATCAGTTCATGTAAGTCTCTCCAGGCCTTTCTGAAATTATCCTGTTGGTCATTTCTCACAGAACAGTAATATTCCATAATATTCATATACCACAATTTATTCAGCCATTCTCCAACTGATGGACAACCATTCAGTTTCCAGTTTTTAGCCACTCCAAAAAGGGCTGCCACAAACATTCGTGCACACACAGGTCCCTTTCCCTTCTTTATAATCTCTTTGGGATATAATCCCAGTAGTAACACTGCTGGATCAAAGGGTATGCACAGTTTGATAACTTTTTGAGCATAGTTCCAAACTACTCTCAAAATGGTTGGATTCGTTCCAACTCCACCAACAATGCATCAATGTCCCAGATTTCCCGCATCCCCTCCAACAATCATCATTATTTTTTCCTGTCATCTTAGCCAATCTGACAGGTGTGTAGTGGGATCTTAGAGTTGTCTTAATTTGCATTTCTCTGATTAATAATGACTTGGAGCATCTTTTCATATGACTAGAAATAGTTTCAATTTCTTCATCTGAGAATTGTCTGTTCATATCCTTTGACCATTTTTCAATTGAAGAATGGCTTGATTTTTTATAAATTAGAGTTAATTCTCTATATATTTTGGAAATGAGGCCTTTATCAGAACCTTTGACTGTAAAAATATTTTCCCAGTTTATTGCTTCCCTTCTAATCTTGTCTGCATTAGTTTTGTTTGTACAAAAACTTTTCAGTTTGGTATAATCGAAATTTTCTATTTTGTGATCAGTAATGATCTATAGTTCTGCTTTGGTCATAAAGACCTTCCCTTTCCACAGGTCTGAGAGGTAAACTATCCTGTGTTCCTCTAATTTATTAATAATTTCATTCTTTATGCCTAGGTCATGAACCCATTTTGACCTTATCTTGGTGTACGGCATTAAGTATGGATCAATGCCTAGTTTCTGCCATATTAGTTTCCAATTTTCCCAGCAATTTTTATCAAACAGTAAGTTCTTATCCCAAAAGCTGGGATCTTTGGGTTTGTCAAAGACTAGGTTGCTATATTTGTTGACTGTTTTATCCCTTGAACCTAATCTATTCCACTGATCAACTAATCTATTCCTTAGCCATACCAAATAGTTTTGGTAACTGCTGCTCTATCATATAATATAATATAAATTGCTTGAATAGTCCCATTTCAGAAAAAGAAATAGAACAGGCAATTAAACAACTCCCTAAGAAAAAATCCCCAGGATCAGATGGATTTACATGTGAATTTTACCAAACATTTAAAGAACAATTGGCCCCAATGCTATATAAATTATTTGATTACAATCCTTTTATCTAATACCTTTTAGATGACAGAATGTTAGGTTAGAATTTACCTTACTCATTCAGTCAATAAACATTTATTAATCACCTTCTATGTGTTAGGAACGTTAGGAATCATGAAACACAAACTGATTCACAGTTCTAATAAGAGATTCCAACCCTCATTTAAGCTTAAGACTATTTCCACTTCATCAGGATTCCTTAAGGCAAGGACTGATAATTTTTTTTTCACTATAACAATTGTGCCCTCTACCAGATTTTTATTCTGTTCTTTGGTTGATTTGTAAGGCTTCTGTTTTTACTTTCACTTAAACCTAATAGACATTATTATTGATGGTATCTTATCATTGGTCATCTTTTTCATCAACAAGAGAAACAGAACCACCAGCTGCTATTGACCTAAATACACAAGGACATACGGACAAAGGTCTGTGGTAGAGAATTCCTCATATGAGGGACTGATTGTTCTCATACAGGCCTTTGGCCTGAGTCAAAGAACTAGAGTAATGGTTTCATTCAAATTTTTAGCAAGGGACAAATATCAGACTACTGGTTTTATAACAGCATTGCACTGGGCCCTTGACAATATTGTGATGTTAGCTAATTTTTGCTTGTGGTCTTATCTTTGCTTTTTATTATTCTCCTCTTCTTCCCAGATAACTTCCAGTAGACTTATTCTATCCCTGGTTATTACAGGTTTGTTTACCTAGAAAAGTGATTATTCACAAAGAGGGATTAAAGTAGTATTGACCTTTTTAATTCCTAAGGAATTTTATATTAACAAATAGCCTAGGGAGAGTGATTCCAAAATAAGGAAGAAATCAATAATGACATAATTTAAGGTCTTTGGGAAAAAGACAATGGGGTTAATATTTTTTAACTACTACCATGTAAGGGAGTCATTAATTTTGTCTGTGAGTAAGACCAGCCTAAACCACAAAGGGATATATACAGAAAGAAAGAGGAACCTTTTTTATTTTTTTTTTCTTCCTGAAAATCTTACACCCAGGATAAGAACATGTACTTTGTAGATATTAAGAAAAAGTATACTGGAAAATGCACTCGATTGTGAGGTTAAGAGAGCTCATCTTCAATCTCTTTTTCAATATTTACCAACAGTATCACCTTAGGCAAGTCACTTCTGCTAATTGAGCCTCAGGTGCCTCATCTATGAAATGGAGATATTAATAATCTATCTTACAGGACTGTTAGGAGGAAAGCAATTTCTATGCCTTTAAAATGCTATTAAATATGATCAATTATTCAATAAAATGCTTGGTTTGGAATGAAATGGGATTGTTTCTGAAGCAATAGCAATTGCCAGAGTTGTTATCTTTTTCTGTCTCCACACCCAATTTAGAAGCTGAATCTGAAAAGAGGAAAATGGTCTGCTGGTTTCATAGTCCATAGTTCCATAGTCACTGAACTCAAAGCAATATGCCAGAGGGTGGAATGAGGGTCAGCTGTATAGACCTGAACACTGCTGGAAGACTTAGATTTACCTTGTAAAATCTCTTTGGGGTTCCTTCTAGATGTGTTTGGAGTTTGCATTGGTTTGGGGTTTTTATCCTTGCTTCATTCCTCACAGCTATTAGCATTCTACTTCTCCATTAGACAGTCTCAGGGAAGCCAGAGCAATCCCATCTGTGCCTTTTAGGGGGTGAAAACAAAGAGCCCAGGGACAGGTGGAGCAGGCAGCAGGATTGTCACACTGGGGGCATAGGAGGTGGAGAGTGCAGTGAGGGGACCAGCAGGTGGCAAGAGACAGAAAGGGCAAAGGAGAATCAGTATTGGCCCCTATCAAATTAGTAAAATCAGGGAGAGGTTAGAAGGCAAAGAGGGTAACAGGAAGGCACAATCGGGCAGGTTATAGATAGAATGAAGGCAATTAGCCAAGAGGAGAGATGAACAGAGAGTGTCAGGTGGCAATTATGAGGTAGGTGTAGCTGAAGAGTTAAAATGGGAGGCAATTCTGAGAGGAGAAAAGATTACAGGTGCACCAAAAAAAAAAAAAAAAAGGACCAGGAAAAAGCTCACCCCATCTATGTTCCAGGGAAAAAGCAATGGAGAACATAACTATTCTAGAAGCACCCCCAGATCAGCAATTAGTAATGATGCAAGAGAAAGTATAAATGCTTGAGGCAAGCCAGAACATTTTGGCCTCCAATGCCTGTGCTACATCTGTGGTCACTCATTGCCACAGTGGATATGGATCCAGGCAGAAATGGGGTCCTTTGGACTCTTATGTAAGAGGTAAATTCCTACTGGTCAGTAATTTGAAGCATATGAGGTACTGAGGAATCCTCTTGTAAATGTACCCTCCTGATATTTAGTATTCATATGAAGAGGTCACTCTAGAATAGTCAAAACAACTCTGGTATTAAAGTTAGAAGATCTGGGTTTTCATCTTGATTCTGCCAGCTATTAAGAATATGATCTTGGGCAATTCATTTAATCTCTCTAACACTCATTTTCCTCATATATATAAATTAGAGGTTTTTATTCATTTTCAATTAATCAGCAAACATTTATCAAAAACCAACTTTAAGTCAGGTAATGTTCTAAGCATTAGAAGATAGGAATGAAACAGTCTCTGTCCTTAAGGAGCACATCTTCTCTGAGAGAAAAAGATAAAGAGAGAGGAGACACACACAGAGACAGACAGACACACAGACACACACACGCACACACATACACACACAAACACACATTCAGAGACAGAAACAGAAAAATATACTATATCTCTGTCTATCTAATATCTATCTATCATAACCTAAGATAAAATATTTGTATTTTATTTATAATTACCCCTGAGAGAGAATATATTTTATAGATAGAAATAGATGGTCTAACTAGCTATCATTCCCCTGAAAGAAGATAATATCTTTTTATAAATAGAGAAATGATATCTATCTATCTTTCTACTTTTTTACCTGCCTACCTACTTATGTAAACAAATACAAAGCAGATATAAGAGAGATTCTTGGATGTTAAAAGTGCTAGCCACTAAGACCAGGAAAGAATTTTTATAGAAGATGACAATCTGATCTAAATTCTATGGCAGCTAGGGACTCATACAAGAATATGAAGAGAGAAACCATTCCAAGCCTAGGGAGCAATCACTGCAAAATAAAGCTACAAAGGTGCCAAGATAGGATACTGAAAAGCAGACATCTGGTGAGGAACTAGAGGCAGGCCAGTGTGACTGATCTGTAGAATGGGAGAAATGTGGAGTATATCTGAGCAAAACCAAAAAAGACTTTGTATTTGATTCTAGAGGGAATAGGGAGTGAGTAGGTTTAATTGATTAAGGAGCTTACATTGCAAAGAAAGGGCATGAAATTGTGAGAGACTTCAGGTAGGAAGACCAATTAGGCTATTATTACAGTTCAGGTAAGGAAAAACAAGGACTTTAACTAAAATAATGGTTGAGTGAATGGAGAGAGAAGAGACTTAAGAGATGTTACAGAGGTAGAAATGACAATATTAAGAAAGTATTTGCTTGTATGGTATGAATCAGAGTAAGGCTTAGCTGATGGAATTCATAAGGTTGGGAATTTGGGTAATGATAAGGATAGTATTGCAAGGCTTGACAAGGAAGGAACATGCTTATTTATTATTTCTTATTTATTTACTTTTTAGTGAGAAATGACACTCACCAAGTATTCAAGAAAAGTTTAATTTTGGAATGAGTCTATGATTTCATCTTTGCAACAAATTCTCTATGAACTAACTACCATTACCAATGCAGATTGATTCTTGTCCTGAACTTAGTTTTTGAACGTGTCCCTAATTTGAAAAGTAAAGACATTTACTCAGGATAACTCAGCCTGTACCTGTCCATATATAATAGTTGCTTAATAAATAGTTATGAGACAAGTAACTCAATGTCAATGTCAGATTTGATGAAAGTGAGAAAAATTCATAATAAGAAAGATGTTTCCTTGTTCAGTTAATGATACCTATGATGGTGGACATTTTCAATCACATAACAGTGGGTCTCAGTTTCTTTATTTGCAAATTTATGCTATGAAAACACATTGACTGCTCCACCAGAATGTTACAGTATGATGAATAGCTTAGTAACTTTGCAATCTTTGGAAGAAACACAAAGCATTATTATTGTTATTAAATATTATTAGCTAGGGTATGGTGTTGGACTGATAATTACTTCAAGGAACACTTCATAAAATGCTAACTATAAAGTATACATAAATTTATATATCCATTAATATCAACTCAGCTATGAACAAACATTTTGGAAGACTGCCAATATCATTCCTTCAACAGTGTGGGTAAATTTCAATTTATATTCCAACCCATTCCCTTAGTTTCTCATATAAGACTCCGTTCAAAGCCAGTGGGAGTTCTGTGGAACAAATCCTCCACTCCCTTACCAGCCCCCTCCCACTCACATTTCTCATCCACTCTGAAAATTTACCTGTTTTATTAGATTGTTTCTTATGCCTTGAACACCATCATAGGCATTCTATGATAATAAGAAGCTGAAC
Source organism: Sarcophilus harrisii (assembly GCF_902635505.1). Lineage (NCBI taxonomy): Eukaryota > Metazoa > Chordata > Mammalia > Dasyuromorphia > Dasyuridae > Sarcophilus > Sarcophilus harrisii. Next base: position 373,578,083 of record NC_045426.1, on the reverse strand, counting down.
TTTTCCCTGGAAAATGAGTCATCACTGAAAATGAGAGATTTCAGTTCATAAATTTAGTACACATTAAAAAAAAAAGTTCTACAGTAGCAACTATTTCTATGGGTCTTGGCTTAGTTAATAATCTAGGAACTTTCTTGGAAGATTCAGGATGCATACCAACAGGGATATTCTGACATTCCATTCAGGAATGAGCATGAGAATTTTTTTATAACCAGGAAATATCTATAATAAAGCATATGTCTTACAGAATGCCTAGCACTTTATGGCTGGCAGAGAAATGCATCTGGTGGCTAAGACTTGGATAGGAAGTTTCTGCAACATGATAATTCAAACCCTGTTGCATGAATGGTTTATGACACTGAATAAAAGCTCAGAAAGGTATTCTATTCTAAGCAATACTGCTTTCTGAGATACTCTGGGCACATCTTGGTTGCCTAGCTATACTGTTGAATAACCCAGAGTTAGGAATTGTGAGATGTGGTTTGGCAAACTTTCACCATTCCTACCATTGAATCTCTTTGTTCCATCTAATAAATAATTTCATTGAACCTCCTATGTTGAGCATTTCAGTAACTTCCTCTATTTGAATCTGATATTAGAGAATAATTGGCTGGATGGACATGGTCCATTCCAAAAAGATTTAATTATTAATTGGTTGCAATGAGCAAGTCACTTCTCTGTCTAGCTCTAACAGTAAAAATGTATATAACATATAACCTGGTCTAAAAGATTAAAAAATCTCATAAAAAGCAGAGAAATACCCAGATAATTATTTTTTTACAACTCCTCTGCTCTCTCACCTTAACTCTATATTAATTTTTTTTTCAGTATGGGACCCCATGATGACAACTATTTTCAAGGTTCTAGGAGTACCCTGTGGGCACAGATTCCTAGCACTATTGTTCCCACCAAAGAGCTTCACCTTAACATTCAGCCAATAAGAATAGGTAATTCAAAACAAAAGTATTTATTAAAATGTACCCATCATCAACTTGGGGGGGGGGCATGGCACAATCTCCTACAGGTATATACCTAGCATCTTTGGGAACAGTAGCAATAGATTTACAAAACAATGATAGTAAGACACAAATTTAGGGAAATCCCAGTTGTCACTGAGGCAGTTTATGCCTCCCCTTCCAATAACTGACACCAAAACTAAAGCCCAAGTACTTGATATGCTTCAAATAACTTAGCAAAAAATGGTAGAATCAGATTTCAAATGTACATCTTGATGAAGGTCCTTTTTTCAGTTTCCTTGCTAGTGTATGAAGAGCAGCTAAGTGGCAAAGTCGGGAGGATCTGAGTTCCAGTGTGGCCCCAAACACTTCCTCAGCTATGTGGCCTGAGCAAGTCACTTAACCTGTTTGCTCAGTTTCCTCACCTATAAAATTAACTGGAGAAGGAAATGGCAAACTATTTCAGGACCTTTGGCAAGAAAACCCCAAACTGAGTCAAAGAGAATTGAATACAAACTTAACAAAATTAAGGATAACGTGATATAGAGGATAAATATCAGGGTTTTGAATTAGAAAGACCTGCTTTTGGCCTATTTCTAACAAATAATGGCTTTATGACCCTAGATAAGTAACATATACTTTCAATACTATGGGACTCTAAAATTATAATCTCGGAGAAAGTGTTAGTCTGCCTTAATAGAGCACTTCCTGATCTAAGAATTCCTTACATGAATGAAATCATACACAGGGTAGCCCACATTCTCATTTTACAGATAGGGAAGTGAGGTTAAAAAGAGAAAAAAGATTGTCCAAAGTCACTCAACTATTGTTCAGTCAGTTTATTCATTTCTAAATCTTTGTGGCATAGTTGGGCTTTCTTGACAATGATAGAGTGGTGAACGCATCCCAATAAGATTAGAGGTGAAACAAGGATACTATTATCACTATTACTACTTGGTATTATACTAGAAATGTTGGCTTTAGCAATAAAAAAAGAAAAAGAAATTAAAGTAATTAGAATAGACAATGAGGAAATAATTTTCGCTCTTTGTAAATGATATAATGATATCCCTAGAGAATCCTAGAAAATCATCCAAAAACCTACTGGAAACAAGTCACAGCTTTAGCAAAGTTCTAGAATATAAAATAAAACCACATAAATCATCAGCATGTTTATATATTACTGATAAAACCCATCAGGAAGAGATAAAAAGAGAAATTCCATTTAAAATTATTGCAGAGAAAATAAAATACTTGGGGGGTCTACTTGCCAAGACAAACCCATGAAGTATATGAACACAATAACAAAACACTTCTCATACAAATAAAGTCAGATCTAAACAACTGGGAAATATCAATTGTTTATGGCTAGGCTGAACAAATATAATAAAAATGACAATTCTGCCTAAATTGGTCTACTTGTTCAGTGCCATACCAATCAAACTGCCAAAACATTATTCTATAGAACTTGAAAAAAAATAATAACAAAATTCATCTGGAAAAACAAAAGATCAAGAATACCAAGGGAATTAATGGAAAAATACAAAGAATTGTGGCTAAGCAATGCCAAATCTAAAACTATATTATAAAACAGCAGTTATCAAAACCATTTGGTACTGGCTAAGAAATGGAGTGGTGAATCAGTGTAATAGATTAGATTCTCACAACATAATAATCAAAGTCTATAGCAATTTAGTATATGATAAATGCCCAAACTCCAGCTTCTCAAATAACTCACTATTTGACAAAAATTTCTGGGAAAACTGGAAAATAATATGTCAGAAACTTGGCATAGACCTACATCTCACACCCCATACCAAAAAAAAAAAAAAGGTCAAAATAAGTACATGATTTGGGCATAAAGGATGACAATATAAACAAATTAGGAGAATGGGATAATTTACCTATTAGATATTTAAAGAAGGGAGGAATTTGTGACCAACGAAGAACTAAAGAATACTATGAAAGACAAAATAGACAGTTTTGATTACAATAAACTAAAAAGGTTTTGCAGAAACAAAACCTACAGAAACAAGATTAAAAAAGAAGTACAAAGCTGGGGAAAATGTTTACAGCTAATATTTCTGAAAAAGGTCTCATTTCTAAAATATTTAAAGAACTGTGCCAAATTTATAAGAATACGAGTTACATCACTAATGAATAGAAAAATATAAGCTAAAACAACTCTGATATACCACCTTACATCTCTCAGATTGGTTAAGAGACAGGAAAAGATAATGATAAATGTTGGAGGGGATATGGAAAAAACCGGTAGACTAATGCATTTTTGGTGGAGTTGTGAAATGATCCAACAATTCTGGAGAACAATCCAGACTTATGGCCAATGGGCTATCAAAATGTGTATATCCTTTGATTCAGCAGTAACATTACTGGGTCTGTATCCTAAGGAAATCATAAAAAAGGGAAAAAAGACCCACGTGTTCAAAAAATGTTTGTAGCAGCTCTTTTTGTGGTAGTAATGAATTGGAAAAGAAGTAGACATTCATCAATTGGGAAATGACTGAACAAGCTGTGGTACATAAAGGTAATAGAATTTTATTGTTGTATAAAAAAATGATGAACAAGCTGATGATAGAAAGGCCTGTAAAGATTTACACGAACTGATGCTGAGCAAAACAAGCAGGACCAGGATTACATGATCAGCTATGAAAAACTTGGTTCATCTCAGCAGTTCAGTGATTCAAAGCAATTCCAGTAGACTTAGGACAGAAAATGCCATCTTCATGCAGAAAAAGATGTAAGAAAACAATGTAAATAAACACATGCTATGTTCACTCCCTTTTTTCTGTTTATCATCTCTCCCATGACTTTTCTCTTTTGCTCTGATTATTCTCTCCCAACATGATTAATAAAGCAATAAGTATTAAAAAATAAATAAACTTTTTTTTTAAAAAAAAGACATCTGAGTAGGGGCTTCTGGGAAAAGGAAATGGTAGACACTTAGTTGCAGACCTGATAGAGTTTCTGGCACTCTGTTGGACAAAGATTTCCCTGTCATACCTGCCCAAGGTGTGAATCTGGTTTTAAAGAAGAGCTTCAGAAAGACAACAGAAATACTGAAAACAGTTCCAACTCTGCTATAACTCCCATGGACCAGGACAGCCATTTGAGAAAGTAGATCAGTATTTATACACCTTGTCACAGCAGCTATGGCCAGTTTACCTTTGGGATTTTTGATGACAGCTTTACATTTCCCATATCCATTTTCAGAATGCATTCTGAAGATGCAAGGAACTGAGAGAAAAGGCAGGAAGAAAATACTAGTCCCACTACTTCTGTGCCATTTGGCAGCCATGGCCTCCTTCACTCCACCACATGCTGAAGGCAGACATGGAGGCCTCCCAAGCTTAGAAGGAATTATATAGCAATTGCTCAATGGAATTATTGTATCTGCAACAATACTAAATCTGGAACTGGACCCTTGGGATTGCTTTGCATTCAAACCCAATGGACTACAAGTGGGGTGCTAATGGTCTGGACAAAATCATGACACAGATCCTCAATCAGTTTGAAAAACTGCAGACAAAAAAAAATACAATCCCTTTCCACCATAGAAGTCACAGAGGAACTTGTATGTTCAGGGTTAGAATGCCCTGTATGCAAAGATGACTATGTGGTGGGTGAGGATGTCTAGCAGTTACCTTGTAATCACTTATTCCATGATGGCTGCATATTCCCTTGGCTAGAATAGTATGATTCCTACCTAAGGTGTCAGAAAATCTTAAATGGACTGAACAATGCCACAAACCACTCCAGAATGATAAGAATGATTTTTCCTTTCTCCTCTTCTCGTTCACCAAGTAATAAAAAATCAACAAACAATTCATGAATCTCATAACCAGCCAGTCCAAAAGATCACTCTGGACCGTCTTATCTCTTTTCTCTTTGCCTCTCATCCTACCTTGTCTAATGTCTATCTGTCTTTTTCTATCATTTTTTATGTCTTTTGATTCTGATATAAATAGGTTTTAAGTAAGGCAGAGTTGCATGAAGTCATCAACCTTACCCTCTCTTCCCAAGTCAAAACTGTTCAGTGGCAGGGCAGACTTAAGCAATTGGTCATGACTTGAGATGTAGTGGATGACCTTGATGTCTTCAATATCTAATCAAGCTTAAAGTGCTCCACAATACCTGCTTCTCCTGCCTCCATGGCCATTGAAACAAATTGTTCTCATCTGCCTATACTTGGATTGGAACTCTTCTAATTCACTGTAGGATGTGAGACCCCTTGGTTCTACTTCCTGGTTAGATGGAGCCACTAATCTTGCCCTACACTGAGCCTAGAAGACAGAGTAAAGGGAAGGGGGAAAAGGCAATAAAGACCTTTTCTTTACTTTTTCTTCCTTCCTTCTTTCCTTTCTTCCTTCTTTCCCTCTTCTTTCCTTCCTTTCTTCCTTCTTTCCTTCCTTCCGTTCCTTTATTCCTTCCCTCCTTCCCTCCTTCCTTCCCTCCTTTTTTTTTAAAGTTTTGGAAGCACCAAAGGTTTTTAGATCATTTCCCTCTCTCTACCTGTCAGTCCCCAACTCACCTGAAGGTTCTAGGAAAGCTCTGTCTCTCCTATCAGTTGATAGCTATCACTATGCTGGATTATAACCCCTCCTGTTTTATCCCTTTGTTTTATCACTCTGCAACCTAGCAGATACCAGGTTGTTTGAAACGAAGGATAGATGGGGCTAGACCATCTCTGGGGTTTGGGATTTAAGATACATTTCACTTTCCCCTTCTTCCCCCTCCCCAACTCCTCCATTTGTAAATACCTCAGATAGATTATAGACAATGCTCTCAGCTGGGAAGACCGGTGGAGTGTGGCTGTTTCATTGTCACCCAACATTCAAACTGTACATTCATTCTCCCTTTAGTTTTCCTCTCTTTCATCATTCTGACTGTCTTTTATAACATCAGTGTCTAATTCTTAACAACAGAAAAGATTTTTATAATTTTAATTTGTTATTGTTATTTATAAATTGATATTTTAGCTGAGAAAAAAAGATACTGTAGGGTTTTCCATTTCTTTCTCTAACTCTAGTGTGAGTTGAATATGAAGAGAAAATATATTTTTTAAAATGAAGTCAAATACAGTATTGATTATGAGAACTGAGGGTCTAAACTAGGATGTTGTTTATGTGAGTAGGGAAAAATGGGTGGAAAAGGTTTTATGCAGGTAGAATTGACTAGAGTTGATGTAATGAAGAATGAGGATGCGAGAAAATTTGAGAAAGACTCTAAGGTTGCAAACCCAGCTGACTATAAGGATACTTTTGCCTCAACATAAATATAACAATAAACAAGAAATAAACAAGTTTGTAGACTAGGATGTATTTATCAGGATAGTGAAGGAAGAAGTAATATGTAGACTTTGAAAGACTGGTAGCATTTGAAAATGAGGAAGATAGCTTACTACCATTGAAAGAGCACTTAATTTTCTGTTAGTGAACTAGATTTGATACTTGTCCCTTATTATCTGTGTGACTGACAAATCATTTTACTGTTCTAAATTTCAGTTTTCTCAAATGCAAAGTTGGAATTCAACATATAATCAAATAGAACTCTTTTAGATTGAAATCTAAAATCCTATGATTTCTGACCATGTGGAATTGAAAGGGTATGACTTTAGAACACTTTTATCAGACTTCTGCTAGCCCTCCCCTGAGTATTTCAACTAAAGCTCAACATCAGCTAATATATCTATGATCACTTCTTCACTCCCCTTACCCTCAAGACCTAATGCTCTACTAAAAACAAACAAACAAAAAAACCAAGACCAAAACCACAACAACAACAAAATCCCTGGCTCTCAGAACCTATGAGTGGAACACTGTAGCTCAGAGTGGCACAAGGACAAATAGCATCCCCCATTGCAGTGATTAGGGAACAAAGTGTGAATACCTCATACTTAAGTTTCTGCCAGTTTCAAAAAGCAAAGCCAAATGAGGACAGACTTGGCGGGTGATTGGCATAAGCTAGATGTATGAAGAGAATGGTGTCAGAATGGAAAACGATCATGCTTATTGGTTCTCTGTATGTTAGGAGGGGCAGAGAGCTGGGTGCCAAGGCACAGGAGACAATGTTGATTCCCTGCAGGTGAAAAATGGGAGTTTTAAGCCTCCAAACACCTGTGTTTTCTCAGCATGAACTGAAAACAGGTGCCTGATGAAAATTCATTTGAACTATAGGTCTGAAGGAAAGGGAAAGCCAAAATTCCAGGTTTTCCAAAGCAGCTATTTGGTATGCACAGGTTTAAATTTGAAAATGACAAAAATATAATAATTAAAAACACACAGCCATATCTCCTTGTTGTCCAATAAATATATTTTCCTCCTCCTGGATGCATGGTTAAGCAGAAAACTGGAGGCAGAAGGGTTGCAATGTAGGTTGTGGACAACTTTATTTTTTTCAAAAAAAGGGCCAGGTGGTGAGAAAAATGGGCAGATTAATGATGAGTAGTTCACCCCCAGTAAAATTAACTAGGAATTTTATTGAGGACCTTCTCTCAGTTGCCAGTGCTCTGCACACAGTAGGTACTTGACTAAATGAATGATTAGATCATTGTTTGCCATCCATATGCCAGATATTCTGGGAATAAAAAAAGGAACATGTAAATCCTCTCCTAAAGAAACCTTCAATGCAGCTGTAAAGATAAAGCTCATCTTAAAGAAACAACTTTAAGGAATATAACAAGTGCTAAATTGTGTAATACAAAAGATTATTGTCCAAGACAGCTGAGTGATACAGTGAATAGAGCACCAGAGTTGGAGTCAGAAAGACCTGAATTCAAATCAGACATTTACTAGGCAAACCATTTAACTCTTGTTTTCCCGTTTCTTCAACTATAAAATGAGTTAGAGAAAGAAATGGAAAACCCTACAGTATCTTTTTTTCTCAGCTAAAATATCAATTTATAAATAACATAATAATAAATAATAATAATAACATAATATAAATAATCCCCTACACTGAGCCCAGAAGACAGAGTAAAGGGAAGGGGAAAAAGGCAAGAAAGACCTTTTCTTTACTTTTTCTTCCTTCCTTCCTTCCTTCTTTCCCTCTTTCCTTCTTTCCTTTCTTCCTTCTTTCCTTCCTTTCTTTTTTCCTTCCTTCCTTCCTTCCTTCTGTTCCTTCATTCCTTCCCTCCTTCCTTCCCTCCTTTTTTTTTAAAGTTTTGGAAGCACCAATGGTTTTAGATCATTTCCCTCTCTCTACCTGTCAGTCCCCAACTCACTTGAAGGTTCTAGGAAAGCTCTGTCTCTCCTGCCAGTTGATAGCTATCACTATGCTGGATTATAATCCCTCCAACTAGAGTGGTACACTCTATCCAATCTATCCAATCCAAAAGTGTTTTTTTTTTTGTTGTTGTTGGTTTTTGTTTTGGGGGGGCAGTTTTGATAATTGTCATCATCATTTTTTTAAGTAAATAAATCTACAGGTATTAAATAAATATCTACTGAATGCCAGTGGCCAAGATAAATGCTGGCAATACACGGCAAAAACAAGACATAATTATTGTACATGTCTACAATACTCCTATAAAAGGTACTTTTTATGTCTTATATGATTCTTATTACACTTCACATTGTGAAATAGGTAATGTCAGTATTACTATCATCCTTTTGCAAAGGAAGAAACTGAATTTGAAAGTTTAAGCAACTTGATGAATAAGGAAAATAGTTGCTACAGGTTGAATCCAGATTTTATGGCTGCCAAATGCAGTGACCTTCTCCGTCACACCATGAGAAAATAGTCCTACTGAACTAGAAATATCACATCTGGATATCACATACTAACATTCTATTCTGATTGCTTTTTTTTTTCTTTTTTCAGATATATATGTGCGTGTGTGTGTGTGTGTGTGTGTGTCCTAAAAAGAGCAGGATAATAAAGGTTAAAAGCACTTGATATGAAGAACAACAAAACGAAATGAGTATATTCATCTCCTGGTCCCTTGTGTATAAAAGGTATGTCTTTCTTACTTCTGCCTCAAAGCTGTACCATTGAACAACTGCTAAGGTTCCACTTCAGAGATAGCCCCATACTTTTTTTTTTAAGCTATCAGTTTTTAACCCTCCATCTATTTTCTGTCTGTTTTATCTTTATTAATTTGTGCATTAGTAATGACTTATCCCAAATAGAACAAAAGTTACTTGAGAACAAACAACATTTCCTTTTCCTTTTTGTACCCTCAAAGCCTAGTACAATGTTTGGTACACTGTAGATTCTCAAAAAATATTTGTTTAATTATCCTGTTGAAGACAAGATTTAGGGATAATGTGATATCTTTTTGCATATTGAAGAGCTAAACATAAAACATAAAGAAGATTACTGGAAGAAGGATTTTAGCTCAGCATGGTAAATAACTTGTTTTTTTAAAAAATGTGAAAATTATTTATCAATTATTCAAAAATGGCTAGTTTGTTATAAATAGTGAGTTTCCCATCACTGGAAATGTCGATTAGATTGGATAGTCTTGCTGGTCTGAATGGTTATCTATCAAGAAGGTTGTAAAGAATACCTTCTATGTATAGGTAGATGATCTCTAAGTTCCTTTCTACTCCTTTTTGGTAAATACTGTTTATTTTTTTGTCTGTTTTACCTGTGCCTAACCTAGTGTCTGGCATACCACAGGTATTTAATAGATGCATACAATTTGGATGACAGAATACAATTCTAAGAGTGGGTTATTCCTTAAACTCTATCTTCCCTTTTGAAAGCCACTTTTGTGAGTGGAAAGCATTATGAATCCAGTAATCCTATCTTCAAGATTATATAAAAAAGATTCCTTGTCATTGGGATAGGGTGCCTCCCTTACCCAAAGAAACCCCCCCCCAAAAAAAAACTATTTCTCAGCTAGAATCAGAATTGTAATTAATAATCACCTGCATATCACTTTGACTAGAAGTTGGCATTAATTCAATTTGTCCTAGAGGTTTGGAGACATGTATAGACAAAGTTGAAAAACAATACGTTGAAGAAATATACTTTCAAAGCCCAGCTAAGTTTTGGTCTGTGCTACCTGTTCCCAGCTTTCCTCCTGTCTGATGCCAGCTGAGAAAAATGTATAAGCATCTATGTGAGATTGGGACTGCACATATCCTAACAATTTATTTTCTTTCCATTTCTCCCACTGTCAATGGGCCTAGGAGGTATGTTTCTTTGCAAAAAGTAGCATTTCCAAGTGTGGCCCAATAATATCTGCATAATATAATATTATGACTCTAATTATAATAACTTAGAAATTGGTGAATTATACACTTCTATGTTGACCTGCTCATCTCACCTACCATGGCTTTATTGGAAATATTGCTTTTAGAAGAAATACAGTGCTCTTTAGTCTAGCAATATCTTCCAGTGAATTGTGAACAATATAGACAGAGTCTTTTGTCCTTCCAGTTCTCAGATCTATTTGGGTAGCTGTTGTCTTAAAGTCCATCTTGCAGCTGATCATACTCTAACCTAGTTTAAAGTTGGTTACTAATTGCTGGGGTCCCAACTAACTGCTTTGTCAACCTAGTACCTAATGATAGATTATATAATCATAGCTTCATTGATTTAGATGTAGTATATACTTTAGAGGCCATGACCTCCTTATTTTACAGATGAAGAATATAAGACACAAAGAATTAAAGGGACTTACCTAGAGTTGCACAGGACCAGGATTTGAACTCAGAAGTCCCTGACTTCAAGCCTAGTGCTCTATCCACAACTCTTTCCTGTTTTGTTCTCATATGATGAGATTCCTGACTAAAAAATTAATCCCCTCAGATATTTGAATTTCATTCCTCGCCCAGTCCTCTTGACTGAAATTCTTGTACCCATGACTGGAACTCAAGTGATAAGTTAAAGAGAATGGATTTTATTCAATCAAATGGTGAGTTCCCAGAGGTTTTGTGAGCAAGAATGTGACTTGCTGTGTTAATAAAAGTAATGTTTTAGATGAAGCTGATAGCAAGATGAATTGAAGAAAGGTGCATCTAGAGAAAGTCAAGGCAAGGTCTTCAATTAGCAACTGTTGCAGGAATGTAAGAATGAGTAGATAAGGGTATAGACAAGTGGGAAATGAAAGAAATAATTAAATGGCCATTGTGAAAGATTTATTTACAATATTTTCCTCACAAACTCTTCTTCAATTGCTATTAAATAGAACTCATTTAGTTTAGAAATGATAGAAGATACATTGGACTGTACATTGTCTCTTTCAAAAGAAAAATGAATGGGAGAGGGGGAATAGCACTTTGCAAATTCTGCATGTTTATGTGGGGGGAAAGCCTGTGGGAGAGTATTGGTAATTTTTAATTCATATTTGTTTCCTCCTTTTTCTCCTTAAGTTTAGGGAAAGCTAAAATTTCAGGGGCCAAAAGCCATATTTTATCTCAGATGAAAGTAGTTACAGAAAGAGTTATAGTTCTGTCCTTAAAAAACAAAAATTAGCAAGTGTCTAAATATGCAATTTTCAGGTAGTTGGGAGTCCTCATTTTGTTAGTTTATTATATTATACAGTCATATTAATTACTACTCTGCTTTCCATAGTAATATCTATTATTTTCATTGAAGAATTTAAACAGGAAGAATATAACGGAAAATATAATTAACATGTCTCCATAATATATAGATACTGGATCCTCAACTCCCCATCTATCACTTAGATTGCTTGATGAATTTGAAAAAAAAAACAATGGAACACATAAAAGGGAGGGACAAGTGTTACTAGTATGACACCTCTATAATTCATTGTGTTTTGGATTTTTTCCTCCGAATTTTTGGAAGGAGTCTCAGGAAATAAATGGAAATGGTAAGAGGAGAATGGTATTCAGCATTTTTCTTCACGTCATGCTACCTATGCTTCTCCCATAGCTGTCATATCCCTATATCTACAAAGTGGTTTGGTATATACTGTGTCAGATCAAGACTTCTTTCATTGAATTATACTGAATTATCATTGATTGAGCTTGTCTACGCTTTGTACAATATATCAATTTAAACATCAATGAATCATAGTCTTCCTATATATGATAAAGGAAGTAGACATCTACACATTAACCACAACAATGAAGTGGTGAATGTACCCTGATTCTGAAGAAAACCAACATTTTTGGGAAAAGAAATCATTATTTGTGATTTGATTTACCCTGGGAACTACAGTTGCATTTTTTTAACATCAAATTAGACTGAAAGGAAGAAAAAAAGTTAATAAAATGAGAAGCAACATATGGAAAGTGCCATAAAGATTATGGACTTTATGGTTTGGTGAAATGAAAATGTCAGTATAATCTCTAAGCTTGACTGAAAAATTCCATTGGATTTTATATAATAGAGATGCATTGGTGTGAGATAGTGGCATTGGGGATTATACATGTTTTAGGGATCTCTTACCCTAGAATTTTACTTTATCTTGAAATACCTAGGTCAGCTAGAAAAAATAACAACAAAGTTCATATGGAAAGACAAAAGGTCAAGAATTTCAAGGGAATTAATGAAAAAAAAATCAAATGATGGTGGCTTAGCTGTACCAGATCTAAAATTATATTATAGAGCAGCAGTTACCAAAACTATTTGGTATTGGCTAAGGAATAGATTAGTTGATCAGTGGAATAGATTAGGTTCAAGGGATAAAACAGTCAACAAATATAGCAACCTAGTCTTTGACAAACCCAAAGATCCCAGCTTTTGGGATAAGAACTTACTGTTTGATAAAAATTGCTGGGAAAATTGGAAACTAATATGGCAGAAACTAGGCATTGATCCATACTTAACGCCGTACACCAAGATAAGGTCAAAATGGGTTCATGACCTAGGCATAAAGAATGAAATTATTAATAAATTAGAGGAACATAGGATAGTTTACCTCTCAGACCTGTGGAAGGGGAAGGTCTTTATGACCAAAGCAGAACTAGAGATCATTACTGATCACAAAATAGAAAATTTCGATTATACCAAACTGAAAAGTTTTTGTACAAACAAAACTAATGCAGACAAGATTAGAAGGGAAGCAATAAACTGGGAAAATATTTTTACAGTCAAAGGTTCTGATAAAGGCCTCATTTCCAAAATATATAGAGAATTAACTCTAATTTATAAAAAATCAAGCCATTCTCCAATTGAAAAATGGTCAAAGGATATGAACAGACAATTCTCAGATGAAGAAATTGAAACTATTTCTAGTCATATGAAAAGATGCTCCAAGTCATTATTAATCAGAGAAATGCAAATTAAGACAACTCTAAGATACCACTACACACCTGTCAGATTGGCTAAGATGACAGGAAAAAATAATGATGATTGTTGGAGGGGATGCGGGAAAACTGGGACATTGATGCATTGTTGGTGGAGTTGTGAACGAATCCAACCATTTTGGAGAGTAGTTTGGAACTATGCTCAAAAAGTTATCAAACTGTGCATACCCTTTGATCCAGCAGTGTTACTACTGGGATTATATCCCAAAGAGATTATAAAGAAGGGAAAGGGACCTGTATGTGCACGAATGTTTGTGGCAGCCCTTTTTGTAGTGGCTAGAAACTGGAAACTGAATGGATGTCCATCAGTTGGAGAATGGCTGAATAAATTGTGGTATATGAAAATTATGGAATATTACTGTTCTGTAAGAAATGACCAACAGGATGATTTCAGAAAGGCCTGGAGAGACTTACACGAACTGATGCTGAGTGAAATGAGCAGGACCAGGAGATCATTATATACTTCAACAACAATACTATATGATGACCAGTTCTGATGGACCAGGCCATCCTCAGCAACGAGATCAACCAAATCATTTCTAATGGAGCAGTAATGAACTGAACTAGCTATGCCCAGAAAAAGAACTCTGGGAGATGACTAAAAACCATTACATTGAATTCCCAATCCCTATATTTATGCACACCTGCATTTTTGATTTCCTTCACAAGCTAATTGTACAATATTTCAGAGTCTGATTCTTTTTGTACAGCAAAATAACGTTTTGGTCATGTATACTTATTGTGTATCTAATTTATATTTTAATATATTTAACATCTACTGGTCATCCTGCCATCTAGGGGAGGGGGTGGGGGGGGTAAGAGGTGAAAAATTGGAACAAGAGGTTTGGCAATTGTTAATGCTGTAAAGTTACCCATGTATATATCCTGTAAATAAAAGGCTATTAAAAAAAAAAAAAAAAAGAAATACCTAGCTCAGGAGATCTAAAGTAAACTAGTTGATTTTATACATATATGTGTGTGTGTGTGTGTGTGTGTATGTGTGTGTGTGTGTAACTCTGTGACAATTAACAAGTCTTATGAAACCTAGGATGTAATATGTTCTGAACCCAAGTTCTGGGGGTGGAGCCATTTGGCATAATGAAGTCAGGAAGCTGCTGAAGTTTTCCTAGTTTCCCTGGAAATCTACATGAAACCAAGCCTCTGAACTGAGTCTGATGGAATGAAACCATGCTCCAGCTCAACATAGATTGGAAACACTTCAAAAAAGGTCAGTCTCACTGGGGTAAAAGGGGTGTTCAACTCAGTTCAGACAGTGTCCAAAAAAAGCCAGGAAAAACTCAACCACAGAGGATCAGCAACTGATACCCTTGGTCCTGGTTCAGTAGTGAAGCAGATTAATGGGGCAGCCTATAGTCCCCATTCTAAAGTCAAATTGATAACCAGGGAAAACAGGCTGTTATCTGGAGAGAGTAGGTAGGGCTATCCTTTGCTGTGAGCAAATCATCAAACACAAGGGGCCTCTGGCAAATTTCCAGCCTAGGAAAACAGTTTGTTTCTAGAAGAGAACAGGTAAGACTACCTCCTACTATAAACAAGATACTAAACACAAGTGGCCCCTATGAAAACATCCAATGCTTAGAATTGTACAAGAAGCTTGTAACAAAACCCCTTTTACCCTAGGAGCAGAGATCAACTATAAAAGGCAGAAAAGAAAGGAGAGAATGAAAAAAAGAGCAAGAAACAGAAAAGAACTGATAAAAAACTGTTACTACAGTGACAGGGAAGGCCAAAGCAGCAATTCACAAAAGAACAAAATGCCACAGAAGAAATCTCAAAAAGTGATATGAATTGGTCTCAAGTTCAAAGAGGCATGTTAAAAGTGTTCACAAAAGATTTTAAAAGGTAAATAAGAGAGGTAGAAGAAAAAATGAGAAAAGAAACGAGAAATATGTGAGAGATAGTGAACAGCTTGGAAAAGGAAAAGAAAAAAAACTGAAGAAAACAATTTCTTAAAAAATACAATAGGTGGGAAGTGGAGAATAGACATATCTTTGTCTAAATTCTTCCTGTCTTCCTTAAGGTCATCAAGAGATCAAGATTCTGAACAAGTTTTAGAGTGACAAAACTCAAAAATATTTGCAATGTTACAATTTTCCAACAGAAAATATTTTAAAAGAACTTCAGGAAAGGTCTGTCTAAATCAGACAGGGAGGGATACTGCCTCTCATAGGCACAGCACAGCACAGGGAAGCCCAGGGCAGAGACTCTTCTGTGTGCTGGGGGAATCTAGTGGGAAGCTTTTAGCCAAAATACAGCAGTGTTCTATACTTGGCCCTGACAGAAGCCAATAGATTGGCAAATAGTTGTGAGACTACAAGTATAACTACAGAAGGCATATAGTGAGTCCCTGAATCCCATCATAATAAGTGGGAGTTGGCCATACTCATCCAGCACAGGAAGAAAACTGACAGCATAAGCTCCAAGTATGTGAAGGCAGTGTGAAAGCAAGGTCTCCTGTAGAGTAAGCTTGGGACAATCCTCCTTTGCCCAAGCAGACTTCGACCTTTAAAAATGAGCAAAAAAAGCAAAAATGATCGCTGATCATAAATAGGTATTATGGAGATAAGGAAGAACAGACTTCAAATCCTGAGGACAATAAAGGCAAAAATGTCTCCAAATAAAGCCTCAAAGCATCTTATAAGCTGATCTCAACTCAAAAAATTGGAGACCAACTCAAAAATTTGAGACCAACTCAAAAAGCTCTCTTAAAGGAATTCAAAAAGGAGCTAAAAAGAGAATTAGAAGAAAAACAGAGAAAGAAAATGAGAACTTTGGGAAAGGAAACACAGAAATTGTCTGAAGAAAATCAGTACCTGTGAAATGGGGGGAGGGGAAGGAGGGGAAATCCAATGAACAAAACAAGTCAAAAATACAATTGGCCAAATACAAAAACAAAACAAAACAATACACTGAAGAAGTCAATTAAAAAAAAAAAACATGGTAGGTTAAATGAAAAAAAAATAATAATCCACTGAAGAAAACAGCACCTTAAAAAATAGAATTAAACAAACAGAAAAAGAGATACTAAGGTAATCAAAGAAAATCACACATTAAAAAACTAGAACTGGGCAGAGGGAACCTATTGATTCTATAAGACATCAAGAATAAGTCAAACAATCTAAAAGGAATGAAAAAATAGAAGAAATTGTAAAATACTTCACTGGAAAAACAACTGACCCAGAAAATAGATCTGGGAGAAATAATTTCTAAAATATTGGTCTACCCAAAGGCAATGACCAAAAATGTCAAGGAAAAATGCTCTAATATAATAGAACTAGAGGGTGAAATACTCATTGAAAGAATCCATTAATCCCCTCTGAAAAGAAATCCCACAAGGAAAACCCAAAGAGACATCTCCAGAACTATAGTCTTAAGGAAAAATTACTGTATCCTTCCAGGAAAAAACAATTCATGTATCAAGAAGCAACAGGATTATTAAGGATCTGGCAGCTTCTAAAATATTGTAGGGCCTAGAATACCTTTTCATTGAATATTTAACTCTTGTGAACCATATCTATTATTGGGACAGTTAGAGAGGGCATATATGTATGGAAGATGTAGCTATAAAGAGACTCTGACATGATATCAAAGAAGAATAAGGATAGAACTGGGAGAAAATGAAAGGGGAGGTAAAATAGAAAAAAAATTAGATCACATGAAGAAACATAAAAGACAAAAGAAGGAAGGGAGTATGCATTGTCTGAAACTTAATCTCATCAGATTTGGCTTGGAGAGGGAGTAAAAATCACTAAGTAGGGTATAGAAATTTATATTAATCTATAAGGAAGTAGGAGGAGAAAGGGTAAGGAAAGGGAGGGGCTGGGATAGAAGAAAAGGTAGAAACACTAGGAGAAAGGGATAAAAAAAGGGAATAAGGGATGATAGAAGTGAGAGCAAATGGGGGTGAGATGAAACAAAACACTACTAAGAAGGCATAGGGTGGAAAGAGAGAACAAAAATATACACAGGGGAAAAAATAGGATGAAGGGAAATACAGAACTAGTAATCATAACTGTGAATGTGAATGGGATGAACTCTCCTATAAAATGGAAGGAAATACTATAGAGGGTTAAAAAGTAGAATCCTATAATATCACAAAATGAACAAGAAAAACTAGAGAGGTTAATAGAATCCTAGAAAACATACATGATAGACCTCTAGAGAAAATTGAATAGGGACAGAAAGCAATATACATTTTTCTCAGCAGTACATGGCACCTACACAAAAGTTGACCGTGTATTAGGGCATAAAAACCTCTCAATCAAATGCAGAAAGGCAGACAAAGCAAATACTATCTTTTTAGACCATGATATAATAAAAAAATATTCAATAGAGATTCAGGGAAAGATAGACTAAACCAATTGGAAATTAAATTATATAATTCTAAAAAATGAGTGGGTCAAAGAACAAATTGTAAAAACAATCAATAATTTCACCCAAGAGAATGACAATGGGACAACATACTAAAACTTATTGGATGTAGCAAAAGCAGTTCTTAGGAGAAATTTTATATCTCCAAATAGTTATATGAATAAAATAGAGAAGAGGAAATCAGTGAATTAGGCATGCAACTAAAAAAAAAAAAAAAAAAAAAAAAAAAAAAGCTAGGAAAAGAACAAATTGAAACCCCCCAATTAAATACCAAATTAGAAATTCTGAAACTCAAAGGAGAGATTAATTAAAGTGAAACTAAGAAAACTATTGAACTAATTACTAGAACTAAGAGTTGGTTTTATGAAAAAACACAAAATAGAAAACCTTTGGCTAATTTGATTAGAAAAAGGAAAGAAAAAAATTACTATAATCAAAAAATGAAAAGGATGAACTTACCATCAATGAAAAAGAAATTAAGGCAATAATTAGAAACTATTTTTCCCAACAGTATGCCAGCAAATCTGACAATCTAACCAAAATGGAGGAGTATTTACAAAAAATAAATTGTCCAGATTAATAGAGGAAATAAATTACTTAAATAGTCCAATTTTAGAAAAAAAAATGAACAAGCCATTAATGAACTCCCTAAGAAAAATTTTCCAGGACCAGAAGGATTCACAAGTGAATTCTACCAAACATATAAGGAACAATTAATTCCAATACTATATAAACTATTTGGAAAAATAGGTTAAAGAAGGTGTCCTGCCAAATTTCTTCTGTGACACAAATATTTTACTGATATCTAAATCAAGAAGAGCCAAAATAGAGGAAGAAAATTGTAGACCAAACTCCCAAATGAATATTGATGTGAAAATTTTAAGGAGAATATTAGCAAAGGCATTACCACTTATCAGCAAGATAACATAATATGACCAAGTGGGATTTATACCAGGAATGCAGGACTGTTTCAATATTCAGAGAAAATAGTACCATAAGCAACCATATCAATAACAAAACTAACCGAAATCACATGATAATCTCAATAGATACAGAAAAAAACTGTTGACAAAATATAGCACCCATTCCTATGAAAAGCACTAAAGAGCCTAGGAATAAAATGAGTTTTCCTTCAAGTAATAAGCAGCATTTATTTAAAACCATCAGCAAGCATTATTTCTAATAGGGAAAAGCTGGACATGTTCTCAATAAGATATGGTGTAAAACAAGGATGCCCTTTATCACTACTATTATTCAATAATTGTACTAGAATTGTTAGCTTTAGCAATAAGAAAAAGAAATTTAAAGGAATTAGAATAAGCAATCATTCTTTGCAGATAATATGATGATATACTTAGAAAATCCTAAAGAATCATCCAAAAATCTACATGAAACAATTTACAGCTTTAACAAAGTTGCAGGATATAAAATTAACCCACACAAATCATAATCATTTCTATATATTACTGACAAAGCCCTGCAGCAAAAGATAGGAATAGAAATTACATTTAAGATAACTTGTTGACAAAATAAAATTTGCGTAAGTCTACTTAAGATAAAACCAGGAATTATATAAACACAATTACAAAACACTTCTCACACAAATAAAGTCTTATCTAAACAACTAGAAAAATATCAATTGCTCATGTCAAAAATGACAATTCTACATGAATTGGTCTAGTTGTGCAGTGCCATACCAATCAAACTGCCAAGAAAAGTTACTACATAGAGCTAGATAAAATTTATATATATATATATCCTTGGGTTCAGAACATGTTTTACATTTCATAATGTTCTCTAGTTTTTATTTAGTCATAAATTCTTCCCTTTGCGAAAGATTTGATAGGTAAACTATCCCTTGCTCTCCTAAATTGCTTATAGTATCTCCTTTTATGCCCAAAATATGTACCATTTTGATCTTATTTTGGTATGGGAGGGGTAAGATGTAGATTTATGCCAAATTTTTGGTATACTATTTCCCAATTTTTCCAGCAATTTTTATGAAATAATGAGTTCTTATTCCAATAGCTGAACTTTGAGGTTTGAATCTTTTTATCAAATACTATATTATTATAGTCACTGTTTAATGGGTCATGTCTATCTAACCTATTCCATAGATCCACCATTCAATTTCTTATCTAGTTTTTATGACTATTGATATATGTATATACATATATACATATGTGTATATATGTATGGATTAAGTACCGAAGTATCAAGTCATAATGCTATTACTCATATGGTGACTGTTCATAGTATTACCCAATGTTTAAAAGACAAATACATGTATAAAAGCCACATTACCAAATAAGATAAATTACATCAGCACAAACTGTGGTGTCCACAGGTACTTTGGGGAAAAAAATGATTATTATAATGCTAGCAATGTTTCAAAGCATAAGCAATCATATGTGATTACTTCCTTTAATCATGGTAACTTCCTCATCCTTTGCATTTCCACTCCATATAATTTTCAAAAATTGTTGTTAATTTTTATAGATTATATAGATATATAGATTATATAGATTATAGATTATATATAGATTTTATAGATTATATAGGAAAATTCAAGTCACTACCTATATAGATCTATATAGATATATAGATTTTATAGATTATAGATTATATATATTATAGATTATATAGATCTATATATATATATATATATATATATATATATATATATATACCCTAAGTACTGGTGGAGTTTGTCTGATTCTCTATCTCTTTCTCTGTCTTTTTCTTCTCTATCATGACCTGTCTATGTGTGTATGCACACACATATTCATAGTTACAACCATAGCTATCTACACACATTATACAAATATGTAACTCACATGCTATATATTAACATTACATATCTATACACACATATGCATACACACATTAACATATGTCTGTGTGTATGTGTACATATGTGGGTGTGGGTGTGTAGGTTGGTAGCGTAGCAGAGAGTACTCTGGGCTTGGAACTGGGGAGACTTGTCTTCATGAGTTCAAATCTAGCCTCAGATATTTCTAGCTATGTGATCCTTTAATTTAACAAGGTATTTAACCCTGTTTGCCTCAGCTCCTTGCTTCAGGACAAGGAAGAGGAAAATTATTTAAGTATCTTTGTCAAAAAAAAAAAATAGGATCAAGAAGAATCAGACAAAACTGAAACAAATGAACAACTAACTAAATGAATAAATAAATGGATGGATCCCTCTTTTTTAATCTCTCTACATATATACATGTATGTACATATCTACATCTATATATATATATATACATATACATACATATCTCTATATATACATACATACAATATGTATACATATATAAATGTGTGTATATTTTATATATATATATATATATATATATATATATGCAAAAGAAATTGTCCATAAACACATACACATATACATACATTTATGTGTGGGTTTATAGACAATTTCTTTTATCTTTTGCAATCACTGTATGAAAGACCCATTTTGTAATCTGATCACTCAACTGATGATGTCTTTTTTGGTACTTCTCAAGGATAATCTATATTGACTAACATGTAGCAATCTAAACTTCCACTATGAATCTCCCAATTGCAACTTTGTCCTCTGCAATTCTGACACTTCTGAGCTCATTGTATTTCTTAATCCATTGCCATATCACATCACTATGATAATAGTTTTTTTTAAAAGGTTTTTAAGATAGTAATCATCTTCTAATCATAGGAAACTTGTATAATTTTCCAAATTCAGTTTACTTTGATCTCTTCCATCAATTCAGTTCTGACTCAAGCTCAATGGCTAGTTAGGCTGAATATACAAGTACTAAAGGATTAGCTCAATAGGTTACCTATGCAATTGTGTGTCTTACTTTGAACTTATGTATTATTTCAGTCTTTTTTATATTTCGATTGTTATTCTTGCCTCCCTTTTAGTGACTTAGAATAATACTGAAAAGATTGTTTTATTCTTGGGCTTACTAAAATCAATGCCACATCATACACAAAAAGAATCAGCACAACTAATCCTCAAAAGGAATTTCTTTCTGAAATTTTGTGATTATCATTCTTAAAATGGATTAGATTAGTTTATAAAATTAAAAACAATGCAAGATTCCACAATGCATACATGTGGTAGAACATGATACTATTCATTAGATTGTGACTACCCACAAAGGCTGGGGAATATGTCCATATCTAATGAGATTGAGTTATATAAAACAGAGATGAATCTTATAGCAAAGAATAAGAGTTAAGTAATCAATCTACAAGCCAGCTTGGTAGTAAGAGCCTAAATCAAAAATATTAAAATATATAACACATGTAAAGAATTAGTAAAGCACAAAATATTATATATAATGTGATTTTTTAAAAAAATCATTGTTGAAAGAAAGACACATCTAGTTCTAGCAAAAAAAAAAAATCTGCTTTCTCAGAGGGTGACTATTTGTACGGAAATGATAAAATTTCTGTACAGACATACCTGATTGTAGTTATATTCAAAGAAATGTGAAATATAGAGGACTAATTGATTATAACCTCAATATGAATGACATGATATGACTTAAAAGTTAATAAAAGCTAATCCAATGTAATAATAATGATAATACTACTTAAATTAATTTATTTATTCGGTGCCATACCAATCAAACTACTAAAGGATTATATTATAAAAAGAGGAAAGATAATAGCATAATTCAATTGGAGGAACATGAAGTCAAGAATATCAAGAGAATCAATAAAAATAAATGAAAAGGAAATAATGCCAGATCTCAAAATATACTATTAATTCTGATCATTAAAGCAATTTGGCATTGTGTAAGAAAAAGAGAGGCTGATCAGTGAAATAGATTACATAAACAATGTAGAGAAATTAATGAGCACACCAAAATCCTATCTATTGGGGGAAAGATTCATTATTCAACAAAAAACTGTTGTTAATACTAGAAAGTAATCTGGCAGAAATTAAGTATAAGCACATTATCTTATAATAACAAGAATTCTTAAAATAGGTGATGCAAGCAATTTAGTGGGGCATAGAAGAAATAATCTGACTAAATAAGGAATATAAAGGTTTATAGAAAGTAAAATGAATAATTTTTATTATGTGAAATTAAAATCATTTCTTTGTACAAACAAAAACCAATGGAGTTAAAAGTAGAAGAAAAAGTAAGAAACTAGAAATATATTCAGGAACTTTCTATGATAAAGGTTTCACTTGTTTGATCGATAGAGAATTAAATCAACTTTACAAATATGAGAGCTATTCTTTATTTGACAGCCAAAGAATATAAATAAATATTGGGCAAGTAGAAGGTATAGTGTATTGAAGGTGGGGCCTGGAGTCAGAAAGACCTTCTATTCAGTATATGTGCTGTCAAAGAGAGCAACCTTAATTAAAATTCAACCTTAGTCATTTATAGCTATATGATCCTGATCAAGGCATTTAATTGTGTTTGCCTCAACTTCTTCATCTATAAAAATTAGGAGGAAAAGGAAATGGCAAACCACTTCAGTATCTTTAAAAAGAAAATCCCACATGGGGTCAAAAAGTCAGAAATGATAAAACAGAAACAAATAGACAGTTTTCAGAGGAATAAATCTTAGCTATCAATAGTCATATGAAAAATGCCCCAAATAATTATTTAGGAAAATTCAAGTCACTACCTCATATCCATCAGATTGTTCAGATGACCAAAAAAAAAAAAAAAAAAAAAAAAAAAAAAAAAAAGAGGAAATGACAAATAGTAGAGGGACTTTGGAAAAACAGTGGAAAAAACACTCATATATAATAGTTAACTAATACTAACATTTCTTTTTTCAATAGCATTTTATTTTTCCAAATACATGTAACGATAGTTTTGAACATTCATTTTTTTCTCCCCCCCTCCTGTATCTCCTCCTCCACAAGCAATCTGATATAGGTTATGTGCAATACATTTAAAGATATTTCTATTTGACATGTTGTGCAAAAAAAAATCAGACCAAAGGAGAAAACATAAAGTGAAAATATTATGCTTCAAATTATATTCAGTCCATAGTTCCCAATTCTATTGGATTGTCTTGGATCACTGAATTGCTGAGAAGAGTTAAGACCATTATAATGGATCATCACATAATCTTGCAATTACTATATACAATGTTCTCTTGATTCTGCTTGCTTCACTCAGCAATAGTCCATATAAACTCAGGAGTAGTTCATGTAAGTCTTTCTAGGCTTTTCTGAAATCAACCTTCTCATCATTTCTTACAGTATACAGAATGCTACAGAATACTGTAGTAGAAACAGTATTCTACTACATTCATATACCATAATTAGTTCAGTCATTTCCTAATTGATGGTCATTCCCTCAATTTCTAATTCCTTGCCACTAAAAAAATAAAAATGCTGCAGCACACATTTTTGCCCATCTGGTTCCTTTTCCTTCTTTTATGATCTTTTTTTGTGATAGAAACTCCAGTGAAGACACTGGATAAAAAGATATGCACAATGTTTTATAGCCCTTTTGGCATAGTTCTAAATTGCTCTCCAGAACAGTAGGATCATTTCAAAACTGCACCACCAATGCATTACTGACCCAGATTCCCTATATCCCATTCTACATTCATCATTATCTTTCCCTGTTATCTTAGCTAATTGGATAGGTATGAGTTGGTACATCAGAATTGTCTTAATTTGCTATTTCTCTAATCAATAGTGATTTAGAGCATTTTTCATATGACCATGAATAACTTTAATTTCTTCATCTGGAAATGAACTGTTCATACACTCTGACCTTTTATAAATTGGGGAATTAGTCCTGATATTTGGAAAGCCATTTGATATTATGCCCAAAAAGCTATTAAACTGTGCATACCCTGTGATTGAGTAACATGGTCACTGTCTATATGTCAAAAAGATCGAAGAAAGAATTAAAGACTTCTACATTTTTACACTTGACTTTTTTTTTATTTTTCTCAATTATATGTAAACAAAAGATTTTTTAAAATTTTACTTAAAATTTTAAACTTAAGCTTATTTCCTCTTCCCCTTTTTTAAGAAAAGAAGCATTTTCATATAAGAAAGTTAAAAAAAATAGCATACTTGAATCTCTATTCAGACTCCATAAGCTCTTTCTCTGGAGGTAGATATTATTATTTCATCATATGCCCTTCGGAATTATCTTGGATCATTGTATTGTTAAGGATAGCTAAGACATTCACAACTGATCATCATGAAAAATTATTTTTACTGTTTACAATGTTTATTTCCACTCACTTCACTTTGCATCAGCTCATGAAAGTTTTCCCAGATTCTTCCTGAAACCATCCCTGTCATCATTTCTAAGATGAAAATATTCTATCACAATTATTTACCACAACTCGTTCAACCACTTCCAATTGATTAGCAGCACCTCAAATTCTAATTTTTTGAGAACACAAAAAGAATTGCTATCAATGGTAAACTCTGAGGGACTTCCAGCCAAAATGGCAGAGAGGAGGCACCCATCTTCTTAAGCTTTGCGTGTTTTCTCAGAATTTAATTCATGAGAAACCTCAGAATTAGTGCTTGACTGAAAAAAAAACACAAATAATTACCAAGAGAAGACATCCTTGAAATTTGCCAGAAAAGGTCTGTTTTTGCTCAAGGGCAGGGATAGTTTTAGGTCGGGCAGAGGCTGAGGACAGGCAGGGGCAGCAAGAGCACAGCAGGTACCTCACAGCTGAGCAGACCTGAAGAAGGTGGGGTGTGATTTCAGCCATCTCTGCGGGAAGAGCTTTACTACAGTATTGGATACTTTGCCCTGACAGTAAGCCAGTAGACAAGCAGAGAAGCTAAAAACACAGGGGGTGAAGAGTACAACCATGAACAGTTAGGGTCTCTAAGGGAGCTAGCCACCCTTCCCCCCACACAATCTCTCAGCATGATCTCAGAGTCTCAGAATGCAAGCACAGCACAGCCATTGCTGTCCTGCTTGTGCCTCACTGCTGCCCCTCCTTCCCTCCCCCCCCCTCCATAGTCTGTAGAGGAAGCTTGGTAACACCAGGCAGCCCCTCCACACACACAAAAAAGCAGATTCCATTTTTTTGGTAGTTTGTCTTCTTTTATTCTTCTCTAAAAAAATGAGCAAAAAATTTAAACGTACCTTAACCATTGATAGCTTCTATATGGTTAGAGAGCAGACTTAAAATCCTGAAGAGACTAAAGACACTGTCTCCAGATGAATCCCCAAAGGAGGATATCATCTGGTTTTCCACACAGATGACTCTCATAGAAGAAATTAAAAAGGCTCTCTCAAGAGAGCTAGAAGAAAAATGGGAAAAGGAAAGGAAGGCTTGGCAAGAGAGTCTGGATAAGTCATTCCACTCATTTAAAAACAGAGTGGATAAAGAAATCAAATCCTTGAAAAATAGAATTAGTGAACTGGAAAAAGAAAATAGCTCTCTAAAAAATAAAATTGGCAAAATGGAAAAAAATTCCATAGAACAAAACATTGTTTTATTTAAAACATTTAAAAACTCAATTGGACAATTAGAAAAAGATATTTAAAAAATGAGTGAAGAAAATACTTCATTAAAAATCAGAATCGAACAAATGGAATTGAATGACTCGAGGAGACACCAAGAATCACTGAAGCAAAACCAAATAATAATAATAATAATAATAATAACAATGGGAAAAAATGTCAAATATCTTCTTGGGAAAACAACAGACCTAGAAAATAGATCTAGGAGAGACAATCTGAGAATTATTGGACTCCCTGAAAAATATGATGAAAAAAAGAGCCTGGACACAATTTTCCAGGAAATTATCAAAGAGAACTACCCAGAAGTCATAGAAACAGAGGCTAAAATAGACATTGAAAGAATTCATTGATCACCTACTGAAAGGGCTCCTAAAGTCAAAACACCAAGAAATATAGTGGCCAAATGCCAGAACTTTTATAAGCAACACAAAGAGAAATGTACTATATAAAAATTAAGAGCCATACTGTAAGATGATCAGCTATGAATGACTCAGCTATTCTCAGCAGTGCAATGATACAAGACAAAGATGAAAAGTTTTATAATGAAAAACACTATCCATTTCCAGAGAAATAATTGATTGTGTCTGAAGAGAAATTGAAGAATAGTTTTTAAAAATCTTTACTTTTCTTGAAGGTTTATTTTTCCTTTTTGTTATGTTTTCCTTCATAACATGACTAATATGGAAATATTTTGTATAACTACACTGTATAAACTGTATTGTATGGTTATACTACTTGAGGAGGAGAAAGAGAGGAAGAAAATTTGAAATTTAAACATTTGCAGGGGAATGTTATGTTAATTTTTACATATAACAAGAAGAAAATGAAATACTAAATCAATTCAAAAATAAAATACCAGTTAGTTAGATCTGATTTGATGTGAAAAGTTTTGTAATTATCTTCATAGAGTTCCTGAATTTTTTCATAACAAGTAGACACCCAGATATTTTACATGATCTATAGTTATTCCAAGTGGAATTTCTCTATCTCTTGCTGTTAGAATTTGTTGATAATCCATAGAAATGCTGATGATGTATGTGGGTTTATTTTATATCCTGTGACTTTGCTAAAGTTAATTGAAAGTACTTTTTAAGTTGATTCTCTAAGGTTCTCTAAATATATCATCATATCATCTGCAAAGAGAAGTAGTTTTGTTTCCTTGTTACCTATTCTAATTCCTTCAATTTCTTTTTCTTCTCTTACTGCTTAAACTATCATTTTTAGCATAATATTGAGTAATAGTGGTGATAACAGGCATCCTACTTTCACCCCAACAATCTTATTTGGAAGGCTTCAAACATCCTCATTATAAATAATGTTGCTAATGCTTTTATTTTTATTTTTTTTATTTTTTTTTATTTAATAGCCTTTTATTTACAGGATATATACATGGGTAACTTTACAGCATTAACAATTGCCAAACCTCTTGTTCCAATTTTTCACCTCTTACCCCCCCACCCCCTCCCCTAAATGGCAGGATGACCAGTAGATGTTAAATATATTAAAATATAACTTAGATACACAATAAGTATACATGACCAAAACATTATTTTGCTGTACAAAAAGAATCAGACTCTGAATTATTGTACAATTAGCTTGTGAAGGAAATCAAAAATGCAGGTGTGCATAAATATAGGGATTGGGAATTCAATGTAATGGTTTTTAGTCATCTCCCAGAGTTCTTTTTCTGGGTATAGCTAGTTCAGTTCATTACTGCTCCATTAGAAATGATTTGGTTGATCTCGTTGCTGAGGATGGCCAGGTCCATCAGAACTGGTCATCATATAGTATTGTTGTTGAAGTATATAATGATCTCCTGGTCCTGCTCATTTCACTCAGCATCAGTTCGTGTAAGTCTCTCCAGGCCTTTCTGAAATCATCCTGTTGGTCATTTCTTACAGAACAGTAATATTCCATAATTTTCATATACCACAATTTATTCAGCCATTCTCCAACTGATGGACATCCATTCAGTTTCCAGTTTCTAGCCACTACAAAAAGGGCTGCCACAAACATTCGTGCACATACAGGTCCCTTTCCCTTCTTTATAATCTCTTTGGGATATAATCCCAGTAGTAACACTGCTGGATCAAAGGGTATGCACAGTTTGATAACTTTTTGAGCATAGTTCCAAACTACTCTCCAAAATGGTTGGATTCGTTCACAACTCCACCAACAATGAATCAATGTCCCAGTTTTCCCACATCCCCTCCAACAATCATCATTATTTTTTCCTGTCATCTTAGCCAATCTGACAGGTGTGTAGTGGTATCTTAGAGTTGTCTTAATTTGCATTTCTCTGATTAATAATGACTTGGAGCATCTTTTCATATGACTAGAAATAGTTTCAATTTCTTCATCTGAGAATTGTCTGTTCATATCCTTTGACCATTTTTCAATTGGAGAATGGCTTGATTTTTTATAAATTAGAGTTAATTCTCTATATATTTTGGAAATGAGGCCTTTATCAGAACCTTTGACTGTAAAAATATTTTCCCAGTTTATTGCTTCCCTTCTAATCTTGTCTGCATTAGTTTTGTTTGTACAAAAACTTTTCAGTTTGGTATAATCGAAATTTTCTATTTTGTGATCAGTAATGATCTCTAGTTCTGCTTTGGTCATAAAGACCTTCCCCTTCCACAGGTCTGAGAGGTAAACTATCCTATGTTCCTCTAATTTATTAATAATTTCATTCTTTATGCCTAGGTCATGAACCCATTTTGACCTTATCTTGGTGTACGGCGTTAAGTATGGATCAATGCCTAGTTTCTGCCATATTAGTTTCCAATTTTCCCAGCAATTTTTATCAAACAGTAAGTTCTTATCCCAAAAGCTGGGATCTTTGGGTTTGTCAAAGACTAGGTTGCTATATTTGTTGACTGTTTTATCCCTTGAACCTAATCTATTCCACTGATCAACTAATCTATTCCTTAGCCAATACCAAATAGTTTTGGTAACTGCTGCTCTATAATATAATTTTAGATCTGGTACAGCTAAGCCACCATCATTTGATTTTTTTTTTATTAATTCCCTTGAAATTCTTGACCTTTTGTTTTTCCATATGAACTTTGTTGTTATTTTTTCTAGGTCATTAAAATAGTTTTTTGGGAGTCTGATTGGTATAGCGCTAAATAAGTAGATTAGTTTAGGTAATATTGTCATTTTTATTATATTTGCTCGCCCTATCCAAGAGCATTTAATATTTTTCCAATTGGTTAGATCAGACTTAATTTGTGTGAAAAGTGGTCTGTAATTTTGCTCATAAAGTTTCTGATTTTCCCTTGGCAGATAGATTCCTAAATATTTTATATTATCAGTAGTTACTTTAAATGGAATTTCCCTTTGTAACTCTGACTGTTGGATTTTGTTAGTGATATATAAGAATGCTGATGACTTATGTGGGTTTATTTTATAACCAACAACTTTGCTAAAGTTGTGGATTATTTCTAATAACTTTTTAGCAGAATCTCTGGGGTTCTCTAAGTATACCATCATGTCATCGGCAAAGAGTGATAATTTGGCTTCCTCATTGCCTATTCGTATTCCTTTAATCTCTTTGCTAATGCTTTTAGAAAAGCACTACTTATCATTTTAAGAAAAGCTCCATTTTTTCTTATGCTCTTGTGTGTGTGTGTGTAAGTATATGTTTGTGTGTATGTGTTTAATAAGAAGTGCTATATTTTGTCAAAAGTTTTTCTACACTATTGGGAAAATTATATTATTTCAGACTGTTTATTGATAAGGTAAATTATGCTAATAATTTTCCTATTTTCCTAATATTGAACCAGTCCTGCATTCCTATTATAAATCCCACCTGACCATATTGTATTATTCTGATGATAAATTGCAATAATTTCTTTGCTAATATTTTATTTAAAATTTTCACTTTGATATTTATTGGGTAAATTGATCTATAATTTTCTTTCTCATTTTGTTTCTGTTGATTTATGTGTCAGCCCCATATTTGTGTCATAAAATGAATTTGATAAGACTTTACCTTTATTTCCAAATAGCTCATATAATATTGGGATTTTTTTTTAAGTTTGGTAGAATTTACCTGTAAATAAATCCATCTATCCCTGAATATATTTTCTTAGAGATTTTATTGATAGCTCATTCAATTTTTTCCCCTAAAATGGGGTTATATAAATATTTTGTTTCCTCTTCAGTGAAGGAGAATGATTTATGTATTTCTGTGAATATTCATCTATTTCACTTAGATTATCATATTTATAAACATACAGATGGGCAAAATATCTCTGAATTATCACTTCAATTTCCTTTACATTTATGTTGAATTCACCCTTTTCATTTTTAATACTATTAATTTGGTTTTCCTATTTCTTTTTTCTAATCAAATTAACCAAAGGTTTATCTATTTTATTGAGGGTTTTTTTTTTTTTTTGGTCATTAAACCAGCCCTTAGTTTCATTTTTTAGTTCAATAATTTTCTTATTTTTAATGACATTACTCTCTCATTTTACTTTTAGAATTTCCAATTCAGGAATGTGCCTGCTATATTCCTTAGAGTTTTCATTTTGGGATTTATTGCAGGAAGTAATCTGTAGATTTTTTCAATTACTATTTTGCCCTCTGGTTCTTGGTTACAGGGCAATTTTCCTTGATAATTTCTTCAAAGGTGCTGTTCAGAATCTTTTGTTAATCATGACTATCAGGTAGTCCAATAATTCTTAAATTATCTCACCTGGATCTGTTTTCCAGGTTGCTTTTTTTTCCTGATGATGTATTTTCCATTTTTTTCTATTTTTTTCATTCTTTTGATTCTGTTTGAATGATTATGTAGAGATTGTCCTATAAAGTCATCAGCTTCTACTTGCCCAATACTAATTTTTAAGAATTTATTTTCTTGAATTAACTTTTATATCTCCTTTTCCATTTGACCAATTCTACTTTTAAAAGTTGCTTTCTGGGACAGCTAGATGATACAGTGGAGATAGTGTGAGCCCTGAAGTCAGAAGGACCTGAGTTCAAATTTGATTTCAGCCACCTAACACTTCTTAGTTGTGTAAACCCAGGCAAGTCATTTAACCCCAGTTGCCTTAACAACAAAAAAAAGTCTACAACAGTTGCTTTCTTCAGTTAATTTTTGGACTTCCCCCCAAGTTGTTGACTCTTTTTTTTTCATAATTCTCTTGTAAACCTCTGCTCATTTCCTTTACCCATTTTTAATCTATTTCTCTTACTTGATTTTTAAAATCTTTTTTGACATTTTGCTAGAGGACTTTTTGAATTTTAGACCAATCCATATTTCCCTTTGAAATTTTGCATGTAAGCATTTTACCATGGTTGTTCTTTTCTGAGTTTGTGTTTAGATCTTCCTTGTCACTATAATAGTTTTGTATATTTCGAGCTTTTTATATATTTTTTGCTCACTTTTTATACCTGATCTCTGCTCCTGAGGTTCTGGAGGCACTGTTCCAAGCTACTTGCACTTGGGGACATTGTTTCAGTTTCCTGGCTTTCTTCACCAGGATTTATGGGATTTGTAGTGTTCCCATTACACTAGGATGATCCAACCCAATCATTCTGGTTAAGCTCTGGATTCTGCTGCATTGGACGAAAGACTTCACAACTGACCTGATGTACCACTGGACTACTGACTCAGGACTGCAGAACCTTGGTTGCTGATCTGTGATGTGACTAAGAGCCTTCTGCTAACTTGTCACTATATCACCTACATTGTTCTCTGCTCTCCTTTTATCCAAGTAAAACAGATCTTTTCCTGAAGTCCTAAGTTACCTTGGGCTGGAAAATGTCTTCACTCCATCTTTGGGTGGATTTTCTGACTTCAGAATTCTTTTAGAATTTTAGAATTAAGAATTGTTTTAGAAGAAAACTAAGGCAAGCTTAGGCAGCTTCCTGATTTCTTTTAGTTATTTCCCCCTAATTATTTCTTGACTTTCAGTTTTATATTAAAGTTGGGATTTTCGGGAGAAAAGGGGTGAGTGGTGTGGGAAAAGGTAGACTATCCCAAGTTTTGGGCTTTCTTGCTTCTGTTTCCAGAGCTGGGATTCTTTATATTTTTTGGTGCTTACAAGGTAATATCCTGTAGTTAATAGTGCTAGCACTCTTCTCTACCCTGTAATTGTAACCAAGTACCCTGGTCTCCTGCAGCCAGAGTTGCTAGTGCTTATTTTGTTTTGGAATTTAGAACAGTATCCCTACTTCCCAGTGAGAGACCAAATATACTCCTCTCTTTTCTGGAACCATAACCTAAGCATCTTATCCCCTGAACAAATTCCTTGTTCTTTTTGGACATAGACTATGACTCAGAAATGTATCAGGGTCCTGAACCCAGTGCCATCAAAGGGTCCCTGGAATCTCTTTCTGATCAGTTATCCATCTCCTCACCACCATTAGCCATTAGTATCATCACCACCTACACATATCAAGGGCTGAGAATTCCTGAAGAGGCTATTGCTGATAATGTAGCTGCCTTGAAGTACTGGCCTACACTGTCTAGGCTGTGTTCCTGGGGACCACCACCACTCTATTGACACAGACCTTTCCTGTTGATCTCCTAAGTTGTCTTGGACTAAAAACTCATTTTCCTGAATTTTTTTTCTTTCATCACATCAGAATTTGCTTTGAAGTATTACTTTAGAGTTGTTTGGGAACTCTAGGGAATTTTAGAGAACTTGGGTAAGTGCTTCTCAATCCCACTAGTGATCTTAGCCACTCCTATGATAAAAATAATTATAGGAACTCTTTTTGTGGTGACAAAGAATTAGAAACTGAGATTTTCATCAAATAGGGATTTACTGAATAAGCTATGGTAGATAAAAGTAATGTATTATGTGCTGCTATGGAAACTTACTTGAACTGACATAAAATGAATTGAACTTGGTGACATATTGTCCAGATTCTGTCTATTTGTATCCCACAACATCTGAAAAATTACGTTCATTTCTGAGTCCCATAATTTAAAAGGAACAGAAGTGTACCATAATTGATAGAGGGCTAGTCTTAGTGTCTAGAAATCTTGTGTTCAAGTCCTCTCCTTTTCATATACTAACTAGGTAGTCACAAGCAACTCATTTAACAATTTCTTGGCCTGAGAACATCTGCAATACTATAGATTATAGAGAAGTTAATAATAGTCTGTTTAAGTGGATAAAATTTCAATACTTTAATGTTGTAATCAATGACAGAACAAGAATTAACATACACCCTCCCCATAAAAGTAAAGAAAAACAAGCATATATCCAGATGAAGACAACTAGGATCATGAAAAATCAGAAAGTCATATCATTCAAACAACTTTCAAAAGATTAGGATTTGTTCAGTCTTGAAAAAGTTAGTAAGAAATGCTATCCATTTTTTCCCAGGCAGCAAGGTGATGTAGTGAGTAGACTACTAGGATTAGAATCAGAAATGCTCATTCAAATGTGGCCCCAGACACTTACTAGCTGTGTAATTCTAGGTACCTTAACCTTTTTTGTTTCAGCTTCTTCATCCAAAAAGTGAACTAGAGAAGGAAATGGCAAATTACTCTATCTAGTAACCTTGCAAAGAAAACCCTGAATGAGGTTATGAAGAGTCAGACATGATAGAACAACAAATCCATCTCTAGTCATTTGTAGAACTGTGATGTTAAAATAAGGGAAGATTTGTACAACATTTTCCCAAAGAACCTGAATAGATCAAATGGATATCTATGCTGATAAAAATACAAATAGAAACATAAATAACAATATTATAGTGGTAAAACACCAGAGTAGGAGCTATAAAACTTTGTAATAACAATATACTTTATTCTTCCATTTTGTGATTTTGGGCTCTAAGTCTGTTTTTACACTTTGTCTATCTCAGTTTCTTCATCTGCAAAATAACTGGTGTATACTAAATGTCCATTTCTTTTCTAATGTCTTATGATCCAAAAAATAATTCCTCACTTAAAGGCTATAGGATCCTAAATCCACTCTGACACTTCAATTTAAATATGAAGAAATTGAGGTCCAGAGAATGTCAAGTGACTTGTCCAACATTACACAGGTAGTAAGTTTCAGAAGCTGGGTTAGATTCAAAGTTGTCCAACTTCATAGTCAACACCAGGCTACCTCCTATATTAAAAAAAAAAAAAAAGTATGGAATCTATATTGCAGAAGGGATTCTTTCATCAGGGAGAAGGTTAGAAAAGATATTTTCTAACTCTAAAGTTTATGATTTTATGTTTCTACTTTTTGGCACAAGGAATTCAGTATAAATACAAAATCCTTAAATCATGATGGCATATCCTTTATGCACTGTGTTCTTATCTGATATGTGGGAACATTCTTTTCTGAATATTTCTCTTTTTTATTCTCAGCAAAGTAGGAATTGTCCTTGGCTTGCACACGTGACATTCTTTGAATGACTTCCATTAGTGGTACTTGAGCTTCAATAGCTGACAGAAGAGTCACTTTTCTGTTGGATAGGGTTTCGGAGGGCCATAAAAGGATTAAACAGATTTAGAATATAAAAATGTGCAAAGTAACTTTATTACAATGGTTAACATATTTCCCCGAACAATTAATTGAATGCTACCAGAAGTGTTAGATTATGAAGGGATCAAAGAAAGCTCTTACATTCGACTGAGCTATTTCAGATGTCTGAGTTTCTCCATATCTCTGGCCCAGAGAATGGGCAATTTGTGAGGAACTAAAGATTTTAAAGGCCATACTCAGGCATGTCCTTTCATGTGATATCAAAGAAACTTTGATTTTTGGAGTCTAACCTCAATTTTCATATTCTCCCATCCAGTCAAACTACATACTGAATGCAAGAAAGAATACTTAGCAATGATAAGAACATAAGTGATTTTATTCTGTTTTGGACAAACTTATCCTTTTATATTCGTGACAAGCAAGCTGATTTTATTTATGGGATCTTCTTTTATGAGCTATGGCAGACTTGCCAATCAAATGACTCCATTACTTTTCAGTATTTGCCCCTCTGAGTGTTTCCTTGCCTGAGAATCACCCTTATTGAAAACTTAAAAGGGTCCCCCTAGGCCATCCTCGGTTCTTTCTTGAAAACTAGACAGAAAGAGAAATTCAAGCATCCTCCCCTTAGACAATGAAGGTTAGACAGCTAAAGGGTATAGATTCAACTACTGTCCTTTATGAAACAAAGATTTTTACATCATTCTTTAAAAAAATAAATGCAAATATTTATAAAGCATTTTATAATATATAAAATCTCCTTCTCTTAACACTACTATAAAATGGATGATGCAAATATTATCTTCATTTAATTTGAGGTCCCCAGAATATTCTGTGTACTTGTGTACATGGATCTTTGCACTATAAGAGCCAAGTCTGACGAGAACCTTACTAGATCCCATGATAATAAGAATGACAAAGAAAATTTTATGCAAGAGAGAAGAAAGTCCTTAAAAAAGATTTGTAAACATTGTAAGTCACATTCAGCTTCATGTTTAAGTTTCTTAAAGTAGGTGATAAAAAGCTTCTGAGGATCAAGGATTATTTTTCGCAATTCTCTGACCCATATATTACCCAGCATAGCTAAAACCAAAACAGGCCCTCTTGATGCTAAATTTTGACCAAGGAATTGATTGAATCGGGAAGTTAGACAGATTTGGGATTAAAATGAAACAAATAAGATTCACAATCCTGAGACAGAACATTCCTTAAACTAAAGGTGATACCTAGGACACAGAAGCATAGGGAATCTACCTTTGTAAGGAAGTGTTCTAGTCTGACAGCTGGATAGGGCCAAACCTTTTTTTTTTTTTTTTTTTTTTAATAGCCTTTTATTTACAGGATATATACATGGGTAACTTTACAGCATTAACAATTGCCAAACCTCTTGTTCCAATTTTCACCTCTTAACTCTACCTCCCTAGATGGCAGGATGACTAGTAGATGTTAAATATATTAAAATATAAATTAGATACACAATAAGTATATATTGACAAAACGTTATTTGTTTACAAAAGAATCAGACTCTGAAATATTGTACAATTAGCTTGTGAAGGAAATCAAAAATTCAGGTGGGCATAAATATAGGATTAGGAATTCAATGTAATGGTTTTTAGTCATCTCCCAGAGTTCTTTTTCTAGGGCATAGCTAGTTCAGTTCATTACTGCTCCATTAGAAATGATTTGTGATCTCGTTGCTGAGGATGGCCTGGTCCATCAGAAATGGTCATCATATAGTATTGTTTATTGAAGTACATAATGATCTCCTGGTCACTGGTCATTTCACTCAGCATCAGTTACAGATGTAAGTCTCTCCAGAACCTTTCTGAAATTATCCTGTTGGTCATTTCATTAAGAGACAGTAATATTCCATAATATTTATATACCACAATTTATTCAGCCATGTCTTCAAGCTGATGTACATCCATTCAGTTTCAGTTTTTACATTATACCCAAAAGGGCTGCTCACAAACATTCTGTGCTACATTACAAGGTCCCTATCCCTCCTTTATAATCTCTTTGGGATATAATCCAGCAGTAGCATCTAGCTTGGATCAAAGGTATTCTGCAACTAAAGATTTGATAACTTTTTTAGCATAGATTCCAAACTACTCTCCAAAATGGTTGGATTCGTTCACAACTCCACCAACTTTTTTAATGCTTTATCAATGTCCAGTTTTCCCATCATCCCTCCAACAATCATCATTACTTTTTTCCCTTGTCATCTTAGCCAATCTAGACAGGTAGTGTAAGTAGGTATCTTAGAGTTGTTCTTAATTTGCATTCTTGATTAATAATGACTTGTGAAGCATCTTTTCATGACTAGAAATTGTTTTCAATTTCTTCATCTGAGAAATCAATAGTCTGTTTATATCCTTTGACCATTTTCAATTGAGAATGGCGATTTTTATAAATTAGAGTTAATTCTTCTATATTTTGGAAATAGGCCTTTATCAGTAACAACTTGACTGTATAGAAATATTTTCCACTTTGTATTGCTTCCTTCTAATCTTGTCTGCATTGGTTTTGTTTGTACAAAACTTTTCAGTTTGTTGTAATCGAAATTTTCTATTTTGGATCAGTAAATGATCTATAGTTTCATCTTTGTCAATAGTAATAGCCTTCCTTTTACATACAGGTCTGAGAGGTAAATATCCTATTCTCTAACTTATACATTAATAATTTCAGTTTTTATGCCTAGGATCTTGAACCATTTTGACCTTATCTTTGGTGATAACGGTTTTAAGTATGGATCAATGCCTAGTTTCAATGCAGGTATTAGTTTTCCAATTTTTCGCATAGTTTTATCAAACAGTAGTTCTTATCCCTAAAAGTTGGGATCTTTGGGTCTATCAAAGATAGGTTGCTATATTTGTTGATGTTATTATCCCTTGAGACCTAATCTATTCACTGATCAATAATCTATTGTTAGCTAGATTCAATGAAATTTAGTCTTTGGTCATTACAGTGTTTCTATTGCTTAATTTTGTTAATTCTTAGGATCTGATTTATTTCATCATTAGTGCCATTTTTTTATTCTTAAAATTCGGTTTGATGGAATAGTTCTTGCTACCTTTTTGTTTTTTCCATGAATTTTTCGGTAGAACTGTGTGGTTGTTAATTTTTAGGATCATGTAAATCATAGTTTTTGCTGAGCTCCTGATTGGTTAGAGGTAAATAAATATGATTATGTTTTTGGTTTATGTGTCATTTCTTATTATATTTGCGTTCATGACTCCGTATGCCTTTTTTTTAATTTTTTTGAGCATTTAATATTTTTCCAATTAGGATAGTGGATCAGATTTAATTTGTAGTTTCTGAAAAGTGTGTCTATGTAATTTTGCTCATAAAAGTTTCTGATTTTCGCTTGGCAGATAGATTCTTAATATTGTTACATTATTTGATAGTTACTTTAAATGGAATTTCTCTTTGTAAATCTGTGACTGTTGTTGTTTTTGGTGAGTGTTTTGATATATAAGAGATGTGTTTGAGGATGTTGATTTCTTATGTGTTGGTTTATTTTTTGGTGATAATCTTTCTTAGTTTTGGCTAACTGTTGTGCTAAATGTTGTGGATTGTATTTGCTTTCTTGGGTTTTTGAATAATTGTTTATGATTTTTGCAGAATGGCTTTCATGTGTTGGATTTTATAAGTTTGAATGAATTGCTGGTATGTAAAGTGAGTGTTTTTATAATTTGGTTTTCTTTCATTTTGCCTGGATTTTCTTTTCCTGTTAAATCTTTTGCTTTTTGTCTTTATTGCTATAGCTAAAGAGTTTTATTGATACAATGATTAAATATAACGGTGATAGTGGGACCTTGTTTTTACGTTTTTGTGGGAATGGTTGCAGGTTTGTTTCCTTATATATGATGTTTGATGTGTTTTAAATAGATGTGCTGTATTATTTTTAATGGAAAAGTCATTTATTCTATACTCTCAAGTGTTTTTAAGTAGGAATGGATGTTGGATTTTTTATAAATGCTTTTTCTGTATCATTGTGAGGATGATATATGGTTTTTTTATTTGTTATTAAATGGCTAATTATATGGTATGTTTTCTAATATTGAACATTTCCTGCATTTCTGGTATAAATCTTTGATATATGTATGTATCTTGGAGATGATTTTTCTTGATGTTTTTGCAATATCTTTTAAGATTTTGCATCAGGTTATTCATGTGGGGGATTGGTTATAATTTTACTTTCTCTGTTTTCATACTGGTTTGGTATTAATGTTCGTGTTGATGAAGGAATTTGGTAGGATCTTTCATTCCTTTTTATCAATAATTGTGATATAGTATTAGGGGCCAATTGTTTCGTTAAATGTTGGTAAATTCACATGTAAATCCATTTGGTCCTGGGGATTTTTTTTAGGGAGTTGTTTAATTGCCTGTTTTTTTTTTTCTGAAATGGGATTTCACAATTTACTTCCTCTCTGTTAGTTTTGGAAGTTTTGTTTTTTAGGTAGTATCCATTTTTAGGTTACAAATTTATTGGCATAAAGTTGAGCAAAATAATCTTTTTTTCTAATTTCTTTCTTGGTGGAAAGTTCTCCTTTTCATTTTAAGACTACTAATTTCATTTTCTCCTCCTTTTAATAGATTTACAAAGGTTTATTCTATTTTTTGTTGGTTTTTTCATAGAACCAATCTCTTAGTTTTTAATTAGTTCAATAGTTTTTACTTTCAATATTTTTTAATTTCTTCCTTTTAATTTTTAGAATTTCAATTTAGTATTTGATTGGGGGTTTTAATTTGGTCTTTTTATTGTTTTTTAGTTGCAAGTAATTTCATTAATCTTTTCTTGTTCTTGTTTATTCAAGTAAGCCTTTAAGGAATAAAATTTTATTACACTTTGGCTGTCATCCAAGATTTTGTATGATGTCTTCATTGTCATTATCTTGAGTGAAATTTATTAATTGTATCTATAATTTGTCTCTTCACCCAATCATTCTTTAAGATGAGATTGTTTAGTTTCCAATTACTTTTTGGTCTATTTCCCTAATTTTTTGTTGAATGTAGTTTTAT
This sequence comes from Sarcophilus harrisii, assembly GCF_902635505.1. Taxonomy (NCBI): domain Eukaryota; kingdom Metazoa; phylum Chordata; class Mammalia; order Dasyuromorphia; family Dasyuridae; genus Sarcophilus; species Sarcophilus harrisii. The sequence continues at coordinate 373,538,532 of NC_045426.1, read as the reverse complement.
TTGCATCATGATTCTGAAATCGAAAGCATTTATATTTCTGCTTTCTGCATTTAACTTTTGAGGTCTTTATGTCCTAATATATGGTCAATTTTTGAATAGGTTCCTATGAATGCTGAGAAGAAAGTATATTTCCTTTTATCTCCATTCAATTTTCTCAAAGATCAACTATACCTAATTTTTCTAATATTCTATTTACTTCTTTAATTTCTTTCTTATTTGTTTTGTGGTTTTGATTTGTCTATTTCTGAGAGTGCAAGGTTGAGATCTCCTATATTACAATTTTGTTGTTGTTTTTCTTGCAACTTCTTAACTTCTCCTTTAGGAAGTTGGATGCCATGCTTACTTGGTGCATATATGTTTAATATTGATATTAGCTTGTTGGTTTATGTCCTTTTAGCAGGATGTAGTTTCCTCCTTATTCTTTTAATTAGATCAATTGTTTTACTTTTGCTTGATCTAGATAAGTGATGGCTACTTCCTCTTTTTGATTTCACCTGAAGGCATAATAGATTTTGCTCCAGCCTTTTATTGCTTTTACTCTATATGTATTCCTGTCTTAAAATGTGTTTTTTGTAAATAACATATATCGTAGGGTTCTGACTTTTTGATCCTAGTCTGCTATTCTCCTTCTTTTATGGGGGAAATTATCCATTCACATTTACAGTTAAATTACTAAATTGTTTTCCTACCATCCTAATAACCCCAGATTGTGCTTTACTTATTCTTGCCTCCCAACCCTCTTATTCCCCTTTTAAACTTATGTATTCCTCTTGTAACACGATGTTAATCCTCTCTTTATAAGTCCCTCCCTCCCCTTTGAGTCTTTTTCCTTTCCTTCCCTTATTACTCTTTTTTTTCTTTTCCCTTTTCCTCCCCCGTTTTTATTGAGGCAGAGAGAATTTTTCTTAAAACAATATGTCAATTATTTTTTCTTTGAGTAACTCTGATGGAGTAAGATTCACAATGTTCCTCCCCTCTCTAAATTCCTCAGATATGATAAGTTTCCTTTGCCTCTTTTGTGGGATGGGGTTTCTCTCTTTTTCCCTCCTTCCCACCTTATTCTTTGCATCATTCCCTTTTCCATATCTACTTCCTTTTTTATGTTATATCAGTACAATCAAATTTATGACATGTATTCTGTTTGTTATCCACAACAGAAATACAATTCTCAAGAGTTATTTTTACCTTTTTCTGCATCTCTTGAGTTCTATGGTTGGAGATCAAATTTTGTTTAGTTTGTTTTGTTTTCTTAGAAACAAATGGAATTTCATTTGTTTATTAATTCCATCTTTCTTCCTGGAAGAAAATGCTCAGTTTAGCTGGGTAGTTTATTCTTGGCTGTATCCAATTTTTGCCTTTCGTATTCATATTCCAGTGCCCTTTCTTTCCTTTATGATGTTAAGTCAGACCAGATTCTTGGGTGATCCTTATTTGTCAATTCCTGGTCATTTAGAATGTTTTTTTTATTTTTTTTGCTGCTTGTAAAATTTTTTCCTTAATCTGATAGTTTCTGATGAATTTTGCCACAATATTCCTTAGGGGTTTTTATTTTTAGGGTTTCTTTCAGAAGGTGTTGATGAATTCTTTCAATGCCTATTTTACCTTCTGATTCTATTACATCTGGGCAGTTTCTTTGAGTGATTTCTTGTAAAATAGTATCTAGGCTCTTTTTTTTCTATCGTTTTGAAGTCTAATAATCCTAGATTATCTTCCTAGATCTATTTTCCAAGTCTGTCTTTTGCAAGTAGATAATTCATGGTTTTTCCAGTTTGTCAATTTTTTGTTTTGTTGACTGAGTTCTTGCTGTCTCAAATGAATCATTAGTTTCTATTTGTTCAGTTTCTAATTTTTAAGAATTATTTTCTTAATTACTAGTTTTACTTTTTCTTGATATGTCAATTGAGTTTCTAACAGATTCTTTTGCTGGAATTTTTTTCCATTTCACTAATTTTTTTTTAGTGAATTATTTTCTTTCTTCCAATTCTACAGATCCTACTTTTCTTGAGTTTCTTTGTCATTTTCAATTCACAGATCCTGACTTTCTAGTGAATTCTTTTTCTTTCAATTCACAATTTTACTTTCCTGAGATTTTTTATTTTTTCCAATTCACAATTTTGTTGGGTCCTGTCACTTCCTGGGAATTTTTAACTTTTCAATTCTATTTCAGGAAGTTGTTGACTCTTTGTAAGTGCTTCTTTCTCCTTTTCCCCATTTATCTGTCTAACTCTCTTTTGAGACTTTTTAGTGGTCTCTTCTAGGAAGACATCATTGTAAAGAGGGACAGTCTGATGACATTTTTGCTTTTGAGTCTCTTTCAGGGTTTGTGGACCTGCTCTTTTTCTGCATAGAAGCTGTCGATTGTTCTTTTCATCTTTGTATTCATGTTTATAAAAGCCCATTTTAGGGTAGGTTCTCTGCAAGGTGTTACTCAGCTTCCTCTGCAGAGCAGGGAGAAATGTAAACCGGATTTCTGCTCAGTATGGGAGTGACTCTGAGTGAGAGTTTTCCTTCCCCAACAGGAAGTGGATTAGCACTGGCTGAGCTATCAAAGTGCCCAGTTGGGCTGAGTGGAGGTTAGTGGATTGCCCTTGGCTAGAGACTAAGGGTAGAAAGTTCCTGCCCCGGCCAGGATGCCTCTTGTGGGACTGTGAGTCATTAGCTGACACGCAGACTGCAGACCCTGAACTCTGCCCAGAGTCTCTGCTGATTGCAAATCGGCCTTGGAAAAGCTCTAATGGCCTCAAGCCGTGAGCTCCCCTGCAGCAGATTGAGGCTAACCGAGCTGTGTCAACTATGCTGCAGGATCACAACTGTCCCAAGGAAAAGAAAAGCCTGGCGTACTGTAGGGTTGGGCTCGGGCAAGCTATTGCTGAGAGATCTAGTGCTATTAATGGCAGCTTTCATGTTTGAGACTCTCCTCCAGAAGCCTAATTTCTCTTCCAGAGTTGGAGATCTGTGCTGAGTTCGCACCTAGGCCTTGGAAACCATACCTTTTAATGGAGACTGAGATTCAATTCGAGCCGGTGAGTGTTCTACTTTATCTTTATCTTTACGAACTGTAGCAGTCAAGACTATTTTTGAGGCTCGATATAATATTGATAAAGAGGGTAAGAGAAGAGCTTAGAAAGTCGCGTGTGTCTTCTCCACCATCTTGGCTCCGCCCCCAGGATAGGGACAAACCTATAGCCGAACATAGACAGTAATACAATTAGCATGGCAACTGTCCAGTGGTGATCTGCTAGGGTAATGGCTATATTTGGTTAGGAGGGTATTTGAGAAGGGATGACACTCAAAGTTCCATCCCTTTACCAGAGATGAGGTAAATCAGAGTGAGACGTCCCTCTTTATCTCTGCAATCTTAGCTGATAGCTCAACTCCCACCCTTATGAAATGAAATGAGAATAGAAAATGGCCCCAAATTCTTAAGTATTCCTGCTCAAGATGAGATGAGGCTGCCAGGGCACAAAGGAGAAAGTGGAAATTGTGGAATTTGTCTGACTTCTATACACAAACTCCACTGGACCTTAAGTCAGTCAGTCATTCAATAAACATTTATTAAGCATCTTCTGGTGTTCTAGGCTCTGTGATAATCACTGGGGAGGTAGGTGGGGGAGGGTAAAATACAAACAGAACATAGTTCCTCTCCTCAAAGAATTCACAATCTAGTTGGAGAGACAATAAACAAACAAATATTTACAAGACTATATAATGACAAATAAATTAAAGGAGAGAAGACTCTGGAATTAACAGGAGTTGGGAGAAACTTCCTTGTAGAAAGATGGGGTAAGAGTTGGAGCTTCCTGGTAGCTTCTCCAAAGAAGCTAGAGAAATCAGTAGAGAAAAGAGGGAGAACATATTAGATATGGGGGACAGCCAGAGAAAATTCCTAGAACCAAGAAATGTAGAATGTGTTTATGGACCAACAAGGAGTTAAGTATTACTGGATGAAATGGTATATGCCAGGGAATGATATATAAAGAGACTGTAAATATAGAAATATGGAACTTAGCATGTGGAGAGCTTTGAATGCCAAATAGAGCATTTTATATCTTAACTTAGAGGTAATATAGAGCCATTGGAGTTTTTTGAGTGAGGGATAGGAGGGGGATAGGAGGATGGGGATCTTATGCTTTAGGAAAACCACTTAGGCAACTGAATGGCAGATGTATTGGGATAGGCAAAGCCATGAAGCAGGCAGACCAATCAGCCTTCATAACTGAAGCGACATGATAAGTATCTATCTTAGTAGTGACAATGTTAGAGGAGAGTAGGGAAAATTCAAGAGATGTTGCAAAAGAAAAATAAAAAGACCTTGATAACAGATTCCATATGGAGGAAAGGAGGAATGAGAGATAATAGGTAACTGAGGACGACATCTATTTGTGAGTTGAGAAACAAGGTGAATGATATTATATTCAACAATGATGGGTAAATCCTTGGGGTAGGGGTGGATGGACAGGGTGCAGATTGGAAAGAATAGTTCAGACACAAATTTTTGGAAATTTTGAGTTTAAGATGTTTACTGGATGTTAAAAAGCAGTAGAGTTCCAATCCTGGATATCAGTAGAAAAGTTAGGGCAGGACAGGTGCACTTGATAATCATCAGCATAAAAAGGATAATAAGATTTGTGGGAGATAATGAGATTAACAAGTGAAGTAGTACATAAAAAGAAAGAAGAAGGTCCAGGGGAAAAAACCCTATGTGACCCTGATGCTAGAGATCTGACCTGCACTATAATCCAACAAAGAAGACTTGAGAAGGGGTGGCCAGATTAAATGGGAATTATACTCACTTCATTAGAATTTGAATGCTTGGTGGTTACCACCAAGCAAGTGTAACTGTTGAGCTAGCCCCGTTTTCTGAATAACAAATATGCATTTGCCAAAAAACAATTTTTTTTATGAAAAATTGATACAAGGCAAGCGCTCTTAGCTCTTATGGTGGTCAGAAAAAGCAATATAAAGATACTTTCATTGTCTCTTAAGAACTTTGAAATTGATTGCATAGCACTGGCACAGGCCCATCCAACACAGAGTGCTGTCATCAGAGAAGGTGTTTTACTCAAGGAGGAAGAGAAAACTGAAGTGGCTCAAGAGAAATGAAAGATGTATCAAGTTAGAGAATCTGCCCCAAATAGTCCCAAGTATGCATTTTTTGTGTACAAGTTGAGGTAGAGCATTCCAAGCTCATATTGGTCTTATAACTTATAACCAGTCATATTGTAATAGGACTCACATATAGTAGTGAAAAGGACAATAAAAATGGTAGGATGGGAGAAGAAGAAAGACAGGGTGATGCTCTTAAAAAAAAAAAAAAAAAAAAACTAGAGTTAGCTCTACTTTTTGATACTAGGGAGTATCAAGGAGAAGAAGGTGACCAATGCCATCAAAGGCTTCTGAGGGGTCAAGAAGAAGAATAAGAACTGAGAAAAGACTGTAAATTTTGGCAATTAAGAGATTTTTTGGAGACAGAAATGTAAATGTTATGATAAAGTCAGAAGCTAAATTGTAAAGAATTAAGAAGAGGCTAAGAGGAAGACCTAATTAAAGAGGTTTGCCACAAAGAACAGAAGAGATACCTCATGGTAGTTAGCAGGAATGGAAAGATCAATTGTGGGGTTTTTGAGAATATGAGAGAGATGAGTATATTTTGGGAAGGAGTTGGTAGAGAGATAAATGATAAAATGAGGATAACAGAAGTGGCAGTCTATTAGAAAAGGCAGGATGGATTTATTCTAGAGCACAACTGTTCATTCAGCACATCCTATTTTTCTACCTGCAAAGTCTGAGCCTCTCTTAGAAATCTCCATTGGATTTAACATATATTACTGGATCTAACATATATTTTTATCATGTTTAACATATTGGATTACTTGCCATCTTGGGGAAGTGGCTAGGGAGAAAGGGGAGAGAAATTGGAACACAGGGTTTTGCAAGGGTTGATGCTGAAAAATTATCCATGCATATATTTTGAAAATAAAAATCTTTCATAAAAAGTAAAATAAAATAAAATAAAAATTATTTACTCCCCAAAGTTATACAGTTGAGTTATAACAACCTTTTTTCTAAAGATGTGTCCTAAATATGATTTTGGTCTTTAATCCCCACAATTGCAATTAGTCAGTTCATGATTTGCAATGCAGCACAGCATCAGTAGCCAAAGTAAAATTATTATGAAGGTTGTATGGGCAAAAAAGATAGTCCAGTGTCTGAATTAAGAATTTTCAAGTGCCATGATATGCTACCTAATGCCACCACTCATCCTTCAAAAACTTGACTTTTGATGAAGGAGCATTTCAGGAGAACACCCCTGACCTGAAAACACACATACATGTAAATTGGGGACACAATATTTCTTCTTGGCAAGGGTCAAATCTCCATATAGAATCCATAGTGAATCTATAGAAAAATAATGGTAGTGTAGAGGAAAGGTAAATGGGCAGAAAAAGGGTATTGTACTTTCCTTTACATTTACCCACATCTTAACTTGAATCTAGTTAGCAATAATTATCATTTAATATATGTAACTATTGATCTAGAGAGATTAAATGGTCAGGAAGACTAGTGTGGTATAATTTTGGAAATGACCAAAACCTCATTATCCACATCCCACAAATTAAACTAATGAATCTCCAAAATTCTGATATGACCCCATTTCTTTTCTGTCTCTAGATTATCCCTTCTGGTAACATACTAAGTATTTAATTGCCTACTAAGTCTTAGTCCCTGATCACTAATTGTGTATTGGATAACTCCAATTGAATGTCTTGAAGCTTTCCAAATCCAAAAGAAAAAGTATCTCTTCCATGTTCCCAAACTAATCTATCATCTTAAATTCCTTATTTGTTTGGTGGTTTAGTCATTCATTTGTGTCTGATTCTTTGTAACCCCTTGGGCCACAGAATGCTATTTCTCTCATCCTCCACTATCTCTTGAATTCTGCCTAAATTCATATTCTTTGTTTCCATGATATTAATTATCCATCTTATTTTGTTCCATTACCTCCACCTTTTGCCTTCAATCTTTTCCAATAATGCCTATCTTTTTATTATATGACCAAAATATTTAAGTTTTAGCTTTGGTGTTTGACTTTCCAGTAAATAGCCTGAGTTAGTTTCTTTAAATATTGACTGATTTGATCTCCTTGCTATTCACAAGGGATTCTCAAAGATGTTTTCTGCACCACAGTTTGAAAAAGTTGATTCTATGGAGCTCAGTTTTTTGTTTGTTTGTTTGTTTTTATAATTCAGTTCTTACAGCTACACATTACAACTACAAAAACTATAGCTTTGACTAAATGAACTTTTGTCAGCAAAATAATGATTCCTCTTTTTAGTATTCTGCCAAGATGTGCTCTTATTTTCCTTCCAAAAAGCAAGTGTCTTTTTTTTTCATGAATATACTTATGGTTTGCAGCCTAAGACTATAAAATATGATAGTACTTCCAATTTCCTCCCTCTATTTTCCAAAAAGTGATAGGATCAGTTGCCAAAATCTCTGTTATTTGTTTCCAGACTAATATGCTGCTTCCAGATTTCTCCATTTCTATCAAAGGAAGCATACTTCCTCCAGTCTCCCAGATTTGAAATCTTTTTATTATTATTATAGCTTTTTATTTACAAAACATATGCATGGGTAATTTTTCAACAATGACCCTTGCCAAACCTTCTGTTCCAACATTTCCCCTCCTCCTCCCCAACCCCTCCTCTAGATGGCAGATTAGGCAATACATATTAAATATGATAAAGTATATGTTAAATCCAATACATATTTACACAGTTATTTTGCTGCACAAGAAAAATTGGATCTAGAAAGAAAGAAAAAAACCTGAGAAGGAAAAAAAAATGCAAGCAAACAATAACATAAAGAGTGGAAATGCTATGTTGTGGTCCACACTCATTTTCCATAGTTCTCTTTTGGAGTATAACTGATTTTCTTCATTATTGAACAATTGGAACTGGTTTGAAACATCTCATTGTTGAATAGAGCCTTATCCATCAGAGTTGGTCATCATATAATCTTGTTGTTGCCATGTATGATCTCCTGGTTCTGCTCATTTCACTCAGCATCAGTTCATGTAAGTCTCTCTATGCCTCTCTGAAATCATCCTGATGGTCATTTCTTACAGAACAATAATATTCCAAAATATTCATATACCATAATTTATCAGCCATTCTCCAATTGATGGGCATCCATTCAATTTCCAATTACTAACCACTACAAAAAGGACTGCCACAAACATTTTTACACATATGGGTGCCTTAACCTTCTTTAAGATCTCATTGGGATATAAGCCCAGTAGAAACACTGTTGGATCAAAGGATATGCACAGTTTGATAACTGTTTGATCATAGTTCCAAAATGCTCTCCAGAATGGTTGGATTAGTTCACAATTCCACCAACAATATATCGCTGTCCCAGTTTTCCCACATCCCTTCCAACATTCCTCATTATCTTTTCCTGTCATCTTAGCCAATCTGAGAGGTGTGTATTGGTATCTCAGAGTTGTCTTAATTTGCATTTTTTTTCTGATCAATAATGATCTGAAGTACCTTTTCATATGACTAGTAATAGATTCAATTTCTTCATCTGAAAATTCTCTGCTCATATCCTTTGAATATTTACCAATTGGAGAATGGCTTGATTTTTTATAAATTAGAGTCAATTCTCTATATATTTTGGAAATGAGCCTTTATCGGAACCTTTGAATGTAAAAATGTTTTCCAGTTTATTGCTTCCCTTTTAATATTGTCTGCATTTCTTTTGTTTGTATAAAAACTTTTTAACTTAATATTATCAATTGTTTTTATTTTGTGATCAATAATGATCTCTAGTTCTTCTTTGGTCACAAATTCCTTCCTCCTCCACAAATCTGAGAGGTAAACTATCCTATGTTCTTCTAAATTTTTTTATAATCTCATTCTTTATATCTAGATCATGAACTCATTTTGACCTTATCTTGGTATATGGTGTTAAGTGTGGGTCAATGCCTAGTTTCCATCATACTAGTTTCCAATTTTCCCAGAAATTTTTGTCAAATAGTGAATTCTTATCCCAAAAGCTGGGGTCTTTAGGTTTGTCAAACACTAGATTGCTATGGTTATTAGCAATTTTGTCTTGTGAACCTACCGTATTCTACTGATCAATTAGTCTATTACTCAGCTAGTACCAAATGGTTTTGATGACCACTGCTTTACAATATAGTTTTAGATCTGTTACAGCTAGGCTACCTTCATTTGATTTTTTTTTCTATTAATTCCCTTGAAATTCTTAAACTTTTGTTCTTCCAGATAAATTTTCTTTTTTTTTTTTTTATTTAATAGCCTTTAATTTACAGGATATATACATGGGTAACTTTACAGCATTAACAATTGCCAAACCTCTTGTTCCAATTTTTCACCTCTTACCCCCCGCACCCCCTCCCCTAAATGGCAGGATGACCAGTAGATGTTAAATATATTAAAATATAACTTAGATACACAATAAGTATACATGACCAAAACATTATTTTGCTGTACAAAAAGACTCTGAATTATTGTACAATTAGCTTGTGAAGGAAATCAAAAATGCATGTGTGCATAAATATAGGGATTGGGAATTATGTAATGGTTTTTAGTCATCTCCCAGAGTTCTTTTTCTGGGCATAGCTAGTTCAGTTCATTACTGCTCCATTAGAAATGATTTGGTTGATCTCGTTGCTGAGGATGGCCTGATCCATCAGAACTGGTCATCATCTAGTATTGTTGTTGAAGTATATAATGATCTCCTGGTCCTGCTCATTTCACTCAAGCATCAGTTCGTGTAAGTCTCTCCAGGCCTTTCTGAAATCATCCTGTTGGTCATTTCTTACAGAACAGTAATATTCCATAATTTTCATATACCACAATTTATTCAGCCATTCTCCAACTGATGGACATCCATTCAGTTTCCAGTTTCTAGCCACTACAAAAAGGGCTGCCACAAACATTCGTGCACATACAGGTCCCTTTCCCTTCTTTATAATCTCTTTGGGATATAATCCCAGTAGTAACACTGCTGGATCAAAGGGTATGCACAGTTTGATAACTTTTTGAGCATAGTTCCAAACTACTCTCCAAAATGGTTGGATTCGTTCACAACTCCACCAACAATGAATCAATGTCCCAGTTTTCCCACATCCCCTCCAACAATCATCATTATTTTTTCCTGTCATCTTAGCCAATCTGACAGGTGTGTAGTGGTATCTTAGAGCCAGATAAATTTTCTTATTATATTTTCTAGGTCAATAAAATAGTTTCTTGGGAGTTTTTTTGGTATAACAATAAATAAGTAAATTACTTTAGGTAGTACTGTCATTTTTATAATATTCACTCAACCCTTACCCAAGAGGACTTAATATTTTTCCAACAGACTTTATTTGTATGGTAAGTGTTTTGTAGTTTTACTCATATTGTTCCAGACTTTCCCTTAGCAGATAAATTCCCAAATATTTTATACTATGGCAGTTACTTTAAATGGAATTTCTCTTTGCATCTCTTGCTCCTGGATTTTGTTAATGATGTATTAAAAATGCTGATGATTTATGTGAATTTGTTTTGTATCTTGAAATGTTGCTAAAATTGTGGATTAGTTCTATTAGCATTTTAGTAGATTCTCTGGTGTTCTCTAAGTATACCATCATATCATCTGCAAAGAGTGATAATTTGGTTTCCTCATTACCTACTCTAATTATTTTAATCTCCTTTTCATGTCTTATTGCCAAAGCTAGCATTTCTGATACAATAGTAAATAATAACAGTGATAGGGGACAACTTTGTTTTACTTCTGATCCTATTGGGAATGATTCCAGTTTATCCCCACTACATATGATGCTTACTGATGGTTTTAAATAGATGCTACTAACTATTTTAAGGAAAAGTCCATTTATTCCTATATTCTCTAGTGTTTTTTAATAGGAAGGGGTGGATTTTATCAATTTTTTTCTGCATCTATTGAGATGATCATATGGTTTTTTGTTAATTTGGTTATTGATATAGTCAACTATGCTAATAGTTTTCCTAATGTTGAATCAGACCTGTATTTCTGGTATAAATTCTATTTGGTCATGAATCCTAGGGATGATTTTCTGTAATTTTTAAAAATTTTTGCATCAATATTCATTTGGGCAATTGGTCTATAATTTTCTTTCTCTGTTTTCATCCTACCTGGTTTAGGTATCAATACCATATCTGTGTCATAAAAGGAATTTGGTAGGACTCCTTCATTCCCTATTTTCAAATATTTTATATAGTATTGGGGTTAATTGTTCTTTAAATTTTTGGTAGAATTGACATGTAAATCCATCTGGTCCTGGGGATTTTTTCTTAGGGATTTGATTAATAGCTTGTGCTATTTTTTTTTTCTAAATGGGACTATTTAATAAATTTACTTCCTCCTCTGTTAACCTTGGCAACCTATATTTTTATAGGTATTTATCAATTTTACTTAGGTTATTAAATTTATTGGCATAAAATTGAGCAAAGTAACTCCTAATTATTGTTCTAATTTCCTCTTTATTAGTGGAAAGTTTTGCCTTTTCATTTTTAAGATTTACAATTTGATTTTCCTCTTTCCTTTTTCTAATCAAATTTATCAAAGATTTATCTATTTTTTTAATAGCCTTTTATTTACAGGTTATATGTATGGGTAACTTTACAGCATTGAGAATTGCCAAACCTCTTGTTCCAATTTTTCCCCTCTTTTCCTGAGCCCCTCCCCCAGATGGCAAGATGGCCAGTAGATCTTAAATATATTAAAATATAAATTAGATACACAATAAGTATACATGGCCAAACTGTTATTTTGCTGTACAAAAAGAATCAGACTCTGAAATATTGTACAATTGGCCTGTGAAGGAAATCAAATATGCATGTGGGCAAAAATATGGGGATTGGGAATTCGATGTAATGGTTCTTAGTCATCTCCTAGAGTTCCTTCGCTGGGCGTAGCTGGTTCAGTTCATTACTGCTCCATTGGAAATGATTTGGTTGATCTCATTGCTGAGGATGGCCAGGTCCATCAGAACTGGTCATCATATAGTATTGTTGTTGAAGTATATAATGATCTCTTGGCCCTCTTGTTTCACTCAGCATCAGTTCATGTTAGTCTCTCCAGGCCTTTCTGAAATCTTCCTGTTAGTCATTTCTTACAGAACAATAATATTCCATAATATTCATATATCACAATTTATTCACTCATTCTCCAACTGATGGGCATCCACTTATTTTCCAGTTTCTAGCCACTACAAAGAGGGCTGCCACAAACATTCATGCACATACAGTTCCCTTTCCCTTCTTTATGATCTCTTTGGGATATAAGCCCAGTAGTAACACTGCTGGATCAAAGGGTATGCACAGTTTGACAACTTTTTGAGCATAGTTCCAAATTGATCTCCAGACCATTTATAGATTGGAGAATGGATTGATTTTTTATAAATTAGAGTCAATTCTCTATATATTTTGGAAATGAGGCCTTTATCAGAACCTTTGACTGTAAAAATATTTTCCCAGTTTATTGCTTCCCTTTTAATTTAGTTTTGTTTGTACAAAAACTTTTCAGTTTGGTATAGTCGAAATTTTCTATTTTGTGATCAATAATGATCTCTAGTTCTTCTTTGGTCATAAATTCCTTCCTCTTCCACAGGTCTGAGAGGTAAACTATCCTGTGTTCCACTAATTTACTTATAATTTCATTCTTTATGCCTAGGTCATGAACCCATTTTGACCTTATCTTGGTGTATGGTGTTAAGTGTGGATCAATGCCTAGTTTCTGCCATAATAGTTTCCAATTTTTCCAGCAATTTTTGTCAAAGAGTAAGTTCTTATCCCAAAAGCAGGGGTCTTTGGGTTTGTCAAACACTAGGTTGCTATAGTTGTTGACTGTTTTGTCCCTTGAACCTAACCTATTCCACTGATCAACTAATCTATTCCTTAGCCAATACCAAATGGTTTTGGTAACTGCTGCTCTATAATATAATTTTATATCTGGTACAGCTAAGCCACCTTCATTTGATTTTTTTTTTCATTAATTCTCTTGAAATTCTTGACCTTTTGTTTTTCCATATGAATTTTGTTGTTATTTTTTCTAGGTCATTAAAATAGTTTTTTGGGAGTCTGATTGGTATAGCACTAAACAAATGGATTAATTTAGGTAATATTGTCATCCTTATTATATTTGCTCGCCCTATCCAAGAGCATTTAATATTTTTCCAATTGGGTAGATCAGACCTAATTTGTGTGAAAAGTGGTCTGTAATTTTGCTCATAAAGTTTCTGATTTTCCCTTGGCAGATAGATTCCTAAATATTTTATATTATCACTAGTTACTTTAAATGGAATTTCTCTTTGTATTGGATTTTGTTAGTGATATATAAGAATGCTGATGACTTATGTGGGTTTATTTTATAACCAGCAATTTTGCTAAAGTGGTGGATTATTTCTAATAACTTTTTAGCAGAATCTCTGGGGTTCTCTAAGTATACCATCATATCATCAGCAAAGAGGTTTCCTCATTACCTATTCTTATTCCTTTAATCTCTTTCTCAGCTCTTATTGCCAAAGCTAGCATTTCTAATACAATATTAAATAGTAATGGTTTGTCCCTATTACATATGATGCTTACTGCTGGTTTTAAATAGATGCTGCTGATTATTTTAAGGAAAAGTCCATTTATACCTATACTCTCAAGTGTTTTTAATAGGAATGGATGTTAGATTTTATCAAATGCTTTTTCTGCATTTGTCCCGGTCTTGGGACAAACCTTTTTTTGGCAAGACGGCAGATTTTCTTCGGCTGGTGAGTTGTTATACTTCTAATCTTTATGAATGGTAGCAGTCAACACTATTTTAGAGGCTTGATATAATATTGATAAAGAGGGTAAGAGAAGAGCTTTGAAAGTCACATGTGCCTTGTCTGCCATCCTGGCTCTGCCCCAAATTTATCTATTTTGTTGCTTTTTTCATAAAACCAACTCTTTATTTTATTTATTAATTCAATAGATTTTTTACTTTCAATTTTATTAATCTCTCCTTTTATCTTTAGAATTTCAAGTTCAGTATTTAATTGTTTTTTTTTTTATTTGTTCTTTTTCTAGCTTCTTTAGTAGCAAGCCTAATTCATTCATCTTCTCTTTCTCTATTTTAAGCAAGTAAGCCTCTAGAGATATAAAATTTCTCCCCTTATTACTGCTTTGGCTACTGAAATTTTGGTATGTTGTCTCATTATTGTCATGCTCTTGGATGAAATTATTAATTGTGTCTATGATTTTCTGTTTCACTCATTCATTCTTTAGGATGAGATTATTTAATTTCCAATTATTTTTTGGTCTATTTACAGTTGGCTTTTTATTGAATGTAGTTTTTATTTCATCATGATCTGAAAAGAATGCATTTATTATTTCTGCCTTTCTGTATTTAATTTTGAGGTCTTAATGTCCTAATATGTGGTCAATTTTTATATAGGTTCCAGGAACTGCCAAGAAAAAAGTGTATTCCTTTCTGTCTCCATTCAGTTTTCTCCAAAGATCTATCATACCTAACTTTTCTAGTATTCTATTTACCTCTTTAACTTCATTCTTATTTATTTTGTGGTTTAATTCTGAGAGAGCAAAGTTGAGATCTCCCACTTTAATGGGCTGAGGCTTGAGCTGATGCACTGAGGTCCCAAGCATGTGAGGCTAAATAGTGGACTACACTCTATTAATATACATGCTTGGATAAAGAATGATCCCCTGCCCACTCTCTGTGCAAGTCCTGATGTATTGTATAGGATATGATGATTTTGGTGGGTGGAGGCAGAGAGACAGGAAGAGAGGCAGGGAGAGATTGAGCCTGGGTTCCATGCTTGTAGCTGCTGGTCATGTGGCTTCTGATCTAGTTAGCTTCTTAACTCAGCTGCACACATTGCTATCGCCAATTCCCTTCCACCTCTGATCTTTCTTCACTGAGAATAAAGATTGACAATTTTCCCCTAACCTGATTCCTGACTCTGGCTGATTTTAAAATACGCGGTCTTCACATCCCACTATTATAGTTTTGCTGTCTATTTCTTTTTTCAACTCTCTTAACTTCTCCTTTAGGAATTCAGATGTTATATCACTTGGTGCATATATGTTTAGTATTGATATTACTTCCTTATCTTTGGTATCCTATAGCAAGATATTGTTTTCCTTCCTTATTTCCTATCTAATTTTAATTAGATCAATTTTTGCTTTTGCTTGATCTGAGATCAGGATGGCTACCTCTCTGTTTTTTGTACTTCACTTGAAGTATAATATATTCTGCTCCAGACTTTTACCTTCACTCTGTATGTATCACCCTGCTTTATATGTGTTTCCTGTAAATAACATATTGCAGGATTCTGGCTTTTAATTCAGTCTACTATCTGCCTCTATTTTATAGGAGAGTCCACCCCATTCACATTTACATTTAAAAGTATTAATTCTGTATTTCCTGCCATATTATTATCCCCAGATTATACTTTTATCTTTCCTTTCCCCGTTATTCCCCCTCCCCCGTAGTGAACTTATGGGCACCACTTGCTTCAAGCAGCCCTCACCCTTTAGAATCCCTTCCCCCTAGTGTCTCTACTCCTTTCTTCTACCTTCCCCCTACTTTCTGTATTCCCTTCTATTTAACCTACCCTTCCCTTTTTGCTTTTCCCCTCCCACTTTTCAATAAGGTGGGAGAAGTTGCTATGTAAATTAAATATGTCTAATATTTTCTCTTTGAACCAAACCTGATGCGGGTAAAATTCACGAGTGTTCATCTCCCTCCCTTTTTTCCTTCAGATACAATAGGTTGTCTTTGCCTCTTCATGAGATGTAATTTCCTTCTTTTTACTTTCACCTTTTCCTTTTTTTGGTACAATCCTCTTTCCACCTCTAGTTCCTTTTCTATATTATAATAGTAAAATCAAATTATACATGCACTCTTTATGTGTACCCATAACAGAAATACAGTTCTCAAGAATTCTTTTTACTCATTTATGCTTCTTGAGTCCTATATTTGGAGATCAAATTTTTTGTTTAGTTCTGTTTTTTGTTTTTTCATCATAAATAAATGGAATTTACCTGTTTCACTGAATGCTCATATTCTTCCCTGGAAAAAAAAATGTTCAGTTTAGCTGGGTAGTTTATTCTTGGCTACATTGCAAATTCCTTTACCTTTTGGAATATCAGATTCCAGGTCCTTTAATCCTTTAATATGGAAGCTGCTAGATCCTGAGTAATCCTTATTGTGGCTCCTCAGTATTTGAATTGTTTTTTTTCTGGTTGCTTGTAATATTTTTCCTTGGCCCAATAGTTCTGAAATTTAGCCACAATATTTCTTGGAGTTTTAATTTTGAAGTCTCTTTCAGGAGGTGTTCAATGAATTCTTTCAATGGCTATTTTACATTCTGATTCTGTAACATCTGGACAGTTCTCTTTGATGTTTTCCTGAAAAATAGTGTCTGGGCTCTTTTTTCATTGTGCTTTTCAGGGAGTCCAATAACTCTTAGATTGTCTTTCTTAGATCCATTTTCCAAGTCTGTTGTTTTCCCAAATAGATATTTAACATTTTTTATTTTGTTTTGCTTGACTGATTCTTTGTGTCTCATTGAGTCATTCATTTTCATTTGTTCAATTCTGATTTTTAATGAATTATTTTCTTCATTTACTTTTTTTACTTCTTTTTGTATTTGTTCAATTGAGTTTTTGTTTTGTTCTATGTTTTTTTTTTTCATTTCACAAATTGTTTTTTAAGGAATCATTTTCTTTTTCCAATTGACAAGTTCTGTTTTCCTGGGAGTTCTTTACCTTTTCCACTATACAAATTCTGTTTTCCGGGAATTCTTTATCTTTTTCATTTCACATTTCAGGGAGTTGTTTTCTTTATCCTCTTTCTAAAATCTTTCTTTTAATGAATTATATGCCTTTTCCAAACTCTTTTGTAAAGTTTCCATTTCCTTTCCCCATTTTTCTTCTAGCTCTCTTTTAAGATCCTTTTAAATTTTTTTAAATTTCTTCTAGGAGAGCTTTGTGTGGTGAGGACCATGTTATATCACCCTTTGGCTCTTCATCTGGAGACAATCTGCTTTTACTCTCCTCAGTGTTTGAAATATATCCTCTTTTACTATAGAAGCTGTCTATAATTAAAGCTAGCTTTGACTTTTTCCTCATTTTTTTTTAAGTTGGGATTTGGGGAAAGGAAGTTCTAAGCTTGCTCAATAGACACCTGGAATTAGCAACAGCTGTGTTGGTATGGCTCTGAGTGCTAGGTGAGTGTATCCAGGTACCATGAGACTCTGGCACTTTGTGGTACACTCTTTATTTTTTGAGTTTGTGTTGGTTGTTTTATAACTTTTCTGCTGATCCACTGTGGGCTTGCAACCAGGGCCTGGTGGTAGAGTTCTCCCTGTAGATTCTCTACCCCACAGAGACTGCCCCCCCACCCCAATCTGCTCAGCTTGCACTGTCCTCTGTGCTCTGCCTCCCTGCCTGCGCCTGGCCTCCTCTCATGCCCATGCCCAAATCAAAACAGACCTTTTCTGTCAATCTTCAAAATTATCTTCTGCTGATAATTTGATATACTCCCAATATTCGTGGATTCTGCCAGTCAAGCACAATTTCAGAGGCTGAATTTTGTAATTACTTTGAGGGTAGTAGGAGAGCTCAGAAAGAAGAGTGTGTCCTCTCTGCCATCTTGGCTCTCTCCCCTTCTCCTCAGATTTGTAATCTTAATAATACCCTAAAGTTTTCCTTTTCTCTTGTCTCAAACATACAATAAGTTGTCAAATTCCAACCCAAGATCTCTTTTTAGTCTGATTCTCTCTAGTCATAAAGATTCTACATTAGACTCAACTTCTCATCTGAATTGTTTTTGTGACCAACTGATTTATTTTTCTGTCTTTCTCTTGCCACTTCAACCCATTTTCTGCATAGCTGCCCAAATGATTTGAAGTTCATATAAGACCATATTATTCCTCTACTCAGTAAATTCCATAGGTTTGTGCATCATTCTCTACCTTCTCCAGCAATTATTTATCATTAGCTTAGCCTTTTTGATAGTACCACATACAATTTCTTCAAATTATCTCTTCCTATCTTGATGGCTTTTCTTCTCCAGGCTTCTCTCATCCCTTTTTAATCCATCCTCTGTACCAATTCCAAATGCAAATGTAATTACATTACTCTATCCCTAAAACCTTTTGGTAATTTATTATTCTATACTGAAAAAGATACAATCTTTGGGTTTTGTGGATCTCTTTAACCTGATTTAGAAGTACTTTTTCAACCTTACTCTATGGTCCAGTCTTTCATGTATTGAATTTATATCTCAAAAAAATTGAGCAGAAAGTGAAAAAAATATCAATTTATTCAATGGACAAGCATTTGTTAACCACCTACTAGAATCAATCATTGTTGATTACTGGGAATATAAATACAAAAAATTAAATAATTTTACTTGAAAATATCTTATAGAATAAATTGAGAAGCAATATACACAAATAAGTTTAGCTATAATTATGTATAGAATAAATTTTAATAGCTTTTTATTTTTCCAAATACATGCAAAAATAGTTTTTAATATTCATCTTTGCAAAATATTGTATTCCAATTTTTCCCCTCCTTCTTCCCAATCTCCCTCCCATAGACAGTAAGCAGTCCAATATCAATTAAAAATGTGCAGCAGAATAATTTTACAAAGCAGTTAAGAAAGAAGAGCAATAAGTAAAGACTTCATGGAGAAGGCTCTGCTTCATCTATGTCTCAAAAGGCAAAAAGAATTATAATACGTAGACAATAATACAAAGAGTTTTCCAGGGAAAAGAAAAGGCAGGGAGAGAGGAGATTAAGTGTTAAGTGTGAGAAACAGAAAAGGGGACAGTTGGGTTGTATAGTATAATACAGGAAGGGGAATGACAATTTGGAAGTAGGCTGAAAGCTATTTAAAAGGCAGAGGAGATTATATTTTATCCTAGAGTGAGTAAGAAACTACCAGAATATATGGAATAGAGTAATGCTAAGGTAAGATCTTTACTTAGAAAAATTACTTTGACAACTATGTGGAAGATAGGTTGAAGTGCTACTCAGAAGGCCGTTGCAACATTCTCTATAAGAGGAGATGGTTTTGAGGTACTGAATTCAAATGGTGGCTGGACAAATAAAGAGAAACAATCATGAGGTATGGGGAGATAGAAATGGCAAAATTTGATTACTGATTGCACATTTGAATGAAGGAGAGGAAAGACTTTAGGAAAATGCTGAATATACAAATTAGGGAGGCTAGAAGAATGTTGCAGCCTTTAAGAGAAATGTAGAAGTTTGAAAGCAGAGTGGATTTGGGGAGAAAAGCCTAATGAATTCTCTTGCAAACATATTTCCTGAGATGGACATAAATCTTAAATGTTTTATAAACCATTGATGATGCAGATCTGAAGCTCAGGCAAGACTAGGGCTGGATAAACAGATATAGAGGCCTATGAATCATCTGATTAAAGATGATAAATAAACACTTGGTGACTGAGAATGACATCAAGACATAAGGAAAGAGGAGGAAAGATCAGGAGCCTTGAGGAATACCTACACACTTAAGGAAATTGATTTGTATTATGATCCAATCACAATTGAAGAGTGGTTCAAAAAGTAGGGGGAAAATTAGTGAAGAAGAGTGACACAAAAAGCCAGAGAAGAAATCATACAGAAGGATGAGATAGTCAATAGGATCAAAAGCTGTAGGGAGCCCAAGAAACATAAGGACTAAGCAAATACCATTGGATAAGGCAATTAATGATAAAGTTTTAAACTATGTACCAAGCATTTTTATACAAAAGCAAGACAGTTCTTACATTGAAGGAGCTTATATTCTGACCTATTTTCTGTTTTTGAATTTCTTTTTCTTTCTTCCATCTTCTAATTGTACCTTTAATGGATATCATCACTCGTGCTTTAATTAGACTCTCCTAAAAATTTGATTTGCGTGTCTTAACATCATTCCCCTCTCTTTAAAGACTTCTTCAAAAAACACTATACATTTTCCATTTTGTCTTCCCTGATATTCCTAGTCATATGATCACTCTTGTCATGAATGCCTTCAATCATCTGGTTTGACCCTACCTATGTACAATTACAATTTTTAATCCATTATTATTAATGTGTATCTCTTCCCTGTAACAGATTATAAACTCCTTATGGGCAAAATCTATCTACATTTTCATTTCATCTATCTAATTCATAACATAGTACAGTCTTATATGTAAAAGGTAACAGAACCATAGAATTTTAACAAAAAACATCTTTCATGAGCATAGTAATAAGATAGCTAGTGCTCAGAGGCAGGCTGGTTTATTTTTGAAGGCATTGAAATTTCTAGATTTCATGGTACTAGAATGTAGAAGATGAGTTTTGAATTGCCTTGATTATTTCTTCACAGGGAAAAAAAAAAAAAAAAAACAACAAAAAAAACAAAACAAAACAAAACAAAACAAGTACATAAAACTCACTGGCCAAATTCTTCTTTTAGAAGCCAAGGCATTTTGTAAGCATTCAGACTTCAAAAATACTGCAAATAACCCTAGGAAAGTCAACCATATAAACCCATATCAGTTAAGTATTATTTCAAAAGAGCGAATTTCTAACTAGGCAGAGCAAAATTCTCTGTGGGTAAGTACCTAGACCAGGGGAAGAACAAGGGAAGTAGAAGGAGCAGAGACAGTAAAATGGTCCCAATGACAAACCTCACAATTTTGGATAAAAATTATTATTTTCTTTATCTAACATAATGTGGGAATATGAAACATTAATTAATGATGATAATGCATGTGTCTATAAGAATCTGGATTTTTTTCCCTCTTTTATTAGGTATACTTGTTTGCCTGGGATAAAGTCAATATTTTCCTCAGAATGCTGCACACTAAAAATTCTGTTCAATGCAGGGCAATGAGAAAGCACACAGTGCATAGGCCCCTTAGGTTGCCTGCAAGTGTCTTAACCAAATGAGGTCCAATGCTCAAATTTTCTCCTCAATTATGCTTGTTCTTTTTTGTTTTTCCTTTTTAAGCCTGTTTTGGACTGTGTAAGAAACTGGCACAGAGGATAGGAAATTTAGCATTAGCAATTCAAATTCCAAGCAAAGCTTTTTAATGCTAAATACTTGTGGATATCATTTGAGAAGCTTGTCGAGTTAAACAATGTAGATTTTTCATATATACAGCAAAGTGACTTTGCCGATATTACTCAGTTAAGATCCAAGCCATGATATTAATCCTGCACTTATGCATGAAACCCACAACAGGCAAAGTATTTTGTAAATTCAGCATTTAGTTATCTCTTATCCATTAAGAGGAAGCAAAGCAAACACCCCACCCCTCCCTTTTATTCAAGCCCCAAGCTAAGCTAGGAGAATGGGAAAAAGTTTTTAGAATTACAAATAGAACCTTTAAATTGTAAAAACTTGCTAATTTCATTTCTGAAAGCACTGAAGAACTTCTGCTTTCTCTTTTAGTTATTGCTCAAATCCTAGGCCTTGGCCAAAAGAGAGAAAGAGACAGAGAGAGAGAGAGACAGACAGACACAGACATAGACAGAGAGAGATAGACTGAGACAGACACAGAGACAGTAATACTGAGACAGATAGGGACAGACAGAGGCACAGATAGAGAGATAGAATAAAAAGAAGATAGGAATTAGGGATTTTTCTTTTTTAGTGATCACACAGAAAATGCTGAATATTTGAATATGAAAATTTAATAAAACTCAAATTACTAAGAAATGTAAGATTTTCATTTTCTACTTTAGATAGTTAATCCAACTACACACACAGTTTACAACCAGTTAAGGATTATATGTCTTCTAGATTAATTTTAGAAAGAGGTGAGTAGAAAAAAAGATTCAATCAGTATATATCTAGTAAAATGTTGCATTAAGTGAACAAGACTTCAAATCATGCAATCAATAACCCCATTCAGAATTTTCTACTAATTACATTACCTTGGAAAGTCACTTCCCTCCCTGGCTTTTGGTGTCATAAAAATTGAGCATCAAAATGCTACTAGGGCATAATAATTGTAATTTTTGTTATCAAAAGACTCCATGGAACTGAGCAGGGCTGGGGAATATGCCCAGGACAAGCTGCCACTGCCCACTGTTTCCCACTTGCAAGCTCATCCAAGAGTAGTATTACAACCAGCCCTCTTTTAAAGTGAAAAAAAAAAAATTCTTTATTCAGCAATTCTCATGAGATGCAAATTTTCTCATGGATGAGAAACAAGGAGTGCTAGGTGAATCAAGTTTAGTTCACTGTCTTAAACCTCCCTTTAAGATTCAGACTGGTCAGATTTACAGTCAGAGTTAGTTACTATTGGTCTACTTTACCATCTGAATGACAATTAGGTTAGACTTACAATCCTCTTTATTTACCCATTCCATATTTCCAAAGACCCAGTCATTGATCCTAGCTGGTTTTAGCCAGTTTTAGGCCTGAGCCCCTTTATCAGAAACTTTATGTTTAACTAGTTTCTTGACTCAGGATGTAATACCAGGGAAACTGAGGTAAGTAGAAACTGATTTGATTTTTTAAAAGTGGAGACTTTAATAAGCTCCTGACCAATGGGACTATGTGCCAAAGCATTCTGTGCAGGGGAACTGAGGCACTGAGGCACAGAACTTATATAGGATTGTAAATAGCAAAGCAAACAGGTAATAACAGAAGCAAAAATAATGCAGTTAGGTTTTCCTTATTTATCATCAGGCAGCTGTTATACCAAAATATATATATATATATGTTTTTCATAGCTTAACTCAATAACAGGATGCATACAATGATAGGATTGGGCTTGGGATATATACAATGGTGCAGGGTCAGGAATTTCAGAGAACAATGACTGATCTTCTTTTGGAAAACACTTCTCAGGTGTGATGAACCAAACCAGCAGAAAAACAGGAATGGGAAAGGGCATTCTTATACTTGTCATTTTGATCTATGGTATGAGAAGGCCAAGTTTGGATTCTCATGAGAAACCAAACATGGGTCTTTTTAGGTTCAACAAAGGTGATTGGTTGGAGATACCTTAGCAGGATATTTTAACCCTTCCCTTCATCCTGACTTTGTGTTTGAATAAATTATTTTGAAACTACAAGCACTTTTGCTGATCAAGATAATATAAACCAATGATTTGATTCCTAGTCCAATTCCTTTTCTTTATAGCCAAGACACATCTATGGAAACAAAACATTATTCTCCCACTATTTTTCACACTTTGAACCAAGACATTGCAAATTATAGGCTACAAAGTATAATACCTACTAGAGTAAACTATTCTTCTTATCTCCCAACTGAAGTTACACAAAATTGATTATTTGTATACAATCAATTACAAAATTTGTGTGAGTTCTTTTCTTATCCTGAATTTGACTTTGCCCAAAGTACCCAAAATACTAATTATAGCTAATAGCAGGAAGTATTTTACATAGCATTTACTATGTGCCAAGTATTTCACAAATATTATTTCCTTTTATCCTCTCAATCCTGGAAGATAGGTGATATGAGTATTCTCATGTTATACTTGAAGAAACTAAGACAAACAGAGGTTGAGACTTGTGCAAGATTATAGAGCTAGTGATTATCTAATGTTTTATTGTATACTCTGTTTTGACTGATAAGCTTGTTATCAACCAAAATATGGAACTTTAGATCTCTAATTTGGGTTCTTTGTACTCCACCTAGTGCCAAGCCACATTTATGGCCCATTTCCCCCCTTTTAAAAAATGAATATGTAATCAGATTAATGATGTCTTTGTTCATCCAAAACAATGAGGATGAAACATGTCATCACCTGATGGAGAAGTGATTAATTTAAAATCACTATGTATTTTCAAACATGGTTAATCTGGAAATTTGTTTTGCTGGTCTAGCTAACTGTGGATTGAAAGATTTTTTTAAAAAAAAGCAATTTCAATATGGACTATAAAGGAAGTGACAAATTAATAAAATAGCATTGTTACTTGGGGGGAAAAAAAGAAAAAAATATAGCCAGAAACTAATATATACATGGTAAGAGGAAATTAGATTAACATAGTGGATAAAATGGGATCTGACTTAAAATTCCACCTTAGATACTAATTATTTGTACAAACCTATTTAGGATCATCTTTGGTTTCCTTATCTGTAAAATGAGAATAATAATAGCCCATTCTTCATACGGTTATAAGGATCAAATTAGATAATAGATGCAAAGTACTTTGCTAAGAGTTTATCTCCTTAGATATATGTTGGCTATAGTGCAAATAAATAATGTAAATATATCACCTCTAGATTTTAAATGTACAACCAGTGGATTAGAGATCTCTTGTGTCCCTGGTCTTTCCAAGATTCTATAATCCCTAATAGAGTGCTAAATTTCCCCTTTTGCAATGGTCTTTCAGGTTAATTGTGTTACTAAGAAGATCCAAGGTCACATTGTTTTGTAGCTTATGTGCAAGAGAGGAAAACATTTACTTCAAATAACTTTGGTCTACATTCATGTTATATTTCATTCTGCGGCAGTTTCTCTTTTTTAAGCAGACACTGTGAGTTTAACTAACAAAAGGTGAGGTTTCATCAAAGAAATACGTTTTTAAGCCCTCCAGGGTTATAGAGCTTACATAAGTGGCAAGATTAGGTGCTAAATCTGGCTGGCTGCTAACCAATCAAGGGTTTTCCCCCCCCCCCCTTTTTTTTTTTTTTTTTTTTTTAAACTTGTTGAAGAAAAGGCTCAGCCACTGAGTATTTGGGGGTTTGAGAAATTGAAAATTAGTTGCTCTTTTGGATTTACAGTAATCATATGGGCAGGTTGTCAATATCAATTTCCAACCTACATGACTCTTCCATACTACTTCTTGTGAATTAGGGGAAAACTGTCCTTAGACAGAATGTTGGGTAAAATAAGCCAAACAAAAGTCCGGAAATCTCCAGCTTAGAGAGCAAATGAAAAATAATACATTGTTCATGTTGATTGGAATATGAACCTGCACTCAGACTTGACTGACATGTCATATATACTGACTCATCCAAATCAAATATAATCTATGACTCTCTGAGCAATCCTGTGGCTAGGACCTTTGTAGAGGTACTCCATCACCTCAGCCCTATCCAGTCCAGCAATCAAGGCCATGGAAATAATGTCTAAGTTAAAATCAATATACTCTGACACCTAATTAGTAGTTTTGAGTCAATTCACTTCCAAGAGATGGGAAAGAAATATATTCTTGCAAGTTGAAAAATCTAAATAGTCTAAATAGTATGTGGGAGAAGTATAAGTTATGACTTCTTTTCTTTTTTCTGAATGACCTTTAGAAAGTCACCTAATATCTTTGAATCTTGGCTTTTTCCTAGCTAAGATATATCTACTGAAAATGAGGATACTGTGAAAGTAAATAGTGGAAAATATTAACAACTGTGTTTCTAATATAAAACAACACTAAAACTAAACAAATAAGAGACTTGGAAGAAGAAATGGATTTCTTTCTAGGATTTTATCCATTCTATAGAGGGTGATTAAATAGAAAAAACTGAATTTGGAGTCAAGTAACCTGTATTAATGATTAGGTTTGGATGTAGAGGACACTATTTATATATAGATTAATTGTCATAAAGTAGAAACATGACATGCATAAACTGGAGGTTTTGTGTGCTCACCCTGGAAGAAAATTCCTATCAGCATGTTCCCCGAGGGACAAATTCCCTAGAAGAAGGGGACGATTTAATAAACATTCATATAAGAAGCATTTACTAAATATGGATTATGTAAGGTACTTTGTATGCCTCAATATGTTGAAAAGCACATACCCAACATTCAAAGAACATACAGTCTACTAGGAGAGAGATGCACCCAAAGTTGAATGTCATTCTTAACATGGATGATGAAAAATATATCATGGATGCTTTAAGAAGGGAAGGCAGTTATTTCTGATTTGAGGAAGAAATATAGTAGTATTTGAATTGATTTTAAGAAATGGGTAGGATGGGGCAGATTTCATTCTAGACATAATGGCTAATATAAGCCAAAGACATGTAAGCAAGCCAGTCCAAGATAAACTTAGAGTAGGGAGTAAATAAAACAATTTATTTCTGAACTGGATTTTGGTGATCACCTAGTCTAAACTCTTCATTCTAGAGAGAACAAAAAATAGGCCTAGAAATATAAAATTAATCATTTGCTTAGGATTCATACTATAGTCCCATTTGATTGATGTTGTCAGGTATGTTAAGAGAGATAAATAAGGAAAAAGGCAGAGAATATGCAAAGAAATCAGATTTTAGAATGGGGTTGGGTTCAATTAGTGATAGAATGTTGAAGCAAAATTGAGTCTGCATGCATGCCATACATGTGAGCATGTGTGTATATGCTTAAAGCACAAAGAAAATATTTAAGTATGACAGGTTTTGAGCCTGCATGAATATTATTATTACTATTTTTAAGGTGTGAATTCATGGGAATTGTGTTAACTTCAGTCTTGCCCTCTTAGACTGGTTAAATCTGGTTAAAAGTGAAAATAGAGAAGAATTATTACTTTAGTTAGAGCTGGAAGGGACCTTAAAAATCATCTAGACCATGCAGGGGTCCTAAAACTTTTTAAATAGGGGGCCAGTTCACTGTCCCTCAGACTGTTGGAGGGCCGGACTATAGTAAAAACAAAAACTTTGTTTTGTGGGCCTTTAAATAAAGAAACTTCATAGCCTTGGATGAGGGGGATAATCGTGCTCAGCTGCCACATCTGGTCCACGGGCCATAGTTTGAGGACCCCTGATATCCTATGCAATAAATTGGCCTTCTATTCCTAAGCCAAGTTGAGGATAATCTATAGGCCTCAAACCCCTCAATGAACTAGGTAGATGGTACCCCAATTATGTGAACACTTCTGTCAGAATGGATAAATAAGAAACAATGGTTTCAAATGGGGACAGTTGAGGCAGGCATTGTGGAGCTTAGTTAGGTCTTTCACAATATTCTGGATGATTGGCAATTATTGGCAATTGCTACTGGACTTTTTATGATTCCCTAAGAAAAGGTAAGGATGACAACTTAGTGCAACTCTGTCTCCCTTAAATCTAATTCCCACATCTATATTACCCTGTGATATTACTGATCCTCTTGAAAAATGAAGGACAAATGACAAACAACAACTTTTGGAAGGTGTACAAAATATTCTACTTGGCATTTAAAGCATTTACAAACTGACTTCAACTTTCTTTTCCATGTTAATTATAATTTTCTGCCCTTCATGCTGCAGTTTAGCCAAACTAAAATTCTTACTTTTTTTCAAACATGTTCTCCAGGCCTATGTAGAATGTTTGCCATAGCTGAAATGTTCCCTCTCCTCACCTCTTTCTTTTGGAATATTCTGCTTCTTGTTTTTTTAATTAAAGCTTTTTATTTTCAAAACATATGCATAGATAATTTTCAACATTCACCCTTGCAAAATCTCATGTTCCAAATTTTTTTCTCCCTCCCTTCCCCCAACCCCTCCTTAAAAGACAAGTAATCCAACTGTGTTAAACATATGCAATTCGTCTATACATATTTCCACAATTATCATACTGCACAAGAAAAATCAGATCAAAAATATCCTGGGTTTTTTTTTTTGGGGGGGATATCAATTACCACTTTCTACATGAACTTTTTTTCTTGATTACCCACATGCTAGTGCTAATATTTTACCTCCATAAAAGAAAATTTCTTTGTAAATACAAATTTTGTATATATTTATATATGTACAGGCTATTTCCCTGAACTGAATACAAGCATTGTGAGAACAGGAGCTATTTATTTAATAGAAAATTAATTAGCCTTTAAACACAGTGTTTTTTTCAACACTATTCTGATATCTTCCATAAAGACATCTCTCTTGAATAAATCTGTCTTCTGGAGATATGCTCTTGTCCTTCATTTCCAGGCTAAACCTACCTAGTGTCTTCAAGTAATTGTCATATAAATTACTCTCTCTGTCTCTGTCTCTGTCTGTTACTATTTTCTCTTTCTCTCTGTCTCTGTCTCTTTCTCTGTTTGTTTCTCTCTCTGTCTCTGTCTGTCTCTGTCTCTGTCTCTCTATTTTTGTCTCTCTTTGTCTCTGTCTATATTTCTTTCTGTGTCTGTCTCTTGGTCTGTCTGTGTGTGTCTCTCTGTGTCTGTGTCTGTCTCTGTCTTTTACTTTCTCTCTCTGTCTATTTCTGTCAGTCTCTGTCTCCCTCTCTGTCTGTCTGTCTCTCTTTTTCTGTCTGTCTCTCTGTTTCTCTTTCTCTCTGTCTGTTTCTGTTTGTCTCTGTCTCTGTCTCTCTTTGTTTCTCTTCTCTCCTTTTCTCTGTCTCTCTGTCTATCTCTCTCTCTTTCTGGGTTCCAGCTTTACATTGTGCTTTCTAAAATATGACTCTAAAACTGAATACCTTACATCCATGTAGCAGACAGTAGAATCAAGGTAGAGGATATAGAAAGCATATCCTCCCTCAGTGATTATGGGAAAATCTATATTGACATCATTATGATATATTCACCATATTATCACTATATGATATATTCTCTATAAAAGTGAATATGACACTACCAACAAGATTTTGTTGATAAAGTTCTTATAGGAACATCATTAGGGAGTGTCATTCAGGAAAGATAACATGAGGCCATGTTTCAGGATTTGAAGTACTGATATTCAAAACAGAAGAAACAATATAATGAAGTAATAAGTTTGGACTGGGTTAGTTGGAGCTAGAAAACTAACTTTTCTATAACTACTTTTCTACTAGAGTTAAAAAAAAAATTGTGACAAATTCCTAGTTTCATATAGCCTATAATATAAAAGGACTCATCTACAAATTGAGTTGCTAGAATCCTGGTCAGTTGTAACAATATTTAGTGTCAGGATTCCATGTTTTGGGGGGAGTTTTTTGTCTCCCTTGAGAATAGTATAATTTCTTGGTAGGTTTTGTCATTCTTGTTTATTTGTTTGTTTGTTTGTTTGTTATCTGAACCAAATGAGAGAGTTCGGTCTATAGATATTCCTTAATTGGTCTTATCACACTTTGGACTGTAGGAATGAGCTGGGAACAATCAGAGGAAACCCCCCAGGATGACATATCAAATTTGTACATAACTAGCATTTATTTAGGCTTCATTT
Organism: Sarcophilus harrisii; assembly: GCF_902635505.1. NCBI lineage: Eukaryota > Metazoa > Chordata > Mammalia > Dasyuromorphia > Dasyuridae > Sarcophilus > Sarcophilus harrisii. The sequence continues at coordinate 373,509,394 of NC_045426.1, read as the reverse complement.
CCTCACTGAAAGAGCTCAATATTTAAAAAGAAGTGTGGCCTGACAGCTGGGCTGTCTGTCCTACAGGGAGAGAAAAGGAAATGGCTAAATACAATGGTAAGAACTCTAGGTGACAAAGAAGTGTTCACACTTGGGTTCCAAAGGAAAGTGTATTTTTCCTTTAGTGAGAAGTACTTGTTTGGAACAATAGAGCTCTGAGTAAATAAAAATCCCCTTAACTTTAGTTACTCACCTCTTTAAAGCTTATCAAACATTGGACAAAAGATTCTATTTGTAAGAGTTCAATTAAACATATGGGGGCGGATCTTCATTACCTAAGTTAGAAATCAAGGTTATATTCATCTCCTGAAAACATACATCCTTTTTTCTTAGTTCACCCAGCATTCTGATAGGGCTTTCCCTTGCTTGAACTTCAAGTCACCTACGACCAAAAAAAGACTTAATCAGCTATTACAGAAATGGATTTTCTAAACTGAAATACTTACCCAAATATGAAAACTGGATTTCTCATATAAAAACCTATGAATATTTAACAGAGACCCTTAGCTCTTATGCATTCATGTATATTTCCATATACGACTTATCCAGCTAGGTTGCTGGGGCACTGAAGAGAAAAAGACCTAATTAGAAGTAATCTAAATTGGATAAGAAATGTAAAAGAAAATCTAAATAATTGCAGCATTGCATTGCCTTTGAGAAGCAAATTGAAATAGAGTTTTTAAAATAGACAAATAAGTTATAAATATGATATTCTGAAATACTTCCTCGTGGTTTGATTTAGAGTGCACAGCAGGAAGCCAAGATGTATTTACCTGCAGTACAAGTATTGTATTTTTCAACTGTGTCTGCTTTTCTCATTTTGAGGAGTCTTTTGGTAACTCTATGAAATCTTTAAAAATCCTAGACAAAGGGGATGCATACAACCAATCTTCCAAATCAAGTAAACAAAAGAAGAATAATCAATAGAGTCTTTGTAATGGTCAACACATCAGGGCTGTTCATTTCTATGGAATACATAACATAAAAGTGCAAATCATTAGTCTTCCTTCTCAGCTGCCTCCAACCTTTCACTCTCTGCTCCAGTTCCTGTAGTAACTTATCATTAGCTTTTTTAAAAAAAATCAGAATTGTTTCTTTTCAGCGTCAAGGCTTTCTATCATTTCAGCTTTCTTTCTAGGCATAAATTTCTTGTTGCTACTTCTATCTCCTTTTAGAATTCAGTCTTTCTGTTTCTTCCTCTTCATCTTACCACATTGCCTATCTTCCTGGAACTAGAAAGGACACAATAAGGTGATATTATTCGGTCAAAAAATCACTAGGCTTGGGTCAATGGGTACATTTAGAAATGGGTGAATCACTTTGTTTTGACAAGGAATAATTTTCAAACAATCAACAAGCATTTATCAAAAGCCCATTATGTATGTGCCGGACATTATGTGAGGTGTTAGAAATAAGACAAAAGTGAAATAGTCCCTGATTTCAAGCAGCTTCTATTCTATTGGAGGAAAAAATATCATTACACACACACACAAACACACACACACACACACACACACACGAGTGAGAGAGTGAGACAGAGACAAAGACAGAGAGAAAGAAACAGAGAGGGAAGAGATCATTGTACATCACAACAGCAAGATTATATGATAATCAATTCTGATGGACTTGGTTCTTCTCAACAATGAGACAATTCAGACCAGTTCCAGTGATCTAGTGATGAAGAGAGTCATCTTCACCCAGAGAGAGGACTGTGGAATCTGTGTGTGAATCACAATATAGCATTTTCATTTTTTTTATTTGTTAGAATTTTATTTTTTTCTCTTTTTTTCTTGCTTTTTTGATCTGATTTTTCTTGTGCAACAAGACAATTGTATAAATATGTATGCCTATATTGTATTTGCAGATATATGTACCATTTTTAACATATATTGGATTACTTGTCATCTAGGGAAGGGAGTGGAGGAAGGATGCAGAAATTGGAACACAAGGTTTTGCAAAGGTCAGTGGTGAAAAATTATCCTTGCATATGTTTTGAAAATAAAATGATTCAATAAAAAAAAGAAAGAAACAGAGAGGGAAAGGGTAAAGGGGATAGAAGGATTTACAAAATGTATCTATGATGACTTGGGGAATATCACAAGAAACTGGGAGGATCAGGAACAGCTTCAGGTGGAAAACAGTATTGGAGGTGAATTTTGGAGGAAATGTGAGGAAGGAAAGCATCTCCAATATGGAAAATGACCACCAGGATAAAGTTAAAGAGCTGACAAATGGAGAATCATATACAAAGAGCAATAAAATTAGTGATATCATGAGATAATAAAATATATGAAGGGGAGAAATATATGAAAAAAGCTCAGAAGGCAGATTGACCAGAGGCAGAAATCATATGTTAAGAATCATTTCTCTGACACTTCAAATTAGTCAGGTTTTAGGATATTTACAACCATTCACTGGACATCAGCAAATTGCTGCCAAATAGTCAATGACATATGGGAAGAACACTAATATAAAGGAGCAAGTACCCCAACTTCTGTGAAAATATACATATTATCAGAGTCTTACTCCTCTTCTTGGCTTAGGACTATTCATACCTGAATCATACTGTCACCTTATAGAACTAAAGATCATCTAATCTAACCCCCTTATTTTACTTATGAGAAAACCATAAGTAAAATGGGTGGCTATAAGTGACTTTCCTAAAGTCACATGGGCATTAAGCCACAGAGGAAGGATTGGAATGCATTTTAGGGCTATTAGTTGGTATAGTGTCTAAACTATTAAACCTCAAATCAAGTCACATTCCAATATGCTTTAAATACATTTTTAACTCTGGAGTGTTAGTGTTGGACTGGGTTAGTTGGAGCTAGAAAACTAATTTTTCTATTTGTCTACTAGGGTTAAAAAATTGTGACAAATTCCTAGTTTCATTTTAGGGCTAAATCACAACCTCTGTTGGGTTCAGTTTCTCATCTGGAAAATGGCTATTTCCATTTTCCAGACAAGGAAATGGAAAGACCTACCTCCAAGTTATTGTGAGGAACAAATAAGATAATAATGGTAAAGTACTTTGCGCATTAAAGTTCTCTGTAAATGCTATCCAGTATTGTCTTCTGACTCCAAGGCAGTTACCTTTCTTGTCACTTGCCATTTTGCTCAACAGGAAAGATATAACTGCTGTTAGAAAGTACTATAAAAAGAAATGGGTTGACCAGAACCTTGCTTTAACATCAGATTTATTTTCTGATTTTTTTTCCAGATTATTGTTGTGGTATATTCATTCTCCATTCTGACCTCCTTAACCCAGCCTTTCATAATTGTGTGGTATATAAACCTTGTGTCAGCTACCTCAATTTCTAACATCCTACATGTCTTGATCTTCAGTAACTTTGTTCCTTAACCCAGATCTTGTCCACCTGACCTCTAACCTCTGGCAATAGCATAATACCCTATGGTCATTTCGTATGATGTGCTGTCTCTCCCAGTTCTTGTGCAATTTATTTTTAAGAACTGTATATGAAAAGACTTATGTTCATTTCTGCTAAATATCATTTCATTTTGCTAGCTTCATCATTAGCTCTATGGGAATCATTTTGAATTCTGATACTATCTTTCAGTATATGTTATTGTTTTTCTTTTAGTGTCATTCACAGATTTGAAAAAAAACCCTAATATTCATTCAAATCATTGAATTAAAAATATCAAACAGAATAAGTTCAATGACAAAACCTTAAACACTCCCCCAGACAGCTCCTTCCAAGTTAGCATAAATCAATTAATCTCTGCACTTTGAATATAATTGCTCAACAAGTTATATATTCATCTAACTCTATTACTTAACCCCAAATTATCTATCTTATTCACAAGAAAACTTATAAAAATTGAAAAGAAAGGTATTGAAAAAATTAAGATACCATAATCTTTTCCTTGACAATTTCATTTACCTCCATGACTTCAGGAGTTATTTCTAGACAGATGACTCCCAGATCCATTTCATAAGTTTTTTACATTTCCTTATGGCACTAGGTCCCAATTTTCAGAAGTCCCTTCACCATTTCCACCTGGATGTCCCACTACCTGTTGTTGTTGTTTGTTCATCATTCTCAAAGAGGACCATGACATGAGTCAGGTGATGCCATAACATGCAAGTGAATTGGACTGAAGTGAGGGAGGGCTGTTCATGGTCACCTGTCTCACTTTACCCTCCAGAGTCATCTAGGTCCAGTGGCCAGATATAGATAACAACTCAGAACATATAAAAGCAAATGTATCATCCCTCCAAAGCCAATTCATCCTCCTAACTTAATTTGCTCAATGGTGTCACTACTCTTCACTTCCAAAGCTTGTGATCAGTCATCTTTGACTCCTTATTCCATTTTTTCAATTGGTCACAAAACCATATGATTTTTCTGTACCTTTGTGTTTTCTCTGACATTTATCTCTTAATCTCTATTTCTCTCACTACTATCATATTAGTTCAGTTATTTATCATTGTATTTTGTCCAAAATATTATAATAGCCTCCTAACATAATCTGACTCTAATTCTAGTCATGTGAACTTAGAAAATACAAGTTAAGGTTATTTATGTTATATTGCCGTTTTATTTTTGTTTAACATTTCCCAATTACATTTTAATCTAGTTCCTTCAGCACTCACAAATAGTGAGAGTTTGATAGCTCTAATGAAAAAAATACACGGAAAATACTTTTTAAAAAATATCCTATCACTCTATATCTCCTACCTGATAATTCTAAGCTACCGAACTCTCTGGAAATTAGTTCCTTTCATTAAAAAAAAACAAAACAAAAAAAAAACAACTATCTCTTGTCAATCACTTTTGTAATACTATTAATATAAGCCCCATCGCTTATGGCCAAGTCCACAATATATCTATTGTACATATCAGGTATTCTGATGAACTGGGATTATCTGCCTTTGTACAAACTTCCTCAAGTCCCTAAGAGGACTTCTGAAATCTGGACCCAGAGCCACAAGGAAATGTGAAGAGTTATGAAATGGATTTGGGAGTGATCTATCTAGAAATACACACATACACACACATTTACACCAGAATGATATACCTTCATATGCTAACCTATCTTACCTATATCTTCTTATTTTTTATTCAAGAACTTTCAATTACAACCAAATAAATTTTAAGTCATGTTGAAAATTAGGCTCATAACAAATTCTGTCTGCACTAGCTCTTGCCCCTTGCCAAAATAGTGCATTCCATGTTATCAAGTTTTCTCAAATTTGTAACTTCTGCTACTTTATTCCTTTATTTTGTTATACTATCACTTCATGGACCAAATTAATTATTTCAACTATATCATGAAGACTTTTCTAACCTCCAAACTGAAAAAAGAGGTTCCTCCATTCTCCGGATTTTCTGGAACTTTATACAATTCTAATCGTCCATTTATTTTGGACTTTATACTATTGTAACCTATACATCAGCTGCTCATAGTACCTCAGAGCACTTTATACTCAGATATATGCTGAATGGATGCAGAATATTGTAGCAAAGAGAATAATTGTAGCAAAGCTTACATTATAGTTTATAGAACTATAGAAACATAGATTTAGAACAGAATCTCAGAGGCCATCTAGTCAGAGTCCTAGATAGCTGATAGGATTTTCCTAAATTCACAAGGGAAAAAAAATAGTGGAAATAGGATTGAAAGCAGAACCTCAGAATACTTACTGTAGCTTCTTGGTCATCATCTACCACATGGAAGCTAATTGTAAAAATTAGATGTACTTAGCATGATATGTTTTAAAGCAGTGATATCAAATTCAAATAGAAATGAATCACATGTGGACTTAGAAGATACAAGTTAATAATAGCTATGTAGTATTGCTTTTTTATTTTGTCTAAAAATTTCCAATTACATTTTTCCTAGTAAATTTATTTATTTTTAATATATATTACTTTATGAATCATGTTGGAAGAGAAAAATAAGAGGAAAAGGGAAAAACTATGGGAGAGATATAAAAAAAAACCAGAAAAAAGAAGTGAACATAGCATGTGTTTATTTACATTCAGTTTTCTTAGTTTCCCCCTTCCCCCCCACCCCGGATGCTGGTGACATTTTATGTCTAAAATTCATTAGGATAGCTTTGAAACACTGAACAAGTATGAAGACCCAAGTCTTTTATAGTTGATCATTATACAGTCCTGCTGTTATTGGCTACAATGTATTCCTGATTCTGCTTATTTCTCTTAGCATCAGTTCATGTAAATCTTTTCAGGCTTTTCTAAAATCAGCTTATTCATCATTTTTTGTAGAACAATAATATTCTATTATCTTCATATACCAAGATTTGTTCAACCATTCCCCAATTGATGTGCAGGAATTTGCTACAGGAAGAGCTGCTATAAACATTTTTTCACATGTGGGTCAAGATTTCCTTGGGATACAGAGCTAATAATGGCACTTTTGAATCAAGGTGTATGCACCGTTTCATAGCCCTTTGGGCATAGTTCCAGGTTGCTCTCTGGAATGACTGGATCATTTCACAATTCCACCAACAATACATTAGTGTCCCAGTTTTTCCCACATCCCCTCCCACATTTATCATTAGATTTTCCTGTCATCTTAGCCAATCTGAGAAAAATGAGGTGGTACCTCAGAGTTATTTTAATTTGCATTTCTCTAATCAATAGTGATTTAGATCATTTTTTTATATAACTATAAATGGCTTTAAGTTCATCATCTGAAAACTATCTGTTCAAATGCCTTGACCATTATCAATTGGGGAATAACTTGTATTTTTATGAATATGACATCATTCTTTATATAGTCTAAAATTATACTTTTTTCAGAAAAACTGGATGTAAAGATTTTCCCCCACCTTTTTACTTTACTTTTAATCTTGTTTCTGTTGGTTTTGTTGGTGCAAAACTTTTAATTTAATGTAATCAAAGTTGTTCATTTTGCATTTTATAATGTTCACTGTTTCTTCTTTGATCATAAATTCCTCCCTTCTCCAAAGATCTGATATGCAAATTATCCCTTGCTTTTCCTAATTTGCTTATAATATCATCCTTTATGCCTAAATCATGTGCTCATTTTGATTTTATTTGCTGTGAGATGTAGGTCTATGTTGAGTTTCTGACAAATGGTTTTCCCAATAATTTTGTCAAATAGGGAGTACATATTCTAGAAGCTGGAGTTTGGAGTTTTATCAAATACTAGATTTGGCAGATAGACCCCCGAGTATTTTATTTTGTCTACAGTAATTTTAAATGGAATTTCTCTTTCTGCCTTTTGCTGATAGTCATTGTCAATAATATATAGAAATGCTGATGATTTCTGTGGATTTATTTTATATCCTGCCACTTTACTAAAATTGTTAATTGTTTCCAGTAGGTTTTTGCATATTTTTTTAGGATTCTCTAAGTATATCATTATATCATCTGCAAAGATTGATAATTTTATCTTGTCATTGCCTATTCTAATTTCTTTAATTTCTTTTACTTTTCTTATTGCTAAAGCCAACATTTCTACTACAATGTTGAATAACAGTGGGGATAATGGGCACCTTGTTTCACACCTGATCTTACTGGGAATGCATCCAGGTTCTTGCCATTACAAATAATGCTTACTGTTGATGCTGTTTATTATTTTAAGGAAAGCCCCCTTTATCCCTAAGCTCTCTAGTGTTTTTAATAGAAATGAGTGTTGGATTTTGTTAAAAAGCTTTTCCTGTATCTATTGAAATTATCATATAATTTTTGTTGGTTTTGTTATTGATATGGTTAATAAAGGCAATAGTTTTTCTGATATTGAACTATCCCTCTATTCCTGGTATACATCCTGCTTGGTCATAGTGTATTATCCTGCTGATAAGTTACTGTAATCTCTTTGCTAATGTTTTATTTAAAATTTTTGCAGCAATATTCATTAGGGATATTGGTGTATAATTTTTTCTCTGTTTTGGCTCTGTCTGGTGTAGGTATCAGTGCCTTTTTTGTGTCATAAAAGAAATTGAGCAGAACTTCTTTACCTTTTTTTTTTCAAATAGCTTATATAGTATTGGAATTAATAGTTTTTTAAATGTTTGATAGAATTCACTTGTGAATCAATCTGGCACTGGAGATTTTTTCTTTTTCTTTTTTTTTTTATTTAATAGCCTTTTATTTACAGGATATATGCATGGGTAACTTTACAGCATTAACAATTGCCAAACCTCTTGTTCCAATTTTTCACCTCTTACCCCCCCTCCCTCTCCCCTAGATGGCAGGATGACCAGTAGATGTTAAATATATTGAAATATAAATTAGATACACAATAAGTATACATGACCAAAACGTTATTTTGCTGTACAAAAAGAATCAGACTCTGAAATATTGTACAATTAGCTTGTGAAGGAAATCAAAAATGCAGGTGGGCATAAATATAGATTGGGAATTCAATGTAATGGTTTTTAGTCATCTCCCAGAGTTCTTTTTCTGGGCATAGCTAGTTCAGTTCATTACTGCTCCATTAGAAATGATTTGGTTGATCTCGTTGCTGAGGATGGCCTGATCCATCAGAACTGGTCATCATCTAGTATTGTTGTTGAAGTATATAATGATCTCCTGGTCCTGCTCATTTCACTCAGCATCAGTTCGTGTAAGTCTCTCCAGGCCTTTCTGAAATTATCCTGTTGGTCATTTCTTACAGAACAGTAATATTCCATAATTTTCATATACCACAATTTATTCAGCCATTCTCCAACTGATGGACATCCATTCAGTTTCCAGTTTTTAGCCACTACAAAAAGGGCTGCCACAAACATTCGTGCACATACAGGTCCCTTTCCCTTCTTTATAATCTCTTTGGGATATAATCCCAGTAGTAACACTGCTGGATCAAAGGGTATGCACAGTTTGATAACTTTTTGAGCATAGTTCCAAACTACTGGAGATTTTTTTCTTAGAGAATTCATTAATGACTTATTCAATCTCTTTTTCTAAAATGGTATCATTTAAGTAATTTATTTCCTCTTCTGTTAATCTGGGCAATTTATATTTTTTAAAAATATTTACCCATTTCAGTTAGATTGTCAGCCTTGCTGCCATATAGTTTAGCAAAATATCTCCTAATTATTGCTTTAATTTCTTTTTCATTGATAGTAAAGTCATCCTTTTCATTTTTGATGTTGATGACTTGTTTTATTTCTTTTTTTTCTAATTATATTAAACAAAGGTTTATCGATTTTGTTGTTTTTTTTAATAAAACCAACTCTTATTTTTATTTATTAGTTTATTAGTTTTCTTAGTTTCAATTTTATTAATTTCTCCTTTGAGTTTCAGAATTTCTAATTTGGTATTTAATTGGGAGTTTTTAATTTGTTCTTTTTTAGCTTTTTTAGTTGCATTCTCATTTCATTGATGTCTTCTTTCTTGCTTTTATTCATGTAGCTATTTAGAGATATAAAGTTTCCCCTACGAACTGCTTTGGCTGCATTCCATAGGTTTTGGTATGTTGTCTCATTATTGTTATTGCCTTTGCTGAAATTATGGATTGTTTCTATAATTTGTTGTTTAACCCACTCATTTTTTAGAATTAGATTAGTTAATATCCAATTGGTTTTTAATCTATCTTTCCTTGTCCCTTTATTGAAAAGAAAGCATTTACTATTTCTGTCTTTCTGCATTAATAAAATGCACAATAAGTGAGGTTTTCATGCCCTCTGATATGGTTGATTTTTGTGAAGGTGCCGTATACTGCTGAGAAATAGGTATATTCCTTTCTGTCCCTATTCAATTTTCTCCAAAGGTCTATAATATCTAGGTTTTCTAGGATTCTAGTAATCTCCCTTGTTTCTTTATTGTTTATTGCAATTACATTTTAATCTAGTTCCTTCAGCACTTGGGCATTAAGTTTGATACTTCTAATTTTAAAACAATTTTAGAAAATGCTTTTTAAAGTATCCTGTCATTCCATTATCTCTTATCCAATAATTCTAAGCTACCTAAATCTTTAGAAATTAGTTCCTTTGATTTAAAATAAAACATCTCTTGGCAATCACTTTTGTAATATGACTGACATAAGCCTCACTCTCTGAGACTCAAGTTTACTATATATTTATCTCACATCCTTTGGGTTGTCAGGTATTCCGATGAATTGGCATTATCTGCCATTGGCACAACTTGTCACAAACTGAATTTGCCCAAATTTTAAAGAGCTAGTAACTAGTATTCAGTTCCATTTAAAGATAACATAAGGATCTCTCAAGATTGGTGATCAACTAACCAACTGGAAAAATATTAAATGCTCTTGGATTTGGCGAGCAAATATGATAAAGAATATAATAAAGATGACAATACTACCTAAACTAATCTATTTATTTAGCGCTATACCAATCAGACTCCCCAAAAACTATTTTGATGACCTAGAAAAAATAACAACAAAGTTCATATGGAAAAACAAAAGGTCAAGAATTTCAAGGGAATTAATGAAAAAAAATCAAATGAAGGTGGCCTAGCGGTACCAGATCTAAAATTATATTATAAAGCAGCGGTTACTAAAACCATCTGGTATTGGCTAAGAAATAGACTAGTTGATCAATGGAATAGGTTAGGGTCAAAGGACAAAACAACCAATAGCTTTAATTATCTAGTGTTCAACAAACCCAAAGACCCCAGTTTTGGGGATAAGAATGCATTATTTGACAAAAATTGCTGGGAAAATTGGAAATTAGCATGGCAGAAACTAGGCATTGACTCACACTTAACACCATACACCAAAATAAGGTCAAAGTGGTCTCATGATCTAGGCATAAAGAATGAGATTATAAATAAATTGGAAGGACATAGGATAGTTTACCTCTCCGACCTGTGGAAGAGGAAGGAATTTATGACCAAAGAAGAACTAGAGATCATTATTGATCACAAAATAGATAATTTCAACTATACCAAACTGAAAAGTTTTTGTACAAACAAAACTAAATTAGAAGGGAAGCAATAAACTGGAAAAATATTTTTACAGTCAAAGGTTCTGATAAAGGCCTCATTTCCAAAATATATAGAGAATTGACTCTAATTTATAAGAAATCAAGCCATTCTCCAATTGATAAATGGTCAAAGGATATAAACAGGCAATTCTCAGACGAAGAAATTAAAATTATTTCTAGCCATATGAAAATATGCTCCAAATCATTATTAATCCGAGAAATGCAAATTAAGACAACTCTGAGATACCACTACACACGTGCCAGATTGGCTAAGATGACAGGGAAAGATAACGCGGAATGTTGGAGGGGATGTGGGAAAACAGGGACACTGAAACATAGTTGGTGGAATTGTGAATACATCCAGCCATTCTGGAGAGCAATTTGGAACTATGCCCAAAAAGTTATCAAACTGTGCATAGTCTTTGATCCAGCAGTGTTTCTACTGGGCTTATACCCCAAAGAGATACTAAAGAAGGGAAAGGAACCTGTATGTGCCAAAATGTTTGTGGCAGCCCTGTTTATAGTGGCCAGAAGCTGAAAAATGAATGGATGCCCATCAATTAGAGAATGGTTGAGAAATTGTGGTATATGAATGTTATGGAATATTATTGTTCTGTAAGAAATGACCAGCAAGATGAATACAGAGAGTCTTGGAGAGACTTACATGAACTGATGCTGAGTGAAATGAGCAGAACCAGGAGATCATTATATACCTCAACAACGATACTGTATGAGGATGTATTCTGATGGAAGTGGATTTCTTTGACAAAGAGAAGATATAATTCAGTTTCAATTGATCAAGGATGGACAAAAGGAGCTACACTCAAAGAAAGAACACTAGGAAATGAATGTAAACTGCTTGCATTTTTGTTTTTCTTCCTGGGTTATTTATACCTTCTGAATCCAATTCTCCCTGAGCAACAAGAGAACTGTTCTGTTCTGCACACATATATTGTATCTAAGATATACTGTAACCTCTTTAACATATATAGGACTGCTTGCCCTCTGGGGGAGGGAGTGGAAGGAGGGAGGGGAAAAATTAGAACAGAAGTGAGTGCAAGGGATAATGTTGTAAAAAATTACCCTGGCATGGGTTCTGGCAATAAAAAGTTATTTAAAAAAAAAAGATTGGTGAGCAAATGAATCGTAGAGCATTTGCCAAAATTTTCAGAAAAATTGAATTTAGAAAAGCATGTATATATAGTTTATACATATTTGACTATATATACATATACATGTATGTATACAAATATATATGTATTTATTAACATACACATATAATGTAGAAGTCACTTCTACCATAAGGCAACAAATGCTTTGCCCCATCTTGCCATGAAACACCAATCTTATGGTGGAAATGGGATTAGGGCCGCAATGCTTAAAAACTCTATCAATGACACATTAAAAATAAAAATAGGAAACTAATAAAAATGCTAGCACATTTTTATACATGTTAAGTTGTTAAGAAATACATAAATATTCTAATAAATAATGGCAGAATTGGGTTCATGTTACTACTTGATCTGTTCTTGGTTTTGCACAAGACCTGGGATGGTAAAGTGTCAGATAAGTGCACAAGATCAAGCCTCAAAGATCAAAGGTGGTACCAAAGCCACTCCTCCTCTATCCCCAGTTCCTACTACACCAGAAGTCATACAATAAATGTGGCATTTTACCTTGTAAATTTGCTTGTGGAAAAGGGTGTCTGAAAAGGTTGCAGCTCTTGAATCATTGTGAAATGGTGCCATTTTTTTGCACACTCATTGTTACAAATTACACATCAGCTAACTTGAAATTTGTGTTATGTTCAAAAGGTTACATAACATATCAATCTTGTTGGAACACATTTGCATTTTTGAAACAAATGTTATAACACAACTGACTATACATATACATGTACATATAAAAGAAGACAGAGACAGAAATAGAAAGGGTTTTTGAAAAGAAAATCGAAAGAAAAAAAAAAAAGCATCAGGCAAACTGTTCTCAGACCAAGTAAAACAATAATAGACAAAAGCACACAAAACCTCTTACAGAGGGAGACAATTGACTTGGCAGGAAGTACCTCATTTTGAAAACTTCAATTTCTTCCCTCCTGGTTTTTTCAGACTAATTCCCTTCTTAAAGCCCAACTGATTTGTTACTGTCTTTGTTTTTACCAAGAAGACAGAAAAATCAAAAGAATGTGCTGCTATTGCTATTCTTTTCTCAATTTTTCCAAGGCATTTAGAGACCAGTGACATGTGCCAATTTTCAAAGTATTCCCTGATTGAATAACTGATGCTGTGTATGAATGCCCACACTATACAAATCATTCCACCTTTAAAAAGATTCTTATGTCTTTCTTTACCTATAAGAATTAGGGCAGTTGGCACCCATATGGAACATGGCTGCAACGTTCTTGTTTTGTTAGAGATGACTTCTACATAATTTATATCTAAATAGGATATTCACAAATTTACATATATGAATTTTTAATAAGTGCCTATTCTGTAAAAGATACCATATAGTAAACTGGGGGTGAATATAAAGACAAAAAAGTGTGGTCTTCATTCTTAAAATGTTTGCAGTCTAGTAGGGAGATACATATAATCTAAAATCATTCAAAAGTATAGCCAAACCACAAAGGGAACAATAACAACAACAAAAAATAAATAAAATAATAAAAAAAAAAGCTAATGGATTTTTTTTTTTGCTTATAAGATGATAGGGTATTGCTAGACAACCCATAGAGGTCATTCATCATTATAGCATGAAAAGATTCTGCAAATGCACAGTGAGCTGAAGTCACTATTGAACAGAAGTATTATTCCAGTGATAGTCTATGACTCTAAGTCTTAAGACTATCCCAGTCTCTGAAGAACTCAAATGAATCATCCAAAAGTCAACTGGATGGTACATGGTAGGGCTTGAGTGAAGAGCCAATTGCAAAAAATGCAGGAGTAAAAAGGAATAAATACTTATATAGTGCCAGGTAACTCAGGTGTACTTTACAAATGTTATCCAATTTTATTCTCACAACAATCCTAAGAGGTAGGGTTACCTTCCTCCTTCCCCCATTTTATAGTCTAAAAACAGATAAACAGGTAAAGTAACTTACTGAGGTTCACATAGTTAATGGCGTATCTGAGGCTGGATTTGAATTTTGGTTTTCCAGTACATTCCATGTATTGTGCCATCAGTTTCTAAAAAAGCAGTGTAATGGATTATTTTGATAAACATCACCAGAAGAAAATATAGGCCAGTTACCAAGTGAGATAAGATTAGCATAACTGACTGAGAATTCATAGGGCACATTGATATCTAGGAAATATCAAAAGAATATGAAAAAGGACCACTGACTCAGTGGATTAGTTCTTTCTTTTTCTACTTTCTCTTAATATTCTGTCACTCCAGGACAATTCTTGGATTATTTCCTTCACTTTTGTCAAGGTTCTCTTTTTTGGTCAGAACTTTCTGGAAGTCCAATTATTCTTATATTTTCTCTTCTTGATCTGTTTTCCAGATCTATCATTTTTCTGATGTTTCACATTCTGTTCTATTTTCCCATTCTTTATCATCTCTTTTGTTATTTCTTGGTCTCTCATAGCTTCACTGGCTTCCCCTTGCGTAATTCTAATTTTTCAAAGCATTATTTTCCTCTTTGAGACTCTGTACCTCTTTTTTTCTATTTGGTTAACTTTTTTTCATAAGCTTCTTATTTTTCTTGGATGATTTTAATTTTTTTCTTTAGTTTTTCCTCAATGTCTCTCATTTGCTTTTTGAATTCTTTTTTGAGTTCTTCTATAAATTCTCTCTGGCCATTTCACATAACTCTTTGAAGTAGAAACTTTTTTTTTTACTAAAATGTCCTGCTCTGAAGATGAATCCTGGTTTTCCCTGTTCTTATAGTATGTTTCAATGGCGGGGTCCTTTCTTCTTTCCTAGTTCATTTTTTAAAATAAGAGTTATTAGTGTAAGCAACTTAATCATGGGGTAAAAGTATGGTGTCTCAAGTTGCCCTTCAGCTATGCATTCTGACCAGGCACCCCAAACCAAGAGCTCCTCTCTCCTGCAAGTGTCCACAGTTAGCAGTGTCTCTGCCCCATTGCTTCTGCACTCACCAGATTCTGGTTCCTTTTTACCCAGGGCCCATGTTTCAGCAGCACACCTGGGCCTGGTGTTCCTAATCAGCTGAGGATTTCTTAATCTTCCTGGACTCAAACTCCACTCCACAAACAGCCTAGGATGTGAAAGTCTCTGTAGTTCCTGCTGAGCCTCCTGTCACACTCAGGTAGCCCCAGGGGTTCCCTCTTGATGTTTCTGCAGAGCTGGCCCAAAGGTGTTTGTACTTCAGACTGGTTAAGCATGGGGCCTTTCTTCAGATCTTGTCAAGTTGGATCAGGAGGACTCTTGTTCTTCCCCACATCTTCTTGGTTTTTGACTGGTCTATATTCCCCCTGAGGTGCAAATGTGTGTATTTGTGATGGAAATCTGGAGAACTTGAAATTTACCCATCTCCCCAGACATCTTCCCAGAATCCTCATCTTGGATCAATTCTTTATACAAGAATTAAGGAAGAGTGTAGACAAGAGTCACACTGTATGACTTGCATCAATAGATTGCAATCAGAGAATAATAATTACTGGATTTGAGAGTTGAAATGGACCTTAGTAACTCTCTGAGTTTATTCTATATCCCAAAACACCTCCCACTATTACATTCCTAACAAGCTCTCTTTCAGTTTCTGCTCAAAGACCTCTAAGGAGGGAAAACTAGTTCTCCTCAAGGAATCCCACTCCACTTTTTATAACATTTTTAGTTGTTAGTGAAATAATTTATTTTCCCTTGACATCAAGTCTAAATTGAGGTCTTGACAATTTTCATACATTATTGTTCCTGATTCTGCACTCTGGGAACAAATAGAAACAGTCTGTCTTGAAGACAGCTGTAAGAATATACCCCAAATCTTAGCTACTCCACACTGATTATTCATAATTCCTTCAACTTTTTGTTATATGATATGGACTTAATGGATTTTAAGATAAGAGTTACCCTGAGTGGATGCCCATCTGTTAGGGAATGCCTAAAATAAGTTCTAGTATATGAATGTTATGGAATATTATTGTTCTATAAGAAATGATCAGGAGGATGATTTCAGAATTGCTTGGAGAGACTTGCATGAACTGATGTTAAGTAAAATAAATAGAACCAGGAGATCATTGTATACAGTAACAGCAAGATTATGTGATAATCAATTCTGGTAGACATGGCTCTTTTCAAGAATGAATTCATTCAGACCAATTCTAATAGACTTGTGATGGAAAGAGCCATCTGCACCTAGAGAAAGGCTTGTTAAGACTGAATGTGGATCACAACATTATACCTTTTAGTGATTGTTTGCTTGTGCTTTTTTCTTTCTCATTTTTTTTTTCCTTTTTGATCTGATTTTTCTTGTGTGGCATGAAAAGAGAGGAGGAGGGGAGGGAGGGAAAAATTTTGGAACACAAGGTTTTGCAAGGGTGAATATTGAAAATATCTTTGTATATATTTTGAAAATAAGCTATTATTTAAAAAAAAAAAAGATATGAGTTATCCTCCTCTGTTACTTTGGTAGATTATCAATGTTTGCCTGAAGCCATCTTTCTAAACCTGTGCTTTCCTTTTGAGATTACCTCTTTTGTATCTTGTTCTTATCTTGTGTTTATATATACATATATGTATGTGGGCATGTCTCTGTGTGTATGTATGTAGTTCTTTATATATTGTTTCCTGAATTAGAATGTAAGCTGCTTGAGGGTAAAGATTTATTTGCCTCTCCTTTTACCTTTAGTGCAAAGCTGTCTTAGAATATGTGTTTAATAATATTGCTTATTTAAATTTTGCTTATTGATAACTTGACTTTCTTAATCTATAGTATCCCAAACTCAAAGCAATACTCCAAATGAGATATAATCAGAGAAGAGCACAGAAGGTTTATTACCTCCCCCTTCCTAAAAGCTAGGCCTCTCCTAATTCACCCTAAATTTCCATTTGTTTGTTTTTTGGGGAAAGCTATATCACACTCTTCACCTACTAAGTTTACATTCAACCTTACTATATTCCATTTTAACCCCAAAGCTCTAGCCCAGAGGTGTCAAACAAACTAATTTTGCCTCACAAAACTCCTCAGTGCATTAGAATGAAATTAAAATCTAATATGAAAATACTTTTTACAAAACAAAAATACAATAAAGCATAAATAAAATTATATTTTAAATGAAGTTAATATGTTGAGGTATTAGTGGCTCTCCTTTTTATATTTGAATTTGAACTACTGTTCTTACTCACAGGTCAGCAAACAGTGACACAGGGGCTAAATTCAAGAAAACTTTATTTAGAAATGTAAAAATCTTTCTTATCTAATAAGTGAACCAAAATACAGGTAGCAGCTAGATTTGGCTATCTCCACTAATTCTAGTCTGTCAAAATACTCTTGCATTTGATTTTGTAATGTAATATATTAGTTATTCTGCCTTCCTTTGCATTATTTGCAATTTGATGGGCATGTATTTTTATTATATTTTATTTTATTATACTTTTATACTATTATACTTTATCATATTTATAAATTATTGCACAACATGGGACCAATCAAGATCCCTAAGGAACTCCACCACAGACTTCCTATGAAATTGATATTTAATCATTAACTACAACAACTCTTTTAGTCTGTCCATCCATCCAATTCTGAATCCAACTATTTTATTATCATCTAAATCATATCTCTTCATCTTTTCCATGAGAATAATGTGAGATAATTTATCAGAAGCTTTGCAAAAATGTAGGTAAACTAGATCTACACCATTATCCTCATGGATTCATTTAGTAATCCTGTCAAAAAAGGAAATGAGGTGAACCAACATGCCAGTTCCTAATGACACAGCTAGCTCTTTGTAATCACTGGTTCCCTATGTAGATATTTGCCAATCTGCATTGTAGTGATCTATTTTAGAATTTCCTCAGGAATTAAATTCTCCTTCCCTGTTTTATCTTTTTTTTCAAACTTGCCTTTTTTCTATCTTAATTCTTCAAATATTAGCATGCAATCTTTATTGTTGAAATAAATACATCAAAGAAATCACATTTCCATTTGGAGCATTGAAATATATAATTGGCACCTCACCTCTGGAATCTTGGGATCAGTTAGGGGATAGAGTTAGATTTCAATCCCCACCCAATGATTTTTCCATCAATAGCCTGTAAGGGGGACATCAATCAACCTGCAATTTTTTTTTAAGAAAACAGCAAAACATTTAACAAGGAAACATTAAGCAAGGGCATTCTCAGCCCCCCAAATAAATTAATTTTATGTCTCACGATTTCTCACATTAATGGGGGAAATTAGAAATTCCTAATAAGTTATTATTTTTCTAAGATGAAAAAGGGCTGTTTTGTTCTAGTGGAAAGACTGTTTCTTCCTTAATCCATAAGGACCTTCCTCCTACTTATATGATCCAAGTGTAGTTCAGTGTTTTGGTTTTTACCCTCAAGTTCCAGTCAAATCTATAAAGCTTTCTTTTTTGGTCTTGCAATAGCTATCTTTTGCTGAAGCTCCATTCTTTATAGTTGTTATCTGAAACTTCTCTGCCATTCTGCTAGTGTTCTTCTGAATTCATAATTGTTATCTACTGAGGATACTCAAGTCTGTCCTGCTACTTACTGCTCCAATTGCTATTTCTTCCGTAAAGTATTCTGTGATGGTGAGGCTACATGTGCCAAGTGACTCAATCTAAACAATAATTCTTCAGCTCTATACTGAAGCAGTATTAATTCCTTCTCTCAGAGGTACACAAAAGGATCACTAAGACAATTTGAAGGTTCTCTGATGTTCTCCTTCCAGAAAAAGTTCTTGATTTTTATTCTTATCTGAATTAGAACAATTTAAATTTTTTCTCTACTTTTTCACCATCCAAAGATATAAGTATAATGTGACTTTTCTACCGCCCTTTATGTCCCCAATCTATATCTCTCACTAAATATCTCTGAATCTGGGGATAAGCAACTTCAATCATTTTCTTTTGTTTATCTACTGCCATACCTACCAGTACTAAAGTTCAATTATAGAAATGGTCTTAAAACACTGATAAATCTACAGAAAGCATCAATTACATGTCAGGAGAAAAGTCAATCTGGGAATATCTGCTTTCTCCTCCAATATATCTTAACTATTCTTTGATGACCCATCCAGTACTGAATATAATCATCACATTTGATGATCATTGTGAATACTTCCTCTAAAGAGACAGATCAAGAGAATGAATTGGAAATTGAGAGAATACTCATCAATTGGTGAATAGCTAAACAAGTTGTGGTAAATGAATGTAATGAAATACTATTTTCTACAAGAAATGATGAGGAGGTGGATTTCTGAAAAACCTGGCAAGATTTACATGAATTGATGCTGAGTGACAACAGGAGAACATTATACACAGTAACAGAAACATTGTACCATGATTAATTATGATAGACTTAGCTCTTCTCAGCAATACAATGATCCAAGACAATTTTTAAAGATTCATGATGGAAAATGCCATTTATATCCAAAGGAAGAACTATCTGAATGTGGCTTGAAGTATACTATATTACTATATTCAATTTTTTAAGGGGAGGGTTTATTTTTTGTGGATTTCCCCTTTTGTTCTATTGTTTTTTTTTTTTATTTTACAAGATGACTAACATGGAAATATGTTTGCATGATACACATATATAACCTATATTAGATTGCTTGCCATTTTGTGGAGAGAAGATGGGTGGGAAGGAGAGAGGGAGAAAAAAAATCCGATACTTAAAATCATATAAATCTTGTAAAAATGAATATTAAATAATGAATTTAAAACTATCTTTATATGTAATTAGAAAAACAAAAATACAAAACAAATCAAAACAAAAACAAAAACAAAGATATATCCTTAATTTGGTTGAAAACTTTCAAAATTTTTAAGGTTGAAAAATTCAATGTCCTAAAATCAAAATAGTACACTGGTTTTGTGTTTATTAGCTGTGAAGATTGGTGGAAGATAGTGGAAAAGTCACATTATACCTGTACCTTTGGATAGTGAAAAAGTAGAGAAAAAATTAATTTGTCTTACCTCAGCATCCTCATAATAAAATGATGGCAATTCTAAATCTATGATTCTATAGTATTATACATCTATACAATCTTAGCAACATTAGTCCTTCTGCAACTCATGTGCTCAATGATTCTTAGTGGAAACGGCCAGAGTTTCTGTGCCATTGCCTTAGCCCTCAGATTCCTTTGTTGTTCAGTCTCTTTTTTTTAATTAATTATTATTATTATTATTTTTTAGTTCTGACTTTATGATCCTTTTTGGAGTTTTCTTGGCAAAGTTAATGGAGTAGTTTGCCATTTCCTTCTCCAGCTCATTTTACAGATGAGGAAGCAGAAGCAAACAGCATCACACAATAAGTTTTTGAGGCTATATTTGAAATCATGAAGATGAGTCTTCTTGACTTTACATTTAACCACTGTGCACCTAGATGCTCTATACCTATTGATACTTTTGTGCACACTTTTTGCTCTGGTGTCTTTTGTGACATCAGATAATTTGCTTTTCCTTATTCTTTTTCTTATACATTTTTTTTTCCTTTACATATAATATTGTGAGTACTTTAGGCAGTCAAAAAAGGTATAGTTTTTTTTTTGGGGGGGGGGAAACCAGAATCATACTTTATTGGCCCTACATTGCTTAATATTTAGCCTCATTTTCCCTTTGCTGGAATTTTGCCTCCTGCTGCTAGTTCCATTCACATTGGTTACTTTAAGCAATTCCAAAGTTGGAGGTAAATGGCACAGTTGGTGTTTCCTGGCCATTATTACTGTCTCTATGATGGCCCTGAGCTATTGATCCTCCCCAGCTGAAATGTAAAGCAATAAAATAAACAATGATCTCTAACAAAAGTGTCTCTGCTACTCTCTTCTAGAGTTCTCTCCCAGTCATTTTCATCAGCACATGTTTTATCAGTGGGACAAGGGCAGGAAGCAATAGTCAATGGCTATTTTAATTTCCATGTATTCTCTTCAGTGAGAGAAATGATTCAATTGAAGACATAGTTTGCTTCCTCGCCTTTCCTTACTGACTTGAACTACCTCTTTGTCCAAAAGTGAATCACAACTCTTTGCCCAGTATGTGGCTGGATACATTTTTAAGCTAAAAAGTATTTCTTTTTTTTCCCCTTCACATTTACAGTTGATTCTGCTTTCCTGGAATCCAACTGGGCTTATACAAGAAAATGCACTGAAAAAAACAAAAAAAGTCTGCGAATCTGCTTGATTCAGGGACAAGAAATAAAAACATAGCAATTACCTATCTAGGTTGAGGGGTTTATTTTTCTTTCATCTTTTAAATTCTTGAGTCCAGTTTGCAATTTCTGGGCTGGACTTTGTTGGCAAGTTGAATTAAAGAATTATTCAATGACCCAAAATCTCAGATGGAGTAGTGATAGCAAAGGAAAGTGTATATTTCTCCAGGGATTTGAATTAAAAAAATTTTTTTCCTCATATTATCCAGATATTTGAAGCAAAGAGTTGTTGTTGCTTTGATATTTTTTCAGTTCATCTTGTTTCTTACATTAATCAAGGATCATTTTAAAAGTTTTCCTGTTCTGAGTTTGATATTATAAAGACTCAGAGATACAGGATATTTCCTATTATTATTTTGTAGAAAATCTTATTCATATATTGCACAGAAAACAGACTAGACTGGGAATCTGATTATCTATATTCAAACCTTGGCTTCAATGCTTATTAGCTGGATAACCATAGATAAGTTATCTTTTGGGGGCCTTAGTTTGCTCATCTAAATTTTGGGACAATAATACATGTCTTGCCTACAGCACAAGGATAAATCAATCAGTAAAATCAATCAATCAATCAACAAATATTGATTAAACTCCAGCTATGTTAAAGGTATTAATATATAAAGACAAAAGTGAAATAATCCCTGAGTTCAAATAACTTGTGATATAGTGAAGGGAGATAACATGTATAGATTTAGGTATGCAGAAAATATTTTATTTCAAGCTGATACTTGAGTTGAGTTTTGAATGAAACTAGAAATTTTAAGATATGCAGTTGAGAGAATTTTATTCTAAGCACAGAAGGCAGTTACTGCAAAAATATGGAAATGGCATATATAGTATCCTATACAAGGAGCACTAAGACCAATTTGGTTGGTTGTTAATGTACATGAAGAAAAATAATAGGGAATAAAGCTGAAATGGCCAGGTGAGAAGATCTTATAAAACATATATTACTATATAAATGTGAATTGGTGGTACTGGTTTTGCCTGTAATAAGGGTAGAGTAGAATAGATGAACTTTGAGGCTCCTCCATTTCTAATATGTAGAATTCTATGAAAATACTTGACAAATGATATTAAATTCTGCATTCCCAATTACTTGACCTACCTAAACCTGAATTTGGAATTTGTTTTATAAATAGATTTTCCTAGGCCCTATCCATTAATTAATTAATTAATTAGTTCACATTTATGAACTAATTCATAAGTTCACATAGTTATGAAAAGTACCTTTTATGATTTTTTGTTGATGTAATATTTTATATTCAAGTTGCACGTTGATTTTGAAGTTATTATGATATGTGGTACACATGTTGGTATAAACAAAATTTATGCCTAAGTGCTTTCCAGAATTTTCAAAAATTCTTCCTAGAATTCTTCAGTGAAATGACAAAGAAGAATTAGATGATCCTGAATATCTCTTTGAATTCTTAATATTCAGTATTTTTTTTGAGAGTCTCTCCAAGGTTTAATTCCAGTTACACATGACCAGATAGAGAATGTGATGGATAAAATGCTGGGCCTGCAGTCAGGAAGACTTGAATTTAAATTTGCTTGATAAGTTTAAGCCTGGGAAAATCATTTTAACCACTGTTTGCTACAGTTTCCTCACCTTTAAAATTGGGATAAGACTAGAAATTATCTCCCAGATTTGTTGTGATTATCAAAAGAGATAAAGATTGTTGTGTTTAGTACAGCATCTAGTACATATTTGTTGTTGTTATTATAGGATGTATGCTATATTATTATTATATTTTATTTAAATTGGGATTTTATTAGGGCTGTTTGGTATGGAAATTCCTTCCCTTCAGATGTATATCAACAATTTATCTTTATTTTTTTTTTCTTAGAGATCTGCAAGATAACTTGATCTATATGTGTCTAAGACAGTAACTTAAAGTGAGGATTTTCATACTCTGAGACTGGACCTCTCTCTACACTGAGTGATACTATTAACAAAATAAAAACAAGATTTTAAAATTAGGTCTAACACAATATCATTTGTCATCAAAACCCTTTCAAATTTATTCTTTCTCAACAGTTTAAAAAAATCTGGGGTATATACCATTACCCACATTTTCCAAATAAAGATATTATAGGCAAGCTTACCTAAGATCTGTCATAGTTTGTTAGTGATAAAACCATAACTAGAGTCTAGATTTCCTCAATTCTTGTTCCCCAATTTGTCCTGAAGTTGCAGAGATTCAAAGATTGTTATTCTCACATAATAAAATGGAATTTAGACAATTAGAGGATCAATCTGAACAATGTATATGGCCAGCATAGATACTGAAGGTCTCAGAACTGATTTTACTTTTAACAGAACTATATATCATTCTACTTGGAGCAAACTAATTAGATAACTAGAAATTTTCATTTTTTTAAGACATAAAGGAATTAGAACTGGTATGCATTTTATGTTAAATTCATTCGGTTCTACATGTAGTATTTATTAAGCGCCTACTATATATCAGGAACTGTGGTAGATTCTAGAGATATAAATATTTAAAAAATGGAACATCATTACTCTTAAGTACCTTACATGGATCTGAAAGCATACATCATGGAAACAGATAACTACACTCATGATAATTTTTGGGGGGGAAAGAACTTTAAGATGGGGTTTCTAGAAAGATTTTATGTAGAAGGACATAGTTAAACTTAGCCTTGATGGAAATTAGGCTTTCTAAATAGCTTGGATGAAAGAATTCTGAGATATGAGAGACTTCCTATAGGAAGGTATGGAGATAGAAGGTAGAATACAGAGTTCAGAGAATAGCTTGTAGGCCCAATAAATTTGAAAATAGAGGAAATGAAGGGTAATATAAAATAAGCCTAGAATTATATTTCAGAATCAGGCCCTAAATAGTTTTTGCTAGTCATAGATAAATTAATTTTATCCTAAAGGAAAGAAAGAAATATTGTAGGTTCTAAGTAGCTGAGTGATATATCTTTTGTCTTAGGGAGTTTATTTTTAGCAATTGTGTAGAGAATTGATTGGGGAAGGAAACTGGAAGTAAGACTAATTAGGAAATCATTATACTGGTCCAAGAAAGAGCTGATTAGAGCCTGGATAAGAGTAGTAGCATGTGAAGAATAGAATCAACAAGCCTTGTTAATGGTTTGGATCTGAGGAGTGAGGGAGAGTGAAGAATCAAGAATTATGCCAAGTTTAAGAACCTGTAGGCAAACTTTTCACACAAATTAAGTCTGATCTAACCAATTGGAAAAATATTAAATGCTCTTGGATAGGGTGAGCAAATATAATAAAGATGACAATATTACCTAAACTAATCTATTTATTTAGCGCTATACTAATCAGAGTCCCAAAAAACTATTTTAATGATCTAGAAAAAATAACAACAAAGTTCATATGGAAAAACAAAAGGTCAAGAATTTCAAGGGAATTAATGAAAAAAAAATCAAATGAAGGTGGTTTAGCTGTACCAGATCTAAAATTATATTATAGAGCAGCAGTTACCAAAACTATTTGGTATTGGCTAAGGAATAGATTAGTTGATCAGTGGAATAGATTAGGTTCAAGGGATAAAACAGTCAACAAATATAGCAACCTAGTCTTTGACAAACCCAAAGATCCCAGCTTTTGGGATAAGAACTTACTGTTTGATAAAAATTGCTGGGAAAATTGGAAACTAATATGGCAGAAACTAGGCATTGATCCATACTTAACGCCGTACACCAAGATAAGGTCAAAATGGGTTCATGACCTAGGCATAAAGAATGAAATTATTAATAAATTAGAGGAACATAGGATAGTTTACCTCTCAGACCTGTGGAAGGGGAAGGTCTTTATGACCAAAGCAGAACTAGAGATCATTACTGATCACAAAATAGAAAATTTCGATTATACCAAACTGAAAAGTTTTTGTACAAACAAAACTAATGCAGACAAGATTAGAAGGGAAGCAATAAACTGGGAAAATATTTTTACAGTCAAAGGTTCTGATAAAGGCCTCATTTCCAAAATATATAGAGAATTAACTCTAATTTATAAAAAATCAAGCCATTCTCCAATTGAAAAATGGTCAAAGGATATGAACAGACAATTCTCAGATGAAGAAATTGAAACTATTTCTAGTCATATGAAAAGATGCTCCAAGTCATTATTAATCAGAGAAATGCAAATTAAGACAACTCTAAGATACCACTACACACCTGTCAGATTGGCTAAGATGACAGGAAAAAATAATGATGATTGTTGGAGGGGATGCGGGAAAACTGGGACATTGATGCATTGTTGGTGGAGTTGTGAACGAATCCAACCATTTTGGAGAGTAGTTTGGAACTATGCTCAAAAAGTTATCAAACTGTGCATACCCTTTGATCCAGCAGTGTTACTACTGGGATTATATCCCAAAGAGATTATAAAGAAGGGAAAGGGACCTGTATGTGCACGAATGTTTGTGGCAGCCCTTTTTGTAGTGGCTAGAAACTGGAAACTGAATGGATGTCCATCAGTTGGAGAATGGCTGAATAAATTGTGGTATATGAAAATTATGGAATATTACTGTTCTGTAAGAAATGACCAACAGGATGATTTCAGAAAGGCCTGGAGAGACTTACACGAACTGATGCTGAGTGAAATGAGCAGGACCAGGAGATCATTATATACTTCAACAACAATACTAGATGATGACCAGTTCTGATGGATCAGGCCATCCTCAGCAACGAGATCAACCAAATCATTTCTAATGGAGCAGTAATGAACTGAACTAGCTATGCCCAGAAAAAGAACTCTGGGAGATGACTAAAAACCATTACATTGAATTCCTAATCCCTATATTTATGCCCACCTGCATTTTTGATTTCCTTCACAAGCTAATTGTACAATATTTCAGAGTCTGATTCTTTTTGTACAGCAAAATAACGTTTTGGTCATGTATACTTATTGTGTATCTAATTTATATTTTAATATATTTAACATCTACTGGTCATCCTGCCATCTAGGGGAGGGGGTGGGGGGGTAAGAGGTGAAAAATTGGAACAAGAGGTTTGGCAATTGTTAATGCTGTAAAGTTACCCATGCATATATCCTGTAATAAAAGGCTATTAAATAAAAAAAAGAACCTGTAGGCAATTACTTCAAAAGAAATAGTGAAGTTTGAAAGAGACATTGGCTTAGAGAAGAAGATATTTGTTTCAGATATGTTGAATTTGAGATACTAAAAAGAAACACTGGGAAAAAAAAACCTGCAGGTACAGAAATTGGTGATGTGGAAAAGGAGTAAAGTAGAGAGACTGGAAGTAAATGTGCTTGTTTTGGGAATTATTTGAATAGTGATTATTAAACAACAGGACCTTATCAGATCACCAGGAGAAAAGATATGTCAGTTATAAGAAAAGAGGGCCTAGGACAAACCTTCAGAGGAATTCACATATGGGGTAAGAAGAATAGGATGATCTAGAAAATAAGCTTTAGCAATAAGATAATTAGAAAAGAGAACAACAGCAATCACAAAAGTCTCATTTAAGGCAAAGGAGAAAACCGTATCTAGGAGAAGGAATTGATCAATGACATCAAAAGATAAGTATAATGAGGCCTAAAAAATGGCCCTTAAATTAAAAGAAATTGTTAGACTTTGAGAAAGTGAAGTCCTCTAGGGTTGGGAAATAAGAAATCAGACTGAAAGAGGTTAAAAAGAAATGTGGAGGTGGAAAATTCTCCATTTCAAGCTCTATGGTGAGCCCCAAAGCCAGATCAGAGCTACAGGAAACAGGTCTAGATAAAGTTAATTAAAGGCCAGCCTGTGTTAAAGGAGTAAATAGCAGAGCCAGGACTAGAACCCAGTTTTTCTGAATGTATGTTCAGTACTTTTTCTAATGATTGGTTACCTCTACTGTCTACTTTACTCTTGATGCCTAGATCACTGAATAGTGGATTTGGACAGCAGCAAACAAGCATAGTCACCCTAATTCACTTAATAAGTTATGACACAGACTGGATACTTCAGCAAAATAGATATAGTCTCATAGCCATGGTATTTGCCTCTTTAAAAGAAACGTTTGCCAGTGAATCTCTACTCCAGCAGGTACCTTCTGGATGATGAGGCCATTTTCACAACTTTAGCAAAAAATACCAATATGACAGAGCAGCAGGCAGATGTCGTAAATCGGTAAAGTTGAGTTTGAGAGCTTTTTACCTGAAATTTATATACTTCTCCTTTTCTTCCCTGGGGGTGGCTTCATTTTCCACTGAAAGTAAAATTCTCTACCAACCTCCAGATTTTTTATTCCAAAAGTCAGGGCAGAAATATGCAACAAGACGCACCAATTCTCTCAAGCCCACTGGCTATTTGTAGGAAAGCTATCACTAGAGTAATTTTAGTTTTCTCTAGATTAAATGTGTCAACACAAATGAAGAAATTATTAAAATAATTACACTCATTATTGGGCAGTATCATTTACTTTATCCCTATCTCAATCATCTGGCAGCACTGATCTTTCTTTTCTCTTCTCCCTCTCTCTTCCTCCCTCCTTCCTTCTCTCTCTGTGTGTGTCTCTGTCTCTCTCTCTCTTTCTCTCTGTCTGTTTCTCTCTCTGTCTGTTTCTCTCTCTCTCTCTCTCTCTTTCTCTCTCTCTCTCTCTCTCTTGTCTTTCTTCTCTGTCTTCTTCTCTGCTCTTCTCTCTCTCTTTGTCTCTCTTTCTGTCTGTATCTTATCTGTTTCTCTCTTCTCTTCTCTCTCTCTCTCTTCTCCTCTTCTTTTCTCTCTCTCTCTCTCTCTCTCTCTCTCTCTCTCTGTATGTCTGTCTCTGCCTATCTGTCTCTCTCTGTGTCTCTCTCTGCTCTGTCTCTCTGTCTGTCTCTGTCTCTCTGACTCTCTGTCTGTCTCTATCTCTTTCTCCCTCTCTGTCTCTGTATCTCTGTCTCACTGTCTGTCTCTGTCTCTCTGTCTCTGTCTCTCTCATAGCAAGTATGGTTCTTCTATAGGACAACTAATAGGTTCTGCAACAGCTGATCTCAGCTCTCAGAGGGTTCGTACTGTGCAGTTAGTTGAATTTTTTTCTCTAAACATATTTGCACAAGGCTGCTGTGTACAGCTGTTGACTCCAACGAGTTTATCTCCAAAACAGTGTGCATTATAATTTATTTTTATAGGGTAGCCTTCATAATGTGGGATCACAAATGGCTTCTCAGGGAGAGTCAATCACAAAATAAAAGGGAAGGGAAGGGTTGGAGGGGACACATAAATGGAGCAAGTGATACAGGAGTGGTGAGCATTTTATTAGACAAAAAGAAAAAATAGTGGCCAGGTTACAAGAGCCATAGATAAGAATCTGAAAGGTGATGAATGCTAGAGAAAATGTGAGTCAGAATGGCATGGACCCAGGCATGGAAGGAGGTAGAAGTAATGAGGAGCACCTGTGAAAAATGCTAACGAGCTGCCTCCCAGCTTGCTCATTCAATGGGCCTTTCATGATTTCCGACCCTGCCTGAAGGCTGCATCTCTATAAGCCAGATAGAAAACTGAGACAATTTTTAGATAATTGACAAAATAGAATGTAGACTTGCCAAATATATTCTCACCTTTGAAATGGGAATAAAACTATTTTGTGTAATATTTGTATGGAATCTGCTGAGCGTCAGTGTGGTGTAGTGGAGAGGGTTAGGCCTATAATCAGAATGTGTGTATCAGAATCCAGGCTCAGTTTTCTCTTTCGTAGTAAGATCAAATTTGCAGAAAGAACGCAACCCTGACAGGGTAATATTAATAAAATAAAGTAAATTATTTGTTTGCCTTTCAAGAAGTAAAAGAAAGCAAAGTAGAACTTTGCTGGCTGTTTGAAATATAGTTCTTCTCAACAGGAGCTATGTTTTGTGTCTCCTTGGAATAGAATACTGGACATGGTTAAACATGTGCCCTATAGTTGAAGAAGGCCAATTAAACATTGCTCTGAAGGGGGACAGATAAAAATCATTGACTTGAAACAAACAAACAAAAAAAAGAATATTGGTAACTCTAAAAAACTTAATAATGACAGGACTCATGAATTATATTGATAGAAAAAAAAAAGAAAGTGGCAATTTAAAGATACCAATATAGTTGCAAAGGAGACACTAATAATCTCAAATAGTAAACAAATATAGAAAATATATCAGAGGCTCATAGATCCGAACAAATAAAAATGTGACATAAAACTAAAAACCCAAATGATTTCCTGCTTATGAAAAATGTTCATGATAAAATAATTTGTTTATTTCCTTCCAATGAACTAGAAGAAAAAGTAAAGATGAAGTCATTCTGTTAGCAGTGGACAGAAAGCCTCCTCTCTACAATTTCTGCTCAACTTTTTTCCCACTTCCAATTCCCTCTGCCTATTGAAGGTACAATTAGCCATAGACTTCAGAAGCATATTCCTGGTCTTTTTTTATGGATGGAGATCAGAAGGAATCGAGTAGGAAGTTGTTCATCAAATAAATCAGAAGATTCTTGTTTCTTTAGGTAAAACAGAAACCATCTCTCCTAATATGCATAATATTGGAATTGTGTGGCATAATAGAACAATAAATGAGGGAATGAGGAGGGTCAGAATGCTTAATTTCTACTCCTAGCTCTATCCCTAATAAGTTATAAACTTATGAAAGGAAGGTCTTCCTAGTCACAATATTCTAAGACTCACTTTTATCATCATAAAATAATGACAATGATGTTTTCACAAAACTTACATGCTAAGAGTGTTTTGAGAAAATGTCTTTATAAATTATAAATCTCTATGTAAGTGTAAGTTTATATTATTTCTGTTATTTTATGGATCTGAATGTGTCAACCCCATGGAATTAACTGAGCTATTGTAACTTCCATTATAAAGCCCTCTAGATGTTTCTTTGGGCCTTTAAAAGGGTCTCTTCACAATCTGACTCCTTCTTATCCTTCCAAAACTGTTATACAATGCTCTACATTTCAGATAACCTGGTCTACATGCCTCTTCCCAAATGAGGGCAGTCAAACCTAACCATACTAGTTCTTATTACTATCCACTCCCCTTTAGCCCTAAAAGCCATTTACTTTTCAATTAGTAACATACATATTTACCTATGTGTCCATATAGATGTTCATACATAAATATTCATAATACATGTTTGTACATAAACACATTTCTGCATATAAATGAACATATTTATGTGTATTTTTAAGTATAGATATAAAAATACATTTATATGAGAGAGCATAGCATAATGAATAGGCTGACCTTGAATCCAGGAAGACCTGAATTCAAGTCTTACTTCTGAAATAGATTGGTTGTATAGCCCTGTTATCTGGTCTCAATGTTCTCTGTTGTAGACAAAGGACCAATCTACATTGCTAGGAGTTTCTAACTCTGGGAGTTCTGTGCAAAAATGAAGCAACAAAAATGAGACAATCTACATCTAGAAGAAGAACTAATAAATAATAGTATCTATAGAACAATTTTACATATATATGTGTGTATATATATATATATATATATATATATATATATACCTATTTGTGTCTAATAGTAGCCATCTCTAGGATGGAAGGTGGGGAGAGAAGAAAAAAAGGGGAAAGAAATTTACATGATAATTTTATATTTTATATTATATATTAATATTATAATATTAAATGTATACTTGAAAGAAATAGCAAATTGTACATAGTTGATTTAATAGTTTCATATGAAATTATCATCTTTATTGTAATCTGTTATGGAAAATCTTATTTTATATCATAAATTAAAAATAAAATAAATAGAATAAAAAATGACATCATAAGTTCTATGTATCTGTATCCATATGAAACTATGTTTGTGTATATAGCACACACATGTGTATATGCACATGGGTATATATATATATATATATATGCATACATATATGCATACATTTCTCTATATCTCTTTCTATCTATCTACTTAATCTGTTTGTCTGGTTTATCTTAGAAAAGAATGTCAGCTGCTTAAGACATAGGAGTATTTCTTTTTTTTTTTCTTTGAATCCCTGTTGTCTAAGATAATGTCTCACATGAAGAAGGCACTTGGTAAAGTTTGTTGAATGAATCAATGAATAATGAATGAAGTCTTAGAAATCATTTAGTTTAAAATTCTTATTCTATGTAGACTTTTGAAGCCCAGAGTTTAACTGAGTTGTCCAAGATCATATAGGTTGTCAAAGTGGCAGAATTTGAATGGAGGTCCTCAAAGGAGAATTTCAAAATGCAAGAAAAAATAGTCCATTTTCATAAGTTGTAGTCAAATAACCTTAACAAAGAAATGAAAGTTCTTAGTTTCAGAAATAGAATAACCCCTGCCCATCCCACATTGGTGGCGGTAGTGGGGGCAGAGAAAAAGGGAGCTGGAGGTTTGAAGGGGTGAAATTAGGGAATAGGTTCAAGAAAGTGTCTGTATGTTCAATCGTCATCAATAATTGCTAGTGGAAGTTTTTTTTCCCCCCCTCTTCCCTCTAAATCCTACTTATACATTAGATCTTCCCTATAGTTTTTTCCTCCCAGCTCTAAGAAGTATTCATTTTATGAAAGCAAGTAAGGAAAACCCTATCAGCCCTCATTGATATCATCTGCCTGCTTCATTAAGGCCACATTTCTTCCTTTCTGCTTTGAAAAGACAGTCCTGTCTCCAAAGTAAAGTTTGAAACTCTATTAAACTTAAATTGCATCGTTGCTGCAGGATTCAGCTATACTCAGGGAAAGAAAAAAAAGTATTAAAAATAAAGTGAGGGCCAAGTGGTAAAAGGCATAATACATAAAAGAGGAAATGAAATTTGAGAAGAAGACAAACAACCTGAGCAAAGAAGAGGGAGAGAACAAGGGTGAGTTAATGCACAGTCAGCTTTTGAATTGAGAAGTCTGAAAAAGCAAATGACTTCAGAAGGAAGACGCACAGCATTGCTATAGATTTCTGGGTAATTAGGCATGAGGAATGGTAAGTGATGTATTCACCTGCTGCATTTATGTTCTTTTTAAAAGACCCAGCAATGTCTTCTCTGCTTCCTTCTATCGCCTTCTCCCCCCTCTGGGAAATGTCTGTAGACTTGGAAATCAGTGGAGGCTGAGGCTGAGGCTGAAAATGAAGGTAGAGGCTAGTTTATAATAGGTTTTCTGGCAAAGCACAGGTCAATTAATTTGACTGCTGCATTTGGCATCCCTCTGTTACCCTGTCTGATGATTGTCCACAAACCTTTTAAACCACAGACCTTTTAAACGACTCAATTATTTCTCTGCTTCCATTTAATAAATATAGCATGAAAGGTCCAGGAGGATAGCCATTCTGGGGAAATCAAGGGTGGACATTGTAGGAAGTTCAAGGATTGGCTAAAACTAATGGTAGCAGAGTACTTTAGATGGTGGTTGGAGAAGCCACATCTTTCAAAATAGATGGATGAGAGGAGGACCAAGGTTTGTTCTCATGCTATTGCTGAACTAGGATTACTTCCTCCAGAAGACTGGGAAAGTAGAAAGAACACAGAATCTAGAATCAAATCTAGGACAGGTATTAAAATCCCACTTCTGAAGCCTTAAATCTGTGTGACTTTAGTCTCCTTTCTGGATCAAGGTTTTTGCTTTTGTTTTTGTTTTTTAACCTACAGATATAAATAGATATATACAATAAAATGAGAATATTGACATAGATGGACTCTAAGGTCCCTTCTATGTCAAGGTCGTGAGTCCTATGGAAATTAGACACTGGAGTAATAATCCTATTTATTTATTCCTTCATTTATTCAGTTATCTATCTATACATCTATTAATTTAGTCACCATTCATTTATTAATTTATTTTTCCTCCTTCAGGAGCACTACATAAGGGATTGACACTTTCACTCTACTTGATAGGATACCACAAAATAAATGAAATAAAACTTATTTTGCATGACCAGAATTTTGCTTAGCACTATGGTGAATGCAATGGGAGTATAAGTTGCAATCTCTAGGTACTCAGAATTTAAGTTTTTCAGTATGGGTTATGTCCCTTTGAGGACATAAGAAAGGAAAGGAAAGTTAGGGTCTGAGATAACATTACCTCTGAAGATCCTTTCTTTCTCCAGAACTCATCTTCTGTAAGTACTGTTATAAATTTGCCATGTATAAGAGATACTGAAATAAAAGTAACACAGTGTCTGCCTTTCAAGGAGTTTACATTCTTCTGGAATGCTTGTTTATGAATGGTGGACAAAGAAAGGAACCTCACATTAGGGATTCTTAAACCTAAATGGTATGTTGATAGGATGCCCTGAAAATTTGTATTTTTAAAATTATTTTAATAACTGTATTTTAATATACATTGGATTCCTTTGTAATTCTATTTGATTTTATGTACTGAGAAATGTTATTCTAAGAACAAGAACATAGGTTTGTCAAGATTTCCAAAAGGATCCATGATACAAAATTTTTAGAAGCTCTTCACAACCTAGACAGTTATATGGATTGTGAAGACCATAAGGTAGCAGATTTTTATGCATTTTCCAGTAGCAGTAGCAATATTAATTTGATTATTATTCCCTGAGCAAGGGAATAATGGAAAAGGTATGGATGGTTGGGTAGGCAAGTAAGTAGGGGAAATGACAAAATACCTATGTTAGCTAGACCCTTTTTGTCTTGGTTGAATAGGACTACAAAACATAATCAGGATGGGATGAGAGTAGGAGGCAGCTAGAGATATACATCTGAGGTAAGCATTGATTCATTAACTATTAAATCCAGGTCACCTTTGCTCTAGACAAACCATCTGGGTACTACTCACTTGAGAATTTGGGGAAGATTAAGCACCTTGTAAATAAACTAATTGAAAACATTTTCTCCCATTTAAAAGGGGCACAATATTTCCAAGAGAGAGCTAATTTCCATGTCAGGAGCATTTGGAGTTCCAGGATGGTGATGAGACACAGATTCTGCGACCAAGACACTGAAACTCTCAGCTCTCTCCCTGCCTCCTTCCACTTCCTCTCCCTGAGAAAAATTATAGACAAGATGGAGTCCTGGAGGTAGCATGGAAGACTGGATAGGACACTAGATTTGGAATAAGGAAGAGCTGAACTCAAGTTGCACATCAAATATTTACTAGCTGTGAACTTTAGAAGAGCTCTGTACCTCAGTTTCCCTATCTTTAAATGAGCTTATTGGGCACTCTAGCATGTAAGGTTCTTTCTAGCTCTTGGTGGAGTGTAATAGAGAAGAGGAGTCAGGAAGATAGAAGGAAGGAACATGTGAGTTCAAATGTTACTTAGTAGTATATGCACCTGCACAAATCACTTAATCTTTCTGCCTTTTTGCAAACATTCTTTCTGCCTCACTTACTTCATTTGTAAAATTGTGAGTTAAAATAAGATAATGTTTGTAAATGATTTTGAAAACTTTAAAGCACTATATTAATGCTGGTCAGTAAACAAACAAATGCATAAATGATCCCATGGTCTTCACTGGAAGAGGAAATTTCTTACTTGGAATTCCCAACAGTAATAAAATCACAAGTCTAGTATTAAAAAAAAAATTGTAAATGACTTCTTTTTCAGTATCTAACATAAAATTATTTCCTTTTGCCAAAATAGAAGAAAGACACCCAAAGTTGTGATGCTTTAAAAGTCCTATGGAATCTAAACTGTGATTGGGAGAAAACTAGAGCTGAATGGTGCCTGAGGGAAAGGGAAGGAGAATAAAAGTCAAAATACTGTTTTGCTGAGAAAAAGTCCTTGCTTTTGTATTCTTTGTGTTGTGTGTTTGTATGTTACTAGAGCCTTCCCCAAAGACTTACTTTATTTAACACCCCAAAATATTCTTTAGGCTGAAAAATAGCAATCAGTACAGACCTGTCTCCTTTAGCTGGGCCAAGTGGGGTAAACTGGGTTTACCAGGAGACTGTTTTCAGATTAGGAATGTCTGACTCCCTGCGAATGAAGCTTCTCTGTGCAGTGCCATCCACAGCTGCAAAGCTCTTAAATACTTGTGCTGGGAGATAGAGGCTGACAATTTGCTGAAAGTCAGGAATCATTACGTAAAAGGATCATCCGACTTTATTCAAATTTCCAAAGGGATTAGGAAGATGGCACAGTGCTCGAGTCTTGTGGATTCTCAGTTTCAAAATGAACCTAAATCTTTTTTAGGTTTCAGGTAGGATTGCAATGGCCAAGCTAGGACTCTGGCGGGGGGTGAGGGAAGGACCAGAAAAGAGGTGCTATTAGTGTACTGGCAAAAAAGACTCCTGGAGGAGGTAACTGTAAATGAATCCAGAATGAGAATTCAGTCGGCCTGAAAATACATATAGGCTCAAAGACTGAAGAACAGAAGCTTCTAGTAATGTCTTTTTGATATTTCTAAACACAAAGTATGCTTGTGTTCATCCAGCCTTGGCTTTTACTGTATTAGCCCTTCTAATAGGCTCTATTTGATGGAAATATAGGAATATAAAAGGCAAAAAGAGGTTAAGACCATTGTCATGCTTATTCTCTCTCAAACATATTTTCTGTAAGTCCTCTCAGGTTCTGAGCCCCAACAATTGGATACTATGCTGAGGAAACAGGACATTTATATCTCCAAAATGGTATGCATCAAACAGATATGCATTTATGATTTCTTCAGGCCCCACAGTGACCCACATTACAATCTCCCAATACTCTTAAGAGAATTGCAAATGTTTCAAACCTCAGTCCAGTCTCTGACACAGGACATGACCTAGGACTACACTAAGCAGTTTTGTGCCTAGAGCAAAGAGCTGAAATGGGTCCTTTAAGATAAATTCTCTTCTCAGAGAAAGGAGATTCTGAGATGTTTAACGGTCCCTTTTGTGAAGACCAACCTAAAGGGGAAAGCTCAATACATGTATGATTCATCTGATCATGGCTATATTGCTTTCTATTTTAATTATTCTTGCTAACTGGGTGTTAAACTCATGCGTTCTACAGCCAAATGGATATAAATGATATAAATACATATGAATATATACTTTTATCTCCATATATTTCAATATATCTTGTTGATGTAGACATACATATATTCCCCACCCCATTCTCCAAGAAACCTCTAGAACTGGGGCAGAAGAAGCAGATCCTTGGAATGACCAGTCAGGATGACAAATATGAAGGTCATTAAAAAAAAAAAAAACCTAGATACCCTAGGTATCCTATATGATAATCTATAACTTGACACTTGAAACCAACAGATTAGGTTAGAATTGTACTTTCCTCTAAAGAAAGGCTATCCAATTAAATGGCACTTTCCCATTTGGCAAAGTAGCAGCTAAATCAAATCAAGAAGTATTTATTAAGAATCTATTATGTGCCAGTTTTTGTTGTTCATTAGTTTCAGTCATGTCTGATTTAAATCATTTTTTGGGGGGGAGGGAACACTGAGAGTGGTTTTCCTTTTCCTTCTCCAGCTTATTTTATGAAGTAAGGTAAACAGAGTTAAGTGACTTGAACAGGATCATATAGCTAGTAAGTGTCTGAGATGTGAATTGAAGAAAATAAGTATTATGCACTCTATGGACTATATACCATGTGGATATTCTGCTATGTCCTAGATGCTGTAGTAAACAGTAGGGATACAAAGAAAGGAAAACAAAACAAAAAACAAAAGCAAAATAAAAGGCTCCTTTCAAGAAACTCACAGACTAGTGTGAGTAAACAGAAGTCATTTCTGCTTTGGCCAGAAACTCTGCAGGTCTTATCCTGCTAGATTCATTTATTCATTTAGTTTTTTTGGAGTAGATGAAAGAAGAGATTCTTTGCTTCAAATACAACCTAGTCTTAATCACTGAATGGGTGCAGCCTCAGTCAAACTGAGACCTTTAGAAGACCTTCACTTAAAAAGACCAAGGTCTCCTATTGTATCTCTAGTTATCCTGATTTATATTTGGCCACTGGCTCCAGAGGGTTCTGGAAGGTAAAATATCACAGGTGATCCTTGCATAGCCCTCCTTCACTTAAATCCATTTCGCTTGCATGTCATAGGATCATCTCCTTTTCGAGAACAAAGACAAACAACTGCAACTTCCAGAAAACACAAGGTCCTTTTGTAGCAATTTTGTAGCTGCTAGGCCCCTGGCAGTGAGGTTCTTGTGAAAATGAGGAAAAGTTCCAGAAAGCAAGCATGGGCAAGGACATAGAAAAAAGAAAAATGGAACTTTGGTTCCACGAATGTATTTTGCATTATAAACAATCAAACCTAGAAAAAGATTATTCTAAAGCAAAGTCATGTAACTAGATTTGACCAGATATTGAAATCAGAAGTAGACATGAGGACCTAAGCAAAAGAGGTTTGAGTAAGGCAGGAAGACCTTGGGCTATCACTCAATTTATCTTTCACATAAGTTTGATTTCTTCTGCATTAACGTTTGTGACTCATTTGCTTGAATTGGGATGATGCCATACAGTTTTGAAAGTCAGGTAGATCTGACATTTATATCATTAGGGAAAGAATTTCATGGTGACTGGTAGAAATTGTGTCACCATGAAAGCAGATGGCTTTAACCCAAAGCCTTACAGATCTCTGGATATTAGCAAATTTGTAGCATCACAGGCATTAGTGCCAGAAAGGGACTTAGAGATCATCTAACTCAACTTCCTCCATTTATTGATAAGGCAGCTGAGTCTTGGAGAAGTGAAATGATTTGCCCAGAGTCACATAGATAATAAATGGTAGAATTGGACTTTAAATCCAGGTCTCCTCACTCTAATTCTAGTGCCCTTCCTACTAAATCACACTAACTCCTCATTTGTTCCATCTTGCCCTGAACTCAGCCAGAAGTCTTTAGTTCTGAATCCCCCATTTAGTTGTCTGATTCTTAAATGTTCAATTCTTAGATGATGGTGCTGAAGGAAATACAAAGTGCAGGTGAAGACTGCTCCTTATTTTTGCCGTGAGTGAAATCACATGATAGCAAGCTTTTCTCAGTCATCTCATCTCATCTCAGTAGAGAGTGGGGCTATCACAGTAAACTGTACATATCTCAAAATCCATTTGCCCCATCCTTTGCAATCAGTACATACAGCCATCTGGCAGATGATTGAGATTTAGGGTAGAAAGCAAAATAATAAAAGTATGTATGTTTTCTGTCCTCCATCCTTGGAATATAGAAACAGTCATTCTTCCCAAGCAACAACTTCCTTCCACTGAGCTAATCTGTTCTTTAGTCATCATCATCCTTGAACTAATGAACATTTTCAGGAAAAATAAAAAGGGAAAAAAATGTGACTCCCAATTCTCCCTCCCTCTCAGTTGGTTGTAATAATAGCTAGCAACTCTCCTTTTAAACCTAAGGAAGGACAAAATGGTGAAACCAGAACAGTGTGGCTTAGTTTCTTCTCTATTGAAAATCTTATAAAAATTGTTAAAAACCATCAGAGTACCCAAAGATTTTTAAATGACTCAAGTTCTTATTTGAATATAGGGATACAGCTATTCCTACTGCCTCAACAAATCTAGACATGGAGTATATTTTCTTTCTCTTTAAATCAGTGCAAGTCATTCATATCTTTCTTCTCTTGCTACTCCCTTGTTCACAATTAAAAACACACACAAGTCAAAAATAAATTAATATTGGTCATATTATTAAATCAGAAGCGAGACAACTCTTATGGCACTACAAAAATAAGGAATTATAAACAGCCTTTTTTTTTTTTAGAGAAATTTGGAAATAAAACTGTCATTTGCAGACAGAAAAAAATGGGTACAGAAAGGCATTTAAAGTATAATTGTGTTTTTGTTTTTGTTTATTTTTGCAGATCTCAAAGAGTGACAATATTGATCAGCTTTTGTTCTTTATAGTCAAATAGCATTCTCAGGATTCTGAATACATGGAGGCAACAGCTAATGAAAAGGTCAGCTAACTATTTTCATAGACTTTTGTCTTTGTGTTTTAATCTCAAAATAACTGGTAGATCTTCTTTTTCCTGCCACCAGTCTTCAAACAACCATTGCACACATTTACCTTACTTTGTTTCTTTTTCACAAATTTTCTACTTGTTCCAGGATGTAGTAGAACCTAACTAGGATCCAGCACTACATTTCCCAAACATCTAGGAACTGTCCACTTCCCCTCTCTTCCTCCCAAGGCATTATTTAGCCTCAAACCGTTGTTATATGTTTTAGCTCTGTTCCTTGAAGTTTTGAATTTGCCTTTCATAAGAATGATGAGAAAATGTATTAAAGCCTAAGAACCTGATCCTTAAACTTTCCTAACTCTACCACACTATCCAGGAACCTCAAATATGAAACAATTCTATTTTTTTTTTCCTATTTCCTTTAATAAAGATCAATGATTAGTGGATGGGAAGTTAAAATCTTGTGAAAAGAATGCCGAAAAGAACAGAGAACCTGCATTTGAATCCCATTTTTTTTAACTTCTCCCATAATATTAATTCTTTGTATATTTCTTAATTCCAGTTGCATGGGAAAGTTTTCTATTCTCCGTAATCTCTAATGGTTTCCTCCACTGATTTTTTTTTTCTGATTCATTTTATATATAGTTATTACTTGTTTGTTTATTTGGGAGGTATATATTTGTTTGCAGGTTGTTACAAACCCCCATTTGACAATGAGCTACTTGAGAGGAGAGGCTATCTTTTGTCTTTCTTTATCCCTAGAGCTTAGCACAGTGTCTAGCACATAGTTGGCACCTAATATATGGTTATTGACTGACTGACTGATATGATTGGCAGCCATATATTTCCAAAAGAATGATCATATTGAAATGATGGACCTAGGGAGGGAGTGGAGTTAAAATCAAAGTTGGGTAGGTTGATTAGTGAAGCCAGCCTATAGTAATTTCTGAATTCAGCTGATTCATTACAGACTAAGGTAATCAGGGTTAATAAATTACTAGGTTTATATAACAGAACTGGCAACAGCTTTTGGTGTCGATCAATCACACCAATCAATCACATTTGGTAGAGTACTACTGAGTGCCAGGAACTGTGTTAGGATCCTTTGAGGAGCAGGATATCCTTGTGGTTCTTATGTAATGAAATAGTTCTTGTTCAGCCTCAGGGAAAGCCAGTGTTAGATTAAGTTTTGGGGAACTTTTAAAACCTAGTGAAAAGACTATCTAATAATTAGAGTTGTATTTTGATAATCATGGAAGTTAAAAGTGTATAACATTGGGAATTTTAAATTCTGTGAATAAAATTAGGTTTCCCCTCAAACCTTGATTTTTTTAAAACAATTCTGATAATATTTATTCAATACATAAATTAAATTTAAAAAAAGTTGCAGTTAATATGCAAGACATATTTGTATTTCATACACTATGCAATCACCAAGGTGAACAGTGGATAGAATGTTGAGCCTGGAGTCAGAAAAACTCATCTTTCTGAGTTCAAATCTGCCTTCAGACACTTAACAACTGTGTGATACTGGGTAAATCACTAACTCTTTGGCCTCAGTTTCCACATGTATAAAATGAGCTGGAGAAAGAAATGGCAAATCACTTCAGAATCTTTATGAAGAAAACCCTATATTGGGTCCTGGATGACTGAAAAAAAATCAAACAATAACACTATGCAAAGTCTTTTGCAATATAGCTACAATAATTGCTTCACAGATTTCAATCTCCTTGAAAAATGACAATGATCAAAGCAGTGATGAATCTGGATGACAGAGGGACAAAAGGAGGCATTCCCCCAAAAGAATGCTTAGCCTTTACTTCTTTCTAACAAATTTATGTATTTAAATTATAATATTAAATGGTAAGATATAGTAATAATGTATAGCATTCATGATTTACTAATTTTTAAAATTTTCTTTACATGCATTCATCCTTTGCACAATACTCTACAAATATCCAAAAAATCTCATTTAAATATCAATGGTCAAACTGCAAATAACTGGAACCATGAATGTGAATTCAGGAATGCTGACAGAGAACTGTATTTTGGGTTCCAATAGGATGATTTATGCAAAATGCTTTGCAAACATAAAGCATTATATATTTGTTATTTTAA
The DNA here is from genome assembly GCF_902635505.1 of Sarcophilus harrisii. Taxonomy (NCBI): domain Eukaryota; kingdom Metazoa; phylum Chordata; class Mammalia; order Dasyuromorphia; family Dasyuridae; genus Sarcophilus; species Sarcophilus harrisii. Next base: position 373,468,179 of record NC_045426.1, on the reverse strand, counting down.
TATCACTGTGCATTTTATACAGAAACAGAGCAACAAGTTTATTTTTTGCTTTGCTTTCCAACATCCCTTTTATTCCTAGGTTTATAAACCTAGAAAATGGGGAAATACCCAATAAATCTTACTCACAGAATGTCTAGCTATCTAAGCCATGGAGCCATAACCCACTACTATCCTCTTAATATCAGCTCATTTTACATACAAGAATAATTCCTGGGCTTACATAGCCTCAAAACTCTCTGCCTTACAAACCACACATACAGAGACAGTAAAATTCAATGGAATAGAGATATATGCTTATTACATATGGCTCCATTTCTTTATATGTAAACTAAAAGACCATTGTATATTTCTTTCTTTACAGATCCTATTATACATTAAGACAAATACTGTTCTATAAAATATCATAACTATTTCATGAAACTGATGCTAGAGTTGTTAATCCTATATTTTGCCCCAGGGGCTATGAAAGAACTATATCATAATCAATGATTGTCTCCATTATAATAAATGGTGGAAACTATGTGTCCTGTTCATAATTTTGAGTCATCTATACTTATATTAATTTAGATTGTTAATCCCAAAAGGCAGGAAAAATATCTTCTCACTCACTTAAGCCATGATCTCCAGCATCTCTATGTGGATATAGAAAGAAGTCATATTTTCCTTTGGCACTTTTAACTTTGCAAAGTATTTTCACTTCTATTCTATCCTGAGAGATGAATAATGCAGGTATTATTTTTCTGAATTGACTAATGATGACACTGAAGCCAGGGAAGTTAAATGATATGCCTCCGACCCCACAGCTAGTTACAGACAAAGCTGAGATTCAGCACTTGATTCTTAGAGCCAAGAGAGGAGGTATCTTTCTTCTGTACCAGGCTGCTTCTCAAAGAATGATCTACTGCTGGTCTTACTATGCTTGTTATACTTGCTGTACCATAACTTTTACAGTGGGCATTGTAGATGAAAGGAAAAGGGGATTGTAAGAGTATTATCCCCATGCCTTTCAGGTTTTATCTCGTTTCTCCAAGAAATTTGCAAAATCAAGAGATGCCTAATGCAGCTTGTTTAAGAGAGTCCCAGCTAGTGGTTCAGACAGATGCTTTTTAGAATAACAACCAGTGAGCTGTGACTAGAACTCTATGAAATGTTTTGCGCATAAAATGAATCCTTACACATGGAAAGTAAATATCTGTTGTGAGTGGTTATAGTCTGGTGGTTAGTTTGAAAAGCTGGGAATTAGAAGAGCTCATTCCAGCTGAGACTCTTACTCACTCAATGAAGTGTTTTGGGCAACAGAGTTTACCCAGTCCCAAATCTGTTGTGTGCTGGCTCTGTCCCAGGTTCACACTAAAGGCATAACACACACCTCCCAGGAGCACACTGCCATATGTGAAAGGTAAATCTTGCCAGGAATAGCACAAGGTTTCTCTTTAGAGACAAGGACCAATTCACAAAAGATATCTTTTCCTGCTCTGAAAACCCAAAAAAACTTGTCTCAAAGTTTCACATTGTAGATTTGCTTGGCCCTATCATAAAATATTGTTCATTATAGTTAGTTTCAAGAATAATTAATAGTGATGTAGCTTTGTTTTTGTTTTTGTTTTAGTCACATCTACTTAGATCTAAAATCTAAATTCCCAGTGGCAAGATCTGTTGTGTCTACTAGATACAAAATCAAATAATTGTTTTTTTTAAGTCAGAGAATATCAAATAAACAATCTATTTGGTGTTAAACAGACTAAGATTGAGAAATCTTCTCCCCAGGCCTTAAAAAAACACCATTTGACTTGGTCAATGGGATAAATGCAAAGTCATCAAGGACCTGTCTACACAGATAGGTATGGAACACTACCTATGGATTATGTAAGTCAGGAATGGCTATGTATCTTCTAGTAGTCTCTTTATCTCTCTGTTCCTATTTCTCTCTAAATCACCCCTCACCCCCCAATAGGATCTGTTTAATCTTTATCTTCTATGTCTACCTCAGATACTTTGCCTCTGATTCATTTTACTTACATGTCACATACTTTTCTTTCTAAATTTCCTCCACTCTGCCTTCCCAGAGTTCTTATTCTATTCTACAAATGACCATAATAATAAAAGAGGACCATCTAGTTCAGGCTTCTCATTTTATACATAAGGAAATTAAAGATCAGAGAAGTTAAGGATTTGCTCAATGTCACACAGGTAGAAAGTGCCAGAGAGGGAATTAACAATCTGTATGCTCTGAATCCGGTATTTTTTCCACTTTTCCAAATTACCTCCCTTCAAATTTTTGATATATAGATATAGACATAGGTTATGTATATTAGATAAATTCTATACTGTTTTCAATGTAAATAATAAATAAAATATTGATCTATCAAACAACAAAATGATTTCTATTACATTGTCTTTACTTATATGACCCTTACATAACATTCATATTCTGTAACTTATTCATCCATTCCCCAAGTAATGGGCATTCATTCATTTTCCAGTTGTTTGCCAATACAAAAAAGGCTACTTCAAAATTTTTGCATGTGTGGATTCTTTTCCTTTTTTAAATAATTTCTTTGGAAGACAGATCCAATAGAAATAAGATCAAAGGGTATGCATAGTTTTATAACCCTTTGGGCATAATTAATTCCAAATTGTTCTCCAGAATGGTTGGATCCAGAATGGTTCACCACTCCATCAACAATATATTAGTGTCCCAGTTTTCCCACATCCCCTCCAATATGTATCATTATCTTTTCTTGTCATCTTAGCCACAGACTAGCATCTTTTAAGAAAAACTTATTACTGAATTGAGACAAAACAGGTGGTTGATTGTATTTTTATCTTTATAAGCAGCTGTTTAGGCAGCACAGTTCTAGCCTGTCTTTTTTATTTTACCCTGCACTGGGCCCATGATATTATATAATTATAAGAACATATTATATGTTTTTAATGAATACAAAGAGATTGTATGATAACAAAATTGAAACAATCCTTCCCAAAGCCTTGATACCTCAGAATTCATATGAAGTAACTACTCCCCTAATTTTCTTTAATGGAATATTTGTTTAATATTTTATTTCTACAATTTCTCCAAACTATTACAATATGTTTTAAGTTTCAGAAAGGTTGTAAACTTTCTGGATATAAACTGACCTGAACTGAAAAATGAAAAATTTAGTCTACTAACTTTTGCCATACCCAACTTCTACACTATATTTTGCATCTAGCCTCTTGTCTCCACTTATATGGCCATCACTATGGTTCATCTCCTGAACAATTTAATTTCTTTCCCTCTCTAATTCAGTCTCCTATTCTGGCATCAAGAAGTCACTATGCAAATTATAATCAAAAAAGTGTATTTCAATGTGATTAAAAATTTTGAAACCAATTCTTGTGAGACAAATGGAAGGAAGCCCAAGAAACAGAGTTTCTGATGAGTTAATACTGTTTTTAATTAGGTTAGCAAATAATTAATAAATTGATGTTCTCTTTTGGTAACTAAAACAAAACCATGAAGATCAGCAACTATTTAAATAACTTTGGGAAAGTGAATGCCCTTGACAAGTGAAAACCAGCCCTGACTGGTGAACAATTAATGAGGAGGTGGATTGAAAGCCTTCAGTTTCTCCAATTGAAAATGTGTCTTGATCTTGAGGTTAGACTACTTCTAGTTATCTGGACAAATCTCTAGTCAAACCACTCCTTTTGAACAATGGAGGAATTTCCAAAAGTTAGAGTTCAATGATTTCAGGGCTGGAATTCACCTAGATTAGATTCTCTTTACATATAATCAGAAATAAATTCTCTCTTAGTTAGATGGGTCATGTCTTCTTGAATATTTTATTGGCAATTTAAATACAACTTGTCCTTTTTTTATTTAATTAAACTTATCTACTCCAATTTTTTCTGTTTTGTTCACAACGATGTAGTTACCCTCATGGTTCCCTATTTCCTTGCCTCTCACATCTAGTTAAATAAATCTAGATAAATCTTCTGGATTTTTCACATTTGGCATCTAGCCTTTTCTTTCCACTGATATGTTTAGCACTATTATTCATCTCCCCAGACAATTCAAGTTCTTTCACTCTCTAATTTAGTCTCCAGGAAGCTAAAAAAAAAATTCTCTAAATGTGAGGGCTGGTCTGACCACTTCACACCCCTAGCTCTAGAATAAATGACAAACTCATTAATTTGGTATTGAAAGCCAGTTATTCTTTCACAAAAATGCCTTTCTACACTAGTTTCACATTGTTTCCATTCATGGACTAATTTCCAACTAAACATGACTCAGTTGGAATTTCTCAAACTATTTTATCCTCTACCTCTTTTCCTTTGCAGAAATATCCTTTATGCCCATAACTGATTCTGTCCTTAATTTAGCCCCTTAAAATCATTTTTACTATTTTATTTTATTTTCCCTTATTTTAAAATGATCATTCTAGTGATGTTGCATATTTGTTTATCTTAGAGTACAGAATCAGAATTATATCAATATAGTGATATATAATGAACACAAGTAAGCTTTAGTGTATTTCCAATCACCTACATGCCAGAAGTCACATAAATAATGTACTTCATGAAATAGAAGATTATAAAAGAAAGTGATGTATTCAGACAATAAATATAAGGGATTACATATGGACTGTCTGAGTGCTACATTGATAGCTGAGAAAGGTAAACATATGTCCAATGCATTGTCAATATACCTCAATTTCTTCATCTGTAAAACAAGAAGAATAATTGCAGCTACCTCACAACAGTAAATTTCTGAATTTACCAGACAGGAGTCTAAGGTTGTTTAACATTAAAAAGTTCAAGGTCTTTAATTTAAAAAAAATGTTTGCAGCTATATGTATTATGTCCCTTTCACCCATCCCCAAGCAAGTTTAAATCCATATAGTATATATGCATATATACATGTATAATATGATATATAAATATACATGTGCATGAAGATACATGTATCAAAATTTTATTTTAAAATTGACAATTTTTACATGTATAGATTAGTGGTAAGTTTAATATGAAACTTTTAAAAATATTATTAAAATCAAAGCTATTTTCTTTTCCAATTAGTACAATGACTCAGCCTGAGAAGTATTATTATACTTTCGTTAATTGCAATCCAGTAAATGCTCTGCCTGTTAACATATCCTTAGATGAAGTAACTAAGATGTTTTATCCTGACTCCACAAATGTAGACTGAAAGATATAAGTATTTCTTTTCTATAAAGTATTTATTCCATTCACATGAACTTTTTCTATCCCTTTCTATAACAAAGTAACTGGTACCTTATTTAAATTCTTAATCTTTTTTTAAAGCATAAAATTGTAGTTGAAACAAAGCTAAAAAGAAATAATTATAGTTTCCAAAGTATAAATTAAGCATCTTTTTTTTTCATAATCAACAGCCATAAATTTTGCTTATTTAAACACTTCTTTCTGCCTAGAATGTCATTTTATTTCTCCTTTGTCCCAGGTTACCCTGAATATTCTTATGGTTCCTGACTCTTTTCTATTATGATTTTTTCCAATTCAGAGCAGTATTTTAATTACTTCCTTATTCCTTCTGTGACAATTAACTATTCCTTTATATGAGATCATCTTAACTGTTTTTCCAGACCAAAGGTGTCATATTCACACTTAGAAATGGTTTTCTAAGTCAATATGCACCAGCAGAGATCTATTTCTATTTGAGTTTCATACCACTGGTATATAATAAATGAGAAGCAGCATGGCATTAATGGATATAGAGGTGACCTTGAAGTCAGGAACATTCAGGTTGAATTCTGTCGTTGCCACATATAATCATGGCTATGTAATCTTGGGCAAGTCTTGTGACCTTTCTCAGCAACTCTAAGACTATAAATTGCAGAAAAGGTTCTGATCTACTTAAATGGGGAGAGTTTTCTCACCCAGAACCCCCTTATATAAATGAAATCACAGGTCCAGTGAATATTAAGCTGGAACAAAGGTCTCCACCACTAGTTAAATCCTTTGTGAAGGATTTATAAGAATCCAAGATCCAACATGGTACAGTGAGAAGAGATAGTACAGATCACATTAACAAGATTATGACTTAATTAAAATATTGCCATTGTTCAATTCAGGGGTATCTTCACTCAGTTCTTAGTTGTTCTTCCCATTATGAGTTTTGAACTAGCATTTGGATTTTTTTTTTGATACATTTTTATGGAATGTTATTTGAGTTGTTAGCAACTTTCTGAATTTTTTGAGTATTTCACACTGGATTTTCTGGGTCAGTGTCTCTAAACTTCTTGGCCTTATCTTTGTTATGTGTTTAATTTCCTTTGTATATAGAATCAGGTTTTCTGATTGTCAAAACACCTGTATTAAGTATATACTATGATCCAATATATATGAAAGGTACTTCAGATACAAATTTGTTAGATAATGAATAAGGTAAGCATTCATTCATTTATATATTTGATCTGGAGAATCTGGAAAGCCTTTAGCAAAAAGGTTACTTGGACCTGGAAGGAAAAGAAGAAGGTTCATAAATGGAAAATAGAAGGAAGAGAGTAATGCATTCTAGGTTAAATCTCCTATTTCTACTCCCACCATTAGAAGAATAGAGAAAACCTGGATCATCCAGCTGATCATTTCTTATAGAAGAATAATAATACTTAACTTATTCAGCTATTCTCCAAATGGTGGGCATCTATTTAGTTTCTAGTTTCTTCCCACTACAAAAAGGGATGCCACAAACATTTTTGCACATGTGGGCCCCTTTTCCTCCTTAAGATTGTTTTGGGATATAAGTCCAGTAGAAACACTGCAGGGTCAAAGGACATACACAGTTTGATAGAGCTTTGGGCACAGTTGCAAATTGCTCTTCAGAATGTTGGCTTCGTTCACAATTCCAACAATGCATTAGTGTCTCAGTTTTCCCACATCCCCTCCAACATTCATCATCTTTTCCTGTCATCTTAGCCAACCTGAGAGGTGTGTAGTAGTACGTCAGAAGTGTCTTAATTTGCATTTCTCTGATCAATAGTAATTAAGGGCATTTTTTTTTCATATGATTAGAAATGGTTTTAATTTCTTCATCTGAAAATTGTCTGCTCATATCCTTTGACCATTTATCAATTGGAGAATGACTTGAATTTTTATTAAAAAAAAAAAAAAAGTCAATTCTCTATGTATTTTAGAAATGGGGCCTTTATCAGAACCCTTAGATGTAAAAAAATTTTTTTTTCCAGTTTATTACTTGTCTTCTAATCTTGTCTTCATTGGTTTAGTTTGTAGAATTTTTTTTAACTTAATATAATCAAAATTATCCATTTTTTATTCCATAATGTATTCTAGTTCTTTTTTGGCCACAAATTCCTTCCATTTCCACAGATTTGAAAGGTAGACTTTTGTTTTTCTGCTTTGATTATAGTATCACTCTTTATGTCTAAATCATGAACCCAGTTCGACCTTATCTTGAAATAGGGTGTAAGGTGTGGATCAATGCCTGTTTCTGCCATACTAATTTCCAATTTTCCAGCAATTTTTGTCAAATAGTGAGATTTTTTTTTTTTCCCAGAAGTTGAGGTCTTTGGGTTTATCAAACACTGGATCACTATAGTTATTGACTACTGTGTCTGGTGAACCTAATCTATTCCACTGATCTAATACTCTATTTCTTAGCTAGTAACAAATGATTTTGATGATAGCTACTTTGTAATGTAGTTTTAGGTTTGGTACAGATTAGCCACCTTCATTTGCATTTTTTCCCTTAATTCCCTTGCAATTCTTGACCTTTTTTTTCCTCCAGATGAATTTTGGTATTATTTTTCCTAGCTTTGTAAAATAATTTCATGGGAGTTGAGTATGGCACTAAACAAGTAGATTAATTTAGGTAGTACTGTCATTTTTATCATATTAGCTTGGTCCACCCATGAGCACTTGATATTTTTCCAATTGATTAGGACTGAATCATATTTTATGAAAAACCCTTTTTTGGTTGTTTCAAAAGAAAGGAAATACAAAACTCAAATGAGTATTATCATAAAGGGCTTCAAAATGACAGGATAACTGGTGAAGAATCATTCTGATTTAACCTTCCCTATAAATATTGTTTCTCTTACCCCTGGAGATACAAAATGGTCTATGTATATGTGTGTGTCAATTATAACTCTATGTAGATATTAGAAAATCTACCTCGGTGTTGATAAACTTATCAAATATTTTAACTACAATAGATCTATACTAATTATCTTTTCTTTTTATCTCAGAAAACCGGAAATAGCTTATATTTCTTCTTTGTTGTAGTTCCTTTTGGCATCCCCATTAGCCCTTACTTATATACCAAATAATGTATATATATGTATGTGTCCACCTGAACATCTAGAACATGTCCTTCACTATGTTTTTCCTCTTTATTCTACTTTTCTCTAGCTTAAAACACACTTTGCCCATGGTCTGAGAAGAGTGTTGTTTAGTGGTTTAGTTGTGTCTCTTCGTGACCCTTTTTGGGTTTTTTTTTTTTTTGGCAAAGATCTTAGAGGGATTTGCTATTTCCTTCTCCAGGTCATTTTATAAATGAGGAAACCAAGGCAAATAGGGTTAAATACCTTACCCAGAGTAACCCAGAGTCAGACCCAATGCGGTCTTCACTGTGCCATCTAGCTGTCTTTTTCAGATAGTTTTCTTTCTTCTTTCCTCTTTCTCTGTCTCTTTGTCTGTCTCTCTCTGTTTCTGTGTCTCTTTTTTTTCTGTGTCTGTGTCTGTCTATCTGTCTCTCCCTTTTAGATTGACTAAGACTTCTACTTGCCTTTAAAAATAGGAACTGCTCCTTTGAGGATCTATGAATTGTGAATACAGTTACAAATTATAAAACACTCAGGCAAAGACAAAATAACATTAGCAAAATTTGTCCTATTTAAGTAGGATCTGGGGTTTACCCCTGGTCTTATTTTTATCTCTGAATCTCTCTTACTCCTCTTCCTCAATGCTGGAAGATTTAGGCCTCAGCTGTAGCTTGAACTCCCCTCATTCTTATACACATATACATGTAGAGATAGAGGATACAGAGAATGATTCTGAAGAACATGATCTCCCCAGTTCGAAGGCCTTGCTTTGGATGCACTGTTATGGGTTCAATAGCCTGGTAATGTCTCCCCAGGCTCCCATGTATGGAGCACTTTAAATTCCTTCAGCAGCTTGCTGTTGTGATTTATAGCCACATTTCAGGTTTGCTTTTCATTGAAAGCCTAAAGGGAGCCCCATAGGTGAGGTTGCGAGCTTTTAGAAAAGGAGGAAGGCTCAGGAAGGATGAGCTGAATATTTGTTACAATTCGAATAGGGCTAGGGGCAAGTAGAACTTACTCCAAACTGGGGTCAGCCCTCTCCTTAGTTTCCCTTGACACGTCTTTTCCTGGACCTTGTAGCAGCTCCACAACCTCTTAAGGCACCTTATTATAGCTGGTGCAATCAGCTTTAAATATTACTTAAAATCCTTGGGACAAAATTTCCTTCCATCTCAAGGGACCCAAAAGGATTTAAAATATGACATTATACCTGAGAAGAAGGTATAGGAGACTTGGAGGTTAATAGGGTGAGATATTTATTAAAAATTAACAACAAAAAACATGATCTACACATATTTTTTGAATCAATTAGGTTAGGAAAGTTGGATTAGGAGAAAAAAACCTTTGATTTTGTCTGCATGTTGCCAAATAACCAGTCGACCTATTTACTTTTCAAACAATAGTTTTGGTAAAACTTCAGTCAGGCAAGTGGGAGGAAAAACCTTACCATGTGTTTATCCTGTGCCAGGAGTTTTGAGGATTCAAAGTCTTGCTATTATTCCCTATATTCTTAGTGAATCTACAACTGAGTTAGAGAAAACTTAAAGCACTCCCATTGCATAACACAATCTAATCTTAATATACAATCGATCCAAGACATTGTTCCCAATTATATCCCCCCATATGTCAGAAAAAGCTCTCTACTCCAACAGTCTCTCTCTCTCTCTCTCTCTCTCTCCCTCTCTCTCTCTGTCTCTCTCTCTCTTCCTTTCTTTCTCTGTGTCTCTCTGTGTTTCTCTTTTTATCTCCAGTTCCTGATAAAGTATTTGCTGGAAATGTAACACTTTCAAAAAGAGCCAAAAACATGGTTGAGAATATCTATCCTCAAAACCGAGTATCTACTTCTTTCTAGGCCCTTGTTAGAGAAAAAAAAAAAAAAAAAAAAAAAAAAAAAAGAATTACTTTGTGAACAAAACCTTCCAAAGTCTAGATCATCTAACTGCCTGCTGTCAACCAGATGAAGACAGCTACCCCAAGGGTAGGGAGAAGACAGATCTGTTTGTGGTTTTCAGGTTAAGCAATAGCTCAGATCCCCAAAGGCAGGAAATTTTAATCCTGGATTCTCCAGCAGATTTTCCCTATCCCTTTGGCATCTGGGTAATTAACCTTGCAATCTTAACTTTCTGAACCACCCTCTCCATTGGGAAGATAAGATATATAAAAGGAAAATTAAATGACAATACAAGATAGCAGTAGCAGAGACTGGGTGTACTCTGAGTTCAAAGAAGGTAGGAGTTCAAAAACAATGGGGGTATCTAAGGGGCAAAAAAAAAATGAGGGAAAATGCTAGGTTAAGAAGAAATTATTATTTTTTAACAATAATATATAGAGAACAGATAAATACTGTGCAATATTTTGCACTGAAGACTAGCTATCATGTCAGTAAGACCTGGGTGCAAGTCTTGTCTCTGACACAGAGTTGCTGAATGACCTTAGACAATTAATTTAATTCTTCAGTCCTCCTGATAATTCTCTAAGACTCTATACTTGGTTATGGGATAGCTGGGGGGTCTGACACAGGGCCACAAAAGGGTTAAAAAAAGATTACAAAAGGCAGCCTTTAGTGGTTGACAAACTCACTTCTCTTTTCTTTTAAAAGATAATCATGGGGCAAAATCTTTTGAATTATTGAGATGTAATGTTAACAGATGTCCCAGAGTAAATGAACATGAGATATGCTTAATTAGTGTTGATCCAAGGTAACATTATAAAGTAGGTGAAGGTTCTTGTGTCCTTAATTCATTAGACACCCCTCTTTCTTCCAGCCCTTTCATCCATTCACATTCCTATTCCTTTTCAAAGTTTTATCACAAAAACTAACCATTAAAGGGTCTTTAAATTCAAGAAAGTGATGTGTGCACGTGTGTGTATGTGTGTGTGTGTGTGTGTGTATTCTATCTTCATAACAACCTTGATAAGTTGATACTATTGTTATCTTCATTTTGCATATGAGGAAACTGAGGAAGGCAGAGATTAGGTGATCTCCCAAAGTCATACAGCCAATGTAAACAACCTGTCTGGATTTGAACTCAAGTCTGCCAGATACCACATCTTATCTTGATTTTTCTTAAGCTATTTTCTTGAGATAGCCTTTTAAACTGTCTACAACACTATTTTTTTTTTATTTGTTACATTTAAATAATAGCTTTTTATTTCAAAATACATGCAAAAATAGTTTTCAACAGTCGTCTTTGCAAAACTTTGTGTTGCAGATTTTTCCCTCCCTTCTCCCATCCCTTTCCCTAGACAGCAAGTAAACAAATTTACATTAAACATGTGCAATTCTTCTATATATATTTTCATAATTATCATGCTGCATAAGATATCAGATAAATCAGATAAAATCAGATAAAAAAAGGAAAGAACAAGAAAGAAAAAAAAAGCAAGTAACAAGGACAAAAAAAAAGGTGAAAATACTATGTTGTGATCCACATTCAGTTCTCACAGTGCTCTCTCTGGGTGCAGATGGCTCTTTCTGTTACAAGACCATTGGAACTGACCTGAATCACTTCATTGTTGAAAAGAGTCACATCCATCAGAATTGAACATCATATAATCTTCTTATTGCTGTGCATAATGACTCTCCTGGTTCTGCTCACTTCAGTTAGCATCAATTCATGTAAGTATCTCCAGGCCTTTCTGAAGTCATCCTGCTGATCATTTCTTATAGAACAATAACATTTTATTATACAAAACTGATAGGCATCCACTCAGTTTCCAGTTCCTTGCCTTTACAAAAAGGACTGCTTGCAAACATTTTTACACGTGTGGGTTCTTTTCCCTTTTTTATAATCTCTTTGGGATACAGACCCAACAAAGACACTGCTGGATCAAAAGGTATACAGTTTGATAGCCCTTTGGACATAATTCCAAATAAAGCACCAAGATTTTAATTGAAAAGTGGGCTGATAGATGCATGTCATCTCTGTCATACCAGTCTCTTTATGACTCCATTTGGGATTTTCTTGGTAAAGTTACTGGAGTGGTTTGTCATTCCCTTCTCTAACTTATTTTATAGCTAAGGAAACTGAGACAAACAGAGTTAAGTAATTCTCTGTGTCACATAGCTAGTAAGGATCCAAGGCCAGAGGAATCTAGATGCTCTAAGCACTATGGCACTACCTAGCTGCCCCATGTATGGGGTGACAGCTATACTGTTTTTTAAAATTTTCAAATCATTTTCTATACAGTGTCTCCTTAGAGCCTCACAACAGATAATACAAAATTGAATGAAACCATTTTAGAAGAGTAGAAAACTGAGACCAACAACCTGCCATCTGGGGGAGGGGGTGGGAGGAAGGAAGGGAAAAATTAGAACAAAGGTTTTGCAATTGTCAATGCTGAAAAATTACTCATGCATATATCTTGTAAATAAAAAGCTATAAGAAAAAAGAAAAAGAAAAAAGAAAACTGAGAACAAGAAAAATTTTAATTTGATCAAGATAATGTGAACAGTATAAAATGTCTAATGACTCAGTCCAGAAGTGTACTAGCACACTTTGTTGGTGTTAAACTATTTTTCAGAATTTCCTGATTCTTTCTGATCCCTTTGAGGTTTTCTAGGAAAAGATACTGGAATAGAACTGCCATCTAATTCATTTTACAAATGAGCAAACTGAGGTAAACTGTGTTGAGTGACTTGTCCAAGGTGTCAGTAATTATCTGAGGCTAGATTTGAATTTACAAAGATGAGTATTCCTGCAAATATTGGTAGTGGTGGTGATGGTTTGTGTGTGTGTGTGTGTGTGTGTGTGTGTTTGATGGGAGGGATGAGAAATCAGTTTTCATATGTAGGGTGAGAACAGATTATGGAATTCCTAGAAGATCAGAGTTCTGAGAACTGTATGATGAAAATAGTGAGTTTACTATGCTCAAATCAAGTTTTATTAATTTTAAGGATATATAGCCATAAAAACTAGGGTTCCTATCAGAATTTTCTAATTAATAGATGAGAATAATTTTGATTATATCAGTATCTGTATGTTCCTGGAATACTAGACAGGTTTATTCTATTGAGTAGTTAAGAGTTTTTGATCTATTAAGATCAGATCATTGATAATTGAAGAAAACTTTTTTTTTTCATTAAAGCTACAAAGGGACTTTAGAGATCCTTCGATATATGAGTTCTTCACAAGAAGTCTAGAATTTTTTTTTCATATTCTGTTACCTTTGTTTCAATATAATTTGTTTCCTTTGAAAGCCTATGTATTTTATTTTGTTCACTTAAACATCATCATTTCCAATTATAAGGTCCACAGTCTTCACAAGACTACTGAATTCCAGCTCTATTGTAACTCTCTAATGTTATAGACTTACACTGAATCACAGAGAAGTCAAAGTGATGGCAGGAATCAAATCCAAGTTTTCTGAAAAAAAAATCAAATCCCCAGTTTTTTTTGCTACTGTACTAGACTATCTCACAGCCTATCCGGGCTTTGAAAGATCAAAGAGGAGGATCATTAATTAAAAAAGAAAATAAAAAATTCCAAAGTACTATTTCTTCTGGATCCTAGCGCAAAAGTTGGGAAAGTCCAGTTAATTGTGCTGTTAATGAAAATATTTGTAATTCATATCCCTGAAGGCAAATGGCTGCCCTGTGGGGGTAACTAATTCTTTTGCAGTTTGTGGGAAAGATCTGTAATCTGCTGCCCCTGAACAGTGCATAGGACAATAACAGCTTCTCCTCTGAATTTGAGCTAGGAGAGTTAAGTATTTACTTACCAAGCACTTACTTATTCTTTTCCTTTCATTGTTGGTTTTATGACTTGCATCATTCATTCATTCATTCATTCATGCAAACAAGAAATATTCATTGATACACTGAATAATTACCACACCTCTCCCTGATTTTTTTTTTTTTTCCCTGTGGAGACAAGGTCTTGTCCAAGAAGCATTTCTCTCAAACAGAGCATCCTCTGGGAGTAAATAGCAATTTCCACCAAGTGATTTCTGAAGGGGCTAGTTTTCTTCCCTTATCCCAGTATCACTATAGTATATATTCCCCCATAGGCAGTCAGAAAAGTTTACAACAAGAAATGAAGTTTACATGTTGCTAATGAAGTGAATTTTGACCATGTCATAGACAGCAAATGTTGGCTGAATTAAATTGAGCGCCTACTGCGTGCCAGCCTTATACTTAGAAGAGGATAAGGAAAGAATAAAGAGCAAGTGATATAAGAGGAGAAGGCAGTTTCTTCCTTTAGTTTGTTATGAAGTTAGAATACAAGAAAATAAAAGAACTATCAAACAACATAGATAATTTTTAAATTAGGCACCTAAATGAAGTAGTGGGTTGAGTAATTATCCAAATCCTGCTTCAGATAATTACCAGTTGGGGGATTTTAGGAAATTTGCTAATCTCTACTGGCTTTAACTCTTTTTCATAATCTGTAAAAGTGAGATCTTTTAAAAAGATCCTCAAAAAGGATCAATGAGAAGACATTTATATCAATGAGTGTACAAAACACATAAAGACATGCATACATGCATGTACCCATGTAGGGTTTTATAACTTTTAATTCTTTATATAAATGTTATTGTTTTTAATCATTGGATATGCTGCCAATTCAGTGATAAGAAAATCAAGACTTCAACGAGTGAAAGAATAGCCCATGGTCTATGGAGAGACTTAACTTAAAATAATATGCAATATGGAATAAGTTCACGTTTATTCTTAGCTTATGCATCATCTCCCTTAATTCATACCTTCACAAGGAGGAAGCAGATAGATAGTAATGAGAAGTAATCCATGCAAATGTTTCTCATAAAATATAGAGTTTTTTTATGTCCAGTGAAAGCAAGGCAACATTTGAATTGCAATTCTAGATACAAAGGAATTTCTAGGATATTCATTTTATGTCCTTTCAGACATGTAATGAGAACAAATGGAAGCAACCATTCTGCACAGGACACACCTTATAATGTTTTAATACAAATTTCATTAATTGGCAAGTCTAGCAGGATATTCATTAGAACATCTATAAAATCTTTGTGAAAGGCTTAATAGCTAAAACAAGCTATTGAAATTAGCCAATCATTCCGTAATTGAACTCCCCATGAATCTTTTACTTCAGTGAGGGAAAATTTCCAGAGAATACTCCCTTGCGAGTTGGTTGAACAATCAAAAATAGCATAGTGTGTGAGTATTTTACTTTGGGTTCTAGAAGCTCACATTTGTAAAATTCTCAATTCTATTATAAGGTCATTGAGCCTGTGACCAAGTTGTGCAGTCCTATAACTGTCACAGCATCTAAACAGAATAAATGGTCCCTAAGTGTGTACTAATGATGAAGATTCACAATCCTTTTAAAGCAAGGACCATTTTCAATTTGGGTTTTGTATACACAGCATTTGACCCATAGTAGGAATTTTTAAAAAATAATTGTTCAGTTGAATAAATATGGAAAATTACAAGTAATTACAAAATAATAAGTATACTAAAACTGAAATTGAAGGGATAATAATAATTAAATATATTTTTAAGTTTGTAAAAATTTCATTTTAACTTCACAATTACAATGCTATAATAGTTCTTAAGTCTATTTTATAGATAAAGAAAAGCAGTTAGTCCAGGATCTCACAACAAAATGTCTGAGGTTCAATTTAAGCCAGGGGGGAAAAGGGGGTATGAGGAAGAAAAGAATAAGGTGTTTCTGATTCCTACTCTAATACTACTATGCCACCTTCAGTGATGTAAGAACTTCAAGGGATGTGTGTATATGTACAGATATAATTTCAGTTCTTCCTTTTTAATTATTATTTTGCTTATAAATAAAAAAAAATATTTGCAAATTGAATTTATTTCTTATGGTCTGACCTATAACTGAACTAGTCAGACAAGAGTACAGTTAATTAAGGTTGCAAAATAGTTCCTAAAAGAACAGTATTAGTTTGGGGTTGGGTTGCTCCTGTTAATTTTTTTTGGTAGGAAGACAAAAATATGTATGGTATTGCCCATGAAGCTCTCTGTTAAAAAGCATGAAATTTAATACAACTGCATTCTTCTTAGATATAAAAAAAGGGGGTTTCATTCCAGAAATTACTGAGTGGCCTAGTTATAAATCTGTTTCATCCAGACCAAAATTCTTGATCTAAGTGAAACAGATTCAATCCTTCTGAATCTTTTATTCAAATTATTTTATATTATAATCCATCAGAAAATGACAGTTCTAATTTAATCATGAAATAATTTGTGAAAGATGAAATGTACTCTGAAATATAGAAGTATAAAAATAAAGTTGCCATGGGAGATATGAAACTACAGCTTAATACTAAAGAAGATAGTCATGACTAGTTATTTGTATTTTGGTCATAAGAACAGGTTTATCAGTATGATAATCTCTACATTTTTTAAAAGTTAAATGTAATTGATGATCTTTTTTCATAACACAGCTATTTCAGCTACAAAGCCATTCTACTAGTACAACATTGGACCATTGCTTTGATCAACACTAAAAAATAACCTGAATGAAAACAATCAACTTTCTTATTCAATAAATCTTTATATGCAGTATCCTTTACTTTATTGAATAGAAAAGAAGAATTAAGTTCCATTATCTGTCCAACATTGGACCATTGCTTTGATCAACACTAAAAAATAACCTGAATGAAAAAAATCAACTTTCTTATTCAATATATCTGTATATGCAGTATACTTTTTTTATTGAATAGAAAAGAAGAATTAAGTTCCATTATCTGTTTTCTGGAACCATGATTAGTTCATTATAATCAGCTTTCCTATTTCCTTTTGTGTTTTTCCCCCTATTATTGTAACCATTGTGTTCATGAATGTATATGCATGTACAAGCATAGACATACACATGTGTTCATTAACATGTCTTCACTAATCCAATCATGGATTTGTAAATTATGGAAGGCTTTGCTTTCTCACCAAAAAAAGAAAATTCTGTTTACTCTTGACTGATAATTATGATCATATTACATCATCATAGATAATATTTATTTAGTACTTACTATGTGCAGGTACTATACTAAGCACATAATTATTATCTCATTTGAGCTTCACAACAACCCTGCAAGTTAGATGTTATTTATCATCCTTATTTAACAGATGAGGAAATTTAGGATATATACATACATATATTTATATGTGTGCGTATAAGTACATAGACATATATGCATGTGTATTTTCCTAGTTGTGTTTATTTCATTATGCATCATATCATAAAATCTCAAATCTAAATCATCTTATGCTGTATAATAATATTCCATTACATTTATATACTAGAGTTTGCTTACCAGCTCCTCAGCTGATGGGCACCATATTACTTCCATTATTTTTGCTTTCATAAAAAGTGCTGTTATGAAAATTTTGGTAACTATAGGGGGCCTTATTCTCCATGATTTCATTGAGTTATTTTCAGTTAATGTTTCCTAGGTCCAAGAGTTTAAAAACTTTATTTAATTTTAAATAATAATTCCATTCTTTCTCCCATAATGGTCAGAATAATTCTTAGTCCCTTTAAGAATTCAGTGTACCTGAATTCATATATATGTGATTTTTTTTCATTTATCAGTTGTGAGGTAAAACATGTGTTATGATACATTTTTTTCTTATTAATGATGTGAATATTTTATAGTTATTAATAGTTAGCAATTCCTTTGAATTTGTTTTCCTTTGAATAATTACCCAATGGGAGTTGCTTTTTGTTTTATATGTTTGTTGCATTTCCCAAATGTATATTGTATATAAGAAGCTGTCATAAATATTTCATGATTTTTTTCCTCTATCAATAGCTTCTCTCATCTTAATATGCTGATTTCATATAAAAAATGACTTGCCCAGGGTCATAAAGCTACATACCTTATTTTATAGATCATGATGATGGTAGTGATAATGGACCAAAAGAAGTGAAGTAACTAAATAAAATTTATTCATCTTATTAGCAATAGATCTTGGGCAAGAAGCAGAATTCCTAACTCTCAATACGGTGTCTTTGTCCTATGTCACTATGCTATAACATAGTGGTAGTGACTACTTGTCCTGTAAAAATCTTCAGCATGAACCTTAAAAAAAATTGGTCTTTTTTCTTATCTAAGACATTGAAATATTCACTTAAACAACTTTTTTGTTGATCATTGGTTTGATTCTGATTTATTACTAAGGTTTCATTCTAGGATATAGAAATATACAACTGATCTTACCTCTGTAAATGAAGAGATACTTGGACACAGAATCAAATCACTTTAAATATCAATAAAGAGGAAGCTATAAAATGCTGGATACTTACCCACTGGTGCATCCCAGCTGAGCATTCCTAGTCCTCCATGTTCCTTTGTACAGGAAGTTTTTTTTGGTCTTAGGCTATAGGTTCCCATGTCTCTAACTCTCCCCCATTCACTCCACTTAGTTCATGTGAAAAAAAAAAAAAGTTAATCTAGTGTTCTTATTGTGCTGGTTGCTTCAATCTCCAATAATTGCTGATTATTGTTCTACTTAAGTGACTATGCATATTTAATCTCTCTTTTCATCTCCAAATCAGTAAGAAACTTCCTTGGTAATTTGATTATGATCCCATATCAAAGCAATATTCCAGTCCTCTGCTGTACTTCCAAAGAATGTGTAATAGCCATATTTGAAAAGACTTTATGTTTTAAGGCAGCTAATGGTGCAATGGAGAGTGCTGCACTTGGAAGACCTTAGTTCAAGTCTTGCTCCTGAAACTTACTTGGGTTTTCCTGAAGAAGTATTTTAATCTCAGTTTGCCTCTGTTTTCCCATCTAAAACTGGTGATAATAGCAAGCTCTACCTTCCAGGATTATTGTGAGGATCAAATAAGTTAACATATATAAAGTACTTTATATTCTTTAACATACGCTATAAATGCTAACTATTATTATAAGCTAGCTAGCATTTAACATTACTGTTTAGTAGAGTAGTAGTAGTAGCAGCAGCAGCAGCAATAGAAGCAGTAGTAGCAATAGTATTTTGTAGTTCATAATAATCTTTGTTCTTCCAAAAAATATACATGTGAAAAGGGAGGAAAGATGACTCCATAGAAAGAATGTTGAAATTGAAGTCAGTCATAGTGCAGTTCCTATCTTCCAACCTAAGTGACCTAGGACAAAACATCTACACTTCATGCAAAATAAAGGTGATGAACTGAATGACCTTAAATCACTAGTTTTGGGCTTTTTTTTTTTAATTTAAAGCTCAACTTGTATTACAGTTTCTATATAAAATTTTTCATGATCATACCTTTTGTTAATATTCTTTTTTCTATTGAAATTACTTTGTGTAGTTTTCTGTCTATTCTGTGTTCATTTTTCTCTAAACATTATATATTCTTCAAGTAAAATGTGAAGGTTTTGAAGACAAAGACTTCCTCATCTATTATTTAACACAGCAAAAAACATACAGAAGATGCTTAATAATGTCTTTTGGATTGAATTAAATGAACCTGTCCACCTCAAAGTATATCATTTAGATGTAGGGAATTGACAAAAAACAAAAACAAGCAAACCAACCAAAAAACTAAAATATACCAGTATGAATATAGTCTTGTTCAGAATAATACTGTGGGGAAAATGTTCACTCATTTCAATATTATGATAAATGGTAAAATATATTTAGTGATCTCTCTTTCATAATTGCCTTTAAAGGCAATTTATAAGCCAAATAAGAAAATTAGTCTCAGTATTTTATAGTTTTCCTTATGTTACGAACCATCCTGAGAGATACAAATTTATGACCCAGAACCTTTGAATTTCTAGATTTTGTCTTTGATGTTAATCTCAAATGCTTTAGTGCTTTAATCACTTCTATCTAAGCAAACTGGTGACTGTCTGAGAATCATGAATCATATTTCTGCATTTAAAGCATTATAGATTGGTAAAGAGATAATTCTTTTATTCATAAAAAAACACAACATCGAAATGATCTTGAAGCTTCCCTGCAAGGAACATGAATTTTTCTAGTACTATTTCTTTGACCAATAAAGATGAACTTGAGAAATGACAAATTTACATACAAGAAAATCTTCTACTTTTTTATATTGGATTCTTCTGGTAAAAACTAAAATCCAACCAACAAATCAATATGCAAATTTTTGTGTTGTAATAAAACTCAATAATCTTTTCATTGGCTGTAACCTTGGCCTGGAAATGTTTTTTCCTCAATATATCACTGACTCTTTTGTTCTGAATTCTACTGGGTTTTGGCAGGGGCAGGGAGGAGGGGGAAGAACAAGCAATTAGTCTGGTAGAAGAAGCTGAGGACTTTTTTTCTCCATCTCCATTGCCAACTGCTCAGATCAGTCATATTGTTGGGTACTAAATGGTGATGTTAACTCTTTATATTTCTATGTCTCCAAAGACATAAGATTTGGTCCATAAGACCAAATCCACTTGACCTGTTACACTAAGATATTGGCATATATATTCTGTGAAATTAGGGTCCAGTGAAGATATTCAAGGGACCATACAGAGAGAAACAAATTAACTAGACAGTACATTTCCTGTCAAAATTTATAGGAGCTTTTGGCACCAAAAGTGACTAAATTGCTAAATAACCAAGAATGTACAGATTCTTCCAGCAGAAAATGGATTAAAGTAATTAGGGGGTGGGTTGTTTATTGAAGAAAGAATCAGGGCAACTGGCTGTGTGGTTAGGGAATAAATGTTCTAGGGGAGAGATCTGAGGTGACTATATAAAAAAAATAAATTCACAGAACAGAAAAAAAAGAAAAAGTTCGTTGGGGCATCTCTTTGTAATGTAAGAACTGGCAAAGTAAGAAATTCCCTAAGCTGCTAGAGTAATAAATTCAACCTTGCCTAGTATCAGTCTTTGATCTATGATGGGCCAATCTCATGGGGTAAGGGGGCTATCACATCTTTTATTTGGAACTCTTCTCCATTTTTCTGTCTTGCCTCTAGACCCTTATTTACCAACATAAGATGCCTCTATTGGAGCCTTAGCTGATGGAATGTGCTGGCCGCACACATACACACAGCCTGTCCAGCTGCTGGATGGGGGACTCTGCTAATTGGAGAAGTCTGCTTGGGTCCCTTGTCACCAGTTGGCAGCCACAACAGTCTGGGCCAGAGCTTATTTCCAGAGTAAGGCATTCATTTATCTCCATGATAACAGGATATGTGTAGAGAGAGGTAGCAAAGAAAGTGAGGGTGAGCTGAGCTTTGGTTGTTGTGGGGACAGCATTAATGCCCTGAAATCAAGGACATGCTGTGTGTGTAGGAGCCTGGCACTTTATCCCCCTCTCACAAGTTTAATTAGTCACTAATTATAAACAGTTCCCTTTTATTATGGATGCATTTGGCCAGGGCTGTTATTTTTTTTTTTAACTTGTTCTCATCTCAACCAAGTTCCAAATGCTAACGTATCAATGTCAGAAACTGCAGTCAAGCACAACCTGTCCCCAAATCCCAGCCCCTTGAAACACGATGGCTCATTAATAACTTAAAAAGGATGATGACACTGATACTATTTATAGGGCCCTGCCAGGCAGGTCTGCCAGCGTTAAAGAAATTAACATGGAGAAATTGTCAACTTGAAAACATTAGTGTTTATCAACAGATCAATCAAACTTCAACTACTGTAAATTGTGCTTTTAGCTAAGTAAAATGTATCGACAATGACAGCGGCTCACCCACCTTACCAGGGGAGCATGATGCCCTTGGGTTGAGGAGAACATCAGATACGAAGCATCCCTTGTGTCTGTCTCTGTCCTGTATCCCCTCAACATCCTTTGATAGACTTTCAAAAATCTGCCACACCCATGGAGTACATCTAGTGGCAAATCAGGAAAGACTATAAGGAACCAGGAATAACTGAAGGGTTAATTAGCTTTGACTGAGAATGCTAGTTAAATTAAAAAAATAAAATGTCAAGGTGATGTCTGGGTACCAAGTCTTCCCTTTATCAATACTTTAGAATAACTCATTTCTGTGATTTAAGCCATCATTCTTGGATCTTGTATTGTTTTAAAGCAGTTGCTTGACTCTTGCTTCTCTGTGTACATAGAGGTGGTTCTATTTTCGTTTTCGGGCTACGTCTTCAATGATGAAGTGGCTTTAGAACCCTGAACAAAGCCAGAGCAGTCTGATTGGCTGTTGATGATGTCATCTCTGTGCCTCTAAAAGCACCAGGGACTGAATGTTTTTCTGATTTTTTTTTTTTTAATGTGGAAATTCCATTTCAATGCAGGCCGTGTGTTTGGAGTTTCAAATCATAGAAACGCTTGTGTTATCACCCAGGGTATGCCGTAATCGCCCCAATGGGCATTATTTTGGCTGTCCTATTGTTTCTCTGTTGCATGGGAAAGGGTTTGTGCTGCATTGCACTGAATATTACCTTTCTGTAATTCCTTGTCATTCTAGCAGACCCTTTCATGAGGTTTCCTTTACAGAACACATACGATCAACTCCTGCCAAATTCTACTCCACAACCAAATATTCTCTTACTGTTCTTTCCTGGCTATATATAAATAGAAATATACATGTTTCTACTACAGTCACAAAAGAAGAAAACAGAGTTAATAAAAAACAAAAATTCAAAGATGTGTGTTTATGGATTAGGGAAGGAGAATCAGAGCTTGAATGTTTTATACCCAGATACTAGCTGGAAGAGTTTCTCATACAAGTGCCTCTGCTCAAAGATTTTCAGTATCACTTGTCACATGGTAAGTACGTAATCAGTGCAAAAGGTGTGTGTGTGAAGGGGGTGTTCTCAAAGCCATATGTTCTTTTATGAAATTATGACAGTGTATTAATTCATTTGTTTTATCGCTTATCTTTGGATAATTGAGTAAATCTGTGAAAAAAAATAGGAGTGAGAGAGAGAGAAAGAAAGCAAGAGATACAGAGAGACAGAGAGAGACACACATAGAGAGAGAGGGGAGGAGAGGGAGAGAGAGAGAGAGAGAGAGAGAGAGAGAGAGAGAGAGAGAGAGAGAGAGAGAGATGCAGCCAAATCCTTTAGTTTGTTTTTCATCTTTGAAATACTTTTCTTTTCTTGGAGTGGGGTCACAAAGGCTGGTTTCTGCTAATTTATCAATGAGTAGAGTGGAAAACATAATGTGAGATGTTAGAGAATAAAGGAAAAAGGAATTTTTAAAAATATTGCTATTCTTCTAGAACACAAGGACAGAGTCAGTGTATATGTGGGATTTCTTAAAAGATTTCTAGGAGAAAATTTAATAGGAAAAGATGGATCATACAACCAGATGACGTCATTCTGAATTTATTAATCCCCTACCATAGAATACTGACTGTATTTGACACTGAGAGATCCTAAGAAAGAAAGGGTTCCAGCCCTGTCACCAAAGAACTCACTAACTACTTATAGAATCAAGACAACACATATGTAAAGTTAACTAACAACAGCAACAAAAAGAGAATTTAAATTACAGGCCAAGACATCAATTGAAGTAATGACACAAGGTAGGACATGATTAATTGGGAAATACATTGTACAGACAATTATTACTCTAGCAGTTCAGAAGAGGGAGAGATTGTTTCAGCTTTGTATAGTCAGGGAAAATCTTTTACAAAGAAAGTGTAATTTGAACTAGCCCTCTAAGGATGGGTGGGGTATATATAAAGAAAAAGGAGGATAGAAGAAATTTCCAGTAAGACAACACTAGGAAAACAGTATGGAGGCAAGAAGGTACATGGTGTTTTGAAGACAGTGAGTAAACTAGTTTTCTTTGTTTCTTTAGCTTATTCTGAACTTAAGAAACACCAAATAAAATAAACATTTCCATATAGACAGTAGAATGGAAAAAGAGGAATGTGAAAGAACTGTGAATCAATTATGTGTAACTTGTTGGGTTTTTTTAAATAGATGGTACATTTATCATGTAGCTTCCAAAGCTAAGTAGGCCAATTAGGATGAGATAGAAAGTTTGAGTAGCAGTGTAGTGGGGTATAAAATTGAAGACATAGTAGGCCTTGAATTTTAGAAAAGAAATTTTATTCTGTCATATAGATAAAGAGAAACCATTCATTTGCCTTTCTCTTTTTTTTTTCCTGGAACTATTTAATTCTGTGTGATCCATAGGCTAACTCTCTATTTGTTATTTGCCCCGTCTGTTTTCTCAATTTTTCAAGAGACTCTTTTCTTCCTTGATTTAATTCATATTTTTAGTACTGTAAGAGTGGGATATCCACATTTCTGTCATTACATTCAACTAATGACAGAAAGCTCAAACATCCTGATCACATCAACAAATCAAAAGTATAAACTAGATGTAAACAAATCAATAATCTATTTAAGAATAATTTCTTCAATTATTGATTAGAGATGATCCATTTAGAAAATACATTGTAATTGGCTGGAAAAAAAGACACAGCTCTGAACTATGTATAATAGCAGGCCAGCTTAGAATCCTGCAGTCTGGCAGTAAATAAGTAGAATGATATTCATATCTAATGATGAAGTACTCTAGAGGGAATTGTGCTTGGTAGGGGAGGGGAAAAAGCCCCCCACCACCATATTTTCCTATCCTGTCCTGTCCTGTCTTCTTCTCTTCCCTTCCTCTCCCCACTTCTCCATTCTCCTCCCTTCCCCCTTCCCTCTTCTCTCTCTTTCTCTCTGTTTCTTTCTCTGTGTCTCTCTCTGTGACTCTGTCTCTCTCTCTCTGTCTCTCTGTTTTTCTCTCTTTCTCTGTCTCTCTCTACCTGTCTCTCTGTTTCTCTTTCTTTCTTTCTCTTTCTGTCTCTGTCTCTTCCTCTCTCTCTGTTTCTCTCTCTCTCTTTGTTTCTCTCTCTTTCTCTTTTTTTCTCTCTCTTTCTCTTTTTTTTTATCTCTTTCTGTCTCTGTCTCTCTTTCTTTCTCTCTCTGTGTCTCTCTGACTCACTCTCCTTCCCTCTGCCGCCTTTCTCTATTTCTTTTCATTATGGTAGGAGTGCTTCCTAAAAAGTAAGCTCCCACTGATAGGTCTTTTGTAGTGTGCAAAGCTAGCGTTTCCTTTCATTCAGAGGACAAACTGTGGACTAGGCTCTACTAGTAATTAGTCAATTGGGATTTAATGGGATTTATGGTGACAAAATGTTTCAAAAATCCCAGTTGCAATTTTTAAGGCTTAAAATCAGTTTCCCAAAACCTTTCAAGAAGCATTTATCAAATCAATGTAATCATCAACTATGCGCTGAATCCCAGGCACATAGTATCTACTATGTGCTAAGCACTACATTCAACACTTGGCATATGAATACAAAAATGAATAAATTTTTATTTGGGATGTTATAAGGACTGAAATGTGTGTATACAAAATATATGTACAGTAAATTAAAGGATATTTCCAGGAAGGAAACAGTATTAGCAACAGGAGAGTGGCACATGGTCAAGTCAGGAAAGGCCTTGGGAAGGATCATCACTTAAGGTGAGTCCTGAATGAATTTGGGGATTTTAAAAGTGATCTTAGGAAGGAATGGTATTTAAGGCCAAAATAAAGGGACAGAACTAGGATGCAGAATACCTTGTGTACAGAGGAGGAAGCAAGTAAACAATGAATTCTGTCTGTTAATAGATTGTTTTATGAGATATATCAAATGGCAAATGAAAATGCGACTTAACATGTAAGTATTTCTTCCAGGGATATTGATTACAATTCATCCATGTCTTCTCCTTTTAAGTGCTTTTCTTTATCCTTATATGTATCTTTGGAAGAAAGTTCATCCAATTTGTGAGTCTTCCTTTAGTTCTTTTCCATTGCATGCATTTCAGCAGATTATTTGTATCTTACAGTTACCTGATGTTATTCTTTATATTACTTTACTTGTATAATTTCTTTCATAATTTATTACTCTTTGCAACCTACTCATGCCTAATCATCTATTTCTTCATTTCCCTATGATTTTCTATTACTCTGAGCTAAAAGATATCAATAGAACTGTGATACTAAAATAAATAAATAAATAAGACTGTTTCCTGGAGAAAATAAAAATAGCCCAATAATTTCCTGAATGAAGCCCATCTGACTTTTCTACTATTTAATTTTGAGTCAGTAGTCTCTTTATACACAATGTCTTTCCAAGATACATGGGCTAATAGTCTAGTTCTACAGAGTGTCCATCCAATTGCATATCATAATATGTAGAATACACATTTTTGGTCCTCTTGGTTTTTATTATTTCTATTGTTAGGCCAAACTCCTCCCTCTCTCTGTCTCTGTCTGTCTCTGTCTCTCCCCATCTCTCTCCTTGCCTCTCCCTCCCTCTCCCTTTTTCTCTCTTTCTCTCTCTCTCTCTCTCTCTCTCTCTCTCTCTCTCTCTCTCTCTTTCTCTACCCCCCTTTCTGTCTCTTTCTGTCCCTCTGCTTCCTATCTCTCTCACACACAAACATTTTGAAGACTACAATATTTTGGGACTTAATGTAATCAGGATAAAGAAATTTTCATACAATAGCATCTGAAGGACCACACCATTTGCTTGGGAA
Organism: Sarcophilus harrisii; assembly: GCF_902635505.1. Taxonomy (NCBI): domain Eukaryota; kingdom Metazoa; phylum Chordata; class Mammalia; order Dasyuromorphia; family Dasyuridae; genus Sarcophilus; species Sarcophilus harrisii. The sequence continues at coordinate 373,441,461 of NC_045426.1, read as the reverse complement.
TCATTCAGATTTGTTCTCAATGTATCTAAACAGCTTTCAAAATATTCAGAAAAAAAGATACACATTAATTAAATCAATGCTTTTTAATGCTTTGTGTGTATTATATGAAACCATAGTTTTACTGTGCCTTTTTGAGGGAATGATCAAACTTCAGATTTCTAAGGGAACTATAGGGCCATCCAGGCCAACTTATATTTAATGCAAATCACCTCCATAATATAAGTGATAAATGGTGATCTAGCCTCTTCTTTAAGATTTCTGATGATGAGGCTGTCAATTTAACCCATTCCACATTTGCATTGTTCTAGTTATTAGAAAAGATTTCCTTGTACCAATGAAACTCTTAAAACTATCCACTCAACTCTCCTAGTTCAGCTTTTTTCTATCTAATCAGAACAAATGCAATCACTTTCCACATGACACTGAAATACTTCAAGAAAATTTTCCAATTTTTCCTAAATATTCTCTTTTTCAGAAAAGAATTTATCATTCCTGATTTTTGTAGGGTTTCCTAATTGATATCTGTCATTTAAATCTATAATCTATAAACTTTAAAAAGTTTATATCTCTATAGAAAAATAAAACAAAATGTAAAACAATAATGAATGTTTATAATCCAGGATATACCTGGATAAAAAACCAATAGAGTATATATGCAGGTATATATGTATACATGTAGTTACATATGTGATCAGTTTCAATGGAATAGTGGGGCATTTTTGTAAATTCAATTAGCCATGGGTTTTAATATCATATATTATCTCAATGAATAATTGTTGTGATATTTTCCCTTACATTATTTATTATGATTATTCAGGAAGAAACTTCAGCAATATTCAAACTATAGTTTCCCAGTACAAACCCAGCACTATCCAGGTTATGTATTAAAAAACCACCAAAATCCTAAACCATGATTATAATTTCAGTAATTGTCCTGACATTATTTAACCATGTCTTCTGAAAGTACTATGGCTCAATCCTTCCTAATCATCATTTACCATATATAACCTGATGTAACTTGCAATTTTGGGGGAAAAAATTCTTTTCTTAATCTAGGTATCCATTTTTTTCCCTTTTAAACATCTGTAATTAAGTTGCTTATTTTGACTTCTTATGAAGACTACAATTACATTTAAGAAAAAGTAATTTATTTCATTAAAAAGATCTTAAATTTTGTAATTTAGATCTCTGATACCTTTCAATTATTTACAAGAAAAAAGAAAGACCTACCTGGAAAGATTGCTGAGAAATATTATATTGAGTATGATGGATAGTAAATCTAAAATTTTCATGAGCAATTCACTAAATATTTTAAAATTTAAATCTCATTGAAGAAAATGACTATACTTTATTCATTTTGGGATCCCTTATAATACTAGAAAAATTTGACATAGATCTTCAACACATATTTACTGAATAAATGAATGATGTCAGAGCTCTCAGCTCCCAGCTTGCCTTAGATGAATCTATCTCTGTTTCAATTTTTATAAGTTCCTTATTTGATGTATATGTATATGTGCATGTATCTTTATGTTTGTGTGTTTAAATTTTGCAGGATTGTTGTTGTTTCTAATACAGACTATGTTGTTTTTGCCTGAAAATAAAAAAAGATTATTTTAGAATTCATTTAGAAAATGTACTTTTCCAAACTCCAAGTTTAATAATTCCCATTTTCTGAGGAAAAGGAAAGAAAAAGGTTGTGGAGATGGGATTGGGGTGGAGACTCTTAAATTATTCAGCTTTTCAGATGGCATTGCTGAAAATCAACAAATAAATGTTCAATTCTCCATTTCCATTTGCTTGTGGTAAATCTGCCTGAAGCTGGTACATACCAGAATGTTCAGAATTTGAACTGTGAAAGACACCTTGTCATCTTAAGGATCCTACTTAAGTATTTCCAGGCTTTCAAATCTACACAGAGCCTTGAGCCCATGTATGTCTCACTATTCACTATGTTAATACTTTGTCCCATCCCAAAGCCATTCATAGATTTCAGAAAGTTGTTTTTCTACCTTGGACTATAGGATACATATGAAAGTCATTAAATTCCTTGTCTTCTCACAACCACTCCCCAAGAAGTGCCATCGGATTCCTATTAAAAATTTTGCCAACAAGCAGGTTCTAAAAGCAATGCACATTGTCTGTATAAAAAGCCTTCTTTTGACGAGAAAATGACTCTTAATGAGAACATGTTCGTTTCTGGCATCAGACTTGAAGAGACATAGGTCATAAATCTCTTTGATCTTCTTGCAAAAAGCTAGAATCAAGGAAAGAAGCAAGTTCATTCATTTAAAAAAAATGCTTTTGATTGAAATGATTCCATTTAGTAACAAGTAATTTATCATGTCCCCCATCCTTACTCTCACACTATGATTTGGTGTTTGGTCTTAACTTTCTCATAATATCCAGTTTCTTTCCTGGGGGTACCTCTAGATATGATTTTAGGGTCCCTTGGTATAGTGGGGAGCAGTAATCACCAAAAAGAAAAAAGGTTGGGGCAGGATGGAATATAAGAACAACAATAAAAGTTAATAAATTTTAAACCAGAAGCCTTTTCTTCCAGCTAGGCCAGTAAGCAACTGCCTGTTTTAGATGTGTCAACACTGCCATCTCTTGCTTTTTCATAGTCAGTAATGAAAAATACTTGGAGAAAACAACAATGCAAACCATTCACTCCTTTTCCATTCTTCTTTTCATCATCCCTTTTCAAGGAAAGGCATCAATTGAAAAGTATTATATGCCTAATATTTCCTTTTCAAAATAGTTGCATTTTGCTTTATCTTTTAAACATATTGATTCTTATTATTTCTGTTTGATGTCACTGCTTGATTCTCTATGTTGCATTAAGTGTATTAATACAGAAAACCTCGAAGAAGCAAGTCTCTTGCCAACAAATATCACTTTGGGACTATAATATAAACAATGTTGTCAAAGAAATCATGCATTTTTATTTCCTAAAACTTCTAATTCTATTTTAAACATGCCTCAAGAATGTATTTGGAAATTACTACCTTGGCTTCAAGGTGAAATTTGGAATTCTGTATCAATCATCCCAAGCAAACTCCATCATTGTCCAAGGTCCAGTACCCTTACCCTGTCAGTAAAAGATGGAAGTTGAAGGTCCATTTTACAAAGTCACAGAAGTTTTCTGAAAATATTTCACTGTGTTATGAAATTGAGAAATCATCAGACATGAATCCTTAGAATTATTCCTTACTTTTTAGGCAGGTAAGAATTGCAAAGATTTTTCACATCTCCACATCATCTAAATGTGACATTAATAAAAATGGAAGCATTTCATTTCAGTGTTGATTCTTTTATTCTTGCAATACTTTCATCATCATAGATAATTGAATAGTCCTATCTGCTTATGGCCTCCCAGCCTCTACACCAATCTCAATCCAAGCTTGAATCTCAGTCTAATATGATGGTATAACATATTGTGGGGATTCTTTAAATAACTATCATTTCATTGAGTATTGGATTGATTTGTGACCTGTAATTACATGAAAGGGGTAAAAAAAAAAAACTTTTCCATTGATGTTTTTCCTTGCTAGTGCAATGCTTTTCAGCACCCTATCATCTGGGATTATTTCTGGGAATGCTAGTGATTGTGGAAATATAGCATATGGTAGTGGAGAGAAAAATGATAAGTTCATAGATCCCCCTAATAGTACAAGTCTTAGTTTATAACCACCTTGTTGTATGTTTTGAAAGTCATTGCAAAGCTATCTGAATAAAAAATTACCTCAACTCCAACCAATCTGTTCTTCAAATATTCAAAAATTTGACTTTAAAATAGACCAGCAACTCAGGGGAGAAAAACCACCTTGAATCATTATCAACTGTTATCATCTTGTTGTTCTGTTGTTCACTCATGTCTGACTCTTCATGACCCCATGGACCATAGTATATCAAGCTCTTCTACCCTCCACTGTCTCCCAAAGTCCAGATGTTCATTGCTTCTATTATTAATCTCATCCTCTGCTGTTTCGTTCTCCTTTTGCCATCAACCTTTCCCAATATCAGGGTCTTTTCTAATGAATCTTGTTTTCTCATTCTGTGCCAAAGTATTTAAGCTTCTGTTTCACTTTCAATATTTGACCTTCCAGTGAATAATCTGAGTTCATTTCCTTAAGTAGTGGCTTGACTCTTAAAAGTCTTCTCCAGTACCACAATTTGAAAAGGTTGATACTGCAACATTCAGCTTTCCTTAGAGTAAAACTCTCACAGCCAAATATTACTCCTGGAAAAACCGTAGTTTGAATATACAGATCTTTCTCAGCAAGGTGATGTTTGCTTTTTAATTTGTTGCGCAGATTTTCCATGTTTTTCCTTCCAAAGATTGTCTTTTCATTTCATGACTGCAGCTGCTATCTGTAGTGATCTTTAAGATCAAGAGTATGACATCTGACACTTCCCTCTATTTACCAGGAAGTGATGGTAACTCCTCTTTCACCCTCATCAAGAAGCTCCTTAATTCTTCTCTTTCTTCCATCAGAGTAGAATCATCTGCATATCCAAGATTGCTGATGTTTTCCTCAGCATCCTTAATTCTGGCTCTTGATTCAGCCTGTCTAGCATTTCACATAATGTACTCTGCATATAAGGTAAATAGATAAAGTGATAATATACAAATTTGTTTTAGTATTTTTCCAATATTAAAACAAGCAGTTGGTCCATGTCCAGTTTTAATTGTTGCTTCTTAGCCTAGATAGTTTCCTCAGGAAACAAGTAAGATGATCTGGTCCTCCCTTCTGGATGACTTGCCACATTTTGCTGTGATCACCATAGTCTTTAGTACACAGCTTTAGTACAATTAATAAAGCAGAAGTAGAATTTTTTTCTTCTGTAATTCCCTTGCTTTCTCCATAATCCAGAAAAATTGGCATTTTGGGCTCTAGTTCTTCTCTCTCTTTGAAAACCAAACTGCCCTTCTGTTACATCTAGGTTTACATATTGCTAAAGCATAGCTTGAAGAATCTTAAGAATAATTTTGCTGGTGTATAAAATGAGCAGAATTGCTAAGTAATTTGAACTTTCTTTGGCATACCCTTCTTTAGGTTTGGGATATAAACTGATTTTTTTTTCCAATCCAGTAACTACTGGTGAGTTTTCTGAATTTGCTAGGATAATGACAGCAACACTTTAAAAGCATCATTTTTAGGATTTTAAATAGCTCAGCTGAAATTTGGTCACTTCCAACTAAGCTTATTGTTTGCAATGTTTCTTTACCACTTGATTTCTCCAGGATATCTAGCTCTAAATTAGTAACCATACCACCATGTTTATTGGTGATATTAAGATTTTTGTTGTATAGTTCTTCTGTGTGATTTTGCTACCTCTTCTTTTTATTGTGCTCTATTTTTTATTATAGCTTATTATTTTTCAAAACATATGCATAGATAATTCTGCAACATTAGCCCTTGCAAAACCTTGTGCTCCAGTCCCCCCCCCTACTTCTTCCACCCCTTCCCTAGAGGGCAAGTTGTCCAATAGATGTTAAACATGGTAGAAATATATGTTAAATCCAATATATGCATACATAGTTATACAATTATCTTGCTGTGCAAGAGAAATCAAAACAAACCGGAAAAGAAAATGATAAAGAAAATAAAATGCAAGCAAACAACAACAAAAAGTGAAAATGCTATGTTGTGAACCACACTCAGTTCCCACAGTCCTCTTTCTGAGTGTAGATGGCTCTTTTGTTCACAAGATCATTGGAACTGGTCTTGCTACCACTTCTTAATCTCATTTATGAATTTCTATTAATTCCTTATCACATTTGTCTTTTATCATACTCATTTTTGCACAAAACTTTCCATTGATTTCTCTAATTTGCTTGAAGACATCTCTTCCCATTCTATTTTTTTTTATTTCTTTGCCTCAGTCATTAAAAAAAAAAAAAACAACTTTTTTTAAAAAAAATCACTCCCTGTTTTCTGAAAATTCGCATTCAGTTGGGTATGTGTTTTACTTTTGTCTTTTTGTTCAACTCTTTTTGATCCTGTTTGGGGTTTTCTTGACAAAGATACTGGAGTGGTTTGCCATTTCCTTCTCCAGCCCATTTTATAGGGAGGGAATGAGGCATACAGAGTAAAATGATTTGCCCAGTATCACCCAGCTAGTAAATATCAAAGACTATCATATTGTACTTTTCAAATAATCAGTGAAACAGAGAGCAAATCATGATCCTAAAGGAATAAAACACAAAATTAAGATATTTCTGAGGAGAAAGTGAAGACTGAAAGGCCTTGAAGGAAAGGACTATGTCTTTTTGAATTGTATACAGTAGTAATCCTAGGTGCCAGGACTAGGCTTAGACTTAACTGTTCAGTCAGAAAGAGCAAAGCTAGTTTTTGTTGTTATTGTTGTTTTGAGACCATCCTTCAAACTTGAATCACACAAAGATCTAAATATTTAGCTACTTTCTGGTTGCCTGAGTATAAAAGGAGTCTGAGATCCTTTTTAATGCTTCTTTCACCAGGCAAGAAACTCAGGCAAGAGATCTTCATCCAAAATACCCTTAATGACCATCTTTACTGAATATCCTTCTCCTGTTATGACTAAATAAGTTGCCCAGAGTTAACTATAATTATCCTCATTAAAGATAAACTAAAAAGGGACTACTCAAGACCTAGCCCAGACTCTTTAGTCAAAACTTTTCAAGTCATGACTTTATGTGAATTTTGCCCAGTGCATTATTTCTTTCATAGATATTTTCATTTTAAGCCAACTCTTGGTAATAAAAAGCCATGTTGCCTGTTAAAAGAATCTCAGACATCAGTGACCAAATTTGGGGGAGTGTTAGTATTATGTCCTGAGAATGGGAATTCTTGGGAATCTATAATACATGATGAAACTAGCTATTCATTTCACTATTCATCCAGTTGTGCCCTGTCTGGGAGGGGAGAAGGACTGGACTTTGTTCATAGTCCAGGGTATGGTCAGGGTATGAGATGAGCTAGCTGCCACCCAAGAATGCCAGTGAGAACTTGAACTCATTATCATAACCTACATCATTGGCTTCTTTCCCTTGAAAGTCGAGCCCTACATTAGCTGTAGTCATATTTTCCAATATTTCTTCACTTTCTTTTTCTTTGCTGAAACCAAGAGACTAAATCCCTTTCTCATCATGGTGAAGGACAACACTCAGAAAACAAGAGTGACCAATAGAACTGAAAAAAAAATTTGCTCAAAATAGAGCACTGGAAAGAATTAAAAAATTGGGTTATAATCCTGTCTATTTCTTTTTAGTTGCTGCCTCAGATAAGTTATCTCATAATTTTGGATCATAGAAAGATTTGGTCCAGAATTTGGAAGTATTTTATAGATTTTCTTGCCTATGTGTTAATCTTTTTTATTCCATAAATGTCTTTGACAATCTTTTGAAACCAACACATCTCTTCTTACCATAAGGTTAGTCTCCTGTATTTTTAATTGAAGGAAATGCTTAATTGCATTAGTGAAAATAAAGATGTGATTCTTTTCCCACATCCAAGTTCACAAAACTCTTCAGTCTATACATGGATCCCTCACCTGATATCATGTTAAGAATCCTTGATAAAATCTAGGGACAAAAAAGTTATATGACTCCCCAAAGACTAGAGAGGAGGTAGAGCATTTAGCCATTTTCACTCTCAACTACCATATCTGTAATATGGGAACAAAAATACCTACCTTTTCCACCTCACAGAGTCATAATAGGTATCAAAAGAGATTAAGTGAAAGGGTTTTACTTATAAGTAACTATTGTCATTGTTATTGGCATTGAATAATTCCTTGTTTTCACACATCAATTTCATCTCTGACCTATTTTTCTTACTGAGTCTACCCTGTTAAGTTCTGAAGTTTTCATGAGAAATATATACTATAATGTTTGTTTGAAGTCTCTGATATGTCCCAAAATAATAGGTCATGAAATGTTATTTTCTATACCAGCAGAACTTGTGCCCAACAGAAGTGATATTGTATCTCTGAGATAGATTCACCTAAATGCCACATGCTTAAAGAGATATATATTTAAAATATAAGTATTTTCATTTGTTACCAAGCAATATTTCTAACCCTGATAAAACCAGAATGAAAAACTGCCATCAAAGTTTTTACAGATATTTCCAATCAATTTGGGCTTATAACAATATTCAAAAAATGAATCTGTTCCTTTGTGCTATTTCGGTGATTCAGATGCAGTAGTAGTTAATATATGTGTATGAGCCTCTGTATGTCAATTGGTTGAGAAGAGAATATACACATATCAGGAATTAAATGACCATTCAGATTGTAGAATTTAGAGTTAGAACCAGAAGGCACCTTAGAGGATATCAAGTCAAACCCTTTCATTTTATAGATGAGAAAACTGAGACCCAAAGAATTTAAATAATTTGCCCAAAATCATATAGCTATTAAGACATTTGTTTGAATGTATGCCTTCCTGGTTCTAAGTCCAATGCCTTATCCCTCGTACCAATCTGCCTTTGTGATACATGATAAAGAAATCATATAAGTTTATAGGTACTCTTAAGGAGGAAGAAAACATCATAGGCAATAGGTCAGTGATGGACACGTGTTGAAGAGAGGTGGAATTAGATTTGGATTTTGAAGAATAAAATATAAAAAAATGGAGAAAGGCTAGATGGTTCTTCCAGGTAGGGGCAAAACATGATAAAAAGTTTAAAAAAAAAAGCAAGATGTGTCTGGGGAACACTCAGAATACTAACTTGACTTGGTCTTGTGGTGATCATGAAGTGCTAGGCAGAGGAGTTTGACCTTGTCCTGTGACACTGGTTCATGAGCAGGGAACTAGTGTTTAAGATTAGTCTAGGAAAAATATGCAGTCTAGAATGGATGGAAAGGAACCAGAAACAGCAAGACAAATAAGGAAGGTAGTATAATAACAGATGTTGGATTTATGAAGATCTACACTAAGAAGATGGACACTGAGATTGGAAAACTCCTGGAGGGCAAGGTTTGTATCCTACTAATCTTCATACGTCATCCAGTACCATCCAGTACACCCTCTAAAATTGATAGCACATTAAATGAAGGTGATGATTCTATTTCAATATGTGATCTCTTCTTCATCTTGGGTATACATTTCTTTGTTTCTGTGTTTCAATAGGAGTACATTTTTAAAAGTGATTCAGGCAAAAGCAATAAAGAAAGAAGTGTAAATGAGGGAAAAAACCAGAAGCAGAGACCCCTGAGTCAGCCTGGCTTCTGAGCAAAAGCTTTATCAACAGACCACAGGTGTGTGGTTCCACTGTGGCTGAGCTCCCACAAGGTCTGATGACACTACTTGGTCCAATCTCTATCCATCACTTCCAGTGTCTGTGCAGGTGCTTCTGGTGGTGTTTGTGAGCTACAGAGGCTTTCCCCCTTAACGTGAGCAACCTGAGTGTCAGCCATGTCAAAGTGACCCCAACCTACTTGCCATGCTTGTCTTCAATTTGTTCCACATCTTAGAATCCCACCTGTTTTCCTGTCCTGAGGAAGACTGCATTTAGCAGGGTTTTGTCAGAGCAATCGAGAGAGCGAACTGGCTGCCTCTGGGATGCTTCAGAAGCCAAGCTCTGAACTCAGGCACAACCACATTAGTACTAGCATCTGGGTCCCTGAGCCCTAATGAACTTTCACGTTTGGCTCCGTCTCAGCACTGGGTCCTGAGCCAGACTGCTGCCCAGCTGACGGCTGCTCCTTTGAAGCCAATAATGGGAGAGGGGGACAAATGCCTCACCTCTGCTGGGAATTTGGAAAAATGGAGCACAAATAGGACTTTGCACAATGTCATATGCACTGGGAAACATGCACACCGGATAAGTATTTAGAGGGGAAATTACCTAGGAAAGAGTAGAGGATGTGATCAAATTTTAAAGGGAAAATTATCTCAAGGTGATTGGAATCCACAAAAGAGCCTTGTAAATTTGTAAAGCAAATGCTTGATAATTGGACTTATGTCCTTAAAACTCAGCAGTGGCTGATACATAGTAGGTACTCTATAAGTACCTGACTGCTTGATTAGAATGAATTCTCTTTGCCTGTGGGGGATTAACTTATGTGGAATCTTGGAAGTCACAAGATATAACTAAAAACATATTGCAGGATTCAAAGCTTATATGTTTTAACCTTGCTTTTGCCCTTAACTTTCTATGTGCTACCGAGCCCATTATAAATGAATATACAGCTTTATAGCTTCATTTCGATAAATAAACAAGAAAATAAATTTGAGTAGAGTATTAATTGGGGGCTTATCATTTAAACTTTTTTATTCAAACCATACACTCTAGTTGAATGCTGTCTTTGATCCTTTCAGGGTACAAAAGAAGCAAAAAATCTGTTCTTCGCCCTAAGAAATATATAACCCAGCTCATTAGAAATTTATAGAAAAGGAAGAACAATCTAGTGTCATGTATGATCAATACATCATGTGTCAAGTTTCAGCTGGACCTTGAAGGATGACTAGGATTTGGATCGGGGAGTAAACCAATTCAGAAATATCATCCATAAAACTTCCCAAGGTTACATCCTCCTCCTTTTCCTCCCTAATAATTAACCAAGATATTACCATTGGTATTTCCTTTAGTTAAGAAACCTGTAATGTATGTATCACTTTCAAACTAATTTACTAATTGGAAATGGACAGAATGAGAATATGACTTTAAAAAATGGGAAGGTTTAGCTTGGAGACAAGAATACTTAGCAGAAAGTGATAACTGTTTTTAAATATTAGAAAGGATATGATGCGGAAGAGGAATTGATGTGTTCTGCTTGACCTCAAAGGTCAAAGTAGGAGAAATAGGAATAACTTAAAGAAATACAGTTTGAAATCTTAAGGGATTCAAAATATTTATAATGCTCAAAAAGTGAAAAGGGATTCCTTATCCAAACTGTAGAATATTAATTATTACAGAAATTAAGTAACAGGAACTATTGAACACATGTCTAAAATAACTTTTTTGAATTCAAGTGTTAGTATTGGGATGGCAAAGGTGTTACAAAGGTGAAATGAACAGACCTTAGCAACAGATTATATATAAAGGATTAGAGATAATGAGGATTCCCATATGAGGTTAGTATGAGAGATAGTGAGTTTTATATTGAGAACCTGAAAGACTGGGTGAATGGTGTTGTCCTCTACGGTGATGGGGACAGATATGGAAGGGATAGGTTTAGTACATATATACTTAAATTTCTACATGAATATTAGAAGAGTCCGTATATATTTGAGTACCAGTGTGAGACTTTCCATATAGAACTTCCTATAATTCTCTTCAAACCTCTAAATTTGAGTTAGTACTGACATTACTATATTACTGATATTTTTTCTTCAGGAGATACGGAGAAATTAAAATCAATCATTTTTTCTTCTATTCTCATATCTAGCAACTTCATAGTTTTGTTGTTGAATGAATGAATGAGTAGGCAACTCTTAATAGAATGTATTTCCATAAGTAAGAATAGTCCAGGTATAGAGTCCTCTCATCTCTATATCATACATTTCAAAAACATATATACATGTAAATGTATAGCAAAATGGGAAAGATATTCATAATCAATCAATCAATCAAATCAAATTAACATATAAAATACAATTTATATTAGGTTAAATAAAATTTGATTAAAATAATTTTATTATTTTTATCATGAAAAATGTTGTTAGCAATTATTTACTTTATATAATTATTATTAATAATCCATGCTATTACCTCATCATGATTTTTTTTAAATGAAGTTCTGATAGAAAGTCTTAGAAAAAGCTGCTAGCTTGTTTATACACACACACACACACACACACACACACGTATATTTAATGTTCTGTGAACTATTAAACAAATGTCTAAAATTACATTGTTAGTCAAATGATAGTATTGGGATGTAATTCAATCTTTTGCAGGCTCTCTTGAAAGCAAATTCAAAACAAATCTATTAGCAGATAGGGTGATATGAACCCTATCCTGATCCCATATGATTTGTATTTCCTCTGCTATATTTATATATTTTGCAAGTGGTTTTCATTCTGTTGTTTGGAGATTATGAATATTTTGTATGACAATATTTATTGTTACTTGGATCTTAAGATTTTATGAATAAATTTTGTGTCCTAGTGATTGTGGTTCAATCTGTGATAATGCTCCAATTCCAATATTTTTTGGGGGAGGGGAGTTATACAAGACATTTTAAGGTCTGTGTTTATAGTACAGGGATGAATAATCTATCAGTTCATGAAATATAGTGCCCTTCTGATGCATTATTCTAGCAACTAGTTCATAGCTTGCTGGGTATTTGGTAGATGATATATTTTTATAGCCTATAGTGTCATATTGTCATATTTACTTTTTCCCCCCTGAATAATCTACATTAATCATTAAGTCAGGGTTTTCTATGGATAACTAATCTGGATTTCTACTATCAATGACTTGGTCATGTATTGGAAAATAAAACCTTATCTTTCCATTAATAAATCTATATGTCACAGACATTTTTCTTGATTCTTCTTTTTTGTCTTATTATCACATGAATATGGCCCATGAATGGACTTTTACTTCTGTTCTTGGAGCTTAACCATTTCAAAGAGTCCAATTAGATATAACATGTCCAAATTATGTTTTGATATGCCTGGGAAAATAGGTATTCATAACATCAATAATCAATCATAGCATCAATTTTGTTTATATTTCACTCATCATTTAATAAGAAAAAATAGTTCTATTTAGAAAATTAATAATAATGATAATAATAATGAATAAATAATCAGAACACTTAGTTTTCTTCAGGAAAGACAAAAATGGATTTAAAATAGGCAGGACCATAATGGGCCTAATCTATCTGCTGAAAAAATACCAGAAACTCAATAGATGATAAGTTCACATAAGTGTAGTAATTGCCAGTTTTTATTATTGCTAAATAAAGTAATATATTTTAATTAAAAAAATAATTGATGTAAATCTTTGAGATCCTTATAATGTGCTCAAGAATGTCAAATATCTTTCCTATGTTTTGAGGAGCAAGTGACCATCTTTCAATAGTTGTCTTAGGGTAATGAGCACTATATTTAATTAATATTTTAAAAAAGTGTTTAGGGCACTTTTAAAATATATTGCATTTCATTTTTCAACTGCAAAAAGTGTACATTAGGACTATGTTAATTACTTTAAACATGTCTTCCCATTAGCTTTGACTTCAGGGTGCCATTATGTCTCTTAACATAATTAATCATAATCTTTTTCTTAATATCTTTATGTTTCATTTGCCTTGCTTGGAGGAGAACCAGTATTTTTGAAACTGCTTCCATACACTGATTCAATGTTCACTCCAGATTATCCATTCCCCTTTTATTTGTACATTAAGAATTATTTAAACATATCATGTCCAAATTATATTTTGATATGACTGGAAAACGAATGTGCATCAATAAATCAATAAAATGTGTGTTTCACTCACCATTTAATAAGGAGAACATATTTTGTTCTATTTTTAAAAGAGAAGAATAGATTTAAGATAGAACCATAAGAGGTTTAAGTCATCCTCTGAAAAAATGCCACATTTTATATTGCTTGATCATGACATTATTTTGCAGGAGATATTCTGTAAAAGGAAAATAGTTGTTTATGTATATTGAGTACACTTATGTTCATTTTATATTTAATCTATTTTCATTATTTCCCCAAACTCTAGAACTCATATGAATGGACTAATCATCAAAGGGAGTATTAATATTATAATACTTTTAGATAATCCATTCAATAATTAAGGATAAAATTTCTTTATACACATGAGACTTCATGGTATAGTTTATGACCAACAGGATGATTTCAGAAAGGCCTGGAGAGACTTACACGAACTGATGCTGAGTGAAATGAGCAGGACCAGGAGATCATTATATACTTCAACAACAATACTAGATGATGACCAGTTCTGATGGATCAGGCCATCCTCAGCAACGAGATCAACCAAATCATTTCTAATGGAGCAGTAATGAACTGAACTAGCTATGCCCAGAAAAAGAACTCTGGGAGAGGACTAAAAACCATTACATTAAATTCCCAATCCCTATATTTATGCCCACCTGCATTTTTGATTTCCTTCACAAGCTAATTGTACAATATTTCAGAGTCTGATTCTTTTTGTACAGCAAAATAATGTTCTGGTCATGTATACTTATTGTGTATCTAAGTTATATTTTAATATATTTATCATCTACTGGTCATCCTGCCATCTAGGGGAGGGGGTGGGGGGGGGTAAGAGGTGAAAAATTGGAACAAGAGGTTTGGCAATTGTTAATGCTGTAAAGTTACCCATGTATATATCCTGTAAATAAAAGGCTATTAAATTAAAAAAAAAATAGATATCATTTGGGACGATTACAAACGTTTCATAATGTAAGCTGGCACCTTGTTCATTCCATGTGATATATAAAAATAATGTTTTTGTTAGACCTAATAAAATCAGTTCAGGGCAAATGAAAAATAATACTTATTTTCAAACTGAAAAAAAAAAAAGAGACTTCATGGTATAGTTTTAATGTTCTTCAATATTATATTTTATTTTCTTTGTTTATAGATTTTTAAAAGCCATGGATGTTTTATATAAAATACATGAAAACATGAAGTATTGAGAATGTGGTTTTATATATATATATATATATATATATATATATACATATATACACATATGTATTTTTTGTCAATATATGTAATTTTTGTAATTTTCATTAATTGAAACTTTTCTTTGTTCTAAGGGTCTTCCTTCAATTTTCCTCCCTTCAAATTTCAATAGCTCCTCAATTTCACTAATCTAGTCTTATTTCATTTACATCAGTCTTCAAGATAAAAGCCATTGTTATTATTGTGATGATGACGTACTGATTAGGAATACATTCTTGTTTGACTTGAAATTAGGGTATTACTGACAAAAAAAGTGATATTATATAAGTGGTAATTTTTTTTTCCCAATTCTATTTTGATGTAGTCTTGGTACACAGTGAAAGTTTTCATGTCTCTTGTCCATTTCTTGAGAACTTTGGTTTTGCCCAATTTACTGATCAGTGTCATCTATTTCTGAAATATTTCCAGCAAGTAGAATATTTGAATTTTTCATTTATAAATTTATCTTCTCAATGTATCAATGTTTTAGCAGCAGCATTCACTCTTACCATTCTCAGTATCAAATTGATTACTTTGCTGGGTACTAGTAGGGCAGTCCAATACAACAAAACTAAATTTCTTAGGATTCATGAAGCCTTTTAATCTCATCGATGAAATATTAACTCAGTCAGTGGGGTCTTCAGAACCGTGTTGTCCATCATTGAAAGATTACAGAGACTTGCTGTGCATCTCCCCAGAAAGCATTTCATTATATTCCAACTACACCCCACCTCCACCCTCCACCATGTGGCTGATACATTATAATTTGAGGTGATTAATATAATTCTTATTTTCCTTAATAAGAAGAAACATGGGGATGGAAAGTGAGAAGAAGACACAAGTGAGAAGAAAATAAAAGTTCTTGATTGATGTAAATGATTGATTATCTGTGTTATGGCAGAGTAGTAGGGATGGTAGGTGAGGAAAATTGAAACAATATTGCAGAAAGCCTAGAACCTAACTGGAAACAGAAAAAAAAAAAAGAGACCTAATACATGAGATTTAATGTAACCTCAATTTCCTTAGACCCTTGGACTAGAACTATTATCCTTTTCTTTATATCTTAGAATTTATAGCTTTAGAAAAACAAACATTCCAACTTCAAATTATGTGAGTGGATTTAGGACACCCATAACCTTCAAGAGGTAATAAATGACTGAAAAGATTAACAGACTTGAAAAATGTTTAAATAAATTTATGGAAAGGTATTCTAGCATTCAAATAAAAAAATGTTATCCCACTCCAATAGTCTTACTGCTTTATGATGATATTCTGTTCCCTTCTATTCAGTACTTCTACTTATCCCCAATTTATCCAGGGAATATACTAGCAAAATAATCTATTCTGAAATAAAGCTGAATTCTTTCTCAACTAACTTTCTGGCTTACCCTTTACATGGGTCATAATGGTACTTGGTTTTACCATAAAAGACCTTCTCTTCCAGATCTTATTGGACTCCAGCAAAAAAAAAAAAAGTGATCTTATTTGTATTTACCCAGAATCAGTAATTGAACAGAATAGATGACAAGATCAATAAGAATTTGAAAGTAAGATGTGTTCCAGATAATCCTCAGTGTTGGATTATCCTTCTCAGGGATAATTGGGTGTTGAAGATAATAACATTAACATTCAAGCTTTCCCTAGTTTTTCTAAGCCCCTAACACAATATTTAATTGTTGTTATTCCTGACAGAAAAAGACTAATTTTGTTATGGGAGAAAAAGTATACCACTATAGTATGTCTGTATAGACATAGCAAATAGATAAACAGGATGCCAAAAGATTCAATTCAAAGAATTATTCATCTAACAAAGTTTTATCTGTATGTCATAATAAAAATGGATCCTACCTAACAATTCTTGCTCAGAAAGTATCTCCCTTTAGTTTAAAAGTGATGATCTAAAGCTGTCTGCTCTAACACTTGGCAAAAAGCATGGGATACTTACCCATCCTGGAATGCAGCTGGTTAGATGAAATATTCATTTTATCTTTCAAAACACAGATTGGAAATGTACCCGATGCCCACAGGGAGGTATCAAAGAAGATACATTTTTGGAAAAGCCAAGCATTACCTTTTCCAGCCCCATTGCCTTTTCTTTCCCATTTTAGGATCCCTTTTCTAATTTTTTTTCCTTTGGGATCATTTTTAGAAGATAAACACAGATTTATAATTTTTAGCCCAAGTGAATGTTTTCTAAATAAGTTGTGTCAATGTCTGCCAGCACCAAAAACCCCCTTGCTCACTAGTAAAATTCTGCCAATGACTTTCATCCTCTTGGGCAAGTTTGCACTCTAATCGCAAAGAAAAAAAAGTCTCAAATCAAGTATGTGGCACCCAACAGAATAGCTAAGCCAAGGATATGCATGAAAACTACAACCATTCTTAAAGAATAAATGTGGTTTCTTATAGAGGGCTGTGAACTGAATGTTATATCTTGCAAATTTTCTTTCAACATTCTATGCATTGCTAAAATCACTGACCCTGTAGATGTTACCACACTTTGGGATTTGATGGAATGTGAGATTAATGCTGAAAAAGGGATCTAAACAGTCAGCCATAAGATTCTTTGTAGCTAAGTTTTGTCATTTACATCGCTTTTCTTCAGAAAGATGCTTTTCCTTGCATCTTCTTCAACACCATTAACTACTCTACATTAACCTTTCCATTTTAGGTGGCCCTCCCCCAGAAAAAATGAAGCTTACATCATCCATTTTACCAGCTTCTTTCCTTTTTATTTGATTTCTTGTGGTTAACATTTCTCCCTTTGATGTCTTTAACATCCATAGGTTTGTCTTTTAAAAATAATCAGTAGAGAGAGGAATCTATGGAAGGTTATAGTCAAGTACAAGGAACTGATATACACACATACTTATAATACTTAGACTTCAAACAATATGGATATATCCTTATATAATAATTAGACTTCAAACAATGTGGATTGTGAGAGGAATAATTTACACTGGAGTACAACCATCAGGAGAATGAGACCAAATAATTTGGGATCTTCAATATATTTTTTTAAATTTACAATTTAGCAGAAATTTTTCCCAACTGATTTGAAGATACCTTTCACATATTAGAGTCATTATCATAATTTTTGTTCTGAATATCATTAATGAGATATAATTATGATCACAAATTTAGACTTATAAGGTAGCCTAGAAGTGATAAAGTTCAACTCTCACTTTATACATAAGGAAATTTAGGTGCTGATAATTTATGCATGTTGTTTTGGATTTATACAGCTATTAGATATCTAAGATAAACTTTGAACCTACTTCTTAACTTCCAAAAAAGTATAGTATATATATCATGTTTTACTGTTTTTCAATATATGTTAAATCATTAAAGAAATTTCTAAACAAATATCTGAGTACCTATTTTGCATAAAATACTATGCCAATTATCTCAAAAGGCACAAAAAAAGCATAAAAATGATTTCTGGCATTGAGGAACTTACAGTTGAGGTGAGGGATAAGGTTTCTGCATGTATGTGCAAATAAATATGAAGTTTCATTTTAAAAAAAAATCCATTCCTTTGTGCTTTCCTGGCATAGTTTTTGAGGACTCAGCTTGCTTCCATGAGACCATAGAGGAGGATTATCATCTGTAATGATGCATCCTTTCTGGAGCAGGAACAGCACAATGAAGCCCAGTCATCAGAGTTGAGAGATACAGGGGCCTTTATAGGCTGCCATAAATGTTTACTGACAGGACCTTTGTATTTGCTTTACAAATGAAAGAAATACTTATAACTCTTTTGCCCAGAATTACCACTCCACACAGCCCTCCTGAGGCCAATTGGGTTTTTACCACCTCTCCTCCTTTCCTTTATTTGGAAAAAAAAAACTACATTAGAGAGTTTGGAGGCAAACACTGTCTAATATGTCAGACAGCCTCTTCAGGAGGACTTTAGAAGAGAGTAATTCACATTGCAATAATGGAGCTTGAGAACAGGCATACTAGTTAAAAGAGAAGAGACAGGTCCCTGCTTGGAATAACCTGAGAATGAATAACCAGGTTTATAAAAGAATCTTCCATTCCACAAAAAGGGCAAGGCCATCACATGTCATTCTTAACCCTTGAGCAACATTTCAGTCCCATTTCAGGGAGAAAACTTTCCCTCATCCAGTCTTCTATGATGACCAGATATGAAAATCAACAAAATTCTAGTTCTTCTTCCTTTCCCTTTTTTTAAAATCTATTTATTTCTCTGAAATAGTAACCCTGGAACCCTAAAAAATGTCCAAGTAGTCCAAACAGTCTCTAAAAATCTAATGTTTCAAACACAATGTTTTGTATGTGTTTGTGTGTGTGTGTGTGTGTGTGTGTGTGTGAGAGAGAGAGAGAGAGAGAGAGAGTTTTAAAGCTTTGTCTCTTTACAATAGTGTTTATGTAATGATTTAATGGTGGGTGCTGATGGTTACAGGCTGCCTTTCTCCCTTAACAGTATGAATAAAGCAACAGGGCATCTATGATATGCAGATGTATAAATCTCATACCAACAAGGGTCGTTTGTGTTTCCCATTGCTCAAAAAACACCATTTATATTTTCTATATGTTTTATTTATTTGTCCAAGTATTTTGGTTGTGAACTGTCCTTCCTTCTTCCCCTTCCCTTTCTTTCCCTTCCCTTCCTTTCCCTTTCTTTTCCTTCCCTTCCCCTCTTCTCTTCCCTTCCCTTCCCTGTCCCTTCCCTTCCCTTCCCTTCTCTTCCCCGTCCCTTCTCTCTCTCTGTCTCTCTCTCTCTCTCTGTCTCTCTCTCTCTCCCTCCTTCCCTTCTTCCCACCTCTTTTCCACTTCCCTCCTTTCTTCCCTTCCTTCCTTCTTCCCTTTGTCCTTCCCTGTCTCTTTCCTCTATCCCCCCTCCCTCCCTTCCTTTTTTCCTTCCTTCCTTCCTTTTTGTTTGGTAGTTGTAGATCTCCTTTCTCCCCTTAGTTCTTTGGAGTTTGACCCAGTTCTTTCTTACTAGCAAAAAGGATGGGAAGAGAGCATTAAAAATACTAATAGTAATAGGGCACTTCAATCTTTGCCCCCCTATTCAATCTGAACTTGAATCTATCATGAGAATTCAAGATCATTTTAAATCTCATTCTTCCCTTCATTTCTATATTGATTTTGATAACTTACCTTCTTCCTGTGCATCTCATTCCTTATCTTCCTTCCCTTAATTACAGCTGTCCTTTTGCTTTAGCATTCTAACATAGCTTCAAGATAATATACCTGAAAAAAAAGGGTGGGGGCATTAACCTGGAATATATCCAGACTCAAGGAGACAGGGAAAGGATAAGGATATTCACTCAGAGTACCTGTTACCATGGGTGTGCATGGATCCAGGAATACCAATACATTCAGATACATCTGGACTGAGTTGTATAGATTCTTCAGCTTATTACCATTATGTATCCTTTATGACCTGGTATAGAAGAAATAAAATGAATGCTTTGCTGTGGCATTGCTCATAATGATTTCAGCCAATCTTTAAAGAAAAAAAGATAAGCATATCCCATAAAGATAACTTTTTCCAATATTACCTTTCTATCCCTTTCATCAAACATGTTTCATATTCGTAAATCTTATCTATCCTGGAGCTAGTTATGCTGCTTTGCCCCAAAGAACTACAACACAGAAGTTTAGGATTAAAATTACAGAGAAAAAAAAATTACAGAGAAAAGATGATCTATTCCTCACTTGGGACTAATGTACTACCTCATTGCCTCATTATGATGTAGGAATATCCTGGATTCCTGATGTATACATGAAGGACCAAGTTCTGGCAGGTCCTACCAGCATGGAAGGGATTTGCATATAAGATGTGAAGTTTTGGATGTCTGTTCTCTGAGGACCAGCCTCCTTCGATTTGGAGTGTCTCATTACCAGAAGGCTGGCCACCAGGTGAGGGATTCTTCCAGCAGCAGCATCTGTCCAAGCCCATTTACCAAGTGGTAATGGGGCTGAGCTGTGCATCAGTGAAGGGAGTGCCCACATCAGTGAAATCATAGATCCTTGAATTATTGCAGTGGGACTAATGCTATCACATGAACCTGATCTGAACTCTGTAATCCTTTTGGAACTCTTTCCCTCATTGTCCATTATTATAGCAGCTCATATCAGAACATCTGTCAAAGATTGCAGTGGGACACATTTGGCAGCCATTTCCCCCCCTCATTCATTTAATGTTATCCTTTAAGGGGCAACCATAATTGAAGATGCAATATCACAAATGAAGATACTGAGCTAAATGAAGGAAGAAGCAAATGGAAGTTAAGTGGGGTGAAAAAAAGATAAATGCACTGTATTATTCTAGAAATTGGGCCAATATAGGATTTCAGTGCTGGAAGGAAACACAATGGTCATCTAGTTCCACCTCCTCATTTTAGAAATGAAGAAACAGAGAGTGAGAGAATAGAAACAATTTGTCTAAGGCACCAGGAGAGACTTTTTATTTGTTTGTTTATGTACGACATGATTTTTCATAATACTGATTGTGGCTTAAAGTATACTAACTTGGAGTTGGAGATTTATGATGAGCAGATACAGCAGAATTTTGTAGGCTACTATATATGTAGACCATTGTCATCTCCTAGCCTTCCTCCCATTCCTAGAGGAGAATTTTTCCAATATTTATGTAAGTTCCTTGCAGGCAAAAACAGTTTTGCTTTTGTCTTGGTATCCGAGTATCTAGGAGAGTACCTGACAGGGGGAACATGCTACATAGATAACTTAAAATAAGTACATCTTAATTTGATAAGTTAAAATAAGTAGATCTTAATTTAAATGCAAAAGAGCTTTGTAGTACAAATCCCTAGAATACCTGAGGAATGGCCTGTTTATCAGAATGTTAAAAAGGTTTATGACTATTTTGACTATCCATAATAACATAATTTTGATTAGTCCAGTAGACCTGTGGCCATGGGGCAGCTGTCTACCACTTTGTACCTTGTTATTACAGCTATCTTCTCTGATCTCTGGCAAATCTAGGTCAAAACCAATCTTTGCTATACATTCTGGATTGATCAAGCATGGAATTCAACTAGACTGAAGTTATCAGGTGACTTAGCAGACAATAACAACCACAAACAACAATCATCACCACAACCACCAAAACAATGATGAGTAGGACATTTCTCTTTATTTCTCAGTTGCTATGAGCAAAAAAAATTCTCATTTATCTGTGAATCCTATGTTGTTATTTTTATTCGTGTGTGTGTGTGTGTGTATGTGTGTGTTTTGGTGAAAGAAGGGTGCCTTACTTTTGGTTACCTTAAAACCTTGGTATATACCCCCCTGACATGATCTTGGGATGTGAATTTTCCTCTGCTCTTGGGGAGAGGAGTTAAACTGCTTTATTCTTCCCCACAACTCCCTCCAACCCTCTGTTTTTTACACTGGCCCTATGTCCAGTAGGCTACTTCAGAAGTGAAAAAGAAAATAACATCTCTTCAGTTCAGGATAAACAAGGCACAAAAGAAAATCAGCCCTGAGAAGCCTAGGCAGGAGGAAGTAATAAATATGTTTCCAGATGACAGTTGCGACGAGACCGAGTCAGCCGAGTCGAAGGCAGACAGTTCCAGATGGCAGGAATTGCCAAGGAGATGGCTTCAGTACTAGCAGTGTCTGAAAGGAAAGGAAGGAGGCCAGTCTAGACCAAAAGAAAGGCCCTGGAGACAGAAGATGGACATTTGCAAACAGTTTGGAAAGTACAAATAATAATAATAATTATAAGGGAGCGAGTGAACCATTCAAGTATTTCTGTAATAAGATGAGGTAGATTTTTTTTTTCTGTATCTGAAAACATGCCCTTTCAAAGCCTTGCTTTTCTCTTTATATTCATTTTTTGTTTATTTTCTTTTCTCTGTCTCTATTTGTCTGTCTCTCTGTGTATTTTGCTTTCGCCTCTTCTTCTTAGATTCTCTTTCATTTCATATTAGTACTGAATAAATAAAGCCACTTTAGAAACCCTCTTCTCAGTCATCTTGGGGACATATATGATAAGAAGGATTGGTGTAATTCACCCTTTCACATATATTTTAACTAGTAGTATAACCCTTCATTTAAATGTCACTAAAAAAAAGCAAAATCAAGAATAAATCTGTCCACATTTCCCTAAACACACACACACACACACACACACACACACACTTGCCAATTGGCAGATGGGGCATCAGAAGCCATTAGCACAAAAGGGGACCTACACTTTAAAAAGCAAATAATTGTTTCCCATCCTATGTCATGTTTTAATTAAAGATAGCAATGTAATCTACAATATATCTGGAAATTATTAGAAACCTTTTCCAGAGGCAAAAAGGATCGATACCTCTTTGTCTCCATGGCATAAAACATCTCTGGGTTACTTTGTTCCTGTTTGCTACAGTAAACACAGAGTTGAAAATAAACATAAAAGGGATAAGGGGGAAATCTTGGATTGACAATGGGGGGGGCATTTGGAAATGAACCTGGTTATTTGTACTGAAGCAGCTAACACTGGAAAGGACTTTAAAGATTATCTAATTCACCTCACCCATCTGCAATCCAAGGGCTATAGACCCTGAAAAGACTGTGGATAGATTTCAGGGAGTCCATTAGCTCTGATGGGGGGGGGGGGAGAGGGAGATATCCATCTTTGTTTTGACTAACCTGTAAATGAAATTTAGTACTGGTTTCAATGATTTAAAAAAATTGAAACAAATAAAAAGCATACTTTTTTTCTAAAAAGAAAATAATGGAATTCACCAGATAGCTGAAGGGGTCCATCACACACAGGCAAACACAGAGACATGCAAAATTTAAGACCCTCTTATCTAATTTAACCTTCTTATTTTGCAGATGAAGAAACTGAGTCCCAGGAAGAGGACAAAATGCAAGTAAGGTCATTCATTTACCAATTGTTGGAGTCCAGTACTAAAACCTCTCTTCCCTGAGTTGCACTTCAGTGCTTCCACAGCACCAAATTACATCTATGCATCAATAGCTTCTGAGCCATCTGTCTGGTGTCCTTTGCTCTGGGGAAGGAGATGAGCAAAGGAGAAGGATTATTAGAGGGCTTCCTGTCTCTTAAGTAGAAAAGGCAGAAGTGATGAAAAGGATTAAGAGCTCCCCAGGGAATAGTTAATGGCCTCCGCAAATGGGCACTAAGAATTCTATCCCCATCCCTGTCAGCAACTCATACTATTCTGAGAAAATCCTGTGCATTTAATCACCTCAGTTTTCTTAACTGTATAATGGGTTTAAGAAGGTTGCTCTTATATTTATCCGTTTACTTATTCATTCAAACAACAATTATTTATTAACTGTTTATCATTTGGAAGACACAAAACTTAAAGTGTTTTTTGGGGGGAGTGTGGGAGGTGATTGGGAGAATACAAAAAATGATAAGAAGTAATTCTAACAGACCCTTAAATACCATGGCATCCTGTAGAGTTTTATGTAATCATATAACTAACATAGGATAA
Source organism: Sarcophilus harrisii (assembly GCF_902635505.1). NCBI lineage: Eukaryota > Metazoa > Chordata > Mammalia > Dasyuromorphia > Dasyuridae > Sarcophilus > Sarcophilus harrisii. Next base: position 373,417,364 of record NC_045426.1, on the reverse strand, counting down.
AGTATCAGTGAATGAAATAAGTATTAATAAGGTATACTGGCATATAGGAGAGAGTACATGCCTTAGGATGCCTTAGGATGATGTAAGTAAAAGAAGTTATGAAAAATCCAACAAGAAATATACTAACTTCATACATAGAGTTGGGTTTCAGGGTCTCATTTATAGATGTAAAATATTTTTTCTCTATAGACCTTGGTAAATTCTTTGTATGTCTTTTGACAGTGAAATGTCACTACCCCTAGAAAGGCCCATCTTCATATTCATATTCCATATGGCAATATAGGAAAGGCAAAATGGAATGACCACCAAATAATTATATATGGGAAATTTTATTGATTAATGTTTTAACTCATGAGACCAAGTGAATTTGAATCCTTTCCCCCTGAAGTTATTTTGCTAATCCAGGAAACTACTAAAGCACATGGAATTAACCATTAAAAAGTGTTAAGAAAGCACTTACTATCTTTTTTATACTCCACAATTTGGTAGTAATGCATCTGCTGTTTAAAATCCTTTCAAAAAAGGAAATTTTATATTTTAGCAGAGCAGACTCTAGATTTTGATATAATGCAGAGTTTGCCTATGTGTTTGGGAATATGTGTGTGTGTGTGTGTGTGTGTGTGTGTGTGTGTGTGTGTGCAGTTCTTTGTCTCATGAAAGTTGAGGAGGAAAGAAGAAAAGGGAGAACCGTTTTACTTTCTCTTTTTGCAACAGCTCCATCTTTGGGTTTCCAAAAGGAACTATCTTTCTTATTCTGATTTTATAAGAAGAAAAGATATAAATCTACACTCCATACTATCCTTTTGTTCAAGAAAACTGTAAAACAAACTCTATTATCAGGAAATGAAGGAGGGAGGGAGGGAAGAAGGAAGGGAGGGAGAGAGGGAGGGAGGGAGAGAGAGAGAGAGAGAGAGAGAGAGAGAGAGAAACAGAGACAGATACAGAGACAGACAGAGAGGGAGGGGGAGGGAGGAAGAACAAAAGAAAGAGAAAGGAAGAGGAAAAGACAAAGATAAAGAAACAGACAGAAAGAGAGAAAGAAATAAGAACAAAAGAAAGACTGAAAAGAGAAAAGAAGAAAAGAGAAAGAAAGAGAAAAAAGAGAAAGAAAGAAAGGGAGAAAGAAAGGGAAAGGCAGGAAGAAAATGAAAGAGAGGGAAGAAGGAAGAAAGGAAGAGATGGAGAGAGGGAGGGAGGAAGATAGAAAAGAAAGAAGGGACAGAGGGAGGGAGGGAGGGAAAGAGGAAGGAAGGAAGGAAGAAAGGAAAGAAGAAAGGAAGGAAGAGATGAAGGGAGGGAGAGAAGAAAGAAAGAAAGAAAGAAAGAAAGAAAGAAAGAAAGGGAGGAAGATAGAAATAAAGAAAGGGATAGAGGAAGGAAGAAAGAAAGAAAAAGAAAGAAGGGAAAAGGGAGGGAAGGAGGGATGGAGGGAGGAAGGAAAGAAGGAAGGAAGGAAGGAATGAGGGAGGGAGGGAAGAAAAATAGAAGAAAGAAAGAAGAAATAGAAGAAGAAAGAAAGAAAGAAAGAGGAAGAGGAGAGGAGGAAAGGATGCAATAATCAAGGATGAAATAAAGAAAGAGAAAAAAGAGAAAGAAAGAGAAAAGAAGGAAGGAAGAAAGGAAGGAAAGAAAGAAAGAAGTAAAAAAGAAAGTAAGAAAAATAGAAGAAAGAAAGGGAGGGAGGGACAAAAGGAGAAAAGGAGGAAAGAAGGAAGAAAAAAGGGAAGGATGAAAAGAAAGAGAGACAGACAAAAAAGAAGGGGAAAAGGGAGGGAGGGAGGGAGGGAGAAAGAAAAGAAAGAGGGTGTATGGGGACAGGCAAAGGATGCTCTTATCTGACATGACTAAGATCCAGGAACTCATTTAATTAGTCTTCCTCGGGTGGCTTCCCTGGCTGGATTGTAGCCCTCTGTAAGGCAAAGATTTACCCAGGGGTTTCACAGCTCCTGTCTCAGGCAGAGCTTGGCACTGACATTTTCCCTTTAATTTGTTGTTCAGAAACTACATCGCCATGTTAATGATTGTGGGGAGCTAGACGGGCAGATTTTTTTTTTTTTTTTTTTTTTTGGGCAAAGCATTTAAAAAAGCTTCTTTCTCTTTTCATGTGCCCTAGATCAGAAGATCTCATCCTGATGTCGAGAGGATGCAAGAGTTCAACAGTCGTGGATCCTTTCCAGACAGATACAATCCCATTCTCTAAATTCATGACCTTAGTGAGCTGCCTATGGATGGGGTAATGAGCTCAAAAAATAAAGTGCCACTTTCGAATCAAACCCATCTTTGCAGCTGGGACATGGTCTCTACAAGCCAAGTAAGGAAATATGCAGGGAATACACTTAGTAGTCCTAGTTAACAAGAGCCAGAGAATTTGGGAAAGCATGTAATGGAATGTAGTGTGAGAATAAATTTAGAGTGAAGAAATCACATGGCAAGAATCTGACCAAAGTTAAAATTTGCTTGATATTGGAAATTTTCCTTCTTATCCCTATCATGGCACTTGACAAGGGATAGGGACTGGACCTAGAGTTTCATTAGTTTAGGGAACTTCCTGAGAAAGGTAACAGCTTTTAGCCAAGATCAGTAATTTGCAATCAATTAACATCTTTTAGATATTAAAGTCACATAGTTGCATAATTCAGAAGTGGTATTTGAACCAATGTAACTACTGCATCACACTTCCTCTTTTAAAACTCGCATGAATATAGTGTTTAAGAGTTATAAAATACAAGCCATATGGCAATTCTATGAGATGGTTAGTATAGTTTTATTATTCCCATTTTATAGCTGAGAAAAATTAATGCTCAGAAAAGTCAAGCAATGTTTCTGGGTTACACAAGAAGTACTTAATTGGTGTTGGAGTTTTGACTCAAACCTTGGTCTTCTGAGTCCTAGACCATTCCTTCCACTAGACAGAGTAATGTTTTGAACAGAACACTTAGAGTTCAAAACTTACCTCTAATATTCACTAGCTATGTGACACTGGACAAATCACTTATTACCTTGGTGTCTCAGTTTCCTCATCTGCAAACTGGAAATAACAATAATTAATTCCTCTTTTATGGGATTTCAATAAGACTCAAATACATATGAAAAACTTTGTAAAACTTAAAGCATTATAAAAATATCAGTTATTATAAAACCATTGCCATTGTTACAATACTGGCTCCTATTTAAAAGTTAATGAGATTTCAAGAGGAGAAAACAAAACAAAAAGAATGTAATTAGAATACTTAAGTTTTGCACCTTCCTTAACATATTCAGGGATATTTTTAAGGCTATATGTTACATCATATGACAATGAATTGAATTCTTCATCTTTATGGTGTTCTTACTGATTTCTTTGCCTCTTCCCCTTCAATCCAAATGCACACAATTCCCTGATTAAATCTTACTATTTTTTTCTTATAAGATTTTCTTCTATTCAAAATACTTCCCAATTGACTACCGGAAAAATGTCAATCTCTTTAGGTTGAAATATATAGTCTTTAAATTTTAGCCACAACCTATCTTTGCAATTTAATACCTTATTACACCCCTATATTAACTGTCTACTACAGTCAGATTGTTCTATTTATCAAAGCCATAGCCATTCCAGAGTCGAAGGTAAGCACTACTAATTCCAGAATTGGTGGGTCAGACAGCACAAAATGCGGTCTTTTTTTTTTTTTTAATTGAAGTTTTTTTTTTTTTTTTTTTTCCAAACATATGTAAGGGGGCAGCTACGTGGCACAATGGATAAAGTACCAGCCCTGAAGTCCAGAGGACCTGAGTTCAAATTTAGTCTCAGACACTTAACACTTCCAAGCTGTGTGACCCTAGGCAAGTCACTTAAACCCAATCACCTCAGAAATAATAAAAAAAAAAATATGCAAGGATAACTTTTTCAACATTGTGTTCCAATTTTTCCCCTCCTTGCCACCCAGTCCTCTAGATGGCATGTAATAAAATATATGTTAAACTTAGTAAAATATATATGCTAAATCCAAAATAGGCATAATATTTATACAAATATCATGCTGCACAAAAAAATCAGAAAAAATTCAAAAGAAAGCAAAATGCAAGCAAATAACAACAACAAAAAATGAAAATATTATGTTGTGGTCCACATTCAGTTCCCACTGAATCACCTCACTGTTAAAAAGAGCCATGTCCATCAGAATTAATCATTGTATAATCTTGCTGTTGCCATGTATAATAATCTCCTGGTTCTGATCATTTCACTTAGCATCAGTTCATGGCTCTCTAGACACCTCTGAAAACATCCTGATGATCATTTCTTACTGAACAACAATATTCCATAACATTCATATACCATAACTTATTCTGCCATTCTCCAATTGATGGGCATCCACTAAGTTTCCAGTCTCTTGCTACTATGAAAAGTGTTGCAACAGATATTTTTGTACATGTGGGTCCCTTTTCCTTTTTTTAAGATCTCTTTGGGATATAAAACCAATAGAAACACTGCTCGGTCAAAGGATATGCACAGTTTGATGACTCTTCGAGCATAGTTCCAAATTGCTCTCCAGAATGGCTGGGTGCATTTACAATTCCATCAACAATGTATTAGTGTTCCAGTACAAATAACACTCTTAAGCAAACTGTTAAAAAATTAAATTGAGTATTACACAGAGAAGGGGAGATACCAGACCTCAAGTCACAGTGCTCTATGGAAAGAAGAATTCTAAAACATGGAGTGACCAGTGGTGGAGAGAGCTACTAAAGGAGGGAGCAGAATAAATTCAATCTGAGTGAAGAAGATGTATGCATGCCTCCAATTTTAACTAGAATACTTTCTAATTCAAGGCTAAATTAATATTGTTCCTCCTTAAGGAGGGCAAGTCCTGTCAGTGACGTCTAAATATTAAAAATCTGGGTAAAGCTCTAATTATCCCAGAAAAAGACCTAATTTCCCATTGTAAAGCCCTTGTTTTCTTACTTCAACTATGGCTCTGCTTTTCACTATCCCTTAAATGTACTTAAATGTACCTTTACTCTTACCATGACAAACCACTTCTTATGTTAACACAACCCATCATTTAAAACCCAATTCAAATTCAACTACTTCTGTAATATGCAGTTGAATGTTAAACTGTAAGGTACATCCAATTAGGTTTCTAGGAACTAGCAGAGAGAGAGAGAAAAAAATGAATGTTGAAATAGTGGACAAACTGCAGAACTTGAAGCTTCACAGACCTTTGCATGCATCCTTCTCAGAAATATAGCAATTCTATAGAAGATAGCAAGTCTCTTTATCTAGCTTATCACTAACTTCTTCATTTATGAAAACCATTCTTTCATTCATTTATTGATTCTATGAGAATTTACCAAAAATTTTTATTTGTCAAATACTGTTCTATACACTGTGTTATTAATATAAAATAATAGATTACTTTCAAAAAATTACATTCCATTTGGGGAAAATGAGAGAAAATTCAGTTGTATATATGTATGTATGTATGATCTATCTAAACAAAATAAGGTACAATATAGCTTCTTGAGGCAAGAACTAGCAAGTGACTTGTTTGGGATGGATTTATGGGAAGAACTTGTATATTAATGAATGGAGTCTTGAATCAATCCAAGGATGCTTTGAATTAGAGGTGAGAATGTCATTATTCTAGGCATAGAGGCTAGCATATAGAGATAGGAGATGAAATGTCATGGGAAATATAGAAAGGAGGACAATTTGACTGAAATGTAAGTTTCTTAAGGCCAGACACTTTTTTTTCTGTATTTATATCTTTAGCACCTAGTACAATGTCTGGCACATAATAGACACTTGATAAATGCGACTAACCTGACTTAATAAGTAATAAGGGGATAACAATTGCAGGATTCTTGGGAAGATCTTATAGAATAATATATTTATATATTCTGCAAACCACAAAATGCTATGTAAAAATTATTTCTTCTTCTCATTGCTAGTGATAGTTATAATAGTTGTGATATTAGTAGAAGCAATCATAGTAATGGCAGTATTAGTGGAGGAGGTAGAATTCGGAGCACCAAAGACACAGAAGATTAGGTTAGATTTGTTAGACCATAGCACCCATTTGTGTTCTAAGTCATAAGGATGACCATGAATTAGAAAATAAAATAGGCAAGATGAATTGATTATTTTAATAAAAGAGTATGTGTTGAGTGATCTGATTGCAGGTTTATAAATTTAAATAAAAAAGAGGGGGGAAAAAAGAAATTGTCATTTATCTCTCATGGCCTTGGATGTCTAATTCCTCATGTTATATTTCTATTTTGTATATAAAAAAAATGGTTCGTACTGTTTCTCTCATTGCCGGAGATCCTCTTGTAAGTGCTAACTGCCTGTTGATGGGACGTTTTAAATGTTTTAGGATAATAATTGTACCTGGCCTTTTGCCTTAACACCTTTAAAATATACAGGATTTTAATTTAAAGGTGACTAAGATAGTTTAATATCATAAAAGGCTGAGTAAGTATCCTTGGCAAACACATTTCAAGTCAGAAATGGGCTGGCCCCCTACTGTTCACATTATAAATTCATCTTGTGGGCCTCTAGAAGAGGAAAAAAAAAGACAATTGTTTCTGGATGATTTTTTTCCCTTTAAGCTGCTTGTTTCATGACTCCTCTGGAAAAAAAAAATATATATATGTATATATGCATGTATGTGTGCATGTATATATATCTTTATCCCCTTTGGAACCAGTTACTACTGGTAAAAAAGAAAAAAAAATCAAAGAGAAGCTATATTTGTCAGAGGCTTATTATAAAAAAGAAGAATTTGGTTTATTCATCTGTTTTCACCTTAATTTTTTGATATGGTTTCACTTTATAAGCAACAGGATAAATTAATAACTTCTATCCATCTTAAATAACATCTTCCTGAACACATACACACACAGCCCATTTGGTGCTAGTTTCTTCATTCTGTCCTTAGAGAGGAAAACAAAGATCTATTTGCCCAGGATAGGACTTCATTGTATTCAGAAGGGACCCTCACACCTGGTGATGCAGAATGCTCTACTTTCTAGTTATTGTAGCCTATGGGGGATGGGCTGAACTGATGGAGGTCACAGATGGTCTCAGTTGAACCAGGAATTGTTGAGGATCTTTATAATTTTGTGTATGGTTTTGAAATAATAGATGTCTAGACTCTAAACTGTGTGTGTCTGTGAATATGCATCCTCTTCAGTTCCTAAGAAACCTGAAAAACAAACTGTTAACACATATCCTCCCCTGAGCAATCTCCTGTAATTGTGTAAAATGTCTAAATTCTCAAAGAAAATTATTTTGGAGAATATTATTATTATTACTATTACTTTTAATCAGAATCACCTGTCAGCCAGCAGCTCCATTTGGGAATAAGAGTAGCAATAATAGTAAAAATACCAAAATGGAACATTTTAAAATTCAGCAGTACAGACTGTAACAAACTCAATTGAAACAAAAAGCAGGAGATGGAACCATTTTGATAGTCCAGAAGAAATGGATAATCTAGAAGAAAGAGACTTTAGTTATTTAGGGGGCTAATAGATCTTCAGATCCATCATAGGTCTGGCCCCTCTGTAGAGGTTAACGTTAAAAAGTAGAATCAAATAGTGGAGCTGATTTTGTTGAAACAACTTCCATTTATGAGACAATGGCATAAGTGTCTGCCTACCCCTTTCCCTGCTATAGTTCCTTTGTGATCTAGGGGAAATAGTTAAGTATCCATGGCAAGAATAAAAGTTCATGGGGTAGTTAAATGTTGAAATGGTTAGAGCACCAGTTCTGAAGTCTGAAGGAACTGAGTTCAAATTTGACTTAGACACTTAACATTTATTAGTTTGTGATCCTGGTCAAGTCAATTAACTCAAGTTACCTTATCAAAATAAAAAAAAAATCAAGAATTCAAAATACATAGGAGTCTTCTGGGTACACCTTTTGCATATGAGAATAGTCTGTTTGTTGCAATAAAACTGACATTCATCAAGCTAATGTTTTAATATATAAACTAGTTCATATAAATATAATCTCATAGTGAATCTTGATCTTTTGAAATTAGAAAAATCTATTCTTGTGTGCTCATTTTATAGTTGAGAAAATTGTTGCCCTGAAAGTTTGGAGAAATGGTAGGATTATAATTTGAACACAAGTTTTTTGAATCTATTTTCAGTGTTTCTTTTTCATGTCACTTCCTGGAAAATAACCCTTTGATTTTGCTGGTTTGGATTTTTAGTGCATTGTGTGCTCTAAAAAGATTTTTTTGGGGGGAAGGTCAGTAAAAATGAACCAAGTTTAAGGAACAAGCAAATTAGAACTAGACAGCCTAATGCAAGAAGACAAAATATGATCCCACAGGTATAACAGAGTCTTGGCAGGCATGTGTGTGCATACATGTGTGTGTGTGTGAGGATAAAACTGGTCAAAATCTCTTTATGGATTGTACTTTATTCCAGAGAAACAGAATGTGACATAAGTGGAAGTGTGGGCTCTGCTGCACGTACAAGAAGATTTTTTTTTAAAAAAGTGTATCTACATAAGGAATCCAGGAAGCAAAGGGAATGTGGCACTTAATGTTTGGCTTAAGGTCATTTAAGCATGAAAAAAAATGATTTTGTCATTTGAGAATAGTATAGTCCTCTATAAAAAAAGAAGATGATGGAGAATAAAGAAAAAAAAGATGAGGATTTAAAGAATGAGATCAAAAGTCTAGCATATGGACATGTCTATAGTATAAATAGAATACTTAAATTATCTAACCAGTAATTGGTCAGCAAGCACATATTTATTTATTTATTTATTTATTTTAAGTTAATAGTGTTTTTTCCAATTATATGTATAGATAGGTTTTTTTTGGATGTGTGTGTGTGTGTTATCTGAATACTAAAACACCTAGCTGTGTAAGACTTTGAGCTCCAAATATTTCCCTCCCTCCCTTCCTTTCCCTTTCTCCAAAACAGCAAGTAATCTGATATAGGTAATACATGTACATTCATTTTAAACATGTTTCCACCTTATTCATGTGGTGAAAGAAAACTCAGAACAAAGGAAGACAAAAAGCAAAAATACAGAAATAAAGAAAAATAGCATGCTTCAATATGCATTCAGACTCTATAGTTCTTCTTCTAGATGTGGTCAGCATTTTTCATCATGAGTTCCTTGAAACTGTCTTGAATCATTGCATTGCTAAGAAGAGATAAGTCTGTCATTGTTGATCATAGTACAATGTTACTGTTACTGTGTACAACATTATGGTTCAGTTCACTTCATTCAGCATCAGTGCATGTCTTTCCAGTTTTTTTTCTGAAGCCTGCCTGCTCATCATTTCATATAGAATAGCATTCCATTATATTCATATACTATAACTTATTCAGCCATTCCAAATTGATGGACAAGCCCTCAAATTTCAGTTGTTTGCTACCACAAAAAGAACTGGACAAACATCTACTATTTATAATAATAGCTAAAATTTATATAGTTCTTTAAGTTTTACAAATTGCTTTATATATGTTAATTCATTTGTTCCTCACAAGAACCACGTGGAGTAGGTACTATTATCATCTTCAATTTATAAATGAAGAAACAGAAAAAAAAAGGGGGGTGGGTGGGACAAAATGACTAATCTCTAGTCCCATAGTAGATTTCTGAAGCAGGACCTTTGCTTTAAGTGGATAAATAAGTGATAAATGACAAAAGAGAGAAAGACTGGCTTATTTATTTATTTGTACATTTATTTACTTATATTTTCCTTCTGTTTCCTCTCCCAAGGAGACTGACTTTTGAAGTAGAAATGAGAGAACTAAAATGATTCATAGGGAGTTAATACTCAATTAATACTATTTTATTTTCTTTGATTAATTCATAACCTCTCACATTCATATGAATGACATCTTTAGGCGCTAAAACAAAATGGTTTGTAAAATTAGCATTGTGGCCAGAACCAGAATAAAATTTAAATGGAAAATATTTTAAAAATAAATAAAATATAATGCAACGAAGATAATGTTAGTTTGTAGCTTCTGAGTCAATTTGCTATTAGTAGAATTCCAATTCTAATTGTGTTTGATGCCACCAGAAGATAATGAATTAATTAGATTAAGTGCTGGTTGGGTGGCCAAATTCAAAGAATAGATAATAAAGTTTTGATATCAATGTGGCATGCAATCTATAATGCAATAACCCAGTAATTTGTACTTAGACCTGAACTGTTTAACTTTTTTTTTCAATGATTTATATAAAGACATAAATAACAAGCTCATCAAATTTACATATGACACAAGGCAAAGAGGAATAACTAACACCCTGGAAAATGGAAACTGCATTAAAAAAAGATCTTGACAGGTCAGATCATTAGGTTGAATCTGATAAAATGAAATTCAATAATAATTGCTAGCATTTTTTTGTTCTCACATTTGATAGAACAACCATGTGAGGAAGGTGTTATTATTATCTACATTTTATGGAAGCTAGACCTCTAACTAAGACATGTCAAGAGTTTTACTCAGAGTCATATAATTAGTAAGTGTCCAAGGCAGGATTTGAATTGAAAAGTTTATGTGTTCCAAGTCTAGTGTTCTATCTACCATATCACTTAGCTAATAGCACAAGTAAATAATAAGGGATATATAATTAGATTGCACATGTTATATGAAAAAGAACTGGTGTTTTTACCAGACTGAAAGTTAATATTAGTTACCACTATGAGGTAATAGCTACAAAAGTTAATATCATCTTTGGCTACACGAGAGGAATAGCTTTTGAATGAGGAAGTCATACCCCTCTGTTCTTTGACCTAGTCAGATCTCATTTATATCATGTTCAATTTGGTTTAAGTTTAAAAGAAACATTGATATACTTACAAATGTCCATAAGATAATATCAAAGATAGTAAATCACCTTGATTCTGTGACTTGAATATCAGTTGAAGAAACAATAGATATCTGATCTGGAGAAGAGAGGATTCCAGGGGAACATGATAGCTGCCTTCCAAGTCTATAACATTCCTATTATGAAAGAATTAGATTTGTTAGCTTTGGCTACAGATTATAGAACAAAGAATTGCATGTGGAAGTTATAGAGAAAAGAAGTTATACTTGATGTCACAGAAAAAAAAGCTTCCTAAAACATTAGAGTTTTCCATAAGTGGAATCAGCTGGCTCAAGAAATGATGGATACTTCTTGTGGTTCTTCAAAAGGATGTTGGGCAACCATTTGTCAGGTATGTTATAAAAGAGATTCCTTGAAAAAAATCTACACTACACTCTACCATCCTCTCATGTTTTCATCCTTTGCTTTTCCTCCATTTCTTAGGCAAACTTCTTGAAAAAAAAAAACTTTTACTTTTGGAAATGAAAATGCCCATTTCAAACATAATAATTCTCTCTTTTTTAAAAAATCAATACTATTTTGTTTTTCTTATTATATGCAAAGATTACTTTCAATGTTCATTTTTATAAGATTTTGAGTTCCAAACGAATGTTTTTTCTACATTTTTTTCTTATATCCCCTCTCTCAAAGACAGTTAAGTAATTTGTTATAAGTTATATATGTACAATAATTTTTAACATGTTTCCATATTAAGTCATGTTGGAAGGAAAAAAATCAGAACAAAAGGGAGAAACTATGAGGAAAAAAAAAACAACAATGGTGAAAATAATATGATCTTATCTGCATTCAGTCTCCATAGTTCTGGATATGGATGTCATTTACTATCCAAAGTCTATTGGAATTGTCATTGATCATTGTAATGATGAGAAGAATTAAGTCTATCATACTTCATCATCACATGATCTTGCTGTTAATATGCTCTCCTACTTCTCTTTCTTTCATTCAGCATTAGTTTAAATAATTCTTTCCAGGTTTTTCTGAAATCAGCTTGTTCATCAGTTCTTTTCTACAATAGAGTTACATTACATTCCTATCCTGCAACTTATTGAGCCATTCCTTAATTGATGGACAACCCCACAGTTTCTAATTCCTTGCTACCACAAAAGTGCTGCTATAAACATTTTTGCACATTTCTATCCTTTCCCCCTCTTTTATGATCTCTTTGGGATATAGACCCCATTAGTCCTTTGGGCAAATTGTTTTTCAAAATATCTGATCAATTTATAACTCCACTGACAATGCATTAGTGAACCCCTTTTACCACATCCTTTCCAACATTTTTTGTTATTTTTTTTCTGTTATCTTAGCCAACCTGAGAGGTATCAAGTGGTACCTCAGAGTTATAACAACTTTGCATTTTTTAATGATTGTAAATTACTTTAATATCTTCATCTGAAACTTTTTTCCCTATCATTTCACCATTTATCAATTGGGAAATGACTTGTATTCTTATTTGACTCAGTTCTCTAAATATTTTAGAAATTAGGCCTTTATCAGAAACACTGGCTATACAGATGGTTTCCTGGCTTTCTGCTTTCCTTCTAATCTTGGCTGCATTTAGTATGTGCAAATCCTTTTGATTTAAGGCAAAGTTATTCATTTTGTATTTTATAATGTTCTCTGTTTCTTATTTGGTCATAAGTTCCTCCCTTCTCCAAAGATTTGACAGGTAAATTATCTCTTGATCTCCTAATTTGCTTAGAGTATCTCCTTGTATCACTATTATAAATCTTACTTGGTCATACTGATTTCTTAGATAGCTTTTACGTTTATTTATTTGCAGGGTTTCTAATTTTTAAAATACATATATTGTTCATCAATGCTCTTTTTTTCCATATTGATAATATGTGTTTGTAAAGATATGATTTTCTCTCTCTGAGGACTACTTTATCTGGATCACAAAAATTTGGATACTTTTTTCTTCATTATAATTTTTCTTTTTTGTAGTTATCACTACTATGACTCATTATTTGGCCCACTTATTAATCAGGATTTCATTGCTGTTTTCTGTGATGATCATGCTAGAACCCAGGACACCCAGAATCAGCCGGAGTCAGGATAAGCAAAAGTCCTTAGTCTTTATTCTTGGTCTGTAGATGCAGGATTGAACAAGATGGAAGCAGAATCTCTGGGATCACCTTCTCCCTAGTCTACCGCCAAAGTGTGACTCTGTCTAGTCTTACTCCACCCCCTAGTCTCTCCTACAATCCTCTGTATATACCAATCATTAAGACAGCACAGGATAGTAAGAAAGGATCATTTTCCAAGCATATGCCCATAGAGTATTGTCCAATCAATAATTAGCCCTAAGTGCTGAACCAACCTCAGTGCAAAGACTCAAGAGTTTCAGCCTTCTACAGTTCCCCTTTAGGTCTGTAGTTTTTAGTGGTGGTCTATGAAACAAGTGTCTTTTTATTGTAATAGTCTGAAAAAGATGTAAGTAATTTTGCAATTGTGTATTTTTCTGACACATCTCTGAGTTCGAAATATGGTCATTTTTTGTAAAAGTTCCATGAAGAGCAGGAGAACCAATGGAAGGAGGAGGAAAAGCAATTTCCTTTCCCAAGATGACCTAGAAGGTCATCAGGAAAAGTCATCTGTCATATGGGTATTAGAGTGGAGTACAATTTAGCACAGGCAATACTCAGCAGGATAGTAACAGGTTACAGTCCTTAAAGGCAACTGCCAGAATTCTCAACTCACAGATAGTGAGGGTCTTGAACAACTAGTCAGAGGGAGATTACAGGGGTCCCCTTTGCTATCTGTAGGTGTAGGAATTTGTTGCTTTACTCATAAGCAGTTCTTGCTTTCAATTCCAGAATGAGAAGGAGCAAGAGGGAGGAGCAAGAGAACACTACAGCTTGTGGCTACAAAGAAGCTTAGAACATTGTCCCAGTTCAAGGCAAAAAAAGTGCTTGTAGTTGTATATAGACCAGAGCACAGGCAAGGACAGTAGTAAAGGCATTTCTCCTTAAATCATACCAACTTAGAAAAACTGAAAACTTACCACCTCTCCCAGAACTATCTCTGAAAATAGCAGTACAAAAATCCCAAAGCTTAAGGTAGTGTTCCCCTCCTTTAATACAAAGTTAAAAGTCAAGATATAGGATAGGAAAGTGAACAAACCAAAAATGAATTAGAATGGTGACAAAGAAGAACAAAACACAAGTCAGAAAGAGACAAAAATGTCAAATAAGCTTAATGAAAAGCTCTGCGCCTCTCTCCCCAAAAGTGAATTGGTTAACGACCCAAAAAATAATTCTCAGAAGAACTCAAAAAGATTTTCTAAATAAGAGTGATTGAGGAAAAATTGGGAAAAGAAATGAGAGTGATTCAAGAACAAAATTTAAAAAAAGAGGCAACAGGGTGGTAAACATGTCACATACATGCACACATACATAATTCTAAAGAAAATATATTAAAAGCAGAATAGCCATTTTTAAACAATAAAGATGCACAAACATCTGTTGAAGAGAATTTCCTTTTTTTCTTTTTTCATTCTTTTGATTTGATTTTATTGTTTCTCACAAATTCATTAGCTCTCACAATTCTCACAAAGTCATTAGCTTCTACTTGCTCAATCTTAATTTTTAATTTTTTTTATTATTAAAGCCTTTTATCTTCAACACATATGCACAGATAATTTTCAGCATTCACCCTTGCAAAACCTATGTTCCAAATATTTTTCTCCCTCTCTTCCCTTCATCCTCTCCCCTAGGCAGAAAGTCCAATATATGTTAAACATGTGCCATTCTTCTATACATATTTCCTTATTATCATGCTGCACAAGAAAAATCAGATCAAAAAAGGAAAAAATTAGAAAGAAAACAAAATACAAGCAAAGAACAACAAAAAGAGTGAAAATTCTTTGTTATAATGCACACTCAGTTTCCACAATTCTCTTTCTGGGTTTAGATGGCTCTTTGCATCAAAAATCATTGGAACTGGCCTGAACCAGTTGTTGAAAAGAGCCATGTCCATCAGGATTGATCATCATAAAATCTTGCTGTTAATGTTTACAATGTTCTCTTGGTTCTACTCACTTCACTTTCATCAATTCATATGTGTCTCACCAAGCCTGTCTGAAATCATCTTGTTGATGCTTTCTTATTAACAATAATATTTCATAACGTTAATTTACCATAACTTATTCAGCCATTCTCCAATTGATGGGCATCCATTCAGTTTCCAGTTTCTTGCTACTACAAAAAAGGGCTGCCACAAACATTTTTATACATATGGATCTCTTTCCTCCTTTAAGATCTTTTCGGGATATGAGCCCAGTAGAGATAATGGTAAATCAAAGATTTTGCACAAGAGCCCTTTGGGCATGGTTTCAAATTGCTCTCCAGAATGGTTGAAACAGTTTACAACACCACCAACAATGTATTAGTGTCCCAGTTTTCCTACACCCCCTCCAACATTCATCATTATCTTTTGCTGTTATCTTAGGTATGCTTTGGGATATCAGAGTTGTTTCAATTTGCATTTTTCTCATCAATAATGATTTCAAGCATTTTTTCATATGACTAGAAATTGTTTTAATTTCATCTGACAAAATGTCTGTTCTTATCCTTTGACCATTTATCAATTGGAGAATGGCTTGCATTCTTATAAATTTGAGTAATTTATGCTTTAGAAATGAAGTCTTTATCAAAATCCTTGAATATAAAAAATTTCCACAATTTATTGTTTCTCTTCTAATCTTGTCTGGCTTGGTTTTCTTTGTACAAAACCTTTTTAATTTAATATAATCAAAATTAAAAATTATGCACTCAATAATGTAGTTCAGTTCTTCTTTGGCCACAACTTCCTTCCCTCTCCATAGATCTAAGAGGTATAGTATACTTTATTCTTCTAATTTGCTTATAAAATTATTCTTTATGTCTAAATCATGAACCCATTTCAACCTTATCTTGGTATAGACTGTTAGGTATAGGTCAATGCCAAGTTTCTGCTATATTCATTACCAATTTTTCCAGCAATTTTTGTCAGATAATGAGTTCTTATCCCAGAATCTGGAGTCTTTGAGTTTACCAAACACTAGATTACTATAGTCATTGACTATTGTGTCTTATGAACCTAAACTATTCCACTGATGGACTACTCTAATTTCTTAACCAGTACCAAATGATTTTGAAGACTGTTGCTTTATAATAGAGCTTAAGTCTGGTACAGCCAAGTTACCTTCATTTGCATTTTTTCATTAATTCCCTTAAGATTCTTGACTTTCTGTTCTTCCAGACGAACTTTGTTATTATTTTTTCCTAGCTCTGTAAAATAATTTCTTGGGAGTTTGATTGGTATGACACTGAATAAATAGATTAATTTAGGTAGAATTGTCATTTTTATTATATTTGCTTGGCTTACTGAAGAGTACTTGATATTCTTCCAATTGATTAGATTTGATGTTATTTGTGTGGAAAATGTTTTCTAATTGTGTTCATGTAGTTCCTGACTTTGGTTTGGCAGGTAGATTCCCAAATATTTTATAGTACCTATAGTTATTTTAAATGGAACTTTTCTTTTTATCTCTTGCTGCTGGACTTTGTTGGTAATATATAAAAATGCTGATGATTTATTTTGTATCCTGCAACTTTGCTAAAGTTGTGAATTGTTTCGAGTAATTTTTAATTGATTCTCTAGGATTATCTAAGTATAACATCATATCATCTGCAAAGAGTAATAATTTGCTTTCCTCATTACCTATTCTTATTCCTTTCATTTTAAAAATTTCTTTTCTTCTCTTATTTCCAAAGTCAATATTTCTAATACAATACTGAATAGTGCGTTAGGCATGAGGTACTCCCAGAGGAGAGTAAATATAAATGGCCAGCTTTGAGTCCATAGGCAAGGAGAAGGATGCGGAGAGAAATAGAGAGAGGAAGATTCAGAGATGCAGAGAGATGCAGAGACATACATGTACTTGCTCTTTCTTCCTGCTAACCCCTGCTAAGATTACCAATAAAGAAAGGTTCACCTTCATGTCTATCCAGGGAAAATTGGTATGTGTTGCCCTGGCAATCAGTAGCTTCAGTGGGAGATTACACTTTTGGAATTTAGCCACAAAATTTCTTGGAGTTTTGATTTTGGCATCTCTTTTAGTAGGTGATCAATTAATTCTTTTAATGTCTATTTTATCTTCTGTTTCTATAACATCTGGGCAGTTCTCTTTGATGATTTCCTGAAAAAAAGTTTCTAGGCTCTGTTTTTCATCATGATTTTCAGAAAGTCTAATAATCCTCAGATTATCTCTCCTAGATCTATTTTCCAGGTCAATTGTTTTCCCAAGTAAGTATTTTTGGTTTTGCTTGACCAATTCTTGGTGTGTCTTTGAGTCATTCATTTCCATTTGTTCAATTCTGATTTTTAATGAATTATTTTCTTCATTTACTTTTTTTATTTCTTTTTGTAATTGTTCAATTGAGTTTTAAATGAGCTGTTTTTTTCTATGGAATTTTTTTTTCCATTTTGTCAATTTTATTTTTTAGGAAACTATTTTCCTTTTCCAATTCACTAATTCTATTTTTCCGTGAGTTGATTTCTTTATCCATTCTGTCTTTTAATGAGTAACATGACTTTTCCAGACCCTCTTGCAAAGCTTCCCTTTCCTTTCCCTATTTTTCTTCTAGCTCTTTTTAAAGAGCCTTTTTAATTTCTTCTATGAGAACCTTGTGTGATGGGGATCATATCATATCACCATTTGGTGCTTCATTTAGAGACAAAGTGTTTTTAATCTCCTCAAGGTTTGAAGTCTGCTCTCTATCAGTATAGAAGCTATCTATAGTTAGAGCCTGCTTTACCTTTACTCATTTTGACAAAAAACAAACAAACAAACAAACAAAAACAACTGCAGTCTGCTTGGGGGCAGTGAGGTGTTACCAAGCTTCCTAAACAGACAACAGAAAATAGCAGTAAAGCAGCAGTGGGATTGCAATGACTGTGCTGGGATCAGCGTCTGCACTGGAATTAGCATTTACGCTGTGGTCAGCATCTGTGTGCTAAGATCATGCTGAGTCCCTCCTGGTGCTGGGTGGGTGTGTCCAGGTCCCAAGAGACTCTAGCATTTTGGGGTTATAGTCTTTATCCCCTGCGTTTATAGCTTTTCTGATGATCTACTGGCTTACTGCCAGAGGAGGGCAGTTCACACTGCAGTAAAGTTTTCCCAGCAAATTTTCTGCAGGCTGAGACCACACCCCATGCCCCTCCAGTCTGCTCTGAATGAACTGCCTTCCATGCTCTCCCTGTTTACTTGCCTGACCCTGCACTTGGTCTAGCCATCCCTTCCTGTGAGCAAAAACAGACCTTTTCTGACGAATTTTGAGATTTTCTTCTGTTGGTAATGTGTTGTACTCCCAATATCCATGAGTTCTGACAGTTAAGCACTAATTCCAAGGCTGTTTCATAAAAAAGTAGTCTGAGGATAAGGGAGAACTTAGATAGATGCTTGTGTCCTTACTGTTATCTTGGCTCCACCCTCTAGAAATAATTCTAATCTTAACACAAAGGAAAAGGAAAAGGGAATAAAAAGGTGGAGGAGTGATTTGTAAAAAGGGATACATTAGGGGAGGAAGTAACCAGAAGCAAAACACTTTTGAGGATGGAAAGGATGAAAGGAAAAAGTATAATAAAAAGTGGGAAAATAGGATGGAGGAAAATATAGTTAGTAATCATAAATGTGAAAAGTGTTTTTGTTTTTACAAGTGTCCCTGGTAATACAGAAATATATAGAGAATATATATGTGTGTGTATGCAATATAATATATAGAGAGAGAGAAAGGAGAGAGAGAGAGAGAGAGAGAAACTGAGTGAAATTTATAAAAACAAAATCCATTCATCAATTGATAAATGGGCAAAGAATATCAGTGGTCAGTTTTCAGATAAAACAATCACAGCTTACTATAACCATAGGAAAAAGCTCTAAATCACTATTGAACAGAGGAATGCAAATTAAAATAATTCTAAGTTACCACTTCACATCTATCTGATTGGCTAATAAGATAGAAAAGGAAAATTAAAAATGTTGGAGGGGATATGGAAAAATTCAGATACTAATGCACTTTTGGTGGAATTGTGAACTAGTTCACTTTGTAAATTGGAACTATATCCAATAGTTATAAATTTATGCATAGCCTTTGACTTAGTGATAGCACTACTGGGCATATATCTCAAAGATATTTTTAAAGTTTTTTTTTAAATTATTTTCAAAACATACTCATAGATAATTTTCAACATTCACCCTTGCAAAACTTTATGTTCCAAATTATTTTCTCTCTCCCTTCCCTCCATCTCTTCTGCTAGATGGCAAGTAATCCAATATATGTTAAAAATATACAATTCTTCTACGCATGTCCACAATTATGCAGAATAAGAAAAATCATATCAAAAAGGGAAAAAAAAGTAAGAAGGAAAACAAAATGCAAACAAACAACAAAAACAAAGTAAAATTACTATGTTTTGGTTTTTTTGATGGACTACTCTAATTTTATAGCCGGTACCAAATGGTTTTGATGACTGCTTCTTTACAATATAGTGGTAGTCTTCTACAGCGAGGTCATCTTCATTTGCATTTTTCCATTAATTCCTTTGAAATTCTTGACTTTTTGTTCTTCCAGATGAACTTTGTTATTATTTTTTCTAGCTTTGTAAAAGCATTTCTTGGTAGTTTAATTGGTATGGCATTGAATAAATAGATAAATTTAGGTAGAATTGTCATTTTTGTTATATTTTCTCAGCCTGCTGATGAGCACTTGATATTCTTCCAGTTGATTACATCTAACTTTATTTGTGTGGAAAGTGTTTTGTAATTGTGTTCCTATAGTTCCTGACTTTGTTTTGGCAGGTAGATTCCCAAATATTTTATATTATCTACAGTTATTTTCAATGGAATTTTTCTTTTTCTCTCTTGCTGCTGGTAATGTATAAAAATGCTGATGATTTATGTAGACTTATTTTGTGTCCTGAAACTTTAGTAAAGTGAATTGTTTCTAGTAGTTTTTTTTAGTTGATTTTCTGGAATTCTCTAAGTATAGCATCATATCATCTGCAAAGAGTTATAATTTGTTTTCCTCATTATCTAGTGTAATTCCTTTAATTTCCCAAAGAGATTTTAAAAATGGAAAAGGATTTTAATATGCACAAATATTTATAGCAGCTTTTTTTATGGAATCAAAGAATTGGAAATTGAGGGAATGCCCATCATTTGGAAAGGTGATATATGATGGTAATAGACTACTTAGCGCTATAAAAAATAAGTAGGATGATTCCAGAAAAAAAAAAGTGTAAAGACTCACATTAACTAATGTGAACCAAAGTGAATAGAACATTGCACATTGTACATAGTATATAGTAATATCAATATTTATTGATGATCAACTATGCATGAATGACTTGGCTATGCTCAGCAAGATAATGGGCTAAGACAGTTCTCAAGGATTTGTAATGAAAAATATCTATCTGTAGAGGGCTGAAACTCTTGAGTTTATGCACTGAGATCTGGACAACTGAGCACTTAAAGCTAATTACCAATTGGACAATACTCTATAAGCCTATACTTAGAAAATGGCCCTTCCCACTATCCTGTGCTGGCTCGATAATTGGCATATACAGAGAATTGTAGGAGGGACTAGGGGGTAGAATAAGACTAGCCAGGGTCACTTTGGCAGTAGACAAGGAAGAAGAAAGTTCATGGAGATTCTGTTTCCATCCAATTCAACCCTACCTTTAAAGACCAAGAATAAAGACTAAGGACCTTTGCTTATCCTGACTCCGGCTGATTCTAAGGTATACAGGGTGCTAATGCGGTCATCACATTACCTTAGTGCATAAACTCAAGAGTTTCAGCCCTCTATGAATGATGTGTAGATCAAAACATAATATATATAGTTTTTCATTTTACTTAGGTTTTGGTGTATGTTTTCTTTTGTGATATAGCTAATATGGAAATATGGTTTCCATGGCTTCACATGTATAATTGATGTCATATTCTGTACTTTTACAAATGGTGAGTAACAGAAAGGAAGGACAGAATGAATTTGAAAACAGTAGCTTTTACGTGAATGTTAAAATTAAATTTATTTTTTTTCATTTTTGTTTCCCTTTTCAAAAGTATTTCTTGCATTTTCTTCATTGTCCATCCTTTTTATTTTAGATCTTAATCTTTGATTGATGAATTCCATAATTATATTGTCTTTATCTTTTCTCTGTATATTTTATGCTATAAAATCTTCCAAGGTACCCATTTCTTTGATTGCCTTGCAGAACTTACCTTTGTAGAAACTTTTTCTCCCATTGTGTTTCATCCTTAGAATATTAGTTATTACAAGTGCCAAAGAGAACAACTACTACAACCCTAATTAAGCATTTCCCTACTTATCTATATATTATTCCATGATTAGCTTTTTTTTCCACATATGCCTAAAAATCTCTTCCCTGAGTTCATATTTTTCAGTTCCATCCTTACCAATACAGGATTTTAAAAAATCAAGTCCCAAATTTCCCAGATGATAGCTAGTGTAAGGTACCCATGTTTCTTCACAAGATGATTCACTACATCATCACTGAATAATGATCCATAGGTGCAGTCATCACTAAAACATCCTCCAATCACCAAACTAATTCTTTCTTTCTCCTCCAACTTTTTAGTCCTCTCCTTTCTCTTCATTCACTCAACTATAGATCCTTCTCTTTACGAGACCACAGAAGTTACTTTATCCTCATTGCCAACTTTTGACTTGATACCAGAACATTATACATTTCCTCTGCATGCCTCTCTACTCCCCTCCCTCATTTTCATTTATCTCTCCCATTATATAATGTAGTTAAAACAACATTATTTCACCTGTAGGCAAAAATATTGTTTGATTCTATCCATAATACCATGTGTCCTCTACCCTATTGTTACTTCTAGTAGATTTCTATTTCCTTCACTATTTCTGTGGGTATATTTATATATATATATATATATATATATTTTTTATTTCATAGCTTTCTATTTACAAGTTATATGTATGGGTAATTTTACAACATTGACAATTGCTAAATCTTTTGTTCCAATTTTTCCCCTCCTTCCCCCCACCCCCTCCCCTAGATGGCAGGATGACTAGTAGATGTTAAATATATTAAAGTATAAATTAGATACACAATAAGTACACATGACCAAACTGTTATTTTGCTGTACAAAAAGAATCAGACTCTGAAATATTGTACAATTAGCTTGTGAAGGAAATCCAAAATGCAGGCAGGCAAAAATGTAGGGATTGGAAATTCAGTGTAATGGTTCTTAGTCATCTCCCAAAGTTCTTTCGCTGGGCATAGCTGGTTCAGTTCATTACTGCTCCATTGGAACTAATTTGGTTCATCTCATTGCTGAAGATGGCCATGTCCATCAGAACTGATCATTATATAGTATTGTTGTTGAAGTATATAAGGATTTCCTGGCCAGCATCAGTTCATGTAAGTCTCTCCAGGTCTTTCTGAAATCATCCTATTGGCCATTTCTTATCAAACAATAATATTCCATAATATTCATATACCAAAATTTATTTAGCCATTCTCTAATTGATGGGCATCTATTCAGTTTCCAGTTTCTGGCCACTACAAAGAGGGCTGCTACTAACATTCGTGCACATACAGATCCCTTTCCTTTCTTTATGATCTCTTTGGGATATAAGCCCAGTAGTAACACTGCTGGATCAAAGGGTATGCACAGTTTGATAACTTTTTGAGGATAGTTCCAAATTGCTCTCCAGAATGGTTGGATGTATTCACAATTCCACCAGCAATGTATTAGTGTCCCTGTTTTCCCACATCCCCTCCGACACTCTGCATTATCTTTCCCTGTCATTCTAGCCAGTCTGACAGGTATGTAGTGGTATCTCAGAGTTTTCTTAATTTGCATTTCTCTGATTAATAATGACTTGGAGCATCTCTTCATATGGCTAGAAATAGTTTCAATTTCTTCATCTGAGAATTGTCTGTTCATATCTTTTGATCATTTATCAACTGGAGAATGGCTTGATTTCTTATAAATTAGAGTCAATTCTCTATATATTTTGGAAATGAGTCTTTTATCAGAACCTTTGATTGTAAAAATATTTTCCCAGTTTATTGCTTCCCTTCTAATCTTGTCTACATTAGTTTTGTTTGTACAAAAACTTTTCAGTTTAATATAATCAAAATTTTCAGTTTTGTGATGAGTAATGATCTCTAGTTCTTCTTTGGTCATAAATTTCTTCCTCTTCCACAGGTATGAGATGTAAACTATCCTGTGTTCCTCTAATTTATTTATAATCTCATTCTTTATGCCTAGATCATGAACCCATTTTTACCTTATCTTGGTGTGTGGTGTTAAGTGTGAGTCGATGCCTAGTTTCTGCCATACTAGTTTCCAATTTTCCCTGCAATTTTTGTCAAACAGTAAGTTCTTATCCCAAAAGCTGTGGTCTCTGGGTTTGTCAAACATTAGACTGCTATAGTTATTGATTGTTTTGTCCTTTGAATCTAACCTATTCCACTGATCAACTAATCTATTCCTTAGCCAATACCAAATGGTTTTGGTAACTGCTGCTCTGTAATATAATTTTAGATCTGGTACAGCTAAGTGATCTTCATTTGATTTTTTTTTCATTAATTCCCTTGAAATTCTTGACTCGGTGGGTATATTTAAAAATAAATTTCTTACTGGTTTTTCTGCTGTCAATCTGTTGTTGTCCTTGGCTGATACCTTTATTCATTCCTTCTGTATTTCTGTTGTTTGGGGTGTTAGAGAAGCAAACAATCTTCTCAATTCTAGTATTCCTTCTAAAAATGTTTCAGATGCGTCTGTGTTATTGAACATTCACCTTTTTTTTCATGTGGATATAAGCTCTGGGTTGGAGGATAGGTCATTTTGGGTTATATGATTTAAACCCTTGCTCTTCAGAACACATTATTCCATTCTCTCCTAATTTTTCTGGTGGATCAAAATAGTCTTGTATTATTATTATCTTTTTAAATAAATTTTGTATTTGAAGATCCTTCTTCTGATTGCCTATAGAAATTTTCTTTCTAAATTGAATTCTCAAATTTAAACACTATGTATTTGAAGTTGGAAGTCTTGGATTTTTGTTTTTTTTTTTCTTTCCTTTTCTTTCCTATAAGCAATCTGTGGAATGTTAAACTGGGAATATATTTTCTGTGTCCATAAGTTATTATTTAATAAATTTCATAAATTCTATTATTTCTTGCATTATGATTTGTTATTATTGGCGTTTTTTTTTTTGGTCCTGTCACGTTCTTCTGGGAAATCTATATTCTTAGGTTTCTGTGAATCCTATTTTCCTTATCATTGTTCTACTTGTATAATGAATATATATTCACTGAATGTTAAATGGTTTTGTTGCAATTGTTTTTGTGTTTTTTCTTTCTTTTTCTAGATTGTCTTTTATATTTGTATATTTGTTTTATAAATCTATTGTTCTCCTTTTTGTTATTTTGGTGTGGCTTGCTAGTTCAGATTCTAATTTTTCTATCCTGCCCATCATTTTTGCTATGCAAAACATAAATTCTGTTCTCATAATTTGTTGGAATCTTTACAAACTGTTAAGCCATTGGAGTTGATAGAGACAATAATTATCTCATTTGGCATGGTTCAATATGATTGATTTGATCTTAGAAGGAGATATTTTGGGCCAGAACTTGAAACAAGGTACTAAGTACAACTGATAGAAATGATGCTTGTGTTCACATCTTTAGAGAGCTCTTAAGTATCTAAGTACTCAATGGAGTTCACATGTTTGGGAAATTTCAGGGATTAGTATGAGATATCCGATTTCACACCTCCCTTGAAGTTCTTAGGGCCAGAGAGCGCTCTGGGAGATAACACAGAATCCCTCTCTCTCCAGAAGGAGGAGTTAACCTTTGGGAGATCATATATATATAGTAAGCTCTTAGAGCTGGAAAGAGTTATTTGGGAACATTCCCAGGGGTTGGAGAGGAGCACTCTGGATGAAAGCTCACAAGCCCTATCTTCGAGGCAAGAGAGATTCATTGCATCTTCTACCTTGGTGCTGGCTGGAGTCGGAAGGACAAACCTTTGGATTTGGAGACATTCAGAGGGAGCTCTTGGAACCAATCAGAGAGATAGGCCAGAGCTAACCCGGCTATATTGAAGGACACAATAAAAGATCTGAACTGGCTGTGATTTTGGGTAATTATTTGATTGTAACTGAAACTAAGGCTACCTCCAGAAAACCTCCCCGAGAAACCTGCTTTCTCCCAGAGAGAACTATTATTATTATTTTAAAGAAGATAAAAACACCAACAATAATTGATATTTCTTTTTTGAATCACTTGGGTTTCATGTTCTCAAATTTTATAAATCCTCTCTCTTATCAACAATTGTATTGTTTACTTATATTATTATTTTCACTATTGATTTGTCATTTATGTTTAAAGTCTTCAAATTTTCTTCTTCTTGAAATGTTTTGTAATTTTAGTCTTTTATTGCCCCTTGTTTTCTTCTGTTGGTGACCTTTTAGCCATCTCTACTTAAGGGGTTTTATTGTGTTCTGAGTCTGGAAGCAATTCAGTCTCCCCTCACATAATTCATGTCATAGATTCATCAATGCACACCTTTGTTCTAACCGAGTTTGGGGGTGCACAGAATTTGTTGCAGCTGTTCTTTAGGTTACTCAGTTTTTATTTGTTTTTTTTTTTGGGGGGGGGAAGTGGTTGATCAGCTGAAACTTGAAGAGCTGACATGCTAACTGATGCAGGGTTATCTTCTGAGGTGCTATTTCCACCTGACCACAATTTTATCCCTGAAGTTTTTTGTTTGTGTGTGTGTGATTTTTTTTTTGAGCAGCACAAAATGCCATGGAATTCTGAGCTTCCTTCAAACTTCTTCCAGCCTAAATCCAGGTATCTCTGACACTGCCAATAGGCAAAGGGGATTGGAGTTTGGCATTGAATTTTGTTAAAATCTTGTTGAGTCTTCAGTTCTGCTATTGCAAATTAAAATGTAGGGTGTGTTTGGTGATGAGTGCTAAGTGAACTCAGTGTTTTGTTTTGGATTCTGGTCTACTAAAATTTGCAGGAAACTTAAGTTTTTTATCTTAGATGCAAAATTTCTGCTTTGGAGAGGTTTGTGAGGTTGGGCGATCAAAGAAAATATCCAGTCTTCCATCTTGTTGCTCCCATGACCCAAAAGAGAACCAATGATCTCTTAATTGCTAAATCTTATGCCTATTTCTTTTTTAATTGCTTTTTAAATTTTATTTGTGTGTTGTTCTTTTATTACAGGCATTTACAGATTACTTTCCATTTTCTAAAAGAGCTCTTATAATATAGTAAAACAGATAAAACTAATAATAGAGAGACCCCATCTGGAAGTACATGCAATATTACACATCTGTATCTCATTTCTATTTAAAAAAGAAACAAAACATTAATCTTTTTGGATTTATCCCTCCATCCCACTGGGAAAAAGAAAAGAACAAGAGAAACAAAATTATTTTAATGAATAGAGTTAACTAAAAAAAGTATGTGTGTATATGTATTTCTGCTCATTTCATTCATCACTTTATAAAAGACATTAAAATTGTTTATTTTTTATAATATTGATTTCCTAGTATAAAATGTTCTTACTATTTTGCTTACTTCACTGTTATCTATTCATATTCATCTTTCCATGTCTTTTAAAAATCATCTATATCACAATTTCTTATAACAAAATAGCATTCATATATCATGACGTAATCAGTCATATTTCAATTTGGGGGAAACCTCTAAATTTCTTTATTTGCCATCATAAAGAGAGATACTATAAATATTTTTTTTGTTTATGAGAGGACCATAAAAGATAAAATGGTGCATTTTGTATTTATAAAATGTTTTGCATAAGAAAATTTAATAAAACTAACATTAAAGGGAAACAAGTAAGAAAATCTTTGCAGCAAGTTTCTCTGATAAAAGTTCTAATGCTTAAGTTATATAAGAAACTGATTCAAATTTGTAAGAAAAAGAGTCATTAACCAAATGATAAATGATCTAAAGACATGAACAGTCAGTTCTCAAAGGAAAAAACCCAGGCTATTCATAGCATATTGAAAAAATGCCCCTACTCACTACTAATTAGAAAATGAAAATTAAACAATTTTGAGCTTCTATCTCATATTTATTATAATGTAAAATTTCACTAAAAAGGAAAATAATAAATTTTTGAAGAGCTGTCAATATACAAGCACACTGATAAGGACTTTTAAATGTTGGCTAATGTGTAACCATTGCACCAGGTGAAGACTCAAAAGAGATCAAAGATAGAAGAAAACTAATCTCCATAATGTTTTTTTCTCAGTGTTTATTCTCCTTTGATCTTATTGCTCCATTTTTCACTATTGACTACCATTTATTTACTCTCTCATCTCTGTGTTTAAATGGTAGCATTTCCCGGTATCTCCATGTCTGTATGATGACTCCTCATTTTCTTTGCTGCTCATCTTCCATAACATATATGTTAACCAGGGTCTTTCCCAAAACTCTGCATTATAATCCCATCCCTTCTCCCTCTACATATTCTTTCTTGGTAATGTCATTGATTCTCTGATTTAAATGGTCATATCTATATAAACAACTCCTAGTTCTAAATATCCAGCCCATCTTTTCCCTGATCTTCAGTCTGCATCATCCCATTGCTTATTGGCTATTTCAAACTTGATATATCTTAAATTCAAAATATCCAATACTGAACTGAATTTTCCTCCCTCCCCAACTCTGGCCTCTTTCAAAATTATAATTTCTGTTGAAAGAAATTACCATTATTGGAGTGCTAGATTCATAACCTTGGCATTATTCTCAATACCACATTCTCTGCCCTATATTCAATTTGTGGTAAAAACATGCTTCCTCACTTCATAGCACCTCTCTCAGACAATCCCTCATCTCCACCCACAAAGCTACTATCTTAGGTCTAGTTCTCAGTTCTTATCAATTCTCATCTAGATTATTGGAACAGCCTATAGATTGCATCCCCTGCTTCAAATTACTTGCCACACTATTACCAAGTTTTCTGAAAATCAGACCTAGACATAGCTCCTCTACTTAATGCTCAAAGACTTCCTAATTGTCTCTAGGATAGAATATGATTTCTTATGTTTAACTTTTAAAGCTCTACCTGATCCAGCTTTAAGTTTTTTGTCTAATCTTTATGAACAATATTTCCTCTTGTGCAATCTGTGTTCCAGTTAAACTGGTTCTTCCTCTGTCATCAGATACAATCTTTCATCTTTCATCTCTGAACTTTTGCACTGGTTATTTCACATGGAATGCCCTACCTTCTTGTCTTTACTCATAAAGATCCTCTTTTCCATTACAAGTTAAACTCAACTACCACTTTATTTTTGGTGCCTTCCCTGAAACCTCAACTACTGGTATCTCCATAACTTGTATCACTTTTTGTATATTTGTATTTATTCACCTCAAATTTATGTAGTATATATTAATATATTTATTTGTCATCTTCTTAATTAGATGGAACTTGTGATCAAGTTCCAGATGAGCTTTGATATTTCCCTTCTCTCTTACCCCATTAATCCCACAAATATCTTTGATATGTCCTTGTGTCTAGAGAGGGCACCTTCCATGGAACTATGAGGACCATGGGCAAAATCACAGCATAATAAAGTCATCTATCTATATTTGAAATATCCCAAGACTTATCTAATCCAACTTGCTCATTTTGTAGTTGTTTCTTTCTTTTTATTTATACCATCAGAACCTAGAATAGTGCCTAGTAAGTATCATGTACTTAATAAATATCTTCTGTCTGACTGAATGAATAAATTAAAAAGAATTTATTGAACACTTACTATGCATAAAATATAGTGTTAATTATTGGGGTAATAAATTGAAAGTTCGTAGTTCCTGCTCTCAAGGTGCTCATATTCTAATGGGGGATATGACACAAAAAGAAGGCTTCAACTGTAATTCAGAAGGAAAGATCCCATAGTCCTTAGGTACAGATGCACAGAAGACTAATTTTCTTTAAGTGTCATTTCTATTGGAAAAATAATATAAATTTACAATATATATATATAATATATGTGTGTATTTAACATATTCATTAAAATATGTAAATAAGAATTTGACAATTCTAAGGACTTTTGTAGAGAGGACTCTTCTTCCTGGTTTTTCAGCATTCATTATTGTGAGCCAGCATCTTGACAGTTGTTGCTGCCCAGGATGATGACTATAGGTGATGTTAAGGCTCATGGGTTGTATATCATCAGAGTCTGAGTAGAGTAGCTAGTCAAAGTAGTGATAGTGGAGCAATTTTCCTGGAACATGTCATCTCTAAACTTTCCCCCAGAGTCAACTTGACTGACTTGCTTGCCCTTTGTGTTACAATTGTTTGGCACTCAAAAGGAATGGTCTGATCCCATCTCCATAATGATGACTCTGTAGGTAGGCTTAAAGGAGATGTGATGGTCTAGGGAATGGGAGGTAGCTGTCTTCTCAAGGGATCTTGTCTTGGTGACAGTTGATAACAGATATTTCTGACCATAGAGTGTAAAAGATACAAGTAGATTTGTTTACTGTACAAGTTGGACTAAATAATGGAGTCCCATTCCACCTCTCAACTTTTGAGATCTGTATAATATTTTTTTTAAAAAAAAATCTAGGATCTGTAAATGTATAATATATATAAAAGATTTTCCTGTGAGATACACAAGAAAAATATTATTGTGTTTATTTTATAGTTGAGAAAACTAGCACTTGGAGAGGTTGTGACTTACTTATAGTCCCATAGCTAATAACTGTTGAAGCAGATATTGAAATACAGGCCTCCTACTACTATGCTCTGCTTTCAGCTATCATTCCACTAGACTATGATACTTTTAAACATGGACTATGGATGCTTAGTTAATATTTATTAAAATTACTATAGCTTTGTATAAAGAGATTTCTTAATGTAAAACACATCTCTGTAAGGCAAACTCAAGTAGAAGGACATCTGCATAATTCATATTAAGCTTACAGAAACATTCAGAGTGATTTTTTTTCCAGTTTCTGGCAGCATTTGAGGTGAGGTTAATTTGGAGAGATTTCATGGAAGAGCTTCTATGGAAGTTGGAAGATGAATTTAATTTTTAAAAAATGAGTGGGGGAAGTGGAAGAATTTAAAATTTAGTTTGAAAGAAATGAAGGTGAGGGCAACATTCCAGACAGATAAGTATACATAAAGTCTCAAGGGAAGACAAATCATAAACAAAAGAATGGTAAGTAGATACATTTTCCTAAATGGGATGATCCATGAGATACAAAGCATGAGGTGAAAGTAGTTTAAAGGGGATAGAGGCACTCAAGGACAAACCTTGATATTCTTCTTCCCTTCCTCTCAATGGTCTCTCAAATGTCTTTGCTATATCCCCATGATTAAGTAGAAGCTATCCATGGGCTTCTAAGTCTAATGGAACAAATTACATCATAATAATACAACATCTAGAGCTGGAGGAGACATTAAGGGCCATACAATTCCAACTCTTCATTTTACAGTTGAGGAAACCTTGTTCTTAGAAAGTAAGTGTTTTAGAACATCATCATTTCAGATTTATAAGACCATTAAAGGATATACAGTTTATTTCCCCCCTCCATTTTACACAACAAGAAACTGAAGCTCAAACTGATTAAATAATATGCCAGGGGCCCAAAAGTAGTGTGATTGGCAGAATTAAACCGTTTTCAATTTACCAAAAAGGAAATTAAGACCCAAAGGGATTCACTGTTTTATTCAATGTCCAATAAGTATGGCACATAAACTGAATTTGAACCCAGATTTTGCTCCAAAGTAAATATGCTTTCACCTGGACTACACTGCCTACTAAAATCACATTTACCACCTCCCCAAAGTCATATATACTTCAAGATGTACTTTTTCCAAGTGTCTTGTCCAGTCATAATTCACACTAAATAATGAGCAGCAGTTATAATTCACACTCAGGTTCTCTGACTTCCATATCAATAATGCTATTCAAAATTGTTCTTAGTCATGACAAATAAGGAGAATTTCTTTGAAAACTGTGTTTTGGGGTTCAGTAGTGTTGCATGGAAGCAATCATCAGGAGGAATTATAGGATAATTTATTTTCTTAGCTAATGCTTTAAAAATAATTAAGCTGCAATCTCCTCCAGCCTTTATAAAGGAAAAGGAGGTAAAGCTGATTCCCCTAACCTTGATTCTCAGACCCTTCAGGTGTCATGTTGTCTTTTTCTGAGTTGTTTTTTTCCTTCAAGATTGTAATGTATAATGAATTCATTTTATGGGTATTCCAGAAGCCTCACAATCTCTACAGAGTCCCATTCAATCCTATAGTATTTGGGAATAAACTCTAGACCATCTCTGTGGGGTTTTCCTGCTCCTTGAAAAGTAGCTGTATCTTTGATGAGGTAAACAGTAAATAGACGGGGAAGTAATGACAGGAATATTTTAAACAAAAAGCTAGAACCAGAATGCATGCAAGCTGAATAATGAGAGAACATTTATTAAAACAGACTGGCCATAGTGATCAAATCTGGATTTGGGATTGAAAAGGAAGGAACGAAGGAAGGAAGCAGGAAGAAGAGGAGGGAGGAAGAAAAAAGGGAGAGAGAGAAGAAGGAAAAAATGGAGGGACAGAAAAATGAAAGAAGAAAGGGACAGAAGGAAGAAGGAAAAAACAAGATACTTTCTAATGCATGAGTTTCAGTTTTTAGCTGAGTCTTGTGTTATGGCATTTTCCTTGAGATAAACAGTGACGAAATGAAAGAAAAAGATGCAGCACTGTGTGATATCTGGATTTAGCAGGTGAGTCCAGAAGAAGAGATGAGTGGCATTCTGGGTTGCCATGCACAGCACGTTCACCAGTAACCAAACAATTTTTAGAACTGTTCTTCCTGTCTCTATCATCATCTCCTTTAATTTAAAAGACATACTGTAATATTTATGATCAAACCAAATTTAAGGAGAAGTTGAGGTTTTAATTTGTAAGTTCTATTGCTGAATGTAACATTAAAGAATTTTGTTTTAAAACTAACCCTAAATGCCTTTTCTCCTTTCAGAGATTGCATTCATCTTGTCAATGTTGGGTGTGACTGGAGTTAATAAAATCCCATTTCTCTTTCTCCAGTTAGAGAAGTAAGGGCCAGGGGCCAACAACTAGAAAGATATGCATGTCCAAACAAACAGCTGTAGCAAAAAGAATTGAAGCTTCAGATTTAGGTGACCGGCCTTTGAAGCAGCTTCATAACTGACATCTGGTATGATTTGGCTGAAGTTTTCTCATATATCAAATAAGGCTATAAATATTGATTTTCCTACTTCACACAGTAGGGCTTCTTTGGATACAGATAAGAAATCACAGGAGAATAAAAATTTAGAGTTGAAGTGCACTTTAGAGTTATCTGTCCTAATTCCCCACCTCACTTTGTTTGACAGGAGAGGAAACTGAGACTCATAAAAAAGAAATGACTGCCTCAAGAATATATCCTTTCTAATAGCAGTATAGGAACTTAATCTTAGGTATTCAGAATTTTAGTCAAATGCATTATATGTTGCAAACAACCAACAGGCAATAGGCATTTATTAAGTGCCTACTATGTACCAGGCACTGTGTTTCTGAATGCTGAGCACATAAAGACAAAATGATGCTATCCATGCCCTCTAGGATCTTTGTTTTTGTAGGAGCACACTGCATGAATATGCATGAATATACCAATGCCTCCCTCCAATTATCACAAGTCTTTTTGTGTTCTATCTTTTCTAAGAATTTTATAAGAATATGAGCAGGAATCGAGAACTGAAGGGAGTAGAGAACAAAAACATTAGAATTAGAATTTAAAATTTGAAGTTAGAATTTGTTGAGGATACTTACTTCCCTCCTTCACAAACCCAGGAAATATGTTAAAGACTAATACCCTATATTCTGTGTGACTGGTCTTTAAATGGGTTTGGCATTATTGAAAGGCCTCTACTTGTTACTCCCAGAGGAAAGAAAAAGTCCAAAGCACTAGTATACATCGTCTCAACTGTTCCACACCTGACTGGTCTGACTTCTCTTGTAGTAATGGACCGCCTAACTTTGTCTCTTCTCTGTAGTTATGGCTTTTGGAACCTGACCCTTTATTGCAACTTGTTCAAATTAGGGAATCAAGGGTTAAAGTTGAAAATTAACTCCTTGTGTGCTTGTGCAGAGCTGAAAATGGAAGGACTCATCAGTTCCCTTGGGATTTTGCTTGATTCAAATGCTCCTGCCTCCTGGTGAGTTTTCCCTTATAACTCTGTTAACATGGCTGTATATTTCCAGATTTCATTTAGGAAAGCCATTTGTTTATTCAGGGGAAAAAAGATGAATTCCCCAGGGCACATCAACATTGATGAGAAATACAGCTGAAGCCACTTACAGTGGAGTCAAATGGAGAACAGCTAATAAAGGAGAATGAAAATTTCAAGTTGTTTCCTTGCCTCACAGTAGACATGGCAGCTTTACTTATAACTGGGCTTCCAGTCAGAGGTAGAACTTTGAGCTCCTTTGAAGTTTTGTAATATGTCTGCATCTATGGAGTCTGTGGGAGGGGTCATACCTTTTTAGAGTTTTAGCTCAACTTTTCCACTCAGGCATTTTTGGGTAAATAGGTTTTTTTGTATGAAAGAGTGTTAAATGTCTAAAAATCTATTTGACCTTCACCTGTTCTGCCAGTCATTCTCTAGCTTGAGTGTCTGAATGAAGAACATGTCAATCTGTCATTGTAAAAATCAAGAGAAGGGGGGAAATTTTTAAATTGATCTTTACCTCAGAAAGGCTTAGTTTTCACTGGCATCTAACTGACTCTTCACAGGATTTCTGTTTGCTGATATTTAATTACATATTCCTGGCTTTGACTTAATAATCAAATATGTCCTGTCTGATGAGTAGGGAGGATATAGTTTCCATTTCAGTTGTAAAAATAGGGATCAGAATATTCATCTGTATCCACTGATTTTTAATTAAATACATCCCCCCAAAAGCCCACTCTATCTAGCCTCACATTTATTTTCTATTCTTAATTATTATTGTCATCAATCAACAACTACTTATTAGGTCATCAATCCACAATTATTTATTAAGTATTTGTTATATGCCAAATGCTGTGGTTATACTTTGTTTCCAAAGAAGACAAAAATGATATCACTATGATAGAATTGAGTTACAATGTGGATGTGTCCGACTGTGGTCAGACCAATAGGAGCTTGGAATGCTCTGCCACAGTTTGGATACAAATAGTCCTTATTAACATTTGGGGGACACAAATAGTCTTTATGAATAGCTTCTCTAATTTTGTGCATTTGATAATTCCTTTGGACTATTTCAGTTTTGTTTTGCTCATAGAATACAGCACCATCTCTGAGGAAAGCACACCATGCTGGGCAATCTTGTGCCAGTGTCTCCCAAGTCATAAAATCATTCTAAAGTTCTTAGGATATACCTTATAGAGTGCCAGCCCTATAGTCAGGAGGACCTGAATTCAAATCTGACCTCAGACACTTAACACTTACTAGCTCTGTGACCCTGGGCAAGTCACTTAACTCCAACTGCCTCAGCAAAAAATAAATAAATAAATAAAAAGTAATAAAAAATAAAAAAGAGATACCTTGATATTGTGTCAAGTACTTTTCTAGGGACAGGGGATATGACTTTAAAGAATAATAAAATTCACTAAGAGCTTATTTCCAATGGGGACAAAAGGGCATATACAAATACATACACTAATGTGTATGTAAATGTAAATCTAACAAATACAAAATACAAACTAGTTTGAGAGGGAGAATACTAGCAAGTGGGGAGGAATCAGGAAACACTTCATGTACAAAATAGTGGCTTGAGCTTCATCTTGAAGGAAAAGTTAATCTCTGAGGTAAAAGTAAGGAGAAAGTATTCAAGACATGAGGAATTAACCAATGAAAATGCTCAGAGCTAAAAATTGGAGTGTCAAACCTGCATACAGAGTTTAAATAAATATACAAAACTAGCAGAATGAAAATCATTAACACAGATAGCATCTAGTATACTGAAATATTGTGGTTAGTACTTTATTGTAAAATATAAATTGTCCTTATTAAAATCTGTAAAATTGGAGACTTATGGAACTTACCAATGATAAGGCATTTCTATGTCACAGGATGAATGAACTAAAAAAGAAAGGAAAAATAAGAGGGCCTACAATGGGTTAAAGTGGGTTTGGAATGTCATTTCTCCATAAAATACTCCAACTGTGAAGTCTCAAATGACCTAAAATCCTTTCTATTTCCTGATAGTTGTATGAAAACGAAATGGTATTATCTCTCTGTCCACAGTTTTTCTTCCAAGACAAAGGTAAGATAAGGGGTCTTCTTTCCCCTAAGAAACGGGTGAACAGTATTTGTCACTCTGCAGCTTTCAATAAGTAGTCAGCTTAACCTCAGAGAGACCCCTTAGAGACAAAAGATTGTTCTTTTCTGACCAGCCTTGACTCTTATTTGAGGAAGTTCAGCCCTGTTGTTTGAAGAAGGAGACAGTGGAATGGAGGTCAGCAGTGAGGTTGTATCATTTTTCTTCCTTAGAATCTTTTCACTTGGGACAGTTCTCCACCCAATAGCATGAAGAATTTATATCATCATGCAGAGAAATGAAACGCAAGTGCTACATTTGTCAGTCTTTTTATCAATTTTGTTTAAAAAAAATTCAGGGTAAAGGTTTTTATTTGGTTTTGTTTTTGACTTGAATTATCCAGATAATTGTTTTAATGATCCCATTTTGTTTTTCAGCCATAAATATGGTAACAATTTATTTCTTTACACAAAAACATTTAAGCTCTTTCTTTGGACTGTAACAACACATCAAACAGAAAATAAATGCAAAGGGGATATTTGTCAATTGCTGAAATCATGTAAAAAGAAGATGCAGATTATGTGCCAAAGTGATTTTGATCTCAATCACTCATTAAAAAATCTGTGAGACATACAAAAACATGGTCTACCTTTATATGCTATCTATTCTTTTTACATATATGTTATAAATTTCATTTCTTTATTTCAGAAAATCAAAGGATTTCTGGGATTCCAAAGGCCATTAACTAATGAATTACAGTTAAAAAAATCTAAACTATAATAAACTCAACATATGGTTATTCAGATTTTATGTGAAAATTTCCAGTGATTAATAACTCACTATCTTCCAAGAATCTTTGTTGGAGTAGCTCTGATTATCAGGAAGGTTTTCCTTTCATTTAAGCTTAAGACTTTTTATTTACAACTTGTATCCATTGCTTCTAATTCAGCTCTGTCAGATCAAATTGATCAAATCTTTTCCTTCTTGCACATTACAGCCATTTAAATAATTGTAGATTTTTTAGACATACACACAGTTCCATTTACTAATGAAGCAAATGATGCTTTTTCATTGTTGTTAAGTTTTGATGAGGGTTTTTTTTTTGCATTTAATAGCCTATTATTCCACTTACATGTAAAGATAGTTTTTTTAACATTTTTTTTTAACATTCTGAGTTCCAAAAATTTCCCCTTCTTTCTCATCTTCTCTCCCCGAGAAAGTAAGAAATCTGATATAGATGATATATGCAATAATTTTTGCAAGATTTTGAGTTCTAAATTTTTCCCCTCCTCTTATGAAGATGGTAGGCATCTTGATATAATTTATACATGTGACATCATGTAAATCTTTTCCCATACTAATTATAGTTATGAAAGAAACAATCAAATGAAAAAAATATTAAAAGGAATAAAGTAGAAAAAATATTCTCAGACTTCTATTCAGAGTCCATCAGTTCTTTATCAGATTATGCATAGCATTTTGCTTTGTTAGCTCTTTGTACTTTTCATCATGTTGCAGAGAAAACTTAAGTCACTTATAGTTGATCATCAAACAATGCTGCTAATACTATGTACAATATTTTCCTAGTTCTGCTCATTTCACTTTCCATCACTTCATAGAAGTCTTTGCAGGTTTTTTGGAAATCTCTCTACTTAATCATTTCTTATTGCAGAATAGTATTCCTTTACAATTATATCCCACTGTTTGTTCATTGATTTCCAAACTGATTGGGCATCCCCTCAGTTTCTAACATTCTGCTGCCAAGAAAAGGGCTGCCTTAAAGATTTTTGCATATATAGATCCTTTTCCATTTTTTATGATCTCTCTGGGATACAGACCTAATACTGCAATTGCTGGGTGAAAGAGCATACACAATTTGGTTGCCCTGTGGTCTAACTCCAAATTGTTCTTCAGAATAATTGGATCTGTTGAAAAATTAATTAACAGTGCATTAGTATCTCATTTTCCCCACATTCTCGCCAATATTTTTCACTTTCCTTTTTTTTGAGTCATATCCAATCTGATAAGTGTAAAGTGGTATATAAGAGTTGTTTTTATTTGCATTTCTCTAAGCAAAAGTGTTTAAATCATCTTTTCATATGCCTATAGACATCTTTGATTTCTTCATATGAAAAATGCCTATTTATATCCTTTGACCATTTATCAATTGGGGAATGGCTAGCATTCTTTTTTTTTATTTATTTAATAGCCTTTTATTTACAAGTTATATGTATGGGTAACTTTACAGCATTAACAATTGCCAAACCTCTTGTTCCAATTTTTCACCTCTTACCTCCCCCACCCCCTCCCCCAGATGGCAGGATGACCCTTAGATGTTAAATATATTAAAATATAAATTAGATACACAATAAGTATATATGACCAAACCGTTATTTTGCTGTACAAAAAGAATCAGACTCTGAAATATTGTACAATTAGCTTGTGAAGGAAATCAAAAATGCAGGTGGGCATAAATATAGGGATTGGGAGTTCAATGTAATGGTTTTTAGTCATCACCCAGAGTTCTTTCTCCGGGCGTAGCTGGTTCAGTTCATTACTGCTCCATTGGAAATGATTTGGTTGATCTCATTGCTGAGGATGGCCAGGTCCATCAGAACTGGTCATCATATAGTATTGTTGTTGAAGTATATAATGATCT
Source organism: Sarcophilus harrisii (assembly GCF_902635505.1). Taxonomy (NCBI): domain Eukaryota; kingdom Metazoa; phylum Chordata; class Mammalia; order Dasyuromorphia; family Dasyuridae; genus Sarcophilus; species Sarcophilus harrisii. The sequence continues at coordinate 373,379,498 of NC_045426.1, read as the reverse complement.
CCTGGTCCTGCTCATTTCACTCAGCATCAGTTCGTGTAAGTCTCTCCAGGCCTTTCTGAAATCATCCTGTTGGTCATTTTCTTACAGAACAGTAATATTCCATAATTTTCATATACCACAATTTATTCAGCCATTCTCCAACTGATGGGCATCCACTCAGTTTCCAGTTTCTAGCCACTACAAAGAGGGCTGGAATGGCTAGCATTCTTATAAATTTTTCTATATATTTCAGAAATTGTAAGGGTCCTTTGGAAAGGCCAGGCAGGCGGGAGTTGAGATGGAGTAGGCCAAGGTCCCTGGATGTGATTGGAGTTGAGTACTTAGGGAATTCCTTCATGGGTGGGACCTCTAGCCATGGCAGGAATCCCAAAATCTCACTCTGAGATCTTGTCAAGTTCAGGAGGTAATCTTCATCATCTATTGGCTTGTTTCTGTGACCTCATGGAACCCATATAAGCTTGAGGAGGAAGGAAGCCTCCCCTCTTTTCCCTCTTCTCTTTTCCACCTGGAGCTCAGCCTTGGGGAAAGATACTAAGGTAGTTCAGAAGGTCATAGAGAGAGGTGTAAACCAAGTGAATAAAGTGTAAGCTTGTTTGCCATAAACTCTTGGGTGCTCTGTTATGCTCTAACTGCGTTCATATGAGACAGCAGCCAGAGGACTCTGAAGACCTCAAAATAGAGGTAAGATTTGATATTATATTTACCAGAAATCTCTTTGAATAGACCTGGGAACTAGGATTGATTAGTTATTATTGAGTAGGATCTCAATAAGAAATGATGGTTTTATGAGAGACACTTATTGTAAAGATTGATTCCTAGAGTTTTTCTTCTTTCTAATTTTGATCATATTCTTTTGGTTTATGCAAAAGCTTTTTTTTTTTTAATTAACATGATTAAATTATCTACTTGCATTTTCTAATGGTCTCTTTTTCTTGTTTGGTCATGAAGCCAATTCTAATTTTAAAAGAATTGTTTTCTTCATATATGAAATATAAAACAATATGAAACAAAAGCAACTTAAACCATTTAAAATAATATAAGGCATAATGAGAGACAGAATTTATATGTTTTCCTTCTAAACATGTTATTATCGTCTCCTTTTTATAGATTAGAAAACTAACAACTAGAAAGAATAGATAGGTTACAATAGTCATACAGCTATTAAGTGTCAGAGACAGGATTTGAAATGAGAATTTTCCTGACTCTGGATCCAAAACTCTTTCCATTCTAATATGTTGCTTTCCTCAAAGAGCATTTTAACAATATAACAATAATATAGCAAGATGACACATAACAACTTTCCAAAGTAAAGGTGCAGAGAAAAGATGCTTTGAGGAATAGACCATGGTTCATACCATTGTATCATACCAGATAAACCCCAGGAAGGAAGATGTTTCAGGCACAAGATAAGCAGATTAATGTTGGAGCAACATTAAGTTGATCAATTATACAAAAGCTTGAAGCACATGGAGAGAGGAGTAATATAATAAAAGGCTAAAAAAAGTAGAGAATCGATTGTAATGAAATATTTTAAATGTTTATGCCAAAAGTTTGATACTTTACTCAATATAACATTGTTAGATCTATACATACATAAGGAAAATTGTCTGGCAACCATATGAAAAGTGAATTGGAAAAGATAAAGAGTAGAAGCAGGAGGAGTTATTGGAGCCTAAGATGGTATACTGGCATATGTTAATAAAGGCCTATGTTACGGTAGTGGCAATATAAATAGAAAAAAATAGGTTTGTTTTGAGAGGTTTTTGGAGAGATGAAGTTAAAAGAACTTGATCAAGGCCAGGATTCAGATATAATTTGTATTACTTATTACCTGTTTGATATAGAGGAAAACAATGAACCTTTCCAGGCTTTAATATCTTAATCTATAAAATTAAGGGTTAAACATCTCTTAAGATCCTTTCCATCTCCAAATATATTATCCCATGATTCTATGTTAACAGACTGGATAGCATGAAATATTAGAGATGAGAGAGAGAAAACAAAAAAAAATATTTAATTTTGACTGTGAGAGGCAGAAATAGTGAATTAGGAGGAATTTTTTATAGCACTTAGTCAATACAAATGGTTGTCCTAAGGACTAGGAATAAAATTTGAAAAGAAATGTAGTCTCTGTCCACATTCTAATAGGAGAGATAATCCATGCAGGAGGAAGTGATGGAAAGGCCCAATAATCCTTAAAGTACAGCAGCAAAAAAAGAATGCAATGCATCTTCATTAACATCAGTTTCCTTAATAATACCCTATTACTTTCTGATATGGAATTATTTGATGATGCCAACAAAGAATTGTTTTAGGGAAAAGACAACAGTCTTCATTTTGAACATGTAAAGTTTTCCCTGCTAGAATCTTAATGAAAATGTCTTCTAGGAAGTTGAGAGTATCTATGAGCCTTTGTTATTGGCAAAGAGGGAGTAATTGAAATCATGGAAATGATGAAAATGACCAAACTGGAGAAGAATATACATGAAATGGAAAGAAGGAAAAGAATATACACAGGACAATAGTCTCTGGGGTCATGAAAAATCAGACATAACTGAAACAATTAAATAACAAGGGATCATTAGACACAAGAATAGCATCAGGGGTATATTATATCTTAGAAGGCCAGAAAGAAGAGAATATGTAGAAGTATATCAGCAATAATGTCAAAATCTTCAAAGAAATGAAGATGAGGTATTTTAAAAATTATTTATTTTTAATACATACTGCTTTAGAAATCATGGTGAAAGAGAAAAATCAGAGCAAAAGGGAAAAACTATGGGAGAGATAAAAAACAGAAAAAAGAATTGAACATAGCATGTATTAATTTACATTGTTTCCATAGTTCTTTTTCTGGATGCAAATGGCATTTTCAGTCCAAAGTTTATTGGGTTTGTTTTAGATCACTGAACTGCTGAGAACAAAGTCTTTCATAGTTGATCATCACAAATCCTGCTGTTATTGTGTACAATGTATTCCTGGTTCTGCTTGTTTCACTCAGCATCAGTTCATGTAAATCTTTCCAGGCCTTTCTAAAATTGCCTTGTTCATCATTTTTTATAGAACAATAATATTCCATTACCATCATATACTGCAACTCATTCAGCCATTTCCTAACTTATGGGCATTTATTCATTTTCCAATTCTTTGCTATCATAAAAAATAGCTGCTACAAACATTTTTCCTCCTGTTTTTCCCCTTTTCCCTTATTTCCTTGGGATACAGATTACATAAGGGCACTGTTGGGTCAAAGGGTGAAAGCAAGATCTTAAAATTTCTTTAGATTTGGATGGCTTCACTTATATGTGAGACTGTAGTTATTTTTTTTTTAATTTTCTGTTTACTTAAGAAAAAAATAGAAAAAAACAAAGAGAGAAAATAAAAATAAAACAAAGCAGAATATTGTCATGTGTGTGCAGCAGAATGTCAGAAAGGATTAAAAATATATAACAATTTCCAGTTCAAAAAAGAATAGATAATAATAGAAGGAATTATTTTCATGAATGTCCATCTTTTCTTTACTTCCTTTGTTCTTTTGCTCTCTTTCACACTTTATAGACTTTATTCTTTTTGCTCTCTTTCATCCCCCCCACTTCCCCAAGTAGGCTATAGCTAAGTACAGATATATTTAATGGATACAGAGAGAGAGAGAGAGAGAGAGAGAGAGAGGGAGAGAGAGAGAGAGAGAGAGAGAGATGCATATGGGACAATAGTTTTTAAAAGAAATGGGGATCATAATTCAATTTTAAAAGGTTGAGGAGAGGAAATAAAAAATGAGGAATTGAAGGCATCTTTTGTCAAATGATATTTCAAAAAAGTTTAGCACAAAAAGACAAAAGAGAGGTTGGATATAAGTGGATTAAAATGAAAGGTTAATGAAAGGTTATACTAGGATTAGATACACTGAAAGAGGTCTTTAGTTAAATGGATACAACCCAGAAGAGAGTGTTTAAAGATGCATAATAAACAAATGATGACTAGTAAGCCTGATCCTGGAGGTAGCAGGTACCAAGTACATCAATAGAAAGATTAGCCCTTTTTGTCAGGGTTACTTAGGATTACTTGTAATGTCTGGACTAACTCTCTGGAGGACCTTGGGATCAACCAGAGTCCTTGGTCTCAGTAGAGGAGTGAAGGAGATAGGAGAGCTGTCATGTGGCTGGTCAAAGATGGAATCTAGAATCTGGTATGTTCACTTGTGTCTGTGGCTGAGAGAGCATTTTCAGTTGTCCTAGCCCTTAAATACTTCAATATGATTACATCACTACACCACACTGAGTATATGCCAGCTATAGAACATAATATCATTACATCATATTAAGTACCACACTAAGTATGTGCTTAGCTAGAGAATCATTAACTCATCAATCATACAAAGTCTCAAGTATACTTCTTCAGAATTCCAGCCCTCTACATCTCCCGCTTTCTTTTGTTTTAGAACACAGGTGGTCATACTCTCCCTGACTTCTCAAGAAGAGAGGTGAAAATAACAAAAAGGAGCTGATCACACCCTCCCTGACTTCTCAGGAAAGGAGATGAAAATACCAAAGGGAAATGGGGAGTCAAACCAGATATTGTTAGCAGGTTTCCTCTGGGCTGAAATTGAAACAGGTATACATAAATCCATCTGTATGGGAGGTATTACATAAGCACATAGTAATATAACTCAAGCTTAGTAGTGATGTAACAAACAACATGAATCAATATAGTGATATAACAAACAATATGAACATACATGTCCATAAGTCCTAAAAGAAGGGTATATAGATAACAATCACACATACACCTCCTTCAGCAGCCAAGAGATAGTCCAAAACCAATCTATTATCAATTACTTCACGTGTCAGGGAATCCAATGATTCCAGCAAGTTTTGAAGTCCTACAATAGTCTCGTCATATCTCAGGGAATCCAATGACTCCTGCTGGTTTTAAAGTTCTATAGTAGTCTTATTAACAATTTTTAATGTTCATAAGTCAATTGCCATAATTGCCTGCTCTTAAGTAGCGGACACAGTCAGTGATGGAACTATCTGATGTTTCTTGGGTCTTGTCCATCTCTTCCCAATGGACAAGGCAAATATGGCTTGTTGGCACCTATCAAATTCCTTCTCCATCTGTAGAGATACAAGCAAATCCTCTCCTCCAAGCAGTTAACTTATCTGGTCCTTTCCATTCACCACTTTCTGGATCTCTCCACGTCATCTGGCAATTATCTAAAGATAGTGGAGCTGCTCGCACTGGACACTACTCTTCTGCCAGGTTATAAAGCCTGTCTGCTGGAGCCAGTGCATCTTTATCAAAAATCAAAAATTTAACAGTATAGAGAGCTAAACTTAAAAGTTCTCTAGGGTTACCTGTGGCTCCCCTTTCTTTTGTTTTTGGAAGAGCCTCTTGATGTCTCTCTCCTCTCTACTATTGCCTGTCCTTAAGGATTAAAAGGTATGCCATTGGTATATAAAATCTGATACTGCACAAAAGTGTACAAAATGTTTAGAAGTATATACAGATCCATTATCTCTTTTTATTGCTTATAGCAGACCTATGATTGCAAAATCTTGTATAAGGATTCAGTGACCACTTGGGCTGTCTCTTTTGTTGCTGGTATTGCAAAAGTAAATCCTGAAAAGGTGTCTACTACAACATGGATAAAAGACAGATGACCAAAAGGTTTATAATGTGTCACATACATTTTCCAAATTTCATTGGGTCTAAAACCATGAGGGTTCTTCCCTGGAGGGAGCATAGGAGCGTAGAAAGGAAGGCAAGTTGTACAGGCTTTTACTATACTCCTAGCTTCCTCTTTTGTTATCCCAAATTGCAAATGTAAAGGGTAATCAGTCTGATAATATTTAAAATGAGATTCTTGGGCTGCCTGAAATAAAAGAGTATTGGCTAACATGGTTAGAAGGCTATCTGCCTTTGAATTACCATCAAAAATAGGACCTGGAAGTGCACTATGAGAGTGGACATGCAAGATATAAATCTTACTTGGATGCTTTCTCACTTGCTCTTGAAGTTCCTTAAAGAGCTGATATATATTAGAAGCTACAAATTTTATTTGGGCTGTGGTAATTCTTTGTACCACACCTACTGAATAAGCCAAATCAGATATTATATTTACCTCTCCTGGATAAGTAAGAGCTAGCATGATTGCATACAATCCATTCTGCTGAGTGGACTGAAAAGGAGTTCTGACTACTCTTTATAGTTAAGTCATAAGAGTATACACCACAAATGTTATGTTTGGATGCAGCTGTAAAGATAGTTGATCCTTTAAGAGGAACCTTAGAAACTTTTTCTTCAGAAATCCATTGCCAATTGTGTAATAGCTGGCTTATCTTTAATGGAGACCTTTGTGTAAAATTTGGAGCTGTGGCCAATAAAATTTGCCACTCTGGGATGGTTTCACAGCATATATTAATTTATACATTGGTAAAAAAGGTGTATATCTTGTCAGGTCTTATCCCAGATAATTGTACTACTCTCTTAATGGCCTTTAATAAAATTCTAGCCACAAGCACTGGGTAAGGAGTAAGGCTTTATTCTGATTGTGCTGGGAGGTTCACCCACTCTATCACACTGTCTCCTTGATGAAGGACTGCTGTGGGTGCCTCTTTCACAGCAAAAACTGATATTTCTAAAGGCTTTCGACTAACTCTTTCAATGACATTGGATAAAGCCAATTCAACTTCTCTCAAAGCCTCTTGAGTTATTTTATAGGCTGGCATGGTGTGTTTAAATCAGTGTCTCCCCTTAAAACGTCATATAATGGTTGTAACTGATACATAGTTAAGCCTATCACTGGACGCATCTGTTTGATATCTTCTATCAATTTCTGAAAGTTGTTTAAGATGTTCAACTTCTCTGTTCTTTTTTTTATTATTATTATAGCTTTTTACTTATAAGATATATGCATGGATAATTTTTCAGTATTGACAATTGCAAAACCTTTTGCTCCAACTTTTCTTCTCCTTTCCCCCATCCCTTCCCCCAGATAGCAGGTTGACCAATAAATGTTAAATATGTTAAAGTATACAACTTCTCTGTTCTTAAAAAAAGTTTTTGTACTAAAAGCACATTAGGATATACTTCATATCCTAAATATTGAAAAGGAGCATGTCTTTGAATTTTTTCTGGAGCTATATGCAATTTGTAGTTCCTTAGTGTTTCTATGGTCTTTTGTAGATATGCTTCTAACATTTGCTCCTCAGGTGCACATCCCAAGATATTAATTTAATTTAATATAATAATAACATTTAATGTAATAACATTACTTTTGGAAATGCTTTTCTTACTGGAATAAGAGCAGTAGCCACATACATTTGACACATAGTATGGCTATTTTTCATTCCCTGTAGCAAAACTGTCCATTCATAGTTTTTATAAGGCTCAGCTAAGTTAACACGTACTGAAAAGGCTAATTTTTTCATATCTTCCTTATCTGGAGGGATATAATAGAAACAATCCTTAATGTCTATAACCCAAAGAGGCTATTCTCTAGGCAACTGAGTAGGAGATGGAAGTCCAAGCTGAAGAGTTCCCATAGTTTCCATCTGTTCATTTACTTTTCTTAAATCAGTCAACATCCTTCATTTTCCAGATGGAGAATTCCAAGGACTAAGAGAAGGTTGTAAGTGTCCTTGGTCAAGATGCTACTGTACTATAACTAATAAGGCCTGAATTCTATCACTCACTAAGGGTCACTGTTATACCCATACTGGTGTATGCTCCCATTGAATGGGGACATGTGAGAGTGCCGGCAGGCCTTCAACAGCAGCCCTACCTTAGCTGAAGTACTCATTTGTAATCCTAACTGTTGTACAATATCTCTTCCCCATAGATTGATGGGGATTTTTTCAACTACAAAAGGAGTAAAAACTCTTGTTTCACCTTCAAATGTCCATCTCAAAGGGGTAGCACTAACTTCAGCTGTTATTGATCCTCCTACATCAGATATGTGGGTGTCTGCCTTAATCTTTGGCCAGTGACTGGGCCAGCTAACACCTTTAATGACTGTACATTTTGCACCTGTGTCTACCAATACTTCTAATGGTATTCCATTTACATAAGTAGTGAGCATAGATTGGTCAGCTGTAATAGCTGCAGTTCAGTATATTCCTAGATTCTGCTGCTTGGAGTCTGGGCAACTATCACCAGATTGCTTATGAGGAGTCTGTATCAGTAAACCTGATGCTACTACTTCTCCTGGTTGATAAGTCACACATTTTCTACCTGTATTAATGACTGGGATATTACCTATATATTCCCTAGTTTCCCACATCAGTGTATGGATGGACACTGTTTTGTAAGTACTCTCAGGAGGTGAAATGGTCAAGCCTACTGTGCCTGGAGGCAAGGGATTCATAGGCTGGAAAGGAACAGATTTCATCTCTCCCAAGGATATCTCAGTAGTCCCAGATGCATACAGCTATATTCTCCCCAATTGTAATCCCTTTCTCCCATCAGGTTGCTTCTTGGCTGATTGATCATGTGGGAGTACTGAACTTCTAGAGACTCTGGGTGTAACATTGGCTGCCATCATGTATCAAAAGTTTTTTTTGTTTTTTTTTTGTTTTTTTTTTTTTTTGCCTGAGGCCCTGGAGCTGAGACCTGCTTCTCATTTCACTGAGTCAATCTACATTCTGATGCCCAATGGAAGCTTCTGTTGCATTTTTGACATGGGGTTTGGGGAATTGTTCTCCCACCCTGTTTTCTCACTCTATCTTTATGCCAACATTGAACTTTCAAATGTCCTACTTTACCACATCGAAAGCATTAATGAGTCTCTTTGGAAGTCCCTTACCAAAAGGGACCCTGTCTTCCCACGTTCAGATCTTGGGAAGCATGCATCATAGCCTGCTTATAAAAGGTATTTGTGCCCACTGTGTCACAGCATCTTATGATCTCATCTAAGGAAGTAATCTTGTGTAGTTATAGTGTAATTTTTCTACAAACCTCATTTGCATTTTCTTTAGCAAGTTGTCTTATCATAATTTCTGTTGCTGTATTTTCACTAATAGTTCACATGACAGCTGTCTGCAGATGTCCCACGAAATAAGCAAAGGGTTCATTTGAACTTTGTGCTATTTTTGTGAAGGCTTCTCCTCTATCTTGTCTTCCTGGGAGGGTGCCCTATGCTTTGATAGTCAAAGGAGTTTTTACTCCTTTTGTAGTTGAAAAAAATCTCCAGAAGCAATTTGTTCATATGCTGTTAAAGGGTAATTAATCTGTGCTAAAGTGCCTGCTTAAAGACCTACACCTGTTAGTTGGTTAGAGGTAACTGGTATAGTAACTCCAGGTTGCCCATTTCATTAGAGTTGTATTCTACAGAGTTCACTTTTCTCAGAAAGCCACAACAAGTTTTGTCCAGGTTCTAAATGTATCTTTGCTATAGATTGCCAATCATTAGGGATTAAAATTTCAAAAGCTAAATTCTCCAATAACATCTCAACACAAGATGATCCATAAAGAGTGCAAGGCTTTTTCAGATCTTTGATAATATCTAGATTAAATGGAGTATATTTTCTTTTTTTTTTTTTTTTTTTTTTTTTTTTTTTTTTTTGACCTGAAGAGTCAAACTCTTAATCACAGGGTACGTTTCTATTCTCAAATCAAATGCATCATGCTCTTCCTCTTTACCTTTAATTAGTGCCTTTTCTAGTCATGTCATAAGGGGTGGACAAAGCTGCTGCATGGATGATGCTAAAGGTGTCACTGTCCTTCCCCCTTATCCTCCTTCCACCCAGGAAGGAGAAATTGAGGGATGATGATCAAGAGATGAGAATGCCCTAATAGTACTTACTCAGGTGTAACTGAGCTGTGAAAGTGAGAAGCACCACACCCCTTAAGTTCATCAGCACTGTTCTTGTCCAATTCTTCATGCTTTTCAGCTACTTTGTCAGTATCATTCCCCTCCTCCTCTTTCTCCTCATACTCTCTTGTCTGACTGTCCTTAGAACTTTTCCTTTTTTAGAACTTGTGGGATTCTTTAAAGCCAATTGTATTATATTATACATAAAGAATGTTTCTTCAGGAATTGAATCAGGGCCCGTATCTTCATAATATTCAATTAGTTGCTCTCCCACTAGTTCCCACATATCTGGTTCTAATTTTTCTTCCTTAGATAGCCAAGGAGACATGCACTGTAATCTATTTAAGAGTCCAGTGATCTGTTTCCAAGTTACCAACAAACCTTGCTTCTTTATTAACCTAACTATGTATTCTGCATATTTCCCTTGAGGTGGAGAAGATTCTTTTCTTAGTATTTGCCCCATTTTACCTAAAACATGAAAGTGACTAATTTAACCCTTACCAAAGTTTCCTGCTTATCTGTTTTTATACTCACCCTATTTCTAGGTCACAGGGACTTTTCCACAAACTCGGCCAGTCATGTCAGTAGAACTGCTCTGTGCCCCGCTTTGCAAGGCCCTGCATTTCAAAGCCCCCATGTTTGGCCACCAAAATGTAATGTCTGGGCTAGCTCTCTGGAGGACCTTGGGATCAGCCCAAGTCCTTGGTCTTAGTGGAGGAGTAAGGGAGGCAGGAAGGTTGCCACCTGGCTGGTCAAAGATGGAGTCTGGAATCTGGAGTCTGGAGCCTGAAGTTTTCTCTTGTGTCTGTGGCTGAGAGAGTATTCCCAGTTGTCCCAACTCAATTATTTCAGTAAGATTACATACACTGAGCATTCACAACCATTACATCACCATACTAAGAACTAAGTATATGCTTAATTATAAATATATATTTCTGACCTAGATTTAAGTACACCTTTTCAGAGGTCCAGCCCTCTACAGTTACTCCTTTTGAAACTTAGCAATGAGAAAAAAATATATAATGATGCTGAAGAGGTCTACAAAGTAAAAAAAAAAATTAAGGGGGGAAAGAATGGGGAGGGATATTAGGGAATTCATATGGGCTAGTCTTAACATTCACTCATGGTGAAATAAGTGGCTGGATAATGTGCATGTCAGTGTAGAGATGTGGTCAGGAAAGGAAATGATTTATAGCAGTTTTATGGGGAACATGATAGGTAGTGGATATGGATTCAGGACCCCCTATTCTTCTAATCTTACTGATAATAATAGTAGCATATAAGGGTATAATGAATTTTTAGAGATATCTGAAAGGCTGGGTGCTTTTTGCCTCTCATATAGTTTGCATAGTTTGGATGTGACAAGACCTGGCACATTCAACCTATGTTCTCTACACACCAATAGCTTGTCACAGTTAGATTATTTGAAGTGGCCCTTTCCTTATTAATATATTAATAGCTATCAGTATGAATGCAAATTGATATATCCTCCTCACTTGTGGTGATAAACAGAAATATGGATGGAATTTGAACTTTAGGGACTGAATGCAGTAGTTATTTGATAGAAAATTAAATGTCATCATGGGTTTGAAAAAATATTTCCATTACTCCATAAAATGTATCTTATTTATGTTTCTAGGTAGGAAGTGCCTTAAATCAATTTATAAAGAAAAATCTACCCCAGAGCAAAATACTCATGTTTTCATGGTAACATCTTCTATCATATCTATCATATCTTAAAGTCCTTCTGCTACCATCTGTGGCAAGTATAAATTTATTGTCCCATAAGTGGACGCTAGCCAGAGGGTTTCACTACCTCTTGTACTTCCTTCTTTCATTTTCAGCATAGCATCATTTATCTAAGCCTTTTCCAATTAAGATCTATGGATAGTCTAGACCCCACAGCTACTAGTTATATCTTGAGAAGCACCACCAATTCATCAATCCTTCTATCATGACAGAAACCTTATCATCTGTCTGCTTTCCAGATCAATTACCTTATCAAAAGAGTGTCTATCATGGGCCTTCTTCCAGTTTATCCAATTATTAATATAATTATAACTGATCCTATATCAGGCTTGCATGCATTTGCAAGTACAATAAGTAGGTACTTGCATTGTAGTATGAGCTGGGGGATATTCAGAAAAGAATTTCAGGTCATTAACCATATCTCAACCAATAATGCCAAATTGGTATCTGATTTACCTTTGTTTCCTTCATTTATCACTGAGAAAATCTACTAAAATGCTAGTGTATCTAAACTGAATGGGAGAATCTGGGAAACTCACTTGATATAAACCTCAGTAGTCACATATTCCAATTTATATCTAAAAAGAAATATGTTTTAAAATGGGAGGGACTACAGTATCTTTGATTTCTATGGGTCAAATAACATCTGGAGTATGACATAATTTCTTGGTGCCACATTGAAAAGGTAACATTAATAAGCTTGTAGATCCTCAAGATAATTCTTGGAATAGTCTGGTGCAGAAATATTGAGATTATGGCATATGAATATCTGCTGGACTGTTTAATTCAGAGAAGAACAAATTCCAGAAGGTCATGATAGCTTTTGTCTTATATTTGAAAAACTGTCACACACACACACAGATTTCTGACTGATCTCAAAGGCAAAAATAGGGTGTACAGGAAAGAATTGCAAAGCAACAGATTCAGGCTTTGTGTAAGGAAAAGCTTTCTGTTCACTATTAGAAGGGCTGAAAAGTGGAATACCTTTTCTTGGAGAGTAGTCAATAATCCCTCATTGATAATCTTTAAACAAAAGTTAGATGACCATGTCGCATAATAGAGAGGATTTGTTTTTAATTGCAGCCTGAGTTTTCCTAACTTACCCATGTGGGAAGTAAAATGGGACCTCAGGTCTGATCTCAATAATGTTTAGCACAGATGTTTTAAGCTGCTCCATTTTTTCCCAATCTGAGCTGGTTCATACCTCCTCAGACAGTATTCTAAAGAGGGTTTTTTATTCTAAGGAGCTTGTGATATTGGTATCAGTCAGTGTGAATACCAATTGGTATAATAGTTGTAGAGTAGCTCAGAACTCTTAAACTCAATCTGTATACCCTTCTCAGCTTATTTAGCAGTAGTCATCAGTCTTATGTTGCCACACACAATAAAAAAAGAGTATTCTTGATTATGTAGGACATTTGGGGCGGAGCCAAGATGGCGGAGAAGACACACGCGACTTTCTAAGCTCTTCTCTTACCCTCTTTATCAATATTATATCGAGCCTCAAAAATAGTCTTGACTGCTACAATTCGTAAAGATAAGAAGTAGAACAACTCACCGGCCGAAGAAAATCTGCAGTCTCGCCAAAAAAGGTTGGTTCCGGGGCCAGGGGGGAGATCGGCGCAGACTGGGAGAGAAATTAGGTTCCGAGGAGAGTCTCAAACCGAGGGTGAAAGCACAGATCTCAGCACAAGCGCGCAGCCCCAACCCGCAGTAAGGGCTTTTCCTTGGGGCAGTTGTGATCCTGCACGGCAGGAGGACGCAGCCCGGGTTAGCCTCCAATCTGCACAGTGGGGAGCTCGGCTTGGGGCCATAGAGCTTTTCCAGGGCCGATTTGCATCGGGCAGAGACACTGGGGCAGAGTTCCGGGCGGTCTGCGGTCTGCAGTCAGCTGCTAATACTCACAGTCCCACAAGAGGCTCCGGCCTGGGGCAGTGACACTTTCACCACTTAGTCTCTAGCCTAGGGCAATCGCTAATCCACTCAGCCCTACTAAGCAGTTTGATAGCTCGGCCAGTGCTGAATCCACTTCCTGTTGGGGGAAGGGAAAACTCTCACTCAGAGCACTCCCATACCTCGGAGCCGGAAATCGGTTTACATCTTTCCCTGCTCTGCAGAGGAAGCTGGTAACCCCCTTGCCTAGGAGACCTACCCTAAAGGCTTTAAAACATGAATAAAAAGATGAAAAGAACGATCGACAGCTTCTATGCAGAAAAAGAGCAGGTCAGCAAACCTGAAGAGACCTCAAACAGCAAAAATGCATCAGACTGTCCTCCTTTACATGATGCTCTCATAGAAGAGACCATTAAAAGTCTCAAAAGAGAGTTAGAAGATAAATGGGGAAAGGAAAGAGAAGCCTTACAAGAGAGCAACAACTTCCTGAAATACGAATTGGAAAAGTTAAAAAATTCCCAGGAAGTGCAAATTGGTGAATTGGAAAAAATAAAAAAATCACAGGAAAGTAAGAATTGTGAATTGGAAAAAATAAAGAATTCACTAGAAAGTAGGATCCGTGAATTGGAAAAGACAAAGAACACGCAAGAAAGTAGGATCGGTGAATTGGAAAAAGAAAATAATTCACTAAAAAAAAAAATTAGTGAAATGGAAAAAAATTCCACAGACCAAAACAATACATTCAAAAACTCAATTGGACATATACAGAAAGAAGTAAAAAAAGCTAATGAAGAAAATAATTCTTTAAAAATTAGAACTGAACAAATAGAAACTAATGATTCATTGAGACAGCAAGAATCAGTCAAGCAAAAACAAAAAAATGACAAACTGGAAAAAACCATGAATTATCTACTTGCAAAAACGACAGACTTGGAAAATAGATCTAGGAGAGATAATCTGAGGATTATTGGACTTTCTGAAAACTATGATGAAAAAAAGAGCCTAGATACTATTTTACAAGAAATCATCAAAGAGAACTGCCCAGATGTAATAGAATCAGAAGGTAAAATAGGCATTGAAAGAATTCATCGAACACCTTCTGAAAGAAACCCTAAAATAAAAACCCCAAGGAATATTGTGGCAAAATTTCAGAACTATCAGATTAAGGAAAAAATTTTACAAGCAGCCAAAAAAAAACCATTTAAATACCGAGGTGCCACAATAAGGATCACCCAAGATCTGGCTGCCTCTACATTAAAGGAAAGAAGGGCCTGGAATATGATATTCCGAAAGGCACAAGAACTTGGGATGCAGCCAAGAATAAACTACCCAGCTAAGCTGAGCATTTTCTTCCAGGGAAGAAGATGGACATTTAATGAAACAAATGAATTCCATTTGTTTCTGAAGAAAAAACCAGAACTAAACAAAAAATTTGATCTCCAAGAATAGAACTCAAGAGATGCAGAAAAGGTAAAAATAACTCTTGAGAATTGTATTTCTGTTGTGGATATACAAAAAGAATACATGTATAATTTGATTGTACTGATATAACATAAAAAAGGGAAGTAGATATGGAAAAGGGATGATGGCAGAATAAGGTGGGAAGGAGGGATAAAAAGAGGGAAACCACATCCCACAAAGAGGCTAAGGAAACTTATCATATCTGAGGGAATTTAGAGAGGGGGAGGAACATTGTGTGAATCTTACTCTCATCAGAGTTGGCTCAAAGAAAAAATAATTGACATTTGTTTTAGAGAAAATTCTCTCTCGCCTCATTAAAAACGGGGGAGAGGAAAAGGGAAAAGAAAAAGAGTAATAAGGGAAGGAAGGGGGAAAGACTCAAAGGGGGGGAGGGAGGGATTATAAAGAGGATAAGTATCGTGATACAAGAGGGGTACATAAGTTTAAAAGGGGGAAAGAGGGTTGGGGGAGGCAAGAATAAGTAAAGCACAATCTGGGGTTATTAGGATGGCAGGAAATACAGATTTAGTAATTCTAACCGTAAATGTGAATGGGATGAACTCCCCCATAAAGAGGAGGCAGATAGCAGACTGGATCAAAAGTCAGAACCCTACAATATGTTGTTTACAAGAAACACATTTAAAGCAGGGGGATACATATAGAGTAAAGGTAAAAGGCTGGAGCAAAATCTATTATGCTTCAGGTGAAGTCAAAAAAGCAGGGGTAGCCATCCTTATCTCAGATCAAGCAAAAGTAAAAATTGATCTAATTAAAAGAGATAAGGAAGGAAACTACATCCTGCTAAAGGGTAGCATAAACAACGAAGCAATATCAATATTAAACATATATGCACCAAGTGGTATGGCACTCAACTTCCTAAAGGAGAAGTTAAGAGAGTTGCAAGAAGAAATAGACAACAAAACTGTAATAGTAGGAGATCTCAACCTTGCACTCTCAGAATTAGACAAATCAAACCACAAAACAAATAAGAAAGAAATTAAAGAAGTAAATAGAATATTAGAAAAATTAGGTATGTTGGATCTTTGGAGAAAATTGAATGGAGATAGAAGGGAATATACTTTCTTCTCAGCAGTTCATGGAACCTATTCAAAAATTGACCATATATTAGGACATAAAGACCTCAAAATTAAATGCAAGAAAGCAGAAATAGTAAATGCTTTCTTTTCAGATCATGATGCAATAAAAACTACATTCAACAAAAAGTTAGGGGGAAATAGACCAAAAAGTAATTGGAAACTAAACAATCTCATCTTAAAGAATGATTGGGTGAAGCAGCAAATTATAGATACAATTAATAATTTCACTCAAGATAATGACAATGATGAGACATCATACCAAAATTTGTGGGATGCAGCCAAAGCGGTAATAAGAGGGAATTTTATATCCTTAGAGGCTTACTTGAATAAAACAGAGAAAGAAAAGATTAATGAATTGGGCTTGCAACTAAAAAAACTAAAAAAAGACCAAATTAAAAACCCCCAATCAAATACTAAATTGGAAATTCTAAAATTAAAAGGAGAAATTAAAAATATTGAAAGTAAAAAAACTATTGAACTAATTAATAAAACTAAGAGTTGGTTCTATGAAAAAGCCAATAAAATAGATAAGCCTTTGGTAAATCTGATTAGAAAAAGGAGGGAGGAAAATGAAATTAGTAGTCTTAAAAATGAAAAGGGAGAACTTTCCACCAATGAAGAGGAAATTAGAGAAATAATAAGGAGTTATTTTGCTCAACTTTATGCCAATAAATTTGATAACCTAAGTGAAATGGATGACTACCTCCAAAAATATAGACTTCCCAGACTAACAGAGGAGGAAGTAAATTGCTTGAATAGTCCCATTTCAGAAAAAGAAATAGAACAGGCAATTAAACAACTCCCTAAGAAAAAATCCCCAGGACCAGATGGATTTACATGTGAATTTTACCAAACATTTAAAGAACAATTGGCCCCAATGCTATATAAATTATTTGATAAAATAGGGAATGAAGGAGTCCTACCAAATTCCTTCTATGACACAGACATGGTACTGATACCTAAACCAGGTAGGCTGAAAACAGAGAAAGAAAATTATAGACCAATCTCCCTAATGAATATTGATGCTAAAATCTTAAATAAGATATTAGCAAAAAGACTACAGAAAATCATCTCCAAGATAATACACTATGATCAAGTAGGATTTATACCAGGAATGCAGGGCTGGTTCAATATTAGGAAAACTATCAATATAATTGGCCATGTTAATAACCAAATTAACAAAAACCATATGATCATCTCAATAGATGCAGAAAAAGCATTTGATAAAATCCAACATCCATTCCTATTAAAAACACTTGAGAGTATAGGAATAAATGGACTTTTCCTTAAAATAATCAGCAGCATCTATTTAAAACCATCAGTAAGCATCATATGTAATGGAGACAAACTGCAACCATTCCCAATAAGATCTGGAGTGAAACAAGGTTGCCCACTATCACCGTTACTATTTAATATTGTATTAGAAACGCTAGCTATAGCAATAAGAGCTGAGAAAGAGATTAAAGGAATAAGAATAGGCAATGAGGAAGCCAAATTATCACTCTTTGCCGATGACATGATGGTATACTTAGAGAACCCCAGAGATTCTGCTAAAAAGTTATTAGAAATAATCCACAACTTTAGCAAAGTTGCTGGTTATAAAATAAACCCACATAAGTCATCAGCATTCTTATATATCACTAACAAAATCCAACAGTCAGAGTTACAAAGAGAAATTCCATTTAAAGTAACTACTGATAATATAAAATATTTAGGAATCTATCTGCCAAGGGAAAATCAGAAACTTTATGAGCAAAATTACAGACCACTTTTCACACAAATTAAGTCTGATCTAACCAATTGGAAAAATATTAAATGCTCTTGGATAGGGCGAGCAAATATAATAAAGATGACAATATTACCTAAACTAATCTATTTATTTAGCGCTATACCAATCAGACTCCCAAAAAACTATTTTAATGACCTAGAAAAAATAACAACAAAGTTCATATGGAAAAACAAAAGGTCAAGAATTTCAAGGGAATTAATGAAAAAAAAATCAAATGATGGTGGCTTAGCTGTACCAGATCTAAAATTATATTATAGAGCAGCAGTTACCAAAACTATTTGGTATTGGCTAAGGAATAGATTAGTTGATCAGTGGAATAGATTAGGTTCAAGGGATAAAACAGTCAACAAATATAGCAACCTAGTCTTTGACAAACCCAAAGATCCCAGCTTTTGGGATAAGAACTTACTGTTTGATAAAAATTGCTGGGAAAATTGGAAACTAATATGGCAGAAACTAGGCATTGATCCATACTTAACGCCGTACACCAAGATAAGGTCAAAATGGGTTCATGACCTAGGCATAAAGAATGAAATTATTAATAAATTAGAGGAACATAGGATAGTTTACCTCTCAGACCTGTGGAAGGGGAAGGTCTTTATGACCAAAGCAGAACTAGAGATCATTACTGATCACAAAATAGAAAATTTCGATTATACCAAACTGAAAAGTTTTTGTACAAACAAAACTAATGCAGACAAGATTAGAAGGGAAGCAATAAACTGGGAAAATATTTTTACAGTCAAAGGTTCTGATAAAGGCCTCATTTCCAAAATATATAGAGAATTAACTCTAATTTATAAAAAATCAAGCCATTCTCCAATTGAAAAATGGTCAAAGGATATGAACAGACAATTCTCAGATGAAGAAATTGAAACTATTTCTAGTCATATGAAAAGATGCTCCAAGTCATTATTAATCAGAGAAATGCAAATTAAGACAACTCTAAGATACCACTACACACCTGTCAGATTGGCTAAGATGACAGGAAAAAATAATGATGATTGTTGGAGGGGATGCGGGAAAACTGGGACATTGATGCATTGTTGGTGGAGTTGTGAACGAATCCAACCATTTTGGAGAGTAGTTTGGAACTATGCTCAAAAAGTTATCAAACTGTGCATACCCTTTGATCCAGCAGTGTTACTACTGGGATTATATCCCAAAGAGATTATAAAGAAGGGAAAGGGACCTGTATGTGCACGAATGTTTGTGGCAGCCCTTTTTGTAGTGGCTAGAAACTGGAAACTGAATGGATGTCCATCAGTTGGAGAATGGCTGAATAAATTGTGGTATATGAAAATTATGGAATATTACTGTTCTGTAAGAAATGACCAACAGGATGATTTCAGAAAGGCCTGGAGAGACTTACACGAACTGATGCTGAGTGAAATGAGCAGGACCAGGAGATCATTATATACTTCAACAACAATACTAGATGATGACCAGTTCTGATGGATCAGGCCATCCTCAGCAACGAGATCAACCAAATCATTTCTAATGGAGCAGTAATGAACTGAACTAGCTATGCCCAGAAAAAGAACTCTGGGAGATGACTAAAAACCATTACATTGAATTCCCAATCCCTATATTTATGCACACCTGCATTTTTGATTTCCTTCACAAGCTAATTGTACAATAATTCAGAGTCTGATTCTTTTTGTACAGCAAAATAATGTTTTGGTCATGTATAATTATTGTGTATCTAAGTTATATTTTAATATATTTAACATCTACTGGTCATCCTGCCATTTAGGGGAGGGGGGGGGGTAAGAGGTGAAAAATTGGAACAAGAGGTTTGGCAATTGTTAATGCTGTAAAGTTACCCATGTATATATCCTGTAAATAAAAGGCTATTAAATAAAAAAAAAAAAAAAAACAAGTAACCAGACACCTGGATTGAAAATCAGCTGTGTGATCTTAGGCCAGTCAACCTCTCTTTGCCTCAGTTTCCCCATTTGGAAAATGGTGACTAAAATAATATCTCTATCTCTCAGGGTTAATGTGAGGATCAAATGTTCATTAATACATTACTTGGCAAATAGTAAAAACCATATAAATTCTAACTATTATTATTAATGTTAAGATAAATATATATATGCATATTAAATTTTGGTGTTAGAGCATTTTAAGGATACCGTCTGAATCTATAAATTGTTTCATAACTGTGTAATGGAAATTGAAGATATTTCCTAATCATTCTAGATTTAATATTGAATTTTTAAAATAAAAAAAAAAAAAAAAAAAAAAAAAAAAGATTATGTAGGACATTTGTATGGATTATGTGAGATTATATCAGATTTTCTAGGATGGCATTTACAATTCCTTCTAATTCTGTGGTTATTGTTATTTCTTATAAGTGCTTATCTAGTTTCCATTTCAAACATTTATAAAAAATGATCACTCACTAATTGACCTTATACTTTTTCTCTTTAAACTTAAGTTGAAGTTGGAGTGGGGATAGAATACAAGGGAATGTTTTGAATTCTTTTTAAGATTAGCTAATCAATATCTTTTCCAGGATGCTGCAGGAAGTTGTTTGGCCTTCATTCTAGAAGAGGATTAATGACATCAGAATGCCATGACATACAAGTGAATTGAATTTAAGTGAGGGTGGGCTATGCAAGGTCACCTCCCTCAGTTTCCCCTCCAGAGACATCTGGGCCAATAGACAGATATAGATCAGGACTAGGGAAGATGGCCCTGGATGAAGTGGGAGACCTTGGTCTTTTTAAGCTAAAGTCTTCAACTGCTCTCAGTTTAACTGAGACCACATGAATTTAGGGATGAAGACTAGGTATCATTTGAGACAAAGGACCTCCTCTTTCATCTAGCCCTCCCCAAAAAAGGCTTGGGGGGCAGAGCCAAGATGTCGGAGAAGGCACATGTGACTTTCTAAGCTCCTCTCATTCCCCTCATAACCAACTATTTTATCCAGCCTCAGAAATAGCTCTTCACTGCTTAAATTCATGAAGATCAGAAGCATACAACTTACCAGCTGAAGTCAATCTGGAAGATCGTCAGGAAAGGTTTGTACTGAGGGGCCAGGAACAGACTAGCACAGGCAGTGAGAGACTAGTGTCCTGAGCAGACCAGGGGTGGGGGTGATCTCTGTGACTAGAGAAGTTATAGAGACAACTCAGCTATAGGCTAACTGCTCTGCCTTGATTATAAAGTGGTAAACTGGCAGAGAAATTAAAGCCTAAAACAGAGGGTACTCTAAAAAACGCCAGAACCTAACAAGATCTGGCTGTAGCTATTCAAACCCGGAAGTGACTCAGGCAGACTGAAAGGCAGCCCTGCAGCCACATCCTGCAGTTCGGGGCTTTTCCGGGGGCATTTACAAACCAGCATGGCAGGCAGGGGGGCACAGCCCAGGCAGCCTCTAATCGGCACAGTGGGGGGCTCAGCCTGGAGCAATAAAACTTCCCCAACAGGACTGTCCTTCCCCAGGCAGAGACACTTCTGGTCCCTGCAAATCCATTCACTGCTCAACTGCTAATACCCACAGCCTTAGGGCAGGATTTGGCTTGGGATAGTGAAACTCTCACTGCTCAGCATCTAGCCCCAGGGCACTCATTATCTCACACAGCAGGGGTTCTTTGCAGGGCACTTTCCCAGCTCTGCCCTGTAGGCCTGAGTTACTTCCTGGTGGAGAACTCTTTCCCAGAGCACTCCAATACCTTGCTGCTTTTTGCAGCTGGCTAGCAGGACAGCTACCGGTCTATACACCTTTTACTGCTCTGCAGAGGAAGCTAGTAACCTCCTGGCCCTGAAGGCAGACCCTACAGGCTTTAACAAAATGAGTAAGAAAATCAAAAGGATGAATGATAGTTTCTACTCAGAAAGAAAAAAGCTTTTCAACCCCGAAGAGACTAATAGCAGACAGTCTCCAGACAATTGTTGGTCCCCAATACAAAAGGCTCTCCTAGAAGAGACTATTAAAAACCTTAAAAGAGAATTAGAAGAAAAACGGGGAAAGAAAATGCAAGAGAGTACAGAAAAGACATATAACTCACTAAAAGAAAAATTTGATTAAGTGGAAAAAGAAAACAACTTCCTGAAATGTGAATTGGAAAAGGCAAAAACCCCAAGAAGAAAGGAAACAGAATTTGTGAATTGGAGAAAGAAAAACTCACTAAAAAAAAAAAAAAAATTAGTGAAATGGAAAAAAAATTCATAGAGCAAAATGACTATTTAAAACTCAATTAAATATACAAAAAAGAAGTATAAAAAAGCTAATGAAAAAATAACACACTAAAAAATCAGAACTGAAAATAGAAAAACTGATTCATTGAGACAGGAAGAATCAGTCAAGAAAACCAAAAATGAAAGATTGGAAAAAAATGTCAAAATTTACTTGAAAAACAACAGACCTGGAAAATAGATCTAGGGAGAGAAAACCTAAGGATCATCGGACTACCTGAAAATTATGATGAAAAAAAAGAGCCTAGAATATTTTACAGGAAATCATTAAAGAGAACGCCCAGAAGTAATGAACCGAAGGGTTAGGCGTTGAAAGAACCATTGAACACCTTCTGAAAAAGGCCCAAAATAAAGACCGAGGAATATTGTCAAACTTCAGAATTTTCAATAAAAAAAAATCCAAGAGAAAAAACAGTTCAAATCCAAGGTGCCCCCAATAAGGGTCCACAAGATCTGACTGCCTAACATTAAAGGATCAAGGGCCTGAATTTGATATTCCAAAAGGCAAAAGAACTTGAATGCAGCCAAGAATAAACACCAGCTGCTGAGCATTTTTTTCCATGGAAGAAGAATATTTAATGAAACAGAGGAATTCCATCTGTTTCTAAAGAAAACCAGACAAAAAAAAATTTGACCCAACAACAGGACTCAAGAAAAGTAGAAAAAGGTAAAAGGAACTCTTGATAACTGTATTTCTGTTGTGGATATACATAAAACCGCATGTATAATTTGATTTTACTGATATAGCACAAAAAAGGGAAGTAGAAATGGAAAGGGGATAGTGTCAAAAAAAGGGGAAAGGGGAGATAAAAAGAGGGAAACTACATGTGTCAATGAGGCAAAGGAAACCTATCATATCTGAGGGAACTTAGAGAGGGGGAGGAACATTGTGTGAATCTTACTCTCATCAGAGTTGGCTCAAAGAGGAAATAATTGACACATTTGTTTTACAGAGAATCTTCTCTCACCTCATTAAAAAGTGGGAGAGGAAAAGGGAAAAGCAAAAAGAGTAATAAGGGAAGGGTACAGGAAAGGGGAAG
The DNA here is from genome assembly GCF_902635505.1 of Sarcophilus harrisii. Taxonomy (NCBI): domain Eukaryota; kingdom Metazoa; phylum Chordata; class Mammalia; order Dasyuromorphia; family Dasyuridae; genus Sarcophilus; species Sarcophilus harrisii. The sequence goes on along the minus strand of NC_045426.1, from coordinate 373,356,452 downwards.
GGATTCAAAGGGAGGAGGGAGGAATACTAAAGAGGGAAAGCTGGGTGACGCAAGTGGAACCAATAAGTTTAATACTAAGGAAGGGGGGAAGGAGGGCAAGAAAAAGAAAAGTGTAATCTGGGGATATTAGGATGTCAGGAAATACAGAATTAGTAATTTTAACCATTAATGTGAATGGGATGAACTCCCCCATAAAGAGGAGGCAGATAGCAGACTGGATCAAAAGTCAGAACCCTACAATATGTTGTTTACAGGAAACACATTTAAAACAGGGAGATACATACAGAGTAAAGGTAAAAGGCTGGAGCAGAATATATTATGCTTCAGGCAAAGTCAAAAAAGCAGGGGTAGCCATCCTTATCTCAGATCAAATAAAAGCAAAAATTGATCTAATTTAAAGAGATAAGGAAGGAAACTATATCTTGCTAAAAGGTACTATAGACAATGAAGCAATATCAGTATTAAACATATATGCACCAAGTGGTACAGCATCTAACTTCCTAAAGGAGAAGTTAAGAGAGTTACGAGAAGAAATAGACAGCAGAACTATAATAGCGGGAGACCTCAATCTTGCACTCTCAGATTTAGATAAATCAAATCACAAAACAAATAAGAAAGAAATTAAAGCAGTAAATAGAATATTAGAAAAATTAGGTATGTTGGATCTTTGGAGAAAATTGAATGGAGATAGAAGGGAATATACTTTCTTCTCAGCAGTTCATGGAACCTATTCAAAAATTGACCATATATTAGGACATAAAGACCTCAAAATTAAATGCAGGAAGGCAGAAATAGTAAATGCTTTCTTTTCAGATCACAATGCAATAAAAACTACATTCAACAAAAAGTTAGGTGTAAATAAATCAAAAAGTAATTGGAAACTAAATAATCTCATCTTAAAGAATGATTGGGTGAAACAGCAAATTATAGACACAATTAGTAACTTCACTCAAAATAATGACAATGGTGAGACATCATACCAAAATTTGTGGGATGCAGCCAAAGCGGTAATAAGGGGAAACTTTATATCCTTAGAGACTTACTTGAACAAAATAGAGAAAGAGAAGGTCAATGAATTGGGCTTGCAACTTAAAAAGCTAGAAAAAGATCAAATTAAAAACCCCCAATCAATTACTAAACTTGAAATTCTAAAATTAAAAGGAGAAATTAATAATATTGAAAGTAAAAAACTATTGAACTAATAAATAAAACTAAGAGTTGGTTTTATGAAAAAAACAATAAAATTGATAAATCTTTGCTAAATCTGATTAGAAAAAGGAGAGAGAAAAATCAAATTAGTAGTCTTAAAAATGAAAAGGGAGAACTTTCCACCAATGAAGAGGAAATTAAAAAAATAATAAGGGGTTACTTTGCCTAACTTTATGCTAATAAATTTGATAACCTAAGCGAAATGGATGTCTACCTCCAAAAATATAGGCTTCCCAGTTTATCAGAGGAGGAAGTAAATTGCTTAAATACTCCCATTTCAGAAAAAGAAATAGAACAAGCTATTAATCAATTCCCCCAAAAAAATCCCCAAGACCAGATGGATTTACATGTGAATTCTACCAAACATTCAAAGAACAATTAATCCCAATGCTTTATAAACTATTTGAAAAAATAGGGAATGAAGGAGTCCTACCAAATTCCTTTTATGACACAGACATGACACTGATACCTAAACCAGGTAGCTTGAAAACAGAGAAAGAAAATCATCTAGCCCTCCCCAAAATCTAAATAAATAAATAAATAAATGGATGAATCTGGGAGGGGAAAACCCTCCTGGTTTCTGGCCAAAACAGAAATGACTGTTCTTTAAATTCAATATGAGTCAAATCATGACCCAAACAATGACCAAAAGGAACTTGACCTAGGTGATAAGACAAGAGAAAAATTTTCATGGAAAAGATATTCAGGTAGAAAAAGTTGCCTAGAAAAGACTCAAGCATGGTCCAATTGTGTGAGGGCTCAGGGAGGTATGATGTGGTGGTCTAGGGAGAACTCAGAGATAACTGATTGTTTGGAGGGGAGTGAAGAGGTTCTCTGAAATGAATGAGGATCAAGCAGCACCAAAGAAAAACTTAGCTCTTACACACTTTTGCTAATGGCAAAGTGATATCACAAGTAACTAAAAATTCCAAAGCCATAGTATATCCAGAAATGTTCTGATAGACTGGACTGTATACTAAAGTTATTTGGATTGATGTGTCTTTAAATATCCTTTTACCACTGTGGTAGGTGAAATATGTCATGCCTAAGGAAACAACAAAAAAAAAAAATTCTGAGATTTATTAAGCACAGCAGAGCTCCTCAGCTTAGATCTGGACCTTGAATTCAAAGGGAGACAGAGTGTAACAAATTTACAGCAAAAGATAGTTTGGAAGAACTATCAGGAAAAGTCTGTCTCAAATAGGCAGGGAGAGGGGGAGAAAAAGGTGGCCCAGGGCAGGCACAATGCAGGGACACAGGTGGTCTACTGGAAGACTATTAGGCATAATGTAGCAGCCTTGACTACTCTGTCCTAGTTCAGAAGCTAGTGGATCAACAGACTAGCTGTGAGACCTCCAACTCAACTACACAAGATAAACTGTGAACATAATGAGAGATTAGGTTGTGCCCACTCAGCATGGGAAGGAAGCCAGGAACGCTGGACCCAGCGCAGCATGAAGCTGCTGTGTCATGTAGAGAAAGCTTGGGACAATCTGCTCTGCCCCAAGAGCATACATCAACCTTTAAAAATGAGCAAAAAAGCAAAAAAGAGACAGGGAAGAATAGACCTCAATCCTGAGGATCCAAAAGGCTAATCATCTCCAAATGAAGCCCCAAAAGGTAATATGAGTTTCACAAGGCTCCCTTGGAAGAATTCTAAAAGGATCTTAAAAAAGGAATTAGAAAAAACTGGGAAAAGGAAATGAGAGCATTGCAGGAGACTTTGGAAAAGGAATTCCAGAAATTATCTGAAGAAAAAAAAAAAAAACTCCATTAAAATATATTCAGTGAAATGGAAAAAGAATATAACTCCTTAAAAATATTTGTTGCATTCTCCAACTGATAAATGGTCAAAGGATATGAACAGACAGTTTTCAGATGATGAAATTGAAACTATTTCTACTCATATGAAAAGGTGTTCCAAATCACTATTGATCAAAAAAATGCAAATTAAGACAACTCTGAGATACCACTACATACCTGTCAGATTGGCTAAGATGGCAGGAAAAAATAATGATGAATGTGGAGGGGATGCAGGGAAACTGGGATGCTGATTCATTGTTGGTTGAGTTGTGAACAGATCCAACCATTCTGGAGAGCAACTTGGAATTATGCCCAAAAAGTTATCAGATCCTTTGATCCAGCAGTGTTACTACTGGGTTTATATCCCAAAGAGATAGTAAAGAAGGGAAAGGGATTTGTATGTGTCAAAATGTTTGTGGATGGTTGGGTAAATTGTAGTTTATGAATGTTATGGAATATTATTGATCTGTAAGAAATGACAAGTAGGATGAATACAGAGACTTGGAAAGATTTAACATAAACTGATGTTGGGTGAAATGAACAGAAACAGGAGATCATTATACACTTCAACAACAATACTGTATTAGGATGTATTCTGATGGAAGTGGATATCTTCGACAAAGAGAAGATATAATTCAGTTCCAACTAATCAATGATGGACAGAATCAGGTACACCCAGAGAAGGAACACTGGGAAATGAACATGGACTATTTGCATTTGTGTTTTTCTCCCCAGGTTAGTTTTACCTTCTGAATCCAATTCTTCTTGTGCAGCAAGAGAACTGTACAATTCTGCACATATATATTGTATCTAGGATATACTGTAAAATATTTAACACGTATAAGACTGCCCGCCATCTAGGGGAGGGGGTGGAGGGAGGGAAGAGAAAAGTCGGAACACAAGTGAGTGCAAGGGATAATGTTGTAAAAAAAAAAAATTACCCATGCATATGTTCTGTCAATAAAAAGTTATAATTAAAAATAAATAAATAAAAATAAATAAATAAATAAAGATAAAATTCAAAAATTCAAATATATATATATATATATATATATATATATATATATATTTGTTGCAATGGAAAAAGAAAACAATTACTTAAAAAACAGAATTTGTGAAATGGAAAAAAAAAGTCCATTTGTTTTGGAAAACAAAACAAATCATTTAAAAGTTCAATTGGCCAAATGTAAAAGAGGATAAAAAAATCTAACTGAAAAAAATAATTTACTAAAAATTAGAAGAATTGGAAGTGAATGACTCAACAAGACATCAAAAATCAGTAAAAAAAACAAACCCAAAAAATGAAAAAAAAATGAAGAAAATATAAAATAACCTCATCTGAAAAACAACTAACCTGGAAAACAGATTCAAGAGAGAGAATCTAAGAATTATTGGACTACCTAAAAACCATGATGAAAAAAGATCCTAGAAAACATCTTTCAAGAAATCATGAAGGAAAACTGTTTTAGAATTAGAAGGTAAAATAGCCATTGAAAGAATTCCCTATATAGGAAAAAGATATGTTTAACTCTTGAGAACTATATCTTTATTCTGGAAGAAGATGAAAGGATAGGTAAAATGGGGTAAATTATAATTCCCAAAGAATAAAAAAGTACTATTACAATTGAGGGAAAGAAGGAACGAACGGGGATGAGAATTGTATGAATTTTAATCTCATCAGATTTGGTTCAAAAAGAAATATCCATACCTATTTAGTTTCATAGAAAAATATGTCTCACTCTTCAGGGAAGTAGGAGGGGAAAGGAAAGGGAGAAGATAATGGGAAGAAAAGAAGTAGAATGAGAAAAAGATAAGTAAGGAGGAAGGATTCACATTTGAGGGAGGTGGTTGTCAGAAGCAAAACACTGGGGAGAAGGGAAAGGGAAAGAGCAAAGAGAAAAATAAAATGTGGGTAAAATAAGATGGCAGGAAATACATTTAGTAATTTTAACTGTGAATGTGCATAGGATGAATTCTCCCATATAATGGAAGCAAATAGCAGACTGGATAAAAAGCCAGAATCCTACAATATGTTATTTAGAAAAAAAACACATTTAAAGTAGAGTGATATATACAAAGTAAAGGTAAAAGGCTGGAGCAGAACCTATTTTGCTTTAGCTGCATGTAAAAAAATAAAAAAAAAAAACTGAGGTAGCAATCTTTATCTCAGATCAAGCAAAAGCAAAAATAGATCAAATTAAAACAAATAAGGAAGGAAACTACATGTTGCTAAAGAGTACCATAAATATTGTATTACTATCACTACTGTATATATATATATATACAATAGTGATAGTAATACAATACAATATATATATATATACATATATATATATATATATATATATATATATATATATGCAACAAGTGGTAAAGCATCCAAATTTCTAGAGAACTTAAGAAAACTATAAGAAGAAATAGACAGCAAAACTACACTAGGGGGATCTCAATTTAGCTCTATCAGAACTAGATAAGTCACACTATAAAATAAATAAGAAACAAATTAAGGTGGCAATAGAATTTTAGAAAAGTTAGGTATGAGAGACCTTTGGAGAAAATTGAATGGAGGTATACAGTATACTTTTTTCTCGACAGTTCATGTAACCCACACAAAAACTGACCATATATTGGGGCACTAAAATCTCACAATCAAATGCAGAAAGGCAGAAAGAGTAAATGCATCTTTTTCAGGTCATAAAGAAATAAAAATTAAATGTAATAACGGGCCAGGGAAAAGCAGGTCAAAAATGAACTGGAAATTGAATAATCTAATATTAAAGAAGGAGTGGGTGAAACAATAGTTCATAGACACAATCAGTAATTTCAATCAAAAGAATGACAATAATGAGACAAAATGCCAAAATTAATGTGATACAGCCAAAGCACTTCTTAGGGGAAGTATTATATCTCTAGATGTTTACTGGCATAAAATAGAGAAAAAGAAGATCAATGAATTGGGCATGCAATGAAAAAAGGCTAGGAAAAAAAACAAATTAAAAACCCTCAATTAAATATCAAATTTGAGATTCTGAATGTAAAAAGGGAGATTAATAAAATTGAAAGAAAGAAAACTATAGAATTTATAAACAAAAGTAACAGTTTTATGAACAAATCAACAAAATTATTAAATCTTTAGTTAATTTGATTAGAAAAAGGAAAGAAGAAAATCAAATTGCTAGTATCAATATTTAAAAGGATAAACTTTCCATCATTGAAGAGGAAATTAGAGCAATAATTAGGAGTTATTTTGCCCGACTGCATGACGATAAATCTGATAATCTAAGTGAAATGGATGAATACTTACAAAAATAAAAATTTCCCAGATTAACAGGGGAGGAAAAAATTAATTAAATAGTCCCATTTTAGAAAAAGAAATTGAACCAGCTATTAATCAATTCTCTAAGAAATAATCTCAAGTGTCAGATGGATTTACAAGTGAATTCTCTTAAACATTTAAAGAACAATTAATTCCAATACTATGCAAACTAATAAGGACAAAATAATTTGAAATAATAAGGACAAAAGGAATCCTACCAAATTCCTTTAGTGAGATTGTGCGATACCTAAACCAGGTAGGGTCAGAATAGAAAGAAAGTTATAGACCATTTTTGCTAATGAATTTTAACGAATTAAATAAAATATTAGCAAAAAGATTACAGCAAGTTATCCCCAGGATAACAAACTGTGACCAAGTAGAATTTATAACAGGAATGCAAGGTTGGTTCAATATTAGGAAAACTATTAACATAATTGACTATATCAATAACCAAACTAATAAAAATGATAAAATTTTCTCAATAGAAGTAGAAAAAGCATTTGACAAAATCCAACAGCCATTCCTATTAAAAACACTAGAGGGTATAGGATTAAATGGAGTTTTCCTTCAAATGATCAATAACATCTATTTAAAATCATTAGCAAGCATTATATATAATGGGAATAAACTAGAACCATTCATAATAAGATCAGGGATGAAACAAGTTTGCCTACATCACCAGTACTATTCAATATTATATTAGAGATGCTATCTTTATCAGTAAGAGAAGAAAAAACTAAAGGAATTTGAGGTAGTTAATGAGAAAATCAAAATATGACTCTGTAAATAATATGATAGTATATTTAAAGAGTCCTAGAGCATCAACTAAAAACACTTGTAGAGACAATTGACAAGTTCAGCAAAATTTCAGGATGCATAATAAATTCACATAATCATAAGCATTTAGATATATTATCAACAAAGTCCAGCAGCAAGAGATATGAAGAGAAATTCCATTTAAAAATTATTGTAGACAATATAAAATATTTGGGAATCTACCTGCCAAGATAAAGTCAGGAGTTATATGAACACAGTTACAAAACACTTTTCATACAAATAACATCAGATTTAGTCAATTGGAAGAACATTAACTGCTCCTGGGTAAGCCGAGTTAATATAATAAAAATGATAATTCTGTCTAAATTAATCTGCTTTTTCGGTGCCATACCAATCAAACTCGCAAGAAATTCTTTTACAGAGCTAGAAAAAATAATAACAAAGTTCATCTGAAAGAACAAGAGGTCAAGAATTTCAAGGGAATTAATGAAAGAAATGCCAATAAAGGTGATCTAGCTGTACCAGATCTATAATTATATGATAAACAGCAGTCTTCAAAACCATATGGCACTGGCTAAGAAATAAAATAATCAATCAGTGGAATAGATTATGTGCACAAGACATAGTAGTCAATGACTATAGTGATCTGGTATTTGATAAACTCAAAAGCTCTTGCTTCTGGGAAGGACTCACTATTTCACAAAAATTGCTGGGGAAAATTGGAAATTATTATGGCAAAAAGTAGGCTTTGACTCACATCTAAGACCCTACACCAAGGTAAAGTCTAAATAGGTTCATGATTTGGATATAAAGAGTGATATTATGAGGAAATTAGAAGAACAAAGGATAGTCTACCTCTCAAATCTGTGGAGAAGGAAGGCATTTGTGGCCAAAGAAGAACTAGAATACATTATGGAATGCAAAATGGATCATTTTGATTATATTAAGTTATATACAAAAAACAAAACCAATGCAGAGAAGATTAGAAAGGAAGCAGAAAACTGAGGGGAAAAAAATTGTATCCAAAGGTTCTGATAAATGCCTCATTTCTAAAATATAGAGAGAGCTGACTCAAATTTATAAGAATACAAATCATTCTTTCATTGACAAATGGTCAAAGGATATGAACAGACAATTTTCAGATGAAGAAAATGAAACCATTTCTATAAATGAAAAAAATTCTTTAAATCACTATTGATTAGAGAAATGCAAATTTAGACAATTCTGAGGTCCTACTACATACCTCTCAAATTGGGTAATTAAACAGGAAAAAATAATGACGAATGTTCGAGAGGATGTGGGAAAACTGGGACACTAACACATTTTTGGTGGAGTTGTGAACTGATCCAATCATTCTGGAAAGCAGTTTGGAAATATATCCAAAGGCCTATCAAACTTTGTAGACCCTTTGATACAGCAATGTTCTACTGGGTCTGTATTCCAAAGAGATTCTAAAAATTGGAAAAGGAATCACATATGAAGAAATTTTTATAGTAGCCCTTTTTTTTGTGGTGGCAAGGAACTGGAAACTGAGTGGATGCCTATCACTTGGAGAAGGACTGAATAAGTTATTCATATGAATGTTATGGAATATTATCAGCAGAGTGATTCCAGAAAGGCCTGGAGAGACTTACATGAACCAAGATATGAGTAGAACCAAGAGAACACTGTACACAGCAACAATAAGATTATATGATGATCAATTCTGATGGATGTGACTCTTTTCAACAGTGAGGTGATTCAGGCCAGTTTCAAAATTTTTGTGTTGGAGAGAGCCATTTGCTCCCAGAGAGAAGAATGGGGGGACTGAGTCTGGATCACTACATAGTGTTCTGCCTTTTTTGTTGTTGTTAGCTTGCTTTTTGTTTTCTTTCTCATTTTTTTCTTTTTATTTGATTTTTCTTTTTGCTAATGCAAAGTGCAGCATATAGAAGAATTGCACATATTTAACATATATTGGATTACTTGTTGTCTAAAGGAGGGGGTGAGGGAAGGGAGGGAGAAAACAATTTGAGCAGAACGTTTTGCAAGGGTAAATGTTGAAAACTATCTGTTGATATATTTTTAAAATGAAAAGCTTTAAAAATTAATCAAATAAAGATAATAAGTTAAAAGCAAGCAATACAACATTTGGTAATTTAATTTCTATTTAAATTAAAGACTAGGAATTTTCCAAATTGGGATGGGGAGAGTAAAGAGGTGCAATTCCCTGGATTCAGAAAAACAGGTGTTCCAATCTCCACATGTGTCTGTAAACAATCAAAAGAACATGGAAGCAACAAGTTATATATCCAGTTTTCAGATAAGACATATGGGTTGTTTGAGATGTAGAAATGGAAGATAATTCCTTGTACCAATCCTCAGATCTGACTGGGTTTTTGGTCAATGTAACCTAAATCCTTGGTGGTTCAGTGTTTTAGCCAGGCAGGGCTAGGTTGCAATCAGGTTTTCTACCAATTTACAATTTAATTCAAGTTTTCTCATAATTTGGAATTTGTACTAGACCTATAGTTGGAATAGAAAGGTCACTGAGCTAAGCTCCAAAATTGAGTCACAAGATGGAGTCAGTGTGGTTCACTCAATTACTACAATTAACCATTTATTTTACTAATCCCTCTCAATTCCTTCAATGTCATCACTGCCATTTAGAAATACCTCTAAAGGAAGAAGTCCCATGAGAAGTGATTGAATGGACCCTCTTGGTGAAGATGTTAATCCATGGTTGAAGCCCAGTTCTATTCCTTTCCTTTAAATCATAATACAAATGTGAAAAAAAACTATACAGATTTAAGGTATTCTTTATTTTGTAATCTACTTGATAATATTCTGACAATTCTTGTAAATATTATGTCCATTTTCCCCTCTTGGTGATTTAGAAATTTATAATATATATTCTTCCAGGGGACATTTCAACTGTCACCAAAAAACAGGCAGTTTTGAGAATCCTCAGAACTCTTTGTTATAATATCTCAATCTGTTAACAAAGCATATGAATTCTTCTGTCCAATGGTGGCATTAGCAAAATTAAGAAACTCAAATTTCTATTCATTAATAAACTCCAAAATTTTTAACTGATTCCAGTATTTGTTGAACATTCATGGTTGGGTACTAACCAAGGATGTATATATTAAAGTATGAAAGAAAGAAAAATGACTCATTTCCATTTTCATAATATTTGCTCCTTTTATTATTGGAAATAGATTCAAGTGCCTTGGCAAAGCCCCAGACTTGACATTGAGACACACACAGAGTGCTATCAGCATTTTTAAGTAGCACTCCACAAAGTGGGATAGGAAAATGGCCACATGTTAAAAACTTGTATGGAATTTTCAGCCATGCAGGGCTAGGTCCAAACAATACAATAGTACAATCAGGTTTTGTCTCAATTCCCACATTTGAATTAAGTTTTCTCACAAGATGAAATTTGGACTAGTCCATGGCCTTTTTTTTTTTTTTTTTTTTTTTTTTTTTTGCTTGTAAATGATTACATGATAAAGTTTGTCAGTCTGAATATCATTCAAATATGTAAATTTTTATTTGAATGATACCTGAACTAAAAATATAGATACAGAGAAACTGATATTGAATCAGACATCTTAATTATATCTACATTAACAACAAACCAAAGACCTAAGATCATCTGTGAAAAATTTAGATTTAAAAAAAATTATAAATTTGGAGGGGAAATGATTTTTTGTAATTGAATCTGTATTATACCTCTTTTTTAGTAGGTTTCATTTGGTTTTGATTTTATGTAAATATTTTGGATCAAAATGTAAAGTTTGAGACATAGATATTAAGATCTTCACTTTCTCCTTTTCCTCATTATAGGGGATTGTTTTTCATAAATTCCTTAATCAAAATATAATTTTATGAACAATTTAAGTATTTAAATAAATTTTTTTCAATGAGAGTTGGGAAATATTTTAAATTAAAATTTTGGAATTTTGAACTTTAATAACTAATCTTTTTTTTTTTTTTTTAACTTTTGATGTTAGGGAAGACAATTAACCACAAAACTCCCCTGAAAAAGACAAAAGATTGAAGATTGTTAAGTAGAATGTGATTCTAACTATTGGCATTTTTTGTAAATTAAGATCAGGTTTATGAATTATATTGATGCTACTTCTGACAAATCTTGCTGTAAGAGGAGGAAAAATGACAATTTTCCTCTTGTTTTCAATAGTTGGGAAAAGAGAATAGGAAGGATATATTACCTAATGAGTCATCATCCCAGAAGTGTCCTCTTGTCTATTGTCTTCATTCTTCAAATGTCTCTTTTAAAAGATTTCCAAAGATATGCAGGGGGAAAGAAAAACAACCAGAAGAAATATGTTATTATTACTGATTCGTGAAGGATCCTCTTTTTCACTATATTTTTATCGAAGTGACAACCACAAATCACCTCCAGATTTACCTACAAAATCTCTAATCTCCATTTACCTAGTGTAATTTCATTTAGTCTGTAAACCCTGATGAGATCCCAGCTGGAAATGAAATGGCCATAGGCTATGTAGCTTGTTCATCAAGAGCAGCATCAGTTAGGAATATGGCTCTGACTTTTATGATAGGTTTTGAATCAGATTTTCAATGACTTAAAAGTTTCCTTAAATGTGTACCATATGCTAAGAACTCTTTTTTTTGACATTTATGAAGGTTATTCTCCCACTGAGTTCTTTGGTTACCCGACTATGAGAGAGTATGATGCAGATAACACTTACCGTAAGGAAAATGTTCTTTTATAGCAACCTTTAGTATGTATTAGAGCTTTAAAAGAGATGGAAACCAAGATTGCTGGATATATTGGGCTCTCAAGATAATCACTCAACAATATTTTGACATGAGGGATGGTGATAGGTGAAGTTTGCACAATCCTTGTTAAATTCCTAGTTTAATGATATTTAGGACATATCCAAATGGCATCATTAAAATATACTGCCAACCCTGCAGTATAAAAAGTGCATACAATAAGTTCACATAACAAATCCTATAATGACTCAACAAAATGAATGGTGAAATGAAGCTAGTATTGCTCATACTGTGTTTAAAATAACCTTTAGGCATTTGAGGAGTTTTATTGGCAACAATTTGGTAGCAAACTGCTCTGTGTAAAAGAGCAGTTTAACACCTAATAGGAGAAATCTGGCCTTAATAATGTAGGTGGATTATAGCAGTAACAATGGTGAAGTTGCTGCAGAGAAGCATCTTTTATAGATAATCAAACTTAAGTTATATTGGTCCAACAGAGATAGAGAAAGAGGAGGAGGATAGAAGAAAAATAAGTTGAAGGTAGGGATGAAATTGGAAAGAAGGATTAGGAGGAGGAGAAGGAGGAGGAGGAGAAGGAAGAGGAAAAGGAGAAGGAAGAAGAGGAGAAGAAGAAGAAGAAGAAGAAGAAGAAGAAGAAGAAGAAGAAGAAGAAGAAGAAGAAGAAGAAGAAGAAGAAGAAGAAGAACAACAACAACAACAACAACAACAACAACAACAACAACAACAACAACAACAACAACAACAGGAGGAGGAAGAAGAGGAAGGGGAAGTAAGAATAGGGAAGGGAAAGGAAGAGGAGAAAGAGGAGGAGGAGGAGGAGAGGAGGAAGGGAAGAAGAAGATGATGATGATGAAGAAGCAAAAGAAAGAAGAAGAAAAATAAAATCTTTTACTTACCTTTATATTTGTAGATCAGAGCAGGGTAAGTTTTTAAAAAGGAAAGAGGATTATGTTTTCCCAGAACCATTCTAGGCACCATTGCCTTCTCACCAGAAAGTGAAGCAGTGATACTTTGACCCCAAGGGTTCTATGAGCCTGGGAAACTCTGTAGGGACTAGATTTTCCCCCCAAAAATGGAATTAGAATATAGTGATTATTCTGATCTCATTCTCTCAAAATCAACCGTTAAATCTACCCATTCAGCAATCTAAATATATTCTGAGAGTATGGATAGTTTTCTTTAATGTTACCTGGTCAAGACCTGTTCTTGTATGTTACCCCAACTTTTAAACACCAGTTATCAACTCTCCAATTCCATTTAGCCAATTAACATAACAGAGATTTTGCAAAAGAATATATATGTTTTAAAAACATAGGAAGTATAGGAATACTATCATTTATTTCATCCCAATAATTTGGGGTTACACTCTTCCTTATACCACACTGAACCTTGGAGTAAGTAGACTCAGACAACATATTTTCTACAAAATATCGATTCTAGTAAATCATGTCTAAATGTGGTATTGCTGCAGAATGGTAAGAAAGGAAAGTTAGAGTTAGGGTAAGGAGAAGGGGGGAAGAAAGTACAGGAAGGAAAAGGGAAAGGACATACAAATGCACACAGATACAGAGAGAAAGAGAGAGACAGGGATGAGAGAAACAGAGACAGAAACAGACACCAATAGAGACAGAGACAGAGAGACAGAGCAACACACACACACACACACACACACACACACCTACAAAAACATGCAGAGATGAAGAGATAGAGATACAATAATATATAGAGAGAAACAGAAAGATAAAGACAGAGACACAAAGATGAAAAGGTAAGAAACAGAGAATAAATATTATATGAGGGGAAGAGAAGAAGAGGAATATGAACGTGTGAAGGAAAAAACTTAAAAGAAAATAGTTCACTGTGGGGTTGGAAAAATTAGGAAATACTGTCTTTTAAAAGTATTGCTTGGCCCTCAAATAAAGTTAGTTCTATTGTGTTTGAAGCAGACCAGATTTAATGGAATAAACTTCAGTGCCCTTTCTTTTCCTTATCTCCCTTTCTCCTTCTGTTTCCACAAATAAAGAGAAACCTTGTCTAGCGTTTACTACAAAAAATAAATATATAAATAAACTGAAAAGATTATCTGTAGAATGCAGGTCAACCAATAACCCTTTTAATTTTATAGAAGTTCACATTAAAAAGTGATTAAAACAGCCAATAAAGTGAAACTATGAAGTCATAGCTAAAACTTTTTGAATATTTGGAAGTCCAATAAGTGGCATCCAAGATCTTATAGGCAAAATGAACACTAGACGATACCATGAGCAGAACTGGAAATGAATAAACTGGAACATAAATCATTAGGTGTTTTAATGAGTGCAACATTATTTGATATGTTTGTGTCTGTTACCCAACTTATATGACAATGAAGTTGATACTAATCATAATCCCCCCAACTCTAAAATTAACTAAACAAGAACTAGAAGACCTTATCATACCAAACAATTGTGTTACTATGTTAAAATGATGAATTTTCTGGAAGATCATTACACTCCAAGATTTATTTTGAAAATTCATCAATGATCCAAAACAAATAAACAAAAACAAAAACAAACAAACAACAAACAGAAAAACAGTTATACTTCAGTGACCTAAACTATCTTTGTAATGAAGTTGACATGTCAAGAGTCAATAGAGAGGTCTTTGATATCAAAATCTGTAATATCAGGTAAAGATATATATATATATATATATTAAAAGGTTGAAATTGTATTATTCTGTGATCCTGTAAAATTGGTAGGATCTCTGAAACCCACAGCTAAAAGGAAAGTAGTACTGTGTTCTAATTCAAATATGCTCTAATATATCTTCAAATATCTGAACACAAATTTGGCAATAGAGGAAAAATAAAATCCTGCATTCATAAACAGTGTTCACCTGAAAGACACATCCAACAGTCTTTCATTTGGTTTTCAAAACAATTTCATAGGTAGATTAGGATAGAGATTGTGATTCAGTTTGACAGATGAGAAAGCAGAAACAGCCAACTCTTCTCCATCCTTGGGAGGAGATATTCTAGATTTCTTAATGGATTTGTTATCATTACAGGGGTATATAACCTTTTATGGTAGTAAGGTACACTAACAAAAATGATTTCTTTCTTCCTTTGTATTGGCCCTCCCACAATAATTGAACTTACCCTCCTATTCTTAATGAAAATTTTCCACCTCTCTGGTCTTCATTTTCTCATTACTTCTGATATATATTAATATCATGCATCTGCATTGATATAGTCAGCATCTTCCAAGCCAAGGTTTTTATCTTTCCCTGGCAAATTATCTCAGATTAATGTACAGATAAATAAATGTCTGAGATGCCTAAGACAATCTGCATCCCCAGAGAGCCTTTAGTTGAATAGTTTAGATTTGGCTACTCTCCTAACCTATATAATTACACAATTATCCTAAAACTGGTTAAATTAATGACAGAGTCCTTTCCATTTCTTAGATGGTAAATTCTGGTGGTATGCTAATTAGGAATATTCTCTTCACCATAAATCCATCCATGAACCATTTGCCTTCCCCCTCCCACCTTTTTAAGACAAGATCACTTTTCTATAAGCAGTGAACTATCTCTATATTGGTCCACTCCTTTTGTCTGTTAGTGGTCAAGAAAAAAATGCATAGTTCAAATTATAGAGTCATGGTAAGCTTTCCAGGACTGCAAGTCAAAGGAGGAAATGGGAATCAGTATTCATTATGAATACTTCCGAAGTTATTACCAACTTACCAATGTAATCCCATTAAACCATGATTTAATGTGTTGAGTAGAATTTTAAGAAGAAAAATGGTATGTCAACTAACAGCACTGATATTATAATGGAGTGGGAAGAGGATAAAGCTAATATATTGCTGATCAAAGGAGAAGGCTATCAGTGCAGAAGTGATGAGAAATTACCCATTCTTTAATCATTTATAATATGTTTTTCCATGACCTATCATATACTAACCTCACTGGTTTTGGTTTACTGTTATGGATTCCTTGGTAGCTTCTGCCTTGTCTTTGGATTTAATTATAGGAATTTACCAACTCTAATCTGATCTGCTATGATTCCTTACCCAATCTTCTCAGATAATGATCTAGACTATCCTTTCTCCTCAGGAAAGTTCTGTCTCTCAGGTCTCAAATTACAGGCCCCAAATTTCCCAAAAAGTAAATAATTATTAGATCTATGGAATGGGTGGGAGGGAGCATTATGTTTTTGGAATGGTTGGAGATGAGGGAAACTAAATTGAGACAATTGAAATAGTTTTAGAAAGAAATAATGAATGTCTAAAAAGCAATAGTGGCATGGGAATAAAAAAGTTGAAAGCTACAAAACATATTTTTAGATAAATTTTATAGTGCTTTGCAACTACCTACATGAAAGAAAAGGTGATAATAAAAGATAATAAAAAATGTTTGCCTGGGAAAATACCAGTGAGATAAAAAAGCAGGATTTAAAGTTAAGGTTATGAGTTCAGTTTTATACATGTTACTTTTAGAGTTTTGGTGGGGCATCTATATAATCATAGAAGGAGTCTCAAAAATTTCTAATCTAACTGTTTCATTTGATAAGTGAGAAAACTGAAGCCCATAAAAGTTAAGTGATTTATCCATGTTTACACAGCTAATTAGGGCTAATGATGAAATTAGATCCAGATTTTCAAATACCAGGCCCAGTATATTTCCCATGATACCATATTTCCTCTTAAATCAATATAAAGTTTCGCCTGTGGTCCTGAAACAGGGTAGAGTTATAGAGAGCTAATATGTAAAGCTGCAATTATTTAATGAATTGAGTCTGGAAGAAAATGTAGCAAGTGAAGAGGAAAAGTTAGGAGAATATCTGAGTCTGTTTTACTCTGGAAAGAGGAAGGAAAACCAATGAAGAAGAATGTAGAGGCATAGAACCTAATAAAGGAGGGAGACTCTAGATGTAATAGACTGTTTATGATTTCTACTCATAGTCTGATTCTTTTTGTACAGCAAAATTTCGTTTTGGTCATGTATACTTATTGTGTATCTAATTTATATTTTAATATATTTAACATCTACTGGTCATCCTGCCATCTAGGGGAGGAGGTGGGGGGGTAAGAGGTGAAAAATTGGAACAAGAGGTTTGGCAATTGTTCATGCTGTAAAGTTACCCATGCATATATCCTGTAAATAAAAGGCTATTAAATAAAAAAAAAATGATTTCTACTCATAGTGAGGTAAAAGAATGGCAGAAATAATATGTTAAATATGTAGGATATATAATTACTAAGGTCATGAAGAGGGATGGAAAGGAAAAAAGCCTCAAAAAGAGAATTTTAAATATTACTTAAAATAGATCATCTTATTTTAAGGGCAGAAATCCTACTAATTAGGCAGCATAGGTACTTATTTTGCGAAATATCAAATAACTTTTTTAAAAAAAGAATAAAGATTTGAAAATAGATTTCAAACTTTGCTAGGGACCTCTTATTCATAAGTTTGAGGAGAGAGTGGGAAGGTCATAAGATCTGATTCTTGGGAGGTCATCAGTAACCACTGAGAAAGCACAGAAATCTACCTGTAAAAAACTGAGTGAGTGTGTGATGACCAGGTATTTTAAAATCAGCCAGAGTCAGGAATTTAGGTTAGGGGAAAATTTTCAATCTTTATTCTCAGTGAAGAAAGATCAGAGGTGGAAGAGAATCGGCAATAGGAATGTGTGCAGCTGAGTCAAGAAGCTAGCTAGACCAGAAGCCAGGAGACCAGCACCACCAGAGTAGAATCCAGGCCCAATCTCTCCCAGCCTCTCTTCCTTTCTCTGCCTCCACCCACCAAAATCGTCATTTCCTATACAACACATCAGGACTTGCACAGAGAGTGGGCGGGGGCCATTCTTTATCCAAGCATGTATATTAATAGAGTATAGTCCAATTACTATTTAGACTCACGTGCTTGGGACCTCAGTGCATCAACTCAAGCCTCAGCCCATTACATGAGTGGATGGATAGTGAGGAAATAGAGACTGACAATCAATTCTTTATCAAGGAAATTTTGAGTTACCTGGAAGTTCCTGGCAGGGTCAGAGAATAAAAAATAAACAAACAAACAAAAACATAGCAACAATACGTTGCTAATACTGTGCTAAGTGTTTTGCAATTATTTCTTTATTTTATGTTAGCAATTCTGGGAAGTATGTGCCTTTATTATTCTGACTTTGTAGATGAAGGTGACTGAGGCAAAAAGTGATTGATTTACCAAGGGACACACAACTAATAAGTATCTGAGACTGGACTTGAACTCAGGTTGTCCTGACTCCTCACCTAATGCTCTGTGCACCATGGCATCATATTTCACCTTTCCTCTAATATTTCATATGTATAAATATTATCTCCTCAAAGAGATTACAAACTCTTAAAGAACAGGTCCTCTATTCTTTAATATTTTCATGATCCACAAAGCACAAATATTTCCTGTCAGGAAACAGAATCCACCCCAACCTTATCCTTTCCCCCTGAAAATTAAATGTTATCTATGGATAAGGAATTTGTCATTCAGTAGCCAATTTACCTGGTAAAGAGCCTCTCCAGGCTTATCTGTGCTGGTCCTAACCCAGCAGAAAATACTGTCCATCATTTGCCTCACAATAAAAATTTTTGCCTCATGATGGAATTTGCCACTGGAGTGTCACTTGAGAAAAACAAAGGTCACCTCCACAATATGGTTCGTTATTGAATTCTATCACTGTGTAATGTAGGATATATTTTATACATAGTTTATATGATAAATAGTTTCATATAGTTTATCATCTATTGCAAGACCTTTATAAAACCTATTAGATTAATTGTGAGCTCCTCGAGGACAGGAACTGTCTTTTGCTTCCAGCATTTAAAACATTGCCTAGAGCTTAGTAGATGCATAATAAATGTTTATTGATTGACCTATATGATGTGCATATATTTTTGCTCAAAATAACATTTAACTCTGGATTGACTTTGTGCTTAAGTAGCCTGAGAAAATGGCTTCAAATCCTGAGTCCTATTTTTAATCAAACAGAAGTCATGTAATCTCATCTAGACTCAGTTTTCTCATCTGCAAAATGAGAGATTTGGACTTATTGTTTTTAAGGTCCATTTTGGCCTTATACCATGATTATATAAGTCCATAAAATTAATTTTTCTTTCTCAGAAGTCAACTCCAAAAAGAAAATGTTTTCCCCAAAATATATCTGCATACAAGTATATGTATCTATGTATTTATACCTGTACAAACTTGTACACTTATACACAACTCTTTCTCTCTGTCTCTCCATTTCTATATGTCTTTCTCTGTGTCTCTCTAATACCCCTTATATGTTTCTGCCTTTTTAAACCACAACTTTGCCCTTTACTTGCCCAACCTATAGAATGGAGTTACTAAAATATTTCCCTATTTCAATAAAGAAAGACCATAAGAAGATATGTTAAAATTCCACTTTCTTCACTCTTTTCTCCCTTACCCCCTCTGAATTTTCCCCCTTATTTCAAAAGCTGAAAATTCTGAAGAGGATCTTTGCTGGATGGGAGAATGGGGAAAAAAGACAATACTTTGCAGCTTAGCTTTGTGGATTCCTGAAGTGTATCTTTGAAAAATGAAGGTGCATAAGTTAGCGTAGCTGCAGGGCGCTGGCTTACCCAGTGTTAGCATAGCTGACACACTGACAGTTTATATGGAATTTATATGCCTATTTACTCTGCTTTTTATGGGAAAACATGTTGTTACCTTCCAGCTGCCCACATCACATGCTACTGATCTTGCCTCTGAGCTATGCAGCACCTTTCTCAAGGAAACATACATACATCAAGGGCTTATGTATTTTTTACAATGTTGTAAGGGGGAAATAATAAAATATGGGTTATTGTGTACGCCATTCCTGGGTTTAATTTTTTTTTATTTCACTGGTTTAATTGACTCTGACCATTTTTATTGCCCTTTTCCCCACCTCATCTCCCCATTTTAATTGTTTATGTGTTTGTGTACAATTGGATCGCATCTGGAAAAGGACAGGAGCTGTAACCACAACTTAAAAGCCAATTGCAGAGCTTTAAAAAGTAAATAAAGCATTTAAGCTGCCACATCAGTAAGAAGATATATGCAGACTTAAACAGACAAAAATGTACTTTTTAAAGCAAACTGCTTAAAATTGCCTTCTTGTTTCAATCTCCTGCTGACTAAACCCCTCCATCCTTTGTAGGGGTTTACAGTAGAACTAGCTTTCTAGTGGACAGTTTGCTCAGGCTGCAGTAGATTTAATGCATCCTTTCTTGGGGGATTGTGGAGACTCTTATTGGACTATTGTGGTGCTCCCCTTGAACACAGATGGATGAATAGTTAAGACTTGGTTTTGACTTCATGCTCACTTGTATGAGGCAGTACTATAGAGTGGTCCTCAAAAACCTGGTTTTTGTTCTGACTCAGTCAATCTTTGGTCTTATGATCTGATTTAGTGTCTGTAATTTCAATCAAATTACTTAATTTCCCTTGTCTCTAAAATGAGAATAATGACACCTCTTTTGCCTGTTCTATGGCCTTGCTATGAGGTTCAAATGAGATCATAAACTGGAAATTGTAAAATTTCATACAAATGGGAGACAACAAATGACCATGTTGTCATATTCTCTCTTCCATCTCTTTTGGGTGATCTCTGGAACTTCCTTCCCAAAGTTATTTGCATAACAATAGTAATATATTCTTGAACCCAAATGAATCTCTAGTTCCATATCAGGCCTAAGAGTCTAAGTGAAGAGCTTTAGACAGTGGAGAAGAGAGGCCTGAGGGCAGGAAATCCCTACAATCAGAATAAGAATGCGAGCACTTTCTCAGAGTATGAGTGACCCTGGCTACAATGACTTGATGCAAGAAAAGCTATGTCCAGAAACAGAGAATCTGCTCTGTCATTCCTATGCTCCCCAACCTCACCAGGAAGGTAATGTGGTGCTTCTATTCATAAAGTAGTCATGTATGGCTTTACTAGAAGTGGCAAAACAGGTTGTTTTCTTCACATTTAATCTCCATCCTCCCTCACCTTTTATTGAATATGATGTTTTTCTTTTTTTCCTACAACACTTCCTTTGGGACTATTATATACAGAGCAAAAGGAAAAATTTTTAAATGGGTATTTATTTTTATAATTTAGTTCAGATAAGAATTTCACTTGAAATGGCCAGATAATTGAACCTAAAAGGGTAAGATGTCTGAATTACAGATAATTGCCTAATTTCTCTATGTTCTGTGTTTGTCAATGTATTTTGTGTGATTCAATACAGAATCATAGGAGCATAAACTAGAATAGATGTCAGAAGCAACTAGAAAAGATGTCAGAAACACTCTAATACAAATTTTTCATTTTATAGATGAGGAAACTGAGGTCTAGGGAACATAAGTGATTTGCCCAAGACCAAGCAAATGGCAGAGATAAGGAAGTGGGAAAAAAACCAATTCTGATTCCAATATTTTGTCTGCATGTCATATTAGTGACCAGTAAGTCCAACTTGTATAAGGAGAAAAAAAAACAGAAGAATAATATGGACAAATAAAGGGTTACAAAGCTATGAAGATAAAAATAATGGATAAAATAATAGCTAGCCTTTATATAGTACTTTGAGATTCGCAGAGTATTTTACAAAGATTACTGCATTTTATCCTTTGGAAAGTGGATGTTATTATTGTTATCCTGATTTTGCAGATGAGGAAGCAGAGGCAAGAGAGTAGTTATATGATTTGCCAAGATCACAAAACTACTAAACTTTTGAGTCCAGTTTGGAACTCATGTTTTCCTGACTTCATGCCCAATGTTCCATCCCCTGTGATACCTCATAGGAAATCCTAAATCTAGAAATGTAGAGAATATATATTCTTTTTGAATTTATTCTTATATACATAGGTTGTTGTTTATATTTCTCACAACAGACGCTGCAATTTTCTATTTTGAAAATTATATATCATAAAGAAACTGTCAACTTAATCTGTCAAACATATACTGCATTGCTAAATTTTGAACTATGTTCTCTGTTCTTCAAAATCTCCAGTTATAGAAAACCAACTGTTGGAAAGAGCTAGTGACTTTAGCACTGAATCAAAAAACCTCAGAGTTGGTAGGGACCAGAATGCAAACCGCATGGGAAATCACCTGAAGCATTCAATTTGACTTGATTTAAGACAATGTGATTGGATTTAATAGGCATTTATGAAGTACACACTAAGTGCTAAGCACTAGTTTATGTAGTGGGGCTTCACAAACAAAAATGAAATATCTATATTTTAGATTCTTAGATTCTAGGGGTATTGGTGGGAGGGAGGGGAAGTAGAAGTGTCCTGGAGGCAGTTCAAATCCATTTAAAATTGGAAATTGTTATTGGGAACATTTACAACTTTGGAATCTGTAAATTATATATATGAAGTATTGTTTTATATATGAAGTATTGTCTGTCCAGATTCCAAAAAAGTGATGGCAAATGTTAATAATGCAGATTAAGCTTGAAAGCTTGTTATACTTTTTTTTTTTTCCAGAGTATGTTGTAAAGCATATGCTAGCATACAACTGGTAAGAGTTAGCAACTTCAAATCAAATCAAACATGAATACATTTTAGATATCATTTTAGATACCAGATATAGACAACCAGATATAGATGACTTTATTGTGTATATGTGTATATTTGTACGTTTACATTTGTACATACTCATATAATTTTAATAATTACATTTCAATGGGTTTCCTTTGTATGCATTTATTAACATTATTCTGATATGAACCCATAGTCTTCACCAGACTGCTAAAGAAATCTATGACAAATATCCTCTGACAAGGAATTATGTCCTTTGTTCTTCAAATAAGTCAATTATGGAAAATCTACTATCTATGAATATTAATCACTTTATTGTTATTAATATTTATTTTTTTAAATCTCTCATTTACTTATGTTTGCATATTTAGTATTTACTTATCTATATACATATTGTTTCCTCCAAGTAAAATTAAAGCTCTTTGAGGAAAAGAATAATTTCATTTTTGTCTTTATATCCCCCAAATCTAGCACCACAATTGACATAGTAAATATATAATAATTGCAATTTGCATTGAATTGATTGTCTTTAATGTTTTTATTTGATAGCAACAACAATAACAATTAACATTTATATAGAACATTGTGTGTTTTATCTCAAGTCTTTGCATTAATTATTTTGGCTGCCATATTGCAAACAGGGTTTATTTTACTTACAATATATTTAAACATTTAAATCATTTCTAATAAACATCCAATCATTAATTCAACAAGAATTTTACTAAGTATCTACTATGATTAAGTTCTAGAATACAAAGAAAAAATGGTAGAGATGTCAAATTTCAAACAGTGGATTATATACAGAATTCCACTTGAACTAAATTAAAATGTTATAGGTAAAAATTTAACTATATATATGTAATGTTTAACTCACTGTATGTGTGTGCATATATGTATGTACTACATATACAAATATGTTACACACAAATATCTAATCTTCCAATCTGAATAAGCTTTCACATATTACTGATAGTAACTCAGTTCAGTGTTTCTTATGTAAAGTTAACTTTTAGAATTTTAGGCAATGGCACGAGTTCTCTCTTTATATATATCTATATTTACATACAATATATCTTTGAAACCTTATTTTCTAATTAGTAAATGGCATCAACTTAACATGGCATAATCACTATTTTCCAAGATCCATTTCCCCAGAAGTTTCCTTTTTATTTGAATGAATGAATTACAAAATTCTTCAAAATATATTCCTAAAGCAGAATTGGGGAATTTAATATGCTAATACAGTAACAGAAGCATTTTGGGGGAGAAAAACTAATTTCTTTTTAAGTGAATTCTACTCTCATCAAATGAGATGCATGCAGAAAACACAATGATAAAATTTAAATATTCACATTTTTTAATGTCCTGCTGGAGTTTGGTTGATTTTATAGAAGCATGACACAATGGAATGAAGAGGAGTTAAGTAAGAAGTTTTAAGTATGGAAAATATTATATAAAATTGAATCATTTTGTAATAATGAAGGCCATTTCTCAAACTGACCTTTCTATTACATTATCTGATCATATCTTCCAACCTCCAGTCAATAATTCCAGTGGATCTCTATTGTATCCATGATCAAATACGAAATCCTCTGTCTGTTTTTCAAAGCCCTTCATTATCTAGCCTCTTCTTATCTTTAAAGTCTTCTTAATCTTAACTTTTCTCAAAGCAGTCTGTTATCTGACTCCTTGCTGATTCTAACATGAAACAATTTCTCAATGTCAAGAATTTTTACTGACTATCTCCCCCCCTCCCCCATGCCTGGAATACTCTCTCTCCTCAGAATTCCCTTCACCTATCCCTGACTTCTTTCATGTCTCATTTATAAGAAATCTTTCTTAGTCCTGCTTCATCTTAGTGCTTTTCATCTCTGACTGATCTCAATTTATCTTGCAGAAATCTTGTATGTATATTGTTGTTTGCATGCTGTTTGTTAGTTCCTTGAAAATGAGGATTTCCTTTTGTCTTTCTTTGTATCCCCAGCATTGAGCACAGTGTCTGGCATATAACTTTAATAAACATTCATTGACTCTCAGATATTATATCTTCTCCAATTTTACTCATTAGTATAGATAAAAATTGGAACAGCGTCAATTAGTTTCCCTAATAATTTCTTGAAAATGGATCTGTCTACAAGGAATGAGTTACTCTTTGTAAATAAGTTACTTTATTACAAATCAATAAATTAAACTAAAGAATACAATTCTGAAAAGAAAAATTTTATACTATAAACAATCATATAAAAGAAAGTTTCAAATTACTGATAATAAAATAACCAAATATGTATAGTTGCACCTTTTTTTTTGGGGGGGGGGGCGAGAGAGGAACTGAGGGGGAGGAATGATACTCATAACCTGAGGAATGATTATACAAATTATGGTACATGAATGAAATGGAATAGTGCTGTTTTATAAGAAAAATGAATATGAAGAATGCAGAGAAACTTAGAAAGATTTATATGAACTTACTCAAAGTGAAGTCAGTAGAGCCAGAAAAAAACAATTATAGACAATGACTACATAACGTACAATGGAGAAGAAAAAAAATTAAATCTCCACATAATAGAAATTGAATATTTGAAATTGTAATGAAGAAACTTAGCTCCAAAGAGAACAACAAGAAAACATATTACTCACATACTTCTTTGCAGAAGCTGGGGACCATAGTTATGGAACAATATATATAATGTCAGGTTTCTTTTTTCTTTTGTTTTTGTTTTTTTTCCTGATGAGATGACTTGTTTAAGTATTTTATTTCCATTTTCTTTTTAATCCTTTTGAATTCTTATTATAAGTGATAACTCTTTAGGAAGGAGTGGGGGGCAAGGGACATTAGGAGGATTCTAAGTAGTGAAAAGAATATAACAATTTATTTATCTATTTACTCATGCATATATACTATAGATGCATATGTATATATATGCAGATAAAGATATAAAGATAAATATAGATAAACGCATACATATACCAATCTATTTTGTAAAAAGTAAAGAAGTAAATTAGAATTCTGGTTTATATATCCATATTGAATGAGTTTAATTAGCTTAAATTAATCTTCAAGTCACTAATCACTGGAGAAACTTCAAAATCTATGAATCAAACTCCTAATTGGGTGATCCAGTCAAGGTGCAGTTACTTTAGAAGGATTAAACTTAAATTACCCATCTCTTCCGGTCTTATGTATTTCTTCATTATAAAACTTAACACAATTATGACATATTATAAGTAAGTTTTGGGCCATTCATTTACTTTGATAATAATTTGGGCCAATAGACCATAGTATATTGTTTTCCTATATATGTGCATGTGTGTATGTATGTGTATAAAACACAAACATATATGTGTGTATGTATATGTATACACTTACTTATACATTGTGTGTGTGTGTGTGTGTGTGTGTGTGTGTATGTGTGTGTGTGTTTGGAAGCTGTAGTGAAGAGCCATACTTCTTCTAATACATTCATTTAACAAGCATTTGTTAAACTCCTAGTATATTTAATGTCTATGTGGCATGTGCACAATTCCCTGTCCTCAAAAAAAGATGTAGTTAGATGTAGAAACTGTTCTCCAGAAGCAACAGGATTTTAAAAAGCACACACATTTGGAATAATTAGCTTATTTGCTTCCTGTTCTAAGTTTTTCCCTTTAAATCACTGAAGGAATTTTTGTTCACTGCTCAATTTTGACTTCTCAGAGATAATTTTATTAGATAGATGTTTTTCAAAACTGTTTTACTAATACAG
Source organism: Sarcophilus harrisii (assembly GCF_902635505.1). Taxonomy (NCBI): domain Eukaryota; kingdom Metazoa; phylum Chordata; class Mammalia; order Dasyuromorphia; family Dasyuridae; genus Sarcophilus; species Sarcophilus harrisii. The sequence continues at coordinate 373,330,277 of NC_045426.1, read as the reverse complement.
CATTCCACAAAATCTTCTGAGATTGCCTTACAACTACTCACTTTACTCATGAGATCGTCTATGTCATGGCCCAAATTTTGTGATGGGAGGTGTGTTAAAGAAGGAAGAGGAGGGAGAGAGCTGGGGATGGATTTTGAGCATATAATAGAAGAATAATATTCTTGGGCATATTGCAGATTTTGGGCTCTAGCAGAGAACATCTCAGAAAAGAGAAACAGTGTTCTACAGTGACCCATCAATCCTACTAAGATATGGAAGTGACATTTTCCAAGGTTCAGAACTACAGTGCATGTCAGAGGAGGTGGTAAGAGCTGGAAGGAGTAGATTACCTGTAACACATATGACTCTGTGATTGGGGAAGCAGCTGGAAAGAGATTTATTTTCTTCTGTAGTTATTTAGATAATGTTGAGGATAAGTTTTCATTTTGGTTTTATCTCTTATTGGTTTTAGGTTTCATGTATGCTTATCCTATTTCATTTATAAAGTGCCTGTGTATATAATTGCTTACTGTTCTCTCAGCATTGTTTCAGAAGGATATAAATATATTCTTCATTTTTCTCTCAATGGAGTTGTACCTCCAGATAGGAAATGTGGGTAAGTAGAAATATGACAAGAAGGGCTTGCTGTCAAATCAAGTTGCTTTTATTTAAACTACTTAGCCAGAGATCAGGGAAAAAAAAGTCACAATAAAAGAACAGGAAATGACTTCATCACCCTCAAAGGAGATAAGTGTAGAGCAAATACGACAACTTTTATGGTATTATCTGGACCAGATAAGCACAAAAGTTATGTGAACATACAGGTAAACATGCAAACCATAAAGGAGATGCCATCTGAATTAACAAGTCATTGATCCCTCCTTCAGGTTTTTCCCTCCACCTAATAAACTTCATAGTCTTACAGCTTGGAGGGGATATTTGGATAAACAACAGATGAAAAAATGCTGCTCAGTGAAAAAGCTCCAGGTCTAGAATCGGATCTGTGTTTGGAGATGTTCTATGCTACTTTTTGTGTGATGTTGGGAAAATCATTTCCTCTGAGTTTCAGTTTCTACATCTATAAAATGAGCATGTTAATATTTCCAAACTCCCAAGGTATTTGTGATGAAAATATTTTGTAACCTTAAAGTATAATGTAACTGTGAGTACTTAGAGAGTGGAGAGAGAATTAGAGTTGGAGTTCAAATAATTTTCTTAGAATACAGATCTTCTGCCTTCAGTCCACTGCTTAACAAGAAGTAGAAGATTAGAAGAGTTAAAAATCTACTTCAGACATTTAATTGCTTGTAAATGCAGGCAAGTTACTCTCACATGTTCTTTTCCATCACCTCTAAAAGGAGAATGATAATTGCACCTTCTTCATGGACTCCTAGTGAAGATCAAATGGAATATATGTAAAGTGTTTTGCAAACATTAAATTATGTCAATGTAATCTTGCTTCAGCCCTGATGGATTAGAGAAGAAACAACCCAGTACCTCACACAATGTATACAGAGAATTGTTATTACTGATTGGTGAAAAGAACAATGAGTTGTTTAGCATACGTTTATAAGCGACTGATTCATTTGCCTCTTCAGAAAGGTCATATGGACAGTGAACACTCTAGGGAGATGGAAATGAAAGAGTTGAAAATAATTGAGGATTAATTTTTGTCAATACTTAAGACAAGTTGAAAGGTTGAGACAAGTTGAGTTAGTTGAAAGGTAGACAGAAATAAATACCACATTAACCAGATCCTCTCATTAAAATACCTCTCCCTACATTATTCAAGTTCTTACCTTATCACAGCTTCATTTCTGAACCCCAACTTTATTATGATAATGTTCTTCTTAACCTGTTTCACTGCAATCCATACTATTCTCTGCTTTGATTATGTTACTGTTCTTATGAAAACAAAATCATTCTTCCACATAAAAAAATCCCATAATGTCTTTCCTATCCTTTTAGGATAAAATCAAAATACAAGCTGCTACTGAAATTTGCTTTTCCAACCTTACCATTCATTACTCCCATACATAATTTTACAATTCAGATAGATTTGAATAATTTGCTTTCTCCCTCCCTCAACCCTAATTGCCTGGCATCTTTATGTATTAGAACATTTACTTGTGCTACTCCTATCTCCACCTATTAAAATTGCTTTATGAATTCTCCCAGTATCACATGGAAATATATTCTTCTTAATCTTATCTCTTATGACTAAAATTGTTTAGCCCTGCTACACCACTTTGTTGAGTGAACAAGATACTCATGTTGCTTGTATGGATGGAGAGTTATTTGCTACAGTGGAAGACACCTAAGACTCATCATTTACCCATTGTGACTGATACAACATTTTTGAAACTCACAATTGTTGCAATTCTGACTTTCAAAGCAATGTAAAGATCTTTGGTTATTCCAATCCACTCCACTAATGCAGCCATCCTTAAAACATCTTGGGATTCCCCATCTTCTCTGTAGCGAAACTATTCTATTTGTGCAATTTTTCTCATTAGAATTGAGCTTCTTGAAAGCAAAGTATTGTCATACTCAATGTTTAGCACTTGATATGTAGTAAGCATTTTTTCCCACTATTATTAAATTCACTAATTATTTAATTCATTGGAGGAATTCCTCAATCTGATAAGAGGTTTTGCTGGTCAACTCCCTGCCTCAATATAATTTAAATTGCAAATTTTGGTTATATTTATAAGCTTAGATTTTCAGAAATCAGAAAACATAGGTGACCAAAACATTTATTTTTCTGGTAAACATTCAGCTGTCTTCCTCTTGACAATATAAATTCAAAAAGAGACTTTTTTATTGTTTCAAGTCTCTCATGAATTTTGGCTAGACTCCATTAATACCATTCTATTATGTATTACTTAACTAATCACTTTAAAATATATCTCTTTTGCACCTAGATCTAGAAGAAAAATTCTCTTTTCAGTGTTTTATCAACTGTTTTTCTCTGAAAATGTTAACAAATCAAAAAACCTCTAATTATCATGAAGGAAGGAAGGAAAGAAAGAAGGAAAAAAAGAATTGACAGCTCATATAGTTTATAAAGCCAAAGTAACTGACTGAAACCTTTTTTGACTAAGAATAAAAGTATTATTGTTTTCTTTGTTTTACAGATGAGTTTCAGAATGGTTAACTACCTTGCTCACATTTAAACAGATTTTTAAGTGACAGAGTCTGGGCTCAAATACAATTTGCCTCTACATCTTGGGAAAAGAAGGAAATCTACATATATAGATCATCTTGGGGAAAATGCCTTACAGTCATAATAATGCTTTGTATTTACATGCATTTGGAGGTTTATTAAACACACTTTTCTGCATTACAACAAAGGTGAAGGTTTGCATCAAATGGCACCTTAATGAAGACCTGATTATTAATTTATTTTCCAAAAGCAGGAAACAGTGGTCCCCAGATGACTTGGACTATAATTAAAGCAATGATGAAGTGTATTGATTGGTTCCAAATTTCCTTGTAGGAGTGATTAATTACACCCAGACTTTGAAAAATTCCAAAGGAGATTGCAAAAGATGAGTCTTGGTCTGAAGCCATATGTGGTATATTTTATTCATTCATGTTTTTAAAATTTATTTACTTTTCTCTACATCTTCCCTCCACCTCCAATATTAAAGTAGCATCCCTGGCTATAGAAAGTCTGAGAGACTATGTCTGGTGCTTAAGAAGATTTAAAGAATGACCCTCACTGTGTCACAGCACATCACTAGACACTTTACGATATGCTGGAGACACCCAGTCAATAATTTAGGAGAAAACGATCAATATGTGGACACTACATAATCCTGGACTCAGGGTCCCTGATGGAAGCCTTGGCAGTTTCTCTAATGGTGTGGGGTGATTGGGTGTGCTTTTTTTCTTGATGCTTCAGTGACATAATTTAATGTAACACAGGACTTTTTTTCACTCTTTTGCTACTAGCCCAACTTCAAGGCAGAATAGAGAAACAGCAAATGTCATAGAAGTAAGGGTCATTCACGTCAGAGAGGGAATCAAAATACAGAGACAGTTTCTTCCCCTCTCCTGCCCTTACTCACTAGAATTCTGTCAGCTTTTCTCTTCTGGGCGAAATAAGAAAAAAATGAACAAAATATCATTGTAGTCTTCATTCATCAAACATTTATACTTCAATAATTTAGGGCATCTTGGACTTTATTGTTTTGTTTTATTTTTAAACTCATTTCACTACATTCACTACTACCCATTGATACCTTTTATTCATATGTGATTTATGTTGTATCCTGCCATAACTTTTATATCTACATCTACTCAATGCTCTGAAAATCTTGTCATTGTTTTGCTATTTGTAAGCACCATTTTAATATCTGAGGTCTTCCCTTACTATTGTGTACTCTTGTAAACAACTCCCTTTCCTTTTGCTTCCAATTATACATAGCCTTGATAATACTATTACTTCTGACATAGTAATTTTTTTTATCATATGTGCTACACTACTTAATACAACTTAGTATTATATTTTAAATTGACTACACTTTTGATTTTTCACAGATGATATTCTTTCCACTAAATCCTATGCTGATACCCCATAATGGTATGGAAAAAAATCTGACATCTTCAAAGTCTATCTTGACAGAGTTTACAATCTTCAGGCCCCCTAAAGTTGTAAAAGTTTCAGATATGAACCCAGTGAAGAGCCATATAAAAAGTATTCTAGCTAAGATGAAAGGCTCTCAGGACAATTAAATCTACTGATCTTTTCAGACTCTCCCTCCTCTCAGCAACCTCTCCTCTATTTTCACTTTATCCAAATATATTGATTGATACATAGATAGATGGATGGAGAGATAGATAGATAGATATTATGAATATTATCTGCCAAGACTTAAGATTAGGTCTTGGTACATAATTATTCTCTCATTTGCCAATGAGTTTAGTTGTTGGCTCACAATCTTTCTCTCCACTTCATCTCCTATTTTTTATACTAGGAATGTCATAAATATATCCTGAGGTTCCCTAAAATATTATAATCATCTAGCCTATCAATCTATTCAATTCCTCCATTTATTTCTTTATTCTATTTCAGCTACATATGGAAGAGTTACAACTTTGAACTAGCCATAATGCATAAAGGTTCTACTCCCATGAAAATAACTCTGAAATAGCTGTATCTTAATATCATCATACACAATCTCCTCTCATTACATTTTCTTATATACTTTAGTCTTCCTAAGTCTAATCTTCATCCTCAAAATGACCTCCAACTCCTCTATTTTTCAGTGTTTTCTGAGGACATCATCCCTCTTTTGTCTGTAATCTCTTTTCTGTATCACATTATGAATGCCTTCCTATTCAAGGTTACCTAATACAAAATCTGCTTTCTATGTATCTTATATATTCCTTCATGTATATATATATATATATATATATATATATGTTGATTTTTCTATTAGAATGTAAACTTTTTTTCATTGTGTCCCTGTTAACTGTCATCATATCTAGGAAAAAGTAAATATTTAATAAATATTTTGTTTGATTAAAAAAATAAAAATGATAGGATTTTTTTAAAGATACATTTAACAAAGATAAATGTAAAGTTCTCCCCTTGGGTTCAAAAAATTTCACAATATAAAATTGAGAAAACTTGGCAAAGCAGATAATTGGGCAAAAAATTAAACAATGGAATTTAGTGCTCTATAATTTCAATATGAGTAAACAATATAACATGACAACCAAAAAAATTTAATAGGATCCTAGAAATGAAATAAAAGAACAATAGAGTTTATAATATCCTATGTCCTTGTTAGATCACATCTCAAGCAAGTATTATGTCTATTTCTGAGTGTTTCATTAAGGATGAAACTGATAAACTTGGAAGCATACATAAGGGAATAAAAGGACAAATCTTCATGCAAGAAGGAGAACAGCTGAAAGTAGTGGAGATAATCTAAAAAAGTGGGAATATGATCATATTCTTCAAACATGTGTGGAGCTATATTATGGAAAAGAAATAACCTTGCTAAATTTTTTTGTCAGAAGGCAGAATGAAGAGAAATTGGTAAAGTTAAGGAATGGTTATTAATAAATCACAGCTATCCACAAATGAAGTGTTGGGAGAAAGTGAACTTCAGTATATGTCTTCTAGCAAATTCTAGATGGTCTAGAAGCTTATAAAGGTAAAGTTTGGTCTCAAAGATCTCTGAAATTTCCTATAAGAATGATATTTTATGATTCTGTTCTATAAATGATCATTATGTGGACTCAGCTGTGGTATTGAGGGGTGATGAAGAGAAAAATTATATGTGCCCTAGCATCAAGGAGTTTGTAGACTAGTCAAACCTTACTTGTAGAAGTTATTTTAATTTTTGATTCACCTTTTACTTTCTTTTTTTAATTATCAATATCATATTCTTCTCATTTTTTTGAATTGGTAGGATTAAGAAAATTTAAAACTGAAAAGAATCTTAAGAGATTATTTAATATAACCCTCTCATTTTACTAAACAGTTTAAATTGAAACCCAGAAGAGTTATGGTACTTGCATAAGATAAAAAGATAGTTAAACAGCAAAGCCATAATTCAATTCCAAATCTTCTAATTCCAAACCCAAATGCTTTCCCACTCTACCACCCCACTCAGGAATGACTATAAATTGATATGTTATCACAATTTAATTTCATTTCCATCTTTTTTCTTTTTTTAAAACTTTTTATTTTCAAAGCATATGCATGGATAATTTTTCAACACTGACCCTTGCAAAACCTTGTATTCCAAATTTTCCCCTTTTTCCTCCCACTTCCTCCCCTAGATGATAAGTAATCAAATAGATTAAACATGTTAAAATACATGTTAAATTCAATATATGTATCATATTTATATAATTATCTTGACACACAAGAAAATCAAATCAAAAAAGGGAAAAATAAGAGAGAAAACAAAATGTAAGCAAACAACAACAAAAAGAGTGAAAATGCTATGTTTTGATCCACACTCTGTTCCCACAGTCCTCTCTCTGGGAATAGATGGCTCTCTTCATCACAGAATTACTGGAATTGACCTCAGTTATCTCATTGTCTGAATCACGTCCATTAGAATTGATCATTGTATAATCTTGTTGTTGCCATATATAATGATCTCCTGGTTCTATTCATTTCATTCATCATCAGTTCATGTAAGTCTCTCCAGGCTTCTCTGAAATCATCCAGCTGATCATTTCTTATAGAACAATAATATTTCATAACATTCATATGTTCATAACCATAACTTATTCAACCATTCCCTAACTGAAGGACATCCACTTAGTTTTGTTTCTTGCTACTACAAAAATTGTTGCCATATGTGGGTCCCTTTCCTTCCTTTAATATCTCTTTGGGATATAAACCCAGTAGAAACACTGCTGGATCAAAGGGTATGCACAGTTTGATAGCCCTTTGGGCATAGTTCCAAATTGCTCTCCAGAATGGTTGGGTCAATACACAATTCCACCAATAATGTTTGTGTCCAATTTTTTTTTACATCCCCTCGAACATTCATCATTATCTTTTTCTGTCATCTTAGCCAATCTGAGAAATGTGGTAGCCAATATGACAGGTGTATAGTGGTATCTCAGAATTGTCTTAATTTGCATTTCTCTGATAAATAGTGATTTGGAGCACCTTTTCATAAGACAAGAAATGGTTTTAATTTCTTCATCTGAAAATTGTCTGTTCATATCCTTTGACTATATATCCATTGGAGAATCGTTTGAATTCTTATAACTTTGAGTCAATGAGGCTTTTATCAGAACCTTTGAATGTTAAATGTTTTCACAATTTATTGAGTCCCTTCTAATCTTGTCTGCATTAGTTTTGTTTGTACCAAAACTTTTTAACTTAATACAATCAAAGTTATCTATTTGGTGTTCAATAATGAGTTCCATTTCTTCTTCCGTCAAAAATTCCTTCCTTCTCCAAAGATCTGAGAGGTAAATTATCCTATGTTCTTCTAATTTGCTCTAAAAGAATATCAATTTTTATGCCTAAAACATGAACCCATTTCATTCTTATCTTGGTATATAGTGTAAGGGTGAGTCAAAGCCTAGTTTCTGTCATACTAGTTTCCAATTTTCCCAGCAGTTTTTGTCAAATAGTGAGTTCTTATCCCAAAAGCTATCTGTACTCTATCATTCTGGTAAATGCCTGTGCTGGGATTTATTTATGTTTGTTGTCTAACTTCTAAGGGAAACCCCAGAGTACTCAACTTGTAAACCTGCCAATATGAACTTGGGAATTAGCTCATAGGATAAAGGATATACAATTTCTATGCTTATACATGGATATGATGCACAGCTTTACATATATGTACATAGATAGGTAGGTAAGTAGATAGGTAGAGACTGGGAACTGTTTTATTTATGTAAGCTTTTATTGATAGTTCCTCTTTCTTACATCACTATTGCATACTATGTCCTTCCCTGACAGTCATCCCATATGACACAAGATACTTTTTTTTGGGGGGGGTGGGAATGAAGGCAAAATAAATGATGGATACATTGAAAATGTATTGTACTTGAAGACATTTGCAATGTCTGGTACCTCTGGACCTCCCACATCCTTGAAAGGATGGTTTGGGAGTGTGGTCCCATATTTCTTCATTTGAGTTCTATTTGATCTTTATGATTTTGTTACCTTTACTTTGTATTTATTTATTTTGGATGTGTCATTCTTTCCATTGTTGCAATCACTATGCATATTGCTTTCTTGACTCTTCTTCATTTTCTCTCAGTTCATATAAATCTTTCCATGGTTCTTTATATTCATCACACATATCATTTCTTGCAGCACAGTAACATTCCATTACATTAATTAATATGCCCAGAATTTATTTAGCCAGTCCCCAACTGATGGATATCTTCTTTGTTTCCGATTCTTAGCTATCACCAAAAATGTTGCTAAAAATAATTTGAAGTATATAGAAAATTTTTTCATATAAATGGTTTCCTTGAGGAAACTCTCAATAATGAAGTCTCCAGAATTTTAGTTTATTCATTTGCATAATTCCAAGTTGTTTTCCAAAATGATTGTACTATTTCACAGCTATATATATTATTATAATTATAATTATACTATTGTATAATAATACTATTATAATACTATTAATACTATGAAATAGTATATATAGTATTATATTATAATTATAATTATTCATAGTATATATATACTATATATATATATATTTATACTATTTATACTATAATATACTATACTAATATACTATTTATATGTTTACATACTATTCCTCTAGGAGAATATATGCTTACTAATAGGATAGTTAACTTTTTGTTTAAAGTTTGTCTACAAAGACTCAAACCCAGCACACAGTAGGCACTTAATAAATTCCTGAGGAATAGGATCAGATTCAGGTCAGAATGTGTTTCCAGTTTCTTTCATTTCCTACACAGTACAACTGATAAGATCTAACACATCTCTGTAGTTTGAAGACCAATAGTACAGTTGAAGCAAACCTTACCTGTGGGGCAGAATCTCCTTCAGCTGCATGACATTTTTTTGCTTTAATTTTTCTTTTCCCTCCCAAGTCATCCTTCTACCTTTTGGAAATAGCATGAGAAAAGTGAACCCAGAGAGCTTTCCCCCATTTTGAACTTCCAGGGAGTGAAATAGTCTAATTAGCAGGGTCCTCAGTCCAGGGGTCCTACTTTTGCTAAGGTTCTGGGGCCTCCAGTAATTATCCATGCTGAGATTGGCACAAGACCCTAGGTGTCTGTTCACAGTATTTCAGCCACCTCCAATTGAACAGAAGCTTTACTCTGAGAGGACACAGAGGGTTTTCACTAAACTTGGCTCAGCAGGAAGTCAGTGGATAACTAGGTTGTAGGCAGCAACAAGGAACTCTAAAAGGACTGGAGTTAGCTAGGGACTTTCTGTTCTTTAGAAAGGGACCATTCTTATAGTCATGGGGAAAGGGGTGCAGGTATTGAGAAGAGACTAGAATTTATTTTTTAAAGAAACCAAAATCCTTTAGTACTATTTGCTGCACTAGCACTTAGCTAAAGTTTTAGTCCTGGCTATATCACTAATGGTGGGACTTGGGGAAATTATATAATTTCTCTAAACCTCAGTTTCCTAATCAGTAAAATGAGGAAATTGGACTAAATCATCTCTAAGATCTTCTAAAACTTTATTTTGTATATATGTCATGGACATTTGGTGAAATCTATAGACATCTTCTTATTAAAATGTTTTAAAAAGCACAAAATAAAATACATAGTATTTCAAAGGGTACCAATTACATCAAAATAGTTATCAAAATATTTTTTAAATGAATTTATGAACTTTGGGTTAAAAATACTTGATCCATATTTAACCTATATCAGATTGCTTACTGTCTTGGGGAGAGAGAAGGAAAGGAGAGAGGGAGAGAAATTTGGAACAAAAGGTTTTGCAAAAATGAATGTAAAAACTATTTTTGCATAAATTTGGAAAAATAAAATATAATTTTAAAAAAAGCTTTGCTGCAAAACCCCTTATAGTTCTAGCATTCTATGATTCTAACAACATTTTCATCAAAGTTTCTATAACAGACTTTAAAAATGGAAAGTGAGTTAATCTCAAAATATCCAAAATGATCAAATTAATTTAAAAAATCAAAATAATAAAAAAGTTAATAGTAGCATAATAATCAGAAATATTAATTTACAAATGCAAGGTACATTTCCACCTGGAAGAATATGCCCAGCACTGGTTTTCATTCCTTAGGAAATACATAATTCTCCATAAGTTTTCCTTAAGAAGATATAGAAAAAAAAGGAAATGATAATAATTTAAAAAAAGAAGAAGAATGATTTTTCATAGGAAGAATCACTAACACAATTAATTAGGCTGAGGGAAGTTAGGTTCAAAGTCTAAACCATCACAATGACTTCCTTCAAGTCTCAACTAACGGCATGCTATAAAGAAGAAGCTTTTATTACTTCTCTCTCTTTTTTTTTTTGAACTCCTTCCTTCTGAGATCATCCTCAATTTATCCTGAACATATTTTATTTGCACATAACTACTTGCACGTTGTCACTCCCATTAGAAAAGAAATCCTTGAAAGTCAGGGCTGTTGTTCAATCTGCAAATAAGGATAATAATACATGCAGTATTTATCTCACATGGTTATTGCAAGGATCAAAGAAGATAATGTATGGAAGGCTCTTTCTTAATCACTCAGGGCTCCAGTTTTCTTAAGGAAAAGATTTTATCAGGTGATCTCTGAGGTCCTTTCTAATTCTTGAATTATGATTCTATGATTAGATTATCTCTAAGGTCACCCCTAGCTTTATATTAACCAATTCAATTGTGTCTCTGTTGAAGGTGGAATCACAAAACAGTTCTACTCCCTTTATCATTTTGTATCCCATTCACCATGTAACTCTTTTTTTTTTTTTAACACTTCCCCTTATCATATTTCTCTCTGTTCTATTTGATGGAAATCAGAACATATGTGGGGGGAGGAGGGGAAGGAGACAAGATGTCAGAGAAGGCACATGCGACTTTCTGAGCTCTCTCATACCCTCACTATCAGTTATTAAATTCAGCCTCAAAAATAGTGCTTGACTGGTAAAATTCACAAAGATTGGAAGTGCAACAATTTACCACCCAAAGATAATCTGGAAGATCTCCAGAAAAGGTTTGTCCTGAGCAGTGGGAACAGATCTGCGCAAACAGGGATAGAGAATTAGGGGCTAGCATATTGAGGAGACCAGGCAGAGGTGGCCTCTGTGGCTAGAAAATTTACAAAGATGACTCTGCCATAGGCTAAGTGCTCTGGTCTGCTTGCAAAGCAGGGGACCAGCAGAGAAATTAAAGCCAAAGATAGAGGGTACTCTAAAAATGCCAGAACCTAACAAGACCTGGCTATACCCACCCAAAACCAGAAGTGACTCAGCACAGACCACAGCACAGCTGTGCAGCCTCATTCTGTAGCACAGGGGTCTAGCAAGCAGTCACTAATCTGCACGGCAGGGGAGCACAGCCCAGGGCAGCCTTTAATCTGCATGGGGAGGAGGGGTGTCGGCCTCGGGCAATAGAACTTCTGCAGTGTGACTGCTTCCCTGGGTAGAGTCACTTCCAGTGCCATGTGGGACTATTTGCTGGGCAACTGCTAAAACCCACAGCCCCACAGTGGGCTTTGGCTTGGGATAGTGACACTTTCACTGCTCAGTCTCTAGCCCCAGGGCAGTCACTAATCCCTCCAGTGGGGTTCTTCACTGGGCACTTCCACAGCCTGGCAGTGATACTCAGGCCTAGTCACTTCTGGTAGGGAACTTTTTCCCAGAGGACTTCCATACTTCACTCTTTGCAGCTCATTGGCAGGACAGCTACTGTCCATATACCTATTCCTGCTCTGCAGAGGAAGCTGGTAACCTCCTTGCCCTGAAGGCAGACCCTAAAGGTTTTAAAAAAAAATTAGTAGAAAAATCAAAAGGACGATCGATAGCTTCTATACAGAAAGAGAGCAGGTTTTCAACCCCAAGAAGACTAATTGCAGACTGTCTCCAGACAATATCCCAAAGGGGGATGTAACCTGGTCCCCATTACACAAAGCTCTCCTAGAAGAGACTATTAAAAATCTTAAAAGAGTGCTAAAAGAAAAATGGGGAAAAGAAAGAGAAGCTATGCAAGAAAGTAACAAATTACTGAAATGTGAACTAGAAAAGGTAAAGAACTCCTAGGAAGTGCAGGGAAACAGAAATTGTGAATTGGAAAAGGTAAAGAACTCCCAAGAAAGTAGGATTTATGAAATGGAAAAGATAAATAAATCCCAAGAAAGTAGGAAATTTTCTATCTCTAGAGCCCACTTATATAAAATACGGAAAGCAAAAATCAATGAATTAGGCTTGCAACTAAAAAAACTAGAAAAAGAGCAAATTGAAAAACTCCAGTCAAACACTAAACTTGAAATTCTAAAAATAAAAAGAGAGATTAATAAAATTGAAAGTAAAAAAACAAACAAAAAAAAACTATTGAATTAATAAATAAAAGAAAGAGTTGGTTCTATGAAAAAACCAACAAAATAGATAAACCCTTGGTAAATTTGATTAGAAAAAGGAAAGAGGAAAATCAAATTGTTAGTCTTTAAAATGAAAAGGGAGAACTTGCCACTAATGAGGAGGAAATTAGAGCAATAATTAGGAGTTACTTTGCCCAACTTTATGTCAATAAATTTGATAACTTAAATGAAATGGATGAATAGCTTCAAAAATATAGCTTACCCAGAATAACAGAGGAAGAAGTAAATTGGTTAAACAGTCCCATTTTAGAAAAAAATAAGTAGAACAATCTATTAATCAACTCCTTAAGAAAAATCCTCAGGACCAGATGGATTTACATGTGAATTCTACCAAACATTTAAAGAACAATTAACTACAGTGCTATATAAACTATTTGAAAAAATAGGAATTGAAGGAGTCCTACTAATTCTTTTTATGACACAGACATGGTACTGATACCTAAACCAGGTAGATTGCAAATAGAGAGAGAAAATTAAAGAACAATCTTCCTAATGAATATTGATGCAAAAATCTTAAATAAAATAATAACAAAAAGATTACAGAAAATCATGCCCAGGATAATACACCATGACCAAGGAGGATTTATACCAGAAATGCAGGGCTGTTTCAATGTTAGGAAAACTATTAGCATAATTGACTATATCAATAACCAAATTAACAAAAACCAAATGATCATCTCAATAGATGCAGAAAAAGCATTGGGTAAAATCCAACCTCCATTCCTATTAAAAACACTTGAGAGTATAGGAATAAATGGACTCTTCCTTAAAATAGTCAGTAGCATCTATTTAAAAGAGTCAGAAAGCATCATATGTAATGGAGATAAACTGAACCATTCCCAATAAGATCAGGAGTGAAAAAAGGTTGCCCACTATCAACCATTACTATTCAATGTTGTATTGGAAATGCTAGCTCGGCAATAAGAGTTGAGAAAGAGATTAAAGGCATTGGAGTAGGTAATGAGGAAACCAAATTATCACTTTTTGCAGATAATAATATGGTATACTTAGAGAACCCCAGAAATTCTACTAAAAATCTATTAGAAATAATCCATACCTTTAGCAAAGTTGCAGGACACAAAAGAAACCCACATAAGTCATCAGCATATATATATATATATATATATATATATATATATATATATCACTAACAAAATCCAACAGTTAGAGTTACAAAGAGAATTTCCATTTAACTATCAATAGTATAAAATATTTGAGAATCTATCTGCCAAGGGAAAATCAGGAACTATATGAGCAAAACTACAAAACACTTTCCACACAAATAAAGTCAGATCTAAACAACTGGAAAAATATTAAGTGCTCTTGGATAGTCCGAGCAAATATAATAAAATGACCGTACTATTAATCTATAATACTACCAACCAGACTCCCAAGACACTATTTTAATGACCTAGAAAAAATAACAAAATTCATATGGAAGAACAAAAGGTCAAAGTTTTCAAGGGAACTAATGAAAAAAAAAAAAAAAATCAAATGAAGGTGGCCTAGCTGTACCTGATCTAAAACTATATTATAAAGCAGCAGTCACCAAAACCATTTGGTATTGGCTAAGAAATTGACTAGTTGATCAATGGAATAGGTTAGGTTCACAGAACAAAATAGTAAATAACTATAGCAATCTAGTGTTTGAAAAACCCAAAGATCCCAACTTTTGCCATAAGAATTCACTATTTGACAAAAACTTCTGGGAAAACTGGAAATATACCAATTTCTGCCATACCAGGCAGAAACTAGGCATGGACCTACACTTAACACCATACACCAAGATAAGATCAAAATGGGTTCATGATTTAGGCATAAAGAACAAGATTATAAATAAATTAGAAGAACACAGGATAGTTTACCTCTCAGATCTGTGGAAGAGGAAGCAATTTGTGACCAAAGAAGAACTAGAGATCATTATTGATCACAAAATAGAAAATTGTGATTATGTCAAGTTAGAAAGGTTTTTATACCAACAAAACTAATGCCCACAAGATTAGAAGGGAAGCAATAAACTGGGAAAACATTTTTACAGTTAAAGATTCTGATAAAGGCCTCATTTCCAAAATATATGGAGAATTGACTCTAATTTATAAGAAATCAAGTCATTTTCCAATTGATAAATGATCAAAGGATATGAACAGACAATTTTCAGATGATAAAATTGAAAACTATTTCTACTCATATGAAAGGGTGGTCCAAATCACTACTGATTAGAAAAATGCAAATGAAGACAACTTGGAGATACCACTACAAATCTGTCATATTGGCTAAGATGACAGGAAAAGATAATGATGAATGTTGGAGGGGATGTGGGAAAATGGGGACACTGATGCATTGTTGGTGGAGTTGTGAATGAATCCAACCATTCTGGAGAACAATTTGGAACTATGCTCAAAAAGTTATCAAATTGTGCATACCCTTTGACCCAGCAGTGTTACAACTGAGCTTATATCCCAAAGAGATATTAAAGAAGGGAAAGGGAACTGTATGTGAAAAAATGTTTGTAGCAGCCCTTTTCGTGGTGGGTAGAAACTGGAAATTGAATAGATGCCCATCAATTGGAGAATGGCTGAGTAAATTGTGGTATATGAATGTTATGGAATATTATTATTCACAGAGAATCTTGGAGAGACTTACATGAACTGATGCTTAGTGAAATGAGCAAAACAAAGAGATCATCATACACTTGAACAACAATACTATATGAGGATCAATTCTGATGGAAGTGGATACCTTTGGCAATGAGAAGATCAAATTCAGTTCCAATTGATCAGTGATGAACAGAAACAACTACAATCAGAGAAAGAACACTGGGAAATGAATGTGACCTGCTTGCATTTTTGTTTTTCTTCTCAGGTGGTTTTTACCTTTCTAAATCTGATTTTTCTTGTGCAACAAGAAAATTGTATAAATATATACACATATATTAATATATGTGTACTTTAACATATTTAACTTGTATGAGACTGCCTGCCATCTAAGAGAGGGGGTGGAGGGAAGGAAGGGAAAAGGTGGAACAGAAGGTATTGCAAGGGATGGTGTTGCAAAATTACCTATGCATATGTTCTATCAATAAAAAGTTATAATAATAAAAAAATGTTTTAGAAATTTCTTAATATTTATTTAACAGCCACAATAGCAACATTCATTTGAATAGTCTCATACTTTTTAAGTGTTTGTTTCCAATATATAATACAACCACCTCAAGGCAGGTAGGTAGGATAGATTGTTATCCAGGTTTACAAAGGAGAATGAAATATAAAACTTAAGAAAGTTATCCATGTTCATTCAATGAATAACTCCTGTGTTCTTCCATTAATACCATATTGATTCTGTAATGTAATTGGTCAATGCTTGAATTTTCCAATGATTTTGAAAGTCTCCAATATATTTTCTATGTGTCAACTTGGCTAGTAATAATTAACATAGCAAAATATATAAAATATTTCCCAAAGGGAAAACAGTGGGAAATGCCAAAGATAATAAATAACACCTGCAGGAAAAAAAGAACAAATTCTATGCTTGTAGTTCATTATGTTAAATCATAGAATAGTTAGCCAAGTTAAGAGTAGATTTTGTTCTATCTTTAAAAATATGAGTTCCATATTGATTGCCTCTTTAAATAAGATTAATTCATAACATTTCTCATTTAATTACTTTATCTGTTTTGGACCATTAGATTCTACTCAAGAATATAGCTTTTATGATGAATTAAATTGTAGAGTTTTATATTGACATTAAAGTTAATTTTTAATTCTGGCAAAAATTCTGTTCTATACCATTCAATTCCTTCAATAGTGCTGAGTAGATGAGTCCTGGGATATTTCAAACTCTCTATGAAACAATTGTATCACAGCCAAATTGAGAGAAGATATCTCTGAGTTGTTTAGGGATAAGGCAACAATACTGACTGGAACAATCTCATCTAGGAATAAGTTTAGTTTATTGAGATATGTTCCAGTAAATATTCATTAAAGGAAAATTTTTGATAAGATTCCTCATTAGAAATGGGAAAAGTCTGCTTTGATGCCTTGCAAGAGAGAAACTCACAACTGCTTTAATTTTCTTAGTAGTCAATGTTAAGGTGTTTTCCAGAAGATACTTTATTTTAGAGATATTCAAATTAATTATCAAAGACAATCAAAAGTCTGACTCCCTAGGCTGAATCTGAAAGATGCATCATTTTTCAGGTCCCCTTTATGCTGTATTCTATGAAAGGGATCCAGGAGAATACATGATCTGTTGATGGACCTAAGGACCAACAAACCTGGAAGAACATAGACATAACAGAGGAGCTCTTCAAAATAACTGTGTGGACATATATATGCATATATTGTATTTAACTTATACTTTAATATATTTAACATGTATTGGTTAACCTGCCATCTGGGGGAGGGGATGGGGGGAAGGAGGTGAAAAATTGGAATAAAAGGTTTTGCAATTGTCATGCTGAAAAATTACCCATGTATCTATCTTGTAAATAAAAAGCTATAATAATTAAAAAAAAAAATAGAGGAGCCCTTGATTGCCTCTTGAAGGATTAGAAGCTTGGGACATGACACATAAAACATATATTAAGAAAAGTAGGAAAGATCAAAGGCTAATTATCCAAGTACTCCAGAAGTTTGCTTGCATCATTTATTCCCACAATCACTGACTCAGCTCTTCTCAGCAACACAATAATTTAAGATAAGTGCAAAGAACTTAAGAAGAGAAATACTATCCACCTCCAGATCGATGGGTTCTGAATGCAGATCGAAGCATATTTTTTTCACTTTATTCTTGTGTTTTTTTTTTCCTTTGGATCTGTTTCTTCTTTCATAATTGTGACTAACCCAGAAATATGTTTTAAATGAAAGTACATACATAATCTGTATTCAACTGCCTACTATTTTCAGAAGAGCGAAGAAGAGAAAGGAAAGGAGAAAATCTGAAATTCAATCTTACAAAAATTAACGTTAAAATTGCTTTGATAAGTAATTGAGAAAAATTGTAAATTGAGAAAAATGAAAATATATATATATATATATATATTTTAAAGTTATAGGTTATAGGGACATATTATATAAAGTCTATGGAAGTTAAGGAAAATGGGAAATACATTATAATTTTGCCGGGATTAGAAATACAACTTACCGGTACCTAAATTTTTCAGATTTCACATTCTTGCATGGCAACTAAAGAAGGGAGTTCAGTATGGAAAAGAATCTTGATGTCACTATAATATAGGATAAACTAAAGTACTTATGGATGTGATTCATGGAGAGAAGACTTAAACAAGTCATGAATGACTTTCAAATATTTAATGACTACTGCATATTTGAGGAATTAGACTTGCCTTGTTCAGGTACAGGAAATAAAAACTAAAAGTACCTAGTTATTAAATTATAGAGAAGGTGATAGGCTTTAATTCAAGGAGGAGAGGGAAAAGCTATTTAAAGAAGGATGGATTGTATCAGAAGATACTGGGTTCTCCTTTCTTTGAAATATAAGGTAAAAATCTAAATTAAATTTTGAATATGTATTTAAAAATAGTTTTTTTTTTCCAGGTTCAACTGGTACTCCATGATCTCTGAAGCCTTTTACAATTGTGAAATAATGTGATTTGATGTCACATTTATAGTAATTTTTATATAAATTTATTTATTTTATACATATTTGTTTGAATCCTTACAAAGTGATGTCAGTTGCCTAATTTAGCATGGTACTTAGCAAATTCTGTAGCTCACTAATGTATTTAAATACTCATTGGAATTCATACTTTTGGGAGATTCACAAGTCAGTATTCAGTATGAGATTCACAAGTCAGAAACCCACAATCCCACTCTCTCAGAGGAGGAGTCAACCTTCGAGAGAGCATTAAAAACAGCTGAGCTCAGTCAGCAGGGTTCAGTTGAAAAGATTGAGAGGAAAGCGTTGATCAGTTCAGAAGAAGCCTGCTCTTGGAGGCAGAATCAGATTCATTCACTTCATCTCACACCACTGTGGTGGCTAGGCTCCTGAACTTCCCCCACTGAGACCAAAGCTGAAAGACTCTCCAGAAAGCTGCCCAGCCCTAGGCAAGGAGACAAGACTCAGAAGGAGAAAATAAACATTTGGATTTTATCAGCTGGCTGCATTTGAGGTGATTATTACTCTGAACTGAAATTAAGGCTGCCTCCAGAAAACCTCCCCAATAAACCTGTTCCCAGAGAACCATCATATATTATACAAAAGAAGAAAACACCACATATATTTATATATGTAATATACATATATTATATATATATATATATATATATATTTATCTTATATAAATTTATTGATTGATTGATATGATTTATAGTCATTTTTTTTAAACTAATGCTTATCATTGCTTATCCTCCTTGTGGTCTAAGAAGTAGATTTTACTTTATAAATATTTTCAGCCCTCATTCCTCAAATAGGAAATGACTTCGCATAGGAGGCAGCTAAGTGACATAATAGTTTCAATCCATTTCCTGAGTCAGGAAGAACTGAGTTCAAATAGGAGTCTTCTAATATTAGCTAGGCCAACACTTCTATGACATTTGGTTACCTAACTTCTGCCAAAATTCCTTTTAGTTATGAAGTCCCCAACAGAATTTACATTCCACTGATTCCAAGAATAAAATCTGTATGGAAACTTTATGAAACCACTAGAGTAGATAAGACTCTGATAAATAGTAAGTAACAGGCAGACTTCTTTTTATAGAAACACATATTCAAACCTTTGTGTATATGCAAACATTTTGTAAAGGCAGGTAAAAAATCAAAGATGCAACATAAGAAAGAATCTGTCATGAGGCTACTGGGGTTTGTGATTCACTCGACTCTGCTTTCTTGTGAGCATTACTCCCAGGTTGTTTATTTATTGCCGATTTTTAATTGCCATCTCTATTGTTCATTCACCTTCCAGCCCATTCAATCTGATCATTGCTGAAAGGCAGCAGCTCCAAAGGGCTAGAAAATAGGATCTAAGGAACAAAGTAAGTTACAGGTTCTGTTGCTTTACAGTAATTGAGAGGGAGTTTGATAGATGCTGAAGGAACTTTTATGTCCAGTATGTTCATTTTATTTCATCTGTCAATATTGTTTTCCCTTTGGGCCTTTAAACCATTGTGCAAAGGGAAAAAAAAGGGGAAAACAGTCTTACATACTTTGCATTTCCATTTCCAATTTCCTTTTATCATTGTATTATTTTATCAAAAGTTTTTTTTTTTTTCAGATATATGTTTTCAAAGGCTTATCTGAAGTTCTAAATATGATGTAGCATAGTTTTGGAGGCAGCATGTTGCAGAATGAAGAATAATGAATTTGGAGCCAGAGCAGCTTGGGTCAGATACCAGCTCTAACATTTACTATGTGATCTTCAGCAAGCAACTTAGCATGTTTAGGGGTCAATTTCCTTCCCTATACACTAAAAGAGTTGGACTAGATTTCTTCAAAAGTTCCTTCTAAGTCTATATAGATTCACTGAACTATTTCTCCTTAGAGAATGCATCTTCGGTTTTAAAATGAGATTTAATTAAAGCAAAAAAAAATCAATAAGGCATTTTTTCAGGTGATTTTTCAAGTAATATAGCTAGTCCACATGATTTTTATACATACAGATATATATACATATATGTGTTCATGTGTGTTTAACAGTTTCTTTCCTACACACATACATACGTCTCTTTGGATACACATATCCATATATACATGTGTGTGTGTATATACATACATGCACACTAAATTTGCAGAAATTTTCCTGGAGCTTAATCTCCTCTTAAGTTCATTTTAGGTAAATTTCTTCAAGATGACATAGAATGTTGACTTTCCCCACTCACCTCAAATTATATACTCTTAAAGAGATCTTAAAATGTTCTTTGGTTTGGGGACCAAGCTTCTTCCTAGGTGAAAATGCTGGGTGAAGCCATCATGGATTATGTAACTGAGCAATGACTGAGACAGCAGTTGTATTGATTGTGCCGGAATGTTCTGTACAATGAGCTCCATGCTCTCATCATGAGTCTCAGGAAAGTCATTTCTTATGCTAATTTTCTCCCTCAACTGTGTATCCAATTTAATGTATCATTTGATATTCTGGTGCACTGCACATGCCCCAGATTTGGATAATGGATTGAATGGAGATGGGGGATAGCACAGCCTTATCCTCCTCACAAGAATGGTAATGCTCATTCACCAATGACATTGGCACTATGTTAAAATGGTTGATGCAACATGCTCCCTTTATTTTCTCCCAAAAGATTTTCAAGAGAAGCCACATGTCTATTCAGAGGTGGGCATGGCAGATTTGGGAGCAGGGAGGATAGGGGTAAAAGTTCCATATATATTAGTTTTCGAAGGAAAATGGAGGTACAAGCAGCATATTTCTGTAGCCACAGTGGAAATTCTTGTGAATGACTGAGCTAAATTCTTCCCACTGTTTATGTCCCTAAAATAGGAGTGAAAGATAGTATAGACTACTGCTAGGAATTATAGACAGATTTCAAATACTTGGATGATGCTCTCCTCTGTATTATTAAATAGTTTTGTCACCTAGGGCTGAGCTTCATCACTTGTAAAATGAACAATAATATTTATGCTATCTACTTCACAGGGTGGAAGTGAGAAAAGTATTTTGCAAATCATGAAGTATTACAGAGAGTTGGAGCTATTTATTCTTTTAAAAAACTTTTTTAAAAGGATATTCTCTGTAAGCCATTGTACTAGGTTCTGATGATACAAAATTCATTCAGTCTCTGCTCTCAGGGGACTTATAATATAATAAGATTTAATTCAATGCCTTCAAATGATATATATTTATTAAGTACCTACTATGGGTAAATGTATGCACATTCACACACAAATAACTCTATCCTCAATACATTTTCATTTTACTGAAGGGGAAGCATAAAGGGAAAGGTAATAAATTGAATGTCTATATGATCAAAATAGTCTAAGTAATATGAAGAGGAAGAGAAGACCAAAAATAAGGACAAGGAAGGAGAATGATAAGTTCTCAGAAATTGACACTTGCATTGAACCTTGAAATGAAATGAGAGTGCTAGAGGTGAAGATGAAAATTCATGTTAGGGAGCTTAGCTTACATAAATGCAAGAAAGTAGTAGACTAGGGAACTGATTCCATGAACTGCTAAAATCTGTTTAATTGAATATTATGAGTATGGAAAAATAATAAGGGAAATGTTGCTTTGTATGGTGTCATTGAAATTTTTTTTTTTTTTAAGGAAAATGATATTATCAAACATATAACTTAGGAAGATCACTTTAGTAGCTCTAAGGAAGATGGATTGGAAAAAGGTAGCAATTTTGAACTATTATGCTAGTGTAGACAAAAATTGATGAGTTCCTGACTTTTGAGGGTAAAACTATAAATGAAATTAACAAAGGTAGATATGAGAGCTGTTGTGAAAGGAGATTCAGTAGGATTTGGCAACTGATTGGATGTGTGAGGTAAGTGGTACAAAAGAATTTAAGAATAATCAAAGTTGATGAACATGAGTGACCAGACAATGCTGCTGTAATCAATAGAAATCTGAAGAAGAGGACTGGCATCAGGAGAAAATGAGTACTATTTTAGATAAGTTTATTTGGAGAGGCTTTTGGAACATACAGATCAAGAAAGGAAATAAAGAAAAGACAAAGGGAGGGAAAAGAAAGGAAATGAGGGAAAAAAAGGGAAATGAATGGGAGGAAGGAAGAAAAGGATTAAAATTTTGTAAAAGTACTTAGTGGAGAAATATGCAAAATATCACTAGGTAAAATGTGATGAAAGAAAGGAGAAACAGAAAATTCTTTAAGAAAATATGAGACTAGGCAGAAAATCCAATTTTAGCTGAGATGGGAGGGTGAGTAATAAATAAGGAAAGAGTTTATGCTAGTTCCTAAGTTAGATTATGAAGAACAAGGTTATGTGGAGATGAGAAAGAAGTGCTTTGAAGGTATGAGAGAAATTCTGTATGAATTGCTGAAGATGGGAGACAGCAAAAAAAAAAGCAGGCCAATATGTCTTTGACAGAGAGAGTAAACATGAATAATATGAATTAATAATCCTAATAACTAACTTTAAAATATACAAAGTATCATAACCACTGCCTCATCTGATTTTTCCAACAGTCCTATGAGGTAAAATATTCTTATCCCCCATTTTATAAATGAGGAATCTGAGGAATGAAAAGGAACAATTTATATAAGCAGTGTCACATAGCTAGTATATGAAACACGATTCCAACTCAGATATTTCTGACATTAAGAATATTACACTGTCCATAGGCAATCCTTGCAAACTTTTGATTAAGAGATTAACCAGCTCAGACATGTGCATTGGAAATCTTATCTTCTTAGCACTCTTTCTGTGTCTGTCTGTCTGTGTCTGTCTGTCTCTCTCTGTCTCTGTGTATGTGTGATATGTATGTGAGAGTGAGAGACAGAGACAGACAGACAGAGAGAGAAAGACAGAAACAGAAACAGAAGTGGAGATGGAGACAGAGATGCAGAATGAGAGCAATTGATTGATTGGCAGCTAGGTGGTCCATGATGGATAAAGCACTAGATCTCAAGTTTGGAATGCTTCATATTAAATTTGGTCTCAGATCCCTAAAAGGAATGCTATTGTCTGCCTCAGTTTTCTCATCTTCAAAATGAGCTTAATAATAGCACCTACCTTTTAAGATTATAGTGAGGATGAAATGAGATATTATTTGTAAAGTATTTTGTAAAATTTAAACTGTATATTTTGTTATTAGCTTATGTGAGAAGGGGAAGACAAGAAGGAGATAGACTGGTAAATATGGTATTCAAATAATTCAAGAAAGATGAGAAAAATTTCTATTAGGTTGGCGGCTATGTGATTGAAGAAGAACAGAATTGACAGAAGAGAGGGGGATCCTCAAAATAGAATTCCTAAGGCTTGGCAGCAGTTCCTTGGCAGCATTGACACAATGAAGTAGAGGAAGAAGACTTTAAAGTTATCACATCTGAGTAATTTGGAAAAATAGCAGGAACATAGAATAGACAATCTTTAAAATGAGGGTCAAGTTCTGTAGAAGGAAATATTGAGTTCAGGACATGTTGAGTTTGAAATGCTATTTGTTTATCTAGATAAAGTTGTCTAATAAGAAGATGGAATTACAAATATTGGGATGCATAGGAAGATATGGGATAAATATATAAAAGTGAAATTGAAATTGCTAGAGTAAAGAGTTAGGAGGGAAGAGAACAAAAGATAGTGTTGGAGGACAGTATGCTAATGGCTCAAGTGAAAGATATGTAACAACAAACTACAGAATCAAAAGTTAAAAAAAAAGTCATGGAAGCAAAAATATTATCCAGAATTAAAGTATATTATTTACAAGCTGATGTGAAATCAATCTGAAATGTTGAAGTTTAAAATGAGAAAATTCCATTAAATTTGGCAAATAGGTCACTAATGTCCTCATAAAGACAGTTTCACTAGGAATACGGGGGTCAGAATTCAAGGCTTCATTGAGATGAAAAATAATAAGGAAATAGAGACATTCAGAGTAGATATCTCAAAATTTAGCTATGGATGGGCAGGAAAGTTATAGGACAATAATTTGATGAGTAAGGTTATTTCGGAGTAAGGTAGTTCTGAATATATTTGAAGGCAGCAGGAAAGAATTCAAATATAAAAAGATATTGATAATGAAAAAGAGTAAACAATGAAACAAAGTCAAGGCAGAGTCAGGAAATGTGGAGATCAAGGGGACAGGTGAAGCTTTGGCAAGGAATATGTTTACTATATCTTCCAAAGCAAGGAAGAAGAAACAAAAAGAGATGTTTGGCATAATGCCTAGGATATTGACTCTGGAGTCAGGGATATTTGGTTTGGAAATAGTGTCCTTAGAGGGATAGTGGAACTCAGGATCAGTCATTTAATCCTATTGATCTCTAAATTTTCTCGTATGTAAAACAGGTATTCTATATTATGCCACTTGCCTCATTGATATTGTGAGGTTAAAATGGATGGTCTATAATTATGTGAGTGGAACAATTTCATTACAGTCAAGGGATTGTGTTTGGGAAGACAGGCAGCACCATGTTAGGCAGAGTCCCTCATGAAAGACTTGAAGCCAGATTCAGCATTTTTATCTGTGTATATTGTGGTCTTCCCTACTTTTACAGGCAGGGGTGAGGTAGTGAGAACAAACTGGGAGAATTTTATACTTACATATTCATACCCATCAGGATTAAGTCACTCAGAGTACAAGTATTTTTTTAAGTTAAATATTCAATTAAAAGCTATAAAAGGAAGCAGTGACAGCAACTCTGAATTGGAATCATTTTAAAGAGGCATCTTGTATTTTGCCCTGAAGGTCAGGCAGTCTTCTGAAATTCTAGCAAGCCAAGATGAATTAAGAATTCTCCAAACTAGAGCTCTCTGGAGAATCCACATTGCCTCTAGGTCCCTAAAGGTGGAATGTTTGAATAATTAGCCTTAGTGATTGCTTCATTGGTGCATTGAGAGAAGAACAATGCCTGAAGTGAAAGGGGTCAGATTATTCAAGACCTTCTATAATAATCCAATACTATTAAGATGTTGGCAAATACCCTACTTGATAAAGATCCCAAATGGCTACTAAATCAAGTCTAACCTAACATTAGATCAAGCCACAGTCTATTTAGGCCTTAGATTATTTTCTTTCTCTATTTCCGATTGATATATACTTTCTACCAGGTAAATTTTTATATTGTCTACCAATTACATTATATTCTTTCCTCTGTGTCTTGGAGACCCAAGCACACTACCTTGCCAAAAATATGGTGAACATTATCCTTTCTTTTTTGCCTATTCAAATTTTGATCAATTTTCAATGTCCATCTCAAGTCCAAACATTTTGTATTTATTCATTGTATATTTAGTGTATTGCATATTTATTGCTTGTCTTTCCCATTAGATTTTAAGTTCCTTGAATCAAGATTGTTTCTTTTTTTTTTTCTTTTTTTGCATTTTTATCTCCTGTGCTTAGCATGTAGTAGACACATAATAGATGTTAATTGATTGAAGAATTAGACTTCTTCTGCTTGTCCTTTAATGAGCAAATTGGTGCAAATTCTAAAGAGGAATATTCTGTTTGATATAGGAAAAACTTTTTAATCATTAGGTTCAAAAGTGAAATGAATGCCTTGGAAAATACCAGATTTCCAATTGTCTAAAATTGTCAAATAAAGGCCAAATGACTACTAATAAGGAATAGTTATTTTAGGGTTTCTTTCCAGGCATGATTTGGACAATGATCTTTTGAGGTTCTTTTAAAATTGTATATTTTTTTATTATCAGTCTTTGGAGAAAAATACTCATCAAACAGGTTGGAAAAAAAGGTTCAAGATATCAGTAATAAAGTCTTTCATAGTTGAGACTAATTTAAACATTAAAAAAAAAAAAATAGTAAATTCCCAAATTGGAAACTTGTACATAGACATTACTGCTAATAGATTTACATTCTGACCAACTTGTCTGTGTTGATCTCTAGTATACAAAATTGGAGAATTTTATAGGTCAATTTTGCAGGTAATGTAGACCTGAATAAAAATCTTGCTACCATGCAATTACTACCATGGACAAGTTACTTAACAAGTGACTCAGTTTCATTGGGTAAAATTTGACATTTGTCTATGACAGTATCCCATCTTCCTACAATTTCTACTTATTTCTAAGTTCTGACTTAATGATTTCTGATATATGTGAGTTGCTGTGTTCTTGATTCTTTTTTCTAAACAGCTACATAGTCAAGGCCCAAGGGTGCATTAGACTAGCTCATATACCTGATAAAATGAAAGCCCATGTTAAATTTTCAGTGTGAGCATTTTATACTTCTGAAATCAATAAATGTTATAAACCAGGCCTTGATTTATTGTTTTATTCATTGTGTAAACTTAAAATGATAGAGAAGTAGCAGTAATGCAAATGCTTAAAAGTGTGTTTTGTTTTGCTTGTTTTGTTGTTTTTTGCTAGAAAAAAAGCAACAATTGGTTGTTTGGTTTGTTTGTTTGTTTGTTTTTATTTGTTTTTTCCAGAGAGGCTATTGTTAAGTATTTATCAATACCACTGTAATAGTTCCTCAACTTTCACTTATTTCTTGGCATTCCTCATATTGCTTCTATCATCCTATTTATATTTCTCCTATGATCTTAGCATTATCCACACAAGATACATTTTTTCCCAGTTCATTGCTCCCATTTTTCCAGTGATTGAATTGCTATGATAATGGTATAGACAACCCATGTAGGAGGAAGATCCTCTATTCAGAAAGTCCCATTTTCCAAGCAAAGAGACTTCAAATATTTGTTTTGATCATATTTTCTTACCTATTGCTCTTTAACTGAATATATAATTGTTTATTAACTGACAGAATGGTTTTCCCTCTTCAAATGATCTCATTATTGCCTCTTCCTTTCTCCTTCTCTCTGGCTTTGGTCTTATGTTACGGTGTTGAATATCTGAATCAAAAAAGTCTCTTATTCCTGCTTCTCCACCCCCCCTAACCTCCTCTCCCATGTGAACTCCTTGACATTTGCTTATTTATCTTTGTGTTACTTACTGTAACTCCTTAGTCCCCTTAACTCTCCTTCTTTTCTTTTCTATCTTTCTCTTTTCTCTGTAATGTCATTCCTGCTTGTTAGTCTTCAAGGAGAATTGTAGAAGCAGTAAAGCCAAGTGAAAATGAATGATCAAACCCTCTGGTGAGAGCTGGTACCCTTTGACTTAATACCCTTTGACTCTCAGGAAAGTTCCAGCCCTGGCTGAAATCTGTTTCCGAATAGAAGCAAGCCAGCCACCACTGCCTTTTCAAGGCATTAATGCTGTCAGGTGGAAGTGGGCTTTAAACATTTCATTCAGATCGATTTATTCAAAAGTGTTTAAGGTTCAGCAAAGTTTACTACCACAGATGTGGTTGGGGACCTTTTACAGTTTATCATAATGTTTGATCAGTTGCAATGGGATATAAACTCAGGTGAAATCAAGGAAAGGTGGGGGGGGGGGGGGAATTAAAACTTTGATTCTCTGTTTTTCTTCCTCTTCCCTCTTCTCTCTAAAGATGAAATTGTTTGCCTGCCACTTGTGGTTAGCCAGAATCAGGGAGAGAGTTTTCATAAGAGAGTTTCCATAATACTCTGGGTGGGTTAAAGTTTATGAAGATTTTAAATCTTTTCTCCTAGCTTGAATTATCTCTGATTTTTGCCCAGCCCTGTCTCCAAAGAAAGCAATAAGCCTGTCAAAGGAGGAATTAATTAAGCAAATCAATCAGTCAGTTTTATTAAGGAATTACAAAGCCCAAGTGGAGCATTAATTATTCAGATAATGGGACATCTCTGAGCCTTTCTTTTCAATTATTGATAAGCTGCTATCTATCATCCTGACTGCTTTAGTACTGATTTAGTTGTGAATGAAGCCAGGTCATTCAACCATAGCATATGCTAGTTATGAGATTTGCAGAGTATTGGGCATAGTGAGCCCTTTGTCCGTCTGGTGAGATTGCAGTCATCAACCACTGCAAATTGTGGGGTTCTGCTCTGACAGAGAAATACCAATATATAACTCTGCTGAATCAGCAGGAAAGGCATGATCATGATGTTCTATGAAGTCAAAAAGCCATTGCTTTCTCTTCTGCTTTTTTCTAAATGTATGTTTCCTGTGGACTTTATGAGAAACAGCTACTAATTAGGATAATGTAGATATTCAGCTTTAAGATTAAGAAAACTGATTTTCTAACTCATAATATGGAAGGAGCATGACCAGAATCATGGAGGAGGCTACTTTCAATCTCAGGAGCACAAATATTGGGATGTTAATAATGAGTGTCTTTAGATTGAATGTTTTTGGTCTGGATCTATGATTTTAACACTATGGAAAAACTCTCCTAGATATCAAAATTTCATCCAAACTGCAAGTCAATGAGTAATCTATAATTTAAAATTTTAAAAGATTTGCCAGGTACACCAAAAAGTTAAGTGACTTTCCCATAGCCATAAAAATCCCACTGTGTCCAGAGATAGAAATTTTGTATGCAAACTTTCACCTATGCAAACTTTCCTATGAAAACATCACCCCTGAATATAAAAAAAGACCTATTATTTCATCACTTTAGGGAACTCTTGCAATAGGAACTCTCTCCAATTAAGCAGATCTCAAGTCTTTCATGGTCTATAGATAAATACTAGGGAAATCCTAGAGACACATAAAACAAGGGATTTGTGTTTAACTGACAGAATTGTTAAAGACAATTAAAACACTGGTCTTTCTGACCCCATGCCAGCATTATATTTCTATGACATAGTGGCCTCCACAGGCCCCTCAATAGATTGAAGCCTAGCTTAGTAGCTAGAGGATAAACCTTAAAGTCAAGAAGACCTAAATTCAAATTTTACTTCTGACATATCTGAGCTCTAAAATCAAGGGCAAACTAATCTTAACCTTAATCTCAGTGCTGTAGGACACTTTCTAAGAGATAGAGATTTTCTAAGAGATATAGAGAAGTTACTAATTTGCATTGGTCGAAGGAGTTTCCAAATGATGAGATTATAGGTCATTCCCTCCAAAACAATGAAATCATAGGTCCAGACCTAAGGATGTGCCTGTGTATATTTATTTTCATAGTGGCATGAGTGAAATTGATTTCAGATGATAGAAAGTCCTTGTGGCTAACTATTACCTCATTTTGTGTCAGGAGTTCAAACATTTAGCTAATGAAACATTTTTAAATCTTTATCAAGCAAACCAGTGTTTTTTTTCTTGTTGTTGTTGTTTTGTTTTTGTTTTTTCTGGAAGGGAGAGAAGAAATAAGTAAATGCAAAACTTTCAGTGTAGCAAGGGGATCATAGAAACAAGGGAAATAAATAGCACTTGGAGTCAGTATTAAAAATCATCAAAGAAGTCTCAGGAAATACAAGCAAAATCTGAAGGATCAAACTTTAAAGATAATTTTGTGCAACAGAATAGCATGTGATGGGGATGGAGGAATGAAGAAATGAATAGGGAGGGCCAAGGTCATTGAAGAGCATCAGAGAAGAAAATAGTTTGGGAATTGGTCTAATTCTTGACATAGTGTCCCATCTTTATTTGAACCCAAATTCATTGGCTAGACTAGAAGCAAATACACTTCCTCTTCTTTAAAGAACTGAAGCAAATAAAGTACTCCTAAATATACATTTCAATATTTAAAATTGGAGTCACATGTTAGAAAATTGTTTAGCAAATTTTTAGAGTTTTGTAAGTTGAAATCATGTTTCTCCCTAGACTTACATATTTACCCATAAGGGCTTTATCACAAACTATCTTAAACTGTAGGTCTTTGTGTCATTTCCCTATTATATTTTTTTTGTAGGCAGGGACAGTGGCTTCAACTTCTTTATCTGACAGATACAACATAGTTTAACCTGAAGCTCTTTGGGTCAGATATGAGACTCTTTCTTGACTGAGCTGAATTATCTGGCTTCCAATAAGACAGTTTTTTTCACTCAATACTGTCTGATATATATGCTCTTGTGTATACTTTCTTTGATTTCTGTTTCACTATATTTTAAATAAATGGGCTTTTTCTTTTGAGTTTTTTTTTTTTGCTTTTTACTGTGTATATATTGTGGAACTCGTATTTGGGGGGAAAGTATCCAAACTTTTGATATACACCTTAGAATATAAACCTCTTCCTCTCCGTAATCAAACAGAAAGCAGAAGTTAGACTGAATATGAAAATCACATGTCTTAGACTAACCATAATTAAGGGAACAGGCTAAGAGGGATTTCATTTTCCAAACACAGTTCTCAAGAATTTTATTGCAATATAATTGTTTTAGATAAAAAAACAATGGAGCAAGGCTCCCAGTAAGAGTTCAATGCATGTTTCCTGACATAGGGTAGCTGAGGCTATCGTAAGCATGTTATATGATATTATATAATAACCAGTGCTATAAAAGAATTATCCCCTATGTACCCAGAATTTCACTTCTATTTTTCCCTTCAAGGATCCAAATTTCTATAGGAAATTTGACAAAGAAGTCAAATAAAATCAAGGAGGTAAGAATTGTTTTGGTTTCTGCTTGTTACTTAAAAAGTGGAGTATTTTCTCTCCAATTCTTCTGCTACAATTCTGTCCCATGAGCAAAAAATATGCCATTCTTTGTATCTCTGACACCATATTTTATCTTCCAATGGAACACATACTTGTCCTCTGACAGCCTCCTTCCTGTTCTTGCCTTGGGCTCTGGCCAGATGATTATCACTCTTCTTACCTGACACCACTCTGCTTTAATTCTGACTTCTAGAAAATATATTTGCAGTTATGGAGAGAGAAAAGAGCAAAGAAGAAAGATAATTTTGAGCCTCAGAGTTGGACTTGATGTTTAACTCCCTTAATCAGGACTTCTCTGGCTCATGTAGTACTGGTAGCAATGAAACCCATTTCATTCTTAGAAACACAGTAGGATGAATGTTTTTGGCCTAGTATAAACTAATTCTGCATGTTTTTATGTTTTCCACCTGGTTAATATCCATCAGTTATCAGCAAATTACCATATTATGCATCTCTGGTCACTTGGTTCCTTCACTTAGTAGTTTGTTTAGCAACTATTACTGGTACTTGACACATAAGTTACCTTGAGAGATGAAAAAAGCAAACAGAATAATTTGCTACCTTTTGAAGCTCAAAAAACTCATTTTTATTGGCTAAAAGTCCTTGATCAGGAAAATAAGCCAAGAATTAAATAAAAAAAAACTAAATAGATGATAAATGTATCAGCAAAATAGAAATACATTATTTATTTTTAATATTTGATAGATATCCAAATGGGATTAGATTTGACATTTGAGCCATTCAAGTTTCTTTTGCCACCATCTTCTGGAACTTCCATTTAAGATAAGATAGTATTATTTATCAATCAATGAAACTTTATAAAGCCAGGAACTGTATTAATTTTTGAGGATATATAAAAAGAGGCCAAAAAAAGTCCCTGATTTCAAGGAGTTAATGATCTAATGGGAGACACAAAAAAACAAGCAAACATATCAACAGGCTATATACATAATAAATAGAAAATAATTAAGGAGGGGAAGCACAAGGATTAAGAAGGGTTGGGAAAGTCTTCCTGTAGAAGATGGGATTTTAGTTTATACTAAATCCAGGAAAGATAGTAAGTAGAGATGAGGAGGGAAAACATCTTAAACATAGGAAGACAGCCAGAGACAATGTCTGGAGTCAAGAGAGAGGCTGTGCATTTGTAGAACAGATAGGAAAACAGTCATTGGATTAAGGAGTATTGGGTGGGGAATAAGATGTAAGATGACAAGAAAGACAGAAGGATGGCTGGGTTGTGAAGGTTATGGAATGTTTACCAAGGATTTTTTTTTATCCTGAAAGCAATGTGGAATCACGAATTTATCACAGGTGTGTGTGGGTGCATGTATGTGTGATATGGTAGAACCTGGATTTTAGGAAAATCTCTAATGAATGAATGGAGAATAACTTAGAAAGGGATAGACTTTAGGTTTAAGGTTATAAGGGTCTAAACCAGAGTATTGGTGCTGTTGAGAAGGGCATGTTTGAGAGATGTTGCAAAGGTGAAACTGATAAGCCTTGGAAACATATTGGATAAGAAGGATGAGTGGAGAGCTATAGAGAGAAGTTGAGCATGATTTCTGGGTTGTAAGCCTGAGGGATTGGGAAAATCAGGTTGTTCTCTATAGTAATAAGGAAAGTAGAAGCTGAGGAAAATTGAAAGATAATGAGTTAAGTTTTGGATATGTTTAGTTTAAGGTATCTACTGCATATCTAGTTCAAGAAAGGCTGTTAGAAATGTGAGGTTGGAAATCAGCAGAGAACGAGTGACTTCCAAAAGTGCAGCCCAGATGGTAGAATGAAGCCAGGAATTTGTTCAAGCTCTCCTCGCTTCCTTGGAAAACTACATAAAACTAATCCTCTGAACAGAATTTGAAAGAATAAAATCAGTCTCCAGCTCAAGATAGATTAGACAAACTTCAAGAAAAACATTAGTTTCACTGAGGTGAAAAGGGTATTCAGCCTAGCTCAGACAGAGCCTGGGAAAGCCGGTGAGAAGGTCTTAGCAGAGATGTTCAGTCCTAGCTCGGTACAAAAGCAGACCAGTGGGGCAACCTTCAGTGCCAGCTCAGAAGGCAAATTTTTGGAAACCAGGCTTTTCTTGGAAAGAGCAGGCAAAGCTACCCCTCTGTAAGCACATGGAGACTCTGTGCCCAAAGCCAACGCTCAGAGCTATACAGGAAGCTTGGGACAGTAGCGCCTTTATCCCAGGAGCAGAGTTCAACAATAAAAGTAAAAAAAAAAAAAAAAAAAAAAAAAAAAAAAAAATGCCAAAAGAAAGTGAAAGAAAATGAGCAAGAAATAGAGGAAAAAACAAACAAACAAACAAACAAACCTTAACCATAGAAAGCTACTGTGAAGACAGAAGAACAAAATACCAACTCATATGAGAACAAAATGTCCACAGAAGAAATCTCAAAGAGTGATATGAATTGGTCTCAAGCCCAGAAAGTCTTCTTGGAAGTGCTCATAAAAGATTTAAAAGACAAATAAGAGAAATAAAAGAAAAAAAATAAGAAAATAAATGAGAGCAATGCAAGAGAGTCAACAGTTTGGGAAAGGAAAGCAATTCCTTAAAAAAAATACAATTGGCCAAATACAGAAAAAAAATCTACTGAATAAAACACCACTTTGAACGATTAATCAAATGGAAAAAAGAAATACAAAAGCTAACTGAAGAAAATCATGCATTAAAACTAATAATTCTATGAGGCATCAAGATCAAGAATCAGTCAAACAACATAATAAGAATGAAAAAAATGGAAGAAAATGTAAAATACCTTATTGGAAAAATAGCTAACCTTGAAAATAGGATCCGACAAGCACACTATAAAGCATTGTAGGGCCTGGAATATTATACTCCGAAAAGCAAAGGACCTGGGGTTACAACCAAAAATCAACTTCCTAGTCAGACCAAGCAACATCTTTCAGGGGAGAAGATGAATCTTCAATAAAGGAGGAGATTTTCAATCTTTTCTATTGAAAAAAGCAGAACTAAACAACAAATTTAATTTTCAAATACAGGACTCAAGAGCAGCATAGAAAAGTTAACAGCAGGAAAATATATATTAGTTTTTAAAAGTAATTAATTTTGATATTCATTGTTTTATGAATCATGTTGGAAAAGGAAAATTAGAACAAAAGTAATCAAGGAAGAAAAAAAAAAAAAAAGAAACAAGATGTGAATACAGCATGTGTTGATTTACAATCTATCTCCATAGTTCTTATTTTGGATGCAGATAGCATTTTTGATCCAAAATCGATTGTGATGTCTTTTATCATTGAGCCACTGAGAAGAACCAAGTTTTCCATGATTGATCATTGCACATTCTTGCTGTTAATGTGTACAATGCATTACTGTTTCTGCTTCTTTTGCTCAGCATCATTTCATGTAAATCTTTCCAGGCCTTTCTAAAATCAGCTTGTTCATCATCTTTATAGAACAATAATAATCTATTACTTTCATATACCAGAACCTATTCAGTCATTCCTCAATTGATGCGCATCTACTCATTTTCACAAACCACAAAAAACCACAAAAAAAAAAAAAAAAAAAAAAGCTGCAACAATTGTTTTTATACATTTGGGTCCTTTTCCCTCCTTTAAGATTTCCTAGGGATACAGACCCAGTAGGAGCACTGTGGAATCTAAGAATTCACTGATTAAATAATTATTATTAAATAATTAAATAGCCTTTTGGGCATAGTTCCAAATTGCTCTCCAGAATAGTTGGATCATTTCACAACTCCACCAACAATGCATTAATGCCCCAGTTTTCCCACATGTCCATCAACATTTATCATTATTTTTCCTGTCATTTTAGTCCATCAAAAAGGAGTGAGGTGATACTTCAGATTTGTTTAACTTGGATTTCTCTAATCAATAGTGATTTGGAGCATTTTTCATATGATTGTAGATAGCTTTATTTCATCATCTGAAAATTGTCTGTTCATATCCTTTGGCCACTTATCAATTGGGGAATGACTTGTATTCTTATAAATTTGACACAGTTCTTTGTATATTTTAGAAATGAGACCCTTATCAGAAAGACTAGCTTTATTTTTTTCCCCAGCTTTGTACTTCCCTTTTAATCTTGTTTCTATTGGTTGTGTTTGTGCAAAACATTTTTAATTTAATGTAATCACAATTGCCCATTTTGCCTTTCATAATGTTCTCTAATCTTTTTTGGTCATTCATTCCTTCCTTCTCCTAAAATCTAATAGGTAAATTATCCCTTGCTCTCCTAATTTGCACAAACAAAACCAGCAGAAATCCAAACCTCCCTTCCTAGGTGATCTGACTCAGGGCTAAAAGGAGTTGACGTTCCTAGGGAGTATTGTGAACTCAACTGTGAATGAGGGATTATTGGATTATAACAATAATGTAGAATGCTACTCCCTTCCCTTCTTTCCAACACACATATGCACTCCTCTATATTCATGCTCAAACTTTAGAAGATTTTAATTGTCATTTACTTTTCTAAGATTACAGAATCTAGAGCTGGAAAGAATCATCTGATTCAAATCGTTGATTCAAGCTAGTTCTGGAATTGACCTGGCAGCAATAAACCCATCTGCAATTTAGATTTACAACTTCAAAACCTTTATCAGCCTAATGTTTAATCTCTCACTCTCAAATAATACTTTTTTATTAAGAAATTACTTCCCCAACTACAAAATGAGATATCTATAGAAATTCAACTCTCTAAACCATAGGGCAGCAAGTTTAGAATCTTTGGATTGCAAAAATGAAGAGAACCATTCAATCCTATCATTTTATCTAGAAATCCCTGCTATTGTATCTCTGAGATGTGGCCTTTTAGACTCCACTAAAATGTTCCAGTAATGAAGAGTTTATTACATCATGAGGCAGATAATATAATTTTGGTCTTTTTGAGCTGTGATCATTGGATTAGAAAAGATTACTTCATGTTTCAGTCCTAAAGAATAACAATGAAAAACCTGTTCAAATTACAGTATAATCACATTCATTCAAATACCATCAAGGTTATGCTTAAAATTCTGCAAACTAGTCTTCAGCCATATGTAAACCTACAATTACCAAAAAAGCAGACTGGTTTTCTTTTCTTTTTTCTTTTTTTTGTACGTGAAAATAATGAAATTTTTTGTACCATAGAATATATAAATGATAAAGATTCAAGGAAATATGGAACGACTTGTATGAACTGATGCAGAATGAATTGCACAGAACCAAACTTCCATGATGATCACAATATAAATGTTAGGGGAAATAATTTGAAAAGACCTCAGGTCTTTTTTTTTTTTTTCTTTTTCAGCAAGGACCAATCATGACTTCAAAAGCATAGTGATGAAATATTTCTTTCACCTGGTGTACCTTAAGGAACTGATGTTTTAGAGGAACATGTGTTCTCTCTCTTTTGGATTAAAATTATTAATTTAAAAAAATTACAATCATTAAATTTTAATTTAATTAATTAATATTTTTCTTTTTTTATTAAAACTTTTTATTTACAAAACATAGGCATGAGTAATTTTTCAAAACTGACCCTTGCAACACCTTGTGTTCCAAATTTTCCCCTCCCTCTTACCCCCATCCCCTCCCCTAGATGGTAGGTAATCCAATACATGTTAAATATGTTAAAATATATGTTAAATCCAATATATGTGTACATATTTATACAATTTATCTTGCTGCACAAGAAAAAAATCATATCAAGAAGAAAAAAAAAACAGGAAAAAAATGCAAGCAAACAACAACAGAAAGAGTGAAAATACTATATTGTGGTCTACACTCAGTTCCCACAGTACTTTCTCTGGGTGTAGATGGCTCTCTTCATTCCAAGACTATTGGAACTGATCTGAATCAACTCATTATTGGAAAGCACCATATTCCTCAGAATTGATCATCATATAATTTTGTTGTTGCCGTGTCCAGTGATCTCCTGTTTCTGTACATTGCACTCAGCATCAGTTCATGTAAGTCTCCCCAGGCCTCTCTAAAATCATCCTGTTGGTCATTTCTTATAGAACAATAATATTCCATAACATTCATATATCATAACTTATTCAGCTATTCTCCAACTGATGGGCATCTACTTAGTTTCCAGCAGATTTGTCAAGTAGACTAGTTTTCAAAGCAGTAGAGGAACTAGAAACCAAATTGCAACATTCACAAAATTGTTGAGAAAACAAGGGAGTTCCAGAAAACCCATTGACTGCTTTGTTGACTTCATTAAAACCTTTGATTGTTTGGATCACAATATAATGTGACAAGTTTTCAAAGAGATGGAAATACAGATCATCTGACATCTCCTGAGGAAACTGAATGCAGGACAAGAAGCACAGTTAGAATGAAACATGGAACAATTTATTGGTTTAAGATTGGGAAAAGAGTACAGGGCTCTATATTGTTTATTTATTTACTTTATATGAAATGCCAGACTAGATGAATCAAAAACAGGAATTAAAGTCACAAGGAAAAATATTGATAATCTTCGGTATGCAGATGCCACTATGATGTCAGAAAGTGAAGAATTAAAAATCCACTTAATGAGGATAAAAGAGGAAAGAATAAAAGCTGTTCTGAAGCTTCACATTAAAACAACAACAACAACAACAACAAAAACCCACCTATGATTGTGGCTACTGGTCCCATTACTTCCTGGCAAATCAAGGGAGAAAAAATGGAAGTCGGGTCACAGTTTATATTCTTGGACTCATAGATCATTGTCGACAGCAACTTCAGACATGATTAAAAAATACTTGCTCTCTGAAAGGAAACCAACGACAAATTTGGACAGCATATAAAAAGCAGCGTCAACACCTTGCTGACAAAGATCTGTATAGTTAATGCTACATTATTTTTGTAGTTGTTGTTTGTCCATTTGTTTTGTTTTGTTTGTTTTCCTATGGTAATATATGGCATTGAGAGATAAAAAAGTTGAATGCCACAAAATTGAAACTTTCAAATTGTTAGTCCTATGGACAAAAGTAGTCAAATCAGTCAGGACTTACAGGAAGTTACTCAAACTACTCACTGGAAAATCAAATACTAAAACTGAAGCTTAAGTATTTTGGCCACATAATAAGAAGACAGGACTCATTGGAAAAGATCCTGAAGTCATGAAAGATTGAAGGCAAAAGGAAAAGGGGGAGAAGAGGATGAAGTGGATGAGTGACATGGAAGCAATGAACTTTAGACAAACTTCAGAAGGAGTAGAGGATTGGTGTGCTATGATCCATGGGGCCACAAAGATTCAGACACTACTAAATGATTAGATAATAACAACAAACTGTTAGGTCTTTCAATTCAATTCAACAAATATATGTCAAATTCCTACTATGGGCCAAAGTATGCGGGAGGTTTTAAGCACAAAAATGAAGAAATTAAAATATTCTCTGACTTCTAGGAATTTACATTCTACTTTGGGAAGACAACACATACATTCATAATTAAGTATTTACAGATTTATTGCAATTTCATTATCATGAAAAGCTCTGAGTGAAGAATAATAAAATAAATATCTATTGATATGGATATATGCGCATGAATGGACATATAAAGACAAACAATTGTGTATAATTATAGATATATATTCACATATACATGCACATTCACACTCATAATCACATAACATATACACATATATTTGCATATACTATCAGATGTTTGCTGATAAATGTTTAATAATTAGCTTTTTGATTATATGTCTCTCTGTATTTATGTATCTATACACACACACACACACACACACACACACATATATATGTGAATATACATATAAACACTTTGAAGTTTAGTCTGCATCAGAGTTTCTTAAACTTTTTTTTTCCATTTGTGACCCCTTTTCACCTGAGAAATTTTTACATGATTCTATTTATATAGATTTATAAAGTAGGTATACAAATCAAACATTTACTGATAATAAATCATAATTTTGTCACTCTCACATTTAGTTATGCAACCCCATTTGGTTTCATTTTGGTAACCCCCACATTTTAAGAGGCTTTGATATATATTATTACTTTCTTCATAATTTTCTTAAGTCTGGAAATCAATAAAACATAAATCAAATCCTGATTTATAGTATTTTCCCATTTTTGAGCTGTAAAAGTTCACACTGAAAATTTGAAAATTGGATCTCACAAATCAGTTTGAGTTGGCACCACTACCTTGCTTTTGTGTGTATACACACACACACACACACACACACACACACACACACACAGAGTAAAGATTTGATGACCATTTAAAACCCAAGTTCTCAGATCTTAATCATAGTTTTTTTTTTTTTTCAACTGGTCCACCTGTATTAAAGCCACATATGAAGAAAACTTTTGTCTCTCTCTCCCACCAAGTCTTTCATTTTTCATGACAGTTTCCTATTCTCTAAGTTCCCATCAGTAGACATGTCCAGTTTTGGGTCCAATAATTGCTTGAGATCTACCCATGAAAAAAATTTCTCTAGAAATCCCTTGCCAAGAAGGACCCTGTCTGCCCATGTCTGGGTATAATAAGCACTTGTGCCCACTGTGACACAGCATCTTATGATCTCCTCTAAAGGAGCATCTTTGTGTAGTCTCCATATAATTCTTCTTAGGTGATATACATGATTACTTTTTAAAATCCTTTCAAATAATTCCCTGTTGGTATAGCCTCTCTGATTGAGATTGTTTAATATGAATGTCAAGAAACTGGGGCTAGTCTTTTCAACTTCCCAAATGCATTATGGTCAGTTTGGTTCAGCAATCCAAGTCTTACCTCTACCATTCTGACAACCAATTGTTTAATGTCGGAACAGAACAGTCATAAAATATAGTTATGTACCTGAAATGCCATGTATTATACCATTAGACTTTCTCTTCCCTTATGCCCCTTTCAAATCTCCACCCCTCATCAGTCTGTCATTGATGACTTAAATTATACAATTACAATGCAAGAAGTCATCCTCCCCTAAGAAAAAGGGTATTTGTAAGTGATAATACATTGACCTATTCATGAATATTATCATTTAATTAATATATTGGATTTTATTTAATGTGATATCTTCCAGAGAACAGGTTTTGAAAGAAGGAAAGATGAAAAGTTTTTCCATGAGGATGGAGCATGAACAACTTTGTTAGAAAGTCAAGGGGCAAGATTGGTGAAAGGAGAAAAATAAAGAAGTGCACGAGGACTATCAAAGATAAAGCTGACAAAGTTGCTGAGAACCAGGACCCAAGAGATTACCCCTTCTAACTCCAAAGTATGACCAGGTTTTATGGATATAGCTTGAGGGATTGAATCAGTGCTTTCATTTTAGCTTAAGTACCTACCAAGGAGGATCTTCCTTTTCCAATACATGTTGGCATTTTCTCTGAAATTTATAGCCTTAGAGTTTTCTGAATTATTAAAGTAACTTGCTTAGGGTCACATGGTCTGTATATATCAGAAGTAGTACCTTCCTGGTCCCAAAATCAGCTTTCTCTGTCCACTATGCTACCTTCTTCAATGTAAGATAGAAGTAGAGAAAGACATATAGAGGTAGACATAGAAGACAGAGACAAGAAGAAAGGCA
This sequence comes from Sarcophilus harrisii, assembly GCF_902635505.1. Lineage (NCBI taxonomy): Eukaryota > Metazoa > Chordata > Mammalia > Dasyuromorphia > Dasyuridae > Sarcophilus > Sarcophilus harrisii. The sequence goes on along the minus strand of NC_045426.1, from coordinate 373,289,632 downwards.
TACAAGTGCTACTATAAAAGTTTTATATACATAAGATCTTTCTCTTTGTCTTTGATCTCTTTGTAGCATAGTTAGTAGTGAGATGTCTATGTGAAAGAATAAAAATAGCTTAGTCACTTTCCTCACAGAACTTCCACATGTTTTCAAGAATTGGATCAATTCATAGTTCTACAAACTTGTAAATATATGTCAGTCTTCTAACCTCTCCAAATTTGTCCTTTTCATTTTTGTGATCTCAGGCAATTTTCTGTGTTTGAAAAGATTTTTCCAAGCTTATACAGAGAAGTGATTTGCTGAATGGTCCCTAGCTTCCAGATTTCTAAGAATTCAATCCAAAATGTTCTCTGCCCTTAGGCTAATCTTGGTCAGGCCAGCATGCAAGTGACAGGTACCAAAACTAGCCAAGAAATATTAAGTGTGGAAAACAAATTAAGCAGGAAGGAAATATGTTTAGTGCCAAAAGAGCAGGCAAGAGTTCTTTGCTCACATAGAAGGAAAGGCTAAGTATTATAGATCGAGGAATAAAGGATTTGATTATGGAGAAATCAAAGGGCACATAAAGATATTGGGTATGATTAGAAAGCCCTGGTATCCTTGTTATCATGGCCAAGAGCTTCAGTCAAGTAAAAGAAGCAGGCAAAATCTCATAAACTAAAAAAATAAAAAGAGTCAAAAGATAAAAGAACAAATTAGTTCTGGTGAGAGGGCTTGGTTAGCTTTAAATCTAAGTCAGAGATTTATTGATCTCTTCCCCATTTAAGCCTGCTTTTTGGGTAGGAAAAGCCCTAATCCTGATAGTGCTGATGTGATTACAGGCATACTTGACCCCTGATTGAAGCCAAGACAAAAATTTTAGAATATCTTTCCACTCTTCCACTGTGATCTTCTAAACCAAAGACTTCCAGCCACACAAACTGAATAGGATCTAATGCTAGAGCAATTTTAAAATATCGCCCTATTATCTCCCTTGACAGATAAAGAAAATGAGACCCAGAAAGGGTATCAAACTAGAATAAAATTTAAAAAAAAGAAGAAATTAGGACAGCAATAGAAACCCAGAGCCCCTATTTATTTCTCAGAAGATTCCTTTTTCCTACTAGTTTTCTCTCATTTCTCTTTTTGTTTTTCTTTCTTTTCTTTATTAAAATTTCACTTGGTTCTCTCAGGGATGTTTTCTTCTTGTGTTATTCCATTGTTTCAGTCTTATCCAATTATTTGTGACCCTTTTTTGAGGTTTACTTGGCAAAAATACTGTCTTGGTTTTCCATTTCTTTCTCCAGCTCAGTTTACATATGAAAAAACTGGCAAATGGGTTAAATGACTTGCCCTGGGTGACATAACTAGTGTCTGAGGCCCAATTCAAATTCATGAAGATGAATGTTCCCAATTCCAAGCCCAGTGTTTCATCCACTATGTCATCTAACTACCTCCAGGCAGCCTAAAGGCAAAACAAAGAACTTTCCTAATACCTAGTCTCAATATCCATCATGTTTCCTTGATCTTGATTATATGTTCACTAATTTCTTGATAACCTTTATGCTATTTGCTCAATTTTACAAAATGTTAGCCTATAAGGGGAGGGGGAGAAGAGTTAACTAGATTCTTGGCTGATACATGAGGCACCAGCCAAAAACTACAGAGCACATCCTTACAATGCTAACTCTTTACTTATCCCTGATTCTCAAAAATTACAGGATTTCCTATTCAATGAGGCATATCTTTCCATCCCTAGGATATTCTCAGGCAGTGCTCCTCTCCCACTTTTTCAGAAATATTCCTTAAGTCAGTGTCTAGGATGGTCCACCTCTACTGCTATTGTTGTTGTTTGTGTTGTTGTTATTATTATTTTAAGCACTGTCATTCTTCTATATGTATACACTCTAAGCCTGGAGAAACACATGTCATTCACGTCCTAATAAAGTTCCTACTATATCTGTCTCAGTTTGTAATGGACTTATACATCATAGCTTAGGATTCCTGTGGCTTTTTGAGAGATCTTGATGATACCCCGAAACTTCAATATCATTGTGACCCTTTATATAAAAGTTTTGAAATAAATTTTGAGGTTTTCAGTGTTAAATGATAATATTTAAACCAGCATTATTTCTAAAATGATTAAAAAAAAACCCTTCATCCTTGTTCTGACAACTGATGCTCAAGTCTCACAGTCCCATTCCTTCCTCTCCTGAATTTCTTAAACCTTCAAGCTTTAATAAGCTTTCAACTTTTATTAAATGATGCAACTTAAAAAAAAACACCATAAATGAGAGACTTATTGCATAGTCCAGGAAACCTAAATCAACTCCTGGCTATTAAAACATATTGTACTCTCCATATAGATTGTCATCTTTGTTGCTCCTGCTGATACCAACACTGAAGCCAAAAAGATCAAATAAAATACCATTAAAATCGTTTTCCATCATAAAGCTTTAGGTTACATCTTAAGTCAAATCAGCAAGAATTCATTGTGTTTATTGTTTCAGGCAATGTGCTAAATGGGACCACAAATCAAAGCAGAAAGATATTCCATGATCTTCAGCAAAATATAAAAGAGAGTTGAAGGAGAGGAGAATGGTGGTGATGAAAGTACCTATAAGGGGCTAGGATAAAGAAGCTACTGTGGAGAGTGTGGCGCGTTGCCTGAAAGGGAATGGATGGAATGATTTTGGCCTTCTCTTTAAGATGAAGAAGTTCTAGGAGAAACCATTCAATCAGATGGAGAAGTGGCAGGGACATATAGTTCTTCCAATGTGAGAAATAGTCCAATGATGGAGTGAGTTTTCAAAGTGAAGAGGTTTCTATGGCATTATAATGAAATTCCTGCACAGAATCAGGGCTCAGTCTGGAAAGGAATGGATATCATATTTTTAGAAAAACTGTCCACAAAGGGATGGGAGCCACTCAACAGGATCCAAACTAAATATTGTTTTCTAACTACTTAGGATATATTCACAATAAGATAAAGAATGGTTCCTGAAGCCTCCAATCAAGTAATTTGCCAGGTCACCTCCCACAAGTAGGAGACCCGTTTCCAAGAAACTACACAGATATTTAAAGCTTGATTACCATATGTCATTGCTTCTTTGCATAGTTTCCCATTAAGGAAAACTCACTATGGATCCACCAATGGGAAAAAACATCTGGTTACATAGACATGAGGGATAGTTGATGCTCTATAGGATAAGAGAGCTAGCACAAGTGAGGCAATAATATTCTTTGATTCCTTTTTTTTCTCCTAGATATATCTCTGCCAGATATGTGGGGTGTTAAATTGGGTATAATTTTACAGAAATTGAGATGTGTAATAATTGTTTGAAATAGACCATATTCCAAAAGAGGAATTGTTCATAATTCAGGTTATGAAAAAAAATACCAAGATGCCTTCCCAAAAAGAATCCCCTCTAATATTCCAGTTTTCTATATAGATGAAATTTTCCCTGTCAAGATTAAGTGTTGCCTCATCAAGTATTATCTAGAATATATTTTCCTCCTTGCTGCTATTTCTTTTATGCTTATTCTCCCCATTTCTCACCATATATATTTTAATGACAAACAAATCAAAGCAATAACAAGATTATAATAATAAAGCAATAACGAGATTACAATAATATAGCAATAACAAGAATATAATAATAAAGCAAAATTTAAAAATGCTATTGGATCATCAACCTCAGATTACACATCTGTTTAAGGTTATGTTATCTTTCAGAGTGTAATTCAGATATCCTATCATGCCTAATCACTAGGGTGGCAGATAATGCTAATTTGCTATTCTACTCCAATTGCAAGGAAAATTTTTTGGCCATGATAGAACTAAAACCACATAGATTCTCTTTCTGATCCTTTCATCCATAGAGCTGTTCCCTAACATACTAGTTCAATGAGAGTCAAGGTCTTCATTTCTGGGTGTCCCCTATCTATAGGAGATATGTGGCCAAAACTGCAAGTATTTCAATAACTATTTTTCCCTCATAGTTTCTTTGTGTTCTGGTATCTGAACTACAAAACTTATACTAGAAAAGAAATTGAGAACTCCTGTTTCTCCCTGGGGAGGGATTCAGCTTTCAATTATAATACTTCGCCAATCAAATTTTCCATTCCAGGCCTTTGCAAAGATCACAAGTCATGGTCCCTAATAGACACAAAATCAAAAAAGAGAACCTTCTAACTTATGAATAAAAAAGAAGATATCACCAGCATCATGTTATCAACCACATGTGACCAAGAATTACCTGGTGTTTTTGCCCATGTCCAATATGCCATGAAAAAAACTGGCTTAAAGTCCAAAATGCATTTTCCTTCTAAATCTTATTCATTAGGATATAGATAACTTCCAACTTGACAAGATAATTATAGACTATAATCATGTAAAGCTTGTTCACTGATATCTATATTCATCCCCATGATAAAAGTCAAGCCTCAGTTCATTGTGAAAAAAAGTTGAAAATGTCATAATTTATTGCAGTAGCACCCATATTTTTTTTTTACTTTTCTAATATACAAGAATCAACTGTTACCAATATCAAGTCTTTACTATGTTGCTTACTGGAGATCTGACTAACAAAGCTAGCTTGGAGCCATTTTGAAGATCTTGTCTGTAAAGAGGTACAAACATATGTAAAGATTTGGTAAGATTTGTAAAATACTTGTCTTCAGTGTTTAACTTAATTTTATCTGGCAATCAAAACAATTTAGCTTTCAATAATAGATCTCATATATATGTGGGGGGGGGCTTCCTACTTGATTGAATATAGTATCAGTTAATTAATTGCTTTATTTCTCATATTGTCTTCCTGTATACATTTTTTTTTTGTTTCCTAAAGCCCAAATACCTGTTTTCATAGCAACTCAGATTCAAAAGGCTAATCTCCAAATCATCAGCATCCTATCCTCATCCTCATCTTTAGTGCATAGATTTTTTAGAGACTCTCTTTATACTCACATATAATAGTTGTCTATGTTTTAGTGTTTGTACTCTTAACAATGTTGTTATAGGACCAGTTTCTAAATGTCCTCATTTGTCTTAAAAGATATTTGACAGTTTTCTCTCTTGTAAAATGAAAAAGATCTTGAATATACATGCTCTTTTAAATACCAATTTCCACAGTAAATATAATTATAAATTGCTTTGAGATCTATACAGCACTTCAAGTCATATAGCACATTATAATTAATTCATTCAAAAGGAATTTGAGATAAATTCTATAGTTCTTTCCTTAGAGATAGAAATGTGTACCATACTAATTATAAATTAGATTTATAAATTAGATTATTGACAACATTGTAAAAAGATTTTCAGTTGAGTGAAGAAGTTAGGCATTAAAACTCTGAAGAATTAGGAATGGTTAAAAATGGAGGTAAGGAATATGAATAATGCCCCCTTGCCCAAAATGTAGATTTAAAAGGGGAGGGAAATGACTTTGGAAATTATAAGTTAAATGAAAACTTTTCAGAATTGTAGAAACCTAGACATATTGTTGGGTAGTAGAGAAGGAGTCAGTAGATAAGATGAAACTGAAGATGGGAGTGGGAGTAATCATCAAGGGGACAACTTCCTAAAGAAGCAAAAAGTAAACTGATCAATTATTTAATTAGAAGTGCTTTCCTAAACAAGAATGACTAACTCGGTCAGGACAAAGGAGAGAATACTTTGAATAGAGAGTGTATGATAGGGAAGAAGGAAAAGTTAATGATAGCTTTGATTTTTCTAAATAAGGAAAAAAAGGGTATGGGAGGATATCATGTATGAGGACAGAAAGGGTGAAGCTTGGAATAGTTGATGTGAGAAATATAATAGTGATTCCAAAAAATTTCCTTCAACCAGCTGAAATTAGATAAAACAGATTTGTTCTTAGACTAGTTATATAATTATGTGATTTTCCTGAAAGCAACATATATATAGAAATGGAGCATAGTAATTGTAAATATCATTCAGAATTTGAGATGTGCAAAGTGTGAGTAGCAGTGCGAATTTAAAGGGTGAAGAGGCACAAATATGGGGAAGAACCTAGATAAACTTGTCAAGTTTATGAAATGAGGAAACTGGAAGGCAAACATAAAGCAATGATCCAAAAGAACAATAAAGACAGCAGTGCCTTAAGTTTTGGAGGAGTGAAGGAAAGGTATAAAGATTAGGATAAGATTTTGTGATAATTAAATAGAATTTATAGGATACAATTTTGAAAATAGCATAATTATGGTTAATGATGACAGCAAGAGATTCCAAAGAAAAATTCTTCCTTCTATATCAGGTATTAGGTCTTGAAAAGAAAATGAAATGTCATATTGTGAAGATGTAGGACATATCACACATGTGACTTTGCCAAATAAAGTGGGGAAACATTTATTTTGCAATCATACTTTAGTGCTCTGATAGAACTGCAATATTATCAATCAATCAATTAAAAAGGATTTACTAACCTACTGTGTGTCAGACATTTTATTACATGTTGGCTTACAAAAGACAAACATTAAACAGTTACCATCTTAAAGGGACTTAGAATCCAGTTGGGATGGGAGGAAACAACATGTACAGATAAAAGTAAAAACAAAATAAATACAAACCTTATATGAGATGATGGGTGATTCTAGAAAGTGGGAAAATTTTGGCATAGAAGATGTCACTCGAGCTGACTTGAATAAGACTAACAATTTGGAGAGATAAAGGTGAGGAGTAAGAATATTCTGGAAAAAGAGGATGACCAATGAAGAAGGTGAGAAATGTAACCCTGAATATGAGTCACGGTAAAGAGCCCTGCTTATCTGTTTGATAATGTGTGAAGAGCAATTATATATATATATATATATATATATATTAAGGCTAGAGGAGTAGGTTGAAACAACATTATGAATGGCTTTAAATACTAAACAAAAAAAATTTTCTTTTTATCTTTTAGTGAGCCCTAGGATTATTTTCTGCTACATTGTCAGTTCTATAATTCAGTAAATTTATTTTAGTGACTAGAGCCAGATGCAGGCATATAAAACAGAAAAAGAAAAAGTGGGTCACAAAGGACCAATGCTAAAATATAATGCAGACTTCTTAGAATAAATAGTAACAAAGTATTAATGCTTGGAATGAGTTGAGTTCATTAAAAAAAAACTAAGGAAAACAAAATCTCATGTAGAAAAGTGGATAATCAAGGAAAAGAGAGTACTATTATTTCAGTGAATGGAATGATAACATAATATAGATATAATATATGATGTGATCATAAATAATATAGAGAAAAAATAGTTGTTCAAGTGTGTGGGAAAATGGTGTTTGTTTTGTTTCTCTTTCCTCAGCCAGTTTGAACAAGAAAAAAAGAAACTAAATAGTTAATAAAGTTGATATTTGAGATATATAATATCGTAGAGAGTTACATACTTGTCTTTGCTAAGTTTAAATAATCATTTCTAGATGAATTTTGCATCCTAGGATAATAAAGGACCTAGCAGATGTGATTGATGAGGAACTGTCAATTGTTTTTCAAAGATTGTGGAGAATGGAACAAGGTGAGAAAGATCATACTATGATTTTCAGAAAAGGAAAGGAAATCAAGATTTTAGATAGTAGGCCACCAAGGTTCACTTTAGTTCCTGCAGAGTCCTAGAGTGCCTTATCAAAGTAATAATAATAATAATGATTAGTTAACAAGAAAAAATTAAATAATAATAAATTAATTAATAAATATTTATTTAGTGATGCTATGTGCCATGTACTGTGCTCGATACCAGAGTAATAAATATTAAGCCATCATATATTGATTGAAAATAGATTATTCAATACTCATCTTTTTTTATTTATATAGAAATATCATCTCAAACTGATCAGGTACAATAAATCAATAAAGCTTTTATTAAGTGTTTATTATAAATTAGAGTTAATTCTCTATATATTTTGGAAATGAGGCCTTTATCAGAACCTTTGACTGTAAAAATATTTTCCCAGTTTATTGCTTCCCTTCTAATCTTGTCTGCATTAGTTTTGTTTGTACAAAAGCTTTTCAGTTTGGTATAATCGAAATGTTCTATTTTGTGATCAGTAATGATCTCTAGTTCTGCTTTGGTCATAAAGACCTTCCCCTTCCACAGGTCTGAGAGGTAAACTATCCTGTGTTCCTCTAATTTATTAATAATTTCATTCTTTATGCCTAGGTCATGAACCCATTTTGACCTTATCTTGGTGTACGGCGTTAAGTATGGATCAATGCCTAGTTTCTGCCATATTAGTTTCCAATTTTCCCAGCAATTTTTATCAAACAGTAAGTTCTTATCCCAAAAGCTGGGATCTTTGAGTTTGTCAAAGACTAGGTTGCTATATTTGTTGACTCTTTTACCCCTTGAACCTAATCTATTCCACCGATCAACTAATCTATTCCTTAGCCAATACCAAATAGTTTTGGTAACTGCTGCTCTATAATATAATTTTAGATCTGGTACAGCTAAGCCACCTTCATTTGATTTTTTTTTTCATTAATTCCCTTGAAATTCTTGACCTTTTGTTTTTCCATATGAACTTTGTTGTTATTTTTTCTAGGTCATTAAAATAGTTTTTTGGGAGTCTGATTGGTATAGCGCTAAATAAATAGATTAGTTTAGGTAATATTGTCATCTTTATTATATTTGCTCGCCGTATCCAAGAGCATTTAATATTTTTCCAATTGGTTAGATCAGACTTAATTTGTGTGAAAAGTGGTCTGTAATTTTGCTCATAAAGTTTCTGATTTTCCCTTGGCAGATAGATTCCTAAATATTTTATATTATCTATAAAAAATCAAGCCATTCTCCAATTGAAAAATGGTGAAAGGATATGAACAGACAATTCTCAGATGAAGAAATTGAAACTATTTCTAGTCATATGAAAAGATGCTCCAAGTCATTATTAATCAGAGAAATGCAAATTAAGACAACTCTAAGATACCACTACATACCTGTCAGATTGGCTAAGATGACAGGAAAAAAATAATGATGATTGTTGGAGGGGATGCGGGGAATCTGGGACATTGATGCATTGTTGGTGGAGTTGTGAATGAATCCAACCATTCTGGAGAGTAGTTTGGAACTATGCTCAAAAAGTTATCAAACTGTGCATACCCTTTGATCCATGGAGAGTAGTTTGGAACTATGCTCAAAAAGTTATCAAACTGTGCATACCCTTTGATCCAGCAGTGTTACTACTGGGATTATATCCCAAAGAGATTATAAAGAAGGGAAAGGGACCTGTATGTCCATCAGTTGGAGAATGGCTGAATAAATTGTGGTATATGAATATTATGGAATATTACTGTTCTGTAAGAAATGACCAACAGGATAATTTCAGAAAGGCCTAGAGAGACTTACACGAACTGATGCTGAGTGAAAGGAGCAGGACCAGGAGATCATTATATACTTCAACAACAATACTAGATGATGTCCAGTTCTGATGGACCAGGCCATCCTCAGCAACGAGATCAACCAAATCATTTCCAAAGGAGCAGTAATGAACTGAACCAGCTATGCCCAGAAAAATAACTCTGGGAGATGACTAAAAACCATTACATTGAATTCCCAATCCCTATATTTATGCCCACCTGCGTTTTTGATTTCCTTCACAAGCTAATTGTACAATATTTCAGAGTCTGATTCTTTTTGTACAGCAAAAATAACGTTTTGGTCATGTATACTTATTGTGTATCTAATTTGTATTTTAATATATTTAACATCTACTGGTCATCCTGCCATCTAGGGGAGGAGGTGGGGGGGTAAGAGGTGAAAAATTGGAACAAGAGGTTTGGCAATTGTTAATGCTGTAAAGTTACTCATGCATATATCCTGTAAATAAAAGGCTATTAAATAAAAAAAAATTGTGTTTATTATGTACCAGGTACTATCCTCATGTTACAGACATGAGGATACAAAGATCAAAAATAAGCATTTCCTGATCCCAAAAAGATTACATTCTTTTGAAAATATGTTGCAAATTAAGTTTTTAATGCTAGTTTTCTAAATTGGAATTAATAAGTATGGAATTTCATTTTAATACTTCTTTTTCACTCAACCTCTGTTTAACTGCCTTCCTTATTCCTTCCTCAGGATCATAAGCTTTATACAGATTTACTTGTTTCTCCTTTGTTCCTGACTTTCACTCCTCAACTCCTACAAATATTTGGTCACTGGTAGCTTGCTAAAGGGAAAAAAAATCAACTAAATTATCCCTTAAAATGGCCATATAAACAGATTTTCCTTTAGTTTTATGGAAAAAAAAGTTTCCTATTTTGTCTTTGCAAGCAATACATTTTCCTTTTTTTCATTACAAAATATTTCTGTATGTCTAAGATAGAAAACCTAGGTCATAAAATGTTTCATTGATGGTCCAGTATCACATAATGAATAAAAATTGGAAAATGCTTTTCTTGGAGTAAGATTAAGGGATTAGGGTGTCCTAATGACTTTTTAAAAAGAGCTTTAATGATACATTTTTGTTTTCAAATCACAGTTGTCTTTCAGCAAATAGTCTTCCTCCCACTCATTTCTAGGAAACAATTTTGTAATAGGTAATGGTAATTTAGTATTTTATTTTTCCCTAGTTACATGTAAAAACATTTTTTAACATTTGTTTATAAACTTTGAGTTCCAAATACTCTCCCTCCCCACCTCTGCTTTACCCCTCATTGAGAAGGCAAGCAATTTGACATAGATTATACCTGTGTTGTCATACAAAACATTTCCGATAATAGTCATATTGTGAAAGAAAACATAGGTCAAAAACAAAGCAAAAAAAAAAAAAAAAAAAAAAAAAAAAAAAAAAAAAAAAAAAAAAACAGAAAGCAAAGGGGAACAAAACTTAAGAAAAAGAAAGTGTAAAAAAGTATGCTGTAATCTGTGTTCAGACACCATAACTATTTCCCTGGGGATTAATAAAATTTTTTACAAGTCCATCAGAGTTGTCTTGGATCATAGTATTGTTTAGAATAGATAAACCTATCACCTTTTAATGTTGTTGCTATTTTGTACACCATAGATTTCATCATTTCTTATAGTATCATCATCTTCTCCCAGAATTACTTTAGCCATTTTCCAATCAATGGGCATCCCCTTAATTTCAAATTCTTTGCCACCAGCAAAGAGCTGTTATAAATATGTTTATCTATGGGCACTTTTCTTTTTTTGTTGTTTTTTATCTCTTTGGGGAATAAAGACTTAGTAATGAATTGCTAGGTCAAAGGGTATACTTGGTTTTATTGCCCTTTGGGCACAGTTCCAAATTACCTAATGAAGTGGTTGAATCAATTCATAACTCCATCAATAATGCATTCATGTCTAAATTTTCCCACATCCCCATTACCACTTGTTACTTTCCTTTTCTCTCCTACAGCCAACAGATATGAGATAGTACCTCCAAAACTTTCATTTTGCATTTCTCAAATCAATAGTAATTTAGAGAATTTTTTTAAAAATATGGTTATAGAGAGCTTTGCTTACTTTATCTGAAAACTGTTTTTTCTTTATCAATTGGGGAATGGCTATCACTTTTTATAAATTTGACTCAGTTCTCTCTATATTTGAGAAATGATGACTTTATTAGAGAAACTTGAGTCAAAAACTTTTTTTACACATTTATTATTACTAACTGTATTCCCCTACATCTTATTTCCTCTTCCCTGTTTATTCTATTTTCTCCATTGTTTTATCCCATCCCTCCTCAAAAATGTTTTGGCTCCTATTACTCCCTACTTCAATCTGGCCTCTCTTCTATCACTCCTTACCCTTATTTGTCCCCTTTGTTTCCTACTTTCCTATAGTTTTCTATACTCAAATGAGTGTTTATGTTATTCCCTCTTTGAGTTAATTCCGTTCACCTTTTACTTTATCTCCCCCTTTCTCTCCTTCTCCAAAAGGCTGCAATTAACCACAGACACACTGATACACTTGTACATATACACAAATGTACAAATACACAAATATGTATATATATATATATATGTGTGTATATATATATATTCTGTATGCACATACATACACATGCTCTGAGCAAGAATGAATCAATCAGCACATGCCAGGTAACTGCAATAGCAGTGGGGTGGGGACTTTACTGACTGTGGTTCCTTAGAGGAGGTTCTTGGTTTCAGTTCAGGGCCAGAGTGGAAAACTGAAAGAGGACCTGAAACCAGGGGCAACATCCCCCATACCTTAAAACGAGAGGTGATTACACTAAAAAGCTCCTATTTAAAAAAAAAAAAAAAGCAAACAAAGAAAAAAGAATGCAATCATGGGAAATTATAATGGGAATAAAGAAGACTGAAGTTCCTCATCAGAGGAGGATGCTGAACTAAAAAAAATCGCCTCCTAATCAAAGAGCAAAGTCAAATGGTCCCTAACCAAAAAGTAATGAAAGAACTTTTTTTTTTATTATTAAAAAGCTTTTTATTTACAAAACATATGCATGGGAAATTTTTCCAACATCTACCTTTGCATAACCTTTTGTTCCAAATTTTCCCATCCTTTCACCATCCCCTCCCCTAGCTGGCAGGTAGTCCAATACATGTTAATTACGTTGAAATATATGTTAGATTCAATTATATGTATACATATTTATACAATCATTTTGTTGCACAAGAAAAATAAGATCAAGAAGGAAGAAAAAAGAAAAATTGAGGAAGAAAACAAAATGTAAGCAAATAACAGAGAGAGTGAAAATGTTATTTTGTGGTCCACACCCAATTCCCCTGGTCCTCTCTCTAGGTGTAGATGGCTCTCTTCCTCCCAAGAACATTGGAATTGGCCTGGATCATCTCAGTATCGAAGAGGGCCACATCCATCAGAATTGATAATTGTATACTCTTGTTGTTGTTAGCATCAGTCCATGTAGGTCTCTCCAAGCCTCTGAAATCATCCTGCTGGTCGTTTCTTATTAAACAATAATATTCCAAAGTATTCATATACCAATATTTATTCAGCCATTCTCCAGTTGATGGGCATGCATGTAGTTTCCAGTTTATTGCCACTACAAAGAGAGCTGCCACAAACATTTTTGCACATGTGGGCCCCTTTCCTTCCTTTAAGATTTTTTTGGGATATAAACCTAGTAGTAACACTGCTGGATCAAAGGGTAAGCATAGTTTGATAACTTTTTGAGCAGAGTTCCAAACTGCTCTCCAGAATGGTTGGATCCATTCACAGTTCCACCAACAATGTATCAGTGTCCCAGTTTTCCCACATTCCCTCCAACATTTGTCATTATCTTTTCCTGTCATCTTAGCCAATCTGACAGGTGTATAGTGGTATCTCAGAGTTGTCTTAATTTGCATTTTTCTGATCAATAGTGGTTTGGAGCACTTTTTCATGTGGCTACAAATAATTTCAATTTCTTTATCTGAAAATTGTTCATATCCTTTGACCATTTATCAATCGAAGAATGGTTTGAACTATTATAAATTTGAGTCAATTTTGTATATATTTCAGAAATGAGGTCTTTACCAGATCCTTGTAAATCCATATAAAAATGTTTTCCCACTTTATTGTTTCCCTTCTAATCTTTGTCTGCCTTAGTTTTGTTTGTTCAATTTTTTTGACTTAATATAATTAAAATTATTTTATGATCAATAATGGTCTCTAGTTCTTCTTTGGCCACAAATTCCTTCCTCCTCCACAAATCTGAGAGGTAAACTATCCTATGTTCTTCTAATTTATTTATAATATCATTCTTTTTGTCTACAGCATGAACCCATTTCAACCTTATCTTGGCATATGGTGTTAGGTGTGGCTCTATGTCTACTTTCTGTCATACTAGTTTCCAATTTTCCCAGCAGTTTTTGTCAAATAGTGAATTCTTATCCCAAAAGTTGAGGCCTCTGAGTTTGTCAAATACTAGATTGTTATAGTCATTGGCTATTTTGTTTTGTGAACCTAAGCTATTCCACTGATTAACTTCTCTATTTCTTAGCCAATACCAAACGGTTTTGATGACTGCTGCTTTATAATATAGTTTTAGATCTGGTACAGCTAGGCCACCTTCATTTGATTTTCTCTTCTTTAATTCCTTTGAAATTTTTGACCTTTTGTTCTTCCAGATAAATTTTGTTGTTATTTTTTCTAGTTCACTAAAATAGTTTCCCGGGAGTTTCATTGGTACAGCACTAAATAAATAGATTAGTTTAGGGAGTGTTGTCATCTTTATTGTATTCACTTGACCTATTCACAAGCACTTGACATTTTTCCAATTGCTTAGATCTGACTTTGTGTGGAAAGTATTTGTACTTTTGCTCATATAGTTCCTGATTTTCCCTTGGCAGATAGATTCCCAAATATTTTGTATTACCGGCAGTTATTTTAAATGGAATTTCTCTTTGTATCTCTTGCTATTGGATTTTGTTAGTGATGTATAAAAATGTTGATGATTTATGTGGATTTATTTTGTATGCTGCAACTCTGCTAAAGTTGTAGATTATTTCTAATAGCTTTTTAGTTGATTCTCTGAGATTCTCTAAGTATACCATCATATTATCTGCAAAGAGTGATAAATTGATTTCCTTATTAACTACTTTAATTCCTTTAATCTCTTTTTCTTCTCTTATTGCCAAGGCTAGCATTTCTAATACAACATTGAATAGTAATGTTGACAGTGGTCAAGTTTATTTCATCCCTGATCTTACTGGAAAATGTTCTTGTTTATCCTCATTTATGATCAATAATGGTCTCTAGTTCTTCTTTGGCCACAAACCTTCTTCCTCCACAAATCTGAGAGGTAAACTATCCTATGTTCTTCTAATTTATTTATAATATCATTCTTTTTGTCTACAGCATGAACCCATTTCAACCTAATCTTGGCATATGGTGTTAGGTGTGGCTCTATGTCTACTTTCTGCCATACTAGTTTCCAATTTTCCCAGCAGTTTTTGTCAAATAGTGAATTCTTATCCCAAAAGTTGAGGCCTCTGAGTTTGTCAAATACTAGATTGTTATAGTCATTGGCTATTTTGTTTTGTGAACCTAAGCTATTCCACTGATTAACTTCTCTATTTCTTGTTAATGGTTTTAAATAGATACTACTGACTATTTTAGGGGAAAGTCCATTTATTCCTATACTCTCTAGTGTTTTTAATAGGAATGGGTGTTGGATTTTATCAAATGATTTTTCTAAATCTATTTAGGGTTTTTTTGTTTATTTGGTTATTGACAGTCAATTATGCTAATAGTTTTCCTAATATTTAACCAGCCCTGCATTCCTGGTATAAATCCTACTTAGTCACTGTGTATTATCCTGGGTATGATTATCTGTAATCTCTTTGCTAATATTTTATTTAAGATTTTTGCATAAATATTCATTAAGGAGATTGGTCTATAATTTTCCTTCTCTGTTTTTGTCCTAACTGGTTTAGGTAATAGTATCATCAGTACCATGTCATGAAAGGAATTTGGTAGGAGTCCTCCATCCCTATTTTTTCAAATAGTTTATATAATATTAGAGTCAATTGTTCTTTAAATGTTTGGTAGAATTCACATGCAAATTTGTAATATTCTTCTCTAAGATATAATATTCACAATAATTTGTATTCTCTTTTTTTGTATTCTGTTTTTCTCTTTTTCTGTTTCTCTCTGATGGACAAGGCAAATATGGCTCGTTGGCACCCATCTGATTCCTTCTCCATCTGTGTCCGTCTCTGTCTGTAAAAACTTTCATTACATAATTGATGTTCTGCATTAAACAATCTACAAATTCTGAACAAAAAGTTATTTAGCAAGTTTTTCAAAATCTTTAAAAATTTAACAGTTGTTTTCAAAACCATTAAGTAGTAAATGTATTTAAGAAACTAATTAGGACAGAGGCCATAACTTCATTAGGACACCACTGCTCATGTTTTCACAAAGCATTAGTGTTATATATTTGGCTATCAGTATTAGCAATTTATCTGTAATATTTAACAAGGTAAATTATAGGCAAAAATTTAGTACAGTTTCAATAGAAACACCCTTTTTCTTGAAAACACAGCAGTATTTGAAGGACTAATTTTTCTCTGCATCAGTTATAAGGAAGCTTCCCATCTATGAACAGGAACAATAAAGTATCTACAAACCTTGTAAATAGATATGTATCATTTATAAACATAAATAATCCAAATTATTAACAGCCAACATCAGAAATTAAAGTATCAATCAATGATCCAGGGCTCCATTGTCTCTCAGCTTTCCTCCTCCCTCACCTCCTACAAGGATCAAGAGAAACGAAAGCTTTGCTAAACACACCTTTCAGGACCATTCTTAAGCATGATCAATGATCCACAGGTCACTTATGCGGAGTTACTGTTTTATCAGTCAGTATTCATTACTCCCCACCCCCCCAAAAGCACCCTCAAAGTCTGGCAGAAAGCTTTTTTGTTTTAAAAAAATAAATCTACATTCATACAAGTATGTCTTCTGTTGAAGTCCAAGACAAGAATACTATCTTGTCCATCACAATATATGAAAAGACCCAGTTTCAATTGGTTTCTTTACAATGCAGCTAGTGTGTTAACATTCAGCTTATGATCACAGTGATGTTTCCAAGCTATAGTGGGCTTTCTGGGGAAGAAGAGGTAGCAGACTTGCTCATTTCTATTATAAGATGAGTTCTGCTGTTCACGGCATTATTATTTTTGTTGGGAGAGGGGGAGGACTTGAGTTACGCTTTGTGGGGGTATTGTCTTCAGCATCAGTGTCATCAATAAGGAGAATATGGGAGTATTCTCAGATGGTGGTTTGGCTGCTTTTGTTTCTTTGCCATTTTGTGGTTTAGGGTTCTCTGGGAGTCTGCATTGGTAATTGAAGGAAGTACCAACACTGAAGTGGCTGCTGACCCTGGGTCTCATCTCCTTGGTTCTCTTTCTTCATTACCTTCCTCTTTAGGCTGTCTTTGATGAGTAGGGCCCATGTAGAATCATGGTCTATAACCCCAATACATATTCTATCTCACTGGTCTACCTTGTTTTCCTGCACCCTGATTTTCAGCATTCAAATAATTGTTTCATTATCTATGGTACCCAAGATATAGTTTCCTTCATTATTCCTTTTAATTTGATCAATTTTTCCTTTTGCTTGGTCTGAGATCAGGATGGCTACCGCTACTTTTTTTTTTTTTTCTACTTCACCTGAAGCATAATAGATGCTGCTTCAGCCTTTTACTTTTACTCTGTATGTATTGCTATGCTTTAAATGTGTTTCTTGTAAACAACATATTGTAGGAGTCTGGCTTTTAATCCAGTCTTCTATCTGCTTATATTTTATGGGATTGTTCACTCCATTCACATTTGCAGTTAAAACTACTAATTCTGTATTTCCTGCCATCTTATTAACCCCAAATTATATTTTTCTTTTTCCTTTCCCCCTTTCTCTTCTCCCCAGTATTTTACTTATGAGCACTATTTACTTCAAGCAGTCCTCCCTTTTAGAGACCCTCTCCCTTTCTTATACCTTTCCCCTACTATTTCTTTTTTCACTTCTATTTAGCCTACCTCTTCCCTTTCCCCTTTCCCCTCCCACTTTTCTATAAGATGAGAGCTGTTTCTCAGTGAAACCAAATATATATAATATTCTTTCTTTGGGCCACATCTGATGAGAGTAAGATTCACACTTTATTTGTTACCCTTCCTTCTTTCACTCAATTATAATATGTTTTCTTTTCCTTTTCCTGAGATGTAATTTCCCTCATTTTCCTCCCACTTCCCCCCCTTTTGTCTGTCACAATGTCCTTTCCATCTATAGTTTCTTTTTTATATTATAACAGTAAAATCAGATTTTACATGTACTCTCAATGTATACCCATAACAGAAATATAGTTCTCAAATTTTTTTTTCTTTTTTATCTTTTTATACTTCTCTTGAGTTCTATATTTGGAGGACAAATTTTTTGTTTAGCTCTGGTGTTTTCATCAAAAATAAATGGAATTCACCAATTTCATTGAATGTCCATCTTCTTCCCTGAAAGAAAATGCTCAGTTTAGCAGAGTGATTTATTCTTTTCTGCATTCCAAGTTCCTTTGTCTTTTGGAATATCAGATTCTAGGTCCTTCAATCCTTTAAAATGGAAGTCGCTAGGTCCTGAGTGATCCTTATCTGGCTTCTTGGTATTTGAATTGTTTCTTTCTGGCTGCTTGTAATATTTTTTCCTTGGTCTGATAGTTCTCAAATTTAAACATGATATTCCTTGGAGTTTTAATTTGGTGGTCTCTTTCAGGAGATGTTTGGTGAATTCTTTCAATGGTCATTTTGCCTTTTTATTCTACGATATCTGGGCAGTTCTTTTTGATGATTTCCTGAAAGATAGTGTCTAAGCTCCTTTTTTCATCATGTATTTCAGGGAGTCCAATAATCCTTAGTTTGTCTCTCCTAGATCTATTTTCCAGGTCAATTGTTTTCCCAATTAGGTATTTTACAAATTTTCTATTTTTTCATTTTTTTGGTTTTGCTTGACTGCTTCTTGTTGAATTTTAGTGAATTCATGAATTATTTTCTTCATTTACTTTTCTTTACTTATTTTTGTATTTGTCCAATTGAATTTTTAAATGAATTTTTTTTCCATTTCACAAATTCTGTTTTTAAGGAGTTGTTTTCTTTTTCCATTTTATAAATTCTGTTTTTAAGGAGTTGTTTTCTTTTTCCATTTTATAAATTCTGTTTTTAAGGAGTTACTTTGTTTTTCTGTTTCACAAATTCTGTTTTTGAGAGTTGCTTTCTTTTCCCATTTCATCAAATCTATCTTTTAATGAGTTATACATTTTTTCCATTTCACTGTCTATTTTGTAGTGAATTTTCTTCAAATAGTTTTTGTGCTGCCTTTTCCAAACCCTCTTGCAAATTTTTCATTTCCTTTCCCCAATTTTCTTCTAGCTCTCTTTTAAGATCCTTTTTAATTTCTTCTAGGAGAACTTTGTGTGATTGGGATCAGTTTGTATCATCTTTTGGGGCTTCATCTGGAGACAATCTGCTTTTAGTCCCCTCAATATTTGAAATCTGTTCTTCTCTTTCACCACAGAAGCTGTCTATCATCAGAGTCCTCTTTACTTTTTTACTCATTTCTTTAAAAAAATTAAGGTCTGCCTTTAACAAGGGGGAAGTTTTCCAAGTGGATGTAGCTGCACTGGGTCCATACTGATTCACTCCCGGTGCTGGGTGGCCATGGCCAGGTTCTGAGAGATTCTAGCATTTCTGGGTTCACTATTGATCTTTTGTGTTTGTGCTGGATGTTTTATAACTTCTCTGATGATCTACTGGCTTGCAACCAGGACAGAGTGGCCAACACTGCTGTAGATTCCTGTAGATTCCTCCCCTTAGATTCTCTGCCCCTCAGAGTATGGAGTCAGCAATGCCAGTGGAGTCAGCAATACCCCAAGACGCTGCACTGTCTGCACTGGTGTTTGTACTCAGCTGTTTGTGCTTCTCTGCCTCCCTCCCATTTCCAATTGAAACAGACCTTTCTTGTTCTGTTTCCTCCCCATAGATTCTCCACCATGCAGAGTCTGCATCACCCTACTCTGCACCCAGTGTAGAGACTACACTGCCCTGGGACTTTGCTCTCTGCATTGTCTGTGCTGGCATTTGTACTCAGCTTTTTGTGGTAGCTGTCTCCCTCCTGTTTCCAATTGAAACTAATCTTTTCTGGTGATCGTTGAAATTATCTTCTGCTGATAATTTGTTGCACTCCCAATATTTGTGGGTTCTGCCAGTCCAGAACTAATTCAGAGGATGGATTTCATAATTATTGTGAGGGCTGTAGAGAAGGTCAGAAAGATATGTGTGTTGTCTCCATCTTGGCTTCACCCCTGAAAGTCCAAAAGAAGAACTTTTAAAAGACTTAAAAATCAAAACATAGTGAAGGAAAAATTTTTAAAATTATTTCATGGAGAAAGCATTTCTCTACATGGTTCTACATGGAACCTGCTACTCTGTCTCTATTGAATTTTATACTAGTGTAGTGGCTCTATCATTATTCTCTGAAGAAACATATATGTCATAAAAGGAAAGCTTAAAACTGTGACAAAAAGTATGACAGAAATTGTGAGTTCATGGCAGAACAGATTGGAAATTTAGTGTTTATGGTTTCTTCCTTGGGAATATTTAGGAGATATCACAGATGCAATCCATCCCACCCAACTCTAATCCACTCCAACCCTTGGCATTATACAGAATGAATTAAAATATGATTTCCAGGAACTTTTCCAAAAAATTTTAAGTACATGTATTTACTTAAAACTTAAACACAAAATAGAAAAAAAAAAAACATTGCCATATGTACAGTAGAATATAAAAGAAAATTCAAACTATAAGGCAATAAATTTCCATTTCAAAAAAGAAAATGTGTTCAGAGTTGTACATCTTCTCTTTGCTTCCTTGTAGGCTTTCTTTTGTTGTCTGCTGTATGCTTTTATTGTTATCATTATTTTATTTTTCTGAGGCAATTGGGGGTCAGTGACTTGCCCAGGTACTATTCATATGGATTGAAATATAGGTCCTCCTGACTCCAGTGTCAGTGCTGTCATAAAAAATTATTGATTTTGTCATCAGTGATCATCTCAATCACTTATTTATAAAATTTTCTACTATCCATAAATGTGAATGGCAACATATTACTTAATCTTCTAATTTATTTGTGATGATATGTATATATGTGTGTTCATGTGTATTTTTTTCCTTTGGCCATATGTTGTCCTTTTGGAGCTTATCTTGGAATATGGTGTGAGGTATTAGTAGAAATCTGATTTCTGCTAAACTGTGAGTCCTTTCTCCCTTTTGGGGTCTTCAAATTTCTCAAAGATTGTACTACAGTTTTTATTTGATTCTGAATGTCGCAAATTGAATCTGTTCCATTCATTGATTTCTCAATTTTTGTTTTTGTTTTTCTTAACAAGTTACCTTCATCTGCAGAATCAGAAAAGCTCAGTACAGAGACCCTTATTGAGAGGCATTGGGAGGCAATGTGATGCAATGTGAAAAGTAATGGCTTGAAGACCAAAAGAACTTTAGTACAAATCCCATCTTTGGCACTTTTGATCTAGAAGGGAAAGTCACTTAACCACCCTCATTCTCGGTTTTCTCATCTGTAAGATGATCTCATTCAATTCAGACATTTTAGAATTCTAAGATATCAAAAAGAGTAAAATGTAGTTACTGCCTTATCTAAACTTTCATCCTAATTTGCAAAATTATGTTGAGAAAAAATTGTTTTTAATAAAAGACATTTTAAAAAATGCAAATAATTTGCTAACAATTTAGTCCTGTTTCTGGCCTTGGACAAAACTATTCTCTTCTTGGCCACTCAGTTTCTACATCTGTAAAGTGGAAATATTTATAATGCCTGGTGTCAGATTAATTAGTTCATGTTTGTATAATACTTTGCAAAGGGGGAAAATGTTCTTGAAGTGCTAAAGATTATGATCTCCCTGAAGCATCTATAATTTGTGGAGACATTTATAGCTGGGCTGGTTAGTGAAGCCTGCATTTTGTAGCATCGTCCTTGCTTCCCTACAAAGTACCAGAATGTTGCCCAGCAACTTCATCCTCCGTTAAATCCATGCCATCCTCTTGGTTGAATGGTAGTGACCTATGTTCTAAGCATGCAAGAGAGCTGACTCAGTGTTCTCTGCCTCTCTGTTACACCCATTTCCTGCTATTCTAGATTATGAGTGAAGTGGAATCAGGAGGGAGAACAATTCTATCAAATTTTAAGCCATCAGATAATGTTTCTTTGTGTCAGATATGTTTCTAGTGAAAACGTCTGAGTTTTGCTCAGATACCATCTCAGTGAAAGTTAATGATACTTTATTTTCCCATTGTACTGTAAGGACACCAAAATATAAGATAGAGTTTCTGACATCTGCACTGAGGGGAAAAGGTAACAAATGAAAAAATAAGGCAAGGGTCCTCTCCCCTGCTTTTGGAAAAAAATCCTGCTATAGAAACTAATGTAGATGAGGGGGCACTGAGCCATATATAAGTGAGTAATTATGTACTGTTACAGGCCTTATTATCTCTCCAAATGTTTGCTAAAATTCTGTTGAGTAACCATCTGGACCCAGAAATTTACCCATGGATACAGGCTAGATTGTTGTTTTAACTTTAGATGGAAAAAAATTCTTTCTCTAATTCTTTTCTGTCATCTTCTGTTAAATAATTTAACTGGACATCTCTTAGATAGTTCTCTGAGTCCTTAGAGTAAGTAGATTCTGTGTGATATACTCATATAAAATATTCTTTGAAATGTTATTTTATTTTATTTTTACCACCAGAGGATTCAAGGACAGTTCACCATCTGTTGTAAGAATTTCATTAATGCACCTATTTCACCTTCCTTTTTCATTGAATCGCCAGTCCAAATAATCTGGAGCTTTCTCCCAGCACAGATGAAGTTTGCTGCCCAGAAGCCTCACCCTATCATAGTTAAATCCTTGCTTTCTTATTATGACCTTCTCTCAGGTGGCTTTGTTAGCTTAGAAGAACAAAGTCTGTTTCTCACATCCAGGCTCAGTATCAATAATTTAATAACATGTCATCAACAACAGTGAACCATGCTGCTTAGGATGAAATATTCCTAGGACTCTCCATCTATTATGCGCTGATCTCCCACAGCACCTGTGAATGCAATACAGGTGGCCACTGCTTGGAGAAAACCCTATACACATCAATCCACACTTAAAAGCAGGGGAATGGGAAGAAACAGATGTTATTTAATCTATCATTCAATTCATTATCAAGCATTTATTTAGCACCTACTATTTGCCAGAAATAGAATTGGTTGTTGAGTATAGAAGGACAAAAATGAAATAGTCTCTATTCTCAAGGAGAAGGTTTGTGGTAGCAAGATTTATGCAATCAATTAATCAACAAGAAATTTTAAATTACTTACTATATGTCAAATACTGTGCTAGGCCTTAGGAAAGAAAGGCCAAAGAACAGACTGATGTCAAATTGCTCATAGTGCATTCTCGGTTATAAACAAAATACATTATCAAGGATTTTGAAGGTACCCTTGGATAGAAAGATTCTTGAAACATAGAGGAATGAGAAAGAATGACAAAATGGCTTTTAAGCTTAGTTTTGAAGGAAGCTTCAAGTTCCAGCTAAAATTACACCTTTCCTAACAATCTTTCCCAATACTTCTAAATGATAGTAGTATCTTTCCTCTTAAGATTATTCCCAGTTTATTCTATGTGCTTACTGTTTTACATAATTGCTTACAATCTCAGATTAAAGAATGGGATATTTGAGATCAGGGTTAGTTTTTT
This sequence comes from Sarcophilus harrisii, assembly GCF_902635505.1. Lineage (NCBI taxonomy): Eukaryota > Metazoa > Chordata > Mammalia > Dasyuromorphia > Dasyuridae > Sarcophilus > Sarcophilus harrisii. The sequence goes on along the minus strand of NC_045426.1, from coordinate 373,266,417 downwards.
GTTTGTTGGTTTTTGTTTTCATCTTTCTTTGTATCCCTACTGCTTAGAAGTGCTGTTGTCTTTTTGGCCACTCAGTTTCTACATCTGTAAAATGGATATATTCATAATACCTGGTCTCACTGAGGTGTTGTGAATATTAATTAGTTCATGTTTGTGTAATCCTTTGCAAAGGGGGAATATAATAGGTATAAAATAAATACTTGACTTAGAAGAGAACAGTGGGGGATGATTAATGCAAATGTGCAAAGGCAGAATGTTGTATGTATGTTGTAAACAAGCAAGCATAATTGATAGCTACAGATATGTGGGTGGAATCTGAGAAGGATAGTGAAACAATTGGAAGGGGCCAGATTGTGAAGAGCTTGAAATGACAAATGACTTAATATTTGATCATGGAAGTATAACAGAGTTTATTCAGGATAGATAGCATGTTGAAGTTAGGTGGACAGTTACAATAGAGCATTATGGTTAGAACTAGGAAGACTAAATTTCCTAAATTCAAATCCTCCCCCAAATACTTATCAGCTTTGTGATTCTGGCCTAGTCACTTAGCCCTGCTTTCCTCAGTTCCTCATCTATATAAAGGAAATGGAAAATACTGCAATACCTTTGCCCCCCCTCCAAAAACAAAACAAAAAATAAAACAACAAAAAAACTTATAATAGTGTTACAGAGAGTTAGAAATAACTGAAATGACTGAACAACACAAATACATATTAACATTTTGTGGGGGCAGCCAAGGAAGGTCCTAGCAGGTAGTGGAATCAGAAATCATGTGATTGTGAGGTAGTTCTGAAGAACAGCTATATTTTTAATTTTTTTATACCAGTCTTTTATTTTCAAAACATGCCTAGATAATTTTCAACATTCAACCTTGCAAAACCTTGTATTCCAAATTTTTTTCCCTTTCTTCTCCCTACCGCTTTCCCTAAACTGCAAGGATCCAATATATTAAACATGTACATTTCTATACATATTTCCACATATCATGCTGTATAAGAAAAAACATCAAAAAAGAGAAAAAATGACAAAGAAAACAAAATGCAAGCAAAACACAACAAAAACGGTGAAAATACTATATTGTGATCTACACTCAGTCCCCACAATCCTCTGTCTTGGTACAGATGGCTCTCTTCATCACAAGACCTAGCCTAAATCACCTCACAATTGAAAAGATCTACATCTGTCAAAATTGATCATCACATAATCTTGCTGCTGCTATGTATTATGTTCTCCTGGTTCTACTTACTTCACTTAGCATCAGTTCATGTAAGTCTCTCCAGGTCTTTCTGACATCATCCTATGAATTGTTTCTTATAGAAAAATAATATTTTTTAACATTTACATAACATAACTTATTTAGCCAGTCTCCAACTGATGGGCATACACTCAATTTCCAGTTTCTTGCCACTACAAAGAGGGCTGCAACAAACATTTGTGCACATGTGGGTCACTTTCCCTCCTTTAAGATCTCTTTGGGATACAGGCCCAGTAGAAACACTGCTGGGTCAAAGAGTATGCACAATTTGATAACTCTTTGGGCATAGTTCCAAATTGCTCTCCAGAATGGTTGGATCAGTACATAATTCCATTAATAATGTATCCAAATTTTTCCACATTCCCTTCAAAATTCCTCATTACCTTTTCCTGTTATTTTAGCCAATCTGAGTGATACATCAGAATTGTCTTAATTTGTCTTACTCTGATCAATAGTGATTTAGAGCACCATTTCATATGCTTAGAAATGGTTTCAATTTCTTCATCTGAAAATTATCTCTTCATATCCTTTGACTATTTATCAATTGGAGAATGCCTTGAATTCTTACAAATTTGAGTTAATTCTCTATATATCTTAAAGGTGAGGCCTTTATCAGAACATTTATCAGAATGTTAAAATGTTTTCCCAATTTATTGCTTCCCTTTTGATCTTGTCTGTATTAGTTTGTTTGTACAAAAACTTTTAAACTTAATATAATCAAAATTATTCATTTTGCATTCCATTAATGTACTCTAGATCTTCTTTGGTCACAAAATCTTTCCCTTTCCACAGATATAAAAAGTACACTATCCTTTGTTTTTGTTTTCTGCACCTATTGAGATAATTATATGATTTTTATTAGTTTGATTATTGATAAAGTTAATTATGCTAATAGTTTTCCTAATATTGAACCAGGCCTGCATTCCTGGTATAAATCCTACTTCGTCATGATGATTATCCTGGGAATAACTTGATGAAATCTCTTTGCTAATATTTTATTTAAGATTTTAGTATCAATATTCATTACGGAATTGGTCTATAATTTTCCTTCTCTGTTTTGACTCCATTCTGCACCATACTGGTGTCAGAAAAGAAATTTGATAGTACTCATTTTTTCCCTATTTTTCTAAACAATTTGCATAATATTAGAATTAATTGATCTTTAAATGTTTGGTAGAATTCACATGTAAACCTGTCTGGGAATGGAGATCTTTTTTTCTTTAAGCAGTTGATTAATAGCTTGTTCATTTCTTTTTCTAAAATGGGACTATTTAAATAATTTATATTTTCCTCTGTTAATTTGTGCAATCTATATTTTTATAAGTATTCATCCATTTCATTTAGATTGTCTGATTTATTGGCATATAGTTGGGTAAAATAGCTCCTAATTATTGCTCTAATTTCCTCATTTTTGGTGAAAAGTTCACCTTTTTCTTTTGTGATACTAACAATTTGATTTTCTTCTTTCCTTTTTCTAATCAAATTAACTAAAGTTATATGTATTTTGTTGGGTTTTTAAAAAATTAGTTCAATAATTTTCTGCTTTTCATTTTATTAATATTTCCTTTTATTTCAGAATCAAAATTGACATTTAATTGGGGGTTTTGACTTCTTTTTCTAGCTTTATTAGTTGCATGTCCAATTCATTTATTTTCTCCTTCTCCATTTTATGCCAGTAAACATTTAGAGCTATTAAACTTCCCTTAAGATCTGCTTTGACTGCATCCCATAAATTTTGTTATATTGTCTCATTATTGTCATTCTCTTGGAGAAATTTTTGATTATGTCTCTGATTTGTTATTTCTTCTACTCCTTTAGGATTAGATTATTTAGTTTCCAATTAATTTTTGGTCTATTTCCCCCTAGCCTTTATTACATGTAATTTTTATTGTATTGTGATCTGAAAAAAAAATTTACTATTTCTGCCTTTCTGCATTTGATTTTGACGTTTTATGCCCTAATATATAGTCAATTTGTGTAGGTTCTATATACCACTGAGAAAAAAGTATATTCCTTTCTGTGTCCATTCCATTTTCTCCAAAGGTCTACCATACCTAACTTTTTTAAAATTATATTTACCTCCTTAACTTCTTTCTTTTTATTTTGTAGTTTGATTTATCTAGTCCTGATAGAGCAAGATTCCCTCACTAGTATAATTTTTATGTCTAATTCTTCTTGTAGCTTTCTGAACTTCTATTCTAGGAATTTGGATGCTATACCACATGGTCATATATGTTTAGTACTGATATTATTTCATTATCTATGGTACCCTTTAGCAAGATATAGTTTCCTTCCTTATCTCTTTTAATTTGATCTATTTTTGATTTTGCTTGATCTGAGGTTAGGATCACTGTCCCTGTGTGTGTGTGTGAGTGTGTGTGTGTTTTTCCTTCAGCTGAAGCATAATAAATTCTGCCCCAGCCTTTTACCTTTACTCTGCATGTGTCATTTTGCTTTAAATGTGTTTCTTGTAAACAACATAATGTAGGATTCTGACTTTTAATCCAGTCTGTTATCTGCTTCCATTTTTGGGGACAGTTCATTCCATTCACATTCACAGTTAAAATTACATACTCTGTATCTCCTGCCATTTTATTTTCTCCAAGTTATACTTTTCTCTTTCCTCTCTCTCTTTCCCTTCTCCTCCCTGCTTTGCTTCTTATCAATACCTCCCTCAAACAGCCCTCTCCTTTTATAATCCCACCCCATTTCTTAGTTTTTCTCCTTCTCCTTCTCTTCTCCCTTATAGTACCCTCCCCCTTTCCTTTTCCCTTTCTTCTCCTATTTCCCTATAGGATGAGAGAAATTTCTCTGTGACCTAAATATGTCTGATTTTTCTACTTGAGTCAAATCCAATCAGAGTGTGGTTCACACAATGCTCACCCCCATCCCTTCTTTCCTTCAATTGTAAAATGTCATTTTTTGTTCTTCAGGAGATATAATTTACCCCATTTTATCTCCCCTTTCCTATTCTTCCAGTACAGTTCCTTTTACATCTCTAGTTTCCTGTTTATATCATTACAATAAAATCAAACCCTCTAAATATACCCACTACAGAGATACAGTTCTCAAGAGTTAAACATGTCATCTTCCCATATAGGGATTTAACCATTTTAACCTTTACAAGAAAGTTATTTTTTTCTTTTCTCTTTACATTTGTATGCTTCTCTTGAATTCTGTATTTGAAGATCAAATTTTCTGACCAGATTTGGTCTTTTCATCAGAAATAAATGGAATCCACATATTTCATTGAATGTCCATGTTTTCCCTGAAAGAAAATATTTAATCTTTCTTGAGAGTTGATTCTTTGCTGCAATCAAGTTCCTTTCCCTTCAGAATATTAGATTCCAACACTTTTGATCATTTAAAGTGGAATCTTTTAGATCCTGGGTAATCCTAATAGTGGCTCCTCGATATTTGAATTGTTTCTTTCTGGCTCCTTGAAATAATTTCTCCTTGATCGGATCATTATGAAATTTAGTTAAGATATTCCTTGGAGTTTTCATATTGGAGTCTCTCTCAGGAGGTGATTAATGAATTCTTTCAATGCTATTTTATCCTCTGGTTCTAGGATATCAGGGTAGTTTTCCTTGATGATTTCCTGAAAGATGCTGTGTCTAGGCTTTTTTTTTTTTTAATCATGATTTTCAAGAAGTCCAATTTTTTTTTTCCTGAGGCAATTGGGGTTAAATGATTTGCCTAGGGTCACGCAGCTAGAAAGTGTTAAGTGTTAGAGGCCAAATTTGAACTCAGGTCCTCCTGACTTCAGGGCTGGTGCTCTATCCATACACCAACTAGTTGCCCTGAATGATTCTTAGATTGTCTTTCCTAGTATTATTTCCAAGTCTGTTGTTTTTCCAATGAAGTATTTTATTTTTTTTATATTTTTAATTTTTTTGTTTTATTTTATTCTTGACTTCTTTTTGTGTCATTCACTTACATTTGTTCAATTCTAATTCTTAGTGAATTATTTTCTTCAGTTAACTTTTTTATCTTCTTTTGCATTTGGCTAATTGAACTTTTAAATGGGTTGTTTTCTTCTTTTGGTTTTTCTTTCCATTTCCCAAATTATGTTTTTCCACCAGCTGGTTTCTTTTTCCATTTTATCATATCTATTTTGGAAGGAGTTATCTGCTTTTTCCATTTTATCAAATCTATTTTTTAAGGAGTTATATGATTTTTTTTCAATTTCCCTAAATCTATTTTTAAAGGAATTTGGATGCTATACCACATGGTTGTATATGTTTAGTACAGATATTATTTCATTATCTATGGTACCCTTTAGCAAAATATAGTTTCCTTCCTTAAATCTTTTAAGCTTATCTTATTGTCTTTTATCAATCTATTTTTTCTTTTGCTTGATCTGAGGTCAGGATCACTACCCCTGTTTTTGTTTTTGTTTTGTGTGTGTGTGTCTGTGTGTGTGTGTGTGTGTGTGTGTGTGCATGTGTATGTTTTCCTTCAGCTGAAGCATAATAAATTCTGCTCCATCCTTTTACTTTTCCTCTACATGTATCACTGTGCTTTAAATGTGTTTCTTGTAAACAATATACTGTAGGATTCTGGCTCTTCTTTTTTTTCCTTAGGCAATTGAGGTTAAGTGACTTGCCCAGGGTAACACAGCTAGGAAGTGTTAAGTGTCTGAGGCCAAATTTGAACTCGGGTCCTCCTGACTTTAGAACTGGTGCTCTAGCTACTGTGCCACCTAGCTGTCCCCTAACTCTCTTTTATCTTCCAAGAGATCATTGTGAGATGGAGAGCAACTCATGTCACCCTTTGGGACATCATCTGGAGACAATTTGCCTTTAATGTCTTCAGCATTTGAAGTTTGTTCTTCTCTGTCATCATAAAAACTATGTATGTTCAGAGTTCTTTTTGCTTTTTTACTCATTTTTAAAAGTTGAGATCTGCTCTTAGGGCAAAGAGTAGATTGTTTCAAGCTCCTTTTACAGGCACAGTAGCTTGATATTGCCCTGGGACCAGTGCTGCTGACTTCCATACTGTGTTGGGTGGGCATGGGCAATTACCCCTTTATGCTGGGGTTCAGGGGCTCACTATTTGCCTTTTGTAGTTGCATCAGATGTCTCAAAGCTAGTTTGCTGATTCACTGGCTTCTGAACCAGAACAGAGTAGCCAATGCTGTAGTATTTTGGCTAAAAGCCTCCTGATAAAATTCTCTGGGGACACATACACCATCCCTGTGCTCTGCCTGCACTAAGTCCCCTTCCCTTGTGCCTGACTGATGATGAGTTTGGAAAGTTAGACTGAGTTCTAAATGTTTTTAAATATCAATCAGATAAGGTTACATTTCATCCCAGACAAATAATAAGTCTGGGTGTTATGAGCAGGATTGGGTGCATGTTGTCCTGCATGTAAAAGCACTTTGGAAAACAAAGTACTGTATCATTGTTATCATCATTTTCATCATCCTTCACAATTCACCATTTTTTCAAGACTTTACTGTCTGTTACATGAACTTTAAAATAGTCTGCAGATTGGTCCTCCTACCTCAATTGTCCCCAACCCAATCCATTCTCCACAAAGCAGCCAAAATGATATTGCCAATCCCTATGACACTTTTACTTGTTATAGCATTTTATGACAATCATTTAAGGAGAGAAGAACTTTACTAAAGGCTTCACCATAGAGTTCCTTTAAATGTCAAGCTCCTTTGAATATGATAGTCTTTGATTTAAAAAAAAGAAGAAAATAACAAAAATAAAGTGTTAGCATCATATTTATGTTATGAAACAAGATATACCTGCACAAAGAAAAAGAAACCTACTCTAAATATTATTTGAGATGACTGGATTAGTTTTCTTCCTGTCTAAAAGCTATTTTGGTTTTATAATTTGTTTCTCATTTATTATAATCTTGTCTACATGGAGAAATATAATTACATGTGTTAGATACATTGACTAGATAATATTGGAAACTACTTCCTGCTCTAAATCTATTATCCTTTCAATTCCTCTCTATATATTTATTTGTCATTCTATTAATTTTTCTCTATCATCTTTATCCATCTATGAATTTTCCCCTAAGTTTAGGTGAGATCTGCCAACATTTGAAGCACCATTTAGAGTCACAAAGAATGAGCAAAATAATCAATATACTTTAAAGAATAATAGGATGTAACACAAGAGAAAATCTAGTCTAGCCTTTTTTGTTTTACTTATGAAGAAACTAATATCAGAGAGGTAATGAGACTCACTGTTTAAACCAAGTAGTAAGTAACAGGCAGGATTTCAATGCAGATTCTTTGACCATAAATCCTATGTTCTTTCCCACTTTACAACACTTGAAAAGTGGATCATTAGCTATGCAAATAGCATATTAACTCTGAAAGGAAATGCATAGAATAAAGTCAACCATGAATCCATTAGAAAGTGTTAATAAGACATTTGTGACTTTTACAAGATACAAAAAGATCTAGTTTCCACTTGGGTTGGGTTTATTTAATTTATTAGAAAAAAAATCAGTGAGGTTATATTTCTTTTCAATATGTAATTTCCAGATATGGGTCATTACATCAAGGATCTGAAGTTTCTTGGATGTCAGACAGTGATCACATCTGGTCTATAACAGTATATAATTCTTAGATAGAGAACTTGTGACTTACATGGTCACATAACTAGTATGAATCAGAGGCAGGAACTGAATCCAGTTCTTGTGATTTTCTGTTTCAACAATCTATCCACAAAAATTAGTTTCTCTGCCCATTTATAGCTATGCCCATCAATAAATAGTAAGCAATCAACTTATTGTCACTAATGGTTTAAAGAAAATAAATTTAAGATTGCCATAAAACTTTCTCTTAAGATACTTGAGAAAGAACAATGTACTAAGTTACAGATTGGTTTATTTCATGTCCTTAGTTCATTAATACTTAATGTGCCTCTTCTATGTCTTTATTACTACCATATTTAGCCAAGCATTTATCATTTCAAAGGTAGATTGTTATGTTAGCCCCATCACCCCCAGCTTTTTGTCTCCTCACTTATCCTGCATACCACTGTCAGACTAATTTTCTTAAAACCAGGCTCTATTCATGCAATATTCCTACTTAAGAAGTAACTAAGATTCCATTTTTTAAATTGATATTTCTGAAATACTTTACTCAGTGTTCAAGACCCTCCTTAGGTCATCTCTGTTCAGTGATCTGTATTCAACTTAGCTGCTTATCAGATATAAAACTGTTTCCTATAGATCATGATTAATTATATTATTTCTGCTTATGCAGTATCTCTTATTTCTTCCCTTAGTCTCTAGCTCTTGTCATTCTGATTGGACTTCCTTAACTTCTAATCTTTATTCCTGTTATTTCCTAGATTTCAAATCATCTTCTTAAATATATGATAGTTTAAAACCTATAAATATTTTATATCTCAGTTTTAATGTTCTCTCCTTCCTTAAGTGAATACCCCAGTGAACAAGGAGCTTTCCCCATGTAGCCTTGGTGTAATACCCTGATTTTGTCTTTCATCATAGTTACATATATTTGGACTATAAACTCCATCAAGGCAGGGACTGTTTTGTTTTATCTTTTTATCTTTCTTGTGTCCTAACACTTTGCCTGGCACATATTTGAAAATGTTATGCACTTGTGATTTTACCTCTCCATCAGCTATTGATACAGATCACTAGTTATAATTATCTGTGTTACTGAATTTTCTAGGGTCCACAGAGGTTGACTAATTTTCCAATAGTCTTAAATCCCAGATTCTTTTTAGTATTTGAATCCTAGTAATACAGAATTCAAGTTTAGCATATCTACTATATGATGATCTCCCTGATCTGTACCTAGTAGGTGATAATATATTATTCTAAATATCTGATAATAGTTTTAGTGGCCATATAACCACAGATTGTCTTGTATGATAATTCCTGAAAAAAACAGCACATTGTAGTAGATAGAAGACTAACTTTGACAACAAGAAAGTCTGGATTCAGGTCCCACTGCTAATATACATTAGCTATGTGTGAACTTGGTCAGATAGCTTTAACTTCTTTTAATGTGGGCTCTGTAATGATTATATTAAGTAGTCAGAGTTATACAGCAAAAAGCTAATCAGAAAGTCTAATAAAGCCCCAAATTTCTTGACAAATTCTAGTCAAATATGGAAATACCTGTTGCTATCAGAAACTACAGAACTAGTCTTGTTCAATTCAAAGGTAGCTTTGAGTAGCAGCTTTAGTTTCAAAACCTTGTTTGGGATTTTCTTAGCATCCTGCCCCTTGGCTTATCATGTCTACAGGTGTCTTCTATTAAGTTCTGTTCCCTGTTCAAAAGTCTGTAGAAACTAACTCTAGATACTATTTTACAAGAAATCATCAAAGAGAACTATCCAGATGTAATAGAATCAGAAGGTAAAATAGGCATTGAAAGAATTCATCGAACACCTTCTGAAAGAAACCCCTAAAATAAAAACCCCAAGGAATATTGTGGAAAATTTGAACTACGATTAAAAAAATTTTAAAGAGCCAAAACCAAAATACGAGGTGCCACAATAAGGATCACCCAAGATCCTGCCCTACATTAAAGGAAAAAGGCCTGTAATTAATTTCCAAAGGCACAAGAACTTGAGATGCAGCCAAGAATAAACTACCCATTGTTACATTTTCTTCCAGGGAAGAAGATGGAATTTAATGAAACAAATGAATTCCATTTGTTTCGAAGAAAAAACCAGAACTAAACAAAAAATTTGATCTCCAAGAATAGAACCAAGAGAAGCAGAAAAGGTAAAATAACCTTTGAGAATTGTATTTCTGTTGTGGATATACAAAAAGAATACATGTATAATTTGATTGCTGATATAAAAAAAGAGAAGTAGATATGGAAAGGGATGATGGCAGAATAAGGGGGAGGAAAAAGGGAAACCACATCCCACAAAGAGGCTAAGGAAACTTACATATCTGAGGGAATTTGAGAGGGGAGGAACAGGGAATCTTACTTCCTTAGAGTTTCAAAGAAAAAATAATTGAATTTGTTTTTGAGAAAATTCTCTTGCCTCATTAAAACGGGGAGAGGAAAAGGAAAAGAAAAGAGAAAAGGGAAGGAAGGGGAAAGACCAAAGGGGGGAGGGAGGGATTATAAAGAGGATAAGATTGGAACAAGAGGGAAAAGTTTGAAGGGGAAAGAGGGTTGGGGGAGAAAATGAAAGCAAACTGGGGTTAAATTAGGAAATGATTAAAATTTAACCGAAATGTGAATGGAAACCCCCTAAAGAGGAGGCAGATAGGACTGATCAAAATCAGAACACAATAGTTGTTTAACATTTAAAAAGGGGTACAAAATATAAAATAAAAACATTATGCTTCAGGTAAAGTCAAAAGAGGGAACATCCTTATCTGATCAACAAAAGTAAAATTATCAATTAAAAGAGATAAAAACAACCGCAAAGGGGTATAAAAACGAAGCAAATCAATTTAAACATAATACCAATGGATGGCATAATTTTGGGAGAGAAGAGAGTAAGAAGAAAGACAACAAAAACGTAGTAGGAATCCAACCCTTACCTCAGAATTAGAAACAAACCACAAAACAAATAAGAAAGAAATTAAAAATAAATAAATATTAGAAAATTAGGTATGTTGGATCTTTGAGAAAATTGAATGGAGATAGAAGGGAATATTTTTCCCCAGCAGTTCATGGAACCTACAAAATTGACCATATTTAGGACATAAAGACCCTTAAATTAAAATGCAAGAAAAAATAGTAAATGCTTTTTTTCAGATCAGATGCAAAAAACTACATTCAACAAAAAGTTGGGGGAAATAGACCAAAAAAGTAATTGAAACTAAACAACTTATCTTAAAGAATGATTGGGGAAGAGCAAATTATAGATACAATTAATAATTTATAAGATAATGAAATGATGGACATCATACCAAATTTTGTGGATGGCCCAAAAGGGTAATAAGAGGGAATTTTATATTCTTAGACGCTTACTTGAATAAAACAGAGAAAGAAAAGATTTGGGGTAAAAAAAAAAAAGAAAATTAAAACCCCAATCAAATACTAAATTGAAATTTAAAAATTAAAAAGGAGAAATTAAAAATTGAAAGTAAAAAACTTGAACTAATTAATAAAACTAAGGTTTTCTATGAAAACCAAAAAAAGATGTTTTGGTAAATCTGATTAGAAAAAAAGGGAAAAAAGAAATTAGTACTTAAAAAAAAGGGAAATAAATGAAGAAAATTAAAAATAAAAGGAGTTATTTTGTCCATTTGCCAATAAAAAAAAAATAACTCCTAAAAATACAGACCTGGACTTTAAAGAGGAGGAAAAATTTTAATATCCCCCTTTCAAAAAGAAATAAAACTTAAACAACCCCAAGAAAAAACCCCAGGACCAGATGGATTTTTATATGGAATTTTCCAAAAAAAGAAAAACCCCCAACTTTAAAAATTTGTAAATGGGTAAGGAGTCCACCAAACCCTTCTATGACAAGACATGGATGATACCCAAACCAGGTAGGCTGAAAAAAGAAAGAAAATTAAAAATCTCCCAAATCGATTAAAATCAAAAAGATATTAGCAAAAGACACAGAAAATCATCTCCAAGATAATACACTATGATAAGTAATTTTATAAAATGCATTTCAAATTGGAAAACTATAATTAATTGGATAAAACCAAATTAAAAACCATAAGGAAATTCTCAAAATCAAAAACATTTATAAAATCCAAAACCATTCCCTTATTAAAAACATTTGAGAGATAGGGAATAAATGGATTTTCCTAAAATAAAAAAAATTTAAAACCACTCATCATATGTAGGAGCAAATAACATTCCCAATAAGATTAAAACAAAGTGCCTCTATCACTATTTATTTAAAAAGAAACCATTTAAATAAACTGAAAAAATTAAAGGAATAAGAATAGGAAATAGGAAGCCAAATTACACTTTTTCCGTGAATGTGATTACTTAAAACCCGGGAGACCTTAAAAAGTTATTAAAATAATCCAAACTTTTGCAAAATTTTTTAAAAAAAAATAATAACAAAGCTTTTTAAAACAAAATAACTGATTAAAAAAAGAGAATTCCATTTAAATAATATGAAATATAAATATTTGGAATTTCTGCCAAGGAAAATAGAAATTTATAGAAAAATTACAACCATTTTCAAAAAAGGATCAAATTTGGGAAAAAATTAAATGTTTGAAGGGAAAATTAAAAAATGGAAATATTACAAACATTTTATTTATTTACGCTAACCAAAGATAAAAAATTTTTTAAAATAGAAAAAATAAAAAAATTTAATAAAAAAAAATAAAATTTCATAATTAAAAAAAAATCAAATGATGGTCTTTAAAGCTGTACCAACAAAATTAATTAAAAGATTAAAAACATTTTATTGGAAAAAAATTTTAAAAGGTTCGGGATAAAAGCCCTTCCCTATTTTGAAAAAAAATTTTATAAAATTAGGAAAAAGGGGAAAATTAAACTTTAAAATTTATAAAAAAACCTGGCTTTTACCTCCAAAAAAAAAAATTGGGAAAAATGTTTTTCCCAAGGGAATTTTTGAAAAAGAAACAAGTCTTTTAAAAAAAATTTGGGAAAAAAAGGAAAAAAATTGGGTTCCCAAAATATTTTAAAGGTTCATGGGAAAAATGGAAAAAAAAATGCCTTCCCAAGTTATTAAAAATCAAGAAGAAATTGCAAATTAAAAAGAACAAAACCTTAAGAAATTAAATACCCTACACACCGTCAGATTGGCTAAGATGAAGGAAAAAAAATGATGATTGTTGGAGGGGATGGGAAAACTGGGACATTGATGCATTGTTTGGAGTTGTGAACGAATCCAACCATTTTAGAGAGTAGTTTAACATGCTCAAAAAGTTATCAAACTGTCCATACCCTTTGATCCAGAGGTTACTACGGGATTATATCCCAAAGAGATTATAAAGAAGGAAAGGGACTTGTATTGCAGAATGTCAGCCCTTTTGTAGTGGTTAAAAAACTGAAACGAATGGTCCATATTGGAGAATGGTTGAATAAATTATGGTATATGAAAATTATGGAATATTACTGTTCTTGTAAGAAATGACCAACAGGATAATTTCAGAAAGGCCGGAGACTTAATGAACATTATGAAATGAGCAGGACCAGGAGACATTTATACTTCCAAAACAATACTATAAGACCAGTTCTGATGGATCAGGCCCTCCTCAGCAACGAGATCAACCAAATCATTTCTAATGGAGGTAATGAACTGAACTAGCTATGCCAGAAAAAGAACTCTGGGGGATTACTAAAACCATTACATTGAATTCAATCCCTATATTTATAAATGCATTTTTTTTCCAAGTAATTGTAAATAATTCAGATTGATTCTTTTCACAGCAAAATAAATTTTGGCATGTATATTATTGTGTATCTAATTTATATTTTAATGTTTTAACATCTACTGGTCATCCTGCCATCTAGGGGAGGGGTGGGGGGGGTAAGAGGGGAAAAATTGGAACAAGAGGTTTGGCAATTGTTAATGCTGTAAAGTTACCCATGTATATATCCTGTAAATAAAAGGGTATTAAATAAAAAAAAAGAAAAAAAAAAGAAACTAACTCCCCCTTTTTTCACTCTCTTGAGATCTCTCTGTGTTTCTGTCTCTATGTGTGTGTCTCTGTCTCTTTTCTCTCTTTCTTTGTCTCTGTCTGTCTCTATGTCTCTTTCTGTCTCAATCTATTTCTCTGTCTCTGTCTCTGTGTCTCTGTCTCTCTCTTTGTTTGTCTCTCTCCCTCCTTTCCTCCTCCTTTTCCTCCTCTTCCTCTTCCTCATTTTCCTCCTCCTCTTCCTTCTTCTAGTCCTTTTTCTCCTCCTCCCTCTCCTCCTCCTAATAAGTGACATATTTGGCACTTGAATTCAGCTCTTATGGATGAATCTATAATCCATGCTCTTTCCATGGTACCATCCTGCCTCCTGTTTAACATAGATGAATGTGTTCAAACTGACTCAGATTCACATGTTTTCTATAGATCAGAGCATGTTAAATACTATATAACTTGATGGGCTAATTTGACATAGCTAGAAACAGAATTATATTTCTAGATTCATCTTGAAATATATTAGAAAGAACACTAGCCTTGAATTCTGGACACCTGGATTGTACTATTATCTTTTTTTAAAAACATTGATTAAAGAATTCCATTTATCTGGGTTTCAGTTTCCTCATCTAGAAAATGAGAAATTGAACTACCTGATATCTATATTTTCATATACAATCATGTTTTGTGTATGGGTCTTTTTTTCAGTTTTAAAAGCGAATAATATATTATGATGTGAAATGACTTTTCTGGAAACCAAAGCATTACCTCATATAGGTCCATCAAGAAATTAAATATTCTTTTCTGCTCAGAAGGAGAATCTGTTAGCAAGAACTCTATTTAGAAGTCTATTTAGAAATCTGAAAATAAATATAAATGTTGTTTCAGAGTGGAAAGGATATTTATTCTAAAGTTATTAAAAAATGAAAGGAGAACAAGGATTTAGGATGCTACTTCTACTCCATTTTGCTGGAAAGAAAAGAGCTCTCCTTGTTCTATTCTCTGTCACCTTCATCTACAAGGTAAGAATATATATATTTCCCCCCATGGACCGAAAACAAAATTGCACAGGGGGTATTTAGGACTTGAGTTCTCCAAGATGACATTTGAGGGTTGAACAAGAGTGGCTGTCCTTAGAAGTCAGGCTAGCTGCACTATCACAATGACACACCACTGAAACTCCCCTTGAAACTGAGCAATTTCCATAGCAGCTTCTTCTTGGCTGCTTTTGTTATGCAAATAAAGTGGAGTGACTTTTCTTGGCAGATCCAGGGGCATCTGCCAGCCCATGACTGAAGACTCTATTTGAAAAAATACTCAGTAAGCAAAATTCAGGTGGCCAGCAACATAATTTTCCATTCTGGTTTCCATTCTGAGTACCATAACTGCATTCAAGTGACTGCCACTCTTGAGTAAAAGATATCGGCTCCACTGAACCAGAAAGTTCCCCAAATTGCATCAGGCTCATTACTTGTCAAAGATCAACCCGATGGAAGAGAAGACAAATTGGTTAGTGAACTTCTGTGTTGGAATTAGAATGTAGAGCATAGTAGGGAAGGGAGAGGAAAGGAAAGGATAGAAAAAGGAAAATGGAAACATGAGAAGTAAGAAAGGGGATACTTTTCTCTTCTGGATGGATGAAGCTTAGGACAGGACCCAGACTGCTGAGTGCCAGAGGCAGGGAGCAACTTCTTCCATTTCCCAACTCCTTTTTCTAACAGGAATTCAGTGACTTCTCAGCCACTTTCAACTTAGGACAGTACATGACATCTAGTAAGGGCTACCCACCCATCCAAAGCCATCATGCTTATCTGGTAGGCTCTAGAAAACAGACAGGCTCTATCAGCTGGTTCCTGGAGAAAAAGAATGGCTTCACATCTATTAGAGGCATCAAGGAGAAGTATCCATGGGATATGAGAAATGGTACTCCAAAAAGAGCTACCAGATTTCTCCTCCCCCAGGGAAGAAGGAGATCAAAGTCTACTAGTTGTAGGGAAATAACACTTCCAGACCTCAAACAATATTATAAAGCAGTTTAAGGTAGATATTAAAGCTATTTGGCATTTGTTATAAAATAGAGAATTAGATCATTCTCCCAAACTAAATTCTAATTCTCCTAAGCAGGGAAAAACCAAGCACTGTTTTAATAAATTAAAAAAAAAAAAATTAAAGAACTTCCTATTCGAAAAAAAAATCTATCAGGAAAATCAGAAAGTAATCTGACTGGAATTAGGCTTAGACCAGGATTTTAAACCATTCTAAATGGATATAAGATTTTAATATTAAAGATTATTCTGTTAAAAAAAAAAACAAGAGAAAAATCATATCTCTCACAGCTATGAGTAGGAGATATATTCTTATCTAAACAAGAGATAAAGGCAATTACAAAAGGCAAAGTAGATAACTGATTACATGAAATTGAAAAGCTTTTACTCAAATAACTGTAATGCAGCTGGAATAAGAAGGGAAGTGGTGAATCAAATGAGAAAAAAAATTGTATCAAATTTCCCTGATAAGCATTTGGTGTCCAAGATGTATAAGTGATATATTAGATTGATAAAATGGTTATGAAAAGAGTTCTCAAAAGAATTGCTAACTATAAATTTTGTTGTAGATTCCATTGATCAAGGAACAGTTAAATCAATTATGAATGTATGAAATATCACTGTGACCTAAGAAATACAAATGTGATGTATAAAGATCTACAAGAACTGATGCAAAATGAAGAAAACAAGATTAACATACACAATGACTGCAACAATATAAAAAAAAAATTTAAACAGAATTAACATTCACATTCTCCATTACAAATGAATTCTAGAGGGTGGAGCCAAGATGGCAGAGAAGGCACACGCGACTTTTTAAGCTCTTCTCTTACCCTCTCTATCAATATTATATCGAGCCTCAAAAATAGTCTTGACTGCTACAATTCGTAAAGATAAGAAGTAGAACAACTCACCAGCCAAAGAAAATCTGCAGTCTCACCAAAAAAGGTTTGTTCTGGGGCCCAGGGGTGAGATCAGCGCAGACTGGGAGAGAAATTAGGTTCCAAGGAGAGCCTCAAACCAAAAGTGAAAGCACAGATCTCAGCACAAGCTTGCAGCCCCAACCTGCAGTAGGGGCTTTTCCTTGGGGCAGTTGTGATCCTGCATGGCAGGAGGACACAGCCCAGGTTAGCCTCTAATCTGCGAAGTGGGGGGCTCGGCTTGGAGCCATAAAGCTTTCCCAGGGTTGATTTGTCGGGCAGAGACACTGGGGCAGAGTTCCGGGCAGAGTTCCATAGAATCGGCAGTCTGCGGTCAGCTGCTAATACTCACAGTCCCACAAGAGGCTCTGGCCTGGGGCAGTGACACTTTGACCCCTTAGTCTCTAGCAGAGGGCAATCGCTAACCCACACAGCCCAACTGGGCACTTCAATAGCTCGGCCAGTGCTGAATCCACCTCCTGATGGGGGAAGGGAAAACTCTCACTCAGAACACTCCCATACCTCGGAGCTAGAAATTGGTTTACATCTCTCCTGTTCTGAAGAGGAAGCTGGTAAGCCCCTTGCCTAGGAGACATACCCTAAAGGCTTTAAAACATGAATAAAAAGATGAAAAGAACAATCGACAGCTTCTATGCAGAAAAAGAGCAGGTCAGCAAAACTGAAGAGACAGCAAAGAGCAAAAATGCACCAGACTGTCCTCCTTTACATGATGCTCTCAAAGAAGAGACCATTAAAAGTCTCAAAAGAGAGTTAGAAGATAAATGGAGAAAGGAAAGAAAAGCCTTTCAAGAGGGCAACAACTTCCTGAAATACGATGAAAAAAGAAAAAAATTCCCCGGAAGTGAGGGAACAGAATTTGTCAATTGGAAAAATAAGAAAATCCAGGAAAGAAGTTGTGGATTTGAAAAATAAAGAATTCACAAAAAGTAGGATTTGTGAATTGAAAGACAAAGTACTTTAAGAAAGTAGGATTTGGAATTGGAAAAGACAAAGAACCTCAAGAAAGAGGATCTTGGAATTGAAAGAAAATAATTCACAAAAAAAAAATTATGAAATGGAAAAAAATTCAAGACCAAAACAATACATTTAAAAAACGCAATTGACAATACAGAAAGAAGTAAAAAAATAATGAAGAAAATAATTTTTTAAAAATTAGAACTGAACAAATAGAAATTAATGATTCATTGAGACAGAAAATATAAACAAAACAAAAAATGACAAACTGAAAACCATGAATTATCTACTTGCAAAATGACAGACTTGGAAAATGGATCAGGAGAGATAACTGAGGATTATTGACTTTGAAAACTATGATGAAAAAAGATAGATTATTTTTCAAGAAATCATCAAAGAGAAACCCAGATGTTGAATCAGAAGGCAAAATAGGCAGGAAAGAATTAATGAACACCTTCTAAAGAAACCCAAAATAAAACCCCAAGGAATAGGGCCAAACATCAGAACTATCAGATTAAGGAAAAAAATTTACAAGCAGACAAAAAAAAAAAAAACAATTTAAATACCGAGGGCCAAATAAGGATCTGGCTCCTATTTTAAAGGACCAAAGGGCCTGAATCTGATATTCCAAAAGGAAAAAGAACTTGGGAGAGCGAATAAACTCCAGCTAATGACATTTTCTTCCAGGGAAGAAGATGGAATTTAATGAAACAAATGAATTCCATTTGTTTCTAAGGAAAAACCAGAACTAAAAAAAATTTGATTCCAACCTAGAACTCAAGAGATGGAAAATAAAAATAACTCGAGAATTGTATTTCTGTGGGATATACAAAAAAATACAGAATAATTTGATTTTACTGATATAACATAAAAAGGGAAGTAGATATGGAAAAGGGATGATGGCAGAATAAGGTGGGAAGGAGGGATAAAAAGAGGGAAATCACATCCCACGAAGAGGCTAAGGAAATTTATCATATCTGAGGGAATTTAGAGAGGGGGAGGAACACTGTGTGTATCTTACTCTCATCAGAGTTGGTTCAAAGAAAATAATTGACATTTGTTTTAGAGAAAATTTCTTGCCCATTAAAATGGGGGGAGGAAAAGGAAAAGAAAAAGAGAATGGGAAAGGGGGAAAGACCAAAGGGGGAGGGAGGGATTAAAAGAGGATAAGATCGTGATACAAGAGGGGTACATAAGTTTAAAAGGGGAAAGAGGGTTGGGGGAGGCAAGAATAAGTAAAGCACAATCTGGGGATTAGATGGCAGGAAACAGATTTAGTAATTTAACTGTAAATATGAATGGGGATGAACTCCAAAAGAGGAGGCAGATAGCAGACTGACAAAAGTCATAACTCAAAATTTGTTTAAAGAAACACATTTAAAGCAGGGAGATACATAAGAGTAAAGGTAAAAGGTGGAGCAAAACCATTATGTTGGTTGCAAAAAAGAGGAGCCATCCTTATCTCAGATCAACAAAAGCAAAATTGATCTAATTAAAAGAGATAAGGAAGGTAACTAATCCTGCAAAGGGAGAAAACAAAAAAATATCAATATTAAACATATATGCACCAAATGGAGGCACCAGCTTTAAAGGAGAAGTTAAGAGAGTTGCAAGAAGATATAACAAAAACTGTAAAGGGAGGTCCAACCTTGACCTCAGAATTAGAAAATAAAACCACAAAACAAATAAGAAAGAAATTAAAGAAGAAATGAATATTAGAAAATTAGGGTTGTTAGATCTTTGGAGAAAATTGAATAGAAGAAAGGAAATACTTTCCTCAGCAGTTTATGGAACTATTCAAAAATTGACCATATTTAGGACATAAAGACCTAAATTAAAATGCAAGAAAGAAAAATAGTAAATGCTTTTTTCAGGTTGATGCAATAAAACTAATTCAACAAAAACTTAGGGGAAAAGATCAAAAGTAATTGAAACTAAACAACTTATCCTAAAGAATGATTGGGTGAAGAAAATTATAGATACAATTAATAATTTCACCCAAGATAAGACAATGATGAGATTCATACCAAAATTTTGGGATGAGCCAAAGGGAATAAGAGGGAATTTTATATCCTTAGAGGCTTACTTAAAAAAAGAGAAAGG
The DNA here is from genome assembly GCF_902635505.1 of Sarcophilus harrisii. Taxonomy (NCBI): domain Eukaryota; kingdom Metazoa; phylum Chordata; class Mammalia; order Dasyuromorphia; family Dasyuridae; genus Sarcophilus; species Sarcophilus harrisii. Next base: position 373,246,567 of record NC_045426.1, on the reverse strand, counting down.
AAAGATTAATGAATTTTGGAAATAAAAAAAACTAAAAAGACCAAATTAAAAACCCCCAATCAAATACTAAATTGGAAATTTAAAATTAAAAGGAGAAATTAAAATATTGAAAGTAAAAAAAACTATTGAACTAATTAATAAAACTAAGAGTTGGTTCTATGAAAAGCCAATAAAATAGATAAGCCTTTGGAAATCTGATTAGAAAAAAGGAGGGAGGAAAAATGAAATTATTAATCTTAAAAATGAAAAGGGAACTTTCCACCAATGAAGAGTAAATTAGAGAAAAATGAGTTATTTTGCTCAACTTTATGCCAATAAATTTGATAACCATGAAATGGATGACACCCCAAAATATAGATCAGACTAAAGAGAAGGAAGTAATTTTTGAATAGCCCATTTCAGAAAAAAAAGAACAGGCAATTAAAAACTCCCAAGAAAAACCCCAGACCAGATGGATTTAATGTGAATTTTAAAACATTTAAAGAAAATTGGCCCAATGCTATATAAATTATTTGATAAATAGGGAAATGAAGGAGTCCTATAAATTTCCCTTCAGACAAGACATGGTAATTGATGCCTAAACCAGGTAGGTTGAAAAAGAGAAAGAAAATTATAGACCAATCTCCTAATGAATATTGATGCTAAAATCTTAAATAAGAATTAGTAAAAGACTAAGAAAATATCTCCTGGATAATACACATGATCAAGTAGGATTTATACCAGGAATGCAGGTGGTTCAATATTAGGAAAATTATCAATATAATTGGCCATGTTTATAACCAAATTAAAAAACCATATGATCATCTCAATAGATAGAAAACAGACAAAATCCAACATCCATTCCTATTAAAAACACTTGAGAGTAAGGAATAAATGGATTTTCCATAAAATAACAGCAGATCATTTAAAACCATCATAACATAATGGAGACAAACTGCAACCATTCCCAAAAAGATCTGAGGAAACAAGGCGCCCACATCACTGTTACTATTTAATATTGTATTAGAAACGCTAGCTTTGGCAATAAGAGCGAGAAAAGATTAAAGGAATAAGAATAGGCAATGAGGAAACGTAATTATACTCTTGCCGACGACATATGGTATAAGAGAACCCCAGATTCTGCTAAAAAAGTTATTAGAAATAATCCACAACTTTAGCAAAGTTGTTGGTTATAAAATAAAACCCCAATAAGTTAGCATTTTATATATCACTAAAAACCAAATGAGTTACAAAGAGAAATTCCATTTAAAGTAACTACTGATAATATAAAATATTTAGGAATCATTCCAAGGGAAAATCAGAAACTTTATGAGCAAAATTACAGACCACTTTTTAAGAATTAAGTCGATCTAACCAATTGGAAAATATTAAATGCTCTTTGATAGGGCGAGCAACATAATAAAGATGAAAATTACCTAAACAATTATTTATTTAGGCTATACCAATAGACTCAAAAAACTATTTTAATGACCTGAAAATAAAACAAAGTTTATATGGAAAACAAAAGGTCAAGAATTTCAAGGAATTAAGAAAAAAATCAAATGATGGTGGTTAGCTGTACCAGATCTAAAATTTATTATAGAGCAGCAGTTACCAAAACCATTTGGATTGGCTAAGGAATAGATTAGTTGATCAGTGGAATAGGTTAGGTTCAAGGGAAAACATTCAACAAAATATAGCAACCTAGTCTTTGAAAACCCAAAGACCCCAGCTTTTGGGATAAGAACTTACTGTTTGATAAAAATTGTAAAAATTGGAAACTAATATGGGAAACTAGGCATTGATCCACACTTAACACCTCACCAAGATAAGGTCAAAATGGGTTCAGACCAGGATAAAGAATGAAATTATTAATAAATTAGAGGAACAAGGTTTACCTTCAGACCTGTGGAAGGGGAAGGATTTTAGACCAAAGCAGAACTAGAGATCATTACTGATCACAAAAAGAAAATTTTGATTTCCTAATGGAAAAGTTTTTGTACAAACAAAACTATGCAGAAAGATTAGAAGGGAAACAATAAACTGGGAAAATATTTTACAGTCAAAGTTCTGATAATGGCCTCATTTCCAAAAATATAGAGAATTAACCAATTTTAAAAATCGCCATTTCCAATTGAAAAATGGTGGATATGAACAGACAATTTCAGATGAAGAAAGAAATTATTTCTAGTCATAAAGATGCCCAAGTCATTTTAATCAGAGAAATGCAAATTAAGACAACTCTAAGATACCCAACACACCCTTGATTTAAGATGAAGGGAAAAATAAATGATTGTTGGAGGGGATGGGAAAACTGGGACATTGATACTTGTTGGTGGAGTTGTAAAAAACCAACCATTTTTGGAGAGTAGTTTGGAACTATTTAAAAAGTTATCAACGTTGATCCAGCAGTGTTACTACTGGGCTTTATATCCCAAAGAGATTATAAAGAAGGGAAAGGGACCTTATGTGCACGAATGTTTTTGCAGCCCTTTTGTAGTGGCTAGAAACTGAAACGAATGATGCCCACAGTTGGAGAATGGTGAATAAATTATATAAATATTATGGAATATTATTGTTCTTAAGAAATGACCAAAGGACGATTTGAAAGGTCTGGGAGACTTAAAACGATGCTAGTAAATGAGAAAAGATCATTAATACTTCAACAAAATACTATATGATGACCAGTTCAGGACCAGGCCCCTCCTCAGCAACGAGATCAACCAAATCATTTCCAAAGGAGCAGAATGAATGAACTAGCTATGCCCAGATAAAGAACCTGGGAGATGACTAAAAACCATTACATTGAATTCCCAATCCCTATATTTATGCACACCTGCATTTTTGATTTCCTTCACAAGCTAATTGTACAATATTTCAGAGTCTGATTCTTTTGCAAAAATAACGTTTTGGTCATGTATACTTACTGTGTATCTAATTTATATTTTAATATATTTAACATCTACTGGTCATCCTGCCATCTAGGGGAGGTGGTGGGCGGTAAGAGGTGAAAAATTGGAACAAGAGGTTTGGCAATTGTTAATGCTGTAAAGTTACCCATGCATATAACCAATAAATAAAAGGCTATTAAATAAAAAAAAAAAAACAAATAAATTTAAAAAAATAAAAATAAAAATGAATTCTAAAAATGACCTCTTTCCCCACCCCTACCCCCCAAAAAACCTAAGCAAAAAACAAGTATGGGCTCAAAAGAAGAGATATGAAGACATTCTCTTTACCCACAATACCTCTCCAACCTTGTATTAGTGCTCACAGGTCCACAAGTATTATGCAGTACACATTTTCAGAGTTTTCCAGTGTGTTGGTCATTTATGATGATTTCTCCCAACTTAAAAAAAAAATTACTCATTAAATTGGCTGACTCTCTTGGAAAGATAATAGAGAATGATACTATGAAAAACTGTAAATGAAATAAAAAACAAAAGAGAGCAATTAAAAAACGTATTTTTTAATAAAAGAAAAAAAAAGAATGTTCTGGGTCTTGGTTAAGAGTTTTACATATTTGTGCATCAATCTCTGTCTTAATATAAGTAGATCAGTGCAGTACATCCCATATGAGCCCCACGTCCTGGTCTGTGCACCTCGTACCTGAAATAATATTTCCATCTTGCTCTTTGTCTTTACTTTCTATATATTGAAAGTACAAAATCCCAAGGCTATAGTAGACCTGAGGTGATCATATAGTACAACAATTAATTTAATAGGAATGTCCACTATGACATTCTTAAAAAGTCATCCACACTTCATTTTAAGGCCTCTAGTGAGGAGGGGCACACTCCCTCTGCAGGAACCTTATTTGGTATGTTCCAGTTACTAGGAAATCTGGTCTAATTTGCCAAACTAAACTTTGCCTTTATAACTTTTTCTCATTGCACTGAGAACCACTGGGGCATAGGCAATGAGGCAATGACCCTGAAACTAACTTTGTGTGTTCATAAATAAATCTTTTAGAAACTAGTCTTATTCATCTTCTACAAAAACATATTTAACCCTATTATATTGACTTCTTGTGATGGTTGAAAGGATCAAATGAGATAATACTCTGAATACTTTAAAGTGTTAAATGAACAGTAATAAATATTTCTGAGTTCTGTCCTCTGGGGATAAGCAGAACAAGTCTGATTCTTCTTTCACACAACTGTGCTTCCAATATTTGAAGTAAAGCTATCATGTTATTTCTAAGTCTTCTGGTTTGAGAATGATGGAATTACAGAATATCAATACTGGAAGGGGCATTAGGGACTACCCAGTCTAATCTTTATTTCATCAAAAATCCCTTCACAGTATCCTCATTCAGTTTCTGCATAAAGACCTATAGTGAGTGGAGACATGCAATCTACTAAAGCAGCTCATTCCATTTGGAGAGCCTTGTAGTTATTAGAAACCATTTATTTACATTTGGTCTAAATCTTTGTCTCATAAGAATCTACCATGGGAACCACTTCTGCCATCTAAAATAAAGAGAATCAAATACTTCTTTCACATAGTAGTCCTTTTTTGTACTTGAAAATTGTTCTAACGTATCCATGAAGAATTCTATAAGCAAAACATTTCCCCAACTCCTTTATCAGACTCTTTGATAGCATTGTCTTTGATTCTAATATCAAACCAATTATCCACCCAATTCTGGGTGTACTCTGCTTTATGTCATTAACAATGTTAACAGAGAACTTTTATTTTTTTTCCAGTTGAGTATTAGATTTTTTTTAATAATAGCTTTTAATTTTATTATTTATCTTATTTATATATATGATATATTATTATAGTATATATTATATAGAATAAATATCATATATTTATATAATATATATTGTTTATATTTATTTTATTTTTTATTGTTTTTATTTTTATACATGCAAAGATAGTTTTCAACAGTCACCCTAGCAGAACCTTGGGTTCCATATTTTTCTCCCTACCTTCCCCTCTCCCTTCTTCTCTTAGACAGCAAGCAATCCAATATAAATAAACATATGTAATTCTTCTAAACATATTTCCACATTCATCATGCTGCACAAGAAAAATCAGATCAAAAGAAAAAGAAATGAGAAAGAAAGAAAAAACAAGCAAACAAAAATAACAACAAAGTTGAAAATACCATATTGTGATCCATATTCTGTCCTCATAGACTTCTTTCTGACTGCAGATGTCTCTCTCCACCATAAGTCCATTGGAGTTGGCCTGAATCACTTCATTGTTGAAAAGAGACAACTCCATCACAGTTCACCTTCACATAATCTTCTTGTTGCTGTTTACAATGATCTTTGGGTTCTATTCACTTAGCATCAGTTTATGTAAGTCTCTCCAGGTCATTATGAAATCATCCTGCTGGTCATTTCTTATAGAACAATAATATTCCATAACATTCATATACCGTAACTTATTCAGACATTCCTCAATTGATTGGTATCCATTCCGCTCTCAGTTCCTTACTACTACATAAAAGTCTATTGCCAACATTTTTGCACATGTGAGTCCCTTTCCCCTTTTTATGATCTCTTTGAGATGCAGACCCAATAAAGATACTGCTGGATCAAAGAGTATGCACAGTTTTATAGAGCTTTTGGCATAATTCCAAATTCCTCTAACTTAGAATTTTTATCTCAGTACTCCAGACATGGTTTAATAGAAGTAAGATGTTGATGAACTTCAACTTCATTATTCATTTTCAACCCCTCCCCTATTCCTTTCTTGATATAGTTTATAGTCAGCTAGATACACTCAAATGTCTCTTTCCACTCTGTGATGGTAGAATTTTGAGTACAAATGTGTTATCATATTCCTCACCCTAGATTCTCTGTCTTTTAATATAGCTTAAAATTCAATTAAGATTTTTTTTTTCATTATTATTTCACACTCTGGATTGATTTTGAGCTTTCTGTCCATTAAATTCCAGTAGGGTTTTTTGTTTGTTTGTTTGTGTTCACATTAAATATGTCTAGAAACAGTTAGTTTTATATGTGAATAATTGAATTTTTATACCCAAGTTGAGGATTTTACATTTATTCTTATAAAATTTCTTATTAAGTTTAACCTGATTTTCTAAGCTATACAATTTGTGTTTTCCCTTCCTTCTCTTCTATTCAATCAACTAATTATTAAGAATTCAGCCATTTTTGTATCTACCACAGTGTGTGTGTGTGTGTGTGTGTGTGTGTGTGTGTGTGTGTGTGTGTTTAAGATAGGAAACTGCCCCCTACATATTGGGTAGAGTTTCTGTGTAGAGTTAAGAATGGGTAAGGAGTGAAAGATCAGAGCAAGATTAAGACAAAATGAAACAGACCGACAAAAGCAAAGGCAGAGGTAGAGAGTCAGAGACAAGAAAAAAGAGAGAGAGACAGATTGAGAGATAAATAAAGACAGAAAGAGACAGAGACACAGAGAGACAGATAGAAAGATATTTCTACATAGATATACACATATATCTATAGATATATCTCCTTCATAACTCTTACTTTTTAAGTACTGCAGTCTCTTCTTATCTACCCTGTGCCTCTCAATTGTCCTTTGGGTGATTCTCAATTCTAGTTTTTCAGAGATGGTCATGCCCCATCAGTTTCAGACATATATTATTGATGGAAAAATATCAGTAGTAAAAATTATGGGCCCTGAATTTCAGGGAAGAAAAAGCTTCAGATCATTAAAAGAACACTAATTTCCCAAATGCCATCCAGCCCACTGTCCACTTTTCTGCTTCTGCTCAATTCAGAAACAATAACAAAACACATAAACTATATCATTTTGCATTATAGTTATTTAATTATGTGCCATGGGCCATAATGGTCTATTAGATCTATGGAGGGCGTGGACTGTCAGCAATCTTTGTACCTCCTCCAAAAATTAACACAGTCCTCCACACAGAACAGGACCTCAGTTCAAATTGGTTGAAAATGGAAGAAATAAGTCCAATTCACCTTTCATAAAGCAGTGATACTATTATGAAAGTATGAAATGCTGATATATTGACAATTCCAAGTGTCCAAATGAGTCTAGACAGTCATGTCTCCCTTGTGGATTTTCCTGTAATCTTTGGCAGGGGTTTACAAGAAGTCCAAACAAGGACTCCTTGTTCTGCAAATTAAATATGAATAATTAATGACTCTCTATATAAATCTAATGTCTGATTGGAACTAATGAATTCATTCATATTTGTTAATGGGATGTGCTTTTGAAGTCTTCACATACCAAGTATCTTTTAAATTTCAGAGGGCTATGTAATTTATTGTTAGAGGTGGGCTTAATACTGAAATACTTTTTATTCTCAAATAAAACACTACCAAGTTATTGAACAATTATCAACAGAAAATTTACTTTACCTTGATATAATCAAGACATGCAATCAGGTTAGCATGGCAATTAACTTCAGTGGTTGCTCCCTTTCTTTTTTCTACATGAAAATACAATCTAGTCATCAAGGCAAAGAATGGTGAATTGCAGTGACTTAAATGATCTTCAAATATCTGCAAAATCAGAGGAACTCTGATTCTATCTAGGCGGGACTTTTCATAGCCTTAGAGGATTAGAAAGCTATATGAAGGGAGATAGGGGACAAGAAAACCTTAAGGACACCTTTGTTGCTTTTTAAGGAGAACTCCTCCCTGTTGAATAAATGAAGGCAAAGAAGTGAGTGTAACTCAGGTTTAGGGGGATGGAACAGTTGGGGGAAAAGGGGTCTTCTCCCTTGTTAGTACATATTAGGATAAAAAAGAGGAAGAAAATCTTGAGAGAAGATCAATCAATAATTCAACAACTAACAAGCATTCATTAAACTCCTACACTGTGTCAGAACTATATTAAGGTGCTTAAAATAGAAAGAAAAAGGTAAAGCAATTTTGGCCCTAAAGAAGTTTATGTTCAATTTGGAGGAAAATACACATATAAAATAGTATATAAAATAATTAAAAGATAATTCAGAGGAAAGGACATGAGAAACTGGGGGAATCAGAACAGCAGAAATGAGGATAAAATATATTTTTAGTATGGAAGTGATCCAATGTGAAGCTACAAAGATAAAAGGGAGAATACCACTTTTGAAAAAAAAAAAATCAGAAACACAGATTGGCCTACAGAGAATTAAAAAATGAATAATGTGCAATATAGAAGTCTGGGTTGGAAAGGATTTTGAATTCTAAATAAATCCATTTATATTTTATTGTAAGACTATTGGTGAACTTCTGTAGCTTATTGGGAAATAAAATGATATGAATAGACATGCACTTTTAGAAAACTGATCTGAAATTTTTATGTAGACTGGATTGTATCAGGCAGAAATGTGACACAAAGGGCTGAAACTTCAGTAATTCAGATGAGAGATAATGAAAGCCTAAACTAGGGTGATGTTTATGTATAGAGTTTGAGAGAAAAGATGATGAATTTAAGAGATGTGGAAACTAAAATGAGAAGTTTGGTAAATGACTGCATATGTGATGGGAATAAAAGTGAACAGTCAAGAATAACATGAATGATTAGCAGTGTGGATCCTCTCTCCCTACCATTACACTTGATAATTGCTTTATATTTAACTAAAAACAATAAAACTATTAATCTCCCCCCTTCTCTTTTCCCAATCTTGCATTGTCCAAGTGCCTTCTGTAATACCATTCTCCTTTGTTCTATTTCACATTAAAAATTGCTCCTTTCTTTGTCAAGGAAAACCCCTCTCCATGGACAAAACAATTTAGCAGTTTATCTCCTCTATCTTTTTCACTCCCTCGCTTATCTTCAATCTCCCCAGGTCTATTAACTGCTTCCCTAATATATACGAAATAGAATTCATAATTTCCCCACAGCACTTCTTTCTTCCAAACTTCTTTGTTAGAAGAGATAGCTCCCCATCATCCTAGTCACCTATTTTAGCAATATAGATATTCTTTATCTAACTTAGTAGCAGGTCCTTACCTCATGCATGGACTGTTGCTTTACCCTAATCATTGGTTTCCACATCACAAGTCTTAGCCAACTCTGTTCCATATCCAAATGTCAAATTTATCTTCCAAAAATAAGCACCTACCAACCCCAGCTCCCATTCAATAAACTCCAGTGACTCCCTACTATCTTCAGGATCAAGATAAAGCCCTCTATTTTACTTTTAAAGCTCTTTATAACCTGGCTCCTCTCCTATCCTAGTTTTCTTGTACTTTATTTGCCAACATGTAACTTATAACAAAGTGATGCTGGTCTCATACAAAGCCTCAGTTTCTAGACTGATTTTTTGCTGGTTGTACTCAATGCCTAGAATGCTCTTCCTCTTCATTTCTACATATTGATTTCTGTGGGTTATTTTAAATCCCAAGTAAAATCAGTCTTTTACAAGAAATTTTACCTAATCTCTCTTAATTGTATAGTGCCTTTTTTGTAGATTTTAATGTATTCTTTACATATCTAATTCACACATAGTTATTTTATGTTTTCTCCCATTTATATTTTAAATTTCTTGACAGCAAGGTTTATCTTTGCCTATCATTGTATTCTCAGAATTAGGCATTGGACTTGAAAAAAGGTAGGCTCTTCTAAAATTCTTGTCAACTAACTGATACTCTCAATACCTTGACAGAAATAGAAATATACTAAAAAAAAAATGTGAATTTGGGGAAAAATAATTAGTCCTCTTGAATATCTTGAAACTTAGATTGGTATGACACATACAGCTATAAATAACCAATCAAGATCAGGCCTAGTTATGTAAATGTATTTGCTTGAAATGATATTTAAATCCATTGAAGCTTATGAGGTCACAGTATGATAGTAAAGATAAAGAAGAAAAAGGAGCAAAGGACAGGATCTTAGTCTATGCCCATATTTGGAACATGTGAGATAATGAATTAACAAATGACAATGATGAGTGGCTAGATAGGTAAGGGGGAACTACAGAACTTCCCTACAAAATCCCCAGGAACATGTAAAAGGAGAAGTTGGGCAATATGATATAATCACATATAATTATTTACAGAAGATTAGTACAATAAATGTGATTATGGGGGTAGGCTCTAGCCGCTGGATATAGATCAGCAAGAGCCCCATTAGGAGAGGCTATTTGAGCTCAACTTTGAAAGGGAATCTAGGAAACAGTTGAGAGAAAAGAGCCCATTCATACTCTGGGGCCAGTTTGCTCAAATCACTGGAGAGAAAAAAGAGAATATAGTTATCATGAAGGACCACAAGAATGTTAGTATAACTTTACCACAGAGATTGTTTTTGTTCATGAAAGGGAGAAATGTATAAGACTAGAAAGGTACATCATACCCTGGCTAGGAAGAGTTTAAAATGTCAAACAGGGAAGTTTGTATTTGATTCAACAAGTAATAGGGAGTTTCTGGTACTTATTAAGCAAGGAAGAAATATAGTTAGAGCAGTTCTTTCCACTATTGTTATTGTATTGGAGGAAAATGAGAGGAAATGAAGGAAGGAAGGAAGGAAGGAAGGAAGGAAGGAAGGAAGGAAGGAAGGAAGGAAGGAAGGAAGGAAGGAAGGAAAAAGAATAAAGGAAAAAGAAAGGAAGAAAGAAAGTGAGAGAAGGAAGAAGAAAATGAGCAAGGGAAGGAGGAAAGGAAGGGAGACAGAGGAGGAAGGGAGAAAGGGAGACAGAGAGGGAGGGAGGAAGGAAGAGAAAGAGAGAAGGAAGAAAAAGTGGATTATAGATCTAGTAGATTGCTCCACATGAAGGGGGAAAGTATGTACTTAATTATCATATAAATTCACAGGATCATGGAAAGCTATCACTAGGAGGAAACTTTGAGATACTCTGGTTTAATCTTCCTCATTTTAGAAATGAAGGTAAGTCATTCAGAGCAAAGGGAAATAAAAATGTGGTTTAGTGAAAAGAACATTGGATTCAAAATCAGTCTGAGTTGAAATTTTTGCTCTGCTATTCATATTTTTGTGACTTTATATAAATTATTTACATTCAAAGTCTCCTTTGTCAGATCTTTATCAATGGCTTGGAATTTGAACTGTTGCCCTCTTGCCTTCAATAATGGCCTCTTCAACATCATCTTCACTGATGAATTACTTATCTCACAATAATGTTCACTTTTTTCTGAATTTTCATATTTCCTGTTATCTTTACTATAGTTTTACATTAAATTATATCTGCCCTTGTACATTTTTAAAGTTGTTTGCTTTATTAGATGTGACTTTCTTATTGGAACATAAGCTTCTTCAGCAAAGAACTGTGGCTTTTGTTCTCATTCCCTTCCGCCATTCAGATTCACTCCTCCAGTATATGGATGACACTTTCCATAAATGAATGAATGAATGAATTTTTTTAAAAATTGATTTGCTTTATTATTATAGATTTGGGATTTGGAGTGATTTTTTTTACCTAGGACCTAGCAGCTTCCACTTTATTTTTTTATTTTTTAATAATTATAACTTTTTATTGACAGAACCCACACCTGGGTAATTTTTTATAACATTATCCCTTGCATTCCCTTCTCTTCTGATTTTTCGCCTCCCTCCCTTCACCCCCTCCCCCAGATGGCAAACAGTCCTATACATGTTAAATATGTCACAGTATATCTTAGATATACTGTGTACATAACCAAACAGTTCTCTTGTTGTACAGCAAGAGTTGGATTCAAAAGGTAAAAATAACCTGGGAAGAAAAACAAAAATGCAAGCAGTTTACATTCATTTCCCAGTGTTCTTTTTTTGGGTGTAGCTGCTTCTGTCCATCATTGATCAATTGAAACTGAGTTAGATCTTCTCTTTGTCGAAGAAATCCACTTCCATCAGAATAGATCCTCATACAGTATTGTTTTTGAAGTATGTAATGGTCTCTTCATTCTGCTCATTTCACTTAGCTTAAGTTCATGTAGTCTCTCCAAGCCTCTCTGTATTCATTCTGCTGGCCATTTCTTACAGAACAATAATAATGAATGAATTAATTTTTAAAGTATTTTTTCTAACTTGCAAGATCAATAGGTACATATTACAGGACCAGAAGGTTACTTTCTGTGAAGTCTTAGTTTGGGTTTAGGGGGTGAACTACTATAGGAAGAATTATCTCACATGCTTCTTCATTTGCCTGGGGGAAAAGGTTCCCTATATTTTTTGAGAATTTGTTTCCATGGAAATATCTACTCAGTTTTACAACATAAAGGAACTTCCCTAACTTTGGAATGGGGGGACTTACTTTGGGGGCCACTACCACTTTGGACATGAACTAAAATTGTCTCATTACTAGTCACTAGATTGAGTGAACCCAAAAGGCACCTTACAGGTCAGCTTGCTAATATATTTACCCCAGCAACCAGAATAGCTGTTCCAGGCTCATTACCATTTCTTGGATAACTGAAATACACTTTATTACCAAATCATGAAAGAGTTAATTGCTTTCTGCTAATAGGAAAAAAACGACATTAAAACCCTCAAATGGGCACAGTGTATAAGATATAGAATTGCACCACCTGATTTTTTTTAAATGAGCAAAAATAATATTTTATCCCAATCAGATTTTTAGTAGAAATCTCTTCTTCACTCTTCTGTGGAGAAAAAAAAATCAGTCATTTCTAGGAAATAGAGATGATGATAACAACAACAATTAGTAGTAGTACTAGCAGTAAATAAATAACATTATAGTATAATTAATACTATATATCAGTTATTGTACTTTGTGCTTATAAATATTATGTCATTGTTGTTATCAGTCTTTCAGCTGTGTCCAACTCTTTGTGACACTGTATATCATAGAATGTTAATACTGCCCATGTTTTCTTGGAAAAGATACTGGAGTGGTTTGCAATTCTTTCCAGTGAATTAAGGCTTACAGAATTAAGTGTCCAGGATCACATAGCCAGTGTCTTAGGTCAGATTTGAACTCAGGTCTCCTTGACTGTAGGGTCAGTATTCACTGTATCCACTGAGCCATTTATTCCCTATTGCCTTCCTTATTTTCCTATCTATTGTATGCAGAACATTATGTTGAGTGCTGTGGGAAACACAAGTTCTAGAAAAAAATTATCTGCCCCAATGGAGTATAAAATTCAATAGTTATGCTATAATAAAACACAGGATAAAATGCGTAATATCAATGAAATGCAAAAAAAAAAAAAAAGAAGGAACACTATAATGCATTGATAACATGTTTCATAAGACTCAGAGCTATAGCTTGTAGGAAAAATATGACAGAGTTAATGTAGTCCAAATCCTTCACTTAGAGATGTTGTTACCCCTTACCCCGAGCATCTTTCACATCCCTATGATTATAGATTATGACAGTTTCCACAAAAGTGAGTAATAGGACAGCTTTCTTATTAGCACTGAAGTTAAGATAAGCAGATGAGGACAGACTTTATTTTAGTCCACAGATTATGCAGAAGATGCAGAATATTCAGAATGCCATAAGAAGATTAAAGAAACACATAATTCAAGCAATACATTAACTTTTTACAACAGGCAATCAATAATAAATGGATACATGAATAAATGAATGAAAAAATCATCAAGTACCTACTGAAACTGAGTTTGTGCTAAGTTATAGGACTACAAAGACAAAAATAAGGCACTACCTGTGTTTAAAGAAGAAGAAAACTGATACAGTAGAATGATGACCATGGAATATAGTTTGTCTAGAGAGCTACAGGAATAGTGAGCATATCTGTGCAATGTCTTTGTCATGCCTTTTTTCTCAGAAGCAATGATAGTATTAATTTGATTATAGTTTCTAGAGCAAAAGATGGTAGGGATGAATGGAGGTAGATGGAAATATATGAATCCTGGTCTGAAAGAGAGACCAGACTTGTTCAGCTTGGTCTTAGACTTCAGAATCAGATGCCATTGACGGAAACTGAAAATGGACAAATTTAAGTTTGAATTCAGGGGGAAAAAACATTAATAAAGCTGCCTCAAACTACAAGTTGACCTGAAAGATGAGGGAAAGTCTTTTAGAAGAGACTGGGTGAACATTTGCCATGTATGAAATTGTTTGGATTCTTATAGGTAGTATTAACTGGCTTTCCAACTCTTAAAATCTGTGTTTCTATGAGATGAAGTTAGAGAATGTTCTAAAGGCAGAGGATGTAGGAAATACAATGTTAAGTATGGGGACAAATAGTAGACAATTTCTCTGGAACCTAATGCCAATCACATAGAGCAATAAAAATAAATAAATAAATAAATAAATAAAGCTAGAAAGGCAAGAGAGAGTCATAATATAAAAGGCTTGAAATACTAGTATTATAGCTTTATGTTTTATCTGAGTGACTATATAATCTGCAGTTTTTGAACAGAATGACATTACTAAAATTGTGTCTTAGGAAAATCACCTAGTCCCTACTGTGAGAAATGGAATCTACCAGAATCATAAAAAAAAATTAAGAATCTATTGCACTTATTTAGATGGGAGTTATTAACTATAAAAGATGGCTTTAAGTGCATAGAAAGAAATGGTTGCAAGAAATGATGTGGAATTAGAATAAAAAATTGATTAAATAAACATGCATACATTCAAGAGAAAGGAAGCATAAAAGATCCCTAAAAGCTCATGAATCTGAAGTTAGTAGATAATGATATCCTTAATCAATATATTGAAGTTTCAGGGAAGGCATATTGTGGCAATATGAATTGTATTTTTGGAAATGTAACTTTAGAATTCCCAAAAGGACATTCAGTAGGAAATGAAAGTTGAAAATTTGGAAGAAAGTATAGCTCAAGAGGGAAATTAGCATTGACATACATTTGAGGGAGTGATCTTCATAAAAAAATATAACCAAATAAAGATAATGCAAATGCAAGAAAGAGATTGTAGAGAGAAGAGAAGAAAGGTTATTGCAAATAACAGATCATGCATACAATTAAGGTAGGAAACAACTGCTACTTGAAGTGCTATATGTGCTACAAGAAAAAAAAAATTTTTTTAAATAGCCTTTTATTTACAGGATATATACATGGGTAACTTTACAGGATTAACAATTGCCAAACCTCTTGTTCCAATTTTTCACCTCTTACCCCCCCCACCCCCTCCCTTAGATGGCAGGATGACCAGTAGATGTTAAATATATTAAAATATAACTTAGATACACAATAAGTATACATGACCAAAACATTATTTTGCTGTACAAAAAGAATCAGAATCTGAATTATTGTACAATTAGCTTGTGAAGGAAATCAAAAATGCATGTGTGCATAAATATAGGGATTGGGAATTCAATGTAATGGTTTTTAGTCATCTCCCAGAGTTCTTTTTCTGGGCATAGCTAGTTCAGTTCATTACTGCTCCATTAGAAATGATTTGGTTGATCTCGTTGCTGAGGAGGGCCTGATCCATCAGAACTGGTCATCATCTAGTATTGTTATTGAAGTATATAATGATCTCCTGGTCCTGCTCATTTCACTCAGCATCAGTTCGTGTAAGTCTCTCCAGGCCTTTCTGAAATCATCCTGTTGGTCATTTCTTACAGAACAGTAATATTCCATAATTTTCATATACCACAATTTATTCAGCCATTCTCCAACTGATGGACATCCATTCAGTTTCCAGTTTCTAGCCACTACAAAAAGGGCTGCCACAAACATTCGTGCACATACAGGTCCCTTTCCCTTCTTTATAATCTCTTTGGGATATAATCCCAGTAGTAACACTGCTGGATCAAAGGGTATGCACAGTTTGATAACTTTTTGAGCATAGTTCCAAACTACTCTCTAAAATGGTTGGATTCGTTCACAACTCCACCAACAATGCATCAATGTCCCAGTTTTCCCGCATCCCCTCCAACAATCATCATTATTTTTTCCTGTCATCTTAGCTAATCTGACAGGTGTGTGGTGGTATCTTAGAGTTGTCTTAATTTGCATTTCTCTGATTAATAATGACTTGGAGCATCTTTTCATATGACTAGAAATAGTTTCAATTTCTTCATCTGAGAATTGTCTGTTCATATCCTTTGACCATTTTTCAATTGGAGAATGGCTTGATTTTTTATAAATTAGAGTTAATTCTCTATATATTTTGGAAATGAGGCCTTTATCAGAACCTTTGACTGTAAAAATATTTTCCCAGTTTATTGCTTCCCTTCTAATCTTGTCTGCATTAGTTTTGTTTGTGCAAAAACTTTTCAGTTTGGTATAATCGAAATTTTCTATTTTGTGATCATTAATGATCTCTAGTTCTGCTTTGGTCATAAAGACCTTCCCCTTCCACAGGTCTGAGAGGTAAACTATCCTATGTTCTTCTAATTTATTAATAATTTCATTCTTTATGCCTAGGTCATGAATCTATTTTGACCTTATCTTGGTGTACGGTGTTAAGTATGGATCAATGCCTAGTTTCTGCCATATTAGTTTCCAATTTTCCCAGCAATTTTTATCAAACAGTAAGTTCTTATCCCAAAAGCTGGGATCTTTGGGTTTGTCAAAGACTAGGTTGCTATATTTGTTGACTGTTTTATCCCTTGAACCTAATCTATTCCACTGATCAACTAATCTATTCCTTAGCCAATACCAAATAGTTTTGGTAACTGCTGCTCTATAATATAATTTTAGATCTGGTACAGCTAAGCCACCATCATTTGATTTTTTTTTCATTAATTCCCTTGAAATTCTTGATTTTTGTTTTTCCATATGAACTTTGTTGTTATTTTTTCTAGGTCATTAAAATAGTTTTTTGGGAGTCTGATTGGTATAGCGCTAAATAAATAAATTAGTTTAGGTAATATTGTCATCTTTATTATATTTGCTCGCCCTATCCAAGAGCATTTAATATTTTTCCAATTGGTTAGTTCAGACTTAATTTGTGTGAAAAGTGGTCTGTAATTTTGCTCATAAAGTTTCTGATTTTCCCTTGGCAGATAGATTCCTAAATATTTTATATTATCAGTAGTTACTTTAAATGGAATTTCTCTTTGTAACTCTGACTGCTGGATTTTGTTAGTGATATATAAGAATGCTGATGACTTATGTGGGTTTATTTTATAACCAGCAACTTTGCTAAAGTTGTGGATTATTTCTAATAACTTTTTAGCAGAATCTCTGGGGTTCTCTAATTTGTTTTGTTAATTTGGTTATTAACATGGCCAATTATATTGATAGTTTTCCTAATATTGAACCAGCCCTGCATTCCTGGTATAAATCCTACTTGATCATAGTGTATTATCTTGGAGATGATTTTCTGTAGTCTTTTGCTAATATCTTATTTAAGATTTTAGCATCAATATTCATTAGGGAGATTGGTCTATAATTTTCTTTCTCTGTTTTCAGCCTACCTGGTTTAGGTATCAGTACCATGTCTGTGTCATAGAAGGAATTTGGTAGGACTCTTTCATTCCCTATTTTATCAAATAATTTATATAGCATTGGGGCCAATTGTTCTTTAAATGTTTGGTAAAATTCACATGTAAATCCATCTGGTCCTGGGGATTTTTTCTTAGGGAGTTGTTTAATTGCCTGTTCTATTTCTTTTTCTGAAATGGGACTATTCAAGCAATTTACTTCCTCCTCTGTTAGTCTGGGAAGTCTGTATTTTTGGAGGTAGTCATCCATTTCACTTAGGTTATCAAATTTATTGGCATAAAGTGGAGCAAAATAACTCCTTATTATTTCTCTAATTTCCTCTTCATTGGTGGAAAGTTCTCCCTTTTCATTTTTAAGACTACTAATTTCATTTTCCTCCCTCCTTTTTTAATCAGATTTACCAAAGGCTTATCTATTTTATTGGCTTTTTCATAGAACCAACTCTTAGTTTTATTAATTAGTTCAATAGTTTTTTTACTTTCAATATTTTTAATTTCTCCTTTTAATTTTAGAATTTCCAATTTAGTATTTGATTGGGGTTTTAATTTGGTCTTTTTAGTTTTTTAGTTGCAAGCCCAATTCATTAATCTTTTCTTTCTCTGTTTTATTCAAGTAAGCCTCTAAGGATATAAAATTCCCTCTTATTACCGCTTTGGCTGCATCCCACAAATTTTGGTATGATGTCTCATCATTGTCATTATCTTGAGTGAAATTATTAATTGTATCTATAATTTGCTGCTTCACCCAATCATTTTTAAGATGAGATTGTTTAGTTTCCAATTACTTTTTGGTCTATTTCCCTAACTTTTTGTTGAATGTAGTTTTTATTGCATCATGATCTGAAAAGAAAGCATTTACTATTTCTGCTTTCTTGCATTTAATTTTGAGGTCTTTATGTCCTAATATATGGTCAATTTTTGAATAGGTTCCATGAACTGCTGAGAAGAAAGTATATTCCCTTCTATCTCCATTCAATTTTCTCCAAAGATCCAACATACCTAATTTTTCTAATATTCTATTTACTTCTTAATTTCTTTCTTATTTGTTTTGTGGTTTGATTTGTCTAATTCTGAGAGTGCAAGGTTGAGATCTCCTACTATTACAGTTTTGTTGTCTATTTCTTTTTGCAACTCTCTTAACTTCTCCTTTAGGAAGTTAAGTGCCATACCACTTGGTGCTTATATGTTTAATATTGATATTGCTTCGTTGTTTATGCTACCCTTTAGCAGGATGTAGTTACCTTCCTTATCTCTTTTAATTAGATCAATTTTTACTTTTGCTTGATCTGAGATAAGGATGGCTACCCCTGCTTTTTTGACTTCACCTGAACCATAATAGATTTTGCTCCAGCCTTTTACTTTTACTCTATATGCATCCCCCTGCTTTAAATGTGTTTCTTGTAAACAACATATTGTAGGGTTCTGACTTTTGATCCAGTCTGCTATCTGCCTCCTCTTTATGGGGGAGTTCATCCCATTCACATTTATGGTTAGAATTACTAAATCTGTATTTCCTGCCATCCTAATAACCCCAGATTGTGCTTTACTTATTCTTGCCTCCCCAACCCTCTTTCCCCTTTTAAACTTATGTACCCTCTTGTATCACGATACTTATCCTCTTTATAATCCCTCCCTCCCCTTTGAGTCTTTCCCCTTCCTTCCCTTATTACTCTTTTTCTTTCCTTTTCCTCTCCCCGTTTTTAATGAGGCAAGAGAGAATTTTCTCTAAAACAAATGTCAATTATTTTTCTTTGAGCCAACTCTGATGAGAGTAAGATTCACACAATGTTCCTCCCCCTCTCTAAATTCCCTCAGATATGATGTTTCCTTAGCCTCTTTGTGGGATGTGGTTTCCCTCTTTTATCCCTCCTTCCCACCTTATTCTGCCATCATCCCTTTTCCATATCTACTTCCCTGTTTTATGTTATATCAGTACAATCAAATTATACATGTATTCTTTTTGTATATCCACAACAGGAATACAATTCTCAAGAGTTATTTTTACCTTTTCTGCATCTCTTGAGTTCTATTCTTGGAGATCAAATTTTTTGTTTAGTTCTGGTTTTTTCTTCAGAAATAAATGGAATTCATTTGTTTCATTAAATGTCCATCTTCTTCCCTGGAAGAAAATGTTCAGCTTAGCTGGGTAGTTTATTCTTGGCTGCATCTCAAGTTCTTGTGCCTTTCAGAATATCATATTCCAGGCCCTTCTTTCCTTTAATGTAGAGGCAGCCAGATCTTGGGTGATCCTTATTGTGGCACCTCGGTATTTAAATGGTTTTTTGGCTGCTTGTAAAATTTTTCCTTAATCTGATAGTTTTGAAATTTTGCCACAATATTCCTTGGGTTTTATTTTGAGGTTTCTTTCAGAAGGTGTTCGATGAATTCTTTCAATGCCTATTTTACCTTCTGATTCTATTACATCTGGGCAGTTCTCTTTGATGATTTCTTGTAAAATAGTATCTAGGCTCTTTTTTCATCATAGTTTTCAGAAAGTCCAATAATCCTCAGATTATCTCTCCTAGATCTATTTTCCAAGTCTGTGGTTTTTGCAAGTAGATAATTCGTGGTTTTTCCAGTTTGTCATTTTTTTGTTTTGCTTGACTGATTCTTACTGTCTCAATGAATCATTAGTTTCAATTTGTTCAGTTCTAATTTTTAAAGAATTATTTTCTTCATTAGCTTTTTTACTTCTTTCTGTATATGTCCAATTGAGTTTTTGAATGTATTGTTTTGGTCTGTGGAATTTTTTCCATTTCACTAATTTTTTTTTAGTGAATTATTTTCTTTTTCCAATTCACAGATCCTACTTTCTTGCGTGTTCTTTGTCTTTTCCAATTCACGGATCCTACTTTCTTGCGAGTTCTTTGTCTTTTCCCATTCACAAATCCTACTTTCTAGTGAATTCTTTATTTTTCCAATTTGTATTTCAGGAAGTTGTTGTTCTCTTGTAAGGCTTCTCTTTCCTTTCCCCATTTATCTTCTAACTCTCTTTTGAGACTTTTAATGGTCTCTTCTATGAGAGCATTATGTAAAGGAGGACAGTCTGATGCATTTTTGCTGTTTGAGGTCTCTTCAGGTTTGCTGACCTACTCTTTTTCTGCATAGAAGCTGTCAATCGTTCTTTTCATCTTTTTATTCATGTTTTAAAGCCTTTAGGGTAGGTCTCCTAGGCTAGGGGGTTACCAGCTTCCTCTGCAGAGCAGGGAAAGATGTAAACCGATTTCCGGCTCCGAGGTATGGGAGTGCTCTGAGTGAGAGTTTTCCCTTCCCCCAACAGGAAGTGGATTCAGCACTGGCCGAGCTATCAAACTGCTTAGTAGGGCTGAGTGGATTAGCGATTGCCCTAGGCTAGAGACAAAGGGGTGAAAGTGTCACTGCCCCAGGCCGGAGCCTCTTGTGGGACTGTGAGTATTAGCAGCTGACTGCAGACTGCAGACCGCCACAAAATCTGTGCAGCGTCTCTGCCTGATGCAAATCGGCCCTGGAAAAGCTCTATGGCCCCAAGCCGAGCTCCCCACTGTGCAGATTGGAGGCTAACCCGGGCAGTGTCCTCCTGTCGTGCAGGATCACAACTGCCACAAGGAAAAGCCCCGTACTGCGTGTTGGGGTTGCGGGCTTGTGCTGAGATCTGTGCCTTCACCCTCGGTTTGAGACTCTCCTTGGAACCTAATTTCTCTCCCAGTCTGCGCCGATCTCCCCCCTGGCCCCGGCACCAACCTTTTTTGCCGAGACTGCAGATTTTCTTCAGCTGGTGAGTTGTTCTACTTCTTATCTTTACGAATTGTAGCAGTCAAGACTATTTTTGAGGCTCGATATAATATTGATAAAGAGGGTAAGAGAAGAGCTTAGAAAGTCGCGTGTGTCTTCTCCGCCATCTTGGCTCCGCCCCCCTACAAGAAAAATTGATAGTATACTTGAATAGGTAAGGGAAGAACTAGAAGAAACTAATGTCAATGAAGTAAAGAAAAAAAAAACTAGAAGAACATGGTTAAGAATGCAAAAAGTTGCAGAAGTCAAATAAGATAACTAAAAAATCATTGACAAAGGTTGGATAACTTACTTTTCAGCCAATTTCTCTATAATAAGTGCTCTGCTATTTGTATGGGGGCTTGAGAACCCTTCTTAAATAGAAGCTCTGGAGGAATCTATCCAATCAAAGAGAAGCCAAAGGGGCAGAGGGCATTTCTATCTTATGAATTTTAGGAGAGAGATTCTAAGATAGATTTCTGGGACATAGTTAAAAAGTTAGATTATAGACTATAGAATAATAATTCTATTAACACGAAACGTCAAAAAATTGAACACCATAATGCAAGAAATAATATAAGAAAATTGTCCAAAACTTCTGAATACAAAAAAGTATCAATTTAAAGAATCTGCACATTATCAGGGAGCAGAGGGAGAAGACAATAAATTTTTGTTAAATTTTAAAATGCCAATGACCCAAAAAAAGTATTAACCAAGAGAAAGATATATGTATAATATACATATATGTATGTGTGTACACATGCATGTATGCATGCATATATGTATATATATGTGTGTATACACAAAAACACACCCATATGCACAAAAAAATTTTTGTGACCAAAATGGATGGGATAATATATTCCAAAGAAACCAAACTCTTGTAATTTCTCAGGAAGTAGTATAGGAAAATGTGTGATGTGGCAAGGAGAGGAATGAAATATGGAAAAAAATAGGAAAAAATTTAAATTAATGTTGGGAATATATCCCACTGAAGATCATTTCCAAAGTGGAAGATTTATATAAAGAGAGATGGAGGATGGGTTTCTAATGAGTGATTACAACAAGGGATTTATATTGATCTTGCAAAGAAAGACAAAAGTTAGCAAAACAAATAAATAAAATAAAAATGAAAATACTGATTTGAAAAAAAAATAGTCCTAAAGAAATGAGAATTTAAAAAATCATGAAAACTTCTGGATATAAAACTACATTTGGATATTTCTTATTATCATATGACACTTTTTTTTAAAGCAACCCAATATTAGGGCACAAAAATACAAATGAATGTAAAAATTCAAAAATAAATAGTAGCTGTAATCAGCTTCAGTAACAAACAAAAGAAACAGACCTAAATTGAAAAAAAAATTAAAAAATTCTGAAGAGTTTTTTAAAGGACATATAGGAAAAAAGAATGATTATACAAATGATAATAGTGAAACAATTTATTTAAAAAAAAAGAAACTTGTGGTATGCAACTGAAAGAATTATTGGGACAAAATTTTAAACCAAGCATTAGCAAAATAGAAAAAGTCAGGATTAAACAATTGAATTTTAAGAAACCTCCCAAAAACCAAATTCAAAATAAACAAAGAAAGAAAAATATTTAATGTAAAGGAGAAAAATATAAAACAAACCACAAATATTACAGCAATAGTAAACAAAACTATAAATGCTCTTTTTTTGGGGGGGGGAATCTAATACAAAAACAATTTCAAAAAACTAAATAAACTTTAGCCAACTTAATTAAAAAGAAGCTAAAAGATAAAATTTTAAAAATAAAATAATGAATTACACAAAAACCAAAAGAAACAAAAAGGCATCAGAATATATAGAATTATATTAAAATTTAACAATAGAACATGAAATATAGTATTGCCTTTCAAAAATAAATCTACAAAGTAAATCTTAAATAATTCAATCTCCCTAAAAGAAATGAAACTAGAAACTACCAAAGGTACAGAGAGAAGAAATTCCTTGTCCTGACTGATACATAGGAAAGTTCCATCAAACTTTTAAAATACAACTAGTACCATTATTAAAAAAAAAATTCTCAAAATTTAAGAAAATACTCTACAAAATTTGTTTTGTGAGACGAATGTAATTCTAATGCTTAAACCAGTAAAAGTTTAAAGAAAAAAAAACCCAATAAACCAATAAAAATATTGGCTGTTGAATAAAAAATATCCAATAAAATGTTCTCAGACAATTTAAACAAGAGTTAATTCAATATGAATCATTTGGATTTATACAAGAGATACAAAGATAATTCAGTGTTAGGAAAACAACTAATACAATTAATTTTGTTTAAAAAAAGTATAAGCAAAACCAAATATTCATCTCATTAAATTTAGAAAAAGCTTTAAACAAAGTAAAATACAATATTTATACTATAAATGTGATTAGAATAGTGGTTCTTAGTTTGGGATTTATAAATATATTTCAGAGGAACTATAAATTTAGCTGGGAAATAAACAAATGCATATGCCTATGCATATATATGTGTATATATGTATTCATCCATTCTTTCATTAATTTATTATTTATTTTTTTGAACCACTCACAGTGATTTAGTGTTTTCTCTTTTTAAGAAAATATATTATTTTGAGAAGGGATCAATAAGATTCACAAGACTGACAAAGAAATCTGCAAAACACATTTACAGAGTAGGGGAGAGAGGGAAAGGAAGGGAGAGAAACTTTCCCTCCCAATAAACAGGAGTAAAGTTGCCTGTATTGTCCATTATTATGTGACAGATTTCTAGAAATGTTAGCAGTATGTATTAAATAAAATAAAAATAGTCAGTAAGCATTAATTAATTACCTATCATATGATGGTATTTGCTTAGGATATAAAAATAAAAAAGTAAAGATAGTCAATTACCTCAAAGTGCTTACAATCTAATGGGGAAGAAAATGATGATGATCTACATGGTTTTAAAATCACCAGAATGCTTAGCATATGAATAGGTGTAACATTGTTCATCAGTGAATGGAAGATTACACTCCTCTTTTCAAAAGAGGACACAGATTGGACTGGAGACAAGTGATGAATGAAATGGAAAACATGGAAACAGAAAACAACATTTTACTACTACTCTTCCCCTAGAAAGTCAGCAGGAAAGATAAAACTTCCTGCACAGAAGGAGAAGAAAGTTCCACTTTCCAAACATTTTCCTCTTACTTTTCTTTGAAAGGACAAGTTCAACTGGAAATGGGAGATCTGAGATAAAAGGCTGGTCCTCATTTGAATCAGATATTCTCTATATCATTTTTTGTGTTAAGACTGTGATGGCATAGATGGAAATTAATTCTTCCTGGCCCCTGAGCTCCTCCCCTCAGAGTTCACTTGTAGCAGGAGATGAAAGATATGTGAACATAGGAAAGTCTATCTAAGAAATTAAAGATAGAAAATAAAAGCACAAATATAGGCAAAGACTGCATCTATTTATTAAAAATATAATAGTCCCCTTAGAAAATCCTAAAAAGTAAAGAAACTAAAAGAATTAATAGCTAAAGCAAAATTCCAAACTATGTTATGAACTCACAAAATTAATAGTATTTCTGTATAGATATCTTAAACTCCCGTTCAAATTAACTAAAAATGTACCAAATATTTTGGAGACATTCTATCAATGTACATAAAATACTTGTATAGATTCAATTACAAATTGGTCATTGAAGAAATGTAGTACTAATTAAATCACTAAAAATATCCATTACTCACATATAAGTCTTGTCAATATAAGAAAAGTTGTAATAGCATAAAAATTGATTTATAATTTTATTCTAAACTAACAAAGGAATACTTTACAGAGCAGAATAAAATAATAACATACATTTGGGAGAAATTGAAGTGTAGACTGAAGATGGATTAGCATTTCAAGATATCATACTATATTATAAACTAGGACCAAACCAGTTTACTAAAAAATAAAAGGTAAATAGTTATATTAAAATGGTGGCAAATTTTAAAAAAGTACCATGGAACAAATAAGTAGAATTAATCAGTAATACTAGAATAATACAATCCAGTATTTAATAAATGTGAAAGAATAAATTACTTAGGAAAGAATTCCTAATATAAGATCTATTACCAAAATTAGAAAGCAATTTGGCATGAAATAGGACTGGACTAAAATTTTATGCTATATTCCACATTAAATTAAAAATTCACATGTGGATCATATCATAAAAATTAATAATTAAATAATGATATACTTCCCATAACTAGGAATAGATAGTAAAATCTTAAAATAAGGTCTAGAGGCAATTATATTAAATAGATATTATTGATTTTAGGAAATTGAAAATTTTAAATAAAGCAAGCAGTTCAATAAGTATGAGAAATGGCCAATGATAAGAGAATTGGACAAATAAAAACAAGATGTACAAAAATTCACTGAAGAATAAAACTCCTTACAAAGCAAAACTAGTCAAATTGAAAAGGAGTTAAAAAATCTCAATGAAAAAAATAATTCCTTAAAATTGGAACTGAACAAGTGGAAGCCAGTGACTCCATGAGACATGAATAAACAATAAAATCAAATCAGAAACATGGAAAAATAGAAGAAAATGTGAATTTTTTTTATATTTTGGGGAAGAACTGACTTGGAAATTAGATTAAGGTGAGATAATATAAGAATCATTGTACTACATGAAAACCATCATCAAAAAAAGAGGCTTTATATCATATTTCAAAAAATTATCAAGGATACCCATCAATTGGGGAATGGCTGAATAATCTATGGCACATGAAGGTAATGTAATATTGTTTTATTAAAAAAAATAATGAATAAGCTGATTTTAGAAAGATCTGAAAAAATTTACATGAACTGATGCCAAGTGAAACAAGGGAAACCAGCAAAACTTTGTACACAACAGCAAGAATGTGTGATCAATTATGAAAGACTTGGTTCTTCTCAGTGGTTCAGCTATTCAAAGCAATGTCAATAAACTGGAGAGAAAATTCCATCTCCATCCCCAAAAAGAACTGTGGAGATTGAATGTAAATCAGTACATGCTATGTTCACTTTGATAAGAAGTCTAGTTTGGGGGGTTCCTGGTATGGGAACCAAAAATATGATGAGGTTTAAGTTTTGGGGTTCCCTTTCATAGGGAGCCTAATGATAAAGTCTAGATTTATGGAACCAAAATTAGATTAGGGTTTCTGATGGTCTAGTGGCAGGTTCGGGGTTCAGGGAACCAAATGGAGACGTCTGGCTCCCCTGCACCCCCTTGGGATTTGGCTCAAGAGTAGGGAGTTTTGGGGAACTCCCTTTTGGCACCACAGAGATTCTCTGTAAAGGAATTTACAAACCCAAAAACCTAGATTGATAAAAGAAGTTTATTATAGAGATTGGGAAGTAAGGTTTAAATCCTGACAGAGAGGCATAAAGTCTCGTTACAGAAATAGGTGAGGATAAGAGAGTGTGACACTGGAAAAGAATATTATTCCAATGGGCAGAGGTTTCCGTGGCATGGCATGGCATAGCCTAGCATGGCATGTTTAGAACATCTGCAAAGAGAGGATTTTAGATTGGCTCTTTTATAATAGGAGCTTTGGTTACAATCTGAAGGGGGCTAATTGGTAGAGTTCCAAATTGGCTCATCTACAAGCTGGGTTTCAGCTTGGGCTGGAATTTGAATAGAATTGAATGAGTTTCTTTAACTCAATATGGTTGGCAGTCTTTTGCCAAGGACTGAACCAATCCACCTAGATAACAGAATGAAACCATTTGTCTTGTTTCCTTCGGGTGGGATCCCTCACTGAGGCAGAGTTGAAGGAGATTTTCCCCTTCAATGAGTTTTAGAGAGTTTCAGGGTCCCTTCTTCAACTTCTCTTTTCTGTCTTTTTTTTCCCTCTCCCATGGCTTTTTCCTTTTGTTCTGATTTTTCTCTCCCAATATCATTCATAAAGCAATGTGTATTAAGAATAAATAAATTAATTTTAAAAAAGAAAATAATTTTCAAAGAAACCGTCTCTGATATCCTGGTACTAGAAAAAGAATTCAAAGAATACAGAAATCACCTCCTAAAAGAAATCTCAAAATGAAAAGTCCCAGATATATTATAACCATATTCTAGAACCCCTAGGTCAAGGAGAAGATATTTCAAGTATCCAGGAAAAAAAAATAACACAAAAATTTGTGGAGTCACAGTTAGGATAATTGATATAATACAAGTTATAGCAGGTTCTCCATTAAAGATTTGGAGAGCTTGGGATATGATATTCCAATGGACAAATTACATTACAGATTAGGATTACAACCAAGACAGATTTCTCCAGAAAAACTGAGTATAATCCTTCAGGGGAAAATGGAAATTTAATGAAATGGAGGACTTTTAAGAATTCCTGATGAAAAGACCAGAATTGAATATATAATTTGACTTTCAAATACAAGACTCTGGAGAAGTACCAAAAGGTAACAGGTGAGAAAAAGGTATTCAACTAGGTTTAATTCTTACATTGGAATATGATACTTGTAACTTCCAAGAATTTTTTCATTATTAGAGTAGTTAGGAGAAATACATACATACACAGAGAATACAAGTGTGAATTGACTACAATGGGATATTTAAAAAAATAAAATTTAGAATGAGAAAGAACAATGCACTGGGAGAAGGGGAAAATAGAAGTAGAATAGAGTAAATTATTTCTTATAAAGGAGGTATAAAAATGCTCTTACAATGGAAGAAAAGATGGAGTGAGTGGAAGATAATCTTTAAATCTTAAGTCTCATTGGAATTGGCTCAAAGAAAGAGTAACATACACACTTGGTTGAATAAAGAAATCTATTTTATCCTATAGAGAAGTAGGGAGAGACAATAAAAGTGGGGAGGTCTGGTAGAAGGGAGAACACATAGAAATGGGAAGGTTGAGGTCAGAAGCAAAACACTTTAAAGGAGAAATAGGGTGAAAGGAGAATGAAGGTCTATGTAAGGAGGAAATAGTATATAGGGAACTACACAATTATTTATGAAAACTGCGTAAAATATATTTATAATAAATTTCTCTGATAAAGTTCTCATGTTACAAATCTGTAGAAAACTGAGTCAAATTTATAAGAATAAAAATCATTCCTAATTGCTAAATGCTTGATGGACATAAATATGTAGTTTTAACACAAAGAAATTCAAGCTATTTATGGCCCAAAGAAAAAAATGTTCTATTACCTTTTGTTAAATTAAAACAATTTTGAGATACCACATCGGACCTATGACATTGGCTAATGTTGTAGACAAAGAAAATGACAAATTAGCTAATGTGACAGAAAAGGAGAATGATTAATATTTAAGAGAATGTTAGAAAATTGGAATGAATGAGGATTACAAAACCACTCACACCCTTTGACTCAGCAATATCACAACTACATCTACATCCCAAAGAAAATTTTAAAAGAAAATAACTAATATGTACAAAAATATTTATAACAGCTCTTTTTGTAGTGTCAAAGAACTAGAAATTGAGTGAATGTCCATGTATTCCAGAATAAGTTGTGGTTTGATTGTGATGAAATAATATTGTTCTATAAGAAATGATAAGTAGGAGCGTTTCAGAAAAATCGGAAAAGACATAAATGAACTCATGAATAAAACAAGAACATTATACACAGTAATACAATATTGTATGATCATCATCTGTGAATGACTTAACTATTATCAATAATAAAATGAACCAAGAATTCTGAACGATTTATCTTAAAGAGTACTATTAACTTACAGAGTAAGAATTGATGGGATCTGAATAAAGGTTGAAGTGTACTTTTAAAAATTGCTTTTCTTAGTTTGTTTTTTTGTTGTTTGGAATTCTTTTTTCTTCTTTCATTCATACTATGGGGATATGTTTTTATGACTGTACATATATAATGTATATGAAATTACTTATGGTTTCAATGGGGTGAGAGGGAAGGGAAAAAAGGGGGGGGAATAATTTGGTCCTCATCCAATCAAACGTTAGCAATAAGGGAAAGGCATGGCAAAAAGAAAAGAGTTTGTAGGGAAATAGGAAACGAGAGAGAAGGAGGCTTTCTTTTGGTTATGGGATGGGGTACTATTGAGAAATGCTCTTCTGTGTAAAGAGGAATGTTTTGCAAAGGGAGATTCAGACTTTGCACCTGGTGCTGTTCATGGGGATTTATACTTTTTTTCTTTTTTTTATTATAGCTTTTTATATACAATCCATATGCATGGGTAATTTTTCAACAATGACTCTTGCTAAAACTTCTGTTCCAACTTTTCCCCTCCTTCCCTCACCCTATCCCCTAGATGGCAAGTAGTCCCATACATGTTAAATATATTAAAATATATGTTAAATACAATATATGTATACCTATTTATACAGTTATCTTACTGCACAAGAAAGATAGGATTTAGAAAGAAGGTAAAAATAACCTGAGAAGAAAAAATTAAAATGCAACCAAACAATAACAGAATGAGTGGAAATGTTATGCTGTGGTCCATAGTCATTTCCCAGTGTTCTTTCTCTGGATGTAGCTGGTTCTGTTCATTTCAAATCAATTAGAACTGATTTGGATTCTCTCATTGTTGAAGAGAGCCATGTTCATCAGAATCGATCATCATATAGTATTGTTGTTGAAGTGTATAATGATCTTCTGGTTCTGCTCATTTCACTTAGCATCAGTTCACGTAAGTCTCTCCAAGCCTTTCTGTAGTCATCCTGCTGGTCATTTCTTATAGAACAATAATATTCCATAACATTCATATACCACAATTTATTCAGTCATTCTCCAATTGGTGGACATTCATTCAATTTCCAGTTTTTAGCCACTATGAAAAAGACTACCACAAACATTTTTGCACATACGAGTCCCTTTCCCTTCTTCAATATCTCTTTGGGATATAAGCCCTGTAGTAACACTGCTGGTTCAAAGGGTATGCACAGTTTGATAACTTTTTGAGCTAAGTTCCAAATTTTTCTCCAGAATGGTTGGATCCATTCACAACTCTACCAACAATGCATCAGTGTCATGAGGATTTATACTTGAAGAGACTATTCATGCTGCCGTAGTAGAGGGTGGGGAGGACTTTGGTAGTTGGCAAGACTGGGGAAAGCTGGTATCTGAGGTAGTGGAGGGCATAGATATAGGAAGGAAATACTGAGACAAATAGGAAAGAAAAAAGGAATTGGAATTGGTCTAAGAGTGAATCAATGGAAAAGATAGGGCTACAGGATAAGCTCTAGAAGAATATGATAGAAACTGAAAGAGACCTCTTTGTAGTGGCTAGAAACTGGAAACTGAGGGGATGCCCATCAGTTGGAAAATGGCTGAATAAATTGTGGTATATGAATATTATGGAATATTATTGTTCAGAAATGACCAACAGGATGATTTCAGAAAGGCCTGGAGAGACTTACACGAACTGATGCTGAGTGAAATGAGCAGGACCAGGAGATCATTATATACTTCAACAACAATACTATATGATGACCAGTTCTGATGGGACCTGGCCATCCTCAGCAATGAGATCAACCAAATCATTTCCAATGGAGCAGTAATGAACTGAACCAGCTACGCCCAGAGAAAGAACTCTGGGAGATGACTAAAAACCATTACATTGAATTCCCAATCCCTATATTTATGCCCACCTGCATTTTTAATTTCCTTCACAAGCTAATTGTACAATATTTCAGAGTCTGATTCTTTTTGTACAGCAAAATAACATTTTGGTCATGTATACTTATTGTGTATCTAATTTATATTTTAATATATTTAACATCTACTGGTCATCCTGCCATCTAGGGGAGTGGGTGTGTGGTAAGAGGTGAAAAATTGGAACAAGAGGTTTGGCAATTGTTAATGCTGCAAAGTTACCCATACATATAATCTGTAAATAAAAGGCTATTAAATTAAAAAAAAAGAAACTGAAAGAGAGATGCAAAGATAAGAAGCTTGGAAGTTTTAATTCAAGAGAAAAGAGAGAACCTAAACAAATATAAGGATCATGAACCAGAGAATGGGAATCTAGAATAGACAGAAAGGGAGTTTAAATATTGATGACAGTGAAGGAAATAATTCTACTCTAAAAAGGAGTGCAAAAAATGAAACTTAAAAAGTGAATGAACAAGTTTAATTGAAGGAAAGAAGGGGAAATCCTTTTTATTAAGGGAAGAAAAGGGATAGAATTAAGTAACTTTATTAAAAATAAGAAATAATTGGAAACTAATAAGCAAAACTCTAAAAAGAAAGGTTAAATGGAATGGGAAGATTAGAATTGAGGGAAGAAAGGCAATGGAAAAAAGGGGCTACCTTAAAATGATTCAGTGAAAGTAAAAAAAAAAAATTGAGACAAATATAAGATAATATAAAACTAATTCTTATTTTAAAGGAAAATAGATTAAACAACCCAATAAAATAAAATAAAAAGACTGACATAAAGAAAACAAACTTCATTATCCGAGAAACATAATTTAAAAGCAAACAAAAATATATATGTAAGCACAAAGAACAAAGAATAAAACTGAGGACAAAACTAAATATATATATATATATATATATATATATGCATATATAAATAATTTATAAAATGAATCAAAAATGAAGAAATTACAATCATGCTATCCAATAGAAATAAATATTTTTAAAAATTAATTAGAAAAACTAAGAAAGGTTCAGAATAGAATAATGAGGAATACATCAGGATCACAGTTTTATGGTCAAAAAATCTTAGCATCAAAATTCATAAAGGAAATATTAGTTGAGCTACAAAAATTCATAAACTGAGACATAGTAGTTACAAGATACTTTGTAACTTTGTGCTATTACAAAAAATGTTGCTATAAATATTTTGGTATACATGGGCATTATTTTCTTATCAATGGCTTCTTTAGAATATAATTCCTGTGATGGAAGTCTCTAATTCAAAGGGCTGATATTTTCCTGTTTAAGGTAGGTCTAGATATTGGATAGGGAAGGGACATTGGGGAAAATAATAATGATTTTTTTAAAAAAGACTTTAATGATACGATAAATAGATAGATGGATAGATTGATAGATAGAGCTTAAAGCTCTAGTTTGATTCAGAGAGTCAGGGAATTGGAGATTTTCTTAATTGTTGTTTGTTTGTTTTTTTCTACCTTAGGAAGAGAGAAAGCTAACAGAAGTAGAATCAGAGAAAAAATTTTATCATTTTTGTTATTGTTAAAAAAAAAAAAAGTGGGAATTCAGGAGTTCCAATGAGAGAAGAGAAGAGAAAGCAGAGATGGGAGGTGTTTTATGGCAACAGTTTGAATATGGTTTTGGTGGCCACAATATCAACAGTTCTTCTCTTCAGGACATGAAAGATGACTTCTATTTGGTCTAACAGATAAGTATGCGATTGTGTTTTTGATTTTACTGTTGTTATAAGTGTGTATGTGTTTGCCTCAAATAATTCCTCAAGTAGTTGGAGTTGAGAGAGAAAAAGAAATAGAATGAATCATCAGTTCTTGCCTATTTCCTGCCTTTTGCTTAATTTTGCTTTTTTGAATTTTAACAAAGAATACATTTAAATTTTTTAATATTGTTTCTAATAAAGATCAGTGGTTAATACTTTCATTATGCTGCTGGATGGCCTTTGACATAAGGGTCTGAGACAGCTCTGAGATCCACACAGGAGAAGGTAATCTTTTCTAGCAAAGGACTGTAAACTCAAGCACTATTTTGTTATTACAAAAATTTGCTCTCTAATTGGTAACATGAGTAAAGGCCATTTCATGGTCATACCTTCAAGGGCAGAATTACTATGGTCTAGGGCCTTTTAAAAATTAATTTTCCTCATAAATAGAACCTTAATAGTAGGCAAGAGTTACTTCTTTGAAGAGAAAATCTACAGTTTTGTCATGTTAATACAAATTTAATATAATATTATTTAATATAAATTACCAATGTGACATTATCCTATATTATTTTTCTCTTCCCTAGTATAATTTCTACAGAAATTATCAATCAAGTTATTTATTATCAATCAACATTTATTAAGTGTTTACTATGTGCCAGGTACTGTGCTAAGGTCTGGGAATATAAAAGAAAGAGGCAAAAGATAATTCCTACCTTCAAGGAATTTATGTTCTGATGGAGAAAACTCCATAGAAACAAACATGTATAAAGCACGCTATATAAAAGGGAAATTGCAAATGAGAGGGAGGTCCTAGAATTAAGAGGCATTGAGGAAAGTTTCCTGTAAAGAGTAAAGTTTTAGTTCAGACTTTACAAAGCTAGGTAAGTGAGTAATTGGAGCAGAGGAGGGAGAAGATTACAGGCATGGAAGCCAGATAAAGAAAATGCCTAGGGTTGAAAGATGGAGTATCTCACTAATGGGACAGCCAGTAGACCCGTGTTACTGGATGAAGGATTATGGGTCAAGAAGGAGGGTGTAAGAAGACTGGAAAGGTAAGGGGATAGAAATTATGAAGTAATCCGAGAATCCAACTGGACATTTTGGATTTGATACCTTACGCATACTATTTGGGTTGTGAAATGATTGGACTTAATGGTGTGAAAATTACAAGAGTGGCTGAATATTGAATAAAAAGATTTGAGCCTAATAGACCCACCAGTAAGTTATAGCAATGATGCATTGTGCGAGTGATGCAGTATTAAAGGATAGAATGGAGCATGTTCAAGAGATATTGCAAAGGAGAAATTGGCAAGCCTTAACTGTAGATTGGATAACTGTAGAAGGATGTTACTGTTCTCTACAGTGATAGGGGAAGTTGGGGGTAGAGAGGTTTAGAGGGAAATATAATGAATTCTATTTTGGATATATCTAGTTTAAGAGATATGATAGACATCCAGTTCCAGCTATCTGATTTCTAGAGATGTAAGATTGGAACTCAGCAGATAGTTTGGGGAAAAGATAGGTAAATTTGAAAATCATTGCATGGTAATGGAAATTAAATCTATGGGATTTCAGTAAAGGAGAAATAGGAGGCATAGCCCAATAGGTAGAAGATCAGAAGAGAAAAGAGAAACTAAAAAGAAAAGAGTTTCAAGAAAAGATTGGCAGTCAAGGAGAATGAAGACTGAAAAATGAATGATGATTTGACAACTAAGAGATTATTGGTAACTTTGAAGAAAGTAATATCAGTGGAATGACAGAATTGGAAACTAGATTGAAAAGGACTAAAATGATAAGAAAGGAGAAAAAATGAGATACCTGTTACAAACAGCCTTTCTGAAATGTTTAGCTACAAAGGGCAGTAAATATACCGGATGATTGTTAGTAGGGATAGAAGAATAAGTAAGGATTTTATTTTCAGAGTGGGAGAAATATGGACATGTTTCTAGGTACTAGTCAATAATCCATTGAACATAGAAAGATTAAAAATAAGTGAAATAGTAGAAATGACAACAGGGGCAATCAGTTGGAAGAAAGGATAAGGAATAAGACCGTTTCAACTCTAAGGAGTAAGTACATTTCATCATGTGAGATAGGAATGACACAAAATATAGTGACAGAAGTCATCTGAATGATAGGAGATAAGGAAAGAGGCAGCAAATGAAATGGATGGCAAATTATTATATATTTTCTATAAAATACAAAGCAAAGTCCTCAACTGAGAAGGGAAAAAAGGGAGATATGGAAGGTTTAAGGAGGGAAGAAAGCTATAAACTTTTATTTTTCACCCAACCAATACTATGTGATTATATAAAAGATAAATAATAATCTAGCTATACATAGTATTTTTTAGTTATTACTATAATATTGTGCTCAATTCCAAGTACATCATTTTAACAGGGAATTAAACAAATTAGAATGCAGAAAGTAGGTAAACCATGATAACTAAAGGTCTTTAAACAGTTTCAGATTGATAATAGTGTCTGTTTCTCATCTTTTATCAAGAAAGAAACCTTTAACCAGTAAACAAAGTAATGTGTGCAGAAAAAGACCTTTCTTCCTGCCAGAATGAGGAGGAGGCTAAGCTCACAAATCATTTGAGCTTCAGATTTCTGTGCCACAGCAGGGTTAAAACTAATTGCTTACATGTATTGTCCAGCACACATGGTGACCTCCTAAGAATGTAATGGAGTACCAAGCTACTTAAGAAGAACTAAACTAGCAGAGATCAGAAATAGAGTAGATTGATACTCCATGATGATCAGCAGTGGTTTCAGGCTTTTAAATAGCCATCACCCTTCCAAAATGATTATGACAGGGAATACATGTCTCAAAAACTAATATGCATAGAAAATAGGAGTGAGAAAGCTCGTCTTTAAAAGAAAGCCATGTGGGCAGCAATCTTTCGTCCTTCTCAGTAACTATTTTCTTAAGTTCTCACACTAGCACTAGCATGATTCCTGAAGCATTTATACTTGTTTGTTCATTCATTTCCTCTCTGCCCTACTCCTGATAATTCTCTAATTCCTTCTGACCAGATTCTGGGATTACTAGTATGTCCATTTGATCTGTCACTATTATTTCTCTTTTTCTTCTACAATACTTGAATTTTTACTTTAAATTACTTCTGTAAATCTTTTTTTCATTCCACCCTCACTTCTGTTCGTTGAGGGGAAGGAATATTTTTTTTTTTTTTTTTGTGGAAGTTATTACTACATCAGCTTAGTATAGTGCCTTGTAAATGGTAGGTCCTCCCACACTCTTTATTGAATTGAATGCTGGTTTCTTTCTTTGTTCCCACAAATAAGTACCTGCCTTTAAACCCAAATAATCTTACCCTATTATCTGCCTTGTAAATTCAGTGGAGGTTAATGAAGGCTATGTATAGCCTGTGTCTTCATCACTCAGGCAGGGATGCACCTCACCTCAATGGCCAGGAGTTTCTAATGACCTTTGAATTTGTAACCAAATGACAAAAAGTGACAAATCATAGAAGGAACTGAAGTTGCTCACTCTGGGGAAGAGAATAAATAAGGAGAGAAAAAAATAATGCTTTAAAATACTGTAATGTCTATGAAAAGGAATAGATATTCCATGGAGCTCCATAAAGCTAATTTCAATGGGTGGAAGTTATAACAAGAAAAATTTCCACCCCAGATAGTGTGTTACTATAGTCTTAGTTCAGTTTTATGTCTTGATAGGTTTCATAGTTAAATTTACACTAAGACTTTTGGGATACTGTAGGAAATGTAGTAGTATATAATGATATCCTTTTTATTGTCAGGGAAAATCATCTGATATTACTATTGTAATGAGTGCTAAAGCAGGAGCGCTTATTTGCAATATGGATCCTTTTGTCAATTTCATAAAGCCTATGGACCTTTTCCCAGAATCATGTTTTTTTTAAATGCATACAATAGAGTATATAGAATTACTAGTTACATAAAAATAAAGATTATTTTCCCATCTAAATTCAAAGACACCCCCTGAAATCTATCCACAGTCCTTTTAAGGATTCTTCTTCTAACGTATGTTATATATATGCATCCAAATCTTAGGAGGGGATTAAAAAGGGGAGGACATTAAGGAGAGGGTAAGAATCATCAATATGATGATGTGGTAAAATTGGGGCATCTGAGAAAGGAATAAAATTGCCATTGAGCTTAGAATGTATCAGTTATCCCAATGCCAATGAATGAACTTGACCTGTCTTTACAATGAAAGTGAGAGTTCTAATAGGTTTGGAACCATAAATGAAATAGAAGGAAGTAGAAGGAAGAGCATCATCCTAAGTATCATACATACTGCGTAAATTTCAGGAAGAAGTCTGAATTCGAGTTGCAACAAGAGAGAAGGAAATATAGCTTCACCTAAGCTTAGACTTGATCTTAATAATAGGTGAGTGAATATACTTTAAACCAGAAGTATTTAAGAACTAATATTATTTTAGATTCATGTTTATATGCAGCTAAATGAGTGAATACATGTGTGTGAGTATATATAGATATATATGAATATTGCTCAATGTATATGTGGTTATAGATATATGTATACATGAATAGATCTGTAGGTGGGTGTATGTATGTATGTATGTATGTATATGTGTGTGTGTGCACTTCTGTGCATATGGGGGGCAGGTGTGTGTGTATGTTAGTATGTCTTTGTGTGTGTATATATATATATATATATATATATATATGAATATATATTACATATATATAAATTTTATATGTTACTTTTACAGATCATCATACAAATGGAACAGTAATAATAATTGACATTTATAGAGTGCTTTAAAGTGTATAAAGCTTTTTACATAATATCATTTGATCCTCACCACAAAACTGTGAGGTAGGTACTATGGGTATTATTAACTCCATTTTACAGATGAAAACATTGGGACCAGAAATCCACAATCACATGATTCATGTAGACCAAAAAGTGTTAAGAGGATGTAATTATATAAATACATATAGTATATGTATGTCCCATTTAGTCTCATTTATAAGTGATTGGGTCAAAATCTAATTTATGAATGCAATAAAACATAAAGGATAATAAAAGCAAGTCCATAGAATACAAAAAATTTAGAATGTTCCTAAAGTAGTTATGACAAATTTACTTCCCCAAGTGTTTATCTTAAGAAAATGACATAATTGGACATGAAATGTTTAAAATAGAAATTAATATATAAAAGCAAACATAAGATAAGAAATCATAATGATCAAAGGGGAAATTAACATTTAAAAAGCTAAACTGATAAAATGAGAAAATAATCCTTATAAAGGACAATGAAATTTATAAATCACAACCCATTTAAAAAGGGGGAGGGGGTAAAAGCCAATATGGTAGAAAGTAGATAGGACATTACCTAAACTTTTTCCCAGGTCTCCTCAAAATCAATACTAGGTCAAGTCTCTGAAGGAACTTTTGAATGACAGAACCCAGAAACATTTGGAGTATAATAATTTTCCAGCCTAAGATATCTTGGAAGGATTTTAGGAAAGTCTGTCTCAATTGGTTAGGGGAGAATATGTCCCAGGACAGGTACAGCATGGGGAAATCTAATGGGCAGCTCTTAGTCAAAATCTAGCAACATTAGTTACTCTGTCCTAGTCTCTGTTAGAAGATTGCCTCAGCAAAAAATAAATAAATAAATTGAAACTAAGACCTCTAATACATACGTAAGGTTCTCTGTAGGCTGCATATTTGTAATATTAGCTGTCTCATTGTCTTTTTATTTACTTTGATAAGCATTTCTCAATTATGTTTTAATCTGCTTTGAACCACACTCATTATGGGCCACATGCAACCTGTGAAATACATGATTCCTACCTTTGGTCTACATGATATCATAGTTAGGTGGATTGAGAGCTAGTTAAATCATTAACCCTCACAAAGTAAACATTAAGAAATCTGCCAATATAGAGGAAGTTTACTAGTGGAGTGCCTCCTCAAACTTTTCATGGACCCCATACTTCTGAAAAAATGTTAGAAATGTTACCAGTGTTAGCATTAGAACATAAATCATGGGTTTCTTAGATTTTAGATATAGGAAAGATCTTTTGTACTTCCTCTGTCACTTAACAGTCTTAAAAATTTGCCTGTTAAAGAAACTCTTCCAGAATCACATAGATATGTAAATCAAAGATGGGACTCAAACCCATGAAGTCACCTCCCACCCAACATCTAAAAGATATTAAATAGCAAAGTCAAAATTTAAATCCAGATTATTTACTTTTACATAGAGTGCTCTTATAATATACCATGGTTGCTTCAGTTATGGTTGTTTGGAAGCTGAAAATAGTAAATACATTGAAAAGATAATCTATATCCCAAAATACCCTAGTAAACTAAAAAGATGAGACAAATTTAATAAGAGAGCATTAAGTAAGGACTAATATAAAGTCTAGTATTTAAATTTCAAAAAATCAAATAAGTTACAGAACAGGAAAGACATAGTTAAACAGTAACTCACCTATAATAGGCGTGGCCCCCATTAACTTACTAATTAGTGGACAAGATCAGCAGACATAATTATCATTTTTAAAAGTGGTCATAATTAGTAATTAATGGACAAAAAATTCAATATGGGTCCAGGAGTGCAACGTGGTATTAAAATTTCAATTCAGTTAAACTCAGCCTTTCATCTTCCTTTGTTCTGTTCAAATAGCACTGGTTACAGTGATTAGAGAAGCCGAATGAATCAATAAATAATTATTAAGTATTTCCTATGTGTCATCAGAAAGGTCATTTAACTTCATACCACTTTTCTTTATGAATGTGTCATAGAATGGTCTTTTCCAGATCTTCTACCTTTCATATAACAATAAATGACAGAATTTAGCACTTGGTCATATTATTTTTCCTGTGTAATTCTCTTTTTGTTTCATAAGTGTATTACTTATCTAACTATAAGTAGAAAATAGAATGTGCTTTCTACTTATATCTAGTACAACACCTAGAACAAGGCTGGGCTTGTAAAACATGTTGAATTAAGTTAGTACTTAATATGTATCTAAATAATCCTTTCATTTCTCCAAGAGCCTACAGAAAAGTCGTGTTATGTATCACATTGTAGCAGTCTAGGAAAGTTCTTATTTTCTCTGAAATCATTTTTCCCTTCTTAATGCCAACTTCTCTTTGGAAGGTTAATGTTTTCTCAAAAAAAGACAATACATGACTTTTATTGAAAATTAAATCACAATTCAAAACTAGCGATTCTGATATCTAGGAGAATTATTTGTTACAATAATAGGAATAGTATAGGAATGAAAATATTTTGAGAAGATAAAAAATGATGGAAATAATTGCAATATTAAATATTAATCTTTGTCACATTAGTTCTTCCAAGATATTTTGTGGGGTTTTTTTGCCACTTAGACATTTCTATAGATATTTTCTATAGATATAATGTAGGAGGTGAGTGTAAAGAAACAGCTTCTTTAATATGGGGAATAGGCAATGTCCATTTTTTATCAAATGTCCTATTTTTCTAGGAAATCCCCATCCCTCCAGTTATTGATGATCTTCTTTCTTAGACTTCACATTGTACTTTGCTTTGTAACTGATGCAATTCTCATTCAATCTTACAAAATAAAATTCTCTATGTTAGCAAAATACTTTTATTGCAAACTCTGCATGGAGATTTCCCCCCCTAACTTTGTGTTTCTCCTAATGCTTCACTCAGAAATTATGAATTTAAGTAATAAATGATTGTTATGATGTATTTCAATGAATTTTATTGGATTGGTTTGGTTTAGATTGAATTTGAATAGAAACCTGAAACCTAGATCCATCCATTGACTTAAAAATAATTCCATGTCTACTCTGGGTAGCTAGTATATTTTGAAATGTTCCTCATTGAAAACTAGGATTTGAAATGTTTCCATTTCTAATAATCAAAAGACTATAAGTGTTAGAATTTGGAACATATCTCAACTGCAAATAATCTGGGCTGATGCTAAAGAAAACAAAGACATCTTCTAGCTTTGACTGTCCTCCTCTGGTCAGTTTTCATGATTATTCAATTTCTTTCTAAAAGAATGATTAACAAGGGAAAAATATACCAAACCCCCAATATCTAAAACCTCCAAAAGGCAGAATTTTGTTGTTGAGTCTATAGCTGCGTTTAAGAAAATTATATGCTCCCATAATTAAAAAAGAAATCATAATTAATCTTTTAAATGGGAATATTTCACAACAATTTACATCTACTTACAATGTATAGTTGGTGCAGTGGATAGAGTGTTAGGGCTGAACTGAGGAATATTCATATTCATAGTTCAAATCTAGCTTCAGACATATAATAACTGTGTGACTCTTAGCAAGTTTCTCATCTGAA
Source organism: Sarcophilus harrisii (assembly GCF_902635505.1). Taxonomy (NCBI): domain Eukaryota; kingdom Metazoa; phylum Chordata; class Mammalia; order Dasyuromorphia; family Dasyuridae; genus Sarcophilus; species Sarcophilus harrisii. The sequence continues at coordinate 373,205,912 of NC_045426.1, read as the reverse complement.
AAAATGAGCTCAAGAAGGAAATGGCAAAGCATTGCAGTGGCTTTGCCAAGAAAATCCCAAATGGGTCACAAAGAATTGGACACAATTGAAACAACTGAACATTAATAAATCTGTGTGGTTCAATTTCACTATGTCTTACCCATTAGAGAAACTGTGATGTTGATTCTAGACACTGTCAGGGAATATAGGAAAACTATATGGCACAATTTTCCTATAATCAGTTAATAGTCTCCAATATTTTTATGTCTAAAAATATAAAAAGGTTAACATGATAATCTCTCATATATGTGTTTTTACATAGTCATTAACAGTTTCACATGGAAAATTGCAATTCAGGGTAAAACAGAAAAGAATTTCAATCTTCTTGTTTAAAGTTATTTATAGCTCCCAATTGTCTATTGCAGTTGTTCTCAAACTTTTGTTTTCAGTATCTTTATCCTATTAAAAATTATTGAGGATCTCTCCAAAGTGTTTTTGTTTATCTGGATTATATTTACAGACATTTACCATATTGGAAATAAAACCTATTTTTAAATTTGTAGACCCTCTAAAAGGGTTTCAGAGATCCCCAGGATTCTCTAGACCATGCTTTGAGAACCATTGGTCTATTGAATAAAATTCAAGTTTATAAGCAAGATCTTAAAGATTATTCCAATGTGAATTATTTATATATGAAAATCATTAAGTAGAAGAGAATAATAGAATTTAGAGCTGGTCATCTTCTCCATACTAGTTCCCCCAGTTTCCTACCAATGCTATATTCTTATATAAGACTAGTTACCTTATGAAGGATCTTTGAAATGATAGAGGTCCTGTCCAAGATAATGGATTCTTCTTATTGAATAACAGAGTCAGAACTAAAAAACGATCTTTGAGGTCATATGATCCCACCCTTTTTTTAAATATGAGAAAGCTCTGATCCTGAAATGAATTTCCCAGAACTACACAGATAGTACCATAGAAAGTCAAGACCAAGGGATCACTTAGTATAACTGTTTTTTTTAATAGTTAGAAAACAGGAAAAGAGAGATGAAGTTACATTTTTGATAAAAGCTACGTAACTAGTAAGTAGCAGTAGAACAATTTGAATTCAGGTCATCTAACTAAAAGTTTATTGTTCTGTCCAGTTATACTTATTCCTTGGTGGTGATCTATAAATTTATTTTTAAGAGAAAAAGAAAAGCAAGGGAATAGGAATAAAAGGATGAAAGAGAATAGAAAAGAGGGAGGAAGGGAGAAGAGGAAACAATAGGATACAAATGAAGGAAGAGTTTAAAATATTTACTGAACAACTTTAACTTTGTTCCCTCAGATCCTCAAGATTCAATACACGTTTTTTCTGTAAATTCAAGTTCTGGAATGAAGCAGATAATCCTAATTTAAACATTTAAGATTGGGGATATATTCATTGTTACTGAACCAAAGCTTTTTTTTTAACCAAAATATGAAAAAAAATGTGATAGTAATAATGTATAGATTGTTAAATATATTTTATTTATTTTGCTAAATAGTTCTCAATCACATATACTCTAAAATGAACATAATTTTAAAATTTTTGGTTCCAAATTCTCTCCCTTCCTCCTTGTAATGGGCTGAGGCTTGAGTTGATGCACTGAGGTCACAAGTACATGAGGCTAAATAGTAAATGGACCATACTCTATTAATATATATCCTTGGAGAAAGAATGGCCCAGCCCACTCTCTGTGTAAGTCCTGATGTGTTGTATAGGAGATGATGATTTTGGTGGGTGGAGGCAAAAGGGCAGGAAGAGAGGCGGGGAAAGAAGACTGTCTGGCTTCTGGTCTGGTGGCTTCTGACCTGTCTGGCTTCTGGTCTGGCTGGCTTCTTGATGCAGCTGCTGACATTGCTAATCTTCCTTTACCTCCGATCCCCCTTTACTTCTGATCCTTCTTCAACTCTACTGAGAATAAAGATTGAAGATTTTCCCTTAACCTGAATTCCTGACTCAGGCTGATTTTAAAATATGTGGTCATCACACCTCCTGATGATCTTACCATTTTGAGGAAGAAATATATCAATTTTATATGTGAGGTCATATAAAACACAGTTCCATATTATACATGTTAGGGAAAAAAACACAAAAAACCCCAAGAAAAATCCCATGGGAAAAAAAGTATTCTTCAATTTTCTCTCTGAATCTTCAGTTATTTATCTATAGGTGAACAACATTTTTCATCAGGATAATTGGGATCTTTTGGAATTACTGTAATATTCAGAAATTCTGAAATTGTATTGATTTTGAATGAATTCATTTACTCTCATGATTTGTTTTCTGTATAATGTAAATATGAGACATTTCTTTCCTAAATCATTAATAGATCCTTGCTACCTCTATACTAAAATTCTAATGTGGAGGGGAATCATTAAAGTTCTAGATTTTCATATTTTTGTGAAAAGAAGGATAGGTTGGAAACATATTCTCATTTCTTTTCATTTGAGTCCTACTTGAACTTTTCAGTTTTGGTTTTCTTTCTAAAAATGTTTGGAAACTGAGCCAAGATCGCACAGTGAAGGCAAAAACTTGCCTAACTTCTCCCCCAAACTGCTCCAAATTCCTTTAAATAATGACTAAACAAATTTCAGAGCATCAGAGCACCCAAAAAGATAAAATAAAACATTTTCTGGCCAAAGACAACTTAGAAATTCAGCAGAAAATGTTAGCAGGGTAGGAGTCCAACATGCAATTCCAGTGCAGGACATGCTGGCACAGCCCTGGACCCAGCCCCAGCTCAAGCCCAACCTCTGAATCAGTGGCAATATTGTTGGCTACCAGACCTCTCAGTCCAGAGACAGCAAAGAGTAACTGAAAGATGGGCAGAAAAGGTCTCTGGAACCACAGAGGAAGATAGCTGAAGTTATCTTCAGCAGGACTTCTGAATCAGCAGTAGTGCAGAAGGCTTCTGGACCTCTCAGCCCAAGGCCACCAAGGAGGATTCAGAAGGTCAGTGGAGAGAGGGTCTGTGGCAAAAAGGTGGGAGTCTGGTCTGCAATCTCAGCACAGCCCAGTCAGCAGAGCCCTAGCCCCAACCAGTGTACTACATATTACAGCTACAGTGTAGTAGGGATATACCAGAAAAGAGTGACTGTGGTCAGATTCCTAGAAGGATTTCTGAAAACAGGTGTACAAAATCCCTGAATTGGAATCAGGTCCTGGAAGAGCTCAAAAGGGACTTTGAAAATTAAGTAAGAGATATAGAGGAAAAATTAGGGAAAGAAATGAGAGAGGTGCAAAAAGATATTTAAAAAAACCAATGAGGAGAATAATGCCTTAAAAAGCAAAATTGTTCAATTGGGAAAGAAGTCACAAAAGTTCATTGAAGAAAATAATTCCTAAAAAATAGAACTGAGCAAATGAAAACTGACTTTATGAGAAATCAAGATATAATAAAGAAAAATTTTAAAATAGAAAAAATGTGAAATACCTTGGAAAAACAACTGACATGCAAAATAGATCTAGGAGAGATAATTTAAAAGTTATTGGTCTACCTGGAAATCATGATCAAAAAAAGATCCTGTATGTCATCTTTCAAGTCCTGGTACTGACATATCTTGGCCCATTTCTCCCTTTTCTCATCTGTATCTTTTGCTGCTAATATAAAACTAGAGATTAGAAATGGAACAGTTCTAAATTTGAAAGTTGTGAAAGTATATTTTCTTATCTTTTCCCCACAAAGTACTTCTCTTTTCTCCCATTACACCCTAATGAAATTACTGGGAGTAGATATATTCTTAGTCACATCCAAATAGGAAGTTCAAAGGGACTGAAGCTATAGAACAGAGCAAAAGTTTCAAGCTGTCCTTATCAGATGAGAGGAAGATTTGGCAAAGTTAGTGAATACAGAATAGATTTAAAAATTCCACTTCACATATTTTATGATTGCATATAGAAATGCTTAATAAATGTCTATTAAAGTTGAAATCTGATGGAATCCAGACAATAGTGGCAAGCTCTGCAGCTTCAGTGGACTTAGTTTATACTAGCTTCAGATAACTTGAACATCACCCTAAAAATACTCATACTAACTCCAAGACAGATCAATCCCTTTCCGAATTGTTTCCATTCAACATGTTAAATGATCTGTGACCCTCCTAGATACCAAATTTTCCTAGGGCAGCATCATTATTAGAAAAATTTTAAAAAAAAAGAAAGAATAAAAGTATTTTTAACATCTTTCAAATGATTGATTGCATTTTTAAAAATTCTCATATTAAACCATGAGGAAGGATCAATGAAAATGAAAAAAAAAAACAAAAGCACAAGGAATTCAAGTGCATTGGTTATGACCAAAAATTTATTTAGGTCAAAATATGGACTAGAATGTGCATCTCCTAATTCTTAGTCCTTTCAACTGTCCACCAGACACTGCTACAAATCTGTACCAGTTTCATTGTTTCTTGGCTGGAATATCATGTCAGAATGTTCAGGGCAGCAAATTTAATGACACAGTTGGGAAAACTTAAAAGTCTCCTCCGCATTAGGTCACAAGTGGAGGTTAATATGACAGTGTCATTATATTCCTGTTACCGCCTTCAGAAATGACAGTACAATTCAGAACAGAAAAAGTTCCACCGGGGATTGGCCCCAGTCTGAATGAGCAGCCAAGGTCAGGATGGAAATATGGACAAGAAAATGAATTGTTTTGCCCATTGCCAAGCTCAAGTCCACTTTGGTGATTCTGGCATTTTTGGAGGGTTGCCTTTGCCCACCAATTAAAATAAAGAAATTATCCCCAGTTGGATTATGCAACAATATTACAAGCTGCTTCCAAAGCTACAAAGTCCACAATTCCAATGCACTGAGTTCTGAATCAATCTTTTGAAAGTAACTCACTAGAAGAAAGCCTTTATTACCTGTCCAAGTATAATACATACATATATATATATCACATGAACCAAATTTAAAATTCCTGAGGCACTTTATACTACCCCTCTTTACTTCTACAAAGTACTGTACCTTTAATTTTCATAATGTATTCAGTTTTAAATTCAACATTTATTTTTAACACCTATATTTTAATGAAACATGAAATATAAAATGAAACTCCAGTCTGCCTTGTATGAGCACAGAGAAAAATCCTAATTACCTGTTTCAAAAGTGTGAAGCGCTTTCTAATTTTCCACCAGCCAGTTTCCTTAGACAGCACTCAGTATTAGAACTATTTATGCCAATTGTGCTATTTCATGCATAAAATTACTGCATTATTGTTCGAATAGATGCTAGAGAGATATCTAAGCAGGGTGCAATCACTTCACTTTCTATCAAATTGGGCTCCTGAAAGGTATCATAAATTTTATTAGAAGGCAAGGGGCTAATGGCAGCCAATCAGTGTTAATGCTGATAAAATTGCTTGTATTTTACATTATAAAAACCAGACGATATATTTTTTTTAATCATAGGGCTTCCTTTTGTTTTATTAAGAATGGATCATGAAAATGATATTGTAATCACACAAGATAGTTAGCAACCCTCCTGCTTTTCCTAGGCTCTGAAGGGAGGGGTAGTTGGAAAGGGGAGCAGCTTTCCTTTGGACACCTAAGTATTGGCTGGCTGGCAAGACAGGTTTTGTGGGAAGCTGCTTTCCACCTCCTGATTGATGGTAGTGTAAAGTGAAACGGTGCAAAGTGGATACACTGCCCTGTTTGGGGTTATATTTCAATTCCTTGTGGCTTTATGCTCCTAAGGTCCACTCTTTGGGAAACAAATATTAATGTTCCACTGTTCCCAGGTCCTTTATTGAGCCATAAAAATTGTTTTCTATTAACCTGCCTATTGAATCTGAGAGTGGGATGGTTTTTAAGACTCCCCAGCTCATTCCTGAAGTGCCATAGTAAAGAGTGGCACATTATTATGATGTTGAGGAGGGGGTGGAAAGGAAAAAGGGGATGACACTTGGTAAAAGTTCTGTCTCTTTAGAGCAGAGTTGAATGTGAATTTAACAAAACACAATAGCAGCAACAACAACAAAAGTCATATCTATGAAATGGACTAACTTGTGCAAGTCTGAGCAAGACTAAGTCACCTTCATTTCTCTAAGTTTTCTTTTCCTTATTTGCAAAATAAAGAGGCTGGATGAAATGATCTTTCAGCTCTAACAAGCACAGCATTATAAAAATAACATTCTATTTAGTAATAGAGCATTTGGGTTCCAATCCCATGTGTGAGACTAGCTTCCTAAGAGAATTTGTCTTGTCATCTGACTTCTCTGGACCTTCATTTACTTATCTCTAAAAGAAACTGGACAGATAGTGTAAATAAAATCCTGTGATTATTCTAAGATGGTCCAAATACTTCTAATTTCACTTTCTTTTGTCTGACCATAACATCCAATCTATGCCCTACCTGAAGTCTAAGAGAAATAGCATTGTAACCAGCAAGGAGAAAAAAGTCCTTTATCCCTCTACTCCACATAGTTATTTATGTATAACTCTCTTTCTTTAGTATCTATTAGAATTTCACATTTACCGAAAAATTCAAGTTACTTTATCTCCTTCTTTTCTGAACTCTTGGAGCAGTTTTCTTTACCTGTGGACCCAGAGGCATGGTTGAGATATTGATGGTTTTCACCATTCCATATACATACACATCCAAATTCTCATTTTGATCATCATTTAATTCCAACAAAAATAAAAAGTTTGACAGTATAACTACTATTATGTATTAGCAGAATTATTATACATTAGAAAGGGGTGTGGTATTTTATGTTTCAAAGACTGCTCAATAAGGAAAGAATTATATGCTGACAAACATAAATGTAAACTTTTATTAAATTGCTCACAAATTTGGACGTTTATTAAATCACACATAAATTTAGATGTTATCTTTTGATAAGTTTTAATTTTAAAAAATAGGATATCTATTTTTAAAGAAGTAGACTATATCAGAGCAGATGTATCTGAGATGGTCACTATGAAATAATTGAATGTAAATTTATTTTCAAAACATCCATACTATTAATTGGAGTCATGATTAGAGGGAAAGTTTTCACAGAGACTTATCAGCTCTTACTTGAGTGCCAAGGAAATAGTAAAAGTTTAATAAATGCTTGTTTATTTTACTTGATTATACCTATATATTATTGTATCTTTTTCCTTTATCAAGGGGAGGCAAAACAGCCATAAAGGGAAAAAAAAGGAATTTTTAAGATTCTTTTTAACTGACAGAAATGTCAGGAAATCCAAGGAAAGTAGCCCTCTCTTTTTCTCATTACTTCTATTCACCTAAGCAAAATTAATAAATAAGTTATGGATATGATGATGAAAGGTCATTATAGAATTAGGCTCAGCATGGTGAGATGGTCATAGTACAAAAGTTATGTGGGAATTGATACTGAGGGAAAACTAATCCCTCTCCCTTCCTCCCCCCTCTTTTTCTCTTCCCTTTCCCTCCCTGCCCTCTCCCTTTCCTTTTCTCTCTGTCTCTCTTTGAGTTTGTCTCTGTGTCTTTCTGTCTGTCTGTCTGTCTCTCTGTATCTCTCTGTGTCTCTCTCTCTGTGTCTCTGTCTCTTTGTCTCTCTCTAATATACATATATGTCTTTGTCTCTGTCTCTGTCTGTGTCTCTGTGTGTGTGTCTCTCTCTGTGTCTTTCTGTCTCTGTTTCTTTCTCTGGTAGAATTTAATTTGTAAAAGAAAAATGTGCATATGATGAAATTCCATTGTATTTTTAAAAACTGGGAATCTCTCACATAGAACACTTATGGGTATAAAATGCTACCCAAATGGCAAACTTGTAAATTTTTCTAATTGGCTCAACAAAATTGAAATCTCTTTGACATCAGAGCTATACGGATATTCCAAAAATACTTACTGATTGAATGATGTATTGCTTGACTGGAGCCCAATGTAAAAATAAGGCTAGATAGCCTGCTGTGTGAACCCAATTTACTGAATACATTTAAAACTAAGTTTTTCAATGAAGTTTCTTCTTTGAGAGGTGAGAATCAATATTCAATATTAGGCTATGTCTACAAATTGTCTACATTCTACTACCACCATTAATTGCAATATTCCTTTTTTCTTAGCTGTTTATTAATATTTTTGTAGCCTTATATTTTCAACTAATTAGTATAACACTTTGTTCTAAGATCTCTCCTGAATCACTGAGATAACATATCAATAGAGCAAAATCATAATGGAAACTCTTGACTGACAATGAGATGTCTATATAAAATATTTACACAAGAAAAAAGAATATGTTGCAACATTCAAAGACATCAGTTAACAAAATTGTGTTACCACTCACAAGGGGAGGAAGAAAATATGCCAATGGGAAACAATCTTAATCTTTGACTTCCATTGCTCTTAGTCAAAGTCTATACACAAAGGTATGGATTCAGGTATAGAGAGTGACAATTGCATTCTGATTGAAGGTTTGGAGCCTTGCAAAGTTCAAGAATTTTAGACACAGCTCACATGGCACTTCATAGGAAAATTCCTTATCAAAAGGTTATCCTACAATATGAACCACTGAGATGAGAATATTTTATGAATTGCCTAAGGAAAAATCAGGGTCAGCAACACAGTAAACTTAAAATCTACCACACAAACAAGAAACTTGGTGGATATTAGGGTGGGAGGAATCATAATCATATTGCTCAGCCTTTAGATTTGTTAACCTTAGGATATACACATCCAGGAGGGTTAGGGCTGTATCATTCTAAATAGGTTTCATCAGCTCATAATTCCCTCTCCATACTTTCACTACTCAAAGTTTTTGCCTTAGGCAGATATCTATCTAGTCTAGCTCTTGTCTTGTCTCTGTGGTAGTAAACCCACCTGTATACATATAGAACAAACTAGCCAGCTAAGCTGAAAGGAATGTAGGGAGAAAAGAACACTGGGGAATAAAACACAAATATTATCTCTTCCAATAGATGATTCTCAGTGTTCCCAAGATACTCAGAGGAAATTTAAGAACCTAAAAAGGTTTTAATCCTAGTAGTGCATTAACCAATTCCATGGCTTTTCTTAGTTGTAATAGTAATAATACTTCTCTATAGAGCTATAGGATTAACAGAAATCTTTCTTCACAGTAGCACTGTACAATAAGGAATAAAATTATTATAATATTATAATCTTTATATGTAAGAAAATTGAGTCTGAAACCAGCTAGCCAATAAATGTGAAAACAAGATTCTGTTCCAGCTTCCTTAAAACTGTAAGCTCTTGACTCTAAACCACATATTCCTAAACTTGAAGAAGTTTGAAAACCCAAAAACCAACTCAACAATTGATTATTTGAATTGGAAATAAACCAAATTGAAGAAAACAATTGGGAGAATAAGAGAAAGCTCACAGAGAAAAACTGTCTTTCCCTTAGATTCCACAATCAAAAAGTATACTGAGTCTTCCATTACAGGTACCATTATATTTCTGTGGTAGAGGAGAAAAGTATTCATAAAAATATTTTGTTATTATTTAGGAATCTAAGAAGTTAAATAATAATAATTTAATTAATTAATGAGTAATTATTCTTAAATCATTTCTAATTTTATAAAGTATTTTAAAATCATCTCATTTCAATCCCAGCATACTTAATCTACCCCCATTTAATAAATGAAAAAACTGAAATTTAGGATATTTAAATGACTGGCCAGGATTCAAAAGTTTGCAATTGCCTGAAACAGAATTTGACCCTAGGTTTACCAAAATATAATTCCATTGTCTCATATATTATGCCTCACAGAACAAAACAAATGTACAATAGGATGGTGATTTATTCATCCCAACATCTTGCAATAGATAGTTAGCCCTATAGAAACTCAGAGGAAAGCAGAGATGTCTAGAGACAAGAATTAACTGGAATGGCTTGATGGATGAGATGAAACTTGATAGGTTTGAAAGAGTGGACAAGAAGTAGATAAATAGAAGAATGGGAGAGTATTCAGGGCCAGAGTGTAAATAAGGATATAATGACATTAAGAAGCATGCAATACTCAGGGACAATGATAAAGCAATAGCTTAATGAAGAGAGAAGCCAGCGATAAAACTGAAAAACCAAGTAGGATAAGATTATGGAGGGCCTTGAATGCCAGGTGAAAGACATTCAATTTTGTGCTGTAGGTAATTGAAAACCATTGGAGAATTCGAATCAGCAAGCAATTCAATGAATGTGTGTGTATTAGTGTGATATAGTTCATAGAGCCAAAAAGGCAGAAGTATAGAAGCAGATAGATTTTATCTGGATACATGTGGATGATAATACTCAGCATATTGATGTTGCTCAAAGATAGTACTTCTTTAAAATGATTTTGTCATTCTGTGAAAACTCACCGATAGTGAGGGTAAATCTTCATTGGGTTACAAATTCCATATTTTCACCTATTCTCTGACACCACCAAGTCGTCTTGGCAATATCCCCACTGCTGATATTACTTGAAACCTCAACTGATTTACAACTTTGCAATCTATTTGTCCCCATTTATTATCCCTCACATAAAACCAAGCATCACTGGGAAGTTGCCTCTGATGTTAGGACTCTAAAGGGTTGGACAAAGAGGAGTCTAGGCCACTGGAGTGCTTTTAGAGAGAGAATATAGTGCAAAAGATCAGCAAAGCAATAAAGGGCCTGAATGTCCCAACCTCTGTATATGAAATGCAGTTAATAATACAAAGCCTGGATGTTTTTAATAAAGGGATGGATGTGTGTAGCTGCTGTCCTTGAAGATTCTATTGCAGGCTGAGCCTTTACAATTCAGACCTTGCGGGGAAGAAAGGATACCAGTCAATGTCCCCAAAAATATGACCACTAGTGACAAATCTGCCTGGTAGCAGACCATGAAGGGACTTTTAGTGGGTCCTTCTGTCATTCCCAATTGGTCTTATTCATGAGAATTTTATATTTTCAAATCACAAAAGGGACAGGTAGCACTTCTTCATTCATTTTGCAGGACATTTCAGTGGGTACAGATTGAGAGGTGCACAACCATCAAATATGGCATTACCTGCATCCATCTCCATCAACCCATCAAAAGAAATCCAGAAGAGTTATACCTGTTCATTTCCCCTGCCAGTGTAAACTTTATCGATGAACACATGAGAAAATTTAAAAGAAAATTAAGTTAGTGTGTACAGCAAAATGATTAATCAGCGCAGTTAGAAAATATTGTAATTGTTTTATGTCAATTTCATTGTACCTGTTAGGTACAAGTCCTTTAAACCCCAAGCCATTAATTTTTAAGGTGACTCTAATTTTGTCATGACATTTAAGACAAAGCCAGGGATGTATGGTTGTTCTAACTTCTGACTACACATGAAAACATTTTAAAACAATCACAATCACAAAAAAAGAAAACAAAGAACATTAAATCTTGAGCCGTGGGAGTATGTATATGAGCTGTAAGGTATGGTAGTTGCACCATGAGAGTAGTTGTTTTTTCAGGTTTTTTTTTTTTTTGGGGGGGGGAGTGGTGATTCACCTCTACCCCTCAACAAGCAATGGCAGAAAATATCAAAGGAGCACAAATGAGAAGCTCACTGAAAACTTGTGGGATAAGATTTCTGGGACAGAACTCAACTACCTTCCCTTTGGTGACTACTCTGTGAAATGTCTAGGAGGATCTTGTCCAGCTGCTGGCTAGAAGGACACAAAACAAAAATATAAAGGATTTTGATTACTACATTGACAACCAGAGGTTGAGGAATAAATGTGTTGAGTCAAGAAAGAGATTGTCAGGAATCCCTTTACATTGGGGATCAAGATTGTTGAAGGATGATTCTTTATCAGTATAGTTTTTGGATCATGGCTAGGAAATATTAGGCACAAAGCACTGGGTGGATGGAGTTGTTTCACATCTCATCAGAAGCAGCTAACTATCAGGCAACAAGAAAAGTTTTCAGAAACTTCCCAAGAACAACCTTACTTAATTATTTTTCTTTATGCCTAAGTGAAACTTTAATTTATGGGTTAATAAGTAATCCTTTTATGTTTTATGAAGTTGAAAAAAGTATCGGAATCTCAATAGTATGGGGGCCTAGACAGGAGAAATTTATGAATTACTTTTTTTTTAATCCCTAGATGGCAATCAGATTAAGACACTTAAATAAGATAGGCTGGGAGCCTTAGGAACTCCTATGAATACTTGTGTGAAAGGATTTAGTACTTTCTATGCCTAGGTCCTACTCACTACTGTATTTAAGCTAGCAATATGGACCTTAGAGAGCCATATAGTGGTTTATCTAAATATAGAACTGTTAATACCTATTCAAGAAGCAAAAAAAGTCTTAGTGCCACTATAAAGTAAGCATACTTGTGGGGGTCCCCATAGGGAAAATATGCTCCTCCACTAAGCAAACAAACTAAAACATTATTAAGAATCTATCTAGAAGCAAATGAACATTTGCACACGGACCAAATGAATAAGGTAACGTGGAACAATGAAAGAATAATAAATTTGGAATCAAATCACCTGTGTAATATTGGAAAGGTCACTTCATCTGCCTAGGATTTATTTCATCAGCTATAAACCATGAGAATGTATTCAAAGATCTCTGATAATCCAAAAGTATATATTTGACTGTGATACTTCTCTCCTCAGACAACTCCAGTCCCTCCCTATCATATCTAGCATCCAGTAGAGGCTTATTCTTTGGCCAATAGAGCTCATCTAATTCTTACCTCATTCTAACCTTACTCTCTTTTTATTTTTCCTGCTTTACTAAATAATGTTACCCTCCATACACTTTATTGTTTCAGGCAACTGGAGTCACAGTAGAGAGAGCCATTCCTGCTTCTCCCAACCAGGATTCAGAACGATTTGACTTCAGATTTGGCTGCAGATACTTACTAGATGTGTATGTAACCTTAGGCAAATTACCTGAATTTATTTTGCTTCAGTTCCCTCATCATAAAATGGGTTGTTGTGAGGTGGACATAAGATAATAACTGAAAAGAACTTAACATAGTATATGTGCATAATAGGTACTATATAAATATCATCATTATTATTAATATAACTATATGGTTTATCTAAAGTGAACTTCCTATTGATCTTTACACACAAAAATAATTCATCTCCCATATTAGTGTATTTTCCTTGTGACTGGGAAGTGTACACCTTCTTACTTCTGACTCATGAAATGCCTGGATTTTGTTTTTGTTGTTTTTTGTTTTGTTTTGTTTTAAAGACATATCAAATAACACCTTCTTAATGAAGCTTTTCTTGATATTCTTAGCTACTGCAGGGGAACAATGAAAAGAGGATTGGCTTTTGAATTAGCAAAACTAGGTTCATACCTAATCTTTTCTGCTTGCTATATGCTTGGTGTTGGGCTGCCCAGTCAACTGTTCTAGGTCTTATTGTTTTCATCTGTAAAATTTAGGTGTTGATTAAAAGACTCTAATTTCCCTTCTATCTCTAGTTTTAATCTTTCCCCTTTAACTAGTCATTGCTTCTCTCCTATCCAATTTTCACATTTTTTCCTAGCTCAAAAATTTAAAAAATACCTGACATTATTGCACTTTTAAGTTATCATCCTAATTTTTGACTTGGATATGGAATGTTCTCACACGTCTACTTAATATTAGCAGATTGAGAGCAGGAATCCGAAACTTTTGCACATAGTATGGTATTGTTTCTTTAAGGTTCACTCTTGAATGGCATCAAGATCTCATAATTTGACTAAAAGGTTAAATGTCAAGACTGAAAGTATTGAACTTCTTGTATTGCTAGTTGTTTAACCTTGGTCAGAAAAAGAATCTGAAAACAAACAGATGACTGTTCTGGGTAAGCACATGAAAGCAAGGTGATATGCTTTTCATACACTTTCATGGGTAAGCCATCTTTTTTGTAGTATGTTATGGAAAGCTTGCTTTATCCCATAAATGAAAAAGAAAATTAATAATAAAAATATGTTGGAGACCTTAATGAAAAGGCACATTGATGAAATTGGATATATAAAGACAAAAGACATATTTAAGTAGAAAAGACTGTATGTGACTAAAGAATAATATAAAAAGACTCTAGAAGTAGATGGAGACCAGATTCTGAAACTTTAAATACCACACTGAATAGTGTGTTGATTATTCAAGTAGTAGAAAGTTACTGAAGTTTGTGTTTGCTTGTAATATTATGTTTTAGTAGAGAAGACAGCTATTTGGTGAGTTCAATATTTTCCTATAGACAATATGGCAGCTCTATTATTTATTGAGGAAAAAAGAAATAATCTATAAAGAGATAGGAAATTATATGAAATAGTATGATGGAAAGGTGAAGAAAGCTTTACATAAATTAGTAACTATATAACTGGAGAGAAGGCAAAGAATGTGAGAGAGATATTTGGGATTTAGATTTATAAAACTTCATAATTGTTGACTATGGGCATCAATGGAGAAGGAAGGATCAAGAATGGAACCTGGCTGATAAATGTATTATATGATGATACTATTAACATAAAAATTTAATAAAGGAAAGAATTTTAATGAAAATAAATGAGTTCAGTTTGGGTTATAGTGAATTTGGTATTATTATTATTGAGCATCCTCAGTGCCATTATATAGCAGCTAAGTCTTTCATATTTCTTGATATCTACAGGAACTCCTCCTGCCTCTTTGAATTATTGAGGAGAGGAGCACCAGACCTGAAGTCAGAAGATCTGAGTTCAAATCTTGTCTCAGACACTTAACATGTCCTAGCTGTGTGACCCTGAGCAAGTCACTTAATCCCAATTGCCTCAGAAAAAAAAAAAAAAGAAAAAGAAAAAAGAATTGTTGGGGTGGGATTTTTTTTAATGAAAATTGAATTTGAGGTTCATCTCTACTGCCATTTTGTAGATTTTTATGACTTCATAAATTTCCCTCTTTCTGATCCTTTTTGAAGAATTTTCTCATATGATTTCATGAACTATAGCATTCAGAAGTTTTGCTTCATCCATGCTTTTCTGGAAAACCTATCATTGAATTGTCTTGCTTCATTCTGGTTTTCATGTCTTTTGCTATTAATTATAGAAAATTCCAATTTGTTGCTTTTTTATTTTGCTCCCATATTACTTGTTGTATCATTGGTTTTCCCCCATTTTATCCCAGCCATTCTCTTTTGCTAAACAACCATTATTTTCTTAAAATTTGCAAAATCCTATTATGAACAGTAAGTTTATGCTGCTAAATCTTTTAAAATTCTAATTTTGTTTTGCTTCCTTTAAAAGAAATTTTTAGTAAACTTAAAAGCTACTCTTTATCTTAAGTTGTTATATCATTATTTTAAATTTAGCATCTTTTATTGAAGCATTATATATATATTTTTTTCTGTAGATTGCTCTTCACATTCATTTATATGCAAAGCATTTCTTTATTATTCTGAGGTCTTTTTTTCTTATTCATTTGTTTAGATTTTCTGGATCTATATCTATAAAATTTTTCTTATAAGATCCTCTTTCATGTAGCAATACAGTCCTCCAAACTTAATCAAATCTCACCACATGTCCAATCTACCTTCTTTTCTATTCAAATTTTGATGAGATCTTTAACACTACTCTTCATGTGCAAATCATTGCTGCTAATATATTTCAGCCCAATTATAACTACCACGTACCTGGTTTTTAGCCTCTATATCACCTAAAATTTCAATTCCTGAAATAATAGTATTCTATTCAATATTTCATAAGTTTTTCAAAAAGTCAAAATTGCTCCCACTAATGTGGGTATTCTCTTTACTGGAGCATTTTCAAACCACAGATATCTTCTCATTCTATGTTCTCTCTTATTTCTATATTCTCCCATTGATTCTCTCTGAAGAATCTACTCAAAATGCTGAAGCTCTTTGCCTAGGCCCCTGAATAATTTACATGTATAAGCAGAGCAATCGAGCTGTCTGGATGTCAAGTATCATTCTGGTTATGGAGTGACTATCCTATCTTCTTTTATGATTCTACAAATCATGAAGAAGTACTTTTTTTTATTTTTACTGTTTCTCTTTTGGGGAACATCAATGGCTTATTAAAATAGGTTAGATTGATGCTGTTGTGATTATTCACAATATCTCATTCTCCCCACTTTGACCTTTCTTTTAATTTGATGTTGATTTTTATCTTTGTCCTAATTATTTGATGCCTTCACTGCAAAAGGTCACCTGATCCAGATATAACTCAAACATCAATAAGCAGAAATTACCTCTTTGTTAAGACATAGTAAATTCATTATTTGTAATGTTTAGTGTTCACTAATCCCAGCCTTATGTAACTTCTGTAAGAATGTATTCATGATACATAAGGATGAAATTTCTGAATATTTTTCAGTCTTTCAATGTAGTCAAATTCAATGTAGAATTTCGTTGTTTAAAAGATGGGGTTTGTGGCAGCAAAAAGCTTGGGCTTATTGAAATATTTGTATGATTGATTAAAATATATAAAAATTTTGGATCCTGCTTATTATCTGTCTGAATGACCTGCCAAAGTTGTAAAATACTGTGAAATGACAGTGTACATTACTGGGAATGTGATTAAACCCCTTATACTCTGTTCTAGTTAGACTTCATCTGGTATATGGTGTTCAGTTCAAGATGATATATTTTAAGAATGAAATTAAGAAGTGAAAGAACAGCCAGTGAAGAATTATTGGTATGATGAAGGGCCTTGAAATCATGCCCTATAAGAATCATTTGAAGGAAGTTTAACTTAGAGAAAAGAAAAGAAAACTCAGGTAGGACACGATACCTGCCTTCAAGGATTTAAAGGGCTGTCAGGAAGATAAAAGATATGACTTGTTCTGCCTGATACCAGAGAGTGGACAGACTTCAATGGGTATATGTTGCAGAGGCAGGCTTCATCTTGATAGGAAGAATGACTGTCAAATAATTAGAGCTATCGCAAAGTGTAATGGGCTACCTTGGTACATAGTATATCTCAGCTAAATATTTTCAAACATAAAAAGGTGACAACTTGTCATATAGGGTGTAGAAAGTCTTCTTTTGTTCAGGTATGATTTGGATTACATAGCCTCTGAGTTCCAGCCCAACTTTGAGATTCTGTGATACACTTTGCCTTTCACTTGCTATCATGGCCAGTGGTGATTTAGATGATCCAGCTTTAATAATTCTAACTTTTAAAATTTATAATATCAAAAAGTTCTGCCAAGCAGTTGAAGAATTGTTGAATAAAATGTGATGTGTGAATGTATTGAAACATTACTTAGTCATAAGGAATGATAAATATGAAGGATTCAAAGATTTATGGAAAGACATAGAAAATGATGCAGGGCAATGAAAGTAAAATATAAAAGAATAATATATGATAATTTTAATAGTATAAATGAAGAAAATGTAACCCAACAAAACTCATTGCAAAAGCAATGGATAGCATTGCCATTGATTTATTGAAGTTAAAGATCATATCCTTCCTTCATTTTTGTGGATAGCAAACTATAAAAAAGTCATCTCCTATTATTTTAATCATCATCCAAATATCAATTCTAATCACTATTTCATGATATTTTGGTTTGGCTCCTCCCCCCATAATATAATTCAGAAAAATAATTCTGATTTACATGGAGTTTGTGTGCTGTATCAAAATAACATTTATCATTTTTTTAAAAGACTATGATTTACCATAAAGTAATAACAATTAAGGCAGCTAGGTGATACAGTAGATAGAGAACTTCTGGAGTCTGGAAGACTCATCTCCTTATGTACCAATCTGTCCTCATATGTAATAGTTGTATTTCACACACACACACACACACACACACACACACACACACACACATATCCCTCCCCCAGCAAGTCATTTAATCCTATTTCAATTTCTCTATCTATAAAATGAGCTGGAGAAGGAAATGGCAAAGCATTTCAGTATCTATATAACAAAAATCTCAAATGGCATCAAGAAGAATCACAGCAACTGAAAAGTGACCAACAATGGGGATAGACTTACTGTGAGAGAACATGTCCCTTAAATGTGATGGTTTCACTATCTAGGGACTTGGGTAAAATAGTGTTAAATCTTGAGCTAGTAAGCAGGACACAATAGGTACACAAATAGCTGAATAGCAAAAAAGCATGGTAGGGATGAAAAGCATGTAGTAATACCTTGTTTATTTTGTCAAAGGAAGTAAAGAGATAATTTTTCACTTAGTAAGGAAATGATAGAGATCCTACATTATGAAAGTGAATCATTTGAAGGATTGACTATGACTATAATAATTAGAGATTATTAGGGGACTTGTGCTTTCCAGAGCTAGATAATGAAATGAGCCAAACTATGGAGCCAGGAAAACTTTAATATATATTTGGGATTAATAACTTAATTCAGCATGTGGATAAAATGTGAGAATAGTATCATCCTGTTAAACTGGAGAGATAGGATGATAACAGAATGGAAAAGGGGAAGGGACTTTTATGGAAAGATAGGTGACATAAACAGATCTGTGAATTAGGAAAATTAATCTCACTATGGATAAAAATATGGATTAGGGACGAGGTAGATAGGGAATTTAGATATAAAAAATAAGTTATGAGATTGTTTTTAACAAGTGAAATAACAGTCAACAAATATAGCAACCTAGTCTTTGACAAACCAAAAGATCCCAGCTTTTGGGATAAGAACTTACTGTTTGATAAAAATTGCTGGGAAAATTGGAAACTAATATGGCAGACTAGGCATTGATCCATACTTAACGCCGTACACCAAGATAAGGTCAAAATGGGTTCATGACCTAGGCATAAAGAATGAAATTATTAATAAATTAGAGGAACACAGGATAGTTTACCTCTCAGACCTGTGGAAGGGGAAGGTCTTTATGACCAAAGCAGAACTAGTGATCATTACTGATCACAAAATAGAAAATTTCGATTATACCAAACTGAAAAGTTTTTGTACAAACAAAACTAATGCAGACAAGATTAGAAGGGAAGCAATAAACTGGGAAAATATTTTTAGAGTCAAAGGTTCTGATAAAGCCTCATTTCCAAAATATATAGAGAATTAACTCTAATTTATAAAAAATCAAGCCATTCTCCAATTGAAAAATGGTCAAAGGATATGAACAGACAATTCTCAGATGAAGAAATTGAAACTATTTCTAGTCATATGAAAAGATGCTCCAAGTCATTATTAATCAGAGAAATGCAAATTAAGACAACTCTAAGATACCACTACACACCTGTCAGATTGGCTAAGATGACAGGAAAAAATAATGATGATTGTTGGAGGGGATGCGGGAAAACTGGGACATTGATGCATTGTTGGTGGAGTTGTGAACGAATCCAACCATTTTGGAGAGTAGTTTGGAACTATGCTCAAAAAGTTATCAAACTGTGCATACCCTTTGATCCAGCAGTGTTACTACTGGGATTATATCCCAAAGAGATTATAAAGAAGGGAAAGGGACCTGTATGTGCACGAATGTTTGTGGCAGCCCTTTTTGTAGTGGCTAGAAACTGGAAACTGAATGGATGTCCATCAGTTGGAGAATGGCTGAATAAATTGTGGTATATGAATATTATGGAATATTACTGTTCTGTAAGAAATGACCAACAGGATGATTTCAGAAAGGCCTGGAGAGACTTACACGAACTGATGCTGAGTGAAATGAGCAGGACCAGGAGATCATTATATACTTCAACAACAATACTATATGATGACTAGTTCTGATGGACCAGGCCATCCTCAGCAACGAGATCAACCAAATCATTTCCAATGGAGCAGTAATGAACTGAACCAGCTATGCCCAGAAAAAGAACTCTGGGAGATGACTAAAAACCATTACATTGAATTCCCAATCCCTATATTTATGCCCACCTGCATTTTTGATTTCCTTCCAAGCTAATTGTACAATATTTCAGAGTCTGATTCTTTTTGTACAGCAAAATAACGTTTTGGTCATATATACTTATTGTGTATCTAATTTATATTTTAATATATTTAACATCTACTGGTCATCCTGCCATCTAGGGGAGGGGGTGGGGGGGTAAGAGGTGAAAAATTGGAACAAGAGGTTTGGCAATTGTTAATGCTGTAAAGTTACCCATGCATATATCCTGTAAATAAAAGGCTATTAAAAAAAAACAAGTGAAATATATAGCAACAAAGATTTGTAACAAAGATGTACTAGAATACCAATTAAAATGGAAAGAATTAATACAAGTATTTTAGAGTAGAATTAATAGAATTTAACAACAGATTCAATATGGTATTGGGGTAAAGGCATTGGTCTGATCATATCACTAGTATAAGGGACACAGAAATGAGAAAATTCCCTCTACCAATGCAGGTTAGCACCTCATCTATTAATTATAGTTCTAGAAAGTCTACTTACACACTGAAAGGATAAAATGCTACTTCACCAAGGAGTAAGATAACCAATATTTGTCAGAAGTAGGATGTGAATTCAGGTCTTGACTTCAAGTTTACCTCTCTTGCCACCCATTCAACATTATTCCTGAAAGGTTATGAAGAGCAAAAATAATGATAATAACCACAATAACAGCGTAATCTTAAGCATGGTCAGTTAGATTATGTGTCATGAGAAAAAAAAAAGTATGTCAAAAAGATTAGCCCTCTGGCAAAAGCACTCATGCAAAAGGAAAAAATGTTCCAGCATATGTTTTCAAGAATGCAATATTGTTAATATTGTAAAAACACAACTCATCACTATCAAATCTACCATTCACTGCCTCTTATGCCCAAGATCTCTGATAGCCACAGAAAACAGTTAGACAAAATAACAAAGCTAGTTTGGAGCATTAGACTGTAATATTCTACCACAAAGAATCTGTCTATCTTCTTCAGTGATAGTTACTTGTATGCCAGTAGTACATCCTACTCCCAGTTTTCATATGCTCTTTTCAGACTTCACTAGTGTGGGAGAAAAGCAGCTCATGTCATGGCTTAATGGCAACAACTACTACCTTCCTACCCCCATTATATTTCAACAAATTAGGCACTATTCTAAATCAATGGAATTGATTGGAACAACAATGAAAAGTTTAAATGAATATTAATTAAATTCAAACATCTAAGTGAGTTTTAAGTGAACAATTTATGAAGTTTTACAATTCTTCAAATGAACCTGTCATCCTGTTAGATTTAACTTTGAGAGTCTGTGGCATTTGATTTTGAAAGGTAGTAAATCCTTGAAGGTGGATTTGTCTTTTAGAAATAGCCAAAGATATTCAGAGCAAATTAGATAACACCATTTTTTCCCAAAAGAGGGAATAGATAATGTGATTGTTTTATTAAAAAAAAAATACAAAAATCTCAAAGTGATTTTGAAATCAGTTCTCAAAGAGGAGCTCCAGAAATGTAATGAAAACTGTCAACACCTTAAAAAAAAGTGCAGAGTTCTTCAAATGTGAACTCTGAAAAGAACATTGTAATGTCAAAAATCTGGCCTTTGTGGTTTTTTTGCTTTTTGTTTGTTTTGAGAGGAAGGTGGTATGGAATCAATCCCATTGCCTAATAGTCATACCTTCAATAGCCAGATGAGACAAAAAGAGTAGCTTTTCCATGGCTCACCTGTAGGAAGCTTGGGAAATCTGAGCTGTAGCGTGAATAACACATGAATGATGACAGCAGAAGACAAGAAGGCTACTGCTTTGATAAATGCCCCAAGGGCCAGTAAAATGGCAGTGCTTGGAGGCATGTGCCAAATCATGTTTGGCTTTGGCCCTGTAACTTGTGATTCTGTCAAGGACTCATCACATCAATTGGTGGGAAAATGGATTACTGTCATTCTTCAAGGCCCAGCACATCATTCCCCATTGATTGGCATGCCAAATCCTTCACAAAGTAATGAGTCAGGGACGATTCAAATCATCATCGAACTGTCAACTTGATTGCATAGCCCTCTATCAATGGGATTAAACTAGTGTGGCATCCAAGATATAATGAAAGGCATTGCTTAATTTGAAAAGTTGACAGAAAGACAGGGATGCAGGACCTGGGAGACCTAGACCCATAGGAAACAAACAAACAAAATAAAAATCAGGGGAAAATTAAAGAAATTGGGTGATGACGCAAATGCATTTATTTTTGTACCAGTTGTGTTAAATAGGAATCATAAGGGACATGCTCAAGAAGCAAAATGAACATGTAACACAACTCCTTCATTTGATAAATGAGGAAACTAAGAAAATTAGAAAATTTATACAAGGTTATATCATTAATAACGGGAGCACCAAGGATAGAATCTAGGTTTCTAGAGTTCTAATCTAGTACATCCATTACAAAAAGCAGCAGTTCTTATGCAATTTGAGTTTTCATTCCTTTGCTATAAATACAGATTCTAGAAATGGAATTTATTTCTTAATTTTCAATGGACAGATTGACTTTACATTTTACATATGCTTAAAATTTCATTTCCAAAGTGTGCTATTCTTTTTCATTCATAGATAATTCTACTCTAACACTATTCTATTATAATTTGAGAATATTCTCTGAACTATTGTATTCAATGGGTTTATATAGTCTTAATTTACTCCATATATACTTCAGGATCTCTATTTAGTCCCCACTCTAATCTAACAGCATGTAATTTAAATTTCATGCTAAGTATTGAATTTGCTTCTGCTTTTTACTACCATAAACATACTTTTGTGAATACATACATACATATATATATATATATATATACATACATATATATATATATATATATATATATATATATGTGTGTGTGTGTGTGTGTGTGTATGTGTGTGTGATTTTGCTTTCTGTACCAGACTTTCTGGTACTTTTTGGACTTTCTGGATCCAGGTACTGTGTACTAGCAAATGGTTCAATATAAGAAACAGATACAATTTTGTTAATAGAGAGGATATTAAAGGTGATGCCCACGAATCATATGCTACTGTAGAACTAAGAAATCCCACTTATATTACATAGAACAAAAATTGAGAAAGAAGGCAAGATAATCAGGGAACTTATTATAACTATTTTTGTGGTTGCTGGTAAGTAGCATAATATCACTGTTTCCAAATTTCTGTAAAAATTATACATGAAATGAAGGTAACATTTCTGTTTCCAAATTTAAGTTAAAATTGTAAATGAAATGAAGGTAACATTTCTGTTTCCAAATTTAAGTTAAAATTGTAAATGAAATGAAGATTCTATAGTTAGACAGTTAGATAGATAGAGAGATAATTTGAATTATTAATAGGGCTTTCAGAGGGAAAAACTACTTAGTAAGTCTTCACAGCACCATATATATATATATATATATATATATATATATATATATAACATTTCTGTTTCCAAATTTAAGTTAAAATTGTAAATGAAATGAAGATTCATTAAAAATCTTAATTGAAATGAAGATTATATATATAAATATCTTTTAAAATATCTTTTTAAGAGTTTAAAATTTTTTTATTTATTTTTATGCTTGTATGACCTACATTCGCACACATATTCTTATTACTCTTACTTGGATAAACATTTCTTGTAGCAAAATATAAAAAAGCAAGGGGAAAATAAATTCAGAAAAGATGAGAAAAGCAAAATTGAAAAAAAAAAATTCACCATCCCATGTCCTTCCCTTTCTGCTGCCACTACCACAATCTGCAAAGAACTAAGAAATTTTTTCTTAGCTATTCTCTAAGACCTCTTTTAGCGGAAGATTTGAGGGGAAGAGTAA
This sequence comes from Sarcophilus harrisii, assembly GCF_902635505.1. Taxonomy (NCBI): domain Eukaryota; kingdom Metazoa; phylum Chordata; class Mammalia; order Dasyuromorphia; family Dasyuridae; genus Sarcophilus; species Sarcophilus harrisii. The sequence continues at coordinate 373,182,330 of NC_045426.1, read as the reverse complement.
AGCAAAACTACCAATTTCTTAGATTCTGGCATCTTGAGGGATTGTTCTCTGATTTATACTCTGTATACACATAGATGGTTGAAAGACTCTGCTTAGATTAGATTAGCCTAGATTTTGTGTAAGTTTTGGATTGCATAAGACTTAGTTTAAAAGTATTTGAACTGTTAAAAGGTCCTGAAGAAGTAGTTTCTTTAAAAATCCTTCTTATACATAACAATATTAGTGATTCCCAAAGGATGTTTGATCCCTCCCTTCACCAATGTGTACTAAAGCCAATAAATTAATATATAGACATCACGACTTCTATGGCCTGAAAAATTTATCACCTGGTGACTAAGCCTCTATGGGGAATCTCTAGACCTTTAACTAGACAAATCTGAAGAACACAGAGAGAGACAGACAGACAGAGAGAAGAAAAAGGGAAGGAAGGATAGAGGGAGGGAGGGAGGGAGAGATAGAGATAAAGAGAGAAACAGAGGGAGAATCCATCACTAGAACTGCATTTTAAGCCTTCTGAACTTGTAGAACCTATTAGACCTTCATGCCATCAAAATAAATTGCAATGGGACTTTTTGTATGAATTTACCACTCAAATTTATTTTATTTTTTGTAGAGGAAAAGAAGTCCTGAAAATACCTAATCATTTCAGTCTCTTAGCACCAGTCAAAATGTGTACTCCTCTGACATAGATTTTGAACAATCATAATAAATTTCTCAAAACTCCTTACAGAATCCATATACTTTGGAAATAGTGAAAAGTTATTCTTGGTTGGAGAACAAGTAACTCTTAGAGAGCTAATATAGTTCATAAATTGATTCTCATTGTTTTCTTCCCTGAGACAGACAACTTTGGTTCTTGGAGTTCCTCCTATTACTTGCATTGAATACCTTCTTTCCTCTTTTTTTTTTTTTTAATTTTATTTATACTATTTATTTAACTAAATACAAAATAAGAAAAAAACATAATAGAAAAAAGAAAGACAGAAAAGGAAAACAAAACAAAATAAAACATTGTCATGTGCCCAGCAGAACATCACAGAGGATTCAAAATATTTAACAATAAATTTCCATTACAAGAAAGCACATATAATAATAGAAAAAATTATACTCATGAGTGTCCATCTTCTTGCTTTCTTGTACAGTATGCTTTCGTTCTCTGCTGAGCATGATTTTTTTTTCCTTTTTCATCCCCCCAAAGTCTCCCATGCAGCCTACAATAAGCAGATATATTTATATATTTACAGACCTACACACACACACACACACACACACACATACCCCTACATATACCTCCATGCATATATACCCATTTATACTGGGACACATAAATATGCATATGTATTTATCCATATATAAACATGAATCTAAAATAATAATAATATATATGGCTGACAAAATGTAGATTTCTCTCTTGAATGAATTTTTCAATTTGACTTTGTCTAAGATCAATGATTACTAGCCAAACTTTTTTTTCTAGTAAATTTTACTCTTGATCCTTGTTGTAGTGTTTCTGTGCATCTCTTATTTCCTATACCTTATAACTTTCAATTTTAATTCTGCTCCTTAACTTGCCTTGCTATTATTTAACCAGATCTCCCATGAATTCTTCCCTTATCATTTCCCCCCACCCTTTCCTTCCCTTCTTTATCCCATTCCCAATAATCTACACACATTATCCCACTCCACTTAATCTATCCTGTCCCACTACCATTGCTATACACACCCTTCTATGCACCACTTTATTCTTTATCCCTTGTCCATTAATCTCCATACCTTATCCCACTATCATAAATTTATATATTCTTCTATACCCCATTCTTATCCTATTCACTTCCTCTATCTCTCCTTCCTTAATCCTTTATAGATTTGGAGGGTGCTATTATAACCTTGATGGTATATGTGTAGTGTTGCCTATTTAACCCATTCCTGTTATGAATAAATTTTCAGAATTGTATGTCCTCTAATGCTTTTGTGTCTATTCTTCCTCTGTACCTCTTTTATATAATATGATAACTATTTTTATCTTTTCCTAGACAGTTTTTCTCTTTAGAGTCAGATCATACTCAACTCTGCCCAAATCTTTCTTTTGAGTTACCCAATTACTAAGGTCAATCTTAAACATATGGTATACATTTCCATATATAAAACATAAAGAATTTGTCCCTGTTAAGTTCTTTGAAATATATTTTTTTAATATTGGTTTTTATCTGATAAATTTTTTATCTAGTTTGAATTGGTTGAAATAAGGTCCTGAAAATTTGCAAGCTCTCCGGATGTCCATTTTTTTTTCATTCAGTATTATGGATAATTTTGCTGGATATGAAAATTTTGGCTGCAGGCCTAATTCTTTTGATTGCTGATATATATGATTCCATGACCTGCGTTCTTTTATTATAACTTTTAATAAGTCCTTTACAATTCTAATTGCAGCTCCAGTATATTTGTTTTTTTCTTGCTTCTTTTAGCATTTTTTTTTTTTGATCTAAGGGTTTTGAAATTTGGCAATGATATTCCTTTTGTTGTTTTTAATATTGTAGTAAGTTTATTAATGTTTACTACATATTGCTTTATGAATCATGTTGGGAGAGAAAAATCAGAACAAAAGGGAAAAACCATGGGAGAGATTTAAAAAAATAGAAAAAAGTGAACATAGTATGTATTGATTTAAATTCAGTCTCCTTAGATCTTCTGGTGGCAGAAGACATTTCCTGTCTGAACTTTATTGGGATTGTTTTGGATCACTGAATTTTCATAGTTGATTATCACACATTCATGCTATTATAATGTACTATGTATTCCTGGTTCTACTTGTTTCGCTCAGCGTCAGGTCATGACAATCTTTCCAGGTCTTTCTATAATCAGCTTGTTCATCATTTTTTTACAGAACAATAAAATCCCCTTACCTTCATGTAACACAACTTGTTCAGCCATTCCCCAATTATTGGGCAGCCATGCATTTTCCTAGTCGGTGTTACCACAAAAAGAGCTGCTACAAATATTTTTTGCATAGGTGGGTCCTTTTTCCTCCTCTATGATTATTTTGATATACAAACCCACAAATGTCACTGCTGAGTCAAAGGGAATACACAGTTTTATAGCCCTTTGGGCATAGTTCCAGATTGTTCTTCACAATGGTTAGATCATTTCACAATTTCATCAATAATGCATGTGTCCTAGTTTTCCCATATCCTCTTTAACATTTATTATATTTTCCCACCATCTTGGCCAATCTGAGAGTTGTGAGGTGGTAGCTCAGATTATTTTTAAAATGCATTTCTCTGCTCAATAGTGATTTATAGCATTTTTTCATATAAATGGTTTTAATTTTGTCATTTGAAAATTAACTGTTTATATGTTTTGACCACATATCAATTGGGGAATAACGTGTATGCTGATAAATTTGGCACAGTTTTTGATATAATTTAGAAATGAGATATTTATCAGAAACACTGGCTGTAAATTTTTTTTCTCAGCTTTGTATTTCCCTTTTAATTTTTTTTTAATTAATGTTATCAGTTGCCCATTTTGTCTTTCATAATGTTCTATAGTTCTTCTTTGGTCATAAAGTCCTCCCTTTTCCAAAGATCTGATAGGTAAATCATCCCTTGTTCTACTAATTTGTTTATGGTCCTTTATGCCCAAATTATGCATCCATTTTGACTTTATTTTCATATGGAGTGTGAGATATGGGTGTAGGCAAAGTTTCTGACATATTGTTTTCCAGTTTTCCCAGCAATTTTTTTTGAAATACTGAATTCTTATTCCATAAACTGGAGTTTGAGGGTTTATCAAATATTAGATTGTTATAGACCCTGATTGTAGTGTTGTGTGTATCTAATTTATTTCACTAATCCACTATTGTGAGTCAGTACCAATTGGTTTTGATTACTGCCACTTTATATTATAGTTTTAGGTTTTGTTATTATTTTTTCTAGTTCTATAAAATAATGTTTTGGCAGTTTGGTATAATACTGAACAAGTAGGCCAATATAGGCAGAATTGTCATTTTTATTATATTAATTCAGCCTATCCATGAACAACTGATATTTTCCCAATTGTTTAGATCTGATTATATTTGTGTGAAAAGTGTTTTATAATTGTGTTCATATAGCTCTTTGGTTTGGCTTGGCAGGTAGACTCCAAGTATTTTATTTTGTCTACAGTCATTTTAAATGAAATTTCTCTATTTTTTACTGATGGGCTTTGTCAGTAATATATAGAAATGCTGATAATTTCTGTGGGTTGTTGTGCCACAGTTCCCTTTTAATGTCCTGACCCAGTGAGATAGAAAGACTGATCCACAAGGACTGCTATGAGATGTGGCCTCTCATTAGTTACAAACCTTAAAAAAAAAAAAAAAAAAAAAAAAAAAAAAAACTTGAATATCCAGACACAATATCTAGTAACCAATAGATGACCAGACTAAATACTTATTTGCTCAAGTATTTAGGATATAATGATTACAGATAACCAGATTGGAAACAGCAAGGTATGATATAATTGCTTTGCATTAACAATTTCTTATTGACCATTGCTCTGATTATAGAAATCAGTTACAGGATATAAAAAAAATGCAGTGGCATATTAACTACAAACCCAAAAAATTTTATATCCTGCCATTTTGCTAAAGCTGTGAATTGTTTCCAGTAGGTTTTTGGATGATTTCTAGGATTCTCCTAATATATCTTCATATCATCTGCAAAGAATGAAAAGAGTGACAGTTTTATTTCCTCATTGCCTATTCTAATCACTTTAATTTTTTTTTCTTTTCTTATTGTGAAAGCCAACATCTCCAGTATAATTTTGAATAATAGTGGTAATAATGGGTATCCTTGTTTCACCCTCATTTTATTGGGAATGAGTCTAGCTTCTCCCCTTTACACATAATGCTTGCTGTTAGGTTTAGATAAATAGTGTTTATTATTTTAAGGAAAGATCCCTTTATCCCTACTCTCTCTAATATTTTTAATAGGAATGAGTGTTATATTTTATCAGAAGCTTTTTTCTGAAATTATCATATGATTTCTATTGGTTTTGTTATTGATACAGTTGATTATGGGTATAGTTTTCCTGATATTGAACCAGCCCTGTATTTCTGATATAAACCGTACTTAGTCATAGTGTATTGTCCTGCTATAAGTTTCTGTAATCTTTGCTAATAATTTATTTAAAATTTTTGCATCAATATTCTTTAGGAATATTGGTCTGTAATTTTCTTTCTTTGTTTTGGCTCTTCCTAGTTAAGGTATCAGTGCCATATTCACATCATGCAAAGAATTAGGCAGTACTTCTTCTTTACCAGTTTTCCCAAACAGTTTACATGGTATTGGAATTAATTATCCTTTAAATATTTGATAGAATTTACTAGTGAATTCATCTGGCCCTGGAGATTTTTTTTTTTCCTTAAGGAGTTCATTAATGATTTGTTCAATATCTTTTTCTAAAATGATACTATTTAAGTATTTTATTTTCTCTTCTATTTACCTGGGCAATTTTTATTTTTGTAAGTATTCATCCATTTCAGTTACATTGTCAGACTTGCTGGTATAGAGTTGGGCAAAATAGCTCCTAATTACTGCTTTGATTTCTTTTTCATTAGTGATAAGTTCATCCCTTTAATTTTTGACACTGGTGATTTGATTTTTTTCCTTTCCTTTTTTGGATCAAATTAACCAAAGGTTTATCTATTTTGTTATGTTTTTTTTTCATAAAACCAACTCTTAGTTTTTTTTTATTAGTTCAATAGTTTTCTTAAATTCTATTTTATTAATCTCTCCTTTGAATTTCAAAATGTCTAATTTGTATTTAATTGGGTTTTTAAATTTGTTCTTTTTCTAGCTTTTTTAGTTGCATGCCTAATTCATTGATCTCCTTTTTTTCTATTTTAGTTATATAGCTAGTTAGAGACATAAAAATTTCTCTAAGAACTGCTGTGGCTACATTCCAAACTTTTGGGTATGTTGTCTCATTGTCATTTTCTTGAATGAAATTATGGATTGTTTCTGTGATTTGTTGTTTGATTCACTCATTCTTTGCAATTATATTATTCAATTTCCAATTAGTTTTTAGTCTATCTTTCCCTGGCCTTGTATTGAATATAATGTTTATTGAATTATAGGCCAAAAAGGAACCATTTACAATTTCTACCTTTCTGCATTTGAAAGTGAGGCTTTTATGCCCTAATACATGCTCAATTTTTGTGTAAGTACCATGTACTGCTGTGAAAAGGTTTATTCCTTTCTGTCCCTATTCAATCCAGATATCTATCATATCTAGGTTTTCTAGTATCCTATTAAACTCCCTAGGTTCTTTCTTATTCATTTTGTGGTTAGGTTTGTCTGATTTTGAGAGTTGAGGTCCCCCACTAGAATAGTTTTGCTGTTAATTTCTTCCCATTAACTGGCTTAAAATCTTCTCAAATTTGGCTGCTCTACCACTTGTTGCACACACATTTAATATAGTTACTATTTCATTGTTTACAGTACCCTTTATCAAGATGTACTTTTCTTCCTTATCTCTTTTATTGAAATATATCTTTTCTTTTTCTTTATCTGATATCAAAATTGCCAACCCTGCTTTTTTTTTTTAGTTCAGCTAAAACATAATTAATTCTTTTCTTGCCTTTTACTTTTATTCTCTGTCTCTCTATGTCAAATGTGTTTCTTGTAAATGACAATTTTGTAGTATTCTGTTTTTTTAATCCACTCTGCTATTTGTTTCCATTTTATGGGAGAGTTCTCAGTCATGAAATACAAAGTCTACTTTGTATTTCCCTCCATCCTATTTTCTTTTCTGCATATGCTTTTGTTCTCTCTTTCTGCCCTGTTCTTAGTTGTGTTTTTTTTAACCCACATCTCCTATCATTTCTCCTGACTTTTCTTAGTAGTGTTTTTTTAACCCACTCCACCCACTACCTTAGTTTTTTTTTTCCCCCCTGAGGCAACTGAGGTTAAGTGACTTGCCCAGGGTCACACAGCTGGGAAGTGTCAAGTGCCTGAGGCCAAATTTGAATTTAGGTCCTCCTGACTTTAGGGCTGGTGTTCTATCTACTGTGCCACCTAGCTGCCCTATACTAACTTATTTCTATCAACCCTTCCCCCCTTCTCTTACCTTTTTCCCTAGTGTTTCTGCCCTCCCTTCTATCCTATCTCCCCCTTTTCATTTCTTCTTTCTCCTTCTCTTTCTTTATGGGGTTAAATAAATTCCTGTACCCAACTGAATGATTAAATCATTCCCTCTTAAAGCCATAAGTGATGAGATCAAGCTTCAGACAATGCTTATTCTCTCCTCTCTTTCCCTCCATTATAATCCTTCTTTTGCACCTCTTCATGTAAATTAATTGTCCCATTATATTCGCCCTTTCCTCTTTTTTCCTCTTTTCTTACCCCTTATCTTTTTTTTTTTTTGATGTCATCACATAAGGGACCATTCACAACTATACTCTCAGTCCATGTCATGCCCTGCCCTGTCTTTCCCAGTGACAGATATAGTTCTCAAGAGTTACAGATATAGTTTTTCTATCTAGGGATGTAAACAGTTTCACCTTTAAATATATATACATATATATTCACCCCTGTTTAATTTTTATGGTCTCTTGAGTCCAGGGTTCATAGATTAAAGTTTCTTTTCAGTTCTGTTTTTTTCAATAGAAATGATTGAAACTCTCTTACTTCATTGAAGCTCTATCTCCTCCCCTTAAAGATGATGCTGAGTCTCTCTGAGTAGTTAAATTTTGGTTGTAACTCCAGGTCTTTTGCTTTCCGGAATACAGTATTTCAGACTCTCTGAACCCTTTATTGTACAAGTTGCCAGATCCTGGATAATCCTGATTGCTGCTCCTTGATATTTGAATTGTTGTTGTATATCAGGTTACGTTATTTTTTCCTTGAGATTATAGTTTTGGAGTTTTGCAACAATATTCCTTGAGGTTTTTCTTGTGGGATCTCTTTCTGGTGGTGATTGATGAATTCTTTCAATTAGTATTTCTCCCTCTGTTTCTAGAATATTGGGGCAATTTTCCTTAATGACCTCTTGTAGAATGCTATCCAGGCTCTTTTTTTTTTGGATTATGACCTTCAGGTAGGCCAATAATTTTAAAATTGTCTTTTCTGGATCTATTTTCCAGGTTGGCTGGTTTGTCAATGAAGTATTTCATATTTTATTCCATTTTTTATTCATTCTTTTTTAGTTTGTTTGACTGATTCTTGCTGTCTCACAAAGTCATTAGCTTCCATTTGCCCTGTCCTAGGTTTTAATGTGTGATTTTCTTAAGTTATCTTTTGTATCTCTTTTTCCATTTGGTTTATTCTACCTTTTTTTTTTTTTTTTTTTTTGCTAAGGCAATTGGGGTAAAGTGTAAAGTGACTTGCCCAGGATCACACAGCTAGAAGTGTTAAGTATCTGAGGTCATATTTGAACTCAGGTACTCCTGACTTCAGGGTTGGTACTCTATCCACTGAGCAACCTAGCTGCCCCTATTCTACTTTTTAAGAATTTATTTTCTTCAGACAAATTTTTCCTTCCTTTTCCAAATTGTTGAATCTCTCTTGCATATCTCTCATTTCTTTTCTCATTTTTTCTTCTATTTCTCTTATTTGCCCTTTGAAGTCTTTTATGAACATTTTGAAGAAGCCTCTTTGGGCTTGAGACCAATTTATCTCACTTTTTGAGATGTCTTCTGTGAACATTCTCTCCTGGTCTGAGTTTGTGTTTTGGTTTGTCCTTTCACCATAGTAGTTTTCTATGGTTAAGGTTCTTTTCTGTTTCTTACATATTTTTTTTTCTTTTATTTTGTTATTTCCTAATTTTTTTTAAGGTCTAACTCTGCTCCTAGGGTAAAGGGAGTGCTATCCCAAGCTTCCTGTGCAGATCTGAGCCATGGCTTTGAGCACAGTGGCCCCTTGTATTTGTAGGGAGTAGTTTTGCCTTCTCTGTTCAGAAACAGGCTGGTTTCCCAGAGTTTGGCTTCCGAGCTGGGACTGAAAACTGCCCCATTGATTTGCTCCCCTATTGAGCCAGAACTGAGGATCTTACCTGCTAATTTGCTGTGATTAAGGCCTTCTCACCAGCTTTTCCACAGTCTGTCTGACCTGGGCTGAACACTGCAGTGAAAGTGACCTTCTTGAAGTTTTTCCAATCTATCTTGAGCTGGAGAGTGGTTTCATTCTGTCATTTTTTTTTTACAGACTTGGTTTTATGTTGTTTTCAAGGGAAAATAGAACTTGAGCAGCTTTCTGAGTTTACTTCACCATCTTAACTCTACTACCACATGCCCTTACTTTGGTAATAATATTCCTATGAGTTTTTCACAAAGGATTTCTTTAAGGACATGATCAGTGTATTTTTATTTTCTATTTCTATTTTTCCCCTCATGTTCTATCACTCCAGGACAATTTTCTTGGATTATTTATTTCACTTTATGTTAAGTTCTTTTTTTTGTCACAGCTTTCAAGTTATCAAATTATTCTTATATTTTTTTCTTCTCGATCTGTTTTTCAGGTCTGTTATTTTTCTTATGTTTCATATTCTCTTTTATATTCACTAACTTCCCCTTTCCTAATTCTTATTTTCAAAAAATTATTTTCTTCTTTAAGACTTTATCTTGTTTTAGTTTAACTTCTTTTCTCATAATCTTTTTGTTTTTCTTGAATTTTTTTTGTTTTAATTTTTTCCTCAATGTCTATCATTTGATTTTTAAATTTTTTTTTGAATTCCATAAATTCCCCTTGGACAGGGGAATATTTAATATTACTCTTTGGGGTAAAAGCTTTTTGTGTTGTTTTACTTCAGTGTCCTTCTCTGAAGATGTACCCTAGTCTTCCCTATTTCCATAGTAAGTTTCTATTCTTGGATTCTTAATTTTGGCCATTTTACTTTTTAAAATTAGAAGTATTAGTACAAACAATTCTAATCATAGCATGGGAGGATGATGCCTCTAGCCTTACTACAACTCTTTCTTCTGACCTGTAACCCCAAGACAAAAGTTCCCACCCTTCTTCAAGTACCCACAGCCAGCAGCATTCCTGCCCCACTGTTTCTGCATTCTGGAGTGTGCTGGTTCCTTCTTGCCCTTGACTGCATTTCAGCAGAACAGTCTAAGTCCAGGATAACTGAGGGAAGGTTCCCTCAATCTTTTCAGACTCAGACTCTATCTCTTTACACTGTTTCGTTTGGGAAATAAAAGTTTCTGTGTTCCCTGTTGAGCCTCCAGCCAAACCCAGCTAGCCTCAGGGGTCCTCACTTGCTGTTTCTGTGGAGCTAGTTTGAAGGTGATTTCAATTCACATGGCCTGGAGTATTTCTTCCAGTCTCCTTGAATTCTTCCAGTCTTCCCAGGAGAACCCCTGTTCTTCCCCAAGTCTTCTTTGTATTTCACCAATTTGCCCTAAGATGCAAATTTGTTGTTTTGGGGGGAAATTTGAAGAGCTTGAAATTTACTGACTTATTCCACTATCTTCCTAGAACTCTCATTTCTTTCCTCTTTTTTAATCCTACCCTCTCTCAAGCTGAAATTAATCTTACCTTTTCTATGTTGTACTCAATATATTACAAAATCAGCACTTTCTTATGGATTGTCCTACTTTCTCATAGCAGATTTTTTTAATTCAGTGTTATTATGTTTATCTATTGTTTCCTATTTGTTTGTTTAGATTCTCTAATTAGTTTATAAATTTCATTTGAACAGGTATTCATTTGAAAATCTATTCTTCCTTTAAGCCATAAATGTCACATGTATTATTGAATACATATCATGTATCCATGGGTAACAAGACAATGGAATTCAGAGCTCAAAGCTTCTTAGACATCTTGGAGTCCACACTTTTCCTATTAGATATAAAGAATTAAAAGCACATATTTTACGTGACTTGCTCAGTAGCAGAGGTGGATTTTTAGTCTTTTAACTCTAAGTATTTTTATGCTACATCTTCTATTTAATATTATAAAATATAATTTTGGTTATACTCAAGTTTTAAAGACTATGTCAAAAGGTAGCAGGAATGTTATAGTGAATCCAAATTTTATTAGCTATATTAAATATTTCTGTACTAAGAACAAAAGAAAGGCCTTTATGGTCACAGGGATTAGCTTGTTTGTACCACCAGGTACAACCATTTTGGAAATACATTTAAAGTGATATAAATTATGTGAAATGTACATTCCCTTAAGCTAGAAATTCCCTTACTAATCAAATGCCAAGAAAGCAAGTGATAAAAAGAAAATCCCTATATGTATTTATAAAAACAAAAAACATTTTTCCTAATAGCAAAACACTGGAAACAAAAAATGTGATACAAAATATAATGGTATATTACTGTATTGTGAGAAATGATGAATATGATGAATACAAGGAAGCATGGGAAGACCTACAAAAACTGAGGCTAAATAAAATAAGCCATCAAGAGATTGTAGCAATGAAAGAGAAAAAGAGAAAGAACAGCATATCTGTTCAAAATGAATCTAGCAAAATTATAAAGAATAATTATGGCTTGAGAAAGAGCATATGGATCACTGAAAAAGGTTAGATATATATTATACAATAATCAATGACTACAGTAATCTATTATCTGATAAACCTCTACACTCCAGCTGCTGGGATAAGAACTCACTATTTTACAAAAATTGCTGGGAAAACCAGAAAATATATCATAAACTTGTCATAGACCTACTTCTCACACCCGACAGTAAAATAAGGTCAAAATGGTTACATGATTTGGGCATAAACATAATACCATAAACAAATTGGGAAACCAAGGGATAGTTTTTCTATCAGATCTTTGGAGAAGAGAATTGGAAAATAAGTAGATGTCCATCAATTGGGGAACAAATGAATAAGTTATGGCACACTAGAGTAATGGAATATTATTGTTCTATAAAAAAGATGAATAAGCTTATTTTAGAAAGGCCTGGAAAGGTTTACTTGAACTGATGCTAAATGAAACAAGCAAAACCAGGAATATAGTATCTACAGTACCAGTAAGATTATGTGATGATCAATTATGAAAGACTTGGTTCTTCTCAGTGGTTCAGTAATCTAATAGATAGAAAATATCATCTCTATCCAGAAAGAGAACTATGAAGATTGAATGCAAATGAATACATTCTATGTTCACCTTTTTTTGTTTTTTTTTTCTCTCATGGTTTTTCCCTTTTGTTCTGATTTTTCTCTTCTAACACTATTCATAAAGAAATGTGTATTTTAAAAGTTGATATACATGTGTATAAAATAAAACTATTTTTTTAAAAAAATAAAACTATTAATAGAAAATAGAAAAAAAAAGTGTTATGAAAATCCATTCCCACTTCATCCCTTGGTAGAGAGATGGGGTGGGGGAGGTGGGAGAGGGGATCTGCATATGTTGCACATTCTGTTGATTTCCTTCATTTTTCAAGATGTTGGTGAGTTATGTTTATTTTTTCTTTTATTTTCCTTTTTTTGTCTTTAAAAATAGTATTTGTCATATGGAATGGATTTCTCTAATATGGTAAAGGAAAGAATTAGTATGGAAGTTATGGTAATGAATTTTTAAAAATCTATATCAATAAAAACATTTCAAAATGAGAGGAGGGATGACATAGTTCAACATACACATTATAGAATTTCAGCTGCTATTAAGTTAGAGCTTATCAGATTATCCCCCCATAATTCTGTCATCAATATGATGAATCCCTGAGAACTGAGGGATTAGGAGACATAAGCAGTCCAGGTAGAAAACAGATCGATTCAAAGGTTGATCAAAGGATCAACATGGTATCAGGTCCTTCGATGGCAACTCCGATTCCAGCCTATATGAGATAGGGAAAACCAGTAGATGAATATGGGTAAATGCTTGGTTATTTCTATTTCCATTATTACAATATATGTTCCTTGAGAGCAAAAGTTGTCTAATATACTTGGTTGGTTTTTTTTTTAATATTTTCTATATTAGCACAGTACCCAGATTTTATTTAAGATCTAAATTGATTTTAAAAATTCACTTATTCATTAATATTTAGCTGAATATTTAGCCTAAGATAGGACTCTTCTTATTTCCCTAATTTTCCAGGGAAAATAACAATAATGTAAGGGAGATATTTCATGGTTTTATCATCAATAAAATACAGAGTGCTTGAAAAAGATTGAAATTACCATCCCCAAAATTTGTACATTAAAACAATAACAACAACAACAACAAGGACAATGTTGAGGCAACAGTGGCAATTGATATTTGCCTAAGGGACAGGCAAATATTAGAGAAAGTAGACCATGTGGTCTCATGCAACCTTCTGGAACCATGAGAAATTTAAGAAGCATCCCAAACCACCGATATGTAACTGCTCAAATTGTTTTGGCTGATGAAAGTCAGTCAACCCCCTAAGCAGGATTGCCCAAACAGCACATTAAATGGGCAATTGAAATGAATAAGAGTATATAAATTGCTGTTATCTTGAAACTACACAATTAGGAATCTAGATGATAGCATAAAGGTCAGAGATTCATCTGTGTTTTACAACCCAATAGACTAGGTCAACAGCAAGAGTAAGTAAGGCAACAGGGAGATGACTGTAAGCAAATCACTGTGAAGAAAAACCCACTCCCTGAAAAGGCAACTAATGTCAAAAGATCTAAAATTTCAGAATAGTTAAGACTCAAAGGAAAGTACATAGGGGATCCCTATGGATTCAAGATGGCAATATGTTCCTTGATGATGAAGAAAGATATGTGAAGGAAGAGTCACAAGTGTGGCTACAAATGACAAGCACTATCATTTGTTTCAGCTACTTGGATGAGCAGGTTTTATCTCTCTAACAAAATGAAACTTCGACCCTGGAATATGGTTAGTATATAAAATATTTTGAAGCAGTTTCAGTCATAAGAATAATGAGTCACCAGATAATTCTACAGCCTAGCAACCAACAAGTGCATATAGAGAGATATGAGCTGATGTAGCAAAGAAAATGAGAACAGAAAACAAGGATGCTCAGAAAGGACACAGAAAGCTTCAGCTACTGCAAAAATAATAAAGCAAAATAAACCTCAAAATAACAAAGCAAAATAAACAACAAAATTATACATGCAATTGATGCTATATCTCAGTGTAGATGAAGTGAAAGAAATGATGCATGCAAAAATTAAGTTTATTGCATAAGAAGCACAAAGTAGAAAAACACAAAAATATTTCATATATAATAAGAGGAATTTAATAAGCTGTCTTCTAGTGAAATCTGGAAAAAAACTAGGCAAGTTAAACCTCTGAATGATTAGAAATGAGGGACAATCAATAGTTAAGCAGAATCTAGAAGACCAAACGCTGAAGTTGCTGAAATTGGGAAAATGTGAGTGAAATTCCTCCATGGTCACCTACTGGAATAATCTAATCTGAAAAAAAGAGATCAAAATTATCAGCAATTGGGATAAAAACAACATAGCTGACTGCAGGATGAATTTCTGAAACTGTTATCAATCCTTTGAAAGTATATTACCTATGCCAATAGTGAAATTTGCTCAATTTCACAATATCTTGAAATAGCTTCTATTTTGCAAAAGAAAACAATATTTGGAATTCAGTATAGTCAGACTGATAACATGCTCACCCATCATCTATGAACTAATGAGCCATTTTGGTAGAGAAAATTTACTTACTTTGTGAGAGAAATAATATCATGCCTGAAGAACAGAAAAGTGGTTGGAAATGATCACAGTGATGTAAAGACCAGATTACTATAATCTCCATCACTATTAATGAGATGATCAAAGACAGAAAGAAATGGATGGGTTGTATGAGGGTCCCTTTATATAAAGAGAATAGAATCATTTTAGCTAATCTGTTTACCTGAACATATTTATTTAGTCAATGGGAAAACAAGGGTTCCAGGGGCTACCCACACATCTTATCTTCTAAAACTTGGACTGTAGTTTTGCTGTAAATAAACAAAATTTGTTCACTTCTAGAAAGAGCCTCTAAATCTGACTTGATCCTTCCTCTTAGCTGTATTCTACACCTAGTATTGTACAGTAAAGTGAACACAGAATTTAAAATCAAAGGACTTTATAGGTTTTGTCATTTGATAACTCTGGTCTTGAGCAAATCACTTAGTCCCTCTGCTTTTCCCTCTATTTTTCAGTCATTCATTATAGATGGCAGTATATCAACGAAAAGAAAACTCTTCAATGGATCACTAATAGAATAAGGAATAATGAACATCTACTATATGTTTGAAGTTTACTACAAAAGCCTTCCACTCTATTCTTCCTGTTCAGCACAATTCAGGAAAGACCAATTGTTTACTTTGGTACTTCTGCATCACAGCTTATTGTCACCACTAAAGCATCTTGGGATAAGTTACACATCATATTTTCTGGGTTGCAGAGGAATCTTGTGAGAAGATGAACCAATGGAGGAGTCAGATAAGTCTTTTAATATTGACTGGGCAACAAAAATAACTCTTTTGGGGACTTCTAGCATATTTATATATTTTCCTGATTTTGGCTTCTTTGGCACTGATAGTTTATTAATGATGTGTTATGTGTCTATGTTTTAGTACTTCCATACTTTGTCAGGAAGCATAGGGTGGAAAACTCTGATACAAGAAATATGACCTGAGTCAATAAGATCACTAAGGCACATCCACGCCAGCTATGGTGATTATCTGGAAGTCTCAATATCCAGATTTTGTTGCTGTTTCAGTTTCCTCATTCTCTATGGTCACTGTCAAACCTTGCCATAGTGTCCTCCTTCTGATGCTTGCACTTATGTGTTATCTTCCACTTGGGAAGATAAGCTCTTTGAAGTGCTATACTGTCTTGCTTACTTATATGTGTATCTTTGGCACTTAGGTCATTGCCTTAAACAGTATGAGTACTTTTTTTCTCTCATTCAATCATGAAAATCTCTTCTTGCAAAGATCTGAACTGGTGACAGTGGAGACAGAGATAATCCCAAAGAATATTATTCATTTTCACAATCTTTATGAACAATCAAATGGGGAAAAGTTTGTTTTATAGGAACTGCCCATGATCATAAAACCAAACTACTTAACTGACTCACATGAGGCCAGAAAGCAAACAGGGTCTAGTCAATTAACCTCAGTGTCATGGATAATGGAGGAGTATCTAGAATCTTATATGATCATAAACGTCAAACCTCAAAGAGAATTGAGCAAAGCATGCAATTTAATCAGGTACAGAAAACAGGTTTGCTAAATGCCTGCTTAGCTAATGGTGCATTTACCCGGAGCATAGGTCAACAAACTGTATCCCAAGGGCCAAATCCATGTAGCCTATTTTCATATTGGTTACAATAAGAAAGATTTTTAAATTTTTAAATAAAATCTTACTTAAAAATAAAAAACAAACCTTCTTAAGTTTGCAGGCTGTACAAAGCCAGAGGGCTGGTCATATTTGACACTAGGGCCATAGTTTGCAACTCTCTATCTCAGCAATATTTCAAAGTTGTGAAGGCATGGGATTCCTGCATAGAGTAAAGAGGTTGGATTATACAATCCCTAATGTTCTATGAGAAGCTATGGCTGCATGATCATGTAGCTTTTTCATGGCAAATTTCTTTTCTAGATCAAGTTCTATGACAAGATACTTTTAAAACTTGGAACCACTGGCAAAAGTGCCAATGTAAACAGCTGGTTTTCCTAAGTATATTGAATAGGAAAGACAGAAAGTCTGAACATTTGCCCCAACTGCTTATGGTTCATCTATACTGTTAATACTACACTAAGGATTACAGACAGCTGAGCAGCAATACCATCAAGACAGCCCCTGCTGTGACTAGCTGTGAAGTTTGCAATGGCTCCTTGCTGTGGGCAGTCCCAGATAAAAGCATGAAGAAAAAAATGAAGTTGGATCACTGAACTGTTAAGGTTTTAATCCTGGTCCACTCTGCTCCTAATGCTTCAGAGGTGATTTTCTGAAGGGTTTTTTTTTTTTTTGAATCACAGACCCCTTTGGCAGTCTGATAAAGTATACATAGCTTTTCAGAATAAAGTTTTAAAATGCATAAAATAAAATATATTGAATTAAAAATTAAAAATAAAACAAGTATATTAAAATTTAATTATAAATAAAAATAGATAGATAGATAGATATAGATATAGATAGATCTAAAAGTAACTTGTTATAGAATTTGATCTAGGAAAGAGACCCTAGTTGGAAAATTCCTTTGTTAGAGAGTTAGTGAAAAAGGATAGAGACTTGTGGCAAAGTGTGACCATTCTAGAGGTATGTTATTCCTGGGTTATTTTCCCTATATCTTTCTGTACTTAGGATATATGATGGTATAATAAATCAAAAGCTAGACTTGGGGTGAAAAAAATTTCATTCCAATTCCTTTACTGATATTTACTAGCCATGTGATCACAGATAAGTCACAACTTCTCATTTTCCTCAAAATTAAAGCAGAAATTAAAATAGCTGTAGTAATTACCTTACAAGGTTATTGTAAGACTTAAATGAGATAATGTATTAATGCAAATTTGCAAGCTTTAAAGTACCAATCAAATGTCAGTTGGTATTATCTACTTTTATTTAATTTTTCCTTAGGGAAGCCTTGTACACTGGGCTCAGCTATAAAGAGCCTCAAGTCTTGGATAGAGCAAATATGGAAGGGTTTGATGTCAATTAATCTGTTTCATGCCAGCTACCACTATGCACCTCCTGATCTATTTCCAACCCTCTCAGGCATCATTGTGTCAAATAACATTGGAATCTGACAGAAAATATCATTTTTAAAAAGTCAGGATAAAAGTATGTCACACAATTCTGGGACTATCATATCCTTAATCTAAAGTAAACAAGTTAGCAAATATTAGTTTTATTTCCTTGTGGATAATAACTTTGCCTTTCCTTTGCTTTTACAATATTTTAATTCTAAATCACTCTGATTCTGGTCAGGGTTTATTTTTTTGGTCAGGCAAAATGAATATTTATTGGTCTTAACAACTACTGGAAAATGGAAGGCCTCTTTTCTTCCATGTGGCAAAATAATACAGGAGATGTACATCAAGAGTAAAATTTGGAACATTCCTCTTGTTTGGGGAGAGTTCTTTGAATTGAGTTTTACACTATAGCAAGACAGAGGTTAGGTATAGAAGATACTACCAGCTTGGTCCTGATTAGATTGTAAGCTCCTTGAGGGTGGGGACTGAATTTTGTCACTTTTTGTATTCTTGGTGTTTAACACAGAGCCTTATATCCTTAGGAAATCCCTTTCAGAGGGTCTACAAATTCAAAATTAGTTTGTGTTTCTAATATGATAAATATTTAAAACTATAACTTACATAAATAAAAACTCTGCTAGAGTTTCAATTTTTAATTCAATTTTTAATAGTATAAAGAGACTGAGAACAAAAGTTTGAGAACTACTGGCTAGTGGATAGCTCACCGAACATTGAGTCAGGAAGATTCAAGTTCAAATATTATCTCAGGCACAGAATAATTTTGTGACCCTCTGCAAGTCACTTAATCTATCTACCTCTTTTTTTTCAACTGTAAAAGGTAAGAACAATAGCACTAGGGTTATGAAGATCAAATAGGATATTTATAAGACACAGCATAGTGTGTGGTACATAGTAGGCATTTAAATGCTTCCTCCACTCCTTTTGTACACTTTGATATTAATATCTATATATTGGAAAATACTTCTGAGTTTGTATTACAGGCAACCATTAATAATTCAGCCAGCAAGCTATTCAGCACAAACCTATTATATTCCAGAGGGAAAAAAAAAAAACACACTTCTTTCTGTCAAAAACCATTTTTTTTAACAGGGTAGATAACATGTATATATATAATAATATATAAAATTCATTCAAAATAAACAAGGTAACTTTGGGGTGGATCAAGAAAAAAGTATTTGAAAAAAGGTGAGTTTTGATGTGGGATTTGAATGAAACTAAAAGGTGGAGGTTAAAAAAGGAGTGCAGTTTAGCCATCAAGACAGATGATGGAAAGGCAAGGAGATGATAAAGCCCTGTGTGATTTAAGATATAATTATTACAATATTAATAAACATGTATTGATTATAAATCTTTTGTTTCAGTGCATTAAACATTTTATTACTATATGGAGGATCTTCTTGAGATAACTTTTTTTCCCAAATTTATTCAGATTGGGCATCAGACAGTATGATCAGGCCCATAGTCAAAGCCTTTTTATCTTGGTAGGGCTTTTTGCAACTTGTGTAGTAAAATGGTTAGAGTCTTGGTTCTAGAATTAGAAAGATCTGAGTTCAGTCTCTGCCAGATTTGTTTCCTTCTATTGTAAAGTTTGGAGAGTTATAGTAGTACCTAATATCCATGTTTGATGTGAGGTTTAATGAGATATTATAAGATACTCAGGATAGAACTTGGTTCATGGTAAGTGACAAGTTCTTTTTTTTCTTTTTTCCCTCCTTCCTTCCTTTCCTCCTTTATTCCCTCCTTTCCTCCCTCCTTCATTCCCTCCTTCCCTCCCTCCTTCATTCCCTTTTTCCTTCCTTCTTTCCTTTCTTCCTTCCTTCTTTCCTTCTTTCTTAACCTTTTTCTTTCCTTCCTTTGTTCTCTTTTTCCTTTCCTTTTTTGTATTCTGCTAGCATAATTGTTGCTAAATCAGGGTCACATTTATATCACAATACATATCAAGGTATGACTTTACTGGGGTTAAGTAGAAGAAAAGGAAGAGGACCTGTGATTTCACTGATTAAAGTTCTCCTGGGTAAGGAAACTCCCTCTATCACTATAGGTAAGCACTTTTTCTACAAAGTATAGTCTTAGAGACTTATCTAGGGAAATGAAAGATTAAGCGACTTACCTAGGATCAAAAGCCAATATGTTTCAGGGCTAGCATTTGAACCCATGCCTTCCTGTCTTTAAAACCAAGTTTTTATTGATTATACAATTCTGCAACTGGAATAGTTGAGATACACATAATATTAATGTAAGTTAATACACATGTTAATTAATTAAAATGTTAATTAATCAGTCTTTTTTTAATATACTGAAATTATGCTTGAATTTGTATTCACTCTGAACTAGCCTACTGAGCCCTCTTCAGCCATGGATAAATGAATTTTTTGATTTCCTATAATTAAGAAGCAAGGTGAAAAACAAATCAAAAAAAGTGATGAGGATCCATCTCAGTTCCGAATGTCCATCTATGGATCTAAGTACATTGTGTGGAGAACCAACATCAAGGAAAAAATATGATGTGAATAGGATTTGGTTGACCTTATTCTGTTGCCTGTCCTTTTAACTCTGCCTCTATTTGCCACTATCTGTTCTATCTGTTCAGTACCTTAGATTGTTCAATGATCTTCCCCATAGTCCCTAAACTAGATCCATTATCCTTTTTCAATTTCCTATGCTATACACTAAACAATGGTATTAAATTCAAATAGAGAATGAGAACCTCTAATCCCTACCTGAAGATTCTTGTTGGCTACATGTTGATCCAGTTTTGAAATAAATGTTATCTCTGTTTTATTATATTTTTACCTATATGTAAAATATTTCCTAATTATATTTTAAATTGATTCAGCAGGCCTTTGAAAGTGTTAAACTTTCAAACCAACTTGTTGACACCTCTTCTCTAGAGCTTTCTTAAACCCTCTTTTTCTATTGATACTTGGAACTCTGACCCAATCTATTAAATCTTTATGAGTAAATATTAGGGACCTGAGCAATGTTTTTTTTGTTTTTGTTTTTTTGTTTTATTTAATAGCCTTTTATTTACAGGTTATATGCATGGGTAACTTTACAGCATTAACAATTGCCAAACCTCTTGTTCCAATTTTTCACCTCTTACCCCCCACCCCCTCCCCCAGATGGCAGGATGACCAGTAGATGTTAAATATATTAAAATATAAATTAGATACACAATAAGTATACATGACCAAACTGTTATTTTGCTGCACAAAAAGAATCAGACTCTGAAATATTGTACAATTAGCTTGTGAAGGAAATCAAAATGCAGGTGGGCATAAATATAGGGATTGGGAATTCAATGTCATGGCTTTTAGTCATCTCCCAGAGTTCTTTCTCTGGGCGTAGCTGGTTCAGTTCATTACTGCTCCATTGGAAAGGATTTGGTTGATCTCATTGCTGAGGATGGCCAGGTCCATCAGAACTGGTCATCATATAGTATTGTTGTTGAAGTATATAATGATCTCCTAGTCCTGCTCATTTCACTCAGCATCAGTTCGTGTAAGTCTCTCCAGGCCTTTCTGAAATCATCCTGTTGGTCATTTCTTACAGAACAATAATATTCCATAATATTCATATACCTCAATTTATTCAGCCATTCTCCAACTGATGGGCATCCATTCAGTTTCCAGTTTCTTGCCATTACAAAAAGGGCTGCCACAAACATTCGTGCACATACAGGTCCCTTTCCCTTCTTTATAATCTCTTTGGGATATAAGCCCAGTAGTAACACTGCTGGATCAAAGGGTATGCACAGTTTGGTAACTTTGTGAGCATAGTTCCAAACTACTCTCCAGAATAGTTGGATTTGTTCACAACTCCACCAACAATGCATCAATGTCCCGGTTTTCCTGCATCCTCTCCAACAATCATCATTATTTTTTCCTGTCATCTTAGCCAATCTTACAGGTGTGTAGTGGTATCTTAGAGTTGTCTTAATTTGCATTTCTCTGATTAATGACTTGGAGCATCTTTTCATATGACTAGAAATAGTTTCAATTTCTTCATCTTAGAATTGTCTGTTCATATCCTTTGACCATTTTTCAATTGGAGAATGGCTTGATTTTTTATAAATTAGAGTTAATTCTCTATATATTTTGGAAATGAGGCCTTTATCAGAACCTTTGACTGTAAAAAAATATTTTCCCAGTTTATTGCTTCCCTTCTAATCTTGTCTGCATTAGTTTTGTTTGTACAAAAACTTTTCAGTTTGGTATAATCGAAATTTTCTATTTTGTGATCAGTAATGATCTCTAGTTCTGCTTTGGTCATAAAGACCTTCCCCTTCCACAGGTCTGAGAGGTAAACTATCCTATGTTCCTCTAATTTATTAATAATTTCATTCTTTATGCCTAGGTCATGAACCCATTTTGACCTTATCTTGGTGTACGGCGTTAAGTATGGATCAATGCCTAGTTTCTGCCATATTAGTTTCCAATTTTCCCAGCAATTTTTATCAAACAGTAAGTTCTTATCCCAAAAGCTGGGATCTTTGGGTTTGTCAAAGACTAGGTTGCTATATTTTGTTGACTGTTTTTATCCCTTGAACCTAACCTATTCCACTGATCAACTAATCTATTTCTTAGCCAATACCAAATGGTTTTGGTAAGTGCTGCTCTATAATATAATTTTAGATCTGGTACAGCTAAGTCACCTTCATTTGATTTTTTTTTCATTAATTCCCTTGAAATTCTTGACCTTTTGTTTTTCCATATGAATTTTGTTGTTATTTTTTCTAGGTCATTAAAATAGGTTTTTTGGAGTCTGATTGGTATAGCGCTAAATAAATAGATTAGTTTAGGTAATATTGTCATCTTTATTATATTTGCTCGCCCTATCCAAGAGCATTTAATATTTTTCCAATTGGTTAGATCAGACTTAATTTGTGTGAAAAGTGGTCTATAATTTTCTGAGCAATGTTTTTCATCTAAAATGTTGCTGCCTGATTTTTCAGGACCAAAATCAAGTACCGAAAGAAAGGAAATCATATAAATAACAAAAAAAAACCCAAAACCTAGGATTATAAATGTCAAAACTATGTGATGACTGGTATTTCATTTACTCTCTCAGTGACGCTAAGATATTTATAGATGTTAAGTTATAGATGAGTTGAAGATATTCCTTAATGGAGGAATTTTTCACTTAGAAATTTCTTCCACCAATGCAATAATGGATCTGGATTTTAGTTCCACTTATCCTGCCCCCTAAAAAGAAGTTCTAAATTAGATAATTTCAATATAACTTAATATCCATAAAATTCAGATTCATTGTAAATTATATAATTTGCAACATTTGAGTTTTCAATAAAAAGAAATGAGCCTCATGTTTAATGTGTTATACTTTATAATATACTTTGCTGACAGCAAACTTAGGAAATAAGTAATGCAAATTTCATCACCACATTTTACAGATAAAAAAAAATTGAGGCTACAGAGGTAAATTTGCTTGCCTATAATCACATTTTTGATTATGTATGAGAATTTGGACCTGATTTCTTTTTTTTTTCCCTAAGGACAATTCTCAATCCATAATACCTAGATATTTACCATTGCAACCCAAAATTTCATTTTAACAAAGTTTTTTCAGTGCTTGAATCCATAGAAGTGTCCATCATGGGCCTTTTATATACCATGATAGAAGCAATAAGAGAGATTTCTGTGGAAGAGTGACTTTTCTGTACCTCTTAGAAAACACACCTTTTAACAAGCCACTTATTTTAAATATTTAAACTCAATTCTCATTAACATCAAAGATTACAATGCTCTCTTCCTCCTACTTTTGCTTATTGATGCAGAGACATATTGTTTATTTATAATTCTCCCCATCCCCTATCCTCTTTCCTTGTTGAGAAACATCTTGGTGCATTTTTCTCAACTAAAGGATTCATGTGTTGACAGTTTTGTCAACTTAGACCTAAGCACGACAGCCATGTCCGAATCATAATAAATTTTGTTTACTGTAGTTAGGCATTGGTTGGCTTGGATTTTAGTTAAAACAGCTAAAGATTTATCCTTCTGTCAGAGCCACTGGAAAATTGAGAGTCCAGTGCAAGTTGTAAGCTTTCTGCTTAATCTTCTGGAAACTTTTCCAATTTTCCTTTAATAACTCCAGGAGGCTAGTTGTGTACCACTTACAGATGGAGGACAGTCCCTCCCTCCGTCCCTTCCTCCCTGCTTCTCTGGCTCCCCACCTCCGTTGGTGAGCTGACAGGCTCTACAAGAAAATGAAAATGCAGGAATATACATTAGCCACTAACTTATACACAAGACTGTTAAAGTCAGAGTCGAGTGTAATTTATCACAAATAACAGATTGCTGGATCTAGAAAGTCATCAGTTATATTTTACTTGATTACTTTCTCATGAGAGTAATGCATTACTGAATGTGGGGAGATGACTTGTGCATGGGAATTTGGCAGTGACACTGCAATGACCAATCACTCACTCGAAGGAGGGAGAACAAAGGGATTGCATGGAAAAAGCACAAACTGTCAGCCTTTTACAACTACCTTTCGATTTGATCATTAGATAATGCCTAAGATTGTTTGCTCTTCATAGCTGTGGGGTTTTTAAGTGAAATTTATGATAGGTACAGCTCCTTAATAACTTCTTCACACATGGACTCTGGATGTTATGTTGCATGTTGATAATTTGAATTTTTGTCAACCTAGTTGAATCCAATATTCTAGTATGGTGGCACTGTGAATAAATGAATGAATAGATGAATAAATGGATGTGTATGTGTATTTTTCGGGCATTTTGTGGCAGAAGTCTATATAAACTGTCTTCTCTAATATCTTCCAATCTCTTCTAATCTCTTGTTGTGACATTGGGGTGCTCCTGGATCCTCTATGATGATGTCAGAAGAACATGTGCTCTGGAAGCTTCTACAAATACTAGGAAGTTCAGAGTATGGATCTAGTTTCAGGCTGGTTATCTGTCATCTGAGAATAAGTCATCTAATTTCAGAAGGCGCTATCACCCAACTGGATTTGGGAAGATCAGTTTTCATAAACTATCTACTTAGAGGTGAAGAAATTAAGAATGTGTATCTGAGGAGGAGTGCCTACATTGGGAAATGGGAAATCACATTTTAATGAGAGAAAAATGTGTACACTTAGGGCAAATTGATTTAGATGAAATAAGTCTATTCCATTCATTCATGACTTAAAATTTCACTGTTGCTTGCAAAACATTTAAATGAGTTTAAAAAAGAATCAAGGAAGAAAAAAATTCAGTATTTGCATTTATCATTGAGATTCTTTTCATTTCATACTAAAAACATCTATTTAGGATTCTCTGTATCCCAAATAGCATGGATGTGACTCAATACTTTTAAGACTTCATTCTTTACTAGAAACCAACAAAAGAACTGATGTGGCTTAAAGCCTTGTGGCAAATTCTGGATTTTATCCTTGTCAACTGGGTCAAGTTCACCCCCCAAATGCAAAGAAGCCCAGGCTAAGATGAAAGTAGAAAAGTTTTATTAGGAGGAAAATCAGACTCTAATTGTAATCCTCTCTCTCCCACCTGCTTCCCCCCATGCCTAATACAAGGTATAAAGAAGTCCATAGCCCAGAAGGAACAGGGAAGATTTGATATTGAAAAACACAAAGGGAAGTCAGAGAAGGGTTATGAAAAAAAAAAAAAAAAAGCATGGACAATCTTTTCCAGGAATAGAAAGATATAAAAGCAGGATATTTTGCAGGAATAATTGTGGGTCAGTTTGAGTGGAAGGGGGTAGAGGGAAAGACAGCTCAGCAAAGCTACTTAGTAAACAACAGCAAAGCCATCTAGAAGTGAGCAGGATTTTACCTTATTTCAGGCTCCTGATTGACACCTTTCAGTAAATAGATTTAATCTGTGTCCAGTGAATCTACCTTGTAAGATAACATATAAAATAGATATATTAATGTCAAGGGCACTTCCATACCCTGAACTCTGTTGCCTTGCCTATGTATCCAGCCAGGTGTTATCTTACTTGTTATTCATTGCTCCTATTCTAGGTCCTTTGATTTCTGATTCTTAGGTTACTCCTTATGTTTGCTTTGTATTCCCCATGGACAGTAGGTAATATTTCTTCTCTTTATCCTAACACTGTCCAGCTTTGGTTCTGAAATTTGGACTGTCCTATATAAATTGATAACTCAGTTAATGAACAGTGATGAATTCTGAGATCAGAAGCAAAAAAATAGTGCAACATTATAAACTATTACATTAAAACAAAGTCAACTGTATTTTTCAGTAAATGGTGTATCTAGAAAACTGAAATCATGGGAAGGACTCTAAATTTGAACAAAAGACATCAGTTTGTATACCAGCTTTAACACAGCTGATTTTTGATATCATGATATTTAATAGAATGATAGGGAAGAGTAAATTGCTGTGTGAACAAGACTTTCAGAGAGTATGCAGATATTCATGACTACAAATTAAGATTCATCTCCTTGCTCAAGAAGCAAGGGATATATTATTGCTCTGCTATCCGGGCATATTCTTAATAGGGAAGACTATCAGAAGCTAAGGAACTTTCATTTCAGATATGAAATCTGATTTCATCATAACTCTGTCTCCAAAATTGGTAACAATGAATTGAAGGTTGACACCAAAACACAGAACAACTCCTTAAGTACAAACAGCTACTTGAACAGTCAACCCAAGCCTTTATAAATAGATTCTCAGTACCATTCACCAATATGTTGGAACTCCAAGTTCCTGGACAAGACTCTCCCTCCCCATCATGCTCCCATTCATAGAGTACACTACCTATGCTTATATAACTCTGGGCAAATCACTTACCTTTCTAAATCTCAGTTGTTTTCTCATCTATAAAATGAGAATATTGGATGCTATGATCTTTAAGATCCTTTCCCAATCTTAATATACATGATCTTCTGAATGGCACTCCTTAATCATGCACAAAGTATCATTCCTCCCAAGCTCCAGACATTCACTTACACCTGCCGTATTGACTCTTGTCTTTCTACTTCGGCGTGGATATTTCTAGAAATTTTCCTGGAGTCTTCTCTCTACTCCAAAGAGATTTTATCTTTTCATTAATTATGTCTTCCCTTTTAAGATATGAAATAATTGTAGTTCATACTTTAATTTTCTGAATCCATTGAAGCTGTTTTCCTCTCCAGTTCCAGTACAAGTTCTCCACTTGTCCTGATGTATATGGACTCAGGAAGTTCAGCCTGATATTCCATAATTATGTCTCTGCATTCAGCTATTAGCTAACTCATCCTCTGTTTCTTGGAGGCTTAGGGCTAAAATATTTATGCATAATTTTGGGTTATGCTGATCTATCACTGCCTCTAATTACCATTGTCTGATGGGTCTATATCAATTGGTGCCACATGATTTCTTGAGGGTAGAATGATGAGAAGCATCACAGATTTCCCCTCTAAGGAACAGGATCAGTTTCTAGTTGTGGAATTTGTCCAGGAGCTTCTTCTTTCACCTCTAAATATATTCATCTAAGAGGGCCATCTATACCCAGAGAGAGGACTATAGGAACTGAGTGTGGATCACAATATAGCATTTCTACTCTTTCTATTGTTGTTTACTTGCCTTTTATTTTTTCTCATTTTTTTCTCTTTTTGATTTGATTTTTCTTGTGCAACAAGATAATTATGTAAATATGTATGGCTATATTGGATTTAACATATATTTTTACCATGTTTAACATATATTGGAGTACTTGCTATCTAAGGGAGAGGGTGGGGGAAAGGGGAGGAAAATTGAAACACAAGATTTTATAAGGATTAATGTTGAAAAATTATCCCTGCATATGTTTTGAAAATTAACAAGCTTTAATAAAAAAATAAATATATTCATCTCTCTCAAAGTAGCTGAATTTTTTTCTTTGTAAAGTACAAGAACATGTCTAAAGTGTGTCATTAGTCATGATATGTTCTTAAAAGTAGTGTTAATGAGGATATTTACACTTGATAAAGTGAAATATGTCCAATATCAGAAAAAAAGTATCCATCAGCAAATGGCAATAATTTCACAGGAAAAAGCTTGGCAAAGATTCCTATACCACTGGTGTCAAACATATAGGAATAGGGAAGACTGAAAAGTACATATAGATTCCTACAGGCTGCATATTGGCTTTAGAAACCACCTATTAATATTGTCTATGTTTTGTTGAATTTTATTTTGTTATTTTTTTCCTAATAATATTTTAATGTAGGTCAGGTTAAACTTAGGGGTGTTGAAGAGATGTTTGATATCCATTCCTTATATAATGTTTTTTTATACTCTGCCCATTGACAATAATGTTCTTTGCATCAACTCAATCACTTCAAAAATACATTATTTTAATTGCCATATCTAACATCTAATTTCTGTGACCACTTCTTTCCCAAATAGAGGAATGAGAGTAAACTTTGATTCCTAAGTAAGACAAGCTGCTAAATTTCAACTCAGATCAATTGCTTTTCCTCAGAGATTCTTAAAAAAAAAAAATCCCCTCAACTTCTCTCTTAATTTTTTGGAGACAGTTTCTGTATCTGTCAAAGAAGAGTATTAGAAAAGATGCTATCTAAGGTGCCTTTTTACTCTAAATGCTTTGATTTATGAAAAGTTTCTCTCCAGAATATGAGGAAAGCTTATAAATTCTTATGAAGTATGATACTGAAAATTGATAACAAGGATTTGGAATATGAAGTTCAAATATGTTTTGCTCTACTTCTTAAAACATAATTAAAATAGCTAAAGTTCAGTTGGGGAGACATGTCACTTATAACAAAAGCCACTAAATTTCTGAGTAATAAATTAATTAATAATTAGTTAATAAATGAAACAAGTTTGAAAACTGAATGCAATTCAATCTTGCATAATAAAAAACAATAAAATTTAGTACAATTGCAACTCAATCTGACATAATAAAACAAAATAAAATTTCTTAAGTACTTGTATATAAAGCACACCCATATTGAGAACAAAGTGGTAGGTACTGGCAATACAAAGGTGAAAATTTTTGCCAGAGATAAATAGTGTATTCCCCAATAATGATTAAACATTAGAATGTCAGCAATTGCATAAGAAACCGCTTATGGAGAAAGATGAGACATATGAGAAAGGGAGGGCTCATTTCTCTCCCTACTACTTTTAATACCAAATGCATACTCCTTGGTTTGAAATTTAAAATTCTAAACAATATGACTACCGTATACATTCTCAATCTTAATGCCTTTCACAAACGCTGTGATGTAGTCAGAGATACCTTTTTGTTGTTTTTCACACAAGTCACCCCATCTCCTTTCATTACGTATTGCCTCAGGCTATTTCTCATGTATTTTATACACTCCTTCTTCAACATTATATCTGGCTCTCAATCAAAATTACTGTTTTTATTATGGATATATTTACATATACTTAAATGTATATGTGTTCTCTCTCCCCTATAGAATATAAACTCCTTGAGGACAGGGAGTATATTTTCTTTTCTTTTCATTCCCAACACATAGTAGCTCAATGTCTAAAACATAATAAAAATTTAATAAATGCTTATTGATTGATTGACATATCTTAGAGAAACCATAGAATATAATACTACAAAGGAACAATATGATATCATAATAAAATTTAAAGGTCTATAAAATTAAATCAGTATTTTTATTTTCAAAATCATCATTATCATCATTATTATTATATTTATTGTTATTCTTTTGTCATTATTTCATGGTGTCACTTCAATACTCTGATAGTAACATAATAAAGAGATGACAAAATATTTTGGAATTTAGAGAAGAGGCTATATCAACATTAATACCTAATCAGTCCTCATAAGATCATGTACAAAATAATAACCTCAAACCTTTCTTTTTCCAACCTAGGTGTCTATAACAATAAATTGTTTGATGCTATAGGACAGAGCACAAATGTCACGCATTGCCTTTCCCCTCACCTCCCCCCACCTTGCTGAGCTTTAGTCTTCAGTAAGATCTGACAAATATTGGCATTATGTGTCACTAAGAAGTAAAAGATCATGCTCTGACCTTCAAGAATCCTCACAATATGTACATTATGTTGATGTGCCCTTTGTTTTGTCTATCTTGGTTTGCTTTGGCGGCCTCAGCTATTTCAGAGCAAGTGAGTTTGTTTTTCCAAGTTTCCAATGGCATCATTTTAGCCAGAAGCTTATTTGAAAAATCAAACAACTTTTTGGTCCTATTTATTTATTCCACTTGGACACAGCTGGGAGACAAGATATGAAGAAGAAGGAATAAGTTGCAGATACCTCAAAGACCAAAAGTGTGTTCCCTTTTTTATGAAGTTTTTTTACTTTAAGCCTTTTTTTGAGGTCCAATTCTGGTGTCTCCCCTATGAAGCCATGCCTGAAATACACAAATTCTGTCTCCTTCTGTAAATTCTACATAGAAATTTGCCCATAGCTCAATTTTGACTTATAATCTGTCATTAATCAATGAGAGATAAGAGGTTGTATATGGGAGATGTTACTAAAGTAAAAATGTCAAAACTTGACAACGGATTGGTGATAGGGGTGAGAGTGAGGAATCAAGGATGAAACTAAGTTTATGAATGTATATAAGGATGGTGAATTGCCTTTGACTGATGTATTTACATATTTTTACCTATTAAAGGATAAACTCTTGAGAAGCAATTTGGTAGAATGGAAAGAAAATGGACTTAGTCAAGTCAGTGAGCCCTTTGAATTCTGTCCTCAGCATTTGATAACTATAAAACTCAATTGTAAAATGGAGATCATAGTAAATACTTTACAAAATTTGATTATTAAATAAAATAAATATGTATATTATAAACATAAAATTTGTGTTAGCTATTATTACTATGATCTCATTTTCATCTTTTTTCTATTGAGTTCAGATAGAAAGAGTTCTGAAATAGCTCACTATCCTATTCTTTTATAGTTCATTTTCCATTGATTCTTACAAAAGATAAAATAATAATTTCTTTATAGTTGAATAAAAATATCAAAATTAGCTGTGAACATTCTAAAAGCATCTGTAGCTCAATACCAGTAACAAACTGGACAATAGGGATGGTGTGCACTTTTTCCAATTCTGACATGATTTTGATACCCTTTGTCAGAGCTCTCAAAATTTTGAAGCTTTTACCACCATATAGCTTGTGGATTAAGAACAGTTTATATGAAGATATATTCTAAAAGCATACTCCTATTTTTTTAATTTTTAAAATTTAGCTTGTGAATTGATGTTTTATGTGAGTAATTATAGGCAAAAGTTTGTTTTTTGATAATTGTCTTATTCTACTTATGTCATTGCATCTCTCCAATATATTTTTAGATATTTATAGTATGGGTTGTTTTCTCTTCATCCATGAAAGAAAGATTCTGATGTCTAATTCTAGGTAACAAGTCATGATTTTAATTAAAATTTTGTGATGACCAAAATTATTTATTATAAAATTTCTATTTCTTTGCATAATCTACATTTATCAAAAAGTCCAGATTATTTCAGGAAAATCCTTTTGTAATTTTTGATGGCAATTATTTGGTCCTGATTTGCCATCATAAATTCTTCTGTTTGCACAAATTCACAAATCCACATGATTTAATGACTTATTTGAATACTTAATGATTTGATTTCATGAACATATTAGCTAAGTTTGTATAGGTGTCACCCTGGAAGTCCTTTTGGATGCATTCTCCTCTTAGTCATTTCACAGATTCCATTCTAAATCACTCCTGTGAATGTAACTGTGATAAGTTACATTAAAGAAATTGAATGACAAATACCTGTTATCAACTTCTACTACAATTGAGTTGATAGTTATTCCTTTCATTTATATTTGGTTAGGTTTTTGACTTGTTTATTATATACATCATAAAATGTCTTTCAATACTCTGTCTCCCCTTTGTAATGAAGAAGCATTTATTGTTCTTTAACTGCCTTGGAGTTATGGGCTTTGTTTTTTCATTAAATTTACATTCTAATACATTATATCAGTATTATTATTATTAAGATATAATATCTAGTGGTAATATTGGTGATGGTTGTTACTATTATGGTTTTCTTATTGTTATTAAGTTTTTTAATAGGATTTTTTAAAAAATGGTGTTGGGTCAAATTGCTACCCTGTTTTTAATGTTTTATATTCAAGTTTAACAAACTAGTAAACAGATGAATGGAATAAGACAAATGAACAAGTATTTATTAAATGTCTACTATGTTCTGGGCACTATACTATATGTTGGGAATATATAGAAAGGCAAAAGGTAGTTCTTCTCAAGGAGTTCTAAGTCTTATAGCAAAAACAATATACGAATAACTATTTAAAAACAAGATAGATATGAAATAAGTTGGAAGTAATGATAATGGATATAAACTAGAATTAACAGCATCAGTAAAGGCTTCCTGTAAAAAGTAAGAATTTTATTTGGATTTTAAATGAAGCCCCAAGAAACCAGGAGATAGAAAAGAGGAGGAAGAGAATTCCAGACATAGATAGAGAGGCAAGTGAAAATGCAAAAAGTCAAGAGAGATGGATTGTCTTCTAGGGAAAACATCAAGGAAACCAGTGTCACTGTACTGCGGACTACATGAAGGGGAATAAGGTGTAACAAGATTAAAAACTTGGAAAGGCAAGAAATTATGAAAGATTTTAAATGATAAAGAAAACATTTTATATTTGATCTTTGAAGTAATAGGGTGCCATTAAAGTTTTGTGGAATGGATGTGTAACATATTCAGACTTCTGCTTTGGAAATATCAATTTGACACATGAGTATGGGATGTACAAAAATAAGAGAGAGAAAAAAAATGAGGCAGGATGACCAACCAGAAAGCAACAGTCAACACATGCTGATGATGGGTTGCACCAGGATACTGGCAGCATGAGAGAAGTCAGGGATAATGTCATGTATATGAGAGATATTATTAAAGTAGAAACAGTACAACTTGGCAACACATTGACAATAGGGGTGGGAGAGTATAAGGAATCAAGGTTGACAAAAAGTTTGAGAGCATTCATGATAAGAAAGATGGAGTTGCTTTTGACTGTAAGAGAAAAATTAGGAAGAAAGGAAGATTTAGAGGGCAAGAATAATAAGTTTAATTTGTACATATTTTAGTTTATGGTTTTCATGAGATATCCAATTCAAGATCAGGCAGTTGTAGATGAAACTGAATGTCAGGAGAGAGATTAGCAACAGATAAGTAGATATGAGACTCACTGGAGTTTTGTGGAGATAATAATTGAATTCATGGGAGCTGATGAGATCACTATAATATAGAGTGAGAAGGGAAGGTCAGGACACCTCCAGTTAGTGTGTCAGATATGGATAAAAATTCAGCAAAGGGAACAGAGAAGGGATTGACAGAAAGAAAGGAGAAAAATGAGAAGATACAGTATTCTGAAAATCTTAAAGTATCAAGGAGAAAGGGGTGTTAACATTTTTCAAAATCTTTGGAGAGGTCAAGAAGGATGAGGGTTGAGAAAAAGATATTAGATGTGGTAATTAATAGATCACTGGTAACTTTGGGGAGAGCAATTTTGTTTAAAAGTCAGAAGCCATGGCAGAGAATAAAAATCATCCTCTGTAGATCTTATTTGTCTTGTTCTCCAGGAATGTATTTCAATTCTCTTCCCTCTTTTTATCATGGAAATGCTAATGTTTCTATAGCTGTCTTAAGGCACTCAACCCTATTTTATTAATATTGTGGTAGATTTCATTAGTATATCTTCCAAATGTATTATTGTTCATTTTTTTCAGTTTTTCTGTTATTAATCAGGTATTAATTTAATGAAAAATGCTCTTCCCATTTATTTCATAATACAAGAGAATATGTCTGTGAATTCATTCATACATTTCTCTTTGATATCTTTGTGCTCAATGTGTTTGACCTAGAGAAGACCAAACTATTCTGTTACAATTATCTTTATTCATTGGTTAAAGCTGAAATTTAGATTAAACTCAAAGCTTTCAATCTTTACCTTTTCTTTATATAAATTAAGAATTTTACAAGTGACTAAAGTGATATTTTGATATCACTGAAAAAAAATCCTTGAGATGAATGAGTTGTTTAACTTATGCTCTGGTGGAACCACATAGTTTTACGGCTTGCACAAAGACTAAATGTATTATTTGTCATCAGGTTTCACTTCAGTCTTACTTTCTATGTCTTTCTACCAGAAAATATGTTGTTCTTAGAAGATCATTTCAGCCCTGGAATTCACAGTCTGGAAATATCCTTAGCCCCTGTGGTCCCTCCCTCCAATGGGATGATTCTTTCTAGAATTTTCAGTAGAATATCTGTTCTTTCCTCATATTAGAATGTAATCTTCTCTAGAACATAAACTTTCTTTTTTCTTTGTTTGTGTTCTTAGAAATTAGCATAGTGCCTAGCACTTAGGAGGCATTAATAAATCCATATTATCTGACTGATTGAAATGTTTAGTGAGATGTTTTAGTTTGATATTTTCTTTAATTTTAAAGCTATAGCTAGTTCTATTTAGGAGAAATTATAATAATTTAAGGCGAATCAGAACTATAATGCTTAAAATGTCTCACTGAAAAAACATTATGATTTATGTGAATTATTATTCACATTATTATTTTGGTAGCATATGTTAAATGAAAATGTTTTCCATATGTATAATAAATACTTTGACATTCTTATTACATTTGATTCTAATCATATATACATATATGTATATGCGAAAAAGTCAGCAGCATTGTTATAATAAACAAATGTGATATGAATATTATGCTATTTTGGAAAAACTTGTTCAAAGTTCCATCATTGATAACAAGTTTATTTTTATACTTCTTGATTATTTAAGTAATCTGGTTTGCCTATAAAATTTCTAGATTTTTTGTGTGACTAACAATGTTTTGCACACAAAATACATAAACATATAGTTGAACTATATTTGGAGGATGTAGTGAGCTTCTCATCATTTAATAATATTTGTCATCACATCTATTAAGAAACTTTAAAAATTAGGGTGAGAGAAGAGAATAGTAAAAGATCTTGCTAGTTATATATAATTATGAAAAGCTTTATTCAATAACCATAGCTCTTATGGAAATCATAAGCGTAGAGCTACAATAGACCTTGGAGTCTATAAAATCTAATTTCCTAAAGTTACATATGGAAAAACTCAGAGAGGTGAAGTTATTAGTACAAAATCATACAACAAATGATCTGTAGTAGAATTTGAACTTTGGACTTCCTGTCTCCATATCAGATCTTTTATCTACTGCTGCATCTAATTTTATTATGTAATTCCAAGCTTTCTAATTTTGCAGAATGACTATGTTTCAGTCCTCTCTGTTGACATATTTATTTGTTATTCAGTATAATAATGATGCACACACAAACATACACATACACTGTTTCTCATTTATTCCATTTTATGCTTCTGTTTATGCTCTTGTTCTTATAACCAAATAGATGATTAGAATTTTTTTCAAATCATCTTTTTATCAGACTTCTATCTTGTTCCTGAGTTCTTTTCTTAGCAAGATTCATTGTAATGTCTTTAACTGATGTTGAATTATTTATTTTCCTTTTGTACTTCTCTGACTTCTATATATTGCCTTAGCCTTTGTTTTTTTTTTTTCTTTCTGTTTCTGAGGAAGAGAATCTAGAATTATTAATATGGTTTTGTTTTGCAGATTCCTTTTACATATTTTTATTGCCTTAATTTGAGTAATCAGATGTTAAAATTTTATATCATTGATGTTATCTAGATATTTATGCAATCTTTAAACATGTTTCCACAGATGATGGTAGTGGTGATGGTGATGGTGGTGATTATCTGTTTCTTTTCATCTTTTTCAATAAAGTTCAGATAGAAATGTTGTGTGATAAATCACTATGCTAGTATTATTCTTTTACACTTAATATTGTGAGTATCATGGCAGATAGAAAAAATAACTTTCTTATAATTGAAAAAAAAGATTTGGGGAAATAAACTGGTTTTTATGCTAATAGAAAGTATTTTAGGAAAACTTCTAGTAGCAGAGAAGACAAAAGAGATGATACATAGTTTTTTTTTTCTTTTTCCATGTGACTTATTTATTTATACTGTTTATATTTGTTATTCAATGCAATTAAGTTATCATGAGCATTTGTGAAAATATCTATTTTAATTATTTTCCCTAAGCTTTTCTGAACCATAGTTATTTCTGGTCAATTACAGATAACAATGTTCTTATTGTTACCCTTATTACTTCATTTCTGTCATTTCTTTGAGTACATGTACAAATGAGAACAATTTATTATCTTGGCATTATCATTGATATAACAGTCAGTATTATATAAACTGCTTTACAGATATATATAGCTTATTACTTTAATTTAATTTAAAAAATATGAGGATACAAACTCATCTTCAGCATCACTGAAAACCTTCTTGGTACAAGTTTAGCAGTAGACAGGATAACAGAATCACATGAAAGTTATCCTTATTCCACATTATTTTAGGTGGCTCTGGTGAATCATTGTCATCATCACATTTACTAGCGTTTATATATAATATACACTATTTTAAAGTTTACAAAGTACTTAACAAATATTTTCTCATTTTATCCTCATACCAATCCTAAGAGGTTGATATAATTGTAATTATCATTTTATAAAAGTGGAACTTGAAGTTAAAGGACTTGTCCAGAATCATGCAGCTAATGCTTAAGGTAGGATTTTAATTCAGGCCTCCCTCCCTCTTGGTTCAGTGCTCTATCTACTGTGCAAACTACTAAGGGTTTGTAAAGCATTTCACAAATATCTTTCATAACCTTGATGTAGATTCTGTTATTTTACCTATTTTTCAGATGAGGTAACTGACATTGAGAGGATAAGTGACTTGTTCGGGGAAATAAAGTAAAAAATTCTTTAGGAAAAATTTGAAATCAGGATTTCTTGATTTGAAGCCCAATGTTTTATTCATTATACCAATTCTATGCTTCTATATTTTGGAATCTTTTATTTCCATGTAGCTTAAAGATCACAAGTATGTTAGAGGGCAACATTTTTAAAAACAAACAAAACAAAAGTATTTTTAAGACTTTTTTAAAAAAAAATTCATTTTATTAAAAGTCAATTGTGGGCAATAGGTTGGGGTTTATGATACTAGTGCAGTTCCAGTACAATTTTTTCATTGAACTCTCCAGAATATTTTGAGTTCATTTGTGTTGTTTATTACTCCATGAATGATAGTGAGCATCTCTTGTACAATTCTTCTCCTTAGGTAAAATCATTGGGATATTTCCTTGGTGGTAAATTTTTACATCCTATAGTGAGAATAGTAAAGTTTCTACCATTTCTTTATATAATTCACATTGATAAATTTGATATAACAATAACCTACCATACATTGTATACCTATCTGTCAAAATATTACCAACTTCAAAACTGTTTCAAGTCCTACCCTGATCGTCAAACCACTCCAGTCATAGGTGATCTTCTTTGAATGCAAAATTCCAGCAGTAGGGGATGTACTTCATAAGCTAACACTTAATTAAATCCTGGTTTAGTATTGTTTAATAGTATCATCAATTTTGAATGAATGAAAAGCATTGATTAAGAAAAGCATAATATAATAATAATTATATTCCAAGAACTGTCTTGCTATTGTTCCTTCAACAGACTGTAAAGTTCTTGAGGGTAGGGGTTATGTCTCAGGTATTATGTAATTTATTCCATATAGCAACTAATTCATTCCATGTAGCAACTAATGTGAGACTGGAAAAAAATCATAGGCATAGCATGAATAATTTGAGTTTGATTCCCATTATTGATGGAAGAATTATTAAATAGGCATTAGGGGAGGTAAAAATAAAAGTAATCACAAGCCATGCAAATAGTAATTTAAAATAATAATTAATGTTGCTTTGGCAAGGAAAGCATGGGGAAAATATGTGCAACATGTGACTATAGACTGTAAAACAAAATTAGGATCTAACAACTACTTAGTAAAGATTGATGAAGAGCTGCTTACTGACATCCTACATTTTGTTGCTGAAAAAATACATTCTATATTTTTCCCCATACCTTGACCCATGAACTCCATGACTGCACTATTCTCCATGGTCATCACCACCTCTTTAAGGCTCAGTTCAAGTGATCTTTCTAAAGAAGGCCTTTTCTGGCTCCTTCAGGCCTCTAATGTCTTTCTATGCAAAGCTAATTCAAATCTCTTTTGTGTTTGCCTTATATTGTCTTTTGCATATATGTTGTCTTTTCCCATAAAATCTAAACTCCTTGAAGTCACCAACTATTTTATTTTTTGTTTTTGTATCCTCACTACCTAGCATAGTGCCAGAGCTATAGGAAGTCTGGTTGTTGATTGCTTGATCTGTTGTTACATCATTTTTCCACTTTTCACCATGTCCTAATTCTCCCTTTAATCTAATCAAAACAGACCAACCTCCCCATATCACTTATATTCAGTAATGCATCAATGGCTCAGAGTATTTTCTTCATTCCACTATAGATAAACCCATATTCTGCCTCAGAAAAAAAAATAATATTGCCTCTTCCTCACAGCAGAATCCACGGTTGGACTGCTATTCTGTTTTCAACACAATCCTGGAAGATAAGGTTTTATTTTGATAATTCATGTGGCTAGATATAAAACAGTTGCCAGGATATCTACTGACATCTACTGTCTAGTTGTTATCAGTCCCTCCCATCTGGCCTGCATTCAACAGGACCCAAGTCAAGACAGAACAAAATCACAGAACTTTCAAAAGCAATTTTATGTTATCACCATATTCTTCTTCACTGTTAGTCAGGAGCACTGCTACTATGTCTTTTGTCCTTTATAACATTCTGAAACTTATCTGACTAAACTTTTTCTTTCCTCCCACTGTATCTTAGCATTTCTATAATGTATATCTTGATATGAGTTCACATTGGCTTTTAGATAGCTCAAGAGAGATAGTGGTTCTGGAAAATATAATAACTACTGGTCATTTTAGCATATTAATTAATAATTCTATATTTTAAAACACTTTGATTATTAATATCAATCCATAAATTGATATTCAAGAGGATTTCTCATGTGAATCATCTCTGAATACTCCTCAACCTTCTTTTCACTTATCCATCTTTCTTCTCCCAGCTTACCTCAAAAGCTACAATTAAAATAATTCCCCTTCTTGACACTGTAATCATACTCTACTTTTCCATAGGCCTCAGCTACTCAACCTTACAAGGATGGAAAGGGAATCATGACTTACATCCAAAGGCATAGACCTTCACTGAGACATTGACACTAGTATCTCATTATTCCTATACTCTTGATCTGCACAGAAAATAATTAGTTTCAAAGTTGATATTTTATCTGATGGCTGGCATTTATCCCATGTTAAGTAACAAAAAGAGACAACAAAAATAAAATACTTTCTGAAAACCACAAAGTAAATAAATAGTTGGACAAAAATGAGATTGAACAATTGACTCCCCAGCTTTCCATCATGCACAATCATCAAATTATCACCATCAATGGGACAAGATGTCATTATTAACTCCATATTAATTCCATTAACTCCAAAGTTGCCAAATGAGAGAAATATGTACTTTGAAGGGATTTTTCCTCAGAACATATTACAGTGAAACAGATAGAAAGGACAGGAACTTTAGATACAGAGGTATCTAGCATCAAGTCTTAACTTTGCAACTCACTACCTATGTAATCTTGGGCAAAGTATCATTCAACTTTCCTTAAGTTTAGTTTTCTCATCTGTAAAGTGAAGGTTGCAGATAATAATTTTCTAAGGTACATTTTAACACTAAATCTGTGATCTTAACATAATCTAGGTCTTTAATATTCATTACACATTAAATAAAAAAGGTTGCCAATTATATTAAATGTTCAAGTCATGATTTTCACTCCATTTTGTATTTTTAAACATAAGTTCCCTAAATCTAATAATTCACTTATTTCTACCATTGGACTCCATGGAGTCATTTGGAAATAGAATAAAAAAGATGGTTTCTAAGTTGTCTTGCAGAGCTAACATCATATAACTGATGTGACTATGAAGTCAGCCTGTATAAACATTCTCCAATTAGGTTGTTTTTTTTTTTTTTTCTCTCTCATTTGGCAATTTTGCAACATAGCCACAGACTCAGGAATTACAATCAATCTGGTATCTGGCTATCTGGCTTTGTGACAACAGTTGCCACAATACACATTTTCTGGCTCCTTCAGGAGGCATTTTCCTTAGACTCTGGATCCCTGAACTAAGGCGGGAATCCACAACCAAGGTTTGCTCTCCTCTCTCATATCAGGAGCCTTCTGGATACTTGGGATGCCCTCACATTAACTATAACAATATCCTCCCTATGCTCAAAATGTAGAATTAATATGAATAACAATTGAAATATCAATAGCTCAGGGATAAATAAAATGACATCCAATTACTCTCTTTATGTTGTTTTGATCTTGGGAACTAACAAATAATTTTGTCAGGATTGTCTCCAAATCACATCATCTAAGCCCAAAGAATCTACTGTGGTAAAATAGCTGCAAACCTAAGGAAGAAGTGCTCATTGTTGGAATTTCTTTTCTTACCAACACAATCAAAACAAAAATTATGATCTTCTGTGCAATTTCAGGTGCAACTTAACATTTTCATGTTAATTGGTTATTTATTAGAGATAAAGTTATTAAAATAATATCAAAGTATTTCTTGATATTGAACATAGTGGGAACTTAACACATGTGTGCTCAATTGCAATGGATTGACTGATATAACACAAGACGATTTTTCAGCATTCTTATTTTTTAAACTGCCAGTCCCCCAAAAGATCATATCTATAATCCTTCCTGGTCTGGGAATGTAGTTCTTCACTTTTCCCAAACAGCCTTAAGATTATAATTTTAAAGGAATATATACATGTTTTTTTTCCCAGAATATCAACCAGTGATTGTTTTGATAAAGTATTACAATAATGCTTTATGGAGGAAACAGAGGGTTAAGGCACCACAATAACATGTCAAAGGAATATTGCTATGGTTTTGACACATAAGTATAATATACCATCAACCTAACAGTGACAGGGAGGAGAGGAATAGCACAAATAGACTGACATTAGAAGTTACAAAACACATGAAACAATTTCAATTGACTTCTAACAGAGAATTGAAAATGGAATCATTAATGTTTTAGAGCTGCAATGGACTTTTGGGGCCATCTAGTTCAATACCCTTATTTTCCAGCTGAGGAAACTGAGGCCCAGAGAGATTAAGTGACTTCTGTAAGGTCATCCAACTAATGAGGAGCAGAACTGGGGCTAGAACTCAGTTCCCTAGATATTCAGAATATAGCTATTTCTATGCCAAACTTCCAGTTGCTATAACTTAAGAAAGGAATCTGGGAAACATTTTCATCTATTCACAAGGACTGTGCCAGGGGAAATATCATCTATGAGATGGATAAAGAATTTGTAAGCAGAAAATCATTTCTAATGCTATCCCATTTTGTAATCTGCCAGAACTCTTGATGAGAGTTATAAAAAGAATCACAAATTGTCAGAGTCTTAAAAAGCTTGTGAGGCCATCTAATCCAACTTATAACTAAGAAGAATACATATTACAACATTCCTAAATGGTCATATAGGTTCTTTTTAAATACCTCTAATTGTGTAGAAGATCCAGTCTTCCT
Organism: Sarcophilus harrisii; assembly: GCF_902635505.1. NCBI lineage: Eukaryota > Metazoa > Chordata > Mammalia > Dasyuromorphia > Dasyuridae > Sarcophilus > Sarcophilus harrisii. The sequence continues at coordinate 373,141,034 of NC_045426.1, read as the reverse complement.
AATACCAGGTGCTTCACTTCTGAGCAACTTTCTGTTGGGAAGTTTTTGTCATAAGAAAAACATGAAAAAATATTAAATGCTTTAATGAAATAGGAGTACTATGTCTATACCATTCCTCTCATATACTAGTAAATTCATCTTATTTAAGAAAAAGTACTAATAATTTAGTATTACCCATTCTTAATGAATTTATGCCATATCTTAGGAACCACTACTTTCCTTTTTTTTAAATGTTCACAAATCATTATCCCATTAGTTATACATTCTGTACTTTTTACCTCCCCTTTTTGGAAACATCAGGTCAACTGCCCTTCTTCAGACTTATATCATTTCTTCTATTCTTCACAATCTTTTAAATGTTACTGAAAGAAGTTCTCCAATCATATTTGCCATGTAAGTGCCCTACAATATAGTTTATTTAGTTTTAGAGACTTGAAGTCATACAGAGTAATGAAGTACTCTCTTTCCAGGTCTTCAGCTCTTAAAAAGCATTTTTTAAATCTCAGTGTAAATGCCATTCTCTCTAGAAGAGAAAACAAAATCAAAATAAGTTTAAAAGATATTTCTTCTCTCTATCATCCATTGACATTATTTAATTAATGCCAGAATCCAATTAAAACTTTGAGTTTTCTTTCAATGCCAATATTGCTCTGAAACAAAATAAATCTTTTTTATTCATCTTATTTTGCTCATTGTGAGTTTTAGAGATATTGGCAATTTTTACAAAATCATTAAACTGTGCAACTTATTAGTATTTATCCTACTTTTTAAAAACTGGGATGGGTTATAGTCAGACATGGTTTCAACAATTGAGGGAGCTCCCAGGTATGAAAACTTTCTCAACCAAAGCAATAACATGACTGCTCCATAACTTCATAACTCAAAGAATTTTCTTCAAGGAAAAATGTATGGCCAAAGAAGAACTAGAGAACATTGTTATGTGCAAAATGGATAGTTTTGTTTACATTAAATGTAAAAAGTTTTGCACAAACAAAACTAATGAATTCACAATTAGAAGAAATCTGGGCAGGGAGGGGAATTATAGCTAGTATTTCTGATAAAGGCCTCATTTCTTAAATATATAAATAATTGACTTAAAGACATAAAAATACCAGCTATTCTCCCATTGATAAAGGGTGAAAAGATATGAACAGACAATTTTTAGATGAAGACATTAAAGCCATCTCTTGTCATATGAAAAAATGATCTTAATTATTAATGACTAGAGAAATGTAAATTAAAACAAATCTGAGGTATCACTTCACACTTCTCAGATTGACTAACATGACAGGAAAAGGTGATGATGAATGTTGGGAGGGATGTAGGAAAACTGAATATTAATACATTGTTGTTGTAGCTGTGAACTGATCTGATCATTCTGATGAACAATTTGAAACTATGTCCAAAGAGCATATACTTCGATCCAGCAGTGTCTCTAGTGGGTCTATATCTCCAAGAGATCATAAGTGAGGAGAAAGAACTCACTTGTGCAAAAATGTTTGTAACAGCCCTTTTTGTAGTGTCAAGGAAGTAGAAATTGAATGAATACCCCTCAGTTGGGGAATGGCTAAATAAGCTATGATATATAAATGTAATGAAATAATTAATCTTCTGTAAGAAATAATGAACTAGCATTTCAGAAAAGCCTGGAAAGATTTACATGAACTGATGCTAAGTTAAGTGAACAGAACCAAAAGGACATTGTACATAGTAACAATAAGATTATATGATGATAAAATGTGATGGACTCGGTTCTTTTCAACAATGAGGTGATTTAAGGCAGTTCCAAAAGACATGTGATGGAAAGTGCTATCCCCATCCATAGAGAGAACTATTGATACCATATGTAGATCAAAACAAAGTATTTTCAACTTTTTTGGTTGTTGTTTTTTTTTTCTTTTTGTTTTCCTTTCTGGTGTCTTTCCCTTCCTTTGGAATTGATATACTTTGTGCATTATGATGAATGTGGAAATATGTTTAGAAGAATTGCACATGTTTAATCAATATGAGACTATTCTATCTCCCTTTCAGTAGGGAGGAGGGATGATAGGAAGAAAAATTTGGAACACACAAAGGTAAATGTTGAAAACTATTTACATACACATATATAAGAAAATAAAATACTATTAAAATAAAAATGAAGAGCTAAAAATAATAAATTCCTTCAGAATTGAGAGGTTAGATAGCTTGTCCAAGGTATTCATGACCAAAATATGTCAGAAGTGTCACTTGAACAAAGTTCATCCTGACTTTGATGGCAGTTCTTTATCAACTGCACAAGGTTTTTTGTGTTCTATACATCCTTTAAAAAAGAAACTGATAAGGTTTGTGAGTTCCCTTTTTACATTTCTCCCCTCTCTTCCTTAATGGAATTATTATTTGTCTCTAGAATTTCTTCTTGAGAACTTCTTATTCTTGTTGAAATTATTTCCCTCATGGAATATTAGACTATATAATCTTATCTGTCCTTTCACTGAATCTTTTGATTTATGTTCTTCCCATAAATAATGGGTATATCAGATTCTATCCATATCTATTCTCCTCCTGTATTATAAATTCTAAAATGAAACGTTAACTTTCTTTCAAAGTTCCCATAATTTTCATTTCATTATTAATTTTCTCTTTTATAATAAAATTCAAGTTGAGGACAGTAGTTGCTCTTGTAGGTTCCTCTAGTTTGAAAGAATAAGCTTCTTATTGAAGAAATTTCCAAATGTATCTCAAATGTAATATAGAGAGACTTTTAGTAGATGTCTGGATAATTGAAATCCTTTATTTCATCTTTGATGGGTTGCAAAGCTTTTGCTCAAATTTCTATTGTATTTCTTCTATCTAACTACTTTGTGACATACTCCCTTTTATTCTACAAAAAGACTCATTAAAAGCACACATTTTATCATGCTACTTTGCTGAGATACTAAAAAGAATATTTTTTTTGCCAGAGAATATTAAGTAGATGCACTTCATTTCCTAGCTTTAAACATCTCCCATAATTTTATCTACCATTTATATCTAACCATAAATTCCAACAAATATTACTATTATTTTTCTGGAGAGACCCACTATACATCAGCCTACATACCCAGTATTCATTTTTTGAAGTTCAAGTTACAACTTTTCTATAGAGTGACTCAACATTTTAGAAAGAATAGTGAAAGAGAAATGAAGAATAAAACAATTCTACATTTTGTATCACACTAAGCAATATAGAATTGATAACAAAAGATCAAAATAGTAAATGTTGAAAGTAATGTGGAAAGTGAGGCACTAAGATATTATTGGTGGGGCAAGATATTAAAAAGACAGCATCCCTTCCTTCAAAAAGGCTATAATTTTTCTAGTGTGACTACACATAATAATTCTTTGAATATTATATCCATTCTGGAAAGAAGTTTGAAATTAGGCAAATAAAGTCATGAAAATATCAACAATCTTGCCAAGAGCTGCTACTATTACATTTGTATGCCAAGAAGATCATTGACAAAATGTTTTACATACATGCAAAATATTTATATACAAGTCTCTGTGGCAGCAAAGAAATGGGGGGATGGGTGGGAAAAGCAGATAAACATTGAATAGAGAATGTAGTAAATGAATATAATATAATATGTTACTTTGCTGTAAGACAAAATAAATATGAGGATTACAGAGAAGCATGCAGAAACTTAAAGGAACTGATAAAATGTAAAATAAACAAAGCCAGGGGGAGAAACAATTTAGAAAATTAGTATATCAATGTAAATGTAAAAAACATCCATCATAAAAATAACAGCAGCTAAAATTTATATAGTATTTTAATCTTTACATTGGTTATTGTTTAATCATTTCAGTTATGTCTGACTCTTCTTGCTTCCATTTGGAGGTTTTTTGCCAAGAATACTAGAATGATCTATCATTTTCTTTTCCACTTCATTTTACAAATGAAGAAACTGAGGCAAATAGAGTAAAGTGACTTGCTCAGGGTTACACAGAAAGTAAGCATCTGACATAGCATTTGAACACAAATTCTCCTGACTACAGACCCAGTATTCTATCTTTATCTATTTTATATTTAAAATAATCTAAACTGAATGTTGCAAAATTATAAAGATCAAGTACAGTCATAGATAAGAGATATAATAAAATACTTTACTTCACTCCTTTCTAGAGATGGGGTCCAAAGCTATGAGACATTGCACATAACATCAAGGTTTTGATGTTGTTATTATATTAATCAATTTTGTTTTTCTCTGGTGATTTGTTTTTTCTTTCTTTTTTTCTAATGAAATTAACCAAAAGTTTATCAGTTTTGTTGGTTTCTAATCAACTCTTAATTTTATTAATTTGTTCAATAGTTTTCTTAATTTCAATTTTGTTAATCAATTAATTAATCCTTTGAGTTTCAGAATTTTTAATTTTGTATTTAATTGGTGGGTTTTGATTCATGCTTTTTTAGTTCCATGCCCAATTCATTTATCTCCTCTTTCTCTATTTTGTTCATGTTGGTATTTGGAGATTTAAAATTTCCCCTAAGAACTTTTTTTGGGGATAGACACAAGCTGACAGAGTATAGACCAATCTTTATCTAAGTTCTTCCTTGCATTCCTCAGATCAACCCTACATCAAGCCTCTGAACTGGTTTTGGAGTGACTGAACACACAAATAATTAGAGTGTAAATTTCCAACAGAAGATATTTTGGAAGAACTTCAGAAAAGAATTGTTTGAATCTGGCAAGGGGGAGACGCAACCAAGTTCAGGCACAGCATAGGAACCCAGGGTGGTATGTTGTTCACATACTGCAGAATCTATCAGGATGCTCTTAGCCAAAGTATAGCGGCATTGGCTGTGGATCAGCAGATTAGCTGTAAGACATCCAATATGAATACAGAAGGCAAATAATGAGCCTCTGAATCCCAGAGTAATGCAGAACTTGGCCAGGCCCACCCAGCTCCAGAAGGAAGTCAGCAGCACTGCCCCAGGGCAGCCTAAAGCCACTGTCACCTATAGAAGAAACTTGGGACAATCTCCCCTTTGCTCTAAAAGCAGACCTCAACCTTTAAAAAATGAGCAAAAAAGCAAAAAAAAAAAAAGTCATCACATCAGAATCCACTCAGAACCACACCCTCAGTCCATATAATGCTACCCTCTGTCTGCCCCAGTGACATATGTGATTCTCAAGGGTTCCAGATATCATTTTCCCACCTAAGGATATAAACAATTTAACCTTTATGTAATATATATATATATATTTCTCCCTGTTTACCTTTCTAAGCTTCTCTTGAATTCTGTGCTTGAAGATTAAAATTTAATCTTCTGTTTAAATTTTCTGTTTAGTCTATTTTTTTTTCAATAGAAATGTTTGAAAGTTTCTTAATCCATTGAAGATCCATTGCCTCCACCCAAAGATGATACTCAGTCTCTTTGGGTAATTAATTCTTGGTGGTAAACCTAGGTCCTTTGCCTTTTGGAATGTGGTATTACAGGCCCTCTTATTCTTTGTAGTAGAAATTTCCAGATGCTGGGTTATCCTGACTGTTATTCTTTGACATTTAAATTGCTTTTGCTAGCAAGTTGTAGTAATTTTTTCTTGAGTTTGTAGTTCTGGAGTTTTGCAATAATGTTCCTTGAGGCTCTTTCTTAATGTGATTTCTTTGCAGAAGTGATCTATGAATTCTTTCTGTGAGGATTTCCCCCTCTGTTTCTAGAATATTGGGACATTTTTCCTAATGACCTCTTGAAGAATGCTATCCAGGCTGGGGTTTTTTGGTTATTGCCTTCAGATAGGCCAATAATTTTTAAATTGTCTCTTCTAGATCTATTTTTAGGTTGATTGTTTTTTCCAATGAGATATTTCACAATATTTTCCCCATTTTTTAATTTTGTTTGACTGATTCTTTGTGCTTCACAAAGTCATTAACTTCCATTTACCCTGTTCTAGTTTGTAATGTATGATTTTCTTCAGTTATCTTTTGTATCTCTATTTCCATTTGATTATTTCTAGTTTTTAAGGAGTTGTTTTCTTCAGAAAATTTTTTTCCTTTCTTTTTCAAGCTATTGACACTCTCCTTCATATCTTTCCTTTCTCACTTTTTCTTCTACCTCTCTTTATTTGCTCTTTTTTGAGCACTTCCAACAAGTCTCTTTGGGCTTTACATAAATTCATATCACTCTGAAATTTCTTCTGTGCACATTTTGTTCTCATCTGAATTTGTGTTTTGGTCTGCACTGTCACTATAGCAGCTTTCTATGGTCAATGTTCTTTTCTGTTTCTTGCTCATTTTCTTTCCTTTTCTTTTGTTATTTCCTAGTTTTTAAGGTCTAGGTCTGCTCATGGGGTAAAGGGGGTACTGTCTTAAGCTTCCTGTGCAGCTCTGAGCCTTGGCTTTGAGCACCAGGGCCCCTTATATTTGTAGAGGATAGCTTTGCCTGATCTGTTCAGAAAACAGCCTGGTTTCCCAGAGTTTTGTTTCTGAGCTGCAACTGGAAGCTGCCCCACTGATTTGTTCCTCTACTGAGCCAGGCCTGATGGTCTTAGTTTCTCTTTGCTGTAATTAAGAACCCCTCACCAGCTTTCCCAGAATCTATCTGAGCTGTCCTAAACATGCTTTTCACCTCAGTGAGGCTGACCTTCTTGAAGTTTTTCCAGTGTCTTTTGAGCTGGAGAGTATTTTATTCCTTCAGATTCTGTTCAGAGGCTTGATCCCATGTCATTTTTGAGGGACACTGGGAGACCTCAACCATCTTCCTGATTTTATCCCACCATCTTGACTCTACCTTCAGAAGTACTTATTTAATAATTTTCAAGGCATTTACATATATTAATTTATTTGATCTCACAATAATCCAGTGAAGTAGGTTCTAAAGGAATCATTGCTGCCATTTAACAACTGAGAATGTTGTGGTTCATACAGGTTAGATGACTTGCCCAAGATCACACAGATGATAAGTGTTCACAACATTTTTGAATTCCCAAATCTAGTTTTCTCTCTACAGAGTCATGAAAATAGAATTATTCAACTTGACTCCAGAAAGTATATCTATGTATAATGTGTGGGAGATGCAGAGGAGTACATTTAGGCTTGATATAAGGAAAAAATTCCTGATAATTAGAAAGTTCCAAAAATAGAAAAACTGGCCTTGTGGAGTTAGAGATTTTCCCTCTCTCACAGTCTTCATTGTGTAATTTGAACAATCTTCAAAGAAAATATTGGATTATTGTTTGGATACATATTGGAATAAGTAGCTTCCAAGGTTCATCGTACTTTTGAGAGTATTATTCTAACCCATTTGTACACTCCTTCATTCTAGTTTCTTTGTGGTGCCCAAGATACACCCTTCAAATTATCTCTCAGTTTTTCATGTGCCTTCCCCTCCCGGTAAAACTCGTACAATTACAAAGGATATTATAACAATCTCTTCTATCTTCAAGTTAGTATATTACTGAATGTTTTCTTCATGGAGAATTACATTACAAACCTCATTTCTTATATTTAAGACAATGTCACCTTTAGAGGATAATGAAAACCAGAAGGAAGTGATTATCTCTCTCTCTATCTATCTATCTATCTATATATATATACAGAACCAACTTCTCATTCTCAAAATATATATACTTATCAAGTATAAGTATATATATTTTGAGAATGAGAAGTTGGTTTTCCTAAATTCATAATTTGTAGGAAAACTATTATTCTGCCTATGGGTAAAGTAGAAAAGTTTGCTGGATGAAGAAAGACTTATGGGTTTGAGTTTAGGCTCTGAAATTTACTAATTATGTGACCATCAACAAATCCCTGGACTTTGGTTTCTTTATATGTAAAATAGCATTATCCACCTTACAGTGTTGTAGGAAAAACACCATGCAAACCTTAAATTTCTATATATTGGTGAATAATGGTTATGTGTAGTCAACTCTAGATAGATTACAAGCTCCTTGTGAGAAGGAGTGATGCCTTCTATCTCCATCACATCCCTTCTGTAGATTCTATTATCACATACTACAATTCAAAAATAAGTTAATAAATTTTATTGAATAATTTTCTCAGTTTTCTACATAATATGTTATGAACTATTTCCCTTTTAATTGTTGATAAGGTAAATTTCAGAGGAAGTTAATTCTTCCTAGGTCTGATTCATTTGCACTTAACTCATCAAAATGTGTGTGTGTGTGTGTGTGTCTATGTGTGTGATTGTTGTTATTGCTGTTAAGAAATTATTTGATGTCTAAGGGACTTTTAAAAAAGCCATTTCCCTTTGAACAATGAAATCACGTTTCACTGGCATAATTGGACTGGAACGCAGACAGGCTTAAGTTGAGCTTTAAACTCAGAACCCATGAAGGTCGATTGGAAAAATGCAGTCGCCCATCCCAGTCTTAAGTGGCACTTTTTTCAAATGGTGTCACAAACATGCATACAAAACAAGGGCTAAGTGTTACAGATTACAGCTTAAACCTTTTTGGCCATGCCTGTTAAAGGAGAAAAATAAAAGGAAACTTGCAGTCCTTTTTAACTTTCTAGCACAGCATGAGGACAAAGGAGGGACAGTTGAGTTTATGGAAAAGGTACAGATTTGAAATAAACAATATCAATATGCATGTGGGTATTTATTCTCTCTTTTAAAAATTTCTTAGGACTATCTCACTTTCCTTACTGTCAGATTAGAAACAAAGCACCTTATGAAATATCAGAGAAAAATAGAACCAAAATGCAGGAATGCCTTGGGGTGCTGCCTGAAGCTAGCTATATATGGAACAGATGAGTTTCTGGGTTGGCAATTGAATGCAAATTACTTAGGGAAGGTAATGTCTATCAGTTCCACTGGGTTTAGGAACATAGAATCATAGTAGCCTAAACCTTGGAGGAATTTTAGATTTATGCAACCTACTATGCCATTTCACAGATTAGTAAACTGAGATCCAATTAATCCAATCATAGGATAAGAGATTCAGAAATGGGAGACACCAAAGAAACCTTTCAGTCTATCTCCCTTGTTTTACAAATGAGGAATCTAAGGCCCAGAAAAGTGAAGGGGCTTACCTGTGGTTACACAGAATGTTAGTAATAGGCTAGAATTCAGATTTCATAATTTATCCTCAGACCAGACCTCCAAATACAAGAGAGTTCCCAGATTCTCTAAAAAGAAAACACATAGAGAACACATAAGTGAACTTAACTGAAAGGAAATCTCAGGCAATTCATTCTCTTAGTAACCTAATGTGATTGCATTGTTATAGGAAAGTCCCAAATGATCTCTAATAAAAGAGGTTAGCATTTTCTCTACATTTGACAACCTTAGAAAGCTGCATAGAGCAGAAGTGTCTAGTAGAGAATAGGACACATTGTTATCTTCATAAAAGTTGACAAAACTAAAAAGAGATGTCTTCACCAGAGGTTATTCTTGATCTATTAAAAAACGGTGAAATTTATGCGTTAGAGCCCAGATTCTTTAAATTATAGTTCATAATTCCCTAGGGGATCTCATAATATAATGTGGAGGGATGAAATCATGATTTAATGTCAATAAATTTTTTATTTGTATACCTATTCTATTTGCCTATATACCTGTGGATCACATAAAAATTTCTTGAATGAAAAGAGGTTGAGAGTGGAAAAAAGTTTAAGAAGTCCTGATTTGGAGGAACAGGTCTATGTAGTCTACCTTCAATAAAATTTTGAAAATAGGCAAGTTTGGTTTTGATATTTTCTTACAAAGGAAGAAAAGAAGGGAGGATGGAAGAATTTGGTGGGGATGAGTTAGTAGTGGACTAAGACAAGAAGTAAAGAAATTTTCCCTTTAAATAAGAAACCTGAAATCATTTTTGGGGAAGAAGAGTTAGTTAATTCACTTGAAAATATATACTTACAGAAGCTATAGTCTCTGGGATCTCAAATGAGGTTTATTTATTCTAACAGTCAATTCAAAGCTAAGGAAACTGAACAAAAGAGGACATTATTCAGGATCCCTAACTGTGTGATTCTGAACAAATTGTTTCACTTCTCTGTTCCTTTGTTTCTTCATCTGACTGTTTAGGTATCATCAAGTTTGTTTTTCCAGAATGGTTGAAGCAAATAACAGCTTTACAAACAGGGTGCTTGTTCTCCTCCAAAAATCTGTCACTTTCCTTTTTGGTAATCTTTGCTATTTTAATGGATGTGAGATGGAACTTCAGAGGTGTTTAAAATTTCATTTATTTGATTAGTAGTGACAAAGAATTTCTTTTCATATTGTTACTATAGTGCATTTCTTCATTTAAGAACTGCCTGTTCATATTCTTTGACCATTAATCTATTGAATAATGTTTCTTGATCTGTAAAAGAGAGATAATACTTGGACTACTAAGTATCAAAGAATATAATATATGCAGAATCATTTATAGACTTTAAAATACTGCATAAGTGTCAACTTTTATTATCATTATTAATCAAATGACTTGTAAATTGCTTATCAACTGTACTGATTAAAAAAAGAAAATGTGAAATTGAGTGACCTTACAATTATTTTCTTACATCAACTGAGCATAATACAGGTAAGTAAAGTACGTTAGAGATCATAACATAGAGCTTTCCCACTTCATATAATCAGTCTGCATATATAAGTCATAAGAAGAGAATGTTTTTAACTGAGTAATTATTCCACGTTAATCTAAGACCTTATGCTACCATACTTTAAACTTGTTCTCACACTGGTGAGAGGAAGACAAGAATAAGTATTTTTAACACCTACTGTGTGCCTGGTTTGGGGCTAAGCACTTACCAAAAAATATATGTAGGGGCAGCTAGAGGGTGTGATGGATAGAGCACCAGCCCTGAGGTCAGGAGAACCTGAATTCAAATGTGTCCTCAGACATTTACTATTTCCTAGCTATATGACCATGGGGAAATCACTTTACTCCAATAGCCTTAGCAAAATATATATACATATATATATATATATATATATATATATATATATATATATATACACATCCATACATACACACACACAATACAGGTGCTATGATTATCCCCATGTTACAACTAAAAGAAATTGACTAATTTGCGCAGAGAAACAGTTATTAGGTTTCAGAAGCTGAATTTGAACTCAACATTGTGACTCCACGCCTAATGAGCTATCATCTGTGATCTCTACCTGACAGAACTGAATAAGCATGAAAAAGTATATATTTTGTTAAAAGCTATAGAAGTCTGCTGCCTTAGAATGAAATAACAAAGAATGTCCCAATACTTGTGAAACCTGAAAACTTTTAATCACTTTTTAATGATTAACAAGAATAGACATAATATTGCCAAGCAATCTAAAAATATTTCTAAGGATCATGGGATTTTGATCAAGAAACTGAAGTCCTTAGAGAAATAAGTATAGTTTTGATCAACACTGCCAATGTTAGGTAAGAATATAAGAAAATCCAAGCTTTGAAAACAAATTGCTGTTTAACAAGATGTCATATGGTAATGTTTTTCAGAATTCAGTCAAGATGCCAGAGTAAAATCTTTCAGTACAAGTGGGTTTTCCCCTCACATCTACTCCACAAAAATTCAGAAAAGACGTCACACTGAATTCTTATTACTAAATTCAAGGAGTTGGGGGAGTGGAAACCAATTTTCCAGTTCAGGTTATCACAGAGAGACAGAAAATTTTAAAAATATTGTTTTGGGGAATTCCTTTTTGAAGGTGTTCACAGAAGAATGTAGAGGTTTCCAGAATGTAGACTGAAAGAGGATCTTCCTGAGGTGTCATTTTCTATTATGACCTTCAGAGTCTCTAAGCTATGAACTAAACAAAATGCAGGTACAGAAGCAAACAGCAACTATGGGCTGTGACTCTGGAAGTAGAGTAGAGGGTCAGATCTAGCTCTCAGGCCAGGCTGAAGCTGGCAGTGGATTAACCAGGGCAGGAAGCCCAGACCTAAGCAGAGCCTATGCTTCTTTTGCTCTGAAACCACACAGCTTTCCAAGTATCTGACAGTGACTCAGTATAGCAACAGTCTACTAGAGTTTCAAATAGAGGCAAATTTATAGTTATGTTTGGCATACATAAATCTTAGTAATAAAATTTCAAGACTCATACCAGGAGATATACTGAAAACTTAAAGATCTCAATACCCAAGAAGCCAAAACCACATCAAAAACAGTTATATCATTCCCTCCAGAAATTCATAGAATCTGGCCATAAAATAAAGTCAGGACTCAAGAAGTCTAGAAAAATCAATAATAACTTTAAAAAGACGAATAAGAATTACACCATAAGGAACTATTGTGAGAAGACTACAAAAGACACAAACCTAGAAGATGAAAATGATTCAAAAAAAATCTACATTTAAAGTGAAATAGGTTAGAAAGGAAGGAAAGGAGGGGAAATGACTGAGAAGAAAAAGAGAAGAGAAAATAAAAGAGAAGCAAAAAGAAAAAGTTCAGACATAATTTTGAGTTTGATTAGAATTCCTGGAAGAGATCAAGCAAGAATTTCTAAAAATATATTTTAAAATTTCATAAATGAAATGAGAGTACTAGAAGAAATCATTGGAAAAGTAATGAGAGAGCTGGTGAAAATTTAGAGGGGGTGATAAAGATAGTTAAGGAAGAAAAAATGGAACAAGAATTAAGAGCTTGGCAAAAGAGATATAAAAGCTTACCCATGCAACTGACTTCTGGAAAATTGGAATGACTCAATAAAAATTAATGTTTTTGAGCCATTAATAAATATAAAAAATAAGATTTTAAAAAGTGAAAAGACAAAAAAATAGAAAAAAATGCAAGGTTTTTCATATTAAAAACATCTTACCTCAAACACAGATCAAAAAATAAATAAATAATGAATCATTGGATTACCTGAAAGCCATGGCCAAAAAAAGAGTCTATATTTCATATTTCAATATATCTGAAATAAAACTGTTCTCATCTCTAAGACATAGAGAGAACAGTAGAAATAGGAAAAATAAACAAAAAACAACCAGTCACATCCTGAAAGAAAAGGCAAAATGAAAACTCTCAATAATATTATAGCCCAAAATCCCTAAAAGAAAAAAAAAAAAAAAACACAAACTAACAAAAAATTCAGCCATTCAGAAAAAAAAGATGTCAAATAGTAAGGAGTCATAGTCAGGATCACAAAAGCTTTAGAGTTATTGCAACCAAAGAATAAAGAACTTGGAACATGTTCTATAAGTTTTTATTTTTTAAATCAAGAATAACTTCCCCAATGAAACTGAGAATAATTCAATAGGAGGAAAGTATATGTTTAATGCAATCAAGGACTTCTAACATTCTTGATGAAAAGATTTAAGCTTTATAGAAACATTGAAATATAAAAACAAGAGTCAGAAGAAATATAAAAAGATAAATGTGAGTAAGCAATCATAGGATAATAAACAAAGATAAATTATTTACATTCTATTAAGATGAGATGATAAATTTTTCCCATCAGAACTTTATTATGATCAGAAGTGATAGAGGGAATCTAATAAAACAGAGAGAATGGATTCTTTTTTTAATGATATAATGAAGAAGGGAAAGGCAAGAAAAAATCGACTTGGGGGTGAGGGAGAGAAAGGATAGGGAAATCACCTTTCACAGTTGAAATGTGCAAGTAAAAGAGAATATAAGTAAGGGTAAAGGAGTAGAAGGACAAAGCAACATTTGAACATAACATTCACTTGAACTTGTCAAAGGAAAGAACAAAATGCACAGATAGACTGAAGCAGAAATTCATTTCCCTCAGTAAGGAAACAGGAAGAAAAAGAGAGAAGGGAAGCAGAAGGTTAATTAAGAAATGGATTAATCCTAAACAAAATGTACTCAGAGCTGAGAGTCTGTACCTCAAAGAAAGGTCTAAAGGAAAACAAAAACAAACAAACAAACAAAAATAAGAATCTTATGATTGAGTATAACATGAAAGAAAGTAAAAGAAAGCAGAAGAGCTAAAGTAGATTGCAGCAAACCTAAGGCACTGGTGGTGAAAACATTCTTTTCTTTGTAACAATCTCTTTTATTTTATAATGAGAACCCCAGAAATGATGATTAATGCAATGCTAAATTACAGTTACAGGGGATTTGTGAAGTTACCCGTCTCCTGACAGAGATGATGAACTCAGAGTACAGAAGGAAATCAATACCAATGTGAGATTTTTCTTGACTATGTATATTTGTTATAGTTTTGTTTTCTTTTTCACTGAGGTAAAGAGAAAGATGGAAAAGAGATAAGATGAATTTTTGTTCATTTACAAATTGTTTTTGTAAAGAAAGATGGGGCTTTCAAAGAAAAGAACCAAGATGGAAGAGCAGGGAAAGGACTCAAGCAACCTCTCACAATATTCTTCTCTGAGCAACTTTAAAATAATGCCTAAAATCAAATTCTGAAGTGACGGAGTCATAAAAAAGTTAGAGTAAGGCATTCTTACAGCATAAGACAACACAGGAGGGAGGAAGAAGAGATTCGTCATTTGGAGATGGAAATTAGCCCAGAGTCAATTTGTATATGAAATACCAATGATAGAACTAGGTGGTGGTAAAACAGAAGCAGTAATAGCTTCAAGAGTTCTCAATAAACAGTCAGAGAACTTGAAATTTGATTTGTTTTTGAAAAAAAAAAAAAGGAAAACAGAGAACCCCTATGTTATCACTGAACGCAGGACTAGAAGTTGCTTGGCAACTCTAATGCATATATCTCCTTCTGGTTCAAGGATGAAGAGGATCATGTTTGCTCAAGTGGGGAGCAGTATCATTTCTAGTCACTAGACAGAGGGTGCCATAAGGAGCAGTGTTTATGCAGTCCTAAGGTATCCTTCAAGAACAGGGATTAGAGTAAATATCAGGAGAACAATGATGACACTTCAACACTGATCCTACAACCTTGGAGGCATTGAAAACTTCCAAAATCCTAGGACTAGGTCTGAAAAGGTTAATGCAAAAAAGCCCAAATTTGAGAAAATACCCCTCTCTCCAGTACTAGCAATAGAATTCAATTTTAACATAAATAAAAATTCAAAATGTAAGCTGGAAAAATGAGCAGGTAAACAACAATAACCAAAAAAAAAAAAAAAAAAAAAAAAAAAAAAAAAAAAAACCTAAACACAAAAAGCTATTGTGGTAAAAGAAGATCAAGTTACAAACTCAAAAGACATTAAACTTTAAAAAAAAAAGCTGCAAGCAAAGCTTCAAAATTGCAAATTGCACACAAAGCCAATATGAACTCCTAAAAGAGCTTAAAATGATTTTCAAAAGCAAAAAAGTGTGGTAGAGGAAAAATAAACTAAAAATATGAGAGCAAGGGGAGAAAACTGCAAACAGACAATTAACAACTTGGTGAAAGAAACACCAAAAATATTGGAGGAAGATGGGAGTGAAATCATAAAAAGAAAGAGAGAGAGAGAGAGAGAGAGAGAGAGAGAGAGAGAGATTTCCGCATATTTTAAAATCAGCCAGAGTCAGGAATTCAGGTTAAGGGAAAATCTTCATTCTTTATTCTTTTTGCGGTGAAGGGGGATTAGCAATGTGAGCAGCTGCAACAAGACGCCAACCAGCAGTCTCTCTCCACTTCTCTCTCTCTCTGTCCCTCTGCCTCCACCCACCAAAATCGTCATTTCCTATACAACACATCAGGACTTGCACAAAGAGTGGGCGGGGGCCATTCTTTCTCCAAGCATATATATTAATAAAGTATGGTCCAATTACTATTTAGTCTCACGTGCTTGGAACCTCAGTGCATCAACTCGAGCTTCAGCCCAGAGAGAGAGAGAGAGAGAGAGAGAGAAAGAGAGAGAGAGAGAGAGAGAGAGAGAGAGAGAGAGAGAGAGAATTCTGGGAAGATGACAGAATAGGTTGTTAAATTTCAAGCTCTCCAAAATTCCCACAAATAGAACAAAGTTTCACCTCAGGGTGAACTTAAACTCGTGAAAATCAAGATTTGGGGCAGAATTTTGGTCCTTCAGGTGTAATACCAAGAGAACTGAAGAAAAACCCTGGGCCAGTGATTAACCCACGTGAAGTCCAAACATCTTCATATGCTAGTTCTCCAGAAAAATCAAGAGGGAGCCCTGGCACTACCTGGGTTTGGCTGGAGTCTCAACAGGAACCACATAAACTTTTTACCTCATCGATTGTTTGTGGAGTCCACAATCCAGGAAATCCTAGACTGAGAAGGAGCCAGGCCCACCTGTGCAACAAAGCCAAGGTCCTGGGAGAGACGGAATCAGCACATCTGGTGTGTTCCCAGGTGGCAAGGGAACACTGATAGTTGTGAGAACTTGCAGGAGGGTGGAGTGTTTGGTTTAGGGTTCTGGGTAAGAAGTTGAAGTGAAGCTTGAGGCATCATCCCCCCACTCCATGATTAGAGGTGTTTACACTAAAATCTCTTATTTAAAAAAAAATGAACCAATGAATAAGAAAGAATCCCCCGGAAAAACTTACTATGGGAACAAGGAAACAGAGGTTCATCTTTACAGGAGAACACTAAAGTAAAACAAAGCTTCTATCCCAAAGTGAAATGTGAAATGGCTCTGTGCCCAGAGAGAATTTATAGAAGAACTCCAAAAAAAAAAAATTAAAAATCAAATGGCAGACATTCAGAAAAAACTAAAAAGTAAAATAAACTAAAAAACCATCCAAACAAAATAAGAAGATTATGAGAAAAAAATGTTAACCAATTAGAAAAGGAGATACAGAGTATTAAAGATGAAAATAACTGTTTGAAATTTAGAATTGGGCAAGGGGAAGCCAGTAAAGCTATGAGAGACCAAGAAATAATAAAACAGATTATAAAGAATGAAAAAACAGAACAGAATGTGAGACAAAAATGACAGATCTGGATAACAGATCAAAAAGAGAAAGTATAAGAATAATTGGACTGCCTGAAAAACTGTGACCAAAAAAAGAAGCTTGACACAATAATGCAAGAAGTAATGCAAGAAAATCATCCTGACTATGCCCAAAAAGTTATCAAACTGTGCATACCCTTTGATCCAGTAGTGTTACTACTGGGCTTGTCTCCCAAAGAGATCTTAAAGAAGGGAAAGCGACCTATATGTGCAAGAATGTTTGTGGCAGCCTTCTTTGTAGTGGCCAGAAACTGGAACCTGAATGGATGTCCATCAATTGGAGAATGGCTGAGTAAATTGTGGTATATGAATGTTATAGAATATTATTGTTCTGTAAAAAATGATCAGCAGGATGATTTCAGAAAGGTCTGGAGAGACTTAACATGAACTGATGCTGAGAGAAACAAGCAGGGCCAAGAGATCATTATATACTTCAACAACAATACTACATGATGACCAATTCTGATGGACCTGGCCTTCTTCAACAATGAGATGAAACAAATCAGTTCCAATAAAGCAGCAATGAATTGAACCAGCTACGCCCAGCAAAAGAACTCTGGGAAATGAGTATGAATCATAAAAGAATTCCCAATTCCTCTATTTTTTTCTGCCTGCATTTTTTATTTCCTTCACAGGTTAATTGTACACTATTTCAAAGTCTGATTCTTTTTGTACAGCAAAATAACTATATGGACATGTATACATATATTGTATTTAACGTATACTTTAACATATATAACATGTTTTGGCCAACCTGCCATCCTGGGGAAGGGGGTATTGGGAAGGAGAGGAAAAATTGTAACAAAAGATTTTGCAATTGTCAATGCTGAAAAACTACCCATGCATATATCTTGTAAATAAAAGGCTATAATAAAAAAAATAACATTTTCAACTCTCCAAAAAAAAAAATCATCCTGGAGTGATAGAATATGAGGGAAAAGTAGAAATAGAAAAAATCTACTGATCACTACTTCAGTGAAATTTTTTTGGGGAAATACATAAGAATATTATTGCCAAATTTCAAAATCCCCAGATCAAAGAGAAAATTTTACAAGAAACAAGAAAGAAACAATTCAAATATTCTGGAGCTAAAATTAGAATTGTACAAGACTTAGCAGCAGCCTCAATAAAAGACTGCAGGTCCTGGAATCATTTCTACCAACAATCAAAAGAACTAGGCTTGTGGGCAAAAATATCATATCCGACAAAACTATTTATAATATTGGAGAAGAAAAAATGAACATTCAGTGAATTTGAAGATTTTCAGGACTTTCTATCATTCAAACCCAAATTTAATAGAAAATTTTACATATAAATGTCAACATCAAAGCACAATTTCAAGGAACTCAACTTGGACAAATTTTTGTTTTGTTTTGTTTTACATGTATTTAAGATTGAAATCAACAATAGGGTGGCACAAAAAAAAGATTGGGACAGAGTTAAGGTAAAAGGAAGAATAGACACAGAAGCATTAGAAGGGGGAAGAGGGCACATAGTACTAAAATGCTATTCACTTCAGAAATGGGTTAAATAGACAACACTACATATATACCATAAAAGGTATAGTACCCTCCAAAATTTATAATGAAATGGGGGGGGGCAGGGATGAGCAGATAGGGAAGCAAAGGTGAAGGAAGAAGACAGGGGAGGTATCTATTTGGCTGGGGGGATGGAGGGAGAGTGGAGGGGTTAAATAATAGCAAGACAAGTAAAGGAGCAAAATTAAAACAAAGAGTCAACAGGAATAGGAAAGATATGTGTAGGTGAGGGGGCAGTGTGTGTATATATGTATGTGTATGTATATATCTATATATGTTGCATAAATACGTCCTTTCTTAACTATAGACTGCTTTGGGATGAGAGGATGAGAAGAAAAAAGGGAATAAAGTAAAAAAAAAAAGTATGTAGGAGAGAACAAAAGAACAATTTATAAGAAAGTAAAGAAAAGATGGACTTCATGAATATAATTTCTTCTACCAATATGTATATATATGTGTGTGTGTGTGTGTGTGTGTGTGTGTGTAAAATATGTGTATACTTTCTTGAGATGGTAATTTGCTGTTTTATATTTTGAATCCTCCCTGATGTTCTATTGGACACATGATAATATTCTCTTAAAAAAACAAACAAACAAAAAAAAACAACAACATTGTTTTGTATTCCTTTTCCATTTGTCTTTTTCCTTGTTTGTTTTTTTTAATCAAATAAAATATTTTAGGAGGAAAAAACAAAATTGGCTAAATGGGGAAAAAAAGGTACAGAATTTCACTGATGAAACATAAAACAAGTGGATGGCAGAATGGATTAGAAATCACAATCAATGTGTTGTTTACAAGCAACACACTTCAAACAGAAAGATACATACAATTAAAGTAAGAAGTTAGAACAGAAAGTATTATGCCTCATTAAATTAAAAAAATAGGGGCAGCAATGATGATTTTTGACAAGATAAAAGTAAGAGCCTAATTAAAAGAAACAAACAGAAAAACTACATTTTGCTAAAAGGCACATAGACAATGAAGTAATAATAATACAAAACTTATTTTTGCACCAAAATGCATATCATACAAAATTCTTTTGAAAAACTAATGAATTACAGAAGCAAGTAGATAATCAAATCATACTAGTGGAAGATTTCCACTTCCCCCCAATAAGAACTAGATAAATCTAAACATAAAATAAGTTATATAGAATGTAAAGAGAAGAATAAATTCTTGTAGACCTCTGGAGAAAATTGGATAGGCACAGAAATAATTATACTTTTTTTTCCCTTCAGTTAAACATTGTACCTTTATAATCATTTGCAATGTTTTAGGACTAAAAATCTTACAACCAAATGTAGGAAAGTAGAAATATTAAGTGTACTCTTTTCAGATCATTCTATAATAATAATTTTATTCAATAAGACTGTGAAAGCATAATATAAGCATTAATTAGAAACTAAATGATCTAATTCTAACAAATGAGAGAATCCAAGAACAAATCAAAAAAAAAAAAAAATCAAATTCATTAAAGAGAATTACAACAATGAGACAACAGACCAAAATTTTTATATTTGATAAACACAAAGATCTAACCTTGTTGAGTACAATCCCACCCCTGAGAAAGATTGCTAAAAACTGGAATGCAGATTGGAAAAATATAAGCATAGACCAATTTCTTACACCCTATATCTAGATAAGGTCAAAATGGATAAATGATATAAAGTGTTATATCATAAATAAATTAGAGGATCATAGAAAAATGTCCCTACCATATCAATGAATAAGGGAGGAGTTTAAGGAAATAAATGCATAATTTGATTACATGAAATTTCAAAAGGTGTGCACAAACAAAAGTAGTCAGTTATAATTAGAATGCAAACAGAAAACCAAAGGAAAAAATTATGCAGCTGTCTCTTTAAAAAATACTCATTTTTCAAAAAATATGGAACTGAGACAAATTTATGAAGAAAAATATGAATCATTATCCAACTTTTAAATGATCAAAGTATATGAGCACACTTTTTTTAGAAAGAAGAAAAAAATTCTCTAAATCATTTTTGATTGGAGAAATACAAGTTAAAACATTTCTGTGATACCACCTCAATTCCTTTATATTGGCTAATATGACAGAAAAAAAAAAAAGACAGGTGCCTTGAGGGGGTGTGGAAAATTAGAACATTAATGCATTGTTGATCAAGTTGTGAACTAGTCTAGCTATTTTAAAGAATAATTTTAAAGAATAGACTAAAAGTTAAATTGTGGTATATGAATGTTATGGAATGTTATTGTTCTGTAAGAAATGACCAGCGGGATGATTTCCAAAAGGTCTGGGGAGACTTACATGAACTGATGCTAAGTGAAATGAGTAGAACAACAATACTTTATGAGGATGTATTCTGATGGAAGTGGATATCTTCAAGAAGCTCTAACTCAGTTCCAATTGATCAATGATGGACAGAAGCAGCTACACCCAAAGAAAAAATACTGGGAAATGAATGTAAACTGCTTGCATTTTTGTTTTTCTTCCCAGGTTATTTTTACCTTCTGAATCCAATTCTCCTTGTGCAACAAGAGAACTGTTCGGTTCTGCACACATATATTGTATCTAGGATATACTGTAGCATCTTTAACGTGTATAAGACTGCCTGCCATCTAGAGGAGGGGGTGGAGGGAGGGAAGGGAAAAGTCACAACAGAAGTGAGTGCAAGGGATAATGTTGTAAAAAAAATTACCCAGGCATATGTTCTGTCAATAAAAAGTTAAAATTAAAAAAAAAAAAGAATATACCAAAAGTCTATAAAACTGTACATGCCCTTTGACTCAGCATAGCCATTACTTCATCTACATCACAAAGAGATAAAAGGAAATGAAAAAGTACCAATTCATACTTTTTGATGGCAAATAATTGGAAATTGAGAGAGTGTCCATTAATTGGAGCATGACTAAAAAGTTGTGATTATGATTATAGTGAGATACTACTGTGCTAAAAGAAATGATAAGGAGTATGGTCACAGAAAAATCTTCTAAGTCTTATGTAAGCCCAGACAAACTGAAAAGAGCAGAACCAGAAGGATATCAAACATAGTTACAGAAATTTTGTAAAGATGATTAATTGTGATAGGCTTAACTACTCTGATCAAGACAATCATCCCAGGCATTCTCAAAAAACTCATGATGAAAAATGTTATGTAATTCTAAAAAGAGAAAACTGAACAACGCTGAATGCACATTATTTTTTTTTTCTCTCTCCCCCTTTTTTTTCCCCAGAGGGAGAGTAGAAAGGAAAAACATTGATTCATAAAATATGTAATTAAACACAAATAAATAGGCTTTGGATATGAAATATAGGCACTTGACCTTAAGTGGAGATCACTTAGCAAAGGTGGAAAAATATATTTGACTATAGTTTTGCCAATATTAGTAAAAAGTCTCAACAGGAAAAGGCTTTTTAAGCAAGTTACTAGGAGAAGGAAAATGTAGATATGTACCATGCAGAGATTAGATGCACTGAACTGTGTGGGAGAAGGAAATAGCAGGAAAGACACCTATAGTCCCCCAAACAATATCAACTAAAGAAACATCAATGAACTTTTGGCTTCACTTATTTATACATAAATGCATAACATATGGTTAATGAGCATAGAGAATTAGAAAACAAAATGCTAGAGATCAACTTTGTCCTCATAGAAAAAACTGAGAATTGGTTTTAAGAGACCTATAACTGAAACATAACTCTGGATAGCTACACATAATTAGATGGTGCAGTGAAGGGAGGACTATGCTAGTATTCAGTAGGCACTTAATGAAACTTCTTCCCTTCCCCTTTATTTAAAGAGGAATAGGTGAGAGGGGAGGGAAATTCTTATAATTTAGAGGAAAAAAAGTATGTATGTGAGTATGCTATTTGAGAAACATTTTGAAAAGCACTTAATGGAGTTCAATATAGGCAAAATCACAAGTGATATTGTCAATGAATTAAACTATTAGCATCTAAAGAAGCAAGAAAAAACTGATATGAACTTTAGGAAACTGATCACAAGCCTGATATGCGGACAAAATATATTGGGGGACATGAATTACTTAAATAACTGTTGTATCTCTCTTTCTCTTTCTGTCTTCTTTGTCTCTGTCTCTATCTCTCCAAAATCAGATTAGCTAAAAATCTTTGACTTCCCATAGTGATTATTTTCTCCTCCAAGAGATAGATAAAGCAATGAGAAGACACCTGAATCTCAACTACAAAGTGAAACTACTTGGTAAATTAATCAGAATGGGAAATCTTGGGAGGTAGTGGCAATCCCATATTAGAACTGATGAGAAAACTCTTTTTTTAAAAACTTTTTTTATTATAATAACTTTTTATTGACAGAACCCATGCCAGGGTAATTTCTTTACAGCATTATCCCTGTACTCATTTCTGTTCCGATTTTTCCCTCCCACCCTCCATCCCCTCCCCTAGATGGCAAGCAGTCCTATATATGTTGAATATGTCATAGTATATCCTAGATACAATGTATATGTGCAGAACCAAACAGTTTTCTTGTTGCACAGGGAGAATTGGATTCAGAAGGTAAAAATAACCCGGGAAGAAAAACAAAAATGCAAGCAGTTTACATTCATTTCCCAGTGTTTTTTCTTTGGGTGTAGCTGCTTCTGTCCATCATTGATCAATTGAAACTGAATTAGGTCTCTTTGTCAAAGAAATGTATGTGCACCTGTATGTGCACAAATGTTTGTGGCAGCTCTCTTTGTAGTGGCCAGAAACTGGAAACTGAGTGGATGCCCATCAATTGGAGAATGGCTGAATGAATTGTGGTATATGAATGCTATGGAATAACATTTCTGTAAGAAATGACCAACAGGATGATTTCAGAAAGGCCTGGAGAGACTTACACGAACTGATGCTGAGAGAAACGAGCAGGATCACGACAAAACTTCAACAACAATAATTATATGATGACCAATTCTGATGGACCTGGCCATCCTCAGCAATGAGATGAACCAAATCAGTTCCAATGGAGCAGTAATGAACTGAACCAGCTATGCCCAGGAAAAGAACTCTGGGAGATGACTAAAAACCATTACATTGAATTCCCAATCCCTATATTTTTGCCCACCTGCATTTTTTATTTCCTTCACAGACTAATTGTACAATATTTCAGAGTCCAGTTCTTTTTGTACAGCAAAATAACAGTTTGGTCATGTATACTTATTGTATATCTAATTTATATTTTAATATATTTAACATCTACTGGTTATCCTGCCATCTGGGGGAGGGGGTGGGGGCTAAGAGGGGAAAAATTGGAACAAGAGGTTTGGCAGTTGTCAATGCTGTAAAGTTACCCATACATATAACCTGTAAATAAAAGACTATTAAAATTAAAAATAAATAAAAAATGAAATAAAAACATTTTCAGATTTATTGTGGAAAGGGGGGAACATCAAAATTGGAATAAGCCTATTTTTGGTGGATGAAAGAGTGATAATGAATGAAAGAAAACAGAACTATTCAATTCTTGTTCCATTTTGCTTTGTCAAGGAGAATTTGTAAGGTTTGGACAAAACAAAGGGACAAAACAAAACAAAACAAAAAAGATTAATAGGGAGTTGAAACATAAGATAAGAAGGGAGAAATAAAAAGAGAACATTTAAAGAGAGCATTCCAAATACCTGGTTGTATTCTTGGACTTCATTAGTCTCAAAATCTTATCAACCTGCAAGATCACATCAACTCTGAAACCCACACTGTTAACACTACCTGAGTACAGCCTCAAGTAAACTGAGGCCTGTTGAAGATCCTAGCTTAAAAAGGCCAAAGACTCCCATTTTATCCAGGGCCATCTCCAGTTGTTTTGATTTAAAGGTGGTCACTGGACCTAGATTCACAGCTCCACCAACAATGAATTCATGTACCTATTCCTTCAACATCAACTTTTGTGGATCTTTTGTCATCTTTGCTGACATGCTTGGTCTGAGATAAAACTTCAGAGTTCATTTGATTTGGATTTCTCATATTAGTGATATGGAAATTTCTTTTATGTAATTAGTTGATAATATATTTTTTAGGAACTGTTTGTTCATGTCCTTTGATCACTTATCTGTTAAGCAATGATTTGTGGATCTTATATTTCTGTTATATCTGCTTCTATAACTTCAATTTTAAAAAAATTCTCGATAAGCAAGCATTTTTTTTCTCTTTCACTCAAAGCCCAGAACCTTTCATCTCTACTTTAATGCTTTCCTTGATGACTCTCCTCCACATTATTATTTTTTGACCTCCTATAGTTAGTTGTTAAGGACCACGCCTAAGTGTGAAGGGGCAGGTCAGTTCTCCAAAAGCCCCCACAGCTGTGAATCATAACAATCCTAAGGAATTGCAAATCAGCCTTTACTAACACAGAAGTTGCTTGTGGATTGGGGATGCAATAAATTTGAGGCAAGAGGGAAGAGGAGAGAGGTCATACAATGCAACTGCTTCTTATTCTCCTTGTATCATTATCATCCTCTGAGTTGGATCCCCAGAAGCCACTGGCATGTGGCTCCCATAACATCCAGCAGCAAATTGCTCCCTTGACAATTAGTAGCATAGAACTTACCACTCATCTGTTCTCTTATTTTTCATGTGCATTTGACATTTCTCTTCAAGAATTCTGTAAAACATAAAGCCAAAATCTCAATAAAATGGGTGTGGTTATTGCCCTTTGCAAAAGAAGGCAGTGGATTTCTAAGACCATCTTATTTTACCCCCTCATTGATTTGCCTTTTTTTTCCATCTCTTCTGTCCATATACTGGGCAGAGTTTCTGGACATTTTGTTTGGCTTTATCTAAAACCACACACTGATTTTTTAATGTCTCTCTACAAAGAGAGAAGAATGGCTAGCTTCACCCCATCCCTATGTTGTACATTCAGATCTCTTCTTTATTAATCTATGGATTGTATTTCTTATCTGTTTTAGATACTTCTAAAATTTTTCCAAACATAATAATCCTTTACCTCATAGATATTATCCATCTCCATCTTCTAGAATCAGTCATTTCTGCTTTGGATTGGGTTAATGACTAGATAATATGATTCCATTTGTTTCTTAAAATAAACAAACATTAATGTCTTCTCATATATGGATGGATTTCCTCCCCAACAATCCATTTAATAATCATTCTTCCCTATCTCAATCTTTTACTTCCAACTAAATGATACATTTAGGACTCAATATCTTTCATTTCTTTAATATCATTTAATTTCATTAATTCTTCAAAGCATCCTTCTTTAGAGCAGATATAACTATTTTAATATTATATATATGCAATATGTTGCATATAATACATATATATTTAAACTATATAGTATAGAGAAACTGAGTGACTTACCTAAGATTATATAACTATTCAGTAATTTAAGGGAAAGAGAAAAATACATCTCTTCATCATAGCAGCTGTCACTCTGCTAACCTATGGCTACAGACCTTCCTGACATACTTTAGATTTTGCTCTGGAGCTAACTTCCAGACTCGTATGCTGGAGGCTACTAGCTTTTTGCTTCTCCTTTTGAGTTATCTCTTCATTTATCATTTTACTATGGCACCTACCATGGCTCTAGACTCACATGTAGAAGGCAGACCTTTTAAACCTGCCATAAATCAGACACATTTTACCTTGCTGTTGTCTGTGGTCTTTGAAAAATCTATTTTTTAGTTAAGACATTTTTCTTAGGTGAGTAAAAGTCTCTTCTAACTTTAATGAAAACATTAAGCTCAATTTCATCAGATTTTTCCTTTACCACAAGGTCTCTCTTGCAGAGTGAATATCTTTGGTCCAACTAGTGACAAGGAGCACAATTTTTTTTCCGTTTCTCTCCCTACTCTTTCTCTATTTCCCCAGCTTCCTTGTTTCCAATTCATATATGGAATTTTAAAAATGTATATTTCTTTTTTTTAATAGCCTTTTATTTACAGGATATATACATGGGTAACTTTACAGCATTAACAATTGCCAAACTTCTTGTTCCAATTTTTCACCTCTTACCCCCCCACCCCCTCCCCTAGATGGCAGAATGACCAGTAGATGTTAAATATATTAAAATATAAATTAGATACACAATAAGTATACCTGACCAAAACGTTATTTTGCTGTACAAAAAGAATCAGACTCTGAAATATTGTACAATTAGCTTGTGAAGGAAATTAAAAATGCAAGTGTGCATAAATATAGGGATTGGGAATTCAATGTAATGGTTTTAGTCATCGCCCAGAGTTCTTTTTCTGGGCATAGCTAGTTCAGTTCATTACTGCTCCATTAGAAATGATTTGGTTGATCTCGTTGCTGAGGATGGCCTGGTCCATCAGAACTGGTCATCATATAGTATTGTTGTTGAAGTATATAATGATCTCCTGGTCCTGCTCATTTCACTCAGCATCAGTTCGTGTAAGTCTCTCCAGGCCTTTCTGAAATTATCCTGTTGGTCATTTCTTACAGAACAGTAATATTCCATAATTTTCATATACCACAATTTATTCAACCATTCTCCAACTGATGGACATCCATTCAGTTTCCAGTTTTTAGCCACTACAAAAAGGGCTGCCATGAACATTCGTGCACATACAGGTCCCTTTCCCTTCTTTATAATCTCTTTGGGATATAAGCCCAGTAGTAACACTGCTGGATCAAAGGGTATGCACAGTTTGATAACTTTTTGAGCATAGTTCCAAACTACTCTCCAAAATGGTTGGATTCATTCACAACTCCACCAACAATGCATCAATGTCCCAGTTTTCCCACATCCCCTCCAACAATCATCATTATTTTTTCCTGTCATCTTAGCCAATCTGACAGGTGTGTAATGGTATCTTAGAGTTGTCTTAATTTGCATTTCTCTGATTAATAATGACTTGGAGCATCTTTTCATATGACTAGAAATAGTTTCAATTTCTTCATCTGAGAATTGTCTGTTCATATCCTTTGACCAAAAAATGTATATTTCTAAAAATCTTGGCATATCTCTTCACCATTACTAAAACTGTGCATAGATTCATCAAAGCTCTCTCTGCCTCATTCTTCATCTGTCTCTCTTCCATTCACCTCAGTAGGAGGGAGAATAAGTGGATGGTGGAAGAAATATTCTAAAGATAACACTTCAATAAAAAGAAGATATTCAGAAAGAGAAAGGGGTAATTTAACAATAATGGAAATAACCACATTTTTTAGTACGTGTAGCTCCCCAGAAACTTGAAACTATCATTGTATATCATTCACTCTAAAATATTTTGGGATTCTGAAACAAAGAGGAAGATACTAAATCCTGAAGAAGCTTTCATATATTGTCTTTGTAGAAAGAATAAAGTGGAAAATCAAACTAATGACCTTGCCTGAACGTAACCCTGATTTCTCAAAGAAGTTGCCACAGAAGTACAATTTTTGAGGGGTTATACTAAAATGAACAGTTTTAGGTTGAACCAGAATAAGGTATGCAGTTATTACCTGAGGACCAATCTAACAAAGTTTAGAAAGCTCATCATCAAAAAGTTTGGACATTAGGTAATGATTATCTATCATGTGGGTTTGTGTATGTATGTGTCTTTTTGACACAGTGACTTATGAATGCAGGAAGACCACTTATTGACTAGTATAAGGAACAGATCATTATAAGTTAAAAGGAGAGAATACCCACATGAAATAAAACTATTCATGTTTTGAAGCATGAAAGCAAGGCTTTGTAAATTATTAAGTCATTGATAAATGTGAATATTAATCCATTAACAAAGATAAAATGTCTTTGTCTATTTGTCTAGTCATTTACCTCAGTTCTCCAATTCATTTAATTTTATTTCATAGTTAATCAACAAGTATTTAATAAAGGCTTGAGCCTACAGTGTAACAGGTATCATGATAACTAAGCATTAAGGATACAAAGACAAGCTAAACAGCTCCTGTACTCAAGATTTCTTTCTAATTGGAGACATGGTAGATACATATATCTATATATAGATATATAATAAATGCAATGTCTTTTTATGAGAGAGGACACTTACTCCTGAATTAGAAAAGGCTTTATAAAGAAGGTAACAATTGAGCTGACTCTTGAAAAAAATCAGTGATTCCAAGAAGCAGAAAGTCGAGGGAGAGCATTCTAGCCATAAGTGATAATCAGTGAAAAGACTTGTATAGGATCACAAAAGCTCAGAGTTGTAAGGTAACAGCTACCCTGTGTTACAGTGTCTGAGGCTGGACTTGAACTCAGGTCCTCCTAATATCAGGGCTGGTGCTCTATCCACTGCACCATCTAGTTGATCCTATTGAAATATATTAATGGAAAAAAAAGAAATACATTAATGGGTAAAAGCTACTAAATTCTGAGAAGGCAAATTTCATTTTAAGATAGTTCTATTTGTTAAAGAAATATCCTTATCATTCATCTCCATCTTCAACTTAGTTTGGACTTTAATACTTAGGCCATTATTTTAACATATAACAACTCTTTTGTATTTACCCTCAACTATGTGAGATGATTTCCAGATATTAGATCTAAGTTAATAACAGATGGACATCAGATACAAGCTACCATAGAAGCCCAGAATCATGTGAAAATAGTATAATGCATCAAAGATCCATAACTGTAGGAATCCTGGGTCAGAATTGCCTTCTATGTCCAGATTCCTAAATTTCTTCCCTTTCATGTATGCCTCCATAGTGCATTCTTTGACTGTCCCTCTGTGTATGGACATTCAGTGGTTCTGATCCTTTAATAAGGAGAAGGGACCAAATGCAGATAGAGATTCACACTAAAGAGATTTTATTTAAGAGCAAATCCTAATCAGCACATCACCACTTTGTTAAGAGGTCTGACCTCCTACTTTGGAAATGATTCCTTTACTGCTATTTAATTCCTCCCTCTTCTAGTTCCTGATCCTGCTTTCTATCATAAGTAGTTGGCCTATTTCCATTGATATGGTATCTTCTCTCTATTACTCTCTCTTTTTAATCTAGATTTAAATGTAGAATGGCTTCCCCTGTTTTCCAGGTGTGTGTGTGTGTGTGAATACATATATAATCTTCTAATTTTAAGTCTCAAGAATATTCATATTGATCTTTGCTCTGCAACAATTGCTTTTATTACTCCCTTATTCGAAATGTTCTTCTTTTTCAACATTCTTTCACCATAGTCCAAATCATATCTCTACTACTAAGCTTTCCTCAGATATTAATCTTCCCCTCTGACTACCTTCTGCATACTCGGCACAAATTTTGTAAATGTTTGTTACTTACTTGTTATCAACCTCCATTTTAATGTGAACTCCTTGGGATCAGAGACATTTTTTGCATCTCTTTGTATTCTTAGAACACAGCACTGTGTTTGAAACATAGTAAGCACTTAATAAATGCTTAGTGTCTGACTGACTGACTAAATGCCTCTGTGCTAATTTCTGTTCTTAGCACTGATGCCCAGTTCCTTTTAATGCATAGCAAACATCTGTTCCTTCCTGCTGATAGCCCAAGCATCTATTCCCCCCTTGTTAATGTCAGTTGTTTTAGCATTAAACTCCAAAGCTTTCATGATATTAGGTAGACTGTCTGAAGGACCTGGGCAAGTTTAACCTGGAGAAGAGAATACTGGGGTGAGGGGAGGAAGGGCATGTTAGTGTTTCTCAAATATTTGGCATGTAGGACCAGGATTTAGATTCACCTTTAAGCAAATGACTTCAAGATTTATATAGACAGCCCCAACTTGTCTGATTCTCAGTTCCAAATGATTTAGTACTATAAGAGTTTTACAAAATGTCTCCTGTAATTAGAACAAGTAGCATGATCTCAATTTACAAATAATGGTTAGGGAATGTTGGACTTCAACCATAACCTGCTCAACACTACTCTCAATATGTAACTAACTCTTCCTCAATTATTCAATCTTATTTTCTTTATGTGTGTATGTGTGTGTGTGCATTGTCTTCTACTGCTATAATATAAACTCTTTGAAGACAAAAAATGTCTTTCTTTTTGCTTATATTTGCATTCTCATTTCCTGGCATATAGTTGGTTTTTAATGTTTTATCCATCTATATACCTATAATCTATCAACACACACACACAAATATATATTATATTGTATTATATTGTATGTGTATATTATATATATATATATATGTATATATATATAAAATCTTCTAATTTGAATTCATAAGAACACTCATACTGATCCATGCTCTGACACACTTGCTTGTATTGCTCCCTTTTTGGAAATGTTCTTCTTTTTCATTATAATAAATATCACATGTCTATTACAAAGCTTAATTCGAACTTGTTTCCTCTTTTTTGAAGCCTTTTAACCAAATGTTTCATTTATACAATTTGGGTTTTTCTATTTTTTTTCCACATTTGTCTTCTCCAACTAGATGATGAGGTGCTTGAGGTAGTCACTATTTTAATACTTCCATTTTAACTCTCATAGTACTAAGCACCTTATAAGTGCATAGTAAATATTTGATTTAAAAAAAATTCTGAATGATGCATCAGATCAACTCTTTGTAGCCTCATTTCACCATTTATATCTATGACATTAACCAAGTCATTTCTACTCTCTGAGTCTTTGCTTCTTTTTTCTGTAAAGTGGTGACAATGCTTGCTACCTAGAATTGGATTAAATGAGAATTTGACTGAAGAATACCCAATAACTGTAAAATAAGTATAAATGTAAGTAATTATCATGAAAGTAAACTTAGAAGATAAAACAGAAAATGAGTTTTTTTTAATTTCACATGTTTATGTGCAGAACCTCAATAATGGCATTTTATGACTGGGATGGGGTCCACCTAACTGGAGATGGGAATTGGGAGAGTAAAAAGAAAGGAAGCTCCATTGCAGGGATGTGGGGGTGGCAGGAGATATTATCTCCTATTCACCCAGGTCCCAAAATGTGTCAAGGCTCTTAATCAACCAGGAAGTAGCTTTCTATTTTATGTGACTATTCTTGAGAATCAGTTAATTATGTCAGTTGTCTCATGTCTTATGTCACCTGGCATCTAAAATACCTGATGTCTAGAATATGTAGTATTATGTAAAACAGCAAAAAGATAATACATGTTAATGAGGAGGGAGCTAAGGTAGTGCAACTTTTAAAAAACAACCTTTTAAAGTATTATAATAG
Source organism: Sarcophilus harrisii (assembly GCF_902635505.1). Taxonomy (NCBI): domain Eukaryota; kingdom Metazoa; phylum Chordata; class Mammalia; order Dasyuromorphia; family Dasyuridae; genus Sarcophilus; species Sarcophilus harrisii. The sequence continues at coordinate 373,109,621 of NC_045426.1, read as the reverse complement.
AATATAAACCTGGAAAAGTTCTGAGAAATAATCTAAATACAAAACTGGTCAATTTCATTTGGGGAGGGAAGTTAACTACAACTGGGATCATATATTTCTGAAAATAGATTAGAAACTATTATATAACTTTTAGAAACTGAGGTTATATGACCTCCTCATACCTATAGAACTCAGAAAAAGGACTTGAATCCAAATCTTCCAACTATAAGACCAGTCATTTAACCACTATATCAGCAGATCTCTTGGCTCCATTTTACAGAGGATAAAAGTGAAGATATCAAATAGGGAAATGACTTTTCAAAGATGCGAGTAAAACATTCTTTCAATTTGTATTGAAAATGAAGTTAAGCTAAGATAGAGCACAGATTTCATTTATTTATTGACTATTAGTGTATTAAGGGAACTTATAAGCCATCTTGACAAAATATCCCCCCTCCCACAATTTTATGAATAAGGAAAAAAAAAGGCCCAAGTTTTATCTGATAGGTATTAAAAACCAGGTTTACTGACACCGAGAAAAGAAGAAGGAATTGTAATGTTCTTTGTTGGTTTTCTGGAGTCTTTGGGCAGCCTTCCTTTCTGTAGAATAATCACCACAAGAATAGCCAGGTGTTGAAGTCCAAAGTCCAAATCCTTTATTATCTCTTTCAAAGTCTTGTCTCCTTTCCTGGGCCCTGGTTAACTTTCTTAAAGGCCTTCTGGAGTCTTGGTTTCAGTGGAGAAAATGAAGGAGGAGAGCTTGCCACCAATGGTGATGTGAGATGGAGTGAATGAATGTGAGTACAAAGGCTTGTGCTTCAGTCTCCAGTCCACTTCTCTTCCCTAGCTCTGAATGAATGTGGCTGAGGCTCCCTGCTTATATGCTCCACACTGAGTATAAACCAATCATTATATTACTAGGAAACCATTATTTGTTATAAGATTAAATCAATCATACTGAACTAGAGAACTATTACTCACCATGCTAAACTAGATAACCATTGCCTCATCAATTCCACTGAATTAGCACCGTGTAAGAATCCTCGTTTCAAGTTCATAGTTCTGGCCCATAACAAGGAACTAAATGCTACAAAATTTTATGGCCAACCATGGCATCTGGGCTCTGAAGAAGAGTTGACAAAACATAGTTCATTTCTTTTATTGAAATTATAAAGGCTATTGATACAGAATATAATCAGACATTGTTGATGTGTTAGTCCATTTTGCTGAACTGCTTTTTTCTCTTTTTAATCTTTTTTATAAGGAGTCTCTCACAGGGGACGAAACTCTCAGTCTCCTCACTAGGAAAATAAGGCCATTATAGTCAGCACTGAGAGATCTGATTTGCAGGAATTATACTTATGACTGAACTTCCCCCACTGTAAGGCTAAGATGGAGTTCAGTTTCTACCAGTCATTGCCTCCAACATTCTGTTTCTGCCATATTATACCTAGGACTGATCTATTATCAGATTCTATGCACCCATCTTCCTTTAAGAAATATAACTTCTTTAGGAAAATTGCTGTACCTGACACAAAATCTTAGCTGTCCTAACCTAGATCCACCTTTATGCCTGAGTATTGTGGTAATCAGAAAGAATGCATGTTTGAGAAGAAGTGCAGAAAATAGAAGTACTTAACTGTAGAAAACTAGAAGATATTGTCTATTTTCATTTTCATAGTCAATTTACATAGTAAAGGGGAAGGTAGCATTTATGAGTAGAGAGGGCACTGGATTTGAGATCAAAGAATCTGACCTCATTTCCCAGATCTACTACTTATATGAGTAAGCTGTGTCCTCTCTCTAGACCTGTTTCCTCATCTGTAAAATTAAATGATTTAATTGGGTGACCTCTTAGTTATTTTCTATCCCTAAATCCTCTGATCTTATGACTTATCTTTTCATCTTCTAACTATATAGGATTAAAAGACTCAGAACTGAATGAGATCTAAGAGGTCATCTAATTCAAATGTTTAATTTTACAAAGGAAAAAAACTGAGTCCTGGGAAATTAAAGTGACCAAAATTTAATTTAAAGTACATAATTTATATATATATATATAACATATACATATATGTATATGTATATAAATATATGTGTAAGTATATAAGTTAAAGTATAAAGCATATAGCAAGATCAGCAAGTCAAACATGGGTCTCCTGAATTCATTCTCATGTTATATTATTATATAAAGTGTACATTAAAAACAGGCACCATTCAGCACTGTGTAAGGACAAATATCCAAAGAAAGAAATTTTGGAATGGAGATGTTCACTAAATCACAGGATCATAGAGTCAGAGAGGAAGATCTAAAAGGGAACTCAGAAAGCAAGTTACCTTCCTTGTTTTAGAAATGAGGTGTGACACAGGAATGTTAGATTACTTGTCCAGGGTCACAGGTAGTAACTGTAATCTAGTGTTTTTGGATTTTTTTCCTTTTGGTTTTGTTATTTATTTTTATTGTTGTTTCCCTGTTAGAGAAGCTTTTTAGGCAAAACACAGATGCCCACTTGTCAGTGATGGTAGGGACAGAAATCTTTCCATGGAATTAATTGAACTGGATGTCCTATGAGATCTTTTCCAACTTGGAAGTTCTTGGTTTCTGTAACTGTAATCTCACTCCAGGTATCAGTGATCATTCGTCACAAGAAATATTGGAAGCAGCTAGGCAGCACAGGGGATAGATAGATAGTGATTACATTGAATGGTTTCTGAGGTCCTATCTCTCTAGGTAGTTTTAATTTGATCCTTGAGGAAGGGAGGGATAATTTGGTTCCCTTCCCTCAAATCAATGTAAGGAATGGATGGCCAATCATTAAGGGTTAATATGTGAATATTATTAATAATATAATATTAATAACCCACATGCACTTTTGAAGCATACACATCTATCTCTGATTGAAGTTAGGTGACACCATGGAGAGGGCATTCGAACTGGAGTTAGGAAGATCTGAATTCAAATCCTGCCTTGGATGCTTGTTCACAGTGTGATCCTAAGCAAGTCATTTTGCCTTTTTCAGTCTTGGTTTCCCCATCTATAAAATGTTGGTAATAATAGCACATTCATCACTGCGTTTCTGTTAAGAAGTACTTTGAAAGCATTATGTAATGCTAGCTATTATGGAAAAGAACCCCTTTGGTGGTCTTTCTCTAATCATATCACATTGCTAACCAAATAGTTCACATGAATCATTCCACTTAAGAACATATAGAAAGTGGGGGAGAGGTCTTTTTTATTTCAGTCAATCAATTAGGCCCAACTGACAGTAGAACTCAGGGTCACTAGAATCATAGAACTGGAGTTGGAGAGGACTTACAATTTACAATTTCTTCTCAAATTTTTTTATTGTTCATATGAAAAAATGTGTTAAAGTGGTGAGGGAACTTGACATAAATATTAAGCATTAGAGCTGGTACTTCAATCCATTCCTATGATTTGTAGATCCCATGTTCTTTATACTACTCCAGATTCTTCTTCCAGTTTATTGTCTTCATTGAGAGGTACAGGAGAAAAAACAGAAAAAGAAACAGATAGATACAAAGATAGACAGTCAATGACACTAAAAAGAAATAGAGATGGAGAAATAGAAATAAAGCCAGAGACACAGGAGAGAGACAGAGAAAAATAAAGAAAAGAGACCAGAACCAGAGAAACATAGAGACATACACAAAAAGAAATAGAGAGAGAAAGAGAGAGAAAGAGATGGAAAAGAAGAAAAGAAAATGTATTTGTGAAAGAGAGGAAACAGCCGTGCAGAGCTAAGCATTAGCAATACTGTATATTGAAATCATTACCATGCTTTTCAAGTACTGATCAGCAAGGAAACATGAAAGACTCAAAATCAAAAGTATCCATTTTGTTCCCCATCCAAGTCAGGAAGAGTTCAAATTGATTTTCATCATCCTCAAATCTCTATACTTTCTGGAATTTACAATGAAAGTTGTGAAGTATCCAAGGAAAGACTGCTCTGAGACTTCCATCAAACTTGGAAGCCTTCAGAGAGTCATACTTCTGGTGGGTGAGATGAACACTGGAATGTCTGGGGCTTTTCCCAGTCAGAATATTTTGTCATCCTTTCATTGCTTCTTGTTTCCTCCTTCCAAAATGGCCTTCTGCCATGAACCATAGTCCACCCATACAGACTGCAATCAGTTTCCATGCACATTGCTGCTTTGGCATAGGTACCACCCTTCATGATTTAGGGCATTGGTCTCACATTTGTGATAATATATCAAAGGTCTTGCTGCATTTCTATTCCAAGTAAAAGTATGTAAAAGATCCATAGCAGCTTTGCTCTATTTTGTGTAAATTGAATTCTCTGTCAATTCTCAGCCTCTCCTAAGGAATGAGCATGAGCAAATCCATTCCCCATGGTTCTTTAAGGGGTTGATTCAGCCCTAGGGACCAGAGACCTTCCAAATTTGAAGATTGGCATTCTCTTTGCTCTAATACATAATACAGAAGGAATAGAGGGAGGAAGGGAAAGAAAGAGGGAGAGAATAAAGAGAGAGAGAGAGAGAGAGAGAGAGAGAGAAAGAGAGAGAGAGAGAGAGAAGAGAGACAAGGGGGAAGGAGGGAAAGAGAGAGAAAGAGAGAAAGTTCAAACATGGGAGTTTGAAATTCCATTTAAAAACCATTTTTATAAGGTTGGTTTCTTCTACCACTTCCAATCCTGATTACAAATTTTGTCATTGTCATCAATTTTATATATTTAAATTTCTGAGTCAGGCATTCCTGCCTAAGATACTAAGTAGAGAAAATCACAGATTTGGGAATTCTTTATTCCATAAAAAAATGAAGAATAAACAGAACTACAAACACTGGTAGATTTAGAGCCAATGTAAAGAAAAAGCTCTTAATAATTAAATCTATCCAAAAATATAATTGACACTTCTAAATGTAGTAGGTTGCCCATCACTAAAGGTTTGTGGGAAGGAGAAATTCATTTTGAATTATTTTGTTTTTTTCCCTGGATGGAAACTTATCAGAGATACTATCGAATATATCAGTTCATTGGGCATGTACTAGATAGCATCACAAGAACCTTTTTCTCTGAAATTCTGTGAGCCTGATTAATATTCTTTTTTATGTAAAAAATCTTTCTGCTAATAAAATTATGTTTTGAATGGTCACTTGTGACCTAGAAGCAAATCTTCAGAGCCCCTATGTAATCATTAAAAACACAACAAAATCTGAACCCAATTTACTATACCAGATTTTGGAACCATTAAATGCTTGTACCAAGCCAGATTGTTGGCTTCCTGAAGGCACAAACAAGGTATTTCACTTCTTTGATATTCAGTGCTAAGGATATAAAAGAAACAATAAATATTTCTTCATTGATTATAAAAAGAATTCCTTTCTAATGAGGCACTAATTTGAATCCCATACCCTAAGAGATGATTATACACCATGTAGTATGACTCTGTTTTTGTTAACGTGTTAATTGACTGTCCCAATGGGGGAGGGAAAATCCTACCTTCTAATTCTTTTGCAATCCCTAAAATGGCTAGCAAAATTAGCACTCAATTATTAATGTTTCTTTTTAATTGATCATATCTGTAATATACCAATGAGTTTTACACTTTACCTCCTATATAATTATTTTCACCATATAGAATCATTAATTTCCTCCAGCCTATGAGTCCTTTGCCTCATTCTGTCTGAAGTCTTTCCTGTTTTCAACAGCTGGTAAGGCTCTTCCTTTCTTAAAATTATTGTATATTAGTCTGTATATATTATTTACTCATCTATATACAACTCATATCCCCCTAGAAGAATTTGAGTTTCTTGAGGTCAGAAAAAATTTCATTTTTGTATGTGATTGCTTAGCATCTAGGGTCATGTCTCTCACATGGATGTTTAATAAATTATTTTGATCTCAAAAACTTTGGTGGATTCATTTCTATATAAATTATTCTGAAATCTACATCTCTAGCCCTAATGCTTTTCAAGTTATAACCCCATATATCTAATTATGGACATCTCTACTCAGATATCCTCTAGATATCACATAGTTAAATTTTCGAAAATGAACTCATTATTTTTCCTCCTTATTCCACTTCCCCTAATTTCCAATTTAGGGTCCCATCAGCAAGCTGTATTTTAAATCTAGGAGTCATCTTTGACTATTTAATATTCACTCCAAGTCACCCACCATCTAGTGAATTGCTAAAATTTGTCTATTCTCTGTCCTCAACATATCTTGCAATCATTCCCTTCATTTTACTCACACCTTAGTCATCCTGGATGAGGTCTTCATCAGTTTTTCCCTAGATTATTATGACAGTTTTCTAATTTGTCAATAGGATCATTAAAAGAGTTCTGTTGGCTAACACAACTTTTTATTATGGATAAAGAACCACAGAGGCAAATTCACTCATTGGGAAAAGAATAAAAGTAAGATTTGCTTAGATATATCTATTGAAATAAATAGAATTGAATCAAATGTATTCTAGGATGCCTAGATCCAATCTCTTCAATGTCCTATCCCTTTTAGCTGACTTAGATATCACTTACTACCAGGAAATATGTTTTAAAAGAGAAGCCTGTGGAAAATCTTTTTTTTTAATTTTTAAAGTTTTTTATTTTCAAAACATATGCCCAGATAATTTTTCAGCATTGACCCTTGCATAGCCGTGTGTTTCAAATGTTCCCCTCTTTCCCTCCACTCCCTCCCCTAGATGGCAAGCAATCCAATATATGTTATACATGTTAAATATATATGTTAAATTCAATATGTGTAAGCATATTTACACAATTCTCTTGCTGCACAAGAAAAATCAGATCAAAAAGGAAAGTAAATGAGTAAGAAAATAAAATACAAACGAACAACAACAAAAAGAGTGAGAATGTTATATTGTGATCCACATTCACTTCCTATAGTCCTCTTTCTGGTTATAGATGGCTCTCTTTGTCAGAAGATCATTGGAATTGGCATCAGTCATCTTATTGTTGGAAAGAGTCACATTTATCAGAATTCATTATCATATAATATCAATGTTGCCACATACAATGTTCTCCTGGTTCTGATCATTTCACTCAGCATCAGTTCATGTATGTCTCTCTAGGTCTCTCTAAAATCATCCTCCTGATCATTTCTTATAGAATAATAATATTTACATAACATTCATATACAGAAACTTGTTCAGCCATTCTCTAATTGAAAGGTATCCACTCAGTTTCCAGTTTCTTGCCACTACATAAAGGGCTATCACAAACATTTTTGCACATGTTGGTCCCTTTCCCTTATGAAGAGTCTTAAGTACTAGAGGGTTTCATTTGTGTTTTTGGAAGTTATACAGAGGTAGAAAATTTCCTTTGGTCTTATTCTAGCTAAAATCCCATGACTCCTCATTCATATTGTAGAGCTAAACTTGGAATACCAGAATACAGTTCTCCCTTGGGCACCATGGACTTTATATATCTCAGATTGGTGCTTTTTTCAAGTCCTTCTCTCAAATCCTACTCCCTCCTCTTTAAAAGACTTAGATCAAAAGAAGAGAAAAATGATGTGGGTATTCACTAATAGTAATTAAGACTAATCAGAGTTTTATTTAAGAACACATACATACGCACAGAAAGAGAGAGAGAGAGCGTGCTTGAAATTTTCCAAACTAGAATTCCCCATCAAGATATAGTCTAGTACATTTTCTAGATCTGTTTGTAAAGGTGAACTTACTAAATTGCTTCTCAATACTATGTCACCTTGGGTTCAGTCCTATTGATTTTTATATGACTGTAAGCAAATACCTGAGTGTTTTGTTTATTTTTTTTTCTTTTTTTTTATTTTATTATTTTTTTTTAATTTAATAGCCTTTTATTTACAGGATATATACATGGGTAACTTTACAGCATTAACAATTGCCAAACCTCTTGTTCCAATTTTTCACCTCTTACCCCCCCACCCCCTCCCCTAGATGGCAGGATGACCAGTAGATGTTAAATATATTAAAATATAACTTAGATACACAATAAGTATACATGACCAAAACGTTATTTTGCTGTACAAAAAGAATCAGACTCTGAAATATTGTACAATTAGCTTGTGAAGGAAATCAAAAATGCAGGTGTGCATAAATATAGGGATTGGGAATTCAATGTAATGGTTTTTAGTCATCTCCCAGAGTTCTTTTTCTGGGCATAGCTAGTTCAGTTCATTACTGCTCCATTAGAAATGATTTGGTTGATCTCGTTGCTGAGGATGGCCTGATCCATCAGAACTGGTCATTTAATAGTATTGTTGTTGAAGTATATAATGATCTCCTGGTCCTGCTCATTTCACTCAGCATCAGTTCGTGTAAGTCTCTCCAGGCCTTTCTGAAATCATCTTGTTGGTCATTTCTTACAGAACAGTAATATTCCATAATTTTCATATACCACAATTTATTCAACCATTCTCCAACTGATGGACATCCATTCAGTTTCCAGTTTTTAGCCTGAGTGTTTTGTTTATGCCTTGGATGAAAGTCTGCAGAATATACATCTAAAACTTTGGAGGAATTTAGGGGCCCTTTAATCCAATTTATGTATTTTACATATGGAGGAACTACAGCTGAGAAAGGTCACATAACAAGTGAGAATGGAGAAATTTGAACCCAAGTTCTCTGATTCCAAATCTTTTGGCTGTGTGTAACATTATATCTACTCTCTATTTTTATTTCTTTGGAAAGCTAATGTTTGAAAGATCTAGAAAGGAGCTTTGGGATCCATGAAAGAGATTTCATTGTTCCCAGGTTAGGTGCACCTTTTACTACCTACACTTCCTTTGGACAACTTTCCCTAGGCTTCAGTTTCCTCAACTAAAATAAGGGTATTGAACTAAGTTATTTTTAAATTCCTTGATAACTCTATAGTTCTAGTTTTATGATTACAATTAATTTATAAGCATAAATGATAAAATTATTAGGAGGAAAAAACAAAGATTTGAATATATTTCTTTCTTCATAATAAACTTTTTAATAGCTTTTTATTTTTCCAAGTACATGCAAAAATAGATTTTAGCATTCACCTTTGCAAATATTTGTATTCCAAATTTTTCTCCCTTTCTCTCTCCTACACTCTTCCATAGACAGCAAGAAATCCAATATAGGTTAAACATGTACAATTCTTCTAAACATATTTCCATATTAGTCATACTGCACGAGAAAAATCAGATCAAACAACAACAACAAAAGTGAAAATATTATGCTTTGACCCACATTCAGTCTCCAGAATTCTCTTTCTGGATGAGGATGGCTCTCCATTACAAATCTACTGGAATTTCTTTGAATCACATCATTGTTGAAAAGAACCAAGTCCATCACAGTTGATTATCACATGATATTGTTGTTGCTGTGTACAATGTTCTGTTGGTACTTCACTTAGCATCGGTTCATGCAAATTTTTCCAAGCTTTTCTAAAACCAGTCTGCTCATCATTCTCACAGAGCAGTAATATTCTATTATATTCATATACCACAACTTATTCAGCCATTCCTCAACTGAGAGGCATCCACTCACTTTCTAGTCCCTTGCCTTTACAAAAAGGGCTGCTACAAATATTTTTGCACAAATAGATCCTTTTCCCTTTTTTATGATTTCTCTGAGATACAGTTGGATTTATTTCAGGGAGAAAGAGACAGAGAGAAGAGAAAGAAACAAACCCAGAGAGAGAGAGACAGAGAGAGACAGAGAAAGAGAGAGAGACAGAGACAGACAGAGAGACACACAGAGAGAGAAAGAGACAGAGACAAAAACAGAAAAGAGACAAAGTGCGACAGATGTCATCTGGTCCAACCCCAGATGGAAAACTCAAGTAAAATAGAGGTTAAGTAACCTGCTGAAAGTCATAAAGGGAACCAGATAGTATCTGAACTTCATTCATCTAAAAGTCTAGGGTTTTTTTTTTCACTGTGCTATCTTGTCTTAAAGTGAACTTTGTCATGGTTTGGAAGTGACAATAAAGAATGAGAATTACAGTAAAGTACACACGTATGTGTGTGTTGGAGGGGAGACAGAGAAAGACAGAGAGATAGAGATACAGGAGGGAATGAGAGAGAGGGAGGGAGATAAAGAAAGAAATGTAGGTTTCAGGATATTTTGTACTGACTGATGGGTTTGGGAATTTCGGTCTTACTGGTTACTATTTTCAGCTCTTATTCTCCATTAACATTTTTCTATTTCTTCCCAGAAGCCATTTACTTCAAGCTTTTTGATTCCTGAGGGTGGGAAAGGAAGAGACAGGGAAAGACAGGGAAAGATACCCCCAAGAGATTTTCATTTTTTTGTTTGTTTCATAACAGCCTCTGCTTACAACTTTCACTAAGTTTTGATTACCCTTCTCAAGAAAACAATTGATTTTGAGATCATTAGGAAATCTGAAATGATAGAGGAGCCTTGAGTTCATTGAATATTCATTTATCACTAGGATTAGGTTAACTGTTTCTCCAACTAACTCAAATGGATTCTTCCTACTCAACCTTCCAATTCTCAACTCCAGGGAAATGATCTTTTTCTAGAATCTAGATTTTCCATATAAAAATACAATACAGTCCTCTTCAGCTAAATATACAGTCATTTAGGGGCATGTACTCAAAAAGCTTGACTTTTATTTTCTTTTAAGATTTTTTTTTTGATTTATTTCATCTAGAAACCTATATAGGGTTCTATCCCACCTAATGGCATTATTTTCTCTGTAATATACAGAAAATTATGAACCTAGGTTTACAAAAATAGTCAGAAGTGCTTAAGGAAGATACTTTGACAACGCCATAACACAAAAGAATTGGTTGAAGTAACTGGGAATGTTTACAATTTGAAGAAGAAACAGTTTAGGAGAGATACAAAAGTTTTCTCCTAATGCTATGAGGACTGGAATTTTTTTCCTAAGGATTAGAGCTGCCTCAAAATTAATTGGACTTTCTCATTAGCTAGTGAGTTTTATCCCAGAGGAGTTTCTTGTTAAACTCCTGTTAAAATTAAATAGCTTTGGAGTCTGTGATTTTGCCTCCATACATACAGGGACAATTCCTTCAAACTGCCCACTAAGATGTGTCAAAACTACACTGGAAAGCAATAGTATATTAGGCTTTTCTCTCCACCAAAGTCATAACTGGAAATTGCCAGATTATTTGACCAGCTATTATATCCTCTAACCTGCTTGTTCTTTCTGTTACTGTGATGTTACAAGACTTGTTCACAGGGAATAATCTTCTTTCAATTAGTTCCAAACAGACTTCCGAGGAAAAGACTTACCAACAACAGGGATCTCAGCAGAGATCAAAACATTTGTAACTTGTCCATTTCTCAGGTGAACTTGAATCCTCAACTTGAAGGTGAAATCCATCTTAGGAATCCACTGAGCCTTCCAGTCCCTTGGAACTTCTTACAATGTCTATAAAAATTTCTGCTCTTAACCTTTCTTGTGTTATAAAAAGCACAGCCACGTTCCTCATAACTATTTGATGTCTTATATAAAACCCTTTATAAAATAAAAAATCTCCCCAGATAGCCTCAAAAGAAAAGTTGCCCTGAGTTGTCTTTAAATGGCATGCTCATTTAATATTGACATGAATACAGAGTTTGTGCTCTTTGAATTCCAGACTGCCCATGCTAACTATGGAGGGGCACTGTTAAAACCTGCCAGTTGTTAAAAAATTCTTTCTACTCCATGGGGAGAAGGTGTCAAGAGTAAAAACCAGAAAGGGAGAATTTTGGCTGGCATCCAAAAACAGTTGTAGAAAAGAAGGTTCTTTCTCCGACAGCATTCTGACATGCTTTCTTCAGTTTTGCCATGAAGTTGAAATCTTTCCTCAGGAGAGATGAGTGTATATATAAAGACAGCACGAACATGGTAGGCCCAGGAATTTCAAACATAGCCAAGTCTGACATACAGAAAGTAAAGAAAGGGAGGGAGTAATGGAGGAAAGGGGAAAAAAAAGAATATGTGTATGTTTCTCCAAACCTCCAGAAAAGGCTGTCAAAAGTAATGGTCAATTTCAACAGGTTTGTATTTGAAATATTTCAACTGCTCCACTGGTTATTGTTGATTCAAATATATGTCTGGATCTAAATATAATGTACTATGAAATAATAGCATTCTTCTTTCATTCTCAATAATTGAGTCCATGATATACATTCAGGTTATATATGGATATTATATATATATATATATATATATATATATATATATATATATATATATATAATTCCGTGTGTGTGTGTGTGTGTGTGTGTGTGTGTGTGTGTGTGATATGTTTGGAAGAAACCTCAGAAAATTTAGTCTAAACCATACCTGAAAAAAGACTGACTCTCTTTTGCATTGATTTGTCTCTAATGCTTGAAAATATGTACCACAAATTGAAAGCTCCATTAGACCAGAGTAAAAAAGTCTCATACTTACTTTATATCCTTGTCCTTGATAAATAATTGTTGGATGAATTGGTTTAATGTTTTTTAAGTGTAATAATCATCCTCTGTTACAAAGGTTAGTTCTCTGCGAGAGGAGAAGTAGGATACAGTGAGGTGAAGGGAGGGATTTATGTAGTATAAAACAACACCAATAAAACATATTTTTTAAAATGTAAATTTTCCTGAGGAGGATGCTATATAAAATTGCCAGTACTCATTAACAATAACATTAATTTATTAAATTCTTTCCAATTGAATATATAACTGAGAATAGGTTTTGATTATAAGGAAGTTGAAAGATTGGGCTCAGACATAATCAAGTCACTTGTTGGAGGAACCAGGGCAGCTGAGGTTCTTGAGAGAAGCTGAATCCTTTTGTGTTATGGAGGTTAAAGGTATGGTATCATTAGTCATACCAATTTAATAGCAACAATCTCATGTAAAAGTATGTATCATTCAAAGACATTCACACATTAGTGCTCAAAAAGGTCTTTCTTTTTTAAATATTACTATTTTTATATGTATATGAGTTTATGTATATGCATATGTATGTAACTATTATGCCATTGTGTGTGTGTGTGTGTGTGTGTGTGTGTGTGTGTGTAAAATCAGATAGATGATTTCATTGGTTTACAGAATTCCTGGGGAGAAATTTCTGTCTACTAATGTTAATCAGCAGCTATTCTGCAACTTTGAATCCTCAAGAATTCCCTTGGAAATTCAAGGATGGAGTCAGTGTATTTCAGAGGTAGGATGTAAGCCCAGTTTTTCCTGATTCCAAGGTTATCTCTATAGCCACAGGATTATTCTGTATAAATATCAACTACCATAACTACTACTAATAAAACTGAGTCCATTAATTAACTTTTTTTCTGCCTAGACCAAATCAACTTTACAATTCATATGATGAAGGGACATCACCTTTAAGGAAAGGCCCCCCTTTGACATTTCCCCAAACACACACACACATACAAATGTTCACCAGTATTCATAGCAGAGAGACATCCTAAAAGGGGCCTTGTGAAAATGTTTCAGAGGAGAGGAGACTTTCACCATGGGAATCCAGGTTCCAATCACAATCATTTAAAATCTAGTAAATTACTTAGTGATTTTTCCATATGAATATTTTATCTTTCTATTGGGAACTGTGAAAGTCTACATGAACTTTTTATTATAATAGCTTTTTATTTTTCAAAATACATGCAAAGATAAGTTTCAACATTCACCCTTATAAAATCTTTTGTTCCAAATTTTTCTTCAAATGCTAGACAGCAAGTAATCCAATATATGTTAAACATGTTCAAGGAAGTCTACACAAATTTAAGAAACTTGTACTATACAATCATACTATAGATATTGTATGCATAATGGTATATATGCATATATATATATGGAGGGAAAACAAAGTATAGAGATCCATCAAACAAAACCAGTCCGTGACAAAAGAGAAAAGTAATATGACTTCTACCTGCTTAGTGTTGAGGCTAATGAGCCTAAGATATTCAGGAATTCCTGATTTCAAATCTTGCTATAGATATTTACTATTTGTCTCAGACTCATCATTTGTAAAATGAAAATAATAATAGCATTTTCCTCCCAGGATTGTTGTGAAAATTAAACAAAATATTTGCAATTCACCTTGCAAACCCAAAGAATCTCTAAATACTAGCTATTTTGACTGAGTTATTAAACTCTTTAAAACTGCTTGCTTAGATTTATAGTCCCTTCCTAACTTCATTCACATCCCTGAATATTTTCCCTTGCCTGCATGGTCCTCCCATCTCCTTGGGCCTCAACCTTTTTAGTTAGTAACTCATATTGGTTCAAAACGCTTACATGTACAAAAGACTCTTTCTTCAAAACACCCCTGTGAGCCTATAAGTAGTACAAGTGATCTTATCCACATTTTACAAATGAGGAAACTAAATCTTAGAGAATGTAAGTGATGTTTAAAAGATCACAGAGTTATTAAGTGTCAGAGTTAAGAATCCAGACTTAAGAAAAACTTGAAGTCATTGCAGAAGAAATGAAATCCCTTTCTATCTTCTATCTTTTACATTCATAAATCTTATAATCATATATTACCCCAATAAAAGTGTCTTTATGAAAAAAAGTATCTCTATCCTACAAATACATTACATCTGTATTAGTGTCTTTGTGTAGATATATAGATATAATATGAATATCCTCAAATATGTGTGTATACATATGTATGTTTATGCTGAGGGAATAAATAAAGAATTCCTTACTATTGTAAAAGAAACTCCAATACAAAATTTAACAACTTAAAACTGTATTAGCTGTTTTGGGACATTACATATTTTACCATCTACTACTCTAATGGATAATTGGGGTATGGTTTTTTGTTTTGTTTGTTTTGTTTTGTTTGTTTTGTTTTGTTTTGTTTTTTCAAGGCAAGGTTGTTTCAAATGTTAGTGAAATACAAAGAAAAAAAGACAAAAAGAAACATAATGAGGTAAATTAAAAGGTAGCTGAAAAAACAATAACACCAATACCAATACCAATAAAAACGATGAATGTGAAAAACCCTAAAACCAAAAATGAAAAAGTCTCCTTTTTTTTAAGCAGTGAGGTAAAAGACTACTTAGGCAGAATATCATACCTATCATAAAAGACTACTTAGGCAGAATATCATACCTATCATACCCATAATCCAATGTGATCACTTTTTGAAGGTATTCTTGCTTAATGATTAGAAAATTCAGACCAGTCAGGAACAGATATTACCAGAATATCTGTGATATTAAACAAAAATTATCCCTCCTCCCCAAAAAAACTTAATTAAAATATTATTAGAAAATCTCATTTAAATAATGAGTAATCATGCAGATATTTTATAAATATATATGTTTATATTACTTGGAGTAGGGGTAAGTAGAGGATTTATCACAAATATAAAGAGGGATATATTCACATATCTGCATGTGAGGATGATTTTATAGAAGTTTTTTTTTTTTTTTTGGTATAATGCAAAATGCCAAGATTTGAGAATGAGATTTAATTTAAAGCTATTTCATTCCCTCTGAAATGTGATATTTGCTATGTAAAAATATTCCCACTAATCATCATGTATTGTTCTCTCAGATAGGATTTCAAAAACATTAAGATGGTTAAAGGTATTTATAAGTTTGTTTGCTTATTTCTTTATTCATTTAAAAGGGAAATGTCCTTCCTTTCCTGTATCTCTCTGACTCCCATTTCTATCATTTGGTTACTTGGGTCCTCTTTCCTTATCATTTTTACATTATATCCAGGCTTGGGTACTGTGGAGTAACTCATTTCCTCCTAGACCAGCAGTCCTATATCTCATAGAAGCAGAAATGAAACTTATGGTTCATTATCAGGAGAAGAAGAGAGAAGTGAATGCAACCCGGAGAAAGTTTCTATGCAAAGCAATTGGTTTGCCCAAAGTGCAAATCAGAGATTTATGGAAATGATCACACTATATAATTTTACTACTCTTCAGCCATGCAAATACCTCACATTAACTGAATTCTTATACCACTTCCGGGGTGGAGGTAACTATTATTACCATGGGTTTATAGATGGAGAAATGGGACCAAAGCACATAGAAAAATTGAGAGTAAATTGCCCACTATCACAGTGGTCGATTTTGTTGGGGTTGAGATTCAAGCCCAGAAGTTTCACCTCCCAGTTGTCTGCTTTAACACAGAGACCTGAAATCCCGCTTAAATTAGCATAATCATTATGGGAGGCTGTCATTTTATTTCTTGGAGTTGTGCTCCTAGAAGCCACTGAAGTCTCCTGAATATACATACAGTTGAGTTGGTCTAACATTTACACTGCCAAATGTCTGCATAATTCTTCTCTCTTTCTTGCCTAGCTGTCAGCAGCTGCCCTGCCTGACAGAATGTACCCACTTGGTCAGGAAAAATATATATTTGAAAAAATACACTATTATGTCTCAGCACTGGGCCAGGAAAGAACCATGCAATTGTCAACTGGTGAAACTTACCATATTACTCAAAGGAAATGTCAGACAAGATAAGATAAAACATAATGCTTTATTTTTAAGCACTCCCTCCCATACAAATACAATTTCTACTTACTCAATGTGATATTATTAGAGCAAATTGTCTAAGAGTGATTTTAGAAGTAAAGACTGGCCTATTATTTCAACTTCCAAATCTTAGGCTTATATTAAAAGAATTCTGTCAAAAATATGGTGTTTGAAATTAAATCTCATTAAAATAAATTGTGTCGATGATTTGATATTTAGGCTAATTACAATTATCCTTTACTTTAACTCACTTTCACGGAATTAAAAAAAAAATTACCACCCTGAAAAATTGTTCACTTCTTTAAAGAATTCAGTTCCTCAAAATAGGAGAATCTTATGACTAAAAAGATAAATGGTAGCAGCTACTGCCAAGATGTGTTAATCATTTTAGAACTGAAAAGAACCTCAGAGATCATTTCACAAATTAGTAAAATGAAATTGTTTGAACTAATTGGCTTTCAAAGCTATTTACCTATGATCCTGATCCTAATCCCATTTTTAAATGTTATCTTTATATCAACACATCATTCAACTCATATAAATAAGTTCCCTATGACCTCCAGCATTAAATATAAAAATTTGGCATTCAAAGCCCTCCATAACCCATCGCATTTCTCCTCTTTCTAGTGCAAAACATCTTGCCAAGTCTTATTTGTACTAGACACGTTGCTGTTAATCCAACAAGATAATCCAAGATGATTTTCCTCTTATTTTGGTCATTTTCAGTGTCTGTCTCCCATTTTTGGAATATTCTTTCTTCTCATCTCTACCTCCTGGATTCTTTCAAGTCAGAGCTAAAACTCTACTAAATATAGGAAGTTTTTCTTGATTCCTCCTTAATGCTCATACTTAGTATAGTATCTGGCTCATATGTAGTAGATGTTTATTGATTGACTGAATAACATCATTTTAGATCCATATCCTTGTAGAGATTTTTTTCAATAATTCCTGAGTGGTTCATCTTTCTGTCTTCTGAATATCTGAAATTCATTGTTCTTTTTACTATTTGGCTATTATATCAACTCTTTTAGTAACTTATCTTTTTATGTGCTTATCTCCTTACCTAGATAGGCCATTACAGGTAAAGGATTTGTCATTTTTATTCAAATTCTCAGAGGTTAGAAAATGTATCTGGTAGTAGGAATTATTATTGGAAATGATGATTAATGACCTATGGCTTTCAAAGACTTACTGAACCTCACTGACCTGAGATTTTATCATTTGTGAATGTAGAAAAATAGTATTTGCTCACCTCTATAAATATTATACCTGGATTCCACCAAAGAATTTGATAAACTTTCTCATGTTTTCTTTGTCATCAATAGGGAAAGAGACAGGAAAAATGAAATTAGAATGAGATAGATCTTGATTTAATTTACTGACTCAAGCCAACTGGTTCTGATTAATGGGAAAATGCCACCAAATCACAGAATCATAGGTTTGAAAGAGACAGGAAAGACTATTTAGTCGAACCTATATCTGAAGATTTCCTTTTACTGCATAGGTCTTCTGTCTTAGAATTACCCTAGATGATCTATCCTTGATCCTAACTGCATATTTTTGAATGATTTCTATGAAACTATAGATGGAATGATTATGAAATTTGTGATAAAAAAATCTGAACATTATAAATAATATATTACATTAATGAACTCAAATTCATTAAGATCTTAATATATAAGAATAATGGATCCAAACTAATTAAGATAGTATTTTAAAAGGATAAATGTAAAGTATTACATGGGTTTAAAAATTAATTGCTTAAATATATTTCACAAGATGGTAGTTTATGGGAGAAAGACTTGAGAGATTTAGTATACTGAAAGCTTAACAAGTCAATTGTAAAAAAAAAAAAAAACAATAAGGCTAATATAATTTATACTGCATTAGGAGATATATGAAGTTATAAATAAAACTGACAATATTTCCCCTGGACTTGTAAGAATTTTTCTGGATTATTAGATTGTGTCCCAAATATCTCATTTTATGAAATACATTGACTATATATATAGTATATGATCACTTAATATTATAGAGAATAGTAGCATTGGGGGAAATATGATCTTTATTGAAATATTAGAAAAAAATTTTTGGAGGAAAACAAAATGAGGATATCATTGATAAATAAACTCCTGATACCAAAAAGGCTCAGTGAACGTATATTGGCCTCTGTCCTGCAATTTATAGCAATCGAAAGATGACAGGAAAGGATAATTATAAATGTTGGAAAGGATGTGGAAAAACTGAGACACTAATATATTAGTGGAGTTGTAAGCTGATCCAATCATTCTTATGAGTAATTTGGAATTATGGTCAAAGGGCTATAAACTTTGCATACCTTTTGATCCAGCAATGTCTCCACTGGATCTGTATCCCAAAGAGATTATAAAAATGGAGAAAGGTTCCGCATGTGCAAAAATGTTTGTAACAACCCTTTTTGCAGTGGCAAGGAACTGGAAATTGAATGGATGCTCATCAGTTTGGGAAAGGCTAAATAAGTTATGGTATATGAATGTAATGGAATATTATTATTCTTTAAGAAACGACAAACAGATTGATTTCAGAAAACCCTGAAAAGACTTGCATAAACTGATGCTAAGTGAAATGAGAAGTGAGTAGAACAAAGAGAATATTGTATACAACAATAGCAAAATTAACTGATGACCAACTGTGATGGACTTGGCCCTTTTCAACAATGAGGTTATTTGAGGCAATTCCAATAGACTTGAAATTCAAAGTGCTACCCAAATCTAGAAAAAGAACTATGGAAACTGGATATGGGTCAAAGCATATGTTTTCACCTGTTTGTTGTTGTTGTTGTTGTTTTTGTTGTTGTTATTGTTTGATTTCTTGTTTTCTTTTTTCCCTTTTCATCTATTTTTTTTTTGCACATCACAAATATGAAGTATGTTTAGAAGAATTGTACATATTAAACCTATATGGATTTCTTGTGTCTAGAAAAAGAGAAAAGGGAGAAGGGAGGGGGAAAATGTGAAACACAAAATTTTGTAAAAAGTGAATGTTGAAAAATATCTTTGCATATATTTTGAAAAATAAAAATCTATTATAAAAATAGCAATACAAAATTGTCTAGGACAAAGAGCTTATTTGCTCAGAGTCATTCATATATCCTGTATGAAAAGTAGAATCTGCACCTAGATCTTCTTGACATTGAGTACGCCTTTCATTCCAATTCACCACATGGGCTTTCTATGAAGGGTGATTATTTAGAAAGGAAAGACATGCAGTATATTACATGGGGCTCCAACAAACAAAAATAGGATCAATGAATAGAATCTATAAAAAGGCAGATTTCTTCTCAATATAAGCAAGAGCTTCATTACTAACACAAAATTATCCAATACAGATTTGAGTTAACTAAGGAAATAATATAAATAGCAAATGCTGCTAGAGATTTTGTAGAGGTAATTTCCAGTTCAGATCTGGAGTGATCTAAATTAACTTCATGGTGGTGCTTCCAAATTCTAGAATTCTAAGACATATTTCTTAACTTTGTCAACAAAAGCCAGGAATATTTTCCTTTTACAATTTCATATGATACTTAGCACAGAAATTAACATAGAAGGCATTTTAGAAGCTCTTATTAATTCCTTGTTGAATGAATGGGGGAAAAAAGGAACTATCCTCCAGGGTTTGTTTAAAGAATTAATTACATTTAAAATAAACAGAATCTCAGCTAGACACCTCCCTCCCCCCCCCAAAAAAAACAGCTATCTTGGTGGCAGTGTTTCTCAAACATATTTTTATTACACTGCATTTTGTGACAAATTATTTCTGCTTCACAAGGTCATCTGACCCTCAATGTTCATTTATAAAATGCCTTATGAAGCTATTCTGAACATTATACTATGTACTTGGGGAAGAAGAAAGTTTTCATGAGATAACAATCATTACTTTGATAAATTTTACAGTCTAGGGAGAAATGTCATACATTGAGATAGCGGTATTGTAAAACATTACATGATAAGCAAATTATGATGTTGAAAAACAAAAGGTTCTGTGACATGGAAGGAAGAGAGCATAAATTTTCAGCCCCTGCCATTAAGGCCCTAACAATCAAATGAAGTAAATCCTCATCTATGGGATAAAAGGATTGAACACAAAGGTCCCCTCTATCTATTAAAGTTAATGATTCTAATTCATTGATTCTAATGATTTTAATTTATTCACAAGCTTTTATTTAGCATCTAATATATGCAAGGCACATATGCATATGTAAGTAAAAAAGGAACTTGGAACACTACAAAGAAAGAAGCTGTCCATATTCTCAAAAAGTTTAGGACAATGTGACAGATAGAAGTGCAAGATCATTAGAGATAAAATCATCAATAACAACAGAAGGATTAGGGAAAGCTTACCATAAGAGATTGCATGATAATTTAGCATTGAGAAGAATGAAATCCAAGCATGAGAAACAACATACAAAGAACGAGACGGTGGTAGAATTTGCAAAATATAAAATTTGGAGATCAGTAAACGTTTTATATAATTCTACACTACCAATTTCTCTCAGTTCTATAGGGCTTCCACACTCCTCATTTGTTTAATTATTATCCAAAAATGTGGCACTAAACAGAGGAATATATATATATATATAATTTATATATACATACATACATACATACATACAAGGCCATCCTGACTATATCTAACTTTCACCATCCTCACCAGAGTTTCTTGTTGTCTTCTGCTTTATCGTTGTTGTTTGTCCTTCATTATCAAAGAGGACCATGACATGAGGGAGGTGATGCCATGACATGCAAGTGAATTGGATTTAAGTGAGGGAGGGCTGTGCAAGTTTACCTGTCTCACTTTCACATCAAGATGACTGGAGATGTTAACTACCTTTATGTGTTCCCTGAATCATTAACTTTAAAACAATAGAACAAATATTTATTAAGTGTCTCCCATGTGAAGAGAATATGAACTTTAGATGGCCAAATCTCTGAAATCATTTTAAAACTCAAACTGATATTAAAAAATCATTTCATCCAACCTTCCTTCATTTTATGAATGAAGCAAGTGGAAATATCATAGATAAAAAGACTTGTCCAAGGTTATATACCTAAAGTGTTAAATTTAGCATTTAAGTCCAGGTTTTTTGACTGACTTTATATCCCAACCTTAGCAGTCAATCAGTTCAAGTCTCTCAGGAAAAAGAAATTCATTTGACCACGAGATCATAAAACCAATTATTATAATATACTTTACAAAGATAAGTGCTATACAAATGAGAGAAAAAATAACGAAAATTATAATTCCAGGGTCCCAGCCTAGGCCACTCATGCAGTAACTACTCAATAAATAGTTGTCAGTAATGATATAAGTAATTTAGGTAGATATTTGACAAAGCCCTCTCCCAAATTTTTCCTTCAGAAAGAGCTATATTGCACTTGTTTTTAATCTCAGTTTTCCTGTAGTGAACCACATGCCTTCAGGAAAGAGTATATAACAAAGATCTGCGTCCCTCATATCTAAATATTTAACATGATTTCTTTGGATGCTTTTGTATAGAATTTGCTTATGTGTGCTTTGGCTTCTGTCTGATCAAGACCTGGGATTTTCATCTACAGTGCATATATTGGCTTCAGAAAGTCTGGCTAGTAAAAATAGTGGGGTTGCTGAGGCATTGAAGGCAATCAGAATGTTATTTAGAAAAACTGGCTTGGCGGCAGTCTCACACACATCTTTTTATTACACTGTATTTTTGTGACATATTATTTCTGCTTCACAAGGTCATCTGACCCTCAATAGGACATGTGGTCCATTGATAACACTGGCTGAGATGATTGCTGTGCCATGAATCAGGACTGTAAACAGGGATGGATAAATTTCCAATGGTCTTGGGTTTGTCACTGTGACGCTTTCTCTGTCTCTCTCCATTTTTCAAAAACAACCTCTTCAACCCTGCATGGGGACATAGCACAAAAATAAAGCCAAGTTAGCCCAACTATGTCCTATGTGACTTATGGGGAAAAGTAAGAAGGGCATAAAAGTCAAAACAAAGTCACTTGTACCTAGAAATGAAAAGAACCAGAATCCTGAGCCAGGGGTCCATTGTGAATCTCTTCAGCTGAACACACTCTCAAATATAGTGTTAATCTCCTTAGCTTTTGATCAAGTGTGAACATATGTGCAAATAGCCTCCTATTAGGATTCTTGATCCTCAGCTCAGGGAATTAGCCACAAAAAGCATGATAAGCAAGTAGAAATCACAGAATCTTAGATTGAGAAGATACCTTACACATCACTAAGTCCAAGAGGTTTTAACCCTCTTTTTTACAGTCCTTTGGCAGTCTTGTGAAATCTATGCCTCTTCTCACCTGAATGTTTTTTAAAACATAAAATAAAAATCATGTGATGATAAAGGAATTTTGAAGTATATATTGAAATACAGTTACCAAAAACATAGTCACTAGTTCACAGACCCCAGGATAAGAACCCTTGATCTAAAAAAAGAGTATAAAGCTGTCATTATAGCACAATTATTACAATATTAATGCCTAATGTTAGTACAGTTTTATATGGATAAAAAAAGATTTTTACAAACACTTTCTCATTTGAACCTCAGCATGGCTTTATGACAGCATAGATTTCATTACTCCTACTTTTTGAGATGAGAAAACTAAAGACAGAGAGGATGAGACATGAGTCAAACAGCTAAGAAGTGACAGAGCTAAAACACTATTCTATATCCTCCTTGGGCCACTGGTCTCATTCTTCTATCAGTTTCTCCCTACAAACTATATGATCCTATCTGATCCTAGACTAGTTCTTGATCCAGGCTTGCATACTACCTCATAATTTTCTTCTGAAAACTTTTATTACTAATAACATTTTACCATAATTTGAACAAGTGAACATTTCTCCATGGGTTTTCCCTTAAGAGATTTTATCAAAGATCCTGATGCTACCATGTACACAGCCTATATAATTCCATCTGTGCTTTTCCTCAATGATCAAGTTCTGAGCTCCAAATACCCAAAATAGGTGTGACCTAGAATGAAGAAGAAACATCATGAAGTAAGAGAGAATATATAGTTCCTTTAAATAAACATTTCTTATGACCAGCAGGATGAATACAGAGAGGCTTAGAGAGACTTACATGAACTGATGCTGAGTGAAATGAGCAGAACCAGGAGATCATTATACACTTCAGCAACAATACTGTATGAGGATGTATTCTGATGGAAGTGGATATCTTTGACAAAGAGAAGATCTAATTCAGTTCCAGTTGATCAATGATGGACAGGATCAGCTCCACCAGAAAAGGAACACTGGGGAATGAATGTGTACTACTTGCATTTTTGTTTTTCTTCCCAGGTTATTTTTACCTTCTGGATCCAATTTTTCTTGTGCAGAAAGAGAACTGTATGGATCTACACACATATATTGTATCTAAGATATACTTTAACATGATTAACATGTATAAGACTGCCTACCATCTAGAGGAGGGGGTAGAAGGAGGGAAGGGAAAAGTTGGAACAGAAGTGAGTGTAAGGGACTATGTTGTAAAAATTACCCATGCATATGTTCTGTCAATAAAAAGTTATAATTAAAAAAAAATTTCTTAAGTGACTACAGGGTCCAAGGCACCATCCTAGGCAGTAGACAAGATGAAATTATTAGACAAGAAAGACTCACTATCTGCCCTCAAAGAGCTTATACTCTAGTGAGAAAAGGTTTTTATGGAAAACTCTTGTTTCCTCCTAACATTCACCATGAATTGTGGGCAAGTCTCAGACTTCAGGTCTCATAGATCACCAGTCTGAAAGAAAGTAAGCATTATGAGGGTCCCCAGAAATCAAATTTCCTAATCCAAATTCCTTAATTTTATAGCTAAGTAAACTGAGAATCTTCTATTGACAGTTTTAGAATCATACTTTTTTTTTTCCTTAGCCACTAACTTTCTTAGGTTCTTGAATTGCCAATTAAGCTCTCTGTGCTTCCATTTCCTCATCTGTTAAATGGGGATAATCACACCTACCTCACCATAAGGTTATAACAAAATAGCAGGTGGGAAATTATCTAAAAAAAACATAAAATTTCCCATGAATGTAACATGCCGATGATGCCATTGTTATTCTGAAGTGTTTGTCCCTCACTAGCAAGATTTGCATAATAAATAGCCTCATTCCATCTCATTGATCAAGGTCTAAGTTGGGAAAGGGGAACAATCACCCACACATGGTAGACTTGAGCCAAATGTCAACAAAACAGGTAGAAAAAAAAAAAAAAACATGAGTTTTTTTTTTACTTTACCTCAAGTTACCACTCTATACACACACACACACACACATGCACACACACACACACACACACAAATGCATGCATACATACACACTCACTACAGAGGTATAACCAACTCCCTCATACTTTACTGCATAAAACACAGGGCAACAGATATAGACACTAGAGTTCTGTGGCCTATATCACACCCTCCTTAAAACACACACATACAAACACCCCTCCCAAAAAACAGCCCTTAAGACTTTAATTTTACAAGTAGGTGTTCTAAAATATATACTACTAATAGTATATATTCTCTAGTATCCTCTGATTTTTTTATAGGACTATAAAATACAGTTGAACAGAACATGATTTTTTTTTAATTTTCTACATCTATATTTGTCATGCTGTTCCACTAGTCTTCCTTATGACAGGGACATAATTAACTTCTTTTCTTATTTCTCTCTTCCCATAATTCCTAGAGTGTTGTTCATTAACCATTGGTTAATCAATTGATGAATATATCTGTCTGAATTAGAACCACACATCTATGATTCTAGACTATGGATCCCTAATAAAAGTGAGAGACATCTCATCCTTGGTTCTAAAGAATGTGTACATGCAGCTCCCAGGAATGAATGAGATATTCTTTTCCATCATTCCATTTAGATTTTTCTTCTCCTGCTTAGATATTTAGGGATAGGGAAGCAAGAATGGCAATGTCACCATAAGAATCTATGTATCACTCAGAATACCAAAGGCTAATAATGTCACCCTCTACACAGCAGATGAAAGCACCAGTTTGATATACATGAGGAGACTACATTCAGTGGTTGTATGCAGTTCCAAAATGAATCTGTGACATAAAATACCTGGAGGACTTAAAATATATCAGTGGTTTCATAAATCTTGGTGGGAGGGGATATGGGCATTTAAGTGAACAGAGGATTAAGGAAATTTCAAAATACATCTTATTAAATTCTTTATCCACCCATGACCCCAAAATGTCAAATGCATTTATTATATTCATTACACATAATTTCTCACTTAATATTGAGAGAGAATATATTGGTCATACTGAAATTTTGTCATGGAAAATCTAATTACTATTGCAGAACAATAGAGTTTCATGAGCATGTTTTGGATGATCTATTCTAACCACATTTTCTGTCCCAAGTTCCCTCCCCAATTTGGATTGTTGTTAGTCCTTCATTCTTAACAAAGCAACAGCTAGAAACCTGGCCTTCAGGATATTCTATGAATCAGAGGCCAAAACTTATTCCAACTCATAAGTATCTCTTACTTGGAGGCCAACTCTAAAATCTGGGGATTTCCAAGGATCATTTATATAAGGATAAACCAGATACTTGAATTCCCAATAGACCTTATTATAATGCCCCCTACCCTTTCTAATTTTGAAAAATTCAAGATAGTGTATTATTTTTATTTTCTTCATGATTTCTCTAGGTAGCCTGTTGTCCTGCACCTCTGAAAGTTTGCTAAGAGTAACTACAATTATAGTGGAAACTGTTTAATGAATACTATTTTCTCAAAAACAAAGAGAGGAAGACAGTTTAACATACTTCATTTTTCTTTGCTCCCCTCATATCTTCCTGAGAGTCTTTGATGAAAAACATGTCTACTACTTTTTCATTATAGTCTGCCTTAATAAAGGGAGAGAAGGAGGGATTTGGTACTAATGTGTTGCTTGGCTGAAATTGCTTGTGAAGAAGCATAATACTCCCTTCTATTTTAGTAGTAAAATATTGCTAAAGAGGATGAAATTATGCAAGCAAATATGGTAAATTTATCCTCCTTTGCTATGACTTCCCTCCTCCACATGGGGGAGAAGAAATGGGCATATCACTAAGTAGGTAGAGTTTTCATGGACAATGAAAACAATGGACTAGTTCATTTAAAAAAAAAAAAAAAAAAAAAAACCTGTAACAGCCTCAGAAATATGGAATAAAGTGAACCCCCCATCAACTCCCATTTAGTATTTTCTCCTAATTTAAACTAATTATTCTCAGTCTACTTTCTTTGTAGTTCAAACTAAAAATCCATCTCTGACTGAGGGTACATGAGAATTGGTGCAATTAACTTGTCATTTTTCTTGAACCAGGTCACCTACTCCTTACCTTTCAGTGCTATCAAGATAGTGCTTGGATCTGTGATACACATCGGGTCAGTTCCTAACAATAATTGAAGAAGAAAGGAAAATAACTTAGCAAGAGTTAATGGAAAAGAAACTATATGGAATGAAGCAGCAAAATTTTACAGAACAGCCCCTTCTGTTATTAAGCAGGAAGGCAAATTGAGCACTCTTCTAAATGCAGATCATCCTCCTGTCTCCCACTACCCCTCTTCCCTTAATACGGAGACACCCAAATAGCCACACCTCAGTGTTTTAGCATTGTCTAAGGTTCTACAGAAAAAGGAGTCATTCATGGAGGGACAAAGGGTTACTTAAGGATAGTCACACAGCCGAGAATCATGTATTTTTTTTTTACCTAAGTGTAAAAAGCCAACTTTCAAAATTGCTCTGTTATAAAATCGTGCTCCTATTTTCTCATAGATGGGCACCTTTTTTTCTGCCTGAGATTTTCTGTAAATGGGTTATCCAGGCAGGTAAAAGGCAGAAAAACAAACACTGCTTCTGTTTTCAAATTATGGAAACAACCATGGCTGTTAGTAATCCTTGAGCAGGCCTGCCATGCTTCTGTTAGCGGTATTCCATACTCTTATTTCTCTCTAGTAATCTTTAATGTATGGGATGCATCGCTTTTTTATCAGAACCTTCAAAACAGCATTTATGGGGAACAGCAATCTGCTATATAAATTTTAGGTTTGATTCTCCTGGCAACAACTAGAAGAAGAAAAGACATTCAAAAAACAGTTGAGACCATATTGTTGGAAAAAATATATATATTGAATCCAACTCAAGTCCTCCCCACCCCCACCCCTACCCCTCTCCCCAAGAGCTGGCATAGGTTGTGGCTGCAGAGTCTGTCAACTGGAAAATTCTTCCTAAAGGGCAGAATTCAGCATTATGGATCACAAGCAACCAAAGGGGGAGGGGAGGAAGGAAATTGCCCTCCAAACTGATAAAAACCCATCTGCCTCTTCTGACAAGGCACTGCCATTCTTCACAGTCTCCCATCCTGGAGACATTTAGTGGGTCATAATTTCCAGTTCCTTTTTCTTTTTTGCTCCCCCTTCCTTTTTTGAGGGGGTCTAAGAGGAGCTGGTTGCTGCAGCCTAAGTGAAGACGGCCTAAACTAATTCATCTTGTGACCTTTTAGTGCCTTCACAGTAAGGTGATTTAATAGCACTTAATCTGTCAAAAATCTGAAGCTTTATAATAACTGTATATTAAGCCAGTTTTTATGGAGCATTAGTTGAAGTCCTTCCAGTTTACAAAGAAGAAAGAAAGAGAGACAGAGACAGAGATAGAGGGAGAGAGAAAAAGAAGAAGAGAATTACTTAGTTTTTCCTCATTTAAAAAAACATATTAATTCATAATGTATTCCTCTACCATGCCAAGGCTGGAAAATAGACCAGTTAAGCCAGATAATGCTTTGTACTAGCCCTGAAAGAATAACCTATTGTACTATGACATTTTAAACTGGAACAATCTCACTTGCTTTTAAATAATACTTCCTATAGAAAGTTGCAAAGCTATTACCTTGCTGCCTTTTCAAGAAACCTGAGGCACTTTAGATAATCTAAACTCCAGGAAGACAGAAGACTTCACCATATTTGTCTTTACACTGATGTGTATGGATGGTTTGCGGGTATCTTGAGTGGAACTGATCTACTACTACTCCTTAACTTGGAAGCAGCCCCAGTCTGGCCAGTCTCCTTATTGTTCTGGCAATTCGAAGGAAGTCCTGAGGTTCAGAAGAGGACAACCAAAGTGATTAGAGAGGACTTAAAAATCCTATTTAGGAGAGAGAATTGAAGGATCTAGGGATGTTTGCTTGGAGATGAGAGGATTGAAAGCCATCTCCAGATGTTCAAAGGCTGATCATCTATAAAGGAAATTAGAATTTTCTACCTGGTCCTAAAGTTTGAATGGAAATTGTTGGGAGAAAAAGTCTTACATTATTTTATAAAGTCAAACTCCTTAAATTTAGAGGTTTTGAAAGGCAAGATAATGGCTTTCCAATCAGCAAATGAGCAATTGTTTGAATCATTTTTAAGGATTTGGATGGATTATTAGTTGGACAAATGCCATCTAAAGTTCACCAAGCCAGTTTGAGATTCTGTGATCCTTGCTTCTATTTAATTATAATTTGATTATAAATTTCTCTTCCTCTAAAATACTGTCTCTTGACTAATAAAATCTGCCTGTAGATTGAAGCATACTTTTTCACTTTTTTTGCTTTATTTTTGCAATATGGTTAATGTGTAAATATGTTTTGCTTGACTTGACATACATAATTGATATATTGCTTGCTTTCTCAGTGGAGGGGGAGGGGTGAGAAGAAGGTAGAGAATTTGAAATTGAAAAAAAGTGAATGTTAAAAACAAAAAAATATTTTAAAATAAAATAAAATACTGCCTCTCACCTGCCCATTCCCTTTTCCAAACAAATCTTATCTATTTTTCAGGACCTAGAATAAGCTCTTCTACATCCATGAAATTTTCCTTAACTAGTCTACCCTACATGATTATCTTTTCCCTCTGAATTCCTTTAGCACTTGAGGGTTATAGATTCTGAAATGTGAAAGAGTATCAGAGCTTTATAGATTATCTCTTATAACTTTCACATTTAATGAAGTAAATTCATAGTCTAAGATGCTGTGGTTTTCTCAGTGGAACATTATGAACCAGAACCCACTTTTCCTTACTCCCTATCCAATATTGTTAATTTTTCAAATTATCATATTATAAAAAGTGGTTCTTAATATTATATGATGTTTTGAGAGGCCGTAATTTAGTTCATAGATTGCTAGACTTGGAGGCATTGATAATTGACTTAAAATCTTAAGTTATGTGATTAGGGAAGGCTAATTGGTCACTCTGAACTTTGTTTTACTTATTTGCAAAATTTCAATAATAATGGCTATAAAAAGGATTACTATAAGAATAAAATCAGATAAGTTACTTGTGTCAGTTATTATATTGCTATTCTCTGTTTCATATATATATGTGACTTCTAAGTCCAAGTAAATATTGTTCTTAAAGGTAAGGGCCATATTTTGTCTCCTCTTGAATAATTTGCTGACGCTTGTTCCTTCTTCTCAAAGAGGACCATGACATCAGGGAAGTGAAGCCATGATATGCAAGGGAATAGGACTTAAGCTGGGGAAGGTCACCTGTCTCATGTTCTCCTCCAGAGTCATCTGGGTCCAGTGGCCAGATATAGATCAGAATGACTACAGAATACGGCCTATCACAAAATAAGTATGTTGTGATTGATTAGCAAAACTTGAAGAGCATGGGATCAACAAGATAAAGTGATTTCCACAAAATAAATCAGGATTTCCCAAAGCTATTGATGTTACTTCATTGTTCTTTAAAAAGTAAACTTTCGAGCACCAAGCCCTGAAATCACGAGGACCTGAGTTCAAATCTGGTGTCAGACACTTAACACTTCCTACCCATGTCACCCTGGGCAAGTCACTTAACCCCAGTAGCCTAAAAAAACAAAACACACACACACACACACATACACACACACACACACACAATCACACACAAAAACAAAAACAAACAAACCCTTTCACTCTCAGGATACCAGGAATGACTCATAGATTCCAAATGGCTTGTCCAAAATCACATTAGTAGTAAGGCGTAGAACTCAGTAAAGAATTCAACTGTCACTGACTTAAAAACTAGTAGTTTTTGTATAAAGGTACAAATGGTTACAGTGGAATTTTTTTATTGGAGGTACAGAGGAATCTAAGTGAGATATTGCTAATCTATGTTCTTGATGTATCAGATGATGACATTAAAGAGTCAATGAAGAGAAAAGTAGGAGTACAATTTCGATAACATATAAAATGATCCTGAAATAAGAGTTATATAATTTTTAAGGCAATAGTCATAAGCTAAAAACTATTCAAAGTAACAACATATGAAACAAAGAAAATAAAAATGTCTATTATAAAATAGCTGATTATACAAAAGGAATAGCTTACTTGTTAGGGGAAAATGGATATTATAGTTACAGGATATAGATAAAGGGAGTTGTCCTCTGAGACTAGTTAGTCTCATTATATCAAAGAAATTTCCCCATCTCGATTAGATGAGGCAGGGAGGAAAATTCTCCTAGAGGTCTGGAATTCTCTACCTTCAGTACCTAAATCTTCTTGTACCATAAAGAGGTAAAAGGGAGACACTGAAGGAAAATAGATGCTACAACAGGTCTTACAATACACTAGAGATCATTTATAGCATAATGGCTGGTACAGAATAAGAGGAAGTCAGCATCCTTTGAAGTATGACTATTTCATAGAAGAGAAAGGTCAATGGGTTACACAGGCATGTCAGAGAAGTCCATAGTGCAATAATAGGGAGTGTGTGAAAAGATTTTGAGGTAAGGAGATGAGGATGCTCTCTGGAAGCTGCAACCTGATGAAGTCGATCTCTAGGATTTATCTGCAGAGGATAAAAGTGTCTACTCTTCTTATAAGGTTTTTGTTTTTACCATTTCATAATAGGTTCATGTATTTTAAAAATGTAAAAACCATTCTTAGATCTGGAGGTGCCTCTGACCATCACTTACCAACCCCTGCTCTAGTCTAATTTCATTTTTATAGATAAAACTTAAATTCAAAGTAACTTGCCCCAAATCATATGTATAATAAATTGGTATAGAGAGGATTTGAACACAGGCCTTTGAAATCCACATCTATTGGTATTTTGCTATACCAATATGATTTAAGTGCACAAGAAAGTTAATCTTGCTAAAAAATTATCTCTTCTACCAGGCTGCTTTCCAGTGTACCTGAATTTCCACATTTAGGTAAAATATATGGTTTCCAGAAATAGTATATTAAAATAGCAACTCTTCCAAGGCAATATACAACATATTAGCCCAGGGATCTTTTTTTTTCCTTTCATTGTAAATCACATAATCAGAAATCCATCTGCACATGAACTTCATGCATTCAGTTATATAATCAATTACATTTAAACTTCAAAAACAACTATAAATTAATCCATCTACTCAAGTGACACATGGATTATTAGATTATTGGACCTAAAGTACAAAGATTTAGAAATGCAAGGGACCTTGGTGTCCATCTAGTATGTGTGTATGTGTACATAAACACACACATATAGTTGTGTATATATATATATATATATACATGTATGTGCATATGTAATTATATATTATATTTAGAGATTTATAGGTATAGTTAAATTATGTCATTTTATATAAAATGAGTGATTCATTTTATACACAAAGAAACTGATATACATATATATATAATATATATGTATATCATATATATATATATATATATATATATATATATATATGTAATATATACCCAAGACATAGTGGGAAGTTAGAAATGGCAGGATTTGGTATCTGATATTGTATGTGAAGTGAGTGAGAGAGAAGAGTTAAGAATAAAGCTGAGATTATGAAAACACCGAAAAAATAATGTTGCCTTTAAGAGGAATAGAAAAACTGGAAGAAGGGAGTGCTTAGGGGAATAAGCAGTGAGTTTAGTTTTAGACAAGTAGCATTTAGGATGTCTCTTGGGACATCTGATTTGAAATATCAGACAGGCAATCAAGGTTTTGTAGAAACTCTAGGCAAAGTAGTGGTTATAGACAAAGACTTCAGACAGCCATTATTTTGATGACTATAGTTTTGAGGATTTATGATTTGGGTATGCAAGTAATATTATAGGATTATCATTCATTCATTCATTAGACAAGTGCTTATTTCACTGAAGAAAGTTATCACGATTTAAAATTATAGTTGGGTGTATATGTGTGTGTGTTTATGTTTATATGTGAGTATATATGATCTAACTATACAGAATAAACATTTTTTGATAACAGGAATTTTGTCTTTTTTTTTTAATCTGCCACTGCCACTGCACTGTTCCTTATACATAGTCATGCTCAGGATTAATTTATTGCCTAAATCAGTAAGAAAATAAAAAGAAAACTGTTGGTTCTGTACTTTCTTTTTACATAATCATAAGTTTTATACTCTCAAAACAAATTCCCACCCACTCAAAAGGGGATGGAAAGGAGACATGAAAACTTAAGTAGGAATGTTCCCAGCAATTAAATCCACTTCACATATAGTCTTTATAATTTCTAAAGAGTTTTTAGTCTCTGTGCAACATTCAAGAAACAAAGTAGTATGACTCAGAATCCTCAGAGAAGGCCAGCAGAGAAAAGGAAACATAGGTAATCAGTATGTGATTTAAGGCCCATACTTCAGACTCTATAAATTTTCCTGGTCAGCATTAGGGTTGCTTAATATTTTATGTTACATCACTTGCTTTTATGTAACATCAAGAACTACTCATAAGCCAAAAGACCATTCTTTCTGATTCCTTTTTCTAGTGGGTTTGGGGGGAGAAGACATGGGGGCATATCTTGTAGATACAAAAGAACTTGTGATATTTTTTTGCTTACATTTCTTCTCTATCTTTTTGTCTTTAAGTAATAAGGACACTTGGTTATTCCAAAAATAAAATGCAACTATTTCCTCTTTCCCCAATCTCTTGATGATCACAATTGGAAATCAGCCCCAATATTCTTTCTTTTTCAGTTAAGTGGCCTCAGAATATCATGACACAAATCAAGAGAATAGTTTTATTTAAAAAGTGTCTTAAAAGCCTGATGGAGTTTTCACCCAAATACTTGTCTTTGCTGAGAATTTTATTAATGTGCTCCACATGGCTATTATTACCTCTTCTAGAGGCATTATATCTCTAGTAGTTACTGTTGAAATTCCCAAACCCCTGGGAAATGTAGCACATGAAACTAGTGTTAATGTAACTAAATAGGTAGCCTATTTTGGAAGGGGAAAAGGAGTGAGCTTCAAATACCAAAACAATGGGACAAAGAAAAGGGAAAATTTGAGGATGAAAGAAAGAAAAAAAGAAAAAAAAACAATATTAATACCACAAGGTGGGATTGCAGAGGGCTGAAACTCTTGAGTCGTTGCACTGAGGTCAGTTCAAGCACTTAGGGCTAATTACTGATTGGACAATACTCTATGGACATATGCTTGGAAAATGGCCCTTCCCATTATCCTGTGCTGGCTCAATGATTGGTGTATACAAAAGATTGTAGGAGGGACTAAGGGGTGGAGTAAGACTAGCCAGAGTCACTTTTTGTGGTAGACAAGAAAGAAGGCAGTTGCAGAGATTCTACTTCCATCCTGTTCACTTCTACCCCTAAAGACCAAGAATAAAGACTAAGGACTTTTGCTTATCCTGACTCCAGCTGATTCTGAGGTATCCTGAGTGCTAGCATTGTCATCACATGGAACAATATCCTCAGAGATCATATCAATGTGAAGTACACTAAGAGAGGGCTCTGTGAAGGGTCTGGGCTGTGAAGGAAGAGGTTGCAAAACAGGGAGAAGAAACAGAAATTAGAAAAAAGAAGCAACTTTAAAAGCAACAGTGAGAGCTTTGCCTGCTTCATGATTTTTAACATAGCACAACCTTATTAAAAATCTTCTAAAGTCCCATCATTAAAAGCCTTTGTGACTTAAGGATTTGGTCACAGAATGGATCAAAAACCGTGTCTCCTGCACATGACAAGGAATATATCTTGCTATGCAAAGCCTATTCTATTACTTGATGTTATATTGACTTCCTTATATGAACTTGATAATGAGGCTCACTATTAATCTTGAAATTAATGAATGGTATACCAATTGATACAAACATTTCAGTTCAATTCAAATATTTGTTAATCCCAACCAAGTAAAAAGTACCAAACTACTCTTTTTAGATATAAAAATTAAAAATGACATAGTCCCAAACATCAAGGAACTTAATGAATAAAAAAGTCCATTAGACATATTCAAATTAGTAGTATACAGGTTAGAATATAATAAAAAAAATAAGAGGTCCAGATAATATATTATAACATTTAAAGAAGGAAAGGTCCCTTTAAATTTTGGCAGAAAAAAAGCAATTAGAAATCAGAAGAGACTTTAAGGTGAGAAATCTAATATAATGATTGTGGTGATGATGATGGTAGGGATGGTAGTAATAATGAAAGCAGCAGCAACAGGAGCGGCAGCAGTAGTAGTAGTAGCAGTGATGGTGATGGTGTGTAGTGGTGGTAGTAGTAGTAGTAGTAGGTAGGAAGAGGAGGAGGAGGAACAGGAGGAGGAAAAGCAGTAGGAGGAATAATAGTAAGAGTAATAATAATAATAGCTACCATTTATATAGAACTTTATGTTTTCCAAGCACTTTATGTGTGGTCTCATTTGATTCTCACAACAACCCAATGAGGGAGGTGCTGTTATTATACCTATTTTATAGATAAGAGAGTTGAAACAGAGAAATTAGGTGACTTGTCAGGGTCATATACCTGATGAATGTCTGAAGCATGACTTGAACTTAGATTTGTCTCACTCTATGTCCAGAATTCTACCTACTTTATCTACCCATACTTTCCCCTGAAGTAGCAGGCAAAAAACCACCTTTTTCTTTCCTTGTCACTGTGATTTAGAGCACTGGCTTCCTGAAAGGACGAAGATTATATATATATATATATATACATATATATGTATATATATGTGTGTATGTATATATATATATATATATATATATATATATATATATATATTTATATTTTGGATCCTTGATACAACTCTCCATTTTTATCTACCCACTATAACCCATTCTAGTCCTATTCTTTTCCTCTCATTTTTTTTATTGTGTCCCTTAGCAACCCCTTCTATTATTAATAGATGTCCCTTCTTAGATATGATTCTTTCACTGGTTCCCCTTCGAAGACATGGCATTGCTGATCACTCTCTCTATTATCATATATCTTGGCCCTCAAAACACTAGGCTAGGTAGGCATCCTCCTTAATTCAGTTGGCACCTTCCAAATTCAAATCCTTTCCTCATATCACTCAGCCATAGTGAAAACCATTTCAGGTTTGTTCCACAAGCCTAAGTATGGGACTTAATCTATTGGCTTTCCAAATCCTTATTCTTAATTTTTTATACAATTCAATACCTGACTCAAAGTCTCCTTCCTCTCACCTTAATAAATATGTATTGTGATATCTATTTCGACCTCATGCATGTTTGAAAATCTGTTACTCCTTTTGCCTATGAGATCTTACAAGAAAACATTTTGCAACAGCTACTATGACAAGTATTATAAGGAATCAATCAGATTTAAGACTTCCTGAAACCAAACTTCTGAAACTAGTGCTCCCACTTCCAGGATTCCACTAATTTAATTTCCTACCTTTATCTCTACCTGAAGATATAATTGTATGCTTGGTCTTATAAATGTGTTTCCTTTATGATCTAGAACCTTGTAATTCTATTCTGTCCTTATAACTTCCTGCTTGTCTATCTTCCTCTTAGTTTTAGTCTTCCTAATATTATTGTTAATCCTCACTGTGATCCCCAGTCTTTCCTTTCCAGAATATTTATTCCAGACTCTTGAGTCTAGCCTCCCCTTTTTAAATTCCCTTTAAAAAACTATAGTTAAAAAATGTAACTCTATAAACTCTATATTCCAATGTATTTGAATCCCTTGCCTTCTTATCCTATTGCAATTTTTTTTTTTGCCTAATTCAAACTCTTCTCCATTCTTATCATTTGTTAGATAAACTACTTCAGAAAGTCACACCACTGGGCTGATCCACTACAAAATAATGTATCTAATTTCAAGGAAATCCTGAAAAACAGATGGAATAATGTATTCTCAATCAATTGGTTCTCTATCTCACTCTGTCTCACTCTGCACAAAGATTATTCCAAATTAGCTTTAACTTCAAGCTCAAAGCCTCCACCTTTTTTTTTTTTCAGCAAAAGACCTAATTTTCCATTTTATTGAAAAATAGATGTAATCCATTATGAACTTCCCTTTTCACCATTCTATACCTCGAAACCTCTAGATATCAACCTCTACTCTTTCGTCCTTTATTCCAGTCTCTGAGGAGAAAATTATTCTTCTCCTTGTCAAGGCTAATCCTTCTACTTTCACCGTTAATTCTATACTTTCTCATCTAAGAGTTTGCCTTGTCAATCATCACTATTCTCCTCACTCATAATCATTCCTTTTCCTATGTAATCCCTATTTCCCTGAAGCCTGCATATATATCCAAGTCTCTCCCATTCTAAAAATAAACAAAACCTTTCACCTGAACATAGCTCTCCCTAAAGCTATTTTCCTGTTATACAGTTCTCTTCTATTTCAGAGTCAAAAATCTGGGGAGGAGG
Organism: Sarcophilus harrisii; assembly: GCF_902635505.1. Classification (NCBI taxonomy): domain Eukaryota; kingdom Metazoa; phylum Chordata; class Mammalia; order Dasyuromorphia; family Dasyuridae; genus Sarcophilus; species Sarcophilus harrisii. The sequence goes on along the minus strand of NC_045426.1, from coordinate 373,072,547 downwards.
CAGGAAAGAGAAATTAATTATGTCTATTACATCCAATTCCTCCACAATTTCCCAAAAATCTAAGTTCTAACTCGATCATTTTACAGATACTGTTCTCACATATTTCGTCCTCATCCTTCTTGAACACCTTATAATTCTAGTGATATATTAAATACAGTTCTGGGACTTGAGTTGAGAAAGCCCTAATTCAAATCTAGCCTCAGACGCTTACTAACTGTATGTCCCTGGGAAAATAACATAATCTCTGTTTGCATCAATTTCTCAATTGTTAAATATGGATTAAAATAACATCTACCTCATAGGGTTGCTTTGAGGATCCAATGAGATATTAGTAAAGCTCTTAGCATTGTGTGACACTATACAAATGTTAATTGCTTTCTTACTTGACAGTATACCCTCCTCTCTCAGTTTTCTTAGTTCAATTCTCTCTTGCTCCTTCTGGACACTTTTCTTCACTCTACTCTCCCAGCTAATCACCAAGGTCCCACATCCTAAATGTGTTTATCCTCAAAGGTCTACTTCTGGCCTCCTCTCCTTTTTCTGAAATCTTTCTTGGTATTTTTGTCAGCTCTGAAGGATCATGTCTGAATCACCAAATAGCTGTCTAGCATCTCCACTTGGTTATTGTAAAAGCACACCAAACTCAGAATGTCTAGCATTGAATTCAATTTTGTTTCATGACTTATTCTAGCATCAGAGAAAAAGAATGGTAGATCAGAGTGGTCACTTAGACTTTTGAATTATAAGGAAAAGAATAATGGAAGGAAAAAGAGAAGAGGGCTTTTTGGGTAAAAGACAAAGCATTATTGAAATAGATGATTCTGGAGGCTAGTTGTAAAAGAACAGAAAGTGTTCTTTCTGGGAAATCAGGGAAGGGATCAGAAAATAAAGACATTAGATACCATAACCAGGACAAGAATAAGGAGACATGAAGTGATGGAAGAGGTGAAAGAACAAGAACTCTCCACCAGAGAATTCAGCTTAATGATTTTAGTTCAGCATTTTAAAAGTGGAACAATTATAAGAGTTGATGATTCAAGATATTACTGGTGGTGACAGTGAAACAAAATTGTATAGAATGTGTGTTTAATAGAAAAGGTGCTATCAGAGTGATATGTCTGAAAACTGAAACTCTGAACAAGGCTAGAGATGAAGAGGAAAGGAGAATAATTTTAAAGACATAGAATGTAAAAGTTAAAAGAACATTTATTCATTTATGTCTGAATTTTTGTGACCAAATTCTGGGCAAAGGTATTATAGTGTTTTACCATTTTCTTCTCTGTCTCATTTTATGGATGAGCAAACTGAGGCAAACAGGATTAATTTACTAGCCCACACAATAAGTGTCTGAGGCCAGATTTGAACTTAGGAAGAAGAGAAATCTTCCTGACTCCAGGCCCAGAACTTTTTACACCTTGCCAACTAGCTGCCCTAAAGGAATATTAAAAAACATCCATTCCAAATGTCTCATTTTGTAAATGAGAAATCTCAAGAGCCAGAGAAGTGAAGAAATGTGCCAAAAGTTACATGGATAGTTACTGGCAGAACCAGATTTGAAATATGCTTTCATAACTGCCATTATACAACATTGCCTCCTTCAGTTTGAGTTCTCTTCTTTTTCTCCTGGTCTTTTTATTCTTCCCATCAAATTCATACCAATGCAACTCATTGCATTCCAAAGCAAGAGTACTCTCACCCCACCCTCTCCCCACTTCACCCAACTAAAACGTCTGGTCAGTAACATGGGAGTTTGAGTTTGCTTCCTTCCATTTCACTTCTGATCATGTGGAAAAATAATAGTGCATCTAGTGACACATTCTAGGAACAAGACAAAAGCAGGAAGGAGATGCTTACTCTGCAACACTGATTATAACAGACACCAATTTGGAGCCACGAGGTTGCCAAGTGGGCTGACCTTGGACCCTCTACAATGAGAAGAGGTAGAGCTGGGACTAGCTGTCCATCAACCTCTTTCTCTCTCCCATAAGCCTTGGAGTAACTAGAAATGCCTTGCAGGTGGGAAACAATTGTATTACCATAAGCCTCCAATTAGAGAGCCTCCCGGGCAGACTGATCAGATCCCTTTACAGAGGCTGTTGATGATGAGCCAAGTTCTGGCCTCATATATGCAGATCCAACTTGTGCAGAAGATAAAGGGAGTTGGGGAGAGGAAGATGGAGGGAGGCATCAGCCAGTGTGTTTGGCACCTGAGGGTTGCTCAGAGACAAAAGCTTCTGGGGAGGGGATTAGAAATTAGTAAACTATGCAGTGTCCCAGAGTTTTAATGAGCTAACTAGAAGAAACTGGCTCTTACTTTCTGGAAGCGTGCTTTGGTTCTGGCATGCTCTAGTAACAGAACAGAGACTCCATTAGACTAGAGGGCAATGTGACTGAGCAGGATAAAGCAGCTGCAATACACTATACTAAAGCAAAGAGAAAAATCAGTGACAAAAGAACTGAGACAAAGACTGTATAGTGGTGTAGAGTCTTTGAAAATATAAAACACATATACTGAAACCTTTACCCATATCATTCTAAATCAAAATGGGCTTCTTTGGAATTTCAGCATAATCTACTACACCCTATCTACCTCCTTCCCCCAGCTTAGTAAATTCTATCTATAAGCATTTATTGAGCACTCACCATGTACCAGGAGTTATGCCGATCATTGGAGATCCAAAGGGGAAAAAAGATAAAATTATTGTTGCCTTTAAGGATATTACATTTTATTGAAGAAAATAATCAAATACTAATAGTGGGGGGCGGAGCCAAGATGGCGGAGAAGACACACGCGACTTTCTAAGCTCTTCTCTTGCCCTCTTCATCAATATTATATCGAGCCTCAAAAATAGTCTTGACTGCTACAATTCGTAAAGATAAGAAGTAGAACAACTCACCGGCCGAAGAAAATCTGCAGTCTCGCCAAAAAAGGTTGGTTCCGGGGCCAGGGGGGAGATCGGCGCAGACAGGGAGAGAAATTAGGTTTCGAGGAGAGTCTCAAACCGAGGGTGAAGGCACAGATCTCAGCACAAGCACAAAGCCCCAACCCCCAGTACGGGGCTTTTCCTTGGGGCAGTTGTGATCCTGCAGGGCAGGAGGACACAGCCCGGGTTAGCCTCCAATCTGCGCAGTGGGGAGCTCGGCTTGGGGCCATAGAGCTTTTCCAGGGCCGATTTGCATCAGGCAGAGACACTGGGCAGAGTTTGTGGCTGTCTGCGTTCTGCAGTCAGCTGCTAATACTCACAGTCCCACAAGAGGCTCCGGCCTGGGGCGGTGACACTTTCACCACTTAGTCTCTAGCCGAGGGCAATCGATAATCCACTCAGCCCTACTAAGCAGTTTGATAGCTCGGCCAGTGCTGAATCCACTTCCTGTTGGGGGAAGGGAAAACTCTCACTCAGAGCACTCCCATACCTCGGAGCCGGAAATCGGTTTACATCTTTCCCTGCTCTGCAGAGGAAGCTGGTAACCCCCTTGCCTAGGAGACCTACCCTAAAGGCTTTAAAACATGAATAAAAAGATGAAAAGAACAATCGACAGCTTCTATGCAGAAAAAGAGCAGGTCAGCAAACCTGAAGAGACCTCAAACAGCAAAAATGCATCAGACTGTCCTCCTTTACATAATGCTCTCATAGAAGAGACCATTAAAAGTCTCAAAAGAGAGTTAGAAGATAAATGGGGAAAGGAAAGAGAAGCCTTACAAGAGAGCAACAACTTCCTGAAATACGAATTGGAAAAGTTAAAAAATTCCCAGGAAGTGCAGGGAAACAAAATTGGTGAATTGGAAAAAATAAAAAAATCTCAGGAAAGTAAGAATTGTGAATTGGAAAAAATAAAGAATTCACTAGAAAGTAGGATTTGTGAATTGGAAAAGACAAAGAACTCGCAAGAAAGTAGGATCCGTGAATTGGAAAAGACAAAGAACACGCAAGAAAGTAGGATCTGTGAATTGGAAAAAGAAAATAATTCACTAAAAAAAAAAATTAGTGAAATGGAAAAAAATTCCACAGACCAAAACAATACATTCAAAAACTCAATTGGACATATACAGAAAGAAGTAAAAAAAGCTAATGAAGAAAATAATTCTTTAAAAATTAGAACTGAACAAATTGAAACTAATGATTCATTGAGACAGCAAGAATCAGTCAAGCAAAAACAAAAAAATGACAAACTGGAAAAAACCACGAATTATCTACTTGCAAAAACGACAGACTTGGAAAATAGATCTAGGAGAGATAATCTGAGGATTATTGGACTTTCTGAAAACTATGATGAAAAAAAGAGCCTAGATACTATTTTACAAGAAATCATCAAAGAGAACTGCCCAGATGTAATAGAATCAGAAGGTAAAATAGGCATTGAAAGAATTCATCGAACACCTTCTGAAAGAAACCCTAAAATAAAAACCCCAAGGAATATTGTGGCAAAATTTCAGAACTATCAGATTAAGGAAAAAATTTTACAAGCAGCCAAAAAAAAACCATTTAAATACCGAGGTGCCACAATAAGGATCACCCAAGATCTGGCTGCCTCTACATTAAAGGAAAGAAGGGCCTGGAATATGATATTCCGAAAGGCACAAGAACTTGAGATGCAGCCAAGAATAAACTACCCAGCTAAGCTGAGCATTTTCTTCCAGGGAAGAAGATGGACATTTAATGAAACAAATGAATTCCATTTGTTTCTGAAGAAAAAACCAGAACTAAACAAAAAATTTGATCTCCAAGAATAGAACTCAAGAGATGCAGAAAAGGTAAAAATAACTCTTGAGAATTGTATTTCTGTTGTGGATATACAAAAAGAATACATGTATAATTTGATTGTACTGATATAACATAAAAAAGGGAAGTAGATATGGAAAAGGGATGATGGCAGAATAAGGTGGGAAGGAGGGATAAAAAGAGGGAAACCACATCCCACAAAGAGGCTAAGGAAACTTATCATATCTGAGGGAATTTAGAGAGGGGGAGGAACATTGTGTGAATCTTACTCTCATCAGAGTTGGCTCAAAGAAAAAATAATTGACATTTGTTTTAGAGAAAATTCTCTCTCGCCTCATTAAAAATGGGGGAGAGGAAAAGGAAAAGAAAAAGAGTAATAAGGGAAGGAAGGGGAAAGACTCAAAGGGGGAGGGAGGGATTATAAAGAGGATAAGTATCGTGATACAAGAGGGGTACTAAGTTTAAAAGGGGAAAGAGGGTTGGGGAGGCAAGAATAAGTAAAGCACAATCTGGGGTTATTAGGATGGCAGGAAATACAGATTTAGTAATTCTAACCGTAAATGTAAATGGGATGAACTCCCCATAAAGAGGAGGCAGATAGCAGACTGGATCAAAGTCAGAACCCTACAATATGTTGTTTACAAGAAACCATTTAAAGCAGGGGATGCATATAGAGTAAAAGTAAAAGGCTGGAGCAAAATCTATTATGCTTCAGGTGAAGTCAAAAAGAGGGGTAGCCATCCTTATCTCAGATCAAGCAAAAGTAAAATTGATCTAATTAAAAGAGATAAGGAAGGTAACTACATCCTGCTAAAGGGTAGCATAAACAACGAAGCAATATCAATATTAAACATATATGCACCAAGTGGTATGGCACTCAACTTCCTAAAGGAGAAGTTAAGAGATTTGCAAGAAGAAATAGACAACAAAACTGTAATAGTAGGAGATCTCAACCTTGCACTCTCAGAATTAGACAAATCAAACCACAAAACAAATAAGAAAGAAATTAAAGACGTAAATAGAATATTAGAAAAATTAGGTATGTTGGATCTTTGGAGAAAATTGAATGGAGATAGAAGGAAATATACTTTCTTCTCAGCAGTTCATGGAACCTATTCAAAAATTGACCATATATTAGGACATAAAGACCTCAAAATTAAATGCAAGAAAGCAGAAATAGTAAATGCTTTCGTTTCAGATCATGATGCAATAAAAACTACATTCAACAAAAAGTTAGGGGAAATAGACCAAAAGTAATTGGAAACTAAACAATCTCATCTTAAAGAATGATTGGGTGAAGCAGCAAATTATAGATACAATTAATAATTTCACTCAAGATAATGACAATGATGAGACATCATACCAAAATTTGTGGGATGCAGCCAAAGCGGTAATAAGAGGGAATTTTATATCCTTAGAGGCTTACTTGAATAAAACAGAGAAAGAAAAGATTAATGAATTGGCTTGCAACTAAAAAACTAAAAAGACCAAATTAAAACCCCAATCAAATACTAAATTGGAAATTCTAAAATTAAAAGGAGAGATTAAAAATATTGAAAGTAAAAAAACTATTGAACAAATTAATAAAACTAAGAGTTGGTTCTATGAAAAAGCCAATAAAATAGATAAGCCTTTGGTAAATCTGATTAGAAAAAGGAGGGAGGAAAATGAAATTAGTAGTCTTAAAAATGAAAAGGGAGAACTTTCCACCAATGAAGAGGAAATTAGAGAAAATAATAAGGAGTTATTTTGCTCAACTTTATGCCAATAAATTTGATAACCTAAGTGAAATGGATGACTACCTCCAAAAATACAGACTTCCCAGACTAACAGAGGAAGAAGTAAATTGTTTGAATAGTCCCATTTCAGAAAAGAAATAGAACAGGCAATTAAACAACTCCCTAAGAAAAAATCCCCAGGACCAGATGGATTTACATGTGAATTTTACCAAACATTTAAAGAACAATTGGCCCCAATGCTATATAAATTATTTGATAAAATAGGGAATGAAGGAGTCCTACCAAATTCCTTCTATGACACAGACATGGTACTGATACCTAAACCAGGTAGGCTGAAAACAGAGAAAGAAAATTATAGACCAATCTCCTAATGAATATTGATGCTAAAATCTTAAATAAGATATTAGCAAAAGACTACAGAAAATCATCTCCAAGATAATACACTATGATCAAGTAGGATTTATACCAGGAATGCAGGGCTGGTTCAATATTAGGAAAACTATCAATATAATTGGCCATGTTAATAACCAAATTAACAAAAACCATATGATCATCTCAATAGATGCAGAAAAAGCATTTGATAAAATCCAACATCCATTCCTATTAAAAACACTTGAGAGTATAGGAATAAATGGACTTTTCCTTAAAATAATCAGCAGCATCTATTTAAAACCCTCAGTAAGCATCATATGTAATGGAGACAAACTGCAACCATTCCCAATAAGATCTGGAGTAAAACAAGGTTGCCCACTATCACCGTTACTATTTAATATTGTATTAGAAACGCTAGCTATAGCAATAAGAGCTGAGAAAGAGATTAAAGGAATAAGAATAGGCAATGAGGAAGCCAAATTATCACTCTTTGCCGATGACATGATGGTATACTTAGAGAATCCCAGAGATTCTGCTAAAAAGTTATTAGAAATAATCCACAACTTTAGCAAAGTTGCTGGTTATAAAATAAACCCACATAAGTCATCAGCATTCTTATATATCACTAACAAAATCCAACAGTCAGAGTTACAAAGAGAAATTCCATTTAAAGTAACTACTGATAATATAAAATATTTAGGAATCTATCTGCCAAGGGAAAATCAGAAACTTTATGAGCAAAATTACAGACCACTTTTCACACAAATTAAGTCTGATCTAACCAATTGGAAAAATATTAAATGCTCTTGGATAGGGCGAGCAAATATAATAAAGATGACAATTTTACCTAAACTAATCTATTTATTTAGCGCTATACCAATCAGACTCCCAAAAAACTATTTTAATGACCTAGAAAAAATAACAACAAAGTTCATATGGAAAACAAAAGGTCAAGAATTTCAAGGGAATTAATGAAAAAAAAAATCAAATGATGGTGGCTTAGCTGTACCAGATCTAAAATTATATTATAGAGCAGCAGTTACCAAAACTATTTGGTATTGGCTAAGGAATAGATTAGTTGATCAGTGGAATAGATTGGGTTCAAGGGATAAAACAGTCAACAAATATAGCAACCTAGTCTTTGACAAACCCAAAGATCCCAGCTTTGGGATAAGAACTTACTGTTTGATAAAAATTGCTGGGAAAATTGGAAACTAATATGGCAGAAACTAGGCATTGATCCATACTTAACGCCGTACACCAAGATAAGGTCAAAATGGGTTCATGACCTAGGCATAAAGAATGAAATTATTAATAAATTAGAGGAACATAGGATAGTTTACCTCTCAGACCTGTGGAAGGGGAAGGTCTTTATGACCAAAGTAGAACTAGAGATCATTACTGATCACAAAATAGAAAATTTTGATTATACCAAACTGAAAAGTTTTGTACAAACAAAACTAATGCAGACAAGATTAGAAGGGAAGCAATAAACTGGGAAAATATTTTTACAGTCAAAGGTTCTGATAAAGGCCTCATTTCCAAAATATATAGAGAATTAACTCTAATTTATAAAAATCAAGCCATTCTCCAATTGAAAATGGTCAAAGGATATGAACAGACAATTCTCAGATGAAGAAATTGAAACTATTTCTAGTCATATGAAAAGATGCTCCAAGTCATTATTAATCAGAGAAATGCAAATTAAGACAACTCTAAGATACCACTACACACCTGTCAGATTGGCTAAGATGACAGGAAAAATAATGATGATTGTTGGAGGGATGTGGGAAAACTGGGACATTGATTCATTGTTGGTGGAGTTGTGAACGAATCCAACCATTTTGGAGAGTAGTTTGGAACTATGCTCAAAAAGTTATCAAACTGTGCATACCCTTTGATCCAGCAGTGTTACTACTGGGCTTATATCCCAAAGAGATTATAAAGAAGGGAAAGGGACCTGTATGTGCAGAATGTTTGTGGCAGCCCTTTTGTAGTGGCTAGAAACTGGAAACTGAATGGATGTCCATCAGTTGGAGAATGGCTGAATAAATTGTGGTATATGAAAATTATGGAATATTACTGTTCTGTAAGAAATGACCAACAGGATGATTTCAGAAAGGCCTGGAGAGACTTACACGAACTGATGCTGAGTGAAAGGAGCAGGACCAGGAGATCATTATATACTTCAACAACAATACTAGATGATGACCAGTTCTGATGGATCAGGCCATCCTCAGCAACGAGATCAACCAAATCATTTCTAATGGAGCAGTAATGAACTGAACTAGCTATACCCAGAAAAGAACTCTGGAGATGACTAAAACCATTACATTGAATTCCCAATCCCTATATTTATGCACACCTGCATTTTTGATTTCCTTCACAAGCTAATTGTACAATAATTCAGAGTCTGATTCTTTTTGTACAGCAAAATAATGTTTTGGTCATGTATACTTATTGTGTATCTAAGTTATATTTTAATATATTTAACATCTACTGGTCATCCTGCCATTTAGGGGAGGGGGTGGGGGGGGGGGATAAGAGGTGAAAAATTGGAACAAGAGGTTTGGCAATTGTTAATGCTGTAAAGTTACCCATGTATATATCCTGTAAATAAAAGGCTATTAAATAAAAAAAAATACTAATAGTATGTATGTATATGTGTGTGTATACAGACATGTATACATACATATAGATGTACATAACAGATTAAATATTGATGACATTTGGCTCTACAAGATTCTTACTCAACAAATAGAAATTGGGAAATGGTTATTGGGTTCACTTAAGACAAGAAAACTGGGCTCATGATTTTTTTTTCTGTAATAAGCATTGAAGCACAAGGAGTTTTCTGACTTATAAATTTTCAGTGCCAGTCAATTTCTGACTTTTCATATAGATTACAGAATTAATTTCTTTCAGAACCACATATACATTCATATGTACAGTTGAATAATGTTGGTTCCATTTGATGTTTCACAAGAAAGCAGAATGGCACTACTGACTCATGGTAGCATGAAGATTACACTGGACCAAGTTCAAACTCTAGTGATTCCCACCAATATATAAAGTTAGAGTATAGGACTGATTATAGAATGAATATTCTTAAATTTAAAGAATCACTTTGTGTTCTAAATTGACCACCAAAAATAACTCATCAACATCATTATGAAGGTAAGAGTTATGATTTGTAAGAGTAACAATAGTGGGGGGGAGGGCAATTTAGTGTGACTCTTTGATGTACTGTTCAATCAAGTATATATTAAAAATCAACTATATTCCAGATACAGCTTATGAAGCATTTCCTTTATAGCAGTACTAAGTATGAGAAATACAAATATGAAAGCAAGATGTTGCTGGCAACGAAGTTTATAATCTATCATAAAAGATGAGTGAAATAAGTGAACAATGAAATGGAAGGAAGGAAGGAAGGAAAGAAAAAGAAGGAAGGAAGGAAGGAAGGAAGAAAGGAAGAGAGGGAGGAAGGAAGAGAGGGAGGAAGAAAAAAAGGAGGGAAAAAGGGAGGGAGGAAGGAAAAGAGGGAGGGAGGAAGGAAAATAGAAAGGGAAGAAAGAAGGAAGAAAGGAACTTACTTTGACTTGCTTTGATGGATCTATGAGCACAATAGAATCTCATTGATATAGGCATTTCATCCAAGGGTGCATATTTCAATCCCTTCATGCCTTCTCATACTATGACACTCTTGCCTATGTTCACCAGGAAATCCTCCATAACAATCCCACTTCATGTGTTACAGACCTTCTTTCAGGTATTTAATATAATATGAGTACCAGTCCATCACTCAGGCTACCCACTCCCATTATTCTTTATTCTTTTTATATAGACAATCCACCTTGTTTGTCAATCAAACCTAGTACAGATCTGTTATACCACTTATTTCCATTATGCTTTTTCCAAGCATCATGTATGTATTGCCTACTACTTAAATTTTCTATACATCTTCCAGGTGGGGCAATTTGGTGGCAGAGTGGATAGAGTATTTAGACCTAGACTTCAAATCCTTTCTCAGACAATTACTAGCTTTTTGAACTAATAGAAATCACTTAATTGCTCTTAGCCTCAGTTTCCTTATCTGTAAACTAAAGATAATCATAACCTATTTCTTAAGGTTATTGTGATATTTAAATAATATAATAAATGTAAATTTTATTGATGAACTTTACAATACCACATAACTATTATTACTTTTTAAATCATACACAACTTTTACTCTTTGAAGATTGTGGTAACCCATACTGGAAAGAAAGTGGTATTAGAAATATGGATTTTTGTTTTAGTGAGCAGTACCAACTGTCTTAAAAATGGTTAAAATCGTTGTTTATTGATTCTCCCCCCTCCAACTCTCTCAGCCTTAATTCAACCTTTGTTTCATAACAAGAATTCTCTGAAAACAGTGAGGTTTTCTTCATTTCCATTCCCTTCCAAGATACTTAAGAGAGGCCTATTTCCTAAGTTTTATGCATTATTTAATTTAATAATTAAAATAATTTAGTACTTTGGGTCATTTGGGGAGGCAATTAACTAATATATAACAACTTTATTTAGACTGGAAGAAGATAATGCTAATGATTCCAATAGATCATTTAGTTTTAGTTTGTCTGCTCTTAGAGATGGTTTGTTTTATATCCCCCATGTTCTCTCACCTGCAGCACATTCTCATCAAAGACAGCAAAATAGTCTGATTTAGAAATTGAGTTTATGACCAAAGCACAGGAGAAGAGTCAGTGGGGGTATATGGGAAAGAATCAGAAGACTGAGAAGAAAATCTCATTTTGAGAACACATATGTTTGATTTTTTGCTTGTATATTTGCTTTTTACTTTGGATAATTTAAGTTTCCTACCTCATGAATAGTGATCCTACCTTCCTACCTTTCTCTCTTTATCAGTGAAATGAGGAAAAAATTACTGGATAATTAAGGTCTTTTCAGAGTCCAAAATTTTGTATTTTTAGACATCACTAGACAACCTTGAGTTATAAGATATAATTCTAAGGATGATGAGGGCACCAATGAAGAGGTTAGGCAGAAATGGGTGGGGTTCCTTCTCTCCCAGATTGGAGTTCTGAGTGAAAGAATTAGCCAAATCCAGAGGCAATGGTAAAAAGGCTTTATTATTAAAGAAACACCAAGAGGGATTCTCTTGGTGGGAATATAATTCTCCAAGGGAGAAGTGATCTGCCAAAAAATCATTTTTTGAAGACCCATTTTATGTATGAGTATAAGGGAAGTCTCAAGTAAATGTGAAGTCTTGCCTGGTTTTATGATTTCCCCCAAGAAAACTTATCTTGCTCTGAGAGGATGGAGACCATTTAGGTTTGTAGATCAAAGAGGACTTGTTTTTTTTTTTTGTGTGTGTGTGTGTGTGTGTGTGTGTGTGTGTGTGTGTGTAATTTTATATAATTTTACTGGGCTCACTCAGGTCATACAGAGTTCACTCTTGTCAAGGAGACCATAAGTGCAGAGGCATTTCAGTCACTTAGAGGTAACATATGATTTCTGGTAACCTAAAGTGAAAAGGAGAAATGAAGAAGTATCAGGGGAGAAATGAAATCACAATTTCAATGGTATGGTAAGTTCCCAGCTAAAGAAATTTCTCTATCAATGCAAACTGAGATCTTTTTTTGTTTTTGTTTTCCTACAATTTGTAAAATTAAAGAGCTATCACTGGAGATCAGTGGATTTGCTAAGGGTCCTACATTCCATATCTGATAGAGATAAGATTCAAACTCAGATCTCCCTGACGCTAAATCTATCTTATTATCCACTATATCATATAAATAATCAATGCGAACTAAACCAATTTCATCTAGTCTTGCCTCTGCAGGCTACAAACATGCATTAGAAAGTCTATGGCAATCACCCTTGATCTAGGGCTAGAGGAAACGTGAAAGAGAATATTATAGCTGGTGACATATCTCCCTCTTTGTAGACACATATCTAGCATCTTCCTTGAGGAAACATGAAAGCGATGTGATACTGATGATAATGAGTCCCGAGTCCCGAGTCCTCAATACCATAACCAATAGAACATCCTGCCCTTGTGCCCCTAATACATTGTTTCCTGCTGGAAGTTGTGCCATGTCAGGATAAACATTATGAAGTAATATTGCACACAATGGGGAGGGAATTAGCTGTGCAAATCCCATTAATGTAAATGAGACTTTGGTGGTTAATTTCCCATGCATTGGCTGAATATTTACCCCAATTAGTTATGTTAAAGTTTCACACTATACTCTGACCACATTTCCAACTGGGAAGGGGATATAGAAGGGGGAAAATTGTCCTCAACCTATGTCTCAGTTTCATATAGTACAAACAAGCTTAAAGCCACCTTGATCATTTTATATGTTTTCTCATGTATTCTGAAAGTGGAACCCTTTGCCCAAACTTTGAAATGCACAACCATTGGGAAATCATTGTTTTCATTAGCAAGCTACCTGCTGGGACATTCTCTTATAGAGGACAGGTTTATTTTGGTTTATTAATTCCATTCTGGTGAATAATTTCATTGCTAGCCTTGTTAGACCTGTAGTTTGTTTTAACATTACTATTACTTTAATGACTGCAAGGGTACTCCAGATAATGGGAAATTAGAGAAGATGTAGACGTGATATTAAGCAGAAATGCAGTAGAAGAGATTAATCCACATTGTAGTTTAATTTTCCAATAGCAAAATACTAGGGAAATGAATGTGGACACTCTTATCCCATCGCTTGCCTTCTAACGTATGTTTCACATTGTAATCACATTAATAACATATTTATATATCCTTCTGCAATTTATGAAGCATCTTCCTTATGAGAAGCCATGCTTGGTACATTAGAATGAGTGATGGCTCTGGGATCAAAGAACATAGATTCAAATAGTATTTCTGATGTTAACTACTTCCATGGAGGTATAGGGTATGTTCAGGGAAGACTAGTACCTCTGGGTGAAGGCTATAGAAACACTGGAACAGGACTGCCCAGTATGGTGTGTCCTCACCAGAAAAGATGCAATTCTGTATGAGCAAAGCAGAATTAAATTAGCCCGAAAGAAATGCTAGATGAACAAAATTAGAGAAACTACTTCAAATGTTCATATGAACTATTTGTGTCTGAATTGTGACAGAGCATTCTGAGCTCGAATGGGTCTGATCAGCCATAGTCAGATAGATAATAATTTGATTCTAACATAGTGATATCATTTTGGTCCTCTTTGAGAAGTAGGATAACAGCCAACCAACTTATATGACCTGAAGTAAGCCATTGGACTTTGTGCCTTCATTTTCTCATCTTTAAATAAAAACGATATTGAACTAGATGATTGATCAAGTCTCTTTCAGTGAGAAATCTGACCCTTCAGAACACCATAGACAGCCCACATTGTCATACAAAGTGATATGCTCATTTATATTGAAGAAACTTCTAAATCTCTAATCTCAGAGTATTTCTATCTTCCTCATATCTCCATGTCCAAATTGTCCTTTATCCCTTCTACAACACACACACACACACACACACACACACATACACACTCACACACATCTGATGACCTAATCTCCTATTTCACTGAGAGTTTAAGGACATAAACATCAATTACCTTAATGCCTATTCTCAAAACTTCTCTGCATTATCACCCTGTTTTTACTCCTACAAATAATGTAGTTCTAATCTTCATCAAAGCTAATACATTCACCTGCTCCAATTCTGCTTTGCTTTTTTTTTTTTTTTTTTTCCTGTGGCTTGTGTTTGGAAGTTATGCCCATTCTGAACCATTCATTATCTTTCTTTTTAATAAATAGATTTTTATTGATAGGTTTTGCTGTTATGTCATCTGCATTTCGTACTACATCCTTCCCCATATTCCCTCACAGAGAGCCCTTCCTTAGACTAAAGATTATTCATATTCTTGTTCATCTTTGCCTACTTTCTGGGTGTGATGTAAAAATTTGAAAATTGTTTCATCTTCAGTTCTCTTATTATTCATGACTTGGAACATTATTTTGCATGGTTTTAATAATATACAATGCTTTGGAGAACTGTTTGTATCATTGGAGGAATCATTTTTGGCATATGTCCCTATTTGTTGCATTACCTGTATATAGGACCCTTTTCAGAGGTATTATTTTTCCTAGTAAATTTATTTATTTTTAATACACATTACTTTATGAATCATGGTGGGAGAGAAAAATCAGAGCAAAAAGGAAAAACCATGGGAGAGATTAAAAAAAAACAGAAAAAAAGAAAGGAACATAGCATGTATCGATTTACATTCACTTTCCTTAGTTCATTCTCTGGATGTAGATGGCATTTTCTATCCAGTCTATTGGGAATGCTTTGGATCACTGAACCACTAAGAAGAACCAAATCTTTCATAGTTGATAATCACACATTCTTGCTATTTTTGTGTACTCTGTTGTAAAGGGCTTAAACTATGGAAAGGTGTACTTGAATCAGACAAACTGAGCACTTAAGGCTAATTACCTATTCACTATAAAACAATGACTCTATTACATATGTTTGGAAAATGGCCCTTCTCATCCTTGCTGGCTCAATGTTTGGGATTAAGATAATCCTAGGCAAGGATTAGAGGATGGGGTGACAGAAGCTGGAGACTCGCTTGGCAGCAGGAAGAGGAGGAGAAAGGTGGAGATTCTGGGCTCCAAAATCAAGGAGAGATCTTTGGCAAAACTCCTGGCAGTTTGCCTGCTTCTTCTATGCCTCCCCCTAAAGACCAAGGACTTTTACTTATCCTGACTCTGGCTGATTCTGAGGCCTTCAGGGAGCTAGCCCAGACTTAACACTCTATATTCCTAGTTTTGCTTGTTTTGCTCAGCATCACTTCATGTAAATCTTTCCAGACTTTTCTAAAATCAGCATATTCATCATTTTTTATGTAACAACAATATTCCATTATCTTCATATACCACAATTAGGTTAGCCATTCACTTTTCCAATTCCTTGCTGCCACAAAAGGAGCAGCTACAAACTTTTTTGTACATGTGGGTCCTTTTCCCTTTTTTAAGATTTCCTTGGGATACAGAATTAATAATGGCATTGTTGTGCCAATTTTATAGCCCTTTGGGCATACTACCAGTTTGCTCTTTAGAATGGCTGGATCACTTCACAACTTCACCAATAATGCATTAGTGTCCCAGTTTTCCCACATCCCCTCCAACATTTATCATTATCTTTTGTTGCCATCTTAGCCAATCTCAGGAGTGTGAGGTGGTACCTCAGAGATGTTTTAATTTGAATTTTTCTAATCAATAGATTTAGAGCATTTTTTTGGATATAACTTTGGATGGCTTTAATTTAATTGTTCACATCCTTTGACTATTTATCAATTGGGGAGTGACTTGCATTCTTATAAATTTTAAACAGTTGTTTATATATTTTAGAAATGAGATCTTTATCAGAAACGCTGACTGTAAAGATTTCTTCCCACCTTTATACTTCTATTTGAATATTCTTTTTCTTGGTTTTCTTTGTGCAAAACCTTTTTTTAATTTAATGTAATCAAAATTGCCCATTTTGCCTTTTATAATGTTTTCTAATTCTTCTTTGGTCATAAATTCCTCTCTTCTCCAAAGATCCCTTATTCTCCTAAGTTGTTTATGGTGTCATTCTTTATTCCCAAATCATGTACAATTTTGACCTTATTTTAGTGTAGAGCGTAAGATGGAGACCTATGCTCAGTTTCTGACATATGATTTTCGAGTTATCCCACCAATTTTTGTGAAATACTGAGTTCGTATTTCAGAAGCTGGTTTTTTTGGGGGGAGTTATCAAACACTAGATTGCTATAGGTTTTGATTTTTGTAATTTGTATATTTAATTTATTCCACTGATCCACCATTTTATTTCGTTACCAGTGCCAAATGGTTTTGATAACTGCTACTTTACAATATAATTTTAGATTTGGTACTGCTAAACCACCATCCTTTGTATTTTCTTTTCATTAATTCCCTTGATATTGTTGACCTTTTGTTCTTCCTGGTGAATTTTTCTATTAATTTTCTAGTTCTATAAAATAATGTTTTGGCAGTTAGTTTCGTATGGCACTTAAGAAATAAACTAGTTGATCAGTGGAATAGGTGAGGTTTACAGGACAAAATAGTCAATAATTATAGCAATCTAGTGTTTGACAAACCCAAAGACCCCAACTTTGGGGATAAGAATTCACTATTTGACAAAAACTGCTGGGAAAATTGGAAACTACTATGGCAGAAATTTGGCATTGACCCACACTTAACACTGTACACCAAGATAAGGTCAAAATGGGTTCATGATCTAAGCATAAAGAATGAGATTATAAATAAATTGGAAGAACATAGGATAGTTTACCTGTCAGACCTGTGGAGGAGGAAAGAATTTGTGACCAAAGAAGAGCCAGAGATCATTATTGATCACAAAATAGAAAAAGTTGATAAAGGTTTTTATACATGCAGACAAGACTAGAAGGGAAGCAATAAACTAAGAAAACCTTTTTAGAGTCAAAGGTTCTGATAAAGGCCTCCTTTCCAAAATATATAGAGAATTGACTCTAATTTATAATACTTCAAGCCATTCTCCAATTAATAAATGGTCAAAGGATATGAACAGACAATTTTCAGATAAAAAAATTGAAACTATTTATAGTCATATGAAAATATGCTCCAAATCATTATTGATCAGAGAAATGCAAATTAAGACAATCTTAGATACCACTACATACCTCTCAGATTGGCTAAGATGACAGGAAAAAATTACGAGGAATGTTGGAGGAGATGTGGGAAAACTGAGACACTGATACATTATTGGTAGAATTGTGAAGGGATCTAACCGTTCTGGAGAGCAATTTGGAACTATGCTTAAAAAGCTATCAAACTATGCATACCCTTTGATGCAGCAGTGCTACTACTGGGCTTATATCCCAAAGAGATCTTAAAGAAGGGAAAGGGATCTGTATGTGCAAGAATGTTTGTGGCAGCCCTCTTTGTAGAGGCCAGAAACTGGAAATTTAATGGATGTCCATTAATAGGAAAATGGCTGAATAAATTGTGGTATATGAATGCTATGGAATATTATTGTTCTGTAAGAAGTGACCAGCAGGATGATTTCAGAAAGGCCTGGAGAGACTTACATGCACTAATGTTAAGTGAAAGGAGCAGAACCACGAAATCATTATATACTTCAACAACAATACTATATAATGATCAATTTTGATGGACATGGCTCTTTTCAACAATGAGATGAACCAAATCAGTTCCAATTGTTCAATAATGAAGAGAACCAGCTACAGGAAGCATTATTTGTAATGGAGAGAAGCTAGACTCCTTCCCAGTGAATGAACTATGGGAAATAAGTGTGGACCACAACATAGCATTTCCACTCCTTCAGTTTTAGTCCTCTTGCATTTTTATTTTCCTTCTCAAATTATTTTTACCTTATTTCTAAATCCAATTTCTCTTGTGCAGCAAGATAACTATATAAATATATTGTATTTAACATATACTTTAACATATTTAACATGTATTAGCCTACCTGCCATCTAGGGGAGGGAGTGGGAGGAGGGAAAAAGTGGGAACAGAAGGTTTTGCAAGGGTCAATGCTGAAAAATTACCCATGCATAGGTTAAGTAAATAAAAAACTATAATAATAATAATAATAAAGATTGGTATGGCACTGAACAAGTAGGCCAATTTAGGCAGAATTGTCACTTTTATTATTTTAGCTTGGCCTATCTATGAACAATTATTATGTTTCCAATTGTTTAGAGCTGACTTTATTTGTGTGAGAAGTATTTTATAATTGTGTTCATATATTTCTTGGGTTTGTCTTGGCAGGTAGACCCTGAAATATTTTATTTTGTCTTCAATAATTATAAATGGAAATTATCTTTCTATCTCTTGGTGATGGACTTTATCAGTAACATATAAAAATGCTGATGATTTGTGTACCTTGCCACTTTGCTAAAGCTATGAATTCTTTCTAGTTGATTTTTAGATGATTTTTAAGATTCTAAGTATATCATCATATCATCTGCAAAGAATCATAATTTCATTTTCCTCATTGCCTATTCTAATTCTTTTAATTTTTTTCTTTTCTTACATCTAAAGACAACATTTCTAGCACACTGTTGAATAATAGTGGTGATAATGGGTATTCTTGTTTCACTGGTGATCTTATTGGGAAGGAGTCTAGCTTCTCTCCATTACAAATAACGCTTCCTGTAGGTTTTAGATACATAATGCTTATTATTTTTAAAAACACTCTCTTTATCCCTAAATTCTCTAGTGCTTTTAATATTATGGGTGTTGTATGTTCTCAAAACTTTTTTTTTTCTGGATCTATTGAGATTATCACATGATTTCTGTTGTTTTTGTAATTAATATTGTCAATTATGCTAATATTTTTCCTGATTTTGAATCAGTCCTGCCTTCCTGACATAAATTCCACTTTGTCATAGTGTATTATTCTGCTGATAAATTGCTGTAATCTCTTTGCTAATATTTTATTTAAAAATTTTGCTTCAATATTCAGTAGGGAGATTGGTCTGTAATTTTCTTTCTCTGATTTTACCCTTCCTTTTAGGGTGCATCATTTGCATCATAGAAGGAGTTTGGTAGTACTCCTTTTTTACCTATTTTCCCAAATAATTTACATAGTATTGGAACTAATTGTTCTTTAAATGTTTGATAGAATTCACTTGTGAATCCATCTGATCCTAGAGATTTTTTCTTAGGGAGTTCATTAATGACTTGTTCAATACCTTTTTCTAAAATAGAACTATTTTATTTTCTCTCCTGTTAACTTGGGTAATTTATGTTTTTGTAAATAGTCATCCATTTCAATTAGATTGTCAGACTTGCTGCCATTGAGTTTGGCAAAATAACTCCTAATTATTTTTCTTTAATTTCTTTTTCATTGGTGGTAATTTCACTTCTTTCATTTTTGATGATGATGATTTTGTTTTTTCTTTACTTTTTCTGGTCAAATTAGCCAAAAGTTTATATATTTTGTTAGTTTTTTTTTTTTCATAAAACCTACTCTTAGTTTTGCTTATTAGTTCAATAGTTTCCTTGGTTTCTATTTTATTAATCTCTCCTTTGCATTTCAAATTTTCTAATTTTGTATTTAACTGGAGGATTTTAATTTGTTTTTTTTCTAGCTTTTTAGTTGCATGCCTAATTCGTTGATAATCTCTTTATTATATTTATATAGTTATTAAGAGATATGACATTTTCTGTAAGAACTGCTTTGACTACATCCCATAAGTTTAGGTATGCTTTTTCATTGTTGTCATTCTCTTGAATAAAATTATCAATTGTTGCTGTATTTTGTTGTTTGACTCACTCATTTTTTATAATTACATTATTTAATTTCCAATTTTTTTTTAGTCTATCTTTCCCTGGCCTTTTATGGAATATGATTTTTACTGCATTGTGAACTGAACAGGAAGCATTTACTACTTTTCTGCAAGTGATTATGAGGGTTTTATGCACTAATACATGATCAATTTTTGTGTAGCTGCCATGTACTGCTTAGAAAAAGATGTGTTCCTTTCTGTCCCTGTTCAATTTTCTCCAGATGTCATATCTAAGTTTTCTAGAATTCTGTTAATTTTCCTAGTTTCAATCTTTTTAATTTTGTGGTTAGATTTGTCTGATTCTTACGAGGGGAAGATTGAAGTCCCCCACTAACATTGTCTTGCTCTTATTTCTTCCTGTAACTGGTTTAAAATCTCTAGGAATTTGGCTGCTCTACCACTTGGTGTATACATATTTACCATCATTAATACTTCATTATTTATGGTACCTTTAATCAAGATGTACTTTCATTCCTTATTTCTTTTAATAAGATCTATTTTAGTTTTGCTTTATCTGAGATCAGAATTGATACCCTAATTTTTCATTTCAGCTGAAGCATAATAAATTATGTTCCAGTCTGTTACTTTTACTTTATATGTGTCTCTGTGTCAAATGTGTTTTTTGGAAACAACATATTGTAGGATTCTGTGTTTTAATCCACTTTGCTATTTGCTACTTTTTTATTTGAAAGTACATCCCTTTCACATTAACATTACGATTAACAGATCTGTATTTCTCTCCATCCTATTTTCTTTCCTATATATACTTTTGTTCTCTCTTTCCACCTTGTTCTTAATTTTGTGTTTTTTAGTCACTTCAATCCACTACCTTATCCCCTATTGTTCCAGCTTCTTCTCTTACTAATGTGTTTTGTTTACCCACCCCAGCTACTACCTTATCTCATAACACTCCTCCCCCCTTCTCTTAGTAGTGTTTTTTTAGCTCACTCCACCCACTACCTTATTTTCTATCAACCCTTCCCTTCTTCTCTTATATTTTTCCTTAGTGTTTCTGGTCTCCCTTCTATTGTGTCCCTCCCTTTTCTTTTGTTCTTTTTCCTCCTACTTGTTTGTAGGGTTAGATAAATTTCTATATTCAACTAAATGATTAAATTATTCCCTCTTAAAGCAAATCAATGAGATCAAGCTTCAGACACTGCTCATCCTCCACCCTTCTTTCCCTGGATTATAATAGGTCTTTTGCACCTTTTCATGTGAACTAATTATCCCATTATACCTCCACTTTCTTCTTTTTCCAGTACAATCCTACCCCTTAATGTCTTTTTGTTTGATGATATATATATCTATGTATCTATATATATATACATATATAGATATAGATATAGATATATAGTTTCCCCTATTTATTTTTCTATGCTTCTCTTGAGTCTTGTGTTTATAGATTACATTTTCTTTTTAGTTCTGTTTTTTTCAATAATAATGATTGAAAGTCTCTTACTTCTTTGAAGCTCCATCTGCTCCCCTGAAAAATGATGCTAAGTCTAACTGGGTAGTTATTTCTTGGTTGAAGCCTCAGGTCTTTTTTCCTTCCATAATATGTTATATTCAGGCCTTTATTGTAATCCTTTTATCCTATTGTTATCCTTTATTGTAATCCTGACTGTTGCTCTTTGATATTTGAATAGTTTTTGTCTGGCATTTTGTAGTATTTTCTCCTTGAGATTGGAGTTGGAGTTTTGCAATAATATTCCTTGGGTTTTCCTTGTGGGATCCCAGAGGTGATTGCTGAATTCTTTCAATGAGTTTTTCCCTCTCTGTTTATAGAGTGTTGGGGCTGTTATCCTCAATGATTTCTTGTAGAATGCTATCCAGGCTCTTCTTTTGGTCATGCCCTTGAGGTAGGCCAATAATTTTTATATTGGCTCTTCTTGATCTATTTCCTAGGTGGGCTGTTTTGTCAGTAAGGTATTTCATATTTTCTTCCATTTTTCATTCTTTTTAGTTTGTTTGACTGATCCTTGCTGTCTCACATAGCAATTATATTCCATTTGCCCTGTTCTAATTTTTCATGTATGATTTTCTTCAGTTATCTTTTGTGTTTCTTTTTCCATTTGGTTTGTTTAACTCTTTAAGTAATTGTTTTCTTCTAACAATTTTTTTCCTTTCTTTTCTAAACTGTTGACTCTCTCTTGCACACCTCTCATTTCTTTTCTCATTTTTTTCTTCTACCTCTCTTATTTGCTCTTTGAAGTCTTTGGTGAGCATTTCCAAGAAGCCTCTTTGGTCTTGAAACCAATTTATCTCATTTTTTGAACTTTTTTTCTGTGGACATCTGAGTTTTTGTTTTGAGCCACTCTATCATCATAATAGCCCTCTATGGTCAAGATTCTTTTCTGTTTTTGCTTCTTTTCTTTTTTTTTTTTTTCTTTTGGTATTTCCTCTTTTTTTATTTTTAAGATTGCACTCTCCTCCTGGGGTAAAAGTGGTGGTATCCCAAGCTTCCTGCTCAGTTTTGAGCTTTGGCTTTAAGCACATGGATCCCTTGTTTTTGTAGAGGGTAACTTGGCT
Organism: Sarcophilus harrisii; assembly: GCF_902635505.1. NCBI lineage: Eukaryota > Metazoa > Chordata > Mammalia > Dasyuromorphia > Dasyuridae > Sarcophilus > Sarcophilus harrisii. The sequence continues at coordinate 373,049,830 of NC_045426.1, read as the reverse complement.
GCTCTTTCCAGGAAACAGCCTGTTTCCCAGAGTTTGCCTTCTGAGCTGGTACTGGGGACTGCCTCACTTATTTGCTCTTCTACTGAGACAGGATTGAGGGTCTTAGTTGCTGATTTGTTGTTGTTAAGACCCTCTTACTGACCTGGGCTGAACAACCTTTGCACCCCAATGAGACTGACATTTCTTGAAATTTTTTTCCATCTATTTTGATCTGGAGAGTGGTTTCATTCCATCAGACTCTGTTTAAAAACTTGGTTTTATGTAGTTTTTAAGGGAAATTGTGAAAGCTCAAGCAACTTCTTGATTTTATTCTGTCATCTTGCCTCCATCCCTTATATCAATCTGGAATTTCCATTTTAAAATATTAAATAGGGAGTTGGTTTGATTTTTAGGTTTGATTACATAAGTTCTAAGGGGCATCTGGTAAACCTATAAAATCTGATGTGATCACTATTATGCTGCAGAGAGATAAGTGAAGAGGAATTAGGACTTGACCCCACTTGGGCCATATTGTTTGGAATTATTTGTGGTAGAAACACTGAGGGTCTTCCCCTCCAGGATTGATTTTTTTGACTAATAAAAAGCCATTTTCTGTCTCAATTCCAACTTAGCCTTAATTATTGATTGGGCATTGTTGCTATTAAACTGAGACCTGTTAAAATCCTTACTTTAAAAAGGTCAAGATCAATTGAATCTAAGACCATCCCCAGTTATCTTGATTTAATCTGGCCACTGGATCCATATGATTCCAAAGGAGAAAGTGAGGTTGGTGAACTTGCAGCCCTCCCTCACTTAAATTCAATTCACTTGCTTGTCATGGTATCACTTCCCCATTGTCATGGTCCTCTTTCAGAATGAAGGACAATTAGAACTTTATTATGGGTAATGATGCAGCAAAGTAGGATAAAAAGAAGCAATTAGATAAGAAGATGGAGAACTAAGAACAGCTCTACAAAACTTAAATAAAAAGAGGGATAAAATATCTGGGAGGAGAGGGTAACAAACTGTTAAATGCTTCTTAGAGGTAAAAAAGAGGTATAGGATTGAGAACTTTATCTGAAGAACAACTTCAATTTGATGATAAAGGAGGAACCCAAATTGCTAGTTGATAAAGAATATGCAGGAAAGCAGAGACAACCAGTGTGGGCATTTTTCCCCCCTTGGGAGTGTAAGTATGAATAGTAAAAGAGAATATAGAATGATAATTTGGGGAGATGGTATGGTTAAATTGATTTTTTTTCTTTTTAGAATGAGGAATATCTAGGTAGAACTATTTATAGGTAACAAAAAATGACTCAAAATGTTAGAGATAGAGAGATATGATTAGGGGGTATATCTTATAGAGGTTGTAATATAAAGAAATTAAGTGGTGAATGGAATTCCAGAAGAGACAGGATTACAAATTGCCTTGTCATCATGGTCCCTTCCTTGGGGTATCTTCCAGCTGAACCAGAAGATAGAAAACTCAGAGCAGGAGATGCAGGAGCAATAGGCTAATACCTTCATCTTCAGTTTTGTTTTCAATATGACATGCATTGCAATGGGTTCTTTTTGTTTCTCTTTTGTTATTGATTATTTTATTGTATTCTGGATATTTCCCTTTGTTTATCTAGTGAAGGGAATGTTATCCTTCAGATACTTCTCTGTCTTTCCAGGATTTTTCTTTACCTACATTATAAAACAATATCCAATAAAAAATATTATTCTGTTCTTGTTGAAATGATGAACTATGTGTTAGATGATAGAATAACTATTTCATTTCTTTTTCTTTTCGAAGCTAATTAAGATTAAGTGACTTACACAGGTCACATAGCTAGTAAAGTTAGAGTTTTACTCAGATCCTTTTATTTCAGGGCTAGCGCTCTGTCTATTATGCCATATAACTGTCCCTGGTAGTATAATTATAATAGGATCATAAACTTAGTGCTGGGAGGAACCTCTAAGGCATCTAATCCAGCTTCCTCATTTACATATAAGGAATTTTAAGGAGAAGGAGTGGTTTAAACTAACCACCTATATCTCCAAATTTAGTGCCCCTATCTCTAAACTATACTGCCTGATTGAATGGCTAGAGTTAGAAAGTATAAACTACTGTTTTGCAAAATATCATATATGGGCCCCAGGTAGCCGTGTTTTACTCTGTGCTATCTAGAACCATAGTGTTAAGTTTCCAAAATCTTATTGACCATGTTAATAATGGTATAGTAGATAAAATATTAGTGCTGGAGTCAGAATGATCCAGCAAAGGAAGCTGAGAAGGAGCAATAAGATAGGTAATAAGAAGAGATCAAATCCTTTTTTTGACAAGGCAAATATATGGGAACATGGGAAAGGCACTTAACTTTCCTGAGTCTGAATTCCTTATTTGTAAATTGAAGGAACTAGAAAAGATGGTCTCTAACATCCTTCTCAGGTTTAGAGTAAGTGTCATTTAAAACTTTACATCAAAAAATGGGACAATCCCAAAGAATATAAAGAATATATGCATTTTCATGTTTCTTTTGGGATTTTCAGTTTATCCTCAGCTGAGATCTTGGAATAAGGTAAACAAAGGAGAATGCTGGACTCAGCATTAGAAGCAACATGTCAACCATCATGTTATTGTTTTTTAATCATTTCAATTATGTCTGACTCTTTATGATGCCAGTAAGGGTTTTCTTGGCAAAGATACTGGAGTGGCTTATCATTTCCTTCTCCAGCTCATTTTATAAATGAGAATTTGAAACAAATGAAGTTATGTGACTTATCTGGGATCATGCAGTCATTAAGTATTTGAAGTCAAATTTGAACTTGCAGAGATTGGCCTTCCTGGCTTCAGGCCTGGTATTCTATCCACTGAACCACCTAATTGCCCCTAATCAATATATCATCATTTAATTATGCCTTACTTCATTAAAGCTCCAGTTTGATTTAAACAAGAAGAAATATTCCCAGCTTAAAAGTAGTGTAGAGGGTGTTATTAAGTGATTGATATGTTTCAGAAGAGTAAAAACTTGAACAAATAAAATGATTAATATTTAAGATTCTTCTAGATCCCCACTATGGCATTTCTGTGAAATGCACACATAATCTCACCTGAACTCCAGAGCATAGTGTTGTAGAGTTAGAAAATTAGAAAGAGATCTAGTATGAGGGTCAGCTGGGTTCAAATCTTGGCTGTGACAGCTGTTGGGCTATAAATGAGTCATTTTACTTCTCTGAAGATATTTATTCATCTGTAAGTAGTAGATAATAATATTATCTCACCACAGTTGTTGGGAGTGAAGCTCCTTGTAAACCATGAAGCACAACAAAAAGAAGTTTCCAGAATTATTTTTCGTTTCAAGGTCCCTGCCTGTACAAGCCATGTCTTAAATATGCCTGAAAATAAAAGCTACTTTAACCCAACATAATAAGGAAATCATTTGACCAAAATACCCTGGGATGGTTATCTAGAGAAGAGCCAAAGACAGTCAGTTGTGGTCTGTGACTGACTGTGGTATTGAGACACACAAAAGAACAATCATTCCCATTGCAGTTTGCACATTCCAGCAAGTTCCTCCAAAGCAGTTTGCAGGTCAGTAAACATATTAACTGTGTCTGCCTCGAGTCAGTGTTGATGCTGTCAGTTTTGTGAGTGCAGCCTAGTACATCCACTCATTCCAGGACATAGACCCGAAAAAAGAGGGATGCCTTGATTCCTGGTGTTAGTCTGCCCCCAATTGATTTACTCCTGTGCTGAAGAACATATCAATGTGCTGCTTGAGTCGTGGTTAGTTCCTCTGTTTGGATAAATGAATCTAAAGCCTCCGGCAGATCATGGTTCCCCTTGAAGTCCTCCTAGGAATAATGGCTAAAGGGCACCTGGATGTTCAGGATGCTAGACTGATTGGGAACCATGACATTCAAGTTCTGAGCAAAGTGAGGAACATAGCTTTGGGGAGTAGGCTTTCCATAAGGAATTCTGTGATTAAATAATCAATCAAGAAACATTTTAAAGCACCTATTATATGTTGGACTCTTTTCTAAGCATTGGAGTTACAAAGTAAACTAGACCCTTCCTTCAAAGAGCAAGGAGACAGACCTGCAAATATATGCATATATGTATGTATATATGCACATATATATATGCATATAATTCAGTAATTCATTTGTGTCTGGCTCTTCATGAACCATTATGTCCATGGAATTATCTTGGTAGAGATACTGGATTGATTTGCCACTTCCTTTTCCAATTAATTAAGGTTAAGTAATTTATCCAGAACCATACAACTAGTAAGTGTCTCAAGTCCAATTTGAACTCATTTTCCTGACTCCAGGACCAGCATTCTATCCACTGAAACATCTTATTGCCTGTTATATCTGTATATGCATATGTATATTTGTATATATACATATGTATATTTATATATATGCATATGTATACATGTACATACATTCACATAGTAGGCACATGTGTTAATAGGTATATATATATTATATATGTGTGTATATATATATATATATGCATGTATATAAATAAATGTATTGATTGTGTGGAAATTATAACGAACAAAATAATGTTCCTCATGTGATATCAAGTCTCTAGGACAGAGGATCTTAACCATTTTTATTGTTTGGTTTTTTTATGTCATGAACTCCTTTGGTAGCTGGGGAAAAATACTAACTTCTCAGAATAATGTTTTGAAATTCATAAAATAAAATACAGTGAATTTAATTTAGATGATCTTTACATATACTACTGTTAGCAAGTATTCTTAAGAAAAAATGGAGTAGCCCTCATAGACAATAAAAAAGTAAGAAAAGCAGTACTTTTCAACAACCCAAAAGGCAGATCTACTCATAGATATCTTCACATGGTCAATATAGAATCAGATGGATTATATAATTTTTCAGCAAAAGAGGAGAAAGTTCTATATTGTTTGTTAAAAGAAGCCGTGAAGCTGACTGTTAATCAGATTTGAACTTTATATTGCTAAATTAAAACTTAAAGAAAATAAATAAAATCATCAGATTATACAAGTACAATGTAAATAACAGTTTTTATAAACATGAAGTGGAGGTGATAAATAGATTTACGGAATTAGATCTTGTGAATAGAGTTCCTGAACAATTATGGACAGAAGTTCTTGATACTTTACAGTAGACAGCAACAACAACATTGTTCAGACAAAGAAGAACAAAGAAGAAAAATGGCTATCTGATGAGGTTTTACAAATAGTTGAGGAATGAAGGGAAAGAAAATAAAAAGGAGAAAGGGAAAGATATATTCAACTGATGCAGAATTTGAGAGAAGAGGAGATAAGATTTTCTTAAATGAGCAATGCAAAGAAATAGACAAACACAATAGAATAGGAAAAAACAAGAGATCTCTTCAAGAAAATTAGTGATATCCAGGGAAAGTCCCCTGAAAAATTGGCCATGATAAAAGGCAAAAATGATAAGGCTTTAACAAAAGCAGAAAATATTAAAAACATATAGTCAGAATACACAAAAGTGTTATGCCAAAAAGATCTTAACATTGCCAATAATTGATAACGATGAAAGTTTTGTTACTAAACTAGATTCATAGATTCTGGCAAATGAAATAAAGCAAACCTTAGAAAGCATTGCTAAAAATAAGGCTAGTGGATATGATAGCATTCCAGATGAGCTATTTAAAACCTTAAATGATGATGTTGTTAAGTGCTGCACTCAATATGCCAACAAATTTGGGAAATTCAATTGTGGACTACTGCACTGGAAAAGATCATTTTACATCCAAATCCTAAAGAAATAGGAAGCCAATGATTGTTCAAATTAGCAAACAATCACACTAATTTCATATGTCTTAAAATTGGCTTCAGGAATATGTGAACCTAGAATTATGAGAAAAGAAGGCTGATTTTCAAAGCAAAGCAAGTACAAAACAAATTGCCAACATTTATTGAATTATGGAGAAAGCAAATGAATTCCAGATAAAATAATCTCTTTCTGCTTTATAATCACCCTAAAGTTTTTGTGTAGATCATTACAAAATATAGTAAGTCTTCAAAGAAATGGTAATACCTGCTCATCTTACTTATCTCCTGAGGAACCTGTATATGGGACAAGAAGCAACAGTTAGAATTGAACATGGAACAACTAATCAGTTTAAGATTGGAAAAGGAGTACAATAAGGCTGTATATTGTCACCTTATTTATTTAACTTTATAGAGAGTATATCATGTGAAATGCCAGACTAGATAAATTAAAAGCTTGAATTGTTTGCCAGGAAAATTTCAACAATCTCGAATATTCAGACAGTACTATTTCAATGGCAGAAAGTGAAGAGGAATTTAAAAGCTTCTTGATGATGGTGAAAGAGGAGAGCATAGAAGGTGGCTTGAAACTTAATATTAAAAACAACATGACAACAAAAACCCAAAACAACTTTTCCCATCTTGGCATATAGAAGAAAAAGAAATAAAAGTAGTGTAAGATTTTATATTCTTGGGCTCAAAGATCACTGCAGATGGGAAACTACAACCATGAAATTAAGATTCTTGCTCCTTGGAAGGAAAACTATAGCAAATCTTTATACCATATTAAAAAGGTGAGATATCACCTTAGCTATGGAAATTCATATATAGTAAAAGCTGTGGGTTTTCAAATAGCATAACTTTGAAAGTTGTTCGATAATGAAAGCTGAGTGCTATAGAATTGACACTTTCAAATTGTGGTGATGAAGAAGACTTTAAAGAGTCCTTTGTACAACAAGAAGATCAAATCAATACTTAAAGAAATTAATTCAGGCTATTTACTGGGAAGTCAACTATTGAAGCTAAAGCTAAAATATGTTGGCCACATAATGAGAATATGGGACTTTCTGGAAAAGTCCCTAATGTTGGGAAAGATTGAAGACAAAAGAAAAGGCAAACAGACCAGAATGAGATGGATAGTATCATGGAAATCACAAATATAAACTAGCTCAGACTTCAAGGAATAATGGGGAAAAGAAGGCCTGGCATGTGATGATCCATGGGGTCATGAAGACTCAGACATAATTGAATATCTGAACAACAAAAAATATATAGTATTGCAAGCAAAGCAGTTATAGTGAAATGTATTCATTGAATTCAATCAGCTTACAATTCTCAACTTAAGCAGCACCTCTGCTCCAAGATCCTTAAGATATTAAAAGACTATAGCAATGCTTAAAAAGCAAACATTGTTTGTAACATTTCTCTTAATGTCTATTCTATCGTTTTGTTTCTTTGAATGAATTGTCATTGCCAGAGACATTGTTTATAGTGAGATGGTCCTAGAAAACACTAGAATTGGAGTCTTGAGACATGAGGTCAATTTCTAGGTCCCTGGTTTTCTGATCTTGGGCAAGAAACTTAATATTGCTTAGCCTGTTCTGTCATCTGTACAAAAGGCAAAATTAATAATAATGATAATAAATGATGATAATGCTAGCAATTAATAATAATAATAATGAGAGTCCTAGGAACAATAATAATGGCTAACATTTATATAGTGCAATAAAGATTATTTTATAAGTATTAAGTTCTTTTATCTTCACAACTACCCTATGAGATAGGTGCTATTATGATTCCTATTTATACTTAGGGAAATGGAGGCAGGCAGAGATGAAATGACTTGCCCAGGTTCACAGAATTAGGAAGTGTTTGAGACTACATTTAAACTCTGTTCTTCCTAATTCCAGGTAGTACCCTATAAACTCGACTATCATGTTATCTAGTCTTCACAGAATTCACAGTGGATTTTTTTTTATGTTTTTCTTATTTGTTTAACTTATGAGCTTTTACATTTAGATCCATACATATGGAATTTATCTGTGTTTAAGGTGTGAGATTATGACTAAATTAATTTCTTCCATATTTCTGTCCAGTTTTTCCAATGATTTTTTTGGTCAAATACAATAATATGTGAATAGGCCAGAAAAAAAAGATGGGATGGAAGATGAGAGAACAATGAAAATGAAAATCTAGAGGAAGAGAAAAGAAATAAGGTACATAATAGAGGGGTACTGAAGAACTCAAAAACACTTGATTGGAAGATTCATGTCTGGGAATAACAGAACATAAAGTTGCAGAATAAGTAATTTCAGAATTAAGATCTTAGAGATATGTTTCAAGCTTTTCATTATCAAAAGGAAGTGGGATTCACAGAAAGAAGTGAGTTGTTTCTGACCAAATCAGCTAGTAAATAGGAAATCTTGGACTCAGATCCACATTTCACATCCAAGCTCATTACACTATATTTACATTTCAAAAACTCTAAAGATGAGAATGTTTTGCCACCTAATCTTAGTGTTCTTTTTACCCTGGCCCATAATCCACCCTCTTATTATTAACAAGACACTGATTATACCAAGCTTTTTCAATGGTTTCATCAGGTACAATAATAGTAGTACACCATAGTAATTATTAATGTACTGCATTACATTTATCCATACTGTAGTATGTAGAGGATTGCAGATATTGAGCAACTCTGAGAAAAGTATACTTGAAGCAAAGTTTATAAGCAGGGTATTAACTCAGTGTGGTTAATGAGATTATGGTTCTCTAGTTCACACATACTTAGTGTGGTGTAATGATGTGATCATACTGAGGTATTTAAGGGCTGAAGAGGATTGGAAATAGATACATTCCATCTTTGACCATCAGGAGGTGGCTCTCCTACCTCCTGAACTCCTCCACTAAGATCAAGACTGGATCAGACTGTGACAGACAAAGATTGTAAAGGAGACAGACTGTGCAGGAGACAATATGTGCAGGAGACAATAAAGACTCTAGATTCTATTCCTGATTATCCTCCTGGTGTCTATCCTGCTAAAACCAAGGCCCATCCAGAGGACATCCAGACAGCTAGCCTGAACATTGCAGTATTATTTTGAAAATACATTCACATCCACTGTCTTATTTAATTCTTATAATATTAAAGTAGAATAAAAATTGCTATTCCAATTTGACAGGAAGAGAAACTAAAATTCAGAAAAATTAAATGATTTTTCCTAGTCATTCTCCAAAATCAGTAAATGATAGAATTGGAATAAGTAGAGGTTTTGACATCAAACAACATCCCAATTCAATCTTTCTTAGATGATATAGCCCCTCCAACTTGGTTTTATATAATACTGAAGATAAAAGAATAAAAGATACAGCAACAATTTCTTGCTAAGATTTGAAAATATTGTTATTATTATTATTATTATTTTGCTGAGGCAATTGGGTTTAAGTGACTTGCCCAGGCTCACACAGCTAGGAAGTGTTAAGTATCTGAGGCTGCATTTGAACTCAGGTCTTCCTGACTTCAGGGCTGGTACTGTATCCACTGCACCACCTAGCTGCCCCCACAAATATACATATACATATACATGTAAGGAAGTTAAAGCTCATTGATGTGAAATAGACAATCAGTTTTGCATAGGTAACAAGTGGCAGGGATACTGAGGGTATTTTTTTAAAGTCAAGTACAACACTTCATGCCAACATAATTTCCAATATTACAAGACCTTTTCTAGCTCTCATCCTACTTTAGACATTTCCATTTTATTTTTTAGAAACTGTTATTATATTTGAAAAAGATGAAATCATACACTTTATTCAAATTATCCACAATGAGTAAAAAGAATATATAAATAGTTGACATAATATTGACTGTTCACATATCAACAGTTAAAAACAAAGAGATTTTATTAAATAAAATACATCCAAGATGATCTTGCCACATCTTAAACATAATTATGTGTTTGGTTTGCTATTTCTGATAAGTTTCTTTTGCAAACAAGGGTATAAAGTATGGTAAAGTTATCAGGAAACTTTAAAATGAACTAATGATCAGGATTCTGGGAAGATAACGGAGTAGGTCAGTAAATTTCAAACTCTCCAGATTTCCCCCCACAAACAACAAATTTGTGCCTCAGGACAAACATACACAAAGACTTGAGGAAGAACAAGAGTTCTACTGGGATAACCTAAAAAGACCCTCAGGGTGAGGACGAGTATGAAGTGCAAATACCCCCAGGCTAGTTCTGCACAAACACCAAGTAGAGACTTTAGGGGTTGGCTGGGTTTGGCTGGAGCATCACCAGGAACTTCAGAAATTTTCAGCTCCCAGAATACTTGCAGAGTTGGGGTCTGAGTCCAGGAAAACTCATTAGGAACTCTGTTGATTAGGAATTCCAGGCTCATCTGGCCCTGTGTGAGAAGGAACCAGCACACCAATGAGTACAGAAGTAGAGGGGCAGTGCTGCTGCTGGCTATGGTCACTGGTCACTGTCAGGAGAGTGGAGCTCTTAGTTTGGAGTTCTAGTCTAGTCTAGTCTAGAGCTCAGTGGGGAGAGCTGAAGTAAAGCTACGGGTACCATCCCTCCATGCCAGAATTAGAAGTGCTTACATTAATATTTCTATTTTTAAAAAAGGAACTGGCAAAGAAGAAAGAATCCAACTTACTATGGAAATAGGGAAGCCAAGGGTTTAATTTCAGAGGAGGACACTTAAAAAAAAAAAAAGCTGCTACTACCTCAAAGAGTAATGTTAATGGCTCCATGCCCAGGATTTATAAAAAGCTGTAAAAATCAAATGAGAGAAATTGAGGCAAAACTAAAATAAATAAATTAAAAACATCCAAGAAAAATGAGAAGATTGTGGAGGAAGGAAGGGAAGTTAATCAACTAAGAAAGGAAAAAAAGAGTCTTAAAGTAGAAAAAAAAATTAGAATTGGCCAGACAAGCCATAAAACTGTAGAAAACAAGAAATAACTAAAAAAAAAAAAAAGAAGAAGAAGAATGAAAAAAATATAACAGAATATAAAATGTCTTATAAGAAAAATAGATCTGGAGAACAGATCAAAAAGAGATAATAATGATTATTATTAATGATTAAACTATCTGAAATCTGTGACCAGAAAAGGAACCTTGACACAATAATGCAAGAAATAATACCAAAAAATTGTCTTGGAGTAATAGAACATGAGGAAAAAGTAGAAATGGAAAAAAAAATCCACCATTCACCTCCTCAAAGAGATCCTTTTTTGGAAAACACATAGGAATATTACTGCCAAATTTTGAAAACTCTTAAATCAAAGAGAAAATGTTGCAAGAAACAAGAAAGATATTCAAATATGCTGGAGCTAAATTAGAACTGTTCATAACTTATCAACAGCCACAATAAAGAACGACAGATCCTGGGATCATATATACTAGCAAACAAAAGAATTAGGCCTGTGGCCAAAAATATTGCATCCAGCAAAATTATGCATAATATTTTATGAAAAAAATGGACATTTAACAAACTTGCAGATTTGTCTCAACCTAACCTGAACTTAATAGAAAATTTAACATATGAACCAATAACAATGATTGGTTTCTTTTTTGAAAAAAAATAGTAGCTTTTTATGTTTTTACATTCCTGCAAAGTTTTCAACATCCACCCTTGCAAAATCTTGTGTTCCAAATTTTTCTCTCTTCTTTTCCTTCCTCTCCTTTCTCTAGACATCAAATAATCCAAAATATGTTAAATATGTGGAATTCTTCAAAACATATTTCCACATTATGCTGTGCAAGAAAATTCAGATCAAAAGGGGAAAAAGGAGAAAGAAAACAAACAATAACAAAGGTGAAAATACTATGCTATGATCCACATTCAGTCTCCAAAGTTCTCTCTCTAGATGTGGATGGCATTTTCCATCTCACATTTCTTGGAACTGCTCTGAATCACCTTGTTGTTGAAGAGTCAATTCCATCACAATTGATCATATAATCTCATTATTCTCTTGGTTCTACTCACTACATTTAGCATCACTTCATATAAGTCTTTTTCTTTCCTTTTCTTTTTCTGTCTTTTTTTATTCCTTTTTTTAAAAAATTTTGTATGTAGTCCAATTTAAAATGAGCAAATGATGATTTCGATGAAGAAAAAAATTAAGCCACATTTTGAAGTTTGAATACATAGCAGCAGAATACATGAATATATACAAATTTAAAATCCTGATTTAATTATGACCAAATCCCTATTTCAATTTATCTTCTTTTCAATGTCTGACTTTAGCACCTCATGACAATCAGAAGATCCTTATTACAAAAAATTATGCTAAAGTATGTTAAGATTCTATATACTATTACTATTATCCTGGTTCTGTTCATTCTTGAAGTTGTGTTACAGAAGAGCAAAATAAATCTGTTTCTCAATACTCCATACTTAATGATTTTTATTAATATCTACTTTGTTTAATTAAAGTTCAAATATTTTAAGTAGTTGTTAAGGTTGATGTCTAAAAATATATCAAAAAAACTAATTGATTCTGTATAGACTTAAGGGTCAAAATGTAAATGGTTCAAAGAAAAATTTACCGTATCCAGATAAGAGTAAATAACTCATTATAATTAAGCCTTGCCTTATTCTCATTTAATTTATATCATTGAATCAACACAAAAATAATTTGACATGATTTTAGTTGAAGTTTTAAAATATTATTCTCATATTAGTAATTCATATCATGCTTTAAAATATTTAAATATTCTAAATCTTCCTCTTTTCCTCTGATTCCTATAACAACTATTTCATCAAATTAAATGGTCAACAAGTATTTATTTCCACAATCTTTTTTTTAGCATTTCTGCATTAATTAAATTTACTAGCTTTTAGTTCGGACAAGACATTTCATTTAGGGGAAGTGCCAATGCAACTCTTTGCTCCAATATGTGCCCTCACCTGGGTCTATGCCCAATTCATGTATACGGCTATAAATGTATGTAAAACATGTACATAAAAAACAATAATTATCAGTTGTGTAGATTATCAAATAAACTAATCATTTTCAGGAAGTGAATCTGTTTTTCTCACAGTCAAATATTTGCCCAATTCAGTTTTACTCATTTCAATGAACTTCATTTCAAAAGGCATTTATTAAATATCTACTCCATACAAGGTATATAATTATAATGAGGTACACAGAATCAAAGCTGAAAGGTAAGCATATGCTTTATAATTGTCCTATGTGTGTGGAAGGGTGGGGGGTTTAGGGACAATGGAGGACAAAGTATTGGACCAAGTATTTGGGACCCAGCCACATATTTCACAAAGAATTTTAACCCCAGCTCCCTGGTCATCAGAACTCTATTCTCCTCCCTCAGCCACATAAGGAGTTTGAATTGCAGTTCAAAGAGAGCCTCTGTGACATAAATTATGTAAAACAACCATTTCAGGATGTTAAACTGAACTGGAGTCATTTTGAATTTAACTGCCCAGCAAATCACTGAAAAAGGACTATGACAATATCTTTAATAGACAGTATAAATACTTGGGGCATAAAACTGCCTATTCCACTTATTTCCATTACAGTAATCCCCTTTCCAAGTTCTGATTAGGGATGGATAAACAGATAAATAGATTTTTTTAACCTCTATTCATTGAGGCATCTGACTACACTATGTGTATTGGCCAGTTCTCTTCCCTCATATCTGATTTACATTATATCTAGGTTTTCAACCTAAAGATCCTATGCGTATATGATAGGTAATGTTTTCTGTCTCATACAGGATGACTGAAAACTTCTCTTGCTACATTCTGTTATTATCAACATTTTTCAAGTCAAGAAATAAAAAATATCCCATGCTAGCCAGATGGTATTTTTATTATTGTGTTGCTTTTTTTTCTCTTAGAACCTTCACCTCCCAGATAGATTCTTAAAACACCTCTGTGATGCCTTTTCCCTCCCTCTAGAAAATTCAGTAAACATTTATTAACTATCTCCTGAGTGCAAGGCATTGTCCTATATCTTGTGGATACAAGGCAAAATAGGAAACAGTTTTATCAAACTTTTATAAGTAAACTTTAACTTGTTTTTATTCTACTGAGGGACATTCCCATAGAGAAATAAATAAGATAAAAGTAAATACTAAATTATTCCAGTACAAAGAGAGGTCTAATAACTAAAGCAAATCCAAAAGACCTTGTGGAGGAAGTAATACCTGAGAAGTGTCTAGAAATAGGCTACAGATTAAAAAAGAAGAAATAAGCTCTGCCTTTTCTCAACATCAGTTCTACTCATTTATCACAATGATTTCTTTTGAGTTTGCTCTCCATGTATTTGTGTCACTTACCTAATTAGCTTGTACCTTTCTAAGAACAGAGATCATTCCTTACATTTGTTTCAGTGCCCTGCATGTAAAAGACTCAAAATAGATTTGTTGCCTAGTTGACTGATTTCAAGGAAAATTTACCACCAAGGAAATTATTGGAATGAAGAGGGAAGTATATCCAAGTTCAAAACTGGTTTACCAACAAAATACTAATAAAAGCTCATGATGTTATAACATAACATATATATTAAAAGTTTCCTGATCTTAGAAAGAATAAATTCCCACCCTCAGGGTTGTACAAGCCGAGGCTAAATGACCATATTTTATAGATTTTATAGAAGGAATTCCTGTATTACATAATAGAATCGAGTAAATTATCTCTAAAATCTTTTGATGCTCTAATATGCTATTCAGAAGATTAAGATTTTGCACTACCTATTCTGAAGTGTATCAAAACCAGAATTTCACATTGGCTTTCTTCTTAAAATCTTTAATTTTCTTCAAAACAGTACCCAAGGTTGACTTCCTGCAAACACTTCCCTGATTTACTTCTACCATTTATTTCTCCTCTAACAACAAAAACAAAACCTCGTATTATATGGGTATATGTGTGTGCTCCCCCCAAAAAATGTAAGTTCTTTGAGAATAGAAATTGTTTCATTTCTATCTTTGTGCCCCAGTATTTAGCACAGCATCTGGCATATATTTCATGATTACTTAAACAACAGTTAATGAATCATTAATTTAATTTTAAAGTGGAGTGGGTTTAATGAAAACCTTTGCTATATATTGGAACAGAAATGGACCCAGAAATATACATACACATAAATTTTACTTGCCTCAGGACTAACTTCCAGCCTGAATTCAGAGACAACTTTTGCCCCGTGTTTTATTTTAAATTCTTTTTTGGAGACAATTGGGATTAAGTGACTAGCTTAGAGTCACACAGTTAATGTCAAGTGTCTGAAACCAGATTTGAACTCAGGTCCTCCTGACTCTAGGGCCAGTATTATATTCACTATATTCACAGCCTAACTGTCCCTCATTTTAAACTTTTATGGTTATCTTTTGCTTTTATTTCATTAAGATTTCTGAATAAATCAATGTTTTGTTTTGTTTTGTTTGCCCAGGAAATAATCCCTTGTAACAAAGTGATTTTTTTCCTTTATTTTATTTTGTTTCAAAGAGTATATCAATTCTGCAAAACATAATAATATAACAACTGAGTCTAATAGTATACATAGCATTACAGACCCAAAATTTGACAGAAGTCTGGGAATTTTCTCATCCCTTATTTAGGGATGAATTTGATTGTCATAATTATATGTCATTTTAGTTTTGTTATACTCTTGTTATTTCCATTTACATAGTTGTAGCTATTATGTAGATTGTTCTCTTGGTCCTACTTATTTCACTTTGCATTAGTATATATAAGTTTTCTCATGCTTCTCTGTATTTTACATTTTCATCATTTCTTACAGTTTCCATTACATTCAAGTGATAACACTAATTTGCTTCATTTCTTTCCTATTACAAAAACACATTATTCAGCCCTCTTTGTAGTGGATAGAAACTGGAAACTGAGTGGATGCCCATCAGTTGGAGAATGGCTGAATAAATTGTGGTATATGAATATTATGCAATATTATTGTTCTGTAAGAAATGACCAACAGGATGATTTCAGAAAGGCCTGGAGAGACTTACACGAACTGATGCTGAGTGAAATGAGCAGGACCAGGAGATCATTATATACTTCAACAACAATACTATATGATGACCAGTTCTGAGGGATCTGGCCATCCTCAGCAATGAGATCAACCAAATCATTTCCAATGGAGCAGTAATGAATTGAACCAGCTATGCCCAGAGAAAGAACTCTGGGAGATGACTAAAAACCATTACATTGAATTCCCAATCCCTATATTTATGCCCATTTTTGCTGCATTTTTGCATTTTTGATTTCCTTCACAAGCTAATTGTACAATATTTCAGAGTCTGATTCTTTTTGTACAGCAAAATAACAGTTTGGTCATGTATACTTATTGTGTATCTAATTTATATTTTAATATATTTAATATCTACTGGTTATCCTACCATCTGGGGGAGGAGGTGGGGGGGTAAGAGGTGAAAAATTGGAACAAGAGATTTGGCAATTGTTAATGCTGTAAAGTTACCCATACATATAACCTGTAAATAAAAGGCTATTAAATAAAAATTAAAAAATTAAAAAAAAAGGCAATATAACCAAATCTTCCCTGGATTCCATATAAGATCAGTTTTTGATAAGCAAGAATATCACATGATACTTTAAAAAAATTGATATTCACAATTTTAGTCAGTTGGATAAAGACTAGAAGGTGATATTACTTTTTATTCTGTCATTCTTGTTTTGGGGGTTTTGCTATTGTTTTTGTTTTTTTGCTAATAGTTCCTCCAATTTCACCATTTTTGGTGAAATAAAAATACTTTTATCCCTAAAAACAAAAACAAAAACAAAAACATACTATTATGACTGCTTTGGTATGTTCAGAGTCTTTTCTGTCTTTGACATCTCTGGGCATATATGTGTAAGAGGGAATCTCTGAGTCAAGCAGGTATGGAAATTGTATTCATCTTCTTAGCATAATTCCAAATTTCTTTCTAGAATGATTGGACAACTTCACAACTCTATTAACAATACAATAATGATCAGCAAGCATCATATGTACTAGAGATAAACTGGAACCATTCCCAGTAAGATCAGGGGTGAAACAAGGTTGCCCACTATCACCATTACTATTCAATATTGTTAGAAATGCTAGATTGGGCAATGAGAAGAAAAAGAGATTAAAGGAATTATAGTAGGTAATGAGGAAACCAAATTATCACTCTTTGAAGAAGATATGATGGTATAATTAGAGAACCCTAGAGAATCAACTAAAAAACCATAAGAAATAATCTACAACTTTAGCAAAGTTGCAGGATACAAAATAAATCCACATAAATCATCAGCATTTGTAGCTATCACTAATAATAAAGTCCAACAGCAAGAGACACAAAGAGAAATTCTGTTTAAAATAAATATCAATAGTATAAAATATTTGGGAATATATCTGCCAAGGGAAAGTCAGGAACTATATGAGCAAAGCTACAAAATGTTTTCCACATAAATAAAGTCAGATTTAAGCAATTGGAAAAATATCAAGTGCTTGTGGATAGGTCAAATGAATATAATAAAGATGACAATACTCCTTAAACTAATCTATTTATTTAGTGCTATACCAATGAAACTCCCAAGAAACTATTTTAATGAACTAGAAAAAATAACAACAAAATTTGTCTGGAAGAACAAAAGGTCAAGAATTTAAAAGGAATTAATGAAGGTGGCCTAGCTGTACCAGATCTAAAACTATGTTATAACTATATTATGACAGTAGTCATCAAAACCATTTGGTATTAGCTAAGCAATAGAGAAGTTGATCAGTGGAATAGAATAGCCAATGACTATAACAATCTACTATTTGACAAACCCAAAGGTCCCAGTTTTTGGGATTAGAAGTCACTATTTGACAAAAACTGCTGGGAAAATTGGAAACTAGAGTGGCAGAAAGTAGGCATAGATCCACACTATATACCAAAATAAGGTCAAAATCGGTTCATGATCTAGACATAAAGAATGATATTATAAACAAATTAGAAGAACCTAGGATAGTTTATCTCTCAGATTTGTGGAGGAGTGTTATGGGCCAGAACTTGAAACAAGATACTAAGTGGAATTGATGAGACAATGGTTAAACTCAGAACCAAGGAGAGAGATAGGCCTCTAAGAAAACTAGCTAAGCTCCAAGTGAAGTAGATAGGACTTTGAAGGAGACAATAAAGGATTTGGCTGCACTTGTGGTGATTACTCTGATTGAAACAAAGGCTGCTCCCAGAGACTCCAAGAAAACCAAAAGGAGAACATTACAGAGGAGGAAGGAATTTGTGACCAAAGAAGAACAAGATCATTATTGATCACAAAATAGATAATTTTGATTATATTAAATTAAAAAGTTTTTGTACAAAGAAAACTAATGCAGATAAGATTAGAAGGGAAGCAATAAATTGGGAAAATATTTTTTGCATCCAAAGGATCTAATAAAGGCTTCATTTCTAAAATATATAGAGAATTGACTCAAATTTATAATAGTTCAAGCCATTCTCCAATTGATAAATAGTCAAAGGATATGAACAGACAATTTTCAAACAAAGAAAGAGAAACTATTTGTAATCACATAAAAAGGTGCTCCAAATCACTATTCATCAGAGAAATGCAAATTAAGACAACTTTGAGATACCACTACATACCTGTCAGATTGGCTAAGATGACAGGAAAAGATAACAACAAAAATAAGAGGGGATGTGGGAAAACTGGAACACTGATACATTGTTGATGGAATTGTAAACAGATCCAACCATTCTGAAGAGCAGTTTGGAACTATGCTCAAAAAGTTATCAAATTGTGCATACTCTTTGATCCAGCAGAGTTTCTACTGGGCTTATTATATCCCAAAGAGGTCTTAAAGAAGGGAAAGGGACTCATATGTGCAAAAATGTTTGTGTGGCAGCCCTTTTTGTACTGGCTAGAAACTGGAAACTAAATGGATACCCATCAATTGGAGAATATCTGAATAAATCATGATATATGAATGTTTTGGAATACTATTGTTCTGTAAAAAATCATCAACAGGATGATTTCAGAGAGTTTTGGAGAGGCCTATATGAACTGATGCTAAGTAAAATGAGCAGAACCAGGAGGTCACTATACACAGCAACAACAAGACTATATAATGATCAATTCTGATGGACGTGCCTTTCTTCAACAATGACAGAATTCAAACCAGTTCTACTTGTTCAGTGATGAAGAGAGCTATCTACACCCAGAGAGATAATTGTGGAAACAGTATGGAACACAACACAGCATTCTCACTCTCTTTGTTATTTGCTTCCATTTTGTTTTCTTTCTCAGTTTTTCTTTTCCTTGATCTGATTTTTCTTGTGCAGCAACATAACTATATAAATATGTATACATATATTGGATTTAACATGTATTTCAAGATATTTAAAATGTATTGGACTACCTGTCAGCTAGGGGAGGGGAAGGGGGGAAGGAGGGGAAAATTTGGAACAAAAGATTTTTCAAGGGTCAATGTTGGAAAAATTACCCATGCATATGCTTTGTAAATAAAAATAAATTAGTTTAATTTAATTTTAAAAAATACAATAATGAGTTTATCTTTCCATAATGTTTACAACATGAAGAGTTCTCATCTTTTGTATTATTTGACAATTTGCTTGGTATGAGAAGGAAATTCAATTGTTTTTATTTAAATTGGTCTAATTATTAGTAATTGGTTCATAGGTACTTAATAAATGTTTATTGATTGATTAATTGATTTGGAGTAATTCACATGGCTTTTTTAAATCCATATTTGTTAATCAATTGCTATGCCCTTAGCACTATTTGAACACCTATAATAAGCTTAACTCCATTCTAGAGGTCTTAAAAGAGATAGCCAAAAGAGAAAATATAGGCTAAATCCATATTACGTGAATTGGTCCAATGATCTTTGGGATCTAAAAGAAGACATAGACCCTGTCTTCAAAAGGTTTATTTTAATCAAATAGGAGAATGAGATATTGCATGTCCATAAATGCACACAAACATACACACATACTCTGCATACATTTCTCTCCTGCATAACTTTCATTACTTCTACTCACAACTAGATTGAAACATTATAAGCTACCTAAGACAAAGAAATCATAACATCCTTATTTTAGTTCATTTACAAAGCCTAACACAGGCCAATAAA
This sequence comes from Sarcophilus harrisii, assembly GCF_902635505.1. Lineage (NCBI taxonomy): Eukaryota > Metazoa > Chordata > Mammalia > Dasyuromorphia > Dasyuridae > Sarcophilus > Sarcophilus harrisii. Next base: position 373,029,946 of record NC_045426.1, on the reverse strand, counting down.
AATAGGATCTGTTAATATATAATTATTAAATGAAGTTTCTCATTTTAAATCACAGCAGAAATTCTTCTCACATATGCATATGTTTAAACTCTAAATTACAATGCCATTGTACAGAAACAAACATTAGGGGAATATTCATAAGTCTAAAATATGTGTTTAAGTTGAGAGGTATACAAATGAGGATACAAATATGTAAAATCAGCATGATTCATTGTGTCACTCGGGTTTTTTTTTTTCTCTCTCCTACTTAGTAAGTTGAAAAAATTATGTAGATACATTCTTACACACAAACACCCATGTAAGAGTGGAATGTGCTTATTTGATACCCCCAAAACAAAGTAAAAAACTAAAAAGTCACAGAATAAGGCAAGTCCCACCTTCTGTGTCACTGTATCTAGTAACCAGTTGCTAGGCAAGGACTAATTTTTGCCCTTGGATGCCTGAGTATATCTTCTATTGCACTAACTTAAGTGAAAGTTCCAAAGGGAGAACATGACCCTAAAGATTTATCTGACTATATGGCCACATTAGATCCTTTCAAATCCTTTAATTTGCAAAAAGTCCCAAAGTCAGTGAACCAAACAAACAAAGACTCTCTCACCATGCTGTATAACTTGGGTGATATTTATAGAGAGGGAGAAGGTCTGTGTTCAGCAATTTCCTAATCAACTAAGAACAAATGGAGAAAGCAAATCCATGAAATAGGAAAGGGCAAGACCACCGAGCTATGACTTATAAGTCAGCAGAGAAATGTTAGAGCCATTATGTTACTGAACCTCCTACTCCAGTTTCAATGCATATATCAGAGATTCTAGGGGAACTGAAAATCTGGAAAATGCCCTGAGGTTGTTAAGTTATGAGTCTTACTGCCAACAGTCCTATAATCTAATATGTTATAATCAGAACTGGATTTACCCCAGCTCCAAACACCAGCCTTGTGCTTCCCTGGCTTCATTTTTTGATCTATGAGACATCAACCATGATGAGCTGCCTCTGATAATCATTTCAAATCAGTTGCCAAGTCCTCTATTAGAACACACATGATCTTCACAATAACACTGTTATTGTTACTAGTTTGCTTATTTTATAAATGAGGAAATTGAGGTTGAAACAGATTAAGCAATTCACCAAAGCCAACAAAGGTCTGAATCAGGATATAAATTTAGGTTTTCCTGTATAAATCCAGCACTTTCTCCACTATGCTACTTAGAAAAGTCTGTATCAGTGAAATCAGTGAGTTAACAGTCACACAGCAATTTAGTAGAAAGAATTGGAATTAGTATTCTAACCTAGGCATCTTGGTTCTATATAATATGTGGCCTCTATCAATAAACTCCCTAATCCCCATCCCAATATATTCTTTTCTTATTCTCCTTTTCAATTTAGAACCAGTCCCTTTTTGGTAACTGGTACTAGAAAATAAGCAAATGTAAATGCATGTTAAGAATAGGGTAATAGACATGTTGGGATACATTTTATAAGACAAGGTAAGGGAATATGAACAATATGAGATAAATATTTGATCCAAGAGACAAAATAGGAGAGAAAGACCATAGAAACATATACTCTTACTTGTGTTACAACTCCAACTTGGGAAGAAGAGCTGAAAGAATAAAATACTTATCTAAGCTGTCTAGCATATTGAGGAAGAGGCAAGCAGAGCTTTAAAGAATATATATGAGTAGAAAGCATAGCCTATAGCATTAAAAATAAATAGATGTTTTATTTTCTCTCAGATTTATCTAAGTTTACATTATGTTTTTTGATTGGGACTTTCCACATTCATGTCCTCTTCCATATTGGCTCTGGATTGCTTTCATGATCTCCCTTTCCTACTCTGTCTCTTACGTCAAAAATTTTATCTCATACTATCCATATTCCCTTCCCTTACAACATTTACTAATACATTTCCTTTTGTATACATGGAGTATGAAGTATGTTTCCTTAACTAATAGTCTTGAAGAAATGATATGAGATAATAATGATTATAAACTAGAATCACATGCTCAGAATTTGACTATATTACATTCTTCTCTTTGCCATTTGTGACAAAATTTTCTTACTAAAATACTACCCATAGTAGCTAAACAGAGAAAATTCAATATGTCTTGAAAATGGAAAGTTTTAAGTGAGAGGGATAAGCTACTATGCTGTTTGACAAAACATTGGTTAAATCTAATATAATAAAATTGAATAGAGATAAACAGAATGTCTTACACTTGATTTAAAAAAAAAATCCCAATTATAAGTATGAGATACAGGGGATATAGCTAGATAGCAGTTTATTCCCCCCCCCACAAAAAAAAAAAAGTTGGGGGAGCCTAGGGATTTTAGCAGATTGTAAGCTCAAATAAGCCAAAAAATATATATCAAACAGTAAAAGAAATGCAATCTTGGGGTTGCAATTTTAAAAAGATATATTATCCAGGTAATATAGTTTCCTCTATATTTGTCTGATCATATCTAGAATATTGTGTTTAAGTGTAATACCGTCTTTTAGAAATGATATTAATATTCTAGAGGGTTAAAAATTAGAAACAATGAAAGTTTCAAAAAGGTAAATGACACATAATGGATATAAGACAAAATTTCCTAACACTTGAAACTATTCAAACTAAATAGTCTAAATGAAGAAATAATAGATTCCCCTTCACTGTGGGCTCTTCAAGAAAAAGGAAAAGGACAATTCCTTCACTACCCAATAATGACCTATACTAGATGACCACTGACATCCATTTTAGTACTATAATTTTATGTCTCTTAGAAGAATAATTGTCATATGAACTAGGAAGGAACTCAAGAGACCATTTGATTCAGTTCAATTCAACTTAACAATTTTTAATTGCCTAAAACATATAAATTATTCTTCTTAATGCTAAAGAATCAAAGATACAATATTACCCAAACTTTGCCATCAATAATCATAATGGAAAGAAGGGGAACCTAAGGACAGGGCCTAGGAAAATATGGACTATCTACAAATCAATAAAGAATGGGGAAATATGTAGTATGTCCACATATAAGATATAAAATTGAGTATGAGAGGAATGAAGGAAGACTCAAATAAAATTCTCCTTAAAAGTCTGAGAAGAGCAAGATTGCTTTCAGCTGAGTGGACCAATAAACATTTCATAGAGGAAATGAAGATACAATGAAGAGAATAATATCAGCAATGAGAAGAGTGTGCTTTGGGCAGCTTCATGAATTACTGTACATTGGAAGAGTACCCAGCCCCAGATCAGGGAACAGCTAGCAGTCCTAGCTAGACAGAAGACAGAATGTTTGATAAGAAGTAATGTAAGTAAGCATGAAGGAGTAGGTTTGTGGGCTTCATTGGGAGTACTTAACTGCCAGGCAAAAAGATGTTTATTTTGATCTGACCCCCTGCATTCAGAAGGTCAAAGTAAATTTTGTAAATGAAACAGTTCTCTGTGTTATCTTCAACTGTGGGAAGCATAAAGGAAGGAGGAATAGAATCCTATCTTTTCCTAGAATTCACTTCCTCCTGGGCAGTATTCATCCCACTCAACCATATGGACTCTTGAATGTGAAATAAGAAGGCATGACACATACTTATAGAAACTTTAAAATCAATTAACATGTTGGTTTCTGAGAAGATATTGTAACCTGTCCAGAATAATAAAATCAGCAAAGCACAGCATTACTTTCCTCTATGAAGAGCTTGAATAAATAAGACATTTATAAAAATGAGTGGAAAATCTGAAATGAATATCCCAAGAACCATGAAAAAAATAAGCTAAGAGAAATTGAATTTTCTTTTGAGTTTCTAAGAGAGTGAGAGGCAGCAGTTGTGGATTTTATACATAATTTATAAGGAAAATTGTCCAGTTCACTCAGGTATACACCATATCAGTTTGTGGTAAAGATTAAGTAAGCTGTCTTTTTTTTTAATTGAAATCAAAAATAGGTATGGAAGAAAATGAATTCTGACCAAGGAAGAATGTGGCAAGTCACATGGAATTTCCATGAGGCTTTTAAAAAATTTTTAACAAAGTAACTTTGACTCTCTTGTTAAGCTGTAATGAGAAGAAAGACCCAAAAGGCTCCATGCTTGACTTAGTATGTGGTGGGGGTGGGAGGTGGAGGTGGGGATTGCAATTCTTTGCTCTTAAAAGTTGATACTCTTGAAAGACAGAGTGGTGTATTAGAAATCAGCCAGGACTTACAATCAGAATGCCTTTGTCTAAATTGGATGTCTTGCTGTTTGCTTTGGGGAAAGTAAGTGATCCCCTCTGTGTCTCAGTTTCCCTATATGTAAAATAGGGACAATAATATATGTTCTATATCCTCACAGAGTTATTTTGGAGATACAGTTTCCTGTACCTTATAAATTTGAATTAATTATTGTTGGTAGCATTCATTCAAATGAACTTTTCCATCTGTTCTGTAATGATTAGCATTATGCATGGATAGAGTACATGTGTATAGGAGGATGGGAGGGAGGTAGCTACTAGGGTATTTTTTTCCTAATAAAGTAACTACCCTACTAACTAGTCCTGAAAATCCATTGTTAAAAGTTTTGAGTTACACTCTCCAAGATTTCCTTTTAAAAACAAAATATTTCTAGTAGGGTCATTAAGTTGTTAATTAGTATTAGAAATGCTATACTGAGAGTAGACAAATATCTATAAATTTAACAATATTGAAAGCCTTGGATTGTGAAGAAAGAGGTGAATAGAAAGGGTAGAGCCAAAATGGACAAAGTATACATAAGCAAGAACCCAGGAGAATTCTCCCAACATTCCCTTCCAAACAATTTTAAGATAAATTCCTCAAATCAAATTTTTGAATGGCAGGGCAAACAAAAAGTCAGTGAGGCAATTTTTCTAGCCTAAAGCAAATTAGAAAGTTGTTATTAGAGGTATGTGATACTGGGGAAAGAACTTGAAGCTACAGAAGAGCAGGGGTCCTGCTTGAGCAAATACCAGATTAGAGACCAGGAGAGGAATAACCCAACTTCTCCCAATATCATACCATCTTGGAAGCCCTGAAAACTAGTAAACCTCCAGAACTAGCTTTGAATACAGCAACATGAAAAAAGTCTGAAGCTTGGAACAGACCCTCATACCAAGTTAGCAGAATCCAACTTTAATATTAAGTTCAAATACAATAAATAACCTGGAAACATGAGCAAACAAACAAATAAACAACAATAATAAGAAAAAGCTTGACTATAAAAAAGTTATTATAGTGGCAGGGAATATGAAGTTATAAACTCAAAAGACAACAATATGAAATAGCTATAAGCAAAGCATTAAAAATGTTAATTAAATCCAAGTCCAAAAAGAATTTCTGAGTTTAAAAAAAAAGAGATGAGTGGTAAAAGAAAAACTGGGAAAGAAATGAGTGATGTAACAAATAAAACTAATAGTTTGGTAAAAGAGATACTCATGATGGAAAAATGCTATTTACCTCTAGAGAGAAAACTGATGACTTTGAGGACAAAATTAAGTATAATTTCATTATTCTCTTGCTTTTTGTAATATGACTAATGTGGAATTATGTTTTATATGATTTCACATATATAACTGATATAATTTTGCTTGCCCCCTCAGTGGATGGGAAGTAAAGGGAGGGAGAAAGACAATGTTACAAATTATAGCGAGAGATATATATACACACATAAATTATATATGTATATTATATATAATATATGTTGCAAATTGTATATGTGTAATATATATGTAATACATATCTTATATATACATGTATGTGTGTATACACACACACATATAAAAGAAATAAAGGTAGTATGCACTGAAAAGAAAGAGGAGAGGACAAGAGAAAAAGGAACCAATGTCCAGTGTTGCCAATTTCATAATTTTACTTCAAGGATCACAAATCAGGAGAAAGAATAGGTCACACTATAGTTTATTACCTGCCATTCACAAAGGCTATAAAATTATACCTTACATTTTTACAGCACTTTACAGTTTATGAAGTACCTCCTTATCTCATTTAATCCTCATAACAATCCTGTAAGGTAGGAATACTATACCAATAGTCATTCCAATGCTCACATGAATTTTCTTCTTTTTTCTTTTAATATCATTTTCTTCTCTATGCTTTCAATTGAGATTGAAGTGGGGGAATAAATGAAAGACAGCATCTTTTAAATAAAAGACAACAAAAGACATACAAAAGACATATCCAACTAGAACTAACTCATCTTTGCCTCCCTCTAATCTCTGGTAAGAACAGTACAGTTTGCATTTTAGTCACATAACTTTGCTATATTCCTTGTGTCTTTGCCTTCTTTTCAAAAGTCCATTTTTAAGAAGTAGTCCTAGTATTAACTTTAAAGACAGAAATCATATCTTCCTTCTTAAGTCTCAGTGCACTGAAAGTATTATTAATCTATCAGTCAACATTTCTGAACACTCTACTATGTGCCCAACATTGTGTGCTAGATACCAGGGAGATAGACAAAAGAAAATGAAACAGCTCTTAAAGAGATTTCTATGTAATTAGTATGTGATAGATTCACAACAGATATTCAGGTAAAACTTCATTCCAATCATGATAAAAGATCAATTTATAGCAAGAGATATATCCAGATGATTCTGATTTCCAACTCTGACAAATGGTCGTAGATTCTTATCTTGGAAAGAAAAAAGAGAAAAATAAATAACAATAATTTCAACAGTGTCTGATAGGTTTCTAGATGCTTGTTAATTGTTGTCTTTTGCTTTGTTTTATTTCATTTCAAAAACAAGCTTGTTAAAAGAAGGAAATAAATATCCCAAACATTCTGGGTTGACCTGGCCATATATGCACAAAATTAAAAGAATTTTCATTGAAATGTCTTTCATTATGGGAAGCATATAGAAACTTATTTTGATGAAGGACTACCTCACTAATCTTTGAGGAAAATAACAGAAAAGAATTTTATCTAAAGATGAAATAAGGAGCTCTGAATTTTATTTCCACAGTTCCATTAAACTTGCTTTACAGCTCTTAGACTTTGACATTACATATAATCCTATGAAGTTAGAGGAATATATTTCTCTAATGAAATATGGGTGGCAATTTGTTTATTTCTGTTTTCTTCACAGGAGATTGTTTGAGCTCCTTGTTTAGAATTCATGTGGAGAATTAGCAATAGCACAGGGTAGTGAGATGGGACCTAGGCATTCCTTTGTACATATGGAAGATCTGCTAACTGAGTGTACTATGTATCTTGTGTTGCTGATTTCTTTTATGTGATGTTGAAATTCTAGTTTTCCTGAGACTCTTTAACCAGGTAAACTGAAATTATCAAGGATCTCCTTTTTTTCTCCCAGATGATTCTCCCATACATAATGTGACCTTTAGGATGGTGCCTCATACAGACATGATGCAAGAATCATCCCAAATGTCTATTGGTATTGTGGCTACATCTATCTCCCTATTAGGTACACCAATAAGGGTCATAGGATCATGGAATTAACTGCTGGAAATGAACTGAGGAATCATCTAATCCCAATATTTTATTTTACAAGTTAAGAAAATGAGATATTGAAAGTGGGGCTGACTTCTTGTCACATTGCCAGAAAATAGCCCAACTGGGAATTGAACCCAGGATCCTTGACTCTGGGTCTTATCTTCTTTTTTCATTATATATTGCTTTACTTTCCACATATTATGATAAGCTTACTATATTGCCCTATGAAGATACAGCTCAGCATCAAAAAGGAAACAAGCAAATTCTCAGGTATTTATCACCTCTCTGAAACTGGGCAATTTATTTGAACTCTCCTAGGTTTTTCAACTCTAAAATGCCTGTTAGACTTGATCATCTCTAGCTTTATTTCTAGCTCAAAATCCCATGCAACTTGATACCTAATTAATTTGATCAAAGAAAATGGCCTGGCCAATAATATAGACACATCACATAATCAGTTTTTAGAGTTCTAAATGTTATTATGTTATTGCCATGACAAGACAAAGATATGTTACCATAGTTAAGAATAATTTTCTTATGTTAAATGGGAAATTTTAAATTCCTTGAGCCTCAAGGAAAAATGAAGCTTAAAATTATCCAGTTATTTTTATCAAAGAAAATGACTTTGGACTAGATACTTATTATAATAACTCAAGACTTTATGGTTATTGAATATTGTATTCCCAACAGATTAAATATTACTATTCCCATTTTACATATGAAGGACAACAAAGCCCAAAGAAACAAAAACAATTTCTCCATCATCATATCTAAGTGAAATAGCCAAGATTCAGAGTTATGCTTTTTGACTCCAAGTCCGGTTTTCTTTCAATTCTCATTTTTAAAATAACATTTTATTGATTTTACATCATTATAATTTCTCTCAATATCCCTAGTCCAGGAAACTATCCATATATATGTATAAATGTATGTGTGTATATTTTCAGACTTTTTTGATTATGTTGATCATCTACTGATTTTGGAGAGGAGGGGTCTTAAGTACTATTTTTATGTTACATTTATGTACATATACATAAATACCTACATATGCACACATACATTCATACATTAGTTTGCTGCACTGTAACAGGTTGGTGCTACATGAGAGCTTCAATACTATAGGTTATTCATTCTCTTATCTAGGTACTGAAAATGTCTAAATTCAGGGAATGTATCTCTGAAGCAATAAAATAAAGAGCCGAATGGAAATTACCTCAATTATTTGGTCAGGTAATTCTAGGAAGTGAATACATACAAAACTAGACCAAACATCCTAATAGTTTTAGACAAAAGGAATCATTGAGTTTAACAATTCCCCTGTAATAAAACTTAAAGATGCTTGTTAGCTATGGTAACATATCTATACTTGATCCTTCCAATAAAGTTATTGAAATAGAATTATAAAAACCAAATATGTTCAGCATTGCTATTGGGCAAAATTTTCCTTGCATCCTAACTTATCCCATGTAGTTAGTAAACCACTTGTAAAGATGCAGTAAATATGTCAGGTCATTAAATCGTCACCCAGCATCCTCCTATACCTATTTTATAGATCTAAATGTCTAACTTATTACCAGGGATACACTTAGACAAGGAGAGAATGCTTGTATCATTTTAATATATGACCTCAAAGCTCATAAGTTAGAGTACTGAATTTAGAAATGCCTTGGCTGATAAAACTATGCCAGTTAGCTTATCTGCTCAGAGTATAGAGCTATTAGACCACTCCAGTAAGTTGGCCAAAGTTTGGCCAGGAAGTGTCTGAGGCCAGATTTGAGCTCAGGAGGATGAGTCTTTCTGACTCCAGATCTGTACTACAGCAACATCCAGCTGATATATATATATATATATATATATATATATATATATATATATATAGAAATTAATTTTTATAAAAATATAGGACTTTCTAAAAAAAAAAAAAAAAAAAAAAAAAGCAGAGTGGACTATTTCAGAAGAAAATGAATTCCCGTTGACTAAAAGTCTACAAGTACAGAACCAATGAGCTTATAAGCTTATCTGATGTTAAATAACTCACTGATAATCACATGGATACTGTAAGAACATGATTCATACCCAGTTTAAAAAATTCCAGGTCTGTTCTATCCACTGTACCACACTATCTTTCATAAATAACCTTGCAGCGTCAAAGAAGTTATGTATGTGAAACATACAGTCTGAGAGTCTGAGTAGAAAGGATGGAAAATAAAAATCCGACCAATCTACTCCAGTAAAAACAAATCTACTCCTTTTTGTGAAGATTATTGAGCCTGTGCAAGTGAGCATCACATCATTTTTATCACTAGCAGGTAGTTTTTTCAGCTTTCTCAGGGCCCCTACCCAATTACTTTTTCTCCTAGATGACAGGCAGATAGACAATACATTAAATATAGTGCTAGATCTACATTTAGAAATATCTAAGTTTAAATCCAGCCTCAGACTCTTACTAGCTGTGTGACTGAGGCATGTCACTTCACCTGTTTCAGTTTCCAAATGTATAAAATGAGTATAATTGCATCTATATTTCAGGCTTATTGTAAGGATCAAACAAGATAATTGTAAAGGATTAAATATGCTTCCTAGCACATAGTAGGCTCTCTAAAAATTATTTTTCCTTTCCCAAATTTGTTGGATGGGTACAACTAGAGGGTGTAATGTATAGAGCACAGGCCCCTAGAGTCAAAAGGACCAAAAATCATTGCCCAGACACTGTTATGGACTCCAAACCTTCCCATATCTAAGTCATAATTCAGGGCTCACAAAAAATTGCATTAATTCACCTTTCCAGAAGTAAGTCCTGGGTGGCAAAGAAAGCCAAAAGCACTGATAGGATTATAATACTCCAAGCAAGCAGGGAACTGCAGAGTTGGGATTCTCTCAGCCTTAAGTGGGCCTTTGTCCTTAAACAGACTTTTTTTTCAAGTGGAAATTTGATTACAGTCCCATTCCAGGTACAGGGTTTCTAGAAAACCCCACCTTCGTTATACCCCATCAGAAAGCCAAGTTTATGATATCAAAACTCCTGAAAAAAATATTTCTCCTATAAAAGATCTTGTATTGTAGATTTTTCCTAATTCTTAAGAAATGGCATTATTCTTGAGTAACAGCATCTTTCTCCTCCTTATAAGCTAACTCTTTCATAAAACCAACTCTAAATTTTGTTTATTAGCTCAATTGTTTTCTTACTTTCAATTTTATTCATCTTTCTTTTTATTTTCAGAATTTCAAATTCAGTATTTAATTGGAGGCTTTTAATTTGTCCTTTTTCTAGCTTTTAAAATAGCATACTCAATTCATTGATTTTCTCTTTATTTTATTCAAATAAGTATCTAGAAATATTTCCCTTAAGCATCTAGAGAAAACTTCTCTTAAGAACTGCTTTGACTGAATCCCATAAATTTTGGTATGTTGTCTCATTGTTGTCATTTTCTTGAATAAAATTGTTTATTGTTTCTATGGTTTGTTGTTTGTTATTTGGGATTATTTAGTTTCTAATCAATTTTAGGTTTATTATTCCCTGATCCTTTATTACATGTATCTCTTGTTGCATCACAATCTGAAAAGATTTCTGTCTTTTTGCATTTGATTTTGAGGGGTTTTTGCCTTAATACATAGGCAATTTTTGTAGAGGTTCCATCCACCACTAAGAAAAAATTAAATTCCTTTCTGTCTCCATTCAAATTTCTCCAAAGGTCTACCATACCTAACTTTTCTAAAATTCTATTTACCTCTTAAATTCTTTCTTGTTTATTTTGTAGTTTGATTTATCCTGTCCTGATAGAGGGAGATTGAGATTCCCTACTAGTATAGTTTTGCTATCTATTTCTTCTTGTAACTCTCTTACCTTCTCCTCTAGGAATTTGGATGTTATACCACTTGGTGCATATATGTCTAGTATTAATAATGCTACATTTTGTATGGTTCCCTTTAGCAAGATGTAGTTTCCTTCTTTATCTGTTTTAATTAGATCTATTTTTGCTTTTATTTGATCTGAGTTTAGGATAACCTTGCTTTTTTTTTTTTTTTTACGTCAGCTGAAATATAATAAATAGATTCTGCTCTAGCCTTTTACTTTTACACTGAATGTATCACTCTGTTTTAAATGTGTTTCTTGTAAACAACATATTGTAGGATTCTGATTTTTAATTCACTCTGCTATCCACTTCTGTTTTATAGCAGAGTTCATTCCATTTGCATTCATAGTTAAAATTATTAACTCTGTATTTCCCATCATCTTATTTTCACCAAATTATATTTTTGTCTTTCCTTTTTCCCTTTCCCTCATCACCAGTGTTTTGCTTCTGACCACCACCTCCCTCAGTCTGCTCTCCTTATTTGCAGCCCCTCCCTCTTTTCTGCAGCCCCTCCCCTTTTTCTTATCCCTTTCCCCTTCTATTCTTTTAACCACCCACTTTTCTTTCCCCTTTCCCCTTCTTCTTTCCTATAATGTGAGACAAATTCTATATCAAACTAATTATGTATGATATTCCCTCTTGCAGCCAAATCTGATGAGATTAAGGTTCCAACAAAGCTCATTCCCCTTCTATCTTTCCCTCAACTATAACAGATCTTTTTTTGCCTCTTCACATGATGTGATTTACTCCATTTTACCTCCCCTTTCCTTTTACTAATACAATCCCTTTCCCACCCCTATTTTTTTTAAAAATCGTCTCATTAAAGTCAATTTATACTACTTCCTCTAAGTATTAACAAAGATACAATGTTCAAGAGTTATACATATCATCTTTCCATGTAGGGATATAAATAATTTTAACCTTTAAAAAACATGTTTTTTTTTTTTCCCTTTTTACTTTCTTAATTCTTCTCTTGAGTTTTGTATTTAAAGATCAAATTTTCTATTCAGCTCTGGTCTTTTCATCAAAAATAATTGAAAATCCCCTATTTCATTGAATGTCCATATTTTTTCCCTGAAAGATAATGTTTAGTTTTTCTGGATAGTAGATTCTTGGTTGCAATCCAAAGTTCCTTTACTCTCTGGAATACCATATTCCAGGCCCTTCGATCCTTTTTAAAGTGGAAGCTACTAAGTCATGGATAATTCTGATTGTGATTCCTTGATATTTAAATTCTTTTTTTTTTTCCCGTGGCTGCTTGTAGTATTGTCTCCTTATTCTGATAATCCTGGAATTTAGCTTCAATATTCCTTGGAGTTTTCATTTTGGGGTCTTTCTCAGAAGGTGGCAAGAAGATTTTTTTCAATAGCTATTTTACCCTCTTGTTTTAAAATGCTAGGGCAGTTTTCCTTGATGATTTCTAAAAAGATGATGTCCAGACTCTTTTTTTTCATTGTGGTTTTCAAGTGGTCGAATAATTCTTAGATCATCTCACTTAGATCTATTTTCCTATTTGTTTTTTTTTTCCAATGAGGTATTTTACATTTTCTTCTAATTTTTCATTTTTTTTTTTGCTATTATTTGACTGATCCATTGAGTCATTCACTTCTATTTGTCCAATTCTAATTTTTAGTAAATCATTTTCTTCATTTACCTTTCTTTCCTTTTGCATTTGAACCAATTGAACTTTTAAAGAAATTGTTTTATTCATTAGATTTTTTTGTTGTTGCATTTCACCAATTCTAATTTTCAAGGACTTGTTTTCTTTTTCCATTTCACCAAATGCATTTTTAAGGAGTTGTTTCCTTCAATTAATTTCTGTGTTTTCTTTCCCAAACTCCTGCAAGCTCTCATTTTCTTTTCCCACTTTTCTTCTAACTCTCTTTTAAAGATTCTTTTTGAATTATTTTAAGAGTCTCTTGAGTTGGAGACCAACTTGCATTCCTCTTTGAAACTTTAGCTGGAGACATTTTGCCCTTAGTGTCCTCAGGGTTGAATTCTCTTCTTCCATTTCCATAACAGCTATCTATGGTTAGAACTCTTTTTGGCTTTTCTTGCTCATTTTTGAAGGTTGAGATCTGCTCCTAGAGCCCAGGGATGATTGTCCTGAGGGCTTCCTATACAGGGTGAAGAGTTTTATGCTGCCTTAGGGCTGGTGATGCTGTCTGTTTCCTCTTTTTGCTGGGTGGGCATGGCCAAGACCTAACGGTTGAGGTTTTGGGACTCACTATTTGCCTTCTGTAGTTGTGTTGAAGGTCTCAGAGATAATCTGCTTATCTACTGGTTTCTGAACCAGGACAGAGTAGCCAATACTGCTACATATTGGCTAAAAGTCTCCTACTATATTTCTCTGCAGAGTATCTCCACCTTGGTGCTCCCTGTACTGCATCTGCACTAGGCCATGTGCTTTTCTGCCTGATTGAGACAAACTTTCCTGAAGAACTTCCAAGAGATTTTCTGCTGGAAATTTATTGCCTTGAAAATATTTGTGGGTTCTGTCACTCCACCAAATTCTAGTGTTGATTCTAAGGAAATCCAGAAAGAGTTTAGGCAAAGTACTGTCTACTCCTGCCTCTGTCCCCTAGGTAACTCTTTGTAGGATGCTAAATCCCTTTCAGGGTTAGGCCACAAGATAATGGCTACACCCTATTATGGCAGAACTTGTGAATTTAGCCTTCCAGTCAATAATGTAATCCTACCTCATAGAGTCTTCCCCTTAATGGTATCTTCCTCTTGCTTACTACTAAGGAACTTGTCTTCCACCTTGTTAATTGCTAAAACCCCTTTCCTTACTAAAAACCCTTATTAAATTAGCCAGATCTTAGCAGCAGAATAAAACCTTTGCCCCTTGATTTGGATGATGCCCAAGCCAAAAAAATTTTTGCACTACCTTCTCCTAACCTTAATATACCTTTGGTATATTACCTCTTAGTATATCACACACACTTCATCATTTGATGGCTAACCTCATCATTCTAGTGGCCTGGTATAGGAAGAGTCTTACTGCACCCCATAACCTCAACATTTTTTGACCCCACATGACAAAACTAAATAATGGTAGTGGGCAAAAAAATTACCAAGCAGCTGCTTATTGATTAGGGAAATCACTAAACAAATTGTAGCATATATTTGCAATGGAATATCATTGCAGTCTAAGAAAAGAAATTTAAGGATTTAGAAAACATGGGAGGATTTATATAAAGTGATAAAAAATGAAGGAAACAGACCAGAAAAACAATATATGTTATAACTATCATAAGGTAAATGAAATTTATATGAAAATAAAGTTAAATGCTAAATAACTGCAATAAATAGTCTTGACTATGGAAAAATAGATGAGTAAAGCATATCTCTTCTTTCAGCAGAGAAGTGGGAAACTATGGATGAGTTTGCCATAGTTGATTTCAGATGCAATCACTGTCAATTTTGCTTAACTTTTTCTTTGTCATGAATAGGTGGTCACTGGATAAAGGTCATATACAAAAATCATTGTAATGTGAAAAATTTAGAATATAAATAAAGCAATCCTTTAAAAATAACTGTTAATTTGGAAAAGTTGCATGTCCTCTGTTAGTCTCGTTTTCTTGAAGTTTTTAAATAAGAATAAAATAATCTATCCTACCTTACAGGATTGAGAGAATTATCAAATAAGATGGTATATGGTGTACTTTGGAAAGTACTATATAAATGAAAGCCAAAATTGGGTCAAATAAACATAATTCACTCTTAATTCTAACTTGACCAAATAAAGAACTACGTTTGAAGGCTGCTAAATGGGTCAATAGATAAAGTGGTGTCCCTTGATTCAGAAAGATTCATCTTCCTTACTTCAAATCTGACCTCAGACTTTTACTGGCTATGTGACCCTGTGTAAATCACTTAACCTTGCTTACCTCTATTTCCTCATGTGTAAAAATCTAAAGGATATACCAAACCACTCCAATATCTCTGTCCCACAAAAAACCCAAATGGGGTCAGAATGAATTGAACACAACTGAAAATGACTAAATCACCAAAAACAAGAACTAGGTTTGAAACTCAGATCTTCCAGCTCCAAATCCTGTCTTCCCTTCAAGTTGCCTCTGTGACATAGCAGCTTACTTTGCCCAAGACCATACATGTAATAAGCAATATAGTCACAGATTAAAACTGGATCTTCTGAGTCTAAACTCTGAAAGGTTGTCAATTTCATGTTCCTGTTCTGTTCTGTGCTCTATAATCATATTAATAACTCATGATTGTTAATACTTTACATTTTAAAATTACTTCCCTGGAAGATAATAAATGATAAGATTTTACTTATATTGTCAGAAAAAGATGTGATTAAGTAAAATAGATAATTGGATTGTGAGTCAAAAAGGAATGTAAAGGGTCTGATTATTTTAATATTGAGTATTCTGAAGTTCACAGTTATGATCCTTGGGCTCACCTCTTCCCTAGTCCAACTCCCTATTTTTTTACTTTAGTTGCTTTGCTCCAAACCAGGGAACAAATTGAGCATTTCAACCCATTCTTAAATTTCAGTATAATAGTTGCTGATGCTTGCAGCCCCAAGCTGTCTTATATAAAGAACAAGCCACTGCATTGACCCCCTGGGTTTACAATAAAAACCCTACCAAATCCCTGGTGGTATCTCAGGATCTCTTTGTCATGAGCACAATAAATTGCCTCACAAGAGCACTAATACTTTGAATTACTGTCAGCACCAATTCTTATCTGCCAGAAACTGATAAAATAATCAATAGGGCTTGTTTTGTTTTGCCTTTTCTTTTCCCCAAAAGGAATCTTGAACAATGGGGAGATAAGAGTATATTCAGGTTTATTGGCCAGACCCAGTAATCTGGCCAGAGAAATAAGTTTAAAACCAAAAGAGATAGTCCCTTTTGTGCCCAGTAACCTTGGCCCTCAGTAATCATTCTGACTTGTGGTCCTAAAGTTTTGCATTCCATAAAATGGGCAGCATAATAATCAGCCAAAGGACACCATAATCATCAGATAGTAGGATTTGACAATTGAAAGTTTCCTCATACTTTCTTTTTGTAAGTTCCTTGAGGGAAGGGACTGTCTTTGGCTTCTTTTTGTATCAACTCTAACATAACAATGTCATTTTGGTCCTCTTAAAGATTGAAGGACAACAACTAACAACCAAGCAACCATCCCAGTACTTAGTACAATACTTAGCACATAGAAGGCACTAAATAAGTGCTTATTGATTGATATTGTAGGAATTCTGGAAAAAATATTCATCTAACTTGTTTGAATACCAAAAATAATTAAAAGTTCACTGCCTTTCCAAAAAGCCCTTTTTCTTTCTGGACATTTCCTACTGTAAGTGTTATTTACATTAAACAGAAATCTGTCTCTCATAACAAACAATGGATCACATAAAATAGGTTTGTTTTTGTGTAAAAAAAACTTTCAGACTTAAACAGAACTATCCTGCTCTCTGCCACCCCATCCCCATCATCTGCCCAAATGTCTTCTTTTCCAAACTAAATGTCTTTGGTTCTTCAATTATGATTAGTTATGCCTACTTATTTCAAGACCTGACTTGTTGAATTGTCTAGGTTCTTCCTGATCACTTCCTTCTGGTTGAAAGTGCTGTCATGTTTTTCTCTTTTTTAATATCTGTGCCCCTGGTGTTTACTACAATACCTGGAATGTAGTAAGTGTTTAATAAAAGCTTCCTTCCTTAATTCCTCAATATTTTCTTTGCATGTTCTTTTTTGCTTCTTTCCTTTGTCCTTGCTATGGTGGGGCAGAAGCACTCTTAAACAGCTCCAAGGTAGAAAAAAGAGTATGTGATCAGGTATTTAGAAGGATTTTTGAAAACAGCTGCACAAGCCCTCTTTGTAGTGGCTAGAAACTGGAAACTGAGTGGATGCCCATCAGTTGGAGAATGGCTGAATAAATTGTGGTATATGAATATTATGGAATATTATTGTTCTGTAAGAAATGACCAACAGGATGATTTCAGAAAGGCCTGGAGAGACTTACACGAACTGATGCTGAGTGAAATGAGCAGGACCAGGAGATCATTATATACTTCAACAACAATACTATATGATGACCAGTTCTGAGGGACCTGGCCATACTCAGCAATGAGATCAACCAAATCATTTCCAATGGAGTAGTAATGACCTGAACTAGCTACGCCCAGAGAAAGAACTCTGGGTGATGACTAAAAACCATTACATTGAATTCCCAATCCTTATATTTATGCCCACCTGCATTTTTGATTTCCTTCACAAGCTAATTGTACAATATTTCAGAGTCTGATTCTTTTTGTACAGCAAAATAACAGTTTGGTCATGTATACTTATTGTGTATCTAATTTATATTTTAATATATTTAACATCTACTGGTCATCCTGCCATCTGGGGGAGGGGGTGGGGAGTAAGAGGTGAAAAATTGGAACAAGAGGTTTGGCAATTGTTAGTGCTGTAAAGTTACTCATACATATAACCTGTAAATAAAAGGCTATTAAATAAAAAAAAAGAAAGAAAGAAAGAAAACAGCTGCACAAAACCCCTGAAATGCATTTCTGATGGCCTCATTTCTTAAGACTAGCAAACTGAGTCAAATTTATTTTTAAAAATAAGAACCATTCCCCATTTGATAAATAATCAGGACATGAACTATGTCTAAAAGGTTATAAAATCATTCATATCCTTTGACCTAACAATACCAGTATTAGGCATGAATCTCAAAAAAGATTTTAAAAATTAATAAATGAATATATAAAATAAAATGGAAATATAAAAACAAATGAACATAAAAATATTTTTGAAATAAACTAAAAATAATAAAAATAAAGCAATAATTAAATTAATTAAAAAAGAAAAGGATTTATAAGTAACATATGTACATCTTCTCAGGTCCAAAAATTGGAAATTGAGGGGATGCCCATCAATTTCGGAAAGGCTGAATAAATTGTGGTATGTGATTATGATGGAATATTAATGTTCTATGGGAAATAATGAGCAGGATGCTTTCAGAAAAACCTGGAAAGTCCTCCATGAACTCAAGAAAAGTGAAATATACTGTGGACAAAATAATAGCAATAATCTGGGATGATCAGCTATGAATGACATTTCTATTCTCAACAATACAATGAGCCATGACTACTTTGAAGGACTTTTGATGAAAAAAATCTTATTTATACATAGAAAAGGAAATGATTATATCTGAATACAGATTACAGCATTCTCTGAGTGTGTCGCTGACTCTGTCTCTGTTTCTCTTTCTCTCTCTCTCTCTCTCTCTCTGTGTCTCTCTTTTTCTGTCTCTGCCTCTTTTACTTTATTTTTCTTGAGGTGTTTTTTTTTTTTAAATGGAGGGAAATTTATGTTTTCTTTCACAACATGACTTTTATGGAAATGTTTTGTTTAGCTTCACATGTATTTTCTTATTGAGGGCTGAGGGTAGAAATAAGATAGAGAATCTAGAACTCAAAAGTTTTAAAAAAAACTACTGCTAAGATTGTAGGAAAATAAAAATATTAAATTATTTGGGCAAGTAAAAAATATATATATATACATACATATATATATGTATGTATGTGTACACGTATATATATATATGTGTGGAAATGTGAAGAACTTACAGATTAAGCACATATTGATCAGAGAATGTTCACTAAAGTAGCTCAGGCCTATAGGCCCCAGTCACGTGATTTTAGATGAGACCTGGACTACATTCCATTGTCCAAAGAAGGAATTAAGTGGCCAAAGCTGTATATCACCTTTTTCACTGCATTCCACTGACCAAATAGGGAGATAAAAGTTTATGTAACCAATCACAACATATAGAGGGTGGGATTTGGGGGGTTCTTTGTCTGAAATGTATAAAAGTTGTAAGCATCTTCAAGTGAATGACTCTCCTCCTGTGGGTATCTTTGCTGTCCTTTCGGGCTCACAGGCCAGGATGATCCACTTCTTGAGATTCTAATAAATTCTTTCTGTACATCATTTGGAGTGACTCCTGAGTAGTCAGTTTGGGTAGGTGCAATTGCCCCAAATATATATATATATATATATATATATATATATATATATATATAAAACCCAGAATTCCAGGCACTATTCTGGTCTGACCAGTACAGAGTGCAATGGAGCCATTACATCTTTTGATCTTAACACTACCTGGTTAACCTTAGCTGTTTAGCATTTATTTCACTGTTCACACTGGGGTATGGTTAACTAGCAAAATCCCAATATTCCCCTTCTTTTTCTTCCATATGAACATCTTCCACATGAACTACTGTTAAAATAGATCTCACATTTTGTACTTGTTCAATTGATTTTTTAAAATCTAATCCATTTATCACTGGTGAAAAGAAATATGGTCTGTAAATTCCACTATAGGTTGTTTTGTTTTGTTTTGTTTTGATCTATATTCACTTTAACTGTATTTCAGTCAATTCCATTGTTTCCTTACTATCTTTGAGGTTGCACAATCAGGCCACTTGAACCTAAGATAAACAAATACTATGTCCTTCCAGTAGGAATGGAGAGAAGTATTGGGGTGGGGGTGGGGTAGAAAGCTTGAAAAACTGTTTTATCCTTATATCAGAATGTTAGGCTGTTTGACCAGCAGCTCCAACTTTCTCTCTTACTGTTGTTCTATCTGAACCTCCAGTTCAAATTAGATTGCTTACCTAATCATGGTCCCTCGAAAATACTAGTCTAATTCCTCTCATTATTTATGTCTCCCACTTCATGCAGCCTTTCATACATGCAACTTCTCAACATCCATATTTTGGAAGGCCCGATTCAGTCCTTCAGAATCACAGACTACAATAATTAAAAAGGCCTTTAGAGACTCTCTGATATAAATTATGACAGAACAAGCCTCTCTTTTACAATAAGCATGTTTGGGAATTCACTTCCTTCTGAGATAGTCCATTCTGCTTTTTTAAATAGTCCTAATTATTATGAAAATTATCCACTCCTCTTACATACATATGAGCATGTATATCAGCTAGATGGTACAGTAGATAGAGTGCAGATCTGTAATCAGGAAGACTTATCTTCCTGAGTTTAAATTTGGCTTCAGACACTAATATCTGTCTGACCCTAGGCATTACTTAACCCTGTTTGCCTCAGCTTTCTCATCTGTAAAATAAACTGGAGAAGAAAATGGAAAACCACTCCAGCATCTTTGCCAAGAAAACCCCAAATGGGATCACAAAGAACTGAGCATAATTGAAAAATAACTGTATAACTACTTTATAAATAGAGAAATAAAGAGATAGAAGGGTATAGTTATTTGTGTGTATAAAAATCTTGTTATTTTAATAGATATTCAAACATATATATATATATATATATATATATATATCACCCAGAAAGATTTCTCTAGTGTAAGGTGGAGGGACCTAAGATAGAGGTAAAGAAATGAAACAAAGAAAAAGAATATATAGGAAAGTTTTGTTTTGGTTTGGTTTTTTTGGGGGGATTACAAATTTCTCCAGGCCAGACCTCGTTTTTCAATAATTGTTAGAGTAGACAATAAAATAAATGAGACAGATGCCTTTACATGTTCTGATTTCTCTGTTTATACCAAAAAAAAATGAATTAAAGGATTTTTATGTTCAGCTTTTGGGGGAATTTATCTTAAAACTCGGAGTCACATTTATCTCCCAGCAAGGTTATTTCAATCCATTGGTATAAGTGAATTGCCCCAGTGGTACCAGACCAATGGTTTATCTAGTATAGTATCTTGCCTTTGAGAATAGCCAGTATAAAATGGCTTTGGAAAAAAAGAGCCCTCCACTGAAATGCACCTAATTGTGCAGGATCAGCACAGGGGGGGTATAGTGAAATCTCTTTCTGAGCTCAGCTGGTGACCAGCTTCTGCCCTGAAGCATGAGTACTTATAGCCCTTGTAATTCTTAGCCTAGCAAATGTAACTGCTGGCTCCTTTTTAGAACATGATTTCCTTCCCCTAGTGTCTTTAGCAAAAAGAGTTGGGCATTTACCACCCAACAAGTTTGTTGCTATTACATTATGGTGGAGCTATTATAGTTAACCCATTAACAAAAGGGGGAAAATCTTCAGGGAGAAGGGGAATGTAGTTCTAAAAACAGTATGATTTGCTATCATTTCTCCCTCTTTCTCTACCATTTCTCTACTATTCTTAGGATGCTACTCTTTTAAGTGAAACCCCCTTTGTAGGCTGCTTTGGTCTATACAACATCCTTAAAAGGAAAACAAAACAAAATAAAACATGATGCTCAGAAGTTTGTCTGAAATTCCTGGGCAAACTGTTCTTGGGCAATCACAGAATGATAAGCAGCCTAAATAGTATCATTTAGGATGTGGCAAGAAAATCAAAAACATCACCCCAGTGGTGTTGTTCCCATTATTAGCTATCAAATTATTTTGGGTTGACCCTTGAAGGCTCACGATAATTATAAGTGTTTTCCTTTTTGGTTATGAATTCAATATTATCAGAACAAAGATTACTTTAAAAAGAAAAAAGGAAAGAGGAAAGCATAATGTAGGAGAAAATATCCTAACTCCAAAGTCAGAGAACTAAGTTTATATCTCATCTCTACTGCATTTTTACCTATGGCCTATACTGAGCTTGGAAATTCATTTAGTTTTCCCCATTCCCATCCTGGGCCTCAATTTCTTCATTTAATAAATAGGAAAATTGAAATAAAGGACCTCTGATTTCTCCTCCCACTCCAAATCTAATAAGCAAATAATGGAAAGTGATAGTGAACAATTAATAAGCTTTTATGGATGGAACATACAAATATGTTTTTCCCCTAGCATGAAGAGCTATAATATATGCTTATTTGGTTTTGTTATTGTTTAAAATTAAGAGTATAATAAATTATATAAACTAAGTTATCTTGGAAGTATCATATTTTAAGTCATTATCAACTATTCATACCTCAGAAGAAATGTTTTTTATCAGAATATTTTACCAGTCTCCTATCAAAGTAACTCTTAAGGGAAATTATCACAATACAGAAAAGATTGAAACATTCAATGAAATGAACAATGGCTTAGGAGATCAGGCCAGGGTAAACATCTCATATGAGATTTGTCAGGGGGTAGCATGATAGTGCTAAAGATTGGTCTGAATGTATAGGGACAAATGGAAGAAAACAATATAATGAATGGAAATGGAGTATATGAGGTAGAAGGAACACTAAATTGTGGGGTTCAGCTAATATAAATTATGGTCTTGAAACTGTCATTAGCTAAGTTGGATCATTTCTCTCTGAGCTTCAGTTTCCTCATCTTTAAAATGAGAGGATGTGCCAAGTTCTCTCTAAGGTCTCTTCCATTTCTAGAAATGAAGAGTTCTAAAATTTGAGAAATTCATTTTAAAATATTCAATCCACAGATAACAATAACAAAGGAAAGAGTTTTCAACAAATTAATTTTTGAACATTTGATAGATATAAAGCAATATAATATGCAAACTGCTTTGAAAGTGCTTATATTTTATATTAATAGATTTGGAGAGACAATCAATAGAATGGAAGCTGCTAGGAATGAAGAACTGTTTTTCATTTGTCTTTGTATCCCCATTGCCCAGGATAAAGCTTTTCACAGAAGGGTTGCTTGCTGAATGTTTGTTGAATATAAGCTCCTTATTGGCAGACACTGTTTAATTTGTGACTTTGAAAGCCCATCAACTAATTCTGTGCCTAGCAAATAATTACTGTTGATACATTAGATTGCTTGGAATTGAAGTCACAATGAAGTACTGAATTGAAGTAGCATATCCTCAAAAAAAAAAAAAAAAAAAAAAAAAAAAAAAAAAAAAAAAAAAGGCTATAGAAAAAGTCCCAGGGAAGAAGAAGCAGAGAAAATCATAATAAAAAAAGAAAATATTCTCTGGGGAGCAACTAGACTTAACATGGCCTTTGAAACCATTTCAAAAAGTCTTATTCAAATAAGATTTAGGTAAACTGAAATGGGAGCAAAGACAATTTTAGTCAGGGCTTGAACAAAAAAGGGAGAAATCAGATATAAATATAAGATATGTCCTTGAAACAGTAAGGATACTAATTCAAAGAGATAACAGAAGAACCAAATGTCTATTGATTGACTGATAGACTCACTGATAGATAGTTAGAAAATATGATGAAGTAAGGATGTTGGTCCTTTAATGCTAGACTGAGAAGTTAAGCATTGAATGGGTATTTTGGGATGTTGTTTTTCTTATAGGCAATAAATTGGATTTTAGAAATTTCCTATACCTCATAGTCTACCTCCAGATATAGGTAATACTACAAAGAGAAGCAGCCAATCTAGAATCCCAATGCACTGGACTACTGGTTAGTCTGTATGACTAAATTCTAATTCAGTGTTTATGTAACACTTCAGTAATTAAACCATGTTAATTTAGCTCCACTGGACAGGCAGTCCCTGAAGCCCTCAGTGAGGTGTCTCCATTATTCTCCTTCAATTTGCAAAAGATAATTTTTCTCTTATGTTGCAAACCTTAGGATTTTGAGCTAGCTGAGTCACTGGACTTTTTAAGCAATTTCTTTCATGCCATTTCAAGACAGGAACTCTGTATAAAAGTTTACTGACATCTATTGTATCCTATCCTTATATATTAAAGCAAAATTATTTCAATATGTAAATTTTATGCATCATTCAAGATCTGGCCCAAGTATTTTTTTTCCTCTATGAAGTCTTATCTGACTAATTATCATCATCTCCCTTTCCTAAACTCTTAATATTGGAATATTGAAATAATATTGAAAGGAGTTTGGTAGGACTCCTTCTTTGTTTATTTTTCCAAATAATGTATATAATGCCAGAATTAATTGTTCTTTAAAAGTTTGGTAGAATTCATTCTTGAACTCTTCTGGCCCTGGAGATTTTTTTCTGGGTAGTTCAATAAGTACTTGCTCAGTTACTTTTTCTAAGATGAGATTATTGAGAGTTTCTATTTCTTGATCTGTTTATCTAGATAATTTATATTTTCATAAATATTCCTCGATCTTTTTCAAACTTTTTTTTTGTTTCTTTTTGTTTTTTAGTTGCATGTCTAATTCATTGATCTGTCATTTTTCCACTTTGCTGGTCTAAGAATTTAGAGAAATAAATTTTCTCCTAAGTAGTACTTTGGTTGCATCCCATAAATTTTGGTATATTGTCTCACTGTTTTCATTCTTTTTAATGAAAATATTGATTGTTTCTATGATTTATTCTTGGACTCACTTATTGTTTAGAATTAGTATATTGAATTTCTTATTATTTTATTTTTTTCTTTTCATTGCCTTTTTTACTGTAATTTTTGTTGTATTATGATCCAAAGAGATCATAATTTCTGTCTATTTATATTTGATTTTAAAGTTTTTATGCATTATCAGATGGTCTATTTTTCTGTAGATAACATGTGCTAATGAGAAAAATGTTGTGTTCATGTCTGTTCCTATTCAGTTTTCTTCAAAAGTTTGTCATATATAATTTTTCTAACATTTTATTTCCTCCCTTTTTCTTGTTTATTTTTTTTTTAATTAAATTTAACAGATTCTGAGAAGGCACAACTGAGGTCATTCACTAATATAGTCTTGCTGTCTATTTTTTCCTATAACTCACTTAAATTTTCCTTTAAGAATTTGGATGCTATGGTGCTATACCACTTAGTACATATATGTTTGGTATTGATATTATTTCATTGTAATAGGATGTGGTTTCTTTCTTTATCTCTTGTAGGTCTATGCTTGCTTTTACTTTGAGATCAGGATTGCTACTACTACTTTTTTTTTTTTAACTTCAGCTCAAGCATAATAGATTCTGCTGCAGTCCCTTACCTATACTCTGTGTATATCTCTCTATTTCAAGTGTATTTCTTTTAAACAACATGTTATAGGATTATGCTTTTTGATTCACTTACCTGTTCATTTTAGGGGAGAGTTCATTCCATTCATATTCACAGTTATGATTATTCATTTTGTATTTTTCTCCATCCTATTTTTCCTCTCTCTTCTTTCACTGTTTTCCTTCTTACCAGTGTTTTGCTTCTAACATCTCCCCTGCTCTGCCCTCCCTTCTGTCAGTCTTTTAATCTCTGTATCACCTACTTCACTGTCTGGCAAGATAAATGTCTATATTTAGTTGACTGTATATATTATCCTCTTTTTGAGCCAAAACTGATGAGAGTAAAGTTCAAATGATGCTTATTGCCTACTTCTCATCTTCTCTTCCATACTTTTCCATGTGAAACAATTTACACCATTCTACCTCCCCCTTCCTTCTGTACTGTGTGAACTTCTATTTGCCATCCCTTAATTTTTTTTAATTTCATTATCTCAAAATCAGCTTATAATCATAGTCTCTATGTATATTCCTTCTAGCTGTACTATTAGTGATACAATTTTTAAGAATTATAAGTATTATCTTCCTATGTATGGATGCATATAGTTTAGCTCTCTTAAATATCTTATGTTTTATTTTTTGTTTTGTTACCTATCTATGCTTCTCTTGAGTCTTGATTAGAAGTTAAGCTTTTGGTTTACTTTTGGTCTCCTTATGAAAGCTTAAAATCCTCCTATTTCATTGAATGACCCCGCCCCCCCAGTGATATATTAGACTTAATTTTGTCAAGCAAGAGGTTCTTGGCCATGCCCTCTGATCCTTTAATGCTACAAGTACCAAATCTCATGTAATCCTGATTGTGACTTCCTGATATTATTTGTTTGTTTTTGTTTTTGTTTTTCCCCTGTCTGGCCAGTTGTAGTATTTTTTTTTCCTTGATTTAATAGTTCTGTAATTCAGCTATAAACTTGCTTGGAGTTTTTATATTGAGATCTCTTTCCTTAGGTGATTGGTGGATTCTTCCAATGCCTATTTTGTCCTCTGGTTCTAGGACATCATAGCATATTTCTTTGATAACTTCTTGAATAATGTTTCCTAGATCCTTTTGATTAGAGTTTTCAGATAGTCCAGTGATTATGATATTGTCTTTAATGCATCTATTTCCCAGTTCAGTTGTTTGTTTGTTTCTTTCCTCATAAGGTATTTTACATTTTCCCCATTTTCACCCACTCTTGTTCATTGAAAATGTTTTTTGATTGATTATTGACCTCTCATGGAGTCTAACTTCCACCTGGTTAATTCTAACTTTTAAAGAGTTATTTTCTTTAATTAGTTTTTTGTACTTTCTTTTCCATTTGGCCAATTGTACTCTTTAAGGAATTGTTTTCTTCAGTGGATTTTTGTATCTGTTTTTCCATTTGGCCTAGCAATTTTCCATATCGTTGATCCTTTTTTCATAATTCTCTTGCATCACTCTCATATCTTTTCACAATTTTTCTTCAATCTCTCTTACATGAATTTAAAGCTCCCTTTTGACTTTTCCATGACTTCTTTCTGGATTTGATAGCACTTCCCATTTTATTTTGGGGTTTTACCCATAGGCATTTTGAGATTGGTGTCCTCTTTTGAGTTTGTGTCTTATTCTTTCCTGTCACCATAATAACTTTCTATGCTCAGATATTTTTTTTCTTAATTTTGCTCATACTTTTGGGGGTCTTTTTTCTTTCTTTTATATTTAAGTTCTGCTCTCTCAGGTTTCTTGTGCCAGTGGCTTCAGGTTCTACCTGTTTATCTGGTACTACACTGATGTTGTCCTGAGGTCCACAAGAAATTCTCATGTCTTTGCTACACTGGCAGGGTTTGTTGGGAGTAGCTGATCCTGCTGTAGGGTCTAGGAGTCTGGCAGATTACCTGTTGCTGGACTGAGGTCTTAGTGTGGGATCTGCCATGTTCTAAGGCCATGTGATGTGTTTCTGCATTTTCCTAGGGCTACACTAAAGCACATGTTGCTTTGCCTGCTGGAGGATGCCTGTTTGCCCAGGGCTACATCAAAGAACTTTCACGTTTCCTAGATATGGAATCCTTTGGCTACCCTGGCAATACTAAAGCACATGATGGTACTTGTATTAATGTTTGAATATTCCACCACACTGGGGCTCAAAATCTGCTGGTTTGCTGAGGTGGTGCTTGTTGCCAGTTCCCTGGGGAACTTCCTGTCCCCAAATGCATCCCCATCTTTATCTGGTACAGACCCCTCCTGTTGATTTTGCAAGTTTACTGGTCTAATGATTGTTTCACCCCATCTCTTTTCTGGTTCTGTTGTTCTAGGACCTATCTTAGGTTCTATTTTATAATTAACTAGAGATGAATGTGAGATAGTCACATACATTTACTGCTTACTTAAGTCCCAAAACAATCTTTAAGAAGACCCAAAGTTAGGTTTGGAAGGTAAAATGTAATCTTAATATTGACATTTCATTTTGTTCTCCAGGACAAAAAAGAATGATTTTTTTTGCTATATGAGCTCTGAAAGACATATATGAATTTATCTCTTTAAGAAGCTATTGCTTCTAATGACTTCAGGCAAGCTAAGAGACTATCACTGAGAGATACATGTAGAATCTGATAAATATTCAATTCAATATCTCCAAAAATGTCCTTTATGTAACACTTGGGATGCATTTTTTGTAAAGTTGTATTAAAAGGATCCTGAGTTTGCTTTCAATATTCAAAATTGAAGGAGGAGGAAAAGGGAGAGGAGGAAGATGAGAGGACAAGGAAAAGAAGGAAGATAAAGAGGAGAAAGAAAGAAGAGGAAGATGAAAGGAGAGGGAAAATGAGGAAAGGAGAGGAAAAAGAGGAAAATGAAAGGAGAGAGAATAAAAGAAGGAAGGGGAAGGAAGGAAGGAAGGAAGGAAGGAAGGAAGAAAAAGAGGAGGAGGCATACTTCCTCATGCCCAAATTATTTTCAGATGGAAATTTCAGACTTTATAAGACAAAGATACTTTTTAGACTTTGTAAGGCAAATATATTCTCTGGAGACAAAGAAATAGTGTTTGAGGTAAAAATCCCCCAGTTACTTAGTAGTGAAATCTAAATGCCACTTCATCATCACTTTCTGTCACTTTCCAAATCCCACTTGTTGCCAATTCCTGTTGATTTTGCCTTTCTAACATCTCTTGCATAAATTCCTTTCTCTCCTCTAACACTGGAACCACTCTGATAGGAAAACATCACTTCATGCCTCTTGACTATTTCAATAGCCTCCTTATCTCCTTTCCCTGCAACAAGTCTCTCTTCACTCCAGTTCATCTACTCCTCTATCAAAGTGATTTTCCTAAAGTATAGCTCTAACAATTTTACCTCTATATTCAATAAAATTTAATGTCTCCCTACTATGTTAGGATCAAATATAAAAATCAAAGCCCTCCATAACCTACTCTACCTTCAATATTTTCAGTCTTTTTACGCCAAATACTCCATCATATACTCTGTAATCCTGTAATCAAGAAGAACTGAGTTCAAATGCAGCTCAGACGGTCATCAACTAATAATTCTGGAAAGTCACTTAATATGTCTTCCTCAGCTCTCTTTACTGAAAAATAGGAGTAATAATAGCATCTACCTTAAAAGGCTTTTGTGAATATCAAATGAGATGTTTGAAAAGCACTTTAAAAAAGGTCTGGCATATAATAGGCAATTAACAACTTTGTGTTTATTTTTTTTCATCTTTTACTTTCCTTAGCTAACCTTACTTAGCTAACTTGTGTCTTCCTCACACAAAGACCATTTACTCTCCTCTTTCCACTCCCTGTCAATCTGAAGCATATGAGTCCCATGCTGTTCAATGTAAATTTTTATTATATTATCCAGAATTTAGTTATGCCATGAATAAGAAATCATGGTAATTTAGATAGAATAGAATCAGGAAAAAATTTCTACCATTTTCAATTATCTCTCTAAACCTCCAGAAAAAAATGTAAAATCCTTTGGCTTTTAAAGCCTTTCATAACCTATAATCCCCAAACTTTCCAATCTTTTATACCTTATATTAGTTCATCTTTACCGCCCGGTCTCCCTGGCTTCCTTCAGGTCCCAACTAAAGTCCCACCATCTACAAGAAACCCTTCCAAATACTGTTTCATAATTTCTTCCCACTGTTGATTATTTCCAAATTATCCTATACATGTAGTTTGTTTGCATCTTGTTATTTAAACTCCCTTTTTCCCATTGGGGTGGGGGAGACTATGAACTCCTTAAAAGCAGACACTGTCTTTTGTATTCCTAGAGCTTTACACAATATCTAGTACTGTTGTGCCACAATTCTCTTTTATTGTCCTGACTCATTTTCCCTAATTGTCCTGACTCAGTTTCCCTAATTGTTTTGACTCAGTTTCCCTAAATTGTTCTGCCTCAATTTCCCTATTTGGTCCTACCTTAGTTTCCCTAATTGTTCTGCCTCAGTTTCCCTAAATTGTCCTGCCTCAGTTTCCCTAATTGGTCCTGCCTCAATCCCCTTAGTTGCAAACCCACCCCACCCTCCAGTTCATTAAGACTGGTATAATTCAGAGGTTATAAATTGTCAATGTGTAAACTCAAAAAGGGGGGATTCAGACTTTCTATCTCTAACCAGACACTTTCTTACCTCCCAGTTAGTAAGAATTTATAGTCCTACTTTCCAACTTGTCAGAACCTGATTAATGGTTCCTGCCTGGAGATTCCTGCTCCCCAGAGTTTGGACTCCACCCCCATACCTTTGTTTAGCTACTGTGTGTACATATGTCGCTGGATGCTGGATACTGGATTCTTAGAGACGATAGTCTCCTTCAGCCCACGGACCATGGATCCATGTGGTCCCAGTAAATCTCTCTCTTTCAAATAAAATATTAAAAACTCTCTAATGTCTATCTTGCCTCAGTTTCTCCAGAATTACTGTACATAGTAAACATTTCATTATTGATTATTGACTAAATGGCATAAGCTGCACCTAAAAGATAGTCTAATTTTTAAATGAAAAATTAAAAAAAAAACTAATTATACCTCTAAATATCCAAATGTTTAGTGTACTATAAACATATCTAGTTGGTGCTAAATTCATCAGTATTCTGGATGTTTGCTCTTCTGTACCTTTTTGTAGAGTCTATTTTAAGCCATCTCTACAACAAGCACTTGATATGTTAAACTCTGACATTTCAGTGATTATAATGTTCATAAGTGTGTTGTGGTATATTAAGGAAGGGGCCTTGTGTATTTTCACATAGCATCAGCTATCACCAAGTCTTATGAAAGGTATATTAGCTCTTTGGTAGAAACAATAGTGATGACAGTAGGAGGACTATAGCAGTATATTCAGATACTGTAATAATTTACTAAAACTTTGCAACAGTAAATGATCCTTCCAAAGTGTCTGTTTGATCTATATTTGGTTCTTTTTAATACTGTCACTTTCTGCATTTCTGTCATGGAAGCTGTAGAAAAAGTCACAAGAGGAAATTACTCTAAGTAGCTTGAACTCTGGCTATTCCCTTGAAGGAATATAAGCACTCATCATAACACATTACATATGTCACAGATTTCCTTCTTATCTAATCAATTCAGTAGTTCTATTCAATAATATTACAATTCATGCCTCACTGTCCTTTGTGACTCTCATTCATGTTCTCTCAATATTTTGCCATAATTACATTGTTTTTTTCCTCACTTTCCCTTGATGTCATTAGAGTATTAATAGAGCATTCTGGTTATCTACTTGTCATTCCTTTCTCTTTTTC
Source organism: Sarcophilus harrisii (assembly GCF_902635505.1). Taxonomy (NCBI): domain Eukaryota; kingdom Metazoa; phylum Chordata; class Mammalia; order Dasyuromorphia; family Dasyuridae; genus Sarcophilus; species Sarcophilus harrisii. The sequence continues at coordinate 372,999,078 of NC_045426.1, read as the reverse complement.
TCTCAAACAGTGCTTTGTTGAGACCCTCTCACCTTGCCCTTTTTTTTTTTATTTTGAAGTTCCTTGTTGATTATATGTTGAAGTCTACTTATAGCTCCTGTGCACCTTTCCATTGTTCTTTGTGTGATACTTATCTTTAGTTCTTTTAAGGACATGGTATTGAAGGTCCCACTTCTATACAGCAACATTGGCAAAATGTTTTATCAAAAACATAGATTTTTTTTTTTTTATTATGAAAAGCTTGCTCCTAGTCTTTAGCATCCACAGAGAATATCTTATGGACCTGTTCTCTCTGTCAGATTTCTTTTCACACAGTAGCAAACATTTGGGTAAGCATAGATCTCCTTGTTTTATTCACTCTGATATGTCATTATATAAATGGCTAAGACATATAATAAGAATTTTTCTCTCTTTTTCAAATTTCATCATTTTCTAGTCAATTCTCCTCTTCAATAGTATGTTGAATTTATTGTCTAATCAGGAATACTCCCTCCAGTAGTGAGGATTATAGTCCGTACATGTTTTCTAATTCCATGTGACTTTTGTCCATATTTTTTTCATGGATCCCTCAAAAAAGGTCCACTGACCAGGCATGAGGACTTTATCTGAAACTTTTGACATTGGACAGATATGGTGAAGCACAGAAACTGTCTGTCAGTTATCTTTCACTTCTGCTATATGGCTAGTCCATCTCTCTCTTTGTGTGTCTCAGTTTCTCTGTCTTTTTCTTTGTTTCTCTATCTGTGTGTGTGTGTGTGTGTGTGTATTTGTTTGTATTTCTTTGTGTATATCTTTCGTTCCCTGGTTATATTGTTTTCAAATGTCCTGCTTTACTTTGTTTCTTCTCTTCACTTATTTCTTGACAACAGGCTACATTTGACTTATCCTAGTCATGTACTTCTTCATTGCTCTATGCACAACTTTTCAAGACAGTAACACACCCTAACTTATAGTCTTGCAATATCAGCAGAAGAGTTACTTTTTTTCTTAAGAGATAGATCATTTCTTCAGGAAAAAATATTGGATTTATTTTAAAATATTTTTAAATTCTCCATCAAAAAATTAAGTCCACTCTGTTTCTTTTTCTTTTCTAATTCTGTCATTGATTATCCAATAAACAGACATTATTTCAAAGAACTAGAATTAAGAATTGTCATCAATTCAATAATCATTCATAATTCCAGAGGACCAACACAAGGAATGCTATGCAGATCATTATCCCAAATGCCAAAGTATTAACAATAATAAATGTGTTTTGATATGGCCAATGAGTAAATTATTTTTACTTGACTATATGTATTTATTACAAGTTTCTCCTTCCCCGGAGCCTCACAGTGGGAGGTGAAAGGAGTGGAGAGAAAACAGATTTTTGTTCATTTAAAAATATCAAACTTACTTTTAATTGCCTATTCAAGATATATGTATTGTTATACCAGGTATGTGAGCTATTCATCCAATTATATATTTCAAGTTAAACAATAAAATGCTTTATCCACTTGGTTTTTCTTTAATAAATACTTAGATTGAGCGCTTTGATTTATACCCTAGAATTTCATTGAGAAGTCAAATCAAAGTTCTTAGACTTGATACATTCAGCACAATGTCATCTTTGAACATGAGTATTCACAACCTATAGGAAAGGCTTCTTCCTTTTGGATTTTACCTTGAACATCAGCATGATAGTGGTAAATACATTGATTAGTCTGTCTCCCTGTGTGATTCTCCACTTCATAATAATATTCAAATAAATATTAGTTATCTCTGTCCTTATAATTCTTTGAGGAATTATCTATATAAGAGAAAAATTTTTGCAGGAAAGCCTTTAGGATGAAATTTTGCCCCACCAAATAATTTCTTTTTATAGTCAACAAACAACAGTGGAATCTACTATTCTTTATTTCTTTCATTCAGTTTTGTTGGCAAGACATAATCCCCTTCACATTTGGAACGGTCTAACCTCTTCTCAAACTATTATTAAAAACAAACAAACAAACACTCAAAATGCTTCTGTAAGTTATTTTCCTGAAAATTTTATATAAAGATGAAGGTAGGTAGAGGATTTCTAATTATTATATTTATTCTTTATAAGAAGGGGTGTCAGTAATGATAGCTTCTGTGGTCTCTACAATGTCCTATTCCAATGTACTCAGAACAGTACCTAGAAAACAGAAGGTACCTAACAAAACCTTCTGAGTGAAAGCCTATCTCAACATGGCATGGATATGACTGTTCTAAAAGACCATACAACAAAAGTACAAGCTCTGACAAGACAGTACCCAGAAAATGGGAAAAGTACTGACTCAAGTCAGAAAACATGAGTTCAAATCCAACTTCTGGCTTTTACTACCTGTGTGAGGCAAATCAGTGAATTTATGTGGATCTCAGTTTTCTCTTACAATGTGAGGTTGGATTAAATGGCCTCTGAGGTTCTTTCCAGCTCCAAAACTCATAGCTGACATAATCATATCATCTTAGAAAGGCTTTAAGTATAGTCCCATTAATTGTTAGTATCTTTAGCAAGGACTATCCTGGTTAAGAATAGAAAGGCCCAAACTATTCCAGACTTAAAACTATATTACAAAACAGCAGTCACCAAAACAAGTTAGTACTAGCTAAGAAATAGAGTAGTGGATCAGTGGAATAGTTTAGCTATACAAAACACAATAGTCAATGACTATGATAATCTACTCTTTGATAAACCCAAACACTCCAGCTTCTGGAATGAAAACTTAGTATTTGACAAAATTTGATGGGAAAACTGGAAAATAATGTGAAAGAAACTAGGCATAAGATCAAAAAGGGTTCATGATTTAGACATAAAGATTTATATTATCAGCAAATTAGGAGAACAAGGGATAGTCTAGCTCTCAGGTCTGTGGAAAAGGGAGGAATTTATGGCCAAATAATAACTAGAAAACATTATGAAATACAAATTGGATAAATTAGCATAAATAAAACCAATGAAGCTAAGATTAGAAGAGAAGCAGTAATCTGAGGAAAAATTTTTACACCCAGTGTTTCTGATAAAGGCCTAATTTCTAAAATATATAGAGGATTGACCCAAATTTATAAGTTTACAAGCCATTGTAAGCTTATTGATAAATGGTCAAAAGATATATAGAAACAGTTTTCTGATGAAGAAATTAAAGCTATCTATAGTTATATGAAAAAAATGCTCTAAATCACTATTGTAGAGTAATATAAATTAAAACAGCTCTGAGGTACTCCTTTACATTTATCAGATTGGCTAGGATTATAGGAAAAAATAATGAATGTTATTCTTAAGGGGATGTGGGAAAGTTGGAACATTAATGCATTGTTGCTGGAGTTGTGAACTAACTAGCCATTTTGGAGGGTGATTAAGAACTATCCGCCAAAGGCATATGTGATCCCTTGGAGGTGACTTTCTTGGTCATGGCAACCCGTGAAATAGATAAAAAAAGAAAATAGCTCTCAATCCTGAGTAACCTCCTTTTTTATCCTTACCAGCCACCTCCCACAATGTTTCTATGATTATGGTTACATAATAGGAAGCAAAATTTTCAGAACAATAAGCATAATTTAATAAAATAAGTACATTTTATTTTCTAGGTATCTTTAATTATGAGATAACTGTCTAATAATTAATAAAAAGACATGTTAAATCAGATGCGTAAATCAAGTAAATATTGATATTCTTGATATCAATGAAATCAGAAGAAAAAAGGATGGTACAATGAAAAGTGGCTCACATGCTTAAAGTGTTGGAAAAATTTGTTTTATCATATGCCCAAAGTCAATGAGAATATAAATTTGGTCATTTGGTCATTTTGCATGGCTGTGACCATCCTAAGTATTTGCAAAAAGGCCATAATGAAAATAATTTCAGTTCATACACCAATATCCATTATAAATGATGAAAGAATAGGGAAATTTATTCTAAAAGCTTGATTAAATGAAGATATCCTTTGGTAACAGGCAATATGATATAGTGGATAAAGATCTCTCTTGGAAACCAGAAAGAACTGATTGAAATTGTATTTCTGTCACATGTGGGTTGTGTAACCCTAAGTAAGCCATTTAAATCTTGGACAATACTCTAAATTGCAAAGCAGGTATGGTTATATCTTGGTAAAAAGTTTCCTCACCATGGAATTCTAAATCAATAAAATGAAAGATCCTGTATAGAAAAGGAAAAAAAAAAGATTTGTTGACTTTATTGGAAATGCAAAGGAAATGAAAAGAGCAAAAAAAAAAAATTTAGAAAATGTGGTTGAAGAATAAGGCAAGAGAACAAAGATTATCAAATATACAAAAACTTTGTGATTATATGTCATAAAAAATTCCTATGAGAAAAGAACCAGTAGGCTATAGAGATAGCAAATACTAAATAATATCACCAAAAATAGAAATGATGAAAATTTTAAAAAGCAGAAAATGTTGCATTTGTTGTGTGGAAGTTATTCCCCAAACAGCTGTTTATATATAGTCAGAGCATTGACTTCTTTTAGCAGAAATTTCAATTCAAACCCATTAAAAGAGAAAATACAAATGAGTAGCATACAGCATATATTTAAAACAATAGCAAGCAAGTAATTAACACATGATAGAGGAAAGGACATCAATATAAATTATTACAATAATACAGAAGTTTAATCACTGTATATCAACTGGCATAATGATGGTGGTGCTTAGTTGTTTCCTTAAGTGACACCATTTGTGGTTTTCTTGGCAAATATACTGAAGGGGTTTATCATTTCCTTCTCCATATCATTTTACAGATGAGGAAACTAAGACAAATAGGGTCTTGCCCAGGATCATACAGTCAGTAAAGTGTCTGAGAGTTGAATTCAAGTTTTCCTGATATCAGCCCTGGCACTATGTCTCTACTATGTCACCTTACCACCTGTAAAGAGGACACTAAGAGTATAAAATTACTTGTCAGAAATACTTCTAGTGGAGAGTTCTGACAGCCCAAGGCATTCTTCACTTAAGAAACAAAATCATTTATAAAGTTTTACAAAGAAAGAATCTATAAATATATGAAGTTTATCACTTTACAAAACAATGAGAAGTAACAGAGAAAATTAGAGTAAGGAAAATTTACCATTGTTATTAGGAGGCATTTGAAGATCAAGCTGGAAGAGAAAGTGAGCAAATGGAATATTTGAAAAGATTTTAATAACCTTCTTGTCATTAAGGACAATGCAGTTAACAGGATTTCTTGGAGCAGCTAAGTGGCACAACTGGACCAGACCTGAATTCCCGAAGACTCATTTTTCTGAGTTCAAATATAGAATTAAGTACTTACTGACTGTGTGACTCTGGGCAAATCACTTAACCCTGTTTATCTCAGTTTCCTCCTCTGTAATATAAGTTAGATAAAGAAATGGCAAGCCACTCCAATATTTTTGACAAAAAACAAAACAAAACAAAACAAAACAAAAAACTTCAGACAATCCAACACAACTGAAATAACTGAACAACAAAGTTTTGTGCCCATTGTGATATGTAATTATACAACCTATACCTTGTCTATCAGTATGTGTGTGTGTGTGTATATATATATATATTATATATATATATATATACTTACATAAGACATAGAAATATATACTGATATAAGATATGGAAAATGGACGGTAAGACTCAGAATTGAAAAAAAGTAGGAATTTCCTATTGACTTTAGGAAATTTCAATGTTTTTTTAAATGACCTGTGTACCTAAAATAAAGGCTCTTTTCTTTAATACCAGTAATACTGCAGTGTTGGTCTTTAGCTGTGAATAAGAACAATATAGGCTCTGAAAAAATAAATATTGGGGATCACCCACATGTAAATGGAGATGGTCATATTGGTTATAAACATTACAAATGTGAAATTACAAAGGAGAAGAATTTCCTCAAGGAAGTATATAATATTGAAAACTGAACTAGTCACAAAGTGATAGGGTGAGCTAGAGAACCAGCACATTGGTAGACTCATGATGTCAAGAGAATTTGAGAAGAATCTCCAATATCATAGCTAGGTAAACTATGCAGAACAGGAAAGGATGACCATGTAAGGGTATGAACAAGTGATTGAATGAGTGGGGATCAATGGAGCAATCTGTATTATTGGAATACAAGCCCATGTAGTGAAGTCCACAGATATTTAAATAATATCTATGATTTATACAAGTATTTGTTCTCTTTGCTTTTGATTACCTTGAGAATTGTTCCTTTGGCATCTTAAAATCTGTTTTACTTCCAGTTCAGGTTTTCTTTTTATATATTCGGCTTAGTCAAGCTCTTTTTCTCTTTCTAATATTATTTTGTTCCAATTTCACTTGCTCGTGTAACATACCTAGAACTGTGATATTAACTCAGTTCAGCAAGCATTTATTATGGCACTGCAATAGCCATTATAATTACAAAACTTTTATTTTTAATTGTGATGTTTCTATGGCCAAAATATTTTATAAAAGGAACAGATATAATAATATGAATCTTATGCTCAAATATATTGTGTCTCCATATCACTCCTAGGATGAATACAAATTCCCAGAAAAGCACTTCTTATCAGGCTGCCATTTACCATCCATATACTTTATGTTTCAACTAAACAATACTATTTGTGATTTTCTAAGTTCAATTTCTATCTCTGCCCTCCAATAGATTTGTGCAAATATTTCCCTAAACTTGGGAAGCCCACACCAGCAAGATTTTTATCTTCCTTTAAGGCTTTCAGCTCAAAGCCTTCTTTATGAAGTTTTCCCTGATGATCCTAGTTGTTAATGCTTTTCTCTTTCTCAAATTACATTGTATTTATAAATATGTGAAAATGTTATATTCCCCTAGTAATTTTAAGTTCCTTGATGGCAAGGCCTATGTTGTTGTCTTCTGCTTCTTATCTCTAGCACCCTGAACCTAAACTTGTATCCAGTATTTGATCATGGAAACCAAGGAGCAAAACTTCAAGGACAAAGCTGTAATGACAAAAGATGAATTAATTAAAGCCAGCGACCCTTCTGATTCCCTCCATTTTCTCATCCTACTTTAATTTTGCAACAAAACTACATTTTTTTTACTTTGACCATTTATATTTTTGGGGAGTCATGATAAATGCCATGCTCTGTACAAGGTACAAGAAAGGGAATGAAATTCCTACATTCAAAGTGATGGCAATATTATTAGTGACAAGATTTACCTGGATGAAAGAGCTGTTGTTTTAATGAGGGTATAATTAAGTGCCAAATTGAATAGTCCACACAGGAACTACTGCAGGTAATCAGACAAAGGAGAGATTAATGTGGAATTCAATATTTTGGAAATACATTATAAAGATTTGGGGCTTGATTGGAACTCTGAATGATGACTAAGCATTCTCCATCAGTACTTTTGTGCCACACAGTGAAGAAAGCTCAAAATGGTTATAAAAGCAGAAAATGTGTCCGAGGTCTCATCTTCTCTACTCCATAAAGGACAGAAAATGGTAGACTGCACTTGAAGTCACCATAGCAGATACATTTCAGTGCATTTATAGCTTTAAGGGTTCAGGAGAGAAATATTTGAGGAAAAGCACTCTGGGTTTTGCCATGCTTTTCAATGGTGACATTGGCATTCTTGAAAGGGGACTGGGTTCACCCATCCAAAAAGTTAGCAGTCTGAATTAGGGAATGCTAATTCTGAAACCTAGTGCTCAGAGACAGTTAAAATCTCAAAGGAAAAAGCAATGAGGAGGTAACCTCCTCCTCTTGGTGGAAGAGAGCTGAGTAAAGACAGCTGAGTGAAGAGGAAAATCTCATAGATTTTGAAATATGAGGCACAGTCTCTAAGTTTGGAATGAACCTGATATAATCTAATTGAAGTTTGGTGATTAAATTTGGGAGTTGGGAATCATGGACCTATTTTTTTTTCTTTCATTTCCAAACCATAAAGCTTAATGAAGAGGAATTCAAGACCTTATGGAGGATTAGAGACCAAAAATGGCCCCCCAAATCCCCTAAAAATAAAAAAAGAAAAGCCCAGATGGTCTAGATACCTACTTTTAAAAGTTGGCTGCAGCTAACATTGCACAGGCCCTGGCCATTATTTTTTAATCTCTCGTTGACAAGGCAAAGCTTCCCTGCAGATTGGGATTTGGGACTTGTTATCTCCATTTTATTGGCCTCTTTGCCAAGAATAGCAGGGGTGATAAAGCCTGACTTCAGTTAGAAAGGAAGGAGAAATGGGCACTGAAGCCACTGGGGACACACACAGAGAATAGTCACTCATATACTCAGCGGCAGCTCAGGAAAGGTTTCTTATTTAGTATCTGGAGAATGATAGAAGTGAAAAAAAAATTCTTTGGTTATTTAGTAGCTATAAGGTGACAAAAAAGGAAGGGAAGGGAAGGGAAGGGAAGGGAAGGGAAGGGAAGGGAAGGGAAGGGAAGGGAAGGGAAGGGAAGGGAAGGGAAGGGAAGGGAGGAAGGAAGGAAGGAAGGAAGGAAGGAAGGAAGGAAGGAAGGAAGGAAGGAAGGTCCATTTCTTTAAAACTCTTCAGAAAGTTTAAACTCAAAACAATTTTATAACAAAATCTCTTAAAATAGAAGGATTTCCAAGCCTATACATGATTACCTTTCTTAAGCAGCTTTATTTCCTATAGAACTTCACTGATTCATAATTCACTAATAATCGGGGCTTACACAATATGAGACATATTGCAATCTGTCCTGTCACATAGTACTCATTTTCTCCCAACTTGGAACAGTAACACTCCACTTCTGTACCTCCAAAGACCATTATGCACTCCATATTAATCCACCTAGTTTTGACTCCCTTCTGCTTCTACTACAGTCTTGATATGTTGGTGAGTAAAAACACACAGAAACTACACTAGCTGGTTCCAGATCATGCTTCTGATCCCATCTGTTGGATAACAAAAAACCAGAGCTATTACAGTGTTTGCTTTATTAATGCATCCCACCTCTACTCCCTCTTTACTTTGTGCTCTTTTTTGCTCACAGTAATGACATCATTGCTTCCAATGGGATAGGAAAGGATTTTAATAATTGACTATGACATGGCTCCACTCTCAATCCTTGTGACTTCTAATAAAACACTCTCTTCTTTGGCCCCTCCCCACTATATAGAGCAAATACCCCTTTAAGAATTTAAGGGTTTTTTTCCATAACAATAACTGTCTTGGCTTTATATTTATGTTCCCAATATTGAGCAGAATATGGATATGGATTCTGGAATATGATAGATATCTAATAAATGCTTGCTCGTTCACTCATTCATTCATAGTATGAACCTTCCAAAACTTTTGGCAAGGGAAAGGGATAAAGTTTACTTTAAAAGTATGAAGCATTAAAAAGGGAGGGGATTTATGAATTACAGGCCATTACATTTTCATCATGCCCTACAGTTATTCTTAAGAAATTCATGTTTCTTTAATCTTATTTGATCCTCATATTAATCCAGTATGTCAAATACTTTCCATTTAAGAAATGTATGTCCAAGACTCATTTTGCTGACTTCAAATCTAGCTTTAGACACTTACTGGTTGTGTGACTTTGGGCAAGGCACAGTTTGCCTCAGTTTCCTCATCTATAAAATGAACTGGAGAAGGAAATGATAAACCACTCCAATATGTTTTGCCAAGAAGACCCTAAATACACGTGACTGAAATTACTGAACAATGAAGTTCTACTGTTCAGTTCTGGACACATATATTGTATCTAGGATATACTGTGACATATTTAACATGTATAGGACTGCTTGCCATCTGGGGGAGAGGGTGAAGGGAGAGAGGGAAGAAGTCAGAACAGAAGTGAGTGCAAGGGATAATGTTGTAAAAAATTACCCAGGCATGGGTTCTGTCAATAAAAAGTTATAATTTTAAAAAAAATAAAGTTCTAGAAATACTACCAGTTATCCTAGGTCACACCATGAGTTATATTGATTAGAGAATCAAGACTATAGCAAATGTCTCTGTTCTCTTAATCCCCTGTTCCTTCTATTAAACTTTGGCTGAAGTTTAAGGAAAAGTGTAAAAGCCAGAATATGGTGGGGGGAGGGGGTGCCTAAAACTATCCAGTACAAATAACAATCACCAGCTTTGCTCCCTATTAGTTGTATGACCTGAGGGAAAACAATCTCTAATTCTTAGTTTCTTCATCTATAAAATGAGAGACATGGTAAAGGCCATCTAAGACCCCTTTTAGATTTAAAACTGTGATCCTATGAATTGTAAAGGAAAATACAGTAATCTGGTATTCCCAGCCAGTGTAAACTAGTGAGGTTTGACAATGAAGCAAAATGCCAATACATGAGTCACTTTGGCCTTGTAAGTAATACCCTGCAATCTTCTCTGTGACTCTTCCATCTGATTGGAGGGCTTTTCCCACAACCTCCATTAAAGGAGGCAGGTATCATCTACTCTTTTATAAACTTCTCCAGAAATCTGAAGCTAGAACTCCATAGTTCTGTATCATATCCTCTCACCAGGAAGTTCCTTGCCTAATCTCCTCTATTTTGTGTCTTCCTTTTTTGTGTTGTTTTTCCCTCATTGGAATGTAAAGGCAAATGTCTTTGTTTTTTTCATATATATATATATATATATATATATATATATATATATAGTAGCAGAATTGGATATGATTGAAAGGCTAATTTGATCTGATTTGATAAGTAAGAAGTAGTAACTTCTAACTTACTGATATAATGTAGACATGTCTATAGTATAAGCTGTTTATTTTTGTCTTTGTATTTCTAGCACAATGCCTCCAGTTTTAGTAACATTAATAAATGCTTATAGATTAATGATTTCTTGCTCTTTGGAAAGCTTTAAATGAGTGTTGCCTCAGTCAAACTGAAACCTAAGAAAGATCCCAACTTAAAAAGGCCAGTGTCTCCCATTGCATCTGAGGTCATCTCCAGTTGTGCTGATCTTTTATTGTCTCACTGACCTGAATGACTATGAAGGAGAAAATAAGGCAGGTGACCTTGCACAGCCCTCCCTCACTTAAATTCAATTTACTTGATGTCATAGCATCATCTCCCTGATGTCAGAGGGCTTCTTTGAGAACAGAGGATAAATAACAGCAATAATATTTGCATTCCCAGCACTAAATACATTATTTCCTATGCAATAAAGAGTTAATAAATGCTTATTGATTGAGTGAAGGACCGATCTCCTAGCATTATCAATAGCATTACCCCCAACACCAAACTAGCTGAGTAATACTTTAAAGTTTGCAAACCACTTTCCTCACAACTCTTGAGAGAGAACAGAGGATTGCACAGTTTTATTTACTAAATATTGTTACCTAAAGAACTCCAGACAAAATGATTAAATTCCAGAAAGCAGATCTACACTCCCAAGTACCAGAGAAAAGATTTTCTCTTGAAGACATTGTGGTTTAGATTTCCTAAATTTTCAAGGCAAAGAGATTCTAGGTGAAGACCAATGAATGATTCTGAAATTTGAATCTGTTAGAGAGACATTACAGCTAAATGTTTCATACTTGTAAAATTTTATATATCTGATACATGTATTACCCAAATAAATAAAGGTGTTATGGTCTTAAAGAAATATATTACATGTTAAGCACATAGAGTAAATAAAACTGAACTGCCCAAGCAACATTCAGTTGAATTACTACTTTAATTCAATGCATAATATCATAGAACAAGGTGTAATCATAAAATCACCCAGTTCAACCTCTTCATTTTGGAGATGAATAAATTTAGGCTACCAGAAGTAAAGTGACTTGTTCAAAGCTACACTGCTACCAAGTAGCACAGACAAGTGAGATACATCCTTGAAGTACTCTAAATAAAAACTCAACTATCATTTTCTAGGGATGTTGCAAGTAAAAAGTGTTTGTTGTGGGGGATAGAAAACATTACTGAAAGTATTCAGATGTTTATCTAAATGTTGTATTTCACTTTGGAAAAAACAAAACAGAAGCCAATAACTATAATGCTAATTCTAAATTCTATGATTCGAGTATATCCTTTGACCATGACCCTCGGTTTAAAAAAAGTGTTGACATTTCCTAAAAATCCTGAGGTTGAATTCACAAATCTTTCATTACAGAAAAAGAAATTAGGCTGAGAAAATGCTTGCATGTGCTTACAGTTCTCATCAAGACAAAAGTCTCTAGTTAAACAAATAATTAGACCTCAGTGTCAAGTATAAACTAACAAAACTTACACATTTACTAATTGTTCTTCCCTGCAGCAGATAATAACCTGTATTTGGTCATTAGCCATGACACACGTTTACAGGAACACACAGGCACCATTTGCTTATTACTTTTTAAACAGATAACCCAAGAGTGGATATTTGCTGTCAAGACAGCTGCCTCCTGCATAGCTCACCAAGGCAGTTTGCACGATGTCTGCTATTCCATTTGTCACAGATGCCTTTATGAGGGTACAGAAGATACAACTTTGCCTCATTTTTCATTTTCTGTTATCTCTCAGATTGCGGTCTTCAGCTACTCTGTTTTACTGTACCTCAACTAGTGCCGACATTATCAGAGCACCACCTGCTACCAACACTGTGGCTGAGGCTCTGTCAGCATTTCCATTAGAAAGAATCTTTTTAAAGAATCTGTAAAAACTCCATCTAGGCTGAAAACAACAAGGTCAATGGTTGTGTCTACATGGTTAGTAAAAAAATGAGGCAATTATTTTGATAATTCAAAGGCCAAAAAAAAATCCCTTTTGAAAAATACTTTAATCTATCAAAGTCCTTCTTCATCCATAATTTCATTTTATCTTCACAGCAACTCCCTTATGTAAAGAAGGTAATTTTTATCCCCATTTGAAAGATGAGAAAACTGAGACATAGGCTAAATTTTTTTGTTATTGCACAGCTAATTAATAATAAATCTGATATTAAAGTTGTTCTGATATCCAGCCTTAGTCACACATTTTTCTTCTCTTACTTATATCTAGATATTTTAGGTAGCAGTGGATTTCAAACACCTATGAATTCAAATAATTGCATAGTTTTCTATTTAGATTAAATGGATTACAGAGTGTATAATAGGTCTGTAAAGTGGATTCATACCATGCACTCTCTATATATACAGAAAAAGTTCATCTTTCTCATCATTATTAAATGAAACACTCTAGTATTAAAATGCCTTTAAAATTATTTAAAGTACAAAGATGTTTAAATGAAAAGTATAGTCATATATTTTGCTCTGTTAATAATGCTTTCAAAAAAAGGATCTAAAGTAGGTTATTGCTTGAAATCATAGAAGTTATAAAACTGTTTTAATCAATATCTTCCATTATTTGCAAAGCATACTCATAAAAGCAAGTTGGTAATTGGAGTTGGGGCTAACAGATTGAAGGGGGAATTTTCTTATTTTCTTATAATATAATAAGTAATATAACTTCAATTGTAGAGAGCAGAATTTTGGAGAAGCGTACTTGAAACAAGGTGTTGACTCAATGGAACTGATGATACAATGCTTATCTAGTTTACATCTACTTAGTACTTAGCATGATGATGTAATAGTTCTACAATTGATGTAACTGTAATAAGGTATTTAAACCGGGGACAAAATCAGACTAAGAAGTCAGACTGGCAGACTAGCAGACTCCTGGAGGAGACTAGGTCAGACTATGACAGACACAGAAACACAAAGGTATTGTAAGAGACAATAAAAACTTTGGACTCCATTCTTGTCCATTCTCATGGTGTCTATCCTGCTGAGACCAAGACCATTCTGGAGGACCTCCAGAAAGCTAGCTCGAACATTGCATCAATTGATAAATGGATATATATTACTTTAAAAGGTATTAATACATATATATAGTTTTATGTAAGTTTGATGTAAATTCATAGTTATTTTTATAAATTTTTTAAAAGAACTTCCAATTCAATTTAACTTCCAGACTTTGATATTTCATTGAATCTATTGCATCACTTGTCTAAAAAATGCTTCCAAAAATATGAATCTCTGTAATGTCCAGCTAGCTTTCTGTATATCTTATGGAAGAGCCTTGATCTCAGCAGGATAGTGAGTAGGAGGATGGTCAGGAATAGAGTCTAAAGTCTTTATTATCTCCTTCATGGTCTGTTCACTGACTGACTCTGTCCCCAGTTCTCTCAGCCCTTAAAAACCCTGTTACCATTATATCATTATAGCATACTGAGTATATGCCAACTAGAGTGATTATATTATTATATCAAACTAGAGTGATTATATCATTATATCATACTAAATATATGTGAACTAGAGAATCATTATCTCATCAATTCTACTGAGTTAACACCTTGTTGTAAGTATCCTTGTTTCAGGTATGCTTCTCCAGAGTTCTAGTTCTCTACAAATCTCAACCACTCAAGCCCACCAATTTTAGGTAATTTTTATCTATGTCCTTCCACAAACAATTGGGTCTTTCTCTTGATTTTGTATAAATACAAATGAAGGACATAAGTTATTTATGAATTGCATATTATTCTTCTTTTTGAGTAGTCCATACTTTTACAAGTTAATTTTTTTCTAATGACATAATGTATGCCTCTTCTGAATTTTTTCTCATTTATGATGCATTACACACTGTTCATCTCACCCATGTACTCTCTAGTTCCTTTTGAATGAACCTGGCCTTCATTTCATTGGAGACCATCACATGACTTTGAACCATAGAATCAACGAACAGCCTTTTGTTTCTGGGAGAATTTGGGGTCCATTAAAAGTATCACACAATTTCTAAAAGATAACTCATTCCATTTTTCTCCTTTTGTTCAATTCTGGATCCAACTCATTGTCCATTTGTAGTATCTGTACAAGATGTATATACTGATGGACAAGCTCTATCGGTTGTCCACCCAACTGTGTATCAGACTTGTATTAAGTATTTATTATGCTTAAGACTGTGTACTTCCAAATGACAGTATGTGGTTTTTGTCACTGAAACCATTACCAGTGGTAATGCCTGAATAAACATATACAGCTTAATGAGCTCTCTGGTGACTAGAGAAGAGGGCAGCTGTTGCAAATGATAGGTATGAGGTTAAGGCTTGTCCTGTAGCTCTAACTGTATTCTAATGGAAAAAGAATTATGTGTACATACTTGTGAAATGACTGGCTGAGATTGAGGAATTAATTTAAAAAGATAGAACTGTAAAAAGAATAGAATGTCCACCTGATGGAAAAATTTCTCTCATTACCTCCCTCTATTCCTAGTCCCTGTCTTCTTGCTTTGGTAATGGTTCTAGTTTGAATTTTAGCTATACTACATACTAGATATATGATCATTGATTGACTACCATTTAAACTTTATTAGGTTCAGTCTTTTTATCTGTAAAATTAAGTGAGTAATATTTATACTATGTAATCTACTGGATTGATGTGAGGAAATCACTTTGTTAACTTTAAAACAATAAACTTGAGTTGTTTCTATTATTTTTCTCTAAGTTGTTCCCTAACTTGCCACAACGTATCATATTCTGTTCCATTTCACCATGGAAACATATTTTGTGTCTTTCTTCAGATCCAAAATATCTATAGGTAGTGTATCAGATAAGTGCTGTACTTCTGGTCAGAGAGACTTGAGTTTGAATACTGCTTTAGTCATTTGCTAGCTGTGAGACTCCTAGCAAGTCATTTATTTAATCAATGCCTCAGTTTCCTCATCCACAAAATAAGGGCTTTGGACTCAGTTGCTTCTAAGATTCCTTCCTGTTCTAAATATATGATTCTTTGATCCCATTCTTTCTATAGTGATAAGTAACTAACTAATATATTCTGATGTACTATGGGAAAAGGCAAATATTCCTCTTTCCCTTTTAAGTAATAAGAGTTATTTCCAAGTGCACAGCACCCTCATGTTTTTCCTGGCTACCCAAAGCCCTCTAGTACAAATATTAACATAGACTTGCCCTGTCCAAGCATCCCCTCTGGATCATTCATATCCTCTCATTTTCTTCTCCTTGCAGCAAACATTACTATTATTTCATCCCATTTCTTTAAATCTCTATTCCTAGTCAGCTATCATTCCTCCACAAAATCAACCTGATAAACTGCTTCATTGTAAATGCCAACAAATGACTAAAGCTTAATGAATTTCATTTTTTAAAAGCTATTCACATTTTAAGAATGGGCAGAACATAATTTAATTATGGTGGAAATTCAGGCACTGTAATAAGCTACTGGGAAGATGTTTATAGAGGAAGAATTCCTGGTAACCCTCAACTAACCATATGAGCAACTATTTCTTCTGTCTATGTCTAGGACTAACCTCTTACCCACCAGTGATAGAAGTAGCCTCCTAGTAAATGGGAAGCAAAAGGGGAAACAAAAAAGGTTGAGTATTGGGAAGTTGTGTCATTGCTTCCCCTTAACAAAAGTAATTTGCCATAGCAACAATGGTATATGCTCTAAACCACAGTTGAGATACTTTCCTTCATTCTAGGGGAAATTCTGTCTGGACCAACAGGAAGATGTCCAGATAAAACTAACTTCATAGAATTGTAAAATCAATCTATTAAAAGGTATTTATTAAGGGACTACTTGACCAGGCACTGTCTTAGTCTCTACAGATAAGAAAATAAAAACTAAAATGATACCTAATTGCAATGAACTTTCATTGTAATAAAGGAAACAACAATTACATAAAATGCATTCAATAAACATATGCATATGTTTACATATATTTATGTAGAGGGATAATTAATTAACACAGATTAGTTCATACAATGTCCTATTGGAGAGAAAGCTCCAGTAATTGGAGAAGATAGTAGAAAAAGCTTTATGATGAAAATGATGTTTGTGCTGTATCATGAGGGGGACTCAGTGAATTAGAGTAAGGAAAGCAACATGTATTTTGGGCACCAGGATCAGCCGGTGCAAAGGCACAGGAATAGGAGATGATGTCCTAAGTATGGAACAAAGATCAGTTTGCTAGAAGACTATGAATAAGGCTGTGGTGTCCAAAGAAACTAAAAGAAAAGGTTGGGGGCAAGTGATGTAGAGTTTTTAAAGCTAAATGAAGGAGCTTATATTTTATTCTAAATGTAACAGGAAGCCATTAGAGTTGGTTGAGTAAGGGAATCACATCATCATATCTATACCTAAGGAAAATTCCTTTGGCATCATTGTGTAGCAAGATGGGCAGGAACTGGGAGAAACCTGAGGCAGAAAGACCAGTTAGGAGAATATTGCAATTATCTAGGTGAGCAGTGATAAGGAATTGAACTAAGGTGGGAAGTGTAAGAGTAGAAAGGAGGGTTCAATGGCAAAAGACATTGTGAACATAGATTTAGCAAAATTTGGAAATGTTGAAATAAAATATTAAAACTAGAAGGTATCCTATGATAATCCAATATCATCTAATTTTATAAATGAGAAAAATAAGTCCTAAAGAGATTGGGTAAGAGGTTAGTCCTAGACATAGGCCTGATTTGGTCCATGGGCCATTGTTAGCTGACTCCTGTTCTAAACTTAAGAAAGTGATGAAGAAAATGTTAATGATGTATGTGTCCTACAGAGAATCAATTCTTAATTATTTGCCAGCACATCCCTCCAGTACTGGGGAATCTTTCTATTATGTCTCCAGTTTTTCTGCCTAATGGCAGCTTCTATATGATTCAGATACTGCACTTTTTCTTGGATATCTTATAAAATTCAAATCCTCACCATTTTCCAAATTGTTAAGTCTTCTGTCTAAAACAGACAGTGACTTTATAATATTCCTCTAGTACCAACAGATGTTTCTGGTAGGAGTAGGGCTTAATGGAATCAGCTTAGACAACATAAGAAATGATTGTTAAATTTTCAGTGTGAGTCTTTACACCTCAGAAATTAGCAAATGCTTCAAATCAAGACTTATTTTTCATTGATTTTCTAGAACAAGAGTTATAAAAATATATTAAAAACATGCTTTATAGATTATGAGATAAAACAATCAGTGGGCCTGATTTGGTCCATGGGCCATTGTTAGCTGACTCCTGTTCTAAACTTTAGAAAGTGATGGAGAAAATGTTAATGATGTATGTGTCCTACAGAGAATCAATTCTTAATCATTTGCCAGCACATCCCTCCAGTACTGGGGAATCTTTCTATTATGTCTCCAGTTTTTCTGACTAATAACCCAAATCTCTGACAATCTGATCCTGTCATTTCTAATACCTCCCTGAATAGGAAGCTTCCACTCCCTTTCTTTGTCTCCATAATCAATAAGGCTCATTCTATTTCATGAATAATTTCATATAGGGGATTATATGATTTATGGTTTAAAAAGTCATTAAAGATGATAGAATCATTGAGCTAGATCATCTATTTCAACTCTATGATATTACAAATAAAGGAATTGAAATTAAGGAATGTTATAGTACATTGAAAAGAATCTTAATTCTAGAGTCAAAAAGTCTAAATTTAAATCCCATATCTGGTTATTTTAGCCTGTATGACTTTGGACAAGTGACAATTTCCCTTGAGCCTCAGTTTTTTTATCTATAAAAGTAGGGAATTAGACTAGATGACTACTGGTGTTTCTTACCACTCTACAACTCCTCTCCTATAACTCACCCAAGGTTATATAGGTAATAAGTACCAGATTTGGGATTTCAGCCCACATCCTTTGACCCCAAATCCAATATTCTCTATTACATCATGAGAATTTAGTCCAATAAATGCTCCAGATATCTCTGTTTTTAACCTTCAATTTCCAATATCTCTGTACTACTGTATAAATCAAAGCAGTTGCTTTGCTTCTATTCTCTGTCTGCTCTCTCCCTAAATTATTTGCCCCAAATAATTTATCAGTTGAATTTGTGGACTTGATTTGATTTGATTTTAGTTCAACAGTCTTTTTCAGCACCTGCATTTCATGGATAACACTACATGTCTCACTAAAAGCTCATGGACACTTTGGGGACAGGGCTTTCATCAGTGGGCAGTTCGCCAATCAATTGCCCTTTGTGGGAGTGAGAGGGGAAAGTAAAGATGAAGGACGGAAAATTTACTCCTCCCCCAAATACCATTGTTGCCACTCTCCAAAGACGTCCACCCTCAAATTAAGGAAGGGAGGGCAAAGAAAATTAGCTGTCCCCTTCATGTGGGCACTGACCTTTTCAGAACAAAACTGTGTCTTCCCATTTTCATTGTTTCCTTTTTTTCACATGCAATAACTCCCGGATATCACATTCTGTGGACTGTGAAATTTGGGTGCGTAAATCTTGAGTAGCACACTGAGGTCCTGATTTTTTTGTTGTTTATAAAAAGAGTATAAGGGGACATAAAATGTAAGTGAATCAAGCCCTCAGCTAGCATTTAATTGATAAGAACTAAAGCTAATATTAGATAACAAATAAATGGTCTGTTGCACAGGCATTTAATTAAACACCAAATTAATGCAGTAATGACCTACTGGAACTAACAGCCAGGAATGCTTTACTGGAGCTTAGCATCTGGATGTTTTCACCTTCCACCCCCTCCCTCTCTTCATGTAAAGAAACATTAAAAAGAAATACATTCATCTATAATTGATGTCCTCTGCATTATTCTCTATTCCTTCCCTTCTCCTCCCACTCCACTTGGGACTTCATTGTATCTAACACCCTTCCTTTATATATAGTTTACCAGTAGACTAACCTTCTACTCAAGTCCCTCCCACAGGATCATCCCAGACTATGATATTGAGGATTCTTTGAAACTCCAGTCCTATAGCCTGTGGCTGATTATATGCTGCCCAAAGATTAATTGCGGACAGTGCTTTAGATAATGGTCTCAGGCAAGAAGCATGCAAAACCATGGAGAGGAGCACCAGAATCAATACACTGTTTTATCTGTACATGCTTATTTCTATCTAAAAGCTTTCAATCATACAATAAAGTACATGATAGGTGCCAGAGTTTAATTTCACTCAAGTTTATTCAAATCCTTTCTGGTTTTCTCACCAGGATATTGTTCTTTACAAACACCACTAGTCTTTATTTTGATCTTTTATCAAGAAATGATAAATAAGGGCTCCCTTCGCTATAGGAAAATTGCTCTACTAGGCACTGTTGAGTGAGATAAAAAGTGTCTCTCCTCAAAAAACTACATTACAATTGGGGGAGAAAGGTGAAACCTGACCCTTTTTACTCATTGAAGAATAATTAAACCCATTTTCAAAATATCTCAGAATACACTTAAAACAAATGAAAGCACTAAGGAGCAGAAAACTAGAGGAAATATGATGGGGAGACAGAATAACTGAATCAGGTTGGGGTGACTTTAGAAAATTTGTGGAATAAATGACTTTCAAGCAGAATTTGGAAGGGAGAACACCACTCAATAAATCCACCAACAATGGTTTAGAACTTGCTTCTTGTGAAACACTGTATTGGTGGGAAAGGGAAATGCAAAAAGTTAAAGATGCCATGAAATTAATTTTATGTTTTCTATTCAATTTTAATAGTGTTTTATCTCTCCTAATTATATGTAAAAACAAATTTTAACATTAATTTAAAAAAGAATTTGTCAGAGAGGAAAAAAGAAAGAAAGGGAATAATAAATAGCATGAGTAAGGTTGATGAGGCAAGAAATCAAGATATTTCAGGAAGAATGAGCAATCATGTTAGAAGAGGGTTTATGTGATGCTTATAAAGTATTCAAAGTTCAGAGGCCAGTATCCCAGCCCTCTGAATTCAGTGAATGTTCTGGTTCCTTCTCTCCCAGAGCTGAGTCTCCTAACAGGGGTCCTCAAACTTTTTAAATAGGAGGCCAGTTCACTGTCCCTCAGACTGTTGGAGGGCCAGACTATAGTAAAAACAAAAACCTTGTTTTGTGGGCCTTTAAATAAAGAAACTTCATAGCCCTGGGTGAGGGGGATAATCGTCCTCAGTTGCCACATCTGGCCCACCAGCCATAGTTTGAGGACCCCTGCCAATGGACTTGGTGTTCCTAATCAGCCAAAGTTCATTCAGTCTTCCCAAACTCAGACCCCTGACTTCCCACTCTGTACAGGAGGTGAAAGTTCCTGTGTTTCCTGCTGAGGCTCCAGCCATACCAAACCAGCCCCAGAAGTCACTTCTTGATGTTTCTAAGGAGTTAGCCCAGACGTGTTTGCTCTCACTAGGGTTAATCCTCGACCTGGGGTCTTTCTTTGGGTCTTCTTGAGTTGTGCATGAGGACCCCTATTCTGTTTGAGAAGTTTGAGAATTTCTTTGTTTTTAACCAGTCTTTGTTGTCACTGAGGTACAAATCTGCTCTGTTTGTGGGGAAAATCTAGAGTTTGAAATTTGCTGACCTACTCTGCCATCTTCCCAGAATCCTCCAATGGGAAGTACTTTGTGCACCAATCATTGCATTCCCAAATCTTAGTTCCTTATCCTGTCTTGAAGATAATACCTTAAAATAATTGTTATTAAAATGTGGAATGAGAATCCCCTTGGGCCGTATTATTTCGTAATAATACTAAGATGTTATTTGACTATTTGAAAAAATTCTCCACTTTCTTCTATGTATTTGTGTAAGGTCTATTTTCTTCATGTATTTCACAACATATCACAACAGATTGAATGCAGAAACAGAAATGAAAATTCTACTATCTTCTATTAAGCCAAGCATTAAAGAAATTTGCAAATATATTTAAAATAATGACTTTTCTCATTATTTTCTAATTTGAAAAAATGTTATTTTTCTTTAAAATGTTAACATACATTTATTTCATAAATAAACATGGGTTTATTATTTTATTTTAGTGATTTTTTACAAATTTGTATTAGTTTTAATTTCTAATATGGTAAATAATGATAGATAAAACACATATAAACAAAACATAGTTGAGGTCCTCCATTTCTTTTTTTAGTATAAAAATTTGAGAACTGTTGACCTAGGATATTAATGAATGAAGCATAACCTGTTGAAGGTAAAGGCAGGAAGAGCAAGGAAAAGATTTTTCCCTTTCATGTCCACTCTTATTCCTATACCAACACCCACATTTTTCATAGATACAGAGGTCTAACAGTATATTCCAAGCTGAGTATGTGACCTATAAATGTGTTGCTTTCCCCAACATGGTGGTGCAGTACTATAAGTGATCAAACTACATGAACATCATAAGCTTTCTTATTAGTCTACATCTTATATCTGGACTAGCTTTTCATTGATTTAAATAGAATTGGTTGAGGGATTAGCACCAAAGAATAGGCATTAATGAGTAGCTTTAAACTAGATTCTATGGGAGTATCCCAAGGGCTCTGTCCCTGATCCTGTGTCATTCAAATTTTTTGTCACTGACTTGGATGAAGGTATATATAACATGCTTATACTATTCCCAGATGACATGAATGGCAAGGATGGCTTGCATGCTACATGTCAAAATCAGCATTCAAAAGGACCTTGACAAGTTAAAATAACTGAATGAATAGAAATTTAATAGAAATAAGTATTAAGTCCTACTTTTAGATTTAAAAAAAAATCAGGTTCACAAGTATAGTATGGGTAGAAAATAGTTCAGGTGACAAAGATTTTACTTGACAAGCAGTATAAGTCAGCATTTTGACATAATAGTAAAAAATAAAATAACAATTTCACACTACATTGAGAAAAAAAAGCTGTTCAGAATGAAGGATGAGATAAATCCACATTATTCTAACCTGGTTCTAAACTAATTGAGTTATTGTGTTCACTAATGAGTCCCACATCTTAGGAAGGATTTACACAATCTGAACAATGTCCAGAGAAGGGTCATGAAGCCAGTAAGGTGACTAGAACTAATTTTATCTAAGCTGATAGAAGGACCTGGAATGTTTAAGCTGAGAAGAACAACAGTGGGGGAAGACATAAGAAATATAAGTATTTGTAAAGCAAATACAGAAGACAGATAAGACTCATTCTGCTTGACCTCAAAGGGGCCAAGTTGCAGAGAAGCAGATAAGGCATCAAGAAAGGAAATCTCTAAAATTAGATTTCTCCAAAAAAAAAAAAAAGTTTCCCTCACTAGATGTATTCAAATGAAGGCTGAATGACAATATTTCAGGGTTGTCATAAAGGAGTTTCTTAGGCACAGGTTAAATAAGTGACATTTGAGATCTCTTGTGATTGTGTTTCTGTAACATTATAATTGTGTTTGTTTCATACTCTAAAATCCTAGTGTTTTCTGCAGTCCTCCCCATAGTATTCATAACAGATTTGCTACAGTGCTTCAAATATTTCTTCTTTATTCAAAAATTGTCTGTCTTGTGTTCTAATATGTAAAGGTCAGGTTAAGTAAATCTAATAAGTATATTTCCACTTATATATTAGTTGTTATCAATGGGAGAGCATTTGAATATAAACTCTCAGGTCACATGAATGTTTAATCAAAAGCCAAAAATCTCTATGTGTAGAACTTCAGATTCCAACATAAAGGGGATATTTAGGAGGTGTGGGGTTCTTCTTAAGACCTCTCAAAAAGATCATGTTGTTTACTGTCTACTAAGTCTTATGGGTTGGGGAATTGGGTTTGATGAGAAAAAATACCTCTAAAAAGGATTATCTTTGTTCTACAAAGTAAACAGCACTGACACCAACCTTATGTATGAACTTTGGTCAAAGTAGACTGTGGAAAGTGAAGAATAATTACTCATTAATTCCTAGGGTGTGTAAGGAAAGTTCTCTTCCCAATGAAATAGTTACCTGGCCTATGGAAGAATCTATTTGTAGAAAAATTTGTAGTTTTCCAAATATCCTATTTGCTCTTTCAGGGAAAGCATTCTATAAATTTTTCCATCAGACTGACAAGCAGAAACAGGATGTAATTTAGCACTTTTAACTTTGCAAGATATTTTTCCTTTTTCTTAGTTTCTTCTTTTTACTTTTGTATAATTATATTTTACTTTACTTCATTTGAATTTCCCTATTTCTATTTCCATTTCCTTTCCTCTCTCCCTCCCAGAGAGTTAATGTAACAAAAATTAAAAACAAAAGGAAAAAAAGTTTTAAAAACTAACCAAAACATTAACAAAAGTTGCATTTTCTATTAAATTAGTTGATGATTATTATTGTGCTATCAAGTAGGAAGAAATTTTAGTTCCGTTACCTTTTGACAGATAAGAAAATTGTGATCTAGAGAGCTATGTTGACATGTTGTTAGCCATACAAGTTGGTATACTAGAATTGAAATCAAGTCATCTGGCCTTCTACCTCTAGCTTTTTTTTTTCTACTTTTCCAAGTTAGTAGGAAAACTTTTCAAACCAAACCAATTCAAATGAACTCAGAAAAGTCAGTTGTGTCATAAAAAAGGTAGATATTAAAATGTCTCCTCTAATTTTGCTCCTCTGTCATATGTTTTATCCCGGGATATCAAATTGTTTACAAGCAATTACAGTAATTAAGCATAAATACACCCTGGTGAGGCAAATATTATTATCCACTTTTTAACAGATGGGAAAGCAAAGACTTGGAGGATTGGAGTGACCTGCACAAGGCCAAAGAGGGTGTTAGCTACAGATGTACAGTTAGAGCCCAGGAATCATGAACACCATTTTTCTCTTGATTTTTCACTGGCTCCCCCTTCTCCTCTTACTGTGTTACATTTTTTTTTAAATTTTGGGTGATTCTTTGTATTTGAAAAAAGTTGAAAAAGGAAAATTGGAGATGGACATCATACAATGACAGCAGAGAAGTGATATAAATAATAATTACTGGGAGATGGTAGAGAAAAGATAAAGTGATATAGTTCTTGCCTGGGAAGCCTATTAGGCACTGTCTAGGCTTCTTACTAGACTCCCTGAATTCCAGAGCAGAGGCCAGTAATGGAATGTCAAATAACTTCTTCTTAGGAATAAGGCAGTTAGATTTTCTAAATCTGCTTTTTCAGAATAAGCCTGAGCCTATAAAATGAAGATGACTGGAACCACAAAATAAAATGAAAGAATTCCTGTGTTTACACAAGCAATCACACTGCCCTTTCTGAAGGGCTTTGGAATTTGTAAGTCAAATGTATAGTTGCATTAATATCAGGGAAATTACAACCCAGGAAAAATGCCCAAAGACAAGGAGGCTAACTGTTCATGCTGTGCCTTCCTGCCCATTATCACATTTGACAAACAGCTTGAATTCAAGCAGAAAGCATAGGGCAAAATAGAATCAGACAAGAATGGAACAATGGAGTTAAATGTTAATGAAAACAAATCAGAAATGAAAAGTCGACAGTCAAGGTTCATGGCACATTCTCCACATCTGAAGCAGAAAAGCCAAAAAGAGAAAATAAATAATTGTTTGATTTTTTTCATTGAAGCATTTGGGAATTTTTTTAGCTGATTTGTCATCATTTATGAAAGTAAAATGAATGCATCCTACAATAAGACAGGAAGAGTTTTGAAAGTTTCCCACAGATAGCTTTATGAAGTTCTGTATATAAGAAGGAAAAGTATCAAGGTACCGATTTCTACTGAGAAGCAAATATTATTTATGGCCCTGGTCATTTTTATGAAAACATATATAGCCACTATATACTAATGTTGATAAAAGAAAACAGGACTTGGTGATGAGGAAGAAAGCTTGGAAGACCCATCTCACTGACCTTCCTGAACATGTGATCATTGCATTTATCAGCCTATATTTCTTCAGGTGAGGGGGGGGAAAGGTAATTAGAACATCCTAAACAGAAATCTCAGAAAATCCAGTGTGTCCAGGGAAGAGCATTTGCTAATGGGACTACTCACAATAAGGCACAGTAATATTGTTGACAAATTTGTTTGCAGCTAGATCTGGGGAGGAGAAATCTAAGGAAAATAAAAAACATATACATTTCTCTGACTTTGGGATCATGTCACTCATTCACAGCATCTGAGGGTGAGGGGGAGGGAAAGGAATTGTGATCACTCACAAGTCACCTACTTTTCCTCAACTGCCTTATTTGTTATACTCTCAACTATATCTATATATCACCAGACTAGTTCACTCTGTTAATTTTTATGTGTTTTAAAGGAATGCAATGTTGGGTTTGGGTTTCCATTATTTATTATTATTATTATTATATGAGATATTAATTGATTGATCAGCCCTGATTTGTAATTGTCATTTAGTCTAGGAAAATCCCATGTAGAAACTCTCTCCAACTTTGCAGGTTAGCAACTCATATTTAAACTATAGTCTTAGAAAGCTGCTGAGAACATTGAGAGATTTATAAAATCATAAATTTAGAGCTTGAGGAGACCTCAAAGGCCATTCAATCCCACTCCTTAATTTTAAAGATATGGAAATGAGACTTTAATCAGAGTTAACTAGCTTGCCCAAGATCACAAAAATAGGTAATTTTCCCATGATTACAAATTCCATATACATAAAATGAAGGATTTGAATCCATATATTCTTTTCTCTAAGGCCAGTTCATTATTAGTTACTGTAATCCTGTATCTTATAATAGCTAGATAGAAAAAGAAAACATTTTTCACTATTTTAACTTATTTGATAGATGTCACAGATGCATTCAATTAGAGATCCAAGAGCAAGATGTGGAGAAGGAAGGGTAACATTATTGAAGTAGGTACCAAGAATTGCTTGTCGTATATGCACATGCCTAATATATATATTTATATATACACACATATATATATATATATATACAAATATATAAATACATACACACACATATATATACATATAAAAATACATACACATATATACACATATACCATTGAAATTGACTTCTTAAAATATATATATACACATATACCATTGAAATTGACTTCTTAATATGTATATATATACACATATACCATTTAAGTTGACTTCTTAAAACTTTGATGCAAATCTATGTCAAAGAAAGCTCACAGATTAAGTGAAAAAAAAATGAAAGACCTTACCTTTACAATTAAAGTATATTTATACCAACAAGAAAATTCAGGAAAATGGAAATTTAGAGCTTGAATAATCCCAATAGTTCACCTAGGGCTGAAGTGACCTTACTGTGCATTGTAGTCTATCAACCTAGCATTCTATTGGGTCTTTTGAGAGAACGATAACACTGCAGAATTTCAATATGAGAGTGAGTCCCAAGTCAGGTTCATCTTTGATTTCTTACCTTGTATCACACTTGGTTTAGGTTAAGAGGTTTTCCCATTTATCTGAAATAATGGGCACTAGTACTGATAGCATAGTATGTTCAACCTTTGACTCTAAGTGCGTGGATGAGTCATGGTAGCATAGTCTATCTATCTCAGTTGAGAAGAGGAAGCCCCTCTGGAAGCAATTATCAATCCTGATCGTCAGTGGTTTTGTTGGAGTTCCAGTTCCCAGGTTTATAGTTCAACAATACAATCAAATGTCCACTTTCCCACAGAGCTGGTCATCTGCAGGATATTCAATAGATAACAAAGAAGTGGCTTCCTAATGACCTCCCCAGCTGAGAGAATGTAACTTTTTCCATGACATTTGAGTTTATGCTTCCCTATCTTGCACAGATATACAGAACCCAAGGGGCAAACTCATCGGTTAGAGAACCAGGCTCAACACTCTCTTCCATTGTACTGGTTTGGTTTGGTTTGTTTTATTTCTGAAAACTAACATGAATATAATGTTGCAACATCAGGTTATCACCAAATAGACAAGATAAATGATGTCTTATTGTATAGTGTCTCTTACAACTAATTTTTCTCTTCCCCTTTATTCATTTAGTTTGCAATTGGCTGAAATGACCTAAAATCTAAATCATTTGTCAGTTAATGTCAAATTGCTAGTGAATCCCTAAACTTTACCATTCTCTAAGAGTTGTCATAACCCTCTCCCTGGATCAAGAATTTAAGGTAAACTGCCTCCCATGTCACTTTGAGTGATCATGAAACTTAAGAAAAAGTCAGTCCAGATCTTATTAGAAAAAAAAAAGGGAATTCATGGCATAAGGGAATAAGGGAAATCCTTCCACATCTCCTCAATACATCTTAGAGAATGAAATATCCCCATAAATTAAGATGTTATAACATAGCTAGAGAAAGCAACAGAGTCAGTAGCAGCTTAGTCATATGGCCATCTGGTTAGAAAATTCAATAAATGTTGTCACACCTGCTCTTCTTCTCTACTATTAGAATCTGGGAATGGAACATTTAAGAGAAATAGCCAATTAGAATGGCCTAAATTGTGGAGCCCTTTGGCAGATTCAGTTATTAGTAGAAAGCATTTTGGCTAGTTAATTATTAAGTCATGAGATAGACAGGATTGCTTCTTCAGGACCTTCTGCAGTGCCTTATTTTATATAATTATGTTTCTGTGTCTCTTTTAAGATATTAACCTTTGGGAATATAGGCAAAGAACAATTCAATATTGCTATGTTTTCTGTTCACCTAAGGCAGCTTATTTGCTCTGTCTTTAGTAAGTTCTGGCTCAAGTTGCCGGAAATTAGCTTTCCAGTCTGGGAAATCTTGGGTACTACCTCTTTGAGACAGCATGGGTCACAGCTATGACAAGGAAGTTTTATAAGAATGACCCCTCAAGCACATAGTGTTTTTGAGAGTCCCAGATACATAATAGTTGTAATGAAGATAGTACTCTTTTTCTGTTTCACTGACCTTCTGTCTCAGAGAAGGAAGGCTCAAGGAAGATGTGTGTGAATTTTGGGATGTGATTGGCAAGCAAGTATTGAAACCAAGATCAAGCCATTTATCTCATCATGATGGCTAAAGCCCCAGGTCCACAAAAGTCTGATGTAATACTGCTGCTTGTATTTAAGGATCCATGAAATGAAAGAATGGCTTAACAGAAAAAGTAAGCTTTTAGGCACTGTTTTGTAATTTTGTATCAGGTTGAGCTCAGGTGACCCCAAAATAAATAAATCAAGAAGATTTATATTTAGGTAGATTGTTCCCTTAGTGTTGTAGAGGAACACATTATGAAGAGTTATGGGAAGTTTATTGGTTAGAGTTTTATGATGTGAATAGTCACAGCATAAATGGGATACAATAGCCAGTATTAGAAACATAAAGGAAGATTGGTCAATAAATCAATAAAATCAATAAATCAATAAATTTAGATAGTTTGACTGGTTCTGGGTTGGGATGAGGTAGTCATAGGGAATACATCTGGAAAGACTTGAACCAGGAATAAGAATTGATTTTTGGTCCTGGAAGACTTGATAGGAATGATAGAGTTACTGTTAGCCTCTATGATCAGCTGATTGAATGATGGGAATAGATGCAAGTCCAAAAGCATAGTAATAGAGAAGTTAGAATAAAGGGATAGAATCACAGAGCCATAAATTTCCCAGGCAAGAGTGTTCTAGTAAGACTCAGAAAATGGAGCAGACAAAGGAATATAATAGAAACATTCAGTCAGTAGAAAGAGACTCATTGAAAAATGGGGTAGGACAGGAAGACAGTGAATCACGTGTGACAGGTGGACCTGCAGGGAATAATCAATGGTATTTATGAAGCTTATTTGGACACCTTTATCTAAGGGTATGTAAGCTACCTTGAAAGCTGTTAATACCAATATAAATTTGTTCCACAAGAAATGCCTGAGAAGACTTAGGAGATACCCAATGGCGCTGTTTTGATTATGGTTCTCCGTCTTACAGGAAAAAATAGAATAAACTCCCATAAGACTTGATGACTAGTTGTCTACACATTATAATTACAATTTTCTCACAGACTGTCTTCCTGCCCAGTATATAGACCTCAGCCCACTCCCAAATAGTCATATTTACAAAAATGGACAGGAAGGAAGAGAGGGAGGGAGAGAAGGAGGGAGGAGAAGGAGGAAGGAAAGGAGGAAAGGGGAAGAGAAAGGAAGAAAAGAAAGGAGAGAAGTGAAGGAGAAAGAAAGGAAGGAAAGGAGAGAAGGGAAGAAGGGTAAAGAAAGGAAAAAGGGAAAAAAGAAGGGATGGAGGAAAAGAGGGAAGAAAAGAGGGAAGGAAGGGAAAGGAGGGACAGATAAGGAGAAATGAAAGGAGGAGCAGTGAGGGAAGAAGGAAGAAAAGGAGGGAAAAGAAGAAGAAAGGAATGGAGGGAAGGGAAGGAGAAAGGAAAGGAAGGAAAGAAAAGAGGGAAGGAAAGGAGAGAAGGGGAGTAGGGATAAAGGAAAGAAGGGAGGAAGAAATAAAATAAGAGAGGGGGAATGAAGGCAAGGGAGGAGGGAAGGCGAGGAAGAAAGTGAAGGAGGGAATGAGGGAAAAATGAAAAGTTAAAAAAATGTTTAATAAATGCTAATATTTGCTAAGCACTATCCTAAGTACCAGGGATCTAAGGTTTTTGTTTTGTTGTTTTTTTTTTCCCAAAAAGTAAAAAAAATCCTTGTTGTCATGAACTTACCTTCTAACACTGAAATATGAGCAGAGAACACAAATGTAGTGGTGTGGTGGACATGAAGGAATATTTTGATTTGAAAAGTTACAGAACATGGTAACAGCAACATGACACAATGATGAATTCTAATGGACATGAGTCTTCAACAATGAAGTGATTCAGGCCAGTCCTAATGGTGATGAAGAGAGCCATCTGCACCCAGAGAGGGCTGTGGGGACTGAGTGTGGATCACAACATGGTATTTTTACTGTTTTTGTTGTTTGCTTGCATTTTGTTTTCTTTCTCATTTTTTTCTTCTTGATCTGATTTTTCTTGGGTAGCATAATAATTGTGGAAATATGCATAGAAGAAATGCACATGTTTAACATATATTAGCTTACCTGCTGTCTAAGGAAAGGGGTGAAGGAAAGAGAAAGAAAAAATTTGGAACACAAGGTTTTGCAAGGGTGAATGTTGAAAATTATCTAAGCATATGTTTTGAAAATAAAAAGCTCTAATAAGAAAAGAAAAGAAAGTTACAGAGATGTATGTGGAGTCATATGACAAATAAGTAGACTGATATACTTTTTTTTTTCAGGAGCAATGACAGAAGTGAATTTACTGGTGTAATAAGGGAAGGGAGAAAAGAAGTCAAAGTAGTAGTTTATGATATAAGCAGATCATCTGTCTGGACAGGTTCCCCCCCAACCCCCCCAGCAGGAACTTTGTGTGTGAAAGGGTTAAATACTCAGGGCATGGATTGTGATCTGATTATCTGATTAACAAGGTGGTTATGGAGATGGCCTCAGACTTGGGAGTTCTTATGAGCCCAGATTTGTTATTTTACTTTAACAACATCCAGCTTCAAATGTTATTGTCACTCTTTTCATTTAAATTACTGTAGTCATTTTGTATCTTGTTCTCCATGCTCTGCATTTTCTACTTTGCTTCAAGTTCTTTCCTATTATGTAGTACAGCAATAAATATTTTGACAAGTGGATAGATAATTAGATGGACAGAGACACAGAGAGACAGACAGACAGGCAGATAGATAGATAGATAGGTTAGATCTCCTTGGAACATGAGCCTATGTCTACTTAGTCTCTATATCTAGGCTACTATGTGTGGACTTTCAAATAAACCCAAGGCTTATGGTACATGGTCTTGGGATGAATTCCTATTTCTGTAAGACCTTATTATAAAGCCAGCCCTCATGAGAAAGTTAGGGTCCTACTAACTGAGGTGGAGCTTGCAGGGGTCCTCAAACTATGGCCTGCGGGCCAGATGCAGCAGCTGAGGACGTTTATCCCCTTCACCCAGGGTTGAAGTTTCTTTATTTAAAAGCCCACAAAACAAAGATTTTGTTTTTACTATAGTCCAGCCCTCCAACAGTCTGAGGGACAGTGAACTGGGCCCCTATTTAAAAAGTTTGAGGACCCCTTGTTAGGGTATGGGAGCCAAAGAATATCACATACCCAAGGAAGGAAAACACAAATACCTTTTGGCTGATTGGCACTTCAGGGGATGGGGAAAAAAGAAATAAGAAAATTTTTCTTTGAGAATCATAGATTACATAACAATATATGTCTCAAGTTATATCATCTTAAAATTAGAATTAAAAGAGACCCAAGAACCATCTAGTTATACCAGTTAACTTGATAGAAAGGGAATTGAGAATCAGAGAGATTATGAGACTTCCTCAGGATTGCAAAACTACTAAGTTTTTAAGGAAGAATTGGAACTCAGGTCTTCTTGTGCTTAGTACCTGGCACATATTAGGAACTTGATAAATCCTTGTTGATTGCTTCCTTGATTGTTTGATTTCTTATTAAATCCTACAGTCTTCATTATAGAAATCATGGAAGCTTATTTATACTTGACTCTCCCCTTTAGTATTTAAATCATCAAAAGGCCAGTCTTAGGCTATTTAACTAGGACTTGCTGGTAGCTATATCTAATGCTGCCCCACAATAGTGTGATTCAAGAGATCAAGTGATGCAATGGGTAGACCACAGCACTTACTGTCAAAAAGTTTTAAGTTAAAATCTTATTTCAAATAGAACTCAGTATTTTCATGTTCTCTGAAGTTATTTTGAATATATCTGAACATATCCAATCCATACCATTTCACCATGGACCAAGCTTATATTCCTACACTCCTATGGTTCAAAATAATTGGCCTTCAGTTTTCTCAGAAAGCCATCAAGTAAAAGCTAATCCACTAGTTTGTCAGCTCTTAGTATCTATGATCTATTCTGAAGCTTCATCGTCATATTCCTGTAAACTAAAATTCAATTACAATGTCTTAGAAATGTGCTTTGTGAAATTCTGTGTAATGTTTCAATGTAATCCTGTAGTCTTTCCTGCCTTTAGTGCCATTTGAAAATTGGACCCTAAAATACTAGATTCACTGAGTAATTAAGATTCTTTAGGTGTTTCAGACTTATTAGTCTTGTGTATTTTGAGCATAATGTTGGAAGTTCACAACCAGTAATAAAATCAACATGTTTTATACAACTCATTTTGATGGGGAGGCTAGCCAAGATGGCAGATGGTAGGAGGAAGTAGTACAGCTCAGCTCCCTGATCACTATTCCAACAACAATCCAAGGAGAATGCCAGACCAAATAGTATTGGAAAATCAAAAGAGAAACTGAAGTGAGTCATCTTTGTAGTATAAGATTATAAATTCAATTTCCAGGCAAGAAACCAGAGCAGGAACCGTGGAACAGGATTTGGCCAGGATCATCAACACAATGCTCAGAGCTCCAAACTAGACAAGCATCCCAGAAAAATCCAGGGCTGATGTTCCTTGTCAGCATCAAGAAATTCCAGTGGGCCCAAGAATATTGATTCAGTCCCCTGTGTCCTGATGTGGGCCAAAGTTTGAAGACACAAAAAAAGGTGGCACAGACTCAGTGTCCAGGTCACAAGATAGAAAATACAAAGATATCAAGAGCTAACTTCTGACTTGGACCTCTATACAGTCCAGCTATTTAGGATATTTCAGGGGAGCCAGAAACATAGATTAAATTCCAGAACTCCAAGATCTGGTTGACCTAGAACAGATTGCAGATAAGTCTACTGCCCTAGAGAGCAGTGTAAGGAGTTTCTTCAAAGTACCAAAATCCTAGTGTCAGTTCTCACATTTCCCACATGTTTGCAGAGAGAAGAGATCTAGAAGAATAATTTAAAAAATAAGAAAAAATCTATTATAAGGTCAAAGATATCAAGACTCAAAGCCAAAAGAGGAAATTAACGAACACCTATAACAAAGTCTAAAAAAAAAGGTTGTCTACTCAATTAAAATTCCTAGAATTTGCAAAAGATTTTTTGTTAATTTAAACTATTTTAAATGAAATGAGAATGATAGGTGAAAGAATTGAAAAAAAGGAAGATTTTTGTAATGTTGTTATGATCTTGAAAAAGAAAAAGGAAAAAGAGATGGAAAAGTATACACCATAGGGAAAATTGTAAGAATGGAGGTAGAACTTATTTTCTCACATGATAACAAGTGAAAGTAGAAAGGAGTGAGAAAAAAGGGATAGAGAAAGAAACAAGTGAGGAAGGGGCAGGGTGAGTAGACAGGCATTTGTTTCATTTTCAGTTGACAGGCATTCATTTTCAACTGATGCAGAGTGAAGTGAGCAGAGTCAGGAGAATAACTTATACTTAAACAACAACCATATGAAAATAGTTATGAAAGGCAAAAATTCTGAAGTACAAAATGATCAAGCATAATTCCAGAGGACTGATGGATGATTAAGAATGCTGCCGATCTCTTGACAGAGAAAGAAGTTCATATGGGAAATCAGAGGGATATAATACTAGAGAAATGAGTTAGGGACATAAGGAGGGTCCTAATGAAATCTAGGCCATGATAAATAAACCTTTCTAGACACTGAATTGCCTATTTTATTTAATTTAGTAATTTAGTTATTTATTTTGCTTATACCCATTTTCTTAATTGGAACAGAACCCTCCAAACAAGGCCTCCAGAGATCATGTCTACCTTCATGCATGAGTTTTTCCACTAGAATTTGAAATTATAATTTAGGATTAAAGAACAAATGACCCCAATAACACCTGTAACTAGCCAGTCCTATATTATGCCTCCAGTTCTTTCACCTTAAATTTCTTGCCATCTAATCTATTGAGAAATATATATATATCTTTGCTGTGTTTCAAAGAAACATAATTAAATCAATATTATGTTGCTTTAAAAGATATGGCAATCAACTGTTCTATGGCTTTAATCACTGTTCCTGTAGCTCACATGGTAATAACCCTCTTCTCTGGCTATCCCTTCTTCCTATTTGTCATCTCTTTCTTTAGAATGTAATCTTTATGAGAACAAAATCTTAGTCTGTTTAGGAATTTATATACCTAGAACATAGCACAGTGCTTGGCACACAAAGCACTTAATAAATTCTTTTAATTCATACAGTTAGGTAAATTTGAGGAATTTTAATCTCTCTGGATCTTAGTCTCAAATATAAAAAAGGGAGGTGAACATTCTTAAGTATTCTGTCTCATAGGATTTTTGTTTTCAAAATGTCATATAAATTATAAAACATAGTAAAAATATCTTTAGTATATTTTCAACCATTGTAGCAAGTGGAAAAGCTAGATGGCACAGTGAAGAGAGTGCTAGGTCTGAAATCATTTCAAATGTAGTCTCAGAAATTTACTAACTGTGTTACCCTTGGCAAATTATTTAATCCAGTTTGTCTATTTCCTCATATATAAAATGAATTGGAGTAGAAAATGACAAACCGCTCCAGTATCTTTACCAAGAAAACCCCAAACTGGTCACAAGGAATCAGACCCAATTGGAAAATGACTAATCAGCAAAAAAGCGTTATAAGGAATGAGTCTGTTTTGTTTTTGTTTGTTTCCTGAGAAGGAAGAAGGGCCTTTGTCCCAAAAAGTGATGTGTCTCCAGTGCTACCCAGTTGTGATCTTGTACCCAGTTTCTAACTTAATGAGTGTTTAAACATATGATGACTACTTGTTCATTACCTAATTATTTTGAAACCTCTAAAGATCCATAAGGACTAAGTTTATTATCACTGGTCATAACTGAAATGACTTAGCTATAACATAAGGATTCAAGGAAGAAAACATACTAATAATGGCATTTCCCTTTTCTAAAAAAAATTAACTTTCTTTTTAATTTAAGGGTTGTCTTGCCTTCCAAAATTGCTCTATCTCCAGAAGTTTTTCTTGGTCAGCATAATGTGTACCAGAAGTATCAACTGTTTTTGAAACCATTATCAGTCACCATCCTACAGACCTGTGGAAAGAGAGGACATACTTATGATGAAAAGCAAATATTTTGCCAAATAAAATCAGGCTTGCTTATTATGCAAATGTTTTACTTGTCTACCTTTAGAAACTATGCAAGCTGATTACTTGCTGGTTTAAGTAAAATATTACATCTCAACAACATTAACAAAATAGACACATTTTTATTTCCCACAAGAGTCTTTGAATTCCATAATACTATATTTCCTGCCAGTAAATACTTTTGTGTTCTGACAGTCTAACCAAAGTGGAAGGATTTCTTTCAATTCAATTCAGTTCACCAAACATATATTAAACACTTTTTATACACAAAGCACTGTATTTGCTTCTAGGAATGCAAAAGTAAAACAAGATCTGCCTTTGAAGACTTTGCAATCAATGGGCTTGCAAAATATGACATCTATACAAATAAACGTTTTGCAAGATAGTTTTCAATCAGAAAATGTGTTTGAAAAAATGTTGAGGAGGGACAAACTACCTCCAGCAAGAATACTCATGGAAGAAATCATACAGGGGATGGAATGTAAACTGGACAATGATGGAAGATTTCACTTGCTAGGGTTGATTAGTTATTACAATAATAACAAGTAAGAGATGGTGAGGTCTGGAACTAGGTGATGACAGTATGAGCAGTACAGAAGGGATAGCCAACAGAGATATTATCAACATTGAGCAAACAAGTGTTAGCAAGTGTAGAGAATGAAAGAGTTAATAGAATTTTAATATTCATGAATTTGCTAATTATTTTCTCTTCTCTGAATGTTAACCAGTGTTTTTATGGCTATAGAGAATAGATAATATTGGTTAAAGTGTGGATTGTTTGAGATTTTTTTAAATTTTGCTCAATTTTGTATTATATAATTTGACTAATTAGTGATTTTCATTTTACTCCAGGCTAAGAAACTAAAGCCTATACCAACATATAGCAATTATTTATAAAAATGCTATTTTATCATTACATGGATATCATTTTAGTCACAAATTCTTGATATAAGTGTGTTTTATTTTAACACACAAAGCCAAGGATCTCTTTTTAAGGAACATAGAAGAGGTTAGAAAAAAAATGGAGTTCTCAGACAATTAATTCTATTACTCCTTTGTCCATCCTCTCTAGGTACCACTTCTTGAGATTCCCTTTTAATACACAATAGAAAGATATCTTGAACTTGTCCACAGCTATTTCTAATTTGTCTGATCTTCATCAGTCAGTTTAAAGGAGCATAAAATGTCATCTGCCTCATCCGTCACTGTATGTGTTAATGTATTTATCTGATTCCTTTCCCCTTGCTCTCTCAGCTTGATGCGATTCTGAATCTTTCCAATCACCTAATTTATTTCAGTCACTCTTTGGGCTTACTGAAGTTGAATTTCTCAGGTGGACTAGTTTGAAATGATGCCATGCTCTAGCAGTTCTATAAGCAATTATCATCCTAATAGCCTGTAAGTCCTGCTTTGTATATTCTCTTTTGGTTGAGTGCCAGACAGAGGTCTATTTTCCCCTAAGCCCTTGTCTTACTACTTTAGGAAGACTTCCTGATGAAGCCTAGTTTTACTTATTTACAATGATTTTCCAGCACAGAAATGGCTAATGATACTATCTATAACTGCTTCATATGAATCTTGATTTTTATGTTCAATGTTCCCAATGAAAGTTAACCACAATACTATATGATGACCAGTTCTGATAGACCTGGCCATCCTCAGCAACAAGATCAACCAAATCATTTCCAATGGAGCAGTAATGAACTGAACCAGCTATGCCCAGAGAAAGAACTCTGGGAGATGACTAAAAACCATTACATTGAATTCCCAACCCCTATATTTATGCCCACCTGCATTTCTGATTTCCTTCACAAGCTAATTGTACAATATTTCAGAGTCTGATTCTTTTTGTACAGCAAAATAACGGTTTGGTCATGTATACTTATTGTGTATCTAATTTATATTTTAATATATTTAACATTTACTGGTCATCCTGCCATCTGGGAGGGGGTGGGGGGGTGAGAGGTGAAAAATTGGAACAAGAGGTTTGGCAATTGTTAATGCTGTAAAGTTACCCATGCATATATCCTGTAAATAAAAGGCTATTAAATTTAAAAAAAAACAATGAAAGTTAACCTAGCAAACACATAGCAGCAGTGGCAAGTTCCCATAGAAAATGTGTTCACCAATTGTGGTGACATAGCCTAGTATAGAAATCATCAATGTTTTATCATCATAAACAGCAGCAGCAGGAGCAAATGCTCATTTTTGATAATATGAAGACAGAAGAATCAAACTTGGGAATACTATCAGCTTTCCTATCATTCTTTTCCATGATAGGGTTGAGAGTATTCATCATATAAAAGTAAAAAGAAGCAAATCTTCTTTACCTTATGGTTTATAGATACCCACATTGCGCTCGTGAAGAAGAAAAAGAATAAAGTCAAGATATATTACTTTATGTGTCAGTGAAATCATGGGATTGTGTTTCTTGGAGCAGTGTTCCTTATATTTTTGTGCTGTATGTGCTTCTGTAGAAGTTTTGCCATCTTTACTAGCAATTGGAAAAATAATAGACAATTAAAATAATTTTTAAATAGAAAAAAAGTTTTGTTCTTTGAGTCAGTCTTCGGCACAATTGGCAGAGGAGCTCTGATGAAGAATTATAGATCAAAGACAATACCCCTAATACCACTTTGATAATATTCCTTAAACTATTCATTCTAAAATTGTGGCAGAGTAGAGTTGATTATGATTCTAGAGAAGCAGTTTGATGAGTTTGCTACTCAATTTAAGATTGACTATGTCTAAAGATATGTAAAAGGCATATCCTGTGGACATACTTATGGCACCTGAAACCTTAATGAATGAGCATAGTTTACTCCCTTGATTAATTTTGGTGTCTGGGGTTGTTTCCCATATTATTGACTACTGAAGCCAAAGAGGATGAAATATGTTTGGAAAAGCTGCTTTTCTTCCAAAGTGTGATTACTTAGAAGAAACCAAGTTGAAAAGCAAAGGCATATACAAAATTTAAATGAAAGGTAAGATAAAATATTCTATGCATTATGTGAATCTCAGAAAGCAGAGGTATGATCAAAGCAAAACATCAAACAAAGCAAAAAAGTAAAATAAAATAAAATAAAAACTATCAATATAAACAAAAATAGATAAGAAAATTATATATATATAGGAACTTTATACAATAGATCAATATCAATAAAAACTGATACATTTCAAATCAAATAGCATTTTAATTCACAAAGTAAAAATTAATCAAATTAACAAAAAAGAGCTAGTAATACAATAATAATAGTAGACTTTAAAATGGTATTTATAAATTTAACATATAATTTTTGATATGAACAGTCTGTATTTCCCAAAATGCTTATATACTTAAAATGACACTCACTGAGGAAATTCCAAAAGCTTGAATCCCTATGGCATGTGTGTAGAGGAGGAAAAATTATATTGTAAGGATAATGAGGAAAATCAATCATTTGTTCAACAAATATTTGTTAAGGCTATGAATCAGGTACTAGAGGTACAAAAAGAAATAAAAAAGAAATAGTTCTTACAATCAAAATGCTTATAAAATATAGTGGCAGAGCCAAGATGATAGAGAGGACACATATTTCTTTCTGACCTTCTCCCATTACCCTTACATTAACAGCAAATCTAGCCTCTGAAATAGCTCTGGACTGGCAGAATCCAAGAATATTGGGAGAGCAATAAATTACCAGCAGAAAATGATTTTGAAGCTCTCCAGAAAAGGTCTGTTCAATCTGGCACAGAAGGAGGCGGGCCAAGCACAAGCAGGCTGAGCACTGACACCCAGGGCATCACAGCACAGACGCAAGGCGGTGTGGGCTCTGTGGTCAGAGAATCTACAGGGAGGAATCTACAGTAGTTTTGGATACTTTATCCTGTCTGCAGGCCAGTAGATCATCAGAGAAGTTAGAAAGCATCCAACACAAACACAAAAGGTAAAAAGTGAACCCTGAAGCACCAGAATCTCACAGGACCTGGACATGCTCACCTAGCACCAGGAGTGAGTCAGCATGGACACAGCTATGTCTGCTTGTAGAGGAAAGCTTGGACAATCTACCTTGCCCTAAAAGCAGATCCCAACTTAAAAAAATAATAATAAAAAAGCAAAAAGAACTCTGACCATAAATAGTTTTCATGGTCACCTTCTAGATATCTATTGATAAGTGGAGAAGAAGGAAACAGAGAAAATTATAATCATTCACAACACCATTACATGGAACCCTAGCTCATTTTTTAAAAAGTCAAGTAGAATTGAAATGAAAACTACTCTCAATTTCTAAGACATTCATGTTCTTCAGATCTGTTACACAGATAATTCTGTTAACAGATAATTCTGCTATAGAATAAGAAGCAAAGCATTTTTAGGATATATCGATACAAGAAAAGTAAGATCGAAGCAATTCTATGGTTAAGATAATTACTGAATACTGTTAAGCTTGAAAAGTCAGACTCAGAAAGTCATCTTTTCCTTCCTAAATAGCAGTCTGAACAATCCAGATAATTGTCTTAAATTTCCCCTTCCTCTACTATCAAAAGGCATAGTCTTTGAGTTTCAGAAACCAATAAGAATTTATTGAACACCTGTTATATGACCAACATTAAAGAAGGGAGGATTCAAAAGGAATATGATACTGTGAATCCCTACAGAAACTTAAGAATCGAAAGTAAATTTGGAATAAAAAATAACTGAAATATTTCCATTATTTGTAGTGAAGGATTTACATTGAGCAGAGGAGATTCCTGACACTGTGACTGGCTCTTTTGCTCCCAAACTTGATTCAGTTGTAGTGTTCAATTACATGGGTCTGATCAATTGTCCTTTTTCTTTTTGATATTGTCTCTCCAGAATAAGTCAATCCAACTCTTCCCCCCCTCCAAAATACTCATTTGAGAAGAACAAGCTAAATTAAACAGAATTTTACACATCTTTAACATTTATCTTACTTTCCCATATAATATTTATTTTTGATTTTATGCTGTTTTCCAAATTAGACAGTAAACTCTTTTTGTTGTTATGTTTTTTGTTATTTTTTGTTGGTTTTTGTCTTTCTTTATATTCCCAAAATATAATGCAGTCCATGGCAGTAGATGCTTAATAATTGCTATTTGATTGACTGTACATTTCCTTACCAATTATATTTAAAAAATGATCCAGCATCTAATTGAATTCTATAGAAGGGCAAGGAAAATATATGATTTGGAAGAATCCATAATATGGATGAAACCATCATGACCAAAGTTCAAATTCCAGTTCTTCCAGTTGCTACTTATGTGATCTCAGGCAAGTAAATTAACCTTTGTGTACTCATCTGCAAAATGAGATTGGTTGGGCCAGATGGCTTCTAAGGACCATTCCCTTCTGAGGTACTATACCTTCAAAGCTATAATCCAGAAACCTTTTCCTAGAATGAGAAGGAAAATATAATAAAGACATTCCTGCCCAGGTGAAGTTAAGATATGAGAAGGAATTTGACCATAGCAAAAGCCAGTGTGATGGGTTAATTCACTGGAAAAGGCCAGAGGTAAAATGGGATGTCAGATATTACAGAAAGCCTATACAATTGAGCTCTACCCTCAGGCTATGTACAATATATTCTGCTTGCAGTCAGCCTTGATGGAAGTAGGAGAAGCAATAGTAGGAACCTGATTCTGGAAAGCCATGACAAAAAGGGCTCAGATTCTCTGATATGGATAACGCAAAGATACTGAATAACTGCTAACCATGTGGAAAGAAATAATTACTGACTCCTGATCTACAACTGTGCTGAATTCAAAAGTCACTAACCAAGTCTAAGTGAGGGGTCTTCTCCTTCCCTGATGCTGTGTTTGAACAAGTAGTTAAGCATTAACCCTGAATGGCCCCAAGTATCCCATAAAAACATGACTCTGATGTTGCTTTTTCTCTCCACTGCCTTAAAATGAAATATATATATATATATATATATATATATATATATATATAGATATATAGAGAGAGAGAGAGAGAGAGA
The DNA here is from genome assembly GCF_902635505.1 of Sarcophilus harrisii. NCBI lineage: Eukaryota > Metazoa > Chordata > Mammalia > Dasyuromorphia > Dasyuridae > Sarcophilus > Sarcophilus harrisii. The sequence goes on along the minus strand of NC_045426.1, from coordinate 372,957,588 downwards.
GAGAGAGAGAGAGAGAGAGAGAGGAGAGAGAGAGAGAGAAGACCTTGTGAGTTTACACCAGAAGCCCGAGTTTTGGGAGGTTTGTGAGAGACCAGCCAAAAGAGAGCTAGCCACCAAAAACAGAAATAGTGACTCACTAGACCTAGTTCAGTGGTAACAGAAATGCAGATTCATCCATCCTTCAGTTATATGATTTTTAGAAGTGAATTTAATGGGGTAAATGCTATGGAGAAATTGCCTTAAGATTGACTTGACTCTCTATCAGGGACTGAAGTAATAAGAGAAGAGGTGCCCTCAAGTATTAGGGGAAATGTTTTATTATTATTATTATTATTATTATTATTATTATTATATGTTCCTTTATAAAAGGTAATTGTCATTTAGTTAAAGAAAACTGAGGCACTTTGTTATAAAGAATTTGCTGTAATGAGTACTCATTCAGATAACATTAAAGAAATATTTTCCAATTCCAGAGGGATACCCCTCTGGAACTCAGAAGTGAAGATGTATATAACCAAACTCTTGGAAACCAATTCATTAATGAAAGTAAAAGTTGAGAAAAATAATTCAAAATTTAAAGACTAATCAGGGATAGAAACAGGTTAAAAAACCAGAAATTTACAATATTCAAATGGGGAAGTTGATGATTCCAAAAGTCAGGGTTTCTATATGTTAAAGTTAAGAGGATTAGGATATGCAATTAATATAAATATAATGTATTACTCTCCAGGACCAGTTTTAGCTAGCCAAATATTATATTTCCCAGGTGTCCTAACCAGCTGGAAAACTCTTGGTATTCATGCTTCCCTCCAGATCATTTTCTGTATAACAGACACCTTGGTTTGTAAACTCCTTGAGAAGCTTGTATTTTCTCAATCTTTGTGACCCCTTCATCTAGCAAAGTGCCTTACAAATGTTTATAAACTTAATAAATTGCTACCAAAACTTAAACAAATTCCTAGGCACAAAATATAAGAAAGATTTTCAGGTTCTTCTATATACTCTTTGATAAGATGAAATCAAAAACTTTCATTCTTTTCAAAAGCACTTACTAAGCACCTACTGTTTATACACCTCAGTGCCTGTAAGGTACCCACAACTGTCAATGAGATGAATTTCATGGTCATACAAAATCACCCATCTCAGCAAGCCAAGTACCCAGGGATCTGGGAGGGTTGATCCAGTTAGAACCTGCTAAGCCCTTTCATAAAGTTTCCTTCATCACAGCTACACAATGACCCCTCTCAGCCCCATGTTGCTATGCGACCGTTTTCCCACTGGATTCCTGAAGTAGAACCTGCAACCTAGCATATATATTTCAAAGAACAGAGGTTGATGTTGTAATCTCCCCAGAGATCATAGGGTAACAGTGACCTTCTGTCCTTCCAGAACTTTAGAACACTTAGAATCAATGCATATAGATTTTGGCTTAATTAAACTGAAGTGGCAATATTTTCTTCAAAGATGTCGACAATTGCAGAAAAAATGAATTGATGGATCAGAGAAGGCCTTCAGCATCTTTTCCATAAAAAAAAAATAAAATATTGACACAGGAAGAAATGCATAAACAGAGAAACATATAATGCTTATCAGTTCAATTGAATAATAGCAGCTATAGTTCCACTTCACTATTAAAGTGATCCTCATTCTTTGGTCATCACTAATAATAGCACAATGATTATTTGGCTTCAACTGACCAAAATTTGAGATCAGAGTTTCCTGGGCAAGTCAATGACTTTTATTTACAGTGATAACATGACCTTTTAACTTTTTTCCTCTTTGGATAATACACAACCACACATGCAAACATGCATGCATATCCAATGTACATGTGTTTCTATAAATATAGGTAGAAGTAGACCTACTATTTTTTCAATCTGTTTTTAATTATTGATGACAGGTGATGTTCAACTCTCTTCCCTTGAGGGCCATTATTTGTTTATTTATTTCTTTTTTGCCTCTCCAATTTTGCAATTGAGAAGGATAATTATGAAGTCTTGTGACATTTATTTTACTATAACAGAGTTGTGATTGAGCATGGAGAACTATAATCATGAAATCATTTCTGTAGGAGCCTCTCTTTTAATTACTGTTTGATACAATTCAAATTTAAAAAAATACATATTTAACTCAAGGCACTATATTAACTCTTTAGGTTAGTTTGTTCCTCGCCACTAGGACATCTAAGGGAATTTCTGGAGAGGAAGGCTGGACTCATTCTGAAGGGACTAAATCAAAATGAGAAAACGCAATGATTTTTTTAAAAAAGAAAAAAAATTGTTCCTATTCTCAAGGACCATAAGATAACTAGGGGGAGAGGGGAACTAGATAGTTATGGGGTCAGGGTCCTGATGCAATTCTATCTATAGTTGATTAATTGAAAAGAAGCAAATTCCAGCTTGATATTTAGAAAAATCTGATAATTAAGTTTCTAAAGTTATTCAAAAATGTCACTCCTCTACTCAAGGAGCTTCAGCAACTCCTTATTGAGTGTAGGATAAAATACACATGCCTCTTTTTATTATTAAAAGCCCTTCACAATCTGGCCTCAACCTATCATTTTACTTCAGAGGTAGTCAATCTATGATCTGTAGACCAAATCCAACTAGATACCTGTTTTTATACAAATGGAGAGCTAAAAACACTTTTGGGAGAGAAGTCTGAGAAGATAACCAAGTAGGTAAAAAAATTCTAACCTCTCCAGATTTCCCTCATAAGCAAGACAAAAATAGCATCTCAGGGCAAAAGTAGAGGAAAAAAAAAAAAAAAAAAAAAAAGAAGAAGAGTTGAGGCAGTACAGCAAACTTTCTAGGACAACCTGAGAAGATCCAAATAAAGACATCAGGGTGCATTTGGCCCCTGTGAAGTGTAAATACCTTCATGCTAGCTCTGCTGAAACAGCAAGTGATATGTTCTGGAGCTAGCTGGGTCTGAAGTTAGCCTGAGGCCCAGCCACAGGCATTTTCATTTCTCAAGTGGATGGGGAGTCAGGCATTTGAGACAGAGAAGCCTGAGGGAACTTCTGCTGATAAGGGACTCCAGGTCATCTATATTGTCCAGATATAGTCCTAGGTGAAAAATAAAACCAGCACTCCTCTAGTGAATACAGAAGTTGTAAGACAGAAATTCTAATGCTTATGGTCATTTAGAGGAAGGCAGAGATTTTAGCTTCCAAGCCAGAGGAGAGAACCGAAGGAGGATTTAAAGCCAGAGGCACCATCCCCCATGCCTCAGGATTAGAGGTGACTAAACTAAAAATTGCTATAATTTTTTAATGAGCAGGCAAGGAGAAAGAACCAAACCATACAAAGTTACTATGAGAATAGAGAAAACCAGGGTTTATCTTCAAAGGAGAATAATAAAGTAAAAAAAAAATCTCTCCTATCCTAAAGAGTAATGTTAAATGGATACCTGTCCAAAAAGAATTCATCAAACTCAAAAAAGACTTTTAAAATTAAATGAGGGAAATATAAGAAAAAAACTGAGAAAGAGGAGAGGGGAGAGGGAAGGAGAGGCAGGAATGGAGGGAGGGAGAGAAAGAGAAAGGGAGGAGAGAGAGAGAAAGGGAGGAGAGAGAGAGAAAGGGAGGAGAGAGAGAGAGAGAGAGAGAGAGAGAGAGAGAGAGAGACGGAGAGAGACAGAGAGAGAGAGATAAAGAACAATGAGAAAAAAACAAAATTATGAAAAGAAAATCAGACAACTAGAAAAGGAGATCTGGAATCTTTAGGAAGAAAAAGATGCTTGAAAATTAGAATTGGGCAAGGGGAAGCTAGCAAAGTTATATAAGACCAAGGAATTGTGGGTGTGGGTGTGGGTGTATATATAAAGAAAATAGAAGAGAATGTGAGACGTCTTATAAGAAAAACAACTAACTTGGAGAACAAGTCAAGAAAAGAAAATATAAGAATAATCAGAGTTCCTGAACACTATGATCAAAAAACGAATCTTGATACAATGATACAAGAAATAAAGTTGTCCTCAAGTATTAGAACAAAAGAGAAAAGTAGAAATAGGAAAAGAAAAAAATAATCCACTGACCTCTACTTGAAAGAGATTCTTCTAGCAAAACATATAGGAATAACATAGCCAAATTTGAAAATCCCTAGGTCAAGGAGGAAAATCTTACAATCAACAAGAAAAAAACACCAATTCAATATAGAAGAGGCACAATTAGAATCATACAAGACCTAGCAGTGACTTCCTTAAAAGTATATAGGAACATTTTAAATTTAAGAGCAAAAGAACTGAGGTTACAGCCTAAAATATAATACCCAACAAAGTTAAGCATAATCCTAAATCAAAATGAATAAATAAAATAAAAAAGATATTCTATAAATTGCTAGACTTTCAGAATTTTGTTGCAAAAAACCCTGAACTTAATAGAAAATTTGACATGTAAGATCCAATAGAAATGTAAGATAAATATCAAAGGCTAATTACAAAGGACTCAATAAGAAAAACAATTAAAGTTTAATTTGTGGAAATGTCAACTATACATCTAAGATTATCATTAGTATTGGGTAGTTCAAAAGGAAGCTTGGGGGTAGAGCTCAGTCTGATGTGATTCTAAAAAGCAAAACTGTGTAGGAAAAGGTAAAAAAAAAAATTGGTAATTATACAAATGAGGTGTGAGAAGAACTGACACAGAGAATTTAGATGAGGAAGGAGGGCTGATAGTTCTGGAACCTTATTCTCATCAGGAATGGGTTAAACAGAAAACAATACATTGTGTACGTGTAAATATGTATATATGTATATATATATTTACACGTACACAATGTATTGTACATATCTATTCATATGGGTATAAACATCTAAATTTATAAAGAAATAAGAGAGGGGGAATAGAATAAGGGAGGATGTAGAAGGATGTGTAGATTAACAGGAATGGGATAAAGAGGGAGAGAAAAGGTAGAAGGACAAGATAAGGGAGGGATCCTTGGAGAGGGGAATAGGTTAAATAATAGCAAGGCAAAATAATGGGTTGAAATAAAGCAGAGGAGTCAGCAGGGATAGGAAATAAGAGATATACACAAAAATAATTATGATCAGGAGTGGAATATATTAGGAAAAAAAGCAAGTTTAATAACCATTGATTTCAGACAAAGTTAAAGCTAAAATAGATTTAATCAAAAGAGAAAAATATGGAAACACTAGATGTCAGCCATATTAATCAATATTTTTTAAACTATTTAAAATAAGTAGGCAGTTTAAGATTGGAATATTGCTGTAGTGCAGGAATGAGTAGTGGAATTTTAAAAATATGGAAAGGATGCTATTTACCTTTAGAGAAATAGGAGAAAAACAAGCATATCATGGCAACATAGATGTATATGAATGTATATGTGTATGTGTATTATTATACATATCTATGTGTATGTATATGTATGTATACCTATTTATATATACATATATCTGTGTGTATTTATAGATAAATATATCCATGCTTAATTGTAGCCTTCTTGAGGGGATAGGGAAGACAAATAGGAGGGATATAAGGTAAAAAAGGCACAGCAGAGAACAATAGAAAACCTATAAGGAAACAAAGAAAAGATGGACAGTTCTGAACACAAAATGTAGCTTTGTTTTTTGTTTTGTTTTGCTGAGGCAATTGGGATTAAGTGACTTGCCTAGGATCACACAGCTAGGAAGTGTTAAGTGTCTGAGACCAGATTTGAACTCAGATCCTCCTGACAAAGGTGGTACTCTATCCACTGGGCCACTTAGCTGTCCCTATGTAATATTTTTTTAATAGAGGCTTTCATTTGTTCATATTTTTTATATTTTCGTATTTTAAATCCTTTCTTATATTATGCTGTGTACATTGTTTTATTTTCTCTTTTTCTATTTTGTATTTAAGTTTTAAATAAATAAATAAATAAAATTCAAGTTAAAAAAGAATTGTTTTGACATTTAAAAAAATACATTTTATGTATTTTAAAATGTCAAAAACATTCTTGGTTCCCAGGTAATACAAAAAAGAAGTGGTGAGTCATATTTGACCTATACACCACAGTTTGTTACCCTCTATTCTATACTGATATGACATTATTTCTTCATGAATTCTAAATTTCAACTGAAACTGTATTACTTGAGGTTCCCTATACATGATATCCCCTCTCCAGCTATTCTGTGTTTATATAAACTCTCCTACATATCTATAATGTTCTACATCTTAACTTCTCTCTCCTTACATCCATCACTCTCTTATAGGCTCACAATAAGTGTCACATCATCCATAAGAATGCTCTTGATTCACAAAGTAATTAGTGCTGCCTTGCCTCACACCCAATTATCTTTTATATATTTTGTGTGTAATTTGTACTTATTTATACATATGTTGTTTTCTTCTAGTACAATAGCAGCTCTTTGAATGCAGGCAATGTTTCATTTTTGTCTTTGTATTCCTATTATCTAGCACAATGACTGGTACAAAAGGGACATATATAAATGTGTCGAATTAAAATTCTACTGTGGAATACAACACGCAAACAATAAACAAATATTAAACACCTACTATATATAGTCACTGTGGGATAGAATGAGCATTAAGTAGAAAAGCTAAACAGTCCTTGCCCTTGAGAAGTTTAAATTTACTAAGCAAGATAAAACATGCTCATAAATAATATACATAGGATAAGTACAAAATAAATACACAGGGATTGGAATGGCCTATACTAACAAATTAGTAAATCTAGAAAGGACATTGGAAGGAGTTGATATATGTACTGAGACTTGAACAGAGATTGTGATACAAGAAATAGAAGTGAGGATGACCAGTATCAGCAAGCCAGGTTAGCAACAATACAAAAACCAAAGGATAAGAGAATATCTAGGAGGTAGTAATTAGTTTTGTCAGATATTGCAAATGTAGTTAGGATTAGTACTTAGACAAAAGCATTGAATTTAGCATTGTAAAGACCCTTGGTTACATAGGAAAGAGCAGATTTTGTTGAGTAGTAAAGAAATAGGATTGCAAAGGGTTGAAAAGTAAATGGAGACAAAAAAGTAGAAACAATGGGTGTAGGTATCTTTTTATAGTAGTTTCGTTATGAAAGGGAGGTGAGATCAAAAAAGACTGATAAAGTAGGTGATAGAATCAAGCCAAAGTATCATATTAATAAACCTGTAGGATTCAGGAATGTTTATAATTAACAGGAAAACAAATAGTACATAAGAATGTGCTAAAAATAATTAAGGAGAGTAAGGGACTAAAGGAAAAAAGAAAAGCAATGACATAAAAAACATAAATGAAGAATATTAAGAAGGATCTTATTCTTCAAGACTAGAGCAAAGGAGAGAGAGGTATGGGATGATACTGAGTTGATTCAAAGTTTTGAATTGAAAAGGAGAGAAAAACCTGAAATAGATGGCTTCAATTTTTTTTCAGTAAAGTATGAAGCAAAGTTCTGTATAAGGGAGAAGAGATAGGGATGTTGTTAGTTCCTTAAGGAAGTAAAAGAAATCTGGAACAACTACAATTCAGAGAGAGATAAAAAAGCATCAAGAAAGAGTAAAAAGACAGATGTACAGCAATAAATAGTGAGTTAAGATTGAATAACAAAGGGGAACCAAGATGGCAGATTAAGCAGTAAATCACTGCAGTAAATCTTTCCTATTTACCTGTAAACAACTATAAAATAGTGTCCCAAAACAAATCCTGGAAAGAACAGAAGGAGCAAAAAAGATGGGGTGAAACCATCTTTTAGCCCAAGAAATTTGGAAGATCACCAAGAAAGGTCTACTACATTTTCTCATACTCATTGGCTTATTTAAAGGCAGTCAATCAAACTTCACCCTCCTTCCCATTTTTCTCTGTGAGAAGATCAAAACAGTCCTGATAATGCAAAGGTTAAAAAGGGAGGTGAGAGGAAGGGGAGGGGAAAGAGTAATTCCTGTTTTTAAATTTATACATCAGAGCATCTAGGTGATACAGTGTTGAGTCTGAAGTCAGGAAGACTCATCTTTCCAAGTTCAAATCTAGTCTTAGACTTCCTAGCTATGTAACTCAGGACAAGTGATTTAATCCTGTTTGCCTCAGTTTCTCCTCTGTAAAATTAGCTGAAGAAGGAAATTGCAAACCAATTCATCATCTTTGCCAAGACCACTCCAAATGGGATCACAGAGTCGGAAATGACTGAAATGAGAGAACAATGACAAAAACTATATTGACACAATCAACATGAAATAAAATCTTTCTATAACATCCATAATATTTTTTTAACTTGCACATCAACTGAATCATCAGATCTTCTACATGAAAAACCAATAAGGGGATTATCTATTACTTCAAAGTACTTAAGCCTTTTCAAATGCTACATCTTTAGTTCTAGATAACACTGGGCTAGAAAGAAAGCCCTAAGGTCCATTTTCTGTTAGACAGCTACTATAGGTTAATTCATTTGCTAGAAAAAGAAATATCGGACTTAAAATTTCAAGAAATGGTGGTCTATTATTAGTGCTCCCATTTATCAGTTTTATCATACTAGGCAAGTCACTTAATACTTCTTGTCTTTATTTTCCTTAACTGTAAAATGAGAAGTAGAGAATAGATTATTATAATGGAGAAAATAACTACTTGTGTTTGTATTGCACTTTAAAGTTTACAAAGTTAAATTTCTTTCCAACTCTAAAAGGCTAGAGTTTAAAGAGTGCTTCTTATTTTGAAACTAACCTTCCTGATACTTTTCACTCTATTTTTTAAAGAAAAAAAGAATATCAACTTTCACACTGGAGTCAATTGGGTCTAGCTGTTTGCTTTAATTTTAAGAGTTAGATTGCAGTAATTTCATTTGGTGCCTAGTATTTCTGGGACTTAACTCTCATTCACTTTCACTAGACTATCAAATATTAAAGAAGTTAGGATTTGCTGAAGTTTTCTGCTGGACATAGAAATGCTCATTTAAAAGGTCAACAAAGTATCAGAGTCAAGAAAAAATATTCAATCTTAGTTTACCAGAAAGTTTTATTGACTATACTCACCTAGCCACATAATAGATAAAGAAACTTTAATTTGTCTGGATCCAACTTTATACACACACACAGAATTCTGGATCATTTTACCTCCTGCCAGTCTCTGTTTTTTCATATACATAGTGAGAAAATTGAACTAAATAGCTTCTAAAATCTATTCCACACCTACATTTCTAATTCTAACATCTTATACCAAGGTCTGGAAATGATATTTAAAGTTATCTAATTCGACCTCCTTATCATATTAGATGGGGAAACTGAGCTCCAGAATGGATTTGTCCAAGATTAATCTTTTATCCTTTCATTTTACATATATATGATTGATTTTCATTACTTTTTTTAAAAGTTCAATTGATATTTAAGTGACTTTCATTTTTTTAATATACTGCTCTAACCTTCCCTATGCAGAAGAGAAATATCTTGTTACGAAGAATATGATAGAGGGGGGGGAAGGGGTAGAAAAAGCATTTCACCAAAACATCAACCAACTCTGAAAACATATAAAATGTTCAATGCCCACAGTTCCTCCACCCCACAAATACAGGAAAGCAGTATGTTTTCTCATTTCTCATCCTGATACAAAAGTAATGCTTAAAATTATATAGCATTCAGATTCATTTTTAACTTCACATGTATATTGTTCCAGTTATTGTGTATATTTCTTAGTTCTGCCCCATTCACTCGATATCAGTTTACATGTCTTCTATTTTGTGCTTTTGTGCTTTCTACACATCCATTTCTTATGGTTCAGCAACATTCCATTACATTCATGAATGTAATATAATTCATTAATTCACTGCATTCAGTGGCCACAGTTTGTTTATCCATTCCCCGATTAATGAGCACTTACTTAATTTCTGCCAAACTGTTTTTGTATTTTCTTAAAAGTCCTTGTTAAATCAAGAGTTCTTTGAGGAATTGATGTTCTCTGGTTAGTCAAAAACTGGGTTATTAATTCTGATTGTTTCAGATTCTCTCTTCTCTTATTAACTCCACTAATTTATTTTTCTATTTTTTTTTTACAGGTAACAAGCAATCACTATCTCTTAATAAGCAGTTGTTCATTTCACTACGTTATCACATTTAGAAGGCAAAACAACAACACTCCAGTTATTTTCCTCACATAGGATTGCATGAGAGGTTTGCATTATGTCTCAAAAATACCTATTTTGATTTCTTAATGATCTACCTCTTTGCGTCAGCTCATTTAAATCCTTTTTATCCAAGTTCTACTATCTTTTCTTACAATAATTTTATGAAATAGATCACTCAAGTATAGTGGGTCTCTAAAACTTGAGAAAAGGGTCTCAGATAGCATTTCTCCATGTAGTTTCTTATTTTAAAGTGAGAGGGTAACTTTCAATCAACCTCAAGTCATAAATTCCTCAGGAAAAAGATTAACATGATCTCCAAGCAAGTCAATAAAAATTAGGCCCTTTCTTTTTTTAGATTAGAATTTTATTTTCATTGAATTATTTTTTAATTTGCTTTTGGGTTGAGAAAGGCAATTCAAGCAACCAGGAAAAGCTCTTATTGAGTAATAAGCATGCAATAATATTTGTTAAACTTTGTAAAATACCTGTTATTTGTCAAATTTGAAGAATTTTAGATTGGAGGAAATTGGAACATAAGATCACGTGACATTAAATATTTTAAGATTCTTTCTGTATAGCACTAGGGGGAGAAATCTATGAACAATGCTTTTTCCTCCCAAAGATCCAGATTGTTCTGGATTGGCATTTTGAATGGTAGGTCCTATAATTGCCTTAGGAATTCACAGAAGATGGATGTCAGTGTAACATATAACAGGACAATAAAGGCCATACAGACCTGGACTATTAAAAATGTGTAAAATTCAAAATAAAGAAAACAGAAGTAGGAAGAGGAGAAAAGAGTGGAATAATGGGGAAGAATAGGAGACAGAAAAGAAAGGTTGGAAAGAAAAGAGAGTACAAAATTCTAACCTCTTATGTTCGCCAGCTTGTTTCCATACCAAACAGTGACTTCTCCAGGAATTCAGTCTTTTCTTATTAGGCAGGGAAATGAGCAGAGCAGATATAGACCTCTTTAATCTATAACATCCTAACTATTTAGCCACTGTCATTGAACAGATGAATGGCACCTCCACTCATCCCTAACCTCAACAGTGGTTTTAATACCACGGAGAAGATGTTTCCACCACAGCCAAATTAATCCATTTTTTAAAAATTAATAGATTTGTATTGATATATTTAAAGCCCCTGTCAGTCTCTCTGCAGCCTGCCAAATCATGTGTTAAATATAAGAATAGAACTAAACATTTAAAACTCATCAGACTGTACTAAATGAGCTAAAATTGAGGGAAAAAAGACATCTGATAGGAGACAGGGAAAGGAACTGAATTAACCAGGTCTCTCTGACCTTGCAAAGTTAGAATAGTCTCTATCAGTTTTATTGATTAGAAGCCTTAAATTGGTCTCCATTGGTAGCTGCCATGCTTATTTTAATACTCAACCAGTAAGAAACTCAGATATTCTCAATGACCCTCAAATTTACTGTAACAGCAAAAGAAGTAACGTATATCTTTCTTTTCTCCTTCTATAATGCTGGAATAGCAAGATAATCCAGAAAGAAGAGAACCTGAATTTTCCCAAGATTCTTTGTTAATATGTCTAAATGACAGTCAAACTTTTAGATTTAACAGTCAACTGGAGCCCTTCTGAAATATTATAAATGGATTATACTGTCCATGTCATCTCAAATGCTTCAGTCGACCTCTCCAGTTCTCCCTAAACCTGCTTCTATCTCTCGTCAAGAAAAAAAAAAATAAAGGAGGGCAGCTAGGTAGTGTAGTGCATCAGCCCTGAAGTCAGGACAACCTGAGTTCAATCTGGTCTCTGACTCTTAACACTTCCTAGCTCTGTGACCCTGGGCAAGTCACTTAACCCCAATTGCCTCAGGAAAAAAAATAAAAGAAAGAAAGAAAAAGAAAGGAAAAAAAATGTGTGGGTATGTGGGTGTGTTTTGGGCCTTGATAAAACAAGGAACTTTCTCTTAAAAGCCAAATCTAGGCTTATTTTCAAATTTGCATTTAAGTCTCAAATCACATCATTAGCTTGTTATATTAAGTCAAACTATCAATTATTCATCAAGTGTACCAGGAAAAAATGCAGAGAAATATGAAAAAGATCCAGTTTCTGCCCTTGAGGAGCTTATAATATAGCTAAAGGGAAAAGATTCACATACACGAAACAACTGAGAAACATGGCAAAATATGGATTGACAGATTTTGTTATATCGACTTAGTTATTTCACAAATAAAAAAGTTAAGTAACAATAGTTGTAAGATCTAGTGATATTCTATGCATATTCTACACACATGTTCCTCCTAATTGATCTAAATTTAACAGACAAATGGTACAAAGGAAGAATTCAGCACCTAGTGACTAACTAGGTGATTATAACTTTTCTTCTCTTAGCTAGTTTGGTACATTGGACTTACCTCAATCTTTTTTTCTGGCTTAAGAGACCTACTAGAGCTTGGCTATAGTCTCAATCAGACAAAAAATAGGATAGCAGAGTAGAATTTTAATCAAGAAGAAAAAATCTTGAGTAGTCCTTCAAATACTCAATGACTAGTTTGTTCTCCTAACTCTTCTCCAGGCTAAAAAAAAAATTTTAAAAAGATTTAATTTAATAAACATTTATTAAGTACCTATTTTGTAGCACTGGCTTAAATTAAATTAAATAGAGATTAAATAAATAAATAAATAGATAAATAAAGGCAGTCCCTGACTTCAATATGCTTACAATCTAATGGAGGAAGACAAAAAACAAAAGGAAATCAGAAGTGTAGGGCACCAGATGTCATTTTGTTTCATTAATTTGAAACAGAGTTTATAGATGAAAAATGTACTGAGTTGCAAGTCCAAATGCTACTCTACAAAGAAAGGGTTAAAAAAGGGTTTAGTGCTACTCAGCAGCCTTCCAATTTACCCAGTTTCTTCAACATGTATATCTATATATCTATACCTCTTTAGAGATGTATGTACATGTACATATATGTATGTGCACATGTATGTGGATGTGTATATATGCATAATACATGTATTTGTATATATATATAAATTTTTAGCAAATAGTGGATATAGATAAACATACATGATTTAGGTATAGATGATATCATTTTAAGGCATTTTGAAATTTCTAGCTTCTTGGTTTTTTTTCTTTGGATACTTTTTTAGTTAATCAATGTCTTTCCTAAAAATGTGATACCCAGAACCAGAGCAGAGTATGATGTGACTGTCTATATTGTTGTTCCCTGTATTTCTTTTAATGTAGCCTTATACAATAATAATATTAGTTTTTAGGGGGCTGCTGCACCATAATGTTGGTGCTAGAATGAGATTTTATATATTTATATATAAATATATATATATATATATATATAAACACATTTTTGACTTACATACAGAAATGAGTGTTGTTATTATTAATAGTACCTCATTTTGAACTTGTAATCCATTAAAAATCAGATTTTTTTTTTCATATGTCTATGAAGGCTGCTAGATGATCCTAATGAATAGGATACTGGATTTGGAATCAGGAAGACTCATTACATGAATTCAACTCTGTCTTTAGATACTTATTAGCTATGTGTTCCTGGGCAAGGCACTTAACCCTATTTGCTTCGGGTTCCTCATCTGTAAAATAAGCTGGGGAATGAAATGGCAAACCACTCCAGTATTTTTTTACAAGAAAACCTCAAAAGAGGTGACAAAAAGTCAGACTACTGAAAAATGACCAAACAAAAAAACTGCCTATGATGGGCATATTTTCCATATCTCATTTTTGAAATGTGAGGGGTTTCTTGCCCAAATATTCCTCTCAGTGGCTTTCCAGGGCATCTAAAATTCTATCATAGAAAGACATTATCATCACAAAAACAAAGAAAAGGTCAATATCAGAGACTGAGACAGAAGAGATTACAAAGAATACTTCAGGTATCATCAATTACAGAACAACTTGAAATAGCTTGCTGAGTGACAATTAATTGTGCATGCACTTCCAGTGAAAAATGATTATGGGAATGGGATTGGTTGGGTAATATTAACCGATTTTTGGTAGTGAGGTGAGCACTTGTAAAATGACATTTGGGGAAATACCTGTGGACCTGGGAGACTCAAAATAACTAAGGCGTTTCCTCCTGAATCTTGTCTTTTTGAGTCACTTATGGCTTCAAAATGATATTCTTGTGTATCTGTGTCAAGTACACCACTGTGGCTTATGCTGGTTTTGAGCCAACAATATAACATACTCTAGAATTTGAGGAATTTCACATATGATGAAGGCTGTGGTCAGATCCAGCTTTGCACATCTTGTAAGAATAAAGGCAGCAAGGTATCCTAGTATGATACCCTAGGGTATGCCCTAGTTGAGCATTGCACTTGAAACAGGAAGATCTGAGCCTTGAGCAATACCTCAGATCCTTACTAGAAATGGTAGGCTGAACAAATCATCTCAATTTTCTCCTCTGTAGGATGTGCACAATATTACAAACATATTCAAAGTGCTTTGTAAACCTTAAAATGCTATGTAAATGTCAGCTGTTGTTATTCTCATTATTATTCTAAGTAAATTTACCCATTACTTTAAAGAAGAGTTCCTGGAAGTGGTCATTAAACATTTGTAGGACTCAATCATTTCCACCATGAAGATTTGTATGATTTCCAAAATTCTTTGTTAAAATTCAAGTACCCTAGGGATAGCAAGATAATCTATTAATACTTCATTAGAATTCTGTTCCACCAAACTACTTTCCTAGATTTTTCAAATCTAGGAAAGTATTATGACCTCTAAGATATATGTCAGAGGTGACAATAGTGGGGGTAGATGGATAGATAGTTGGATATAGAGGGAAGGAGGGAGAGAGGAAGGGAGAAAGAGGAAGGGGGAGAGAGAGAGAGAGAGAGAGAGAGAGAGAGAGAGAGAGAGAGAGAGAGAGAGATGAATGTGTATGTTTAGGATACAAGACTGGAAAAGGGAGCTCTAAAATAATGCAGAGAAGCCCAGAAAGAAAAATGACCAAAGTGAAACTTCAACAACCTCATAAATTTGCCCGAGCTGGCCCCAACTGATCTCATGCTCTTTGTTTTCCATCCACAGCAAATACAAAGTTGCTTGTGACAAAGTCTATGAACTCAAAGCGGAACTGTTTAGATTATCTCTTTATGCAATTCTTGTTGATGGTGAAGATGAATTCAGCCAATGTCAAAAGGCTGAATTCTTAAACTTCACTTCTATACTAGCAAGAAATGACCTTTCCTCTTCCCCAATAGGGTAATAATATCTTACATTTTCTTTGTTTGAAGAGGTTGAATAGTTGTGTTTTTAATTTTATTTTTGTTTGTATATATGTGTATGTGTATTCATTTTCTTCCCTCCTCAACAAACACCATATTGGCTTTATCAACTTGAAGCATGGATAAATGTAATTGAAAACAAGCTTATTATTAGCGTAGCACTTTGCAATATGGTGTTGAAAACACCAGAGTAAATTAAGAGGTAGCTGTACAGATTGGAAGCATTTGTTCCAAAAAATGAAGGCCAAGGAGAGTGCTTATCTGTGGAAAAGTTAATATTTTGGAATTTGGTCTAATATAGAGAAGAGAGTTGTTAGAGAAACTATCTGTGCCATGCTATTGTGTGGCTTGAGGAAAGCCAGCTGTGAAGAAGAAATTCAATTGAATTTTCTGGAGAGTTATGATAGGAAGAATAAAAACACAAGATCAGCTCTATCCATGAGAACTCAGATTTTAGGCTACCACGTATATGGGTAAAATGATTCAAGTTATTCATTACCACAGCACAGTAAAAGGTGAGGACTTTTAAACCCTGGCTAAGCTTCGATCTGCCACTAACCTATGCACATGTTACTCAACTTCTCAGTTTATTAAATTCCTCATCTGGAAAATGATGGGATTTGGATTAGTTGATTTCAAATATTCCTTCTAGCTCTAGCATTCAATAATCCCAGATCAATTCCCCTCTCTTAGATATAGTTTCCTATTAGGTCACATGAGAATAATATTTGTCCCACTTCTTTCAGAGACTCCCTGAGAGAATGCAATAATGTAATTGTAGTATAAAAGAAAGACTACTGAATTTAGAATCAAAAGACCTGATTTTAACTCTGATATTTATTAATTAAGGAAGTCACTTATTCATACTTTTAATTGAGATGAGGTGTTTTTTCTAATTATCAAATAAAATATTCTCAGAAGACAAAATATTTGTGGAGGACTATGCATTTGAGATTTTTAAAACATTATATACACAAGTGCCAGATATTCAATGTAGGTTCTAAAAAAGATCTGGATAAAGAATCAGGAGACCTCATTAGCTGTATGACCTTCCAAAAGTTATCAGACCTCTCTAAGTGAGAGGATTTTATTTGTTTGTTTTTCATAAGCAATCGGCAGTGTGGTGGATAGAGTCAGGAAGATCTGAATTCAGAGTTTCACACAATTAGTTGCTATGTAACCTTACATGAGTCACTTGACACTTGTCTGTCTCAGTTTCTTCAAATATAAAATGGGGGTAAAAATAGCACATACTTCCTAGGGTTATTATGAGAATCAAAAGAAACAATGTTAGCAAAGTACTTAACATAGTGCCTGGCATATAGTAAATGCTTAATAAATGTTTATTTCTTTCCTTATTTTGCTCATCAGGAATTAGAAGGGAAGTAAATGGTCATTAATCTTGTTCCAGAATTATGGTTAAGTGTTTTGGAAAAAGAACTAGAATGAAAATAAGAATTTCTGGGTTCTTAGATGCCTCTGCCACTTAATAGTTGAGTTACTTTTAAAAATCATTTCATTTCCACATCTTAGTTTCCACATCTGTAAGATAAGAGACTTGATCAAGAGATAAATGGGCAAAAGACTAAATTAAGCAATTTTGGGGGGAAAATGCTAATTTTAAGTGACTATATGAAAACATATTCCGCTAATAGGAAAAGAAATTCAAATTGAAACATTGAAGTTTCATTTCACATGCTAAAATTTGGCAAAAGTGACAAATAATAGAGACAGTCTGTGTTGAAGGGACTGTGGTGTTGGAATCCTTACAAAGTTTAACTCATTAGAGTTGATAGAGACAATAATTGTCTAATTTAGCATGGTCCAGTATGATTGATCTGATCTTACAAGGAGATGTTATGGGCCAGAACTTGAAACAAGGTGCTAAGTGGAACTGATAGAAACAATGCTTGTGTTCACACCTTTAGAGAGCTCATATAAGCAAGAAGCTCTTAGGGCCAGAGAGCACTCTGGGACAGACACAGGAGCACCGTGGGACAGATACAGGAGCACTCTGGGACAGACACAGAGGCACTCTGGGAGGAAGCCCACAAGCCCACTCTCAGAAGTGGAGTCAGATTCATTCTAACTTTCATCTTGGTGCTGGCTGGAGACATTTAGAGTTGAGCTAGAGGCAAAAGACCAACAACAAGAGCTCTCGGAACTAAGGAAAGCTGAGGCCTCTAAGAAAGCTACCCCAGCCCAAGGAAGGAGAAAATAAACGTTTGAACTTTTATCACCTGGCTGCTTTTGTAGTGATTATTACTCTGAACTGAAACTAAGGCTGCCTCCAGAAAACCTCCCTAAAAAACCTGCTCCCAGAGAGAACCATTATATTTTAAAGAAGAGAACACCACATTGTGGAAAGATAAATGCATCATAAAATTGTTGGTGAAGCTGCAAATTAGATATCAGTTTGGAATTATGCAAGAAAGTGACTAGATTGAACTGTCCATAATGTTTGACACAGAAAATCACAATCTTAAAGATATAGAAGGAAATCAAAGAGAGAAAGAAAGGCCCAATGCAAATCAAATCAGCAAGCACAGCAACATTTTTTATGATAATATATTACTAGAAATACAAATATATATTTATAGTATTTGAATGTTATGTGATACTATTGCATAGTAAGAAATTATAAATATGAGGAATTCAAAAATTATGGAAAGATTTATATAAACTTATTCAAAGTAAAATAAATAGCACCAAAACAATAACATGCTCACTAACTTTCTTAAGGGCAGGGACTGTCTTTTGCCTCTTTTTGTATTCCAAGCATTAGTACAATGTTTGGCACATAGTAGGAATTTTTAAAATGTTGATTGAGTCATAAAATGAAAAGATTGTTAAAGGATAACTGAGCTCTGAGTAATTGAAAGCCAGGAAAGTTCCCACAAATAAGTAATGAAGCACAAAAGAGAGGAGCAAAAGACTTTTTGAAACACAAAAGTAAAATGTTAACATTATTAGATTCAGTTATTACAAGAATTCTTTTTCTTTAATAAAAGGGATAGTTGAGTGAGATCATCAAGAGAGGATGCTCTTTACAGAAATACCTATGAAGTTAAGAAAAAATAAGATTGATCTATCTATCCATCCATCTATCCATCTATCTATCAGTCTATCTATATCTTTATATAGATGTGTGTGTGTGTGTGTGTGTGTGTGTGTGTGTGGAGCTTGGACAAAATAGTGTCTACATCACTTAAAGTTATGAACATTCAATGATTCTGATCCTATGAGTCTTTTCAAGTTTTGCACTCTATGGCTAATAGGAATTTTAAATAATGTTAATATCCTCTTTTTAAACACTTAATAAATTGAAATTTCATATGAAATCATATAAAATCTTGGGAAGTCAACTGGCACCCGTTCAGATACTTCAGGAATATCAGAAATGCAACACAAATAGCTAACCAGTCAATCAACAAGCATTTATTATTGCTCACTATGTATCAAACACCCTGATAAATGGGGAGATAAAAAGAAAGACAAAAAAAATTACTTTTTGGGGGAAAATATTAGTAGAAAATACCACTGGAGATGAATTGTATTGAGTTCTAAGGACTTAGTATTAAAAAAAACTACCTTAAATTCTATCTCACTTATTTAAACCTTTGATCCCCTTCAAAATTCTTATACCTATAAGTATGGAGGGAAAGTAACCAGACCTAGGATTGCATTGACACAAAAAAATCCCTGATCAGAAAACTTCTACTATCAATGTGGATCAGCACCAAATTTAGCTTCTTAGAGAGTAGACTCACTTATACTCTTTTAAATTCATTTTTAACCATTTATATCTTAAGGAGAATACTCTCCTGTGCCTGAAGAATATTGGGTGCCTGAAAAGTTTGTATTTGGGGCAAAGACAGGAAGAATATCAGCAATTATGAATGGAGTTATGAACTGGCAATCATGTTCC
Source organism: Sarcophilus harrisii (assembly GCF_902635505.1). Taxonomy (NCBI): domain Eukaryota; kingdom Metazoa; phylum Chordata; class Mammalia; order Dasyuromorphia; family Dasyuridae; genus Sarcophilus; species Sarcophilus harrisii. Next base: position 372,938,346 of record NC_045426.1, on the reverse strand, counting down.
TTAGAAATCTTTCTTAGAAAGAAAGCAGAAAACAGAGTTGGAAGCAATTTTACAGTAATTATTTCTGGAAAAGACTTCATTTTTCAAATATACAGAGAACTGATAGTACAATTCATTATGCAATAGATAAATATTCAAAGGATATGAACAGACAATTTTCAAATGAAGAAATCAAAACCATCTGTGTGAAAAAATTTAATGTAGGCCATATGTGTGCAATCATGTAAAACCTATTTCCATATTAGTTGTGGAAGAAAAAAATTGCAAAACAATTACACTTTGCAAAAGGAAAAAAAACAAATAAATAATAAAGTAAATGTAGTATCTCTTAATCTGCATTGAGATTTTATTAGTTCTTTGTATGTAAATATGAAAAATGTTCTAAATCATTATTAACTAGATAAATCCACATTAAAATGACTGTGCATACCTTACACCTATCAGATTGGTTAATATGACAGAAAAGTATGATAAATGTTGGAGAGAATATGGGAAAATTGGGACACTAATGCATTGTTGGTGGAGTCATGAACTGATATAACAGTTCTGGAAAGCAATTTGGAACCATACTCAAAGGGCAATCAAGTTGTGTAAACATTTTGATCCACCAGTACCCCTATTACTGTATCCCAGAGAGGTCTTTTTAAAAGGGGAAAAAACCAACATGTACAAAAATACTTGTAAAAGCTCTTTTTGCAATGAAAAAGAATGAGAAATTGAAAAGATGTCCATTAATTGGGTAATGGCTGAACAAGTTGTGAAAAACGAATGGAATGGAATGCTACTGTGCTATAAGAAATGATAAGCAAAATTTCAGAAAAACTTAGAAAGACTTACATGAACTGATGCAAAATTAAATGAGCAGAACCAGGAGAATATTGTACACAGTAACAACAACATTTTATGATGATCAACTATGATCGATCTAGCTCTTCTCAGCAATACAATGATCCAAGACAATTCCAAAGAAGCCATGATAAAAAATGCTATCCACATCCAGAGAAAGAACTGATGAAATCTGAATGCAGATCAAAGAACACTACATTTACTTTATTATTGTTTATGTCTTTTTTTCTTTTCAAAAGTATGCTTTGTAAATTGATTATTTTCCTTTAACAACATGAGTAATGTGGAAATAGGTTTTATATGGTTGCATATATAAAAGCCTATATCAAATCATTTACTATATTGGGAGGAGGGAGGGAAAGGAGAGAAGGAGAAAATTTGGAACTGAAAATCTTTTAAAAATTAATGTCAAAAATTATATTTACATATTTTTGGAAAAAATAATGTACTATTTAAAAAAATCTTTCTTGGTCCTCCAGTGCTTTAGAACTAAATTCAGAGAATGCCAGGTGTTGGATCAGACTTGTGAATATCTCCAGAGAGATATTCCCTATTTAGGCCATTGTCTGTAACATGTTAATAGATGTCAAAATGAGTGGTAAACTATAGAAACTTACTAAGGAAAGAGTAAAATGGAGAGAAATGGTAATTTGATGGGCTGGAAAAAGAATATGAGAGCACTACAATAGTAGTGAGTTGTGAGGAGCAGAACCTAAGAGAAAAAAAAGGAGAATAGTGTGCTCTAAGCAAAACCTCACTTCTTTTTCCTTGATTAACCTTGTCTTGATCTGAATTTTTAAAAAAAGTGAATTCCATGAGTATATATATTGGTTTTCCTCATTGAATTTGTAAAGAAATGTTCTAAAAGGGGGAGGGAGCTAAATATTACTAATGAAGCTTGATCATTCCATGAGATATTATTTTTTTAACAAATAAAAATCTGTTCTTTCCTAAACTGAAACCTGGGATATTTTCCTCATAAGTTTATTTCTGCATTTTAATATATGAGGCAGGCCATCAGTATTCAATCACGAAAGAAAAAAAGCAAAAGGAAGAAGTAGAGAAAGAAGGAGAAGCAAAACGTGTTCAGTATGGAACTCTTTAAAGGCAGTATTAAACCAGTTTGACCTCTTCTTACTCCTCCTGATCTCTCCTTTTTAAAACTTCTTCTCCCTAAGTTTCTCTCTGTCCAATTCAACAAACTTTTAATAAGAACCCATCACATGTACTATGAGCAACTGGGTAGCAGAGTGGATAGAATGTTGGACCTGAAGTCAGGAAGATTCATCTTTCTTTGTTCAAATCTGGCCTCTGACATTTACTATCTAGGTGACACTGATTAAGTCACTTAACCCTGTTTACCTCAGTTTCTTGTGTGTAAAATGAGCTGGATATGGGAATGGAAAACTACTCTAGTATCTTTTTCAAGAAAACTCCAAATGGGATCACAAATAGTTAGACTTAAGTGAAATAATTAAACAAAAATATCAATAAATATCTACTGTATTCCTATAAGTGTCTGTTCAATTTAGTTCAGCTTAATAAAACGCTTCATAATCAAAAGGCTATGGTAAAGAATTTTTGTTTGTTTTGATTTGTTTGATTTGAAACTGGCTCCATCTGCCTCTCAAATTGGAGATTTAATAAGTTCAGTGGCCACCAATGGACTCAATCCTATCACCACTCAACATGGGAACATAGACCTGCTCTGTTGCTACTGGGACAATACCTATCCCCTTATCTTGCTCTTCCTGGGAACTCTTGAGCTCAAGAGATCCACTAGCTTCAGCTTTCCCAGGAGCAGGTATCACAGGCATGTGTTACCACACTCAGTAGTATGTTTTCTCTGTGTGCTCATTTGGAACAAAATCAATGACAGGTATCCCAAGTCCCTTGATGATTATTGAAATAGAATTGTTTTGGCCATGGTTGATGAGACACTGTTCAGCTTGGGCTGGGTAGGAAATTTTGTTTGTTTGCTTGTTTGATCAGGGGATTTTCTCAGCCTCCAAATTCCCTGGGGAGTAAACAAGTAAGGAGTGAGGGTCTCACCCAGTGGCTAATACCATTATCAGAGCAGCCACAGGGCCCCCCAGCTTTAACTGCCCATCATTTCAGGAATCCTGTCACTGTAGCTCTTGAATCTCCTCTTGACTTCCCCAAGTGTCAAACTAGATTTGTGGGCAACTTTTCCCTCTGCCCCATGCCCAGGTATAGGTAAAAGGGCAGGGAGTTTGATGGCCTTTTCCAATAGCTCCCTTAGATTTGGGGGCAGGGGGTAGGCTGTCTGGCTACTGCTGAAAACAGAGCACAGCACATTAGCATTTCCAGTCTGCCACATAAGAGTCTCGGCGTTTTCAATATATATTTAAAATAACGGAGCAAGACAAGCCGCTGCCTTCCCCTGAAATTGCCAACGTATGCTCCGAGATCTCCTGCATTTTGCATTGTGTCAGTCTGTGTCAGAGGTTTCAGGAAAGGTAATATAGAAGATGAATGCAAGTCTATCATTGCAGTGCCAAGATGAAAAAGTGACAGCTCATAATGAAAAGAAAAATAGTTTCCATTTTGGGCCTCTGTAAGTAAGAAAGTGACAGAGTCATGGGAGCTGTGAGCCTGAAAAATGGTCCCTTTGACAGACATGCCTGTAAGTGAAAGTGCACCAGATATAATACTACCCATAATATAGGGAATAATGATTATTTTAGGGATCGCATGATTTTGAATAAATCCTTGACTACTCCCCACAAAATGGAGTTGAAAAGGACCTAGAAAGAATGGTAGATTAATTTAAGGAATAAATGACCACATCTTTTTTTTTTCATTCTTTCTTTTTTCCTCTTTGGAGGCTAACTTGGCTGAATTTATTCCTGTCAGAAGAGACAAAAAGCCAATACATTTTTTTTGAGTTCTGAAAGAAGAGTTGGTGGGAATGATGTCACTTTAGCATCTTCCTTCAGTTTTGTTTTGGGGGTAAATTAAATTCTCTGAAGCGAAGCTGCAGTTGGATCTGAACAAATGGTATATATATAACCCACAAGTCTATGAAAGCTAGAGCCAGGCTGTATCTATGCAATGCCAAACATAATTGGGAAAAAACTCAGATAAAATTCTGGATACATTCTTCTCACAATCCTAAAGACCCAGATACTAGACATTCTCTGAATAACTTGGTATTTCCTTCAAGTTTTCCCAGTTCCGTTTATTGATAAGGAAGCTGAGACTCAGAGAATATTAGTAGCTTGTCCTAGATGACAGAAAATAAGAAATGCCTAGGTCTCTAGGACAGATCTGTCTCTAAATCAAATGAACTTTTTGTGATATCACATCACCTGCTAAAGGCAGGTTCTTATTTTGTTGTTATTTTCTTTTGATTCCCAGCACCTGGCATAGTGCCTACCACCAAGTAGATACAAAATTAATGTTTGTTAAATGAACAAATTATTTGATAGACCCTTTCTTAGTTATTTCTGAGCTCTTTTGCACTGTGTTTAAAATAGTTCTCCTTATATAATCTCCTTTTTCTGCAGCATTCCTCCTGTGGATAGGTAAAAACAGCATCCCAAAATGTCCTACATGGAGTTTTGACTTAGGGGATGAGTTACTTTCCCCATAATTTTTTTCTTTTATTCCAGGTCAAGTGGACGCTAAAATACATAGTGTTTTATTGATTTTCCCCTAAATTATGCACAACAAATTATATCAAATCTCAGAGCCCCTCAATTTTCCATTATTTTAAATTCAAGTATATCAGTTAAAATAAGGAAATTATCTCTAAAAGGCAGTGATCCCTGCTGAGAAGTATGAAAATGGGGAGGCTTGGGAGAAAAGAGGATACATATTAATAATATCTTAATATTCATTGAAGGAACTTTACTAATTATCAAATCTAACTACCTCTAAACAATGCTAGAATTCAATTTAAATATATTAAGAGTCTAGTTAACTGAATAAACATGTATTCAGTGTCTATTGTATTTAAAGCCCTTTGATAAGCACTAGAAGAAATTTTTGACCTACTTTCCTAGAGTTTACCACGTAAAAGAGGGGATTAAATAAACACGAAAATTGATAAACAGATAGATAGATGAATAAATAAATGATATGTCAATAAATTGGATATCAGATTGTTGAAAGTGCATTATTTTAGAGCTATATGAAAAACAAGTTTGATTAATGGAATCAATGAAGTCTTCATGGCAGAACTAACTTGTGAGTCTTTCAAAATGTAGAGGATTTAAACTGTTAGAGATGAGTGGAATGTAAAAAAAATTATATTCCTCATTGATAGTCACCCCAAATATGCTTAAACACATTAGTGATACAAAATTAACAACTGCTAAAGCAATCTAATTTTTCTCAGATAGAAAATAACCCTAATATTGAGCCAGAATTTGTCTGCCTATACTTCCACTCATTACGAGCCAGTTAATAAGCATTCCTTATGTCCTTATTATATGCAAGGAACTGCTCTAAGTATTGGGAATACAAACAAAGGGGGGGGGGAATCTTTTTTACTAAAAAAAATAATAATAATAAGTAACAATCTAATGGGGTAGACCTGTAAACATCAAAGTATATATAAAACATGTACAGAGTAAATTAAAGTAATTTCATAAGGGAAGGCCCTATATGTTGGGGAGACTGGGAAAGACCTACAGAAAAAAAGTATTCCTAAAATGATCTTTCTTGTGATAATCTTTAAATATCTTTGATCCTTCTTTCTACCCAAGAGAAATTCTAATATGCTTTTCTTTTAAATGAACAAAATTTGTCTTATTCTCCTCACTGGACAAACAAAATGGTTGAAAAATGCAAATTGCCCAGATTAGTGATCCACAGCAAGATGGTCAGATCACTGAAGCAGTTCATCAATATGCATTTCTTGGACAGATGTTACACATGGATGATGAGCTAGAGTCATAGTTGAGTAGGAAGAGAAGATTGTATTTGGGGAAATGTGTAGTGCTTTCAAATAGCACAATCCATTCATTATCCAAAAAAATCTATCTTGCTATCCCTCATGTTCCCCTGGTAGAAAAGTAGATCTATGAATCGTGGAGAATCAATTACATTTCAGAAGAATTAAAATTGTCATTTAACTAAAGAACAATGAAAAATGCATGAGGGTTTTCATTGGCTATAGTATCTTAACAAAAATGTTTAGTGAACATTTTTGTTCATTATGTTCACTATGTTAGAAGTAACATAAACATACAATATAAAAATGAGTTGGAAAAGAAGGTGGAATGATCATGTAAAAAGAATTAGAGAAAATGGATGGACTGCCCAAGTAGGTTAGTCATATAGAAATATCAAAAGTACCAGAGGAAGACCTCCAAAATGACTACAGAGGATTTATAAAAAGTCATGGCTAGAATAGGATTTGTGTGGATGGAGGAAGCACACTATTCCAGAGGACTCATGGATCCATGAAAATCATAAATCAAATTAAAATGAAAACTAAAGACAGGTTTGGACAGGAAAAGGACTGATGAAAAAGTAATATATAGTGTTGGGCAATAGAGAGTATATAAGGGGGAAAGTATTGACCTATTTTACTTTTTTGATGGTATGTTTGAGCAAACTGTAAAGAAATGTCCCTACTATTTGTTTGTTTACTAACAACTGTAGATCTTTATCTTTGCTAAATCTCTGACCTTGCCTCATCATAGGAATACTACTGGACTTGGGATTTCCTTAATATAGGAAACTACCAGGTGAAAAAAAAAAAAGCTTCTAATAATATACGCCTGTACATTTTTAGAACTTTTAGTCTTGAGAGCTGCCTAGAGTACTGAGAGATCAAGTGATTTTCCTAGCGCCCCAAAGCCACCATATGGCTGAGATGGGATTTAAACCTCACCCAGCCTTCCTAATTTCAAAGCTAGTCTCTAACCACTAGGACACAATGGCTGCCTTTCCTACTATCTCTCTGACTAGCCTCCTCCTCTTACAAATGCAGAGCAAATCTCAAGTAATTAATTCGATTCATTTAGCCCCAGGAATGGCTCTGGAAATGTAAAACTTTAAAACTGAGAAAACTATTTTAGTAGAACTGACCAAAGAAATGTTGAATTTAGAGAACTGAAGAAAGTACAAAAGATATGGGTATTCTGATAGAAAATTGTTTAGGATGGTGATAATCTGACCAAGTGACTAAAATAAACTCCCGCACTCAACGCCTACTAAATTCTGACTGAATAAAAGATTAAAAAAAAACTGAATAAATAAATGGAATCTATAACTCAGAACAAAGAGTAGGAAAACATATTGACATGTCTTTTCTATTTTTATACGATTTCCTCCTGGGTTGACATAACCACTAAAAGGTACTATTTATCCTCAATATACAATTTTAATCATATAAAAGTACATATTCATGCACATACATGTTTGTATGTGTATACATAGACATGCATAATACATACAATTCATTGATAGTAGGGAAAAAAAAAAAACTAGTTTTCCCTTCAGAAGACCTGAATTTGATTTTAGCACCTAGGTCAACTAACTATAATACTTTGGATAAGTCACAGTGTTGGAGTTTTGGAGATGAACCAGACCTCAGAGATTATTTAATTAAACCCCTCATTTAGGTAAGGAAACTGAGATATAGGAAAATTAAGTGCCTCCTTCAGGATAATACCAGTACAAAGTATCAGAGGTGCTACAAAACCAGAGCTCCTTCTACTGTGTCAAATCCTCTAATCTCTCTGTGTCTGTTTCTTTTTTTCAAACAAGTTACTACTTTCATTACTTAAAGAATAGGTACCAGGAGCAGCTAGGTGACAGTGAATTGAGCACCAGCCCTGAAGTCAGGAGGACCTGAATTCAAATTTGCTCTCAGACACTTAACACATCCTAGCTATGTGATCCTAGTCAAGTTACTTAACCCCAATTGCCTCAGAAAAAAAGAATCGGTACATCTAATTCAAGAATGTTACATGGCAAAGCATTTTTTTAAACTATAAAGCATGATATTCATCAATGAAATATAATGGTCATCTAAATATTTCACGTATCTAAGACAAGTCTTAGAGACACTTGGCCATTAGTTTCATTTTTTTGTTTGTTTGTTTTCATATATCATCCAAGATGTCTTACACAATGTTGGGTGTACATTAGCTGCTAAAAAATGACTTGCAAAATTGAATTTCACAGGAGTAACAGTCAGCCCAAGAGAGTCAGGAGAACTTGGATTCAAATCCCTCCTCCTATGTATACTGTCTGTGTGAGCTCAGTCAAGTCAATCAAGCTTTTAGTGCTTCAGAATTCTTTCTAAGCCAATAAATTGCAAGACAGATGTCCATTCACACTAAGAGAGAGAGTAAGTGAGGACAAAGTGAGTGCAAGAGAGAGAAGAGACAGAGACAGACAGAGAAAGAGAAAAAGAGAGACAGAAGATACAGAGAGAAAGAGAAAAGGAGGGAGGGATTGACATAGTAAACTCTTATGTATGACATGCCAGGCACTTTGCTAAAGGTTAGGCATGCAAGCATAAGCTAAAGCACAATATTCAAACATCAACAAAACATACACTCTTTATAGTCCACTGGTAAAAGACAATATATATAGAGGAGGTATATAGCTGAAGGTATGTGACAAGTGAGGAGAAATCTACAGAGAGAGTATCTTTACTGTGACTTCCTTTTGCCAATAAAATCATAAGCTTAGTCTTTAATTTTTTTAAAAATATTGACAGGAAATGGTAAAGATAGAGGAGAGAGGATGTCTGATGTGTTTGTGAATACACTACATAATTTGGGAATTGGGTTGTACTGCAAAGTTCCATATAATTGAGGGAGTGGAAAAGAGAATATTCAAGAAAAAAGAAAATAATGAAAAGGAATTTTAGGAATGAGAGGAGGGCAAAAAGAAAACAGTGGTAGGGAGAGAGGGGACTATAGAATAAAAAGGAAGATAATGTAGGAAAAAGAATGTTGCAAAGATCTATTATTCTAGGGAATGGTTAAACAAATTGTGATACATTAATATAATATAAGATCATTGTACTGCAAGATATGAATATGATGATGAGTAGAAAAATGGGAAGGCTATAAAGATAAACATATGTACTTTGTATATTAAGTACTTGTACATATATGATTACAACAATGAAAAAACAAAAACAAAAAATGAAAATATTCATTAACTTTGAAGAGGTGGGAAACTATATCCCTTCTTTGAAGAGGTGGGAAACTAAGGCAGTGGAACTTTGAATATACTATCAGACTGAATTTGTATAAGTTTTATGTAATATCCCTTCCCTTCCCTTTTTTGTCAAAAAGAATGACTCTCCAGAAGGGGAAGGAAAGATTTATATATTTGGAAATAATGGTGATTTAAATACAAATCAATATTTTTTTAAAATTAAAATGTCTTTTATTTTTCAAATAATTAAATATCACTTTCTCATCACAACTATTCTCTTATCAACACTCTTATCAATTCTTCTGATTAAATAAAACATAAAGTCTTCTTTAAGTCATACTGGTACTTGACATCTATTTACCTTCCTTTAAAATCAACAAAAATTAGAAGCTGACAAATCTGAATTCACAAATCTAAATATTTTCCTATTCAATTTTCCTACAGCTATACTACTCAGTTCTTGATCTGGTCTGATCTGACTTTTTCTACTCACATCTTACTAATTCTTCCCGAACATTTCATCTATAACATTTTTTTTTTCTGAATACTTTTCCCACTGGGTTTTTATAACACTTGTCTTACCTGATTCTTTGATCTAACTGCTTCTCTCAGGCTTCCTCTGCTATGATTATTAATCAGAGGTGCCTACTAAGTGTCTTTGCTCTTTTCAATCTGTACTCTCTTAGGTAATAACCTTGTCATACCATGGATTCAATCATTAGGTATGTCCCAAAACTATATATATAGCCCTAAGTCTCTCTCCTGAGCTACAGTCATATAACTAGCAACTAACTAGCTGCCTCTTAGCTATCTCCAATTGAATGTTTCATATGCTTCTCAAAGTCAACATTTCTAAAGCAGAACTCCTTATCTTTCATTCCAAACACTCTGCCCTTCCCAAGTTTTCTGTTACTGTTAAGAACATCACAATCATTCCAGTCAGACATATAACCTCAGTGTCATCCTTGACAGTCCATTCTCTGCTGCCATTCAGTTATTTCTGTCACTTCTCTGTGACAAAATTTGAAGTTTTTTTTTGGCAAAAATACTGGAATAGTTTGCTATTTTCTTCTCCCTGTCATTTCACAGAAGAGGAACCGAGGCAAACAAGATTAAGTGACTTGATCAGGGTCACCCAGCTAGTAAATGTCTGAGGCTGAATTTGGACAGATGAAGATGAATCTTCCTGCCTCTGGATCTGCTATACTACCTAGCTGCCCCACCTTTATTCTCACTCATCCCAAAAGACTTATTGTTATCATATCTTGTCATTTTTGCATTCACATATCTTTCATGATTTCTTTCTAATCATATAGGTACAGCACCAGATCTGTTCCTCATCATCTCTCAATTGACGTATTGAAATGACTTGTAATTGTTCTCCCTGTTTTTATGTCTCTCCCTGCTCCAATCTATTCTTCACTCAGCTGCCAATGTGATATTTCTAAAGTACAATTTTGATCATGCTAGCCACCTGCTCAATAAGTTTCAATTGCTTCCTATGACATTTAGAATTAAATATAAAATTCCTATTTTTATTAAAATATTTATTATCTGGCTCTTCTCATCTTTTCAGTTTTCTTACAATTTACTCCCTTAATGCACTTCAAGGTGCAGTTTCATTGTCCTACTTGTAGTTCCTCAAGCACATTTCTCCATCTCCTCTCTTTATGCTTTTTACTTGCTGTGCCATGTGTGGGATGCTCTGTACACTTATCTCCACATTTTGATTTCTCTGCCTTCCGTTAAGATTCATCTCATGTCCTGCCTTTTGCAGATGATCTCTACAACTACCAGTGTCATCCATATCTTCTCTCAGAGAGTCTTGAATCTATTCTATACATATCTTGTATTCTCCTTGTTATTCATTTATTGTGACCTTTTTGGTATTTTCATTCTTAGATTAGGAGCTATGTAGCACAAAGTCTGGCATACATTAAGCAATTAATAAATGCTTATGGACTGATTTCCACCGACCATTCCTATCAAGCTTGTCTTCTCACTTTTCTCTATTTCATGGCTCAGGTACTTTTTTCCTTTATTCCCTTGAATATACTCCCTTTATCCCCTATATACATCTAAATTCTGACCATTGTTTTGAATCTCAACTCAAAAAATTTCAGAAAAGATTATAGATCATTTTGAAGTAGAGTAGATATGGAAGAAATGAGATATATTAGTCACTGAACAATGGGTAGAATTTTCATAGACAGGTGGGGATAGGAAGACTATTCCTTATTCTTTTCTTGAAATTCTTCTCTTTTTTTACTGTAAAGTTCTTCTTTTATTGCAATATGTAGAGGAACTAAGAAAATTGCCAGTTATTCAATATGTATTTATTAAGTGTCTACTCTATGCCAGGCACAGTAATAAGTACTAGAGATACAAAGAGAATCAAAAGACAGTACCTTCTCTCAAACAGTTTACTTGAATACAGATTATATATTATATTATATCCTATCTAGAGTAGGTCAATTCTTCAAATAATAAAATCTCTGAGTTGGTCAGACTTTGGATTTTACTAATATAACCTGGACCAGAAAGGGAATTTATTTTTAACTTCCCTGGAAAATAGCAATTGATATTCCATTTGAAAATTCACAGGGGCAGGGAACTCACTACTTCTGGAGCAGTCCATTCCATTTTCGTACAACTCTAATTGGATAAAGTAGCGTGTGTGTGTGTGTGTGTGTGTGTGTGTGTGTTTCACCCTTATATCAAACTAATTCCTTTCTCCTGCAGCTTCCACCCACTGATCTTAATTCTGCCCTCTGGGGCAAAGTAAAACAAATATCATCCTTTTTCCACATGACAGGTACTTAAATACTAGAAGACAGCTATTCTGTCATCCTCTAAGTCTTCTCTTATCTAGGCTAAATATCCTGTTCTTTCATATATGGCATGATCTCCAATTTTCTCTTGGTCATCGTCCTTTAGATATACTTCAACTCTTTTATGTCTCTTTCTCAAACTTGGGGCTGAGGCCTGAAGACAATATTGTACATGTAATCAGACTAGGGCCAGCTACCATGAAATTATATGAATTCTCCTTTTAGAGACAATGCTTCTCTTAATACAGCATAAGATCTATTTAGCTTATTAGGTTTAGGTTGCCATGTTATACTCTTGACTTGAACAATGCTTACAGTTCACAAATGTCATTTCATATAGAAACAAAGAAAGAAGGGTTTAAGGTGGTAAATGAAAAAACTGGAGTCAGAGAAATAGGGGGGCAGAGACATAGAAAAACAAAAACAAAAAGACAGACAGACAAAGGAATGGAACCACTTACCTGATTCTGTGGAAAGCAGGGGAGCTGCAAAGAAAAGCAAGCAAGATAATCCCTGCTTAGTTTTATAAATATATATGTGTGTATGTATATATATATATATATATATATATATATATATATATATTTGTATGTATGTGTGTATATGTATATATATATATATATATATATATATATATATATATATATATAGTTTAGATGGTCAAAGATAACATATAAAAGGAAAATGGAAAGTTGGTGGACCTGTGAAAGCATAGGAAGGCTCTGGATAGAAAATGCATTTTTCTGGAAGAAAAGAGTAAAGATGATGGCCTAATTGAATTCTAGTGGAGGCAATATGTCTAGAAATATGCAGGAAGAAATGCTGTGGAGACTTTAACTAGATTAAATGAAATGTTAATGGAATGGAAATATTCAACCACATGTTTAAGTCCTGAGTTGCCCTGAAAGCCACTTAGATAATACAATTTAGGAAAAAGAATATGACTAGGAGATCCCATACTGACCCTTGCAGTTATGAATACATGCCCTTATACTTCCTCTCCCCAAAAATGTATTGAAAGTTTTTCATGTTTCTGTGATTTTCAAAGAGTATAATGGCTTCTTATTTTTAACTGTCATTATCCTAAGTAGCATTGATTCATTCCCTAGACATACTAGCCTCAAAGAAGTATACTGATACAACTTTTAAAAATGCATTACAAACCTGATTTTCATCAAAACCAATATTTCAAGGTATCTGTTACTTTGAATTTTTTTATTGCTATAATTTTTTTTTCCTTTTTAGGTAGTTTCACAACTGCTTTAGAATAATAATTCATGAAGTGGAGCTACAATGGTGGAATTAAAAACAGAAAGTTTTCTGAACTCTCCCTAGTTTTCCTTGAAACAACTTTGAATCACACCTCAAAATGAATTCTGGAACAACAGTATTCAAAGGATGGTGTGAAATAACTTTATAGCCAAAGACAACTTTTAAAAAAATTAAAGGAAAGGTCTGGTTTACTTTGATAAAAGAAGAAACCTGAATTGGTAACCAGTAGGAGACCTCTACCCCCAACACAAATCAGCAGCCAAGGGCCAGTAGGTCCTGACCAAAAGGTCAGGGGCACAAAGGACCATCTGTGAGACCTCCAGGTCTGGTGCAATAGGCTAGTTGTCAGGCCTGACAGTCTTGCAGGCCCCTAGTGCAGCCAGATAAACTAAGCTGGGCAGCCTCAATTCAGTTCAATATCAAAAACCTGGTACCCAGCCCCTTTATTCTCCCTTTTCCCCTCCCCTCCTGCCCTTGCAAGAAGCTTGGGGACAGCTCTTCCTATATCCTAGAAACAGAACTCAATTTTAAAATTCATTAAAAAGACAGAAAATGAGAAATAACAAAAAGGCCTGACCACAAAAAGCAACTGTGGTGATAGGGAAGATTGAAATAAACTCAGAAGAGTTCAACAAGATTAAAACAATGGCATGTAAAGCTTCAAAAAAAAAAAAAGAAATAAGAAATGTTCTTTGGCCCAAAAAGTCCTTCTGGAAGGACTCAAAAAATTTTAGATTAAATAAGAGAGGCAGAAGAAAAATTGGGAAGAGAAATAAGAATTATGCAAGAAAATTGGAAGGAGGAGAAGAAAGCATTCCTTTGAAAAGAATGCTCAAAAATTGAAAAAGAAAACAACCCTTTCAAAAGTAGAATTGGTCAAATGCAAAAAGAGGTATAAGTTAACTGAAAAAAATCTTTAAAAATTTCAGTTGTACAAATAAAAGATAATGATGCTATAAGACATCAAAAATGAGTAAAATAAAATCAAAGTAATAACAAAAAGAAAATATAAAATTCCATGTTGAAAAAACTGACCCAGAAAAGATAATTCAAGAATTATTGGATTATTTAAAAGTCGTGATTTAAAAAAGGAACAAAAGGCCCTGGACAGTTTCTTTTAAGAAATTAGCAAGAAAAACTGCCCTGATATCCTATTTCTAAAAGATAAAATAGTAATTGAAAGAATATGCCAATCACCTCCTTAGAGATCCCAAAATGAAAACTTCCAGAAATATTATATAAAAATTCCAGAACCCTCAATTCAAGTAGAAAATACTACAAGTACTCAGAAAGGAAAAAAAATCAACTATCAGGGAGTCATAATCAGGATTACACAGGATATAGTAACTTCTACATTAAAAATTAGAGGACTTGGAATATGATATTACAGAAGGCAACAGAACTTGCCCCAAAAATCAACTACTTAGAACAACTAAGCATAATCTTGCGGAGAGAGGGGAAATTATGAAATATGGAACTTTCAAACATTCCTGATTAAAAGACTTTGGCTTTTTGGTAAACAAAAATTCAATTTTTAAAATACAAGACACAAGAGAAACATAAACAGGTAAATGGGGGGGGGGGGCAAAAACAAAAATATCTTGCTAAAGTTGAACTGTTTAAATCCTTACATGGGAAGATACACTTTTAAGAAGTTTTATCTCTATTTTAATGTAGACAGAGGGTGAAGGCATAAACTGGCTTATATGTGATTTTTTTTTAATTAAGGGGTGAGAAGATTGCACTGGGAAAATGGACAAGCAGAATGGAGTAAAATATATCACATGAAGAGGGGTAAAAGACCTATTAAAGTGGAGGGGGAAAAAAAGAGAGGTAGGTGAGCATTACTTGAACCTTACTCTCATAATATTTGGTTCTAATATACACACTTAGTTAGGTATAGAAATCTCTCTTCCCTTATAGGGAAGTACAAGGAAAGAGGGACATGAAAAGGGAAAGAACTAATAGAACAGAGGATAGATTTAGGGAAGAGATAGAAGCAAAATACTGATAAAGGGAGACAGTTAAAGGAGAGAGAAAAAACATATAATGGGGAAAATAGGATGAAGAGAAATACAGTTAGCAAAAATGAATATTAAAATTGTTTTTTTATGTGATTGAAAAAATAGTTTTTTTAAAGATAATTTCTTCATAAAAACAGAAAATCAAAATTCATTTTACTGTCTCTTTATTCAATAGCTGATATTCTC
Organism: Sarcophilus harrisii; assembly: GCF_902635505.1. Lineage (NCBI taxonomy): Eukaryota > Metazoa > Chordata > Mammalia > Dasyuromorphia > Dasyuridae > Sarcophilus > Sarcophilus harrisii. The sequence goes on along the minus strand of NC_045426.1, from coordinate 372,923,033 downwards.
CCTAGTCTATGACTTAATCTTCATGTGGATTTATACAATTAAAAAACAGTTCTTAGATTGACTCCTACACATTAACAAACCCTGTCTCCTTCTTGATATTGCTGGGTTTTACTTAGGCCTAAAATGTGACTTTAGGATTGAGAGAAATGCTTGCTATTGGCATGTTGGAAAATAATAAATGCTAGAGGGACTGTGGGAAAACAGGTTCATTGATGTCCTGCTGGTGGATCTACAATGTGTACAACCATTCTGGAAAACAATTTGGAATTATTTATAAAAAATCTCTAAACAGTATTTACCTTTTACCCCAGCTATAAGAGCTTGTAGACCTATATTCTTAAAAGAGATCAAAGAAAGATGAAAAAGTCCTCTTGGTATGAAATATTTTAAGTACCTTTTTGTGGTGACAAAAAAACTGGAAACTATAGGGATATTTCTCAATTGAGGAATGGCTCAAATAAGTTGTGGTATATATATTTTTATAGAATATATAATGCATGGATTTGGATTATTGCATTGTATTATTTATTGAAGAAATGAGGAAATACATGATTTTAAAGTATATGGAAAGATTTATGTGCTGATAAATAGTGAGACTAAAACAGAACAATTTATGCCCTAAAATCAATATTATAAAAATGAACAATTAAAAAAAAAAACTCTTTAAAATGGAGGAATGAAATGAGCAGCACAAGGTGAACAATTTATACAGTAACAAAAGCACTATAAAACAAAATAATTTTGAAAGTAATTAAGATCTATGATCAACCCAATAACCATCTATGATTCCAGAGGACTGATAATGAAATATACTATCCATTAATAAAAGCTAATAGTTAATATTTATATAGCACTTATTATATGCCACACATTATGCTACATGTTTCATCTGATCCTCAAGACAAACCTGGTAGTTTTGTTATTATTATCCCCATTTTACAGATAAGGAAACTGAGAGAAACAGAAATTAAAGGGTCACTTAACTGATAAGTATCTGAGCACAGTTGAACTCAGATCTTGCTGATTTCAGAGCCAAGAATGATATGACAGATTTAAAATATAAAATGATATAGATATATGTGTTGTATACACCCAGACATACAAACATGTGTATAACATGCATATACATGTGTGTGTATAAATGGTAGATGGATAGATAGATGTAGATAGGTGGATGGTTAGATTAAGAGATGTAAATGGCTATCGAGGGAATGTTTTATTTGACTATTTTTATTAAAAGAAATTGCTAAAAGAAAGTGGATAGGCCTTAATTACTTTAAGAATGCATAGAAATATGAGAGCATTACAGATGTAAAATACATTCTCAAGTGAAGTCACTTCGTGGTTAATTTTAATTGTTACAAAAGATCTCTCATGAAGTGGGAATAACTTATAACCTATATGTAATTTAAAAACAAACACATCAATAAAACTTAAAAAAACAAAAGAATGAGAAGATTGTTTTATAGGAATTATTGGCTAACTACAACTACTCCATCTTGTGTCTGCACAGTTGATTTTCTGAACCCCATTGGGGGAATTTACATTGATGACCATCAAATTTCATCTTAGTTGATTCAGCCCATCATTCTAGCCTGTCAAGATCTTTATGGATCTGAATTCTGTCATCCATCGTATTAGTTATCCTTTCCACCTTCATACAATAGCAGATTTGATAAGCATGACATCTGAGCCTTCATCTAAGTTCTGATAAAAATATAACACCATCCAGAGCCATTCCTGAACAGAATTTTCCCTGATTCATATATAGAATCCCCAACGTATGCTTGTCATTGCCTGAAGTTCCATCCTCCATCAAATATACATATATAGTAACCTTTCAATATATCCTTATCTTTAAGGGTTAAATTGAAAAGCATAAAAATTGGCTAATAAAAATCCAGGCCACTAAGAATAGCACACTTTGGCAGATTTTGCTTTCCCTGGGGGCAAGCACCTTTCCATTTCTCTGTGACTTTCAAAAATACATTTGGTCACTCTATTAATTCTCTTCATTCCCTGGGTATTTTATTGTCTGGCCTTACTGATATAGGTTGGCACAAGTTTTACAAGCAATCCTTACTTGATTTTCATCGATACAAATATTTGCAAGAAATCTATTACTTTGAAATTTTCCTTTGCTGCTAATTTCTTTTCTTTTTTTGGGCAGCATCATTGCTGCTTCAGAATCATAATTCATTTTGCTGCTTCTTGACTTATTAATGAGCTGACATTCTCTCTGTTCTACCTTCCTCCTGTTAGATTTTTGGACAAAAGAATAAGAAAACTAAATAGAAGCAGTTTTCAGGCTTCAAGCCCCATGGCAGACTTTAACCCCACATGCAAAATAAAAAAGATGATAAATGCAAAGTTCCACACAGATCAGGTGGGGGGGGGGGGGAGGGGCAGTGCCACTTATTACTAAGAGCTGACATTTGTATAGGATTTACTTTAAGGTTAGCAAATAATCAACAATCTTGTGGAAAAGATATTTCAGCTATCATATTTTACAGATGATAAAGCGAGGGATGGAGATATTGAAGGAACCCATAGCCACATATTTAGAACATTCATGTAGCCACTCCACTGCCTCCAAAACTAGAGTTCTTTCTACTACAGCATGTTCCCTTCCCTAAGTTTCCCTGAGGTTCCCAGATCTGGTTTTCCCTCTTTACCCCCAAAATGGAGAAAGGTGTTGGGAGGATGACGTGAGCCCATATTCACAATTCTGTATAGCATGCTGGACTGTGTTTTCCAATTGGGGTATGGGGGTGTGGGAGAGCAGAAGGCAGGGGAGCCATCCTATCTGTAGTGTATTTGGGAGAAAGACAATAGAGTCGGGTACTTCTTGTGTTCTTTTGAGGAAGGTCAGAGTTTAAATCTGGGCAAAATCACTTAAGCTTGTTTGCCTCAGTTTCCTTATCTGTAGAATGGGGAAAGAAATGGTAAACCACTCCAATATCTTTGCCAAGAAAAACTCAAATAAGATCACAAAAAGTTGGACACAACTGAAATAACTCAAGAACACCACCAGGTAATTGAGGCAAAATAGAAAGTTTTAAGTTTATAGTTTTGCTTTTTTTCCCCTCATTCTCTACATCTGATCTAGATGCAAACCCGACGGGTTAGAAAGCTTGACTACTACAAAGAATTAGTCCCATGCTAATGTTAATCATGTGCAGACTAGTTTTATTAAAAAATATCAGAAACGCTCCTTTGGTCCCAAATATTTCCCAATGAGTTTGCCATAGCTTACTTTAACACTTCAAAGTCCTGTAATTTCAAGGCTATGCATATTCTTTCTGCTGACACCAATCAAGGCCCTTCTCTGTTTTAGCTGGCGATCTTAATGAGTTATTGTGGCCAAAAAATTAATTGCCCTGTGGCCAATCTGTGTCATCAGCTTCCCCAGATTTAGGGAAGCTGGTCCTCAGATGATAAACATGCAGCATGTTGCCAGCCCATACTGGAATCTGGCCATTCTTGTTTGATTAGAAGCAGCCAAAACTTGAGTTCCACTGGCATAGCAGTGAAGAATAAAGTTACTGCCAAACTACAATGAGGCAATCTTGGAAAGGATGATTTTGACCTCTAGAGATTAATTTCAGAGTCTCATATAAAAATTCAATTGTGCCCAAAGGAATAATAAAGAAGAAGAAGAAGAAGAAGAAGAAGAAGAAGAAGAAGAAGAAGAAGAAGAAGAAGAAAGAAGAAGAAAGAAGAAGAAGAAGAAGAAGAAGAAGAAGAAGAAGAAGAAGAAGAAGAAGAAGAAGAAGAAGAAGAAGAAGAAGAAGAAGAAGAAGAAGAAGAAAACTTGGATCTATTTCATTCGTGTAGATCAGGGTTCAGGAAACTATGACCCATAGACCAAATTCAGCCCGATTCATGTTTTAATTGTTGTTGGTTGTTTTTTTTGTTTTGTTTTGTTTTGTTTTTAACACAGTCTATGAGCTAGGTATACTTTTATATTTTAAAATAAAATGTAATATTATTTCAAAATGTAAAAAAGTTCTTAGTTTGGGTTAGTATCCAAACAGGGCCTGGTTATAGTTTACTGATACTTGATGTAGATAATTATAATGCTTATGATGGTGATGGTGACTAATATTCATACGGTACCTTAGACTTTGTAAGACATTTTACATACATTCATCTATGTAAGTCTCAGCCCAAGTGATATTATTGCCATTTTATATAAAGAAATTAACATTCAGAGAGACTGTGTCTTACCCATGGTAATTGCATAGGTAACAGAAGTGGTTTTTGAACCCATGTATTTACTCAAAATCCAACATTCAAATCACTACTCTATTATTGTTGTTGTTTTTATTGTCATTGCATCATTATTCTTCAATTATGCTTAAGCAGGGATTCATTTATCTGGGTGTTTCCAACTGACATCCATAGATAGATGAATGGATAGGCAGATCCAGACAGATAGATAGATGAATGAATAGATAAATAGATAGATAGATAGATATGGATAGATAGATAGATATGGATAGATAGAACCATTGGAGTGGTCATTTTTGCAACAGCCTCAGAGAAAGGAAAAGGCTTAAAAAAAGAGGTACTCAGAAGGGATGGCTTTTCAATGGTATAGTATAGGGATCATCATGAAGCCCTGAGATACGCAAAGGATCTGGAGGAAGGAGCGACACTATAGGGCAATGGGAGCAAACTAGTCTATTATTCCCTCCTTCAAAGTTTTACTTAATTACTGGAGTTACATAGCAGGAACAGCATACTAGAAAAAGGCCTAAAGGGGAAATAGAACCACAAATGAGAAATAGGCATAAGCTACCTGTTGGTCCCAATAAAGGCAAAGTAGCTCTTTTGAACAGGCAATCCCTTGGACAAGAAGGGAATTGTCTTGATGGCATGGTGGGGAGAGGCCAGTCTCAGAGCAACACATTCACTTTGGACACCTTATAAAGATGTTGACAGACCCGAGAGAGTTCAGAGAAGAGCAGTGAGATTATTACAGGGGCTGGAGGGATTGATTTATGAGGAAAGATGGGAAAAGCTGCACTGTTACCGTTTGGATAAATGATAGCTAAGGGAAGCATAATGGTATCTATAAATATTTGTAGGGCAGAAACAGAAAGAAGAGAAAGGGATTTGTGTGCTACTGATAGAAGACAATACCCTTACCTTTCCTCCACTGAACTATCAGGAAAAACTTTGTGACAGCAACATCAGAGAGACAGGGGGAAAAAAAGCCCAAAGGAAAAAAGGTGAAAAGGATAGTCTACATTCTGTCACCCTGATTACATTTCAAACTTATTTCATACAGCTCTCTAAAGCATATGTTACATTCCACCGATTGTTCCCTTCCTCCCCCAAACACCCTATCATTTCTTATTTCCCAAAATTGAAGATAAGCCTTCCATCTCCCTCTTGACCTATTGAGTTTTCATTCATCCTTTGAAGTTAAATTCTAATGTCACATTCTTCAGAAATCTTTCCCTAATAATAACAAACTTTTCTTCCTCAGATGTCACATATCATTTTTGTTTATATGTTTCTGATGCATTTAAAATATTTTCATGTCATAATTTACCCTATATGTGGAGACAGAAAATCTGGATTTAGTTTTGGAATATTATTGTTCTATAAGAAAGTCAGTAGTATGATTTCAGAAAGGACTGGAGAAACTTGCATGAACTGATGTTAAGTGAAGTGAGTAGAACCAAGAGAACATTGTACACAGCAACAACAAGATTATGTGATGATTAATTCTGATGGACATGGCTCTTCAACAGCAAGATGATTCAGGCCAATTCCAATAGACTTGTGATGGAGAGAGCCATCTCTACCCAGAGAGAGGACATTGGGGACTGAGTAGAGATCACAACATTGTATTTTCACCTTTTTACTGTTGTTTGGTTGCTTTTTTTCTCATTTGTTTTTTTTTTCTTTTTGATCTGATTTGGAATACAAGGTTTTGCAAAAGTGAATGTAGAAAACTATCTTTACATATATTTTGAAAATAAAAAGCCATTGATTAAAAAAAAGGAAAAATAATAAAATCTGGATTCAGGCTTGCTAAATGGAATGGAAGGTGATTACACAAAGTTGTAAAGCCCAGATTAAATTCAATGAGTATAACTATACAGGTCACATTTCCCTCAGCCTAAAATGAGCCTGAACTGTGTATTGGGAGAGGAGGAGAGAGATGGATGTCTCCATAAAAAAAATGAGAATGGAAAATTATCTTTACAACCTTTTGTTAATTTACTTAATTTCACAAGTGCCCATTTACACTCTTGAGACATAACCTTGAGTAAAGTCTTTGTTGTCACTCTCCCAGTTTTCCTCATTGTTTCCAGAGTCTTCCTCTCTTCTCCCTTCTATTCCTAGGGGCTTCCAATAAAACCTCAAGTATTATACAAGGTTCAAGTCATTCATACCTTCTGCATGGTTCTCATTAATGATCCATAGGAGATTTTTTTTTCAATTTCCCCTAAAACTCCTAAGACTCTAAATGCTACTAACATTGATTGGGTGATTCTTTGAAATAAGTGTTTTGGTGTTCTTTTGTACACTTATCTTTTCTGCTCAACAATACTGTAAAAATGGAAAGCATTCAGAAGAGAAGCTTTAGGATGCCCCCTTTAAAAGGTTTCCTCCAGTTCTTAAACCTCTGTGATTCTCTAAATAGGGATATGTTTCAAGATTCCAGCACACCATCTAGTAGAATACCTTACCCATAGTAACGATGCAAGAAATGTTTTCTGGGTGGCTGATGCTCTCCCCTCACTTCTTGTGAAGTGAGCCACTGGGCTTCTCCACTCAGCATCACTAGGTAATTAGCTTAAACCAGGATGACTTCCCCTCTCAAAGGGAGTACTGGCTGAGGAGATTCCAACCTGCCACTGGTGGGTCTTTCATTGTGATTCAAATTATTCAGAACATAATAGAGGATCTCCCACTTGGGACCTGAGGGTTCCGGTTACTACCATTTCTTATCAGATGGTTAGCATCCTTGTGTCATTTTGAATTCAACCAGAATGAATTGGACTCCTGGTGCCCATGTTGAACCCCCTTGACCCTGGGTGTGAGCAGAAAGTAGACCAAGGTCACCACAAAAACTGGGCACTAAAACATGCAAAGCCTGTATCACTTGTGGCAGCTGCAGTTAGTATGGACGATTGGTTTGGATGGATAAAAACAGATTTCCCAAACCAACTGTATTCAATGCAACATATTTTTCATATGTTTAATGGAACAGAAATTTTTATTTTATCCGACATTTATGGGCATTACTAGTGTTCTGTGGAGGGAGGAGAGACCTGGTGGGGAGAGATAGCAGGTGTAGGAATCATATTATTTTTATCATAAGATTAGGGTTCTCTGCTATTTCCTCCCCAAGGCTCCTTTCCCCTCCTCCCTGTATAGAAAAAGGCAAGATTATAGATGGAGGTTTCTGCTGTACAAAGCTCAGGCTGCTTAGTTAACCCTTCCTCCTGAGCCATCTAGGCACCAGAGATCCCATTATTTAATGCTAATGTCTTGTTGTTCTAGTGCCTGGCACTGGGAGATCCAGATTCTTGGCTCTGTAACCCCAGGCATCAGCCAAAGCAATAAAGAAGAGACAATTCTTCATTATCATCCCTGGATGATTCACAGTGACAATGAAGGGCCATGCTGGAGGTTTGTTTGTCTTTTTTTATTTAGGACATTTGTGTGGAGCTTTGCAGTTTTTATTTAGGACATTTGTGTGGAGCTTTGCAGTTTTTTCACAAACATCTCATTTGAGTCTTCTTACATCTCTGTTCAATATTCAACTCATCAAGCTATGATTTTGTTTTATATTTTAAAGTAACATGTTTTGTGATTTGCTGTATATAAAGAAGATCACAATACTTATTTAGTTGTGATTTGATGACGATTAGGTTTTGTTCTCTAATCCTCCTAAAGATTAGTAGTTAATGGATCAGAACTCTCAGATTATTTGAAAAAACTAATGGGACCCTGAGATAAAAGTATCTTCTTTCTCTTTATTTTTTTTTTTTTTTTGCTTTCTTTTCTTCTCTCAGACTTTTATTGTAGTGATTCAATTACCTCCTATGCAAATTGAAGAGTTTGGACTAGGTAAAGGGCAGATCGGAATAATGGAATTAAAATGGCTTTAGAGTCAGAGGGCCTGTTTTCATTCTACTTCAGCATCTAAATCTTGGCACTCTCAATTATAAAATGAGGGGGACTGGAATAGAAGACATCTAATGTCCATTCCAGTCCTGAATCTAGGATCCTACAGCCCATTGACTTCTTTCTAGCCCCAACTTGCTCTTTCTGTCACTTAATATATTTTTTTGAATATTTCATAGTAACTACCACAGTATTAGCACATAGATACCCGATAAATATTTATTAAATTAAAACAAACTATTAAGTTATAAATAATAATTCTGATAATAGATAACATTTACATATTGCTTTTTAAGATTTGAAAAGTATTTTATATGCATTACCTCCATCTTCTTCTTCACAAGATCCCTTTGAAATAAGTGCCTTGATTATCCTCATTTTATAAATGTGGAAACTGAGTCTAAGAAAATTCAAGGGCTTTGACCAGAATCTCATAAGTTTTTAAAAAATTTGTTTTCAAGTTACAGATTTCTCTAGTCTCTCAAATATATGCCAGAGTTCTCTCATAGAGTAAACCTTAGGTATGCCAATTATTCCTCATCTCTACTTTTAGTAAAATATTGAAAATCATGCATTGTGTCAAAGTTAATGGCATTTTGTATTTTATTTGTGTATAAAAGGTACAACTTTATACAATCAAATGAGGAGCAAAATATTTTGAAAGTTTGTAGAAGTTTCATAGCTCTATTTGTTAATCTTGCATTAAATATTTCTAGCTCATCATTCTCTTTAATGTTATGACTAAATATTTTGGATCACTGGAAATGTATGATTACAGAATACAAGAGCTTAAGAAATCTCAGGCAAAAATATAGTCCGAACTCTTCACTTTTCAAGAAAAAAAATTAAAAACTGAGGTCCAAAATAAGTAATTTATAATTATGGAATTATTGATTTAGAGCTGGAAAGAACCTAATCCAAATCCATTATTTTGCAGATGAGAAAACTGGATCAGAGAAGTTAAATTAATTTAATCAAGGTCAAAGGGGTAGTAAAATATAAGAGTTTGATTATGAGCCCGAGAACCTGTGATTCTAAATCTGTACTTTCCAACTATTCAAGATACATCTAAGGTCCTGATCCTGGATCCAGTGTTCTTTCCAATACTCTATCACTGCTTCCTTTCTTTGTTATATAGAAGACAGATGGAAGATTTAGGCTTGTTTTACTTTACACTGAAATTTAATTGAATTTCCCTAGTCTTAAGAATGAGACTAAAAAGTCAAAGAGGAGTAGGTCACTCTGGATGATGTTCATTATTCTGAATTTAACAAATTAATAAATTCTAGGAGATTTTTAAAAATTTATCTTCTTAGTATCTCTTCTCTGTCTCTTTCTCTATCTCCCTGTTTCTTATCTCTCTGTTTTTGTCTATCCTGTATGTCTCTCTTTTCTCTTTGTCTTTTTCTCTTTCTGTTTCTGTCTCTCTACGCATCTTTCTCTTTCTGTCTCTCTCCTCTGTATGTGTTTCTGTCTGTCTCTTCTGTCTGTATATCTCCCTGTTTCTCTGTCTCTATCTTTCTGTCTGTCTTTCCCCATTTCTCCTCCTTCTCCTCCTCCTTCTCCTCCTCCTTCTCCTCCTCCTCCTCCTCCTCCTCCTCCTCCTCCTCCTCCTGCTCCTCCTCTTCCTCCTCCTCCTCCTCTCCTTCTTCTTCTTCTTCTTCTTCTTCTTCTTCTTCTTCTTCTTCTTCTTCTTCTTCTTCTTCTTCTTCTTCTTCTTCTTCTTCTTCTTCTTCTTCTTCTTCTTCTTCTTCTTCTTCTTCTTCTTCTTCTTCTGTTGGATTCCTGCTCTCTCATTCTCTCACTTTCTCTCTACATATTTTATTTTTTCTCTTTTAAGCTACAACAAGGACTTAGAAGAATGAAATACTGTTCTTGGCTCAAAGAGCAGTAGGCTAGCATACTGCTTGTTCCTTCCAGACTGGCTCTGCTATAGGAAACAGAATGACTTGAAGCTTGTGTTCATATCACAGATGCTGAGCAGGTGAGCTTTAAAAAATGGGATTTCATCTGAATAATTGGTCAAGCTACATATGACCACCCAGCTTACACATATACACAGAGAGAGAGAGAAAACACACAGACACACATTTCTGACTCCAACTACAATGAGTGATCACTTTGAATACAAATTAAAACAATTGGAAATTATGAGAATTAAGCAATCTCAATGAATGACTAAGCTTTCCCTTTCTGAACATTTTCTTCCATATTAGCCATAACCATGAACTCTTCATTAATAGAAATGAGTTCATTGTTACTATCCACAGGGGGAATCTATTGGATGTGTGACACTAACTTCCCACCTGATCAGGAAGACAACTTATTCTTAATGCAAGTACTTTCTTGGGAACTTAAAAAAATGTTTATGTCTCCTTTGGCTTCCTGAATACGAAGCCTACTGCAATGCTCAACTTTCAAATGTTCACATATTTTCCGTGTATGGGATGTTTATGTCATCAGATAATTTCTGGATGATTACTGTTTTTAATAACCATTTAATTACTATATTAATCAGAAATGTCCTTTTGGCTCATGGAAAGCACCAAGGGACAGAAGTAAGAAACAAAGATATTCATGTAGCATCCACTTGGAGGAAAAAAAATATAAAATAAAATCTGTGCTTTCAGGTTGAAAGATATCGAAGAGCAGTTGCTAAATTTAGTGTAAAGAATAGAAAATTTGGGGGAGGAGAGAGGAAAATCTGTCTCTAGCTACTTAGAGTTCTGTCATACTACAGAAAGATTAGACTTGTTTTCCATTATTTCAGAGGACAGAGCCATAAGACAGTGGTAGTAACTTCAGAGGGGTGGATTACATCACAACATAAGGCAATTTTTTTTGAATAAAAAATTATCCAGAAGAAGATTGTTATCTCAGAAGGTAATAAGCTATTCATTAGTCATGGTTCCAAATCAAATGACCACCTAAGAGAATATTGCAGTGGGAATTCCAGTTTAGAAATAGTTTGGACAAGAGAATCACAGGAAATAAGGTAGAATGGACCTTAGCAATCATCTAATCAAACTTGTGAATGTTATATATAGACTTACTACAATTTCTAAACTAGAGTCCCCATTCATCGTACTAAGAAGGGATATATAAGAATATATCATTATTCCTCGAAGTTGTGCTTTCTCTAAGGCTACTATAATGATACATATTGAAGAACAACAAATCATCTTGGATGTCAGCCATGGACAAGAGGAAATAATGATTTTTTTCAGAGCAAATTATTCAGAGTGGGGACCATGAATTGGAAATTTCTAACTTAGATATCATAGAAATAATAGGATCTCAGGTTGAAAAAGACCAGTATCTCCTTCAAAAGGTACCAGATTTAAATTCAGAGGGCCTGGATTTGTATCCTAGATCTACTATTTACTATCCTTGTGACTTTGGGCATGCAATTTTCTCTCTCAGTTTCAATTTTGTAGTCTCTAAAATGAACAAGTTTGATTAGATGATTTTTATGTTCCTTTCCAGATATTTGTTGGGATTCCTTACCTTTTTTTTTATCAAATTGAATCTCCTTTTTAAAAAGGAATACAAAAGTGTACAATGATTCTGACAACTTGTCATTCCAATTACATCATATTCATGTACGCATATATGTTCCATAATCTCAACCTTCAATTTCATCAATTGCATCATTACCATACATAGTACAATGTCAATTTGGAAGGAAACCTCCAGTGGAATGCCAATGGCATCTGTCTTGGAATGTTATCTGACATTGTTGTCAATGATATGGGTAAAGGAACATACACTAGTTATCAAATTTGAAGTTGATAAAAATTTGTTTTGGCTAATAGTTTGTGAGAATCAGGATTTTAAAAGATATATTGACATGCTAGAACATGGGGCTGAATTAAGTAAAATGAAACTTAATAGGGATAAATGTAAAGTCTTACTTTTGGGTTCAAAAAGTTTTCTTTAAATATATAAGATGATGGAGGCATTGGTAAATAGTAGTTAGCCCAAAAATGATCTGGGAGATTTAATTGGCTTAAATATGTGTGTGTGTATTTATATCAACACATATCTCATATATATCAACAGCAAAATGGCTGATCCAGATAGTGTGTGCAATCTTAGGTCACATGAAAAAATACATAGATACATAGTATAGTGTTCTATACAAGGGAAGTAATTGTCATAAGACAGTAAGATATTAGACATAAGAAAAGGAGATATACTCACATTCTTTCTCTCTCTCTTCTCTCCTCTTACCTTCTTTTTCTGTCCCTCCCTCTCTTTTCTTCTTTCCCTTTCCCCTTCCTCTTTTTTCTTTTTCTCTTTCATTCAATTTCTTCCTCTTTCATCTAGAGGAAGAGAAAAGGTAGGATGAGGAATAATTACTGTGGACTTCTTCTGCTCCCCCCCCAAAAAAAAATGGATATTTCCTTAAGACAAGTACAATTATATTTTCTGTGTCTGTGACTAGACAGTGCTAGCATAACTTCCCTTTCAGAATGATTTTGATGGACAGTCTCTCTTTTAATGTACAAATAATCTTTATGACCCTGGTAAGTAAGTCTGATGATACTCAGCTGAGCAATGTACCAGAACTGAAATTTCCATCTACTTGATGTTTTACACAAGGGCTTTGATGAAGTCACTGTCACCTGCTATTAACTTAATATCAAGTCTTAATAGGGTCCTTTTCTTTCCATCTCCACACTGTTGGGGTCCAAATTAATTACTAAGTAAAAATTCTACTATATAAATCCTTGCTTGGTTGGGAGGGGGGAAAAGTTTCCAACCTCATCTAAGAGCTTAGAGCTGAGAGTGAAAGAAGTATTGAGGAGCATTCTCCAATTGAAAGGTATGCACTTTCAAGATTTTTTTTTCCCTACCACAAAAGTCCTGCTGCTATGTGAATATTTTCCTATGTATTTCTTTCTGTGTCTGAGCTTCTTTTGGTATATACTCAGAAGTGAGACTTTAAGACTGAAAGGTATAAACAATTCTAACTTCTCTAAGAATTGCAAATTATTTTTCAGAATGGTTTGACCACCAATTCTGTATTAATATACCCATTTTCCTCCAGTCCTTCTACTTTTGTCCTTTTGCCATCTTTACCAATTTGTCAGATCTCAATGAAACTTCAAAGTTGTTTTGTATTTTGGTGATTTGAAACAATTTTTCATTATATGTTAATGCTCATTTGTTAATGAATAATGTCAAATGCTCGTTTGAAAACTAATTTTTCATATCTTTTATCCACATTGTGAAAAGCTGAAGAAATTGTAGCATATGACAGTAATTGGATAGAATTATATTGTAAGATACGATGAATATGAAAAATACAGAGAAACATGGAAATATGTATATGAACTGCTACAGAATTAACTAAACCAAAACAGAAAAATAAATATGCAATAACTACAAAAATATGTCAAAAGACCACAAAAGCAAACTCTAGTACTATTTAATTATAACAACTAATTCTACCTTCTGAAAAGAGATGGAAAAAATGTACCTTTTAATAAAGGATTTCTTATTGAGAAATGCTATATATGTTGCCAAACTTAGTTGAGCTATGTTATTTGATTTTCTTAAACTTTTGTTTATTATAAGGAAGGATTCACTCACTGAGAGAGGTTGCTTAGGAGGGATGACTATATAAATGTCTTCAAGTGCAAATATGTGTTCATGTTTATGATGTTAAAATAAATACCATAAAAATCTATTTTAAGTAAAGGAATATTCAGAAAGAACTTTCTGAAGCAACATAAAGACTTTGAGTTTATCAAAAGGATCTTAAGCAAGATTCTTCTTTCCTAAGTATAGTCTCTTAACTTCTTCATTGTTTGAGTACTGGCCCTCACAAGAAACTTGCTTTCAATGCACGCTTTTAGAGGTTTTAGACTTCCTGGGTAATCTTAGCAAATCATTTTCCTTTGTGATTTTCAGTTTGTTTGTCTATAAAATGAAATTGCTGAGTTAAATTATTTCTAAGCCCTCTTCCAGCTCCAAAACCAACTCCATATCATGTTACTATGATCCGAAGGCCTCTCCCCATAGAAACAACTAGACCTGCCATCAGTGCTTTTTGGATTAAACTTATTTGTCTCTTAAATAATGATCTTCTTGGAACAGACATGTTGTATTGTGAGTTGAGATATGTGCATATTGGATGATTCATGTAGATTTATTTAGGGGAATAATAAAAAACAGTTTTCAATGGGAATGCTTTGTTAGAAGTCTTTCTCTGTCATTCTTATACTTGATCAATTCTAGTGCTTATTACCTCAAGGATTAAATATAAAGTTCTCTATTTAGCATTTATATGTTTTTTTTTCATAATCTGACACTTTGCTACCTTCCTTCCTACCTTTCCATTTTCTCCTTTACTCTTTCCCATAAACTTTGCAATGTAGTTATCCTAATCAATTTATTGTTCCTCCTACCTATAACATTCTACCTGCTATCTCTGCATGGGCTGGCCCTAATGGATAGAGTGTTCTCCTTCCCTGTCTTTTAGCTTCTCTAATACTACTTGTTAGAGGAGACATCAATTGGTCCCGCAGGTCCTAATACTTCCTTCTGAGATTGCCTTCCTTCTAGTCTGTACATACCTTGTAAGTATCTCATTATTAATTAGTTTTCTCCCTCATTATAAAGTGAGTTTTTTGAGGGCAGGGAAGAGTTTGGTTTTGTTTTTTGCTGTTTCATACCCTTAGAACTCATCACAATGCCTGGCATTTAATAAGTACTTAATAATTTTTTTATTAATTTATTGAAATAAGGATTAATTCAAGTAATGGTCTAATAATACTCTCAAGGAACATGGATTAATGGATAGAGGTCAGAATTTGAAGTTAGAAAATCTGAATTCGAACCCCAGCCTTCCTACTTACTACTTATGTGAACTTGAAAAATCATTTGTCAGATTCGTGTCTCAGTTTGCTCATCTGTAAAACAAGGAAATCTGAAATAGATGAAATCTACAATCCTTCCCATTCTAAATCTTATAACCCTCGGATCTTCATAGGATCATTCTAATGCTAACTAAAGGGAAAATAAACCAATATCCCCAATACGATTGAACTGTGACCAGGTTCTATAGAGAAAATAGAATATATAATTTTTATAGTAAGAATTAATATCTAATATTCTATAAAATTGAGCTCACATTTAGCCTCAAGTACTAATTAGCTGTATGACCCTAGGCAAGTCACTTGGGCAGCTAACTGGCATAGAGAATAAAATGCTTCTCCTGGAGTTATGAAGACCTGAGTTTGAAGAAGCAGGAGCAATAGTAGCAATAGAAGTCACAATAGTATAAGTAGTAGTAGAAATAACCACTCTTTGCCTCAGTTTCTTCATCTGTAAAAGGAGGGGTTTGGATTGATAGATTTTAAAATCCTCACGGTTTTCAATCTATGATGCTATGATGTCAAAGTCACCAGTTTTTCCTTTTCAATCACACTAAATTTTAAGTCCATCTGCTGCCTGGATTTTGTTCCATAAGCCACCTTAATATAATTACTACTTTTGACATATAACAATTGAGGACTTCTTATATACAACATACAACTATG
The DNA here is from genome assembly GCF_902635505.1 of Sarcophilus harrisii. NCBI lineage: Eukaryota > Metazoa > Chordata > Mammalia > Dasyuromorphia > Dasyuridae > Sarcophilus > Sarcophilus harrisii. Next base: position 372,907,329 of record NC_045426.1, on the reverse strand, counting down.
GAATTTATAATTTCTGCTTTCAAGAAACTTACAGCCTAATAGAAGAGTTGATGCATTCACAAATAACTATATGGCATTATTATATAATTGCTATGAAAATGTCATCCCCAAAGAACATAGGAAATCAAAGGATAAGTTACCATCCCCAAGAACTTCCCCCAAATTCTTTAACATGACACCAATAGCACTCCATTGCCTACTATTCATCAACATGGATTCATTGCTATATCCCCTCATGATTTTAACATACTATGAAAACCAAGACAATTCAATTCAATTTACAAAAAAATACCCACTATTTATCCCACCCTCACATAAGTAATAAGGAATATGACGAAAGAGGCCATAGTGACTCTTAACATAATAACAAGCATTTATGTGGTGTTTTGAGGTTTGAAAAATGCTTTACAAATATTACCTCATTTTATACTCAACAACAATCCTGGGAGATAGGTGTAATCATGATCTGATCTCCATTTTACACATGAGAAAACAGAGGCAAATAGTAGTTAAATGATTTACCCAGGTCACAGAGATAGGAAATGTCTGAAACTAAATTTGAACTCAGATTTTCCTGAAACTATCAACTTTACCATCCATCTGCCTATAAACTAACATGAAACAATTAAAGAAGAATACAACATTGAGTAGTAGAAAGAAAGTAATCCAGATGGGAAACAACAGCATGGCCCTTAACTTTTGTATGTGTGTGTCCTTATCTATAAATGAATGAGTTGGACAAGGGGATCCTAAAGACCATTCAAGCTCTCAAATTCTATAATACATTATAATAGTACAGTATAGTATAGGTGGAGAGATTAGAGTCTTACTTTCTACCATGAATTCAATATGTAGCTCCAGGCAAGTCAATTGTACTTACTTTGCTACATTTTCTCAATCTGGAAAATTGAGCTAATAATATTTGCCAACCACCTCTTAGACTTTGGTAAGTAAGTAGAACAAGTCAATGTTTATACAGGAGGCATAGTGATATAAGGTGTCTCTTTGAATGAAAAGAGTCCCAGCCCAGTTGCAAGTTATGACTCTGATTATTTTGATAAATACAGGATCCTGAAATTGGTGCTTGGAAAGGAAAAATTGGCTACTGTGCTTATTATTTTTCTCCAGCAAGGAGTGAACACAAAATTCTGGACAGATGTTGATGAAAGACTCTTGAAACCTAGTTCTGGTCTCCTTTCTCCAGACTGTAAGGTGATATTGGCATTTCTCTGGGTGTGAACAAAAATACCTCAATTTCAGCAATGTCGGAGTAAAACCATGCATTAGTGCTCTTTGTAATGTCAGTCCATCTCTGGAACTAAACTACCTTTTTAGTTTAAGGTTCTTATTTACTTAGTTTATGTTTCTACTTAGTATGAATACACAATTCCCATTCACCTCTGCTTCTAAACAAGTTCCAAACTTGAAACCATCACTCCCCAACAGAATCCAATTGAAACTTTTGCATTTGTCCCAATCCCATTGCTGACTTCATCTATTTAGGGAAGGGTCTTTGTCTTACAAAATCTAAAGTACCATATCATAGGAAGATTAGGCCACTGTGGGACATCAAAGTGGAAAAAAGTTTAAGCAGCACCTGCATCTTTGTAAAATCAGTCTCCTTTATGAAGCGCTCCATAGCATCAGGATTGCAGGAAACAAAATATAGTGGTACTTGATTGAACTTTTATTTCTATCAAGTTATTCACTAAAGTCAGATAATGGGAAAGTGTTGCTATTGCAGATGCACAGTTATGATGAGAGGGAAACTTGGATTCAAGAATCAGAAGACCTAAGGTCAAATCCTTACTCTTATGCTCATGACTTTTATGACACTGAATAAATCTTTTAACTTCTTACAGTTCAATCTCCTTATATAAAGGAAGAGGTTAGAGTTCCCTTTTATTTCTGGGTTTATTCTCTTATAGTTCCAAGAAAAGAATGTGGTTGGAAACTGTTTGAGGGTGGAAGATATGATCTAAAAAAAAATAAGAAAAAAAAATTTAAAAAAAGTAAAAAAAAAAATTTTAAAAAAATTAAAAAAAAGGAAGATATGATCTAGCAACAGATATATCTGAGGTGTTTACTCCTGAGCCTTTGACAATTTTGTCATTGTGGCGAGTAGAATAAGATATTTCTTAGTGAATCTAAGACCTGTTAAGGTCTAGATTGTGACTTTTGATTCCTCAATGTTCATAGCATATTAGGAGAAGTAAGTGATAATGAAGTAGTGGTCAGATTCCTCCCAGCATCAGTAGAATCATCATTTTCATCATTGGAACAGATAAAATAACATGAACAATGCAGTTCAACAACAAGCAACAGAGGACAATCACTGTATTGCAACACTGTGTTAATATGTTATAAGGAATATGCATACTCATAGTCATAGAGTTTATATATATATATATATATATATATATATATGAAAGAAGAGCAAAATAAGGCCTAGAAAAGGAAAGTAATTGCTCCCAAATCACATATTGTTTTTAAAAATGTATATTTTATATATTTAAGTAGTTTTAAAAATACATTTATTTTTACCACATATTACAGGTAGTTCAAACTCCTACTATTGTCACCTTTGTGACAAAACACATGCACAATTTAACAAAAAAGATACAGATGGCAAGATGGACAAATTATTTTTTTTAAAGCAATAAAACATAGTATTGCTTAGAAAAGCTTCCAATAAAAATATTGAAAATCACATATCTATAATCAGTGCAGTGATTACATGAATGAATGAATGGATGAATGAATGAAGGAATGAATGAATAGGATTTCCCTCCTGTGATGGAGGTTATAATGTGTCGGTTCATCTATTACTTTGGTTCATATCCTTTAGTAAATCTTCTCAATACATCTGACCTGTAGGGATTATTCTTCCAAGTGTTTTGACATTGCATGAATATCAAAGTATATCATGAATTTCCTAATACTTGCTACATGACCAAAAACTTTTTTCTTGTTGTTATTGATTATTTATTTGTTTTGCTTTCCCTAGTCATTCACTATTAGGGTGACGATTTTTATGAAAAGTTCTAGTGCTTAAGGAAAGAAATCCAAATTATCTTGAAAATTAGACTATTATTCTATTACAGTTTCCAGATAGCCAGTTACTACTGTATATATTACAATTTATTGTTTCATAAATTATCTTGCAGGATGATGAAAAAGTTGGGGGCAAACATTATCCATAGTTATCCAACTCTGATCTAATGCCCCCAATACATAATGCAGAATTAAATACATAGCAAATATTCAGTAAATATTTGATGATTAGCTACTAACTTTAAAGAATGTGAAGTCTCATGCAATTCTTGAATATAAGTGCATAATAATGATGAAAATAATAATAAGAATAGACATCAACAGACGAAATAGCAATTATGTTTCATTTCTGAAAATAATTACTTGCCAGCATAACAACAATGAGTTGAATTAGACAATTACAACAGAATAAGTAGAAAACAACAATTATTTGACCCATTTCCAGAAAATGCTGATCACTTCCAAAGATATATCCTAATTTCAATCATCGATTAAATTAACTCATTATATAGGCTACATTCTTCATGCCAATTTTTTTTTAGTATAACCCAAATATCCTTGAGATTGGTTATTTCTTTTGGCCAATGAAAAAACACTCCTCAACATTTCTAGCAAACAAAGCAGAGAAAGACAAAACATGTTTGCTTGGTTTTGCAGAATTCAACTCTCAAAACCTATCCATTAAAAAACTATTGGTTTTCTTCAGTTTTCCTGAGTTATAGTGTCAGGCTTAGACTGACCCCCTACCTGCATCGGTTCAGGTGAATTCCCTGAACATGACAATACCTGACACAGAGACATGTTACAAGCCAGTGGACACAACAGTTCACAAACTATTAAAGTGACTTTTAGAGACATAGCTTTTCTCAATCTTGCCCAGCTTCCACAGCTGTCTTTTTTGTCTCTGTTCACTGGGAAGTATGGGAAATGAATGAAACAGTATAATAAAAAAGAGCCAGATTTTCCCAGTGAACAACATTAAGGAGAAGTACCCCAGACAAATAATAATAATAAATAATAGATTGCCCCATACTATGAGAAAATGAAATGGAAAGGATACATCTCACACACACGAGAGAGAGAGAGAAAGTGTGTGTGTGTGTGTGTGTGTGTGTGTGTGTGTGTGTGTGTGTGTGAGAGAGAGAGAGAGAGAGAGAGAGAGAGAGACAGAGACAGAGACAGAGAGAGAGAGAGAAAGAAACTGACTGAGACTAGTTTTGGGATGGGATTTACAGATAATATCATTCCTTCAACATGCTCATGCTAACTTTGAGTTAGGAATGCTGAATTGGTTGACCTTCAGAGGAGTGATCTGAAGTGTTATTCCAAATATAAGTATATACAGGAACTAAAAGGGAGAATGAATAACTTGTCTAAAGTCACCCAGCAAGAAGAGGCAAATGTGAACAGGCCCTTGGATTTCAATTTCTAAATCCTTGATCTATGGGCCAGAACAAAATATCTCCATAGAGTTGGAAAAATATATTATTTCCATCCTACTTTTATTAGAATGAGTGAGAATGTATGTTTCTATTGATGACTTAAAGGGAATCTCTTGATTTTTTTTTAATATAGAAAGCCTGTGGGAAGTATAATATTCCCTTGAAGTTCTTTTGTCCTTACTCCATTTGCCCAGTTTGAATTTTTCCCTCTTTGGAATACAGATCTCTGTTGCTTTGTAGTTCCAAAGAGAACCTTAGATTGTTCCCAGAGTCCCACTGATGGTCCCGACTCTTCCTTTAGGCTCCTCTAAGGAAACATGGCTCAGATTGCAGAAAGAAGCAGAGGATCTGGTAGGGTACCCCGGTATTTTTATGTTTCCATATAACAGGCATCTACTGGAACTAGTGAAAGGGCACCGCTCACTGTCCTTGTCTCTCCAGAGCACGAATAGCATTTATCTCTGTGCAGCGGGCAGCGCCAACTCGGGTTTTTGTCAACCTGTCAATTTTTTTTTCTTAAACAGAAAGCAGAGTTCAGTAAATAAAGATAAATGATTGTGCTCCTTCTCTGCAGACCCTGGAGCTAAACTGAACAGGCCTCTTATGGTTTGGCCCTGCTTCATTGACTGTTCAGACAGCCCAGTAATACGACAGATGTACCCAGCCGTTCCCTCTTCCCCGCTGTCCATTAGATTATGTTCATTTTGTCTGAGATGCCATTAGAAGTCTCAAGGTCAAAGAAGTCACAGAGAAGAAAGAGGAGGACTAATTTTCCCCTGCAGCCCTTCATTGCCTGAAGAGTCACTGGACAAGCGACACACACACTTGTAAGGGGCTCAGAGTGGGGACTCAGCACAATTTATTTAAAATAAAATACAGGTGTACAATTAACCCAGGCATATTCCTGGCAAGCCAGTAGAGTCAGGAATCAGACATATTATTTGAATCAGAGAAGAATATTATTTGGGATTTTTTTTCCCAAATGACAAATGTGCATTTTGTTTGGTTTTTGTTTGGTTTTGTTTTAGCTCAACAATGTGTGGAGGAAGACCTGGTGGAACAAAGGATACTTAATATTTATTTTTAAAGCTTTTGGGGTTCCAAAGTCTATTTTTCTTGGAATTTCTTTATGTCATCATGAAAATAACCTTTGTAAAAATTACATTAGGGACAACCACCTCAATTTAATAAGAATAATATTTATTAATATAATTGAATAAGTTGTGTCTTTCTTCTATTGAAATCAAAGCCTTTAAGAAATTGCTATGTCACATAGGACTCAGAACCACAAATTGAGAATTTTAGGGTTCAAAACATTAATATAAATCATTTGGTCTAATTATCACTCATTTTACAAATGAAGATGCTGTAGTGCAATTTCATTGCTTCTTGTGCAAGGGTTTTGTGTTTTCAACTAGAGTTAGTGCTCCCTAAGAGCAAAGATTATTCTTCTTCTCTGGTTCCTCACATAATCTAACACATGATTTGGCACAGAGTAAATATTTAATAAATACTTGCTAAAAACAGGACAATATAGATGCATTAATCACAAACTGAGTAGAGACTTTTAAACAAAATAGACTACCTCCTTCTATCAATTTACACCTAAAAACTGAAAAAAGAAGCTGCCTATCATTGATTTATATTGTACCTATGGTGTCCCAGAACCTGGATATGTCATTGTAGTCTACAAATCAACAATTGACAGTTCAGACTTAGAGTAATTAAAAGGCAACATTGAGACCATACACCATAATTTGAGGTTTTACCCACAAGTGTCAACAATATGGATGCTAGTTACCTTTTTAACCCTTAATTATACTCAGATTCCTAGGGCAGCCACAGTAATGGCACCCTCTAATACAGAGGCAAAAAAAAATTTATTACTCTATGCTCCCATTATATTGAAGACTTGTAAAATCATAAATGTTTGATGCCTAGCAACAGAATAAGCACTAAACAATTTTTCCCATTCACCCATTGATACAATTATTCTTGGGAAAATGGATCATATTTATATTTCTTACTAATAGATTTCATAGAATATAAAATTAAGGGAGAACTTACCAATCATCTATTCCAATATTCTTTTTATACTGTTGAGTAAGGAGAGGCCCAGAAAAATAATTTGATCATAATCACATGGGTTTAATAATGGGAGTTGACATTTGAATTCAGGTCCCCTGATTTGAATTGAATTTTCTTTCAAATATTAAAAAAAATGTCAAAGTCAAGGAATCTTAAAATAAAAAGAAATATTTGATATTGTGATAGTGCAAAGAATTTTGTATTTACAATAAAAGGACTGGGCTTAAATCTGTTCTTTTTAACTTTCTACTTGCATAAGCTAGAGAAAGTCAAATTTGGGACACAGTTTTCTCATTTGTAAATTGAGATAGATTAATTAATATCTGAGGTACTTAGCATAAAACCCAAGCAATGGGAGAAATTAGTTTTACACTAATACCTCACAACTTCACCAAAAACAAAAAAAGGGGACATGATCTCAATAGAAGAGGTCATACAGTAATAAATTAAAGAAACATTGAAAAAATGTCTATCAGCTTTATAGATAGGAGAAAAGTTCATAATCAGTCAAAGGATAGAGAGGATTGCAGAAGATTATGTGAATAATCTTAATTATATAAAAACTAAAAATTTTATACAAACAAATCCAATAAAGTTAAGATTTAAAAGGAAGAAAATAACTAGGAAAAATTCACTGTAGAAAATTTAATGGATTAAGTTCTCAATTCCAATAATTATGTAAAGAACTGTTTCAAAATTTACAAGAATAAAAGCCATTCTCCACTTGATAAGAAGTCTAAGGATATGAATGGGCTGGAAAGAATTCCACACTACCTATAAAAAAATAGGGTGGGGTGGGAGAGAGCAGAAAATGCTACAAATCATAATTGCATAAGTAGAAATTAAAGTAATTTGAAATTCTAGCTCAAATGTATAAGATTAACAAAGATGATTTTAAAAAAAGGGAAATGGTTAGTGTTGGAGGATCTGTGGGAAAACATACATATTGTGGCATTATTGGTGAATGAGTACAATCATTCTAGAAATCAATCTGAAATTGCACACAAAAAAAGCTAGTGAATGAAGTATGACCTTTGACTCAGCTATAACATTGTTACTTTTATACACAAAAGAAATGAAAAAAATTAGACAATTTCAGAATTCTCAGAATTCTGAATTCAGAATCTCAGAACTGGAAGGGATCTAGAAAGCTGTCTTCTCATATATATCACCAATCATAGAATTTTGAGATCCAAAAAAAAATCATATAGATACATAGATAGATATAGATATAGATATATGTATAATATATGATTTAAACATTAGGAAATTTAGACACAGACAGGTTAAATGACTTAGCCAAGATCACAATATAAGCTAATAGTAAAATTGTAGTCATAGCTATGATTTTTTGTTTTAACCATCTCACATTCCACATTTTCCTATCTGTGTTACCCCCCTGATATGAATTGATTCTGAAGGATAGATGGATTTTTAGACCCATGGTGATAGAGGTAGACTATATTCTAGAAATTCTATGTAGGTGAAACAAACTATATATGACGAGTTCAAAGGAACTATGAAGAAATTTGCCCATATAATAAATTCCCCTAATCTTAGCAAGCCATATGTAAGAAAGAATGAAAGATGGTAAGAAAGGCATAAAATATGTAATGAAAGCAGTTCTTCCATCAACTTGATCACTGAGTCCTTCCCACTAAGATTCTTTCCAGCTCCAAATCTATGATTCTGTAACTATTTTATAACCCCAGGATCCACCTAGAAATTGATTGTCACTCAATATTTTCAGAACATGTAATATCAGTTTAGTAAATTTTCAGGGAAGATAACACATCAGACATCAGGTAAATGATTGTTAGAAGGACCAAGGAACTTTTGGAAGGAGCACATCCTTCCAGGTTCCTATTCTGAAAGGCTGATGTTGCTGAGCTTGTCACTTTCATAAGGACTAAATTTACTCACAAATTTTAATGGATCTGAAAAAATAATTACAATGATAACAAATTAAAGATCTGTTACACTAACTAACTTTTCTCTATTAAGACAGAATTTACTTTGAGGAGGCATAGAAAGAGCCAATTGAGCAGATTTAATAATTGTCAAACTTTTTTTTTTCACTTTGCCTATAGGTTTCCCTATGAAAAAGAACATAAAGAATGCCTTTTATCAATTGATAATTATATACTCATATATCTTGTAATTATGAGTGCATAACCTTTTCTCCTAATGTGACTGAACATGATGATTCTGGCCAATTGAAAAGGAAAATATCAAATTAAAATAAGCTGTGTCAGATAAACTATATACTTCTGCTTATGTAACCTTGTGTTTATATTAATTTTCTTTTTGTCTGGAATTCTTATTTTATTGGTGTCAAGAATTTCCTATTGTGGATTTTTTCTTCACCTTTGGGCAATTCTTCTATAATTTAAAGTCTTAGAGAATTGTCTAGGACATTGAGGGAGTCTGCAAGCTTCTCTTCACAAGACAGGATGTATGCTAGACAAGCCTTGTAATGAGGTCCTTCTGACTCCAGGGTTGGCCTTTTGTACATTATGCCACAAGTCTCAATTATATCAAAATATACCTAGTCATAGGATCCTGGAATTTATAAAGTACTTCATTTGTTTGATTTTTTTAAGCTGGAATAAGATTTGAATGTTATCTAGTCAAACTGAGAGACAGACAGAGAGGAAGAGAGAGAAGGAGGGATAGAGGGAAAGAAGGAAGGAAGAAGAAAGAGAGAGAGGAAAGAGAAGGAGAGAGGGAGAGGGAGAAGGAGAAGTGGAGGAGAGAGAGAGAGAGAGAGAGAGAGAGAGAGAGAGAGAGAGAGAGAGAGAGAAAGGGAGGAAAGGAGGGAGGGAGGGAGAATTTATAAAGTACTTCATTTATTTGATTTTTTTAAGCTGGAATAAGATTTGGATGTTATTTAGTCAAACTGAGAAAGAGACAGACAGAGAGGGAGAGAGAGAAGGAGGGATAGAGGGAAAGAAGGAAGGAAGAAGAAAGAGAGAAAGAGAAATAGAAAGAGAGGGAGGAGAGAGAGAGAAGAGAGAAGAGAGAGAGAGAGAGAGAGAGAGAGAGAGAGAGAGAGAGAGAGAGAGAGAGAGAGAATTAGTCAACCTCAAATAATTTTCTTGCATTCTGAGAATTCTGGAAAATGAGAACTTATATTATTAAAAGTTGTATTATCTCCCTACAATTTCCAACTTACTCCCAAGTATTTAGATTACATTCACATGGCAAGGATCTAACTAAAATACAAAAAAAAAAGGCGGGATGAGGGGAATTTTTAATACACTGGATGGTGAGAGTGTTTGACTATCTGAGGTTGTATAGATTGGATTTTTAGTGAAGTTTTCCAGTTTTCATCCAGATTTTAGCTGTCATAGAAAATATCTTTGGAGAAGTCTTTTGATGGGGTTGAATTAATAAGAACTATATTCCTATTCAGTTTGATATCTTTCATTCATTCTTCTGTTTAGTCTAGAGCATTATCCATGATGTCAAATATAAACATGAAACCTAAGAATTTCAGTAACTTTTTCATTACTGCACATACATTTAATAAATGCCTCCTATGTACAGGAAATTGGCAGATGGGCAGAATAGTAGAAAAAATGGCAGGCCTGAGTTAAGGAAACTCATCTTGAATTCAAATCTGGTCTCAGACACTTATTAGCTGTGTAATGTTGAGAAAATCACTTAACTCTTTCTCAGTTTCCCATCTGTAAGATAAGCTGGAGAAAGATATGTAATCACTCCAGTATTTTTGCCAAGAAAATCCCAAATAGGATGAAAAAACGACTAAACAATAACAATGTAGGAAATGTAAAGAAATGGAATATAGTTGCTGCCCTACGATTTTATTGGGCAGAATTAACACGTGAACTTTAAAAAAAACACTACAAGACAATATTGTTAGGAAATGCCAGAGATGGTTAAGTAATATAGACACAATTGACAGTGTTACATATTAGGGCTTTCATGATTATGAGAAGAGTAGAATCACTGTGAGATAAAGAAAACCGGTTTGAGAAAGCTTCACAGAAGAGGGAGAAATTGAGCTGCAGTTGGGAAAATATTGCTAGAAGGGAAATTCAGCATAAAGTACAGTTCAGATACTTTGTGAGTAGACTGAAAAATACTAATTATAATTATGATCTTAACAAATGATGAAACAGAAAGTCACAAAGCCTCTTAGATCACACAATTAGTGTATGAGCTAGAACTATAACTGGGGTGTCTTGATTCTTTTCCCAAAGTTCTTTGTTTCCTTAGTGTCAGTTTTAAAATAACAGGCCTTCTTTATTCAAAATAAATGACTTGCAGCATTAGAGACAAATCAAGCTCTATAACACGCTATATTGTTAGTGGCAATATCTTTTCTTCCCTAATCCCTGCATCCCTAAAACTGGTTACCTTTTATTTTCATATTTTGACATTTTTCTGGTCATATATGCTGTTAATGGTTACTTTTAACAGTTTCACTTTCAGATATATATTTCAGATACACACACATACACAGCCCAACATGTCTTTGACTTCCAATGCTGCAGTTTCTTCTTTTCATCTTGTTTCTGAGGAATGATTCTATACTATAATATATGCTCTTGATTCTGAATATCAATGTTTTCATAGTTTCATAGGTAACTCTGGGAGCAGTCTTATTTACTCTTCAGGCATACTAGCAGAGACATCCTTGGAGAGTTTTCATTCAAATATGGACTCTTTCCATATTTGTCCAATTGAATGGTAGGAAAAGAAATGCTATTCTGATTCTGAAGGAATTAATGAACCTTCTCAAGCATCTTCCCTGATACCCACAGAGGGACTCAGGCACTGGGGCAAGTGGGACTCAGTATTCCTTCACATTGTTAACATTTTTTTCTTTATATATTGGCAAATTTTGGAGAACTTTTTCTGCCTGGATTTTCAAAATATTGATTCTGAGGGCCTCAATTTATACTGACATATCAACATGATGAATCAGTTCAGGGAAATGTTCACAGTGGCTTGGCACCACATAGACAAAACAATATTGCTTGGTTTTTGTCCCCTTTTAATCTGTTTTTGCAATATTCCCTTTGGGAAGGTATCCACAATCAGAGAAGTGAAGAGAAAGGTATCATTAGGCTCCAGTAGTAACTAAACCTTCACAAAATAGGATGAAAGATCAAAAAGCATCCCAAAACCCTATAGGAACCCTACAAGGAAGAAAGGAATTAAAAATTTTCCATGTGCCAGGCAGTGTGCTATATACTTTGTAGATATTATATAATTTTCTCCTCACAATAGTTATTGGAGGTAGATGCTATTATAATTTTACAGTTAAGGAAACTGAAGCAGACTGAGGTTAAGGGATTTGCCCAGAATCATGTAATTGGAAAGGGTCTGATGGTGAATTTGAAATCAGGTGTTCCTGATTCCAGGCTCAGCATCTATCCACTGTCACCCCCACTGTATCTGACAGAATCAAAAGAATAGAGGGATCCTTGGGGCCGCTAGGTAGTGCAGTGAATACAGCACTAACCCTAAAGTCATTTCAAATCTGGCCTCAGACACTTAACACTTCTTAGCTGTGTGACCCTGGGCAAGTCACTTAACCCCAATTGACTTTATAGAAGGATCCTTTAGAGGTCACTATTCCATTTACACATTTTACATTTTATTTTATTTATTTTAAATTTAATTTAATTTTTTATATTCTATTAAAAAATGTAAATCATTCATAAATCCATTGAACTTGCCTGACCTGCTTAATTGAATCATGTTGGATGAATTTTTGTCTAACAAGACCTGAGCCAGTACCCATTTCCTGTTTTATATAAAGGTGGGGGGGGGGGCAAGGGATAAGGGGGAGATAGAGATATTTGTAATAGAGTGAACTTCTGAGTGACTTTTTTTGATCCTATGCTATAAACAGGAGACTAAAGAAAGGGAAGGCAGACTCCAAACTAAATGGGGTTACTGACTTGGAAGGAGTTGGAAATGGAGATGAACATATGATTAATGCTTCTACTTTTACTATAAATTTACTAATCTAAATTTCTAATTAAATTATAATCTTGAGTGATAGTAGATAAATGAAAAGGAAGAGGTATGATCAAGTAAATGATAGCTGAATCAGAGAATGAATGAATCTTACTCCTAAACAAGAATCTAGGACATATTAGGGATATAATAGTGGAAATGAAACTTTACTTGATAGCATTTTCCCCGAAGTCCTGACAATATATTTTATATGATTTATAGATCCTCATAGTTAGTTTTATTCACACTTGTTATGTCAAAAAATATTCTATCAAGAAACTCAATAAATACTTGTGGATTTGCTTTATCAATTAACAGGAAAATAATAGGAAAGATGAAGGAAAATTTAGGCTCCCAGAATCCTGTTTAAAAATGTCAGCAATCCCAGAATTGTCTAACTTTAGTTATGAATCCCCACTTGGTTCTTAGTCAACAACTAAGTAGAACCCTGAAAGATAATAGATATATTATATAGTGGAAGGAAAGGACAGGAGAGGAAATGGATATGAATAGGGGAAAGGGCAGTGGGAAGTAGTAAGACTTGACCTTAAAATGCCCAAGGCTGGCCTGAGTAGAAAATTACTTGGGGAAAATGAAGAGTGAGTCGGTTTTACAGTAAAGTGAGATGAAAGGGTATTCAGAAAAGCTTGAATCTAGAGAAGGCGGGAGAGAGGAACTCTGACGGCTTATTTATATCACCTTTTTGACATGAAGATTGAGCCACCTATTACATAACTAAAGCATTAACAAGATCATATTAGAAGCCAAGGGGTGATATATGCTTCAATCTTTAGTGCAAAACTTAGCAAGGAGAGCTCACTGCTTGATGGCTCAATGGTGTTTTCTTCATTATACTGGCACTTTACAAATTCCAAAAGGAGCCTTTACTTCATACCATTTGTTTTCCTGAGACAGCTCCAAGAAGAAAAATGCCAAATAATTATATTCTTGTTACTCTCCAGAATTTTCATTTGATATTCAATATGAAGACTAATATGAAGGGGTGGAAAATAATTTCTCTTCACCTATCTGATGCAGTTTGCCTTTATTACTCAAGCTCTTTACTGAACATTCAATTGAATGCTTATGGTCTACCTTTTAATCTGTGAACTTCCAATTCTGTTAATTTTCACACTGGCTACATGATGCACAGCTATATTAATATGAACTGATATGTGTGTATATCGATATATGTTTATATTTATACATGTTTATGTATTTTTAAAAATAGATGACGGTAACTGATAGTAACTAAATTAACATATGGTGAATTGTTCTATTTTCTGGCACTTTTATTGGGGGAAAAGCATGCTACTTGCTACATTATACTAATGATGATGATTATTTCCAACATATTTAATAAAGTGCTTTAGCTTTGACTATTTCTATTAAATTAACCAGATGGTGATAGCACATAATTTCACCCAGAAATGTACATTAATTATTAACAATAAATGTAGGGCAAAACAACAGACTTCAGTAATATAACTGCACATCTGCAAAGGAGATTGTTGGCGACTTGAAAATGCTAATTCCATAATTAATCTTCCATTTGGCTATTGAGCAACATACTCCATATAAAATAGGAAACTGAGATGAGTGATCAGGCATACAGACATCAAATCAGGATTCTGACTTCAAACAGCAGGAGGAAAACTTGATAGGCAGCCTGAAATTCAAACAACACATGCCTGGTTACTTTCAGACTTGTGATCACAACAGAAGTTAATAAAAGATAAGAGAGAGAGATTCATATTGAGGAATTTCACCTGATATAAACTTATGTACATCCTCTTCCTTTGCTCTTTTTTTCAATGACTTCATGTTCATAGCTTCTTCCTTCAGTTTTTCAGAGAATAGAGGACAAATAATTTCTTTTGTGAGAAACTCATTGTGTGGTCTTGGGAAATTGTGATCCATCCTGTTTGCTATTTCTCAAGAGAGATGTAACAATTATAGGAGAGGAGCAACATAATCAAGGGAACTTATTTAAGGGACATTTTATAAGAATAACAGCTATCATTTATATAGCACTTGAATGTTTGAAAATGCTTAACATAAGTTAACTTATTTGAGCAGCCCATATATTCCTATGAAGTAAGTGCTATAACTATCCCTATTTTAAAAATGAGGAAAGTGAGACATAAGGGTTAAGTGGCATGCCCAAGATCGTACAACTAAGTAATCAAGACTAGATTTAAATTTAGGTCTTCCTGAGATTCAATGCTCTATCCACCGTGCCATCTATATACTTAACTTTAGAAATATTCTTGAGTCTAGAGACAAGGCCAAAAATGGATTTGACCAAGCAAAGTCCATGAAGTTATAATTAATGACAGATAAACCTAAATGATCATGTAACCACACAACTCAATGGAAATCAAATTATCTTTATGACTCTTTGCCCTGAAACCATATTTTTGATCTAGAGGAAAAAATCTAAAGTAAAATTCAGTTATATCTCATTTCTAGATTTCTTCAAGTATGGGTAACAGAACCCTCAACATAAGGGCAAACTTCTGTCATTCTGGTGAGTCCCTCTTTCCCAGAGAGCCCTACACTGTTTCTCAAGAACTTATAATACCACTCCAGTTCATATTTTCCCTGAAAGATAAAAAAGTTGGAAAGGTTGTTGAAAAAGCAAACTACATGAAGTTACTGGCTTTGCTCGCCAAGTAGAACACCATACAATAATGTTATGCACTACTTACTTCTTTCACTAAAGAGAACAAGATATTTTCTATCTGCTTCTACCTGTTTCTTTCAAGTTTATCCTTATCTTATTTGGCACATTTTTCGCTAAACTTCCAGAATTCATGGTCTAGAGCCTGGGGAAGTTAATTCACCTACATTTTGAAATCTTAGTCATACTGTATGGAGAATATGAGTGTAAATTTATTTAGTCATTAATGCTGCTGCCAAACAGAACTTTTCTCTTGCTACCTACCATCTGTTACTCTAAACACAATAATAAAATTAATACTACTAAACTAAAATTAATAATACTTTCAATAAAAGGTATATCCACTGATGACCTTATAGATTAAGTCGCCAATCCTTTGACTCCTCTGAATTATTTGTTCTGAGCATCATTTCCCTACATGTGTTGTTTCTTGCCTTTGAATATAAGCAAAGACTGCTCTCACTCTTTAAAATTTGAACTTAAGGGTTAATGTTGTTTCTAGTGCATAACATTTATTAACTGCTTTTACATTCATTCAGTCATTCCAAAATGTATATTATTTAGTCTCCAAGAAACACATTCTATCTGAGAATTCCTAGAGAAACTGGAATTCACTAACATTGTTGTGCTTTTTCTATAATGAAGCATTCAGATTTACAAAACAGGACATGCCTAAATTTCATCAAGAGACCTACAAGGAAATATGTCACTCTAAATTAGCTCCATGAATCTTAGACCTCAGACTCCCTAACTCTAGGTTGTAAAATATCTAGGTGAAAGTTGTAAAATATCTTTTCCCTCTTTAGCCCGCCCCCCCAAAAAATCTTTCTTTTGTTTCTCTCAAGATCTTATGCCTCCCCCATATATCTGTTTCATATTTGAATATTTCCCTTATTTTTGTTGTAATAAGTTTATTTCATTTTAATATACATTGCTTTATAAATCATGTTGTGACAGAAAAATCAGAGCAAAAGGAAAAAATCATTGGAAAGATTAAAAAAAAGAAGAAGAAGAAGTGAACGTAGCATGTTTTGATTTCTATGCAGTCTCCTTAGTGCTTTTTTCTGGATGCTGATGGCATTTTTCTGTCCAAAGTCAGTTGGGATTAGTTTGGATCACTAAACTACTGAGAAGAACCAAGTCTTTCATAGTTGATCATTGCACATTGTTCCTGTGATTGTGTACAATGTATTCTTGTTTCTGCTTGTTTCACTCAGCATCAGTTCATTCAATCTTTCCAGGACTTTCTATAATCAACTTGCTCATTTTTTAAACAATAATGTTTCACTACTTTCATGTACAACAACTTGTTCAGCCATTCCCCCAAATGATGGACATCTACTCAATTTCCAGTTCTTTACTACCACAAAAAGAGCTGCTACAAACATTTTTGCATCCGGGGATCCTTTTTTCTCCTTTGAGATTTTCTTAAGTAGAACCTATTAACTTAACTGGACTAGAGATCCAGTAATGGCACTCCTGGATCAAAGGGTATGCACAGTTTTATAGCTTTATGGGTAAAGTTCCAGATTGCTCTCCAGAACAGTTGGATCATTTTACAACTCCACCAACATTGCATTAGTATCCCAGTTTTCCTATATGTCCTCCAACATTTATCATTATTTTTTCTTGTCTTCTTAGCCAATCTGAGAGTTGTGAGGTGGTAGCTCAGAGTTTTTTATTTTTAGGTCATAAAATCAAGTGCACTTAGTAATGTACACCCATTTTATGTTACATAAAAGACTGAAGGTTGCAATTTGTGCATGTTTATCATAAACATTTTTACCTGGGAAAGCTGATGAGTGTTTTCTTATAAATGTTCATCACCATGATACAAAACAAATATGTGCAAACTGCAAGGTCCCTAAAATAGCAATTAAGGAGTTTATATACAGAAAGATGACACTATCTGATCAAAAACTCAAAAGATAGACCTTCCCAGAGTTTATAACATAGAACAGTATCCTCCATAAGCTCCTCCATGGCTTTATTCCCTGTGGGATAGCCTTCCTCCTTTATTCTGGTTCTCACTCTCCTATAGTCCAGGGGTTTGAATGATCTTTTCAAGAATTTCTTCAAAGGCACATTGTATACCATCACAAGTTTTTGCACTTGCCTCTATAAATAACATGGAATGCTTCTGTGCAAATTCCAGTCCTTCATTTCTATCAGCTTCACGGTTTTCCTTATCAATTTTCTTTCCAACTAACATTTTTACTATGTTGTTTCTCATGCAGTATGTTTCCAATTCGTTTAACCAATTATCCAGCTTAATAAAAATATCTCTTCTTTTGACATCATAAACTAATATAACACCTTGTGCACCTCTGTAATAGCTAGGTGTCAGTGTTCTGAAGTGCTCCTGACCTGCTATATCCCATATTGCAAGCTTAGCTTTATTTCCATCGACTGATATAGTCTTCACCCCCCCCCCCAAGTATTTTATTTTGTCTACAGTAACTTTAAATGGAATTTCTCTTTTTAATCTCTTCTTGATGGGCTTTATCAGAAATATATAGAAATGCTGATGATTTGTGTGGGTTTATTTTATTTCCTGTAATTTTGCTAAAGGTGTGAATTGTTTCCAGTAGATTTTTAGATGATTTTTTTAGGATTCTCTAAGTATATCACCATATCATTTGTAAAGAGCGATAGTTTTTTCCTCATTGCCTATTCTAATTTCTTTAATTTCTTTTTCTTTTCTTCTTGTTTAATCCAACATTTCTAGTACAATGTTGAATAATAGTGGTGATGATAATGACCATTCTTGTTTCACCTCTGATCTTTTTGGGAATGCATCCAGTTTCTCTCCATCAAAAATAATGGATGTTGTAGGTTTTAGGTAGAGACTTATTACTTTAATCTCTATCCTTATGGTCGCTAATGTTTTTAATAAGAATGGATACTGTATTTTCTCAAAAGCTTTTCTGCATCTATTGAGGCTATCCTATGATTTTTGTTAGTCTTGTAATTGATATGATAGATTATGGTAATAGTTTTCAGAATATTGAACCAGTCTTACATCTTTGGTATCAATCCCACTTGGTCATAGTGTTTTATCATGCTGATAAATTGCTATAAATTCTTTGAAAATATTTTATTTAAAATTTTTGCATCAATATTCTTTAGGAAGATTAATTTGTATTTTCTTTCTTTGTTTTGGCCCTTGCTGGTTAAGGTAACAGTACTATATTTGTGTTATAGAGGGCATTTGGCAGTACTCCTTCTTTGATGATTTTTCCAAATAGTTTACATAGTATTAGAATTAATTGCTCCTTAAATGCTTGGTAGAATTCATTTGTGAATGCATCTAGTCCTGGAGATTTTTTCTTAAGGAGTTCATTGATGATTTGTTCACTTTCTTTTTCTAAAATAGGACTATATAAATATTTTATTTCCTCTTCTGTTAACCTGGGCAATTTATATTTCTGTAAATATTCATCCACTTCAGTTAGATTGTCAGATTTGCTGCCATACAGCTGGGCAAAATACCTCCTAATTATTACTTTAATTTCTTTTTGATTAGTAGTAGGTTCACCCCTTTTATTTTTGATGCTGGTGATTTGTTTTTTTTCATTCCTTTTACCAATCAAATTAACCAATAATTTATCTATTTTGATAGTTTTTTTCCTTGAGACAAATTCTTAGTTTTGTTTATTAGTTCAATAGTTTCAATTTTAATCTCTCCTTTGAGTTTCAAATTTTCTAATTTGGTATTTAATTGGGGTTTTTAATTTGTTCTTTTTTCTAGCTTTTTTAATTGCATGACTAATTATTTGATATCCCCTTTCTCTATTTTATTTATGTAGCTATTTAGAGCTATAAAATTTCCTCTAAGAAATGCTTTGGCTGCCGTAGGTTTTGGTATGTTGTCTCATTATTGTCATTCTTTTGGATGAAATTATCAATTGTTTCTGTGATTTGTTCTTTGACCCACTCATTCTTTATTAGATTATTTAATTTCCAATTGGTTTTTAGTCTATCTTTCCCTGGCCTTTTATTCTATATAATTTTTATTGCACTGTAGTCTAAAAATGAAGCATTTACTATTTTTGCCTTTTTAAATTTAATTTTGTTAAGTTTTTCTGCATTAATATATAGTCAATTTTTGTATAGGTGTTATGTACTGCTAAGAAAAAGGTGTCCTTATTCAATTTTTTCCAGAGATCTATCACATCTAGGTTTTCTAGGATCCTATTTACCTCCCTACTTTTTTTCTTGGTTTTGGGTGTGTGTGTATGTGTGTAGTTAGATTTGTCTGATTCTGAGAGGAGAAAGTTGAGGTCCTACACCAATATAGTTTTGCTGTCTATTTCTTCCTGTAAATTGGTTTAAAATCTTCTTTAGGAATTTGGCTGCTTTACCACTTGGTGCATACACATTTAGTTGCATTATTACTTCGTTATTTATAATACCCTTTATCAAGGTGTACTGTTTTTCCCTATTGCTTCTAATAAGATTTGTTTTTTTTTTAACTTTTACTTTTACTTGATCTGAGATCAGAATTGCTACCCCTGTTTTCTTTTCTTTTTTTTAATGCAGTGAAGCATAATAAATTCTGTTCTAGCCTTTTACTCTATGTGTAACTCTCTGTGTCAAATGTGTTTCTTGTAAACAACATATTTTAGGATTCTACTTTTTAATCCACTCTGCTATTTGCTTCCATTTTATGGGAAAGTTCATCTCATTCACATTCACAGTTATGATTATTAGCTCTCTATTTCCCTCCATCTATTTTTCTCTCCTGTATAAACTTTTTTTCTCTCTTTCCACTTTGTCCTTAGTCATGTTTTTTTAACCTACTCTACCCGCTACCTTATATTCTATCACTCTTTCCCCTTCTCTTAGTAGTGTGTTTTTAACCCTTTTCATCTACTACCTCATCTTCTATTAACTCTTCCCCCCTTCTTTTACCTTTTTCTCTAGTGTTTCTGCCCTCCCTTCTATCATGTTCCTTCCTTTGCTTTTCCTCTTTCTTCTCCTATTTTTTATAAGGTTAGATAAATTTCTATACCCAACTGAATGATTAAGTTATTCCCTTTTAAAGCCAAAGGTGATGAGATCAAGTTTCAGACAATGTTCATCCCCCTCCTTTCTTTGCCTAAATTGTAACTTCTTCCTGTGAACTAGTTGTCTCATTATACCTTCCCTTTTCTCTTTTTCCAGTACAGACCTTTTTCTGCCCCTAACTGTCTTTTTCTTTAATGTTATCACATCAGGGACTAATCACAGTCATACTCTTAGTGTCCATGAGAGACTTCTGTCTAGCTGCCCCAGTGACAGATACAAAAGTTACAGGTGGTTTTTTTCCTACCTAGGAATGTAAACAGTTTAACCTTTAAATATATATTTTCCCCTGTTTACCTTTTTATGGCTCTCTTGTATCCTGTGTTTTTAGATTAAATTTTCTGTTTAGTTCTGTTCTTTTTAATATAAATGATTGAAAGTCTCCTATTTGATTGAAGCTCCATCTCCTCCCCTGAAAGATGATGCTGAGTCTTGCTGGGTAGTTAATTCTTGGTTGTACCCCCACTTACTGAATATGGTATTCCAGACCCTTCAATTCTTTATTGTAGAAGCTGACAAATTCTGAGTAATTCTGACTATGGCTGCTTGATATTTGAATAGTTTTTGTCAGGCAGCTTGCAGTATTTTTTCCTTGAGATTATAATTTTGGAGTTTTGCAACAATGTTCCTTGGGGTATTCCTTGTAGGATTTCTTTCCAGAGATGATTGATGGATTCTTTCAATTAGTATTTCCCCTTCTGTTTCTAGAATATTGGGGGAGTTTTCCTTAATGACCTTTTGTAGAATGCTATCCAGTCTCTTCTTTTGGCCTTCAGGGAGGCCAATAATATTTAAATTGTCTCTTTTGTATATATTTTCCAGGATTGCTGTTTTGCTAATGAGGTATTTCACATTTTTTCCATTTTTTCATTCCTTTTACTTTGACTGATTCTTGTTTTTTGTACAAAGTCTGTAACTTCCATTTCCCTGTTCTAGTTTTTTATAAGAGGCTGAAACTCTTAAAAGGTGTGCTTGAATCAGAAACCGAGCATTTAAGGCTAATTACCTATTGGACAATAATTATTAGCATATATTTGGAAAAAATGGCCCTTCTCACTATTCCGTGCTGGCTCGATCTTTTGGTGTATACAGGTAATTGTAGGAGAGATTAGAGGGTAGAGTAAGACAAGCCAGACTCACTTTGAAGCAGGAGAAGGAGAAGGGAGGTTGGTGGAGAGCTTGGAATAGTTTTGTCCATCTCCTTCACTTCTCCCCCTAAAGACCAAGGATTTTTGCTTCTTCTGATTCTTGTTGATCCTGAGGTTTCCAGGGACCTAGCCTGGACTTTACAGCTTTTAATGTGTGATTTTATTCAGATTGTTTTTGTAGCTCTTTTTCTATTTGGTTTATTCTACTGTTTAAGTAGTTGTTTTCTTCAGACAATTTTTCCCCTTCTCTTTCAAACTGTTGACTCCCTCATCCATACCTCTAATTTCTTTTCTCATTTTTTTCCTCTATTTCTCTTATTTGCCTTTTGAAGTCTTTTATGAGCATTCCCAAGAAGTCTCTTTGGACTTGAGACCAATTTATCTCACCCTGTCTGAGTTTATGTTTTGGCCTGCCCTGTCACCTTAGGAGCTTTTTGTGTCAAGATTCTTTTTTTGTTTCTTGCTCATTTTCTTTCCTTTTCTTTTGGTATTTCCTCTTTTTCATTTTTAAGGTGAAACTCTTCTCCTGGGGTAAAGATTTGGCATTGTCCCAAGCTTCCTGTGCAGCTGTGAGCTTGGCTTTGAGTACAAGGGCCCATTATGTTTGTAGGGGGTTGCTTGGCTGCTCTGTTCAGGAAACAGCTTGGTTTCAAAGAGTTTGTCTTCTGAGCTGGTACTAGGGACTGCCCCACTGATTTGCTCCTCTATTGAGCTGTGATTAAGATCCTCTCACAGGCTATCCCAGAGTCTATCTGACCTGAACTGAACACTTTTTTCATCTCAATAAAACTGATCTTTCTTGAAGTTTTTTCAGTCTATATTGAGTTGGATAGTGGTTTTATTCCATCAGATTTTGTTGAGAGCCTTGATTTCATGTGGTTTTTGAGGGAAACTGGGAAAGTTCAAGCAGCTTCCTGACTTTACTCTGTCACCATCGGAATTCCCCCTCTTATTTTCTCAAATGAAGATTAACTTACTTGAGCTCTGCTCTGAAAACCAATAAAGACTGCTGGGATGGTGGGAAAAGAAAGAAAGAGAGAGAGAGAGAAAGAGAGAAAGAGAGAGAGAGAGAGAGAGAGAGAGAGAGAGAGAGAGAGAGAGAGAGAAGAGAAGAGAAGGAAGGAGGGGAGGAAGGAAGTGAAGATGGGAGGAAGATCCGGAGAGAGGGAGGGAAAGAGAGAAAAAGTGAAATTAAGCTCTGTGGGTACAGTAGCTTATCCAAAAAGAATTTATATCCCTGTCTTTAATCTTAGAATAAGCCCTAGTTACCAGAAACCAACTAGTTCAATAATCAATTCCTTATTGCAAGATAAAGTTGTCAAAGTTTTTCTATATCTCATGACAAATGTACTTCAAAGAAAGATCATTATCTTGCAATATCAAGACTGATGTATTATAAAATTAATCAGAGGATTCCATGACCAGGAGTACCCCTAACAGTCAAACAACAAAGGGCTCAAGGAAGCTGTGTTATTTCCACCAAGAGTGATAGGAAGGTGAAGGAAAGTGATAGTCAAGGTGATGATGGCAGTTTGAATACTTGGAATATGAAACTTCTGTCTGTCTCTCCTTTGAAATTCTTTGCTGATTCTAATACTCAGACTTGCCTGCTCCAGGAATGTTCCTCAGAGTTCCTAGTTAAGGAAGCTCATAGGATCATAGATCATATAGACCATACTTAGAAGGTCCATGAGAGATAATCTATTCTAATCTCCTCATTTTACAAGTGAAGAAATTATTTGGAGGGTATAAGTGACCTGTCCAAGGTTACACTAGTATATAGTGGGAGAGCTAGGCCTCCAACATAGTACCTCAGATCTCAAGTTCAATTGTTGATCCAATATATCAGGCTTCTTCCTACTCTTAGGTTTTCCTATGCACACAGAAATTGCAGATCCTTCCTACATTTAGCACACTGCAGCTTTAAGATATTAATTACCATTGTTAACAAATATATATATGTATGTATATATATATATATATATATATATATATTATTTTCTAGACTCAGTAAAGAATCACTTCAATGTGATCATTTCTAATGAGTATAGCAGACTTCACTAAACTAGACAAAACATTACTTTGAGAATAGAAATATCAACACAGGAATAATCTAATTTACTTTTCTTTGATGTACATTAGCTGATAATTAGACTTGAGCCAGGATGTCTACACAGTCAAAGCAAAGTGGATAATTGAGCAATTATCTGATGATTTCAACTACGATTGAAAGTCAGAATGGATAATTAAGGCCAAATAAGCCTCTTTCATATTATCAGCAATATTCCCCTCCCCTACAAAATTAATAGAATATTGTCCAAATCTTTTAATTCATTTTTCTTCTGCAGATTAAGGCATAGAAATCACCTTGGAAAAGAAACCAAGTAAAGATTGAATATACTTCAAATTACAGATGGCCAAGTGGGCATTAAAGACAAGGAAAAGTGATCTAAAGAGTTAGTTTGGAAGACAGGAGACAAGACCTCTGTTTTCAGAATTACTATTAACTAGCTAGCTGACAGTGAGTTTCACTTACCTTATCTGTAAAATGTGGAGTTTTGAGCAAATTATTTTTAAGCTACTACAAGATGCAAAAATCTATAACTCTTCAAGTTTTATATCTGGATAGATAATCTAGATCACCAAATAACAATTAGATTAATACAATAGTCTCAAAACTTTTTTTAAGGAGAAGGGAAGCATTTGTTGAGAGAGAAAGAATAAAAGGAATGAAAGAGAGAGAGGATTCAACCTCCTTAGTACGGTGAAACTAAATTATTGTCATCATTTGAGAGGTTTCTGTTTTATCCTTCAAGTATAGGCTCCTTTCCTAAATGACTGAATACTTGTTGAGTTCCTACTAACATCTAATTAATAGACAAAAAATATGAGAAAATCTTATAAACAAATGGAAGACTATGAAAATAAAATCATTAACCTTAAACTCCCTTAAAAATGTTTTCATTTGCCCAAGAGAGCTATAGATTACTCTAGGCCTAAAATGGCATAAACATTAGTGTTTTATTGGGTGGATAAGTTTACTCACAAAATATTCTCTTGCTGTAAAGAATTTTTAATCATTCTTATGTGTCATGTATCCCCATTGGTGGTCTGGTGAGATCAATGGACACTTTTTCAAAATAATGCTTTAAATGCATAAAATCAAATACATAGGATTATAAAGGAAATAACATATTTAAATAATGTCATCAAAATATTTTTAATTTAAAAAATGAACATGCATTAAGTTAAAAATCATCTGGTCTAAATATTTTTTGTTTTCTATCAAATAATTAGGCACTAAATGCTGATTCAGTTTGTCAGTTTTAAAATTAACTAAAATATTCAGTCAGTCAGAATTTATATTTACACATATCCATAATTATAAGTGTTGTGAGAAGTCCTATCTTGGAAGGTTAAATTGAATGACCCTGTAAGGGACAAAAATTCTAAAATTACCTGGATTTGTAAGAAAAAAAATGTTGACTTCATTTATTTTATTGTGTAGAAAGTGAAAGATTTGTGATGTCTGGGAAGGTTTATGGACTCATTTGCAAGACCTATATTTAGGACCAATCCTGTTTGAAATTAATGTCTGCCTTCAATGCCCTTGCCTCCACTTTCAGTGTATATTCTTCCTCTGCTCACATAACCTTATGACCTAATCTTTCATAAGGAATTTATGAACTCATTCAGACTAAGGTGCACATGAATCATTAGGAATTATATATTACCCCTACCAGGTTTACTTGCATTTTTAAGGGGAAATACATACAAGAAATATATATTTATTAGATAATTTCAGGCTTCAGTGACAAATACATGAGGGAGACATTTGGGGGAAATTGTCTTCAGGCATCCCTCAAATTATATCATGAGGGCAGCTATTCTTCCAGCATCCATGCTTGCCTGCATTCCCTAGGGAAATTAATACCCTCATTTTTTAAGAGCTACCCACCCTTCAGCCCAATCCAATTAATATAATGATCTTTCCAGGATTCCAAAGTCAGTTTGTGTCAAAGGCAGGACTTAAACCAAATCTTCCTGATTCCAAAACTAGCTTTCTATCCAGTGTGCCACATTACCTCTCTTTATTTGTTACAGTTCCTTAAAGGTACTTCCTAAGCAATTATTAAATTGTTCAACTGAATTGAATTTTCATTTGGACAAAGTAACCTTAGATCATGCTAAAAGATGGGAGAGAAGAAAGATTTTGAGTTTAATGCCATCTTTTACCAGCTTCTAGATAATTAGAATTCCCTGGGAATCCAAAAAAGAAGAAGAAAAGAAAAATAAACAAAAACAATAAAAATGACTAAAACAAATGTATCCTATCTATATTTCCAGGACCAAATGGAATCTCAAGTATCAAAAACCAAATCTTTGAGTCTCTACCAAGTATTATTCTTTAGGTGAATGGAAAAGTAGGCGCTTTTCATCTTCAACTATTATAAAGATTCCATTTAAAGGTTCCTTTTCTAAAAATAATTTCAAAAGTGCTATCTTTTAGAAGGGAAAGAAAACAAATTCAGAAAAAATAGTGTCTGAGCTCTAAAAGCAAAGCAAAAATGAATCACACAAATTTCAAGGAGGTGAGTGAGCTGTGTGTCATATGTAATATTCAAGTGGCAATGCTAGGACACTAGACTAGGCAAGAATTAAGATGAAAAATTGCCCTGTTGAAAAGGCAATTAAGGACTTAATGGGGGGAAGTAATCAGGAATATAGGTTATGTAGCCAGTAAAAGTGTGATATTGGGTAATATAAGACCTCAAAAATGTCCTGTGAATATTCATGTGTTGATCTTATCTACACAGTGACATTTTCCAAGAGGAAAACATTTGACTAAAGGGAAATAACTCCTCAGCCACTGGCTATCTTACAAATCCCATTCAGCAGGCAAAAGGATAGAAGCTGCATAAGTAAAGACCTGACCCCTAAATGAAATATTTATAATAGGACCATGTTGCAAAATTAACATGTTACATCTGGGGTCAATTCTGTAGATAACTGTCCATATTATGGTTGCTACAAAAAGTAAATTGGAAATTTTAAAGTGTTTGCCAAAACAATACAAGTCAGACACATACATATACAAATCACCTCTGACTCTCTCTCATGCCTTTAAGCTCTTACATTCTAAAGATGAACATGGATCTAGATAAACCAATATATGTGTGTATGTGTGTGTGTGCATATATATTCACACACACATATGTATGTGTGTATATGTACGCAAATAGAAGTGTGATATAGTAATGAGGGCTCAACTTGTACAAAGGTATTAGTCAGGAAAGGGAATGTTGTTGAAGACTGTATCTGTTAACTGCCATATGGTGGAAAGGTATACATGATTAATTTATAATTAGCTGTATAATATCTATCTTTATACACAATAAAGATTTGCCATGAGACTTCACAGAACCATATAATGAATATTTATTATTAATAGCTCACAATGATATTATTCTTTAATGTCTGTATATTAGTTTAGGTATATTATCTTACTTGAACTCCCAAATCAACAAGGTGAGATAAATACTATTATTATCCCCCCTTGTACCTATAGGAAAACTAAAACTTCAAAGTTAAGGGATATATAAAGCTAGGGACTAATGTAGAATTCAAAACCATATTGTCTTCATCTTCTAAAAATCTCTCATCTCTTTTAGGCAATAGAAAGGAGTTTGAAGGTCATCTAATATAACCACCATCCGTTTCAAGAGACAAAATTTATAAAATAAAGATTCTCCCACCAAATATACTCTCTTCAAACTAAACAACCCTCATCTTGATCCTCAGATATATCATCTTGCATCCTTTCACCATCATTGCCATTCTTCTCTGAAGGCTTTTAAAGTTTATCAGTAACTTTCTCAAAATGTATCACTCTGATCTAAACATAATATTTTACATATAGTAAAAGCAGGTCAGAGTATAACTGGATAATCACCATAGCTACACAACATAGGATCAGATACTATTTCACCCATTAGAACCTGCATTCTCTAGGTCTCAGTTTTATATATGAAGTGAAGAGTTTGTATAAAGTGATCACTAAGCTGTCTTTCAGCTTTAGGTCTGTGATCCAATAATTCCACATTTATCAACTTAGAGACAGTAAATTAAAAAAAAAATTCAATGGGATTTTCACAGCAAAGTTAATTTCAGTAAATAATAACTTACTATAAGTATTTTAAGGTACTCATTTTGTACAAATTAAATTTATGCACACTTCTCTAGGAACACACAATCTGCAAAAAAAAAAAAAGTTCTGAGTATCTTATTTCAATTATTTTAATTATTTTTATGTGAAGATTGAGGCTCTACTAGAATAGAATGTATACAGTTCTCCAAAACCAACTGGGCTTGACCTAGCATTATCATCCATAGGTTATCATTACCAGTAGCACACATATAGACTAAACATCATCAGAGCACAGATCCAGACTTAAATTTATATAGATGATTGTTCATGGAGTTGACAATTAAAAGGCAATGTGTGCTGAAGAACTAACTCTTTTTGCCAAGGTTAGTCTCTCTCTAATTGAACTCTTCCATTCCAGTCTCCTCTTGGAAATTTCTCCTGTAATCATCTCTCCTTTCCTTCTAATCTTCATTTTCTCCCAACCTCATCATTCCTTCTGTATTTCCTCCAAATATGCCCAAATCTCCCCTATTATTTGTTAACCTAATAGCTTCTTTAACTATTGTTCTGTGACCATCTGCCTTTTCAAAGACAACTCAAAGAAAAAGTCTCCCATACTTAAAACCTCCACTTTCTTTTCTTTCACTCACTGTTTAGAATTCCAGACTAATTTCCAACTTCATCATTCAACTGAAATTATTCCTTCTGAAGATAATAATAATCTCTTGACTATCAAATATACTATTTTTTGCCATCATGCATCCTTCTTGACCTATGTAGTATTTGACACTATTCATCATTGCATTTTTCAGAATAGTTTTTTTCTTCCTTTGATGTTGTTGACATCTATCTCTTCAGTTTCTTCCTATCCATCTAACTATTCCTTCTTTCCTTTGCTAAATTATTCAAAACAAGTCTCCTAATTCTGGGTATATCCCGAGGCTCTAACCTGAATTTTCTTCTTTCCTTACATTCATTCATGTTGACCTCATCAGTTCATATGGTTCTAATTATTATCTCTATGGAATTATTCTGGGAGTTATTCCCAGATCTGTATATAAGCCTCATCTCTCTCCTGAGCTCCAGTCACTCATCTTCTATTGATTATTGGATATTTCCTACTAAATATCCTATAATCATATCAAAGTCAACATGTCCAAGTTAGAACTCATTATTTTCCCCCAAATAAATCTCTTTCTAATTTCCCTATTTCTATTGAGGTCACCATCCTTTTAGTCACTCAAGTTAACTTCAGAGTAATCCTTGAATATCCACTTTTCCTCATTACTTACCTTCCAAATGTAATCATTTGCAAAGTCTCACTGATTCTACCCCTATGCCATTTTTCATGGTTGTCCTGTACTCAAATGGACTACCATCCCAATTAAGATCCTTGTCACTTCTAGAATACTGCATCAGATTCTTATTGTGATCTTCCTACTTTAAGGTGCTCCTTCACAATGCATCTTCCATATAGTTATTATAATAACTTTCATGTAAAGCACAGATATGATCATATCATTCTCCTGGCTCAAAAAAGTTCAAAAGGACAAACTACTTTAGACTTTAAAGTTCCTTATTCATTCTCAATTCTAGATAAACTATATGACTTTCTAGTGTATGTTCCTAGAATTCCTATTTTTTGTTTTGTTTTTGTAAATCTAGAACCTTGCATTTAAGAACTTAATAGATACTTGTTGATTAATTGGGGGAACAAATAAATCATCAATGAGATGCTGGAAGGAAAAGGAGGCACAGGAGAGTTGTGAACAGGATATGCACTTTGTGTTTGCAATTCATTTATTTTGATCACCAGTATCTTTTCTGTCAAGTGGGGCAGGTAATCTTTAAAAGCATGAAAGTATGTTGAGGATGATCTTTTTTAAAATGTTAATTACAATATGATGAAAACAATTTTAAATTCAGAAAATTAAATGTTCTGGAGCCTAGTATTATAGACCAAAGCATAATAGATCATGCTATCCTACTTATGGG
The DNA here is from genome assembly GCF_902635505.1 of Sarcophilus harrisii. Taxonomy (NCBI): domain Eukaryota; kingdom Metazoa; phylum Chordata; class Mammalia; order Dasyuromorphia; family Dasyuridae; genus Sarcophilus; species Sarcophilus harrisii. The sequence goes on along the minus strand of NC_045426.1, from coordinate 372,877,710 downwards.
AATAAAGAGAGCTGACGGTATACTTATATTATACTTGAATATCAAAGCCAGACAAAGTTGCACTCTACTTTTGAGAACTGTATCTTTGTTGGTGATATATTTGGAAGGTATAGATATAAGTTGACTTTAATGTGAGGGTAAAAAAATGTTGAAAAAGGATTGTTCTGGAAGAACAGGAAAGGGGAAGTAAAATTACATCACATGAAGAGACAAAAAAAGACCTATTATAGTTGATTGAAAGAAGGGAGGAGAGCAGGCATTGTTTGAACCACATTCTCATCGGATTTGGCTCAAAAAGGAAATATTCTACATATTTAGTTTGATATAAAAACTTGTCTCACCCTAGAGGGAAGTAGGAGGGGGAAGGAGAATGGAAAGGAGGAAGGCAGACTGAGGAAGGTGGTGGTCAAAGCTACACACTTAAATACACCTTCCACTTATTTTTTCTTTTAATACTATAGGATGATTGAGTCCAATAAACAAAGGACAGTGTTTTGTTTGTATATAGAATTCTTCTTGTATTATTGCATTCACAGAAATAGTTTAGAGGCTTGTAAAAAATTAACAAATAAGGAAGGCATAAAGTGTATTCCCAGATGAAGCAATGACTTCAAGTACTTTAGTTTGGTGATAAGTCTGCCATTTGCCCTAATCCTGCCCAATAGAAATAATTTTTCTACTCAAAAAATGGCTGAAATAGTCTTGCTTTTGTTTGGATTTCTCAGAGGCAGAGGGATTGTCTCCTCTATGTTTATTTCCTTGGAAGTCAGGTCCCTGATCTCCTTCTTAAACCCAAGCTTTGCAAGGGCCTGATGCCAGGCTTTTCCTTAAATCTGGTAAACCTGGATGTATTTCTGTTCTACTTCCTGGCAGCTTCCACATGTTCATACTGCATACTCAATGATTAAAAGCAGGAAATATTCATGAGCTATTTAATTAAAAGAAAACAATTTTAACACCATTAGCATTCCTCCATCCCCATGAAATAATTTCCAAACTGGGGGGTCTATTCTCTGAACATTGTTCTTTTTTTCTGCTCCTTGTTTCTTTCCACTTTCATTTCATATGCTGTGTCTTATAGGACAAGCTCCTTAAGAGCAAGGATTTTCTTTCTTTCTTGTATTTATATGCCCAGCATTTAGAACAGTGCCCAGAAAATCCAATATCTTAATAAACACTTTATTGTTTACTTATTCATCACTTATAGCGTTAGGCAGGAGCAGAGCACATGCATTGGCAGTGCATAAGTGGCATTATACAGAATGGGGTCAGGATTCCTTGGAAATGCAATTGAAATTAGTGTTAACTCATATTGTCAATGTCCTGTGTTCTTACTCTGAGAAAGTCATAGGATAGAATGAGATCAATCAATCAATTGATCAATGAGTTGAATTGCTACTAAGTGCCATCACAGAAATATTTGTCAATGTCCACCAGCAGCTTCTTGATCCAAATGTGTGTGTGATTATTTTGTCCAAACATGCTAAAATAACAAGAAAATTAATTGGTATGGGACTTGCAGACCTCCACCATATATGTTAAGATCGGATTGAAATTTCTCTTGAATGATGAATGTTCTTCATCTCCATCAAAAGTAAAAAAAAAAAAAAATCTTGGTTTCTTTGCTTCCTAAAGAAAAAGTACCTAATCACTTGGGAGATGGATTCTTCTAATTAATCCACTATGTGAATGTCAGCTTCAGCATAACTTCTCTCTCCCTGCTTGTCAGTTGTTGCATCCACCCTTGAGGAATTTATCAGTTGCAAAAGAAGCATCCAAAAGCCACAACAAAAGTTTCTCTTTGTTTCTACCTTATTTCCTATGTTAACTACTCCAGGTTACATTCAGACTAAAATAAGATATCCAGTTCTTTCTAGAATTTTGTCTCTTAAATGTAAGGAAAGGAGAACCTGAATTTAAAACTCAAGTATATGCTGCATATTCATGAAGGAAGTGGCTATATTTAAGCTATTTCTGAAATTGTGACCTTGATCTCTACATCCTCAACCTTGGTCTGCAAGTTTGATGCCTTTAGAAAATAGGCTAACTCAGATATAGTCTTCTTCCAATTGTAAATATGGCTATTATTTTTATATCATTCTACTACTTTGAGATAATTGTTTGAAGTTCAGCTTCTCACCCAGATTTTCCCTTTTAATGATGAGTCAGGTGAGTTCTCAGAACTTTAGGATTAATACATGAGCCCAGATAATAAGCTAAAACATAATCAGTTCTTACCACTGGTCCTTCCATGATAACTTTAATCACTGAAAAAATTGTTTCCAGCATTCTCCCAGTACTGACCAAAACTGCATGGACAAGCTGACCTCCCCATTTTCCTGGAGATGCAGAAATACAGAATCCATCATGCAACTTTTCCTCAACAGAGTCTATGATTTTGAATTTGGATTCACCTTGGCCTTTGATCACAATATTTAAATAATATTACCTGCATATTAGTCATCATTCATTTCACTACTTCTCTGGTCTATTAGATCCTTAAGATTTCCCCCGGAATCATCCTAGACTCTTATAGGTGACCAATCACTTTATCTTGATTAGAAGCAGATCTCTGGGACACTTCCAGACTACTATTTCCAAAATCTGGTCACTACACTCTTTACATAGTTCTCTTCTCTCTCCTTTATCCAGCATTCTATATTTCCTTACTCTGAGAAATCGTATTAAGCTAATGTCAACCAATCAATTAATTAACATATTTATTGAGCATCTATTAAATGCCACCACTAAGATGGTGTTTGCATAAGATAACCAGTGATTTTTTGAACTCTGGAAGTTTCTACAATTCTGGCAACTTGGAATTGTCATGAGATGGGTGTGGGTACAGTTTTCATGAAGTGTCCATAACTGTAGTCTCTTACTAAATGTTTACCCACCAAGATTTAGATTTAGAACATTTTTTCTTTACTGTAAGTGATTTGGGATCAAAAAATATCTGATTCTTGTTAACTGTGAAAAACTTTTTTACTCAAAATCAATGAGAGAATCCTAAGAATGGCAAACAAGTCCCAGTTCCAAAGTCCATTGGTATGAAGTCTTCTTCTTATTGTCAGATATAAATGTTTGCATGGAGAGCTGGGGCAGATATTGGGAGAATGAGAGAATGAGAAAAAAACCTTAATATCATTGGTCTTCTTGAGTTCTCTTTTAATGATTTCAGACTCTACAAGTTTCTCAAGTGCTTTAGGCTTTCCACCTTCAAAAGAAAAGATGTAAGAGACCAATTCTGCTTCAGGTTGATAAGGAAAAGACTCTGGGAAAGCATAAGAGGTGCTAGCAGTCTCCATCATGTCTGTCTCCAGATATATATAAACATAGATAGATCTCTTTCTCTCTCTCTCTCTCTCTCTCTCTCTCTCTCTCTCTCTCTCTCTCTCTCTCTCACACACACACATACACACACACACACACACACACACACACACACACACACACATTTTCTCTAACTTTTATTTTGTTACCTGTTAAGGACTATGCTTATGTGAAGAGGCAGATCAATTCTCCAAGAGCTTCCACAGATGTGAATCATAACATCTGAAGGAGTTGCAAAGCAGCCTTTACTGACACACCTGTTGCAGACTGGCAATGAGATAAATTATAGGCAGAGGGAAGAGGAGGGAGGACAGACAATGTAATGGCCTCTCAGTAGGTCCCTCAGTCTCTTTGTATCATCATCATCCTCTCACATGAAGAGATCCATTCTACAGGTCTGAGTTAGACCTCCAGCAGCCACTGGCAGGTGGCTTACACCTATAACAACAGTTACCAATTTGGATTAATGAGTTTTTTGACTAATTGCTATGCGTATTCACTAAGGAACCAGTATTTGATGGTAAAGGGGTCAAACTTTGAATATAAAGAAAGGAGTCCTTTTACTTCTCCCAATATTGACACAACAATCAAGGATTAGCTTGACCCTAAAAACCATATCTTTTAGACTAATCATATTTAAGGGAACCAAAAGATAGACTTTTAGTTTAGTATCTCCTCTGAATGAGGCATACTGAATAGTAATCACAAGTCCCAATTTCCTGTTTCCCTTCTGGCAGAAATTAAAGTCTCCCTTGGATAAGAGCTGAAACAGAAGGGGTTATATGTGTTGCCTTTCTTCCAGCTATACAACAACATCCTGCTTTGGTACATAAGGAAAGAGCATTTTATTTATAATACTACAGACAATCCTCTGGGGTGACATCAATTCAAATAAATATTTTGGATATAGTTGTTTTCCACTCAAAAAACTTTCAAATTATTTTATCATACAATATATATTTGTCTTTGTTTATCTGAAATAATAGCAAAGGAGAGTTTGTTAAATGGTTTGTAGAAATCATAACTTTTGCTGAATAAGTAATGAATATGAATGTAATAAAATATTATTGTTCTATAAGAAATCAAGATGATCTCAGAGAATTCTGGAGAGACTTCCATGAACTGATGCTAAAACTAGCACAGGGCAAATGGAAGCTAATGACTGTGAGATAGCAAGAATCAGCCAAACAAATTAAAAAGAATAAAAAAATGGAAGAAAATGAGAAATAGCTTATTGGAAAAATAACTGACCTGGAAAACAGATGCAGAAGAGACAATTTTAAAATTATTGACCTACTAGAAAGTCATGACCAAAAAAAAGAGCCTGGATAATATTCAAGAGTTCATTAAAGAAAACTGACCCAGTATTCTAGAAACAGAGGGGGAAATATTCTTTGAAAGGATCCATCAATCACCTTTTGGAAAGAGATCTCACAAGGAAAATCCCAAGGAACATTGTTGCAAAATTCCAGAACTACAATCTCAAGGAAAAAATACTACAAGCTCCCAGAAAAAAAAAAAAAAAAAAAAAACAATTCAAATATCAAGGAGCAACAGTGAAGATCTAGCAGCTTCTACAATAAAGGATGAGAGGGCCTAGAATACTGTATTCTGGAAGGCAAAAGAACTAGGGTTACAACCAAGAATTAATTACCCATCAAGACTCAGCATCATCTTTCAGGGGAGAAAGATGAAATTTCAATGAAGTAAGAGATTTTTAATCATTTTTATTGGGGAAAAAACAGAAACAAATGTAATCTACATACACAGGACTCAAGAGTAACATGGAAACGTAAACAGGGGAAAATATATATATATATATATATATATATGTATTATTTAAAGGTTAAATTGTTTACATCCCTAGATGGGAAAACAATATCTGTAACTCTTGAGAACTGTATCTGTCGCTGGGACTGACAGAAGGGGCATCATATGGACTGAAGGTGTGGTTGTGAATGGTCCTTGATGTAAAGACAGCAAAGAAAAAAACATGAAGGGGTGGAAATAGGTCTGTTACGGGGGATGGGGGGGGGGGGAAAGAATAGAGAAGGTATAATGAGACAATTAGTTTACAGGAAAAGGTACAACAGATCTATTACAATTGAGGGAAAGAAGGGACTAATTGTCTGAAGCTTGATCTTATTAGCTTTGGCTCTAAGAAGGAATAATTTAATCATTTAGTTAGGTATAAAAATATATTTAATCCCACAAAGTAGTAAGAGGGAAAAAAAAGGAAAGGGAGGGACAAGATAGAAGGGAGGGCAGAAATACTAAGGGAAAAGGTAAGAAAAGGGGGGAAAGGGTGTTGGGAGATAAGGTAGTGGGTAGATGAATAAAAACACACTACTAACAGAAGAGGGAGGGGTGATAGGGGATAAGATAGGGTGAATTAAAAAAAAAACACTAAGGACAGGGTGGAAAGAGAGAACAAAAGAATATACAAGGAAGAATCTAGGATGGAGGGAAATACAGATCTGGTAATCATAACTGTGAATGAGATGAACTCTCACATAAAATGGAAACATAGCAAAGTGGATTAAAAAATAGAATTCAACAATATGTTGTTTACAACAAATACATTTGACACAGAGAGACACATACAGAGTAAAGGTAAGACTGGAATATAATTTATTATGCTTCAGCTGAAGTAAAAAAAAAAAAAGCTAGCAATTCTGATCACAGAGAAAGCAAAAGTAAAAATAGGTCTATTAAAACAGATAAATAAGGAAAGAAAGGGTACCATAAACAATGAAGAAATAATGATTCTAAATGTATGCACCAAATGGTAGAGCAAATAAATTCCTAAAGATGATTTTAATGATTTCAGGAAGAAATAGATACCAAAACTATAATAGTTTCAGAATCAGACAAATTTAACCACAAAATAAACAAGAAAGAAACTAGGAAAATTAATAGGATCCTAGAAAACCTAGATATAATAGACCTCTGGAGAAAATTGAATAAAGTCAGAAAGTAAAAAATCGTTTTCTTGGCAGTACATTGTACCTACATGAAAATTGATCATGTATTAAAGCATAAAAAAACCTCACAATCAAATGCAGAAAGGCAAAAATAATAAATTCTTCTTTTCTCAAACAACACCATAATAAAAATTTTATTCAATAAAGGGCCAGGGAGAGATAGACTAAAAACCAATTGGAAACTAAATAATCTAACTGCAAAAAATGAGTGGGTCAAACAACACACACAGACACAATTGATAATTTCATCCAAAGAATAATAATGAGACAACATACCAAAACCTATGGGATGCAACCAAAAGAGTTTTTAGGGGAAATTTTATATCTCGAAATAGCTACTTGAATAAAATAGAGAAAGAGGAGATCAATGAATTGGGTATGCAACTAAAAAACCTAGAAAAAAAATTCTCAATTAAATACCAAATTAAAAATTCTAAAACTCAAAGAAGAGATTAATAAAATGAAACTAAGAAAACTATTGAACTAATGAAATAAAAGTTGCTTTTAGGAAAAAATAGATAATCTTTTGGTTAATTTGATTAGAAAAAGGAAAGAAAAAACACAAAAATGAAAAGAATGAATTTACCACTAATGAAAGTAAATTAAAACAATAATTAGGAGCTATTTTGCCCAATTGTATAGCAGCAAGTCTGACAATCTAACTGACATGGATGAATATCTACAAAAATATAAATTGTCTAGATTAACAGAAGAGGAAATAAATTACTTAAAGAGTCCCATTTTAGAAAAAGAAATTGAACAAGTTATTAATGAACTCTCTAAGAAAAAATCTCCAGGGCCACATGAATATACAAGTGAATTCTCTCAAACATTTAAAAACAATTAATTCCAATACTGTGTATACTATTTGGAAAAATCTTTAAAGAAGGAGTACTGCCAAATTCCTTCTATAACACAAATATGGTACCGATACCTAAATCAGAAAGAGCCAAAACAGAGAAAGAAAATTACAGACCAATCTCCTTAATGTATATTAAGGCAAAAATTTTAAATAAAATCTTAGGAAAGAGATTATAGCAATTTATCAGCAGGATAATACATTATGACAAGTGGGATTTATATCAGGAATGCAGGAATGGTTCTGTATCAGGAAAACTGTAATCATAATCGACCATATCAATAACAAAACCAACAGAAATCACATGATAATCTCAATATATTCAGAAAGAACCTTTGACAAAATATAGCACTCATTCCTATTAAAAACTATTAGAAAGCATAGCGATAAAAGGATATTTCCTTAAAATAATAAACAATATCTATCTAAAACCAACAGCAAGCATTATTAGTAATGGATAGAAGCTGGACTCATTCTCAGTAAGATCAGGGATGAAACAAGGATAGCCACTATCATCACCATTACTATTCAACATTGTACTAGAAATGTTGGCTTGAGCAAGAAGAAAAGAAAAAGAAATTAAAGGAATTAGAACAGGCAATAAGAAAATAAAATTATCACTCTTTGCAGATGATATAATGATATATTTAAAGAATACTAAAATAATCATCTAAAAATATACTGGAAACAATTCATACCTTTAGCAAAGTTACAGTATATGAAATAAACCCACACAAATCATCAACATGCGTATATATTACTGACAAAGCCCATCAAAAAGAGATAGAAAGAGAAATTCCATTTAAAATTATTATAGACAAAATAAGATACTTGAGAGACTACCTGCCAAGACAAACTTCTTTATGAACACAATTACAAAACACTTCTCACACAAATAAAATCAGATCTAAACAAATGAAAAAAAATCAATTGTTTATGACTAGGCCAAGCTAATATAATAAAAATGATGATTCTGCCTAATTTTTTCTACTTGTTCAGTGCCATATCAATTAAACTGGCAAGGCATTATTTTATAGAACTAGAAAAAATAATAACAAAATTCAGCTGGAAGAACAAAAGGTCAAGAATATCAAGAGAATTAATGAAAAAAAAAAATACAAAGAATAGTGGTCTAGGAATACCAAACCTAAAACTATATTATAAAGCAGCAGTCATCAAAACCATTTGTTGCTAAAAAATAGAGTGGTGGATCAGTGAAATAGATTAGATAGACACAACACAATAGTCAAGGCCTATAGCAATCTAGTATTTGATAACCCCCCAAACTCCAGTTTCTGGAATAAAAACTCACTATCTGACAAAAATTGCTGGGAAAATTGGGAAATAATAAGTCAGAAACTTGGCATAGACCTACATCTTACAGTCCATACCAAAATGAGTTCAAAATGGATACATGATTTGGGTATAAAGGAGGATACCATAAACAAATTAGGAGAGCAAGGGAAATTAACCTATCAGATCTTTGGAGAAGAGAGAAATTTATGACCAAAGAAATAGAGAACATTATGAAAAGGAAAATGGACAATTTTGATTACATTAAATTTAAAAAGTTTTGTACAAGCAAAACCAAAAGAGACAAGATCAAAAGGGAAGTACAATGCTGAGAAAAAAAATCTTTACAGACAGTGTTTTTGATAAAGGACCCATTGCTAAAGTATGTAAAAATTTGTGTTAAATTTATGACTACAAGTCATTTCCCAATTGATAAATGATCAAAGGATATGAACACTTTTCAGATGACAAAATTACAGCCATCTATAGTTATATGAAAGCTGCTCTAAAATCACTATTGTTCAGAGAAATATAAATTAAAACAACTCTGAGGTACCACATCACACTTCTCAGATCAACTAAAATGACAGGAAAATATAATGAAAAATCTTGGAGAGGATGTGGCAGAACTAGGACACTAAAGCATTGTTGATGGAGTTGTGAAATGATCCAACCATTCTGGAGAGCAATCTGGAACTATGTCCAAAGGACTATAAAACTGTGCATGCCCTTTGACCCAGCAATGCCATTACTGGATATATATCCCAAGGAAATAAAAAAAAAGAGGGGAAAAGGACCCAAGTGGGCAAAAATGTTTGCTGCAGCTCTTTTTGTGGTAGCAAAGAATTGGAAAATGAGTTGATGCTCATCAGTTGGGGAGATGACTGAACAAGTTGTGGCACATGAAGACAAAGGAATATTATTGTTCTAGAAGTGAGTGCAAGGGATAATGTTGCGAAAAATTACCCTGGCATGGGTTCTGTCAATAAAAAGTTATTTAAAAATATTTTAAAAAAGGAATATTTATTATTCTATAAAAAAATGATGAACATAAGCCTGAAAACATATACATGAACTGATTCTCAGTGAAACTAGTACCAGGAATACGTTGTACACAATAACAACAAGAATGTGCAATGATCAACTATGAAAGATTTAGTTCTTCTCAGTGGTTCAGTGATCCAAAGTAATCCTAATAGAGTCTAGATAGAAAATGCCATCTGCATCCAGAAAAAAGAAATAAGGAAACTCAATGTAAGGAAACAATGTTTTTTCTGGGGGTTTTTTTTATCTCTCCCATGATTTTTCTCTTTTGCTCTGCTTTTTCTCTCCCAATATGATTCATAAAGTAATATGTATTAAAAATTAATAAATTTGCTAGCAAAAATCCCCATACACAATGAAATGATATCAAAAAAATAAAAACTTTACATAAAAAAACAAATTATAAACAAAGAAAATATGGAAAATTAAATATGCTTTATTCTTGGTGAACCCATGTTGATACTTTATAATCTTCATATTCTTTTCTAAAGATCTAAATAATCTGAAGAGATTGAAGAATGTGTCCTAAAATTTTGAGTTATTATCATCAAATTTCTGTTTCCAGAATTCTTCTTTTTCTTCTTCTTGCAATCATACTTCATTATTTCCATTGTCCTAAAGTCTATTCTGTTCTTCATGGATCTCAAGATTATTGACAAGTGTGTTAAGATTACACATTCAAAGTCATTTAATCTCACAGCCATTTGACAGTGCAATTCCTCCAGTCATTTATTAATTCTATTGTAACTTCAAATCAATCCAAAGAGTACTGGAGAAGCCTGCAGCAAAATATTGAGAGAATAAATTCACTGTTTCGTCTTTAAGTTTTATTTAGGTAAGGATCTCAGGCCATTTCATTGCAGAGTGATTTGGAAGGCATCATTAGTTGGTTAAATGAAGATGGAATCTTTTGAGGGCTTGAAGCATACCTAGATATTTTGCTTGAAGGACATCTAAGAAAATATGGGATGCTGAGTCAGAGAACATTACTGAAAATCCAGAGAATATGAATCAGGAAATAGAAATCACATAATTCAAAGCCTTGTGCTTGTCACTCCTCCTTCTACTTATGAATGTCTTCAGAGAACTTTCTTAATATTCTGTTCCCTGTACATAATCTTTTTTTTAGAAAAAGTAGAACTCTTTTTCTTTTTATTAAACTTGTTTTGACCATACTACGGATAGTGGAAGGGAAAGAGATAATAAAATTTATGATTTAACACTTCTGACATATTTCCAGATTCATGCTACTTGTTTATATTAGGTTTAATTATATGCTTTAATATGTTTTGATTTTGTTTTGGAGTTATTTTGTTGTTCTTGTTGTTTTTAAGATGGAAATTTATCAGAGTTTACTATGCAGCTCTTTTTTTAAATGCTTTCCTTTTTTTTACTGGACATATTCTTAATCACAAGATCAAAATTACAATATTTAAAATACTTTTCTATCCATTATATCTCTAACCATGCAATTACAAATTTTCTTTGAATGTTTTAGATTATGTTGCCCTAAAACTTAGCCAACATTTGTAACAATTCATATTATTTCAATTAATTTTGAAATTAACATCTACTGTGTCCATAACCACATTTTTAAAGTATTGAGGCAGGTGAAAATAAATGAGAATAAATCCTCATTAAGTTTATAATCCATTAAATAGGAATGAGACATTTACAAATAATTATAGTAAAAATAGCATGATCAGGATACAATTGGGTTTTTTTTGTTAAAAAACATTTTTCTAGTTTTATTAAATAAATGTAAATTGAAGCTGGGGGAATTAGGGAAGGTTTCCTGGTGGCATTTGAATTGAAATATGAAAAAATGGGTTATATTTTAACAGGCAAAGATTCAAAGTTCCTTAGAAATAGAGACTGGTGGAAGTAAAGGCAAAGGGGTGAAAAAAGTAGCAAGTGTATAAAGAAGGTAACTCTAACTAGTTTATGAAAGCCGATTTTTAACTTTTCAATGTGAACATTCACTACTCAGAAACTATTTGCCACAGATCAGGGCTTGATTTATCATTCTGTTAATTGTCTCTAGATTTAAGAAAGAGTCAATAATCCAGATTAAATTTAAAAGTGCATATGCTTACTTTATTCTCTTCAAGAGTCATGTGTTAAACATTTGCTCACGTGACCCTATATTATTCTGTAACACTGCTTGAGCACAGTAGGAGTACAATGCAAGGCTCAGGGAATTAAGTCATCATTAGTTAGGAAGCCTAGTAACTATATGCTAATAATAATAATTTACATTTATCAAGCATAAAATTTGCAAAACCCTTACCATTATATCATTTGAGTATCACAATGTCTCAGAGTAGGAAGATCATCATCTCTCTCCTACTCTCCTCAGAGTAGAAAGATAATCTCATCCAATTTAACTAGATAGAGCATCAGTTGTATAAAAGAAACATGACCCAACACATATTTATTAAGTTCAAAGCACAATGATTGCTTCTAATATTAAAAGAAGGTAAATTCCTTACGCAATTAAAATTCTACTAGAAAGATATGATGAAGCAAATTCAAAACATATGAAGTCATTTTAAGAAGAAGAAGAAGAAGACACAAGTATAAAGATAAATAAATAAATAAATCTTAACTGAGCTTTAAAGGAATTTAAGATTTCTAAAAGATAAAGGTTAGGAGTGAGTGTATTCTAGACATAGAGGAATACCTGTGCAAAGGAACTGAGGAGGTAGATTCAGCCATATTCATGGAATAGCTATATTTTCAGGCTACAATGGAAAATGCAGGGAAAGGAGTATTGTCCAGTATTTTAAAAGCTGGGGAAGAAATGGCTTTTGAACGAGTGTTTGGAAAATGAGTTTTTACTATAGCTGGTAAACATTAAGGAGTCATTGATGAGTTTTATGCAGAACTGTGATATCTATTTTTTATACATATTGAAGAATAACATAAAAGTGACTTAACTGATGAATTGGAGAAAGCGGAGACCAAAAATGAACACCTCTCTGAAGGCGGTGGAAATAGCTGAGGCAGTTAATAATAGGAGTCTAAACTAACATGGCAGTCCTAGCAATAGAAAGTTGAGTGAAATGCTAAAAACACTGTATAAGTAAGATTGATAGGATGGATAACTAACTAGATATAGGAAGTAACAAATCGGGAAAAAGTAAAAGATAATAAGCTTCTAGCACAAGTGACTAGACAAATGATAAAGACACTGACAATAATGAGAAAGGCAAGTGGAATAGGTTTAAGTGGAAAGATTATAAATGTTGCTTTTTTATATATGGAGTTTTAGTTGCTGCCAAGAAATATAGTTGAAGATATCTACCATGTTGTTAGAAATGCTTATTTGTAGATCCAAGGGAAAGTTAATCCTAAACATATAGATTTTCATATTATCTAAATAAAGATAATAGCTGAACCTATAAACAATGGTGAAATTATTAATGGAGAGAATATAGAGAAAGTAGAGCAGGTCTGAGTTCAGACTCATAGAGAACATCTACCTTAAGGGAAAACAGGATGAGGAGGAGAAGTCAGTAGAGGAGATAAGAGAAGTGGTCATGGATGTAGAAAAAAAAAAGGATATATCAAAATTTAAGGAATGAGAAAGTATCAAGGAAGAAGGAATGGCTAAATATTGAATGATGCAGACAAAACAAAGAGGGTGAAGACTGAAAAGAAGATTTTTGACAGAACAGATTCACTTTTGAGGTGGTATTTTCTAGAGGGTGATGAAATAAAAACCAAATTTAAAAGGCATGGGAATTGCTTCAACAATGAGTGCTAGAATTTATTATTAAGACTAAACAGAACTTTAAGCAAAAGTAATTTTGAGCCAGTCAATTATGGAAAACAACAGGTTCTTTTATTTAACATGTTCAAGGGGAAGTGAAAATGTTTAATGGAAGCTATTGTAATATTCATAGAAAGAGAAGCAAAGAAAAAGAAGAAATGGGCCTAGGGCAGCATCTACTCCCTCCAAACTGAGAAAACTAATACCTCAAAATTTTGGGCAGCATCATGCGATCATCTCACTTGGGTATGAACTGATACCGCCAAAGTAGAACTAAGAAAAGCAAAGGATAAAAGCAAGAATGGTAGTCATCTGACAATGACAGGAGGGGGAAATCTGCAGTTATCAAAGTCTGAACCAAGAATGTGGCATATCTTTACAAGCTCTCCCTTGTATTCTTAGGTTTGTCTGTCTTTACCCCATGAAGAAGGGCAGCTCTATACATCAAAGAAATTCAAGTGTTTTAGAAAAAAGTTTCTTAAACTATGAGTTGTGACCCCAAATGTGGTTACATAACTGGATTTGAGGGTTTTAAAATTATGATTTATGATCAGTAAATGTTTGATTTGCATACCTATTTCACAAATCTATTTGGGGGTATGTAAAAATTTCCTAAGAGAAAAGGAGTTGCAAATGGGAAAAGTTTAAGTCCTATTTTAGAGGAAAGAGTGGAATCACATTTGGCTGCATCCAAATGATTTCCAGTCTCTGAAGTCACAAGGCAAAACAAACCAATCAGGACAAAAATAGAAAAAAGAAAAAAGGAGAAAATATCAGGAAGAGGGGACACAGCTAGGGCATAAAAAGGTGGTGAATGAATAAAAATTAGTCCCCCAAAACCTGGCAGTTTCTTTCTTCCCAATAGACAAAGGAAGAATTAGATTTAATGAATATAGATTATTCATTTAAGAAATTTAACACTGAATATAAAAGAGGAGTGGGATATTATTTCAAGGAGATAGATGAGTAATTTGGAGTATTTTAGGATTAGAAGCAGGGATATTTATAGTTTTATGGAAACAGGCCAGTGTAAAGGGAGAAAGTAAAGATACTTGAGAAAGAAGGGAAGAATGATATATCAAGATCCCCAAGAAAGTAGAAAAGGATCAAGAGTATTGAAAGGCTTAATCTTGGTAAGCAAAAGGAAATCTTATGAAACAGAAAAAAGTAAATCAAATGAAGGTACTGGAAATTTTTAAAATGTGGAGGAGGATAGTCTCAGTGAAATGGGGGGTCAGGACAAATGCTGTACATTTAATGTATCTGGGTAAGGCTGCATGTTGTAGAGAAAAGGAAAGATTGGGAATGATTACTGTGGAGAAAATGAAAGGGAAGCACTTAAAGTTGAAACAAAGCATTGTTAAACAAGTTAGGTTCTTGCTAAAATTATTAGAAAGGAAATCAGCATGCTTTTGTAACTTTCTCAAATAACTAGTCATGGTTCAGAAGTCAAAGACAATTCATAGTAAATATCAGTGAATTGGAATAAGAGAATTTTGCACAGGAACAACGTCTGTCTGGAAAAGACTATGGCTTCTCTACATAGAAAGGAAGAGAAGGAGGAGGTATGAAAGCATGCAACTTAAATTAAGGCAGTAAGTAATGCTGGGTAAGTGGACTGAGGGCCTATTAAGTTAATTGGTAGACAAGCATAAAGCATATAACGAAGGAGGTGAGAAACGTCACATTTCTTACTTCTTAAGTAGTCATGCAGTTCCTGGCAGCCACCATATATTTCCCTCACTATTATTAACTAAATGAATGACATGATAATTTTGTTTGAAGATTCCTTTAGCCTCTGGATCACAAACTTGCCCTTCTTTAT
The DNA here is from genome assembly GCF_902635505.1 of Sarcophilus harrisii. Classification (NCBI taxonomy): domain Eukaryota; kingdom Metazoa; phylum Chordata; class Mammalia; order Dasyuromorphia; family Dasyuridae; genus Sarcophilus; species Sarcophilus harrisii. The sequence goes on along the minus strand of NC_045426.1, from coordinate 372,862,597 downwards.
TGATTAAAATTAAATCAAAATTAGCATTTCTGCACATGATCTCTTCTATCCTATAAAAGATTAAAACCAGGAAAGGGATGTGAATTTGTCAAATTCCCCATTTTTAGCAGAATTAGACTTTAAGTTATTAAAATATTTTATGTACTTCATCAGTATCTTTTGCTTTTATACCAGTTTTATAATTTATGTTAAGAAATCATCATCCATGTTATCCACCTGGTCAAGCAGTCTGAATATATACAAAATGATTATATTTCTATTTCACTCTCCTTTTTCCTCATGAAATTTTCATGGTGTTTCCAATCTCATGGTTAAGAATTTCCATAAGTATGTATGTCTTCTACATTCAATGCTATTTTTCCCTCCAATAGTTTTGTTTTGCTTGTACAATTTCCATTTTTCCACTGTTTTAGTCTAGCCATAAATTCCATTCTCTGTAATTTTGTCTACACCTGTCATGAAATATTTCATGGTTAAAAAATCTAGTTTACTTTGCTGTCTATAGCATGCATTACTACCATACATCTGGAGCCATAAAATTGTTTGCAATGAGCTTCCTTTTAACTTTCATGTGAGAAATACCATGTGCAACAGGGACTATTGGAGATACAAAGAAACATTAAATATAATCCTTACCCTTAAGAAATAATTTTTTTTGTTTCAAATCTGTGATGCAGCTTTACTATACATATAAATGTATGTAGGTAGGTAGGTATGTGTTTGTTTATAAATACATATTATATATATATATATATATATATATTGCATATAGATACACGGATCTATATTACAGATATACACATATAAACGTATATTGTGCGTATATGTGAAGAGAGAGATAATGATAAACAGATAATCATGTTTTGCCCTTCTTATTGCCTGGGTTTGAAGTTTCATGTGGCCTTTTTTTTTTTTTTTTTTAATCTCATCCAATTCAGTTTAAAGGCTTCTTAATCAAGTTGGCCAGTTTCCTAACAAAGACACTTTTCCCAATTTCAGGAAGGTGTGCATTGCCCTTTAACAAAATTTGTCATTCTAATTGCACTGTGGTCAAGGAAATCAATTCCTTTTCTTAGCTACCATATAAATTTTCCATTTCACTCCCCAGGACACCCTCTCTTTTCCAAGTCATGATTGTTTACTGGAAGAAGAGAGGACAATTCCATATGTCCTAAGTCCTTGAATCTCATAGCTATGAATTCTAGATTTCTACTGACTGTATAATTCATTTCTATGGGCATCAGCAAAATCAAGTAGTTATTTAGTAAATTTGATGAAATCTTTCTGCCATATTGTGGATATGTGCTTCACTAAAGTAACAAACATCTTTGAATTTGTTGTATTTGGTGCTTCACAGAATAACATTCATACCCTATCATTAGGGAATCACCAACATTTATGGTATACCTATTTGTGATGAGTATGATAATGGAATTCTACTAATATCTATTGTATATGTATTTACCTTATCAAAATGTCTGCAATGCTGGTTCCATGAGAAAAGTTTTATAAGCCTTTCAGAGATAGATTTAATTGTTTTTTTTCACCCTATCTATTTCATATAACCTGTAAGTCAAAGTAGCAGCTGTTAGTACTTATATTTCTGAAAACTCTAGAAGAACTAACAGTACTTCTTAATGATCCTGGAAACTCTCTCAATGGAAATTTCCCAATTCTGTTCCAGTTTTCTAATGCTCCTGGATATAAATTCTGATCATAAGGGGAATAATGAGGTTTAGTCACTTGTATTTCTTCATAACTCTTTTCTTCTATGGTTGAAGATAACAGATTTTATTGGATTTTAGGAATAAGCAGTTCAGTCAACTATGTTCTCCAACTTATCAGAAGCAAACCACTAAGCTAAAATATATTGGCATAAAGGTAGACATTGAAATTTCAAGAGCTATACAATGAAGAACAATTTTACAAGCTCTACTAAACTAGAAAAGGATTTTAATAAAAATTTGACCTCCAGGTGATTATTTTTTTAGAGGGGAAGAATACCAACATGTAAATGCCATCTATTAAGAGTCTACACTGTACATTGGAGTAAGATGACAATTACCAACTCTTTAAAATGCTGAAGTTTCAAACAATTGGTTGGAAGAGAGAAATGGGGGGAGGGGTGATGTGTGTGTGTGTGTGTGTGTGTGTGTGTGTGTGTGTTTGGAGATGGGTTATGCTAATCATAAACAAATATAATTTAAAATTTTTCAAAGTCATCAATGATTTTTTTAAAAAAGAAATTTGTGCAGAAACACCAATAAATCAATAATTATCTTTATCACTTACTGAGTATTCAGCCTATGATGTAAAGGATACAAAAATAGAACAAAACTTGTCACTTTCAGTTGAAGATATCAGTAAATTCAGGTAATTCAGATTGTGAACATAGCATATTACATGCTGAACAAATGTGCTATACAGATTCAGTTCAATTAAAAAATTATTTACTAAGAATCTATTACGTCCTATGAACTAAATGAGGTAAGATAAGATTCAATCTCTGCTTTTTTAAAGCTTATAGTCTATTGGGGGAGGGGAGTTATCACACATATTCTGTTAACTATAATATAAAATAGTTCATGATAAGAACATAAAAGACAAGCAAAAAAATTTTGTAGTCAAAGAAAAAAAAGTTATTTATTGTCTCAGAAAAGGAAGAAATGGGAAGCCTACTTGGAGAAGATGATGACTTAAATTAAACATCCTACCAAAAGAAAAGAGAGATAGACTAAGAATGGCATTCATATCATGAATGAAAGTAGATAGAAAATATTTAACAGTACATGACAGCATAGCTGTTAAATTAATCAAGTCCCTATTCAAGTCTTTCCTTCTCATTAAAACTTTCATTGTTTACTATCAGCTATAATAATTTCTCCCCAACTCAATTAACCTTTACTTTGCCACACACCAATCATTTCAAAAAATTAGCGATAGCCTCTTAAGCTGTAATTTTTTTGGTATAAAGAATTCCTAGATAAGGAAATTTCCTATACCAATCAATTAAATAAATGTTTATTAAGTACTGACTATGTGCCAGGTACTATGATAAGATCTGGGCATATAAAATGAGTCATGACAGTTCCTGCCCTCAATGAGCTTAAAATCTATTGGAGAAAACAATATGCAACCAAATATAAACAAAGTAAGCTATATAAAAAAGAAATAATAGTTAACAAAGACAAAGAACTAGAAATAAGAAAGTTTGGGCAAGGATTCCAAAAAAAATTGATATTTTAATCAAAATTTAAAGAAAGCCAGAGAGGTCAATAGGCAATGGAGAAGAAGGAGAACATTCCAAAAATGAAGGGATAGACAGAATAAATACCAGAGCCAAGAAATCAAGTGTAATAGCCAAAGAGGCTATTATCATTGGATCAAAAATTAGATATCAAGGAGTCAGGTGTTAAAAAATGGAAAGACAGGAAGGAGAGAGATTATGTATCTTTATTTTAGGACAATCACTTTATTGACTGAATAAAAGATGGATCAGGATGAAGACAGACTTAGGACAGGCAGGTCTACCGGACTATTGCAGTAACCCAGGTATGAGGTGTTGAAATTTGCACTAGAGCCATGGCAGTGTCAGAGAAGAGAAGGGGTCATAATCAAGAGCTGTTAAAAAAGTGAAATAAACAGACTTGACAACATCTTGGATATGAAGGATGAGAGATATAAGGAATCCAGGATGACACCTAGATTGTGAGCCTGAGGGACTAGGAGAACGATATTACTTCTACAATAATAAGAAAGGTAGGAGTGGGCGAAGGTTTAGGGAAAGGATAATAAGTTCTGTTTTATACATATTGAATTTAAGATATCTACTAGACATCCACTTCAAGGTATATAAAAGGCAGTTGAGATGAGAGGTTGGAGGTCAGCAGAGATTGAGATAAACTATTTTTCTACCACTTATAAAGGCTTATCTAAAGTCTTAAATAACTTGCCTAGGGTCACACAGCCAGGATGTATCAGAAATAGAACTTAAACCCATATTTTCCTGGCTACAATGGATACTTTTCTATCCATATATAATTTTGCCACTAATTTTAAAAAATGCATATTAATTTAGCATATTAAAAGATTTTGCTGCACAATGGAGAGATAGGTGCTAATCACAAATCAAGATGACCTGGAGGAATGGATGGAGTTTAAGTCCTCAGAAGGGCTTCATTATGGTCTATATCAAGCCAAAATTCTTAATCTGGGAACTCTTAATTTGTATTTTTGTTTGTTTTCAACATTCTGATCCTTGTATTCAACTGTGTCCATGACATCAAATATATTGCAAACATCTAATGGCAAAGGAAATCCAAAGATAGGAATTAGGAGGAAAAGTGTTGGCATTGGAGGTATAGGAAGAAAATGGTAAATTAAGAGTCAGTTCAAAACAAACGAACAGAATAGCACAGAACAGATGCAAAAAGAATACTCAGGACAGAAACTGACAGATAAGGAAGCGATAAAATAGGACTTGGTAATGCTTTAATGGTGACTAGGAAGAAAAATAGCCATATGACCAGAATTCCTTATCTATGGCTTCTTTTTAAAATTCATTTGGGATGGGCATTTTGCTTAAAGAATCTTTTGCCTCTTAAAGAACTCGGGGCTTCAAGGACCAGGCATAGCACATGATTTTATACTATTATAAATCCGCTGATGGGCAAGGGTCCCCACAGTGTGTTTGGGAAGAGGGGTGCAACTTGGATAGAGGTTGAAGGAATTTTTTACCTGAAGAGAATAATCAAAAGAAGAGGTAGAAGGGTACCAACTTTAAATTAAATCTATAGGGTTAATCTATAGGGCATCTATAGGGTTAGCTTCTGCACAATTTCAAATTACCAATAACTGCCTTCAAAACCCATTGTCTAACTTCCTAGTCATTTGGTTCCCCTTTTCAATTCTCTAGAAACTACAGATTTGCACATCAGTGTCCCATTTTAGCCAATTATGAATCTCTTTATCCCATTCTCTAAAACAACTTCTTGTTCTTCATTGAAGTTCCCACTATCAAATGCAACTGGTCCCTCAGCTAAATATTATCAGGGAAACATTTGATTAAACTAATTCATATTAATTGTAAATTATAGTCTCACAATTATTTTAAGGTAATTTCCATTCAAAACAGGAACTATTTTCCCAGTGAATCTCCCATTGATAGTAAAGTTGGACAAATAACTATATGGGATAAAGAAAGTCAGGCAAAGGGTTAAAAAATAGAAGTAGAATCTTTTTGTTAATTTAGAAATCTCCCTAACCTATGAATTAGATTAATCTATGAGGAAAGAACTAGAATGAGATTGGAGAGAATTTTTATGTGGGCTAGAAAAAATTCTTTAAGGCCAAGGTTAAAATCTCTGATTTAGAAGAGGAGAAAAATATACAGATAAGGAAGATGTCTTGATGGGGTTGAATTATCCCTGTAGGAAAAAGAATGAAGAGCTCCAAGATAATTCCAAATGGCTCAGCAGCCCAAGGACAGGTGACATTCACATTGGATAAAGTACTAATAATGCAAAGTAGCTTGAACTTCACAAGCTTCTGACTTCAACTGGAGACTTTAGAGTCCTTAGATGAAAAGGACTTCAGATAAAGCATTGTTAAAGATCAATAAAGATTTTTTTTTCCAATGTGCAGTAGCAATTAACAGGCAAATAGGTTTGCTCTGTGTCCCAAAAAGTTCTATAAGATACTGTATCATGTCAAACAATGTGGAAAAGACTAAATGCTTGCCATCTCATCACTGGAAAGTTATAAGTAGCACTGAAAGAATCCAGAGGAATGCAATTGAGACAGTCCAAAGTGTGATGATACAGGTTGAATATCTCAGAAAAGTGCTTTACAGCCGACCAGAGGAGATTTACAATTATGAAAGGCAGGGCAAAAGCTTCTTGGTTTTCCCCTTTTTACTGAGCTTCATAACAACCATTAACTCATTTTCCTCAAATGTTCTTCTCTGTCAGCTCAGGAGATGGGAGTTTGTTTGACAGCATTGCCTAAACGGCATCATTATGAATGCTGGCATGCCTCTTAGTCCACCTGACCTAGACGGATCTGCTGTTTATGCATCCTTATAGCATAGCCCTAGAATCTAAAATACATTGAGAAGACAAGTCTGGCTGATTTCTGGATGAAAATCTCCTGTCCGCTGCTGTGTACTTCAGCAAATGTGCTAAGTTGAGCATGAACTTCAGCAAAGGGCTGTTGAGCAAATAAAGGCAGATAAAGAATGTTAAAAGGACTAAAAAATTATAAATTGAAGACTGTCAGACTATCCATAGCCTCAGCTGAGTCCAAATGGCTTTATTCTCTTTTTCTAACATGGCTAGTCCTATCTAGTCTCTCCCAGTGGGGTTTTTGGGATACAATCCAGCCCATTAAGGATGGAGCCAGCAATGTGCAGTGATCCTCAAATTGCAAGAAAGTTTGAAACTATTTAAATATATAGATAGAAATATTGATGTAGATCTTCACCAAGGGATTTCATGTTTTCAACAAAAGTAGTTTTAAATTCCTAGTTTTAGGTAACTTGCCATAGTTCTGTCATGAGGGCAAGTTAAAATTGTACATGATAAACAAGGTGCGCATTCAGTTTTTGTTTTTGTTTTTTCATTGGAAATTTCTATCTCATTTAACTGATTTTGAGTTGGTATTGATGATATCTAAAAACCTTAATATGCTTTTATTCCATCAACAAACTGTGATCCTCCCCTTATGACTTCCAAATTGGAGTATAATTACATCGAATAGCCAATTCTAATCCCAATAGTATAGGGCTAATAGTTTAGATGCCAAAACAAATGTTTTGTTAAATTCTGGGCACACCTACCTTAGTTGCTTGAATCTGTAAATTAAAAAATAAATTGAAGAGTTAGAAATGAAAACTTCATCTCATAGAATATGACCCCAATCTTTGAAAGAAGAACTTGCTTACTCAAAGTCATGCATATTACTTAGTGGAATAATTACATTTGAACCCAGGTCCTGTGAGTTCAAATTCAGTTCTTTTCCTAACATTACTAAAATGTATGTTTCTTCCTCTTAACTTTCAGGTGGTTATTTTTAAAAATGATGCTGCAATTTTTTAAGTGTTTGGTTTTCCAAGAATTTATATATTGAACATTAACTATTAATGAGCATTTACTAAACATCTTAAGAGAGAAAGTGGTACAGTAGAAAGGGACCTGTCTCTTTTTGTATCCTCAGGATTTAGTAGAATGCCTGACACAAAATAGGCACTTAATAAATATTGATTTAAGAAAAATAAATTTGGAATCAGAAGATTTGGTTGTTATTGTAAAATATGATTCATATTACTTATGCAGCTTTTATAAATCACAATTTCTCTGGGTCTCAGCTTCTTCAACTGTATAGTGGGCAGAATGGATTCTGAAAGCTTTGTCATCTATGATGCTCTGATAATAATTATGCAACTTAATTTTCCACTGCTCATCCAGTAGACTTTCTTTATTCCAATCAATTTACTTACTCAGTGACCCTGAAAATCCCAATCTTGACGTTGCTCAGGTTGGAAGTCTCACATAGGATATCCCCTTCTTCTTATATTTGTTCAAGACCTATTTCAGATCCCTTCTGATGAATCTTCTGATTAAGCTAATTTGCACTGTTCTTTTCTTTCTCTGAATCTCCAAGTTGAAGTGGGCATAGGTATTCGCTGAAGGGCAGCTAGATGTCAAAAGTAGATAGAAATCATGAGGCTTTGAGTTCAAATTTGACCTCAGGCAATTAACGCTGTTATGTGTTATGTGACTCTGGGAAGCTTAATCCCAATTACCTCATAAAAAAAATAATTAATGTAAATAACCTTCTGCCTTATGTCAAATATCATATACAGCATCCTTAACATTTATATTAATATAATAATATTATATATTTACAAAATAGTTCTTGCATATTGCAGGTGTTAAGTAAGGACTCAGTACTTTGGTAATCTGGAAAATTCATGTAAAAATTTTTGGCCCTCTTTTTGTACTAGAGAAGAAGTTTGATTTTTTTTTTCATATTTCATATTATTAAATTACAGCCTCCTTACAAGAAATCTGACTTCATGTCCCAAATTTGCCATTAATCAACTTTGTGACTCTTGCTAAGTTATGTGTCCTGCCTTAGTCAGTCAGTTAATGGGTATCTATTAAATGACTTCTATGTGCCAAGAACTTGTGCTAAGCACTAAAAACACAAAGTAAGGTTAAAAAAACAATCTCTGCTCTGAGGGAGTATAGTCTAATGAAGGACAAGAAATTATATATAAAAATAATTTATTTCAAGAGAAATAATCGACAGAGGGAAGGTACTAGAATTAGAGGGACTGGGGAAAAGTTTCCTGTTTAAGATGGCATTTTAGCTGAAACTTGAAGGGTAACATGGAAGGCAAAAGGCAAAGATTAGGAGGGAAAGCATTCCAGGTTTGGGGAACAGCCAATGAAAATTTCCAGAGCTGAGAATAGTGTTTTGTCTTGTTTTAGAAACAGCGAGAAAGTAAGTGTTACTAGATTAAAGGGTATTGTTGAGTCATTGTTTAATTGTGTCTAACTTTTTGTGATTACCACTTGGGTTTGCTTGACAAAGATATTGGAGCGGTTTGCCATTTCCTTCTCCAGATCATTTTACACATAAGGAAATTGAGGAAAAAATAAGGTTAAGAGACTTACTAGGGTCACAGAGCTAGAAAGTGTCTGAAAACAGATTTGAATCTAGGAAGATGAATGTTCTTGACTCCAGGCCTGATACTTTATGCACTGAACCACCTAACTGCAAGAGTTTAAAGGGTAAGGGGGGTAGTTTTTTTGTCCATAAAAGCAATGTGTTGAACTAGTGGATCTCTGAAGTCTCACTTAGTTAGGCACATCAAACACTCCAAATAAATACTAGTGAATAGATTGCTTGATTCACGAATTCATGGTAGACTGTTTAGTTATTGCTAATAACAATCTTAATTCTCAAATTCTGGTTTAAGATAGAAAACCCTTTATATGTTTCAAATACCATTGTAGTAGAGCACCCTAGTATTTTAAATCATAGATGATTTTCAATATTGGGGGATATGTTATTACTTTGTCTCTCCAGGGTCCTTGAATCATATGAATTCTGTGAATACTATTCCTGCTGAGAATTAATCATAAGTTATAAAGGGACAGATCTGGGTTTTTCAGTAAAGGAGTTCTCTCCCTGGAATTCTCTTTGTTTACTTTCTTAAAAGAAACTGAATGCCTTCAGTATTAGGTACCATAGTCATCTCTCTTGATCTTGCTACTCAACTCATCCTTGAATTACTAATACTGCTTTATTAAATCCTTAATATATGGCATAATTTTTATGATCATGTGCATGAGTGGTACAAGTGGGACTTGCCTAAGTAAAATGAGTATTGTTTACCTGTCAGCTAAGGCTGTGGTGCACTGTGCAGTTACATGAGAAAAGATTGCTTTGGTTATAATTATTACAATGGGGAAAGACAATGGAATATTACGAATAGCTCTTTGTAATCAGCATCTTAACTCCCAAACTCTAATTCTACCTAAATTTAACTAGCTAAATACTCTGTACCTGTACTGCTCTGTCAGTAAACCTCTTGTAAGGATAAGTGAGGTATATTTTAGACTCTGAAGGAGGAAAAAGCATGCTATAAAAATAGTATTAATAATTCAGCTCAGTAAAATATCATATTAAATACAAATCTCTCTTGCACATTGCAGGGGTTAAGGGTACTATCTAGAAAATCAATGTAAAAATGTTTGGTCCTTCCTTTGTACTAGAGAAGTTTGAATTTTTTTCTTTTTCTTTTATAATGTGTTTATTGAAACACCTTATTTGAAATAAGTACCTTATTGAAAATTGAGTTAAGTACTCATAGGGTCTGTGTCATCTACTGGCCTTCATACGTCATCTGTGATTTCACCAAAACCTCACCAAAATTCTCATTTAATTTGTTGACTCATAGGGTCTGTGTCATCTACTGGCCTTCATACGTCATCTGTGATTTCACCAAAACCTCACCAAAATTCTCATTTAATTTGTTGTGCCAACCTGTAATACATAGAAATGATTATAATGAAGAGATAGCTGTAAATTTCATTATCATTATCACCATAGTATTACCATCATCTTTGTCAACAGCAATAGATAGAATCATTTTTTTCTGTTTTCATTTAAATCAATATTCATCTTGCCCACTTCACCCTTTTTGACCATTCTTAGTTATAATTGTTTAATATTTCTCTTTTCTTGCATCAACAAAGATTTTTCTCCTCTGTGGCATATTTCCCTAGGGGTGGAATTCATCTATTTTGTTAAAACCACAGACCTTTTCTTCTGCAATTTGCCAAATTACAATCTCCAGGACATATATTAGAAAACTGAATTTACTTATAGAGGTTGAGGCAATGTCTTTTGTATTAAAATGTTATATTAAAATGTTCTGCATTCTAGCAGAAGGGAAAGAAATCATAATCAAAGAGCAGATCACATTCTGGTCAGTTTATGCATGATACATTCAAGACAGAAAAATCTACAGCCAACAATCTACACTCTGTACTTGCTCTCAAAATCTTCTGTACTCCCCTCCTTCCACAGAGCGTAAGGTCTTGTTCCCCTATCCTGATGTGTAATTATGTGATGGCACCCAAGAAAGGGGTTTAATCAGTTGCAATGACTCAATGTACTTCATCTTATCTGAATCCTATATATCTTAAAACATTTATCAACATCCCTTTCCCGTGTTCATAATTCTGATGTATCTGGTATTCTTATGTCATGTCACTCTATTACATTACACAACATAACAACATTGCACAATGGAATGATGAAATCCTGGCTAGCTTCAGCAAATATAAAGAGATAATATACTTGTTTTCAACTGAGAAAGCTTCCATTAGTTCATAGGGTGTCTTGACTTGCCAAATAGCAAACGACAACTCAAAACGGGTGCAAATCAAAAATTCAACTCAGGCATCTAACCTCATACTGTTCACATGTCAAATGTGAGCAAGAACAGCAGGAAACTGGCCTGTTCTTTCTAATTACAATTATGCTAAGAGGTTAGCACAAGTCTACTTAAAATCATAAACCCTTTTGGGGGAAGGATTGGTGCTTTCATTTCATTGCATATTCATATGATTAGAGAACTATTTTATTCTACTGTGGGGGGTAAGGGAATAAAATGTCTCTCATTGTCCAATGGACCCTTATTTTAGATGCTATCAAAAGTACCAGAAATATAATCACACATTGTCTAGTTCTCATGCAAATGGTAAAGAGCTTGATAAAAACAAAGGAGAAAGGCTTTCGCCCCTCTCCTATCTACTACTAAGTTATCCCTTCCAATAAAAATCACAAAATTCTGGTTGAAATAAAAGACCTTTAATTGGATGAAATCCCTCTCCAAAACCTAATAGTGTTTAGACCAGAAGAAGAGTTGAGCTGCAGTACAAGTCTCTGTCTCACTAGGGAGTCACATTTTTCTAACCAACCCAGGTCCCTTTTTGCTGAAGCTGGTGTTGCTATTAGCCAGGCTTAATTCTACCTACTTCTCCCCTCATCTCAAGTGTCATTGTGAGCTGAGGCAAGATGGGCATGAGAAACTATAGCAAGTCATTGATTGAAGAACCAAGTGATTGATTGATATTGGACCAAAATAATCTTCTTGTTCATCCATTGGCTTGCCACTGATTGAGAAGCCAGGAGCCCTGAAAGCAAGCCAAGCCTGTCAGATGTGCCACTGAGAACACTGTTCCTTACAGAATATTTTCAGATGCCAGATGCCAATCACTCATGGGACTTTGCTGCTCAATAAGAATTTCAGATATGGACTTAATTATACCCTGGCAGAAAAGGGATGATGGTGGAAGCAGAGGCAACCTTATTTTTAGCAAACTCAGCTCTTAGCCACCACAAACTGAGCAACTCTATTTTAAGGGCTTATTATTGTTGTTGTTGTTTGGTGATTTTAAATTACTGTTGCTAGAAGAAGTAGGATTGACAGCTGTGGGGGATGAAGGTCCTCACCCTGAGAGCAAGAAGAGGCGCAGTGGTGGTTTGGCAGGAGTGGGGCCCTGCTGCCTGGGCAGTGACCTTGGAGGACCACCTCTGGGGGTGGGGAATGCTTTGTAACTCAGTAATAATCACGCAAACACACAGTGCTGCTTGCTTCAAATAATTGGCTCTAATGTTTGTCTCACAGCACTTCAGGGACAGATTGAAAGACAATCAAGGAATCTGGCTGCTGAATAAAAGGGACTAAGGGGAAACTTGGAGGCAGAGCAGCCCTATTCTTATTAGTGCTTTCTTATCTGTTTAGCCTTGCCCACATGACAACCTCTTTGGGTCCAAAGGAGGCAAAAATAAGTCAGGTTACATTTTCCCAATCCCTACTCTGTACAAGGCATACTATGCTGGGGAAGTAGTAAAGAACTGGAAAAATAGAAAACAGTTCCTTTTTTCTAAGATGAAATCTAACTCCAGGTATGGAAACAAAACATCCACTTGAAAAGTACTTTATAAAAATACACCACATGATCTATCAACAAGTGGCAATGAATAAGATTTGCAGTTATAAGGTACATAAATCTAGACCCAAAATTAATGCTGATAAGATTCAGAGTAAAGGAGTGAGCAGTTGGATAGAGATAATCACAGAAATCTTCCAAAAGAAGAAAGCTTCTTATTTGCTCACACATTCACCCATCTCCCCCACTCCCATACTAAGAATTAGAAAAAGTCATTTACCCAGACCATTGGAGGCAGGCAGCCATCAGAAGGTAATGGCTTATTGTTATTAGCAACATAAACTAGCATTCTATTGGTGATGGAGAGTCCCGATCAGCACATTTCTGCTTCCCAGGGCTTTGCAGCCCCCATTTCTGAGCTACATTTTAAGGAGCAATGAGCCAAAGACAACATACTTGGAACTGTTCTTTCATTATTTATTTATTCATTGTCTTCTGTATATTGCCTTTAAAAAGTTCCTCATTTAATGCCAGGTTATCATTTGGCAGTAAAAATAATTTTAAAGCAACTAAGATGTGTAAGATACTCTCTCTGATATTGAAGAGAGTGATATTCTGAATCAGGATAGAAAGAACACCTGCCCTTACAGGGCTTATAATCCAACAAGAGATACTGGTCACAAAAACGGAAATATTAAACACTGAGAAAGTAATAGCTGCATCATTTTAAAGTTTATGACAGATAAGGAGTTAAATGGCAGACAGTTAAATTACACTCACCCTGAGTTTCAAGGAAACAGATTTCAACCTATCAAACTGTCAAAGATGATAAAAGACAGAAAGAGTCAATGTTGGAAGGGCTGTGGGAAGACCGGCACACCAATACACTGCTGTGAAGCTGTGAATTTGGTCCAATTGTTCAGGAAAATAATCGAAATTATACAAGAAAAGTCACTACTGTTCATATCCTTTGGCTCAATAATTCCACTACTAATAATATATATCCCAAAGAGGTGAAAGACCCCATATATACCAAAATATTAATGACAATATTTTTTGAGGTAAGAAAATTTTTTTTAAAAAAAAAATGGTGTCCATTGAGTGAGGAATAGCCAAACAATTATATTTTAATGTAATGAAATATAATTACAAGGTAAGAGATTGCAAATATGATGAATTCATGGAATTATAGGAAAGTAAGTATGAATTCATGCAGAGTGAAAAAAGTGGAACTAAGAGAACAATATACATAATTACTATAATAAAGTAAATGAAATGATACTAAAAGGTAGGTGAACACTAATTGCAATAAACAATTTCAGTTTCAGAAAATAGATGATGAGACATATTTCCTTTCCCCCAGAGAGAACACAATAGATAACTGCTACATGCATATATTGTCAGACAAATGTCATCTATAAATTTTTTTCTGGAACTGCTTTTTTTCATAGTTTCATACAAGGGAAGATTCAAAAATGGGGTCTGGGGAATGTGTTGGAAAATGATTGTGATATAAAAAAGACATTAGTAAAATATTTCTTTTATAGAAAACAAAATATAAAGAGTTCAAAAAATAAAAGGATAGTTAAGATTTCATGACTCAAGCTCCTATAGAAGCAGCTGGCTCAGGTGAAATAAAATGCCCTCAAAAATAGCAAATAGGGAATCTAAATCCAGGGTAATTCTTTTTTAATGTTAAGAGAATAACAAGTTAATCTCAGTAAGTTCAAATCATCAGGTTCAAATAAATTGCATTCTAAGTTACTGGAAGAATTTCAAGACGAGAACGACTATTAATAATCTTTTTTAATAGTATAAATACAGATGCTAAGTGGAACCAAAAGGAGGCAAATGTCCTAATTTTTTAAAACAAAGAGGATCCTGAATCTTCAAATAATAGACCAGTGAGCTTCACCTCAATAATCAGGAACATTCTAGAATTCATCTTTCATTTAAATTTTAATTTCCCATTTCATTATTATGATCTTGAAAATCATTAATAAAGGTGAACATTTCCTTTAGCAAAACCAAAACAAAACAAAAAACAAAAAAAAGAGAAGACTGAATATGTAACTATGAATCCCCACAACATGTAACTTGATTGTTTTAAAATATATATATTTTTTCAATTCAACATGGCAGATCTAACAATTCCCTGATTGTCTATGGCCTTTTTGATCTTCCTTCTGATATCATCTGCATATTTTTTAAATGATATATTGGCATTCATTTCTTTTCTTCCATTTTATTTTTTAATATCACCCTTCCTAATCCTTCTCTTCTAACAAATAAGTAGTCATGCAAAACCAATCTATAAACATTGGCTGTTCCTAAAAATGTATTTCTCATTTTGCACCTCTAGTCCATCACTTCTGTGTCAAAAGATGAAAGCAAGTCTAGAATGCATTATTAAAGGGATGCTTTGTGAGCACTTAGAAAAGGAAGGAATGCTGAATAAAAGAAAGAATGCAACCCTTAAAAACAAATCAAGACAGACCTAACTTAATTTGCTTTTCAGACAAAATTATTAGACTGACAAATGAGAGTCATGCTATAAACACATCATACCTGTATTTCAGCAAGATATTTGACAAAACTTTTTATCATATTTTTGAGTTTCAAGTTAGCTAAATAGTATAATTAAGAGGAGCAACTAGATAGAAAGAGTGTTAATTAACGACGTGATGTCAACACAAAAGAACATCTTGGAATGTTTTTATGATTAGCTTGGTTAAAAGGATAGATGGCATGTCTTCCAAATATCTGAATGACAAGAAACTGAAAGAGATCGTTAACACAGTACATGATTAAATAAGGATCACCAAAAAAATCTCAAGTTAATAGAATAATAGTCTGAATCTAATAAAATGAAATTAAATGAGGATAAATGTAAAGCTTACAATTAATTTTTTTAAAACCACATAAGTACTTGATGGTGGAAGTATAACTTGAAAAAATTCATGTTTAAAAAAAAGACTTTTAAGTTCTACCATGAATCAGCAGTCTGAAATGGCAGCCAGAAATGCTAATTATATCTTAGCTTGTATTACATAAAGAAAAATGCCAAGAACAAGGGAGAAGATAATCCCCTTTATATTCTTTCTTAGATGATTTCTAGAATTCCTGGAACAAAATAGATATTTGATCAATCAATATTTCTTGACTGATTGGTTGGTTAGTTGTTTGTTTCTTCTCTCTAAAAGAGGAGGTTTGGCTAAATAACTTTTAAAAGTATTTGCTGCTTTCCATCTATGATCTTACAGTCTTATAGTCTATGCTGTTCAGTATAAGAGAAAACTTGCTAACATTTACACTTATAGATATGTAATAGATTTTTTTTCTTCAATGCAGATCTTTAAGTTGAAGCTAAATGATTACTTGTTCAAGATGTTGTAGGGAAAAATGCATATTCAGATATTAGTTGTACTGACTAACCTCAAAGATCCTTTCTATAAGATTCTATGAAAAAACCAATAAAAATGTCATGCTCTAAAATATGCTTATATATTTCAGTGCACTAATAAGATGGCAAAACATTCTTTGTGAAGGTTTTAACTTATATTTTCTTTTTTATTTTGAAATTAACAATAATAAACAATAATAATAATGCAAATGTTCTAAAATACAAAAACTAAAAGGAGGGTTATATATGAAACTATGCTATTCTGTAATATAGCTTGTTTTTCAGAAATATATATTAAATTGAACAAGGTAATTAGAAAATTGCGCTGTTTATGTCCCCTTAAGAAATCCTCTTTTTTGCTTTCTTCTGTGTATTTTTGATATTTCATTATCATTTGGTATTTTCTCTTTTTTTGTATCTACCTAGTAACTCACGCTCCTCCCAAATAGAAGGCTTTCTTTATATCTTATTAATACAACTACAAATGGCAAATAGGCAACATCAGGTTTGCTTTAGGTTTTTTGAATATTTATTCAATCTCATTCTTCCTATGGTCCTCACAATGCTGTACAAGTAGCAAAATGAAATCCTTCCATATAAATTGGTCCCCATACCCCTGAAGTGACTCTGTTCTATTTTTCATTTCAGAAAGCTCAACATAAGTAGAGTAACCATCCCAGCCATGTCTTTCATATTTCTCATTCTACTACTACCATGTTCATACAAAGCAAGCAGACCACTCAATCTGTCCAAAGCATGTGGAGATAGTTCACAGCAGTGGACACTAATCATCTGTCTTAATCAATCAATCAATCAGCAAGTGTTTATTGAGCACATACAATCTGGGTAAAGGGAAAGGAAGTAGAGAGGAGAATAAGATATGCTAGCCATTAAAATCATAAAAAAAAAATGGAATGGGCAGCTTCTGGAAATAATAGGTTCTCCTTTGTTTGATGTCTCCAAGAACTGGTTATCACTTTCTGGAGACATTGTAAGAGAGAATTCTCAGTCCATTACTTTTGGATAGAAAGACCTTTAAAGTGCCTTCTATCTAAGGTTCTATGATCTCAGTTCTCAAGGAGCTAATTAGAAAGATAAATCATATGCAAATAAAAAGATAACATGCAATAAATGTCATTGCTAAATGAACTGCATAGGAGAATGCTACTATTTATAAATATGAACAAAATAGGAGGTAATTTTGTTTGCATTTGACCAGGAGTAGTAAAGAAGGGAGATAGAAAACTATAAGCTTGCTTTAAACATTTTGAGCTTAAAATGATGGCATTATATCAAAATGAAATAAAATGTTCATCATTCAGCTAAAGATGAGGAACTAACTTGCCCAGGAGAAAGTTAATGTGATAATTCTATTGGGAAATTTTACCTTGTTTCAAGGTTATGCTGGAGTCAGCTTTAACTATTTCAAAAGTTGAATATTAATTTTTCAGTATGAGTAATGCGATTTCAAAAATTGACAATTGCTACAAATAAGGAACTGTTTTGTTTTTTTGTTTTTTTTTTTTTTGGTATGGGATGTTCAGAAAGGACTAGCATCTCTGATGTGAGGGCTTTTTAAAGTTCTTTTCAGGGCTGTTCATTCACCTTTAGTCATCACCTGATATTTAACTCTGTGGCTCCAAGAAGTTGTAGTATGTGCATAAAAATTAGTAAAACCTTCTCAGCGGATGAGATAGATAAGGCCTTAAAACCTGTCAGTGAGTTTAAGGAGATGTCTATTCCAAGAATGATAAGACTTTCCCCAGAAGGGTGAATTAGAATAATTTATTCCAAAGACATTAAGAAGGCTTAAAGCAGGTGCTATGGAGCTCTTGGAGCTTGAGCAGACATTGAAGACACAAAGATCATCCATTGCATCCTAGGCCATACTGTCATCTTGGTCTTTGTCCTGCCACTGGACTTTGATGACTCTGGAAAAATGAGACTAAAGATTTTATTGGTCTGATATGCAAGTCAAGATATCGCCCAATAATGTCATTGGTTCTCTTCAAATACAAAGATTAAACAAAAACAAAGTGTTAATAATTCAGATTAAACTTAAAAGTATGTGTATATACTCTTATGCCCCAGACAGCCCAATTGTTAAACATGTGCCAGTGCAGGGCCCTTATATCAAACAAAAATCTCCCTCTCTCCAATTTTTCCCTATAGCTTCTTTTTACTTTTTTTTTTTTCCTTTAAGGCAAGTAAAACAAATCCAACTCCTTTCCACATGACAGCAAGAGAGATTGATAGCAACTCTCCCTATCAATTGAAGTGTTTTTTCAAACTACCTGTTGAAAGAGATAGATATCATTAATTGTCTCTCCCTTAAAATTAAATTAAACATTATTAATGAGTACTTATAAATAAGCAAGAAAATACTTATTAATCACACTGTTCTAGGCACTGGAGATTTGAATAAAAAAATGAAAAACAATTCCTACCCCTAAGGAACCTATATTCTATTAGGGAAGGTAATATGTACGCATATCAGAATATGTAAAGTGTGCATGAAATAAATAAAGGTGATACATTAACATAAGAGAAGAAAGAACAGATCAGTATGGGAGAAGGAACAGAACAAATAATTGTTAACATTTTCTTTCTTTAACAATTCTGGTAAATACTTTACAGATATCTATTTTGATCCTTCCAACAACTTTTGGAGGTATGTGATATTTTTATCTCCATCTTACAGTCGAGGCAGAGAGAGCTTTAAATGACTTGTCCAGAGTAAGACAAAATTTAAACATAGGTTTTCTTAACATGGGGTCTAGTTCCCAAGCAATTGTACCAGAAATGGTGTTAAAATTGAGCTTTGAAAGAAACTGAGGATTCTTGGGGATAGAGATAAGGAAGGAAAGCATTATGGATGTCTTATTCAAAGCTATGGGAGCAAGAGATGGAATAGCATATATAAGGAAGAGCAAAAAGACCAGTTTTGGTTGAAACATAAAGCATGTGAAGGGGAATGATAGGGCCAAGCCAAAAGCAAATAGTTGTAAATGATTTGAAGGGGGCTGTATTGGATGGCAGTAATAGGGAGCCACTGGTATTTACTAAATAGAAGAGTGATGTTATCAGACCTTTGATTTAAGAAAAACACTTTGGCAGCTGTGTGGAGATTGCACTAAAGGAGAGGAGAATTGTGTAGCAGAGAGACCAATTAAAGACTACTACAGTAATCCTGGCAAGAGGTGATCATCTACTGAATTAGGTGACTCTGAGAGTATAGAGAAAGGAATAAATATGAATATTGTTTTAGAATTAGAATCAGTAAAATTAACAAGTGATTGAATACATAGAGTAGGAAAAAAGAATTGAGCATGACTATGAGATTGCAAACCTGGATGTCTGGAAGGATAGTAATTAGGAAATTCAGGAGAATGTTGGACTTGGGAGGAATAATTGCTTCTATATTTAGAGATGTTGAGTTTAAGATGCCCATAGAACTTCTATTTAGAAATATCTAGTAAGCTGTGATGTGGAGATCACTTGGGTAGTCTAGAACTTGATATAAAACTGATTATAAAATATAGAAAGCCCAGAACTGGATATAACACTGGATATAAAATATAGAAAGTTTTCTGTTTAATTAAACCCATAAGAGCTGATGTTATCACTCAGCAGGAATATAAACAGACAAAAGGACCAAGGAAAGAACATTGGGATAAACACATAGTTGGGGGTGAAATATAAATTATGGCTTTTCCAAGTTGACTAAAAAATAGTATTTTAGAAAAACAGGAGAAACAAAAGAGGGTAGTGTTTTTAAATCCCCAAAAAGAGAATATTGAGGAAAAAAAGGTAGTCATCCATGTCAAATACTCCAGAAAGGTCACAAAGAATGAAGATGGAACCAAAAAAAATCATATTTAACAATTAAAACATTAGTAACTTTAAAAAGTAGTTTCAGCTGATAAATGAGTAGAGAAACAGATTATAAGGAATTGAAAAGTGACAGAAAAATAAATGGAGGCAGATTGTAGAAAAATTTTTCTGGGAGTCTATACACAGAAAAGATATGGAGATAATGATCAAACGAGTAAAGTTTGAAAAGTAAAGGATGAAGGGTGAGGAGGTTTCTGTGGCATAATAAAGTCCAGGGAGTAAGAAGTAGAGCCTGAAGAGGAATAGAGGCAGGCAACTTTGGCCTGCCCACTCTCCTTAAAACCTAAGGGGATTCACACTCAAAATCAACCATGTGTGCTGCCCTAAGTTTCATCTTCTTAAATCACTTTTATCACATCACCCTCCTCTTTAAAAATCTTCAGTAGCCCCCTACTTGCCTACAGATATAAATTCTTCAACCCACCTTTTAAGGCTTTCCACTATTAGGTATCAACTTCATTCACTCAGATTTTGACTTAATAGTGTTCTCTATTGTTCTCATTATGCTCAGAACACACATTATACTTTACAATTTCCACACAACAGGTCACCATAACCCTCCTCTTTTCTAACTTAATGAAATTGTAACCATGCTTGATTACAATTCTATTGCCTCCTTTTTGAAGGCTTTCCTGGTCATCTCTGACCAAAATGACTTTCCCTTCCTCTGAACTCCTGGAACATTTTCTGTGTGTGTACATTTATTAATTTTTTATTTATGTTGCATTTATTTTATGAGTACTTATACTTTCCCATATTAGATTATAAGTTCTTTATGAGTAGGGATTGCTTCATTCTTTGTACATATATCTTCATTGCCTACAACACTATCTGCCATATAGTAGGCAGGTAACAAAAGCATGTTGATTGTATCATTGATCTTGCATGTTTATCATGCATCTTTTTAGATGTCTAAATCTTAAATTCCCAATTGTATTCTGAGGGCTTTTTGTACAGGGACTGCAATGAGGGAGGAGGATAAAAAGAGATGTAGAGAGAAATAAGAATAGGACAACGAGGGAGAGAGGAAGAAAGAGAGGGAAAGAGGAAAGGAGGGAGAGCAACAGATATACAGACAGTGATAGAGACAGAGAGGGAATGAAGTGGGAGGGAGGGAATAAAGTAGGAGGGAGAGAAGAAGAGAAAGAGAGAGAGAGAGAAATGCACACCTATTTTATTGATATATTTATATCATATATATCATTTATGTCATATATAATATATTTATATATATATATATGTAGTAAATCCACATATATGGATATAAACATATTCACATATATACATATGGATATATGTTTCACATGTATGTATATATCATATATTCATAATATATATCATCCTTCATAGAATCTATGTTTTAAGATCGGTACCCAATAAATAATTGGTTAACTAATTTTTTGTTTGAAATAAGATAAGCATTTAAAAATTAGTCTACTTTTTTAAAACACAGTCTCAATTTATGGATGGAAACCCTTTTTTCTGGCCTTTAGGACCAGATAAGAATGAGAATAATTGAACTATGGGCAAATGTGAAAAGTCAGAAAAGATTTCTGGACCTCCAGCCCTGAAATGAAATATCTTTTTACCATTCAGCAACAGGGATTTTCTGTGTGACAGAGTCACTTTATCAGTCACTTAATTTTCTGAGCCTCAGCTTCCTCATGGATAAAATTAGAAGGATAATTTCCATCAAATCTATCTCAATGGACTTCTGTGGGCATTAAATATGATACAGTGTGTAAAACATTTTCCAGATCTCAAAGCAGTATCTAACAACTATTATCTTTATAGTAAAACTCTTCTCATCTCGTTCAATGGAATTCAGTTAAAATAGTCCCAGGATAAGTCATTATCTTCTTATTATTCTTTTACATTTAGCATTCTATGAACTATTATGCAAAGGAAATAAAATAACTCTTTTGTAGTTAAATAAAAATATCAGGATCTAAACTTATTTCTTGAAGACTCAAGAGAAGCATCCTCAGTACAACAGCATCAGCAGACAAGGAAAATACATAAAATGTTAACTTCATCCTAGTATTATGTGATTTTGATCTCATTTCCTAGATCTTTATATTTTGAAAACTTATCATTCCAAGAAGTTTGGAAATTGTGAGTGTTTGGTATGGTGATGCTTATTAATTATTTTCTGAAGTATTATTGAATTAATTTTTTCTTGAGTCACTTGTGGAAAAGTTTACTCTGTTCCAGAAAAATTTATTGGTTGAGGTTTCAAAGATATTTTGAGATCTATATTTGTAATGTAGAGATGTGCCATTTGTCAGAATACAAAAGTCTTCATGCTTTAGATTCATAATTCTAGATACCATATAATTCTTGCTAGGTATTTAGGCAGCATTAAATTTGTGCAGCCTAAGGTGAGGTGATTTCTATTTCCTTTCATACTATTTATTGCTCACTTCGTTTGGGGTTCCTTACCTTTCAGTAGTTTATGGTAGCAACAATTTGAACTAAATTCCTTCAAAAATCTTCATTTACATTAACAAATCTGCATGATTTAACAATCTGTCTGATCTTTCTTTATTGACATATTGTTCACTTAGTTTACATGAATGTCTCCCACTGAGGCTTTTGGGATTTTACCCTAGGATATTAACTATTTAATAGAATTCATTTGGAAGCAAATTGGTTACATTTTAAAATTCCAGTAAGATGCTTGTTTTTAGCCTCCACTATCATTTGTTATATTAAAATCTGCTTCGTTCAAAATTATTTCTGTAGGTTTTTACATGTTTACATGTGCTCTTGCAATATTTTTTTCATTGTTTTTCTTTAGTCATTTCAGTCACTTCTGACTCCTCATGATCCTTCTTGGGGTTTCCTTGGCAAAAATAATAGATTGGTTTGACATTTCCTTCTTCAGTTCATTTTACAGATGAGGAAACTGAGGCAAACTAAGTGAAGTAACTTGTTCATGGTCATACAGCTAGTATCTGAGGCTGGATTTGAACTCAGTTCTTACTGATTCCAGGAATTATTGCATCATATACCTACTCTCTTTTATTAAATGATTTCTTTTCTAACCTAATCTCCTTTTTGGTTGGGAAACTTTAATATTTCTTTGGTTGACTAAGGATAATGGAAGATTTCCCTAACTGAGATTTCTAAAGAAATGTTCATTCATGAGTGGTCTCTTGGTACCGAATGGAATTGTCATATGTATTGTATATTCAGGGTATTTGATTGTTACTAGAATATATTTCACTTGGTGAGCCAATAACAACCATTTTATTTATCATCTAAATTGAAACTGCACCTCCTTGACTTAGAAATGAACAACAGTTGTTTTGTTTCGTTTTTCCTCTCTGTTCATTTTTATATTGCTTTCTCTGACCTTGTTGGACAATTTTACAACTATGCCATCAAAGTAAAGTGACATGAGGGCTTGGTCTTCTTGATGTGGTTCCCTCACCTCACAAAAAGTTAGCTGGCAGTTCCAAAAAATAAATTGTTTTTTCTGGGCTCTTAAATAATATGATTTGCATGCTTGAAATGAGATCGCCAAAGTAATTGTAGAATATTGCTTGCCATTACAGTCATTAAAAACAGGCAGATGTAGGATCACTCCCAGGGAAAATCTCCCTGCTGGGTTTTCATGGAGATAAGTGCACAAAATCCACTTTTGAAAAGATGTTGAATAGAATGAATTTGCCATTCACTGACTGTCTGATGATGATTTGCTTGTTAATTGGAAGTTTAGGCTTTAGAGAAGCCTTAACAAATTTGATTGCTAAATTCAGTAGGTTTACTCCCTCCTTGTGAACCATATTCAAAGGCATAAATTCTTCTTTCTCCATGTACGTATATGCATTCATTTTGGATTTACATGGAAAACAAAAAAAAACCTTTCACCAGTCCTTTTATTTGCAGTACTTTTTTGGAATAACTTCACTGAGCAAGGACATGGCATTTTGCCCCATTAGTAAGTGTCACAGGTATTTAAATATCTACAAATAACCCAAGAGAGACAAAGCAATGAAGTAAGTGGAGATGTTCAGCTGAAACTTTGCATCAGGCAGCCTAACAATACTCATTCTGATTAATGTCACCTACTGTGCTGCTAACAGCTGAGCGGATGGACAATGGCTTGTAGGTGAAGTTTCATTTTCATTCTAAATCAGCTCAACTGCTGTTAATAAGCAAAAGCCCTGGTTCAAAGACAGAGACAGAAAATTGTTTGGAAATCCTGCTGCTTTTTTTCTCTTCTATTCTGACGTGGTGCTGAGTGTCCTCTGTTCTGAACAATGTCAACTGACCGGCAAGGTTGGCAGACCCCTGAGAGGGGTCCTATTTTATTTTTAATGACTATTGCTGCAAACCTAAAAGATGGCTTTATTCATCCTTGGCATTATCTACCCAGATTAGTTTCTTCTAAATGACAATGTCTGTTTTTTTTGTTTTTTGTTTTTTGTTTTTTTGCTAAAGAGAACCTTTGTCATTAGCCAGTGAGATTACATGAAAAATTATCCAAACCATGGGCATAGAAGATTTCTTTCTATTGCTCTAATAAAAGACAGTTTGTCTTTTCTTTTTCAAATAGACCCAAAACAGATGCCTAGAAAAGTACTCTCTTCTGAAGATTTTTGTAGGAACTAGAAGGTATATTCATCATATAATGCAGAGAGAAGCATTTTGTGATAATGATAAATTTAGAATTGTATTATATTAAAGTTACATATACATACATATATGTGTGTGTATAAACTTATGGGACTTCACCTGGGACTTATTGTTGACAATCAATGATACCCACAGGGATTTGAGTTTAAGGCATGATTCTTAAGAAAGCAATCTAGATAATTAAAAAAAGAAAGCAATCTAGCCCACAAATCCCAAGAAATCCAGGTTTCAGTGATTAAAATTTACATTCCTTGAAATAGTCCTACCAAATTCCTTTTATGACACAGACATGGAACTGATACCTAAACCAGGTAGGTTGAAAACAGAGAAAGAAAATTATAGACCAATCTCCCTAACGAATATTGATGCTAAAATCTTAAATAAAATATTAGCAAAAAGACTACAGAACATCATCCCCAGAATAATACACCATGACCAAGTAGGATTTATACCAGGAATGCAGGCCTGGTTCAGTATAAGGAAAACTATTAGCATAATCGACTATATCAATAAGCAAATTAACAAAAACCACATGATCATCTCAATAGATGCAGAAAAAGCATTTGATAAAATCCAACAACCATTCCTATTAAAAACACTTGAGAGTATAGGAATAAATGGACTTTTCCTTAAAATAATCAGTAGCATTTATTTAAAACCAGCAGTAAGCATCATATGTAATGGGGACAAACTGCAACCATTCCCAGTAAGACCAGGAGTGAAACAAGGTTGCCTACTATCACCATTACTGTTCAATATTGTATTAGAAATGCTAGCTTTGGCAAGAAGAGTTGAGAAAGAGATTAAAGGAATTAGAGTATATAATGAGGAAACCAAATTATCACTCTTTGTTCATGATATGATGATATACTTAGAGAACCCCAGAGATTCTACTAAAAATCATTAAAAAATAATCCACACCTTTAGCAAAGTTGCAGTATACAAAATAAACCCACATAAGTCATCAGTATTCTTATATATCATTAACAAATCCAACAGGTAGAGGTACAAAGAGAAATTCCATTTAAAGTAACTACTGATAGCATAAAATATTTGGGAATCTATCTGCCAAGAGAAAATCAGGAACTATATGAGCAAAACTAGAAAACACTTTCCACACAAATAAA
This sequence comes from Sarcophilus harrisii, assembly GCF_902635505.1. Lineage (NCBI taxonomy): Eukaryota > Metazoa > Chordata > Mammalia > Dasyuromorphia > Dasyuridae > Sarcophilus > Sarcophilus harrisii. Next base: position 372,837,059 of record NC_045426.1, on the reverse strand, counting down.
GTCAGATCTAACCAATTGGAAAAATATTAAATGTTCTTGGACAGGGCAAGCAAATATAATAAAGATGACAATACGACCTAAACTAATCTATTTATTTGGTGCTGTACCAATCAGACTCCCAAAAAACTATTTTAATGACCTGGAAAAAATAACAACAATATTCATATGGAAAAACAAAAGGTCAAGAATTTCAAGGGAAATAATGAAAAAAAAAAATCAAATGAAGGCGGTCTAGCTGTACCAGATTTAAAATTATATTATAAAGCAGCGGTTACCAAAACCATTTGGTATTGCTAAGAAATAGACTAGTTGATCAGTCGAACAGGTTAGGTTCAAAGAACAAAATAGTCAATAACTTTAATAATCTACTGTTTGACAAACCCAAAGACCCCAGCTTTGAGGATAAGAATTCAGTGTTTGACAAAACCTGCTGGGAAAATTGGAAATCAGTATGGCAGAAACTAGGCATTGACCCACCCTTACCATCATATGCCAAGATAAGGTCAAAATGGATTCATGACTTAGACATAAAGAATGAAATTATAAATAAATTAGAAGAACATAGGATAGTTTACCTCTCAGACCTATGGAGGAGGAAGGAATTTGTGACCAAAGAAGAACTAAAGATCATTATTGATCACAAAATAGAAAACTTTGATTATATCAAATTGAAAAGTTTTTGTACAAACAAAACTAATGCAGACAAAATTAGAAAGGAAGCAATAAACTGGGAAAACATTTTTACAGTCAAAGGTTATGATAAAGACCTCATTTCCAAAATATATAGAGAATTGACTCTAATTTATATGAAATCAAGCCATTCTCCAATTGATAAATGGTCAAAAGATATGAACAGACAATTCCCAGAATTGAAACTATTTCTAGCCATATGAAGATGCTCCAAGTCATTATTAATAAAAGAAATGCAAATTAAGATAACTCTGAGATATCACTACACACCTGTCAGATTGGTTAGAATGACAGGGAAAGATAATGCAGAATGTTGGAGGGGATGTGCGAAAACTGGGACACTGATACATTGTTGGTGGAATTGTCAACACATTCAGCTATTCTGGAGAGCGATTTGGAACTATGCTCAAAAAGTTATCAAACTGTACATACCCTTTGATCCAGCAGTGTTACTACTAGGCTTATATCCCAAAAAGATTTTAAATAAGGGAAAGGGACCTGTTTGTGCAAAAATGTTTGTGGCAGCCCTCTTTGTAGTGGCCAAAAACTGGAAACTGAGTGGATGCCCCTCAATTGGAGAATGACTGAATAAATTGTGGTATATGAATGCTATGGAATATTATTGTTCTGTAATAAATGACCAGCAGGATGATTTCTGAAAGGTCTGGGCAGACTTACATGAATTGATATTGAGTGAAATGAGCAGGACCAGGAGCTCATTATATATATACTTCAACAACAATACTATATGATGATCAATTCTGATGGACGTGGTCCTCTTCAACAATGAGATGAAACAAATCAACTCCAATAGAACAGTAATGAATTGAACGAGCTATACCCAGTGAAAGAACTCAGAGAAATGAGTGTCAACCACTACATAGAATCCCCAATCCCTCTATTTTTGTCCGTTTGAATTTTTGATTTTTTTCACAGGTTAATTGTATACTATTTCAAAGTCAGATTCTTTTTGTACAGCAAAATAATTATATGGACATGTATACATATATTGTATTTAACATATACTTTAACATATTTAACATGTATTGGTCTACCTGCCATCTGGGGGATGGGGGGAAGGAGGGGAAAAATTGGAACAAAAGATTTTGCAACTGTCAATGCTGAAAAATTATCCATGCATATATCTTGTAAATAAAAAGCTATAATAAAAAAAATTTACACTCAGAGTACCTTTGAACAGAGTACCTACAGGCAATAATATAATGTGGTCAGAAGGACAGGAAAGAAAAGAAGAAAAAAAGAAAAGAAGAGACAAGGTGAGGTGAGAAGAAAAGAGAAAAAAAGAAAAGTTGTGTTGCCCAAATGACCAAGTCCAATTAGGTCCCCAGTGGGCATCCTGTTACTACATATTATCAAATTGCCTCCCTGATAACATATCTTCTTTGAAAATGAAGGACAAATAAATTTTATATACCATTCTACCATACCATTTGTATACATATTCATGTATACACTAACATATGAGAAGAACAAAATAGTTTAATGGTTTGAAGGCCATCCTTGAAAGAAATGGATTCATCATATGAAAAGGTGCTCTAAATCATTATTGATCAGAGAAATGAAAATTAAGACAACTCTAAGGTATCACTACACACCTGTCAGATAGGCTAACATGACAGAAAAATATAATGTTGAATGTTAGAGGGAATGTGGGAAAACTGGGACACTGATACATTGTTGGTGGAGTTGTGAACTGATCCAACCCTTCTGGAGAACAATCTGGAACTATGCCCAAAGGGCTATAAAATTTTGCATACCCTTTGACCCAGCAATGTTTCTATTGAGCTTTTATCTCAAAGAGAACTTAAAGGAGGGAAAGGGACCCGTATGTGCAAAAATGTTTGTGGCAGCCCTTTTTGTAGTGGCTAGAAACTGGAAACTGAGTGGATGCTCATCAATTGGAGAATGGCTGAATAAATTATGGTATATGAATATTATGGAATGTTATTGTTCTGTGAGAAACGACCAACAGGATGATTTCAGAGAGGCCTGGAGAGACATGAACTGATGCTAAGTGTAATGAGCAGAACCAGGAGATCATTATACAAGGCAACAAGAAGACTATATGACAGTTAATTCTGATGGACATAAGTCTTTTCAACAATGAAATGATTCAGGGCAGTTCTAATAGCCTTGTGATAAAGAGAGCCATCTGCACCCAGAGAGAGAACTGTGGAAAGTGAGTGTGGACCACAACACAGCATTTTTACTCTTTTTGTTATTCTTTGCTTGCATTTTGTTTTCTTTCTCATTTTTTTTCCCTTTTTGATCTTTTTTTATGCAGCATGATAATTGTAAAACTATGTATAGAAGAAGTGGACATCTTTAACATAGATGTCCACTTCTTTAACATACCATATCCATATCTTTAACATACTTGCTGTCTGGGGAAGAGAGTGGGAGGAGGGGAGAGAGAAAAATTTGGAACAGGGGGTTTTGCAGGGATGAATGTTCCAAATTATCTATGCAAGTGTTTTAAAAATAAAAAGCTTTAATAATTTTTTAAAGTTTTTTTAAAAAAAGAAAGACTTGAATTCAAGTCCAGCCTCTGACTATGTCATATAACCTGTCAGTGACACAGGAAATTCTTTAAAATTATATGTTACATATGAGATTCACAGTTGAGTAAGTAAAAGAAATCTCTATATTGAAAGTGGCCCATAATAATGAATCAGTCATTTATTTAAAAACACTTTCTTCCCTCCCAACTTAAAAAAAAAATTTGCCAAATGAAAAATATGATTAAAGGTGGTTTGTTATTTGTATTAAAATAATTATATGTATGTGTGTTAGTAGTTAGTGAAGGGGTAGTGTTACAGGTTATTGACATCATTATTTCTTTCATTTTCATAGAAAATAGATGTTAAAATAACAATGATGTAAAATGAAAAAAAAAAGCAATAAGGAAAAAACTATCACTCTTTACAGATAATACTATGGTATCATTTAAAGAACATGAGAGAATCAACTTAAAAAGTAGTTGAAACAATTAACAACTTTAGCAAAGTTGAAAGATATAAAATAAAACCATATAAAATTATCAATATTTATAAGTACTACCAAAACTAAGTACTACCAAAACCCAGCAGAAAGAGATAAAAATAGAAATTCCATTTAAAATCACTGCAGACAATACACAATACTTACCTGCCAAGACAAACTCAAGGATTATATGAACACAATTATAAGATACTTTTCATACAAATAAAGGCAGATCTAAACAATTGGGGAGATATTAAATGTTCATAGGTAGACCAAGGCAATAAAATTACAATTCTACCTTTTTACTTATTCATTGCTATACCAACCAAACTACAGAAGAATCACTTTATAAATACAGAAAAAAATAATAAAATTAATCTGGAAGAATAAAATGTCAAGCATATCAAGGAAATCACAAAAAAAATGTAAATGAGGGTAAAATGGCAGTACCAAATTTCAAACAATATTAAAAGTGGTAATCTTGAAAACAATGTGGTACTAGCTGAAAAATAGAGTGGTGGATCAATGGAATAGATAAGATACACCAAAATAGTAATAATAATAAAAAAACAATCCTAGTATTCCAGTGTTTGAGAAATCTAAAGATCCAAGTTTTGGGGGTAAGAACTCAGTATCTGACAAATTGCTGGGAAAACTGGAAAGAGTTTGGTACAAACTAGGTATTGACCAACACCTTACACTATATATAAAAATAAGATCAAAAAAGGTAAGTGATTTAGATATAAAGGACAATATTATAATTAAATTAGGAGAATGTGGGAAAATGAATTTGCCATATCTTTGGATAAGGTAAGACTTTATGACTAAAAAAAAATGGAATCACAGAAAATAAAGTGGATAATTTTGATATTGTGTAATTAAAAAGGCTTTACACATACAAAACTAATGCAGCCAAAATTAGAAGGGAGAGAGGAAGCTAATGGGGTGAGGGGAAAATTGCAACAAGTTTTTTTGATAAAGGCCTCATTTCTCAAATTTATGCAAAACTAACCCCAATTGATAAATGGCCAAAGATGAATAGGCAGTTTTCAGATAAAGCTATATAAACAAATTTTAAAAATGCTACCAATTACTATTGATTAGACAAATGCAAATCAAAACAACTCTGAAGGACCATTCACAACTATCAAAAGTGACATACATGGCATAAAAAAAAATGAGAAAGGCTGAAGGGAAAGTGGAAAAATAACCACTATGCATTGTTGGTAGAATTTTGCACACCTAACCATTCTGGAGAACTATTTAGAACTATGCCTAAAGGAGTATAAAACTGCATATCTACATATCCTTTGAAATAGCAAAATTACTACTCAATCTGTATCCCAAAGAGATCCCAGAAATTTTTTAAGAAAAATTAAAAAGGGAAAAGGATTTATTTTTATAAAAAATATTTATAGTTGCTCTTTTTGGGGGTATAAGTGAATTGGAAATTGAATTAATGTCCATCCACTTGAGACTGGCTAAGTTTGGTAAATTGTGATGGAATACTATTATGTTATAAAAATAGCAAGAATAATTTCAGAAAAACCTGAAAAGTTTTATATGAACTAATGCAAAGTGAAATGAGCAAAACCAAAAGAATGCTGTACACAATAACAGCAATATTATAAAGATGATCAACAATAAAAGAGAACTACTCTGATCAAGAAAATAATCTAAGTTAATACTATGCTATTTACCTCAAAAAAAAAAAAAGAACTAGTGAACTCTGAGAGTAGATTTAAGCATCTTTTTTACCATTTTCTTTTTTGTCCATGTTTTCTATTGCAACATGATTATTATGGAAATGTTTTTCATGACTTCAGATATATCGTGAATAGTATATTGCTTGTCTTCTCAAGGGGTAAGGAGAAGTGGAAGGGGAGAAGAAAGGAGAGAATCTGAAAATAAAATTTTAAAAAATTGAATTTTTTAAATAGTCTATATTTAATTGATGAATATTTAATGAAATTTAATTTTAAAATGTCAAGATGCTATAATATGTCTACAGAGGACACTAGCCAGGGTGAAGAAGTATGGAGAATAACCATTTTCATTTCTATTCCCTCACTTTTCCCTATCTTCCTACTATATAATGACATTGTTAATTTTTTTTAGTCTAACTAAAATATTTTTCAAATGGTGTTTTCAAAGAGGAACCTCTATGGCAAAGCTAGAATTTTGTTCACAATGTTATAAGACCAATAGAACCAAACCTAGAGGCATCCTAGTATAATAGAGCATTCAACTTGAAGTCTTGTCCTTGAATTCTGACTCAGATAATTACTAGTTAAAGGACCTTTGGCAAATCAATGAATCTTTCTGGGTCTCTGTTTCCTCATATGTAAAAAGAGAGTGTTAAATTAGGTGGTCTCTAAGATCCCTTCTAGCTCTAACTCCATGATTCTATTATGCATTGTTACTAATTAGGTAAAAAGGATTCATGGTTAAAAAGAAAAAAGGAAAAATATCTTCATTTAGTTTCTCTTTTCTATGTGCTACAAATAAGAATATGTTTTATTTTGCTTTTTTTTTTTTTTTTTTTTTTTTTTTTTTTTTTTGCTTTCCAGCAGTTTTGAAAAGAGGAAAGAAATTGAGGTAGGCAAGGAAAAGAAAAGGAGGATTTTTATAATCACCATATTTCCAGCCTTTCCATTCATGGCTTTTCTCCCTAATATTCCTCTTTTCCAAAAGATATTAGAATTTATAAAGGAAAGCTCACCTTCCCTAAGTTGAATCATAACATGATATTCTAGGAAAATAATCTATCCTGCTAGAGGCACAGGTTGCTTCCTTGCCTCAAAACCAGGACAAAGGAGAAACAAATCCGATTTGCCCTGAGAACAATGATATCCTCTATGCTATTTGGAATACCTCGTTATCTCTTCTAGGGGACAGATTTCATTAGCTTCTATATATGTTCCAGCACTTTACTTTCCGATGAAGTTTTTCCTATTAAACATTTGGCCAACATGCTTCCCTACCCATGGCTTGAGATAGATGCTAATCCACTGGTACTGGGGGTAAAACAAAGAGATGATGCACCAGCATGAAGAGAGGGAAATGCAGGATGCTGTAGTAACAAGTACTTATATAGACTTGCCCAAGGTCAGCTTAGCCTGGTAGTAGCTGGAAATAACAATCAGGATTCTTGCTTCCACACCCTACTCTCTACCCATTAGACCACACTGCTTTCAATCAATAAGCAGCAAGTTATGACGGATTCGCATTCTACCTGGTGTCGATAAAAACAAAAATCAAGTTTTAATCAAAACACATAACCAAGATCTACATTTCTCTTGGCTGCAATAAATCTTCGCCAAAGGAAGCGGGTTAAAATTCTTTACATTTAAAAAATGAGCTCCAGTGGGACTCCAAATTCCAGTTCGATTTTTGAGCTGAGACATTTTTTTTTCTTTATCATGCACTTGGTGCTGTAGTGTGATAAGGGCCCCATGCAGACCATAAAACTAATTTATCATCTGTAAGGTGTACAAAGAAAATGGTAGCTGCCTACTTGTCTGCTTGACATATGAGGTCATTTTTGCCGCTAGCTTTCTAATACTGAGCAATTTTATCAGCTATTTATATACATTAATTGTAGGTACCCATATGCTCACTGTTATATTTAATAATGCATTGCATTGAATATGCATTCCTTAAGTTTTAGCATGCAGCGTGCATCTTTTATTTAACTATTTGCTTTGCCTATTAAAGTCCATTATTCAGCTATGCCATGTTATCTTCTCTCTCTCTCTCTCTACTGAATTTATGTTTCTTTAAATCTTGCTAACTATGGGGAAACCTATTGAAGTGGACAAGGCCACCTCAGATGTCCCAGGGCTCCAAGCAAAAACAAGCAAAGGAGGTTCCATGGTCCACTTAATAATACTCAACCAAAAGGATTATTTGATGAATCCTTTCCCCAAAGGACAGCAGCATATTCACGCTTCACAGTGTAAATATAAATATGGTTCTCTGGGAACAGAGACACAGGATGCTAGATAAAGTGTGAAAAATACAGCAGCAGCAGGCTACACGACAATGACTTCTTAACTAGCAATGGGGAATCATTTCACAAATTCAAAGTTCCCTACCCAGCTGACCAACCCCCCAAACCCTCCTACATTCTTTTCCTCTTGGAGAAGAAAATAAACTTTGACCAGATCTTTGTGGGATAGATTATTCTAGGCTCCCTCTTATACTAGGAAACATGTTTCCTAAACTGAAAGAGAAAAGAAAAGAGGTAGGGTTATTCTAATGTATAGAAAAATAAATTATTTATATGTATTATTCTTTGATTAACCCAACACGCTACTTGTCCCCAAATATCTTCTCTACTTGGTCACCACAATTCCTAAAATTTTCCCCACAATTTTCCCCAACTTCTTTGGGTTTTGTTTCCAAAGACCTGGGATTGAGTATGGAGAGAGGAATAGGCACCTGTGATTTAATCTGTATAGAGAATTTCTAGATGAGGAAACTCTCTCTCCCAATGAAGGTCAATACCTCCATCAAGGTAACACAGAGGATCAGTTTAGTAGACAGAGCTTAATTAAAATCTAACCTCAGACACTCACCAGCTATGTGACCTTAGGTGAGTCCCTTCATTTTTCTCAGTCTCAGTTTACTCAAGGTAAAATAGAGAGAATCGTAGTACCTACCTCCCCACGGTTGTTATGAGAATCAAAAGAGAAAATAAATAAAAAATGCTGTACAAACCTTTACAGCACTATAAAAAATAACAAAAATGTTTATAGCACTTGAGGTTTTCAGTTGTTATACTCACAAGCAGAATACATCAGAGGTAACCAAATATTATATAAGTGGAACAAAATATAACATGAAGCATATTGGCTCAGAATTAATCAGATGAACTTTAGTTATCCAGTAAGACATTTTATTTTATTGTTTTGGTGCCATGAAACTCATGAAAGCTTTAACGCAAGAGTTCAGGTATTTTCAAGGCATCTGTGGGTAGATTTCAGGGAGTTAATAAATGTAAAAAAACAACATCATTTGCATCGTATAAGTAAAATTTAACACTGCTTTCTCAATTATAAATCAAAAGGAAAAAAATATCATAAAGAGCTCATAGGCTTCACCAGACTGACCAAGGAACCCATGATTTAAAGAAAAAAACAAAACAAACAAACAGAAAACAATAAAAGGCAAAGTGTCCCTTGTCTCAAGAATTGCCAGGTTCAACTCAGAGGACACAAGGATAGACCAGGCAAAGGTTAATAGTGCATGGATGTAGAGAGGAGAGCATTCTTAGAAGATAAGATTTTCCTGAACTTCCAAAAAACTACTGTCCTTGTTTCTCCCTCCCCTCAAGAAAAATTATCTTATATTCATTTTGTGTGTATTTTGTATATGTATAAATATGTATGTGTATACTTCTATAGAATATAAGCTTCTTTTATCTTTATTTACCCTGTACCTAACATAGGGTCTGTTATGTAGTAGTCAAAAAATACTTGTTGATTGATTTATTGATTTATGATTAGAGCTGGATACTTCAAAAAGTCAAATAGTTGGATGAAGTATAATAGAGATCTAAGGAATAGAAAAATTAAAGTATTGCCCAATTTTTCAAAGGAGTAGCCTTAATTGATCTATGCCATATTATAGTCTTGTATGATTCTCTGTTATTCTCCTAGGTACATGTTTTATTGTCCAATTTTATTTATAAACTTTTGGAAAACAGACCACATTTTTAGAACTAGGAGTTTAGGCTGTGGATTTTTCTCACTTTAATTTTTTAATTCTCTAGATCTCCAGTTTCCTCATCTGGACTATATGTTCCTTCAAGTTTCTCCCAGCTCAGATATTATCTAGTGTTTAATAAATAGCTTTTTAATTAAAACTTGGCTTTCCCACAGCTTTCTGGAATATCCATATCATGTATGTGATTTCTATCTGATTCTTAAATCTCTTCTAGAAAAGAGGTTCCATTGATTTCTCAGCAGCAACTATCTTAACCTTGACAACCAGAAAGCAAGATCATTGCTCTAATATGAATCCTCTTTTTTCTAAAGTAGCACCTCTTTCCTTTTGATATAATCATCCATCAAAATCCAAAATGGCAGGTCCTCATCCCCTCTGACATCCTCCTGCACATATCTGTAGATTACTATGTCAGACTTCTCTTTTTCAAGATAAAATTTCATATCATACCTTTACCTTCTTCATTCTGATTTCCAACCACCTTTTGTACATCTCTCTCAAACTATGGAATAAATTATACAAACTATTCTAAGAAAGTTCTGACTAGTACAAATCGCCGCTTTAAATGAAAGTCTATTCAATGATCCCTGAGTTCATTGGTGGCTATTCCCTCTACTAGCTTAAACTACACTCTATCTTACTTGATAGATAACATTATCAGTTATTATGACCTTGAATTTCATCAACTGGCAACCAAATTCCTACTGAATAGTTCTTCCAAAACTCATTAAATTGGATTTCATATACTAGAAATATAGAGCTTCTGGACCAATCTGGGAAGTCTTTTTACCTTCTTAGAACCTTACAAAACTTGTATTGCACTTGCCTAGCCACCAAGAACCAATTTATGATCGTTGTCCAAATGTAACAAATCTCATTATAGGACTATTATGGAATCACAACATTGCATGCCTGTAGAGTTATACTTCCCAAAGCTTATAGGTCAAAATTTTACCTAAAGCAAGGCTTTTAAATTTTTTTCTACTCACTACCCCATTTCATACCAAAAATGTTTACATAACCCTGGGGCTATAGGTATGTAAAGCAGGCATGTAAATCAAACATTTACTAATAATAAATCACAATTTGATGACTCCTTCATTTAGTTATGAGACCCTATATGAGGTTACAAATCACAGTTTAAGAAGTATTCTAACAAAATTAAAAGATAGAAGTGAGTTTTATAAGAGTGATCAAGAATCAGACAATAATCACACAAGAATCAAATAACCTGGGTTCAAATCCAGTCACTTCACCTTCTCTCTGGGTCTGTTTCTTCATCTGTAAATTTAAAGGATGAGAACAAAATTTAGGATTCAGCCAAACTCTAATTTCTATGATCTTGGTCTTGTAAATTAGGCTTAGTCTGTTCCATGAGTTCCTAAAATTGTAAGTAGTTCATAACAAAATTATGGGGCTGGCAGAACTAATGAAGCAATCAAAAGAAATAAGTGCTTAGAGTGGGTAAAACAGCAATCTAGGCTCTGTAGAAGACACAAGCTATGGCATGGTCCCTGCCTTTATCTACTTAAAGTCTTCTGGGAATAGGACATATAACATGTATAACAAAAAGTTAACTAACAATACTCAGTGGGAGAGGTGTTAAATGAGGAGTGGAGATGATAAGTGTTCTCAGAAACCAAAGAAAGTGAAAATCATTGTGATGGGAGATGGTCAAAGAAGTACTTAGAGGGGTCATATTTCAGATGTAATTTGCTGGAATTCAAATAGAAAGAAGTGACAAGAATATTTCAAGTGAATAGAATAGTGTGAATAAAAACAGAGGCAGCATGTTTTTTTTTTCCCTTTTGATCCAATTTTTCTTGCACAGCATGATAAATATGGAAATATGTTTAGAAGAATTGCACGAGTTTAACCTATATTGGATTGTCTCCTGTCTAGGGTAAGGAGAAGGGAGAAAGGGAAAAAAGTTTGGAACACAAGATTTTGCCATGGTGAATGTTGAAAACTATATTTGCATATATTTAGAAAAATAAAACATTATTAATTAAAAAATAGAGGAAGGAAAGTATAAGCCATATTTATGAAACAGTGTGTAAATTGGTTTGACAAGATAGTTTATATTGGAGAGTTTGGAGAAAATAGGAGGGAAAGAAGAATGATAAGTAGTATGATATAGTGTATAGAGGAGACAAAGAACTTTGGAGTTGAAAGAATCTGAGTTCAACTTCTGGCCCTGATACATGCTAATTCTTGCACCATCGGCAAACAATTTAAAGTCTCAGTGATCCAGACAATACTCTTAAGATTAAGTAACAGATATGTTGTTTAAAAACAAGATTTGCATCTGTGGAGGATTTTTCATCAAGCTGGACTCATCAAAAAACTGCAAGTATTGTGAGTTGGGGCATATTGTGAAATATGGATAAATGTAAAGGAATATAATAAGTAGGGGAGAGAACAACAGAAGGGACTTGTAGTTAGATGATTAGAAAAAGCTAATATATTCAAATCTTAGCTTGCAATGTTATTTGTTATTTGGACTGGAAAAGACAGAAAACAAATGGTTTATAGCAGTATAACTCAGGATAAGTGAAGAGATAATAAAACAACATCTTACTGACCTCGGTGAGTTCAAATCACTGAGCGTGAGAGAAGTGCATTTTAGGACACTAAAAGAAATTGATATATATGATTCTAAATCCATTTTCGTGATCTCTAAAAGATCATTGAGAATAAGAAAGAAGGATTCAGGTCTAGGGAAGAACAAATGTTCGTTATCCTGGTTTTTCTAAGCAAATTCTAATTGCAAATTCATAAACTGAAAAGAACCTTAGAGTTAAGCTAGTCCAACTCTATTTTATAACAGAGGAAACAAATATGATGGTTGAGTCACTTCACACAAGGTAACACATGGCAGAGCTAAGATTTGAAGCTATGTTCTCCATCTCCAATTCCATCTAGCTTTCCATATAAATAGTTTCACTTGTTCTTAACACCTGGGAAAATCCTGGAAACCATAAAGAGATAGTATATGAATATTTCTAAAGGAAAGTTAAGATCACAAAAAGGAGAGCTAGCTTTATCAAAAATACATAGTAAGTAGGCTATTCTCATTTCCTTTTTTAAAAATTTTTACTGGACTAATGGTCCAGGCAATGTAATAGGTACAGTTTGTCTAGTTTTCAACTAAGCATTTAACAGTTTTTCATATTGTAATTCAGGACAAAGCAGACAAGATTTTAAAGAGGTAAAAAAATATTCAGAAGAACTATAAGAAAGATTTTAATATTACTGATAACCACTATGATGTGGTTGCCAATATAGAGCCAGAAATCTTGGAGAAAGAAGTCAAATGGGCCTTAGGAAGAAATGCTAACAATAAAACTAGTGGAGGTGATGAAATTCCAAATGAACTAGTTAAAATCCTAAAAGATGTTTCTAAAATATTGCATTCAGTATGCCAGCAAATTTGGAAAATGTAACTATGATCACTGGATTTGAAGAAATTAAATTTACATCCTAGTTCAAAAGTAGGCAAGTCAATATTCAAATTATCAAACAATTGAACTCATTTTGCGTACTAGCAAAATTATTCTTAAGATTCTGCAAGCTAGGCTTCAGCAATATTCAAACTGAGAATGTCACTCACAAATTAGAACATAAGCTAAGAAAGCAATGACCATGCCTTTTCTTATATAATGCCAGCCTACAACAAGTGAAAACATTACAGACCCCCCGCCCCAGAACTAGATCTGGAGCCAGCATCACAAAAAACTTGAAACCTCTCCATCCTGACAGCAGAGTCAATTTTAATATATAAAATGAAAAATCAAGAAAGAGCCTTAAAAAATGAGCAAAAACAAAAATGGAACTTGACCCAAAAAAGTTTCTGTCACATTGACAGGAAAAACCAATATACAAAATCAAAAGAAGACAACAAATCCAATTTGAATTAGTTTTAGGTCCAAAAGAAAATACTTTCTTAAAAATTCTAATTGTGCAACTGAAAGACAATCACTTTATAAGATATCAAAAAACAATAAAATATAATCAAAAGAATGAAAAATTAGAAAATGTAAAATATTGTATTAGGAAATCAATTGGCCTAGAAAAATTGCTTACCTACTCAAGGAGTGAGGAGGGAGGGAGAGAATTTAGCACCCAATTTTTTTTATGAATGTTAAAAATTGTTTTATATGCATTTTGGAAAAAATAAAACATTAATTTTATAAAAAGAGCAAAGCTATGAAATTATTAGCAGAATTCCAACTCTACATTTCAACTGCATTCTAATTATCTTCAAATGTATGTGTCACCAACCACTCCAATTAAGTATGTATAACACTAATCATCTTTTCCAGGTAACTTTCCTCTACCCCATCTTTTTTATTTATTTTTGTTATTCTCCTCTTCTTTAAGAATTTACAATCCAGCTAAACAGGACTCACTCACAATTGCCTCTCTCCTTCCCTTTTCTGTCACCATTTCTTTGTCAACCCAGTCACATATATGGAATGCATGCTCATTTCTCTCCCTCTACCTCTCCCTAAACCCCACCAATTCAACCTCTGAAAATCTCTTCTTCACACTTCAAATCAAGTCTCACTACTTCTATAAAGACTTTCACTGAATCATATGGCTGTTTTTCCTTTTGAAATATTATCTTTTATTTTGTATAGACTTGTTCTTTGCACATATAACATTCTGATTCATTTTATGGTTATTTGTGTATATGGTTTTGTTTTGTTCTTTACCCTATATAACATAAGCCTCTTGGGAGCAGATTTTCTACCTTATTTCCTCATTTTATTATGTTTTCTTCTAAATGATGGTTGAATTATAGCTCTGCAGCTGAATTTAAGAGACCACTTTGATCAGAGATTCTTAACTGAGACCTATATACTTTTTTGTTGTTATTTTTATTAAGTATTTTGATAGTTATATGTTAACATGATTGATTTCCTTGATAAATTTTTGTATTTTATTTTGTGCATTTAAAAATATAATACTGAGAAGATATCACCAGGTTGTCAGAGGGGTCAATTACCCAAGAAAGGTTGAGAATCCCTGATCTCTGTTAACTCTTTCATTTTACAGGCAAGGACATTGAGACACAAAGAAATTAAGTTAATTGCTCAAGGTCTCACACACACACACACACACATGAAAGTCCACAAATAAGTGTCAGAGTAGGATGTAATCTTAAGTCATCTGATTCTAAATGCTCTCAAGATGCTTTAGAAAAAAAAATCACTAGATCTTAGATCAAAAGACCTGGGTTCAAATTTCAGTTTGTCTACTTATTATGGGTGGCAAGACCTCAGTTTCTCACCTATACAATAAAGATATTTGATTAGATAACCTCTGGCATATTTCCTAGCTCTAAAATCTATGATCCTATGAGCCTTGAAATGAATTGAATTAGCTACAAATGCTATAAATATTCTATTTTGGATCTGCTATTCTGACTGCTACTCTGTGCTTTCCTCTCCAGGATAAATTTATCACTTTTAATCTTATCTTCATTGCTACTAATTCCAGCCTTGATGGATACCATCATCCTTAGTCTCCTCTCCTCTCTATATAGAGGGCTAAAAGGTAAAGTATCAATGCCTACCTTTATAATTGCAGCTTCATAGAACAAAATGCTTAAAACAGTGCTTAGCACCAAATGGTGCTTAATAAATGTTGATTAAATTTAATTGAATTATAACCAAAGTATTAAGTTGTGTTATATAGTCCACAAATATATTAGGAATTCAGAGAATAGTTTAGGGCTAGAATAATGACAGATGACATAATAGAGGAAGTAAGATTTAAGGTTTGAAGACTGGGTAGGATTTTGAGAGAAGAAAGAAGAAAAAAAATTCTAGGTAAGGGGGGGAGGGTGGGAAAGATGCCCAACCAGGGTTTAACAGGATTATACTGATAAATGTTTAATAATCAACTCATCAACTAACAAAAATATTATACTTCATATACTTGAAGTTTAACCAGCATTATTAACATTTCCTATGCCATGTTCTTGTCCCTAGACAACTAAGGACAATAAATCAATCCCTGATATGTAATGTTTTTAGATTTCTATAATATAATGATCACACTGAAAATGTGTCAACCAACTCTCCCAAAATCATGATAGCTGATTTCAACACAACCTTGGAATTGATAACTAATGCTCCTAAAGTCTCAGGAAAAATTCAAGATATATAAGAGAAGTGTTCTATCCCTTGGAAAATTCATCATATAAAATAATATCTAATTCCTAACCATGCAACCTCTGGAAGAAACCAGGTCAGGAAAGAGGTCACAGGCAAAGAATATGGCAGTGTGCAAAAGATGGTACTATAAAAGTCCTAAGACACTTAGAATAGCATCCCTAAGCCAAATAGGAGGTGTGAACAGTCACATTGTGGTTGTAGAAAACTATAGCATATAGATGAGAGGAAGAGGTACAAAAACATTAAATTCCCTCAATGTTAGCATCCTGGGGGAAAAAACCCATTTACCTCACCCAAATTGTGATTCTGAGTAAGAAATAGAGGCATGAAAGAATCATTTTAAATAAGTGGGGTCTGAATAGAAAAATTTTCATCAGACTTGGATGGCTTTCCCCCTTTGTGTATTAAACATCACTGTGCTTTCCACCTTGTTAACAGTATGAAGTGCTTTATTTTATACCTTTTTTTCTTTCCTACACCCTCCTCAAAATGATCCCCAAAGCAGTAAATTCTTTTTCACTCAGATACTAAAACAAAACAAAACAAAAAGTCAGAAGCTTGTAAACTGTTCTGAGAATAAAAGCAATGAGAAAGATTAGCCCAAAGTAGAAAGGAATGCAATGTATTTGTCTTTCATATACCTTTTTGACAAGTTCTTTTCAACCTAAAATCAGAAGTTTATATTTCAAACATCATAAATTACATATCTATAAAAAATGAAGTCCCTACAGGCTAACTTTCTACATTTTCTTCTCTTTAAAAAAGATGTTAGAGTAATTTGGATTGTCTTCATAAAAGGATCTTATTTTTTTGTGATGGGTGATAGAAAGCTATCAACTGAATAAGTTCCCAACAGGTCAGAAAGAAAGCAGTGTGGCTTAACTACTTAGTATGTCAGTCTTGTCTTTAACTGACCACATTTAACTTGCTCTGTGTGGGTGTATGCATGTCTGCATCAAGCATGTTACTCTACATCTCTCATGGTAAAACTTGTTTATCAGCTCAGAGTCAAATAATCCAAACTGGCTTTGTTTTCTAAACACTATAGAATCTTTTTCTTTGACTGAGAAATCTGTCAGGCAATCTGGACAGCATTATCCAACTCTGTCAAAAGTGGGAGGATGAGAAAGTCAGCCCCTCACCTTTGAAGAGAAGGAATGTGGAATGGGCTAGACTTAGATGTCCTGGTCAGATCAGAGCTAGCAGGACTGTTGAGAAAGGCAGAACTGTATTTCCAATCCTTAGGCAAAGCTAATGCGATAGCATTGCCTGCTCTGTAGGAGAGTGGAGATAATGAGGTATTTTGCAACAGTGGACATGGTCAAAAAGACAGAAACTAGGAAAAAAGCCTAGATGGTGAATGATTATTTCACAGTGGAGTAACAGAACACAAAATGGGTCTCGGTTTGGGTTAAGAAAGGAGAAGAGAAAAAGGAGGTTGCTTCTAAATTATTTACCAATGAATATGGTTTGGCTTTGATCCTGATTCTAATTTTTAGTATATCTTGATCTGAATAAACTGGAATGGAAAAGATTTGCAAACTTTTCTTACTGTGTAGCCTTTTAGTCCCAAATCTACCCTGATACCTCTTATAGGTTGGTCTTTCAAAGGGGGGAACTAGAGCTACCTATGTAGAATGATTAAGGGTACTAGGAAGGGACCTCCACCCTCAAAGTACTTCCCTTATCTAAGTGCTACAGTGGATGAAATTCTGACATTAGGATTTCATTTATTGAGGTGAAGAATATCCCACTTTTTGTACTTATGTTTTAAAATAACTTGCATATTGCCTAGGGAGGTAGCACATTAAATCTGTAACATCTCAAGGCAAAGAATTGTAGTTTATAAGGAAAAACTAAGAATATCATTAAGAAGCAGCCTGTCAAAGTAGACAGCTCTGCCTCTGCCCCATACTGGCTATATAATCCTGGTTACCCATTTAACATCTCCGAGCCCTAAAACAACTTTCTTAAACAGTAAGTTACAACATTGATCTACAATGATATAGAAAGTTCCAGTGGCAGGGGATGGCCAATTCTAAACCACGGGGATGGGAGATTTGTTAGACATAAGACTTAGAGTCAGGTTTTCCTAAATTCTAGGCCAGTTCTCTTTCTTCTGCCATGTTGCCTCTGTGTACCATGGCACATAAAATAAAGTTGGAGGATTTCACTTAATTTCATTTCAATGACTATTTTTTTAAAAGCATTGAAGTCACCACTGAGAGTACTAAGTTCAGATAAGAAATAGTCCTTACCCTTTTGGAGCTTGAATTCTCTTGAATAGATAGAACAATGTAAAAATAATGCATAATATATGCATTAGAAAAATTTGAAAAGGGGGGCAGTTAGATGGCGCAGTGGATAGAGAACCGGCCCTGAAGTCAGGAGGACCTGAGTTCAAATTCAGTCTCAGACATTTAATACTTCTTAGCTGGTGACCCTGGGCAAGTCACTTAACTCCTTTTGCCTCAGAAAAAAAAAATTTGAAATACTATGTGAAGATTAGTGAGTAGAAGGCTTTTATTGAATGGGAGCAGGCTTTCTGGAAAAAAGAATAGCATTTGAATTGGGCTTTAAAGAACAAATAAAAATTTCATAAATAGGGGTATTTGTATACATCGACTGTTTCAGTGTTTTTCTTTGCTAAAAGGAAACTTTCAACAGGTTGTTGGGTTTGAAGAAAAAATGACTACTATAAAGCAAAAGGCAACAATAAAATTAAAATAAATAAGCAGGACATTTAGAACGTTAATATCTACAATGATGATGGTAAGACCTCTTAGTAGGCTATAACAATGGAACAGATAGATGGTAATGGTAGTCTGTTTTGGATAATGGCAGTGAGAAGAAAGAGGCAATTATAGATGTTAGAGAATGTAAATAGATAAAGGAGAATTGCCAAGGTTAAAATAGGAGAGAAGAGATAAAAGAACAGAAGAGGAGAGAAAAAAGAAGGGAAAGAGAAAAAGATTGAGAGGAGAAGGGAAGAAGAATAAGAAAAAGAAAAATAATGCTGAAAAACAGTCAACTTAAAAAGGGAAAAGAGGTCATTGAATTTCATGATTATTAGGTTCTCTCCTTCAGGAGGTAATAGGAGGATTCATTCAATTTCTATTTTACCTTGTGGTTCTGGAATATCACAGCTTGAAAGATAATGTCTAGGCACTTCCTTTGATTATAACTTTCAGGTAGTCCAAAATTTATTAATTGATCTCTCTTAGATCTATTTTCAAGGTCAGTGTTTTTTTTTTCCAATGAGATATTTCATGTTGTCTTCTATTCTTTCATTCTTTTAGTTTTGTTTACTGTTTCTTGATTTCTCATAAAGTCATGCACCTTCATTTGTTCAAGTGAAAAATTTTGGGGGGGGGAGGAGCAAGGCAATTGGGGTTAAGTGACTTGCCCAGGAATTACTAAATGTTAAATGTCTGAGACCACATCTGAACTCAGGTTCTGCTGAGGGCCAGTAATTTATTGACTGCACCCATCTAACTGCCTCCTCAAGTCTAATTTTAAGAAAATTTTTTTTCAATGAGCTTTTGTACCATTTGTGCAATCCCACTTTTAAAGGAGTTGTTTTTTTCAGTGAACTCCCGTACCCACCCAATTTGGCCAGTTCTACTTTTTGAGGCACTCTTCTTCTCATTGACTTTCTATATTTCCTTTACTATTTGGCCTAATCTGTTTTTAAAATGTTTTCTTCAGTATTTTTCTATGTCTCCTTTATCAAGTTGTTGACTTGTTTTTCATGATTTTCTTGCACCATTCTCATTTCTTTTCCCCATTTTTCTTCTACTTATATTACTTGATTTTCAAAATCCTTTTTGAGTTCTTCCATGTCCTAAAACCAATTCATATTTTTCTTGGCAGTCTTGGATGTAGAAGCTTTGACTTTGTTATCTTCTGAGTATGTGTTTTGATCTTCCTTGTCATCATAGTAACTTTTTTTTATTAAATAACTTTTTATTGACAGAACCCATGCCAGGGTAGTTTTTTTACAACATTATCCCTTGCACTCACTTCTGTTCCAATTTTTCCCCTCCCTCCCTTCACCCTCTCCCCAAAGATGGCAAGCAGTCCTATACATGTTAAATAGATTACAGTAGATCTTGGATACAATATGTGTGCAGAACCGAACAGTTTTCTTGTTGCTCAGGGAGAATTGGATTTAGAAGGTATAAATAACCTAGGAAGAAGAACAAAAATGCAAGCAGTTTACATTCATTTCCTAGTGTTCTTTCTTTGGGTGTAGCTGCTTCTGTCCATCCTTGATCAATTGAAACTAAGTTAGATCTTATCTTTGTTGAAGAAATCCACTTCCATCAGAATACATCCTCATACAGTATCGTTGTTGAGGTATATAATGATTTCCTGGTTCTGCTCATTTCACTCAGCATCAGTTCATGTAAGTCTTGCCAATCCTCTCTGTATTCATCCTGCTGGTCATTTCTTACAGAACAATAATATTCCATAACATTCATATATCACAATTTACTCAACCATTCTCCAATTGATGGGTATCCATTCATTTTCCAGCTTCTGGCCACTACAAACAGGGCTGCCACAAACATTTTGGCACATACAGGTCCCTTTCCCTTTTTTAGTATCTCTTTGGGGTATAAGCCCAGTAGAGACACTGCTAGATCAAAGGGTATGCACAGTTTGATAACTTTTTGTGCATAGTTCCAAATTGCTCTCCAGAATGGCTGGATGGATTCACAATTCCACCAACAATGTATCAGTGTCCCTGTTTTCCCACATCCCCTCCAACATTCTGCATTATCTTTCCCTGTCATTCTGGCCAATCTGACAGGTGTATAGTGGTATCTCAAAGTTGTCTTAATTTGCATTTCTCTGATCAATAGTGATTTGGAACACTCTCAGAAACTTTTTCTATTGTTTGTTTATCTCCAGCCTATTATGTGACTTTAAACTCTTTGTTAAAGTACGATTCCATTTCCAGGTTAAGGGATGCATTGTTCTAAGCTCCAGGGGTTTTATGCAGCTGTTTTCAGAGATACTTCTAGGACCTGTAAATTTTCAGTTCTTCCAAGGTTGTTATGACCTAAGGAGATGTGTGTTCACTACTCTTCTGGTCTTTGGTGACTTGGTCTGTGAATGACCAAAGCACTCTTTTCTGCCCTGGAACTCTGAGATCCCACTCTATTTTGACTACACCGTGTGCTATGTATTTCTCTACACTCTGGGATTGCCACCCAGGACTGAGACCTGGATCCAAGTTTGGTCTAAGCAACAGAGTCCTGCCTCAATGCTATCAATGAGACACCTGTGATCTCCTTCTGAACATTTGTATGACCCTCTCCCCACACTGTGTACTGAGAGCTCCAGAAGCCACTATTGCTGCTGATGATTCAGTAGCTCTCACTTTCTGTTCATGGTTTGCTTCGCTTTCACCTTGGTAGGACAGACCTTTCCTACCAAACTTCCAAATTGTCCTGGGCTGGGAAAATTGTTTTACTCTATCTTTCTGTGGGTTTGGACACTCCAGAATTTGGTTCTTTATTATTTAAGGATATTTGGATGGGTTTGGTGAAGGACTCAGGTGAGTTCCTGTCTTTATGCCACCATCATTGCTCCATCTCCCCAATGAGATTCTCTAAGAGCACTTTCAATAGAGCAATGGTAGAAAGTACATTGAAGAAAGATTGAAATGATGTGAAAGGAACATGGAGAAGCATAAAACTTTTTCAAGAAGTTTTTAACCATGAAGGGGTGGAGAGTGATGAAACAGCACTTTGCCTAGAAAGGTAAAGTCAGATGTCTTCTAATGAGTATATTATTTGAGTGGAATAGGGAAGCTGCTTACTAGTAATTTTATTCTTATTAGAAAAACTTTCAGTTTTGAATTTTTACCTAATTATTTATTATTCCTTAAATCTTAGACTCCTGAGCTTATCAATATACTACAACAAATTCTCAAAATTTCAAGCACATCTTAAGCCCTGCCCCTTGCTACACACACACACACACACACACACACACACACTGCATCAACACCCTAATGACTGATATTGGTTTTGATTTGACATTTCAACTGTAAGTTGTGTGTGTGTGTGTGTGTGTGTGCATTTCAAATTTTCCCTCACTTTTTTGAAATCCTATGTTTGACTGGCATAAGTCATTTCATAACCTATCTCTTGGACTACTGGCCAATGGACCTTTTTAAGGACTGTTTTACTGAATCGTCCTGATTAGACATATCCCATGATTCATTCTTGCTAATCTTCTTGGGGGATTTTTTCACTCTTAACAAGCCCTCTTTCTTTTTCTCTGTTCTATAAATTATTTTCTCTAGATGCAAGGTGTTTAAAAATGATATTCTGAATTCCTCTACCTAGCTTGTGTGAGAAATGGAATTCACAGAACTTTGCCTTGCTGCCACTTTGATGCACTTATTTGTGAATTTTCACATCAAACATGAGCATCAGCATACTTGGAAATTACATTTTACAGGCACAGGAGGCTTCAATTCAATTCAGCTAATATATAATAATAAAATCTTAAGAGTTGGAAGAGAGCTTAGAGGTCACCTAGTTCAATATCTCCTTTATCCACCCACTACTACCACCAGCCACCTCTCCTAGCTGTTTACTATTGAATACCACTGAAGAAAATCATGCAGACTAGATCTGCTACAATTTTTTTATATAATGTTAATTGGGTTTTTAGTTCTGCATGGAAATTATTTTATTCTTTGCTTCATTCTTTATTACATTCCTCACAGATCTAGTTCAAAAATTCTCTCCCTTCTTTTCCTAAAGCCCCCTAGATTAAATTCACTAGAGCTCTCTTTAGCAACAGAACAAACCTTGCATTTTTCTGAGACACTTGAGACCAAATATAACGAACTCTGTGTTCCTTACTTTACATCTCAAAATCTTTCAACAGCATCATCTCTCCCACCTCATATTTCTCCTTTGTGATAATCTCTAAGGAAGATTTGAATATTCTCTTTACCAACACTGTTCATATCTTTCATCTCATTCCCTCACCTCTGCTCATCTTTGAGCTTACTCCATTAATCATTCCCTTTTCTGGGGTAATATCCCCTTCTAGATCCTTTTTAACCCAAATTTGATGGTCATTTGCATAAGACTCTCCTCACTAGTGGAAATCTGTTGTTTGGTGTTCCCTTCCTGTGTGAGGAGTGAAGCTTGAGAGAAGAGAGATCCTAATGTTTCTAGCTTTCCTTAAAAGGAAAACATAGATTTGGGAATCCTGCTCTTGCAGGCTCAGAGCACTGAGTAATCAATTAATCTCTAGGAAAGTTCTTATGTAAAGGATCTTGGAGCCACGGGTTGCAATATTATTCTGTCCTTATTCTTCTATTACTTGTCAGATGGTTCTTTCTCCAAATTCCTTTGCTAGATGACAATCCTATGCCCCAAGGTTCTATCCTAGGATACTTTTCTTTGTTTTTCTTTTGTCTCTATATTCTCTTTCATTGTGGTCTTATTTACTCCTCTGGACCCAATTAATAGCTCTACACAGATAACTTCCAAATATTTATCTCTCTAGTTCTAATCACTCTCCTAATCAGTCCTACATAATCAACTCATGCTAAATCTCTTCAATTAGTTGTCCAATCAGCACCTCAAACTCAACATGTCAAAAACTGTGCTCCTTATCTTTTCTCTGTCTTGCCCCTCTTCCAACATTTCTCATTTTTGTAGAAAGCACCCCCATTTTTTCTGTCATTCTAGGTTTATAACTTCCAATTAATCTTTGACTTTTATCTTTCCTCCATTACCCATATCACACTCATTGTTAAGTTTTTGCAAGTTATATTCCTAAAATATCTCTCATTCACTCTCTTCTCATCAAATAGTCATTTCATGGCCTCACTGTCTCCTTTTGTAATTATTGCAAGACAGGAGAGGATAGAGAAAAGAAAAGAGGGAAGGAAAAGGATGAATGGAGAAGGGGTAAAAGTACTCATGTATACCAATATATTTAAAGTAGCACATTTTGAAATAGCAAAGAATTGAAAATAAAGTAGATGACTTTCTATTGGGGAGAATGTCTCGATATATTGTGGTACATGAATGTAATGAAATGCTGCTGTGTTAAAAGAAATTATGTATGTGATGAATACAGGGAGATTTGGAAAGATCTATATCAATGAGGTCAAATTCAAATAAAAATGGAGTCTTGAAACTGCATAAGAATGCCTACAGGCATACTGACTTAAAAACACATATTAGTATTATTTATGTTCTACTGTACATATTTGTTAAATATTTCCTAATCACATTTTACTCTACTACACTGCATATTTGATTTCTAACCTACATTAACTGATGCAGAGTGAAGAAAACAATGTTCACAATGACTATAGCAACATAAATGAAAAGAACAACTATGAAAAAAATCAAAATTAAATGTTGCAAAATTATAAAGAACAAGCAAACATGGCTTAAAAGGAGAGATTTGGAAAAACACCCACACTTTTTGCAGAAATGGGAAGTCCACAAGTACAGTACGTTACGTACATATTTGTATTTTTTTGATTTGTTGGTCGACTATGCTCTTTTTTCCTCTTTCTCCTTTTCCTTTTAATAAATATTTTTAAAAATACTATTTGTTTTAAGGGATAGCTATCTAACAGAAGAAATGACAGGGATACTAGGGGAATTGTGGTGATATAAAAAACAAAAGATGTCAATAAAAGTTTTATTTTAAAAATCTATAAAGCCCTTCATATTGAGCCTCCAACTGACCTTTCCAACCTTATTTTATATTGCTCCTTTTTATGAACTTTATACTCCAGACAAACTAAATCACTGAAACTGTTCTCTAAACTCAAGCCTGAGAAAAGATGTGCTTTTAAAAAAAACAATGAATAAATGGTTTCTATATGCCACGCACAGTGCTAATTGCAGAGGATACAAAAAGAAGCAAAAGATGATTCCTGTCATGAAGAAGCTCACAATCTAATAGGACAAAAGCTCCTTATAAGATTACAAATATGAGTCCTAGAACATGTCAAATTAGAGGAACCAATTGAATAAAACTTCTTTCCCTAGAATTTTTCAAGTCCTTCAAGTTTCAACTCTCAAGTCACCTCTTAGGTATAGTTTTTTTTCTGTCCTTCCTTTTCCTCCTCCACCATCCTACCAAAATTGTCCATGCTATTTCCCTCCTCAATTTCCTTGCATTTATTTACCTGCTTTTATACATGATTTATATCCCACCCCACTACTTTATTTTTGACTTTGTATTCCCAAAATCTTATAGTGGATAAAATTCTGATTTTTAAATTCAAGAAGATCTGGATTCAAGTTCCACTTACAACAAATCCTGGCTATGTGACTTTGAGCAAATCATTTAAAATCCCAGTGATCTAGGTAACTCATCAATGCTCTCAGTTATAATGCAGAGGGTGATATGCATTAAAAGAGAATTCCTTATTCTATTAAAATAAATCATGAGCCCATCAGTATCCTTCCAATCACCTATTTCGCAACTTCAGAGCCGTTCTCTACTCTTCATTTTTATTCATTTTTTAGATTCAATCTGTTGCCAATTTTTGTCAATTCCAACTTTATGACATTTCTCACATATACAATTATAGATTTAGAGCTTTAATGAACTATAGATGTCTGGTCTAGCCCCCTCACTTCATGTGTGAGTAAACTGAGACCTAGAGCAGTCAAAAATGTATTCAAGGTACTCAGTAGCAGATAGTAAGTAGCATGGTATGATGGAAAGGGCACAGAACCTGGAATCAGAGGGCATGAATCCATCTCTGAAACTTGCTGCTTGTGACAGGGCAAGTCACTTACCTGCCCTAAGCTTCAAGCCTGGCCTCTAAAGTTCTTTTTCTCTAAATCTCTGATCCTCCCTTTGGATATTGTAACTCCAGAGCAGCCTTTTTTCCACTAGACTATAGTTCTGTCTTACCACTAACAACTATGAAGAAAATTATGGTTCAAAGCTAACATCATAAATATGTGTAACTGGGCATTTTAAATCTCACCCTACCAAATATGATAAGAGCAGGGCAGGGGATAAGATGCAGCCAATGCATCATGGTGGATTTACAGATTTCAAATCCAACTATTAAATCTTTGAGTGTTACTGTTTCTTAGTTTTTTTCAGTCATGCCTAAATTTTTTATTTCTCCATTTGGTGTTTTCTTGGCAAAGTTATTAGAGTGGCTTACCAGTTTTTTTTCTCACAGATGAGGAAACTGAGGCAAAAAGGATTATATGACTTATCCAGAGTTTCATATTTAGTGTCTAAAGCCAGATTTGAACTGAGGAGTGTCTTCCTGACACTAGGTTTTCTATGCACTTTGGTGTCACCTAGCTGCCCTAAAATTCTCAGGGCAAATTAATGACTCTTTTAGAGTTTTGGTATCTTCATCTATAGAATAAACATATGAACTAATCAACTTCTAATATCTAAGATAGTCCTAAATCCTCAAGCTATTTCTGTGGATTCAAAGTGAATTTTTATCTTTTATGGATTTGAAGTATAATACTTTTGGGATTCCCCTCCCTCAAACTCAACTCTATCCCCTCAAAAACCTTGAAAGAAAGTTCATGAGATTTATAACAACCTTCAAATCATCTTTTGCCCCTTCAGGCAAATGTTGATGTGTTAATGTATTATCCTCCTAATCCATCCTGAGTGTAGTAGAAAAAATAGAGGTTTGAGAATCAAGAATTGGTTTCTGAGTGACTCTGTCAGGACCATTCTCTATGCTTTGGATAAGCATTATATATAACTTACTGGACTTCAGATTCTTTTTCCATAACAAAAAATGAAACTAATAGCCACTACCTTCCCAACTTAATACTTTTTTTCTTTTCTTATTTTTTTTAAATTAGGAAAAAGGCATGTTGTAGCCCTTCTTCCTCAACAAAAGTTTCAGTAATTATTAAAACTTCAAATGACTTCAAAGTGAAACTAAGTTTGCTCATCCATATTGGCTTCATTGTTTCTTGGCCCCTTGAATGTCAATGACTACATACCTCAAAATTACTCCTGTCAATTATCAAGGTCCTTATCTTGGCATTGATTTTTACATGCACAAATCAATGGCAGGATATGGCCCAATAATTAATATTGGGAAAACTGAATTGCTTTTTTTTTCCCCAGGCACTTTGTATTAGCCACTGAAACACTACTCTATTCACTTTTTTTTTTTTTTTTTGATGGGGAGGGCACAAAAAAAGAGCTTGCTAGTCATTCTCCCTCCCCACCACTCTAATTCCTAGAATCATTCTTTTCTAAGCAACTACTTTGAAGCATTTTTAGTGATCAGGGATGTCAGAATTTGCTGTCTTCCTGTTCATAAAGAAAACACCACAGTTACTTGTGTAGCAATAGGAAAGTCATTGATTTCAAACAGGCTACTTTAAATAGATCTTGTTGCAACTCAGGCAAATTTGCACACATAAACACATATTCTTTCATTACTATTTTCAGAATCATTTCAGCAATTTGAATGTCCCATTTTATGAACATTTCATTGAAGATTCTGTCTTAGAAGGCTCTTATCAAATGTGATTAATTGTATAAAAATTCAGGTACATATATAATTCTCTTTTTTCTTTTTTATATTGAAAATTCTTATTTATGAATAGTTTCCAGACAAATTATGAAAAGGAAACATTTTAAGGAAAATAAAATTTACACATATACATGTATGCATGTATGTATAAGCATACACATACATATTAGGAAAGCAACTATTAGTTACTATGATGCTAATTAGATGAACTAAGTGATGAGCTACATTAGCCATTGAGAGGCAATTAGCTGAGTCTGCTGTCAGGAAAACTTGAGTTCAAATCCAGTCTCAGACACATACTCATTATGTGCCAGTGAGAAAGTCACTCAATTTCCAACTGCTTTAGTTTCCTCAACTGTAAATGGGAATCATAGGATAATCTATCTCATAGGATTTTTGTACAAATCAAATGAGATAGTAGACTCTTAATAAATATTAATTCCCACTTCAATATCTTTGCCAAGGAAACTCCAAATGGGATACAGAATTGGACAGAACTGAAACAACTGAACAGCAACAAGGGATACATGACATATACATGCTATTTAATAAAAAGTCTTCATAAATTACTGTGAGCAGGTAAATTTATTTTCTCTCATCCTAGATCTTGATGCCTAGTTTCTCTGCAACTAATTAGTCAGGTTCTCCAACAACAAAAAAATTAGTAATCTGAATAATAGGCTCAAAGCTTTTTTATCTTGCGAGCCCTCCCAAAACCAAGGACCAGTATCAAAATGTTCAAGAATCATGTGCTATCATCACATCTATATCAAAGGAATATAGTAGTACAAGGAATTTCAGCCTGGTTTCAGTTAATTTTGAATGATTAGTAAATATTATGTCTGCTGATTAGAGAAGGGCTAAACAAATTGTGGTACAGGCATGTAAAGGAATATTGCTGAATTAAAAGAAACAACAAATATGATGACTATAGAGAAGCTTAGGAAAACTTATATAAATTGACATATAAGTAAGCAGAATCATAAAAACTATATGCATAGTGACTATAACAATGTAAGTGAAAAGAACAAGATAACTAAAAGCTACGTAAGTATAATGGTTGAACTTAGCCCTGAATAAAAGAGGAAAAAGTTAACTTCTGTGCTTTTATTTTTATTTAGAATCAGAATATATCCTATCAAGTTATAGAAAGAATAACTGGGAGGAAGGAAATATTCTTGGGGAAGAAAAGATTATATAAAAATAATATATTTCTTTTGTTTTAATTTAAGAAGAAAATAATAACATATCACAAGGCATTCGAGTAGTTTATTATCATACAGTTTTAACATGATCATAGATTTTGGTTTAAAAGGGATATGTTTTAATTTAATCAACAACTTTAGAGTGCAGATTAAGAAATTGAGGCCTAGAAAAAAGTAATTTGCCCACAGATACGCAAAAAATAAAAGGCAAAGCTTGGGTTCAATCCAAAATTTCTGTATTCAAATCTGTAACACTTTTAACTATGGCACACTGACTCCCATGTTACTAAATGATGAAAAATAAAGGGATTCGGGGAAGATATAATAGAATGAACATAGAATCAGAACTAGGGCTAGAAAAGACACTGGATACCATCTAATACAACCCCTTCATTTTACAGATAAAACTCCTCATACTCAAGAAGGCTAAATGATATGCCAAAGTCACCCAAATAATAAGTATCAAAGGCAGGATTTGAACCTCAGCATCTGATTCCAGAGTCAATTTCTATTCCACTGTGATGTGATAATCTTCCCTTATGTTAGGTCCATGTGAGAAAAGCAAATTCAATGTGGAGTCACAAAATATGAATTTGCCACAGATTAATATTTACCTATAAGTTTGACTTAAAAATGAGTCATAAAATTGACAATATTTTTTATTTTAATCTAGTTCCTTTTAATTTTCATTGGATTTTAGAATGAATATCTCCAGATTACTGTGTTCAGTAGAGAGGAAACAATGTAATAAATAGAATACTGTAGATGGAAACAATAGAAGAAACAATTAGGAAGGTAATAGAAAGCATTAGATTCAAGGCAATAAAAAAATCATGAAAATTCTCTGGATCTGTTTCCTTAGTTATGAAACAAAAGAACTGTACTGCTGCCAGGGGCCCTTAAAGCTCCTTCTACCTCAGCTCTTGTGATTTTGTGCCCAAGGTACCAAAACTAATAAATGCCTAAGGCTGGATTTGAACACAGGTCTTCCTGACAATAGACCAGGCACATATATAATGTACAGAACACACACGTGTGTGAAATATATGCACATGGTGTATGTACATATATGTATGTGTATTATATAAAGCTATTTCAATATAGTAATTTCCTTTTTAATCCTATTTTATGCATTTTAAAATATCATACTGAGAAAGCATTACTAGATTTTACCAGATGGCCAAAGGTTCTATAACACACAAAAATGTTAAAAAAAAAAAATGTAGCATTGGATCTAGGATACAGACATTAATGAATGAATATTTCAGAATAAAACTAAAAGATCGATGATCGTGTAAGCAGATACCAAGGCAACTGGTGACTCATTGGATAATGTGCTAGACTTGTAGTCAGGAAGTTTCAAATTCAAAACTGTCCTCAAACACTTACTAACTATATAATCCTGAACAACATAAATATGATAAGCCCTGCATGCCTTGGTTTCTTCCAGTGTAAATTGGGGATAATAATACCTACATTGCAGGACTCTTGTGAGGATCAAATGAGATAATATTTACAAAAAGCACTTTGCTTAGTACCTTCCATATAATAGTACCTATCAATTTTTTCTTCCTTCCTCCCAAGGCTATCTAACTTCAGCAATCAAAAGCATGATCAGTGAGTCAAAGAGGCAAACATTAAAAAATTAAAGACAAATTCAGTGAATTGAGATTATAAAATAGGGTGGTTTTTACATATTATATTAGAAAATAGATAAGCAGGTAAACAGGTTGTGACCACTCATATTTATCTGTGTATCTCCAATGACAAGCATAGTGTCTGAAACATAGTAAGAACTTAAGGAATACAACTTAATTTATGGATGGATAAATTGATGGGTTAAATTACAAAAAGATGAGAAGGTGGGAGGCAGTAGTCATACTAAAATTAGACCAAAATTACTTCCAAAGGGAATCATTGTGTTCATTGAGATTTGATGTCAAATACCACTTTCTTTATTAAGTTATCACAGAAATCACTCAGTCATCCCAACTGAGAAGATCTAGCCTGAGGAGATCTATCCTGGTATTAAAGGTTTTGAGCCTAAGAAGGTTTGAATCCACTGGTGCAGTAGATTCTCCTCCTTTGAACTAAATATGCTTTAAGTATATTTCCAGAAATTATGTCATTCATGCAGTGATATAGTTGGACATAAGCAAACATGGTGGGGAAAAGGCTTTGCAACACATGTAGAATCATTTGAATCCCTAGAATTTGTCAACTTATTCGTTCCCTTGGGAATGTGTCTATAAGGTCAAAAATTGTGTCATATCCTTCTCCTTTTCTTTAATCTTTCAAGATCTCTTTTTGCATAGTAAAAGTTGTTATTGAATGAATGAACACTAATGTTTCTTTTCTAAGAGGTCAGGCTATTTAAAAATCTCATTGCCCATCTATATTATCACAATGTCATGCTGAGAGAATCAGTTAATGTATATAAAGTATGCTGGATGATAAACCAAAGTCAGATGTGTGCTATATCACTAACCTATTCTTTTGTTAGTGATCATAGATTCAAGCATCAAGTTGTGAGAATATAAATTTATATGAACAGCATAAATTTTGTTGTTTGTTCTCCTTTTTAAGTATTGCCATCACAACCCTATTAAAATTGATCACTTTGAACAATTTCTTTAGTCACATTTGTTTTTGTGTTTCTCAAGCTAAATGCTTCTTTGTCTGATAGTGCCAGATCTTAACTCTCCCAGATGTGCTGTTTGGAGAAAGTTACAATAGTATAGGTTGCTGTAGAAGAAAAACTAACCACATAAATAAATTATACATGAAAACAGGAAAT
Organism: Sarcophilus harrisii; assembly: GCF_902635505.1. Lineage (NCBI taxonomy): Eukaryota > Metazoa > Chordata > Mammalia > Dasyuromorphia > Dasyuridae > Sarcophilus > Sarcophilus harrisii. Next base: position 372,805,904 of record NC_045426.1, on the reverse strand, counting down.
TACATTAAAGCAAATTGTCCAAATTGAGTTTAAGAGCAGAAAACATAATTGTGTAATTTTAGAAAGGAATAAATATTGACCAAAAAGCACATTCCTACAAGTAACATTATCTCTGATCAGCAACAAACATGTTTCTTGATCAATATTTGTGGTTTGATACATTTCCTGCCATATAGAACTTGATGGTCTATTCAATATATCTGAAGGTAAAAATAAATAAATAAAGTGATGATTTTAAATAGGACTCTTATAAACTCTAAAGATTGCTTTTCATCTTTCAATCTATTTCCAAAAAGTCTGTAGCTAATATGAGTTGTAAATACAAAGAATAGATTTTTTTCCCTGAGATGCTGACACATCTACAATTTACATTTGCATGAAAAAGATACTGTATGATGTGATTTTTTTTCACTTGTCCTGCAAGCTAAGAAACTGATAGAGTATGAGCAACTGAAAGAAGCAATATAAATTTCATGCCATAAGGTAGAAGACAGTATAGTTCATATCATGCATTTGTGCAATTTCTCTCAGAAGCTATTCTAGAACTCCTGGGTCTTAACATAAGTATTTTCCATCATGGGAATAGAAGACTCCAAGTTGACTTGTATAACAAACAAAATTTTAAAAACAAAGCCTTTGCTTGCTGCTGTTTTACCAGTCATCTTCAGCCATCTGCCCATTCATGATCTTTGGATAAAATGATCTCTGAAATCCTTTCCTAGACTCTCCATAAAAGCCAGGCATAAAAACATGGTGAGGACTCCTTAGCCAAGCTGATTTTTTTCCTTCAAAATATGTGACTTAGGGCTGTTAGGCTTCTAAGAAAATCATATTTACTGGTCATTCTGAACTTTGCTTTTGCAACATTATGAAATGTGTCAATATTTCATCTCAACTTTTAATCAGTATTCAACATGCTTTGTTATCTCTGGTCACATTAACATTGTTCTTACTACATGGAATTTTCTTCTCTTTTATTTTTCCATGTGCTTTATTCCATGAAAACCTATTTTAAAGTCTACCCTGCCCAGGTAAGGTATACCTGACCATCTATTCTACCCAATCCACATTCCTTCAGTGGATCACACCCACTACTCTATTGATGCAACACTTTGGGTATATAAGTTCATTTGTCACTAATCATATGCTATACTACTCTAACCCTAACCCGACTCTATTTCCTTAACTAAACTATAAGCTCTTTGAAATCAGAAATCATGTTTTACATGTTCTCTTTCCATTACTAAAACTTCATATAGTGAACTTAATTTCAAAGAAATCCCCAAACATTTTCGATGATGAACATACCAAGACAATAAATATCTATCCTGTTAATTCTCTGATGATCCAAAGTTTATACTTTACCTTTTCTGCAGAATTCTATACAGAGAAACATATACACCGTTTTTTCATAAAACTTCTTGAAGCAACTTGGTGATATGGCAAGTCAGAAAGACGTGATGTAAATTCTGACATCAGACACATAATGAGCCATATGATTATGTGAAATCAAGATGAACTCTGTCTCAGTTCCTTCAACTATAATCATTATAATACCTATCTCCCATGGTTGTGATGGGGGGAGGGCGAGAATCTGTGCTTTTTGCAACCTCTAAAACACTATATAAAGGCTAACTATCATATCATGAATCCTAGATCTAAAACTGAAAAGAACTTCAGAGGTCATTTGATAATACCCTTATGAAGTGATAGAAGTGATTTATTTAGGGTAATAAATTTACCCAAAGTAATAAATGTCAAAAACTTGATCCCAGGCCTTCAGATTTCAGAACTAGACTTCCTTTTATTGTATCATGCTACTTCATTCTGTATGCTAAACCTACCTCTTACTCATTTCACTTCTAAGCCATAACTTCATAATAGTTAGCAAAAATAAAAGATTAAAGCAAAGTCTGTCATTGGACCTATTTGACAGATTTTTGATTAACTAGTGAAGACAGAAATTGAAATGATAGCTAACTTATTTTTCTAGCAAAGGTCTATCTATTCCTCACTGTTCCCATGGAAAATTGTTTCTGTAGTTGCCAAACTAGCAATCCCATATCATTCAGCACAGCTGGGGAAACAAGGTGGCTTAGGTGGGTCATAAAGCCCAGGGAGACATCTGCCTGATGAATGAAGAAATTCTTGGCTAATACAGAAAATGAGTTGTTAAGTGCATTTGGCATAACATTAATATGAACTCCTAGACCTCCAGAGGGGTAATGAAAGATGCAGAGAGATTAATGGATTTGCCTAAAGTCCAAAGAGCAAAGACTAGAACAAAAACAACTTTTTTTTAATCCACCTTGCCCAGAGTTTTCCAAAGTCAAGCAGCACAAAATCTTTCTATAAAGTTCTTGAGAGGCAGTGTGAGTTAACAGAAACAATTGTTTCTAAGCATGGAGTCATGAGACGTAGGTTTAGGTTCTAACTAGGACATTGACTGATTATGGGCAAGTCATTTAACCTCTGAACTTCAATGTCCTCATCTGCATAGTGAAGAAAATAATACTGAGAATAATACCTAATTCACAGGTTGATGCAAAACTAAAGTGAAATAATATATATAATATTCTGGATAAATATCAATTTTTACTATGTACCCACATTTCCCCAGGGTTTCCATCTCTTCACCTGATATCCATTGTATCCTATGTGTAGGAGACAGAGAAGGTAGACATCTGCCTAGAACATATACATTCAGAGTCTCCTTCAAAGCAAATACTCTATCATATAAAAACCTGACCCCAACAAGAAAAAGAGGAAAGAATAAAGATTTTAGTGAGGTTTCTTTTTTAAAGTGTCCAAATTGGCATTATGTGAAATCATGTACTAAATTTTGTGTGTGTGTGTGTGTGTGTGTGTGTGTGTGTGTGTCCTGTAAGGGAATGAGGTGAAACAAAACTTCTAATTCACATGAAACAATTAGAGAATAATGAAACACAAAACAAGGTGTTGACTCAAAGCTGGTATGGAAGAGTTGACTAAGATGTTGTGCTTCTTGAGAGCTGCTTAAAGACTCATTGGTGAAAATAGACTTACAAAGGGCTTTAGCCAAACCTTGAAGAATGAGAAGGATTTAGAGAGAAAAAAAAAGGAGAGGGAGGGCCAAGAGGATAGAACAGCTCAATAAACACTTTGTGGTTAAATAGTAGGAACAGTGCTCAAAAGGATCTTGGGAGGATATTGTACATCATACTCTTGATAGGATACATTTCTCTCCCAAGATAACAGTAGCTGCTCTTTTGATTAAAAAGAAAATGCAGTTCCATAATCTTTCTTCCACTCTTTCTCAACCCATTTTAAAATTTAACATAAATACCTCTTATGTGATTTTGACTTTTTTTTTCTTTTTTTCCTTCACTCATGGGAAAGAAAAAACAGGTACTCAACACCACCCACACACTCCATACTTGATAGTGGTTATTAAGTGTCATCCTCCTGAGCCTCCTTTTCTCCAAGTAATCCAATATTACTATTGTCCTTAATATTCCCAGGCCTTGATTGCCAACACTTTAATTATTTTTGATAGCCGACTCCTGGACTCCAGGGATTAGATCCCTGCATCTAACGCTAGATCAATCAAAGTTTTTTTTTCAATATCCTGAACTTTCTGAGTTAATCCAATAGGAAAAAGGTCTCTATAGATAAGTTTGTACATATTGAATACTCTGAAAAAAGCAACTGTCATTTAATATCTTTCTTTTTTTTCCTTAACTATCAGAGAATTTAGAGCCCAACTCATGCCCAAGAATTAAAAGATACTTAAACAGTGAAATGAAAGATATGGAATTGGGAAAGTATGGGATTTTCTTTAGGACAGTGAGTAGTCTAGTTTTGCAGAAGCAAAGATTATGTGAGGGAGAGTAGTAAAGGAGAAATTGAGAAAAGCAAATTAAAACCATATTGTAGAAGACCTGAAATGGCAAATTGGGGAGTTGTGAATATTCATTAAACCACAAGAGTCAATTGAAGGCTTTTGAGTAGTAGAACAACTTGTGACTAGAGTAATATCTTAAAAATATTAATCTAATGTAGAACAGATTAAAGTGGAAGAGACTAAAGGGAGGGAAACTGATAAGAAAACAGGAAAAATTTATACAAGACATACAGTCTGAACTGGGATTGTGGCAGCCAGATCCATAAGGAGGAGATTCCTAAAGAAGGAGAAGATGCTGGAAGCATTTCCAAAATTAGAATTCATAGGATTTGATGACTGATTGGATATGTGAGATAAAGAAGAAAGAAATCCTCAGTTTATCAAAGATGGCTCCAATGATATAAATACTAATGATGGTGAAAATGGCAATATAATTGTTATAACTAGAGAATTCTGAAAGAAAAACCACTTTTAGAAAAAGATGACAAATTCAGTTTCAGACATACTTGTAAAGGGCTGAAACTCTTGAGTCGATGATGCACTGAGGTCACTTAAGGCTAATTACCAGTTGGAGAATACTCTATAAACATATGCTTGGAATATGGCCCTTCCCACTATTCTGTGCTGGCTCGATAATTGGTGTTTACAGAGAATTGTAGGAGGGACCAGGGGGTGGAGTAAGATTAGCCAGGGTCACTTCTGGGCAGGAGATGAAGAAGGAAGGTCTCAGAGATTCTGTTTCCATCCAATTCAATCCTACCTCTAAAGACCAAGAATAAAGGACTTTTGCTTATCCTGACTCTGGCTAATTCTAAGTTATCTAGGATGCTAACGCAGTCATCACACATACTGAGTTTGAGGTGTCCATAGAATATGCAGATGAAGCATAGTAGAAGGCAAGAAATATAGCCCTTCCAGAAAAAAGCTAGGTACACAGAGTAAAGAGAGATATTTTAGCAACACTAATAATCTATAAGTTCCCCTATTTGGAGATATATCAACACATCCCTCTTTGGTTTCCTTTGGCTACACATCTCAATAAATATTATATGACGATATACATAAAGGGAACTGACTGGAGTCTACTAACAGCTGGGACAATTTTCCCAAGTTGAACAATGGGTGGTCAAGTATAGCCTGGAACATAGTTGTAAAACCATAAAAGTTCATCTTCTGTGCCCTTTCCTCATTCTGTGTTGTTCAATTCTCATTTTGTGTGCCTTCTACTCTTTTTCTTTTGAGACATGCTCTTAAGGAATAATTTGACTCTAATTATTCATATCGTTGTGGGAAAGTGAGTCTCCATGCCATATTACTTTCCCCAGAGTGACTTGTGAGATCTCCTTTCCAACTGAAATAAAGAGTTTTATTCTCTGGCAAAGGGAGCTGGAACATCCTAGAATAGCTAAAGGTGGCTTTTGGGGAAGACTAGGGCCTTCCATGCCCCCCAAATAGTCATCTAAGCTGAGCACAGTAGAACAATGTGAATAGTATTCGTTAAGATATCAATAGGACTGGAAGACCCTCACTCTCTGTACTGATATCAGTCTCTCTTCCCCAAGAGATAGATAGTCCTAGGAAAAAAACAGGCTGAGATTTAAAAAGGGAAAACAGAATGTTTCCCAGTCTGTGCTCTGATGAGTCAGACACCTTTATAAGGGCTGTGGTGTTCAACGTCTTTACTTTTCTCTCCTCTGATCTAATTTCCTGCTTCTCCACACTATTTATGTTCACCTGTTACCCAATTAACACCCCAGTAAGCTGAACTCCTGTAGCTGTTTTACCCTAGCAATTAACCCTCTCCAGCCCCACCCCCTCCCTGCAAGGAACTCCTGATTAAAATAAACTGCTCAATTATTCATCTAACAACAGGAAGTATGCCACAGTAGGCCAGGAGGAGAACATTTCCCCCCCCTTAGATCACACACACATGCAAAAAATGTCCACTAACAGCAACAAAAGGAAGGTTTTTCGGCAATGATCCAGAAACTCTGGATAAGGTTTATATTGGATGGAAACTTGTAAGATTTCAGCATCCTATTAATTTAAGACATAATCAGTCTTCAGTTTATAGGCTATATAGAAAGGCTATACAGGTTATAAAGAAAGAGAATACAGCTTTTGTTTGTTTTACTTCAAAGCCACAGCAATTTATTTCAGAGAACTGTAAGAGAAAGAATGAAAGGGAAGAAAGAAGGAAAGAAGGAAGAAAAGAATGAAGGGAAGAATAAAAGAAGGAAGGAAGGGAGGAAAGAAGGAAGAAAGAAAGGAAGGGGAAAGGGGAAAGAAAGGAAGGAAGGAGAGAAGGAAAGACAAAGGAAAGAACTGACAGAAGGGAAGTAAATATTCAATTACCTGACATCAACAAGAATAAAATTTCCTATTTAATCAAATATTCTGATTGAGAGTTAATGTATATGGTGTGTCTCTATGTGTATGTACACACACAAACACACACACACACACACACACACACACCATGGATAATTTTCTAATTTTGAAATGGACTACAAAAAAATATACTTAAAACTCAAATTCTATTGAACATAATTGAATCTGATTATGATTATTCAGAAGTTACATTGCCTTCTTGCATCACCTTATGGTCATAATTATGAACATCAGTTATCACTGTGGGGAAGTTTCAGTTTTTTTAAAAAAAATTAGGTAATGGAAAGTTATTGATATATTACCATGAACTATGAGTTCATGGTAATATATTTAAAATAATGGTGATTAGGAATCCCAAGCAATGTGATTCTTTAATTTTCCTGAGGATTATGTGGAAGTAAATAAAATGTTGATGAGGTACATAAGAGTATCTGTAAATGATTTGCATAGTTTGAGCCTTAATCACATCTTCTTAAGACTTTTGTAATATCTTCCTAATTGTTCTCCTTACTTCATGTCTCTCTGTTGTCTGATGAGTCTCCATATACTACCAAAAAATCTTCTTAAGAAACATTTCTGTCATGTGTTCCTTCAAGTTGCAGCAAAAACCATCCTCTTTAAGAAGCCTTTTTGTAATCCTCCTTAAAAACTTTTTGACTTTCTTCTGAGATTGTCTCCAATTTACCATGCATACAACTGGTTTGTACATCATTTCTTTCATGTTGTCTCCTTAAATTGTGAACTTCTTATAAAAGCAAGAGGTATTTTGTTTAGTTTTGGTTTTTTGCTTTTTTATATCTCATATACTTAGCAAAATGTCTGACACACAGTAGGCATTTAATAAAATTTTTATTTGATTTTTAAAGCTTTCAGAGCTTTCTCATTACCAGTAGGGAATAATATACATCTCTGGCTACAAACCTTTCCAAGCTTATATTATTTCCCTTCACAAACTCCAAGTTCCAAAAAAAATAAAAATAAAAAAATAAAGATGTTCCCTAAACTCAACATACCCTTTTGTATTTCTATATCTTCAAACAGGTCAATCTGTATATTAAATGAATAGATAGATAAATGAATAAATGGAAATACACTCTGCTCATCTCTGTCTTTCAGAATCCTTTCATTCTTTCAATGTTCAATTTAGATACCACCTACTCTAGGAAGCCTTCCCAGATCTCCCAATTACAAGTTGTCTCTCCCTCATAAGTTTTCTTTATTTGCTAAGTCTCCTAGGTTCCAAGAAGTGACTGGATGATTACTGTTGAAGGATTTTGTAGAGGGAATTCACATATTCAGTATGATTTGGACAAGATAATCTCTGACGGTGCCCTCACTCTAAAAGTCCTTGAATCTATTATATTTAGTCAAGGCAAACATAGAAAAATGAAGAGGAAGAAGACTGCCTTAGCAATAAATAGTTCCACCTCATTATAGGTTTTTAAGAAGCAGTTGAATATATCTGGAATGTTTTAATGGAAATTCTTTTAGGGTATGAACTGGATTTGATGGTCATTGAGGTTCCTGATAACTCAAAGATTCTCTGATTCTGTGACTGGGAATTTCATACTAATTCTTCTCTCAGTAATATAGTGAGGAAAAGAGGAACATTAAGAATTGCAATTATTTGCATTTCACTCCCTTATTTGCAAAGATGAAAGACAGTGAGAACAGAACACTGCATACACTGTTGGACTTAGTTGATATTTTGATTAGGTTGATTTTTTTTCTGAATTTACTTTCACTTTTTTATTCTGTATTATAAGGAATGACTCTCTGGAAAGGGGAGGGATAGAGATATGATTTTTAAAAATGAAAGCAATATAAAAACAAGTGGCATCAGCAAGAATTTAAATTAAAGAAAAAAGAATTATATTATTGATGTAGCTTCTCTCCTGGTGCACAGAAGACTATTTTGTTTTGTTTCAAAAGACAGTTTCAAAGTTCTGAATGGAAATTTAACTCTGCAAAAGAGTTCAAACATTTGAATGCTCCTACCAGGCTCACAAAGCCAAAAAAGATCCTAAAAGATCATCTAATGAACTCCATGGTTTTACACATTAAAAAAAAAAAAAAAAAAAAAAAACTGAGGCCTAGAAAGGGAAAGTGACTCAGTTACTTAGTGGCAGAATAAAAGTTAGGACTCCTTCCTGAAAATTCTACACAATCCAGTAACATTATGAAAAGGCTGATACCAAGTTTCTCTTCTACTGTGCTATATCTGTCTCTATGTAAAGAGGTAGATGGAGAGGGATAAATATTTAGATATAGATAATATGTGTAGATAGATATATGTTTATATGTATAAGTATACATATATATGTATGTATATATACATATATAGATATTCTTAGAGTATTTTTGAAACTACAATTCTAATCCTACCTAGATATTTAAGCATATATATAAATACATACACACACATACATATACATATTTATGTCCTTAGATGAATTTTTAAAGCTACAATTCTAATCTTGCCTCAGTCTTAGAAGTGAGAGAAAAGACATGGTATGACATGAGGGAAAAGACAAATATGGTGTATTTTTAATGACAAGACGTGACCTGGTCTTTTGACAGTGATGTCTCTGACAGAATAAAGCAGCCTAAAAAGGATCTGGCAGCAATGTAGACAAGTACCATCCATAAAATTATGACTGTTTATTAACTGCAAAAAACGCTATGAAAAGTTAGAGAGAATTATATATGCTCACAGGCAGTGAAAGGCTATAATGTCCTAGAAGAGCAAGAAAGTAAACAAAAAAATAAAAATAAAAGGAGGAAAGGGGTGGAAAAGCAAGGAATTAGAGGCAAGGGAAGAAGTTGGGGGGGTGGGAAGGGGAAAGAGGAAGAGAGGAGATGAAAAGAAGAATGAAAAGAGGGAAAACCTGTAAAGTATTTGGAGGGGAAAGCAAAGGAAAAGGAATGAACAGGAGCCATTCAGTTCTTTAATCTGATTTTAATTGGGAAGGATACACGTGTACAAGATAGAGAATGCATCCTTGAATGCATGTTTCCATGTCTTGGTCTTGTCCAAGCCCTTGGCTGACAGAGCCATGTGTTAAAAAACAGTTTCCCTCCTGGAAGGGATTATGCCCTCTGACTTTCCAAAGACTTCTCTCCCTTTCCCTACATCAATAAAACTCGATGGTGTTGGGTGTGCAGCTGCTAGCCTGAGGAGTGAGGGGCAGACTTAGACTGGGAGGGAGCAAAGCCTCTGAAACCTTCCTCCATACCTGGCCAAGGAGTAAGCTTTCTTTATACACATATATGTGCATGTCCATGTAAAGCTTGGAATTTATGCATAATTACCAAATGAGCAACATGAGAAAAATAGTAGATTTTTTTGTTTGTTTGTCGAATAATGATCCAGGACAAGGGTTTGCAGTGGCAGCTGGAGGAGCAAGGGCCGATCTTTGAGACCAAGCTGCCATCTAGTGTTCATTTTCCCAAAGTCCTTCCCAAGCTGACAGTCTGCCTCATTTACCTTCACAGCTGGAGATGAGGGAAGTGTATTCTCCTAAATGTGTTAACTTAGCAGTGCTATACGCTAGAAACAAATTAATATATAATTCTTCTGTGTCTTAAGGTCATTACTGTCGAGGCATAAATTAATAGAGCTATTCCAGTTAATTCATTTTGGCATTTGCTTCTGCATGTCTGAGCACATATGTGGAAAGAAGCCTGTGCTCATTTCTTCAGGAGAGGGGGTGGGAAATGAAAAAGTCCTAAAAGCAGCTTAGCCAAAGGAACAAACTCCATGACCTCAAAGCTTGGAGAGGGTTGTGAATTTCCGATTCACCAGCTTCTCCATTCTCACTTGCCTAAGCTGGGTCAGAGCTGTGCACTCTGCCTCTGACAAGATCCAAACCGAAAATGAAGGGCATGATGAGATTTCCCTCCTCCCTCGTGGATTGGGAGCATTTTCCAAAGGGCTGTCATTCAACTCATCAAAAGACCAGAGCTGTGGTCATTTGCTGATCATAAGTGGTCCGATAGAAAAGGCAAGAGATTTGCTTCCAAACCTGAAAATGGCATCATTAGTGTATTCAGAGCAACCTAGTCATTGACAAGATCACAAGGATAATTACTAGACCTGACTCTGCTTACCAGAGTGCTTCATGTTCCCTTCATCTCCATCCTCTCCTGCTGCTCCCAGGATGACTGAATTTCAGAGCATGTCTCTGCAACAGAGTTACCCTATTAACACCTATAGGGAAAACAATTATGGCCCTAGGAAGGAAATAGTTCTCTGATTTCTTTAAGGCTAGGTTTTAGAATGGATTTACAAATAGCCCAAGCTGGACTAAAGATCCTCCAGGAAACTGGTTACAGATCATTAGTTTTTGCTTCGTTAGTTCATTTTTGTCTTCCATCTTTGTTTTTTCAGTTATTCTGACACCATCTTTTCTAGCAGCCAACTCTATAGCAATGGGGTCTCAATTATTCATAACCAGGGAAGAATGATATGGATCAGAATCCATAGTTTTCTTCAAACTTTATATTCACCATTACTGTCATGAGTATATAAATGTTAAAATCCCAAACAAAAGTCTCAGAAGAGGCATTGGTCCCTTTCTTTGCTATTAGCAAACTAAACAGAATTCCATTGAAGAGGTTTCCCCCCTTTGATAGATTCCCCACTGAGTGATATTTACAATTCTGTCAATAATTACAATTCCCCATCCTGTGTTATGCCTTTTAGGAGAACTGCCACTGAGAAACAGAATGGACCACTCTGAGATTCATTTCCTGCTAGTCTGATCAATTTATCAATCAATCAGCATCTATTTATTAAACACTTGCAATCTGCTCAAAAGAAATATTAGCTATGTATCGGATCTTCAAGGATCTTAGGGCTTAACTGAGGAAGAGAAGACTGTACTTATGTAGCAACACAAGCAATATAAAATCCTAAATAATGAAAGGCTAGGTTGTATGATATAACCTCCAAGTGTTACAGGAGTTCAGGGTACCCTACTGCCATCTTCACATCAAATCTCTGCATCATGAATATGGACATATGCCTTCACTCATCCCTTCAAACCATAGTAATCATGGTACAATTTTTGTTGTCACTCTGGGCAATTCCCTTAGCTCAATCACCACTATCTAAATTTGGTCTGGCCTGGGTCCCTAAATGTGGGATTTTCAAAACTGCAGGTGCTCTGGCCTCTGTTCTAGCTCAGTAAGTAGAGAAACATACAAGGAAAATGTCAGCTATAACCTGAGCATTGAAGAAGATGTATATTCAGAGTAAGGAGAACACTGCAGGTGAGATGAAGGTGTCATCAAAGGCATAGAGATGGGAAAGAGAGCATTGTATTCATGTGACAATGAGAAGAATAGCCTGACTGGAGCAAAAGGGAAGAGCCAGATTGTGCTGGGCCCTGGTCAGGCTCTAGGAGGACACATAATGAATCCATCAAAGGATATGATCTCTAGAATGAGAGGAAGACAAGGTTAAAAAAAATTAACCCCTATCTACCAGAGTACTTGCCCACTTTTCACTTTTGTCATGGACCTTACTTGTCTCTGACCTACTTCTGGGGAAGTTGGATATGTAAGAAGCAAATGATTAGTTTTTCCTATTGCACTGTTACCGGGAGCTAGTTTCCTACTTCAGGGTTGAATAATGCACTCAGCCGCATTAAACAGACAATTAATTTATCCCCATGGCTGCCCACTACCCAACCTTAGTATACTTCTTTTAAAAAGAGGAAGGAAAAAGAAGAAACAAATAATGCTTAGTTTGCTTTAGCTAGTGTGGTATTTTAAAAGTACAAAAGAATACAGGGAGAGAATATAAAATCACTGTTGTAAAAGACAATTCAGGTCAGTTCTAATGGTCTTGTGATGGAGAGAGTCATCTGTACCCTGAGAGAAGATTATGAGAACTGAGTGTGGATCACAATATAGTATTTTCATTTTTGTTGTTGTTGTTTACTTGCTTTTTGTTTTCTTTTTCATTTTTTCCTTTTTGATCTGATTTTTCTTATGCAGCATGATATTTGTGGAAATATGTATAGAAGAATTGCACATGTTTAACATATATTGGATTGCTTGACATCTAGGGGAGGGGATAAAGGGAAGGGAGGGAGGAAAAAAATTGGAACACAGGATTTTGCAGGGGTGAATGTTGAAAACTGTGTGTTTTGAAAATTTAAAAAAAATTTTAAAGAACTCTCTTGAAATTAATTTGTATATGTTTTGTATTAATTTGTTTTATGCCACCAATAAAATGAAAGCTGCTTGAATGAAAAACGAAAAAAGAAAAAATTTACTGCTATAAGAATCATCCTCAACACCTTTGGATCATCATGTCAAATATTTGTTACAGAGAAATCAGAGCAGATGAGTGAGAAGGATCTTCACACAAAAAAATGGAGTGTTATTACATCATTTTTGTCTTTATATTTATATTATAAATACAATATATATTATATATTGTCATTATATATGTCTTTATATTGTCTTTATATATATATATATATTTCTGATGTCAATCAGAAAATGCACTGAACTTCAGTAAAGTGACCAACACATTGCTTGCTAAGAAATATGAGGCTTTCAGATTTCTAGATTAATTGGCCACATCCCAAAACTTGCCCAATTGAAACAACGTCAGGCCCCTGCACTATGGAATGTCCATTCAAAACCATCCTGCCATAGACTAAAGGGAATGGCAAAATAATTCAGGCTACTAAATAAGAAACACTTAGTGAACTCCTATAGCAAAGAAGGACTAAAGAAGCTGCTCTTTGAAGAACTTCAAAAAGCTACCTGAATAGTTTGCCATTAACCTGGCAGAATTTGATGTTTTCTGAAAGGCCTTGTTCATTCTGATAGCATGTGATTTTTGTGGACTTCAATTTGTTCATGTCATTCTCCTACTTAAAATCCTAAGTAGTTCCCTGAGGTCTACAAGATTTGAGGCAAACTCTTCAGTCTTGCATTTGAGGACATTAATAAGCCAAACATATACAACCTGTTTAACTCCTTCTACTCATCCATATAAACTTTAGTTCAATTTGCCTGTTGACTTATCATCTCCTGAACATGCTTTTCTGTTCCATCAATTCTTCATACTATCTTCCAAACTAGAAAGGTCTTCTCTTTTCTTCTGATATAAATTCAACTGACTCTTCAAGGTACAACTCTTTCTATCTTTCAATGAAATCTCTTTCCTGACTAGCACTGTATGAAATTATCTCTTTTCCATTGAAACTAATATTTTGGCATATCTTATCTGCATTACTCATATGTCATAGCTCACATACTATTTTAGCATTAGGTATTGGTTTTGGTTTTGGTTTTGTTTTGCCTTTTGCTACAGCTGGATAATAAATTCCTTGAGACAGGGTCTTAAACTGCTTTATCCCCAATATAGCACCTAGCACAGTTCCCTGTACATAGTAAGTGTGCAACATAAGCAACAGGATATAATGGGGAAGTCACTTTATTGGCTGTCCGGAGACCTATAATAAAACCCTAGCTTTAGTATTATTTTTCTTTGAGATCTTAAGGCTATCACTTCTCATTGGGCCTGAGTTTTGTCATTTATATGTGAGGAAAATTAGAATAAGACCCTAAGTTTAATTTACTATAACCAGTCATAAGGATAAAGACTGAGTATAAAAAAGCTAGAGGTACAGATTCTGATACAAATTATTTTAGAATGAGAATTTTTCCTTTACCCAATATTGCAGAAACTCCTTTATTCTTATCCAATGATAAGTCACAGAGGTGCTATACTTACTCTTTATGTGAGTTACATCTTTGTACAACAATTTCCAACAAGGAAAAATACAGATTAGAGAGAGAACAGGACATGTTTTTAAAGGCAAGGCAAGCATTGAGCCAACAAAATTGGCTCTATCTTCAGGTCCAAGTTCCTTCTGTTACCTTGGTAAAAGGAACCAGCAATATAACAAAAATATGTTTCATTCTCTTGGTAAAAATCAAGGGCTAAGGGGACAATCAATCAACAAATATTTATTTATTTATCATCTATTGTGAACTCAGTACTTAATAAAATGTATTTAATATAAAAAAACCTGTTTCAAAATGTCAAACTTATGGCCTACAAGCCCCATGCAGCTTACAAAATGCTTTTAAAAATAATTCCATGTTTTCTCTACCTAATCTTTATCCTTCCAATGATACTAAATTAGATCTTAGAGATTGTTTAGTCTCATTTTACTGCAAAAACCAGATTAAAAAGTAATTGTGAAATGTTTAACAGAATAAATAAAAATATAATAGAACATATATAATGTTAATTTGTGGTTTTCTATGTCAATTATATTGCCATAACTTCCACCTGTTTCTATTTGCACCACTGCAAGTGGATAGGACATACTGAAAATAGCAGGTGAAAGAGATACTTGGACATTTGGTCATTCTTGGGCTCAGCCAGTAGCCAGGATGGAGTTTCATTCTAGTTTGAATGAATTGCCTTTCTCTGCCACAGATTCATTTATGCTCCTTGTCTATGTGTCTCAAAGATGGGAGATTTGATTTGTCTCCTTACTACCAAGCCCCTACATTAGTGAAGTATTTTATATAAAAAGGGTCATCTACTCCTTCTTGAATATTGCCAAGAAGAATCTAGGGACAAAGTCAGCTGGTAAAAGAGCTATATTTTGTATCACAAAGCTGTATTCTTTAGTACCACAATAGGTTACTAAAGTATATATAATTCTAAATGAACCACATAAGGAAGGCTATTCTAAAAAAGACCACCTGCCCCTGGCCCCTACACTTTCCTTTTTCTTTCCTCACTCCATCCACTCCATAATGGATTTGTAGTGTTGGCAACATTGCCACTATTAATGATCCAGACCCCTCTACATAATGGCCTCCTGGTGCTAGCCATTATAGATGAGATGTACGTTATTTATAAATTAGTTCTCTTGTTCCTGCATATTCCTGAGTTTATCATCATTAAGGAGAAGAAATGTTTTTCAACAAAAGGCCCAGGTACTATGGTGATAGACACAATAGTAATGCTTAGATACACAGATAGGCATGTTTCCATTTTGGTCTTTTGTATCCATTTTCACTTGTCCCAGATATGCCATATTCTGATTCTCAGGGTGAAGAATGTTTTGAAATGCATTTGCGTATTCATGGATTGTTGGCTGTATTCAAATTTTTATATTCAGCTAATATTTAAATGTATTTAGGAAACAGGCATCAATTTAGATTTGCAATGTGGTATGAAATATCATAAAGGGAAATCACTTTCAGGCTGTTAGATGTAGTGCAGCCTGGGAGATAGATAGGTTCAAAACATCTGTCAACCCACAAAATTTTCGTGAACCCTCTCCACTCTCAACAATGTCATAGCTGTGATGTATCTGATAATAGAAGCATAAATGCCTGAAGAAATATCGAAGCAATGGAGTGAATCTAGTCTACAATTATTTTATTAAAATTCTTACTTGCTTGCTGCTTGAGTTCTTTGAGGTCTGAGCCAGTTCTCCTATGCCCATTTCTATGACTATCTCAGTAGTCTGAAAAAAGGATTGAAAATCAGGACCTCAGGGATATTCCTGGAACTCAATCAGCATATAATACATTATAAATCTGAGTACTTGGGTTTACCTACTCAGTACTTAGGGCAAATTAAGTGAGTTCATTGATAAAGGAAACTGAGGGGTCAGCACTGTTGGTCTGATCCCCACGGTCACAAGTTATGCTCCAACCCCTGGTCAACTATCTTACCCTTCTATTATTAAAGTTTTAAAACATGTCAGACGTTGTACTGGATATGAAAGCAAATAAGATATCTCTGCCCAGAAGAAGCTTAAATTCTAAAGAGAAAAGACAGCCCATATTAGGGAGCTGGGGGACTAGGATGTCAGGCCTGTAGTGACATGGCAGAGATATCTGAGAGGTTTTGTATGGTTCTTGTGTGTGAGAGAGTGTGTGTGTGTGTAAAATTTCTAACCATCCAGGAACAGGGCCAGCTTTTACAGATGGGGTTAGTAGAAACATCCAAATTCCATCTGTGGCCTGAGACAAATGGTACCCTGTGGTAGTAAGTGTCCTTTTTCCTCCATGTGGCAGGGGGCTGAAGATAGACAATGAAGAAGGAGGTTGCCTGGCTATGTTGATATCTGCCTTCACTAGAGAAAAGATTACTCATGAAGGCACCCCTGGCCCATACCCCAGATTCCAGAGGCACATAATCTATATTCATAAAGCACTTTAGGATAATTAAATATCAGATTCGAGGACAGTACAAGCTACAATTAATCACAGAAACAAAGATGCCTCTCTGCAGCTAGATTCAGTGCACAACTAGTAGGTGCTGAGGAAGGTACTTTAATTCTTTCAGGGCAGTGGGCAAATGCATTAAGGTGCCAAAGCCATAATTCACTATGTGACCCTCTCCATTGACCTGAGTGAGTTAATTCCCTTCCCTCATTCCCAGACTGACTCCTAGTCAGTAATTTACAGAGGGAGAGAAAATGGCTGAAAATGTAAGGAATCATTGTTACAAACCAGATTCTAGGGTCCCCCTCAAAGGTAAACAAAATGTCACCATCTCTAAGTTGCATGTGATTTTTACCTTATACTAATTCATATTGTAAACTTTGTCACATACCTTTATCTTGCTACCCCAACTAGTTTTAAGCTCCCTGAAGACAGTAGAAGTTTGCAGTCTACTTCTACAGATGCCCACCCAAAAGCCTTGCATGTAACAGCAACTTAATAAATATTGATTGACTTTTTTTTTTAATTTACTCAGAAATGAGCAGATGTTGTCATGGTATCGTATCCAGAGTTCCTGTCTCCTTCTTTTCCATTCTTAAGCCTTCCCCCCCCCCCAACACACATTGGTGGATTTAGTGTGAGTGATCAAAAAAAAGGGCTAACTATCCCCCTCCAAATCCTATTCATTTCTTCCTTCTATTTATGAGCTATGTCATTGTGATTCTCTGGCCTGTCTGTTCCAGGGAAATGACCAACAGTCCCCAGCCCCCACAAAAGTACTCCTAGTCACTCAGCTCATTTGTTGGGGATGAATAATTGAATCCAATTAATACACCCTGGCTATTCATGGCCAAGTGAGCTCTGACAAGAGTCAAAGTAAAGCGGAGGTGGTAGGACCATTAAATCTAAGAGCCTGTGCCTTCCCCATAGCATTAGAGTTAAATGCTGTGTTTAGCACAGTGTTGCTAAAATGTGTTTGGTTAAATCATGGATAGAAAATGTTCACATCTCCCTGAGCCAGCTCCATTCTTCTTCTCTTGGGTCTCTCTCGGAGACCTTCCCAGGAAATTTCTACACTCCTTCTTTACAACTTGGTTCAAAGAGAAGAGATTACTGTTTAGTATTTATATGTATCTCTGTTATCATTCTGATATTGTGAAAATTGCAGTGTGGTCTAATGGAACTAGGATGGGGAACTAACAGGAGAATCAAGACACTTAGATGGTAAGATTTCTCATGTCATAAACTAACTCTGTTACCTCAGACAAATCACTTCCCTTGGTTTTGTATTCCCTTACTTGCAAAGTGGGGATGATCCCATCTGCCCTTTCTTACAGTACAATTGCTAGAAAGAAAATTAGAATTAATAAAAAAAAAAGATTTTGAGAGAGTAAAATAAATGAATATACTATGTAAATGAAATATTATATTAGTCCAATCCGATAGGTTAATTTTATAGAAGACATAAGGAAATACAGGCACACAGTGAAGAGAAAGTCTAAAAGGCTGCAGTAATAGTAGGGAAGGAGAGAGAGAGAACTGGTCAGTTGTTTACTCCCACATTTCCCCTTTCTCCCGTCCCCCACTCAGATGGAAAAACAGGTAGTTTGGAATGTCTCTGTTTGCATCTGTAAATTCCCAGAGAAAAAGCTTTGCAGAGGGAGAAAGGCAGCTGAAATCAAACCTCAATTACTTTTCTCTTTCCTTTCAGATCCCCTGATTTATTCCCTCCATGAGACAAGTGGCATTTGGAATTAAAAACTCCAAACCCAGAGGAATAAAGAATAGGAAGATGAGAAGATAAGCCATCCAAAATAGACAAAATAGAGTAATAGAGTAAGTTGGAACAGGAGAGGAGGGGAAAACAAGGACAAAGAGAAAGAAGAAAAAGAGTGAGAGGAGGGAAAGAAAGAAATGGGTTCATGCTTTATTTTGATACTTAGGTGAGTTGCCATTTAAAGGGCCAGATGTCTTCATTTTCTACAGCTAGGATTTAAAAGACAGAAACCCAATTTAGTTGCTCTTTTCTCTAATAAAAAATATGTTTTATCCCAATGGAAGAACGTGTTTCTTTCTGCCAATAAGTGTCAGCAGCTAATCTGAAGCCTTCAATAAAACAATCCCATTAAATAATTTAACCAGGAAAAAGCCACTGATGGCTGTGAAATAATGTATAGATTTCAGATGGGTCAACCTTTAAAGCCGCAAAAAAGGAAATGTGAGAAATGGGTTTCTGGAAGCACTGGGGCATTCCCTGGCAGACTGAAAAGGAAACCCATTAGAGCCAAGGAATGGTAAATAGCTGCCTTAAACATATTTGCTGACACAGTGTTGTGTTAATGTGCAAAATACACTTTTCCTATGGCCATGAGAGAAATCTCTCAGAACCCAATTCCTATAAAATAGGGACTGTGGGACTAAATCCATTGTTCTCTCTGAAAATCAATGGGTAGTTTACCCCATAGAGTCATTCAGATTTCAAAGGGCAGTGGACATTAAAGAGTAGTCCAGTCCAAAGGAAACAGTGCAGGAGAATGAAGAAAGCTTCAGATTAAGACCAAAGTGACCTGAACCCCAGGGATAGGACAGTCATTCACTAACTTTATAAGTCCAAGCAAGTCATTTGCCTATTAATCCACAGAAAGCAACCCAACTCCAAAGGGATGGAGTGAAGCAGGTGCAGCTGCAATGCAGAGAAGCATACCAGTGTTTCCATTTCAGCAGCCATTGCAATTGGCCAGTATTTAAATATATGTTGCTAGGGTTGACCCTTAGACTTTATGATTCTTCAGGCACAGAATGATCGATCTGAGGAAAGAGAGGAGCTGAGTAAAACCTTTACATCAATAAAGTCGAGCAGCTGCAGTGGTTTGGGGTCCCTGGGAATTTCTCTTCTTTGTATAACAGTGTGCCCTACTAGAGCATCTCCCATTCTGGGAAGACAGCCAGGAGGATGGGTCTTTGTGTTTCTCCCTGAGGACATTTTTGGATGCCTCAGTCCAAGTCATCAAAGTGGCCTGAAGTCTGGGCATGTACCACATCACTTAAGAGTTTATCTCTGATGATTAATGCTTCAAATCTGTGTTCCTCATCCTGCCTTTGGAGGCCTTTCCCCTTCCCCCTTCCCTGTTCCCCAGAGTATATTCAGCACTTATGTTGCTTCACTGAGGACTTAGAAGAAATAAGAGACCTGAAATTACCCTCTCTTGGGGGTATTTTTATTGATGGATGAGAGATCCCACCCTATCAATGTGACAAAGCTGTTGGAAGAATGAAATGAAATAGTTGCTATGAAGACTGCTTCAGAAACTATAAAGCACTAAATGAATGCGAGATATTATAAGACCATATCTATCTTCTTTTTTTAACTGACTTATTGACATCCATAAAAAGAATTGTTACTCTTTTTCAATACTGAATATTTCCATTTATGGATTTCACAAACCTTTAGGGTGAGGGGTAGAGGCTCAGAATGTCTCAGAATATACTTAGCAGAAACTCAGTCCTTCCCAGTAGAGGGGCTTGTCAAGCATTATCATAGTAACTACTGCCTCCTCGCCTCCCCCTCCCCACATCAATCACTCTGTGTCTTCAGAACCATAAACTCTAAGGGTCAAAACCAGCAATACACATTTAAATAACAGTCAATGCCACAGCTGCTGAAATGGGAGTGACAGTGGGCTTCTAGTCATTACAGTTGCACCTACTTCATTCCATTCCTACTGTTTATGTTGCTTTCCTTGTTACACTAAGGCAAATGGTTTACCTGGACTCTCAGACAAAATTATTGATAGAATCCAGGTCTCCTTAGTCCTAACCACTATAACTAACTGAGAAAAATGACTGAAGAGGAGGGGGAAGCAAATATATACTATCTCACCAGTGTCCTTCCTACTGGTCAATATACCAGAGAGACATAGGAACAATTCCATGTTAGAGACACTCCCTACACTCTGCCCTTAATAAAACAAATATTCTTTCTAAAATCTAGTTTATCTTGATCTTATTCTTCTTACCCTTCAATGAAAGTCATCAAGATTATGACCACTCTAATATCCCACCAACCTCTAATTATTATCTTTCTTTCTCCAGAAATACTTAAGTTCATTCGATTTCCACATTTCTACACAATCTCCCCCATCTCCTATGAGCTCCTTGAAGATTGGAAATGTCTTTTGCTCTTTTTGTATTCCCAGGACTTAACATGTCCCTGACACATAGTAGATGTTTAATAAATGTTTATTGATTAACTGGTATATTTTCTTGAATTGCATTTCACTTGATTCCCACCCACCCCCCTCCACCCAAGTGTCCCTGAATTTCTCTAATTACAATGATAATAGAATTGTTCTTTCTAAGATTCCTTATCTCCTGTTCCCCTCTACAACTGGCTAACATGAAAAAGGTCAAGAATATCACTCTCCTCTGTTCAGAGGATGTGGGATAGATAGTCTTTAAAGTTGTCTAGTGCTGCTACACTTGAGTAAAGTCTTTTACTGCCCTTCTCAGTGCTCCCATTTGGGGTACTCACTTCCTACGGTATGCCTTCTTTTCCTTCTTTTGAAGGACTAATCAATGCTAATGCTCTATCTACCTGCATTCTATGAACTTTCAGAATTCTGAAAAGAGGAATCAATTTCTGATTCATAAATCTCCACTTGTGGTTTATAAGCCCTGAGCAGTAACTTGAACTGCAAGTTCTTGTGCAACAGAAGGTGTCTTCTCAATCTTACAAGCAAAATCCCTAGGATAGTCATCCTCACCAGAAGAAAGAAATCAATTGGCCCCTATTCTTAGGTTAGTCTAATTCAAATCTCTAGTTGTTAGAACTGTTAACTAAGAAATGTTGTGACGGGGTAGCATAAACCGTCCAGGGAAAGTAGCAGGAAATATACCATCAAATAGATTTTTTTTCCAGCATTAATACTCCCCTGCATGAACAGAAACCACTACTAAAGTGACCTTTGTGAAAGGGGAAGGACTCACTTTGAGTATAGTTACTAATGCATCTATGAGATACCTGTTTTAATTGTTTTTGTTTTTTTTTTGGGGGGGGGTTGGGTTTTTTTTTTTTTGGTTTTTTGTTTGTTTGTTTGTTTGTTTTTTGCTAAAGAGGTACTGAACTCTATTATTATGATGATGCTGAAAGACTTTTTAGCACCTTTTGAATTTGGCAACCCTTGGACCAAACCCCAAGTCCTCCCGACCTAATTACTCAATACTTTGCTTTGTTAGATGCTAGGCAATGTTATCCATGACAAACAAATTCAGAAAGGAATCATTGACTTTGAAGGCTAATTGAGGCATGGATTGACTCCCTACACCACTGCTACCTGAACACTATTCCTGAAGACATGTTGACCACATAAAAAAACTAGCCAGTTTGAGTGATATGCTATTTGCCAGGCTAGTGGCTTGTTTTCTTGTCATTTCAAGCCTCTGTGTAAGACTCTTTCTTCAATTGAAACCATTCACTCAGGGAAAGTTTTCCTTTTAAATAATATGTCCCCCCATGTTAACAACTATGAGTAATATAATTTCTTCGCACTCCAGAGTAAATAAGGTCTTATACTTAAAATCTGATTCTTAACCCTATGTGAACAATCATTCCATGTAATAAGGGGAAAAGACTTAGAAATGCCAACAGGATTTTCCTGGTTGTCCTCTTTGCCCTAACTGGTTGTCCTAGCAGGCTGGGTAATGGTAGAATTTAAAGTGAATACAAAAATGCTACCCAGCCTTGTATAGCCATTTTATGAGACACTGGGACCTGTGACAAGTCTTTCTTTGTTCAATCTTTAAGTCTCTTGCTTGAGCTTTTAGATCAAATATAAACTCCCCTTCAAATGCCCAAAAAGGGAGTTTATGTTTGATCCTAAAAGTGATAAAGAGCTTATTGAGTAGAGGAATAAACTGGTCAGCTCTAGGCTTTATGAACATCATTTTGTCAGCTATGTGGAAGATGAATTAGAGTGGGGAGATTTAATTAGGAGACCATTGCAATAGTTCAAGAGAGAAGCATGCTAAAGTTTTGACTGTAAAGAGGATGGGTATGTTATAGAAAAAGAAATTATAATATTTGGCAATTAGATAAAATATGCATGACAAAAGAGCATATGGAATAAAAAATAGCATTAATGTTGCTAATCTGGATTTTAGAAGGATGATGATTCCCTTAATATTGATAACTATATGTGGAAGAGAGGAAGATTTGGAAGGAAAGATGATAAATTCTGTTAAGATTATGTTGAGCTTACAATGTTTTGAGCCATCCAATTTGATATATCTAAAAGGCAGTTTGTACTATAGGACTAAACCTCAAGGGTGATACAGAAGCTGGATATTTACATTTGGGAATCATCTGCTAGAAATGATAAATAAAATCCAAATGAGCATATAAGGTCAACCAATCAGAATGAATATAGAGAAAAGAAGCCTAAGACAGAGCTGTGGGGTTCAACTGCAATGAGGATGGGGCACAATACAGGTGACTACATAGAAAAGAAATTCAGAAGGAACAGATGCCTTAGTTAAAGAATCCAGAGTGATCAGTACCATAAAAACACAGAGGAGAACAAGCATCCAGGAGGAAAGAATGGTAAAGAACAATGTCAAAACTTATCGTTGAGAAAGATGCAAATTATCAAAGATCTATAAGATTTGTCAGTTAAAACATTACCAATAACTTTGGAGAGAACAACTTTCATTGATAAAGCTGGAAACCAGATGGAAGAGAAAGTAAGAAAGAAAGAAATAATTCTTGCTTCAGCACTTTTCAAAATACTACCATCAGTGCCATTTTCTCTAAATCCAGGATAGCTCAGGCTTGGCAGAACTCAGTGACATAGGCACACAATGCCATCCTCCCTGTCAGATGTTCCAATATGGATATAATAATACTGCCCTTAAAAAGGACACATTCCCAAGGACATGCCTGAACTGCTGATTCTTTCCTTTGAGAGAGCAGCAGAGGTGTCGTCCATTCTGTAAGGTTTGGGGGCACACAGATCCTGTAATGGGTTTTGATGACAAAAAGTTTTCATTAGGGGTCTAATAATAGTTACAAGGAACTTTATAACACAATGTTAAAAAGCTGTCTGAGGCAACAGAATTTAAACTGGTACCAGAGTCAAAAAAAATAGACAATCTTAAGATGGGGGTATTTTGGCTTTTGGCTAATTATACTGAGGAAATGTAATCTATTAATTAATAGATTCAGGTATAGTGCTTCTTTTTCAGGGAGAAGCTTTCTAGGTACTACATACTGATAGACAAGAGCAGAGATTCAGTAGTTGGTCCTGAAGAGCTGAAATCCAATAGCTAGAAGCAGATATGTGCTCCCCACATATGCTTTTATAGATCCTAGGAAAGATCAACTCTAAAAGGCAGGAGGTGATATGGAGTTGGTACTTTATCTGAACTCGGGATACTTCCAAGAAGTGTAGGTTTTTTTTTTTTTTTCTTTTTGCCTTTATCTCAGAAGCCAAAAAGACATAGCTCAAAGAAATCTACCTATTGAAAGTATAATTTCTAACACAAAGATGACACATCCAGACAAAAAACCATATTAGTAGAAATGAAAGAATAGTGTGATATCATCAGAGGTTATCAACAGCTCTACAATGGCTGGCCCTGGATATACATATTGCCAACATGACTTCTTCATTTGTTGTCCTTGATCATATATGTTCTTAGTGTGCCCTTCCAAATGGGCATGTGGTAACCTGTGTAAGATGTGTCTGAGGGAAGATCTTCTGTGAGTTTATTTGATGTTGTTTAATTAAATGCTAATTTTAAACTAATATGGACTCTAGTTAGTTGGTAAACGTAAATACATGGAGTGATTGCTTTTAAGTAAGCTAAGTTTGGTTAGTGTAAACATTGCCTCAAATCTGTAACTGTAAGATTTTCTGACAATTCATGTTAGGGAGAGGAAGGAAATGCCTTAGATGCAAAAGAACCATACTGTTCTAGAGTCCTGAAGATATCTTTAGATTTGATTCTTGCTCAGTAAACAACCCAAAGCTTCTCTATGCAGCTAAACTGCATCAGTATAACTATTCACTGAAAGAAATAAGCCACCCCCTCCCTTTTCCTGCTTAAATGCATCAGCTAACACTGCCTCCCACACATTTGTTCACAGTCTATTTACTTGAGCAGGGATCCTAGGTATCCTTCTGATTCATTGATCTCTGCAATGCATCTCTAATTATAGTGTTAATAGAAGAAGAGTATATTGAGTAAGTGATATACAAGAGCTTTTTGGCCCAAAGGTAGATTCAAAAAAAATTGAAAACCACTATGATAGACACTATGTTTATATCTCTTATTCAATATAGTAGAATGTCTCAAAAGCTTTAGGAGTATAATGGGAGTTTAATTCTCTGTTTTTGACTGATCCCATCAGCACACAGACTTCCAAACAAATGAGTGTATATACTCTTAGAGCTAACATTAGAAGAAAGTTCAGTAGTTAGTCTAACCCTTTAATTTTAAAATTTAGGAAAGTGGGACATTAAATGTGTTGCCAAATGTCACATAGATACTAAATATCAACACTAGGATTTGAATCCAGGATCTCTTATTCTAAATCAAAAACACCTTATAATGTACCACACTCGGTAGCCTTACTCAATACAAAGGGGTTTCCATTAGTGAGGTGGAGAAAGGAAATACCAAGCAGGACTTACTTCTATCCTTAAGAGTCTGTCATATGATCAATAATCCAATCCAATTATTATTGTTTCAAACACTGTATTTCTAATTCTTTGTTCTAACATTTAAAGCAATACATTATTTACTTTGTTGCTGTTCAATTACAACTGACTCTTTGTGATTCCATTTGATGTTTTCTTGGAAAAGATATTGGAGGAGGTTGCCATTTCTTCTCCAGCTCATTTTTACAGATGAGGAAACTAAGGCAAACAGGGTTATGGGATTTATCCAAGGTCGCATAGCTCATAAGTGTCTAAGACTAGATTTGAAACCAGAATGATGAACCTGACTCTGGAGTCAGGGCCTGGGCCCATTGCTCTATCCACTGAACCACCTAATTGCCCCATTTCATTCTACCTATTTCCATAGTATATCTATATCTCCCATGAATCTTTAGCAAAATCTTTTAGTTAAACCATGTTTTTGAACATAACTCCATAATTTTCACTCTATTATTTCCTCTACCAATGATGCTATTTACACTTCTGGCTTGCTTTTGTATTTACGTTTTTAGTGCTTAACACAGTTAAGAACTTAAAAAGTACTTTTTAATTTATTCATTCATACATGGGTTCTTTCAATATAATAGTAATAACCTTATTATAACTTTTTAATGATTAATGGAGCGTCACTGTGACAAGTTCATTTGGGTGATATCCTGGGGGAGGATGGTATTTGAGGTGCTTATTATACATAGAACCCATTCTGGAAAAATTCTTACTCATATAGATTGATAAGGTCTTCCATTTATGGACTCTGAGAATCTCTCTATTTCATCATATGGATGAAGAAAATTGCTATTGTCAGAATCTGAAAATGGGTTTAAGGAAAACATTTAAAAATAAACCTCTTTTTTCCCCCAATTCTTTCTTTTCCCTTCTCCTCTGCTCTTAATTATATTTTCCTCTTTCGACTTCTTGTATTTCAGTTTTCTATTCTGTTCTCTATCTTTTCTCTTTCTTCTTTTTCTTTTATCATTAATTTCCAATTTTCCTCCCTTCAGTTAGCTGGATGTGTTGTTTTTCCCCTTTTCCTTCTGCATTCTTCATTTGCAACCATATTTTCTTTCCCAATGTTTTCTTATTCCCCTTCCTTTACCAGGGTACATAGATAGAATTCAACCTTTGTATACTGGCTTGTAAAATCAGTTTTAGGGGAAGAACGGGCTCTGTAGTAAGGGGGAAATGTTGAATAGACTAGATTATTATATGAGAAGATTAAAAACTAATTCAAGATAGAAGCTTCACTTCTTTAGGAAAACCCAGAATCAGAATTCTTTAGCTGGAAAGAACTTTAGATTTTATCTGGTCCTATGTCCTCATTTGGTAAATGAGGAAACTGAAACTCAGAGAAGTTTGAGTTCATGCTCTGCCATCAGCTTAATCTATGACATTGCCTGAGATCTCATGGGTAGAAAATGGCAAAGTGAAATCTAAACTGCTCTAAATGGAATGAAAGTATTTCTTCCTCTGGGCCACTCAGCTTCTCAGGTTCTTGCCAAGTCATTGAGAGGTTAAATGTTTTGCCCATGCTCACAGATCTAATAGGTGTCGGAGGCAGATTTTCCTGACTTTAAGACCTGTCCTGTATTCACTATGCTACCCTGCTATGCTCATGCCAATTAGACACTCAATTTCCATAACCTGACTGGGATTGTGGTGATAATGCTCACAATGGGACCAAGGAGTGAAAGGAAAACAAGAGAGGAAAAAAGAAAAACTGGAGAGGCTGAAGGATTAAAACACTATATTCTCCTTTTCCAGATCATCAGTGTTAGCCAGGTATTAGATTTACTAGTTAATTTCACTCACTTCCATCCTCAAAACCCCTTTTCGCCCCTACCCCCCCATACACATCTCTGTGAGCTAGAGATTAGGGATTTATTTCAAGGCCTTACCAATCATATGCTAAGCTGGTACATCACTAAAGCATCTTCTGGGAGGACAGGTAGAAATCCAATCTAGGATTGAAAGCTGCAACTGTCATAGGTAAAAAATGCCCCCCACAGAAACCTGCTATTGAGTCAGACAGTGGGAAGAATTATGGCAATGCCATCAGTGCTTCAGAGAAGCTACTGGTTAGTTCTATGCCAATGTGCCAGTCACCATGAACCCTCCCCTCCCAACCCACACATACATACATACACACACACACACACACACACACACACACACAGACACACACAGCAGAAGATGTTAACTTGTCCACCCTTCTAAGGACTGCCCTCCTAATTTCCCAATCCCATCATCATAGTCAGTCAGTAATGGCATTCAATGGCATAAATTGTATTCCCAGGCTGTTATCAGCTAAGTGTTGGAAAGGGTGAAGGAACTAAAAGAATTGATGCTAGTGATTATAGTGGTGGAACTGTCCCTACTATATCATGACTAAACTAGACTCCCAATCTGTTGAGAAAAGGCTACATTCTAAAAAGACATGATCTTTGAGAGGATGAAAATGCCTCAAAATGTGGCCCATTCTAAGGATGACATGTTTTCTCTTTCAATCAATCAATATGTATTTATTTAGAAAATGACTCCACTGTCACTCATATACATTCATTAAAGTTCATGTCAAAGTTAGAAACAATGATTACACCCATTGCATTCTCTGCTCTCTGGGAGCTTCCAGCCAAAACCAGAAATACTGACATAGACAAATCTGTACAGGAAATAAACAAAATGAAATTAAAAAATGAAATCAAAATATGAGTGAACAGGACAGACGACAACTATTTAGGTACATATCCAACAACAGAAATTGGTACAGAGAAAGAAGAATGAAACAAAACTTAATGTTGGAAAAATCATAATGATCACATTTAGCCCTAGAGAAGGGATAAGAAAATGCATCCAAAACCACCCCCTCTTTTCATTGGAGAGATGGAGGGACTATGAGAATGTACAATCAATATCTAGGTTGATTTCACTGAGCTTTAAAATAACATCTTTGTTTCAAAGGAGACTATTGGTAGGGGAAGAGAAAATATAGTGAGAAATAAACATAATAAAATAAAACAAAAGACCAATAAAAATCTAAAGGCAAAAAACAAAACAAAAATGTTATTTTCATAAACATCTCATCTTTTGGGGGCATATTTACCAGATTAATTATTTGGTATAGATAATTATCCCCAAACTTTGCTTCTGCCCATGTATTTGCCAGTCTTTCAAAATATTTTTGTATAGAAATTACAGTAATACAAAATCAGACAGGTTGAATAAACAAACGTGAATATTGGCATTGATATTGATTGAATGGCATTCCACAATAGAGTACCACAGGGCTCTATCTTTGGCACTAACTGTTCAAAATTTCTAACAATGACTTAGAGAAAGAGAAAGACAGAGTTAACATTCTTAGCACATTTATGGATGACATTAAGTTGGGAAGGATAAGCAATGTGTTGGGCAACAAACTTAAAATTTAAAAATGCCTGGATCTATAATTGCAACAACATAAGGGGTTCCCAAATTCCCCCTTTAGATCACTTCTTATTTATAATTTACTAGATAATTTCTAGGCTGTTCCCTTAAATCCTGAGAACTAAATATACTAAGATCAAATTTAAAAGGGATAAATAGGAAGTCTACACTTGGGTCTTAAAATACCAATTGCACAAATATAAGAGGAGAAAACAACAGTTAGAACATAATTGAGGGTTCCAATGCAACACAAGCTCAATATGGGTCATCACTATAAGGTAACAGCAAAAAAAAAAAAAAAAAAATCCTAATGCAATCTTATTTTATTTTGATAAATGTTATTTCATGGCATGGATATTCCCTCAACAAATGGAAATTTAATCCCTCTACAATGTTTCATTTTTTGAGGATTCATATGAATGTCTTTCTGGCTAAATGGTACAGTGGCTAGAGCTCTGGACCTGTAGTTAGAAAAAAATCAACTTCAAATCTGATCTTAATCAACTATTAGCTGTTGGGCTCATAATAAACCACTATCTGACTCAGCTTTTTCAACTGAAAAGTGGGGATAATAATAATAATGCCTATCTCCTAGGGATTTTGTGAAGATAAAATGAGATATTTATAAAACATTTTGTAAACCTTAAAGTGATGTATAAATGTTAATTATTATTATTATCACTATCATTATGCAAATCTTCCATAAATTATCTATCTCATATATTAGAGATTTATATACCACTGTTTAAATATTTCATGGAGCCAGAATACTATTCAGACTCTCCATTTGTCATCATTGATTCTTGCCACATGTCTAGGCCACCTCCCTTTCTGGTCATTTGTACCCTTGATAAGTTTTTAATATTATTTCATGCATGTGACATATCATTGAAAACATTCTCCAGTTGGTTGATAAATCATAATCTGTCTTTCCATTATTGTGATTTTGATTATTTGGGATAGTAGTATTTTGTAATTTGTAACTGTGTAGGAAGTTACCATTACCAGGAGAATATTGATATTAAACAAACTAGAAACATAATGGCCAGAATGAAATAGTATGTCCTGTACTCAGACCTAGCTAGATTATATCAAAACCATTTTGTTTGGCCTTAGTCACTACATTTTGAGCAGGAACATCACAAGATAAGGACAACCAAAATGTTAAGAGGTCTTGAAATTATGTCACAAAATTTATTTGTAGGGTAATAACCATGTTTACTTTAGAGAAGAGATGATTTGGGAAAGAGAGGCATAGTAATTACCTCCAATTATTTAAAGAGATGCCAAGTAGAAGAAAAATCAGACTTGTTTGGTTTAATCCAAGAATGAAAATTTAGAAGCAATGGGTATACTTTTAGAGAGGTCAACTTAAGTGAGTGTAAGATTTCTTTTTTAATTAAAGCTACTCAAAAGTATAATAAAGTACTCCAGCAAACAGTGGATCCTTCTTTTCTGGAAGTCTTTATGTAGAAGCTGAATTAACTAGTTTTCAAAGACATTATGAAGGAAATTCCTGCCCATTTCCAAGTTCAACTAGATGACCACTGAGGTGAGAAAATTGAAAGAGAGGAATCCACATAGGAGATGGGAGCTCTAAGCTAGATGTGAACCACAGGTTTCATAGCCCCTAAGATCATTAAGATAATACACTTACAGATGGAAGGGAATTTAAAGGTTTTATAGTTTGACCTCTTCATTTTATAGATAGAGAAATTGAAGACCAGAGAATTAAATGACTTCAGCAAAGTCACATAGAAAGTATGTAGCAAGAATGTTCCTCCAGCGAAGGGCTTCTTACTCCAAATCCAATCAACTTTACCATGCTGCCTACACTAATTTTAATTTTAATATTTTGAGCAATATTTAATTTCATTCCCCATATTAATTTCAGACCTGGTCATAAAGAGCTAATTCAAGATAGTAGATTGCTATGCAGAGTGGGTTTATGGTAGAGAAAGCATTTGTTGGCGGATCACCCTGTGATGATCATCAGAAAAATATCAGTTTCTTAGAAAAGTATACCCCATAGAGAGTAATTGACAAAACTGAGCAAGAGATTCAAATAGCAAGTAGTCTAGTAAAACAAACAAACAAACAAAAACAAAACAACAACAAAAATGTTTTCTCTTCCTGGATAATTAAAATAGTGACAATCAGGCTTAAGAAATGTATCACTCAAGCCATACAACCAAAGGGACCAACATCTTGGAGATATTCCAGATTCTTATGATTCATTCTTTGCATTTGTATACCTACCAACTAGTAGTAGGACAGACATTAAATAAATGCCTCTAAGGCCTTTATCTATACAATGAACTTTCTCTCATTTAGAGTTAATTTGCAAGATATGTTTATCTTGAGTCAGATGGATACAAGAGTAGTATCCTAAATCAGGGCTACTTTGTAATATGTTTAACTATATTGGTTGCCAGTTGATTTACTACTTGAAGTCACTGAATTCAACTTCCACTTCTGGGAAACAAAGTGAAACTTTTGGACCCCTGTAAAGGCTGAGACAGCTGGCCAAACTCCAAGCTACTGGTTGATTTTCTTGCTGTCTCTTAAGAGCAACAAGCATGTGCCTGTGATAAGTGGAAGATTAGCTGAAGTAGCTAGATGGTTTAGCATATAGATTGCTGGGCCTGGAGTCAGGGACATCTGAGGTCAAATCTATCGTCAGATCCTTACTAGCTGTGTGATCCTGGACAAGTCATTTAACCATATTTGCTTCAGTTTCCTTATCTATAAAATAACCCTGAGATGGAAATGGCAAATCACTCTAGTGCCAAGAAAACCCCAGATGTGATCATGAAAAGTTGGACATAACTGTAACAACAAAACAGCATCAAGAATCTGGTCCACAGGGCCTCATTCACAAAGCCTTGAATGTAAGTAAAGGAGGGTTTTCTCTATATGTAAGCCTGTGATATCATAGTTTGTGTTCAGAATGTGGAATTCAATTATCTAGAAGATATCAGATTTGTGGACCAGTAAGGAAAATAGAGTCTTGATAAAAGAACACTGCCTTTGAAGTCCTTGGACTTGGAAGTCTGATCTTTTGACTCTCCTTTCCTCTCTGAAATTCTGATTCTCTATTTACTATATAAAAAACAAAGGGCTTGAACTACAGGATTTCTAATACCCCTTCTTGGTCTGTATTCTGTATAACTAACTGAGAATTATTAAGAGTTAGACCAAAATCTGAGAAAGGAGGCCGTGGAGGAATGGTACGAAAGAGTTGATCCAAGATACTAAAGAAAACACAAATAAAATTAGTTTGAAGCTAAATAATTTTATGGTGGTTAGTATTCTAACTTAACCACCTCTTCCTGTTTCCAACACAATTAATAGTGAGATGGCTGAGAGCTCAGATACTCTACCTTCTTGAGAATGCTTACTTTATGTCAAGGCCATAACATGATGGATTCTTATTAATATCTGATTTTGAATGCAGATATCCATGTTCTTTCATTGAGATCATAACACTTTGCAGATAAGGGATCTGGGAACCATAATTTCCTGAACTATGCATTCATTTTGTCCATCTGTAATTAGCAGGGGTAGGCAAGGGGTCAGGTAACATATGTTCAATTTGAAAAGACCCACTGTAAAAAATACCAAGGGAAAATGGTAGATGGAGTGAGCTGAATGTTTTTAATCATTAAGCTTTGAGGATCACTATCTGAGCAATTATCTGCTAGGGACCTATCACTTTCTCAAATAAGTTTTCAGAAGGGTTTGTCTATTTGCAAATGTATGAATGCTTACTTCAGCAACTTATAGCTGAGCAAAAACTGTTTTTCCTTGCATTTCTTTTTTTTTGGAAGGGGAGAGAAAGTGATCTTTAGGTGACAAAGAGAAACAGAAACGTGCAGTAGGATAGACTAGAGGTTATTGTTAATATGCAGCAGTCTGCAACTCTGCAACAAACTTTTAAAGGAAGGCATGAAGATAAAAACTAAGGTGTTTTTTTTGTTACTAATGGTGGTGGTGGGTTTTGTTTGTTTGTTTGTTTTTCCAAGTATTTACTCTGGCTATTTCTTCCTTGATAACTGGTATAAATTGGACATGGCTGCAATACCATAAGAAGTTGCAGGTATCTGATGACCAAGGATATATCTTGGAGCTAGACCATGGGAATACCAGGCCACTGAATCATTTTTACATTTTCACCAGCATAAATTACACATTGGGAGAGAATAAAATGGAAGCATCAGAGAAAGGCATTAACTGCACATGGGCAACCTAGGGGAAGATGGGGAATAGGGAGATGGCTGCTGAGTACAACAGAGCTCCTCTTACTCCACTTCGGTAATTTCACAGCTCCAACTTGTTAAATTACCAAATACCACACCACAATGCCAAATCCATGAGGAGATTAGCTCAAAAAGTTTCTATGAGGGCAGTGAGAAGATGCACGCTAAAGCATTGCAAGACATCTCTTTCCCCTGTGGCCTTGGTGTCAAGAAATACTTGGAAAATATTTCTTTGCAAAAGGTCTTAATAAGAGTATCTATCCCTTCTTCCCCTTTCCTGTGAAAGCAATGGTATATAATTATACCGAAAATGGTGAGAATATGGATGATAGATCATAGATTTAGAGCTCAAGAGAATCTCAGAGGTCTCCTTGTCCTATCCTCTCATTTTTCAGATGAGGAAATTCTGCTCATAAAATGTAAATGGGTTGCCCCAAATCACATAATGACTGAGTACCAAAATTAGGATATGAACCCAAGTCCTTTAACTCCAAATTATGCACTATTTCTTCTGTACCCCACTTTAACAAATTGAAAATTTTACCTATGCCAAAATTGCTATAATTTTAGAAATGTTATATCCATTGAATAGGAATGCAGAATCCAGATAGTACCAGAAGGGAGGAGCTAGGGAATTATTGAGATAGCCAAAGACTTTCTGCACATGTTCATTTTTTTCACATGGCTCTCTGGATTTATTAAATACCTACTATGTGTCAAGTCTTATGCTAAACATGGTTATACAAAGAAAAGCAAAAGATAGTCCCCGTTTTTGAAAAGCTCACAATATTCTGGGGGGGGGGAGCAAATACATATGTACAAACAAGCTATGTATAAGAAAAATAGAAGGTAATGATTAGAGGGAAGGCATTCAAATTATGAGGAATTATGAAAGGCTTCATAAAGAAGGTGCAATTTCTTTGGGAAGTGATGGGGATGGGAAGAGTCAAGAAGTAGAGATGAGGGAAAATAGTATTCCAGGTATAGGGACTCCCC
This sequence comes from Sarcophilus harrisii, assembly GCF_902635505.1. Taxonomy (NCBI): domain Eukaryota; kingdom Metazoa; phylum Chordata; class Mammalia; order Dasyuromorphia; family Dasyuridae; genus Sarcophilus; species Sarcophilus harrisii. The sequence goes on along the minus strand of NC_045426.1, from coordinate 372,772,011 downwards.
AGAATTGAAGGTAATACAAATGTAGAATAAAAAAAGACCAATCTCACTGGCTTAAGGGTGGGAAAGGTACCTTAACATGTAAAAATATCTGCAAAGGCAGACAGTGAGTTAGGTTATGAAAGGATTTGAATTCTAAATAGAGGATTTTCATTTTATCTTGGAGATAATACAGAACCACTGGAGTTTACTGAGAACTGAGGTGATATGGTCAGGACTGGTAAAATGGATTACAGCAGTCATACCATCTTTAATAGTCCTGTTTTGAAGTGATGAGAACTTGAACCAGGGAAGAGGCTGTATCATAAGACAGAAGGGAAATATTCAAGAGGTATTATAAAGGTAAAATCAATAGTTCTTGGCAAGAGATTGGATATGTGGAATAAAAAATGAGAGAAAGTATGAATGATATTAGTTGAGAGCCTGGGGAACTAGGATGGAAGTAAGATCCTCAACAGTGATAGGAAAATTTAGAAGGGGGAAGAATTAATAGGGGAAAGAAGAGTTCAGCTTTTGACATGTTGAATTTAAGATGTTTACTAGACTTCCAGATCAAGTTGTCTGAAAAGCCATTGGAGATATGAGATTAGAGTTCAGTAAATAGATTAGGGCTAGATAGGTAGATTTGAGAATCTTCAGCAGGGAGATGATAATTAAATTTATGGGAGTTTAGGAGATTGTGAAGTGGAATAATACAGAGGGAAAAGAGAAGACACAAGAAAGAGCCTTTTGGAATACTCATAGTTAATGAGATACCTTACCTAGTATTGCAATTATCAAGCATCACCAGGTGCTTATGGAGATTGGTAGAAACACTGTCCTACGAAACCTAAATTAGTAAAGCATGAGAAAAATAGTTTCACTAATTTCTTTTACCAGTCAGACTAGAACTCTGACCCTAAACGTTTTCTTAAACATGTGAGATCAATTATCTATTTATAAATAATTTAGTCACCTACTAGATCATTCTGGGCAAATCCCCTAAATTAGAAGAGCCACACTACCAAGAGTGGGTTCAATTTTTAAAAAAAAAAAAAAAGGTATAGAACCCCAGTTTCACTTAACATGATTTATTTATACAAGTGAACTGAGTTAGTATAGCAAAATTTAGTGGTGAGAGGAACTAAAAGAAAGAAATTATTTTGATAACATAATAGCAATAAAAAAGTATATAATTATTGGGCAAATGTATGCTTTTCCATCAGATCAAAGATGATATAAAGTAGAGACATGAATTTTAATCTATGAGTTGTGAATGGTACAATCATTCCCATCATGTTCATTCTAGTTTAACTGACTGAGTCAACATACCATCACAAGTGGAAAACAGAGTGGAGTTAAATCTCAAGACCTAAGTCCCTACAAGGAGGTGGATCACAGAAAAAGAAGATGAGAAGAATGAAGGTAAAAGCATTTTCCAGTTTCAGATTTAAGGTTAATAACTGGATTTCTTTATGTCCACATTCCATACACATACATACTCAGTATCTATAAAAGAATCAAAAAGCATTGAGTATAGAGAGTTGGAAGTGGGGAGAGGATGTAAAATAATGCATCTGCAATCTACAATGCTAGGATCTGATGATACAAAGAAGAAAAATGTCATAAATCCTAAACTTAAGGAATTAACAATTCAGTAGGGAGAGTAAGGCACACAAATAAGGATAATTGAAATTTGGACATGATTCAGTACACAGAAGTAAAACAAATGTGCAAGGAAAAAAGGGTCACTTCTGATTGGGAGATCAGCAATTGACCATGCTTGTGGTTTTTATTCAAATTGGGAAGAGCTGTGTCCTTTTTCTTAATCATTCTTAAGGATGTGACTAGTCCTTCAAAGTAAGATGTTGTCTTAGACCCAGTGAAACTGACAGGATTAGATGTAAGCTAAATTTAAGAGTTGTTTAGCTGACAGCTCCCACATGAGACTTTAAGTATTCTCATCATAATATTTGATATTCCCAAAATGTTAAATACAAAAAGACCTTTATGTATTTTCCAATGCAATGCCTTTCTCAACATGCCCGTATATCTTAACTTTCCTCCTTTTTTTACTAACCTACAAATGCCACAACCTTTCTTTTCCCTGTACAAAAGGATATCAAACAAATTGCACTCTGTGATATATGTCACTACCTTCACTCAGGAGAAATGACATAGCTATTTTATTAGACAGGAAGTCTAGAGAGCTCCTGAACCCAATAGATAGTCTCGTAAATTATCAAGAGCCCACACCAGACCAAAACAACAATAAACTTGAAATGGGTTAAGTGGCTTTGTTATCTGGACTCCCCAACAGATTTCTGCAGGTGGTCCTTCTCTTAGGAAGTACTCTGAATATAAAAAATCATATATTGGCTGGTACTTTATCCCCAAGATAAGAAGACTTGAAATATTAGCTTACTATCTTCATCTTGGGAATTTGCTGAGTTCTTGTAGTTAAAGGCACCCTAAATGGTCTCTTGATAATCTGTAAGATCTCAGATCCACCTAAAGGAACATGGTCCTATCATCCATGAAATTAGATCAATTTTCCTTGAACTTTTCCTTCATTTTCTTTACTATTTCAAAAGATTCATGATTTCAATACTATGGATATTCCAGCCACTAAGACAGATTATAGCAAGTCAGTGTTTTAGTAAATTAGTATTACTAATGAGTTGCAAAAATCAAATATTTTGTCACCAAGTGGCCAATCATTTAGCAATGAGCTTCTCCAAACTCAGTGAAGCTGGTCCTTGGATGACCAAAATACAATCTAGTGCCAGGCCTGGCTCAAAATTATTTTAAGCTTCATAGAATCTGCCAGAACAGGTAGTACCTGCTAATTTAACTTGAAAAACCAATAATAATATCTTCATAACATAATAAGAATGGGGACAAAAGAAGAAAAACTTCAGCAAAAGACAATGAGAAAATCAGTTATCAAATTCTATTATTTTCCTACTTTACCCACTTTAAAAAGACTATTTCTTTTTACTTCTAATAAATCTTTGCTTGTTAGACTTTGAGAGGTCTTCTCTAATTTTAGTATTTTGCATTGATACAGTATGATTCATTTAAGAAAAATGGTAAAAATAAAAGGAGTTGTATATGAACTGATGCTAAGTGAAGTGAGTAGAACCAAAAGAATATTGTACAACAAGATTATGTGATGATCACATAGCTCTTTTCAACAATAAGATGATTCAGACCAATTCCAATAGACTTGTGATAGAAAGACCTCTGCATCCAAAGAGAGGACTGTGGGAACTGAATGTGGATCACAACATTATATTTTCACCTTTTTAGTTGTTATTGTTTGATTACTTTTTTCCCCTCTTTTTTTTCTTTTTAATCTGATTTTTCTTGTGTCGCATGATATATATGGAAATATGTTTAAAAGAATTGAATATGTTTAACTGTTATTACTTGTGGTCTAGAGGAGGGAGGAAGTAGGGAGAGAGTGGGAAAAATATGGAACATAAAGATGAATGTTGAAAACTATCTTTGCATGTATTTTGAAAAATAAAAATGTTATAAAAAATAAATAAAAGGAACTGCATTAGAGATCAATGTCAAATAGGTATAATTGTGTCTTCAGAACAAATACTGGTCAAAGGATTGGAAGAAGAAATAGGAAAGTATAAAAGGGAAGCATTCCACATAGAGCAGACTACCTAAGCTTCCAGCCCTTCTCCTTGGTATATCCTTTAAATGTTATACGTTCATCACTGCATACAGACTCTATTTTTATGGACAGAACATCAGGCTATTGCTGTATTGAATGTGCAGAAATAACAAGTCCCCTAAATCATAATCTAGTCCTTCAATCTGTTGCTCCCTTCAATTGCATTCATCTCTACCCTACAACAATATAATATACTGAATCCATTTGAAAAGGATGGTCATTTGAGTTGGCAGGAAATAAATGAACACTATCAAGGGCACATCCTCTTACCTCTTAGATTGTTCGTATCACTCTCTCCCACTGCTTAGTTTTCAAAACAGACTGGGGGAAAATACCAACCAGATACTTGGTCTTCTTTCTCTAAACAACAAATAGAACAACCACATGAAGTTGGAGACATCTAAATTGGGACAAACTAATTCTACTTTGGCAAGTATACATTCAATAATTAATAGGATCAAAGTTCTGGAACTAGATCTCTATGATTTTCACACCTTCATTTCACAGATAAGGAAGCCAAAGGTCTAAGAAATAAAATGACAGGCCTAAAGTTACAAAAGTAATAAATGACAGATCAAGAATTGGAAACCAGGTCTCCTGAAATGCCTTCCCCCCTCCCACTCCAACTGTACTACCTCTCCTGGATAAAGGACAATTTGACCCAAGTAACTTAACAAGGATAACCTGTTTTTATTTTTTATTCAAGCTGTAGACTTATAGCCCTGTATGTAGCCATTGATAGGCCTTGACTGCAGGTCTTCCTAAATCCAAATCCAGCCTTTTTTCCTCTATATTATTTTACTTTTTTTCATTTATCATATAATTAGTTTATACTAACAAAAAAAAAAAGCATGAATGATCCAGTACCCAAATATCTTATTAAAATCTGTAAGCTATGTTTCTTTGAAAGTTCTGTATGACTCTTAGAACTGAAAACTGATTGAGAATTCACTACATTATTCTTTTCTGTGATTCTGAAATTATTCAACTATGAGAAGAGTTCAATGAACAAGTTTATTTTGAGCACTTAGCATATTCCAGGCTCAGTACCAGAAATCACAGGAGACAGTCAAAAGAAAGAAAACACAGTTCTTTTCCTCAAGGACCCAACAGTTTAGTTGGGGAGTCAAAATGTGTACATATGAAATAAAGTAAAAACAGCCACAAATAGACAAACATAAACTGTGTATAATGAATCCATAAATGATAAATAGATTCTTTAGTTGTTGTAGAGTCATGGAATTAATAAGGATATAAATGGACTTATGTACTCATGTCTCCCTGCCACATGCATATTCTCACCACGTCTCATACTGTAGTTTATCCCATTAACTACTGAAGAAATATGTGTTTGGCTTTGAACACATCCCAGTGACAAGGTTCTTACTTAGATAATAAAAGTTGCAGGTTATCCTGCTCCTACTGTGACCAACTAGCCTCAACACATAAAATCACAAAATGCTAAACTGTCCACAATATTAGTGTGATGTCTATGGAAGGGATAGGCAATTTCAACTGTATAGAATCTGCTGAAACACTTTCTTCTCTTCTCTCTTTTCTGTTTCTTCCTCTTTTCTCCCCCCAAAACCAGAGGAGCTGGTAAAAATCTATTTGCCTTAAACATAGTTACATTCTTTGAAAGGTGAAGAAGTGATAAGGAGAGTCTTATTCTGGATATGATTTTTGCCAATAAGGAGGAACTGGTTTTAGAATTAGAAATGACAGAAATGGAACATTTAAGTTAGCAATGATTGATAAAGACAAGGGACTCTTTTATGCCATTTTGAGGGCAAGGGGAATATCATAAAAGGAATAGGATTGGTACTTGGAAAATGGCATGATGATAATAGATGGCAGGAAAAAGGCAAAGCTACTCAGCTCTTATCTTGTTTCTGATTTTAAAATGAAAGAAAATACTATTGAAACTGAAAAAAATTAATTTTTAATAAGAAATCAAAACCTAAAATGAAGGAGAACACTAAAATTAAGAGAACACAAATAAATTCAAGTCACCAGGTCAGTTGAATTGTATATCAGGATACTAGAATTACTTGCCAGTGTGATTGCTTAGCAGGTCAGGCATCTTTTCAGAGATGGAAAACAGTTGGTCCTACATTACAGATTGTTGAAAGCAGAAAAAAAGTAGATTCTCCAAATTATAAGTGAATATGCTTGACTTTGATTTATGGCAAAATGATACACACTTTCTTAAAGGAAGGCTCTGTGATCACGTAGAAGCAGAAGCAAGGAACACTAAAAAACTAATGTAAATTTATTAAGAGATAATGTCAGTTTAACCTAATGTTCTTCATTTATGGGTTTACTAAACTGATTTACCAATCAAGGCAATACATATCTTAGATAAAGCATTCCTAAATTTTCACAAGGTATTAGGAAACATGCTTTATAAAAACCTTGTTGTCAAAGAAAGAAGCAGACTGAAAATTGTGAAGTGGATTCAGAACTGTTTGAATGACCACACTCAATTAACATTATTAGTGGTTTGAAAGAATTGGTGCTAGTATCAGCAAGTTCAAGGATGTCATGGAGATGGTATAAATACCCAGAATATCAGACGGCAGAATACAAATCTAAAAGGTTCCCGACAAAGAGCCAGATTTGAAAAGGTAACATAATAGGATCAAATGATAAATCCTATAGTTGTAGTAAAATAACAAATCACAAAAGTATGGTTGAGAGACTCTTAGATAGACAATAGCTATAAAATGGAGTTATAGGACCTGTAGTTTCTATGTCACCAACATATTGTGAGGCCATATTAGATAGCATATATAAAATGCTTTGTAAACTTTAAAATGTAATATGAATAGCAGCTATTAATATTAAAGTGTCCAGAATTAGGGAAGTGCTAAGTTCTTTTTGTCATGCCCTGGTCAGATTATATCCAAAGCATCATGTTTCATTTTGAATGCTGCATTTTAAGAATGGCAATGACAAGTTAAATATCATCCGGAATAAGGTGGCCAGGAAACTGATTGAGAGCCTTAAGACAGTCGCTTCACCTAACATTAAATGAGCAAAGTTCATAGTCAAAAAGTCAATGTCAACTTCAATCATTTCAATTCTCTACTTTCACTAGTCCAACAGGAATAAATTTATTTAATCAGTCAGTATGTCAAGCAACAAGTCTTTTTTGCAAGGCACTACTACACCAAATCCTGTGAAGGACACAAAAAGATTTAAGATATATATAGTCCCTGACCTCAAGGAATTTATAATATAGCAGAAGAAATAAATAGCTATAATAATGAGTACTTGTCAAACAAGTATGTTAGAACTTATATATACAGATGTATTATGTCTCTCAGAATAAACATATTGATAGTTACATATTTATTTGAGGCAACATAATTCAAAATGTTAATAAAATTGTTTTTGAAGTGTTTTCCAAACTATGTGCTATAGAATTCTAGGTTTCTACAAAGCTGTTCAATGAGTTCTATGAAGACAGAATTTATGGAAATGGACAAGTACCCAAAGCAAATACATACTTTTCTCTGCTTCTATGTCACCTCTCATATCCATTCCCTTCTAGCCTCTTAGCCAGCTATCAAGACTTCATCTCTTAGCCGACTAATTGTAGTAGTTTCCAAGCATATCCCTGTTATCTAGTCTATCCCTTTATCAATTCATCATCCCTCAAATTCATGATATTCCTAAAGCACAGATCTGACTATGCCATTCTTTTGCTCAAAAGCTCTAGTGATACCATGCTGCTTCTAAGATAAAATCTAAACTCCTAAATTTTGGAATTTAAATTTCTTTACAATCTGGGTTTAACCTACCATGAAAAATTATTGCATAATATGCCATACTTCATTTACCATACATGCTTCTAAGCTGTTCACTGTATATTATTTTTTAGCTCCTACTTCTATATATTTGTCTAGGCTCTTCCTTATACTTGTGATGTACTTTGTCTCAATTTTGTGTCTTCACAGCACTGAAGTGCCTTGGTCACATATGTTCTCTATACACATGGCTCAATCTCATTGTACTACATTTTTATTTTTTCCATTAACCTTTACATCACTGTAAAGGTGTGCCCTAAATACATTGCCTTTATTAAGAGCTAATCATATCTATCTACTAATTGTTCATAGCAAACACACCCTTGGGGGCTCATGAAGTATAGGTAAGAAAAATGACTAACTTCAGGTCTTTTTAGAAGCTGTCCTTTGAAAAAACACAGTGAAATCTTCACTCTGAGTTAAAGAATAGCCTTTAAAAGTAAATGGAGATATATGTGTGTGTGAGAGTATATACACATATATACACACACACATTACACTTCAGGTCTTTTTAGAAGCTGTCCTTTGAAAAAACACAGTGAAATCTTCACTCTGAGTTAAAGAATAGCCTTTAAAAGTAAATGGAGATATATGTGTGTGTGAGAGTATATACACATATATACACACACACATTACATACATGTGTATTTCTACACTTGTATATATATATATATATATATATATATATATATATACCCAAACACAAATATCTATTTACTTTTAGTGGCTTCTCTCTAACTCACATACTATCTATGGACAGACACACATATACATATATATCCATATGTTAATGGGGCAGCTGGGTGCCCCATAAAGTGCATGGTCTAGAGTCAGGAAGACATTTTCCTGAGTTCAAATTGGATTTGAATGCTATCTATGCAACCCTGAGCAATTCACTTAAGCCTGTTTGCCTCAGTTTCCTCATCTGGAAGACTATTACCTCTGGTGTAAAGGCTGCTGAGCCCTTTACAAGGCTGCATTCCACCTTTGGTATTCACCTGATCCATTTAATTCTCATCTGTGGCTCCAAGAACCCAAAGTATGCACATGACCACAAATCAGTAAACCATTTTGGCATGTGGGTTAAACCAGGTTGAGGGTAACCAGAGAGTCTCAAAGTCTAAGGTGAGTTCAGAAAGTGTCTACCCAGTCATTAAAGCCTTCCTCTAGTATAATGTCAGATGAAAACAATCTGTTCCAATGGCCATGAACTCAAGTGAAACAAGTGTTGTAAAACTCTTAGAACTTGGTTAAATATCAAAGATATCACTATATCTTCAGTCATCACCAATCGTCTTGATTCTGTCCTGTCACTGGACAGTAGTAAATTTAGAAGAGAGAGTGAGCCAATGATTTCATGTAACTCTGTCCTATTTAAATCCAATTTAGCTACAAATCAAAGACATTACCATACTATTTACATATACATGTACATGTATACACATATAATCCATATGTACTCTAATATTACTAATATATCAAAATATTGATTGTTGACTCTAGTATAGTCAATTAGAAGAAATAGTAATGATATTCATATACATGTGCATATATTAATAGATAAAATTACTTAAGTATTCATATGCATGTATATAAAAGAAATTATCTAAGCACTAAATTTTATCAAAGAATATCAGAGATGCTATTATTTGGAAAAAAGTTGTTTCCTCTACTAATCTGAATGTTGGCTTTCTCTATTAAGTATCTTCCAACTTGTATTTTAAAGTAATCATATTAATAGCAACATTCTACAGCAAAGTGAAACAAAAATACCTATTTTAAATTTAAAAGTTTTACGGTTTTTCAGTACTTTTAAACAGTTCAAGGAACATCTCTGGTATCTTCCTAAAACCAATTACACTTTTTAACCACTCCTTTTAAAGATTCTCCTTTCAAACTGTTCAAAGGTGAACAGAGATACCTTTCTTAATTAAACAAGAAGACATCCTTATTCTTAGTTTGGTCATCATAAACAGAACATCCACTCCCTAATGATCTTAATCTCAGAGAATTAAAGTCCCTCCTTGAAATTAAGTTTAGATTCAAAGAAAACCAATTAGATATTTTATTCCAATGAAACCAACAAAACCTGTTACCATATATGTATATATACCCACACATACACACATAAATCAAGAAGTTGCTGCCACAGGAAAATGGAACAAAGGCCACTTACCTTTACAATCATCTCCAACTAAACTAGACACTGGTGTTTGCACACAAAAGAGGGGCACATGATTAGGGAGACAATGAAAGTAGTTGCCTTAGGAAGGTTTCACTCTGCTTCTTTTCCATTTGAGGAAGAAGAGTCCTGGGAATACTTACTCCACTCTGCATGATAAAAACTAAAAACTAAAATGAATTTATGACCACAAATCAGATGAGAATTAAACTCAAGAAATCAGAAGAAAGAATACTAAAAGAGAAGGTAAAATCAGTCAAACATTTAAGTCCCTACCATACTCCAAGCACAGTACTAAGTGCTGAGGATACAAATGCAAATAAAAAGAAAGATAGTCCCTGTTCTCAAGGATTTACCCTCCTAAGCCAATTGATAAGCATTTATTAAGTTTGTACTATGTGCTATTAAGTTTTTACTGTGTGCTGATACTATGGTAAGAATATCTAATTCTTGATAAAGATATGATAAAGAATATCTAATAAATATCTAATCTAATATCTATGATAATAATATCTAATAAGTATAATCAAGCAATATACAGGATAAACAAAAAGTAAGTAAGAGTGGGAAGGAACTAGAATTGGGTGTTTGTGAAAGGATTCCTGTGTAGAAATGGGATGAGATTTTAGCTAAAACACACAAAACAGAGGGAAGCAGGGATATTGAAGGAAAGCATTCTAGATATGGGGAGAACTAGGGGGTATCTTGTTCATAGGACAATAAAGAGGTGATGTCCCTGGATTGAAGAGAATATGAAAGGGAATAAAGTATAAGAAGACTGGAAAGGTATGTAACCTCTGTGGCCAATCCCATTAGTATGAGGTTCATGCCTTATTGGGGTAAAATGAATTCTCATCCCTGTATGAGAGACAGGGTGGAGTTGGTGAAAAGCTAGTGAGCTTCCTTCATAATCAGTTTCCTTCCTGAACTTTTCGAGGCCAATTTTCTAGACTTTTCAAGTAGCAATTCACCTTGAGTGCTCCTGGCTTCCAGTTTCAAAAGAAAAGATTGAAGTGACCAACCCCACTTTTGGATGCTGAAAGAAAAGAGTATGGGAAGATATAAGAGAAGCTGGCAGTCTCATTATACGCCTATCCCTAATTTGCAACTCTAGAAACTTTGGCAAGGTTTCCTTGTCGTGAAATCCAAAACTCTCCAGATTAAGCAAGTTATCTCACTTCCATTGAGAGAACTCTTTCATTCTGGTTTGTCTGGTACACATTCCTTTTTATATTTTTTTCATATATATTCTCTGATTTCTGTTTTGTTACTGATTTGGATAAATGGGTTTTCTTTGTTATTCACTATGTGTTTTCATTATGGAACTGGTATTCCAGAAAAAGGGAGCCTTAAATACATGAACCAAACTTGCATCTTTCCCTCCAATGACGATGATCAGGGGATAGGAAGTTCAATTAAACCTAATCATATTCCCTACCAAGGGTCCTGAGGATGTTTTATCCCCCTCACCCAGGGCTATGAAGTTTCTTTATTTAAAGGCCCACAAAACAAAGTTTTTGTTTTTACTATAGTCCAGCCTTCCAACAGTCTGAGGGACAGTGAACTGGTCCCCTATTTAAAAAGTTTGAGGACCCCTGTGACTAATAATATTTAAGGGAGCTGATAAATACACTTCTGGTTTAATACTTCCTCTCTCTCAGGAAAGCAAAATGATAGACTCTGCTTCTAACCTTCAGCTTCTCCTCCTAGAAAAAATGAAAGTCTCCCCTGGAGAAGGTTGGAGAGAAAAGAGGTAAAAGATGGGTATTCTGCCTACCTTTGAATTCTTACAACACTTGGACCTCTCACTATGCATGGAAGACTCATTTCTTTCTTACAAGTAGGAAGGGGCCAGGTTATGAAGGGTTTTGAACACTAAAGGAGTTAGCATTTGGAGTGACATGATCAGAGCTGAACTTAAGAAAATCACTTTTGTGGCTGAATGGAGGATGGATTGAAATAGGGAAAAAACACATAAAAGGAAACCAAAATTCAAGGGAGAAGAAAGAAGGGAAGAAGTAGGTAATGCAGGAGCATGATGGAGTAGAGCAGTCCAAAAAGTGCAGTTAGAGAGAAAATAAAGAAGTAGCAATCTTGGATTCTCTACTTTAAAGGAAGGTTTTGAACTTCATGGTTCCTCTCTCCAGTGAGAAGGGCAGAAGGTAATGATAAGGCCTGAAGACCAAGATTGATTGAATCTCAAAAATTTCTTGAGGCATGATGAAGAAGTCCAAGGAAGTCCAAAAGAATATAATTAGGTAAGAAATGATTTACTGAAGGGAAGAACTTTATACACATTAGCTCAAAAAAGGCTTCCTTGACTAAAAGACTTGACTAAAAAGAGCCATAGACCCTCCTAGAAAGTCTTCAAAATATAGCGCTACTCACATATAAATAACAAATGAGTATGAAACTTATCTCAGTTGATAATTATAACAAATCTAAGGGTATGATATTCTATGTAGACAAAGAGAAGGAAAAGGAAAGAAATTTTGATCACTGAAATCTTATGAAATATCTTGGGGTTATGGGCCAGGTCATGACCTAGTGGATCTGTTGTTGGTCAATCAGTGAGAGACCGTGATTTGGATTTATGGCATGGTCCTATCCCATAACCCCAAGATATTTCACAAGGTTTCAGTGATCAAAATTTCTTAGAACTTGAGATACATAAGTGAGGACAGCTAAAGGTGCTATTTATATATTCAAAACAAATAGATTTTCTAGTTCATTGGCTTGGAAATTCCTACTAAGAGAATATCACAAAATGTCCATGCTTGAGTATCTTATGTGACTCATTCATATCCTTCTATAAATTCCCCACTTGGTACCTACCCAACATACTAGAAGCCTTTCCCCTCTGATAGCACTAGAGTATCAGCAAAGCACTGTGCCTGTTCACCTGTAATATACCTCACTCTCTTAATATGAATAGCCCATTCTCTGTTCCCATCATATCTTGATGATTTCTTTTGCTCCTATTCTTTTTTCCTAATGTGTAGGTCTCAAAGGTATGCACAGTTTTATAGACCTTTGGGTATAGTTTCAAATTTTTCTCCAGAATTGTTGGATCAGTTTGCAACTCCACCTATAGTACAATATGTGTTATTTTTTCACATTCCCTCAAGTATTTGCCATTTTCCTTTTAAGTCATGTTAGTCAATCTGACATGTATAAGAGGGTACCTCAGTTATTTTAATTTCCATTTCTCTAATTATCAATAATTTAGAGACATGATTATTGGTAGGTTTGATTTCTTCATATGAAAACTATCAGTTTATGGCCTCTGACCATCAATCAGGAAATGACTCTTATTTTTATAATTTGGCTCAGTACCCTCTGATATCTTTATAAATGAGAAATTAGACCTGTTACAAAAAAGAAACATAACTTTTCCCCACTCTCCTGCTTTCTTTCTAATTTTAGCTTTATTGATTTTGTCTGTACAAAAAAATGTTTTCAGTTCATGTAATAAAATATATCTAGGTAACCTCTCATGATTCTCTCAAGCCTTTGTTTGGTCATAAACTCTTTCCTTATCCACAGATCTAAAAGGAAACTTTTTTCATGTTTCCCTAATGTGCTTACAATATTCTTTATGTTGAATTCAGGTACCCATTTTGACCTTGTCTTGGTATATAATGTGAGATGTTGTTGATCTATGCCTACTTTTTGCCAAAATATTTTCCAGTTTTCCCAGTGTTCTTTTGCCAAAAAGTAAGTTCTTGTCCTTAAAGCCTGGATCTTTGGATTTATCAAATTACACATATTATTATCATTTGTTTCTACTGATTTTAAATATAATCTATTCTGCTGATTAGCCACTTTGTTTGCTACCGAATAATACCTTGTTTGATGACTACTATTTTGTAAATTGGTTTGAAATATTATAATGCTAGGAGGTCATATTATTCTTTTATTGATTCCTTTAATATTTTTGACCTTTTGGTCTTCCAGATGAATTCCGTTGTTATTTTTCTAACTTTATAATGATTCTTTGATAATTTTTCACGATTATTCTTGTTCTTAAAAGTTATTTATTTGTGCTGTAGGAACAGGGCCAGACAATACAAGGAGTCCAGCAGAGATTTTTCTGTCTTCCACACCCTTGCCCACCTATACACAGCCAATTAGAACTTACCTGTCTCCTATTAGTCAGTGCCATAGTGCCCCATGTGGCTTGGATTACCAGAGAACTACTATAGAAAAGCTTTTTGATAAAAATGATAGGTCATTAGCCTTTACCATGTGACCTATCACCATGCCTTCAGAACCCCAGGCCTTGCTATCTTATCTGCTGTTGTACCCAAAGGACAACCAGACTTTTCTAACTGCCCTGTAATATATCCCTGCTTTATATACTGTCTGTCCACTTAGAATGTTAGCTCTTTCAGGGCTTGATTTTCCATTTGTATTCTGAGCATTCAGTGAAGCTTTTGGCAAATAGTAAGCACTTAATAATTATATCTTCATTCCATGATGTAGTCTGGTTAGACCCACTTGTTTCCCTTTGTAATTTTTTTTAATTTAAAAAAAAATTTGAAAACTGTTCTATGTTTTATACAAGTGAGATTATTATATTTCATGTCTTACTGACATATAACACCAATTAATGTTAATATAAATGGATGGACCTTTGCATTCATGAATATTATAAAATTGCAATTTCCTGTAGTCAATATATGTCTATATATAGATGCATGTGTATATACATATAAATACATGTATATTTATGATAAAACGTATATGTTTAGATAAATAGATTTGTATATAACATCTAGAATACATTCGCAATTGGGGACTATAATAGACATTGATACAGAAATATTTATAGAAAAATGTTATATTTTTTCTACAAAAATTCTTGTGCCAATGCCCATTTTAAATAATTGGGTAAAATCTGTAAGTTTGAAGATACGAGGAAATGTTTTTAACTAATACTCTGACAATGAAATAAACAGCCATAAACTTACTTTGAATATGAAATATAAAATACAAAAGAAATGCAAATGTGTCAACAGCTATCCCCCATTTGGGTTTAATTCTTGTGATCCAGATGTGCAATGAGTGTCATGTTACTAGATTTTTGAAAAATAGTTCCATGGTTCTGGCAAAATTACAAAAACATTTACATATCAACATGGCTCATTTAGAAAAAACCCTAGAATATTTCAAGTGGAAACACAATAAACTGAAACAATCCTAAAAAAAAAAAAACATACTAACTAATGTAAGAAAAGAAGATTAATTTTGTTGTGAAATATCAGAAATTATAGCTATTGCAACCAGTATTGTTCCCAAATATAGAACAATATTGATAGCAAACAAGCATATCTTTTCACTGTCAAATGTTCTATTGGAAGATAATGAATAAAATGCAATAGAAAATAAGAATTTTTTTAAATCACAAAAGCTGATAATTCATAATAATAATAAGAGTTGTAACTAGTATAAGAAAAATGGGACTTTGTCTCATTGTATCTGTATCTAAGGGAGTTCCCTTCTTCCTCAGTAGGAGGCACTTTCTTGTAGAAAGGTGTACTTTCTATCTGGGGTAGCTCCTACCCCAGAACCTCACCTGCTGATCCTTCATTGACTAATGATACTTTTTAGGGCAGTTTTTTTCCAGATTGCCACTCCCAAAGTCACATCACTGAGACATTCCTCTTCCTGGGCTATCCTACCCTCCAATTACTTCTCCAAGACTAACTCTACCCATGGTCAGATTGTTTTCCATCACACTCAACTTTTTTGCAAGGGAAAAGAATTCCTATTCATTGTTCTTAAAACAACATCAACATCAACATTCTCATCCCTTTTCCAGCCCCTTTCATATCTGCAATATCAAAGTAGGAATTTTTCAACCTAGGTAATACACAGTGGAAACTTTATATATCCCAAAACCATTACAGCAGATAGGAAAATCTGGCAGAAATCCTAATATGCCAGCAAATTGTGTTCTGTTGATAGCATTGATTGGATTAGCACCTGAATCTCTATGTCATCCACAACTCCTCACTTTAATCCATCCCTCCCACATACAGCAGAAAATGTCAATGTTTCTCTCCAATTACAGAGCTATCACTCTAGTGCAGGTCCTCATCAACTCCCATCTAGTCTGTGGCAAAAGCCTTCAGATTGGTGTCCCTGCCTCAAGTCTTTGTTCATTCCAATCTCTCTTCCACATTGCTGCAACATGATTTTTTTAAAGAAAGGAACTTATCATTTAACTGCTTCTATGCACACATTTAATAAACTCCACTGACTCTGTAACCTTCAGGATCATATACTGTGTCATCTCTTTAGCATTTAATGTTCTTGATCATCTGGCCCATTCCTAAATTTTCAGACCTTTTTACCCTTCTTTCCCCTATTCACATTCTCCCAGTCACAGAACATTCTCCAGAGCATGCAATATTCCTTCTTCTTTCCCTGTGCCTTTGCATTATCTATTGCTCATGCTTGGAATATTGTTCCTTTTCAGTCACACTTCTTAGCTTCCCCAGATTCTTTCAAGATTCAGCTCAAAGTTCATTTCCTGAGGTTTTTCCAGATCTCCCTAGATGTTAGTAACTTTGCTTCTGAGAACACTCTCCATGTAATCTGTATATTTTTTTATATATGCCCAACTTTTCTTTGGATTTCTAGCACTTAGCGCAGTGCCTGGTACTTAGCAAGTGTTTAATAAATGATTAATTTGACTTGATGTGAATAAGAATAAAATATAGTTGAGGTTCTACAGGTCTGCAGATTGGTCCTTCTTTGAATGTTTATAATAATAACCATACAGAGTGAATGGCATTCTTTCATTTTCTAGTATGACTAAATGGAATGAAAACAAAACACTTAAGTGCTTACTACGCATTAAATGTTTTGGAAACAGAAATTGAATTCAATCATTGCTCTCAGTAAGTTCACATTCTAACACAGAAAATAAACACATAAAGGAAGCTTTAGCTAGAATACAATTAGAATGTACCTGTGGTCCTTAGGATGCAGTCACAAAAAAGACATAATATATCTCTAAAGCTGATTAGAAAATAAAAACTAAATAAGTAAAAAAAAAAATAGATTAAAACATCTATTTCTGATGTAGAATAATTTGATAGGATTTTTGTGGCAAAATCTTTTATGTCAGGAAAGGTCTCTAGAGCCTTGCAAATTCATAAGTTGCATATCTACAAAGATGATTCTCTGAATGGTGGATACTGGGACTAGATTGGAAGAAAGATCCCATGATCCTTTCGAGATTCTTGGTCAGCTGTTGGTATTGTGGTAGAAAGAATATCGAACCCATTCTCCACAAAAGTGGCTTTCTTCAAAAATGACTGTGGGAACCCAGCTGAGAGCAGAGATTCTCATCAATGGGAGCACTGTTATCCCCATATCTCTTGATATCAGAGTCCTGCCTCTGTTGTGGTGTGAGGGAAAGTGAGAGTTGAAATGGTGGTTTACTGGTACTGTAAGAAGGCATGCCAGATCAGGTTATATTAGAAATACTAATAACCCATTAAAGCTGGAAATGCTTCAGTTTAGATACCATTATTGACAACTAAAATAGCTAATTCATCCTCATTGTCATGGAAATTGTGCCAGTTTTGGTAGCCATATTTCCTCTGTAACCTCATTTGCCTTTATCTTTCTAAATTAAAGGCTGGAGGAAAGAACACAAATAAAAACAAACAAATAAAAACTCCCAAATTTCCTTTTATAGAAGACTCAGAATGTCCAATCAAATCTTCATTTCTCACAAATAGCTCTGCTTGGTTTTTACTCCCCATCATAATGCCCCTGAGTCAGATATCCTCTGATGATATACCCCTCTGCCCATGATTTGCAGTTTCCTTTTGTGTAATATCTTTTCTTGTCAGATTGTAAGCTCCTTGAGGGCAGGAGATGTTTTTTTCTTTTTTCTTATTTGTATCCACAGTGCTTACTGTGTATACACAGTACAATAGCTGACACATATCTGATGCCTGCAAATGTTATCTTGTATTATATCATAGTGTACTATGTTCTATAATGTTGTGCATGGAATATGTAAACCAAAAAGTACCATGAAATGGGCAGAAATCATGAATGCTTTCATATTGCACCAGTGATTCATCTTTGCAGAATTATACACAAGATCTTTATGATGCTTATAGTTAATAATACCCTAGCTCCAAGTCATACAAAAATATATTACATATCAATACATGGCAATAATAAGAAATAAGTTCATCTCAAAGTTCAGATTGAATGAAATAGGGGCAGATAGAAATCAATGACTGATTTAAATCAAAAAAGGAAAAGCTGAAAAAACTAAAGTCATTGAAGATGACTTCATTTTCTTAATGCAAGCATCAAAAAGTAAAATAATAATAATAATAATAAGTAATGTTTATATAGTGCCATGTTCCAAGCTCTGTACAAAGCATTTTACAGTTATCTCATTTGAACCTCATAACAAGCTTGGGAAATGGGGGTTATTAGCTCCATTTTACAAATAAGGAAACTGAAACAGACAGAAGTGACTTGCTTAGAGATATATAGCTAGTAAATGTCTGAGAACAGATTTCTACTCAGGTTTTCCTGAGGCCCAACAATCTATCTGCTGAACTACCAGCTACTCCTAATATCAATAAAAATGAAGGAAAATAGTAGCCATAGGTCACATGATTTTGAAGAAGAGATGGGCATATTTAAATTGGAATTTTTGAAAAGCCCTTTTAAAGTTTGATGATGTGAGCCCAACTAGTAGAAATATGCCAAAATAAAGTAATTTTTAAAGTTGTTATTTTTTCATGAATGTACATATTTTTCTACAATGTTTGACAGATGTTAAAGCATCTTAGTACCTGCACACAGCAGCATAGGTTGCAGCCATCAGTTTACTAAAGAGCATAGGATGAAAAGTAAAACTATTAAGGAATGTTTATAAAAATAGATATTAAATATCACCATAGTAGAAGTTGGTTGAGAAAGCTATCAAATACTTGTGGCTGAGTGCATCTGTATCTACCCAGCACTCTTAGTAGAACTCTCTTGTCTTTGTCTTTCTGCTCATGTTTTTGTCCCTACCTGAAACATCCTCCCATTTAGGCTTATCCAAGTTATAGTCATCTTTCAAGACCCCACTTAAATCCCCTTTCCTTGGTGTAGCCTGGGCAAACCATTCTACCCCTCATTGACAGTATTGTACAATCTGGGTTGGACAATTATCTCCATAGTACCAGAGGTTAGGAAAAGTAATTTAAAATAAAAAAAAAACTATATTTCTGTCCCCCCTGAATCTTTAGATTTTGAATCTTTTCTAAGAGGAATGTGGTATACCAGAAGCACAGGACTGGGATCAGAAAGACGTGGGTTGACTTCTTATTTCTGACGTTCTTAGTTGAATGTCATTTCATCAAATAGTAACCAAACGAAAAAGAAACACATTGACTTCTTATTAGCAAAGTTTCAGGTATCAGTAAGGAAGATTTCTCTTGGACCTATGCAAAACTTCTTGTGGCTCTCTTAAAATCACATCATATAGGGCAGATTTTTCAACTACTTATGTATAACACTAGCCCTGGTTAGAACAGAAAGTTTGAGAATAGAACAACAATGGCCCAAGCATCCAACTATGTCTGAAACTAAGATAAGCAAACTAATCTCTTGGGTGAATATTTCATTGCTTGAATTTTAAAGCAACCAGACACTTGTCATATAAATGCCTTTCCTGGCTTGGAGTTGCCTCAAAAAGTACTGAGAATTTGTCAAAGAAACCTAATATATCCTGAATCTGAAGTCTAGATTAATTTTTAGCCTTTCTAAAGCAATTTTTTCTGTATGTCTATCCTGCACTTAGCATTCTACGGTGAGCTTCTGTACTTTGTTACATTAAGTTCATAGTCCTCTTTCTGGAACTTAAAAGCGTACCATAATCTAGCACCACACTGCTAATTCAAATCTCTTTATCAATCAACAAGCACTTACTAGGTATTTTCCTTGTGGCAGGCACCACATTGGAATCTCATCGTCATCAACATGATCAATCAATATTTATTGAACACTTATTCTCTGCAGGATACTGACTTAGGTATGCTTCCTCTATTCCAGTTAAGCTGGTCTCCTTGATATCCTCACCCCTGCTCACTCTTGTCTCTGTCTTTCTGCTCATGTTTTTGTCCCTACCTGAAACATCCTCCCATTTAGGCTTATCCAAGTGATAGTCATCCTTCAAGACCCCATTTAAGTCCCCTTTCCTTGGTGTAGCCTGGGCAAACCATTCTACCCCTCATTGACAGTATTGTACAATCTGGGTCGGACAATTATCTCCATAGTACCAGAGGTTAGGAAAAGCAATTTAAAATAAAAAAAAAAAAAATTCTATGTTTCTGTCCCCTCTGAATCTTTTGATTTTGAATCTTTTCTAAGAGGAATGTGGTGTACCAGAAGCACAGGACTAGGATCAGAAAGACGTGGGTTGACTTCTTATTTCTGATACTAGTTATATGACCTTACTCAAATCAGTTATAGGTCTCATTTTCTTCATGCATAAAATAAAGTTGAATTTGATTGTTTCTGAGATAACTTTTAGTAGGGATCTAGATTTACCCTTTCATTTTACAGATGAGGAGACAGGACCCTGGGAAGTTTGCCTGCATCACACAGATTGAAAATATCTGAGGCATGATTTGAACTCAAGTCCTTTGACTCCATAGCCAGTGTGCTTTCCATTATACTTTGGTACCTCCTAAATTTCCGCTCTGCAAAAGTGAATCATAACAAGCACAGTACCTACCTCACAAGTTGTGAAACGTAAATGAGACCAGGTGCAAAAGCACTTCACACACCTTAAAGCAGTAAATAAATATCAATTAAAATTACTTATTATATCACACACAATTTATCTTAACACAAAATAAGTGTCAGCATTTCATGGAGAATGAAATTTTATAGCATCAAAAATAGGTACATAGATATGAAAAAGGCATTCCTCATTGTGCTTCTGAGCATGTGATAATCTAAATCTACCTACCTTGACCACCCATAACATAATCTCTAGTTATGTACTTTAAATTATTTCAAATGAATACATGTGTTTGTCCAATGTCCCCAACCAGACTGTTAGCTCCTTGAGTCGTTATCCCTAGTATACACTCCTATGAAGTTATACTTCCCTCTCATAATATCTAGAGCAATTGAGTTGTTCTTTCATTTTCAAAGAATGTGATATAGGGTGATATCTTGATCTGTATGAATTGGATTCAAGTGTGGCAGAGTTGCATAAAATAGTCAGCCACACTATCTCTTTCTAAGTCTTTAGCAGTCCTGGATAAAAATTGAGACAACTGGCAATGGCCCAGGGTGCAGCTGTTGATGTTGGTTTCTAATATCTGAAGAATCTCTAAGCATTCTACACTGCCTGTTTCATCTGGCTTCATAACTTTTGAAATAAATTTTTCTCATTCTCCAAATTCACCAGGGGAAGTCTTCACATGCTTGGGGTGGCTATCCCCCTAACCGACTGTTTAAGGACTCTCAAGTAACTTCAACCTGATTTAGCCTTTCTTCCAGACAGTTTTAGCAGGATATGGCTTCTACACATGGTACAACTTCTTGGAACCGCAAGAGCTTGGTGATGGATGGGCAACAGGATGGATTAGTAGCCCTAAAAAGGGCTAAGCAGAAAGGTGACATGGCCACACTTAGGCTTCAGGAAAAATAACTTGGGGAGTGGAAAGAGACTTGGAGCAAGCTGATCGACCAAAATACTGTTACACTAATCCAGGTGCAAGGTAAAATGAAACAGCAGTAAGGTTGTGATAGTATCAAAGGAGAGAAGGGAGAATATCCATAAGTTGCTGCAAAGGTTAAATCCACAGTTCTTCTAAACAAATTGTATATGAAGAATTGAGACAGAATGAGGAATTGAATTTAATACCAAGGTCTCAAGCCTGGGGGACTGCTATGAAGAGATTCCAATATTACATAAAAAGTCCTTGTCTTATCATTAAAACCCTTCATTTAGAACAATGCTGAGAATATAACAGATGAACCAAAAATGGAATTATTTCACAAACATGTACAATCACATTCTAAACTCTTAAAGCATGTGCATTGAGGATTTTGTGTGTGTGTGTGTGTGTGTGTGTGTGTGTGTGTGTGTGTGTGTGTTAGCTATGGCCAGAGTGCCAGGGTGTTTTTTCCTTCAAGAAAGCCCTAGTTTTAGGATCACTGGATCCAGAACTGAGAGGAGCCTGACTTTAAAGAGAGAAAGGCTTCAGATTTCTTGTGTTCTCTGGTTAATTACACTCCCATCTAAGAGTCTGAAAAAAAAATTCTTAAATTAAGCTTAGAGATGGCTCATGTCTAGGGTCTCCCCAAAAGCAAACAAATAGTCTCCCTTCCAGAAATATACCCAGTACATAAACTAGT
The DNA here is from genome assembly GCF_902635505.1 of Sarcophilus harrisii. Taxonomy (NCBI): domain Eukaryota; kingdom Metazoa; phylum Chordata; class Mammalia; order Dasyuromorphia; family Dasyuridae; genus Sarcophilus; species Sarcophilus harrisii. The sequence goes on along the minus strand of NC_045426.1, from coordinate 372,749,942 downwards.
AGCTATCAGATATAGAACAGCTATTTTCTTTTATATACATGGTTAAAATCCTCCTTCCCAATTCCTCCAAAAAAAATATTATGAAAATATTTGTCAACATATACTTAGAATATGAAATACTTTGTGAAGCTGTTGAGCAGGTAATTAATTACATTTTTACTTCTGACCTGTACTGCCTACAATAGTCACAAATCCATATCATCCTTTCAAGCAAGGGCATGACTGGGGCTTTATCATTGTAGCTTCTAATGATAATGTTCTTCTCCTTCCCAAAACAATGAAATTCAATAATCTCTCCTTGCTGACAGTTAGCATCTGATTGTAGAGTTCTAGAATCCTCAAATTTATGAGGTAGTCTCTAAGGCTAGAAATATCCACTTCAGGGTAGCTGTTTAATAACCTGTGCTCAGTGAAAGAAGCACAAAACTTAAGAGGTAACCTGGAATTTGAGATCCAGTCTCATGCTTGTGTAGACAAGTACATCCTTTTAGTGCTATGGCTATGTAACCTTCATAGTTGCCATTGGGAAGGGAAAAAAAAGGGAAAAAATCCCCATCTTCAATCCTCACTAGAAATCCAAGGAGAAAGCTGGGATTAGATAATTTTTTTAAAATAATAGCTTTTTATTTTCAAAACATATGCAGATAGTTTTCAACATTCAGCCTTGCAAAACCTTGTGTTCCAAATTTTTCTCCCTCCCCTAGACAGCAAATGATGCAATATATGTTAAACGTATAATTTTTCTATGCATGTTTCCCACATTTATCATTCTGCACAAGAAAAATCAGATCAAAAAGGGAAAAAATGAGAAAGAAAAAAAAAGCAAGCAAACAACAAAAAAGGAGGAAATATTATGCTGTGGTCCATTCAGTTCTCACAGTCCTGTCTCTGGGTGCAGGTGGCTCTCTTAATCACAAGTATATTGGAACTGATCTGAATCACCTCATTGTTGAAAAAAGCCACGTCCATCAGAATTGATCATCATATAATCTTGCTGTTGCCATGTACAATGATCTCTTGGTTCTACTCCCTTCATTTAGTATCAGTTCATGCAAGTCTCTCTAGGATTTTCTGAAATCAGATTGGATAACTTTTACAGAGGCCACCTTACAAAACAAGTGAGAAACCATTTCTCACTCACTATAGATGACTATTCCTGAATAAGTTATCTATCTTTTCTGACTTGTACTGCTCATCCCTTCCTCCCCCTACTCTCAAATCAGGGAGTCAGAGCACAAGTGGTCCACTGAAACAAACTAAGGTATCAATAATCCCCACACAGACTTTAGAACTAACATATTTTCTTTGCTGTAATCAATTTGCCCTTAAGATTTTAGCTTTCATAGAGAGAAATGCAGAATTCCCACCTACATCAACTTAATACCTAAGTTCTGTTGCCCCTGCTTCTGAGACTAATCTGAACCTCAGGAAAATTAAAGAATATGTCAATCACTCAAATGCAGGCGAGAAAAAAAGGGAACAATAGAGACAAGGAGCAAGCTTTGAAGTAGCTAGGAGTGTAATGAGGAGAAAATGCCAAATAACAGTTACAGATATGAAATAAAATGACCTTTCATTGATGTGCCTGTGAATATCATTGAGATAAAAAGATAGTAATAATAAAGTGGGAAAAAAGTTCCCAGGTTTCATGAGGAGCTCAGCAGTTTGACAGGAAGCACAGATGGCTTGAGCCAGTCCAAGCAAAGACCCCAAGCTGCACCACAGCTGCAGGCTAGAAAGACCTTCGATAGAACCACACAAAGGCCAGTCAGACATGTCAGGGAGGCGAGCAGGAGGCAGTGAGAGAAGTCGAGATTAATGAGGAAGAGCATAATGAGAAAGAGCAACAACTGGAAACCCTGGTGGTGACATCAGGAAAAGAGCCAGAGAAGACAACCTTGTTATCACATCTGTTCAGTCATTATAATTAAATGGTAATGTTCAGCTCTTGTTGGGTTACCAGGGTGGAATTCCAAGTGGGAGAGACGCCCGCTGCTTACTTGGTCCTGCTGTCGCTGCCCTTCTCATTGAAACTGAGGAATCGTTCCACGAGCTAATGGGCAGGGTGTTTGGAGCAAGTGTTAATTTTGGATTACATCTGAGTGGAAATAAGATGAAGGTCTGGGGAATGCTTCAACTTCACTCAGATGTTTCATTTCCATTTGCTAGTGCTGTAGAATACCCAGGGACATTTTTCACTCCAATTTGGAAGATTTCATAAGCCTCCAAACTTGGAGGTATTGATCCAAATGCCTGAGCTATGCCCACCTGCACACGTGCTATCTAAGAGAGTCCACAGAGTTATCTGAAAAGAATAAATGAAAAGAAAACAGATAGATTTTATTCCATATTCAAAAATATTTCCACTTATAATAACCAGATGGGTCCTGACCAAATTTCAGAGCAATTCTATTTAGGGATATTCAAAATCATTAGAGTTATTAGTTCAGACTTGATCTATCCAAAACAGAAAGCTGTGTCAAATGGAAAATAGTTTATCCATTGTATTTAAAAAATCAGCAGAGTACTTAAGACCCAAAAGTCTTGAAGTACATTCTAATGGGTTCATTGCTTTGATATATTAAATGTATATAATTTGTATATGTGTGTGTACATATATGTATATGTATGTATGATACTTGGTATATTAAAATAAATCTCAGAGTTAGGAGGCCTGGGGTAAAATGCTGCTTTTTAGACTTATTAACTATGTGACCTCCAATCAGTCACCAAACTTTTTCACATATCAGTTTTCTCATTTGTAAAATGGGGACATACTGTGTTTTACACCACTGACTTAACAGATTTGTTTCTAAGAATGCATTTTGTATACCTAAATCTGTCATATATCTAACCAGCCTTTATCCAATGGCAATCCTATTCTCAGATTATGATCATTTTTCTGACTTCTACCAATACTTTTGGAATTGTGTGATGGCATGCAATGGAGTACATTGCTCTTGACCTTTCATTTTATTCTATGGTGAAGAAAAGGAGTTTTGATTGGCTTCTGAGTTGGAACTCAGTGTGCATTCAAAAGGCACTAATCAAAAAAAAATTGATTTGTCTTTCCTGCCTGGCTGCATTTGACAAAGGAGGCAAGCACCAAGATAAGTCTCTGGGTAGGAAGAGAGTTGGATGCCAGTGACTTACTTTCTCCACCCAGATTAACATGAAACTCTGAGCAGACACTAATCACTTTTGTCCCTGTTCTGTCTATTTTTTAATGCCTTAAATGGAGGACCACATATCTATTTTCCTTGAGAAGGTTAAATCACAAACATTAAGTAATTACTATATGCCAGGGAGTCAGAGCACAAGTGGTCCACTCAAATGGACTAAGGTATAAATATTCTCCACACAAACTCCATGTGATAGACCCACTATATTTTCTTCAAACATTTTTTTTTGTTTACTTTTACTGCTACGCTCTGAGGATACAAATATAAGTAAAAATTAAAACAGTTGATATATTCAAAGGGTTTACATTTTGATAAGGGAAGACACACAAAAAAGGTTGAAAATCATAGGATTCAGAAGGGGTGGGGAATGAAGGTACCCATATAGGGACCAGTACTAGACTAGAACTAGAAAGTAAAAAATGCAGCTGACAAAAAAAAAAAAAAAAAAAAATGAAGATTGGCTTGCCTGGATATATCTCCAAAATGTAAGCTGCAGGAAGAACTTACCAATGTTAAAAAAAAAAGGTGGGGGGAGGAATAGCATAGTAGATGAATGTTCCAAAGTGAGGAGAGAGTAATGCAGGTACTGAGGGAGCTTTCAAGAAGAGAATGGAGCAGAGGCATCATGTTGAACTCCAGAATATCAAAAATGCAAGTTCTGTTTTAGAGTCAGAAGAGATTAAGCTGTAACTTCTTGAGTTTTGAAATGTTGAAGGAGCAAGTCACTAGAGATGTAGGAGTCTGTGCTAGAATGGGCATGATGGGGAGGGGAGGAGTGGGCCCAGGGAACCATATCCAGTGAAAACTTGAGCTCAGTATAAATTTTGGTTGTACTAGCATAGTAATGTACCAAAGATAACCAAGGGTGAGGAAGAGTGACAGATATATAAATATGGAGAGAGAGAGAGACAGAGAGAGAGAGACAGAGAGAGAGAGAGAGAGAGACAGAGAGAGAGAGAGAGAGAGAGAGAGAGAGAGAGATGGAGGAAGGGAGGAAGTCCAGGATTATACACTATATTTAAAAGTTAAGTTGGAAAAGATAGAATGCTCTGTAGCAACTACTTTAAATAAAAATCAACTCTCTGAAGAGACCAAGTTACTATTAGGATGAGTAGTCCCAAAGTATTAGGAAAAGATGCATTTGAACTTCTCTTTTTTTATTTAATTTCAATTGGTCCATTATTTTACTTGCATTATGTCCCTTCTACTATGCCCCTAATATAACAAAACAAAAAATAAGCATTCATCATAAACATACATAGTGAAACAAAACAAATTCCTACATTTTTCAGGTCTAAAAATATATTTTTTAAGTTCATCACCTCCCTGGAAGGAAGTAAATCAAGTGTTTGAACTTTATAATCTTCTAGACTCATGATTTATCATCGCATTGATAAGATTCTAAAATCTTTCAATGTTATTTTTCTCAATAGTGTTATAAATTGTCTCCTAGTTCTGCTCACACTGATCTATACCAATTCATAGTTTCTGGTTTCCTCTGAAAATGTCGATTTGATCTTTTACTGCACAATAATATCTAATTATATTCATATATCATAAGCTGTTTAATCATCCACTAATAGGATAGTTTCCAACTTTTGTTATTTCAGAAAGATTTGCTATAAATGTTTTTTGTACATATAATTCCTTTTTGTCTTTTTCTTCAATCTCTTTAGAATATAGGCCTAGAAGCACTATACTAGATAATAAGGGATTTTAGTTTAGTAACTTTGGGGCTTACAGTTCCAATTTCTTCTCCAAAATGGTTGGGTCAGTTCACAGTTCCATCAACAGTATATGAGTGTACAAACTTTCCTTCAGTCTGTTCAATGTTTGTCATCCTTGGTAAGTTCTATTCTTGATATATCTTCTCAATAAATATCTCCATATAAAAGTTAATTGATGTTGATTGGTTAAGTATAGCTGAAATGCTAATCATTGATTCAATCAATACTATAAAGGAGATACTAATTAAAACTGATAATGGACATTAGAGAGAACACACCAGAATGGGGGCCCAGGATAATCGTATAGAAAAGATATCTAAACCTCTCTAGAGTGTTCAGAATCTTTGAGGGAGGAAAGAGAGTTATAGCCAGGCTTCTAAGGAATCGGAGTCCATGGTGTAGGTACAATTTGTGATAAGAACCCCTAGAATCTAGGTAAAGACAAGATAACTTAGAGTACCAATAAGTAATGGGAATGGTTATCCAGATAGATCTCATTCCCTCCACTTTGATACCTTCTCCTTTAGATAAATTGAAATAGTTTTGTCAAAATGATCATAATTGGGTGCATTTGTGTGCAGACCACTTATTTTCAATAGTCACTTTTTCAACAAGCCATTCTCCAACTGATAAGTGATCAAAGGATATGAACAATTTTCAGATAATATTTCTACCCATATGAAAAGGTGTTCCAAATCATTATTGATCACAGAAATGCAAATTAAGACAATTCTGACATACCACTACATCTCCCAGATTGGCTAAGGAGACAGGAAAAGATAATTATGAATATTGGAGGGAACGTGGGGAAACTGGGACACTGATGCATTTTCAGTGGAACTGTGAATAGATCCAACCATTCTGGAAAGCAATTTGGAACTATGCTCAAAAAGTTATCTTTTTGTGCATACCATTGATCCAGCAGTGTTACTACTGGGCTTATATCCCAAAGAGATAATGAAGGAGGGAAAGGGATCCACATGTGCAAAAATGTTTGTGGCAGCCCTGTTTGTAATGGCCAGAAACTGAAAAATGAATGGATGCCCATCAATTGGAGAATAGCTGAGTAAATTGTGGTATAGAAATGTTATAAAATATTATTGTTCTGTAAGAAATGATCAGCAGGATGATTTCAGAGAGACCTGGAGAGACTTACACGAACTGATGCTGAGTGAAATGAGGAGAACCAGGAGATCATTATACACTTCAACAACAATATTATATGAGGATCAATTCTGATGGACGTGCTCTCTTCAACAATGAGAGGATCCAAATCAGTTCCAATGGATCAGTAATGAACAGAACCAGCTACACCCAGAGAAAGAAAACTGGGAGATGAATGAACCACAACATGGCATTTACACTCTTTCTGTTATTGTTTGCTTGCATTTTTGTTTTTCTTCCCAGGTTATTTTTACCTTCTGTCTAAATCTGATTTTTCTTGTGTAGCAAAACAACTGTATAAATATGTACACATATATTGTATTTACCATATGCTTCAACATATTTAACATGTATGGGACTACCTGCCATCTAGGGGAAGGGGTGGAGGGGAAGAAGGGGACAGAAATTTTTGCAAGGGTCAATGTTGAAAAATTACCCATGCATATGTTTTGTCAATAAAAAGTTATAATAAAATTTTTTTTAAATAGTCATTCTTTTTCATCTTTGTCTTTCTTCAATGCCATGATCACTTCCTCTAACTACATCCAAGAATCACTAAGAGTCCAAATATAGGTCCTTACTGTCTTTAAAGAAGAAAACTTCATTAAATAAAAAAAATTCATATTTTCATCTTCTCTTTTTTATTTCTTCTTCTTTAATCTTTATATGTCCTTGGATGATTTTTCTTATTTGTGTCTCCTTTCAATTTTTTTTTAAATTGGTTATTCTTTATACTACTGTCTTACATGGTGTGATCTTCTACCCACTTTGTCTGAAAGATTTTTAAATGTTTACATTCTAAACTGAGGTTTCCTTGAGCTACAAATTAAACTGTTTTACATTGTTTAAACTTCTATATAAAATTGTGATGTCTGATTTAATGTCCTTTCTTCCTAAACTTATTTCACATTTTTTCTGCCTCTAAAAATTATTTAAATAGTACATATTGGTGCTGTTTTGATTATGCCATAAATCTTTTTTTCTTCTAATTATGTTTTAATTTCAATATTTTCTCTAACAAGAACATAGACAAGTACATAGACCTCTGAAACAGAAATGAAATCCACATCAGTAAACAGTAAGTTTAAAGTCTTCTATAAACAGTGTCACCTTTGTGATCTTTCCTGATATTCACAATGTCTAGTGACTTCTGGTTTTTTTTTCAACAAAGCATTCATTTATAATACTTATACATGAAGTTGTTGTGTAATCTATGAATCTCAATCATTATACCTGATCCATATTCTATTTTTTTTTTTTACTGAAGCAATTAGGGTTAAGTGACTTGCCCAGGGTCACACAGCAAGGAAGTGTTTAGTGTCTGGGGCCAGATTTGAACTAGATCCTCCTGATCTCAGGGCTGGTGCTCTATACACTGTACCATCTAGCTGCCCCTATATTCTAAAATGTATTTTTGCTGTCCTTATATCCATTTTTTTTCTTTGAAGTTATTGTTAAAATATACATTGTTAATTTGGAGGACTGCAACACGTCTTTGTAGATTACTTCATTATCACTTGAAACAGATGTTGGCACATATTCTTTGATTATTTTTATGATTGTCTTTTTGCAAATATTTTTATGTATTACAGTAAGATATAACCAACTGTCCCATGAAATAATGTTTCTTGTGTTCTTTGAATGAATAATAAAATCAATTTCCCCAATTCCTTTTTTTTATTTCCCAAAATAAATATAAGGCATCTTAACATTTAGTTGCAACTTCCTTCCATTTTCTGATTTCATTTAGTATGAGAATGGAAATATTGATATAATCCAGTTGTTCCTATAATTTGCACCTCAAATTTAGCATACCATCAGTTAACATTTTTATTAATGGCTTTTCTTTTCTCCTTCATTTATGATGTTCTGCTCTTCATATGAATGTCAAAATTATACAAGCTTCCTGCAAAGACATAAAAGAGCTTGTCACCTGATTAATAAATCCTTTGGTCATTAATATTAAAATAAACATAAAACAGGGAGACATTATCATCACAGTATTTCACCACTATTATGGCAGATATCTAGCACAGATCTCAAATTAAGGAATTCTTCTCTATAGATGACAAGATCTTCATTTGCAGATGATGTTGTACTCTTTTACTGAAGTATAACCGAGAACCTCACATATAAGTTTGAAATGACTTGAAAGAACTTGGTCCAATGATCTACAAAGGGAAATCTAAGGTCATGAAGAATATCCATTGTTCAGACTATGATATGCAATTAAATGGACAACCTAAACTGTTTATCAATCAGTATATCTTTTATAGAAAAAACACTGCAAATGGACAGTAAGTAGAGATTATGATGCAACAGGAGGAGAAAGACTTCTAGATTGTCTTTTGAGAAACTGCAAGGTTCATTGAAGGACCCCAAGTTTGTCTTTTAACCAAAGGTCCATGTTTTAATTCTGACATTCTTATGGTATTATTACATGGCTACAAGTTATGGAACTCAATAAACTGAAGAGAACTGAATTTGAAAATTTCTCAAGACAGTAGAGGAGCAGGTAGTAGATATGAACAGGGAGAAATATAATTTGAAAAAGAAATTATTGAAAACTTACAAAAATCATTAAGAATATGAACAAAGATAAGTTGAGTTTATGTGGGAAAAGCAATAAATAGATGATGAATAACTTGTATGATTCTTCATATCTTTGCAATAACAAGAAAACGATGAAGGTCCTCACATCAGGTGGACTCCCACTACCATAGCTACCCATGGAGAACTTATGAGAGGACATGAATGAGTAATGCTTGTTACAGATTCATGTGAATATTTGATTTGGGGGTATCCCCTATGCAAGTACAGTGTCTTACACAGAAAATACAATAACCATTGGTTGAATTTGAATTTTGAATTATGATTCTTGATCTATCTATTTATTTTGAGGATGAAATTAAATGGTATTTGTGAAATGGCTTTGTAAATACAACATAAGATTTTATTATTATTATTTTTAAAACATACTATTCATAGAAATTATTTGCCCTCAGATTACCATCACAGTAATTTAGTGCCATCATGGATTCAAAATTCCTCATATTAGAGATCAGGGAACTAAAATTTAAAGAAGTTTAGTGTTTATTCAAGATCATATTAGAAGTGAGTGATAGGGGCAAAACTAGATATCCCTCCATAGGTGGCCTTAAAATTTAGGTTCATTCAAATTTTTGTTGAAAAAAAAATGAATGTTCCATAGAAACAATCAAGACAGAAGTATTTAGAATACCCTAAATAGTCCAAGCATGTCTTTAATAACAATAAAGGCTTACATTAGTGTAATGCTTTAGACTTATGGAGTGCTTTATTTTTATCCTCTTTTTTGATCGTTACAAAGACTGTATCCCATAATGTTATTCACATTTTACAGATGAATTTATAAGACCCAAACAAGTTAAGCAACTTGTCAAAGATTACATAGCTAGTAAGTGATGAAGCTTCTTTTCATTGCTGTTAAAATGAAATAGCTATAAACACCCAAGAGTGCATATTAACCTTCTTCTTTAACTCTACACCTGTCTTTAGACAGAGGGACTAACAGCAAGATGTGGCCAAAATGTGGGCAAAAATAAGGGAAAGACAGAAAAGAACAAAATTGTGATTATCATGGGATGAATGGGTATTTGCTTTAAGGACATTAAAATCAGTAGGGAAGGAGTATGCTTTCATGTTTAAATGACCGCTGTTCTATATGCTTCTAATGTTTATGCCATTAAATTGTGCAACCATCCTCAGCTGTCTCTCAAGAAGCCTTTATCATGATGCTAATTTTTCCCAAAATTCTATAGAGGCAAGAGCCAAATCACATCTCCAGTGCAACATCACCTACAAAGAGACTATCCACTGATCTGTACCCATTTTTATCTTCCCTCCTGCCATCCCCCTCAAAAAAAATTCCTACTTCCCTATCCCCTAATATCATAAATTAGTTTTAAAAATTCTTAGCTATGACTCTGGAAGAGAGATACGATTAATCTATAAACTTGCTGTTAGTACCATCTTCTCCCTTTTACCCCCTAATAATGATAGGTTGGTTAAAAATGAATATAGTTCACTTACATCTAATTCATCAAAGTTTTATTTTTAAAGGTCCTTTCTGCCTTAAGTATTTTCTTCTTTTCTTAAAAGGAGTTAAGAGAACTGAGCTTGAACTGCAAAAGGTTTTCATTTGGATCAGAACTGAAGAATTCTTTAGGGTACATTTGAAACTTAGAAAGAGACAGGTTCAGTAATGACCCTTCTGAGATCAAACAGAAGCATGATAATGGCAGAACTGTATAAGGAGCTGCATACAAAATACATTTTCCCTTCTTTTGAAGTTGTCACTAAAATATCTCTTACTTTCCACAAAAATTAGGGAACTCATAGAAAATAGTGACTTTGTCAGGGTAAAATGCAATTAAGAAACGGAAGCTCAGAAAACAGCGGCTAGCTAGCTAGGTGTCTGTACCAGGTCCAGATTCATTAGCAGATGCACATGCCCCCCACAGCCTCTCACCCTGAAGTAATGAGCCATGTGGAGACCAGGTTTGGATGCCAACCACATCTGTGACTATACTAGCATGGACACTGCCTGATGAAACCCTCTTTCTGCGCTCAGCAATGTTCTTTTGCTTCTTCCAGGAGGGGAAAGATGTGATGAACAGACTCCACAGCTACTTAATTTTAAACTCAAATTTCTTTAAATTTTTCAGAATATTTTTTTTCTTTTCTTAGACTCCTTCCACACACAAGGTGAAAGTATAAGCTCCCTTTCAAAGCATACATACATGCCAAGGAAAATAGTACAATGTCTAAAATGAAAAGCAAAACACACTTTAAAAAAATTACAAATTCATTAATTTTTATCATCAACCTATAACATTTTACTGAGCACCTGCTGTGCAAGACACTAGACTTTGTACTGTGAAGATACAAGGGCACATATGATATATTGCCTCCACAAGGTGCTAAAGTTCCTGCCAACCCTAAAAATTTCACTATTTTATGATTTTATAATAATATTAGCAATCCCTGTCATTCATATAGTTTTTATATGTTGAAAAGCTTTTATTTATATTATCATATATTAACTTGATTTAATTATAAAAAATAATCCCAAAACAACAGTGAAAATTAATTTTTTTTCAACTCTATTTGACATATGAGGAAACTGAGGCTGAAGACACTTTGAATATTTTTCAAGTTCATGAGTTCCTGGCAGAGAGAGAGCCAGAAATCACTAAAAATGATAAAATTGTCAGAATTGAAAAATAAATTGGTATGAGTGGAGAATTTTCTCTTTCTTTCTTAGTCTCCCTCTGGCCCAACTTCTAACCTCTTAGGAATTCTAATTATCTCTCCTAACATCAAAGCTCAGATTTTAGCTTAGTCGTGTCCTCCAATCCTTCTCTTATATCCTTCAAGTTCACTCAAAAGTTAAATCATGACATTTCTTACTAACTTTGTATACATTTTCCCTTTTTTCTTCCTCTCCACTAATGTTTCCCTTGAATTGAAAGAAGTACAGATTCCTATCCTAGGCATATTTCATATGCACTCATCCTTGACTCTAGGAAACTAGTATGGAAAAAAGTCTTGGGGCTCACCTCTCATTCCTGGAATTTACTTCCTCCTTCCTTTAGATAAGGAAGCTTTGTTGTTACTTTCCTTTATCTTCATACCAAGTATGTACTGACTCTTCCCAATATCCAGCCCTTAAACCCTCTTATCCTCGAATTATCTGTTATAAATATAGCTATTCACTGACCATCCTTATAATGGTTTAATATTTTTATTACTCTGCACAGCATAAAAGGCAGGTTGGCATAGTGGGTAAAGAAAGAGCTGATCTAGAAATTAGCAGAGTTTCAGTTCTGCTTCTGATAAGCACTGGCTGGGTGATTTTTGGAAGGTCATGATCTATCAGTTCCTCAGCAAGACTCTAAGATTCTATCAAAGTGGGGAAATAGGTATAAATGCCTTTGTGGAAGTTCTCTCACTGAGAGTACCCCAAAAAGTGAAATCATAGGTCTCTCTCTTGTCCCCCACCATAAAAATAAATAAATGAAATGTCCAACATAGTAAAAGCACCATGATATACTGGATAATGTTCTGGGTTCAGAGTTAGGAAGACATTAGTTGAACCCATCTCTGACACTTAGCAGCTGTGTGGCTGGTAGAGTCACTTCAACTTCCTGTGTCTCCTACAATTTCATAGGATATATTTATAACTAATTTGTTTATTTTTTCCCCATAAGTAGAATGAGTTCTCACATTGAGATTTGACCACAAAGAGAAAATAATAGATCATTTGAACATTCATATATGTGTAATATAATAGTGTCAGGGCATACAGTTACACATATGAATTGTTCTTAGATAGAAGGGTCAAGTTCTTTTTTTTAAAAGCTTTTTATATACAGAGCATATGCATGGATAATTTTTCCAACATGAAGGGTCAAGTTCTTAGATAAAAGGGCTCTTGATACTTGTGCTCTATAGGTTATTGTTCTATGTCCTTCCTTCTCAAAGAGGACCCTGACATCAGGGAGGTAATGCTGTGATATAAAAGTGAATTGGATTTAAGTGAGGGAGGGCTATTTGAGGTTACCTGCCTCATTTTCTTTTTCCACAGGAGCCATCTGGGTCCAGTGGCCAGATATAGATCAAGACAACTGGACATGATCCTGGATAGAATGAGAGATCTTAGTCTTTTTAAGCTAACGTCTTCAACAAGTCTCAGTTTGACTGAGGCTGTACCCATTCAGTAATTAATATTAAGTAGTAATTGAAGCAAAGAATCTCCTCTTTCACCTAGTCCAAAAAAATCTAAATGAATGTATTAATGAATTCAGGAGGAGAAGACCCTCAGGATTTCTGGACAAAGCAGAAATGATTGCTATTTACATTTAATCTGAATCCCAAAAAATGACCAAATGGAGTTCTGAGACCTATTAGTGGCCAATTAGAATCAGATTGATTTTGGTTTAAGGCTTGGTCCTTAAGAAAGAAATCTAACCAGTGAATCCCAAGATATTTTGAGAGGGTTCAGAAGTACAAAGGATGAAAAAATGCTTTTAAGAACATCCGGAGGTAAGGGTATGCTTCCCTATGTGAACAGAGGAGAAAGGGATATAAAAAGAAAAGAAGAGAAGGAAAGAGGGAAGGAAGAAAGAAGAGAAGAAAAGAAAGAAAAAAGAAGGGAAAGAAGGAAGGAAGGAAGGAGGGGAGAGAAAAAGGGGGAAAGAAGGAGGAAACAAAGGGGGAAAGAAGGAGGGAGGGAAGGAAGGAAGGAAGGAAGGGAAGTAGAGGGGAGGAAGGGAGAAAAGGAAGGAAAGAAAGAAAAGAAGGAAGAAGGGAGGAAGGGAGGAAGTCTTCCAACTGGCCCATTCCAGGCCAGCTTTTCTCACAGAGATTGTTTGTCCTTCCTTCTCAAAGAGGACCATGACATCAGGGAAGTGATTCATGACATGCAAAAGAACTGGATTTAAATGTGTGAGGGCTATGGGATGTCACTTGCCTCACTTTCCCCTCCACAGCCATTTGGATCCGGTGATGAGATATAGAGTAAGTCAACTAGAGTGGTCCCTGCATGAAATGGGAGACCTTGAGTAGCTACACCAAAATCTTTCTTATCATGGTCCTTCCTTTTAGTGCTCATGCTACTGAAAACTTAACACACTCCTTTCTTAGTGCCCAAAGGCAGAGATGTCAAATACATAAATAACCATACTTAATAGCATGCTAATTAAAATGAAATTGGGAAATATTTAATAAAATAAATAAAAGAACAATAAAACATAGGTATTATCAATATATGATTTTCTAAGTCATTATGTACCTTTATATGCAACAGTAGTAGCCCCCATTTCTATTTGAGTGTGATGTCACTGATTTATAATGTCATTTATAAAATCTTAATCTGTAGCTGTTCGAGGCTCTTGGTGGGGGAAGGGAGGAATAAAAGATGTATAAGACATGACTCCTACTTTTTTGAGGATTAGAAATATATAGACATGAAATAAGAAAATACGTAATTACTAAATACTAAATTAAGTACAAATGTGCCAAATTAAGTCTGCATATACTTAGCTGTTACTGGAGCATAGAATAGGGAGGGATCCATTGTGGATCAGGAGAACTAAGGTGCATCTTTCTGCTTCATGGAAAAACTTTGATCCTACTACTTGTCAGGATCTAGTATCAGTATGTAGTGTTACTTCCCTATCCCAATTCTTAAAAATCCCCAATTCACTCTTTCATTTCTTCTAAGAGCTATCATTCACTTTTCCCCATACTTTCCTCCACTGAGTGGAATGATCCATTCACTCATAGGACCAAAGGATCATAGATCCTAGAGCTGAAAGGCATCTCTAATTTAAATCATCTCATTTTAAAGATTAAAAAAAAAAAAACTTAAACATAGGGAAGTTAAGTGACTTGTACATATTTAAACAAGGAAGTATATAAAAAGTGGAATTTGAACCCAGGGCCTCTGAATATAGAAGCAATCCCCTTTCCACTGTAACCTTCATAATTCCCATTCTTTAATGTGAAATTCTGGTCTTTTCTCAAGGCAGCTTTCTTTGAATAAGACAGTAAGACACAAAAAAGACTCAATTTTGACCCAATCTAAACAATGCTTCTGGAGGCCAGACAGGCAATCATCTACAACGTTGATGTTGTCCAAAGAATGTGTTCCTGGAGTACAGTCTTTCCTTATCACAAAAGGAAGCAAAATTTCCATTCCATACTCCCTTTAAGTTACTTGAGACTAGTGATGATTTCCATTTTTTGTCTTTATTTCTACATGGTCTAGCATAATTCCTTGAGCATCATGTTTAATAAATATTTGTTGATTGACTGATCTGACTCAGCTATATATGTGTAAATCTTTTCTATATTCTCCATTTTATAAAGTAAGAAATTGAGGGTCCGAAGGATTAAATATTCAAATATAGTTGATAGGACACCAAGGAATGAAATCTGGAACCTTGATTTCCTCCCTATGTCTAATCTTTCAGTGACAAACATGAATCAAGAATATTCATTTATTATAGATCAACCATAGACTAGACAAAGAACAATCACATTGAACACAATTTCCTCAAAAAGAAAGGAAAAGATTATAAATTGATACAAAGGGTTGATGATCAGCATGATAGAAAGGTTCCAGAGCTGATCAAAATGGAATGCTATGCTTTTCATAATCATGGCGGATCATTTAGTTACAATAGAAATTTAGGGTTTAATTCTCAGCTTCTGTGGAAGAGAATTTTCAGCTACATGTTGCAGAAACTCCAGAGGCTTTGCTCACCACAGGTGTTTAATCATCAGGGATGCTCTAGGGAATATGTAGACTCTGGCCTGGCCTGAGTCTACAGATGGGGAAAAGCTGAGAGGGGAGAGCGACAGGTTAGAAGAGTATCTAAAGCTGGACAAGCTCCAAAGAAAATCTCATCTTTCATTTCACACCTTTGCTATTTGCTGTCAGTCTCTCCCCAGAAAGCGTTATTACTTTGCAGAGCTCAACGGGGGTTGATCGGCAGCCTCGAAGCGGCTCCTCAGTGTCATTGCTGTGCCGATGGACTTCTTCATTAAAACCGATGCCACAGCTCCCCAAACTTATCGTGCATAAATATATCCTCCTAAAAAGAGAAGAAACATATTCCCATCCATGAAGATATTACATCTAAGAGACGAAAGAAAAACCTGTTAATTGAGAATCACACTTGTGTTAATTATGCAGATGCTAAAATAATGAAACTGAAGCTCCTTAAAAATATAATTACCCACCATACACTGTTTGAGATTAGGCTTTATCTCCCTGTGTTTAGTGCACATGATCAAGAGAGAACCAACAAAAGAATCATTCCTTGGTAATTTGGGAAATTGGGACACACATGGGTTTGAAAGATGTTTTTAAAAGAATCCTGCCCTGGAAGGAATCATCACAGGTATTTTGCAAATTATTGCATCTAACTATCTACCTTCTTTGCTTGTATGATTCTCCTCAAAGGTAACTGGGAGACTCCTTAGTGAGCTATACTTCAAAAATAGTAAAAAGAGCAATAAGGAAGCTAGAATTCTTATCACACTTTCTTTCTACCTTTCACAAAGGTTTGGGAGCAGGATGCCACACAGATTACTTGGGAAAGGGCCAACCTTGTACACAGCTGACTGCATATATGGCAGATTCAAAGGGATACAGAAAGACCCTCTTACGAAAAACAATGTAATCACAATATCTGTAATTTTATCATTACTGATTCAAACCTTTGGATTCAAATATATCCCCCTCTTTTAAAGTCTAGACATGCCTAAAAAAAAAAAAAAAAGTGAATTTAATTAGTCATCAACCATGACCACCTTTCTAAGAATATATCAGTTCTTTTCCTGTCTATTACATGACAGTTAACTGAAAATAATGCAAATGAAAAACTAAGTTGTCCTGCCCATCTATATGGTCTGCAACTGAGGAAGTAGATCCAAAGGTGGAAGAATTTCAGAGCATAGACAGTAGCCTGAGGGTATAGAATTTAATTTAAATCCTATAATAAATGGTTCCTGAACAGCCAGGCAGCTTCATGAAGACACTGGTCACCCGGGCAAAGGATGTAGAGAGGAGAAAAGTATGCTAAAGAAACAAATGAGTACCAACGGAAAATTTCATGCACTGTATGATCTAATCAAAAGAACCCTAACACTCATAGATCTTTCCCTAGCTCTGTCACTAATTATACTTCCTTGAACATACCACTACCTTCTCTGTGATTCAAGATTAATAAACCATTTCATGAACTTTGGTAGCCAAAAAAATAAAAAGAAAAAAAAATCACCTGGTAGCCAACACGAATGATAAAAATCTGCATTTAAGTACTATAGATTATGTACAGAAGAAATATAATCTATCAGTAGAACTGAAATTAGAGCCTTTCCAACAAAGTTGCACTTGCCAAGAGCTGATATCACAGGTATAGTCTTTAATCCACTGATAATGGCCTTCTAGTTCTTCCATGAGCTACTTCACATATACAGTTTGCTTTTTATATATTTGTTTGGATGTTATCTAACCCATTAGAGTGTAAGATCCTTGAAGGTTAGGACTGCCTTTTAAATCTTTTTGTATCCTCAATTTTTCAATGTCTGGCATATCATAGAAGCTTAATAAAAATTTGTTGATTGATTGGTTTGAAGGAAAGGGAAAACAAAATAGGATTATCTTCCCTTCACAATTAGTCTTAGAAGACTTCAGTAGAAAAAGGAATAAATCTGATTGAGTCTTAATATGTATACATTAGAAATTATAATTATAAATGGACCTGAGAATTATTTAAGGCCATTCTAAACTCTCAGGAAGGTTGGTTTTGCTTTCATGATATTGGGAAAGCAGACATGGATAATTGCTACCTACCTCCATTGTCTCCTTCTTGCTACCAAACTCATTTTAGGAGAAGCAGCTTAATGTAATGGATAAAGAAATACTTTTCTTGAATCAAGAAGATATTCTATATATTCTAGTCCCACTTCTGACATCTGCCATTTATGTGACCCTGAAGAGAGTCACTTAATCTCTCAGTGCCGTTAGGCAACCATCTAAGTTGCTATTCTACAATGTAAGTTGTGTCTGACTCTTCATGACCCTTTTGGGGGTTTTCTTGGCAGATATTAGAATAGTTCACCATTTTCTCCTACTGTTCATTTTACAGATCAGGAAACTAAGGTAAATGGTAAAATAACTTGCCCAGAGTCACATAGCTGATAAGTGTCTAAGGTCAGATTTGAACTCAGATCTTTCTGACACCAGACTTCATACTCTAATAGAGCACTGTGTCATCTAGCTTAGACTATAGAACAGTAGAGAAGTATTTGTACTATCTCAACAGTAGTTTCTTATATCACATACACACAAAATGCCAGATCCAGATCAACTAGAAGGCTATAGACATTTTTTGAGTCTTTCATATGGTGTCCTTATAAACAAGATTGAGTGATAATAACAAGATTATATTATAAATTTAGAATAACTTGATGACCAGAATTTTTAAAAATGGACCATGGATCAGTGTCAACCTGGTCAAAAATTTTTAATGAAGTCTCTTAAGATTCAAACATTAGCCTTCTTCTGTTCAACATAAAGGCATGGATAATATGCTTATCTCATTTAAAAGTGAAACAAAATTTCAGAGGATAGTTTGATTACTGGATGATAGAAATAGAACAGATCAGAATCTCAACAGGTTGAAACTAATGAAGCAACAATGTAATTGGATGAATGCAAAGTCCCTATACTTGGGTTCAAAAAATTAGGTGCAAGAGAAAACAATAGAAGAGAAGTATTAGGTAGATGCCATTTTGGGAAGGAAAAAAAGGCTATATTTTTGGTAGACTGCAAGTTCAATGGAAATCAAATGTGTGATGAAAAAGCCATAAAAGTCAATGTAATCACAGGAAACATAGTATACTCTATGTACCATGCAAATACACCATGCAAATGAAGTGATGATCATACTACATTCTGTCCATATTGGGCCACATCTGAAAAATTATATTCAGTTCTGACTGATATATTTAGAAATAAGATTGATTAGCTAGATAAAGTCCAAAGGATGCAAACCATAATGATGGGGAGACATTAAATCATGTCAGATACTTCATAAGGATCAAATGAAGGACTAAACCTCAGACAGAAGATAAGTAAGGAAAATTTGTCTCAAACTTCAATGAGTACTATACATTAGTTTGTGTTATTTATCATTTTGCTAATAGTATGGAAGCTGTTGGCACTTCTATTGGGGAATATTTTTCATATGAGAAAATAAATTTCATAATTTCATAGTCATGTTTTAAATCAAAAGTCAATATGACCCAGCTCTGTCAGCTCTCTTTTCCACCTAACTTCTGATTCTGACATTTCTAAAAGCATAGTTTCAATAATGTTGTGGACAACAGAAGCACATTTGAATAATTTTTTAGTTTTCCTAAGCTAACATCTCTGAGGATGAAATCTCATTTTGATGTATAAATCTTGGCATGTTTGTTTAATATTATGTAGGAATTATGTGGTCACATTTTGAATGTGATAGTACTTTGAAAGAGCAATATTTAAATAAAAGATACTTTCAAATCAATCACATTGGTTGACTGGTTGATTAGTTGATTAAATAGACTAGTCAATATTAAAATATAACAAAGTGATAAAGATAGCAAAACCATGTGTGAGTTTACTCTGGATAGGCATCTTGGGGAGGTATGCAGAGGGGGCTGAATGAGTTTTAAACAGGGCTTTGAAGGAGGAAAATCTTAGAGGAGAGGAGAGAATTATAAATAAGAAAGACAAAAAAAAAAAAGGCACAAAGCTGAAAGTAGATTTTTTTTTCCTGCTCAATTTTAATTAGTTTCAGGAAGAAGAGAACAATATTTTAGAAGTTTATTAATTAGGATCTCAGGGTTTTTTAAATTCTTTCATGAAGGATAATTTCTTGTTCATTTAGCTCTAACCTTGTACCTTCACAGCAGTTTTTATTATAGAAAAATAGTGAGTGGTGATAGATCTCTGCTAGGAAAAGCAAGACCTGTGCTATTCATCAATACTTTCAAAACCCTAATATGTTTTCTGTTAGCATTAAGTAGAAATGATAGTAGTAAAATAAAGCATACTCATTTGGGGGGAAAAGACTCAAATGGACACTAGAAATAAAAACCTTACTCTGGTAAATGCTCTATGATATTTGCCCACATAACATAATCAAGCTTTGTCCCTGAATTTATATGGATAATGCATGCTATTTGGAAAAAAAAAAAAAAAAAAACAACCTATCTCTGTATAAAAGAGCAGACCTCAGCAAGCATAGTAAACCACTTCTAAATGGATATCAGAACCAGCTGATATATCACACTTACAAATATACAAATAGAGATTCTATAAATAGAGCATTCATCAGTGGGAAAAGTAGATGCCCACAAGTTTCACTAGAGGAGTTCACACACACACAAAAAAAAAATACATGTAGCTGAGGCAACTAACAATTTTTGGTGCTACCAGGCTCCCTGAAGACCTCTCAAGATCATCCTTGAGGCAGACAGATAGATTCTATTAGCAAGGTACATCATCAGATCTCTTGGACCTTTTTATGGAGGGACATGTGGCTCTAATATTTGATCATTATCTCCACATCTCCACCTTCAACTTAGCTGAAATCGTATTCTAGTGTATTACTATGCTCTTTAAGAATGAACAAAAAAAATAGATAAATCTTAAAAATAAATTAATAATTTTTTAAAAGAATGAATCATAACCCATACCCCAGCATTAAATGATGCTTGATCCTAGAGTTTGCAATGTCTCTAGAAGAATTCCAGGACCAGTTAAGAGAGTCTTGCCTCCTCTCATAGAGCAATTGTGCATGATTTACCTCCTTACCTAGACTCTGATCCACTGGATCATTTTATGGGCTACCCATGTATAGAGGGTAGGAATTGCAAATTTTCTACAGAAATCTTTCTTCCTTACTCTAGGAAGGAGAAGATAGAAATTTCTTTTATCCTTTTATTAAATTCATAAAGAGACACAAAGGGAAATTTGAACAGCAAATTCAACAACTGGATTCTTTCTCCAGAGATGGCTAATTTAAAGTGGAACCCAGCTACCTTTTAAAATTAGACCATAAATGGTGTAGCTAATTCTTTAAACTGATGTGTTTGAGTTTAGTTGTTTTGTCTAATGGCCAATGCCCTACAATGCCATCAGGTTGACTGAAGATCTTCATAATAGTTTGTTATAGGGCTATTTGTGAAAACTTCTTTGCACTCGGCTATCAAGTTATTTAGGGAATTCCCTGATTTATTAGAAACTAATCTATCTTGTTTACATAAAGAAAAAGTGATAAAAATGATTATAAAACATTTGTGAGAAATTTAAGCTTTAGAAACCTGGCAATGATTATAAAATTACATGGAAGAACAAAAAATGGTGATCCAAATACTCCTTAAATATCTATAATAAATTGATCAGAGAAATGCAAATTAAGACAACTGTGAGATACCACTACACACCTCTCAGATTGGCTAAGATGAGAGGAAAAGATAATAATGAATGTTGGAGGGGATATTGGGACACTAATACATTGTTGGTGAAGTTATGAACTGATCCAACCATTTTGGAGAGCAATTTGAAACTAGCTCAAAGGGCTCTCAGACTGTGCATATCCTTTGATCCAGCAATGTTTCTATGGGACTTGTATCTCAAAGATATCATAAAAGAGGGAAAGGGACCCACATGTGCAAAAATGTTTGTGGCAGCCCTTTTTGTAGTGGCAAGAAACTGGAAACTCAGTGGGAGCCCATCAGTTGGAGAATGGCTGAATAAGTTATGGTATATGAATGTTATGGAGTATTATTGTTCTATAAGAAACAATCGGCATCATTATTTCAAAGATTTCTAGAGAGACTTACATGAACTGATGCTAAGTGCAGAACCAGGAGAAGCAAACAAGTAGAATCTTGCAACAGCAAGATTGTACAATGATCAATTTTGATGCACATAGATCTTTTCAGCAATGAGATGATTCAGGCCAGTTCCAATGGGCTTGTGATGAAGAGAGCCATCTGTACACAGAGAGAGGATTGTGGGAATTTAGTATGGATCACAACATAGCATTTTCACTATTTTTATTGTTGTTTGCTTGTATTTTCTTCTTTCTCACTTTTTCCTTTTTGATCTGATTTTTCTTGTGCAGCATGATATTTGTGAAAATATGTATAGAAGAATTGCACATGTTTAACATATATTGGATTACTTACCATCTAGGGGAGGAGGGGAAAATTTGGAACACAAGATTTTACAAGAGTAAATGTTGGAAATTATCTATGCATAAGTTTTGAAAATAAAAAACTTTAATTAAAAAATATATATCTAGTGATAGAAAACTTATTTCACATAATGCTAGTCCGTTTCATTTTTGGACAGCTCTAAAATGGGTTTAAATTTGTTTTCCCATAGTTTCTGTCCACTGTTTCTAATTCTTCCTTCTGAAGCCAAGAAAAATATAATACTGTCTTTAAGGTAACAAAACTTAAATAATTAATAAAAGATACAAGTTTCATTTTGTTTTCTAGGTTAAACAAACCCTGTTATTTCAACAGAATCATGAAAGTTCATTCAAAATGAAAACCGTGATTGATCAAGTTCATCCTTCCATTCAAAAAAGATTTGACTATGAAGTAATAAAATGATGGTAGAGTATAAAGATCACTATACAAGCAGGTAATTTATTTAATAAACATTTATTGATAAATTAATCCATGTAAGTTACTGTAATATCTTCTATAAAAAGTACAAAGATGACTAAAGTAACATCCTTGCCCTCCCTGAAATTAGATGAGTGACATACTTAGTATGTACTAAAAGTGTATCAGCTCTTGCTTTTCTGTATTTTTTTGCACAAAACCAGGATTGTTTACATTGGTAGATCCAAGCAGCAGTGCTTTTACAAGTTATTTTGGTTTTAGGTTTTTTGGATAAGGAAATCAGACTGTGACTTCATTGATATGGGGAACCCCCAAGGAGCAAATTCCATTACTGTAAATAATTGCAAAGCACCTGCTCTGCAACATATAGCCGTAGAAATTTGCCTGGAACACTAAGTTAAGGATATGCCAAATATTAGCCAGAATATGTCAGAGATCGAACTTAAACCAATATTTTCTTAATTCTGGCTCTCTATCCATTGTCCACACTGCTTCTATGAGAAGTAGTTAATAAGCATTTATTGAGAGCCTCTACTGTATATAATATATTAGGCACATGGAAATGTGCCCCACCACATCACCCCAAAAAGAAGTAATAGGTCCTACCTTAGAGTATAGACTGTGGATTCACTTTTGATACTATTTTCACTGCTCAATCAATCAATAAATTTTGTTAAATATTTATCCAGTAAAAAAGATGTGTTGTATCACTTAAGTGTTCTCTACCTCTGGAGTTTCTAATAAGACCAATCTACATGATCATCAATACAAGACAGCAATTCATATTTATAAAAAGTTTAAAGATTTGAAAAGCACTTTCCACACAAAAATACTTGCAAAGTAGGGATTTTTTTTCTCCATTTGATAGATGAAGAAACTGAGGCTCTCAAACATTAAATGATTTGTTCAGGCCATATAGTAATGAGAACTTCATGAGTAGAGACAATATTGCTAGAGGAGAACAGATAAGTTAAAGATCACTGCAGATTTCGATTTTTCAGAAAAGATTGACTTAACTTTGATCTTGAAGAATGAATAGGTCTTATGGTAAAGGAAAGGACTGAATCCTTTAATGGAAAATCCTAAATCTCATTCATATAACTTTTCCTAATATGGATGATATATTTCTAGACCATGTATAGAGGGTAGGAATTTGCAATTTTTCTACAGAAATCTTTCTTCCTTACTCTCGCCCAAAGAACAAGCTGACCAATTGTCTAGGAGGTTGACACCTTAGGTGAGGGGCTGGATTGAAAGATCTCTTATGTTCCTTTCGTCTTGAAGAAACTTAATTATTATACACATTTCAGAGATGGACAGATCCCAGGGAACTTGGAATCTGACTCTGTGGCATTGGAAATGACTCATTCTTGGCATTTTCTCTAGGTGCAACCCTAAACAACTGTATCCTAGACAATACTCCATTCTCCTAAGGGTGAAGGGGAAAAAAACCTATCTCAGTTTTTTTTTTTCTTTTCTTTTCTTTCTTTTTTTTTTTTTGTTGAAGGTACTTTTCTTTCTCTCCCTGAGAAACTTTATTTCCCTTTAAGAGTGGCCTCAAATTACCACTAATTTCCTCCAAGGAACCTGTTCTTTGAAATATACCATATAGCATTTTCTTTTCTTTTCTTTTCTTTTTTTCTCTTTATAACACTGGCAATGCGTTGGCTGTGAACATGTAAGTAGAGTTGCTTTTGAATGCTGCAAGGTAAATGCAGAAAATGACAGCTTAAATGGGATCATTATAGCAGATGTGGGTATTATCGGAATGCTACCAAAGCCTTCTTTGCAAGGCAATAAAGTCTTTATTTTTGCTTCTGATGCCTTGCACCTTTTCAGAGAAGCTGACAACCTATCATTTCTGACTTTTTTCCCCTCATTTTCAGCATGAACTTAGAGACCACGTTTCTATCTTAAGTTGCAACCTGTTGATTAGTAGAAAAGGCAAGAAATATATACAATTCCACCCAGAATAGTTATTACCTGGCAGCACAACAGTGGGGTCTCTCAGCCTATTCAAAGACATTAAGTGTGAAGAAGTCACAACAAAATAGTTAGTTCCTCATATATCAGGTGGTCACAGGGTGAGAGTTTCAGGGGGAGGAGAATATACTCAAGGGAACAGGTTCATGTCCTTGTTTTGAAGGACTGGGACTATAACATGCAGAGAGAGATAATATTATTACTGTTTGAAATAATGTAAGAGATTTATGTTTTTTTTACTGAAGCTTTCTAATAGCTTTCTTCCATGAGAGGTAATAAGTAGGTGTTATTATTTACATTTTACAGATGAGGAAACAAAGTCAGGGAGGAAAGTGATATACTTACATTCTTACAGATAACTGATGTCATTTTGGAAATCAGATCATTATTGATCTTTCCATTAAGTATGGTGTTCCTAACGTGTTGTCCATGATCAAGAGACATAGAAACAGAGATTATATATACATATATATATATATATATATTTGTGTGTATATATATACATAAATTTTATTTCACTACAATAGGATTCATATATATATATATATATATATATATATATATATATATTATAATGTGTATATGCATAAAATCCCTGTATTTCAATATAATGGGATTCCTTTTTATTTCTATATATTTTATTTTATGCAATTCACATTGCATTATTCTGAAATGTAGTCCATTGGTTTTACCAACAGGACCCATGACATTAAATTGTTTAGAACTCCTATTTTAGGGCATGATACCCTCTTTTCATGAAAAAAAAAAAAATAAAACTTGTGCAAATTGTCTTCATAAAGTCAATGAATTAAATATCCTGTCAATAAATGTTAAATTGAACTTAACTGGTCTCTTATATTTTCATCAGCCACTGACCAAAATCAGCAACATTGTTACCGTATAAAAAGTATTTTATAACTGGTTGAGAACATATTTTGCATAGAGCTTGATACTAGTAGATTTAGAAGCGATACACAAGCACACATAAAAAAGAAGTCCCTGTTCTTGAATTGTCTGTTGATTCCAACAATAGTTAACTCATTTATGCAATATTTCCTACGGACAAAATTCTGTGCACCTAGGGACTGTGGGGTATTCTAAGAAGAATAAGATATGGTCCCTGCCTTCATGAATCTTGCAGCCAAGTTGGGAAATATAAGTATATATGTATTAAAAGGTATTTACTAATATAGTGCAATTTACAAGAAGCAAGTAAATGACATAAAAAAATTAAGTACTAGAAGGGGTTAAAGGATGGAGAGGATATCATGTGTCACAATAGCCAGAGATGTTTTCATATAAGAAATAAGGCTTTAGATAGTGCTTGAATGACAAGTATCACATATCTATATTTGTGGAAAGCATGGGGAAAGCATTTTAGGTAAGAAGAATGGCATGAACATAGCTAGAAAGGCAGGATTGTTCATGTCATATTCAGGATTCAATGACTATTAAAAATCTGAAATAAATAGTTTTAGCAAATATATTTGCTTTAATCAGATAAGACTGAAGATAGAAAGGACAGTAGGAAGCAAAAGAGAGGAAAGAAAAGAGGAAGAAGAGGCATAGCAAAATCAGTATCTTAAGCATAATATAATTTTTAAAGACTCCAAATGGTGGAAAACTATTTGTAAAGTTACCCATTCCTAAGCTTTTTAAATTTTATATAGCCATTTCTTTCAATACTTACAATGTATTTTTACCATATGATATCTTATGACAGAAACATTCAAGTATTTCTTGAAGTTCAAAACTCTGTGAATCCATTGTCTGGCACCAAATGAGAGTTAGGGAAGATGACAAAAAGGCATTCCCTCCCCAAAAATAAAAGTCACTTTGACTTTAGAGATATGAATATTCTCAGTGAAAATATTTACCTGGATCTAAATTATTAATATGATAGCCCTTTAATTCTATACACCTTTGGTTGGTAAATACTTGACTACTGGCTACATCAAACAGTGATAGGTACTATATGTGGTTCAGATCTTGTAGTCATAGGGATAAAAGAATACATAATGATCAACCACTCTAACTACATATGTTTAGAACCACAAATCAGAGTCACAATACAATTACTATTTTCAAACCATGTACATTGTGTCTGTTCCCCAGCAGCCAACAGACAGCTCTACATCATTATCTCCCCTGCTTCCTTGGCTACCGGGTATTAGCATCATGTCTTACAATTGTGGTGACTAAACCAATTAAAGTACAATTTAAACAAGGCACTCATAAATATTGTACTGAGGTGGTATTGACAAGTCTAAACATTTAAAAAAATAGGCTAAGGCTTCCAAAAATAGGTAATCCATCTTAGGAGAGAAGGCTCCATGGAGTGACTTCTGCATTATGAATAAATATGCATAATCAAAAACGGGAACCCCAGCTCAAATCTCTTTCCTACTCATTTGATATACCTCTGCAAGTCATATCCATTTTCATATAAACAGCACAATAATAAAACATCTGCATTACTAAATAACACTACTATGTTCTAATTTCTTTGGAATGGCATGAATAAAATCATTCTTCTCCTGTTTATTAGAATTTATTGGTGACAATCCTTTGCAAAGCAGCAGAAGGTATAATTAATTCTGGTACAACCCTAAGTTGGATATAGAAACTCAACAGGGCTTACTTTTGACTTAAAACGATCCATCATTTGATAATAAGGGGGAGATGCAAAGAAGGAGGGAGGGAGTCTCCGTAACTTTAGTATAAAATATCATCACCACATCCCATGCAGTTAATGTTTATAGACAGATATGTGTCTATGTCTATATACATATATGTATACATATGCACAAACATATACAGACACATATGTACACATACATATATATACCCCATAGTCCTGTAATACAATTTTACTTTCCTGGTTTCAGTGTAAAGCTTTAGCAGTCATGTTTGCAGTGAGCGATAAGAGGAAGGGATCAAGAGTCAGATTTTGTAGAAAAGAATAATTTCATTAGAATTAGTGTTTTTTAAAATAGAGACCTCAACAATTTGTTACCAGGATTCTCCACCAAACTAATATAGTAGTCTACTTTTCAACAAATTATATTCTCATAGGACATCAGATAAGTTTGGGTATTAATCTTTTCAAAGTCCTATAATGTCATTTAACATATCACATTAGAAGTATGTTGATGCTTCTTGTCTATATGCAATATTAGATTGGTACTTCATTGTATTGAAGAGATGGTCTTATGCTAAAAGTAGGACATCGGATAAATTCTTAACTTACTTTACTGACAATTTCAGCACTAGCAATGAAGAGGAAACACAGTGGGGCTCTGCTATTTTGGACTTAATTCTGATTGACATAAAAGAACTGGCTGATGATAGGAAAGTGACAGGAATCTTGGGAGAAAGTGACCATGTAACTTCAGAAAATGTAATATAGAGGAAAGGAGCACATAATATTGAAGAAAGGCAAAATAAGGTCTGTACTCTAGATTTTAGGAAAGTAGATTTCAAAAGATTCAGAGAAAAGATGTGATTCCATGGTCATAGACTTTCTGGAAATATAGTACTTCTATTTGAAGACATTGATCATATTCTCCCCAAGTCTCATCTTTTCTGTGGTTACATTCTTATTCCATCCTCCATTATCTGCAGATGAGAGGAATCCTGAAAAGAAATGATACTGTTTAACCTGGAAATATTTAGTTTAGGATGTTTAATGACTTGGGGTGTGTAAGATATAGCTGTCTTAGACGATTTGAAAGATTACTGTTTGAATAGATTAGATTGATTCCTCATGGCCCTAGGGGATAAAACTAAAAACAGTGGCTGTAAATGGAGGATGATAGACTAATTTGGGATCTAACAAAAGATGATTTTAAATTCCTCATCACTGAGTGGTCCATATGGATTGAATGTCCTCTTGTTAGGAATCCACCTTCACAGGTATAAGCCTTTCTTTTGTACACAAACCCAAGCTATTGAGTTTATTTATGTGCATAGGTCTTCTCTATTTGTCCTGCAGTTCTGAAGCCCAAAAGGGAGTTCAAAAACTTGCCAGGCAAATACACAGAACATCACTACAAGTTACTTCATGAGATAGTAATCTCCTTGTCACTGGACACATTCATGTAAATAATAATTCACATTTACATAGCAAATTTAAGGCTCAAAAAGTTTTCTTCACAATCCTATGAGGTAGATAGCCTGAATATCATAATCTCCAATTGACAACTGAGCAAAGGGAATCTCAGAAACTGATGACCACAGTCACAGATCTAAGTAATCAGAGTAGGGATTTGAATCCAAGTCCCCTGACACTAATTTCTGCACTATTACCACTGTAATAAAATGCCTCCAAAGACTAAATGGTCCCTTGTCAGCAATTCCATAGAGAGATTATTTTATTAAGTACAATGTTGGATAAAATGGTCTCAAAGGCGTCTTCCAGTTCTAAAATTTTATGACTGTACATGTCCGAAGGAATCATTAAGAACTAGCTTAATCCAGTTATCTTAGTGTACCTGATTATTCTATTCATTATGAAAACTTGATTGCATTGAACTTCAAGGTAATTAATCTAGGGTTCAATAATAAAGTATTATGACTGGCAAAAAAAAAAAAAAGAAAGAAAAGTTTGCCATAATAGCTCACATATCTCTAGTACCATAAGGTTTATAAAACTCTTTCCTAACAATGAACATTTGAGGGAAATGCTTCAAGTGTGACACCCACTCTGAAAAAGTATAGCAAAAATGTTTATAAAACATTCTCCCCAACCTTGAGGCACATGTGCCAGTGTTCACACAAGTGCACACACACACACACACACACACACAGAGTTACACAAACATTTTCACACACAGAGTGTTTCTGGGAATTGAGCTCATACTTAAAGTACCTTGCTAGTGAGGCTAGAGAAAATGTGGGCCCCAAGGCCCCACTTGCAACTCTTTGAAAGTTGTTTTCTCTTTAAATATGCCCCACCTAGTTTGTCCCAAAATGGAGTCAACAAAATGGATTAACTAACTGACTCCTTCCAGGATTCATTGTCTATCAAGTCATATAGTGCTAGATGGATCAAGGAAGCTTTTCAGCTGTTGCATTCCCTCTTATCAGGTTCATTTGTTGCTATTCCTGGCTCTGGCATCTATTGGGTGGTGACTTTAAGAGCTACTCTCCCTGGTTACTGGGCTATTCAGTTCCTATCTCAGATTACTAATTCAAATAGGTTCAGGAAAAAAATACAAAATCAACAGAGACACTGTGGAGTTCTTGTGGATACATGATGGCTAGATGGGGGAATATTTCTTGACACTCTCTCTTTCCTACTAAATAAACCTTCTCCATTCAAAATCCATAAAGGAAGAAAGAACAAGATAGTCTTCTTGAAACTTTTACATGTAAACCCATCTCTGACTCAGCCTCTCCTACATTACAGTCTTTCTGGGTTCCTAGCCAACCAGAAGATTCTTCGTAGTATCCACTCCTGAGTTACTCATAACTGGAAAAGGGCTTATCAAACATTTACATATTATATTAACCATGCGGACAACATTGTACATATTTTGAAGAGTTATAGGGGTCAAAAAGGAAAGGACCACCTAAATGTTTCCATACATTTGAGTGAAATACATGATCATCTCAAGGGAGGAGATGGAATACAAATTATTCTGCTGTTTAATCTAGCAATGCATATAGATCATAGATTTAAATTTACATAAGTTTTCCTCAGGTATACTCCTTATGACAATAAAGAGATATGTCACTATTTATTCTGATTGAGCTTTCAAAGAAATGAGAAAAAGGCTGCTAATTGCTTCTCTTACCTAAAGAATGTACATAGTATGAAGTTACAAAGAAAGAAATAATGTATTCAATTTGAAATTCATAAGGAATATGAACACATTTCTCTCAAAAGATAGAAATTGGGATGATTTGAGGAACTAACTCTGAAGTTACAGAACCACTTTCAAGTACATAAGTAATCAACCAAATAACAAAATAGCAAATTCTGGGATATAAAATTTATCAAGTGACCCACTTGCAGCTCTATGGCTTAGGGAAGTTGGCTGGGACCACAATGACTGATGGGAGAGGATTTATGAACAGTGTCCATTGCCTATACATTATTCCCCAACAATTGACAGCCTAAATCCTTGACAGTAAAATGAGCAGGAATGATTTCAGTCACTTTCTGTCACTCTGGTTGCAAATCTTTCAGTCAGCGAGATCTGCAGGCAGCAACAAGGGAAGGGGAGGAAGTCCAGAGAAGCAGTCACTATTAGATGTGTTTCCTTGATAGGATGTCAGTGAGTATAAATGAGAAAGTTAATATTGATTGAACCCTGCCCCCTCACAGTTTATGAAGCACAGCACTAGGCCATAAAGAGTTTGAAAGGCACTAGAAGGCTTATGTCAAATTCCTTCTATTCTCTAACTTAGATTCTCTAACAACTTTAAAGACAATGACAGAGTTCAAATTATAATATATTCAAATAAGCATAATAGCAGTAGCTTACATTTCTATAGTTCTTTATGTTTTTACAAGTTTCTTTTTCTCATGACAATCCCAATAAAGGGATAATTAAAATGCACCCTAATATAAAAGACTGAGAAAAATGAAATGGCTCAGCCAGACATAGAGTTCATGCCAGAGTTTCTGATGTTCTGACTTCCTGAACTTCTCTTGAGATTCTAGAGGTACTGAAAACTACATAAAAACAATTAAGTATTGATCATATGAACCAAAAGCACATAGAAGAGAATAAAGAGTAAGAATAGCAAACTTCTGACTACTGAAATTTCTTTCAACTGAGGGCATTCCAGAGTAATAACACCTGATTGTCAGGTTCGGAAGTGAGGTGAAAACAACCACAATCCTTATGGCTACTTATTCTATAAACTAAAAACTCAATCTTATCATCATCATTATCACATCGAGGTGCTGTTAAGATTTTTCAAAGAATTTTTCATACATACTGTGCCCAGAGGGCTATAAAAACTGCATACTCTGATCCAGCAATATCATTACTGAGTCTGTATCCCAAGGAAATCATAAAGGAGGGGAAAAGACCCATATATGTAAAAATGGTTGCAGCAGCTCTTTTTGTGGTAGCAAAAAAATTGGAAAATTAGTATGTGCCCCATCAGTTGGGGAATGGCTGAACAAGTTTTGGTATATGAAGGAAATAGAATATTATTGTTCTATAAATATTAATGAACAATCTGATTTTAGAAAGACCTGGAAAAACTTAAATGAACTGATGCTGAGGGAAACAAGCAAAACCAGGAATGCATCATACACAATAATAGCAAGAATGTGTGATGATCAGTTATGAAAGGTTTGGTTCTTCTCAGGGGTTCAATAATCCAAAACAATCTCAAGGACAGAAAATATCATTTGCATACAGAAAAAGAACTAAGGAGACTAACTATGAAGCAACATATGCTATGTTCACTTCTTTTTTTTTTTTTATCTCTCCCATGGTTTTCCCCTTTTGCTTGGATTTTTCTCTCCCAACATGATTCATAAAGCAATATGTGTTTTTTAATTAATTAATTACATGTTTAAAAATTTCCATACATGATTTCATTTCAGTTCCACATTACTCCTCTAAAGTAGCTAGTATTGTGATTTTTGCTTTATAGATGAAGAAATTCATGCTCAGATAAGTTATCAAACTTGGTCACAAAGTTGGAAACTATTAGAAATATCATTTGACTCCTTATCTTTCTTGACTCCAAGCCTAATATTCCTCCAATGATGCTATGTTGCCCCTGACATGAAAGGTGTTCAAATAGAAGAAACCACTATCTCTACCATCCTCAAAGGTTCCAACCCAAGGGTGAAAGTTTGGAGTTAAATGCTAAGCTGTAGAATTATCTAGTGGTGGGAATGATGAGTTCAGAGTGCTAGCTGGTCAATGATCATCAGAATTGCATTTTTTCAGTAATTCTCTGCTTTCTCTATTTTGCAGATGGGAAAATAGAGGCCCAAAAAATATATATTTTCTAAGATTATTCAAGTAGTAAATGGAACAAATGAGCCTAGAATTCATGTCCTTTGGCTCTAGACCCAATACTCTTTTCTACAATTCTTTAGCCTGGGAAACTAATTCTATAGTCAGGCTTATTGCTGCTGCTTCATTCATGTTTGCCTTAATTTTTACAGTCAAGAGTTTGAAAATGTATGAGTAGATACACACATATATTATGCATAGTATACATGCATACAAACATATGTGGATATATACATACACATACATATGTGTGTATGTGCTCTTAGATTACTTGGAGTATTTGTATTTTGCTAAAAAGTCCCCTAACTAGAACAAATATTTTCTTCTTTATATAGCTTTATCTTCAAGAATTGTGATGGAATGGAGGGAATAGTGGAAGAGATTTGTTATAATTTCATTTATGAAAAGTTCTCTATTGTCAGCTATGATGGTCCAAGGGTTTTTCTCCAGAGGAAATTTGTAATGAATAATCATTTTAAGATTGGGGGGAGGGGAGATACTCTTCAATTCTATTCTCTCCATCAGAGAAAACTTATGAGTCCTATTCCATGAAAAATTAGTAGAACGTCAGTTTGCTATGATGCAGATCATTAGAAAGAAACCAGCCTGCTCGTTTGAAATTCTCATGCTCAAAGAAATATTTATATTGAGCAGTGAAAGCACAATTTTAGGTTTCCAGGGTTCAATACTAAAAATAATAATGAAAGTGATGTTTATCTAGGGTTCTAATGTTTGCAAAGGGTTTTATGTACATTAGTATCATAGAATTATTAAGGGGCAGTTAGACTGAGCAGTGGAATATTGTTGGGCCTGAAGTCAGGAAGACTCATCTTCCTGAGTTCAAATCTGACCTCAGACAGCTGTGTGACCCTGGGCAAGTAACTGAACCCTGTTTGCCTCAATTCCTTCTCTGTAACAGAGCTGGAAAAATAAATTACAAACCATTTCAGTATCTTTGCCAAGAAAACCCTAAATGGATTCACAAAGAGTCAGATACAGCTAAACAACAAAAAACCATACAATTAGAATTTAGAGGTCTACTGAGTCCAAGCCCTTCATTTTAAAGATGAGGGAACTGAGAAATTTACACAAGTTCCCAGGGGGTAGAGGCAGAATTTGAATCTAGGTTCTTAGACACTAAAATCATCACAACTTAGCACAGCACAATACTGTCTCCCTTAATCTGGGAGGGGGGGGGAAGGGAGAGCAAGTGAGGAGGAGAGGAAATAACATATATTAATAATAATAATAATAAATAAGTACATAAATTATAAATGGATGTAAATAAATGTAGAAGGAATGGCAAGAGCTAGAAAAATTTAGAAGGATGGGTAGAGAGAGATGATGTTATTCTCCAGCCAGCAAGAATGCATCAATTATTCAGCCCCTACTGTGTGCTGAACAATGTGTTAGTGGCTCCACAGGACACAAGATAAATTAAAAAAAAAAAAAAAAAAAAAAAAAAAAAAAAAAAAAAAACCCAGCCCCTGTTCTAAAGGATATTATAATCTGCTGAAGACACAAGAAAAAATAATACTCAAATGAAATACTAAATAATATTAGGTGAGAGGGGTTGAGACAGTGAGTTCTCTTGAGGGTAGGGAGCATGCTAGTATGCAAAAGACCAAAGTAGAAAGGTCTCTCATTGAATGTGAAAGGATAGAAACAGTTCTCAAATGAAATGCTTAGCATTCGCAGCAGGAAGAACATTTCTTTGCATAAAACTGAGAAGATTGACTCAATCTACAAGAATTTACTGGGTTCAAGCCCTGTGGTAGTTATGGTGAGAGATTCAGAATTGTTAAACCTGGTCTCTGCCCTCATGAGTTTAGTTTAATTGGTGAGATAGGAAGTAAACACATGAAGATAATAAATCAATCAACAAATATTTATTAAGTGCCAGACACTATGCTAAGCTCTGAGACTAACAAACAGTAGAAAATAATATGTAATAAGTCCCCCCAAAAATGACATTTTTTTTAAAGTGTTATAAAGGTCCCAAGATGGGAGAAACAAATTTCAGGTATGGTGGTCAGTAAAAACTTAGGATCAGAGTGAGGCTTTGAATCAAAAACAGGTTAACTACCAGGGAGGGTGAAGGAGAACTAGGGACTGGAGAAAGTCTTAATTATCTGGCAGGGCTTGTGGACAAAAATCAGTCAGTCAATAAGCATTTATTGACTCCCTGCTATGTGCCCCACAAAAAAGGGAGGAATATTAATATGGTCTAGCAGTGGTAAGGGCAGACTCATAGCATGAAAATGTAAATTTGTAATGTGCCAGCACAGCTCAATATCTTCATCATCTCTTCTATTGAATTGAGCTGTTATATGAAATATGTCTTTATAATATGGGAGGTATGTGATGTTGATTAGAAAAACCTATGTAATATATAGTGTGAGGATTCAGTCAATGTTTATTCATAAAAATAATAATATTGATTTGGGCCTAAGGATTTTAAAAAATGAATATTCCATGTAAAAAAAAAGTTAAATATATTAATGTTGAAAGAAAATCACTCTATAATTATTATTCCATATGTTACCAATTTTGAGAGAAAATATACATTTCAATATTTCAAAAGGCTCATGATTTTATCACTGTTAGTGCCTTTTCTCTCTAGTATATTAAAAGCCACACTTCAGTAGATAGCTTTTGTGCATTGCTGTGGCTACATTAAAGCTAGGATGCTCTGTGATCTGCAAGGCAGGTCCTCAGACAAATAGTGCATCATGGGACCCATACTTAGAGCTTTTGCTTTTCTCAGGACAACTAGAATTCCCATCCTGTTGTCAAAACTCTTGGGAATGCAGTGTGTCACCTCTGTGCCACAGTAGCCATAGATGCTGCAAAGCATCAATGTGCTAGGTATAAGAGAACTGAACTCAAATTTTACCACAGACACTTACAAGCTGTGTGATCCTGGGGAAATCAGTTTATCTCATTCAGCCTCAATTTCCTCATGAGGAAATCGGGATAATAATAACTCATATGCCTCATAGAATTGTTATAAGGATCGAATGAGATCAGATTTGGAAAATAATTATAGTATTCCTTGAATATTAACTATTTTTATTATTGTTGTTGTTAATCTAGTGGCCAGCCTTCTTTTTTATTACAGTTGTTGTTCTTATTGTTGTTGTTATCAATCTAGTGGCCAAACTTCTGATAACGAGTCTTCAGCACTTAGAAAATCTGTCCCTCAGATGACAGGCAGGATTTATAATCACATTTTTTACACTGAACAGTCCTGGGATTATAGCAAATGACTATCACAGTAGTGATTATAAAAATACCTCAATACTGGTCATGGAAATCTGGCTAACAGTAATGAATTCATTCTGAATTAAGGACTCATTAGCCCAGACAGCCATGGACATGTACAGAGTATACACTAAATTCCTGATATCATAATAGTCTCTCACAGCTGGAAAGTTTCTCTAGTGTTCATCAGGTTTATTTTTTTTTCCCTTTTATAAGTTTCATCAAATTATTAAACTATTTACATTATTTCACAGTAATGGGATGAATCAATGCACCCCAAGGAGTTGTGTGGATTAATAATACTGGCTGCCCTTACTCAGGACAATAAAATGAGAGCAGGTAGAATCTAAGTGTATTGTGTTCCCCCACTCTCTGGATTTTTTTTTTTCTGCCTGTTCTTTGACATCTTCAGAAAGAGAAGTTCCAGCACCACCCCTCAAATGCACCATTCCTTATTACTCGAAACAGAATTCCTCAGATTTTTCCTTTAAAATTTTAATTTTCCAAAAATTTCAAGATTGAGTGTATTGCATCAAATGTATTGTTCTGAATTTATGTACATGTACTATTTCCTCTCTTTTTTTTTTTTTAGCCTAATTCTCTATAGGCTGGCAAATGAACTGAGCAAAAAAAAAAAAGAAAGAAAGAAAAGAAAAGAAAAGAAAGAAAGAAAGAAAACAGTCTCTGTCTAGAGAAAAGATTACTGGATTGAAAATAAAGAGGCCTGGGTTCTCATTCCTAGATTTCCCACAAATAAGATATTAATTTGGCATATCATCATAGTACCTTGAGTCTCAGTTTCTTCTGTAAATAAAGGGTTTTAAAATATTATGATTCTATCACATCTTGGTATATTTGCAAAATTATTTAACACTATTGATTCGTTTAATATCCAAATATAGATAGATAGATAGATAGATATAGTGTATGTATTTATACACACCTATACATACATGTATATGCATGTGCACACAGACATGTGTGTATATAAAATCTTACTGCCCTTCCTGGAGCACATGTTCTAGAATAAGAGTGAAACAAACATATGAAATCATAAAACATTTTATTTAATGAATGAAAGGTTGCGATGAGTTCTAATACTAAAACTGAAGAGATAGCATTGGAACAAAGGAAAGGAAGTCACATTTTCAACAGTAGATTTGTCATGCATTAAAACACTAAGTCTCATAAAACCCTCCAGATCTTTTTTACTTCAATCAGTCACTCACACTGTACTTAAACTTTTTTTTTAACCCAAGTTATGTCATTTAACCCTATTAAATTCCATCTTTTTAGAACTGGCCTATCATTGTAATTTGAGATTTTTTTTAATCTCATCATCTAATGCATTGATTATCTTTTCCAGTTTTCCACAGATAAAGATAATAGAGTGGAACCAAGAAATGAATTTGTATATGGAGAACTGGATTCAAATCCTAGCTTTGCTGTTTACTACCCAAATTGACTTTGGTCAAATCACTTCATATCACTGGATCTTTTCCTTATCTACAAAATGAAGGTATTGGACTAGATGTTCTCTAAAATCCATTTCAACTCTAAATCCTTTGTCTTTATATGATAGTGGGAATATTGCCCAATCCAAGTCCCAAAGATTCTTCCTAAAGGAAAAATCAGGCAGATGTATTGAATTTATAGAAGCTTTTTGCAACCATAGTAGATGTTTTTATATATCTGAAAACTTATTAGAAAACTGGAAATGTTCCAAATACATAGTAATCGCTTTAAAAAATTCATGTTGATTGATTAATTGATAGACAATCCTATCTGGATTTTAACACATTTCTTTTTCTTTTTCTTTTTTTTTTTTTTTTTTTTTGCAAGGGGTGGAGCGGGGAATGGGGAGTAGGAGGGATGGAAGCAACTTGATTATATGGTTATTCAGAGTGGGTTAATTTTTACAGTGAAACTTTACCAGATTCCAGACCAGTATCTAAGAATGGTTTTTCTAGTGGCCTTCTGTTTTGATAATCCTGAGTCTCAATGGCAAATGTCATCACTGTCTGGAGCCTATCTCCTCTTAACTGCTTTCTTCAAGGTTCAAATTCCCTTTTCTTCCCATTTTGATACCTGTGCTGAATCACAAAGGAAATTTTGTTTTTGTTTTCAAACTAAGAATCACCTGTGGCTTTCATCTTCCTTGCTGAGCCTCAAAGAATGACTTGCCTTAGTTATGAGCTCAACCCATTTCTCGACATTAATCTTAATGACTTATCCTCAGATGCCCCTCCCTCAATTCCCCTTGAAGTGATCTCCCAGAATCCTGACATAGGAGAAAAAATTACATTTAATTACTCATACAGACAGATTACCAGAAAAGTAAGAGATGAGACCTTTTGTCCCAGGTAGTCCCACCTGCTTTGCCTTGGTTATTATGCATATGTTATTAGCATAGACCATATGTAAGACTCAGATCTTTTCTAGCACCACTGGGTAGTGATCAATTTTTTTTCTTTCCAGTGCTATATTATACCCAAATACTATCAATGGGGACCTACCAGGACAATCTCCCTGATTTTTTTGTTCCCTACATAACTAATATTCTTGTAAGTGTGAGCACAAAGCAAGATATCTACATTTCTTCTCCTAAATGTTACCTAGACTAATGTGTGACAAAATATGTCCTTTTTAGATCCTGGTAAACCTGGGGTGGTCAGAAAATGGAATTTTTTTTTATTGGGTATTAAGCTAATCAATCTGAATAATAAAGAGTTTCCTTATACAATGCATGGGGATTAGCAATTTCTGAAGTGCTAAAACATCATAAAATATATTTAGCACAAAAATTTTATTGGACTTAATTTCATCTTTTGTTAATGAACATATACAGAAAGCAATTCAAAATCTTTCTGTATCTTGAGGTACATAAATTCTAGTCCATTGACTGCTAGAAAATTGAGTTCACTAAAATTTTTTATTCATTTAATTTATTCATTTATCAAATACTTACTGAGAATAGATAGATCATGAGACTAGTGAGTTTGCATAGCTTTCCCTCACTTAAATCCAATTCACTTATAAGCCATGATCTCTCCTCCCTAATGCTATAGTTGTCTTTAAGAAAGAAGGATAGACAACAACCTGAAGTAGTGATGAGATTGAAGTAGGTATCAAATAATGAAATTGAGGTAAACAATTGGCACCAAATTATGATATTGATACAAATACCAAATTTGGCAACTGAGGAAGATTCACCAAATGATGATGTTGAGGAGAGCAATTTATACTAAATGTTGGGGTTTGGTCATGGGATGAATTCACAATGGCCTTTTTCTTTGCCAAAAGATAGATTTATTTATGAGAAGAGGTTATAGACAAAAAGAAGAGATAAAATAGGCACCAGGAATAGTAAATATGAAAAATTTGGAAGAGTGTATAGTAGCATATAACTAACTATGGAAAAGACAAGTTCCCCAGTGGAACTCAAAATAAGCCAGTACTAAAGTGGAAATATGCCACTAACTGGCAAGCTAAATCCATAGAGAAGTTTAGCAACTTAAAAGAATTAGCTGTAGCTAGGAGAAAAACACCATGAGGCATGGGGGAGGGATGAGAGGAAAGACACCAACAGAATACTATGGTGGTCTAATACAAAAAAGATTCAGCAAACATGATGCAGATCACAAACAGATTTATAAGGGAAATGAAACCTTGGGGCTCTGTTTTCTGATTGGATAAAATAAGGTGTGGTTACCAAGACTTCCACAGGGGTAGTAGGACTGACTGTAAGGTTGAGCTGATCCCCACCAATGCAATTCCCTGCCTTCTTTTCTTTCTTCTTTCCTCCATTATTTCCTTTTTCCTTCCTTTCTTCTTTGTTTCATTCTTTATTCCTTTCTTTCTTCCTTCATTCCTTCTTTTCTGCTTTCTTTCTTTCTTTTCTTCCCTCCCTGCTC
Source organism: Sarcophilus harrisii (assembly GCF_902635505.1). Lineage (NCBI taxonomy): Eukaryota > Metazoa > Chordata > Mammalia > Dasyuromorphia > Dasyuridae > Sarcophilus > Sarcophilus harrisii. The sequence goes on along the minus strand of NC_045426.1, from coordinate 372,710,475 downwards.
TTACTCTGTTTACATAGGGAATCATACCCTTACCTAAGGGTACTCTTCCCAAAGAAATATAAATTTTGATCTCTGAAATTGAACAAGATACCTTGAGGTTTACAGATTAGATTTATTTTTTTTCATGGACTATTCATTAAACCAAAGTGACTATGGCTTTCATTGTCTGACCAACAATGGGTCCCAGACCAATCTTCTTTTGTCATAAATTGTTATATAAATATCAAATATTGTTATTGGCCATCTATACAAATGTTGTTTTTCCCCCAGAAGAATGTAAGTTCTCTAAAGCAAGACTTTTTTTCCTTCATCTTTGTATCCCACAATTATCTATACTTTTGATTATTTAATTCTCTGTATTTTCTCCATTTTTGGTTAATCCAAGTTTTTTAGATATACAAGCTGTATCATGCCTCTGACAGCTGATTTTGTATTACTCACCAGACATTTCTGACCTTTCCCTAAATTTAGATTTTTGAGCTCTGGCTTGTTCTCTATCCCCAGCTTTAGCAACCTATGCTGTGGAGGACATCCAGCCCTTGACCTATTCCAACCCTTGTGATCAGCAACATTATACAATAGTCATAGCATTATACATCAGCTGGACAGATATCATTTTAGAAAATTTGTTAAAAACAAACTTCCATCCCAATATTTGAGAATTGTGCCTGATCTTAGATCATGTCTAGGGAAAAAATATTCAATACAGTTCTTGTCCTTAAGAAATTTATTATCTAGTGAGGAATTTATGACATGATCTTCTTGAAAGCAGAGATTATTTTGTTTTGTTTTACTTAATTAGTTTGCCTTTCTTTAAATTCCCAATGCTTACCTCAGTTTTTGGCACATAGTAGGGACTTAATAAATACTTTCTGTCTAACTGGCATAAAAAAAGAAACAAGATATGTATTTTTGGAAGCTGAGAAAAGATAATCAAATATATATGCCTTGTAGCATATTCAGTACAGTTCAAATTTTCAAAGTAATGAGAGACTTCTGTACTGAGGAGGGGTTGGCTATGCCTGTAGATTTTTTCAGAACTTATGTTTTGCTCTCAATCAAAAAATGAAAGGGATGGGGTTGGGGGGAAAAGCTATATCATCTGTCACTACTCCAATATCACTCTCACTCCTCTGTGAATTCTCTTTTTGGGAAGCCAGATGCCAGGCAGTCGATGATATTTTTCCTGTAGCAACATCATCTGCTCTTTGGCAGCTTCCTCGGGCAAGTTGTGTTGGCAGAGGTAATGTCGCCTCCAGGTCTGACTCTGTCACATGCTGAGGCCATTAATGGGTGTGTGAGCCTGTCAGCTCTGGCTGGACGCTCTTTTCCTTGACTTCTCTTTGTGCTCCTAGAACTTGGACACTTTAATATTTTAAATTCTTTCTCAATTTTAAAGAAGTCACTCACCAATCATTTCTCTGACTTCTAAAAAGAAACTTTCCAACAACAAAAGGATCTTCTATGTGTCAGTTACTGATCCTACCCAATATCAGAGTGAACACTCCTTTCTATTGCCCACTATCACCACAATATCCCACCATCTTATAATTAGTCCTTTGCTATACTCATTTTGTGACCTTAGGAATACAATATAATAAGCCATAGGCAATTATGTAAATAATTAATCAGGAAGAAAGGGAAGAAATATCATGTTTATAATAAAGTAGTTTGCTCAGTTGAACTTTATGGATCAAGTTTATTAAAGAAAAAAAGATTTAAAAATACATACATTCCTACATTTGGAAAGTCCAACCTTCCAAGTCACCAATGCCCAGTGAGTAGGAAGGTTATCCTCCATGCTGTTGCCTTAAAAGGTTGGGGACATACCAAACATCCCTTAATTTTTTTAAATGCTTTTGCAATGCCCTATTGATCTTTTTTTTTTTTTTGCCCTATTGATATAAACTTGTCTTAGTTATGCTAATATTTTTGCCCTCTGTAACTATTTTGGGAGACTACTTATTGCCTAGATTATGACATAAAATTAAGTTGGCTATCAGTATATGTTATGAATACTGCAAATGAATACTATATAGATAATAATTCAGACATTCCTGGTTGAAGTAAACAGACTATAATCAGGGAAATCTGTGATACTGAAATAAATCTGGCAAATGGGCAGATTGAGGGATGACAGGTAGGTAAATCTAGTTCAGAATCTTCTTTTTTTTTTAATTTATTATAGCTTTTTATTTACAAGTTATATGCATGGGTGATTTTACAGCATTGACAATTGCCAAGCCTTTTGTTCCAATTTTTCCCCTCTTTCTCCCCATCCCCTCACCCAGATGGCAGGTTGACCAATACATGTTAAATATGTTAAAGTATAAATTAAATACAATATATGTATACATGTCCAAACAGTTATTTTGCTGTACAAAAAGAATTGGACTTTGAAATAGTGTACCATTAGCCTGTGAAGGAAATCAAAAATGCAGGCGGACAAAAATAGAGGGATTGGAAATTCTGTGTAGTGGTTCACACTCATTTCCCAGAGTTCTTTCGCTGGGTGTAGCTGGTTCAATTCATTACTGCTCTATTGGAGCTGATTTGGTTCATCTCATTGCTGAAGATGGCCAGGTCCATCAGAATTGATCATCATATAGTATTGTTGTTGAAGTATACAATGATCCCCTGGTTCTGGTCATTTCACTCAGCATCAGTTCGTGTAAGTCCCTCCAGGCCTTTCTGAAATCATCCTGCTGGTCATTTCTTACAGAACAATAATATTCCATAACATTCATATACCACGATTTATTCAGCCATTCTCCAATTGATGGGCATCCGCTCAGTTTCCTGTTTCTGGCCACTACAAACAGGGCTGCCACAAACATTCATGCACATACAGGTCCCTTTCCCTGCTCAGAATCTTCTAAGTAAGGAAAATTAAGGTAGGCTTCATGCATGTTCAGTGATAAACCTATCGAAGTATATGGAGAAATGACACAGAAAAGGAAGGTATAGACGAGTGATGATTTGCATCATTTAAGAGAACAACCAAGTTGATGATATTACAGACCCATTTGAGTATTTTAGTTTAATCTTTGGTGAAAACTATTTCTTTTGATTTACTGACTTTTCTATCTATTCCTCCAGTGGGGAAAAAAATTGCCTGAGTTTCCTTATAGAACAGGAATGAAGGAAGAATCTGTGGTACTAGTTATATTATCTTTGAGCTTGAAATGTGAAGTTTAAAGGTGATGTTTAGAGGAAGAAATATTCTCAAATATTTGGGGGGTTGGGGGCAGGAGAGAATGTTGCTTATCTTAACAACCAAATTCAGCAATGATGGAAATATACTCAACTTAGGTGGAAATGTCCAGCATAGTATTAAGAGAAAGATTAGATCCTTTTGGAAAGTTCGAACTTTGCAAGAAAAAGTCCCTTTGGTGTTATTAGGAAAAATGAAAAAAGTTTAAATAATATTGGATCTCCAGTGAAAAGAGAATAGGTCTGATTTGTATCAACTGAAAGAAGCATATGAATGATTGATAATTATATAGAATCAAAGAAAAGGAAATGCAGAAACATTTTATTTTAATTTGTTTTTTTCCAAGTATTCTTTCCAACTTGAAAGAGATAGAGACCGAGAAACAGAGAGATGCTTAAGTTCAATTTGGAAAGCACAAATCAATTTTTCTCAGATTTGATGAGTCCTAAATAAACTGAAAAAGTATGTTCCTGAAATGAATCTTTTAGACATATGGAGATAAGAGAGAAAATTCTGACACACAAAGAAGTGGCTGTAACCTCGATATCTTTCCTGATCAATCTATTTTTTCTAGTACAACATGGGAAATACAAAGATATATGTGACATAGTTTGTGCTACTGAAAAGCTGAGTGAACAGACAACATACACACACACACACACACACACACACACATACACACACACACACACACATATACACAGAGGGCTATTTAATGTTAAGCAGCATATTATTAAGTGTAAGAAGTGGTACTAACAATAAATACAATGGAAACTGAGAGAAAGAAAAGAATAATGTAGCTGGAAGTGGCCATAGAAGCCCTAATAGAGGAATTAAAACATGAGCCAGACTTGAAAGAATAGAAAAATAGGAAAGAATTTCAGATGAGAGTACATAATTATGAATGGGAGTGGAGGATAGAAATGAACATGGAGAAGACTTAATGGATTAAGCCTGATAAAAACAGAGGGTTCAACATTAGGGAGATGGAGGCTGGAAAAGTAAGCTAGATCTGGGCTCATGTAGGTGTGGGTGTATAAGTATATATATATATATATATATATATATATATATATATATATATAAAATTGATCATAATTTCTTATCCCTAAAATATGAGACTGAGGTGAATATTTTCATTATAAGGAATATATCATTTTGCTAATAGTGCCAGTCATTAAACAATTATGTTTCCTTCCTTAATAAAAAGTCAAATGTCCTTTTCTTTGGTATCAATACCAATAGTTTTTCTTCATTTTTGGTCACCCTGGAAATAATACAATGAATTTCAATCCCATGTCTTTGAAGGGCTATAATAAACCAAGAGGGAAATGAATTTGAAAACCCATTAAAATACCTTCACAATGTCCTTTGAAGGCCCAACAGATTCCTCCAGTGTTCTGCCCTGAGTCTAAGACCCCATTCCATATAGTTTGAATTAAAGAGGAAAGAGATACTAATGATAAAAATAAAATCAGATACAGCATTGCCCCCTTAGCCCACCGATCATACTTTCAAATAGGCTGATCACTTACAGTAGAGGTTATTTAGAACAAAGTGGAACTTGGGAGTCCATTTATTTGAATGTATTTCCATTTCAATCACTACACTTCAAAAGTGGCTTCTCCTTCCCGTCACATAAGGTGAATCGATGTGATTTTGAGAACTTGCATCAAGAACTCCTACTCTGCAAGGGCAAAGATGGGTGGGAAGAGGGCTTTTTACAGTCCCCCATCCTTACTATGAGATGTGTGTTTCAAGAATCAGTTCTTCATTTCTCACATCCACCCCTCCTCTATAAAGATATCAAATTAGACTGAATATTTTTTCCTTTTCCCTTTGTGCAAAAAAGAAAAAGAAAGAAAGAAAGGAAAAGGAATGAAGGACTTTTCTTAAGGGTGATCATGAATATTTTGTGAAATTTTCTGATTTATTTGACATAGTCATTATGAACAGCTATGGTCAAAGAATTCATTACCAAAGAGCCTATTGATGATAAGCCTCCATGTTTTTTGCTGTACTAATGTCAGAAAGTAAACAAAAAAGAAATAAGATTGCGGAGCCAGCATATTTTATTAAAATGCATGCAATCTTGAAAGTTCTAGAGGAAGATTCCTTGGGTAAACTCCCTGCAATAAATGGGTTTAACAAAGAAAGACAAGAATCAGAAAGGGGACAATCATAAATGGGTATTAATTAGAATTCCTGGAAGGAATTATAACATTAATGAGATCACAGACAGACACCAAGTCATGGTAGCTTGTCATGAATGTGTAATGTTTGCCAAATTATAGGGACATATCTCAGAAGGTTGTTTCCCACACCCTCACACAAAAATGGAGTTATGTTTGTTTTTAACCATCTATGCTTTCTTGCTCAGTAGCCTAAAGTATAACATTATGCATTTGGGAGCTGCCTGCCTAAGATCAGGACTACTAACAAACCTGATGTGCAGAGTGTTATTCAACAAAGGGAAAATTCAACAAAGAGTAAAACACACATTAATGAGGCCTAATTTCAGATTTGTTTTCTGTCAGGTATAAAATCAGCTGAGCCATTTGTACTACATTTGGATAGAAAATGACCTATCCTGAGTTTATTAAGTTCTATTTATTATTTTCAAATTATTACTGGAGAAGCAATGTGGGTATGGTATGTAACCTAAGCCAAGAAGATTTGTTCAAATCTCCCCTCACATCCTTACTACCTATGTGACCCCAGGGAAAATTATTTCATCTTTCAGTGCCTTAGGCTACTAAAGCCTTAGTAGCTTTCTAAGATAATAAATTACAGAAAATGTGTCTATCATTAGTCATCCAGTGCTTAGCACAGTGCCTGGCACATAGTAGGTCCTTAAAAAATATTTACTGCATTGAATTAAATCATAGACTGAATTTCCTCATCTAGGAGCTGAGTTTATTCATGAAGTCAAAGGTACAGTTCCTGCCCCTTTCCCTGAAAAAAATATAATTACCAAATTACACAACCAAAAAGAGTCTTAGAGATCCAACTCCCTTTCATTGCTTCAATAATATTACCAATTTTCAGAGAGGCTGGGTTATTTGTCTGAGGTCATGAAGTATTAGAAGCTTATCTGATTCTGATGAAGGTGGTAGTAGTAGATAGAAGAATGGAACAGTGGAAAGAGTGAAGACAACAAAATCTTTTTTTTTTTCCAAAAGCTGATTGCCACTTAATACTTGTGAGATTTTCGACAAGTAACTTTACCTCTCTGAGCCTCAGTTCACTCATCTGTGAAGTAGGAGGAAGGGGTGAATTAAATGACCTCTATGGTCCCTTTCAACTCTACAACAATAATCTTGCTACTCACATTATTTTAGAACTTTTACACCTACTAAGAATGTGCCAGAATACAGAATGCTAATGATTATCCTAGAAGAGGAGGACTTACATAAATTTCTGCCCAACCTTTTCTCTTCATTTCCCTCACTAGCTAATTATTGCCCTAAAATAATCAACCTTATCTACAAACCTGCCCCATGGCTATCAAATGATTGTAAATTGCTTTGATAGTTATAGCATTTCCCTCTCCCCTCCATGGCAGACTTCTTCACTACTTTCTTTTTTTTCCTTTTTTTTTTTAAATAAAATAAAACAGAACAGAACAGAATGTTGGCATGTGCCCAACAGAATATCATAAAGGAGTCAAAATATTTAACAATTAATTTCCAGCTCAAGAAAGGATATATAAGAGTAGAAGAAATTATATTCATGAGTGTCCATCTTTTGTTTTCTTATAGGTTTTTCTTTTGTTCTTTGCTGATTAATTTTGTTTAACTTTATTCTTTTTTCCCCCTTCTATTCCCCCCCCTCCCTCAAACAAGCTATAGTTAAACACAGATATATTTAATAGATATATATATATACGCACACATACATACACACACACACATACACACCTGCCTCTCATGTATATATATATATATATAGAGAGAGAGAGAGAGAGAGAGAGAGAGAGAGAGAGAGATTCACACCCATCCACAGACCTACATACATATACATATATCTATTATACACAAACATGGAGAAACATGCATACATATCTCTACACACTATACACACTATAGAGATACACATTATCTCTGCTAATTTTTCTACTTTAATTCTGCTTAACTCCCCTTGCCATTACTTAAACTCCCCCTACTCATGAATCTTGAATCCCTTCCTTGTCTTTTTTCCTCACCCTTTGCATCCCCCTCCACCCATCCCTCTCCCCTTGTTTCTATATAGATTTTAGATGGTATTATATCTTCATGGCACATATGTAGTGTTGTCTATTTAATTCATTCCTAATGTGAGTAAGTTTTCAGAAGTGTGAGCCCTCTTCCCCCATTCTAATGCCTCTATTTTTTTTCTTCCTCTACACCTTAATTGTATAAATCTTTCTTTTGAGCTATCCAGTTACTGATGTAAATCTTAAATATATGTGTACTTTTCCATGTTATATGTTAAATTTTCGATAGAAATTGGGTTTGGTTGAAAGCCCTGAAAATCTGCAAGTTTGTTGAATGCCCATATTTTTTCATTCAACATTATGGATAATTATGTAGATGTAATATTTTTGGCTGCAGCCCTAGCTTTTTTGATTGCTAATAGATATGATTCTAGAACCTGCAGTCTTTTGATTGCAGCTCCTGCTAAGTCCTATACAATTCTAATTGTAGTTCTAGTATATTCGAATTGTTTTCTTCTTGTTTCTTGAAAATTTTTTCTTTGACCCGGATTTCAAAATTTGACAATAATATTCCTATGTGTTTCCCACAAAGGATCTCTTTGAAGTGGTGCTCAATGTATTTTTTTTTCTATTTCTACTTTCCCCTCAAGTTCTAACACTTCAGGACAATTTTCTTGTATTATTTCTTGGATTATTGTGTTAAGGCCTTTTTTTTTGGTCACAATTTTCAGGAAGTCCAATTGTTCATGTTTTCTCTTCTTGATCTGTTGTTTTTCTGATAAAATGTTTTACATTCTGTTGGAATTTTTTTCATTTTTATATTGTTTTGTAATTTCTTGATTTTTTATGGCTTCAATGGCTTTCCCTTGCCTAATTCTAATTTGTAAACAGTTATTTTTATCTTTAAGACTCTATATCTCCCTTTCTAGTTGGTTACCTTTTTGTTCATGATCTTCTTTTTCTTGAATTTTTTTTCTTTTTTACTTTTTGATATCTTTCATTTGGTTTTAAAAATTCTTGTTTGATTCTTTTTTAAATTCTCTCTGGACAGGGAGCCATTTAACATTATTCTTTAGGGTAGAAGAAGCTTTTTTCACTTGTGTTCTCCTCTGAAGATGTACCCTAAACTTCCAGATTCCCAAAATAGGTTTCTATAGGTTCTTTCTTCTTTGTCAATCCATTTTTTTTAAAATGAGAATTGTTAGTGTAAGCACTTCTAATCCTGGGGTGGAGGGATGGTATCCCTAACTTCATTTCAGCTCTCCCCTCTGACCAGGAACCCCAAACTAAAAGCTCCATTCTCCTACCAGCATCATCCCTGTCCCTCTGCTTCTGTACTCATGAGTGTGTTGGTTTCTTCTCACCCAGGGCCATGTCTCTGCAGCACAGGTGGGCCTGGCATTCCTAATTAGCAGAGTTTCCCTCAGTCTTTCTGAACTTAGACCCCACTTCAGCTAGAAGTCCAGGAAGTGAAAGTTTCTGTGGTTCCTGCAGAGGCTTGGGCCAAACCCAGCTTGCCCCAGGCATCCCCACTTGGAGTTCCTGCAGAGCTAGCCCAGAGGTGTTTGAACTCCACAGGGATTAATCATCAGCCTTTGAGCTTTCTTCAGATCTTCTCAGGTTATATTTGGAGTACCCCTGTTCTACCCCAAATCTTCTTGATTTTTTCACCAGTCTATGTTTGCTCTGAGGTTAAAATTTGTTCTATTTGTGGGGGACATCTGGAGAGTTTGAAATTTACTGATCTACTCTGCTATTTCCCCAGAATACTATCCATTCTTTCTTTCTATCAATTTGGTACCTCCTCTCTACCTTATGTGTGAGTCTCATCTTTTCATATCTCTCCACCCTAGGAAGCCTTAAGGGTTAGAAAAGAATTCATTAATGCCTGGGAATTCTACCAAGATGCACAAAACTAGCTAGTTTGGAGCCCATGTTTCTTGCTTGATTCCTGGTCCAGAGATTTTCTAACACATAATATAGAGAAGTGAAACCAACACAAAAAGCTGAGGAGAAAGGTAAGGAAAATTCACTGAATTTCTAGACATCACTAATTCAAGGGAAGAACAGCATCATTACTAATCAAAATATTTAGTGGCATTTTTTAATATTACTATGTATCTAGCACTATACCAGACAAATGGGAGAACAGAAAAGAAATATAAGTTTGTAGATCTTACAATCTAGATAGAGAACGAATAATAGTAGTAAAAATTTTACAGAGCACTTTTCTCACAACAACTCTGTGAGATAATTGGTGAAGGAATTATTATTCCCATTTTACAAATGCAGACTGAGATGCAGAATTGTTGAGTAGAGCAAGGTAGCTAGTTGGCCTGGTGGATAGTGTACTATACTTGGATTCAGAAAAACCTGAGTTCAAATCTTGCCTCATGAACATATCATCCATATGTTCCTAGGCAAGTTTTTCATAAAATGAAGGGGTTGAACCTGATGGCTTGCAAGGCCTCTTCCAGCCTTAAATCTATGATCCTATCAGAATTGCTTTATGTCACTTGACTAGTAAGTGTAAAAGTAAGAATTTAAACCTAGAAATTCTGATTCCAGACCTAGTACATTTGCCAATACACATCAAAACAGCAGCAAATAATATATAAGATCAGTGAAAACTAGAGTAATCAAAAAAAAGCTTTCTGGAAGAGGCAGGGCTTTAAGCAGAACTTTGATAGTCAAATAAGATCTGGAACAGAAGGCATTCAGATAGAAGCAACTAGAACAAAGGCATGGAACATGGTATGCTTGGACAATGCAATCTCATCCTGCTTTATAAGAGAAGGATGTGGAGGCAGGTAGGTGTTATAGTGGACTGAGCATCCACCCTGAAGTGAAGAGGATCTGAATTCAAGTCTAACCTCAGCCATTTAGTGTAACACTGGGCAAATCACTGAGAGAGAGGGAGGGATAGGGAAGGAGGAAGAGATGAAGGGAGGGAGGGAAGGAAAAAGAGAGAGAGAGAGGGAGGGATAGGGAAGGAGGAAGAGATGAAGGGAGGGAGGGAAGGAAAAAGAGAGAGAGAGAGAGAGAAGAACATTAATGTAATGCCAGAAAAACTGAGGCAAGATAGGGATTAGAGAGTTTTTAATATTTTATTTGAAAAGGAGAGATTTACTGGGACCAAATGGATCCATGGTTTGGTCTCAGGGCTGAATGAGACTATCCTCTCCAAGAATCCAGCATCCAGTCAGCATCCAGCAGCCAATTGGAGTTCTCCATGACATATTTATACATATTAGCTAAACAAAGGCAGGGCGGTATGATGATCGGGAATCTCCAGGCAGGAACCATCAACTCGGGTCTGCCAGGTTGTGGGGTAGGACCATAAATTCTAACAAGCTGGGAGTTAAGAAAGTGTTTGAATACAGACACAAAGTCTGGAGTCCCCCTTTCTGAGTTTATACATTGACAATTTATAATCTTAGAGCAAATAGCCCTGAGTTATATCAGTCTTCATGAACCAGAGGGGGGGAGGGTTTGCAACTAAGGGGACTGAGGCAGAACAATTAAGGAAACTGAGGCAGAACAATTTAGGGACAAGACAGGACAATTAGGGAAACTGAGCCAGGACAACAAAAGAGAAATATGGCACAACATTAAGAGATTGTGAGCAAAAGTTGAACAGATATAAACAGGTATTAAAAGATATCATGGCTGGGTTTTGTTTTGTTTTTTGTTTTTTCATATTATTATCTGTGACATTCTCTTGAAAAATCATCCTCCCTAAGTGCCTTCTATGTTTGTGACAGCAATTGAAATGGGACAGCAATTGAAATGGGACTGGAGATACAAAAGGACAAGGAAGGAATTTTCTGAGAGTTTGGTAAAATTCTGAGAATTGGTGAAATTCCTTACCAAAACATTAGACTATGGTGCTGATACTTATTTTTACATATGAGAGAAATTAAGTGAACTGGTTAAAAGTTTTGCCCCAGATCTTAAGAAATTGTCAGGAGAGCCAGGATTAGAGCTTGGGGTTTCAGAGTCCCACAGAATTAGATTTTATAAAACCTTGAGTCCTCATTAGGAAGCTGATTTTCAAGAACCAAGAAAAGGTAATGTTGTTCAGTGTAGTTGAAGAAGGATTGACTTTTATCAGAAAACAAAACCCTGAATTTTGCATATCTCATCCATGACCCATTGGGTTGTTGGGCTTTCTGCTATTTTTAACTTTCCGTTAAGTTCAGGAACATTGAGTGGAGTTGCCCTAGAGAATTGAGCAACCCATGGAAGGAACATACACATATATAAAACATGCAAGCATCTGATTATATCCACACACCCACACATACATTCCCATATACACCAATGACCTAATGTCAGAACTATATGAAGGGCAGGAGAGCAGGTTTTTTATTAAATTATCTCCAATACCAGTTTGTTAAGAAAGCTGAGCTCAATGAGAAAGCACTTGCAATCATTAATACTGTTGTCCCAGAAAAGTACTTTCTCTTGGCTGGCTTTGTGACAGATTACAGAGGACAAAGAGAGCCTGAAGACAGGGACCTGTCAGTCCCGCTGCACAAATCGTCAAAGAAATCCCACAGAGAATGTCCTTCCCCCTCCCCTTCTGCTTCTTTTTCCTTGTCCTTGAAGGGTCTTCTTTTTCTGTCTGTCTCTCTGCATCTTTCTTCCCTCTCCTTCCCCTTCTCTCTCTCCCTTTTCCTCCTCCCTCTCCTCTTTCTCCTCCTCCCTCTTCTTCCCTTTCTTTCTTTCTCTCTCTCTCCCTCTCTCTCATTCTCTCTTCCTTTCCCACTCTCTCTCCCTCTTTCTCTCTCATTCTCTCTCTCTCTCTCTCTCTCTCTCTCTCTCTCTCTCTCTCTCTCTCTCCTTCCATCTTTCTCTCAAACAAATCTCTCTTAAACTAATAATTACCGTTCAAATGTCACAAAGTCACTCATTCTGCCCCTTTTCTTCTGCTTGCTCCCTTTCCCATAGAAATCAAATAAACTCACAGCCTAGTATCCTAAAGGCAGGCCATACAACTTTGGTCAGGAGCCACCACTTTTTCCAGCACCAGTAGCTCCCCTTTCTTTACCCATACCCCCACTTTCCTCAGTAATAGAAGTCTCTAAACCATCACCCTGAGTGTAGAGGTAGTTAGAGGCTACCTGCGTGGCCTAGATACAAGCAGCAAGGACCAACTGGTGGTGAGAAGGTTAGGATTTAATTGGTCTCTTGTTGACTCCTGCCACATTTTCCCTCTTCTCACTGCCTGTGCAACATGGCAGGTAGTCACCCACTCTCCTAAATCAACATGCCCTTCTCTCCCTCTCTCTCCCTCCCAATTTCATCTTCCAGCAGATAACAGATCCTTTAATAAGCACCCAATGGCACAGTATTTTAAATGGAGAAATACATGCTAATAACTGAGCTAAAGAGCACAGGAGGATGAAAAAATTATATCTACTGGCAAATATCAGAAGCCTGTAAATGCCAAAGGACATAAGAAACAGTTTTATGTGACCCAGGGGGATATTAGTAGGAACAATTAAATAAGATTGAGAGAGGACAAGTGGAAGCTATATAGTTAAAAAAAAAAAAAATCTTCCTGACAATGAGTCTTTCTAGACTATGGGATAGCTACTGTGGGGAACAGGTGGAAGCTGTAGTAGCAAAACAACAGACAAATATACTGAATGAAGAACAAGAAATAAGAGTAGCAAATGGTAATGTTCCCACTGAAGAACCTACAATTACTCAATGCTCATTAATGGCAAGTTTCCCAGTTTGGACATCTGTCACTCTCTAACTTTGATCTGAGAAAAGGAATTTGATAGACATTCTGCTCTGCATGTGATGAACTATTGAAACCTATGAGAGGCAAAATATTACCTGCTGCCATCCTCTAAAAATACATTTCTTTGATAAAGTTGTCACTTATCCTAGAGTCACAGAGCTGAATGTCTACAGCACTGGTAGTGGTCTCCACAACAGATATGTGTACCACTCATTTGAAAATAAATTATTTGATGCCTTATATCTCCTATATTGTTGCTTAATTTGCATTACTATTTAATGTATACATATGTGTGTCTTATTTCCCCCAACAAGATTATAAATTGTCTAAAGGTAGCAACCATATTTTCTATCCATCCTATGTCTCCCAAAGAGGTAGGTGCATAGAAGATGATGCAGAAATGAATTCAAGTTACCAGAACCTTAAACCAAATCATGTGTCATTGTCAAGTAATTGAACCATCCTTGAAGAAGGGACCCCAAAACTCTGAAAATCCTTAAAGAAGAAAAGCTGCTTCAACTCTGCCTCAGTGAGGGACCCCGCCCTGAAGGACAAACAGTTTCATCTTTGTTATCTGGATGGGGGTCTGCTCAGTTCTGAAACTCATTAAATTCAATTCAGATTCTAGCTCAAGCTGAAACCCAGCTAGGAGCCAACTTGGGATTCCACCCACAAGCCCCCTTTAGCTAAATCTCTCATTATAAAAAGAGTCAAACAAAAATCCTCTCTTTGCAGAGGTTCCAAATATGCCAGCTATACCATACTTGGCATCCCAAGGAGCCTCTGTCCCCTGGAATACTCTTTCCAGTGCTATCCTCTCTTTACCCTCACCTATTTCCCTAACCCAGGCTTTAACCTTACTTCCAATCCCCATAATAAACCTCTTTTATCAATCTAGATTTTTGGGCCTGTAAATTCCTTTATGGAGAACCTCTGTGCCACCAGAAGGGAGTCCCCAAAACCCCCTACCCTTGCGTCAAATCCCAAGAGGTTGCAGGGAAGCTCCATTTGATTCCCTGAACTCCAAACCTGCCACTAGACCTTATTTAACTCTCTGACTACCAGAAACCCTAATTTCATTTGGGTTCCCCAAGGGAAAAAGGACTTGGGGCAGGATCTCTTATTGAGGCAGAATTGAAAGAGATTACCTTCATGATAATCTTATGATTAAGACAAATGAACAAAAAAGATAGTCCATGTAAGGATAGCCAGATAAAAGAAATATTTATCTATTTTCTAATATTTCTACAAATGGAGTTGAAGCAACATATGAAGTTAAATAAAACAAAAAAAAAAAAAAAACAATTAAAATGGCATAGAAGTAAAAAGCATAAAAATTCATTATGAATAAGGTGTTTTACAATAAGAAAGCACTGACAACTCAATTCATTTGAATCATAAGATTTAGCCCAATCTTGTTTTACACACCCAGTATGATGAGGTATAGATTTGGGGAACCCAAATGAAATTAAGGTTTCTGGTGGTCAGGGAGTTAAGTGATGAAGTCTAGTGGCAAGTTAGGGGTTCAGGGAACCAAATAGAGAGGTTTGGTTCCCCTGTACCCCCTTTGGGATTCAGCACAAGGGTAGGGAGTTTTGGGGACTCCCTTCTGGCAGCACGGGGGTTCTCTGTAAAGGAATTTACAGACCCGAAAACCTAGATTGATAAAAAAAAAAAAAAAAAAAAAAAAAAAAAGGTTTATTATGGGGATTGGAAGTAAGGTTAAAGTCTGGTTAGGGAAATAGGTGAGGGTAAAGAGAGGATGACACTGGAAAGAGTATTCCAATGGACAGAGGTTTCTTGGGATGCCAAGCATGATATAGCTGGCATGTTCGGAACCTCTGCAAAGAGAGGATTTTTGTTTGGCTCTTTTTATAATGAGAGATTTAGCTAAAGGGGCCCATGGGTGGAGTCCCAACTTGTCTCCTAGATGGGTTTCAGCTAGAGTTAGAATCTGAATTAAATTCAATGAGTTTCAGGACTGAGCCAACCGCCACCCAGATAACAAAGATGAAACTGTTTGTTCTTCAGGGCGGGGTCCCTCACTGAGGCAGAGTTGAAGGGGATTTTCTTTTTTAAGGATTTTCAGAGTTTCAGGGTCCCCTCTTCATTCCCCCCTCAAGCAGTCAAAACAAATTCATTTAAGGGAAAAAGGACCTGGGACAGGGTCTCTTATTGAGGCAGAATTGAAGGAGATTTTCTCCTTCAAGGATTTCCAGAGTTTCAGGGTCTCCTCTTCATCAACACATTCATTCATTTACTTATTTATTTAGATTTTTTTGGACTAGAAGAAAGAGGAGATTCTGTGCCTCAATTGCTACCCAGCCTTAATCACTGTATGAGGATGGCCTCAGTCAAACTAATGAGGTTTGGCGCAAAGTAGAGAGTTGTGGGAACCCCTTCTGGTCGGCACAGGTTCTTTGTCAAAGAATTTACCAACCCGAAAAGTTAAACTGGCAAAAAGAAGTTTATTGGCACTGAGAAATCAGCCTTTGCTAGGAAGACTGACTTCCTTCGTGACAAGTCCAGGGAGAGAGAGAGAGAGACAGACAGAGAGGGAGAGGTTAAGGGAGAGGGAGGAGAGGGAGACAGACAGACAGACAGACAAAGTTCCTAGAAGAGAAATTTCCTAACAGAGAAATCCTGACAGAGAAGTAAAGAGAGGTGTAGTCCTATTAGGGAAATAGGTGAGAAAGATAAAGAGGGGCTGACACTGAGAAGAGAATGCCTTCTCAGCAGGCAGAGGGTCCTTGCAGGCAGCTATGCCAAAGGGAGAGAGAAAGATTCCTTGGCCTGGCATATTCTTGCTTTTGGCCCTCTGCAAAGAAGTGTCCCAAATTGACCCTTTTTATAATTCAAAACTTTTGCTAGGGGCTGAGAGCAGTTTGAGTTGAAATCAGACCTAAATCTTTGAATTAAATAGAAGTTTTAATTGAATGAAATTACTGCCCCCAGGCCTAGATTTCCAGTAGAATGGGGCAGTTTACTAGTAGTGGTCCAGCCACTTTTCTGCTCAATCTAAATCTCCAGCTCAAGATAAGTAGGAGTGAATCTGGACTCAACTAGTCCCACCAAGATAACAGAATGAAACCACTTTATCTTGATTCCCTAGAGTGGATCTTTTGCAGGTGAGATCTTCTCCAAGGGTTCAAGCAGTCTTACTTTGGCTCCCCCTCCCCCAGAGTAGAGACAGTTTCAGGGTTTCCCCCATCAAAACTGAGACTTATTGAAGATGTTAGCTTTAAAAGGCCAAGGTTTCCTATTTCATCCAGGGCCACTTTCAGTTGACTTGATCTGTATCTTGTCACTGGATTCATTCTCTGGAGGGGAAAGTGAGGCAGGTGACCTTACACACCCCTCCCTCACTTAAATCCAACTCACCTGCTTGTCATGGTCCTCTTCAAAAACAAAGGAAAAACAATAAATACATTTTTTAGAAAATCTATTCTGTCAAATAACTAGTAATTTTAAAAATCTGTTGCAAACCTCCAGCTATGTAGTTTTGTGTGATTTTTATGAACTTGATCAGTTGAATTAAACTGGAATCACTTTAATCAGTTGAATTAAAGTGATTTTTTTTTCAAATTGCTTACATGTAGTCCCATGACTCTGTCCCAGAATAATTGATTATGAAAACTATTCTTACTTTTCTAAAGTTTCCATTTGGACCTGACAATTCAAACTGAATTTTAAATCCCAGAAAAACCACAATTCATTCCTTCTATTCCTAATTATCCAATATTTTTTATGATTCATTAAAGAGAAAAGCAAAAGAAAATAAATTATCCTTGTGGAGTTTTGGGGGCCCTGTTTCTGATTGCAGTAAATTAACAGGCTGACATTATTCTTATAACTATATTGATATCAATTGAGGACATTTTGTGTTCTAATTTTTTCCTTGTGTTCTAATTGTTTCCCTCCCTTCCCTAGATGGCAAGTGATCCAATATAGAAACAACTAATTTAAAGGAATATATTAATTGTATTGCCATGTATAACAAATATACACAACAATGAAATTTCTGAAGCTTTAGTGAGATAGACAAGTGAGAGAAAGATATACTCATACTTCTAAGTTATGGTTACCAAGGAGAATAGAAGAAATTCAGACTTATGTAGAAGAGCATAGCTTTTATTTAAAAGGGGGGGGGGGGTATTTCTTTGAATCACAATGAGTTTCTTCATTTGTAAAATAAGAGAACTAGAACAGAACCTCTCCAAAGTTCCTTCTGTCTTTGAAGTTTATGGTCTTTAAGCTTGAGACACCCATTTAGAAATTGATTAAGCTTCTGACCTCTACAACGAAAGAAAGAAAGAAAGAAAGAAAGAAAGAAAGAAAGAAAGAAAGAAAGAAAGAAAGAAAGAAAGAAAGAAAGAAAGAAAGAAAGAAAGAAAGAAAGAAAGAAAAAGGAGAGAGGGAGGGAGGGAGGAAGGAAGGAAGGGGAGGGAAAGGAGGGAAAAAAGAAAGAGAGAGAGAGAGAGAGAGAGAGAGAGAGAGAGAGAGAGAGAGAGAAAGAGAAAGAAACATCCATAACCTAGAGGAAGATTCTGAGTCCCTGAAAAAAACCCATCTCATCATGCAGGCAATTAATTGGTGAAGTGGAAAGGTGCTGGACCTGAAGTCAAGAAGATTTGAGTTCAAAGCTCCCCTCAAACATTTACTAGTTTGACAATATGACAATAGACAAGTCATTTAATACCTATCTGCCTCAGTTTCCTCAATGAAATGGGTTATTAATAGAACATCTCACAGGGCTGTTGTGAGGATAAAGTGAGGAAATGAGAAAAGTACTTGGCACAATAGATAATAAGTGCTTAATAAATAAATGCTTTTTCCCACTTAATTCATTCTATAGTGAAATCCCATCAAAAAGCAAATAGCCCTTATTGCCTGTCTTCTTGCCCATTTGTAATAACTATTTCTTATATGGCACACTCTTCAATTCCTTACACCAAATTTAAGCTACCGCTATAACTAAAATTGAACAGTTTTGACTATCAATTGCCATTCAAGTAGCCTAAAAGAGACAATGTGCTCAAAAATTTCCAACTTTAATTCCATGTGTTAGAGGAAGGAGCATAGTCTTTTCTAGATAATAAGGACATAGTTAACTTAGATCAAGATAGAGTACAGATTAAGAACACCAAAACCAAATTGCCAAGCATGTGGGATTCTAAATTAAATTACAAATCCATCATTGGAATTATCTGGAAGACAGCTGTAAGAATTTGAGGGCAAGCAGATAAAGTGATTAAGTAATATGACAATTATATAAAAAGTGGTAAACCAGGCAATAGAGTTAGCTTTCTACAAATTTGTGAAGTTGGTTAAGTACAGTGCCTAGACCATAGTAAATAATAAATCCTGTTTCTTTTCTTTTGTCTTGCTTCTTTCCCTTCTCTTCCCATTTTTGAGTTTCTTTCCTTCTGGTGCTCCTGGTTCTAACCTACCCTCCTTTTCCCTCTGGTCTTACCTCAGCTTTCAGGTATCTATATCCCATTCCATATTCCCAAAGCTTTGCTATTGGCTAGCTTCCAATTAATGCCTTCTAAAATACTAACTGATAAGAGTTCATTCTTTTTAAACACAATGGTATTTTATAAAGCACAGAAAAAATCAAGACCTAGAGAAAGGAATCTATAATGTCAAAATCTCAGACACTATGATAAGTAAATTTATTTCCTTATTTCTGATAAGGCTGACCCTTCAGATCATTGGTATAGGGATGAACATTTACTCAGGTGTCTTCAAGTACTCACTATACATGTAGCAATGCCTTCTATTCAACTAAGTTCTGAATTACAAATGTATATGCAATTAGTTTGCTTCTTTGGTGAACTTTGACACCAGAAAGTAATGCTTATCCTATAAGAAGCTGCCTAAACATTTCCCATTCCCAAAAGTACCCTGAGTATGAAAGGAACATTTATTTGCCCAGGGAATTATCTCATTAGTCCTGATCTATAAAAAATATAGAATTTAAAGTCCTTTTCATTAGTTGTAGTAGCAGTAGTGGCAGCAACAGCTGCAGTAGTAGTAGTAGTTGTTGTTTTGTATCACATGCCATTCAGTTCAATTTGACAAGCATTAAATGACTTTCTATTAAGTATCTCATTAAGTACTGTGATAATATATTTACTCATACTCTTCCAATCCCCAACATACTACTGGGAGATGGGAGGCAATATGAACAAAAACAAGGAAACAGGAAAGTACAAAATATATTCAAAGAATGGTGAGTAAACCAGTTTGGCCAAGCAGAGTGACTCTTCAAGGGAGAAGTAGATCAGAGAGAACATGGGCATAAATGTCAGAGAAATTAGAATGGGGTAATAAATCTTTAGGACCCAAGGTTCATAAGATACCCAAAGTGTTTTCTTTGTAAGAAGGATCTGACCTTGCCATAATGTCTTTGTCAAGAAGAAGAAGTCCAGTTTAGGGGAGCAGGAGAAGGGGAAAGCCTCTTGACCACAGTAATTACTGACAGACAGAGGGGGAGCCAATTACTCAAGAATGTTGATTTATGTTTAAATGCTGTTTATTACTTTAAAAAAACTGACACCAAACCTCATTTAAAATTAGACAAAGAAGCCTATTTTTCCCCTTCACAATGATTGACACTCAAAAGGTAATACTCTTTAAATTCGTCCAATTAAAGCAAATTTAATTTTAAGTTTAATTAAAGGAAACTTTAATTAGAAAGAAGATTAAATTTTAATTAAATTTCTCTAAAATCTTCATACTGGCCTTTACTGCTAATATTTCTGTCAGAACCAAATCCCTTCTTAATATTCTTAAATTCCATTCTAGCATTCTTTCCTTGGAATTAAATTGGTGTCTCACCGGCAGTCCTTGCTACTGTGAAAATTATCCCCCATCTTAAAATACTGGAAATGTAACTAAGGAACAAGAGTCTCCCTGGGCCTAAGGGATCGGGGAGAGGGAGAATGGTGATTCTATTACCAGTGTGATTTTTTTCAGTCCCTTACCAATTCTTTCCAAGGCGATTAGGTATGGTGGACCTGCTGTGATCGCATTTGTAGTGCATCAATTTTATCAGCAAATATTTATGGGAATATCTACTGTGTGTGTGTCACAACACTAAATTTCCTCCTTGTCAGGGGTAGCATTCTTAGAATGCCAGTTCATCCAGACAATCCCAGCAGACGGATGCAAGACAAAGAAAACATCCAATATTGTCTCTGATGATTCATTGTCACTTCTTCATTCCCATAGCCAAGACTAGAACCCAGTTCTCTTAACTATAATGCAGGGCTCCAGGATCCTTGAAGGTCTACTTCTCTCTTGGACAAAATATAATTTTTTGAGAGCTAATGTGGGGCAAGTGACTTGCTCAGAGTCATATAGCTAATATGTGTTAAATGTATATGGCTGGATGTGACCTCAAATCCTCTTCAAGACTGCAGACCTGGTATTCTAACCACTGCACCATCTATTTGTCCCTTAAATAAAAAGTACAGAAATACTGCTTCAGTTCTAAACTAGACTAACTTGATACAGCTGAAAATACACTGGATTGGAAACTCTGAAATCTAAATTTTAATTCAGGATTTACAGCCCTCCAGACAAGTAAATCACTAAAATGTCTGTGTACCCACTTCCTGTTATGAAAATGAGAATGAAAAAACCTGTCATTCCTATGTGGAAAGTTTATTGTGAAGACTAATACAATAATATAAATAATGAATTTAGAAAACCACAAATTATTATGCACATGTAAAATATTATCGCTATTATTACTGGTCTTTTCTTCTCTGCTGTGTCTTTTCTATCCTTCACTACCAATCCATGTCCAAATCCAACTAAAAACTAATACCTTCCAGGAAGCCTTTCCTGAAATCTTCCCTTCAGTCTCTCCAACTCTGACCATAATTCTCCTTCACATCTCCTCAAAGTTCTTCACTTTCACAAACTGCTCAGCACCACAGGAATGAAAATAAAAGAAAATGAGGATAAGGAATTCAACTAAAGTAGTTAACTTCAATCTGTTTTTGATAAGAATGAGAAAAGCTAGGTAGCAAGAAGACAGCTTTGGAAATTGTAGGACAGAGTAGAAATATCACTGGATATGGACCAAGAATTCTAGATATAAACTCTTATAAAATCTTGGTTTCATCATCTGTAAAATAGTTGATATCTCTGCTACCTACCTTAGGGAATTGTTATAAGTAAAGTGCTTTATAAATCTTAAAGGTCTTCCTAAATGAAAGTTGTTAAGTGGTTAAATTCTTATAAACGTGGGAGGGACTATTTTGAAAATCATTCCAACTTTACTCATCAGTGAATATATTTTCAATCAGCTTTTATTGTTTACTAATACATGTACTGAATACTATGAGAAGATACAGTGTTGTCTGGCCATCTCCTCACTTCTCTCACCACCAAAACTACATGATATGTTCACTGTTGCATATGATATGTTCGGTTAGAATATTCTCTTTATCTGGAATTGCCTTCTCACTTCTTTCATCTATTTAAATCTGACCTACCTTGCAAATTTCTAAGCAAATCCTAACCCCTTGAAGAAGTCTTCTCTGAGCAATCTAGTCCTCATTGACTATTCCCTTACCCACCCTAAACTCTTCTTTTCTTCACAAACACTGTTCCTCAGAAGTTAGTAGTTAATTAGACATTATTTTATTAATTAGTGAAGGTCTATATGTATGCTAATTATGCCTTTGTTACTGAACTATGTTCTGGAGAGTAGTTTGGAACTATGCTCAAAAAGTTATCAAACTGTGCATACCCTTTGACCCAGCAGTGTTTCTACTGGGCCTGTATCCCAAAGAGATCTTAAAGAAGGGAAAGGGACCCACATGTGCAAACATGTTTGTGGCAGTCCTTTTTGTAGTGGCAAGAAACTAGAAACTGAGTGGCTGCCCATCAATTAAAGAATGGCTGAGTAGATTGTGGTATAGGAATGTTATGAAATATTATTTTTCTGTAAGAAATGATCAGCAGGATGATTTCAGAAAGGCCTGGAGAGACTTACATGAACTGATGCCGAGTGAAATGTGCAGAACCAGATCATTATACACTTCAACAACAATACTATATGAGGATCAATTCTGATGGACCTGGCCATCTTCAACAATGAGAGGATCCAAATCAGTTCCAATTGATCAATAATGAAGAGAACCAGCTACACTCAGAGAGAGGACTGTGAGAACTGAGTGTAGATCACAACATAGCATTTTCACTTTTTCTGTTGTTGTTTGCATGCATTTTGTTTTCTTTCTCAGGTTTTGTTTTTCCTTCTTGATCTGATTTTTCTTGTGTAGCAAGATAACTATAAATATGTATACATATATTGGGTTTAACATATATTTAACATATATAACATTTATTGGACTACCTGTCATCTAGGAGAGGGAGTGAAGGGAAGAAGGGGAAAATTTGGAACAGAAGGTTTTGCAAAGGTCAGTGTTGAAAAATTACCCATGCATATGTTTTGTAAATAAAAAGCTTTAATAATAAAAAAAAAGAGTCATACATCCTAGTATAAAATGGAATTTGGATATAAGATTTTTGGAATTCTCACAAAGATTCACAGAAAGTATTTATAGAAGTAACAAGAGGATAGCAAATAGAGGAATTGTCAGCAATAGGTGAGAGTTTATTTGGAAAGGGTTTCCATCTCAAGATGAATTTTGAGAATTAAAGAAATGGAAAGGAAAAAAATCAGATTCTGCAGGTGAAAATGGAGAATATGAGAGGGAAATGGAGGGTATGAGAATTTGTCAGAAGTCCTAGGTGCAAAAGACACCTAGCAAGAAACAGAAAGTAAATTGATTTGGTACACTCCCTCTAAATCTTCAGATTATCCATTATTCAGCTATAAAATGGGTACAGTGTAATACTAATGTTCCTATCTTGGGCATTTTTGTGAGTCCTAATTATTTATTGTTTATAAAAGGACTTTGAACTCTCCAGATAAAAGGCACCAGTAAAGTTCAAAGGATCATTCAAAACCATTATTAGTTACAGTTAGACTCAAAGTGCTAGGAAAGCAGCTAGGGCTGCTTCCAGTGTACCTGTCATCTTGCTTTTTTATCATCTGCAAGATTTTCACAGCTAAATTGAAATTGCTCTTCATTACTTTTTCACTGGCAATTAAAAAAAGATCAAAATGAGACTTATAACAAGGAGCCTGAATGCTAAATTTTGCTCACTATAGAAAGGCCCCCCAAATATATTATGAAACACTTTCTTTGCATATACTGCTTGAAAAGGATTTAAGGGGGTGTGTCACTTTGCTGAGTTTCTCCCTTGCTATAAGCCAAGCCAAACAAACCTTGTGGTTTTTGAAAATGTAAATTTATTTTCCTCCCCCTGCCATAGCTAGTAACAAATGCCCCAAACCACCAACTTGATTATTCAGAATCATCCAAAACACAATGGGCAGGGCAGTCTTCATCACCTATCAATCAACACTTCTTATCCTGACGTTTTTTGTACCTGACCCTCAGACTCAGAGGAAGTTCTACAGAGGAAGTCCTTCTCTATTTCTTGCTGGATTACTTTCTTATGTTGCTCATGGACAGCAACTTCTTTAGAATCAATTTCTTTTGTATTTACTCACCAAGAGGTCATCACCGGTTTCCTGCTGAACTCCCTGAATGATTTCATATCCTCTTCCCTCCTCCTCAGTTTCGATGCTATTGGGAGGCAAGAGTTGACTTTTTTCCTCATTGAGGGTCAGCTCTGCCCTCCTTGGACACTTAATACAATTCGTCAGCTTGGCCCAATATGAGAGTTGAATGGAATCATTACCTCTTCCTTGTTCCTAGAACTTTTTCCTCTTTATTCATACAGGTAAAACCAGGTTGAGTGACCCAAAGAAAGCATTGCATATTGATTCTCTGATGATGTTGGAGTTTGGAAAAAAGCAAAAAATGTGTTTATAGCACAGGCTTACTGATCAGTTACCCAATTTCCATCTCTATCTGATGAAGAGAGAGAGAGAGAGAGAGAGAGAGAGAGAGAGAGAGAGAGAGAGAGAGAAGAGAAAGAAAGAAAGAAAGAAAGAGAGAGAGAAAGAGAGAAAGAGAGAAAGAGAGAAAGAGAGAGAGAGAGAGAGAGAGAAAGAAAGAAAGAAAGAAAGAAAGAAAGAAAGAAAGAAAGAAAGAAAGGAAGGAAGGAAGGAAGGAAGGAAGGAAGGAAGGAAGGAAGGAAGGAAGGAAGGAAGGAAGAAAGAAAGAAAGAAAGAAAGAAAGAAAGAAAGAAAGAAAGAAAGAAAGAAAGAAAGAAAGAAAGAAAGAAAGAAAGAAAAAGAAAGAGAGAGGGGGGAGGAAGGGAGGGAGAGAGAAAGAAAGAGAAAGAGAGAAAGAAAGAGAGGAAGGAAGGAAGGAAGGAAGGAAGGAAGGAAGGAAGGAAGGAAGGAAGGAAGGAAGGAAGGAAAGAAGGAAGGAAGGGGCATCTTAATTCAAAATAAGGTTCAAAAGTGACAAAATCAGCCAGAAATGGAAAAGAGAAAATGAGCTACTTTGAAAACATAATCAGAGTTATAATGATTTCTGGTTTACCTTCCCAATAGAGAGTATAAAGGCTTATAAGTCTCTTTTTTCTTCTATTTTCACTGTCCTTTCAAGAATCCTTTCCCCCACCAATAGCAACAAATGCTGTCAAAACAGCCAAAAGGACCTGAGGAACTGAAGCTGGGAAGATTGCTAGAGGGTTTGCCCATGTTACTCCTATTTTTGAAGAGACCCAGGATCCTGAACTTGGCCCTGGGCAGATTAGAAACTTTTCTGTTCCCTTTCAAAGGTGTAATTTCCATTTTCAGAGGACTTTCCAGTTTTCTCTGCAGAGTTTTGAGCTCTTTGGTGAATAGCTGTGTGCTAGGCAACTGATTAATATAAAATAATTTGAAAGAATACTTGAAATCTCCATTTTCTAGCTGGTTTCTCCAGATACACAAAGTTGGGGGAGGCAAGAGCACTAGTCTTGAGAATATTCAATAATTATTCATAAACACTAAAAAGATAATTTTGAAATTTGATTTGTTGCTGTAAGAGTGGGGACCTTAGCCTCTAAAAAAAATTTCTAGTTGCACTTATCAGAAATACTGAAATTAAATGCCCAATTATATATGTATGTCTGTGTTTGTATGCAAGCATATATGTTCAGATTACTTTTATTTGTCATACTACACATGGCTTCCTTAATATATATTGACTCATTGGCTTCTTTTGCAAACTTACAAAGACTGTATCTATCTCTGGCTTTTTTCTAACTGGATCTGAAATTCTGGATGGAATGAAATATCTGTTTGTTCATCCTACAGGATAGAACAATAGGAGGTACAAGTTTCCATCCCAGCTATACCATAAAAAAGCTATGTAACCCTTTAGAAAGTGACAATTATCTTTCTGGACCTCAGTATTCTCATCTGTCAGTGTTGATAAATGTCTAGCCTGCCTCCTTCATAACCATATTGTGAAAAATGGTTGAAAGCATTTTGTAAAGGTAATTTAATGGTGCAAAGTTCTATACAAATATAAGGCATTATTGTTATTGTTTCATTAAAACCTGCCTTCAGGTGTCCGTCTCTGAATTTCCTTTTTCTCTAAGTTTTGTCCACCAAAACACTTCTGAGCCAAGCAATAATCTTCATATATTTTCTTCCCCCATTTTTTGAAGCATTGGAATTGGAAGTGCATTAGAAATCAAAAAACTGAAGATGGCAGAGTGAAGCCAGGAAGCTACTCAAGTTCTCCCAGTTTCCTTGGAAAACCACATGAAACCAAGACTCTGAACAGTCTGACATAATGAAACCACTCTCCAGTTCAACATAGATTGGGAAAACTTCAAGAATGGTCAGTCTCACTGAGGTGAAAATAGTGCTCAGCTCAGACAGACTATGGGAAATCCAGTGAGAGGGTCTTAATTAAAGCAGATTAGCACCTGAGACTCTTGGTTCTGGTTCAGTAGAAAAGCAGACCAGTGGGGAAGCCTCCCGTCACAACTCAGAAGGCAAATTCTTTGAAATTGGGCTTTTCCTGGTAAAAGCTACCCCCCCCCCCTCCCCACCAAAAGACAAGGAACTCCTGGGCTCAAGGTAAGGCTCAGAGCTAAACAGGAAGTTTCACACAGTGCCCCAGGAGCAGAGCTCAATAATAAAAGGAAGAAGGAGAAGAAGGAAAAGGGAAAAGGAAGAAGGGAGAAGGGAGAAGGAGGAAGGGAGAAGGGAGAAGAAGAAAAATACAAAAAGAAAAGGAAAGAAAATGAGCAAGAAACAGAAAATAACCTTGACCAAAGAAAGCTACTATAGTGATAGGGAAGACCAAAACACCAACACAGATGAGGACAAAATATCCACAGAGGAAATCTCAAAGAGTAATATGAATTAGTCTCAAGCCCAGAAAGCCTTCTTGGAAGTGCTCAAAAAAAGACCTTAAAAGTCAATAAGTGAGGTAGAAGGGGAAAAAATGAAAAAAGAAATGAGAGGTAGTCAAGTGAGAATCAACAACTTGGAAAGAGAAGGAAATTCCTTAAAAAATACAATAGATCAAAGGCAGCTAGGTGGCACAGTAGATAGAGCACCAGCCCTCTAGTCAGCAGTTCCTGAATTCAAATATGGTCTCAGACACTTAACACTTCCCAGCTGTGTGATTCTGGGCAAGTCACTTAACCCCAATTGCCTCAGCAAAAAAATGAAAAAAAAAAAATCCACTAAAAAAAAAAAATCTTGAAAAATAGAATTAATCAAATGGAAAAAGAGATTCAAAAGCTAACTGAAGAAAATCACACCTTAAAAATAAGAATGGGCCAAATGGAAGCCAATGACTCAATGAGACAAAAGAATCAGTCAAACTAAAAAGAATGAAAAAAATAGGAAAAAGTACAAAATATCTCATTAGAAAAAGAGCTGACCTGAAAAATAGATCCAGAAGAGACAATTTAAAAATCACTGGTCTATCTGAAGTTCATGACTTAAAAAGGAGCCTGGATAGCAATCTTTAAGAGATCATCAAGGAAAACTACCCCAATATTCTGGAAACAGAGGAGGAAGTAGTCACTGAAAAAATCCATCAATCACCTTTGGAAAGAGATCTTATAAGGAAAACCCAAGGAACATTGTTGCAAAACTCCAAACTATAATCTCTAGGGGAAAATACTGCAAACTGCCAGACAAAAGCAATTTACTTATCAAGGAAAAACAGTCAGGATTACCCAGGATCTGGAAGCTTCTACAATAAAGAATCAGAAGGACTAAAATACCATATTCCAGAAGGCAAAGGATCTGGGATTACAACCAAGAATTAACTATTCAGTGAGATTGAATATCATCTTTCAGGGGAAGTGATGGATCATCAATAAAGTAAGAGACTTTCAATCATTTCTATTGGAAAAAAAAAAACAACTAAACAGAAAATTTTATCTTCAAATACAGGACTCAAGAGAAGCATAAAATAGTAAATGGGAAAAATATATATTATTTAAAGGTTAAATTATTCACATTCCTAAATGGAAAAATGATATCTGTAACTCTTGAGAACTTTTACTGGGGCAGTTCCAGGGAGGTATTACATGGAGGGAAGGTGTAGTGAATGGAGTCTGATATGTTGATATAAGTCTGATATAATGATATAAAAGAAAAAGCCCTTAAGATGTGAGGAAAGTATTGTACTGGAGCACAAAACACCTATTACCATAGAGGGGAAGGAGGGAGATGAGCATTGTCAGAAGCTTGATCTCATCAGTTTTGGCGCAAAGAAGGAATAACAATCATTTAGTTGGATTTAGAAACTTATCTTGCCCTATAAAGAAGCAGAAGAAAGAAGAAAGAAAAGAGAGGGGCTGCACAGAAGGGAAGGCAGAATCACTAGAAGAAAGGGGTAAGAAAAGGGGGAAGTGGTGACAGAAGCTAGTTCAGATAGTGGGTATGATGGATTAAAAAACAAAATACTACTGAAGGACAAGGTGGAAAAAGAACAGAAGTATATACAGGAGAGAAAATAGGATGGAAGGTAACATAGAGCTAGTAATCATAACAGTGAATAGGAATGGGAGAAATCAAGAAACTAATGCAAAGTAGAAATCATTATGCTGCACTCCTTTTCTTTATAGATGAGGAAAAGTGTAGAGACCTAAAGTGTCTTACCCAGAGCACACAGATGTCAAGATTTTGAACCTTGGTGCCTGACTTCAGGTTTAATGCATATTTAAATTTGTTCTGATACTCATTGGGGGTTTTTACAAACAAGGAAATTATGGGCTTTAGGGTCAAAGATATCAGATTCAGATTTTTACTCCCTATGTGACCTTGGGCAAACCACCTTATTTTCTCATCAATCTGAACCTCTGTTTCCTCATTTGTAAAATTATTGAGTTAGACTAAAGAATCTTTTAATTTGATTCCAATTTTCATTTTTATTGTCCTACGAGAACTTTTAGTTCCAGTTCTGCTACTAATTAGCAGGCTAATCTTGTTTGTACAAATCATTTCATCTCTTTAGGTCTTGCTTTTCTGAGTTGTAAAGTGTGCATACTTCATTACATGATCTTTAAGGTGTCTTTCAAGTTCAAGTATCCCTGTGTGAAAAGAGGAAGGGGTGCAAAGGAAAGAGGGCGGGAGGGAGGGAAGAGGGGTGCAAAGGAAAGAGGGAAGAAGGAAGGGAGGAAGGGAGGAAGAAGGAAGGAAGAGAGGGAGGGAGGGAGGAAGGAAGGAAGAAAGGAAAGGAGGAAAGGGGGGAGGGAAGAAAGGGGGGAAGAAGGGAGGAAGGGACAGAGGAAGGAAGAAAGGGAAGGAGGAAGGAAGGAGCTGCTTCACCCAACTGGAACTGACTAGTCAGTCCCTAGTGGGACAGCCACTATTCTCATAGATCATTGTTTGTCTTTTGTTCTCAAAGAAAGATGTAATGACTTACAAGTGAATTGTATTTAAGTGAGGGAGAATTATTCAAGTCACCAACCTCCAAAGTCATTTGAGTCCACTGGCAAGATATAGATCAGTGTGACTAGAGATGTCCCTAAAATTATAGTCTAGAATTGGCAGAAAGAATAGATAATGAATAGAATAAGAGAAACTTTTTTTTTTTTTGCCGAGACAATTGGGGTTAAGGGACTTGCCCAGGATCACACAGCTAAGAAATGTTAAGTGTCTGAGGCCAGATTTGAACTCAGGTCCTCATGACTTTGGGGCTGGTGTCTATCCACAGCACCACCAGCTACCCAAGAAATCCTTTTCTTGAAAGAGGAATAAAAATGAAATTGAAGAAAACTAATGAAGAGGACTTGAAGGAGAGAAGAGGAAGATGTTATTTATCTAAAAAGGGGAAAAATGGCAGTGAGAATTATTAACCAGACAAAAGCAAGAAAGAAAAAGGAACTAATAAGCAAAATCTCAAAGGGAAACAGGTTAAAAAAAAAAAAGAGGTGGGACTAGGAATGATGGAAAAGAATCAAGATAGAAATAGGGTCACTGTTAAAAAGATTGAGCTTAAGTACCTAAAGGAATATAGTACTGTTTACAACAGGATAAAGAATCATAACTTGAAAAATAAAATAGACAAGTGAAAGAAAATATACATTAACCTTCCTAACTTAAATATGAATGGATCAAATAATCCAATAAAGTAAAAAAGAGCAGCAGATTAAATGTAAAATTAAATTCTACAAACCATTGATTAAAATACACATATAAACATGCATGCACACACAGACATTTATATTTAAAAAACAAAGACACGTATAAAACAAAACTGAGAAGATGGTAGAAAATGTTACTATACATCAAGCAGTTCCAAAACAGCAGGAATTGTTAGCTATCTTCCAAAGCAAAAACAAACATTCAAAAAATAAAAAGTGATAAATGAGAAAACTACATTATGACAAAAAGAATCATAGACTACAAAGTAGTATCAGAAATAAACTTATATGTTCAAATGCCTTGGCAGTCAAATTCATAAAAGCAATATTTATTGAGCTATAAGAATGCATAGCAAATAAATAGTATTAACCGAAGAGTTCAATATACCTCTCTATTTTGTATAAGTCTAACAAGAAAATATAGAACCGAACAAATCCTGGAGAAACTAAAGTTAATAGACTTGTGATATCTTTTCAATGAGACTACCAAAAAAATACATATTTTTCTGCACAACCTGGAACTTTTACAAAAATTGACTAAGTATAAAAAATGTAAAAAGATAGAAATCATTAATACATCTTTTGCAGACTATAAAGCAAAAAAAAAAAAAAAAAAAAAAAAAGTCATTACTTCAAAGACCTTGAAAGATTCATGGAGACATATACAGGGATACAAATGGAGACTTAACAATGAAATTCTGTCATGGGCCAGAACTCTGCACTTGAAACAAAGGATGCTTACAAGGTACTAAGTGAATTTGAGGAAACTATGTGCCAGAACTCTTAACTTGAAACAAAGGATGCTTACAAGGTACTAAGTGGAATTGAGGAGACAATTGTTAAATCTAGTTTAGCATTAATTTAATCCTACAACAAATAATGGTTTCCTAGTGACATAATGATTGGTTTGTACTCAGTGTGGAGCATATCTAGTAGCCTCAGCTAGGGAGATTCAGAGAATTTGGATAGAAGGCAAAGGACTGGCACCAGGAGCTTAAGCTCTCAGAACCAAGGGGAGAAATTCAATTGATCTTCAATCTTCCTGGAGGCTGGCCTGGACTCCTGCACTTCCCCCACTAAGACCAAGGCCAGACTGAAAGGCTCTCCAAAAAGCTGCCCAGCCACAGGAAGGAGATAATAAAGGATCTGGATTCTAAGAAAGCTAACCAGGTCCCAGGAAAAGAAACAATAAAGGATTTGGACTTTAACACCTAGCTATACTTGTGGTGATTACTGAACTGAAATGAAGGCTGCCTCCAGAACCCAAGAAACCCTCAACAAAGAACATATTTTAGAAAGAGCATTACAAAATTCTAAATAATGAACAAAGCAAAGAACAAATCTTTTAAAAAATAATAATAATAATCATGTAAAAGAATATAATAATATAAAATAGCATAAAAAAATTTTGGAATTTTCCAGGGAAGGGACAGGGAGAAATGGAAGATCAGAGTCTTATAAACATACATTAATAAAATCATAAAGGCCACTGGATTTAGATTCAGAAATCTGGGTTTAAAAACTAAGTATCTGTGTGACTTTGGATAAATCATTTTACCTCTCTGGGTCTCTATTTCCTCGTTTATAAAAAGAGATAGTTGGATTAAATGATTTCTAAAGAACCACTGAGCTTTAAACTCTTTCTACTTCTAAATCCTATGAGCCTAGTATTAATATCTTTCTTACTATGAAGCCTTAACTCTGAATACTTGGCAACATAAACACACTATACAGCTTTCATTCAGCTTGTCCTCTCAGTGCCAATTATCCTTTATAAATGGTAATCATTCTCATCTTGACTTGAGGAGACCTTATCAGTTTGTTTTATCTATTTCAAATGGAACATTCTGTAGCCAACATTTCTCCAAATAAATGATTATGTGGTAACAACATATACCACTATATAGAGGGAAAGTATTAAAAATATACATTCAAAATTTACCATCTAAATGGGATTTATTAAAGAATATTCTGTAGAGTTGACTGGGGCTTCAAAAGGTGTAGGACTGGAAGATATTAGAGGATTGTACTCAACCATATTTATATCACACTGAGCTGGTGTTATGAAAGCTCCATCAATTATGCTTTTTAAAAATTTGCCCTTTTGTTCAGAAAAGTCTTATCTCTTATTTTTGTTGGATACACTCCTTGTATTCCAGGAGTTCTGAAAGCATAATTGTTGGGGGAACAAGATATTATCTATTCCCTCTACTTCCAGAGCTATATTTTGGGATCTTTTAGTATAGTAAATAATTCATATTTAAAGGAAATGAGAATACAAATTTGAAATATTTCCCAATCTCTAGGCTGTCTAATAGAGAATATGTGGAGAAACTTATCTTTGATTCCAGATCATGTTCCAGATTCCAGGTAGATATTTTTTCTATGAAATTTTTTTATTAGTTTTAGAAGCAAAAGCAGACAAGAAGTAATTAAAACTAGATATGTTTCCTGGATAGTAATCAATTAATAGGAGTATGAATCTTCCCAGGAAAATATGTTTTTAAATTGTTTGGCTAATGCTAGGAAGATGGCCTTGGGTTATTACTATGAGGATCAAAGGTTTTCTAATGGAGTTGCCTATAGGTTGTTACTTTTCCCTCTGGGATGCTACATATAAATGCTAGCTTCATTCAGATTCTATAGAAGAGGAAGTATAAATTTCCAATACACAAAGAAACTAACATTGCAAAATCTAAGTTGTGAACACATCAAAACATAACTTTCAATGCAGAAATTAAGGTTGAAGTTAAGTCAATTAATCAAGTCACGCACCTTACTTAAAATAAATTAAAAGATACTGTATCCCTTGTCAGGTAAGAACGGTCAAAGGTATGAACAAGACCTAGAGATAGTGATCTATCAATCATAGACTTCAGAATAAGTGTAAAAAAGTACATAGGCAATTTAGAATTTCTTGAAAACCACTAAACAACGATACCTCATAGAAAGTCTATTTAAATTGTTTTGTTCTTCACCATAACGCACTTACAAATTTTATTTTATGATCATTTTAATAATGTCTTTTTATAACATAATTTCTTTTTTAATAATATTTTATTTTTCTAAGATAATTTTCACCGTTCACCTTTGCAAAACCTCATATTCCAAGTTTTTCTCCCTCTCTCCCCTATCCCTCCTCCTCTCCCAGGCAGCAAGCAATCCAATATAGATTAAATATGTGCAATTCTTCTGCACATATTTCCATATTTGTCAGGTCAAAAGAGAAAATCAATCAGAGGGGGGGGAAGCAAACAAACCCTCAAAAGGTAAAAATGCCATGTTCAGTCTCCATAGTTTTCTCTTTAGATGTGAATGGCACTTTCCATCACAAGTCTATTGATATTGCCTTGAAATATATCATTGCTGAAAAGAGCAAAGACCATCACAATTGATTATCACATAATCTTGTTACACTGTATACTGTTCTCTTGGTTCTGCTCACTTTGCTTAGCATCAATTAATGTAAGTCTTTCCAGGATTTTTTGAAATCAGCCTGCTCATCATTTCTTATTAAACAATAATATTACATTGCATTCAGACACCATAACTTATTCAGCTATTCCCTAGCTGATGGGCATTCACTCAATTTCCAGTTCCTTGCCACTACAATAAGGACTGCTACAAACATTTTTGCACATGTGGTTCCTTTTTCCTCTTATTCAGTTGTTTGAAGGAACTGGTCAAGCTACTTTGGAATTAGGATTAAAGTGTTTAGCAATTGTTAAAAGCCTTCAGCCAACCCTCTGAAGGAAATTATTTCAGAGAGAAAAAAGCCCCAGCTTTATCCTAGACCTTTCTATATTTCTCCTTCTCATTTCCACACAGAGGAAGAACTTATGAACATTGAAGAATCCAAAAGATTTTTGACTGATCATCTTCCAATCCTAGTGTCCCTGGGACATTTGATAACAATATCTGCATTGGGAAACTTTAAGGATAGATTGGAAACAGAAATTCTCAGGTTTCTAAAAGGAGTCCAGCAGAAAACTTACATCACTCCTAAGTTTGAAGAAACCAGAGAAAGAATTTCTAAGAACGAGTCACTCCTTTTGCCATGTGTCTTATAAACTTGAGCCCACTTTCCCCTGGACTCTGTATGTTGTGGAAGAGTGTGATAGAGACTTTGGGGGTGAATATTTTGTATCATCAACAGCAACAATGTGCAAGGATCAATTATGAAAGGTTTGGTTCTTCTCAATGATTCAGTGATCCAAGGCAATCCAAATAAGCTTTGGATATAAAACGTCATCTGCATCTAGAGAAAGAACTGTGGAGATTGAATGTAAGTCAATACATTCTATGTTCACTTCTTTTTTTTTTTCTCTCGTAGTTTTCCCTTTTGTTCTGATTTTTCTCTCTCAACATGATCATAAAGAAATATGTATTAAAAATAAATATACAAATAATAAAGCAAAGCTTATTTTTCTAAGCAGTAAGCATATCCTTATATGCATAATAATAAAGGACAAAGAAATCACAAACCAAACACTATGAAATCAATTCTGGCAGTCATAGTTAAGGACACTTACTGTGGAAAAAGCACTAGACTTGTAATAAGATGACCTGGGTTCATATCATTCTCTAACACTATGTAATTGATAGCATTCTCCTTGAGCCTCAACTTCATCATCTATAAAATAGGGAAAGTACAAACTACTTTATAGGGTTGTTATGCAGCTCAATTAAGATGTGTATCATGCTTTGTAAACTTTAAAATTCATTGATATAGAAATGTGTTATTCCCCACCTATTCAAATCCAGTTTATATAACAAAATGTGATCATGCCCCATTTTCTCTATCAAACTTTTCTTAAACTATAGTCCACACTGATTTGTCCTTTTACTGACTTCCTACAATTATTGTCTATACCATTTATTTCATAATAGATTATATATATGCATATTCATTTGTTTTACCCATTTAGAGATAAAGTTCTTTATAGACCTATAGTAGTCTAGCAAAGTGAGAGGTATATAGTAGGTTTTAATGATAACTATTGAATTGAATGGTTTTTTAATGCCATAGAAAGATTTTTCCCTCCTCAAGAGTAGGTGGGAAAAAATGACCTCTCCATACCTATTGATATCATCCCCACTACTTTCCAAAGCTCAGGGTATTGTCCATCCAGGTTAGCAGCTATTTAGAATTCACATGTCCAAGAATATTTTATTGAACAGGGTAATTTGTTTTCTGAGAATAGGATTTACTGATTATTTTTGGAGAAGCAATGCTGCTCAAGTGCTCAGCACTTGTCAGCCTAGGATTATAGGTGAAAACATTCTGAAAGGAAATTCTGACCAATACCAGGAATTTTGCAATAAGTCCATCCAAGTTTAGGATAGATTTTTTTTAAAAGGAGGGGAGAAAAATCTCTTTGTGCCATCTGAACAAACTGGTCTGAAGAATAGGCAATCTATTGTAAATATGGAATTTTCCCTCCCACAAACTTAAAAATATACAAATTTCTTGAAACCCCATCAATTTGAGATTAAATTGTTCTTCTTTTAAGAAAACATTATTGCCTTTATTAAAAAAAATAAAAACAAAAAATAGTGATGTAGAGTATAGAATGCTGGTCTCAGAGACAAGGTTCAACTCACCTTTGACACATAACTGACAGCATGATTTGGACAGGTCTCTTAACCTCAGTACTCTTGACAATTCTACTTAATTACTGAAAATGCAAATGAACCTAATCATTCACATTTCCAAGTTAATTAATGAAAGTATTTTTACTTCCATTGCTTGGATAAGGAAATAGGCAAAAGGAGAAAAAGAGAGAAGGAGGACTAAATGGAAGATAGTAATTTTATATTTTTTGCTATCAAATCTAGTTGAATCTATTTTCACAGATTTTCTCACATTTACCTTCTTCTTTCCACTCAGAAAAATCCATCTCAATTCAGATTCTTATTACTTCTCACGTGGACTATTGAGATGGCTTTCTAATTTGACTTCCTTCTCCAATCCATCCTCTACTTAACTGGCAAGTTAATTTTCCTAAAGCACCAATCTGACCATCTTACCGTCCTTCTCAGGATGTTACATTGCTGGTTTTTGCTTCTACGATCAATTACAAATCTTTTCTCTATGACATTTCAAACCTCTTAAAGTCTGACTACAATCTTCTGTTTCTAAGCTTATAATTGTTGAATAACAATCATGTTTACAGTTGAACCAAACTTGCCTCTCACAGTTCCTGATACACAACATTCCATTTTGCATCTCTTTGTTTACATAGTCCATTCCCCAGTGCAAGGTAAACATTCCCACATTACTACCATTTTCTTCCCCCCCCCCTTATTTTTTAAATTTTCCCCAGTTACATGTAAAACTTTTTTTAATTATGTATGTACATTCATTTTTTACATATTCCCATATGAATCATGTTGGGGAAAAAAATCAAAACAAAAAGGGAAAACCACAAAAAAAAGAAAAAGAAAAAAGTGAACAGAGGATTTGTTCATTCATACTCAAGTCTCCATATTTTTCTCTTTGCATGTGGATGGCATTTTCCATCTAAAGTTTATTGGGATTGCCTTGGATCACTGAACCACTAAGAAGAAACAAGTCTATCATAGATGATCATCACACAATCTTACCGTTGCTATGTACAAGGTTTTTACTTGCTTCACTCAGCATCAGTTCATGTAAATCTTTCCAGACTTTTCTAAAATAAAAGTGTTCATCATTTTTTATAGAACAATAATGTTTCATTACTTTGATTATACCATAACTTATTCAGCCATTCCCCAATTGAAAGGAATCTACTCATTTTTTCAATTCTTTGCCCACAAAAAAAGACCTGCTACAAACATTTTTTGCACATGTGGATCCTTTTCCCTCTTTTAAGATTTCTTTGGGATACAGACCCACTGCTGGGTTAAAGGATATGAACAGTTTTATAGCCCTTGGGACATAGTTCCAAACTATTCTCCAGAATAGTTTAATTATTTCACAATTCCACCAACAATGTATTAGGGTCCCAGTTTTCCCACATCCTGTCCAACATTTATCATTACCTTTTCCTGTCATTTTAGCCAATCTGATAGTTCTGAGGTGCCCACCACCTGCCTTACTTTCCCCTCTGGAGCCATCTGGGTCTAGTGGCAAAATATAAATCAAGATAACTGGAAATGACACTGGATGAAATGGGTGATCTTGGCCTTTTAAAGTTAAAATCTTCAATTATATGAAAGAAGAATATATGTGTATATATATATATGTATTCTCTACACACACACATATATACACATAACTTTTTTAACTTAAAAAAAGTTGTTTTCCTACTCCTATTATAGTACAGGCTTAATAAATGTTTGTTGGAACAATGAATGAATAAGACATTGCTCAAAAGGAGAAATCCAGGGTGGCCACCAAAGTAGGAAATTTTGAGCTCTTAAAGAGCAACATGTGGTCACTAGGAGCATTATAGAACATGGGGTAGAGAAAAAATAATCTAACACATGAGAGAGGAGACCAGAAATGGAAATGAAAGATGAGAAGACACTAAAGAGAGAGAAAATATTTTTTCTGAAGGTAGCCCTATAGAGAAATGTATCTCTTTGCTTATTTTCAAGGCAATTTGTTTTCCTCTCTATGCTGGCATTTTGTTTACCACCATTTTTGCTGCTGGGAAATTTGCAAATATGCATTTCCCCCCGCTCTGAAATTGGGGTCCAAAATCCTATTGGATGAAATAATAAAGCCCAAAGTATATCATCCCATCAGATAATTTACTTATTTGAAAACCCACTGCACTAATGCCTGATCAAGTGATGCTTTGCCAAAAGAAAGCTCAATTCTGCAAGTTATTCTGTCTAGAAATTTTACTACTTATCTTGAGTAAGAATACAAGCATGTCTTTTGAAGCTCCTGTCTTCTCACAGTTTCTTTTACTTTCTGCAATGAGAAGCTTGACTGAGAAGGAACCAATAAGGAGCTAGTGATTGAGAAGGTAAGAACTTAAGTATGACCTGTCAATTTCTTTTAAATCAGGGTTCTGGGCTTCATAAAGTGTCTAGCCAAAGACACAAAAATAACCAAGAAGCATAACCTGAGGCTATTATAAGTGTGAGTAATTAGCATCAGAATGTCTAAACATTCAAGTCACTAGTTCCTGAAAAAAAGACATGATATCTGAAAAATAATTTGGCCAAAGTCTAAAACAGAAATTTCTTCAATCCATGTGTATACACAGCCACTGTCCCCTTTGGCATCTTCTTCTATCACTCCCCCAGCAGCTGAAATTTTAAAAACTATGAGAAAATGAAGTAACCATGAAAACTATTTTTTTACCACCTATATCATAGAGATGGTCTAAAAAAAATGTTATGTAAAACTTAAAGTATGATAAAAATGTGAGCAATTGAAATAATGCATAAACTTCCAGCAATTTTATCCACCACATGCATATACAGAGAGCTGATGATGTACAAAGAGCACTGTGAAGTCCCTGGGAGAAAGGATCAATAGAAATAGGAGTGTCAGCCCCCAAAGAGATGGGAGATTATAGTGATACTGAAGATTGGGGCAGGAGGATAAGGACTGCAGGAATGTAGTGAGATTCGGTCAAAAAGGATGATGCTACAAACTCTAGGTCTCTCGGGGTGAATCACTGACAAATACATTGGCTCCACTGTCCAAGGCTCTGTTAAAAAAAAATGGTTGCGATAGCTCACATTTTTAATAAAAGAATTTCAAGAAAGTACAGGGCTCCTGGGCAGCATATATATGTGAATTTAAGGAGAGAGAAATATTCCATCATTCAGTAAAACCCCCAAGCACCAAGAGATGACTCCTTAATGAAGTGCCGAATGAGGTGTCCCCAGGTAGATTTGCAAGCTGGCCTTGAATCTTACCCTCCTTTCTCTACACCCTTTGTGCTCTTACATGGCTCTCTAGATGAATGCAAACGAGTGGAATGGGCTGGGAAGAAAAGTGTCAGAAATGATAAAGCCCAGAAGGAACTGGGTTTGGCTAAGCATGCTAAAGGCAATAACCAAAAAAAAAAAAAAAAAAAGGAAAAAAAAGAAAGAAAAAATAAAAATAAAAAAACTTTCTTTAGCTATTTTCTGAGTAAGAAGAGAACCAAGAATTGAGGCCCTGAATGACAAAGAGATGATACACAGAAAATACAAATCCATTGATAGATTTCTTGAATGCTTGAAATGTACAGATATAATAGGGATCCAAAGAGATAATATAGGTGAAAATGCCTTGAAAAAGTATAAAAGCACCATACAAATTTATAAAATGATTACAAGACATTTTAATTTAACAAGAAATTTGTAGTGTGGGACTTAAGAGACTTGATCTCTTGATTTCCTGCTTTTGTTGAAAAGCCTATCCCTCAGCTGACAATCTTGCCTCCTATTTTACAGGAAATTTTTTTAAAAGTGAGCTTCCTCGTCACCCTTCTTCATCTCCTATCCAAATGCCTTTTGCCTCTATCTTCTCCTTGATTCTTGTCTTACATGGAGGACCTTACTCCTCCCTTACCAAAGTAAACCCCTCTACCAGTCTCTTCCGGACTGAAGATAAGTGATTTTTTCTCTATTGCCTATAAATATTCTCTTATCTCTCTATTTTCAAAAGTCCCCTGAATTCTTCCTTCTCTAGCTTTTATTATTCTTTATCCCTTCTGTACTTTATAGCTAAACTTTTGGAGAAGGCTGTCTGCAAAGGTGCCTCTAAGGTGACGATTTTGTCTCTTCTCACTGTCCTCTTACCTCTACAACCCACCTTCTGAATTCATCATTCCTCCAAAATTGCTCTCTCAAAGTTACCAATGATCTCTCTCTTTTTTTGGAGGGAAGTGTGGTGCTAGGGTGACACTCCAAATGTTTTAATATTTATTAAAGAGCTCAGTTCTCTTAAATGCTAAAACTACACTAAAATCCATTCAAATTACACATGTTGCTTGTAAATTGGTAATTACACAAATCCTGGTAATACTATTTTACTTAAGTTTAGAGGAAAGTTGCCTCCTATTTTCTTTTCCTGTTCATAAATAATACCAATATATAGGGATGGTGCCTTTACAATAACTCAAGGGTTTAAAATTTCATTGATATGGCTGCTTCCTTATTTAATATAAATGAAGAACCAATATGACT
Source organism: Sarcophilus harrisii (assembly GCF_902635505.1). Taxonomy (NCBI): domain Eukaryota; kingdom Metazoa; phylum Chordata; class Mammalia; order Dasyuromorphia; family Dasyuridae; genus Sarcophilus; species Sarcophilus harrisii. The sequence continues at coordinate 372,670,575 of NC_045426.1, read as the reverse complement.
TGCAAACTGGTCTTTGAGAAATTTATGTGGACAAAAATTCATTGCTATCTGTCATGCCCATAGTGAATTTACTGAAACTTACATTGATATTCAGATAACACAATTATTAGAGTATACTTTAAGGCTTCCCAGCTTGTTCTCATACCTGCCTGAGTTTACTTTCCACTGAACCCATAGTCAGTCACCACTGTGCCATGATAAGAAATCAAGGGAAGGAATTCAGAATAGGATGAAGAGTATTCTTATGACTAGATTTCTTATCACACAAAAAAGGGAAACCCGAATAACCTTTTTAAATTTTGTTTATTGGTTTAAAGATGAATGAGTCGCAGATATTTGATCAGTGCTGAGGTGGTTGTTCCTCCCAATCTTGCTAAGATTGTTCTTCCTAAAGTCTTAATATTGTTTTCTTCATTCCTTCCTTCTTCACGTGTCAGTAAGGTGGTTATTAACACTGGTTTAATCTCTTTTGAACTTTAATGAAGCAAATATTGAAAACTCCATGTACATTTAATGTGTAAATCTAACATAATGTATCTATCACCTTTCCTAGCCTCATCTCCTCAACATATATTAGTATAAGCAAGTTTGGTCCCAACAGGGACACATTCTAAGGGCAATGCTATGAATAGCTATCTTTTTGATGCTGTCACAGTGAGCCCCAACAAATGTACATCCCTTTGACAATCAATTAGTAAATTTAATTAGTTTTTCAGAAAAGATATTTATTCATATGACATGAGAATATCAATAATTAAAAAGAATTTTGCCTAAAATTATGGCGCTTACTCCATGAGTACAGAGTCTTTGGTGAAAACTCTGTTTTCACATACACACATAAAGTGAGCACACACATAAAGTACAAAAGTAGTAGGGTACATATGTACGCAATATATGTGGCCAAGGCAAATGAAAACTTTTGAACTATAGCACTGTGATACTTTTTTTTCTGCTGTATTGTTCTCATGAAGTTCCTTGTAGAATGGAGCATTAGTGGGTCCTTGTCTGTTATGAATGATTCACTCTGGTGCTGACTTGAGCTGGCATCTCATAAGGCAGTGTCTCAACCAAACAGGTGGTTCATCTTAGAATGCATTTCACAGGAAATGGTGTCTGTTGGACAGATGGATATGCTTTTAAGGAGAAAAATGCTTCCTTTCCATCTGAAAGTTCTTTGCTTTACATATCAATATCTCTGCCTCTTTTGAACTTCAACTTTGTTGAAGTTTAAATTGGGCAAAATCTACGGATAGATATAAGGGAATTTGAGGAGGTATACCAGAAGCTGTAGGGATCAGAAAAGATTTTTTGACAAAGGTAATTCTTGAGCTTGATTTAAAGAATACCAGAAATTCTAAGAGGCAGAGCATTTGAGATATCATGGATAACTTATTCAAAGACACGAAAATGGGACATGGTATTTGAAAATCAACAAAAAAAGTGGACAATACTGCATCATAGAGTATAGATAATAATATACTATGTAAAAAATCTGGAAAGTTTGTGGGAGTCAGATTGTTAAGGACTTCAAATGGCAAAGAGAGGAATGTATTTACTAAGTGGAATAACATCATGGTCAAACCTATGCTTTAGGTTAATAGGTTTGTCAACTATGACGAGAATGCCTTAGAGAGAGGATAGACAAGAAGAAAGCAGATCAATTAGTAACTTACTGTTTTAGTCCAAGTGAGAGGGGTTTTTATAAGATAAGGTTATATGTAATAGATGTGGCACAGGGATAATCAGTAAGAGTTACCACTGCCACATCTATTACATAGAACCCCATCTCATTTTATATATCTGTATATAGTTATCTGCGTAATACCTTTCCCCATTAAGGGCTTAACTTTCTTTATATGCATAGCACTTAGCATTGTGCCTGATCCATAGGTGCTTGATAGATGCTGTTAATTTGACTTACTTGGATTTGGGAAGTGACAGAGTATGAGAAATAGAAGAAGACTGAGATTGCAAATCTGGGCAACTGAAAGATGACACATTAGATTATCCATTAAATATGGAAGAATAGAATAGTGGTAGTTTTGGAGGAAAGAAGTTCTCTTTGGACATGTTGAGAATGAAATGCCAAGTGGGACATCCAGTTCAAAGTATTTAATAGATAGTTGAGTGGGTACAATAGGCAGGATAGTATAATGAAAGAATGCATTCAATTTGGAATCAGAAGAACCTGTGTGATATTGGGCAAGCCTCTTTATCTCTCTGAGCCTAAGTTAACTTATTTATAAAATCAAAATTACAATAAATCTTATATTTCCATAGTGCCTTATAATTTACAAAGCACTTTTCTTACAACATTCTCTGAGAGTTCTAGTGAAAGTAATAATGGAAGTGGGAACAAAATGATGGAGGGATAGGAAGCAATAGAACAGGCGTTCTTCCACAAAATTCTCTAAATTGATTTAGAAAATCCACCTGACATAATCCTGAGTGGGTAATCCAGAAAAAAAAATGGTATAGAGTCCTTAATCCAGCCTAGGTCGTCATGAAGACATGGAGGACTGTGAACAGCAGGGACAAGGAAGGCTAGGAGCATAGTGAGGGTGGAACATTACAATCCTTAAAGATACTGGTACCAGGGCAAAGAAGAGGTTCCAAATTGAGATCAAAGCATCATCAGACCCATGTTAGGATATAAGGACAAAGGTAGGTACAAATTGATAACTATGTCATTCCCCTCCTTACCCAGTTCCAGGAAAATCTGAGGGAGAGAACTATGTGGGAAGTATTTCACAGCATGAAGATTCTGGAGAGTGTGCAAAAAAGGAAGTCCAGAAGCCAGTAAGAGCATCATAATGTGATTCATATCTCATGTGCAGAGTAGGGTCTCCATTTCAGCATCTAGCCCAGTCTGTATCAGAATTACCAGACAGATATCTTTGAGCAAAGAAGAGCTTACAATTTTATCTCTCTGAGCCAACAAAGTTTACTAACTAGCAAAGTCCAGAAGCACTCTTTTCTTACATATACCCAGACCCAGGTCAGGAACTTGCAGAGTTCAGATAGGGGTACAGAAATCATATTTTGTCCTGAACCAAAACACTTTCAGAGCATTGAAAGTTTGATAATTCCCAATCCCTCCCTGAGAACTTAGGATAACAAAACTCAATACACTAAGCAAGCAGTAGTGAGACAAACCCAGACTTTACCTCCAGTAGTTACTACAGAACCCAGTACTAATTAGGTTCTGAAATTTGAAGTCAAGAAACAATGGAGGAGAAGAAGAAAGAAGAAGAAGAAAAAAGAAAGAAGGAAGAAGAAACAATAAGAAAAAGAAGAAGGAGAAGAAAGCCCACAAATGCAAATGTGCTATTATGGTGTCAGGGACACTCATGACACAAATGCAAAAGAAGAGAATGACTTTAAAACATTTATGAGCAATGCTTCAAAGAAAAACATAGCTTGGGCACAAACTCAACTAAAATTCCTGAAAGATATGAAATATGAGTTTGTTTTTTGTTTGTTTGGGGGTTGGGGTTTTTTTGTATTTTTTTAGTTTAAAATGTTAGGGTTTTTATAAATGTAATGAGAACATGAGAAAAAAAATTGAGGGAAAAAAGAGTTATGGAATAAGAATTGTAAAGGGGATCAGTGACAAATCATAATAAGTTCAAAGCCCACACAGGCAACAATGCCCCTGAAAATTATAAAGACCCAAATAGAAACCAATGATCTCATGAGGGAATAAGAAATAGTAAAAGAAAGTAAAAAGGCTAGGGAAATAATAGGAGAAAATATAACATATCTCATAGCAAAAACAACTGAACTGAAAAACAAATCTAAGGGAGAAAAAAGAATGGGAACCCTATTTCAAATAATCTTAACTGCTCCAAATCTCTTGGAATCAGAAGGCTACCAGAGTAGAAAGAAAAAGAATTCACCAGTCACCTAGAATAAAATGCCTAAATGAAAACTCCCAGGAACATTATAGCCAAAATTCAGAACTTCTATGTCAAAGAAAAAAAAAAAAAAATATATATATATATATATATATATATATATATATATATATATATAATTCAAGTACTGAAAAGTCAGAGTCAGGATCACACATAATTTAACAGTCACTACTCTAAAAAAACAGAAAACTTGGAATATGATATTCCAGATGGCAGAGGATGTAAGTTTACAAATCAAGAATAACTTACTCAACAAAAATGAGTATAATAGTACAGGGGAAAATGGATCTTTGAAGAAAAAGCAACCTTATAAAAAGACTAGGATCACAAAGAAACTTTACAATTCAAATTTAGGGTTGGAGAGAAATATAAAAAGGTAAACATGAATGAATACTATTAAATAAAGAGATAATAAATTGTTCCCTCTGTTCACTGTCATCTGGAAGTGGTTCTGTTATGTTTAGATTATCTTAAGAAAAGAATAGAAAGAGGAAAATTATACGTAAATTAGGTTAGGGGCAATTATCTCATATAATCAAGGTATACAAGCACACATCTATACAAAAAAAAAAGAAAGTGGGAGTAGCAAATGATACTTGAATTTCACTTTTAACTAAATTGGTCAGAAAAAAGAAAGAATGCACACATACAGTTGGGTACAGAAATATATTTCACTCAGTAGGGTAATGGGGAAAGGGGAAAAGTAGGAAGGAAGAATTTGAGAGAATAGATTAAGGTACAGAATAGACTTAAGCAAAACAAGTTTTAAGGATTTACCAAAAAATATTTAATTACTGTTTTTAAAGCCACAAACAATGGGAATCTGAGGGAGTACCTATAAATTGGGGAATGGATGAACAAAATATGGTATATAAATGTGATGAAATAATATTTCACTGAATTCATCGATGTAATAATCAACCAGTGTTCCAGAAGACTAATGATAAAACATGCTACTCACTTCCTGATAAAGAAGCAAAAGACAATGAATACAGAATGAGGAAAAATGTGTTTTAAGGACACAGGGAAGGTGGAAAATTGTTTTAAATGATTATAATGCTTGAAGTGGTTTTGTTGTTCTTATATTCTCAGCTGAAGAAGTGGATTGGGGTGAGAAAACAAGAAAGCTGATTATTGGCTGAACAAAACAAAACATATTAAAAATAACAACAACAACAACAACTTGGGAACTCTGATCAACACAATGACCAACGACAAGTTCTGTGGATTAATGATGAAACATGCTGCCTGCCTTCAGGCAGAGAAGTGATAGACTCAGATTAAAGACTTGAGACTTCTTTTTTTAAATATGGTCAGTAAGAAATTTTGCTTTGACAACATATATTTATAATATATGTTTTTCTTTTCTTGCTTTCTCAGTGGATGTGGAGGAAAGGAAGTGGTAGGAAAAGAAGGCTGATCTTTAAAAACAAAATAAATTTTAAAAAGAAAGTAATCATTTTAAAAGTAGTATAAAGGACATCATTAAGTATATTTATGATTGTAAAAGTGAATGGAATCATGTAGCAAGAATAAGCACATAAAATTTGGACCAGTCAAATGCTGCACTAGTACACAAAAAATGTTGAAAAGAACCAGAGAAGGCGTCCCATTGACTTGGGTGACCCTCTGTGGAAAATTTATAGAAAGACATGAACTTGAATCTCACAGAGAAGCCATTGATGAATAGAATATACACGCTGATGAGTTCACATGGCTATTTCAATGCAATACATTCTATTTTTCAGATTCATTGTAAAGAAACTGCTTTATGGCTCACATGGCTTAAGTCACTTTTCTTTGTAGTGTGTGTGTGTGTGTGTGTGAGAGAGAGAGAGAGAGAGAGAGAGAGAGGCTAGACCTGAGATCCTCCAGAGAGCTAGTCCGGATGGTATATTTGGTACCCCAGTGTGGGGTTCTAGAAGGCACACTACAAATTTCTTGTGGGGAAACACTTTACCACTGTATATCAGTAACAATTCTTTTTGTTTGTTTTTGTATTTTTGCAAGAAAATTGGGGTTAAGAGTCACACAGCTAGGAAGTATTAAGTGACTGAGGCTGAGATTTGAACCCATGTTCTCCTGAATCCAGCTCATGTTCTGTATCCACTGTGCCATCTTAAACTTCTGGTAAGGAGGATTCTCTGAAACAAATATTTCAAACACATTGACCAAAGGCAATCTCCAAATTGCAAAATTCCCTAGTGCTCCTGAACCAAATTAAAGTGTAATGGGAAAATATTTAACAAAATAAATACAAATATAATAAAACATAGAAAATACTAATATGTGGTTTTCTAAGTCAATAAGTAGCCTTCAGGGATCTCAATGACTAAATGGAGCTTGGTCTAGAACCTATTGGTGGCCAATGAGAATCAGATCAATTTTGGTTTAAGGCATGGTCCTTAAGAAATCTAACCTGTATACCCCAAGATATCTTGGGAGATTCAGAGGTGTAAAAGAATAAGAAAAAAATTATTTTGAGAGCTTCTGTAGGTAAGAACATGATATTCTCTGGGGAAAGAGGTAGGAAAAGGAAGAAAGGAAGGAGGGAAGGAGGAATAGAGGGAAGAAGGTGAGGAGGAGAGGAAGAAAGGAAGGGAGAAAGGAAGGAAAGGAAAAATTTTCCAATCCAACTGATAATTCCAGTTTGTGGGCTAGCTTTGCTCACAGAGGTTGTTGTTTGGTCTTCATTCTTGAAATGTGACATTGCTGTCAGAGGCAGAGAAGTTAAGGGAAATGTTAAGGGTCATCAGGACAAACAGAAGTAGGGATAAAACCAGTCTTTCAAACAAAGTCTGGATCTCTATCCACTATGCTTCTCAAAGCACTATATATGTGAGTAATTATTATTAAGTTGAAACATATGAAGTCAAATCAGGTATTTTGAGAATTGTCTCTCAAGTCAGAACTATAAAAGGGGTCATGATAGTTCAACAAAGTGAAAATTCAGTCTACCTCAAATAGCTTATCATCTAGCTGGTGAGAAATAATTGAAGAACAAATCAAGGTAGTAATTAAGTCAAAAAACTATAAACTCCAAATTTGAGGACTAAGGGGATCCTTGAACACTTTTGTGTAGATGAGTAGCTATTTATTTTCTGAAGCCTAGAAATTGCTAGGATTTATGCACATAGGAGTGGGTGTGGAAATAGGCAATTAAGATAGCCAGCGAACTTTCTGAGTACAGACTATGTATAGTATGGAACCAGCATTGGCTCCATTTTCCCACCTCTGATAACCCTAGAAAATCATGGGAAAGGACTATACTAACCAGTTTGCATATGTAACTATTGGCAGCTGCCAACCTATCAGCTGAAGATCATTGGTACAAGAATTTGGGTTTGGAAGAGAAAGTAATACAGACCAAAGCTGTCAAGGAAAACTGTGAAAAATATGAGACTTAACTTTAGTGGATCATTTTTTTTAATAGAATGAAACAAAAGATGAAAAAACCAAATCCATGTATCCATAAACAGACATACAAGTGTAACTTCCTGGATTTCTCTCAGCCCCTCCCTTGGGGACCCACCAGGCTTAACTACCACCCTTTAGGTCACATCATCCCTCTCCTCCCTCACAAAGATAAATTTCATATCAACCTTGCAGTAAGCCATCATCTATTCTCAGGAGAGAGAATATAGCATGACCTCTCTTGAAATATTGGATCTATTTACACAGGTTTGCGTGGGCCACATTACTTATGAGTCGCCAAGGGGAAACAGAGCCTCCAGTAGATAAAGCGATCAGCACAAACCACTGTAAATAAATCTGAAATTTCAATGAAGGTCATGCCAAGCCTGATTTATTCCTTAGCACCCTATGAAATAATGTTGACCAGGTAAGTGTTTTTTTTTTTTCCTCAAGCCACAAGAGAGAGAGCCATTTAGCTCCTAAGGCATTCACCTTTCATGTTACAAGACATATCTGGTTAGAGATTTCTTCAGGAAAGAAATGACCGCTTAATATTATTATTATTATAGGTAACTAATACCAAGAGACCAAATTATGTAACAATTCTGTTTTGTACTCACCTGTGCAAGACAAAATGCTACACAAATCCTATGAAAACTGTTGACAACTGTCCTATTGTTCCACAATAGAAATTATTATTCATACCACAAACCTTTTCATATTCTTATATAAGTAACTATACAAGAAGATATGGGGGATACGCAGATGAATGAGACTGAAAACTACCTATATTTATTTTGGAAATACAAAGTTGATCAGATATTTGAAAATAAATGTGATTGTATATAACTTGTGACAAACCAGTCATTTTCAGCTTTTAAATGTGGTATCTGTTATCAATCTAAATTCAGTAAAACAATTGGTAGGTTGTAAGGAAGAGAAGGGAATCCAATTATTGTTCTGTATGCTTTTAAGAAAAAAAAATTTTAAAAAAACATAATACAGATGTTTTGCCTGATTTTTCCACTTTCTAATCAATCCTGCTGGCATAACATAAAACTGGATTATATGTAAAGAGGGGACTCTGGGACCAAATGAAATATCCTCCAATCAGGAGAAAGTATCACAGTGCAGCAGCTTGAGAAATAGATTGGAGAGAAAATGCCAGAGAAACGGCTTAGGGAGGCAAAGTAACAATTAGATAGATAAGAATTGGTCATTAATTCGTTTTTAAGTGGAGATAAAATGCCAATAAGGGAAACACCAAAAGTCAAAGTCAAGAGTTCATATTTGCAAAGTTTCTCCTTGTTTCTGACATTCTTGGCTCTCCACTTTTGCTTTAGATTAGTACTTTGACACAAGTGAGTTTCCAGGCTATCCTTTTAACATTTCAAAGATCCCATTTGATTATTTAGATTTTATGATATAAGAAACTTTTCCTCATTTCAGTGTTAAACTAAACTCTATTTTGGCTCATTGTATTTCAATTCAACATTCACTGAGCAGCAAACATGGCCAAAGCACCATCTTAGACTCTGTGATCAAAGACAAAAATGAAATGGTTCTTTCTTTTTAAGATTTTACATTCTGCTACAAGATACAAGTTTTAAAGCTGGATATTCTATGATTAAAGTCTGTTCTTTGGTAATTTGTTTGATATTAGAGCAAAATGGGACATTTGGAAATTATTCAACAGTTAATAAAACAGTTTAACTTAGCCAGAAAAGAAAAAGGTTACTCAATAAATATATGTCCAGAGGACACCCTGACTTGATTGAGTTGAGCAAAGCATCTCTGCAAGAATTGCCCATCATGATCCAGAAACCCAGAAGTGAAATCAGTCGTCTGAGTTTTCAGTTTCCTGAGACAATCAAGTCTCAAAGACGATTTCAATATTTTTAAAGGAAAAACTAGTCAATATAAGAAATGAGGAAGGGGGTGATTTCAGAGAAACAAGAGGAAAACTTACATAATTGATACAGAATAAAATGAGCAGAACAAGAACATTTTATTCAGTAACAACACTGTAAAGGTGAACAGAATGCTGATCAATAAACAATCACAATTCCAGAGGACTTGTGTTGAAACATGTTACCCTATCCATCTCCTAAGAGAAAGATGATGAACTCAACAAGAAAACTACTATTTTTCAGATATAGACAATGCATATGTGTTATGAGGGATTTACAATACCTTTTTTTTTTCCTTTAGTGGAGGGGATTGGGGATTGGGAAAGGAAGGTAGAAAGAAGAAAGGGTAGATTATTATTTATTGAAAATAAGAAAATAGGGGCAGCTAGTTGGTGTAGTGGAATAGAGTACCAGCCCTGAAGTCAGGAGGACCTGAGTTCAAATGTGACCTCAGACAGTTAACCCTTTCTGGCCATTGTGACCCTGGGCAAGTCACTTAACCCCAATTGCCAGAAGAAAGAAAAACTAAGCTTATTCATAGGAGAGAGGGATTAGGCTATTTCTCCTAGGGAAATGCTACTTTTTCACTCTCTCTTCTCCAGATCCTGCCTCCTTTACCTCTAATAGTCTCTTTAAGTTTTAAATCTATGATCCTATTATTCTACAGACAAAAATCTACATTTATCACCTAACTCCCTAGAAATGTAGTTGGTTTCTATTTAAATGTTTTGGGGAGAAATGAGGGTAATAACCTCAGAAATATTATCAGTTGGTACTAGAGTTCCATCCCATTCATTGCCCTACCTGGTTTTGTTTTAAGAAGCAACTGCTAATAATGATAATTCTGAGAAAACAGAAACTATGACCACATTGAATTCAAGAGAGACCATAATAAAGGGAAATTAAAGCAGAAAACTTGTGTTCTCTTGGACTAATCTTGTTTGCATTTATATACAGATAATCTATCACCTGTAAGTATATTTAAATTGGGATATTTGTCATTTTGACTTTGTCTTGTCATTGGACATCAATGACTTAAGAAGATAGAGAGAAGCTGACAATTTTGTGCAATTCTGCCTCATTTAAATCAAAAGTAAACAAGCCATCATCCATGATGTCATTGGTCCTAGCTTTAAAATGGGATTAGTACATTAGAAAAAATTCTGTCTTTATAGAAAAAAATCGAAACATTGACAAAATTAGGAACTGATAATGTATAGTAAGAGTATTGAATCAAATCTTTTTGTTGTTCAGTTATTTCAGTCATGTCCAACTCTTTTTGATTCCATCTGAAATTTTCTTGGCAAAGATACTAGAACAACTTATCATTTCTTTCTCCAGTACATTTTACAGATGAGAAAACTGAGGCAAACAAATCAAGTTATTTGTCCGGGGTCACAAAGCTAGAAAATATCTGAGGCCAGATTTGAACTCAATTCTTCTTGATTCCTGAGTCAAGGGGGATGTCGGAAATAAAAAATTAAGGTGACAATATACAAGCCTTGTCATACTTCTTTTCCAATCTTAAACCAATAATTTTTCCACGTTCAGTTCTAATGGTTATTTCTTGGTCCACATACATATACATTCCTCAGGAGAGAATTAAGATGAACTGTAATCCCATAACTGTAGTCCCATAAGGACTTGTATGCAGAGTATATCATGTGAAATGCTAGACTGCATGAATCAAGAACTGGAATTAAGGTCATTGGGAAAAATATCAACAATATCATATCTGCTGATGATAGCACTCTGATGACAGAAAATGAAGAAGAATTAAGAAGCCTCTCTATAAGGGTAAAAGAAGAGAGTGTAAAAGCTGGCTTGAAGTTTAATATAAAAAAAATAAAATAAGATCTTGGTAAATGGTTTCAATACTTTCTGTGAAATAGAGAAAGAAAAAATGGAAGCAATGTCAGATTTTATATTCTTGTGTTCCAAGACCACTGAAGACAATGAAATAGTCAGGGAAAAGTATAATGGACTGTTTCAGTGTGGTTTTTTTGTTGTTGTTTTTGTTTTTTGTGGTTTTGTATCTGTTCTTGGGCTCCAGCACCCTGACTGTCTTTACACATTTTCCTTAAAAATGAAATGAAGTCTGTCCCATACTCAATACCCATTTAATACATTGAATGCTAATACAGGAGTTGAGGGTTCCTGTTAAACACATCAGCAAATGAGCTATATCTGAGATTTATTTAAAGATTTTTCTAGGGACAGCAAGATAAAAAGAAAATTGACTACCTTGAGGTCAAAGGCCATTAGGATCAGATCCAGTTGGTATGTTCCCATAGCCGTTAGGAAGCTCTGAGTCACAGATTTTACAATCTTTATAGTACATTATTTCAGACACATGATTCAGAACTTGGAATCCCTTAGAAAAGGATTGGAATGTTATGCTTTTATCAGGTAAACAAAGATGAATATGCAAAATCTGATGGGGGCAGGACAGAAAGGCAAATGTTTAAAGAATTCAAGGAAACAAGGCATTTCAGAAGAGCCTTACACACAAAACAAAAATTTTCAAATTATGAATTATTTCTCTCTAAAACCAGTCCCTCACAGTCCCAACTTAAAAACATTTTGAAAGTCTCCTAAATCCTCAAAAATTACAAAGCTTCACTGTGTGATTCAGATGGGTCACTAATTCATAGAGTCTTCATGAATAATCACAGGAATTAGTGCAGTTTGACTAGAGGGTGGTTGGATTTTTCTCCTTCTGAAAGCAAGCATCCTCTGTCAGTGGGATGGCTGTCTATTTCATCAGTGAAAAGGATTCAAAAGTGTTCATTTTTCCCATATCTTGTAACTTTGATCTCTAGTAAATCCCCAGGTATCATTTCCTATTCTAGGTGTGATGGATATGGTAATTTACTTGGGTGTCAGTTCCTGCTTACATGGTTCTGGGATATTTCAGTGAACCAAGGCAATAGTACAGACCTGAGAGCTGCTTTTTGTCATGCTGAGGCATTTGCCTGCATCCTTTTCCTTTTCTCCATTCGATTGGATTTTATGTATACTTTGATCCAGGCAAAGCATAACAAGGATATTTTTCAGCTTCAGAATTCAAACTATACATTCACTGAGGGTAAATCTGAAGCCTTCATTAGGCAGCAGTGATGTTTTGAAACTCCAGTTCTATGATTTTTTGAAGCATTTTCTTCTTCCCCTTTGTATGAATAAAACCTTTTAGAATCTATCACATTCATGATGCCTCCCAGCCTCCCCATAATGCAAGCTTACTTTGTTATCCCTATCTTACTGCTAAGGAGCCAGAGGACAAGAGTGGCTAAGTTGATTGCCAAAAGTTACTTGCATGGATTAAAAGACAAATACCCAAAGTGCCTAAAAGAATGAAATGACTGCTCTTTGATCACAGGTTCTTCCTTTTGCACTCCTACCATTTATTATCTGCAATACCCTTCCTCCCTCCTCTCTGCCAAAACAATTCCTTTCCATCCTTCAGTGCCCCACATCCTGCATGGAAATTTCTGTGACTAGTTCAGCTTTCTCTAAATTCCTGTGGCACATACATATTGTCTGAATCACAAAATAGCACCCAATATCAATGCTCACAGGAACATGAATTTAGAGCTGGAAGAACAATGATCATTCAGTTCAATCCCTTTGTTTTACTGCTAAGAAAACTGAGGTCAGGAGAGGGGAAGTGGATCTGCCCAAGATCCTCTGAAAACTCTGCTTTTTTCATTTCACCATATTAAAATGCAAGTTAACAAGCATTTCTTAAATGCCTACTATGTGCCAGATATTATGCTAAGGCTCAGCATACAAAGAAAGGCAAAAAATAATCTCTTGTTCCCAAGAGGCTCACAGACTAATGGGAGAGAAATATGGGAACTAGTTATGAACAGGTTATATACAGGATAAATCAGAAATAATCTCAGAGAGAAGGCACAATGACAGGATTCAGAAGGAGGAGGAGGACAGGAAATATTCCCTGAAAAAGGTAAAGTTTTAAAATTAATGAAAACCAAGAGACAGGGATGAAATGAGAGAATTATAGACATAGGAGACATGCAGGAAAAAAATAACAGAATCAGGATATGAAATGTCTTATATGGAAAATAGCAAGGAGCCTGTTATCACTGGATTACAGAGTAAATAGGGGAATAAGGCTAAAAGATGTTTTTAAGGTTAAAAAAAATAACTACAGGACTTGGCAATAGATTGGTTCAGATGGGGAGTGAGAGTGAGGAGTTAAGAATGACACCTAGGTTGTGAGCTTGAGTGAGTGAGAGAGAGCAGTACCCTCAAAAGTAATAGAGAATTTCAGAAAAAGGGAAAATTCTGGAGAAAAGATGAGTTCAGTTTTGGAGACACTGAAACTCTTTAAGAGTTTAAGATATCTATAGAACATGTAGTTCAAGATGACCAGTAGTCGCTAGGATATGTAAGACTGGAGGCATTCAGAGAATTTAGAGGTAGATAAATAGATTTGAGAATGATCACAGAGATGATAATTGAATTCATAAGATCTGCTGAGTTTACCAAGTGAAAGAATAAAAGAGGATAGAAGAAGATCTAGGACAGAGACTCATGGGACACCCATGTTTAACAAGCATGATTTTATGAAGATCCAGCAAAGGAAAAAGAAAAAGAACAGTCATAAAGGCATAAGAAGAACTAGGAGAGAATGGTGTCATAAAAATCCAGAGAGAACAGAATAACAAGATGATGATAATCAATACCCAAAGGCTACAGAGAGGTAAAGAATGATGATGTCTGAGAAAAGGCCATTAGATTTAGCAATAAAGAAATCATTGATAACTTTGAGGAGAACAGATTTGATGGAAAGATGAGCCTGGAAACCAGATTATAGAGTTAAGAAAAAAAAAAAAGAAGAAAGAAGGTAGAGAGATTGGTTATAAATGATCATCTCAAGAGCATAGTCACAAAAGGGACAAAAGATATGGAATAATGAGGATGGATGAATCAAATTAGGATTTTTTTTTTAGAATAAGGGAAATATAAGTATGTTTTTAGACTATAGAGAATCAGTCAATATATGGGGAGAGACAAGATAAATAAGAGAGTGGTAATGATAGAAAGGACAATCTTCTGGAGAAAATGGGATGGGATGGGATGGGTTGGGATGAGATCACTTTGTGCATATAGAAGGATCAGTCTTGGCAAAGAGAAGTGTCACTTCATATGAAATAAGAGAAAATGCAGAGATAGTGTCAAAAGGCATTAGCTGATGTGAGATGAGGAAGGAAGGAGATGTGAGAGCCAATGAGAATGGCCTCAATTTTTTGAGTGAACTATTTAGTATGTAATTAGCTGAAGGAAAGGGGTAGTATGTGTTATGAGAAGCTTAAGAAAGAATAAAAAGGCACTGGACTGAGTAAAATTATAGTATATAAGAGAGATATGAAAAGATTTCCTTGCTTCATTGAGGGTCCAATTGAAATTATTAACACAAATGATAGTGAATGCAATCAGCAGAATTTCATGATTTTCTTCAGCTTTAATCAACAGCACATGAAAGCAAAGGCAACATATGATAGAAGTAATCCAGGTCAGAGGCTTGATAGGGCAAGATCATTGATATAATAAGAGGATAAGGAACTAAAAAGAGGACAGTGTAGAATTAAATATAGTTCACTAAGGGAACAAGTTAGAGAAAGGATGAGATTAGCCAGTGCAATTATGATGTTCTGAAAAAGAACTAAAGACTTGAACGATTAGAGATGATAAAGATAAAGAATAGGATGTGAGCTTGCAAAGGAGAGGAAGTGTTCAAATAAGGGGAATGTCAGAATTCATGAATAGGAAAATGGGTTGATTTGTAAGTGATGAAAAGATCAAGGGTATGACTATCTCTATGTGTAGTTAACATAGGGAGAAGCAAGGAAAGTGATAATAAACTGAGATCTTTGGGTGGAGGGGAAGGGTGATCCTGTGTTAGAAATCTCAAACTCCTCTGAGAGGGGCCCCACTTTCCTGTTCATAGGGGAACCTCCCAGATAAAGTAATCTCATTCCATTGGAAGTCTTGACTTGGGGTATAGTCACTACCCTCTATTGAAAGGCCCCTAGCTCCAGGCCAAGAAGACCTAAATTTAATCTAGCTATGTACCCAAACCTTTGCATAAGTCCTAACAGGATTTTGTCCCCTGATGAAGTATTTTCTCTTCTCAGTGTAATAAACCCATCCTTGCCACAAATCTATCAGCTCTGTTCGTTGGGGTTTGCAAATTCTTTCTTAAAGCCTGCAGACCAACCAGGGGATCCCTTTGCTGTCAGTGGATCTCTCAGCCCTCATTTCTCACACCTCAACAAAAGGATAGAGTATTTGAAGTCATATCAACACATTTGTTAAATCCTTTGTATGAGGGCAAAATGTCTTGAAGATGCATAGAAAATAGCTACCAGGATCTTTATTAGGTAGTACATATGGGGTGAGTGAACCTCCAAGGAGGAAAGTTTCCTGGAACAAGAATACCATTTTAACTAGCATATGTGGTAGGGGAGGAGTTTGGGGAGGGGGCTGAATCCATGAAAATATAACCAGTGCTGGAAAGAATGGCAAGGGAGTCAATGTTATCAGGTGAGAGCTAGATCTCATTGAGAGGCAGCCAATCAATAAACATTTATAAAATGCCTAGTATATACCAGACACTGATTAAGCACTGGGAATACAAAGAAAGATAAAAGTCAATGCAAGTTTTCAAGGAGCTTACAATCATGGGGGAGACAATGTACAAATAATTGTTTAAAAAGAAGATATATAGATATAGATATTTATATATATAATATGATAAATTGAAAATAGTCAACAAAGGGAGGGTACAAGATTTAAGAGGAAATGGGAAAGGCTTCCAGCATTAGGTGGAATTTCAGCTGGAACTTGGAAGCCAGGAAAGGCAAAGATAATGTAATGCCGGAGAAACTGAGGCAGGAGAGAGATTAGAGAGTTTTCAATAGTTTATTAATTGGAGAGTATAATTGACTGGACAGGACTCTCATCTCAAATTATCCAGTCAGATAGAGATAAAGATATACTGGGACCAAGGAATCCATCTTGGTCCCAGGGCTATCATCTCAAAGAATGAAGCAGCCCAAAATGGGTGTATCTCAGGCCTTAAATATTCTTTAGACAAAGAAGATAAAAAGGCGGGAAGGCTTCTGTCAGGTTGGGGGAGACCATAACTCCTAAAAGCCCAGAGACAGGATGTCTGAATACCCAGAGATAAAGATGTCAGTGAGGTATCTTGGAATATTTTAGAGGGATATTGTAAATTCTTGAGGACAGGGGAGGGTCAGGAGTTCTGCTCTCTTGTTTATCTTGCTAGCAATATATAACCTTAGAGTAAACGGTCCCCAGTCTTAATGGACTAGAGTGGGTTTTTACGACTAAGGGGATTTAACAGAACAGCTAAGGAAACTGAGACAAAGGAAACTAGTTCAGGGGAACCCAAGTCAGAACAGTTAAAGAGAACTGTGGCATAACAATAAGGATGGAGAGCATTCCAGGCATTGAAGACAGACTATGTCTACTGTATATAGAATTAGAGGAAGTGTTTTCTGAAAGCAAGCCCCCCCCCCCAAAAAAAAAAAAAAAAGTATTCTACTTTACTGAAAGTAGGACAAAAATATAGCAGAATGCATGAAAGTTGGGGGAGTTGGGGCTGGGTGTAAGTTTTAAGTAGACTAAGTCAGAATATGAAAGGAGTGGAAATGAATAAGCTTAAGATGAAACCAAACTACTAATGGGCCAGCATTCCAAAGAGCATTGTGGAAAAGGTGGGTAATTTTAGAGTGGGACAGTGGATTAAAGGATAGCTAATGTTTGAGTAGAATGAGAATATAATGAAAAGCTGTGAGCAGTGAGAGACGGAAACTAAATTTAGATAGATTCAGATAGGATTTAGATTTAGTGATAAATGATAGCCTAGGGTCTGGAATCTCTGCTATGGGGAAGGTATACAGGAGTGGAAGTTTGTTAATCATTGACTAATGAAGGAAGATTAGCACCTCAAGTTTTCATAACTATTCTTCAATTGCAGAGGCTTTTTCCAAAATAGCACTCCTCCCAGATTCATACTACAAATCATTTCTGCACCTCCCTCCCTCTGACCCACTCCAGCTTTGTCTTGGGGGCCAATTCACTGACTGAATGACAGTTTTGCTAATCTGATAAACTAATCTGTGCTAATGGGTTCTGTGAGTGTTAATGGGTTAATATGTACACATATTTGCATCTTAAAAGAAACCTCTTGGGAGAAATTGCCTTAATTCTAAGGTGTGGTTGTAATAGTGAATATTCCTGGAGGAGTAGATAAGCATTACCTTTCCTGCTGCCTCACAAATTCAAGCATTCATCATTCAATCAAATAAATCAAAGAGAAATTTTAGAGTGATTCCATGTATAGGATACAATATTACGCATTGTAGTAATTACATAACCCTCTAAGACAGTTTCTGACATCTATGAACTAGTAACATTTCTAGAGAGATAACTGCACATAAAAATAGCTATTAATACAAGTCTGTCACTTATAAGAGTTATATAAGTGGTATACATAATAAATACTAGGCAGGTCCAGACACAATAAATTAAATCAGACAAACGTTTTAAATACCTACTGTATGTAAACACTGTGATTATGCTGAATGACATGTAAAAAAAAAAAAAAGAGAGAGAGAGAGATTGGTTTCTATCTTTGAAGAGTTTGATGTAAATTGTGTCCCCTTTAACTTTTGGGGCTCTGATGTACTCCTTGGGGAGAGAGGGGGAAAGAGGGGAGGAAAGGGTGTTTCTGAGTCTCGAACACCTTTCCCAGACAACACAAGTTAAGTAATCTCATTCAGTTGGAGATCTTGGCCTTGGGCATAGACAATGTCCTCTACTGAGTGGCTGAAACTCCCAGTTAAGTAATCTCATTCAATTTTGAATTGAATTGAATTGAAAATCTGTCTCTTAGATTCATACAAAGATCAAAAAAGTCTCGAACCTCAGAAAGCTAAAAAAAGGGGACTCCCCCCAATCTTTGCCAAATTCCTAATCAAGAGCTATTTGCCTTTCTGGATTTGGCCCACTGATGAAGATATTTTCTTCTCAGTGTAAACACACCTTTGCTAATTCCCAAACAGGACCCCACCCACTAAGAAAACTGTCTTCTTAGCAAGCTGTCTTCTTAGTGTAAATAAATCCCCTTTTGCCACACAAACTTCAGATTCTGGAATTCTTTCTCAAGGAATCTGGGACATCAACCAGAGGAGATCTCTTACTCTCAATTCTCACATCTCATCAAGTTCACAATCTAATAAGGGAGATCATATACACACAGATAGCAACTGTATGTTTTACAATATAAATAAGGAGGTAGTACAAACTGTTATGCCAGGAGTCAGTGGAGTTTAGTAGAAAGTGTGTTGGTTTAGATTCAAAGTTCCTAGATTCAAATCATGTTCTCAAATGATTTGGGGCAAGTTACTTAAACCTTTTATGGTTTAGGATTTTTCATTTGTAAAATGAGGGTTTTGGATTACTGATGCCTAAAGTCTACAATTCAATAACATTTATAGAGGCATCAGAGATTTTGAGAGTTAGAAGGATACTCAATGGATGGCTAACCCAAACATGAATGGAATCACCACTAAAATATGCCCAAGTGATTGCCTAAGCTCTTGACAGTCTCCTTTGGGAAAGCCCGCCACAGTCCATTTCACTGTGATACAGTTCTAATTGTTAGATTATTATTGTTTTTTTTTTTAATAGCTTTTTATTTACAAGATATGTGTTGGAATCTTTACAAACTGTTAAGCCATTAGAGTTAATAGAAACAATTATCTAATTTAGCATGGTTCAATATGACTGAGTTGATCTTAGAAGAAGATATTTTGGGCCAGAACTTGAAACTAGGTACTAAGTACAACTGATGGAAACAATGTTTGTGTTCACACCTTTAGAGAGCTCATAAGTATCTAAGTACTCAATGGAGTTCACATGTTTGGGAGATTTCAGAGAGCATGCTGGGAGATATCCCACAATCCCACTCTCAGAGAAGTAGCATAAATACAGTTCCAGTGAGCCACTCGAAAGAGTTTCTGGGGAACTTCAACTGGGGTTGGAGATAGAGCACTCTGGGAGATACAGAAGCCTACTCGCCTCAGTTGGAGATTGAGAAGCCACGAGTCGGAGTTGAGCTGGAGGCAATAAAAGACAAAGCTGCAAGATCTTTTGGAGCCAGGCAGAGAGATAGGCCTGAGCTAACCAAACTATTTTGGAGGAAGCAATAAAAGATCTGAATTTTTATCAGCTGGTTGCGATTTGGAGTAATTATTGATTATAACTGAAACTAAGGCTGTCTCCAGAAAACCTTCACATTTTGGCGCCCAATGTGGGGCCAACTCCATTGGAGTTGATTTGATCTTAGAAAGAGATATTTTGGGCCAGAACTTGAAACAAGGTACTAAGTAGAACTGATAGAAACAATGCTTGTGTTCACACCTTTAAAGAGCTCATAAGTATCTAAGTACTCAATGGAGTTCACACGTTTCGGAGAGTTCAAGGTTTAGAAAGAGATATCCGAATTCATACCTCCCTTAGGTCCAGAGAGCATTCTGGGAGATAACCCAGAATCCCTCTCCCTCCAGAAGGCGGAGTTAACCTTTGGGAGATCATATATATACAGGAAGCTGTTGGAATCTTTACAAAGTGTTAAGACATTGGAGTTGATAGAGACAATAGTTATCTGGTTTGGCATGGTTCAGTATGATTGATTTCATCTTAGAAAGAGATATTTTGGGCCAGAACTTGAAACAAGATCCTAAGTGGAAGTGATAGAACAATGCTTGTGTTCACACCTTTAGAGAGCTCATAAGTATCTAAGTACCCAATGGAGTTCACACATTTGGGAGAGCTCAGGGTTAGGGTTTTGCACTCTGGGAGTTAACCCAGAATCCCTCTCCCTCCAGAAGGCGGAGTTAACCTTTGGGAGATCACATATATAGAGGGAGCTCTTGGAGATTGGGGACTGACTGGAGGTACTTAATTACTTGAGTTAGTTATTTGAGGAGTTACTAGAAACTCTGGGAGCTCAAGAGAGTTTTACTTGGAGTCGGAGAGAGCTCTTGGAACCCACAAGCCCTATCTTCGAGGCAAGAGATTCATTGCATCTTCCAACTTGGTGCTGACTGGAGGCTGAAGAAAGCAGAGGCAGAAGCCAAGGACAAAGCTGCAAGAACTCAAGCAGAGAGATAGGTCTCTGAACTAACCGGGCTAATTTGGAAGGAGAAATAAACGTTTGCACTTTTACCAGCTGGCTGCATTTTGGATTAATTATTGATTATAACTGAAACTAAGGCTGCCTCCAGAAAAGCTCCAACATTTTGGCGCCAAGGACAAAGCTGCAAGAGCTCAAGCAGAGAGATAGGTCTCTGAGCTAACCGGGCTATATTGAGGACACAATAAAAGTTCAGATGTTTTATCAGCTGGCTGCGATTTTGGAGTAATTATTTATTTCAATTGAGACTAAGGCTGCCTCCAGAAAACCTCTCCGAGAAACCTGCTTTCTCTCAGAAAGAATTCTTATATTTTAAAGTATTTGCCTGGGTAATTTTTCAGCATTGACAACTGCAAAATCCTTTGTTCCAACTTTTTCCCCTCCTTCCCTCCCCCTTCACCCAAATGGCAGGTTGACCAATACATGTTAAATATGTTAAAATATAAGTTAAATACAATACATGTATACATGTCCAAACAGTTATTTTGCTGAACAAAAAGAATCAGACTCTGAAATAGTATACAATTAGCCTGTGAAGGAAATCAGAAATGCAGGCAGACAAAAAATAGAGGGATTGGGAATTCTATGTAGTGGTTCATAGTCATCTCCCAGAGTTCTTTCCCTGGGCATAGCTGATTCAGTTCATTACTGCTCCATTGGAACTTATTTGGCTCATCTCAAACTCATTTGCTGAGGATGGCCAGGTCCATCAGAACTGGTCATCATATAGTATTGTTGTTGAAATATACAATGATCCCCTGGTTCTGCTCATTTCACTCAGCATCAGTTCAGGTAAGTCTCTCCAGGCCTCTCTGAAATTATCCTCCTGATCACTTCTTATAGCACAATCATTCCATAGCACTCATATACCATAATTTATTCAGTCATTCTCCAACTGATGGGAATACACTCGGTTTTTAGTTTCTTGCCACTACAAAGAGGGCTACCACAAACATTCATGCACATACAGGTCCCTTTCCCTTCTTTAAGATCTCTTTGGGATATAAGGCCAGTAGTAACACTGCTGGATCAAAGGGTATGCACAGTTTGATAACTTTTTGAGTATAGTTTCAAATTGCTCTCCAGAATGGTTGGATGTGTTCACAATTCCACCAACAATGCATCAGTGTCCCTGTTTTCCCACATCCCCTCCAACATTCTGCATTATCTTTCCCTGTCATTCTAGTCAATCTGACAGGTGTGTAGTGGTGTTAGATAATTATTCTTGACAGAAAATCTAAATTGGCCTCTTTGGATTTTGATCCATTGCTCCTTGGCTCTTGCAAACAAAACAAAATCTAATCTTTCTTTCTAACATAGCCCTTCAAATCTTTGACCAAATCAAACCCTTCAGATAAATATATGATCAGAGATCATAATTATATGGTCAAAACTAGGAAGGGACATGATTAAGAGTGATGTCATCAAAATTATAATTTAAGAAGATTAATATGGAAGACAGGTAATAGGAGACAGTGGACAGAAAACTTCTTTTGAAGTTAACAAGATCTGGATTAAAGTCCTGCCTTAGATGCTTAAACCTATGTGATCCTGCACAAACAATTTGTCAGTACCCAGACAACTTTGTAAGACTATAAATTATAATGTAATGCCGGAGAAACTGAGCAAGACAGAGGTTAGAGACCAATTTAATAGTTTATTAAATGGAGAGAGATACTGGGACCAAATGGATCTTGATGCCAGGGCTGGAGGAGACTATCATCTCAAAGAATCCAGCCCTAAGTATCAGAGAGCAAGATTTTTTATAGGATAACAAGAACAATGACATAATGGGGGAGGTACCTGGATGGGGATGACCTAATAGGAGGAGGCACCTAGGATGACTCGATGGAGGAAGGTACTGGAGAGGTTACTAATATTCTAATGACATCTAAAATGGATAGACCTTTATCCTGTCAAACATTAAGAAGGAATGACTATAACCTAAACATATAAAACCTTTATCTCATCAACCATTTAAGAAGGAATGATTATAGCCTGGGGTTTTAGGGCAGAGCAACTGAGGTAGACCTTTATCTCAGCAAACACCAAGAGGGAAAGGTTATAACCTGAGGCAAAATAACTAAATAGGACAATGGGGAAACTAGGTCAGGACCTCAAAAGGGAACTATGGCACAACAATAGAACAATCATCGATCTGCATTGGTAGGGGAAGATCCCTAACTAGGAGTTCCTTGCATTAATGAAAACACAGGTGCAAAACAAACAAAAAACAAAAACAAAAACAAAAATAAAAAAACAGAATAACTTCTAGTGAGAAATGATTAAAGAAGAGAAGGGGAGAGAGTATTTAAGCTTCATAAAAATAGGGATTGTTTCATTTTTTAAAATTAATTTTTATCCCAGAGCTTGACATATGAAAAACATTTAATAAATGCTTGTCAGTGGAATGAAATCATGGATTTAGACCTAGAAGAGACTTCAGGGTACAAACCTTTCATTTTACAAGTAAAGAAACTGAGACCCAGAAAGAAAAAGTGACTTACACCATGAAGTAAGATTAAGCTGAGTCTTGAAGAGAGATTGGATTTCTGTAAATTGGCATGGTTGGGCTTCCTCGTTCATAGAAGTAAAAAAATGACATGACAGTGGTCTTTTTAGGCTATCACCCCTGTAAAATATGTAATAAACTAGCTAGTTTCTAAAATCTCTTTCACTTTAAAACCCTGTGATCCTATGATCTTTATGCTTCCTTCCTAATAAAAAGTACTCATGTATCTAAAGTACAGAAATAGTACATGACAATATAAAATTATTTGGTAGAAGGAAGGGAAAAGTAGGAGAAGAGGCTATTTATACATGTGTGTATTCACATACATATGAAAGTGAAAATATATATATATATATAAATGTGAGTAAGAAGGTAAACTCTTTGCGGGCAGAAATTATCTATATATCTATAATCTATATCTATATCTATCTATATATATATATATAGATAGATAGATAGATCACTTATATTTTACCTTATTAATGCAAAAGACCTATGTATCAGTCCCAATGCTGGTTGATGAAACAAAGCCAAATTCTCATCCCGTCTAAGTATTTTTCCTCTAGGAAAAGATTTGTCTACTAAATAAGTTTGTGGGTTGTTTTTTGGATATTGAGCACTGGGTAAATACATATATATCATATATACCCATATACGTACTAAGACTTTTGGGACATCCTAAGTATGTGTGTACATATACATATGCAGAATGTATTGTGTACATCTACATACATATGTGCATGCATGTATCTGTAAATGTATATGTGAATTTGCATATACCTGGAGTTTAGAATTCATTCATAGGTGTTCATTTACTATTTACATGTAAAAATGATGTTGGACAAAGCAAATAACTCCATTATCTACCTTCATGCGGATCCTAAATAAGTATTTACTTTACCTAGTGACCAATATCCAAAAAACAACCCACAAACTTATTTAGTGAATAAATCTTATCCTAGAGGAAAAATACTTTTATTGTCCAGGAGAGGATTGGCTTTATTCTATCACCCAGCACTAAATCTGAGCTCAAGGCTTTTGCTATAATAAGCAAAATACAAACAAAAAGAAAGATAATTCCTTCCCTTAAGGAGTTTACAATCTAATGGAAAAACACAATACAAAAGAAGAAAGCAGGGGAATATAAATTCCTGATATATAGTTGTTGTGCTGAAATCCCACTGTCAGAAGCACAACTGAGAGGGGAGTGATTAAAGTATTTATTAATAAATTCTCCATTGACTCATAATCCATAACTCTTCCTTGATGGTCAAGTCCTATTTCTAAATCAGTTCATATTAACATCTCTTCTCACACATACATATTTCTAGATAACCTTTTGACTTTTACCAAAGAAATCTAATCCGTACTCCATTTCAGGGACTCAACATTCACTAGAACATTAATTTTCCTCAATGATTTCACATGTCATTTTTCTACTGATTGTTGCAGTCAAGCACCTCTAATTATATTGATTTATATCTTATCTGGGCTTCCAAAATAGGTCTAATTTACTAACTCATCTTTATAAGGGTTGAATTCCCTGCCCCACCCTATCCGCAACTATATGTTACATTTCAAGTTATAGTGTTCCCCATAATAGCAATCTATTCCACCTTCTTATGATTGTTCAGGAGGATTTAGGAGTCACATGTATTTCCCCAGAGCATTTTGGGGTAAATGAAGAACAATACCTAAATCACTGTACCTTTTAGAGATTTTAGAGAGTTTTAGAGAGTTAGAGTTTGAAAAAACTTTTTAGAATAAGAAATCTAGCCTGTCTAGTTCAACTCATGACTGAAAAATATTCTTTTATACAACATACCAAATAAAATCATTATCTGGACTCTACTTAAAGACCTACAGAAAGAGGGGAATCTCAGTATTTAGAGAGGTAATCCATTCCAAGTAAGAATTATTCTAATTATTAGAGTGTTTCTCTCTGTCTTTCTCTGTCTCTGTCTCTGTTTTTCTCTACTTCTTTCTTTTTCCTTTCTTTCTTTTTTCTTTTTTTTTTCTTTTCTTCCTTCTCTCTCTGTCTCTGTCTCTCTGTTTCTCTCTCTTTTTCTCTCCCACCTTCCTTCTTTTCATTCAAGATAGGGATCCTCAATTCTTATTTAATTCCCTATTTCTACCTTCCCAAAAAGCAACACCATCCTCCTAGTTCCTCAAGCTTATAACTGATCTATACTTTACTGACTTAGCTTTTTTCCCTTGTTTAAAAATCTGGACAGCACTTATACTTCTCAAATTCTTCAATGTCTCTCATTTTCCATGATCTTTCAAATATCATTGACAGGAGCTTAGCAATTACACTCCTTTTAAAATTGGGACATGCTAGTTCATCTAGGGTAGGTAACTAGAATTCCTTAAGACAGCTAAACGTTCTCATAATTATTGTATTTATATTTATTGCTAACTCTCTGTCGGCTACTTTTGTTCTATCATTTCCTGTTTAATAGTCTTTGTCTTGGCAAAAAAAAAAAAAAAAAAAAGCAGAAGCTAAATAAAAATTTAGCTTGAATAGAAGGAAGGAAAGAAGAGAATGTGGAAGAGAGGGAAGGAAGGAAGGAGGAAGGGAGGGAAAGATGGAGGAAGAAAGGAAGGAGGGAGGGAGAGGAGAAGGGAGTGAAGGAGGAGCTATCTAAATATTATTATAGAAATTATAATGAAAATTAATAATGGAACAAATTGCCCATAACCATCTCTCACACTGGGCTATCAGGGGATCTGAAGTTCCTATATTGGAGTCGTTGCTTAGGGCCCTTCTGGCACATTAATTTTAATTGGATCAAGATATTATGTTACATAGGAGATATTATAGGAGAATTGTGTTCTTTTTGAGTTCAGGTGGTGTACAACTGTTGCCAAAAATAAATCTACTACAATACAGAAATTATAGAGGTAAGAAAAATGTAAGTTTTATTATGCTTAAGCATACATTCAGATCTCAGGCAAAATATTAATCTGAACCCCAATTAGCATTCTAATAAAGCCTCTTCTAGACAAAATTTTATCAGAATGACATAGTAATAATTCTTTTAAATATCACAGTCCTCTTAAATCATATAAAGAACAGATAGATTTATAATTCTATGCCTGCTTCAATGTCTTAAAAGTTGAATAAGCTTAAATCTAGTTAAATCAATTCTATAAATAAAGTAAGTCACGTTACAGATTAAATTATATTTGGAGAGTTCACAAATACATTGATTAAAGGAGGAGATTTACATATTGTCAAGGACTTAGGGACAGTGGAAATCCTTTCTCTGGCTTCCTATTTAAGAATATTTAAGGCTTTAAATAAATTTTTACCTTCCATGGGACAGAACCTCTTCTGTCAAAACCTCTCAACCAGAAGAAATGGCCCTAACTTTCTCTTAACATTATTATTCTATGAATCAGGTTTTGTCAGAAGTTAATATTAACAGAAGACAGGCTTTTAGCTGTCCAAAAGTTGCAGGAAGAATGACCCTAATCCTTAAATAACAAAAATTAATAAAGGTAAAACAAAAATTCCCATAATAAAGGTGAACTATTATCAAAAGTTTGGTTTATATGACCAATGACCAATTTCCAAGTATTGCCACACAACTGTAAATACAAAGGGCAACAGACAGTTATGTTTTCATAATAGAGGCTGAGGAACAGAGAAAAATCTATAACATGATAGGATTTCCTCAAAGACAAAATTTAAGAAGCTGGTAGTAAAGATGAGAGCTTTGGATTCCTGGCAGAAGGAGAAGAGAAAGAATGTAAGGGAAGAATATACTATAAAAGGGTAGAGGAATACAAAAACATGAAACTAAAGTCACTATACTTTTAAGTCAAGTTCAATGTTGGGATGAAAAAAAGCACTCAGTAAACTTTTAATATAAAGAGGTTTACTTTTCCCTAACACAGCAAGGATATACAACAAGTTTATGGTGACACTTAACTTCTCTAGATATCCTCTTCCATCTGTATATAAAAAAGCATCTGGTCCACAGGATAGTGTAGATTTATTCATATAAGCTCCAGAAATCCACTCAGTCCAAGAGACTTAGATTCTATGCACCCTGGAAGTTTTCTGTCCTTATTGGACTAGAAAGATACCTCAGGGAAACTGTAGCTCATAGACCTTGGGGGCAGCTTTGTCTTCTTAGGTAAAGTCTTTCCAAGAATGAGGCAAAGTGAAGTGGTCTTAGAGATGCCAAGGGGAAGTGAAAGCTGCTTCAAGGAAACACTGGTCCTATCACAGAAGCTTATAGTGGATGACTTTGTCCCACAGTACTTTTCAATATAATTCTGAATGTAACAGGTGTGGCCAGTATTGTTAATGTGGTTCTCTGTCTCTCTAACCCTTCCATTCCTTTACAAAGAGTTCTGTGCCCTAACAAAGCCATATAGAATTAGGGATTTAAGCGCCTTACCAAGGTGGCTTTTACCAAATGGGTACTTTATGGATGTTTATCAGATTGAGTCAAAGTAGATTAAGAAGATTATTTCAGTAGGAAAAAAATGTATATTAGCTCCTAAATCAATGAGGAGTGTTCACGTGTCAGGTGATAGTCCTACTAGGTATCTGAGAAAGGCTATTGAGAAGCAGGGTTACCATTTCTGAATGAAATCGTAGTGATTCAATTGTCTAGGAGAGTTTTTTGTAAGTCTTACTGAAGCCAGAATTCAGCAGAAGTGGTAGCCCAGGGAAATTGTCTCATTGGCAGAAGTCTCCTAGCCTGCTCCTATATTATTAGAGCAGGAAGAGCTCCCCTATGGAGAACTGTGTCTCTTGCCAGGTTGAAAGCTCTGTAGAGCTTTTCATCTGCAGTGAATACGGACAATATCATCATTATCATCATTATCATAAACATGCAGCCTATTTGAAAACTAAGCTGTGTCTAAGTGTGCTTCTTTATACTGCCTACAATTTGGGGGACAATGCAGAATTATTGTGGGAGAGTGATGTCTGATACAAGTGGAGCCTCCAAGGACCTTCAAAAGGCTGTGATTTCTTCAAATCCCCTTGATAATTTACAAATGATTTTTTTTCAGAGACATGGCAGAATTTCCTTAGTTTATCTGAAGAGAATATAATCCTTGTGCAACATCATTCTAATTCTGAGACTTTTCATTTAATTTAATGTTTCAAGGCTAAAATGAAATGAGACTATTTTGGTGACACTCATGTATTAGAATTTTTAGAATGATTTAGAGCTGTAAAGGACCTTTGTGGTCACATAGTACCTTGATTCACATTTGAATCAAGAACATTAGGGAGTAGCTGGTAAAATCAGAATTCAAATCCAGGCCCTTACTCCAAATCCAGAATACAATCCTAATTCCCTCAATTGTCAACTATTAATCAAATTGGATTCTTTTTTTTCACAATGATGTCATTTACTAAGTGTTTTCAGACTTTCTGGGTCAATCAAAGGTAAGAAATTTCCAAAAGTAAACTGGATCTTTTCATGTTGTAGAATCTTTCAACTGAAGGGGGACAAAGAAATTTCATCTCTTCTGGGAAGTTTCTTTTATTGATCAAGTAAAAGTGATCTCTTTAACCCTCCTCTGAATGTCTATGACATTTATTATCTATACTTCTTACTGAACACATGACATTTGCAACTCTGTATTGTGGCCAAATATTTTTAAGTGAATATCTTATCTTCCCAATCACATTCTTAAGTTCTGTAAGGGCAGATATGGTATCATCCCTTTTTTGTCCTTCTGATTCTATCCATAGTCCCTTATATATAAACAATCAATCATCAAGCATTCATTTACTGCTTAATTGGTATTTTATTAATTGAATGACTGATTAATTCAGAACAGCGTTTAGGACCAACCTTAAGTAACCAAAACCTGGATCATTCATAAAGGGATGCATATTTTTAAATTAATTAATAATTAATAAAAACAATAACACTTAACAGTGCATTTCAATAGCACTTTAAGGTTTGCAAGGTACTTTTCAAATGTTATCTTACTTTTAGCCTCACAATCACTATTGTCAGTAAGTGTTATAATCCTTATTTTATAGATGAGAAAATGAGGCAGGGAAAATTTAAGTGATTTGCCCAGGAAGATACAGTTAGTATATATATACAAGGTCAGATTTGAACTTGGGTATCTCTGACTCCAAGTCCAATATTCTATTTTCTGTTCCATCCAGCTGACTATCAAAAAAAGTCAATGTAAATATGTCTTTCTGATTAATTATCATTTCACCCTATGGGTAAACTAAAAATTGAGACATATGGTCTGACAAAAGACTTCTAAAATTTTGGAAATGAAATAGAATATTTTAAATCAAAGCTGTCCCAGAAAATCTAGGGCATATGGTCACCACACCTATAAGCCATTTCATGACTTTGTAACCCTTGAGGCATAATACTGTGAATCCCTGATGGGGACACATTTCAAGTGGATTCCTCAGAATCTTTCCTTTCTTGCTGTCACCTTTATCACCATCTTATCTGGATTGAGTTTAAGCTCTGGTTGATTTAATCCAGGAATTTATTTCTGAAAGACAGCTGGGTAGCATTTGTCACTGTGCTTTGAGTCCAAAGTCAGAGAGATTGAGAATCAGGTGTCATGTCTGTTTGGGTGGTAGTGAATCACAGAAATGGTTTATTTCCATCATCAATTGTTATTTGTTGTTTTTACAACGTACATAAACCCACAAGCTAAACAACAGGCATCCTTCATATGTTTTACAAATAAAGAAGTAAGTGCTCTAGATTGAGGGCTATGTTTTTGTATCAAAGTTGTGTGTTCTCCAAAGCAGATCTGTTTTCTTTAATCTTGACTCTTTTTTCAGGCTGTATCAGTCAGGGGTGCCAACATAATATGTATGTGCCATCAAAACTACCCACTTTCTCTAGGCGCATATTTCCTACAGGACACTGCTCTGCCTCACTTCTCACTGACTCTTTGACAGTCACGGCAGGGAAGATATGTGAGACGATACATAAAAAATGTGGGGTGAGTGTGGGCATTCTGTCAATGAGCAGAAAAATATTTTCAGAGTCCCAGCCAGAAACCAGCCTCCTAAAATATTTACCAACTCCAGTCAATTAGGTGGTTGGAGAAGGGAGTCATCACAGAGCAGCTAGAAGCCCTCTCCATGCTACGACACAATCTAATTTTATAAATGATCTGAGTTTTCCTAATCAAGTTTCATCCCTCACCATAGCCACACATCAATTAAGCTGAAGGCTAACCAAACAGATGGGCCTTGCCTCGCTCCCTGAAGGCTGGTGAACTAGGATGAATCAAGGAAAGGGAAAAATAAGATGCAATCCTTCACATACATCTAGTTCTGATTCTACCAGCTCTAGACCTCAGATGAAAGATGGTACCTCCAAATCTGAGGAGAAAGATATTGGGGTAACCATATCCCCTCAATATACATTGAAATTATTTCACTAGATATACAGATAAGATAAAGCAATAGAATTAGAATTTCACAAAAGCCACTTTCTCAGAGACTGCTGAGGTAACTTGCTTCATTGCACATCCAATAGTCCCTAGATGACCTTCAGGGCTGAATATGAAGATAACAGAATCATTAATGTTTAGAATAGTTGAAGGCCAGGAGATAGGCAGACAGATGTCTCTAGTCCTTTGACTCTCAAAAAAAAATAAAAAGTTAAAATATTTCTTGGCTGTACCTACAAAGAAGAAATGGAGTGAAAAAACTATTTATTCAGATAATTCAGGCAGAAAAATCTGCTTTTAACCAAAACAACATTTTTCGGGGGGGTAAGGGGGAGGGCTGCAATAATCCAAACTGGCTATGTAAATCACTCAGTAATTGCCTGAAAATTTCTACTCTACTTGCCCAGTGAGTCAGATTCTCCCCATGCCTCAAGTACTCCAAATTAGACATTTTTGAAAGGCTCTCTTAGACATCTAGAGTAGTGGTTCTGAGAATTGTAGACTTCACCCTGTGCAATTACCTCTCTTTGCATCCTCTCCCCATGTGCAGAATTTTACTGAAATCCATTAAAAATAACAGAAGGCACATACCCATTTGAATAGTTTTCTCAGTAGCCATTGTATTGCATGACAGAAAGGGTTAGGCTTCCAACTCTGCTACTCATTAGCTGTGTTACCATCTGCAAGTGTCTTCCTCTCTCTGAGCTTCAGTTTCCTCATCTATCATAAAGTGATGATAATCCTTGCACTACCTATTAAGCAAAATCACTTTGAGAAATCTACTTTGTATACATTAAAGAAATTTGCAAATATGAACTATTTCTTAATAATTTCTTCATTTGTACTCATCATATCTCAGTAGTCAGATCCTTGAGGTTAGAAAGGACAAATGCAAAACCACTGCTTTTTCTTATAGCTCCTGCAAGACATTGTACATTTAAGACAGTTTGCTAAAGATATTGAGTCCAGTCCTGGGGGGGAAAAAAGATATTAACAACCTGCAACACTTTCAAGAGAAGGTAACATGGATAGTGAGAACATTCAAAGCCCTATCACAAGTTATATGATGTGTAAAAGGAGAGGGTGGGCAGGGAATGGTCAATAAATCCAATCATTATATGTAGGTGCAGCACTTGGGGGAGATGTAATCCTCCTGTGGAATCTGGAGCATGTGCTAACATTCTATAACTGGTTACTAGTGTAGGGGAACCTCAACTGGGGTGCATTTAAATGGCACTAATTAGCTAAAACAAGTCTCTTTTGCTATTTCCCCCTCCTCATAGAATTTGAGAAAATAGATGTTTTATAAGTCTCTGGGTAGATGTTCACATCTTCCCTATTTAAGTCTGACATGTGGCTGTGTTCTTTGCCTCTTCATATTAGTTCTTTCCTACTTTTAGGTGAAGTAATGTTGATAACAGGTATAACTTTATGAAATTTGAAATATTATAATGGTAAATCACTAGAGATCTGGGAACCAGAATCCTTGCCATGTTTTTCAGGGAGATCAGACTGTGAGGAATTGAGTCCCATTGAGTTGTTTGATCTAGAATGGATTCAGGATTGCCAAGAAGGACCCACAATGTTTCATCTTTGGAAGTGAACTTAGGTAGGGAAATACTACATAGAAACTTGAGCCCATTCTCTCCAAAGACAGGCTTATAAAAGGAAGAGTGTGCTTATAAGTATTCGGGGAAAATATATTTCTTTTCTTGCTAAATATTTGTAGTAAATATTCCATTGTAAAAGCTAATTCATATTAAATGAAATTGTGGTGCTGATCACTGATGGTTCATGGTAGAAGAAACACACCAAAATTGTAGTCTGAATAGAAAGCACTACGGAAAAAAAAACTCCCCACTATTCAGAATTATCCCTAGAACTTTGAAAATTAAATACTATCTTGTTCAAGGACCCAAACTATCACTTGAAAGCAGGAGTTGGGATTAGAACCCTATGAATTTTTAATATTTCAGTTTAAAGAATGGAAATGTTCAAATTTAAAAAATGACAACAATAGAAAGAGAGGGATTCTTTAGCCTAGAAAAAAAGGGAGGACATGATAGATTACTGTAAATACTTATAAGTCATAGATTAATAGAATGTTAATTCTGAAAAAGACTTTTAAAACAATTTCATTCATTTTATGATTTCATTTTATAGATATAAAAACTGAGAGTCAAAGAGATTCCATGATTTTTGCAAGGTTGTGTAGCAGCAGAAAGAAGAACCCAGACCCCTTATGTCTAAGCATTGTGAAAGCTAGTGTGGTATGAGGATGGAGTAATGGTCCAACCTGCAAATTTAAGGTAAAAGACTAAATTTATTTGTACTTCTGTAATTTGGGCATGTTCACTTTTTTTCTCCTAATTCAAGTCATTTTGCTAACACACAATTTTGTGAACACAGGCATTTAAATCACCTTTTTAAAAACCATTTCTTTATCTAAAAAATAGGACTGCTGATACCTGCTATACCTATCTCACAGGGCTGTTGTGAGGCTCCTATTAGATGATGAATATAAAGATTTTCTCTAACTTTAGGTAATACATAAATGTCAGTTACAGTTAGTGCTTCTAGACTAAGATACTCTCAATGATATGGCTGTGTCTTCCTTGACTTTTATTCCTTAACAAGTGGGAAAGATGGATTTTAAACCTAAGCCATAGTCTTATACAAGACTCTCAATGGTCCTCAAACTTTTGTTCTCAATATTTTTATCCTATTAAAAATGATTGAGGATCTGTCCAAAGAGTTTTTGTTTATGTGGTTTATAGTTATAGATATTGATCACATTAAAAATAAAAACTAATTATGAATTTGTAGACTCTCTGAAAGGATTTCAGAGATTCCCAGGATGCTCTGGACCAGACTTTGAGAACCATTGCATGAGTTGATCTTGCCAAAAATACTACCTACCACTATCATCTCACTTGACTAACTCCAGGATGCTCTCTTAATTCCTTCTAGCATGTAGCAGATAGGTACAGGACACTTATTCTTCCTATCCAATTGGTCCATCTTTTCCCAGGACCAAAAGAACTTACTATGTTTCCCTCTTTTAATGGTTTGAAACTATAATTCACAAGGAGAAATACAAACCTGCTTAGTCCATTTGAAGAAGAAATCCCAAGCACAGTCAGGGCAGACACAACTCAGGTTCTGAAGTCCTACATAAGCATTTTGTTGCAAAATCATACCATATTATTGAGTGCTCTGTGATATCATTGATAAGGTCCCTCCAACAGCACCAGTCACAATCCATGCACTCCCTTCTTAGACATACAATATCTTCTGAGAAAATCTTAATGCAATGTCTACCCTCTGTCCTGAGGCTTTTCTCTAGATTTTTTGTTATTACATAAGTGCTACTGAAGAATGTTGAGTGGCTCATTGGTTAGAGTGCCTGGTCTGGAGTTAAGAAGATTTCTTTCTGAGTTTAAATCTGACCTCAGATACTTACTAGCCATGTGATTCTGGGAAAGTTGGTTAACCCTGCCTACCTCAGTTTCCTCATTTGTTAAATTATCTGGAGAAGGAAATAACTAACCACTCCAGTATCTTTATTAAGAAAACCCCAAATGGGATCATGAAGAGTGAGACAAGATAGATAACTGAACAACAACAAAAAGTACAGAATGTGAGCTATCTGTGATCCCTGCTCATGTTAGACAATACCTCTTGGCTAGAACTATACAGACACACACATACATACATATATGCATATGTATATACATATCTATGATATCACAATGTTTCTTATGAATAATTTATCATTTTTGTCTATCTTGTGTTTCTCAGTTTCCTTTTGAGCAACTCATAATTTTGATTCTTCAGAAACTGGATATTGCATGATTTTCAGCCATATACCATCAGCAGAAGAATGCTGATATTAAATGTATTATTAGCTTTTGTTTCAAGGAGAAACTGGGATGGTTGTACCTAATCTCCCTAATTTTCATCTCTCCTCCTCCATAATTTATCTTTTATATAGGTGCCAAATGAATAGATGAGACAATGTGTCATAGTAGATAAGTGACCTAGGAAGTGCCCTAGGTTCAGGTTTGACTCAACAACACACTGGTTTTGTGACCAAGAACGAATCATGTAGCTTAGTGTTTCCATTAAATTATCTCAGACTACTGCAAGCAGCAAGTGATCCTCCTTGGTTTTAAGGTAAAGGTTTAAACCTGAAAATTTAAGGTAAAAGACTACTCACTTTGACTTCTGTAATTTGGGCATGTGTGCTTTTTTCTCCCAATTCCTCCCTCAGTCTTGAGGGGTTCTAAGGAAGATAGGCGGGGTAAGGTATAATTTGCTCTATCTCTCACCAGAGACAGGAAAAAAAAAAACAGTTTCACAAGGAAGGTTAAACACTTCTCTGACTTTTCACAGATCTCAAGCAGTGAGAACAGTTCAGCATGGTTTTCATGTGTTTCAGTCACATCTATTGGTATGTATTGAAATAAGCACAGATCTTGTAATCGAAATCAAGACTTAGGCTCCAGTATCTAAAATCACATTTTAAAAGGGCCTTAAGAGATTTTTTTTTCTTTCCCTTTATTTCTCCTCCCCAAGTAGCTACTGCCCCATTTGCTATCAGAATCTGCCATCAGTATCTGTTCCAATTTTGCCTGCATACCCCACCAAAAAAAGGCTTTCTCTTTATACATGCTACTAGAAGGCTATTTTTCCATTTCTCCTAGGGTAGGAAGAAAACAATACTGTCTACCTTGGACTACAACAATCAAAATTCACATTATGTTTCAGAGCTTTTCCCCCCAGTAGAGAAGTGAGTCTGAATATCTGGTTAAATCAGTTAGAGAGTGGTTGCTGATTTGCATTGATTGAAGGAGTACCATCACTGGGAGTTCTCTTACCCACAAAAGTCATAGATCCAACAATAACAACAGCAAAAAAGGACACAGATCTGATCATGTCACTAGCCTATTTAAAATCAACAACAACAAAAAAAAAAAAAAAAAAAAAAAACTTCATTCTTTCCCTATTGACTCTAGGATAAAATACAAACTTCTCAGCTTGCTCCTCAAATGCCTCCATAATCTGAATCTCACCTACCTTAATAGACTAATTTCATATATTTCATTCTTCACACACTCTACAATTCAGTCAAACAGCCCTTTTAACTCTTCCTTGAACTGAATCATCATGTTTCATTTTCATTCTTTTGCCCAGGATGTTCCTCTTGCAAAAAATTCACTCCCTTTCATCATTATTTCCTTGGATCTTGGAACTTTAGTTTCCTTGCCTAGGGTCACACAGCTAGGAAGTGTTAAGTCATGAGGCCTTTTCTACATACCTTCTCCCTATTCTTCTAAGGGCTTTTCTTATCCTTAAAATACATTGTATTTCCTTCCCTATCTTCCTGTTTCATCCATCCAGTAAAATATAAGCTCCTTGAGGGCAAAGAACTACTTAATTTTTGTCTTTCTGTGACTAAGACCTAGCAAGATACCTTTGCACATAATAAGTGATAAATAAATGGTTGATAAATTAAACTTAAAACACTGCAAAATTTTGAAAATAAAATCCAGGGTATTCATTTCTTCCTATATAATCTGGGCCCCTGTTTGTTCTCCATCTACAGAGTCTTTTCAAAATAAAGCATTGGTGGATCAATTCTATGAGCTATCTGTAAACTGTCTACACATGTCTAACCTTTTCCCTCATAGAGCTTGCAACTTGGCAGAAAAAAATAAAATAATGTAAATGAATGGTTATCTGTCTTCTAATTTGGCAAAGAAGACTTATTTCCCAAAGGAAATCTTTCTAGATTTTCTGTAACTGAAGAAAAAGCAATTTTCCTCCTCACTTTTCTTAGTGAATTGAATACTTTGCTGATAAAGTATTTATCAGTATTTATTTTTGGTCACCAATAGAATCCTTCTTTGGCACAAATATAGTAAAGTAAAACAAATCCAACTGTTGGTCATGTCTAATTCTATGCCACTTCTCCACAAAGATTAAGGAGGCATGCTTCACCAACATTCCATTAAAGACATGATTAGACATTACATTCTTTAGAGTGGATCATTGATTGTTGATTGATTTATGTCTTTCAATGTTACTTTCAATTGCCCACCTTGTTCTCTCAGTTCTGTTCACTTTATGCTGCCTGGGTTTATACACGTTTCCCTGGATTTTTTTTTTCACTTTTTCCTAACATCCATGATGCTTTTCACAGAAAAAAACAGTTCATTACACCAAAAAATGATGAACCTCAGTGTTATGAGTACTTCTTCCACCAAGAAAGATGTACCATGAATTCTTTTCTACCTTCTATGATCCTGGCCCATGGATTCTCATAAATCTTCCAAAGGAATCTAACCATTGCACTAGAGAACTTCCACTAGTGCAACATTCAAATAGTGGATTTGTTAAGCTTCATTACCATTCTGAATGGTCTCACCTCCTTTTCCATTTATGCATGTACTTTTACACAACTTACACCATGCAAATCACCTATGGTAAAGTGTTACAACTTTAATAGTATCATAGGTTTAGATTTATAATTTAAAAGGATTTTAATTTAAACCTTTTATTTTATTGATGAGAAAAAATAAGGCAGAGAAAAGTTAAGTAACTTATCAACTAAACACTAATTTATATGTAGTAACTGAAGTGGGATTGGAAACTCTATCTCCCTATGTCTGACACCCCATCTACTATATAGTGTTTGAATTGAATTGTATTGAAATGAGAGGGTGGAATTAGTCCATAAAGTCAATAAACAGAATTGTCTTCTCCAAGGTTTTTGGTATGAGACTTCAAAACAAAATGAATTGGAATACAACTTGGAAATTATAAATCCAATTAAGAGGAAAATAAAAAATAGGTTTTCTCTCAAGGATTAGCAATGTTCTTGACATTGTCTCATCTCCAAAAGAAAAACTCTCCAATTCTTTTTTCAACTTTTAAGTAACTGGCTCTGAGTGCTAGCAATACCTAGAAAGGAAATATTGTTAACTTTATAGCAAACATTCTTCCTGCCAGTTCTTTTGCCTTCCTTTCTCTTTTTTTTTTGGCTTGGTCACTAATGAAATGAGCTTACAATTTTTTCCTCTTTTTAGGAGTCTCCAAGTTAATGTTTGGGGGGACACCAATGCACCTGCTGACAAAATGTTTCATAGCCAAAGCAACAAATTGGATAAAAGACTTAGAGATCTGGATGTATCACATAGATTTGTCAGCAGGTCTTTTTTGTAGAAATATCTTAAAGTAATAATACCTAGTACTTCTGTTCCTTAGGCCCCTTTGTGATGAAGCAAACAAAATTGATTCAATTGCATAGAACTTAATGAAAATCAGACAGTGAAACTCTAAGAAATAGAGGGTATTCTATCCTGATGTTGTTTTAGTATTATTTATGGAAATCCAGAGCTAAGGAGGTTATATTCTATATGTATTCATAGCAATCTGCTCATAGTAGTAATAATAATAACAAATATATAAATAGTTCTATACCTCTAAGTTATGGAAGAAGACAAGATCTTATATGTACCAAAATATTTATAGCATGCTTTCTCTGCTGCTAAAGAACCAAAAATTAAAGGGATGACTATCAATTGGGAAATGACTGAACAAATTATAAATATAAATAAATATTGTGACATCAAAAAAAGAAAGAAATGATGAGAGGGTTGAATTCAGAAAAATGGGGAAGAATTGTATGAACTGATTCAGTGAAGTAGTAAAAATCAAGAAAACAATTTATAATTTAATCATGCTGTAAAAATGAAAAAAAATAGACTTTAGAATTTTTATCGATGCAGTGATCAACTATGATGCAAGAAGACCATTGATGAAGAATGGTACCCATCTCCTAACTAACATGATATGCAAGATGAGAAATACATTTTTATATGAACAAAAATGGAATTTTTTTTCTTTTATTGACTGTATATTAGGCTATTTTCTTTCTCAGTGTCTAAGAATAATTGGTGAAGTATGGGTACTAAGACTTTATATATTTGTTATGAAAGCATTTCTCCCCCCACCCCCGTAGAAAGTTAAGATGAAATAGAGAAAAAGGAAATGCTCATTGAAAAATAATTAATTCAAAGAATAAATAACATATTTATATGATTTTTTTGTTACTAAACACTTTCCCCATAGTATGTTAGAAATGAACTAAGAATACTAGTCCAATTCCCATCTTTTACATATGAAGAAGCTAAGGCCCAGAAAGGTGGTATCATTTCTAAGCTCACACAGCAAGGCAGTGGCATGTCTATTGATGCTCAGATCAGCGTTCTTAGCACTACAATATGCTTTTGGTAATGTTCTTTCAATCAAGGAACCAGAAAAGAAATGGAAAAAAAAAATGAGAACAGCCTAGAAGGAAGAAGGGTCATTTGCAAATATGGTAAAGATCAGCACAAGTTCAGCAGCCCAGATTTAAACACTTCAAACAAGTGCTTTTTGAAAGTTGCATATAAGTTAGATTAATATTTTTTTTCTTTCTGAGAACCTTTCTAAGGCCAAATAGAAACTTATGTTATCCTTCCAGAGGTCTAGAGGCTGAGATACATATCCATTTCTCATTATTTCCACAGTATCTAGAAGTCATTGACATGAAGAGGTATTGCCTCAACTTACCATATCTGAGCAAGAATTACAGCAGTCTATGAATTAATATAAGCAGATTACTAAAAGAATGTTGATATAAACAATTTTGGGTGTCCAGTGAAATGCTTGATTAATAGGAAAAGCTCATGGTAATTGTTATCTTTGTTCACCTTCTTTTAAGCCAGTAATTGGAAAAGGAACTAACATCTTTTTTTCCCTTAAAAATTAGGCTGCACTTTGCTATTCTATAACAGAAATATGCTAGAGGTGATAATGCTATATAAACTTCTTTCAATGAAAAATGTTTACTTGAATAAATCCTGTATGAAGTATTAATTCCCAATGATGCCCCAAGCACATTATAAATTTTCTCACCAACTTTCCTATACAATTCCCTCTACCTAAACATATAATACACAGTGAAATTATTTGATACATGATCCTGGGAGTGACCAGATTTCAGCATTGTAACCTTCCCTATCAGTCCCAAAAAATCTGACTAGTCTCACAACTGCTTAGCAATTTTGTATTTTATCAGATTAAAACCTAAGAGAATCATACTTCAACTTTACCAGCTACTTGTTGTGGTAGTTCATAAGATAGAAATTCTAAAGCAAAGTATCACTGGAATTATTTGCATACTGTCCCTTAACCTTCCTTTTCAATCATATTATCAAAACTAGATTGTTTCTTGAATTCTGAAAGTTGTATGCATTTCTGTGGATATACATGAACAGGTGCACGAGTATGAATGTGTGAGTATACATGTGCTAATAAAGTATTTTCTTTCATGCTTCATATTCAAAAATTGAACCAGGTGGTCTCCATTCCTTTAAAGAATGATTGCTTTAAATAAATTCCAAATTGAAAATTGAATCCTGAAAATTAATCCTAAAATATATATTTGGAAATCATGTCTTTTAGATGACTTCCCTTCTCTTTCACCAAAAAGCCTTGACGATTTATTCATTTCATTTGACTACTTTTTTAATCTCGCTTTTTATGAGGACACTAATGACCCTCACAGATTGTTACCCTCTAGTGAAATAACAGGGTTTTGGCAAGGGCTGAATTTCAGTTGAAGAGTTCTGAAACTCACTGTAAATCTTCCTGTTTTGTGGTCCCACAAACTAGGCTTTGCCATCTGCCTTATGAATTGGATTTTTGTTGCGGTATTTCACATATTCTAAAATATGGTTATTACCATCCATAAACTGGGGTTCCTGGAGATTATTAATTAAGTCCAAAATATTGCACCAATGTGTGCGGTGAAATACAGCAGGAATGGCATGGTGCGCCTGTCATTATAACCCTCTCTGCACTGCATTATGGCTGCTCTCTAGAAAGCTAGAGACAATTTGGTGGTAGTGAGCCAACGAAGTTAAACCTGAAGACTTAAATTCAGGTGGATGAGATAAATTGAAACAGATCTTATTGCTCCCAAACACTCTCCTGGAAATAATGGCATCTTGACATTTTATCAGTCACTCAAGCGGTCATTCTCAGCGGTATCAGCCAGAGCTTGAAGGATAGAGCCGTAAAGAAAGGACTGTCAGCCATAAACATTCCTCAAAACCATGAAAGCCACAAATGAAAGCTTAAGTAATGGAGGACGCAATACCCTTGATATTTCAACAATTACCTGCAACAACAAGCTTTGTTCGAACTGTGGTCATTTTTTCAAAAGCCTTTTCTTGTCGTGCCTGAATTTGAGGAGGGGAGGAGAGTGGGGCATAAAGGTGGGAATCAGATGCCCTCAGGTGAAAAGACAAAGTTGAGTGGTTGCATATTTAAGGAAGTTCGTGGAAATTTTTCAACTTTTTTTTTTAAGCACTAAAGATTGATCTGAAGACATTAGTATTATTAAGCTAGTAGTGGAGCTCTGGAAATCATTAGAAAGGCATTTACGCTACTCAGCTATTTCCTTTGTGGCCATTCCTGATGTCAAATTACAGGGAAGAAAAATGGCCTGGAACCCTTTGTAGGGAAAGGAAGGTGGTAATGGATAAGAGTGTAAGTGTGGGGAAGCAAAGTGGATTTAACTTCATTACACTTCGGGAACATATCACTACGCTGGGAAGAAGAAAAGACTAATTTTAAATGGTCTTGGTGCTATTATCTTAGCAATTGGGAAGCACGGAAACTAAATGAAATTGAGTATACACCACATTTGAGTCACCCAAACTCAAGAGACAGCAAATGCAGAAAGGTTAAATGCTCTAGAAATTGCATTTGTGGAGTTTCTCAACACAGGAGATTAATGGTTACTCAAAGCAATGGATAAATATTAGCTGAAGACCATTAGTCCAGGAAAACACATCAGCCCATCAGAGTTCTGCAGCTTATCAGATCAATTTTAAATAGGTTTATCTTGGGCTTTTCTAACATTTAATGAGGAACAAATTGGGGGTTTTTTTGTTGTTATTTCTCTTACCTGGGTTGACTTTTTGATATTACCTACAAAAGTATGATTGAAATTAATGGGCTGGCAGCAGAGTGTTAATTTTATCAACCCTGAAGCAACTGGAAAAAGGAGACTTTATGAATCTTCCCATGTATTAACCAGCAGTGGTGACCATTCTAGAGAGAGAATAATATAGGTTGCCTGTTTAGGCAAAAAGAGATCCAGAAAGATTCTCTCTTCTATTCCTTCTCCTTCTACCTAAAATATCCAAAAATGATGAGAAGATTCTTATTTTCAAAAGATATCAGATATAACTAGACCACAACCTCTTTTGTACTAATTCATCTATTCATATCAGCATAATAATGGTCATTGCATTTAATGTACATCCTCATTTTGCTATCTGAGCCTTATTCTTCTTATGTGGTTTGCAGTAGAGATGGAACCAATGTGGCAGTGTTTTCCCCACCTTGTCCACTCATACAGTCTTAATTATACACAGGAATTCCCAGATCAAAGTCTATTGCAATTTGCAGTCAATAAGTTATGTATAGGAGAATCTACCACAGCACCTAAAGAGTATATCTGTCAAGGAATAAAGTATGGCTCAGTTTTTATATTAACTTGATTCAATTAGTACTCTTCTTTGCTCTTCCCTTGCATCTATTCTTCTGTTTTCCCATAAACCTTGAAAGCAGGTAACCATCTTCCAAAACTGCTGAAATCTTCATATTTATATCCCCCTCCTGTCAATGTGTGCAAGTATATATGTGTATGTGGGGGGAGGGAGGCGGGGAAGGGTATCTGTAAATATAATATAAAAATAAAAAACATTAATTAAACTAAAAAAAGAAAAAGAAAAGTTACTAGGTACTTGGAGCCACAGGATTCACCAAAAGCCCTCCCTCCCAAGTGTCAAGAGTCATTTTAGTCTCTTGTTTCTTTCTCTTCTTTGTTCATATAAGTGTTAATCCTGCTGCTGCTCTTGCCCAAGAAAAATTTATGGAGGGATCAACTTTCCTATACTTGGCATTCTATATTTCATTAACTCCTCCTCTTGGAAACTTTGGCTTTAGGTAAGTGACAGCTCAAGTGCTATGTCCTTCAAAAGATCTTTCCTAATCTCTCCTGTCAATTTATCATGCCTCCACATTAGTCAATCAATCAAGAAACATGTATTAAGTACTCACTGCATATGTGCCAGGAATTGTACTAAAAGCTGAACATACAAAGAAAAGAATAAATATTGTTCCTACCCTCATTGTGTATTTTCTTTTAAATTAATGTGGTATGTTCTTATTTGTGAACAATCAAATGCCAAGAGTGTCAACCAGATGTGTGCCATCATGAGTATTACTACTGATGGTAATGCTTATTTCTGGAGGTGCCAACCCAAGCTGGCCAATGTTTTATGCATGTCTATACCTGTTAACATACTGTTTTCCCCAATATAAATTTTGATAGTGTTTGTTTTTTATGTGTGTGTGAGAGAGAGAGATAGACTCCTTTGTCAGTCCAGTAAAATTTTTGTATTCTTCAGAATAATGTTTTTAAATAATTGAAGGAAATGCTCATTTTCAGTTAGAAGTTACTGAAAACAAAAATTTATTACATACCTTTGAAATCTCACAGCACCTTGGGGTCCCTAGGACCGAGGCTAAGATTTCCTGGACTATTAACATATAGGTTCCTTATTCAGACTATCTTACTTTTATCTATGTATCCAAAGTGCTTAACAGTATCTGGCAGTAGACACTTTAAATAAATACTTGTTAATTGACCATTTGATTGATTGATTGCTAAATGCTCAGTCCTGGACTAAGATTTAAGGAGATACAAAGATTTTTAGACTTATAGTCTAAATGGTAAAACAAAGTATATAGTCTTACCAGAAAAGAAACCATACCAGGAAGTAAATAAATACCAAATGTCATACAGAAAGGATAAAATCTATATAGTTTAGAGGAAAGAGAAAGATGGACAAGATGAAGGAAGGAGAAGAGGAGAGAAAAAATAAAGGGGAGAGAACACTGTGCAATGATAAAAAGGTAATTAGGAAAGTGATATCATGAGGGACTTACTAAGGTTTATCTGTTTACATTCCTACGTGGAAGGATGATACTTGTTACTCATTAGAATGTTCTCATTATTATGGCAGTTAGAAGGAGTATATATGGACAGAGGACATGGGTGT
Organism: Sarcophilus harrisii; assembly: GCF_902635505.1. Lineage (NCBI taxonomy): Eukaryota > Metazoa > Chordata > Mammalia > Dasyuromorphia > Dasyuridae > Sarcophilus > Sarcophilus harrisii. The sequence continues at coordinate 372,626,962 of NC_045426.1, read as the reverse complement.
CAGTTGAATATCAAAGGATAATAGCTTTTTAAAAAAAATTTAAAATTAAGGGGTGAGAGAGGAATGTGCTAAGAAAAAGGGAAAGGGAGAAGTGGAATGGCGCAATATCTGCCATAAAAAAAAAAAAAACAAGAAAAAGTTTTTACAATGGAGATGAAGAGGGGGAGGAAAAGGAGAGGGAGTGAATCTTATTCTCATCAGAATTGGATCAAAGTGGAAATAATATGCATATTCAATATGGATATAGAAATCTATCTTACCCTGCAGGAAAACAGGAGAGGAATGGGATATGGGAAGGAAAGAAGGTAAGGTATAAAAGAGGGCATATTGGAGAAGGAAGTAGTCAGTAGCAAAACACTTTTGAGGAGGGACAAGATGAAAAGAGAGAAAGAATAAATTGGAGGCAGCAGGAGAAATACAATTAACAATAGTAATTATAAAAAAAGAATCCAAAGCAAGTTTCTCTGATGGAATATTATTGTTCTCTGGGAAATGATGAGCAGGATGCTTTCAGGAGAAAAAAAAAATCTGGAAAGTCCTCTATGAACATAATGAAATATACTATATACAAAATAATAACAATGTTCTAGGATGACCAGATTAAATGACTGTTATTCTCAGTAGTACAATCATCCACAACTACTCTGAAGGATTTGTGATAAAAAATCCTATCCATACACAGAGAAGAAACTGATTGTGGACTGAATAAAGATCAAAGCATTCTGTTTCTCTATCTCTCTCTTTATTTGTCAATGTCAATTATTATCATTATTGTTATATGAAATATGACAACTTTATTTTATAAGGTTTTTTCCAGATGTGATTCAACATGTCACATTTAGATTTTGAAAACATACTCCTCAAACAAGGGTTCTGTCTACACAGAAATACAGGCAAAAAGACTAAATCTAAAGCATCAGATTAAATGAATAGATAAAACAGTAGCTCTTTGGATTACTTTGTCAAAAGATTTTCTTCTCCTATATCTTTCTTTTATATAAAGCTAGAAGGAACTTTAGCAGATATTGAGTCCCCTTCCCTTGTATTACAAATTAGGAAAGTGAACAGAGAAATCATGGGACATGGCCCAACTGATAGGTATCTGAGACGAGATTGAAATCTATCTCCTCCTGACTCTAGGTCAAGTACTCTATTCCATCACATTGCCTGTCTCATAGAATGCATTAAGAGAGAAATAAGGCTAAAAAGGTAGCTTGGAACCAATATGTGAAGAACCCTAAATGCTAGACTGTATGTTTTTCATTTTATCCTATATACAACAGGAAGCCACCAAAAGTTTTTGAGAAAAAACTGAGCAAATATAATTTATGTCTAGTGCAAATAGACAGTGCCTCAGATGATATCTTTCTACATGGAAAGAAAAGAAAGATTGTTTCCAGTAGACTTACAGTGACATGTAAGAAAAGAGCCTTGAAGATAATCACAAAAACATTCTGTAACTGATTCCAACCTACCAACTAATTGGCTCTACAGGCATTCAGAGAAGCAATAGGGGTAATTCAATTCTTGGTCTTCCACCATGTCTTTCTCTCAGCTTATTTTTTGTTTGTTTGTTTTTTGTTTGTTTGTTTGTTTTATTGGGCTTTTTTGTTGTTGTTGTTTTGGTTTGGTTTCTTGTTCACTTACAGATTCATTCACTCATGGTATTCAGTACAAGACCATACTGAAAGGGGAAACTCACTGTATCAATTTCTCCTCTGAGGCCCTGAAAATGAGCCTTGGCCCTTGTATTTTAGTTTTTTTCTGCATGAAGAGCATGAAGTCTCTGACCTTGTGAGCTTCAAAAAATCAGGAAAGTGAATCTTGGGAATCTAGGAGCTGGACCAAACTAGGTTTTACAGATGGCTAGCAACAATTCTCTCAGGAGCAAGGAGAAGTTTCTGATCATGGCCTTCTGGACCAGGCCATCAGAAGCTAAAATGAAGACTCAATAAAGTCTTCATGTCCACACCAGGTCATGAATTTAATGAAACCAATACTATTAAGGACTAAAATAAATTTTGAATCTACTCTCTCCAGAAAGCAAAGGACGTATATTCTTATTATAACTTTGAAGTAGTTAGTAGACTCCAACCAGTTTTAGAATGTCTATATGTATTCTCTTTGTGGAAGCTAATTAATGTTAAATGTTTAAATGAATTTTGGTTCCTGGACTCTTTTGTTATACAGTTGTGTCCAATTCTTCATGACCCCATTTGAGGTTTTCTTGGCAAAGACACTGGAGTAGTTTGCCATTTTCTTCTTCAGCTCATTTTAAAAATGAGGACACTGAGGCAAATAGCAGTTGCCCAGGGTCACCAGGTAGTGTCAAATTTGAACTCAGGTTCTCCTGACTTCAGATCTAGTGCTCTATGCATTGTACCATATGGCTACTATGCTAGTCAGTAATACCTAATAATGGAAATACACAGCTGCAAGGAGAAGGAGCAGATAGCAAAAGAGAAAAGACACAGTCTTTGTATGTAAATAACCTCAGGGTTACTCCCCAGAATTCTGAGAAGTCAACAGAATCTTTCAGGCTCTGGGAAAGTAGGCAAGATTCTACTTTTTGCTCTGTTGGAACAATTAAGCACTGAAGTAGACATTAAATACCTTTGAAGTGCTTAGAAATAGTGCCTAGAAGTATTTAATAAAAGTATTTTCTAAGAAAAGTATTTTCTGTTTTGTTTATTGTTATCGTTAACTGAGTTTTTTAATTTATTTAGTTCTGAGCTTAAGGGAATATGGGACTCACATAAATCATTAATCAGGAACTATATGTTATGTGTTTATTTGTATGCAAGGATATGTACTTTGAGAAGTAAATGAAGACTAAAACAGGGCCCTGCCTACCACTGCATATATGTAGGTATTTTCAATATTGTAAGTATATACCAACCTGAAGTAGTAAAATGCAACTTTGCGGGGACTGGGGGGAGGGGGGAATTGATGGGATGCAGGATTAGTTTCAATTTAAAGACTCCAAAGAATGGAGTCCAGGTCTTCATGCTGTGAAAAGTATTATAATGTTTGCATTATACCTGCTTTCTTAATCTCTTGGTTTTGACCAAGCTTGCTTGTTTTTTCTTTTGGATCCTTATACTTGTTTGTTATCATTCAGATCAAGCTTGTTTTATGAAGTCCCTTTTGGATCTTGGACACAACTCCTGCTTCCAGCTTCTGATTTCTCCCTAGTCCTATTAACTGGTGAACGAATGAGTGAGCATTTATTAAGTATATACAATTTGCAAAGCACTATGCTAAGTTGTTGTTCAGTCATATCCAATTCTTCATGATCACATTGGGTTGTTTTGGTCAAAGATACTGAAGTGATTTTCCATTTTATAGATGAGAAACTGAGGTTAACAGTTAAGTGACTTGCTTAAGGTCACACAGATAATAAACCTCTGAAGCCAGAATAAAACTCATGAAGATGAATCCTCACTCCAGACCCACCATTTTTTCCACTATCTAGCTGACCCATAGTACTAAGTATGGAAATGCATAAATAAAAATGAAGACAATCCCTGCTTTTAAGGAGTTTGCATTCTAAGGAATAGGTATAAGAATAAGTTGAGATTTTTTAGTTTGAAAAGTTAACTGACAGGTGAGTTGAGACACAGAAGAAAGACACAACATTTTTAGGAATAAGAACAGTATTGATTTGATTATGGTTCCAGAACTGAAAGAGGGGCTGGGTGTGGTGAGAAGATGTGTGGGGAATAGATTAAAGATCTTGACACTTAAATGTTTAGGTGTCAATTGAAGATTACAGATCATAGATATATCAGGAATTCAAAGGAGGAAGAGATTACTTAAAGATTAAAGTTCTATGCAAGCATAAGAGAGAATATGTGATTTGGGGAGGGGGGACTTGAAATATACTGATATGATCTAGATAGAAAAATTATTAGGGATTATAAAAGAAAAAAAGAAAGTGTGTGTGTGTGTGTGTTGAGATGGGTAGGATTGAGAAGAGAGAAACACAAGGCATACTTAGAAAATGAGCAGATAGTAATAGAGTGTTCATTTAGGATAGTAGAAAAATAGACTAATTTATTTTTAGATACCAAGCTAAGGAATTTTGACTCTTCTGTAAGCAATGAGAAACCTTCTAAAGTTTCTAGTTAGACAGAAAGTGATGTAATTCAAATAGTATGTTAGAATAATTAATTTGTGGATTTTAAAGAGGTAGATTGAAGGCATGGAGAGTAGCTGGGAAGTAATAGTTGAATTTTGAGGAGATAAGGTCCTGAACTAGTATGGCATTAGTGGTAATTGAAAGGAGGATATAGGCACAAGAGAAATTGCTGAAGGAAAAACTATCACTTACCCCCTTCTCTGTCGAGGACACTAAGTGATAGAATGCAATGGCCTCTTCGACCTAAACTTCACATATTAGTGATGTCCTGCAGACTTTCTTAGCTTACCTTAATGATTTCATGTAGGTCTATTTTCCAAGAATTTATCTAACTCCTTTTTGAACTTTGTACAACCTATTCTCTCTTAAAGTAATAAGTTGCATAAGCTTACAGAATTCTTTTATTTATTCTAAAGCTGTCATTTTCTAATTCTGAAAAACTTCTTTGAGTTATATTGTTCCAGGATTTGGTGAATAAATCTGTATTTCCCCCTTCCACTTCAAGCATTTAATAACCTTGTAGGTTTCCAACTTATTCCCAACCCAATCTTGATGATTACAGATTGAAAAAGCCTAATTATTTTAGCCCTGAATTGCTCCACATTCTTTTCTACTACCATTCCCCTTCACCTTTTAAAACCTTACTGTGTGAGTAAAGTTCCATTCTAGAGGCTGAGACACTTATTTCAGCCCTGCTTTCAAGGAGTTTACTATCTAAATGCTGCTCTCTGGGCCATCTCTTCTTCATTCTGTTTTTCTATCAATGATACAACTAGCATAGCACACGTTATCCCAAGAGCAAAAGCATGAAGATTTTGTAAGAGAGAAGATATAAGATCCCAACAATCTCCTGATTCACTCTGACTTTGCTTTGGACATTTCTTCTCATTTCTGGGGCTCCTTCTCTTGTGTGTTATGGTCTTCCTTTGTCTGGTAGCTGTGCTTATTAAAGTAGCTTTTTCAGTTGACCCCAAACCAGAAAGAATCCAAGAGTCAAGAATACAAGAGAGCAAAAATCCAAAGATTCTGGTTCAACATAGCACACAAAGCAGTTAGAGCACAGGAGTTCCACAGATAGTTCAAAGGGATTTTTTCATCTAGAGTGCTATATTCTGGCTACCTCATAAAATAGGGGGGAAATTAGTGACTAGTTTCTCCTAGATAAAAGGTTTTTAACTTGAGGTCCATGAACTTTTATCTGTTTAGATAACTGTCTGTCTGTCTGTCTATTCCTACATAGATAATTGTTTTCACCATAACTGATTTCCTTTAAGAACATATGCATTTTATTTTATGCATTGAAAAATATTTTTTGAGATAAAGCTAATACACTTCACTGGAAAGGGTCTATAAGCTTCATTAGAAGAGCTCCATAAACTGACAAAAGGACTACTATATTACCAAAGGAACATGCAATATAAAAAAGCTTAAGTTCTTCTGTCCCTGAACTATTTCTTTAGAATGATTCTTCCTTCAGAGAAGCAACATCCTGCCTTATTCTTTGATATTCTCTATATTAACCTGATTATAGTCTTTCATCCACTCCCTGATCTCTAACACCTTAGAGACCCCAGTAATGGATCACTATAATCTTTTTTGTCACCTGACAATAGAGATTACAGGTCCTTCCTAAAAGTATGCTTTAGGTGTGAGGCACATAACTCTAATTCAGGCCGCAGTAAGTCCTAAGGAAATTTCAGTATCACCCAAAAAAGAAGAGACTGATTGCAACTGCTGTTAGAATGTACTACCTAAGCTCAGGCCTGCTGGTTCCACACACCAGGAAGATATTATCTCCAGTCTGAGTTGCCAAACCCACTTTCATGAAGTCTCCAAAGACTAAATAAACAAGTTGCTCTGTCAGAGTTTATATAGCACAAGGAACCATTGGCAATGGAAGGAATCCCTTTGTTGGATGAAATTGAAAACTTTGTCAAGGAATGCGAAGAAATTATTTTCAAGTAAATACAAGCCAACACTGGGAATAGACAGATTTGAAACATGAGTCAGGCAAGGAAAGGGCTCAGATACTGACAATTTTAATGTTTTCTATATATGAGTCTGCATCTAATTAAGAATAAGGCCATTTTTATGGACTGATTTATTGAGGGGCTTAAGGATTGAGCTAAGGAACTATTCTGAAGTCAACAATCCATCTTCAAGTTCCATGCCTTCACACACTGCCAAGAACATTCTGTCTCCACAATTCAGACTCAGAATTCTTGTCTTCCTTCAAAGCTCAGCTCAAGGATCATCTCTTCATTCACTCTCTTTGCTCATTCCCTAAAGGTTAGTGTTATATTCCTCCCCAAATTTCCTTGCATTATTCTTTGTATGCTTGCTTTATTATAACTCTTCCTCTGTAGAATGTAAGTTTCCTGAAGATAAGGAGTATTTTGTTGTATACCTTTATATTTCTTGTGGCTGGCATGGTATCTTGTACTTCATAAGTCCTTAATGAGTGTTTAGCTAATTGAACTGAACCAAAAGCAAATTTATTAAAGGGAGACCAACATAAGATTGTCCCCAGTGATTAAGCAGTTTGTACCCAAAGAGATTAAGCAGTTTTAGAATCAACTTTATCTGAATCCAATTCATTATTCTCTCATCTCCCAACCCATACTGAGAACCTTAGAAGCAATTCAGATGAATTTATGAAATCAGATTGGATCTAGTCCTCCTCAATTCTCTTGGCATTAATCACTTGGTTAGAGGAAAAAATGTTCCATTACTGTGGGCAAGTAGACCCTTACTGGGTCAAATTCTCAATTTGGGGTCAAGGATAATAATCAGAAGGAGGAGATGGGCAGATGCAGTCTCTTCCCTCTTTTCAAGGATTCAGACTGCATGGGTGTCTAATCCTTGTAAAGGCCAAGATACCTGATCATAAAGTCCTTCAGTGTAATATCTACAGCTTAAGGAATGTGTCATGCGTTCTTTGAACTTACGAGTGATCTAATAGAAAGGACCTCACTACTCAGCCAGGTTTCTTTCTAATAGTAAAGATAATGACTATAAGGAAATTGTTTCACATGGCAAACTTTATCCATTTCTCAATGGAGTATGATAATTGAACCCATATGACTTGAAGGTCAATTTTAGTGTCCAAAAGAACTCTGTAAACTTGTAGAGGTATATTTTGTATGGCAAAAGTATAATGCACAGAATCCCTTGTTACCATCCTCCTCTTTCAGTTGAACCAGTGCTTAGTAATAACTATTATTATTTTGGTGATATATTCAAGTGCCCAGAGAGCAGAGCCTTTGCTATTTCAAACCTTTTTGCTCCACCCATCGATACCATTATTTTTTTCACATTATAGTAGAATTTAAAAGTTGGAAGGACCTTTATGTTACCTAGTCCAAATGGTATCTGAAAGGAATCTCTATTATACCACACACAAGTAGCTATGCAAGCTCTCTCTTTCTCTCTGAATATCTCCTGTGAGTGAGAACTTACCACTTCCTTACATAAGCCATTACACTTGCACCCCAATTTCCAGCCCTGACCAGTTCCTCCTAGACATCTCTAGTTCCTTCAATCTACCATATGATGTTGACATAAGGTCCTTCACTATTCTGATTACCCTTCTCTATATATTTTCCTGTTTTTTAAACTAGTATTGAACAAAAATTTTCCAATGGGATCTGTCTAGGACATAGTATAAAATGATATCCCCTTGCTTAAAAGCTTCTCTTAGTGTAGCCCAAAAACATGGGACTTTTTTTGTGCTGTGATATCACACTGTTGATTTATATTTAGTTCGTAATTTAAAAACAAAACAAAACCCTCCATCTTCTTGAGACAAATTGCTTCCTAACTGTTTCTTTCATCACACATTTATGAAATTTTTAAAAATAAAATTGTAAAATTTTACATTTATTCCTGCAGAAATGCATATTATTAAATTCAGTCTGGTGCTCTTGCTAGCAAGAAGTTTTTGGATTCCCAGCTCTGTCATGCAGTGTATTAACTATCCCTTACAACTTTGAGTCATCTTCAATTTTGATGAACATGCTGCCTATATATTTATTTAAGTCATTAATAAAAATGTTCAACAGCATCAGGAAATATTTATATCACCAGGACACTCTGCCAGACTGACAATGTTACATTAACAACTACTCTTTAAACTTTGCCATTTAACCAAACCCTTGATTTTCTAGAAGTTGTATGGTATGGGGAAAAGAGCACTAGAGTTTCATTGAAAAGGACTAAATAAAATAAATTCATCCTTTTCAGTTCAATTACTTATATATTGAATATACCTAAATAAACGACACTCTACTCAGACCAACAAACATTCTCAATTTTGATGTACTTTTCAGTAAAAACTTTTGGATGCCCAATCATCCTCCCATAGTTTTAATATTATCCCAACACAATCCATATCACATAATTACTTGTATTCATTTTAAGAGCCTAGCTTATTTCCCTAATAAATCTTTCAAAAATATACATAATGATGAATTAATTCTTCAACTGCATGTTGAAATTTGGAGAACACAAGCTTTTCATCTATTTTGTTATTCTGATGTGGATGACTAAGGCAATATTTCTGATTTCATTGAGACTCCTTTGAAATGCTATGAGATTTACCAAAATCACACAATGTCATTTGTGAGCTGGAGATTCTGGAGAGCCTCACCACCAATGAGGAATGATGTCTTTAGATTGAACTCTGCACAAAATATACTCGCATTACTTTAGAGAAGTAATTTGGTTAGAGAAATATTTGGTTAATTTGGGTTGCTGTTTTATGCCTCATTTGAGACTAGTACTTAGTGTATCATTGAACAAACTTATCTTTGTGATTGTAGGATCATGGATATAAAGCTGAACAAGACTTCCAAATCTATCTACTTCAACTCCCTCATTTTATAAATGAGGAAACTGAGGTATAGGAAGGCTAAATGACTTGTCCAATGTAACACAGGTAATAATATTCAAAGGAAGAATTTAAACTCAGGTCTTCTGACACTATATCATCCTATCACATCTCATAGAATATTGTGTAATAGTATATGAATGGGAGATATATTTTGATAGGTTAAAAAAACATTATTTTATAGGCACAATTCATTTAACTAAAAATGTTAGTGCACTAAATTTACCTAAATGGATAGACAAATCAGATTTAAAGAAATTCATTTTGGGCTGGAGTAAGGCCAAGAAGTTTTCAACTCAGGGAACAGTTGGCTTAAGTGGCCCCCCATGAAGAAGCTACAAGGATCAGATCAATCAATGGAATGTGTCTCTTCCTCTAGCCCACATAATACAGGTGATAATTCCACATTAAGCTTTTTCATTGACTTCACTCTTCTATTTTCTGGGTCACAGAAGATGAAGAGCATAAAATTGTTCTTCATTCCCAATATAGTACTGACGACATTCAAGAATCATTTTCCTCTGTTAATAACTTCTCAATAAGTACAGGTAGTAACCTTTTATCCTACCTCCTGTTTTTAACTGTTGTCAGTCACATTGCCAGTCTTTCCTGTAGCTGAGGAGTCAGCACACTAATGTAAGACCCACTTTTTAGGTATCTACATTCTGCTGAGTGCTTCACAGAATAGATATGTTATTTGCAGATTTACAGAGTTTCTACCTGCATAATTATAATAGTAACACCTTATCGTTACAGAGAAATGTATATATTCCCAAGCACTTTTTATACCCATAATCTTGTCTGATGCTTTCAACAAAATGTAAGAAGGATAAGATAGAGCATTTTCACTTTACTTTTAAAGAACACAGAAGATGGAAATAAGAGACCTAAGTTTTTGTCCTAACTCAAATTTGAAAATCAGAGACAATTTTGTATAACTTTGCTGGGTCTTCATTTACTCTTCTACAAGATATCTGAGGATATTTGACTAGCAAATCAGAGTGGTATGGTGGATAGACAACTGACCTTAAACTCATAAACACATGGCCTCAAGTTTGGCTTCCAAAGCATCAGTAGTTTGACCATAAATAAATTGCCTACCCTTTTGGTGCCACCAGAGTATATTGAGTCAGCCTGTACTGATGACTAGAATTCCCTAGAGTTTCTTACTCTGATGACATAAATATATGCATAAATATGTTTATGTGTATATAGGAACATATGTATATAAGCATAATATATATGGATAGATGGATACATATACATGAGTGTGTTTGTGTAGATATATATATATATAGTATATATATGTAGTATATACACTACATATTATATTATTATGTAGAATATAATTTTTATTATATAATTATATATACATATATATAATTTCCTTTCTAGCTCTAATACTTCACATTTCATACTAGCTAGAAGATAGCTTAGAAATTCTTTTATTTTACAAATGATTAAAGTAAAACCTAGATTAAAAGGTGTGACTGACTACTAGTGAGTAGAAAAACGTGGAATAAAATTTAGTCCTTTTTAATGCAGTTCTAGTTCTCTTTTCCCCTTACCATGCAACTTCTAGAAACCCAAGTGTTCTCTTTTACTTTACAAATGATTAAAGTAAAACCTAGATCAAAAGGCATTATTACTAATGAGTAGAAAAATTGGGAATAAAATTTAATCCTTTTTAATGCACTTCTAATGCTCTTTTCCCCTTACTATGAAACTCCTAGAAAGGCAAGTGTTCAAGATTGTATCAAGTGCAAGGTCACCCCTCTAAGTAGTTGCAGAGTAAGTGCTTAGAACTTCTAGTTATTAACATAGTGTGGTTTTGTGTGTGTGTGTGTGTGTGTGTGTTTTTTACCATGACATTCCTTAATTTAAAAGATTTGTCTCTTTCTTCATATATATTTTGGTGAACTAATTCTCACTTGTGATTTTTTTTTTTTTTTTTTTTTTGCAGAAAAATTCCTCAGAGAGGGTATAGATGGAAGTGGTAATAGAGAATTAGGACTCAAGTCAACTATGTAAATTTTTAGTGTAAGCTATATATGGGCATGACAGCACTATCACTCCTATTTTTCCTGTCCTAATCAATCTTTTGACTGAATTGTAATCTTCAGTTAGTTTAATCTATGGACAAACCCACCTCTTGATTCAAAGATCATCTGAAATTTAAAATTGGGCACAATGTTAAGGTACATTAGCCTATCTGAATTGTAATAAGGCCACCCAAGCTTGTCTTTCTCATATTCCCCACTTGGCTTCAATCAGGAAATTAATAAATCAATCTCCAAAAGTGATCCTATGAATTTAATTAGAAAATGCAAAGAAACCAACTATATTTGTTGCTGCTGAATATGTAAAACAGAAGCAGGAATGTGGGTCTAGTATATTTTATCCAATTTCACTTGCTATAATGATCTTGCATTGAGGTAAGTTTCATTGATTCCTGTAAAGGGAGGTAGAGGATCCCTGAAATAGGTTTGGAAAACAGACAACTTCAATGAGAGATACAACAATGAGAGATACAAAGAGCATTTCCTAATGCAGACAAGATTAGAAGGGAAGCAATAGACTGGGAAAATATTTTTACAGTCAAAGGTTCTGATAAAGGCCTCATTTCCAAAATATAGAGAATTGACTCTAATTTATAAGAAATCAAGCCATTCTCCAATTGATAAATGGTCAAAGGATATGAACAGACAATTCTCAGATGAAAAAATTGAAACTATTTCTAGCCATATGAAAAGATGCTCCAAGTCATTATTAATCAGAGTAATGCAAATTAAGACAACTCTGAGATACTACTACATACCTGTCAGATTGGCTAGAATGACAGGGAAAGATAATGCAGAATGTTGGAGGGGATGTGAGAAAACAGGGACACTAATACATTGTTGATGGAACTGTGAATACGTCCAACCATTCTGGAGAGCAATTTGGAACTATGCTCAAAAAGTTATCAAACTGTGCATACCCTTTGATCCAGCAGTGCTACTACTGGGCTTATATCCCAAAGAGATCATAAAAAAGGGAAAGGGACCTGTATGTGCAAGAATGTTTGTGGCAGCCCTCTTTGTAGTGTCCAGAAACTGGAAACTGAGTGGATGCCCATCAGTTGGAGAATGGCTGAATAAATTGTGGTATATGAATACTATGGAATATTATTGTTCTGTAAGAAATGACCAACAGGATGACTTCAGAAAGGCCTGTAGAGACCTACACAAACTGATGCTGAGTGAAATAAGCAGGGCCAAGAGATCATTATATACTTCAACAACAATACTATATGATGACCAGTTCTGATGGACCTGGCCATTCTCAGCAAATGAGTTTGAGATGAACCAAATCATTTCCAATGGAGCAGTAATGAACTGAACCAGCTACGCCCAGGGAAAGAATTCTGGGAGATGACTAAAAACCATTACATTGAATTCCCAATCCCTATATTTTTGGCCGCCTGCATTTTTTATTTCCTTCACAAGCTAATTGTACAATATTTCAGAGTCCGATTCTTTTTGTACAACAAAATAACGGTCTGGTCGTGTATACTTATTGTGTATCTAATTTATATTTTAATATATTTAACATCTACTGGTCATCCTGCCATCTGAGGAAGTGGGGGGGGGGGAAAGGAGGGGGAAATCTGGAACAAGAGGTTTGGCAATTGTCAATGCTGTAAAGTTACCCATACATATAACCTGTAAATAAAAGGCTATTAAATTAAAAGAGAAAGAGAGAGAGAGGTAGAGAGAGAGAGATAGAGAGAGAGAGAGAGAGAGAGAGAGAGAGAGAGAGAGAGAAAACAAATTTTAAAACAATCAGAAAAAAAAGGCTATAAGAGAAAATCCAGATAGTGTGATTAATAAAACTAAGGGGGAGAAGGAAAACATTTAACTTCACTGAATAAATGGTATCAATTCTGTATCTTGGAGGGTAATGGGTGTTTTAAACAAGGGCAAATAAGAAAATTTATTCAGAGTTTTTTGTGACATGTGAAAACTCAGAAATAAAACAATGTAAGGAAAGCTCAAAAAAAAAAAAAAAAAAAAAGAGCATTTCCTAACTCTAAAACAAGAATCTGTCTAGAATAATAAACATTGAATTAGCATGAGATCTAACCATTTGAAAGAACAGACAATTTATTCAATGTAGAGACATAATTTTGAGCAATAGTGCAGTGTAATATAATGGAAAGAGTACTAAACTTCAAGTCTGGAAGGTATGAGTTCTAATCCCAACTCAGACATATAAACTGTTAGACCATGAACAAGCCACTTAACTTCTCCGAGGTTTCATTTTCTCATCTGTAAAATAAGAAAACTAAATTCAATGACCTCTAAAAGCCCCTAAATCTATGATACTGTGATTTTAGATTGGGACATTCTGCCAAGTTAATTTATGATTAGGTATAGAGGCTCATAAGCCTTGACTATGCAATTTAAAGCTATAGAAAGTCATTTTAAGGAGAGATTCTTTAGCTACTTTACAAGAATCAAGTAATAAATATTTCCTAACTTTTCTTCAACCCTCCAGTGACAACTTCCTAGCCCAAGACAACACTGAATCTGGAGAAGTGTAAAAATATCAAGACTTTCTGTACCTCAAGTTCCTAAACCCAGCCCTGGATAGCCAGCAACAGAAAAATGATTGAAGTTAGAAATATCTTAACTATGTTACCCTAGTTGGAAATATCTTAACAATTTTACCCTAGAAAGGGGAATCATGTGTATTCCTTTAAAAAAAAGGAAAATCTCTTGACAATATTAAATTCTCAAGAGAGATGAGAGTTTCTAGGTAGTAAAAAGAAGACATTAAGCATATTGCCCTTTATCTAGAGGGGCAGCAACAGACTAAAGCACAATATGAGAAAGCAAAAGATCTTTAATTTTGTTCTCTGTATCTTTAATAATGTTTGTTCTCTGAGAAAGTAGATGAACATGAGAATGTCTCCCCAGATAAAGCAACCTCTGAAATCAAACTAAACTATGAGATTTGTTTTTGTTTGTTTGTTTGTTTCTCCTTATTAGCAAGAAGAAAATGATGCATGTTGAAAAGAAGGCCTCTGCTGTCTTAGAGATTTCTTGTTAACACAGGGAATTTTGATGTCTAAACACTACACAATGTGTTTTCCCATAGAAATAAATCTGACTTTAGCAACTCCTCTGATTCTAAATCTTGCATACTTTCCCCTTGTTCTTTCCACTATAGAATGCTGCTAAGTATTCTGAGCCTAAAAACTATTAAAATCTAATCTTTAACTTAAGAAATACAGATCTGTATCCAAGTTGTCTTCATTAGTATGTAACAAATTTATTTTCCTTTCCATCTGACCTTCAGGCTTGTAAACCAAATAGGGAAAGAGATTCTACCTGGGCTTTCAAGGAACCTAGGCTGGGAAGCTCCAGCACTACTATCAGTTATTTGAACAGAACAAATCCAGTGACAAAGAGAATGCCTTTTAGCAATTCCAATATTTTCTCCTTGAGAGGCAGGGGAACCTAATACCTAAAAAAATACCATAATGCTGATAGCCTGCATCAGATCCTGGAGTATAGGAAGAAATTACCAGAATAGCACAGAGTTGCTTCTTTAGGAAACCCAAATTTGTTTTACAATTGTATAGAGTCCAAAAGAGTTAGCAATATGAATCTGGAGGATTAATTAAGTCCCAGGTGGGGGCTGGGGTGGGATGGAAAGAACATGAAATTCATTGACTATAAAGGAAAATTTTATTCATTGTTTATGATCTAATGTAAGCTCTGTGTTTTATGCATTTCTGGGGGAAGAGAATGTAAGAAAAATAGGTACTGTCATACTCTATCTGCTTTTTCACATTAAATATTTGTATAAGAACTAGATACTTTCTTATCCCCATATCTGTAGGTATAGACATAATCTAGATTTTAATATTTCCATGAGGAAACTTGATGGGGGCAAGTAAGCTAAAGAGGATGATGTTGGGAGAGTCTGCAAAGATTGGACCTAATCCAGGTAAGTCAGAGCTTGAGGTATAGAAAATTGCATAATATTTTAATTCTACTCTTAAATGTGAAAGAATATCTCTACACATAAAATATTAACAAATTAATATGACAATACTTAATTAGGAGTTCAGTTATATGTCATAGATCATAATTGATAGAAGAGATTGGAGATAGAAAATAGATGAATGTAGAGAGAGTGATAATGAAAGACTTCAAGAAAGTTATGGGTTTTGAGATAAACTTTGAAAGAGAATTAATATTTAGATGGTACTTTTCTCTTTCTCACCTATTTTCCCCAGTTACATTTAAAACAATATTTACAGTTGTTTTTAAAACTTAAACAAGAGAGAGAGAGAGAGAGAGAGAGGAGAGAGAGAGAGAGAAGAAAGAGTGAGAGAAAAGAAAGAGAGAAGAGAGAGAGAGAGAGAGAGAGAGAGAGAGAGAGAGAGAGAGAGAGAGAGAAATATAAAGAGAGAATGCTTAAATCAGTTCCTTTTCTGGATTTTTCATCATTAGTACTTCAGAATAGTCATGGATCATTGTAATGCTGAGAAAATTACAGCTGATCATCCCAGGACATTGCTTTTACTTTATATACAATATATTTTACTTTGCTTGAGTTCATGGAGGATTTTCCAGGTGTTTTCTGAGTACATCCTGATCATCATTTCACACAGAATAATAATGGTTCATCATGATCACATATAACAATTTATTCAACTATTCCCCAATTGATGGGCATCCCCTCAATTCCCAACTTTTTTTTTTTTGCCCCGAGAAGAAAACTGCTATAGATATTCATTGTACATATAGGTCCTTTTCCTTTTTAATAAAATATCTTTTGGTGTTTATATCTAGTAGTGCTATTATTAGGTATGCATAACTTTATATAGTCTTTTGGGCATAGAACATATTTTTTGATCATTTATCAACTGGGACATGTGAGGCTTTATCAGAGAAATTTGCTTCAAAATTCTTTTTACAATTACTATTGCTGTTCCCCCCATTTATTCTATTCTCTCTCTCTCCCTGTCCCTCCTCAAAAGTGTTTTGCTACTAACCCCTCCCTCTCCCAATATATCCTCTCTTATATCACTGTCTCTCCTTCCCATATCCCATATCTCTCTTCTTTTCCTGCAGGGTAAGATATATTTTATATCCACATTGAGTGTTGAGTTAGTTCTTTGAGCCAGTTCTGATAAGAGTAAGGTTTACTCATTTACCCTTTATTGCTTCTCTTCCCCTCCACTGTAAAAACTTTTTCTTGCCTCTTTTTATGGCAGATAATTTATACCATTTCACTTTTTCCTTTTCCTTTCTCCCAATATATTCCTCTCTAACCCTCTAATTTCATTTTAAAGATACTATTCCTTCATAGTCAATTCACACCTGTGCCCTTCCAACTGCCATAATAATGAGAAAATTCTGACTCTGATTATCATCCTTCCATGTAGGAATATAAACAGATAAAATTTAAGTCCCTTTTGATATTACATTCCTGATTTGTAGAGGGTTGAAACTCTGGAGAAATATACTTGAAACAAGGATACTTACAACAAAGGTATTAACTCAGTGGAGTTAATGAGATGATGGATTTTTAGTATACATATACTTACTACTTAGCATGGTGATGTAATGGCTCTCTAGTTCACACATAATCAGTACACTGTAATGATATAATTACAATAAGGTATATAAAGGCTAAGAAGGACTGGAAATGGGACATTCCATCTTTGACTAGCCTTGTGGTGGCTGTCCTACTTCCTTCACTCCTCCACTAAGACCAAGGACTCGGGCTGATTCTGAGGTCCTCCAGAAAGCTAGCGCAAACATTACACTGATTACCTTCTTATGCTACTCCTGACTCCTGTATTTGATAATCAAATTTTTCATTTAGCTCCACTCTTTTAATCATGAAAGTTTGAAAATAGTCAGTTCCAATGGTCTTGTGATGAAGAGGGCCATCTGCACCCAGAGAGAGGACTGTGGAAACTAAGTGTGGATTATGACATAGTATTTTCACTCTTTTTTGTTGTTGCTTGCTTGCATTTTGTTTTCTTTCTCATTTTTTTTCCTTTCTGATCTGATTTTTTCTTGTACATCATAATAATTGTGAAAATATGTATAGAAGAATTTATACATGTTTAACATATATTGGACTATTTGCTGTCTGGGGGGAGGTGGAGGAAGGGAAAGAAAAAAATTGAAACATAAGGTTTTGAAAGGGTGAATGTTGAAAATTATCCATGCATATTTTTTTTAAATAAAAAGCTTTAATGTAAAAAAAAAAAAGGAAAGAAAGTTTGAAAAACCTGTATTTCATTGTATTCCACCTTTTCCCTTAAAAGATTATACTCAGCTTTGCTGGATAGGTGATTCTTGGTTGTAATTCTAGTTCCATTACACTCCAGAATATCATATTCCAAATCTTCTGATCCTTTCATGTGAAAGCTACTAAATCTTGTGTTATCCTGACCATGACTCCACTATACTTGAATTGTTTCTTTCTGAATGCTCGCAATATTTTCTTTTTAATCTGGGATTTCTGAAATTTGGCTATAATATTTCTGGGAGTTTTCATTTTGAGATTTTTTAAAGGAGGGAATTGGTAGATTCTTTTAATTTCTATTTTAACTCTGGTTCTAGAATATCAGATAATTTTCTTGATAATTTCTTGAATGATGACATCTTTTTTTATCACGACTTTTATTCATATTGACGAATAATTTTTAAATGATCTCTCCTGACGATATTTTCCAGGTAGGTTGTTTTTCCAATGATATATTTCGCTTTTTTCTATTTCCTTTTCTTTGTTTCTTTTTTGCTTTATTATATCTCAATTTCTTAGAGTCATTAGCTTCCATTTATTCAATTCTAATTTTGAAGGAATTGCTTTCCTCAGTGAGTTTTTGTATCTCCTTTCCCATTTGTCCAATTTTGCTTTTTTAAGGCATTCTTCTCCTCATTAGTTTTTTCTATTTCCTATTATACCACCAGCCATTTTGAGGGTATTTGATGGAGATGAGGAAAGAGCATACAGTATCTATGGTTATGTAGATAGAATTATATAAGATGCAGCTCCTAACTATAAAGTGCTTATAAGCTTTCTAAAAAGACAAATACATCAGTATGTTAATATGTTAAGAACTTAGACCTTCTAGACTCTGGGAAAAGCTTTCTATCCACTATGCCACTACTTAGTTTTCTCTTCCACAAAATGGGAATAATAATAATTATATTATATATTCATAGTATTGTTTTATGGATAGGATGAGTAGCAAATGGATGATGTTTTCTAGATTTAAGGAGTGCTCAGAGATAATCATCTAGTTCAACCCTTTAGTATTACAGATGAAGCAACTGAGGCATAAGGAAGTTAAATGACTTGCTCAAGACCATATAGCTAATAAATTTCAGAGGTAGGATATGAACTCAGATCCTCTGACTCCAAAGCGACTGGTTCTTTGAATTACATCATCCTACCTTTTTAAGCATAAAGCATTTTATAAACTATACAGCACTATCAGAATGTAAGCTAATATCATTCCTCCAAATTTTACTGTATTTTCTTCTAAACACAAGAAAAAGCTTATTCAAAAGTCATTATAGAATAGAATATGTGCCAGCTATGAATCAGTTAACTAATATTTCACAAGAAGTTATAGACAATTTCCCCAAGAAATTTAATTCCTTTAAAAAAGTACCTTGAAGACTTTTAACACAAATCACTCTTCTTACTTGAGACTATTTATCATTTTTTAGAGCTTATAAATTATACACACCAAGCAGCAATTTTATACACCAACAACCATAATAATCCAGACACAAAACAGAAGCATTGAAGGGTACACTCTTCTTACAAAAGAGAAATACAGAGGAGAGAGAGAAAGTGGGAAAAAAGAACTCCAAGTACTTTCCCTTAGCACTCTCCTCTAAGGGACATCACTTTTCTTTTTGTCTCTCTTCACTGTCTTAATAGATTTCATTCTCTTTTTAAAAAGACAAGTCACCATCTGTCCCCAAAGATAGCAGTTGTTATCATCAAAATGCTCTACTGGGGGCAGGGGGCAACATTACTCAGTGTTCCCTAGAACATGTAGAAAGACATGTGATACATTTCCTTCAGGGCTAGCATTTTTAAAAAATGAAAGGCTAAAGGGAAGCTTCCAGAGGTCATTTTATCCATTCCCCAGGCTTCAAGCAGAGTTATATTTAAGATATCACAGAAAAAGATTAGTACCTTTTTTGTGCCCTTCCATAGAGAGAAAGCACTTACATTTCACTAATTTTAATATAATTTTCTAAAAAAGGTAGTCAAAAGTTTTTTGTCCCTTTGATACTTGTACCCTTCCCCACTCCTCCTATTCTGATCATTAATTATCAAATGGTGTGACACTTACTTTTCTTGTACTCATTCTTTTCACTTGATATCATCCCAAATGGATTGTAAGCTCCTTGAGAGGAAGAATTGTGTTCTGTATGTAACTCTACTCCTCATTCTGATCCCAACACATTGAAGTAAGACAGATATTTGGCATTTATTAAGTGTTCAAGAAACATTAATTAGACTATTGATTGATTTACATAAGAGAAGTCTAACCAAATTTGGAAGTTTCTTGTGTGTTTAAAAAAAATCACACTTTCAGGGGCCAGCTAGGTGAGGCAGTGGATAGAGCACCAGCCCTGAAGTCAGGAGGTTCAAATCTGACCTCAGACATGTAATACTTCCTAGCTGTGTGAGCCTGGGCAAATCACTTAACTCCAATTGCCCCAGCAAGGGTGAAAGAGTAAAGAAAATCACATTCTTAGTGTACCTTTAAACATTCACTAACAGTATTATATGAAACATAAAAGCTGGTGAAAAAAAAAAAAAACTAGGCTATTACTCTAGTATTCTAGTTGAACTATGTTCTATAACAAAAGGATTAGTGTTTAAGAAAGAGTTTTGAGGAAAGACTGAGGAACCACAATCTTAGTTGGATTTGCCCTAAAGGTTATTTCTAGATTATGGTTACAGTGAGACTATGTTAAACATGAGAAGATGAAGTCCTCTTTGGGTGTTTTGATATGGAGTATAACCTGAAAGGATAAGAAAAATCTTATTGGGAACATCATCGTGACAATCAAAAGGATTAATCAGAATGGAAAACTATAGTGTGCTTTCTAGAGACCCCACGCTGGGGTACCAAAATATACTGTCTGGACTAGCTCTCTGGAGGATCTCAGGACCAGCCTGCCTCCTTGGTCTTAGTGGAGGAATGATGAAGCAGGGGACCCAGGAGGCTGTTCAAAGATGGAGTCTCTTTATTTCATGTCCTCTCAGTCTCTAAAAACCTTAGTACAATTACATCACCACAGCACACTGAGCATGTGCTAACTATAGTACCATTAGATCACCACAGCACATTGCCCAAGTGTGCTAACTATAAGCACCTGCTATTGATATATAAATGCCTCCTTACTGTAAGTATCCCTTGCTTCAAGTAGAATACAGGTGGTCACTCCCCCATGACTTCTCAGGAAGGGTGAGAGCACCAAAGGGAGATGGGCAGTCAAACCAGACATTGTCAGCAGGTTCCCTCTGGACTGAAGGATCTTATATCCCACCCAGAGTTCCCCCATTATCTGTGGCCCTCTACAGAAAACAGTACAGTGGTTTCAGCAGAGAATAGAAAACAGAGAACTGAATTAGGAAACAGGAGAATAGATTCTAGCCTTGGCTCTGCCATTTGTTAACTCTATGACCTCACCAAGATATGTGCCTCCATGAATCTCAATTTTCTAACCTATAAATGAAGGATGTGGACTAGACAATAATGGTAATAATAGATAATAATGATAATTCCTTTTTAACGTAAATTTGCATTTAGAAAACATTCTTCTCACAAAAGTGAAGTATAAAGCTGTGACAAAGAAATAAACCAACATTCTGTTTAGTTGTTTGATCAAAGTATATTTCTTTAGAATCTTATAGCCATTAGAGAGTTATCTTAGGAAATTCTTCAAACCCAGTTCTTTTTGGTCTAAGACAAGGGTTCTTTCAAGTCTATCACTCTGTTCAGTATACTATGCTGTCCTAAGATTCTATGACTGTCTAAAATTTTGAATTATATAGAAATTAAACATCAAGGTATTGCTTTGTGCCCAACACTATGCTGTCTTATGTATATATTGTTATATATATATATATATGTATGTATATATATGCAATATATATATATTACTGAAATTTGCCTATTATATATCTATATAAAGAGATATATAATAGGCAAATTTCAGTAATACTGAGAAACTATTGTACTTTCTGACTTTTTTGCCTACATCTCCATTTAAGGAAAAAAAAAGGGTCCCACTTTGGAAAGAAAAGTACTGCTATTAAGACAACCACTATTTGATTTAGAAAAATCGTTGCTTCTAATTTAGTGGCATTATCTCTCTGCAGAGGTGATTTAAAAGTAGATCTAAGATAGAAACAGGGAAGCCTCATAACTGGGAAGTGAAAAAAGACAAAAATTGATCTGTACATGGGGAAGGAGTCATAGCAATCATTAGCCCATCTTCCATATATCACAGGAAATAATCTGAAGCCCAGAGGTTGAAATGATTTCTCCAAGATGCATATTGAATTAAGCAACAATAAATTAACATCCATGCTATATTGTAATTTACTTATTTTGTTAAATATTTCTTTAAAATGAAAAAAAATCCTCAAAAAAGTAAACCTTTTTAAGTTTACAGGAAGGTCATTAAGGTATTGAAGGTCATTAAGCTTGTTGGTTAATGTGACTATAATCTACATTAGAAAGATCAAAAGTCCTCTTTTTTCTCTTTCCATAGATAGAACAAATATCTAAGAAATACTCTATATTTGTTAAATCACAATAATACCTATTGTTTGTATATACTTTATACATTACAAAGATTTTTATATACATTGTTTCAGTGCCTGAAATATAGTAGGCACTTAATAAATCCATGTTAATTTATTGTTTCATTGATACTTGCAGCATCATTGATACTCTCCAACACCAGGAGACAGAGCACATAATATTTTTTCCATTTTATAATTCAAGATTGGAAACAAGATGCAGAAGAGAGAGGTGTCAGAAACAGCTAGAGAGAAAAGATTACCAAAATAATTAGGTAACAGACAAAAGCTGAAGGAGTATGAGGACTGAGAAAAGGCCATTGGTTTAGGCAATTAAGAGATCAATGCTAAATTTGGAAAGAGCAATTTCACCTGAGTGATCAAATTGGAAGCCAGAATGCAGAAGGTTTAGAAGAAAATGAAAGGAGAGGAAATAAAGGTACTGATTATAGATTGCTTTCTCAGAAAGTTCAGCCAGGAAAGGGAGAACATAGGATGACAACTACTGGGGGTAGTTGGGATAAGTGAGTTTTTTAAGGATGGAGGAAACATAGGCATGTTTGTAGGCATCAGTAAAGGAAACATTAAAAAGGTTATATAATGAATATGGGATAAAAACAGAAATCACTGAAACATGGAATAGACTATTTTGCAAGTTGCAAAGAATAATAGGAGTATTTTCTGACATTTGGGTCGATGGGAACTAAACTTCAGTGCCATCATTGAATGTGCTTCCAGGGTTTTTTAAGCTCAACAACTAGTCTTCTCAGATTAAGAAGAAGGCCATGTCCTAAAGCCACTGAAAAAAGCCAAGACTTTTGAACTAATGGGACATTATGATAAGTTCCTGACAGGTTCATTCAGCTTTCATGGAGCTGATTCTTGGTCTTCTTGATTTAAATGTGTTATTTCCCCCCCCCCCCCCCCCCACTCATCACTCTCCCTTTTCATTCTCTCTCTCTGTGTCTCTCTGTGTCTCTCTGTCTCTCTCTGTCTCTCTCTCTTTCTCTCTCTCTCTCTTTCTCTCTCTCTTTCCCCTTCTCTTCCTACTTTTCCCTCTCCCTCTCCCTCTCTCCCCTTCCTCTCTTCCTTTCCCTCTCTCTCTCTCTCTCTGTCTGACCCTGGCTATCTCTTCTCTATATGTCTTAGTATGAAATAATAGGAGGAAGGACTTGTCATAGCCCATAGGAAAAAAATGATTAAAACATCACTCAGAAAATCATAAACATCTTTTATGTAGCACTAATGGATTGGGATCGGTGACTTTTACCTCCATTTAGTTTACCTTAAATATCCAACATGCTCTAAAGTCAGAAGCAACTCCATAACAATGTGATTTTTGTCCATGACATGTAATCTCTAAGGTAGCCAACTGTTATCTCAGCTTTCCACACTGAAAAATGGACAGTTTGCTTCGGCACTCATAATGATTTTTTCATCGAAGGAACCCAGGCCCCTTTGTAAAACATCCATATGTTAGTAAGATAATAGTAGCATGATTCTAAAGACTGTCAAGGCCAAGATATTTTATGGATCATGAAATATGGGATATATGAAATGTAGTCACAATACTCTCAAGAGTATCCAGATTAAAATGTAAGTAGGAAATAGCTAATAAAATAAATGTGATAGAACAAAGATAATATTAATATGCAGTTTTAATAATCAATATTCAGTTATAAGGATTCTTTTGCTCCATTTAGTGGCCCTTAATATGACTGATCTAGATATAGATAATGCAATTGTGCCCATTTTCTTATTTACATTCTTTTTATGGAATATAAAAAATTCCTTTTATGAAATATGTATAGATAATCTCTAATAGAAGGTTTAATACAGAATATACTAATTACATAAAATAAAAGCAGAAACTGTTAAAGAAAGGGCCTTTTGGAGGCCATTTAGTGCAATTACATTTATTTACAGATGTGAAAAAACAATACCAAACAAATGAAATGACAAGCCTGAGGTTTCTAGTTAATGAGCTTACTTAATTGCTATTAGTCAGTTAGTAGCAAATCAAGAATTAAAACTCTTTTTTCCCATTTTCCAATCTAAGATTCTCTCCACCATATTAGATTGCCTTTCAAAATCATTGAAAAAAACTTTTAATAGTATTCTATTTATATTTTCATAGATCTTTCATCTAAGTACTGTCTCATATAAAAAGTTCTTCAAATTCATTTCTTATCCATTATACTAATGTCACTATAGTACTCTTTGGCCAACATAGAAAGCCAAATACTAAGTCATTTATCATTCCTCATCTTTGTCTCTTTTACAAAAATTGTAAATATTTTGTAAAAAAGCAGTTTCTGAGCTCCCCATGGAAAAGGCTCCTTCCCAGTAAGTATTTTATTGTCGATCATGTTTTCTGTCTTATATCTTATGAGTCTGGGGAAGAGACCACATGGAGCTGCTATACGCCTATTTCATGCCACTTCTGCACCCTTTCTGTGGAATTTTGCTGGTAGGAAATGAATCTGTATCCTAGCCCAGAGCTTGTGTAGGAATCAATCATTGTTTGTACTTGAAAATACTATCAGCTGAAGCTTTTGGGGATCCCTCTTCCTATAAAAGATAAAAGATAAATTGATAATTTGCTTGTTTCCCTCCTTCTCCAAAGAAAAAGATGCTCAACAAAAGAAGGAAAAGAAGTACAAATTTTAGCATATGATTTTTTTAATTAATTTTTAAACAAATACAAAATGAGCAGATGATATGATAGTAAACTTAGAGAATTCTAGAGAATCATCTAAAAACCTACTTGAAACAACTAACAGCCTTAGCAAAATTGCAGGATATAAAATAAATCCATACAAATCATCTATTTATTCCTATTTCCTATATGTTACTAACAAAGTCTAGTAGCAAGAGATAGAAAGAGAGATTCCATTTAAAATAACCATAGATCAAATAAAATATTTAGGTGTCTACCTGCCAAGACAAACACACAAACTATATGAACACAATTACAAAACACTTCTCACACAAATGAAGTTAGATTTAAACAATTAGAAGAATATCAATTGCTCATGGATAGGATAAACTAATATAATAAAAATGACAATTCTATTTAAATTGGTCTAATTTCAGAGCCATACCAAACTGCCAAAAAATTATTTTATACAGCAAGAAAAAATAATAACAAAATTCATCTTGAAGAACAAAAGGTCAAGAATATCAAGGTAATTAATGGGAAAAAAAACTATAAAAGATGATGGCTTAGCAGTACCAGATGTAAAACTCTATTATAAAGCAGCAATCATCAAAAACATGTAGTACCAACTAAAAATGGTTGATCAGTGGAATATATTAGATACACATGACACAATAATCAATGACTATAGTAATCTAATATTTGATAATACCCAAACTCTAGTTTCTAGGATAAGAACTCATAAATTCACAAAAATTGCTGGGAAAATTGGAAAATAATGCTAAAAACTTGGCATAGACCTACATTTCATACCCCATGTCAAAATCAGGTCAAAATGAGTACATGATTTGGGTATAAAGGATGAGACCATAAGCAAATTAGAAGAGCAAGGGATAATTTATGTATCAGATCTTTGGAGAAGGGAGGAATTTATAGCCAAAGAAGAATTAGAGAATATTATGAAATGAAAAATGCACAAATTTGATTACATTAAATTTAAAACTGTTTTGCACAAACAAAACCAATGCAAACAAGATTAAGAGGGAAGCACAAAATTGGAGAGAAAAATTTACAGCTAGTATTTCTGATAAAGGCCTCATTTCTAAAATATATAAAGAATTGTGTCAAATTTATAAGAATACAAATCATTCTTCATTTGAGAAATAGTCAAAGGATATGAACAGACAATTTGCAAATGAAATTAAATCTATAGCCATATTAAAAATAATTCTTTAAATCACTATTGATTAGAGAAATGCAAATTTAAAAAATTCTGAGGTGCCACTTCACAACTCTCAAATTGACTAAGATGACAGGAAAAGATAACAATAAATATTGGAGGGAATATAGAAATACTTGGATACTAATGCATTGTTAATGAAGTTATAAAAATATCCAACCATTCTGAAGAACAATTTAGAATTATGCCCAAAGGGCTTTAAAACTGTACAAACCCTTTGATCCAGCAATGCCACTACTGGGTCTGTAGCCCAAGGAAATCATAAATTTCCATTCCATTTGGAATTCCATTCCAAAAATGTTTGAAGCAGCTCTTTTTGTGATGGCAAAGAATTGGAAAATGAATAAAGGCCCTTCAGTTGGGGAATGGCTGAATAATTTATGGTATATGAAAGTAATGGAATATTATTGTTCTGTAAAACATGAAGAACAAGCTGATTTTAGAAGGACCTGGAAAGATATACATGAACTGATGTTAAGTAAAACAAACAAAACCAGAAATACATTGTACACAGTAACAGCAAAAGTGTGCATTGATTGATCGACTACTAATGATTTGTTTCTTCTCAATGTTTCAGTGATTCAAGGCAATCCCAATAAACTTTGGATGGAAAACATCATCTGCATCCAGAGAGAGAAATATGGAGACTTAATGCAAATCAACACATGCTGTATTTACTTTTTTTTTTTCCCTTTTTGTAAAGGGCTGAAACTCTGAAAAAGGTGGGCTTGAATCAGACAACCAAACACTTAAGGGTAATTACCTATTTGATATGAGACAATGACTCTATTAGCATATGTTTGACTAAATGGCTCTTCTCACAGTTGATGCTGGGTGAATGTTTGGTGTTAAGATAATCATAGGCAAGGATTAGAGGGAGAAGGGACAGCGGCCAGAGATTCACTTTGTGGCAGGACAAGGAGGAGAAAAGTTGGTGACTTTGGACTAGAGAATCGAGGATACATCTTTGGCGAGCCTGTGGAAGTTTGCTTCCTTCTAAAGACCAAGGACTTTTACTTATCCTGATTCTGGCTGATCCTGAGGCCTCCGACTTCACACCTTTTCCTTCTCTTTTATTTCTCTCATGTTTCTCCCTTTTTATCTCTCCCAATAAGATTCATAAAAAAATGTTTTTAATGAATGTATATGTATAATCAGAAAAAATTACAAAAACAAAAAAAGCAAAATGAGAAAGAAAGAAAAATATATTGTCATGTACACAGCAGGCCATAAGTGAGGATTCGGTATAAAATGATAAATTTTGCTTTCAAGAAAGTCTATTTAATAAACACTGCATATTGTTTTCAAAATTGCCCAGCTTTTCTTTGCTTTCTTTTTGATTTTCTTTTGTTTTCTGCTGTAGACTTTTTACTCCCCCCCCCTTTCCCTATCACCCTAAAGAAAGCTAAAATTAAGCATGGCAATACACACACACACACACACACACACACACACACATATACATATATACACATATAGGTAAGACCATTCTATGCTTATTTCCTCCTCTCTATGTTTCTCTGGAGGTATATAGCATCTTTCTTTATATATTCAAATCTTTCCAACGCTTTTTCTTAAATCATTCAGTTTATTATTTCCAACATCATAGCAATATTCCATCTCAATCTCATTCTATCTGAGAAATGGTCTATAAAAGTTTTTTTTTCTCAATTTTCTGCATTGTATCTATTTTTAGCTACATTGGTTTTATTTATACATATTTGGTTTTTTTAAAGAAGGTTGAGGCTTTAATGGAGGAATATTTTTAAAGAGTATCTCAAGTATTTCAAATGTCTTGAGTAAATCTAGGAGCCACTGAAAGTAAGAACTACATTACAGTTTCGTGTAATCTATTAATTCCCAATTGACTTGGACAAGTTACTTCTTTGCCACTACTCCCCCCCCCCCATTTTTTTCATTCATAAAATGAGGGAGTTGCACTAAATTATCTCTAAAATCACTCACAATATGAAGATTCTTTGATGTTATGAACAGACAAGAAGGCAGCAGCTAATATGATGTGATCTGAGGGACACTATAAAAAAATCTTCCCTTTCCAAAAATATTTTCCCAAGTCTCAGGTGTGAAGTTCTGTCATTAAAAACATATTGCTTTTGGGTCTTCAAGGATTTTTGGTCTTCAAAAGCATTTTATTAAACACAAGCAGCTTTGAGAAGGGTAACAACTTGAACTATAATAGTTAATACCTGAGTGAGAAGTCATTTATCTTCCCTTTTTAACTTTAACCTCTAATTGAGAGTGAATTGAAGTCTATGGCAATCAAATACAGGCAATAAGCAAGGGCATTGCTTCAAGGAGAGGTTGATAGGAAGATTGAGGCAAGTGCAGTAAGAGAGGAGGAGAGTGCAGAAAAGGTGCTGGAAGGATGAAGAAAGGAAATGTTGCCTCTGCAAACTCCACAATTGTGTCTTCACAATTGTGTAAGTAGACCCACCCTATTTCTGCATCACACTTTATAAAAGAATCATCTCTTTTAATAGATAGTATAGAGCCACCAGTCTTCAAAAAAAAAAAAACAGGAATTTGTGGAGTTGGAAAAGCCTAGAATCAGAAGGCTACAAAAACATTTTACTAGCTCCTATCATCATCATCATCACCACCATCATAGACATTTACATAGTAGCTGAAGGTTTGCAGAAAGCTTTACATTTATTATACAGATAAACATTTGAGTCTTACAACAACTTTGTAAGATAGACATTTTCAGTATTTTTCTACCCATTTTACAGATGAAGAAATAAAGCTCAAGGAAGGAAGGTTATGGGATTTGCCCACAAATACACAAGTAGTAAGTGTTGGAGGACTCTATTCCAGGCTTCTCCCCCCAAGAGAACAACAAATTTCAACAAAAATGAATTGTTACTACATTTTCCTTTTTGAAGATCTAATAATTAGACAATACTTGTGAAATATCAGATTTGGAAGAAACCTTATAGATAATATAGTAAAACCCTTGAATTTTACAAATGAGGAACCAGAGACCCAGAAAGTCATTTACCCAAAATCTCAATACTAGTATGTGTCAGAGTTCATTTAGAACCCAGTTCTCTTCAATAGTCATCCATGTTCATATCTCTATACCACTTTTCCTCCTTTCATTAATCAAAGTTAAACTGAAAGGAGCACCCATTCCTATTTCCTCTACTCCAAGTTTTTTTTTTTTTTCTTTTTCTCCAAGAAACACTTCTTTATTGTGTCTTTCTCAGCTAATTTAATACTCCTCTTTCCTCTCTTTCTCCAGTAACTGTTCTGCACAGAGGGTGAGATCAGGCCTCAGGACTTACTGAATTTCCAGCTGACTCAGATAATGTACTCCTACTCTTAAACCAAGCTGACTTAGCATATCAGAAACAGTTAATGAAAAAGGTAGGAGACAAGTTGGGGGAACCTTAGAAGCCTCCCCCAGAAAAAGATGAACCCTGTCCAATGTACTGCACAGCCCTGACAGCCCTGTAAGGAAAATGACAAGAGGAACTGGCTTTTTTTTTTTCCCCTCCTTAGTTCACATCAGTAACACCATAACTAAACCTGCGCTGCCAGCCACTCAATACCCACCGGGAGGCAGGAAAAATGTCTCTCCCCAATATTAGATTTTCTAATATTGCTTGTCTGACAAAAGTTATTTCATTTTGGCTTCATTTCAGGGAGATGAAGACTAGGTTGGTAATGAGAACTTTCCCTATGCCCCTTATTCTCTAGCAGCGATATTAACAGATACCAAACACCAGGCTTGGGATTTAAAAAAAAAATAAAAAAAATAATAACCCTGGGTTTCTAGCCCCCTTTCATGCTTGAAAGGAAATTTGTAAATTGTCAACTTGACTTAATTTTTCCTCTGGACTCGCACCTATTTGCTGTAATAAGAATTTCCCCCCTGGGTTTCACTCATCTACAGCATGTGGCAGGAGAAAGGGATTAGGGTCGTATTTGTCTTCTTTCCGAAGCGGATTTCCTTTCGGCAAATCTGCTATCAATTCAGTCTGCCAAAACAGCATTTTAATGTGTTACCTGCGGGTCAAGTATGTTCTATTAAGTTAACGTGTGCCTCTGCCATGTTTTCTTATGCTGTTTACTGTTGATTCTTCCATCCTTACCAAGCTTATTATTTTTAATACAAATGCGGATTATACTATTTTGATCTTCTCCCTAGTTCTCCCGTAAATTGGTGAGAGAGAAAACAAGGGGAGGAGAGGTGGCAAATGGGACCTCCTCTTCCCAGAAAAGAAGATTTTAATGAGCTTACCCTCTAGTTGGGGAGATGCTCTTAACCCCTTTGGCACAGTAAGATGTGATTCTTTGACACTAAAAGTATTGCAGATGCATTTTTATCAGAGCTGCGGACTGTCAGCACCTAGGGGATTTCTCCAGTATTTAACAAAGCCATTTATTTGCAACACAAAATAACGCTTTGTTTACCCTGTCCTTTTTGTCCTGGGCAACATATTATTCCTGGGGCATCGCTTTTCCACTGCAAACTGTCAATAATCCAGGGTACTTTTCAGCATATATTTTGGACTATAATTGGAGAAAATGTCTGCTTAGTAGTGAAGAGGTGAGTGTCAGAGGGGACTTGGAAATACCATTCTCTGGTCTGCATGACATCAACTCCAAAGTGCCTTACCCACTCCAAAGTTCATAAACTCGATGCTAGTGATCTTATTCTAGTGGTCTTGCCTTTCCTTCGTGCCAGATAATTAGCGGCAGCGAGCCCGGTGGACTTGTCATTGGGCACTCAATGAAGCTCCTTCCCTCCAAGCTCATTTCCTTGGAAGGTGAGAGTCATTATCGTAAAGGGGGATATTGCCGATTCTGTTCCTTCTGCTTCTCTATGGCTCCAAGAAGAGGAATTTGTGTTTTTCTGCCAGGGAAAAGAATAACATTTATTTAATGGATGCTGAGCAAAAGGTATTCACATTTCATGCTTCAGGGCTTAAGCCCATCCTAGATCAGGAGGGAACTTTTCCCCGGTACAATATTGCACAACTGGGTAAGTGCTTTGTGCTTACTACCCCTCTAGTCCTCATCTGGATTTGGTCTGAGGTCGCATTCTCAGTGGTACCTCCACTCTTACTTCTTGGCTACCTTGTTTATGCCCTACCTCATGTAACTTTTTATACTTCCCAAACCAGCTTCTGTCTTCATAGTCAAACTTTTCAGTTCTTGCTTCCCAAGACACAGGTCCAATATGAGGAGTGGAGCTTCTGCCTATCAATATCTTTATCCTTTCCTTTCAAGAGATAGTTTTAGATTGATCAATTTTTAAGACAACTTTTATTTTAGATTTTGAGAAATGATCATTAGGACAAGATTCAGAAGACATGACACTTACAATGTGACTTTGGACAAGTCACCAAACTTTCTGTGCCTCAATGTTCTCATCTATAAAAGAAAAGGTATTTGATAGTCAGTTATTGAAGAGTTGACCAGATTTCAGAACACCAGCTAAAAAGAGCAAGAGATAGAGTGGATGTCATGGTTAGCAAAAGTTTATTGTCTAGAGATCTACTACCTTGGAGTTCAGGGAATTCCTAAAATAGGTCAGTTCCTCTGAATAAGACAAAAATTACATGGGGCATAGCGTCTCTAACATCATTTCAGGTACAGTTATTTTTGAATCCACCTACCCATTTTGGTCCCTCTCTTAAAGACTCTGTTAAGAAAAGGTTAAATTGATGAAGTATTTTATAGCATGTCCCTAAAGGATTAGTTCCTGTTATACATAAATCATGTATAACAAGACCAGCTCTACATTTTAGAACCTATGAATCAAGGTCAGTTTTCCAAGGTACTTATTCTCTCTTGAACTCATCCAAGAGACTTTTGTCTTTGATCTTCCCAACTTCAGGGTCAGCAAACTATATACTATATCATATTGCCTCTAACAAAAAAGATAAATAAGCAGGGTGAAGTTATACACCAAATAAGGGTCAAAGAAAAAATAAACGAGTATTAGTGTTTAAGGGAACTAAGGCAATTATTTGTCAACATGCTATTTAAATTTTTTTTTAATTTTTTTAACTTTTTTTAAATTTTGAATTCCAAGTTCTCTCCTTTCCTTTTTACCTTCTCCACCCATTGAAAAGAAAAAGCAATATGTTATCAGTCATACATGTGAAATAATATGAACAATGTTCACCACAATTTTTTTTGGAAAAAAAAAGTGAAAAAATTTTACTTCAGTATATATAGTTCTCTCTCAGAGATGTACAACATTTTTTTTCATCATGAGATCTTTGGAATTGAATTGGGTCATTATATTGATCAGAGAAGCCAAGTTTTGCACAGTTGATCATCCTTATTATATTGCTGTTACTGTGCATAATGATTTCCCAGTCCTCATTTCATTTTGTGCCAGTTTATATAAATCTTGCAATGGTTTTTTCCTGAAATCATCCCCCCATCATTTCCCACAACACCCTAATACTGAAATATAATCACATATCACAACTTGTTCAATCATTCCCCAACTGATGAGCCCCTTGAAGTCTAATTCTTTACCAACACAAAAAAGACCTGCTATAATTATGTTTGTGAGTATAGAACCTTTTTGTTTTCCTTTGATCTCTTTGGGATAGTGTATTGATTATTCAAAAGATATGCCCAGTTTTATACCCCTTTGAACATAGTTCTAAATTGTTCTTTGCAATGGTTGGAACAATTCACTAGTCAGTGATATAGATAGATAGACAGACAAACAGATACAATGTGTGTATATATACACATATTTTACCCTCATTATCTTCAGCATTTTTCATTTTTTATAGGTGTGAGGTAGTACTCTATGATTGTTTTAATTTGCTTTTTTCTAATCAAAAGTGATTTAGAGCATGTTTTCGTATGACTATAGATAACCTTGATTTCTTTTTCTGAAAATTGCTTGTTTATATCCTTTGGTCACTTATCAATGGGGGAATGACTCATTTTCAAAACTTTGACCTTGCACTATACTTAGTATATATTTGAGAAATATATACTATTATACTTTTATATATTATATATATATTATTAGCATACATTTGAGAAATGTACTTTTAGAGAAATTTGCTGTAAAGAGTTTTGATATTATTTCACTGTCTATGGTACCTATTAGCAAAATGTAGTTTCTCTGATTATCCCTTATAATTAGGTCTATTTTTGCTTTTGCTTTGTCTGAAATTATGATTGCTACCTCTAACTTTTTAGTTCAGCAGAAGCATTATGTATCTCTTCTAAATTGCATACTGTTACATTCTGGTTTCTAATCCATTCTGCTATCTGTTTCCATTTTATGGATGAGCTCCTTCCTTTCACATTCACAGTTATGATTTCTGTGTCTTTCAGTCCATTCCACCTCTATTCCAATCCATTCTGTTGTTTCTTCTCACTTTTCTTTTCTGTTACTTCTCAAAAGTCTGTTTTGCTTCTAACTTCTGACTGCTTTAATCTGTCTTGTTTATCATCCCTCTCTCTTTCTCTCATCTCTTTTCCCTTCATTTTTCCTATTGAGTAATTTATATTTCTATACACAACTGAGACTGTGTGTGTGTGTGTGTGTGTGTGTGTGTGTGTGTGTAAAGAAAGAGAGGAATGCACATATATATGGGTGAATTTGTATAATACATATATTCTTCCTTCTTTGGATGACTTCTGATGAAAGGTTCAAGCACTGCCTGCCATTCATTTTAGTCTTCACTCTTAAATTTTCCTTATGTGCTTCTTATGAAAAAAAAAAAAATTCCCCGTTCTCTTCCTCTTCCTTCTCTCAATGCATACTTCTTTCTCCTTCCTTCAGTTTTTTGAAGAGCATTCCAACATGGTCAACTCAAATACATGCCCTCTCTGTAGACTCCCTTTTTTGCTGCCCTAATAAAGTTCTTAGGAGTTACGTGTATTACCTTCCCATATAGGAAAGTAAATAGCTTAACTTTTGGGGACACTTACAATTACTCTTTCATATTTACCTTTTTATGCTTCTCTTCAATCTTATGTATGAATTTCAAATTTTCTATTCAGTTCTGATCTTTTCATCAAAAGTGTTTGAAAATCCTCCATTTTATTAAATATTCAATTTTTTAAGGTTTATATTTACTTTTGCTGGGTAAATTATTCTTGGTTATAATCCTAACTTCTTTGCCTTCTGAAATACCATATTCCAAGCCATCTGCTCTTTTAACATAAAAGGGACTTATGACCCCACAATGTTTGAACTGTTTATGTCTGTTTGAAGTATTTTCTTTCTGACCTGAGAGCTCTGTAATTTGGCTCTATTTTTCCTGGAAATTTTCATGTTGGGATTTCTTTTTTCTTTTTACTATCTGGATCTAAGACATTACAGAAATTTGATTTCTTGAAATATGATATCTATTAGTCTAATAATTCTTAAATTATATCTTTTCATTCTATTTTCCAGATCAGTTGTTTTTCTGAGAGATGGTTCGAATTTTCTTCTATTTTTTTCATTCTTTTGATTTCTTTTTGTTGTTTCTTGATGTCTCATAAAGTCATTAGCTTCTCCTTACTCAATTATAATTTTTAAGGAATTATTTATTTCATTGAGATTTTGTACCTCTTTTCCCAATTCTGTTTTCAAGGAGTTCTTTTCTTCAATGAATTTTTGTGCCTCCTTTTCCATTTGGCCTATTTTACTTTACAGGAAGTAATTTTCTTCCATGAATTTTTGTGTTTCTTTTACCATTAGACCAATTTATTTATCTATTTATTTGTTTGTTTGTTTGTTTGTTTGCTGAGGCAATTAGGATTAATTGACTTGCCCAGGGTCACACAAGTAGGAAGTGTTAAGTGTCTTAGATCAGATTTGAACTCAGGTCATCCTGACTTCAGGACTGGTACTCTATCCCCTGTACCATCTGCCACTAGACCATTTTTTTTAGCTGTGTTTTCTCTCAGTATTTTTTGTTCCTCTTTTATCAAGCTGTTATCAAGCTCCAGACAGGCCTCCTTTTGGTATCACTAACTTGTCTTGTAAATCTCATAAATTTTCCTATTGTAGAAAATGTCTCATCCTGACCTTTTGTGGATGTGCCACTCCAAAACTTCATTTGAGATATTATCTTAAAGTTGTTTGGGAAGAAATGTTGAGAAAGTTCATCTGAGCTGCTTCTAATCTTCTATCTCATCCACCAATCTGCTATTAACAGTAGAAAAGTCAACTGACTTCCTATCGCATGTATCCACAATGAGATAGTTGTCAAATCTGCTGACTTTTAGTGATTCATGAGAACACAAATAATACACTTTGAAGGAATATGGAAGACACTTCTAAGAATGATGATGTCTGAGGCAAGAAACTAGGAAGCAGAAAGGCATAGCTAATGGAACACTAGATTTGAAATCAGAGAACTGGGTAGAAGACCAAATTCTACCACCAAATTGTGATATTAGGTACATTGTAACCTTTCTGACACTCAGTTTTCTTCTTTCTAAAATGAATTGCATTAGAACAGTGAACCCTAAGAACTCTCCTGGCTCTAAAATTATGACTGTATAATTTGGGGGGACAGGTGGTATTTTCATCACTACTTCCAAATAAAGGTAAAGAAGAGAAGGGCAGATTTGGGAAATGTTTAGATGGTTACAAAGACTGTTCTGAGATAGAATTTGCATCTTCAAACTACATCTTAAAATATTGAATGATGTTTGTTTCATTTGTTTTGTTTTTGCCAGAGATGAAATATACATTAAAGAGACCATAAAATTTCATTTGCTTGAAGTCTTGTCAATATAAACAAAAAGGTTTTAAGCTGAAAAACAAAGTGAGAGAAATAAAATATTTACAAAGCTAGATTTTTTTTTTAATTTGTCATATCAGTTACAATGATCTTGTGATAGAGAGCTATCTACACCCAGAGAGAGGATTATGGAGACTGAGTATGGATCACAATATAGTATTTTCACTTTTTGTTATTGTTGCTTGCTTATATTTTATTTCCTTTCTCATTTTTTTCCCTTTTTGATCTGATTTTTCTTGTGCAGCATGGTAAGTATGGAAATACATACAGAAGAATTGCACGTGCTTAATATATATTGAATTGTTTACCATCTAGGGTAGGAGGTGAGGAGAAGAAAGGGAGAAAAAATTTGGAACACAAGGTTTTGCTATATCACCCTTTTCAAAACATGCATATGTTTTGGGGGCAGCTAGGTGGTGAAGTGAATAGAGTACCAGTCCTGAGGTAAGGAGAACCTGAGTTCAAATATGGTCTAAGACACTTAACACTTTCTAACTGTGTGACCCTCAGCAAGTCACTTAATCCCAATTATCTCAGCAAATAATAATAATAATATGTTTTGAAAATAAAAGGCTTTAAAAAACAAAAAAAGATTATGTGATGATCAATTGTGATGAACTTGGATTTTTTTCAGCAATGAGGTGATTCAGGCCAATTCCAATAGATATGTGATGAACAGAATTATCTGCAGCCAGAGAGAAGACCATGGGGACTGAACGTAGATCACAACATAGTATTTTCACCTTTTTGTTGTTGCTTGTTTGCTTGTTTTTTTCTTTCTCATTTTTTTCCCTTTTCGATCTGATTTTTTTCTTATGCAGCATGATAAATGTGGAAATATGTTTAGAAGAATTGCACATATTTAACCTATATTGGATTACTTGCTGTCTAGGACATGGGGAAAGTGGGAGGGAGGGAGAAAAAAAATTGGAACACAATGTTTTGCAAGGGTGAATGTTGAAAACTATGTTTGCATGTATTTTGAAAAATAAAAAGCTATTGTTATAAAAAAAAATTAGCCATAATAGAGAAAGAATAGTAGTCAGGACACCCAAATATCTAAAAGATGTAAAAGATCATAATCATAAAAAACTATCACTGCAGAAGTTTTTTAAGCAAATGCACAAGTGCAGGGAACCAGTAAAGAGAACTAGAAATTCTAATGCAAATCAGCAATGAGATCACAAATATAAGTATCTGTTAGAAAATGGGAAGTATCTTCAGAAAAATTTAAAGAGAACCTTGAAGAAAAATGGAGACAGCTGCTCCAAATAGTATTTGAATAAATGTTCTACATGGTTTCAAAAAAGGGAAAGATCATACCCAGTTAGAAAAGACTTAAAGTGACATTTAATCTGTGCCTTGAAAGATAGGAAGTATTTATTTCTGTACAAATGGAATTGATAGGGAAGGGGAAGAGGTACTACAATTGTAGTAATTTTGTTAAAAAAAAAATATTCAAAAGGTCTATCCTTTTGCTCTTATCCTCCTATATGCTGATAATGCAATCCATAAATACAGTGACAGATATCTTCCCTATGTATGTTCAGACTCTGAGGTAGAGTAGATGTTCTATTTATTACTTGAAGCCCTTCACAACCCAGCTCCAATCTACTTTTCTAACTTTATTGTGCATTACTCCCCTTCATGCTTCTCTATAGTTCAGCCACTATGGCCTTCTTGCTGTTTCTCAAATATGATATTCTGTCTCTCATCTCTGAGCCTCTGCTCAGGTTATCCCCCATACTTAGAATGCATTCCTCCTGCCCTTCTATTTCCTATTTCCTTCCTTCAAAACACAGCTTATTTACCACCTTACTTGATTTGCCTCCCTCAAATCCTACTGTTTTCATTCCTTTTTGTTTATACTTATATACATACATGTTGTTTAAATGTTAGCTTTTTAAGAACAGAGACTATCTCATTTTTGTTTGTGTATCCCCATTGCCTAGAATTGTACGTGGGACTTAGATTCTTAATAGGTTCTTAACTGATTGATTGTTCAATAAAGAAAGAAAACCTCACCAGAAGTCATTCAAAATAAGTTAGGTTTTTAATACTTACAGTGTGCTTAACTCATTACAGGTTTATCTACCAGCTGCCCTTGGTATTGCCCCAGGCTCATTATCAGCTCCACTTCTGCCCTCTTTCTCTCACCACGTATACTACTGTCAAGACTTGCTGGAGTCAAAGCTCAACTTCCATATTCAAAGAGAAATATGTAGCCTGACTTGGTTATATACAATCAAAAGTTATAAAGCATTAAAGCCCCTTCCTAAAGGAGGCTTAATCTCTACAGGTAACCAACTGGATTTAAAGAATTTGTATTGCCATAATCAATCTGCTTCACCTGAAATGTGTTCCTTCATCATCTCCTCCTGTTAGGATCTTTGTTTCATTCAAGCCTAAAGTTCAGGGTGCCACCTTCTCTGTGAAGTATTCAATAGTTTTTGGCCTAGTTTTTTCTCCCTCTTGAAACTATTTTGTATTTATTTGTCTGCTTGTGTGTGTATGTGTGTGTGTATCTTTGAAACCAGTGCTGAACACAATTCTTTGCATGTAGTAGATTTTTAATAAATGTTTGAGGATAAAAAAAGGGGCATAGGGAGAGAGCTTTAAAGAAAAAAAAGAGGAAAGCAGCCCAAATACTTTGTGCCTGAATAAATATTATTGAATTCATTCCCCTTTGAGCTTATGTCTTTATTATTGATATAATACAGCGTTGTGGGATTCTTTATTCATGAAGATCTCTAGAATAGATTTTCTCAAGAATGGGGAAGGTATTCTGCATTTGCTGAATTAAATTGGCCAGGGAAATATAAGACTCTCCAAGAAGTCAGTTTCAACTTCCAGGTAAGTTACTTGACTGTTAATGAACAAGAAATTATTTTAGTAATACATCATGACTTTATTTAATCTCTTGGTTCAAATCAGAGCCAAGAGCTGAGTTTGAGGATCTACAGAAAATTGGTACTTGGAAAACTAATACAATTGTGTGCTTTATTACTGTGAAGTAGCAGGCACAGCAAACTGGGAAAAAACAAAAGCTTACAAACACACACACTATATGGCAACATAGACAAGGATTTGGCAACATACAGGGCCAGGGTCATTCACATGAGGGAGATGTACACTCTGGCAAAGAACTTGATAGGAGAAAAAGCTCAGAGTAGAATCTGAGCAGAGAAATTATAATTAAAACTGGGATTGGTTGAGAACAGGTGATTGATTTCAAATATGGAAGGAAACATTCTTTAAAAGATCCAGATGTGGTGGGCATAATCTTTGGGTTATTGAACTGTACTTGGCTCAAGTGGAAGAATTTCCTAATCAAGTAAATCAGGTGAGAGTTGAAATTGAGGACTTCAAAAATAAATGTTGGCTCATAGGTGCTGTAGTAGACCAAGAGACTAATCCAATCAGGAGCTATGATTGTCTGTGTTTTATATAGTCATAACAGTTAAACAGCTCAGGCTATCTGTCTCTGATTAAATGTTTATGATCATTAAGACCACTTAAGACCACATTAAGACCACTTAAGACACCATACTGAAGTTCTGTCACTTATACTATGGTGTAACTACTGTCACAAAGCCCATTGATAAGGTACTCTCTCTTTATTAACAGAAAGAAATGCCCTACCCTGTATGGAGTGGGCTCAGCATAACGGGGAGAGTTCCATCCTTCTTCATTCTTCTTCAAACTTGTATCTACTTCTGGCACTTCTAGTTTCCAGCTTTGAGAGGGAACCTTACTTCAAGTTGCTGAAGGAAAAGACCCTAAAATAATATGAGAGTAGCTGACAATCTCCATCGTGTCTGTGTCTCCAATTTATGAGCTAATGAAGCCCTAAAGGCTTCAAGGAATTTCCCCTTGAGTGAAATCTAGAATTCTCTCTTGACTGAGCTGTGCTACCTCACCCTCAATGGGATAGTTATCATTTTTAATTATCTAATAAATATTCTTATAATATTTTCTCTGGCTTCTATATTGCTAATCATTTGGATAAATAGATTTTCTTTGCTATTTATCATATGTTCATTGTAGAACTGGTATTCGATGGAAAAGGAGTTAAGCTATGGATATAGAACTTGTCATTTTC
This sequence comes from Sarcophilus harrisii, assembly GCF_902635505.1. Lineage (NCBI taxonomy): Eukaryota > Metazoa > Chordata > Mammalia > Dasyuromorphia > Dasyuridae > Sarcophilus > Sarcophilus harrisii. The sequence goes on along the minus strand of NC_045426.1, from coordinate 372,587,325 downwards.
CTCTCATTCAATAATAACAAAATAATCAAAAAATTAGATTGAATCCAATCATACCCATAGAGTAATAATATTTAAAGGAAGAGATAGCTGTATTTCTAACCCAAGTACTCCCTTTCTCTGGGGAGAATAAATTGATTAGTGGCCCCAACTTCCTACTTCTTCAGGAATGAACATCTCCCATGGAAAAGAGTGAGCATGGGAGGGGGCAGTTTGAATCTCATCTCAGACACTTAACACTTCCTAGCTGTGTGACCCTGGGCAAGTTGCCTAATCCCAATTGCCTCAGCAAAAAAAAAAAAAAAAAAAAAGTGAGCAGAGGAGAGAGAAGAATGCAGATATCTATTCTGCATTCCTTCAGGCCTTCATCACAGGTGAGCATCTGTACACTCTAGTTCTTATTAGAACAACATCAAACTATATTTCAAAAATCACAATAATTGTAATCATTTTTCAACTCTGCTGGAAAATAAGATATTCCAATGGAAAAAAATTTCCCAGAAAATTGAAGTTTTTCTCTTTTAAATTAGTAATATGGTATAGCTTACTTTGATCTACCTTGAGTCTTTTTCATTGTCTTTTGTGTCACCATCAAGTTTGATGGTTTGATTCTTTCTTCTGTCTAGTGTTTCTCTTTAAATGGCAAATTTTATCTTAATTGTAATTTTTTTAATGGAAACTCTTCTAAATTCTATCATTTCCCTTTCTCCTTTCTTAAATAGAAGATATTGATCTTAACCACAGAATAGAATGTATGTTCCCTGAACCCTAGGATCATGCTGTCTTTGTATTTGTATACCCAGCACCTAACATGATGACTGACTGCTCTTAGGGACAATGTAGAAATGTTGGAAGTTATGCCTATATATTAAATAACTGTACTTCTAAGCCCTTGTTCCTGGTTTTTATAGCTTTTTTCTCTCTCTTATACACCATTAGACTGTCAGCTCTTATTTATGAGTCAGTGTAGCAATAAAAGAAATTATAATGGATTTCAAATAGAAGAACCAGAGTTCGAATGCTGGCTCAGTCTTCTTATCAATTATACCTTGTATAATTATATTATAGATTATTAACTGTGTAAGGTTGAGCAAATCGATTTACTTCTGAGAACTTCAAATTCCTCATCTCTGAAAGGGGAGTAACACTATCTGTAGCATATATCTTAGAGGGTTCTTGAGTGACTCAAATGAAATAATGAATAAGAAATACTTTCCAAATCTGAAAGCAAATAAATATCAGTTATTACTATTGTGGTTATTTCAGTTGTGTCCATCTCTTCATGACGCCATTTGGGGATTTTTTGGCAAAGATACTAGAGTGGTTTGCCATTCTCATCGCCAGCTCATATTAAAGGTTAGGAACTTAGACAAACAGGGTTAGTTGATTTGCCTAGGATCACATAGCTAATAAGTATCTGAAACTAGATTTGAACCCAAAAGGATGAGCTTTTCCAGCTTTAGATCTGACACTATCAACTGTACCACCTAGCTGCCTCCACCAGCTGATACTACTATCAGATATTTATATCAAGCATGCTGGCATCATACCACATAGTTTACTGATTAAATCCATATTTTGGATAGGCAAATAAGTATATATTTTTTAAATTGTGCATAAAATAAAAATCAATGAATGCTAAATAACCTACCCCTAAAAAAATTTTATTTTCCCCAATAAATCTGAATTTACGTATCTGACAACCAAGAATTTCTCTATACCTTTTCTTAATTGTTGTATGATCTCAACCTTTTCCCAATGACAAGTTGACATCACCAAAAAATGGGTATCTAGAGTTGAAATGGAACAGTTGAAAGGTATAAATATCTAGAGTCCTGGCAATAGGGCTCTTGTTCTAATTAGAGATAATCATCAAGTCATCTACTGAAAACCAGGTTGATAGTATGAATTACAGACTCTACAATATGTGTTGAGATTGTTAAGTTTAACTTGCTATGTTCCATAAATTGTGCTAAACCTTAGGGATACAAAATGAGGCAAATAAACAAACAGATATATGAATAAATAAATTTTTTAAAAGTGAAGATTAAAAAAAAGACTTAAGCTAGTTTGATCATTTTAATTTTACAACATTCATTTGTATAAACAATCTCCGTTGTTACTATTCTTTCCATTTATATTGTAGTCATTGTGAATTTTGTTTTCTTGTTTCTGTGTACATTGCCGTCAGCTCTTAAAAGTCTTTTAAAGGTGAAAAAAAAAGAGATTGTTAAGTTTATAATATGTAAGTAAACAAACCAACCAAACAACCTCTTGACTTGGAGCCTAGATACTGCATATTTGAATTGCAACTCAACATTTATAGGCCATGACTTTTTTTTTCTTTTTTTCTAAACTTCAGTTTTCTTATCAGGAGTAAAAATACTTGTTCTCTCTACTTCATAGGAATAGTACAAGGAACATATTTGAAAACCCTAAATAAATATGAATTATTATTCTAAACCACCCAAGTTTTCTGAAAACAGAGGGGGAGAGCATATACCCATAGGACATTCAAAAGATACCATATTATATCATATAAAAATATGTATAATAGCACTTTTTGTATTAGCAAGGAATAAAAAGGGATAAAGAGAGCAGAACAGAGAGTAAGGGAGGGGAAAGACAGTGCCCCATGTTCCTCCAATTTGGCTCCCTGAGTAGCCTACAACCGACCAGTCTCTTTCAAATGCAGTAGTCATTCATAAGGTCCATTTCTACAAATAACTAAATGGGAATCCATAGGCAGAACAGAAGCCCTGCTCACAGGATCTAGGACAGGCAGCCCATAATTCTGCTGTGAGTGATGGGTCAATATCCAATAACTCCAAATCAAAAGCTCAAGTCTTCTTGAGTCAGCAGAACTGGAGTTCCTTCAGGGTATAAGACTACAGAGCTGGCCAGCCCTTCTGACAGAGGAATAGTTGCCAGTAGCCTTTAATCTAAGGAAACTCCAGGCAAAGCAAAGTTGACATATAACTTTTCCTACATTAATTAGCACCCTGAAGTTAAAAAGAAGGGAAAAACACAATATTCTTGGGAGTCACATTACAGCTCAAACTAAAGTCATTTGGAGTCAAAGCTAGAAAATGAAAGCCATAAAAGAGGAGATAGGGAAGAGATGGAGGAGCTGGGAGAAGCATTTGGCCCAGGGAGGGAGAATGGGTTGTTTTCAGGTTAACTGAACAATGACTTTCAAAAGTAAGCCTTTGCTTGAATCATGTTTCAAAGTATTGATTACAAATCACCCCAAGTCTTTCTTTGCCTTTATGGTAGTGGCCAGTTATCCTTATGAAAACAGGAAATAGTTTGTTCAAGTACAACATAAAACATATTGCTTTAAGAAATGCATTGACGAGCAGGACCAGGAGATCATTATATACTTCAACAACAATACTAGATGATGACCAGTTCTGATGGATCAGGCCATCCTCAACAACGAGATCAACCAAATCATTTCTAATGGAGCAGTAATGAACTGAACTAGCTATGCCCAGAAAAAGAACTCTGGGAGAGGACTAAAAACCATTACATTGAATTCCCAATCCCTATATTTATGCACACCTGCATTTTTGATTTCCTTCACAAGCTAATTATACAATAATTCAGAGTCTGATTCTTTTTGTACAGCAAAATAATGTTTTGGTCATGTATACTTATTGTGTATCTAAGTTATATTTTAATATATTTAACATCTACTGGTCATCCTGCCATCTAGGGGAGGGGGGGGGTAAGAGGTGAAAAATTGGAACAAGAGGTTTGGCAATTGTTAATGCTGTAAAGTTACCCATGTATATATCCTGTAAATAAAAGGCTATTAAATAAAAAAAAAAAAAAAAAAAAGAAATGCATTGACTCTGCTGATGACTAAGAGTTACATAATTAAAAACTTTTTTACAACAGAGATTCCTTTTTTTTTCAATTATCTTTTCTAATCCCATCACCATGCTATAAAAGACTTGCTAGGCCCTCTTTCCTGAAGAAAGGTACCAAAAAAGTACCTAAATAAATACAGAGTTCAAGAAATGAAAACTAGCTCAGTTAGGTATAGACCTGGTCAGGAACTTTCTAAGGTAGTAGATTGTATGTGGGTGTACATGCAAAGACCAATATACAGAAAAAAATTAGTGCTTTATTATCTACTACCAATTTTTATAATTTTATTACTATTATGCAATTGAGTCCTCTATTATATGTGTGTCGCTATTATTTAGAATAAGCTTGAAATCATTTTTTTCTGTATATTGGTCTTCTTATTTAGATCATTGATAAGGGGACATCTGTGGAGCATCCAAAGAAGGACAACTCAAGTGGTAAAGGGCCTTAATGTTGCCTCAGTCCTAGGAGAGGTTCCAAGGATAAGTATAGAACACATATTTTAACAGTACAGAGAGAAAAAAGTAACCACACAATCTACCAATAAGGCCTCCTCATGGTCCAGGATACCAAGACACATAGACATGTCCATATAATGAAATGTAGCAATTGTCCCCATAACCTAGTTTTACCTGGGTTTTAATAACTTTTACTTTTCATGAATAGTAATTCTACCCAAAGGTACCAAAATAACAGACCATTTAATAGCAACAAATATCACTTTTTCTCCTCCTTGAACCTTCTTAATACTATCTACTCATTCATAATATTGGCTCACAAGGCAATAAAAATGCAGCCATCTGTAAACTTTCCATCACTGTATCACCTCTGTACCACAAAAAGCAATAAAGCAAAAATACCCGTCTGAAGTGAAAACAGATCATACTAGATAATCCTGTTCTCCCCAAAAGTAGAACAAATAGCAGGCAAAAACCTAACTTGTTTCATGCATTTCAGGGAACTTTCCCAGGTTTTATGTCCCATCTCCATGCTTCCCAACTTCTTTTCCTAAGTGAGTATTTATTTCTCCATTGTCTCTAAGCTTACAACCCAGGTTCATTTTTGAACATATTGTTTATGGGAAATATGAGAGCTAATGTTGTCAATTAACTCATGAGTCTTTATTAAGGCATTAACATAAATAACAGTGTGTAAAGAGAAAAAAATCACTGGTGCCAGAGTTAGAGGCCCTACATTCAGTTCTCAACCCAATCCTTGCTATTTATGTGATCTTAGGTTAGTCTCATACCTTAGGCAATTTTATATCTGAATTTCCTCAGTTGTAAAATTTGGGTATTCAACTCAGTCTACTAATGTCCTTTATAGCTCAAAATCTATGCTTTTAGCACTGTGCTAAGTAAAATGAGGAAATGTATTTTGTACTGACCAAAATTTCAAGGTTTACCTCCTCCATGGAGTTTTCCCATTAGGATTTCTCACTCTTCTGAACAAATAATACTCCTCATTTCTAGTTATTCTTGTCCTGTATTATTTACCAATTTGTAGCATCTTATATTATTGCCTTTTATTATTATTATTCTCTTTTGAATAATGATCTAACTTTTTTTTAAACTTTGTCCTCATCCTTCATACCTATCTTTTACTCTCATAATAAATTCTTAGTGATATGAATTGTATCCAAAATTCCTCTTTGTCCCTGATAGGAAGACTTAGTACAGAGCTGATAAACCTATAGTAGGTGCTCAAAAATGTGTTAAATGAATGCATGAATAGCAAATGTATAATCTTCTATTTTCTAAATTTCCTTACCATTTCTAGGAGGATGATAGCTTTTGCAGAAAACTTAAAAAAATAAGGGAGGAGGGATTCTGAATAATAGTGATTTCAAAGAAAAAGTCACTGAATTTATCTCGTAGATATACCATTATGCAATTCTCATTCCCAGTGTCCCCCCAAGGACACAAGAAAGTAATAATTTTTAACTCTCTTTCCCTGACTCATGATAGGCACTTTCATATTTTCCTTATTCAATCAACGCTTTATCATATCCCACTACATTTTTTTTTGTTTTTGTCACCCCCACTCCACCCCTACTGAATGGTAAGGAAATTGTATAATCAGTTTTACAAAACATTCTCCCTGAATGAAGTGGCTGTAGGCATGTTTCGCCAGCATTGGAGATGAGGTACTTGCAGATGGGGAACTTTCTGTGAAGGAGAAAAAGCAATTTAAAATGACACTGTCAAATTTGAAAGGTCTAGAGTTCATCTTTAGTTTGATAATTAGCATTTTGAAAAAAAGCTCCTGATTAGAAATAATTTCATTATTTTTTTTTTTGCAGGAAGAAACAAAGAGTTCATACTTAGTTTCATAAATTCATACCACAAATCATGAATTTTGAAAAAGCTGATATGTGTTTCCAAAGAAATATTCTATATTTTAGGGCTAGAATGGATCTTAGAAATTAACTATACTGCCCTAACCCCTCCCTTCTCATTTTACAAATAAAGAAACAGGTTCAGATAGGCAAGTTGACCTCTCTGAAGCCACATAGCAATTTAGTGGCAGAACCAAGAGTTATTATCTGGCTGCCAATCCAGTGTTTTTCCACTTTACCACATGCCTCATTAACATGGTGAAGGTGAGATGATAGTATATGAAACATCCTACGAGCAAAATGAAATGTGGCCTGAAGCAGAGCAGCCTTAAAACGAAAGAAGATGAAAGCATAATCACAAGATCAGGATCCTTTAGAAGAGTAAAAAAGGATGGAATCTAGAACACAAATGGAAGAACTTTAGAGAATGTGAAAGATTTCATTTCTCTTTTCATTAAAGGAAGATATGAGGAATAAAGGTTAAGACCATGATGTGTTGACCTTGCCCTAGGATGTATGAGGGAATCTCATGCCAGATGGATTCAGTTTTAGGAGGCTAAAGGGCTTTAAAGAGAGCATCATGAACAAACACATCATTACCTCACTCAGTTGCTTTATGACTTCTAATGAATCCTATAGAGCAGTGGTCCTCAAACTTTTGTTCTCAGCAATAATTTTAAAATTACAATTAAAAATTTGTACTATTAAAAAATTATTGAGCATCTGTCTAAAGTGTTTTTGTTTATGTGAGTTATATTTATAGTTATTTACCATATCAGAAGTAAAAACTAATTTTGAATTTGTAGACCTTCTGAAAGGGTTTCAGAGATCCCTAGGATTCACACTTTGAGAACTATTGCTTTAAGATTAGCTGTTACTCATGCACCAAGATAGAGAAATTTCTACTAGGATTCCTTCCAGCACTTGCTCCATATTTACCATATGAAAGGGAGTATAACCAAGGTTTTTTTTTTTTTTCCTTCATGATCTTCTTTGAGATTTTCTTGGCAAAAATATTAGAATGGTTTGTCATTTTTTTCTCCAGCTTTTTTTATAGATGAGAAAAATGAGACAAACAGTATAAAATGACTTGCCCAGCTATTAAGTATCTGAAACCAGATTTGAACTCATGAAGATGAGCCCTCCTAACTTTAGGCTTGGTACTCTATCCCCTGTACCACTGGGTATAATGCAATACCAGCTGCCTATAATGCAATATTAATATGCTAATATTAATAGTTGCCCTTTACTAGTATGTTATAATTTGCAAAGTATTATATATAAAGAAAAGCATAAGAATATGGATAAGAGTACCATGAGCTGGAAAAGTAGAATGATACTTTATTCTGAATTTGGTTGTTAGGAAAAGGAAGCTGAATTCAATGTTATCTAACAGATCCATTGAAGTTCTTTGAGCAGAAGATTTACATGACATAAAAATTATTTTTAGCAGCTGTAAAAATAAATATGGATTGGAGGAAGAGAATAGAGGTGGGAAGACCTACCAGGAGCTATTTCAATAAAACTAGGACTCTATTAGTGTGGTGGTAATAATATAAAGAAGATAAATGCAGGGCATGTGGAGATAGGTCAGGACTTGGTAACTGATTATTTTTGAGAAGATAAAGGAGTTATATTTATGCCAAGATTCTGAATGTGAGAGACATTAAGAATGGTGGTTCCTAAAATACACATAATAAGGCTTGAAGAAGAATAGTTTTAGAAAAAAAATTTTGTTTTGAAAATATTGAATATGTTGCAAGTGAAACACTCAAATGAAAATATCCTATAGGGAGTTAGGAAGGTAGATATGGAATTCAAGGAAGGTCAGGACTAGAGATCTTGATCTGAAATCATTCATAAAGAGGTGATAATCAAACCTGTGGGAGTAAAAGAGATTACCAATATAAAGAACACAGAGATAGGAAATGATAAAGCTATTCATGGAACTTCTGGATGAGAGTAGGGGAGTATATCTTTTAAGGAATATAGAAAAAAGATGAAGAATTTGAGAAGGAAACCAAGGAATTGCAGCTAGAGAAATAGGAGAACGAGGGGTATGTGCTATCCATGAAACTGAGATAAAAGATACAAAATCTCTAAAGCCTAATATCTCATGGACCATCTAGCCCAATTGTATCCTTAACAAGATTTTTTTTATAGTATCCATAAGAAGTAATTCTCATATTTAGCCTCCATTTAAAAATTTCCCAATGAAGGAGAAATTTCCTACTTTTTTCCAAAAGCAGTTCATTTTACTTTGTCATCACAGATTTAAGGCACAGACATCATCTAAATAATTTAATGCAGTCTTCTTGCATAAGAAGAAAGTGGGATCCAGGGAGGTAACATGACTAGCATATTATTAATAAAAAGGGTCACAGACACTCTCAAATGTCAAAGACCCCCCCATACATATATGCATATATACACACACATGTATGTACATATATACACACATACCTACAAATGTGTGCATATATGTGTGTGTTTGCTCACTAATTTCTTTAACTGGTAGAACTGGGGTCTAAACTCAGGTTCTCATGCTAAATCCAGTACCTTTTTTGTTACACTATTTGGACCCCTTTATGACTCCTGTAATTGTTAGGATTTACCTAGCAAGAAAAGGTGATCAACAAGGTTAAAAGCTGCAGTGATAAAAAGAAAATGATGGCTGAAAAATATACATTGGATTTGGTGATAAAGAAAGACACTGGCAGTTTTTAAAGAGACCAAAATAGGGTAGAGGACAAGAGAAAGGCAATGTTCCAGTCCTTTAATGTAAGGATTAGACTTGGAAGGGATGTCACAAAACTGTCAAAGGGAAGAATAATGCATAATTATATGCTATTCCACCCAATTAGGATGTGAGCTCCTTTTGTATTCTTAGTACATAACACAATACATGGTATATACTAAGTTTTTAATGAATGCTTTTCCATTATATTTCAAAAAGGAGTAAGTCTTCATTACATTTCCTTTAAATTCACACAAGAGAAAGCTAAAATGAAACATTCAAGGGCTGAAGCAGAAAGCAGAAAGGGAAACAGAAATGTATACAATCAGGATGATCACCAAATTTCAGGTTCAATGGCTTACAGATCACAAATAGGAAGAAAACAAAAATCTGCAAAGAGAGATTTCTCAATAGAATGCAAGTTTCTTGAGGTCAGATAGTTTCATAGCTATTTCTCTAGGGTCTAGCACAGTGCCTACTACATAATAGACATGAAATAAATTATTGTTGATTGTTCTTGACCAAATACACTCATCTTTGCTGAGTTCCCTTTAAAGTAGGTGTAAGATGATAGGGTTGCAATGGTTTTTAACAATAGATACTTTGACATAGCCAAATATCATGGAATTTTTACTGAAAAGGTAAGTATTCACTTAGCCATCTCTAGGTGGCTTTTTTTCTCTGATATCACAAACAGGAAAATCCTAGATAGTGATATCAATGATTATTAAATAATTAATTGTTAATATGGAGGAGATACAGGATTTACCTTTTTCTGAACTTTATTAGGCCAAGCCAGTATCTGAAGGACATTTGCTGATGCTGAAATGCCATTAATTTTCTCCTCAATCTTGTTCAGACTCCATCCAGGTAAGGAAGCCCATTGTGCTCTACTCAGGTTTGGGAAGGGATACATTTTTTGATTAAGTTGCCCAACACTGGGAGTGATTTGGAAGTAAATGACATGATCAAAGTCACATCCTCTCATACCAGCCCCTAATTAGAATCCACTTCTCATAATATTCATTCTCTCATTAATTGTTAACCAATCAAAATTTAATTACTATCCATAGGAACACTCACTCTTTCAAGGACCTATAAGTTTTAAGTGGGTTCATGAGGGGTCTTTGGTAACATGTCACTGACTCTTTTTATTAATAATACTCTAAATTATTAATAAAATTAGTAATTATCATCCTAGAAATTATGTCTCTTGGATTTTTTAAATGTCACAGTAATGACCAATGTGAGAGAACTATTACAACTGACTGAAAAGGCAGTGTAAATATGAAGACATTGCAGCATAAAAACATATATCCAGTGTTCAAAGTATTCAGAACAGAAGCATCTTGCCACAAATGAATCTTATAGGTCTCAGGAAGAACTAGTCAGAGGACAGAAAGCAGAGGACAAAAGGGGCTGAAGCAAGTGTGAGAAATGAGGAACTGAGATAATGAGTATAGGTGACTTTTTTTAAGGTTAGCATTGAAGCATAGAGAGGTGGAATAGTAGCTAAACTAGAGGTAAAAGTCAAAGGAAAGATTAAGTTCTGAGCACATTTGTAGGCTGATGGAAAGGAGAAGAAAAATTCATAAATGCATAGAGAGAGCATGACTCTGCCATAACAAAGACCCAAAGGAAGAAAACTGGACTGGGAAAAATTTTCAGGAAAAAGATAAATCCTAATCTTTGAAAAGACGGGATTCTTTTTCTGAAAGTGGAGGGAAAGATGAGGAATGATACTAAAAGATGATATCTCAAAACATGAAAGGAAGGATACACATGCTAGATATCCTCAATAACCTCAGTGAAGCACAAGTCTAGGTGAGCCGTATATAAATATAGGCACTGGTAGTGTCACTGACAGTGAGAAGTAAAAGGGGAAAAAAAATTGAAATAATCCCACTATGAGGAACCAGACAGAAAGTGGACAAAGGTAAAGTAGAAAGATTGTTGGGGAAGCAGTCAGGGCCCAACCACTTGTACCAATATTGGTAAAAGATGAAAATGTTCTTTTTTTGTATCATTCTCTAGTGACATTTAAGAATCCTGGAGCAGTGGGAGTTACCTAGGAATAATTTCTGGATCAGAAATTGCAAAAGGTCACAAGGGCATAACATTATAGGGCAATATAGTAAAAGCCCACTGAGGTGTCACCTAATTTAGGTCTATCCTACCTATATTTCAGACTTTTTGCTTCTTCCCCCTCTACTCCTTCAAAACTTACTTTCCCTGTGTTATGCTTCTTCAAGGCCCTGCTCTTTGATTGTCTATGACTCAGATTATGTCTCCATTCACTGTCTGATCCCAAGGCAATGTCTGCATTTCATAAAGCTAGTCAGTAATATATCAGGCAACTGAGAAGCATTTTATTAGTCATTTGAGTTGTAGGCTTGGTGTTAATTTTCCCTCTCCAACCATGATGAAGAAATACCTTCCTTCTAAATAGATCTGGCAATGCTCTTAAAGTATTTCTTATAAACTGACCTTCACTCTCTTCCCCCCATCTATACAAACCATTAAGTACGTTATTCACGATCTCAAAAAAAAAAAAGGCAACAGTAGTCCAGATTATAACTCCAAAATGATACTTTGGCTTCTATTTGGAAGGCTGCTTACTTAATTCATTTTAAGGGACTATATTTGAACTTTTCTTTCATTTTCTACAATATGCTACATTCTTTTTTTTGTTTAAATACCCATTCACACATAAACATTCATTTCCAACAAATGCATTTTTTATAATCACAGGTCTATAGACATCGATGTGCTGTTGGTTAGTTATTCAGACAATATATAAAAGCTTTAGGGAAAAGTTTCTTTGCATAACAAAAGAGCTAATGCATCAAGTTATGCTTTCTTAATGGCATTCAATTAAGGCATAACTGTTGTTAGTTGATTAAAAATTAACTGTGAATAACCATTTAACATTTAGCACTTACAAATGTTACTTGATTTATTAAAATTGTGGAAGCAAAGGAGCCTTGGGATAAACTTAGAAATATTTGGGTACATTTTTACCAGAAAACTTAGACATATTGCAAAATATTTCTTTCTGGTAAATATACAATTGTGAATCAGTCTTTGAATTTTAACAACTTGTAGAGAATTTTGCAGACCTCCTGTTTTAAAGCACTTGAGAAATAAATATCTGCCAGGGAAAGAAGTCCCATAAGTTTTTGTGTACTTCCTATACAGATGGCGGACCATACTGTGAAATTTGCTGTTCTTAGATTTCTCTATTCTGTACATGCCCCAAGGAATCCTCAACTCAAAGACCAGAAACATAAAAAAACTAAATAGGCCATCTATTCCAGTTGAAAATTTATAGGATTCATATGAGATTCCATGGAATTTACATCACAGCTTCCTTTCAAGGATGTCTAAATGCTAAGCAGAAAATTGCCATTATACTGTTCAGCCCACAATAGTATCATTTATTATATTGAGCCACAGTGGAAAGAGCACTTGATATGGGCCTTGTTGCTTCTGTGATGATGTTGAGTAATTCAGCATCTCAAAGCTTCAATTTCCCATTCTATAAGATGGAAAGAGGAAAAAGGGAAGGAGAGAAAATACCAGTGTTGTGGTAAGTCAGGCTAGTCTTAAGGAAAATCTGTGTTCAAATCCTTTGTCTGACACATAGTAGTCCTGTCTATGTGCTATTCAAGCTGTCAGTGTTCCCAGACAGCTCCTTAAAACTATGTAAGTGAAAGATGAGTTGCTGATTTGCATAGAAGGCAGTTTCCACACAGAAAGATTCCTATATTGATGAAATTACAGGTCAGAACCAGAAGACAAAATTAGGATAATATTACCTAATTCACAATATTGCTGTTAAGACCAATCATTTTGGGGGGGAAGGAGGGAGCATATAATTGCTTTGTAAGCATTTCAAAAACTATATAAATGTCATTTATTATCATAATTTTGTGCTAATTATAATATCATTCCATTTTTTCCTTTTGAAAATGACCTAGCATCAACATTTAAAATGAGTAAGTTGGTTTGTTTGTTTTTTTTTTTTCCCAGTAGTTGGGATGGTTCTGCACTGATCCATCAATACTTTCTATCTCTTTGTACCACTCATTTCATTAACAAATTTGCAGGATGGTTGGTCAAAATCAGGTAGAAACTGTTCAGAGTTGTGAATAAAGCTGCGTGACCTACACTGGGAAAATAGTCCCCTTAATTCCATATTCTATAACCTAAATTAAATGTATTGAGCACCTATTTTGTTCAAGGTACTATATCATAGATATACAAAGAATTATGAGATGTGGTCCAGATTCTCAATTTTTAAAAAAGTCTACAAACGTGAAATTCTTATTACTGGCAAGGCTCTGTGCTAGGAATATAATGATAAACAAAGGATATAGTCTTATGCTAAAGGAACTTAAAATCCGATAGGGCATCTAATGCCTACAAAATTAAATATAATACAAGATAGAATGTGGCAAAAGCTAAGAAAGGAACTAAAAATAAATAATGTTTTTGGAAATTTTGAGGATGACGTCAAGTTACATGACACCTGTAGAGTTGAAAAGCAACCAAGCAGGAAAATAAGAGTAGAAAGGAAAAGATGAGTACCGTAGTTCACAAAAGAAAGGCATTTTTTCTAGTCTTATTCCACCCTAGATTACTCAAATTCTCCTTTTCCTTTTATCATGAGATGGTTTTCTTCAAAATAATTAAGTAATACTAACAAGGCCAATGGAATATCATTTTATTTTCTCATTCTAGATATCAGAAATGGCTAGCTATAAATTCATCAAGGACAAAGACAAAGACAAGGACAAGGACTGCTTATTTTATTTTGTTTTGTTCTCAAAGTCTAGTTAATACCTTGTACATAATAGGTATGTAGTAACTGCTTGTTAAAACAAATTGGACTAAACTTCCACTAACCATCCATGGGTCATATTTTTTTCACCTGTGAAAAGGGGAAAAATGACTCCTGCCAAGGATTAAAGAATGGACTATGAGAGATAGAAATATAAAGTTTTGTTAGTATTATTGTGTGTTAGTATTTATGTATTCAACTCCTTTAGGAGGCATATGTCTCTACTCATAAAACTATCTCTATCTTTAAACTCCACCCAACTTACTTGCAGCTTGACATTTCCCATATTCTCAGGGGCACTAGCCATTTCCAGGAAGAACCACAGAGTGACATCCACTAGAAAAAATACCAGAGGAAAAGCCTACAGGAAGAGGATTTAATACTATAATTTAAACCAGGAAGGAATCTGAGAGGCCATTATGTCCAGATCTCTCATTTTACAGATGAGGAAGCTTATATACACAGAAGTTAAATGATTTTCTCAAAATTACACAGCCAGTAAGTATTTGAGGCAAGATTTGAACTTAGATTGTCTTAACTCCAAGTATACCATTTTATAGAATACATATCTCAGCATTAGTTGGTGATATACCCAATTCTTTAATTCCATGACAGACTTCACTATCCATTATTTTTCATAGTGATAAAACTTTGTTACTAAGACCAATCAGATTGATTCTCTATATAATGTATTTTTCCTTGTCTCTTATCTCTTGGAAATGCCAATGAAATACTCATCTTTCTATTTCATGCAATCCAAAAGCTTCCTTTGTCTTCCTCTTCAATTCTATGTTCTAACACATAGTATTGGCCAGGCAATTCAGCACATACACTGCTTAGTAAAAAAAAAAAAAAAAAAAAAAAACTTGCAAAGATTTCTTCAAAGCAACTTGAAAAATTTTCTAAGTATTGGGTACCAAGCATGGAAGTCATATGTTTCAAATGTCAAATGCTCTTTCAGGGATGATCTAGTCTTTCTCATTCCTTGTAATAGATGTAGATGCCCTAAAAAACATTCAACTAAAAAAATTAGGAAGAGGTGGATGAGGAGTTTGCAGTAATTTATAGAGCCTGACTTTGATGGTACCATTAATACATACATAGATAATGCCTGCCAGCTGAGGCTCAGCAGACTATTTGTAACTCCTTAGTTTTGCTGTCTCCTGTCTCACTGCCTTTTTCCCAACCAAAAGGGTGTACAATGAGTAGAAGGCATTGGAATGGGAGGGAGTAAAATGAAATAATTATAAATAGTGGTCAATAGGGGAGTTATCAAACTGTTTACCTTAACTCTTTTGGTCACAATTGATCAGAATAACACAGGTATGAAGATTTCCATGACCTAAAGCTTTGGGGGTAAAATATCACATTAATGTTTTTGTCATATTTGGACATAACAGATAATTCTATTGTTTCCCAAGGCAAAGGGGGTTTCAGTCACAAAGAACTTGCCATTTGGACTGTACTCTTAAAAAAATTGAATGGAAGTAAGTCAAATCACTCAAACAGGGACCTTGTATGATTTCATTCCTATTTCTAAAGTTATAGGTCAAAAATTATATTTAAAAGCCTAAAGGAGGGAAATGGACTGAATTGATTGTACACATATTTTAAGTTCTTAAAGTATAATTACTGTCATCATCAACTAATATTTACTAACAAATACCAGGAATATAGTAGGGTGAGAGGGAGGAAACTATACTCTCTTCCCCACAGGCATTTACCATACAAAAGAGGCACAGACAAGGGCATGCCTTAAGGCATAGAGGTAGGAAATGTTTTGTCTGACCAGTCCAGAACTAGCCCAATTAAAAATTTGTAAACTAGATGAGATTTATCTTCAATATCCCCAGGTCTTTTCCCCTCTCCATGGCACCTTTTCTGTCCTGCCAGAATCCCTCTTTGTGTCAATGTATCCTTAACATTATCAGAGTCTTTTTATTTTCCTCCAGTTTCAAGGTATTTTCAAGAAAGGATCTGATAAATGAAGCCACACAATGATATAAATTAAAGATAACAGAATAATTTGTAACCACAGAAAAAAATTTGGAAACAACAAATTTAAAGAAAGAATCTATTAAAATGTACTTTTATCTATCAGTAAACTTGTCTTAATTCTGGTTTTCCATGACATTCCTTCATTACTTGGTATCTTATTTCTTTTTAACTTTTCTTCTCAAACCTATATATTCCCAGTTCTTTCCATATGTCCTCATTAGGGTATATTCTTTGAGTTCTTCACCATCTTAGTTGCTTTCTCTCTCTTATGGATACTAATATGTTTTATCAATATCTTTCTACAATATAACTCCTGTATTGTGGCTTCCTATAATAATACAGATGGACTATGAACTCTTTAATTAAGGGAACATGGATTAACTCTTTTGGTTAGCATATCACACTATTACCTCCTATTGAACCTCTGATATCCTAACTGAGGATATTCCTTTATCAGATGATCAGTCATCAAAGTACCTTGCTCTCATATAATATTTACATAATTAGGTTTTGTTTTTAATTTTTTGATACAAGTATAAACTTGCCATGTTTATCCCTACATTCTGAAAATTGGCAAAAGTGACTCCAAAATACCAAGAGTCAATGTTGGAAGGGTTGTGGAAGGATAGACACACTAATACATTGTTGGTGGGGATGTGAAATTATACAACTATTTTGGAAAGTAATGTTGAATTTTGCAAATAAAGTGACTTGAACTAGAGATTTCATTACTTCATTACATTAAGGAAATCATTGATAAAAGAAAAATTCCTTTATTGTTGAAAATATTTGTAGCAGGAGCAGCTAGGTTGTATAGTGCATAGAGTACCAACCCTAAAGTCAGGAGGACCTGAGTTCAAATGTAGCCTCAGATACTTAACACTTACTAGTTATGTGACCCTTTTATATATATATAAAAGCACTTTTTGATAGCTAACAATTGGAAATAAAGTAGATATTCGTCAATTGAGGAATGGCTAAAAAAATTGTTATACATGAATGTAATGGAAAACTACTGTGCTAAAAGAAATGTGTGATAAATAAAGAAAAGCATAGAAAGGTTTATATGAACTGAAACAGAATGAAAAAAAGAGCGGAGTCAAGAAAACAATATACACAGAAAATAATACACATGGCTACAACTATGTAAACAGAAAAAATGACATACCAAAAAATCAAAGTAAACATCACAAAAGTGTTAAGGTTAAGCAAAACTTGAATAAAGAGAGACAATAAGAAAACAACTCTAACCTTACTCTTTTTGGGATGGGAAGTCCACAAGTATGAAATATTATACAAGTTTTTTTTAAAAAGTCCTCTTGGGATCTTTTTTGGACCCTGACTTATCTAATATATTAAATCTCCTAGTCTAATGTTTTCTGATAATTTATTAGGCATTCATCTATGTTATATTATCTAAATCATTAATAAAAATTTCAAATACCACAAGGCCTTCCTGGAACACACCAGTAGGGTTCATTTTCAGGGTAACATCAAAAACTTAATAACTTAATCTTTGGTTCTAGACATTCAACCAATTCAGAATGAATACCTCTAACTAAGCTATCCTCTATTCACATTTCCCTTATATTGTCCAACACTTTGCATTATAACAGACTTTAGCAAACATTTTGCTAAAATTTAGGTAAACTAAAAATTAGGTAAACTAGGGAAATACAGAATTTCCTTGATATATCAATCCTATGAACTTGTCAAAAGAAGGAAATTAAGTTTCTTTGGTAGGTCCTATTCTTAATGAAGCATACTGCATCTGTGTGTCTACCAATCCTGGTCTATATTTTTACTAACCATCACATTCATAATACATTCTAGAGTTTTCACAGAAATTGAAGTTGGATTCTCCATCCTACTGAAGACTCTACTGTCTTCACTGAAGTAATCACTGTCTTGTTCCTTTAGTGTCAGGATCCTTCAATATTCTAAACTTCTGGGGCTCCATGTGGGGAATTATATCCTTTTATGTGAGTGTGCTGCCCAGAGCAATATAAATTTTAATTGCTTATATTTCAGAAAGAATGTTGAGCTTTGGGGCTAATTTTTTCTTCCCTACTTATTTATTGTACGATTGTTTTGCTTCAAAAAGCTGGGACAATTAATTCTTTTCTCTCATGTAGTTTTCACTTATGATTTCTTGAAATAAAGCTCTGAAAAAACACAGATTTTGGTAAAGCCCATTGGGATTAAAATGGAATTATTTTACTATGCCATTAAATTTAAATCATCATGGCTTTCACTGACTGGTTAAGGGCCAGCCCAAGCCTCACTGGTTCTTTGTTTGGGTTTTGGTGGCTCAGAGTAAATGTAAATAACAAATGTTTCTGTTCTGATGTGAAACTTTGAGGGTTTTCCCTCACAAACTGAATCTTTGGTAAAGGCACCCTAGGCCATCTTTTGCCTCCATTCTTATCCAGCATTTGATTACTAAATGAGTGTTGCCTCAGACAATCTAAGATTTGAGAAAGACCTTAAAAAGGTCAAGATCTCCCACTTTAACATTTCCATCATCAATCATGTCTTGTCACTGAACTCAGATGACTCTGGAAGAGTGAGGCTAATGACTGTGCCTCTTAGAGAATGAAGTCACAGCACCACAAATTTGAACTCAAATGGTGTTCTTGCTATAATCCCTATTTATATTAATTTCAACTCTCTATTGGTTATTTTTCATTCTGTCCTTCCTAATCCAAAGTCATTCTCCTAGACAGAGAAAAAAGAAACAAAATAAGAGTTCATTTTGTTACTGCTGTCCCACCAAATCAAGGGGTGGTCCTGACTTTTCTTTGATGCCTTTCTTTTCTCTAAAATAACGTTTAAAAAACCTTCTCTATTGTTCTTGGCATTCCTAATCAACCTGAGCACATTTTGAGTTTTACCTCTCCTAACACCATATTACAGGATTAGATCATATTTTTTTATTTATTCTTTTTTAATTTCACTTGCTTCCTTGTTTTTAAAATCAAAGTTGGTCAACAAATTCCCTAATCGCACACTGGTCTCTTTTAACCACTCATACATTCCTCGTGAATGCAACTTTTTTCTTTGTGTTTTCAGGATTTCATTCTTGAGAGTTTTCCATTTCCATGGGCTGACTTCACCTATAGAACTTTAGTCCATTCTTTCCTCAACCTTTTGATATTCAAGTTCTTTCCTCAGCTATTTTTAAGTAATACTTTAATCTGCCAAGATGACCTAGAGAGTAGAGAGTCATTCTTTAAGTCAAAAAGTCTATATTCAAATCCCAACTCTAGCATTTAACCATATGTGTCCTTTTTAAGTCTCAAATATAAAAGGAAGGGGTTGAGCTTGATGATCTTTGAGGTCTTTGTGCATCTCTAAATCCTATAATTCTGTTATTTCTGATCTCATATAAAATAGGCAGTCATGTATTGAGCATGTTTTTGGACATTATAGGGTCAAGCAGGTCCCTTTATATATTCAAATAAACATAAATGTCTCTTGCAATGAGGATGACATTGGCATCTTCAGTGTCTAACCAAGCTCTAAGTGCTCCACAGAGCCTACTTCAGCCATCACCATGGCTATTGAAACAAATTATTTTTATCTACCCATTCTGCCAGAGAAATTCTCCATGTACTTGGAGTAGATATTCCCTAACTTACAAAAAGGTTTGATACTCAACCTGGTTTTGTCCATTTGTTGAAAGAATTTATCAGGATGTGGCTAGTGTGCATATTACAGCTTCTTAAAATCATATGTGAGAATTGAGGGAATCAGATGGTCACCAAGAGTAGATTTAGAAGCCCTTAAAATGATTCAGGAAGCCTTCATACCAGAAGTGCTAGTCCTTCTGACTGGCCCCTGTACCCTGAGCTGAAGCATCCAGAGACTACATGACCATATACCAAGTAGACAAAAGAAAGGAGTCTTATGCTGAGTAGGAGGTTACCAATTCTGTTTCAATAATATTATCCAGTCACATTTAGTTATGTTCTTGTATTTACCAAGAGCAAAATGGCCTTTCTGGCTTACTTTCCAGGATTCCTAAGCCTGCAAATATGCTTATCTTATTCATATTCCTAGGCTTAAATCATGCTGGGACTTTTAAGCTAAATCTTACATGAGTTAGTAGAAGCCAATCACCTAAAACACTAGTTTCATCATGATATTTTTCTGCTCAACAACTTTCAAAGACTCATTATTTAAAGGATACTTTTTATATTTCTTAACTGGCAAATAAAGGCCTCCACAATTTGACTCCTACATGCTTTTCCAACTTCAAGTGCCTTTCATTACCCCATAAAAATAATCTTTTTTCAACCAGGTTCATCCCCTCACACTGTTAAATATACCATGTCTAGTTCCAGCTTTAGTCTGCTGTTCACTCCTCTGAATGTACTCCTCCATCCTTTCTACATATCTAATACCTACTCATTCTAAAGTTTGGTGCAGGGGAGAAAGCTAGAAGACTTGAGTTGGAGACTCAGCTCTGAAATTTTCTAGCTGTGTGATTATGAGAAGCTCAAAGCTTTTTCTGAGCCATAATTTGTTGTTGGTGGGTTTTTTTTTAATCTGTAAAATGGGCATAATCCTCATGCCATTTATCTCAAAGAATTTTGTGTATGTGAGTAAAACTCTCTGTAAAACTTAAAGCAATACAGAATTGTAAGCTATTACGATGAATTTCTATCATGAAATCTTCCTGACCACTTCAACCTACAGGTAATCTTTAAGATCATCTTTCTAATCCTAAATCCTACAATTCTATAAGATTCTATCATCTTACAGGCATTTGGCTTTTCAAGCAAAATCAGATTATGAAGTGAAGGATTCTTGCATAAAGCGAAGGATTTAGGAAGGAGAACCCAAGGTTCCCCCACAACTAAACTTGCTAAGTAAACTTCCTGATGATCAGACTGTTCCTACATCTCTTTGGTCTAGCACTCCACCATCACATCTCCATCCATACCATTCCTTTCTTGGACAAGGCATGACAGAATCAACATTCTTGGGCTTCAGAAAGCTTCCCAAGTCTGTGCTGCATTCATTCAACAGCAAGGGGGTGGGGGAGAACTGGAGAGTGGAAAAAAAGTGATGCTGGCTTCTTGTTTTGCTTATGTTGTTAAAAGCCGCTCTTATGCCGCAGTTCTGGAATAGGTCTCCTCTTTCTTTGAAAGCATGCTGTGTGATAGACTGTCATTTGTCCCCTGCCTCCAGAAGAGCCAGCTGGCAGCTAAGTGCTAAAGCCAGTGACTTGCATGTGTTTTTCTGACATTTAACAAATGGGAACAGCTTGCAAATCTGCATTAACTCACTCTGTCTCACAAATAATCAGGGCCTACGCAGTGTAGACACTGGGAACATTAGCTGAAACACAAAAGAGAGTGAGAGGCTGAGGGGGAAAAACAAGTCAGCAAATAACGGATGTTTTAACGAAGGGATGAATATAACATTTTGGTTCAAAGGGAAGAGTTTTGATGTCAATTTGTTTTTCAACAAGCCACTGCTAATGGCGCTAAATCTGTCTGTCAGAGCCCAGCTCTGCAGCTGAAGCCGTCTTGCCTGCGCATCCCAAATGCTGATCTGTCGCTTGCTTCCATCTTGCAAACATCATTTCAAACTCCTTCTGCTTCAGAGGCAAGGAATCTCAAAGGAACTGAGTTTGGCCGAGAGGGGACTTTTTAATACCATACCACACAGTTACATAGCTTTCCCCCTATGATGTTGACTAAAATGTCAGACATTTTAAGAAAGAAAAGATGTTAGAGTTGAAACAACACAGCTTTTTCAAATCATTACACACATGTTCTGAAAAATTAAGTTGTACATATGTATGGGTTATGTATGTATCTCTCCCATTAAAGAGAACAATGTGTGTGTATTTGTATGTGTATATGTAAATGGTGATACAGCCACACTTACATAGCTCTATAAATTGAGAAGAGGGTTCCAGCTCACATTAGCACTGTGGATTTGGGATAAACGAGAGAATTTTAGTCCTATTAAAGGTGATTTGGCATTTTGCAATAGATACTATCCAATCCCCACAAGTTTCATTTCATTTAAAGGATAACTGTCTGTGATGCTCTAACTTCTAATCTCAAGTCCCCAAAGACAATAAACACCTCAGCGTGAATAAACTGAGAAATGGATACATAGGAAAGTGCTTTTGGCAGAGGGTTGGAAAAAGTGTCTTCTGGGATAAGCTCAATGTGTCCCCTCTGTCTTTATACTATTTTTGAACATGAGAGGATAGCAAATAACAAAACATTGCTTATACCCTGCCCCTACCCTCTGTTTCTAAATCTTTTAACATTCTTTTTCTTATACCACACAATTTGTTCAGGTGATCAAAGAACTTGGGAGAAGGGGAGCAACAATCTAATCAAAACCTTTTTTTATATCTGGGCCTGGGCCTGAGAAGTAAAAGAAAGCCTAGAAGGTTAGTTACCTTTTTGGCATAAAGTTAACTCTCATTTCCCTGGGGGAACAAAAGAAGAGGGAATCTGTTATCATATGAATAAAAACAACTCTCCATATAATCTCCCAGTTCCTTTTAGGCCCAATTTCCCCCTTTCCTATCAAACTTCTTGTTTTAAAAAACTGAATAATGGAATAGGTATAATAGGAAAAAGGTATACATAGTAATCATGATGTCTGGGTTCTAGTTCTCACTCTCACACTAACTGTATAAGTTATTTCCCCTCAATTTGAATTTCCCCTATTTGAAACCTATTTACCTCATGGAGATAAGTAAGAAAGGAGTGCTTTTAGTATTCCAACTTCTTGTTGCTCTGCTTTTAGATGGATCACCACCAATAATCAAGAGTTCCATTAAAGATTTGCCACAAGTAGTAGAGGAAAAACTTAGATAACAACAGTTGCTTGTTTGCAAGTTAGATATTGGCTATTGACAGAATTCTAAAATTGGTCCCAAGTTCATACATTGAATGAATATAAGAGCAAGGATTTGAATCCAGTTCCTCTGACTTAAACAGTTCTTCCCACATCATGTTACCAACATATTTTAAGGACTAATTCATAAGTAACCTTTTTCATGAAGCTGTCCTTACCAGAAATCCCTCATTTTTCTCCATTTCATTGACCTCCCATAGAATTTGCAAGCTATATCCATTTAGCACTAATATCAGTAGTTCTTATTGTTTCATGCTTCTATGTCATATAACTATAATTTGATTCTGTGCTTGAAAGCAACACCTATGCCTTCTATTTCATTTGGTTCTTTTTATAAAACCCTGAAATGTGTTACAAAATAGTTGATCATGAAGCCCACCCAGATGATCTGAAGGCTTCAGAAAACAATAAAAATGTAGCGCTATCACACTAGAAGTCTGAGGATTCTGGACTAGAAAATGGGAAGGGAGCATAATGGGTGTTTGATAAATATTTGCTGATCAGTGTATTAGCCCCACTGATCATTTGTACCTTGAAAGCAAAGTAATATACTAGATGGTAAAAGAAAAGCATTAGAGACCAATTCTGCCCTGAAGGAGCTTTCAGACTAGAGACATGACACATGCCCATATAAGAAAGAATTAACCCACTTTAAAAACCTGTTGTATAAACAAGTCCAGAAATTAGAGTGCCATCTGAAGGCATATGTGCCAAAGAATAAAGGGGAGATCAGATAGGAATTGGGTTAATCAGGACATTTATGCTTTGCCTAGAGTCAAAGTGCCAAATAGAAGAAAGACAGGCAGAACATCTGGATTGTCTAGTGCTCCGAATGCTCTGAGCTTTAGATAAATGTCTAGAGAGGCAGAAGAATAAAAAGCCAGGCATCTGCCAGCAGATGGGCAGATGGACTGACAGCACCGAGTGCTAGAAGTAAAAGGTCAAGGGGGGACAGAGGATAATGAGGAAATTGTTCTCCAGAAAACAAGCAAAAGAGTCATTCAAAGCAATCCATGGTCTGGTTCTCTCTAAGGTCTGATGAGCTAAGCCTACCATTGGTTGCTTTAATGGAGTTGGGCCAAGTATGCATAAGAATGTACCTGAGTTATTCTTAACCAATACACAGAATTTTGAAAAGTAAGAAATTTCTCATGGGAAAAATCTTTGTGTTTGCATTGTATAAGTAACCTGGAGTAGAGGCAACTAGGTGGCATAGTGAATAGACAGCATCAGGCCTCAAGTCAAGAAGACCTAAATTTAAATCCAAACTCAAGCATGTAACATCTGTGTAACACTGGACAAATCACTTAACTATTTCTTCCCTCAGTTTCTTTAACTGTAAAGTGGAAATCAGTGTTTTTGTTAGGAATCAACTGAATTAATAAGTTATTTAGCATTTAGTACCTGGCACATAGAAGGTGCTTAATAAATACTTATTTCCTTCCCTTCCCTTTCCTTGGAGTAGGTAAGAATCTCCTTCACTGCCTGTAATATACCACCACACTCTAGAAAACTGTGGGAGAAAATTAAGGTTTTGGCTCCCAATAGAAGAAGAAGCTTCAAAATGTCATGGAAAGGAAATTGTCATTTTCTCAATCTTATTCTGGCTTGGCTTTGAGTTGCCTAGTCCAGCTTCTATTAGCTTTAAGTCTCAGCAAGGGAGTTCTATTCAATCCCTTGTTTGTCTGTAGGTGAGCTGGAATCCTAACTTTGAGGAGTTTGTCACAACTTCTTCCTGCCAGGGCTTTTTCTCCTCTTGACACTAATCACCATTTCCATGGCTTGCCTGAAATGTGAGGCCAGACTGGAGCAATGCTTGTGGAAATGTCACCTTGATATGAAAGAGAACATAGCATCACCCTCCCCCTGCCTTGCCTTGTCTCCTTTTCCTTCACAGAGAATAGCTGAATGAGTCCCATCTTAACCTTCCCAGGCTTCAAGTGAGTTGACAGGCACACCAGGGTGTTAGCTGACACTTTTCCTGCCCACTTGTACCTAATCTACAAGTTAAAGGAAGAACATTCTGTACAGAAACCCACTTCCTACTTAGCTGTGAGCATCTTATAAACTGGAAAATATCAAATACTTAAGACAAGATCAATTGGCCATTTGTATCAGATACAAAAAGAGAAATATCATGGATGATAAAGTACATGTATGCCTCTAATTGTTTTGCTGTCCTTTTCCCCCTCCCAAACAGGCAATTTCAGAAAAAAGCCTTAAGCAGACACTGGAGTGAAACTTTCATGTCATCTGTGTATGAGGCTTATCTGACAGCCTCTTAGTTGAAGTAGGTGATCTGCATCCTCTCCAATGACATGCCAGCTCACTAAACTCCTCAGTCTTCAACTCTCCAATGAACTTTTCCTGACTTTTGACAAGGTAGCATAACCTAGTAATCCTCCCCAGGAAACAGGAAGTCTGCAGTGGACCTAGGGCATGTTTTAATTAAAAAAAACCAAGCCCCAAATGCACACCATTCTTGTGGGCTAAAGTGTGTTTCATGTCATTGCTTCTTGCTGGCTTCCAAAGCACTCTTCCTAAAGTTGGCAATGTCATTAGTTCCCTGTGTGGTGTGTTGTTTTTTCTTGTGAGTTTTTTCCCCTTTTAATGAACTGTCAGGGATAGAGGAATGAGCTTATGATTCACTCTTGTCACTTCTCAGGGGGCTTTGTTTTTCAGTGATTTCCCTTGTTCCTCTAATGCATGCATGACATGAGCCAACCACATTCTCTTTAAGAATAAGACTGTCAAGATCTATTAATGATGACCACAGGATGTTAAGGATAAAAATCTGAGATCCCTTGGGTTAGGCTTCATAGTAAATGTTATTTTAGGGAAGTCTGATGCTATTTTTTTGTTCCTTCACATTGCAATGCTGATTGAAATGTATGGGGATGGATAAAACTAGTCCCTTCTAAGATTATCTCCAATTTATTCTGTAGTTTTATATCTTATTTGTACATAGTATTTTGCATGTTGTCTCTTCCATTAAACTGTGAGCTCCTTGAGAACAGGGAATTTTTTTTTTTGTATCCCAGTTCTTATCATAGTGCCATAAGTACTTAATAAATAACTTGTAGATGACTTCACTTAGAATATTTATGCTATCACACTTCACTTTTTAGATTCCATTCCCTATATCTGTAATATTTTCCTCCTTCCATTGTTTAATTGATACCCATCCTTATAATTCATATGCCTGCTCCATGATACCATCCCTAATTTTTTGCCAGGATTGATCTTGGAGAGCACTTTGATTTGTAATTTTTGAATGTTTTTTTTTTCATGTGATATGTTCATTTGAACCATCTGTGTTTATTCCTTATCCTTGAAACCATGAGGACATAATAGCAAGAATAATGGACACAGAGACAAAGGACCTGCCCAAAATCCATCTCTGTTATCTTCTATCTATGAACTATTAGTCATATTACTTACCTTCTCTATCCCTCAAGCTTCTTACCTGTAAAATAAAAGGATTGGAATAGATGATCTTTAATGTCCCTTTTAGTCCTTAATCCAATGCTACTATAAGATAAACATTGTGTCTGCCTAATGCCAGTGCCTAAAGGCTTAGTAAATGTTTATTGACTGAATGAATGATTTAATGAGTTATATAAATTAATCTCATTTGTAGAAGAAGCATCATAGTAGAGCAAAAATAACAGTAGGCTGAGTGATCCCAATACTTTATAATTTGACACATCTTAAAGAAATGACTCAGAAAATGTGTACAAAATATAACTTTTATGACTGTGGCATAGATTCAATTCTACTCTCTCCCTTTGAAGTTGTATCTGTCTGAGACCTCAAGTCATATGTGTTTACAGCCCATCCCAGTAGTTCTCTGGAAATACACCAAAATAAAGTAACAAGTGTGTGTGTGTGTGTGTGTGTGTGTGTGTAAAAAGTCACTTAAGAAGAGCAAAACCCCATAGCCACATTTCTCTGCGATAAGGATGTCTCACCTGGCTCTCTCTATTCAATTAGCAAACCATAAAATGAGACTATAGTTTCATTGGTTTTAAAACAGCATAGGGAACTCTTTCTGCCTCTATATGTTGTCTTCAGGCAGCCTAAGCATGATAAAAAGGATAATATACTCCTCAGGGCTATCAGCAACAGCCACTGCTTTCTGAGGTCCATAGATAAATTGCTTTGTCTTCCTTAATATGGAAACATGGGAATCAGGAGACCTGAATTCAAGTCCAAATACTTATAACAATATGATTTTTGGTAAATCATTTAAGCTTTCATAGTACATTTCTTCATCCATGAAAGTATGAAATTGGGTAAAATAATCTTCAAAATTAGGGGCCTTCTAAAATTCAATGAAATTTCATTCTAAGAAATTTATTAGGTATTCAAGAAAAAAAATGACTTGAGGTCTTTTCATCAAATAGGAAAAAATTAACATACCAACAAAACTATTTCATTTTGTAATTTCTTCAATATCTCATATATTATTTCAAAAATATATTTTGGGGGACTAATAATTAATCATTGATAGAAAGAACACTGGATTTGGATTCAGAAACATGGAATAGATGATCTACTATTTACTAGTCTGTGTGACCTTTAATTAATCACATAAACTTTTCAAGGTTGATTTCCTAAACTAAATGAGGGAATTAAACTATGTGATCACTAGGAGCACTTGTGAATTCTATGATTCATTGAAATACTTTTTTTTCTTTGATTCACTCTTCTGAAGTATTCAGAAAAACTCTGTCATCTCTATCCTCTCCTGTATCTTCTTTCTAGCCTCTAGACCATTCCCCTAGGCTAGTGAACTTGTCTCAAAAGCACCAATCCCATCCTTCTCCACAGTAATAGATAGATAGGTAGATAGATAGATAGATAGATAGATAAATGAGAGAGACAAAGAGACGGAGAGAGAAAGAGGTATGCTTTTATATAGCTACCATACCACTGTAGTCAGAATTTGAGGTATCATCAGGAAGATTAGAAACAAAGCTAAAATAAAAACCTGGGAAAATTTATATAAATTGATGCAAAGTAAAATAGAAGAACTAAAAGAACTGTGACAGTAACATCAATATTGTAAAAATGATCAACTATGAAGACTTAGATACTCTGAATCAACACAATACTCCAATACAATTCCAAAGAATTCATGATGGAAAATGCTATCCACATCCAGAGAGATAACTAGCAAAGTCAGTGCAAATTGAAGCATAATTTTGTAACTTTATTTTTCTTGCTTTTTATTTTTTGCAATATGACTGTAAAGAAATATGTTTTGCATTATTCCACATGTATAATTGATATCCTAGTGCATTTTTTCTCAATGAGAATGAGAGGGACTTCAGAAAGAAGTATTTCAGAATTTAAATTTCTTTAAATTAATATTTTAAATAAAGATTATTACAAAGACAAAGCTGGAAATACGGTTTTGTCATCAGACCAACTAGCATGTTTGTCTCTAGAATAAGAATGATATTTGCTGTACTTGTTTTTAATCTCAAGAGAGTCCAAAGACTGTCTTTGTTAGAATTGGAAGTTACAATTAAATTATAGCTACAAAAAATAAAGACGTATCCATGTCAAACGACAAAATCTATGGGAATATGACTAGACTTTATGAACAAACAAGAGATAGAGACCAGTGCAACATGAATTTAATCATTAAATCCTGGAATATTAGAAGTGAGGAAACTTTTAAAACTTGAGAGAAATATAATAAAATTATTTTCTACTTCATATGGTCGACTTAGTTGACATCAATTAGTTTGAAAAGGTAAATGGCAATCAAAAAGGTTAAATGAATTCATGGATGAGATGTCCATAATAGATTATGGAGAAAAGTAAAAACATCTATAGGATGAAGTTGACTTTAAGGAAACCATCAATGGTCTTCAATATAACCTGTTCTTTGATGTTCCTATGAGAATTAGAATGGCAGCTATCTAGTCTGATTCAATATAAATAGTCTAATTTAATATTCAGTAACATTTTAATGTTATCAACAGTGGGTTTCCATAATCATATCAATAATGACAATATGAACATACTTATCCATATTGGAAAACTGAGACACTAAAAGATTAAATGACTTGCCCACAGAAACACAAATTATATCTGAGATGGATTTAAATCCCTTTAGTCTCCTATTTCAAAATTTTGTACCACTATACTCACAATAAACAATAAATACCCTTGAAAAAAGGAAATTGCAAAACATATTATATGTGTAAAAACTTTTAAATTTGTAAGTGGTAAAGTAATAAATTCTTCTGGTCATCATAATAAATTCCCATTGTTTCTAGAATACTATTATGCATTCAATAAAATTATATATTCTTTGTTTATGATTTGAAAAGTTGACAAACAAATATTTGCCCATAACAAGAAACAACAAATAAAACCAATATTGAAAACAGTATTGAAGAAAAGGACCCCAAATCTCTGCTTAGAATAAGAAAGATACTTTTACCATGCTAAATTCAGAACATATTAAGGATATGATCCTTCTAGCACATCTGACTTGAGATGGTTGAAGTAGAATAAGGAAAAAAAACAAAGGTGCATCATTCAATTTTATCTTGTTCTAAGGACATTCTAATGAATAAAATTTAGCATGGATATTACAGACTAGTCTCTTTCCACTAAAGGCCTTAGGGGTTAGGGGACAAGGGATAAGGAGAAAAAGATTTTAGGATGGGAAAATAAAAACAATTTTCCAAAAAAGCCAGTCTTTCCCATTCCTGATCAGCTTGAATCAGACTCTACATTGTACTCAAAGGCCTCTTTGACAGGAAAAAAAAAAAATAATGTTGATCACTGTCTATATAACTTTAATGGCTTTTCCCCTTCAATAACTGGACCCAAATAAACAACAATCAAATCTATATCAGTTTTATTAAAAAAGAATCAATGGCAGAAAAAAATCAAATATACAACAAAGCAGAAATGAGGTCCTATTGTAACAAATTATAATTACCTATACATATCTATGGTCATCCATAGAGGCAAGTTTTATAAAATATAATAGGAAGAAGAAAAAAATCAAAAGACTAAAAAATATCAGAAATTATTTCCCATTGCTGTTTAGGATGATAGCTATTTCACTGTGTATAATTTTTATCTACTTTTCCAGTTACTGGAGCACTTTAATGTTCATTTTGCTTTTTTAATTGTTCTATATTTATTAGTATGTAAAATACAATGAAGACCAGTTCTGGAAATTAACAATAAAATACTATATCTCAAAACATACGAAAATCTAGCCAACTGCCACTTTGCTTGTATTATACTGACAAATCTCTATATCAATAGCAACTATATTAAAATTTAAATGTTAAGTTCAATTACTTCCTTCATTATAGGGAAGATTCAGATCAACTAAAAGACATCTAAGAATGAATTTATGACACACATATAGTAGTACTGATAGTGAGCTGTCCCAACTCCCCGATGTAGCATTTTGACCAATCTGACATCCCCTTCACATGCACACACACATACACATACATCATTTCTTTTTTAAGAATTTGTATTTTGTTTAACAATTAAAAAAATAAAATAAAATAAATCATGTCATTAACTTTGATTATATCTATCTTCCATTATTGTTTTGCTGTTTCATAAGTGCTCACCTCAGATCCCCATTTGGGTTGTAAGATACTCAAAACCAGGGACAATATCTTCTCTGGCTATTCTCTTAGAATTTCATATAAGACTAGGTACAAAGTAGCACCTTAATATATACCCAATTATTTCCTGAAATTGGACATGGAGCCAATGTGATACAGAAAAACTCATGTCTGAATCTATATATACATACAGAAATCTACTAGAAGGACCCACAGTGGACAGTATGGAGTTCTCTTAGTAGTAAATGTGGTAAGAAAATAGTCTATTGTGTTCCTTTTATATCTAGGACCCTAAACCCATCATAAACCATCATAAATAAGGCAGTTAATATATATGGCTACAAAAATTTCTGACCAATAGAGGTCCAAGATCATCACATAGATTCTACAACACAAGGATCATCACTTTCCAAATTCTCAATTATATTCAGTTGTGTATGTTTGAGAAAAATGATAGAAAAAATAAAAGAGTACTAGACCAGGATCTAGATTCTAGTTCCAGCTTTCATTTAATTTTGTGATCTTGGACATGTCATATTCCATCTGTGTTTTTTCTCACTATTAAAATTTTAAGTTGAAATAGATCCTAACGATTATTTGGTCAATTCCATTACTTTAGTGATGTATAAACTAACTCTTTAGAGAGGTTAAATGATTTGCAAGAAGCCACATTTTTAGTTAGTAGCATAATTTAGGTCAGGTCTCCTAACTTTTAATCTACTGCTGTTTTATCTGTATTGAACTTCCTTTTGCAAGTTATATATAAATATTTCCAGAATTGTTGTGTAGATCAAACTAATTAATGTTCCTTGAGTATTGACTCTGTGAAAGAATTGTCCAAGATGTTGTGTGTGCTACTATGGTTACATCACAATGAACAGTTTAAAAGTTGAAAGTAGAACAGTAGTTCAGCCTTGTGTTGAAGGATAATGCCATGCCTCAACACCATGCTGCTCTTGGAGCAATCTTACTAGTGATATTTAAGGGAAAGGAATGGTTGTTGGCTGGCTGGTAAATTTAATTAGAATGATTCATTGTTGTACATTTGGGGAAACTAAATTGTTCATAGAGTCAAAATCAGATGTGTTCTGCAAATAGCTAAGTCTATAATGTTTTCCTAGAGATGGCTTTGACTGCATTTCTGTTCTGATATTTGTTCTGAGGCTCTGCTCCATCATTTAAAGGGCTATTTTTGAATCTTGATCTGATGGGGTAAGTCCTTGCCCTTAAACAAACTTGTCATTTTAT
The DNA here is from genome assembly GCF_902635505.1 of Sarcophilus harrisii. Taxonomy (NCBI): domain Eukaryota; kingdom Metazoa; phylum Chordata; class Mammalia; order Dasyuromorphia; family Dasyuridae; genus Sarcophilus; species Sarcophilus harrisii. Next base: position 372,555,775 of record NC_045426.1, on the reverse strand, counting down.
ATCCTGCTTCTGTGTCTTAGTCCAGTCTGTTCCTTGTCTGTAATATATCCCCTCCTCCCTTCTACTCTTAGAATCCTTAACTCCCTTCATGATTCAGTTCATGTGCCATCTCCTAAGAAAGTCTTTCCAAATACCCTCAGTTTTTAGTACTTACTTATCTATTCCCAGGGCCTAACATGGTGCTTGATAAATGCTTATTGAACTAAATAGAAAGTAGGAGTTTGATAAATGCTTATTGGACTAAATAAACTGGATTGCCTTCAAAGTGTTCAGAGACTAGTTGAAAAGATAATACAAATATGTAGGAAAAAATATAAGGCAGTAGTCGTGTTAATTCAAAAGAAAATACATGCTATAGAATTCTAGTATTAATAGAATTCTACTAATACTAAGCTAGAATTGGTCAGGAATATAAAAAGAACAATCCCTTTTAAAAATTACTTGGCTATGAAGTGATAGGTGAATAGAAAAGGGTAGATCAATGCAGATGGTTCAAATATTAGAAGTATATACCCAGAGAGGGGGAAGTTGTTAGTATATTAGTGAAGTAATATAAGAACCAAATATTTTATCTAGTTTTATAGATTTTTTACACTTCCTTCATTTCTAAATATATCCCTTCCCTCTCTTATTCAGAAAGCCACCACTTGTAAATATATATTTATAACATAGATATGCACATATGAGTATAGATAATATACATGTATAAATATATAAAAGCAAAACCAATTAACATATCAATTGTGTCTCAAAGCATATGGAATATTCCATATTCATAGTCTCCCACCTCCTCCATTAAAAAGAGAGAGGTACATTTGCTCAGCTTTTCTTCAGCATCAAGCTTGATCATTATGATTACATAGCATTCAGTTTCATGGGGTTTTGTTGGTGGTGATGTTTCCATTCCTTTATTTGTAGTCACTGTCAATATTGTTTTTCCTGGTTTTGTTTTACTCTGTACCTTATCTTCCCATACTTTTGCAAGTTCTTCATAATCATTATTTTTTAATAGTGCAGTTACATTCAATTACATTCATGTGCCAGAATATGTTTAATTATTCTCCAATCAATGAGCATTTACTTTGTTTCCAGTTCTTAAAGAAGAACATTTAAATAAGATATGGATTAGAAAGTTCTTTGAAGAATAATAAATTTCTCCACCAATTACAGTTATTATATACAGAGAGACATGGCCTAACTATTTTTCTTCTAGTGTTATGGATTTGGTGTTACATTAGTATAATAAATACAGTACAAAATAGAGAATTAAGAAATTTCAGTTCTGGCATTAATTTTGCCATGAATTACTTGAGAGATTCCTGTAGCTATATTCCTATAATCCTTTAGGAAGGAAGGAATTTCCTCTAATGTTGGTTAGAAATATATATTGTCATAACTGTAAATTACTGTTTGTGTTGTCATTTTGTGTCGTCATAGACAAATGAGAGACACTCAAATATTTTTCTTAAATATTTTCTCTAATAAGAAAAGGTAAGTTCCTGGGGAATACAATCCCTGAAGAAAAGGGAGCAGAATGAGGTGGTTATAGAGTACCTAAAAGAATCAATGCCTATCATCTGTGATTAATTTTTATCTTCAATTTTCTCCTCTGAGATCCTTCTTCCCAATGGTGCTTTCAACTAGCCTGATCAACTTCTTTTTTGTGCTACTGAAACTATGGACAGACAAAATTCCTAATAGTACTCAAATTTGGTTTAAAATAGCTATTTCTTTTGGGCCCTTTCCACTAATAGCCTAACTCTTTTTTTCATAACTTTTTCTTTTGCTTTCATATGAGAAATTATATCACTTTGCAACTAACAATAGAAAATATAATAAATAGAAAAAAATATGAAATAGTAAAGCATTACTGAAATGCTATATTAAGCTAGCACTAGAATATATAGATACAATGGGTAAGAGCAAGTTACACACAGTTGATGACATCATCATTGGCAGCTCTTTGATATCTCACCTATCAGAAGAAAAATCTTAGTTTTCTTTTGTGGTGACATCAACAAGGCATCCTGGGATAATGGTGTTCTGTCTGAATTCAGGGAGATGGGAGAAGGCAGGACAAGATCAGAAAATAGCCAGTAATTCAGTGCATCTTAAACACAGAGTGAATGAACTAGTATCATGCATAATAAGAATAGGATGAGTTCACTCCTGTTTTTACCTTCAATTTCCTCTAAAGCATCAGGATGGGTATGAGAATAAAAGTGAATCACCAGTCAGCCAGCCAACCCTCATAAAGATGAATCAAACTAAGGAGATCTGATAAGGAAACTTGTAAAATCCATCCTACCCCAAGCCCACAAAGAGAGTTACTGTATCTTCCAAAATCATCTCTGTGATAAAATAACCAGTGGGAAGACTGACTGTTCAAACTTCGCCCAGTCGCACTGGCTGAGTAAACAGAGATCCTTGGTTCATACAAGTAACCATAAATTTAAAGTTAGTATTTCAGGTCTATATCTAAAAAATGACAGAACATCATCTCTCCTGATTCATCTAGAAAGAATGTATCATCTTTTTCTACCGATCTAATCAGGAACACGTTTTCTGTGTCCATTTTTCTTTTTAAGCCACAGAAAAGAGCCAGTACTTCTCCTTTCCACCCCTCTTGATATTTTGGGGATAGAGAGAGGGAATGGAACATAGAAAAACCTGAGATTCCATTCTGACCTGCCACCCAGACACACCATTTCCCAGTGGTTAATTTCAAATGCTGTACGCAAGTGCCATCTAGTGATCTTAAGTATATTTGCAAGTAGCATTAAGGAAATGTAGCATTCATGATTTAAGATTTTGTTTCAACTCAACAAATATCTATTAAATGCCTATTATTTGCAAGACATTATGCTAAGTGCTAAGAATACAAATTCAAATTAATATGTAAATTATACCCTAAAAAATTTTTAACTTAATGAAAAAGAGTGACCAGATACATGTAAAAATAACTGTAATATAAAGCAAAATGTAGACTACAAAGGAGAATTATAAAGTGGTATGGTCTGCACCTTTCCTTTGTAACAGGAAAGAAATACCAAATACTAGGAAGGAAAAATCACTTCTAGCTTAGGGATGGAATGAGTGAGGGAAAAGAGAATCAAGAAAATTTTCATAAAGGAAATAACATCAGAATAGGTTCCTAAAAGAAGGGGCAGATTTCAATGGATAGACATGAGGGCTGGGTAGCTAACGTCTACTTCTAGGATGCAGGATGTGTGCACAAAGGCATGAAGAGAGTCAAACTGAGGTTAAAGCACCAGGAATAGTGCAGTTTTCTGGGATGCAAAGTACATGAGCAGTGTAAGGCTGAAAAGGTAAACAAGAGGCAGGATTTGAGAAGGTTTTAAATGAAAGAGAGCATTTACTTTATTCTTAATAAAATGGAGGACTACTGCAGGTTTTGTTTGTTTGTTTGTTTTTAACCAAGTTCTAATGTAATCAAAGTGAGAGCAGTAGGAAGATACTGTTGCTCATTTAAAAAATATTTTTCTTACTTTAAACAGGTAATGTTTCATATTTGCCTTTTGGGAGAAGGATACCAATTCTTTCTTCCATTTATTTCTCTTTGATCAGGAGAGAACTAGATTAGCTTATATACTCATTGTTAAATGAAATCTAGTTTCTTTTGTCAGCGGTGTACTTCTGATTTGAAAAACCATTGGCAGGACTGAGAAAAGGAAATAAGGTCATAGTGGCAGAATTTGAATGGAAGTTTTATGGAATGGAAGTCCTTTAATGACTACCAATTACCTACAAAATACATTCCTTAGCCTAGCATTTAAGGCACTCCAGAATCTTACCTCAATCTAATTTTCTTTTTTTTAATTATATTTTACTTTTTTCAAGTAGTAAAAATCTACCTTATCATCCTCTCATCTTGGCACTCCCTTCTCCCACTGAGAACAAAAGAAAAACAAAATTCTTGTTTAAAAAAAAAAAAACTATAGTCAAGCAAAACTAATCTCATGATCCACTGAATTCATCTTTCTATGAGAAGGTGGGTAGGATGTTTCATCATCAGTCCTCTGGATTTGTGCCAACCAAGTTTTCTAACTATCTCCCACTATATTCTTTACAAAGCCTACAATCCAATCAAATTGCTCTACTCACTACCTGTGAAACACATGCTATACATTCCTACTTCCACGTCTTTCCTAAGGCTATTATAACATCTAGTGAAAAATCTATTCCATACTTCCCAGTCTATACAGATGCCTTCTTTCTTTGAGGTCATATCAAATCTCAACTGCTACTCACTATAGTCTACAGTGATTTATCTCTCCTCTGAATGCATTTATACCAATCATTTGCAGCATAAGCATGTGCAATCTTACAGTATTTTTTATTGTTGCCTATTATATTAGTATTTAGTTTTTCATATGTGTTAACTTTGTCAGCAAGAGAAGATCTTGAGATCTTTGAAAATAAAGATAGCATATAACTATATGTTCCACAAAGCCTAAAATAATGTTGGGTTAGAGAGCAGAAGTTCAAAAAATCATTGTTGAACAAATAAATTCCTCTTTTCTGGGTCATAAGGAAAACTATAACATTTAAGATGTGTGTATGTATTATGGTGAAAGTCTGAGTTTCAATCCTAGTTCTACTACTCTCTATTTATGTGAATCTATTCAGATTCACATAGTTCCCTAGGACTTCAGTTTCTTCATTGGAATCTGTTTGAACCTGTGGTTTCTTCCCATTCCAAATCTATGGTTCTAAAACTATTAAAGAATCTCTCTAACTAGAAGAAAATTATCTTAGAACATTTTGTAGTATAGAACAGGGTTTCTTAAACTTTTTCTGCTTGTGACTTCTTTTGATCCCAGAAATTTTTACATAATTTTGGGCATATACATATATAAAATAAATATACAAATCAAATATTAACTGACAATAAATCATAATTTCACAGCCCTCATATTCAGTTAGGGGATCCTATGTTGAGTCACAACCCAAAGTTTAAGAAACTTTGACATAGGAAAAAGTCTCTTGACTTATATACTAAACCCATTATGAAGTTATAATGAAATAGTGAATGTATAAATGTTTTGAAAAATACAAAAGTTCTATACTAATTTAAGGTTACCATATTTGTCAAAGGTTTAAGTTGTTTAGGACCTGCCCTGTTAGTCACATTCTGTTTTTTGTTTTGTTTTGGTTTGGTTTTTTTGAGACAATTAGGGTTAAATGACTTGCCCAGGTTACAAAACCTGGCATATTTCATAAAGGAAATAACATCAGAATAGGTTCCTAAAAGAAGGGGCAGATTTCAATGTATAGACATGAGGGCTGGGTAACTAAGGTCTACTCCTAGGATGCAGGATGTGTGCACAAAGGCATGAAGAGAATCAAACTGAGGTTAAAGCACCAGGAATAGTGCAGTTTTCTGGGATGCAAAGTACATGAGCACTGTGAGATAAGGCTGAAAAGATAAACAAGAGGCAGGATTTGAGAAGGTTTTAAATGAAAGAGAGCATTTACTTTATTCTTAATAAAATGGAGGACCACTGCAGGTTTTGTTTGTTTGTTTGTTTGTTTGGTTAACCAAGTTCTAATGTAATCAAAGTGAGAGCAGTAGGAAGATACTGTTGCTCATTTAAAAAATATTTTTAAGTGTCCAAAAGTCAAATATGAACTCAGGTCCTCCTGAATTCAGGTCCAGCTCGCCATCCACTGTTACCATCTACTTTGCTTATAATTTTTATATCATCTGTATAATTTGTGGGTTTATTTTTTCTTGCTCTGAAAATAAATGATCCTGCTTAAAGCCCAAGTTGGATAAGGTCTGGAATCGATAAGAAAGCTTTATATGGTTGTGGGAAATTAGGGGAATTAAAGAGAACAGGGTGGAGGGTAAAATCATCCAAGGTATTAGGTATAACTTCATCAATCTGCATTCTGAAGTAGTTTGTTTGTAGAGCTGTAGTCAAAGAAGGTTCTTTGTAGGCAGAGAAAGCTGGATTGATTGAAGTTCCTTGCTATAGAATACTGTCTGTAGACTACACACTCTCATCCTTTGCCAGACATAATCATTAATATACAGAATGTGGTCAGAGACATCTATAGCTGACAAAAACAGAACAATCCTTGTTCCTTGGGTTGATGGATCTAGTAAAGTGGCTAATGCCTGGCTGATCTCATATCAAAGAACAAGCAGACAGAAATGAAGATTAACATAACTTCAAGCATGGTGGGAACAATCCAGGCAGTAAAATCTTATTTGTTTGCTTTTTCCTCATACTATTCATTGATAAACTGGAGAGTAGAGGAAGTTATCTAGGATGGTGAAGGACCTTGACTTTATATTAAATAAGGATAAGATGAAGGAAATAGAGATTTTAGACTTAGAGAAAACTAAAGAGATAGGGAAAGGGGGGAAGGAGACATGGTATCTGTCAGAAATTGTAAAGATAGTTATCTAAAATAAGAAAAATTTGATTATTCTATTTGTTCCAGATGACAAAACAGGGAACAGCAGATAGAAGTTTCAATGAGGTAAATTTGGCTTGTAAAAGTTTCCTAATGATTAAAACTATATAAAAGTCTATTGAGGTACCTTACATAATGGTTATGTTGCAAAGTTTTATTTTGTTTTTCAGGATGACAACTGAGGTATTTCCAACTTTAACATTCTATAATAGTATAATGAGAAAACCAACCTTGGGTCGGATCAAACTTAAGAAGAGGGAAGAAAAACTTACATTATAAAATAATAAAAGCTAGTTGGAAGGGAATTTAAAGATCATCATGTTCTCAAAACACATGACTCTAATCTATTTTATTCTTCTTCATACATTATAGGTTCCAGACACACTAGGTTGTTTCTTGATTTTACCATGCTTTTATCTTACATCTATGCATTTGAATAAGCCATCTCCCCTACCTGAAACACAACCTTTTATTATCTTCACCTGCTGAAATCTCTCTGTTCAAGGCTCAGCTAAAATGTCATCTTTTCCAAAAAGTTTTCCTTAATAATACCAGATGAAGGTGATATCTCTATCATCAAATTTTCTCTAAGAATTGATCTTTTCTAATGTCCTTATCAGCCTTCAATTTATATTTTCTTAATTTGTGTATCTGTCTAATCTCTCCTGTTGAAGCTTCCTTAGGTTTTGCTACTGTTCCTTCCATAATTTCTCAAGATTCTCATATTTAGACAAGTTGTTCTCATATTAAACCTAAATCTGTTTCCTTGTAACTTCTACACGTTATTTCTAGTTTTATTTTCTGAGTCAACAAGAATAAATTAAAACCTTCTTTCATATGGCAATCAATCCTTTAGATTTTTTTGACCTAGGTCTTTCAGTCTTCTCTTCTCCATACTAAACACCTAACGTAGCATCAATAAATTCTTAGATGGCATGATATTGAATCTGCTCATGATCCTGGTTGTCTCCTTCTAATTAAATTACAGAGTTGCAGTCCCCTTATAAAACATGACATCCAAAACTAAACCCAGCACTTCATATACATTCTAAGGTAGAATTTAATGGAATTATCATCACTTTATCTCTGAATACTGCACTTTTGTTTACAGCTACCAAAATTCTTCATCTTGTTGATTGTAGCCCACTTCAGCCCATTAAAATCTTTCCAAATCCTACTCTTATCATTCACTTGCTTAGCTAGTATTTCCAGTTTTATGTCATATGCAACCTTGAAAGGAATGATACTTACATGGGATGTAGTTGTGAACTTTAGGATGTGAAGGTGCTCAGAGAGTTGAATTTATCTTTGGATGATGAATTATTTTGTTATAGAGTAGTGAGCACATGGGGAGACCGAGTCTCATAGCCAGGCCACTGCTGATTATAAGCCCACTAATGGTACAAACTATAGGAAATATAAATTGATTGGAGCCAAAGTGCCCTCAGGCTGAGAAATACCTTATCCATGAGGGAAGTGCACATGTTTTTTTGTGGGCTGCTAGGGTCCTGATTAGGCCACAAGGGACACTAAGACATTTCATAGGTTCAGGGAAAACTAGCACAGATTTAGGACCTGCCCTATTAGTCACACTCTGCTTTTCTTATATCATCTGTATAATTTATGGATTTATTCTCTCTTGCTCTGAAAATAAATGCTCCTGTTTAAAGCCCAAGTTGGATAAAGTCTGGAATCAGTAAGAAAGCTTTATGTGGTGGTAGGAAATTAAGGAATTAAAGAGAATAGGGTAGAGGATAGAATCATCCAAGTTATTAGAGCAAAGGAGAGAAGGGATAGTAGCAACCTGGAACAAGTCAAAACATTTGCAGAGTGAAAGACTGCCAAGTTTCAGTTTTCTTTGCCACAGACCTAAGAGATATGAAAGGACCTAGCTTGGTACCATAGCAAAAAATTCTTTTCAGAGATTGTTATTAAAAGAAGGGAAATAGAAAAAATTCAAAATTTATAGAATCTTAAAGTTGAAAGAGACTTTAGAGGACTTTGAATCAATGATACTTAGCATATTTCACACCCAAAGCAGCTAATTTTTAACATCTCCCCTCCTTCTATACAAGTATATTATCAATGCTAATCATGATATGGTGTCAAATGGTGCTAATAATTTTAAAATGATATGGACATGTTAACTTTAAAGTTTTACTGACAACTTTAAGATAATTCAGATGTTAGTAAACTAACCCTGGTGGTATAGATAAGAATTAATCTGTACCCCTCCTCCCAAAAAATCTATAAATATTATACCTCACACTCATGCACCCCTTCCACAAATATTTCCATCTTCATTGGTTCTATGTTACCTAACAATCCTAAATCTAATCTACAGTTACATGAGTGATTCTCTGTGTCTCTCCTCATCATCATTCTTTTTCTCGCCATGCCACCTGCCTTCTTTCACCACACCATTCCCAACCCCACACTGCTTGTTTCTGTATACCCCTTTCATCGCTTGTCCTATACCGTCTATGCCATTTGCCCTCGTACCTAATTATTAAAGTATGACTACAACCTCATTTCCTGCTGTCATAGTGTTTTTTAGCAGTGAGTACTCAAAAAATATGCCTGCCTCATTTTATAATTACATAAATAATAATTAAAAATGAAACAAAAGAATAATAATAATGGACAGAAAAGAAACATCCAATGAAAGTTTTCTTTTATTAAACTTCACATATAGAAACATATAGAGACAGATAAATGTATACATCTATCAATAATGATGCCAATTAAAAAAATACTGTTGTACAAGAAGGTGAGAAGTAATGGACTAATATTTTAATTATGTTAATGTATTTATTGAAAAAGTGAAAAATTATATCACTTATTGGTCACAATGTAAAATAATATCACAGTATCTGTATCTGACACTTAATGTCTGCACATTTGTCAATGACTTCATCAGAATTGATCCTCTTCGCACATTTATGCTTAATAGACAGTATAGCCAGCTTTGTCCATTTATTTTGTTCAGAATTGATAATTCTGAAATAAATAAATAATTTTTTAATTATTTATTAAATAATTTTTTAAATTTTAATTTTGAAGTCTCTTTCACATGAATACCAGATCTACAATAGAAAAAGTCTTAAACATAAAGATAAAACTTGGAAAAAATCTTTAAAATCCCATTTCATCAGTGAATTTTATAATTCAAACATCTGTAAAAGGAACAACTTTAGATAAATACTAAATTATTACAATGTTGCAACATTTTATTTCTTGATTCATTCTTTAATTTAAAAAAATAACAATTTAAAAAAGAATACATTTTATTTTAAAAATACTATTCAAATTCAGTTAAAAAAATATTTCATGTAATAAAATTTGCACATACCAATACCTGTTTGTTTTTCATATTTAAATGTTTCCCTTAGTTTCTGGGGGGTTTTGTATCTCTCAGTTTTCACTGTTTTACTCTTTTAAATTTTAAAAACAAAAACTCCAAGTAGTCACATAGAATAGCATATTAGATAGAATAAGTTCTAATTCTTCTTTATAAGCACTGTGCTATCATTGTTAATTGTACATCTGTTCTGTAAAGGCAGGAACATATTGTGCCACAAGAATTGGAAACATGAACTATGCCCGAATCAAGCTCAAAAAGAAGGGCATTAACCTTTGTTTAACTATTTCCAAAAGCAAAAAGCTCACTATTTTGTAGAGACCAGCTTTAAGTATTAGAAAATTCTTGAAAGAAATGGTTCACCTATGCTTTCCACTCTTTGGTTCTGGGTTTGCTTTGTCCAGTCATTTAGATTCTTAATGCTAATCCCTGTTCCATATAGCTCTTTAAAGACAGATACAATGCTAAATCTTTTCTTTTTCAGGTTAAACATCATTAGTTCTTCCACCCATCTCATATATATGTTTTATAGACTCTTTACCATCCCAGATGCCTTCTTCTGGATGTAGTTCAGTTTGTCAATGTTACTCTTGAAATATAGAACCCATAATTGAACAGAGTATTTTAGATGTGTTCTGAACCCTGCAGACCACAGTGAGACCAGTAACTCTATGCTTCTATTTATGTAACCTAAAATTGCATTAACTTTTTCAGCAACCATATCACACTCTTGGTTTATATTGAATTTGTGGTCAACTGAATTCCCCCAGTCTTTTTTCACATACTATTAAGTGAGATCTCCCTCCAAATTGTGCTTACTTCACAGGGTTGTACTGAGGTTCAAAATTTAGAAATGGATTTAAAGAGCTATATCCAAGAATACTATTATGGCCAAGCAATTTTAAAACCTATATACAGAACTGAACTTTATATTTATAAATCCATTTCATCTTGTTAGCTTCAAGTCATCATTCTTGCCTGTTGATATCTTACAAAATCTAATTTCTAATGCTGAGTGGATTAATTATCTCTCAAAGCTTTGGGCCAGCTACAAATTTAAGAAACATGTTTTTATCCAAGTTACTATTTTAAAAATTATTTAAAGGAGAATGGTCAGGTACAAAATCAGGCACTTTTTCACTGTTATAACTTCTTCAATAATTTCATATGCAGTCATTACATTTCAACTTTGGAGATCTTTTTTCTTGTTCTAGCTAATATTTATGATTTCTGGTTGTATTTATATTGTGCTCTCATGATGAAAAGAAATTGAGAGTCAGAGAATGAGAGATGTTAACAATCACAAACCCTACCTGTACAGGAATGTTTGAAGGCCTTTCAGAATTGCAGAGTTGGAAGTAACTGAGAAATTACCTAGTCCTTTCAAATATCTGACAATTATATAAGATATATTATATAGATACATATTATATATCTTATATAACTATATATATAAATATATATATATATATATATATATATATATATATATATATATAACAATCCTTCATTTACTCAAAGATTTTGAGTGACAGGAAACTCACCAGTTCCCTAAGGTATACACTCCTCTTTGGGATAACTCAGTCAAACCCCTCACCCACAGGACAGTTTGTCAAATATTTGGGGAAAGCAATTATGCCCCTGTTCAACTATCCACATTTTTTTTCTCTTCTAAATTTTAGTTAATCTTCATATGTCATATTAAGGCTTCAACATTTTGATCACCCTCCTCTCCACACACTCCAGGTTACTTAAACTTCCTAAAATGTGAGGTCAGTATCTTATACAACACTGACTTTATCTGAGAAGGACACAGTACAACAACCTATTTCCCTAATCCTCAAAGCTATGCCTCTCTTAATGCATTGATTGCAAACTTAAGAAAACACAGAAACTGATTTTTGAATATGAAGTGACAAGGAGCTCTGGAAACTATATGAAATTCATGGATTCTCATAACAACTCCAGTTATATATATATATATATATATATATATATATATATATATATATATATTTTCCTATCTAACCTTATTGAATCTCAAAATAGATCAAATTTGTGTTTGCTTTAATCATAGTCAATATGCTAGTTTAATATGGATTAGATTCTGGGAGGAAAATGGGGAACATTTTATAAACTATGAAAATCCTTTATATTGGGTTAAACTGAAACAACCAGTTTTCTTACATTTCTGAATTTTCTTTTAATTTATTTAAGAGTTATTCAAAACTACTAGTTCATATAACCTGGTTTCAGGCAGGTTATCATCACACTCAGCTGTTGCAGTAAATCAATTTCTTAGAAGAGAAAAAAAAAATCTTGTAAAAGGAGTCACTGGGAAACCAAATCACCTTTGCTTGGCAAACATATTTTAAAGCAAAAGTAGGAGTAAAATATGGAACTCAGCAAGATTTTTTTTCAATGTTATCTTTCATACTTTGCAAGGCTTCACTCCTGACACACTGAACTTTTTCCTCCATATCAGCACCCTTCTCAACTTGTAAGTTCATCCTAGGCCTGCACTTCCTTCTTCTGATTGATTGGTTCCTCCCAGAAAATCCATTTTAAGAAATGTACCCTAACCAATCATGCTTTAATTCTTCTCCCACTTTTTTTTTTTTTTTTTTTTTTTTTTTTTTTTTTTTTTTTTAGCAACCATTATCTTGGCATCTTCAAAGTAAAGCAGGAGATTTCAAGCTGCTGATTTGTGGCCAACATTCCAAGTTGAAACCATGTGAGGGAAGAACCATTAAAATAAGCAGCATATATATATTAACATTCCCATTTTCTAGATAAGGAAAATGAGACTCATAAAAACAAAATAATTTGCAATTGATCATGCCACTGATATAAAGATGGGATTTAATTAAAGGCTTCCCAACTTTAACTCCACTACCTTTTGAAAATACAAATGCTGAACTTATATATAATTATAGTTATATAAATCACTTATTGAAATAAATATAAGCAATAGCTTTTTTGTTATTTTTGTTAATAAAAAATATTTCTTTTTGTGTTATTACTTATGTAATCATAATTAAAACTATTTCATTTTTGCTTTGTATCTCCAATGCAGAGTATATAAAATGCTTGTTCATTGAATAAATAAGTGTTTATAATATTTTCTTGTATTTTTCATTGTATTTAGGGAAAAATTTCCTACATGAAAACAAAGATGAAACCACAATTTGGAGATACCATAATAATAATGGATTATCTATATAATACGCTTGTATTAGTTACAGAATAAGAAATGGTAACCGTTTGTAGAAACTGTCTTCACACAAATTTTAAATTTTGAATTAAATTTAAAATTTGATCTTAAAAGAAATCATAAAATCTTCACAGAAGGACTGAATCTCAGAACTGGGAAGGACTTCAGAAGCCAACTAGCATAACTTGTACCCGACCAAAAAGCCTTTCAACAATATGTCTTTCAAGTAGAACTTCATCCTTGCTAGAAAACAGCAATGCAGAGGAAACCATGACTTCTTGAGGTGATTAATACCATGCCACTCTTGAATAGATCTCTTCTGCAGCATCTTATTTCTTTGTATCTTATATTCACTGTTCCAATTTCTACTTCTTGAACTAATCAGAATAAGTTTAGTGCCTCTTCTACATGAAATATTTGCTGGTTACAACTCATCTCAGCTATTTCATCCTATCTCATGCTTACCTATGTATGTTTTTTAATCCTCCATAAAAGAAAAATTCATCACATAAGTAAAATCTTTGTAAAAGTTCTATTCCATTGCTTCATCATGACATATAGGAGATCATTAGATCTTCAAAGACAATACTAGAAGAATATAAACCCAAAAAGTTCTAGCTACCACGTTTGAAAAACTGTCTGTGGACTAGCAAAAAAAAATCATCACCAAAACTTTAGTCGACTCTAAGTATAGAAAGTTTTTTTTTGTCTATAGCATCCCAAAGAATGGGGGAAAAGTCACACTTTCATTATGTGTGTGTGTGTATGTATGTATATATAATTTTTCACACTTGTAATTACCATATAATCAGAGAGTACTTCAAACTCGAGTTATGTACAAAAACCCATAAAGTCATCAAATCAAATATTTTTTTGTGATTGAAATCTACAATAATTGCTATAATCTATCAGTCTGCTAATCTGCTCTTTGTATCATTTCTTACTAAGGACAGTTCAGAAATGTCTCTTCCAGAGGGAAGATTATGTAGGTGCTAATTACATAAATGGAGAACTGAATATATGACATCTATTATTTTATAGAATGAAAATTGGAGATATTTTATAGCATTCTAAAAATATAGAAGACTATAAGAGATTAGATATAAATCCAACTTTTGAGTCTGGATAATGTATTCAAATCCTACTTTTAAAATGTATTGATTATGTAATCCTAGGCCAATCACTTAACCTCTAAGTGCTTCAGACAAAACTCTAAGGCTACACATTGCAGAATCATAACTAATCTGCCTTAGTAAAGAGACTTTCCTCCCTAAAAGTTTCTTTCATCAATTAAATCACTAGGCCAGTACCCTTCTTCTCCCCTCACAAAGGTATACAGATAGGTGTATTGTAACTTGATGCAATGTCATATTTAAATGGAATAGAATTCTGGAAGTTAAGATAGGAATACAATGTGTAAGAATATGCATTATTCAAAATAGATTCGTTAAAAAATCTAGGACATATTGAGAACATAAGTTGATATAAGGAAATCAATAAATTTGAGAGGCATGAGGGAAAGCATTTGAATAAAGGAAAATTAACAGTGGGGGAAACAGGTATGATATTGTGAGAAGAGTAAAATATGTACCATTCAAGCAGAAGAAGGATATAGATAATGAACTTGTGAAAGATTAATTCAAAACTCATAGAAGTATAATGTAATAGTGATGAGAAATTTCAGTTCAATACACATTCTAAATCATTGTTCTAAAATTAAGGCAGCTGACAAATTATTTACTTCTTTTTCTGAAAACTACTTTTTTTTTAATGTAGAAGCAGCTTTTTTTTTTTTTTTAACACCAAGGAGAAAGTGGTTGGTGACGTATAAATGATACAAAACTTAGGAAGAAGTGAGAAACCCATTTTAGGATTGTTGTATACATGAAATGGAAAGCCATTCAAAGTTCATCACAAATCCTAGATTTTGAAAGAGCACATTTCAAAGACCACTTTCCAATGACCTGGTCCTAGCCACTGTGAGTGAAGTTTAGAGAATTGCCCCTAATTTATGTGTGTGTGTGTCTTTGTGTACACATACATATACACAAATACATATGTATATCTATAACATACACATAGGCATATACATGTGCTTATATGCCTATATGTATACATATAAACATGCACTATACATACACTATGTACACTCATATACACATATTCATATACATATACACGTACATATATCTATTCATCTTATTCTTTATTGCTACAACTATACCTATATCCACATCTATCTATTTATGTATCTATCTATAAATATGCAGATAACAGAAGCACCAGGAATACTTTCCTAATTCTTACTCATAATCCCTAAATGGGTCCCATTTAGTAAAGAATAATTAATGATTCCATCTCAGGGTTCCTAAGATAATTCCGAAAGGCCAAGATTTCTAATTCTGTTACTCATGAGTCCCCACCAATGTACTTACCTCTGATTATTGTGATAATTATCTAACAATAAATATAGATAGATATTTGTGGAAAAGTGCCTTGTGCATTCACATTATTTGCTTTAAACAATAGTTCCTTTTCTACCTCAGTGAAGTATATTGGGTTTGATAATTTCATTCTTGACAGCTTTCCCATTACTCTTGAATTATTTCAATCTGTTGCTGGAAGCCCTTGGTATCTTGAACTTTCACTGTCCACTAGGCTCTGAGGATCACTGCCTTTCTAAAGTTGATAGTTGACATTTTCTCTGCAATAGAGAGTCACTCCCTGGAGCTACTTTTTCCTTAAGATGGATATCATATTTGTCTGTGTCTTTGTTTTCTATGTTTGTCCTCAATGTGTTTTTCTCTGTCTCTTAATGGTCTCATTTCTCTGATGATATTTTCAATGGAAAATATAAGAGAGGAGAAAGAGGAAGAGACTCTCTTCTCTTCCCAAGAACAAGTACCTCTCAGGGTTTGCTGTACTAGAATCCTCAACTCCATAACTGATATGGTCCCTTAAGAAATGGAGACCTGATTAAATTCTTCCATTTTAAAGCTTCAGGAGGTGTGAATAACCTGTTTAGCTTGTCAATCACTATTTTTTCTCTTCCTGACCCAGTAAATAAAGCAATCTTGTTTACCCACAATATCAACTTATTAATTAATTTTGTAACTTAAAGAGGCATTTTCAACTCACAAAAAGAGTCAGAGAAAAGAATAATTTGTTAATTGAGGCTTTGGCAGTAGATGTCTACCTCTTAGAAAGCAAGAGTAGATGATTGAGCTTTGTCTTCTCTGCTTCTGCCAGCTTCTTGAGGTCCTCCTGAATGTGTCTTGGTTTCTGTGGGGGAGGCAGGAGGACTGCCACCACTTCTCTGTCTTCCCTACTTTAGATTCTGGTGGAGCTTGTCTGAGCTTATATGGTCTGTTATCAAAGGTTTGAATCTTATAGAACTTTAGTAAGTACTAAGTACATGTACTGAAATAGAGAACTGTTAAATACCATGCTAAATAATCATTGTCTGTCAATTGCACTGACTTAGCACCTTGTTTCAATCCTTTGTTTCAAGTTCAGACTTCTGGCCCATAACAAGTAAGGGTAAGTATAAAAAAGTAGTGTGGTACTGTATAATAAGAGTATCTAAGGGTGTTAAAAGACAGAACATGTTATATTGGCAATGAATGTTAAGGGTGATCATCATCACCACCACCACTACAACAAAGGAGTGTATAGTAATGAAAGGGAAAAGAGAAAGTTCAAAGAAGAGCTAAACATGCTCCTCATGCATAGGTAGATAATAATTAATAATGGTGAGAAGACAACACTATTAATTATCTTATTTGTTTTCTTTACCAATATCCAGACTACTAAAACACCAAAAATGAATAATAGACATTGAAACCCAATGTAAGTGAAAAGGCAAAAAGAAAGTACAGTACCTGATACTCCTCAAGAATTCAAGTTGAATTCAAGTTTATTGCTACAACTTCTTGCTCAAAAATATCTTGCACAAAAAATAATCAACAATTTGACTGGCTAAGCAAAGAAGAAAGTGGAATTGTGTCCCCAAGAACATAAATTTTTAGTGAGAGAGAATAGAGGTATAAATATAAGAATATACAAAATATAGAAATAGTGGCTGTGATTTTATCAGCATAAGAAGTTCCCAGACAAGGAAAGTCTCTCTACTAATGCAGATTGGTTTCGTATCATTTAAATTCTTATAGAAATGCCTAGAATATTAAAAGGTTAAGAAATTTGCCAATGGTTACACAGACAAAGGAGAGATTTGAATTAACGTCTTCCTGGTTCTAAGGCTGGCTATCTATCTAGTATGCAACTCAGCTCATACAAAATTTATATGAAATAACTGTAAAGTAATTGGGGAGGGACAAAAGACACTAGTTAGGTAAAGGGAGAACTGGGAAAAGCAAATATAGAAAACCTAATTTAAGCAGAGTGAAGGAAATAAAGGATTCAGGGAGCCAAAAGAGAGAAAGCAATGCATTCTAGGTATAGGAGATGGCCAGGGCAAAGGCACAGAGATGGAGAATTGAGTGTCATGTGTAAGGAACAACAGTAGAAAGACCAATTTAGCTGTATCTTAGAATGTATGAAGGTAAGTAATATATAATAAAGCTAGAAAAATAGGTTGAAGCCAGGTTGAGATAAATTGATGAAGAATGAAATGAGCAGAGCCAGAAGATTGATTTAAATAATAGTGATATAATAAAGACAAACTTTGAAAGTTATAAGAACTTTGATCTATACAATGACCACTCTCATGATTCTAGAGAACTGACAATGAAGCATGTTATTCACATGACAGAGAAGTGATTCATTCAGAATGCAGAATGAGTTGTTTTTTTTTTTAACATGGCTACTGAAATAATTTCTTTTGCTTGATTATGCATATATTACAAAAATTTTGCTTTTCTTTCTTTAATGGGATTTGGAGTGGAATCGAGAAAACAGAGATTTCTGTTAATTAAAAAAAACTTTAATTTAAAATATGCTAGAGGAGTTAATAATTGATACTAGATGATGTAATAGGGAGCCACTGGAGTTTATTGGGTAGGGAAGCAACATGCTTGGACTTGTTCTTTAGGAAAATTAATTGGCACCTGTGTGGAGAGATTGGAGACCTCTGAGTCAAGGAGACCAATTAAGAGTCTACTGAAATAGTATGGGAATGAGGTAATCAAAACCAAATTAGATTAGTGACCATGTGAGAAAAGTGAAGAGGACAAATATTAAAGAGGATGTGGAGATACAACTGGCAACTGATTGAATATATGTTTGTAAGAGAGTACAAGGAATTAAATATGGCCAAGAAGAAAGAAAATCTGATTCAGATGAAAGATGGTGGTGCCCTTGACAGAAATAGAGATTTTTAGAAGAAGATAATTTGTTTTTCTTTGGATATGTAGAGTTTGAAATACCCATTACCCATCCTGTTAGAAATGTTCAATATCAATAGGTAGTTGTTAAATACAGGATTGGAGCTCAAGAGAGATTATGGCAGAATTGAACCTGGTATTTCAAATGTGGTCTGATGAGGGTATAATACAATGGATCTTTCAAATTACTAATGTGGCGTGATTACATTAATCTTATTTTTTCAACTGCCATATTATGCTGGTAACTTCCACTGAGCTGGTAGTCTGAGCCCTAGATATTTTTCTAATGAACTGTTAGCTATCCATTCCTCCACTATGAATGAGTGTTTCCACTCCACTCCACTTACACTCCAATAATGAGTTTCCATTATGAAATTAATTTCTTAAATTCAAGTGTCCACTTCATTTATGTATATGCATATGTATGTATGTGTATGAATTCTATCCAAAATGACAAAACCACACATAAATATCTATTCTTTGGGTCTGATCATTCAACTAGGTCTAACTAAATCCACCCACTTATGCTATCATCCTAGCCATCTTAAGCATAAAAATCTCATGAGAGAATTTGAAAAATGTTTTTCTAGAGACTGTTGTGCCTATAGCATTCCCTTTATTTATCAATCTATTAACTGTCCAAAAAGAAAATGAAATTAGTTTGTCATCATTTGTTATTGTCAACTAAAACATATTAATAATAGAAACTTGATGGAATGATTGTTATTGATGAAGCCACAGTGATCATTTCTTTCTTTTCTAGATGTACACTAACCATCCTTAATAAAATGCATTCTAAGAATCTTGGTCACAAACCTACAAATCACAACTCCACTCTCATTCCTTTGTTTCTTTCTTTTTTTAAATAATAGCCTTTTATTTTTAAAATACATGCAAAGATAGTTTTCAACATTCATCCCCATAAAATCCCGTGTTTTAAATTCCTCTCTCTTCCCTCTCCCTTCACCTCCCCCATATATTAAGCAATCCAATATGTGTTAAACATGTGCAGTTCTTCTATACATATTTCAGCAATCATCATTATGCTGCACAAGAAAAATCAGATCAAAAAGGGGAAAAATGAAGAAGGAAAAAAAGCAACATAACATAACATAACAAAACAAGATGAAAATATTATGTTGTGATCCACACTTAGTCCTCACAGTCCTCCTTCTGGGTGCAGATAGTTTGTTCTCTCCATCAAAAGACCATTGGAAGTGGCCTGAATCACCTCATTCTTGCATAAAGCCACCTTCGTCAGAATCGATCATCACATGATCTTGTTTTTCAGACTCCTAATCTCCATCATCTCAAAGATCATTAAAAATATATCAGACATCACATTCACCAGTACTTTTTGTTGTTCTTGTTGTTTTTGTTGATCTTGTTTTAGTACCCTGGCATATAAATCATCCAAGCCTGATAACTTTAATTCATCAAGAGCAGATAGACATAATTTCTCTACTTATTTTGGTCTCAGTTCCTTATTAGCCATTTCATTTCTGCCAAAGACTTTTTTCCTTGGCAGGAAAAAAGAAAAGCAAAATAAGAATCAAGTAGTTCTCCCTTCTTTCTCCTTTTAACATCAATATATTAGCACTGAGCAGTGATCTTCTCCCTTTTTTCATTAATCAGATATTTGTCTATTATGTGTCAATAGGTCTTGCTCTTGCCATTGATATAGCCTTTTAGAATGTCTTTTTTTTTTGTTGTTGTTCTAAATATTCCTACCCTGACTCAGTTCATTCTAAATTTTAGTATTCTGAATATTCTATCAGTACTATGGTAGACTTTCATTTTCAGACATGATTACCTCATCTTTAAAGGCATATAAATATACTTAATTTAACTTTTTAAAAATACAGGTCTTAAAAAAATCTGTGCTGATTGATAACTTCCCTATTTATGCCAGATTTTATTGATCATCTTAAATGTTTAAATATTTCATTGATGCTTTTGTTTTTATTCAATTCATTTCTGAATGTGCCACTACTACCTTCAACTATCAAATATGTCATCCTGGTAACAAAGAAAAAAATCATTAAGCAATAAGTAATTACAGCTAACAATTACAATATATAAAATGCTGTACTCAATTTCCCATGTCTCGCCTGATATAATAGTTAGAATTTATATAGAGCTTTAAGGTGTAATGCTGGAGAAACTGAGCAAGACAGAATTAGAGAACAATTTAATAGTTTATTAAATG
This sequence comes from Sarcophilus harrisii, assembly GCF_902635505.1. Taxonomy (NCBI): domain Eukaryota; kingdom Metazoa; phylum Chordata; class Mammalia; order Dasyuromorphia; family Dasyuridae; genus Sarcophilus; species Sarcophilus harrisii. The sequence goes on along the minus strand of NC_045426.1, from coordinate 372,535,202 downwards.
GAGAGATTTACTGGGACCAAATGATCCATGTTTGGTCCCAGGGCTGAACGGCTGAACGAGACTATAGTCTCAAGGAATCCAGCCCTGAATGTGGAACAGCAAGACTCTTTTATAGGATAACAAGAACAATGACATAATGGGGGAGGTACCTAGGATGACATAATGAGGGAGGTACTGGAAAGGTTACTGATATCTAATGATGTCTAAAATGGATGAACTTTATCCTATCAAATATTAAGAAGGAATGATTATAGCCTAAAGACATAAAACCTTTATCTCATCAAATCTTAAGAGGGAAAAGTTATAACCTGAGGCAGAGTAACTAAATAGGATAATTAGAGAAACTGGGTCAGGACATTAAAAGGGAACTGTGGCACAACAAAGGCTTACAAAGTACCTTATAAAAACTATCATATTTGATCCCTAAAACAACCTTGAAAGGTAATATTGTTATTCTAATTTTACAGATGAGGAAACTGAGATAGAGATTTGTTGTTTGTGTTTGATTTTTCCTAAGTGACTTGCCAAAAGTCACATAGCTAGCAAACATCAAATCAGATTTGAACTCAGGGATTCCTGACTTTAGATCCAGCAAGCTATTATTCATTGCACCAATTTGCTGCCTCATATAAGTTCATCCATAAAAGTCTTCTCATGTATCTTTGATCTATCTTATGGACCAATGTGTTCATTGTCCTCCTTATGTCCCAGAAGCATTTCCTTTGTTAATATTCTTCCAAAAATGGAATATTTTGATTAAGTCCCTAACCTAATGCTTTTGTGTTTTAAACTATCCAAAAGGAAAATAACCATCTTTCCATTTTCTTTGTTTCCCAAAAAAACTGTGCAGATTAATAAAAGGTTCTGTTTTGAAGGATTTTGAAGGATTGGCACTTTAAGAAATGTTTTGTGCACTAGCACCATGGTATCAGACTCAAATAGAAATAGAAGTCATCAAACAAAAAATTTTTATTTAAAAATTTTTATTTATTTTGTTAAATAATTCCCATTTACATTTTAATCTGGTTGAACCATGTTCTAGAATGTTTTTAGGCTGTGTATTTGAAATCTCTGTAGTTGAATACTTGGGTCAGAAGGGATGATCAGTGTCTTTTTGTTTGTTTAACCATACAAAGACAAAAAGACTCACTCATATTCAAACAGGACTGGACACTGAAGAACAATATCTATGGATACACCATGATAGGATGACAACCTCTAAGAATAAAAGAATGGATCTAAGAGTACCCTGCAAGAGAACAATTTAATCAGTGAAATCAAGCTCAAATTTCCTTTACTGGAGAATTTCTACTAAGGTCACACTTTTTACAATTTCCTCCAAAGCTAGGATGGGTTATTGCTATGTCTTAAAATTGACAGATCTCATTGAAAAATGAAAAATGCAGTAAATCACCTAGATGTTTTGTCTACTAGTGGCAAACATCCAGTCATTTCCAGATAACTGGATATTTGGCCTTGTGTAGATGAGCCTTCTGGATGACTGGATGATTTTTTTTTTCTTTCCAAATGTTTAGTGACTTGAGATGGTCAGATGCTGAGTTTGCTTCCAAAATAAATGGGAGTAGCTACTGTCAAGAGTACATAAAAATGACAATCTCTTTGTTTGTTTGTTTTCTCCAAGCCCTAGCCACCAATAAAATATCAATATTCAGTTACAAAATAATGCAAGATAAGAAGCTCCTATCTTATTTTGTAAACTCAAATGCAACTGTATTTAGAATGATATATATACTTATCAAGATTTTATTTGGTAAATAGGTAAAGTAATAAAGTAACATATAAAGAAGATGATAATATGTGAACATTGAACTACAAAAATTATTCTGGGAGAATAAATTGGGTTACAGTCACTTTAGGAGTTCAAGTTGGCTATCCATTGGCAACTAGATTGACTTTGGACTCAGAATACTATGTGTCTATTTCTCCTAATGAACAATGTACTAGTAAAATGTAGAGTTTTGTTGTTTATCCAAGGGAATAAGGATGTATTCTGAATTGATTACCAATTGTCTGGTAGTAACAATGCCAAATAAATGATCTGTTCCTCACTATCATACATACACTTTTCCATTTTAATGTGCTTTAGTGCACAGATGTGCAATTTTTCTCTTTTTATAATGAAAGCTTTTGATGTTGACATTCTAAGATTTCAACTAAAATATATTAGTAATATATTGAATATATATTGAATAATCACTACCATATATATCATCATGAGTTCTGTCAATACCTTTACCTCACCCCTGCTTTTTAGCTCTCTTTTATAAGCAACTTGAGGACAGTAGATATCTTTTTTTTTAATTTATTTGTATTCTTGGTACTTAATTCAGTAACTATCACAAAGGAATAGTTCCATAAATAATTATTGACTTGATTCTAGAATTACAGTTAATTTCTAGCCAGACTTTCAGATTTTTAGGGGCAGGGATCACATATTAATTCCTTTTGATAGGTGGAGCACTGAACTTGGAATCAGGAAGACAGCTTTCTATCTATGCACTTATTAACTGTGATTGTGAATAAGTTACTTAATCTCTCTTAGCCTCAGTTTTCCCATCTATAACCTAAGCATAATAATATCATCTACTTCACAGAGTTGTGAGATCAAATGAAAATATACATGTATAACATTTTGCAAATATAAAGTGCTATGTAAATGTTAATTATTATTAACACTCTTCCTATATGCTCATATTTCTTCTATAACCCTCACATAGTGATAAGTTATTGAACACAGTGCAAGTTTATTTTGGGGCTATTAATTTTTTGATAGTCCAGCATTTGGCCAAGAAAAAAAATTGCTCGCGCACACACACACACACACACACACATACATGTGTATACACCTTTATAGATATGTGCACACATATACATACATACATATATACAACAATATATGAATAGTATAGATAACAAATACTATGGAATTTAGAGGGGGAAAAAGTTTATGGATTGGAGTAGTATATGGAGATTTCAAGGAGAAAGAAGTACTTAAGCTGGGCCTTGAAGGATGAATAAGCTTTTTTATGAATTTATCTAAGTAGGAAGATCATTCAGGAGTATGTACAAGGTCACAGAGGTGAAAAAAGAAAGGCTAAAATGCTTAAAAATTAGTAGAGAGATCTTCATGGCTGGAATGATCACTGCTACATCCATATAAATCTTTCATTCTTCTACTTCTAGCCCATTAGTATTTTGACTCTTGCTATAACCTCATATCCTACAACTCCTATTTTCTCAAAATGATCCCTTCATAGTCCCTAATAAAATGTATCTATCCTTTAGACAAGCATCTTTTCTATCAGGAGTTCTTGGGCCATTCAAAACTCCCAGAGCCTGAACAAATCCCACCTAACTCCCATAGTAGCTAGTGCCCACTAAAAGAAAAGAGAAAAAATTTCTCTCCTGGCTGTAGCACATAATCACACTTTACACTAACAACCCCTTAGCAAGTTCTGAGAAATTCAAAGTGACAGTGCTAAAAGCCTCTAGAGGTTGACTACAAAAACAAATGGGGAAGAAAGCTCAACCCACCCTTTACTGACACCCCCAGTCTGTTGACCCAGGACAGCCTCATTTAGACAGCTTAGTATTTCACTTATTTACTGCATAGGGGTGGTAGGTGGCAACCACCATTCAGGAGAGTGGGATCTCAGCCTCTGGCAACAAAATAGAGGGTGTTCTGTCTTCTCGAAGCTTTGTATTCTCCTAGGAGCAAAGAAGATAAGCCATTGGCATTCTTCTCAGTTCTCAAACAACCAAAGAAAATGACAAGTATTTCCTTTTTCTCCACAAATTAAACAATATTTTGGGGGCCTCCAAAGAGATGTCATTCTAGTTGGAATAAAAAAATGGCTAATATTTGCATGGTGCTTTACAGCTACACTGCACATTACATACCTAATTATATGTGATGCTTCCAATAAACTAGTTCATAGCACAAATAGTATTTAATCATCATTTTACAGACAAGGAAACTGAGGATTTGTCAGATTAAGAAATTTTCCCCAAGGAAACCTAGCTAATAAATATGACAGACCTAGATCCCAACTCTAATGTCTTGGCTGCATGTCTGCTTTGGGGAGGATAATTTCTATTATGTGATACTCTCATCTTGTCACTTCCTCTAGGCAGAAAACATTTTTAAAATAAGTGGGTTTAATTCAGGTATACTTTGTGGGTTTCTATAATAGAGAATTAAATCAGAATATTTTCTCCCAAACAAAAATCTGTCTATATGGTCCTACTTTTCTAGAAATAATGACTGACATTTATATAGCACAATGAGGTTTATAGAAGATTTTACCTACATTATTTCATTTTATTGTCATAAAACTTCCACAAGGTACTACAGGAGTTTTTGTAGTTCTTGTCTTGGATTGGTGATGGTGGTGGTGGTGGTGGTGGTGGTAGTGGTGGTAGTGGTGGTGATGGTCCAGTATATGTTTGTGATTTTATATAAGTAATTTCTACCAAACTTCCCTCTACTAATGCTAACTAGAAAATGTTAGAGAATTACCTGGGGACGGTGAGATTAATTGACTTGTTTATATTTCAGAGTCAGTTCCTGAACCCAGGTAACGTTTTCCTGATTCAGAAACCAGTATCTATAATACTGCTTTGTCTTTTTTTTTATTATAACTTTTAATTTACAAGACATATGCACGGGTAATTTTTCAGCATTGACCCTTCTGTTCCAACTTTTGCCTCCTTCCCCCACCCCCTCCCCTAGATAGCAGGTAGTCCCATACATGTTAAATATATTAAAGTATATGTTAAATGCAATCTATGTATACATTTTTATACAATTATCTTGCTGCACAATAAAAACTGGATTTAGAAATAAGGTAAAAATAACCTGAGAAGGAAAACAAAAATGCAAGCAAACAATAACAGAAGGAATAGAAGTGCTATGTTGTGGTCCACAGGCATTTCCCTAGTTCTTTTGCTGGGTATAGCTGGTTCTCTTCATTACTGAACATTTGGAACTGATTTGGTTCATCTCATTGTTGAAGAGAGCCACATCTATCAGAATTGATCAACATATAGTATTGTTGTTGAAGTGTATAATGATCTACTGGTTCTGCTCATTTCACTCAACATCAGTTTATGTAAGTCTCTACAAGCCTCTCTGTATTCATCCTGTTGGTCATTTCTAATAGAACAATAATATTTCATAACATTCATATACCACAATTTATTCAGCCATTCTCCAATTGATGGGCATCCATTCAATTTCCAGTTTCTTGCCACTACAAAAAGGGCTGCCGCAAATATTTTTGCACATGTGGGTCCCTTTCCTTTCTTTAATATCTCTTTGGGATATAAACCCAGTAGTAACACTGCTGGATCAAAGGGTATGCACAATTTGATAACTTTTTGAGCATAGTTCCAAATTACTTTCCAGAATGGTTGGATGAATTCACAATTCCACCAACAATGCATCAGTGTTCCAGTTTCCCCGCATCCTCTCCAACATTCAGCATTATCTTTTCTGTCATCCTAGTCAATCTGAGAGTTGTGCAGTGGTATTTCAGTTGTCTTAATTTGCATTTCTCTCATCAATAATGATTTGGAGCATCTTTTCATATGGCTAGAAATAGTTTCAATCTCTTCATCTGAAAATTGTCTATTCATATCCTTTGATCATTTGATCAATGGAGAATGGCTTGATTTATTATAAATTAGAATCAATTCTCTATATATTTTGGAAATGAGGCCTTTATCAGAACTTTGTAAAAATGTTTTCCCAGTTTATTGCTTCTCTTCTAATCTTGTCTGCGTTAGTTTTGTTTGAACAAAAACTTTTTTAACTTGATATAATCAAAATTTTCTGTTTTGTGATCAATAATGATCTCTAGTTCTTCTTTGATCACAAATTTCTTCCTCCTCCACAGGTCTAAGAGGTAAACTATCCTATGTTCTTCTAATTTATTTATAATCTCATTCTTTATGCCTAGATCATGAACCCATTTTGATCTTATCTTGGTGTACGGTGTTAAGTGTAGGTCAATGCCTAGTTTCTGCCATATTAATTTCCAATTTTCCCAGCAGTTTTTATCAAACAGTGAATTCTTATCATTGTTTCTATTGGTTCCATTTAGTACCTTGTTTCTTCTGGCCCATGACATCTCCTTTTAAGATCAGATCAATCATACTGAGCCATGCTAAATTAGATAATTATTGTCTCTATCAACTCTAATGACTTAACACTTTGTAAAGATTCCAACACAACCCCACCACATTCTCCTAGTGAAAATAATATGATATTCTGGGTAAGCAAAGTCCACTGATAATCCAAAAGACTCCTTTTAGTAACCAATTGTATTGAATAAGAAGAAAGGGCCTTGAAGACCAAGAGTATGAATACCCTTGATAGAACATCTCAGACAGATAATCCATCATCTTCCAAATGGAGACTTTCAATAATGGAAAAGCTTCAGTGTATGAGATAGCCCATACTATTTCTGGATAACTCTAAATGTTAGGAAATTTTTCCTAAATTGAGCTGAAATATGCCCAATTTCAGTGAATTACTTATAGTTTTGCTATCTGGGTGAAGGCAGAAAAAGTCTAATCCAATCCACCTTCCATGTGGCATTCTCTGAAACACTGGAAGACAGTTTTTAAGAGTCCTATTTCTTCTCTTCTCTTGGCTAAGGATCTACATTCCCTTTAATTTTATGATCTATTTGAAGTCCTTCATTGTGTGGCCACCTTCTTCTAGATATACCATGAATTATCATTGTCTTAAAGATGATGCCCAGAAATTAATATAGTACTCTAACAGTGGCTTTATGGTGGCAGAGTACAATGGAATCATCACCTTCCTCATTCTGAATACCATATACTTATTAATAATGCAATAATGTGGTAAATAAAATAGAGGGTTAGCCTTGGAGACTAGAAAAAGGGGTTCAAGTCCTATCTCTGATTTATACTACATGTGTAATCTTGAGTAAGTTACATAACCTCTAGCTACCACACCCTTCCCCCCAAGACAACTCTTAAAGAATAAAAGTTGCAATTTAATTTAATAAATAATGCATTAAGTACCTTCTATGTGCCAGGCACTGTGTTAAGTGCTAGGGATACAAATAAGAAAAAAAAAATTAAAAAGACAGTTTTTTCCCTTCTAAAGAAGAAGATAGCACATAAAATGAAGGGAGTAGGGTGACACAAAATGGAAAAGGGAAGGGAAGGGGTTCACCTTGTTCTTTGAAGTTAAAAACAAGCAGGGCTACAATTAAAAATTGGAGCAAGTTGCAAAGTTCAAATGCTTCCCTCTACAAGGGAAAATTTTAGAAGAATTTAGCACTCAATTCTCCACCCCTCCAAGCAGAGCTACTAGTAGTAAGAGTTCCCTCCTAGGGAACCTAAACCAATGAAATAAGAAATTTGGACACAAAACAAGAAAGATAACAGCTTTTGGGGATTGTGCTGCTAACTCATTCAACTTAATGTCCACTAAAACCCCAAGTATTTTTTTTCCTTAACCACTTCTCTGTGTTATTTTTATTCAGTCATGTACAACTCTTCATGACCCCATGTTCAATAGAGGTTTCTTGGCAAAGATATTGAAATGGTTGTCATTTCCTTCTCCAATAGATTAAGGTAAATAGATGTTAAAGGACTTGGTCAAGGGTCACACAACTTATAAGTGTCTGAGGCTGGATTTGAACTCATCTTCCTAAGTAAACCCAGAGCTCTACCCACTGAACCACTGTCCCAAGTCTCTAGCATATCTCTACTCTTCTGCATTTATGTAGTTGATTTTTTAAACTTAAATATAGAACTTCATATTTGGTCCTTATCAAATTTCAACTCATTAAAAATAATCTATCATTCAGCCACTGAGACCTTAGTTATTGATTCTGCCATCCAATACTTTTTAGCATCTAACCTCTTCCACAGCTTTATGTCATCTACAAATGTGATAAAGTATGTTATTTATGATTTCAGCCAATTCATTTATTATCTATCTATACATATCTTGATATAGATGTAGAAAAGAATAGGACCAAGGAAAATCCTTGTAGCAGTCCAATGAAGGAATAATTATAGAATCTTAGAGTTATAAGACACTTCATAGATCATTTAATCCAACTCATAAATGAATAAGAGTTTCTTCTACAACCCAATTAGTAGTCACCTAGTTTTTTCTCGGTAAAAGATAATTCACTATGTCTCAAAGCTCGTGTACTGTAGTTTTTACATAATTCTAATTACTAAGAAGATTTTCCTTATGTCACGTTTATACCTAGTTTTGTTTTCTGTCAATGAGTATAAACATTTAACTTTTCTATTCTTTGTAACAACTCTTTTGAGTATTTTTGGACAACTAAATCCTTTCTCTTTATCCTCCACAACATATAGATCTATTCTGTTTTAACCTAAACATACTCAGGGTCTTCAATTAATACCCTTATAACATGAACTTGAAGTTCTACATTATCCTGATTACCCTATTCTGGATCCTCCCAAGTCAACCAATATCCTTTCTACAATATTTTTACCCAAAATAAACCCAATAGTCAAAATTCAATCTAACTATAGCAAAGTATAGTTACACTATCACCTTCTAAACGTTGAATACTATGTCCCTCTTCAGGAAACCTAAGATAACTCTCCTAGTTACATTATTATATTGCTAAGTTTAAAGACTATTAAAACCCTCAGATCTTTTTCAGACTATTTTAACTGGCCATATCTTCCCCAGATTATGAAGCTGACTTTTTAACTCAAGGTGAGACTTTACATTTTTTTTTCTTTTGAATATATCAAGTTTGAAGTCCTAATGGAACATTCTTTTTATTTATTTTTTTTTATTTAATAGCTTTTTATTTACAGGATATATGCATGGGTAACTTTACAGCATTAATTGCCAAACCTCTTGTTCCAATTTTTCACCTCTTACCCCCCACCCCCTCCCCCAGATGGCAGGATGACCAGTAGATGTTAAGTACATTAAAATATAAATTAGATACACAATAAGTATACATGACCAAAACGTTATTTTGCTGTACAAAAAGAATCAGACTCTGAAATATTGTACAATTAGCTTGTGAAGGAAATCAAAAATGCAGGTGGGCATAAATATAGGGATTGGGAATTCAATGTAATGGTTTTTAATCATCTCCCAGAGTTCTTTCTCTGGGCATAGCTGGTTCAGTTCATTATTGCGCCATTGGAAATGATTTGGTTGATCTTGTTGCTGAGGATGGCCAGGTCTATCAGAACTGGTCATCATATAGTATTGTTGTTGAAGTATATAATGATCTCCTGGTCCTGCTCATTTCACTCAGCATCAGTTCGTGTAAGTCTCTCCAGGCCTTTCTGAAATCATCCTGTTGGTCATTTCTTACAGAACAGTAATACTCCATAATATTCATATACCACAATTTATTCAGCCATTCTCCAACTGATGGACATCCATTCAGTTTCCAGTTTCTAGTCACTACAAAAAGGGCTGCCACAAACATTCGTGCATATACAGGTCCCTTTCCCTTCTTTATAATCTCTTTGGGATATAATCCCAGTAGTAACACTGCTGGATCAAAGGATATGCACATTTTGATAACTTTTTGAGCATAGTTCCAAACTACTCTCCAGAATGGTTGGATTCGTTCACAACTCCACCAACAATGCATCAATGTCCCAGTTTTCCCGCATCCCCTCCAACAATCATCATTATTTTTTCCTGTCAGCTTAGCCAATCTGACAGGTGTGGACTTTACATTTTTCTATATTAATTTAATCTTGGTTGACGAAGTCCAATCTCTTAGTCCATCAATAATATGTTTAAATTTTTAATCTGGTATCTGGTATATCACCTATCTCAGTTTTATGTCATATGAAAACTTAATAAGCATTCTATCCGTTCCTTTATCCAAGTAAATGACAAAAATGTTAAACAGCATAAAGCCAAATAGAGATCTTTGGGGCATTCCTCTGGAGACCTCCTTCCAAGTTGACATCACTTTAATCTGACATGAGTCAACTAATCACAACTATTCTTATGTAATCATTAAACCAACTAAAAATTCACCTTTGTTATAGTATAGCCTGCACCTGCTTTTCTTGTACACAAGGATAATATAAGAGACTTTTTTGTTGACTTGCTGGCATGCAATACCATGTTTGTAGCATTTCCATAATCTATCAATCTAGAAGCCTAGTAAACCTATCAAGAAAGAAAATAAGGTTACTTTAACATGGCCTGATCTATGCTGGCTCTTAGACACAGAACCACAACATGTTACAACTAAAAAGAACCTTAGAGATCATTTAATCTAACTCTTTCATTTTACAGATGAGGAAACAGTCAGGACAATAAAGTAACTTGCTTGTGCACAGAGAGTTCATGCAGAGCAGGGCTAGGACTCAAACCCAAGTCTTTGAATATTAAATCGAATGTACTTTTTACTAGATCACAATTTCTTCTACAATAATCACCACTTCCATTTCTAAGAGCCCACAAACTATTGACTCAGTAAGAGAGAAAGGAAAAGAAGAAGAAGAAGAAAGAAAGAAGGAAGAAAAAAGAAGAAAGGAAGGAAGGAAGGAAGGAAGGAAGGAAGGAAGGAAGGAAGGAAGGAAGGAAGGAAGGAAGGAAGAGAAGGAGAGAGGGAGGGAGGGAGGAAGAAGGAAAAGAAAGAAAGAAAGAGAGGGAGGGAGGGAGGAAAAAGGAAGGGAGGGAGGGAGGGAGGAAGGAAGGAAGAAAGGGAGGAATGGAGGAAGAAAGAAAGAAAGAAAGAAAGAAAGAAAGAAAGAAAGAAAGAAAGAAAGAAAGAAAGAAAGAAAGAAAGAAAGAAAGAAAAAAAAAGAAAAGAAGGAAGGAAGGAAGAAAGAAAGAGAAAGAAAGAAAGAGAAAAGAAGGAAGGAAGGAAGGAAGGAAAGAAAGAAAGAAAAAAGAGAAAGAAAGAAAGGAAGGAAGGAAAAGCTTTTAGTAGTAATCATAGAACTCATTTTGTTGTCTGAGATGGTAGTATTTCTGACATTTTAATAGGACTGTCACTCTTCTGTAGTTTCCTTTTATTTTATTTTTGCTTCTACTTTCAGTAAACATCTTTTTTTTTAAATATTGAAGTCATCCATGAGTTCCCTATATAGCTATATTGTTCTCTTTAGAGAACCCTTTCTTTACCATTTAACTCCTATGTTTTATTTTGTTCTTCAGAACATCCCAAGTTATTTGGGCCAACTTCCCATGTAGAATTTTACAACATGGAGTTCTCTTTATTCTTTCCCTGAAGAAATCAGTTGTCCTAAAACATAGAATGCATTATATATAGTATTCTCTTTCTTATTGAGTATCTAAGCTGGTATATTAACTTTTTCTAAGACTTTCCTTAATTTATACCTTATCAAACAGTTACTTTTCAGTGTTCAGTGCCAGGTTCAAATAGCATCTCCCCTAGTCTTTTTTGTTTGTTTGTTTTTGAGAATGAAATTATCAACAAGGCAAGATAAGAATTTTTCAGTAATTCTGCTTAAAGCAGAGAGAAACCTCCAGGAGATATCCAGATGGTAGATTTCCCCCATCACTTGTCAATTTTATCTGCTTCTTTGAATCATTACCCATTTTCTCCTTCTTGGTCAGGTAGTCTGTGGTCTCAGCACAAAAGCACTTCTTCCTCTATTGCTTTTCAATCCCTTACCCTGTAATCTGCTTATTCTTGGTCTTCCTAACAAAAATATATGATTTACAATGCTATTCCATCCCTTTTATCTGCTCTATTCCTTTGGAATAAGGTTATGCCCTTTCATTGCTACATCCCAGTCATGAGCTATACCTCAATAACTCCAAGTTTTATTTGTAAGGTAATATTTGCTTTTTTCATTAAGATTTCTAGGTCATTTTGTTTATTCCCATAATCTCATCTTTATGAACACATAGAAGAGAATGAGTATTTTTGCTGACCTTCATTTTCTCCAAGGATCTCTCTTGCTTTTACATAGGATCAAAAGGATGGCAGGTTTAAAGCTGAAAACTGACCTGAGAGGTCAACTAGTCTAATTCTTCATTGTGCAGATAAAGAAACTGAGGTCCATTGAAAAGTGAATTGCTTAAGACCATGTGGGTAGTAAGTATCAGAATGAAGATTTGAACCCATGGTCTCTCACCAAATTAATGGGGTTTTTTTATTATTATAAAACCTTCTCAAACTATTTTCTCTTAAATTTGTCAGTAATGATTTTTTTTAAAAGGATTAAAATGATTCAGGGTGCTTACAAATTATATGCTCTCTTAAGAAAGCAGCACTGGGCTTCACTTCCATTTTATGCCACACATTTCTCACTCTCCCCATTCAGGGCCCAGGAGAAAGAATAACAATACTCCATTTGTGCAGCACAAGAAAGAGACACATTTTATGGATCCAGAGAAAAATCTCACATTCACAAAAATCATTGAGTGAAATAAGAAAAAACGTGAGAAGAAAGAAAAGAAGGAAGGAAAAATAAAGAGAATAAGGGAAAGATGTGACATTGAAAAGAAGTGTATGAAACTGAGTTTTTAATTTTAAGAGGAATTTAAATTCTCCACAAGAAAAATAAATCAAAGGTACTTTTATAGGGTGACTAATACATTAATAACTTACAAGAAGAGCTGAGCTCTCAGGTGGAGCCTAGTTCAAGGACAAAGAGGCAAGCTTCTTTCTAATACACACATGGGATCTTTAATAACCTCACTACACAGAAACCTAGGATCCATATTACTAAGAGGGCTTCATCAACATCCAGAAAAGGGTGCATCTCACTAAGGTGTGACTATTGACTAACAGTCCTATGTGAATCACCTATTTGTCTGATTATTTACAAGCAAACATACAATTATTCCTGAGCTAATTGGGAGATTTCAGCTTTTCATTCCAGCAGGGCTTTAGTCCTCTCATAGAACCTTTTACAGTATGCTACATCACAAAAGGGTTCTTTATCTTTTTTTTGCAAACACACACGTGCACACACACACTCACACATACACACATATATATCTATATTTTTTTTAAGTGAGCTTCACTGGATGTCATTTCCTCTAAGAAGCTTTTTTTTTCCCCTTTCCATTAGTGGAACACTCTAATTACTGCATAATCAAAAAAAGTGAGCAGCAAATAGCTGCCTGACTTCACCACATTAACAGCATGGTGCAGAATATGTCTTAACAGTCCAGTGAACTGTCAGTGGCAAAAGTAATTGGAAATTGGTAGGCTATTTCACTATGTGGGGGTGGCAGGAGTTGTTCCTGAGCTTTGTTAATAGGCAAATCATTTTAGGGCAAGTTGGGATTTTGGAGTTATTTTGTAAAGATCTTTCATAATGTAGAAAAAGTTAAGCTGTCCCTCCAAACATTCCAATTATAAGTTAAATGGCTTGGTATTTGGGGTAATTCCATCTAGTGCTAATTCCCCAGTCAGAAAATGGCCTCTCTCCCTGAGCCTGGGGTTAATAGAGTGCACTAGGCCATTCTTATCAGAGGGTGGGAAAAGGGTGATTAATTTACAATATAAATAAGAGCATAGAAATGGGAAAGAAAACTGATTCTGAGATCTGGATTCATTCCATTTTCCTGGAGAATTGTCAGGATATATATTTTGTTATTGTTTTAAATTGAGCTTTTGTAACTATTTAAGCATACCCCCAATTCCAGGAAGAACTCCCAGCATGGATGAAACTATATACAAAAGAATATGCTTCAGGAGGCAAAATTAATAGACATAGAAGGACCAGATTCAGTGGAGTCTGTGGAGATATGACTGTGAGGCTTCCATTCATGTTCCTGGAGCATTATTTGGTTAGCTAATATTTTTACTCTTTTGAAAAAGAGAAACATGAGGTGTTAAGCAGCCCTATTGATGAGCATGAACCATCATTGATGTTTGTCTTCCCTTTAATCATAATAATGCTGGTAGTGATAATGATATCCCTTTGTAGCACACTCACAATGTGTTTCTAAGCGATGGAGAAAAGCAGCAGGTGAAATAACTACCAATCTGCTGATCGTGTTAAGAAAAGAACCAACTGTTCTTATTCCTAGATCTTATCCCTCTGATTCTAGGGAAATCTTTCTCTTTGTAAAAAATCTATCATTAAATAAAACAAGATGTCCAATTGTCTTTAAAAGCTTAAAACCAGATTAAGATTTTTGGGATAGCCTATATATGAACATTAAATAGTACAAGCAAGAAAGATTCAGAAATCCTTTCTATCATCTTTTCCTTAAGAGGCAACCAGCATCTTTGCACCTCCAAAATAAAAGTACTAATAGGACTAGCAAAAAAGAAAACGATGAGAGGAATCATTAGAATCCTTGCAATTTTTCTTCTGTATCTATTTCTACTTTTCAGGTACTCTCCCTGCTCAACAGCCCAAGCATCTTCAATCCCCAAGGATTCCTGGGATCTATTCTTTTAGGGTCCATTTTTTCTTTACATATAAATTCATTTTTCCTAGTTGATTTTATAGTCAGCCATATCTGGAACCTGTTTCCTAGTCTTATCTCCAAGTATAAAGGAAGCAATTTTTTTTCTACCTGGCTCCCAAAAAATCCACTTGTGAGGCTCAAGCTTCACCTAGTTTTCAGTTTTTTCCTTCTTCTTGAAGTTCTAGAGAATGGGACTCTTGAAAAATCTTACTTTGGTTCTTGTCTCTATTGGGTCCCAAAGAGGCTTCCAGGAGGCATTTTGCACAACTATTTTGTTCATTCTCCTGAAAGTTCTCAATGACTTGTACCTTGGAAGTCATTTCTTGATTTGACTCTTTTCTTTCTTATTTTATTGCTAATCAATATGTCTGAAGTGAATTGGCTATTTGGATAGTTTTAATAATGAAGAACAATCTAATTGATCAGTTAAAGGATTTCTAACCAGAGATTCCTATAAATGTACTTACTTTAGCCCAAACATTGATTATCTAGTGGTAGAAATTCTGGCACAGTATCAGCTTCATGGCTATATTTTGGAGAAATGTAACTTTTTGTGTTCTAGTGGACAATATTAAGCTAATTTCTAGTTTGACTATGGCCTTTGTACAAGACTAACCTTGAGTTTTCTGTCATACTTTCCACCTGAACTTCTGCTTAAGAGCTAGAAAAGGAAGAGGAACACAGAAACCATAATCAAAGGATAAAAAGAAAAAAAAAAAAGAATTGTCAAATGGATGGGATTATGTAGCAACCAATTTCATAAAGATCTGGCAAGGTGTTGAACTTCAATTGAGATAATTACATAGAGCAGAAAATAGAGGAACCAACTGATGGAACCAGAAAAAAATGGGGTCCCTTGATATAAAGAAAACTAATAATAGAAGATGTGAGAAGGCTAAAGCTTTTAATATATTTTCCACTTTTGTCTTTTCAGAAAAAAATTCAGATGGGTACAAATGTAAGATGTGAGTAGAGTATTGGAAGCCAAACCAAAATAGCAAAGGGCATGTCAGCTAATACTGAGACAAATGTAAGTACTCACATCATTAGAATCTGATGATGAGCACCCTTGGTAGTTAAGAAATAAACAGCTATTTTTATGGAGACAGAACTCACTCTTTTAAAAGAAAATAATGATTGACATAAATCTTGACAGATGATTGAAAAAGATCAAACATTAAATGTCCATCATTTAAAGGGAATAATTAAAAATCAATATATTTTTATTGAGTATCTGCTACTTCATTCACAGGGATAGATACCATGGGACAAAGAAGTATATGATATAGATCCCATCCATGAGCTTGCACTTAAGGTTAGGAGACAAGAGGTAGGTAAAGAGTTCAATGACATATAAATTAAGTAACAATAGAAGACTATAGTACCAGAGTTACTTCATCTGTAGTCTATAATGTCAAATTCATGATGTTATGCCAAGAAAGTGGTACAGCAATTGGTACCAAGAATTTGGAGAAGAGATTGCTATGTGAGTGGTCAGGGAAGGTTTTAATGGAGGAAATGGGACTTAAGTCTGACTTTGGAGAATCAATAGGTTTTGGATAATCAGAGGATAATCCAGTAAATTAGAGGATAGTAAGCTCATCATTAGCACTTACGAAGATGATATAAAAGCCATCAATCAATTTGAACCATTTAAAAGAACATGAGATACTAAGCCATCAACAGAGCTTGGAGAAGAGCAAATCATTTCAGATCAATTTAATTTTATGATAGAGTGGCAGATTACATAGGAAAGGAAGAAAGAGATAGAGGTGATTGATCTTGATTTTCAGGAGGCTTTAGACTCTGTCCCAGTTGACACTCTCACAGACAGATGAGGAATGGATGGTTGTCACAATAATGCTGTTTACTGAGCAGCTCAATAGTATCCCCAGGGGATTCATTCTTGGCCCCCTTTCTATTTATCTTTATTGATAACCTTGATGAAAGAACTAAGAATATGTTCACCATATTTGAAGAAGACATTAAATTAGGTGATGTTAATACCGTGAGAAGACAGGAATAAAATGTAACATGACCTTGACAAATTTTAAAAATGGCCCTTTGGGACACTGTACAATTCAAGAGAGACAAAGGCAAGATAATATATTCACTTAGAGCAAGAATGAGGGGAAATGAATTGGGGGAGGCAGAATGATAGAAAAAATATTCTCAGGTCTGTGGCTTGACCACCATATATGAATCAGCAAAATTATCAATGTGATTTGAACATATTTTAAAAGGGGAAAGTAAAAACCATCCTTTCATCTCTGTATTATACAAGCCTTTATCATAAAAAAACATACACAGCTTTTCTAGATACATGTTTAAAATTTATAAAGGAGAAACTAGATAGAGCACTGGACTTGGAGTCAAGAGGACCTGAGTTTATATTTGCATCAGACCCTTGGCATTTACCAGCTTTGTGACCCTGGACAAGTCATACATACAATAACAAAAGTACAAGGCGAAATTAGGGAAATTTTGGAAAAGAGTGACTTAAAATGACAAAGAACATCTAAAATAGGTCAGAAGTATTGTTAAGAAAAATGAAATAATGTTATTAAGTGTTAAAAATGAATGGTTCTAATGTAAATAAAACATTGCTGTCTATAGATTGGCTTCAATGTTGACATTGGTCAAGTTCCATAATCTCTTTAAGAGATTAAACTCTGAAGTTCTTCAATCCAAAAACAGAAGAGCAGAAATTTTCAAAGGGTCCTTGAAACCCTAAAATCTTGTGGATAACATTTTATAATATGAAGAATTCCATGATGATGTTCCTGAACATCTGATCAATTATTCTCCATGTCCAAGAAGTTTAACAAAAAAGAAAATAGGCTTACATTTAAGCCACAGAGATTTTGTTTATACCAACACCATTATCAACACCATACATATACACATACACCCCCACACATACACTTCTATAAAGATGATGGAGCTAAATTAAGAGCTATGCTTATCTACTAAGTCTGGAATAAATGACATTTTAGGACTCGTTCCAGTATGTTTCAATTATTTATAATGTACAATGAGTGATTACTCTCATTTATTTCTATAAAGAATGGACTTAAGGAACAATAATGACTAATGGAAAGCATGACATGGCAAAACCCTCATGTAGTCAGCATGAAGGGAGAAATATTCAGTGTAAGTGAAAATTCTTGATAATTGAAGTTAACTTGTTCAATAACCAAAATCTGTTTTTGCTTTTGATGGAAATTTTCTAAAATGTGATACATTTTCTGCCTTCTTAAGGAGAAGATATTAATCATAATATAATCTTTTTTGATGAATCAGTTTCAACATTATAAACCTCCACGTTTTATACAGCCTAGTCCTGAATCTTCTGAACTTTTTCCTCTCCTCCCTTACTGTCAGTCTGTCAGTTATTAGTTCTTTTGTCATTATGTTTTTGTCTCTATCCCAGCACTCACTTTCTTCTTGTTTATTGTTTCTAATCTGCTGTGGACTGTGAAACCAGAAATTGAGTTTGTTAAGAATTTCATACTAAAAAAAAGTCAATAGAGTAATGGCCTGAGGGCCTAGGCTGAGGAGGGTGTAGGGAAGCATAACATTTTCTAGTATTCAAAGACCTTTCTTACATATTTCCAGTTCTGAAGACTATGTTCCAGAGGGCCGAGGTTCCTAGAAGTCTGACCTCTGAATAAGTGGACTGTTACTATGTGTATTTTCTCTAGGGAGTTATAATGTGCTCATATAGTCCCTAGTGGCTGTTAGATTGAAAATAGAAGTGTCAACACTGGGGCAATAGTAATTTGCTAATCTTTGAGGGAAGTTATTTATTTCTGACAGTGCAAAAGGAATTATTAAGGCATGCATTCATTCCATTAGTTTAGATGACACTTAGGTGGTAATGTTTTTGTTCAAAATGATCTTTTGAGATTTGGCCCTTAATGAAAAATATCTTCTCCAATCATTAGAAATTCTTTGTTATTTTCCAAGGATGTGAGATAACTTATCATTGTATATCAGGGGAATAATGCTATTAGGATTTTGTTTCAAATTACATAAATCAAATTAAAAACAAGTATTTCTGGAGAGTCCAATGTGCAGAACACATGCAGTTCCATGTTAGGTGTTAGAAGAGCATCATGTTTCCCACTCAACTGGAATCATGTTACTTGAGTTCAGTGAAGGGTATTATTATAACCACACCCAGTTTTCTTAAGTCCCTACCCCAGAAGAGTAAGAATCTATAAATTCAGTTCTAGATACCTAGTGGCTACTCAATAGAACAAAGCAAATAACAAAGCAATAATCAGCATGTAGGAAGAATGGCCTTGATTCAGAATGCCTAGGTGTACTTTCTCTTCATGATGGTCACACTTAGAAGTGCTACAGAGGACCAGATAAGAAAAACTATTGAACAACAGCAACAACAAACGGGAAGAACATTTCAGGTGTGTTTTGTGGTTTAAAAAAAAAAAAAAAAAAAACATATCTCTAAACCTGGATTCCTCCATTATTTTTAAGTCTTGTTTTATATGAATGTCCCCATAAACTCAGGGTGGTCTGTAAACCCTTGGGGGTCCTTAAGAGACTTTCAGGGGTTCTAAAAGGCTAAAGCTATTTTTATAATAACACCAAGACATTATTTTCCTTTTTTCATTCATTCCTTTTTCATTTCATTCTCATTCTCTCAAGTATAGAGTGGAATTTTCCAAAAGTTACAGGAGATATGCATTAAAGATTTAACTGCAAACCTGAAGACTCATATAATATCTCATCTGCAGAATTATACTTTTGCCTTACAAATGAACTTATCTATAGACAGCAAGTTTGCTTGTATTTATCTAGTATTAGCAGCATGTTGAGTTTAGAAAGGAGTTAGGATTCAAGTAATCAGAGTAGAGAGCCTATGTTGAAGAGTAATAGGTAAGGGGGCAGCGAGGGGGGTGCAGTGATAGAGCACCAGCCCTGAGGAAGAGATGGAGGGAGGAAGGGAGAGAGAGAAGGAGGAAGAGAGGAAGGAAGGAAGGAAAGAAGGAAGGAAGAAAACTAGCATTTATTAAATACTTACTCTACATCAATCCCTGCTTAACCCAATGTTTGTGAATTTCTTTCTTTCTATGTTTTTTAGTAGTATAATTAGTTTGCTTTATAGTTTGCATTTTTGTTTTACAGTTTTCAAAACATCTTTCTGAGAAGGGGCCTCTAGGAGAACTAAAAGAGTCTGTGATACAAAAAAAAAAAAAAAAAGGTTAAATATCCTTGAGTTAAATAAATAAGACTTTTAAAGCATGTAAGTGACTTTTCCAGGGTAATAGAGGTAAAAGCAGGGCTAGGAAAAGAATCAAGTTTTGTTTTGTTTTGTTTTCTTATTCCAAACTCAGTGCTCTTTCTGATATAATACATGTGTATGAATGAATGTAATAGGAATTCAAAAAGTTAAAAAAAATAGTAGGAATAGGTTTGGCTAATTTTTTAAGACTTCATTTAGGAGTTAGGATTCTAATAGGACTCAGAAGAATAATTAGGATTCAAATTAAATATGAACCAAGGCACAGAACACAGAAATAGCATGTTGAGTTTAAAAAGGAGTTAGGATACAAGTAACCAGAGTAGAGAGCCTATGTTGAAGAGTAATAGGTAAGGGGGCAGCTAGGGGGGCACAGTGATAGAGCACCAGTCCTGAAGTCAGGAGGACCCAAGTTCAAATTTGGTCTGAGACATTTAACACTTCCTAGCTGTGTGATCCTGGGCAAGTCACTTAACCCAATTGCCTCAGAAAAAAAAAAAAAAAAAGGAAGAAAAATTCAAGAATTCAGAAAATATTTGGGAGCCAAAATATGTTCTAAAGAAGAATGGCATGATGCTTTGGGAAAATTAGTCTGACCATATTATATAGGATGGATTGAAAGAGAAAGAATTTCATAAACATTCATTGTAAAAGAGCACATATATGAGGAAAAATCTGCCTAAATCTACAACTAATAATTGTTTTCCTCTCTAATACTTAAGATCTTTAATAATATTAGGAAAATATATAAAGAACCTTCCTTCAACCAAGTTTTCTTTGGACACCTCATTTTGGTAGAGTGGTAAACCTAAGTTCTCAAAGGAGAACATAGTTAAGACCTTGTGAACATCAAAAGTTTAAGAAAATGAGCCACCACAGATCCAGGAAGAGAATCCATGAAGTGTTTTGTGGACAGCAAACCTAATGCCAATAATAAATCTTTAAGAACTACCTTTGGAACTCAGCTATGACCAAAAATAAAAAATTAAAATTAAAAAAGCCTACATAGCATGTTTTGGGAATCACAAAAGAAAATTACCCACATTTTTCAGAATCAAATAACAAAATGAAAACAAAGAATCCATCCATAACCTTTTGAAAGAAAGTTCAAAATGAAAATTCCCAAGAATATTCCAAAAGGAAAATTATATAAGCCTACAACCAAAAATAATTTACCTAAACTGAGTATAATCCTAAAGAGGGAAAATTGAATCTTTAGTAAAATAGGAGACTTTCAAGCATTCCTGATTGGGGGAAAAAAAAAAACTGGAGCTGACTAGGGACTTTGTAAAAATAAAGTATTTGAATTCTAATGAGAGAGGAAACAATTGATATAAGCATCTCTTCAGAACTATAAAGTCAACAAGAGTCACAGATGGGGTCAAATAAATTAAGAGGGCCTAGATGTATTTTGTTATTAATTTCATAATCTCAACAGAAAAATAGGAAGGCAGATAGGGAAAAGCTATATTAGGGAAGAAAAAGGGAAACAAACAGGTAGAATTTATTATTTCAAGTAGAAGTTTGTACAAACAAAACGGGGTGGAGAAAGTAGACATTATTTAAACCTTTCTGATATTAAGTGAAGTGAGCATAAATCAGGAGAATAATATATATTGTAACAACAACTCTGGAAACACATAGCTTTGATGTCCTTTCTTTCTCTGGAGATTCTTCTTGAAGTTCTTTTTTTCTGTATGATTGTAGGTAATAGATGTATTTGTCCATCTACTGCTTAGCTTGGCTTGCTCCTCAAAGAATATTCTGTTTCAATATTCTGTTTGACTGGATAGGTCAATTAGCTATTAGCCTAGGTCAAGCAGTTCACTATGCTGCAGAGCTGGCTCCTCAGAAACTTCAACTGCTTCTATGTTGGGCCAACCAGTTTGAGCAATTCTTGAGTACTGTTGCTATTATATTGGGGCAGGTCATTTTTATGGTCAGACAGTCACTACTGAATTGGACAGGCAAATTATTCTGGCATCAAAAAGCTACTACCAGGCAAATTATTCAGCCCCTGGCCTTTTCACAAGGTGCAGAGTGTTTGTAGGATGGACCAATCCTGAGGACTCCCTGAGTTACTTCTTCAGTTGACAGTTGCCGTCTTCATCAAGCTCTAGACTCCAGCTGCATATTACAGCTCTTTTTCAACTGTAATGTTACCATGCTTTTCTTAGGAAGGACAATTATGTCTTAGCCTAAGACTGAAAATAAAAACTCACATTACACAGTGCTTACTCTGTGCCAGCACAGGGCTAAAGGCTTTTTATTAATTATTATCTCCTTTAATCCTCACAACAACATTATGAGGTAGGTGGCTATTGTTATCTCCATTTTACAGATTAGAAAATTGAGTCAAAAAGGTGAAATAATCTGCCAAAGTCACACAGCTAAGTATCTGATGATGAATCTGAACTTAGGTCTTCCTGATTATAGGCCTCAGTGCTCTATGTACTATGGCAAACTCACTTTTATCTGCTTCAGAACTCCATCTTAGTCCTGTCCTTTTCAACATTCCTCCTAGATCAGAAGTGACTTTTCTTAGTGAGGAATTACACCTTTACTTTATTGTGAAATAAGTAAAGTGGGTAAATAGATACAGACTCCAGTTAGGTCTTTTAAAGATAAATAGTTGGGACAAAGAAATTATTTGTTTTGAGACAAATTCATTATTTCTCTGCCTTCTTTAAAAGCAATAAAACTATCAAAACCTCAGGTTCCTAAAGAATAGTGTTTTCTATTTTTTTATAGTTCAGTATCTGTTTTTCTCCTGATATTCATGCTAAAACTCAGTAGATTAAAGGATTACAAATACAAGTAGAATTATTTTTGTTGTTGCTTTAGCAGATGTCCTAGGTCCTCAATTAATATAGAAGATACTGGAAAGAAAGATTCAGATATTTTTATCTGAAAGAAAAAAGAAAGATCAGTAGAGAGATAATTATGGTGGGACACATGAGTATGGAGATAATGTCCCAGACAGTATAATATTTATTGAATGTCTATTTCAGAGTACTATACTAGTTTCTAGTTAAGATTTTAAAAGATAGCCTCAAGGAACTTAAAATCTACTGAGGGGAAAGATGCCAATATAAAATAAAGTAAGAACTCATACTTAGTAACAAATTTATAGGGGAGTTTAATACTAAACCCAAGTAGATAAATATGAGAAGAAAAAATCTCTGTCTAATGTAATCTACAGGTTTCAAATTAGGGAAAAGCTTAAAAATAAGACTAGTTAAAAGTCAGTCAAACAAAAATATCTCTATGTATAATTTGATTTATATTGTCTCATTATACTCCCTAATTTAATATGGATACAAAATCTATTTAATTGCTTTATACAATAATAAAATAATATTTTTAAATGAAAATATTTTAAATGCAAGCTAATTCTTTCCTTATTCTAAATAATTTCTATTATATTTAAGTTTAAAACCACTTTCCAAAATCACATTAAATTAGCAACTATTACATTGTGATGTAATGACATGATTAAATATGTTTATCATGTATATGATATAGATATGACATGGCATAGATATGACATCATTAGATATGTCTAATCAGGTTAAATTGGGAGAGTGACCATGCCTTAGTGTGGTAACTTAATATCATCCAGAATGTAACAACTTTTTGATACCAGTCCACTGGTAAATTGCAATACTATATTACAAATATACAAATATTTAATACAAATATTAAAAGGTATTCAAAACCAACTTGCATCAGCAAATTTTGAAATCAAGGCAAAAACCAAATTAAGTGATGAACAAAACAATGACAATATCTAGATAGTGGATAAAGATGATGATGGCATTGAGTCATAGGGAGAGGGACTGACTGGAGAAGACTTTTGCTGAATTTAAGTGTATCTTTTCCCCATCTGCCTTCCAGAGTCTTCTTTTAAGATTATTAAGTAGGCTTTTGTTGCAGTAGGCCCTAGTATAATTCCCACAGCTACTCCCTGAGACAACTAAGAAGGGGAAGGGACAGTGACTATCTTGTTCAACAAAGATGGGTCTTTGTTGCAGTGGGCCCTTATCAAATTTCCTGAATTGACAAAATTATTGTTACCCCACACTTATTTTATTCAATCAAAAGGCCAAGTTATAGATGTCAATAACTCCTGAAGTAATTTTTCTTGTATAAAAGAACTTACTGATACCCTATTTCTTTATGAATTCCTTTTAGGAACTTAGTCTGCTTACTAAGCATCATAATGACTGGTTCATTAGGAATTTAGTCCACTTACTCAGCATCATAATAGTTCATTAGGAACTGCCCACTTTATGATAACAAGTTCTCTAGGAACTTCCCCTACTTTATGGCATCTTTCTCCTTATTATAAATTAGTGAATTAGGAACTTGCCCTTCTTATTATGTTGCTAATTGCTTATTATGTTGCTAAATTCATCTTATGGCATTTTCCCCCTTGTTAATGGTGACTTCCACTAGGAAGTTTAGCCCTTGTCTTTCCCCTTGTTAATCTCCAAAATCTCTTTTGAAATTTAGCCTGCCTGTCAATGACATAATAAATTTTTGTCTCTTGATTAGGAGATGGTCTAAGCCTACAAATTCATTTCAGCAAACTCAAGACATTAGTCTGAAATCCCAATATATTGGACAATACCATTAATTTACTCTGATTTTGGGGCTATTTTCTTAACCTCTTTAAAGCTTCCATATAAATATTTGTTGAAATTAATTTAATTAAGGTTATTTAAAAGGGGAAGCTTTACTTTGTTTTTCTAGTCTGAAATCCCTAGGTTTTCTGTACCATTTGATTTCTGGGCTTCTATCCAAATCCTAAAGAAAAGCATACCTACTACAATGTAATTATACCTTCAAATAGACAGAAACAGTGTGATTGTCTATTCCCAATCAGAAGGGAGCAATTTTACAACTCCTAAAGAACACAGAAACATTGTCTCTCTCAAAAGGAAAAATTGTATACAGTGATAAATGCTGATGCAAGATTGTTTAAATTTAAATGCATTAAAATTCTCAAAGTTGCCTTTAGCAACAAGTAGCTTCAAAGCACATTTTTTGAACTGCTTTAGATTCCATTCTTTTGCAGACTTTTCAGTTATCAATTCAAGCTTATATCAGAATATAATTTTTTAAAAAGATTTTCAAAGTTCTTGAGAATTTATAATATTTGGTACAAAAGCAAAACAAAATAAAAATCTCATTAATTTGTTATGTATGAGCCTCTAAAGTGAAACTGGGTTAAATTGTATTATTGTTCTAAATCTGAAAAAAAAAAAGTGCTCAAAATATTGTAAACAAAGTTTCAAGAAGGAACGCCTACTATTTAAAGGAGAAAGTTTATCTGGTTAAAAGAACAAAGTTAATATCTATCTATCTCTATAACATAGCTAATAAACATAAACCATCACTTTTTAAAGCTTGTCTTATTACAAATACAAATTATTTTTTTCTCTATTTTTGAGCCAAATTTCTGTTAATTTCTAATCAGCCTATTATTGAGTTACTATAACGAATAAAAAATGATGATAAATTGCATTTCTTCCAAATGACCTTCCCAATTAATCTCAATTAGTGGGTTGTGGGTGAATTTGAGATTCAAGTATGGAAGAAATGAAAACTATTATTGTGTTGAATTATTTTGCTCTTTGTTGCTCTTCTTCCAACTCTTTAAACTAGTAAATACAAACTCTTATTTCTCTGTTTCCTGGCTTCTTCTTAAATGAAGTTTTAGGAGTCTGCTTCACTTTAAAATAGTTGACAGCATCCCAAATATTTGAAAGGAACCCACACCATGTTCATCGCATGGTTTAAAGTGTTTGAGAGTCTAGGAGGGAAAGTATTCATCTATGAGCTGGTCTTGGCAGGTATGTAGGAAAATACTGATAGCCACATCATTTATTTGAAAGTGCATCCATGTGAAACTTTTAAATCAACACTTGCATTTGGTTATGCCTTGAAGTATTTCTGTTTATCTTTGTAATCAGTTGCAGTCCAGTGGAAGTACATGTGGTATTACAAATCAGGTTGAAAAACAGAAATTGGGTGAGTCTAGACTGTAATTAAACTGGAGCTAAAAAAAATTTTGCAAGTGAAATCCTGCATATCTTAAAAAGAAAAAAAGAAAAAGAAAAGAAAACTTGATAGAGAAATAACATGATAGACTAGTCCAAAGATGAAATTGCACCTTTGTTTAGTTATTTCTTTTAGAAGGGGAAACTACTAGGGAGCACCATAAAGCTAGATGTCTTCTAGTAATTGAAATGATAAATAGATAGGACTGGGCAAAACCAGAGGTAGTTTGGGGTTTTGAGCAGAGTACTGCATTTACAATCTCCAACTTTTCTTGCTTAATGTGTGACTCTGGCTGAAATAATGATCTTTTTTTCTCTTTTAAATAAATCTTTCTCTGCTTCTAACTACCAAGAGAATATTATGAAAACATTCAGAACTAACATTAGAAAGCAAACATAGCTGAAAACTGAGCATCAGCATTGTAGAAAGACCTCTAATAGTTGAGAGAGAACCAAAAAAAAAAAAAAAAAAAATCACTGCAACCAAATTATAAACAATACCCTTTCCTTATGGGTCTAGTGTCTAGGGATACACAATTCCTACTTTTCAGGAGGAAAAAACTACCTGACTTAATTAACATTTTTCCCCTCAGGGCCTTATGCATCAGTGAGACCAAGCCTATACTAAACCATTAGAGGATGAAAGCAATGGTAAGAGGGAAGAGAAGAATAAAAGCTTGGGGTCTGAGTTTCTATAATGCTAAAGACATTTACTGTTTTTTTTTTTTTCCTCTAGGTTTGTCTATCTATCCAACAGAGGTACTGTACCAGAGATTAATGATAAGAAGCTGAGTTAGAAAGCAATACATGTCCTTCAAATCCAAAGGAGTTGGTCAGAAAAGGCAGGGCAGAGCATATAGGCCTGAAATTCTCAGGCTTAAGTGCTCTCCATACATATTTTGGCAGCTGTGATGAGCTAGAGATAACAGAGAACTCTGCTGCAAGGCACTTCCATTCCCTGATTCATTACCCTCTCTATAAGCTTCCAAGACAGAACGCCTTTACCATTTTACTGTTATTTGAATTTATAGCCACCCATCGAGTTTACCCAATCACACATTTGTTTTGAATTAGTAATTAACTTTTAGTAAGATGGTATAGGTGCTCAAAGAGGACCAATAGCTTTGATGTAAGAGCTTGCCAAGTCCTTTTGTTCATCTGTCTGGGTATCCATCTATAACTCAACTCTTACCTGTGATTCCACATATGCTGAAGGAGCCCAACTAGTAAAATTATTTTGACCAGGATGGTCATAAATGAGGGGCCAGTAAAACTATCCAGTAAAACTATCTTGATCAGGATGGACACAAATGACAGGTCTCAAACCAATTGGCAAGTCAGGGAGATGTCCAT
This sequence comes from Sarcophilus harrisii, assembly GCF_902635505.1. NCBI lineage: Eukaryota > Metazoa > Chordata > Mammalia > Dasyuromorphia > Dasyuridae > Sarcophilus > Sarcophilus harrisii. The sequence continues at coordinate 372,508,075 of NC_045426.1, read as the reverse complement.
CCCAAGCATATGAAGGTTTCTCCCTGTAGAATGAGATGAGAATAATTTGTTCCAATGGCCAAGGAGATGGATGAAGCATGCATTTTGGAGTACTTAGAGTTTGGTCAGACATGGAAGATGAGGTCACCCACCACATCCTGGATCATCGCCAGTCATCCTGACTTTTGTCTTGCCCCTCAATTTCTATGACTGGAAGAGAAAGTAGGGCTGATGGCTGTGAAAATATGTCTCAATTAAATACAATTCACACATGAATCAAGATAACATCCTATGATGGCATTAGTCTATTCAAAAATAAAGGACAAACAATAACTCCTTATAGCTTGGATTAGGGAATTTAAGAATTTGTAACTTTCTCCTGCCATTACTGGTCACCTGATCTTCACAAACATAATATATTACTTGGTTCTCTTCTGAATGATCTCATTTTGTGCTTCCATATTTGTTCCACCAACCTTTCTGGAAAAAAAACACTATCACTTACTCATCTACTTCTGCTAAAATATAAGTGCATAGAAACAGCTAGGTGGCCTAAATAAATAGAGCACTGATCCTAGAGTCAGGAGAACTTGTGTTCAAATCCAGTCTCAAGCACTTGACATTTACTAGCTGTGTGATCCTGGACAAATCACCAACTGCTTCACCATAAATAAATAAATGCATGAATAAGCAAATGAAAATAAATATAATATACTCAAATTTCTGTTTTGTCCTCAGTCTATTTATTCAGGATGAGAGAGAGAGAGAGACTAAGGGAGGGAAGAAGGGAGAAAGAAGGAGAAGGAAAAGGAAGAGGGAAAAGAAAAAGAGAGGAGAAGAGAAGGAGAGAGACAAGAGGAAAAGGAGAGAAAGAAAAGAAGGGGAGAGGGAAAGAAGGAGACAGAACAGGAGAGGGAGAGATAGAAAGGAAGGAAGAGAGGGAGAGGAGTAGGGGAACAGAAAGAAGAGGACAGGGAGAGGGGAAGAGGGAGGAAGAAAGGGAGGGGAAGGGTGGGGGAAGAGACAAAGAAGTAGAAGGAGAGAGAGAGTCTTTGTCTTAATGGAGCTTGTGATACCACAAAACTAGACAGACCACTCAGAAAACAATGGGGAAATATTAATTGCTAAACTACATAATACAGGTGATTAGTATAATTCAATAAAAGTAGTGTTCTGATATGGGCTAGGTAATTAAAGAAGGCTTGATTTGAAGAGGCAGAAACTGAGGAGTATTTTGGAGGTTTTGAAAGATAAAGAGGAGATACTATTTAGGCCAACTAAGCTATTCATCAAACACTTCAGCTAAGTTTTAGATTCATTTGGAACAATGCAAAACCCAAAGCAGTTGCCCAAACAGATAAAATACAGAGACCCCCAAATTCCTTTAAATATTTTAAAATTCAAAGAATTATATAAAAGAGTTCTAGGAAATTGTCTGGTTTTCTTTTCTTTTTAAATTTTTAAAAATATCTTTAAAGTTTTGAGTTCCAAATTCTATACCTCTGCATCTTCTTAAGACTGTAAGTAATCAGATATAGGTTATACATGTGCAATTATATTCATTCCCAAATTAGTCCTTTTATACAAGAAGACTCAAGTAAAAGGGAAAAAAATGAAAGAAATAAATGAAAAATAACATGCTTCAGCATGTTTTCAGTCAATATCAGTTCTATCTGTGGAGGTAAATAGTTGGTTCATCATTAATCTTTTGGATTGTCTTGGATCATTGTATTGTTGAGAATAACTAAGTTATACACAATTCTTCACTGAACAACATTGGTGTTAATGTTCTCCTGATTCTGTTCATTATGCATCAGTTCATGTAAATCCTTCCAGATTGTTTCTGAAATCATCCAGCTTATGATTCTCATAACATAATACTATCTCTTTATAATCATATTCTGCAGCTTGTTTAACCATTTCCCAATTGATGAGCATCTTGTTGATTTCCAATTTTTAGTTACACAAAAGTGCTGCAATAAATATTTTTTGTACAAATAAATCCTTTCAGGCAGAGTCAAGATGGTAAAGAGGACACACATTTCTTTCTGACCTTCTCCCATGACCCTCAGACTAATTAGCCTCTGAATTAGCACTGGCCTGGCAGAATCCACAAATATTGGGAGTATAACAAATTACTAGCAGAAGATAATTTCAAAGATGGCCAGAAAAGATCTGTTTCAATCAGTCACAGAGGGAGGCTGGCCAAGCACAAGCAGGCCAAGCACAGACGCCAAGTGCTGGCATTGTAGTCCCAGGGCAGTGCACAGCAGAGAATCTACAGGGAGGAATCTACAGCAATGTTGGCCACTCTGCCCTGGCTGCAAGCCAGTAGATCAGCAGAGAAGTTATAAAACATCTAACACGAACACAAAAGGTAAATAGTAAACACTGAATTGCCAGAATCTCACAGGATCTGGCCATGCCCAACTACCACCTAGAGTGAGTTGTCATGGACTCAGCACAGCCAGCACTGACCCAGCACAGCTGCTGCCCCTGTTTGTAAAGGAAGCTTGGAAAACTTTCCGTGCCCTAAAAATAGATCTTAATTTTTAAAAAAAGAGAGAATTAACAAAAACAAAAAGAACTCTGACCATAGATAATTTTTATGGTGAAAGAGAAAAACATTTCAAACCTGGAGGAGACTAAAAACAGATTATTTCCAGATGAATCCCCAAAAGGGGATATAAGTTGATCCCCATCACACAAGACTCTCCTAGAAGAAATTTAAAAGGATCTTAAAAGAGAGCTAGAAAAAAAATGGGGAAAGAAAATGAAAACTTTGCAAGAGGATTTGAAAAAGGCAACACAAAAAAAGACTTAGTGAAATGGAAAAAGCATATAGCTCATTAAAAGATAGATTTGACAAAATGGAAAAAGAAAAAAAAACTTAGAAAAACAGAATTTGTGAAATGGAAAAAGGAAATAGCTCCTTAAAAAACAGAATTTGTGAAATGGAAAAAAATTCCATAGAACAAAACAACTCATTTAAAAATTCAATTGGACAAATACAAAAAAACAAAAAACAAAAAACCCAAATAAGTCCTTTCTTCTTCTTTTTTTAAATGTCTTTGGGATTGGTTGGTTGGTTAGCTGTTTATTTCCTTTATTCAAAGACCAAAATGATATCACTGTGTTAGAGGTAAGTTAGTGGATCCAACTGTGACTGATCAGACCAATATGAGCTTAAAATGCTTTGCCATAGGTAGGTCATAAATAATCCCTATAAACATTTGAGGTGGCTTCTTTAATTTTGGGCATCTGGCATTTTTTTCAGAGCTAATTCAATTCTGCTTTGCTCACAGAGCACAGCACCTTTTTTGATGAAAGCACACCATGCTGGAAATCCTATGCCAGTGTTTCCCATATCATACAATCAATTTTCAAATTATTAAGAGAGATGTTGAGAGAGTCTTTGTAACTCTTTTCTGATCACCTTGTAAGTGCTTGCCCTATATTTGTTTTTTTGGCAATTTTTACCTCAATTTTATTAATCTCTTCTTTGATTTTCAGGATTTTCAATTTGGTGTTTAAGTGGGGATTTTCAATTTGTTACTTTTAATTTTTTTTAAACTTTCATGCCCAATTCATTGATCTGCTTTTCTCTATTTTATTCATGTATGCATTTAGAGATAAATTTTCCCCTAAGCACCACTTTGGCTGTACCCAGTAAATTTTGGTGATTGCCTCATTGTTATAGATTTTTTAATGAAATTATTGTTCTTTTCTATGATTTGTTCTTTGACCCTCTTTTTTTTTTTTAGGATTAATTGTTTAGTTTAATTAATTTTAATCCCTCTTCCATTGTCCATATCTAATGTAATTTTAATTGTAATAATGTAATTTTATTGCATTATAATCTGAAGATGAAAAATGCTTTTCTGCATTTGGTTGTGAAATTTTTATGTTCTAATACAAAGACAGTTTTTGTGTATATACCAAACTCTGCTAAAAAAAAAAAAAAGGTACATTCCTTTTTGTTCCCATTTAGTTTTCTCCAGAGCTCTATTATACCTAACTTTTTTATAATTCTGTTTCATAATTCTGTCCTTAATGTTTTTCATGTTTATTTTTTGGTTAGATTTATTTAATTCTGAGAAGGGAAAGTTGAGGTCCCTTACTAGTATAGTTTTCATATCTATTTCCTCCTATAATTCATTCAACTTCTTCATAAATTTAGATGCTCTACCATTTGGTGGATATATATTTAGTACAGATAGGACTTCATTGTCTATGGTACTTTTAGCAATATATAGTTTCCTTCTTTATCTCTTTTAATTAGATTTATTTTTGCTTTTGTTTTGTCTGAAATCATTATTACTACCCCTGCTTTCTTTGCTTCAGGTGAAATATAACAGATTTTCCTCCAGCCCCTTACCTTTACCCTGTGTATATCTCTCTACTTCAAATGTTTCCTGTAAACAACAATATTGTAGGATTCTGCTTGTTAATCCATTCTGTTCTCTGATTCCATTTTATACATGAATTCATCTCATTCCATGTATAGTTATGATGACTAATTGTGTTTCCCCTCCATATTATTTTTGTTTATATATCCCTCTCTACTTCTCTTAGTCCCAACTCTTTCCATAATCACAAGTGTTTTACTTCTAATTACTGCCTTCCCCCATATACTCTTCCTTTTTTCAGTTCCTATGCCTTCTATTATTCCCATCCTTTTTTACTTCCTTATAGGGTAGAACAGACTTCTATATCCAATGAGTGTGTAAATTATTCCCTCTTTGAGTCAATTTTATAGCAATTGAGTAATTTGAGTCAATTGATAGTAAGATTTGCCTCACTATCACCTCACCTCCCCTATATTACAATAGCTTTTTCCTGCCTCTTTTATGTGGTATCCCATTGCATCATTCAATTTCCCTCCTCCTTTTTCTTGCAATACAGTTTTCTTTCTCACACCTTTATTTTGTTTTGGGAGGTATCAGGCCATAAAAACAATAGTAACAGAGTCTTTGTGGTGGCTGGCCCTGTAGAAAAGATCTTGTTGCTTCTCTTCCTGGGGATAAGGCATTGCTTCTGGGTCTCTCTGCTAGTAGGCCCCAAGGATGGGTCTTCTTGACCAGTCCTGGGGCAGAGATTCACTAGTGGTCAGCAATAAGATCAACCCTTATTGTTGGTGTTGGTTGGTGCTGACAATGGGAGAGCTGGGGTAGGACTTTGCTTCACTATACAGACACCTCACTTGCCTAAGGTCCTCTGGTTTCTTGGAGTCTCACTGTTGGATTGCTCCAGGCTCAGAGTCCTTACCAAGATCTCTTGCTATGAAGCTGGTTACTGCCATCACTACTCTTGACCCTTACTTCCTTCCCATCCTTTCATGCTTGGCGAGTAACCAGCTTCCCCAGTCTCAGACTAATTCTGATATGGTTTTCTAATTGTTTTAAGAGGAATTAGGAGAGCTTCAGATGACTTAATTACTTCACCATCTTAGCACTGGATGTCCTCTCTGGCTTTCAGTGAAATAATTTTACATTTTGCGATTGAACTTAAAACAAATAAACATGATTTTATATTATAGCACAACATAAACTTGCTTTAAACAATAATCTCAGTCTCAATAATAGGCCATATAATCCATCTCTTCCTATGTACATTTATCATTTTAAGAAATGGGCAAAAAAATAGAAGTATGATATTGTAGAAAACATTTCCTAACCACTTACTGTGTACAGATTCCTCTGCTAGGTATTGAAGAAGTTTAGATAAAAAGTGACCATGGGGCAGCTTCAGGGCTTCAGCCCTAAAGTCAGGAGGACTTGAGTTCAAATCTGACCTTAGACCAGTTGTTCTCAAACTTTTGTTTTCAGTACCTTTATCCTATTAAAAATCATTAAGGATCTCTCCAAAGAGTTTTTTGTTTATCTGGATTATATTTATAGACATTTACTATATTGGAAATAAAAACTATTTTTGAATTTGTAGACCCTCTAAAAGGGTTTCAGAGATCCCCAGGATTCTCTAGACCATACTTTGAGAACCACTGCACATTTAATGCTTCCTAGCTGTGTGACCTTGGGCAAGTCACTTAACCCCAATTGCCTCAGGGAAAAAGAAAGTAATCTCTACCCTCATAGAGCTTACTTGTAAAGGAACTTTAATCTGATAAATATTATATGAGTCCATTAGCAAGTTACAAAATTATATTATATTAGTTCTGAAAGGAAAATATCATTACTAAGCAGAGTGAAAGTGAACTAAAAGAGAATCTGTTTAAGTCAGATTCTAAAAATATAAAGTTATTATTATGAATCTAGGAAAGAGCCTAAGCAAAGGTCACAAGTTTAAGAGAACGTGTTACAAAGATTTCTAGTTTGATTAAACATTAAGTAGCAAGAGAAGGAATATGGAACCATCATTTTTTAGGTGATTAGTCTATCCAACACAGAATTTTTTCCCCTAAAACTGATCATATTTTTTTCCTTGATATCTTTTACTTAAATAGACATAAGACAAATATGCACATGGCTTTTTATACTTTAATTTTTTCAATTAAAAATTTTATTAAACTAATGCAGAGAAGATTAGAAGGGAAGCAATAAACTGGGAAAACATTTCTACAGTCAAAGGTTCTGATAAAGGCCTCATTTCCAAAACATATAGAGAATTGACTCTAATTTATAAAATATCAAGCCATTCTCCAATTGATAAATGGTCAAAATATATGAACAGACAATTCTCAGATGAAGAAATTGAAACTATTTCTAACCATATGAAAAGATGCTCCAAGTCATTATTAATTAGAGAAATGCAAATTAAGACAACTCTGAGATACCACTACACACCTGTCAGATTGGCTAGAATGACAGGGAAAGATAATGCGGAATGTTGGAGGGGATGTGGGAAAACAGGGACACTAATACATTGTTGGTGGAACTGAGAATACATCCAACCATTCTGGAGAGCAATTTGGAACTATTATCCAAAATAGTTATCAAACTGTGCATACCCTTTGATCAAGCAGTGATACTACTGGGCTTATATCTCAAAGAGATCATAAAGAAGGGAAAGGGACCTGTATGTGCACGAATGTTTGTGGCACCCCTTTTTGTAGTGGCTAGAAACTGGAAACTGAGTGGATGCCCATCAGTTGGAGAATGGCTGAATAAATTGTGGTATATGAATATTATGGAATATTATTGTTCTGTAAGAAATGACCAACAGGATGATTTCAGAAAGGCCTGGAGAGACTTACACGAACTGATGCTGAGTGAAATGAGCAGGACATGGAGATCATTATATACTTCAACAACAATACTATATGATGACCAGTTCTGATGGACCTGGCCATCCTCAGCAATGAGATCAACCAAATCATTTCCAATGGAGCAGTAATGAACCGAACCAGATACGCCCAGCGAAAGAACTCTGGGAGATGACTAAAAACCATTACATTGAATTCCCAATCCCTATATTTTTGCCCACCTGCATTTTTGATTTCCTTCACAAGCTAATTGTACAATATTTCAGAGTCTGATTCTATTTGTACAGTAAAATAACAGTTTGGTCATGAATACTTATTGTGTATCTAATTTATATTTTAATATATTTAACATCTACTGGTCATCCTGCCATCTGAGGGAGGGGGTGGGGGTAAGAGGGTAAAAATTGGAACAAGAGGTTTGGCAATTGTCAATGCTGTAAAGTTACCCATACATATAACCTGTAAATAAAAGGCTATTAAATAAAAAAAAAAATTTTTTTAATGAATTTTATTACCCTCTCACTTACCATCCTTTCTTTAAAACCTTTATAACAAGTATGCACAGTCAAACAAAAGAATGTTCCTTATTGGCCATGTAAAATATTAATAATCAGTTCCAGTCTGCAGCCTGAACCTATCGCCTTTATGTCAGGAACTGGGTAATATATAAATATGCTTTTGTCTATGGTATATTCATTCTTGGTATAAAAAATAAAGAGAGCTATTTAACTTTCTGTCTGACTCTTTTATTCAAGGTTTTGCTCAGGAACTACTAGTCTGATCTTATTATTTCCTACATTAATTTCTCTTCATTCATGCCAATCTAAATAACTACTTTTCTAAATTATTTCCCTCTGTTTTAAAGTTCTCCTTTTTTTTTTCTAAAACTTAAATAGAAGATTAAATAGAATATTGTTTTAAATAGAAGTTCTCTGTAGTTTTCAATATTTTCAGGGTTGAAAATGTTTAAGATGAAAGGTACCTACATCTATTAGAAATAATGTCTTGGAGAAAAATACAATTGCCTATGTAGCATGAACAAGGGAGTCCTGAGTCACCTACCTTGCAAATCTTCTTTCTAATCTGAGAAATTGCTTGAAGTTAAACTATTCAAGATTCATTATTTTGAATTAAAATGTGCCTTTCCAAATGTCCTGCTTAAAAGCACAACTTCCCCAAAGATTGAGATTGTCATTCATACCTTAATGTAAATTAGTCTGTACAGAGGTCTGATGAACTATGGTATGTGGGCCAAATCCAGCCCACCTTTTATTTTTATACTGCTACAAGTGAAGAATGTTTGCCTATCTCTGGTTTGTGTGATCACTGGTTTCTAAAACAGCAAGAGAATGGATATGAGGTTCCTATATGCTTCAGTTCAGTGAGAGGACCTTGAATAGAGAAGGGAGCAAAGAAAACAAGGTGATAGATTTCAATATTTCAATACTTTAATACATTAGAAATAAATTCACCCTATTTGCAACTTTGATTATGTAATGCTCAGCCAAGATTTTTTTCTAACTGATCCCTCTCTCTCCAAAACTCAAACTAGCTTTGAGGTCACATATTATCTATTCAATATCATCTACCATAATCATCATGAAGCATTTATTAAAGGTCCTCACAGATCTGTGCCTGATAATAATGCTGAATGACAGACAGGATGCAAAAATCCCTTGAAAGAAATAATGATGTGTTGAATTTAGCAATAGATATTTAATGGGCAAAGATGTAAAGTCCTTCAAATGGGTTCAAAAGAATCAATGGCACAAGGATAGAATAGGAAAGTTCTGGCTGGACAATACTATACTTCCCAAAGGATATACATTGGTATGTATAGAGCATGGGCTAGGACTGCTGGCATATCTGGGATGGGGAGAGGACCATATCATCTCCTTCTCTTCACACTCTATTTACATGCTTATGCACAGGGGGCTTTTACTTAACTTCAAACTCAACATGCATAATACAGCTGCCAAAAAGCTAATTCATACTGAAGCTATATTGAGAAGTAGATTGCTAATAGTAAAGTAAATTAGTTTTCCCTTATCTCTTCCCTGATCAGACCGTATCTGAAATATGTTACAGTTGCCATATTTTAGGTAGTACATTAATAAAGTAAAAAGCTTCCAAAGAAGAACAACTGGTATAAGTGAAGGGACTGGAGACCACGCCTAAGGGGATCAGTTGAAGGAACTGGGGCTATTTAGCCTAGAGAACATAAAACTTAGAGAAGGTATAACTGTCTTCAAATATTGGAGAGCTGTTACTTGGAAGAGGACTCTGACATGTTCTGTTGGTCCCTAGGAGCAATGGGATAAAATTGCAGAGGCAAACTTCAATTTAATTTAAAGATAAACTTCCTATCAATTAGATCCAAATCATTGGAGGCCTTCAAAAAGAAACTTAATGGCTATGTCTCTGGGATGTTGTAGAATGGATTCCTGTGCAGCTATGGTTTAGACTGAAGTTCCTTTTAATCTTGAAATTACATTATTTCAGTAGCCTACAATTATAAAGTCACATTGATTCAAATATAGAATCACAGGAAGTAGAGAGAGCCAATAAAACTATTAACTTAATATAAAACAAATACTGTATGTAGTTAAGTTTTTACCTAGTGGTGCTGAAGGTTTGGTGCAGTACTAAAAATTATAACAGTGGTCTCAAGCCTCTTGCAGAAGTGGATCTATTTACAGTTTATCTAAAGCCTAATGAAAAGTGATGACATATGGAGAAGAAGTGCTACTGCTTCAAGTCTTTAGTCTAGACTGTTAGGATATGAAATTAATAAAACATTTTGCATGGTGTCAGGAAGGTCTAAGTTCAAATTTAATTTCAGACATTTTCTGGCTGTGTAATTCTGAGCAAATAACTTCCCCTTTATCTGCCTCAGTTTTCTCAACTGTAAAATAGGTAGCATAACAGCCTCTACTTCCTGGAGATATTATGAGAATTGAATGAAATAATATTTGTAAAGTAATTGTCACATGATATAAGTGCTTAATAATGCTAGCCGGAGAAATGATTTTTATAATATCTCTAATAGAGTCCTCATTTATCAAATATATAGAGAATTGAATCAAATTTATGAGAATACTAGTCATTTTCCAATTGAGAAATGGTCAAAGCATATGAACAGGCAGTTTTCAGATAAAGAAATTAAAGTATAGTCATATGAAAAAACACTCTAAATCACTATTGATTAGAGAAATGCATATTAAAACAACTCATTCCTATCAGATTAGCTAAATATGACAGAAAAAAAAATAATAAATGTTGCAGGGAATATAGAGAACTAGGACATTAATGGAATTAAGTGGAATTGTTAATTTATCCAACCATTTTGTAAAGCAATTTGGAGCTATGTCCAAAGGGCTATAAAATTTGCATATTCTCTGATCCAACAACGCCACTATTAGGTCTGTATCCTAAAGAGATAAAAAAAAGTGGGGAAAGGACATATTTTTACAAAAATATTTGTAGCAGCTCTATTTGTGGTAGTAAAAACTTGGAGTGTTTATTAATCAGGGAACAGCTGAACAAGTCATGGTGTGTGATTGTCATGGAATATTATAGTGCTATAAGAAATGATGAATTGGTTGATTTCTGAGAAACCTGGAAAGTTTTATATGAACTGATGTAGAATGAAGTGAGCAGAACCAGGAAAATATCATACACAGTATTAGCAATACTTTACCATGATTAACTGTGAATTGACTTAGTTATTCTCAGCAGCATAATGATCCAAGACTATTCCAAAAGATCTAGAGAAAGAATTAATGGATTCTAAATGCAGATCAAAATATACTATTTTTCACTTCCTGTATTTTTTCATGTTTTTTTTTTTTTTCCTTTGAGTCTGTGTCTTCTCCACAATATGACTAGCAGGGGCAGCTAGGTGGTGCAGTGGATAGACTACCAGCCTTGAAGTCAGGAGGACCTGATTTCAAATCTGGCCTCAGACACTAAACACTTCCTAGCTGTGTGACCCTGAGCAAGTCATTTAATCCCAATTGCCTTACAGGAAAAAAAAAAACACCAAAATATGACTAGCATGGTGATGTTTTTTACATGATTGAAGATGTATAATATATGTTAAATTGCTTACTGTCTCAAGGAAAGGGGGAGAGTAAGGAAGGAAGGGAGAAAATTTGGAACTCAAAATTTAGAAAAAGAGAGAACACTTAAAATTGTCTTCACATGAACTTTGTAGAAAACAAAATATTGTTTAAAAAAAGAAATGTTAGTCGAGTATCAGTATGTTGACACTGGGCATGAGAAAACTTCACTCTTTCAATTATCAATTGCCTCAAGTGAGTCTACTCTCTTCTACATAATATCATTGGCCATTTATGACTCTTTTGAGCATGGTGGAGAGTGGGGAATGGAGTGGGATGCTAAGAGGAAGGAGGGACCTTCAATTCGTACACCAGCTTCTTTGGTTAATTCCCAGTTTGAATTATTTCTGGAAGTCTAGGCAGAATAAGTCAGATACTGCTCCTCTGAGCTCACTATTTCCCCAAGAGCCACTTGCTAATTTTCAAGGTGCTTCAGCATATTCTGTGGGGAAAGCAAATGCTCATCAAAATGGAGAAAAATCCTGAATCTTTATTTCCCCTGAAGCTTCTTGAGCTCTTGAAGTGCAAAATAGACAAAGAAGCTCAAATCATGCAGAGGAGCTGCTCACATTTTAAAAGGCAGTCTGAGAGTGGCAGCCAGCACTAGTTGGGAAGTAAGACACCTTCAAAAAAAAGGCAGCAAAAAAGTTTGTAGTTTATTCAGGCAGATGTGTTTATTTTAAATGTGGCTTTGTGAAGTGAGGGGCAGACAGGGATGGGGAGGAAAATTGCCTGGGGTCAGATAATGACCCTGCCCCAAGGCAAGCCTGCCTCTCTCTCTTTTGAAGTCCAAGTTTATACCAGGATTCAGGCCAGTTTCTTAATGATGTATCTATCCTTTGTGTAATCTCTGATTGATGGGACATAAAAAGAGAAGGAGAGAGAGAGGCAAGAGAGTTTATGAATTTGCCATAAGATTCAAATCACAACAGGGGCTCTGCTAGTCTCCTTAGGCATAAAATTGCACTAGATGAAGATAGGTACTGTATTTGTTGATGTTTCAGTTGCTTACTCTTTTCATTATATCTTTGCTTACTCTGTTAACAACCTACTGAACTTGCAAAATCTGACTACTCCCCCCCTCCACCTTAATTCAAATTCTGTGACATAAAGCACAGAGAAATGGAAATCTTAGCTTTTTTAATCACAGCTGTTCTATTGAGCCACAGCTGAAACTAGACTTATTTGCCTACTTTCTCCCATCCTTCCATGATATGTCCCAAGATTGTTTAATAAAATGGTTTTAAATGCTTGCATTGAATAAAAAAAAAAAGAAATTAGTGTATTAAAATAAATAATTGGAAGAAACTATTAAAAAGGTCTTACTTCAATGTAATTTAGTTCAATAAGTTTGACTGTCTATGGTCTGTGAAGCCCCATTGTTACTAAGTGCTGTGGGAAACAAAGTTAAAAGAAGACCTGGTTCCAGCCCTTTAAAATGGTTCCAATGAAATTGAGAAGGTAGATGTTACCAGGATTGTTCATATTTCATGACAAGCATTCTCATTCGCCATCAATATTGTTAAGGGAGTTGCTCCAAAATCTGGCAAAACTCCACAAATTTCCATTATCCTTAGTTTCTTTATAGAACTGATTCTGTAAAACACAGGTTCCCTTCTTTCCTTCCTCTCATGTTCACAACTCTTAATCTGGTTGACCCAGCATCTCTTTTCCTATGAGAACTTTGCTTGAGCCTCAGAACTATGTTAGACAGATAACTTTATTGGCCAAGGCTTTGTCATTGCAATCCCCACTCACTTGAATTGGATAGTCATTAGGATCTGATGCACTCTCAATCTATCCAGGTAAATAAAGATAGTGGGCTTCTGCTTCCTAGTACTCTCTTATTTTTCAGTTTGCCCACCACTCCCCTTGCTTAATAAATGGGAAGTTCTTATTGCCATAGACTCACTATGAACTTTTCTTGCTTCTAGTCCTGTTTAACTTGAGCTTCTTTCATTTTGTATCCTATTTCTTCTGAGTTTGAGTTTCCATATTTTGGATCGAGGAAGTACATATTCTCTCTCCTACTTGTATGGCATTTCTCACCAAATATTTCTCCCAATTCTGCAGTTTTATTGTTATTTTGGTCTGCTGCTTCTTCACAGAAGGAACATTATTGACAAGAAATTCTTCACTTATTTTGGTAACTCTTTTTGCTCTGTATTAGTTTATTTGAGATCAGTTGGGTCAGTCTTATCCCGTCTCTTCCCGATCCAAGGAAGTCGTGCTACTGAATCCGTGCTACTGAATCCTTTATGTTATATTAGAGACAAAACTGAGAGTATCAATGGACTGATTGACCCCAATCCTCTTTGTTAAAAGTATGTTCTCAGGTTGGCCTAATCTGTGTGTACCCTAAGAACTAAAAACCTCCATGACACCCAGTGGTGGATTTCTATAGCTCAAAGTACTCTTCCCCCATTTTGGACATTTGCCCTAAAAGCAATGATACATGAGCCATCACATGTTACAAAATATCTTGCTAGAAGGCCTTCCAAAGCTAGACATTTCTAAGATTTGCTTAATGTATACCTGTCTCTCTACTCCTTGGATGTATCTCCATTTTCCTGAAGCACTAACAGGGAAGCAATTCTTATGCTCCATAACCTTCAAATGGAAAATCTGTATCTATTATATTTATCCCCACCTATCCCCCAGTTATTTTTGTTTTCTTATTCAGTTGCTCAGTCATGTCAGACTCTTTATGATCCTATGGACCATAGCAAACCAAACCTTTTTATCCTACGTTATCTCCCAAAGTCTAGCCATATTCATATTTCTTGCTTCCATGACATTTAAATATCCTTCTCACCTTCTGCTATCTCTTTTTCTTTTTGCCTTCAACCTATTCCAATTTCAGGATCTTTTCTAATGAGTCCCTTCTTCTCATAATGTGGCCAAAGAATTTAAGCTTCAGCTTTGACTTCCCATTGAATAGTTTGAATTAATTTTTAAAAATATTTACTGATTTGATTTCCTTGCTGTTCAAAAGACTCTCAAAAGCCTTCTCTAGGACCAAAATTCGGAAGCAAAGATTTTGCAGTATTCAGTTTTTCTTATAATCCAGCTCTCACAGATATATATAATTTTGCAGACCTTTGTCAACTAGGTAACATATCTACTTTTTAGTATACTGTCCAGATTTGCCATATCTTTCCTTCCAAGAGCAAGTGTCTTTTAATATCATGGCTACCATTGCTGTCTGCATTGCTTTTTGAGACCAAGGGAATAAAATCTGACACTAATTCCATCTTTTTTTCCCTCTATTTGCCAGGAAATGATAGGTCTAGTTGCCGGATGTTAATTTTTCTTGATGTTAAGCTTCAAGTTAGATTTTATCATCTCCTATTTCATATTCATAAAAAGTCTTCTTAATTCTTCACTTTCTGCCACCAGAGCGATATAATCTTCATATCTGAGATTGTTGATATTTCTCTTGGTAACATTAATTCTGACTTTTGATTCAGCCAGCCTGCTATTTCATATAATGTACTCTATATATAAGTTAAATAATTAAGGTGACAGCATACAGCCTTGTTACACTCTTTTCCCAAAGTTAAACCAATTAGTTGTTCCATGTTTGATTCTAACTGTTGTCTCTTGATCAACACACAGGTTTCTCAGGAGACAAGTAAGACAATCTGTTGTTCCCATTTCTTTGTAGACTTGCCACATTTTTTGTGATGCATACAATTTAGAGGCTGTAGTACAGACAATAAAGCAGAAGTATATGACAGTTTGTTTGTTTTGCATGTTTTGTTTTCTGTTTTTTTCTGAAACTGCCTTACTTTTTTCCATAATCCAAAGAATGTCAGAAATTTGATCCCTTATTCTTCTACTTTTTCAAAAACCAACCTATATTTCTAGTAATTCTCAGTCTACATATTGTTGAAACCTAGTTTGCAGAATCTTAATAATAACCTTGCTGTGTGTGAAATTATCACAATTGCACAGTAATTTAAACATTCTTTGGCATTGTCCTTCTTTAGAAGTGAGATATAAAATTATGTTTTCTAATATAGTAATCACTATTAAGTTTTCCAAATTTGCTGGCATTTTTAGTGCAGCATTTTAACACATCATCTTTTAAGATTTTGAAATATCTCTTTTGGAATTGTCACCCCTACTTGCTTTATTGCTTGCATTTTTGTTTTTCTTCCCAATATACATATATTGTATTTAACATATACTTTATTATATTTAACATGTATGGGACTACCTGCCATCTAGGGGAGGTAGGGGGTAGAGGAAAGAAAGAGAAAAGTTGGAACAGAAGTTTTTGCAAGGGTCAATGTTGAAAAATAACCCATGCATATGTTTTGTCAATAAAAAGTTATAATAAAAAAAATCTAAAATAAATAAATATCTAAAAAGCTCTTGCCAATAATATTAATAATTAATAATAAAAGTAATAATACAAAATGAAAGAAGCTCAAGTTAAACAGGACTAGAAGCAAGAAAAGTTCATAGTGAGTCTATGGCAATAATGGCATTTTAAATAGACACACATTAGTGTTAGTAGATATTTGAAGTGCACTAAACATCCCAGAAAGTCTTTTGAATTATGCTAAATTGGGGGGCAGGGTGGGTGGCACATTGAGAGGGTGGTGGTAGAAAAAATGACAATTATGTCCATACTTTATGATTCAGAGATCCCACTACAAGGCATATGAAGGAAGCAGTTAAAGAAAGTTTACACATGCTTGGAAGTATTTAGAGCAAAACTCTTTTGTGCTAGCAAAGAACTGAAAACAAAACAAGCAAACATTGAGATATAGCTTAACAAATTATTGTGGAGTCTCTGAATGTAATGGAAAATTACTGCATATCTAAATATCTAAATAGACCTATTTTACAAAAAGAAATTGAACAGATCACAAATGAACTTCTTAAGAAAAAAGCACCAGAACCAGACAAATTTATTAGTTAATTTTATCAAACATTCAATGACAAAGTAATTCCAACATTAAATAAATTATGTGAATTAATAGTGAAAGAAGAGGTCCTACCAACCTCCTTTTATGTAACAAATAGGGTACCAATACCTAAACTAGGAAAAATAAAAACAAAGAAAGAAAATTATAGATCAATTTCACTAATGAACATGTATGCAAAAATCCTAAATAAATTTCTAGGTAAAAGATTACAATATATTATAAAGATTATACATTATGACCAAGCAGGATTCATACCAGGAATGCAGGGGTAGTTTAACACAAGGAAATGTATTAACATAATTGATTATACTAATAATAAAAATTATACGAATCATATGCTAATATCAATAGATGCAGAAAAAAGCATTTAACAAAGTAAAACTTTTTTTTGAAAGTATAAGCATAAATTAATTTTTCCTAAAATTGAAGAGAAGCATTTACTTAAAACCATTAGCAAGCATTATTTGTACTAAGAATAAGTTAGAAGTCTTCCCAGTACAATCAAATGTGAAACAAGAATGTCCACTGTTACCAATATTATTCAGTAATGTATTAGATGTCCTAGCAATAGCAATAATAGAAGAAAAAGAAATAGAACTAATCAGACTAGGGAATGAGATAAGAAAACTACTTTTTTTTTTTTTTTTTTTTTTTTTGCAGATGACATGATATATTTAGAAAATCCTAAAAACTCAACTAAAAAGTTAGAAATATATATCAATTTATATATTCAATGCCATTTCAATTAAATTACCCCAAAATTATTTTATGGAGCTAGGAAAAAATCATAACAAAATTCATTTGAAAAACAAAAGGTCAAAAATATCAAAGAAACTAATGGAAAAAAATATAAAGGAAAGAGGATTACAGTAACAGATCTTAAACTATATTATAGGGCAGTAATTATCAAAACTATCTGATACTGGCTAATAGAAAGCTAGAGATTATTGTAACAAAGTAGACATACAATCTATAGCAGCAAACAAATATAATTACTCAATGTTTGACAAGTATAAAGATTTAAGTCTTTGGGACAAGAATTCATTATTTGGCAAAAATTTGTTGGGGAAGCTGGAAAGCAGTCTGGCAAAAATCGGGCATTAACCAATATCTTAAACATTTATTAAGATAAGATCAAAATAGATATATTAGATATAAAGGGAGATATTACCACAAAATATGAAGAATGTAGAACATATTACCCATCAGACTTATGGATAGGTGAACAATTTATGAATAAGCCATAGACAAAGAGCATTGTGAGATATAAAATGCATAATTCTGATTATATTAAATTAAAATGGTTTTGTACAAATAAAACAAATGTAGTCAATATTAGAAGGAAAGTAGAAAACTGGGGAGAAATATTTTTATAGACAGATCTTCGGATAAAGATTTCATATCTCAAATATATAAAGAATTTTGTCAAATCTTTAAGAATGGTAAGTCATTTCCCAATTGACAAATGGCCAAAGGATATGAACAGGTAGTTTTCCAGTGAAGAAATCAAAACAATTTATAGTTACATGAAAAAAATGCTCTAACTCATTATTGATTAGAGAATTGGAAATTAAAACAACCTGGAAATATAATTTTACATCTATCCAATTGGCTAAAATGATAGTAGGGGAAAGTGCAAATGCTGGAAGGGATTTAGAAAAATTGGGACTTTAATTTATTATTGGTGTATTTGTAGCTGACTCAACCATTTTGGAGATAGGTTTGGAATTATGTCCAAAGAGTTATTAAACTACCTACACTTTTCGACCCAGAAATACTACTATGAGGTCTGTTTTCCATGATGATTATGGAAAATATGAAAGAACCTATATGTTCTAAAATATTCATCTCTCTTTGTATTGGCAAAGAGCTAAAAACTGTGAGAATGCCCAATAATTAGAGAATGACTAAATGAATTGTGGTATAAATTCATGTTTGAATATTATTCTGCTATAAGAAATGATGAATTCAATGATTTTAGAAAACTATGAAGAGACTTCCATGAAACAATGAAGAGTGAAATGAACAGAATCAAGAGTACATTGTATAAATTAACAGCAGTATTGTTTTAAGAACAATTTAGAGCAATCAAGTCATTCTATTATAAATAACCAAATTAACCTTAAAGGTCCCTTGAACCTTTTGTAACGTACCTTGGAGCACTATGAGAACTTCAACAGACTTAGAAAAATTCTGTTGAGAGCTGATATTATTTCTTTTGGGAAAAATAGATTTTCTAAAGTACAATGTGAAATAAATTCAGTAACCCAGAAGTCTTTTGGGATCATACAGGCAAAAATGTACTCAGAATTGAAACTACTGATAATATGTTTTGCCATTAATTTTTTAAAATATTCTTATAATTTTACTATCAGCTAAATTTTATTCAGGAATTGTTTTCTCTTCATTTTCCTTCAATTGACATATTCTAGGTTTCTTTACAAATAGGTAAAATAGGACATTTAAAAAACAAATGGCACAAATTCATGGTAGCAAGTGATAGGAATATCACAAATAGATGGAAAAGTTCAGGGAAAAGGCTCTAAAGATACAGTAATATAGAGAACATGGAATTTGGAATCAAGAGACTTCAAATCTTGGGTCCAAATCTTGATTCTCCACCTTTTGTTACTTGTATATGACCTTAGGCATAGTCCTTAGGCAAGTCCATTCACCTTTCTAGGCCTCAGTTTTTTCATCTAAAAAGCCAAGAAATTAAGACTATATTTTAAATATTTGTTCCATGAAAAATTCCTTTCATATCATTGGAACATTGAAGAACAGGTTGGGTTTTATTAAACAGATTTGATAAAAAGTAGTCCAGTCAGTCAACAAGCATTCATTAAGTAGTTGCTGTATGTCAGTCACCATTTCTAAGTACTAATAGTTCAAAAAGTAAAATAAATAAATAACGTAGTCCCTGCTCTCAATGAACTTACATTCCAATGGGAATATAAATTACAAGGAACAGCATGAGCAAAAGCTCAGGGGCTAAAAGTACTAGGCAGAGAAAGGAAGATTGGGATGAGATTGTGGAAAGCCTTAAGCATTAAGCTAAGAAAATTGTATTTTATTCAGTAGGTAATAAGGATCCATTAAAAAGTCATGAAATAGAGGGGAAAAAATAGTTACTTTAGGAAATAATTATTGATGGTGGTAATGGTGATGAGTATCAGTGATGATAATAAAGAGGAGGAGAGTGATGTTGATGGCATAAAAAAGCAAGTATATTACCTGAGACAACTTTTCCTGAGTTTCATCCTACTATCTGGGAAACATGTAGGTATTAGGCAGCCTGAATAATTCGAGGGACTAAATTCGAGGAAGGTCTAGGCCCTGAAGGAAGAGACATGAGAAACTATCTTTTCCTGTCATTTTAGCCAATCTAAGAGGTATGTAGTGGTAACTCAGAGTTGTCTTAATTTGCATTTCTCTGATCAATAATGATTTGGAATACCTTTTCATATGAGTAGAAATAATTTCAATTTCTTTATCTGAAAATTGTCTGTTCATATCCTTTGACCGTTTTCCAATTGAAGAATGGCTTGATTTCCTATAAATTAGTCAATAAATTAGAGTCAATTCTCTATATATTTTGGAAATGAGGCCTTTATCAGAACCCTTAACTGTAAAAATGTTTTCCCAGTTTATTGCTTCCCTTCTAATCTTGTCTACATTAGTTTTGTTTGTACAAAAGCTTTTTAACTTGATATAATCAAAATTTTCTATTTTGTGACCAATAATGATCTCTTGTTCTTCTTTGGTCACGAATTCCTTCCTCCTACACAAGTCTGAGAGGTAAACTATCCTACATTCTTCTAATTTATTTATAATCTCATTCTTTATGCCTAAATCATGAACCCATTTTGATCTTATCTTGGTGTATGAATGTCGGAGAGGATGCAGGAAAACTGGGATACTGATGCATTATTGGTGGAACTGTGAATGGATCTAACCATTCTGAAGAACAATTTGGAACTATACTCAAAAAGTTATCAAACTGTGCATATCCTTTGATCCAGAAGTGTTACTACTGGACTTATATCCCAAAGAGATCTTAAAGGAGGGAAAGGGACCTGTATGTGCAAGAATGTTTGTGGCAGCCCAATTTTTTGTAGTGGCTAGAAACTGGAAATTGAATGGATGCCCATCATTTGGAGAATGGCTAAGTGGATTATGGTATATGAATGTTATGGAATATTATTGTTCTTTAAGAAATGACCAGCAGGATGAATACAGAGAGACTTGGAGAGACTTATATGAACTGATGCTAAGTGAAATGAGCAGAACCAGGAGATCATTATACACTTCAACAACAAGAGTATATGATGATCAATTCTGATGGAAGTGGCTATCTTCAACAATGAGAGGATCCAAATAAATTCCAATTGATTAGGAATGAACAGAACCAGCTACACCCAGAGAAAGAACACTGGGAAATGAGTGTGGACCACAACATAGCATTTGCACTCTTTCTGTTATTGTCTGCTTGCATTTTTATTTTTCTTACCAGATTATTTTTACCTTTTTTCTAAATCCAATTGTTCTTGTGCAACAAAAGAACTGTATAAATATGTACACATATATTGTATTTAACATATACGTTAACATGTTTTACATGTATGGGACTACCTGTCATCTAGGGAAGGGGGTGGAGGGAAGGAGGAGAAAAGCTGGAACAGAAGTGTTTGCAAGGGTCAGTGTTGAAAAATTACCCATACATATGTTTTGTCAACAAAAAGCTATAATAATAATAAAAGAATTGCATAAAAAAAGAAGACATGAGACATAGTGGGAAGAAAATATTAAATATGATCAAACTCTCTATGGATTCCCAGAATGTAAAGTGAATAGGAGAGCCAAATTCAAATTCAGCATATTTTTATGAGTATCTACTATATGAAAAGCACAATTCAAAGCACTGCAAGAGATACGGAAATAAATTATGGAGTCCATTGGAGGAAGGCTAGGGCAGTACATAGTTCCAACTTATACACAACAACAAACAATAATATAAATATAATTTATAGTATTATATAATAAATGATATTATATATGAACTCATAAATGCACAGTGATGAGTTCCTGAGTAGCTAGGAAAAACTAAACTCCTCTTCCCTTCATAAAAACAAGGCTTTCCAGCCTCCCAGAAAACAATTCCTTTCTTCTATTGGAACTTTTTTCTTTCTCAGAAACTTTCTTAAAAACTCACTTTCCTTTCATTGTATGGTTTTCTTTCAAACCTGGTGTTGTGCCTAAATAGTTATCTCTCAGTACTTGCTTAATAACCTCTGGGGTATTTTTTTTTTTTTTTTTCTGTCATACATCTCAAAGGAATCTGGCATATATTTTTTTTATCTTTTCCCTTTAGGGCATTTTTATATTAGTTAAATGAATGGCTTGAAACTCACAGACATATAGCTTTGATAACTCCAACTCCAATTTGCTATGGCATCATTACATACATTAAAATCACAGAGAAAAACTTAGAGATTGTTGAATCCAATCCCCTCATTTTACAAATGAGGAACTTGAGTCTGAAAAGCTTAAATTGTATTACTCAGGGTCACACACAGAGCAAGAAAGTGATTGGGGTAGGTTCAACTCAGCAAAAATCCTGACTCCAAGCCCAGCATTCTACACAGTAAAGTTACCTCATTGCCTCAGATTTATAAATTCTCAGTAATTTAAGTTTCCTCTCTTCCCAATCTACTGGATGCACTCAAGTAAACAGAATTGGCACAAATCCGGATGGCTATTTGGCTTTTAATAGAATGTCACACATATAATGAGAAAACTTAAATCAATACTGCTACAAGAGATAAGAGTTCTAAAGGGGCTGGCCACTCCTTTCCACATGACAACTGGATTGGGGGAAAAAAAGAACACTACAGTTGTTTTCCATTTGATTCTCTCCTCCATTGGAGAAACTTGGAATGGAAGAGACGCTGAAAGCAAGTTCTGTGGAACAGGTTCCTGATGACAGGGGAGCATAGAGGAGAATTTCCATCTCAGTCTTAGCAATGTGTGTGCCTGGAAACCAGTTGGATGCAGGCAGAAGCTGGATTGTGACTTCCATTTTCCAGTACTCCAAGTCTGAAGATTTCTTTTCAGAGGTCTTGTCGTGATAAATTGAAAACTGTTCAAGACACAACTCAGCTCACACCATAAGGACCTTTTTTGGGCCACTATCTTATCTCTATCTCTGCTATTCTTCACTCTTTTCAAGTCCAAGACCAATGAGGACTTTTACTAAGTTCCCCCCAGAGCAGACCTCCGATAGAATTCATCTAGCTCCCAGACATCCAAAATTCTCATTGTTCTGCAGAAAGAAGCCATAGAAATGATAAATACAAAAATGGGCCTCAGTATTCAAGAGGAGGAAAAGACAGTTTCTGACTGGGGAGAATGGAGAAGGCTATATGGACAAAGTGGCATTTGATTGGGTACGATTTTATCAGTCTTTGGTGGATCCTTATTGCCAGTAGGAAAGTTTTTCACAAAATGATTCTATCCTCCTTTTCCAGCTTTATTGCACATTATCCCCTTAAAGCAGTCTACATTCAAGTCAAATTGTCCTCCTCTATGTTTTAAAATTGGCATTCCCTTCCCTTTTCACAGATTGCACTACATCCCAGGAATGAAGTCCTTTTTCAACTCCATCTCTTAAAATTCTTGGCTTTCTTTAAGAATCAACTCATCTGCCATTTAAAAGAAATATTCTCTGATCCCTTAGTAACAACTCAATGTTCTTCTTCACTTTAAATTGTCTTATATTTGCTTTTCTGTTTTTAAATCTAATCCTCCAGTAGAATATAACTTCCTTGAAGTCAGAGACTTTTGATTTTGTTTTTGGATTTATGTAGGAGTACATTGCAAGTAAAAGACACTAAGTATTTATTCCTTTATTTGATATGAGTTATGGGAAAAACCACATATATGTGAAGGCAGATGAGAGAAGGAAAAGTTCATAGATTGATGAGCAATGCAATTTATTTGGAACATTGAAGAATATGAAGGACAGTAGGTATAGATTGGAAATATGATATTGAGAGACGAATTCTAGATGAAGAAGTTTATTCAGAATCCTGAAGGATCCTGGAAGGTTTTTCCTGGTCAGAGCTGTATTTCAGGAAGGTTAATTCATCAGAAAATTATAACATGATATGGAAGTGTCAGAGATCCTTAATTTAATAATCCTGACTCAATTTGTTAATCAAGAGTCACCTATGAATTAAAAAAGATAGGTTGTACTACATACTAAAGACTGGTGACTTTTAAAGGGGGTGCTCCAGTCAGTCTGTGATTTCTTTCAAAAACACAGATCATACAGCCTTTTATTCACCATGAAATTTTCAACCATCATGTCTTGAATCAAAGTCTTTGAGCTGTTGTAACCTCCCACTTCGGGGCTACTGATTGCCAGGGCCATACATACCAATCTTCCCCAGATAAACATGGAAACTAGGCAATGTTAAGGTGCCAGTCTTTATTTATTGGTAATCTCAGCAGGGGTTAGCAGGAAGCAAGAGCAAGTGTATGTCCTCTGTCTCTCTCTCTGTACTTCTCTGAATTTCTCTACTTCTCTGTTTCTCTCCGCATTCTTCTCTTATGCCTATGACAAAGCTGGCCATTCATATTTGCTCTCCTCTGGGACTACCCCGTGCTTAGCCCACTCAGCACTGTGGAGGTGGATCCACAGAAGGGAGACACCTGGAGTTAGTGCTGCGTCCTAAGAAAAGATCTAGCTTAAGAACACACCCCTCGCCATTTCAAAGAAACACCTGTAAGACACAACCTCCTGCCTCAGAGGCCAAGCCCCCTTCTACCTCCTGGGTCCACCTTACCATCTGACATGGCGTACATGGCAATTCTCAGGAAAGTTTCTAACATATCCCCCTTTCTGTTTAGCAGGGCCACTAATATAAACAGCTTTGATATTAAAAATATAAGAATATATCTACATATAAAACATAGGCTTAGAGTTAAAAAAAAAAAAGTACAAAGATGCAATAAAGGGGATAAGAAGGGAAGTATGTTTGAGATTTATCTATGGCAAAGGAATGAAGGTTTCATCTTCTGTAGATACTTCAGGCTGACAAGGAGCATATAGCTGGCCCTACCCAATGGGTCCGGACTGAAGAGGGGAGAGAAGTGACTTGTAGGCAGCAGTAGCAGCAGCATCCGGTACCAAATACCAAGATCAAGTCTAAGGTGATTTCAGGTTGACCAAATGGTTGGTATTTCTGGAATTCCTCTGAAATCCAGTGGCCTTCCCCATCAAGACCTGCAAGACATAAATATCCCAGCCCGCTCCAGAGTATTAAGGTTAGACCTTGCCAGTGTCCTTCCTTGTCCTTTCAAGGGACTTTTTGAATGTTCTGATGCTTTATCCACATCCACCCGTCTGGCTCTCTAACATACTACAGCTGTGTCACTGGGCATGATCACGGGCAAACTTAGACCCTGACCCATTTAGGCATTCCTGCCTTCCTGTCTCTCAACGAGGCTGTTGAACCTTCCCTTGCAGGGCCTGACAATCCTCACTTGTAACCTCTCTCTCAGAGATTACTGATTGCTAGCATACCTAAACCCAGGCCGTCTGATGTCTCCAGCCACTGCCTCATGAAGCAGTGGTTCTTGTTCAATAGAGCACCTGGACACAGGAGCTTGTGAGCTCAAACTTAAAGACACTGGAGCCAACATTCTTACATCTTTTTATCATTTCTTCAAGGCTTGCATCCTTATCCAAGGAGGACATGGCTTTCTGGCCGTGGGCGTTAGTATTCTCTCTAGCTGATTTCCTGATAAAAAGAGCAGCTGTTTCTCCTTTACCTACTAAACTCTCAACAGCCACCTGTAGGCCAGCCACAAAATCAGGGAAAGGTTCTATCTACTGTTGAAGGCTAGGAGAGCCTGCAGCTCCTTAACATATGGAGATTCAACCCTATAAGTGTTAACTGCCTCTTTCAATTCCTTAAATTTCTTCCACTCTAATGGGGCCCATGTTCTTTCTTGGGGGCCATCAAACATGCCAAATCCTTGCTTCCTGGTTCTTTTCGTCTGCTGCCCTCTGTAACATACATCCTAATTCTGCCTGTAAATCTGTCTACTTCCTGCTTCTTTCCCCACTGCCTCTTCCTATTATGTCACATTTACTTTTGGCTCACTTTAATCAGTATTAGGGTCTTGTCTCCCTTTTCATGATTGGGCCAGTGGAACTCATGAGTCCCTGGCCAAGTCCATCCCTGTATGAAGATGAGCCGATCTTAGGGTCTCGTCTCCCTTCCCATGATCGGACCAGCCGAACTCATGAAGTCCCTGGCCAATCCTGTCCCTGTTCGGGTGCCATTTGTAAACTCCCACTCCGGGGCTACTGATTGCCAAGGCCATACATACCAATTGTGCCCAATACACATGAAAACAAAATGATGTTAAGGTGCCAAACAGCCTTTCTTTATTGGTAATTTCAGCAGGGGTTAGCAGGAAGTAAAAACAAGTGTATGTATGTCTCTGCATTTCTCTATCTGCATCCCTGAATCTCTCTATATCTTAGCCTCTCTCTACTTCTCTCTGCATTCTTCTCTTTCGCCTATGACAAAGCTGGCCATTTATATTTGCTCTCCTCTGGGACTACCCCGTGCCTAGCCCACTCAACACTGAGAAGGTGGATCCACAGAAAAGAGACACCTGGAATTAGTGCTGCGTCCTAAAAAAAGATTTAGTTTGAGGACACATCCCTCACCATTTCAAGGTAAGACACAGTGTCCTGCCTCAGAGGCCAAGCCCCCTTCTACCTCCTGGGTCCACCCTACCAGCTGACATGGCATACATGGCAATTTTCAGAAGGAAAGTCCTTAACAGTTTTGCTTGGTTATTATCTTGGGATGAGGGGCAATCTTTCACAGTTATGGAGAACTAGTCTTAAAGCAGGAACACTTATGTTTAAGTTCCACTTGTAATATATATGTGAGATCCTGGGAAAATCACTTAATCTTTCAGCGTTCTACACCAAAACTTCTTAAACTGGAGAAAACCCTATGCATATGTTTTGTAAATAAAAAGCTTTAATAAATTTTTTAAAAAAGTAAATGGAAGTCAAGAAATGGAAGAAATCAGTATAGATTTCTTTCTAAGCAATTTGTAGTTATAAGTAGATATATGAATTTCATATCCAAATTTATATAATACCGTACATATGGTAGCAAAGGAAGGATTTTTAAGCATAGTAGAAACCTAGATATATTTATAGGCACTAGGAAGCTGCTACTAAAAATGAGAGAGAGGTGAAGAGTGGTCAAAAGGGTAAATTTCTGTTAGAGGTAGAAGGCGAAAGGCCAAGGACACAAGGAGACACAAGGACAAAGTCATCTCTTTGTCAAAGGGTGACACAAAGAAGAGAATAGGAGATGCTCTTGAGGAGTTTTATGGTTGAGACCAGGGAAGAATAGGAAATTTATAACATATGGTCTCTATCTTTTCCTAAATATTTGAATATTTGAAGAGTACAAAATAGAGGAAATCAGAAAAAAATTGAAGAGTTGTCATGCAGCAGTGGGTTCAGAGTAGGGAACATAAATTTGTGTTTCTTCAAAAAAATTTTGATTTTATTCATTTAATAAAAATAGATTTTTTTTTCTTTTTCTTTTCTCCTCCAACATTGGAAAAGAAGAAGAGAAAAAACCCTGTAACAAATGTGCAAAGTTAAAAGAAATTTCCACATTAGCCATGTTCAAAATTATGTCTCACTTTATAATTTGAGTCTATCATTTTTTTTTTTTTTTTTGAGTGGGACACCATGTTTTATCACTGTTCTTCTGGAGTCATGTTTACTCATTGAATTGCATTGATAAGCATTTTAACTTTTCAAAATTATTTTTATAGTTTTGGGTTAACATATAAATTGTTCTTTTTGATCATTTATTCATTCACTTCCTAGATTTCTCTGAAAAAAATTTTTTTTATCATTGCTTAAAGCATAAATACTATTCTATCATATTCATTATACCATAATTTGTTCAGTCATTCCACAATTGATTTCTAGACTCAGTTTCTAGTTATTTGCTATTGCAAAATGAATTGCTACAGTTTTTTGTACATATGGATCTTTTTCTTTTTTCTATAATTTTTTTTTTTTTTTTTTTTTTTTTTTTTGGCTAACGGCCTTGTTTCCAGGACAAAGGATATACATGGTTTAATGAGTGCAGTTCCAAATTGCTTTCCAAAATGGCAGTACCAATTCACAGCTCCACAAATAGTACAATAATGTGTTTTCCTGCAGCTTCACCAACCTTTGTCATTTTCTCCTCCCTCCCTTTTTTTTTTTTTGCCAATTAGATTAATATGAAGTAGAAATGTGTAATGGGCTGAAGCTCGAGTTGATGCACTGAGGTTCCTAGCA
Organism: Sarcophilus harrisii; assembly: GCF_902635505.1. Taxonomy (NCBI): domain Eukaryota; kingdom Metazoa; phylum Chordata; class Mammalia; order Dasyuromorphia; family Dasyuridae; genus Sarcophilus; species Sarcophilus harrisii. The sequence continues at coordinate 372,480,412 of NC_045426.1, read as the reverse complement.
CGTCCAGCTGATTTTAAAATATGTGGTCATCACAGAAATGCATTTTGTATTAAATATTCTATCCATTACTAGTCATCTTCATTTACTTAATTAAAATTAATACAGAACTTTTTTATATAAATATTAAGAGTTTGTGTTTCTTCCTTTGAAAATTAGTCATATTCTTCAATCATTTATCCAGAAGAGAAAGGTTCTTCAAGAACACAAACATATAAGGAACCTAGGTGGCATAGATATATGATTTCCTCTAGCACTGTTCAGCTGATTATGTTTAGGAAGAGCGAAAGTACAGAGGAAGTGAACCTGAGTTGGGACTGGCCTGATATAAAGGGGTGAGAGAACAAGGAGAAAAGGAATCAGAGCCAGAAGATAGTGTGTAAGAGAACAGGTTAATCTCTGGATAAAGGTATGAAAAGGAGATAAGACCAGAGTAGGTGTGGCGAATTGGGAAAAAAAAGGGTGTGCAGAGTAATGCCCAGTAGATTGTAAGGATGAAGAATACATTCTAAAGGAGTGGAAAAATGGGAAGATGTAGTCAGAGGAATTTCAGAGTTTGAGATTCTGCAGGTAAAGTGATTATAAATAAAGATGAGATCAAGATTTATCAGTCCTTGTGTGTATAGCTGAGGTGGAGTTCAGGTGAAGAGGTTGATGAATTGAGAAATCATTGTTCTAAAGAGGACCTTAAAATATGTTAAAGTTCCCCAGTATTTTGACAGTGGTTGAAGTAATGAAGAAAATCATGTGTTATGAGTCATGTGTTGATGCTCTTAAGAAATAGATATCTGCATCCAGGAGCTAGATAGGGCTGGGTAAATGAATGTGGTAAGCCTCAAAGGATAAGGAGTTGCTCATTATTATCAAAAGTATAAGGATCTAAAGGTGGTAGTGAAGTAAAGAATGTCTACTTCTCGTCTAAATCTTGAGAGGAGATAGGGTGGATTGGGATGCTATATCTTTTAGGGGTTTGGTGAGTACAAAAAAAGTGAAAGAGAGGGTCATTAATAACAGCAGAAGGCACAACAGAACTGGAAGGCAGAGTAAGATAAGGACTCAGGAAACGTAGGATTAGGATAGATGGGCATTAGGAAAAGAAGAATGTTAAACTGAGAAACTTTTTTTTTTTTTTTTTTACCTTGAGATTCCCTGATTTTAATTTGGGTAAGGGTCACTGTCCCCCATACTGATATAAAGGCAGGAAAAATTCCTAAAAAAAAAAGTTTAGCTGGGAATTATATCATAGAATGGTAGGATACCAATGGGTGTAAAGGAGAGTGGGGATAAAGGAAAATACTAAGGTACAGGTAGGTTCTTTTATAGAAGAGAAATAACTAAGAAATAACTAACAATCATAACTTGGCCTTCTGATTGGCTACAGTAATTGTAGGGTTTGTCAATGCAAGGAATTGAACTAGGAATTCCAACCTAGCTGCAATAAAGGCCTACTTAGGATAGCAAAAAGGCCTAATCAAAACCAAAAGGTCCTTTTAAAAAGATATTGGTGTCAGTATTCCTCCTTGCTTGCCTCTGGGAGTAGCTTGGCTTCCAGATTATTTACAATAATTCAGCTAGCTTCCAAGGACTAAGGACCTCTTCAGTACTACTTACTATGACCATTTTACAGTTGAGAAAACTAAGGCATGACTTGGCAAGGGTTACACAGCTTGTTGATATCTGAGGCCAGATTTGAACTCAGGTCTTTTTGACTCCAGATCTAGCACTTTAACCACTATGCCATTTAGTACCCTGGGTTCATATCTTTAAAAATATCTCCATGTTTGTTGGAGAAGAAAAAACTTTTTTTTAAATAACTTTTTATTGCCAGAACCCATGCCAGTATAATTTTTTACATTATCCCTTGCACTCACTTCTGTTCCGATTTTTCCCCTCCCTCCCTTCACCCCCTCCCCCAGATGGCAAGCAGTCCTATACATGTTAAATAGGTTACAGTATATCTTAGATACAATATATGTGTGCAGAACTGAACAGTTCTCTTGTTGCTCAGGGAGAATTGGATTCAGAAGGTATAACTAACCCAGGAAGAAACACAAAAATGCAAACAGTTTACATTCATTTCTTAGTGTTCTTTCTTTGGGTGTAGCTGCTTCTGCCCATCCTTGATCAATTGAAACTGAGTTAGATCGAGAAGAAAAATTTTTAAAAAGAAATAAGTAGAAAATAGAAAACAAGTCAAAAATGAACCTTACAAATTACTGATCAATGAATAAGTCAGTTATCATTTATTAAATACTTTATAATAAGTACTTGTTTTAGCAGCTGAACAAAGAATAGATGAGAGGCAGGCAGACCCAGCAGCAGACTATTGCAGTTGTATTGTTCTCTTGTTTGGTTTCCTTGGGGTCTCTGGGAGCAGCCTTTGTTTCAGTTCAGTAATCACCACACGAGTAGCCAGGAGTTAAAGTCCAAATCCTTTATTGTCTCTTTCAAAGTCTTGTCTCCTTTCCTGGGGCCCGGTTAGCTTTTCTTAGAGGCCTATCTATCTCTCTCCCTGATTCAGAGAGCTTGAGCTCCTGCCTTCTTCTCTCCCCTCTGAGTCTCTCTGAATGAGTGCTTGCTAATGGTCCTAGGTTAAATGCTCTACACTGAGTATAAACCAATCATTATATCACTAGGAAACCATTATTTGTTATAAGATTAAATCAATCATACTGAACCATGCTAAACCAGATAACCATTGTCTTTATCAATTCCACTTTCTTAGCACTTTGTAAGAATCCTTTGTTTCAAGTTCAGAGTTCTGACCCATAACAGTAGTAATTCAGGTTTGAGGTGCTGCGCACCTATATTAGAGTAGTATAACTGTCAGAGACATATTCAAAAGATGTGAAGGTGAAATTGGCTGGTCTTGGCACCAAATTGAATAAATGGAGTGAAAGATGGTAATGTTTCCTTGGAAGCCTGAGAAACTAGGAGGTTGATATTGCCCTCTATAGTAATAGAGAATATCTTCTCTATTACAGGCAGTGTTTATGAGGAAAATAATCAGTTTGATGAGGTCCTGAATGGTGGGTGTGATAAGCCTAGAGAAACTTGAACTGATGATGAGGCTAGTGGTAGTGAAGAGATGTGACGTGTCATTTATATGCTCTCCCAAATAATCCATTTTCAAAAAAACCTTCATTAGAAACTACAGTCCCCTTTAAGTTATAATTACATCTTTCCTCCTTTCTTGGCCAAACTCCTTGAAAAAGTTATCTGTACTTGCTGCCTCTACTTTTCTCACTACTTAATATAGTTTCTGACCTCATCATTTAACTGAAATTGTATTCTCCAAAGTTATCAATGGTTTCTTAAACGCCAGATCTGCTTTTTTGTTTCTTTCTTTGTTTTCTTCAGTCTTCATCCTTCTCAACTTTCTTACAATATTTGATACTGTTGACCACCTTCTCCTCTTAGATACTCTCTGGGTTTTCCTGACATTACTCTCTCTGACGGTTTTCCTGTCTAATCACTCCTTCTCAGGCTCCTTTACTGACACATCAACCACATCATTACCTCCATCTGTAGGTGTTCCCCAAGGTTTTGCCCCAGGTCTTTTCTCTTTTTCTTTTATACTTTCTCTTGTGGTAACTTCAGCAGATCCTATGAGTTAAATTCTTATCACTATGCAGATGATTCTTAGATCTAAATATTCAGTCTCTCCCCTGAGCTTCAGTCTGTTATCAATTGACCAGTCAACATTTCAAACTGTCTAGGAGTCATTTTAAACTCTATATATTTAAAACTGAATTCATTATCATTCCCCTGAAACCAGAAATCTTAATTTGTGAATTAAAAAAAAAAAAAAAACTATTACTATATGGTTATTTTTGTAATCCTATATATTTTATTTTATGTACTTTTTAAACACCATATAAGTAAGTAAATAAATAAATGCAAGACACTACACTAAAAACTAAGAATCAAGAAAAGTTTCAAAATTGATTTTTCAATTTTTCAAAACTGATCTTTAAGTGAAACTGAAGATTCTAAGAGGCAGATAGGATACAAGAGTATATTTCAAATATTAGGGAAATGTTTGTGAGAAGGCATCCTGGCTAGAAATGAAATGCTTGAATAGTAAGGTTAATTTGCCTGAAATTATAGAGTACATGAAGTAGGGGGAAGAAATATTTATTTAATATGGAAATATAGTCTGGACCCAAATTGTGAAGATCTTTAACTGTCTTACAGACAATAGGGAACCAGATAAGATTGATACCAGACAAAACTTAGAACAAAGTACTAAAATGAGACTCTAAAAAAGATTCTCAGTACCACACATGTTATGCCTCAGTTTCCCTGAGTTATTATGCCCTGAATAAAATTATTATAGCCCTACTCTTTTGTTCCTTTCAATTAGGACTGAGGTCTTGAAATACCCCTCAATTATAAAACTCCAAATGCCTTATCTCACGTGCTTGCTAAGATAATTACCCCTCTTTTTGAGTATTGCCCCTCACCTTGCTGTCTTCTGCCCTCAACCTCCTTATCTTGACCCCCATCCTGTCAGGACTAAGTTATTTATGATCCTTTCCTGGAATTATGGCTTGTCTGCCCACCCAGTGTCCTAGCTCCCTTAACTGCCTTACTCAGGCCATATATCCTGTGTCACTAAAACAAAAACAACAAAAAAAAACCTATAAAAGGTCCCTGCCTCAATTGCGCAGAGTTGAATGATTTTTGAACATGAGTCCCATTAGACCAGCTAGTTTAAACTCTCCACAATTAAAATATTAAAAACCAATTTCTGTCTTGCCTCAGTTTCTCCAGCATTACAATTGTCACATAGTAAATAAACTAATTTTAAATGAATTTTTTTTAAATTAACAAACATATATTTTTTTCCCTCTACTGAAAAAAGAAAAACAAAACTCATAACAAATATGCCCAATTGGAGAGTGGCTGAAGAAGTTGTGGTATATAAAGGTAATGGAATGTTATTGTTCTATAAAAAATGTTGAACAAGCTTATTTTAGAAAGGCCTGGAAAGGTTTACATGAATTGATGCTGAGTGAAACAAGCAGAACCAGGAATACATTGTACACAGTAACAGCAAGAATGTTCGATGATCAGCTATGAAAGACTTGGTTCTTCTCAGTGGTTCAGTGATTTAACACAATCCCAATAGATTCGGACAGAAAATGCCATCTGCACCCAGAAAAAGAACTAAGGAGACTGAATGTAAATCAACACATGCTATGCTCACTTCTTTTTTCTGTTTTGTTAAATCTCTCCTATGTTTTTCCATTTTGCTCTGATTTTTCTCTACCATCATGATTCATAAAGCATTGTGTTAAAAATAAATAAAATCTGTCAATAAAAAGTTATTATAATTAAAAAAAGGTGTCTGTATTAGTGTTTCTAATAAAGACTTCATTTCTAATAAATAAATAAAAAATAAGCTTAAAAAAATGCACAAACAAAACAAATTTCTATATTAGCCACATTTTAAAAAGTCACATTCTACATATTTAGTCATTCATCTCTCCACTTAATTAAATTCCTTTCAATTGAATCTCATCTCTTACCCTCAATTTTTATAACTTCAATATTCATACTTTGAGTACCTTAGCCTTCCAATTATTCAATTTTCCTCTATTACATGATTTCTTTTTTTTCATTCTATCTCCCCACTGGAGAGAGTGATCACTTTAGCTCTTACCATCTACTCAAAACTATGCCTCCAGACTTTTGAATCTTCAAATTGTTCTCTTCGATCACGACCTACTGTTCTTCCATATCGCCTGATGCCTTACTCTTTTTTTAAAAAATTATTGTTAGTACACACTGCTTTATGCATCATGTTGGGAGAGAAAAATCAGAACAAAGGGGAAAAATCGTAGAAGAGATAAAAAATAAAAACAGAAAAAAGAAGTGAACACAGCATGTGTTGATTTACATTCAGTCTCCTTAGTTCTTTTTCTGGATGCAGAAGGCATTTTCTGTCCAAAGTCTATTGGGATTGCTTTGGATCACTGAAACCACTGAGGAGAACCAAGTCTCTCTCATAGCTGATCAGGGCAGGGACTTCGTTACATACTCACTCAAAGGCCTGGACCATAACCTCTTCATCCCTTACATCTCTTCCACAGAGTCCTTCTCTTTTTTGAGATGAAACTCAAACACAAAAAGAAATGGTGATTACAAAATTTCATTTATTTGTTATTTAATTGAGAAGCAAATTGGGAGATGGGACTAGAGTTTGCACTGAAGTATCCGCTTAATAAACTCTATAAAAGAAGCTGGAATAGTCAAAGGGAAGGAATCTTTCTGGGAGTGTGTAAACAAAGTCAGAGATCAAACCTGTGATTTCTGAAAATTCTGAAAATCTTTTAACAAAGAGTAAGATGGGAAAGCTAGTTTGCTTCCTGTTTGATGATATATGGGTGTCTGAAATTCCATTTTTAGCCTTTATTTGGGGAAAACAGCTGGTACATTTGATTGTCTTAAATTCAACACATCCCAAACTCACCCACCTTCCTAAAGTCGTGTTACTATAGGGAATATTCCCGTATCCTTAGTCTACACGAAGCCTTTTTGATGCCCTTTTAATGCGGGTGTGTCCCTTTTATTGAATATTTGCAATGTATTTGCTTGGGTATAGCTGTTTGCATCTTGTTTCCCCGATTTGACAGTGAGCAGGGCCAGTCTTTTGCCTTGGTTTGCATCCCTAATACTTGGCAGGGTATCTGGTATACAGTAAACGCTTAATAAATGCTTGCAGATTGACAGTGCAGAGCAAAATAATAGCTTCTCTCTGCGAAGGCAGGATAGCACATCACAGACCTAGAAAAGGCAAGCCTGCCCCCTCCCCCCCCTTCCACGTATGACAACTTCCGGGACGCTGCTTTCCCTTAAGCAAGATGACAACCGAACGCAGGCGCATGCGTGCCTCTGCTCCCCGCGAAACATTTCTGCGACGCGGGGTGAGGGGGGCGCTCAGGTTCTCTGAGTTATGATTGGTTAGAGTCGGCCCAGGGGGCGGAACCGGAAGAGACTACACAGTGTTGTGGTACGGTGCCCTGTTGGATCCTGCCTGCCCGGGTCTGAGCTTCGGCGCCATGGGGGAGGCGGAGAAGTTTTACTACATCTACAGCTGTGAGCTGGACATCAACGTGCAGCTGAAGATGTGAGGGCAGCGGTGGGCAGGGCTTGGGATAGGCCTGAGTGGTTGGGCCGGGCCGGGCCGGGCCGAACTGCCGCTGGGGTCCCCGGGGAGGAGGGGGGCATTGCCCGGGAGCCTGCGGCCCGAGTGTCGCTTTGCATGCCCTGCAAGCTTCAGGCGGGGAGCGAGCAGGCCTGGAGAGGCGCCGTAGGGGGAAGAGGCGAGACTGGGTTCTGCGCCCCGTGCGAAAGCGCTCGTTCTGCCGATGTCCGCGTCCTCACCGCCAGTAGCTGGCGTTTGGGAAGTGCTCTGTGTTTGGAGAAAGGCGTTCTTATTAATCGCACTGGCGGATGCAACTGAGAATAAGAGAGGTGAAGTGACTCGCGCAGCGTCTGGCAGCTAATCAAAGTCCGAGGCTATCGGAACTCGGCGTCTGACGCCAAATGCGGCCCTTGGTACTTTGCCGCCCGGCTGTCTCTGAAGTGAACTCGGAGCGGTTGTTAAAAACAAAACGTAAAAGGAAAAGCTTTGGTACCGTCTTCTATGGGAACCCTTTCCTGATCCCTTCTGTTGCCTCTTGGGGATCCTCACGCTTTCTAAACAGGGGGCCAGTTCACCGTCCCTCAGACTGTTGGAGGGCCGGGCTATAGTAAAAACAAAAACTTTGTCTGTGGGCCTTTAAATAAAGAAACTTCACAGCCCTGGGGGAGGGGGATGAACGTCCTCAGCTGCCGCATCTGGCTCACGCGCCGCCGTCGTTTTAAGGACCCCTAAAATATGAGTTTAGATTACTTTATACGCCTACCCCCTACCTACCCCACTCAGTAGAATGTATGATGTCATCTTAATGATTGGCTCTTTTTTTTTTTTTTAATAATAGCTTATTTTTCAAAATACATGCAAAGATAGCTTTCCACATTCATCCTTGCAAAACCTTGTGTTCTAAATCTTTCTCACTTTTCTCCACCCCCTCCCCTAGACAGCAAGTAATCCAATATATGTTAAACATCATGTACACTTTTTCTTAAAGATAAAAGACTGTGATTTAATTGGTGTAGAGAAGTATTACTTCTGTCAATGTAGACCAGTTGCCACTTTGCTAATTAATTAGTAGAATCGGCTGGATGCTTTGAAAGGTTAAGATACTGGTTCAGGATCACACAGCAAAAAAAATGAGTTAATAATTGTGTATTAAGTGCCTACTAGGCATTGGATGCAAAAATAAAGGCAAAATGGTCTCTGGCTTCAAGAAATCTATTCGAATATAGATAAATACAAATATAAATACGAATATAGATAAATACAAATATAAATACGAATATAGGTAAATACAAAACAGGTAAACATTCTAGGAGTAATGGAGGAGACTGGAATCATGTTATTTAAGCTGATTCACAGAGGAGACCAGGCAGAGAAGAGAGGGGGATTCCAAATATTGGAGTACCCATTTCTAAGACATAAAAATGGGAGATCCCATGTGGTATATTATGAACAAACAGTAAGAAGAAGTAAGAAGAACAGTATCATTGAGATTTTAAAGGCGAATAATGTTTAATGAGAGTGGAAAGGGAACATCAGAGCAGTTTGGGAAGAAGTTTTTAACGCTGAATGGGAGCTTTTATTTATACTAGAGGTAATTGGGAGCTTTATTAAGATGGGACCAGCTCTTCCTCATTATGTAGCCAACTTTTTATAAGCATTATATACAGCTATTTTGTATAAATAATTTGCTAAATTTGGTAAATGTGTGTTGAAGTAGATGTAAAAGATTTGATAGATTTAGTTTGAAATTGAAAACATTTTTCGAGATATATTTTGAGAGACTATAGAGAAGTTATTATTAAGCTAGCCCCCTCGTTATTAAATTATGCCATCTGTTATTACCTCTTAACATCAAGGCAGCTTTTAATTAATCAATAATTAATGTGTAAGACATTGCTAGGACAACACATAGCTCTTGCTTCCTGTCTTGTTCTTAATGTATACTTACTATTTTTCAAGAAATATTGAAATAATTTTAGTATGCACAATTTAGTTACCTTTCCCCTCCTTCTTATTCCCTTGACAACAATGCTAAATAGATGCTGTCAGGCACAGTGAACTTATCTTTTATAGTTTCTAAATATTTTTCATCATTTTCCCTTCCTTTTTGTGGTATTTGGAAATGAGTATAGGTTGACCAGAGATTTGTTTAGGAGTCCTGTCCAAGTCAACAAGATTTGCTTATGATTTAGGATTTAAACCCTTTTAACAAAGAGTAAGAATATCCAAATAACAAGATTATTTGATTATGGGGTTGGAATGACTCTTAGTAATCATTGAAACACTTTGTTTTGTAGATGAAGAAACTGAAGTTAGATAGGTTTTATGACTTGGTATAATAATGATTTAGTGACTTCTCTTTTATGGAAGAAGTTACAGATCACATGAAATGTAAAAATTTCCTGGCCTTTGAAAAAGTCATTCATGTTGGGTTGGGATTTGGAGATAACCCTGCGATTAGAAATTTAAAAAAAAAAAAAAGAAACTTTTAAAACTTGATTTATTTTTTAAGCATTTATTGACAGCATTGTATGAGGAATTCAGTCTTATGCAATGGAGAGCCAAAGACACAACAAAACAACAAAACTGCCTTCAGGGAGTTTACATTCTGTTCTCTTCTGTTGTTAGAAGTTAAAAGGTCTTTAAACTGGTTTACCTGACAAGCAATTATTGAACATTAGCTGTGTATAATAAAAGCACTGAGACATTTCCCCCTCCCTAACATCCCAAAAGTATTTGCTTTCAAGAAGCATAATTCTTTCAGGGAAAAACAGCATGTATTCACATAAATCAATTTAAAACAAATGCAAAATAATTTTCTAGAAGAGTATTAGCAATTGTGAGGAAAACGAGTAAATCAGAATAGATCCTGTAGTTGATCCTGAACTGAGCTTTGAAGGAAACTAGAGATTCTGAGCAGCAGATAAGAGGAGGAAAAATATTCCAGTGACAGGGAACAACCTGTGAGAAGATAGCAAGAGAAAAGCTATGTGGGTAGACATCAGGCAGGCAAGTTTGCTCAGAACATGATATATTTAAAAAGCTTTAAATGCTAAAAAGGAATTTGTATTTTCTTATAATGGCATTAGGGAGCCACTGGAATTACTTACGAGTAGGGGATTACTGGTCAGAGCTGTGTTTTAAGCATATAAATATAGCCACTTTGCAGGGGAGGAATTTTTATTAAACCAATTTCATATGTAGTTTTAATAAGTCCTTTCAATCTAAGTCACTTCTCATTAATGTTAATAGTTTTTTTTTTTTTTTTTTTTTTTTTTTTTTTTTAATGATCATCACATTCCTAATGCATTGTTATGATTCTTTTGCTTTCAGAGGAAGCCTGGAAGGAAAGAGAGAACAAAAGAGTTACAAAGCTGTCCTAGAAGACCCTATGTTGAAGTTTTCAGGATTGTACCAGGAGACCTGTTCTGATCTTTATGTTACTTGTCAAGTTTTTGCTGAAGGGAAACCTTTGGCTTTGCCAGTGAGAACCTCCTATAAGGCTTTTAGTACAAGATGGAAGTAAGTATTTGTTTTTTTTTTTTTTTATGTTGTGAGATTTTGTAGTCCCATTTTTCTTTTACTTGTTAGATGTATTTTTAGCTGACCTATAGAGAGGAAATTCTTAATTAGATGTCCCTTGACTTTTATGGTCTAGAAATTCAAAGTTTCTTACCATGATAGGATAATATTTTAGTTATATTAGAACTGTCTTAAGAATTGATATTTAAGTATATTTAGTATTGAATGTATTAAAATAAGGAGATAAGCATTTTGGATTTTGTTAAAACAATACAGAAGCATTCGTCCTTCAGGTAGATTTTTTTGTGCCTAATCCATATTGTTGAACACCACCTTGGAACAGCAAAAACCTGGGCTGTATCTGTCTCAGTCAGGTATGAGACTTATATATGTGGTGTTAGATCTCTGTCTATCCATTTTTGTTATAGTTCTTTTTTTTTTTTTTAATAAAGTTCAAGGACCTTTATCATCCTGAAAGATGCCATTTCTTTTGTATAAGAATGTGGTTTTGGAAACAGTAAAATGGTGGTATAGTAGATGGCATACAGGACTTGTATTAAAGAAAAACTTGGGTTCAGTTCATGCCTGATACCAGCCAAGTGAGTCTTAGTGAATCACTTGATCTTCTCTGTGTCTTAAGTTTTCTCATCTGTATAATGTTGAGGTTGCATATGATGGCACCTTAAATCTATGATTCTCTAACACCCTTCTGCTTTTATCATTCTGCCTTATATTTGAGCCCAGAGAAAGTTTTAAAAAAAAGTTCACTGTACTGTAGTTTGAACGAGTACTTTTGAAAACTCAGTTGTGCAATCATCATGCAAAATACTTGGTCAAAAAGGCAAGGAATTCTTTGGCTTTCAGAAGGATTAAGAAAAGACAATGAAAATTGCCTTTTTTTTTTTTTATCTGCTCTTTCCCTCCTATTTAAAAATTAGTAATAGGAGTATTACTAGGTAATTACTAGTAATAGGAGTAAAAAATAGTAACATGTAGGAGTAACAATTTAGGGAATAATTAACAATTAATGGGACTTAGTCCAGTAGTCTGAAAGTAAGATATTTTATCTGATGTGATTACAGTCAGGATAAAATTGTATACTGTTAGAATGATTGTACTTTAAATTATGAAGGGGACAATAAATATTTTAGCAAACTGAAATGCACTTTAAAAATTTTATTCTTTGAAAATTCATTCTATTCTTTGATATACTTTGCTGATTCATGAGAAGACAGAAAACCACATGTTAGCATTATCTGTATTTTATTGAATTTTTATTTATTTTGTTAAATATTTCCAAAATATCTTCTAATCTTATTGTGGGTATACTGCCCAAGCAGCATGTTTGATACCTGTTAGGTCAACCCCTTCCTTCACTTTACAAATGAGAAGTTTGCCTAAGATCTCAATAGCAATTTGTGACAGAGTCAGGACTGAAATCTTAACAATCTTTCCATGGTGCCATTTGTGGGGAATTCATATTCTGTGAATACTTGTTAAGAGGGATGGTGGAGGTGGGGAAACCAAAACATTATGCATACTTTGATTTTTCCAATTAGAAGGTAATTTTTAGTTTGAGAATATCAAAAATTCCCAGGTTTTTCTATGTGATTAAATACAATAGGTTGCATATTTATCATCTAGTTCTGCCCTTCTGATTTCCAGAAGCTCTGTTCTGTAGTTTTTAATGGGTATAACCTAAGAGTTGAAAAAGGAGGTTTCACTTCTTGGCTTTGTTGCTGATGTGTTCTTTGACTCTAGTCTAGTTAATTAACCTCTCTGCAGTTTGCCTCATTGGAAAAAGAGAATAATGCCTATTATTACCTTTTCAGCCTGGCTTACTGTGTAGGTAGAAATTAAATGAATTCACTTAATTACTTAAGCTTATCTGTAACTTTGAATGATTTTCTGAAAGTATGTGCATTATTTTTTAAGAACTGCTCAGAGACCATTTTAGGTATTTAGCAACTTTTAAGAATTCTCCATAAAATTGACAGGTAGCTATTATTATTTCTGATGTTTTTCAAAGGCTGGTGGTATATACAGCAATTAGTAGTTTGTTGTTGTTTTAAATTCCATTTGCATTTAAATAAATTGCAGGATATTTTCTTTTCTTACCAGTTCTGACTGTGAGCCAAATTTCCTTTGTATTCATTGCGTAGCATTGGGATATGCCCCTATGAGAATAATTTTGTGTGAACAGAAGCTTTTTTCCCCAAATCATTGAGTGTGTCTTCTGTGTATTACTTTGTGATTATAGTAATCACTTGCATGGTGTCCTTTTGGGACTGTGGAAAGCTTCTGCTGATTAGGGGAGTTCTAATTATCAAATGATTCCAGTGTGAAGCTTTAATGTAAAAGGATACTTGTTAGAGAGAAAAAACATTAAATTTGGAGTCAGAGGACCTGGATTTGAATTCTAGGTCTGTTCTAACTCACAAACTGGGGCAAACCTCTTTATATTTTCTCTGATGTCCATTTTCTTATCTTTAATTGTCAATCACAATGCCTGCTATGAGTGATTGGGTTATTGAAAAAGGCAAATGAGATAATGTATATAAAGCACTCTTTAAATTATAAAGCAGTATATAAATGTCAGTTATTAAAGGGAAGAATAGAAGGTAAGAAAAGACTTAACTTTTTTTTTCTTTGCATTTTTAGGAATAAGTATCCTTGGTAAGATTAATATATGTGAAAGTGCTTTGAAAATAAAAGATATAAAGTTATTAATGTTAATTAAATGAACATTTAAGAAAAGAACATGTCTCAGTTAAAGGAACAGTACTTGTCCAGCTGTAATATTTCAGTAATTACTAAAGCAATACCCTACATATTATGAAGGAGAAAGATCTTTTCTTTTTCCCTTTTATGGTGTTTCCTACATCTTTGTGAAAGTGCTGTGAATCATAAAATAGCCTGGTAATCATTTACCTTAAGAAAGATTATTTTTTATTGTATTTATATTTTCTCTGTTTTTTATTTTGTTGGGTTTGTTTTAATTTGCCTTAAGTTTGATTCTTTTTAGCCTTGGCCTGTTTTTTTTTTTTTTTTTGAAGGTCAGTTCTTTGAATCTTTTCCTATTTATAGTCAGTTTAAGTGAGAACTCAAAAACTAACTATGCAATTTCATTTTATAGTTGGAATGAATGGTTAAAGTTACCAGTGAAATATCCTGACTTGCCTAGGAATGCTCAGGTGGCTCTGACAATATGGGATGTATATGGACCTGGAAAAGCAGTCCCTGTAGGAGGGACAACAGTCTCGCTCTTTGGAAAATATGGGTAAGTACTTTCTTTGCCTTACCCTCTGTCAAAATTTTGGCTCTCCTGTCACAGTCTTTGGAGAGGAATGGTACTTTAAGGCCCAGCATGTGCCTTAGTTGCATGCATGCTGGGAAATGGATTCAGGCTCAGTGCATTTCCTCGTTATTCACAAGAATGAGAAATTACTGAGCCAGAGGTATGCCTCCTCCAGAGTGTCATTGTTTCCCATTTTCTCCTACTCAGGAGGGCTTTGGTTGCCATGGAAAAACAAATGCAAAACCCTATATTACTTTCTATATCTTATTGACTGACAGCCCTTGAGAAAGTGATAAACAGTCCTTTAGAACAGGCTAAAAAGATTTTGGCAGTAGTAGTAACCATCTCTCTGTATTTTCCCCACCCTAACTTTTTAGAAGAAAAACATTTTGCCTTTATAATCTTTGTGTAATCAGTAAGCTACATATATCATACTGTGGTTTTTGTACAAGGACATTATTTTAGAGCTTTCTTTCATTTTTTTAAAGCAGTATTAGTATCTTATTTCAAGATTTATTCATATTTATTCAATGTTAGAATGACTTTGGACAGTTGGTATAGGGCAAATGATTTTATTGAAAAGAAAAACTACTTTATCTTCCAGATAATTAAACCAAAGCATTTTATTATCCCATTTAATAATATCTCTAAAATATGAGAATGCATTTTTTGTTTTTCATAGAGATGTAATTCTGTCATAAGAACTAAAGAAATGAAAGAAGTTAATATTAGACAAACTGAACCTATCCATTACAGTTAAGTTAACTTAACTTAATGTAAGTAAATTAAGTTAAGTAAATTAAGTCATTGAGGCTTTCTAAATCATATTTGCCTTTTCTCTTGCCTGGCAGAGGTAGTTTGAGGAACAGTTGAACAGTTCCTAATGTTTGTATAAAGGATGCTGAACAACTCAACCTACAGATTCAAATGATACCTTTGGTGGCTGTACTAGTTCAGAAATGTTTGCATCATATTTCCCCCTCTTTATTCCTGACTATTAGGACTGCAATGCTCTTGCATGGCATTGTCAATATTGACATTGCTTTTGTGTGACATTATGACATAGTGTGGGTGCTATCTCATAACGGCATTATGACATAGTGTGGGTGCTATCTCACTATCTCATAACCCAATGCCACTCTGGGATTGATATTTAACTACAATGCCATATATACGTTTGGGTAGCATAGTTTCTTATAAATTTCTTTTAAAAGATGTCCCTAAAACATTCAGGACACTATCAAACAATTAAGAGAATTTAGAAACATTTTTTTGCTAATATCTGTGTGTGTGAGAGAAGAGAGAGATACATTGTGTTTCTTTTTAAAAAGCTGGTTTCCTTTATTAATACTTATTTCTTTACACTTCAACCACTTTGACTTTAGCAGTTTCTCTTCCATGGCTGAGTGTTCAAGCTGAAACAGAGCTTCTTAGTGAACAGCTTAAGAATTACGAGTCTAATTTATCAAGATAAGGCCAGGATAACTTATTTGCCCTGAATGTGAAATGATAGCTTGGATTATCTCTAAGCAGCCAAAGAATAGATTGATCTTTCAGTTGAATTGGCCTAGAACCAGAGGCAATCTGCAGAAGATTTCTCCTGCAGATGTTGCTTCCAAATGTGAATTTTGAAGTTAAGAGCTGTTGCTACCATAGGACAACTTGGCACTAAGAATTGGAGCAGCAGCAGCAGCTGTTGCTGGAGGCTGGGCCTGAGTCTGGAGGAGAGCCCGCCTGCTGTGCCTGTTTCTCTGTCCTGCCTGGTAAATTTAATTTCCCAAATGGTCACATTGCTGTGTTCTTCTTCTGGCATGCCACCTGGAAACTGGGAAGCTCTGAGCTGAGGCTCCATTAGTGTCACAAGAATGGAGATGATTTGAGTTGATCATTTTCAGTCACTTGGCATAACCCTTCCCTCCTCAACATAGGTGACCCTTAAATCACTTGGTAAATCAGCTTGCTGCCAAATATGTGTATTTCTTGTTCACTTGAGTTTAGCTAGTCAGAGTACTCAGTTTTGAGAACTCTTTGTTATTGTATTTACATTTACTGGTATTCTTTATTTCGGTTTTATATGGCACTGATAGGCTTTAATTTCAGGTACAATAGCAAATCCTGTTTATTGTATGCTATTGCAAAACATTAAGGAAGCATTTATGTAAATCACAGTTCTTGTTTCTTCTCCTCTTTTTTTTTTTTTTTAAAGATTTTAACTAAGGTTATATATCCAAAGGTTAGAATCCTCATCATCACTACTTTCTTTGTTGGACCTTTTAAGCTCTCTGAGATAGTCACTATACAGAAATTTTTGTAGGATCAGACATGATTCATTTTCTTGTGGAAATCAAATGTTAGATGCTCATTTGTTTTTTAGAACTTGCTACCTAAGATCTTGCATTATTACTTGAACATTGTTTTCATATCTAAAAGATTCCAAGGAAACCATTTTAGTACTCTTTGGGAAATACATTAATAAATTATTGTTCCATTGTAACAATAGTTAAAATGCAAGGCACATATATTTATATCTATGACAGTGTCTTTTTAAGAGAGGCAAAATGTTTTCGTGGAAAGAATACTACATTTGAAGTCAGAAAACTTAGATTAGAATCTTAGTTTTGCTACCTATTAGCTGCTGTATAACTGGACAAAGCAGGTAATTTTGCCGATTGCTTAATTTTCTGAACTATAAAATAGTGATAAAGTAATACCTACTTGAGCTAATTCACTGAGTTGTTGGAAACCACTATATAAATGATTTTTTTTTTTTCTGTAGGAATACTTAGCAGTAGATATTCTTAGAATGTAGGATAAAATAAATTTTAATTATTTAATAGTATGTAATGTATCTTTTTGAGAATATGTATCTTTTTTTTCAAAAGTACAAGATATAAACATAAAAGATGCCATTTTCAACCTACCTAGCATTTACAAATGCTTTGAGGAATAGAAATCACATATGTACCAGAATGAAATTTTTCTAGCATTTAAGGTGATTTACAACTTTAAATTGAGATACATTTATAAGTTATCAGTGGTTGAAAAGGAAAGCAAACAAGCGTTAAGTTAGTAGTATAATGTAGCAGTCTAATAATCATCCAAAGTCCTTTGAATTCTGCTTACCAGCTTATTCCATTGGTAAGTCTAGTTTTGGTATAGCTTTTCAAGTGGAAAATGATAATTAGAAAGGAATAGGTGCATTCCATTTTAGAATAAATATTCTGAATTTAATAGATATTTCATTATTTTATTAGAACTGTAGCCTCATCTCTGGCATTCCATTTGTAGGTGTGAAATACAAGCCAACTGTGGCTTTTTAAAAATCCCTTTTGGTTCTTATCCATTTTCATGTCCTCTGAGGATTTATAGAATGATACATTAGGAGCTTTCTGGATAGATAAAAATCTATTTAAAAAATATTTTGCAGATATCAGAATTAATACTTGGGTTGTCTGTTATCCTTCATTCATGGCACATGAGTGGTCCACAGACTTCTAGTCATATGTATTTATCCTTGGATTTGGGGTGAAGTTTGATAAGATGCACCATCTTTTTTGGGGGGAGTTGGAAGAAATATGTTTAAATGACCCTAATTTCATATTTATTTCTTTCAAAAACTTACCACAATGATATTTCAGAAGATCCATGATTTCATCTGACTGGATTTTTCCTTTGCTCACAAAGTTCACAAAACTTTTGCACCTGAAAGTAGATATTTTTCATTAGCTGCTATAACTAAAAAAAAATCATTATTTAGTGGTCTGCCTTGGTGAATACTTCCTTGTTGCAGAAGAAAAAGAAAGCTCTTTATTTAGTGAGAGAATTTATTTTTTCACAAATAGCTATAAATTAAGCACCTTGTATTTTCAGAGCACAGTTATTTAGTTGCAAAAGGAGACAAGACCCCTGTTCTCATGAATTTCCTTAGAATCTAATTAATGGGCAAATATTTTGCATTTTCATTTCATCCCCTTTAACCATGATGCTTTTCCATTGGGAAAAAATGTTGAACTAGATGACCCTTAAAGTCCTTTCCTGCTGTATGATGCTGTAATTGTATGGAAAGAACTGGATTTGGAATCAGAATCTGGTTTGAATCCCAGGTCTGTTACCTGTGTAATGTAGGCCAAATCCCTAATTTCATCAGGCCTTAATTTACCAATTTCTAAAAAGGAGTTTAGATAATTTTAAGAATTTCTCTATGGTAAAATGCATATAGATTCCCTTTCTGTCACATATACACACATGTATTCTCTTTCGTATTATCCACGTCTTTAGTTTTTAAATGAAATATCAGTGCCCATAGAGGGGGAAAATGGCATGTGAAAAACTATGACTGTTACATGATTTGTGATTGCTTTGTTAATTGCTTTACAACTCACTGTGGACTTAAAAGCTTGGCAGTAGAGACGCTCATTTCTTCTGTGTGCTTAGGAATCTAAACTTTGCCATAATCAGCTGCATTCATTTATTTCCTTTACTGATACATACCCCCTTCCCTTAGCATGTTCCGCCAGGGAATGCATGACTTGAAAGTCTGGCCTAATGTTGAAGCAGATGGATCTGAACCTACAAAAACTCCTGGCAGGACAAGCAGCACTCTCTCAGAGGACCAGATGAGTCGATTAGCTAAGGTAAAGAAGAAATAATTAGAACAGGTGGGAAGCTTTTTACTATGTCTTGCTTCAAGGAATATTATTAATTCTAAGACACTCTTGAAAATGTGGGCAAAGGTGAGAGAACTTTTGTTAATCAAGAATTACACATTAGAGTCTTCTTCCTTGTTTGTTACTGTATCTTTAAAGATGCAAATGTTATAGATTAGATACTTATTTTGGTTTTAGAAAATAAAGAAAACTCCTTTTTCCCTTACAAAGATGTATTTCTTTAAACAAATAATTAGATTCTAAATTACTTGTAGTAAGTTGTATATTTAATACTGCATCTCATCATTATTCTTCAAAATTAGAGGAAAGGGATTATTAAATAACTTTTAGCTCTAAGATTCTAGATTTTAAGTATGTGTATCCCTAGCACCTAGTACAGTATCTTGTACATAATAGGAATTTATTATTTGTTGAAATGATTTTAAATCAAATAGTTGATTAAATGTTTACTTAGTGTTTACTCCATGTATGTAAGTCATTGTGAAATAAGTGCTCTTAACTTTTGTTTGGGAAGAAAATTTCCACAGACTAATCTGCTAGCATGTTATTTTTATATCCTGTCATTGGTTTGGATGACTCTTTTTGTCTAGAGAAAACTTCTATACCAGGTGTTGTTAAAGTAGTTTTTCAATCTGGTGCTTCAAGGTTAATATGGAAGAAGTCTTAATCATGAAGAATGAAATCTTGAATTGGCTAGTATTTGTATTTCATCTTAAAATTTTTGTTGACTACTCCCCTTAATTGCATTTCTCCTTTATATAAAATGATACCACAGCTACCTAATGATTGAGCATTTTATTTAATATACTGTTGTCAGTTTTAAAAATTTGGTTGTCAGCTTGCCTTTTTGAGGCAAACATTTTTGAGATTTTGTTCATTCTTGAATAAGAGGGATTGAAAGTTGTGAAGCTATAAACATGTCCGCCTTCTCTTTCAGTGATTTATCATGGCAATAAAATAACTTTTCATTTAAGCTATTCTATGAGTCTTTTATCAAGCTAGCTAATCTTGAGTTTCTAATAGAAAACTCATTAGAGTCAGCTCATTTATTGCCTTCAGCCACTACAGTGTGAACAAGGTTGATTCTCAAGTACAATGAGAGTATAGTGTATGTTGAAACAAAATCTCTTAAGTTGTTTCTAGAGATATGGGCAAAGTTGTAAATCTCAGGTCTTTGAAGGGAAAAGGACAAGGAAGAGAAATAGATTGCTTTATAATTGCCCTATTAATCCACTTTGTTTCTATATTAAAAGAATTATTTAAGCTCTTGCATAAAATGTTCCTAATTATTTTTGATAAAAGAATTTGTATTAATTTATTATAACAACCAATAATGTGACTTTTTCCCTTCCAGCTTTATTTACAGAATGCAAATGTTTATGTTTCTGACATGGTTCTATTGTATGTATAGATTTTTTTTGTTTGTTAATGGAGTTTTAACAATATATAATCAGACTTCAAAATTTTGACTCTGATGTTTATATGGTAGCTTGTTTACTTGTTGTTATTATTATACTTACAAATATTCTTAGTTTATGTATCATATTAAAATTTGTATGGTAGTTTAATACTTATACTTTGAAATAGTCTTATTTTTATGTATAATGGTACATTAGAATTATTACAAATGATATATAAAAAATAATTAGAACTGGCTAACTCTTGAAGACCTTTGGGAAATTTACCCATTTCCTAAATTAGTAACAGTCTGAATTTTATATTGGATATTGTCAGGTGCCAGTGTTGTAAGAGAACATGTATAATACTTGAATTAATACTCTTGATTATCTCAGAATCCTTCGGTGATCATTAGGTAATATATTTTATACTTCATTTTATTATAAGTCTATAAAATGGCAATGAATACAAACCCACAGTCAACCCTACTCTTTCCCCACACACATTTTCTGGTGCTGATTGGAGTCATGAACTTGTCAATATACCTTATCCCCCTACTTGTAGTATGCTTTTTAAAAAATTTATAAACTGATTGAAATTTTTAGATTATGCTATAGTGTTTTGCCCTTCATTTTTATTCAATGATGTACCCTAGAGTATAAATTTGAGACTACCAAAAGCAGTATTTCCATTTTTTTTTTTTTTTTTGGCTGAGGAATTGGGGTTAAGTGACTTGCCCAGGGTCACACAGCTAGGACATGTTAAGTGTCTGAGGGAAGATTTGAACTCAGGTCTTCCTGACTTCAGGGCTGGTTTTCTATCCACTGTGCCACCTAGCTGCCCCTCAGTAATTACATTTTTAGGGGAAAAAAATTTCATGAATGAAGCATGACTGAAAGATTTGTTCTCTCTATTTGAGGAATATTTCTTGGCATTTTTGACCAACTGTTTCATTGGCTCTTTAAAATATATATATAAATTATGTTTGTTTTTTTTACCAGTTACATGTAAAGCAGTTTTTTTTTTTTTTTTAACTTTGAGTTTCAAATTCTCTCCCTTCCTTTCCATCTCCCACCTGCATTGAAAAGGCACATGTGAACTTATGCAAAACATTTCTATAAAAGTCATGGGACAAGAAAAAAAAAACACCATACATTCCCTCCTCCTCCTCCACAAAAAAACAAAACAAAACAAAACCCGAAGAACAATAAAATTTAAAAAAGGTATTTCAATCTATATTTAGACACAATAATTTCTTTCTCTAGGTATAGGTAGCATTTTTCTTTATAGTCCTTCATAGTTGTCTTGGATCACTGTATTGCCAAGACTAGAAAAGTCATTCATAGCTGATCATCCCACATCATTGTTATTACTTTATGCACAGTACATTTCACTTTGCATGAGCACATGGAAGACTTTTGAGGTTTTTCCGAGAGCATCTTGCTCATCATTTCTGTAGCACAATAGCACAATAAATTCCATTATAATCACATATCACACTTTATTTAGCTGTTCCTCAATTGATGGGGTTCCCCTCAATTTCTAATTCTTTCACCTGAGAAAAAAGCTGCTATAAATATTTTTCTGTGTGTAGGTTCTTTTTCTCCTTTTAAAAAATATCTCATTTGGAATACTTGCCTAGGTCAAAGAGTTTGTATGACTTTACAGCCTTTTAGCCATAGTTCATATCTTTTGATCATTTATCAATTGAGTAATGGTTCCTTTTTTTTTTTTTTTTTAAATAAATTTGACTCGGTTCCCTACACCCTTGAGAAATGAGGCCTTTATCAGAAAAAACTTGATTTGAAATTTTTGTTACAATTACTATTGCTAATTTATTCCCTCCCATTTATTTTCTCTCTCCTTTCCCTCTGTCCCTTCTTAAAAGTGTTTTGCTTTTAATCCACTTACCTCAATATGTCTTCTTTTCTATTGTCCTTCCCCCTTCTCATATCCCCATACCCTACTACTTTCCTGCAAGGTAAGATAGATTTTTATACCCATATTGAGTATGTATGTTACTTCCTCTTTGAGCCAATTCTGATGAGAGTAAGTTTACACATTCTCCTTCTCTTCCCCGTCCCCCCAACCCCCTCTTGTCCCTACTGGAAAAGCTTTTTCTTGGCTCTTGTAGAGAATTTACAGCATTTCACTTTTCACTTTTACTTTCTCCCAGGAAAGGAAACTGCTTTTTTCACAGTTTTCTCTGTCCTTTTAAATATGTGGTCTTATTTGTTTTTCACAATAAACCTGTTAGGCAAGTATTAGTCCCGGGCTTGAAGTTAGAAAGTCCTAGTTAATGTTACTAGCACTGCCACCACCACCACTACTACTATAGCACTTTTAGAGTGCTTTACAGTTTCTGAAGCATCTTAGAAATATTCTCCCTTTCTATCCTATAGCAATCCTGAGAAGTAGGTGGTATTATTCTTCCCTTCTTACAAATGAGGGAACTGAGGTTAGCAGAGGGTAAGTAATTTGCCCAGGGTCATAATAAGCTAGTTTTTATCTGAAGCTGGATTTGAATTCAGGTCTTTCCAATCCTTTGGCAGCTAGGTGGCTTAATGGATAAGAGTTCTGAACCTTGAATTCAAATCTGGCCTCCCTCAGATATTTAATAGCAGTGTGATCTTGGGCAAGTCACTTAACCCTATTTGTCTCAGCTTCTGTAAAATGAGCTAGAGAAAGAAAAGGCGAGACTATTTCATTATTATTATCAGTGTAAATCTGGAAAGTAATTTAAACCTCTTTACTTAACCTCTTTCATTTTTACTTTCTCATCCTTAAAAAGAGATTGGTGATAATAACTAGCATTTACCTCAGAGAGTTGTGAGCTCAAATACAGTAATGTATATGTATATAATGGCAAAATTTACTAATGTATATAGTAAAGTATATAGAACTTTTGTTGAACATTTAAGTCCTCAGTAAGTATCAACTATTATCAATAAATCCCTTCTAAAAGTCTCAGTTTCTTTATCGGTAAAATGCAAGAGTAGGATGAAATAACCTGTAAGGCCATTTTCCATCTCTAACTTATGATCCTTTAACTTTAATTTTCCTTTCAGAAATATGACTAGAAAGTCAGTCAGGAAATATATATATTTTGTAAGTTGGTTTTGTAAATTGGTCTAATTGTATTGAAAAATCATTTGGAAGTCTAGAAGAAAAGTGACTGAATTGCTCATCTTTGACCCACCCATACTATGCATATATCTTTTTTTTTTTTTTTTTTTTTTAATTTATTTAATAGCCTTTTATTTACAGGTTATATGTATGGGTAACTTTACAGCATTAACAACTGCCAAACCTCTTGTTCCAATTTTTCACCTCTTGCCCCCCACCCGCTCCCCCAGATGGCAGGATGACCAGTAGATGTTAAATATATTAAAATATAAATTAGATACACAATAAGTATACATGACCAAACCGTTATTTTGCTGTACAAAAAGAATCAGACTCTGAAATATTGTACAATTAGCTTGTGAAGGAAATCAAAAATGCAGGTGGGTATAAATATAGGGATTGGGAATTCAATGTAATGGTTTTTAGTCATCACCCATAGTACTTTCGCTGGGCGTAGCTGGTTCAGTTCATTACTGCTCCATTGGAAATGATTTGGTTGATCTCGTTGCTGAGGATGGCCAGGTCCATCAGAACTGGTCATCATATAGTATTGTTGTTGAAGTATATAATGATCTCCTGGTCCTGCTCATTTCACTCAGCATCAGTTCGTGTAAGTCTCTCCAGGCCTTTCTGAAATCATCCTGTTGGTCACTATGCATATATCTTAAGGAAAGGCAAAAAATGGCAAAAAAAAAAAAAAAAAAACAAAACAGTCTAACACATGACAGAATAGTCACAGCATTCGTTGTATAGGCCAAAAAGCTGAAACAGTGAGTGCCCATCAATTGAGCTAAACAAAATGTAGTATATGATTCAAAGTATCATTGCATTGCAAGAAACTAGAAGCAGCACTAACATACAAATTCAAAATTGCAGTGACTAAAGTTGATTCCAGGAAGTGGAGGAGGAATCATGCCTCATCTTTTTGCTAATATGGTAGGCTCTGTGGCTGCAGAATGATTTGTAGTAACTTACATTTGGGCTTTGCTAAGATTTTTATGTTACATGAGGATATTCAGTGGGAGAGAGGTATCATTGGAAAATTAATTCTAATATTTAAAAGTCAACTAAATTTACTGGGAAAGAAAAACAAAACTCATAATCATCCTTGAATTCTGCCATTGTCTTTGTGCCAAATTTTATCTATCAGTAAGAGCTTTTGTCTGCTGGTAAATATGCTTGATAGCTCTACATATGCTTTTGTCTCTGTCCAATTTTCCATTAAAGAATTATTTCTTTTTGGATAAGATTGTCAGAACCTTTTGCTGGATGTTAAACTTCAACATATTCAAAATGAAGTCTTAATATTTGACCTCATTTATTCCTTTTCCATTCCTTTTTGAGAGCACTATCCTTTTGAGTCATCCTGGGTGGCATGCTTATTGCCTGTTCTTTAGAGTTCACCTTGGTGACACATTGCAGCCTATTTGTGTCTACCATGCACCCTACTTGTCCTCTTGAGGGTGTTGGAGGCATGATATTCCATATTTTGCTGCAATAAGCAGCACCAGTAAAATGTTAGTATTGATAAAATGGATGGGTCTTTCCTTTCATGGCATGTTTGAGGTCAGTAAAAAGGAATTGGCATCATCATTTTCATCAAAAAAGCGTCACAGAGCTTTCGAATTGCCTGAATTTTATACTATGTGTAGGCTGGTAATATGCACTCGATTTGGTTTTTGTTTGCTATTTTCATAATGATGGACATATGAGAATTCTTTGGAAGCACTGGATATAAATACCAATGCTAAATGGTCGAATATTTATCAGTAACTATTAAATTACTTTTGTCAAAAACTTTTAGTTCTGTCCATCGTCACAAGTGGACTAAATGAGTTTTTGCCAGTTTCATATTGAGCCCTAAAAGTCTAATGATTTATGTTCTAATCTTGTTATATGAACCAACAACACCATCTATCTATAGGACTGTCCCATGATATCTCCACTTTCATGAACATACAGTTTTTTTAATTTCTTTTTTTTATTATAACTTTTTATTGACAGAACATATGCATGTGTAGTTTTTCAACATTGTCCCTTGCAATGTCCCTTTGCAATGTTCCAACTTTTCCCTTCCTTCCCTCCACCCCCTCCCTAGATGGTAGGCAGTCTCATACACGTTAAACATGTTAAAGTATATCTTAAATACAATATATGTGTACATATTTATACAGTTCTCTTGTTGCACAAGAAAAATCGGATTTAGAAAGGTAAAAATAACCTGGGAAGAAAAACAAAAATGCAAGCAGTCCACACTTATATTTCCCAGTGTTCTTTCTGTGGGTGTAGCTGGTTCTGTTCATCACTGGTCATTTGGAACTGAATTGGATCTTCTCATTGCCGAAGATATCCACTTCCATCAGAATTGATCCTCATATAGTATTGTTGTTGAAGTGTATAATGTTCTCTCCTGGTTCTGCTCATTTCACTTAGCATCAGTCATAAACATATAGTTTAAATGCTTTTGGGAAGATGGGAACCAGGAATAAGAAACTAATTTTCTGAATCACATAATAATAATAATAGGTTTTTAGGGCTCTTTGAAGCTCAGACATTGTTTTGTGCAGTTAAAGGTCTAGGTTGTAAGCCTACAGAGTAGTATTTTTGGGGGAATGTGTGTGTGTATAGTATACATGGCTTTTTAAAGAGCCAGCCATTTTGTAGAATTCTTATTCATTCCTCTCTCATAGAAGTTATGTCAGAAAGAGACCAAATTTAAGAGAAAAGATTTTACCTTTTTTTAGTGATATAGTCAGTATTATAGATATCAAGTACTATATTCTTAGTTCTTAGTATTTGTTTATTCATTTTTAGACACTAGTTAAATACTTGTCTGACAAGGCAAGTATTTTAGAAATAGCACTGATCTAGAAATCAGGGTATCTGGGATCTTGTGCTTGTTCCCCAATAACTAATTTTCTAACCATGATTAAGTGGTTTAAGCATTCTAAGCCAACATTTCCTCACGGTTCACTTAGTTCAAAGATTTTCATATGGGAAGAATGGGACTTCAGATGACATCTAGTCTAACTCTCTTATTTTACATATAAGGAAATTGAGGAGCAAGATGAGTTAATTGTGAATTGCTCAGTCACAAGTAGTCTAGTTCGTCCAACTTCAGATCCTATGCTTTTTTACACCACACCACAAATACTGATTTTAAGGGTAAAGTAAAGTAATGAAAACAGTTGAAAACTCAAAATTAAAAAAAAATTTTCTTTCTCTCTCATCTATTGTCACTTTACCTTTCCAGCATATGCTTATTTTGTAGGTATCAATTTTGACCTTTTGTAGAAGAAAGTACAGATTTGATAATCTTTCCCTTCCTCCCCTTGTCCCTTGACTATGTGTGTGCCCTCCCATTAAATCTGATAATACGTGATTAATTCCCTAAGCAGTTTTGTGAACTTATTATTTGGTTCTTAGGAATTCTTTCAATTTAATAGCATTTCAAACCCCATACTGTTTAATTCTTGTAGACTTTGGGGATGGAGGCTCAATAATTATGCCATTATTTCTGTGACAGTATGCTGCCCTTCAGTGCTTTATGTTATGACTGTTTGTGAATTCGGTAGAAATAAATCCCTGAGCCCAGAAAGAAAAGAATGAGGCATTTGCTACTTTCTTGACCTATCTCTTTCTTGGGATAGGCACCCTAGTGAGGATTACTTCTTCAGAGCCAATTTCAAAACAGATTGTAGTGCCATTACCCTGCTGTTTAGCAGAATGCAGATTTTCAGTCTGGAAAGATCTAGGTCGCTGACATTTTTAAGATTATAAAGAAATATAAATTGTTGGTACAGGAATAAATTACACATCAACAGTCTCTCATGAGTTTTACATTTGGTGGTAGCTGTTAGTTTTCATGGAAAGATGACTATACTGGAAATGACCAGTGACCTGTTTCAAATTTTAATAAAATGAACTGTCATGATCTTATCATAATTCTTTTGGGCAAGTTTGGCAATATGTGCAGTGAAATCAATGAAAAGCTATAACTCTTACATATGTACTTTTTAAATACTTTTATTTTTTAAAGTATTTATTATCTCATTTGGTTTGCAATTTCACAATAATTCTGTGAAGTAGAGGAATTATTTTTATACCTATTTTACCATTTAGAAAACTTAAGAGAAGTTAAGTGACTTGTCCAAAAATCTCATAGGTAATCACTGGTGAAGCCAACACTATAATATTACTTGACCCCTAGTCCATTGTTCTTTTCATGATTCAATTTACTTTATTATTTATTGGCTGCCTCCTATAGAGTTTAAAGTAATGTTAGGCAATAAAGAGGTGATAGACATAAGTAAAATAATTCCTTCATTTAGAGAACTTGTAGTTTCTTATGAGTTGTAAGATAAAAATACATGCATAATTTTAGTATAGGATAGACTAAAAGTATTGTAGTAGCAGGAGACATGCAGAAGAACAGCACAAATAAAGACATGGAGGTGGGATGATTAAGATAGTGACTTAATCCAGTTTGCCTTTTAATGAATTATATGTGAAGAGGAAAAAAATTTGGAGACCTTTAATATAAAGTTGCTTCTTTTTTAAAATAAATTTTTATTTATAGTTTTTATTTTTGCATGCCCTCAATTTTTCTGTGCCTCTTTTCTTCCCTATCTTCTAGAGAACTATCACATAAAACATACAAACTTTCAAGAAAACAAAAGAAAAAAGAAAAGAAAAAAAAAAAAACAATGAACAGAATTGACTAATATCTTGAAAAATTCTTTAAAATAATATAATTTTCTTATATTGGATTACTTGCTATCATGGGGGTGGGGAATTGGAACACAAGGTTTTGCAAGGGACAATATTGAAAAATTATCCCTGTATATGTTTTGAAAATAAAAAGTTTCAAATAAAAAAAAATGGAAAAAAAAAAAGAATAAAGCCAAAAGTACATGGTAGGGAGTAAAAAAACCTATACAGAAGCAAAGAAGGATAGCTTTGAACACAACATATAGTATTTTTTATGTGGGCTTTCTTGAAATGAAAATGTATTGCTTTATATTTTGAATCCTTTCTTATGTTTTGCTGTGCACATGGCAATTTTTTTTCTTTTTTCTATTTTGTATTTAAATTTAAAATGAATAAATAAAATAAAACAAAGAAAAATAATGTAGTTTTCAACAATTTTAACCTCAATTTCCTACATCTGGAAAGGAGTAGGAGGAGGTATTTTTTTCATCCCTTGTCTTTGAAGCTGTGCTTCTTCCTAGTTAATTTGACAACTTTCATTGTTTGTGGCTATTGTTCTCTACAATTTTCATTATATTTTGCAGTTTTATATATATATAAAATATCACTATATACATATATAATGTGTGTGAATGTTATACATGTCATCTATATACATAATATGTGCAAATATATGTTACATATTACATATGTCATGTACATATATAATTTTCTTGGCTTTGCTTCCCTTTGCATCAGTTTGTGAAGTCTTTTCACTTTTTGTATTTTCACATTTGTCATTTCTAAAATCTCAATAATATTCCATTATGTCCATGTACAATAGTTTGTTTTGACTATTCCTCAGTCAATGGACAGACATCTACTTTATTTCTAGTTCTTTGCTACCACAAAAACTGCTACTATAAATATTTTGATGTGTTAAGAGTTTAAAGTTTTTTCCTTTTTACCAGTGATTCCCTTGAGATATATGCCTAGTAGTGGAATATATGAGCCAAAAACTCTGGAAATTTTAGTTACTTTATTTTCATAATACCTAATTCCTTTTCAAAATGTTATAACTTATTTTCTCCCAGAATCAATTTTTATATATGTAAAAAAATTTATCTTTTAAAATTTGTTTTTGTTTTTTTTTGTTTGTTTGGTTTTTTTTTTTTTTTTTTGGTAGCTCACTAAGGCTCATCGACAGGGCCACATGGTAAAAGTGGATTGGCTGGATAGATTGACATTTAGAGAAATAGAAATGATTAATGAGGTGAGTCATTCTCCTTATATTTTTAATAGTAAGTAACTTATTAAATTTTAAACAAAACCAATAAACTTTGTTTTTTATATTTAAAATATAAATGGTTCTGTGTATTTAAAGAGACATCTGTTAAGTGTGTACATATGCATATACACATGTATACATACTTTTTTTCTTGCACATCTTTTCATGTAAGTTTAGGATTAAGCAGCTTGCTTTCATAATAGATTATTATCTTATTAAAAATTTTTTTTGATAATTTTTCTATTCAGGCATCTTATAGGGGTTTTGGGTAGCTAGATACCTTGTACACGTGAAGATGATCTGTATTGTCCTTTTAGGACTTGGTACTGGGAATTTTTTTTAGCATACCTGTGACTTCTCTGTTTGGCTTTAGAACCAGGAAGGGGGGATAATATCTGTCATAGGTATCTCATATCACAGTTGTTATGTCTGTAAAGTTTAGTTTTTATCCCTTCCTTAATTGTTTGCTCTTTGAATAGGACTTTGTGATCCTATTCATTTCCAATGTTTTGATCCAACTTTAGTATACTTTCTTCAGAAATAAGATGCTGCCTGTTTTCTATACTTTTTCTAGAAATATAGCAGTCCTTAGAATATTACAAAGTCAGGTTGGGCCTATCTATATTCCAAATTGTGTGAATGAAAATGACATGGGAAAGTAGTCTTATCAAAGGATGGAATTAGTGCAGTTATTTTCAGAAGTTTTTTTTTTTTTTTTTTTTATAACAGATTTACTTTTGAATATGGTGTTTGCATGTACCAGATGTTAAGCTTAACATTTTGTGTCTGGAGAATGGAAATAACAATTATATTAATCAAATTAGGAGAGAGGAATATCAGTTTTGTAATATGGCCCAGCCTATAATGAGCACCACAGGGTACATACAGACTTAATTTAGAGTCTCTGAGCAGTTAGAGCATCACTTGGAAAAGGAGAACGTAGTGGCTTTAAGTGTTCTTTTTTTTACAATGAACTCTTATTTAGTTGT
The DNA here is from genome assembly GCF_902635505.1 of Sarcophilus harrisii. Lineage (NCBI taxonomy): Eukaryota > Metazoa > Chordata > Mammalia > Dasyuromorphia > Dasyuridae > Sarcophilus > Sarcophilus harrisii. The sequence continues at coordinate 372,450,285 of NC_045426.1, read as the reverse complement.
TTTTTTTTTTTTTTTTCCCCTATTTACTGATTCATTGCTCTGTTTTACTCCAAAGTCACTATTGTAATTTTTAAAAAAATAACTATGGTCTCAGATATTATTATTTGAAATTTGAAAATAGGGAATTTTCTTTCCTAGTCATTTTGAAAATTTATTAGCAACAGATTTTTTGTAAGAACTAATTTATTTTCAGTTTTCTATGTGATTTTAAATGTTGAATTTTGGAATTTCTATTTTCTTGTTTTTCTTTATTCAACATACTTACCTACAAATGCTCTTTTATTTATAGTTTACTTTAAGTCACTGGGCTTTCTTAAATTTAAACAATATTTAGTTTCACTTGGAAATTACCCTTGTGATTGAACTATTAAATATTTTTGCTTTAAATACTAATGTGAGGAGATGTTCGCTATAGAAAACACAAGTCTTCTTTGTGTCAGTATTTATATAAAATACCTCTGAAGTGAGATTTGAAAAAGAAGTTTTTAAAATAACAGAAACAAGATATTTTGATGAGTATGGTAATATAAATAAAAATTATAATCTTATCAAGACGTATTTCTTTTTACTTGATATCCTAATTCATGCTATCCATTAATGCAAATTATGAAGTTATCAACCTTTATTTTATATAGTTTCTCTTTTTTCTTTAGAGTGAAAAACGAAGTTCTAATTTTATGTACCTGATGGTTGAGTTTCGATGTGTCAAATGTGAAGATAAAGAATATGGTATAGTTTACTATGAGAAGGTATGTTCCTTAGACCTATTTAATGGCTTCTCTAAAACAGATAGGGGGAAAGCATTAAAAAAATTACTGAAGTTCCTGCTGAGATGAATTATTTGTTTGCAAGATAGCAGCAGACAGCTGTCAGCAACAGCTGTTTATGTACATACAAATCAAATAGTATAGCTACAACAAAATTACAAAAGCCAATCATTCATGTAATGTAGTTCTAGATTACAGAATTCAATAAGAATGTAAGTGATTAAAACTTTTTGATTTATTGTTCTTGAAATTGGCAAGGAAGACATCAGTAATACTAATAAAATTAAATACTAATGATTCGTTAAAAGTATGAAGACCTATACATAGTTTTTTCGAATGGTTAATTTAATGAGAACAAGGTACTCTTTCTTTCCATTATGGAAAATAATTTCTCTTTATCTTTTTGCAATTTTATTGATATGGCTTTATGTACTCTATAAAATCTCTATACAAAATTAGTAGAAATGGGCCCCACTTTTTGAAATAGCTAACGATATAATAGTGATAATAATTTTATTTTGCTGTAGTATAAAACAGTGCAGAAAAAATTACAATGTAGCTTGTTTTAGAGATGTCAGATTAGCTATATGTTTTGATAATATTTTTCCATAAATGTTATGAATAATTAGTGATGTTCTTTTCTAATTTCTTTAATAGATTTTTGTGATATAAAATCAGGAAGTTTTTTTGTTTCTTTGTTTCGTTAGCTGATGATCATTTTTAGTGATATTTTTTAATTAAAATCATACTTTTTATTTCTCTTTTCATCTTGTTTTGTGGTTTACTTTGTATTCTTGCTTTTAAATTAAAGAATCCGAGTAATAGACTCATTTGAACCATTTTCAATGACAGTTGAGGTGAAATAAGGTAGAGTGGCTAATATTTAATGTTTTATAAACAAAGTCCACCCTAAAGAGTTAACTGTTAAGGTAGAACTAACTTACCAGCATTATATAATAATGTCATGTTCCTATGTATTTACTATACTCTATGGAATTAGATTTGAAAAATAAATTTCTTGATTTTGTGGGGCATAGATTCCAAGTAAAGGTAATAAAAATGATATAGTAGCCATATATTTAGAAACAAGATCAAAATTCTAAATTTACTTAAAAGAATTTAATGAATAGCCAAAAAAATAATTTTTAGGGGTACTTTTTTGAAAGCGTACTTCAACAAGTTCTTGACCCCTTTCTACTACTCCCTGAAAATTGTTCATAAATTAGTGACTGTCTATCTAGCATGTCACACTTCCACTTAGTGTAAAGATTACTGGTCCAGTGTATTGAATCTAATGGAAATAGACTTTCTTGTCACCTGTCTTTTGTGACAGATAGTCTAAGTGAAGATTACTTGTCACAGTTGGGTTGATAAATGTGTTTTCTGGTGTTGTGACTGAAAACCCAGTCTGTTAAACAATGGCTATGGGAATTTGTGGCTTTCTGTAAGACTCAGAAAGTTTAAAGAGGAAAATATATCAATGTTTGGAAACTTAATCTTAACAGATTGGCATAAACTCCAGAATTGTTCACAAATAACTAATCTTAATACCATTGATCCTTTATATAGACATACTGTTTGTTATGCTGCTTTATCTTCGTGGTTTTAAAGATTAAAAAGCAAAGACTATTTTGAGTTAAAAGATAATTTTTTTCTTTAGAATTAATTCACAAATTCTTATTAAGATTTACATGCTCTTCAGTCAATATACTTTGAGTAATATTGCTGCTGAATCTTGAACTGGGAGCTATGTTTAGTTGAACTCATCTCATCTATTTAATGATTTGTGTAGATAAATATAACAAAGCAAGTATATCATTTTAGTTGTAGTTCTTTCCAAATATCATATAGTTGGCACATGTTTCTTTTTGTTTTCTAGTACTTTTTTTTTGTCCTTATGAAAGTTTCAGAAATAAATAAAACATCATTGCCCATGCATCTCTGCTCGCTGAAATCTGTTGTGCATGTTCATTTATGGGCTTTAATTTTTTCCTTAAATCATTACCTTTTATCTGTACCCCACAAAAGAGTAAGAAACATATTAGATCTTTTTCTTAGAAGACCTCTTATTGAAATAGAGATTTTCATAATCATCAGCAAGAAATATAATGATGTAATTGGGTCCAAATGCATTTTTTGTTCTTTGTTATTAGAATATTTAAAAGTGTTATTGGTTTTTCTTTTTTTTTTTCCTTCATTCTTAAATTTTCTCTTTTTCTGTGGCATATAGGATGGTGATGAGTCATCCCCAATTTTAACAAGTTTTGAGATAGTGAAAGTACCTGACCCCCAAATGTCTATGGTGAGTTACTATGCAGTTATATTTCCTAGGATGATGGTTTTTCCCCCTTATACGGTTTTAAAAATATATAGCTATATCACTTTGACCTTGAGTCCACTTTGCTAGCATACTCAACTATATTAGAATACCCAAATGATTGAAGAAACTAGTGAGGATAAGAGAAATTTGAATGGGATATGTTATCTTTTCCCCAAAATTTGAAAACCAGTTATGCAATACAAATTGACTTTTTTCTTAATAGCTGTGGAGGGTAGAATTCAGTATAGTACAGCAGAAACAAACCAATGTATAGAAGATTTTTCACTCTATAGAAAGAAAATTGGCAAGAAATTAGAATTTTCCAGGGATAAAATGAGCATCTTTTGGAGGTACTTCAACTCCCTGTTAGAAATATTGTTCAGAGGATTTGATCTGTTTCAAATATTTTAGGGAGAATTAGATGATTTTAGAGAATCCTGTCAACTTTATGTCTCTGATTTTAAGTTGGGGGGAAAAGTCTCTCAGCAGTAGCCAACATATAGATGTCACAGAGCACATACACTAAACCTCAGTAGGGCCTTGCTTAGAACTGGCTTACTTATAAGCAGCAAATTATAAATAAAGGAGTAGGTGGGGCTGGAACAAGAAACCATAACTGACAACTTGACAGTAATATTGAAGACCAAAAAAGGCTCCTCAAACCATAAAAAGCATACATAAACTAAAAAAGAATAACTCTCTTAGAGCCATTTAATGTAGAAGCAAACTACCCTATATATTTCAATAGCCCTTAGGGTATAACCATATAATCATGGTACAATAATTGATGTTCATAATAATGACCCTGAGTCATCAAAAAAAAAGGTTAAATTATTTCCAGTATATTCTGCTTAGAGAGGCAGGGAAGTGTGTAATCTATATTAGAAAAATAGCTATCCAAAATGTTTAAAAAAAAAATAAGATCTGACATTTAAAGAGGGAAACTATAATTTACTTATGTTCAGCCTCCTTTCTTAACTGTTCCAGGCAATGCAATTTCAAAATATCTGTAAGAGAGAGAGAGTGTGAGAGTGTTTATGTATCTGTTCTTTTGCTATTATTTTCTGTTATATTTCCAGAATAGCACTAGATGTTCATATTAAGTTACTAATTTATGTATGTCTTCATCCTTTACCCTTTCCACCTTAGAGAATATATCCTATTGAATATTTTTTTACTGATTTCCTTTTGGACTTTTAAAACAGAGTGTCCCAAGAGGCTTGTAGTTTTAAGCTTTACTAGCACTAACATTTTTGAAACTTTGAAGATTAAGTAGTTCATATCAAGGTCAATGGATTAAAAGAGAAATAAATCTTGCAGGAGGTGATTATAATTTTGGGTGTTCTAGGAACTGAACTATTTAGAGTAAGAAAGAATATATAGGGGTACACTGAGAACAAGAGTGAGTATTTGAACTCTGGGTTTCTTAGGGTAGAAATGTACTTCTTATCATTGATGATGATGAAAAACATTGACTAAAGAAATATACAGCACAGTATTCTGATGCCTTATTGTAGTTTGGAGGTCACCCTGGACTTTTTTGTTTGTTTGTTTTTTAACTAATCCTTGTACCTCCAGAACTCTACATCATGCCTAGTACATAGTAGATGCTTAATAAGTGCTTGTTAGCTAACTAATTCTAGTATTTGAAGTACTGTTATGTGGAGGAAGGGCTAGACTTGTTCTAATTCTCTAGAGGGCAGTTTCTGAATCAGGAAGTAGAAATTGCAAAGAGCCTAAATTGCAATTTAAGGTCAATAGCAGGAAAACTTCCAGGTCAAAACTATCTAAAAGAGAAATGGATTATCTTGAGTGATAGTGGCTTCCCTATTTTTGGAAATTTTTAAACTGAAGTTTTAGAGGGGATATTTTTGTGTACTGAGTGGGCTAGATGAACTCTGAACTGCCTTTCAGATCTAAAATTCTATGCTATTATAAATCTGGATTTAGTATGGAGGCTTGTTGTATGCAGTTTCTTTGGGACAACAGGAGACATTATAATTGCAGATCTTCTGTTTACTAGCCATATGAAGTTTGTCTTGTAATCTTAATCTCCTTGAATCTTAGTTCCCTCATTTGTAAATTATGTTTACACTGAATGATATCTAATCATTGTGATTCTTCTGTAATTTAAAATTTTCTTCCTCAGTTTCCCTATTTTCAAGTTGGTAATACATATTTAATGAGTACATTAAAAACTAAAAGACTATTCAATATACAATATTCTGTTCTTTAAAAAATTGTCATATTTATAATAAATTGTTCTGTTATTCTCCTTCCAACTTGGTTATTAGAACTTATACATTCTTAATAATAATTCAAACTTATTTTAGGAGAATTTAGTTGAAAGCAAACATCACAAACTTGCTCGAAGTTTAAGAAGTGGACCATCTGACCATGATCTCAAACCTAATGCTGCCACTAGAGACCAGCTAAATGTAAGTTAATATTGATTTTCTTATGTACTTTTTTATGTATTTTATAAATTTTGTTAGTGTTGAATTTTTTTTTACAGAGAATTTGAGAAATTAAAGTGATTCTCTTATATAAGTTCTCATTTTAAGTGTAATTTTAGTATCATGGGCTGTTTAAACTTTTAAAATTTCTCTTTTATTTTTCCTCTGCCTCCCAGATCATTTTTGAAGGTCCATTGAATTGGAAGTTCAGTTAGATGGAATCTGTAGTTGATTTTTTTCTCATGTATTGAAAAATATTACTGAATTTTTTGCCTCATTATGAAGAAATATGCCTCATTTGGTGGATTTCTCTGAAGCACATATATGTACTCTTTTGAATGAATGAGTGAAAGTCGTGAGAAGCCTCTAAGGATCAGAGCATATATTCCAAACAGCAAAAATCAGGGATTACCTATATTTATTAATCTTACACATTAATTTTGTGAAATCAAAAAGACATTTTGATATAATTTATTATTAATCTAGGATCCATGGCATCAAGTTTGAATCCTTCTTCTGTTCTACCTTTAGATTAGTCATTTCATCTCTTTAGGCCTTATTTACCAATTTATAAAATAAGGTTGAACCAGATAATCTCCATGGTTCCTTCTGGTTCCATATTAATCTGATTCTTTTAAATGTAAGGAATATATTTGAATCTTAAATGCTTGTGCATCTTCCTTATTTTGGGAGGCATTATTCAAAGAGTTTATCATTAAGGTAAAAACAAATCTGAAATCCAGTTTTTAACAAATGAAATACATTTCATTATTTTTAATAGATCATAGTAAGTTATCCACCAACGAAGCAGCTTACATATGAAGAACAAGATCTAGTTTGGAAGTTTAGATATTATCTTACTAATCAAGAAAAGGTAAGTTTATGTCTATTTCTATACCAATAAAATAAAAATTCTTAAAACTTCTGTGGAACACATAATTTCTTGTAAGACAAAATCAAAATTCAGTGTACTAACTTCAGTTATATTAAAATTACACTTATGTAAAGTACCATTAAAAGTTGGGTTCATAAGAGAGAGCTTAAAGAAAGAACTAAATAAACTATTCATATAAATAAATTGTGCTACTCTGATCTACTACCCACCTCCACTATCTATTTCTCCTTATGTTTTTATTCTCTCTGATAATGAGACCATAAACCTTGAATTTAGGTCCTCTTCCCTTCTTTGTCAGTATTTTTTTGATTATCTTATCTTTTATCATGGATTCAGTTATTGTCTTGATGCTGATGATTCTCAAATCTACTTATCCAATCTTACCCTCCCTCCTGACCTCCAGTCTCCTATCTCCACTTAATATAGACATCTCTAAATGGATATTCTGTAGACATCATAAACTCACCATGTCCAAAAGCCAAGTCATTATTTTCTTTTTTCCTCAAACTCTGTCCTTATTCGCAGTTTTCCTACCTTTGTCAAGGACATTTACCATCTTCCCATACCCTTAGCCTCACAACTTTTTGCTCTTCACCCTCATCCCCATATCCAACCTGTCCACTTCACCTTCCTGCCATTTCTTAAATATGCTCTCATTGGTCTGTCTTCCATAGTGGTTTCAAAGGGATTTTCCTTATGTGCAGATCTGACAAATCACCTTCTCCTACTTAATAAACTCCAGAGGCTCTGACCTAACAGAATCTATAAAATCCTCTGTTTTACATACAAAACCCTTTATAACATACCTCCCCACGTTTACAGCCCCCAACATTCCAGGCTTCTTATACCTTACATAGCTCTTCTTCCCTCTCCTACTTTCATCCAGTGACACTTCCCTTCATGCTATTACTTGAATAAAATGTTTCATTTCTAGATTTAGGCTTTTGTTGCTGGGCTGATCCTCATACCTGGAATGTTCTCCATCTTTATCTTTTCCTCCTATCTTCTCTGTCTTCCTTCAGTTCTCAGCTAAAATCTCATCTTCTATAGGAAGCTTTTTCTGATCCCTCTAATTCTAGTGCCTATCTATTGATTTATTTCTGATTTATCCTGTGTATAGGTTTTTTTTTTTTTTTTTTTTTTTTTTGTACATAGTTCCTTACATGTTGCACCTGGAGCTCCTCATAATCAAGGATTGTCTTTTGCCTTTTTTTTTTTAAACATTTTTAAACATTTATTATATGCCCAGCATATAGTAGACACTTAATTGTTTGTTGATTGACTAAAATCATCTTCAATTTGTAGCCAGTTTTATTTATTCATACTTCTTCCTGCCTTTCATGTTTTCCCCTTGTTTCCATTTTATAGCAATTATCTTAAATAATGCATTTAGTATTTGTTGAAACAATTATAAGATTATAATAGCCTCGTAACTAGTTCCCTTCCTTTTGGTCTATTCTTATGCTTGAATTAATCTTCATGATTACAGGTTTGTAGTTAGTCTGACAATTTTAATTAGTGATCAGGCAAGGGACCCACTTTGGGTGCTTGTTTTGCTAATTAAAGGATACATAGTATCATTTTAAGAGATTCCAAATCTCAGTAGTCCTATCAGTGGCAGAAGGTGAATCTGTTCTCTTAGAATTTATGAGGCACTAGTGCCTGATTGAGTGGTAGGACTTGGGGGCAGATTAATAATGTCTCACACTTAGGTCCTAAGGCTTCTTAGTCCAAGAGTCAAAAAATGAGAGGAGAGGAATCCAGGAAGTGAAAGAGGAGATATTTGAGCTGAAATACTTGCAGCTTTGAATCCGTGGTTCTAGCCAAAATATTTGTAGGTTCTTCTCCACCTCTCTTCTGAGTTCTTTGCATCTTTAGATTTTATTTTAAATCTTAGTCTAGTCCCTGGACTCTCTCTTTACTTAGTTAAAGTTTTGTTTTTTAACTTCAGGTGAAGGACAAAAATTTTATTTCTGTCAGATTAGAAATGAGGACTTTCAGATATGGTCCTAGAGAGATTGATGGATAATGTAAACTCAGCGTGTACACTTATTATCTGTATGACCAAGTAATCAGGATAGATTTATATCAGCATACTTTTTATCCATTCCATATATTTGCACCAGGAACAAGATGATTCATAATATAGTAGGTAGAAAGAAGCAGATTAGATAGGAAAGATTCAGGGTAAGAAAAATAAAATGATAGATATGGCTGAAACTAACTTCTGTGGAGTCTTGAATTCTGTAGTCAGAATTTTATATCCAAAGGATCTGAAGATTTTTTATTTTGTTATTATTAAAGCTTTCTAATCAAAACATATGCATGGATAATTTTTCAATATTGGCCCTTACAAAACTTGGTGTTCCAGATTTCCCCCCCACATTTGACAGGTTTCATTTGTTTGTTTAGCCAAAAAAATAAAATAAAATAACCTTAGTCACACGGTTTCATACAAGCTGGGTTTCAAGAAATAATATTTTCTTTCTTTTTTTCAAAATACATGCAGAAATAGGTTTTAACATTCACATTTGCAAAACTTGCTCCAAATTTTTCTTCCTCTCTCCCCCACCTGCCTTCCCCAAGACAGCAAGCATTCTAATGTAGATTAAACATGTGTAACTCTTCTAAACATGTATCTATATTCATCATGCTGACCAAGAAAAATCAAATCAAAAGGGAAAAAAAACCACAAAAAAGAAAAAACAAGCAAACAGAAAAATAAAATAATAAAAAGGTGAATATAAACAGTGCTTTGATTCACATTCAGTCTCCATAGTTCTCTCTCTGGGTGTGGCCTTTCATTGTTGAAAAAAGCCAAATTCGTCATAATTGAGCATCACATAATCTTGTAACTATGTATAATGTTCTTCTATTACTGTATATGATGCTTACTTAATTTAGTATCAGTTCATGTAAGGTTTTCCAGGCTTTTCTGAAATCAAGTTGCTCATTATTTCTTATAGAACAACAATACTCCATTATGTTCATATGCCATAACTTATTTAGCCTTTCCCCAACTAATTCCCCATTAGAAACACTGCTGGATCAAAGAGGATGGATGCACAGTTTGATAACTCTTTAGGCTAGTTCCAAATTACTTTTCAGAATTTTTGGAGTTTGAATCATTCCACAACTCCACTAGCAATGCATTAGTATCCTGGTTTCCCATATCTTCTCCAACATTTATCATTATCTTTTCCTGTCATTTTAGCTAATCTGAGAGATGTGAAGTGGTACTTCAGAGTTTTCTAAATTTGCATGAGAAATAATATTTTCAATGTAATGTAATCTAATCCAAATTGCACTATAAGATTAAACCAGCTGGAATGTACAGACTCAAGAAATAAAATTATACTAATGGGGAACCTCAGCTCTTCCTCTCAGAAATAAATTAATCTAACCAAAAAATAAACAGAAAAGAAGTTAATGAGGTAAGCATAATTCTGTAAAAGTTAGATGTGCTAGATCTCAGGAGAAAACTAAATAGGAATAGAAAGAAATAGACCTTTTTTTCTCAGCTCCATATGGCACCTACACAAAAATTTCATGTATTTGGACCTAAAAATTTCACAACTAAAGACAGAAAAGCAAAAATAGTTAACATAGATGTTTCAGGTCATAATAAAATACAAATTACATTCAACCATGGACAATGAAAAAAAGATTAAAAATTAATTGGAAATTAAATAATCTAATTCTAAAACTAGGTGTGTCAAAGAACAAATCATAGAAACTGATAATTTCATTAAAGAAAATGACAATAAAGGGACAACATGCCAAAATTTATGCGATGCATCCCATAGGATAGTACTTAGAAGAAAATTTATATCTCTAATTGTGTACATCAGTAAAATAAAGAAAAATCAGATTAATGAATTGGGCATGCAAGTAAAAAAAAAAGTTGGAAAACAGAACAAATTGAAAACCTCCAATTTAATACCAAATTGAAATTCCTGAAAATTAGAAGATAAAATTGAAAATATTGAAAATTGAAAAAAAATCATTGAATAAAATTAGAAGCAAATTTTATGGAGGAAAAAACCCAATAAAATAGATAAACCATTGATTAACCAAAATACTGATATAAAAAATTAAAAAGATGAATTCACCATCAATGAAGACAAAATTAAAATAATTGTTAGGACCTATTTTTCTCAGTTGCATGCTAATAAATTTGACAATCCAAATGAAATGTGTAAATATTCACAAAAATGTGAATTATCCAGATTGATAAGAAATAAAATATTTATATAACCAAATTTTAGAAAAAGAAGTTGAACAAGCAATCAATGAATTTCCTTAAAAAAAAAATTCCTAGACAGATGGATTCACAAGTGAATTCTACCAAACATTTAATCTTAATATACTATATAAACTGTTCAGAAAAATAGGTAAAGAATGAGTTTTTACCAAATTCCTTTTATGTCACAGATACGGTATTGATGCTTAAACAAGAAAGAGCCAAAACAGACAAAGTTATTGATCAGTTTCTCTAATGCAAAAATTATAAATAAATTACAAGCACAGAAATTATAACAATATATCACAAGGATTATGCACTATGACCAGTTGGTAGATATACTAGGAATATTATACCAGAAATGTAGGGATCATGCAATATTAGGAAAGTTATTAGTATAATTGACCATATTAGGAACAAAACCAACAGAAATCATATGGTTATCTCAATAGATGCAGAAAAAGCTTTTGACAGAGTAGAACACCTTTTCTTTCAAAAACACTAGAGCATAGGAATAAATGGAATTTACACTAAAATGATAACTAATATTTATCTAAAACCATCAGCAGCATTATTTATAATGAGCATAAGCTGGAACCCTTCCCAGCACAATTAGAGGCAAAGCAAGGATGTCCATTATTAAGTCTATCATATTATATTATAGTAAAAAGGTTAGTTATATCCTTAAGAGAAAAAAATTTCATATTTTTAAAAATTAATCATTTACAAAAAAGGGAAAATTTCAATTTAAGTAACTTGTTTTGACAGCAACCAAGAAATTATGTTTGATCACAATCTCCTCTTCCCTCCTCCCCTTCTCTCCCCCCTCCCCCCAAAGCATTTTAGCACTTTACACTTGGGGAAAAAAAAAACATTTTAAACAAAGCATCCACATGACTAACTTTAAAATACCAAATCAGAACAAGTTAAAAAGCAACTAGAATAAGCAATGAGGAAACAAAACTATCATTCTATGCAGCTATAAGATGTTATATTTAGAAAATTGTAGAGAATCAACCAAAAAATTAGTTGGAATTATTAACAATTTTAGCAGACTTGCAAGATACAAAAAATCCCATAGAAATCATCAGTATTTCTATATCTTTCAAACAAAACCCAGTGCCAAGAAATAGAAAAATTCCATTTAAAATGATTGTATAAAAAAAAAAAAAAATGAAATGATTGTAGACAATATAGAGTACTTGGAAGTCTACCTGACAAAACGAATCCAGGAATTATATGAACACAACTGTAAAACACTTTTTTTCATACAAATAAAGTTAGGTCCAAATAATTGGAAAAAATATTAATTGTTCCTGTTTAGGATGAGTCGGTATAATAAAATGACAATTCTACCTAAATAAATCTATTTATTTCAGGGCCATACCAATCAAACTCTGAAAAATTATTAGATCTGGGAAAAAAATAACAAAATTCATCTGGAAGCACAAAAAACTCAAGAATATCAAGGGGATCAATGAAAAAAAAAGAGTAAAAGTAGATAGCTTAGCCATACCAGATTTCAAAATATTATTATGTAGTAATTATCAAAAAAATCTGGTACTGGTGAAGAAATGGAGCGATGGAGCAGTGAAATAGATTAGGTACAAATTACATTATAGTAAGTGACCATAATTATCTAGTATATATAAACCCAAAGATCCAAGCTTTTGGAACAAAACTACTAGGAGTAGAAGACAGTATGGCAGAAACTGTATGTATAGAGCCACACCTCACATTATACCAAGATAAAATCAAAATGGAGACATGATTCACACATAAACTTTGATACCATAAGCAGATAAGAGAGCATGCAATAATTTACTTGTCAAATTCAGGAATAAGGGAAGAATTTAGGACCAAAGATGATAGAGAACATTATAACATGTAAAACAATTTTGATTATATACATTATAAAAGTTATTGAAGAAATAAAAGCAATTCAGCCAAAATTATAAGGAAAGCAGAAAACTGGGGAAATTTTTATAACAGGTATCCCTGATAAGGCATCATTTCTCAACTATATAGAAAATATAATGATCAGAGCATATAAACAGGCAATTTTCAGATAAAGAAATCAAAGCTCTCTTTAGTCATATGAAAAATGTTCTAAAATACTATCGATTAGAGAAATGCAAATTAAAACAACTCTGTGGTACCACCTCATAACTATCAGATTGAGAAATATGACAAAAAACAAAAATATCAGCAGTTGGAGGAGTGTAAGAAAACTGGGACACTAGGGTACTGTTTGTAGAGTTGTGAACTAATCTAACAATTTTGGAGAGCAATTTGGAATTATGTTAAAGGTCTATAAAATTGCATACCCTTTCACCTAGTAATACTATTGCTGGGTCTATATTCCAAAGACATTCAAAAAAAGGGGAAAAGGACCTATTTAAACTTGGATGATTATAGTAGCTCTTTTTGTGGTGGCTAGGAATTAGGGGATGCCTAAACAAATGTTGGTAAATGATTGTAAAGAAATATTATGGTGTAAGAAATGACAAGCAGGCTAATTTCAGAAAAACTTGTAAAGACTTAGATGAACTGATGCAGAGTGAAGTGAATAGAATTAGGAGAATGTTGTACACAATAAGAGCAATATTGTTCATTGAAGAATTGTGAATGATTCAGCTATTCTCAACATTACAGTGTCCCAAAATAATCCCAAAAACTAATGATGAAACATGACTATATGCCTCCAAAGAAAGAAGTGATATTGATTGAATGTAGAGGAAAGCATGCTATTTAAACTTTTTCATTTTATTTTCCTTTTGAATCTATAAAATGATTAATATGGAAAAATTTTATATATTTGCACATGTATAAACTATATCTGATTCCTTGCCATCTCAGGGATGGGGAGGGGAAGGAAGGAAGGATAGAATTTGGAATTCAAAGCTTTAAATGAAAATACCAAAAAAAAAAAAAAAAAAAAAAAAGCTTGAACAGATTTACAGAGTAGAAGTAATTGCCACATGCAGAAACTTTTGCAAAAAGAAGTACATTTAAACTAATAGTTATTTCTTACACGAATTTAATTACATCCAGAAATATGAGAAATTAAATATGTAAGTGGTAGAAAGTGTGTTATACGTTTCATTTAATTAGTTGCTTTCACATTTTGGAAAGGTGGGCAATAAAACTTCAAATCCCAGGGCATATTACAGAATTCTTAGGATGACTAGTGCAGACTGAATTGTATTTCCTATTGTTCTTGAAACCTTTTCAAGTAAGCTAAATAAATATCCAATTTGCAGTGTCTAGAAGAATTATTATATGGCCATGGTTGTTGTATTCTTTGATAGTTTAAAAATGAGTTTTTTATTGAAACAAAATCTCGCCTATCATATTCTTTCTCCCCATCTCCCTTTCTCTCTTTTGTTTACTCTTTCCTCTCCCCTCTTTCTTTCTGTATGCCTTTCTTTTTCTTCCTCTCCATTTCCCTCTTTCTTTCTATCCATCTTCATCTTCCTGTCCTTTCCTCCTTCCCTCTTTCCTCCCTTTCCTCTTTTCCCTCCTTTTCCTCTCCTTGTCCCTTTTCTTCTTATCTTTGTGCTTCAGTTCTTCCTCTTTCCATTTCTGCACTTATTTTTTTTTTTTTCAGACTATAGTTCTGTTGTATGTATTATGGTCAAGAGGTAGCAGGAAAGCTATGTTTTTTGCAGAACAACTAATATTGCTTAGAATACATCAGCGTATCTATAATCTTGTTAGTATGATCACTCAGATTGAAGCATACCAAATGCTTTTTCATTCCATTTGACACATTTCCATTTCTGTTCATAAATCTTTTATAAAACAAATTGTATTGATATCTTTTTTTTTAATCTCTATTTGCATCTTCTACTAAGAAGCCATCTAATACAAAGAAGAAAAAAGAGGAGGGGAAAAAAAGGGAGGGGAGAACCTCTTTAAAATTGGCCAGCATATTTTTTCCCTCTGAGACATTTGGGGTTAAATGACCTGCCCAGGGTTACATAGTTAGGAAGTGTTAAAGTGTCTGAGACCAGATTTGAACTCAGGTCCTCTCCTGACTTCAGGATTGGTGCTCTATCCACTGCGCCACCTAGCTGCCCTGCTGGCATATTTTTAAAAAATTTCTTCTATTACATGTAATATTCCATATCTGGGGCAGTTAAGTAAATTGGAGAGGGAAATGGTAAACCACTCCAGTATCTTTGCCAAGAAAATCTCAGTCAGGGTCATGAAAATTGGACACAACTGAAACTTTAGTGTCACAGTATGTGGTCTGCCTTTAAAAAAAAAAAAAAAAAAAAAAAGTAGCCTAAACACACTTTAGCAGTTTTTGGTTGCTATATAATTTTTAATTTATATTGATATTGTCTTTAGAGGTGCTGTCTATCAAAGTAATTAAAGCCAAGCTCATAGACTTATAATTCACAAAACCTTTTCTTCCCCCTCTCTTCCACTTCTCTTTGTGGGGAATGGGGCTGGGAGCGGGAAGGGGGATAGGAATTCGATTTCTGTAGTCCTTTATACTTTCTCAGTTTCTTTCAGAGATCATAGATTTACTGAGCAGTTATATCTGCCGATTCTCAGTAACCTTCTATATAGTACTTCTGGGCTTGCTGCCTCAGATTCGGCTTCTTGCTTGCTTTTTATATCTGTACTTAAATTGTTTCAACTCTGAAATAATCATTTTTGTTCTGTCGTTTGAAGCACAAAGATTCTTCTCTATTGTAAAGAAAAAAGTCTCATAACATTCAGTAATTAAATTTGCCTTCTGTTTGTATTCTGGAGAACATTTTCCTTAAGGAAGGCCGCCCCTTCCTCCCCCCACCCTAAGCTAATATTTGACTTCCTCTTTAATGTCTCAATATTAATGGAATTTTTATCTAAATAAATTCTATTAATTTTATTTACCTAAATCTTTAATGCTTCAGATATGCATGAGAGGTACCTTTCATTTCAGGATTGTTTTTTGTTTTTGATTTTTTAACAACAAAAATTAAAAACAATGAAAATCTTTTTTTTCCCTAAATCTTTTAGTCAGTTCTATAAATGAAGGTGAGTTTTTCAATGTATAATTGCTTACAAAAGCCAAACTGTCAGCTTTTCATATTTTCACCATGTATATTCTTATTGTATAAAGATTATTCTCATAAACATTTTATAGGGATGAGGAAGGAATTTATATCTCACCCTATGAAGAGTACAAATTGTTGTGATTTTTTTCCAATTTAGTATCTTATTCTCCATTATCTTAAAAAATATATCCTTCTGTTTTCAATAGTATGCTGTTTTTGGTGTGGATCTTTTTTTTTATCTTGTTCTGATCCATCTGCTTTTCTTGATTTTGTCACCATAAAGTGCAGTTTCTTTTTGTAGCACTTTGGGAACTGAGGTATTAAAACTGAAGTGTCAGATTCTTGTTATATTATAGGTAAAACTTCTGTTGGGGCCCAAACCAGAATAAGATATAGTTGGGAAATATTTAGCAAAATAAAAAAGTACAATTGAACATAGATAATGTTAATGTATGGTTTTCTAAGTCACTATATTGCTGGCAGGGATCTATTTATATTTGAGTTTGACAACACTGTTTTAAAGAATTCAGATACACTGTTACCTGATGAAAAAAGTACCTATCTTTGAACCTTCTTCTTTTCTTCCTTTCCTTCCTAATGACCTTAAGACAAAAAGGATAAAATTTTTTGAATTTTTGTATCCTCTCAACTCCTGAAGTGGCTTGCAAATAGTAAGCCCTTAAATTACTTAATTTAATTTAAATTACTTGTTGTAAGTGACAGTATTTTAAAAAATACTTCAAATCCATAAATAGGCTGTGGAGGCTGATTATATAAACTTACACTTTTAGCACTTTTCACTAGTTGATAAACATCACTTTTTCCTGTTTTAAATACACAGGCAAACTTTGTTATAGTCATCTGCTTTTGAGTTGGATTATATAGGCAGTAGACTTCAATTTATAGGAGCCTTTTTTCAGAGGGGAGGTTCTTAGTTTTGTATTGGATGCTTTTGGAATGATCTGGTTTGGGTGATTTTTTTTCCCAAGGAGGTATGACTAGAGGTCAATGAATAAATGTCCTCATAATGAACGGTAGAGGTGGGAAACAGAGAGAGGTCATTTGGAGGTATGTTTAATATGAGGTACTCAGTTCAGTTCACCAATTCCTTTTTATGCCAGAGACTGCGGAAGAAGTAGAAAGCTCTTACAACTGGAGAGTTCAAATAAGGCTCTTTACGGGAGAGATTGCCTAAAGTGAATCTTTTTTGGGGGGGTTAAATGACTTCGCCTAAGATCACACAGCTAGTAAGTATCTAAGTGTGGATTTGAACTCGGATCTTCCTGACTCTAGAGCCATTATCCCTGAAGTGAATCTTGAAGGAAATTAAGGATTTCAAGAGGTGACAATCAGGAAGGAGTACATTTCAGGTGTGAGAAAGAGGCTATGCAAAGTCCTGGAGTCAGGAGATGTAATACTGAGTTTGTGGAATAGCCAGTAGTTCAGTTATATTATTACATCATGAAGGCAAATAATAAGAATAGTTTAGAAAGGTAGGCTGCAACTATATTGTAAAGGGTTTTCAATGTCATATTGTAAAGTTGTTAAACATCTAAGTGGATTACTTCCATGTGCATTTTGGAAGTAGTAACTAACTGGAGCTTATTTTGTTAATCACTGTTGGAACATTATTATTATGGAGTGGGTAATTGATGAGAAATATAGAGGATCTTTCTGAGGAAGAGAATAAGAAATTAATAAACACAGTCAAGGAAACAAATATTCATTAAGGTCTACTCCTTACAAAACACCATGATATTATAAACTGCATAGGTTAACATTTCAAGCCTGATAGTTGATAGTTCTAAAGAAACTGATTTTTTTCCCCTCTAATTCAGGGATTCTTAACTATAGATACCCCCAAGTGATGCTTTTAATTGCAACATAAATATATAGGCTTGCAGAGGAAATTAAAATGTTTTTTTTTTTCTTTTTCCTTTGAGTTCATAGACTCTCTGAAATCTGTCCCTAAATTAGGGATCCACAAAAGCCTTGCTGTTATAAAAATTGTTTTTTTTAAATCAATGGTATAACTTGAAACAAACTGAATCCTACTCATATCATGATTTTGCCCTGTGCTGGAAACCCAGGAAAGCTAAAGTTTAGGGATTTATTATTAATATTTTTTCATAAATTTCAGTTGTTCTCTAGTTCATATATCTTTCCCTTTTGCTTATCTGTCTTCTTCCCTTGTCTTTTCTGTTTACATTTATGAAATTTAACATAAGTAAAGTTCTGTGTACAGTAGTGCCTTGAACTCTTTGCCGACAAAGCACTATATATCTTGTTAATAAATCTGGATTTATGCATCTTTAGTTATTGATTTAAAGATGTTGGTCTGTGAAGGATTTATTTAAAATAAGTACAGAAAACTGTTATTTCTATTAAAACTTGACTTTCTATGAAATGAGGGAATATTTGCTCTAGATATTTATGAAGCATTGTTTTGCATTCATGTCCATCTTAGGAATGCATTTTGGAAATGAAAATGCATGCATTGAGTATCAATTGGCTGCATTTATTGAACCCTTGTATAGCTAATATAATCTTTAGTCAGGGAGAATATTTAGGGAGTGATTCAAATAATGCTGTAGGAGATAACAGGGGCTTGATCTAGCAATGGAAATGTGCATATTAAATGATAGAGAGATCCCAAAGAATTGATAGGAATTTATGTAGATTTATAATGAAAGGATAAGCATAAGTAACTCCAGTGTTGCAAACCTAGAGTAATAGAGGAAAGTGGGTTTGGGAAATGGGAATAATTGGCTGGGAGCTTAGTTTTTTATATTTCAGATTTTTAGAAACCTATACATTTGTTTTCTGATAATCAAGCATTGGTAAAAGGGAGAAGACACAAATGACTATTTGAGAAGTAATCTTGGAAATCATGTTGAGGTAACAATGAAGAGATAATTTGCTAAAGAAGTAATAAGATTACAGAGTATAGCCCTGAGCCCAGAAAGAAGATGATCAGTTGAAGAAAATCAGGGTATATTTAACCCAAAAAAAAAGATTTCTGGGGTTATGATACATCGAGATGGGTGAGATTTGTTCTTCTTGAACCTGGAGGGCAAATAAAGACTATTGGTTGGAAATTGCATAATGAGGAATTTAAATTTACTCTAAGGGGCAACTGAACAATTAAAATTGCCCACAAATGGGGCTCTTTACCTTGTGGGGTCTTAAAGCAAAGATTTGATGACTACTTAGGTACATTATAGAGGAAATTGATTTTCAGGTATGAGTTAAACTAGATGGGTCTCTTCTAACTCAGAGATTAGATGTTATGTAAAATGCCAATTGTTCTTCATTCTTTAAAAAGACCATAGCATCACAGAGCCATGACATGCAGGTAAACTGAAGTAGAGTAATATGGAAAGTCACCAGTCTCACTTTCTTCTTGGGAGCCATCTGGATCCATTGGCAAGATAGAATCAGAATCAGTAGAAATGGAAATGTTTTTGGATGGATTGAGAAATCTTGGCCTCTTTAAGTTAAAGTCTTTAATAGGTCTCATTTTGACAGAGGCTGAACCCAATCGGTGATTAAGCCTGGGTAAGAAAGGAGGCAGAAAATGGCCTCTTTTACCTAGTCAAAAAAAAAAAAAGTTTAAAAACAATTTTTATAACAGCAGGAGGAGAAATCCCTCAAGGTTTCTGGCCTAAACATAATTTCTATTTACATTCATTCCAGTCAATCTGGGCCCAAACAATGACCAAGTGAATCTTGGCCTGGAACCTATTGTTGGTCAATTAATGAAGGCCAGAATGATTTGGGCCTAGCCCAATAACCCCAAGATATCTTGTGAAAATTTACATTCTTTTGGGCAAAGCACCCACAGCTAAATTTATGTTACCCTGTGTGGGCAAAAGGAAAGAAAACTAAAGAAGAAAAAAAAGGAGCTATACTGCCCGGCTGGCCTGTTCTGTTCCCAACAGGACAGCTCTTACTCTTCCTCACAGAGATGTCATTTGTCTTTTCTTCTCAGAACAGACCATGGCAACAGGGAGATAAGGCCATGACATGTGAGTGAATTGGATTGAAGTGTAAGATAAGTCATCAGAGAATATTGGGTCTAAAAATGCTAAACAACTATACTACCAATGATATTATAAGGTACTATATACTTCCAGTGATCTTGCTGAGTGTTTATTACCTGTCTTAAGGATGAATCAAAAATTAAGTTCTAAGATGCTTACTACTATCTTTACTTTAATATTATTTTTATGCTTTCAAATGAAGATGTATATATGTGTATATGTGTGTGTGTATATATATATACATATATGTTTATATTCTCTTAACATCATTATTTGAATGCCTAGTTTTATATTTAGATACAAAATCTAGGCATATTCACATTCATGCAGTTGATTAGAAACAGATATGCTTATTAGGTAGGGGCAAAGTGTAGGGAATCAAATGAGTTAATTAGTCTAGAGTCTGCAGGCTGTCATGATGTTTCATGGTTCTGGGAAATGATTGTTGCTAGCCTTAACAATTTTTGGTTTTGTGTCTATTTTTGTTTGTTTTTGTTTTAGGCTTTGACAAAGTTCTTAAAGTGTGTCAACTGGGATCTTCCTCAGGAGGCCAAACAGGCATTAGAACTACTGGGAAAATGGAAGCCAATGGATGTGGAAGATTCCTTGGAGCTGTTATCTTCACATTTCACTAATCCAACAGTGAGGCGCTATGCTGTTGCTCGATTGCAGCAAGCAGATGATGAGGTATAGTTTACTTCTGTTTTCTTGGTATACCTTCCTAGAAACTAATATGTTTGGGGTTGGCAGAGAAAGGAAGAGGGAACAGACACCAAGAAGGAGGCAGAGAGGGAAGAGAATGATGCTGAGAAGAAAAGAGAGAGGAAGAGAGAGGAAATGAGAGTGAAAAGAGAGACAGCAAACTAGGGAGAGAGGGGGAAAAGAGAGACGGAGGGAGACAGAGATTTAGCAGGAGAGATAGAGATTCAGCAGGATGTATGTTGAACTGGGGTAGGGAGGTGCCATCAGAAGTAAATTAAAATATTCCTCCAAGGACTCTTCAGTGAAATGAAAATTTATTCCCTGAACTGTTATCTGACATGACAATTCCTCCCAGGACATTTACCTGGCAGCACAACTTGTACTGTACTGTCTGGAAAAAAGAATTCTAATGAAAAATGGTTTAATGTAGCACCAGTTAGGGAATAATTCAGGTCCCCTCCATCAGTCAGAATACAACAGGCCACATTTAGTTGTAGCCTTGAAAAGCCTCCAGGGTCTTCACAGCATAGAACTGGTTGGCCATGCTGCTTACAACTTCTCCCCCCTTCCCCTTCCTTTTCCCCTTCCCCTCCCTCCCGCCCCCGCCCCCTTGCCTCTTTAAACTTACAGTAGCTCACCATTATGTATATGTGTAGGTTTCCAGAAAGTAGTTCTAAATCCTTCTGGAAAGCAAAGACATCAAACTTTATGATTGCTATTTATGTAGATTACAAGGCCACTGGGGAAAGATTGTCTCTTCCGTTTACACAGGTCATTGATAGCTTTCAAATTTTAGGAGTTTTCAGTAATATTGACTTCCTCAGCAATTCTTCTCTCTGTTTTTCCAGTATGACTATGTTCCTAGAGCTTTCCTAGCCTATTGGGATTTCTTGGGTAAAGTAAAATGAATGCTTTGTTTGTTTGATATTCTTCAGATGTCTTTTCTTTAGGGAAATAGCTTTTAGGAGGTTATGCTGTCTTAGCCCATTGGGGAAACATTAGCTTTTTCTTAGTATCCTTGTGACCCTGGGCAAGTCACTTAACCCTAGTTGCTTTGGTTTCCTCATCTGTAAAATGAGTTGGAGAAGGAGATGGCAAATCATTCCAGTATCTTTGCCAAGAAAACTTGGGTCACATATGGGGTGTGGGGTCACAGAGTTAGACATAACTGGAACAATTGAATACAAAAACTATTAATTGAATAGCTTAGTTTAATCTTACAAAGGAAACACATAATAGTTCTCTTTCAGTATTTGAGGAATACTCAAGTGAGAAATTAGCCATTTTCATGCTTACTCCAGAAGAGAGAATTAGGACCAGAGTGTGAAATATGCAGTTAAGGTCACTGTAAGGGAACACTTCCCAATAAGTAGAGCTATCAGAAGAGAGAATATACTAACTTAGAAGGTAGGCGTCCTCTCTTTCCATCCAACTAGATGTCTTCAAGCAAAAACTTGACTACATTTAAGTGTTTTGTTTGTAGAGAAGATTTATTTCTGAGATACAAATTGTATAAATTGGACTGTGTAGCCTCTGAGTTACCATAGAAGTTTGAAATTCTATGCTTCTGTTTTGATGTACTGGATCTGTATTATTGAACTTATAGAGACTGTGATGGAGGTGGTAGAAGTAAGGCAAGATGACAATGTTTCCTATCTTTCTACTGTTGTCACTCGTCTTTATCTGCTGATAATTTCCAGTTTGGCTTGAAGGCTTAGATGTGAATTTCGCTTGTAATCACCATTGTTCATTGTACATAGGTGCCACCTACTTCCCTCAAATTTTAGCCATGACTTAAATACAATTAAAAACAAAAACTGTCACAACCTTCCAAATTTACAGTGTAGAACTGACATGATAGATAACTTCATTCACATTCTAAAACTCATACAGAATTAAATAGCATTTTAGAGTTGGTAATATAGCCCAGTAAAGTAATCTCTAACATGTTATGTAAGACTTCTAATGATGGGGGCTTCACTGCTTCCTGAGGTAGTAACCCATTACATTATTGGTTTGCTAGGAAGTTTGTTTCCTGACATTAAATCACAATATTTTGTGATCTCCAAATCTTCTTAGTTCTGCCCTCTAGAGCCATAGAAATATCTAATCCTTCTTTCTCCTGATACCACTTCAGAAACTTCAGAATACCTTTCTTGATCTGTCTGAGTCTTTTTCTTTTCTTTTTTTTTTTCCTACATTAAACATGCATGCTTTTTTCAGCAGATCCTCATATGGTAGGAATCTAAGGCCACTCAATTCTATTTCTGTCCTCTTTTATTTAGTATTCTTCTTAAAATGTGGAATATGAAACAGCATAATAACTGAAATGTGTTCTGAGCCAAGAACTTATCAGCTCTTATTTTTGGAAGCTATAATTCTCTTAGTGCAGTCGAAAGATGTAGTAATTTTTAAAACTGCCACATTATGGTGTTGCATCCCAGTCATGCTTACTCTCTTCCAAAACCCCCAGATCTTGTTCAGGAAAAGATGATGAATTTCATTGCCATAAGTCTCATTTCTTTTTAAGAAGTCTGTAGTTTTGACCCTGGGGCAGGCAGGCAGTGCAGTGGATAGAACACCAGGTCTGGAGTCAGAATGACCATAGTTTAAATTCAGCTTCAAGACAATTACTAGCTCTGTGACCAGAGCCAGTCATTTAATCCCCGTTGGCCTCAGTTCCTCATCTGTGAAATGGAGACATTGGAAAAAGAAGTGGTCAACCACTCTAGTATATTTGCCAAGAAAACTTCCCAAGACCAAAGACCATGCCGAGTTACACAGGACTGAATAGCAACAGGACAACAGATTTGAGACTGATCTGTGATTATCCGACATTAACTTTGGGACAGACCCTAGTCCTTTTTTTTCCTCTGAAACCAACATTCCTCTTCTCATACTTTTCTGAAATCATTGTTTCCAGGCATTAGTAATCTTTTTTCACATATTGGGTTCCACTTCTCTTAAGTTCAAGAGATGAAATGTGGCTCACATTCCCCCACTGAAAAAATGTTCAGGGAAAAATCTTTATAAATTTATGATACTATAAGCATAGTATACATACACATACAATCTAATAGCCTTATATAAGTTTCATTAACAGTCTGGAAAGTCCTGATATTAAACAGATAATTCATGCCTATAGCATACTTTAGAATTTATAAGTCACTTTTCTCTCAAAAACCTTGTAGTGAATGCATGTATTTTTATCCTTATTCTATAAAAGGACAGATTAAAAGACTTGCCTATAATCTTGTAGCAAAATACAAGTCTAGCTGTAACCGAAGACCTGCTCTTTTAGTTGTAGGACTGGTGCTTTTTCTACCATGGCACATTTTCCAGTATTTTGTGATCGTTTTGAAATATTTATCATCATCTCTTATGTGAATTGTCTGTTCAGATTTATGTCATCTATAAATTCGTTATAAATGCTATTGTGTTAGCTAAGGTATATATACACATACTGCTATTTTAAGATGGTTTTGATACACTTGATTCATTCCTGGAAGATTTTTATGGTTGTTACTTATAGATGATTTTAAAGCTCTTAGGGAGATTTCTAGTTATATTGAGATTGAAATCCAATATTTTAATGACTGACCTTCATGCTTAAAGAAACAATTTTTTTCCCAAATTGAACTATGTAATGGGAAGGTCTGAATCTTCAATTATTATTATAGTTAACAAAAGTTTTCATATAAGTGAAGGAGAGTGTACTTTAGACATAGATTGTCCAAATAGAATGTAAAAATGATATGGCAACAAAGGACTTAAATTGAGAAGGTGGTTGCTCTAATGAATTATTTATTTTCCTATAGAACTTAATAATGCATTTGTTTTGAATTTCATCTTAAATTAAGATGCCAAATACCAGATCATATATTTAACAGAAAAGTTTGTAGTATGTTTAAAAGTAATATATACTATCAGTAAAGCTGACCAAAGAAGAATAATAATTCCTATTAAATGTGTAGATAAGTTTAGTATTATGAGATGAACTTTTTACTAGTAATGTGAATCCTACACATTTATTGAGAACTGTAAATGTTACAGGTAATTAGTTATCCAGTTGTTTTCAATTTTTAAAGCTGCTTTTGTCTTCCTTTATAATTTAAAATAATACTAAAAAAATGGCACTTTAATATTCAAGCTTGTAAGTTGGAATTTGATATATTCCTGTACTCTGGAGATACAGTGTGATATATACTAGTCTTGTAATAGAGAAGACCTAGGATCATGTAAGCCAGAAGTAACAGGTTCACAGCTTGATTGCTACCTTTGAAATGTCCAAAAGATCTAATTGAAGGCTTGGGGTTTAGGTTCTTTGTGCAGAACCTATTTTTTTTTTAATTTATTTTTTAATAACTTTTTATTGACAGAACCCATGCCAGGGTAATTTTTTACAACATTATCCCTTGCACTCACTTCTGTTCCGATTTTTTCCCCTCCCTCCCTCCACCCTCTCCCCCAGATGGCAAGCAGTCCTATACATGTTAAATAGGTTACAGTAGATCTTGGATACAATATATGTGTGCAGAACTGAATAGTTCTCTTGTTGCTCAGGGAGAATTGGATTTAGAAGGTATAAATAACCCGGGAATAAGAACAAAAATGCAAGTAGTTTACATTCATTTCCTAGTGTTCTTTCTTTGGGTGTAGCTGCTTCTATCCATCCTTGATCAATTGAAACTAAGTTAGATCTTGTCTTTGTTGAAGAAATCTAATTCCATCAGAATACATCCTTATACAGTATCATTGTTGAGGTATATAATGATCTCTGTGCAGGTTCTGTGCAGAACCTATTGAGGAACATGGACAATAACTGCACTGAGTTAAAAGGTATAGATTAGTTGTGGTTTGTACTATAGAGGGAATATTCAAATCAGTGAGATTTCAGAATTTTTGGAATGATTATGACTAATACTTATGTAGAATTTTAAGGTTTGTAAAACCTTGAGCTTGGAATGATTTGTTAGATGTTAGCATACTTTCTTCCATGCTTTCCGTATCCCAATGCTTCCAAACTCCTGACTGCCCCAGTATACAATCCCCATTACTCAACTATAACTGCTTATATCCTTACTCTTATGCTCTCAGTGCAGCCTCTTGGTACCCTCCCAATGTCCAAAATTTATACCTTTACCCTTACTCTTTCCCTTTTTTGGCACTCACTGAAACCTGGCTCCCTACTGACAATACTGTATCCCTGGCCACTTTTACTGTACTACTTGCTCACACCCTCTTCTTCCCTCAAATCCTGGTTGGGTTGGGAGAGTTGGAATGTTCCTTGCTTCTTAATACCACTTTTAGTTTCTCCCAACTCTCACTTATTCTTCAAATTTTCCTCCTTTGAAGTTCAATCAATCTAAATTTATCACTCAGTGCAGATCCTAATAGCAGCTATCTGGAATCCCCAGGGCATTCTCCCTGCTTCTGAATTAGTTTAATGTCTGACTTGGAGATTTCCTCTCTCCCCCAACTCCTGCCCTCATACTTGTGAACTTCAGCATAAATATTGATGGTTCCTCAAATGCTAACTTCCTAGTTTTTCAGTCTGCTTAGTTCTCATGACCTCTACCCCATTATTCCACTTCAGCTATATTCACAGATAGCCTCTTGACATTTCTTACAACTTTTATGTCATGAATTCCACAATTTTTGTATGTAATCATAAACTTTTTATCATTTTGCCTTTCTTTATGCCTCATCATATCTTCCCTAGTTCTTTATCCATATTTTTAACCACAATTTTCATTTGTATTAATCTTAGTTCTTTTGCTCTTACTCTGGCTGTACTATTTTTTTCACATTTATACCCATCATTAAACTAGTACAATTCTATACTGTCTTCTGCCTTTAAATCCCTATTCTGTTATCAGAATGCTTTACCAGACTCCAACCCTAGATAACTTCCATAATTTACTTTGGTTCCTAGTTACAGTAACTAGTTCCTAATTATTGAACAAAACTGCATAAAATCTTAAAATAGTGCTGATTGGAGCAACTCAGATTTGTTATATAGTTTCATTTGGGCTTATGTGCACCAATGTAGTCCTTTTATATTTCCTTAATTGATTCAATATGTCATTCACCATAGCAGCTGTTTGAATGCTTTTTATCCCTCAGGCCTCTCATAGCACTCCATATCCTTACTCTTTCAGCTGAGAACTTTGCTCACACTTCATTGAAAAAAAAAGATGATTTGCCAAGTGACCTTTTTTTTTGTCCCTCCTCATCTCATTCAAACATCTTTCCCCATTATTTCTTCTCTCAGTGATCTCTGATGAAGAGGTTACCTTGCTATGGTCAACTCTCCTGTGCATTATTGCTGACATTGCCTCCTGTCATCTGCAGATTGCTCCCTCTTTCATCATTTTCTTTAATGTTCTGTCTCTTTCCATATCTTGGACAATTCTCTGCTGCCAAATGTTTGTTGTCCATTATCTTCTAATTCTTTTAGCATGTGGCTTTTGACTTTATCATTCAATGTAATTGTTCTCTCCAAAATTATAATGGAGATATAGATATAAAATTTGATACTAAGTATTATTCATTGTTTTATGTTGGATACTCATTGCTCTGTAGGTTTTCAAGACCCTGTTCTATCTCTTGATTGTCTTCTTTACCTATCTAAGTTTTTTCAGTTTCCTTTCTTCTTGTTATTTAGATCAAGTTCTCTAAATCTGGATGTCTCCCAAACCTCCATTGGTTTTCTTCTCTCTTTACAGTATTTCAGTTGGTGATATCATCAGTTCCCATCAATACAATTACTTCTGTGAAAGTAATTTCCATATCTATACAAGTCTGTAGAATTTTAGTCCCTCATTTCCAACCAGTCTTCAGATACCTTGAGTCAGTTGTCGTCATAGGCATTTCAAATTTTAAATTTCATAATGGAATTCATTTGTTAATTTTGTTCAGTCATTTCAGTCATGTCTGATTCCATGTGACTCCATTTGGGCTTTTCTTGGCAGAGTTACTGGAGTAGCTTGCTATTTCCTTTGCTACTTCCTTCTATAGATCATTTTACAGATGAAGAAACTGAGGCTTTCGGGGTTAAGTGACTTACCTGGGTCACAGAGCTAGTGTTTGAGGCCAGATTTGAACTCGGGTCTTCCCAACATTAGACCTGTTTTCTTTCCAGTTTTTGTGTTACTAACCGGGCCGCCAATATTTTTGTAATCTGGACTTGCAAACTATACCATACTGTATTGTCCAGTCATGTCATTTTTATTTCCTTTACAACATCTCTTTTATGTGTCCCCTTCTCTCTATCCATACAGCCATAAGCTTAGGGCAGGCCCATATCACTGACTCTTTCCTAGATTAGTCCCATAATTTTCTCATAGTCTTTTTACTTCAAGTCATTCTTGCTCATTCTAATCGATTCATTATTAATCTGCCAGAGTGATTTTTCTAAAGCTCCCCTAAAACGCAGTAACCCCAAGTGGCTTCTTTTTTGCCTCAAGGATCAAACATAAAGATCTTTGTTTTACATTTAAAAACTTGGTCTTTTTCTAATTTTCTAGTCATCTTATACTTACCTTCCTTTTATGTATTTTATGATTTGGCTTCATGGGCCTGCTTAATGGTACTCACCTGTGACATGTCAACTTCTGACTCTGCCTTTGCACACTAACTATCCCCATGCTTGAAGTGCTCTTTCCCCTGGCCACTTTGTTGACTTTTTTTTCTGTCCTAATTTACCTGTTAGTCATCACGAGGATTTTTTTTTTTTTTTTAATATACTTTGTGGCTGCTTAGGGCTATTTCATTCAGACTGTCTTGGAAGCTAACAGGAAAAAAAAATTGTTGCATTGGCCACGAACATATTAAAATGTCCATTGTTCCCCCGGCTCTTGTGGTCACCTGTCTGTCTCAATTCCCCAAAAGTGGCATTTTGATAAATTAGGGTTTTGTCTTCGAGCAGAAAAAGGAGTGAGAGATGCTTTGAATGTTTAAGGCTGCTGTTAGATTTTATTTGTATGGTATTGTGAAGGGACACAAGATTATCTAATTGGGTCTTAACTAATATCTGACTAATTAACATCCATCCCAGATTTCTTAAATTGGTAATTAATACAGCTTTTTCTTCTTTCTCCTCAGAAAGATTTAAAACATTGTTACAGCTTTAGATATAGAGAAGTTAAATCATCATGATCTTTGTGAAAACTTCTGCTAAAGTTTTTTTTTTTTCTTTCTCCATATTTCCTAGGATTTATTGATGTACTTGTTGCAGTTGGTTCAGGCCCTCAAGTATGAAAACTTTGATGACATAAAGAATGGATTGGAACCAAATAAGAAAGAGTGTCAAGGATCTGTATCAGAGAGTGTATCAAGTTCTGGAACAAGCACTGCAGAAATAGATAGGTATATATTTTCAGGAACAAAATTACATTTTAAAACTCATCACATTTTATTGTTATACTTTGTGTTTGTTCTGTCTTTCCCCTCAAATGTGCCTAATCTGTGTTTGGTGTTTAAAATGTTATTAGTATGTTATGAATATATCAGCAGTGAACTAATTACTAAGTCTTTTTAGGCCTTGCTGTTAGAAGAATAAATGAAAATGTACATTATGTTTGTACAGTTTCATTAAGATTTTGTGTTGGCAGCTAGGCAGGCGAATATATTTTCTTTTCTCCTTTGAAGTTTCTTCCATTATAGGAGATCATATTTTAGGATATTTTGAATTCATAGAAGCATTTTATTGATTTAAAAAAAACAAACAAACTCTGGCCCCCAGAAAGTGAAGTAAGTTCCTTGCCCAGCATTACACATGTAGATAATGGCAGTGAGAGGGTTAGAACCCAGAGCTCCTAATTGCTATTCTAGTATTCTTTTTTTCTGCACTGTTGACTTTTTTATCTGTAGAATGTAAGCTTCTTAAGGGAAAAGAATTGTTTTGTTTTTGGCTTTGAGTTCCCAGTGCCTGGTATGCAGTAGACAGCCAATAAATTTTTGTTTAATTGAATATTTTATATTTTTCTTCGTAGTTGTGATGTCTTCTGTATTTGAATTAAAAGAGGACTGGAAAACCTTAGGAATGTTCATTTTTTAATATTTTTTGAGAGAGTGATAGGGAAGGGATTTGTAAATATCTCAAGAGATTTATTTTCCCTATATGTCTTCTTTTTTTTATCCTCTACTCTTTTAAGATCTTTACATCTCTCAATATAGTCTGCCTCATAGCATTGTTATTAGATTATTATGATATAATTATTATAATATCATATTAGCATTATATTTAAGTTTTGAAAATGAATAGAATCTCTAAGCTGAAAGGATTAATTCTATAAAAATGAATTCCTCTTATAGACAAAATTTGTTATATGCTAAATTACTCAGCAGAACTCTTATTTATATATTAAGTTTATAACTTTTTTTGTTTTGTGTTGTTTTTAGTTCTCAGATCATAACTAGTCCTCTTCCTCCAGTGTCTTCTCCTCCCCCTGCATCAAAAACAAAAGAATCTGCAGATGGTGAAAATCTGGAGGTGAGATTAAGAGAGTTTATAGCTTCTTGTAGGAGGATGTTGTGTTAAGAGGTTCTTAATAGATATATGTTTTAATGTTGGTCCTTACGACACTGGTTTTGATTAATAAACTAAATATTACAAGTTCGTTAATTAACTTGTTTTATGATACATTCTTATGACTTTTCCCATCACCATAAATTGCCAGAGAGACCTTAACATAAAGCATTTTCCTGGAGTCTTGGGCATATAAATGGATTCATAAGCAATGTACAAATGAACTGGATATAAATATTTTATTAAGAAAAGCCAAGATATTTAATATAAGGTATTCGTGAATATTACTGTAATTGTTGTCAGTGTTCTGTGATTACATTATAGAGAACTGTGACTTTGGAATTATAGTAACTACAATAAATGGCAGCTTTGTATAGCTCATACTGAATTTTGGGCCAGGTCCTTCCTATTAAATAGATAAGCTAATTTTTGTAGGCTGTTTAGTTCATTAAATATGTATTAAGTACCTACTATGTTCAAAGCGTTATGTTGGGAACACAAAGATAATTACCAAGACAATAAACTATTTTTTCATTGAATCCCAATTGTTATAGCAATTGCCATTGCCCAGTAATAGTTGTTGAGCATACATATTTGGAAGTACTTTATATATTGTAGAATCTCTTCCAAAGTGACCTAAGAACCACTGACTAATGTACCTATTTCCTTACTACCTTTAGGCTGAAATGAATCTCAAACTTTGATTTTTGAAATAATTGTAGTAAAAATGACAATAAATGCCGGCTATCAATATAAAAAACTTAATATATTGCTCTGCTATTATTCTTATGTTTTCAGTCTTAGTCTTAATCTTCAATCTTGGGGCTGACGCTGATACATTGTTTAAGGAAGGAGTAATTTTTACTGAATTACTAGGATTATATCAAAGATGATTCCTGGTCTTCTTAGTTGGAATTCAGACTGTCTTTGAAACTGTTTACAAATGATGGTTTGATTTTTTTTTTTTATCTTATTAGTACTATACTTAAATATTTATAAAATGATTTTTGTAGATTATCTTGAAAATCACTTAAAGTCAAGTATTCTTTAAATTCCAAATCTTGTATAAGGAATGGCATGTTAAAGTGGCTGTTTTTAGACCAAAAAATAATTTGATATTAAATTGTTCTAGGTGAAATTAGCATGTATGTTGGTCATTTTCTGCTCTCTCCTGGTTTTCCTTCTAACCCTCATTCCTCCTTTTCTGTATTTTCCTAAACTGAAGTATCATTAGTCATCTATTCCTTTATAATGGTTGTCCTTCAGAGTTCTGAACCGAATTTATTTATGAACTGAATTGCTCTTTTCTTTTTTACATTTTTTGTTTCTTAGTGATGCTCTGCAGCACGTATCTAGCACTAATCTTTTTTAAGAACTCCAGTCCAACATCATTAACTGTTTTATAGATACCTACTTTTAGATATGCCATTAATGTATTAAATTCATTATGTGTAAACCAGAACTCAGTATAAAAAAAATAATTTGTACTTATTTCTTTAAATCTTTCCCAATTCCATGAAAAAATTAATAATCACTTTTTAAGTTTGTTTTAGATCTTTCTCCTTCTGCCCATCTCTTCCTCCTTATTGAAAAGATACTATGGAGAACTTAGTATTTTTCACATGTGAAAATACTAAGTTCTCCATAGTATCTTTTATTGTACCTGTTCTTCTTTTAGGGTCATTTGGAAGGATAAAAACAGAGAAAAAGCCATATACTTTAGTAATTAAAAGCTGATTATACTCCCAAGTTCCAATTAGATGTTATAAGAAATTTTTATAAAATAATCATTTTGGCATCTTTGGAAAAATTTTATTGTGTGGCCATTGGAGCAATGCTTCTTACATTTTCTTTATACACAAAACATATCTTTGACCTTTAAAAGCCTTCATGCTCTAGTCCCTTTGTACCTTTTCCAGTCTTCTTAGTCTTCCCTTTATTCCCTCCAAGTATTCTGTGATCTAAGGATCCAGGTTTTAGTGGTTCTTGCAAATGAAATACTTTCTCTAGATTCTGGGCTTTTTCACTGGTATAACCTATGGCTGTAATATTCTCCTTCAACTTCAACTTCTGGCTTCCTTTAAGACTCAACTTGTCAAATCAGTTTCTGCAAGAAATATCTTTCCTGTAAAATTACCTTCTATGTATAGTATGTATATCTTGTTAGGATATTGTTTTTTCCCTGTCTCTCCCATTTGAATGTGAGTTCCTTGAATTCAGGAGCTGTGTCCTTTATATATCCCCAGCATTTATCATAATGTCTGGCACTTTATTAAATGATTAATAAAGATTTGTTGATTGACAGTATTAACCTATTTGTCATATAAAAGGTACTTCATATAACTTTTTGAAAGAACTCCAATTACAGAGGATCCAATCATAATTACAATTTTCCTTCAGTTTATTTCAATATTTAACAAAGAAGAAAACCATGATTTTACTGGTAAATGATAGCTGTTGATTGAAAGGACATGAGAGTATATGTGTGTGTGTGAGTGTGTTTGCATGTGTGTTTGTAAAACAGATGGGAGTTGATTGGAGTTTTGTCAGAAAATAACACTTACAAATGGATTATTAAATAAGCAATTCTATTCCATACTCTTCCAGAAATTTCATTTGTTTGCAGTTTTTTCTCTTTACTGTGAGACCATTAAGAAAATTATACAGTCTTATTCTCTAATATTTCACAAGTATGTTTTACTTTATCTAAATTGTATATAAATACATGCATTTGTAGATGTATATTATAAATAAGCAATTTGTGGTAGTTTTCTGGCATAAAATTCTTTCATTATGCATGGATAGATTCCTGTGTTTATAAAAATATGGCTCAAAGTTGTAAAATGTAATGTGAACAACATGTGCCTTTAATAAAGTTCACATAAATCCATTAAAGTTCTCTGTAAACTCAGGATTATTCCATTTGTAGTTTACTGTCTCAACTATGTTGTTACTGTTTCTAGATAGAAATTTATGCTTAAAGGTAATTTGAATTGGCCTTTGAAACAAAGTAAATTAACTATTAGACTGTGTTTCTGCATTTGATCAAAGAATACATTTATTTGTTTTGCCTGGATATTTAAAATATGGTCCTCTTGAATAGTTGGATTCATTCTTTATTAACGGTAAAGTTTTTATAATGTACTGTCAGAACTATAAAGGAGAACTACTAGGTAAACATGGAATATCTCTTTAATTTCCCAAATAGTAGCAATAAATAAATGGCAATATGAAATTATATTTTTCTTTTTATTTCTTTCAGCAAGATCTCTGCACTTTCTTGATATCAAGAGCCTGCAAAAATTCTACACTGGCGAACTATTTATATTGGTATGTGAAATAAGTTCATTGTATTCATTTGTGTTCATTGACTTCTCAGGGTCATATTTTTTCCCATATAAAATATACCTGTAATACATGTACTATCAAGTGAATTGTGCAATCTCAAAAGGAAAAAAATGTATGCAGTCATTGAAAACCATATGCTACCTGTGGGCATAAAGATATGTCTAGTTTTACCCTTTATCCCTCACTTTTCAGAATGTAGACACAATTAAAGAATTGGCAGTGTAGTTCATATATTTCTTTTCTGCAGTTAGGTTTCCTTCTTTTAAAAGATGTGGCATTGGGCCAGCTAAGTGGTGTAGTGGATAGAGCGCCAGCTCTGAAGTCAGGAGGACCTGAGTTCAGACACGCTTCCTGGCTGTATGACCTTGGGCAACTCACTTAACCCCAATTGCCTCAGGAAAAAAAAAAAGGCAAAAAAAAAAATAAATAAAAAGTGTGGCATTAGTTGTTTATACTTTTATTATATAACAAAGTCTGAATTATCACTTACCAAAATATGCTTTACTTTCTTGAACTAAATTTTCAGGGTGTCACTTCAGAATTCTTTTCTTGGCTTGGGAAAATATGGCAGTTACTGTAATATGATATTGAAATCAGTGTGATTAATTAGTTCTACTTCAGTTTGACTCTACAACTGGATATAAAAACATTTTTATATTCATCTCCAGATTCTTTCCCTCTCTTCCTCTCTTACCCATTGAAAAAAGGTATAATTGTTTTTTACTATAAGGCCTCTTTTTCTTTTCCCTTCTTCCTTCAGTATCTTCATATTGCCCACTCTAATGGAGGGTTTTTACGATTTTGTAGAGCTATTTCTTTCTTTCTTTGTTTTTCTCAAGGCAAATGTTAGATTTCTCCAAGTGGGCTTACTATCTCGAATATGAGACTAAATGTGCATTTTAGCTACACCTCTCCTAAGGCTGTATCATTTATCACCCAAAAAAATCTGACCTTTGTTTTTGTCTGTTTTCTTAATTCTAATAAAAGCACCAATAGGTGTTTTGCAGGTGGATTCTAAGATTTATGGTCAGGTGCTTAAATTTTTAAATTTTAGGAATAGACATTCTCCTTAAACTTTCTCCAAACTTCCTACTGATTCTGCTTGTTGATGGTAAAATTTCTTTTAGAAGTAGCCCTACACAGTTTGAGAATTTCAACTTCAGTTACCACTTTGAAAAGAAATATAATAGCCTTAAATTCACAACAAATTGGATATAACTAATTTTTTTTAGGAGCATGCTTTGATATGGACAGAGAGGGAGAAAATAAAGGAAGACAAGAGGGAGGTGAGACTGTTAATAGTACAGAGAATCATTTGATGCTTTTTTTGTAGCTAGAGTCTACCAAACATCCATTTTCTTATTTCTCTCCTACTTACTTCTTAATGTCTTCCTTTCCATTCTTAATGCTTTATTTTCTATAATTCTCTAAAGTAATCTAGTTTCCCCTTTTTCCCCCTTTTTCTTTCCTTTGTTCTTATTCTCTATCCTTTTCTGAATTTTTATTTCTATTCCATAGACTCAAGCAAGCCACAATTCTGAATTTAAAGCACATTTTAAATTATTTGCTGCATTTAGTGAATAGTTTTGCTTGCTTTTTTCTTAAATGACATTTGTGTTTTAACTTTTCACGTCTCTTACAAAAATGCACAAATTAAGTTAACTTGTTTTACATTCCTTTGTAGTTATTTTTAAACCTCCTGTCATAGCAAAAAAAAGTTTGTAATTTAGTAATCAAACTTTACTTCTCTCCTGTGAGGTCTATATTTTCCTGTGTTTGTTGGAAGTACTGAAGTATTAGTGTGGATCTTACTTACTTACTTAAACAAGATCTTACCTGTTTAAATCTTTTTTGAATCCTTATTCTGTCTTCTATTGTATTAGCTGTCCCTTCTGACTTAATATAAATCTTAAATTTTATAAGCATATAATCTTCCATGTGTTAAAGGAAGGCCTTGTGGCACTTCATTAGAAACTTGATTAGAACTTAGTTTTACATATTTCATAATGTTTTTGAAATTAAATGCCTTTGTCATTGAAAGTTCAGAAGCATCTTTTGCAACATCCTCTAACTTTTATTTCTCTTTCATTTCTTATCTGAAATATGGAGACTTTTCCATTCACATGAAAGGAATCAAAAATAATAGGACAACTCATAAATTATATAGCCTCCACAAGGTTACTGAAGACTTCTTGTTGTTTCACGAAAGTATTGGGTTTTTTTTCCCTATGTAGATTTTTAAAAAAATAAAGCTATATTTATCAATTTTATATACATTCTACCAAGCTTCACTGCCACGTTTATGATCTATTCTGTGTCTAACCAGTCTACAGTATATGGCAATGAAAATAACCTTCTGTTTCTCCCGCATTTCTCTTTTGTCCAAATTCTGTCCATTATGTTTTTACTCTCAGATTTCTGGATTTTCTAATGTATGGATTCTTAATATATATAATATTTCCCACACTCTTTTAACCTGCCCTGTTTCTCATGAATTAGGTATACCTATCCAGAAACCATGCTCTAGTCTTGGATGTCATCCCATTAAATATTAAGATATCTATGAGATCAAATTTGCCTCCTTGAATTACAACTTTCTGCTTGTTTGTTGAAGAAAGACTAGAGATGTTCAGGCAGGAGATGAGTCACCTCTTGCAAAAATTGATGTATAAAGAATTTTTACTTCAAGGAAGGAATGGGCTGGATGACCTTTAAAGTGTCTTTCTAATTCTAAAATGCTATGATTTCACTGAACTGAATTGAATTCACTGGTCATTCTGAATAAGGAGAGATGTGCTGTATGTCAAATAGCTTTAAATGATTAAAGTTCCTATGGGCCTAAACTAGCCTATTGGGGCTCTCTTAACTTGGCTTGACTTGCCTTAGTGATGATTTAATTTTTTTGTGTTTTTTTTTTTCTTTTTCCTGAGCCAGAAGGGCTTTTTTTTTTTAGTAGAATTTTATTTTTTTTCAATTACATGTATAGTCAGATTTATTTTTCTCTAAGTCAGTTTTTTTTAATGAAAGCTTTCTATTTTTAAAATACATGCAAAGATGGTTTTCAACATTCATCCCTGTAAATCCCATGCTCCAAACTTTTCTCCTTCTCTCCTCCCCTACCCATTTTGTAGACAGCAAACAATCCAACGTAGGTTAAAATGTTCACCTCTTCTAAACATATCTCTACATCTATCATGCTTCGTAGGAAAAAATCAGATCAAAAATGAAAAAAAATGAAGAAAAAAAAAGCAATCTAACAACAAAAAAGGTAAAAACACCATATTGTGACCTACACTCAGTCCCCACACTCCTCTTTGAGTACAGATGGCTCTCTCTCCATCACTAGACCACTGGAATTGGTCTGAATCACTTCATTGCTGAAAAGAGCCATATCCATCATGTTAATCCTCACATAATTTTGTTGCTGTGTACACTGTTCTCCTGATTCTGCTCACTTCACTCAGCATCAGTTCATGTAAGTTTCTCCAGGCTTTTCTGAAAGTCTGCTCATCATTTCTTATAAAACAATAATATCCCATTATATTCATATAGCATAACTTATTCAGCCATTCTCCAACTAAAGGGCATCCCCTTAAGATAATTTAGTTCTTCTAAAGGTAAAGGGCCCAGTAAAGGGATTTTGGATTTGATTCTTTATTAAAAGAGAGGAACTGCTGAACTGGAAATGATGAGAACCTTGAAGAAAAGTCTCCATCCTAGAGTTGGTGATAGAAAAGAAAAATACTTTGCCATATTCTGAAATTACTCACTCTAGATTTTAGAAATCAAATTTTAAAGAGTGTAGAGATAGTTTTAAAAAGTGTGGGAAAGATATGTAGGATGCCATGGCATGGAGAGAGGAAAAAAGTGAAAATAAATTTTATGAGGCAGAACAGTAGAATTTGCCTAAAGATGCATAGAAAATTCACCAACCAACTCAGATTTTAAAAAGAAATGTATAGAAAATGAAAAAAGCCTGCTAACAGAAAATGGATATCAGTATAGTATGTTCCTTTAAAAACAATTTCAATAATACTAAATCTCACAATGGGCTAGATTTGGCAAGGAAGGCTAAGGACAAGAAAGAGGATCCCTTTGCTTGCCCTCTCTGCCATATTGGGAGGAGGAGACAAACATAACTAGTCATAGAGAAGGCAGAATTGCTCAATTACTATTTTGTTCTTTTTCTCTTCAAAGTAAGATGACCTTTCTGCTGAAAATGACAAAACAAAAATGAGTAATATAAATTGATATGCAAGATAAGTAAAGAAAGAGTAAGAGAATATTATGCTACCCTTGATGAATTCAAATCACCTGGCCAAGATGAACTATATCCTTGAGTCTTTAGGAAAAAAAAGTGGCAGGTGTGATTGCTGAGTAAGTGTCAGCGATATATTGAACATGTGCATACATGTATAGTGCCTATGTTTTATCAGTGATAGTTGGGCAGAAAAGTGAGTGATGGACTATTAGAATGTAGGACAAACATGGTTTCATTATTTTAGAAAAGGAAAAAAAGTCTGCAAATTATAGGTTTGACTTCCTCAAAATTTAGATACTCAAATTTGATTTTGACTTCTTTTTTGGGGAAAATTCTAGAATTGATTATTAAAAAAATGATTGGAAAATTTCTAAAAAGGAAAATGGTTATTAGAAAGAGCCAAAAATACTCCATCAAAATCAGATTGTGACAGATGACCTTTGTCAGGATGATTAAATAGTAGATGAGAATTTTTGGGATGGAGTTGACTGAGATTTTATGAAAGTTTTTGATAAAAGTATTTCATAATGGTCTTGTGGAGAAAGTGGAAACATGAATTAGACAGTAATAGAATTACATGTATATAGAACTGGTTGAATGACTGGATTCAAAGTAGTTGTTAATGGTTGTCACCATGGCAAGATGTCTCCAGGAGAATATTCTAGAGATTTGTCCTTGGCTTTATGCTGTTGAAAACCTTGTCAATGACAATAGATAGTCAAGATCTGAAGAAAAGGTCTTGACTGGTAAGAACATTGAGCTGGAACTAATAACAAATTCAATCAAGATAAATGTAAAATCTTTCTCTAGAATACAAAAAAAAAATCTTTAGAAATATAAGATGGGGAGCCATTTGAATAAACAGTGGTTTTTAAAAAATTCTCAGATTAATAGAGCATTTATTAGATATCTACTTTGTATGGGGCACAATGGAATACAAATAAAAGAAACAAGAACAAAACAAAAACAATTCCTTCCCTTAAGGTGTAAAAGAGGTGGAAGGTAGGTGAAGAGCATGAAGTGAGTTTAGCAGGAAGAATAGGGAACAGGAATAACCTAGACATGAAATGGTGGTCCCAGACAAGTAATCACCAGTCAGAGGTGGAGGGTGTAGTGCTAGAAGTAGTATAGTCAGTCTATGGATGCTGCTATTGATGAAGTGGAAAAGTTAAGAATTAGAAGTGGAATCAGGATAGAAGCTAGGGTTTTAGTTAACCTGTAATTGTGAATCAAAAGAATAATCTGACTGCCAAAAAAGTTAATGAGAGCTTGGGCTGTAGTGAGAGAGATAAAACTTCTTGGGATAGGCAAGTGCTAATTCCTCTATCTTCTGTCTTCACCAAACCTTACCTAGAGTTTTTGTTATTATGTCTAACTCTATTTGGAGTTTTCTTGCCATTTTTGTGGTTTGCCATTTTCTTCTCTAGCTCATTTTACAGATTAGGAAACTGAGACAAACGGGGTCAAATAATTTGCCAATGGTCACACAATTATTAAATGCCCGAGGCTGGATTTTAACTTGGCTCTGACTCCAGGGTTGGTGCTCTATCCCTTGTATCACCTAGCACACCTGTACAGATGATACACCTATCACCTGTACAGTTCTGAGATTGTGGCTCCTATATTTTTGGAAAGTGTCTTGAGCATGGTAGCATGAGTGGCAAAGAATCTTGAATCTATATCATATGAAGAGACTGAAATAATTAGGCATGTTTCACCTAGAGAAGAGATGACACAAGGGCACATAATAGCTATCTTAAAGTATTTGAAGGGCTCTCATGTAAAAAGGGAATAGATTTTTCTTTTTTGCTTCCAAAGGTTGAACAAAGAATAATATTTCCAAAAAGTCACTTTAGATGGGATATCAAGAAAAAATTTCCTTATAATCTCAGCTACCCAAAAGTGAAACTGACTGTCTTGAGATGTAACAAGTTGCTTCTCTCCATTCACATTGCTGCCATCCTGGTTCAGATTTTCAACAGTCTTTTCTAAGACTGTTATAATAACAATTTCCCTGGCTCAGGTATGACTTTCATTTTTCATTAAACTGTCAAAATAATTTTCCTTATGTGCAAGTTTGACCATGTCACCTTCTGTCTTATTAGTCTCTAATGGTTCTTTTTTTACCTCCAGGATCAAATATTAAAATAATAACAAAACCTATTTCATTCAATCCCTTCACCTGACCCCTTTCCTGTTTGCTTATATTCTTTTCCCTTCCATAGACTCTGCAATCCAGTGACATTGGCCTCTTGGCTATTCCTCATATGGAACAATGCGATCTTCTGACTCCATGCATGTGTACTGCTAATCCTCCATATATGGATGTTTTTTCCCCACCCACCTCTTCCTCTTCATTTCTGTTTCCTGGATTCACGGCTCTTTTCTAACCCCAGCTTGACTTCCTCCTTCTTTAGGCATCTTTTGGGATCTTTCCCAGTTTCTCCAGCTGCTGGGACTTACTTTTATGACATTGTCTTCCATTTTCAATGTATTCATCTCCTGTGTACATAATTAATTTATATGTCATCTCTCCATCAGAAAGTGAATTCCTTTAGTTCAGCAGTACTATTTGTCACTCTTTGTGTCCTCAGCATAGTTCTTGGCACATAGCAATAAATTCTTGTTGATTGCTAAATGATTTATATTCTTTAATGAAGAATCATAAAGTTTTAACTTAGATGTGATGATAGGACTTTAACTGGACCCAGTGTTTCTCATTATCTTTAAAACAAGATAATTAGTCTTTTTTCAATTTGTCTCTATCTTGGAGTTTATGGCTATT
The DNA here is from genome assembly GCF_902635505.1 of Sarcophilus harrisii. Classification (NCBI taxonomy): domain Eukaryota; kingdom Metazoa; phylum Chordata; class Mammalia; order Dasyuromorphia; family Dasyuridae; genus Sarcophilus; species Sarcophilus harrisii. Next base: position 372,409,879 of record NC_045426.1, on the reverse strand, counting down.
AAGAAGAATAAATGAAGCTCACCCAAGCTTCTAAAGAAAACTCTCATATACTTGAAAATTAATAAGTAAATATCTTTTCTTTAGAAGCTTGGGTGAGCTTTATTTACTCTCATACTTCAAAATTAATAGGTAAATATCTCAATTGTTTATAGGATTATAGTTTGTAAAATGAAGGAAGCAGAAATAAGGTATCCAACATTTACTAAAATATAAAAACTGTTCTCCTAATAATACCAGGGTGATTTGGATAGAAACACATGTCTCTAAATCAAGATAGATTTGCTTTCAAATTCTGCCAGAATGACTAGGGATGATCCTGGATACAGTAGGAATCTCTCTGTGTCTGTCTGTCTGTCTGTCTCTCTCTGTGTGTGTTTGTCTCTCTCTCTTTCTCTTGCATGCACACCCCTCACACACACCCACATACACACACATACTCTGTTCCTGGATAAGTCACTTTATTGCTCCATGACCTAACAACTTTCCAAGACTGTGCATTATAGACTAGATGAAAGCATTGTTAGAGATAATTATTTTAATAAGGAACTGCCTATATAGATCAAAATGCATCCAAACTCCAAAATCCCTACCCCTAAATTGTGTTCAGCATAGCTCAGAAAAACTAGGGAATTAACTGTATTAGAATGATGAATATGGTTGAGTGAAGAGAATGCAGCTATAAAACAAAACCCTTTATTTCTCAAATAGATGTTCACTGTTTTTTTTTCCTTGTAAAATTCTAAAATATATTATTAAAGGGTTGGCTTATGAGCATTTAAAAAGGAAACAGTTATTGGGAGCTAAGTTTTGGTCATCATCAGACTAATTTCATTTCTCTTTTTGACAGGGTTGCTAGGCTTGTAGATCAGGGAATACGAGGGTCAATGCATGTCAGCAAGGCATTTGACAGAGTTTGTCATGACAAATGGCAAGATGGAGAGATGAAGATTGAATAATAATATGATTAAGTAAAGTCACAATTGATTGGATGACCATATCCAAAAATAAAGGTGATTAGTGGATAGATGTCATTTTGGGAAAAAAACTCTTAACAGTGTTCTCCAGGCATTTGACCCTCGTCTTGTTTTATTCATAATTTTTTTTATTATGGCTTTTTTTTTTTATTTACAAAATATATGCATGGGTAATTTTTCAGCATTCACAATTGATTTTCTTCCAACTTTTCCCCTCCTTCTCTCCCACCTCTTCCCCCAGAAGGCAGGTTAACCAATACATGTTAAATATATTAAAGTATAAGTTAAATACAATATATGTATACATGTCCATACAGTTATTTTGCTGTACAAAAAGAATTGGACTTTGAAATAGTGTACAATTAGCCTGTGAAGGAAATCCAAAATGCAGGTGGACAAAAAAATAGAGGGATTGGGAATTCTATGTAGTGGTTCATAATCATCTGCCAGAGTTCTTTCACTGGGTGTAGCTGGTTCAATTCATTACTGCTATATTGGAACTGATTTGGTTCATCTCAGTGTTGAAAAAGGCCATGTCCATCAGAATTGATCATCCTATAGTATTGTTGTTGAAGTATATAATGATCTCCCGGTACTGCTCATTTCACTCAGCATCAGTTCGTGTAAGTCTCTCCAGGCCTTTCTGAAATCATCCTGCTGGTCATTTCTTACAAAACAATAATATTCCACAATGTTCATATGCCACAATTTATTCAGTCATTCTCCAATTGATGGACATCCACTCAGTTTCCAGCTTCTTGCCACTACAAAGAGGGCTACCACAAACATTTTTGCACATGTGGGTCCCTTTTCCTCCTTTAGGATCTCTTTGGGATATAAGCCCAGTAGAAACATTGCTTGCTGGATCCAAGGGTATGCACAGTTTGATAACTTTTTGAGCATAGTTCCAAATTGCTCTCCAGAATGGCTGGATGTATTCATAATTCCACCAACAATGTATCAGTGTCCCTGTTTTCCCACATCCCCTCCAACATTCCGCATTATCTTTCCCTGTCATTCTAACCAATCTGACAGGTGTGTAGTGGTATCTCAGAGTTGTCTTAATTTGCATTTCTCTGATTAATAATGACTTGGAGCATCTTTTCATATGGCTAGACATGGTTTCAATTTCTTTGAGAATTGTCTGTTCATATCCTTTGGCCATTTATCAATTGGAGAATGGCTTGAATGCGTCCTTTATCAGAACCTTTGACTGTAAAAATGTTTTCCCAGTCTATTGCTTCCCTTCTAATGTTGTCTGCATTAGTCTTGTTTGTACAAAAACTTTTCAACTTGATATAATCAAAATTTTCTGTATAATATAGCTTTTTATTTATAAAACATGCATGGGTAATTTTTCAACATTGACCCTTGTTAAACCTTTTGTTCCAACTTTTTCTTTCCTTCCTCTTACCCCCTCCCATAGGTGGCAGGCAGTCTCTTACATGTTAAAGTATATGTTAAGTAGAATACATGTATACATATTTATACAGTTATTTTGCTGCACAAGAAAAATCGGATCTATAGAGGAGGAAACAAAACCTGAGAAGGAAAACAAAAATGCAAGCAAACAATAACAGAAAGAGTGGAAATACTATGTTGTGGTCCACACTCATTTCCCATAGTTCTCTCTCTGGGTCTAGCTGATTCTCTTTATTACTGAACAATAGGAACTGATTTGCATTGTCTCATTGTTGAAGAGAGCCACATTCTTCAGAATTGATCATCATATAGTCTTGTTGTTGCCGCATATAATGATTTCCTGCTTATTTCACTTAGTGTCACTTCATGAAGGTCTCTCCAAGCCCTTCTGAAATCATCCTGCTGGTCATTTCTTACAGAACAATAATATTCCATCACATTCATATACCACAATTTATTCAGCCATTCTCCAGTTGATGGGCCTTCACTCAGATTCCAGTTTCTTGCCACTGCAAAAAGAACTGCCACAAACATTTTTGCACATGTGGGTCCCTTTCCCTTCTTTAAGATCTCTTTGGGATGTAAGCCCCGTAGTAACACTGCTGGATCAATAGGTTCCAAATTGCTCTCCAGAGTGGTTGGATCCATTTACAATTCCACCAACAATGCATCAGTGTCCTATTTTTCCTACATGCCCTCCAACATTTGTCATTATCTTTTCTTATCATCTTAGCCAATCTGAGAGATGTGTAGTGGTATCTCAGGGTTGTCTTAATTTGCATTATTCATAATTTTTAATCAATGGCTTGGCTTCTATCAGATTTGAATATCACACCAGTTGGAAGTGAAGATGTTTGATTTCAAAATTAGAATCCCAAAAGACTTTGACATGTAAGCATACACACCGAATTTTAAAAGTTGAAATTTAATAGAGAGAAATACACAGCCATATACTTGAATATAAAAATTTAATTGTGTAAATAGAGAGGAGAGGAAATCCTAAATATCAGTGTGAAAAAGAATTGGGAGTGGTACTAGTCTGCAGGTTCAATACGATACCAATATCAAATGGTAGATGGCTAAATGTTTTAGACAACATTATGAAAGTTCATAGTGACCGTATAGTCTGTTGTGGGTAGACCATATCTGGTATATTTGATTTGGTTCTGGTAAAAAGATTGAAAACTGTACTATATAAAAATCACCTGAATGAACTGGGCATGTTCGGCTTGTAGAAAAGACTAAATAGAAAATATGATGGCAACTTTTATGAGTTGAGAGCTTTTATGTAGGTGAGGAATGATATTTGGTCTTTTAGATTTCAGAGGGTAAAACTAAGAATAGTATCTGGATATCATAGAATGGGAAATTTTGGCTGAATATAAGGAAAAATTTTCCATATATCATCCAAAACATCCAGAAAAAAACTTTGCTATGTAAAATGGAAAGTGCAATTCTTATCTTGCTATACTTGCTGAACTGTTAATGAATTTCAAATGTATAATAGTTTAGAAGATGTTTCATAAAGCACAACATATATAACATTAATATCCCTATCCTTAGAGTACTTTTAGCAAAAGTGGTAGGTCACCAGATTAATTTTTCATCAATAAAAAATGTTTTCTTAGGGTTTTTAATTTTTTTTTGCTTATTTGTTTAAATCTGATTTCATTGGTGTGTGTGTGTGTGTGTGTGTGTGTGTGTGTGTGTGTGTGCGACACTATTAGAAAAGGAAATCTCCTGGTGATACTACTGAACACCTACTCAGCAACTCTTTAAAAAATACTTGGGGCACTAACAGATTTAATAACCTGTCATGGCTCCCATTGCCAGAATGTGTAAGGCATGGGACTTGAAATCAGATCTTCCTGATTTGGAGATTTGTTTTTCTCTGTTATGCAGTGTTGCATTTCATAGTTACATTGTGAATTTCAATCATTGTGTATTTGGGGGGAAAAAAAGACAGGTATAAAATTATGATGTTAATGCCAGTAAGAGAAGCTGACATTACTTTCTAAAGTTTGCCAAAGGGCCTTTTATTTATGAAACATGAGGTAAATCAGCTTCATTTTTATTTCAACCAAGAAAATACTCTTACCTACTTTTTAAAGGTATGTTATAGTAGAATGTGAAGATCAAGATACCCAGCAGAGAGACCCAAAGACACATGAAATGTACCTGAATGTAATGAGAAGATTCAGCCAGGCATTACTGAAGGTAATAATAAGACTTTACTTGAAAATAAGAAAAAGAAAAATGCTTTCTATGAGCTCTAATTTTCTGATTTATTTATAGTTCATTTATAAATAGAATCCTTTGCCTTCCAGCACTTTTCAAAAATATTTGATTTTCCTTTTCTGATCTACATTGATTCTTGAAATCATGTCACTAGTTAGCCAGTAGAGGGCGGAAGAGTAATAAGAAAGAATTGTCTTTCTGCTTAAATCTATTGCTTTATCTAGCAATATCTAGCACTTCTCATTTTAAATACATTCAATTCTAATTTAACTCTCAAGATAATTAAAATTGTATATTTGTATTATAGCATGACACTTCTTAGTTGTAAAGGACCTGGTTGATTGTTAAATTCTCCTCTTGATTAATTCACCTCACAGTCTTCTGTCATTGTCACTTATTTAAATTAAAAGCTTAACTTCAAAATCTATTCAGCCATCATGCCTTTCTTCTTAGTTTCAGGAAAGTTATTTCTCCATCTTCCATACCTCATAGAATTCCATTTATTGGACAAATACACAAACTGTCTCAGCAGTCTTAAACTTTTAGAATACTATCTATAATAGCCCTCTTTCCTACCATTTTGTTAGCACCTTGAGGAAAGATAGCTTTTTTTTTAATCTAAAAATTTGCATTTCTTTGAGTGCAACCAATTTCTTGTATATAGTAGGCACTTAATACATTTATTGAATAAATGTTAACTATATCTTATTACATGAGTTATGCTATTTGGAGTGTATTGTTGACAAACTAATCTTCAATGAAGATTACTAAGTTTTCAACCTAGATGTGATGATAAGACTTCTTACTGGAGACAATATTGCTCATTATCTTTGAATCAAGATAATTAATTTTTTTCAATTCATCTTTATCTTGGAGTTTATGGTTATCAAAAAGAATAAATAAAGAAAACCCCTATCAATATTGTATAGAAAAGTTTTTTTTTTCCTTTTTTTTTTTTTTTTTTTTTTTTTTTTTTTTTTTAATTCACTCAGGGTGATAAGTCTGTAAGAGTTATGCGTTCTTTGCTGGCTGCACAACAGACATTTGTAGATCGACTGGTTTGTTTAATGAAAGCTGTGCAACGGGAAAGTGGAAATCGTAAGAAAAAGGTAAACCCTTTGTTTTCTCTGCTTCTAATTTGGGACCCTTTGTGGCAAAGAAGTTAGTTTTATCTAGTAACTACTTTGGTTTGTTGATGTTTTGAAATTAAAATATCATACTTAGGATGATAAAATTTTAGAACCAGACATGATCTTAGTATACCCAATATCAAATCACCTAATTTCATAGATAAGGGAATTGAGGCTTAGACAAGTCAAGTGACTTATTGGGGAATCACAGAAGTTAATAACAAAATTGGGACTAAAAAACTTAAGTCTTTTTACTCATGATCCAGTTTCAGTATTACATTGTTTCTACTCAATTGAGTTTTTTTTTTTTAATTTAACTTCAGTGTGATGATGTCACTTTTCTGTGTCTCTGAAAATAATTATTCTCAAACTTATTCATTATGTGACTTTGCATGTTACCTAGCAGTCAAAAGAAATGAATGTTATTTCTTAGCTTTTGAGCACTGCTACCAGTTCTTATGAATTTAACTTTTTTCTTTTTTTTTTTAAATAATGAGTTTAGCCTTCCTCTTATCTAAACTCAAATTGAGGAGAGGATAGAAGCAATATGGGAGCAAGGAGAAAATGAATAGTAAGGTTAAAAGGAGGGATAGCTATGGTATCCCATAAATCAAATGATAATGGTATATTAACATAGAATGCATAGAAACAGCATGATGACATTCTCACTTGTATAGTGTCTAAGACATAATTTAAAATGAATTCCAAAAGGGGAACTTTGGCAAATAATTTTTCATATCCTTTGAAACAGAAATTTAACTCTTTAACTTTATTTAAGTATGATCATAATTATATCTTTAAGTATAACAAGATGAACTTTATTTCAAGTCCTTCATACAGAAATTTCTGTTAATAGGGAATTTTCCTTTCTTCCTTTTGCAACATAAATCACACCTGAATTTTATGAAACATATTTCTCAGCTACTATGCTTTTAAGCCTTTGATCTCTTAAGAGAGTTACACCACATCAGTAGCCCTGAAGTTAATCAAACAAATGTGTCTCATACACCTTGCTTCCTTCCCTTCGTCTTTCTGTCCCTTCATCCTTCCTTACCTTTTTCCTTTCCCTCCTTCCTCTGTCTCTGTCCACATAGGGTTAACCTTCCCTGTGGGGATGCTCTGCCCAAAGGACTATAAACTTTGGTTCAGAAGATATCTTGAGGTTTATTGGCTGGATTTCTTTTAATGACCATGTCTTAAACCCAAATCACTGTTACTCTCCATTGATTGGTTAATAATAGGTCCAAGCCAACCCTCATTGGATCATTGTTTGGACTAGGATGGCTCAAAGTAATTGCAGGTTTTTTTTTTTTTTTGGCTAGGTAAAATAAGCTGTGCTGCCTCATTTCTTACCTAAAGTTAATCACTCAGTGAGCATTAGCCCAATCAGATTGAGAGCTGGCAAAGAGCTTAGCTTAAAAATACCAAGGTTTCCCACTTCACCCAGGGCCAGCACTAGTCTGTCTGAATTATGTCTTGCCATTTTGGAGGAGATAGTGAGGTTGTTCACTTTGCACAGCCCTTCCTCACTTAATTCCATTTCACTTGCATGTCATGGAATCATCTTCTTCATGTCATTGGTCTTTTAAAATGAAGGACAGTGAACATCATATATACCCTATATGTGACGTATGTGCTTATATACATATTCATTCTGTTTGCTTTTTGTTGTTTTTATATATTGTCATTGAATTGCTACTGTCATGTCTGATTCTTTGTGACCCCCCATTTGGGGTTTTCTTGGCAAAGATAAGGAACAGTTTGCCATTTCCTTCTCCAGTTCATTTTCCAGGTGAGCAAACTGAGGTAAACAGTGTTAAGTGATGTGTCCAGGGTTACACAACTAATAAGTGTCTGAAGCCAGGCTTGAGATTTTATTCATTGCATCACCTAGATGTCCTGTTTTTTATATTTTTACATAAAATAGACTGCCCCTTAACTAATAGTGAAGAGTTAGTAATACTTCTCTTAATAGTTTCACCATTTAAGCTATTCCTTTTTAATTTTAATCAAGCTTTTATTGGTCTGTTCCCTAGAATGAAAGGCTGCAGGCCTTGCTGGGAGACAACGAAAAGATGAATTTGTCAGATGTGGAACTCATCCCATTGCCTTTAGAACCACAGGTGAAAATTAAAGGAATAATTCCAGAGACAGCTACACTATTTAAGGTAATGATAGATGCATAGGCTTTAATTTGTATGAGACTAATTTGATTCTCCAAAATTTTGGGAAAATTATTACAGTATAGGGATTACAGTTTAATCATTTAATCATTATTGGTGATTAATGATTAAATTATTAATGATTTGATTTAAGTTAATAAGATATAGTTAAAAACAAAGAAGGGAAACTTTAATTATTCATGCATTTTAGTCTTTATATCTTTGTCATGTCTCTGCATTAATATTTGTAGTATGTGAAATATCTTTTTATGTCCTTGTTTTCTTATTTAAAAGTCTTAAATGTCCAGAGCAAATTAATAATCTAAGCCATACTTGCTCCTGTAACACAGGACATTAAAAATTACTTTAAATTTGCAAAAACTTGTGCATAATACATTCAGATACATCTTTAAATGGGTATGACTCCCAGTTGGGTATTTTAATATCATCCCATCTCCATATATACTTTGTGAAGTCTGGATCGTGCCTAATATTTACTGAGTTGCAGTTCCCTTTAGTCCTTAATGTTCCCAGCTCTTTGGCTGGTTGCAAATTGACTTGGTATTGGAAATGGAAAGCTGACTTTGCAAACGGATGCAGATTGCAGCATTGGCATCAGAGTAGTGCATATCACTACACCATCATATGATGGCTCCCAGAATGTATGATTCAAAGAGGGCAGGATTGAATTAGTCTGGTTTAAGGATTGTGGGTAATTAGACTCACAAGAATCTAAAAAAAGAACATAGAAAAGTACAAAAGAGTGACAAAGAAACCAAGAAGGATTTAAACAACTTTAAAGTAATCTGTAGAAGATAAACTTATTTTCTTTTGTTCAAACACATTCAAAGTACAGATATTTCATAGAAGCATAGGATTTGAGAGTTCAAAGAAACCTCAGTAGCCACAAAGCAGGAATGCTCATCCAACACACTCTAGTCAGGAATAGTTTTCTGCCATCTGCTTAAACATTTCAAGAAGAGGGCACTTCCTACTTCTTAAGGGATGCTTTTTTTTTTTTTTTTTTTTTCCATTTTTCTGTAACTTAATTGTTAGGAAATTTGCCTTGTTTAACATGAAATGTGAATTTGTCTCTTCAACTTTTTTGCATTGTTTCTTATTTTGCATTCTGGGTCTAAAAAGAAAATTTCTAATCTATCTTCTATATGACAGCCTCTCATGTACGTAAAGACAGTTATCATGGCTCTTCTGAATGGTTTTTTGCCAAGCTTAATATGCCCAGCTTTGTTTTTTATTTTTTTTTTAAACTATTCCTCATGTAGCTCTGAGCTCTTCTTTTCTGGACAGTTTCCAGCTGATCAGTGTCATTTTTAAAATGTCATGCACAGAAATAAATATAATACTCAAGATGGAGTCTATTCAGGCCAGGTTGTAATGGGATTACCACCTCCTTTTTTGGGGGAGCTCTGCCTCCCTTAATAAAGAACAAGATCTCATTAGCTTCTTTGGCTAACATATCATACCACTGATTGTTGAGCTTGTAGTCCACTAATACCCTCAGATTTTTTTGGAATTGCTATTTTGTTCTTGTAACATTGATTTTTTTTGTATCAAAGTATAAGACCTTTTTCCTTATTGAATTTCATTTTATTAGATTCAACTCAGTCTCTAGCTAGTCAAGATCTTTTGGATCCTGAATCTGTTATGTTACTCAGCTTTTCATTTTATACATATTTAATAAACACATCATCTATTCCTTTATTCAAATAATTTAAAAATGTTTAACAACACTGAACCACACACAAGTCCGTGGGTTACGGTGCTGCTAGACTTCCTGCCTTGTATACATTAAACCATTAACAGTTATCCTTTGTGTCCTATAATCCCACCATTTCTGAATCCTGAATTCTGGTTATCATTATCTAGTTCATATCTCTCCACTCATTTCTACAGCAATAGTATGAAAATTGAGTGCAATTAGTATAAAAATAGAATTTGTTGAGGCTATTGTGTATACAATATAACTATAGTAATAGTTGACATTCATAGTTTTTTAAATTTATAAAACACTTTACATATATATCTTCTTATTTAATTTTCAGAACAACTCTATTATAATGTAGGTGCTATGATTATTAGTATTTTATAGGTGAGAAAGATCTAGATAGTTCACTGGATAAAATGCTCTATCTGGAATTGGGAAGACCTAAATTTAGGTTCTGATCTCAGATGCTTACCTGCCCTGTGACTTTGTTAATGATACATGAACAAATGTGGAGGTCCAACTAAGTATAGTGTTGCCTAGAAAGTTCCAAGGTGAGTCCAAAAGTTTGAGATGGGACTTAATTGTAAAAGTAAAAGCTTTTTTTTTTTCTTTCAAATTTTGAGGTTGCAGCTTTATTTATAGAAAACAAAATAACTATTGATGAGATCAATTTAACATATTATTCATTCTAGTAATAATTTTAATCAACATCTTTTGTAGACAGAAGACAACTTTAGTTTTGCACCAAAGGCAACACATTTAACACATTTAAAGGCAAATTGATAAAGTTTATGGAGTTGAATAGTAAAAGAAGACTATTTATTCTTAATACAAAACCCCTGGAAACATTTAGCTAAAGAACTAGAGATTATTAATTTGTTTTAAGTCATTATAATATAAATGTTTCAGTGACATTTTGTTAGCAATTTGACAGGATCTTAGACTAATACAGCAAATCTACGTCACTCTCCTTCAGATTTTTCACACGTGACATCATATTTCCACTTAGAGAAATGTATTTTTATTTTTATTATATTGTATTTTATATGTTTCTTTATATGTTATGTATCATATATATTGCAATATGTAATACTTATATAATATTTGTATACATTATATATATATGTATATATATAAAACCTTCTGGTTATACTTTATTACTGGAGGTCCCCAAAGTCTAGAAGATTCTGAAGAGTTGATCATTTTCAAATCTCTGTAGAACAGTGGCTTCTTTGTTGCTATTTCATCACATAGTGCCTATATTCCAAATGTCTAATAGATTGGAATATGCTGCCTATCCTACCAACTCTTAAATATTTCAAATATATATTTTAACATATATATTTTAAATATTTCAATAAAAATATTTCAAAGGTGTATGCAAGTCAAAAAAAGTTTAATTATTACTTTATTATCAATGATCTGATTTTTAGGTTTCAGATTTCTATGAAGAACTTTTCTTAAGAAACGTAAAACCAGTGCCCTTTAAGATTTGGCACAAACAACTTATATAACACGTGAAAAATCTAGAGAATCCAAGTATTTCTTGAAATCCATGAAAAGGAACTAAAAAATAAAGTGTTGTCTAGCATTTTGTATGACTTGAAGACTGTTTTTGTTAAAGTGATGAAGATTTTTTGAAAAGAGAAATATTTCTAATTGCAGTACTTGGAACTCCCTCCTCCTTACTTTTTATTCTGATTTTCTTTGTGGTTCTTTGACCTTACCTGTAGTTTTATGTTGATCCTTATATACAATATGATAGGTGTCATTCCTGATTTTCTTTATTTTTGTCTAGATTTTATTGAGTGTTTAAATTAAATGCTGTGTAAATCATATTCATTCCAATGGGAAATTAGAAAGGGGATAACCTTACAAAATTCTGGTCCTTGTCCTTTTCTTATAAAATATTGAAACTTAGACCAGACTTAATTGGGACCTCTAATAAGGCCTTGCCATCAGATTCAGTTGTTTTGCCAGTATATCTACCTGATGTTAACTACCTGGCTAAATCTATACTGACCCTCAATTCAGTATTTTTTTTTCTCTTTGTAGTAGTAGCTAATAATAGTATTCCTGGGTCAAATGGCACTGTAGGAAGTTGTTAAAGAAAACTAAGGAAGTTTAGCGCTTCATAGATTGAACAAATAACTTTAATTAACTATTCTGTTTTATAACAATTTTTTATTATTATATATATTTTTAAGAGTTTTATATATTTCATCCTGGTAGAACCATTCATTCTAAAATATTTAAACACTTCACAAATTTTCATTAATAAATGTTATTTTATTGGAACAAAAGGTGTAGCAATTGTCAGTGCTGTAAAATTACCCATGCATATAATTTGTAAATAAAAAGCTATAATATATTTTTTAAAATGTTATTTTAAATGAAGGGAAAAGCCATTGAATATTTAGAAACTATGATAAGGAAGGGAGTTACGGTATGGGGATTGAAGTTTTTTTTTTTTTTTTAAATTATACATGTACATTCCTTTTATTTATTAGCATATTTCCTTATGGATCATATTGGGGAAAAAAATTGGAACAAAAAGGAAAACCATGAGGGAGAAAAAAAGAAGAAGAAGAAAAAAAAAGTAAACATAATATGTATTGATTTACATTCAGTATCCATAGTTTTCTCTCTGGACATGGATGGTGTTTCCCTCCAAAGTTTATTGGGATTGCCTTGAAATGGCTGAGAGGAACCAAGTCTGTCAGAGTTGATCATTTTATAGTCTTACTGTTGCTGTGTACGTTTTCCTGGTTCAGCTTGTTTAGCTTGGCATCAGTTCATGTAGCTCTTTCCAGGCCTTTCTAAAATTAGCCTGTTCATAATTTTTCATAGAAAATAATATTTCATTACTTTCATATGCCATAACTTATTCAGCCATTTATCAATTGATAGGCATCTACTCATTTTCCAATTCTTTGCCATCCCAAAAAGAGCTACTACAAACATTTTTGTGCATGTGGATCCTTTTCCCCTCTTTTCTGATTTCTTTGGAAAACAGACCCAGTAGTGACATTGCTGGATTAAAAATTTTGAGTAGTTTTAGAACCATTTGGGCATAACTCCAAATTGTTCTCCAGAATGGTTGGATCAATTCACAACTCAACCAACAATGCATTAGTGTCCCAGTTTTCCTATATTCCCTCCAGCATTTTTCATTATCTTTTTCTGTCATCTTAGCCAATCTGAGAAGTGAGAGGTGATACCTCAAAGTTGTTTTAATTTGCATTTCTCTAATCAATAATTATTTAGAGCATTTTTTTCATATGAATATAGGTGTCTTTAATTTCGTCACCTGAAAATTGTTCATATCCTTTGACCATTTATCAATTGGGGAATGAATTATATTTTTAAAAATTTGACTCAGTTCTTTATATACTTTAGAAATGAGGCCTTTATCAGAAACATTGGCTATAATTTTTTTTGCTCCCCTTCTAATCTTAGCTGTCTTGGTTTTAATGTGTAAAATCTTAATTTAATGTAATCAGAGGAATGAATTTTTAAAGGCATATTTTATTTGATGCTTTTAAGTTTATTTGATGTTTTAAAAACATCAATTTAATTTCCTACTCATTCCCTTTATCCTCAATGGAACCTTTCTAACAAAAAATACAGTTAAGTAAAAGAAACTGATAGATTATCCATGTCTTAAAGCCTTTGTCTAAAAATTCAATACTTTTTTCCCCAGAAAGGAGGGAAATACATTTCATTATTACCATCCTAGAATCAGGACTGGTTATTATATTGATTTCAGTTCCAAAATTTATACTGTTGCTTTTCTTGAATTTATTTTGATTAGTTTTCGTAGCGTTCTCTTGGTTTGGCTTACTGCACTCTGATTTACTTCAATCAAGCTAATTAATAAGCATTTATTATGCACCTACTATTATTATGCACTGTATTAAATGCTTGCACAACAAAGGCAAAAGTGAAATATTTCTTGTTTATATTGTAACACACCTATACATAAACATGCATTTAAGAAAATACAGAATATTTGCAAAATAATTTTTTTGGGGGGGTATCCTAACACTTTGGGAGATTATAGAATTGTAGATTTAAATCTGGAAAAGGAGTCCATCTCCCTTATTTTTTGGATGAGATAGAGGTTTCATGAAAAATTATGTGATATCATGGTGTTGAACTTAAAAAGTTTCTAAGAGGAAAAAGTAAGAGTTCGTTCTAGGCAGGAGTAGAGGGTGTAAGGGGATGGACATTCAATAGAAAGACAGAGCTAGGAAACATAGCATCATGTATTGAAATAGTATAGAAACAAGTAGATGTGTATGGTTAAGTCATGTATTATGTGAAGGTGAAAGATATGTTAGAAGACATGTAAGAACAGACAAGGTTGTGTTGAGATTTAAATGACAGCAGATTTTATTTGATTATAGAGATAATGGGGAGCCATTGGGTTATCGAGAGATGGGAGAGAGGGAATGGCATAGAGTTAACATGTCAGACTTGAGTTCTAGGAATATAAATTTGATAGCTGTGTGTGGTAGTATTTAATTGGGAAGATTTTCAAGGATAAGAGACCAATTAGGAGACCATTGCAGTAGTTTAAGCAAAAAGTGCTAAAAACTTTAAAATACCATGCTATCTATATATGTGGAGAAAAGGGAATTTATGGGAGAAATACATTAGAGATATATAGAAATGACAAGATTTAGCAACTGATGGGATATGTGGAGTGAGTAAATGACACTATGAATGACTGGAAGAATGGTAGTTTCTTAACTGGGTTAGGGAAGTTTGGAAGAGGAATAGTTTGGGGAAAAAGATAAAGTTCTCTTTTGTGCCTTCTGAATTTGAGATGCTTATGGATCATCTAATTCAAAGAGCAATAGGCAGTTCATGATTTAGTAGCTCATTATGTAGATTGGACACATAGACTTGTAGTCATCTGTATAGAGATGATAGTTGAACCTATAGGATTTGAAGAAATAACCACATAAGAGTATAGAACAGAGATTAGCAAACTAGATAGGAATGTTTAAAAAATGTTAACAAAAACAAAAAACAACAAAAAAAAAAAACATTTCCCAGCTCATGGGGCCTAGTTCAGTGGCCAGATTTAGCTCTCAGGTCATAATTTACCAACCTCAAGACCCAAGGCTGAGCCTTGGTAGACACATGGGTTTAATGTGTTACATACTTGATGAGCGAGCAAATTAAAGGAGTATTCAGACCAATAGGAAAACTAAGAGAGTAACCATTAGATACCAATGTCCAGATAAAGAAATAAGTCAACAGTATCCAATAGTTGAGAGAGGTCAAGAATTTTTTTTAAGGCTATTAAATTTGGCGGTGAAGAGATATTTGAAAACTTTGGAAAGAACAGTTTCAATCTTCTCAAGTTTTTCAGAATTCCTTTTGCTTGTCATATCTCATGGTATAATAAATAATAATAAATATTTATATTAAGTTTATATACCACAGTTTTTTGAACCCTTTCCTTATTAGAGGGTATCAACTTTGTTTCCAATTGTTTTGCATACTGCAAAAGGTACCCAGTATAAATGTTTCAAACATTCCTGTTTGACTTTATTGGTTTGGGGAAGTATTAAGATAACAAGTATCATCAACTTTCTCTTTCTCTTGTCTGTCTCTGTCTCTCTGTCTTTCTGTCTCATCCTATCTCCTCTCCTTTCTCCCTCTTTCTTCTTCCCTCTCATTTTTGCCTCTTCTTCCTCCCTTCCTCCACCCTATTCCTCTCTCTATTTCTTTCTTCCTTCTTTTCTTCCCTTCTCTCTCTCTCTTCTTTCCTTCCATCACATCCCTCAGATATGAATATAGGTATTAACCCTCAGATTAAAAGTATAGGCTGTCCCTCTTTATACAGTGAGATCTTTTTATCATTCCCTTAGTATTAGATTGATCTTGATAGGTATTGCTTCAAATTTATGAATACTTCCTTTCAAACCACTTGCAATATTTTTTCTATTTCTTTAGTTTATATCATTTGTAATTTCTCAAAGAAGAAAATTGTGTGATATATGGTTAAAGTATATGAAGGGACAATTTTCAAATGGTGAAATTAAAGCCATTTATAATTATATGAAAAAATGCTCTAAATTATTATTGATTAAAGAAATGCAAATTAAAACAACTTTGAAGTACCATTGCATACCTCTCAGATTGGTTAAGATGACAGGGAAAGATAATTATAAATGTTGGAAAGGATATGGGAAAACTGGGACACTAACATAGTTGTGCAATGATCCAGTCATTCTGGAGAGCAATCTGGTACTATGCCCAAGGCACTGTTCATTTGACTCAGCAGTGCCATTACTGGGTCTGTATCCCAAGGAAATCTTAAAAGGTGGGAAAAGAACCCGCATGTGCAAAAATGTTTGTAGCAGTTGTAGTTCTTTTTGTGGTAGGAAAGAATTGGAAAAGGAGTGGGTGCCCATCAATTGGGGAATGGCTGAACAAGCTATTTTTCATGAAAGTATGGAATATTATTGTTCTTTTAGAAAATAATGAACAAGCTGATTATAGAAAAGCCTGGAAAGATTTACATGAACTGATACTGAGTAGAACCAAGAATACATTGTAAATAATAGCAGTAAATATTAATTTACTGCCATTAATTTACTGTTTAATTAATTAATGGTATCTTTCTGGGATTCAGGAATTATTTAATTCATTATATACTTGAAGTTCCTTTCTTTAGAAAAAGGGAACAGTTTGCCTTTATGGATTGTCATGAACTTCTTAAGTCTACTCTTATTTCTCAAAAACAGTGTTCAGCAATGCAGTTTGCCAATGCTTAAACACCATTTATAAATCTCTAGGGTTTTTTTTTTTTTGTTGTTTTTGTTTTTTTTTTAGTATTTTTCAGTCATTTTCTTACATTTCATTTTCCCACTGTTTCTTTGTTTTCATTAGTCATTAATTTAGAGCCAAATTTGAAAAAAAAAAAAAAATTCTTTTTTCAGAGTGCTCTTATGCCTGCCCAATTGTTCTTTAAAACAGAAGATGGAGGTAAATATCCTGTTATATTTAAGCATGGAGATGATCTACGCCAGGATCAACTTATTCTACAAATCATTTCACTCATGGATAAGGTAATTGTAATCATTTTGGAAGACGGAGAGTCATTTAAAAAAAAACAAAACTAAAACCTAAGATTTTTGGAACACAGGTTAAGTTTGTAAATAGTTATTTGTTATATTAAGGTGAGATATTAGCAGCTCATCCATCTTCACTTACATGTTGACTAGGAAAATTTTTATTATTTTTGTCAGAATGGGCCCTACATATTCAAAATAATACAGAATTTCATATTTTTACTATGATTTTTTTTTTTTTTTTGGCTGAGGTAATTGGGGTTAAGTGACTTGCCCAGGATCACATAGCCAGGAAGTTTTAAGTGTCTGAGGCCAGATTTGAACTCAGGTTACCCTGACTTCAGGGCTGGTGCTCTATCCACTGCACCACCTGGCTGCCCCTCCTTTTGCTTTCTTAACATAGCTTTCCCAGACCTGATTTTCAGTTTTATCTTTTTTGCTTTTTTTTTTTTTTTTTTGCATGGTCCATGCCTAGGTTTTCCCTTTCCTTTTTCTCCTGCTTCAGTTACATGAAGCTCCTTTTCTACTTCTTATTCCTTTTTTTTTTTAAATTAAAGCTTTTTTATTTTCAAAACATACACATAAATAATTTTCAATATTCACCCTTTCAAAGCTTTGTGTTCCAAATTTTTTCCCCCCCTTTTCCCATTCCCTCCCCTAGATGGGAAGTGATCCACTTTCCACAACTATTATGCTGCACAAGAAAAATCAGATCAAAAAGGAAAAAAAAATGAGAAAGAAAAAATGCAACCAAACAAAAAAAAAAGTGAAAATACTATGTTTCTCCATATTATTCCTAACATTACTGTGTTCCTTAAGAAGAATACTTAGCTTGTTTTTCTCTTTCCTTTGTTATCTAATTTAAATTGAACCTTTCATAACCTCTCATGGATTCTCATGGATAAGCCATATCAGGAAGTTATTGTAAAATTAAATGATAAAAAAACGATTGCTTTAAGTTGAAGTCAGAACATTTAACAGTTTTCTATGGAAGATTAATTTCATTTTGATAATTGTAATAGTTGATAATTGCCTAAAGATGGTATATACATGAAAGTTCTCTATTGCTCATCAAATAAATATATTTCATAAAATTATTTCTTTAGACTTGGCTAATATATTTGTCATTTACCTTGCAGTTATTACGGAAAGAGAATTTAGATTTGAAGTTGACACCATATAAGGTATTAGCTACTAGTACAAAACATGGTAAGTTTACTTCATATTTTCATATGTGAGCTTAATTGAATATTCGATGAGTATATTTTATTTTTATAAAATTGAAAATTTTTAAATACTGTTATATTTTACGTGATCATACAAATCATTGAGATCTAGATTTCTCTATATTCACTGGAATAAATTCCATGCAGCAAACATTTATTAAGCATCTTCTGTCATAAAATACTGTGTTATAGTGGAAGAGTAAAAATGAAATATTTCTTTCCTTTAAGGAACTTTCTAATTGGGAACTACTACACAAATAAGTAAAGTCAAAATAATTTGAGGAGGAAGGGAACAAGTACTAATTGGAGAATCAGGAGGGTTTCCTATTGGAGATATCATTATATCTTAACCTAGAAGGAATCTGAAGATCCTGAGAAAATGTAATTAAGTAAGGAGTATAAAACAAGAATTTGAGAAGCATATTTTATAGGCATGGAAGTGACTAATAGAATGATGAGTTCAGGAAACAGGCCAGTTTGCTTGGAATGTTGTATATATGAACAAATAAGATTAATATTGAAAGGTAGAGGATAGCTAGATACATAGGTTTTAAATGACAGTCTTTAAAAACATAGGAAATACATATGTATATAGTTATAGGAGACTTCTGACAATTTTTCTTTTCTCTCATCACTTAGAAACATTCAGGTGTTTTTATACCAAAAAAGTAGTAGCTAGTTTTTATATTACTATGTGGATGGGATTATCTGTATTTTATTTGTATAGAACTTCATCATTGCTAATTAAATAGCAAGGATTTGTTTAGGGAAGCAAAGCAAAGAGCAATATGTTATTCCTCATTATGAATGGAATGAAATTTCTAAGATGGAGATATTAATTTTAAAGAGGAAAATATGTAGATTTTTCTCTCTTTGCTTCTACAAAAGGAAGGGTAACCAGAAATGTCAAGGGTTTAAGAAGAGAAGGTTTGATGTAGTTATTATAGGGAATTTAATAGAAAATTAATCAGGAAATATTGAAAGTTTATTCTAAACATTTGGGAAATGTTAGATAATTTGGTACAATTACCTGACTTTCTCTAATGGTACCAGTGGCACAGAATAACAACAGAAAAAATAAATGATAGCGCTAACCTTGATTTGGAGTTTAGCAAGAGGGAGGGACTAAGTGTCAGTAGGACAAAAAACCGAAGGGATTTCAAAGGTAGAGGATCATTAGTTGAACTGGTCAGTCAAAAAGTCAAAAAGAAGAAAATGAAACCAAAATCTACAAAATGGAGAAGGATTGAAGGACTCTGGGTCATGGTGACCATTGAAATTATGGTTAGGTATATAGCTAAGGAAAAAATGAAAGGTTAGAATGTAATGATCAAATATAGGAATTTCAAAATTTGAAATCATAGAGATACTATACACTATTGAGTGAGTAGGAGATATAAAATATAACCTTTTCTGTGGTTGACTGAGGTATTATGAAAATTTATCTCATGGGTATTGAAGATTGATAAACTAGGAGACAAGTGTTCTTATTGAATCAGATCACTTTGGAATTAATTGAGGGGGAGAACTAAAACTCTAATGAGTTAGTCAATAAGTCCATTCTGTATACCAGATTCTAAGTTAATTGCTTTGATAAAGCTGTATGGTAAGATACAGAGATCATGGATGACATAATTCTTTCTTGCAAAGGTTTACATTATTTTTTTTTTTTCATTCTGAGCTTAACAAACACTAAATAAAATAGCATTTTTATATACGTAGTAGAGCCAGAAAAGAAGATTGCACATGAAACTGCACATCTATGTTTGTAAAGCTTGCTTTTTTTTTTTTTTTTTTTTAAACTAAATATAAAAAACTCAGCCAGTAGCTTTTAAAGTTTTCTTCCTTGTCTATTTTTTTTTTTTCCTGGCCTTCTGTTCTCTTATCTGTATTTAAGAAAAATGCCTCAGTGATTATTCCCTCTCCTTCCTCTTTTATGGGGGTGGCAGAAAAGAAAGGAAAAGAACAAAGCCTTTGTAACAAATAGGCATAGTCAGACAATACATATTCCTACATTGGATTTATCTCACAGTATCTCTTATTCTATCTCATATCCAGATATTCTGATCTAATTATTATTCTTTCCACTGTGCTATGAAAATTCATTCTAAGAATTTACCTTTTAGACTACAGGTTACAATCTTAAATTCATATGCACATTAGATTTCCTTGTATTTTCTTGGTCAAATTTTTATTTTTATTATCCAGTGGATGCTCATATTTAATTTATATATTTACAGGCTTCATGCAGTTTATTCAGTCAGTTCCTGTTGCTGAAGTTCTTGATACTGAAGGAAGTATTCAGGTACAGTCTCTATTTTAATGACTACCATTTCTTTGTAAACCTTGATTAATATAATAAAAGATGAAGACATTTCTAATTCTTGCAACTAATTAACATTCATATTTCATTCATTCAGAAAGTGATTCATGTTTATTTTAGGCCATCTCAGCATGGCAGAGAATCTTCAAGAACTTGCAAATTCTTTAAAAACCTAGATCACTCTTCTGACATAAAGTATAGATTTGATTTTGCAAGCACATAGAATGAAGTGGTATTTTATAAAGTAGATAGTAAACATGAATGTAACTTATTACCCTGAAAAAAGATTGAACATGCTTAAAATATGAATTGGATTTAGAAGTGAAACTATTTCTTTGATTGGTATATTCAAACTTTTTTGAAGTTGAGATTATAAAATGCAATTACTGATATTCTTCAAAAAGTGATTAAGAGACCTACAATAAAGCTAAATGGATGATGGTCCGACCTAGTTTTGATGTTCATAATTATTTATATAACTATAGTTTTTTTCATTCTCTTAAAAGAGGTAAAGTGATTTAATCTAATGTCTCATGGCTAGTGAAGAGCACATATGTAACTAAAATATAGTATGTTTTTCAATATCCTCAGTTATTATTTATTTGCACATATATATGTCTTTTCTCTCCTCCTGAGAAGTTCATGAGCAATTTATCTTAGGCATTTTCTATCTATTACTTAAGTGCCATGAACATTAAAAGTACTTCAATAGTTATCTTTAAGTTGATGTATATGTTTACTGCAATCTATAAATAATTTTGTCCTTTTTTAAAAGAAATTTCTCTTAGAAATTCTTAAATTCATGAATTTGTTCATTCATACACTTATTTTGCTGAAACGATAACTAAATTTAAAATTTTAAACTACATATTGGAGACACAGAGGGAAGCTTTACGGAATTTTTGGTTGAAATCAGGAGTATCAGGCACTGTTAGTATAAAGTAAAATAGAATATATTTCTTGAAATAATTAGAAAGTGTGATCTCAAAAAATTCATGCCAAAGGTATCATTTAAATTAGTATTAAGTGGGATAGATGGTAAGAGTGATGATGGTGGTAATGCCATTAAAGGTAGAATCTGGAGATGATCTGGGTTCATATTTCAGGAAGATAGGAGAGCTAAAAAAGCCACTATTTTTTTCAAGGAAAAATGTGATAGATATAAGCTAAAAAGAGGCCTTGGAGGAATTTAAAATGCTCTTTAAAAATCAATTAAGAGAGATCACGAAAAAATTAGGGGGAAAACATCAATTGGAGAATGGCTGAGTAAATTGTGGTATATGAATGTTATGGAATATTATTGTTCTATAAGAAATGACCAGCACGATGAATACAGAAAGGCTTGGAGAGACTTACATGAACTGATGCTAAATGAAATGAGCAGAACCAGGAGATCATTATACACTTCAATAACAATACTATATGAGGATCAATTCTGATGGAAGTGGCTATCTTCGGCAATGAGAGGATCCAATTCAATTCCAATTGATCAGTGTTGAACAGAACCAGCTATACCAAGTGAAAGAACACTGGGAAATGAGTGTGGACCACAACATACCATTTGCACTCTGTAATTGTTTGCTTGCATTTTTGGTTTTCTTCCCAGGTTATTTTTACCTTTCTAAATACAATTTTTCTTGTGCAACAAGAGAACTACACAAATATGTATACATATATTGTATTTAAGATGTACTTTAACATGTTTAACATATATGAGACTGCCTGCCATCTAGGGGAGGGGGTAGAAGGAAGGAAGAGAAAAGTTGGAACAGAAGTGTTTGCAAGGGACAATGTACAAAAATTACCCATGCATATGTTCTGTCAATAAAAAGCTATAATAAAAAAAAAAAAAATCAGGGGGAAAAAAATAAGAGCTATTCAAGAAAATCAAGAAAATTATAAAGAAAGTCCACCAACTGGAAATTAAAAACTAATGGAACAAAATAATTCTTTGAAAACTACAATTGGCCAACGGGAAGATGATAACATTAATACCAAGAAATAATAAAACAAAATCAACAGAATGAAAAAATAAAGAATGTGAACCATAACAGGGAAAAAAAACTTGTATGGAGAACAGATAGATGGGATACAGTATAGCTACAATTAGATAATTTCAAAAATATACTATTAAAAATACATTACTAATAAATACTAAATAAACACAAATAAATACTTAATACATTACTTAATAAAATACTAAGAAAAATTTCCTTGAAGTTCCAGGACAAGAAGGTAAAGCAGAAACAATAAATAATAAAAATCCATCCATCACCATCTGAAAGAGATCCTAGGAGGAAACTTTATGGGAACATCATAGATTAGTCTTAAAACTCCCAGGTGAAGAAAATATTGTAAACAACAAAGGAAAACAATTTAATTTGAATATCATGAAGTTAGGATTACATAAGACTAGTATCTTCTAATTTATAGAATCTTCAGTCTTAGAATATTGTATTTCATAGAGCAAAAGAAGGGAAGTTATGACCAGTGGTAACTTGACCAGAAAAATTAAGCATAAACTTCAATCAAAACCAAAACCAGATATTTAACAAATTGGAAGACTTTCAGGTATTCATGGCAAAAAAAAAAAAAAAAAAAAAAAGCAGAAGTTAATGGTAAATTCAACATGAGATTCAAGAGGAATATAAGGTAAACAACCAAGTATAAGGGACTCAATAAGAACAAAATGCTTACTACTTACATTCAGAAATATTATCCATCCTCTTGTGATTATCATCCTTATTTGGATAGTTTGAAAGAATGTCTTGGCTCTAAAAAATAAAACTGTAGGGAAAACTAAAAGAGAATGATTACTTCATACAAATGAAATGAAAAGAAAAATTGATACAGAAGAAACAAATGGGAATAGAAGGCTGTTAGTGCTAGAATCTTAATCTAATCAGCAGTATATTAAAGAGAAAGCAACATACACATTTATAAAAGGTATAAAAGTCTTCCAAATTTAGAATGAAATGAGGATAAGGGGATAAGATAATGGAGGGACATCTAGAAGAAGGGGAAAAAATAAGGGAGGAACCCTTAGAAAAATAATTAAGGTGGAGGAGAGGGGAGAAGATATTCTACCCATTTAATAGAGTGGGTAAAATAAGGAATTGGAGGGTAAAGTAGCAAGTGGAAGTAATTCAAATGAGTGGAGAGAAAGAATGGAAATAGGGTGAAAAAGGATAGTGAGAAAAATAGAAGGAAATATATAAGTAATTATACCTTTGAATGTGAATGGGATAAATTTACCCATAAAAACAAAACTAGTTAGTTGAATTGATTAAATATTTTTAATTTAACACTACAGTGTTTTCAGGATAAAAATTAAAAATACAAAGTTAAAATTAAGTGCAGAAGCAGACTTTACTATGTAAAAAAAAAAAAGCAGGGGTGGTAATCATGATTTTAGACAAAGTTAAAGCTCAAATAAATTTAATTAAATGAGAGAAATAGGAAAAATATACTAGATGTCACCAATATTCAGTATTGTTTATTTCTCATTTCTCTGATATATAAAGAACTTTGTCAGATTTATGAGATTATGAGTCATAACCCAATTGATAAATGGTCAAGGAATATGAACAGATAGTTTTTCGATGAAGAAATCAAAACTATGTATAAACATATGAAAAAATGCTCTAAATAAATGCATATTTAACCATCTAGATTCAAATTGACTTGAATAATAGATGCCCTTTAGTGGGGAAATGGCTAAATAAGGTGTGCTTACATGATTGTGGTCAAATACTACTTTGTTATATAAGGAATGATGAGCTGCTTTGTTTAGAATAACATCTATTTAGACCTATAAAGAAAGATATTATTTGCCTCCAAAAAAAGGACTGACAAATAGAAATATACATCGTGATCTTAATGTGTGTATGTGTGTGTATTTATAGTCATATTTATTTATGCATATTTATTCTTAGCTTCTTTAGGGCAGGAGGATTGGGAAGGAAAAATAAAAGGTACATAGCAGAGAGAGAAAGAAAACCTAGAAGGAAAACTTGAGTAGCTTTGAAAACCAAGTCTAGCATTTATTGCATGTTTTCTTGAAGTGAAAATTTATTGTTTTATATCAAATCTTCTCATGTTCTTCTGTATACATACAATGGCTGTTTTTCTTCTTTTTTTGTTTTAAGTTTAAAATGAATTAAAAATAA
Source organism: Sarcophilus harrisii (assembly GCF_902635505.1). NCBI lineage: Eukaryota > Metazoa > Chordata > Mammalia > Dasyuromorphia > Dasyuridae > Sarcophilus > Sarcophilus harrisii. The sequence goes on along the minus strand of NC_045426.1, from coordinate 372,385,418 downwards.
ATTAAATTATTATTATGAGGGAATTACCTTTGAAGTTCCAGAATCCTAGAATTTGACAGAGATGCTTGTTGACCTTAGATATCATCTGTTTCAATACTGTAATTTTATAGGTATAAAAGCTCAGGTCCAGGAGATGATTTACCTAAACTGGAACCCAGATTTTCTTGATCCTAGTCCTTTTTTTTTTTTTTTTTTTTTTTTTTTTTTTTTTTTTAACCCAGAAACTGAAAAAGAGATAAGCTAACAGAAAAAAAATCTTTTAATTGATTATATGACTGGAATTAGCACATGATAGTGATTAATAGTGCTGGCAATTCCAATATACTTGTGATGAAGAGAATCTGCATCCATAAAGGAAACTGTGGATTGAAAGTGGATCATAACATAGCATTTTCACCTTTTATGTTTTGTTTGCTTTTTGTTTTCTTTCTCATTTTTTTCCCTTTTTGATCTTATTTTTCTTTTGTAGCATGATAATTGTGGAAATATGTATAGAAGAATTGCACTTAAGAGAGGGAGATGAAATTTGGAACACAAGGTTTTGCAAAGATGAATGTTGACAACTATATATATGTTTTGAAACTAAAAAGCTAAAAAACATTTTTTAAAAGATCTGTAAATAAAAGTGCTGGATTTGGACTCAAGAAGACTTGAATTCAAGTATTTGGAGTTGCAGTGAATCAGTGGGGAGAATTCTCCATGCCTAAAGCATCAGCACTTTTTTCACATGATACAAATTATAGAACCTGAATTTGATAGGAATTGTCATTTGTCATCAAAAAGAAAAAAATATATATTGTGGTATTTAGAGTAAGGTTTAAGATCTTATATGTAGATGACGGTGTACTTCAAAGATGTAAGAATTCTACATTCTGAGAAACTTGAAGAGATCAAGAGTATGTCTTTTGATTCGGAACACTTATATAATTGCTCATGTGATTCCTTTTTTTTTTTTTTAAACAGCTAAAATTTTGCACTTGTTTTGATTATTTTTATGTTTACCTTTCATTTTATTGATTTTTTTAAAAAGAAAAACATTTCAGTATATTTCTGTTTAAAAAGTAATTTTAAAATTCTGTCTTCATATTGTAAAAAATAATAAAACAAAGATAAAATTGGATGAGAAGTATAACATCAAAACAAATTTACTTTGCCTTGCCCTATTTAATGTTTTCTCATGATATGGTTATATCAGTATATATTGTTCTCCCCCCCCCCCCTTTATTAAGGCTTTTTTATTTGCAAAGCATAAGCATGGGTAATTTTTCCAAAATTGATCCTTGCCTAACCTTTTGTTGCAAATTTTCCCCTTCTTACCCCCACCCTCTCTTCCATCTGGCAGGCAGTCCAATACATGTTAAATATGTTGAAATATATATTAGATCCAATATGTGTATACATATTTATACAGTTATCTGGTTGCACAAGAAAAATCAGATCAAGAAGGAAGAAAACGAAAAACAGAAAAAAAGAAAACAAAACAGCATATATTCTTATGATTAGTCTTGTGGGTCCTCTAAATAAGACCACCAGCTGCTGAGTCTATTGTCTCAATATGATACTAGATTAACAAAAATTATAAACCAAATATTCTTTGCTAATTTTTAAACACTTCTTTGCACTTCTCTTGTTGTGTCCTTCATTTGTTTCAAAATTATATTAAATAAATAATCATGTAAATAATATCCTTTCAGAACTTTTTTAGAAGATATGCACCAAGCGAGAATGGACCTAATGGAATAAGTGCTGAAGTGATGGATACTTACGTTAAAAGCTGTGGTAAGTCTTCAAATGATTACTTTATACTTGTGTTCTTAGGCAGGAAAGCTACTCCTTTGTTCTTAGAGAATAATGGCATTCATATGTATTATTGACATAAATTACTTTTTGGGGCGATCATGCTGCCACAACCATAGTAATTTAACACATTAAGTTTTAAATGCTACATGAAATTATAGGAGTAAAAGCAAAAAGCCCAAGCATTCTTTATAATGCTTATAAGCAGTAGTGAATAAGAACCATTGTATTTTGCCAAAACAATCATGACACAGCATTAATGTAATTTAATTCTTTCTGAATGTGATGTTCCTTGGTCTGCTGGTTTTGCCCCATTTTTATTTGATTTGACTTCTTAAACTTTTTAAAGAAAATGTTTCAGGTCCTAGCTTGCCCCTGCATCTATTATATAGAAACAATTCCTATGATTATCCAGTAGATTAAATCATCTTGGAAAGACTCTGAGATCTGATGTTCTAATCTGCAGTCTGTCACTTGAACCCAATTATAACTGCAACAAACTTAATTAATAAGTTTATCCCCAAGAAAAAAAAGACAAGCATTTTTGATTAAAAATTTTTAACTAACAGGGATCCATAAACCTCTTATATATAAATGAAATTATTTTCATATTTAGGAAATATCATTTGAGACTGAATGTTTTTGTTACTTCTTTAGGATTCAAGTTGAATTCTGGAGGTGATTTCAAAGTTTTGCTTTCCAGATGGCCTCAAAAAATAATTTAGAATGAGTATTCAGTGATTAGATTGCTTTCTAAGGATCTCTTAGAATTCTAGATGTGTTATTGCAGGCTGAATTTGTATATAGCAAATGGAATCCACTAGTTATTTTGAAAAGAAATTGTTAACTCGAGGCTTCACTAAGAAGAAACCCAGATTTGTAAATCATGAACCTAATTCTGAATGCAAATTATCATTTAATATAGAAGAAAATATTTCCTTGATTCAAATGATTAGGATTTAGAGACAGTGTTATTTATAGCCAGGAAGACCTGGGTCCAAGTTTCACTTCTGATACATTTTTTGTTTGACCCTTAAATTTCTCAATGATGAAATTAACTATGAGATCCTCTTTTACACACACACACACACACACACACACACACACACACGTATATTTGTATGTATGTATATATAAATATAAAACAATTGCTGATCTGCATTGTTTTAGAGTCTCCTCACAGGGAATACCATTGAAATCATAGGCATGGTTAAAAAAAAACAAAAAAAACCTTTCATAATACCTTAGTATATTTCCTAATATATGCTTAGTAATAATCTTGCCATCCTAAATTTCAAAAAAATTATTAATATCCTTACAATTAAAACATATTTAAGAACTAAATATGACTTTTAAAAAAAGTAATGACAATAAATATTTGTTGAATATATGAATGAATTGATTACAATACTCAGATCATTTTTTTCAGGATTTCTGCATACCTATATTTAGGTTATGTTTTTAAAATTTATTTTATTTGAAAAAACAGAATAAGAAAAACAGAAAAGGAATACAAAACAAAAGAGAACATTGTTATGTGCCCAGTTGAACATCAAGGAGGATTGAAAATATATAACAATAAATTATCAGATCAAGAAAGTATATATATTAGTAGAAGAAATTATATTCATGAATGTTTATTTTTTTTCTTGACTTCCTTGTAAATTGTTCTTTGGTTCTCTACTACATACTTTATTTTATTCTTTTTTCCCCCCTTTCATCTCCACCACCCCTTAGCAAGTTATTGTTAGGAAAAGATATATTTATGTATATATATGTAGAGACACACACACGCACGCGTGCACGTGCACACACACATACACACACACCCCTTTCCTATCCTTGCTGGCTCTGCTTTAATTCTGCTTCATAAGTTGCCTTGCTATAACTTAACCTCCCTCCACTCAAGGATTTCTCCCTTACCCTTTGCTACCCCATCCTCCTGCTAGACCCTTCATAATATATAGTATTGCCTATTGAACTCATTCCTGATTTGAGTAGAATTTCACAACTATTCACCCTCTCTCTGTCCCTTGCCTCTGTGCCTATTCTTCCTCTGCATCTCATTTATATAATAAGATTTTTATCTTAACCTTAACCCTGCCAATCGTGAGCTGCCCTATTATGGGTGTGAATCTTAAACATATTTTTATCTATTATCTTAAACATATAAATTTCTCATTTGGAAAAAAAGATAATTTGTCCAAGTTTCAACAATTTGTAGATGTTGAGTTCCTTGAAACTGATCTTTGATATTTGCTCTTATATGTTAAATTTTCAATTAAGTTCGGATTTGGTTGATAGAAAGTCCTGAAAAATCTTCAATTCATCCATTTTTAAAAATTCAGTTTTGCTGGATATGATATTGTTGACTTCAGGCCTAGTTCTTTTTAATTGCTGGTAGATATGATTCCAGGACTTGTGTTCTTTTATTGTGGTTGCTGATAAATTCTGTACAGTTCTAATTGTAGCTCCAGCATATTAGAAGTATTTTTTCTTGTTTTTTTTTGCAAAATTTTCTCTTTGAGCTGAGGATTTCAAAAATTTGACAGTAATATAATACTGTGTGTTTTCCACAAAGGATCTATTTCAGGTGGTGGTTGGTGGATTTTTTTTTTTTCATTTCTACTTTCCTCTCATGTTCTATTGTAGTGGGAAGGAACTGTTTGCTTTACTATTGTTGTAATCTCTTTAAGAAATTGTATTTTCTTTTGATCTGTGATCCCTTTCTGAGTCTCAACCCCTCCTGGAAAAGGAATTTCCCTCCCCCCTCCCAGATAAATTATCTTTCCAGAATGCCAGAGCCTCTGATTCAATTAGAAATCTTGCTTAAAAAGGACCCCTTTGAAGTGCTTCCAATTGGAGATTGGAATTCCAATTGGAGATCTTGGCTGAAAACTGATAAGAATCTAAACTTGGGAACCTGGGCTCCTGAAGCCCCCATCAAGAATCCTAGTTTGATCAGCTTGGGCTGTCCCAGCCCCCATCAAAATACCCAATATAACAGCGTCCGTCAGCTAAGGTCTTTGCAGATGGATCGTGCACTTTGCTAGGACCCTGCCCGCTGAGCATTCTCAGTGCCAAAATTAATTTCCCACTAGAAACTGTTCCAACAATAAACTTTCATTTTGCAACTAATAATTCGGGAATGAGTGAATTCTTTCACTCTAAACCTGCAGCTGATTTAAAGGGGATATTTAACAACTCTCTTATTGCCACTAACCTCTTGACCATCAGAAATTGAGAGCATTCAAACTACATCAATCTCACTTCAGGACAATTTTCTTGGATTATTTCCTGCATTATTGTGTTAAAGTTCTCTTTTTGGTCACAATTTTCAGGCAGTCCAGTTATTCTTATATTCTCTTCGTAATCTGTTCTCCAGATCCATCATTTTTCTTATTAGATGTTTCATATTCTGTTCTATTTTTTCATTCTTTATAATCTCTTTTGGCATTTCTTGCTCTCTCATAGCTATACTGGCTTCCCTTTTTTCCAATTTTAATTTTCAAAGAATTATTTTCATCTTTTAGACACTATCTCCTCTTTGAGTTGTTTTTTTTTTTTTTTTCCATAAGCTTGTTTTTCTTGCATGGTTTTTATTTTATTTTAGTTTTAGTGTTTCTTCTGTCTCTCACTTGATTTTTAAATTCTTTTTTGAGTTCTATAAATTCTCACTGTTCATGGAGCCATTTCATATTTCTCTTTGGGGTAGAAGCTTTTTTTACTTCAGTATCATCTGAACATGAATCCTGGTCTTACCTGTTTCTATAGTAAGTTTCTATTTATTTATTTTTTTAATAAGAGATATTAGTGGAAACACCTCTTATTATGTGGTAGAGGGATGATGCCTCCAGCTTCACTTCAACTCTCCTCTCTGATCTGGAATTCCAAACCATGTGCCTCCTTCTGCAAGTGCCCACAGCCCTCACCTTCTCTGCTCCATAGCCTCTGCACCCTGGAGTGTGCTGGTTCCTTCTCACCCAGGGCTGTATCTCACTGGCACAACTGGGCCCACTGTTCCCAATCAGCCAAGGTTTCCTCTCTCTTCCTTGACTCAAACCCTGAAAATCTCTGTGATTCCTGCTGAGCCTCCAGCCACATGGGGGAGGGGGGAGTCCCTACTTCCTGTTTCTGTGAACCTAGCCCAGAGGATGTTCTCTGCCTGCACCTTGGAGGACCTCTATTCTGCCTCAAATCTTGATTTTTCACTGGAGTATACTTTTAAACAAATAAAATACCTATAATTACAATGGAAACCCATTGTATTGAAATAAAAGCATAACTTTTTTCTTGTTCAATTTCACAGATTTTTTCCTCTCCAAAAATCTTTCTACCTTTGAAAAGACCCTTGGTGGGGAGTATTTGTGAACTCCATTTTAGAAATATATTTATCCAGTATTTGGAAAAGAACACTGAATTTCCTCTATGGAATATACCATTAATTGTTTATCGTACACCTGAAAATCTCCAATGTCAAGGAACTTCTGGAAGGTTCTTTTCATTTTTTGTTTACCTCTGGAATTTTTCTTCTCATGTGGAACAGAAATCTCCCTCTCTATAATACATGCCTATTGTTCTTGATTTTTCCTCTTGATTCAAGCAGTTCCTTCAGATATATGAAGATCATCATCTTTTCCCCTAAATTAAACATCCTCATTATTGTTGTTACCATTACAGTATTCCTTTTGTAGCTCTATTTTAACTTATTTATAGTTTTCATTTTTGTGGCATTCAGTATTAAAGTACACAAGATGTGGTCTAAACCCAATGGTATACTGACTTCTATCTGATATACTAAACCCAATGGTATACTGACTTCTATTTTCTATACTTTTCTTGTGGCAGACTAATTTTATATTAACTTTTTTAGTTGGCACTATTATTTATTGATACTAAACTTCCATGTCTTTTGAACATAAATTGCTTTCTTGCTATATTTCTCTCATTCTAATTTGTGTTCAATTTATTTTTTTGCATCCTAATCTTAGCTGTTATTCTGATTTCTCTTAACTTAAATCTTGTTAACATAAACCTCAAAAGTTAAATTAGACTTAATGAAGCTCAGTTCTTTCATTTCTCTATTAGCTATTAATTCTAGTCTTGTATCATCTCCAAACTGGATAAGTATGACATCTAGATCTTCCTTTCCATCACTATAAACATGTGTAGCAGAATAAAGCCCATTACACTTGAGACCTCCTTCTAACTTGACATCAACTTTACTAAGTCACTATTCTTTCCAGTTGTTCAATAAGCACTAAATCCATCTAAATATGCTTCCACCAGCCTTAATCAGAGTAGTTAGAATACTAATTTAAAAACAGCACTCTGTAACTTCTTCTGAAGAAAAGTATATTGGTGGTAGCTGAATAGAATTTCTAGGACTAACTTCTTTATATTCCTTGCTTTTTGACATGTTCTCTCTAAGGAATGTTCTAGACTCTGTGTTCTGTTAAAAAAGCTTTTCTACCACAACCTTCTTAAGCTTCAAAACTCTTCACTATCACATTAAATATGATTGATTTCTAACTTATACACATGGAATTTATTCATGGTGGGAGCTGGGACTAAACTAATTTTTTTTTTTTTAAACAAATATACCCAAATTTCCACAATTCAAATTAGCTTGAGAGGGTAATAATCATTGCTCAAAATGTTTTTGAAACTTTTTAAAATTGCTTTTAAAACCTCCATAATATTCTTTTGTATAACTTCATTGCTAACAAATCTTTCAAGAGCTGATTTAACCTTTTTAAAAAGATCTAAAAGCCCTTCTGAAAACCAATCAATAAATAAATAGGTAGTTGGAATTGTTGAGAAGTGGGTCTGATTTTCTTGTGTAATTCATAAACTGTTGAAGCAATTACAGAAGAATTGCAAAATATTTTGAGCTTTGTCAGCATTTTTGGATTAAACCTGTCTTTTAAGTAATAGTCATAAAGGCCAAGATCTAATTGGTATATGTTTTAAAAACAAAACACAATAAAATCCCCCTTTTTACTGCCTTATTGTTATTAAATAGTGGTGTAGTAAAAAACCAAAAACAGAATAGTGGCCTGAGGCTGAGAATCTTTGTGACTTTGAGTAAGCCTCTTCTCCTTTATTGGTCCAGTGGATAGCAATTCCTGCCCTATCAACCTGAGGGATGGTGAGTGAAGTCATGCATCTAAAAGGTCTTTGGGAATTGTAAAATTCTATATGAAAGGTAGATACTGTCATTTTTGTACCCAGTTTCATACAAAGCACTGTTTACATGCAAACTAGTTCGACTAATTCCTTTTCTAAGTTTTCAAAGCCTGATATTTAACAAATATTATTTTAAAATGAATTTAATATGAGAAGAACATATTATTCTACTTTATTGTAACTTTTATTTTCTAGCATACTATTGCTTAAGGAGCATATTAACACATAAGTTCATTTTCAATGTTTCTTGCATTTGGACAGAATTGATCTAGCCATTGACAGAAATATTATTATAGGAGGCTGACTATATTTTATAATTATTATTTTAGTAATGGGGAAAACTGATATATCCACAAGAGCTGATGAGTTGTATTTTTAATTCATTGTCATTCTCAAATTCTAGTTTTTCAGTGTCTTTCTTTGCAGTGGAAGAGACACAAAAGTATGAAAGACAGGAAGAAAACTATATCCAAAGATTTTTTTTGTACCTAACCCTTATCATGTCACTTTTCTTAATGGGTTAGATGGTGTTCATAGCAATGGTGCTTAAAAGCCATTACCACTAAAATGAGTGCATCTATTTTCCCACCTGCTGTCAGTTCAGAAGATTCACAATTTAAAGAAAAAGCTCTTCAGCCTTCACTGTAATCTTGGCAGAGAGCAATTTCCTCTGATCTTATCAGGGTGGTAACTATCTTTTGTATTTCTACAGGTACTTTTTTCCTTTTCAGAATGAATTTTAAATTGGTATTCATATTTAAATATTACATAGGCATTCTTTTTAATTAAATTTTCTGACATGTCATTTAATCTTTGAGCGGTTCTATACTTTTGCAGAATCATATCTTTCTTGCAAAATTAGCAGATTTTATTTCCAAATGGTATACTTTTCAATGGTAGTAAAAAAAATTATAATTTTGCTAATAACTTACAGACATTTATGTAAGACGTTTAAATTTTCAAATCCTTGACATACATTTAATTTTGTTCACAGAACAACCTGGCAAGGTCAGTAAACCACATGTTATAATTACTGTATAACTTGATAATCTGAGGTTAAAATAGTTAAATGATTTGCCTATGATTACATAGTAAGTGTTGGAAGCAGGATAGTGGTACATATATTGTCATCATAATAGCACAAATTGAATTTACAAATTGTGATTGTGTTTTAAGTAATTTTCTTTTTTGAATTGTCATTGCAGCTGGCTATTGTGTAATTACGTATATCCTTGGAGTTGGAGACAGACATTTGGATAACCTTTTACTGACAAAAACAGGTAATGAATCATGGCAATTAATAAAATTGTGATTTCACTTCGGAGAAGAATAAATTTATAAAAAGTGTGTAGAGAAGGCTCTCCTATACAAAATTGTTGGTTAATTTTGGTTAGTGAGGTTGCTGCTTATTTAAAATACAAACCATATTAATTGATACTTTAATGGCCTTCTAGTTCAGCTTACCATCTAATAGAGAAATCTCTAATCTATTATATTTGTTATTCTTCAATTTCTGCATGTCATAGAGCAACTTACTCTATTCTTATATAGCACTGGTTGTTAAAAAAAAATTTGTTTTTTTGTATCATTGAATCTGCTTTTTTCCCCCCACACTTTTTTACCGTTTATTTTTCCCCACTTTGGTATAAAAGAACAAAACTTCTTTCTTTTTAAACCCAATTATACCTTACTGGAGTCTCTTTTACTAAGAGCTAAACAACTATAATCCCCTTAACTATTCTTCATATTATATAATTTTTCAAAGTGTGTAGGATCATAGATTTATAATTTTGGGGTTGGAAACCATACCATTCTGGTAGTCTTAGTCTGGACACACTATTTTTTGATAATCTCTCAAATTATGATACTCGGACACACTGACACATTAGCACATTTCAACCAGCCTAAGTATGGAAAGACTGTTGGTTTCCATGAAGTAAACTTCTAAATTACTATCTGACATCAAAAATCACATTATCGACAAAATTCAGTTTCATTCTACTTAGAAGCTTGTGTGCCTTACACATGTTAAGTGCTGTCTTTAAAAAAAGGAGACAACCAAACCACCCCTTTAAAATTTAGATACCAAGACAATATAATGTTATAGAATTAGGACTTTGGTCTTGTTAATATGGAAAGGCTAATTTTAAAAAGTTAAAAGAGTATGTAGAATATGGAACCAAAGTAGGAAGCAGTGTACTGAGTTCCTATATACAGGCTTTTCCAAACTATCTAAAAATGTACCAGATTGAATTCTGATGGAGAAATTCAGAAAAAAAAAATCACAGTGAGTCATTTTTCTAGCCCAGCTTAGCATACAGGCACACAGACACACAAAAAGGTCTGGGTACACTGGCATCTAGTTTAGAGAAGTGCACAGAGAGAGACTGTGCACCAGACAAGAGCAGATCCCATACCCATTTACAGGACTTCATTGCATCCATACCAAGCCATTGACAAGTGTGAACTGGCATCTCTGTTACCAATTACTCAGTTCCAGGCAGAGCCCCCAAGCAGACTGACAAAGGGACTTAGTGATGGATTGGTTTTTATATTCTCAGAGAGGAAAGTTCTGGACACTATAGAAAGGAAACTCAGAAGCTAGTAGCAGAGGTGTGTATTAGATTCCAATTTAGAGCAGAGTCTTATTTTTAGTATCTAGCTCTGCCTGCAGAGAGAAGAATAGCCAGAGCAGAAGTCCCAGACCAAAGGGAAACTTACAATTCTGCCACTTTGAACTTGCAGAGCTTCCCAAACTGACAGAATCTGGCTGCAGTTTGCCCAGAATCAAACCCAAGTTGCAAACTGTTCAGACTAGAGGTCAGATTGTCTTGGATAGATCACTTGGTGTCACTAATAACCTGCAGGTCTCTAGGTTGTCTCTGAGATCATGAAATAGAACAGCATTCGATATCCCAAGAAAGCAGCATCAGCACCAGCTCAAACTTTCCTTCCAGAAATATGACCAAGTGTGGCCCATATATAAAGGTCAGCAGAATAGGCAAACAAAAACACGAACCTTACATTAATGAGCTATTAGGGGGACAGGGATGCTCAAGTAAAAGATAGGATTAACCAAAAAATACAATACTAATGCACAAGTCTCTTAGAATCAGAGAGCAAAATAGATATACAAAGAAGCCACTGGTTACCTCTTCAGTGAAACCTGAAAATGTAAATTCGCAGGAACATCATAACCAGAATCCAGTGTTTTCTTGATCAAAGTAAAAACATAGCAAACGGCAAGAGAGAAGGAATTTAAATCCCAAGGATACATAGTAAAGGTCCTACACTATTTAGCAATCACAAATATAAGGAAGAGAACTTGGAATATTTTTCCAGAAGGCAAAGGATATGAATTTAGGAGACAAGAATAACTAGAAAAACAGTATAATTCCAAAAGAGGAAAAGTAGCTCTTACATGAAATAAAGGACTTCCAAATGACTTCCTCATTCAAAACCAAAACCAACCAACCAAACAAAAAAAAAACTTGATAAAAAGACTTGAACTATGAAAAACCTTTTAAGTTCTGAAGTAGGAATGAAGCGAAACATTAAAAAAGGGAGACTTGCATGAATAAATAAATAAAATGGATATACATAAATATATAAATAAGTAAAAATAAAGGACTAAAGAATAAACTGCATTCACATATATTGTATCTTCAGCGTAGATCAATTGGTCAAAGGCTGGAGGTAGTCTTAAAGATCTTTAAAATAATCATTAAGAGTAGAAAGAGAGGGAAAGAGGAATATACTGAAGGAGAACAAAAAGGCAAATTAGGGAAAATTATCTACACGTGATGAGTATCATCTGTGCAAACAAGAATGAATGAGTCGATGGACAGGGTTGACACTTGAAACCTACTGCCATCTGAATAGATCAAAAGAAAGACATACAAAGTTGGTTACAGAAATCCATTTCACTCAACTGGAAAAAGACAAAAGAAAGGAAAGAGAATTCCAGAGGAGGCAGTGTCAAAGGAGAGAAGGGGGTATGTTCAAGATATGTAAAAGTGAAATATGGGGGATAAGAGATAATGAGAAATCCAGGATGACTCCTAGGTTAGGAGTGAGTCTGAGGAACTTGAGAGTATGGTATTGTCTTCTATATAGTAGGGAAGGTAGGAAATTGGGAGGATTTGGAAGGAAAGATAATGAGTTCTGTCATGGGTATGTTAAGTTTAAAATGTCTGCTGGACATTGATTTCAAGATGTTGGATGGCTGTTGGAAATGCATGATGGGAGTTCAGCAGAGAAATTGAGGCTGGAAAGGTAGATTTGAGAGTCATCTGTATAGAGATGGTAATTAACTAATGAGATCTTGGTAATTGATGAGATCACCAAGTATTAGAATAGAGGAAGAAGAGAAGAGGGTGAAAGACAAAACCCTGAAGGACATAAATATGGAATGATCTGGAAGAGGATCCTTCAGAGGAGAGAGAGAAAAGGAGCAACAATTACCTCTTTGTAGAGAGAAATATTCTGTAGTGTAAAACTTTATGAAGTATGTTCTTCTGTTAAGAACACAGAACAGCCAATAGAGCACATAAGTACTTTAGTGATATTGAAATTTAGGAAAATGTAGGACAAGGCTTTCAAGACTGGGGGCATAGATCTTCCTGGGACTGTTTTTGGGAAGGAAGATAAGGATGGTTTAACAACATCTATACTGATAGAAAAATATATCCTTGATAATAAAATCATAGAACTCTTTGTATGTGTTTGTTATTTTTAGAATTCATCTCCATCTCATTCTGGACATTTCAAATCAATTACAGAACTCCCTCATTTGGAATTATTTATTTTTGTGTATTCATAGTTCATTTTTGAAACTTGTCCCTCCTTCTGGACTTACTTTCTCTAATAATTTTAGGTTTCTTTAAAAGAGTCTATTTTCTCAAAATCTAGGGTATTTGTTAGACTGTGCCTAACATTAGTATTCTAAAGTTGTAATAGTCACTTACCCCAAAGCTTTCAATATCTCTTCTTCAGCATCAGTTTTCTCTTTGTCAGAATTGGTTCAGGATAGTATGGCCAGAATAGCCAGATTATTGATGAGATCATAGATCCACTGAAATACATACTGTATCTTAATGTGTGTACATCTATACATACATGCATATACACACAACAGAAATGGTTGTGTATGTGTGTATACACATATGATTCAAATTTAAACTTTAGTGAACACACTACTATTGGCACAAAGTAAATAATTGGAAGTCAACTATTCTTTCAACCACCTCCCAACATGTTTTGCCAAACACCCTTTAAGAGCATTTTTTTAAAGAACACTTTTGTATTTGTGTTCTCATAGTATATCTAACATATTGTAGGCATTTAATAAATACTTAATTTTTTTTGGTATTTTTATGAATAAAATATCTTAAACTAGAAGCGATATATGGCTATGCAGGAAGGAGAATGAGAGTTGTATTACATTTCTAAAGTTTGTAAAGTAGATATTAACCTAATATATTTTGACACACTAACCTAAATCAAGATTTAGTTTGATTATCTTATTGAAAATGTATTTAATATTCCAAAATGAAGCTTTAATTTCATGTTCCATTATCCAGATACTGTTTCCCACTAGAGGGAGCTCTGAATTTGTTTTTAAAGACAAAGACATTACAGTCAGCTCAGATGTACTTATAAATAAGTGTTTTTTCTTTTCTTTTTTTTCCCCTTCTTTTTCTATGCAATTTGATTTGAGTTACATGTGTCCATCTGCTTCATAATTGTTTCTTGCAGCCATGAAGGTCAAGATTTATTAATTAAACATATGTTTTACAAAGGTATTGTACAGAGAGTCTTGACAACTGTTAGACATTTAAATGGAATTTGAAATGCATTCTATTATAGGCAATACATTTCAGTAACTGGTTAATTTTAAATGCTTTAAGCCTCATTTGTTTCTTTCTTTGGCACACATTTTATATTAGTTTATATATCAATTCTAGTGACATTAGATTCATATTTTACTAGATCAAGAATTTTTAAAAACCACAGATTCTTTTTTATTTTGCTGCTGTCTAAGCATTTTTGAGGGCAAGGAGCCCTTTTGTGTCTTCTACCATTGCCTATCTTTCCAATTAGTACTTATAGCTCACCCTGTTACTTTTCCCTCTCCTTCTGCTGATTATCATTTTTATTTAGTGATCTTGAAATGAAAGAACTTTTCTGAAATAATATACATAAAAATATATTTTAAAGTTTAAGCTATGATCCCAGTTTAAGGTAGGATCACCAACTTCCAGTTTCTATGTATCAGTAATAAATAGAAGAGTATAGTTTTTTGGGTCTTGGGACACACAAAAATGAGGGTCTACTTAAGTTTTTGCGTTGTTTTTTTTTTTTTGGTGGTAGAGGGGGTGGCCTGATGAGGGCTTATATCCTCTATTCTTCCTCTTTACTATGTTTCTCTAGAAGGTTTATACAGAAGGATCAATCTAAGAACAATAGATTCAATAGGCAATAGTTACTGCTACTAAATTCCCACAATTACAAATTTTCCCAAAATGTAATGCAAAAAAGCAAAAATGTAATGCAAAAAAAATTGAACAAATGTTTGTGATTCAATTTTGAGATCTAAATTTTTTCCTAGTTCATTTATTTTTTTGGCTATTTTAAGGTAATAATATCTGAGAAAAAATTTCCCAAGAAGGTATCAGCTGGTACAGCAGATGGCACTGTATCTCCACTAAGCATTCAAAGCTTATAAATTCTTTTGTCAGTAGACAGTAATGTATGTACATCATTTTGAACATTTTGGTTTTGAAGGTATATTTAACGAGAATAAATATGTCAATTATTAATAGAACTTCTTGCTTTTCTTCTAAGATGGTATCTTTGTAGGAGAAATCTTAAAACATTTCAGGCATATCCCCAAATTGGGAGAAAAAGCAGAGTTTTACTGAGGGAGCCTTTGGAAGTAGTTTTAGAAAGAACACTCAGAAAGATGTATTATGGCTCAATTAATTTGGAGTACAACTTAAATGTATTTGGATTTTTTTTTTTTTTTTGAGAAGGTATCTAGGTTATTAGTAAGTATTCATCAGGGAAAATACAGAACTAGGAAGGAGTTCAACCCAGTCCCCACTGTGTTTGGAATAACTATTTAATTCTCATTGTTTGTGAAGCTTATAGTATAATTAGCATGTAGCTCCTTGATAAAATAAAATACTAAAACATACATATCCAGGGAATTGGACTCTGAGTTAGGAGTCAGACATGGATCTTGGAGTGAGGTGGGACTGACTGACTGTGTAGCCTAAGGCTACTTAGCCTACCTACTTGTCAATTACTCTTGTCTTTGAAATGAAAAGAAAGTTCTTTTTCTCTGGACTTCATAGTGAGGACTAAAATGATGCTGCATATTTAATTTCTTTGAATCTTTTGGAAGAGTACAAAATAAAATATATTGGACAATCTTTTATCTTTTCATTTTATTAAGTCTGATCATTAGAATTTTCTTGAATTTGTTCAAATTCCTATTATCTAGTCTTACCATGGAGCTAAACAATTACTAAACAGTAATTGTTTCTAGTTGTAGAGTTAGAGATACAGTTTTTAGATTTCACTTTTTTTTTTTTTCACTTTTTCAAACTTCTCTTCCAAAAATGTTGCTTTATTTAAGAGGTTGAAAAAAATAATCTTTTTAGACTACAATGTCAAATTCAAAGAGAAATTGGGGCCATTTCCTGTAGCTGTATATTGACTTACAAACTACGTATTAACATTATCTGGTTTTGTTTTTTTTTTTTTTAATATTTCCCAGTTACATTTTAACCTAGTTTATCCCACACTGACTTGTGTGACACTTCTATTTTAAAGTATTTCTGGACTTAAACATATTTCCAGTAACCCTTTATTTCTATATAGTGGGGAAAAAACAGAAAAAGCTTCTCATTCGTTCATTAACTTAGTTATAGCTTTTTTGTATTAAAAGCCAAGTAGCAATGTTTTAAAAATAACATAGCACAGTTGTAATTTTTTTCTCAGAAAGACTGATTCGAAATTAATTTTTTGTTCAAAGTATTTTGTTTTATATAAAAGAAAATCTTCTACTAATAAATATTTTGATAACAATAGTAAATCAGATATTTGTATTTAAGTCTATCATGGTATAATTAATATTCTCACAGAAAATCATATGCTCAGACTTGCCTTCATAATGTATATTTTTATTCTCATGATTGTAAGGGTGACTCATATAGTGTTTTTTATACTCAGTAGATATCCAATGAATTCCTATTAAGTGAATAAATGAAATGGGTTTTTCATATCAGTTTTACTTGTCTTTAGAGCTTAGCAGATTTCTAGGTTTAGCTTTATATTCCATCCAGAGTTCTATTTGTAGGCATAATGAAGTTTTCTATTTAAATTATCTAGCTTGCCTCTGTAGAATTCATAGGAAATTCTGTGACTGAAGTTCTTAAGGGAAAAAAATTTTTTTCAGGTGTTTTCACTAAATCATTTTGCTTAAGTACTTTAAACCATATTATGGAGCATTTCTAACAGATCACGTAGAAAAAGTGAGATTTTGAACAGTTTTAACCTATTTTGAAAGAAGGAAATCTGTGTAGTAACTAGAACACATAAAAGAATACTCCAGAGAATTTTCCATTTCAGCCACAAATAATTTAAAGTCATATTCATTTAGTTAATCTAAGTATACCCTTTAAATATTTTGAAACTTTCAAGGATAATTGTCTTCTCATGAATAGATTTCTATCAGCTAAGTAGGATACTCCGTATTATGAATGTCTTGAATTCTCGCAACTTCACGAAGTCAAGTCAGCAAGCTTGTTGTCTAAAAAATCCTTAACACAGTTCGTAGCATATTAGAGAGAGAGAAAATGGCTCCCATCTTGAAGGAAGTCAAATGACCCTAGTCGTTGTAGCTTTACTATGGTTGGGAAGACAAAACTTCTTGAGTTAAGGAATGTAAAAGTTAATTTTGCATAGAGAGTAGAGATGAATTTGGATTGGAATAATTGAACAAAGACTTTTTCAAGGAAATGGAAATTGTCATATGGATAGAATTTGGAACTTAGACTGAGAAATGAAAAGGATTTTTGAAAATTATTTAGATAAGTGGAACGGGGAAAAGCTGAATATTGCAATGGAAAAAATGAGCAAAAACCAAAAAGCAAGAGTGGGTATTAGTTTTGTGTGGAACACCCAAGAAGGTGGGCCAGGTAGAGTAGAGAGTCTGAAAGGGAGTGAAAAATTAGTTGGTGTCATAAGATAGAAGGCTTTTGATACCTTCTTGGTTTATTTTTAAAATTTAGTTTCCATCATTTTGACCAAAAGTACTTTATAGATCACTTAAATAATCTGCATGCCAACAAACTATTGTGTAGTAAAATTTTCTTCTATCTTATGTACATTAAATCAGTGCTTTTAAATGAGACTGTGTTCCTAGGCAAATCACTTCATTGCTTTGAATTTTTTTATTCATCATGTAGGGCTTAACCAAGATAAGTGGCAGCACTAATTCAGGCTTTGTTCTCCCCCCCCCCCCCTTTTTTTTTTTTCTCTTTGCAAATGATTTTATTGTTTTAAGAAACCCCTTTTCCAGTGTAGGCTTTGACAATTTTTCTGCAACTTACAGCCTTGCAGGATTGTCTGGATTCAGTTAAGAGGTTAAGCTACTTATTCAGAATTATGCCAACTATACATGTCAGGATTTGAATTGAGGTCTTCTTGGTTCATTTTGTCATTTAGTACAAACTTCCAGTCTTTTCTAGATATGCTTTTAAGTGGGGGTGATCCCCAATCTCATTTATGGTAGGCTCCAAGTACTGTAATGGAGGATGATTAAAGATGTATGGACTCCTTATTATAATACTGGGATGGATAGATATTAGACTAATAAAGCCACCCTTATATAAGTAGTCTCTAACATCTCTTTCAGGTTAAAAAACAAACAGACCACTTTTATCTTTAAGTTATAGTATGATTTATAAAATTATAGGATTACCAGCTATATTTTACTTGATGTTTTTATTAAAAATGGTTACGGTACTTTATTTCTATCTTCTTTCTCTCCTCCTTCCTACCGGACTCCTGCTCCCATTTTAGCTAGACACACATAATTTATGAGTTGCATAGGCACTAATTGAAGCAGCATTCAATTCAACAAGCATTTGTTCAATTCTTTTCCCCTTTTGGTAAGACCCAGGATGTCTGGGACTGTTTTTACCTTTTCTTTGTAATCCCTAGGCTTAGCATAGTGCTTTACAATTATATGTAAGTAGGTGAGATGGATGTGATTTCATGCATATAAAAAAATCTTGAATGAAAATAATTCCTTCTACTAATGCAAAAGCTCTCTCTGTGCAATTTATAATCTCAGAGAGATTATAACCATTATGAGAGATTGAACCATTATGTTCAAGAGCATTACTTGAACTTAGATCTTTCTTCTTTGAAACACTCTATCCACTGAATCATATAATAAGAGCTTAAAAAATACTTATTGGTTAATTGATTGATAATATATTATGAGCTAGATACTGCTTTTTTTCCCTAAAAATAAAAAAGTATTACCATTGACCTGTTTTGAGTTTGAAGTCATGAGGATTAATGCACAAAAAATTTAAAATAAGACCTTTTCTTTTTTAAAAAACCAGGTATTTAATATTCAGACTTAGATATGTATTATATTTAGATCATCAAAGTAAAGTTCAGTTTACTCTGTTTGAGGCAGCTACACATTGGATAAAATGGATAAAGTGCTAGACCTAAGGAAAGAATAATATGAAGTTAAAATGTAACCTCTATGGTTCCTAGCAATGTAAACTTGAACTAGTCACTTTTGCTTGCATCAATATTTTTATCTGTAAAATGGGAATGATTAAAGTACCTATCTGTCAGAAGTTGTTGAGGGAATAAAATAAGAACATTTATAAAATACTTTACAAACTATAAGACTTCTTAAATGTTACTACTTTTTTTTTTTTAAAGGATATTTTGGAGTCTTATATGTCCTTTTCCAAAGTATTGATAATACTCTTGGCTTTCTATCCTCTTGCCTCTCTATTCTTCACAATAATATTGATTCTTCTCTCAAAGAAATGCCTTTCTTGGTATAAACTTTATTTTAGATAGTATTCTTTGAATGTTGACAGAATTACATGAATTACATGGTTATCGAGATATATAAAGTATATATCATGTAGATAGTAGCTACCATTTTTTTTGCTTTTCAAAAAAATAAAAACCATTCTTTAAAAAATGTCCCAAACCAACCACCATATGGGTGTCCCCTCAGAAACAGGCCCAGCAATGTGTCTTAAATTTCTGGCAATTTGGGTTGGAGGAGTACTTATTTTCTCTCCTAAGCTAATTGTTTTAAGTATCTCTTTTCATGTTTCCAAAGCCCCTCTTGAAGACTTGATGAATGTACAAAACATTAGTGCCTATTCAGGAATGATCTCCTGATTTCCACACATTTAAATCCAGGTGTTTTCTGAGTCCATCTTGCACTCTACTATATGCCATTGCTCTTGTTCTCTTCTCCGAATAAATGTGTAGTATGAATATATTTGTATATGTGTGTGTATATCTGTATATAAGAGATTATTGTCATAATAACAGATAGAAGGCCACTTTCACAGTCTCAGGGGCTTAGACTCAAGAACTGCTTCTGAAATAGTAGCTATTGACCCTAACTAAGTAAGTTACATTTCAGTCTTCAATTTCTTACTATTTACTAATTCATTTCCCATTACCTATGTACCCCATCCATAAAAGATCTTCTCTTGATTCTGCTGTCCTCTCAACTCTTTTCTCTTTAAAATAATTTGCTATTTAAAAAAATTATTGATAACTTGTTTTAATATCACCATAATTTCCTCTAATTACCCTTTCCCTCCAAAAGAGCCATGCCCATGTTAAAAAAAAAATAGCATTTTTGTTATTTATGTGTATACACATATAGTTGTAAATTATTCATATTTTATACACTGAACCTTTAAAAGATAAATTTGATAAAAATATTTTTTCCCTAT
Source organism: Sarcophilus harrisii (assembly GCF_902635505.1). NCBI lineage: Eukaryota > Metazoa > Chordata > Mammalia > Dasyuromorphia > Dasyuridae > Sarcophilus > Sarcophilus harrisii. Next base: position 372,365,409 of record NC_045426.1, on the reverse strand, counting down.
TCATCTCTTTCATTTCTTAATCTAGATGCAATAATTTTATAATAAATATAATAAATTTTATAATAATTATAAAATTATAAATTTTATAATAATTTTATAATAAATATAATAAATTTAATAATAAATATAATTATAATAAATATAATAAATTTGTTGATGCAAAAGCTGTTCATTTGTAGGTAATCAGAGTTATTTTGTCTTCTTTAATTTTTTTTCTTCTTGGTTAAGAATATATCTTTCATAACTATTAGTGAGGTGTAATCTCCTTTTCTAAATTTTAATGGCACATATTTAAGGTATATTATAGAATATGGCACAAAGTATTAATCTAGTCTGATTTCTGGTAGACCATTTTCCAATTTTCCTAGCAGGTTTTATCAAATAGGGAGTTGTTTCCCAAGCAATATATTTTCTGTTTTATTGACCATTTTGTTGGTTCAGTTGTTTATGATTTTCCTTTGTCTAATTTGTTCCATTGTTCCATTTCTCTATTTTTTAACAAATATCAGAAGATTTTGGTGCCTGTAGTTGTATAATGATAGTTTGAGATCTTGAAGTATTATTCCTATTTTATTTCTTTTCATTATTTTTTAGATATAATAATTCTTTTGTTTTTTCAAAAGAATTTTGTTATTTTGTGGAGTTTTGAAAATTATTGCTATAATTATTTAGTTTTTTTTTAATTATAGCTTTTTATTTACAAGATATATGCTTTGGTATAGTTTTAAAAGTATAAATTAACTTTGATAATGCTATCATTTTTACTATATAACCCTATATCATACATGGGCAGTGAATATTCTTCCAACTATCTTTAAATTCTTTGTTCCTTTAAGGAACATTCTATAATAGAGTCTATTCAGGTATTTTTTTGGTAGATTGATCCCTTGATGTATGCATTTTGTAGTAGTTTGGAATGGAATTACCCTATTATGGCCAGTTGCATTTTGTTATTATATAGGAATGCTGGTGGTTTTTATTTTATAAAATTCTAGTGAAGGGTCATTTTGTAGCCTGCAATATTGCTAAACCTATTGCTTCGCTTAATATCTCTGCTAATTCCCTAAAATTTTCTAGGTAAACTGTCATTTTCAGCAAACAGGAATAGTTTTATTTTATTTTTTTCTTATCTCTAGGTCATGAATTGTTTTTTTCTTATCCTTTTGCTATATGTGAACATTTCAAGAACAACATCAGATAATTGTGAGGGAAGTGGGCTTTTTTGCTTTACTCGTGTATTTACTTGGGAAGATTTTAATATATTTCTATTTCCTGTGATGCTTACTTTTGGTTTTATATACTTTTCATAAAAGATCCTTAAATATCTCTATACTATATGATTTTTAGCATAATTGAGTACTCTTCGTCAAAGTTTTCTCCACATCATTTTCCACACCTACATTATTCCACAGTAATGTGTTTTTGTATATTTTAGTTTTCATGTGATTAATTATGGTGATTATTTTTCTAGTGCTGAACCTTCTTTGCCTCCCTGGTATAAATCCAATTTGTTTATGATGACTGATTTCTTGGATGCATCACTGTAGAACTTTTTGTCTCGGAAAAGAAATCTGATGAGAAGTTTTCATTTTCAGTTTTTGAGAATAATTTGCATACTATTGTTTTTTTTAAGTGATTAAACAACATAACAAAATTTCAAACAAAGCTAAAATTGGGAAAATGATATTCTTAAAAAACATACATTAACAAAATAAGAAAGGACAGGATTAATGAACTCAGTGTACATTTTAAAAATCAGAACCCCAACAAATAGCCAAAGTTCACATAAGAACTAATTTTAAAAAATTAGTTGAGAAAGTGGTAAATTGGGAACAAAACATCTATGGAAATGATAGACTCAAAATTAGATCTTTTAAAAGACTAATAAATTGATAAATATTGAATCATTCTGATTAAAATGATGAGGACAGACAATCATATCAACAAAAGAAGAAATGAACAAGATAAAAATAATAGCAAAACCAGAAGCAATAAAAAAATTATAAAAACCCATTGTATTCCCTGATAAGCTAACAAAACTGAGGAGACAAAGTAAGAAGATTGTCTTCAAAAATATAAAATATCCAAATTAGCAGAAGGCCAAATAGAGACCTTAAAGAATCCAGACAGAGGGAAGGAACTAGAACTTGCTATAAAAAAGTATTACCAAAGAAAGTCTCCCAAGTCCCAGTTCATATGCCCTGCTACTTCTTTTCTCATATATTTCTTCTTTTTCAGAGCCCAACTAAAAAAAGCAATCTGCACTCATTATCTCCAGTTCTTCTTTCATTTATTTCTCAGCCTCTTATGCAGATCACACTCATTATCTCCAGTTCTTCTTTCATTTATTTCTCAGCCTTTTATGTTCAACCTTCTTGCTCAGTTGAAACTATTCTCTTCAAAGTGACCAGTTCCATTCAAAGTCTGCCAAATGTGATGGCCTTTCTCAGGCCTTATGTCACTTAACCTCTTCATAGCATTTGACACTGTTGACTCCCTCATTTCTGAATATATTCCTCTCTGGGTTTTTGTGACACCACTAGCTCTTGGTTCATTTACTTGTCTGACCTTTCCTGCCTGTTCTCTTTAATGGTAAATATTATTCATATTTTTCCTTCTCACTGTGGGGTGACCTTCTTGGAGCTTATAGCTTATATTACCATTTTCCTCTTAGTACTTTTTAGTAAGATGTCCCACAGGCATCTCTAAATCAACATTTCTAAAACAGAACTTCTATTTCCCCTAAATAACAATTTTTTTTTTTTTTTTTAATTTTCTCCTACTTTTGTCATCACTATCCTTCCAGCTTTCCAGCGTGTCTACTTTGGTATCATTATTGAGTGTAGAGGGCTGAAACTCCAAAAAGGTATGCTTGAATCAGATAACCAAGCACTTAAGCTTAACTATTTAACATGAAATACTGACTCTATTAACATATATTGGATAAATGGCTCTTCTCATAGTTGGTGCTTGTTGAATGTTTGGTGTTAAGATAATCATAAGGCAAGGATTGGAGGGCGGAGGGAGAGAGGCCAGAGGCACTTAGCAACAGTAAGAGGAGAGAGGTTGGTGACTCCAAACTCTAGAGTCCAGGAGAGATCTTTCACTTCTCCCCCTAGAGACCAAGGACTTTAATTTATCCTGCTAAGGCTCTCCAGGGAGCTAGCCCGTACTTTACAATTGATTCTTTCCTCTTTCTAATTCCTCATCCCACTTCTCTGACCATGTCCATGTGGCAAAACTTTGTTAATTCTAGTTCCACCATATTTCTCACATTTATCTCAATAGCCAAATAATTGCCACCTTATGTAAGGCTCATATTACCACTTTGCTGGATTAATATAGGAGCTTGCTGATTCAGGCTCCCTTTTTTCAGTCTCTTTCCTGTCTATCCTCCACAGCACTTCTAAAGAGATAGTCCCCAAATTCAAATCTGACCTGGCTCTAGTCATTCTGTTGCCTTTAGGGCAACATGCAGAATCCTCTGTTTGACAGTTAAAACCCCAAACAATCTGATCCCAGGCTTCTTTTCCTGTCTCCCTACACAGTGCTGTTTCATACACTCTATGCTACATCCAAATTGGTCTATTTATATAAAACATACACAATATTTTATCTCCCAAGTCTGCCTTTGTATAGGTTACATACCCCTGTCCCCACCTCCCCCTAGACCTGCTTCCAATTCTTTTTTTTTTTAAATAGTATTTTATTTTTCTAAATATATATGTCAGCATTCACTTTTGTAAGACTTTGTGTTCTAAATTTTTTTTCCCTTCTTCCCTTACTGCCACCCCTTTACCTCCTGCCTCCCCAAAACAGCAAGCAAACTAATATAGGTTAAATATGTACTATCCTTTTAAACATATCTCCATATTTATCATGTTGTGCAAGAAAATTTTCCTCTTAGAATTTGGATGCTGTACTACTTTCATTCATATATGTTTAATACTGATATTACTTCATTATTAATGTTACCCTTTAGCAAGATGTCATTTTCTTCCTTATCTCTTTTAATTAGATCTATTTTTGCTTTTATTTGGTCTGAAATCAGAATTGCTACCCCTGTTTTTTTGTTTGTTTGTTTTTTTTGCTTCAGCTGAAGCATAATATAGTATGCTCCAGCCTTTTACCTTTTCTTTGTATGCATCTCTGTTTCAAGTGTATTCCTTATAAACAACATATAGTATTTTGGCCCTTCCTGCTTGCAATTCTTAGAGTGTATTCCCTCCACTCCTTCACCTCTTAGAATCTCAAGATGATTTCAGAATTCACTTCAGATCCCTTGTCTTCCATGAGGTCTTTCCACATCCTCCCTGCTACTAGTATTCTCCTTTAAATTACCTTTTATTCTTTTGTATATGTTTTTAATTTCTTTAAATGTGCACATGTTGCTTCCTTCTGTGAAAACTCCTTGAGGGCAGGGACTATTTTGGCTTTGTTATCCAAAGTATTTGACCATAAAAAATAAACCTGTTGCTGAGTGGCCAACCAAATATTAGAAGCCTGATCACTAGAGCTATCTGAAAGTAAATATAAATTAACATAAAAAGGATAAACACAGAGATATTACTCATATATACTTTCATCAATCCAGATTGCCACCCTTTTATAATTTAGTTGGTAATTTCTAGATTTACTAAGCTCAAAATATTCATTGTTCTGTGAAACTAACATATAATGCTAAGCTTCTCAGAGCTTATTTGTTTGGTCCTCAGATGGTGGACCAGACAAATCATCAGAATATTTTAAGTTTTGCAAGAAATAAGAGTGTATAATGTGATTCAGTGCTCTTGAAAATCCAGGTTCATTCTGCCCTCTTCATGTCACAGTGGAAGATAAGAATCAAATTTTAATTTAAAAAAATGTAATTGGTGAAGTTCAATGAATGTTTGTGGCTTTGTGCCATTTGGCTTATTGGATCATTTTTTAGTGTCTAATTCTGAAATAGCTCTTTATCTATGAATGCTTTATTTTGCATTTTTCCCTCATCAGTACGTAACAGTGATCAAATCTCAGACTACTTGCAAGTAAACCAATTTCTTTACGATTATGAAAAAAAGATATAGTAAGCAGCATTGGCTGTCTAGAGATTGGTCTCTTTTTACTTGAATAGATGACATTGCCAAACTCAGACATGACTGAAGATTAAGTTATTTTCTAACTTAATTATCTAACTTCCAGCAACTTTTTGAATAGGTTTATAGGATATGTTTCAGTGCATGAAAAACTTGACAGCCGCTGACGCAGGATATTGCATCCCCTCCCTAAACAATTTTGCATTTTTTGCTGCTCTGATTTTTAGGAGAGGTGATTTTTCATGATTTGTCAGGTCTGTGTTGAGAGCCTGACAAATTTCAAACAAGTAATGCATCGAAGAACCCTCTTGGAAGGAATACTCTAGTTTATTAAGTTGACAGAAACAAATAGCTAAGAGATATTTAGGGGTGTATTTGTATTGCATTTTCACAGAACCAGCTTTCTGCACAATAATTTTCAGCCTCCTAACATGTGTGTTCTCTAAAAATATTGTGTAATAAGAACATCTCTGAAAATCTAGAAATCCAGCATGTTTCAGAAGAATAGAACAAAAAAGAAATGGGGAAAAAATATAGGCCTGAAAGGGAAAATTTCCTTAAAATTAGAACTCTTCAGGAGTCAGCAGGCTGCCTGAAGATGGAATGAGTTCCCCCTCACTGGAAGCTTTCCAATAGAGACAGGAGGACGACATGTTAAATATAAATAAGATCAATGGAGTTTAGACCGTATAGTGACTTAGAAAACTAAAAACTACATTTTTTATATTGTATTGCATTACTTTGTTAACTATTTTCCAATTATGTGTTAATCTTTCCTACTATACTTTCCTGCTATCCCTTCTGTAAGCTTGATACCTCTACTGTAGAAAGTATCTCTGTTTAAGGATAGGATGGCTATCTCTATGGCTTCTGATGGCTTTTTAAATTAATAGTTTTTAGTCTAGTCTGACTGAAATATGGAACATAAGAACAGCAATTGTATGAGAAATTTTAGTATAAGGATTGAGGCTATACTTAGTGAGTTCCTGAAAGATATTTTTTCCTTCCTTTGACCTCCTTTCTCTCCACTCTCAGGAATCAAGTGCCAATCTTCTACTTCTAAGCTAACTATGCTACCATGGCTCTTGAGGAAACAGGTCTCAATGGCCTTGAAGTCCTTTCCATTCACAAAGTCTGTGATAGTGTCACCCTATTTGATCTGTGATCTGACATCATCATTAATTGCTATTTCTTAAAGTACTTCCCTTTCTTTTGTCTTTTTTGGTCTACACATTATTACTCACCTGTGTAAAATGAAACAAATACTCTACTTGTCCCTTCTACTTCCTTGAGTTACAGTTATTCACTATATAACTTGTAAAAATGTAATCAATACTCAATTTTTTTCACTTCCTCGCAGTTGAGTTTCTTAGTCTCTCAATTCATTGAAACATTTCAGAGCCATAGCTGACCTCTCTGTTGTAACATTATTTCCTGGCTTCTGTGTGAAGTTTGGGCTAGCTCCCTGGAGGGCTCAGGATCAGCCAGAGTCAGGATAATCTAAAGTCCTTGGTCTTTAGGGGAAGAAGTGAAGGGGATGGACAAAGCTGCCAGGAGTTTTGCCAAGGATCCTTCCTTGATTCTAGAGTCCAGAATCTCCACACTTTTCTCCTCCCCATCCTGCGGCCAAGTGAAGTTCTCTCACCTCTCTCATGCCATCCCCTAATCCTACAATTCTCTTAACCCCAAAAATTGAGCCAGCATTAACTGTGAGAAGAGAAATTCCAAACATATGCTAATAGAGTTATTGTCCAATAGGTAATTAGCCTTAAGTACTCAGTTGTGTGATTCAAGCACACCTTCTTAAGAGTTTCAGTCTTTACATCTCCCACTTTCTTTTTTTTTTTTTAGAACACAGGTGGTCATGCTATCCCTGGCTTTTCAGGGAGGTCAGAATCCCAAAAAAGAGGTGATTATGCTCTCCCCGACTTCTCAGTAAAGGAGGTGAAAACATCAAAAAAGAGTGATCATGTCCTTCCTGACTTCTCAGGAAGGGAGGTGAAAGCATTAAAAGGTGATGATCACAACCTCCCTGACTTCTTAGGAAGAGAGATGAAAAACACCAAAGGGAAGTGGGGAGTCAAGCCAGATATTGTTAGCGGGTTTCTGGGCTGAAGGGTCTTATTAAATACAGGTATGCACAAACCTATCAGCATGGGGGTTATTACACAAGCACATAGCAATAAAGCACAAGCTAGCAGTGATGACTCTTCCCATAGCTGGTGGAGGCTCAATGTGGTATAACAAACATGAATTATACATGCAAGTAGTGATATAACAATATAAATCAACATAGTATTGTGAAAGATTTCCAGAATTCTTAGAAGGAAAGTATGTAAACAACAATCACACATACACCTCCTTCAGCAACCAAGAGATAGTACAAAAGCAATCTATTGTCCATTACTTCGTGTATCAGGGAATCCAATGATCCCTGCAAGTTTTTGAAGTCCAGCAACAGTCTTTATGTTTTGAAGTCCGGCATCAGTCTTATTAACAATTTATGATGTCCATGAGTCAAACACCATAACTGCCATGCTCTTTCTGTGGTGGACACAGTCAGCGATGGGTCTTCTATGTTTCTTGGGTCTTCTTCATTTCAAGGGTCTGCTCCGTCTCTCTCTGATGGACAAGGCGATTATGGCTCATTGGCACCCATCTGATTCCTTCTTCATCTATAGAGATACAAGCAAACCCTCTCCCCCAAGCAGTTAACCTATGTGGTGCCTTCCATTCACCACTTTCTGGATCTCTCCACATCACCTGGCGATTATTTAAAGATTAGTAGAGCTGCTCACCCTGAACACTGCCTTTCCAGTGGGTTATAAAACCTATCTGCTGGAGCCAGTACATCTTTGTCAAAAATCAAGAAGTTAATTGTATAAAGAGCTAGATTTAGAAGTTCTCTAGGGGTTTTTGGAGGAGCGTCTTAATGTCTCTGTTTCTCCTCTCTACTATTGCCTGTCTTTGAGGATTAAAGGGTATGCCAGTGTGTGTAAAATCTTATATGTGCACAAAAGTGTGCAAAATGTTTAGAAGTATATTCAGGTCCATTATCTGTTTTTATTGCTTGTGGCACACCCATAATTGCAAAAGCTTGGATAAGGAATTCAGTGACCACTCAGGCTATCTCTTGCTGCTGGTATTGCAAAAGTGAATCCTGAAAAGGTGTCTACCACAATGTGGATAAAAGACAGATGATCAAAAGATTTATAATGAGTCACATTCATTTGCCAAATTTCATTGGGTCTCAAACCATGAGGGTTCTTCTCAGGAGGGAGTGTAGGAGCGTGGAAAGGAAAGCAGGCTGTACAGGCTTTTACTATGCTCCTAGCTTCCTCTCTTGTTATCCCAAATTGTAAACATAAAGTTCAAGCAGCCTAGTCAAAATTCTAGTCAATAAAATTCTAGTGCCAGGAGGTTTCCCACTCTATTACACTGTCTCCTTGATGAAGAACTGCTGTGGGTGCCTCTTTTGTAGCAAAAACAGATATTTTAAAGGGTTTTTGAATAACTCTTTCAAACACATTGAATGTAGCCAGTTCAACTTCTCTCAAAGCCTCTTGAGCTTCTTTTGTAAGCTGGCGTGGTGAGTTTAAAGCACTGTCTCCCCTTAAAATGTCATATAATGGTTGTAAGTGATAGGTAGTCAAACCTAACACTGGATATCTCCTAACAATTTCTGAAAGTCATTTAAGGTGTTTAGCTTCTCTGTTCTTAAGGAAAGTTTTTGTACTGTAAGCACCTTACAGATATGAAGTATACTTCATATCCTAAATATTGAAAAGGAGCATGTCTTTGAATTTTTTCTGGAGCTATGTGCAATTTGTAGTTCCTTAGTGTAGACATGCTTTTAACATTTGCTCCTCAGTGCACATCCCAATATATCATCCATGTAATGTAATAACGTTACTTTTGGAAATGCTTTTCTTACTGGAGTAAGAACAGCAGCAGCATACATTTGACACATAGTAGGGCTATTTTTTATTCCCTGTGGCAAAACTGTCTTTTCATATCTTTTATAAGGCTCAGCTAAGTTAACGCTGGGCACTGAAAAGGCAAATCTTTTCATATCCTCCTTATCCATAGGGATAGAATAGAAACAATCCTTAATGTCTATGACCCAAAGAGGCCATTCTCTAGGCAATTGAGTAGGAGATGGAAGTCCAGGCTGAAGAGTTCCCATGGTTTCCATCTGTTCATTTACCTTTCTTAAATCAGTCAACATCCTCCATTTTCCAGATTTCTTTCCTACAACAAATACTGGGAAATTCCAAGGACTTAGAGAAGGTTGTAAGTATCTTGGTTAAGTTGCTCCTATACTATATCTAATAAGGCCTGAATTTTATCGTTAGCTACGGGCCACTGTTCTCTCCACACTGATATATCAGTTTTCCATTGAATATGAACAGGTGAGAGTATTGGCAGGCCTTCAACAGCAGCCCTGCCTAAAAAATCAAAGTAATCATTTGTAATACTAATTGTGGTAAAATGTCTCTTTCCCACAGATTGATGGGGATTTTTTCAACTATAAAAGGAGTAAAAACTCCTGTTTCACCTTCAAAATTCCATCTCAAAGGGGTAGCACTAACTTCAGCTGCTATTGATTCTCCTATGCCAGATATGTAGGTGTCTGGTTTAATCTTTGGCCAGTGACTGGGCCAGTTGGCACCTCTAATGACTGTACAATCTGTACCTGTGTCTACCAATCCTTCTAATTGTATGCCATTTATCTAGATAGTGAGTATAGGTTGGTCAACTGTAACTGCTGCTATCCTGAATATTCCTGGATTTTGTGGCTTGGAATCAGAATCTGGGGACTATCACCAGATTGCCTGTTAGTACTCTGTATCAGTAAGCCAGATGCTACTACTTCTCCTGGTTGATAAGTCACACATTGTCTATCTGTATTAGTGACTGGGATATTAGTTACACATTCCCCAGTTTCCCACATCAGTGTATATATGGGCACTGTTTTGTAAGTATTCTTAGGAGGTGAAATGCTCAAGCTTACTGTACCTGGAAACAAGCGATCCATAGGCTGGAGACAAACAGATTTCACCTCTCCAGGGGGTATCTCAGTAGTCCCAGTGGCATACAATTCTATTCTCCCCAATTGTAATCCCTTTCTCCCATCACATTGCTTCTTGGCTGATTGATTGGTCATGTCTAGGTATTGAAGTTCTAAAGGCTCTCTGGGTGTATCATCGGCTGCCATCATGCCCCAAGTGTTTTTTGCCTTGGGCCCTGGGACTGGGCCCCTCATCCCGTTTCCCTGAATCAGTCTACATTCTATTCCCAATGGAAGCCTCTGTTGCTTTTTGGACATGGAATTTTGGGTCTTGTTCTCCCACCCTGTTTTCTCACTCTGTCTCTATGCCAACATTTGAGCTTTCAGATGCCCTACTTTACCATATTGAAAACATTGATGAGTCTCTCTGGAAGTCCCTTGCCAAAAGGGACCCTGTCTTCCCATATTTGGATCTTGGGAAGTCTGCATCATAGCCTGTCTATAAAAGGCATTTGTGCCCACTATGGCAGCATCTTATGATCTCCTCTAAAGGCGCATCCTTGTGTAGTCCTAGTATAATTCTTCTTCTTCTTTTTTTTTTTTAAATAGCCTTTTATTTACAGGTTATATGCATGGGTAACTTTACAGCATTAACAATTGCCAAACCTCTTGTTCCAATTTTTCACCTCTTACCCCCCACCCCCTCCCCTAGATGGCAGGATGACCAGTAGATGTTAAATACATTAAAATATAAATTAGATACACAATAAGTCCTAATATAATTCTTCTACAAACCTCATTAGCATTTTCTTTAGCAAGGTGCCTCATCATAATTTCTGTTGTGGCATTTTCATCAATAGTTCATATGACAGCTGTCTGCAAACGTCCCACAAAATCAGTAAAGGGTTCATTTGGCCTTTGTGGTATTTTCATGAAAGCCTCTCCTCTGTCCTGTTTACCTGGGAGAAAATCCCATGCTTTCATAGCAGCAGAAGCAATTTGCTCATATGCTGCTGTGAGGTAATTAATCTGTACTGAAATGTCTGCATAAGAACCTACACCTGTTAGTTGGCCATAGGTGTTTGGAGTATGATCTCCAGTTTGACCATTTAATTGGGCTTGTATCCTATAGATAGGAAAGCCACAACAAGTTTTGTCCAGATTCTAAGCATGTCCTTGCTATAGATTTCCAGTCACTAGGGGTTAAGACTTCATAAGCCAAATTCTGTAATAACATCTTAACATAAGATGATGTAGCTCCATAAAGAGTGCAAGCCTTTTTTAGGTCTTTGGTGATTTCTAGATCAAAAGGAGTGTATCTTCTACTTTCTTGACCTGAAGAGTTAAACTGTTGAATCACAGAATACATTTCTGTTCTCAAATCGGCTGTATTTTGTTTTGGAACAAAATTTTGCAAAGGATCCCTTCTTGATTCTAGAGTCCAGATGTTCCACACTTTTCTCCTCCCCATTGTGTGGCCAAGTGAAATTCTCTAACCTCTCGCACTCCACCCCCTAATCCTTACTTACAACAATTATGTTATCCCCAAACATTGAACCAGCATTAACTGAGAGAAGGGGAATTCCAAACATGTGCTAATAGAGTTATTGTCCAATAGGTAATTAGCCTTAAGTGCTCAGTTGTCTGATTTAAGCACACTTCTGTGATACAAAATTTTCTATGTGCCCCATTCTTATCTTTAATATATTTGAACCTCTGACTGTTACATCTTCTTTCTCTCTCCTTCCCCCCCCCCTCCCATCTCCATTTCTGCAACTTCTGCTGCTCTGTACAAGGGAGGGGCTTAAAAATAATTCAAGAAAGAATTTAGTTGCATCTAATAACATAAATAGTTCAGTTATGAAAATGGAATAAGATAATTCTCAGAGTGATGGGTTTTAAACTTTATGTAAATAATGAATTAATCTACCAAAATGCATTTTTAAAATTTACCATTTTTAAATGGTTTAAAAACATTCACTATAAGATGTCACCAGTTTCACATCATTCCCTTCAAGTTATCTAAGTATGCTAAGCTATCTTGAACTAAATTTTAGAAATTTCTCAATGTTTCTTATGCAAATAATAGAAAAATTAATTAGCACTTCTTATTCTCTGTGTATTGAGGATCTGATTCAAAAGAATGTAATTAGTCACCAGAATTGATTTATTTTATGCATACTTTAGCTCTTGAACGGTCAAGGTGATGGATTTGAATAAAACCAAACTCCCCAAACTTCTTAATTAAACATGTTTTCAGCTTCATGCAGTATATTCCTAAAGCCCTATTAGTTTCATTTAGAGAAATTGACTTTTAAAAAGACATTCTCTTTGGTATGTATGAAGATGAATTTTCTTGAAACATTAATAGTCTCTTTACAAACACAGGCTCAGAACTTATAATGCTTAATAGTTGTTTCATTATCAAATCCCTGATTCTTTAATATCTTATAATTAGGCAGTAATCCTGATCTTTGTGGATACTCTTATAAGATATCAGACTGTGGTAGAATGGGAATTTTGTATTTCTAGCTTGGAGCTAATAACAATGAACTTCTGAATTCCAATATAGCATGCAATAAAGCATGAGTTAACTGAGTAGTTGCAGTAAATTTCTCAGTCTTCAAAGTACATTAATCCAGATTATTAGGGTATCATTTAATGCATAAGAACAAATAGGTTTATTTTTAGAAAGTGAACATACTTATCAAAATCAAAACATTTGTGTTTAAGATTATAGTTGTGTATATAAGATTACCTTATCTTATGTACAATGGGTGGACAAAAGAGAAAGTTCATGAGTCATTTGAGAAATTTCCTTGCTGAAGACTATAATTATTACTTTTTTCTTATTAATAATAATATTTCCATGAATTTGGGATATTGCTTGTTAATGGGAATTTCATTTCACTTACTGATTTCTTTTTCTTCCTTTTATTCATCTAATTCTTCTCTTACTCTTCATTTTTTCCCATCTCAATGAGATGTTTAGTTCAAAAGCTCTCCTTTTTCTCTAATTTTTATTAGATATTTTTTCCTTCTGTGCCTTTTTCTAAGAAGGATTTCCTTTCTTTGTTGTTTTCATTAGTTATTATGCCTTTTTTTAATTATAAATTTTTTTATTCCACGTCTAAATACTTATATATTTTTTAAAGCAATTCAGTTAAAACTTCTGAATTACCAAGCTTGAACTCCCTCTTTTATTTAATTTCTTATATGTGTAGCTCTGGTCTCATCATTCCTTTTTTTCTGTTGTGTCTTATAAGTTCAGTTTAAGAAGTTTATCAATTTGTGAAAGATAAATGCATTTCCACACAGTGGAAATAGCTGATTTCAAATCATATAGCTCACTTCTGCCACCTGCCCTTCATATTTTCAGTGAAATCTCTCTGGGTCCTAACTCCTCACTCTTCTGGATGCTTACCTCTAAGTCTAATTTTCTTTTTTCTCAAGTAGAATGCTATCCTTGGAGGTACTCAGAAAGTGGTTTATTAACTTGTCCTAGATTAGAACCATTATAAGATAGTCATCTTCCATTACTGTCCCACTATTTTAGTACCTTCCTTCTACCATCTTTTCTATTTTTTTTTTTACATTTTAAAAAATGTTATTTTTAACTTATCCACAATATAATACAGTAAAAAGATGAATATATATAGATATGAAAATGCAAATCGGCTATATACAATATGCTATTCCTTTCAAATTATACAACAGAAAAATCATGTAAATTCTTCACTGCCTTCCACTAGCCCTAGAGATGGCTATCACTAGATACAATTAGGTAAATCAGTGGAATAGATATTATAGACAATTTATAGCAGCAAATAAACAAAATGACATTGTGTTTGTTAAGTATAAAGACTTAAATGTTTGAAACAAAAATTCATTATTTGGTAAAAATTATGGGAAAACTAGAAAGCAGTATGGCAAAAATTGGGCATGGATCAGTATCTCACATTATCAAAATATAAGGTTAAAATGAATTCATGACCAAATATAAAGAGAGATTTTGCAAGAAAATTACAAGAACATGGAATACAATACTTTTCAGATTTGTGGATAGGTAAATAATTTATGAATAAAAAAGTTAGAGAACAAAATTAAGTCTAAAATGGAAATTTCTTCCCTTTTTTTGTTAGCCACTCTTTCAACAGAAAGAGTACAGAAATTATCTTCCTTTCATTGTTCATTTATAGATTTTTATCAGTCACTTCCCATATTCTCCATTATGTAGTTGATTAATTGAAATGCAGTGGTACCTTAATACTCATCATTAATTGGTTCCAGAAGGCACAACCAATGGCCACCACTTTCACCTCAGCTTCCATTGCTACTGTTCAAGCCACCACTGCTTCTCCTGCCGATTCTCCTGCTGAGTACATCTGCCACTGTGTGATCTTCCACCATTAATGTTTTGGGAACTAGGGGATTGTACAATGCAGCCACATCACCTTGCAGGAAATCCCCATGACCTGCTGGCTATTGTGCATGACTTCTGCATCATGGCTCCACCTTGACAGCCCTGCACACTGCAGCCTTCCTGGAGAGGACTTGCACATAGCAGAGGGCATTAGCAGCAGTGGTGGGGGCTGGGCAGTGTGCCTGGCCAATCTTGCATCCCTACTCTCAACCAAGACAACAAAGTGCAATGAATACTGAGCAAGCATGATGTGCTAAACCATATTTTTCCTCATAGAAATGTGTAGCATTCCAAATTTGATGACTTTCAAAGCAGAAGAATACTGAGGTACCACTGCATCATCAAAGTTTTCATAACAGAAGCACCTGTAGGGGAGAATGGCCAAATTAGGAAGGAGACACAAAATCATATCAATTGATGGTCAATTCAAAGAATTCTATCTTTTTTTAACTTGTCAATAGTATTTTATTTTTCTGTTTGATGGAAAGGTAATTTTCAACATTCATTTTTTATAAGATTTTGAGTTCTAGATTTTTTTCCCTCTCTTCCTCCTTTACCTCCTCTCTTTACTTTCCTTCTCCCCAAGACAGGAAGCAATCTGATATTAAGTTATACATGTACAATCATTTTAAACTTATTTCCATATTGTCATGTTGTGAAAGAAAAATCAGAAGAGAAAAACTACAAATAATAAATAACAAGCAACAACAACAAAAAAAGGTGAAAATGGTGTGCTTTGATTCTTATTCCAACTCCATAGTTCTCTCTCTCTCTTATGTATATGGCATGTTCCATTCCAAGTCCATTGGAATTATCTTCGATCACTATATGGCTAAGATGAGTTGAGTCTATCCTAGGCTGATAATCTATCTCATAATCTTGTTGAAAAAGTATTCTTAACCTGAAAAAATGAAATCTTGGGATACAGGCAAAACTTGATACTGTGCTTCAAGTATCTAAAGATATATCACAAAAAAGAAAAATTACCCTTTATTTAAATCCATAAGACAGAACTTGAAACAATGAGTAAAAATTGTAAGGAGTCATATTTATACCTTTTAAAAGGAAAATTTCCTAATACTTAAGAGCAGGCTATCTTAGAAGATGACCATTTGTTGGCTTTGTTAAAAATTTTCCTGTGAAAATAATCTTCAATTCTTAGACTATATAATTTTCTAATTATTCTAGTGGCTTCTCGATTTTACTGGTAAATGATGGAACAAGAATCAGAAGCTTTTGGGTCACTTCTCTTACTTTATACTAGACTACAAAGGACCCAAGAATCGCCATGACTTTTTTTGTAGAAATTGTCTTAATATATTGCTGTAGTCAAGAAAGCCAGTAGGGCTGGAAATGAGAAGAAAGGATTAAAGTGTTTTTGGTCATAGTAGCTCAAGAAGAAATATGGAACTAGTCAAACTAAGATGATCAGACAAGAACGGTGAGGCAGCTAAATAGCATAGTAGATAGATCATTGAACATGGGATCAGGAAGACCTGCGTTCAAATCCTCACTTGGACATTTATCAGCCATAACAAAGAACAATCCCTGAAACTTTAGGAAAAATATCTTTAGGGCAAATAGCTGATTTTACATTTTACATGGTTATTATTAAATTTGTTATGGTGATTAGTATATAAGAGTGTAGCACATACTGAAACCATTTGAGTTAGGACTTAAATGATTGCATGGTAAACCCATAGCAAATTATTAAGTTTAGGGCTTTGTTGCTAACAGTTTTAAGAAGAACAACAAGTTATATCTCACAAAGCATTGACACTACAAAACAGAATACAGATTTGGTGGACTGTTTTAAGTGTAGCCAATTATAGTAATTCTTATGTTCTTATAAGGATCAAAGCCTGTTTTCCCCCTTGCTATGTATGCTTTAAGCTTTTTATAGCTAATTATCATATTATCCCACTTCAACATTCAGTTGGCTTTTACTATACATAGTTATTTTAATTTGTGTGTTTTTTAAGCAATTGTTCCAAGGCTTTGATCATTTTGTTCTCCACATTTTAAGAAAAATGTTTTTAAATTGGAGTTAATCCAGAGAAAAACAACAGATATGTTTTCAGAACTGGAAAATTGTTCCTAAGAATAGCTATAGTAGTTGGGATTAGTTTTTCCTGGAAAAATAATGTGGTAATAACTGACTTTAAGAATTTAACGATTATCATAATGAGCGACCTTCCCTTCTGTTATTCTTCATAGAGAACAGAAACTTAAAGGTACAATCTTAAGTTACCATGCCTCTATTTTGGGATAATCTCATTTCATAGCTTGTCTCTTTTCTTACCAATTTCCATTTGAAACCCAAATGTCAGATCGTAAATCTGTGTCCTTATTGTCTCTGCTAAGTTGGTCTTTTTGGATCAATCAGTACTTAATGAGTTGATAAGTATCCTGTAACATGGCCCATGTAGGATTTAATTCTAGGCCTCAAATGCAACTACTCATATGTCTTCTTATGGACCCCATTTAATTTTCATTGATATAGTGTGTGTATGTGTATATATGTGTGTATACATAGTTAGTAAGAGCTATAAGTTGAGAATTGGCTGTGCTGGGTAACCATTCTTCATATAGTACACATATTGTTAGATTTGAAAGAAATAGAATGAACTAACGTTTAATAAAAATTGGAAATTGAAATTTTACTAAATAGAATATAAGATATTCAGGATAGAAACATGAAAAACAACATATAACTGCCTTTGAAAAAAAAAGTATTTTGCAAAGCCTTAGGATTATAAATGTAAATGTTGTACTGATAAATTGATAAGATACTGGTTTGCAAAGATTTTTATTTAACATGATTGTATTTAACAGAATTTAACATCAGGACATAATAAATAAATTGCCTAAAAATGAAAAATTCATTCATTTAGAGTTTATCATGCATAGGAATACAAATATAAAAGACTAGGCAATCTATAGTTTCAGCAAGTTTAAATTCAAATTGAGGGTTGCAATACATGAAAGAAATCAGCTCCAAGGTAAATAGAAAGACTGGGAAGTCCTAGAAGTTCAAGATCAGGGCAAATAGCCCAGGAGTCTTTAGGCTATAATAGGTATGATTACAGTACCAAAGGAGTACAGAGTTAAAAACAGTGTAGGCTTAAGCTCAATGGGCTTCCAGCTTTCCAAAAGGAATAGCATTGATGATCCCCATCGTATCTACCAGTATGAGCAGTTAAATAGAACAGATGGGTTCTGGGAATCTTGCATAGAGAACAGTTCCCAGGGAGCACTTTTCTCATAGATTCCCTGTGATATAGGTATATAAGTATTATTACTCACATGTTACATATAATTTACTGCATTTGAGACATTCACTTTACCATGTCTTTAGTGTTACATATTAGAATTTTCTCAGAAATTGAAGTCAAATTATTGACTGAAGTCAAATATAAACTGAGGTTTATAGACTGTTTATTTAAAAAAATTTTTTTTTTGTTGTTGTTTTCCAGTCTTCTTGTATTCCTTTGATTTCCTGTAATCTCTCAGTTATTACTGATAATAACTCATTAGGTACATATGTCTGTTCTTTCAGTGCTTGAGCATTTAATTTTTCTGGACAGTTAAGAGCATCATTGACAAGAGCAGCTAAGCCTCTTCTTTTGGCCCTTCTTATATTGGATATTATATATCTTTCCTGTTTGCCATTTTTATGCTATCATTTTCAGTGCTAACAGAACCAAAATAAAGACTGAACAGTTTTATCCTCTCTGTTACTTGTTAACATCATTCCAGAGAGATACACCCTGCTTTAATTCTTATTCTGCCAGTTTAGGGATAGAGAAAGGGCTGAAGTATTGATTTCTTTGATAGAAAGAACTGTCAGATGAGGAAACTAGCAATGCAATTCATACTTTGTCTGAAACTTAGTATTAGCTGCGCAGAATGTTTAGAGTCAGAAGGGATTTGAATCCTGTGCCCAAAATTTGCTGGGAAAAAAGATTTGAAATTCATTTAACTTTTAAGGTCCTTTGTTTCCTCATATGCAAAAATAAGTATAATACAGTGTAGTAACTGACTTACAGTTATAAGCCTGAAATGGGATAATGCTTGTATTTTAACCCCCCTACATACATACATAATGTCAACTATCATTATTATTATACACCGGTTCACCGTTAGACAGCTCTGATTGCTAGGTAATTTTTCCTTACATCACAATGCAGTTTCTCTCTTTTGACTTTTACATCTTGTTTCTGGTTTTGCCTTGGGTGAACACATAGAATAAATCTAATCTTTTGTCCACCTGACAGTCTTTAAGAAACTCAAAGATAACTATGATGATCTCTCTGCTTCCCCAGCCCCTTTGGGGAAAAAAAAATTCAGGCTAAATATGCCTGGTTTCTTCATTAGATCCTCATATAACATGGACTCATGACACTTCAGTATTCTGGTGCCATACTTTCAACATTCCCCAGCTGCTCATTGTTCTTAAAGTGTGGTGCCCAGGACTGAAGGCAGTATTTCAAATGGCTTTGGATGAAGTGCAGAGTACAGTGGAACAATCAACTCCCAGTTTTTGAAGGTATTACTCAGCATAAAGAAGAGAAATATGAGAGGTGATTTAATAAAATAACTTCTTGTATTTGAAGCTGTAATGACATTCTCTACTTCCATTGGGAATTGAGTAAATCAGAGTAAGTTTAATCTACATCTTAAAAGATTTCTCACATAAAAAGAATGATACCCTTAATTTATTATATTTACAAGAGCAAATTATGCAAAGTAGATTTAGTTTCATGTGTTTTTATATAGTGTGTTATGAAAATTCTTGTTTTATATATGTCAGATGACATGTCACTCCTCCTCTCCTCCCAATTACCTATTATTTCTATACCATCAATCTCAGCCCCCTTATTGGGTAGAGTCAAATTCAGAATGTCAGTGTAATAACCTAATTCCTACCCTACCCCCTATTTTTAAAGATTAATTCTTGGAAGTCTTTTAAACAAATTTTTTTTATTATAAGTATTTCCTTTGAAGATATGCTACTTCTTCCCCTCGTTGAACTCTCCTTTGCAACAAAGCACAATAATATGAAAAGCTAACCAACAAAGTCACCATGTTTTACAAAACATAAAACATTCCCTTCCCCCCATAAACCTTTGCCTCTGTACCCAGAGGAGGGATGCATCTTTCTACCTCTGATTGAAATTCCTTGGACTTCTATTGCTTTTCAGTATTGTTTTTATTTACATTATTGTAATCAGTATATTGTCCCACATTATTTGCTTTCTGGAAGAAGAAACTATCAATAAGGCAAGTAAATAATATTAGTTGCTTCGCATTTTTTCATAAAGGAAATCTTAACTCCAGCAAACCTCTAGATAGTTGAAGTCTCTTTCCTAAAGACTAGTTTTGTGTATTGTTCCAGGACAGTTACTTCCTCAAGCTAGTCTAATATATTTCTTCTTTATCACTTTTATTTATGCCTTTTAGTTTTTCATTTCTTATATTTCCTTCATTATAATTTCACTACATTTCTGTTCATTATATGTGTAGATCATTTTCATAAAGATTATTATAGAGATAAGCTATAGGCAACCAACTAGAGCAATGCAGAGTGCTTGATTTGGAGTCACGAAGACCTGAGCTTCCCCCAGAACTTAGTAGCTTTGTGATCCTGAGCAAGTTAACTGTCCTCTGTTATCTGACTCAATTTCCTCATCTGTAAAATGCTGATGATATAGCTCTTCTGCATTCCATAGTGGTTGTTAGAATACAATGAAATATAATTAGTTACGAGTTTTGGGCCTTAAAGTACTATGTAAATGTTAGCTATTATGAATGAGGAGGTATATGGATCTGTATTTATTGACATACACATGCTTTCCATTTCTGATAGCATCAGCTATAATTACTCTTAAAAGTATACTTCAGTCTTTATTCAAACACCATCAGGTCTTTTTCTAGGGTATGAATAACATCAAGTCGTTCAGAATTGTCTTGGATCATTGTACTATTGAGAATGTTGTTGTTGTTTGTCCTTCATTTTTGACCATGACATTAGAGAGGTGATGCCATAATATGCAAGTGAATTGGATTTAAGTGAGGGAAGGCTGTGGAGTTCTGTCATTCACAGCTGATCACCTTACAGAATTGCTGTTATTTTGTATATAAAACATTTCACTTTGTATCAGCTCATGGAATTTTTTCCAAGTTTTTGTGAGAACATCCTGATCAGCATTTCTTATAGCACAAAAGTATTCCATCACAATCTATTCAGCCATTCCCCAATTGATGATCTCAATTTTCAGTTCTTTGCCCCCAGAAAAGAATTGCTAAAAAATAGGTTTTGTACATATAGATTCTTTTCTTTTTTTCTCTTTTGGAATATAGATCTAATAGTGGTATGTATTACTTAGACAAAGGTTATGCATGGTATGATAGTCCTTTGGGCATAGTTCCAGATTGCTGTAAAAGAATGGTTAGATCAGTCCACAATGCCACCAATAGTACATTAATGTCTCATTTTTCCCATATCCCTTCCAACATTTTTCATTTTCTTTTTCTGTCTTATTAGCCAAGTTAATAAGTATTTCGTAGTACTTCAGAATCATTTTAATTTCCATTTCTCCATTCAAAATGATTTAGAGCATTTTTTTAATTTGGCTATAGATAACTAATTACTTCATCTGAAAATTGTTTATATCTTTTGATTTTTTTGTTTGTTTGTTTGCTGAGGCAATTGGGGTTTAAGTGACTTGCCCAGGCTCACACAGCCAGGAAGTATTAAGTGTCTGAGACCAGATTTGAGCTCCGGTCCTCCTGACTTTAGGGCTGGTGCTCTATCCACCATACCAGCTAGCTGCCCCATATATTTTGATTCTTTAATAATTGGGGAATGCCTTTTTTTTTTCCTTATATATTTGACTCATTTCTCTCTATGTTTAAGAAATGAGATCTTTGTTAGAAAAACTTAATTGAATTTTTTTTCACAATTACTCTTGCTAATTGTATTTCCCCCTTATTATTCTGTTCTTTCTTTCCTTTCACCTGTCCTTCCTCAAAAGTTTTTTGCTTCTGACTATCCCCTTCCTTAATTTGCCCTTTATTTTATTTCCATCTCCCCCATTCTTTTATCTCCTTCTCCTTCTCCTGTCCTGTCGGGTAAGATAGATTTCTGTACCAAAGTGAATGTGTATTTTCTCTCCTCTTTGAGTCAATTCTGGTGAGAATAAGGTTCATTCATGTTCTCTTCTTTCCCTCTACAGTAAAAGCTTTTTCTTTCCTTTTTTTTATGTGAAATAATTTATTCCCATTCTATCTCTTCTTTTCCCTTTCTCCCAGTAAATTACTCTCTTACTCCTTAATTTTATTTTATTTAAAAAAAAAATATTATCCCATCTGATTCAGATAACACATGTTCCTTCTGCTAATTACCCTAATAATGAGAAAGCTCTTATGAGTTACAAGTGTCATCTTCCCATGTAGGAATATAAACAGTTTAAATTTATTAAGTCCATTTTGATTTTCCTTTCCTATTTCCTTTTTTTTTTTTTTCCTGAGCCAGTTGGGGTTAAGTGACTTGCCCAGGGTCACAGAGCTAGGAAGTGTCTGAGACCAGATTTGAACTCAAGTCCTCCTGACTTCAGGGTTGGTGCTCTATCCATTGCACCATCTAGCTGTTCCTCTTAATTCCTTTTTTGCTTTTCTTAAGTATTGTATTTGAGAATTAAAATTTCTATTCAGCTCTGGTCTTTTCAAGAATTCTTGAAAGTCCTGTATTTCATTAAATATCCTTTTTTCCCCCCAAAAGGATTATACTCAGGTTTAAGGGGTAGTGGGTGACTCTTGGTTGTAATTCTAGATTCTTTGCCCTCTGGAATATTATATTCCAAGCCTTCTTATCCCTAAAAAAGAAACTTATTAATCTTGTGTTATTCTGATGGTGGCTCCATTATAATTGAATTGTTTTTTGCCTGGAGAGCTCTAGAATTTAATTGTAATAGTCCTCGGACTTTTCATTTTTAGGATATCTTTAAGAAGGGGATCCGTGGATTCTTTCCATTTCCATTTTACCCTCTGGTTCTAGAATATCAGGACAGTTTTCCTTGACAGTTTTTTGAAAGATGATGCCTAAGCTCCTTTATTGATCATGGTAGACCAATAATTTTTAAATGATCTCTTTTGGTTCTATTTTCCACGTCAGTTTTTTTTCCCCAGTGAAATATTTCCATTGTTTTCTATTTTTTCATTCTTTTGGCTTTGTTTTTATTACTTCTTGATTTCTTATTAGCTTCCATTTGCTCAGTTCTTATTTTTAAGAAATTATTTTTTTCAGTGACTTTCTATACCTCCTTTTCCATTTGTCCAATATAAAGGAGTTGTTTTCTTCATTAGATTTCTCTCCCCCCACCCCCCACCCCCCACCCCCCAATTTGGCCAATCCTCCTTTGTAAGAGGTTTTTTTCTTTTGTGAACTTTTTAACCTTTCTTTCAATTCGACCAATTCTACTTTTTAAGGCATTGCTCTCCTCATTGGCTTTCTGTATTTCCTTTACTATTTGGTCTATTTTTTATGGTGTTATTTTCTTCAGTATTTTTTGTGTCTCTTTTACCAAGATTTTGACTTGTTTTTCATGATTTTCTTTCATCATTCTCATTTTTCTAACCAATTTTTACTCTATTTCTCTTAGTTGATTTTCAAAAGTCCTTTTTGAGCTCTTCCATGGTCTGAGATCAATTCACATTTTTCTTGGAGTGTGTGGATATAGTTTTGACTTTGTTATCTTTTGGGTGTGTATTTTGATCTTCCTTGTCACACTAGTACCTTTGCATAGTCAAAATCTTTTTCTGTTGTTTGCTCATTTTCTCAGCCTATTACTTGGTTTTTAACTCTTTGTTAAAATAGGAGTCTCCTTTCAGGGAAGAAAATGGACCATCCCATGCTTCAGGGGTTTTGTGTAGTTATTTTCAATGA
Source organism: Sarcophilus harrisii (assembly GCF_902635505.1). Taxonomy (NCBI): domain Eukaryota; kingdom Metazoa; phylum Chordata; class Mammalia; order Dasyuromorphia; family Dasyuridae; genus Sarcophilus; species Sarcophilus harrisii. The sequence goes on along the minus strand of NC_045426.1, from coordinate 372,341,953 downwards.
TTCTTCCAAGGAAATTGTAAGTTTTTAGTTCTCTTAAGTTGGTATCATCTAAAGAGAGGTGTGTTTACTACACTTGTGATCTTTCCTCTCTTTGGTCTGGATACAATCATAAGCACTCTTTTCTGCCCTAAAACTGTGTGGAGGGTCCTAGCTCCATTGTGGTTGCAAATTTTAGTGTTCTGGTGCTCCTCCTCAGCTTGGGGCTGCCACTCAGCACTGCAACCTGGATCCAAGTGTAAGCAAAGCAACATAATCCTTCTGACTAGATATCAGAACCCTAACCGTCTCTGGGCCAAGAACTCTGAAAGTCACTGTTGCTGCTACTGATTCAGAGATTCCCAAGGTTTTTGCCTAATTTTCTGGGGTATGGCCTGTCCTGGACTGTGCCTTATTCTCATCCTGATGAGACAGACCTTTGCTGCTGACCTTCCAAGTTGTCTTGGGCTAGAAAATTGTTCCATTCCATCATTTTGTGGATTCTGCTGCTCTAGAATAAGTTTAGAGTCATTTTTAAAGGTATTTGCTTAGGTTTAGGGGAGAGCTCAGGTGAGTCCCTGCTTTTACTCCTCATTTTGGCTCCAGCCAGCTCAAGTAGTCTTTAATACTGGATTTGCGGAGGATTTTGAGAAGATGGAGAAGTAGCTTGGTAAATTTCAAATTCTTAAGATTTTCCTCACAAACAGATAACATTTGCACTTAAGGGGGGAACATAGGCTGACGAAAAATCAAGATTTGGTACAAAACAAGGATTCTCTTGGTACAGCCCAGAAAGATCCAAATGAAGATCCCAGGAAAGAGATTAACATATCTTCAGGCTACCTCTGCACAACCAGAGTACCCCTGGAATTAGCTCCAGGAACCCCAGAGACTAACTTCCCAGAGTGTTTGTCCAGTCATGGTTTTAGTCTTGGAAGACTGAGTGAACCTTGCTTGATTGAGAATGCTAGGCCCTGCTGTGCTGCAAAGATGCAGCCCTGGAAAAGAAGGAACCAGCACCCAGTGAGTGCAGAGGCAATGAGTGGGCAAGGAAACTGCTGGCTATGGGTACTTTCAGGATTGGGATCCTCTTGATTTGGGGTTCCAGGTCAGAGGGGAGAGCTGAAGTGAAGCTAAAGGCATTATCCTCTCACCCCCACCATTAGAGCAGCTTTTACTAATACTTCTTATTAAAAAAAAAAAAAAAAACGAGCAAAGATGAAAGAATCCACCTATGAAAACTTTATGGGAACAGGGAAGACTGGGGTTTATCTTCAGAGGAGAACCTTGAAGTAAAAAAGCTTCTTCTATCTCAAGAGTAATGTAAAATGGCTATTTGTCCAGAGAAAATTTATAGAAAAACTGAAAAAAAAATTTAAAAAAGAGAGAGAAACATTGAGAAAAAACTAAAATCAATAAAATAAAAATCATCCAAGAAAACCAAAAAGATTATGAAAAACATTAACTAATTAAAAAAGAAGATACAGAGTTTCAAAGATGAAAAAACTCTTTGAAAATTAAAATTAGGCAAAAGGAAGCTATGAAAGACCAAGAAATAAGAAAACAAATTACAAAGAATGAAAAAGTAGATTAGAATGTGAATCATAAGAAAAATCACAGATCTGGAGAACAGTTCAAGAAGAAAAAATATAAGAGTATTTGGACTATCCGAAAGTTGTGATCCAAAAGAAGAACCGTGACACAATAATGCAAGAAATAATTCAAGAAAATGGTTCTGCAGTGATACATCAGGAGGGGAAAGTAGAAAGAGGAAAAATCCACTCATCACTATTGCAAAGGGATCCTTTGTAAAAATCACATAGGAATATTATTGCCAAATTTTGAAACCCCTAGATCAAAGAAAAATTTTTGCAAAAAAACAAGGGGGAAAAAAAAAACACAATTCAAATATGCTGGAGCTAGGTTAGAGTTGTACTGAACTTATTGGCAATCACAATAAAAGACTGCAGATCCTGGAATCATATCTACCAGCAATTAAAAGAACTAGGCCTATGGCCAAAAATATTGTATCCAGCAAAATTATTCATAATATTGACCGTGGAAAAAATGGACATTCAATGAATTTGGAGATTTTCAGGACTTCCTATCAACGTAAACTGATCTCAATAGAAAATTTAAGATAAAAGAGCTAATTTTAACATGTAAGATCAATTTAACATGGAGAAATTATTTATGTTTTTTACCTGGTAAATGTATACCATATATTTAAGATTGACAACAGCAATAGGGTAACTCAAAAGAAATACTGGTGCAGAATTAAGGTAAAGATAATATTTATGTTATACAAATGATGTAGAATAGACAAAGGAAGAATAGACACAGAAGCATTAGAGAGGGGAGGAGAGATTGAAGTTCAAAAACCTTCTTACATCAGAATATAGGCAATTATATATATATATGTGTGTGTATATATATATATATACACATACATACATACATACATACAAAGAATTAAAGGGTGAGGAGCAAAGGGTCAGGGAAAAAGACAAGGGAGGAATTCATGGGTAGGAGGGAAGTTAAGGAAAGTTAAAGAGCAGATTTAGAGCAAAAAGCTAGCAGTGATAGGAAAGGGTTATGTGTGTGTATGAAAGAGAGAGAAAGATATGTATGCATGTTGCTCTGTATATGTGTGTATGTAGATATAGTTATGTGTATGTGAACATATATGTGGGAGGTGGAGGAGTATTGTCATGTGCATGCATATATCTATATATGTATATATAAATATATCTGTTTTTAACTATAGCCTGCTTGGGGGAAGTAGGAAATAAACAATTAAACAAAAAAAAAATACAATTTAAAAATACTGGATATGGTGTTTGACTTTGTCTTAAGAGTAAAAGGTAATCACTTGTTTTATAGTATAATTGTGGTCTTGAAAGGTTAGGGATATGAATTGAAAAAATTTTGAAGATAATTCGTGATTATTTGGCAACAAATTTTTATGTACTTTATCATGAGCTAGTATGCCTTCTAAAAAAAAGTTATGAGTTCTATTCAAATAAATATTTCTAAAAGTATTGTGTGAATTAAGCTTCTAATTTTTAAATTTTAAAGAATTAATAGAAATAAATCTTTTCTTCAAATGTAGGTAAACTCTTCCACATCGACTTTGGATATATTTTGGGTCGAGATCCAAAGCCTCTCCCTCCTCCAATGAAGCTGAATAAAGAAATGGTAGAAGGGATGGGAGGAACACAAAGTGAGCAGTATCAAGAGTTCCGAAAACAATGTTATACAGCTTTTCTCCACCTGCGAAGGTAAAATTAGCTACATGCTATTGATGATTTTGAAAATCTTATCTTATTCATGTTACATGATATGTATAGTACCTCCTTCATTATGGAGATCAAAGTAAGGTCCTACATGCACAGTCTTCAGGTTTCTTTGTATTTTCTTTTCCTGAGTGACCTAGATGACAACATTTCTTATTATCTCATTAGAAAATGTTTGAATAGCAATATTCATAGTACTAGATTTGGTGTCAAAAAACCTGATTCTAAACATGACTTTACTTTATACTTGTAGCAGTACCTTGAAAAACCCAGTCCTTGAATCTTTGGGTCCAAGTTTCACAGATTCTTAAAGCTGGAAGAAACCTTGGTTATCAATCTAGTCTAACCCTTTATTAACTAAGAATTCATCCAAACTTCACTTTCAGACGCCTTTTGAAGTAAAACTTAATACCTAAGACAGCCAAATTCTATTTTTAAATAGTTTTAATTGTTTAGAGATTTTTCTTTACAAAGAGGTTAAAGCTTCTTTGACTGACTAATTCTGTCCTGTGGCACCAATTGCTCCTAATTCTGCTCTCTGCATACAAATAAAACATCTAGTCCCTCTTGCATGTAAGAGTCCTACATAGAGTGACTCCCCCTATGCCTTCTTATTTAGACTGAACATGTCCAGTTCCTTTAATCAATTCTTATATGCCATAATTTTTAGATTGTTGACCATTGTGGTTGCACTTATGCTTTCAATATCCTTCTTAAAATTTTGTACCTTAAGCGGAACACAAATAATGCTCTAAACAGGAGACGACACAGTGCACCTCCCTACCTCTAGACACTACTCTTTTTAACAAAGTCCAAAATTTTTACTAGTTTTTTCTACAATATGTGAAGTTATTGACTCATATTTTGCTTGAAAACTATTTAAATACCCAGATCTTTTTCAAACATACTCAATCTTTTTTCAATTAAATTCTATAAGCATTCACTAAATACCTACTATGTATCAGGTACTAGGAATACAAAAATAAAAATAGTATTTATCTTCATGGAGCTTGATTTTGCTTTTTAAATCCTGTGTCATGCTCTTTTTTATCTATGCCTTTGATATTTATGCCATCTTTAGTTTTCATAAACATGTCACATATGCATTTTTCCTAGTTATTGATAAAAATCTTGCATATTTTAGAGCCAAGCACAGACCCTGCTGCATTCCACTAAGATGCTCTTAAAAGTTGTTATTAAACCATTAATTTTGGAAGATTTTTTCATTAAACAACTTCCAGATCCTCCAGATTATGCTGTTGTCTTTTTCCAACTCTCCAGCATTTCCATATAAATAATATTTTAAATATTTTGGCATAATCTAGACAAAGGATATCTATAACAATCCTTCATCTATCAGTTTTATAATATTACAAAAAGGCTCTCTATGATCTTCATAATCCTTTTCTAGATGTTAATAACTATCCTTTTTTACCAAATAATTTAAAGCTGGATATAGTGGTACATGGCTACAATTTCTCCTAATGGGGAGAATGAAACTGGAGGACTCCTTGTGCTTTGGGACTCTGAGCTTCATTGAACTAAAGCTGATCAGGTATTGTCACGAAATCAAGCACAAATATAAGCTCCAGGAAAAAAAAGGGTTGCCTAAGGAAGGGCAAACTGGCCCACGTGGATATTGAGTAAGTTGAGTTTTCCATATTGGTCATTAGTGCGATCAAACCCATGAGTAGTCATTGTAGGCAAGGTAAAGAAACCTATTTTTAAGAAACAAACAAAAAAATTAGAATTTCGTCAGAAATTGAATTAGACTCGTGTTTTTTATATAAAATACCCTTTTTCTTTTTCTTTTTTTTTAAAGTAAGATAATCATTCCTTCCCCATTCCTACATTTTCCCTACATTATCTCTCAGGTCACTGACAGCAGCTTAATAATCATATCTGCCAGTTATTTTGCTAGGACCAATCATAACTCCCTAGGACCAGTTAATTAAGAATCTTCTTCCTGGTGGACATTGATTTATTTATATCTACTATACTACCACTAATTCTATGTGCATAGAAATTTTTAAGGAAAAGAAAAATGCAAAATGGTCCTCAATCCTTCTTGGACCTTTTGATTCCTCAGTGGTGTGAGAAGGATCTAATAATAATAGTAATTTTAGATTGTTTATAAATATTACTGTTATAATATAAATGAGCTCTTTATCCAATTGCCAGTAAATCTGTGTTAGAAGAACTGAACCACATCAACATTCTTTTTCATTTGTACAAATTTAGAAGATAAAACATTAGTAGAGTGAAATTTTCATTATGTGCCTCCAAAGCAATAAAAAACATAATTTCATGGAGCACTTGGTTATCTTGCTATTCAATGCTCACAATGAACATAAGCAAAGAGATTAACCTAAGGATAATTATAGCTTATATTGTAACATCTGTTACAGACAATAAAGAGGTAGAAATTTCTATTAAAATTTTGACAAGATCCTCCAAATCAAGGCAAAATGTGTATTGATATTTGATGACATGAAAATAAAAATTTGGTTGCAGTCTGAACTAATAGGTGGCATAGCTGTATCAGTAAAATGATAGATCATTTGAATTATTACTATACATACACACACACACACATACACACACACATATATATATATATACATTCTATACATGTATATATCTCCAGTTATACATACATAATATATACATATATTTCCAAATGTACATACATACACATATACTTTCACACACATACATATACGTATATCTTCAGATATACAAAGCTCAAAGCAAAATGGTCAAAATAGCACCTATCAGAGTTGTTATGAGGATAAAATAAGGAAATAAGTGCTTAACAAACCCTGAAGTGCTACAAAACATTAGCTACTATTGTTGTTATAATTTCACATTACCTTTACCTCCTTTTTGAAAAATCTCCAATTTCTAGTTGTTTTCTGTAATCTATATATTTAATATAAAAATTTTTTTTTAAAGTTTAATTCTCATATAGCATAATTCTCATATATGTGAAGTGTTGTTTTTTACATTAGCTGTCAAATCAAAAGAAAAGATGTTACCAGAGAGTTGTATGACCGAAAAATGAGATAAGCTAGTCACAGTAATAGTAATATCAAAGTATATCTTCTTAGTTTGTATTGCTACCCTGCTTTCACTTTTACCTCTTCTGTTCATGATTCCCAAATTCCCAAACAATTTTCTAGTCATACTTGTTATGTCAGATAAAGTTGTATCTTACCCTAAGACCTTCAATTTAACTTTTTTTTTTTTTATTACTTTTAGTTCATATTTGTGTCTAGCTTTATTGTTAATAATGTTTCCAAAATCTCACTTGATTTCATTCTCCTGGATGTATGACTCCTAAGTCAATAATTGCACTATTATGTTGTTGGTGATGTCAAGATCTTTCTTGTATAGTTCTTTTGTTATTCTTTCTATCCCTTCTTAATCTCTACTTCTGTTAAGTCCCTCCTATTTTTGACTTTTATCATGCCCATTTTGCATGAAACATTGTGCTTGATATCTCTTTTTTTTTCTTTCTTTTTGTTTCCCCTGAGGCAATTGCAGTTAAGTGACTTGCCCAGAGGCACACAGCTAGAAAGTGTTTAAGTGTAAGTGTCCGAGATCAGATCTGAACTCAGGTCCTCCTGACTTCAGGGCTGGTGCTCTATCCACTCCACCACCTAGCTGCCCCAGTAGCTCTTTTCTTAAAGAGATCTTTTATTTTTCCCCATCTTGTTTTCCTTTTACTTCTTTGGATTGCTCATTAAAGAAAATCTTTTCATCTTTTTTCTTTTCTTCGGAATTCTGTATTTATTGGGTATTTCCATTTCTCCTTTACATTTTACTTTCCTTCTTTCCTCAGCAATTTGTAAAGCCTCCTCGGATAGCTACTTTGCTTTCTTGCTTTTCTTTTTCTTTGTAATGTTTTTATTGCTGTGTCCTCTATAGTATTGTGAACATAGTTCTTTAGGCACTCTTATCTGCCATATTTAATTCCTTAAATCTGTTCTTCACTTCCACTTCATATTCATATTGGTTGTTACTTAGATCATACCTATGATGGTCTGATAGTTTTCCTTGTTTTCTTCATTTCTTCCCCAGTTTCTTCATTTTCTTAAGAATGAAATTTGCAATAAGAAGCACATAATCTGAGTCCTAGGACTTATTTTAATCGACTGTATAGAACTTCTTTGATGTATATAATAAACCTAATTTCAATATTGACCATCTGATGATATCCATTTGTAGATTTGTCTTTTGGGTTGAGACCCAGAGATGTTACATAACTTGATAAAGGTCATTCGGGTTTTAAGTATTGCAGAACAGAGTAGAACATGTCTTATTTTTGAGCTGGTATTCTTTTGAATGCATCAGTGTCAAAGAGCACATTATTTTTAAAATATGGGGTAAAAAGGCATTATCAAAATGCCAAATAAGAATGCATTTACAGCTACCAATCCAAAAATTTCCTCTCTATCTCTCTATTTTTTGAATATGGTTTTCACTAAGGATATTCTTTATGAAGATATGTAAATGGAATAACTATGTAGAGAATATATGATTCTGATGTGTTTATTACTTATTACAAAGCATTTGACATAAAAGAGCAAATGTAGATCTTAGAACTCTCTTCATATTCACCTATACAGTGAATCTGTTAAAATCATAAGAAAATATATGAATGTCAAAGAACTATATTTATTCATTTGTCCTCTGAATATTACTATCGTGCAAAATATAAAACAGGAAAATGTGTAACAAAGATATTAAGTGTCATGTATAATGCTTTTCATATAGCCTAAGTGGAAGAGAGATTTCCTTTTAAAAAGTGAAGTTCTCCACATTTCTTTTGTGCATGGTGTTGTACTTATTACATCAAGCTCCAGAATGGTATGGGGCCTTCTCAGTGAGATCTATGGTCATTAGAAGAAAAAAAAACAAACAGGCTTAATAAATTCATACCAGAAAACCTAGGTAGATGAAGAACACACACACACAACTGAGACTATATTTTTCAGTATAAAAAAAGCTGGGAAATTCCATTTGACTTTTGTCTTAAGTGTGCTTTTCACTCATTTAAACTATTTTGACTCCAGTAACTCAGACCTTTATGTTTATACATGAATTCCAGTACTTTCAGAATACAAATGTGAATGATCTGTTAACTTGTTAACTACAACTTGAAAATTAACTGATATACTGTTGTAAGAGAAAAATATTTTTAGTTTATTCTTTCAATCCATATTAAATATGATTATTGAAAAACCAATTATTGGTATATATTATGATTTTTGAGAAAGGAATTTTAAATATATACATGGTATCCCAAATTAAATTTAATAAATTAATTTTATTACCAGGCAAGAAGTTATAACAATTATTTAAAATAGTTCTTGGGAACATATCTTTTTAAATACAATGTGTGATAGTAATTTGCTTTTATTGTCTTTCTTTTTGATGGAACTTTTTTTTTTTCATTCTGTCCCCAAACTTTTTATATCGTGATGATAAAGCATATCACAATCAGCTGATGTAGAAAACAATTTTAGAAATGCATAGCCTTTTAAAAGAATTCCAAATTAAAAAAAAAAACAAATTTAGTTGAATTTAATTGGACATTTATATATTACTATGGCTTAGAAGCGGTAGGATAAGATCTGGGTGTGATGCCAAGTATAGCTGAAACATGCCAGATTCTTAGCCCCTTCCAGTCTTCCCTTTTCCTTTACAAGTCTAATACTCCAATATGTTCTATACAAATAACTTTTTTTAAAAATGTGATGATACATGTTTGAGGAACTTTGGCCCAGAAAGGTAAATTCCTTATCCATAGTCATATAGCTAGTTAGTATCAGACCAGAAACCAGGTCTTCTAAGTTATCCATTACTTTTTTCCTCTTGTGTTTAAAATGTGCATTGATATTCCGTATTTCCTCAGGGAACCAGTCTCAAAGAAAACTAGCATTATCTGCTAAATGACCACATCAGATTACAAATAGCTAGTCCACCTTTCAACACTATCACAACATGTTTAATAAAATGTTGTGTTTCTATATAATGGACCAAGAATTAAAATGCAACAGGAGTAATTAATGTGTGTACGCATACACATACGTAATACTACTCTCCCTTGATAGAAAAAGCTTATTAATTAAGCTTTTCAATTAACAAAATGTTTAAACTTCATTCTGAAATATATTGGAAAATGAAGGAAAAAAGAAAAAAAGATGATTAAAAACTCACATTCAGTTATACTGAGTTCTTCAGTGTAGTATATGAAAGGATATTTTCTCTATCTTCATTTTTCAAAAATGTGCCTGAGATAAAGATGAAATCCAATACAAAAGCATCCATTTAAAAACTGTATACTAAAGGGAGAAAAAAAAAAACCTTATAGTTAATGGTGAAAGACAGTATGACCAACAGATTCACTGAGGATTGCACTGGTGACTGGTCCAATAAATGGAAAGTGTAAGTTAATGCTGACAGATGTAAAAGCATTAAGTGAGAGGGCAGTGATACAAAATAGAAAGCACATATTAAATGGAGCAGCCATGGCCAGAAAAACAGATTTAAAGGTTATTAGAAATCTTTGAAGCCATTATCAGCATAGAGCAATTCTAGGCAATAAAAATAAGGTGGAGATAGAATGGGATGCTTACACAATAGCATAAAGTATAAACACAGATGTGAAAAGGGAAAAATGTAACTGATTTGACAGGTTTTATCTTAGTTAAAAAGTAAGGAAATTTTAGATATCAAATAATGTGAGGGTTTTAATGTCTTTCCATATATTTACTTTTAAATACAGTGAACCACTATAGCCAACTTAATTTTATATATAAACACATCCATTTAGTTTTCCATTTAAATAAATTAACCACATAATATGCAATAATTTTTTCAGTCACCCACTCCCTCCAAATATTACTCCATTCAACAAGCATTTATTGAACATCATCTTAGTATAAGGCAGGCAATAAGTGTTGGTGATACAAAGCCATACATGCATGTATACATACATACATATGGAAAATATATATAAAGAAACAAGACTTGAAGGGATAACAACTTCTAGTTGGAAGTACCACTTGAGTTGACAGGCATAGTTCTCATTCCTTTTCTGCCAGCCCCTGCCCACTTTGCTCCTTCCATCTACTTAGAATGGCCACAATCTATTTGTGAAAAATTTGTGTTTATATATCTTTAGTTCTAACAATTAGCTGTTGGAAATTATTCTTTTTTAAAAGGAGAAATAATTGAAGTGTATTTTTTTTTTTAATACCTGCTGTGGCCATTGAACTTCAGAGTAACTGAGTGATTTGTTTAACCTCGCACAGAAATTCTTTGTCAGTAGTAAATTCACATTGAGATCCAAATTCTTTAGGCTACACCCAATTTATTAAGTAATGTTTTCTTCTGTAAGAGAAAAGTTAATTGTCTAAGGTTTATTTTTAGTGAAGATTAAAAGACTTTATCAGGATAAAAAATTTTAATATAGCCTTTGCTGACTTTCATGGGTAATGTAAATTTTTGAAAATGTTAAATGGGCAATTTATGATTTAGATGGTCATTTTGTCACTAGAACTTAACATTACCATTGTATTCCAAGTGTCGTTATCATACACTAGTGATTTTCTCTGCTAGTACTAATTTATGATGGAGTCTTTTATGATATATCTTGTACTTGTCATTCTTTGAATAAACTTCCTTATTAAGGGGAGAAAAAAGTTCAATACAAACCTACTATTACAATAGTGAGTTTGCAAACGAAAAATGCCAATAAAATAGATATCTCCAAATGATCAATTCCCTTTAGTTTAGACAAATGGAGAATAAAATTAAAATTTGTACTATTTTTATCTGGGGACGAAGGCACTTTACTGTCAGACACCCATATGAAGCACATGCTTAATGATATATATTTTCCTCCCCAAGGATTGATGTAAAAGAATGTCTAATTTGACTTTAAAAATCAAATTCTTTGTTTCTCTTCTATCTCCTTCCCCTTGCATTACTAGATTGTTTCAGTTTCCTGATTTCTCTAACTTATATTTGAACTATATGAATGTCTTCAGTTCATATTTCTGGTTCTACTTTTCATACAAAAATTTACTAGGTGTTCTCCCCTCCACCAGTCTATTAGTCAACAAGTGTTTATCAGACACGTACTTCAGCCATAAGTGTTACATTCAACTGGGTAACAGCTGATATTATAGAAGGCCCTGTTCAGCAGGAATAAGTGATACTGTATTCCAGCTGTCAAATATGCATTTGAAATCAAATATTGTCCTTATGAGAATGTATTAGCTATGTTTCATCCTTTGTAACAAGCATTGCCAAAAATGCTGACAAACTTAATAAAGGAGAGGATTTATCCAGGGAATGTTTGGTCTAAGACGACTTCTTGGAGTTTAGGTTCCGATTCAACAGAGAACTAGAGAATAGCAGTATAATTAATGTCTTGTACCAAGCTGTCACAGAGTAAAGGCATTTTATGAAAGATCTAGATATCTTAATAATAATTATAGTGCTATCTAACATATTTCAAGTTATTTTCTCATTTGATATTTTAATTTACTTGAAATGGTGGTTGCCAGAAAAAATAAATTATTTATTGTTTAAAAAGAAAATGTTTATTTCTATGTCATGAATTGTTGATATGCGAGAAATGCAGAATACTGACTATCTTTTTCTTCCTTTTCTTCTCTTAACTCCTGATCCTTTTAGGTATTCCAACCTGATTTTGAATTTGTTTTCTCTTATGGTGGATGCCAACATTCCAGATATTGCTCTTGAACCAGATAAGACTGTAAAAAAGGTAAACTATGAAGCTTCTTTTTTCAGAAAATATTAACAGATAAAGCCATGGAGATGTTATAATTTATAAGATTATTTGAATGGTAAAATTGACAGAAGATGGCTTGATTTTAGGAATGGAGATGCCTGGGTAGAATGCTTGTGGAACTCATTGTAAATAATCAACAAGTCCTAATATAACTGCTTAAATAGTTTCCAGGTCCCTTTATTAGATACTAATAAAATAAAGGTGGCCATTTTCTCTTTTATTATCCCAGACATGTGTTTTGCCTATATGTTTACTTTGCCTATATGTTACATATCATTTTAATATAATCTCATTTTAGCATTCATTTTTATCACGACAGAAAGTAACTTTGGGAATGCGTTTTTTGTTATTTCTTAGTCTTATAGTTAGATTATGATACAGAATTCCATAAATTCTTTTATCCAACTTGTGGATGTTTAAGTAAAGAAGCGTGTTCCTGCCAAGACCAAATAGACTATTCATGACACTCACTGGCTTTTGACATGCTTTGCTTTTTGTAATTTTATTTTTTGACGTTGACTATAGCTCATCCATCAAAAAATATAATTGGCTGATATAAATTTCCTTTACTATACTCAACTGTTACACCAGATTTCAAAAGTTTCTGTCCTTTTGGCATCTGCTGCCTTCGTAGTCTATCTTATTGCTTATTTTCATCCCATTCATCTCTGTCATAGCCTCATTGTTCCTCAAATTGATTTTATTCTTCTTTTTGAGGTATTTTATGAAAATCTTGATAGCATTTGTCAAGTGAAATCTCCAATTTCTTCTGCCAATTTAGATACAGTACTCTTCTTCTTTATTAGTTCCATATCTATTTCAATTTGGGGAAAAGAAAAACTTTTCATTTGAAAATATTCTTTTTTCCCAGCTATTTGATTAGTTATATATTTATTGTGATTTTTTTTTTTAAGTCTGATAGTTTTTAGAAGAAGCACGCACTTTTTCTGTTGCTATATATCTTATTAATATCTCTGGAGTTTTGGCTCAGTTAAATGGATTTTAAAACAAATTTTTTTTTCAAAGAGGGTATTTCAAAAAAACAGTTGTTTTCTATTATATACATTTTATTGATAGCTAAAATCCTATAATTTTTCCAATAAAATGATAATGTAGAAAATGTGACAGAATATTTTAAAATGTATTGTATCACAAAATGAGTTTTTTTATTTATTTTATTTGAAAAAAAAAACAGTAAGAAAAACAGAAAAGGAAAACAAAACAAAATAAAGCAAAACAAAAAGAGAACATTGTCATGTGCCCAGCAGAATATCAGGGAGGATTCAAAATATAAAACAAGAAATTACCAGATCAATAAAATGTATATATTAGTAGAAGAAATTATATTCATGAATATCCATTTTTTCTTTCCTTCCTTGTAAATTGTTCTGTGGTTCTCTGCTGTATACCTTATTTACTTTTCTTTTTTTCCCCTTTCATCCCCATCATAGATAGATACACACACACACACACGCGCGCGCACATGCACAAGCAAGCACGCACGTGCAGGCTCGTGTACCTTTCCTGTGCCTCCTGACTTTAATTAAATTCTGTTCCTTAACTTGCCTTGCTATTAGTTAAACCTCTCCTCTCCCCCCCCACTCAAGGGTTCTCCTTTGTCTTCTTCCCTCACCGTTTGCTTCCCCATCCACCTATCCTACTCCCCTTATTTCTTTATAGATCTTGGAGAGTGATATTCCCCTTCATGATATATATATGTAGTGTTGCCTATTGAATCCATTCCTGATGTGAGAAGGTTTTCACAACTGATTCCTCCTCCCATACCATGCCTCTGTGTCTATTCTTCCTCTGCACCTCATTTGTATAACATGATTACTATTTTTACCTTAACTCTGCCAATGCTATCCTATTATTGATGTGAATCTTAAACATAGAGTATACATTTCCCATGTAAAAAGACCAGGAACAATTTGTTCATGTTTAAACAGTATGTCCATGTTGAGTTCTTTAAAATTTATTTTTAATATTGGTTCTATGATGTTAATTTTTGTGTTGTTTGTGTTTGTAAGGCAGCTAGATGGTTCAGTGGATAGAGCACTAGCCTTGAAGTCAGGAAGTACTGAGTTCAGATCTGGTCTCCAACACCTAATACTTCCTAGCTGTGTGAATCTAGGCAGATCACTTAACTCCAATTACCTCACAATAAAAATAATAATAAAATAAAAATTAAAAAAGTTTGAGTTTGGTTGATAGAAAATCCTGAAATCTGCAAGTTTTTTTGAATGTCCATTTTATTTATAATTTTGCTGGATATGATATTTTTGGCCACAGGTCTAGTTCTTTTGATTGTTGATAGACACCCTTGTTCCAGGACCTGTGAGCTTTTATTGTAGCTGCTGATATGATTTGTACAATTCTAATTGTAGCCCCAGCATATTTGAATTGTTTTTTTCTTGTTTCTTGCAAAATTTTCTCTTTGATCGGGCGGTTTCAAAATTTGGCAATAATATTCCTGAGTATTTTCCACAAAGGATCTCTTTGAGGTGGTGATCAGTAAATTTTTTCTATTTTTATTTTCCTTTCATTTTCTATCTCTACAGGATGATTTTCTTGGATTATTTCCTGCATTATTGAGTCTAGGTTCTCTTTTTGGTCCCAACTTTCTAGCAGTACAAATTTTCTTATATTTACTCTTCATGATCTGTTTTCATTTTTCTTATGTTTCACATTCTGTTCTGTTTTCCCATTTTTAATAGTGTTTTATTATTTCTTGGTTGTTCATAGCTACTCTGAATTCTTTTTGCCCAATTCTAGTTTTCAAGAATTATATTCATCCCTGAGACTCTGTACCTCCTTTTTTAGTTGGTTAAAACTGTAATCTTGTTTTCCTGGATTTTTTATTTATTTATTTTAATTTTTCCTCAATGTCTCTCATTTGATTTTTAAATTCTTTTTTGAGTTCTTCTATAAATTCTTTCTGGGCAGGGAGCATTTCATGTTACTCTTTGGGGGTAGAAGCTTTTTTTACTTCAGTGTCCTTCTCTGAAGATGAACCCTAATCTTCCCTGATTCTATAGTAAATTTCGATGGTGGGGTTCTTTCTTCTTAGCCAGTTTATTATTATTTTTAATAAGAGCTATTACTGCACCTCTAATCATGGGGGTGTAGTTTTGGTGCCTCAAGCTTCCCTTCTGCTCTCCCTTCTGACTAGGAACCCCAAACCAAGACCTCTACCCTCTTGCAAGAGCCCACAGCCAGCAGCATTCCTGCTCCAGAGTCTCTGCACTCAGGGGTGTGTTGGTTACTTTTTACCCAGAGCCATGTCTCTAAAGCACAGCTGGGCCTAGCATTCCTAATCAGCCTATTGAGGGATGAAACACCCTAACAGTGTTTGAGCGTCCCCAGGCCAGTGTCACAGGTTTTGCTGCTTAAATTTCATTAATTGTTCCCTGGGCAAAAAAGCAAATTATTCATATCACTTGAAGCAACATGACCAAGTTTATTTGAAAGTCCTTCCTTGAGGAACATAAATCACATTAGTTAAAATGACCTTTAAAAGATCACTTAACTTCTGAACTTCACTTTTCTCATGTGTAAAATGGAAATAATAGTTTTAGTACTACTTTCTTTTCTTCAATTGTTGTGAAGTTCAAATAAAAATGTATGAAAAAGTGCTCTGTAAACTATAAAGTGATATACGGTTTTAAGATATCATTTTCAGTCTAGGACATTTGCAGAGTTCATATGTAAGTATGTCAAGATTCTTTGCCTTTTAAAAATACTGCTTATTTTCTCTATGTATTGATTTTTCTACCTTATAAAGTTTTAATTCATATTTATGGTATGTGGTATTTGATATATAATCAGAATAAACTCATTTGATAGAATTTTCTTTTTCCCACAGAATTTCTGGCTTTAGCACAGTATCATCATCAGTATTTTAATATTTCACTGGATGGCTAAGCATGAAATAATAACAACTTTAAATGATTATTTACTCTCTCCAACTTTAGTTATACAAATGGCAATTCATTTTCCACCAGTTTTTTTTCCTCCTAACCAAGAAAATTACAGAAAAATAATTCCTACCTTCTTTATGTTTGTAATTTAGAGTAATATGGAGAAAGGATATCCAGATAATCTGATCAAAATTTAAGTAAACAGCAAACTATTTTGTATTATATCTAATGTTCATCAAATAGCTTACATCTGTTACTTTGCAAATTAGCAAATTATTTTGGGAACTATCCTTCAGATCTCTTTTATGTAGTCTATTTAGCTGTTTAATGCTGTCCACAGAAACTATCATCAGCACATCAAGATACTACTTATTTAACTGAGCAAAATAATATATTGTATTTTATATTGAGGTTTCTTCCTCATATTCTTTCACAAACCTTTTCTAATGGGGGTACTTAAGTAAAATCAACCACTAGGTTGAAAAGTTTTGCACATAATCACAGTCTACTGATTTACAGATCCTTGATGGATATGCCAGTTAATGAACTTTAGCCCTGACATTGATGACAACAATAATAGGTCAAAAAAAAGAGTAAAAAATAAAAGCATACTTATAAAACTGAAATGTTAGAAACAGAAGTATTTCATATGGAGATAAGGTACAGGGGAGAAACTATGAACTCTTCTTAATCTAAGGGTAGCCAGGAGACATCTTAGGAGTCTGGGTTGAAGAAAAAAGGTTCTAAGCATTTGACAGGAGTAAGAATAAGACGAGGTAAGGAGGGAGTATTTAAACAGAAAAATGTGAGATAGAATACACTCAAAAAGTATTATCCTGTTAAGGAATTTTTTTCCTGCTCTTTTGATTTGTGTAAAACTTAATTCTCTTAATAGATCTGTAACATTGATACAGATATTTCAGTGATAATGCACATCACAACCTATCCATGCCTATTCACCTTATGAAGCATTCACATTCTCCCCCATATTAGTAAAATGTGCAAAAATAAATACTGTAGTGGGTTACTAGCAGTGCTAAGCTGTTACTTTGTATGACTGGTGAGTGATACCATTAAGAACAGATATTCTTTTTAGGAGATTGTAAATGGAGTACTAGTTTTCAAAGAATTATTATAGCATCCACAATCAATTGGTGTGTAACAAAATGAATAGTAGATGTTTTAAAGACAGACCCAGTGTGGTTAAATTTACCTCTAATTAAAAAAAAAATACCTATAAAGACTTCATATAGGAATACTAAGGTAGAACATAGATTATAATAAATTTAAATCATAAGGAATGAGCCTTTCAATCATGACAAGATTGTTCAAAGTTGTTTAATAAGATAATAGTGTACTTTTTGTGGAAGAATTAAATAGATGTTTTCAGCTTCTGAATCAATATTTCTTAAATTTAAACAAAAAAATCTATATATATTTCATGCAACTCCAAATTAGCTAAAGATCCATTTTGGTCTGACTTGTAAAATTAAATTCTGTTTGGTGTCTGTAAAGTCAATAGCCATTCAGACCATAATATCATATTCATGGAAAGCTTAGCAATGTATTTCTTTTTTGTTTCACTAGTATCCATGTTGTAATACAGGGAAGAGACTATTTCTGTTTATTTTTTTTTATATAATTAAAAGCTTCAATTATAATCATTTGCTTCTGTTAAAATGTTCTATATTTTTGATTCTAGGCTTTATTCAAGGCAAGAGAAAAAATTATCTAGTTCTGCTAAAATAATCAAGTGAACTCAGCAAGAAAATGATGATTAGGTTAAAACTTTTCATTTTAACTTGATGAATCAAAATTGTGTTTTGTTGTTATTGTATTTTGTGTGTGTGTGATTAAGCCTTTAGGAAATGTGTAGAAGGAAAGAATTTTTGTTAATATGGATATCTCTAAGGAGACTTTAATTATTTTAATAAAAAGCTTTATTACTTAAGGGATACAAAACATTAAATTATTTCAAGTGAAAATCTTAACTCATTTTGTATTAATAGATGCAAAATAGTGTTTTCAAATGCTGTTTTGAGGTTTGTAGTCAAAAGAGTAAAAATTGCATTTAAACTTTTCAGAAAGATAATGAATTTTACTCTGTAAATGAATTTCAGCTTTTTGTTTGTAGTGAATAACTTTATATATTGAGTATGTAAGACCTGAGAGAGCAAATTTATAGATTGTCCTGCTATCAAAGGCAGGTTGAATATTCAATATAAATAAGAGAGATGTTTTCTAAGTGTCTATCCTTGTACAGTGTTTTAGTAACAAGAAAATTACATACTTCTGAGGCAGATCAGGAATTTCAAGCTACTTTTTCTGTCTTTAAAGTGAAATAATGTAAATTAATTCCTAGGAATGAAAAAAAAGACAGTAGACATTTAGTTCTGACTGAGGCAAAAAAAAATATGAGCCTTAGGCTCTCTACCAATAGACATGGATTAGGTAGTTACAGATTGTCTCTAGGAAAATCAAATTTTAAGCGAGATGAGGTTGTTTCTTTCCCAACTTATTAAATAGTGTCTAATACCTGAATATGGTGCCCAGGGGAATCATCTGAGATGAAATTATCTCTAATTGTCAGAAGTACAAAATTCTAAAAAAAAAAAAAAAAAAGTTATCCACTCCAGAATTGGCTAAAAAGCAGGATCTGAAGCATCAGAGCTGTATACTCTTGAGCATCATCATCTTTCCAGTAATGTTTTAACTTACTATGGATCAGCTATTAGGATATAATTTTATAATCAACCTCCACATGTAACTGAAAACATATTGCCTAGTTATCACTTCTGTCTAATACCTGTAAAATATTCTAGTTGAAATATATGAATGGAAAATACCAGTTTTTGTCATGTTATTCCTACAAAAGTAAGTACAGATTATACAGTTTGACAGTTTGTGTAATAAGAAAACTTCATTGTTTACTCATTGGGGAAAAACACTTCATTTTTTTTTTTATTTTGTTCAAGAA
The DNA here is from genome assembly GCF_902635505.1 of Sarcophilus harrisii. Taxonomy (NCBI): domain Eukaryota; kingdom Metazoa; phylum Chordata; class Mammalia; order Dasyuromorphia; family Dasyuridae; genus Sarcophilus; species Sarcophilus harrisii. The sequence goes on along the minus strand of NC_045426.1, from coordinate 372,322,954 downwards.
GAATAAAGTTCTTTTGGATTGTGTAATTGATTAGTTTCTTAAGTTTGGAGGTAGAAAAACTACCTAATGTTAGATGTCTGGGTGTGGGTGTGGGTGGGTGTCTTTTTAGTTATAACTTTTAGTTTTAATTATTTTCGTTACAGAAGTGTGGATATACTAGTTATGTTATAAGTGAAATAAATGTTAGACAGAAGAGAAGTAATTGACCTGTAATGTGGACAACATGTAAATTCAAGTTTATAAAGCTAAAAACGAAACAAACATGTTAGAAATTTGAAAACAGTTCAGTACTGGGTTCAAAATGGGTACTGAATATATTTTTAATTTGGTTGCTTGGTCCGCTTTAAGAAATCCCAATCTAGAAAAATTCAAACTTTTTGGAGGGATAATGTTTGTTGATGCTTAAACCAAATTATATTACAAAAAGAATTTTCATTTAAAAAGATCAGTTCAGAATTTTTTTTAAGTTTATATTTAACAATAAATAGTCATGGAATATATTTACTAAAAGCATTATATTTCAAATCTGTCCTCCGACACTTAACACTTCCCAGCTGTATGATCCTGGGCAAGTCACTTAACCCCAATTGCCTCAGCAAAAAAAAAAAAAAAAAAAAAAAGCACTATACAAGGGATTTCACTAAGCACTAGTTGCAACCTAAAGTTTAGTTAAGTTTGCATGATTCTTGCCATTATAATAATAATAATACCTCTCTCACCTCATGTAATTTTTATTCAATGATACAAAATTACCAAGTGTAAAATGCTTTAATATATGCTAAGAAAAGAGAGAAACTGAAGTGTTTGAACAGATATCACATTGAACCAGTGGATTAATCAATACTTAAATCTCCTCTCAGAACACAGCTTTTAAGAAGACTTTGCTTCAAATCTTTCGAAACTTAATGCATCCTAAAATTGAAGCTTAAAAACACCTACATGATAGAAATCTTATATGATTTGAAAGCTATAAAATAGATCTAATAGATTGAAAAATATCTTAATATAATATAATACAAAATTAATGAAACAGAGTCCATTAACAACCTGTGCCAGTTAAAGAAAAGAAAATTTTAACAGATATTTTCAAAGCAGGAAGAAGTCAAGCTAATGATAAGTATATACCATTGAATTTGTTGAATATGAAAAAGGACCTTCATGAGCCATGGGCAACATCCACATTAACTCCATGCACATTTTGCATACAAAGATGACTCAAATCGATGGCTAAATTTGCTTATACAATTTGAGAGGTTTGTGGTGGCAGGGGTCCATGTCAATACTGCCAAAAATTACATAAGGAATATTCTTTGGGAGTCCAAACATTAATATATATTATACAAAGAAATAGTAAATTATTTAACACATGAATTCAAGCAGTAAGTAGATAAGACCTGGTACTGTATATCAGAGACCTGCTATCTTCTATGGACTTGCCTATTGCAAATCCCCCTTGTTGAAAAATAGACCTCAAATAGACCTCAAAATATCCTTAAGAATTTAATCCATAACTATATTGAAAGTTAATCATTATCACAGACGGAACTGTTACATAGAACATAGTTACTCAGACACAATATTGATTTACAAGACCTCACGAGCAGCATTTTTAATAGACATCATAGCAAATATTCAGTTTTTAAGTTGCATGTTGAAAAAACATGAAAGTTGAAAAACTTTCAAAAACCTAGCAGAAGAAATCAGAATCCTAAGGGAACAGGGTGAGGTATATATCATTTCTTTTTTCCTCTCTATTATTGGAATTGTAATCAGGGAAAAAACAGGAACCTTCAGAAAATGAGTTTGTCTTAATGATTTTTTTCATTGACTAAAATAGCCCCTATTTTGTAGATTTATGAAGTAACCTATAGAACATTAAGTATAAAAAAATAATAGCAGGAAAGTAACTTTTCCTTGATGGTTTCTATCTGAATTCCATTAAAAAATAAAAATGAAATTATAATGATAATGGTAACTGACAATTCATATGGTACATTTTAGGTGTACAAAATGCTATTCATATGTTATCTTATTTGAGCTTCACAACAATTCTATAAGGAATGCATAATAGGTACTTAACCCCATTTTACAGATGAGTAAAGTAAGACTTGGAGGGAGTAATAATTGTCATAGGAAATCAGCAAGGCTTCTTGGAAAAGAGAATTTGGGTCGTACTTTAAAATATGTTTAGAAATTCAACAGGTAAATAGAAAGGTCATTCCTGGAATATAGAGAGTATGATGAATAGATGCAGAGCAATCAGAATGCAGAATATTTTGAGGACAGAGTAGGTCATTTTGGTTCTAGAATAAGGTACAGAAAAGGAAATGAGACAGTTGAGAAGATAATTTGATATATTATATTGTAGAGTATCTTGAACTTTATTTGAGGGTCACTGGTAACACTGAGCAAAGGGATGACAACTTATAGTCATAAGAAAAGTTATTCTGCAGTGTGCTAAGTTGGGACAGAGTGAAAGTAGAAAGACTAATCAAGATGCTGTAGAATAGTACTTACAAGTGGTAAGGTCTGAACTAAGATAATAGTTGTGGGAATGGAAAAGATGAGTCAGGCAGCTTGGGAAATGTTTCCATAAGATAATCGACAGGATAAGGAATCCTGAGCATTATGTGTAGGCAGTGGTAAAGAGAAAGGTACTGAGGATTCAATAGAGAAAAGGCTGATGAGAATAAAATCCTGAAGGAGGTTTGAGGGATAGGATCAAGGATACAGAGCTTTTAGTTTAGGAAGAATGTGTGTGTGTGTGTGTGTGTGTGTGTGTGTGTGTGTGTGTGTGTGTGTTGGTGCTCGCGCTGCTATACAGTTCAGTTCTGTCAGCACTGTGTGTAACTAGACCATTTGCAATAAATATGTAGCTTATTTTCAAAAATGCATTTTTATGTAACTCTGGTAATAGAAATGATGCATAAAATATATTATTTCAAAGACTCCATGGCCTATAATATTAAACTTGAAATTTTTCAAAATAAGAGATTAACTTCATGATTAAGAAAAATGGAAAAGTTTAACACCATAATATACCATCTGTTTTTTGTGTTTGTGTAGTGTATCTAGACATGCAACTTGTCACCTTTAAAATCATGAAATGGCATATAATATAGGAAAAGTAATCTTATTTATCCCAAACTTTGGGCATGACCAGCTCAAATCAAGTTTTTTTTTTTTTTTTTTTTTTTTTTTTTTAAAGCACTATGGTAGAATATGAGAATTGTCTAAGAGAATTGTTATTTTAATTTTATTTTAAATTTATGGAATAAAACAAGCATTTTCATAACATAGTAGGAAATTTTTTTTGAAAAGATGCTTGCACACGAAACTGCAAATCTATTATTGTAGGACATATATATTTCATATGTTATGAAAAAATTAATTTTGCCTGAAATTAATGTTAGATTTTTAATTGAGATATTAGTACTAGAAGTTACAGAATTCTAGAGGATTACTAACAAGAAAAAATATTTTGCACATGAACAATTTTATTTTGTATATTGCATTTTATGGGTCATTTCTTGGTTACACTTCAGAATTATTAAAAATTGTATGGATAAAAGTATATTTTCAGGTATCTAGCAAAAGTGTATTGTTTTAGCTGTCATTGGAACTTAATGACTCCTATTTCCCATGGTTTCAGTATATATTTCAATATTTGTGGTTTTGATTTTGTGCCATTTTCTAGGAACTTTACCCTTGAAAAAGTTGAGAATTGACTATAATTCAGAAATGTCAGGTTATTGACAAATGTTGGATTTTAGCTTTATGCTTATTTATTAAATGTATATTTGCAGTTTGGGAGGGAGATAATATCAGTCTCCTTAATATAACTTTTTCTGCTCTGGATTCTATATTTTCTAATACCACCAATGCAGAAATAGTAGTTTTCTTATAGCATCTTGTACACTTTCCAATCTCAAGTAAATATGAATTAGTATTGATAGCAAATGAACCAAAAATAACATTTATAAAATAATAATTCATTATATTCTTTCTTGGCACATTGGATCCCTTTTCTTCTGGAATATTTTATTTCTCCCTACTATTTAACTAAGAGGATATCAGTACTAGAGATTTTAAATAGGATCATTTCTTTAGTTTTCTAGTGATTGTCCTTGTGAATTGGTAGTCCCAGAAATGTCTTACACAATAAGAAAGCTTCAGTAATTAGTAGCAATGCAACTGTTGCATCTCCAGAAATGAGAAAATCATGTTTGAGGTTATGTTTAATCCAAAATTTAGTTAACTAAATTAAAACTCATATTTAACTTTGAAATTATGTTATCAATTGCATTTAACATTATGTTTTGCTGTAGCTATTTTAAACACACCACATTTCAAAACGTGTGTGTGTGTGTGTGTGTGTGTGTACGTACATGTACACTCAATTTGTGATTATTCATTTTCTGGATTTTTTTTCCTGGTCTTTCCCTGCTTCGTTCTTTTTTTCTTCTACTTTTGTGTTGGTGGGGGAATGTAATTTTGCAATTTACTAGGCCTATTCAATAATAGGAGTGGAGATTATACAAAGATTATGTTGCATTTTCAATAACCAAGTTTTTGGAGAGTCAGAGTTAAGAAGAAGATTGGGCAAAGTAGGCAACCCTTAGAGAATAACAGGCAGGGTCACAGTAAGGTACGCTGCCTAATATGATTGTTATCACTGCAAACATTTGCTAGAAATGTCAGAAATTTCTAATATCCATCACATATTATTCATTCATTTTGTGATTAGTCACATGGGTTACTATTACAACCCAAATCTTCTGATAGATGATAACATAAAGTCAAGAAGTTTGGTAGGAAGATAGGAAGCTCTATCTTCAAATGTAGGTCAACAAATGCTCTGCAAATAATTGTAAGGAGTTTCCTAAGGTGCCTGAAAGTTAGGTATCTTGCTCACCCAAAGGCATATGATTAATATGTTATCAGAAACAGGAATTTAACCCATACTTTTCTGTCTTAAAGGCTGGACTAATGTTCTCTATACCAAGTTTATTTATAAAAATAACATGGGATATGTAAATACATACACATACATATATGTGTGTGTGTGTGTGTGTATACAGATATATTTAATATGCATTTGTGTATATACAATATGTGTATGTGCATGAATATATATTCATGTTCTAAAATCTATTAAATAACAGTAATTGAGAATTGGCTGTTTTGGTGAATAGTTCAGTTGAGATTCAGTTGAATATATTTTAAGAGATCATCGAATTAAAAATCATTTAAAAAAAAGAATAGACTTCTCCCTTGTTTTTTTAATAGCTTCAATAATTGTCATTTCTTTCCAATGTAGTTGAAACTGAATTTAAAGAGTTAGAATTTCAACTAAGTGGTCAAATTCAAAACTAAATGTAAAGAAGATTGGTCCTCTAGATTTAACAGGAATATTTGGAAGATTTGATTAAAAAAAAAAAAAGAAAGAGAGAGAGACTTGCTTTTTTGTTTTGTTTGAGGCAGTTGGAGTTAAGTGACTTGCCCAGGGTCACACAATTAGTATTAAGTGTCTGAGGTCGGGTTTGAACTCCAGTCCTCCTGACTTCAGGGCCAGTGCTCTATCCACCTTGCCATCTAGCTACTTCTGAAAAGACCTGTTTTCAATTGGATTTAAACCAAAAAAAAAAAAAGTTTGCTTCTATTTTTCATTATAAATATAACCTTTGAACTAGACACATAGGAATAAATGATTCATTGATATATAAATAATTATGTAAGTATTAAAGAGCACATTCTTCTCATTACCTAAGGTTAGCTACAAGAATGTCCACTGATACAGTACATTCTTCTAATGTGAAATGCTGTACTCTCTAGGGAATATTTTTAGTGAAAATTCTTTCAAGCAGGAAGTATAGAACTCATCAACAGAATGTTCTTTCCTTTCAAGTTAAAAGAGCTATTATGTATAAAATTGGCATCCTAAGTAAGATTTGAATGTCTCAAAGTAGAGTTGTCACCAGTTGTGTTTATCATTAATTATATCCCTCCTAGTATCATTCAAATTAAGTGACAAATATTCAGAACCATTGTTATTATAGTGTTTCAAGTTTTTCTTCATTACATCCTCTTGAGAGAAATCCTTTGCATCTTTGTTTTTTTGTTTTTTCTTACAGCAATTAAAATATCTGTTGAATTTCTTATATCATCATTGAATTTTTATATATAGGAAACTGAAGCAAGACAGAGTAGGTGATTTATCTACCCAGGAAATAATAAGTTTAATTTGCCAGCCAATTTTACCAATCAGAATAACTTAAATGTTTAAAGTATCTGTGATTTTGACATTAGATACTTACTATACTAATAGATCACAATCAGTTTATAATTTTTTTTTTTTGTAGTCTTTTAGGAGTTACCAAAAGATTCAAGTCATTGCAAGCCTAGTAATAGCTAGAATGGGATCATTGACATCATATGAAATGCTTCTCCTGTTTGACAAGACCTATAAGCTTGTGTTGTTGCTAGTATGGGTATGAAATGAGATATATCATAACTGGAGTTTGAATTCCATATCACAATCCCTTATCCATCCTATACTAGATTCAAACTAACATAACCATAGGACAGATAAAGAATGAAACAGTCAACAAGTAGGAAAAGTTTCCCACACAGGCCAAAATGGTATAAACAAAATAGCTTTAGGAAGCTCTAGGATTTTTTTTTTTTTTTTTTTTTTTTGCTCTTTATTCTTTTCCATGTATCTATTTTTACCCATTTGCATTATTTTAATATTAATTCAATTGTCATTCATTTAATATGAAATCAAGAGCAAATGATAGTAGTAAAATTCACACATCACCATTTTCTTTAGTTTTCCAGGGACAAGGAGAGAGAATTGCTTTTAACATTTTGTCCCAAAAGAAATCTTGGCAAAATATTTCTTAATGATAGCAGTAGTATAATGGATAAATGAATAATTATTAATTGCTGGTATCCTTACTTGGATTTGAGCAAGTCTGAGTCAAGAGTGGGCTTGAGAAGGTGGTGGAATTGGAGGGTGGAGGGGAACTTTTGCTACATAGAGTGCCATCCTCTTTCTGTCTGGTCCCCATCAGGCCTTCAGCCAGGGCTACCTCCGACTCTGGGATGCATCTTTGACCTTAATATCACTTAGAAGTCATACCACTTCCTTGTTTATATATTCCAAAATTTCTTTTACTTATCATAATCTTTTATTATTCTGCTTATATTATGCCTTATGAACCAACCCTATTCTTCATAGTCATCTTGATTTCCTTTCTCTTCTCCCTATCCCTACTCCTTGGCCAACTAACTCGAATCTACACTATTATCCATCCTCTCTTCCCCCTTATCTCTTCTTCTACTGATTAAGCCTTTGGCAAAACCACTCAGTTTTCCTCTTTTGCTCCTATTCATGTACTATAAAAATAGAGAAAATCATGAAACCATGATGTACTTCTACAGGTCTGTGTTATCTAATCTCATCTGGATTTTTACTATACTAAAACAAACATTCTGTTTCTCCCTAATTGATGAGCTATTCTCACCATCTTTTCCTGACTTCTCAGACAGATTTAATAACCTTTTCTCAGTCTTTATCCTCGGTTTCTCTGTAGCATTTGACACATGGATCACCCTCTTCTTGATACTTTCTTATTTCTTAAGTTTTCATGACAGTATTCTATCTTGGTTTTATTTCTGCCTATCCAGTTTCTTTTGCTGAATCTTCAAACAGGTTCCACCTGTCAATGTGGGTGTCTGACACAGCACTCTGTAATGACCGCTTTCCTCTTCTTCCTTCATACTACTTCAATTGGTGATCTCATCAATTTCCATGGATTCAATTACCTCTATGCTAATGATTCTCAGATCTACTTATCTAGTTCTCTCACTTCTCCAACTGCTTGTTATACATCTCAAAGCAGATATCCTCATAGCCATCTTAAACTCAGGAGTTTAATGGCTATTAAACTCATTGTTTTTCTCTTCAAACACTTCCTTCCTCTTACCTTCCATATTATTGTTGAAAATATCACCATCCTCCAAGTCATCAAAGACTCTTTTCTCATAGCCAACTCTTTGTCAAAGCCTATTCATTTTATCTTACTTTTAAGTTAGAAGGGCCTAACAGAATTTTATTTTTATTAACTATTTTATGTAAATATTTTGTCCTAAGCATAAAACTTTTTAATTATTTACAATTATAGAAAGGGGTGTGTGTGTGTGTGTGTGTGTGTACACGTACAACATTATCCTATAATGTCTATAGAATCAGTATCTCTAGGCAGATGGTTCCCAGATTTCCATGTATGTCCCTTGTTTCTCCTGAGCTAAAAATCACAATTACCACCTCCTTTTCAGCATCTTAAACTGAATATTCTTTTGCCATCTTAAACATATCCAAAGCAGAACTCATTTTTTTTTCCTCCCTAAACCCTCTCCTTTATAAATTTTTCTATTACTGTTGAGAACACCACCATCATCCCAATCATCCAGGTCCTTGATGTCATCCTCTTATCCTACTTTTTATTCTGAGTATTCATTCCTTTGTCAAATTTCCTCAATTTGTTCAACTACTTTCCCTAGTTGATGAGAACCCACTTTGTTTCAAATTCTTTGCAATAACAAAAACTGCTGCTGTAAATATATTCATGCATAATCTCTGAAGTTTCTTGAAGACCAAGAACCAGACATTTGTATTATTTCCTACTCTTGTAACAGTTTCATAATAAAACATCAGAAAAGGAAGGGGAACATGAACAAATATAATCAACAACTTGCAATTCTTTTTACATGGTGGTTCTGGTTTTTTTTTTTTTTTTTAAATTATAAATCCTTAAATATGTATTGCAAAGAACTAATTTAATCTGCTTTACTTTTAAGGTAGAAGGGCCTAACAGAATTTTATTTTTATTAACTTTTTTATGTAAATATTTTGTCCTAAGCATAAAACTTTTTAATTATTTACATTATAGAAAGATGTGTGTGTGTGTGTGTGTGTGTGTGTGTGTGTGTACAGCATTATCCTATAATGTCTTTATTCAAAGAAATACTCTTATACTGCATTCAGAATTGAATATTGTAAGTTATGGGTCATAACTTTTTTTTTTTTAATTTAAAATTTTTTTTTTCCCTGAGGAGGCAGTTGGAGTTAAGTGACTTGCCCAGGGTCACACAGCTAGGAAATGTTAACTGTCTGAAACCAGATTTGAACTCAGGTCTTCATGACTTCAGGGCTGGTGCTCTAACCACTGTTCCACCTAGCTGCCTCGAATCATAACTCTTTAGTGGAAATAATTTGCTATATAGTATAACAATACCTTCATTGGTTTGATTCTTTTGTTAGAGAAATCTGTGTTTTTCATCATATAAGATGCCATCAAACTTTTTTCTAGGTGCAAGATAAGTTCCGTTTAGACTTGTCTGATGAAGAAGCAGTGCATTATATGCAGAGTCTGATTGATGAAAGTGTCCATGCTCTTTTTGCTGCAGTGGTGGAACAGATCCACAAGTTTGCTCAGGTATGTTTGTCATTCAAGGATATAGTTAATTATCTCACTACTTTCCACTTCATAGGCTTGGACTAATCCTGCTTTCTTCCATTAAACTACATTGTTCTTTTAACATCAGCTATTTCTTACAGTGCCCCATCCTCCTGAACTACCATTATTGCTGATACAATCCATGCTTCTTATTTTCAGTGATGAATATAATGAGCTTGATTTCAGTGTGGAACCATGCATCAGTGCCCAGGGTGTATGTGGTGCTAGAAAAGTTGGGAATCTAAAGAATTGAAAAGTTACCACAACTTACACACAATTTATGGTGGTCTCTATCTGTCTATCACAATTAAAAAGTAATTTAGAGACTAACAGGCTTTTTTGGTGATAATCCCTCCACATAAAACTGCATCTTGTTTCAAATGTGGCTTTTGTAGAAATGATTGGGAAAGACAAAGGAATCTAAGAAATATGTGCCCTTTCTCCCTAAACAGTTTCTCCTAAAGACTTGTACATTTTTAATTTTAAAAAAAATTGTCCTCATTGATACTGCTTGTAACTTAGTCTTAGAGTTACCTGGGACATGGTATCTTGTACATGGTCACATAGTTACTATGTGTCAGTGGTATGGTTTTAACAGAGGTCTTCTGATTTCAAGATCAGTCCTCAATTAGCTATGGCACTATGTTGCAATTTTGTTCAGTTCTTTGTCCTTTCTCTCTTCCTGAGGCAGCGAAGTGGTATCATAGTGCACAGAGTGATATGCCTGAAGTCACAAAGCCTGAGTACAAATCTAGCCCCAGTCCATAACTGGGTAGTCTTGGCAAATCATTTAATCTCTGTTTGCCTCAGTTTTCTCATCTGCAAAATGGGAGTAATAATAGTAACTACTTCTCAGGGTTGTTGTGAAAATCAGATGAGAAACTATTTGTAAAGCACTTTACATAATGCCTGGTACATAGTAGGTGCTATAGAAATGCTAGCTATTTTTATTATAAGTCCTTTCTAACATCTTACACATCAATACACACACACACACACACACACACACACACACACACAAACACACAGGTTAAGTAAATATTTCACTGAAGGAATGAAAACTTATTCAGCAATGTCACACTCTACATGATCTCATGGATCATTGCATGCCAGTACTGTTCATTGAATTTTTTTGGCAATGATGCTAAAGTGGTTTGCCATTTCCTTCCCTAGTGGATTAACCTCAAACAGAGGTTAAGGTTAAGGTTAAGTGACTTGCCAGGGTCACACAGCTAGTAAGTGTCTGAGGCTAGATTTAAAACCAGTTCTTCCTAAATTTAGGCTCACTGTTCTATTCACTGAGTAGTTTAGCTGCTCTGAACACTTATTACCACTGATGGTTTGCACTTTCTTGTTTTATACTAGCCAAGCCATCTGTAGCATAGCATGGAAGTAAGCAGTGGTAATTATTTCTACCTTTTACATTGAGATGCAAAAAATACCATTTTTGATGTAAAAGAGTAATGAAAATAAAGTGCAGATAGCTCAACCTTGGGTGACCAGTGTCAGAGGAAATCCTGGCCCCAGAACATTTGTTATCCCCAGCTTTGAACAGCAATTAAACCCAGGGCCATGTGATACCATGAGTTTGGGTACTGTATGGTTATTTATTGGAAGCTCCATCCCTACCTCAAAAAATTTTATAATCATCCCCCAAAACACTGAAACGTGAAGAAATGTATCTTTTAGAAGCTTTCAAAACCTTTTTTTTTTTTGTTTAGAAACTAGAAAAGTTATGTTGAAAACTGAGACAATATATATATTTTTTGTTGTCATTGATCCTTATCAACTTTGTGGCCTAAAGGAAAGATTTTTCACTGTTTTTTTGCAGTGAAAGTCTTAGAAAACTGATAAAAGGCTTATTAATATCTAGAAGTCAAAGTTTATGAAACTTTTTTTTTCTTCAAAGTAGAAGGGTGACAAGTAAGGTTGGTGAAATAAGAACATTTCATGTCATGAGCTGAGAAGTATCTTTTTCTTGGCATACTATAAGGAATCTATAGAAGGTGAAGAATTAAGAAAGAAAAATGGAATGGATAATCCAGATGAAGAAGTTAAAACAGTAAGATGGAATGTTAAAAAAAATCAACCCCCTGGTTACAAAACCCTGGAATAATCAAAAATTAACTGACTTTCAGAAATTTGTTCAACAGTATTAGTAAATTATTTATGTAAGTTGTGTGTATTTGTTTTCATGGTGCAATATCCTTTACTTTTATGAAATAGATTCTTATTAGCAAGATTAGGTTTAAAGTGCCACTTTCTATTAAGGAAACCTTTCATGTTTGACTTCTATTATAAAATCAGAGATTAATTCCCATTGAGAATAGTCATTAATAAAAAAAAAAGAGAGAGAGAATAGTCATTAATAGAATTAGTTGAAAGGTAGTGATGAATAATAGGTATCCATAGCTTAAATTAGCATTTCTTGTCATTTTAAGTATTACACTTCAAGAGCATCACTCATTTCTTCACAATGTCACTTAGACATATTAGTTCTTTTCTCTGTACATACAGCTACACTTGTGTAGAAGTATGTATTTCATGTGTAGAAGATTACAATAGCCTCATAATTGGTCTTAATTGTCTTTAGTCATTATCCTCTTTGATTCAGCCACTATACTGCTACTAGATAATAAACTATCTCCAGATATCATTAGTATCATCACTATTTTATCAATTCTACTATTAATATTACCTTTTGAGATTCCCTTTGTCCACATTTATCACTCTATAAGATCTTTGTAACTATTACCTACCATACTTTCTCAAGAAGTTCAGTATATTATTTATAGTCTTCCCCTTTACCAAAATTCCTGTCCTTGTACTAGGGAACATCTGCATATGTTCTTCCAAGCATCCTTAATTTCTAGTTGCTCAACTTACTTAACTCTTACCATTTATTCCTTGGTTCTATCTCACCTACTCATAGGAATGGTCACGTGTATCATGTTGCTATTTTTCACAGTTTTTTTTTTCCATTTCCACAATCAAATAATTCTAATTCTTTTAATGAAGTATAACTTCCTTTCCATCTTACAGTCCCTATACATTACTCATTCTAAACCTTCTTTCATGCTCACTAAGACCTCTAGTCCCTTCACTCCTCAGGACTTTTCTAGGTTATTAATCTTGCTCTACCTTCATTTATTTCATTTCCCAACTTGGACATGTTAATTAAATAGTGTAATACCATGCTATCCTCTATTCTCAAGTCCTTTGCTCCCTTCCTCTTGATGTTCATCCCTTGCTTAATTCCAGTTCTTGATTATACGCACCATTCACCTCCTCCTTCCTTATTCAGGTGTTGTTGAATGGAATTGGAGTAAGTTATACAACCTTACCAACTGGGTTCTCAGGTAATAGTTCATACTCTACCTTCTACATGAAGAATTTCTTGATTTCCTTTAGGTTCCTAAGGTTGTTACCTTACCTACCCTTATATCTCTATTTATATTTGGATATATGTAACATGTCTCCTTTAATAAGTTCCTTGAGGTCAGGAACCATTTATTTTTCTGGTTTTATATCCAACACTGTCTGTGGGACATAATTGATACATAGTAAATGTTTATTAATTAATCGATTTATTTAATCTTAATTATTTAAATTATTACATTATTTAAACTTAATTATTTCCATTACAAGTTTCTTAATTAATCATTTAGATTTGTTATAGTTCTACTGTATTTACCCATTCTTATCTTCTACACAATTTAATTCAGTTGAGCAAATATTAATTTATATGCAAAATATTGTGATAGAGACTATAAATAAAATCCCCTGTTCTAGTGAGACTGGTGTCCTTACTGTTTTCCCATTTCATGAAAATCTCATCCCCTCATCTAGGTTTTCACTCATACATTACAGTATTATGAAGTAGAGAGAGCATCTACAACATTTGTTGTTTTTGATCTCCCTTTAAGCGAACATAAATTGTAAGATTATTAGTAAATCATTAGTTGTCTAAAGGTCACATCATCAGAATAGCTTGCAAGAAATTAGAAGACAGAATGAAAACTTTTAGTTGGGATGAGAATTGAATCAGGAAAAAATTTGTGGAAGAGGTTGCAATTGAGCAGTCTTACAGAGAAGGAAACAACCTGAACAAAAAGAAAAATGAAAGAAATAGGTTCCTAATATTCTAGTCTCTCCTTTTTCAGATCTTGATTTTTGTCTCCAGCATGTTAGCAGACACTACTTTTTAATCATCTACAAAAATTATAAGCAATCCATCTGTGTCTTTAGTCAGGGGATAAAAATGTTAAACATATGCCCTGGGCATGCCACTAACGACCTCCTTCCAAGTAGACATTGTATCTTTATGCTATTGTAGACACCCTGCCATTCAACTAGTTATGAAATCTTCTAATTTTTTTGTATTCCCTATATCACTCCATCTTATCCACAAGAATAATATGGAAAACTGAATCAGATTGCTTTGCTAAAATCTAGATGAGTTTTATCTGTGGTATTTCCCTGATCTACCAGTTTCCCAATCCTTCCAGAAATGGAAATAAAAGTTGTCTCATGACTCATAATTGATGAAGCCCAGTTACTTCTTTGTGATCACCATTTTTATTTTGAGATATTACTATGCTCTTTAATAATACTTCGCAAAATCTTGCCAGTAATTGGAAATCAAATTTCTAATATGTACTTTTATTCTCTTTCATATATATATATATATATATATAGCTAGTTGGGAAAAGCATCATTCTCTTTCTGCAGTCCTCTAATACTAAATTCATTCTTCAGTATCTAACTACTTGGCAGTCAGTCCCAATTTCTAATTTCTTAAATAACTTGGATTTCAGTTCACATGAGCATGAATTTATCAAGGCAAGTTAGGTGGTTTTTTTTTGTTTGTTTGTTTGTTTTTTTGGCTACCTTCTTATCTTGGATTTTAACTCCCTTTTATTTTTATTTTTTTAATTTTTATTTAATAGCCTTTTATTTACAGGTTATATGCATGGGTAACTTTACAGCATTAACAATTGCCAAACCTCTTATTCCAATTTTTCACCTCTTACCCTCCACCCCCTCCCCCAGATGGCAGGATAACCAGTAGATTTAACTCCCTTTTAGCCATTTTTGTTCTGTCCTTTCTCATACAGCAGTGCTTTGCTTGGTATATATATATATTTTTAAATCAGAAGGAAAATAAGGTTAAAATAGTTTTCTTTGTCATCTGTTATCACATTCCTATTTACTTGGAACTCATCTGTTCTTTTATTGGTTTTTTTTTCCCAATGTACCTTTAAACAAAACAAACAAATTGTGTGTATATGCATGTGTTTTCTTTAACCTTAGCCAAGACCCTCTGCAATTTTGTTTTATCCTGCTTTTCAGGACTGGTTTCATAATTCACCTTTTAACATTATCTTTCGGCAAAATTGGCTTACCTACCTTTCTTTAAGTTCAATTTGTATTATCCTCACTTTCCTTAGCTTTTATATACTGCCTCCTATACTAGGAACTGTTTCTTTCATTTCTTTTTGTTCAGTTTGTTTTCTTCCCTATAAGATGCAGATCAGGTGCCACCTATTCCATCATTTTTTCCCTGATTCTTCATCCCTAACCCCAACTAAAAATTTTCATTGTCTCCTAATGTCTTGTAAGTTGCTCTGATGATGAGACACTTAGACAATCCATCTTGTGTTGTTTTTATTTGCACACCACTTATTTCTTGCCTGCTAAAATGTAAGGTTTTTTTAGTCTGAGACTATTATAGTTCATCTTTTTATCCTTACTTTCACATACAACACTTTGTGTCAGGTGCTTAACTAGTAAATTTTGATTAAAATTGAATTGAATGTATGCAATTCAGCTGTCTCAATTGATCAGCTTCCCTACATTAAAGCTTAGTTCTTTGTGCCATAGTAAACACAGCCTTAGTGGTAAATATATTCTCAAAAAAGATACACATGGGAAAAAAAGAAATCTATTATATTACAACTTCCTTTTTCATTTTCATTTTGTCTATAGGAGTGTGCATTTAAAAATAGGAATTAATATGGCTATAACATGAAGATATTAAATTTAGTAAAACCTTGCTTAGATCCTGTAGCTCAGAAATGCTAAATAGGATCTTAGCTGCATATTAATCTTAATCCACTATGATATGTGACAGTAGTTGGTTTTTGACTAATCTCCTGAAAGGAAGTTCATTTTTCTTTGATGACTACCACACTATCAGTCTTACATTTAGTTAATATATTTGCTAAGCAATGATACTAATAAATCATATACTCTCAAATTTTGATGTTGGCCATCTATTTTGGTAGTCATGCTAATATGCATATGCTTCCTCAATTTCCTTTTGCCTATTTTAATATACCATACCTGTAGCTATAAGAGAAAGAGAAGTTTTTAAGACCCTTAAAATCATTTAAAAAAACCTTCTTAATATTATGAATGTAATAGCATCAGTCAGTCAGTGGATATTTAATGATGGATTATTTTAATTTGACTCAGATTAATTTAAAGAGACAAGCTGACAGTTCATCAAAACAAGACTTTTAAAAGCAATGTATTCCACTGTAAACATAATATATAATTTTTGATTACTAACTGCAGACATCTGCTTGTGCTCCCTTGTTTGACAAAAAGCAGAGCAACTTATAATTTCGTGATTTACTTTAGTGATGATTTCATCTTTCAAAAGTCAGAGTAATCAACAAGCCGAAATTCTGTTTTTTATTTGATTTTTAGTATTGGAAACTGGTAATCAAAGTAGAAATGATGAACACATTGGAGGGAAGTGACTAATAGCTTCTGGAGTTTTGTAATAAAAATGGAAAGAAAATCTCAGCATAATCTGACATGAACTTAGATATTTTTTGAAAGAAGATTTCAAGAGTTGAGAAGAAAGACAGGTATGATCTAGTGAACAAAAGTGCCACAGGATAGGCTCAGTAAAGAGAGAAGATGCTCAAGAATGAAACTCTTTAGACACAAATGGAAACAATTTCAGTGACAAGAAAAACTGCTATTTGCCTAAAAGGTCTAACCAATGTGCACAGATAACTTACTAATCAGTTTAACATATAGAAATACACATACACTCTTACAAAAAAAATTGAAATAGCTTCATAAGTAATCATGTATTGTTATTTTCTCAAATCCTTCTCAATGTTCTAACCTGTTAAGATTTTCTTAAACTGTATCATGTAATGTGTTGACTATCCTTCCCAGCAAAGTGTCGCTCACAGACTTAATGAGTGTTCTATAAATGATTTTATCCAGTACATCAGTAAAAATTATCCAACTTGTATGTAAATTTCTGGACACTTCTTGCCAAGGTGACATTGAGTCATTAACAACTACTATTTGAGCCCAACTTATTCAGTCAGTCAGTGCAATCAATCTAATTATATTATTGACTAGAAAAGACTTAGAAGGGACATGACAACTAATTTTAAGTAGTTGAAAGGCTGTCTTAAGGAAAAGGTATTAGGTTTTTTTTCTATTTGTCTTCCAGAAGACAGAAATAAACAGGTTCAGTGAATGGAAGTTGCAAAGAGACAAATTTAGACTTGATATTAGGATAAAGCTTCTAATAATTGGAGCTGTTCAAAAATGGTCTATTTTGAAAGGTACTAAGGCCTCCCTTCTTTGACATCTTTCAGGCAGAGACTGGATAACCACTTATTGCTTAATGGAGATTCTTTTCTTATATGAATTGAATTAGGTGGCTGCTGTGAGAAGTCTCTTCCAATTCTCAAATTCTGTAACTTTAAAAAAGATTTATTCCCAAAATACTTCCTAAAGGCTTGAAAGATTTTGTTAGATTGAAATTTTGAAAGATCTTGTTTTCTTACACCAAGCAATGCACTAAGTAAAGTGGAGAACTAAATGGCATATTTAGTTACTTAGCAACAAATCTACGTGTTAAAGGTGTAGATTTCCACCTTATTAAATGTGTGCATATAGTTACTACTTGGGTTAACATTTGTAAAATGTTCTTGTTTAAGTTTGTAGGCCTTGAAATTGCATAACCTAGAACTTGGTCCTAGGGAAACAATAGTTTTCTGACTGCTCTTAGAGGACAGACTCTAGGTGAGTCATTAGTCCTGAAATTAGAAATTAATCAATATCTTCTGATTTTTGACAGTCTTTTTTTTTTTTGCTGTTTTTCCTATATTCTTTTTCTCCTCTGACCATTATTAGAAGGAGTAAGTTTGCAAGGTATAGGGAAGGTAAAAGAGCATGATAAAGGTGAAAGTTTCAGAATTGATTTCATCTTGCAAAATACGTTTCTGAAGATCATGAAGTCTGAGAAAGTAGCTGAATTGGAAATGATGGAGTGAATTCCTAGAAAGCCCTCCTTATATGATGGAGTATCAATAAAGGTGCCTTTATTTCCACCTTTACTCTGTCCCGTCAGAATGAAGGATTGACCCCAGGGGCAGGATGTATTGAAAAGAAGTGAAGAGTTGATTTCATCTTACAGAGTAATGAGTTTCTACAGAATAAGAAGTCCAGGAAATCAGTTGTAAGAGAAATGAATATGATATCCAGTACAATGTTGCGCTAGTCCAGAGGAAAGGAATGTCCAGGTCACGGGCTGTATAAAGCCTGCAAAATTATTTGCTCTGGCCCTGCCAAACGAAGCAAGACGACGACAACCTCTCGTTGCTTGAATTCTTCAGTTTTGTTGGCTGTCCCTCCAGTGGTGTTATAAATATGCAAATGATCCTTGGCAGAAAAAGGGTTTCTCACCCCTGCCCTAGTCAAACAGTTCTGGACATTTTTGATAAGGATATTGACAAATTAAAGAACATTTAAAGAAGAGAAACTAGGACAGGGGAGTATCATATTTTATTAAAAATGTTGAAGGATCTGGAGATGTTTTACCTTAAAAAAAGAGATGGCTTAGGGAAAACTTGATAGCTATAGGAAGAATGATTCTTGACTCTACGGGGAAAAACTAGAAATGATGAGTGGAGGTTGCAAAGAGTCATATATAAGGAAAAAAAAATCATATGAATTAGATATTTCTCAAAGTGAACTGAGCTTTCTCAAAAAGTACTATGTCTCCTCAGTGAAAATCATCTTTTTTTTTTTTTTTTTTTAAATTTATTTAATAGCCTTTTATTTACAGGTTATATGCATGGGTAATTTTACAGCATTAACAATTGCCAAACCTCTTGTTCCAATTTTTCACCTCTTACCTCCCCACTCCCTCCCCCAGATGGCAGGATGACCAGTAGATGTTAAATATATTAAAATATAAATTAGATACACAATAAGTATACATGACCAAATCGTTATTTTGCTGTACAAAAAGAATCAGACTCTGAAATATTGTACAGTTAGCTTGTGAAGGAAATAAAAAATGCAGGTAGGCATAAATATAGGGATTGGGAGTTCAATGTAATGGTTTTTAGTCATCACCCAGAGTTCTTTCTCTGGGCATAGCTGGTTCAATTCATTACTGCTCCATTGGAAATGATTTGGTTGATCTCGTTGCTGAGGATGGCCAGGTCCATCAGAACTGGTCATCATATAGTATTGTTGTTGAAGTATATAATGATCTCCTGGTCCTGCTCATTTCACTCAGCATCAGTTCGTGTAAGTCTCTCCAGGCCTTTCTGAAATCATCCTGTTGGTCATTTCTTACAGAACAATAATATTCCATAATATTCATATACCACAATTTATTCAGCCATTCTCCAACTGATGGACATCCATTCAGTTTCCAGTTTCTAGCCACTACAAAAAGGGCTGCCACAAACATTCGTGCACATACAGGTCCCTTTCCCTTCTTTATAATCTCTTTGGGATATAAGCCCAGTAGTAACACTGCTGGATCAAAGGGTATGCACAGTTTGATAACTTTTTGAGCATAGTTCCAAACTACTCTCCAGAATGGTTGGATTCATTCACAACTCCACCAACAATGCATCAGTGTCCCAGTTTTCCCGCATCCCCTCCAACAATCATCATTATTTTTTCCTGTCATCTTAGCCAATCTGACAGGTGTGTGGTGGTATCTTAGAGTTGTCTTAATTTGCATTTCTCTGATTAATAATGACTTGGAGCATCTTTTCATATGACTAGAAATAGTTTCAATTTCTTCATCTGAGAATTGTCTGTTCATATCCTTTGACCATTTTTCAATTGGAGAACTCAGTGAAAATCTTCAAGCAAGGGTATTGATAGAATGTAAAACAAACTATTTCAGGACAGAGAGTGTTTGATTTTTGTCACTATCATCATCGCTTAGGACATTGTAAATACTTTATTAAATGCTTGTTGATTATTCTTATAGAAGAGTTCCTTAAATATGAGTTAAACTGAATGGATTGTGAAATCCCTTATATGTTGAAAGTAAAACTTTAATATATAATCACTTATTCATTTATGATTGTCGGATATTTATCAGTTTTTCACAGTGCCTTTAAAATATATTTCTGTAGGTTGTATCTGAACATTAGCTCACAGTCTCTACTGGCAACCTGTGCTATATAGTAATGCTAAAGATCAAATACTATCAAATTATTTTGTAAGGAAGGAAGTAACAACAGCATGAATTATATAGCTTATCATGGTAACAGTAGAAAGCACAAAATTCAGAGTCAAAGGACCATCTTTCAGTCCTCTTGCTACCTCTTCTGATCTGTGAAACCATAAACAAGTCATTCTCTCTGTGTTTCAGTTTTTCTCATTTGTAGGGCAATGGTAATAACAGCTATATTACCAATTTCACATAATTTTGTAAGAATAAAATAAAATCGACTATAAAATTGCATTGTAATCTGCAAGGCATTATAAAAATGTAAATTGCTATTATTAATAATAACTTAGTTATTATTGCTTTCAATAAGGCCATATTCCTTTCCTAGCAAAATCACTCCATGAAGGTATGAAATACCAAATTTGTGAAAATTTTTGCAGGTACTTTTTCACAGATGGTATTAAAATCACAATTTAACATTTTGCTGCTATCCCTTGCTGCTTTCATTTGACTTTTAGATGTGACACATACTATTGTAAAAAAAAAAATATATATATATATATATAAAATATGTGAATATGTATGTGCAATATATACTTTATATCACTGTTTCTGGTATGATACATAACTTCCTAAAGTTTCAAATAACTATTTAATTGGATTCTTTTTTGCTTTGTCAAAATATCTGATTAGCAGCTTTTTCCTAAATTTTTCAAAGCAAATTATATATTAATGATCTTTCTGAAAGCCTTTCTATTTCTATAAATAGTATCCATATATAATTTATTTCTTTCTCAAATGTAACCTCTTTCCCCCTTTTATTTTTGCTCTATTTACTTAAGATCTATCTAGAGTCAACATGGAGCCTAAATTTTCCTAATGTGAATAATATTTACTGTTAATTGTCATGTGGAAAAGGCATATTTTTATTCCTTCAGTAGGATCTATTTTTAGTATTTTCCCAAATCCATCCCTTATTTGTATTGTTTCAAACATTGCTTACTCCTTATACAAATATCACATCACTTTAACTGGTAAGATCATATACACTTCACATTTGAAAATGATACCCCAATGAAGAAAAAAATCCAGTACTACTTTGGACCAAAAGTCCTGTGGACTTCACACAGGTTTGAATCACATAGAATGAAAGGCAGCAAGTATTTTGCAGTATTTTATTGAACAGAGCACTGAGTCCAAAGGCCATGCAGAAATAGCTTGGCTGTAAACTTAAGTTGGTCCAATATCAGTAATTCATTCCACAGCCTCTCATATCACTTTTATTTTGTGCCAGTTGTCTGTATAGTCGATATTTTTTTTTTTTTGTTTTGTTTTGTTTTGTTTTTCCAACAGCATGTAAAAAAAAGAAAAAAAACATTCAGGTAACACCAAAGGATTTTGTAAAATCACCTTTGTATAATTTAGCAGTTAGTTTACCATAAACCATTTGAGTTAGAACTGGCATTTTTTTTTTTTTTTTTAGCATAGATCTAAACTACAGTTTGTTACACATTAATATTCTTAAGTACAAGCAAGAAGATTTACATGCACTTGGATTTTTTTTTTTTTTTTTACAAATGACATTTTAATGTTTCTCTTCTTTCTCTTTCATCTGACCGTCCAAGAAAGATATCCATCAGCTACACAAATAGCCAGGAAAAGTTGGTGGATAGAGGGGGTCACTGGGATCAATTAATATTACATGAATATGCAATATCATTTGTTTTGCCCATTGTCCAAAACCAATCTTGAATTTCATTTTGCCCATATTATATTCTCTCAGTGTCCTTAATCGGTACTGCTGCAAAAAACAGTAATTTAACCCATAATGTTTTTTTTTTTCCTTTTTCTTAACAGGCATTTGTTACATGACAAATGTGTTAAGACTATATGATTGGTTGATTATTGGAACAGCACTGTTAGCAGAATGCCCTGAAATTTTTAGCTACAATACCCTTCAGTTTATTATCCATCCACATAACATTTATTTTTCTTATATCCTCAAAAGAAGTTTTTTTAAATACTTGAAGATAATCATTAAGGAGGCTTGCACCTACTTAGTTTACAGTTTTTATAATGGTCAATTGTTACAGTATCTATTGTATTTCAGTGTTGCATGCATGTGTATGCTTCTTATCAAAGCTGTTAGAGGCTAGAAAGTGAATTTAGTAGTAGGGGTTTTCTCAGCTGCTGAAAAATACAAATTTCATTTTTCTAGGTATTTTCTTCAGATATTTGGAAGTTTTACTACATCCACTAGATAAGATTACCACAGAAATTATCAAAGACATGTATATTATGTTCCTTATTGAGCTTTTAAAAGATATTTTATTCATTTTTATTTTTGTTTGATTTGTTTAGTGCCATACCTTGAAATCATAGGTTCAGGATCATAGATGGAGAGCTGAAAAGAAAGTTAGTGATCATATAGTCCATCTCCTCATTTGTCATGTGGAAAAAGCATTCTCAAAGAGGTAAAGAGCCTTGACCAAGATCACATAGCTAGTAAATAACAGAGCCAAGATATGAATCTGGATCCTCTGAAAACAGCCACCACTAAAAACATATTTGGCTTCTAAATATTATTTCCCTGGTCATAAATCTGCAGGTATTTCTTGTTATTTGTATCATTTCCTATTTGTATCATTATTTCTCATACCTTTCTATAAAACTTTACCAAGTGAGCCGCATAAACTTAAAATCCTGATTTCTCTTTTTTCTTCTGCCCATCACACTTGACACAACTTTTCTGTTATTTTGATTCTTCCCTTCTGAACTGCTACTTTGAATCTGTGGGGTACAAAATTAGAAAATGAAGTGTTTTTAACAAATCACGATGTAGTTTTGATTAGGGAAATATCCTCTAGAATTCTTAACAGCATTCAAGTCTTTCCACAATCTGTAGTTTAAGTGAGAAATAAAGGAGGTGATAGCTGTGTGAACAGAGAGAAGAGATCAGATAAATAGTTGTTGAGGTAGAAATACCAGGATTTGACAACTGATATAAAACATTCCTTAGTCTCTTTTGTTGGATCCTTCATATCACTCCCTCTAATCATAGGTTTCCCACATGACTGTCTTGGGCTCTTTTCTCTTCTCCCTCTTTACTACTACTGCATTTGGTGATCTCATCAGCTCCCATAGATTTAATTACCATATCTGTATTGACTATTCTCATATTTACCTGCTCTAAATCCTGCTCTAATCTCTCCCTTGATCTTCAGTCACATATCACCAGCTGCCACTTGTGAAGCTCAAATTGGCTGTCCACTAAGAATTTAAAAACAACTCAGATCTTTTCCCCTAATCTTCATCTCCTCAAATTATTTTTGAGAGTAACACCATCCTGCCAGCCTCCCAACCTAAGTATCATTCTTTATTCTCTTATCCCTCATCCCAGGCTTATTGATTTCACTTTTGTAACGTTTCTCTCACATGCCCCCTTATCTCCTGACACTTCCTCTTCTTTAGTCCAGGTCCTCATCATCTTACCCCTATTGTATAATGGCTTAAGGCTCTCTTCATTCAAATTCCTTCTTTCTCTCCTGCACTGGATTGTAAATTCCTTGATCAGGAACTGTTTGCCTCTTTTTATATCCCCAGAACTTGGTACATTGTCTGTCTTACGTTAGTCATCTAATAAATATTTATTACTTGACTGATATGAAATTAAGGAGGAGAGAATAATGCTGAGGTGATGAACCTGGGTCACTGGAAAAATGATGGTGCCCTCAACATTAAAGGAGAAGTTAGAACAATGCTTTCTGGATTTTCTGAGAAAATAATGAGTTCATTTTGCATATGATGAATTTGAAATATTTCCAGGATACTCACTGGAAATTTTCAATAGGCAATTTGTGGTATGGGATGTGGGGAGGGAGAATGGTTGAATATAGAAATGCAATCAAATGAGAAATTAAAAGAAGACCCAAGACAGAGCCTTGGAGTATATCCATAGTTAATGACTAAGTAGTGATTGAATATCTTACAAAGAAAATTAAGAAGAAACAGTCAAATTGTTAGAAGGAAATTTAAAAAATTAAAAAAATAACAATGCTACAAAAACCTTGGACATGAGAGTATCCAAGAGAGCATAATCAGTAGCATCCAATGGCTGTACAAGGTCTAGATGGATGGGTATTAAGAAAAGGCTGAGATTTGGCAAATCATTGAAAATTGGTAACTTTGGAGAGAGCACTTTCAACTGAATAGTTGAATTGGAAACCAGATTGCAGAGAATTTACAAGAGGAGATACCACTATAGATGGATTTTTTAAGGAAGTTTAGTTGCAAATAGATGAAGAGATATAAATAAGATTATGGAGTGGGAGGAGGCATGTTTTGTTTTGAGGATAGTAGAGCTGGACCTTTTTGTAGGCATCAGTAAGAAAATTAGTAAACAGAGAAAAATTGAAAACTAGAGAGACAGAGGGAGTAATCTTTTTGGAGAAAATGAAAGGAAATACCATCCCTTTGTCAAGAATTGACAATGGAGCTCTCAGTGAATGGTCTTATTTCTTTTAGTCAAATATGAATAGAGGCCTTCAGCTAGGAGGGTCAAGTGAGAGAAGAGGAAGATTGTAGAAGAAAAGAGAAGGGAGGAGTTGCTGATGCTGTGAAGTCTGAGCAGGTTTTCTCTTATTTGGTTGTTAAAGCATTAATAAAAACAAAGCAATATTTAACATATTTAGTACCTTCAGCACCTGTTAAATTTCTCAAAATTAGCCATTACTTTTGGAGACTTAAAAAAATAGTAGTGATTGAATATCTTATATTCGCAATATAAAAATACTAAAATACATGTATTAGTGGTTTTAAATTAATGGTATCATCTTCACATTTAATGGACAAGAAAATGTTCCAAATTATATTTTAAAGGTTTTGTTTTCTTAATGGATTATAATTTAAAATTATTCTACAGTGATTTTACAACTTCTGGTAAATATAAATACATTCTCTGATAAAGTTCTGCAATTTTCATTTAAAAAAAAATTCCAAATAAAATCCTTTCACTGGAAAAAGATTTGAAGTTTTTTCTTCTAAAAAGATGGACATAAACTAGATAAATGTGGGCAAAATTTAAAGCCTTTTTACCCTCTTGTCCTAGTTTTGCTCTCTGAAACTAAACAGTTTAATCCTACATGATAGCCTTTCTAATATTTTAAGACATCCGTTTCTCTACCCATTTCTTCTTTTTCAAGATAAGTTTCCTCAACTCTTTTAAATATTTTTCATAAGATTTGCCACTTCACCATCCTAGTTGCTTTTTCTGGAAGTTCTCTAGTTGGGTAGACAGTGTTAGAAGATATAGGAAGCCATCTAAATCAACCTAGACCTGATGGAGACTTTCTTCTGCAGAAATTCCCAAAAGATGCCTGTATATTTCTTAAGATTAGTATCCTACCACAACATAGCATTTGCACTCTTTCTGTTGTTTGCTTGCATTTTTGTTTTTTTTCCGCAGGTTATTTTTTACCTTCTTCTAAATCCAATTTTTCTTGTGCAAGAAGATAACTGTATAAATATGTATACATATTAACATATACTTTAACATGTTTAACTTGTATGGGACTGTCTGCCATCTAGGGGAGGAGGTGAAGGTAAGAAGGGAAAAGTTGGAAGAGAAGTTTTTGCAAGGGTCAATATTGAAAAATTACCCATGCATATGTTTTGTCAATAAAAAGCTATTAAGAAGGGGGAAAAAAAGATTAGTACCCTAGACCAGGGCTTCTTAAACTTTTTCCGTCGTGATCCCTTTTCATATGGGAATATGTTATATAAAATAGATATTCAAATTAAACATTTATTGATAATAAATTATAATTTTGCAACTCCACATTTAGTTATGAGATACTGTATGGGGTCATGACACCCACAGTTTAAGAAGTTTTGCCTTAGATAATAATGATATCTAGTATTTACATGGTACTCTTAGGTGTGCTAAGATATTATATGTTATATAATTTGGTTCTCATAACCCTCTAAGGGTAAGACTAAATGCAGTCCACCAAATGTAGTATATTGGGACTGTTGCAATCCTCCCTGAGTCTGTATTTCATATTTCTTTTAGTACAATGAAGTTTTTATTTCTGGCATTCATGCTACAACATTATTAATGACTCATTGAATTTGCAATACTCTCAAACTGCCAAGTATTTATTTATTTTCTTTCTGTTGTTTTTTTCCCTAATCTGTTTTTATTGGAAAGGAAATATATGTAAAATGTGTATCAGAAAATTAACCAAATATATCCATGAAATTAATTCTCATTCTCTCTTTCTCATTCTTTCTCTCTCTCTCTCTCTCTCTCTCTCTCTCTCTCTCTCTCTCTCTCTCTCTCTCTCTCTCTCTCTCTCTCTCTCTCTCTCTCTCTCTCTCCTCCCCCTCCCTCTCCCCCTCCCCCTCAGTATATGCAATATTTACAAGTTAAGATTCTCCAGAATTAGGGAAGTGAGGTGATACAGTGGATAAAGCACAAGATCTGAGTTCAAATTCAGCCTCATATAAGTAATAGTTGTGTGACCCTGGATAAGTCACTTAACCCCATTGCTTCCATCTCACCCCCCTAAACAAGATTGTCCAGAATCACCTCACAATGTCCTCTTGTGATAATACCATGTTCTAGCCTCTCCAGGAATGTTAGCTCACATCTCCTTTGAAAGGACAGCTAGGTGATATAGTACCTGGAGTACTAGGTCTGGAATTATAAAGACCTGAGTTCAAATCTAACCTTAAACACAGATATATGATTCTAAATAAGTCACTTAACTTCTGTTTGCCTCAGTTTCCTCCCCTCTAAAATGAAAATAATACCAACTCTCTCCTGAGATTGTTGTGAGGGATCAAAAAAATATAATTGTAAAGCACTTAGTATAATACCTGGCATATAAGTATTATATAAGTATTAGCTATTATTATACTGCAGTGATTTAACCCTGTTTGTCTAAATTTCCTCATTTGTAAATGAGCTGGAGAAAAAAATGACAAACCATTCCAATGGCTTTGCCAAGAAAGCTTCAAATGGGATCATCAAGAGTAGAACATTTAAATGAAAAACAAATGAACTCAACTCCCCTTCTCTTGCAATCTCTGATGCAACCAGCCTCATTTCTGTTCTTCATACATAATAGTCCATTTCCCAGTCTCTCTACCTTTGTACTGGCCACTGTCCTTGCCTAGAATTATTTTCCTTTCTCCTGTCAGCCTTCTAGAATCCCTTCCCCTTCAAAATACAATTTCACCAGCACTTTTGTCATAAAGTCTTTCCTGATGCCCACCTTCTGGACCCCAACTGCTTTTACTCTCTTTTCTGTTTATTCAGTATATACCTATATTTAGATTTGTCTTCTCTGTTAGAATGACATATCCTTAAGAGTAGAGATTATTTCTTTCGTTATATTTGTAATCGAAGCATTTTGTACAATTTCTGATACATAGGCTTGTAACATTGATTAATTGATTTGATTGATATGCAGTTTTGGTAAGTATCTTTTTTTTTTTTTTTTCCTGAGGCAGTTGGACTGAAGTGACTTGCCCAGAATTGCACAGCTAGGAAGTGTTAAGTGTCTGAGTCTAGATTTGAACTCGGGTCCTCATGACTTCAGGGCTAATGGTCTATCCACTATGCCACCTAGCTGCCCCTGATGTAAAAACTTTAATGATTATTTTTCAGTATGTCCATTTTTCTCAGCAACATGTTTCTGGGATGAAAGGGAAAAAAGGTGCTATCAGATCATACTCTATCCCCTAGCTGAATACTACTTGGTTATGTGTTATACTAGCCATATAGTAATTCAATTCAGAACATCATAGGAAGGTGATGGTTAGAAAGAGGTTTTTCCAAGGAAATGAAAATTGAGGTAGGGTCCGTAACAGGCTGGTTCTTCTTGTGACATGTTGATTCTTCCCCCTGCAAATTTTCATTAGTTTTTGACTAATTTAAAGGGGCACAGAACTCCCAGATCTTTTCCATATACATTGCTACTTCATTTTTGTTCAATAAATAAAGATATTGAGGTATCACTTTGGTATATAAAAGATAACTCATGAAAATCAAGGCTGGCCTCTCCCTTAATTTCCTTATTTAAGTGATAAAACTCTGAGAAATCCAGCAAATGCTTTAGTTCAAAGCAGATGTCTTTCTACATTTAGCAAAAAAAAAAAAAAAAAAAAAAAAAGTCTATTATTTATCACATAGCATAACTTAGACACTTAAAATTAATCCAATTAACCCAATCAGCTGACATGCTGTATTAAATGCAGTCTTTTCAGGCATGTGTGTATTACCTCATCTTCCTTAAACCTTTTGTTTTAGAATTCTAAAATTCACATGTCATAATTGTATGTAAACATTTAAACTAAGTACTTTCTTATTTTGTTTATTTTTAATTTTTTCTAGTACTGGAGAAAATGAAAATGAGTTGTGCTGAAATGTCAAGAGATTTCACTTATTAAAAAAGAAAACTATCTTAGAAGACACGTAGAGGATGTGAAGACTTGGATAACAGCTGATGGAAAAGAAAACTTCATCTTTGAGTTACTGTGGTCTCTGAAATGTCAGGAGCTTGAATATAGTTTCCTGGAAAACCATTGTTTTGAGTATTGCAGAAGATTTTGTCTTGAAACACTCTGTATATTTATTTTCAAGTGTACACATTGTTAATAAGAGAAATAAGTTTCACTGTTTATAATCTATTGTTAACTTTCAAAGGAATTATGTGGCCTATGTAGAACTTGTTAGTTGTAAGGGCCTGGGAGGGTCCACTGCCACCTTCACTTCATTAAAACCTTCCAAATTATGGGATGAATTGATTATGTTTCATTTTTGTTTGATTGGAGGTTGGGTGGGGTGAAAAATGTACATCTTTAACGGGAAAAGGTAAATTTTTTATTTTATTTTGCACCTAAAATTAGTATTTCATAATTTATGAATGACTCTCCCATCAGGAAATGTTGTCATTTGGAAAATACAATCATTTCCTTCTACTTATAAATAACTATTTTGAAAATATAGATCATTGGTCAGATAAGTTGTAAGTATGTAAAGTAGAAGAGAAAAAAATAATTTAACTGGTTAACCTAATGGCAATATTGTAGTAGTTTTCAGTATTGACCTTGAAATATTTTTATGTATAAATATAAACATACATTCTGTGATTTCATTAAAGTCTTTTTTTTTTTGACAAATTTTGCATCTATATGCTCTCTCAGTTGTAGCTTTCTTGGTACTTGTGAAATGGAGTTATGGTTTCTCATAGATTTAAGTTTAAATCAGGTCTTTCATATTTTAATGCTATATGCAGCATGATATGGTATCCAGCGACTGGATTCAGATTTCTGGCTCTTGATAATTGCCTTAGTTTTTGATAAAATGAGGTCATTAATATACTGCTTTTTTAAATCTAAAAGAGTTACTTAAGGTGACTAATTCATAATCTTCCAGCCATACTCATACTCATACAGATCTCATATAGATAAAACAAAATAATTGTGTGCACATAAGTTCATATTTCTAAAGTTGACACATGATCATGGCTTATTTCTGAAGGAAAATCATGACACCATATATTTGATGCTTGATAAATATTAATTAAAGCAACCTTCTGAAAAGTCTAGATAACAGAGCTCAGATAACAGTGGTTCAGTGACAATGCCTGTGATTCACAGAATTTCAGTCCTATTAAAAGCTCTTAAAAGCTGTCTGATCCCTCCCTATTAGTTTTGTTGATAATGGATTTGAAATTGGAAAAGAATTGTAGAATTTACGGAAGGAAGTGACCTGAAGTGCTTCAAGAAGTAATCAACTTCCCCAAGATCACAGAACTTGTTAGAGACATTCTGATCATATCACTCTCCTGGTCAATAATCTTCATTCATACCTAAGATCAAATAGCAATCCTCCCTGACATCTAAAGTTCTTTACAATCTAGCCATAACCCACTTTTAGTTTTATCATACATTTCTACCTATTATATAATCTGTGATCCAGTCTAGTTGGACCTTGCTAATTTTATCACGGAACACCCTTTTTTTTTCTTCTTTCTATCTTCCTTATTGCTAAGGGAGGGGAAGTAACCTCACATCACCTCAAGAGTTCACTTCAAGCCCTTGCAAAAATTGGCAACTTCACATCTTGTTAGATCTGTGCAAGGGGAAATAACATAAGGTAGTAACAAAACATGCCTCCTTGGTCAGCTGTGGGCCCTAGACCCGCCTTATCAAAAGGGCAGAATTTGGAAATGCCCCAGAGAGTAAAATGTCTATTTTCTGTTGGTTACCTTACCACAAGAGCCAATCAGGAGCCTGCAGTGGACCAAAGTCTTGATTCCTAGATAACTGTGTGTTCACTGGCTAACCTTGCTGAGCTGTGATACCCACTCCTATAAAACATCCCCCTTTCTGTGTCTTACCTATTTATGGAAAAGATTGTCCATTTTTTCCCCAGCCCCTCTCTAAACCTCCACTTTGTAGATCTCCCCTCCCTCTCCTTGGCTTGGGGCTTTTTCCTTTACAAAAAAACAAAAAATTTTCATCTTTCTACTCAGCTTGAATTCTGCATTTGGAAGATTGGGCTTTACCTAGGTGACATCTTCATATGTGATACTTTTTTTTTTTTTCTGTTGCTCCCTCCTGGATCTAAGAGTGTACAGTTTAGTAGCCCTTTAGGCATAACTCTCCAGAATTAGCCAGATCAGTTCACAACTCCACCAGCAATGCATTAGTATTCATTTTCCCACATCTCCAACATTTATATCTTCTTCTGTCATCTTAGCCAATCTGAGAGGTATGAGATGGTACTTCAGAAACAAGTTCTTTCAGTATTTTAGCATGTAATTCATCTGGGTTAAGTAATTTGAAATCTTTCTGGGTAGCTCTATGTTTTCTTTTTAGTTATCTTAAGTATCAACTTCATATTTATCATTTTTATTCTCCCTGTCCAAAGCTCATAAGAATATAGAAACGGAATAAAACTTGAGTAACTTCATCATCAGACATTTTTGTCTTGTCATCTTTTCTTTGATTCTTTGATCCAATGTTGCTTTAAAAAGCAACACTCCATTTTGTTACCATTAGCTTCCTTTGCCAACCTTAGCTGTAAAAATTCTGACATTTTTCTCACAGCTTTTTTTTCATCCTTAGTTACATTCCCTCTTTCCATTTTATATGTGTGTTTATAAAACTAAATTGGTTGGTGAGATTCTGGTGCATTCAATAGGTCTCTTTGCACAATTCTTGTTCTTTTATCAGGATTCTTTTTGTCTGTGTAGAGAATTTCATTCTTTAGAATAGAGGTGGGGAACATCTGGTCTACAGATTATATAAGGCCTATGAAATCATTTGCTAAGGCAACCACAGACGATGATGAGCTGAAGGCTAGGTACAACCTCCCACTGCTTGAATTATATAAGTTGATAATTTTGTATGGCCTATGTATGATGTTATAAATATCCAAATGATCCATGGCAAAAAAAAAAAAGGTTCCATACTCCTGCTTTAGAACTTCTTTAGCCTTTTGAACAGACTATATTATATCCATAGAATATTAATCTATACAATCTTACCTATTCTTTCTCTAACCTTCTGATCTCTTTTCCTCAAAACTAGGACATTTCAGATTGTTTCCAGCTTTCCTTTTCTCCATCGTAAATTCTCAGAAGGATTAATTACTGGCTTACTAGGTTACTATCATTTTTATTCCAGTAACCAATTTCTCCTGAATGGTGAAAATCAGATATAGAATAATATTTCCTCATGGTTTCTCTAACTTTTGAAGGATGAAATTGTCATTATGGCAAATCAAGGAATTATAGCTGCTCAGCTTAGATGTTGTCTAGATACCCTTATGGCTCTAAAGGCCTATGATCCTTATTTCTGATTTATTTCTTTAAAAATTGAATTTCTGTATTGGAATAGAAAACTTTAAAAAAATATTCACAGTTTAGAAAAATACTCAGACTTTGAATGATGAATGAATGAAAAAGTATGTATTGGCCAGCTAGGTGGCCAGTGCATAGAGCACCAACCCTGAAATCAGGAGGACCTGAGTTCAAATGTGGGCTCAGACACTTAACACTTCCTAGTATGACCTTGGGCAAGTCACTTAACCTCAATTGCCTCGGGGGGGGGGAGGGGAATATGTATTAAGTGCTAATCAGTGAAGCACCAAGGATTCAAAAAAAAAAAAAAAAAGACAATTTAGAGAAGACAATAGATGTCTTTATAAGTTCAGCTGCTAACATAATGAAAGGTTTGAAGTTCCCAAGTGTTCAGCAAGGCTGAGGAATCCTCAAGGACTTATCACAGTGTCTGCCTTACAAAAATAAACCAATCAGAGAGAGTATTCTGAGTTTTTTTGACAAGGGTGGGGATGTAGGGCTCGGTGTCAGGCCAGAAACAGGAAAGGAATGATTAACAGAAAAATTGGAAATGGGTTATAAGATAGATGAGGGAGAAGACATTCTTGTTCGGTTCTAACTAGAGCTTGGACCCTCCAAGTATCTTTTGTGGAGTCTGTGGTGTCCTACAGTGAGGAAGAAAGAAGTCAAGTCCTGCTTGGTATCAGCTTTGACTGACTTTCTAGCTTTTCATTATGGAATGAAGAGTGTGGGTGCCAAAACTTTATATACGGAATTATATTCCCATAACCCTTAGAATTCAAGTTATATATTCTAGAGTAGGGGTTCTCAAACTTTTGTTTTCAGGATCTTTATCCTATTAAAAATTATTGAGTATCTCTCCAAAGTGTTTTTGTTTATCTGGATTATATTTATAGACATTTACCATATTGGAAATAAAAACTATTTTTGAATTTGTAGACCCTCTAAAAGGGTTTCAGAGATTCCCAGGATTCTCTAGACCATACTTTGAGAACCACTGTTCTAGAGAGAGCAATAATTAATTAATTTATTTGTTTATTTTTTTGCTGAGGCAATTGGGGTTAAGTGACTTGCCCAGGGTCATACAGCTAGAAAGTGTTAGGTGTCTGAGATCACATTTGAACTCAGGTCCTCCTGACAACAGGGCTGGTGCTCTATGCACTGTGCCACTTAGCTGCTCCGAGATCAATATATATATTTTTTAATCCCCATACACACCAAAAAAAAGTTTGTAAAAACACTTTTTTATAGTTACAATTATTAAAAAATAAAACTATGTACTCATTAGCTGAATCACTAAATACGTTATGGAATAGTGTCATTCTTTCAGAAATGATATATATAATGAATAAAGAGGACAGAATGACCCAAATAAATAAATAAAGGATACTGCAGCACAAATTCTAAAACTAATTATCTTACACCAAAGCTCCAAGCTGACTGGGTGACCAGAACCTGGCTGCCACATTTCCCCTCAGAATTCTGGGCTTAAGCTTTTAAGTTCATAGGCCCCTGACAATTTACTTCTTTATTGATTATGTTAGTATCAATTGTATCAATCATGCAAAGAATAAAACAATTCCACTATACCATATTGCTTCCAAGAATATTGCTATTTCCAATATGTTAGAAAAAGAAGCAGTATATAAAATAACATTACAAAATACAGTTACTGAGGTGGTAACTTTAACTGTGGTGGTAAAGAAGCATTGGTATGAAACATCACCCAAAAAGTATGAAACACACTCTTTTGCCAGTATATAATGAGTCCAGAGTGGACTAATGTTCAGAGAACCTTGTATGCCAAGTCCAATTTACTGGAAGTACCTTTCTCCCTTTTGTGGAGTGTTTGGGAAGTTCCTCATAAGTCTAATATCTCTCCCCTGTTGGACTGTCTGTATTAAGTCTGTCTAGTTTGTTTCTAGTTGTCTAGGAATCATCTTAGCTTTTTCAGAGATGGTACCAGAACTATTTTCTCCCCTTCCCTCTCATGCTTCCCAGCAATTCTTTCTTAGGGACCTACCTAGAAGGACTCTCCTTTATGCTTTCAGACACAAAAAATCCTATCTAAACTACCTTCTTGATTTTATAAAAGCCTTTTAGAGCATCAACTAATGTTTCATCCATTGATTATCAAGAAATTCTTAATTAATCAAAGACACTTAGTCTAAAACTGTTCACTGATTGATTGAGGGCAGGTCTTTTATCACTTGCTTCTAGTGAGAGGGGGTGATTTGATTTTCTTACTCAATATATAAATCGACCAGGAAAACAAAATTACTATAATGCAACTGAAAGAACAACAAAAGAGCAAGAAGTTGGGAGATTATAATGATCATGCTTGACCCAAAAGAAGAGATATGAGAGGTAACTTTCCTTCTTTTCAGTGGTCAGGAATTCTATATGTAGAATCACTACATGTAATTTCAGAATTGATTCTTATATTTCTTTTGCCAAACTTTTTGTTTTTACTTCCCTTTTTTCTTCTTGCAAGAGATAAATTTTTGGGTAGGGAAGACAGAGGGACACATTGGAAATGCAGAGGATTTAAAAACAAAAAATTATTAAGTATCTACCATGTGAGAAGTACTGTATAAATATACATGCAAAGAATAAAACAATTCCACTATACCGTATTGTCTCCAAGATTATTGCCATTTCTAATATGTTAGAATAAGAAGCAACATATAAAATACCATCCAAAACACATATAGCTGAGAAAAAAGATGGGCCTTATATCATGTAATAAGATTGAGGCATACTAGATGAACAGCATATGTGTTTTTAATGAACCTTATTGTTTGTCAAAAGGCATTAAAATAATTAGAGGAATTTACTGCAATCATTCTGCCAAAGATTTGTTTAAAATTCAAGTTTTTCAAAGCACGAAGTATGTAGAGATATGAATAAGAATGAGAATGCACCTGTGCTGTTGGAGGAAGTATTCCTTCCAGTGAGATCCCTAATTTGTTGAAGTACTGAAATAAATTCAATCATGTTCTCATAAGGTATTTAGATTTGTTCCCAGCCCCATCCCCATTAAAGGAGGCAATGAAAATTCCTGAGAAACTGGATAGATGGTTTTTTGCTATTATAATGCTAGATATGAACAGCCCCTAAATTGTAATTTTCACTATTTCCAAGTTTTCCTAAAGTATTTTTCATGTAAAAAAATTATCACTTATCATTGTAAATGAAAAATTAGGGCACTTGATATATAACTTGTTTTCCTAAGCCTGAAATAACTTGTCTCGTGTAACAAGATGATTTATTGCAATGTAATATTTTTAGTTTTTAATCATCAGCTATATATTGAGCACCTGCTGTGTGCCTGCCACAGTGCTGTTGAGTTCCAAACTGAGTGCTGAAATAACGGAGGCTCCATCATTTAAATCTGACATAGACGTATTTTTAGAATTCCTAGATCTCATTCTAAAGGGTGACTGAACTAATTTTTCCACGATTTTCACATACTGGAGCAGTAATGGATTAAAGTAAATAGTTTGCCAAGATGACCAGAGGTCCATGGTGTCATAGATTTAGAGTCAAAAAAAGAATTTAGATGTCATATATTCAAATACCTCCATTTTACAAAAAAGAAAAATGAGTCAGGATTTGAAATTTTTTGACTCTAAATTCAGTGTTCTTTCCATTGTGCCACAGATAGCATTGCATCTACATTATTTTTCCCCAGAGAAATAAATAATTGTCTAAAAAATCTTTTGATGTTCCTATTTGATCATTAAGTAAAATGTCAGCTAACTAGAATTCTAAAAATTTCAATTATTTCTAAGTCAGAGGATACCAAATTAAGTACCAAAATATGAATCTTCATTAAAATGTACCACATGGGTACTTGTATTGAGAACATTGTTGGGAATTGGGAACAACTGGGAATTGTATTGAGGTAGCTCAAAGCTACTCCAGGTGTAAGGAAATCTCTGGGTAAGTATACACTAGAAACAAGATTTACAAGCTCCCACCAAAGTATATACTTTACCAGCAGGCCAGAGGGCACATCATTTCCAAATAAAATGGCATTTAATTAAACAGTATAGCAAATGTCAACCTCAGAGTTCTGAGAAAAATTATTAGGTTGTATGTGTGCTTCATTTCTCTCAAGCTAGCAGTATATATGGAGAGCTGCAGTTAGAACTGAACTCATCTGGGATTTAGGTAGCAAGGATTATAAAAAGATCACAAGGCTGGGGAGGGATGATTGTATAGTGGCCCAAACAGGTACTGGCATGATTTCTTAGGTTCAACTTCCATTAACCAGAGAACAGGGTCATTTCATAGAAATCCTAAGACACCTTAGGGCACAGAACAAGGATGTGGGTTGGAATGGTAAGTTTCCAGGGACCCTGGACAAGGATGTTAGTACAAGAGTTCTGTCTGTTAGGGGCTGGTATGAGCCAGATCCTGTGGTTGCTTGTACACAGAGAAGCTTCCATGTCTAACTGATGGACATTGCAAAGGCTCTCCAATGTCAACCTTGAGAAATCCTTAATCTGCCTCTTGATTGGCAGATTCTGATTCCCAGGTCACTTCAATTTCTGCTCAAAAATAAGGGAGCTCATGCAAATCAAGGTATTTAGTAATGATTTATTTAGTTAAGTCATTCATCATTTCCTTTTCACACAAAGTGAAAAAGAAAAGTTCTTCCTATATACAAAGTCTACACCTTTCTAAAGGTACCATGAAAGGAGGAACCTATGCAGAGAGTCTCCCCTTGCCTCAAACTGCTAGTACTTCCTCCCTGAAATTACCTTGTATTTAATTAGATATTCTAAGAACATGTATGGTAAGAATCATGGAGAGTTGCCTGAGAGCCAATAAAACCTGAGTTCAAGTACTGCCTGTGACACATACAGTCTATTAGAACCTAGACAAGTTTTTTTATTCTCTCAAGGCTTTCCACACCTCCCTAAAATTATATAAGGTGAAGAGAAAGTGTCAGCCTGAATTATTAGAGTGAGTTTTTCCAAGTGTTTTAAGTGTAGCAAGGGAATCACAGTCCCTATCCTATATCTATAACTATGAGATTCCTTTAGGATATAATCTCCCAGAGGACAAGAGGAGTTTTATCTCTTTGTATCCTTGGTAGATAGCACACTGTCTAGTACTTTGCTATTGTTCATCCTTTGTTCTTGAAGAGGACCAAAGACATCAGGAGGATGATGTTATGACTTGCAAGCAAATTGGTTCAAGTGAGGTAGAGCTGTGCAGTCATCAGACCCACTCCTCCCAAGTCAGTGGGCTCCCGTGGCCAGATACAAATCAAGAGTGTCTATTGCCCAGTGGGAGACTTGGCTTTTTTTAATTAAGGTCTTTTCCAGGTCTTGGTTAGTCTGAGGCAATATCCACATTCAGTGATCAAAGACAAGGTAAAAATGGGTCTTGATTGACTCAAAATGTAAATAGCAAAAATTTCTACTTTGGTCAGAAACCTGAGGGTCCTCCCTTCCTCCATTTATTTATTCTTTTATTTAGATTTTTTTTTTGACTAGGTGAAAGAGGAAATTTTTTGCCTCAATTGCTACCTGGTCTTAATCACTGAATGAGTGCAACCTCAGTCAAATTCATACCTGTTGAAGACCTTAGTTTAAAAAGGCCCAGGTTTCCCATTGCATCCAGAGCCATTTCCTGGTGTTCTGATCTATAGCTGGCTACTGGATCAAGAAGCTCTGGAGGCAAAACTGCAGTAAGTGACCTCGCACAACCCTCCCTCACTTAAATCCAATTCACATGCACATCATGGCATCTCCTCCTTATATCATAGTCCTTTTCAAGAACGAAGGACAAACAACAAGAACTGAGACAAAAGATTCTTTTGCCTTCACAACAGAATCATTTTGGGAGAAGAACCTCAGAGTTTCTAGCCACAGCAGAAAAAAAAAATTGCTGTTTGCACTCACTCATCAAAACCCAAACAATAAATTAGTGAGATTAGACTATGAACTCTCTGAGGATAAGAGCAGTTTTATAGTTATAATAGATGGAAAAGAATACAGCAGATGAAGGTTGTTAATGCAAAAGGGGAGGAAATTTTTTCTGAAGAGACTGACATACAAAGATGGCAGGTAGGGAAGGAGGTGTGGGCAGGCTGGTATCTTACACATGTAATCCAATCCAAGGATTCTTTTCCCTCTATTCAGTAACTTTTTGTTCTTGCTTTCTTACCTAAGTGTTCTTTTTCAGTCTCCTTTGCCATCCATTCAGCTATTTCCTTAACTAATGATGTACTGCATAAGTTAGTTCCTCTTTTCTCTCTATTCTCTTCCTGGCAATTCATCAGCTGTCATGAGTTCAGATTTCACTCAATGCTGATGACCCTGAAATCTGAATTCCCAGTCCTAGTCATTCTCTTAAACTCAATCTAGTTCTACAATACCAATTGTCTATTGGGAATTTCAACTTGGATATCCTGTCAGTATCTCAAAGTCAACATGTCCAAAACAGAACCACTATTTACCTCCTCCAAACTTCTCTGTCGGGGTTTTTTCCTCACAGTACAACATTTTTTATTCATCTAAATGTTTGCAACTTCAGAATCATTCACTTTCCCTTACCCCACATATCCAATCATTTACTAAAGCCTGAAATGTTCCTTGACATTATCTGTCACACTCATCCTATTTTCTCTACTCACATAGTTATCACCAAGTTAAAATCTTCCCATGGATCATTACAATGGACTCCTAATTAATCTTCCTGCCTCAAGCCTCTCATCATTCAGAAGCATCCTTCACAAACTGCCAAGAGGTATTCCTAAATCACAGATCTAAACATATTATTCTACTGCTTCAAAAACTCCAGTAGCTCCCCAGTACCTCTAAGATCAAATACAAATGCTTTTGTTGGGTAATGTAAAGCCCATATAATATAGCTACTCCTTCATGCATCCTTTGTTCTCATCAAACTGATTTCTTTCCCTTGTTTTTTTACAATCAAAAGTCTATCTTTGATCTCTATGCCTTTGCTCAATCTGTTCTCCCCAATTATAATCCCAGTTACTATCAAAGTTCCATTCAAATTGTCAACTTCTATAGGAATCCTAGATTCTTATAGCTTAGTGTAACCTTCACAAAAATTCTTTAATATTTTAAAAAATGTAATATGTATATATATATATATACACACACACACACTATATATATATATATATATATATATATATATATATATATTCTTACATGTATACATATTATTTCTCCCTACAGAGTAGAAGATGTTCCCTGAGAGTAGGGACTTCTTCCTTACTTTTTTCTTTGTCTCCTATTACCTAGACAAGTCCCTAGCGTATATTTGGCGCTTAATCATCGCTTATTATAAAATAATATCTCTTTTCTTAGCATTTACACAACCTTTAGAGTTACAACAATTCTTTTATCCTATTTAGCTAAACTGCTTTGTGGGATTCAATTTTGTTTCTTTGAAGTTCGTAAGCTATATCACAAAAGTTTATAATTTTTTCAAAAAAAATATTACATACTTTTTTATTTTAGGATCATAGGATTTAAGGCTAGAAGTAGATTTAGAGAAACTCTAATCCAACCTCCTCATTTTATAGATAAATATTAAATGATATATTTACCAAAGTCCCATTCCAATGTCCCATCTTGGTGTGGAGGTGACCTGAATACTCCAATAGCTCTTTTCAACTTGCAATGGTTTTTAAGTACAGGTCTGGTGATTGACTCATTATCCAAGAGCCAGCATTTGTTTTGCTGAAGGTTGATCATTAGATACTGATTTTTCTAACCTTACTAACTCACCACATCTCTCTATTAAGGAACAAGGGGTCAGTGAAGTGCCCATAATGATGAGTCATGGATCCCTGAAATTTTAAATGCAGTAAGCATTGAATGATAGGCACAATCACTTTTTGTCCAGACACTCTAGGCATCTGGGCTCTCAAACAGACTGGCCATAGCCAGTCAACACTATGCCTATCATTTTGTATTACAAAGATACAAAAAAGTGGAAGCAGATGTAATGCTGCACTTGGAATTAGGAGGACTTGTGTTCAAATTTTCCCTAATAGTTTACTCATGTGAAACTGAACAAGTCACAAAACTCCCAGACTCAATTTCTTTAGTTGTAAAATGTAGATGTAAAATAGTCCAGGGTTCTTGTGAGGATCAAATGACATAATACATATAAAGCACTTTGCAAAACTTAAAATACTATATAAATACTAGATATTACTATTTGCTGTTCCATAGGTCATTAGATAAATGTCAGAGCTCTCTTGGGGTAAAACCAGGCCATTGTAGAGTTATTTGCTATAATTAACATAATTAAACATATATTGAAGCTATATTAGTACATTATTTAAATTCTCACTCCCACATGAGGGAAAAATAATTAATCCTTGTGTTAGTACAGGATAGCTGTAAAAAGCATTGTTCTTAGAGAATCAGAAGATCTGGGTCAAATTCCACCTCCCACATTTCCTTGCTCTTCTATGATCATGAATCTCTCTGATAAAATGTATATATATTATATATATTGTAAATGTATATAAAATTGATCCATTATTCACAGCAAAAAAATTCAATTGTTTGGGAGCTCAAAACATGAGTTATTGCAATCATAACTCTCTAATTTTAGTGAGAGTTTGGGGTTACTGATGTAGAAAAGGATGCCTCATATTAGTCCCACCTGGGTTTCTTATTTGTATTTATTTTTTGCACCTCTTTCCCCTTTTTGTTTTCAAGGAAAGACCAATATATCTTGGATGAGAGAGGTTTAGGAAAACTAGGATTTTCTAGTGTGCAGAATGTCAGTTGGGCCAGAATATAGAATCTGAGGGTCCTTTGGTGAGTCTCAGATGTTGTTCTGCTGTTTTTTCTGGTTGCTGACAGATACAGGATTCCAGATATTTTCTTAGTTATTCACTCCTGGGCTTTGATCACATCCAGTGACCTGACCACAGTTATAGGATTAGAACCAGATGTGATGTCAGAGATCTTCTAATTTGTTGTTCAGAATTTTGAATCCTCAGCTATTCAGAAATGGAATATATTGTCACTCTCAGTGCTTAGGGTTATGAAACAATCTCTTTTTAAAAATATTGGCATCTGATAAGGAGAAAAAAGAAGAAGCTTAATTCCCCCTTAGTTACTTAAATCAGTCAGTCAATAAACATTTAATCAATCAAATCAATCAATAAACATTTATCAAGCACCCATTATGAGCCAGGCACTGTGTTAGGTGCTAGTGATACAAAATAAGGCAAAAGACAGTTCCTGTCCTCAGAGTTTGCAACCCAATAGAAGAGCCAACATGCAGACAAACATATATAAAGCAAGCTATAGATAGGTTAAATAAGATATAATTAACAGAAGAAAGGCAATGGAATTAAGAAGGGTTGACTTCCTATAGAAGGTAGAAAGATCTTACTATTGTTAGATACTGTGCTAAGGTCACCACATGGCTTAGTAGATATATTGGGCCAAGAATCAAGAAGACCTGAATTCAGATGCTGTTTAAAGACACATTTTAATCTCTATCTTAATCCATTGGAGAAGAAAATGGCAAATCATTCCAGTATCTTTACTAAGACAACCCTATGCACAGTATAGTCCATGGGATTACAAAGAGATGGAAATGAATCAGCTAGTGAACATAAATGTGTGCATGCAAAGTAGATGGACATATAACTTTTAAGGAGAAGACAATAGCAACAAGGGGACTATGAAAGGCCTTGTGCCAGAGATGCTCCTTGAGTTTCATCTTTAAGGAAACAAATAATTCTCAGAAATGTGAAAAGTAGGACCGTTCCAGTCATGAGGGGCAACCAATTCAGTGTTGGAGATAGGAGATTAAACATCCTGTGTGATGAACACATAAACCAATTTGCCAGGACCAAGACTGATCAAAGGAGAGAAATGTATAAGAAATTTGAAAGATAGATTGGAACTAAATTGTGAAAAGCTTTAAATGCCAAACAAAGGAGTTTATATTTGATTCTAAAAATATTAGTGGGTCATTAGAATTCAGGTGATAAGCAAACCTGCGTTTTAGGAAAATAACTTTGTCAATTTTGCAAAGAATAAATTGGAGAGAAGAGGTACTTAAAGCAATTCAGTTAAGGATAGTAACAGTGCAGGTGAGAGCTAAAATAGGTTTGTACTAAGGTGATAGCTGTGTGATCAGAGGAAAGGGCACTATTTGAAAAATGCTGGGTAGAAAAAAATTACAAAATTTGACAATCATATATGTATGGATGTAGGAGTAAGGGTGAGGAGTTAAGAATGGTACCAAGATTGTGAACTAAAATCCAATCTTTTATAAGAACTCTTTCTCAACTCTTAATTCGAGTGCCTTCCCTTTGTTAATTATTTCCTATTTGTTCTGTATATAGCTTGTTTTGTATATATATGTTTACATATTCTCTTCCCCCAGCCTCCTTAGATCATAAGCTTTTTAAGGGCAGGGATTGTCTTATCCTTACTGTATTTCCAATACATGACAGTGCCTGAAACATAGTGGGTGATTAAAAAATGTTTATTGAATAGTTGATTGACAAGTTAAATAAAAGCATCCTTAACATTAATAAGGAGGTTCAGAAGTAGGGGTTTGGAGTAAAGATAATGAGTTCTGTAAAGGAGAAACCAGATTATGAATAATGGAAGTATATGGAAACCTCCATCTTAATTTTAAACATTATGTCTTTGGGAAAGTCCTCTTTCCATCCTTACTCCCCACTTCAGTAGTTTTTTTTTTTTTAATCATATCTTGATATGGCTATCACTTATGTATTCTAACACTTATCTCTTCTTGAACAAGAGATATCAGTGAAATCTCTAAAAGAAAATGCAGTGAAAATGATACACTAAATATTTAGTCCCTGAATAATGCACATTGATGGTATAATAAAGGGAAAATGTGTGAATTAGCTAGCAGAAGGAAAAAAAATATGCCTCCACATATATATGGAGGTATAATAGAACTGAATTCTTGTCTGTGTGTTTTGTGACATACGTGAAATTGCTGCTGCAGGGAGATTAGATAGAAATCACATTGCTTTCATAATGA
This sequence comes from Sarcophilus harrisii, assembly GCF_902635505.1. Taxonomy (NCBI): domain Eukaryota; kingdom Metazoa; phylum Chordata; class Mammalia; order Dasyuromorphia; family Dasyuridae; genus Sarcophilus; species Sarcophilus harrisii. The sequence goes on along the minus strand of NC_045426.1, from coordinate 372,280,046 downwards.
TGTTTAGAATGGTGAATGGTGAATGAACACTAAATACTAATGATCATTGTATCATATCCATATGGGAGAATATTGAATTTCTTTTTCTTGAGTCAGAATTGCTTCATTGTAATTTCCCACCCTTGGTCCTAGTTCTGCCCTCTGGAACTATGTGGACCAAGTCCAATCCTTCTTCTATTTGACAGCCAAGGATCATGGAATTTAAAGCTAGAAGGGATGGTAAAGCTCATCTAATCCAATCCATTTATTTCACAGATGAGGGAACTGAGGCCTGGAGAGGAAAAGTTCTTCAAACACTAGAAAATAGCAATCATGTTTCCCTCCAAGACTTTTTTTTTTTGCTTTTCGTTTTGTTTTGTTTCAAAGGACTACGTATGAGAGAGACAAGGAAAATAATTGGAAATGGCAGTAATATAAAAGCAGAATATATCAATGATTTTTAAAAATTTGTCTTTGTATTATGAGAAGCTCTGTATCCTTAAAAACCCTGTGGATTTATCAAATGAAAGCCAATCCACTCTCTTTTTCTCAATCAAGTTTTTGTTAAACTTCTATATATCTGTAATATTTGTCCCAGATACATGTATTAATCATTTCAGTCAATGATCTAGCTACTCCACTGTGATCTGGATAATTGGCATTTTAAAATTTAATTTAATTTAATTCTTCCTGTATATATTATTAAATTAATTTCTTTTGAACAATCTTGGATCTTAAAGAATAGACCCTATAATATTCTGGGATGTTTACTGTATCATCAGCAAAAGAAGAATCATGTGGATCTCACCAAGTAGAGGAAATTCTTTTCATATTTATACCTTTCTCAGGATTCTTAGCAATAACAGAAGATACCTTTGGTGTGCATATATGTCTTTGATGCCTCATTTGAGAATAATTACCAGTTTTTTTGTTGAACAGTCATGTGTATGATAGCATTTTCCAAGATTCATGCATGATTTTAATATATGCCTGAGAGCTTTATTGTAGGAGAGGGCATTAGGCTGTATTTTGCTCTCCAATTCCAATATTTTTAAAAAAGCAAACAAACAATAAAGACAGAGTGACGTATTCCTTGCATTTTTGAGTCAATTATGTGACTATAAAGATGTATTTAGCTATAGAAAATCATTTTTAAGAGCTTGCCTATTTCTCATTGCCCAGAAGGAGAAATTTTATATATAGAAAAAGACCATTCTTATAGAGAAATTATAAGGATGAGAAAGTAGGTATATGGGTCAGAGATTATTGAGGATCTCTCAGTCACTTTTAAGGATAATGGTATTGTCTGATATTTTTTCCATTGTTTTAGCTTTTTTCTTTTTGGGGGGAATATCTTGTAAGATGATCCTTTGCTGCTTACAAATTTAAGTTGTATTCAACCCAGAATTCTTCAAAGTACTTCATTTGGCCTAGCCATTTCTCTTGACTATGTTCTTAAACACTTTGTCTAATTAATTTAGCATATTAAGGTCTGAGATGCTAGAGGCTGAATTCAGTAGCTTCATTATCATTGATGATAAAAAACATCTTACTATAGAAATGCTTTTTAGATGTGCTCCATTTATAAATATTTGCTGACTGCTTGTTGGGTTCATCTGCGAACACTCTTGAAATGAAATGACTTTCATGAGTCCCATGCCAAGTGGTCTACATGTTCATTTATTTCTCTACCTTTTTAAAAAAAAAATGTGAAATAAGAGTACTCATAATCTGCCACAGTCTTCCTTTGTATTTTGCACATAAGTTTGCATTTTAAACTAGTTTTGCCTTTGTTTGCCATATCTTCCCATTGGGTAATGTGATCAAGGACTCTTTGGCTATAGAAGTTTTTGTTTCCTCATTATAACAACTCCTTTTCATCAGTTAACATTTTATAATTTATATTCATAATCATGACCAATATCTGTGTCTTTTCCTGTTTCCTTCTCTCTCTCTCTCTCTCTCTCTCTCTCTCTCTCTCTCTCTCTCTCTCTCACACACACACACACACACACACACATACACACACACACACACATTTTGAAGGGTTGTGTGGATTGATCAGGCTGAAATAGTATCTTTTTTCATTTTTATCTATTCTCTCTGATTCTATGATGACTTTGACTTTCATTGTAACTAATCAATGGACTATGTAATTTTCTCCCATTAGCCTGATAATTTCCTATCTCTTGAAATATAGTCAGTTCATTTTGGGGATAATGTTTAGTTCTCACAGTGTACAGTAGTGTCTGACTGTTTTCTTAAAAAAAATTCTTTGTGATATATATCAGTCTAAAAGACTTTGACCCTTTTATTTCTTAAACTAAGACTATATTTTATATCATGCTTTTCAACATTTTCTCCTGTTTTGAAATAAAGTTACAAACTATCAAAATTTTCATTGATTTGGAGGACTCTTTCCAGTTTCTTACAGAATATCTTTATCTTTCCATCCTATGCAACAGATGTTAGTTTATAAACTTTAATGGTTTCCTTAGACGTCTTTTTTGCTGATGGTCATCATGATTACTCTAAGACAAAGTGACCAAGTATGAATGTTAAATCATGATTAACTACAAAATCTAAACATTGGAAAGGATCATTGGGATTCCAACTACTACCTCGGATATTACAATATCCTCCAAAAAGCTGTTAACAAGCCTTTAATGAACAGCTTGGGTTACAGAATACTTACTAGTGGCCAAAATTCTACTGATAAGTAAACTTCAGTATATATCCTACCAATTAATATACTAAATGAGACTCAAAATACCTTATTAGTAACCATCTAACTTTTCAACTCTTAAAATGAAACTTACTGAATACCTCCTATGTTTGAGAGCTCACCTTCAGTCAGGTCACCTATATTTGACTCACTAAGGAAAAAATGTAATATTATCTAATAGAAAGGAGGTGCAAAATAGAATCACTGAATGTTGATTTCCATCAGGCATAGACTTTGTGAATTTTTTTCTTCTTCAAGATTCCAGCGATCATTCGGCGTTTTTTGGTTTTGTTTTGTTTTACAGCATTAGAACATTTTATTAAATAGGGAGAACCACTATTTGGCTTTGGCTTTAAGGATTCAGAATAAAGGTCAGCAGCTCCATCCCTGCGTCTCCAGTGTTCTAGTGTATAGGGCAGGGACAGGAGTTTACTCACTATAACACAGATGGTTTGGGGGAATTGTCACAGAGATGTAAGCAAAGCAGTTGAAAATACTGACTTGACCTAAAAAACCCCTTTGGTGTTGGTTGGGTGGGTTTAATTCCCAGAAGAGTTGAAGTAGCTCAGAAGCTCTGGACTACAACTCTCAAGAGCTTTAAATCCTCCCCATGTGAAGCCTGCAGAATAGCTTCATTTCAGCGCAGAATCGGCAGATGGCAGTAGCAGCTTATCAGAAAATCAGCCTGTGGTCCTTAGAGAAAGGAGCCTGATAGAGAGGAGCAGCTCAGCAGAGAAAGATGCAGCACAGCTTCCCAGGCGGAGGAGGCAACATGGGAAGACAACGGATGTGGCTTCCGCTCTGCCAAGGAAATCTTGTGCAAGGCACTTGGTCTCCTTCAAAATCACAGAGTAAGTAAGTAGAGTAAGCTGACCAGGACAAACTAAATTTTATCTCTAAAGCTACGGTGTTTTGGGATGTTTTTGTGAGAATACAGCCCTAGGATAATGAATTGGTTGGAGATATACACACACAATACACACATACATACATATTTTTATATGTATGTATGTGTGTATGTATATTTTATTATGTATAATCCCTCACCCACTAGGGACATAAAACTTTGTGTAGAGTACACTGCAGTTTTGGAGTGGGGAAGATTTTTCCCCAGAAGGATAAAATAAACACTTTGGAATGGGAATGGGAATAGGGATGGGAATAGGACCCTTAAATGAGAAGCCATTAGCCCCGTTTCTAAATTTCTAAATTTAACATTTTAAATGTTAGCAATTAACAATTTAACATAAATTAAACATTTCTAAATGTTCAGTCACTTAAAGTCCCAGGAGATTTCCTCTTTTGGAGACCTCCATCTTCACAAATATTGCCTTTACTTACTGCTTTCTGCTGGCCAGAGGTGAATGTTATTATCTTTGTTCAATTTCTTTCCTCTTGACTATCTCTACAGCACAGCTACCAAGTCCATAAAATTTCTTCAGCAAAGCAAAGATCAGTCTCTAGTCTTCTCCATCTTTCAGTACTATTTTCTCCAAGCAAATTTAGGATACAAGCTCTGGAGTCCTTTTGTCCTGAGCTACCTGATCTGTCCTTTTCCTTTCTCAGATGGTAATTTTTCTCCTCTTTTCTCTTTTCTCTAATCTCCACCAATTATCAAGCCATACTTCATGTATTCCATTAAATAGATACTATTTATTTCTTTAAATCACTCAAGTGGGAGAGGGAAAAAGAAAACACCACAGCCTTTGTTACATACATAATCACATTCTAAATTATGGTTTATTTGTAAGGATCTGATCTTTGCCACCTCCTTCCTTGTACTTCATCCCTTCCTCTTTATCTTGCTGATCCCTTAGCTGTTAGCCTTCAAATTTTCACTTATTCATCTTTTTTTTCAGTTTCTCTGTAAATACTCTCATTATTTCACTAGTTTCTTTTGATAGTCTCCTTAGTCACAGTCTTCTATTCTCTCTCCCCCTGGAGCTCTTTGCCCTACTAATACTTTTGGTTAAGTTATTAAAGCAGAACTTTGATGATGTCATTCTCCTACTCAAAAACGTTTAATAGTGTCCTATTGTTTTTAGTATAGTCAAAACTCCTTAGCTTGGCATTTAACACCTTTTGTCTATCTCCAGACAATCTTTCTGGATTCATCACCTGCTATAAAGGAAGTCTATCCTAGTATTCATCTTCCCAAACCCTTTGCTCTAGCCAAACTCAGTGATTTTCAAATGGTTTCTTGAGTTTTCCAACTTGAATGCCTCTGCTCATAGCATTCCTCTCTGGCTCAGAGGGCAGAACAAGAAGTAATACATAAAAGTTGCAGGAAACTTTACCTCAGTGTAAAAAGAAAAAAAAATCTTAACAATTAGACTATGCAAAAGTCTGATGAATGGTTTCCATAGTAACAAGTTCTCTATGTCTAAAGGTTTTTAAGTAGAAACTGCATGGCTACTTCTCAGTAATATCATAGAGAAGATTCTTGTCCTGCTAGAGGTTGAAGTAGATAAGCTTTTAGGTCCCTTCTCAATTAAATTCTGTAATGTTAAAGGTCCTAACAACTCCTTTATGATATTCTAAATCCTACCCATCCTTCAAAGCACAGCTTTTCCCTTTCCTCAAAAAGCCTTCCTAAATCATGCTAACCTGTCATTTTAATAACCCACAAAAAAACTAATTTTGTTCTTAACCATTCATGTGACAACAGAATGTTCATGCCATTATCAGTGTATTAAGCTGGTATTTTTTCTGATATTAATTTCTGTTAACTCATTTGTATCTTATCTTTACTTTTAGATCATAAACTTCAGAAAAACCTGATTAGATTTAATTAATAAAATAAAAAACGTCTATTAAAGAGCTATTTATCTATTTATCTAGCTGTCCTTCATCTATCTATGAATACATGCTACAACACTGGGCTAACTGCTCTGTTACAACAGTAAAGAAAATCTATCTTCAAGATGTTTATAAGCTTTTAAACATCTTTTACATATTTTTACTTAATTAAAAAATTCATAACCTAAAAAACAAAACATGATGAACATTTCATATACAAAAAAAGAGCAGAGAAAACATTGCCTCCTTCAGTACTATGTGCAGCTTGTTTCTCCATTCATGTACACAATAAACTCTTGTTATTTTCAAAGCTGCTTGTCTGTGTTTCTAACTATCAAAGATACTTACATTGTGATAGGGGAGACAACCACAAAAGGGGAATAATCTAATAACAATATTTGCCTTTCTATCCAGCTAAATAAAGAGAACTAAGGAAGCTTAAAAACCGGATTAATCCTATCAGAGTAAGACCAACAATAAATAGTAGCCTTTTCTCTATGTCATGGAATTTGAAGATCAGTTAGTTCCCAATTTTCTAGGAATCTCTCAACAGCATGAATTAGTATCGATACCCAGTTCCAGATTCCTCAATTCCTGCCCCAAATTCTTGGTCCTGTTTGACCCCATTAAAGACTCTATAAATATCCACCAGACATTGCTGGATTTAAACACCCAATTTCGCTCAGAGCCTTATTGGGCCTTATCTCTCATGACATTTCTTTATTTTGAGTTTGTCTCCTCAATATTCAGCTTGCTGTACAGTCTTGTGTTCTCTGGTACTGGGTTATTGGTAACTTGAACCTTTTCTAAATCCATAATGAGACATTAGTCAGGGAGGCATTTTAATGTGAAAAATTACAGGGATGGTGGGTGGAGACCTAGGGGAGTAGAATGAGACATCCTTTCCAGGGATAGCATAATTGTTTTGATCATGATTCTACAACTGGAAGTATATATGTGTAAAAGTAAATATGTGTATATGCATGCAAAGGCACACCTCTGTTGGACAGTTAGCAAGGTATCTGGCTGGGGAGAAATGAATACAATAAATAAATAAAGCATGGTTAAAATACTGAGCCCACTGAGTGAGTGAGGCTCTCACTATTCAAGAGGAAAATGGGAGCAGAGTGGGAGCAGAAAGGGTAAAAAGGTTCAGGGTTTGGTCTCTGATGCAGTGGGCAAAGTAGCTGGCAAGATGTCATTGGAAAGTATTGTCTGCAACATATAGGATAAGATCTCTCACATAGTAAGTATCTAGTAAATATTAGAATAAAACTCATTCAAAATTTTGAGCCAAGTATCTAGTAAATATTAGAATAAAACTCATTCAAAGTCCTCATCTCCTTAAAAGTCTTACCTACACATCTAAAAAACCTTGTCTTTCCTCTATCAATGACTCAGGCTTTTTTTTTTTAATTAATTCAGCTAAATGTACAATGTTCCCCAAATCTGGGCTGCAGCCTTATTTCACAGTACCATAGAATTTGAAAATTCATAAGGACCTGATAACAATCTAAAACTAAAAAGTTCTAGAAACAAATTCTCACTATAACAAACAAAACATGTGGCCATTCAATTTCTGCCTAAAGACATCTAAGGAGGGAGAGCTTACTAGTTCTTAGGGCCACCTAAATATTTGTGGATAGCTCTAATGCTTAGAAAAATTTCCCCTCACATTTAGCTTGAAATTCATTTTTACAATTTCCATCCATTGTTTCCGATTTTGTTCTCTACCCCGAAAAAGAACAAGTCTAATCCCATTTCCATATGACAGTCCTTAAATACTTAAAGAAATCTGCCATGTTCTGTCTCTATTCTGGTATAAACACACTGTCACTGAATCCTCCTGTGAGGTGAATTAAAAGATCCTTTATCCCTCTAGCATTTTAAATGCCAAAAGGATAATACTAAACACTAGGGAAACAGACAAAAGTTAAAATAGGCCTTGCCTTCAAGAAGCTTATATTCAAATGAGTTCTTATAAACTGCTACTATGTCTGAGATAAATTACCTTCTAATACCCACCTTTTATATCTCTTACTTAAACTCTAGTTTAGGTTCTAACTCTTCAATAAAATCTTTCCTTCTCTAGTTATCATGTTCTCCCTCCTTAGATATTCCTAGCATTTTTTTTTTTTAATCTGCTTTCTCCCTTGGCTCATTCATGCTCTACCTTGAATTATGCTTATTCATTTATAACCCTAGAGGAGGCCAGTCCATTCATAGGTAGGGACTTTTTTTTAATCTTTTTTTTAATGAGCTCCTAGTTTTGCATATAGTAGCTAGTTAACAAAAAATTGGTTAACTGAATTGAATGTGGTATTAAAATAATATGATTATTATCTTATTATTGTTAAATAATTACGATGAGAAATGCTGCTATATGTTATGTTTGACATATAACCTAAAGTTTTAGCAAGTTATTGCAAAATAAAGAGAAAAGATAGTTGTTTTAAGAATCATAGAAACCTTTCAAAGACAGAATCCTGATAATAAAACCATGATTAATCTTAATGGGGAAGAAAAAAAAGATAAAGGTATTTAAAGAGAATGATGTGACTGTACAGGGACTTTTATACTAATATCAGATTTTACAAGTGCATGTACAAAAGGTGAGAAGTAAGGCACTTCATTACAAGTAAACTACTAAAGGTAGCAAAGTTTTATAACAATCAAGAAAGTAAAAAAATCAGCTGAGATTTACCATTAAAGTTTTAAGGATAATAAAAAGGAACTTTTTAGCTCTATTAGAAGTTGAAAGATCATGTCTTAGTATGCTATCTGGAATGGATAAAAGATTGTTGATGGATGAAGGTAAGAAAGCAGAACTGAAATCTAAGATTAAGGAATAGATGGTGTAACAGCACCTGTAACATCTGGTGCAGATGTCCTGATTTTAATTTTGATATTTGATATTTGAATGGAAATATATATAGTATATAACATATATACTATATATATAGTAGTATAAAAATATAATTTACAGATGAAAAGTCAAGAATTACTTGACTTTTAGATTAGTCTAACTAAACTAAACAGTAAGAATATTTGACTTCTTTTTATACAGCCTAAGTTTCCAGAGAAACCTATTTGCCTAATTCTCAAACTCTTAATAGTAATACATTCCTTTAGAACTAATTCAGAGATGATTAGAAGTTAGTCATATATCTGACTGATTGGTTCAATATTCTCTTAGGTCAGTTTTTCTCCCTTGTATTCTTTTAAAAAATTGAAATATGGCCAAGTAACGTGGGTGGGTATCTCTAAAATCAAGGAAAATATTGAAGTACAATTTTATTACTTCTGTAGCTGCTTGCTACAAAAAAGGTGGTGGAGGCCATATTACCACACTAATTTGTTCAGATAATTTTCCTCAGTTGGATAGTCTGTCTTCCAGATCCCATCACTGTTTCTGTTGGATTGATTTGGTGATGTGCTCTTTAGATAATCCCAACTAATTTGTTCCAATATCTAATTTTAGGTGACCATACTTAGTAAAATTTGGAGAGGCTGGCTAATTGCCAGGAGAGTTCCCTAACCAGGTGATAGATTATTTGGGCCAATGGAGGAATGACTACATCAATGAAACCAAAAGACTTGAAAAGATTATGAAATCATTCAGACTCCTGAATGAATGTATGGATGATCCATTGAGAACTTCTGAGATTGTATTGAGGTATTCTTTTTTTTTTTTTTATTTCGCTTCTACTTGCTCAGTTTTTTCTCTCTCTCTTATCCTCTTTATCTTGTATTTGCTTATTTGTATAAATCTCATTTGCCTTTTATTTATATCTTAGTTTTTATAGTTTTGATCCATTTCTTTCATCTGAACACAAAATATCTAATAATTTTTTAGATATATTAAGAGCAAATCAAATGACAGTAACCTCCTTTCCTTATTTGATAAAGTTATTTAAAATAATAGCAGCACCTACTAGTAAAAGGTAGTGTGATAGCATGGGAAGCCTATTAATTTAAAGTCAGGAACTATTGCTATCCTCTAATAAGCTTCTTTTGATGTTGACTCAATAACAACCTTTCATAGCCTTATTTTCCTTATCTACAAAGAGACAATAATAATAATACTGGCACAACCTACATACTTTACAGAGTTATTTCAAGAAAAATGAACAAATTCACAATGGAAATGTGATGAATGGATTATGGAATAATACAGATAAACTACCTGGACTACAGCAAAGTATATGACAAAATCTCTCACAATATTCTTAAGGATAAAGATAAGATGGAGAGATATGAGTAGGTTGGTAGTAGATTTGGGTCAGATGACTAGATCAAATGATTGTTGATTTGTTGATTTCAATGTGAAGACAGATTTTTGGTGACATGACACAAGGCAGGCTCTGTTCTTGTTCTCTATGATCCTTGGCTTGTGAAATAAGAAAATTTCTTGCTCAACTTTATTGTCACCATATACTTAAAGTGAGCAGGTCATGTGATTATCTAGAGATTGCAAAATTAAGCTGAGAAACCAACTATAGCCCTGTTGTTATCAAATTAGTTTCTACTCTGTTTACACTTTTCAGCTTGAGAAATCAACTATAGCTCCAGTGATTATTGTCTAGTTTCCTGTTTTATTTGGTAATCCTTATACATCTGTTCTATGGTCTGCAAATAGTCATTTTCTTTTATTTGCTTTTTAAAAATACCATTATACTCATTTGGTTTATGTAAATAAAATCTATATAAGATTCCTGAAACTGATGTTCAGGGCTCTCTGATTTTTATTTCATGCTCTGCCACAATAAAATGATTTTTTCCTCATGTCTCTACAACACTGATTATATAAATGACATTAATACCTATCAACAGATCCTTGAATACCTTTTGTCACACTTGGATCCCAAAATTAGGATGCAATAAGATCTCAATAGCTTAGAATAATAAGGTGAAGTTATTAAAATTATATTTAATAATGATAATTAAATGAAACTTGTAGGATATCTCCAGTCATGTTACCTTTCAAGTATCTCACCATCTCCTTTTCATATCCACAGTTCCCTTTTAGACTTTAGAGTCTTCTCCCATTAGAATATAAACTACTCGAGTGTAGGAATTATCTTGCTTTTATTCATATCCCAGACTTGAGCACAGTACTTAGTACATGGAAAAATGTAAAAATTTCTGTTTCTCTCTGTCTGTTTCTGTGTCTCTTATTCACTGTCTCTGTCTCAGTGTTTCTGTGTCTCTCTCTTTCTCCATCTCTGTCTTTGTGTTTGTATCTCTCTGTTTCTATCTCTCTCTGTGTCTGTTTCTCTGTCTCTGTCTTTCTCCTTTCAATGGAGTTAAAAAAAATCATTTGTACAATTAAACAGGGTGGATGAGCAATAGCTAGAAAGTAGTTCATATTAAAAAAAAGAGAGAGCTTATTAGATTTAAAGACTTACTATGAATCAATAGCAAGATTATGGTGATGCTAAAAAGCCAATTAATTAATGTGGAGGCTGCATTAATAGGAGTACAATGGCCAGAATTAATGTCACAGAATTCTCTTGGAGTTTACCTAGCCTTGCCCTCTGGGTTTTTTAGACAAGGACATGGAAGCCCATAGAGATTCTGATTTGTCTAAGACCACACAACTAATAGAGCTCAGTGTAGTCACCAGCTTTCTGCTAAAAGGGTTTCTAATGCATTATTTATTATGAGACAGGCAGTTTTATGGATAGACTGCAGCCCTTTTAATCCTGAAGGTCTGGTCTCTAGCCCCATCTCCAACACAGTAATCTTTAAATGTTTCAGGTTACTCTGAAGACCTTAAGTCACATCAGAATATCTTTTGTGGGATTCTATATGGGTAGAGCTCTTCAAATTCACAAAATCAGTAGTCTGGACAAAAAAAGGTCAAATATTAATAATATTTGTCATCTTATCTCTCCCTCCCCATTCCTCAGGGTATCTCCCCTAACTCCACTAAGTTTCCCAATCCCACTTCTCCTCCTTATGATGCTGTTTGAGTGGTCTAGAGTAGTGGTTATAAGAGTTGTTAAGAATCCCCTTTAAATCAGCTGTGGGTTTTAGGAGTGAAAGAATTCACTCATTCCTGAATTATTAGTTGCAAAATGAAAGTTTATTGTTAGAAATCAGTTTACCAAGAGACTGAATTCTATAATGACAGATCTATGGAAAATGAGGTTTTGCACTGAAAATGCAGTTCTCAGTGGACAGAAGGTCCTGGCAACAAAGGGAGCTACCAAGGTCCATCTCTAAAAGACTTTCATTGAAGGAGGCCATTATATTGGGTCTTGGTGGGGGCTGGGACAGCCCAAGTTGTCTCATTTACAAGCTGCATTTCAGCTTGCGCTGGAATTTGAATAGAATTGAATGAGTTTCTTTAATTCAATAAGGTTGGAATTCTTTCACTCAGGACTGAACCAATAGATAACAGAATGAAACTGTCTTGTTTCCCTTGGGCGAGGCCCCTCACTGAGGCAGAGTTAAAGATTTTCTCCTTCAAGGAGTTTTAGAGTTTCGGGGTCCCTTCTTACTTATAGCTAATTCTTTTAGGGTGCTAAAACCCTTTAAAGGACTAATGTCCCTTAGGACATGCCCCAACCTCATGGGGTGTTGTTCCCTTTCTACTGGATAATTGTGAGTTCCCCTGAAGAATTGTCTTTCATATGCTCTCCCACTCTATTTCACATTTACTATTCCTGGTGTCTATTGCATCCTTCCATTTTGTCTGTAACTTCTTCCCTAAATAAATCTACCTCTTGTCAAAGAAAATGGCCAGTGTGAATTCTTCAAATGACTGATACCTACTTGATACCTACCATCATCTGGTATCTACATCAACTACATTACTTTAGTCCTCAAACCACATCCATGCTTTTTTAGGAGTTTTCTATGTTTTCTTGGACTCTCTTGAGATGGGTCACGGTTAAATTTGTTTTCTTACTCAGCCTTAATTGTTTTTTTCCCTTGAACTTTGTAGCTCTTGCAAAGATAAACATCATCCTTGAGAAGAAGATTTAAGTGTAAATTTCAAGATGATAAGTATTCGTAGCTCTTATAAGCATTTCAGAACAGTAACAAAGTACAGGCTGAAGTAGTTAATTTTACTTGAAAGCTATATGGGGAGAATTTTAGAGAAGCAAGTTTGGAGAGCAGTTGGGAAGAATTGTTTCCACCTGCTCCCTAGACACTCCAGAGGTGTTCTTTTTTAGATTTACATTTATGAGTACAAAAATGGTAAGAACAGAAATACACATTTATTTTTTTCTTCTTGTTTTTTGCAAAAATACTTGAACATTTTACAAAATTCATTCCACATCCAAGGCTTAAGCATAAGATGTAACTTGTGGTTTTAAAGGTGTAATGAACTTTTAATAAAGAAATCCTTTCTGCCAATGCATTAAGTACCTTCTTCATATTCTATAATCTTAAGAGAGTTGCTGGAGACACATATTAATATTAGGTAATTCAATTAATGGCTCTGAGTCTCGGTTTCCTCATCTATAAATTGGAGATTATAGCACCTATTTCACAGAACTTTTATTAGGATCAGATAAGACAACAATGGCAAAATGCTTTGCAAACCTTAAAGAGGTTAATATAAATATCATCTATAAACATTGGGAGTGTTGTGCCACAGTTCCCTTTTATTGTCCTGCCTCAGTTTCCCTGAATTGTTCTGTCTCAGTTTCCATGGTTGCAACCCTCCTTTTTTGCCCATTAGAATTGAGATTAGGGCTGTGGAGATCTGACATTCCAGAAGATAAGACTCCAGATGTCCTATCTCAGATACTTATTGGCATTGTTTATGACTCTAAGTTTCAGACTTCCTGGCTCTAAGCTGGACACATCCTTAACTCCCAGTTTGTTAGAATTTATGGTCCTACCCCCTACCCTGTCAGAACAGGATTGATGGTCCCTGCCTGGATATTCCAGCTCACCAGAGTTTGGACTCCACCCCTCTTTGTCTTAGAGCCCCAAGCTTGGAGCCAAGGATATATATATCACTGAGAACTCACATTTGCTGCTGGATGCTTTGGACATCATCCCTGGGGGCAGCATGTCCCAGCACAATCTCTCCATTTCAATAAAATATTAAAAACTTTCTAATCTCTATCTTGCCTCAGTTTCTCCAACATTAAAGGAGGAAGTGGGAGAACATCAGAAAAAGTTTCTCAATAAAGAGGCAATATATGAACTATGGCAATGGAGGTGGTGAAGAGAAGGGAGGATGTTTACATTCCAGACACTGAGGAGTCAGGAAATACTACATCAATTCAAGATTGGTAGGGAAGCTGAATTGACTGAATCTTAAAATGCATGAAAGTGAAAGATGTCCCAATAACATTGGAATCATAATCTAGAGCCAGTTTGTGAAGGGCTTAAAAATGCCAGCATGAGGAATTTCTATTTAATCCCAGAAGCAATAGGGAACCACTCAGGTTTGTTGTTCACTTATTTCAGTCGTGTCCAAATCTTTGTGACCCCATTTGGGATTTTCTTGGCAAAGATAGTGCAGTGATTGCCATTTCTTTCTCCAGCTCATTTTACAGATGAGAAAATTTAGACAAACAGAGTGGTCACACAACTAGAAATTTACTGAGGCTAAATTTGAACTCAAGATGATTTCTGGTATGGCACTTTATCCACTGATCCACCTAGCTGCTTTAATCACTCAAGATTATGGAGCAGGAAAATAATATGGTCTGATATCTGTCTTAATAACCTTGAAATTTAGTTCCTAGTCTTATAAAGGGACAATAATACTTGGACTAGTTAGTTCACAGGGTTCTCATTAGGAAAGTATTTGTTAAACTATACAAAAGTACCAGAATATGACCTATGACCATTATTTCTCAAGGATTGAAGTCCTATTTATGCAGGTGAACTCTGTAAAAATTGTATAAAACAATCACTGAGACTATGTCCCCTTTGATCTGAAAAGAAAGAGAGACCACTATAGAGAGTCTAGAAAGAAAGCACATCCACCCAGATTGAGATAAGCAGTATCATTCAAGGGAAATCACCCCCATTAAAAACTGGATCCCCCATTCAGGCTACAAAAGCTTTCAAAGTGATTTTTATTCAATTGGGAGATCCTGGTTTCATAATCAGTTCAAACTGCCCTCAGATTTGCTCATAATATAGGTTTTTGCCAGCTCATTCTATACAATTTTCTTCATTAAGAAATCTGCCTGCTAAATGAAAGCCTCTTATTGGAAAATAAAACCTCCTTTTTTTGCCACAGACTTTGGGATTAGTGAATTATTTCGCTTCTGAACCTGCATCTCTGAGCAGAAGGGATCTCATTCATACACATCACTATTATAAGGCCTCACTGTGTCGTGGAAGCTATTCTGGATTCTTAAAGGTTATGCTGCAAATTCTGTTAAATTCAGCTTTGTTAGAAAGGCATTTAATTATAAAGCTTTTATAGAAAGGCTTTTATTATAGATTTAGGTAGAAATTCAGCCTCTTGTTTTATGGATGAGGAAACTGAGGCCAAAGAGATTAAGTGATTTACTCCCAAGACCATCACAGTAATAACTGCCTAAGGCAAGATGTAAATTCATATCTTCCTGATCCAAATGCAGTGCTCCATTATGTGATAGTACCCATAAGGCCAGTGAAAAAACATCTTTTGAGTTTCACACTTCAGATTTCTACATCATAGAATATTGATAATAGCTGATATGTATGTTTGCAAAGTGCTTTTACATGTTATCTAATTATATGTAATTATTATCATAACTACTATGTTCATGATAGTGTTTGTATAGTGTTTTAAGTTTTGCAGAACATTGTACAAATGGTATCATTTGACAGTCACATCAACCAACTGAAGCTAAAATGGGTTAAATGATTTGCCTTAGGTCACCCAATTAATAAGTGTCAGAGGTAGAATCTGAGCCAAGACTCTCAGGTCTTTATATTCCTCACTCTTTCCCTCACATTATGCTGTATTAATTCCATCTCTGGCATTAGCAAAATAAGATGTCTGGGTGAAGGTCACTTGAATAAAGCTACTACTGAAATTTATCACTTTGTTAAAATGTCTACAGGTATATAGCTGCTCAGGGTTTATGTGGCAGCAGCAGGTGTCTCAATGGAACTCTAGGGTTTTTTTTTTAGTTAAATCAGCATAGTGAAGGAGATTAAAAGCAAAAAAAAATTATTGTAAATAAGTAGGAATACTGGGAATCCTGCTATATATACTATTTGGTGCATGGATAATGTTATATCCAGATCAAAAAGGCATTTTTTTTTTTTAGCCAGCCACTCATAATTTTAAAATTGTGAAATATAGGTGATAAAAGCATGTAGGAAGACAAGCAAAACTGTCCCTTTGGAGTGGGACCCTCATTTAGAAGAAACAGAAATTCCTATTAGAAAGTTTTCTTTAACTGTAGTGCAATTTGGTGGCATGATTACTTTGGGCTGAATGATACAGTAGGAAGAGCTTTGGACTGGGGAACTCTGGAAATCTCAGCACTAGTTCCAGTTTTTCTACTAGTAGTTTGGCTAAGTTGTTCCACCTCAGAGCTGTCCTTTCCTCAGATGTGAAAGAAATAGGGTTGAACTTGGTCTTCTCTAAGGACCCTTTCAACTCTGGCATTCTATGGCTGTATTACTCCAGATTACTTTCATTGATTGGATAGAGTGTTTTTCTTTTGCTATCTGCACGCCATGAATACACACCAAGGCAAGAGATACTTCTTTAAGCAATTTCCCTCACAAGAATCCTGTGAGGGAAAATTTAGATTATTTAATTTCTATAATTAGTTTTTAGTCTAATTCTAATTCTAATTTAGTCTAATTCTAAAAAATGAGTAGGTCAAACAACAAATCATAGAAATAAACCATAACTTCATCCAAGAGAATGACAATGAGACAACATACCTATGGGATGCAACCAAAGCAGTTCTTAGAGGAAATTTTATATTTCTAAGTAGCTACAAGAATAAAACAGAAAAAGAGGAGATCAATGTATTGCATATGCAGCTAAAAAAGCTAGAAAAAAGAAAAAATTAAAAACCCCCAGTTAAATTCCAAATTAGAAATTCTGAAACTCAAAGGAAAGATTAATAATAAAGATTAATAACTAAGAAAATTGTTGAACTAATAAATAAAACTAAGAGTTTATTTTATGAAAAAACCAACAAAATAGACAAACCTTTGGTTAATTGCTTAGAAAAAAGAAAGAAAAAAACAAATCACTGTCCAGTGTGAGCAACTCCACTATCTTTAGATAATCTTTAGATTATCTTTAGATAATCGCCAGTTGATGTGGTAAGATCCAGAAAGTGGTTGAATAGAAGGGACCAGATAGGCTAACTGCTTGGGGGAGAGGGTTTGCTTGTATCTCTACAGGTGGAGAAGGAATCAGATGGGTGCCAACGAGCCGAAATTCTTCTTGTCATTGGAGAGAGACAGAGAAGACCCTTGAAACAAAGGAGAAGATGCAAGAAACATCAGGTGGTTTCTTCTCTGACTATATATACCACTGAAAAAACATGACTGTGAAGATCAAAAATTGTTAACGAGACTGATGCAGGACTTCAAAATCTGCAGGAATCATTGGACTCCCTAACACATGATGAGACTATTGTAGGACTTCAAAACTTGCAGAATTATTGGATTTCCTGACACATGAAGTAATGGACAATAGATTGGTTTTGGACTATCTCTTGGCTACTAAAGGAGGTGTATGTGTGATAGTTATTTATATACTCTCCTTCTAGGATTTATGGACATGTGAATATTGTGTATTATATTACTATGTGCTTGTGTAATACCTCCCATGCTGATGGATTTATGTATACCTGTTTCAAATAAGACCCTTCAGTCCAGAGGAAACCTGTGAACAATATCTGATTTGGTGTTTTCATCCCTTTGTCTGAGAAGTCAGCAAGGGTGTGACCACCTGTGTTCCAAAATATGTTTGATTTTAATCATTCGGAAGTTTCTTCTATTTCTGCTGAGTATCACATTGTAGTTGACTTTCTGAGGGTAAAATTCTGGACATTAAAATATGGTCTGATGCAATGGAATTGCATCTCCTTCTCCTAAGGCCTATAAGAAAAACCCTTCAAATTTCAGATAAAAGAACCAGTCAAGGGCATATACCCCAGGGAGGCACATGAAAAATAAACAAACTGTTCCACTAAAAGATTCCTAGCTGTACTTTTTTATGGTAGCAAAGAAAGGGATACAAAATTGGTGGCCTAGAGAACCATTATATCACCATACTAAGTACTAAATATATATGTGAACTAGAGACATCATCTTATCAATTCCACTTAGTTAACACCTTGTTTCAAGTATACATCAAAAAAGGGTGAATTTACCACCAGTGACAAAGAAATTAAAGCAATTAAACAGATCTTTTTTAGGGAAAAATGATGTAAATTGTGTCCCCTTTAACCTTTGGGGAGCCTCTGATGTAAACTGTGTCCCCTTTTGGGGGGAAGGGTGTTCCTGAGTCTCAAACTCTCCTCTAAGAGGGGTACACCTTTCCCAGACAGCACCCTTCCCAAGATAAGTAATCTCATTCAACTGGAAATCTTGGCCAGGGGCATAATCACCTCCCTCTCTTGAACTGGAGATTATCCCCTCAAACTGCTTCCATCTTGGGGGACCTCGGCAAACTCTGATGAAGCCTCAGAAGGCTAATAAAAGATTCTGAACCACAAATCCTTGCCAACTCCTGATTAGGAAATTAGGAGTTTGCCTGCTAAGAAAGTTATCTTCTTAGTGTACTGTTTTCTTAACCCACCTTTGCCAATTCCTATTCAGGAGCTATTTGCCCTTGTGGACTTAGCCCACTGATGGGTTAAGTTTTCTTCTCAGTGTAAATCCATCTTTGTAGAAGTCCTAACAGGATTTTGCCCACTGATGAAGATATTTTCTTCTCAGTGTCAACCCATCTTCACAAAATCATCCTAATAGGATTCTTTGCCCACTAAGAAAACTGCCTTTTTAGGGCAAATAACTCCCCTTTTGTCACAAACTTCTGGTTTGTGAATCCTTTTGCAAGGAATCTGTGCCATCAATCAGAGGGGATCTCTTACTCTCAATTCTTGCACCTCATTAATAATTAGAAACTATTTTGACCAACTGTATGGCAACAAGTCTGACAATCTAATTGAAATGGATGAATGTTTACAAAACTATAAATTGCCCAGATTAACAGAAGAGGAAATAAATAAATAATCCATTTTAGAAAAAGGAATTGAACAAACCATTAATGAACTCCTTAAGAAAAAATCGCCAGGGCCAGATGGACTCACAAGTGAATTACCAAACATTTAAAGAATAATTAATTTCAATACTATGTAAACTATTTGGAAAAATAGGTAAAGAGCTAGTCCTGCCAAATTCCTTCTATGACACAAATATGATACTGATATCTAAACCAGGAAAAGCCAAAACAAAGAAAGAAAATTATAGATCAATCTTTTTAATGAATATTGATGTAAAAATTTTAAATAATATATTAAAGAGATTACAGCAACTTATCAGCAGAACAATACACTTTAGCCACCAGAATAATATACTAGTGGGATTTATACCAAAAATGTAGGGCTGGCTCAAAATTAGGAAAACTATTACCATAGTTGACCATATCAAGAACAAAACCAACAGAAATCATATAATAAGCTCAATAGATCAAAAAAAGCTTTTGAGAAAATACAGCATCTATTCCTATTTAATACCCTAGAAAACATAAGAATAAAGGGAGCTTTCCTTAAAATAATAAGCAGTTATCTATCTAAAATCAACAGCAAGCATTATTTGTAATGGAAAGAAAATGGACTCATTCCCAGTAAGATCCTTTTTTGAGGATGCCCATTATCACCACTACTATTCAATATTGTACTAGAAATTGACTTTAGTGATAAGAAAAGAAAAAAAAATTAATGGAATTAGAATAGGCAATGAAAAAACAAAATTATCATTCTTTACAGATGATATGATGATACACTTAGAGAATCCTAGAAAAATCATCCAGAAACCAACTGGAAAGAAAAACTTTAACAAAGTCGCAGAATATAAAATAAACCCATAGTCCTGGTAAGAAACTAGAATCTGATGAGAGATACCTTTTCTTCAAATAAAGTATTATAGCTTCAGGCAGAGGGATGACAAAGTTCCTGGCCAGCCCAGGGCTGTGGGGCCATGGACTAAGATGTAGGGAGTAGTAATGGTAATAGACAAAATAAAGAGGAGGTCTTTCAGGGATTTACAGGCTTTGGAGGAGGGAATATACTTCAGAAACTTTATATTCTGTCTGGAAATAAGGAGCATTTCAGGGTCTTGTCTAGCAAAGGACAAAGTTTGATCTTTTTTGGGATGGAATATGTGTTTTTCTATACCACATTTTGTACAACATATTTGGGGATGGGTTACATAGATCTTGGATTGCCCAAGAAAACCAATGGGCTATAAATCTCCTGAACCAGTAATCTCCAAAATTTTAAATCATGTATTTCTATCAGTAAAAAATTTGAGTGTACATTCCAATATAGACGTATTATTATGTATTATATTAAATATTATTTATTATATTATATTATATAATAATTAATTAATAATAATTAGTAAAATTAATTAATAAATAATATTATTATTGTATTAAATAGTAAATAAAAAATAAAAATACCATATTGAAATGGTATAATATACCATTTTACTAATACATTAAGAGCATTTTAAAAACAAAAATAAAAATTTAAAAGAATAAGATGAAATAAACAATATTTTAATTTTTATTAATATTACAAACCTTTTCACTCTCAAGAATATTATTGTTAATATTATTTAATGAAACGTGTTGGGCAGCTAGATGGCATAATGGACAAATGGTAGAGTAAAGGGGTTTGGAATCAGGAAGGCTCATCTTCATGAATGCAATTATAACCTCTGACCTCAAACACTTAATAACTGTGTGACCATGAGCAAGAAACTTAACCCACTATGCCATAGTTCCTCAGTTGTAAAATGAGCTGGAGAAAGAAATGGCAAACCATTCTAACATCCCTGCTAAGGATAACCCCAAAATAAGGTCACAAAGAGTTGGAAAATAAAAAAATAATTCAACAGATACAACATACTTCATTATTTTCTGATTTTTAATTAATAATTGAGTGTTAACAGTTATTCAATTCATTGAATCACTATAACTAGGTGGATTCTTTAAGATACATTATTTTATCAAAACATACAACAAATCATTAACAATCAGCAAATATAAAAGATTTTGAACAAGTCCTGTTTCTTTGTGCATAGATAGATACCATTATACAATGGTGAAAAAATAAACAAAAGTTAACTTTATTGAATTTCATCTCATCATAAAGTTTTTGAGATAAATCCATTCATCTTACTTTGCCCAGTTCTACTTAATGGCTAAATTTTCTCATTTATATTTGAACATTTTAATTTTGTTTTCATATGAGCACTAGGAATAGCAAAAACATTAATTTGGCTGGTTCATAACATACAGTAAATATAATAAGACTCAAATGATGGTTTAGATTCACATTGTGAAGGACTATCAATGACAAACAGAGCAGTTAATGTTTGATCCCAGAAGTAATGGGAAGTCACTGGAGTTTATTGAGAAAGGAAATAACAGATCAATAGTGTATGAAAATCCCTTAATCTTACATTACAATTCCAAACCCTACAAATAGATATACCTTATTTTTTTGATGAAGTTCTTTTTACTGAGGACATCCTCTACAATGTACCCATGATTCCCATTCATGTTCATCTTCTTCAGTACATTGACTCTACTGCCCTCTTCCTCTCTCTGATTTTCATTTTCTCCCTATATGCTGGTTTTTCCCCTAAAGTATCATTTATCCATTAAAAAAATCCCCACTGGATCCCACCATCCCTAATAGCTAATCCTATAACTGTCTATCCTTTCTCAGCCTACCTACTTTTAAAAAGCCATTCATTTCCTCCCCTCTTACTTTCTTCTAAATCTTCTTCAATATTTGTAATTATGTCCAGAAGGCTATTAAACTATGTATATCTTTTGACTCAGCAATGCCATTACTAGTTCTATATCTTAAAGAGATCAGAAAAAAGAGAAAAAAAACCTAGTTGAACAAAAATATTTATATTAACTCTTTTTTTTCCATTTTATTATAGCTTTTTATTGACAAAACATATGCATGGATAATTTTTCAACATTGACCCTTGCAAACACTTCTGTTCCAACTTTTCCTTCCTTCCACACCCTTCCCTAGATGGCAGGCAATTCCATACATGTTAAATATGTTAAAAGTATATGTTAAATACAATATATGTATACATATTTATACAGTTATCTTGCTGCACAAGAAAAATCAGATTTAGAAAGAAGGTAAAAATAACCTAAGAAGAACAAAAATGCAAGCAAACAATAACAGAAAGAGTGGAAATGTTATGTTGTGGTTCACACTTATTTCCCAATGTTCTTTCACTGGGTATAACTGGTTCTGTTCATTACTGATCAATTGGAACTGATTTGCATCCTCTCATTTTTGAAGAGAGCCAGGTCCATCAGAATTGATCATCATATAGTATCATTGTTGAAGTATATAATGATCTTCTGGTCCTGCTCATTTCACTTAGCATCAATTCATATAAGTCTCTCTAGGCCTTTCTGAAATCATCCCCCTGGTCATTTCTTATAGAACAATAATATTCCATAACATTCATATACCACATTTACTCAGCCATTCTCCAATTGATGGGCATCCATTATAGTAGCTCTTTTTGTAGTGATAAAGAATTAGAAATTGAGAAGAATATGATCAACTGGGGTATGACTGAACAATTTATGCCATATGAATGAGATAGAATACTATTATGCTACAAGAAATGATAAAAGGGAGAGTTTTAAAAAGCAAACAAACCTGAGAAGACTTATATGAATTGATGCAAAGTAGAGTGAGCAGAGCCATAACAATTAATTCATTTACAGCAATATTGTAAAGGTAATCAACTTCGAAAGACTTATTAAGTCTGATCAACATAATTACCCAGCACAACTGCAAAGTATTCATGATAAAATATACTACCCACCTCCAAATAGAGAACAGATAGATTCAGATTGCATATTGAAACATTTTTTTCTTTCTTTGTTTCTTGGACATGGCTATTAAGGGGAGGTTTTGCATGACTTCACATGTGGGCTTTGTTCTTCTTGCCTTTTCAGTGGATGAGGGAGAGAGGAGAGTGAAAGAATTTAAAACTAAATACTAAATAAAACTGAGTCAGTGGGAAAAATTATGCAATCTAATTTGATGTTATCATTAAAATGAAAGTTTTCTCTCCAAATTTACCTTCACATAGCTGCCAAAGAGATTTTCCTAGTGTTGGTGAAAGCCATGTCATCTACCTATCTGATAAACTCTAACAGCTTCCTTTTACCTCTAGAATCAAATATAAACTCTGGCATCGAAGAATTTTAAATCTATTTCTTTCCTACCTCTATATTCTCTTTCATACACAATGTAGTCTAGTGACCAAAGTGCTATTGCATAAAGAAGATACTAAATCTTGTTGCCTCTGTGACTTTTCACTGTCCCTCCTATCCTCATACCTGTATTGTTCCCTGTCTTTACTATTTATTGGAATCCCGATTTCCTTCATGATTCGGTTCAAGTATTACACTCTACAGGAAGACACATCTTATCTTCCTTTCTGCTAATGAACTTCCTTCCAAAAGTACTTTATATTAATTATGCATATATTTTGCATATTTTTAGATATGTATATGTTGTCTTCCTTATAATGTAAGCAACTTGAGGATAATGATTTTTTTCTTTATATTTTTTCATCATGTAATGTAAACTATTTGAGCATAAGGACATTTTTCTTTATATTTTTTCATCATATCCCAGTTCTCAGCATAAAACTTGGGACTTTGCAGATATTTAGTGCTTGTTGATTGATCTTACTTAGGAACTAGAATTCCTAGTGAGGATTCTATCAGTTGGAGTAGACTTCTGGCTGAGTTTAAAAAAGGGAAATATAGCCAATTTATTCAATAAAAAATTACTTGAGTTGTGTATTCTAAACACTGTGCTAGTTCTGTAATACAAAAGAAATGTAGCCCTTCCTCTCTAGGAATTTACAATCTAGTTGGAGGAAACAAAACATATAGACACAAGTAACAAAACAAGGTTTAAATGAATAGCTAATAGAGGGAGAAATGCAGCTTCATAATGGTCTAAGGAAACTTGAGAGGGCTTCAAGGAGAAGATTAGACTTAAGATGGACCAGGTTAAAGCATGGTGGAGTGAAAGAAGCTACACCAATAAAGAGAAAACAAAAACACATGGCAAGGTGGCATGTTGGGAGTTCAGGGCAAGCACACTTTCCCCAGTCCTAACTGTGCTGAAATTCCTTTGCTTTAATAGTAAAACATTTTGAAAGAAAAGTGCCAATAGGGCCAAATCAGAAGGAAGATACTGCGGTAGTCTAGAAGAAAAGTAGCTGAAAAAGCTCAGGTAAGAGATTAGAGTTTTATCTTTTTCCTTTTTCTCTTTTCTTAAACTCTACCAAACATTAGATGGAAATACAAGGTGGCTTTTCACCTCATACCTATGGGCTGAGGTCAGCATATTTGCAGGGGAGGAAATTTTAATCAAGCCTTGGGCTGTATGAACCACCAGCAGAATGTTTTAACTCTCAAACAGGCAGGGCTGACGCTTTTATCACCCTTTCCTCGACTTTGAGAAAATGCAAAACAGGGTGGCAATTTGAAAGGCAGCCTCCAAAATGAGAAGGGGAGAAAAACAGAGGTGGCAGTGAAAGGGGAGGGAGAGAGGGAAAGAGGGCTGCTGACAGATACATTTGGAGACCTGATATCAATTCACAGATCTCAGGGAGAAACTGAACAAATGCGAAGGATTATTGGAGATGATGCTTTTCTCTTTTAATATGACTGATGGAATGGATCAAAAAGCAAGGAGCTAAGGGAGATTTTATGAATCTAAATAAGCAGCTTAGTAGTGCTGAATAGAAAAAAAGCCTAGATAAGAAGAGATGTCTCAAGCTTGCAACTTTTGAGATTTAAAGAGAAGAAAGAGAAAGTGGAAGTGATGACTTTCTGTGGCATGAATCTGAACAGGGATAGCTAGAGCGTGTAGGGGGGGAAGAGGAAAGTGGAAATCAGATGACAGAAGGTTTAATTGAAGTCTTGGCAAGCACGTTCTCTATGGGAGATAAAAAACCCAATTGGAACAGTCTTTGAATCAATTTCTTTTTCAGTCAGTGATTGAGTAAACCTTGTTCTAAAAATGCTACAAAGTTCCCCAAGAGTGACAGAATCCCATCTGAATTTTACATTGAACTTAACAGGGAAAAGAGGCCCTTCTCAGAGAGATGAAAATGTATATTTATAAAAGGCCAGAATAAGGAAACAGTGGAAGCATTTAGTTCTTTGAATTCAACAGAGAGAAAATAAAAACTAGATTTGTAATCCAATTGAACTCTTTTCTGAGGTTCTGAAAGAAAGGAAAATAATTTAGTAACCATTTTATTCATCTCACCCTCAGCCAGCTAGGAGTTTTTCCACTATCCTCTCCCCAAGGGCATGGGCTTGTCTTGCCCACCTTTTAAGTTTTCTTAGCTCAGAAAAATGTCCCAGCCAATTCTTTTTACTCTGCTACTCCAAATTTTTATTTGAAGAATTGTTTTAAAGTTGTTTGGAGAATGAGAGTTCAACTGGGTGGCTACCTCTAATCCATCATTCTGGCTTTACCCTCCACCTTAAATTCTTATGGCATTTCATAATGTGGGTTAACTTCTCTTCCAGGTTGTTGCATTCCTACAGCTCTCCTACCTGTTTGACTATTCTTTCCATATTGGTTGGCTCCTCATCCTTAGCTTGATATCTCAGTAGACAGAGTAAAGATAATCAGAAGACCTGTATTCAAACCCAGCCTCAAATACTTCAACTTTATGACCTAGTAAGTCACTTAAACTTCTGTTTGCCTCATTTTTCTAATCTGTTATAATGTCCAGGTTAGCTCCCTGGAGGGCCTCAGGATCAGTCAGAGTCAGGATAAGTCAAAGTCCTTGGTCTTTAGGGGGAGAAGTGAAGGAGGCAGACAAGCTGCCACAATGCTTGCCAAAGATGTATCCTGGATTCTGGAGTCTGGAGCCTGAAATCTTTCTCCTCATCCTTCAGCAGAACAACTCTGACCTTTCTCCCTTAGTCCTCCAATCCTTGCCTACAATTACCTCACCACCAAACATTCAGCAAGCACCAAAGGTGAGGAGAGCCATCACATCTCATCTAACTATATGTATATAGAACTATTATCTCATATTGAATAGATAATTGGTCTTAAGTGCTTTGCTGTCTCAGATTCAAGTACACCCTTTCAGAGTTTCAGCCCTCTACAATCTGTAAAATGGGAATAATTATAGTACATATTTCTCAAAATTGTTGAAAAGATCAAATGAGATAATAAATTATAAAACATTTAGTGTACTGTTTGGCACAAAATGACACTATGTAAACATTAGCTAGTATTGTTCTTTAATCCCTTAAAAGATACCCTTCCCCAATATTATTGCCTTGGCCCACTTTAAATCTTCTTTTGATTTATCCACTCCTATGACATTAGTTATTCTTTCTTTGTAGATTAATACTAAATTTATATATACACTTCTAATCTTACTCAAGAGCTTCCTAGTTCTGTATATCTAACTGAATGAATAAATTAAGGAGCCTTTATTAATCATTTAAAAAGATCTTTAATAGTATTAAATTCTGATTGGGTCTTCCTTCTTACTATTGGTAAAATCACATATAGGAGATTTATCTGCACAGTTGATTATTTTTTTATACAAACTTCAGTGAGACGAAAACTCATCATGGAACCTGCTTTTTCCCCAGAAAAATCAAGAGTAATATACCACATAAGCATTACTAACTCAGCATTGTTATTATAGGTATGTGTGTATAATCTTCAAGATTCCATTAAGGAAAAAAGTCAGGTGCCACTACTTTTGCTGCTGTCAGATCTGGTAAAAGAAGACTTAAATTTATCAATTTTTTGCTTTTTTTTTTTAACCTAAAGGTAAATTACCTGGTATTGCTTCATATCCATTGAATTCCCCCTTGTACCAATAAAAGGAGTTAAATGAAACCGACCAACAAAATAACCACATTTGACAGAAAATGAAGGTGTCAGACCTTAATTTGTGATACTTATGGCAAATCTTTTAAATTCATGGCAACACAATTAAGCAGCATCCATGACAATTTTTTTGTTAATATGATTCATCATTTTTATAAGTCTTGGTAAAATGAAATAAAAATTTCTGTTTTAAAAGTGATTAAAACATTGATTTTAACTGCTTTAATTCACTCAAGGGAAAGTTCAGAACTAAAACAAAATATTCAGGGGACAGTGGGAAGAGAAGAGAAAAGAATTTGGGGAAAAGAATACAAATCCAATCCAATAAATCTATTGTTTATTCTTGCCACCTACCATGCTAAGCACTGGGATATAACTATTTAAAAAGAGAGTTCTTGCCCTAAAGGAGCTTACAATCTAAATTGGGAGACAATACAAAAAAGTAGAAAAGCAGAGTGGGGCATCTTGTTCTGTGAAATTGGAATCAGATAGGGTAGCAGGTAGGGAATGAATAAACTGAGAAACCAATTTCTGCCCTTTATAAAGCAGGAACTGGGAGAAAGTTGGTACTTCACCCTCCAATCAAAGGAGAGCAGAGCTGAGGAAAGTAGTGTTAATGAGTTGCTCTTGCCAGTTGATTGTTCCATATATAGGGGAACTCAATCTTTGACTAAGGCTTTGGTTTATATAGAGTTTAGAAACCAATATTTTTCTCCTGCACAAGAAGTCTGGGAAGTTTCACCTTTTACATTAATCCATTTTCTTGACCCTCATTGGTCTCATCTTCTTGGAATCCATGTGGAAATAATAATCTGTACCACACAATTTAATACCAATAATATATTTGTGATCTTGGGCGAGGCACTTCTCTGTTTTGGCTTTTGTTTCCTCATTTGTATAGCCAGAGACTGGAACTAAGAAACTGCTAAAAGTCCCTATCAGCTTGCTAAATCGATGGTTTTGTGATTTCGGACTAGTGTTGATGCACACTGATAACTCTAAGGTTTACATTTCGATTACCAGCAGTTTGAAACCAGGGACCTTTTTAAACTTTGTTTATTCTAGTAGCATTTAGGACCAAAATGAGTATATGCATTTTATTACATGCTTGTTGATTTACTGATTTTCTGCTTACTAACCCTTGAAGCCTGGAATCTTTCAAAAGACTTTTAAAATTAAAATACTTATTTAGTATTTTTAAGAGAGAAAATTACATTAGAGTGATTTGCATCAGTGGAGGAAGTACTGTCATCCAAGCTTAGGGAAAAAAAATCAGTATTATGGGAAGCACCTGGACAAGAAGGACCATGTATGGGGAAATGATTTAGGGAAGGAGGAGTTATCTTGCCTAACGAGCCTTCCCAAGCCCCACCCCACTTTAATCCCATTCTAGGATACTATAGAAGTAGCCATACATGGGATTCACAAAATCCTCTGTGTAAGAGAGGATAGCCAAGAGGGCAAAGGAATCTGGAGATTTTTTAATAGCATGAGACAGATAAATGTATAGGAGTGACTTACTGATGCCATGTTGCTGTCCCAAATACATCCTTTTCTTTCCACCCCCAAATGTAATGGGATAGGACTAAGGCTAAGTATACAGTGAAGACATCATCATCATCATCATCATGATAATAAAGTTATAAAAATAATAATAATGATATTAGCTAGCATTTACTTATGCATATGTTGTTATCTCATTTATCTCCTCAGAAAAACACTGAGGGGTAGGGGCTATTATTGTCCTCATTTTCAGGTGAGGAAACTTAGGAAAAGAAAGGTTAAGTAACTTGCCTAGCTTTGCCTTGTCTGAGACAGAATTCAAATTTATGTCTTCCTGATTTCAAGGCTAGTGTTCTCTCTATTGCATAGACTAGACATTTCCATTACTAAATTTGAAACTTGGAAAATAATAAATTTGTCTTTGAATTTTATCCTTTTTTGATGAATCCTTACATTTTATATTTATTTTTTATTAATTCATTTTTTAAAAAATATGCAGTTTCAAATCTTTTTTCCCTCTTAATTCCCTCCCCTAGCCATTGAGAAGGCATGCAAAATAACACTCTGTTTTAGTCATTTTCTGAAAATATTAAAAAGCAAGAAAAACAAAAAGAAAAAATCCTTCAGTCTGCACTCTGACTCTATAAGTTCTCTGTTCGGAGGTGGATAGTAATTTTCATCATGTGTCCTTTAGAATTATGGTTGGGCATTATTTTGATCAGAATTACCAAGTTTTTCACAATTCATTTCAATATTGCTATTTCTATGTAAATCATTCTTTTGGTTCTACTCACTTAATTTTTCATGAATTCACATATGTTTTGCTAGTTTTTTCTGGGGTCCTTGAATCTAGCATTCAATATTACTGTGCTTATTTGTTTCTTAATCTATTCCCTTGATCGATCATTTTATTTCTTATCCAGGATCAATTTTTTTTAATGATTACAGCTTTGCAGTTTAGTTTTTTATCACGAACTGTGATACTGTACCATCCTTATCATTTTTTTCACTGAATCTTTTGATATTTTTGACCTTTTGTTTCTCCAAATTAAATTTAAATTTGTAAATATATTTTTCTTTATCTTTTGATTTTGAAGGATAGGGGCATCTAAAAGTAGCTGATATAATCTGCTGTGAGGCAGATTTCATCTCAGTGTAAGGTGAGGCAGAATTTGGCTTTGAACAGCCCAGCCCCTAAAACAAGCTGTGACCATGCGTTAAGTCACCCAAATTCTTGGTATTTTAAGCCATGATTCTCTAAAATATTTCAACAATGAATCTCATTATTTATAATCATTTTTTCAAATTATATTCATTGCCTCCTTATTTGTACGTTACATTATGAAACATATACAAAAAAAGAGATTAAATAGGAGATAAAGGTCAAAGAAATGATTTTTAAAATTTTATTTTATCAATGATTCAAAAACCTTTTTCTTCTCACTAAAATATTAATTTTTAATCTTTAAATATTGATAATGATAGCATAGTCTTTATATTCTGAGCAGATACTTACTTTTGATGTCTTCTATATTCACTAGCTTAAATTGTGTAGTATAGTGTCTTCTGTTAACCAGTGCTATCTTAGAGGCTAGATATTTTGTATATAGATTGGAATATTTTCATTTTACTTATTTTAAATAAATGTGCAAAGAAACCTCCTATTTTTGCAGTTTCTAATATGCATGATAGATGAAAGATGAAATAACTGAAGAAACAATGGTTTGAGCTTCTGAGAATATCTCTTGATTAAGCAATGCATGCTAATTACATGATAAATTGGGACCAGGTCTTCTCAGCTTTGTTACTAAACCCCCACTACAAGGGAAAACATCTTATGCATTAAAAACAATCAAATAAGACAAATTAATTGAAAGATATCAATTAACAGGGTAAAAACCAAGATGCAAAATTAAATGATCTGATTTCTTATTGGAGGAAAGATTAGGTACTTTCCCAATTGGGAGAAGAGTGAATAGATCCAATTCCCTGAAATCAGAAAAAGAGATCCTATTTCCCTCATGTGTCTGTTTTCAGTCAAAGGAACAAAGAAACAGAAATTAATTGACCAATATCGGGCTAGTTTTCAGATAAAATGTATGGATTGCTTGAGCTATATAATTGTGAGAAAACTCCTTTTATCAATCTTCAGATCTGACTGAGTTTCTGGTCAGCATAACCTAGGTCATTAGTTAAGAGTCTCTAAGCAACAGATAGAGATTGTCCAGCTGTCAACCACACAGGACTGGGTTCAAACAATGCAGCAAAGTTTTCTCACAAATCACATAATTGAAAAAGGTTTTCTCACAGACAGAAAGTGCATTAGACATAATTGAAAGGGAACTGAATTAAATCTAGAATGAAATCATAAGATGGAATTAGTATGATTCATTCATTTCCCACAATTTCTTTACATTGTTATAAGTTTGTATCAATATTTAAAATTTAAGTTCCACTTGGTTTCATTAATAAATGCAATTTTGATGTATTTTGGATATTTAAAGGAAAAAGGATTTTTTAAGTATAGAAAAAAACTTTTATTGTATCTGAACAGAGTAATACAAGATTTAAAAACAGTGTCACCATTATATTCATTTATTTTGTCAATTCAAAGAATAATATCAAAAAACTTTAATATAAGACATAAAATTATCTGTTTCATAAAAATGAGTATCCTGGCATTCTATGAAGGATCATTTTTCATGTGAAAGGTGCAGAAACAGACAATGATAAAGTTTTATTCAGTCTTTTGACACATGCTATTACAAAAAGGAAAAGATTTAAAATTTTTCTTTGAATGTGTATTACTGAGGCATGAACCAACCCTTTGATATATTCTTACCTCCAGGTATTGTCAAATGTTATAGAAAACACTTTCCGAAAATGAAGCTCTGGGTATTTGTGGTATGTAAAAGGGAGTGAGAGTCATATAGGAAGGAGGTAAGCCATCCAGCTTTCCTGAAATATCTGATGAATAGCATTACAAAAAGGGAAATGTGTAGGGGAATTTACTCTTTAATTCTCATGTACTGATAAATCAATATATTTCAAATGGGCCTAAAGATTTTGTAATAATACTAAAATTTTATTGTCCTATAAAGTTTGTAAAGTATTTTATAAAATTATCTCACTTATAATCGTCACAATATTTTACAGATGAGGAAACTAAGGCAGACAGATTTAATCTGACTGCCTTAGTTTCCTCATCTGTAAAATGGGGATTATAATAATAGCAACCTCCCAGAATTGTTATAAAGATTAAATGAGATAATTTTTGTGAACTATTTTACAAAACTTTATAGGACAATAAAATTTTTAGTATTATATAGTCATATATCCATTAAGTGTCTGATGCTGAATGTTAACGTTGGGAGTTCCTGACTCCAGGTTCAATCTCTATATTACACATATCTTCCTCATTTATTTTATGTATTTACACTAATTTTTTAAAATATACATTTCTTTATGAATTATGTTGGGAGAGAAAAATCAGAACAAAAGGGAAAAATTACAAGAGGAAAAAAAACAAGAAAAAGGAAAAAAAAAAGGGTACACAGCACATGTTGATTTGCATTCAGTCTTCATAATTTTCTCTCTGAATGCAGATGACATTTTTTATCCAAAGTTTATTGGGATTGCCTTGGATCACTGAGTCATTGAGACGAATCAAATCTTTCATAATTGATCATCCACAATCTTGCTGTAACTGGGTACAATATATCTTTGGTTGTACTTGTTTCATTCAACATCAGTCCATGTAAATCTCTCCAGCCCTTTCTAAAATCAGCTTGTTTGTCATTTTTATAGAACAATAATATTCCATTACTTTCATGTACCATAACTTATTCAGCCATTCCTCAATTGATGGACATCTACTCATTTTCCAATTTTTTGCTACAACAAACATTTTTTGCACATGTGGGTCCCCCCCCCTTATTATTTCCTTGGGAGCTGCCTTATTTTTTAATCAAATTGCTTAGGTAGAGAGTTTCTCACCCCCTAAAATATTACCCAGAATCTCTCACAACATAGGGATGTGTATTGATATGCAATATATAGATGGACTGATATACAAGGTATTTGAAGATACTACAAAACAAAAAACAAAAACAAAACTTGAACCTTAAAACCAAAGACAAGGGTTAATAATTGAATTTGTGTCTTCAAATTCTTCTCAGGATCAGCCCTTGCAATTCCCTTACTCTATAGCTATTTGACTTACTGTTCTTTAAGACACAAACACATTGTTAGAGATTCTTGCAAACTAAAAGCTTTATTTCTAATAAGGTGGAAAAGGAACTGACTTTGGAGTTGGTAAACTTGGGTTCAAAAGTTCTAACTCTAATACGCTATATTATTTGAAACAAGTTACAGCCTCCCTGGACCTTAATTTTCTTATCTGTAAAATGAGGAGTTTGGTGTTAACATTTCTTCTGAGGTCCCTTAGAACTCTCTATGATTATGATCTTAATATCAAAAAACAAAAGGCAACCAGGAAAACATAAGAAACTCTTGGCACATCATAAGGGCTTAAAGACTGCTTTTCATTCATTAATGTTACTCTCCTGCTTAAGAATTTTTAATGACTTCATATCTCCTTTAGGTTAAAATGAAAAATCCTTAGCTAAGCATTTTGAATCCTATACCTTACTTTGCTGGTCTTATTTTATATTATTCTACATCATACACTCTAAATCAGAGCCAAGTTGCTTTCTGTAGCTAACATTCCATCTCCAGCTCCCATTTATTTGTAAAAGCTATCCACTATAATAACAACAATTACAATTACAATTTGCAAAGTGCCTTTTACATGATGTCATTTGATGTTCACAATGTCTCTGTGAGAGAGACGCTATTGTTATTTTCATTTTAAAAAGGAGAAAACTGATGTTTTGTGAGGTTAAGTGACTTGTCCATTTATGGGATACAACTCAGTCAGTAGGATAATAAGTCAGGATTCAAATTCAAATCTTCTGACTCCAAGAGCAACATTCTATTCACTGAACTCTCTAGCTGTACTTACATATCTCAAACTATCTTCCATTATCTCCATAAAACTTTCTCTGGTCTTACTTCAATTGATAACACAATATCTTTCATCAATTTTTTTTTAGAAATTTATTTATCTAAGTGTCTGTCCTAATCTCCTAACCATATAAAGCCAGTGGAATATAAACTGCCTGAGGCAGGAAAATAATTTTTTGTCTTTGTATCACAAGAATCAGGCATAAGTCTCTTATATGCAATAAGTATAACACAGGGACTTGCTGAATTGATTTAAAGTTCTAAGAAGAATTTGAGCAGGGAAGCATCTGACTAGTGGAACATAGAAGCATACTTCAGAAGGAAAAAAAAAACTTTTGAGATGATTCTTGAAGAATTGTTTAGGATTTAAATTGGAATTTTGGGGGTGGAGACCTAATTAACAAGCAAGCGGATGTTTATAAGAAATAATGAGTTCTGCAGTTTGGCTGGAAAGGAATTGGTCACATTTTTATAGAAATTTAAGGCTCAAAAAGCACTTTCTTCAGAGTTCCCTGCAAGTGTGGTAGATAACTACAAATATTCATAAGTATGTGTACAAGTCTTGTTAAGTGTATCCAGACACAACATCATACCGTTTAAAAATTAGTTTTGTCTCATTTTAACATTTGCATTTTAAAGTACAGTTTAGTCATTAATTTTAAAAAAAGACAGAGCTATGTTTTAGATTCCTTAGTTTAGATTCCTCTCAAAAAATGATGTTCTTTTTGATAAAGTTTTCAATAAATTTTCATCCTAATGTTAAGTTCTATACACATAAGTATTCTTATTTCTTTCTTATAGATGGGAACATTCAAAGTTGCATATTTTAGAAATGC
This sequence comes from Sarcophilus harrisii, assembly GCF_902635505.1. Classification (NCBI taxonomy): domain Eukaryota; kingdom Metazoa; phylum Chordata; class Mammalia; order Dasyuromorphia; family Dasyuridae; genus Sarcophilus; species Sarcophilus harrisii. Next base: position 372,246,054 of record NC_045426.1, on the reverse strand, counting down.
TTGAGCTGGGAACAAAGAACATATGGAAGGAAGTATTACCAAGAGATATCCAAAAAGGCAAGGTGATGTCTAATTGTTCACGATTAGGGCCTTGAAACCCAAGTTAAAGAGATTGATGAGAAGGATCTACACTTTCTATATTCTGTAAGGCATTTCTGTACTCCTTGAGTTCCCTTCAGAGATTTAGTTCTTTTTCTCATAATGGAACAACCTTTAATGGGATCTAAAGGAGGGACAGTGTTGCAAAAGAGCAATTTCTACAGGGAGTGGAATGATAGTTGAAAGACCTACCATTATCAGTGAGACCTTGAGCAAGGTCTTTCTCTCTTTGGCTTTCAGTTTCCTCATTTGTAAAAGGGGGTTTAGATTAGATTATTTCTGAGGTCTTTATAAGCTGTGGCATAGTATAATTTTCAAATTTATTAGAAAGAATTTTCTTCTGTATAAATATTTTATATTGCATTATTTTTCCTTTTGATTTTCTGAGTAAACAAAGGCTTTTATAACTTTGATTTCCAGTCACATGTAGATAATGTTGTAAATATGTTTGTAAAATTTGCCATTCAGTGTATATACTCAACAGTTGAGAGTTCCACAGCTGTTAGACAGCCAGCCTTAGTATTTTTTTAGTGCCTGTAGCTTTAAGGTAACTTATAGTCTTGCTATGGAAAATTAGATATTCAGACCTGGAAAGAGGGAGCACAGAAGCTCTGATTGAAGAGATGTTCCATATCCATTACTCCAGGCACAAAATACTGCTAATTAGGAAATCCACATAGACTCATATTAACATAAATTACAAGGATTATAGCTTTCAGACAATACTGAGTTGATTCATCACTTCTCTAAGTAATGTCAAACTCTGTGCAGCCAAGTCTCTAGGCAATTCTTGGTCCTGAGAGCTTTATTCCTTTTGCAGTCAGACTCTACCTTTCAGAGGATAGAAAGGGTGATGGATTTCAAATCAAAGGCCTGGGGTTTAAGTCCCTTCTTTGTCACTATTTCACACAAGTAGCGACACAAGACGAGTTGTATAAAGTATTAAGTGACAGAGAAGGGATTTGAACTCAGGTCCCTTAATTTTAAATCCATTACCCTTCTGGAAGCAAAGATATCTCTCTTTACTATGTATTATGCTGCCCTTTATGTATTAACTTTTTCCATTAGGAGGTAAGCTTCTTGGGGACGAGAATAGTTTCACTTTTATATTTGTATCCCTAGCATTGGAAGTGTCTGACACATAGTAAGTACTTAATAAATGGATTATTGGGTTGTCTATTTAAAACTCCTTCCAGATCTAAATTTTCAGTTCTGTGATTCTCCAGATTAGCCAGTTCTATTAAACTCAGCCAGTTTTTAGAAAATATATACTGTGCACAGAACCAGACTTATAGACTATTAAGGTTTTTTTTTTTTTAAGGCAGGGACCATAACTTGGGGGTCTGTAAACTTTTGTTGTTGTTTCAATTTTAATGACTTACAATATAATTGATTTTTTTTATAATTCTATTTTATTTTACTCATTTTAAAACATGATGTAAGAAGGGGTTATTGGATAGACTTTATCAGCTGCCAAAAGAGTCCATCACACCACAAAAATAAAAGCTAACATTTTTTGATTAAAGCATTCAAATCTTGTTTGTGATATTTTCTTAATCTCTTCCAGAAAATAAGGCACTATATAAATGCTAGCAATTATTATTGTTAGGATGAAGATAGTGGTGATGGCAACAGCAGCTTAGCTAGGACCACAAGTCAGGTAATACCACATAATTAGCATGTAATAAATGCTTGATATGTCTACTCTTTGCAGTATTTCATGCTACATCTTGAGATACAAAGGGTACAAAGTCATCTCAGTAACCTATTAGTACAGTATTCTATTGCCTTGCTTAAGCATTTTTTCTTCAAATGTATAATACACATTAATGTACATAAATATAATGTAATAATAATGTATATTAATAATATACACTAAGAGACTGTAATGTGCACATATACACTTATAGACATAGGCATATGTATGTACTTAAATGAGTTAAAAAAAAAACCTTGAGGATTTTCTAGTCAAAGAAATCAACTCTTAATAAGAAAAACAAAGGTGGAGTTCTGAAGTCTGACTAGTAAAGTCTGAGACCACAAGTAACAGAATTCACAAGTATTTATAGTTTTCTTTATTCATGCATGGTTTAAATTGGTCAACCCATGGTACAAATGGTCAGTCTCTTTACTCAAGAAGCTGAGCTAGTGGTTCAGATAGGAGCATCTATGGCTCAAGTATAACTCCCAAGGGAATTTATTACATGTAGGTCTACTTTTTACATTGTAGTGCCAGAGAAACTGAGGCAAGAGAGATTAGAGAGTTTTTAATATTTTATTTGAGAGGGAAAGATTGTGCTGGGGGCATGTTGCCCCCAGGGCTGATGTCTCAAAGCATCCAGCAGGGAATGTGAGGTTCCCTTGAAATAGAAAAGGGGCTCTAGACGACCAAAGTAGACAGAGGCAAGGGTAGAATCAGAGCACTAAGAGAATGGACCATCAATCCAGTTCTGACAGGGTCGGGGGTGAGGACCATAAATTCTGATAACTTAGGAGGAGTAAGGAGCCAGGAAGTCTGAACTCCCCCTTATCTTAAGATTATACATTTACAATTTATAACCTTAGAGTAACCAGCCCTAAGTTATATCAGTCCTAATGGTCAGGAGAGATGGAGGATTGCAACCAGAGGGATTGAGGCAGAATGATTCAAGGAACTGAGGCAAAACAATTCAGAAAAACTGAGGCAGGACAATTTAGGGAAATTGAGGTAGGACAATCAGGGAAACTGAGGTAGAACAATTAGAGGAGAACATGGCACAACAATACTTCTTATGGTGTTACAGTAAGTCCATTATGGTGTCACAATAATCCTTTTCACATTTCTGAGAAACCTAGTTTCTTTATCATTTTGATATAAAGATTGATATATAAGTATTACACTCTTAAGATTAATAAACACAGATATTTATATGGGACTGCATCATAGTTTCAGTTACACAGATTTTCACTCAGTTCTATATTCTTACTATAAATCATTCAGTTGCTTCTTATCCTATTAAGAATTATGGTAGCAAAGCAAGGTACTCAAGGCAATGATTATTGATTTTTCACATTACACATGTATATTTATTCAGCTATGCATATACAAAGATGTATATATATACATATACATATATATATATATATATATATATATATATATGGATTTTAAACCAGAAGATTATATAAATTATGCTATCTGAAGAGTTGTTAAAGTATAAAAGGATAGTTTCTGCTTTCTTCTAAGAAGAGGGATAAGGATTAGATTACTTAGAAAGCATATTAATTCCTCTGAGCATTTAGACCCCAATGAATTACCTTTGTCTGATAACTATTAGAACTTCTATCCCAAACAACTAATCAGGCTACCCTGATGCAATTTCTGACTTTCATTCCAAGCAGACCACATTGCTAAGAAATCTAAGGAACAGTATGGGATTTCTTTAGTCCTGGGCTTGAGGCAAGGAATGATAGAGACATTCATTAATCTTTCTGGCAAAGAATCTTGCTCTTCTGACACCTACTAAGTGAAAGGCTGCATCCCAAGGGCTATTTAGAGTGGTCATTCTTCCTTCTTGGCATTCATATTATGAACTCACCAGCCTTTGACCAGAGACAATGGTAGATTAAATCAGATCCATTTGCAACTGAATCTAGTCCCCTTGTACAAGATGACTTTTTTCCTACTTTTTTCTGCTTCTGATTGATTTTCCAAAGTTTCTTTAGAACTGTAATTCAGCATTAACAAAAGAAACCCCCTTATCCTAGGCCATTATGGTATTGAGCCAATATAAGAGAGAAAATAAGGACATCATTTATTTATTTATACGAGAATACTATTGAATCTGTTTCCTTTCATACTTGTTTTAGCTGTAATATGATTCAAGCCATAATCTGCAAAAGCAAACAAATGCATGAAAAATTAAATAAAAAGACAGGCAGGAGTTTCACTCTTATACTGGTATTAGCCATTGATAGTATAATAAATTTACAGGTGGAAGACCATTTGACACAAATCATATGTTGGAATTGGACAAAGAGAGTTTCTTGATTAGTTTGATGAAATTAAAGTAGAACAGTTTAAAACATCACCCTTTATAAGGGTGTGGATATATCCATCAGAATTGTATTGAAGGGACTAAAGGTATCTGGTTAAATCTCAGGGACTAGGTACTTCTGTTCCCAAGATAATTGGTTATTGGTTTGAAGACACTCCTTGCTGCCTTGTACAAGTTGGATTTCACTAAAGAGGCTTCTCCCAAAACAAATTGTTTGACTCAGATTGTGAGACAAACCTTTTTTGGGGGAGTAGTGAACTTTTGTGGGGCAGATTATTATGGACAAATATCTTTTCAGAAATCTATAAAAGAGAATAGAGAGATCCTTTCTACAGTTTTTTTTTTCCTTTTTTTGCATCCATCTTCTAAAAATGTACTGAAAATGAATCAGAAATAGGTGGTAATATATTTTTTTCTTCACCCTCAAACCTACTTGAAAGCCAAAAATTAGCAAAAGAATCTGTTGGCCAGTAATGATCAAGTTCTGGAGAGACCACCCCTCAGACCTACCTGTTGTAAAATTAACAAATAAGTAACATGAAGTTCTGATCCAATTTTGTATAAATCTACCCCCTTCTCTTGGATCCCTTGCTAATTTCTTTTGGAATTTAGCTTGCTTGTAATAGCATTACAATTACAAATAAACTTTGCCTCTTGACTACAAAATAGATTCAAGCCTATGAATTCTTTTGAGACACCTTGTGATATCCCAAACTCTTGGGATCCCCCTTTCCCAACCCCAACACAAGAATCTGAGAACCAGACCTTCTAACCAGAGAAAGGAGAGTTTCCTGGGTAATCTTAGCCTTGGAATTTTCCTCATTGGTAAAACTTTAGCTGTTCAAGGATCCACTTTTTTTTTTTAACAGATGAGAATTTTTTCTTAGTAATCTGACTTTTTATGTAAGAGAAGAAGATCTCATGTGTGTCCCTAACCCTGGAAATAAGTAGCAGCAGCTAGCCAAGATAAGGAAAAACAAAGAATTTCGACTTTGTACTTCACTAGAATGATACTAGTTGAATTCTTAGAACCCAAAGGAAAGACCTAATGTTCCTAAATGGATCTCTTCTAGAATAGTCTAGTATTTCAAAATAGTGCCATAATAAGAAATATTTGCTTAGATTTTTAGGGAACAGTAGAGGAATTTGCAAGAACTCTGAGTCTTCTTTAGCAGTTTCAAGTTCAGTTCTCTTCTGGGAGAATATAAAACATGGGGTGATATTGAGTCTGGTGGACTTTTGGATCTTAAGTAAAAGTAAATTCTACTAGTGAAAGAGTACAAATATAATGATCTATTATTATTTTTAGTTTATAATAATTCTTTGGTGTGCTTTTTTAAATTGTTTATGATAGTCTTCATTGTTTATGTCCTTTATATCTTCTGTGTTTTCTGTGGGCTCTCCTATACTTAATATATGTATTCAACCTTGTGTATTTGGGATCTTGGGAAATCTTTTGCACACACTCATGGAAACCTACACATAAGATGTATTCTGCGATCTCCTGGAGTAAACTCTAATTGGTAACATTATAATCCACAGAGTTGTGATTAGAAGCACTATCCCCAAAGTTAAACTTGGTTTGTGTGAACTCAGGATGTTTGGGGCATTGTTACATGTATTATTCTCATTTACCCAATATTTTCATCGATCATATTCTGTACATAGGATTGGTAAAATTATTAGGTCTACAATGTAGGTACTCAATATTCATTATGTATGTTCTATTATTATAGTGTTTATAACATTCAAATTTTCTATTTGGCCAATAAGATTATTGTCCCCTCATTCTTATTAGCCAAGACTAGATCTGAAGCTCACAAGGTCATAGCCATCTTTAATCTCCTTCCCTAAAATCAGGAAAGGACAGACACAGTAAGACAGGATCCACAGGAAGACCATATACTTATGGGCCACAGGTCTCCACCAGGCAGATGAAGGCCAGAAGCCTCTCTACCACAGGGAGAGAGAATCCTTGCCTCCTCGTTTGAACATGGTCAGGCAGAAATGATCATTTCTCACTTTGTTGAATATACTCAAGTTCAGGCTGTACAGGCAATCAGGAATTGCACTTTCATCATGTTTGTCAGAGTGGTTGCAAAATGTTTGTGTGTGTCCTACACTGGGGAACCGGGCATTTCCATTGCACATTATCCTGTTTTTTTTGGAATCAGGATCCCCAGCCTCATCCTAGTAAGGATTACATCAGTCAAGCATGATGCAAATGCTTTCCAATCTCTTCTTGTACTGTGGTACAATAATATTTCATTATAACCACATGCTATTATTTCTTTAGCTATTCTCCAATTGGGATATTCTCTAATAGAGAAATATACTTTTGCTTCTTTACTCTTACTAAAATGCTGCTATAAATATTTTCATGCAAATAGGCTTTCTTTTTCTTGTTGGTCCCCTGGAGGTATTTCTAGGTAAAAGAGTATGGACACTTTAGTAACTTTCTTAGTACAATTCTAATATTCTTTCCAGAAAAGTGGGATCAATTCACAGATCTTTCAGCACTATGCCTGTTAGTGTATCAGTCTTAGCACTTCTAATGTTGACTATTTCTATCTTTTATCTTATCAATTTGGTGGGAATGAAATGAAATCTCAGAATTATTTGGATTTAAATTTTTTTGTTAGTGATATAGAGTAATCTTTCATAAGGTAGTTTATAGTTTAAAATTTTTCTTTCACGAATTGCTTATTCACATCTTGGAAGATGAATGGGGAAAAGCAGCCAAGAACAAATATTTATTAAGCACATACTATGCGTCAAGGACTGTGCTAAGCGATTTATAAATATTATTTCATTTGATCCTCACAACAGACCTCTGAAGTAAATGCTATTTTATTACCTCCATTCTACATTTGAAGGAAAACTGAGGCTAAATGACTTTTGTAAGCCACAAGTAAGAGTCTGAGACTGGATTGGAATTCATATCTTCTGACTCCAGCCTTAACACTCTATTCACAGTATCACCTAGCTTCCTTTGTTCACTTATCCTTCTGGGAATGTCTTTTGGTCTTATAATTGGGAAATACAAAGATATTTTGAACTTTAAGCATTAATCAAAATACAAAAGTTCAATATCCATCTCCAGACAAAGAACTCATGCTGTCTGAATACAGATTGACTCATGCTAATTTTATTACTTTCATTTTTTTTAATTTGAGAGTTCTTGTACAATATGACTAATATGGAAATGTTTTACATAGTGGCACACATATAATTGTTTATCATTTTAGGGAGGGGGAGCCATGGATTAGAAAGGGGAGAAGGGATGGAATTTAGAATTTAAAAGTTTAAAAAAATGTTTAAAAGTTGTTTTAACATGTAATTGGAAAAATATAATATTTTTTGAAAGATACAAAGTTTCCCTCTCTTATGACTCCACTTCTCAATCTACAACTTCTTTTCTCATTCTAGTATTATTTCTATTGCAAAACAGACTGACTTCCGGAGCTGGTAGTACTTAAGTATATTTTAAACTTAATGCTGGAAAAACTAAATTAATTGGTAGAAAATAGGGAAGCCCACTCTAGAAAATAGCTATCTAGTTTCTCCAGTTAGCTAACTTTCATTTCAATCCAGAAAATCTTTCTAGCCAAAATCCTTTTGTTCAATCACATGGCATAATGAACATGCTATACATAATACATTTTGGTTCGGTAAAGAAACTAATGTTAACTTCATTAGCTTTCCTGTAATGTAACTGTAAACAACTTTATTGAATATTTCCTTGGGATAGACTCTGAGACAAGAGAATACTGAGCAGCTGGACAACAGAGAATTAAAATTATGCATTCAGTTAGATTATAGGAAACAGTTAATTGGAGATATTGCCTTGCTAAATATTCACAGTAATTAATCCTTAAAGTGGGGAGTTAGGTAAATATTATCTTCATTTATACCTCAGGCAGGGGGACTAAGTATTTTATTTATCTAAGATTTCAGAGGGACTGCAAGATCAAGTTAGAATCAAAATGCTAGATCATCAGACCCACAATTTGGTTTAATCCCTCTTCTTTTTGCATAGACACAGTTCCCCTCTTATATTGTATATTCAGACAGCACTTTTATTCTAAAGCACGTGAATAGCTATTTTTTGTTTGTATGTTTGTTTTTATTGTCACCATGATGACAGGGGAGAACAAGAGATCTGGGAGCAGCTGGATCACTACTGCTATCATTGGCTTTTGGGAGTATGTATAGCTAAGAAATATAGGTAGAGAGAGAGTGATGACTATTGGAAGTAATAATTAGTTTCATCACAATTGTAGAAACTTGGATTAGATAATTTGTAATTGCAAAGAGGCCATAGCATCAGTGAACTAGAGCTGGATTTAAAAGACATCTGATAATAAAATCACAAAATTGAAGAGTTAGAAGGCATCTCAATGTTCATCCTCTCTGGTACCCATTACAAAGGAATCCCTGCTGTAACATAACCAAAAAGTGGTCAATGTAGCTTCAGCTTGAGGATTTTAAAGATGGAGAACCTGCCATCTCTTGAAGAAACCCATTCCACATTTGGATAGATATAATTATCTAGGAAGTTTATCTAGAAATCAAGCCTAAATTTATCTCTTAGTAACTTCTGTGCATTACTTCTGTCCTCAGAGATCAAAAACCAACCAAACTTAATACCTATTCCCATAAATTCTTCAAATACTTAACAACTATCATATCCCTTCTGAATTTTCTTTTCTCCAGAGTAAGCATTCACAATTTCCTCAACTGATCCTCATATTTCAACTCCCTCATTTTACAAATGAGAGACCTAAGGCCCAGGAAGGATAAGTTGATTTCCTGAGAATCATACAGGTAAGTAAGCATCAAAGATGGAATTTGAACCCAGGATCTCTGACTCTCAAGTCAATGTTCTTTCCACTGAGCTTAAAATTCAGACTCAGGTAAATCTTTGGGTTTCAGGGATGGTAGAATTGCATTATTTGGAATCCCTAGGAAACTTTGCCATTGTGTGAGTGTCTTTGGGTGTCAGTTGTACGTCATTTCCAAAATTCAGCAGAAGGATAGTGGATGAACCAGTGTGTTGTGCCAGTGTTTTCCTGGCCATGGTTGTTTGGTTGGTTGCTATCCATCATCCTCAAAGAAGACCAAAATAACGTCATTATGTTGGTATCAATATTTCCTAGTGTTATGTTGGTAGCTGTCCAGGTTTCAGAGACATATAACAATGTATGTTCAGCATAATGGCTCCGTTGTGTTCTATATTCCTGGGTATAATATGTTATAGTTGTGGTGGCAAGAGGGGAACTTTCAGGATTAGTTGAATCTGTGATAATAAAACTATCCTGACAAGGTAATTGAGTCCCTTACCAGATCAGCTATAAGAGTCTAAGATATCTTTAACAACATAGGTTTTATTGCCACGCTAACTTTATTTCCTTTATTAGAGGACTACTAAAGCTTTACTTTGCTTAGATTTTAGCAAAGCATTCATGGAAAATATGAAAAGAATGTAGGCTAGATTAGGGCATGCTGTATTTGTATGTATTTAGAACTAATCTCAATTCAAGAACAGCAATTGATTATTTCGTGTTAACTTGGAAAGAGATTTCTATAGATTTGTTTGGTGCTGTGCTATTTAAAATTTTTATAAATTAATTACTTGGATAGAGGTATAGATTGTATGTTTATCAAATGATCAAATAGTACAGAGGAATAAATTACACATCCAATAACAGCATCAAGACTAAAAAATATTTTGACAAGTCAGAACAATGAGCCAATTTTAATAGTAAGAAATTTAACACAGATAAATATAAATTATTATTTATTTTTAAATAATAAATTATTTATTATTTGTCCAGCAGTTTTAATCACTGATAGAGTAGAGATGCTGTGTCTTCTCCTTAAAGTATTCCTCTCAACTTTGGGTCTTGATATATGATCAGACTAGGTTTAGTCCTGAGGGAATATGGCATCTGACATGATCATATTTCTTTGGGGACACTATTTGATTCTTTATGAAGCTTGGAAAAGTTTAGTTTTAGCTCTTCCCAAAGAAGAAGAGTAAGAAGGTACAAAGTGTCTAATATGGATCTGATATGAGGTGGTTATTTATTTCCTGTACATAGAAGAAATGCTTAACACCCACAAGCGCTATAGCATGCATTAATAGATTTAAAACAAGAAGTAATAATAAGTATTATCACATTTCAAAAAATTGAAGAAAAAATTGAGACTAAAACTCATCAAAATAGCAAGAATTTAAGATAGGGATTTTATATCAAAGCATGGTTCTGTATAGTCCAAACTATTTCTTATAGGTTAACTTGTTCTGATAACTACACCTTGAGATCATTTTTTTAAATGACCACTTTTTCCTGTTAATATAAAAACAATAATGATAGTTAACACTTATATAGTACTTACCATACACCAGGTGCTTCACTAAATGTTTTACAACTATTATCTCATTTGAATCTTACAACAACCCTGGAAGGTAGATGCCTTCCAATTACCCACATTGTACAAATGGAGCAAAACAGTAAAGCAAACCAAGATTGTGATTTCCCTAGGATCACATAGCTGATAAGTATTTGAGGTCAGATTTGAACCAAAGTTATCCTGCTTCCAGCAGGAGCTGTGATCACTACACACTTGGGTGCACCTTTACACCTGAACAAAGGTTCAGGACCTGTCATACTCAGAAGGTGACTTCCAAGACTGGATATGTCCATCTTGGCAGTGTGATTAGGTGAGTCCCCCTGCTTCTGCTGACACGAGAAAGTGGTCACCATCCTACGGGGTAAGGAAAGGGCAGCATTCTGATCTCCTCATCCCTCTAGGGAGAGATAGAATAGCCCTGACCCTAAATGCAGTGGAGAAGAGAAGAGATCATTTCCTTTTAAAGATACATTATGTCAGTGGCTTTTCATACTTAACTGGCCAACAAAGACATTTCTTCATCATCCTCAAACACTCTAAATCTTGCATTGTTGGCCAGAAATAGGCCAAGTAACTCTGCATCTCCTCTATAATTTCTGTTATTTTTAGGTAAATACATCACTTTTACTATGACATGATTTTCGGGGAAATCATGGCTCAGCATGACTATGATCTAGGGGTTTTAGTGGAATGTAAGATTAAGATAAAGCTATAATGCAATATGGCAGTCAATAAAGTAAATCTTATCTTAGGCTATAGTGGGAGACAGAGCTTAAGGAATTAAAAAAAAGTGATGGTTCCACTGTATTTGGCCCTGGCCGACCACATGTATAGTTTAATGTATACCAACTGGGACACTGAAGTTCTGGAAGATAAGTGATAATCAGAATGTCCAAAGAGATTAACCAGGATGATAATGAATCACTGTGATATGAGAAGCTATTGAAGGAACTTGCCATTTGGCCTGAAAAAAAAAAGGCAGAAGGCAGCATGCTAGTTGTGCATTAGTTTTTTGTTTGTTTGTTTGTTTAGTCCCTGGATAAAAATCTAACAGCAATGGGTAGAAGTTGTAAAAAAAGGAAAACTTGGACTTCACATTAAAAAAAATCTCATAGTCAGAGTTACAAAAATGGAAGAGGCTGCTTTGAGAGGGAGAAAATTTTCTCCCACTGATCATCTTCAAGCATTACCTGGTTGACTGCTGGTGAAGTGTGTTGTAGAAGTGGGAATTCTTTTTGGATGCAGTGACTATTGAGATTCTTGACAAATCTTTAATTCAACATGATTTTAATTCAATATGATTTTGACTTGGGAAGAGGAGGGATTTGTGATGATATTTAGGAAAGAATTAAAAGTACGATTAGTAATTTCTTTAAAATACTAGAGTTTATAGATTAGTAGAATGCCTGAAATAAGATGATAAAAATGGTGGAGGACTGGACCTAGAGTCAGAAAAACTCATATTCAAATCCAGTCATAGACACTTACTACCTACGTGACCTTAGGCAAATCACTTAACTTTGCCTCAATTTTTTCACTTGTAAAATGAGGTTAATCCACTTAACAAAGTTGTTATAAGATCAAAGAACTATATGAATATAAAGCATTATATGCATTCTAGATATTATTATTATGATTATTATGAAATAGGACATTTGAGAAGTTTGGAGAATTTTCAAACCTATGTAAATTAGTAATGAGTAAAAATTTTATGATCTTCCATGTTGCAAAGCACAATAACTATTGTTTCCATTATAGTGCCTCCGTGTAATGAAGAAAAATTTTATGTTGCGGGATTTCAAGCTATAATTTCAGGCTACAAAGTTGACTAGGAATGAATGAAGAATGAAAAAAGAATGAATGAAATATATAGTCAGGAAACAGAGATCTGTCAGGAAGTGGGGACAGGAGCTAGAAGAAAAGAAGCATGTCACCTTGATGTGCCTATTTGAAGGCTTAAGATGGACTGGGATTTCTATCCAGCACAAAATTGGAAGACCTGACTGCTAAAATTGTGGGACTTCTGGGAACTGAATTTATTAGGCAAGTCAGAGTAGGTAATACAACTCCAAGGTTCTTATATTTGATTAATTTGATTAATTTTGATTTGATTAATACATTTTTGGCAGAATTCTTTAATCAAATATGTTGTAACATATTTGTATGACATTCTAATTTTTTTTCTGCCAGGGTGAACAGAAGACTATCATTCAGGTCTAAGATTACTCATCTATTTGTATCATTCTAGTCTAAATCATAAGCCTGAAAAATATCTTCCATCAGACTAAGGTAAATTTATTAAAAATCTCTACTAGTTTTGGAAGGATTAGGAATTGACTGTATGCATATATTGCCCATTAAGATTGGATTGTTCCAGGAAAAATTAAGATTCTTGCTAACAGATAATTCATTCCAGAGTTCTCAAAGCTGTCAGAATGTTTTGTCAGAATATTATATCATTATTGAGGAAGGGAATAATATACAAATGGGATGTCATAGAAGAGAGGAAGATTTCTGGGATCAAAGATGTCTTATCTAATTGTACCTCTGTTATTGGAGCCAAACCAAGTTTCCCATTTTTTGATAGAATTCCAAGAATAATTTCAAAATTTGTTGGAAGAAGAGAACAGGTCGGAGTCTTGGAGCATGTATGCGTTTCAGTCATTTAATACCACAAGAAATTTACTTTAGTAGAAAAGAATTATTTCATAATGTACTAGACACATCACTATTCTTTGATTTATTTCCAAGACATCTAGATCTTTTATGAAGAATTGTCTATTTTTATAGTGTTTGCTCTTGGTTCTTCTACCTTATTAACTGTTGCTTCTTAGTCTCCTTTGTTGAATCAGTCTTCATTTCCCCCCTCTAATTATGAATGTTCCCTAAGACTTATTCCTGGGTGATTTTCTCTTTCATTGATATAATCAAATTCTATAGATTCAATTATTTTTATGAAGCAAATATATCTGCCCAAAATTAATCTCTCTCCCAATCTTCTCGTCTTATATCACCAGGTATTTTTGGACTTCTCTCTTCTTGGATTCAATTCATTCATTCAATTCAATGAACATATTAAGCACTTACTGTCTGTGAGGCATTATGTTAGGTGTCAGGATCAAAGAGTCAAAGACTAGAACTGAAAAGAAATTTAGATACAATTCTTTTATTTTATAGATGAAGAAATTTAGATCCACAGAAGTAAATTAAATGATTTACTAAGGATCATATATTGGGGCAGGATTTAATTCTTGTCTTCATGATTCAAAATCAGTACTCTCTCCATTGCACCGCACTGATTCTTATATATGTTTATAGAGGCAATACAGCATAAGGCTATAGAATGCTGGACTCAGGAATATAATAGGATCCTGTTCACTGTGGCAGAAAAAAAAAAACCTGTGTTCAAACGCTGCCTCAGATACTTATTAGTTATATAACAATGGGCCAGTAATTTAATCTTTCTGTGCCCCAATTCCCTTAACTATAAAATGAGGATAATGATTCTGTAGCCCTTACCTTAGGGCAGCTAAGTGATGTGGTAGATAAAGTTGTTGGACTTCGAATCAGAATGACCTGAGTTCAAATATGACTTATTTTGAACAAGTCACTTAACCTTCTTTGTTGCAGTTTTCACATATATAAAATGATCTAGAGCAGGAAATGGCAAACCACTTCATTATCTTTGCAAAGAAAATTTCAAATGGGGTCATGAAGATTCAGTCAGACACGACTGAAACAATTGAACAATAGTAAAGCACTTTCCTCATAGAGTTATTGTGAGAATTAAATGACAGAACATGTTTAAAGTGCTTTGCAAAGCTTAAAATGTCATTAAATGCCAGGAATTCTGACAGAGTTGTTTTTTCTGGTTTTGCTTTGTTTCTGAAGATCAACTCATTATCTTCCTCTCTAAAAAAAAAAAAACTTCCCTCAAACTTCCCTATTTCTGTTGAGAATGGTACTTTTATCTTTCAGTCATCCTAGTTAACAGTCTCAGAATTATTCTTGATTTTTAACTCTTCCCTTATCCCCTAAACAATTAACTTATTGATCCTACTTTCACAATACCTTTTCCACCTATCTCTTTCTTTTTTTAAAATGGTATTTTATTTTTTCCCTAGTTAAATGTCAAGAAAATTTTTAGCATTCATTTTTACAAGATTCTGAGTTCCAAATTTTTCTCCCTTCCTCCCTCCCCTTCCCTTTTCTGAAAATGGTAGGCATTTTGATATAGTTTATACATGTACTATCTTGTAAAACATATTTCCATATTAATCACAGTTGTGAAAGAAGAAACATATCAAAAGGAAAAAACACAATAAAGAATAAAGTAAGTGGGAAAAAATGCTTCCATCTCTATTCTGAGTTCTTATCTGCATATGAATAGCATTTTCCTTTGTGAGTTCTTTGTACTTCTCTGGGATAATTGTATTGCTGAGAAGAGCTATGTCAATTATAATTGATCAGTTTAGAATGTTATTGATAGTAGGCTCTTCTGGACCTTCACATTTTACTTTGCATCAGTTTGTACAAATATTTCCAGGTTTTTCTTATTGCGTATTTTTTTTTATTATTATACCTTTTAATTGACAAAACATATGCGTAGGTAATTTTTCAACATTGATCCTTGTAAAAAAGTTCTTTTCCAACTTTTCCCCTCCTTCCCTCCACCCCCTCCCCTAGATGGCAGGTAGTTCCATACATGTTAAATATGTTAAAGTATGTGTTAAATACAACATCTGTATACATATTTATACAGTTATTTTGTTGCACAAGAAAAATCAGATTTAGAAAGAAAGAAAAAAATAACCTGGGAAGAAAAACAAAAATGCAAGCAAACAATAACAGAAAGTGTATAAATGCTATGTTGTTGTCCATACTCATTTCCCAGTGTTCTTTCACTGGGTGTAGCTGGCTCTGTTCATTACTAATCAATTGAAACTTGGATCCTCTCATTGTTGAAGAGATCCACTTCCATCAGAATTGATCCTCATATAATATTGTTGTTGAATATTGCATATCATTTCTTATTGCACAATACTATTTCATTCCATTCATGTATCACTGCTTGTTCAACTTCCTCAGCAGTTTCCAATATTTTGCCATCATGAAATGGGTTGCTTATAAATATTTTCACACATGTAAGACTTTTTTCCTTTTTTATGATCTCTTTGGGAAACAAACCTAGTAGGTTATTTTTGTTTGTTCTTCATTCTCAAAGAAGACCATGACATCTGGGAGGTGGTGTCATGATATGCAAGTGAATTGGGTTTAAGTGAGAGAGGGCTGGACAAAGTCTGACTCACTTTCTCCTCCAGAGCCATCTGGGTCCGTAGAGATGGCCCTGGATGAGATGGGATACCTTGGCTTTTTTAAGTTAAAGTCTTCAACAAGTCTCAGTTTTATTGATTCAGTGATTAAGGCTAGGCAGCAATTGAAATAAAGAATCTCCTCTCTCATCTAGTCCGAAAAAAAAATCTAAATAAATAAGTAAATGAATGAATAAATCTGGAAGGGAAAGACTCTGGATTTTGGGCCAAATTAGAAATGACTGCTATTTACATTAAATTTGAGTTAATCAGAACCCAAATAATGACCAAATGGGGCTTTGCTTAGGACCTATGGTGACCAATTAGAATCATATTGTTTTGGTATAAGGACAGGTCCTTAAGAAAGAAGTTTAGCCAGTAAACCCAACATGTTTTGGGTGGGTTCAGAGATGTAAAAGAGGAAAAATATGTTTTTAAGAGCATCTATAGGTGTTCTGGGGTTGGAGCCAAGATGGAAGGAAGGAAGGATGTCTTCCAACTGACCAATTCTAGGCCAGCTTTACTCACAGAGGTTGTTTGTTCTTCATTCTGAAAGAGGAGTAGTGGTATTGCTTGCAAGGTCAGAAGGTATACACAAGTTCATTGCCATTTGGACATAGTTCTGAATTGCTGTCTAGAATGGTTTGATAAGTTCACAACTCCACTAACCATGCATTAGTGTTCCAATTTTCCCACATCCTCTCCAACATTTATCATTTTTTTGTCATATCGGCTAATCTGTTATGTGTGAAGTGGTACGTTAGAGTTATTTTAATTTGTATTTCTCTAGTCAAAAATGATTTAGGTTACTTCTTATGCCTATAGATAGCTTTGATTTCTTCATCTGAAAACTTCCTATTCATATCCTTTCACCATTTATATATTGGAGAATGGCTTAAATTCTTAAAACATTTAAAAATATTTTATTTTCCCTAGTTACATATAAAATAATTTTATATTTGTTTATAATTACATTTACATTTAGTTACATTTACAAAAATATTTGTAGCAGCCCTTTTTGTAGTGGCAAAGAACTGGAAACTGAGTGGATGCCCATGAATTGTAGAATGGCTGAATAAGTTATAGTATATGAATATTATGGAATATATTATTATTCTGTAAGAAATGACCAGCAGGATGATTTTAGAAAGGTCTGGAGAGACTTACATGAATCGATGCTAAGTGAAGTGAATAGAACTAAGAGATCATTGTACACAGTGACAAGAAGATTATGTACTGATCAGTTCTGATGTATGAAGCTCTTTTCAATAGCAACGTGATTTAGGCCTGTTCCAATGTTTTTATGATGAAGAGAGCCATCTGTACCCAGAGAGATGGGGACTGAGTTTGGATCACAACATAGTATTTTTACTTTTCTGTTGTTATTGTTTGCTTGCATTTTTTCTTTCTCAATTTTTTCCTTTTGATCTGATTTTTCTTGTGCAGCATGTTAATTATAGAAATATGTATAGAAGAATTGCACATATCTAACATATTGGATTACTTGCTGTCAAGGGGAGAAGGCGGGGAAAGAAAGGGAGAAAATTTTGGAACACAAGGTTTTGCAAGAATGAATGTTGAAAACTATATATGAGTATGTTTTGAAAATAAAAAGCTTTAAAATAAAAAAAATAATCAGGATTCTATACCACTTGGTGCACATATGTTTGGTACTGATATTGCTTTGCTATACATTTTGGCAAGATATATTTTCTTTTCTTATCTCTTATAATAAGGTCTATTTTTGCTTTTATTTTGAGATCAGGACTGTTATCACTGCTTTTTTTTTTTTTTTTTTTTTTTTTTTAACTTCACCTGAATCATAACAGATTTTCCTCCAGCCCCTTGCCTTTACTCTGTGGATGTCTCTCTGTTTCAAGAGTGTTTCTTGTAAACAAAATATTGTAGAATTTTGGTTTTTCTATCCCCTTCCTTTTACTCAATCATCAGTGGAATTTATGTTTTTGTAACCTCATAGTCTAGATTATGGAACTAGAATAGTTCATCTATCTGTCCAAGTTTCTCAAAAGATATGGGAAATTTCAGATTGCCAACTTTAGTGAGGTTGGTGATCAGTGGAAAGTGATTTTGTCTAGGGGATTGAATATGAGTTTTATATCTATATCTCTCTATACATACATAGATATAGATATAAATATTTCTATGCCCCCTTTCTAATCAGAGATCATCACCAGAGATACCCAGGTAAAAAACTACTTTTCACAGGGGGAAAGGGAATAGTGCCAGCACTTTGGCTTTGGGAAATGGTGGGGTGAATAGCAGGTAACTAACTCAGCAATATGGCAAAGGAAATTATTGGAGTTAGCCATAGACATTCGGCATTATTCTGTCCTTATTGGTTTGGGATGGGAAGGATTGAGGAAACAAAAAAATACTGGCTGCTACTAGGAGACAATCAAGGGGAGCCTGCCTGAAACCATGTAGACTTTTGGAGCATTTGGTTATTTACTGAGAGAATCACACCCAGATAAATCTGCCTGCAATCGGGGTGGCTGATTTATTTCATATCCCATAAACTGACATGGCCTTGTCTCTGCCTCTTCCTGTACTATGACTTATGAAAAGATGCATAAGGATGCTGAGAGTTGTCTCTATATTCTCCCTCTGATAAATGGAAATGAAATTTTTGGCACAAGCCCCTCCATGAAAAAGTCATTCTATGACAAGTGACTACCTAAATTGTACCTGTGGCAGTGCAGCTGCTGCCATTGAGAGATGCATTTGAAAGCCCTGGGAATAAGTTATCATCAATCACCATCACCAAACAATTTTACCTGATTTTTGCCATTCACAAGAAATAGTAACAGTTGTATAAAAGTTGATACTTTCTAGAAGCTTAAAAAACTCAATGGAAGTCAGAACACACACATAAGAGGAGCTATACTACAATGTAGCCAAGCCTAAGTGCTAGGTGAATGACATGAGTAATCCCTTATGCACAGGTCAGGAATGGTTATTCTTCCTTCATCAGAAGGACAGAATGGTTACGTGACTTGCCTGATATAACAAGTCAGGAATAGGGCCAGAGAACAGAAACAGTATGGGGACACAGATAGACTCAAGTGAGCTAAATTCCAGGAATAGATAAAAGGGAAGACTCTAATGGGGCCAGCTGGATAGCTAAGCCCTCTAGAAGGTTCACTTTACAGGTGTCCTGCTTGTTACAGTTCTAATCTTTTTTAAATTCACTGTGGAGAAACCTACAGGACTATATCTTTATGCATTTTACATACTCTTTTCCTAATTTCTTTTAGTATTTCTCGCAATTTTCATCAACCTATGAAATGAGAGTAATCAATGAAATGTAGAAATGAGTATGTCATGTAATAAGCAAAGATGAGCCTGGGGTTTCATGCTGATGAAGACAGAAGGCTGGATAAATGGGGAACTGTTGGCATATGGAGACACCTTAAGAATCTAGCTAAAAGTTCAAATTTAATAGTGAAATAATTTCCTGTAGGAAATAAGACACTATGGCCTTCTCTTGAGTCAAAAAGTAATCTGGCCAAATGCTTCACTGAGATGACTCTAGCCTGTATCTCAGCCTCTGCAGACAGGCTGCCATTAGTAGCTCCAAAGTGGTAGAAATTCCTCAGGCTACCCAGATGTTAGAACCACTCAGTAGGCAGGTGTACCAGGTATTAATTAAGCCCCTGGAGCCAAAAAGCCAGAAACAGCAGAGGGGTACAATTTGCATAGGGGCCCCAAGTGTGTCTGGCTACTAATTAGCATGAAGAAGCAAAAAGATCATCACTGGCAGAGAGAAGGTAGGAGCTGTGGTTATTTTAATTCAATTAGACCCAGATAAACATTCATAGCAAAGAAATAAAGGCAGAGGATGCTGTGGGGTCAGTTATGCTAGAAGGACCCAAAGAGAATAATTATTATTCTGTGCTGATATGAGGGGGAGAGGGGGGCTAATGACAGTTCAGAGAGAAGACCCAAGGGCTCAGTTAATTAATATTTCAATAGGATTGGGGACTTCATAATCAAATTAAAATGACACTTTTGAGAGAACATCTGAAAAGAAATTGAGTTATCAATTGTTCTCCCAGGAATTTTTATGGTAGTCAACACTCAACCAAACTTTAGTGCCTTAATCAATAACCATAAAGACCTCTGGTGAAAAATTGACTTCCAGTCTTTGGAACAGGCAACTGATTTTTTTGACAACCAAAATACACAGGTCTCAATACACTTTTTTTTTTTAAGTTCTAGAACTGGTAACACTTTATCTCTCAGGAGATGGCTTTCTTTTTCTCTGCCTCAACCAATCCATACCCATCTTTTGAGATTCAGTTCAATTCAAAAAGCCTTTATTAATTACCAGTTTTATCCTAAATATTGGGGATATGAAAATCAAAATGAATCAGTCCCTGTTTTTGAGGAATTATATTCTACTGGAGCCAAACAACATGTACATAGATATGTCACTACAAAGTAATTTCAAAAGTGAAGTCATAATCACTGACTGGGGAGACCAGGAAGGACCTGATATAAGGAATTTTACTTGAACTGAGCCTTGAAGGAGTGAGGAGGAGGATGTGTATTCCAGTCATGGGGTACAGCCAACACAAAGACACATAGAATGAAGATAGCATGTTCATTATGGGGACTGACAAGTTCAAGTTTGCATAAAGACAGAAAAAGTGAGGGGGAGCGCTGGGAAATCAGTGTGGAGAGATAAGTTATAACCATCATGTGGAGTCTATTTTGTCTTTAAGGCAATAGGGAAATAATGGAACATCTTAAACATGGAAGTTATGTCAGACATTCGATTGAAGGATGTTTTTGTGGAAAGGAGAGAAGCTAAAAGAGGACTATCAATTAGGAGCCTTTTACATCCATCCAGGTGAGAGATAGGGAGGTAGCTGTGAGAGTGGGAGTGAAAGTGTCATGGAGCTAGAATCTATAAAACTTAGGAACAATTTAGATATATGGATGAATAGGAAAGAGTCAAGGGTGACTCTGAGGTTGCCAACTCAAGTGACTGGAAAGATGGGATATTTGCTAGAAATAGATATTCTGAAGAGGGGTAGGATTCAGGTGACATGCTTTGCATGAAGCTGTGTGTAACTACTCCGATCCTCATGATTTTGATTTTCTCTGAATGTCTTTGCACTTGTATTCATATGTTGTTGTTGTTTAGTCTTTCTTGGGCACAGTTTTTACAGAATGGGTTAAAGAGAGGACTAAGCCTGCAGGTTTCATTTTTAAATAATAATAACAATAGTTCACAGTTATAGACTATATTAGAGTTTTCAGAGTTCTTCACAACAAATCTGTGAAGTAGATAATTATTATATCATTTTAAAGGTGAGAAAATTGGGCTTCTAAGGAGTGAAGCAACTTACCATTGCTTACCCAGCAAGCAAGTATATAAGGCAAAATCTAACCGAGGTTTCCTGACTTCAAGTGTATTTAGTTCTTAATACTATCTACCTCTCATGTGTTGCCTCATACTTGTTTGTGATATTATCCCCCATGCCTTGAATGTTCTGCCTCCTCTGTCTCTGCCTTTGAGTTTCTTTGGTTTTCTTCTCAATTTAGCTTAAGTTCCCCCTATTCCAGGGGGCTTTTTCTGGTCTCACTTGAAGCTCATAAAAGCCGGATAAAATAGGTAGGATATATTCATCTTCATTTTATTGATTATGCAACTGAAACTCAAGCAAGTGAATTATCTTAAACACTCAAGTGATTAGCAAAAGAGGAGGGAGTAGGATCCATACCTCCTGATCCTTAATCCAGGAGTTCTCCACTATTCCTAGTCTTGCTAATTCTCCTTGACCAACCCGTTAACAATCAATATCTATAATACACACTCTAGCACAGTGTCCAAAAGCTTATATTTTTCTTTTTTTTAAACAATTATCTTTTTCTTTCAGTTATTGTTTCATTTATTTATTTTATTTGGGTGAAACAATTGGGGTCATACAGATAGTAAATGTTGAGTGACTAATGTCACATTCGAACTCATATCCTCCTGACTTCAGGGCTGGTGCTCTATTCACTACATCATCTAGCTGCCCCAAGCTTCTACTTTTCTCTTTTTGAATACTTGAATGCATTGCCTTCATTGGATATTTTCTCTATTCTCAATTTGCTCCCTCTGGCTCTATCTGGATATCTTCCTTTATATTTACTGGAAACTTTGGTCATTCTTCCCTTTTTTCCACAATATCCTAAAGGCAGCAGAAGTTGCCCATGTTTTAATGGGCCATATTTTTTCTTTTGTTGTCCTTGGTAGCTGGGCAAGAGCAGCAGTTTCCCTCACCCATATGAAGGATAGAATATATTGATGAGCTATCTGGTTATTTTGACACCTGTTATACTTCTTTTTATCCTAATTTTTTTTTTGCAACATAAGAAAGGAGAAAGGATCACATAAATAAAAGGGAAAAAAAGAAATTTAAAACTAAATCAGATCCTTATACTATAGGAGCTTTCATTTCAGAAGGTCTAGGGTGAACCACATACCATGTTTAGGGGATTCTGACCACATGATTGGCTTGAAACCAGGGGGCAGACTTAATTTTTTATTTTCTTGCTTTGTAATCAGTCTGTCTTCTTAACAAATCAGACTTCCCACAAACCCTTTGTTATCTAGATTTTAACATTTTATAAAGGTAGGGAATACTAAGACTAGATGATGAATCCAGAGATGAGAAAGATAGGGAAATCCTGGGCTGTGAAAGGTTTGGAAATGTTCTTGGAATAATTGTTCTAGTTATTTTTTGGAATATTATCAAGCATTGATTAGGGTGTGTGTGTGTGTGTGTGTGTGTGTGTGTGTGTGTGTTATACATTAAAAACCATCCAAAGAGGAGCAAGGTATCAATTTACATCTGGACTGAATTCAGCAATCCAAAATCCTATACTTGGGGTTCCTCTAAGTTTTATGTCTGCTTTACTCTCTAAAGGTGGCTCAGAGAAAGGGGATTGGGGAAGCAATGAATAATATATGCAATTTATAACTGTCTACATAGCTGGGAGAAAAAAGAATACCAAGTGTAGGGAGGAAATATCTCTGAATTTGCATTTTGTATTTGGAACTTAAAGCTTTGAGTAGAAGTATGTGCCTTTATCTGACCTGTCACTGTTATGGATGATTTCTGTATATTTATAAAGATATTTGCATAGCTTTTATCAGATGAATGCTTTTAGCTGATTTAATGTCCCAGGTTCCATTTGGAAAAATAAATTAATATTTGAAAAGAAGATGAAAAGCTCTCTAAATTTTATTTACTGCCAGTCCTTAAGGCTCTTCCTTGACCACTTTCTATTTTGTCTGGAGAAATTTTTTCCATTCTGACCCCACATGAAGACTGTATGAATGCCAGGTGCCAGTGTTCTTGTTCAGTATAAAATACTGAAGGAGACTGTCCTTTCCATCTTCCTTTTTCCTTCATTTTATATACGTCACTTCAGGTGCAAAACATGTGGCCTTATCCCAAAGGAATACTGACTTACTGTTCAGAATGTGACATCCTGTCTCTTTTCATCCCTTCTTATCTCCCTTCTATATCTCAAGATCTACAGCAATGGAATTTAATGTTGAAATTTCAGATACTGACAAGTACTGTCAGGAAGGCTTTCCTAAGTCCCTCAAAAGTAGATCATGTAAGTAATAGTCACCCTTTAACTCAGATAGTGGCAATGCCCATTGAAGGAATATCAGGGACCTTAAAGGTCATCTAGTCTTGTATCCTAACCATTCTTGCTAATACTTCTTGCCTGTCTGTCATCTTCCCTTAAAGAATTAGTCATCTATCAGCTCCTAAAGGGCTTGGAGTGTTTTACTTTTAGATCTTTTTTTTTTTTTTTAATACTTGCCAATGTTGCCTTCATGTTCATTGTAACATTTGTCCTTATAACTCCCTCTGTGGCCAGGCACTAACCTATATTTAAGTACCTAGTTTAATTATTTAAAGAGGGCGAATTCAAATTAGGTGAATATACATAAATATGTACATACACACAAGTAAGTGAGATTGAGGATAATTTATTTCTTTTTTTAAAATTTTTATCTTAATAGCCTTTTATTTACAGGTTATATGTATGGGTAACTTTACAGTATTGACAATTGCCAAACATCTTGTTCTAATTTTTCCCCTCCTTCCCCTCACTCTCTCCCCGAGATGGCAGGATGACCAGTAGATGTTAAATATATTAAAATATAAATTAGATACACAATAAGTATACATGACCAAACCGTTATTTTGCTATACAAAAAGAATCAGACTCTGAAATAGTGTACAATTTGCCTGTGAAGGAAATCAAAAATGCAGGTGGGCAAAAATACAGGGATTGGAATTCAATGTAATGGTTCTTAGTCATCTCCCAGAGTTCTTTCGCTGGGCGTAGCTGGTTCAGTTCATTACTCCTCCACTGGAACTGATTTGGTTCATCTCATTGCTGAGGATGGCCAGGTCCATCAGAATTGATCATCATATAGTATTGTTGTTGAAGTATATAATGATCTCCTGGCCTTGCTCGTTTCACTCAGCATCAGTACATGTAAGTCTCTCCAGGCCTTTCTGAAATCATCCTGCTAGTCATTTCTTACAGAATAATAATATACCATAATATTCATATACCACAATTTATTCAGCCATTCTCCAATTCATGGGCATCCACTCAGTTTCTAGTTTCTGGCCACTACAAAGAGGGCTGCCACAAATATTCATGTACATACAGGTCCCTTTCCCTTCTTTATGATCTTTTTGGGATATAAGCCCAGTAGTAACACTGCTGGATCAAAGGGTATGCACAGTTTGATAACTTTTTGAGCATAGTTCCAAATTGGAGGATAGTTTATTTCAAACCAACCAAAAGTTATTTTGAAAACATCTACTTGAATTTAACCAGTTGGTTGAATCAAATCCTTTTTGTTTTTCAAACTGGTTTGTAGATACAGTTTTTAATTTCTCTTTCAGACCTGTTGATCTTTTTCTTTGACCATGTTGAGTGGGAGAGAATGGAGTATGGAGGAAAGCAGTGTTTGGTTTTAAGGGCTATACATATTGGGGGTCACTTGCAGTGAAAGCATAAGCCTCTAGAATGATGTAGGTCTAAAAAACATTCATGAGAAGAATTCTTATGTTCCTCCTGAAAATCTAAGCACCTTGTGAGCTGAATGTGTTACCTGTTCTTCATGGTTTGGATGACAATTCTGCCCTACATGTGTATCCTAGTTTTTATTTTTACAAGGGCTTTCTCATTGTTTGTAGCTCCACTACTAATTATTTACCCATGAGCAAGCCCGCTTTAAAATGGAGTTAAAGACAGAGCTTGATTTTTAGACCAGTGTTTACATCACCAGGCCACACCACCACTTGATGAATGAGGACAGTAAAATAAAACAATATTTGATATCTCACTGATAGTCTTCCTTTCTTTAATGTCAGATGTGCTCAAGTCCTCTGTGATGTTAGGGAAATTGGGGAGAGAAGAAAAGAAAAGGTTTTGGATTGTACTTACTACAATTTCTTCATTTTGCAGTGGAGAAAACTGAGGTCCAGGCCGATGGTATGCCTTGCCAACCATTCAATAAACATTTGTTAAGTGCTTACTATGTGCCAGGCAGGCAGCTAGGTGACTCAGTGCACAGAGTGTTCTGGGGTCAGGAAGATCTGAGTTTAAAAATGACCTTAGATATTTAGCTTTATTTAGTCATTAGTCATTTAACCTCTGTTTGCCTTACTCCACTGGAGAAGGAAATGCAAACCACTCTGGTAGCTTTGCCAAGAAATTCCCCATGGACAGAATTGACATGTTATGGTCCATGGGGTTGCAAAGTTGAACACAACTGAAGTGCCAGGCACTGTGCCAAGTTCCAGAGATATAACTAGTAAGTCACAGATTCAGAACTGATACCCACATCTTTTTGCCTCCTAGGGCCTGGGTGAAGAAAGTATTTTGTAAATTGGATAAATGCAAATTCTAATTTCTACATTTTATAGTTGATGAAAATAAGTTCCTCAAAAGATAAAAGACTTATCTAAAGTTATATAACTTGTAAGTAACAATGTAGAACTTGATCTAGAAGCAAGATAACTATAACTATGTATACATATATTGGATTTAGCATATATTTAAACATATTTAACATGTATTGGACTAATGCCATCTAGGGGAAGGGGGAGGGGAAGAAGGGGAAAATTTGGAATAGAAGGTTTTGCAAGGGTCAATGTTGAAAAATTACCTGTGCATATGTTTTGTAAATAAAAGCTTTAATAAAAAAAAAAGAAATCTTGTACATGTTTAGGACTGCTGTGGTAAATGATGAGAAAGGAAGAAGAAAATAAGAAGTTAGATCCAGGAAGACTAGGCAAAAGCAGATATAGGACTCACCTCATTGCATAAGCCTTCTCACTTAAGCTGTTAGGTATATAAGTGGGAAAGTTAGGCAATAAATAATTAATAGACTATCCAAGAAACATTTTAGGTTTCAAATGCCTATATATAAGATATATTTCTTTCCCAAGAATCTGAATTATGCTCTGGAATACAAATATAAAAAGAGAGCAAGCAAAGGATTCTCTGAACTATATTATGAGTTTTATTTAAGGCAGGAAGGCACTAGAAAAATGAGAGAGATGTATTTGAGAGTATCCTTAAAATGCTGAGCAGGGACCCCATGTCAAGTCCCTAATCCCTAAATTAATAGTAGTCACCTTCACAAAGTCCTCTTGAGGTACTTTGGCAATTGCTAGATTTCTGTCCTCATTATCTTGTGAAACAATATTATCTTAATTTTCTTGTATCAGCCATATTTAATGAATGTGATCCAATTGAAGTACATTTACACTTCATTAATAAACAGTTGTGTTTATTGCTAAATGTGAATGCATTTCTATAAGAATGGAAATGATTTTAGATTTATTAAATCACATGGAATCAATCCCAAAAGAAATCTTGCTTTCTATTAGAATTAGTAAGGTTGGTCCCTTTTAATAGTCTGCCTTGTTTGATAAAGCCATAATAAATCCTGTGTTTGTATAGCCTAATATACTTTTCAAAGTACTTACACATCATTCATCTCATTTAGCTTTTATACCATACTCTGTGACAGTAGATGGCCAAAACAGTAGTATCCCTTTTTTATTAGTGAATAAACTGAGAGTCAGAGAAGTGACTTTCTTCTCCAAGGCAAGTTTCAAGCCATTTAGTTCTAGCTGTTAACTTTTCTCCAGTCCTATCTGTTTATTTTCTCTTTAAGTGGCAATGCTCATTAGCTAATGACTATCAGAAATGCATTTAGATGTATAAGAACCGACAACGACTGAAATGGGGGAAGGGGAATAATGTTTAATGAGGCAAAAAAGACAGACTGGAGCTCGGTTGCAAAGAATTTTAAAAGCTAAATAAGAGTTTATAATTTTTCCAGAGGCAATAGGGAGCCACTGGAATTAATTGAGTAGGAAAAAAGCATGGTCAAATCCACACTTAAAGAAAATTACTTTGGCAACTATGGAGAGGATGGATTGAAGTGGGAGAAAAACTTGAAGTATGGGAGCCAATTAAGAGGCTTTTGCAATAGTCCAAGTGAGAAGTGATGAGACTTTGAAATAGGGTGGCTTCTGTGAGATTGAAAGAAGGGAGAGGTGAGTAGATAACAGAAGTTGTAGGGATAAGAGTGGTAAGAATTGGAAACTAATTGGATATGGGATGAGGGAGAGTGAAAGTGGGAGATAATGCTAAGGTTCTGAATCTGGATGCCTAAAAACAGGTGATACTTTCAAATAGAAATCAAGAAGTTGAAAGTGGGGAGCAGTTTAGGAGGAGGGAGCTCTGTTTGTATTGAGTTCTGTTTTGGACTTAATTAGCATATTTACTGGAACACAATAGATACTTTAAAATGCTAGAAAATAAAATTGTGAATTATCTGTATATAAATGATAATCCTATGGGAATTAATAAGGTCACCAAGGGAGACCAAGTAGAAAAAAGAGCAGGGGGCCAGGATAGATCCGTGGGGAACACCTACAATTTAAGGGTTCATAGTAATAACATGAATATGTGATGAGACAGTAAAGGAAACTGAGAAGTAGTCAGATTTTCTTTAAAATAGGAAAATTTTCTGGGGGATGGCAGCAAAGGAAGAGTCTAAAAATGACAAGTACTTAGACTCCTGCTTTGGAATCAGTGGATTGGAGGTAGTTGATAAGGTATATAGTAAGTGTCTGAGGACAGGTTTCAACTCAGATCCTCTTCCCTCCAGGGTTGATGTTCTGTGCCATCTAATTGTTCCCACCTAGTCTCTGTAATGAGCTCTAGCTCTGTATCTTGGAATTCCTTTTTGACATTTTGAACTAGACATCCAGTAGACATTTTGGTATGTATAAAATGAAACTCACTGTCATTCCCCCAAAACATACCCCTCTTCCAAACTTCTCTACTGCTGTCCAGGACACTGCCAGTAAAGAGATTCACAGACGTTATTCTCAACTCATTCTCACTTACCCCACATATATAATCAGTTGTCAGATTTTGTTTCGACTTAAACTTTTCTGGTATCTATACCCTTCTCTTTCTACTGATACATAATACCCTACTTCAGGCCCTTATTACCTCTTACCCAAATAATTATAATAAATGACCTAATTAATGTCGTCTAAAGTTTTTCTCTACTAAAATTTCTTTTCAGCAAAATTTCAGCTAAAATTATTTTCTAAAGACATAACCTTTACCACATCATCCTTCTAAGGTCCCCAGTGGTTCTCTATAAACATTAGAATCAAATATAAATTCCTCTTTTAAAAAAATTCATAAACTAGACCTATTGCGCATGTAAGTATCAGATCTCAAGGAAGCAATATCAAAATTATTAGATTAAGAAAGAGAAATGATCAGTGACACAGATTGGGTATGCAACTTTCAGAAGCACATGAACACAATAACTTTGTTTTTGATAAATCCGAAGATCTCAACTACTGGGATAAGGATTTAGCATTCTACCACAACTTTTGGGAAAACTGAAAAGTAATCTGAGGGAAAACTAGATATAGACCAATATTTCACATCATATATTAGAATAAACTCCAAGTAGATAGATATATGACTTACTATAAAGGACATCAGAGATGAATTATAGGAGCTAGGGAGAAATTATCTTTCTGATCTGAGGATAGGCGAAGAGTTCATAATCCTAAAAGGGATAGAGATGATCATAAAATATAAAATGCATAATTTTTATTACATAAAATTTAAAAAATTTACACAGAAAACTCAATGCAGCTAAAATTAGAAGAGAAGTAGTAAGTGGAGTCCATATTTACAGCAAATTTGTCTGTTAAAAATCTCATTTCTAAGAGATGTAAGAAAATTATTCAAATCTGTAATAATTAGAACCATTCACCAAATAATAAATAATCAAAAAATATGAATAATTTTCAAAAGGAAAAAACTCTCCATTTATCAATAGCCACATAAATATTTCAAATCATTAATGATTAAAAAAACAAATTAAAGCAATTTTGACATTTTTCCTTATACCTATAAGATTGATAAAATTTCCAGTAAAGGAAAATAACAAATGTTAAAAAGGTTTTAGGAAAACAAACATAAAAAAAAAAAAGGAAAACAAACATAGTGCATTGCTGGTGTAACTGTGAATTAGAACAGTTATTTTTTGAACTATACCCCTAAATCATTAAATTGTGTGTGTTTACCCAGCAATACAACTCCTAGGATTATCTCCAAAGACATTTTTTTAAAAGGCAAAATTATGGAAGAGATATAAGGGCCCAAAGGTACATAAAATATTTAAAAGAGTTCTTTTTTTAGTAGTAGCAAATACTGGAAATTAAGAAAGTATTTATCAATTGAAGAATGACTAAAAGAGTTATGATAATGAAATGGAATGCTGTTGAGCTATAAGAAATGATGAAAAAGAGGGTTTCGGTGAAATTGTGGAAGACAATATGATATACTGAAGAGGAAAGGATGGAGAACCAGGAGAGCAATTTATACAATAGCAACACTATAAAAATAACTAACTCTAAAAACCTTTAAAGTTCCAGATCAATACAATGGACAACCTTGACTCCAGAAAAAAGATTATGATGCATGATACCTATTTTTTGACAGAGATGATGGAATTAGAATAAAAAATATTTTTGTATAGGGTCAATGTGGTAATTTGCTTTGCTTCATTATACTTATTTGTTATGAGAGTTTTTTTTCCTTTTTTTTTTCTTTTTCTTTTCTATTAGTGTGGAACAGATGTAGGAGAGAAAAAATTGATTTTTTGTAAATTGAAAAAAATAAAAATTTAATTTGAAAAATAAAAAGGGATCATTATGTATGGCATGGAGCACCAAGTCTTCAATGGAATATATGATAAATAATTTTTTTTCTGGTGAGAGTGGGAAAAAATCCTAACAACCTAGACTCATTTTTTTTTTCTTTTGTAGCCATATTACCCCTATTCAAGTTGCTTCCTGCAAATGACAATGCAGCAAAGTTGCATTCTTATTGTTTCTCTCACAGAACATTTCCTCTCTCATCTCTATGCCTGACATTCTCTTTTTCCTTACCTCTTTTCTTTAGAATCCCTAGCTTTCTTCAAGTTTCAGTTTATGGACTACCTTTTTCATAAATTTTTTCATGATGCCCCCTACTTTGTACCTTTCCTACAAAATTAATTTGTACCTATTACACACACACACACACACACACACACACACACAGAGCTTGCTTTCTCTTGCTTCTCACTCACATATGTATATAGAGATTTATATTTGCATGCATATATATTGTCTCTTCTCACTTAAGAGTAGGGATTGTTTTATTCTTTGTAGCCCTAGGCCTATCATAGGGACTGGTACACAGTGAGTGCTTAATAAATGCTTCAATTTCTTTAACTAAACGCTCACGTCAAAATCAGATAGATGAGAAAAATGTGCCCAAGTACAGAATAATCAAGCATCTCCTCCCCTTCTAAAATCTGTCAATGAATCCTTGCCTTCATCATTGGAAGGGATTCAAGAGGCCATCTAGTTTATTCTAAAACTGAATAGACTCTTCTCTACAACTTCCTTAACAGATAATCATCCAATTTTGATTTGAAAATCTTGAGCTATGTCTTTATTCACTATCTCCTGAATGACTTCTATACTTCTTTTAGCTTATATAGAGCCATGGTACATGGTTTAGCTTACAGTTCTCCTCATAGTTGATGTCTGACTTTGTATTTTCAAATTATGTATGACTCATGTTCTAAGCAAATCCTTACTTTATAGGTTAGATGCATCCATCAAATATTGTCTGTCATATGATTTTGTGTAATCAAAAGTCAATTTTTACATTGCTTCAGAACTAAATGAAGCTATGGTCCAAAGAAAACAAATTTAATCCCAGTGCAAAAAAATATCCGAAGGGAAAAATATGAAACAAACCTTTTTAAATCCCACCTTCAAATTATACATTATTCAGATTATACATTTTATTTATTATTTATTGACTATTCAAATTATTCATTTAGATGAGATGTGGATAAGAATGACACACAGAAGTCAAAGAATGCAAAAATGGATCTGACACTTCAATCATAAATCATAGATTTAAAGCTGAAAAGGACCTAGTTAGCAGAGGAAAAAAGTGATTTCATTCTTTTTTAGAGTAGAGCCATAGATACATCTGGCTTTTGCCTTATATTTACAGATTATCTATAGCTATTTTCTCTAATCAGAGTATTTCCTTTTAAAACAGCTAAATTTATGAGCTACCTGCCATTAGTAGTTTGTTTAGGCTTAGCCTCTGATGACCTCCTGCTGACTCTTTGTTGGCAGTTTATTTGATAGAGATTTCTTCCTATTATGGCATTTTAGCCTTTTAAATCAGATTTTAAGTTACCTTGAAGTTTGAGAATAGACTTGATTTCTCCCACAATTTTCTGATTTTGCCATGGTCAACTCTGTAGTCTTTATGTTGATAATACTATTAGATGGGGATTTAGAAATCCACAATTTGTTCTTGGCCCTGCTGTGGCTGCTGCTTCAACTTCTAATAGCTCAACATTTTAACAGGTTGTGAGGTTTATATAGTTCAGCTCATTCAATGCTTCTCATACCCTTTTGTCCCCATTTACAAGTGAGGAAACTGAGGCTCAGAAAAGTTAATTGTCTTGCCCAGAGACACTTGGGGAAGAATAATAAATGTGCAAATAGCTATGAAATCTTCATACTTCTCTAGTTTCAGTTTCTTCATTTGTAAAAATCTTTTTAAAAATTCATATAAATGAGAGTTGGATTAAATGTTTTCTAGGATTCTTCTCAATTTTAAAATACAGTAAACTTTTATGTGTGCATGAAGTAGGTGATAACTTGTTAGTTAACAGTTAATAGGCAAAAGGAAACTATTCACATTTTTTTGAAAATAAAATAAAATTTATTTTAATAAATAAACATATCCAGTTTTAAAAATGCATCGGGTGGCACAAATGAAGTACAAGAATGTGTCCATAAATTGAAAGAATGAACAAATCTAACAAAATATTTAATAGGGATATTTACAAAATGTTACAATTTTTAAAAAAAATAATTTATAAATTACTGGAAAAACTGAAAAGTAATGAGGCAAAAATTAGGTTTAGTCTAATTTTCACAATAAACTTCAAAAGTATATACAATCTAAATACAAAAAATCATTAACAAATTTACAGGAGAGGCTACCTTTTTAATAGTAATAACAATCTTTCATTTTTTGAGGAACACCCTAAAGAATCATATCAACTGGATTTGACTCTTTTCAGCAATGTGGTGATTCAAGGCAATTTCAAAAGACTTGGGATGGAAAGTGCCATCCTCATCTAGAGAGAGAACTATGGAAACTGAATATGGATCAAAGCTTACTATTTTCACCTTTTAGTTGTTGCTACTATTAATATTGTTTGCTTGTGTTTTTTTTTTCATGCTTTTCCCCTTTGTATCTGATTTTTCTTGTACAATGTGACAAATATGGAAATATGTTTAATATAATTGTACATATTTAACCTATATCAGTTCATTTGCTGTCTTGGGGTTATTGTTGTTTGTTCTTTGTTCTCAAAGATGACCATGACATCAAAGAGTTGATGCCATGGCATGCAGATGATTTAAGTGGATTTAAGTGAGGGAGAACTAGGCAAGGTCACCTGCATCACTTTTCTGTCCAGAGCCAACTCGGTCCAGTGGCCAGTTATAGATCAGGACTGGAGATGGCCCTGGATGCAATGGAAGATGTTGATCTTTTTAAACTGAAATCTTTAACAAGGGATAAAGTGATTAAGGCTAGGTAGCAATTGAGACAAAGAATCTCCTCTTTAACCTACTCCAAAAAAATGTCTAAATCAATCAATCTGGGAGGGGAAGACCCTCAGGGTTTCTGGCCAAAGCAAAAATGATGGGCCATCTGTCATGTTGATCTGTATCTTGTCTTGGGGAGGGGGAAAGGTAAAGGAGGGAAGGAGAAAAACTGGAATACAAAGTTTTACAAAAATAAATGTTGAGAATTATCTTTACATGAATTTGGAAAAATAAATCTTATTGAAAAAGAAAATATACAGAAGACAAAAAAAAAAAAAGATCAGAAAGGGTCACAAATAGCAATCTTGATACTACCATGTTAATTTAATATGCACTTTTTTCTTCAAAACCAAGTCTATGTAATACATTTACAATTTTATATAAAATCCTCTTTTTGTTCTTTGTATATTTTAATGTATATTTAAGTTCATAATAAAAGCAGAAAACTATTAAATAAAAAAAGTAAAAGAAAAACGAAACACATAACCTAATCAAGATTCTGGCTAAATTCTGCCTACTGGCACTGAAATCATTCCTATTATTTTGCAAGGAGTTCAGTACATGATTCACAATCTTCCTTTCTACCTCAATATCCTTATATGAAATGCATATATGTGGATATTCTCTCAAAGAAACCTTACCTTCCAATCTCAGTCTCCTCAATTACCTGCTTCTTCATTCCACTTCAGCCAAATGCAGTCAGGTATATGATTATCCTTGCCACTACTCATGAGTAGGGAAGCTGTATTCCTATCTAACACATATAATAATTGAATAAATTTGGGACATGAATGAGTGAATGAAAAAGCATGTATTTAGTACTTGCCATATGTAAAGTATGGTGCTATGTGCTAGGATATGAAAAGAAAATGAAGGCAGGTTCTGCTTGCAAGGACTATGACTTCTAAAATGGGGTTGGCACATAAAGAAACTTTCAGATGCAACTCAAAAATGGAAAAATCTAAGGGTCCTCATGATGTGATAGCAAGATAAATAAAAATGCATTCTTTGTAATGTCATTTTAATTGATTAAATAAGACTTTGGTGAGAACTTTGCTTTCTGTTTTTTTGGTTTTTGTTTTGTTTTGTTTTTAGTAGCTGGGGGTTCTGAGGGAACTGGACTAAATCGCATCTCTGCAAAGGTAGTTTTTCTGAATGTTGGCAGCAAAGTCAGAAACCTGGGAGATGTTGCTTTTATGAAGGCTCCAGGGCTTACTTGCCCACAAGAGGTAGTGGTGGTTTTAGCAAGAATGGCAAGAGCTTTTTATGGGGATTGTTACTTTCTATGACGGCTGTGGGGACAAGAATGGTCTAAGGGCTTCTACATTCCCTGGAACTTTTAAGTGATACTGTTTTTTCAGCGTCTCTGAGCAATCTGATATTAGCTCAGTGGTGCAATAGATAGAGCACTGGGTCTGAAGTAAGGAAGACCTGAGTATGAATCTGGCCTCAGACATTTATTTACTAGCTGTGTAAGTAAGTCATTAAGTAAAACAGGTAAGTCATTGAAAGTCTGAATCCGTTTCCTCATCTGTAAATAGGAATGACAATCGTACCTACCTCTTAAGTTGTGAGGATCAGATGAGACAATAGCTATAATGTCCTTAGTACAGTGTCTGGCACATAACATGTAATTAAACATTTGTTTCCTCCTTTCTTCTTTCCTCTCTCCTTCCTTCCTTCCTTTTGTTCCTTCCTTCCTTTTGTTCCTTCCTTCCTTCCTTCCTTCCTTCCTTCCTTCCTTCCTTCCTTCCTTCCTTCCTTCCTTCCTTTCTTCTTCCCTCTCTCCTCTATTTATTCTCTCCTCCCATCCTTCCTAATTCCTAATAATTCCTAAACCCAGCACTCTAGCCACTATGCTTTGCCCAAATAATTGGTTTAAATGGCAAAAAAAATTGATTCAAATGGCAAGTTCCCTGGGCTTAGAAAAGGGGAGAGATCTATAAACCTAATGAGATTTTACTGAAGAACTGAGTTCTTCTGACCTCTAACAATGTATCCAGGTTTAAATTTTGACTCCATCACTAACTACCTATGTCCCCTGGGCAAATCATTGAACTTCTCTGGGATTCACTTTAAATTAATTCAGCTAGATAACTTAGAAACTTTACATTTATGGCATGATGAGCACCAGATTTCTGAACATAGAAACCACCCCATCCATGTTTGTGAATTGTTGTGACTAGAGCTAAAAACAAACAAGAATAAACAAAAAAAAAAACCCAGAAGGGTTCTTTTGTTTTGATGTTTTAAAGTATCCATAATGTTTTGGTAGAGCTACCTTAAAAGCAATTGCCAGATTTTTTTTTTAAATTTCTAAAGAAACTCTATCTGTGTAATATTCTGCAAAGACCTTTTGCTGAGAAATCAAAAAATCTTGACTAGGAATAAAGATTGGGTTTTTGTTTTTTTCTGACATTAGCTTATATTGCTCTTCTACCCTTACAAAATTCTCTCTAACAATGAATGCTGACTCTGTCAACAAATAGCTGCCATGTTGGGCAGATTTCCTAAAAATACCTGTCCCATCCATTTTACTATGATGTCATCAGGATAAAAAAAAAACACTTTACTTTAAAGCATTTGGAAGGACATTCATGAAGTATTAAGCAATATAATGTGGTTACTGAGTCTGAAGAGAAATGAATTAGAAATGTAAAACATCGTTGAAAAGAGGAGGGAAGAATAAATTTTAAAAATGGAAAAGAGTGAAAGTTAAAGTTTATTGAGCTATTTGTTATGCTTATGAGAGAACACACATAAGTAATTGATGAAATGTTTGTGATAATTTTTGCTTTGCATGGTGGTAAGAAAAAAATGCATCAAATATATATACAGCAATATCTGGCTTTCTTGTGCAGCAAGAGAATTGTATAAATATGTTTACACACACTGCATTTAACATATATTTTAACATGTATAACATATATTGGATTGCTTTCCATCTAGGGGAGGAGGGTTGAAACACAAGGTTATACAAGAGTCAATGTTGAAAAATTATCTGTGCATATGTTTTGAAACTAAAAAGCAAAAAAGAAAAAGAAAAAGAAAAAAATGAGTGGAGGAGCCATTCAGAGAATTACATTTTTTTTTCAGGTAGCCACAGGTTTCTTCTATTATGGAATAAAACATTTTGGAATTTTTAAAAAGACATGTATTTTCCATATGTTAGCTTTCTTACTAAGCAAAATTTAACTCTTTACTTTTATTATATGTTAGGGTCAACATTTTCAAGTATTATATTATATTGTAATATAAGTGATGTCTTTAGGGGTAAGCTAAAGGTCCCTCATGTTAAATGAGCCCAAGACTGCTCTAATTTTGTATTGATATTTTTATACTTTCTTTTTGTGGTTTTATTCTGTTCTTTACTTCTTATTGCTAACAGTGTAGCTGCCTCTGGTGGCCCTCCTCACCTTTATGCTTCTTGATTCTCATATGCTTCTTGCTGCTTTTAATGTGTGGAAGACTGGAACTACTACTAAGGTTATTAGAATTCTGTGTAAAATAAGAGTAAATAAGCTCGTAAGGAGAAGCTATTGAACATCTATGAATTAATCTCTTAAATTATGAGTGGATTATAGCAGAGTTGGATAATAACAAGAACATTGGGAACTAGGAAACTACATTGGGAACTCCAGTTCAGTCATATCTGGTTATTATCTGAATAACTTTAGGCAAACCCCTTAACTTCTATCAGCCTTCGTTTCCCTATATGTAAAAT
The DNA here is from genome assembly GCF_902635505.1 of Sarcophilus harrisii. Lineage (NCBI taxonomy): Eukaryota > Metazoa > Chordata > Mammalia > Dasyuromorphia > Dasyuridae > Sarcophilus > Sarcophilus harrisii. Next base: position 372,209,156 of record NC_045426.1, on the reverse strand, counting down.
GGGGATAATGATATATGTACTACCTGTGTCATTGGGTTGGTATGAGGAAAATACCTGTTAAATTCCTCTGTAAATCTCTATTGTGGTAGCTTTATTTGTTTCCTTCCTAGTCCTGGCTACATTTTGGATAGGTAAATTGCCATTATGCTGTGCAAATGAGCTATGTAGAAAATACCCTTTATGCCCTAATATTTTGTTTTCAACAAAAACTTGCTAATTGAAGGAATGTACTGAATTACAAGAGGTAGAAAGGTGTCTCAATGGAGAGAGTGTTGGGCCTGGATTTAAGAACTATGACCTCAGACATTTAGGAGCTTTTTGAACCTAGGCAACTAGTTTAGTCTGTGTTTAGCTTAATTCACTGAGAAAGAAATGGTAAACGATTCAGTATCTTTGTCAAGTACTTTGTGAAGATGGACAGCGTTGATGTGCTATAGTCTCAGACTCAGACATGACTAAAAAATTAACTGAAACTGAATAGAAAATCTTAGGGTATCATGAGTGGATGGAAGACAAGGACATGATTCTGAGTAGGGGAGGTTTTGAAAAAGGCATTATGAAGGAAGAGGGCCAAGAAAAGCTGAAAATACACACTGGAGAGAAAGGAACAAATGGTAATTGTGTTTACCCAACTCTTAAAGACAAGTTCAGATGTAGATTTTTTTTTAATAATAGGAAGGAAAAACTCTGTTTAGAGCAAAAGATATTTTTGTATGTGAAAATACATAAGAAAGTTTAGTTCCATATATAAACTCAAGGTATCACCATTATTTTGGGATTGTTATATGCCAAATGCACTCAAAGATTCGAGCCTCATTTCAAAAAGGGAAGATGGAGCAAAATGTTTAGTTTATCCACAGGTGGGCTCTCCCAGTCCATCTCAGCCAATGTTGGGTCCTATTTAATGTCTATATAGGGTTCCATTTGTGGGTACCTATCTATGCAGCCCCATATCATAAACCCTGGTTTCCTGACACCCAGCCGAGCTGGCAGCAAGAACGATTATTAAGTTCCTCAGCCTCCCTTGCTTTATTTTATTGCCTCTAAGATGGGAGCTTTGTGCCATTCTTAGACAGCATCCTTTCCAAGCAATTAAATCCCGCCGTCTCCCAATCTCAGAAAGCCACACAAAGAAAGTAAATAAGATAGGAAAGACAGAGGCTTTGGTGGGGTCTTTCAGGTTATTTATTACTTTAATAAATCTAGACTCCTCTTGGCCCTCCTCACTCTCCTGTTTCTGTCAGGCTGTGGAGGATAAACGATCCCTTAATTGTTCGGTTTGTGGGCAGGAGGGTGGGTGCCTTGCGTAGTTTATTGTACAGGAAAGGCTGTTAAATAAGACAGTGTGAGAATCCCCTGGCCAACAAGTCATTAAGGAGAAATTAAAAGCAGAAAACTCTAAAGGGTCCTTTCTCTGACTTGTATTAACCTCTTGCACATTCTATTGCTTTTGCAGCTCCTGAATATAGTGTTCTAGTCTCCTTCAGGTACTGACTCATAGGAGGATGAGGCTGGGAGGGATCTTTGAAGGTCATTTTGTCCATTCCTTTGATTTCAGAGGAATCACTCCTAAATTATACCATAACCTTTCAATTAATCAAAAATTAAGCATTTAATTATATCTCTTTATGTGCTAGGCATAGGGAATAGGAAGGCAAAAATGAAACAATTAATACTCTCAAAGATCTTACATTCTTTAGGAGATTACATGTACACATATATACATATACATATACAATATATATTACATATATTTTTGTATGTCTATATGTTTGTATATGTGTGCATATATGTATATTTATATATGTTTACATATATGTGAATCTAGATAGCTGTGTACATGTATATTATAGACATATGTATACACACATCTGTTTTTGTATGTATAAATGCATATATTTTTGTATATATAAATGTATATATATTTACGTTTTTCTATCCATTTTAGCATTGTAGAAGAGTTTCTCAGACTATGTGACTTACAGAATCAGGACTTTGGAGGAGGAAAGAGATGAATTTACTAAAAGGCTAGCATAGATTTGGGGAAGGGGAGCAGGAAGATTGAACAGGGATTGAAAATGAACAGAAAAGTTGGGGAAGGAAGCAGCTGTTATGACTATCAATCAGTCAGCCAGCATGTATTAAGTTCCTACTACGTTCCAGGTATTGTGATAAGTACTAGATGGTCCTAAGGACTAGATGTCAGGACTTTTATGTGAGCAAAGTCTGCACGTAGATGGGGTTGTTAGAATTACTAAGACTAGATCTAGCGAATTTTCTTTTTTCTTTCTCTTATTTCCCTTCTCTTTTGAGAAGCTATGTGCCTATTTCCTAGAACTTTTCTGTGTTTCTTAAAGGCACAAAAAATGCTTACTGTTTTGCTAACTTGTCTTTTAAGCTGCTTATTATGATAAATATGGTTAACCTTTGCTTCGTTAGACTAAGAATTCATTGTACAATTGCAGCAGAGTCAATAAAGTTGTATGTATTCAGGGCATTACATTCTGATAGAAATAGATTTAACAAACTTTATTATACTTTTCCAAAGCAATTTTATGACTGGGGGCTCAGATCTGTAGAAAGAGAATTTTACACACACACACACACACACACACACACACACACACACACTGTAAAATTATCCTGGGCTATCTTTCTAGGAAAAAAAAAGAGTCAGCAGTTTGACTTGAGGGAAGCTGTGATTCACTGACTAACCTTCTACTTTCCTTCCCATAATTTATATATGGGAAAATAGGAGTTTGTAAGGAAAACCACCTCCCAGAATAGTAAGTCTCTGGGAGGGACTGGGGAGGTATAACTTCACCCAATCAAAGAGGGGTGGGTGGGTAATGAATAGAGGGAATGATAATTCTGCTCACCAGGAAAGCATAATAATAACACACTGTCACATTTATGCAGTATTAGATATACCTCCCTCACCCCCCAAAAAAAGGAAGAAAAGAAAAGAAAAAAACAACAACAACAACAAATGGTTTTGTTTTTGTGTATGTGAGGAGTGGCTATTAGCAGTTGGGAGAGTTAGAAAAATCTTTAAACTTAGACTTTAGGAGTTATTTAGGCACATTTCTGCAGCAGAATTGTTGCTTGCTAGTCCAGTTCTCTTTATGCAAACAAAAACCTTACTTTCAAGGTCATATTCTTTGATTACTATATCACACAACACAATTTCTTCCCAAAGTAGTTCTCCTTTTTCCTTTCAGCTTCACACACTCACAATGTAGCATGGGACCTCAGAAACCATATAATTTAACCAGTGGTATTAAGCACACACACATGAAACTGATTTTTGCCACTTAGAAAATCACAAATTAACATTATCTATTCCATATTGGTTTTTTTATTATAGCTTTTTATTTACAAGATATATACATGGATAATTTTTCAGCACTGACCCTTGCAAAACCTTCTGTTCCAACTTTTCTCCTTCTTCCCCCTACCGCCACCCCTAGATGGCAGATAGACCAATACATGTTAAATATGTTAAAATTCCATATTGTTTTTTAATTAAATATTCCAAGTATGTTTTAATCTGATTTTAGATTTATGACTCAGAAGTTTTACAAGCCTTTTGCTTCTCTGGGCTACAAATTTGACACCTCTGGTTGAAACTGTACTTGAATAAGAATCCCTTTTCTAACATGCCTGAAGTGAATGGCTAAGTGAACATTCATTTAAAGGAAAAAAAATCCCTAACTCTTCCTATTGGATAGAAAGTTTCTCTCTGTATCAAGCCCAAATTGTTTCTTTGCATTGCTCTGATATGCTCAATAGAGCTGAGAAGAACAATTTTAATTCTTCTGTTATAGCCTTTCATACTTGAAGATAGTTATCATATTTTTTGTCTTCCCTTTTTTGAATATTTTATTCAATAGTTGTCTTTTTGTTTAATACTATTACTTCTCAGTGACCTCTCCTCCAACTCTATTAGAGCCCTCACTTGAAATAAACAATTGCACATAAGTAAAAAAATCTATATATTAACCATTTCTAATATTTATGCGTTTTTCTGCACTAATATTTTGCCAGCTTTCTGCTAAAAGATGAAAATTGTTCTTTACCACTTGTCAACTGAAGTAACAATTAAGATACTGCATTAGTTAGAATTTTCAAGTTTTTCAGTCATTTTCCTTTACATAATTGTAAATAATATTATTTTGTGAATTGTTCTCCTGGTTCTATTATTTGTATCAACTCATACAAGTTTTCCCAAGTTTCTCTGAATCCTTCATACTTGTCACTTCTTACAATGGGAAATATTTTATTGCAAGTATAGACCAGAATTTGTTCACTCAATATAAAATCCTCTCTGTTATAACATTGTGGTATACTGTTGGCCCTGGGTTCTCAAAGGCTATGCCAAGTTAGTGTGAACCCTGGCACTTTCTACTGTGCTGGAAAGGATTTAAGTAGGATCTGGGCAGCAAACCAAGTTTGCTTTTTGAGGACCAGCATAACTAAATATGGAGAAGCTTATCACCAGCAGGCTGGCCACTTGGTGATGAATTATTTAGTCTTGGCAATGTATGAAACAGAAGAGTACAGAATAGACCTCATTCTTGTGTAGCCCTTTTCTGCTTCTATCTTGATAGGAGACATGGGGTTAGAGAGAAAAGGTAGAGGAGTTAGACAGTTTTAAAATTATTTATGAGCTTCAACCTGAATGTTGGTGTTCTAAATATGATACTCATATCCAATGACCATTTCTAGTGGCAATACTGCTGCAAGAGCTAAATCAACAATGTCATTTTTGCTATAAACCAAACCTAAAAAAAAAGTTCTGCTAAATGGAAAGATAGTTGATAAGTACTTCTTATAAATGCAAAGAAAGGAATTGGTAAAGTTGATTTTTATCATATGCATAAAAGGCAACAGGATGTATTATCTCAAGGGACATTTGAAGGAGCAAAAAACATTTAAAAAATAAATTGATTATATTTTAAATATAAAGAAGGAAAAAACTTGCTATAAATGAGGGAGTTATCTTTGAAACAGCTTTCTGTGTGCCATCAGGCTACTGATTTATTAGAAAAAAGATCAGCATTAGTGAAAAGCTAGAATAGTAATGAGGAAAACAATTAAATTCCAAAGCAACAAGTAATTGACAATGGAAAATGAGCAATGATTGTCAAATATGACACTGGCACTAATTATAATAATTTTGTACAAAAATGAGCTATTTTCTGCCCCCACCCTAGAAAAAAGGAAATCAAATTAGCCTAAAAATTGTTTTGCACAAAACCACTTGATTTTCTTGTCAAGAGAAAGAGAGAGATGATAGCTAAATGCTGCAGTAGTTTAGCATATAAATTCACTTATCAAATCTTCAAGGGATATTGAGAACAAAAGCTTGAAAATAAATAAATGAATGAATGAAACGTATTCATTGGGCATATTATTTTTGCTAATCTGGGTTTACAAAAGTATCTGAGCAAAAGAAACCTACCAAGGTCTTGATGAATTCTTGAACTTTATTAAAATCCACAAAATATCCAAGAGAACCTCAGTAACTATTGGCTCAGTAACTCTCCTAACTCTGAGAAAGCTTTATGAGTATCATTTCCATATACATCAAGGGAATTTTGACAAGGAAACAAGCAAACTTTTGTAAGTGATATTCAACAATGGAGACATCTTGCCATTTGACAAAGGGCTGATATATGTAGAGACTTTAAGATCTTATTCTACTTATTTTTTTGTTAGTACAAACAAAGCATATATTTCAGCCAGCAGAGTAGAATTGTTGCCTTGTAGCCTTTTTCAACAAGCTATGTATCATCAAATCATTCAGTCCAATAACATTTATTAAGTGCCTACCAAATGTCAGGCAGGCAGCTAGGTGGCTCAATGGATAGAGTTAGGAAGACCTAAGAATTGGGAAGGTTTTTCTGTAAAAGATAGGATTTTAGTTGGGTGTGGACATAGAAGCAAATATCACTATTCTTTTGTTAATATACACTTTTTTGAAAATTTTTTTAAAAAATTGAAATTCACGGTTTAATATAAGATCTTTTTAAAAACATGAATGTTGTTTTATAATAAATATAAAAACAATAAACTTGAAATTCTAGTTTTCAAAAGGAATAAAGGAATTTCTTATTTGCATATTAGTCAATGTTATTATCCATCCAACCATCAGGGATTTTTTTAATGGCATTTTCCACTATATTGATAAACTTATAGAAATATAATTTTCTTATATCTACTCAATGCAACCTCTCTCTGACTAAAAACTGAATCTTTTTTTTCTTTTTGTACACTCTAAGACCAGTGCAATTGTTTTTCTTTTAATTGTCTTGAGTGAAAAAATGCAAAATCTAGCAGTCACCACTGCTTTTATTTATATATTCACTCTATTGTTTCTTGATTCTTTACAACTTCAAGACTCAGCTCAAATATTCCTTCCTCAATAAAGATTTTAAAATTTCTCTTTTAATATTTATGTATTTCTAATATTTGTTTCAAATAGATTTTGAGTTACAAAATTCTCTCCATCTCTTCAGCCCCTTTTCTATTCCTTGTGAACACAAGTAATATAATACTAATTATATATGTGTAATCATGCAAAACATATTTCCATATTATTCATGTTGCCCAAAAAGCAAGAAAATAAAGCAAAAAATTATATTTTAAATTTTCAGTCAAAGTTCATTAACTTTGGAGGTGGATAGTACTCATAAAAATGTTCTTTAGACTTTTTGTGAGTCATTGTATTGATCTTTCATAATTGATTATCATTACAATATTTCTGTTACTATGTACAATAATCTGGTTTTGCTCCCTTCATTTTGTTTCACTTCATATAGGTCTTCCCAAGTTTTTCTGAAACCACCTCCCTCATCACAATAGCATTCCATCACAAATACATATCACAATTTATTCAGCTGTCCCCCAATTGATGGTCATCCCCTCAACTTCCAGTTCTTTGCTATCACAAAAAGAGCTGGTAAAAATATTTTTGTAAGTGAAGTGAGAAGAACCAAGGGAACATTGTACATAGTAACAGCAATATTATAGTTAGGATCAACTGATAAAAACTTAACTACTCTGATCAAGGCTATTATCTATAGACTATAGACAATTCCAAAGGACTCATGATGAAAAATACTATCTATTTCAAGAGAACAAACTAATGAACTCTGAGTGCAGAGTGAAGTACAATTTTTTTCACTTTTTCTTATTGTTGTTGTTGGGTTTTTTTGGTAACATGGCCAATATGGAAATATATTTTACACGATTTCACATATATAATTGATATTACATTATCAATGGGTGGGAGAGGGAAAAATTAAGAAATCAAATATTTTTTAAAGTGTTAAAATACACAATATATTTATTAATGAAAATCTATTTTCAAAAAGAAAAAATATATTTTTGCACATATAGGTCTTTTACTTTTTCTTTTGCTCTCTTTGGGATATAGACCTAGTTGTGGTCAAATGACATGTACGATTTTATGTCATTTGGTCACAGTTCCAAACATATCTCCAGAATGGCTGGACCAGTTCACAACTCCACCAATCGGGCATTACTGTTGCTATTTTTCCACATGCTCTTCCTCAATAAAATCTTAACCTGCAATACCTGCCCATGGTTTTACCCTTTCCTATCAGTCAGCCAACCAAATAGTTTTAGTATGGACTTAAACCATAACCTATGACCTGAAAAACCATTGTTGTAATTCAACTACAAAAACTAATGATCAATATACGAAAGACACACCCTCTTCTAAAAATTATCAATCACTCTTTTGTTGACCTACCTGCTCCATCTAATATCTCTGCCTGATGAAACTTTGGATCCCTATTAGGAGTATGCCTAATTATTCAAATCCTCACAGGCCTATTTCTAGCAATACACTACACCTTAGATACACTTACTGCTTTCTCCTCCGTAGCCCATATTTGTCGCGACGTTAACTACGGCTGATTACTCCGTAATCTACATGCTAACGGGGCTTCTATATTCTTTATATGCTTATTCTTACATGTGGGTCGAGGAATCTACTATGGATCTTACCTCTACAAAGAAACATGAAACATCGGCGTAATTCTTCTACTTACCGTCATAGCAACAGCATTTGTTGGGTACGTTCTTCCTTGGGGCCAAATATCATTCTGAGGTGCTACCGTAATTACGAACCTATTATCCGCTATTCCCTACATTGGCACAACCCTGGCAGAATGAATTTGAGGGGGCTTTGCAGTAGATAGGCAACTCTCACACGGTTCTTTGCCTTTCACTTCATTCTACCATTTATCATCATAGCATTAGCTGTTGTTCACCTACTCTTCCTACATGAAACAGACTCTAATAATCCCTCTGGTATCAATCCAGACTCAGATAAAATCCCATTTCACCCTTACTATACTATTAAAGATGCCTTAGGCTTCATATTTCTTCTCCTTGTACTCCTACTCTTAGCTCTTTTTTCACCAGATTTACTAGGTGATTCAGATAACTTTTCACCTTCCAACCCATTAAATACACCTCCACACATTAAACCAGAATGATACTTTCTATTTGCATATGCCATCCTACGTTCTATTCCTAATAAACTAGGAGGCGTTCTCGCTTTACTAGCATCTATCCTAATTCTCCTAATCATCCCACTACTACACACAGCCAACCAACAAAGCATAATATTTCGCCCAGTCTCCCAGACCCTATTCTGAATTCTCACCGCTAACCTAGTAACACTCACCTGAATTGGTGGTCAGCCAGTAGAACAGCCGTTCATTATCATTGGCCAATTAGCCTCTATGCTCTACTTCTTACTAATTCTTGTCCTTATACCTCTTGCGGGGTTATTCGAAAACTATATACTAAAACCTAAATGAAGAGTCCAAGTAATTTAACTAAAATACTGGCCTTGTAAGTCAGCTATGTAGGTAAACCCCTTCCTAGGACCAATCAGGAAGAAGGCATTACACCCCGCCATCAATGCCCAAAGCCGATATTTTACTTAAACTACTTCCTGCACCAAAAATATTTTTATTTTTTTATTGCAAAATTTAATTTGTATACTATCCCAGTATTAAATTTTTTTTGTAAAATTTTTATAAATTTTTAATTTAAGTCAAAATATATATCTATATATAAGTACATATATTAATGTATTATGATATATTTATGTATATAGAGCATACATTTATATTCCTCTATCATATAATTAATGTACATAATAATCATATATTACTAAATACATTAATATAATATATTGCTAATAATTAATTAATACATTCATATCTTTAACTAATATAAATCATAATAGTACATAATACATAATATGTATATATTACATAAGACATATAATGTTGGCGTACATAGACATTAACTCCATGGACCGAGATCAACAAAGCTATTTCCTCTAGCAGATCATTGCCATTATGGGTACCTTTATCCTCCACTCACGAGAGATCAGCAACCCACCATCTGAAGATACAACATCCTTCAGAGCAAGCCCATAACTTGTGGATGAACCTTCTTTCCTACAACTGGCTGTTGGTTGCTACTTCAGGCCCATTCGTTCCTATTTCAGCTCAACCATGCTTTTCGTAGAGGCATTTGTGATGGTAACAATGCTGTTTGGCCTCATATCACGGCATCTCCAGTGATCGTTATGGCATTAGGTAGTTTTTAATTTGGGGGTGGTTTATCAGCAGGGCGGGAGCCTGGGGGACGCCATTAAAAGTGGGATATTATGTGCCCCAGGTATTGTGCTATGTACTAAGGATTCATAATACCAGTTGAAAGAAATGATAATCCCTGTAGTCTGGAATATAGCTAAAAGAGGAATGTGAGACAGCTGGCCTGAGCAGTCTCTACTTAAATGAAGGTTCCAGGAGGAGTCATCCCATGAAGGGAGAGACCTCAGGGGAGGAGAGAACTTACATTCAGTGGATTTCAGCACTGGATAGAACTTCCATGATTAAGAGGTTTCTGGGGCAAGGGAATGGAAATCTAAAGTCTAGCCTCTTAAAGCACACTCAGTTTGCTATTCATAAAAATTAATAGGAATTCCAAATTTAGATTTGGAAGGGCACTCTAGCCTAATCCCTTTGGTTTGGATTTTTAGTCCTAAGGAATGACTTTTCAAAGGTTATAAAGTAAGTAGCAACAAGAGGCAAGAAATGAAACCCAAGTTCTCTGATGACAGAGCTGCTACTCTTCCACTGGAGAATTTTTCCATAATGTGCATTTTTCAAAAGCTTAAAAAAAACTTATGTAGTGTGACCATTCCTTAAAAATTTAATTTCTCTGACACTTACTATATGACTATGGGCATACTGTTTAACCTTACTAAGTCTCAATTTAATCATTTGTAAAGAAAGGATTATAATACTTGTGCACAAATGCAATAGGTTGTTTTGAGCTATTTATATTTACTTGTCAAATATTTTTTGTTGTTTTCTGAGATATTATTGACGACTTGATGGTAATAACTTGTATGTTTCTTCTGAATTTGGGATAGCACCCCTCCATCCTTCACATTTGGTAAATACTTTTTGAATAAGATAGCATTGTTGATTTTACAAATGCCTTTGAATAGCAAGAGCAGCATAAGAGTTCTTTACTTTGCCAAATTGACCAGAGATTCTCTGTTTCTGTTTCTTTGGCCCATCTCAATTATGTCTTTGCCCTAGTTTTTACACTTCTCTGGCCCTTTTCAAAATCTGACCCTGAAATCTGATTTTTATTTAAAACAACAACATTCAAATCACCTCATTTATACTAGGAAGAGACTGTGTAGACCAGATCTGAGAGCACTCAGATAGGGCCAGCTTATCTGTCTCCCCTGCATTTGGAGGTTTTATCAAAGTTTGTGGGTGATGCAGGAGGTGTAAGTGGGGCTTAGAAGTGCTTGGAAATAATATGAAATGAAGCATTTCTGCCCCTTTTTTCTGTTTTCATATGGTGAAATTAATGTGTCATTGTGGAGATTCTAAACAGATGGGGAAAGGTCAAGGTTTCTTTGTTGCTAAGTGTGTTTCCATGACTACAGCAATATGTGTGTATTATCAGGGAGCATCCTTTGTTTGGCGGCTGGTGGCTCATTAGAGGGAGGTGGAGAGCCCTTTCGATAGTTCTGGGTAGTTTGTTTTCTTTTAATAATGAAAAAAATGGGAAAGAATAGAACCTAGCAGCACCACATTTCATGCTATACTATAAAACAATAATCGTAAAACCAATTTGGCATTGGTTAAAAAATATTAAAATTGGTCAATGGAATAGATTAGACACAGAAGATCCAGAAGTAACTGAAAACAACAACGTGCAGTTTGATAAAGCCAAAGATACAAACTACTGGGGTAACAACTCATTCAACAAAAACTCTTGGTTTATTTTTCTTTTGTTTTTCTTCCTACTTTGACAATAAAATGTGATTGGTATCAAAATAGAGCTGTGGAACAGAGGTAGAGTGCTAAACTTCCATGTAAGGGATACCAACAATTTGAATTAAATGGTTGAATGTAGCTGAATGAATTCTGAGTAGCAGATGAAGCAATCAAAGAAAAAATTATGTGGCTAAGATGAATGTAGTATAAAATGCTGTACTTGAAGATTAAAAAACAAACAAAAGTATTTAGATCCTGCCTCAGATACTAGTTGGGCATTCTCTATCACTTAATCTGTACCAGCCTCAGTTTCCTCATCTATAAAGATAGTAATAGCAACAATCATAATTATTGTGAAAATCAAATAACTTATATAAAATATTTTATAAATTGTAGAGTGCCATATAAATGATAGCTATTATTAATCATTATTCATATTTTTATTCATCTCAATCCTTGTCAAAGTAAATGCATTTATTCTGTATATATTTGTATGAAAATTTTGACTTCCTAATTTAATACCTTTTCTTGAATACAAGGAAAAGCTGATATTGTATTTATATCTGTACCACCTTGCAAACTGTAGGTGCTTAACAAATTCTTGTTGGCTGATTGATTAATAGACTGATAGTTCCTATATTACCTACCTCCTTTGATATCTTATTCCCAGATACTTAATAAAATTAATCAGCCTTGGCCTAAAAATACTTACCATGACTGCTTTTCCTAAAGAACCCAAATCCTTTTAATTCAACCAACTTGATAATTAGATCTACAGATACTCAGTAGAATGTGGGTGCTATATATAAAATTATTTTTTGTTTCTTTTCCTAGGAGTATATTCCATACTTAGAGCCTAGCCTTTTCTACTTTTACCCATCACCACATTTCTGTCTTATGTTCTTTTACATGAAGTCTATTTCTGCCTGTCTTTGTCTCTGTCTTTATCTCTTTGTCTCTGTGTTCCTGCCTATTTTTGTCTGTCTCTCTCAAGTTTAATTCATTCTTCTCTCTGTTTTCTGAAGAGGCAGCCAGATCTTTTTGACAAGTGGAAAGAACATGTGATTAACTAGGTATTAGAAGAACTGGATCCTTGCCATTGAAAAACCATCAGTGCATCATTACTTCTGTGAACCTGAGTTTTTTTTTTAATTTGTAAAAACAATGATCTAGATGATCTCTAAGGTCTCTTCTACCTCTTATAATGTGGAATCTGGGTTCGAGTCTCTAGCTTTGCCAATAGAAGCTGGTGACTTTGGACAAATCTTTCTCTTAAGTTTGTTTCCTCCTTTAAAAAAATGTGGATAATAACCCTTGTTCTGTTTTTTAGTGCTGTTGTTTGAAACTGTTTTTGGTAGTTAGTTTTTATTGGTAGGTAGTTTTATAATTAATGATAATACTCTTTAATTAAAGTTTTTTCCCCCTAATCTGTTAAAATATGAGAAATCCTAGTAGGAAGCTTGTGAACAGCCTGGTATCCATGAAGTTTGGGTCTACACTACAACAAGAAAAAAGGCCAGACAATTCCTTCAAAAGCAAAGCTTAGTTTTAATCATTGAACTCAGAATGGAAATGAAATTCAACAATACAGGAAGAACAGTTTGACCCAGTCACAAACCTCCAACCTGGAAATGAACTGCAGTCTGATTCTGGAGAATCAGATTCTTGGGAATGTTATAGCCAAAATCCAGATCATCCAGAAGGCAAAAGATTTTAGATGGAATCCAAATAGGATTCTATTTGCAAGTTATGGATAATGGCTATGGAATAAAATGTGGATATGTTAATCCTTATGGGTCTTGAAAAAGTGATGACAGGGAGCTTGCCAAGACTGAAAATTCTCTCTTGGGGTGTTCATTGATAGGAGTTCTTGGACTTCATAGTTGATTCTTTGGAATGCTTGTCATTCCTGTCCTATTTTAATCCACAGGAGCTTCTCACTAATGTTTGGAAGCAGGAGAAGTCACTCTACCCAATGTGTGGTTGAAGAGATTGTCTCTATTTTTGATTCCAAAATAATAGAGACTCCCTGAGAAAACTATTTTGGTTTTGTCTTTTTATTCTTTAGCACTGAATGGACTGACTCAAAGGACATCTAATATGGATGGATGAGAGAGTAGAAAATGGAGATAGGGAAAGCAATAATAAGTCTATTTCAATCATTCAAACAATAAAGGATTAGGTTCTGAATTTCAGTGATAGATATGTGAATAGAGAAAAGAATATAGGTTAGAAAGATATGAAAGGTGAAACACCAGAACTTCATAACAGATTGGACTTGAAGGAAAGAGAAGATTCAAAGATTAAGTCTGAGGCTTTTTATCTGGCTATCTGAGATGATATAGTACCCTTAATAGGAAGAGGAAAGTTTGGAGAAAGAGTAGGAAAAGTGGGGAAGAGGATAAGTTTCATTTGATATTTTATTGAGTTTGCTTGCTGGCAGGATCCCCAGATGAATATGTCTAGCAGGAATTTAAACTGAGACTGGAGCATATGTGGTAGTCTCATACAATGATAATTCAGAGTTACAGTGTGGCATAGTGTTTAGAGAGCCAGGATGTCAGAGTCAAGATGCCTCAAAGTTCAAAATTCACTTCTGACACTTATTGGCAATAAGACAATAGGAAAATCACTTAATTTCTCCATCTCCATGCCCCAGACAATTCTCTAAGACAATTGATTGCTGAAAAGTTAAAATCTTGCATTGGAGCTCCTAATGCCAATGAAACCACAGGTCAAACAAAAATAATTTCCATTAATAAAAAAGATTCATATTTATGAAGTACTTTAAGTTTTACAAAGTACTTTCCTCATACCAACTTGCCTATTTTACAGATGAGGTTAAATGAGGTTAAGTGGCTCACTTACTCAAAGTCTCATAGGTAAAATGTCTCTAAGCTGGAATCTATACTCATTCCAGAACTCTTTCAATTAGTGCATCTCGTGGAAAGAGACGGGGACTAGATATGTAGATTTAGGAGCCATCTGCCTAAAGGTCTTCAGTGAATTCATGGGAGTCAATAAAATCTCTCAGAGTACAAATTATATAGAAAAGAAAGGATGGTGCAAGACAGAGCTTGGGGATAACCTCCATTTAGAATGATGATGAATAATTGAAAGATACTGAAAAGGAGAGGTCAGGTTGGAGGAGTAAAAGGAAAGAGATGCTATAAAATCCAAGATAGAAGAGAAAATCCATGAGAAATTGTTGAATATTGCCCAAAGGTCAAGGAAAATGAAAACTAAGAGAAAGGCATTTAATTCAACAATTGAGAAATCATTCATTGGTGACCTTGAATGAAGTAGTGAGGTCAAAAGTTAATTTTCAGTAGATGAGGAGCAAGTAAGATTATGAGGAATTAGAGAAGTTAATTTCTGGCTATTTTTTCTGGGAGTTTTGAAAGTGAAAGGAAGGAGAGAGAATGATAGCTTGAAGGGTATAATGAGGATTTTTTTTCTTTTCAAATGACTAGGGAATGGTTATATGCATATGAAAGAAGTTAAATAGGTACAATAAGGAGAGACTAAAAATGAGAGGGAGGAAGAGAATATTGCCAGGGAAGTGATGAAAGGGAAGAATTAGGAAAAGAGATAAAGAACAAAAAAGGGGGATTTGGGAAAATGCATTCTTGATGGCCAAATCCATGATGGAGAATGGTAAAAAGCTTCTCCAAACAGATCTAGAAAAAACACCAGGCCAAAAACTTATCAGAAAATCCTGAAAATATCACAATGTATCATTTGTTTAGTACAATTTAGCATGAGGACACAGACAGGGATATCTGTAGATACTAGAGAGAAGATAACAAAGAACATGCTACAAGTTAGCATTCTAGTGTCCAGAAAGAGGCTGTGTATAGGAGGAGGTCCTAGTTGCGTAACAGGGTACCATCAGACTAAACCATGGGACTGTCAGGTGCAAACTGGAAACTTCAATGCTCATTAAGCAGTTCTGGGTCACAGATGTAGGAAAGACTCAGCAACAGGATTACCTCATAACTTTTCTTCAGAAGTGCCACAGAGTCCCATACTAATATTAAGCCCAAAGTCAGGAACTAGTCTGAAAGAATGAACAAATAAAAAAAGAATCCCATGATGATGGAGGCAGGAAACTCAAGATGCAAACCCAGGAGAAAAAAATGACTCCAAAATGTTTACAAGCAAAGCTTAGGGAGAAACATAGTTTGGGCAAGAAATTAACTAGAATTCCAAGAAAAGTTGAAACGAGTTAAAAAAAGACTTGAAAAAAGTTTTTCTAAATAAAATAAAAGGACTTAAGGAAAAAGTTGGGAAGAAATGAGAATTATCAAAGAAAAACTCAGAAAGAGTATTAATAGTTTGATATGGAAGATACAAAACCTTATCAAACCAACAAATTCCCTAAAATTCAAATGGACAAAATAGAAGTCAAGAACTCCATGAGGCAATTACAAATATTAAAATAAAGTTAAAAGATTAAAAATATAGAAGAAAATATAAGAAATTTCATAGCAAGAACAACTGATCTGGAAAACAGATTGAGGATTAAAAAAAACAACTTAATCATTTAAGTATCTGAACATCATAAAAATTATTGTAAGACATCTTAAAAGGAAATTGTTTTGATTTCTTAGAATAAAAGGGTGAATGGAAATAATAAGAATCTTTCAGTCACCTCCTCCAATTGAAAACTCCCAAGTAATATTGTCACCAAATTCACAACTTCCATGTTAAAGAAAAAAATACTACAAGCAGCTTGAAACAAAGAATTCATTTACTGAAGAACCATAAAATCACACATAATTTATCAGCCACCACACTACAAAGGAGCAGAGATTTTGGATTATATCATTCCAGAAGACAAAAGATATAGATTTATAACCAAGAACAATTTTATTTAGAAAAACTGAGTATAATATTACAGGAGGAAAATAATTGATCTTTAATGAAATAGAGAACTTCCAAAAATTCTTGATGAAAAGACTAGTTGTGGAGAAACTTTGAAGTTAAACACATGATGAAGAGAAGCAAAAAGATAAATATGAATGAACAAAAACAAAGAATTTTAAAAAGATGAACTGTTTACTTTCAAATAGGAGGAGATGATACATGTGTCCTCTCTGAACTCTGTCATCATCAGAAGTAAACAAGGAAATACAATTAGACAAGGCCAGAAGTAATTCTGTAAATCTTGATGATCCTAGAAAAATAATGGAAAAAGAGGAAAAGAGGAAAAAACTGGGTGGGAAGTAGGGAAGAGAAAGAAAAATTAAGGAAAATTATCTCACATAATCAGTGTATACAAGTAGCTTGCCTATGCAAATAAGAAGGAAGGAATTGGCAGAGTGACAGTTTAGCTTTATTCTCATGTGAAATGATCAAAAGAAAGAAGAAAACATACACAGATAAAGCTCGGTACATTTTATTCAATGGGAAAATGGGAGGGAAAGGGAAGAGTGAAGAGGGAGAATTAAAGGAAAGATAGATTAAGGAAGGGACAGTCCTAAGGAAAACACACACACACACACACACACACACACACACACACACACACAATTTGCTGAATTTGTATCAGCAATAGGACCAACCAGGATCTGATTGGGGGATAAAGGATACAGAATGCAGTATGAAGCAAATTTTTCTGATATGGTCACTGTAGATTTCTACAGTGTTTTGATTGTACTAGATCCTATTTTTAAAAAAAAAATTTTATTGGAGTGGGAGTAGAGTGAGAAGTTCATTTTGGTTGATTATAACAAACAGACAAATAAATATAAAAATCCAGAAGAGAAAATTCACTCACATTTCAAAAATAAAAATCCAAACACAGATATTAACTCTAAAAACATAGATTCTGTTTCTAAACATAAGATGCTATCTGAATCAACTTTTTTTTTTCTAATTCTAACTGATTGCTAAACATTGAACAATGCTCAATAAATCCTTGTTGAATTGAATTGAGAGGTAGCCCAAGACCACAGAGGAAATCAGAGTTGCTTAGTCAGTTAGTACAGATTATTACAGTTTTACTATATGCTAAACACTGCATACATATTACACATAATATGGATATCTGTACATATATGTGTATGTGCTCTCTCTGTGTTTCTCTCTTTCTTTCTTTCTCTCTCTCTCTCTCTCTCTCTCTCTCTCTCCCTTTGTCTCTTTCCCCTGCAAACACTTCCTCTCAATGGCAAAGTGGGAATCAAGCTATAGATCTCCTAACTCCTAGTCCAATGTTCTTTTTAGTATAGCATTTCAGTAGCAAAAGGGGGTGTTGTTTAGGGATCCCAAGAGTAAGTGGCCTATGTCATACAACCATAATAACACGTGTAAACAAGAAAAAAGGTGTTTCATTTGTTTTCATACTTTAAAAGAGCTTCTTTTCTTTAGGGAAACAAAAATAAGCACAGAAATGGAGGTACACCTGTGGAATGATTCACTTCTCACAAACCCAGGAGAGTGTGACTTTCTTGTCAGCGGTGCAATTTCATTTTCATTCTTGTTTATGGCTCTATTTCAAAACATCTTTGCTTTTCAAAGAGAGTGTATAATATACAAATACTGCGATCTTAGCTAAAAACTGCCCCTGACAGGCAAAACGTTTTTTCAGTATAGGCAAGGTGATATCCAGGAAAAGCCCCTTCAATAAATTGCTGCTGAATGGACCCTGCCTATTTTGAAGAGAGATTATTATGTAGAGTTGATTCATATGACTCCATTATGGTGTGCATGCGTGTGTGTGTGTGTGTGTGTGTGTGTGTGTGTGTATGTTATTGGCAGTGATGAGGTTGTCAGGAAATTGACCTTTAGAACAAGAAATCCAAGGCAGTTCAAAGCCAGATGGTGAAAGGGAAACGTTACAACATGGGAAATATAATTCAGTAGATGAACTGTGCAATTTGGTGTATGACAGGAAAGCACACAGTTTGTCCAGTGGCAAAAAAGCAGATCCATATTTGATTTTTTGCAAGTGATAGTTTGAGTTCATTGAGAACTGATCAATTATTCCTAATACAACTGGCCATAATAAAAAAAAAAAAAAAAAGGAAGCCAACATGTCTTTGTGGACATTCACAGACTGCTAGAAATTTTTTGTATTTTTTCTACATCAGGCCTCAGAAACAATCATTTTTTGGAGTTCAAATCTGGCCTCATACACTTACTAGATATGTAACTGGGCAAGTTATTTAGCCTTGCTTGCCTCAGTTCCTCATCTGTAAAATGAATTGGAGAAGGATACTGGACAAACTATTCCAGTATCATTGCCTAGAAAACTCTAAATAGGGTCATAAAGAAACAGACATGACTGAAAACAACTGAACAACTGAAATCTTTTCTGCTCTAAAATAGCTTTCAAATTTAACAGATTCTTTTTTGCTTGCTTCTGCTTACCCTTGTCTTCATAATGTATGATATTTGTATCATTAGTCACTTTTCAAATATGTAATTCAACAAGCATTTATTAAGTGTCTGCTATATGCCTAGAATATTATCCTACCATTGGGGATTGAAAGAAATAAAACAAAAATGAAAAAAACTTCTACACTAAAGGTACTGCAGAGCCCTGTCAAAATACAAAGTTATTTCAGAAGCAGGATTAACTCATTACTAGGCTGTCACAGAGCAGAAAATAGGTTATCTTAGTAGCTTTCCGATTTCCAAAATTTTCAAAGAATCATATTTAGGATGATCAGTTTTGATAAGTATAAATTAAAAAAAAAAACTATATCATGGACTGACAAAGAGGAATCTTTATATGGAATGACACAATGAGGGATCTTGAATATCCAGGGGATAGGTCATCTTAAGGTCCTTAGCGTATTTGTATATGTATATATTTTAATATTTGATTTTTATATTATACTATTCATTAAAGGTTAAGAATGAAAGGGAAATGGTAACAGAGATTTATGATGTCTTTGGTTTTCTGTAACAATAAACATTAAGTGGCATGCTACACTCCTCATGTTGTATTAGTGACGTTAGCAAGTGGATTTTCTTAACCTATAATGCATATTCAAACTAATATCATGATTAATTTTAGTCTCACTGGACAGAAGATGCTATCAGATCTTTTATGGAAGTAACTATCCAGATCATGTTAAAGTCCAATTTCTTTCTAGTTGCATTCTAACCTTAGTATCCTGATTCTCTCTTGTATAACTTAGTATCCTAATGACTAATTTTCTGTCTTAGCATTCCTCTAAAGATTTTCTGAAAATCATATCCAATACCAAGAATCACTAAAACTTATATACCATGTTCATTTTTCCTTTATAGAAATCTTTTGGGACTTACATCCTTTCTGTTCCTAAAATTAGCAATCCCTAACCTTGATCATATATTCCTGATCACAATATTTGCTTGACCACGAAGGTCTTCTCAGACTCTTGGTCTCACATTCCTGGGATCTTGTCCATCTTATCCTTGTCTAAGCTCTGTTTCTTATGATTAACCAATTCTTGTGGGTAATGTTGAACTATAGCCAACATTAATCATTCTCTGTGTAAGCTCCTTGAGGGAAAAGACTATGTTAGTTTTTGTCCTTGTACTCCTAACAATATAGAAGCTTGCCTAGGAAATACTTGTTGAATTGAATTTCTCTGTCTCTTTCTGTGTCACTCTTTATATCTCTGTCTTTCTGTTTGTCTGTCTCTGTCTCTCTCCATTTCTCTCTCTCTCTCTCTCTCTCTCTCTCTCTCTCTCTCTCTCTCTCTCTCTCTCTCTCTTCCCTCTCCACTCTCTCTCCTTCCCTCTCTCATTTTTTTCCTCTTTTTCTCTCCTGTGTTCTCTTCTTTCCTTCACACCTTATCCCTCTACTCTTGGTTGGACCTTTATACTTCACACAAAATTTTGTCTTGCATCTCATTCACATACCTATCCATCAGTCAATCAGTACTGCAGTACACCAGGCACTGTGTTAAGCTTTGTGAATACCAAGAAAGCAAAAATATTGTCCCTGTCATTGTGGAGTGATGTCCCAGTGTGGAATCTATTTTATTGCAATTTATGAATCAACTTTTTTTTTAAAAAGCTTTATTTTATACATTAAATTATAAGCATAGACAAAAAGAAGCACCATTAAAGCATAGAGAAAGTTTATTTTTGTGAGTCAGGTGGGTTTTCTGATAGAAGTCAGTTCCCATACATATAAAATATATAGACAATGGATAGTCATGATGGAATGACTATGAGCCAGTCACTAGCATTGGGAGCAGTTTGTTGTGGTGTAAGGAAGAGGAGAGAGACTTCAATTCTGTTAGTTTGCTGTTGGTCTTGCTGATTTGTGACAGGGCAACTCTGTGTGTGTGTGTGTGTGTGTGTGTGTGTGTGTCTTTTGGTTGGTCTTACACAAGACATGGGGCAAAAGAAAGCAAAATATGAGGATTAGATATAATTGCCCTTTTTATGCTGAAATGAAAGCCTGATTTACAATGGCATTCCCTATGTCGAAAAGGAAAAAAAAATACGATGACCCTTTTTCTTTCACCAAACAGATAATGTTGGGGAATCTAGGTAGTACAGTGATTTGAGCACTAGACCTAAAATAAGGAAGACTTGAGTTGAAATCTGACACCTAACTAGCTGTATGACCTTAGGCAAGTCACTTACCCCTGTTTGCCTCAGTTTCCTCATCTGTAAAATAAGCTGGAGAAGGAAATGGCAAAGTACTCTAGTATCTTTGCTAAGAAAACCCCAAATTATGCCATTTAGAGCTAGGCAAGACTGAAATGACTGAATAAAAATAATAACAGACATAATCTTTCTGAACTGGTAATCTTATTTTTATATTAACCTGACAAATGGTCGTTCAATATGTGAAACAGCATATAATTAGATTTTTAAATGCATGGTAGAGGCCAGAATTGTTATGACAATCAAAACAATCACAGAATTTCAGAGATCTAATTCAACCCTTCAGTGACCAAGAATGTCCTTTATGCATTCTAACAAGTGATCAAACAGCTCCTGCCTGAAAACCCTAGTGGTGTTGAATTAGGTAGTGAGGTAAAATAATAGACAAAATGACCTTCATGAAATAACATGAAAACTGATTCTACACTGATGATAATAATGATGATTATTATTTTCTGCCTCCTGAGGCAGCCCATCTCTCTCTAATCATCAGAAAGTCATTTTTTTTTGTTTTGACCTGACTCCTACCTTTTTAGAAGTTTCACTCATTGCTCCTAGTTTTGCCCATGGGAACAAAGCAGAGCAAGTTTAATCATTTCCCTATGTGGTAGCTGTCAAACTCTTGAGATAGTTACCATGCTTCTCTGCCTGCTCCCACCACCAATCCTAGTCCACAAATGTTCTCCAAACTAAATATCTTCAGTGCCACTAAATGATCATAAATACTCAGTCTGGTTTTTAAACCTCTCTCCATTTATGGTTACCCTTCCGTGGATATGCTTCGGTTTATGGAAGTCTTTCCTAAAATGTGACAAGCAGAGCCGAGAATGCTCCAGATATAATCTGACCAGAGGAAGTTTGTTGGGACTATTACTTCCCTCATTTAGATGATTTGTCTCTATTAATGCAAGGTAAGCATTTGCAAAAGATAATCTACGGTAAACAACATCTTTGCAATTCCATGATTGATTAAAAAGTGTAGAGAAATCAGAAACTTACCATGTGTATTGCTTTTTTTTTTCTTTTAAAAATGGTATTTGATTTGGTAGAGAAACACTCTGCCTTAAAGTTTTCCCTGCCACCAAAGGATTTTTTATGCATATATCAATGTCAAATAAGACATCTGAAAGATATATTTTTGTTATTAATGATCCAAGATGGTATCAAATAGGGAATTGTTCTGAGAGTCAGGGAATATCCATCCTCTGGAGACTGGAGGTCATGAGTCACCCAAAAAATGATGGGAAAGAGAGCTGAAATTTCTCTTACATTCATGCACATAGTAACTAGGAGGCTTATGCAGTACAATTCCCTTATTTGTCCTTCCTTATAAAACTCTCAAGTGTTGAATCATTGCTTAGCATTTGCTTTGAGCCAATTCCCAGACAATTTCACATAAAATGAATCATTCTGGTCTAGTTCAGTGACGCTTCCAATCAAACCCTTGCTGATGGAAACTTTCAACTTAGATGGCCCATACTGAGGGATGTTACTGATACAGCAAGGTGGTATAGAAGATAAAGTGCTACAATCAGGAAGACCCAAGTTGAAATCTGGCCTCAGACACTTATTTGACCCTGAACAACTCACTTAACCTATTTTCCTTAATTCATCATCTGTAAAATGGGGATAACAATAATAGTACCTGTCTCTCAGGATTGTGAAGAGGACATACCTTAAAGCATTATATTCCACCCCAACCCCCCATGACTTTTAAAAATTATTTTTGTTTCTATGTTATAGTTCTTATTTTTATTGTGTTATTCATAATTTCAGACTCTTTTGGTAACAGGAGGGAAAATAACTTCAACACTTATAATGAGGAGTTACAATGTTGACCTGACCAGAGAAGATGATGGGATGGGCACATTATGAGTGCCAGGATTAGCTAACTGTTGGACATCTCTTTTGTTCTGTTGGTATTCTGGCAATGTGAAGGTAAGGCAAGGAAAGCACTCAGAACGTCAATTAGACCTCCTTTGTTTCATTTACTGGGAACTAGAATTGAATGGGATGTGGGCAGGTTGCAATGGACATCATTTGAGGGAAGACCTACATTGATGAATTATCTCAGATCATCATATTCACCCCTTCCCTAATGGAAAATTGGATTCCATTCACAGAACCAACTTGGGCTTCCATAGACCTGCTTTGGTCTTATCTTACCTGGATTCAGGCTTCCATAACACTTTCCAACCCTCTCTTCTCCATATCACATATATAGTCTTCCTCTATTTTCTCCTCAGATTACGTTTTATTTTCCTCCATTATAACAACAGCAACTTGATGAAAAGACCATAATTTTTTTTTTTACATTTGTGTCTGCAGCACTTAGAACAACTCCTGACTCATAGGAAGCACTTTGGAAATATTCTGGATAGCTGTCATCTATTTGTCTACCTATCTTTTATCCATTTGTCTGTCTTTCTCTATCATCTGTCAACTATTATCTATTGTTATCTGTCATTGTCTATCACTCTGTCATCTATCAACTATCGTTTTATCTGCATTTCTGTCTATCAGATCATAGATCAATTTAAATGAATTTGGATTAGTTTTGTTTCTTTCATGACGTTGGCATTCTTATGGATGAGCTTAATTCAGGAATTTAAGAACTGTCAGTTCATTAGTGGGTATATTCATGTAACTCACATGGATTGCAGTTCTTTTGTACCTTGGAGACTGGCATTCCAGTGTGTTTCCAGCCAATCTAGTCATGCACACCTATGGATTTAGCTAAGCTATTTTTGAAATAATAGATGTATAATCCAGCTCTGTTACCATATCTTTTCCTGCAAATTAAAACAGTTCTGAGGTATCCTCTCTCTCCCAGCAAATTGTCATATAGAAAAAAAACATAAGAAAGGTGAATATTGGAGGACATATAGAAAGATAAATATCCTAATACATTGTTAATGGAACTATGATTTGATAAAAATAATTTTGTAATAATTTAGAATTTTATGAATAAAGCAACTAAAGTATCCAAACTAACTTAAAGTATCTACTGTTAAATATATACTCTAAGGCAATCAATTATTGAAAGAAAATCCCTATAAATCCCAAAATATGTATAGCAGTACATTTTATGGTAGTAAAGAACTAGAGCTAAAGTAAATGTCTATTGTTTGATGAGTGGCTACACAAATTACATGAATGTAATTATATATTATTATGTTGTAACAAATTATGAGTATGAAAAATATAGAAAAATCTGGGTTTTAACATTATTTGAACTGATTAAGAATAATGAAAGCGAAAACATGAAAACAATTTACTTAGTAAATATAACAATGTCAATGAAAAGAACGGAAATGTTCAAAAGTGAATATTGTGAAATTATAATGACAAGACTTGGATTTAAAGAATAGCAATTTTCTTCCATTCTTTGTAGAGATGAGGGACTATGGGTATAGAACCCTGCATATAATGTCAGATTTTTAAAATTGAGTTAGTTTTGCTGAACTTCTTTCTCCTTTTTTCTTTTTTTTCTTTTTATTATATATTATATTTTTCTTCTTTTTATTATAATGGAAAGCTATCTGAGGAGGGGGAGGGAAAAGGAATATGATGGGAAATGTAGGTGGTGTAAAAACAATGAAAAAAAATTTTCTCACTCCAGATGCTTTTGTTTCTATTAGTGAAACCATTATTCTTTCAAGCACCAAGATTTGAAGTATTAGAGTTATCCTCGAATCTTTTCTCTTTCTCTTCTTATTAATTTAATTCCTTCTTTATGATATCCTTAATACCATTTCCTGCCTCCTTCCTATCCAGATTCTCTATCATAGAAATCTAGGTTCTCATGACTTCAAAATTTAGTCCCTTAACTCAACTCTTTGCCCCTGGTTTCCTCTCCCTCAAGCAATCTTATATGTGTTTATATTTTTGTTGATTTACTCTTTCTAAAAGACTTTGTTGCATATTCTCCTGATGCTCAAAGGTTATCTATTTCCTTATTATCTACGAGATAAAATATGAATAGACAGTTAAGCACCTCCATAATTTGCTTCCATTTATCTCCTCTTTCCCCAGTTCCCTCCTACTACTCTTCTCTACTTATTGTTGGAAAGAGTCACATCCATCAGAATTGATCCTTGTATAATATTGTTGTTGCCATGTCCAATGATCTCCTGGTCCTTCTCATTTCACTCAGTGTCAGTTCATATAAGTTTCTCCAGACCTTTCTGAAATCACCCTGATGGTCGTTTCTTACAGAACAATAATATTCCATAACATTCATATACCACAATTTATTCAGCCATTCTCCAACTGATGAGCTTCCACTCAGTTTCCACTTTCTTGCCACTACAAAAAGGGCTGCCACAAATATTTTTGCACATGTGGGTCCCGTGAGTGGGAAAAGTTTAAAAAGTCCTAGTCTATCTTGATCATTTTACTTTTAACATAAACTGCTTTATGGTATTATTATTGGTTGTCTTTTTTATGTATATGGCCTATCTCCTAATTAGAATGATGGTGCCTTAAGGGCACAGATTGTGTATTATTCCTCTTAAGAAGGGTTTGCAGTTTAACACAGTCCTAGTATAGAGTAGATACTCATATTTGTTAATGATGGTCATGGAGTCAGTATGATAAGGAAAGGAACATTCACCTGTTTTCCATATGATAAGGAAAGGAACATTCACCTGTTTTCCACCAACTCCCTGGTTGAAATTGTGTGAAATAATATATCTCTGTAGGTCTCAGTTTTTTCACCTATAAAATGAGAATGACTGAACTCTAGGTTCCCCTTCGGCACTGATTATCTAGCATTCTATGGCCAGTTAAGAAGAGAGCAGGCCATTTTGATCTCTTGACCACAAGATCCTGTGACTCAATCTAAGAAGCAATAGAAGAAAGACATTTATCTCCCATTCCTTGCACTATAAAGGAGCCAGTTCTTTGTTGTTTGTTTGTTTTGTTTGGGGTAAAAGGAAAGAAAGGAGAGAATAAAGAGAATATCATTTGCATTTGGGAATTCCAGATACAGCACATCAGTAGAATACTGTAAGGAGGGGGACTATATTATCCTTCTCTTATACCCAAGTAATATAATTTTAGGGGTAGTCTCAATTTCCAGGTAAATGAGTAGTTGTGTCTACCACCAACATTTGACCTCCCTTGCCATAATTCTTGTGCAAGGCTGGCTGAACGTCAAAACAGACTAAATCCTGTCTTGGACCTCAAGGCCAACACTATATTAGTAGTCTAGAAAGTCTCTATTATATCTCCTGGAACACAATAAACTGCCTACGAGGCCGGAACTAATTGTTTTTAACTCTATGAATTTCAGAAATAAGAGGAATGAATTCTTTTCAGAGACATGTTTTCCCTAAAGAAATTTCCCTTTCCTATGAGGCAGCTAATAATGCTCTTTCATCACATGAATTTTAACTATGGACAAAATAAAGCTTTTTATCAATATATACACTTAAATTACAAGCAGTAAGGCTTTTCCCCTCCCACCCCCACCCCCCAACAGCACTTATGATGAGTTATATCATTTGAAATACATGGAAACCTACATCTTTTCATCCCTTGAAACCTGGATTAGGGGTTGCCATTAAAGAAACAAAAAACCCAGGTCAGAGTTAAGTGAATTAGCAACAAATATTTATTAAGCATCTATTATGGGACAGACATTATGCAAAGATAAAAGAAATGCAAAACAAACAAACAAAACCCCAGATAGAAGCAGTAGCACCAACAACAATAAAATCTGAGCAATAGAACTAGAGTAGTAAGTTTTTCAGAACTAGTAGATTTTAATTTCACTCCTCACACTGGAGGTGCATGTCATTCTCAGTATGTAGATCTCAGACAGTGAATGTACCTTGGGGTCTCCACTAGAGAAGAATGTGTTTCACACAGTAGTCTGGGACAAGTTCCAGGCTCTTTGGCCATTCGACCATTTGTGAGGCTCAGGTCACTGTTGATTTCTCTATATTGGAAATAGCAGATGTTCTCTCTTGGGGGGAGGGATTCATCCAAAAAGCTGAGAGTCCTTTAACGGATCAGAGACACTAAATCTTGGTTTGGTGAGAAGTTTATCACTGACTGTATAGATTTTTAAAATTTTATTATGACTTCTGCCCACCCCTGTGGACACTGCTTGTGGCATCGTCATCTACATCACTTATAGGTATTTTTTTTACAGTAATCTTAGACTTGGAGGGAACCTGTTTTTGCTGTCAGACTATACCCTTTATTCTCTATATATTATTGTGCATGATGCTATTCTCTTTTCTAAGTGGAACTAAGTAGATAGGTTCCAGGACATATAAGGAGAAAGGGCCAAGCCTCTGTGCTCATCAACAAATCAGATAGAGTTCCCAAGATTAGTTAGGCTGGACTTGTGGCCCAAAGCACATCTCTCTTAGAGGGAGTGGGATTGGGTGGGGGTGAGATACATCAGAAACAATGGAAAGCCACTAGCAACTCCCTGTTTATTTGATATTTAGGAAACATGTATATATACATGTATGTCTATATATGTAATACACACATTTATATTTATATATATGTACATACATTTATATATACATATATTTATCTATCTATGTTAGACTTTGTGGGGGTATTTAGAGTGAACTGGCATGACTGCCCATGTGCATGGCTATCCATGTTGTGATCAAATAAAAACCTCCCATTTTTCTCTCCTTGAAAAAAAAACAGCCCCATTTTGTTGCTTTTGATATGTTTCTAATGTGAAATTCAGGGATTTCTAATACAATTAAATCCTGAAAATACCCACTTCAGACTCATTTTTACATTCCTTTGGTTAGAAGGTCTCTGAGTCCTAACTCAGAGATAGAAATACGTACCTCTGGCTACTCAGTAAGTTGGCTTTCAGCTATGAACCCTTTAATGTGAATGACTTGTCAGATCTAAGTGAATGAAAGCTGAGTAGGATCCTAGGATTTACAACTGGCTGGAAGGAATCTTAAATAGTTTCTACTTCAACCTCTTCATTTTATAGATGAAGAAATTTGGGTTGAGAAAGGTGATGTAACTTGCCCCTGGTCATATAACTTATTGGTGAGGGTGGGGGGTCAGGATTCCGACTCAGACCCTCTGTCTTCCAGATCAATGCTGTTTCTGCTCCCTCTACTGCCCAGAATATAATGGTAATGTTGTGGGGATAAGTGAAAGGATTGTACCATGAAGCTTTAGGTAGGTAGGCCTGGGCAGGGTACCCTAAAGAGGGACATTGGGGACAAATATTGGAATGACAGAGACTCCTGACAGAAGAAAGAAATAGGACATGAAGGGAGAAGAGGCTACAGAAAAGTGACATGAGAAGCTGAAGACAAACTTCAAACATTTCACAGTATTGCCAAGGGCTGATCCTATATATACTACCTCTGTGAGATAATTTGTAAAATGATAAAGTGATATGAGGAACAGAGCAGGTGGTTTCCCTGGCCCTCAGACCTCCCCTGCCTCCTCTAAAAGGCTAACTTCCAGTTTCAGCCAGAGGTGACCCGTACTTCACTAGGCAGATGTGAGCTTGTGCCAATATTCCTGTTAGACCAAGCTGTGAGACCAACTGTTCCTTATTTTCTGGGAATGGAGCCACTTCTAGACCTTTGCTCCTTTGTTCAGCAATTGGGTCCAATTTTCCACCTCTCCTTTGAGTTAACTTGATTCCTAAACCAGGGATGGATACTATCCATTCTCAATTTCAATGAATAGTGATTTTTAAAGCATTTCCTCATTTATTATCTGATTGCATTATGACAACACCTCTGTGAAGTAGGGAGCTCACATTTTGAGAAGTTAACTTGCCTAAGATCATTCAGATTTTTAATGGCAGAAGTAGGGCTAGAATCCAACTCTCCTGAGTCTCAGCCCAGTTTTTTTTTTTCCCATTAGACAACATTATTTCTTCTATTTCATCAAAAACTGAAGAGAAAAGCAATCCTACAGGGCAAATTTAATTTCTCTCTTTTTAATTTCAAAAATTTTTTTATGAACAAACCTTTATTTTTTCTACCCCTCCCAAAGCTATTTTTTGAGGAAAAAAAGAAAAAAACTCTCTAACAAATATACAGAGTCTACGAAAAAAGAGACAAACAAAAAAATACCCTTAAGGTACATTGGTCACGTCCAAAAATATGCTTTGTTATATATTTTGAGTTCATGATCTCAGGACTGACACTGAAGTTTGCTTCTTATAAAAACATGAAAATATACTCTAAACCACAATTGATAAGAGAAATACAAATTAAAACAACTCTGAGATACCGTCTCACACTTATCAGACATGACAGAAAAGGAAAATGAGAATTGTTGGGGGGAATGTGGAAAAATTAGGACATTAATGCTTCATTGGTGGAGTTGTGAACTAATTCAACTATCTGGAGAACACTATGGAACTATACCCAAAAGGTTAAAAAGCTATGCATATCTTCTGATCCAGAAATACCACTAGTAAGTCTGTATTCCATAGAAATTAAAGAAGAGGGAAAAGGACCTATTTGTACAAAAATTATTTATATCAGCTCTTTTTGTAGTGGCAAATTAAGGGGATGCCCATGAATTAGGGAATGGCTGAACAAGTTTGGTATATGATTGTGACAGATATATAGAATGACAAATAAGACGGTTTCAGAAATACCTGGGAAGACTATGTCAACTGGTGCAAAATAAAGTGAGCAGAATCTCCAGAATCAGGAGAACATTGTACAGAGTTAGAACAATATTATAATGATGTTCAACTGCAAAAGACAGCTACTCTGAAAAGACAATGATCCAATACAATTTTAAAGGACCCACAATGAAAAATTCTATCCACCTTCAGAGACAGAACTGATGATCTCTGAGTACAGATTGAAGCATATTTTTCCCCTTTTTTCATGTGTATATGTGTGTGTTCGTATATATGTATGTATATTCTTTTGTTACATGGCTAATATGGATAAGCTCTTGTTCAATTAATGAGTGCCTACTATGTATTCAGATATTCTTTTGTTATTACAAACTATTGCTGTGGACATTTTAGAATGTATACATCCTCCTTTTACAGAGAAGAAAACAAGTTCTGACAGATTAAATTATTTTCCTAAAGTCATACAAAGAGACACAGCTTGGAATATGATTTGGGATGGGGCTTTTGACTCCAAGTCTAATGTGGGTATTTTGTTTGTTTGTTTTTTAGTTCTACTCTAAGAAAGCTCACAATGATTTTATATAAAAAGATAGATGTGATGATGAATCTTGAGAATTATTAATTTTAATACTTACAAAATCTTGTTGCTAGTAAATAATAGTGTTCTTGCAGGTCAGGTTACTGGTGGAATTGAGAAGGTTTGTGTTCCTAACCTTTCCCATTCCCACCCTCCCATCCCTCCTACACATACATTCTATAACACCTGTCTGAAGTGTTATAAGCAAGGAAGTTTGGTGCAGATCTGGGGCAGTTTCAATGAAATTTATTGTTCTGGGACCTACATGTGGGCCTTTTGAATAAAAGAATTATAATTAAAAACTAAAAAAAACTGAAAAAGTTTTGTCTAGGAGCTATATAAATTAAATAACAGAACCTCCTTGTCATTGGTTATTTGGTTTTAATCTTATAGAATTATTTTAAAAATTAATTTAAGAAATAGTTATATAAAATGTTATCTGGAATATAATTTTATAAAAAGGACTATTTGAGCTGTTAGCTTCTGCGTATCAAATATAAGATAGTGAGCTGTCAGTTACTGTTGGAGAAGAAAAGACAATGAGGAAAAAACAAAAACCTGATTTCCTTTCTTTGTGATTCCCAAGTGAATGACCAGGTAGACAAAGGGAATCATCAATTATAGTTGAACATATCAAGGTGTTGGTCAGTGAACATACATAACATAATACTAATGTAACCTCTTTGAGACATTACCGTAATAGACTGAGTAACTATGTGATTTGATTTTAGGGAAAGTAAAAATTATCCAATTAAAAATGTCTTTCTTCTCTGACCAACAGAGTATTTGATATTTCACCTTTAGAGAAAAATTCTGAAATATGACGTTTGTTTGCCTCGACCTCTCACTGTAGGGCATTTCATTTTCTTTTTGGTACTTTCTTTTTCTTTCTCATCTGGATTGTCCACTGTCACTCACCATTCAGATGTATTGTCTCATTTTTATACTATTTCTTTTCATCCTCCCCTTCTCTGCCAATAAAAATTTACTTTCTCCATGTCTTATTCTCTTAGAGTCACCTCTGCTAGGCTAAACTATGTGCAAAGCAATGTGGTAAGCACAGATGATAGGAAGATGAAAAATGACTCTATCTAAACTATTTAGCTATAGAGAAATGGGGATGTATGATATATTCAATGGTACAACATGTAATATGTGAGCCAGTCTCTCTTTCCCCATCCTGGGCAACACAATTCTCAACAGAGGGAGTTAGACACATGATTAGACTGTACAAACCCCTTTTCTGAGTTCAGGGACTCTATTACTGAACTATACCCCAAGGAGGCCATTGATAAGAAGAAAGTCCTCATAAACATGGAAATATTTATAGTAGTAAAGAATGATGGCAAAGAAGTGGAAACAATGCCCACTGATTGAAGGAATGGTTAAGGAAATTGTAGTACATGAATGTGAGGGAATATTATTGTGTTGTAAAAAGTAATATATATGATGTATACAGAGAAGCATGGAAGGATCTATATGAACTGATGTAAAATGGAGAAGCAGAACCAAGAAAATATACACAATGTCTGTAGTAGGATAAACAGAAACAAAACTACATACATAATAATCAAGTGGATGTGGCAAAATTATGAAAATCAAGTGTGACTTGAAAGAAGAGATGAGGGAAGATACTCCCCACTTACACTTTCATGGAAGTGGGAGTTTCATAAATGTTGCAAATTCCATATATTTTTGGATTTATTTAATACATTGATTAGTTGAATTAATTTTCCTTCTTTTCTTTTGTCCTAAAAATGGTATTATGATTCTCTGGGAGGGGAAGGGATATTGGGGAAAACAAAAAAAAAATCACAAAATTAATTTTAAAAAGGAAGTATGAGATTAAAAAGAGAAAGGAGGATTTGAATAGGTTGTTCAATGTAGCTAGATCTTAGAGTTCGTGGAAAGGAGTAAAGTTTTAGAAGACTGAAAAAACAGGAAGGGACTAGGTTATGAAGGACATTAAAAGCCAAACAAAGGATTTTTTGTTTGATCCTGGAGTAAGAGGCCACAGACAGTTCTAAAAATGATAAACTCTACCGTTACTCTAGGGTCTCTCTTTGGATGTTTCTTTCTTTTTAAAAAAATAATATTTTATTTCCTCCATTATATGTAAAAACTATATATATATATATATATATATATATATATATATATAATTATTTATTTTTGAATTTCATACTATCCCTCCCTCCTGATATAGGTTATGTGTATGTGTGTTTGCAATCATTTAAAACATATCTATATTAGTAATTTTGTGGCAGAAAACTCAGAGGGAGAAAAGGAGCAGGGGAAGGAGGGAGGAAGAAAGGAAGGAAGAGAAGAAAAGAAGGAACAAAGAAATTAAAGAAGGAATGAAGAAAGAAAAAAACTTTTCATTGGAGGGTCAAATACTTAAGCTAAATCTTAAATACTTTGATCACATAATGAGAGGATAGAATTCACTGGAAAGACCATGATATTGGGAAATATTGAAAACAAAGGGAGATAGCAGAGAATGAAATGTATAGATAGTGTTAGAGGAAAAAATGAATATAACTTGGACAGAATTTGAGAGATGGTGGAAGATAGAGGTGCCTGGTATGCTATGGTCTGTAGTCAGGAAATTTTGGACACAACTCAACAATTGAATAATATTTTTTTCTTACTTTTAGTGATTTACAGCTCTCCAACCCCCCATCTCCGATCCCTATGTTTATTGTTACCTGGAAAGTCTTTCAAAAACCATATATTCATCTTTTTTTATCTACAGGGAATAGCTTTTGGTCTTATATATTCATATCAAATCCCTATGTCTCATGGATATCAGCCTTTTATCAGAGATATTAGAATACATAGAACTAGATCTAGGAGGGACTTAAAGGTTGACTAATCCAAGTCTCTTATTTTATAGATGGGGAAACTGAGTACCAGGGAAATTAAATGTTTTACTTAGTCATAAAGGTATAAAATGGCAGTCAGGTTTGATTTTAGGGCCACTAACTCTAAAGTCAGTGCTTTTACAATCTTAGAGATTGAGAGATTAAATATCTCCCTCATGGTCACACAGCCAGTATCAGGGACAGAGAAATTTTGAACACAAATCTTGATTTTATGACTAGCTCTTTCTCCATTATGTCATGTTGTCAGAGATAAGATAAAGAAACACAAAAATTTACATAATACAAAATATTCAAGTGCCAAGTGAGAAGTACTACAGGAATTCAGAGGAGTGAGAGAGATCAATATGGGCTGAAATGACCAAGGAAAGCTTCATAAAAAAATAGAGCTTTTGAGGTATTCTTTAAAGCGTGTGTATATATGGGTAAAAAGGCAAGACATCATAACTGAAAAGAATAACAGTAATGAGGAGGTGGACATAAGCATATCCTGGGAACAGTGAGTAGATGAATATGAAGGGTTTATGTTGGGTAATAGTAGGTAATAAAAATATAGAACAATATTTGGGGCTAAATTTCAGAGGACTTTAAGTATCAAGTGAGATTGCAAGCAAATCTCATTTTCCCTTTTATTTCCATTATAAAATTTTCAATTAAATTAAATCAACAAATCATTTCTTTTCTTGAAAGGATTACTAGAATAGTAGGTTCAGGGAAATGGTGCAGTTACTGTTTACTAAAATTTAGCAAAATAATTGACAGAGTCACAGGTTATTCTTGGGGTTAAAATAGAGCAGTGTGGGTGAGGGAAGGGCATAGCTAGGTCAATTTAGACATTTTGAATGTCTAGCTCTACAAGAGAGCAATTTATTGGTAGAAGTGAACTTGGAAGAAGATTGCTAATATATTGTCCTGGGAATCTGGACTTGGTCCTGTGACATTAATTTTTTTTAAAAAAATCATTCACTCATATATAGACATAGCTGGCTTGCTTGCCAAGATTTTAGAGGATGCAAAACTAAGAAATTTAGCTAACATGGTAATTGTTATCGTATTGGCTACTAGAAGCCACTGATGAATTTTTGAATAAATAAATGATAAAAGTAACATTTTAGGGATAAAATGTCTGACAGTAGTGTGCAAAATGTATTGGTGAGGGAAAGGCATTGCAGTATTAATATTTCTGTTCTAGGAAAGGGATAATTTGGGCAAAATTATTCTCCTTTCCTAGATAGCAATTCTCATTACTTTTAAAGTAAGTGATTGATAGTATGCTATGGCAGGCTGAACCCCATTCGATAAACAGATAACTTTGCTCAAGAAAGAGAACAAGAGACATCTAAATTTAATTTAGAGACACCTAGACTTTTAGGAAGACATTCTGGCTTAATGTAAAGATGCATATTATTTGAAATGACTCCAAAATTGTAATTCTTAAAAAATAATCTTAAATAGCATAGACATACAGGAAGATCATTTAGTAATACTGGTAATTTTTAAGGCTTTATGTTTATGTTTTCAATTTGTTAACATAAAAGTATTCTAGCAAACAATGACATTAGTTTACAAATTAATACTTGTTCTAGGCCAATTGGATATTCCTTTTTATAATAAGGCCATAGAGCTTTCCAGAGGAACATAGGGAAATCTGAGTCTGACTATAGCTCTGTTGTCACAGGAAAAAAGAAGGGCCCCTCCTTACAGGAAGCTGAAGATGAAA
Source organism: Sarcophilus harrisii (assembly GCF_902635505.1). Taxonomy (NCBI): domain Eukaryota; kingdom Metazoa; phylum Chordata; class Mammalia; order Dasyuromorphia; family Dasyuridae; genus Sarcophilus; species Sarcophilus harrisii. The sequence continues at coordinate 372,174,388 of NC_045426.1, read as the reverse complement.
TGGAAAATACCTGAAGGGAAAGCAGAAGAATGCTTCTTGCTGCTCCTTTGCCTGTCAGAGAAGAGTGAAAAGTTGAAAGTATGGGTTGAAAACTGAATTTATTTTATACCACTAATTTTTGCTAGTCAAATTACTGTTCTTGTTAGCAATGAATTCATTATTCAAGTTCATCATGAACTTTTTGAAAACTGTTTTGATAACTATTTCAGTTGATTTCCTTTGAAATCCTATGTACTTTATTTTATGTATTCTAAAAACATTATTCTGATAAAGTTCCATAGACTTCATTAGACTGCTAAAGAGATCCATGACAAAAATATTTTAAAATGTCTTTTCTATAGTATGTTCCAGATCTGTTCTCCCCTGTCTAGTACAGTCAGTGGTAGAGTCTCACAATTTATATTCTAAGTTCTATGCCATATTTGAGTGCCATTGTGTCACTGCTGATACATCTCTTATTTAAAATGTGGACCAGTGCTGAATTGAATAGATTCAAATCTATTGATAAAACTGAAAAAAAAGAATAACTCCCTAGTGCATCATTAGAATGTAAACTTCTTATAAGAAAGAATTGTTTCATTCTTTGTGTCTGTATCCATACTGCTAAATAAGTGCCTGGCACATGGTAGATTATATCTGTTGAATTGGTTTGATTAAATCACATTACCTTTTGCTTTCATCATCATCATCATCATCTCTCAGGAAGCATTACATAGTGACTAAAATGTCAGAAAAGAAAGCATTAGATCTGCTTCTGATACTCCCTATGTAACCCTGGGTAAATCATATTACCTGTTTAAATCTCAGTTTTTCTTCTGTAAAATGATGAAAAAATATACAAAGTATCTATCTCACAGGGTTATTGTAAAGTTTAAATAAAATAATTTAATATACTATATAAATTTCCTATAACATTTACTTATTACGAGGCAGAGAAGGAATAATCAATTATATTACAATACTCTCCTAATGCTGGATCATACTTGCTCACCATTGCAAATCGTATTATGGAAGAGAATGGGTATAAACATATAAAAACTAGTAGAGAGACACATGAATAGGTAAACCCATGTACCTTATTATTTATCTTGTACAATTCATATCACCTGCTATACAAAACTATTTCTCTTTTGTCTCTTCCCTTTCTGTTCCTGACAATTCTGCTTTTGGGCAAAGCTTTTTCTGTGCTACTCTTGAACCGGTAAAACAGTGACAAGTACTTTCAGCACACAGCCATTCTTGTCAGGGTTTTGAGAGAGCATCATGCTCTTTCAGGGATAGGAAGTTAGTTCCTTCAAGTTAGAGAACTGCCAACTTCTCCACATCTGCTCTGGGGCTCTGCAGAGGTTTTTCCTCTCAAATTATAGAAATCAACAGTCATGCAAGCTTTCATCAGCCAGATTTTCAAGTAGGAGAGGATTCTGTTTGTAATTTTTTTTCTCAGTCAGCTATTAGTTAACCTATCCTCCTCATGACAGAATAGATGCAAATCCAGGCCCCCTTTTTCTCCTTCTCAACCATATAAAGCAATAAAGCAAACAAAGGAAAACCTCTGAGAGATTTCCCCTTTCTCAAGATACGGTTGGTACTATAGAGCAAACCTACCTTTAATCAGTTCCTCAGAGAAGTAATTCCTCTCCTCCAATCAGCATGGTTCCCTGAAAAACATCTTTCAGCTTTTCATCAACTCCTGTCAACTTCTGTATTTTTTCTTTTATAAGCAGCAACTCTCATCACCCCCTGTGTCTTCTGTCCATGATTCCTCTTCTGTTTTACCTCATTTCTTGCTTCTCTTATCATCTAAGTATATTCTGCCCTTCTTTCTTGGATTCTAATGCCTTGATTGAAAGCCTCCTGCTAAGCACTGACCTATCTCTAATGTAATGTGAAACTGAAAAATTCACACTCCCTGTCAGCCAACAAGTTTTTATATAATTTTCACATAGATTGCAGTTGTTTAATTTGTAGTTTAATATATATCTTGGAAAACTCCAAATAGTCACATGTAAATGAGCTGGTGAACCACACTCTGACCTACATACATCTTTAACTCAGTCAGTGCTATCTGCCTTTGCACAGTTTCCCTCAGTACATTTATCTGAAGGATAATTTTCTTTTAGGTCTCTAGAACAATTTGCATTTCTCTTCAGCTTTTTCTTAGAAAGGCCATTTCTCCTCAAACTGATTTTTATCTGCATTCCTTACATAAATAGTATTTCTCTGTACTTTTCAGAATCCAAAATATTCACCAAAAAGGGGCTGGACTTATATATATATATATAAATTAAATTTGCCAACTGAGAATCATTTAGAGCTGGGTGTAGATAGTATTGATGGGAATATGTAGGTTATTTTAATGAAAAAAAAAAAGGTCTCTCACCACATTCCCTTCTTTGCTTGGACTTTATTTGAACTACAATTGAATGTTTCCCATAAAGGACATTTCATTTCCCACTTAAATATCTTTCTACAATTTGCTCCTTATGCCTACAATTCTCTCTCTTTTCACCTTTCTCCTTTGGAATCCCTTCCTTTTTTCAAGGCTCATCTAAAGTGTTACTTTTTACATGATACTCTCCTTAATGCTTTCTTTTTTTGTTAGGACTTCCTCCACTCTTGATTCTCTTCAACAATGAGATGATTCAGACCAATTCTAATGATCTTATGATGAAGAGAGCCATCTACACTCAGAGAGGAACTATGGGAACCGTGGTTCACAACATAGATTTTCACTCTTTTCGTTGTTGTTTGCTTGCATTTTATTTTCTTTCTCATTTTTTCCTGTTTGATTTGATTTTTCTTGTGCAGCAAGATAATTTACAAATATGTATGCATATATTGGGTTTAACATATTTCTACCATGTTTAACATATATTGCACTACTTGCCATCTGGGGAGGGAGTGGGGGAAGGGAGGGAAATTGAAACACAAGGTATTGCAAGGGTTAATATTGAAAAATTATTCATGGATGTTTTGAAAATTTAAAAAAATAATAAAAAAACATTTTTCTTAAAAAAAAAAGACTTCCTGCACTGAAATTTCACACACACACGTATACACATACATACATATATATATCTACTTGTATATACACATACATATAAAAGAGATATGTGTGTTTGTATGTATATTTCCCTGTTTAATTATTTGGCTTCATATTATTTTTGTCCAGTAGAATGTAACCTTCTTGAGAGCAAGGAGTATTTCATTATTATTTTTTGCTTTTCCATTATCTGACACAGTGGTGGGCATATAAATTTTTTTAATTAGTGTTTGTTGATTTGAAGACAGCAAGATAAGGTGAGTTAAAAGCCAAAAAGAGTCTGTAGAACTTTTAGGTAATAAGCAGAGTCCCAAATCTGTGAAGTTAGGGATTATTTCAAGATTGCAAAATCTCTAAAGGAAGTCATATTGGATTTTCCCGGTCTCTTTTTGTAGGGAGGTGTTCCTGATCATCTTGCCTGACAGTAGTGGTTCTTCCAGGGTTAAAATAGGAAGATGAACTTCTTGGGAAAGCAGAAGGGAGTTAACACTTGATCAGTATCAGAATAACTCACGTCTCCCAATATATAGACATCAGAGACCCAACCAATTAATGCTTTTGATGTAGCTGTTCTGACTACCTGGCCCAATGGTTCAGGCAGCAGCAGCCTAATCTCAGAGAGAGATTATGACAATGCATCTCTCTCCTCCCATTAGAAGGATATGTCAAAATTTCTCCAAAGTCCATAATAGCCTAGCAATCAAGGGTCCTTCACCTTGGTTAGGGGGTGATGTGGTGTGTAAAGAGAAGGGATAATAAGACATATAAGAAATTTCAAATTGGGATAAACTTGACCCAAATTAAATGCCACCTATGTTATAAAGCTTTTCCTGATTTCCTTATTTAATAATACCCTCCTGTTTTTTTACTTCAAATGTAGAATATATTTTGAACTCTCTAATGTACTTATTACATTATTGTGTATTATACTTACTTGAACATATGTCATCAATTTTTGAAGTTGTAAACTACATAAGAGAGATTATTTCTTATTTTTACTTTTTATCTCCTTCAGCACCCACTCTGTTGCTCTTCTCATAGTAGCAGATTGACAAATACTTGTTGAATTAAAGAAACTTAATTGACAGTGGAATAAGTTCAAAATTTTGCCCTAACCATGAGAGAAAAGTTTATAATAATTAGAGTAATACAATAATGAAAAAGGGTATTTTAAGAGTGAGAAATGAAATGAGTTTGGATGGCAATCTGTCTGCCCTGCCATACAGGGAAGCTCTACTTTGAGAGGAAGGTTGGGTCTCTAAGTTCCCTATTAATTCAAAGATACTGTATCTTCAGTAATGTTTTCACTAGTACAAAAACAAAATGAAATACAAATTTAATACTCTGCAAGGCCGCTAGATGGTGTCATAGTGCATAAGTACCACACCTGGAGTCTGGAAAACATCTTTCTGAGTTCAAATCTATCCCCACACATTTATTAGCTGTGTCATCCGGGGCAAGTCACTTGATCCTGTTTACAACTCAATTTCTCCATCTGTAAAATGAGCTGCAGAAGTAAATGACAAGCCGCTCTATTATGTTTGCCAAGAAAGTCCAAATGGGGTCACAAAGAGTCAGACATAACTGAAATGACTGAACAGCAAAAACACTTAATAAATTCTTGATAAAGATGATGTAAAAAAAATAACAGCTGATATTTTAAATTCAATTACACTCAATAAATATTAGACACATGCCTTCAACAATCTCTCCATAGCTTACTATGTCTCTTGGATAATCTCTTCAAAGCTTTCTTTGTTCTATCTTAACTCCTTTTTGCTTATTAGTTTTCTTTGTCTACATATTAACCTCTCTTAAACTCTTCTTTTGTTGTACTCTGAAAGTCTGAGGGTTGTGGTATTATCCAAATTTCTTCTAGCTCCAACCTTGTCCCATTCAAGTCTTTCCCTTGATCATAGTCCTATTTGGAATCTATTCTGCTATTTCCTTTCTCTCTCTTGCTTTCTTTTTCCCAAGATGATATCTAGATATTATTAAACAAACTAACAAACAAAAAACCTGTGTGCTAAGGTGTAAGTTACCAATATTGGATTACCCACAAACTAGATATGTCAATGAATATCTGAAAAAAAATCCTCTTTTAAGATGCACCTTTAAAATTATCACTCATTCACTGGCTTTTAGCTAAGAATATGCAAAACTAAGCATTCTTGGGAAAAGTTTCAGATTTAATTATATATGAATATTCTACTATCAATAAGTCTTACATTCTCATTATCTTTATTTCAAAAAGCATGCTATGGCTAATTCAATATAATGTATCTGTAGTTATTTCTGCCTAAAGGCTATATGCTTTTTACAGCAATATTAATAAATCATACAAAGCATACTTCAAATATGTTCTTTATTTATTGTATGCATTATTTTCCAAGTACTGTTTATTTCATTCTGTATCAATTTGTAAATCTTCCTATCTTTCTCTAAATTCCTCATATTTGACAATAACAATATTTTATCACATTCCTATGTTATAATTTGTTCATTCATTCCTTATAAAAATTGCTAGGCCATCTATATTTTTTATTAAAGCTTTTTAATTTTCAAAAGATATGTATGGATAATTTTTCAACATTAATCCTTGCAAAACCTTGTGCTCCAATTTTCCCCTCTTCCCCCCATCTTCTTTTCTAGATAGCAAGTAATCTGATATATGTTAAACATGGTAAAAATATATGTTAAATCAATATATGCATATATTTATACAATTATCTTTCTGCACAAGAAAAATCAAATTAAAAAGAAAAAAAAGGAGAAAGAAAATAAAATGCAAGCAAATAACAAAAAAGGGTGAAAATGCTATGTTATGAATCATTCTCACTTCCCACATTTAGTTCTACACCTCTCTTTGGGTATAGAGGGCTCTCTTCATCACAAGATCATTGGAACTGACCTGAATCATCTCACTGTTGAAAAGAGCCACATCCATCAGAATTGATAATCATATAATCTTGTTGTCATGTACAATGATCTCCTGGTTCTGCTTGTTTCACTTAGCATCAGTTCATATGAGTTCTCCAGGCTTCTCTGAAATCATCTTGCTGATCATTTCTTATAGAAAAATTATATTCCATAACATTCATATACCATAACTTATTCAGCCATTCTCTAACTGATGGGTATCCACTCAGTTTCCAGTATCTTGCCATTACAAAAAGGGCTACCATAAACATTTTTGTATATATAGGTAGCTTTCTCTCCTTTAAGATCTCTTTGGGATATAAGCCCAGTAGAAACACTGCTGGATCAAAAGGTATGCACAGTTTGATAGACCTTTGGGTATATGGGCATAGTTCAGAGCATAAATTGCTCTTCAGAATGGTTGGATTCGTTCACAATTCCACCAACAATGTATCAGTGTCTCAGTTTTCCCACATTCCCTCCAAAATTCATCATTATCTTATCCTGTCAACTTAGCCAATCTGAGAGGTGTGTAGTATTATCTCAGAGTTATCTTAATTTGCATTTCTCTGATCAATAATGATTTGGAGCACCTTTTCATATGACTAGAAATAGCTTCAATTTCTTCATCCAAAAATTGTCTGTTCATGTCCTTTGACCATTTATCAATTGGAGAATACCTTGATTTCTTAAAAATTAGAGTTAATTCTCTATATATTTTGGAAATATATAGAACCTTTGATTGTAAAAATGTTTTCCCAGTTTATTGCTTCCCTTCTAATCCTGTCTGCATTAGTTTTGTTTATACAAAAACTTTTTAACTTATATAATCAAAATTATCTATTTTTTTATTCAATAATGATTTCTAGTTGTTCTTTGGCCACAGATTCTTTCCTTCTTCACTGATCTGAGAGGTAAACTATGCTTTATTCTTTTAATTTGCTTATAATATCACTCTTTATGTCTAAATCATGAACCCATTTCAACCTTATCTTGGTATAGTGTGTTAAGTGTAGGTCAGTGCCTAGTTTCTGCCATCCTAATTTCCAATTTTCCCAGCAGTTTTTGTCAAATAGTGAGTTCTTATCCCCAAAGCTGGGGTCTTTGGGTTTGTCAACACTAGATTACTATAGTCATTGATTATTTTGTCCTGTGAACCTAACCTATACCACTGATCAATTATTGTATTTCTTAGCCAGTACCAAATGGTTTTGGTGACCACTGCTTTGGAATATATTTTTAGATCTGACACTGCTAGGCCACCTTAATTTGCATTTTTTTCATTAATTCCCTTGAAATTCTTGACCTTTTGTCCTTCCAGATGAACTTTGCTATTATTTTTTTTTCTCGATTTGCAAAATGATTTATTGGGAATTTAGTTGGTATGGCACTGAATAAGTAGATTAATTTAGGTAGCATTGTCATTTTTATTATCTTAGCTCAGCCCATCCATGAACAGATTAAATTTGACTTTATTTGTGTGGAAATTGTTTCATAGTTGTGTTCATATAGTTCCTGACTTTGCCTTGGCAGGTAGACTCCCAAATAGTTTATATTATTGACAGTTATTTTAAATGGAATCTCTCTTTCATGCTTGCTATTGGACTTTATTGGTAATATATAAAATTCTAATGATTTATGCGGACTTATTTTGTATTCTGAAACTTTGCTAAAATTGTGAATTGTCTCTAATATTTTTTAGTTGATTTTCTAAGGTTCTATAACTATACCATCATATCATCTGCAAAGAATGATAATTTGGTTTCCTCATTAACCACTCTAATTCCTTTCATCTCTTTTTTTCTTATTGCCAAAGATAACATTTCTAATACAATATTGACTAGTAATGGTGATAGTAGGCAACCTTGTTTCACCTCTCATCTTATTGGGAATGGTTCCAGTTTATCCCCATTACATATGATGTTGGCTGATGGTTTTAAATAGATGCTACTAACTGTTTTAAGGAAAAGTCCATTTTTTTGTATATTCTCTAAGTATTTTTAATAGGAATGGTTGTTGGATTTTATTAAATGCTTTTTCTGCATCTATTGAGATAATCATATGATTTTTATTAGTTTGGTTATTGATATAGTCAATTATGCTAATAGTTTTTCTAATATTGAATTAGCCCTGCAGTCCTGGTATAAATCCTGCTTGGTCATAGTGTATTATCCTGGAGATGATTTTATGTAATCTCTTTGCTAATATTTTATTTAAGATTTTTGCATTAATCTTCATTAGGAAAATTGGTCCATATTTTCTTTTCTCTGTTTTCACTCTACCTGGTTTAGGTATCAGTACCATGTCTGTGTCATAAAAGGAATTTAGTAAGAGTCCTTATTTCCCTATTTTTCAAAAAGTTTGCATAGTATTGGAATTAATTGTTCTTTAAATGTTTGGTAGAAGTCACACGTAAATCCCTCTGGCCCTGGAGACTTTTTCTGAGGGAGTTGATTAATAGCTTGTTCTATTTCATTTTCTAAAATGGGACTATTTAAGTAATTTATTTACTCTTTTGTTAATCTGGGCAATCTATTTTTTGGTAGGTATGCCTCCATTTCACTTTGATTATTATATTTATTGACATATAGTTGGACAAAATAACTCTTAATTATTGTTCTAATTTCCTCTTCATTAGTGGAAAGTTTTCCCTTGTCATTTTTGAGACTAACAATTTGATTTTCTTCTTTCCTTTTTCTAATCAAATTAACTAAAGGTTTATCTATTTTGTTGGTATTGTCACAAAACCAACTCTTCTTTTTATTAATTAATTCGATAGTTTTCTTTCAATTTTATTAATCTCCCATTTTATTTTTAGGATTTCAAATTTGGTATTTAATTGGGGGTCTTTTATTTGTTCTTTTCCTAGTTTTTTAGTTGCAAACCCAATTCATTTATCTTCTCTTTCTCTATTTTATGCAAGTAAGCATCTAGAGATATAAAACTTCCTCTAATAACTGCTTTGTCTGCATCTCACAAATTTTGGTATGTTGTTTCATTGTTGTCATTCTCTTAGATGAAATTATTGATTGTGTCTATGGATTTGTTTCTATGATTTGTTGTTTCATCCACTCATTCCTTAGGATTAGATTATTTAGTTTCCAATTAAGTTTTGGTCTATTTCTCCGTTTTACATGCCTTTTTTGCATGTAATTTTTATTGCATTATGATCTGAGAAAAATACATTCACTATTTCTGCCTTTCTGCATTTGATTTTGAGGTTTTTATGTGATAATATGTGGTCATTTTTTGTATAGGTTCCATGTACTTAGGCTATTTATATTTTAACCAGTGTTTCTTGTAGAAATAAAATTATGACTCATTGGATGGCAGTAGGCAAAATTTCAGACATGTTAAAGGAGAGAATAGTTAAGGGTAAGATCTTTACAGTACCTCAATTTACAGCAAGTAGAGAGGTAACAATTCTGCTTATGAGTAAAACCTGGCAGCTCTACTCTTATATACAAATATTACAAGTCTTTGCAAAGATCCCTTTCTATTAACATAAAAAATAATGTATTCTTATCTTCTGTTGATTCTCAAGATCATAAAATATCAGTTACTATTAAAAAAAACCCCAAAACAAGATAGAAATCTAAGGTCCAATTCTCATTCCACCCCCCATAGAACTCCCACCCCTCTAAAACATAAGAACCATGGCCAGTAGAGGCAATAATCTCTGAATGTAAAAGGGCCAAAAGTGGAATGGATCTTATGGCATACTGACACACCCCAAGTTCTGTTATATAAGAAAACTTTTCTCATCATTCTAATGATAACTTGACATTTTCTGGGGAGATTGAATTTTCAAAGTGAACTCTGAAGAGAGGCTATTTGGACACAAAAATTTTCTCCGAGAAGTGTGCTTGCCCACTTGAGTAAATCGTGTGGCCCTGCATGTCAGGCTCGCTGAGGATTTTTATGTGGCTGGGGAGAATACAGCATTCGTTTTATAGAGTGCCCTATCAGGTAGATACACATTTGACACAAAGAACGCTGAGTTATCAAGTTTTCTCCAAGGGCAATCATATATCTCAGGGATCCAGAGCCAAATTATGTTTGACATTTCATTTAAAGCCTGAGACATCTTGATGTTAAACCAGAGTCTAAGAGTGCTAAAGCAGGAGGGCATTCAATTTGACAGAACGGATGTTTCTATTCCTATCTCACCTGCCTGGGTAATAGACAAGTCCTGATATTTTCCCCCTTATTTCATCCAGATGAAAATCACTAAGTTAGCTCTCCACTGAAATGACACTAGCTCAAAGTTATTTTCTCTTTGGCAATGTGAAGGGAACACATCTGGAGTCATTTGGAAGCTGTAGCAGGGCTTGTATTATTTATGCACACAGCACGGAAGTGATGTACATTTGGGCTGCAGTTTCACTTCAACCTGAAGCACTATTTTCCCTCCCTTATTATGAGAGAAGCGTGAGCTGGCTGTCAATCAGTTGGTATTTCAGAATCTCCCATTCAGTGCCGTCTTTTCCACTATATTTCCTTCCTGAAATGAGGATCAGGAGAGGGCCTAGAGAAAGTGCCTTTAGGGAGTATAGAGAGTATAGAGACCAGTCTAATGATAAAACTATATGTAATTACATAGACAGATGTGGGTATAGATCTATATGTATGTGTGTTTTTGGGAGATCTGATCAATTTCCCAGATTGACTAACTTGATTTCACCACTTCTATAGACAGTTATGAAAATGAAATCAACAATGGAATATTTTTTTAACAAACTATTATGTCATTTGGTAAAGATTTATTAAGTGCCTACTATGTGCTAGGCTCTGTGCTAAAATTTGGGGATACAAAGGCAGTCTCAGATTTCAAGGAGCTCACAGTTTGATATGAGAGATAGCATGCAAACTATATGTACAAATATTGAATAAATTTGTAGAGTAAATTAGAAATAATCAAAGCTAGAATTAAGAGAGATTAGAAAAGACTGAAATTTTAGTTGGGATTTGAAAGAAGCCATGGAAGGTAGGAGGTTGAGATGAGTAGAAAGTATATTTGAGTAAGATATAGTCTCTCCCCTCAAGAGCTTTATAATTATCATCTAAATTGGAAAATGAGGCTTATACACATGAAAAGATAACAATATGAGTCAATTTATGATAACCTCTAGATGATTTATACATGTAATATGTAAAAATGGAGTGTGTAGAAAGAAACAATCAAGGAAAGCTTTATGGAGAGTTGGGGAAAAAATATTTGTCAACCAAGGAGTCCAGAACTGTCCTATCCATTTGTAACTTTAGGTAGTTACTTTGTCATATATGTCAAATAAAACCTTAATCTCATTGAATGTCCTGAGACTCATCTCCAGATGGTAGTAGCTAGATTAATTTCCCCAAAACAATATTTCAATTCACATTCATGCCCACAAATCTCCAAAGGATTCCCAATGTCTACAAGAAAATTCATAAGGGCTAGATTTTTCTAGGTATAGATTGTTCTATTCTAGGTATAGAGTTGTGGCAATCAAAAAGCGATGAGAACTACAATAGTTGCTAAAGCAGAGTTAGGAGGGAATGGATTAGGTTAATTATTTTTCTCTGGTTTTACCCAGAATTAACCCAGAACTTTAGCCTGGTTCAAGACCATTAACAATCTGGTTCTTATCTAACTTTTCAGTCTTATCTCCAACTATTTCCTTCCCTATGCTCTCCTTTCCAAGCAAACTGGCTTATGTATTGCTCTCCTAAGATGCTTTGTTTTTTTCCTAACATCTGCCTTTTTTTTTTTTTTGCACTTGCTTTCTTCTGACTGCCATAATTCTTCCCTTCTTCCTGAAATAATGTCCATAATTCCCTGAAATTTTAAAAATTTTAGATATTTCTTAAATTCCAGCTTAAATTCTATTTTTATATTTATATTTGTTTATATTTACAATACACCTTATATATAAATATATATTTATTTATAAATATATTTAAGCATAAATATATTTATATTATATAAAATTCTAAACTCTCCAAACAAATCATCTCACAATAGTGTCATTTTTTGAAAGCTTGCAGTAACAACAATCACTGCATTGCTTTGTTTTGTTAAGTTTTTATACATGTTCCTATATATCCAACTGAATTGTACATTCTTGGGGGCAGGCATTAAATATTATGCCTTTCTAAATCTCCCAAAGTGCTTATCACAGTGTCTTTCACATAAAAAACCATATATATATATATATATATATATATATATATATATATGCTTTTAATTAATCAACAAAAAATCAGAAAACTGAAATTGAAGCAAAGCATACTTAACTGGTTTGTATCCAGAGGTTTGTTCCAGATATTTAAGCTAAGAGATGTGATACAGTCCTTACTTGTGTATGTGCCATTTGCTTCACATGATCATAGATTTAAACAAGGAATTCTTTTACTAAAATCATATCTCATTACTCCTAGGTAGAGAGGTTTTTAAAAGTCATTGACTTCATAAGATCATATTGTATTAACAGAAAGGAGCCTTAAATGATATCAATAAAAACCTCTTACTTTTATAAAAGGGAAAATCAAGGTGCAGGGAGATTAAGTGACACACAGGTAGTGACAGGAACAGGATTTTCATCTCCAGCTGCAAAGCCAGCACTGTGCATTGGTGCTATATTCCATGTGTGTCAAAAAAGGGAGAAAGACAGGAACTATGTTTGCATAAGATAGCACAGGTAAGGTGATTTTGGTCCTTTGGTAATCACACTGCTGTGGAAATATTAATGTTTTGATTTGGCCAGTTCTGTGGGAAGTTCATCAGTAGAGTGGGGATATATATATATATATATATATATATATATATATATATATATATATATATATATTTCTCATCAGATTGACCTGTTTCATGCTTCTTCCTATTCCCCCTATGTCCCATGGAAAGTTGGTTTAGACTTTAACTGAAATATCTGGGTTTGTGTAATTTTACTAAAACAATCAGACAACTTGTTTTAAACAGGTCGAACTAAAGGTTATTTGTGAGGGGTCTGTGAGGAAAAGAAGGGAATAGAAAGGAGCCTCCTGCTAAAGAGCATTATCAGTTTAAGACAGAATTCTTAGAGGTTTTGAGTGGTCTAGAAATTGATTTATCATATGTATAGAAGATCAGGTGATCATTCACGGACTACAAGAAGCTGGCAAACTATGGTCTAAAGACCATACAGTGCCACCTGATTTTGTACTACTTGGAAATTTAGAATGTTTTTTTTTCCTTTTTTCACATTTTTCAATATAATAAAACTTAAGTTGTAGGCTGTAGGAAAAAAAAGCAGGCCTCAGGTGAAGGTAGTTTACTGATCCTTGGACTGTGTCAATAAATTCCAGCAGCTTATGAGCATTTGGTGTTGTAAAGAAGCAAGGTTCATATTTTTTAAAGGCAAAAATAAAGACTTTTGGTGATGATCAGGATTGCTAAAATTGGTAATATACCTTTATCCAAATGATTTAGTGATCTGATAAAAATGTTGGAGTGGCTAAGAGACTACCTAGAAGAAGTAGGTTAGGCAAAACAGCCACAAACTCAGATAACTGGGGGTTTCTTGCAGATTTCAGTCTCTTAGAATATGGAAATTTGAGAGTTTTTTAATAGTCTTTCAGTAAAACACCCAGAATCTTCTGATCTGCAGTACTGATGGTCATTGAGCTAAGTAGGATCTACTGAAACTATATAAACATCATTTGAAGGAATGGAGCTTGTTTAACCGGAGAAGAGAAAGAGTTACAATATTCATTTACATCCCCAACCCCTTAATTGTACAAAGAACCATCCAGAACATTTGCCACAAATTACAAATATTTAAATTAATGAAAGTTCTACTGTGGCTTGTTCTAAGTTGAAACTGATATAAAGAAAGCAGTCAAGCCTTTGAGGGTGAGAAGTCTTGGAGCCTAGAAAGACTTATAATCTAATGACTTGGCAACAAATGGACTCTGTCTTTATGGTCGTTGCTTAAATCTCTGAGTGTTTCCTCATTTGTAATAGTATAAGATAATAACAGTTGGACCCAGAAATTCACAGAGTGGCTCTTTGCAGAGCACTTGAAAATCTAAAGAGGAAAGGCCTTATATCTGGGCCAAGTATTTTTTTTATTGCATCAACTTATTTATGCACAGAAATAACTTTGCCTATCTCTGGGGTATGAGGCCACAGCAATCTCCTAGCCCCCCATTAGAGATCCCCAGCTGTGTAGGGGCCATCGATAAATAAGAGCATGGCATCCATTCACAACTGGAGGATAAATTAAGTAAGAAAGACACAACTTAAGAGCTTGAATGAAATGAAGTCAGGGATTTGTTGTTTTTCTAGGGAACCTTAAGACATAGAGTCTTTGTGTAATTGCTTATCAAAAAATTCTCACATTCCTCAGGATAATATCATTAATATCACCATTAATAATATGGATTTCAAGCATTTTTTAAAGTCGCTGTTGGGGGTTATGCTGTTTTGTGTAATGTCTGCACTAACTCTCGGAGGACCTTGGATTCAGCCTGAGTCCTTGGTCTTAGTGGAGGGGTGAAGGAGGGAGGAGACTCACAAGGAGGGATGGTCAAAGATGAAGTCTGCAGTCTTCTCTGTGCCTGGCTCTGTGGCTGAGAAAACCTTCTGGGTCTGTGGCTGAGAAAGTCCACTGTTTCTGTGGCTGAGGGAGTCCTCTTTGTGCTTTGCACAAAAATAAAGGATATACATACATTTTAGGCATCCCTAATCATTTTAAAGACATAACTTTTTAATTTTCTAAAACATTTTTTAATTATGAATTTCAAATTCTGACTTAGTCACTAATTATATGACTCTAGGCAAGTTATTTAACATTTCAGACTCAGTTTTCTCATCTGAAAAATGGATAATAATAATCTACTTCACTAGATTGTTGGGAGGATCAAGTGAATTAACACTTATGCAGTACTTTTATAAGCTATAAAGTGATTAATACATGCTGGCTATTATTCTAATATGTATATAAATATATACACATATATGTCAACATTTCATACTCCTCCATGATAGAAATAAAGAATAGAACTCTTATCAAAGCAATGACTAATTGTAATAGATTTTTACATATGTAGCATTGCATAGAAGATGGAGAATCTGACTTTGAAACTAGGAAGATTCAAGTATTGACTTTGAGACATCCCTTGTACATACATATCCTGGATAAATTATTTAACTTCTCAATTCTCTAGATCATGAGCTAAGGCTATGAATGGCAGACAAAGTATCAGCCTGAACTGATAGAGAGAGTCTCTTTATCTGGAGCCCTAGCTTGTCCTATATCAGTATAACCATAGGTTTTATGGTCTGGTTTCCTTTCCCTTCTCTCCCTCACTCTTTTCCTCTCTTCTCTACCTCCTCTCTTTTCACATATATATTTATATAGCTGTATCCATATTTATATCTCTTTGTATATCTATATCTATTCCCATTTCTCTATATCTCCATATATTTATTAACAAGATTACTTTATTTGTTTGACCTTTCTGTACTTTTTGTTTTCTTCTGTGCTTTAAGATTATTTATTGATTCTCTTTTAAATCATGTTTATCACTACCTACTAACCCCAAATCACATTCAAGTAAAAGTCCTTTGTCAAACAAATTTGTATTCAAATTTGTAATCAAATAAAATAAATGAACACATTGGCCATATCTGAGAATATGCAACTTATTCTGTATCTCCAGTTTATTGCTTCTACCAAGTGGTTAGAAGCATATTTCATCTGAAGTCTTTTGAAGTCATTATTGGTCTTTGCTTTGATCAGAATCTGCTCTTTATTTCCACATAGAGTTGAGATCATAGTGGGAAGGGAGTAGTGATGGTGAGGGTCCTGACACTCTGAACTTCAGGAAGGACTAAATGGTGGGATTATTTAATTATTTAAGTTAGACTTCATAATCAAGAATTCTGCAAAACATGCTAATGGTTATGTCATGACAGTAATTGGGATGTCAAGAGACGTAGTAGATTTTGGGGAAAACATAAGACTTGGGTTTTGGATTTGTTGAGTTTGACATTCTGGGAGATCATTAGGATGGATATGTCTGGAAGAAGTATAGGGCTTGGGGTGAAAAATAGTTTAGGTTATAGAAAGAGAGTCAATTTTATCTCCCTAGGGCAGCTTTTGGAGTCCAAGGAAAAGGGTGTATCAAGAGAACAGAACAGAGTTGAAACTTGGGGAACATGGATGCTTATGAATTTGAAAGGGAAAGAGAAGCCATGAAAGAAGATAAAGATGGAGCTTAGGAATTATGGGATCAAAAGCAAAAACTTCAGATGTAGTTTTAGCAAATACATATTAGGAATGTTACATAAAATACCTTGAAGTTATCTGAATTATTTTATAAATAATATGACATGAGACATAGAATACCAGTGATTTTACTAAGACCAAAAGAATGGGGAACATTCTTTTGGATGGATTGTCTTCCGATCCATCTATTATTTCTGGCTCTAGGTCAAAATGCACAAAGTCAATTTCCTTCAATTATTTGACTACTCAAGAAATTTAGTCTGGGATGGTACCAAGTCAGTGCACAAAGTAGTTATTATTCACTTAGCAAATTCATAATGTCTTCTGGTTGCTACATATACCCCCAAGGGGACTAATGTGAAAGGATCCAACCACAGAGAAGACCAGGCAGCCTGATAAGACCTCTCTCCAAATTAATGACAACATCTCTACACTCTGCCATGCAGATGAGCGTGTCTTGCAGTCAGAAAAAGCAATTGGTTTTCCTAACACCACATGCTCCTCTGGCCTTGGTGATGGATCAGCTTTCTAAGGGTTCCTTCTTTGACCTTATTAAGGTCTAGCACAGGCTGATGATTTTAATAATATGACCTTCCCTGGACAGAGGGTATTTCTTCCAAAGAGCACATAGCAGCAATGACTAATTAAGACTACAGCTTTGGGGAAGGGATTTGAGAACAAGAGGAAAAAGTAAAGCAATTTAACTGACACTTAGGTGATAAAATATTGGCCTTAATCTTTCTTTTTCTTATCTGAGCACCCCACACCAGGAATTGAAAGCGATGTGTTTAGCTCGACGTTTGGAACCATAACGAGCCTAACGATCAATGGATCCCTAATGAGAGCAGCTAGCTGAACAGCCACAATAATCATCTTTTGAAAAATCAATATGGAAGGAAATGTGAAAACAATTTGATAGAAGATGTGACCACTTCTATTTTCTCCTCCCTAATCAGAGGGGTGTGAACATATTGTGTGTGTGTGTGTGTGTGTGTGTGTGTGTGTGTGTGTGTTTGTGTGTGTGTATATATGTGTGTGTGTGTGTGTCTAGGAGCACTCCCTCCTTCTCAAAAGGAGACTACTTCTCTCCAGATGATCATGTAATTAAGATGTATGTATAAGGGTTAACTTGAGACATATTCAGTAATTGGAATTGAAAAACAAAGAAGCTTTTCACAAAGGCCACCTCATTGAAGTGGTCACAGTAAATCTAAACCAAAACATAACCTCATCTCACATAGAAAGTTCCAAATTAATTCAGATTATTTTAAGAAAGTTAAAAATCTGATTCAAGTTGATACCAGTAGCAGCTACTAATCTCATGTTTTGCTTCATAGTACCTAAGAGAAGAACCAGATTGATAAAGATCATTTTAACAGGGACATCTCCTAGACCAGAACTTCTTAACCTGAGCTCTATGAACTTAAAATATTTTTTTTGATAGTTGTATTTCAATCTAATTGTTTTCCTATATAATCCTATATATTTCATTTTAAAAACATTGAGATTTATTCTTCTTGTCACCAAGTTTTAAAACTTTGGTATCATTTTTGTGCAAGGATGCTATTTTTTCCTCAATCATTCTCCCTATGGTGAGTTGGGGGGTTGTCTACCCCACATATGTAAAGACTTCCCCTCATAGAATGAACAGATGAGAACAATTTGTTCCAAGGGCCATGAAGGCAGAGGAAGCTGATGAGGTGCAGTGCTTAGAGCTTGGGTAGATGTAAAAGAGACCAAGGTCATCTTGAATCATCACCATTGGTCTTGACCACTGGACAATGATGGCTTTAGAAGAGAGAATGGGGCTGATGAATTCAAGCAACTCTGTCTCACTTAAATCTGCTTCCAAAATCAAAAGCCATCCCCATACCAAGTTACCATTTCTCCCTAGCAGCAAACACAAGAAGGGCTTCCAATTTACGCTCACAGAAAATGGGCCACCCAGGTTTTCCTGAGGCCAATTTTCCTCAATGGTCACTTACTCTAGGAAATTGGACAGATCTGGATCCTTTAGTGTGGAGGCAGTATGAGAGGGGAAAAAGAGGTATATGTGAGAGATGTTGCAAAATAAATGGGGATAGGACTTGGCAGATGGATATAGAAGGTGAAAGATAATGAAGAGCCAAGGACGACACCTAGGTTATAAACCTCGGTGACTGAAAGGATGACAGTGCCTTTGACAATAATAAAAAAAAATAGAATGAGGGCAGGGTTTGGGGGAAAATAATGGTTGTTTTGGACACATTGAGCATATGGCAAGCAATTAATAAATGCTTGATGACTGATTCCAGTGTTGCTTCTACCTAAAACCCACAAAAGACACAAATTGACCCTTTCCTTAGTATTCATTATTTTCCCCCGTATTATTAGGTATTATTTAATTTAAAATGCCATTGAATACCCCAGAACTACAGTTTCCCAATGGAGAGAAATTATTTGTGAGTCTTCAGTCTTCAAATGGTATTCAGCAAGTAGGCTTTTATTGTGCTTCTGATTTCAATAGCCTCTCTACTGAATAAACACACTGCACAGTTTCCCAATGCTGACCTGGATTTTACTAATAGCCATTCTAAATTGTGTTATCATGTGGTATCAGTTGTTCAGTATTCAGCCTTGCTTTACTGAAACTTAATATTATGATTTATCTCTGTCTCAGCTTTTCTTTATTGAGTGCTGGCTTTTCCTATAAGGTTAATGTGGAAATGTGTGTAGCTTGAGCAAAGCACACATTCTGGCCTTGGGGCAAAGGCAGATATTGACCATGCAGTGTATTCCCGGCCTATTTAGCTGCCAACAGAATTAGCATGCATACTTTCTGCCTCTGGCAGTCTCCTAAATACCACAGCATAATTGCAAGATTTATCACAGATGTAAGAGGGGGAAGCAGCTGTTGCCCAGTTAGAGCCGACACATTTAGGCTCAAAGTTCAGGGTTTGTGCTGAAACTTGACCTTTTTTGCTGCATGAGTTCATTTGCTGCTGGTGAAGCACAATATGGTCTGTGACAGGAGGTGACTCAGAAGCTTCTCTCCAAGCAAATATTTCTTGTAATCCACCACTGTATGTGGATGTGCTCAAAGTAAATGACTCAGAGGGATGGATTAAATGTCCCCTGAAATACCCTCAGGATCAATAATTAGGGAAAGGATGCTTTTGTGAACACATCTCGAGGGTTATTGAGCATCATGGGCTTAGGTGGCCGCCTATTTCCGAACTGCAATATTTTTGTGGGTGAATTTTTGGGAAATGGGAAGATTGCACATGGTCAGTAGGACTGGCTACTGAGGAATAGAACTACCGAGGCAAACCTGATGTTTATTTAAGTAGGGAACTCAATGACAAGTAGAGGGATTTGGGTTTGTGAGAGACCAGGAGTTGACTCCTGTTCTAATGCTGGCTGCAAGAAGCAGCAAAAACTCCCTTGGAAGCTGATGAGAAAACTCTGGTCCAAAGTGTGTGACTAGTCATGTAACATGGTAAAGCCTCCAAGACATGTGCAAATACATGCACACATATACACTTATATAGACACAGATATATTCTAAATATACACATACGTAATACATGGGTATTTAATATATACATATCTATAAGGTATATCCACATATTAACTATATTGTGCATATATACGGTTATGCATGTGTACATATATGTGGACAATGTCGTGTAAATGTGTACATGTATGTATATAACATGTGTAGTACATATTAATTATATATAATAAAATATTAAACATAATAATATAGTACAGATATTGCATATACTCTCTATATAGAGTTGTGGTAGTCTCTGCTTGTCAGAGTTCTTGCTACCTCTTTCAAGACATATGTGTGTGTGTATACATATATACTCAAACACACACTCACACATATACATGTACATATGTGTATATGTATATATATATATATTCATACACATATGCCTTGGAAGAGTGTATTTATATACTTTTAAAAGTAAGAAGGAGAGTAGCTAGGTGGTACAATGAGAACACTGGCCCTGAAGGTCCTGAAGATCTGAGTTCAAATCCACAGAGACTGATGCTTTCTAACTATGTGACCTTGGGCAAGTCACTTAACCCTGCCTGCTTTGCAAAAATACATAAATAAATGATAAAATACATGTAGGAAGGACTTTCTGTACTCACTTTTAGGCCTGAAATGAGTGAAGAATAAGAGGTGCTGAGGAAAAGGGAACACCAGCTCTGGAGTTAAACGATTCCAATTCAAATCCTGACCCCAGTGCTTCTGCCCTTACTTTGGTGAGCCATTTAGCTTAGTTTCTTCCAGTGTAAAATTAGGGGATTGGATTTGATAGCTTCTGAGGTCCTTCTAGCTCTAGGAAATGGTTCAAAAAAGCAATGTAGAAGAATCCCTAGAACAATGGTCAAGAGACCGGGATCTGGTTCTGGTTCTGGTTCTGAATCTATAACTAATCTATTTTGGACTCTTAGAAAAGTCAGTACTTCAGTTTCCTTATCTCTAATAAGAGAAAAACAGACTAGATGACCTCTAAATTCCTTTCTAGAGCTAATATTTTAAAAACCCTTTTAAAAAGCTTGATTTAACACAGAGGTCTGAACTAAACTGAGTTCCTTCCAGTTTTAGGATTCCCCCATTATTCAGTTTAAACTAATAACAGAAGTAAATCTTTCTAAGCACTACTTTAATTATGATATTCTCTTGCTCTGATTTTTTTCTGTTGTTTGCTCATTTCCCCAGCCTATTACTTGGCTTTTAACTCTGTTAAAATAGGGCTCTGTTTCCAGGGTGAAGGGTACAATGTTCTAAGCTTCAGGGGTCCTGTGCAGCTGTTTCCAGAGATCCTTTTGGGGGCCTGTACAGTGAGCTAGTACTGCCACTCTGATCTGAATACCGGGAAAGCACAAGAGTCCTGCCTCAGAGCCACAGGCCCTGCAATCTCCTTCTGACCAGCTGTTGGGCCCTCTTACTCATGGACTGAGATCTATGGAAGTTGCTGTTCCCCTTCATGCTGCTATTTTGCCCCTATTGTTGATTCAATGCCTCCCAAACTCTGCCCTTTGGTTTTCTGGGTCTCCCCTCACACCCTAGTGAGACAAAACTTGCTGATCTTCTGAGCCATTTTCATCTGGAAAATTGCCCTACTCCATCTTTTTCTGGGTTTTGATGCTCTAAAACATGTTTAGAGTCATTATTTAAATATATGTGGAGCAGTTTGGTGGAGAGCTCAGGAAGATTCCCCGCCTTCACGCTTCCATTTTGGCTCTGCTCTTCTCCATGCATGCTTGCATGTCTTATTTCTTTAATTAAACTTTAAGTTCCTTGAGTGTAGGAATATTGATCCTCTTGACCTGGTTGATGCTGATTCCAGCACACCTCTAGAGGGAATCATGAATTTTATTTGTTTGTATCTTTCACCCCCAAAAGTAGTACATCGTGTCCTTCCCTATACATAGGTGCTAATTAAGGATTTATTGACTAAATGATGGAAAGTTCACCTACAATGTTGAACTTTATTTTTGTGTCTTACTAAATATCCAAGATTAAGATTGTTCTGAATCATTATTTTAAACCAAATGAGTCAGTTAACTTGGGTCAAAAATGAGTCAATGAACTTGGGTTCATTAGGGACTTAGGTTCTTATAAGGCCCAAGAGAAGATTGAAATTCTCTTCTGTACGATATTTCTTGTTTTCTAATTTTCTAGAAATCATTTGTAAGTGAAACATTAATTATTCACTAATTAATATTAAAAAAACTTTAATGCTTTTGGAAAATATCTATATATTTCCTTGGGGTAATACTGTTTCCAGGGAATCTCTGAAGAGGGATCAGACACTCACACGGGTGAATATAACAACTAAGTGAAAACATCACTCTTGGCCAAAGAAAAGTATTAGGAATTTGCCTTAAGACATAATTCTGAATTATCTTGGGAAAGACATGAAAAGAACAAAATCATTTTTACTTAAAAGAGAAAGGGACATGGTGTGAGAGAAAAAAAAACATCTATTAAGATTTGAATTTCTTTTAGTTTCTGGTTTGATTTGGCTTCATTTAGAGCAGGGATCTGGAGAGC
This sequence comes from Sarcophilus harrisii, assembly GCF_902635505.1. Classification (NCBI taxonomy): domain Eukaryota; kingdom Metazoa; phylum Chordata; class Mammalia; order Dasyuromorphia; family Dasyuridae; genus Sarcophilus; species Sarcophilus harrisii. The sequence goes on along the minus strand of NC_045426.1, from coordinate 372,152,112 downwards.
TTTTACATGTTGCTGAGACTTCTTGTTTGATACTTTCAGATGCCCCTCCTTCTCTGGAAATGAAAAATACATACATAATGTGTAGGACAGTGATCCTTACGCAAATTAAAACCAGACACTTTCAAGGTAATTTAATTTTACTTCAAGGTAAAAGGCAAAAAGCATTTAATTATGGTCTCGGGAGAAAGGGCAACTTCCAACAGACAAAGTGTCATCAGTAGAGGGGTGCAAAGTACAAGCTATAAAACACAGTATTATATAGACCCTAACTTGGAAGCCCCTCTGCTCTGATCTTTTCTCCTATTGGCTGGAAAGCCCAGGCTTACATTCTAATCTACCTAGAGACTAAAAATCTACCCAGACATAAATACTAGGCAATGACACACTCTTTACCATATTAGGAACAGAAGGCTGATTGTGGCAAGAAGAGCAAGGAAAATAGGAGAGAAATGGATATTTATCTAAGATAAGTGAATACCTGTGGCTTTTGGCTACAGCACACCTTGTTATTGCAAAGCTTCAAGTGATAATTAGGGTATAGGTCCAGGCCCACATTCTTATGAGAAGTCTTCACTCAGTTTCTCCCATTCAATACATTCATAGTTCCTTATTCTCTTGACCCTTAACTGAAGCTCTTCTAAAAGCTTACCCTGAACTGATATTGATTATTTTTAACTCCTTAAAGAGTCCCTTCACAGTTATGGTATTTGATGTCAAAACTTAGGGTAGGGTGACTAAGTCTTTGTCCCAGGGAGTGAAATTTAGGGAGTGCTGACAGCAGTCTCCTTAAGCAGTCAGGACAATTGGGTTTGATACCTGATCATCAAGAATAATTAATTGAAACAGAAAACTATGATCACCTGCTATTTTTCTTGACTATTGAATGCCCCAAATGTATTGTTTCCCATTTACTATGGAATATTCTTAACTGCTTCCCAGTTTTTCTTCTTCCTTTTATATCATCAACAGACTTTGTCCTAAAGATGGATTTGAAGTTGAAATACTACTATGTGCCTTGGGATGTCTTTTATGAAAGTTGCTCCAGGAGAGATAAACCTTAGTCATATTGCTGCTTGATATTGCCCTGAAATTCCTCAAACAGTTGCTTTTATTCTCCCACTTGTTACTCTCCCACTTTTAGTAGGTAGTAATTTCACTATGCCAGAGGTAAAATTAAAGACCTTATATATGATCTACCTGGAGGGATAATGAATGGTAAAGGGTCTCTAGACTTCTCCCTGATTCTGGAAATTATCTCTTTAGGACTAAATGGTTTTGATTTAAGGTATTTAAAATTCTCTTCAAATGCAAGTATCTCTGTTAATGATAATATATGAAACCAATTATCATTCTTCAAATGCTTATCAGGATTCTTCCAACATTTGTCAACATGGTGCAATGTAAAAAATATTGGATTTGCAGTGAGAAGAATCACATTGACATCATGCCTTGGTAGTAATTGACTTGGTGAAGTTAGACCACCTCAGGCCTGAATTTCCTCATTTGGGATAAGACCCCATCCAGAAAGTCCAGCAGGAGTGGATCCTATGGGACGTCCATCTTTCTGTCAATATTCTGTCAATACTATATGCCAGATACTACTAGGATAGAAACTGAGATACAGGGGAAAAAATGAAACAGTCCCTACTTAGAAGGAGTTAACTGGATGCTGATTTCCCAATTCCAGTGCCATGTTGGTAGCCTTTAGCTCCTGCTATACTCCAAGCCTCTGACCCCTAATACTTTTTTCTCTTAGCCTCTACTTTGCTTGAAATTTGAACAGGGAATCACCAACTCCTAATGGAAAAATAAAAAACAATCAGATCTTACCAAGAGCCCTGCCACTTTGCCTTTCAAATATCTGGCATTGCTCTCTGACTCATCAATACACTCTACAAATCCCTTGATCTGACGATCTTCCTTGTATTTGTGCTTTCAGAACTGCTGTGTTCTTCCACCCACTTTGCTGTTCTCTCCTATATGAGTCATCTCCCACAATTAGGAAGTGAGTTGTTTGAGAATAGTACCTGTCTTGCTTTTCTCTTTTTATTCCTAGCAATTAGTAGAGTGCTTGGCAAGTAGTAAGATCTTAATAAGTGCTTTGTCATTCATTTGAAAAATGAATAGGATGAATTAAGTGATCTCTAAGGTTCCTTCTATCTTTCAAACCTATGATCCTAGAATAGTTATATTCTGCTTAAAAAATCCCAGGATAGTAGAATAAAGTCAGTTAATTAATGCACTTTACATTAGTCCTTTATAATTTAGACAGGAGGATGGCAAAAAAAAAAAGCCTGATCCAGAGAAAGAGCTATGGGGATAAATAAACCTGAGGAGGGTGGGGATCCAACAGGAATCCTGAGAAAATCAGGGGTCCTCAAACTTTTTAAATAGGGGGCCAGTTTACACTCCCTCAGACTGTTGGAGGGCCGGACTATAGTTAACAACAAAAACTTTGTTTTGTTGACCTTTAAATAAAGAAACTTTATAACCCTGGGTGAGGAGTATAATCATCCTCAGCTGTCACATCTGGCCAGTGGGCCGTAATTTGAGGACCCCTGTATCCCAGGTGAGTTATAATTACTCCCTGCCATTTTTTGAGTCTTGGGAAGCAGTGGACTGATGCCTTCCCCATTTTGCCACAATGTCAAATAGTTGTCTGCAATTTGAAACTTAGTTAACTGGTGGCAGTTTTAATGAAAAAGGAGACGAGAGAAAAATTCAGAAAATGGCTGCACTACCTGGGATGCATATCAGATCCCCAAAAGTTGTGTATTGGACACTGATGGGAGAGAGAGCCAGAAAAATTCTAAAAGGGAAAATAGGCATAGATAAAGGAAGCTGAGAGAGTTTTAAACATATTTAACTTGTGTCATAATTTTGCCTTGGCCTGACATTACTTAAAATATATTAAATACAGATTTATTATAAAGTCTCAATAATAACAGCCATCAGTATGCTTCATCAGGGGTAAAAGCTGTTATTGTCAGATATTCATATTCACCTTCCTCAGAGAATGTATCTCTGACAAAAGCTAGGATTATCAGAATTTCAGAAAAAATATTTAGAGAAGCCCAGTGTTAGTATACTTTTCTGTCATTAAAGTCGTAATAAATCTCTCTTTCTATTAATTCATAAATTCTTTAGCCATATTGAATCCACATGCTTTGTTCTGTCCTCCAACTCTGAGAAAGATCTTCCAAATCCAATCTCTATAGATCTTTGAATGTGAAATCTAGTAAAGTTATCTTATTTCTGTAATCAGAAGGTCAGCAGTTACCAAGGGCTTTTCCATCTGTCCACGAATTGAATACTGGCATTTAGTAAATCAAGTATTGGCTACAAATTAGAGAAGCTGGAGAACTGAATGAGACACATCCTGGAGTCTCCTTGAAGGTTTGAGGTTTAAATATGGTTTGAGGGGAAATTCTAGGTGAACTCAATTTATCAAAGCTTTAGTGTGTAAGATGAAAGTTTTTCTACTGGGGAAAAATGTCAAATAATGCTTATCTGAAAAGGACAAGGAATTTACTACACCTTGCTGCATCCACAGCATGATTTTTTTAAGTTTGGATAATCTTTGGGTAGGTTAAAGAAAGTACAGTCAGAAGCAAGAAGATGGCCTAGAGCTAGGATTCCTGAAGATTTTCAGTTCAGAGACCAAGCAGCCTGCAAATATTTATGGAGCATTTACTCTGGGCCAAGCACTGTGCCAAGTCCCATGGGGTGTTGTACTCTAGAAGTACAAAACATGATACTTATCTCTGAGGAATTTACCAAGGGAAATAAAACTAATCTACATGAAACATAGAATAATTTATTCTTAATCAGAATTGTTAGAAGAATTCAAAAAAGGGAGAAATCTGTGAGGTTTGGAAAAAATGTGGAAGATCTCATACAAGAAGGGAACTTTGCCAGATGATTAGTAAGCAAAATAACCTGATAAAATGAAAGGATCAAATCAAGGAAGGTTGTAGAAGAAATTTGGATGGACTCTTGCAAACAATAAGGGATCATTGGCAGATCTTGTTTTTAAAGATAAAGTCAAAAATAAAAATGGACTTTAGGAAGATTGTTATAGGAATATTATGTAAAGTAGCTAGGAAGGAAGAGAGATTGAAGGAGGGGGACTCAGAATATTATCACAATAGTCCAAGATAAGATAATAAAGCTTTGAACTAAGGTGACAACAATATAGTTATGAGAGACATTACAGAGCAAAAATCAGCAGGACTTGATGATGGATTGGATACAAAAGAGAGGGAAAAGTCAAAGATGGCTCCAAGGTTTCAAACTTGGCTTAGGTAGGAGCAATTGGTAGAAGTTTCTTTTAATATCATTAAATATTAAAATTGCTCAAAAAATTGCTTATTGAATTGTAGATATGTTTGTTCTGAAGATTTTTTTCATTATGAAATTAAGAATCTTCAACCAACACAAACATTTCAATATACAAAGAACCAGAAACTTGTATACAAAACAGAAGAGCTTTTCTTATTTGTGTTTTTTTGGATGTAAATCTATGTATGTAATGTATAGATGCATAGATTGTATGTATGCATCTTTCTTTCTATCTATCCATTCATCCATCTATCTATCTAACTATCTCTATCCATCTATGTCTGTCTATCTTCATAGATGAAGGAAGCATTGTACACTTTCCCAAAGTCTTCTTCAGTCCGGCTCATTGTCCTTCTATATCACCTGCCGAAGATAAATGTGTCTGTATATTAGTATATATCCATGTCAATCAATAGGGAAGAAGATACACAGAGATATCTAAAAATTAGTTAGATTGTCTACCAATCCAGCTACTGTATGCCATATGTAGTGAAAACATATACATATGCAGACATATACATATACTATATATATATATATATATATATATATATATATATATATGCCATTCACTTTGTTTCTTAGTTCCTGGTTAGAATTGCTTTGACATTTTAAATCTTGCAAAAATACGTATTTTTTCAGGTAAGCATGTAACTGTTGATAGCAACTTTCAGCCAAAGAAAGGAGTCTTGCAATCTTTTGGGAAGGAGCCATTGACTAAAGCCTAATTTCCAGAGCTTATTATTTGAGTCCAATAAAAAAGGAACCAAATCCATCCTGCATACAATTAACTATTATAAGTTTTTTTCCTTTTCCCTGGGAAACCGAAAAGACATCAGCAAAGGATGAGTTTGCTATTTGCTGTTCTTGGTTATTTTAAAATCAGTGTGGGGGAGTTGGTATTGGATAACAATAAGAGGTCTGAGATGCTTTGTTTTCACTCCCTGAAAAAACCATCAGGCACTGTGTACATTCTGAAGGAAAAGAAAGTTCTCTGCCTTGTTAAAAGAAAACAAAGGATAATTTTATTACCTATATGGAGCTTTGTCAAAATAAGTATCTGACATTTTTCCTTGTGCTTTGTCTTGTTTCCCTGTGATAGGTACACACCTTCAAAAGGGATTTTATTTCAATGTTAGCTGGAATAAATTTCCCTGTAATTCTGTGTGAGCTGAACATGCCAGGTGAGCTGCCAGAGACAGTTCTGCCATGTCTGGTTCTTATTCATACTCTTATAATATACTGGGAATCTTCCCTTTTGGACATCCTCCCATGACTCTATAAAAGGTTGTTATAGATTTTAGAGAGTCAGCATGGAAAAAAGGATGTCAGTCTGCTGGCTATCACATCCTCTCTCCCATGTCCAACATTCCCAATTTCTTCAACTGATTCTGACATAATGTCATCTTGAGACCGTGTCTGGCTTCTCAGTGCTCTTTGATGCCTTTAGCCACTGTTAGTAGATAGGGGTAGACCTTTGAGATCCTAAGAGAAGGCAAGTCTAAATGGTCTCTCTAAATAGGTATGGATGTTGTTGCTTAGTCATTTTTCAGTCCTGTCCAACTCTTTGTGATCTCATTTGGAGTTTTCTTGACAAAATGACTGAGTGGTTTGACATTTTCTTCTCCAGCTTATTTTATAGATGAGGACTGGGCCAAACAGGATTAAGAGATTTGTCCAGGATCCCAGATCTAGTAAGTGTCTGAAGCCAGATTTGAACTCATGGAAATGAGTTTTCTATACTCTAGGTCCTGTACTCTATCCATTGTTCCACATAGCTGCCCCAAATCTAGATGAGTCACATATAAAGAATACTTGGTATATGAATGCTATTGAATATTATTGTTCTATTAGAAATGACCAGCAGGATGATTTCAGAACATCCTGGAGAGACTTACATGAACTTATGCTAAGTTAAATGAGCAGAACCAGGAGATCATTGTACACAGCAACAACAATATTGTACGATTATCAATTCTGATGGACATGGCTTTTTTCAACAATGAGATGATTCAGGCCAATTCCAATGATCTTGTGATGAAGAGAGCCATCTACACTCAGAGAGAAGACTGTGGGAACTGAGGTGGATCACAACATAGCATTTTTCATTCTTTTTATTGTTGTTTGCTTGACTTTTATTTTCTTTTTCAATTTTTTTCCTTTTTGATATGATTTTTCTTGTGCAGCAAAATAATTGTATAAATATGTATGCATTCAGATTTAACATATATTTTTACCATGTTTAACATATATTGGATTAATTGCCATCTAGGGGAGGAGATGGGGGCAAGGAGAGAAATTGGAACACAAAGTTTTGCAAGGGTCAATGTTGAAAAAGTATCCATGCATATGTTTTGAAAACAAAAATCTTAAATAAAAAAAAATAAAGAATTCCTGGGAAGGAGTAGGTCAAAAATATTTATCCAATCTGGGGCTTGATCTTTCACTAGTAATTCTACTGAGGAAAGTACAGATTGGGGAATATGAGAATCATATCAGAATCATATTAGGGGGATTCAGACCAGGCATAATAACCAAATAGCCAAGTGTGATGTATTTACACAGTCTAAAGATTAGATGATCATTTAAATGAACAAGGTAGATTCCATGCAACATTGCTAATGACGGTGTTTGACTTGGCTTAAGGACTGCTAATAGCCATCTGTTTTCCAGGCTTACCTCAGCCAACCAGGGCTGCCATTAGCAGGTGTTGACCTGAAATATCTGATGGAAAGTTGGCATTTGGTCTTTTCTCCCCCCACTACTGACTGAGAACAGGATTCTTACAAAAATCCACCTCTATTTGTCCAGGAGAAAGTGTAGCCTAAGATCCTGGAAGTTTTGAAAGTTTGCACGGACAAGCACCTTGGTTTTGGCTGCTTTCAGACTCCTGTAGGGCAACAAACACTCCTTAAAGGGATTATAAATGATGGATAATGGTACCTTTCCATGTTAGCTATATTTCTATGGACTTTTGGTGAGTCCAGAGGACAAAGGAATTCAGTTTGAGCTCAGGTTTTGCTCTGCATATATATTGACCATATAAGTCCACTAGCCCTTGGGCAAAATATTTTTATCTCGAGGTTCTTAGTTTCATTATTTGTAAAATGAAGAGTTGGACTTGATGATTTTAAAATTCCTTCTAGCCCCAAATCTTTTAATCCTTCCTATGATCCTGTAGTCTGAGAGGTTTGTGTATGGATTAGCACCATTGATAAGAGTAAATTGACCTAAAGAACAACAGAAAAATGAAGCTGAGAGATTGTCATGAGGTGGAAAAAAAAAGCGTGATAGTGAGGAGTAAGAAATGCTGATTTTCTATTTTAGTGCTTTAGTCAGCAAAAAATGGTTTGCCCACTGTATAGACACAATAGGCTTGCATTGAGGAAGAGGTCCAATTTCACTCCCTCCCTCCAATTATCTCCCTAAAACTTGAAGTTGCACCACCAGAGCTTTCTTTGTTGAGTTTTCTTAAAATCCAGATGCCACCGTCTTCAGTTAATAAGGTCTTACAGCAGGGCATTGACTGAACCTGGAGGCCAGGTGCAGGATGTGTTTAGGGTTTGAGGGATACAGACAAAGAGGAAAAACTTGAATGGGAAGGATGTCATCAAAAATCTTTAGCTGGCACACTAAAGAAATAGAGCTGCTAGGGAGTGAATAAATAAAAGTTTAGACAATCAGATAGGAATAATTTAGTTGGGTGTTGCTATCAGATGTTTTTGATTTGCTCATTCGAGTTACCTCTGTTTTTGTGTCCCTGAACCTATGTCCTTCTTTTGTTTATATTCTTTTTTGCATGATTTTAAATTGAACAGCTGGACAAACCACTGCAAATAACTGCAATAACAGCTGAAAGCTGGTTGAAAGCAAATTTTAATGATGGTGTAAAGAAAAACACAATGAGAAGCCTATAGAGAGAAGGGTATTGTTGTGGATTTGGGTAGCATAAGCATCCTGGAGGCACCAAGGACCTGGGAGACTGAGGGAAAAAAAAAACACATACAAGAGAATTTCAAAAAGATAAAGCCAGAGGTTATTGACGACCCATTTTGCCTATATCATAATTTTGCGTTGGGCTCTCTCTAAAGGGAATGATAATAAATTTGATTGTTCAAATCATTAAGTTCCTAACACTTTCTTGTTTACTGGTTAAAGATTCCCTTAAATACCATCTCATGATATTGATGTCAGGCCTTCCCCCCCAGAAAAACCTCCCCATTTGATAAATGCTAGAAGAGACACTGTTTGAATAGTTTTTGCCAAGCTATAAACATTTTGAGTCTGACCTCAGAGACAGATTATATAGTTCAGCTAAATTTGAAGAGACCATTTGTGAGGTTGGCTAAGGGGTGAAACACTTTTTTAGCCACATAAACTCCGCCACATATAAAATTGTTGAGGGGTTTGGGATCCACTTTGAGGGAGCAACAAATCACAATTCAGCTCAACAAACATTTATTAAGTTCCTACTATGTAAGAGGCACTGGAGAAAAGGAAGGAAAAAAATGAGGCATTGAGATAGTCCTGCCTTGCTTTCAAAAAACATTATATAGCATTCCCACAGATGAATAAATGCAAGATTTATATTAATACATCAAATCCATTTATGTTTATGTATAAAATAAATATTAAGTCATTTGTGGAGGAGACAAACAAGCAGGGACAATCAGGAAAGACTTTTGCCAGGTATAATAAACCATGCATCTATTTAGAGACTCCTGCCCCAAAGATATCTTTGTAAAGATGCTGCTTATATTCCTACCAATGGTAAATTATCTCTCAACTTTTCTCCCAACTCCATTCTTATTTTCCCTGCTTTCTTTGTTCACTTTGACCAAATGCCATATACTTGAAGTATTAAGTAGAACAACTTTCTCAGATTACTTGCTTCCACTTCCACAATATCTCTTATAAATGTTTAATTTTCTTCATCCCCATACCCACAATCCAGTTCAGGCCTTCATCTCCTCTTGTAGATCCTGTTAGATTAAACTTCTAATTTGATTATATTCTTCTAGTTTTCCCCAATCCAATTTTTCCAGAAATTATTCAAATGAAGAGTAATTCATTCCTCTTATCAATAGACTTCATTGGTTCCCCATCACCTAAAGAATCAAATATAAAGTCTCCCTGGTATAAGGAACCTAATCTCTACCCACCCAGACAAACTATTTAAATATTAATTTCTTTAATATATTATACATCCAAATTGGCTTTTATACTGTTCCTCCTACATTGTGATACTTCATCTCTGTAACTTTACATAACCCTTTCCCCATTTTATTTCTTACTCTGCGGTTCTGAGAAACTTTAGTTTCCTTCAAAAAATCTCAGCACCATTTTCTGGGTGAATACTTCTCTTATTTTCACAACTGATCTCTTCCCTTTCCAAATTACATTATGTTTATTTTGTCTTAACCTTTTTAATGTATGTCTTTCATCTGATTTGTTGATTTTCTATCAACTTTTTGAGGTCAAAGACATATTTTTGTTCTCATATTTCCAGTACCTGATACAATACTTGGCACATAGCAGAATTTATTAAATGCTTAAAATTATTATAGTTAGGCTCTGATTAGTTCAAATAACAAATCTTTTGAAATGTCTATATATTAGAATTTGCACTATTTGAAGTTACAATTATGTAAAATAGAGTAATTGTTTCCATTTCCAATAGAAATACACAGTATACATTCAAATAATACAGTCCCTTCATAAGACTCATTATTTTCAATAGGCTCTAATGAGATCTAAACTAAAATTGATTCCTGCTTATTCAATTCAATTCAGCCAAACCTCCCATGTCCAAGGTCTGGATGTGATGTAAAATGTATTCAAAAACAAAAATATATCAATTAACTCCCCTTATAAAGTTTAGAGTCTATAGGGGATGGAATTGAATAAATACATCATGGATATAGATAAGTACTAGAAGGTATTGGTGTAAGAAAGATTAAAAAGAATTGAGGAGGTCAAGGAAGGTTTCAGGGAGGAGATACCTGGTGTGAAGTGATAGCCTCCGAAGTAGATCCTGTCTCTCCAAATAGTCTGTAAACTAATGAAGCTCAGAAAGATTTTCCCTTATACGTCCTAGAGCAGTGGTCCTCAAACTTTTTGTTCTCAATATCTTTATCGTATTAAAAATTATTGAGGATCTGTCTAAAGATTTTTTATTTATATGGGTTATAGTTCTAGTTATTTACCATTTTAGAAATAAAAAACTAATTTTGAATTTGTAGACCTTTTGAAAAGGTTTCAGAGATCTCCAGGAGTCTTTAGACTTCATTTTGAGAACCTCTGCCCTGTAGCACCCAGCACACACTTGAATATACTCATTTGGATAGTTTAGAGTTGGCAGGAGCATTAAAGATAATCTATTCAAAACCTCCCATTTTACAAATGAGTATATTCAAGTCTTGAAAGACTAGGTGATTTGCTCCAAACCTGCAGAATCAAGATTCAGACTTACCCCTTTGGAATCCAAATCTAGTGCTTTTTTCAGTATACCTCACTGTCTGCTCAGTCCATGTGAATAGTAACTAGTGGACTCACGCCTTGAATCCACTTCTTCTGCTCTGGAGTGGAAGTGCCATGATTGGTGAGTGAGAACAAATTCACTCAGTTCTTTACATCTAGATGGCTTCAGGCCCTATCTGATCATCCATCCTGGCCACCTGTGCTGACATTTCATTTTCCCCATCCACTTCTATCATTGGGCACAGAAGTCCAATTAGTACTACTATTGTTTCCCCAAAGGTTAGGCATCTGATTGCCTTATGGATCAGTTCACCATCTTCATAACTGACCATATCAACCACCTTTTCTTGCACATAATTCCCAAGTGTGGGCTACCTCCCCAAACAGATGTGAGGTCCCTCAGGGTAGAGATTGTCTCATTTTTGTGTTTGACTCTCCAGAGCTTAATGCAATGTAAGGGCATGTTTCATTCATTCATTTATTCTGAATCTAGGTCTAATGGTCTTTCTCCTACATGTTAGAAGGAATGAAAGTATGGAACAATAGGTTTTTTCTTCTCCACTTTGTTTTTTGAATTCATTTAAGTTATACCACTCTTTTGACTCGTATAGTCAGGCTGATAACAGTTTTTAATAATTATTTATTGATTTGACTTAGACCTTTCATAAATGGAATTCCGCATTTTGTGTGTATGTGTACCTAGCTAACACCAAGAGTGATAACAATTAAATAGCTATACTTCACATCTTTTTGGTACTTTGCAGCTTTAAAAAAAGTTTTCTTCACATTATCCTGTAAGGTAAGTAAATTGTTTGCTTACTTGCTTTTGACTATGCTTAGTCTTCATTGCAATGCCAGATTCCAGTAAGCCAGATGGTGTCATGTGTTATTTTCAACAGCCTGCCTGAGAACCATATTTCCAGTTCCTCTTAATATGTGAGGCTATTAAAAAAAAAACTCTTTTTACTACCTCAATTCATATCAATCAAAGACCAAGGAAGGATCCTAATACCTTTTTTTTTTTGATGTTTCCATTTATCTTAGAGTATAGCTGTCGTAAAAATGGTATGTTTAAAATGTCCTTTGGGTGTTAACAGTCCCATAAACTCTTGTAAGGGAGCGACATGTGATAATGAAAGTACCAACACAAAGAAGAGCAAAATGAGATTTTTAAAAAAAATTTTTATTGTAATCATCAAATAGTTTGCCCCAAGGTATTGATTGAATTATACATAAACCCAATATGGTACTATAAAGAGGATGATAGCATGCTAGTTCAAAGCAAATTGTAGGAAGATTAGTGTTTAAGAAAGAACTTTAATTCTAGCAGTAGCCTTAACCAGGCTAGCTGTATCACAGAATTAAATGAATATTGAATTGAGGGACTGGGCTGAAAATAAAAACAGAATAAATGGAGACTTTTCTTTTTGGTTTTGGATAAAGTTTGAGTCTATGAAGGGCTCTGGAACTGAAATGAAAAGACCTGTTCCTAACTGGCTCTGGCACTTACTAGCTGTATTTTTCTATATATCCTTTAACCTCTCTGAGATTCATTTTCTTCAGCTGCAAAATGGGGATAATAATATTTGTACTTATCTACTTCTTGAAACTGTTGTGAGGATAATGCTTCTGTAATGTGTAATGCATTATATAAGTGCTCTTTAAAAGCATTCTTTTCTCTTTTGCATCTGTGAGCCCTTCCAATGTATTTTATATCAAAGACAAGTATACTGAGGCATGTCAAAAAGTAGCCATTAAATTGATCATTAGGTGGGATAGCAGGCAATCCAATATAGGATAAGCATGTGCAATTCCTCTAATCCTGTACAAGAAATATTAGATCAAAGGGGAAAATAAACACATAAAGAAAAAAACAAACAAGCAAACAAATAACAACAATAAGGTGAAAATACTATGCTTTGATCTACATCCAATCTGCATAGTTTTCCCTCTCTGGATGTGAATAACACTTTCCATTCCAAATCTATTGGATTCTTGAAATCACTGCATTGTTGTTACTGTATTCAATGTTCTCTTGGTTCCAGCAGTCTAAGATTATTTATTCTACTGACTGTATTCTGTAAATTGAAAGTCCATAGTCTCAAATAACTATTTTATTTAGAATTAGAAATCCCTTGTAATTCTCATTTAATTCCTGATGGGTATCCTTTAACTCCAAGCCTACTTTAGAGGTTCTGCTAAAAATATCATTTAGGAGGTATGGACAACTTGGGTGCTAGAACCAATTTTTCTCTCCAAATTTTTTATAACTGGCATGCAAATAAATTTGTGGCCATTGTGACAATACTGAAACTGATAAGCATTTAAGACAGCTATTCTACAAAATGGTAGAAAATTAATAGCCTTCTTATTATTATAGCAAGAGGGATGTTCAAAACAATTAAGAAAACTTTCTAAGCATTCTCAAAGCACTTTAGAAGTAGCTAATTACATCAAATTGTTATGTTAATAAATCAGTTTTGTCTATTCATTAAAGTAGATCCCCTACCAGGAAACATTTTGTTAGCATAATTTGATTTATCATATGTCCTCATGTAGTAGTTGCTTGCATAATGTCATTTTGTCCCTGCTGCGAAAAGGAGATTGTGAGACACTTACAAAGGACAAGACCTCCAAGACTCCAGCAGGTGACTGTATTATGACTTTGGGTTTAAAATTGTTAGACTGCAACGTCTGCTGATTGCCACTGTGGCCATAGTCAGAGCTTTGTTTTCTAAAAGTCAGGACCAGGTGAGAGCACATAGATCAAAGCTTCCCAAATCCAAGGTGCCTGGAGACCCAGATAGCAGATCATCCATCTGATTCATGAAGAATTCTGGTGACCTAAGATGAACACAGATGCTTTTTTCCTGGACCATAAATGCTCTATCCTGAGTGGAATGGATTCAATCAGTCAGTTAAGAATTTTAAATAAGATCCCACTATGTATGGAGTGCTAATAAGGACAAGAAACTGAAGATAAGCTAGCTGCCATCAAAAAGCACTAGATATCCACAATACAAAATTGCCTTAAAAAATAATATATATATATATATATATACATATATGTGTGTAGCTATATATGTATATGTATATACTATGTATGTATAAAGAGTTCTACAAAGAAAATGCAAATTAATACAGGGATGATCATAAAACACTTAAGTGCTTAGGAGAACTTGGAATGTATTATAATAGAAAAAGTGCTGGGCAATCATGACTAGGGTTCTTTTTTCTCAACTAACCAGCTGGGTGACCTGTGTCTCAGTACAAATAAATATAATAATGTTTGTCCAGATCATGTTAGAAAACATATGAAATGATGAATATGAACAAATTCTGAAAAGCATAAAGAAGCAGGGCATAAGAGAGTGCTGGACTTGTAGTTACAAAGACTTGTGTTTGAATCGTGCTTCAGACACTTACTAGCTATGTGACCCTAAGCCAGTCACTTAGCCTTAATTTCCTCATCTGCAAAATAAAAATAACAGCACTAATCTCAGAGGGTTGTTTTGGAGGCAAAATATAACATATATAAAATACTTTGCAAAACTTAAAGTACCATATAAATGCCACCTGTGATGCTTCTGCCACATCAGACACCCCTGAGGGATTTCTGTTTATTTCAATGTTTGTCTTGTTTTTAATCTGGATCTATGAATTAATTGGCTCCTAAAAAGAAACATCCTATGCAAATTGACAACTGTAATGTAATTTACAGTTTTAAGAGAGTTTCCTGAGGTGACTTAACCAAAGATATACAGCCTTCATATGTCAGAGATAGAACTATAATTTTCTACACTCCAAATCCTTTCAAGGAATGATCATCATTGTTTATGATTGTCATTATATTAGAACTACATTCACATAACTCAGGAAGCCTTCAGGAAGGAGGTGATTTTTTTTTTTTTTTTGCCAACTGGGATAGAGGAAATTGACCATTGGTTGACTATTCTTCCATGGATATCAATACATAAAGCATCTAGGATTTCTTCAATCTAAATAACTTCACCATTGCAGATATGACTTTTGGGTGACTTAGTAGATAAGTCCTAGGGAGACATTTGAGGCACATTGAAATAAGACCTGACCTGCTTCTATGACCAAACTTCCTTTCCCCTCCTTCAGTCATTCAGTTAGCCTTATAAGCAGGATTTGAATTTGAACTCCAAGCTGAACATTCTATCCACTATGCCTGGCAGCCTTTTTGGTTTTTGTGTTTTTTTTTAAATTATTACACAGAAGAATTTAAAAAAGAGGCCTTCTCAATTTCAAGGCAATCATTGTTTTACTAGACAAGATTCTCCCTTCCTTCTTTTACCTTTTCTATTCTGTAATAATTCATTTTAAGCAGTTCTCTAACAGCACAAAATATCTGCCCCTTCTAATGGAGATTCCAGGACATGATTTTGTACAAAACTCAGTGCCATATGTAATTGAGCCTGGTGTGAATAATCTCCCATTTTTAGCATTGCCCTAGTTTCTAAGGAGAGAAGCCTATTCTGCACAAATTGTGTGGTAGTGTCTGCCTTGACCGTGTGAAGGGAAGAGTATAAATAATTACAGGTCTCAGTCTTGCTTCAAAGTGTTCTTTTAAGGAAGATGTAATTTTGGGGAATCTGAACTGCTGAAGTTTAACTATTTTTAACTATTTTTCTTCAACTGTTCACAAACCAAGATAATCATCCCAATTCCCCATCAGAAGGGCAGGCAGGGCATGATGGAAATAGAACTGTTTCTGAAGTCAGAGGATCTGGGTTCAAATCTTTTCTCTGGTTCTTAATGCATTTATGATCTTAACATGTCATTTAGCTTCTGTGGAACTCCGTTTCCTGAACTGTAAGACAGGATTAAAATAGATCATCTCTGAGGTCCCATTTGCTTCTTTAGGTTGAATCCTCTCATCAGCCTTGCATAAGTGGGAAAATTTCCCTTCACTACTCTCTGCTCAGTTGACAGTATGACAGATGATGAGGTGTTAATATGCTGACAAAGTGTTACCAACTGATATACTGATTTGAAGTATGAACACCTATGTCTGATTGAGGCAGCTGGAGAGAGCATGGATCTGGACCTCATCAGGCACTTCCTAACTGTGTGACCCTAAACAAATCATTCACTTTGAAATGCCTGTTTATTGATCTCTAACATGGGGAAAATAGTAGTGCCATTGTGAGGATAAAATGAGATATTTGTAGATCACATTGTAATATTTCAAATGATGTATAATATCTGACTATTGTTATATTACTAGTCATAAGGGAATGAATGAATAAAGCATTTATTAAGCACTTAACATGTACAAAGGATTGTGAGGATCAAATAAGATAATACATGTATTGGCCAACCTGCCATCTGGGCGAAGAGTTGGGGGGAAGGAGGGGAAAAATTGGAACAAAAGGTTTGGCAATTGTCAATGCTGTAAAATTACCCATGCATATAACTTGTAAATAAAAAGCTATTAAAAATGTAGCTAGGAGAACAAATAAAAATAAATGAACATTTATTATTAAAAAAGCTATTATGTCATTAGTCAGAAGGGAATGAATGAATGAATAAAGCATTTATTAAGCACTTAACATGTACAAAGGATTGTGAGGATCAAATAAGAAAATACTTGTAAAATACTTTGTGTTGTATGAAAGCTATTATGTTACTAGTCAGAAGGGAATGAATGAAAGAATGAATGAATCATTTATTAAGTACTTAACATATACAAAGCATTATGTTAAGCCCTAGGGATGCAAATAGAAAGTTACAGTCCTTGCTCTCAAGGAGTTCATATTCTAATGAAGGAGGCAACACAGGTGGAAAATTTGAGCTGCAGAACAGAAGGAAAGGTACCATGGTTGCAAAGCAAGTGGCAATGCTTCTTCTTCAATGTCATTTCCATTGGATAAATCATATCCGTTTCTGATGTCCGCCATTTAACACTACTAAGGACAAGAACTTTCTTTCTGATTATGCTATAAGTGTTATAGTAACACAGATAAGAATATAGGTATTGCTTCTCAGATGATCTCTGCAGATGCTGAGCTGGGGGCACTGTTTTTCCCCAAGGCTCTTGGGTTCAGGTTCCCGGACTGTCTTCATCAGGATGTGAAAGGAGATGGTGCTCAACTTGGGGGTACGGTTTGACTTGCTGGGCACATGTTGCTTCTTCTCTCAGGGTGCCCTGATGCCACACTTAGGCTAATTTATCCACCATGTTAGTGGCAACTGGTTGGCAGTTGGTGGTGACAGGAATCATTTCCTGGGTTGGACCAGAAAGACCAGTAATGGGAGGGAGGGGTGAGAGAAAGGCAAGTGCCAATCCTCCCAGGGTTCTTCTCTGTATCCTACCTAATGGTGGTTATTAGTCAGTAGTGATAATGAGGAAGATAGGTCTCTTTTCCAAATGAAATTTTTCCTCATTAATGGCTGCAGCGGCTGAGCTAGAAACTGCTCTGGTGATGAGGGAACACTGCTATTCCCCTGCCTTTGGTCCTGAGCTGTCTCCCTCAGAATCTGAAAGGAATTGTGAAGCAGGTGGTGATGTGGTTTGCTACCTTCTTTCTCCCTCTTGGAATGCTCTGCACCCTCAGTTAGGAAGCAATATCTTTAGACAGATAAGGGTTTGACCCTAGGTAATCCTCAAAAAGTGACATATTCATGGGGAAATAAAGAGGTTTGAATCAGTCTCAGTTAAGAGTGTTCTGTGGAATGAAACCCCTTCATGGAGGGTGATCAGGACTTCTCTCTTCTCTGATCTGCCATTGACCACTGTGTCTCACAGAACACAGTGTCTAAGGAGATGCTCCACCCAGGAGGTCCAGTTTGAGAGTTTTCAGCCATAGTTGATGGAAAAAAAGAGACACATTCTCTGGACTAGCATGAGGGGCAGTCATTTAGAATGGGGAAGAGCTTCAAGGAGAACACCTGGAGACAAAGAGACCCAGCTGGAATCAAAAGAGAGCTATTCATGGAAATGGAGAATTAAACTGCAGAGAGGACTTTAGAGACAGAGAAAAATCCAGCAGTCCTGGAGGAGTGAGTAGCCCTGATCACATGCATTCCTACAATCTTTCTTCAGTAAGATTAAACTTGATCACCCAAGTTAAGAGTTTGGGCTACTCTTTCCATAAATAGTGTGTGTATTTCTGGGAGAGTCATTCCAGGTTTATGAGAGTCTGTGTGTGTGTGTGTGTGTGTGTGTGCGTGTGTTTAAATAGGTGATGGAAGGGAGAATTCTTATTGTATCTTAGCAAAAATCTTTACTTTGAGGTTCGTGTATTTTCTTCCTAACTGTTAATGGAAAGAATACTGGTATATATTTATGAACTCTAGTAATAGGGGCCTGGACCCATTAATTATACCTCTACAACCCAAGTCAACAACCATCCTGTGGGGACGCAACCTTGAAGATTGGAATGTTAATTGAGAAAATAACCCAGAGCAAATAATCCACCTACACTTTCTCACCAGTTTTGCTGTTTGTTTTTTGGTTTAAAATATATCATGTCTTAAATAGTAAGCAAGTCTTTAAATTCAGCTGTAGCAACCAAGAATGTGTCATAATTCATATGCTATAATCCAGGGTTAGTTTTATGGTGGTGCTTTCATATATTAATGGTGTACACAATTTTCTATATATTATGGCTGACACCTGTGGTGCTTTTTGAATTTATACTAAGCCCTAGTCTTCTCAGAGGTAACATCAAGCACCAATGGCAAGGCACTGATCTCAGGGGAAAGCAGAGTTTCTCTCCTTCCCCCTTCTCTGTGGAAGCTTCTGAAGTAAAGGGGAAAATAATATGCTGGAATACCAACGTTGTTCTATTAGAAGAATATGAAATAGTTTCTAAAGTTGCTTTTAGGGGCTTCCTATTTCAGGAAAAAGAACCATCTACAGTGGGTTAAATAAGACCCTAGTATACAGCAAACAAGGCTTTTCCTCAACGCAATAATATTTGGGGAAGAGGTGGCCCACTTGCTCTTTACAGAGGCCACCGTTCCTATGTTCCTCTTTGTTGTCATCTTCCACCTTAGTGCAACCTGTAAAGTCCTGTTCTCTCTTTTGGGGGGCTAGATTTTTTTTAACTCCTTTGATGGCAAGGGTTAGACTTTGAGGGATAGGATCCTCCATCTCTGACACTCAAGACTGGAGTCCATCCTCTCAAATTCCTAGTTGTGAGTCTGGTAAGAAAGGAAAACCCTTCTTCCCTCCAACCCACTTTTTACCTCATATCAATTTTCCTCTGCTATCTCTCCATTAGCCTAATTTTGAAAAAAAAAAGAGCTTTGATCTGAGAGAAAGAAAACCTGGATTCAGCTGTGTGACTCTCCTTGGGCAAGAAGCACCTCTGTGGGCCTTATTTCTCTCATTTTCAAAAAGGATTGGTTGGGACATGTTTATGAGGGCAACCATGCAATTAACATTGATTTGTTATATATGTAAACATATATATATATATATATATATATATATATATATGTTTATATAAAAATATATATACATATATACGTGTGTATGTGTAAATATATATATATATATGTGTATACATATATATGTATATGTTTTGTTGGTTTGGTAACAGAATAGGCCTTTATATTTGATAAAGATTTCAATAGATATCTTAAAGTGAGTATTGCTAGAAATATCGTGGTTATATTACAAATGGAAAGAAAAGAAAGTACAATTTATTTCCAGAACATTTGTGTATTAGGTAATTGGCATTATATTTTTTAAAGATGCAAAATACAGATTTTAATGTGGCAATAATTACATTTCTACCATGATGATAGCTTTCCTACCTTAAATATTATCCAATTGCATCTCTGGAATAGTTATTCTCTTCTAAATTTTCACACATATTTTCTCCTTCTAAAAGGAGATTGAGATTTGAATCAATAGAGCAAATCTTTTAAAATTAAACCCTTTCCTATAAAGGTGTGCTTTGTTTTATCTCAGAAAGCAATTAAGCATGGAGCTTGAAAGTCTGAAAATGCATTTAAAATCTCTGTGTGTGCATGTGTGTGTGTGGATGTGCATAGAGTACATTTGTCATTGACTAGTTAAGAATAGAGGTGGGAGGGAATGAGGAGGATCACACATTCACTGTTCCATACCTTGGAATTGAATTCTTGCCTTTCTATATCCTATCAATAATGTGATTTTTTTCTTTTATAAATTGGAATATCATTGCCTTAAAAACCAGGCCTACTGACTCAAGAACTAGTGCTTTTTCTAATGTACCATAATGGAGAAAAAAGATGCCACTGATGGCAGCTGGGTAGGATTGATCTAGTTTTCACAGGACTGGGAAATCCAATGCAATGCTTAGACTGGTTAGAAACAGGTTTAGACTTAAGGACCCTGAATTTTTCATCGTCTAGGAAAGCAATGGCAGCATGACACTGCCAGGGTACTCTGAAGTGATCCAGAGTATGAAAATCAGGTATGAAAATGGGAGTTAGGGGATGCAAAAAATAATAAACTAAAGTGGGTTTAGGGGTCTGGAAACTCAGGTTGTTTGTGACAATGGAACCAGGAAGCAGAAACACTCATATGAGGCAATTCCTGTTTTGTTTTGTTTCTTCCTGGGTAAAAGTGACTTTTGATCTGAAGATGAGTAGGAGGCAATTATAGTGGGAATGAGGGCTGGAAATGATGAACTAAGTTTTCAGGGAGACCTCAGTTCTTCTGCATTTGAGGTGTCAGCTAGCTCATCGGGGCTGATGTGCTAATGGAAAAGGGCTATAGGTCATCCTAAATAATATATGTGCATTGTATCAATGGTCTTATGGACAATCTAGTTCAAAAGATATCAAGGCGGGATTTCAGGTCTCATTGAAAAGGAGAAATTTGGGAAGGAAGGAAGGAAGAAGCTCCGTTGCCTGTTCTGCCTATGGATCAGATCAGAAGTGACTGAAAGGGAAAAGATAGGAAAGAGAAAGTATTCCTTACTGTTTGCAGCTAACAACATATAACTAGCTTTCTTGGGGAATAAAAAAGAGGATTCAGATTATTTTTTAAATGGGTTTGTTAATGAACTCTTGGAATATCCATAAGATACCTCTGTACTTACTGATATCCTATATCCTACCCTTCCCTTCAAAACTATGATCTAATTTGCCCTCCCCAGATCTCTAAAGCCTTCTTTGATTCCCCACATGGATATGTTGTTAGTCAATAAACATTTATTAATCACCTGCTATCTGTCAGAAACTGTCATTTTCACATATTGTCTTGCTTCTCTTGAATTCATTTGTTGTAATATTATTCTTATTATATATGTATAACACATACACACATGTATGTATGCATATATATATATATATATATATATAAAATCAAGTTCTTTTCAATGTCATCAACAATGTTTTCTCCTTCAGTTTATCATTCCACACCAGGAAACTAGCAAGAAACTTCTCAGCTGAATTTAATATCTAATCTAGGGGGAAATTACCACTTTTCTTTTCTTTCTTACTTTTCAGGAATTCAGATCTACCCCAGGGGCATCATAAATATTCGAAAATATTTAGAAAGACATGGAAAGTTTCTCACTAATGTTTTTGTTGAATGACTTTGCTTGAGCTTTGGTGAGTTTCCCCCATGGAATGACTATTGCTTCATAGAAACTACCATACCAAAGGGAATAGTTTTTTTACTCTTTTGGTCCAGCTAGTCCTTGATAGATATACCCTTTTTTAAGGGTTTCTAAGTCTAACCCTCATTGTCATATTCTAATATCTTTTTTTTAATGATGTTTCTACATCATTTAAAATGATAGTCTAAACTCTTGTATCTCCTAGTCCTTTTATAAGATTCACACTGATCCATTTAGCTGTTCTTTTATAGGACTAAGATATATCCAGATAGAGGTATATATAGATCTTTCCCTCTCTGTATTTCTGTCTTTCTCTGTCATTGTGTCTCTCATAATAAACTCAACTGGGCTTTCATTTTTAGCAAAAGTTTTTATCTTTGCTATTAAAATGATGGTTAATAAATATAAAAAGAGTCAACAATCACATCAATATATCAATAATTAGAAATATTTATTAAGAGTACTATATGTTAGTCACTGTGGTAGAAAGGGATAATAGTTTAAAGAACTTAACAACTCCTGCTTGGAATAGGCTTACATTCAAATGAAAAGATAATGAGTTCATAATAAAATATGAAGTCAATAAACAAACATCTATCTATACTTCTTCCTATGAAGTAAAAAAAAATGTGGGGAAGTTAAAGATGATGAGCATTATTATTTTAAGAGATCAGGAAACTCTTAATAAAGAATATGGTGCCTGAATTATATTATAAAGAGAGGGACTCTGAGGCAGAAGTAAGGAGGGAGTGCATTCCAAGAAAATGGGATAGCTGGTATAAAAGAATGAAAAGAGGATGTGAAATTTCATGAATAATATATGGAGAGATCAGTTTGAGATGTAGAGTGAGGAAACAGAATAATATCCAATAAGGCTGGAAAAGTAGATTAGGACCAGGATTTTTAGGAATTTGAAAGCTTAACAGAGGCATTTCTATTTTATTCTAGAGTAACTAGGAAGCTACTGAAGTTGGTTGAAATGAGAAGTCACACAGTCAGATCATTATTTATGGAAAATAAGTTTGACAGCTATATGAAAGTTAAACAGAAATGGTAATAGATTTCAGACAAGAGGCTTTGGAATAATCTAGATTTTTCCCACTTGTAACCTCTTTTCACTGAGAAATTTTATGTGACTCTAGGTATATAGGTACATAAAATAGGTATACAAATCAAACATTAAATGAAAATAAATCATAATTTTGCAATCTCATATTCAGTTATGAGACTTCATATGGGATAGTGACGTATAGTTTAAGAAGCTGGAATCTAGACAAAAGACAATGAGGACCTAAACCTAAGATGGTAGCAATATGAGTGGACAGAAAGTACTGGGTGCAAGAGATGTCATGAAAGCAGTAATGGTGAAACTTTCCAACTGATTGAATGTATTCAAGTAAGAAATTTAGGAAAATGCTGAAATTATAAATCTGAGAAACCTGGAAAGATGGTGTTGCTTTTGATAGATATGGGAAAGATTTTAATAACAAAGTTAAGGGGGAAAGAAAATTAATTAAGGTTAAGATATATTCAGCTTAAAATGCCTATTGGATAGCCAGTTTAAAATGTCCATTAGGTAAATGGTAATGTGGGACTTAAGTTTGGAGAAAAGAAAGAATGAAGCTGAATATAATCTATAGATGGAGAATTCTTAATATGTGTGTGTGTGTGTGTGTGTGTGTGTGTGTGATATGGACACTTGGAAATATGATGAAACCTATAACTTTGTAGAATAGCTATTTTTAAAATAGAGGGAAATTCAAAATTTCATTTAGAGGGAAATGAAAATAAAGATGTAATTTTTTTTCTGATGGAAGTTCAAAACGCCTCTTAAATCTATTTATGGACCCTTTGAAGTTATATGAATCAAAGATTAAGGATCCTTAGTGTAGAAGGAGAAGAGAAGAATATATGTGCATTGTGAGTGGAGCATGATGTTGATGATAAAGCAACAAGGTAGATGAAGAAGGAGTAATCAGAAAGATAAGAGGTTGGCCAGGAGAGTAAAACCACCAAACCTGGAGTGAAAATGGTATCTAAGAAGAGAAGGTAGACTACATTATCAAATGAAACAGAATGCAAAAGGATTCAGACTAAGATCATCAGATTTGCCAATTAAAAGAACTTTTGTAACTTTGCAGAGTCGGTTCACTCAGATCACTTCATCCAAAAGAAGATATGTCACAGTAATATCCTCTCCTTTTTGGACAGACTTAATAGATTTGTAGATCAGAAATACATTACAAACACAGTTTATCTAAATTATAGTAAAACGTTTGGTGAAGTATCTCATGCTGTATTTGTGGGAAAGATATAAATTTGAAAAATGGACAATAATTCATTTTAGATGGAGTTGGAACTAGTGAAATGGCTAATTCTATAGATGATTAATGTCAATGTTAACTTGAAAGGAAATCTCTAGTAGAGTCACCTAGGCATAGATATTGGGCCCTTTGCTATTTAATCTTTTTATCAATAAGTTAGGTAAAAGCACAAGTGGCAGGATCATCTAATTTGTAGATGACACAAAGCTGAGAGGCATAGTTAACACATTAAATGATAGGATCAAAAAATATGAGAGGTTAGAACACTGAGCTAAATATAATAAGATTAAATTTAATTAGCATTTTAAATATAAAATCTTGTAATTAGATTCTAAAATCATCTTCATAGGTATAAAATGGAGGAAGGTATAAATAGATAGTAATTCATCAGGAAAAAATTAAAGAGAGTAGAGGAGAAGAGAGAAAAAGAAAAAAAAAGAGGAGAGGAGGAGAGAAAAAGAGAGAGGAAGGGAGGGAGGGAAGGAAGAGGAGATGCATATCAGAACTTTGTTCAAAGCTTTCATAGCAATGATAGATAGCATCCTGTTCTTCAAGGGAAGTATCTTAGCACTAAACTGCTATAAAGACATTAATGAGTTCAAAGTTTTCTTGGAAAACACACTGAACTCTCTATAAACACTAGCCAAAGAGAGATTTATAGCAAAAATATGGAGCAGTTCAGGCATATAGTGGGTTCCTCTGAGGTAGTGGAAGAAATCTTGATTAGTAACCATTTTTAGTGTTCACTTATAGACTCTTCCAGGGGAATCTGGGGTCCTAGTGGAGTGAAGACCAATGTTCATATTTAGGCCTCTCATTTCATATCTTATATGATACTCCATATAAAGAGTGCCTTTTCAATAGCTGTCCCTCCACCCTAGAATACTTTTTCTCCACACCTTTACCTTTAGTCTTCTCTGGCTTCCTTTAAGATTCAGTTCTAATCCCAATGTCTGCATGAGGAATTTTTCTGTCTCCTCCCCTTCCTTCCCCCTAAATTCTGTTAGTGACTTTGCACTGAGATTAATTCTCAATTACACTACATATATCTTATATGTACCCAATTAATTGTCTTTTCATTTTAAGGTGAATTCCTTGAACACAAGGGTCAGGTTTTTTTTTGTCTTTCATTGTATTACCCATACTTAACACATTGCTTATTGATTGACTGACTGATTGCTAATTACTATGATAGTGATTGAGAACCCTAAGGGGACTCAAATGAAAAATTAGTAGCAGTGTCTTCAGTTCCTTGGTCAGGGTCTTGATTGCTAATTTACCTCCTATAGTTTTAGAGGATGCATTGAGTGCCCAATCATCTGTGAACAAAAAGCAATGTACCAATTCTCTCTATGGTTTACTTTTGGCTTATAGCCTTTTTAAGTATGGTATAGTATAGTAGCTGACCTTGATGTCACATTTATTCTCATTGAAGGCAGCTGACAATATTACTAAAAACATCATACTGTGTTCATTGGAACAAGCACACAGCCTTGTTCATTCAACTGCTGACTGGAAAAGAGCAAGAGCTCTTTGTCCATTGTCCAGAACCAGACCAAGCATGTCAGCATGGAACTGATGTATAATACTGATAAACTTTTCCAGGCAACCAAATTTTGATGTAATTTTCCAAAAGCCCTATTGACTGACATTGCTAAGTACAGACCTGTTTTCTGTTCCTAGCATTCCTCCTGGAGTTGCTGAGCAGCAAACAGTTTATTGACTATTCCTTGCCTTTTCTGAAGTCATAGTAACTCTCGACCATCTCCCAGGTGAACAATCATCCAGCTAAGGAGAACTTCTTGCCAACAGTGACTAAGAGAGAAACCCCACCCCTATTATTGTCATAAGACAATCTATTTTCTTTACCTTTGTAGAAATGGACAATAGAAGCATCCTGGAACTCCTAGAGGATAACCTTCTCTTAGAACCATATAACACGGAAAATTTTAATCACCTTTTGTATGAGCAGTGGATGCCTACTTTAGATGCAACAAAATGTGGATCGATTTGCTGCTGCTTGTGTTAATTTTGGCTTAACAATTAATACTGAGAAAACAGAGATTCTCCACTAGTGTAGAGATACTACCCCATTTATATATGAAACTATCAAATAGATTTTAAATATTGTGGAGAAGTTCATTTATCTTGGCAGTATATACTTTCTAGGTATATACATGTAGATGATGAGATTGATTCACATTTTGCCATACCTAGTTCTAGATCAGTGTGTTTGGGAGGCTCGGAAGGAAAGTGTGGAATAGAAGATCCCAATGGCTGGGCTGCCTACCAAATTCAACCAGCATCATGTCAGGAAACTGAATTATTTCCATTTCAATTATTTTAGGAAGATTCTGAAGGATAAGATAACAATCAGGTCCTTTCTTAAAATAAACTGCCAAGTTTTCAAACTCCACTGTAGAAAGCACAACCTCATTGGGCTAGCAACTTTGTTTGAATTTGCCTAAAAGACTATTTTACAATGAATTCACACAAGGCAGGTGATGACATGGTGGTTAGAAGAAGTGATTCAAGGAGACTCTTTAGGATCTTTTTGAAGAACCCTGGAATCGAGTGGAAGACATGGAAAACACAGGCAAAGGACTACACAGAGTAATATGCTCTTATTAAAGAAGGCACTGTGCTCTGAGGGAAAATCAGAATTGCAATAGCTTGAAAGAAATGTGAAATGTGCAAATTTAGAGACATCTCCATTCTAAATGTTCATATGGACTATTTTTACCCAATCTGTTTCAGTAATCAGCCACTGTTTGACACATTGTACTTGACTCCAACAGTTATGTCATTTAGGTCCTCTTCCAGAATGAAGGACTATGACTAATGTCTTAGAGCAGTCACATTCCAGGAAGGGACTGAGAGAGGCTTAATGCATACCTGTTTTATCTCAGAGAGCAGATAAAAGCATAAGATCAGAAGTGCTTGTGAGCCATAATAGCGATTCTGGCATCTGTATAGAATTACTCTCTCACTCAGGTAGTTAGTGCAGGATGGATGGGAAATACTCAAGCATGAAATTCTAAAGACACAAAGAGAAACACTTCTAATGAGAAAGAAAAGAAAAGAATGATGAACTAGAACAAATGTGGATGTGTGGAGAATTCAGCAACCAACTTAGATTTTAAAATGATAGAAGATGGAACATGAATGTAAATGAAAATATGTTAAAGTTATATATGAATAGTATCAGGAGTGCTATTATCCTAAGATCAGCTAAGAATTCTAAATAACACTTAAAACATAAAAAAAAACCACTTAACAAACTTAAATACTTAAACAACAAACACTTAATAAACAACTTAAACACTTAAAAAAACACTTAAAAAGTGTTGTGGGAAAAAGGGTAAGTAGATGGATGGAATGATAAAAATAGAAAATAAACAAGCAAGCAAATAAGCACTCATTAAGTGCCTGTTATGTGCTAGACACCATGCTAAGTACTTTACCAGTATTACTTTATTTGATCCTCACAATTCTGTGAAGTAGGTGTTATTGCTCAAATTTTAGAGTGGAGAAAATTGAGGCATTTAGAGGTTAAGTAACTTATTCAGAGTCTCATAGCTAGTTAAGTATCTGAGGGCAAATTTGAATTCAGATCTTCCTGGTTCCAGACTTAGTGCTTTATCCACTATGTAGAAGATAAAATGACTCCATTTTATCTTGTAAGGAAAATGATTTTTGGATTGGAAAGGACAGAGCAAAAGTAGCTAGTAGGGAATTGAGATATAAGATAAGAGAGTACTTATTACATTTCAGGAATTCAAATCACCAGGCCCAGATAAATGAAACTGGTAAAATCAAGGAAGTCTATTGATACAATAAATCTGTGTTTTAGAAAAAAGTTTTTCTCTGTATGAAGTCATTCTAATGGATAATATAAAATGCTGTGGCTAAATAAAGTTAAATAGAGGCCAAACTGGTAGAAATGGATCCAAAGAATATTGATTAATTGATACAGATCAACCTCAGAATAGACCTCAAGTGGAATGTCAAAGGACTTAAACCATGTTTGGCTATTTACTGTTCATCATTTTTATCAATGGCTTGGATGAAGTCATAGTTGATATTCTTAGCAAATTTACTGATAGCACAAAGCTGAAAGGGATTGCTTATAAGATGGATGACAAGAACAAAATGAAGTTTAGTAATGACAAATATAAAATCTTATTCATAAGGGCAAAATCTCAAGATATTAAATAAGGAGCCATTGCTAGATGACAATTTGCATGAAAAGTCCTAGGGTTTTTATTTGACTAAATTATCAATATGAATTAGCAGCATGGTGTGGTAATTACAATATTCAATTTGATTTTCAGCTGAACTGCCTTAAAAGGGGTAAAGCTTCTGGGAATAGAGAATGGTGTTTGTCCCTCTGTATTCTACCTTTATTAGGAATAATTTATTCATTTTTCAATATCATGATTTAAGAAGGACATTAATAAACTGAAGAACTTATTCAGAGGAGGACAATCAGAATAGCTAAGGATTCTGAATCCCTTGAAGTAAATTGGACATAGTTTGGAGAAAAGCAGGAGGTTGATAGCTATCTTCAAATATTTTAGGCTGTCACTTATAGAAGAGATTAGACTTTGTTTTATTTGGCCCCACTTTGCAGAACCAGGAATAATGGGTGGAAGTCACAATGATATAAATTTAGTCTTGATAAGAAAAATTCTGTCCCAAAGTGTCTAATAGCTCATATTGAAAGGAGAGGACTCCCTCACCATGGAAGTCTTTAATAGATGTTGGATGACTTTTTGTTGGATAAGTTATCCTGGAAATTTCTTTTGTGTGCAAGTTGGACTAAATGGATGCGAAAGAGGCTTGTTGAAAATAAATAGCTTGCTCTCTCACTGTACTTTTCTTTGTTCCACACCAAACCAAGACAGTTGTGATTAGTTCTGAAGGTCCAGGGTACAGAGGGGACTCAAAACATGATAGATAAGCATCTATTGAAATAATTAGATATGTCTAAACTGGAAAGAAGTATTTTAATGACTTTATGTGGAAGAGGAAGTGATGTTCTTCTCTATCCAACATGGTAGAATTTAGAATAATAGATGGAAGTGCATATAGGCTGATTTTACCTCAATACAAGGAAATATTTCTCAACAGAGTTATACCTAAACAGATCTGGCTACATCAGGAAGGTGAATGTGGAAGTGATAATGACTGGGACTTCTCCTGGAAACTCTAGACCATGGAGGTAAGATGGTCTTATTTATCTGAAAAGTCCCAGCTGTACAAATGGTTTATCAGTCTGAGTTGAGCTGGTCAGGGCCAGGCTTGTAGCTGACTCGACTTCAAGGCCACTGAGTTTGAATAGAGTTCAGTTGCAAAAGATCCCTGTTATGTTAATTCAGGGGAGATTCATCTTTGGAAAGTAAGGCAACTCAAAAAAACAAATTCAGGGAATCCTTCACATGTCATGGGGTTCCTTCATAATTTTGCTGGATTACTTCTTGTGAAGAGTATTGAAGGGATTTCACACAAAGAGTGTATTGGATGATCTCTGAGATCCCTAAAATAGTTCAATCATTTCAAATCTCTAAGGTCCTTACCAGAATTCTATGATTCTTCAACTTAGCACTAACCAAATCTCACAGTTCTTATCACAGTCTATCTAGATGGTAGAGTGGAACTTTGATCAGAAAGACTTAAATTCAGATCTGGCCAGATAAATGATTTAATCTATGTTTGCTTTCATTTTTCTTATCTGTAAATGAGATTTATAATAGCACCTGCCTCTCAGGGTTATTATGAAGATCAACGTATATAATATTTGTAAAGTGTTTTGCAATATTTAAAATAATCTATAAATATATGTTAATTACTACTATTACTACTGCTACTGCTACTACTATTACTACTACTACTACTTTTTACACATTTTCTTGGTTAAAGAGTTTCTCCTCATTAGATTATAAACTAAGGATAAAGCAACAATAATTTAAAATCTTTCTTATCCTCTGCTCTAGCATAATATTTTGTATAAAGTAGACATTTAACAAATTTTTGCAAAATTGATTTTAATTAAATGATTCAAAACTTTAGCATCTTTACAATTGTTCCTAAAGTTGCTCAGGGTTTTTCTAGTAAGTTTTATTAATGTAACCTGGATTTGAAATAGTAAGTAAAATGGGGCAGCTAGGTAAAACAATACATAGAGTGCCTGTCCTGAAGTCAAGAAGACTTCATGAGTTAAAATCTGACATTAGCTATATGACCTTGACCAAGTCATTTAATCCTGTTTTCCTCAGTTCCTCATCTGTAAAATGGTTTGGAGAAAGAAATAGCAAAGTGCTCTAGTATCTTTGCCAAGAAAACCCCAAATGGGGTCATGAATAGTCCAGTATTAAAAAAGTAAAATGGAAACAATAGTGTTTAGAGATAGTAGGGACCAGAGAAATATAATTCAATCTCTGTATTTTATAGAAAAAGAAAATAAGAGATCTTAAAGGTTAAGTAGCTTGCCTGACGCCATACAGATAAAATAGCAAATCTGGGATTCAAAGTCTGGTCTCCAGATTCCAAATCCATCCCTATTTCTATTACCTTTTATGATTACTGAGCTTTGCAATCAATTATCACATTGGTCTCCCCACTTGCCACTCAGTTCAAACCCTAGACTCCATGGTGATTAGCATTACAGAAAATGGGTACAGTTTTAGTTTTAAACTAAATAAACTGCAGATAATTTTATGTTCTGAACAAAAACATAAACAGGTCTTAGAATTATAATGGAAAGACTGCATTAAAAACAGGTTTTATTTCGTTCCCTTATAACAAGTTTTGTCACAGAAAAAGTAGATTAATATTGTAACAGTTCATAGTAAATGGACATTAATGAATGCTAAATTATCACCAGATTTCTACAGAACTATATAGTATAGTGAACCTCACACTCAGAGTCCCCCATGATTAATGTTATTGTAATGAATACCAAAGAAATTAATAACCATTTGTCACTTACAAAAAAAAAGGTTGCCTATTAATTTCATGCCATATTTCGCTTCTCATTTGTCATGAAGGTGAGGTCCTAGAATTTTAATGCCTAATGTAAAGCATGAATTAAAGAGATGGCCTTGATAGACCTTTTCCACATTCTGCTCTTTGATCGGTTGGCCCCATAGACCTTTCCCTAGCAACATTTAGGACAGAAGCAGAGTAGGAAGATAATGTTAGGGGAGATTGAGGGAAAAGAAGAAAATATTTTAAAGCACACTTCCATAACTTACCCACTGAATTGGAAATTCAAATTTTTAGGCTATTCATTATCTTGACAAACATTGTAATGAGTGTTGAATATGGCACCTCATAAATCTATTCTCCTGACAAAGAATGTAATGAACATGATACAAATTCGAAGTGATCACTTTATGATCTAAAGACTAAAGAAAGCTAAAGTCCCTTCAGATATCACAACAATGCTCTTTTTCCATTGTGCTGAAAACTAAATGGAAAGTTTGCAACTTTTGAGACCTGGAGTGAGTGTGTGTGTGTGTGTGTGTGTGTGTGTGTGTGAGAGAGAGAGAGAGAGAGAGAGAGAGAGAGAGAGAGAGAGAGAGAGAGACGGAAAGAGGGAGGGGGAGACACAGAAGGGGGGGAGAGAGACAGAGAGAGAGAAAGAGAGAGACACACACACACACACACACAACATTGGGAGGAAGCATTCCTTCTGTGAGAGAAAGTGAGTCCCCTTCCTTCATTCCCATTATGTTGGTTCCTTGGAACCAAATCTTAAATGTATCTTGCAAATATGGTTATAAATATGGATAAAACTCAATTTGATACCATAGATCTAGGATCATGGATCTTAGAGTTTAGAGGGAACTAATAACTTTTTTTTTATTTAATAGCCTTTTATTTACAGGATATATGCATGGGTAACTTTACAGCATTAACAATTGCCAAACCTCTTGTTCCAATTTTTCACCTCTTACCCCCCCACCCCCTCCCCTAGATGGCAGGATGACCAGTAGATGTTAAATATATTAAAATATAAATTAGATACACAATAAGTATACATGACCAAAACGTTATTTTGCTGTACAAAAAGAATCAGACTCTGAAATATTGTACAATTAGCTTGTGAAGGAAATCAAAAATGCAGGTGGGCATAAATATAGGGAGTGGGAATTCAATGTAATGGTTTTTAGTCATCTCCCAGAGTTCTTTTTCTGGGCATAGCTAGTTCAGTTCATTACTGCTCCATTAGAAATGATTTGGTTGATCTCGTTGCTGAGGATGGCCTGATCCATCAGAACTGGTCATCATATAGTATTGTTGTTGAAGTATATAATGATCTCCTGGTCCTGCTCATTTCACTCAGCATCAGTTCGTGTAAGTCTCTCCAGGCCTTTCTGAAATTATCCTGTTGGTCATTTCTTACAGAACAGTAATATTCCATAATATTCATATACCACAATTTATTCAGCCATTCTCCAACTGATGGACATCCATTCAGTTTCCAGTTTTTTTTTTATTTAATAGCCTTTTATTTACAGGATATATACATGGGTAACTTTACAGCATTAACAATTGCCAAACCTCTTGTTCCAATTTTTCACCTCTTACCCCCCCACCCCCTCCCCTAGATGGCAGGATGACCAGTAGATGTTAAATATATTAAAATATAAATTAGATACACAATAAGTATACATGACCAAAACGTTATTTTGCTGTACAAAAAGAATCAGACTCTGAAATATTGTACAATTAGCTTGTGAAGGAAATCAAAAATGCAGGTGGGCATAAATATAGGGAGTGGGAATTCAATGTAATGGTTTTTAGTCATCTCCCAGAGTTCTTTTTTTGGGCATAGCTAGTTCAGTTCATTACTGCTCCATTAGAAATGATTTGGTTGATCTCGTTGCTGAGGATGGCCTGATCCATCAGAACTGGTCATCATATAGTATTGTTGTTGAAGTATATAATGATCTCCTGGTCCTGCTCATTTCACTCAGCATCAGTTCGTGTAAGTCTCTCCAGGCCTTTCTGAAATTATCCTGTTGGTCATTTCTTACAGAACAGTAATATTCCATA
The DNA here is from genome assembly GCF_902635505.1 of Sarcophilus harrisii. NCBI lineage: Eukaryota > Metazoa > Chordata > Mammalia > Dasyuromorphia > Dasyuridae > Sarcophilus > Sarcophilus harrisii. The sequence goes on along the minus strand of NC_045426.1, from coordinate 372,119,315 downwards.
ATATTCATATACCACAATTTATTCAGCCATTCTCCAACTGATGGACATCCATTCAGTTTCCAGTTTTTAGCTACTACAAAAAGGGCTGCCACAAACATTCGTGCACATACAGGTCCCTTTCCCTTCTTTATAATCTCTTTGGGATATAATCCTAGTAGTAACACTGCTGGATCAAAGGGTATGCACAGTTTGATAACTTTTTGAGCATAGTTCCAAACTACTCTCCAAAATGGTTGGATTCGGGGAACTAATAACTAAAAGTAGTTCAATGACCTCATTTTTTTCAGATGAGGAATCTAAAATTCAGAGAGAAAGAGTAATTGTCTGACATTACTGAGATAGTAAATAGAACTAGGCCTTGAATCCAGGTTTCAAGTTCAAGTCTAGAACTCTTTCTTCTCTACCATGTTTTCTCCATTTCCCTTCTTAAAAATACACATTCCCTCACCAGCCTATAATAGTAGCTAAAATTTCTACTACTAGAATTTCTTTGGGCTAAAGTAATTCTTTAGGTTTCTACAAGTGAAGTGCAAATACTTGCTGATAGTATAGGACATTGAAACATTGCCAGGTCTTTAGTATTTTTGCATGTTTTAATTTACTAGCTTCATTTACCACAGAATGAGAGTTTTGATCAGAATTCTGGAACACATAAAGTCCAGCAGTTAAATGCTAACCAGAAGGGCATAATCTTGGACTAGGAAGTTTGAGATTTTGAAATTAGGGATGGTGAATAAAGAAGAAAGAAGGTTTCAGTGTGCTAGAGGCAAACTTGTCCAGCTTTATAATTTTGCCAGAATCCATTCTATTCTATGAAGCACTAATATCATTCAGCTTTACCTTAGAACGAAATTTTAAAACATTCTTATCTTCCCTGATACTGTAGACAGTTGTACCTGCAGGGCAAATAGTAAGGATCAGGGTAGATGTGACCAGCTTGAATTTACATAAAAAGTAGGTCTAGGAATATTCTCCATTCAGAGAAGGGCTAGAAACACAAATCTTGGAATCTAGGACCAGGTGAATGATCTGTAGTAATGGATTATATCCAAGTAGAGGAGACCAGAGCAAAGTAACTAGTCAGAACCAGGCTTGAAAAGTAGAGTAAAAAAATGCCATATGTGTTAAAACAAATTATGGGTCATAAGTCACATAGTTAAGTAAGAACTGTGGGGTTATAAATATTAGAGAATGAAGCCTATGTAAATAGTTAAGAAAGAAGAAATCTGAAGTAATTGAAGGAGTAAGAAAAATAGTTCCAAGTCAATAAAAGTAAAGAAATTTTTTGATTTGGAATCAGCTTTTTAAATTTACTTAAGGGGTTTTAGATGATTTCTGTGAAATCAGACCAACATCTATGTAAAAATAAAATATAAATACCACAACAATGCACATGGAAAGAGAAACAGCAAAATATCTGCATAATCAGCTCAAATTGATTAGAAAATTGGTAGCACAAAAGATAGCGTCTCTCTCTCTCTCTCTCTCTCTCTCTATATATATATATATATATATAAAATTGAAAAAATATAAGAATATATATATATTACATATATATATATATATATAAACAAGCCAGCATCCTCTGATAGGAAAATTAAAAAAAAATTAAGAATTCCCCATTGACAGGGGAATGATTAAAGAACTTATGTATGTAATGGAATATTAGTGAACTATAAGAAAGGATGAATATTATAAATCGGGGGAGGCATGAAATGACATTTTAAAAGATTCAATGAAAGGAAAGGAGAACTATGAAACTATTATACACAATAACTACAACAATGCAAATGGAAAGAATAACAGCAAAACAATTGAAAATAAATAACCATAAAGTATTTTTAAAATCTTGGTTCCAAAAAAAGATATGGATTTTATTATTATTTTTTTGCCACTGTAAAGTCAGATATTTTCTGTCTCTTCATAAAATTCCTCACTTTCTTTGCAGAGATGAGGGATGATGGGAAAGTAATACTAAGCAGAAAATGAGGTGTTAAATTTTTTAAAATATGGTTGTTAATTTAAGATGTACTCCCTTAACTTTTTTTGTTATAAAGAAATATTTTCTGAAAGGGCTTAGGGATGGAAATGTAAGTAATCTAAAAACAAAAGCTATCGATAAATTTTTTTAAAGATTCTATGAAAATATAACATTTGAGTGGTGATTAAAATTCTGTCTTACTATGAAGGATCTGTAATTCAATAGTGTAGGTAGACATTCCCTATACTAGTGAAACAATTTATACTTCATAAACTGCTGTGGCCAAAAAATTCATCCCCTGATGGCCAGGTGATAAATTACTCTACACTTAGGTAGGCTGGTATTTGGATGACAGACACATAGTCCATCACTAAGTCTGCATTTAAAGTCTTTCCAGAATTTGTTCTCTGCTGGCAATAGAAATCTATGATGGGAATCAGAGTAGGACTAGGATAGAGTAATGAGAACACATTGTTTTTATTTGCATATTTTACTTTACCTGATGTATGTGTCTTTATCATAATTTATCCTCTGCACAGATTAAGATGCATCTGCTTGTCCTCAGTGTACTGGAATGAAATTGGTAGTCTTTTATATGCAATATTCTTAAAATTGCTGTGTTTTATGGTCACCATTGATAATGCAGCTCACATTTCAATGAGATTCAAAAAGCTATTCCACTGTCCAGTTATATTCCATACTTTTATTACACTATAATTCTACTCAAAAGTCAGTATGGTGTACATTCTGACTTCATGTCAGGAGGACCAATGTACTTTTAAAGGATTGAATATTTAAGGGTAGATTTTATTATTATTGTTTTTTGCCACTGTACAGTCAGATATTTTCTGTCTCTTCATAAAATTCTTCTACTTATAAGGGAACCCCTAATAACAAGATATAGACCAAGAATCATTAACTGTAGCACTGTATATATGTCTTTACTGAGAGATCAGAAAAGCAAAAGGTGGAAAATAATTTTTCATGCCTGTCCTCACAGGACAGCAAAACAGAGATATGTAAAAGAATAGTATGTTAGAAGCTTAATAAAGGAATTATTAAATATATGCCAAAGAACATTGATCTTAAGTAAATTATGAATAAGTGAATTATTTTTATAATCCACTAGAAACTGTTTCATTTCAGCAACAAAAATATTCCTATTTCACCGTAGAAACATAAACATAAAAATTGTCCCTAGCTAGTTACTGGAAAGTGAATTGAGTTCCATTCAATTCCTGGTATCATAAGAAATGGTTTTTCTCAGGTCACACTCACTTGCTCCCTAGAAGCCTCCATTCAAAGAGTTTTCCATCAAGGCAAAAGCTTTATCACATCCCTGGATTGCTTAAAGAAATACTAATGCAAGCAATGAATAACTAATATCTTGGATTTCATCTGAATTCAATTCTAATGCCAGAACCATTATAAAGCAACTCCCAGAAAAGTGTGAAAGCATATTGAGGCCAGGCAAGGGAAAAACAAAAAAAAATGAACTAACAAAAATTTGAGTCCTATACCGCTTCACATAATTTCAGTACAGAAAATGATAACAATCAGAACTGGTAACTTAGCAGCTACCATTTATATGGAACTTTGGGATGACATGTATTTTAACTGCACAGATTTCTTGGTCAGAGAGTACTACTGTAAGGTAAACCTTCCCTTTATTTTGTGTTTCAATGGACTATTTTTATCTGAGGGAGGGGGCAGTGAAAATATAGAAATGTAGAATTTTATAACAGGTATGGACTCCAAAAGGGGGAAGTCAAGGCCATTTGCCATTAACTTTCTCTTCTTTCTTCTACTTTCTCTTATCTCATAATCACTCATACGCCTTCTGTCAATGTCTTAGGTGGTCTTTGCCTTCTCTTACTTATCTGATCCCTCCTTTCCTGTGTCCTCATCCAAGTCATGTCCTATAACTGTAGGTGTCCTACCCAGTTCTGCTCTCAGCCTTCTCTTCTCCATCTATACTAATTCACTTGGTAATCTAAGTCTCTCTCATGGATTTAATCACCATCTCTAGGCTGATGATTTTCAAATCTATCCATCTTGCTCAAACCCTCTACTAGCTTCCAATTATACATATCCAACTGCCTTTAGGAATCTTGAACTAGATATTCAATAGGTGATTAAACTCAATATGTCTAGAATAGAACTCATTATCTTGCCCACTAAACCTTTCCCCATTATGTTCCTAGTCCCTCAAAATTCACAATCTGGGCGTTATCCTTTACTCTGAACTCTCTCTCTTCCTTATCCAATCTGAGCTAAGGCCTGTTATTTTACATTCACAATATTTCTTGAATAGTCCCCCTTCTCTCTTGTGACATCGCTACCAAATTAGTATGGAAGGTTCCCATTACCTCACACCTGGTTATTGCAAATCACTTACAATGGGCCATGTTCCTAAAGTTCAGATATGACCATATCATCTTTCTATTGAATAAACTTCAGTCACTATAATAGTATATATTAATTAATGATAATAATAATTGTGTCAAATAATGAATCTTAGATAAGGGTATATTATCCAGTTTATACAGGAAGCTAATAAATACAGATCAAGAACCATTCCCCAATTAATAAATAGTCAAAAAATGTGAACAGTTCAAAAAGAGACTTTAAAATTAAAATTTGTTCTAAATCATTATCAAGGAAATACAAATATATGTAATTAATATATAATATTAATATTATATAAAATATAAACATAAAATCCTTTTGTACAAAAAGCTCTTCATAACTTGCCTCTCCTATCTTGTTATCTTGCTAACACCCTACAGTACTTTTTGAGCCAATAACACTGGCCTCCTTGCTGTTCCTGGTACATAACATTCTCATCTCTAGGCATTCTCTCTGGCTATTCCATGTGCCCAGAATCATCCTGGCTACTTATATAGCTTATAGCTACTTCCTGGCTTCCCTGGCTTTCTTTAAGTCCCAGATAGTCTTTTATAGGGAACTTTTCTTAGGTGTTCTTAATTCTAATGAATTCCCTCTTTTAATTCTCTCAGTAATTAATTTAATTTGAATTCCCTATTTATCCTGCATACAGCTTGTTTATTGTTTTTGTTGTCTTCTTGATTAGATTGTGAATTTCTTGAAGATAGACTGCTTTTTGCCTCTTTCTATATCTCTAAGATTTAGCACAGTATTTACCATATAGAAAGTACTTAATAAATGTTTGTTGACTGGTTGGAATTATATTATCATAATTATGATATGTTATAAATAATATATATATATATATAATAGAAGCATAAAATATGTTAGCTATTTTATAATTAGTAGTCATTGTTTTTGTTTTTAATTCTTTGCTATTAGTGCTACTATGAATATTTCTACTTTGTTTTATATGGAATAGATACTGGAAATGAAATCTTTTAAGTTAAAAAGTATAGATATTTTGATCACATTTTGAATATAATTCCAAATTCCTTACCAGAATAGAGAAGTTCACAGGTATGTCAATGGTATATCAATTGGCCTGTTTTTCTATTAATCCTCCAACACTGAATTTTCTCACTATTGTCATCTTTGTTGAGTTTCTGTATATGAAATGAAACCTCATTTGAATATGTACCATTTGAAATGCAAAATGATATGTACTTCCTTGATAACAGTGATTTAGAACAAATTTTCACTTGGTTGTTAATTTTAAAGTCTCTTTTTGAACTGTTCACCTTGTTTGACTACTTATTCATTGGGGAATGGTTCTTGATCTTCTATATTTTTATTAGCTTCCTGTATAAACTGGATAAAATACACTTATCCAAGATCTATTATTTGACACAAGCCTTTCCCCCAATCAACACACTCCATTCTTATATTTACTGCATTGTTTTTATCTGGCTAAAATCTTTTTCAGATTAATGTGATCAAAACTGTCTATTAATTTTCCCCTTTATTTTATCTATCTCAGTTTAGTTAAGAACTTTCAATTATAATTATGAAAGGGACTTCTATTTTTTATGTGTATGTATTAGCATATATGTTCTCGTATCCATTTTAAATTTATTGTGATATGTGATATTAGATACTTATAACACTTTTCAAAGGAGTAGAAACTCTGCTTTAAAATTAAGCAGCTTTGTACTTTGTTTTTCTGACTAAAGAAATCTCATGTCTCCATTATTTTAAAATATAAGGTACTGTCTTAAAAACCCTATAAAGCAGGGCAATACTGAATTTTTGAAAATATGGATACATATTTATTCTACCAGCTTGAGCCAGACTGAGGAATCAGTATGGACAAGTTTGGCCCCGTTCTAAATTTTTTTTTTTCTGAATTGTTCATCTATCCATAATACCTAGATGCCCAACTATTTGTTTTTTTTTTTTTGCCCTTTACTTTTAATTTTTTCTGACAATAGACATCAGAACTTGACTTTTCATTCTTTCACTCAGCTCTCTATTGACGTTGTACTCAATTATTTCCTCTTTTACATCTTGGTTTAGCTACATTTGGCACTTGATTAATTTCTTCACAGGAAACATTAACTACAAGACTCAGGTGAATTTTTTTCTGAGTTATTACTTTCCTAGTTCCTTGTAATGTCATTCTTTTTTCATGTGTCTTTGTCCTTTTCCTTAAGCTCCTGAAGATTCCTCATTTTTATTTGCCTGCATTGTAGACTTTCTATTTATTTTGTTTTTTATTGCTTATTTCCTTCTTGTTCTTATCTTCTTATAGAACATCTAACACACTGCATAACTATCCTCATCTTTCACCTAAAAATTATTGAATGATACATTTGCTTTTATATTATAGTCATTCCTCAGTATATCTGCCTCCAATTATCACCATAAGAACTTTCTTTTAATTAAGAAAAACAGTTAAGCAAAACAGCTAATGCAGTAACCACATTAGACAGTATATGCAACATTCCACATCTACAGTCCCCATCTTTCTCCCAAAAGGAAGGGAGTTGTGTTCACTTCACTTGTACCAGAATTAGCAATGTAAATATTTAGGTCTATTTAATGTTTTTTTCTTTATGTTATTAATCATTGTGTATATTATATTCTTGATTCTTTTTAATTCATTCTATATTAATTCATATGTCTTCCCTTGTTTCTCTGATTTCCTCATAAACATTATTTCTTGCATATTGGCTCAAATATTCAAGTCACATATATTCCTAGTAGTTTTAAAATGTGCTCATTATATAGTCTGGAAAGCCAAAATCTGATAAGAAAACTACAAACAACACAGTAGCTGCAGATAAGATATTTAACTACTCCTCAATTGATGGGCACCCACATTATTTCTGGTTGTCTTTTATTTTTTGTTTTTAGCTACCATAAATATTCTTGGAATACATGGGACTTTTCTGTTTTTTTTAAAACCACCTTTTGATAAAAGATTATTATTATTATTATTAGCTACTATTTATAGAGCACTTTTAGGTTTGAAATGCTCATTATAAATATGTTTAGTTGTGGGCTCTCTGAATCCAAAGGAATGAATAATTTAGTGATTTTTCTTGCCTGATCATGTATTATTATTATTTTCTAGTGTGATTAGACTAGTTCAATCTCTATCAACGATGCTTTAGTGCTCTTGTCTTCTGGTAACCTTTCCAAAATTGACTGTTTCCATCTTTTATCATCATTATCAATTTCCTGGTAGTAAGGGGAAACCACAGAATTGTTCTAATTTGCATTTACTCTATTAGTAAAAATCTGAAGCAGTCTTTCATATGATTGCTGATCATTTATTCAAGTTGTCTTTTAAAAACTGTTTGCCCAATATCCTTTTACCACTCTTGGTAATCTTAGCTTTTATAGAATACCCTTCCCTCCTCTTACTCAGTTGTCCAGAGCCCCTTGCTAACACTTTACCCTTGAGCTCCACAGTGAAGTTGCCTTTATCTGCCACTGCTGCCCATCACTAGGACTAAAGTATTTTGCTTCAGGCTTAATAACTTGTCTTTGAATCCTGCATTTCCTTTTCTGCTTGGTCTTTGGAATCTGACTTTTGAATTCTGGATCCTACCCTACAACCTTCACCTGGAATAACCTTATACCAGTGAGTTGAAAAGGAGGGTCAGAGTCTTCCCTTTGATGTGCTGATTCTCAGCAGTAAACTGGAATGTCTAATGCACTTTCCACCCGGGGCAGCTCAGCCTGTTACGCTCTCCATATTCAACCAAAGGGCCTTTGAGACCTTCAGCTCAAATATTCAAGTCACATATATTCCTAGTAGTTTTAAAATGTGCTCATTATCTAGTCTGGAAAGCCAAAATCTGATAAGGAAACTACAGAGTGACATTTAAGCAACACAGTAGCTGCAGGGACATGCTTTGAAAGATGGCTGCACTGATTGTCTACTAAGGAATATTTTATGTTCCCCACTATGTGATGGGGCACTTTCCTCTAGGGATAAATCCACAAATGAGTGACCCAGGGATTACAGACCTGAGGTTTTGTAATTCTGGTAAATGATTTATAATTTGCCTACTTCCCAGGGTGCTTGCAAATAAAGTATCAAATTCCTGCAGATGCTTACCCATTGAATTGGGTTAGGATCAGTCTAAAATCTGCACTGAAAGGGTGGAGAAGTACATCCCTTTTTGGACCATAGAATCAATTTGTGAAATGTTGACACAAATGATTGGTATGTAATATAGGCACAGGCCTGCAGTTAGAAGGTTTTAAAAATTAGATGAATGGACAGTGTATTTGCAATACATTTTTGGCTTCCTGTAGCATTCCCTAAGATGGCTTCATGAATATTTGAAAATGAAAATTTGCAAAACCAAAAATTAGGAAGGTTTCCTGTAATGTGACATTACATTTGCCAACACAGAAACAGATGGAGCCTGGGTTAATACATTATATAAACGCACTTTCAGGTCAAATACTTTGTTTCTGTGTCTTGTAATGGTAAAGTGCCAAGCAACAGAAGAAAGATGGGAATCCTGGGTGGTGAGCATAATTAGAATGTAATCTGGCTCAATGTGGACAGCTTTGTGGGAGGTGAGAGAGAGACAAATGAGGAAAACAGAGGAAATAACTGGTAAAGATAGAAAAATATGTTTACTCATTTATTTAAGATATATATCTCATTTACAAAAAGGATTTGAGGTATAACACTAAAATATCAAAAAGTTATCAAAAATAAAAACAGAGCAAAGTACAGTGTAACTGGTCCATCAAAATGTGAAATGCATTCTCGTGGAGTTTACATTCTATCAGAGAAATCTCACACCCTCCTGGGAAGGAATTGTTTAAGTCCTGGGTATGGCATGCTACCTGATTTAAAAGGAGCAGGATAACAGTTGTTGCCAGACACTTAGAATAGAATAATTCTTAGTTCATATCCAACCCCTTTATTTTACAAATGAGGAAACTGAGGTCTGTAAAGTTTAAGTGACTTATTCAAGGTCATAGAGATGGTTGAGAACTTGAACCAGGTAAAGTGCTCTTTCCACTAGCCTCAATGTCAGCTAAACCCTGGATTTAGCTTTGAATGTACTGGCAGGAAAGGAAAGGGCAGAAAATCTTTGGATTGCTTAAGACATATTGTGTGATATAGAGACATACATGTTGATCTGGGGAGATAAATGTGTTTCTGAAACTGAATTGTACCAGGAATTTGTCATGTGGGTCTTTGTATAAATTATATGTTACCCAAAATTTCCTTTAACCACACTTCTTCAGAAGAATCAGGAATATTCTTTCAGATCTTTTTTATATTGACCTATAAAAGCAAATCTGAACTCCACAAGGTCATTTCTGTGAGGAACCTGTGATCATATGATTCAGGTTGCATTCAGGGATGCTTTCTAATAATATTACTTAATTTACAGATAAAGTGGAGAGGACTCAGAGCAAAAAAATAGTCAACATGTCCATTAGGTTGTTTCTCTCAAATACCAGCTGTCTCAAGTGAGTCTTTGGCAAGGGGGATGCTATTCTCTGATGAGTGTCTGAAGTGCTAATATTCTGTGTTGTTGATTAATACCAGATGTACTGAAGGCAGGGTTGACAATCTGTTGTGAAAGTTTAAGAGCCTTATTTATGCCATTATCCAAAAAGAAGTTCCTTTTCCTTCTGCACAGAAAAGATGGGAACAGAACTGAGGCAATATCTTTTGTGCCCTGGTCTCTCTGAGTCACTTTTGTTTTGTTTTATTCCATATTTTGCAAAAGTTGTCTCTCCAACTATGATTTTTAAAAGTATTTTCTTTTTTCCTCTTTTTCTTTCTTTTTAAATATGTCACCTTTTATATTTAGGTAACTTAAAACTTGTTGTGTGTGATATAGCACTGAAGATATTCTAAACATAATTTCTGCCAAACTACTTTTCAGTACCCTGCTACAGTCTTGAATAGAATCTTTAACCCTGGAGAATTTGTGTTTTAGAGTTTTTCTAATTGTAAGTTATTATGTTTGATTGTTTCTAAGTTCTACTTAGTAAATCTGTTCTATTGATCAACTTTTTTATTTTTAATATGAACCAGATAATTTTAATTATTATTGTTTTGTACTCTATTTTGAGATCTGGTACCACTAAGCCCCTTTCATCCCTATTTTTATCATTATTTCCCTTGATGTCCTGATCTTTTGTTCCTCTAAACCAGGAGTTTATCATTTATTTTATGTCATGGACTCTTTTGTCAGTTCGATGTAACCTAATGATCCTTTCTCAGAATGTGTTTAACTGTAGAAAATGAAATACATATGGTTAATCAATTAGTCAATGAATATTTATTGAGTACGTATTATGTTCTAGGCACTGTGCAAAGAATTGGGGATACCAAAAGAAGCAAAAGATAGCTTTTGCCCTGAAAGAGCTTACAATTTAATAGGGGAGACAACATGTAAATAAATATATTCAAATCAAGCTATCTATATAGGAATAGGAAAACATTAACAAAGGTAAGGTTATACATAGGACAAATACTAAATCATTAACAGGGGAAAGTACTGGAATTAAGAGGGGTTAGGAAAGGCTTCCTGTAGAAGGTGGGATTTTAGTTGGGACTTAAGGAAGCTAAGGAGGTCAGTAATAAGAATGGAGGAGGGAGGACATTCCAGGAATAGAGAACAATCAGATAAAATGGCTTGAACCAAGAAATAGAATATCTTGCTTTTGGAACAACCAGAAAGCCAATGTCCCTACATTAAAGAGTTAATATTGGGGAACAATATTTAATAAGACTGGAAAGGTAGAAGGGAGTTAGGTTAAGAAACCCTTTGAATACCACATATATTATGTTGTATTTTCTCCTAGAAGCAGCAGGAAGACACTGGACTTTATTGAGTAGAGGTTGGGGACAAGCTAAAGAATGGTGTGATTGGACCTACACTTTATAAAAATAACTTTAGTGGATGAGTGGAATATGGAAAGACTTGAGGCTAGAAGATCTAGGCTACTCCAATAATCTAAGAATGAGGTGATGAAGGTCTAAACTAGAATGATGGCAATGCCAGAGGAAAGGGAAGAACATACTGCAGAGCTGTTGCATAGATGAAATCAGCAGGTTTTGGCAACAGCTTAGATGTGAGGATGGGAGATATTGAGGAATCCAGGATGACTACTAGGTTGTAAACCTGAGATACTGGGAAGATGCTGCTGCCCTTTACAATAATAGAGAAGGTCAATTTTAGACATAAGTCAATTTGAGATATCTACTTGATATATAGTTTGAGATGTATAAAAGGTGGTTGGAGATGCATGATTGCAAAGAGATTGAATCAGAAAAGGTAATGAAATCCATGAGAGCTGAAAAGATTACCAGATGAAATAGTATAGAGGGGAAAAAGAAGAGGACCCAAGATAGAAAAACCTTAGGTTAGAGAGCGTGAAACCAATTATAGGGAAATATATGTTATCTATCTATATTTGATAGATATATATTGAGTATCTTTTTGAGTATATATGAATATATATTTAAGTATATATAATATATTTAAGATGTATAATATATAAACTTATATTTGAGTATATATAATATACAATATAATTATCTGTTATATATTAATATACAATCTAATATAACATAATGTACAATTTTATATTTGAGCATTTATAATATACATAATATATAATTATATTATATGTTACATATACATTATACATTAATATATACTTAATATGTAATATAGTATATAAACTTATATTTAAGTATATACAATGTATATATAACATAATATTATTATATTATATATACATCTATGATGCATATATAATATATGAAATTATATTTGAGTATATATAATGAAAAAATATGCAGATAAATATATATATAAAAATATATGTGCGTATGTTTGTCTATCTAGTTATCAATTTTTATTTCCATGGACTCCAGATTAAGAATTCTTTCTTTAGAGAAAATTTGTTATTTTTGACAAGTTTAATTAACTTCTTGGTAGTTTGAAATGGCATTAAATCTAGAAATTGCTTTATGTCACATCATCATTTTTAATATTTTAGCATGTCAAACCTTAAACAGTGAAAATCTCTCCAAATATGTAAAGATAAAAAAGTATTTTTTAAACTTGTATGCACATAAATATTGAATATGTCTTGGTAGGCAAACTCCAAAATATTTTGCTTTTTGCACTTTGTAATAATTTTTAGTAGAATTCTTTTTCCTGTTTTCTTTTTCTAATTTCTGTTTATGCTATACAAAAGGATAATGCTTTGTTTATTTTATTTTGTCCTTATTTTGTCCCAGGAGGATAAGACTCCTGGGGGAGATAGGAAGCAGAATATTCTAGGAAAGTCAAATCAGCACTACAGTTTGACCCCAGTCTCCCCTCATTCCATTCCAATCCATTCTATATAGAGTTGTCAATTGATTTTTCTAGTGTGAAGATCTGATTTTGTCATCCCTCTATTCAATAAACCTGTTGATTTCATCTATGCAACAATAATAAAGTTTTTTAAATTAATTCTTTGAACTTCTTTAAGTAAACCAGTACAAAATCTTTAAAGTTATATTATTCTTCCTTCTCTGTGCTTATACTTGTTCCTTCAATCTCTTTTTCTTGTCTTGTTGTTACAACTAGCATTTCAACAACTATAGCAAATGTTTTGTGGGACACTAAACATTCTTGCTCTATTCCCAATCTTATTTGAATGTCTATAAATACTACTTAAGTACATATAAAGCAGGTTCTTACTTTGGGATATCATTGTTGCATTAGGGAAAATTTCATATATTTTTATACTTTCTAGGTTTCAGCTTTTTCTGAAGCTATTTACATGTTATGTGATTTTTGTTGTTTTTATTGTTGTTAGTGATATAGTCAGTATGTTAGTATCTGTCTTTTATGAATCCAATCTAAACATAATAAGTGATTTTAAATATATTGCCATAGCTTATTTGCTATTATGGAATTTATTATTTTTACATCAATATTCATTAATGATATTAGTCAGTGATTTTCTTTTGCTGTCTTTTACTGGTTTGGCTATCAGGATCATATTTATCTTACTAGAGTGTGGGAAACTTTTTAAAATTGCCATTTTTTTTTTTTTTTTGTAATTTGATTTTCTTTATCCCAACCCTGAGCCACAATCATTGTTAGTTAATTCTTTTCTTTTTAATTGGTCTAAAAAGAATTCTTAGCTTCATCATTCCACTAGCCTTGAATTGTTTTCATTTTTACTTGTACATTTGTTTGGGGAATATTAATATCTGTGTTTTAGCCTCAATGATTGACACTTCCTCTTTCTTGTTTACTGCTGAAAAATTTCCTTTATGGAAAGTGTAACTTCATTCCCTAAACTTTGGTATGCTTTTTCACTGTAGAGAAGGAGCTGGCAGTCTCCACCATCTGCCAACTATGACAGGGCAGGCAAGTCAATATATCTGAGACAATAAGACTCCTGGGGGAGATAGGAAACAGAATATTCTAGGAAAGTCAAATCAGCACTACAGTTTGACCCCAGTCTCCCCTCATTCCATTCCAATCCATTCTATATAGAGTTGTCAATTGATTTTTCTAGTGTGAAGATCTGATGTTGTCATCCCTCTATTCAATAAATCTAAATAGTTTTCTATTACCAATTTGATCAAATATCCAGTTTTTTGTTGGATGTTTAGAGCTTGCCATATAGCTGTTCCCTTTTTTCCCAATATTTTTGTGCTTTATTCCCTTTCATGTACTTAATGGTCTAGTTATAGGGGCCTATTTGCTGTTTCCCACACAGGATGCTTCATCTCCTACCTCTATGCCTTCTAAATACCTGCCTTCTATACTAGAAAACTCCCCTTCCTCACTTATGCTTCTTAGATGGCTTCCTTCAAGAGTCAGGGCAAGTGTGAACTTCAATTTGATTCCTTTCAATTTTCCCATCTTCTGCTGCCTTTTAATCTAAACTTACTTTATATCTACTTAGAATGTGTCTTGTATTTATAGATTTATAGGCATATTTTCTCCTCCATTCAAATACAAGTTTCTTGAAGGTAGAGGAGAGTATTTTTACTTTTTGTTTGTACTTAGTACTGAGCACAGTTCTGGGAACATAGGAAACCCTGTTACTTGCTTGTTTGACTGAGTCTCCTCCCACATTTTTCCTCAAGTGCTCTAATTTTACATCTTATCTTTTTTTCATATTTACCCTCATTTCTTTTTATAGAACCTCCATCCACTCATGGAGATCCAGAGTTCTATTAATACACAGTTATTTATTCTATAAGGCATTAAAACACTCATTTATTTATCCTCTTCACTATGGATATCTAATTTAGGTGCCCTTTTCTTCTCCCTTACCCTGAAATTTCTGAAATTAATGCCATGCTAATCTCATGATACATGGTGGAATATAGGACTGCTAGTAGTTAAGCAGTATCAAGTTCAATGGTGATCCAACCAGAAAAATCAGTATGATCAGCTGATGGTATCATATCTACCCATTCTTCTCTATGTAGTTCTGGATGGAGTTCAGGATTAGAGTAGAGACTTATCAAGGCAATTCTGGCTTCTAGAGAGAAGTTTTCTGGATTTTACGAGAGTGATCCAGAAGAGTGATTATTTCTTTTCTATCTTGGGCCATTTGAAATGAGTAAATTCAATATAATCCACGAGAAAATGATATAGAACCAGACTTCTTGAATAATATTTTATCTACTCATCTGTTTATCTGTTGTTTCCTTCAATGGAATATAAGCTGATTGATGACAGGGACTAATTTTTATTTTTGTATTTTAGTATCTAGCACACATAGTAAGTGATTAATTTATGTTTGTGAATTGAATTACTATTTGACTTGGACCCATTTTCTCTGATTTCTACTCCATTGCTCTTTTTAGTACAACACTCTGAGGCTCTATTGTGCTCCTTCTGAGGCCTTTCTCATTTCAAGGGGCCATCCTTGATAGTATTTCTGAAATTCATTGCTCTAGTCTGCTATCTGTGCAATAAAATTGCTATATAAAATATTTGCTCAACTTTCAAAGCACACAATCCTAGTTGAGATGTAAGCATCTTTATGGAGAACCATTTCTGTAACCTACAATTAGTGGTGGTTAATGAGTTATCTTAAAGGTTTTATGAGCACTTTCTTTTCTTTTCTTTTTTTTTGCAGGGTAGCCTTTCCTTCTTTTTCTCCATTTAAAAGGCTTTTCTCATGTGAACTACATTCATTAATATAAAGGCCACTTTCACTTTCCACAGCTGGTTTGCTTTTATTGTTTTTATTGCAGTTTAATAGGGAGAAGAATGGCACAACAAACAGAGCTGAGGGAAACGGAGCCTGGACAGCCCCTTCTGCTATTTATTTTTTTATTTTTATTGACCTATTGATGCATTTGCTACCATGCTTGGCTCAAACCCTAATGAAGACCATAAATGTATAAGCAGGTCCCAAAATAGAAAAGCTGAAAATGAGAGTGAGTTACTGTTCTCTAGGTTAAGATTGATTCTGCCAAATTATGATTAAATTAATAGAATTAATATTAAAACAAATAGTGAGAATGCAGCAAAATTATTATTTTTCTACCACTATTGGGAAATAAAACATTCTAAATACTATAATTTCCAAATAATAGAAACATCTTTTAGTAAAATTTCTTTTAAATTATTTAACCTTTTGAATGGAAATCTTTCTAAAACATATTATATACTCTTGTCTTCTTTTATAAAACACATGCTGAATGTAATATTAATTTTTTTGATTACTGTCATAAGCATGATGCAATGGGAAAAGTGCTGGATTTGGAGTCAGAGGACCTAGGTTCAATTACTGTCTTAGTCATTTACTATATATGGACTATCTTGATTGGGGCCTTAATCTCTCTGGGTCTTACTTTCTCCATTTATGAAATGAAGAAGTTGGACTAGATAACTTCTAATGTTCTTGTTAGCTTTAAATTTAAGACTCTATTACATCCATGAGGTTTAGTGCTTGCATATCCATTTTGACTGCTTAATGCCTTTTTTTGGCCTAATATTGTTATCTGTTAGATTTTTCTGGGGAGAGGGGTGAAGAGCATGTGGGCACAGAAACAGCAAGCCAGCCTAGCTAAAGTCCCCAAAGAGTCCTGAAAGAGAGAGAGAATTTGTTTTGTGACAGGAAGATCAAAGTATTGGTATTAATTTTTCCTTTCAGGCTATGATGAAGACTCAATAAGATCCCCAAGAACGGCAGAAATTCTCAAGATACTCTTTTCTGGCTTATCCTCCACTGTCATAATCCAGGAAATACCCCCTGTGAAGGAGCTCACCATCTATACCATCGCCAACATTAATTGCCAACTAAATGCCCCAGTTAAGAAGGCAACCCTAAAACTCCTGGGAATTACTGTACCTCAGACAATATCTGCTTGTAGCTCACTTTCCCTGTCCCCCACCCCAACTAACCAGAGGAGCAACCAAATCCTTGATGACATAGAAAGGGAAGTTTTTAACCACCAAAGATCTTTGCACAATCACATTGTTCAATATAGGAAACTGATATGATTTTATTAATAGAATGCCATTAAAGAATATACATTACAACCTGTCTTGCTTCATTGTATGATTCCATCTAACTTGTAGCTGAAAAGAATTACCTCAGTGCATCATCCTTTTTTATAATCATAAATTATTATAACAGTTTATTATAGTTCTGTCCAATAGTAAGTTATTTGAGAAAATTATTTTTATCTTATAGAAACGGAAATTGAATCATTGAGGTTATGATTCTTTCAAGTTCACCTGGCAAATAAATAGTATATCTGAGTTTTGAACTCAAGACTTCAAATTTCAAATAATTGTATTCTTTTCACTATGCAAAGCTCCCTCTTTTTTGTTCAGTGCCAAAAGAATAAAGCTTTCATTTGCTTTGACTCTGGAAAATGGTGTTTTTTCTTGACAGCTACAGTGAATGACTAATAGAAATGCTGGGGGAGTCTATTATTTTTTGCCAATCTTTGTTCATGTTTGGATGGAAATATTTGCAAATACACCAACTCTCAACTGGTTTCATTAGATGGAGAGGAGTGGAGATATAGATAGTAAAAGATAGCTAATAAACATGTAGCTATAGAAGGTAATCTGTTTTTGCCTCTCTCTTTCTCAGCTTGAAGCAGGACTGATGGTCCAGGGTGAAACATACTTCTATTCACAGCACTCCTGCCTATCTGCTTTGGTGGCATTTGTGGAGCAGCTGTTTCTGATACTGGTGAAGATGATGGATCTTGTCTCTATAACTAGTTTTTCCCTCAATACTGTCTGAAGGGGCTGACCTGAAAGCACGGGTAGTTTGATGGAACTGCTACTCCCAAGGCGCTTGGATTTTGTTCACTAGGATGTCTCCATTAGGATCTAAGAGAAGGTGCTAATTAGGGCGATGATGATGATGGATGATAGTTTGATTTGCCTGGCTCATGCTACCTTCTGGGTCTCCCTCAGGATCCCTTGTTTCTATTAGGCTGGATTGATTACTCTGTGAATGGCAAATGGTCTTCATTTGGGAGAAGAGGGACTGAATCCTTCTCCATAGGAACCACTTATGTGCAGGATTGTGAAATCTGGGGTGGATGCAGGACTGGTAATCTTGATGATGGTTGTAGGGGAGGGCCATTTTGCTACAACCACTCTCAGGACTCCTTGTTTATCTGCTTGTTGGTTCATCCTCTCTTTCTCTCTCTCTGGCTCCCTGTCTCGGTCTCTGTTTCTGTCTCTATGTCTCTGTCTCTCTCTCTGTCTCTCTCTCTGTCTCTCTCTCTCTGTCTCTCTCTCTCTCTCTCTCTCTCTCTCTCTCTCTCTCTCTCTCTCTCTCTTTCTCTCTCTCTCTCTCTCTGTCTCTCTCTCTCTTTCTGTCTCTCTCTGTCTCTATTTCTGTTTCTATCTCTGTCTCTCCCTCTCCCCTCACCCTACATCTCTCTCTTTTTCTCTCTGTCTCTTTTTCTGGCTCTGGCTCTTTCTCTCTGTCTGTCTGTCTGTCTCTTTCTGAGTGCGTATGTGTGTGTGTCTCTCTCCCCTCCCCTTCTCTGTTTCTGTCTGTCTATGTCTCTGTCTCTATCTCTGTGTCTCTTTGTCTCCTTCCCTCCCTTCCTCCTCCTCTTTCTCCTCCTCTTCCTTCTCTTCTTTCTCTTCTTCCTCCTCCTCCTCCTTTTCCTCCTCCTCCTTGTTCTTGTTCTTCTTCTTCTTTCTTCTTGTTCTTGTTCTTCTTCCTTCTTCTTCTTCTTCTTCTTCTTCTTCTTTCTTCTTCTCTCTCTCTCCCTGCCTCCTTCTCTCCATGTAAAGTTAATCTAGGTTCAAAATGCATTCAACATTGTGTGTGTGTGTGTATGTTCAATTCTAATATTTTGAACTACAATGCTACATTGCCACCTGCCTAATGGACATCTTCATCTGGATATCATTAGCATCTCTAACTAAGCATATCCAAAAGAGAATTTATAAACCTCCCCTTCTACAAACTTACCTTCCTATACACCATCATTTTCATAATGTAAACTTATAACCTCACAATTATGCTTGACAATTCCATCTCCTTTTATTGCTTACATCCAAGCAGTTAAATCCTGTTGATTCTACTTTCATAACAACTTTTTTATTTGTTCCCTTTTTTCTACTTACATGACCAACACACTAGTACCAGGGGTCCTCAAACTTTTTAAATAGGGGGCCAGATTCTGCTAAAAAGTTATTAGAAATAATCCACAACTTTAGCAAAGTTGCTGGTTATAAAATAAACCCACATAAGTCATCAGCATTCTTATATATCACTAACAAAATCCAACAGAGTTACAAAGAGAAATTCCATTTAAAGTAACTACTGATAATATAAAATATTTAGGAATCTATCTGCCAAGGGAAAATCAGAAACTTTATGAGCAAAATTACAGACCACTTTTCACACAAATTAAGTCTGATCTAACCAATTGGAAAAATATTAAATGCTCTTGGATAGGGCGAGCAAATATAATAAAGATGACAATATTACCTAAACTAATCTATTTATTTAGCGCTATACCAATCAGAGTCCCAAAAAACTATTTTAATGACCTAGAAAAAATAACAACAAAGTTCATATGGAAAAACAAAAGGTCAAGAATTTCAAGGGAATTAATGAAAAAAAAATCAAATGATGGTGGCTTAGCTGTACCAGATCTAAAATTATATTATAGAGCAGCAGTTACCAAAACTATTTGGTATTGGCTAAGGAATAGATTAGTTGATCAGTGGAATAGATTAGGTTCAAGGGATAAAACAGTCAACAAATATAGCAACCTAGTCTTTGACAAACCCAAAGATCCCAGCTTTTGGGATAAGAACTTACTGTTTGATAAAAATTGCTGGGAAAATTGGAAACTAATATGGCAGAAACTAGGCATTGATCCATACTTAACGCCGTACACCAAGATAAGGTCAAAATGGGTTCATGACCTAGGCATAAAGAATGAAATTATTAATAAATTAGAGGAACATAGGATAGTTTACCTCTCAGACCTGTGGAAGGGGAAGGTCTTTATGACCAAAGCAGAACTAGAGATCATTACTGATCACAAAATAGAAAATTTCGATTATACCAAACTGAAAAGTTTTTGTACAAACAAAACTAATGCAGACAAGATTAGAAGGGAAGCAATAAACTGGGAAAATATTTTTACAGTCAAAGGTTCTGATAAAGGCCTCATTTCCAAAATATATAGAGAATTAACTCTAATTTATAAAAAATCAAGCCATTCTCCAATTGAAAAATGGTCAAAGGATATGAACAGACAATTCTCAGATGAAGAAATTGAAACTATTTCTAGTCATATGAAAAGATGCTCCAAGTCATTATTAATCAGAGAAATGCAAATTAAGACAACTCTAAGATACCACTACACACCTGTCAGATTGGCTAAGATGACAGGAAAAAATAATGATGATTGTTGGAGGGGATGCGGGAAAACTGGGACATTGATGCATTGTTGGTGGAGTTGTGAACGAATCCAACCATTTTGGAGAGTAGTTTGGAACTATGCTCAAAAAGTTATCAAACTGTGCATACCCTTTGATCCAGCAGTGTTACTACTGGGATTATATCCCAAAGAGATTATAAAGAAGGGAAAGGGACCTGTATGTGCACGAATGTTTGTGGCAGCCCTTTTTGTAGTGGCTAGAAACTGGAAACTGAATGGATGTCCATCAGTTGGAGAATGGCTGAATAAATTGTGGTATATGAATATTATGGAATATTACTGTTCTGTAAGAAATGACCAACAGGATGATTTCAGAAAGGCCTGGAGAGACTTACACGAACTGATGCTGAGTGAAATGAGCAGGACCAGGAGATCATTATATACTTCAACAACAATACTATATGATGACCAGTTCTGATGGACCAGGCCATCCTCAGCAACGAGATCAACCAAATCATTTCCAATGGAGCAGTAATGAACTGAACCAGCTATGCCCAGAAAAAGAACTCTGGGAGATGACTAAAAACCATTACATTGAATTCCCAATCCCTATATTTATGCACACCTGCATTTTTGATTTCCTTCACAAGCTAATTGTACAATATTTCAGAGTCTGATTCTTTTTGTACAGCAAAATAATGTTTTGGTCATGTATACTTATTGTGTATCTAATTTATATTTTAATATATTTAACATCTACTGGTCATCCTGCCATCTAGGGGAGGGGGGTGGGGGGGTAAGAGGTGAAAAATTGGAACAAGAGGTTTGGCAATTGTTAATGCTGTAAAGTTACCCATGCATATATCCTGTAAATAAAAGGCTATTAAAAAAAATAAAATAAATAGGGGGCCAGTTCACTGTCCCTCAGACTGTTGGGCCGGACTATAGTAAAAATAAAAACTTTGTTTTGTGGGACTTTAAATAAAGAAACTTCATAGCCCTGGGTGAGGGGGATAATTGTCCTCAGCTGCCGCATCTGGCCTGTGGACCGTAGTTTGAGGACCCCTATACTCTCATTACTACTCTTATGATTGCATGATAGCTTTCTAATTGATCTTCATTGAAGAGGAGAAGGGAACAAACATTTATTAAGCACCTACTATGTGCCAGGTACTGTGCTAGGTGTTTTAGAAATATTTCATTTAATCCCCACACCAAACCTGGAAGGTAGCTGTTATTATATCCACTTAACAGTTAAGGAAACTGAGACAGACAGGTTAAGTAAATTGCCCAGGGCCACATAGATAGTAAGGATCTGGGGTCAGTTTTGGACTCAGGCCTTCCTGAAATCTGGCCAAGTACTCTCTTTGTCCTTTACATCTAGCTGCCTCACAGAGTCTGTCCCCTCTCACTGCAGCCTTCCAAAGAGCTATAAAAACATTTTCAAGGCACAAGTGTAACCATATCACATCCCTAGTCAAAAATCTTCATTAACTCCTCATTTCTCCATGAATAAAATGCAATGTGTTATTTGTTGATTGTTCTTTACCGCCTGTCTCTGACCTATATTTCCAGATTTATTTCCTAATTACGTTCCTTTATACACACTGCATTCAATTAGGAAACTGTTTCCAGAATTCAGAATTCCAACTCCCTAGTCCATTCATCACCAGAGCCCATTCCCCACATCTGGAATGCATGCCTTTCTTAACATTGGGTTCAAGTCTTTATTTTCCTTCAAGATTCAGCTAAAGTGCTATCTCTTCCTAAGCCTTTCTCCATTTTCCTCAAATAATCAGTACTTTTTCTCTTTTCAAATTATCTTTAATTTACTTATGATTACATATTCATCTCCTCCTCCTATGACCTTATTCAAAATTAAATATAATCTCCTTATTGCAGAGATGGTTGTTTTTTGTTGTTGTCTGTCCTTCATTCTGGAAGAGGACCATGACATCAGGGAGGTGACACCATAACAGGCAAGGGCTGTGCAAGGTCACCTACCTCATTTTCTCCTCCAGAGCCACCAGGGTCTAATGGCAAGATATGGATCAAGAGGACTGGAGAAAGCTCTGGATGAAATGGGGAAACTTTGGCCTTTTTAAGCTAAGATCTTATTTTTGTTTTTGTTTATTTAGTACTTAACCCAGTGAGTGCCCTTTACAATTTATTTTGTCCAGACCTGTTCATTTCATTTATTTAGTTATTTGTTTTTGGTATTGAGAAGTGTGGAAACTCCCTTTGCCAAAGCAGATTTAACCACTTGTCAGATAAGTAGTAGGGGGAATATTCTTTTTCAATATAAATGGGATTAGTTTTTCCTCCTCCTCCACCCCAAGGTCCCTAACAGCATTCAGTTTTTGAAATTCTCTGAATGAACCTAGCTGAGGAGTTAAAATGAATACACAAGAAACAATTAGGGAGCAGTTAAGTGCTAAATGGTGTAATACAGATTGCAAGTTTATAGTCATTCAAGAAATCAAATTAAATTAGCAAATTATATATGTATTGAGTATTACTTTGTACATATAAGCAAAGCCAGAATTGGTAATAGGAAGTCAAATCTTTGCCCCAAGCACAAATATCAGGATAGTAGACTTTTTTGCCTCCTCCTTCCTTAAGGGAAGCTTTGGACCCTCCAACTTACTCCTCTAAACCCTTTGTATAACCATTCTTCTGGTGGCCACATGCTGTGGTGGACTACCCCTCTTGTTCCATCCAACCTAGAGGTCTCAATAGGAAGGATGTTGGTAGTGAGTGGGGGGAAGCACTGACTACACTAACTACTATTGTTAAACTTCTTTATCCTTAAGCTTTCCCTCTTATTTCCCTCTTATATTCTTTCCATTAGTAGGTGTTCTTTGTAGCTAGATTTCCCTGAAAGATCCCCAAGTCTTGGCAATCTCTCTTATGTAGGATGTCTGTCTTTCATGTGTTCTGATCAGAAAAAGGAATACTCCTTGCTTCATATAACACTTTCAGACCCTCCCTTTCATGCCATTATTAGGTAAACTGCTCTCCTTATTTAAAGTTTAATTCATCCTGTTCAGGTTCAGATGATGAAGGGAATAGCTCAGGAGCTTTACATACACATACATGTTCATACATACATACACTAAACACACATCCATACATGTGTATTCATTCATAAACACACACACATTATATATATATATATATATATATATATATACATATACACTCACACATGCATTGATATATTCATGCAGAATAGTTTTATTTTCCAAGACACAAAACTATCACACACAAAATATCTAATGACCTGATTAATCATCAAAGTTAGTTATACCTCAACCCTCCTAGTTTTATGGTTATTTTAATTAAAGTAACTTTTCCATAATTTTACTCTCTTCCTTTAGAATTGTTCCTAGCTTTCCAGTACCTAGTAGAGAAAATCCTAAATTCTTTGCTTCCAAGTCAAACCTTTCTCCTTCCCCTATTTCCCCCTCCCCCCCATCCGTTTATGGTAAAAAGGGACTTTAAAGGTCATCTAGTATGATCCCCTCATTTTACAGATAAGGACACTGAGACCCAAAGAATTTAGGTGAGTTGTCCAGGTCATACAAAAACAAAGCTGTATCACCAGGGTTCAAAGACAAGTCTTCTGGACCCCACATCTAGAGCTCTTTGTAGTGTACTTCACTCCTTCCCAACTTGCCTTTTCAAATGTATCACCTGTTATCACTGGCATTTTATAGATTGGGAAATTGATGAAAATCAGAATAAGTGAATTACTCAAAATCAACCAGCAAGTCAGTGATAGAAACTAGGTAGGGCTGCTGACTTTTAGTCCTGAGATACGCTCCTGTTGAATGAGTCTCTTTAATAATCAGCAAAGTAACAATCTGTCAAACCATGTTAAGAACTCTGACCCTGATATATAGAATATATCCTTAAACTGCTATGCCATTATCCTCCTTCCCCCAAAGTCCCATGCAAGAGAATGTCCCTGGATCATAACTCAGGAACAGGGGGTTAATGGAGATGGCTGAGGTCAACAAAGCCAAATCTGCAATCTTTTAAATCTTCATCCACAGCCGATAGTTGGTATGAGTGATGTGAGAAGGTGAGTGCTTGACAGCCTTCTTACGGTATATTGCTTTGCCTCCCCGTCATAAACCTTTTTATTTATTTTGCAGGTGTGTAAACTTCCTGACAGACCTTGTCCAGGAGGGGAGAAAGCAGCAGCGGTTAGCTTTAAATCTCCATTGAGTTCTAACAGTCTCCAAACAAAAGGAATTGGTAAAAGTTTATCTTTGGTAACCTTCTACCTTCCCTTTCTCAGCTTGTCTCCTCTTTCCTGGTAAATTCTTTCTATTACTTTCCAGGTATCTACTATCTTTTTTTTTTGACATACATTCCACTCTAGCTGAGTGTACTTGGCAATGTCTTATGCCCCATAATTAATAACTCCTTTTCTTTCAGATCCAAAGATTTAAAAATTGAGGGAATTGGACTAGATTATGTTTTACACCTCTTCTAGCTCTACTTCTATGATTTTAGGAAAATGTCCAAAGACTAAATCCTTAGCTTTGCATTTAAAGCTCTCCAATAGTTAGTGCTATCTCCCTCTTCCACCTTCATTGGACCCAAATTTCCGCACTCTTCTTATTGCTGACCAGACTATTTTCTGTAGAAGCCTTTCATTTTCCTTCTTTTAGGCTTTTTTTTTTTTTTTTTTTTTTTTTTTTTTTTTTTTTTTTTTTTTTTTTTAGTAAATACTGCCCCTTTCTAAAAGCCCTTTTCTCATTAAACACAACCTCCTCTTCTAATTCTCCCTATTGGAATGATTCTCCCTTCCTTGAACCTTGAATATCTCTTTGTAGCTTGCTTATATAGCATTCTATCAATTTTCCTCTATCTTAAAAAATAGTTCTTTTGTTATTTTGTTTTATATTTTATTCTACAGGAATCTCCACAAGAGTTGGGACTATTTCTTATTGTAAAATTTTAGTATCATTTAATATCTAACAGAATGACATATAATATACTTCATAATATTTGCCAAAGTTGAATTTGAGTGACTGATAATCACTATTTAGTTGTCCTAATAAAATCTTTTTAGGCATTAATCCAAATGATTCTCTATCTGATGGAATGCTAGCAGGCATCAGCCACCTGAGTGCTTTAAAATATATCACAGTTCATACTTATTCTGTCTCTAAGTCAAGCAGGACCAGCTCTTCATATATACACATACATAAGTGTATTCAGCAGTTTTGAAATCAGTTTTGCCCATCCTAAATCTTGTACTTAGCATGAGCTACTGTCCATTTCCCCATTATTTAGGGCCTCAGTGACTTGATTTACAGCAAGTCTGAGAGTATTTAATTGTCCTTGCTCTGCAGTCTGAACAGTAGCCACAAAATGAACGAGGGAATTAGTTTTGCTAGGATAGAATCAAAGGGCAAAAGCCTATTTTTTTGAAAATGATTTTACCACAGATGGGAGAAAAACAAATAGTTTCTCAACAAATATGTAGTACTTGAAAATTATAGGCCAAACAAGGAACAAAATTATTACAAAATACACCTGGTAAAGCTAAAATTACCCTCAAATTTTATGTTTTTATAGGCTTATTTGTTGTACTTAATTTTTCTTTCTTCTATCTACAGCAGGAATTTTATATGATGGAAACTTTTGGCCATCTGGTAAAACCTGTGGACTCCTAATGTAATTGTAAATTACAATTTACAAATGGACCTCCATTTGTAAATGAATAAGATAAATGTATAAGATAGCAAAGGAAGCCAATTATATTGAAATAATTATCTAATTAATCAAAATATTTAAAAAATCTTATGAACCCAGGTTAGGAGTCTCTGATTTAGAGGTTCATGAAGTTGGCAGCTACAATTTGTCCTACAAACATTGATTCACTAAACAGCTTTTGAAACTAGGTATAGTCACCCCAAATCTCTTGGCTTTTTAAAAATCTCGGACTATGGACCCTTATCCTATAATTTTAGATCTCAGTGATAGGATTTATACAAACTGACTTCAGCTTTAAAAGTTTTGTGGGATCTGCACTTAGTTATAGACAAAGAGGAGAGACACTCTGCTAGAGCCTGTTCAGGGAAGGCTGTTCCCTCTCCTTGGTTTTAGAGATCCATTGTTGACCACAGGAAAAAATTGTGGTTTGACAAAATTTAAATGACTCTCCCCTTTGTTTTTGTTTTAAAATGGCAATATAAAAACTGTATTCTGTAATACTGAAAATAAATCCCTGCAATTATATAATAGGAGGTTAACCCTTTAATGGGATTATTGGGATTAATGGGGTCCTTTAATGGATCCTTTATAATAAATTATTTGCAATAAATGGAACTCTAGTTTTGAAAGAAAGAATTTGGACTTTTGCTTCTATTCAATATATAAAAACTTGTTCAGTTGTTTTAATTATGTCTGATCTTTATAACCCAGTTAGTCTTTTCTTGGCAGAGATTTTAGAGTGATTTTATATTTCCTTCTCCAGTTCATATGATATCATATTTTAATTAAAAATAATTAGCTTTTGCCAAATTATTCAGATCATTCCCTTATGATTTACTGACAGTGCTGTGTTTGTTCCTTTTATTAGATTTTTTATTTATCATTTTGGTATCTAATTTGTGGCTTCATATTCTTTTTCTGTTTTGTGTATTATCTCCCCAATGAAACACTGAACTCTTGGATGACAGGAATTATATCTTATACTTCACTTATATTCCCTATTGCCAGAAGCAATAACTAGTTCTTGAATTGAATTTCGGTATTATAGAGTCCTGAGCAGGAAACCAAATCCCTAGGGTCACTGGTGATATTTTCATCACTCTTGGCAATTGAAGAAAGAGGCCTTAGGAGAGAAAGGAAAATACAGGAAGAGAAAGAGTGGCTAAACATAAGATCAAAGAATGATATTTGGATTTCTGGAAGAGGATTTGATATAGGAATCATGACTTCGTGACCATTAGCAAAATCTGGGAAAGAATAAAAATATTTGACCATAAACTTTAAGATTAATCAAGATGAGTTAAAAATGTAGAGGAAAAGGGAAAATGACAGTTGAGCAACTATTCACTAATATAAATCCATTAGAAAGAGAATCCTATAGAAAAAAAAAGGCTAATAAGGGAAGGATCCAGTCATTCACAAAAAATAATATTTAAAAAGAGGGACAATAATATTATTTTTTACTTTAGTCCCATTTCCACTAATGTATAGGGTAGTGTAATACAATAAATTGGAGTTACATAGAAGCATTGCTTTAGAGCCTGATAGGTCCTTAGTTTTCATCTTATCCATCTGTTTCATTTTTCCAAGCTGGAAACTGAGACTAAGACAGAAGAAAGAATTTGTCCAAGATCAGACTAGCAGTAAGTGTCAAAGGTGAAAGCTGAACCTCTATCTTCTGATTCCAGAGTCGATGGTCTTTTCACAGTGACTGTGCTACTCAAAGAAGTAAATATTGTGTTTGTCTATTTTGTGGATTATTTGAAGTTAAGAAAAGTAGGGTGCTAGAAAATGGAATGAGAATCTAAAAAAGATCTTGACAAACTAAAATCATTTGCTGAATCTAAACAATACAGATCAAAGATACAATCAAGTATTAATCAACTGTTATCTTGTAGATTCTCACTCTGTAGCACCTTTTATTTGTACCATTTCTTCCTTTCTACTCACATGACTGCCTCTGAGAGTCATTGTACCACTCTCATAGACTACTATGCTAGTTTTTAAATTGGTCTCTATGAATTGATATTCCCAAAGCATAGATTTAGACATTGTACTATCCCATACAAGAAGCTTCAATGGCCTTTTTTTTGCCTCTAGGATAAATTTTATTTTTATATTCATATTTACTATATTATATTATACATATATTTAGTATTTAAAACTTTTCAAAGTCTGTCTCTACATATTTTGGATCCATATAAATAAATGCAAACCCTTGCACTTATGTTTAAAAATTTAATTGCAAAAGTACTGTTTACAGGGAATATGGATAAACGAAAGTTCATATAAGAAAGATATGAGAAGGGCCTATATCATAATCAAGCAAAAATTTAGAAATGGTGTTTTTTTATCTTTGTTATGTCTAGTCGTTGGCATTGTTTTATCCATAACAGGCACCTAAGAAGTATTTACTGAAAGGTGAAATAGTGCTTATAATCTGACACATAGATTGTAGCAATAGGCTATAGGAAGACAATGTAGTATAGCACAAAGAATATGGATTTGAACCTTGATATTGTTATTTACTATTGTCTGAACTTTGGGCAATCATTTTTTCTCCCTGGATCTCATCATTTTCCTCTGAAAAAAGAGAGTATTTATGGGATTAGATCACTTCTAAGGTCCCTTCCATTTTTAAATCCTATGATATTATTTAGATTGTTCCCTATTGAATTTGTCACCTCTCTAAATAAATAGTAATTTAATTTAATTCTAAAATTATTTTGAGTACTATGTGCATAGAACTATGCCAGATTCCATGAAAAATTCAAGAAGCATCTAGTTTAAAAGGGAAGATAAATCATCCATAAAAGTATAAGGTAGGAAACAGCACAATGTAAATACTGATCCAGGAATATGGTAAAATGACATAGCTTCTCAGTTCTGCTTCTATATAACCTTTGTCAAGAACATTTGAGGACCTTAGTTCTTCATGGGTAAAATGGTGATCTTGTAGGGAACTTAGACTAGAATGATCTGTTCTGGCATTTTCATAGAGGTATGACCTTGGGGAAAC
This sequence comes from Sarcophilus harrisii, assembly GCF_902635505.1. NCBI lineage: Eukaryota > Metazoa > Chordata > Mammalia > Dasyuromorphia > Dasyuridae > Sarcophilus > Sarcophilus harrisii. Next base: position 372,090,281 of record NC_045426.1, on the reverse strand, counting down.
AATAGTTCCTCTCTGGGCTTCTATTTCCTTCTTAATAAAACAAGGATGATGGACTAAATAATATATGTCTAAGGTTTTCTTTCAGCTATAAATTTTATGATACATCTATTATACATGTCTATCAAGTTTTAAATTTGTGACACAAAAAAATTCTGTTATTTCAGAGAAGGGAGGAATTGCCCTTAACTAGGATATATAGGAAAGGCTTTAGAGAAGATATCCTTTAGAGTTCAGTATGGGAAAATTGTTGTTCCAGAATCCCAAAATCTTAGAATTGGAGGAGACTTTCAGAAGTCTTTAGTTTAAAGCATTCCTGAATAAGAATGTTTTCAAAATATTTTCCTCAAGATGTCATCAGGCCTTTGCTTGTATACTTTCAATGTTGGAAAGTCTACTGACTCCTAGAGAATTCTAGTCATCAAGAAATAAATCTCATATTTGATTTCCTCAAAGTTTTCACTGCCTGCTGCTCCCAACTCTCTTTCTGGTCTAAGTAGAACAATGTACATAATGTGCAATTTCTCCAACACTTGAAGATAATTTTAATATTCTACCTCAAGTTTTTTTTCCTCTAAAATGAAAATTCTCATTCTTTTAACTTTTAATCATCTGGCATGAATTCGAAGTACTTCATTACCCTGCTTGCCTTACTTGACACACTCTGATTCATCCATGTCCTTCATTCAACACAGGACACAAAATTGAAAACTGTAATATAGCAGTTGTCTGATTAAAGCAAAGCAAAGTGAGATCTCCATTCCTCAAGTCTTGGACACCACACCTTTCCAAATGCAATCTCGAGGTAGCATTAGATGTGAATTAGATGATAACATGGAGATTGAATGGCTACCTTAAAAGTAATTATTAATATGTTAATATAAATTAGAAAAAATCTCTAGTAGAAAAAAAGAATACTTTTTAAAGTAACTTGGAAAGAGGAAGACTTTGAATAAATATTGACAGAACAGAGGAAAGGCATTTCAGGCAGAGGGAGCATAAATAAAAGTCTGCACAAATTCTTCAAGAAAAGTCCATGCCATTTTTTTCTTATATCTTCTATATAATATAAACCATGATAAAGGCTTGGTTATTAACAAAAATTGTTAGTTGATTACTTTTATGCAAAGACAGTTTAAACATCCATATTATAGGACATTCTATATATAATATATATATATATATATATATATATATATATATATATACACACACACAAAGTCCCTCTAGTACTTCTTTTTTTCAAATGTTTAATTTTGTCAAACAAATATCGATTTTATTCTGGTGATATCAGTTACTGGTTTGACTTTAATTTTTCACTTTTAAGCAGCTGTTTTGACATCCTTTTTAAAGGTCATGTCTTAGAGTGTGTGGAAACCTGAGAATCTAACTACCTTATTTTAGAACTGAGAAAAGAATTTTAAGCAGCTTGCTCAAGGTTCCACTAATAGGATATTGTTATTATTTGATTATATTTACACTAATAATATAATAGCACTTAAGATAGTGTAAGACACATTGATTAGTTGGTAGTATCCCTTTGTTTTCAAAGAGGACTAAAAAGCCATTACTATAATGAAGTCAAGTTACAGTGTCTCTGACAAATCAATAGGGACTCAGAATGCTTTACCCCAGGTAGGACACAAATAATCCCTCTGAACATTTTGGGTAGCTTCTCTAATTTTGTACATCCCACATTTCTTTTGGGCTAACTTAATTATGCATTGCTCATAGATTTCAGCATCTTTTCCAAATGAAGGCACCCCATGTTGGGCAGTCCTGTGCTAGTGTCTCCCATGTCACAAAATCAGTTCTGAAGTTCTTAAGAGAGACCTTGAAAGTGTGTGCACATAGTAGGTGTTTAATAAATATTTGTTGAATGAATGGTTGAAAGTAAGGATTACAAGTAAGCTTTGAACTAGGTCTTCTCACTAAATCACTAACGTACTATTTACTGTACTGCATTTTATTCTCATATACCATAGCTGACTTTGCCAGTGACTTAAAGATTTTTCTGAAATGAGTAATTATAACCTTAGAAAAGTGAGGATGGCCACAAATATATCAAAATCCACCTTTAAGTCTAACCTTTCCCCTTCTCAAACCTGTATCTTTGCTTTTCTTTTCTGCTGGTATCCACTTTTTCATTTTGTGACAGACTCTTGGTTGGAAAAAAAATTTGTACTAATTTACATTTTTACAGTTCAATATAATGCCTTTCCACAAGTGAGTGAAATAATTACCCATCAAGCTCTAAAAATTTTAAGACCTAATAAGAACAAACACATAATTATACACTTCATAAAGGTGACAATTCTGAATTACAGGCATAGCCATTGATTAGTCATGTATGAGCTGACCACTTTAATACCATTAGAAGTAAAATGGAATCTAAGTTAAGTGCTATATAAAGTCCCAGATTAAGACACTTGCTTTCTTATGGACTATACTGGCATGGCAACAATAAAGGGATTTATCTTCTACAGTGGACATTGTGTAATTTTTGGGTCCTCTTTTCTCACTTAGATTATGTTCAAAGTAGATTAATAAGCATTATCTACATATTTGGTTTCATTTGCTTCCCATACCTACAAAATTCCACACTCAGTGCTTAAAACCTTCCCATACAGAGAAAAAAAGCTTACAATGAATTTCTAATGAAATTAGGAAGAGCATAGCATTTTAAATCTGAGAATTTGAGTTGAAATTTAGTACTCTTTGGCTTTGTGTGTAAATTCTTCACCTCTCTGAACCTTGGTTTACTAATCTCTTGAAATGAATGGGTTGAATTTAGATGATCGTTAAAGTACCTTTTAGCTTAGAAACCTGATAAGGCTATGCTTTCATAGAGTTCAATAGATTTTTATTCATAAAGACTAGATAACTTATTTCCTAAAGTATGGTTTAAAAGAGGAGAAGGGAAAAGATTTTAGGAAACTGAAATTATCATTTCTAAGAATATTGAGGGTAAAATATTGAGACAGAATTTTATGCTTTATTTTTTAATTTTTAATTTAAATTTTTTTTTGGTAGTTGACAAACATGAAACAGTGAGATTTCATATTTCAATTGTGGGGGTTTGCCTGTCCCTGCTCATATTTTTATCAAGGATAGTTTTGATGCACATATAAATCACTCTCATGAATATTTTATAGATATGAGAAATGTAGAAATGGGATGATAGATGTTAATGTCCTCTTTATGCCCTTTTTGGGAATAATAATATTGCAGATTATTTTTCCTATACTTTTGAAAAATTATTTTCCAGGAGAGGAGTCAAAATGGCCAAGTAAAGGTAGAGATTAGCCAAGCTCTTCCTGAAACAGCTCCAAATTTCTTTAAATAATGACTTTTTGCAAATTTTAGAACATCAGAACACCTCAAAAGATGGAGTGGAATGTTTTCCAGCCAAAGATAACTTAGAAGTAAGCAGGCAATATCTGTGGCACCAGAGAGGGAATCCAGCAAACAGCTGCAATGTAGGCCAAGCCAATGTAGCCTTGACTTTAGCCCCAGCTCTATCCCCAGTCCCAGGGATGGAAAAGCAGGAGGAGGCTTTGGGCTTCAGAATCAGTATCAGTACTGGTAGTTTCTAGACCTCTCAGCCCAGAGACATCAAGGAAAACTTATAAAGTTGGAAGGAGAGAGGGCCTTTTGAACCAGGAGCAGGCAGGGTATAGATGGCTGCAGATACTTCTGGAGGCCTCAACTCACAGGTAGTCTCTTTACTGGCACTGAGGAAGGATTCTGTTGCTTTAGGGCACTAGACCTTATAGCCACAGTGAAGAAGGGACACTCCTTACAATTCCAGGACAGAAAAGAATGCTTGTGGTCAGGTCCCTAGAAAGATCTCTAAAAACAGTGTATTCTCTTATCCTGGAAACAGAGCCCTATTCTAACAAAGAGTTAAAAGCTGAGTAATAAGATGGGAAAATGAGCAGACAACGGAAAAAGAGTCTGACCATAAAAAGTTACTATGGTGACAAGAAGGATCAAAACACACAATCAGAACAATATAACAAAGTCAAATCTTCTATATCCAAAGCTTGCCAAAAAAATGAAAATTACTTTCAGGTCATGGAAGAATTCAAAAAAGATTTTGAAAATCAAGTAAGAGAGTAGGAAGAGAATTGAGAGTAGTACAAAAGGAAATACAAAAATCTAGTGAGGAGAAGAATGCCCTAAAAAGCAAAATTGACCAAATGGGAAAGAATGTAAAAAAGCTCACTGAGGAAAATTATTTCTTGAAAATTAGAATTGAAAAAATGGAATCTCATGACTTTATAAGAAATCAAGAAACAATAAAACAAAACCAAAAGAATGAAAAAATAGAAAATAATGTGAAATATCTCATTAGAAAAACAACTGACCTGGATAATAGATCCAGGAGAAATAATTTAAACATTATTAGTCTACCTGAAAATCATGATGAAAAAAAGATTCTAGACATTATCTTTCAATAAATTATTAAGGAAAACTGTCATGATATTCTAGAATCAAAGGGCAAAATAGAAATTGAAAGAATCCACTGATCACTTCCTGAAAGAGATCCACACCAAACAACTCCCAGAAATATTATAGCCAAATTCTCGAGTCAAGGAAAAAATATTGCTAGCATCCAGAAAAAAACAATTCAAATATAGCAGAGCCACAGTCAGGATAACACAAGAATTAGCAGCTTCTGCATTAAAGGATTGTAGAGCTTGGAATATGATATTCTAGAAAGAAATGGAACTAGAATTACAATTAAGAATTACCTACCCAGCAAAATTAAGTAAAATACTTCAGGGGAAAAGGTGGATATTCAAAGAAATAAAAGACTTTCAAGCATTCACAATGAAAAGACCAAAGATGAATAGGAAGTTTGATTTTCAAATACAGAATTCAGGAGAAGCATAAGGAGGTAATTAGGAAAGAGGTATCATAAGGGATTTAATAAGGTTTACCTGTTTATATTCATACATGGGAGGATGATACTTATAACTCATAAATACTTTCTCATTATTAGGACAGTTTAGAAGGAGTTTGCACAGGTATGAATTGAATATGAAGGAATAATATCTAAAAAAATAATATTAAGAGGTAAAAGGTGGAATGTACCAAGGGAAAGGGAGAGGTGGAATGTTGTAAATTATCTGTCATAAAAGAGATAAGGAAAATCTTTTACAGTGGAGGGGAAGAGAAGGAATGGAGGGGAGTGAGTGAACTTTACTCTCATAGAATTGGGAAAGTAGAAGAGGAAGGAAATATGGGAAAGGGAGAGAGTGATAAAAAGAGAGGGCATGTTGGGTAAGGGGGTATGCAGTAGTAAAGTACTTTTGAGGAAGATTAGGGTGATAGGAGAGAGAGAGAATAAACAGGAGGGATTTCAGTTATCAATAGTAATTGGCAAAAGGATTTTGAAGCAAGTTTTTCTGATGAAAGGTCTCATTTCTCTAATGTTTAGGGAAGTCAAATTTATATATAAAAGGAAGAGCCATTCTCCAATTGATAAATGATCAAAAGTTATGAAGTATGTTCAAAGGGCTATAAAGTCATGCATATCCTTTGACCTAATAATCCCATTGCTAGTCATGAATACCAAAAGGGATTTAAAAAAAGGAAAAGGACATCTATGTATAAATACATTTGTAGCAGCTCTCTTCTCAAGGCAAAGAATTGGAAAATGAGGGGATTCCCATCATTTGGGGAATGACTGAATATATTGTAGTATGTGATTATGATGGAATATTATTGTTCTATGGGAAATGATGAAAAGATGCTCTCAGAAAAACCTGGAAAGTCCTCCATGAACTTAAGCAAAGTGTACATAGTAAAGCAATGGTGTGTAATGATCAGCTGTGCTATTCTCAGCACTATAGTGATGCACAACTACTCTGAAGGATTTATAATGAAAAATGCTATGCATATCCAGAGAAAGGACTGATTGTGTCTGAATACAGATTGAAGCATATTTTTTTATTTTATTTTTCTTGATGTTTTCTTTTTTTGGGGAGGAAAGATTTATATTTTCTTTTATGACATTACTCTTATAGAAATGTTTTGTATAACTTCACATGTCTTCTTAAAGGGGATGGAGGTGAAGAAGAAAGGAATTTTATATGTAAGTGGGAAAATTAAAAGAAAATATTGTATGTGTGTGTGTGTGTGTGTATGAAAAGGATTCTCCAAGGCTTTCAAAATGGTCACCTCTAGAGCAATATTCATTAGTATTTACCTGATATCATTTAGCTTATCTTCCTAACTTCATCTACTACAGGGTTGTTTCAACACTTTTGCATGATTTATTGGATACTGAAGTAATAGCGTTTAAGTATTGTGGCTCCATTGTCATTAATAATGAAAATATATTGTTATGGAAATGTCAAAATATTAATTCCATCTATGGAAAAGGGGTGTTGTGTTCCTTCCAATGTCATCCCTGAATGTGCTCAAGATATTGCATCTCAGTTGGATCTCATGCTAAACTTTCTGCATATTTGTAATTTCTTCCATCAGTCTGTGACATTTCAGGATTTAATAATATTCATTATCTTTGGCTGTTCTTCTCTGAAGTGTGACACAAAGAAGTTTGCCGTATAATATTTTGTTTCCCTTGGTTGCCATGGATCTCTGGAAAGGAGATCAATTATTTGCTCTTTGGTTCCAGGAGAATGAGTACCTTTTGTTCCTTCATTATGGAAACTTTTTAACTTTGTGTGCAAACTCCTACAGGAAATGGTGATGACCAGTGATATTCTTTACTTTTTGAAATTTCCCATTTTGTTAAGGGAAAGGAGAATATAAATTGTTGAATATGTCAAATTGGCATTCTTGCAATTATTCTAATGCTTATATTTTCCTCTACTTAAAAAAATCATTTTAACCTTTGCTATTTTGATTTGATAGTCTGGCTGCTCACATACAGATGATTTTTAGGTGATTCACAGATTTGTCTTTAGTCATTTCCTGTCTACTAAATTATAGTAAATTTATTTTTAGGGATTGATAGTTATATTCTTTGATGACAACAATTTTACTTCCCTTATCTCTTTTTTTTTTTTTTTTGGAAGAAAAACTTCATGAACATGAAGGCTTCTGAAACATGAGGCTTCTAAGAGTGTCTAAGCCTTTTGCTGCTTTAATTTCTCAAACTTGAGTCATGATTCCCAATCTTACCTTGGACAGGTTAGATTTAACTCTGATTATCTTTTCATTTTAGTCACCAAGGATCAAAACAAAGGTTGATTTGACTTGGAAAAACTTGTAAAATTTCTCTGCCTCTTCACTAGAGGAACAACATAATCAGACTTGGGTGTAACCTGTGATCCAGAAGCAAAATTCTGGGTTTATATGGCATGATTTCAGTCTTGGAATTTCTCAAAAAAACTTTTTTGTGCTCATTCTCCCTCTCACATTCTTTCTATGGGGACATCAGAATATTCATTTATTAATTTGTTCTCCCCTATCCCCATGAAGGATCCCTCAAGGACATTAGGATTGGGCTTATTTCTGGGTCTCTACAGATAAGATTAAAGGTCATCCTTTGTCATGCAGGTACTAAGGCAAAGATGATATGAGATACAATGCAAGCTTTATTTCTCCCAACAGAAAGCACAGAAGATTCATTTTAAATGAATCTAGACCATAAACGTTCTTTTTTTTTCTTTCTTTTTTTTTTTTTTTTTTTTTTTTTTTTTTTGCTGAGACAATTGGGGTTAAGTGACTTGCCCAGGGTCACACAGCTAGGAAGTGTTAAGTGTCTGAGACCAGATTTGAACTCAGATCCTCCTGATTTCAGGGCTGGTGCTCTATCCACTGCACCACCTAGCTCCCCCTACCATAAACTTTCAAAACAATTCTCCACAGCTTTCTTGAAGTAGACTTACAACTGCCAAAAGGATCTTTGTAGTTCTCCAACCTGTATGTAATTACCCAAGTATGTAATTACCCTCTTCCTACACCTACCCAGAAAAAAAAAGAATTTATGGTTACTAGAAAGTCACTTTTTTATTCAAGTGAGATATACTAGACCAGAGACCTGCATAATCACCTCCAGACTTTCATTGTGCCCTTGCATGTATTTCAATAAAATAAAAATAAAAAAGGAAGGATGTTGGGAGAACTCAGGGTTCCTAGAGAATTGATTCGTATCTCTTTCATCCTATGCAGTTTGCATAATTCACAGTATCAATGAAATAATAGATTTGGGTTTGCTATTCTATCTGACAGCCCTGGTTCTTGAGCCTTTTTGGTCTTTATTCCTGCTTAACCAAAAATTCCCCTCATTAACTAGAAACTCTTTCCCATGGTCAAGGAACGTTTTTGACATTCTTTTACTCTAACTCCATTTAGACTACTTCTGGAGTTGAAAACCTATCCAGAGGGGCTGGCTAATTTATGTGCTTTTTTTAACCTATAGATCTCAATGACCTGAGGCAAGCCTTTCTGCATTTTTGTATTTTTTTCCTCCATGTTTTCCAATGATTTTTTTAAAGGCTGAGTCCAAGCTCAGATATTAACTTCATTATCTATAAGATTTCCAGTGGATAATAAGTATCAGTGACTATTATCACTGCACCTGAAAGACAGAATAATCAAATATTGCTTTGAGGATTGAACCTTGGTTATTTGTTAGAGGTCTTAAACAGGATCAGGGAATTTAGGGGGAAGAGAAAATTTTGAGGGAAAGGTGATGTGTTTAGTTTTGGATATATTGAGTTTGAGGTGTTGGCAGAAAAACCGAATGAAGATATTCAACAGGTAGTTAAAAACTCATCACTGTAGTTCAGGGAATACATTATGAATGCATGTGTATGTGTATGTGTTTACAAATATATAAACACAAACTGATCGATAGAAGCATATGTGAGTGTGCCTAGTATACACTATATAGTATATACATAACAAACGAAATATTGCAAAATAATATTATAAAGAATACTATCAGGGAAAGTTAGAAATGATTGACAGAAAACCTGAAAGCTCTTTTGCTATCTATTTTATGTCAAGTGAATGTGAGGAGGTCCCACGTGTCAGAAGATGCTTGGACTGTGGTGGATTTTGGGGAAACTATGAACAAGGATTTCATGAGATTGTCAGATCAATGGAATCACAAAATCGTTGTGTGTGTATATATATATATATATATATATATATATAACGCATATATATAATGTATTCATGCATGTATGTAATATATATGTATATATTTATTGCTGTTTAGTTGTTTCAGTCATGTCTAACTTTTTGTGACCCTATTTGGGGTATTCTTGGCAAAGATAATGGAGTGCTTTGCTGCGTCCTTCTGCTCATTTTATAGATGAGGAAACAGACAAACAGGGTTAAATGACTTGAACAAAGTCACCTAGCTAGTAAATATCTGAGGTTGGATTTGAATTTAGATCTATCATGACTTTAGGTCTGGCACTTGATCTATTGCACCATCTAGCTTTCTCTCTCTCTCTCTCTCTCTATCTCTCTTTCTCTCTCTCCTCCCTCTCTCTTCCTCACTCTTTCCCTCTGTTTCTCTCTCTCTGTTTCTCTTTGTGTCTCTGTCTCTTTCTCTTTGTCTGTCTCTGTTTGTCTCTCTCTTTCTTTCTCTCTTACACCCATATACATGCTTGTATATATGCAAATATTTATTTGAAGTCATCTACATGTAGGTCATATGTCAAGGTTTAAGAAATGATCCAGGCTAAGGAACATGCTATTGAATGACCCAGATTGATCATTAATAACAGTGTTTCTATCAGCCCAAGCATGAACAATATGAACACATTAATTAGTTAGAGTCCTGCCAGCATTGTTAACTATAATTATGTATTTATTTGAATGAAGCTCTCCTGCCTTCATTAGAATAGTTAGTGTCTTTCAATAACTGATAATGAGTTTAAATTTCCATGAGCATGTTTATATGTCACCCTCTCAAGTTTTGAAGCAGGGACTCAGCCTCCATCAATATTTTTTTCCCATAAAATGATATTTGTATTCCTGAATCTGACAAGATAAGAAATTATTTCCTTCTATGTGTTAATTATGACAATTCTCACATTTTTAGAGAGCTCTTTACTTTCTAAGCATTTTCATAACTCTAATTTCATTTAATGCTTATAAGAGTTCTGAGTCAGGAAAGGCAATAAAATGATCCTCATTAAACAAATGGAGAGGTTTGACTCAACTGAACTCATTATGATAAGATAAAGAGTCATAACTTGAACCCAAGTCTTCTGACCCCTAATTTGGTATTCCTTTCAGTATGTTGCACTTTAATCTACAGACCCATTTAATATATGCTAATTATTCCTTTTGTGAGCATTAGCCTTTGTTCAGTTCCACAGAGCCATAGCTGCTCAACTCCAAAGGTGATCTGAATGAAAGCAAAAATAAAAATCAGTCAGTAGTTATTCAGATAGCTGATGAAAATCACCATCTTTTCTAGCTCTTATTTTTTCTAATACTTGAATTTGCCTTAACTATAGTAGAAGATTCCTTTATAATCATTATTTATACAAATAAACTCACTAAGAAATAATTATTTCCCCTCAAATAGAAGAAAACAAAATACTGGTAATAGTAGAGCAAAATCATCTCCTTTTCCTTGCATGAAAATGGCAGGTTGATTCCCTTTTTTCTTTTCTTAACAGACTGTTACAGTAACTTACAGACTAGCTGTCAGCAAAATTACAGTGTTGCTTTTTTTCTTTTCAAACAAATTCCTCTTGAATGCTCTTGTAATTAGGGTTTTGGTTTCTTGGTTTTACTAGCAGAACAATATTGATATGACAATAAATTTTCAGGCATGAGAACATCCCACATTTCCTTCTTGCTTTCCAGCTCTAATTTTTATTGGTATCAATTCTAGAACTGATTTATCCGATGTATGTAGTGGTATGAATAATATTTTTAGATACAGCACCCAGATCCTGTCTAATCCATGAATCCCCTAAGAAACCTTACTTAGTCATTATTTGGGTTTTGATGACCCAGAGTGAGTGTAAATAGCAATTATTTCTGTTCTGACCAGAAATCCTTTCCAGATTGATTTTTTTTTTGAGTAATCAAAGAAGGACATCTTTCCCCTCATTTATTATCTAGCCTTAAATCACTGAATCACTCAACAGATATTGCCTCAAACAAATTGAGAGCTGAGAAAGACCTTAGTTTTAAGAGACCATGGTCTCCTACTGTGTGTAAGGCTGTCTCTAGTTGTCCTAAATTATGTCTTGCCACTGGATTCAAATGATTTTGGAGGAAAGAGTGAGGATGATGACTTTTCACAGCTCTGCTTCGCTTAAATCCAAGTCAAGATATCACCCTGCTGAAAGAGACCCACATGTGCAAAAATGTTTGTGGCAGTCCTTTTTGTAGAGGCAAGAAATTGTAAACTGAGTGGATGCCCATCAATTGGAGAACGGCTGAATAAGTTATAGTGTGCAAATGTTATGGAATATTATTGTTTTATAAGAAATGATGAGCAGGATGATTTCAGAGAGGCCTGGAGAGACTTACCCTAAATGATGTTGTGAAGTGAGTAGAACCAGGAGATCATTATATACTGCAATAATAAGATTATACAATGATCAATTCTGATGGACATTGCTCTCTTCAACAATGAGATAATTTTTTTAGACCAGTTCCAGTGATCTTGTGATGAAGAGAGAGCCATCTGCAGCCAGAGATAAGACTGTGGGAACTGAGTGTGATTCACAATATAGCACTCTCACTCTTTTTTGTTGTTGTTTGCTTGCATTTTTTCTCTCATTTTTTCCCTTTTTGATTTGATTTTTCTTGTGCAGCAAAATAATTGTATAAATATGTAAATATCCATATACTGGATTACTTTAACATATATTTTTACTATGTTTAACATATATTGGATTACTTGCTATCTAAGGGAGAGGTGGGGAGAAGGGGAGCATTGGAACACAAGGTTTTGCAAAGATTAATGTGGAAAAATTATCCATGAATATCTTTTGAAAATTAAACAGGTTTAATAAAAAAAAAAGATATCACCCTTCTGATGTCATTGATTTGCTTCGATGAACAACAACAAATAACAGCCAACTAGGGAACACATTTAGTTTAAAGCAAAGTCATTTAATGAAATATTGAATAATCTAAATAAATTTTTTGTCTTTGTCTACCTTTACATCATAAACCTTGAGCTCACTCTCTCACAAATACACAATGGAAAGAGTGAACATGTATGAAAAACATGTATGATCAAGATACCCTGTCACCAAACTGTAGGACTTTAACTATTTAATCTTTTAAGACAATTTAGTCTCTTCAGGATTACATGCTGTTCTGTGCTAACATCTACTGTGATATATTGACTAGAAAGCTTCTCCTATAATAAAGTGAACTCTTCAAGTCCAAAACTTAGGGCCATGTACCATCATATTCAAATAGGCAGGCAGACAGGGAAAACAAAACAAAACAAAACAAAACAGAAGAATATCCCAGAATGGGATTATATCTTTCTTTTGACCTATTTTTTTAAATTAATGCAAACTTTAGATACTTGATCCCAAACAATTATTTCAGTTTTGATTTTTAAAATTGTATGTTAAAACTATTAAATTATTATTATTTTTTCTTTTTTTATAATTCTATTTTTATTTAAAAATAAAACAGAATAGAAAAAAGAAAAACATACAAGGAAAACAAAAAATGAAACAGAACATTGTCATATGCTCAGCAGAACACCAGGGAGGATTCAAAATTTACCCTCCGTACTCCCCTCCTGATGGATCCCTTCCTTGTTTTTTTCCCCCATCATTTGTTCCACTCATCCCTCCCCACTTATTTCTTTATAAATTTTGGAAGGTACTTTTCTCCTCATGATACACAAATACACACACACACACACACACACACACACACACACACACGTTGCCTATTTAACCCATTCCTGATGTGAGCAGGTTTTCAGAACTGAGCCCTCCCTCCCCCAATATCTTTGTGTCTATTCATCTCTGTATTTCATTTGTATAACATAATTACTAAGTTTACCTTTTTCTAGATGGTTTTGCTTTTTTAAGAGTCATCTCATATTCAATTTTGTCCCACTCATTCTTTTAAGCTACTCAATTGCTGATATCAATTGTAAATATATGGTATACATTTCCATCTAAAAAAACATAAACAATTTTTCCATTTTGAGTTCTTTGAAATTATTGATCTTTGATATTGGCTCTTATATGTTAAATTTTCTATTGAGTTTGGGTTTGGTTGAAAGAAAATCCTGAAAGATTGCAAGTTCTTTGAATGTTTATTTTTTCATTCAATATTATGGATTAATTTTCTGGATATGATATTTTTGGCTACAAACACAGTTCTCTTGATTGCTTGTACATATGATTTCAAGATCTTTGTCTTTTATTATGGCTGCTGATAAATCCTGTATAGGACATTTTCTTGGATTTTTTTTTTTTGCTTTATTGTGTCCAGGTTTTTTTTTTTTTTTTTTTTTTTTGTTTTTTTTTTTTTTTGGTGTTGTTGTTGTTTTGGATCATAGCTTTCAGGAAGACTATTATTCTTACATTTTCATCTATATCCAGATCTGTTGTTCCATTAAAATGTTTCACCTTCTCTTCTTTTTTTTTTGTTCTTTATATTCTATTTTGTTATTTCTTGGTCTCTCATAGCTTCACTGGCTTTCCCTTGCCCAATTTAACAATAAATTGTCTTAAAGATTCTGTATGTCTTTTTTAGTTGCTTAATTTTTTTTCATAATCTTCTTGTTTTTCTTGGATGTTTTTTTATTTTTTATTTTTATTTTTAAAGTTTTTTCTCAGTGTCTCTCATTTGATTTTTAAATTATTTTATGAGTTTTTCTATAAATTCTAAGTAGGGAGCCATTTAATATTACTCTTTGGGGTAGAAACTCTTTTTTACTTTTTTTTTTTTTTACTTTTTTACCCCTGGTCTTCCCTGTTTCCATTGTAAGTTTATATAATTGGGTTCTTTCTTCTTTGCTGGTTTGTTTTTTTGAATGAGAAATAGTAATGTAAGCACCTCTAATTTTGTGGAGTGGGGAATGGTGCCTCTAGCTGCCTTTCAGTTCTCTCTACCCTGGAACCCTAAACCAAAAGCTCCATTCTTCTGCAAGTACCCACAGCCAGCCGCATTCCTGATTCACTGCTTCTGCACTCAGGGATGTGCTGATTCCTTCTCACCCAGAACTGTGTCTCTGTAGCATAGGTGGGCCTGGTGTTCCTAACCACCACTCAGTCTTCCTTGGTTCAGGCCCCTGATTCCTCATGCAGTCTGGGAGGTGAAAGATTCCTGTTGAGACTTTAGCCATACCCAGGTAACTCCAGGAGTCCGCACTTCTTGTTTCTGGAAAGCTATTCTGGAGGTGTTAGCATTTCACAATGGTTTATCTCTCTCCTGGTGTCTTTTTTTGGATCTTCTTGGGTTACACCAGGAGGACCCCTATTGTGTCCCAAGTCTTCTTGATTTTTCACCAGTCTATGTTCACCCTGAGGTGCAAATTTGTTCTATTTGTGGGGGAAATCTGGAAAGCTTGAAATTTACTGACCTATTCTGCCATCTTCCCAGAATCTTCCCCCAAAACTATTAAATTATTAATTTAAATTCTTGATTGTGTGTCTGTGTTCCTCAAACCCATTTCAGGGTCTATGACTAAAAAAAAGTCTGTATAGAAGTTGTGTGACCTGGGCTTCCTCTCATCAATTGACAAATTCTCCTTGATTGATATGCAAATGAAACTAGGAGGCAAAAGAAAAAAAGAAAAGCAGATTGGATCAATGACTTCATTCTAAATATGCACTACTGTTTTATTTATATATATCTATCAGAAAAAGCTTTCTTTTGTGCTTCATTTGACCAACAAAAATTTCACTCATCTATAAATCCTACAAATTCAATCTACAAATTTCTACAAATTTTGAGATTTTTCTTTGAATGATGTTGTTCTTTGAATGATGTGAATGATGAAGACTTATAAAAATATATAACCGAAAGGATCTTAGTAAAAATTGCAATAATTTTGTAATGAGGTATAACTGATATAAATAATAGATAAAATAAGAAGCCTGAAAGAGCTAAAAGCATAATAGTCAACAAACATTTGACTTAATAGAGAAAAAAAGGATGTCATATTTAGAATAGAAAATTACTTGTAAAATCTTATTTAAAAAGGCTAATGATTATTAGCTGCAACAGTTCTGAATAAAGAAAATTTAAGGAGGGGAGAAGAAAATCAGTTGAAAAAAATAAAGCTTGGCAAAAATTCTGATTAAGCAAAGTTATCTTAAGGGCAATTAAGAATGAACATGGAAGGGTACAACAAAGAGAGAAAAATGGAAAAGACTAGCCAAAAAATAATCATAATGAATTGGTTTCAAAGCTATGTTATTTTAATTTTAACATGACAATCTCAGATAAACTTATAAAAAAAGGCAGAAATGGCACTAAATAGAGAAAAGATGGAAAATACATCTAGATTTAGACTAAGTTGTGACAAAGGAGAACTGTGCTGAGAAGCCATGATTGTAAAATCATTAAGGAATTGATTCCAAAGGTATTTGAAGGAAGAAAGGTTACCATAGGCATGGGAAAGGGGAGGAGGTGAATTCTTAGACCTTACTGGGATAAAGGTAACTAAGAGAAAATTAAAATTGACAACTACCAACCAATATATTTAGTTTTCTTCTATATAAAATCTTTTTGAAACTTGTGCCCATACTCATCTAGATCATTTTTGATGTGGATATTAGTAGTGGATTAACAGGCTTTCTCAAATATTATCCTATAATGGATTATTGTAAAGAGTCACAGACAGTGGGGGAACTCTGGGTGAGGTAGAAGACCCTTCAGCCCAGAGGGAACCTGCTGACAATATCTGATTCTCCCCATCTCCTCTAAGGGCTCTTGGCCTTCCTGAGAAGTCAGGGGGTGGTGACAACCTGTGCTGTAATTAAAGCAGAGTGATACCAGGTGGAAGAGTGATGATATTAGGTTCCAAACTATGTACACTAGCAAGTTGTTTATGTGGTCCCCCATGCACAGTATATAGTTAGTACTTGTGTGGTATTGCTTTGGTTATATAAAGGTATTAGGGTAAATAAGGGTGAGTGAACTTGGAATAAACAGACTCCATCCTTGACCATCTACGGGAGTCTCACCTCATCATTCCTCCACTAAGACCAAGGACTCGGGCTGGCCCCAAGATCCTCCAGAGAGCTAAACTGGATGGTATATTTTGGCACCCCAGCATGGGGGCTTTATAAAGCACACAACAGATAGTATCTTTACAATTAGGTATTTTAGGGGAAAATACAGAGAATATATGATTCTACTTTTCTTATTTATTGATTTTTGAAAAAAATCATTTGATTTTGACAAATGAAATGTCACTTTAAAGATTCTTTTCCAATAAGATGTCTTCTATTCATACATCAAAATCATTTAATATTATTTGAAAGATATTATAAGTGACTTTATTCAATAGTTCTGATTATAAACATTAGGCATAACATAAAAGGGAGATATTTGGTCACTAATAATGTCTATTATAGAGCTGATAAAGCTTCCAAAATGAAGGAATTTCTGTATGATAAGTTCAATCAAATATTCCTGTGCATGGATTACATTACAGTTGATTACATTACGCCTCAGAAGAATATAGATACCTGTATCTGAAAAAAAGAGTTTGGCCTGGGAAACCATATAGGAGAGACCAAGTGGATGAATAATGACTATAATGTTACGAAGTTGGATATATAACCTATAGAATTTGTTCATAAGTATGTGTAATTGTGACATATGATACAAAAAGATACTGAGTTGTGCACAGAATTAGGAAGGAAGAGCAGAATAGATTGGGTTGCTTTCAAGAAATTTCAAAGCTTTTTTTTTTTTTTTTCAAATTAAACTCAAGCTTCTATCTTAGTAAGAGGCCCATTTTAACCTACACTTTTCTGTATGTCTTACTTTTCCTAAAACTATTCTTTATCCTTATAATCCCTTCTTATCTTCCATCCCTAAGCACTCTTTAACTATTAACTATTTTAACTATTAAAACTACTACCATGGTTTTAAACTCACTTTTTCTCTTCCAATTCTGAATGTATAGTTAAGCAGTTCAACTTTACATTGACTCTACTCTCAGATCATGAGTTGGTTCCAGAATTGAACAGAAGGAGAGAAAAGTGAGTTGCCTTTAGGAAATTGAATGACTTTTAATTACCCTTAAGCTTCTCCCAGAAATAAAGCTGTATCTTTTCTCTTTTTTTCCCAGAAGGTCACCCTGTCCTTTTAGATGGACATCCTGAATGCTCTTTTAAGTATTCTTGCAATGTCAGGATACAGTAATTGCTCTTGGTACAAGAGCATCATCAAATGTATAGTAAGAAATGGATGTGTGGTATAGGATATTAATAAGGGTATGGTATAGGCATGGAGTTTATTAGCATTATTGGAGAGTTCCCTCCAAATTCATGAGATCATATTTTTATCAAGTGTTAGAAGATCAAACCAGTATAAAGCTCTTTGTGCTTCATTTGGTCAATACAGAAATTTTCTGGTCTTCATGAGTATTCAATATTTTCTCTATGGCTGTTCTTAGAATGATTCTTACCCACTACATCCCATCCCCAGTGTCTACTTCCTTGAGTATACCTGTGAATTCCTGTGATCTATATGTTAGAAGCTCTATGATTTGACTCTTTGTATCCTGTAATATGTATGAATGGTGAAATATAATTTTCAAATGAGATAGTTTGCATTGCTTCAGATGGTGTATAGCTCTGGAGGCAGATATACCTGCTTCCAGATAACTCAAATATCTTGTGGTTTTCAGCTTATTGTGAGAGATCAAATAATAAACTATAACAACAAAGAATCTCTTAGTAGGTTTTAGGAATATTCTCTTACTGTGCTACAGAGTCAACCTAGAATTTCTCAAAATGTATCTGTACTACCCCTTTTTTATTTTTATAGTTTTCAATGTTAGGTGAGAATTATCCTCTGTGGTCTATTTGATTTTTTTTCTCTCAAAATTTAGGATTGTATTTAGGGACTCAAAATTTAGCCAGTCACAGACAAAGAGAACAATTGAGGAGAGTGAAGAAATTTAATGAAAAGAGGTCAGTCAGTAACTTTATAGTACAATCCTTACTTGTTTTATGTATATGAAAGTAAGGGTGGAATTTCAGGTTAAAGACTAAAATACAACATAAGTTTGTCCATGGAGCTTCACCTGGAAAAAAAATCAGTTTTCATTCTAATCTAATCTAATATGCTACCCTTTGAAAAAACATAATGACATAAATAATAATCCATTATTAATCAATCAGTCTGCTATGTACTTGTAGCTGTTTTTTCAGGTACTAGTTATATAATCTTAACTCCATATTGCCATAGACAATTCATCTTTAACAGATTTTTAAACTAAGAGAGGTAGTCTAGAGAGGTGGGGGACAGTAGTACTAATTAATCCTCATGAGGCAACTGGCAGTTTATTAGAGAGAGCACTGGACCTGAAATCAGGAAGATCTAAGTTCCAATTAAGCCTTAGACACTTCCTAGTTATGTGACCCTGAGCCAATCATTTAACTTCTGATTACCTGACTAAATGGATCCACTGGGTTCATTGGAGAAGGAAATGGCTAGCCATTCCTGTATCTTTGCCAAGAAAACCCCCAAATGTGGTCATGAAGGGTCAGAAACTGAACAGCAACTTACCCTGAGAGAGACTAAATCTGTGACTTTTGACTCCTAAGTTTTTGTTTTGTCAACTAAGATATATGTAGCACTATTTTTACTCCTGTGGATCTGTGGGAATGAAAAGATCACAGTCTATTTTAACTAAGTTTCCCCTCTGTGTCCCTTGAAGAGAAGGAAATCAGGAAAGACAAACAGTAATTTCTTAATAACCTTATCCAGAACAAAGCCAAACACTCTTAGAATATCACAGACTATGGCTCTTGCTTTGTGATTTAAAGAGGACCAAAAAGGCATCTTGACTCCAAATTTCCCGCCTAAAAAATTAACAATTAACATAAATGTTTACTATGTGCAATATATTAGGGATGCATAGGTGATCAACAATGGCATTTCTACAGTAGGAAATTTAAAATCTCTATGTAATGAGAACTTGAAACTTATGAAGATGGGCATAATAAAAGGCTGGTTGTTTTAGGGGCAAAGTAATTTCAAACAGAAGGTGCTGTAAAAAATTTATAAGGGGAAAAAACTCAAATCCTCTTTCAATTAACCAAAATAGGTTTCATGGAGGAAGGTGGCATCTAAGCTGAGCCTTGATAGAAAATAGTTTTTAATAGGTATAGATGAGACAGATAGCTCTAAAATGAACAGCATTGGGAAACCAGAGGGTGAGATAAGGGAATAACTAGTTGTACAGTTTAGTTAGAATGTAAAATTTACAAACAAGCATCATAGAAAACATTGTAGGACATTGATATTAATCATCATTAAAATAATCTTACTAATCATTATAAGAATAATGATAACTAAATACTGATGTTTGCTTCTTGGGCTGAATATTGCAGCCATCAAGTATACCACAACTGATTTTTCAAGGCCTTGGGAAATAATGTTATCTACCTTTTGGGTGACTACTTAAAAGCATGGGAAATTGAGCAAAGGTAGACTTTTGAATACATTGCTATTCCTTTCTCAGCTGATACTGATATTTTGGGAAGAATATGTGGGTAGTAGATATAGGGAAAAACAAACAAACAGAGAAATCAGAAGGAGGAAGGAAAATGTAGGTATAATGGTAAACAGGAGATATGAGTAAAGAATCACAGAGAGCAGGTGGGGGTTTGTGAGCATCTGTGGTGGTCTGAGCCAGTACAGTGAGGATGATTCTACTGAAAATCATATCTTAGATATGAAGCTTATTCAATCTAGAGTAGAAATTGAAACTAATGGCCTCACACCTTTCCTTCTTTGAAGTACATTATATAGTAGGTATTTTACTTTACTTTAAACCCGCATGTTTTCCTCTGGGCTTCAGAAGTCAGTCAGTGTCTCTCTCTCTCTCTCTCTCTCTCTCTCTCTCTCTCTCTCTCTCTCTCTCTCTTCTCTCTCTCTCTTCTCTCTCTCTCTCTCTCTCTCTCTCTCTCTCTCTCTCTCTCTCATTTTCTTTAAAACTAGCACATGGTATAAAACAGAGAGAGAGTATATTGTGGGTATACTCAATAAATCCAATGATTCAACATAAAATGAACAGCTTGTCCTCTTTAGTTTCTCTAGCACTACTTGCTGTTTATATTTAGATATCCAAATTCAGAAATGGGGACTTTGTTTAATTCCTGAAATTCCAAAGTCAATTGTCAACAGCTCACATTAACTTCATGTAGAAGTAGCATGTATGATGCAATTCACAATGCTAAATTTGGAATAAAGAAGACTTTAGTTCATATCCTAAAACTGACACATAATATGTGACTAAAGTCTAATCACTTAAATTCTCTGAGACACACATTCTTTATCTGTAGAGAGGATAACAGCACCTATAGAATTGTGACCTTCCCCTAGAATTATTATAATATATAACAAATAGAAGTACTATAAAAGTGTCAGCTATTATTGTTATTGTGACCCAAATAGCCTGGCTTCAGCTGTAGATACAATAATTGAAAGAGAGATTGCTGTACTTTGCACTCATTCTCATTATCCCTTTTTTTAATATAGCAAATATAGTTGCTTTATTAAAATGGCTAGCATAGCAACATTAAAGAACACCATTCTTTAAAAGGATACACATGAGCAAAATTGAAAGAAATAAACACTTATTTAAATAAACAATTCCGTATCTTTCTCATTAATATTTAACTGTTATTGTTTTCAATTCTTTTCTTCCTTTCTCTTTATGACTTCAAAGTGAGAAACCCTTAGTTCTATTTTTTTCTCAGCTATTTTATGTGATGTTGAAATCTTGCCTTGTTCAAAGTTCCACCTTGCAATTTCATATGTGGTAATTTTGCACATCCCTGTAACTTCCCTCAAAGGAGTCATTACCAAAATGCAGTTACCAAAATGAAGAGTGATGGTGGTTGAGAGATAGACAATAGATCTTATTTATCATTAGGTGATTTTCATCTGCTTTAGCCATCAGAGGTTGCCAGAATAACTCATCCCTGTTCCTGCTGATGTTTTTTGATTTGCTGTCATTGGAAAACCTAAACTCTGTAGATCTAAATTTTCTCCTATGCTTTGGCAATAAAATCGTGCTGATTTTCTCATCTTGGCTTACTTGTCTATTCCAGGATCTCCAGTGAACTACCCCTAATATTGTTTTCCCTGTTCAAGTTCTACCTTCTAGCTTGCTAATTATAAAGCAGAGTTAGAGGGAGATTCATAGAAACATGGATATAAAATCAGTTCTTTAAATAATTATTCTACAAATGTATTCTTTTTGAAAGGGTAGCCTTTTGCTATTTTAGTAAAGAAATCATCTTTAACATATAAAACAGAGAAAAATGATAGGGAGTTAGGAAGTATGTCAATTCTTCTTTCAATAGATCATGTCTAAGTTTGAATTAAGTTCTTGGCATTTTTAACATAAACAAGTGTCTATTGTTTTCTTAGGGCATGCACCTTGCCTTATATGAGGGTAGTGGGGTAATCTTTTCATCTTGATTCTTTTGGTCCACCATAACTCTGTGGGGATACTCTGATGACTTAGCAGCCATCATTTCTGTGCATTGTAGGAGATAATTTGGTGACTGTAATCCTATACATGTAATTTGAAAGAGCTTTTCCTATTTGGTTACACTGTAGCTAATCTAATACTTTCTTAGGGCTTCCTGATACTGAGGCTCTCTTTCTAGGAAATAGAACACACAGTCTCATCTCATCTTTTACAGATTTTTCATTAACGTGTACTTTTTGTAGATTATATCTCCCTTATAGAATGTGAGCTGCTTAAGATCAGGGACCCCTGCATTTTTGCCTTTGAATGTTGCAGTAGCTATGAAGGCACTGAAATAGGCGCTATTAGAGTTTGCGCATCAAAGACACCAAAGTCATGTACTGCATTCTGGACCATTGCCTGTTGTCTTGACTTCTGCTTTGTCACTGGACTTCAGTGACTTTGGAAGAGAGGGAGAGGCTCATGATGTCACATGGCTTTACTTATATCTAATAAGTCACTCTGTGATATCATTAGTCTTCTTCAAAAATGAAGGACAAACAACATCTACATCTACTGACCATAGTTGTTCTTGGCCTTTTTTTATGTTATGGACCTCTCTGGCAGTCTGGTAAAATCTATGGATCTCTTTTCACAACAAAAGGCATAAAATAAAATATGTAGCCTTACAAAGGAAACCAATTATATTGAAATGTAGTTATCAGAATATATAAAAAAAACACAGAACAGTAGTTAATAACTATGGTACCTAAAATGATACCATCTGTTGGCAATATACTTTAATTTCAGAAACTAATTTGTCCTTTGAGAGCTCAGTTTACAAATCTATTAAGTGGCCATGCCATTTTATTCCTTTTTTATGTTACAACAATCAATGTGTATTCTCTCTCTCTCTCTTTTTTAGTCTCTCTATTGACTATTTAATAGCATTTTTTTTCTGGGGGATACAAAGTAAGGGAAAACATAATTCCTGTCCTCTAGAAATTTTCAATCTAGAGACAATTTATAGTAAATAATAAAGAGGAAAATGGCAACAAGAAAGGGGAAGTTTTACCAGAATAGTCATGCATATGAGTAATCTGCTAAATAGTATGCTAAAGAAATAATAACATTCAAAATTTTAAATGAGATCCAGTTAGGCAAAAAAAAATGTTGGGAAGGGATGGTATTTCATCCCTTTTTACAAAATGGCCAAAAAAAAAAAAAAAAAAAAAGAAAAAAATTTTTGCCTGATTGAAATATTTTTCAACTCTTGAGAATATCTCGCCTCACCTAGGATAAGCTCATCACATGCCCTCTCATCAGCATGTTGATTAATTCAGTTTTTGATGCTCAACACTTTTTTACCTTCCTCGTTTGCCTCTCTCCTTTGATTAGAGGTCTGATAAACTTCTTCCCTTTTAGAGGCTCAGCTCAGAACTTTTCAGGTAACTCTCCATTTTTCCATCAGTAGCTCTGCTTGATTTCAACTCCACAGAATAGCATGAGCCTTTGCTGAGTACCCCTGGTGGCAAGGTCCCTTTCCCTTTCAGCTTCTTTTTGTATATTGTCTTTGCCCATTAAATTATAAGGCCTTTTAGGGCAGAAATGGACTTTTTTCTTTTTCTTTGTCTCTTTAGTACTTGGCACAGTACCTAGTACATAGTAGTTACTTAATAAATATTGATTAAATTGAAAAAAAATCTTTTTGGAATCTGGCACTGAATCTTTTCACTACACTCACTTTATCACCTTCGTGATTATTCCCTTATGGATTAAAGTTAAGAGTGTCTTTGGGCACTGGATATTGCAGATGACAGACTGCCTTCTTCAAAAGTCCCCTCTAGCATCTTATATAATCAAGGCAGCATGATGCCCTATATTGACATAAATTGAGGAAGATTTGGGATCCCAAAATGCAAGGTGAGGAAATATAGAACACAAGAAGAAAGTTGGTAGAGAGAAACAGAGCAAGCTAGCTTCCTTTAGGAAAAATACAACTAATGAATCAGGTAATCAGAGAGGAAGGGCATTGATTTTCTCAGGTTTCTGAGCAATTCATACTACGAGAGAGTGAGCATCTAGGGAATTGGTGACTAGTTGATATTTAAGTTCTCCAAGTGATGGGAAAAGGGCCTTATTAGGGGCTTTCAACTTCCTTAAAGCTCTTGGTTATAGCAGATCGGGAAGCTACTTAAGTAGCTTGGATTCTGAGAAGAGGATTAGAGGACACTGAAAAAAGAAGAAAAGATACAGCAATAGGAGATAGTTTAGTAGGAAATGATTAATTAGATTAAACTTTACCTCCTTTATAGTTTTGACTGGGGTCAACCAAGTCATCCTAGTAGTATCTGCTTGTTTTAAAATCTGTCTGGAAAATATACTTCCCAACTATTCTCAACCTTTTAGTTTTTCTCTCCCTCTGCTCCTATTTAGCTCTCAAACTGTATTATTTAACTCAATAAAGCATCTAAGGATTCTGAGCGTATACTACAAAAGACACATTACAAAATAAAGCCAGGGGATATTGCATTATAAACTGAAGTGGTAGGGAACACATCAAATGAAATCTTAAATGTACTCAAGCCACAATCAAAGGTATTTCCCACTACACTGAATGAAATGGAAGGAAGAGATGCCATTAAATCTGTGTCCATAAAGTAATATTCCCAGCTTATTTGTTATAAGTGTCTGGGTTTCTGGGTTTCTGCTATCAGATCCAAGGGCAGAATGAGGACCAGCTGAAAAAAAAATATGCTGAGCTCTAGTGACATTATATTTTGCTTCATTGCCTCAGGCTCTTGAGGATAGAGAGAAATGTTTCCCTAGGAAATTCTATTAAAAATAAACCTGAGATGAGAATAACAACAGAAGCAGTGATTTTTTTTCAAAAATGTTTCTTATTAATGTTTAATATTTTTAGTATTAGCATGACAACTGTGCTTCAGTAGGAAAAATGAAGCCAAGCAATTTGTTTAGTGGAATGGGGAAAAGTCAAATCATCCCATATGCTTAA
This sequence comes from Sarcophilus harrisii, assembly GCF_902635505.1. Taxonomy (NCBI): domain Eukaryota; kingdom Metazoa; phylum Chordata; class Mammalia; order Dasyuromorphia; family Dasyuridae; genus Sarcophilus; species Sarcophilus harrisii. Next base: position 372,065,655 of record NC_045426.1, on the reverse strand, counting down.
TTGTTACCTTATGGATTATTAAGAAACAATGTGTTCAGCAGGATGATAATTTTGTTGTGTATATTGTGTATATTGGATATATACTCCCTGTGCACTGAAATATTTTCATATTTAATATTTTAATTTGCAATATCTCCTTAGATAGCTTTTCAACTCTGAGCTCTTCTTTTTTTCCTGTTTCACTACTCATTAGGCCAAAGCAGAGTCTCTTCAATGAAAAACACCTCTTCTTTCATGGTATGAATTAAACTATACTGTCCATCATCGATATGTTAACATAGCAATAGCTATTTCATAGTCACCAAATAGTTCCAAGGACCAGATTTTCTGACTATGAACTTTAAAGTCCTTATATCAGTCATATGTAAATTATATGCTGAGAAATAATTCACTTCAGGAATCTTTACATTGCATTTATTTCCTTTTGCAGGATTTTATAACTGTGTTTTTCATTAGTAAAGGTGTTAACTTGTCCACATTTAAAAGGGGATATTCCTTATATATTACACACAAGCATAGACATATATGTATACACATATCACATATATGCATGAATTTTAGATGACTATGATTCATAAACTTTAGAAGTCCCTACTAAATTGTAAAGAATTTAGTACAAAGACAATTGATAATCATAAGATTAGTCTGGTTAAATTGAGAGAAACTAATGTAAAGAAAGATTTGCAATCTTATTGATTTTTATCATCTAGTTGCTTTAGAAAAAGGGTTGGAGAAGAATTCAATGAAGGCAGAGGCATAGAGCAATAGAACCAGTAAATGTGAGAATTGATAGGGATGTCAGAGCTAATTTAGTGTAATGGCTTCTAATTTGTAGGCTGTAGAATCCTGAAGAAGAGCATGAAGTTATTTCAGAAGATTTGCAAATCAATGGAGATGCAGGTTCCACTATGCTATAAAGACTTTAAGCATGGTTCCAGGAACCCACCATGTCTGATATCAAGGATCAGCAAAATAAATAAATAAATGAAATAATAATAATAATAATAAATGAAGAGACATATAAGCTACATGGCAAAGTTTACCTAAACCCAGTATTGCTCTGTTTCTTTCACATGTATAGTTATAAGAGGAAGGCATGTAGGATACAGAAGAATGGGGGGACAAAATAAGGAATAGGAGGATAAAAGAATAGGGACAAAGAAGAATTAGAAGGAATACTGGGAGGGGAATCTTGAAGCATTTTTTACTACTTTAAAGGAAGACTCAGATTCATTACTTTCCCTAACATTCACCAAATTCTCTCTATCCCTCCCTTTACCCCCTTCTTTAAGAAGACAAACAATTTGGCATAGGTTATACCTGTGTAGTCATACAAAATACATTTCTCTATAAGTCATTCTGTGAAAGAAAACACAGAAAAAACATAACAACAAAAAAATTAAGAAAGTAAGGAAAAAGCATTTTTGTCCTGCATTCAGGCTTTATTAGTTCTTTCTCTGGAGATGGATAGCACCTTTCATTGTAGATGTTATAGAAGTGTCTTGATCCTTCCATTACTGAAAATAGCTAAGTTATACATAATGTATCATCATAAAATATTTCTGTTATTTTTTAACATTGTCCTCCTGGTTTTGTTCATTTCATTTCATATTGGTTCATATAAATCTTTACATGTTTTTTTTTTTTCTGAGAACACCCTATTCTTCGTTTCTCTTTTTTAAATTGGAACTTTTAATTTTCAAAACATATGCAAGGAAATTTCTCAACATTGACCCTTGCAAAACCTTGGTTCCAATTTCCCTCCCTTCCTCCCACCCCTTCCCCTAGCCAGAAAGTAATCCAATATATGTTAAACTGATAAAAATATATGTGAACCCAATATAGGCATACATATTTATACAATTATCTTGCTGCACAAGAAAAATCAGATCAAAAAGGAAAAAATGTGAAAGAAAATAAAATTCTAGTAAACAACAAGAAAAAGAGTGAAAATGCTATGTTGTGATCCACACTCAGTTCCACAGTCCTCTCTCTGGGTGTGGATGGCTCTTTTTATCATGAGATCATTGGAACTGGCATCGATCATCTCATTGTTGGAAAAAACAATATGAGAAAGAAAAGGCAAACAAACAAACAAAAAAGGCGAAATTACCATGCTTCAATCCACTTTCAACCTCCATAGTTATCTCTTGGAATGTGGATGGCATTTTCCATCCCAAGTCTAATTGTAATTCCAATAATTCTTAAATTATCTCTCCTGCATCTATTTTTAAGATCAGTTTTTCCAATGAGATATTTCCCATTTTCTTCTATTTTTCATTCTTTTCATTTTGTTTGATTGTTTCTTGATGTCTCATAAAGTCATTAGCTTTTACTTGTTCAATTCTAAATTTTAAGGAATTCTTTTCTTCAGTGAACTTTTATACCTACTTTCCAATTTGGCCAGTTCTGCTTTTCAAGGGATTCTTCTCTTCATTGGATTTTTGTGCCTTTTTTTTTATTATTATTATTTAGCCTATTTTATTTTTTAAGATGTTATTTTCTTCAGTATTTTTTGTGCCTTCTTTATTTAGCTGTTGACCTTTTTTTCCCATGATTTCCTTGCATCACTCTTATTTCTCTTCCCAATTTTTCTTCTCCCTCTCTTGATTTAAAAAATTTTTTTTTGAGCTCTTCCATGGGCTGTGGCCAATTCTATTTTTTATTGAGGCTTTGGATGCAGGAATTTTGAATTGGTTGTCTTTTTCTAAGAATATTTTGATCTTCTTTGTCACCATAATAATTTTCTGTGATCAGATTTTTTTTTCTGTTGTTTGCTCATTTTCTAGCCTTTTTCTTGCCTTTTAATTCTATGTTAAAGTAGAGCTTTGCTTCCCAAGTGGAGGGGGCATTGTCCCAAGCTTCAGCTTTTGGTGCAGCTTTTTTTCAGAGTTAATTTTGGGATAAGTTTTTGGTGGTTCTAAGATGGTGTGATCTAGGGAGAGGTATGTTTACTCCTCTCCTTTATTATGCACTAGTTTGTGGTAGATCACAAACTTTCTTTTCAATCTTGAAACTGTGACCAGGGTCCTTGCTCCCTGGTAGAAACAAGCTCTTCTGTGCTATGCTCCTCCTTGGGACCAAGACCCAAGACTAACCCAGACCCAAGTATAGGCCACCCAACAGTGTCCTGCCCTGATAACAACAACAGGACCCCTATAAATCTCCTGATCCATTGTCTGGTCCCCTTACTGTCTGTGGGCTGAGAGGGTAGAAAATTACCACTACTGATTCAGTCACTTCAAGGCCCATTCCTGGTTTGCTGGGGCCTGGTCTATATTAATGGAGTCTGCACTACTACTCTTGTCAAAATCCTCACTCATACATTATCAATTAGTTAACCAACCAATCAACCAACCAATTCATCAACAAGCATTTACACAGTTTTCTCATCACTTAGCCTATCATTAAAAAGCACTTTCCTAAGGCTGAACTCCCATCTTATTTCAAAATCTCACCTCTTAAAAAATTAAAATCAATGTACAATTATTCCAAATATATCTTCTTTCAAGTCCAGGAACTAGAACTGCTTAATTATTCTCAGATACCTTTAATAAGAAATACTTCCAAGTGCACAGCCTGGAGATTAGGGGAATATGGTTAAAACCAGGTTACTGATTTAATAATAACTATGTAGGGAAGAAAGTGGTTACTATCTATCAAGGTACACCTACTCTGATCCAGGTCAATCTATGACAGATTCAACATAACTTTAACATCTGCTGCTGATTTGCCTTGGGGGGGGATAGTTTGTCACATTGCCAATTCACAAATGCTAAAAGTCATCATAAAGCTTCTTTTTGCATATGGCTAATTTTTGATTCCAGATCTGTTTATAATTTTGATTCCTCAACTTGTTCCATAATAAGTTTGGAGGGGGAGGGAATAAAAAGGGAAAGAAAAATATAAAGTGACAAGCGTAAAGGAAATATTATTCTCGATTAGCAAATAGAAAGAAAGATATTTGGATAACTATGTTTTTCTTTCATAAAATATATATTTACTCTCTCTATTAAATATTTCCCAATTATATATAAAACAATTATTAATAATAAATTTTTAGAATGTTGAATTTTTAATTCCCTCTCTTGGCACTTGCCCTTCCTTGAGCAATTTCATATCAATCATCAATTAAGTGAAGTCATGCAAAATATATTTCCATCTTAGCTGTGTTGCAAAAGAAAACAGACAAAAACAAAACAAGAACAATTTTAATGTAAAAAATGGTACTCTTCAATCTGCATTCAGAATTCATCAATTCTCTCTCTGGAGATAGACAATATTTTTAATCATGGGTCCTTTGGAATTGTCTTGGATCATTGTCATGATCAGAGTAGTTTAGTCTTTCCAAGTTAATCATCTTTACAATATTTATGTTGCTAGGTACAGTGTTCTGGTTCTGCTCACTTATTTCGCATTAACTCATCTAACTCTAATAAATCTAATTCTTTGCCACCACCAAAAAAAAATAAACTGCTACAATTTTTTTTGTACAAACAGGTAGTTTTGTCTTTTCTTTGATCTCTATTGCTGGTCGAAGAATATGCACAGTTTTATAGCTTTTTGGTTGTAGTTCCAAATAGTTCTTCAGAATGATTGGATTAATTCTCAGTTCCACTGACATTGCATTAGCATCTCAATTTTTCTACATTTCCCCCAGTATTTGTAATTTTCTTTTTTTGGCAAGTTAGTCAGTCTTATAACACATGAGATAGCATGTCAGAATTGTTATAATTTGCATTTCTCTAGTCAGTAGTGATTTAGAATATTTTTCATGTAAGTATTTATAGCTTTTATTTCTTCTGGAAATTCTTTATATCTTTTCACCATTTATCAGCTTGGGAACAGCTCTTATTTTACACGTTTGGATCATATCCTTTTTTATTTGAGAAATGAGGTGTTTATCAGAAATTATTATAAACATTTTCCCCATTTACCTATTTTCCTTCTAATTTTGAGTAATTAGTTTGTACAAAAGTTTTTTTTTTTAATTTCATGAAGTCAAAATTATCTGATACTTCTCATGATCATAAACTCTTCCTTTATGCATATGTCATAGGTACATTTTCCCATGCTCCCCAAATTTACTTACAATATTATGTTTTACTCTTATACCCATTTTGACTTTACCTTGGTGTACAGTGTAAGATGTCAGTCTATTACTAGTTTTTGCCAAACTGCTTTCTATTTTTGCCAATCAATTTTTGTCAAATGGTGAAATCTTACTCTCAAAGCTTGGATTTGGGGGTTTAACAAACATTACACTATAGTCATTTACTGCTGTGTATTACGAACCCAATCTATCCTACTGATCCACCACTCTATTTCTTAGCCATTATTAGATTGTTTTGATAATTATTACTTAGTACTGCAGTTTGAAATCTGGAACTGACAGGCTACCTACTTTCACATTTTCTTTTTCATTGATTTCCTTGATATTCTTGACCTTTTGTTCTTGCAAGATGAACTTTCTTGATTTTTTTTCTAACTCTATAAAACACTTCTTCAATAATATGATTGGTATGCCACTGAAAAAGTAAATTAATTTAGGTAGATTTATCAATTTCATTATATTGGTTTGACCTACCATGAGCAATTGATATTTCTCCAGTTGTTTATATCTGTTTTTATCTACCTAAAAAAAGGTTTTTTGTTTTTTTTTTTTTAAGGTAATATCTGGATTTGTCTTGGCAGGTAGAGTCTCAAATATTTTATATTCTCTGTCATTATTTTAAATGGAATTTCTCTTTATATTTCTTCCTGCTTTTTTTGTTGTATGGGTTTATTTTATATCTTGCAATTTTTCTGGTCATTAATTGTTTCATTTAATTTTTTACTTAATTCTTTAGGATTTTCTAAATATGCCATTCTAAAATCTGCAAAAAGTGATAATTTTGTTTCCTCGTTGTCTATTTTTATTCCTTCAATTACTTTTTTTCTTAGTAGTACAACTAGTATTTCTAGTAAAATATTGAATAATACTGGTGATAATGGACATCTCTGATTTTATTGGGAAGGCTTCAAATTTATCCCTATAACAGAACATGCTTTCTCTTGATTTAAGACATATGGCACTTATCATTTAGAGAAAGGCTCCATTTATTTCAATGCTTCTAATGTTGTTTGTTTTTTTTTAATAGAAATGAGTTTTTTATTTTGTCTGTACCTTTTGATATAATTATATGACTTTTGGGGAGGTTGCTATTGATATGGTTAATTATTCTGATAGATTTCCTAATATTAAATGAATTCTGCATTCCTAGTATAAATCCCTGTAAACTTTATTATATATTATTATAATCTCTTTATTAGTATTTTATTTAAAACTTTTGTGCCAATGCTCATTAAGGAAGTCAGATTATAGTGTTCTCTCTGTGTTTTTGCTCTCCCTGGTTTAGTCATCAAAATTGTGTTTTTGGAAAACCAATTGTAGAATTCCTTCTTTACTTATTTTTTTCAAATAGTTTCTTAAAAGTTTGGTAGAATTCACTTGTAAATCTATCTGGTCCTGGGGATTTTTTCTTAGATCATTTATAGCTTATTCAATTTCTTTTTCTAAGAAAGGAATATTTAAATATTCTATTACTCTTCTGTTAACCTGAGTAGTTTACATTTTTGTAAATAATAATCCATTCATATAGATGGTTAGTTTTACTGTCATATAATTAGGCAAAATAACTGCTAATAATTTTCTTCAATTTCATATTTATTATTGGGGCAGTCATCTTTTTCATTTTTTTTTGATACAAATAAGTTTATTTTCTTCTTTCTTTTTAAAATGAAATTAACCAGGGCTTTATTTCTTTTTTCTCTCTCACAAGATGATCTCGTAGATTTATTCACTAGTTTATTTTTTTTACCTTCAATTTTATTAATCTCTCTTTTGATTTTAAGGATTTTCAATTTGATGTTTAAGAATTTAAAACACTTTTTTTTTTTAGTTTTTTAAAAAGTTGCATGCTCAATTCATTATCTGATCTTTCTCTCTGTTATTAATGTATGTGTTTAAAGACATAAATTTCCCCCAAATACTGCTTTTCCTGTCTCCTCCAAATTTTGGAATGTCTCATTGTTATCATTGTATTTAATAAAAATTATCAATTGTTTCTATGATTTGTTGTTTGATCCACTCTCATTCTTTGGGATTAGATTATTTAATTTCTAATTACTTTTTAATCTGTGCTTCCCCTGTACTTTATTAAATGTAATTTTTATTGTATTATAGTCTGGAAAGAGGGGGATTTAATATGTCTACTTTTCTATATTTAGTTGTGAGGCTTTTATATCCCAATTCATGATCAATTTTCATGAAGGTGCCGTTACAGCTTAGAAAAATGTATTTTCCTTTTCGGGTTTCTCCAGAGATTCACTGTATCTGACTTTCTAAGATTTTATTTATCTCCTTGACTTTTTATTTTATGATGACATTTATCAAGCCCTCTGAAGGAAAAGTTGGGGTCCCTTATTAGTGTAGTTTTATTATCTATTTCCTCTTGTAATTATTTTAACTTTTCTTTTAAGAATTTGGATGCTACATCATTTGGTACAAAATTTAATATTTATATCCCATCATTATTTATAATGATAGCAAGATGTAGTTTCTCTGCTTATCTCTTTTAATTAGGTCTATTTTTGTTTTTGCTTTGTCTAAAATCATGATTGCTACCTCTGCTTTTTTTAAAACTTCAATTGTACTCTAATTCTTATCCAGGAAGTACCCTTGATCTCTCAACATTGCAGCTGATACTGTTCCTCAGAGAACCTAATCCCTAGTAATCAGAAGAGAAACTATTCCTCAGGGCCTCTGTTCTCTTGTGACCAAAAGTGGGCTTCTATTTGTTCTTGAGTAAAAGTGGCTCTTCTCAGCCCTTTAACTGTTACTTAGAAATGGGTATATGCAATGGAGTTTCCAAACAACATTTGTTCCTATGTCCATTGCTATCACAGGGGTTGCCTGTAATCTATTTCTGACAAGTTGACTGATCCTCTTACTGTCTCTGACTTTGAAGTACCAATGCTGTTATTGCTTTTCTTTGTTACTACCTAGTCCTGCCACTGGCAGATCATTTATGTGGGCTTCAGGCCAGTCTCCAGCCCATGTCACAAATGATCTCCTGATTTGTCTTGCACTTGAAGAATGTCTCCTTTTGATCTTTTGTAGGCTCTGCCACTCCAAAATTTGATTTGAGATTTTATTTTAAAATTATTTTGAGGGCAATGTTGAGAAAATTCACCTGAGTGCTTTTTCTACATTGCTATCTTGGCTCTTTGGGAAGTCAGCTAACTTGTTAAAGTCACTTCTATGTCTGATCTTTAATCTCTTAGCTTAAGTCAGAAAATATCCTCTATTCAAATGGAGAAGTCACTGTATAGGAATTCACATTAAAGTATCAACAATATTTTATACCCAACAGAGATGAGTATCAAATTTTCTCTCCCTAAGAACAAGTCTTGATAGTTAGGAAGATAGACTAGGGTCAGGTTGAATAACTTACTTTTTGGGAATATCGATTTGACAGCTGTATGGAAGGTAGTTTGGAGAGAAGAGAGTGTTAAGAATAATTAGGACACTGGTATAAAATTCAAATAGAAAGAAAAGCAGGGAGAACTAATAAACCCTAATAAGGATATTTTTAGGCACAAATTGGCTTAAACCACTTTTTTTTTTTTTATTTAATAGCCTTTTATTTACAGGATATATACATGGGTAACTTTACAGCATTAACAATTGCCAAACCTCTTGTTCCAATTTTTCCCCTCTCCCCCCCCTCCCCTAGATGGCAGGAACCAAGATGTTAAATATAAAAATTTTTCAAAAGACACCAAACTTTTTTGAAAAAACCTCAAATATTTAAAAGGGGAAATTGGGGGCCAATGTAATGGTTTTTAGTCTTCCCAGAGTTCTTTTACTGCATATTGTTCAGTTCATTTGCCCATTAGAAATGAGGTTGATCCGTTTGAGGATGGCTGATCCACAGAACTGGTCATCATATAGTATTGTTGGGTATATAAGTTCTGGTCCTGCTATTTCACTCACATTAGTTCGGTCTCCCAGGCCTTTCGTTTTCTGTTTCATTTCAAGAACAGTAAAACCTAATTTCATAACCACAATTTATTCAACATTCTCCAACTGAGGACATCCATTCAGTTTCGTTTTACCACTACAAAAGGGCGCCACAAACATTCTTTTAAAAGTCCCTTTCCTTCTTTAAATCTTTTGGGATAAAATCCCAGTAACACTTTGGATCAAAGGGTATAGCTTGAAACTTTTTGAGCATGTTCCAAACATCTCCAAAAATGGTTGGATTTTCCCTCCACCAACAATGCATCAATTCCCAGTTTTCCCATCCCCCAACAATCATTTATTTTTCCTGTCATCTTGCCAATCTGACAGGTGTGTGTATCTTAGAGTTGTCTTAATTTGACTTCATTTTGACTTGGAGCATCTTTTCATTGACTAAAATTGTTTCAATTTCCATCTGAAATTCTGTTCATATCCTTTGACCATTTTCAATTGGAGAATGGTTGATTTTTTATAAATTAGAGAATTTCATATTTTGGAAATGAGGCCTTTATCAGAACCTTTTGATTAAAAATATTTTCCAGTTTATTCCCTTCTAATCTTGTCTCAGTTTTTTTTTAAAACTTTTCAGTTTGGTTAAATAAATTTTTTTTGACGAATGACCTAGTTCTTTTGGTCATAAAGCCCTTCCCCTTCCACAGGTCTGAGAGGAAACTATCCATGTTCCCTTCCTCTAATTTATTAATACCATTCTTTATCTGGTCATGAACCCATTTTGTTTTCTTGGTTAGGGCTTTATGGATCAATGCCAGTTTCTGTATTGTTTCCAATTTTAGCAATTTTATCAAAAAAGTTCTTATCCCAAAAGCTGGGATTTTGGGTTTGTCAAAGACTAGGTTCCCATATTTGTTGACTGTTTTATCCTTGAACCCAATTCATTCCACGATCAACTAATCTATTCCTTAGCCAAACCTGTTTTGGTACTGCCTCTATAATATAATTTTAGATCTGGTAAGCTGCAATCATTTGATTTTTTTCATTAATTCCCGAAATTTTGACCTTTTGTTTTCCATAAAACTTTGTTATTTTTTCTAGGCTTTAAAATAGTTTTTGGGACCTGATTGGTAATTAAATAAATAGATTAGTTTAGGTAATATTGTCATCTTTATTATTTTTGCTCGCCCTTATCCAAGAGCATTTTATTTTTCCATTGGTTGATCAGACTTAATTTGTGTGAAAAGTCGCTGTAATTTTGCTCATAAAGTTTTGATTTTCCTTTGATAGATTCCTAAATATTTTATTTATCAGTAGTTACTTTAAAAATTTTTTGTAATTGACTGTTGGATTTTGTTAGTGTAAAAAATTTTATGATTATTGGGTTTTTTATAACACAACTTTGCTAAAGTTGTGGATTATTTTTAACTTTTTGCAGTTCTGGGTTTCAATATCCATCATGTCATCGGCAAAGAGTGATAATTTGGCTTCCCATTTTTCTTATTCCTTTAATCTTTTCTCAGCTCTTATTGCTATAGTGATTTAATACAATATTAAATAGTAATGGTGATGTGGGAAACCTTGTTTCCCAGATTTATTGGAATGGTTGCAGTTTGTCTCCATTACATATGATGCTTATGATGGTTTTAAATAGTGCTGCTGATTATTTTAAGGAAAGTCCATTTTTCATCCCAATGTTTTTGAATGGATGTTGGATTTTATCAAATGCTTTTTCTGCATCTATTGAGATGATCATATGGTTTTGTTAATTTGGGTTTATTAACAGGCCAATTATTGATAGTTTTCAATATTGAACCAGCCCTGCATTCCTGGTATAAATCCACTTGACCATAGGTATTATCTTGAATGATTTTCTGTAGTCCTTTTCAATTTATTTAAGATTTTCTAATATCCGGGGAGATTGGTCATAATTTTCTTTCTTTTCACCTACCTGGTTTAGGTATCAGCCAGTTCGTATAGAAGGAATTTGGTGGGACTCCCTTCATTCCCTATTTTACAATTTATATAGCATTGGGGCCAATTGTTTTTAAATGTTTGGAAAACAATGTAAACCATCTGGTCCGGGGATTTTTTGGGAGTTGTTTAATTCCTGTTCTTTTCTTTTTCAAAGGGACTATTAAGCAATTTATTCCTCCTTTTGTCGGGTCTTATTTTGGAGGTGTCATCCATTTCCAGATTATCAAATTTTTATAAAGTTGGAAAATCCTTATTTTTCTCTAATTTTTTCATTTAAAGTTTCCCTTTCATTTTTTTAAGACTACTTTTATTTTCCTCCTTTTCTAATCAGATTTACCAAATTTATCTATTTTTGGCTTTTTTATAGAACCAACCTTGTTTTATTAATTAGTTCAAAGTTTTTTTACTTTCAATATTTTTAATTTTTTTAATTTTAAATTTTCTTTAGTATTTGATTGGGGGTTTTTTAATTTGGTCTTTTTAGTTTTTTTAGTTGCAAGCCCTTCATTAATCTTTTTTCTTTTTCTGTTTTATTCGTAAGCTCTAAGGATATAAAATTTCTTATTACCGCTTTGGTGCATCCCACAAATTTTGGTATACCCATTGTATTATCTTATGAAATTATTAATTGTATCTATAATTTGCTCTTCACCCAATCATTCTTTAAGATGAGATTGTTTATTTCCAAATTTTTGGTCTATTTCCAACTTTTGTTGAATGAGTTTTTTATTGCATCATGATCTGAAAAGAAAGCATTTATATTTTCTTTCGCATTTAATTTTGAGGCATGTCCAAATATATGGTCAATTTTGAATAGGTTCCATGAACTTGAAAGAAAGTATATTCCCTTCATTCCATTCAATTTTTCCAAAGATCCAAATACCTAATTTTCTAATATTCTATTTACTTCTTTAACTTTCTTATTTGTTTTTGGGTTTGATTTGTCTAATTCCGAGGTGCAAGGTTGAGATCTCCTAATTACAGTTTTGTTTTATTTTTCTTGCAACTTCAATTTCCTTTAGGAAGTTGGTTACCATTGGTGATATGTTTAATATTGATATTGCTTCGTTGTTTATTTATTTAGGGGGTTTTCCCCTTTTTTTAATTGATCAATTTTTACCTTTTTGATCTGAGATAAGGATGGTACCCTTCGACTCACCTGAAGATAACAATTTTGCTCCACCTTTACCTTTACTCTATATGTTCCCCTGTTTAAAGTGTTTTGTAAACAACATATTGTAGGGTTCTGATTTTTGATCCATCTGCTATCTGTCCTCTTATGGGGGAGTTCATCCCATTCACATTTACGGATAAATTACTAAATCTGTATTTCCCCATCCAATAACCCAATTTCTTTACTTTTTTGCCTCCCCAACCCTCTTTTTTTCTTATTTACCCCTTGTATCTTCTTATCCTTTATAATCCCCTCCTCCCCCCTTTGACTTTCCTTCCTTATTACTTTTTCTTTTCCTTTTCCCCCCGTTTTAATAGGCGGAGAGAATTTTCTAAAACAAATGTCATATTTTCGAGCAACCTGATGAGGAAGTTCCACAATTTCCCCCCTCTAAATTTTGATATGATAAGTTTTTTCTCTTTGTGGGTGTGGTTTCTTTTTATCCTCCTTCACCTTATTCGCCATCATCCCTTTCCAATCTACTTCCCTTTTTATTTAATCAGAAACAAATTATAATGTATTCTTTTGAATCCTGAAAACAATTTAAATTATTTTTACCTTTTTTCTGATCCTTGGAGTTCTTGGAGAAATCAAATTGTTTGTTTATTTTGGTTTTTTTCTTCAGAAAAAATGGAATTCATTTTTTCATTAATTTATCTTCTTCCGGAAGAAAAATCTCAAATTATGGGTTTTCCTTCTCATTTTCTTTTTGTTTTGGAAAATATATTTCACCCTTTTTTCCTTTAAAAGCCCAATCTTGGGTATTTTGGCACCTCGTTTTTAAATATTTTTTTTTTGGTTTGCTTTTTTTTTCCTTAAATGATTTTTAAATTTTACAATTTTGTTTTTATTTAGGGTTTCTTCAGGTTTTAATTCTTTCAATGCCTTTTTACCTTTGTTTTTTCTTAATTTCATATTTTTTTTAGTATTATTTTTTTTCCAATTTTTGAAATCCAATTCCTCGTTTCTTCCTAGGTCTATTTTCCAAGTTGTGTTTTTCAATAAAATTCATGGTTTTTATTTTTTTTTTGTTTTTTTCTTACATTTTGCTTCTCAATGAATCATTAATTTCAATTGTTGCTTTTTTAAAGTTTTTTCTTTCTTTTTTTTACTTCTTTCTTTTAATGTCCAATTGGTTTTGAATGTATTTTTTGTTTGGGTTTTTCCTTTCACTTTTTTTTTTAGTGAATTTTTTTCTTTTAAATTCAAGTTTTACTTTTTGGCTTTGTCTTTTCCAAAGGGTTACTTTCTTCGACGAATTAAAATCCTATTTTGGGAATTTTTTTTTTCCCAACAAATTCTTACTTTCCGAATTTTCCAACCCAATTTTGTTTCCCTGCCCCTGGGAATTTTTAACTTTTCCAGGGGTTTTGGGAAGTTGTTTGCCCTTTGAAAGGCCCCCCCCAAACTTCAACCCTTTGAGACAATGGTCTCATCATGAGGGAAACTCATGTAAAGGAGGCGCTGGCATTTTGGTTTAGGTCCTTCCCGGTTTGGACCCTTCCCAAGAAGCCCGAGGGTTTTTCTCTTTTATTCTGTTTTTAAACCTTTAGCTCTCCCAAACAATTTCCCTCCCCTGCCGGGGCCATTTCCGGCCCGAGGTATGGGAATGCTCTGGTGAGAGTTTTCCTTCCCCAAACAGGAAGTGGATTCAGCACTGGCCGAGCTATAAGGCCAGTAGGGCTGTGGTGGGTAGCGATTGCCCTCGGCCGGGACTAAAGGGTGAGAAGCACTGCCCCAGGCCGGGAGCCTCTTGTGGGACTGTAGTGCAGCTGACAGCAGACCACAGACCCCGTGACCCGAAGACTGCAGACCGCCCCGAACTCCGCCCCAGTGTCTCTGCCCAATGCAAATCGGCCCTGGAAAAGCTCTATGGCCCCAAGCCGAGCCCAGCACTGCGCAGATTGGAGGCTAACCCGGGCTGCGTCCTCCTGCTGTGCAGGATCACAACTGCCCCAAGGAAAAGCCCGTACTGCGGGTTGGGTTTGCGTGCTTGTGCTGAGATCTGTGCCTTCACCCTCGGTTTGAGACTCTCCTCGAACCCAATTCTCTCCCTGCTCTGCCCGATCTCCCCGCCCCGAACCAAACTTTTGGCGAGACTGCAGATTTTCTTCGGCCGGTGAGTTGTTCTACTTCTTATCTTTACAATTGTAGATCAAGACTATTTTGAGGCTCAATATAATATTGATAAAGAGGGTAAGAGAAGAGCTTAGAAAGTCGCGTGTGTCTTCTCCGCCATCTTGGCTCCCTTAAACCACTTATTAACATTAACTGTGTTCTATTGTATTTTTATGTATTTTGTAAATATTTCCTTATTACATTTTACTCTGTTTCAGCTGCTAACCAGTGTTTCCCCATCTGAATTAAGAAACGATTGCAATAGTCCAAATGAAGAATGATAAGGACTTCTACCGGAGTGATTATGATGTGAAGGGAGAAAAAAGATTTGAGTTCAACAGATGTTGAAGAAAAGGAACCAATAGAACCTGGCAACATATTAAACAAGTGAGGGTAAGGAGCTGGGAATCAGATGTAGTCTGTAAGAAAGGGTATATAGAAAAATGAAAGTACTCACAACAAAAATAAAAAAAAATAGGGGGAAGAATTTTTTTTGGAAGGGAAAGATGAGAGTTTTTTTTTTTTTTTAAGACATATTGAATTTGAGATATCTATGAAACATCCAGGTAGATATGGGATTGAATTTTTAAGGAAATATATGTGTGTTGGAGTTATAGATTGGAAAGGCAGCTTCATAGAGATGAAAGTTGAATTCATTGTGATGAGATCACTAGGAGAGATAAGTAGATTTGAAATGTTGCATATATTTTCTGATGAGAACATTGTATTATTTGGTTTTTTTAAATTGTTTTGCTTTGTTTCGAGAGAACTTTCATTAAGATAGAGCAAATGTTCTTAAAATATCAAATATTTTTAGGAGGGGGGGTGATAACAGACAGATACAGAGAGGTCTCAAGACACATTCCTGGGATTCAGTTACAATTAGAGATTTTGATCATGAACGTGAAAAGGAGAAAGAACACTAATATATCAGGTAGGAAAAGCATCACTAGGGTTATGCCACAGTCTCCTTTTATTGTCCTGCCTCAATTTCCCTAAATTGTTCTGCCTTAGTTCCTTGAATTGTTCTGCCTCAATCCCCCTGGTTCCAAATTACCCCCTCCCCTTTCCTAACCATCAGGACTGAGATAATTAGGGCTGGGAACCCCAACCATTGGCATTCCATAGAGCCATAAATTGCAGATAAGTTACTAAGAGATATGCTTACATATCTCTAAGTTCCAGCCTTTCTGTCTCTAGCTGACTACTCCCTTCACTCTCAGTTTATCAGAATTTATGGTCTCATTTCCAACCTGTCAGAACTGAATTAATGGTCCCTGCCTGGAAATTCCTGCTGTTTACCAGAGTTCGGACTCCACTCCTTGCCTTTGTCTCCCCTGATCTCTGAAGCCACATATAAAAATCATGGCATCTCACATTGGATGTTGGATTCTTTGAGATAAAAATCCAATTCAGCCCTGGAGGCAAAATGCATTCTGCTCTGCCTCCAGACTATCTCTCCCTCTCAGAAACCTCAATAAAATATTAAAACTCTCTGATTTCTATCGCCTCAGTTTCTCCAGCATTACACTAGAAGTATACTTGGGTACAAAAAGATGTCAGTTGAAGCTGATCTAGAGAAAATTTTCTGCAGGAACCAGAACTTAAGTAGGACCCTGAAGAATGAGTCAGATATGGGTAGGCAAAGAGATTCCAAAAACAGGAAAAGAACACGATGAGTAAGGGCAAATATATTATATTATTTATATAAATATATACATATATATATTTATATAAATATATATTTTTTTTATCTTTTCTCTCTCCAAGTCTCAGAAGGCTTTCATATTTCCTCCCTGTTCTTCTTACCACCAAATTTTGAAATGGAAATTAATGCTTATTTTTAGATGTTTAACCTCTTCATCTCTTTGCCATGGTCCAATAATGATAGATTGTTTTACGTAGCATCTAGTGGTGTTTAGTAAATAGTTGTTGAATTGAACAGAAACAGAATGAGGAATGACCCTAATGGGGGAGGGAAAGGATAAGAAAATTAGCTGCTCTTGTTTTAAGTTCTTCTTTCTGCTCTGTACATTATGAGCAGAGATCTTGAAATGAATAATCATTTAGATATTTTATGAATCAATGCCAGAAAAAAAAAGTGTTGGTGTTGTATAGCTACTTCAAAGCACTAAAACAGATAATTATAATGAAGACCCAGGAATGAAATATCAGTTGAAATTACAATAAAAAAGTAGTTCAGTTTTCAGGTCTAGGAAACTTTTGATCTATTTAGGATATACATCTTTTAATTTACTGTTGTTTTCCTCAAGGACAAACCAATCCCTAATTAGGTAAAATAATTAGCTAGTACTTAAAAATATTTTGAAAAGGAAAGGTACCAAAAAGAAAAGCCTATGAGCAAAAGGCCTTATTATTTCAATTCTATATCTTCATTTTTGTAGTAAGGAATGAGAGAATTAAAAAGAAAAAAGAAATGAGAGAATTAACTCTTATCACTGATCAGAAATTACAACTCCCAGAATAATGAATTTAAATGGCAACAAGGAAAATCCATTTGAAATGGCTTAGCCATTTGTTTTAACTTATTAATTTGTCTGTTTACAGTTTTACCATTGGATAATTTGGGGCAACATATGAAGACCACAGAAATGAAGGCTACTTTTTAAAAGACAGTGATATGTTATGATGGTTCAGGCATTAAATTTAGTAACAAAAATATTTGCACAAGCTAACTTTTGATTTAATGAGACCTAAATTCTTCAACAGTTTTCATTAACACATTGATTGAAGCTACACTCATTCAGGGATTAAGGCTAGGTAGCAATTGAAGCAAATAATCTCTTCTTTCACCTAGTCCAAAAAGATCTAAATAAATAAATGAATGAATGAATCTGGAAGAGGAAGACCCTCAGGATTTCTGGCCAAAGCAACTAAGGTCTCCCATTTCATCTAGGGCCATCTCCATTCCTCTTGATCTATATCTAGTCACTAGACCCAGATGGCTCTGGAGGGGACAGTGAGGCAGTTGACCTTGCACACCCCTCCTTCAATTTAATCCAATTCACTTGCATGTCATGACATCACCTCCTGATGCCATGGTTCTCTTTGAGAAGGAAGGACAAACAACAGTAATGAGACCTATTATCTGAAGACCATATCACTCTTGGCACAATATTTTTCAGAGGTTACAAACTGCATCATATCCAAAAAAAAAAGACCACTTGGGTTTTTGGAAGGATTTCATAGGATGAGGTAAGAAACACAGCTTTTAGGAGCAGGGATGTGATCATCCTAATATATCCTAATATACTCTATTTTG
Organism: Sarcophilus harrisii; assembly: GCF_902635505.1. Taxonomy (NCBI): domain Eukaryota; kingdom Metazoa; phylum Chordata; class Mammalia; order Dasyuromorphia; family Dasyuridae; genus Sarcophilus; species Sarcophilus harrisii. The sequence continues at coordinate 372,048,087 of NC_045426.1, read as the reverse complement.
GTCAGAACACATCTAAGGGAATTGTGTTTTGTTAGAATCCCTCAGTTTAGGAAGAAAATTGATGCTGGATAATATGCAGAGGAGAAAAACAAGAATGACAAAAAAACTTGAGTCTTTGGCACATGATTAGTTGAAGGAATTTTACAATATTGTACGTAGAAAAGACCTGATAGCATCTGATGGAAGAGGGATTAGTCTCTGAGGGCTGAATTAGCAATAGTCAAACACTGGAAATATTCAAATAGCTTTGAAAGCTACCTTTCAAAGAGGGGCTCTTAAATAAAAGGTGAGTTTCTATAGCTGACCTCTAAAATCCTGTTACCTAAGAAAGCTTTATGACTTTAAGTCTCTGGTTTTTTTTTTTTTTTTTTTCCACTTTCCTTCCCTTAATTTCTCTATCATGTCTTAGTGTTCTCTCTCTTTTATGTTCTAGATAACCAGAATTTTTATACTTCAGTCTGGGTATATGAAGGGTCTCCTTTTCATTTTCCACTCAATATTATTTCTCATATATTATATTCCTTAATAAAAACTCTTATTACCTTTAGGTTAATACCATCTATTTCTATTAGGCATTAGGAGGAAATAGTTTGATCATGATTAAAGTGATTTGTAATAAGATATAAATGAGGCTTAACTTCCTCAACTCATTATTTATATTTTAGAAAAAAACATCTTGTTGACAAGACTAATTCTTTATTAGGTACTTCTTAACTACTCTGACATTGACTTCTTTTCCCACTTTCTCATACCTGTACACCCCAGGACATAAACTAAAAAGATTTTCTTGTTATTGTTCAGTTAAAACATGTTTGACTCTTCATATTCCCATTTGGGATTTTTGTGGTAAAGATACTAAAATTTCCTTTTCCAGCTCATTTTACAGTTGAGTAATTGAGGCAAACAGGTTTAAGTGATTTGACCAGGGTGACACAGCTAGTAAGTCTGAGACCGGATTTGAATTTAGGAAGATAAATCTTCCTGACTTAAGGTCTGGAATTCTATCTATTGGGCCAATTTGTCAGCAATTTTCTGAAAAGTTTTTAACTCCTTGAAATAGAAGATTGGTAGATTCTTTAAAATGTATTATGCATTGTTATCTATGTATGCACAAAGTACTGTGCTAGCTATTAGAGACATATACAAGATTAAGTTCTCACAAGTATTGTTTGCTATTAACATATTTAGTGGTGTAATGCTTCATTGCTATCAGGCTTTGATTTTCTATAAACACTTGACTGTCAGATACCTGAAGGGATTTGTCTATCCTTCCTCCAGTTGTTTTGTCAATCCACTGAATCTATGTGAATTCTACTGATTAGATCCTTTTCTTTTCAGAAATTCATATCACCTGAGAGCTATGTCACCATAGGTAAACAAGTTTAACTGTATCAACCAAAGTGTATAATACAAGCAAGTCAAACAACTGGTTGATTATAACCCAGTTGTGTGTCTGAATTAACTGATTCACAGAATTATGGTTAGAAAATAGGAGACTGGGGTGGGGGGGTAAGGGAAGTCTATGAAATTAATTTAAAAAACCTATCTGAAGTAATTCATCAAGTTGATGAAAACTTTTTGTTTATGGAGGCATAACCTACGATAAAATTGTAGCATTATATCTATGAGAATAGTAAAAATTGTTCGTTGTTATTTTTTAATTTTGAGTCTTTAATGAGCTATTATTGGTGGAGTAGGACCTTTTCTTTAAAGAGTTTATTGTCTAGTTGTATAGACAAAACTTAAAATGAATAGATAACAGCATAAGGATGCGTCTTAAAGGATAGGAAATAGTTGGATAAGTGGTGAAGAAGGAGACATTTTAGGCTAGGAAACAGCACAAAAAAAGTTTCTAGATATGACTAATTCAGACTGGCTGGAGCATACAGTTTTTGCTGAGAAAAATAGAAGATAAATTTGGAAAATTAAGGGGTAAGATTATGAGCACATCTGAACAATCAGGTGAATTTACCTCTGGCACATGTAAAGAGTGCTGGTGAAACGGAGCTTGTATTTTGCCAGACAAATACATGACTTTGCACAGTCACCTTTATAGATCATAGATTGCCAACTATAAAATCAATCCATCAGTCAACATTTACTATAAGCATCTACTATGTTCCAGGCACTGCGATAAGTGCTAGGGATACAAAGAGAGGCAAAAGACAGTCTCTGTCCTCAACAAACTTACAATCTAAAATGGAAGATGCAAACATGAAAATACAAGCTATATACAGGATAAATATGAAATAATTAAAAGAAGAAAAGTGATCAAATTAATCATCAATGGGAAAGGTTTCCTGCAGAAAATGGGATTTTGTTGGTCTATAAAGGAAGCCAGGGAAGTAAAATGATTAGAGTGGAGGAGGAGAATTGCTCCAGAAATGAGGGACAGCTAGAAAAAAAAAATGACCAACAGGAGCTGAGATATTGAGTGTTTTGGTCATGGATCAGCCAGGTGCCCAGTGTCATTAGATTGAAGCATATATGTTGAGAAGCAAGGTGCAAGAAGACTGGGAAGGTAGGAGAGGCTAGATTATATGAAATTTTGAATGCCAAATATGTATTTTTTTTTTGCATTGATCCTAGAGGCAATAGGAAGTACTTGTGGTTTATTGAATAGGGAGATGTGGTCAGAGTTGTGTTTTAGGAAAGTTTCTTTAATAATTGAATAGAGAATTAATTGTGTTAAGGGAGATACTTGAAGCAAGAAGACTCACTAACAGGCTATTGCAATAATCAAAGTGTGAGGTAATTAGAGCCTGCACTAGAGAGTTTGACAGTGTCAGAGGAGAGGAGGAGGCTTATAGGAGAGATTGGTTAAATTGACACACCTTGGGGTTGAAAGATAGTGAGAAATCCAGTCTGATTCCTAGTACTTGAGAGACTAGAAGAATGTTCTTGGCTCCTATGGCAGTAGGAAAGATAGGAGACAGGGAAGGTTTAGAGAGAAAGATAATAAGTTCTGTTTTGAGCATATTGAATTCAAGATATTTCTAGTGTGAGATGTCAGAAAAGCAGTTGGAGATGAGAGGGTCAGCAGAGGAAAAGTAGATTTGAGAATGATTAGCAGATAGATGGTAATTAGATGGTCTCAGAGTCAGTTCTAAGGCAAATCATTGAATTTATTCTATACACATAGGCAGGTGCATACACAGGCTCATGCACATAGACACATACACACAAATAGACAGGAACAATTTAATATTAGTAAAATCTGATAAAAATAAATGTCAGAGGGAATGTTAAAGCCTAGCAGCCTCTATGAAAGGTCAGCTGGAGGAGTCTATGTGAGGAGGGGTGTTGTTTCTAGACAGTTAACCTTATTTCTGCCTTGTTGTTTTGGTGCCTCTGGGAGCAGGTGATTTGCTGATTGTATAATACTGAAACAACTCACTTTTCTGACTCTCCTTTCAAGCTGAAATGTCTACGGACTTCAGAACCCTGGCATTGCCAGCAGTGAATAGCCATCACAACTATGTCCTATACAACACCAAATGATTTACACCCTTGAACTGTTTCAGCACAAACAGAAATAGGGATGGGCTACAGGCAAGATTAAGCTATAATCATTGAAAAGTTTCTGTCATAGAAACCTTCCTGATCACTTACAGGGTTCTATTCTACCTGAGATGCCCTGGCTGATATTAAACAATATGAGATTAAGCACTTGTCAGGGGAACTAATGAGTTTTGGATTGATTTCTGTCTTCAGCAATGCTACCAAGATTTTTGACAGCTATGATTTATCGGGTATTCATTGGCTCTGTTCATGAGAGGAACTGTTTATTTTGGTTGATGGACAAGGTTTCTAATGTTCCCAGTGGGATATGACAATGGCCAACGGGATGACTGTCTCTGAATCTCTCTCGCTGTCTGGGGCATGTCTCTTATAAATTTGTAATCAAGATCTCCAGAAACTAATGAGAGCAGGCTGGCTTGGAAATTGTTTTGGTGACATTTGACCAGTGGAATGCTTCCTGAAAATATATGTGTCTGCTGCTACTTCAGTTGGTTAACGAGCAGTTTTGTATGTTTAGTGTACTTTGTTTAGGGTTTTGTTTTACATTCATGTGCAATAATAGTAACAGGTCATATTTTTATAGCATTTTAAAGTTGAAGCAGAACATTTTTAAAATAACTCTAAGGAGGCATTTGGACTCACTGACTCAGAGGAACTCAGTATTCATGGAAACAGGTTTCAAATCCCACTTTTGATACTTAATACATGTAATTCTTGGCAAATCACTGGGACTCATTTTCCCCATCTGTAAAATGAGGAGGTTGGACTAGATGGTTTTAAGTCCTTTCCAGTTCTAGTGAGTATTCCCAATTTCATTATATGATATTATATATTTACCATTTCATCATACAATGATCATACATTTACAGTTTTATTATGTATGTTACACATTTATTATACATTATTGTACTTTTTACAGCTGAGGAAACTGAGGCTCAAATAAGTTAAATGACTTACTTAGGCTCATATTACTATTAATATAGATTAGAGCTGATGATTCAGCCTAGGTATCCTGACTGCTGTTTCAGTGATCTTTCTACTAGTGGCAGCTTTGGAAAGAGTGAGCAGATCTGTAGTCCCATGGACTTGAGCCTAAATTGGAGGAAATTCTCTCACTTTTCTCACTGGCTTCTGCCTTATAGATCCTCTTTAGAGCTAGACCCCAGAACTTAGCTTACTGGTGCCTCTACTAGGTTCTTCACTGCTGCTTTAATTCCCTTAGTTTTCATGGGTTTCCCAATAATCACAAGATCAGTTCCTGTCATAGAAGACTGAAAGTTTTCTTTCCTCCTCTCATTTCTTTGCATACTCTTAGAGACTTTTAAAGTTGAGGATTTATAACAAATGCTTTAGAAAAATCATATGGAGCTCAGGGCTATAATCCAAGTTCAAAAGCAGAACATTTATAAATTATAAAGGTTTTTAATAGTTTAATCTTGATTCTAAGCAGCAACCCTAGAACATGAAAACAACTCTTCCTTAGTGATATCTTTCCTGCTTTTGCCTTACTTCCTTTTGCTAGATCTTTTCCTCTATTATATATATATATATATATATATATATATATATATATCACTCCTCATTCTCTTGATGTGCATTAACATTAAGAGTAAATGAATGTTTAGAGAGAATGTAAACTCCTTGAGAGGCAAGGGCTGTGTCATTTGTTTTGTATCTCCTATTACTGTATTTAGCATATATTAGATACTTAATTAATGATTGTCTGATTGATTTTTCTGGAACTTCAAAGATGTGTCATAAAAGTAATAATAAAGAAGTTTGCTTAATGCATCTCTCATCTCTTCTTTCCCACTCCCCTTTTTCAGAGTTGCATATCTAGACAGCTGTCTTGCTTAACCTGTATCAGTTAATAAAGGGTTTAGCAGTCTTTGAAAAGTGATCCACTCAAATTCTACCTTCTATCCTTTATTGCCAATTCATAGGGATATTTGCTACTCTAATTGCATAATTGGGCATCAAAGAGTGACAGTTATTTCAGATTTCTTTCTCTTATCCTGTTTCTCTTCAGAGAAGAGGCATCTTATCCATTTAAGCCATCCTCTTGAGCTCAGGCTGATATGACTATTCTTCCATTTTCATTTTTTTCTTTCTACTTATAATGGAGAGAAAACCAACTTTATCCATTCCAGATAGCAATTGTAGATCCAAATAAGCCATAGGATGTCAGCATTGGAGAAGCAATTCATTCAATTGCCTTCTTTCAAAATCCAAGGGCACCCAAAAGAGCAGCTAGCATTATTTGTGTTCACAGTGTTGCTAGTTTTAAAAAGAAGTATCATGACTTAATTTGTAAAGTTTGGGTGGGAGAATAACAATTTATAGCTGAGTTTGATATTAGGCAGAAGTTTCATTTCAGGGACTCCAGAATGGTTCCTCTGTTCCTTTCTCATTCCACTATTAGATATAAAGCTTAGAATGCTAATATGCTTACAGGCAGTTAAGTTCAGTGGAAAGAATACAGAATTTGGAGTCAGAAGAACTGAATTCAACTCTTAATTCTTCTACTTACTATTGATATGACTTCAAGCAATTAAATTGCTCTAAGACTCAACTTCCTCACCTGTAAAATAGGCATAATAATATCTGTTCTACATGGTTGTTATTAGGGCAAGTGAGATGATTCATGGCAAACACTTTTATAGTCCATACACTATTTTAAGTAATGTCATCCGGTTTTCCTTATACTGAAACAGAAAACAGCCCCTCCCAAACTTAAGAGTTACTGAAGTCAGAGAAATTCAAGAGTCTGCAGTTAATCTGCTAATGAGTATCTTTAAACTTAGCTAGGCTAGACTGGAAGAAAAAATATATGGTATCATTGAGCCAAACTGAAAGCTTCTCTAGTTTGGTAGGACCTTGGAGAGCTTGTATTCATTTCACTTTTATAGCCCTGGAGACCTAAAGGTCACCATTGAGCTACAATGAGGCATCCAAGGAAGATTTTAGCAGAGAAATGTACACCATTCAAATGTTGCTATTTATCTTTCATTAAAATATAAGTTCCTTGAGGATAGAGACTGTTTCATTTTTTCTCTTATATCCCTAGCACTTAGCAATAGGGGGCACTTATTAATTGCTTATTGATTAGTTGATTTTTTAATATAATTTTATTTTTATTATATTAAGTTCACAATGAAATACAAGGGTATTAGATCATTTGCATAAAATGGCTTTTTAAGATGGGCTTAGAGAGAGAGAGAAAGTAGAGAGTAGGAAAGTGCTGAGTACCAAAAAGGAGACTGAATTGATAATTAATTTATGATATTATGAAATGGGGCAGGCACACCTAATTCTTTGGGTATTCATAGGGAAAGCTCTTGATTGGCAGTGAGAAATGGAGTAACAGTCTTATTTTAATTAAGCACAGGAGTTGTGGGAACAAAAAAACCCAAAAAAAACAGAAAAAAAGTAGTAAAGAGATACCGAGAAGATGGGATGGGGAAGGAAAGCAGGCAGTATGGGGAAGCAGCAGAGAGTATCACTCACATAATTAGATTAGAGTTGGGAACACTGGGAGGTGTGAACCCACTGGAAGTGGAAGAGTACTGGGATGTGTGAGGAAAGCTTGAGATAATTTTTATAAGTATTTTGGGAGAAACAGACCAACTATTACCTCATCAACATATCCAAACCATCTCAAAGTTGAAGGTTAAAATTTTAAAGCTAGCAGTCCATAGCATCTCAAAATTACTAGCACATTTTGATAGTCTGCTGGGCTTACTGTGGAAGTCTGGAAATTGTCTGAGATTTACATATCATAGACAAGAAGATTCTGACAGTAACACCTAGTTGGCTTCCACTAATTCAGCATATACTACCAGGATATTAATTTTGGTTAATATAGGATACAATTGGTAAATTATGCTCCTCTGATCTTTGGGATGGTTTGACTTCTAGTTTCCCTCTGTAATCTTATTTGTCCTTTTATGCTTACTACACTGACTAGAAGGTGGGGTGAGAGTGGTCACAGTGATCAGAACAAGATACTGTTTTTAACACAGAGGCTTATTATATTATGGAAGGGGAAAAAAAGAACAGAGAAAGGGGAGATCTTATTTTGGTGAAAACAAAAATCATCTACTTCTTGATTTTACTCAGGTCTGATATTTGACACAAGTCTAGACTTTGGACCCTCACAGCTCTTTGGTTGTAACCAAACTTCCTTGAAAGTACCTACTGCACACAGTCCCAGGATCTCAAAGTTGGAAGGTCCCTTAGCTCTACTTGTATCTACATAGGAATCTTCAGAATTATTTCCTTAAATCAAATGCCATCCAACCTTTGACTAAACACCTGTGATTAAAGTTGATCCACTGCTATCCAAAGCAGTTTATTTTACTTTTGAGCAGGTTGAATTGTTAGGAAACTTTATGTTGATATTAAATGTACCACTTCATTTTCACTTGCAACCTTGACTAGTGCTCCTATTTTGACCTCAGATGCTAAATGTGACTTGAGATATTAGAAATCAAATGTCTGAAGTACTTCACCTCTTCTTCCCTTATCCTCCTACTCCTTCTCTTCCCACATTTCTCATACTTTTCATAGATCATCTTTCATGCTTGAAAGTCTTACTCTTTCCTTTCAGTAAAATCTATCAATTCCATTAGGGTTTCCAGTAAATGTAAAGTAGCTTTGATGGTAACCCTAATTCAGTACAGTATTCTTTTTTTCACACAACATGGATAGTTTCCTGTAGTTATATGTTTTGTAAGGCAATAGTTTTGCAAGTAGCTTTCTGGTTGATATGAAGGAAGTAAAACAACAAGCTAAGATGGCAATATTTGAAAAGTGATATGCCAGATTAAATATTCACAGATTAAAACAGTGAAAGATAGCTAAAGTAAGCTTTTAATCCAGTGATACCACTGAGAAGAGGTCAAAGATGGAGAGAAAAAGCCCCTATGTACAAAAATGTTTATAGCCATACTTTGAAGGCTTGAAAACAATGGATACTTATCATTTGGGGAATAACAAAACAAATTATGTTATATTAATATATTGGAATAGTATTTTGCTATAAGAAATGATAAATATGAAGGATTCAGAAAAAAACTTGAAATATTTATATGAATTCATCTAAAGTGAAATGGGCAGAATTAGGAGAACAATTTACATATTTACCACAATAATTGAAGAGAGAACAACTCTGAAAGATTTTATAGCTCTGATCAGTGCAATATCCAATAATGACTTCTAAAGATTGCTGATGAGGTGGATTTCCTACAATTTGACAGGGAGGTAATGAGTAAGTGGTGAAGAATGAGATAGATGCTGTTAGGCATAGCCAATATGTTGATAATTTTGGTCTGAGTTTACTAGTTGATTACAAGGGAGGATTTTTGGTGGAAGAGAAGGGAATTGTGGTAAGTGAATGGTGAAAGAAATGCAAAAATAATAGCGTTAAATGATTAAAATGTATACAAAAGAAAGCAAAAAAAAAGTTTAGAAAAAACCCTGAAATCAATAACTGAAGAGGATATTTAACTTAAGTTCAGTATATACTTAAAAACTCAAACTGTACAAAATGAAAGTTAATGGTTTCACATAAAAGCATTTTTTTGGACTGGACATATGATATCATTGGTGTCCTCAGTCTCTAAGGAGACCATTATAGATTGAAACTTTCTCCTTTAATATTATCGGTCTATAAAAAAATGATGAACAAGGTGATTTTAAAAAGGCCTGGAAAGATTTACACAAACTCATGCTGAAAGAAACAAGTTGAACCAGGACACTGAACAATGATCGACTATGAAAGACTTGGTTCTTCAATAAACTTTGGATAGAAAACACCATCTGCATCCAGAGGGAGAATTGTGGAGAAGGAATGTAAATCAACACTTGCTATGTTCAATTTTTTTTTCTTTTTCTTCTTCTTTGTGTGTGTATGTGTGTGTGTGTGTGTGTGTGTGTGTGTGTATTATTTTTCCGTTTTGTTCTAATTTTTTTCTTTCAACATGATTCATAAAGAAATATGAATTTTAAAACAATGCACATATATAATGAGAAAAAATAAAGAAAATAATTAAAAACAAATAAACAAAAGAAACTTTCCCTTTTGCCCCAAATTCATAGTCTTAGAGAGTTGGTTGGGGGCACAAAGAAGTTAAGCAACTTATGCAAGATCACACAGCCAATATGTGCTAAACATAGGAGAGAGCAGGAGAGAGAAATATTCTCAGAGTCAGGAAGTTCATTTTTAGAAGATATTTTTAAAAGGTAGAAGAAATAAATATGTTTAGTTTAAAGAAGACAATATTCAGGAAGCATGTGCTACTTGCCCTCAGATATCTGAAGGGGCACATGGAAGAGACATTTTATTTTGTAATTTTTCACAGGGCATAACTAGAGCTCCCAGGAGGAAGTAAGAGAGAGGCAAATTTTATTAATTCTATCTCTGGATGTATGTAGCATTTTCCAACATGAATCCTTAGATATTTTCTTGGATCATTGTATTGCTTGAGAAGAGCTAAGGTATTCATAGCTGATCACCATATAATATTGTTGTTACTGTATACAATGTTCTCCTGGTTCTGCTCACTCCACTCAGCATCAGTTCATGTAAACCTTTCTAGGTTTTCCTGAAATTTACCTGCTTGTCATTTTTAAAGATCATTAACAGCATTTCATTGCATTCATGTACCATAACTTGTTTAGTCATTCCCCAATTGATAGGCATTCCCTCAACTCTTTACCACCACAAAAAGAACTGCTATAAATATTTTTGTACATCTAGGTCCTTTTCTCTCTTTTTTTAATTATCTTTTTTAGGATACAGACCTAGTAGTAGTAGTCCTGATTCTAGACCTAGCATTCTATTCAACTGTGCCATCCGGTTACCCCTAAATAAAAGTTTGTTCGAATAAAATCTGAAGTCTCTTCCAACTCTAACCTATAATTTGATGTTTTTAGTGGTTATTCTTCTGATGAGAGGGGATAAATGATTACCACCTCCCTATCATGTTGAGATGATGATTCAGTTTTCATCACTGAATCTCCATAGGCGAAATGAATGCTCTGGTCACTAACTCTTTTAGCAGAGTAGATTAAATAGAACCAGGAGACATCCTTGGTTCGAATTTACTTCGCTGCTTCCTCTTCAAGAGTCTATGTGCCTGGGAAAATGATCAGATCATGTTAAAAAGGGGGAAAAGGCATTTATCCCTGAAAAGAAGTCAATTAAGTCAAAGTAAATTATCATGAGAGCGACTCTGCACAGGGAGGGTGACTAAGATTTTTTACAAAGCATGAAATTAAAAGGATGCTTACATGTCCAAGGGCATGATTTTTGTTATCAATGAGTCCATCTTTAGCTCACCCACTGTATTCATTCATTAGAAGTATAGAAAACTTATGGGAATCCAAAGTAGATTTTCTGTCCCTAGTTTGAGTTTTTAGGAAGCATCCCAAATGGGACTCCCACTTGTCCAGGCTCCTAAACTCTTTGTTGCTGTTCTAAGAAGGGGAAGGGAATCTAACATGCCCTAAGGGAGTCAGGTCTTATTGGAGCACAAAAGTCTGAAGCTCCATATAGCTAGAAGCAAAGGTGATGGAAGGAAAATATCAATATATTTCTATCTTTATCACAAGTTTACTTGTGAGATAGGTATGCTTATAGAGGCCAATCAATCTCGAGGCTGGAAGCATGATCAATGAAAGTGCTTGGATTTCTTATAGCTCCCTTTAAAGTGGTTGGCAGGAAGACAGATGTAGTTTATTTTCTCATGCTCAGCAGCTTGTTTGCATAAAATGCAGGCAGGAGAATGCATGGGAAGGAAAATGTTAAGTGGGGTAGGATATGTTAAAATAGGTCAAGGAAGAAAATGAAATTTTATTTGTCTCAGAAAAATGCTTGCAAAATTAGGCTTCTTTCTGATCACGAGACTAATAATATAAACATTTTTCATAGCAAATAATAAGATTCTGAATATTCTGCCATGTTAGATAAGAACCTAATTAAAATCTAGGCCTACTACTGAGCAACATGTGCACTTTATTGCTATTTAGCATGTGTGGTATTTAAATTATCTCCCTTTAACCAGGGATGAACCCTGTAAAAATTGTGAAGTGGGCACACATTGTCATCAGTGACCTTAAAATTCCCTTTCTACATCCTCATTCTCTTTTTCAGCAGCCCATTGCTTTCATGTGAGCCAGATTTTTTTTTTTCTGAAATAAAGGTAATTTGATACAGAATTCACATGAAAATGTTGTTATTTCTCTATGTTGGAATTTCAGAAATGTCCCAGTCCCCCTAAAGTAACAATATATAGTAACCTCCTATTTTATTTGTGGATAAGGATAAAGTTTGTTCTGATTCAGTATCAATTTCCTCCCTCATGACAGGAAGTGAAAAATAAAGACCTTTTTCCTCTTCACACCCATAAGGTTAAGCTGATAATATCCTCTCAGTCTTTAAGGTTCCAGGAGTATATTTAGATTTATTCTCTTCTTGTGTGTTTCCAAAATACAGTGTTCTCTCTTCTGATAAGGTTGACAACTGATTGGACAAGGGCATGCTGTAGGTTCACCATCTTCATTACAGCTCACGCTAGTGAGATGAGGATTTTTCTGAACTCATTAAGAAGATAACCTATACACCTATAGGGAAACCAGTCAGATGAAATACAACTTTCCACCTATAAACTGCTCTCTATGAAGCTCATCTCTACCCTCAGGCCCTTAATTTCTTAGGCTACATAGAGAAATGCTATTAATTATAACGCCTTACATTTATATAATACTTTAAAGTTTGCATATATTATCCATCCGTCCATCCCTTTATCAGTCTATCTACCCTGAGAAATAGGAATTATTAATATACCAACTTTACAAATGAGGAAACTGAGATTGAAAAGGATAAATTTTACCAATATCACATAGGTAATAAAGGTTTGAAGTAGGATTCATGATGCTATGAATTTTTCACACCAAAACCTACAGAACTGAATAGTCACAGACTAGACTACCCCAGATCTCTATAACTCACCATAAAGTCCAAGGTCTAGGAATTGAAAATGAGATCATGTCAGAAATTTCACCAGATATATGACAAAGATGTATGACAACTTCTTGAGGGTGTTATAGAAGAGATTCATGATCAAAAATATGTTGGTCTAATGCCAGTGTTTTACAGTAGAAAGGGTACTGACTAATCAGAGGTCATGCATTCAAAATCCAGCTGTGATGATTATTGTTTGTGTGACTTGGAGTAGAAGTCTCTTAGCTTCCATGGGCCTCAGTTTCTTTTCCATTATAAAGGAACCTCTGAGATTCCTTCTAGATTTAGAGTTATAGTTCTATGATCCTTTTCAATTTACAGTTTCTAAAATTCTGAATTTCTTAACTGTTCTAAAGAAATAATACCAGCTGATGACTGGGACCTGGCTTAAGAGCCAGGTGAGAATGGGTGAAGTTTATCTGTTTCTTAGGGTCTTGAGAACATAGATGGGATCCTATGTGGGAATTTGGAAACATGCATCTGCTAACAGAGATCTACAGAAAGGAATGTACTTTCTGTCTTTTTAGAGATTGACAGGATAATTTTTCTGGGCTCTTTCATGGTCTCACTTTAGTGGATATTTAATTTTTTTTCTATTTTTTCACTAGTATGAATTGTGGAACTTTCTTTCTACAACCCTTTGTCGAGAAATCACTTTTTACAGCTTATCCAGAAAGTTAATTTACACATTTAAAAATATTATACATGTTAAAAAATATTTACACATCAAAAATATCATCATACCAGTGAATTGAACTTTACTTCTGGGCACTGTTTGGACCTTTCCTGGGCCTCTGGCAATCAATACCTTTGTTTCCTCCTTCACTGAGAACTTTGCTAGAGATGGTAATCTATCAATCAGTCAATTTGCACCTATTGAAAAATCACTTTGACTTAGGGTTTAGGACAGAGAAAATTAAACCAAAAACCCCGCCCTCAAAGTTCATAATCTAAGAAGACATCACATACCCATGTTATTTGCTAACATAGAGTATTCTATTAGTTAAATGCTAAATTGGCTAGTACTGATAAATATAAAGAGGGGAAGTCATATCAATAAAAACATGGAAAAATTTCATCTTTTTCATCTTTTCCTTTAATTCTTCTGCCCTCAATTCCTTAGGTCCAACACCTCCCCTTCATTTATCATCAATGTTTACTCCCTTGCCTTTCAAATTCCATTTGTGTTCTTATCTGCATGTACATTATCTAAAATGCTTGAATGCTTTCTCACTCCTACCTCATTCTATAATCAGCCTTCACAGAGAATATAATAGTCTCAACTCTAGGAAATAAAAATGATAGATAATTTTCCCCTCCTCCCCCCCAAGTATTAGGGATTTACCTCTTTAGTCATGTCTTGTTATATTCTGATTCTTGATAGGTATTTCATTCATTTTAGCTTTTGGAGCAGAATGTGTGATAATCTGATTTACTACTTTGCTCTATCCAGAACAATAGTTCTCAGAAAACAAGGATAACCTAATTAGGGATAGGGACTAGATATATATTATGGCTGAATTGAGGATATTCTTTATTAACAAAGTAAGTCCCCTTTGATTTTTTTTTTCTCTCTCACTCTTTTAAAGAGTGGAGACATCTTCACTGATCCTTAAGCTGGCATTGAACTCAGAACCTAGAATACAAAAGTTATGATATTGCCTCCAGCTCTCAGAAGAAGTAACTGAAGAGTAGGCCAAAAGACTATGTTACTGAAACAGAACAGAAATAGTACTTAGAACTAAAAGATGCAATTCTTGTGAAAATTCTGGTTCGTTTTCTTTTTGTTGTTCTCCTGAAGAGAAGCAATGTTTCTTTCTCTTCCTCTTTCTCAAGTAGGAGGAATTGGGAAAGCTTTTCTATTTTTTCTTTTTTTTTCTATTTTTCTGGTCTCTAGATCAGAGGCTGCACAATCAGATTGATAAGCTATTTTCATTCTTATTATAAGAATTCTTCTGTCTTCTATCTTTAATATTATTATTATTATTATTATGGATTTTATCATTTATTTAAATATGGATTTGTATGTTTATTCTAAGCTAGAAATTTCCTTGTGTGCTTTCTAATTCCCATTAAATATTTCTTTTCTTTGGACAAAATTGCTTAATTGGTATAAGTCTGCTGAACATTATTTTGTCTATTTCTGAAAAAATTCTAAAGTACAAGAAGATTTAACTTTTAATATACTATAATCTCTAATAACTGTTAATTGAGAAAATATAACTAGCAAAACTAGTCATATTCTATCATCAATTGGTTATCACAACTCTCAAGACTATCAAACTGTCCTTTACTGGTTCATTTATTTGCTCCCTCTATCAGGTGGACAGATTTGTGAAGTCCAAAGTGAGAAAAGGAGACATACTATAGTAGTCAACATATTTTGTACTACTTTTTATGTGCCTGTCATTGTGCTAAAAGTTGGGGTTTACAAGAGAATAAAATATTATGTAAAATTTTTTACATAAGAAATTTGGGGAACAGAACAAAAATCCTGCACCCCAATAAAATGGAAACATCTAGTATCTAGACATATGCCAGTTATATCTCCCCAACAAAAGCAGAGGGGCCAATAAATTCACCACTAGTCTTAAAATCAATTTCATCATTCAACAGGTAGAGGAAGTGACAAGGGAAATTGTTATTTTGGATGAGACTCTCACTAACAATGAAGAAATGTTTGCCTAAGTAGGAATAATATAAACTTTGTGAACAAGGAATGACTCTATCATTATACTTGTGATGTTATAGAAAGGCCTAATCTTGGCATAGAGTGACATGTTCCTTAAATTTTTAGGAAAGCTGATTTGAAAAAGTTCAGAGAAAAGACAAGAAATTTTCTCTGGCATAATATTCTGCAGGGAGGAATCAGTTCAGGAGAGATGAAAATCTCTCTAGAAGGAAATTCTGAATATACAATATTTGTGATCATATCATTGGTTGATTGATTGAAGATGATAAAAAAGAGATGTTTCATAAAGAAACCTGTTGTGTTTAGAGTGACTATTTCAGTTTTTTAGAGGACAAATATAGAAGATGGAAGTAAAAAACGAGAAAAAAATTCAAAAATGCAGTATGCATTATCTTGTCCAGTGTTAAAACCCTCAAACAACCAAAGCTTCATTGTACTTAGAAAAACCACGGCCATCACCATATATAAAAAGCTTTTAAATCTATGTTGAAGGCAAAAACAACAACAACAACAACAACAAAAACGATTAAAGAAAGGCAGGACTGCTGCTTAAGGAGACAATGGATAATAGTAAGAGAGCTGAACTACTCAACTCTTATTTGAGTATAGGGAGAGTCAACAAGCATTTATTTATTAACTGCTTCATGAAGAAATTATGCCATTTTTGACAACAAAAGACATCACAGTACAGTGGATAGAGGGTTAGTGAAAGGAATAGAAATTTTTTTCTTTATAAATTGTTATTTTTTCTGCTTACATGTATATTAACTTTTTAAATACACATTTCCTTATGAATCATGTGGAAGAGAAAAATCAGAACAAAAGGGTAAGACCATAGGAGAGAAAAACAAAACAAAACAAAACAAAACAAGAAGTGAAAATAACATGTGTTGCTTTACATTCAATCTCCATAGTTCTTTTTCTGGATACAGAAGTCATTTTCTATTCAAAATTTATTGGGATCACTGAACCACTGAAAAGAATCAAGTCTTTCATAGTTGATCATTGCACGATTTTGCTATTACTGTATAAAATATAAGAATAAAAATTAAGCACCTATTATGAGTTGGTTACTGTGCTAAGTACATTACTTCATCTGATAGTGAGGTGGCCTTGAGCCTAGATAACTTTCTAAGACTATAAATTGCAGAGAAGATGTTAATCTAAATTGGTAGAGAAGTCTCTTATTTAGGACTTCTCTATAATAGTGAAATTGCAGATTCACAACTTATTCTAAGTAAAGTTGGTAGATCAGGAGAATATAGTAAATGTAGTATACTTAGATTCCAGCAAAGTTCTCACCAAAACTTTTCTTGCTTCCTTGCAGAAAAGATGGAGAGACATGGACATGGAGAGACATAATACAATTAGGTGGATTTAGGAACTGGTCAAATTAACTGATTCAAAAAAATTCAATATAAATTCCATATTAACTTAGCTCTGTTCATTTTCATTAATGACTTGAAAAAGACATAGAAGGAATGTATGTCAAATTTGCAGATGTCAAGAACCTGCACTATTCACTTATGCCTCCTGAAACAATATGCTCAAAGCTCTACTTATTAGGAAGCTTTCTCTTAAATTTAGATGATAATAACTTTTTAAATGTCTATTAACTGGCATGAGTCCATTCCTCTGCAGCACCAAAGAGTAAGTTTATTCTCTTTTTAATGAGACAACTTTCACATCTCACCTTGATATGCACAGTTCATGTTGCAGTATATCAATAATGACAACCTTTTTTGATAACAAGTGCAAAAGTCTTAAAACAAATTAGGTGTCTCATCATTTTCCAGTTCTTTGCAAGGGCAACAATGAGGGTAGACAATGCCAAAGTCAAAGAACTTAAAAGGCAGGTTTTCTGTGTACTGAATTTAAGAATCATAGGAACACAGATTTAGAACTGGATAGAGAACTTAAATGATTGTAGAATTCAAATCCTTCACTTTACAGATGAGGTAACTGAAGTCCAGAAATATAAATTTATTTGTCCTGAGTTACACAGATAGTGAATGGCAGATTTCTGATTTAAATATAGATCCTCTTACTCCAAATCCAACCCTCTGCATTACACTTCACTGCCTCTAATGAGAATAAAATTAAAATACTACTCATTTTAAATTTAAAGACTTGGATAGAGTCATAGATGTCATTCTTTTCAAGTTTTCAGTTGACACAAATGTAATAGAAGTAATTTACAAATTGGACAAGTTAGGATCCAGAAACACTGTTTAGTTTGATGATTAGGATCTATTAGGATAAATGTGAATAAATGCAAAGTTTTATGTTTCAGTTAAAAAAAATCAGTTGTGTAAATATAGGACTGGGAAGAATGGTTAGATAGTTTGTGTGGGGGAAAAAAAGATGTGGAGGTTTTAGCAGATGTTTTGGAAACTCAAGTCATAAATGTGACATGGCATCAAATAAAAAGCCAATATTGTATATAGTTGCCTTAACAGAACCATGGTGCCAGGAAAAGAAAAGGAGATCATTTATTCTACTGCTGATTCTTGCTCTGGTCTAATAGAATGAGGAACATTATCTTCAGTGCCAGGCACCATAAGTTCGGGAGGACATTGACCAATAGATGTCTACTCAGAAGGAAAAACAAACAAAAGCATGGTGAAAAGGTTAGCAATACACGTTGAACTGGAAGAAGTGAGGATGTTTTTCATGAAAGAATGAAGATTTGGTTTGGGGATTCTTGGTCAAATATAGGCTAAACTACATGGTCTTTGAAGCCCCTTCCAATTCCAAAACTGAAGTATTTGAAGAATGGTGTCAGATATCCTTTATTCTTAGGTGATTTTTCTATTTCTTCCAGTCTTCCTTATATATAATGGTCTCCAAAACCCTGGCTGTTCTCCCTCAAAAATCCTCTAAAGAAGAGAAAATTCTCTTCCCCCACCCCCCCCAACCTTGAACACAGAGAAAGGCTAAACCCATACAAACTGTCCCATAGAAACAGCCAGACAGCTAAATCCTAATGGTTAAGATATATATATGTATTCCCCCCTCCTCTCCCCACATAGTATGCAGATATGCATCATATACACAAATATTTATCTAACCCAACAAGAAGGGTTAAAGAGAAAATTGAGAAAAGGTGCTTAAGAGTCAAAGTTGATGAAAAATTGCATGTCCTGAGAAGACTTTGAAGCAAAAAATAGGAGTGTTCTGCCCCTTCAGTATTCCCAATCTTTTAAGAATTTGTTTTCCCAAAGATAGTTCTTTACAAAGGCAGATCTCTGAGTCATCCTGCTTTATAACTGGATAAGAACGTTCCCTTTTTCTATAATTAAGCAATAATTATTATCCCCTCCCCACCCACCCTAGGGAGGATTCAGTGAGATAAACAGCTCTCAGATAAATAAAACTCAGAGACTGTAGGCTGCAGCTTTTATTGATTCACAAGGTACTTATCTCCCTGTTTGCTCCCAAGTAAAAAATAATGATAGTAATTATATTAAAAAATGGTTCCCTTTTTTAATTATTTAAAATTGCTGTTTTCAACTTTAACCAAACAATAATTGCTTTTATGATTCTAGTATAAAGAGAGGAGTAACACACTGTGAGGACAGAAAAGCCACACCCTTTCCAAGCCTAAAGAAAATCCAAACTACTCTTATTAAGATATAAATTAGCTTTGTAGCTAGAAACTGGACTTCCTCCATGGGGCTGATTCAACCCTGACACCCTGTTTAATATGAAAACTTGTGGACCCATTTGATAATTTATGGATGAGCTGAGTAGGTTCAAGGGCTTTTCTAGTTCAATAGTGGGTAGAGTATTCTTAAAATGGTTAGAATTGCCATCCTTGGTATAGAGAAAGGGAATAAGCATTTTTAAAGGGCATACTTTGTGCTAGGCATTGTGCTAAAAACATTATACAAATAAAATCTCATAATCTCATAATAATAACTTTATAATAACCTTGAGAAATAGGTGCTGTCATTTTAGAGTTGAGACAATTGAGACAAACAGAGGTAAATGACTTGCTTAGGATCACACAAATACCTGAGATAGGATTTAAACTCAAATCTTGATTCCAGGTCAAGCACTCTACCCACTGAGCCATTTAGCTATCTTTGGCAATTTTTAAAGAGTTAATATCTCTAATCTTATTGATGTCATGAGCCTTTTTGAGAATGAAGGACAAACAACAACGTCTGTGAATAAAACTGGCCCACAAACTGAAATTGGTCAATTGGAAAAATCTCTCCCTCCCTCTCTTCCTTCTTCCCTTCCCTTCCCTCTCCCCTTCCCTCTTTCCTTCCCTTCCCTTCCCTTCCCTTCCCTTTCCTTCCCTTCCCCCTGTCCACATAGGTTATTATACCCTTACCTACAGATGCTCTTTAAAATATTTTTTTCTTTTGTTTTGTACCTTTGAGCCTTCTCAAGATATCTTTGGGTTTATTGGCTAAATTTCTTAAAACCCATGCTTTAAACCAAAACCAATCCAATTTTTACTGATTAGCCATTAATAAGTCTCAGGCCAAACCCCATTTGGTTATTGTTTGGGTCCTGACTGACTCAGATTGAATGTAAATAATAAACATTTCCATTTTAGCAAGAAATCCTGAGTGTCTTCTCCTCCCAGATACATTAATCCATTCATTTATTTTTGATTAAATGAAAGAGGAGATTTTTTTTTTTTTTTTGCCTCAATTGCTACCTGGCCTTAATTACTGAATGGGTGCAGCCTCAATCAAACTGAGACATGTAGAAGACCTTAGCATAAAAAGGCCAAGATCTCCCATTGCATCTCATTTCCAGTCATTCTGATCCATATTTGGCTATTGCACCCAGATGGCTCTGGAGGAGAAAGTGAGGCAGGTGATCTTGCACAGCCCTCCCTCACTTAAATCCAACTCACCTGCATGTTATGACATCACCTCTCTGAAGTCATGGACCTCTTCAAGAATGAAGGACCACCACCAGCAAGAAGCTACAGTATTCTCAAAAGAAGTTTGTTTTGGTTGTTCTCTCTTATGCTGTGGAACCCAGTATCAATAATATATAGTGCAGCATAGAACTGTGAGAGCACAGATCTTAATTGGATGGTGATAACAAGAATGTCCTCCTTCCCTTTAAGTCTTTCCATTTTAAGCTAAACAGGCCATTCCTAGCCCATACCACTTTTTTTTTGTGACTACAGATCCAGGGGTACTATAGAGAGAATCCTTGTTGAGGTATGGCTTAGGTTAGATGAAGTTTGGTGTCTATTGTTTAGAAGTAACATAGTTCCTGTCTCTATTCAGATCATGGCAAGATTTAACACAATTTGTTATCCCCTTAACTTGGATTTTACAGGAGAAAGAATGTCAAGAATTATAAAATTGTTGACTTTATAAGTGAACTAGAAGTAAAACTTTTTCATATGAATTATGAAAGTTCCTTATAAAAAATGTTCCATTCCAGGTTGCAGAGTGTATCAAACACAGTTGATTGCTTATATACAGGATATGGTAAATAATTATTCAATAAGTTCTGAAAGGGAAAGTAATCAGTGCAATCAACAATCTAATGGTAATGAGATGTTCCATTTCCACCATCTGAAATTTTATATATATATGTATAAATATATATATATATATGAAAATAATCAGTGAAAAAAATTCCACTTAAAAAAATCATTATTCTGTTTAGAAAAGTTTTTTTTTTAAAATAACCTTTCATTTTATCAAAGATTTTGAGTTCAGCAAACACCAATTTCCACACTAGACTGGTGCCAAAAGAAATTATAGGAATCAGAGTCAAGTTTGGAGAATTTGTCTTAATATGACTACAGGAAGTAGATACCCAATAGTATCAGGTATAGAAATGAACACTTGTTGATTTAACTTACTCCATTCTTTCTGGGGAAGAAAATCTGTACTGTATCAAGTATAGTTCCAGGCAACCACAGGGTACCATGCCATTGTAGATCTTGCTTTTGGGAAGATAGAAATTAACTTCTTCTGTGAGTGTAGTAAAGTCCTCAGGATACCTTGAGTACCTACCAACACTTAATAGGAGAAAAAGACAAAAAGTATAAATTCATTCAAGTGAAACTATTTCTTGTACCCAACAGAAATGTCTTATCTCGGTTTTCACAAAAATGACATCTGAAATAATTTGAAATCTTTCCTGTTTGTAAGTCATTGAAAGCATCAAAATGTTTTGAAAAAGATTACTAGCCATTGGTTGTGATAACTTGTCAGTTTTGTTTGTTGAATTTCTGATTTTAAGCGTTAGTCTAACTGTAATCTACTTAATGGCAGGTACTATTTAAAAAAAATTATAGATGTGGAAACTAAGAGGGGGGATGAAATGATTTATTCAAGGACTTGGGGCTATTGTGTTTATCAAACTTTTCTGATTTGATCCAGCATTATTTCCAGTAAATCCAATTTTATCCCTTAGTTAGCTAGGCTCTAGTTAAGTGAAGTTTTACTATATTATTTATTTGTTTCTATTTTACCTTATAAAGCAATGAAAATAGCTAGAAATCAAACATAGTTTTCTCCAACTTGAAAAAAAAAAGCCGTTTATATTGATTAGTAGGGGAATAATAGAGTCTTGAGTTGAAAAGTATCTTATAGATAATTCACTACAACATTTTGTTTAATATAGGAATCTCCTCTATAACATTTTTAACAGATAGCTATCTTCAAATGGAAGGCTTCTAATAATGAAAATCTCTATAAGCCTAATATACAAACAAATTGAGAGAATCCCTGATGAAGGTTATGAAAAAGGGAACAGGTAGACTTTTTCAAATGAAATTTGATAGCAAAACATATCTTTAATTTCCATGCAATTGACAAAAAGGTACAGTAAGTAAAAGGAAGTTATCATTTAAATTTTATTGAATCTTAAAGTTGTTAGAAACTTCAGAGACCACCTCATCCAATCTATACTTGAAAAATAATTCATTTTATATTTTAAATTATCAGTGGTCATTTAGATTTTGCTTGAGGATTTCCAGTGATAACCCACTCCCTCTCCAGATAGCCTATTTTATTTTAAATAGCTATAATTTTAAAGATTTTCCTTACACCAAATTTAATTCTGCCATTTTTCCAACTTTCATTCATTTTTACTATATATGCTCTTTAAGAATAAGTGCAATAAATCTATTTCCTCTTTTACACTATATCTTGTAGTGCCTATCTATTTTTAAAAAATGTAGTATGGGACAAAATGTTCTTTTAAAGGCTCTCCTTCCAAGAAGGAATCCCATGTATATGTAAAATATTATAAGATTGCTTGAAAAGTAAAATAATAATGTCTATTATTTATATATAGATGGTGGGAAGTTATTATCAGTGTTTCCTAAAAAAGGCAGGTGAAATAACTAGGACAAGTAAGTAAAAAGTAGGAAGAAAGATTGGCAAAAGAGCCCTCTAAATAGTCATTATAAGAGTATTTAAGAATCAGATGAGAAGAAAAAAAAAGATATATGAATTTTTTACCATCAAAGGCGGTAGATTCATCACATTTGGAATCCATCACAATAGTCCCAGATATGCTACATAAATATTTTCAAATGTGCTGATGAAAATGAAAATAGTCAATAAAACAGAGCTAAACCAAGAATATTATTTCCAAGTGGATGGTGCTTATGTTGATAGTGAACATGAGAATACAAATAAGTATCAACCCATATATGTATTACTATTTATATAAAAATTTTAATAAAGTAATCTATATTTAATCACACATCTGTGATTAATGTATAGAAAAAAGCATGCTGAATGATACTATACATGAGACCACATATTGAAAAATCATACAACTGAATAAATGGTTTAGAAGATACAATATTCTGTGTTGTTTGTTTTTTGACACTAAAAATGTTGATTTAAAAGAGCAAAGCAGCCCTTTAAATCTCTCCCATAGCCTATTAAGTGTCTACTATGTGTCAAGCTCTAGACCAATGCCAGATATACAAAATGTAGCAAAGGACAGTATCTTGCATTCAAGGAAAGCTTACAATCTAATGACAAAGACAATATATATACAAAAGATATACAAAACCAAACTATATACAGGTTAAATAGGAAACAAGAGAGGAAGGCACTAGAATTAAGAGAAGTTGGGGAAGAATTGCTGTAAAAGATGGAGTTTTAGTTGGTATTTAATGTAAGCAAAGGAGGTAAATAGAGCAGAGAAAGGAGAGCATTCCAGGAATGGGAAACATCCAGTGAAACTACCCAGAGCTGAGAGATTGGAATACTCTGTAGAACAGCCAGGAGGTCAGTGTAAATGGGTTGAAGAGTATTCATCATGAAGGAAAGTATAAGAAGACACAACATTTTGTATTTGATCCTGGAGGCATAAAGGAACCACTGGAATTTAGGGAGGAGGTGGGGAAGGAATATAACATAATTAGATCTGCACTTCAGGAAAATCACTTTAATGACTAAATGAAGGATGAATTAGACTGGGGAGAGATTTCAGGCAGTCAGACCCAGCAAGCAGGCTATTATCATAGTCTAGGTGTGAAATGGTAGTGAGGAGGGGATCCCCGAAACTCTCTCTAAAACTCCTTGAAGGACAGATTGTCCTTGAATTCTGGCTTCTGTAAAAGACCCCACCTGAGGGAAACAGGATAAACAGCTTCATTTTGTTATCCTGAGAGAAAGGGATCACCCCTATTGATAACACTCACTACTGATTAAGCTTCCCATTGAATTAAAGATCAGCCTAAAGACATTCATTCAATTCTATTCTAATTTCAGCTCAAGCTGAAACTAGCCCCCATCAAGAGCAATAAAATGAGCCAACTTGGACTTCAGTTCTTGCAAAGGACCTAATATGCCATGCCAAGGAAACTCTCTCTCTTCCTGACATAGCAACAAGCCTCTGACCACTGAAATGATATCCTCTTGCTGAGTGAAATGAGCAGGACCAGGAGATCATTATATATTTCAACAACAATACTATATGATGACCAGTTCTGATGGACCAGGCCATCCTCAGCAACGAGATCAACTAAATCATTTCCAATGGAGCAGTAATGAACTGAACCAGCTATGCCCAGTAAAAGAACTCTGGGAGATGACTAAAAACCATTACATTGAATTCCCAATCACTATATTTATGCACACCTGCATTTTTGATTTCCTTCACAAGCTAATTGTACAATATTTCAGAGTCTGATTCTTTTTGTACAGCAAAATAGCATTTTGGTCATGTATACTTATTGTGTATCTAATTTATATTTTAATATATTTAACATCTACTGGTCATCCTGCCATCTAGGGGAGGGGGTGGGGGGGTAAGAGGTGAAAAATTGGAACAAGAGGTTTGGCAATTGTTAATGCTGCAAAGTTACCCATGCATATATCCTGTAAATAAAAGGCTATTAAATATATATAAAAAAAGAAATGATATCCTCTTTCAGTGTTATCTCCTCTTGATCTTCACCTATTTCCCTAACGAGACTTTATATCTCTCTGTTGGAATTTCTCTACTAGAAACTTTACTTCTCTGTCAGACCTTGCCACCAAAGAATTCAGTCTTTCTATTCATGTATAGCAAAGGCTGACTTCCCAATGCCAATAATAAACTTCTTTTTACCAGTCCAGCTTTTCAGATTTGTAAATTCCTTTATGAAGCACCTCTGTGCTGCCAAAACGGGGTTCCCACAACTCCCTATCCTTGTGCTGAATCCTAGGGGCACTTAGAGGAGCCAAACCTCTTCATTTGGTTCCCTGAACTCTGAAACTGCCACAAACCTCATCATTTAACTCCCTGACCACCAAGAACCCTAATCTAACCTCATCATTAGGAGCCATGCTAGAACGGTGGCAATATTACTGTAGAAGAGGGAGCATGTCCAAGAAGTATTGCAATGATAGAATCAACAGGCTTTGGCAACAGATTGGATATGAAAGTGGGGAAGAGATAGTGAGGAGTCCAGGATGCAACCTGGATGTACTGACACTCACTCTCAATGGACCTAATGGTTGGTGGTGAATAAAAGAATAACAAATAAAGTTTTAAAATTGTATCTCCAAAGAGGAGCAATAAGGAAGTTGGGTGATGATTGAAGTAAATATTAAAGGAAGAAAATGATGAGCTCAGTTTTGTTCATGTTGAACTTGCAGGTATGCCAGGGCAGGGATATCTTTCAGTCGGTAGAAGATGAAGGGCTGTTCAAAAAAGAGTTTGGGCTAGAAATATAGATTTGGGAATAATCTATATAGAAGTGATTATATATCAAACCCATGGTAATAGGTAATACTACCAATGGAAGAGGTTTGAGAGATAAAAATATGATCTGGGGAATAGTCAAATATGACCATGTATTTTTCTATTCAAGTTTTGTTATAGTAATTTATTTTCCAACAATAGCTATTTTTAGATTTCAATTAGATGGATCCCTTCTTCTTATTGGAATGGAAGAAATGTGAACTGAGAAGGCCATTTATCTTAAAAATCTGTTAATAGAAAGTAAGGCAATCTTAGAACCCTTGCCTTGGCCTTATTTAAAATGAATAGAATTCATCTCCAATATTCAAAGACCTCCTGGGCATGTCAACACTTATTGTCTTGGAATTTTACATCCATTAGACAATATAAAATAGGGAAAATATCAATAGATTCTACCTTAGCATCACAATTAACCAACTTGCTGAGCCTCTAACTTCCTGGACACTGGACCCACAATAATTGCCTGTTCTTCCCCATTTTATCTGTGCCTATTCCAACCCATATTATCTGCCCCATGTGTCCTATATTCTCTAATTTAACTGACCTCTCCTATCCTTTCTGGATAGTTCAGTCCCATGTTGCTCAAGTTCTTATGTGACAAAGAAAAAATAGGTTCATTCATGTCTAGTGGTAGAATTAATGAAGAAGGGTGCTTCAGAGAGTGTGAACTGCATATCAAAATAATTCCCAGGATATTTACCTTTTGCCAACAGTTTGGAGATGGCTGTCAAATTCTTTCTGGAAGTTATACCTTCATAAGGTCATATTCCAGAGGGAGTGACAGGTCAGAACTGGTAAGTCATTATTTCTAGCACTGCATTGTGATTTTTGGATGTCATGCCTCTGGGGGATTGAATTAAAACAAAACATAGTTTCTTCTGTTTTGATGGCCCTCAAGCCTGACAGAACTGAAATAGACCCAAAGAAAGAGATATTTCAGGGAAAAAATCCTTGGTGAAATATGCTATTTTTCTTTGTAAACATCTGAGTCAAATGCCATTCACCATGCCAAAAACCTAAAGAGAAAGTTCAAGAAAATAGTTCTGCAAAATGACCCTGGTTCTCTGACATGTCATCCTGAGATAAGGGACATAACAAAAACAATATCTGTGTAGACTATGGTGAGTTTTCTCTTTCCTGGATTCCTAAAGCATGTATAATATGAACATAAAATTTAACATTAATAATGCACAGTACTGTCTTCATTCTTAACTGGTTTACTGTACATTAGCCTCACCTCAGTCAGATTACAACTTTCTTGAGAGTAGAACTCTCAGTAATCCCCATAGCATCTGCAATACTTTAATTCTGAGAAGCTTAATTGAAAAGGATTTCAATGGAAATTTCACTGTGGTGCAAAGAAAGAACCTTGAAGTCACATGATCTGTCTTCGAAGCCTGATTCTGTCACTGCCTGTCTGACTTATAAGGGATCCATATAACTTCTTAGCATTCTTTTACCTTGATTTCTTCAAACTCCTATCCACATGAGGAATTTGACCTAATGACCTCTAAGGTCCTTTTGATATTCTGATATTTTCAAATAAAGAAATGGGATATTTTGATATACAGTTGAAGGTGTCTATAAAGGCAGAAAATATATGTTTGAATACTGAATTAGGAAAACAATTACCTTGAGCTCTCAGAAAAGGTCAACAAAAATGCAATGAGGAAGTGTGATCCTTGGTACTCTTCTAGTCATATAGCATTGCCAAAAAACCTTTGCAGCAATTACTTCATGGGGATTAAAATATTTTTATTAAAATCTGTTGCTTCCTATTACCTTCATTTTCAGATATCTTATCTTGCTCCCCTATCCAGAAAACCATCCCTTATAACAAAATTTTTTTAAAGTGTGGGAAAAAGTGATGAAAACTGTTACACTATATGTTCCCCTTTCTCTATAAATCTGCCATTCTCTTCTCCTCTATGAAGCTAACAGAAAACTGCCTCTGAAATCCTCTGTAAGACGTTATTTTGAGATAGTTCCTTTTCCTTCAGTGAGACTATCTATCTATCTATCTATGGCTATCTATCCTTTCTCCTTTCTCTTTTCACTTTCTTGTTGTTTTTGACTTTTAAATAACTTATAAGGAATTATTTTTATAATTTTGTAATCATCACTTTGACTTATTTGCATTAGTCTATTCTAATTGTTCCTTATCCTGCCATAGTGGATAGAGTGCTGTCTTTGGAATTAGGAATTTGTTATTGTTTAGTTATGTCTGACTCTTTGTCACCCCATTTGAGGTTATCAATCAGTTGAACCCAAGAAAATGATGGAATCACCAGGATATCAAATATGGCAACCAAAGAGAAGAGGGCTTAGCAAAGGACTTTGGGAATACATCTACTATTAGGGAGTGATATGGGTGGTGATCCTGCAAAAAACACCAAGGAGTGGTCTGTCAGAGAAGAGACTGGAGAGAGCAATCATGGAAACTAAGAGAGGCAACTGAGTATCCAAGATGAGTAGGTAGTAAATAGTGTATTGGATTAGAGAGCTTCATGTATGGAGAAATGGGCTCATGTGTAGTGATGCCGGTATGTAAGAAGAAAGTTGTCATTGTATAACTCAAAGGGAGGCAGAATAAACATTTTTATCTCCTCTCCCCATCTTTCTTCAAGAGATGTTTTTTATTCCTTCTAGGAGGAGAGCAAGAAATTGGAGTCAGAGGCCACTCAGCTCTCATTAAAGAGGTCACTCACTGGACTAGGATTATCTCTATCTGTTCCCTTAAATATTATTAGTCTAGAATATATAATTTAAAGGTTTAAATTAACTTCTGATCACTTTGTCATTATTATGACATAGGAAAGGAAAACACAAGATTTAGATCTAAGACTTGACCCTTTTCCCACCAAATATTAGTTTCACAATGAATAGCAAACAGCAAAGAAACCCAATTATCCATATAATATCAAAATAGAGATCAAAGAAGACATACATAGAAGAATATATATTGGACAATACAAAGTAAAAGATCTCTCATGTTGGAATCAAGATAATAGCTCAACCAAGACTGATTCTTGAGCTCATCAATGAGCAAACTTCCTGAAACCTTTAGAGTAGCAAATTGGCTATAAAGGCATGATAGACATTTCCAGTTCTTTCAGATCTTTCTAGAGTTTTTTCTTTCAGTAATTCAAAATGAGATTGGCCTCTTCCATCTTCTCTCTCAAAGGTGGAAACTAGAAGCACACATAGCAACTTTTTGTTTGAAGAGTTCTGAAGATTAGAAGTTTAATGAGTTCTGAAAGGGGAATAAAGAAGGTTGGACTCTCTTGCTCACTCACTAACTCTGAACTGCATCTTACATAGAAAAAGGCATTCAGTTGTATCAATGAATATAGAGTCCCATACAGTAGGCTTTGGAGCAGGAATTACAAGTGTTAAATAAAAGTTAAGAGTGAAGATTGAGAAGAAAATTATGACACTCATTCCCCAATTGATAAATGGTCAAAGGACATGAACAGACAACTTTCAGATGACAAAATTAAAAGTATCTATCATCATATGAAAAGGTCCTCTAAATCACTATTGATTAGAGAAACTCAAATTAAAACAACTCTGAGGTACCCCATACCTCTCAAATTGGCTAAGATGACAGGAAAAAATAATGATAAATGTTGGAGGGGATGTGGGAAAACTGGAACAGTAGGTGGAGCTATAAAATGATAGGACTATTCAGGAGAGCAATTTGGGACTATGCCCAAGGGGCTATAAAACTGTGCATACCTTTGACCCAGCAATGCTACTAGTGGTTCTGTATCCCAAGGAAATCATAAAGGAGGGGAAAGGACCTACATGTGCAAAAATGTTTGTAACATTTCTTTTTGTGGTGACAAAGAATTGGGAAATGAGTAGATGCTCATTAAGTGGGGAATGGCTGAATAAGTTGTATTATATAAAGGTAATGGAATATTATTATTCTATAAAAATGATGAATTTAGAAAGGTCTGGAAAAATTTACATGAACTGATGCTGAGTAATAAGCGGAACCAGGAATACATTGTACACAATAACAGCAAAAATGTGTGATGATCAACTATGAAACTTTTCAGTGGTTAGTGATCCAAGGCAATTCTAATAGATTTTGGATAGAAAATGCCATCTGCATCCAGAAAAAGATCTCTGCTCACTTCTTTTTTCTGTTTTTTTTCCCTTCTCTCATGGTTTTTCCCTTTTTTTCTGATTTTTCTCCCCCAATATGATTCATAAAGCAATGTATATTAAAAATCAATCAATCAATTAATTAATTTTAAAAAATCATGACACTGTGATGTGAATGATGGAAAATTCCATTAAACTAAAAACACTTCAGGCATGGCCATGAGAATGATCTGTGTGTCCAAGGACCAGCCTCTTTAAATACTGAAAATTTTATCACCAGAAGGTTGAGAATTGGAAGATGATTTATTTTTCAACATAAACAGCCCACATAGATGACATAGTAAGACATAAAGAGTAATCTTGGAGGTGTAATCAATGTTTCTTAAAATATTCAAGTAAGCAATATTCTTGTAACACTATGATACGCTTTTAGGTGATGGGTTCCTTGTATTATATCTCTGTGCATCTTCCATAGTCCTTGAGTACTGATGATTCAGTCAACTGACAAACAATTATTTAAGTGTCTATTCTGTGCCGGGTAATGTGATAGACTCTGGAAGTACAAAGAAAAAAATAAGTAAAAGAAGTAATTATTGATCTCAAAGAATATATTCGATCATTGAAAATCATATGTAAGTAACTTTAAAGTATAATTCTATAGAATATAAGTAATTTACAAACATCTACAAATAAATCTGAGCTAATTTCACCGAATTGTAAAAGTATTATCTGAGTTTTGAAAGAAGTCAAGGATTCTGAGAGTAGGCATTAAGTTCTAGTTATAAGGAATAATTGGATCATATAGCTAGTAAAGGTCTTAAGCTCGATTTAAACTTATGTCTTCTTAACTACAAGACAGGCACTCTACCCACTATATCACCTAAATCATTACATTTCTTTTTCTCACCATAGTGCTTGACTGATGATAATTATGCAATAGATATTCTTTTTTTAAATTTAATAGCCTTTTATTTCCAGGTTATACATATGGGTAACTTGTATTGACAATTGCCAAACCTCTTGTTCCAATTTTTCCCCTCCTTCCCCGCACCTCCTCCCCCCCGTATGACCAGTAGATGGTAAATATATTAAAATATCAATTAGATACAATATGTATCTATTGTATATAGATATACATATACAATAAGTATACATGACACAACCGTTATTTTGCTGTGCAAAAAGTATCAGACTTGAAATATTGTACAATTAACCTGTGAAGGAAATCCAAAATGCAGGTGGGCAAAAATATAGGGATTGGGAATTCAATGTAATGGTTTTTTGTCATCTCCCAGAATTCTTTTGCTGAGCGTAGCTGGTTCAGTTCATTATTGCTCCATTGGAACTGATTTGGTTGATCTCATTACTGAGGATGGCCAGGTCCATCAGAATTGGTCATCATATAGTATTGTTGTTGAAGTATATAATGATCTCCTGGCCCTGCTTGTTTCACTCAGCATCAGTCCATAAAAGTCTCTCCAGGCCTTTCTGACATCATCCTGTTGGTCATTTTTTACAGAACAATAATATTCCTTAGTATTCATATACCACAATTTATTTAGCCATTCTCCAGTTGATGGGCATACACTCAGTTTCCAGTTTCTAGCCACTACAAAGAGATCTACCACAAATATTCGTGCACATACAGGGCCCTTTCCCTTTTTTATGATCTCTTTGGGATATAGGCCCAGTAGTAACACTGCTGGATCAAAGGGTATGCACAGTTTGATAACTTTTTGAGCATAGTTCCAAATTGCTCTCCAGAATGGTTGGATGTATTCACAGTTCCACCAACAATGTATTAGTGTCCCTGTTTTCCCACATCCCCTCCAACATTCCACATTATCTTTCCCTGTCATTCTAGCCAGTCTGACAGGTGGGTAGTGGTATCTCAGAGTTGTCTTAATTATGCAATAGATATCAATAAATACTAGTTGAATTCATTTATTTTCATGAAAGAGTATACTATACTTTAGTTATATAAATATCCTCCTAATATTTCAAAGGAATGAAAACTTGTCTTTATGAAATGATCATTGGTTTGAAAGGAAGTTAAAATGGTAGCTCCATGGTCATATCTCTTGGTAAACTTCAGTCTAAATTCTCAAAAGTTCAAATTTGGATGTAGAGTGACTAATTGGAAAGAAACCTTTGCAGGACCAGTCTGAATTTCTGGTATTATAGTTTCTATACATTTATTCCTTTAGTATGTTCATTAACATAGCAACTCTTTAGAAGCAAGGAAATAACAAAGTCTAGCATCCATTTGGAATAATTAGTTAAAATAGCGACCTCTCAGATGACAGAGAAGGTTATTTCTCCCCACTATCTCAAACTAATAACACATTTGCACATTTTCCTCTATAGACTCTTTTTATACTGGTTAAAAAAACAAATAATCAAAACGATTCTAGTTACAGAGCTTGGTCTGGGATTAATAAGATTTCAAATTCAGCCTCAAACACTTGCTAGCTGTGTAATTCAGGACAAAACAATTAACTTCTATTTGTCTCAGTTTACCTTAACTACAAAATAATTATCATAATAGCTTCTACCTCCCATAAGATAGTATTTGTAAAATGATTAGCATAGTGCCCCGCACATAGTAGACACTTAATAAATGCAGGTTTTCTTCCTTTCTTCCCTATTGTTTTACATTATGGAAGGTGTTCTTAGAATCTGAATACTTATGATTTTGAATCCAAACTTTCCCAGACTTTGAACCCAAACATGTGAAATAATCTATAGAATGTTGAATATAAAAGAATAATATCAAGATAATGACTTTGTCTAGATCCATTTCTGTTTGAATCTCATTGAACAAGATGAGATTGAAATAATAATTATAATAACCCCTTGATTGTATTGATTATTTTCACATAAACTTAATACAGCAATCTTGTGAAATCTGTAAGATGGGTATTATCACTACTTTAGAAGTGAAGAAATTAAAATCCAAAAAAGCTGTCTTACTCTAAGTTATTATATGGTTAGCCAAGTCTTCTGATTTCTAGTCTAACCTTTCTAGGACACAAAAGTTACCTCTCCATTTTGATGGCATTCTTTTTTTTTTTTTTTTTAACCAGGAGAGTTCCAAGAATATCATTTCATTTTATTGAAAGAGCATAGCAAGATTGCATTTCTAATTAATCTTAAATATCAAGAGAATAAAACACATTTTTATGAGACCCTAGTCTGATCAGTTTTTTCTGTTAGCATAGGAAAGGTCCTAGTGGAAATAGAAATGCATCTGTTTGATTGAAGTCTATCACATGGAGAAAATGAAAATAGGAAATCTAGTTGAGATATGTTTACACAGGTAAGAGGTATTTGTAGAGCCAAGACAGCTAACCAGATATCAAATACTTTAGTTAAGTCAACCTTTGTGTCATCCTCTGTCACCTATACATACTTGCTTTTAAGAAAAAAGAGAACTGATAGACATGAGAGGTACAGATTGATTGAAAAAAATGATTTCATCAATTGGACAATTACTAAACTCATAGTTTAGATTAAGTTGAAACAACTAGTGTATTATTAGATAAATGTTTTAGGTTTATAATGAAAGGACAATGTTGGTCACAAGCCATATATGTTGGGACAATTATCTTTTCATTTTCATAATTAGTCCTTTATCTACAAATAGTTATTCTATTCTATGTATTCTAGGAGACCATATTAGCCTGGATATTTTCACTCATGGATGAGTTGAATTGGATGACTAATATCTTTTCTAACTAAAATTCTGTGACCAGAAAAGACATAGAAGGTAACATTTAAAATATGAAGAAAGTTTAAGCCCTTAGTAGAGAAAGGGTGGGAGGGAAGAGAATAAAGAGGACATTCCAGATAAAGGGAATTGAAATGTGTGAAGAAACAGAAATGTTTAAGGTGCAACAAAAACAGAGAACAATATCCTTTGACCAAATTGGAGGTCTTGTATAAGAGATAATATTGGAGAGGCAGGATTAGAATGATATTCTGATAGGTGACCATAGAAGAGGTGATACTGAATTTTATATATATGTTCTTGTTTTCTATCTCAAACATTTCTACCTTGAAACACATCTTTAGAACTCACTTTGATGACTTGTTTAAAAAGATGAGGGAAAAAATCACTAATAGGCTATGCTTATTTAAGAACAAGAAATGAAATAAAACTCAGAATTAGAGGATCTGATCTTGATCTTGTATTTATTCTAGTAGAACTCTGGGACAGAAATGATATTCCATAAGTAATGGATTTGACCAAGTTGCTGAGTTTTCCTCAATCTAGCTGTTTAAGATTTTCTCCTATCAATTTTACTTCCATCGATCCAGTACCTTATTTCTATATATACACTCTTTCCACTCATGCAGCTTAAGACTCATCCATGTCTCCTCATTCTGTGTGATTCTCATTCATAATGTCCCATCAATATTTCATTGTGTAGAGAAAGCATCCAATATTCTGTAAATACATTTTTGGGACTTTAAATGTTTCATGGATTAGAGGTCAACTATTGGGCTGTCAGTCTTTTATTAAACCAAAAAAAAGGATGTGGGGAATGAAGAATAGGATTAAGGTATAGCTATGATAGTACTTAGTAGTTCTAGAATTTGTTGGACATTTCATTGGGAAGCACTGGATCAAAGCTAGAGTGGATGGAGTAAAAAGAAGGGAGGGGAATTTCAGGTTCAGGAAAGGACAAGAGAAGAATGAACTCAATATTAGGGAGAAGTTAGAATTGACAATGAACAGAGAGTGATGGCTAAATTTCAGAAACAAATATAGATTTTGAATAAATAAGTACAAAAATAATAAATAACAATTTATAATAACAAAACATAACATCTAACAACGTATAACAATAATTAATCTTGTTGATATAGCACTTTAATATTTGAAAAGCATTTTCCCTCTTATCGTTATGAGTAGCACAATTATTCAAGTGACAGCTTTGAACTAAAAGACCTCTCAGGTCCCTTTCTATTCTAAATCTATGATTTTATTATCTCTGAGAGGATGTTGGCTATCATTAAACAACTAATTATCATTAAACAGTCACTGGAAGGATTAAAGTCAAGGTTATTGTCATGGAATTCTAGCATTCTTTCTACCACATTACATTTCCTTTATTAAGGTGAAATAATAGCCAAAAATTCTCAGAAGAGGAAGAGTTGTGCTATTGAATGTGTGTGTGTGTGTGTGTGTTTGATATCTAAATGCTTTCCAAAGATTTCAGGGTAGAGAGCTAATCTATTCCAGAAAATCTTGCCTTCATGGTTCCTAAAGGAAACCAGTTTCCCAGGGAACTCTCAACTCTGTTAAGATATATTCTTGTCCTTTGCCCTAAAAACGCTCTAAATTTAGAAGGAAGAGAAATGAATACTTTGGGGTTGGATGGAGATCTCTCTGGATATCAGAGATATTATCCTTGTCACTCCTTGTTCAGTTTGACTCCTTCTCATCAAACTCCCCACCCCAGAACTCTGCATAGTGCTGGGTGCATAGGCTTCCCACAAACACTTATTAATTAATAAATTGAGTGCTTGACAGGATTCCACTTATAGCCTTCTACACATGAAAAATATAGTACGGTGTCATCACAGCAGATTTTGTGGGATTCTGTTATCTTGATAATTTCTTTGACATGTCATTTCTTTTGGTCTCTACTGGGCAGCAAATCAAACAGATGAAACTACAAGAATAGAATGTATGTGTGTGATGGGGTGGGGAGGGATATGAGAGGGAGGTCTTGCCCTCAATCTTGTTCTTAAAGTGATTACACAGTAGTGAGGAAAAAATTTTTTTTTCTGAATGTTGTTGGCTGAGAATTGGGAAGTAGTTATGCTCCCTGTCATCATTCCTTTCATTGGTGCAGAGATTCCAAGACATGTAGGACATGAGTTGTCTCTCTTTGTAACTTCTGTCTAGGGTTGTCTTCAGATAAATACACACAAAGCTGCCACAACTCTGATGTTGCTAAAATTTGTTTCTGAAGTTTCTGATCTTCTCTATCTGCTCCTTTCAAATGTCTAGCTTTAATATTTGAATTATAACTGGTACTTCTGATTTCTAGGGCAAGTAGGATAACAGGTACCCTTATATCCAATCAAATATTTATAGTTGATGGCAGGAGACCTGGAGGGACACAAGCCCCCAAAGGACAAGACATATCAGGACACTGTGAGACTGCAGCTTTTCAGGGAGAGAAAATGATGGAGCCAATATGAAACTCATGAAAAAGAATAATTAATTTTGCTAATTTCAATGCCAATTTTAGCCAAGTTTTTATCTGGATGCAGAGTCACTTCTGTTAATGCCATTTCTAATTTTAAGCTTTCAGGCAAAGCTCAAGTTACCCATCAGAGTTAGTGTTTATGAACTCTGCTCTGAGAAGTTAATTTCCCCTTTTTAGATGACAATGTTCTTCCTAATGCTTAGAAAAGGAGGTCATATTTCATCTACTTCTTCCTGAAGCAGATTAGAAAATGTTATATGCTGGATTTCTTTCCTTCATTCGTTGTGCTATTAACCCTCTTCTATGATTCTTCCCAGGGCTCAGGAGCAAGACGAAACTACTCAAGAATCTTGCAGATTAATATGGGAATGGCAAAAGTACACGAGGAATTGCAGAATGAAACATGATGGATGCACCCCTTGGGACATGAACCATGGCAGTGTTAGCCTTATCAATGGGTCAGGGATAAGAGAAATCTCAGAGGCTGGTGAATAAAATTTGACAACTATTTTATCATCTACATATCTGTATATGAAAAATGATGATGATGATGATGATGATGATCATGATCATGATAGTGATGGTGATGGCTGAAGTAATGGTATAATGATTTTAATCTAAGAAAGATTTATTGGTTGTAGCTACAGGAATTCAGGGCAAAAAACACCAATTCTACCTCTTGCTTTCAATGTTGCTAGCTCAGGTTCCAAATAGGTAGGAGGACTGATAATAGTTCCCAGGAACATGATGAGAACTGAAAAGAGTTTACTTTTTACAACACAAATATTGTTAGCTTAGGGGACCTCTTGCTAAGGGGAACTGGTTTTGTCCAAAATTTAAACTTGATTTCAGTAACTCTTCTGAGCCACTTTAATGTGTATAGTTTAGCAAAGAAGCAACAGACGACATTAGAGTTTAGTTGGGAAGTAACATATGGTATCTTTTGAGACATGAAAGTATTTTACCTAAGTTGCAACCCTAGAATTCTAATTGCTTTAGGGAAGAATTATGGCTCTCACACAGTTGGTTCAACAGTTTGTGGAAGATTGTGTCTTATGGAAAGATTTTTCTTTCCTTATTTACCTTGCTCTTTTACTTAATTGAATATATTTTTCTTTGAATTAGTATGTAATCTAGGTTTTTTTAAAAGGAAACTTTGGGTGAAAAATCATTATCTACTGGTTTAAATAAATTTTGACAAAAATAAGTTAAATCTAGGTAAAATTTTTAATGGGTGGGGGACTTATATTAAAAATGTCTGGGTTATGAGAACTGTCATTTTAATTATTTGACAATATATAGCATTATAGAGTAGCTAGCTGGTACACAGAGTGCTGGATCTAAAGTCAGGAAGTTTAAATTTGGCCTCAGACACTTACAAGCTGTGTTATCTTGGCCAAATAATTTAATCCTATTTGTCTCAGTTTCCTCATATGTAAAATAAACTGGAAAAAGAAATGACAAACTACTCTGTCAAGAAAACCCCAAACTGGGTTACAAAGAATTGGATACAATTGAAAAAACTGAACAATAACAAAGCTTCATGGAAAATATCATTTCAACTTTTATAAGTATGAATTGTCCCTGACTTGTCAAGAAACATGACTTATAAATGATATATTAAAATAGCTGCCATAATTCCTTTCCTCAACTTTATGGCTGATTGACTTACTCTCTACTTCACAGATTCCAATTTGCTCCAGATCTTATAGGGGTTGTTATGTGAACAGAACTACAATAAAAATGGCCTTTTAGATAAACTGTACATTCAAAAGGTGAAACGCTATGAAAAGCTAGAAGCCGGTTATACATAAAGACAATGTTATACTATTTACCTGATGGCCTTTGTTCCCAATTATCTTCACATAGCTAGATATAGAGATAGAACATTACATATAATGAGTACATGTATGTATATGTATATGTATGTAAATTTATATATGTATAAATGCATATACAAATAAATATGTGTATACATATGTGAGTGTATATATGCACTATATATATATATATATATATATATATATACACATATATATTTGTATGTATGTATCATGATTTTACATTTCAATTTGTTTAACCATAGAAAACTGCAAAAATTAAACTTGGGTTTTAAAATGTGTTTCAGAGTAGGTTGAAAGCCAAATCCAAGTCAATTAAGGATTTTTTGAATAAGTTCAATTTCTTTGCTTTCTTCCTAAGATCCATTTGAGACCTTGAAAGAATGGAAACCTAGTTTGTAGAGGGGAAGGGAAGGGTATAATTTTGGAGTTATGAGCATTCAGGGCTTCATTTATTGTTCAGTTGATTGCCTAGATTTAATAAAGAAAAAAATGTTAATAATACCAATTAAAGTTCAAAATATATCCTATACATGTATGCATATATACATATATACATGCACGTGTGTATGTATTGTATATATTATATGTATACACACAAATATATGTGATATGTATTTTGGATAGCCTGATCTTAAATAATTACCATCACACAACCCCTAATCCTAATGGGAACAATTTATACTGTAGAACTAACAGAAGGAAAAAAGAAAAAAAACAAGACAAAACCCTGCTTTGACTATGTTAAAGTCATACTAATTACAGTCATTTATGTGAACTGCTTGCCATTTAGGCCTAATTACCATACAGTACAAAAACAATTATGTGTATCATTAAATGCATGCAACTTTGTTGTAACTGTGTTGACTAAGACAATAAACTCTAAACACTCAGTTTTAGCATGGTATTACACTCGCAGTTTTTATTTTTATATATTTTTTTTATTTTAAAAAGAAGGGATTTTGGTCACCACTTTAACATCACAATGCAAGATAAACAAATGAACACTTAATACTCCTTTTCTTTTTTCTTTGACTATGAAGAGTTTGATTTTTATTAGCTAAAAGTCCCCTAGCCACTACTACCTTTTTATTATGAATCTAATTGGATTTAGTAAATAAATTGCTTAATGCTAGTAGTATCTTCCCTCTAAGATTTCAATTTATTAGTATACAGCTTATTTAGTTAGTTATTTGCAAGTTATTTCCCTCATTATACAACGAATTCCTTGAAATCAGGAATTGTCATTTGCTTTTGTATTCCCATTGCTTAGTAAAGTGCCTGGCATATAGTAGGTGTCTAATAAATAGATTTTGATTTGACTTGTAGCACTTTACTGCTATAAATGCTTCCTCATGACAGATAGTTTAGGTGAATCCCAAAAAGGTTAAGGATTGACAAGGCCATATGGTTTGTAGGTATTTGGATTTAGATTTGCATCTAGATCTGATTCCAGTATACAAGAATATAATAGAACTAGATGGTGTACTAGAAAGAACTATCAGAGTGGAGAGAAAGGACATAAGTTAAAGAGACTCTTGATTTGTCTATCATTGAGGAGATATGAAATAAAGATTAATCTTTCAGCCCGATTTTCATGAGTCTATATTTTTAAATAATTGTTTAATGTGGAGAAAGCACATATAAAGCTATGTGGAGCATTTGAAATTCAGGATGTTTGAGAACATTTTTTTTCATATATTTTTGTAATTGTACTTGTAACTGAATAGCAGATTTAATCAGAGTACCTCAACGTGATTTCCAAATAGCGACATTATTCTTATTTTACATACAATTAAGTGACTCATCCAAGGTCACCAAAATAGCAACAAAATTAAGATAATTTTCACATCTGAAATTAAATGGCATTTGTGGTTTAGTGGAAGGAATCTGTGACAGGAATTCAGAAGACCCAGGTCTGATCTTGGCTTTGTTAATAATGCACTGTGTGATGTAGAGTAAGTGCAGCCACATCTCTAGGCCTCTTTTCTCATCCCTAAAATGAAGCATTATTTTGAAATAGTTTTAAAGTCTCTCTCAGCATGAAGAAGCTATCTGAAGGTTTCAGCATTTTCAAAGTATGATAAAACATTATTAAGCCAGAACCAGTGGTTTGAAATTTATTATAATTCCAACAGGGATTAAGCTGCTTTTCCTTTATACAATCTATGGTAAATCACTTTGCTATGAAAAGTAATAGTGTAAACAAAACTGTAAGAGTGATGTTTAACCTATTTAAGAAATTGCCTGTTTTGATCACTTAGCTGTATCTATTTATATACTAACAATGGACATGCCAATTAAAAGCAAACTTTATCTATTCATTAAGCATGCTCCAGAGAATGTTTGCTTAGCCATTCTATATTAGCTATTACCATGTGGGCATGAATATAATAAAGCTGTATTTCTTTAAAATAAATGTTTATTCCATCCAGAAGTAATACTTTTTGCATAATTCTGAGGTTTTATTAGCTCAAACCAGGCTTCCCCCCACTGACTTCCAAGTTAGAGAGCTTTACTGTATAAGGTATAATCATAAAGTAATGAGACTGATTTTCATGTGTGAGCTGTAGAATGGATCACACTAACTTAAAGTAATCTCAATTGTCTCTACACAGCTTTTTTCTTTGGATAGAGTTGCCATTGTTAAAGTTTTTGGCCCCCTGTAGGGATTATTGCTAACAGTAATCTTGAAAAGTTTCTTCAAATGACTATATTTCACTTTTGTCCTAAGAAGCCAGGGACTGATTTTTACTTTTTTATATCCTTTGAGCCTAATAGAATGACTGAACTAACACAATGATCGAAAGTACTTAATAGATATTTGTTAAGCCACCTAGTGACTTCTATTTGCAGATGAAAAACACATAAGGTTAAGAAGAAACATAAGATTAAGTTCTTTGCTCTCTAAAAATTTACAATATAGTTGAAGACATGACAGAGTTTCTTAACATGACATTTGAATTTGATTTTCTAACATTTTGATAACTATATGTTAATATAATAGGTTTCTTTTATAATACTACAGATTTTATTTTATGCATTTAAAAACAGGGCTCCAGAAGCTCCATCAAGCTGCCAAAGTAGTCTGCCACATTAAATTAAGAAACCCTGATCTAAGACAGGCACTTCCAAAACAATAATAAAATTTCTGATGTGTTTTATATGAAGGATTGTTGTTTCTTATAGACTAGCTGTAACAAACAGGGAAGTTTTCCCCAAGAAAAGTGAAATTTGAGCAGAGATTTGAAGGTTGGATAGAAATTTTTAGGTGGAGGTAGAATAGGGACAGCATTTCAGTTAAAAAAAAAACAGAATAAACAGACTTTAGTGGGGGAAGCAAAAGTTATATTTATATTTGATGATAGACTAAATTGATTCAATTGTAAATGATAATACATGGGTTTAGAGCTGAGAGTAAATATAACTAAAGTAACTATTGCCCAAAGAAATTGCCTAAGTTTACATAGGTTTTAAATGATAAAACTCTGACAGGAACCCATGCTCTCTGACTCCAAAATCAGTAAAGAGAAGGCTCATATAGAATAATAATAATATATTAAAGTACGTGACAGTAGATAGAGTTCTGGACTTGAAATCAGAAATATCTAAATTAGAACCCTGTCTCATGCATTTACTAGCTCTCTATTCCTGGACAAATAAGTTGCTTTGGGCCTCAGTTTGTAAAACAGAATTAGAAACAAGATTTCAAGGATCAAAAAAGATAACAATAAAATATTATGTTTAAAGCATTATTTAAGGGTCATATTGTTATTGTTGTTTGCTGTTGTTATTATTGTTATTAAGCAAGGCTAAAAATTTAGGCTGTAGGAACTAGGAAAAGTTTCTGATACAAGAAGTGACAGGATAGTATATTGAATGTATCAAAACAATGTTTTAGGAAGTATATCCCATTTGGGTATGCTACTTTAATTTTAGCTATGACAAGCAAAATGGAAAAAACTGGCAAACCAGGTGGACCTACAAGATTAACCTGGTGCCAACTGGAGTCAAAAAGACCCCACTTATTGAAATTGTTCTGTTGTGAGCAGATAAAGAGGCAAATTAGAATCAGAAGAGAAGGGATGGATTTATATGGACAGGATATAGGAACATTTGGCAGAACTTGACGTTTGACTGGATATAATAAGTGGAGAGAGAAGGTTCAAAAAAAACTCTGAGTTCTTATGAGCCATAGCTTAAAAATATAATGAAGGCTTTTATACAATAGCTATGAAGTAACAATACTGAACCCCCAGATATTTACAGCAATTGTGAACCAGCCCCTTCTTCAAGGGAAAATCCAGTGGTAGTTTGCTTCCGGCATGTGCTGATTCACTTTGCCCACTCCCTATACATGTCTATAGTCATTATCTTGTATCACGGAGGAAGGATCTTGGATCCTATATAAAGGTTGTTATTTATCAGTAAAAGTAGAATTTTATTATATTTGTCTCATTTTTAAGTATTTTAGTATGACTTAAATTTCATGCAGTTCTATTTACTTCATTCAATTAACAAATAATCCAGCAAGTAGAGTGCTAGGATTTCCCCATTCAATTCTTTCCTCTTACATTATCTGTGTGACAACAGACAAGTTACTTAATATCTCTAGCCTCCAGCATCTCTCTTAGATTCTAGACTCTAGATAATTTGTAATCTTTGTGGATGGAGAACACTGCTACACTGAGAAAACCATCCAACCATATATTTATCTGTCTTCCGTTCACTATTTACAAGATTCTCTGGAAATAGGAGATGAATTTGTAAAAAACAAAGAACAGTGAAGATAGGAATAGGAATAGTGAATTGTCATGGAGACAATGCCATTTTCTGGAGGAAGTCTGTTTTCTCCCTAGAGATCCCCCACTTCATCAAATGATAATGTATATATTTAACTTTTTTGTTTGTTTGCTTTTTGCTTTGGTTTGGTTTTGATATTGTATCCCCCATGTCCAGTATCATGCTTTGTGTACAATCAACACTGAAATATTTATTAGATTGGATTGGAAGTTTTATTTTCCTTTCACAATCTGGACTCAGTCTCTTAAAAAAATTTTTTTTATTATTATTATTGTATATAAATCTCCAGAACTAGTTAAATTATACAATTATGCAAGGTATCTTGAAAAGAATTTGTACATTTGTCTCTTTGGGCCTCAAGTCCTTCAAGTCCCTTAAAAATAAAGATATAAGGGACACCTAAATGGTACAGTGGATAGAGCACCAGCCCTGAAGTCAGGAGGACCTGAGTTCAAATGTGATTTTAGATACTTAATACTTCCTAGATGTGTGACATTGGGCAAGTCACTTAACCCCAATTGCCTCAGCAAAGGAAAAAAATATATAGTTGTTGAGATGTCTCATGTTCCTTCTCAGAACCTGGCCCAAAGAACACAATGGATGTTCAATTAGCATTTCTTCATGGATTAGCAAACTATTTTAGAATATTTGAGGTAGCAATCTCATTATGAGAAAAAGAAAGCAGAAACTACTCTGGTAGTCAAAGTAATTTGTGGGGATTGCCTTGGCAATGGGGAAATAACTTACCCTCTCAATGCTCCTCAGCAACTGTTTATGGCTGTAAGTTACAGATGGGTCTCTAATCTAATACAATATCAGTAGTTTCTATATTGGAAGTTGTCCAGTAGATGAAATCACAGGCTTAGAACTAGGGAAAAAATTATTTCAGAGCTAGCTTTAAAGCACTTAGATCCTTTGAAAAATACCACTGGCTGCAGGGTCCAGAACAAGGTATCTTTTCTAATATTCTTTTTGGCCGTGTTTTTAGAGATAACTATGGAATGTGAAATTCCCTTTTAAATATTGATGTAGGTGAAATAGCTTTCAAAATTTCTTTTAAAAAGAAATGAGGTGGGAAGTTGAAAACTAAGTTGCTACCAGGCTTGTTCTCACAGAAAAAACACTAATACCATGTCATAATCATTGTACTTGCTGCTACATAAAGGGATAGGTTCCCAAAGATGAGCATCAGCCTATCAATGTCTCCCCTGTTGAGAGCCACTGTGGGAGTTGGCTCTTTTCATTCTGACCTGCCTGGCCTCAGACATTACCAGATCGATGTCATGTACTCCACAAGGGATTGAGGGCCTGGCTGCCAGTTTGATCATAAAGTAAGTATCAATAACTGCAACAATAACCTCAGATCCCCAAACACATTTAAAAAAAAATTTCTACCCAAAGCACTAGGCTTATTCTTTCCTATTTCAAAAGGGATTTAAGTTCACAAAGCAAAAAGGCTATTAACTCTATATAAATCATCCTAGTGTTCTGTTGGACAGACATGGATGGCCTGTTTGTCCCCTACAATGTCACACAAAGCTCATAAAAATCTAGAAGCCTCAAGTCCACCAGTCCACTGAAAGATAGGGAGATGAATTCTGAACTCCTTTCAATGTGGGTTTGGATTTGGAAGAAATGATTCAGAACATTTGTAAAATTTTACAGAAAATCTGTAAAAAAAAAAAATCATATTTGCATGATTTACCTCATTGGTCTAGCATGATGAGAGTGATTTGCAAATATTAAAATATTATAAAATAAATCCTGAATTGATTTTGTAAATATTAAAGTACTATTTAGACTCTGAGTTATTGTTGATATTATTATTAAATTATTATCAGTAGGGAAACTAGGTGGTCCAGGATAGAGTGCTTAGGAAGACCTGAGTTCACATTCAATCTCAGACACTTATGAGGTTTGTGACCAGGGACAAGTCACTTAACTTTTGCCTTAGTTTCCTCTTCTATAAAATGAAAATAACAGTAGTAGCTATCTACCAAGGTTGTTGTGAGAATCAGATGAAATAATGATTATAAAGTATTTTCAGCATAGTGCCTGGAATGTAAGATCTAGAAATGTTTATTATTATTATTATTAACAATTATGTAGAAGCAAGGTTGCATAGTAAATGGAGAACTAAGTTGTCATCAGATTAATTTGAGTTTAAGTCCTAGCTCTACTGGGGGATCCTATGCAGTTCACTTAACTCCTCATAGCTGACAGATGTTCCCCTCTAAAAATTTTAAATTTCAGAGTGTCCATCTATCTATTTTGGTGGAAGTTCCCACTAATGAAGCATCTGCAAGTTCCCTATAATGATAAAACCAGAAGTCTAGCCCTACCCTATCAATCACCATATCAACAGAAAGAAACGTGAAAGAGCATTTCTAAGTAGAGAAACAGTTCTTGCTAAGTAAATGCATT
The DNA here is from genome assembly GCF_902635505.1 of Sarcophilus harrisii. Classification (NCBI taxonomy): domain Eukaryota; kingdom Metazoa; phylum Chordata; class Mammalia; order Dasyuromorphia; family Dasyuridae; genus Sarcophilus; species Sarcophilus harrisii. The sequence continues at coordinate 372,003,240 of NC_045426.1, read as the reverse complement.
ATTTAGGATTGATACAAATAGCCCATCAAAGGATTGGAGCCCATTAAAATTCATAATGACAGAGAAGAGACTTGTATTTGGTTATGAAGAGTTAAGACATGTGCAGCAGCAGAACTGTTTCCGAACCACTCTGGCTGAAACATTTGGTCAAACTGATCTATAACAGTCTGTCTACACAGTGGGACATTTGGCAGAGTTCCAGAAATAGGCATGATATCACAAAGAAAAAATTGCTTTTTTTCTCTGGGCTTTCTAAATATCAACAGAATTAATGTCCCAAGCACTAGCCTGCAAGGCAAGTTTCATCACTGCCTACCTATATTAGCTGACCCTGATCTTCTATAACTGGCTGACTTACCAGATGTAATATTGCTCTTGGGCATCTATTTCCAGCATGCAAAAAAGTTGATTTGTAGTCCCACTATAATCAGATCCTGGAGGGAAGTTGAGAGTCAGAGACATAGCACCAAGAGTATTCTAATACCTTGCCAGAGTCAAAGAAGTAACCTATGTCTTGCTATGGACATTAGAAGGGATATCATTCAAAGTGAAAAGACAAAAAAAATGCTAAATCAAAAACATTTGGAGATGCTGAAAGGAACAACTCTGTGAAAAACGTGTCAGTCTGCCAAAACCAGAAAAAGACATGTCACCATGAGATCTGGGAACAGATAAAGCAAATGGGAAGATCATGTTCTCAGGTCAAGAAAGCAAAGATGTCAAATGAAAGTATTCAGAAACATATACACATGCATACACACAGAAGCTCACATTCCACAGAACAGAAAAACAAATAAACAAAAATAGAGTGGGTCAGTTGGCGTGACCAAAATGATTTGAGAGAGACTGAATTGAATCTCCTTTTGAAGACTCCTTGGAGTCTCCTTGAATGACTTTGATTTAAAGAATACTTCCTTTGGGCTGGTGAGTGTACCCTAATATTTTATAATAATACCAGGCTGAAGGATTAATTATGGACCTCTATATGGTCCAATTCCCTAGGGATAAAAATAGTTTAACTCTCTCCAAGCTGAGGAGTCTTAATTCAAGTCCTATGCAGGAAACACTGATTCAAATACAAGATGGCTAGTGGCATCAAACAATTGGGAGAGGGAGAGGAAGACAGTACAAAATAAAGAATATCAAATTCTCCTGCTGGTCACATGCTTTTTATGGGTAAAATTACCCACATTCAATTCATTTAATTTCCATTTTGTAAATATTTGTTATACAAAATTTATTTACAAAACAAGAGATGCACACTTAGTTTAGTTAAGACTTGTTATTCTTATTAATTTGTTAGTTATTCTTCTTCACATGGAACTTATAGTTTAGTGTGATAAGACACACTATAACTCTAATATACAATTACATATACATTATAAGTCCACTAAAATGTATCAGAAATGTTGTTATATCTTATGCAAGATTGATTTATTTGGATTTTATTTTTATAGTATTTTATTTTTCCAAATACATGCAAAGATAGTTTTCAGCATTCATCTTTGCAAAACCTTGTATTCAAAATTTTTCTTCCTCTCTCCATCTCCCTCCCAAGACACGCAAACAATCCTATATAGGTTAAATATATGACTTCTTATAAACATATTTCCATATTCATCCTGCTGCACAAGAATAATCAGAACAAAAGGGGGAAAATATGAGAAAAAATATAAGCAAACAACAACAGAAGATGAAAATACTATGCTTTGACCCATAGTCAGTCTCCATAGCTCTCTCTCTGGATGCAGATGGCTCTTTCCATCACAAATCTTGGAGTAATGAAAGATTTAGATGGTTAAAAATTTTTCTAAATGGAAAGATCAGACAAGGCTTTATTAAGGTAAACGTGAAGTGATAGATGATCTTAGACATAGAGAGTAAAATGAGAAAAGGAATGGATAAAGGAGAAAATGAGGTATGTTATGAAGAGTTGGAGAATAGTTCAGTTTGGTGGTAACAAAGAATATTAAGAGGGGAGTATTATGAGCTAAGGTTGGAACTAAAAAGAAAGACAAGATTACAGAAGGCCTAAATTCTAGGCAAATGGAATTTTACACATTAAGAAAGAGAGAACCAGCGAAAAATGTTGTGGAGGAATGAAATAAGCCAGTTCTATGTAGAAGGGAGATAATTCTGGAAATTTTCTCAATGATTGATTGGATCTGGTGAAGTTAGAAGCAGTAGACTAGTTTTGAGGATGTTATAATAGTGGAAAAGGGTGCTAATTAGCTCCTGTACATAGTATGTAGTTATATTCAAATATTAATTTGAATAAAGAGAAAACAAATGGGAAAGATGCTGCTAAGATGGAATTGACACGTTATGTCAATATAACTTAGTATCTGTTCAATATAATTGGCAAAGTTCTGAAGGTGAAGTATAAACATATCTCATATATATATGCATATATATCTCCATTGAATACTATTTCTATAGTTTCAATATTTAAAATATTAACAGATTATTATTCAAGCCAGATCAATTCAAATTCAGAATAATATAATTTCTATGCGTGCAGAATCAGGCATAAATTTTGGCTGATGCTATCAGTTTAGTCCAATCCCTATTGTTTGGTCAGATTTACAAAGTCCAGGTAGGTGACTGAGTTAATTCTTTTTTTGATTCAATGTTATATGAAACAGAAAGGGAGTTGTATTGGTCATGTAACGAAAATGGGAGAAAAAAGGCTAAACATTAATGAAAAGAATAAGAAGAAGGGCTTCAATATATGGGATGATAATAAGGTGTGCTCTAGTTCTTTCCCAAATCCAGAACCGTTGCATCACTCCTCAGTATTCCAGAGGAGCAAATTAATTGGTTGGAAAATTCTCTCCATTAGGTTGATTCCCTCCAGGTTATATTGCCTCCATTGTTTAAAGTAAGTGAGTGGTGCTACTCCTCCATTAAATCACTAAACATTGATTAAACAAGATATGACAGGGAGACAAAAGGGACTTATTATGTGCCAGACAATATACTAAGTGCTGGGGATACAAATATAAGCAAAAGGAAGAAAATCCCTACCTTCAAGAAGGTGGTATTCTAGAAAGGGAAGATAAAAGGGAGTTCACAATCAGTTGGAAGTTGGATATTGGAAGACCTCCATTTGAATCCCAGATGTTACTGTCTATATGAGACTAGCCAAAACACTTAACGATCTTACATTCAAAGAAACCCACAGTCACCCAGCTAGTAAATATCAAAAGAAAAATTCAAACTTCAGGTCTTCCCACCTTTAAATCTGGCACTCTGATCACTAAGCCATTTAGCTAACAACTCATCATGTAGAAAGATTATCATCACAAAAAAAGTCCAGGAACAAAAAGTCAAAGAATCAGATCATTTTCACTATCTTATGGCATGATTGAGAGAGTAGCATCTAGTCAGGTTGTCCTGGGTTCAAATTCCATCCTCTCATTATGTGGTCTAGCTCAAGTCTTTTAATCTTTGAGTGTTCAGGCAAACAACTATCACTTGCATAACAGTTGCTTAATCTGTATTAGTACATGGAGTTTCCCCCAAGGAGATCCTATACAAAAACAATCACTGCTCTGGATCAATTTCCTTTTCTTCTTCCCCCTCCCCCCCAACCAAATTAAAATCAGTTAACCAGTTTGGATAATAGACTTTTTTTTTTTTCCCCCAAAAAGCTTCTTTAATATGATTGACTTAAATATTTTAGTGGGCATATTGGACCCAGGAGAACCAGTTTCTAAATACTAGCTCATAGCATTTGGAGCTGGAAGTGGACTTCTATGGCTCCTTCCAAGCATGGGGAAACTGATAAAAGAAAGATTAAGTATTCTGACCATGATCAGACAGGCAGGATGGAGAAGACAAAGCTTTCATACATAGTTCTCAGTCTCAAAAGTTACTGTTCTTCCAGGAGATCTTTGTACACAGCAACATCAATATTATATGACTATCAATTCTGATGAATGTCACTCTTTCCAACAATGAGATGACTGAAGCCAGTTCCAAAGATCTTGTGATGAAGATAGCCATCTACACCCAGAGAGAGAACTGTGGGAACTAATTGTGGACCGCAACATAGTATTTCCACTCTTTTAAATTGTTGTTCGCTTGCATTTTGTTTTCTTACTCATTTTCTTTCCTTTTTGATCTGATTTTTCTTGTGCAACAAGAGAATTATATAAATATATTTACACATATTGTATTTAACATATATTTTAACATGTATAACATATATTGAATTATTTGCTATCTAGGGGTGGGAGGTACAGAGAAGGAGGGGAAATTCTGAAACACAAGGTTCAATATTGAAAAATTATCTGTCCATATGTTTTGAAAATAAAAAAAGCTTTAAAAAAATAGTTACTGTTCTTTTCACTAATTTTCTGAAACAATAATGATATTTGCCTCTCTAAGCCTTAGTTTTCCCATTTTCAAGATAAGAAGATTGAATTCACTGGTCTTCATGAGCCTAGATATGGTGGGATTAATACTAACAAATTTCAGTTTCTGTCCCCTTATTCTTTCCCTTCCCCCCAACCCCCACAATCCCATGCTTTGTGTAATTCTGTGAACTGAGGATTTTCAGACTAGTTACAAGAAAAAAATATTTTTCTGAGGGTGGGGTGAGGGGAAGAAAAGGGGAACAGAAGCCGCAGTCCCTGTCACCAAAACAAATATACCCAATACCTCCTTTGTCTTTGTTTTAAGAATCTCTATGTAAATGTAGTTAGCTTGGAGGAGTTTCGCCCAGTTCAGAAGCTGCAGGCTCTGATGTTTTTCTGGGTGTGAATGTGGAAATTTCCACTGGGGGCCTTTCTGGAGCCACCAGATGGGGCTGTTTCTCAGCTTTGTGACGCAGGGCTTGGACAGGAGGCTATCACAGATGCACTGCGTGTTTATCAGACTGCTGTTAAATCTTTTCAAAATCTGTAGACTTTGAAGATCTACTTTTATTTATTTAATTTGTACTTAGAAATGACAAATGGAGTAATCACCCAAGATGGGGGTGGGTGGGAGGGAGAGACACCAGAATTAAACATTGGAAAGTTACCTGCCTTTTAACTCCCATAATTGCTTTTTAAAATGAAATACTCGTTTAATACCTTCTGGTCTCCTTTTCTCTTCTCTTTTTCTCCTTTTCCTTGACTCTCCTCCAGAGAAGACGTAATGAACCTCCATCTTTGCAGCAGTTTTTTTGGCCCCAGGGATTTGGTTTCTGTCAGCCAACAGGCGGATTTCTCTCCAGCACAGAAGTTCCTGGGAAGGATTGATCATGCCCTTTGCTTTGTTTGCAGACACATAAGGCGGTCTGGGAAGCCGAGCTGGGCCCTCACCAGGTGGCTGGCTGATTCTCACCTCTCTGAATCTCAATTACTTGATGAGTAAAATTAAGGAATCACTTCCAGCAGTCTTATTCAAAAAATCCAACCTTCCCTTCTTGTAGTTAAAAGCTTTTGCAGGACTTAACACAAAGCATGTACTAGAATATCATTGTGCTAGCCCAAGACGGGCTGCACTGACTCCTCACCCCTTCCCCCATCCTTCACCTTCAACCCCACTTCCTATTATTCAATTCTTTGTTCTTTTGTTTCCCTGATCAGATGAACACATATTTGGGGAGAAAATCAAAGATTTAGATAGTAGGCCTGTACTAAATATATTTGAAACATTGAATGCAAGTAGACTCTGAGGCTGCTGAATAAAGGAAGTGACTAAACTTTGATTCCCTCCTATGTATCAGACTTATCTCTGTTCCCATGTCTTAGAAGCTTCATGCTTTTCTCTTGATGCCCAGAATAGTACTGGTAACCCACCTGAGTCATATTGCATCCTCCTACCTTCCTCTTTCCTGGAAAATGTATCTATTCTGTGTTTCATTATCCCCAGAGTCTTGCACTCTGTTTTTCACATGATAGATACCTGGAAAAACTAGATAGTACTATTGGTTTAATGTAACATTATTGGATATGTATAAAGCTGTATGCTTTTTAAACCAGTTTCATATTTAAAATCCCATCCTACCCTAGGTCCTCCTAACCTGAATTGGGCAATAATTTTTCTAGGAAGAGTTGAGACCAGAACACAGATCTCCTGATTCCTAGCATGGGTTTTTTTTATATCATTGTTATCTACATAGCAAAAGACTTCCAAAAACATAATTCTTTAAATCAAAGGAATAATTATCTAATGATAGGAATTCCAGGCACTGCAGCTGGCTGGGCTTGGGGTAGGGAATAAGAAACAACTGAGTAAGTTCAGTTTTGTTAGTTCCTTATGCACGACTTTCTATAAGCCCAAAAGTTAAGAAAAAGTTAAATTGCAGTAACATTTCCCAATATGTAGTCTAAATCTAAACTACTATTCTCTGTGCTTGGCAAGTGAAGCTTATTCAACAAAGGGAGCATGTTGAAAGATCAATGACTGAATATCACATATTTGACCATCCAAGGATACATGTCTTACTCTCCTGGCGGTGATCATCTTTTCCTGTTGCTGTATATAATGATCTCTTGGTTTTGCTCATTTCACTTAGCATCAGTTTAATAAGTCTCTCCAAGCCTTTCTGAAATCATCCCACTGCTGTTTATTATAGAACAATAATATCCCATAAAATTCATATACCAGAACTTATTCAGCCATTCTCCAACTGATGGGCATCCATTCAAGTTTCCAGTTTCTTGCTACTACAAGAAGGGCTGAGTGGTCACTTTTTTCCAAAGAGCAAATAGCTGAGGGAAGTATCTCCCACTGGGTACTTAGCACCTAGACCTCTCAGTGACTCCAGCCCTATTGAACTCACAAGGGAGCCACCAAGGCTAGAATCATCTTTTTCAGTATTTCTGTTCTGTCACTTGTATTCAGGGAAAGAAATGCAGTGTAGAAGTGGTACCTGGACTTGAGCTCTATTCTCATGACATAGAAAAACACCTGGTTTCCTTATCATACCCTCCTTAGTTGTTCCTGGGAAGGGGGAAGAGAAGGCAATGCTATCCCTTCCATAGTCTATAGAAGTCTATAGGAAAACCTCCAGAATTCCAGCATGGATAAAAGAGGGAAAGAGAACAAGAGCAGTCATTTCTTCCTCTTAGGCCACCTGAGTGGGTGTATAGGCTTCCTCCTTAGACACTACTCATCTTTGACAGAGCCCCCAGTGTTAAGATTAATCCATGACTAACCAAGAGTCTATTCCCTTTTACAAGGATGTAGAAAATATTTATTGCAGAAAATAGTCTGAGCATGGGGTCCAGGCTCAGGTTCAACACCATGGTCTGCACCCCATCCAGTAGGTCAGAGAGAGCTGCTTTGATTATCCTATTAAATTAATGCAATTCTAACTCCATTTAACTTGGTTGGTCAATAGCCCTTAGTACAAGGAAGAGACACTATATATATATATATATATATATATATATATATATATATAGATAGATAGATCATAGATCTAAAGTTGTAAGTGATCATAAAGCCTCTGAATCCAACCCAACAGCTCTTCAAGACCACTCCAAATTCCACCCCTCTTATTTTATACAATGGATGAAATGCTGAGATTGGAGTAAGGAAGGCCTGAATTCAAATCCTATCTCAGATAGTTACTAATCTTATAACCAAATCACTTAGATTTTTCTACTCATTTTTTTTTTAATCTCTAAAATGATGGATTGGATTTAATGTTCTTTATAACTCTAATTGTACAACCTTATAAAACTAAAGCTTAGGGAGATTAAATCTTTTGCCCATGGTCATCCAGATGGCAAGTATCAGAAATAGGTTTTGAACCCAGGTTCTCTAATTTCAGGGAGTATGGTTTTTTTTCTACTGCCCCCCTCTGGAAAAAATGGGGGAACCCATGTAGCTTAAAAGCTCTAGAATATGGGATCAAATCTCCAGGTGATCCTTTCCAGATCCCGAATCCAGCTACAAGATGGATAGTATATAAACAAGAAAAGATTTGAATTCAAGTCTGATGATTTGGAACCAATACATTTTCCACTGCATCATGTTTTCTCAAGTTTTATCTGGAAGACTACAAATCACCTCAGGACTGCAGAGGAATTCATGACTGAGCAAGATGAATGCATGAGTGAAGTTTCATTGGTCATTTAAAACATATTTGAATATTTTCAAGAGTTGTTGAAACTGTTTCAATATTAATTTAATGGATTTATATGCGGTTACTTATATTATACAGTTTCCTACCCTCTTAAACAGAGGAAGTTAAATATAATTTAGCATCTCCCAGGATAATTTAGGTTTTATCTTTATAAATAGCCATCATCACACTTTGCTGCAATATAGAGATGCCCTCAGGCACAACTGAAGTATATAATACTTTTTCATTCCCACACTTTTTGATCCCACATTTTTAGGGGATTGTTTTAATTGTTTCTTGGCTTATTATGTTGTTTTATATTTATTTTTATTTTTTCTGATCTCCTTTGTTTATTTCTGCTAGTACTTCTCAGTACCAGCTACATTCCTGTTTCTTGCAAAAGAATCTACATGTGCCCTATACCCTCCCTTTTTTGTATAATAAAATTGAAGATTTAGAGCTAAAAGAGACTTTAGAAGTCACTTTGTCTCCTCTCTTATTTTACAGATTTAGAAATTGAGATCTATCATGGCTAATTGATTTGTTTAGGGTCACATTAGTGGCAAGTGACCAAGAATTAAATAACTATGACTCAAAAACAAGCAGATTTTTCATTCCACTATACTATACTGTATTTTACACATACACACACACACACACACACCCATATCACCACCACTGTCACCACTACTACAATTTTCTAATTCTTTACAGACAAAAATATATATATAACCTTCCCAGTAACTAAAGTTGCTTGTAAATGAAGAGTCAGTAGATCCTCTTCAACAGAAACAAATGAACAAAATCCTAGAAAAGCACATGGGCTTTAGCTTTTGAACCTTTTGACAGCAATTATATTAGGTACTAAGGGAAAGAGGAATAGAAAGGAAGGACTGCTTTGTTCCCACTATTCCCTCCCTTCTAACCATAAAATTTATTGCCAGAATACATTATTTGCCACATTGGAGAATTAAAGCCAAAAGGTTAAGTTGGAAGTTGTCTTTTCTTTTAATTGGTTTAGCACCATAACCTGTTGTCACTGTAACAGGTCAGAGAAGGACCTGTAACCTTTTATTAAGGTTTTTTTTTATTACACACACACACACACACACACACACACACACACATTTACAACAACCTCGAACTTAAAGAGCTTATATCTTACTAGTAGTGGAAGGTAGAAGAAATAATTTAACTAAACAAGTAAAAATACAAAATATATTCCAACTAAATCAAAACTAATTGGGGAATGGGGGATAGAGATCATGGTAAAGTTGGTAAGCAACCAGAGTAATCATGAAAAGATGGATGTAGAAAGTAGCACCTGAGTTGAACCCTGAAGGAAGCTGCAGAATCCAAAAGATAAGAGGTATGGAAGGAGATGATTCCAAGTATGAGGGACAGTCTATAAAAAGGTATGAAGTTGAGAAATAGAATAATGTGTGTGTGGCAAATCACAGAGGTCAATCTGACTACAATATGCAAATGAAATCACTCCAGAAAGAGAAACTGGTGCCAGATTGTGAAGGACTAAATGACCAACAGAAGACTTTGTATTTGTTAATGTATTCTAGTGGCAATAGGGAGCCATTATAGTTTCCTGAGCAGAGTATGATATGGCGAGAGCTGTACTTTAGGAGTATTATATAGCAGTTGTGTTGAGTACAGACTTCTCTGAATTCCTATTACATTTAATGTCTTGCAGCTCTAATTTGGCCCTTGATGATATCTTTTTATCTCTGTAATGTGAACTTTTTATCTTCCCCCCCAAAAAAGAATGACTATTGTAAATGCTCAAATTAACTACAAAGGAAATATGAAGGATTACTCTTGTCTGCATCCAGAGAAAGAATAAATAGAAGAATTTTAAGAATGGTTATACATAAAACCTATTTGTAGACATCTCTAGAGGACATAGGGGAGGAAGGAAAAAAAAGAGAAAGGTACATGATATCTTTATTACATATTTAAATGGAATAGCAAATTGTACATAACAGATTTGTAATCTACAATCATCTTTTATCTTATTCTACTATGTCATGGAAATGCTTATTTTACTTCTTCTTAAGTTTATAATAAAATAAATGAATTGAAGACAAGCACCTAATCTTATATTTTGTAAAGACCATAGCAAAGGGCTAGTTGTATAGTAGTATGATGTGTGCCTGCCTGGTAAGCAGTACTTCCCAGACACAACTTGGTATGGGAAAAGGCAAACCAAAACTTGAATTAGTTTAGAATTCAAGCTCTGGTTTTTGATAACTAGATAACCTTCACTAAGTCACTTTATAAGACATACAGCATTCTGTTTCCCTGAATCTCAATTTCCTCATTTGTAAAATGGGAATAATGAAATAAATATATTTATCTCACAGGACTTTTGTGAGAACAGTACTTAGTAAACTCTAAAGCTCTATAGTATGACTGGTTAGTATAATTATCTCACTTCTTTTTGTTGCTGGTAAAAACCCGGTTAATCAGTCATTTAACATTTATTTATTCTCAATTAAGTTAGTTAACAAGCATTTATTTATTAAGCTCTGACTATGCCAGACATTGTGCTCAGCTCTAAAGAATATAAATAAATGCAAAAAGAAAGGACCTGTTCTGAAGGGAATTTCAATCAAATGGAGAGACAATACATAAAAGGAAACTGAGAAGGAAAAAGACATCCCAAAAAGGGGCACAATGGAGAAGTCTGAAAGAACAAAGGCTGATGGGAAATAAAAAGATACTTCCTTAAATTGAATTTAAATTCCTTAAATATCCCCTATTAAATACTAAGCAATGGGATAAATATTGGAAAGAAATCTTCTAGAATCTATTAAGTGACATATTACTTAAAATATCCTAAATCAGCATAACATACTATGAAAAAGTATTCAATCTGAAATCAATACCACTGCTGTGACTTTGGGAAAATGTCAGTCCCTCTGAGATTCCATGTTCTCAGCATTTTCATTGTCTGTAAGGTGAAGGAACATTCACTAGAACCCTAAATTTCCTTTTAGCTCTAAAAAACCTAGGTTGGAGAGATAAGTGCTTCTGTAATAATCTCCCTGAGTTGGGTCTCTCACCAAGCTTTAAGCAGGTGGCTGTGCACTGCAATATTGCATGGCAGCTGTGAGCTGGGTCTGTGTTTATTAGGATCAGATGGGATTGAGAGATGTGGTGGCTCTGATCTGTAGCAGCTTATGAAACTGCTGCTTGAGTAACAGAGGTTGGCAAACTCAGGTCCCTGCCTCTCAATAACAATGACTTGTTTGTATACTTCTCAGAGGCAGAAAATGTGCCTGATTTCATCTTTGTATCCCCCATCACCTACCACGATAACTTGCCCAGACTAGGGCCCTCATGGAGCTATGTAAATACTGCACAGCATATTGGATAGCCCTGAAACCCTAGGTCATAGCCAACTGTGCTCTTGCAAATGAGTTATAGGAAACTACTGAAATCCCTTCATCCATGTAATGAATGCCAACAGGAACACTTAAGGATGACACATTAATAGGTTTTTTTTTTAAACAAGATTTAAGTCAAAGTCCAGAATCAGCAAGTCACAAAATATTAGAATTAGAAGGAGTTGAAAATATAGCCTCTTCTAGCTCCCCTCATTTCACAACCAGCTCAACCCTCTCAGTTTCTCACAGTGCAGAAAATGAGACCCTATGAGACAAAGTGACTTCTCTGAAGTTACTAAAATTGAGGTAATGGTATAACCAAAACCAGAACCTGGTTTGACGGCTTGATATTTAGTTCATTGCTCTTTTCCTCTCATGTCATTACAGAGGCAGATAGGAGGCACAGTGGATTGAATACTGGACCTTAAGTTAGGAAATTCTGACTTCAAATACAGCCTTACCCTCTTAATTTCCTAGTAAAAGAGTGATTATAATAGTCCTTGCTTCCCAGAACTGTCATTAGCATCAAATGAAATAGTATTTGCAAAGTGCTTGAGCAATACGAGGCACATCATAAATGTTCCTTCCCTCCCCTTGTTGAGATCTCAAGGTGCAGATCCTTTTGCACTATAAAAAAATGTCAACCATAATATCATGAGATCCTATGGGAATATTTCTGGACCAGGAGTCAGAAGATCTGTGTTTTAGTCTCATTTCTGCCACTAAACTTATTGTGTATTTTGGGCAAATCACTGAACCACACTCTGTGCCTTGCTTCCTTCTCTATTAAACCTACACAAATCCTATTACCCACCTCCTAGTCTTGGTGTGAGAATCAAGTGAATGATATATACATAATTGTATTCTCTGCTCCTTGGCTTATCTGGGTTAAGACCTAGTGTAAATGATAATTGTATATGAGATCACTTTTGTAGTAGAAAGCCCCAAAGCAAATAATAAACATTAATTGAGAATAGTGATGTTGATGCATCAGTGGGGAGAGGCATTGGAGGGTGATGGTATGAGTTAAATGGGGAAAGCTTGTAAATGAAAATGAGATGTAACAAAAAAGAAAACAACACAAACTGAATGTCTCCAAATTACACTCAAAAGATTCAAAGGTCAAGAATTAGTTCATTTTAAGGACATTTTATGGAGTAAGAGAATAGAGATTTGTAAGGTAGTGGCCAATATGTAGGTGAATTAAACATCTGGAGCCGACTAAATTGAATCCCCTTCTGAAGCAGCTCAATCCCCGATAGAAGCAATACTATCGGATAGAACAGAATGTGCCTTATAACCATGGTAAATAGGGGATGCATTAACCCATTAATTTTAAGAGTTTCAATCTCACTTTTATTTATATTTAAGCTTTTAATCCTGGAATAATTAGTCATTACTAGTATTTAATGACTGGCTTGCTAATTGGGTATCCCTAGATGGAACTGAAAGCAGTTAATATTCCAACAAACTGGTCATTAACTATGTTAATGATCAAATTCTCTGGGATTATTTCTACTATAAGCCATAATTAACAGTTTTAATAGCTATTTTTGTACTTTTTTTTCTTTTTAGTAAAAAAAGAAAATATCCCCATGGTCTATGGAAAAGCAATAAATTCAGGCTTCTCTATTATTTCCTCAGACAGAAAAAAATATTGTTTGTGAGAGAAGCTCTGCTTTCTTAGTTATTCATGGCAGGAAGGAATCTCAGAGGCTATCTTCTCCAATATCTTCATTTCATCATGTGAAGAAACTGGACCCCAGGGGAAAAGGAACTTGCCCAAGATCATACAGCTAGGAAAGGGCAGAGCCTCGGTTTGAACTTAACTTCTTTTACTGCAAATCTAGAGCATTTCCCCTAATACCATGCTGTCACTCTCATACCCTGGGAAGCCTGTGCTAAAGGGAATTTTCATCAGTCAAGGATGTAGAACATCAAGTTTTCAAAATCAAAAAATCAATAAGCTAAAAGTGTCTATTATGTGTCAGTCACTGAGCTAGCTCGTGGGAAAACAAAACCAACAATGAATCAGTACCTCCCTGCCCTCAGAAAGTTTGCAGGCTCATGTAGGGGTCCTCAACTTTTTAAATAGGGGGCCAGTTCACTGTCCCTCAGACTGTTGGAGGGCCGGACTAAAGTAAAAACAAAAACTTTGTTTTGTGGGTCTTTAAATAAAGAAACTTCATAGCCCTGGGTGAGGGGGATAATTGTCCTCAGCTGCAGCATCTGGCCCGTGAGCCATAGTTTGAGGACCCCTGTGAGAGACCATATTGAAGAAAATAGGCCATCCTCTAAGAACTGAGAAGAATTGAGAATCTACTCTAATTGAGAATTAGAGAAGTCCCAAGCCTAAGTACGAAAAAAAGTACTAAAAAGCAGGTGCTTTGGGGCATTCAGCATCTGGAAGTTGAGAGCCTCCTTCCTGATGGCTTTATCTTTTGGATTTACCTCATCTCTCTCAGAGATGCAAAGAGGAGGCAGCCACTGAGCCACTGTTAAGCATGAGTTCAGTCTATTCTAGAATGTCCAAACCACAATTTACAGATCCATTATCTGGAAAGATATCATCTTTCTTCCACCCCTGGTTGTCAAGCATTTGAAATGACCAGTCAGAGATTCCAATTCTATTGTTTCCAAACTAATGATACTCTATTTCATCACAGGACACTTGAAAATGATGAAATGAAAGTAAACAGGGTTAATTGACTTGCCCAGGAGTTCACAGCCAGATTTGAACTCAGGAAGATGTATCTTCCTTTCTCCAGGCCTAGCATTCTATCCACTGAGCCTCCTTGCTGCCCTAAGTCACTATCTATTGAATCAAAATCCCATTTTTTTATGTGTACTATACTTACATTCCTATCCACTTCAGTGCTATCCCTCATGTATTCTTGTTTATTCTCACATTTCATTGGGTCCTCTGGAAATACTTCTCTGTTCCCATCAATTCTAGCACTATTTTCTGGTGCTAATGGGTGAACCTGTACTTAATAGGATGAATCTGATAACTGATAGGAAAAATTTGCTCACTGACTACACTTTTAGCTCCTTTCATTCTACACTACATATTGGGCCAGTATATTTTTTGGCCTTTAAAAGTTCTTTAAGATGATCCTTTTACCACAGTAACACAGCAACTTCTACTTTGAAAATCGCCATTTACTTTATGTACTATGTACATTGATTATATTACGTACATTGAAGATCACTGGGTATATTTCTTGACTCATGTCTTGGTCATAGTCATCTGCCATTCTTCAGATCACTTCTCTATTCTACAAAGAGTTCAGTATATCAGTTACAATCTTTTACCTCAATCTCAGCCTCTGCCCCTGTGCTCAAGGACTTTGACACATGATAATGTCCCTTCAGTTGCTTTTATCTCTCAGGTTATCAGCTTTATTAATTTCCCCTGACCTACATCTCCATTCCACTTCAGTCACTCAGGGGTAGAGTCATAGTTTGGATTTTGTCATCACCCATAACTTAAGTGCATGATCTTTAACTCTGAAATTTCTCTCTGATCATAAGCTCCCATCCTTTCATCTCTCCCTTTGAATCCTTCCTGATAAAACATTTCTTTATCCTCACTTTTACTCCTTCTTCCCTACCTCCTCTCTCAGTCAATCACCTCTGATGTGGACTTACTTTCCATTCTTCATATGCTTCCCTGTATAGGTGACAAGTTAATGTTATATTCCTCCTTATTTTTTTCTTATTACAAAGAAAAAATGAAAATAGGGAAAATCAACCAAATTGATCAATACATTGAAAATATCCATAAAAATATTCAATATCTCACACCAATTGCCCTCCTGCTTTTTAAAGAAGTAGAATGGGAGTGTTTTCCCATATTTCTTCTTCGGGCCCATGTGCCTTAGGCTTTTCCTGACTTAATGGAAAGTCAGATTTGGGTTCAGACATTTTTCACAAGTCACTGGCAAAGCTTGTTAGGGCTTTGGTTAGTCTCTGAGCTGGTCAGGAAAGAGATTGGTATTGGAAGATGGAACTTCATGTACCTTGCAGCAGATGGGAAACATGGCAGTATATTGACTGGTTGGAACTGCTTTAACTAATAGTGCCATTAGTAGTTACGAGCAGGAGAAGCATCCAGAAGCCAATACTAACCAGCCTATAATTTATACAAATCTGGGGAAATATGTATGGATTTCAAGATAGTGTTGTTGGTGTTCCACTTCTAGAGCATATTGGGAAAAGTTGTGATAGGATCACAAGAAAAAAGAGAAATAAGAAAACAGGATAGCCCAGAAAAGAAGTTTGCTGAAGAAGTAGCAGCATCTGCTATGAATTTCTGGCAATGATGGAGTTGAATTTACTACTAGAAAATTGATTTTCTTCATATATCAATGTCAGAGTTCAACAGTCTTCTATTTCTGGCAGAAGAGTATCCACTGAAATAAGCTACCTTTGGGCTCTTCTTGTACAAGTCCCAAAAAGTGATATGTTTAGTCCTGGGACAATGATTTTTGTTGCCTCAATTGTACCTTTGCTATTTTGCTGGATTTCTCAGTAAGGATCATGGCTCCAGCTGAATTCCAGATTCTGAGGAGAGTTTTCATATTCCTCCTTATTTTTGAATTTCTTGCTCCCATGTCCCATAATTGGCTACTCCTTCTACATTCTTCTTTGATTTATTCAAGGAATGCTGAACATTCCTGGAGGAGCACAGTTCTGGGGGATAGATTCCTGTGCAGGGGGGAAAAGCAAGAAGTCTAGTTTGGTAGCAGTGTAGGAATGGGAGATTAATATATAATAAATGAGCCTGAAAGAGCAGGCTAAAACCTGACTGTGAAAGGCTGTAAAGGTGAATGAGATTGTGTTTTATCTTGTTGGCAACAGGGAGCTATTTGAGTTCCTGGAATGGAAAAGTATACCTTGGTTAGCAGTACCAAATTAGCAACTGTGGGGAAGATGATGATTCATGGATCCATGTTCCTCTGGAAAGAGGGGTTCTCATTTTGATCTTCAAAAGTTAATCTTGACTAGAAAATGGTGCAGGTTTTCCCTGAAACTTACACATTTCTCTCTGATTCATACATTATCCAGAAGTCTCAGACTTCCCAAGAATCCTTATAAAAATGCTGACTGTCTTGGAAGTAATTTTCAAACTTCACAATGTTTGCTAAGATACCAAAAGAATCATTTCTAGGATATGGCCCCTAAACCTTTGGTAGGACTTTCCTTCAGAAATGAGTCTATCATTCAATATTTAGTTTCCCAATAGCTCTTATTTTCTGTCTAGTTTAATAAATTCTGATCTTCTGACACCTAATTATCTGCTTTTTGAAAACTGCTTTTATTTACTGTGTAGTAGTATGGGAAAAGGTTCAACCATGGCATCCAATTAAGCAAATCTCTTGCTTTGGTCAGCTGAAGGAGAAGAGAATTTTATTTTTCCTTCTATTATAAATCCTTTTCATCACTTCCTTGACAAGTGGTATCATTAAACCAATGATATGCTTTCTTCTGATAGTAAGACAAGCAAAGCTAGATTTCAGAGACTGTTAACTTTTAAAGAATTGAACTTAATTGGGTTTTTGTCTGTTTTTCTATTCTCTTTCCTATATTCACATATTTTAGAGAGTTTTGTTTATATGTATTTTTGTATTCCAATATGAATTAAGAATCTATTCAGCACTTTTATGAGATTCACACCTGAAATACTAGGAAAATGCAAGCTGCTCCCACCAATTGTTAACAATTCATTTTAAATTAGTGCATTCATTTAAATGAATTAATTAGGCCATTAGTTATATATAATTGGCTTCACATTTTATTGGGATTAGACTAATAAAAGAGTTGGTCCAAACAGTTTTGGCATTCTCATAACTTAGAGCAAGAGATGACCCATTTTCTCTCCCTTGTGTTTTAGTTCTACAATTTCTTCAATTACTGCAGCTTAAAAAAAAAGTCAGCACACTATAACAATAGCTTAAAAAAAAAAAAAAACCCATAACATTGGATTATAGTGAAAACTGGGTTTACTCCCAGACCCTTATATTGCATAATCTGCCATGATCTATGGTCCTTCTTATACTATGGTTTATGACCCCATATGGGGTCTCGTAATTGAATGGGGGTGTCACAAAATTATGCTTTATTATCAGGAAATGTTTGATTTGTATGCCTATTTTATATACCTGTATATTTGAGGTCACATAAAAATTTCTCAGGCAAAAACTGGTCCTGGGTGGGAAAAGTTTAAGAAGCCATGGTCTGTGGGACAGAATGGCCCCTTATTGGGGAAGAGAAAAAATAGGCAAAATGAAGAGAAGAGAAGAATTATGGAACAGAAGCATAATTTAGTGGATAAATATTTATATCTAGTCATAGATTTTGCAAATGAACAAAGCACAGTCTTAGAATTTAATAGTGGCATATACTATTTATCATTGCACAATTATTTTTAGATCATATAATCTAATTTGTCTGAATATTTATTTTTAGCAGTTGTGTTAAAAACAAAATTTATGAATGCAAATTAAAATTTTTAAAGACTTTAGTAGGAGGAAAGAAATGTAAACTTTCTTTAATGATCTCAAAATTCTCCTAGAAACTAAGTCCTATCTACATATATGTAAATATATTATACATGCATGTGACATGTATGTTACATTCATGCATATACACAGTACATTAATATGCATGTATATTCATTGATATGCATATAATGAAGATAATTAAAGAGATATACAGTGAAAGCAAAAGAGATCACTGAAATAATTACAATTTTATTTATATGTTTTGCTTTATTTTCTTGTTAGCATACTTACTGTAAGTATTATTAACCTGACTCACTTATTGACTCATTTGTGAGTCTCAAAAAGACTAGTTTTTAATGCAATATTTTGAAGGGGGAAAAAAGAAGCATCTTATGGGAGTAACATTTTTCTACCATTTATAAACCATAATGCTCGCACTCTGAATATACTTCTTGAGCCCTTCTGAAGCCTAGAATCTACCCTTTGGTACCCTAAGCTATAATTGTTGAGCTTTTACCTTATCTCCCTCAAAACCAGGACACTGATTCATTTACTGACCATTTCTAGATCATGACATCAAGCAAATGACCTGCCCATTTTGTAATTTCCTTTTATATGTTGTCTTACTCCAACTAGAGTGTAAACTTCTCAAGGGCAGGGATATTCTTCTTTGCCTTTATTTGTATCCTCAGCACTGAGCACAGTGCTTGACACACAATAAGCACCTAGTAAATGCTTATTCATATGTTTATTTATTCATCTGACATTTTTGGAAAGATACATTTGGGAATACAATCACACAAGGAGCTGTAGTTGCTTATGCAAATAAATTCAGAATCATGTGTGTTAATCATCTTTACTAAGTTTAAAAAGAAGATGTATCTTTTTTTTGAAGTTTTTTTTCAAACTTTTTTTTCTATCCTTTTTTCCCTTCCTTTACTTTTTGGGGAGAAAGAATGTAGTAGAGAAACAACCAAATTACTTTAGAATATGTCTTGTTTTAAGTTACAAATTTTAATTCTATTTTCCCTCCAAATGGCCCCAAATCATGAAATTTAGAGATGAAAGAGATCATGGGGGTCATCTAGTCCAGTCACATTTTTCTGATGTGATAAAAGAGGCTCTGAGAACTGAAGCAATGTGCCAGAAGTCCACCTCTCTTTTTTTCTCTTTGTCTCTGTCTTTCATCTATCTGTCTGTCTATCTCTCACACATACATACATACATATACACACATAACACATAGCAGAGTAAGAATTTAAATTAAGTTCTATCATCAGTTTTTTAATTTTACTATAATCTTATCTTCAAATATGTTTAGTAATTTGTATATTATAGTCAAATAAAGAATATTGGATTAGGAGTCAAAGGACATAAATTCTGGATACCCATTTGTCATGCAGTTATCGTATAGTAAATCATTGCCCTCTTTTGGAGCCTTAAAATTAATATACAAGAGAAAACTAGATAATAAGAGACAATCCAATGAAATAATATATACACAATCATTTGCAAATCTTAAAGTGCTATTTGACAGTTCTTTATTGCTGTTTGATCATAAATACTGCTTCACAAAATCCTATCTTAATGTATCATCATTCTGTGGAGGTGACCTTTAGCAGAGTCTATATGAATTCTGGTATGTTCTACCATGTGGAAGGATCTGGATATGGAACCACTGGATTGAATGTACTTTCTAAGAACCATTCTAGCTAAACACATAAAGGCTCATCATTAGTAGGCCCTCACCGTCTGGTGTGAATTTTTTGACTATGATAACCCATTAAGCAAAAAAGCTAAGAAAAAACCCCAAAACAGTTCCTTAATACTATGTATTCCCTTTCCACTTCTTTAGCGATGAACTCAGTGTGGCAGAAAGGGGCAGAATATACAAAGAATCAGACCTATTTCAGACTATAATAAACTTTAATTTAATCACTGATGTTCTACATGTTAGAATCTTATCCAATGATCAGTGGATAAACATATCATTGGAAGAATAGAATTGTATCGCTCTTAAAATTCTCCTTATAAATTAATCCACAAGAAAGGACGATGTAATTAAATGGAAGGATAACTTATAAGCTTTCTGTGAAAAGACAAATAAAACAGTTGGTAGAGTCAGTTTTATAATGTGCTCTGAAAGCAATGAGAACTTGATTTCATGAGACAAATGATTATCTCATATTACAATGTTCATGATGAGTGATTTTTTGCAGGGGGTAGGGGGAGAAAAAGGGGAGAATTACAACTTATGAATGATATCTAATGGATGAAAATTTAAGAAAAATTCTACAAAGAACTCAATAAATCCTTCACAATTAGGTCAGCATCTACTTTGACACTCAGTGACTTCAATGTAAATGTGCAATTAGATAAGGATATTGATAAATATGTTGGATATATATTTTTAAAATGGCCCTGTGATTTCATCAGTGTAGGGAGTTCTTGGGAAGGAAACTCTCTACCAATGCAGATCAGTGTCTGCTTTGAAACATATATTCTGAGAGTTTAACTGGCTTAGATAGCATCCAACATGTACCAAGGTCAAGATTTAAAATCAGTTCTTTCTGCTTCCTACTCAGTTCTTTCTATACCTCTTTATTTACTTCATTTCACTGACTCTAATATTGGAGAATATAAATAAGGAAAAGAAAAGGTAACACAAGAAAAGATAACCTATGTATCACGAATACTTCATGAAAAAAATCAATAGGCTCAGAACTTCACAAACACCAAATAAAATGACCAAAAATTAAAATTAATTACATTTTAATATATAGACAATAACTCTTAATGTAGTTGAAATTATAAAGGTGAAATAATGTCATTGGATCAATTGTTTATGTAGAATCATATTACAATCATATCACCAATTTGCTGAAGATTAAAATAAATATTAGAAGAAAGAATGAAAAAGATATGATTTGCAAAGAAAGAAACTCTAATATAGTCTATGTAAACAAGTTATTGATGAGATAAATTGAAATAGGGACAGAAGAAAGGACAAATATGTGCTGCAACAATTTCACACAGAAATTTAACTAATATGTTAATTGCCATAAGAAGGTGATTAAAAAAAGAGCCAAAAAATGTATTGATCAGCAAATATTCACATTATTTGACAAGGTCTTTCACACACACAAAAATACATACATATACACACATAACACATAACAAAGTAAGGATTTAAATTCAGGTTCTAAGTCTATCATCAGTCTTTTCACTTTACCATAATCTTATCTTCAAATATGCTTAGCAATTTGTGTATTAAAGTCAAAAAAAGAATATTGGATTAGGAGTCAAAGGACATGAATTTAGAATAGGAACACCATTTTAGAATAGGAAATCATTTGTAAAATCTCAAAGAGAAGAATGATGAGCAATAGCCACACCACCATTCCCCACACCATCCCCTGCTCTCCCTCCCCTTTTCCCCAAAATACAAGAGGATTGGAGAGTAAATCAAGCTTTAAGAAAGTTTCACAGGAAATCCAGATGTGCAAAGTCATGCTGAGGTATTTAAGGATGAAAATGGAAGAATGATAAATCAGAAAAGTAGAAAAGATTTGAAAAGCTTTTTGGAAAAAAACAAATGTACTTATTTTGGGGGGTGTGCAGGCTATCAAGAAAAGTAAAACTACTATGTTTGTACTCTAATATAATAGTCTCAGATATGCTTTTAGAGGAAATAGAAATAGCAATTAAAACGAACAAAATTGGATGAATTATACCAACTATATCCAGAGAAATTCTATGTTGGGAAGACAGAAGTATATTGAAGGCTAGAACTGCAAGGTACCTAAAGGAGGACAAGATACCAAAGACATGAGAGAGAAAAAAAAATCCTAAATTTTATTTATACCAAAAATATAATAAATTTCAATAACTACCGGTATGTCTATTTTCCCATCTACATAAATTAACTTATTTAAAAATATATGCAAGCATTAAGGACATTCTCAAAGAAGCATTTAGTTAGCACCAGATAGGCTTGATAATCCACGGTAGCCTACGTCTTTTTCATTGCTGAAATGACTGACAGATGTTGAGAAAACAAGATCTTAGTCTGCTTAGTTTTTGTTATTTATTATTTTTTTAAAGTATTTGATTTGGTTGAACAAAAGCACTGCCTTAGCTACATTTCAACAAGATGTCTCCCTATGCAAACATCAAAATCATTTAAGACTACACAAAAGAGGTAATTTTGCTTTATGAAAGATATAACAACAGAAATAACCTTGTTTTGTGAGCATTAGTATTGGGCAAGTCATAAAAAGGACCTATTTGTTCAACAAAGGTATTCAATATTTTCATGCATGAGAAAAAAGAACAGTTAAAATTGAAGAAGGAATTCCTTATGAGTAGTCAGGTTGTTCCTTATGTGGGTTGCATTAAGCTCTGTAATATGACAGAACTTGTAGGATAAGATCCATAACTTGAGGGACATTTTTTAAAAAGTAAACTCACAGTCCCTGCCTTCATTGAATTTCCAATCCAGTTAGGTATACAAGGCATTGTTTGTTTCCATCCAAGATGGAAGAGTCTGGTCTTTTAGAGTTGGCTAATAAGTTAAGCTCAGTCAGAAAAAGATAGCTAAAGGCTAGTGTCAATTTTACCTGATGTTTAATCAGAAAGATATGTGGGAAACCTTACTGGGCAGTGAATAGAAATAAAGCTATTCAAAGGACAAAGGTGATTCAGGATTTTGAATGCCTTTAAAGACCATTTCAGTAGGGTAGAATTAGGTCAAAGCTGATCTATGAGTCAGTATGACTGACTCCTAACTGATACATACTGGCTAAGTGACATGGACAAGACTCCAAGCCACTCTTTATAACCTGCAGAGCAATTAATGATCTAAATTAGAGTTTTCATGGGACAAAGCTAGCTCCCTGAATTGATGCAATCATGTCTGATAAAACAAACATAACTTGAACATTTGGTATATTAACTTTGATCCTCAAAACAACTCTGTGAGATCATATATCCCTGAAATTATTATCCTTCATCTTTCTTTTCAGTGATAAGAAAATGAGGGTTAGAGAAATAAAATAATTGCTCATAGTCACCTAACTAGTAAGTATTTAATGTAATTACATTATAATTGCCAGGAGCAAAGACTATATTGCCTTGGAAAAGTTACTTAAATTCTCTGTGTTTCAGTGACTGTGTAGTTGAATAGGAATTCAAAGAAAAACCTCACCTGAATGTGCTTTCAACACTCTACACGGTTGCCTTTCAAAGTCAAAAATCAAGGTCACTGAAGGAATGAGCGAAGAGAGCCACAGAGCAGAGAGGAAAAATCTAGGTGTTGTTTGCTTCAGTTGACTCTTCTGTTGTCATAAGAATCGATTTTTTTTTTATGCTAGCAGAACTTTGACTACAACCCCTCCCTGAGTACCCCCAGTAGTAGAGCAGCTGTTGCCTTTAGCTTTGAGGCATAATTATTCAAAAAATTAAATAATAAGAACAGACAGTAACAAAATAAATGCATAAAAATGCAATTATCACAGTAGTTTCTTTTGCCTTTATCTTATGTCTTCATTTTTTCTTTTTAACAAAGTTTTATTAAAAACTTAACATTGAATATCTATATAAACAACTAAACTTGTTTAATAAGCATTCTTGGACCATACCTATGATTTCAGTGGTATAAGTGGTTCAAGCTTCCCATGAGAATAGTCCTTCTACCATTTCAGCCTATCTCTTAAAGAGCTGTCTGAGCTCACTCAGTAGTTAAAAGTTACAATATGTATTAGAAATAAGGCTTGAACCTTCTAGATCTTCATGACTTAGGGCCTATTTTTTGACAATATACCACAATTTACCCCTTTTAATGAATATTTATATTTAAATGGAGTTATTTCCTCATATAATCACATAACCCATTTCTGTCCTTCCAAGTTTTTGCTGAAATTTTTTGTTTGTTCATTTTCATTTAATTTTCTCAGTGTCATCTTACTTGTGCCCTCTGTTCTTTTAATTCTGCTCATTTTGACTTTGTAATAAGACTTTGAATTATTTCTTACCACTAGAGAAGGAGATGGTAAACCACTCTAGTATCTTTGCTAAATAAATCCCATAAAAAGTATTGGTATGCTGTGATCTGCAGATTCATGAATAGTTGGACACAACTGAATGACTGAACAACAACACAACAATTATTTCTTAAAATTGTCCAATTCATCATAACTGTCAACTTTAGTTTCAATGAAATATTCTTTCATTCTATTCCACATTTAAAGTAAAAAAGACTATCTTGAATCACTTTCAGAAGGGAGAACTTACTCTTCATGAGACTTGGGGTGAAAGTTTCTTTTACTAGCTGGATATAAAGAAAAATGAATCCCTAAACCAAGATACTAACTGGACTGAGTGCTCTTATATTTTCTTGAAAATATTCAAGTGGAGAAGAGAAGTGTTTTAGGATGAATGAATTAAAACAACCCAGACACTTAATTCCTTAAGGTTAAGGATTTTCATTTTTGTCTTTATATTACTTGATGTCTTTCACATAATTAGTGTTAAATAATGTTTATTATTTGGTTGATTATATTTTGTTTTGAGTTGTTTTTTGTTCTGTAATAGCTACATGTCTAGATTTTCCATGTAGATTAAAAGCTCTTTCTGGAGGGCAGGGACCTACATCATAGGAGGATAAAAAGGGAAAACGCTGCTACTCACTTTCTCTCTGTCTCTATCTCTATCTTTCTCTGCTTCTTTCTGTCTGTTTGTCTCTTTCTATGTGTGTATGTGTCTCTCTCTCTCTGTCTCTCTTTCATACACAAACACAGATTAATTGCTCATCAAGTAATAAAATAGGTAGCAAAGGATCTAATAATATTTTATATGATCAGATTTTATCTATGGATTCTCCTTTATTAGTATTAAATAATGATGAGGTATACGATTTGGAGACACCAGTTTAAGAAATCAAAACCTTTTCTGTTTTTCTACTGCAAATATTTTAACTTTTCTTTTTCCTATATTTTTGTCTGAGTAGAAAGCAACTTGACAAAGAAGAAAAAGGGGAGGTAGTTGTATAAAGGCAAAATGACAGGAATGGGATGAAAGAATCAGGCCAGTGGTGATATATTAAATGTCCTACTTTTGATTTCCTGTGTAGGAAACACTTAAAATGGATCTTCAATATTTCCATCAATATTCTAAGCCATTATTGTCTACTCTCTCTGACAGCATTGATGCTCCCTCTCTCCCCACTCCTTCCCCTTCAGTCTTTAACACTGACTGTCCCTTTGCTGGAGAACAATTTGTGGCCAACTTACCTATTTGTAAATTGATCTAATTATTGGACGAGGAACCCAAGGTTGTCTGGGCTCAAGCCTTTGAGTTACATGGCCTTATTTTCGAACAGATCTGAGGAAATGTGTATTGTGGTAAAGATTCAAAGTGACATCTAACAGAAGGAATAGGAATCTATTTTTAGTATTGGTCCCTTGGAGGAATTGGTACTGTGTCCCTAAGCCTCCCAGATGTTCCTGGGAACACTGTCACATTAGAGACTAATGCATTAGAGACAACACATTGATCTTAGTGTGTCTGCCAAATGGCTCCCTGGAGCCCTCCTGACATCATTGTCTGGCCCAGTTAACTGAGTTGGCAAGAACCTGGTGCTAATGAGGGCAAGGTCACAGGTTCAGTTCCTGTGCAGTGCTTTTCTGAGACAAATCATTCCTAACCACAAACTAAATTCAAACCTGATTACAAGTTTTCTTATCTGTCAAATGGCTCTAATTCAACAGATACTTATCAAGTGATAGATGTTCAAGGCCCTGGCCTGAATGCTTTGGGGAATACAATGATAACTAATGTCACAGTTACTTCCTGCCTTCAAGTTTCTTAAAATCTAATAGTGCTTATTAAAATGAAAATAGTCTTATGTATTTTTGAACCTGAATACAGGGCATTTGAACTTAGGACCCTTGAGGGCATCAGAGATCTGACCTGATACTTATGATGGGCATGTGGAATGTTTCAAGTTCATAAGTCTATCCCTTCCCTGATCTTGAAATGGAAGTTGGCTGTGGGATGAAAAAGCAGAGAGCTAGGGCAAGCAGAAAGGCCCCAGAGAAGAGTGATGTGAAGAAGAGAAGAATCACTAGGAGGGAGACCTTACTGAGAGGAACTACTGGGATAATCAGGAGAATAGCATTTATATCTACCATGTGCTGGGCACTCTCCTAAGAAAGTACTTTTCAAATATTATCTCATTTATTCCTCACAAAAATTCTGGGAGATTGGGATTGTTATCATCCTGATTTTTCAATTGAAGAAACTGAGGCAAAAAGAGGTTAATAACTAAAAAGTGTCTGAGACCTAATTTGATCTTGTATTCCAGACTCCAGATCCAGTGTTCTAGTCACTGCCCCATATGATATAAAGACAAGAGGAATAATTTGAGTCTGATGTATAAGCCAAGTGAACTGTATATTGCTGAATTAAGCAGAGAGAAAGATAGTAAAGTACTGTTTCCTTCCTTTCCCTTCCCTCAAGACAGGGAATAAGTGCAATAAGAAATGAGCACATGATATAATTTAGGTGATTAGAGGAAGGAGAAAACATGTATGACTGAAGGGATCATGAAACCCTGAATGAAACAGATGACAGTGGGATTTTAATGTAGGAAGACACTTCAAGTAAAGGAAATATAATGAGCAAAAAAAGAAAAAGATCTGAAAATAGAGAAATCTGAGAAACAATGGCTGTAGTGTGTAATAAAGCTTTGGAAGAAAAGCCTGGAAAAAGAGGTTAAAGAAATATTATGAAGGCACTTGATTTTTTAGACGAGAAGAATACATTTTATTTTTTAAAAATTTAAACATTTTTATTTGAAATTTTGAGTTCCCAATTTAATATCTCCCTTTCCTGCCCCTTTCTGAGATAGTAAGCAATCAGATAAAACATTTCCTTATGAGTCATTTTGTACAAGAAGACTGAAATAAAGGGGAAAAAAAGAAAGTGAAAAATTGCATGATTCATTCTGGATTCAGTCAATATCATACTTTCTCTGGAGGTGAACAGTATGCTTCATCATTAGTCTTTTGGGATTGTCCTTAGTAGGCAACAGGGAGACACTGAAGTTTCTGTGATCTGGAAAGGGATGTGACTACAGCTGACCTTTAATATTATTCTGGAAGTGATACATAAAATGAATCTGAAAGAACAGAGACTCAAGTCAGGACATCAATTAGAAGGCTATTAATGACAAAAGCTAGAAATAGGGCAGCTAAGTGGCACAGTGGATAGATTGCTAGTCCTGGAGTCAGGAAAACTCACCTTCCAAGTTCAAATCTGACCTCAGATACTTACTAGTAAGTCACTTAATCCTATTTGCTCATCCATAAAATGAGTTGAAGAAGGAAATATCAAATCACTCTAGTATCTTTGCTAAGAAAAACTCCAAATGGAGTTACAAAAAATCAGACATGACTGTGACTCCAAGAACAACAACAAGATTAGAAATACTAAAGCTGTTATCTAGAGGACTGGTTGTGGAACTAGAAAGGAGACTGGTTTCTAATGTTGGGGTGATGTCAAGAGAGACATGACATGCTCATATAGTAAAAGAAGCTCAAGTTTGGGAGTCAAAAGGCCTGAACTTGAACCTGAGTTCTGTTTACTATCTGCATGACCATAGCTAAATCACTTAGCTCTTTGGGGGGCTTATTTATAAATTAGGGAATTGGATTATATAACATTTAAGATACTTCCAACTCTAAATTTATATTCCCTTGACCTATGCCTAAGCAAATCCCATTTAGCAAGGAAGACATTAGGAAGAGTTGGGACAGGAGTAAGTGGAGGGAAAGCAGAGACAGCCGAAAAAGACTGACCCTTATTGGATATAAATTCAAGGGGTGGTCAGGGCAGAAGATATTTTTGTTGGCTAGGGAAGAGCTGAATAGGATTGTAGGCAGAGGGGAAAAACAGTAGAGAAGCTGTGAGGATAATATCAGATAAAATCAAATAATATTGGTTATCTATACTATTTTAAAGGAGTTATGTCATGACATTATTTGCCTGATGTTATGGTCCTTTTTGAGAAAGGACAAACAACCTCTGTGAGTAGAGCTACCCCACTGGAGAAAGTTGGGCAATGAAAGTTTTTTCTCCTTCCTTCTCTCCCTTCCTTCCTTCCTTCCTTCCTTCCTTCCTTCCTTCCTTCCTTCCTTCCTTCCTTCCTTCCTTTTTTCCTTCCTTCCTTGCTTCCTTCTTTCCTTCCTTCCTTGCTTCCTTCTTTCCTTCCTTCCTTCCTTCCTTCTTTCCTTCCTTCCTTCCTTTTTCTTTCTCTTTCTTTCTTTCTTTCTTTTTCCTTTGCTTTCTTTCTTTCTCTCTCTTTTTCTTTCTTTCCTATTTTTGTATTATATATCCTTTTCTCCTTGATCCACTGTTGATATACTTATCTTTTTTTGAGACTTGTGATTTCATCAATGTACAAGACTTTCTCCATCAATTCAGATCAGCGTACTTCTTGCAATTTATTGTCTCAGAGCATTAATCAACTTGCTGATGGTCACATAGCTATGATGTCTCCATGGTAAAACTTGAACCCAGGTCTTTTTCATTCCAAAGCTCTAATAAGCCAAAATGCTTTGCACACACTGATAACTTCAGCCCATCTGAATTCTTTGGCACTTTTGCATTTGAAAACAATTCTTCCTCAAAATTAGTGAATAGTATATTAAGAGCATTCTATGTGCCAGGTAATGGGGTTAAGCACTGGGGATAGAAAGCATGAAATCAGCACTACCTGCAAGAAACTAACATTCTAAAATTACATTGCATTTTAGAGATCACCCACGACTCTGCGTTTATTTTTTTTTCTTTTTGGAGGTGGGGATTTCCTTGACTTCAATCAGGCTCCTGAGCTATAACTCAAGAAGGCTGGAAAGGGAAGAAGAAAAATGTGTCTCCCACCTTATTCTAGTCTTCCAAGGGTTGAGAATTTCCTTCCTTCCATGCTTTCCATCAAGCTGCTTCTTATCCTTCTTTTCCTTCTTTTATCTCCTTTTCCCTCTTGATAATTGTCTGTGATAATATTAATCTGTTAATTTCTTAATAACAGTACAGAAAAAGGAGTAAAGGGTGATTTGTCTCAAGTAGCTCAGGAGGAATCTTAGGAACCTCAATACCTATATTTTATGAAGCTCCAACATATCTTGCTACACCTTTACAGTGAATAAGCAACTTGACATCATTTTAAAGATTAAGATAACTTAAAAAATTTGGCTTTGTTTTTCGATGTTGTAATAAGGACAGTTTATTATAGTTTCTAGAGAATTAAAAAGCCACGCATACTTGAACCCACATCAAATTAAATGCTCATCCAAGAAAATTGAGGTGTTTTTTTTCTTCTATACACTAAAATTCTAAAATCTGAGTTAAATTCTTATAACGATCCCTTGGAACTACCAGTGTTTTATTCATACTGAGTCTCCTCCATATTCCTTCTCTTCTTCCTTGTCAACAAGTCTTCACCATGCATAAATATCTTTTCCCCCCCACAGAAACACACTTTCTGGCTTCCTTATATGTATTGTCTTTCCTCCATTAGATAGAATATAAGCTTCTTGAGGGTAGTGACTTATATACTTATATTATCTTGATATTAATATCAGAAAAGTATTTGATAGTATTCCATATGATTTTACCATAGTGAATAGTATTGTTAGGTGGATTTTAAATTAATTGAATTCCCACTCTTCCCTGGAAGAGTATTGGCAAATGTTCTAGTGTTGATTTAGAAGGAAATATTAGAGTGAAATAAGATTGCGATGTGGAAAAAAGTTTTCAAATGTGGAAACTTTGTGATGAAAATGACTACTTTTCTTTTAGTTTTGTATCTTTACTGCCAAATGTGTGCATCGATGACGTATATGTACTCATACACATAGAATTTACATATATATTAATGTTATATATAAGCATATGTTTATGCATGCAATATGTATGTGTAGTGTATAGACACACATATAAATATATTATTGTAGAAAATAGCTTTGTATTGATCTGTTCTTCTGTACCCTGTAGCCTAGAGACTACATTCAACTGAATAACTATTTTGTTGAATTGACTTGAATTTTTGATGACACATAGCTAGAAAAAAACAACTTAATGTTATAGGTAACAAAATAAAAAAAATTAAGATAACCTCAATTAACTGAACTTCTAGAATAAAACTAACAATATGACTTTTAATGAGGGTTATTATTTATTAGGCAAGTCTTTAAGACTCTTAATTTGCACAAGTACTGATGAGATCCTGGATCACCAGGTGGGATTGGCAGAGAAATACTGAAGTATTGGTAAAATTACTCCCTGAGCCAAACAGGGAAGGGCACTTATGGGGGAATCTGTTCAACCTTATAGTCCCATCCTCTGTGGAAGTCTTGCGTGACCCATCGTACTGTATCCCAATCAGAAAGCCAAATTATGTCAAACCCTTCAAGATTAAATTTACCCTATAATCTATCTATGGCCCACTCATCTAAACTGAATCCCTTTTGAGTTAGCCCATAATGGTGCTCTGCCTTGTGGTGTTTTTTTCCTCATCCTTCCCCCATGCCTAATGGTGTCTATCCTTTTATCCCTTCATGATGCCTCATGATGTTTAACTATATGATCTCCTAAATCTATATCATATTTACCACTCCTGGTGATAAATTACCTCTATTACCTCTTCATTTTGGCAGTAACCTCTTCTCATAAATAAATCTAACATTTGCCAAAGAGAAAGGCTATTGTGAATTCTTCACATGACCAAACTCCAACATTTGGTACCAATTGCTCTTCATAATTTCATCATTTGGTGACTACATCAATATCAATATTTGTTGCTCAACCTCAAACACATCAGGTACAACTAATGTACACTTGGAGAGGTCAGGAGGAAGTTCTCTCTACCAAAAGAATCACAGGTCCCATACTCAAAAATGTGCATTTATGATCAAACTATTGATTTTCTCTATTCAGACTGAATGGGACAGATCAAGGTTGAAAGCAGTTTTGTTAGGAGACAGAACTATGTGCTGGAGTTCAAACATCTCTAGCCTGCAGTTTTTTGAGAATGTTTGAAGTTCCTCAAGTTATTTTGTTTTCCTTTGTTCAGATGAATATTTAACTGGATTAACATGTCTTCTGAAGATGAACAAAGATTTAGAGATTGTCAATCAATCAATAAATATTTATTAAGTACCTAGTAGCATTATTTTAGACTTTGAGGTTTCAAAGATGGTCTCTATTCTCAAAGAATATAGATTAATCTAAAAGATTAGTGGGATAAACTTAAAAGAAACATACAATTTGAAGTTGAGCACATGGTTCTAGTTGATCATTTTTTTATTCAACAAACATTTACTGAGTATTTAGTGTAAGAGCAACTTTTTAAGGGGAGAAGAAGGCACTGAAAGAAATACAAAGCTTAGAGAGGACAGAGTCCTGCCCTCAATTTTATTTTTTATTTATTTTATTTCTTTGCTTATTTTATCATAATTTTATATTAATAATTTTGTTTTTATTAACTTATTAATAACTTTATTATTATTACAGTTTTAATATTGAACCAACACTGACAAAGAACTGCTTACAAAATTTAGATTTCATTACCATAAGTTTAATAATCATGCCATTCAATGCAGGAATCACTCTATTTGAGCAATGTATGGGTAAAGATTGTCATCTATTGTAAAACTTTTATTTGGTTCTCTTTGGATTTGCTTCTAGTTGCTCCTTGACCTGGTTCAGGATGCTTTTGCCATGCTCTGTATCCATACCCCATCCATTAAGGTTGGAAAACGAGGCTCTTCTCTTTAGTTGTCATCTGCTGCAGCTACTCCTGCAACTATACTCCCAGGTAATTGCTCTGGTAGGATTTTTACCCTCTAGCCAATATTATTGCTACTGATTCAGGGGAGTGTTTTTAAATGGAGATTTCCAGATGCCTCAAGAGAGTAGAGAGGGAGACTTCTCTTAATTACCTTTCCAGTAAAAGTTGCCCAGTACTTCATCCTAGCTGAGGTAGGCATGTGAATTCTTATTCCATTTTATCTCATCTTATGGGAAGTCCTATTCCCCAAGTCCCAAACCTTGTCAACAAGTAATGTTCAGGGATTTTGTGAAGCTGCTGATAAATAATGGTTTCCTTTGTCCTTTTGACTCCTATCATATATCTTAACAACCAGCAATCAGGATCATACAAATGTTCCTGAAGTCCTAATATGCTTTTGGAAAAGAGATTAAACACTAGATAGTTCCACCCCAAAGTCAAAGGCTTTTATTTTCCTTAGAGAAGTATAGTGGATAATAAAGATCAAATACCTGGGTGTGTGCAGCAAGAGTATTTTCTGCAGATGACAGCTACAGAGTCTAGTTTCCCATCCTTAATAGAGATTAATACAGATTAATTAATATGGATTAATTAATATGGATACAGAGCATGGCAGAAAAAAATAGATTATGGAGAGGAGGAATCAAGGAAGACCTCCTCCTAGGTTTTGGGAGAAGCAATGGATTTCACAACATGATCGTATCTACCCATTCTACCGCTCATTTCATCTTGACCTCTGGTTCCCAAAATATAAGATGTAGGTTTTGTGCTAGATGATTTATAAGGTCTCTTTGAGCTCCAATATTCTTTCACCTTGTCATCATTATCAACTACTATTTACATATACACATACTTTTGATATGGTTTAGAAGTACTGTGGCACAACAAAGTGTAATATTTTAAATGAAAACCCAGGTTCAAAACCTGATTCTATCACTTGATCTCTGTGACCTTGGTGGGGTAGATACAAACACTCTCTAATTTTATCAGTGTTTCAAGTGAATGCCTGTTTATCATAACGCAGTATATATGTTTTTCGATCCCAGAGTGTTTTGAAATATGCATGCCAAAAAATGTTCTGCAGTAACATATGTTTATCTTTATGAAACAACATATTTATCTTCAGAAAGATTGGCTGTTGTGTTCAAATGCCATGCTTATTTAGAAAATGGTATGAGTGAGAAGATGACTATGAAGTTTGGAATGGAAAGCTGGCCTTGAGCAGCCTTTGGCCAGACATCAGAACCTTTAAACAAGAAAAATTTTTATTTGCATTGGAACTTAGAAATTTCTACAGCATCAGGCAGGGCATATCAGGTTACTGCTGGCACAGTCAGTCTCTGATAGTAGGATGAGGTTTGTGCAATAAATCTTTGCTGCTTAAACTTTTGCCAATTATTTACATTTCATATGAGATTTATCAAATGGAGCTTAGCAGAATTAGGTAATATAGACCTCTCTGGACATCGATTTCTTCATCTTTATAATGAAAGAGTTGGACTAGATTCATTCTAAGGTCTACTTCAATTCTAAATTTATGATCTTATTAATATGAATAGTGAGGGATTGAAATCCAGGGCCAGAAAATGGTTTGCACTGAGTCAGAAGAGTATAGATCAGCATGGAATTATGATCAATAATTGTCTAGAAAATATTGCATGAGGGAGAGTATAAAATAAGACTGAAGAGGTAGGTTTCATCCAGATTATGAAGGACTTTAAATGCCATGGTAAAGAGCTTATTTTTATCTGGAGAATAATATGTAGTAACTAAAATTTTTCCAGTAGCAAAACCACAAGATCAATCCTGTTAAGAATAATTACTTGGAAATTATTTGTAAGATTGTGAAAGAGGAAGTCAGATGTAATGGCTAGAGGTCTGGCCTTAATCTTAGGAACACCTGGGTGCAAGTTGTAGAATTTATATCAAAGACAATGACTGTGACCATGATGAGATCATTTAATTTATTATTGCTTCTGGTAAAATCTCAAGGAAAATGAAACAGACAAGTTGCCCTTCTGCAGTTCTGGAGAGGGATTTCCCTACAACAATGAATTCATAGATTGAGAGATAAATGCATTCTGTAAGGAAAGAGATTGGGAGTCAAAAAGACAAATTACGAAAGCATTCCTATAATTTAGGCAGATGATTTTGAGTTTCTGAACTTATATGGTGGTAGTTGTGAGTGGATAAACAAAAGGCACAAATATGAGACATATTGTATTAGTCAATTTTATATTACTTGGTTATGCTTGGTGAATAATATGTAAATCCCTCTTATGAAGAATTTACAAGAGGACAAAGACAAGAATCAGTAAGAAAGAGAGGGCATGCCTAGGTTTCAATTGGCTTTGGTGGAAGTATTATGCACTTTTTGAGTCCATTTAAATATCATAGTATCAAATAGAAAAGATATTTATATATCATAGTATCAAATAGAAAAGATATTAAACTTACATTGTTCAAAGGACCAATGAATGGAAGTTGTAGGGCAGTGGTTCTCAAATTTTGTTTTCAGTATCTTTATCCTATTAAAAATTATTGAGGAGCTCCCCAAAGCGTTTTTGTTTGTTAATAGGGTTATATTTATAGACATTTATCATATTGGAAATAAAAACTATTTTTGAATTTGTAGAGCCCCTAAAAGGGTTTCAGAGATCCCCAGGATTCTCTAGACTAAACTTTGAAAACCACTGTTAGGGAATACAATGTTATAAGAAAGCATAAAAATGAACTTTTCATCAATAAGGACTATTTAACAATGAAGTTGGTTGTTTTAAGAAATACTAAGCTCTCCATAAATGGATATATTCCACCTGGCAGGGATTTTGCAAAGGACTTTCTTCAATACATTGTTGAGTTGGACTCAGTGACCTTATAATTCTAAATTTTATTATTTTTTACAATTCCTTCCTGAAGTATAATAATAATATTAGGAAGATGTGATACTCTTGAATCACTTGACTACCTACAGTTATCCCTAAGTGTCTACGAATTTAGAAAAAAAATTCTTTGACTTATCACTGAATTGTTACTATGACTGGTAGACATCTGTCCCATTGCCTGTTTTAGAAGATAAAAGGACTGACTAGCTACATGATCTCTTTCTTTGTACTTCAGTTGTTTGATCATTGGAAATTAAGCATGTCTTTGTACACGTATCTGATATTTTGCAGCCTTTTTTGACTGTATTCCTGCTGATTGATTCTGGAGCTGAATTCTCTAATGTGTGTATGACACATAGAAGAAACCCTGTGCTGCTGGGAAAAGAGAATCAATGGTCAAACTTCTCTTGTTGCCTTTCACTTCATTTATTTTCCCCTACTGTCTCTTTGAAGATTTTGTGAATGTGCATGTATATTTCCTACAATTCTTTTTATCTTTTCTTGAAGGGATGAAATTTTTTCGGAGAGAAAATATTGATTTTAATTATGGCAAATTTCATTATATTCCTATTCTGATATTAGTTCTTTTGAATTCAACTCTTAGGTCAAATTAAGATTAGCCCTCTATAAAACAACTAGAGGCAAAACTAGGACTTTATTCTGCAAGGTTTCCTGGGGACAAGAATATATACACCAACAATAACATGCATCAAGGGTGCATATTATCTCTATTGAGAAGTAAGGATGATATGTTTTTTATGGAATAATTGTTAAATCATAGCTAGGTGGTGCAATGGATAAGAATGTTGGATTTAGAGTGAGGACATATTGTCCTCTTTTCTTGAATCACCAGTCCTCTTGTCATATTACAAAATATATTCAGCCATTCATCACCTTTCATCCTATGTGTGTTGTGTAATGAAGGTTGTTAAAAATCATATAACTGTTCTGACTGGACTCATTACAAATTTATGTTATATAACCTCAACTGGACCTTCCCTACTGCTAGGGAATCCTACTGTACTTCACTATCAAATAACTCTCTCTTTCCACAGTGACTTTTGCAATTTTTTCATCCTTCCTCAGATTTCCCATCCCTCCACTCTCTCAGTTAAGAACTTTGCCTTATATTTCACAGGAAAAAAAAATGAAGCCATTCATTGTGAATTCTCTTTTGCCTTTTTCCTTGTTTCTTATCATTCAGGTGCTTTCCACCATTCTCTTCAACTTTAGTCCTCTCTCACTTGAAGTGGCATTATACTTTCCCAAATTTAACATCTCTACTTGTTCTAGAGATTCCATTCTATCCCACCTCTCCCAAAAGATTGCCTTTTCTATTATATTCACTTTTTCATTTATTTTCAATCTTTCCCACTCTCATATCCTACTGCCTACAAGCATGCTCTTGTCTCCCCTATCCTGCAAAAAAAATTGCTTCTCCTCTCACTTTATTCTTAACTCCTTACTCTGATTTCCACTTATCATTCTACTGACACTACTCTCTCTAAAGAGCTTTTAGTTGTCAAATCCAACGGCCTTTTCTCAATATTCATTCTCCTTGACATCTCTGTAGCTGTTGACACTGTTGATCACTCTCTCCTCCTTGATTCTCTCTTCTCTAGGCATTCAGGACACCACTCTCATGGGTTTCTTCCTATCAATCTGATTGTTCCTTCTCTTTTTCTTTTTCTGGAACCTACTTCACATTATGCCTTCGAAATACAGGTATCTCTCAGGATTCTGTCCTGGGTCCTCTTCTATTCTCCTTCTGTGCTATTTCCCTTGGAGAGCTTATCAGTTTTCATGGATTTAAGTACCATTTCTATGGTGATAATTCTCAAATCTACCTTTCCTGCCCCAGTTTTTCTACTGAACTTCAATCTCACTTTTCCAACTGCCTTTCAGATATCTCAAACTAGATGTCTAGTAAATATCTTAAACTCAATGTGTCTAATACAGAACTCATTATCTTTCCCTTAAAACCTCTCTACCTTCTACTTTCCCTATTTCTGTAGAGGGCAACACTCTCTTTCCAAGTCCTTAGGCTTACAACCTAGAAGTCATCCTGGATTCCTTACCACCTCTCACCCTACACATGCAATAGCCAAAGCTTTTTGATTTCAGCTTTGCAATATTTCTCTAATATGCCCCTCTCCTTCATTAAGGTACTAAGGTAATTTTCCTAAAGCGCAGATCTAATCTTGTTATCCTCTTATCCAATAAATTACAGTGGCTTCTTATTGCCTTTAAAAGCAAATATGAAATGCACTATTTGTCATTTAAAGCCTTCTTCCTAACTTTCCAGCTTTCTTACACCTTGTTCCCCAACACATACTTTTCAGGACAGTGATAATAACCTCCTGGCTCTTCCACAATACAACACCATTCCTTGGCTCTGAATATTCTCTCTGACTATCTCCTATGCCTGAAATGTTCTCCTTCCTTTGTTCCCAACTACTGATCTCTCTGGTTTCCTTTAAGTCTCAACCAAAATGCTGCCTTTTACAGGAAGTCTTTTTCTTTTAATTTCATAGATGGAGGGATAATAATAGTACCTATTTTCAGTAAAATACTTTGCAAACCTTATCAGTCTATGTAAATGGTAAAAAGGGATATAAATATTCATAATAAATAATATACCAAATAATGCATCCCACTAAATTACAAAATGATTAGGAATAATTAAATGCCTCACTTCTGCTGAGTGTCTTGAATTTCTAACACCTTAGATAGCTGGATAGAGTGAGAGATTCTATTCTCCAGCAATATAGTTTAGTGGAAAGATTGTTTGGCCTGGAAAATCAGAAGACATGAATTTTAGTCCTGATTCTTGTACATATTATCAATGAGGGACTGTGCGCAAGGCATTTAATCCTTCTGAATCAATTTCCTTGTCATGTCCTACTTACCTTACATACTTGTTGGAAGGAACAACAACCAGAAAACAGCAATGTTACAAAGCATTATATAAATAAGGTCACTCTGCTTCTATCTGATAAGTTAGTTAAGTTTCTTCTCTTCCCCTAAATTTGCTAAAGAACCTGGCCTCAGGAACGTAGAGAGTTCTAGATATAATAATGATAACAGCTTTATGGATTTTATTAGATTTCCATCTTTCATATAAGTTTTTGCTATAGTAGTAACCCCAAAAAGTCAGTCAAATGAGTTCTCAAGGAGAAGATACAGGATTGTAAAACTCATTTCAAGAAAGTTGATGGGGGGGGGGGTTCATGGTATAATGGAAGGAACACTGAGCAAATTATTTAAAGTCCTAGATTTCAACTTCCATACTTGTAAAATGGAGACGTTGTACTTGAAGGGCTTTAGGACCCTAAATTACTAAGAGTTCCTTCAGAGGAAGAATTGTTTTGTTTTGTATTTTCTTTTCTCTCTTTGTAGATGACAATTCTGTTAAATTGAATTACTAACAATTCACAAATTTGAGCATCTCATCTCATTTCTATGTGTTTTCCCATTCTGTCTTTCCTGGCTGAAATACATTCTCTTAACTTCACCCCTTTCACATTTTTTTTGTTGCTTTGTTTCTTTCTTCCTTCCTTCCTCCCTCTCTCCCTTCCTTCTTTCCTCCCTCCCTTCTTTGCTTTCTTTCTTACTTTCTTTCTTTCTTCCTTCCTCCCTCCCTTCCTTCTTTCCTCCCTCCCTTCTTTCCTCCCTTTCTTCCTCCTTTCCTTCTTTCCTCCCTCTCTTCTTTTCTTTCTTTCTCTTTCTTTCTTTCTCTCCCTCTCTCTTTCTTTCTTTCTTTCTTTCTTTCTTTCTTCCTTCCTTCCTTCCTTCCTTCCTTCCTTCCTTCCTTCCTTCCTTTCCTCCCTACCTCCCTCCCTTTCTTCCTCCCTCTCTCCTTTCCTTCCTTCCTTCCTTCCTTCCTTTCTTCCTTCCTTCCTTCCTTCCTTCCTTCCTTCCTTCCTTCCTTCCTTCCTTCCTTCCTTTCTTCCATTTATTTTTTTGGTTGTTTTTTTGATTGAATCTATGATTTCATTTGTATAGGGAACCTCCAGGAAGGGAATTATCCCTATCAATACTGATCTGCTTCTATTTTGAGTTCAAACCCTTCATTTTTCAGATGAGGAAACTGAGACACAGAGAGGTTAAGTGGTTTGTGGTCACACAATTTACATGCATCAAAGGTGGAATTTGAAACTGTTTTCATGGCTTAAAGGCCAATTCTATCCTCTATGCTGCCTTACACATCATAGACAATAGATATTAGGTAAATTTAATAGAATATGAATAGAATAAGCAAAAAATATCTGATCTTACATATTGTTATTGTAGAAGGGTGATTTAATAGTTGTAGGAAATTAGGAACTCTCACTAATATAATTCTTCTAGAAAGTAGTCTTATAAAATAAAGGAATGAGTAAATGAATGAATAAAAATACATTTATTAAGCACTTATTATGTGCCAGGCACACACATTGATAGCTGCTAGTCTCTGCCTCTAAAAGCTTACATTCTAAAGGTGAAGATAATGGGAGTCCAAGAATGAGTATTTTGGTCTCAGGAGTATTAAAGATGGTGACTAGAACCATAAAAAAAGTTGATTGTCATCTCCTTTCCAGTGGTAATAATAGTATTGGTTTGATAACTTTTTTCAGAGTAAAAATGAAAA
Source organism: Sarcophilus harrisii (assembly GCF_902635505.1). NCBI lineage: Eukaryota > Metazoa > Chordata > Mammalia > Dasyuromorphia > Dasyuridae > Sarcophilus > Sarcophilus harrisii. Next base: position 371,963,901 of record NC_045426.1, on the reverse strand, counting down.
ATTCAGGGTGAGACACTCAGCAAGTGAGACTATGTATGCATCTGATGATTGGGCAGTTGACAAGATGTCCTTGTAGGCCCCAGTTTTGTATCAGAGTTCTGGATGGGATGTGAGTTATGGTCTGAGAAGTCATATCGTCTTATCGAGTTGTCTGGGGTACTTGGAGTTTAGTAACTTGGTAATACAACTATAATATGAAAGAATCACTATTTGAACCAAGTCTTCTTATTCCAAATCTAATACTCTATTCACTATTGCAGATTGATTTTCATGATTACACACTGATGAATAAGTGATGTGTAAGTTTGAAAAAGCAATAAAAAAAGAGCAAATTTAGTCCCATAAGTATCCCCAAGGGTTGGTGGGATAAAAATAGAAATTTGATTATAGAATGGTATATCTTTCTTTAAAAAAAAAAAACAAAAGAGGTGGAGAATATACAATCATTTGAAGAAAAACATGAATTTAATGGAGAAATATGTTAGAATACATTAGTTTGATGATTAACAGAAAAAGAAATAACAAGGTATTTTGGAAAGGCATGATACAAAGTTCCAAGACAGCAGTAATTAAATGAGGAACTTGGGATCACAAATCCAATACAACAGCATGGTATTGTAGCAACAAGAGGCTTCCAATTATCTTGACATCTATTGGTACTCTCTCTACAAAACTAGAACAGCTAATAAATGATAAATAATAAATAATAATTGTTTAAATGATTATTTCATCTTTCCCAAAGTGAATAAGTCAATAGGGGAATTACTGTTCTGGATATGATTTGGACAAACAAGATATTACTTGTTTCCCAGAGGGTAAATTGACCACTCTATCATAAAATTTGTGGTAGTGAAAGAGAAGGAAAAAACAAAAAACAACCCCCCCAAACTTTGTAATATAGCATGAATTAATGTGATTTGTTCAAACATGTCACTTCCATACTCCATACTGGAGTTAAACTCCAGTGGTTCCTTATCACCTTCAGGATTAAATACTACAAAATCTGGTATTACAAAGTCCTTTTTAACTTAGTCCCTTCCTACTTTCCTAATCTTTTTATACATTTCTCTGTATACCTTACATATTCTTTGATCCTGTGATGCAGGTTTCCTAATTGTTTCATGAGTAAGATCCTCCTTTCAGCTCCAGATATTTTCTGACTGTCTCTCCTGTCTGGAATTGCATTCTCCCTCATCTCTGCTTCCTGGCTTCTTTGGTTCCATTTGAGACTAAGCTAAAATCCCACTTTCAACAGGAAAACTTTCCCAATCTTTTAGTACCTTCCCTCTGTTATTATTTATTTTTTATTTTTTACTCTATTAGACTGTGAGCCTCTTAAGGACAGAGGCTAATTGTTTGCTTCTTTTTGTAGCCTCATCACTTAGCATAGTGCCATTAAATTAGCATAATACAGAATAGGCTTTAATAAATGTTCATTGACAGATTGTCTAAACTCAAGGATTGGGAAAAGAAAATTTCAAATAAAACTATGAAATGGTACATAGTGTCCAATGGTTTTATATTTGAAGGTTTGAAGGGAAGTTCATTCAAGAGGGATAAATACCTCTTAAGATTAGATAGAACAAAATGGTTAGCAGTTGATGGAAATCTAAGATAAGTAAGGAGACAGTCAGCTAGAATCTAGCTGATCAGAATGAATTTAGAAATTTTGAAGACAGAAGTACTTATGATGAGTTGAAAAAAGTAAAACTGCCTAAAGAATTGATGTGTATATATACAAGGAAATTATTGACAAACAAATTTTTAAAAGACATGTATAGAAGACAGAAACAAGGAATAATAAGTGAAGATGAGAATATCGTTGTCTTTTAGGAACTGCTTAAGCAGTGCAAAATCTCAGAATAAGTTGGGAATGGTGATGAATTCCAAAGACAGCAACAATAAAAAAATTTTTGAGCTCTATTGGAAGGGAGGGGATTAAGAATGGATAATACTGTCTAAATACTTGGAAGAAGCTAGGTAGTACAATGGATAGAGAGCTAGACTTGGAGTGTAGAAGAGCTGAGTTCAATTGTGAACCCAGACATTTACTAGCTATGTGATCTAGGCATGTCACTTAACCTCACTGTCTTGATTTCCTCAGTTGTAAAATGGAGATAATGATTGATACTTCACATAATGATTGATAATTCAAAGATAAAATGGGATAATATTTGTAAAAAAGTATTTAGCATCCGGGGTCTGGCACATAGTAGACACTAAATAAATACTTATCCCCTTTCTCTCTTCCTTCAATATGTATGACATAATGATCATAAAACTGAACTACTAAACTCTATTTTGGGTCCTTTTCTTCTTAAAAGGAAAATGATTTGTGGCTGGAAAATATAGAACCAAAATGATTAACAGGAAATGGAAATCCAAGATAAGCAAGGAGATACTAAAACACTATCTAGCCCACCTGAATGAGCTTGAGTCACAAGACACAGATGAAATATGTCATAAGATACAGAAAGAAGAATGAATAGTTAGCATAATAATAGCTAACATTTTTGTGGAAAGAAATAATAAATGCAACTAATGGACTACTGAAAATAATTTTTCAATGGTCTGGTGAAAGTGAAAAGTAGCATAGAATTAGAGGATAATCTTGTTACAATTTTTTTTTTAATGGAGGGTAAAGAGGATAGTATTTACAAAACATAAATCATGATATTTATTCCTGGTAAAATTCCAGAATAAACTATCAAGCAGAAGATTTGTGAATGAGAAAGGGAAGCATTAAAAATTAAAAGTCAACATAGTTGCTGAATAGGTTATAATAGACTAAGCCCATTTTGTTTTTTAATAGGACAATTAGACCAGTCAGGGATATGTTAGATAAGGAGAAAAGTATAGGTATATTATACATGAATTTATATTCAATATTTGATAAAATATTTTTATGATATATTGGTGCATAAGATGAATATTTTTAGTCTATATCAAAGGTTGGAAAACTATGACCTGAAAACCAAATGTGGTCAGCCATCTTTTTTTTTTTTAATATAGTCAGAGCTAAAAATGCTATTATGATTTTTAAATACAATAAAACTATATTAAAATATTTTTTAAAATCTTAGCTCAAGGCTATTCAGTATCATATTGTGCTGACCCCTGATCTAGAAAATAGTATGATTAAATTGGAAGTATAAATTACTGAGCTCAAAGAATAGTTATTATTGGATTGAAAACAGTGGAAGGGAGGTCTCCATTAGAAAACCCCTAGAATAATTCCCTCATTTTCTATTCAATAGTTATAAAAATAACTTGGGTGAGGGTAAAGATGATATGTTTATCCAATTTGCAGATGACATCAAAAGACATGAGTAGAAACCCAGTTTTGATATTATTACCCTGTGACCCCAAGGAAATAATCAGAACTTTTTGAACCTCAGTTGCCTCACCTGGAAAATGTAAGGGATACTATATTCACTTGCTTCATGAAATTGCTGCTAGGAAACTGAGTTTTAGGCCTTCTATATCATCATTGCTTTTGTCTTATAAGTCTTCTTCTAACTGAAATGAAAGGCTTTGTCCCTCTGAAAAAACAATTCCTGTCATCAGCTGGGCAAATAGTAGAAATAATTTTGGTTGATCCCTTTGTTCTTCTCTGCAATCATGCCATGTCAGTTTTTCTTAGTGAGCCGTCAGTGAAATCCCATTTGAAATATGTATTTGAATGGGAATATAAGAGAATTGCTTCAAATCATATTCCCACCTTGTGTGACACTGTTCCATTTTGGAACTATATATATCCCATTTTGGCATAAGAAACCACTGTCAGACTCTTAAGATTTTACCCGTGTCTTGTCTTTTCTTTCTTTCTTTCTTTCTTTCTTTCTTTCTTTTTTAGAAATCCAGTAAAAGCTAAATGAACTGGTTCTCTGAAGATGGGACACTTACTCTGATTTGAGGTGATGCTTCTTCCAAGGTGCATTTCTACAGCTGTCAGCCTGTTCTTGCTGAAAAGAAAGTGACAGGTACCTGAGAATCTTTTTTTTTCTGCCCCAGTGATGTTCTTATTTTCCTGGAGAGCTAAAGTCCAATGATCAGTTTCACTGAGTGCTATGACAGGAGCAGATATGCAAGTGAAAATCTGTGTTATCTCTCTATTTCTTTGCAAAGACAAAAGGAATAAGTGAAAAGTGACTTCATCTTCAGTGACCCTTGAATTAGAAAGTTAACAGAGTTACCTTATTCTTTTGTCATGACAGCTTTTATTCTTAATATAGAGAGGGAAAAAATCTTCATGTTCCCTTGAATGTTTTGGCTCTAGCTCTGCCACTTTTATCCATTGACCCCTCAACTCTGGATAATCCTTGCCATTAGTCACCCATTCTAGAGTTGTAGAATGCTATTAGGTGTACTCCTTCCCCCTGCAAAAAAAAAAAAATAACTTTGTGAATCTACATCAGAAAACTATGTGGAAGGAACATTTGTGAAGAGCTTGAAAAGTCAAATTAAGACATTTGTGTTTTATTCTATAGAGAATACCTGGACTACCTGTCATCTAGGGGAGGGATGGGGGGAAGGAGGGATAATTTGCAACAGAAGGCTTTGCAAGGGTCAGTGTTGAAAAATTACCCATGCATATGTTTTGTAAATAAAAAGCTTTAAGAAAAAATAAAGAAAAAAAAAAAGAAAATACCAAGCCACTGAAGTTTTTTGTGATATGAGTGACACTTCACATTCAATAACTCTAGTGGCTTACTCTCACCTCCAGGATTAAATAAAATCCTCTCTGGAATTCAAAGTCTTTTTTTGTTTTGCCCTTTCTCTACCTTTCCTGTCTTTTTATACCTTCTTACTCCCCACTCCTACCTCCAGGTCCATACACTGTGATTCAGTGACTTGCGTTTTTCATGCCAGAATCTTCATCTTCCCAAGAGAATTTCCCTGCTTCAAACTCTCTCCCTTTTCTTGACTTCCCTGACTTCTTTCAAGTCCCAGTTGTCACCTTCTGCAAGATTTTCCTGATCCCCTGAATGCTGGTACCTCTACTCTGTCAATTATCTCTAATTTGCCTTGTATATATTCAATTTACCTGGTTTGCATTCATCTATTAGATTGTAAATTCCTTAAGAGCAGAAAATCTCTTTTGACTTTCTTTGAATCACTAGCACTCAGCACAATGCCTGGTATTGAGTGACTGAAATTATCTTCCTTCCAAACCTTCTGTTCTTCCTAACTTCTATATTATTGTTTAGGGCACTACCATCCTCCATGTTACACAGGCTCACAATTTATCCTTGACTCCTCACTTTCTCTCACTCTCCACATCCAATAAATTGTAAATTCTTCTCGATTTTATCTTAATATTTTTTAATATTTGCCCTGTGTTCTCTTCTAGTATAGCCATCACTTTAGTGTAGGCCTTTATCGCTTCACACTTGGACTATTGCAATAGACATCTGATTTTTGTCCCCTTATTTCAAGATTTTTCTCCATTTTAATTTTTTTTTCACTCAATTATCAGTGTGATCATTTAAAAAAACAAATATGATCATGTCACCTCCATTCTTTGCCCAGTGGCTCTCAATTAGTTCCATGTTAAAATATAAAAGTCATCTGTTTAGTTCTGCATAATCTGGTACTCTCCTATCTTTCCATTCTTTTTTATCTTATTCTTAACCATGTTATTCTATGATTCAGTGATACTGGACCCTTGCTATTTATCACACAAGATGCTCTATCTTTCAAATTTATATATATATATATATGTTTATATATAAATATATATTTTTTTTCCCGAGGCAATTGGGGCTAAGTGATTTACCTAGGTCCACACAGCAAGGATGTGTTAAGTGCCTGAGTTTAGATTTGAACTCAGGTCTTCCTGAATTCAGGGCTGGTGCTCTATTCACGACACCAGCTAGTTGCCCCAAGTTAGTATATTTTCACTAGCTGTTCTCCGTGTCTTGAATTTGCTTCTTCCTCATATATACTTCACATCTCAGCTTAAAATACCACTTTGCACTAAAATAAACCAAAAAATTACTACCACCACTACCATCAAAAAACTTTTCCATTTTTCTTTAATTCTAAAACCTTTAAGATAGTCCCCATTAGACTGTAAGCTCTTTGAGAACAGAGTCTGTTTTTCCCCTTTCTTTGTATTCCCAATGTTATTATATAGATCCTGAAACTATGGGAACTTAATAAATGCTTATTGATTTGATTTGACTTCAGTAGGTAGAACTAGCCCAACCTGGTCCTCTTCTCTCATGTCTGACACAGAAATCGATTAACATCAAATGAGATCATGGTTTTGCCTTATGAATTATGCTATTAGAAACAAATATAAAATTTTTTTCTTTATGTTTCATTTACATTTACTTATATTTCAATTATACATTTTCACTTAAATGTCTTAATTTTAGTTGACTCTATCCATGCTTCATTCATATTCAGCTAATTAATATATCAATAAAGATTTGTTAAGCATTTACATACCAGAACTTGACTATATATAGGAAATACAAAGAAAAGTTCCTGCCCTTAAGGCCTTAAGAAGCTTATGTTCTAATGAGGGAAACAATATGCATGTGTGTGCACTGCGTGGCTGGGAAATGTATGTGTTCCTATCTATTGTGTATATGTGTAATGCTTGTATCTATTAATATATACAAATACATATTTTATCTATATGTATATACAAAAAACAAAATACAGAATCAGGAAAAAGTTCCTCTAGAAAGCAGCACTTAAAGGAAATGTTGAAGTCTGCCCATCCTTGCAGGTTTTAAAAGTGCTATATAAGGGGATGTGAAAGGAAGCCTAGCCAAAGTCCTACCAAATCTGAAAGTCAAAATTTTCCACTATATGGGGTGTTTAATGGTATCTGTTTGTGATTGGTTCGAGGCCACAGCACAGCTGCATCACATTTTATAGGCCCATTTTACACAGTGGGATTTCTCATTTTGAAAGATAGCCATTAAAATTCTTATTAAGCTATTAAATGTCTACAAGGTAATCATGGGGCTGTAATTACAAATGCTCTCCGCCTGGCAGACTGTTGGGTAGGGGACAATTCCCACTTTACCAAAGGTTTATTTTCTGACCTTTCTTCCCCAATATAACTTACCAATATTCAGTTTTGTCCTCTGTGCACACACACACACACACACACACACACACACATATATACACAGAGTTTAGAAATATTCATTACTTTTCTGCTTATTAAAGAGGAGACATTAGGTTCTTTTAAGAATGAATAAAAGTTTTTAATGAACTTCCTGAATGAAAATTCTTTCATCTTTTGATTTAGTAAAAAATTGGATTTTCATAACTTCAGGGAGGATCTCATTAGATCTTCCCATCAAAAACAAACAAACAAATAAATAAAAGATTAGTCACTTTATATAGTCCCCAACTAGGTATCAAGCCAAGCTGAAGGAAGTTTCAGCTTACCTCCCTAAAGGAAACTGGGTCAGCATCCATCAAAATAAGATCTGGAGCATTTTATCTGTGACTTTGGTACTAGTTAATAGTTATAATTTTAGAGCTGGCATAACTAATATGAATGCTAAAGCTTCTAGACAACTTTATTGTAGTCAACAAAGCAGTAAGCATTACGTTTTATATATTTCTTTTCTTATGGTCATCTTATAAAGTAGGTCATGGGAATGTCATTAGCTTTTTTTTTGTTGTTGTTGTTTATTTTGTTTTGGTGAAGGCATGTGATATCATTTAGCATAGGAGATTTCCCAGTTTGGAAAATACCCCCATCATTGCACATGAGCAACATGTCCATAACACTTATCTTCAAGAGTCATTTATTTTAGAGGTGAAGAAACTGAAGCTTTCATAGAGGAGATATTTCTCATAATAAACATGCAACTAATGCCAATGGGATGAGATAAGAATTCAGCTCTCATTTCCAGTACAAATTTTCTTTCCTTTATTCCATATTGTCATTATAGTTTTCTAGTTGTTTTTAATCCTTTTTTGCATTTTCTATCTGTTGGAGAGATAAGGAACTAGTATTTAATTGAAGCAGACTTTACAGGAGTTGCTGGTTCAACAGGACAAAGGATAAGTATCCTGCTTTTTTGAGGTTGAAGGAATAAAACTTTTTATGTCTACCTAGTCTATTTAACATACATTTTGTTGTTGTTTTTGTATCCAAAGCAATTGAGCAAGCAAGAGACACACCAAGAAATCAATATCTCTCACTGCTTAATAACTACATATCATTTTATAAAATGGAATGCCACAGCATGGTGGCAGGTGATACCATTTGTTCTTGATGGTGACAGCTTGTGCTGTTCCAAGGCACACTCCATGCATAGTTAGCAGATGCTTTCAGATTCCCTGCTACTGTCTGGAGGGAAAATCTGCAAATATTTACCACTATCTGAACAACTTGACTAAATCAACCAAAATGTAAGCAACTGGAGGAATTTTTTTAAATTGGTCATTAAAATTTGCAATTGCTGAAAAACCATTGTTGGGCAGATTCAGTTTGGTTGCTGAAATGACCAAACTAACTAGACTAACTAGGGCCTGTGTCTAATTCTTTGGATGCCTGACTCAGAATTTACAAAATACAAAGTACAAAAAACAATTACAAAAAATACCAATACAAAATACAAAAATATCATGCTAAATTAATAATGTAACATTTAATATGAATAAATATATAACAAGAAGTAGATAACATGGGTTCCATTATCAAGGAGCTTGAAATCTAGATTTGTGACATGATTAGAATATATTAAATATCTGGAGAATGACCAAGTAATCTCTTATATGATACTGATGTACTGTTTGTAATTGAATTTTAAACTCAGAGAAAGGAGAAATCAGTGAAGGCTGAGATAGAGGAAACTTTTCAGAGGAAGTGAAATGAGTTAGATATTATAAGGCAGGAGACATTCCAAATGTGAAAAATAGTATGAAAGTAGGAATAAGTGTAGGAGATACAAGAGATTGGCCAGATGTAAGCAAATGGAGGAAGTTACATAGTAGGGTCAGATATATTGGAAATGTTGTAGGATCAGATTATGAAAATCTGATAGCTGGAAAGAGGAATTAGAACTTGGATTGCAAAGCAGTACAAAGGCATTGCCAGTTAGTTTAGTGTTTAGGAAAATGATATGATACAAGTAATATTTTAGGATAATTAATATGATAGCAATATGAAGAATGTACTGGGTGGAGAAGAGATTGAAGTCAAAGAAGCTAACTAGAGAGTGTTTCAGAAATATAAATGAGACATGATGAAAATCTGCTCTCATGAAAACTTCAGGAGAGGTAGTTAGATGACCCATGCAATTATTGCCACTTTTGTACATATGAGAAAATTGAAATGCAAAGTATTTGAGCTTCACAGAAGCCACATAGAAAGTTAGTCTTCATCTCGTTCCATTGTGAAGGTATTCATTAATTGCATGACCTAGCATGTTTGTAATGTGCTAGATTTGCAAAATGGTATTAATATATAGGAAAGTGGATCAGACTGAGAAATAAGGATATTTCTGTTCAGAGTTGATTTCACCAGTAATTATTGTCTGTGTGACTTTGAGCAAATCACCCAATCTCCACAACTCTCTCTACTTTTAAATAATAATTGGACTACATGAATTCTGAGACACTTTGCAACTCTACCATGCTATGATTCTTTAACTATTTTCTTGTCATTTTAAAATATCATTACCAAATAAACTTGCTAGCTATGAAAAATGAGAAATTTCAAATAAAAGAGAACAACCTGAAAGAATTGATAAAACTTAAAATAAGAATACTATTTTGTATCCATGAGTGTGTTTATGCATTCTTTAAGGTTAACCAATTTTACGAAATTAGTCTGTGAGATCTTTTGTGCTTCAAAGTTTAGCATGAAAATAAAATCTATAATCCCTAACTTTGATGATATTTGTTTCTCTCAATATCTCTTTAGGAAACTCTCTGTTCAAACACTTGCAGTTCTGTAACATGAAATTCATTTTTATCTGTACATTATATTTTCTCTTGTTTCAAAATACACAAAGCTGTTTGAGTAATTATAGTTTCATCACATAAATATTGAGGTCACCTGTCATCTCCTGCTGTCTCAATCGGAGTTCATTTGCTCACAACTCACCTATCTTTCAACATATGATTACATCAATTACCAGCAGACTATGGTTTGGGGCATATTCAGCATCTCAAATTAACTTTGGAAAGAAGGAGCTCCACCCCATCAATTATAATTAACTAAATGTTTTCTCTAATAAGAATATTGCATTTATAATATGCTAAGATACATGACTAACTGAAAAGTTCATTTTTCTCTGTTACAGTTAGAGGTCATAAAGATTATGAAACTCATAGAACCATAAATTTAGTGCTAAAAAGGACCTTAAAGATCATCTAGTCAGATCTTTTCATTTGACAGGTGAGAAAAGTGAAGTACAGTAAGGTCAACTGAATTAATAAAGATCATCCAGACAGGAAGCAACAGAATTGATTTGAACCTAGATTGTCTGGCCTCAGATATAGCATTCTTGCAACTGTCCATAATATATTATTGAAAGGGTCTTTAAGATCATCCAGTCTAAACCCTTCATTTGACATAGAAGGAAACTGATGCAGCCAAGGGATGTGACTTTCTTAGTCATAGAGCTTATAAGTAGCAGAACTCCTGAAATTTGAACCCAGATCTTCTGCAGCCAAATCTACTATTACTTTGGCAAATATGCTGGGATTAGAATTACCCTTCCTCACCCTCCACAAATGGAGTTTTTGTGAAGCTTTAGGTAAAAACATTCCTCTCCCCAATTATAATGAATTAAATCAATGGAAATTTAGGAAACTATGATAAAAAATATTTAGGTAACTATGATCCCATGTTGAACCTGACATAGTTAAAATGCTTTCAAGGAAGTCTTGGCATTCTAAAACAAGATTCTGAGATTTGATTGCCTGGATGGGAATAAAATGGAGCCTTCCTGCTGAGTTCTGCTGAATAATGATACTGAACGTGGAAGATTGAGAGGAATTAAGGATTTTTGTTTTGAGACTGGATGAATCACCCCATGAGAAAAACCTTAAAATCTATGAGAAAAACACAGAATAAAACAAAAAAAGTGAAGAAAACAGAATTGCAGATGAGAGAATGGTGAGAAAAATTCAGTTAAAGGATTGAGTGAAGGCTTATTAAGTATAATTAACAGAAGAACCCGAAAGACATCCACTGAAGTGTAGGTCAGAGAATTACCTTCACAGAAATTTTTATCTGAAGACAAAGGATGAAGTTAGAGGTCAGAAATGAAACCGAGCCATTAATTCAGGACTGAAAAAAAGTTAAGAGACAGAGAACTAATTGAATTTAGGTTTGGGTGTGGAAATAGAGCAAATGAAAAATTGACAGGGAAGGAGATATTGGGAAATAGAAAAAAGGTCTGGGGAAGAAAATTTGAGGAACAGAAGATTCAATTTAAACTGTCCCATTTAGAAAAATATCTTACCTTTAAAGATTTCTTGGGGAAAAGACTATAGTTTCTCTTAACAACCCCTTCCTAATGCTACATAATGAACTATAATTTACTTTTGTACATATGAGAAAATTGAGGTGCAAAGTATTTGAGCAGCATAGAGGTCACATAGAAAGTTAGTCTTCATCTCTTTTCAGTTTGAAGGCATTATTTAATCGCATGACCTAGCACATAACAAATGTGTAGCAATTCACAGTATTATAGTATTACTATTTTAAAAGTAGCATAAAGAAATACTCTGTTGGTGAAGCTGCAAATTGATCCAACCATTCGAAGAAGCAATTTAAAACTATATATAAAAGTCATTAAACTGAACCCTGTGATGCAGTCCTAAAGCCACTAAGCATATAGCCCAAAGACATCAAATAAATAAAGAAAAGGAAAAAATATTTATAACAACAACAGGTTTTTGTCAAAGAATTATAAACAAAGTGAGTAATCATCAATTAAAGAATGCTTGAACCCCAGCTTTTGGGATAAGAACTTACTGTTTGATAAAAATTGCTGGGAAAATTGGAAAATAATATGGCAGAAACTAGGCATTGATCCATACTTAACACCGTACACCAAGATAAGGTCAAAATGGGTTCATGACCTAGGCATAAAGAATGAAATTATTAATAAATTAGAGGAACATAGGATAGTTTACCTCTCAGACCTGTGGAAGGGGAAGGTCTTTATGACCAAAGCAGAACTAGAGATCATTACTGATCACAAAATAGAAAATTTCGATTATACCAAACTGAAAAGTTTTTGTACAAACAAAACTAATGCAGACAAGATTAGAAGGGAAGCAATAAACTGGGAAAATATTTTTACAGTCAAAGGTTCTGATAAAGGCCTCAATTTCCAAAATATATAGAGAATTAACTCTAATTTATAAAAAATCAAGCCATTCTCCAATTGAAAAATGGTCAAAGGATATGAACAGACAATTCTCAGATGAAGAAATTGAAACTATTTCTAGTCATATGAAAAGATGCTCCAAGTTATTATTAATCAGAGAAATGCAAATTAAGACAACTCTAAGATACCACTACACACCTGTCAGATTGGCTAAGATGACAGCAAAAAATAATGATGATTGTTGAGGGATGCGGAAAACTGGGACACTGATGCATTGTTGGTGGAGTTGTGAACGAATCCAACCATTTTGGAGAGTAGTTTGGAACTATGCTCAAAAAGTTATCAAACTGTGCATACCCTTTGATCCAGCAGTGTTACTACTGGGATTATATCCCAAAGAGATTATAAAGAAGGGAAAGGGACCTGTATGTGCACGAATGTTTGTGGCAGCCCTTTTTGTAGTGGCTAAAAACTGGAAACTGAATGGATGTCCATCAGTTGGAGAATGGCTGAATAAATTGTGGTATATGAATATTATGGAATATTACTGTTCTGTAAGAAATGACCAACAGGATGATTTCAGAAAGACCTGGAGAGACTTACACGAACTGATGGTGAGTGAAATGAGCAGGACCAGGAGATCATTATATACTTCAACAACAATACTATATGATGACCAGTTCTGATGGACCAGGCCATCCTCAGCAACGAGATCAACCAAATCATTTCCAATGGAGAAGTAATGAACTGAACCAGCTATGCCCAGAAAAAGAACTCTGGGAGATGACTAAAAACCATTACAATGAATTCCCAATCCCTATATTTATGCCCACCTGCATTTTTGATTTCCTTCACAAGCTAATTGTACAATATTTCAGAGTCTGATTCTTTTTGTACAGCAAAATAACGTTTTGGTCATGTATACTTATTGTGTATCTAATTTATATTTTAATGTATTTAACATCTACTGGTCATCCTGCCATCTAGGGGAGGGGTGGGGGGAGCTAAGAAGTGAAAAATTGGAACAAGAGGTTTGGCAATTGTTAATGCTGTAAAGTTACCCATGCATATATCCTGTAAATAAAAGGCTATTAAATAAAAAAAAAGAATGCTTGAACATAATATGATAAATCAATATAATGTGGTTAGGTAGGTGGCACAGTAGATAGAGCACTAGCCCTGAAGTCAGGAGGAACTGAGTTCAAATCTGATCTCAGACACTGAACACTTCCTAGCTATGTGATCCTGGGCAGGTCACTTAACCCCAATTGCCTCAGCAAATTAATATAATGAATAAATTTTAAAGATACAAGTTAAGAAAAACTTTGGAAGATCTGGATGAACTAATGCAGACTAAAGTGAGAAGAGTCAGAATAATGTTTTATTTAATCACTACAATATTATAACGGAATACAACTTGAAGAAATCTGAATAATGCAATAACCAATTGTAACTCCAGAAAACTGATCCTGAATTATAATTTTCATCTTTTGGTAGAGAGGTGATGGACTAGAGGTACAAAATAAGACATATGTGTTCAGCCATGGCCACTATATGAATTTATTTCATTTGATTACACTTTTTATGAGGCAACTAGATAGATAGAGTGCTGAGTCTGGAGTCAGGAAAACTTGAATTCAAATCTAATCCCAGACATTTATTAGCTATAATCCTGAGCAAATTCCTTAAACACTATTTGCCTTAATCTACTAGAGAAGAAAATGACAAAGCACTCCAGTATCCTTGTCAAGAAAACCCTATATGGGGTTAGTATGAGTCAGACACAACTGAACAACAGCATGCTTGTTATAAGGGAGGTCAGACATACAAAGTAAAGAATGACAATTATAGTGATGACAAAAGAGGAAAGAAAAAAAGAAGGAAAAGAAAATTGAAAACTCTGGGGGCAAGGATTGGGAAATAATAGAAATAGAGAAGGTTAATACTTGATATTTTCTAAAGAAAATGTAAAACTGAGACAATGGGAATATAGAACTGGGGAAAAGAAAATGTTGAAGTAATAAGAAAAGCATAGAAGTGAATAAAGAAGGAATTTTAAAGTGAGGGAAGATGTCTACTGAATGATAGTAAAGTTAACTCCATTCTGTCCAAAGTCTATTCTGCTATAGTTGAAGCTCTTTATAATTTTTTCCTCCCTATATTTACTATCTATCTTATCAAAATCTCCTATCGCCTTTGAATATCCTAGCCTCCCAATTCCACAGCATCTTCAGCTCCCCAGCACCCTCAGCTCCCATAGTCTGTAGTCTTTCTCAAAGATCTATAGTAGTTCTGATGTTTTAAACAGTTCATTTTTCCTGCTACTTGGAACATCTGGTAATAATACCTGGATTCTTTGAACATAGTATAATTTGAATATACATTATTCCTTTATTTTAAAGCTTTATTTTATACTTATTTTTATTTTATGAAATAAAACTAGCACTTTCATAACATAATACATGAAAATACAAATCTATTATGTACAACTTACTATTCATTTTTAAAGTATAATAAATTTATCATGTAAAATTTTTTTCTTCCATCTCCTATTGTTTCCTAACCATCAGGGGTGGGGGGGAGGGAATGCCATTTATCTGTAAATACAGAAGTATATTTTGAATACCTGTTATTTCTTTCTTTAGAAATTTTAAATGCACAAAACATGGACTTTCTAGCCAATTTAACAAATATAAATTGAGTTCACTATTTGCAAGATGTTGCCTTGGCTGCTTAGAGTTATTTCACTTTTGCACCTATATATCAATCTGTAGCTATAAATAGATAAATATATAGATGAAACTCCAACCAAGATGTCTTGAAAATCATTGTCCTTTATTATTATTAATTAATCCTTAATTGCTATCTCTATATCTATAGTTATCTCTCATTCTTTATCTCTATCTTCATCTCTTATCTCTATCTGTATTATCCTCATCCTTATCTCTGTATATGTCTCTTTCTGTCACTATCTCTGTCTCTTTCTTTATCATTCACTCAAAGATCTTATATTCTAAGGAGACTACAGAAAAAGAGAGACATCCAAAATTGCCATGTAGATATCATCCAAGATATTTACTTTGTGATTAGGGAAAAGAGATGACTAAATAAAGAAATATAAACAATTTGAGGAGGGCAAGGATAGTTTCAGCTAGAGGAATTATTCCAATGACCTCTTCTCAGAGGAGGCATTACCTGAGCTGAGCCTTTAAAGGACAGAATTTTAACAAGTTTAGATGGGAGAAAAATACATTCCATGCACGGAGAATTGTTTATAATAAAGTCACAGGGGTGAGAGATTGCAGGCAAACATTAGGAAAGTACTAGTGATCCAGCTTAATAGAATGTGTGAAAAAGTATAATGTGAAATAATACTGGAAAAGGTGGTCAAATACAGATTATGGCTGAATAGAAATGACAGACTAAAGTGTTGATATTTTATTTTAGAGTCAATAGGGAGCCACTGAAAGTTTTTGAGTATAGGAGTGACAGACATATATATATATATGTACATATATATATATATATATGCATTAAGAAGATTATTTTGGCAGCTGTGTACAGGAGAGGAGGAATGGGGGGGGGCAGCAAAACTAGTTAATGAGACTATTATAATAGTCCAGCTACTCAAGAAGTGATGAAAGCTGGATCAAGCTAGTTGCCATGTGAATATAGAGTATATTGAATGTTTTTTTTTTGCTTATTTTTTTTAATAATGCACTTAAATGAACCTCCTGGATTTATATCTTACTCTAACTTTTTTGCTACTGAAGCATAATAAGTTTATAGTTTAGCACTGGAGGAAATGTATTGATATATTGTAAAAGAAAGAATAATCATCAGTAAGAGGAAAATGATTACTAAGGGAGTGAGTGGCAGGATGAAGTCAAAGAAAAAACCAAATATTTAGAGTCTAAATTTTGTTGCCCTCAATACACACAGGGGAATGGAGATGTGGGATTGGTTTTATAGGGAATATGAGTAGGTGTTATATATGTTGAGTAACTTGTACAATCCCATGCACCCACTGCTCCATGAGTAACTGCTGTCCCCATTGATTTTATCAGGGTGATCAGAGAAGAATAGTGAAGATTGTTATTGTCCATCCTTTGTTTTCCAAGAGGACCAATAGAATCATGATGTTGGGGTCAGAGTATAGCGTATTGTACTGTGTCTGATCAATCCAATATGAGTTCAGAAGATACTACTTTAAGTTGTAGTAGTCCAAGTAGTCCATTAGAACATTAGAAGTGGAGCTGTCTCTGAATTTTCACAGCTCATGTTTCCTTTGTAATACTGCAATTATGCTTTGCTTAAGGAGTACAGTACCTTCACTGATCTTGGCATGATATGCTGAATGGTCCTGTGCTAGCATTTCCCATGTTTCACAATGGGTACTAAAATTTTTCAGAGAGACTTTGGGAGTGTCCTTGAAGCACTTCTTCTGACCATTATTTGAGTGTTTGCCTTGTTAGAGTTTTCATAAAATAGGCTTTTGAGTAAGCATTCACTTTCAAGTTATGTCACCAGCCCATTGGAGATGCTCTTTCTGCTGTAGTTTGAATGCTTGGCAATTAACCTAGCATGATCTTGTCAGATTCTAATTTGCCAGAATTTCAAGATTACTTCTAGTCCCTCATAGGGGGACTATTATTATAATTACAATCATCTTTGAGGACATGAAGTCCTCATTGTATATTCCATTGAATGGACTTGCTCAACTTTGCCATCAATCATCTCCAACTCTTCTCTGTTCTTTCATATCATGGAAAATGTGGATTTTGAGGGGTTACTATCATCCTCATCATCCTCATCCTCATTATTATCCCAATCTTAAGCTATAACATATTAGATGACTTTCCATTTTAAGTAGCGTGAACCATGGAAGATGTATCGTAAAATTTTACACAAAGGAAGAAAAGAGCATTCATGCTTTCTTTATAAAATGTCACTTTGAGGTTTTGTCCTTGCTCTAACAATATGATATGAAGCCTTGACTGGGCAAATGAGGCAATTTCATTAATAGAAGCTAATAGATTCCTATTTTAATCATCCTAAATTGACGTTTTAAACTACAACCAAAGGTTCCATCCTTTGAATAATTCCTCATTCTATCAGATTCACTGTAGTCATCTTTGTTGGTTCCTTGCTTCTTTAACATCAAGATATACAAATTGCTTTTAATTCTTTAAATGTTTTGTGTTGATAGTTGCCATTTACAATATGAACTTAAAAAATAGTTAATGTTCTGATACGCATACTGTCACATTGCTGTAGTAAATTCCAGTCCTACAGAACTGATGTTTCTTTTTATTTCTTTTCACCTTTTTTTTCCAAGTAACAAGCATATATTTATATATATGACCTAACTCATACAATCTTCCTAGGTTATTGTTCTACAAAGAAAGGTTTCAATATCTTTCATAATTTCTTGTGGAACAATAATATTCCATTTTATATTCATATACTCTGTTTTGTTCAACCATTCTTCAATTGATTGATAATGATTTTATTTTCCATTTCTTTAATATTACAAAATATTTGATATATACTTTTTGTACATGTGGATTTTTTTCCTTCTTTCTTAGCCCTGTTTGGGGAATAGACCTAGTAATGGCATCAAAGGGTTAGAGAGTTTGCACAGTTTAGTGTGTTTAGGGCCATAGTTCCAAATGAGTACAAGATCTTCTTATAAAATTATGCATGTTTATTGTACCTATGATAGGGCTGGCCTGGTTCATGCAGGTCTCTAGGTTGTAGCTTATTTCTTCAATTTCCTTCTTATTAATTCTTTTGAACTGAAACCTGCTTTCCCATAATTTCTTCTCATTGATCTAGGTTCTCCCCTCTGGGGGCAATCAGAATAATTTTATTCTTCTTATACATGGAAATCCTTTAGATATTTGCATACCCATAAGCTTCATATTAAAATCCCTCAATGTCCTTAATAATTCTTAGTATGGTGTGATTTTTAATCCCAAACTTTTCTAGCCTTCCTCTCTCCTATTTGTTAATGTCCCTCATGAGGTATGGTATTCAGAATTAGGCACAATAATCTGAAAGTTCTTTAACCAATGCAGAAAACAGTGGATCTATTGTATCCCTTGATCTGGACACTACTAATACAATATAAGATAACATTATTTTTAACAGACTGGTAACACTATTGTCATAATAAATTCAAATTAATGACTTAAAACAATGATAGCAAGTATTTATATAGTGCTTTAATATTCACATGACACTTTTATTTGTAATTTGCCTTTTAAAAGAAACCTGAGAGGCTGATGTTAGTATTATTCCCAATTTATATATGAGAAAACTGAGATATAGAGTAGGTAAGCTATTTGTGCAGGGTCACATAAATACTGTTTCTGGGGCAAGATTAAAACTCAGATCTCTTGACTCTGAGTCCAGCTCTGTGGCCCCTTGCTAATTTTTTCACATGAACTGATTTCAGCCTGTAGTTTTTATTCAGAGTTGTTTGGTGTTCCAGCTGTGACCTCTCTCAGTAGTGACAATGTCATTAAATGACCTTGTTTGGATACGTTCATGATATGGTAGGGTGGAGAGAGCATTGACATCAAAATATGGGTATCTGATTCCTGATTCTTGGATGTACTACCTGTATGACCTTTTGTATGACTTTTAAACCCTTCTATTTTTGGGGTTCTTATCTTTAAAATGCAGGCAAATAACTTCCTGCCACACTCAACTTTCAGTTCTATACTGAATCTTATAAGTAAGAACAGGAAAAGTGTCTGCTTAATTTATTTTTTATTCCATTAATCATAGGCAGGTTCTTTGTGACCTAAAAAATCACATCTATATCTCAAGAGAATCTACAGAAAGCTAATGGAAATAAATCTCAAATTTAACTCACCAAAATCATACTCAAGCTAAGAACTTAGAAGACATAGGTCTTTTTGGTTTCAAAGAATTCTCTTACTACTATGCTACACTGCCTCTCTGTTTAAAAGAAATCAAAGTGAAATTTAGAATATGATGTTATAAAAAACAAAGATGAACTAGAACCCCAAAATATTATATAGTGCAAAAAATGAACAACTGTACCAAAGAAAACAATTTAGACATTAAACAAAAGGAAACAACTTAAATCATTCCTTCTAAAGAATTCAAAGCTGAGCTGGATATTCCAGGGGAAGACAAGACAAAAGACAGTTAGATATTGTTGGGATGCCATAAAATTAAGAAATAGATATGGATACACACACACACACATATATGTGTGTATGTGTATGTTTTATACATATATATGCATTTTGTGTAAATATATATGTATATATGTGTGTTTATATATTATATGTGTGTATGTACATGCATGTACATAAATGTATGTATAATGACTCTGGCTAAAGAGGACCATGTGAATTAATCTCTCTGAGATTATTCTTAAATTTTGAAGCCATAGTCAAAATTATCTTTATGTACCTCTCTTTTTTATTTAATCTTTTAGAATCTGAACTCATCCAGGAGTTCTCTATAGACGCATAAAGATTTCTTCAATTGTCTTCCACTTTTCTTTTTCTTCATAAAAACTATTTCTTGATTATATGGTAAGACTTTGATTTCTCAGTCTCTTTTCTTTCTTGAGCTCTTTGCTCTTTTAGAATCCCTTTCCATTACATAGGCCTTTGCTCTGAAATCTTTTTTCTTTACAATCTTTTTTTTTCTTTTTAAAAACAGCTTTTTTTTTTTAAACAATCTTTTTTACTGAAGAATTTATTGTATAACCGACTATGTCTAGTATTTTCTTCTTGAACTATTTAGAATTCCAGAGTGACATTGATCATTTTCACTCAAATTTTCAACCACCTTCATCTCAGCTATGAATTCTTCCTTGTTAATCAGAATCAAGTCCAGAGTAACATTTCTTTTCATGCTTCTTCTATCATCTAAGAAATGAAACTGTCAGCAAAGCAAATCAAGAAGTGATCAGATGTTTATCATATCTGAACAGTGACAAGAGTCTTTATATGCTTTAGACAACCAGTGTAGAATTTCCTTGACTCATAATGAAAGTAAAAATGTTCTCTTAAAATAAGCATCCTCCTATCATTTGATTTTTGGCAACTGCACCAAACTCATATATAGGCTACAAGTTGCTATAATACTTTAAGCTTGAAAGTAACACAAAAGAGAATTGTCATCAAGTGATTTTTTTCATAAAATCTCTTTGCAGCCAAGTGTTCCATTTTTTCTCTGTGGGAGTTTCTTGGATTAAGATTCAATTCTTTATCCTCTACTCTAGGTATAATTTCTTTACCACAAGGTTTAAGGACATATTCAATGGCATACATCTCTTTTTCTCATTTTTCATCTTTTCCTCCACTCTCTGGAGCACACATTGGAAGCAGCATTTGTCAAAAGAGGATCTTTATTCCTAGGGCATCTTCTATACATTTATCTTGGAAACGTGATGGGCCATGTGAAACATTACAATTCATCTGTGAGATGAGATCCAGTGGGAACTGGCAAAGCCATTCATGCAGAGCTACTCCAGAGAGCTCATTTTGGCCTTTCTATCTTGCATATCTATTCCTTAATCCATTGCAATTGCTGTCTCTCTCCCAACTTTTTTATTCTCGATGAGTTTGTGAAAATTCAGCCAGCCACAATCCTACATTTACCATCTGTCAGATGTTGGATTGCTCCTGGTGTGTTTACAAACTACCTCACACACACTATTCCCCCCGCCCCCCTGAGCATCCTTTCAGGAATTATATAGATATAGGTTTCTGATTGTTTTCATTAAAACATATTAGGAGACAATATGGCATTCTGTTTGGTCAACATTTGTTGTATAAATTGATAGGAAAAACATTTAAGTCTTATTCCTGGCAACACAAATGTGTGTGTGTGTGTGTGTGTAGTCAAGTAGATTGCTTCTCTTGGGATGGATGGCACTTGTTTGTATTTATACATAGTGAATGCATTTCTGGTTTGTGTAGCTTATCTAAACATTAATTTGAAAAATGAAAACTTTGGTTACTATTTGAATGTTTTTTCCTACAATAATTTTATTTGTTTAAAACATGTAGATATAGTCATTCTCTAAATTCCTTTGGCTCCCTGATGATGCAATGATTTTTTTTCTATCCTGAACTTCAGATTGAAACTATTTTCCTTTCAGTCATCTGAATGTAGATTGGACAAGTTGTTCCTAATTTTGCCAAGTCTCTTCTTTGTTCAGATCGTCAGATTTCTTTACTGGCTCTTTTTTCTCTTTGAAACTATACTTAGCTGATGAGCTAATCAAGTATTTATTTTTCTATCTATATCAGCAGGTGTGTATTGGTTTTCCTATTTCTTCTACCATTTTTCTGTTTCTCCAAATTCAAATTTTTCTAATATAGCTTCCTACTTAACTTCTTATCTCCATCTCCTTTCTTATTCTTTTTCAGAGTCTTTTTATTGCTTCATTTTTATTTTATCAGTTGTATTGGGATACAGACTTTCTATCTTCACATCCTAGATTTCACCAGTGTCCCCTTATTCCTCTATTTCAACTCTCCAGTCTATCAACAGGAAATTAAATTCTTTTTCATACACTTTCCTTCTATATAAGCCTCTCTGTCTTACCTAACAAGATGTACATCTAAGCTCTTTATCTATAGTAAAACTGGTATCTATTTTGGGAAGGGATACTTTAACCACACAGAAACATTGACCATCCATTTGATCATTTTAATCATGCTTCTTATGAATATCATGTAAATAAATAATTTGGGAAGGTTTAAGAAAATATATACAAATCTCCAACTGTGGCACAATATGACTTTCCATCAATATTGGATGTTTCATCTGACTTTCACAGTCATTATGTCATCTAACCTTTATTATGACCATGGGTAGGGAAACTTGGGCTTACAGTAGTTAAGTGACTTAACTAAAATTATACCTTGAATGATTTCTGTTTTGTTTTAAAGTTCTTGATAATATTTGGTATAATGTGCGCACACACACACACACACATACACATACCACAGCCACATGTATGTACTAATATCTACCTTTTAATTTTAGCTCTCTATCATATTTTGTCTTTTTTAATTTTATTAGTGTATTATATTGAATTGAGTTGAGAGTCAAAACAATATAGTAGGGAAAGTGTTAGACATGAAGTCTCAAAGATCTTCCATTTAAATCTTGCATACTCAACTCTCTGTGTAATCACAAACGAGGTCAGCATCTCTGGACGACAGATAAAGGTTAAGACACTAAATCATTGATACCAGATTTGTATTGGTGGAGGAAGTGCCCATAACAGCAGATGTTGCCCTGACCTCTTTAACAAAATAGTGGCTCACTTTTAGTGCTTTGGGGCAGAATAAATTTTGCAGGTCACTTATTCTATTCTATCTCATATAAAATTGATTTCACACTCTCATCATGGGGAAACCCATGGAATGTGGTATATTGGTAAGATTAAAAAAAAACAACAACCAGCCAACCACCAACAACATAACTCCAATAACAAAACAAAACAAAACAAACAAAAATCTCTTGGTTCAGTATTAACCCTCAATTAACTACCATGTTACTTTTCAATAGACTAAAAAATCCTTAATTCTTTATTAAATCTTTGCTTTCTTCACCTTTGCTACTGTAAGAAATTAAAAATGCAATAGTTTCAGAAAAAAAATGGGAAGGCATATGAGCTGATGCAAATTGAAGAGAGTAGAACCAGGAAAACAATAATACAATAGCAACAATATTGAAACAAAAATAAAGATAATCAACTGTGAATATCTTAATAACTCTGATAGAAGATTAACCAGAAATAGAAAGGTCTCAAAATAAAAAATACTATCTACATTTAGGTAGAGAACTGATAGACTCACAGTATAGACTGAAGCCTATTTTCCTCTCTCTCTCTTTTTTTTTTCTAAAGAGGGAAATGTGACTAATGCAGAAATTGAATAAAAAGTAATTAAAGGAATGGAATAAGGTCAGCTACACAGATGATCTAAATTAGGGTTTTTCCAAAAAGTTCATATTTTAATTTGGGGCTGACATCATAGGAACTGAAATAATTTATGATGTATCTTATTTTAGATAAATGATAAAAACTAGTTGCAGTCATTGAGCATGTTCATTGGTTAAATAGCAACACTCTAAAATTGTTAGGACCTTTATCAGGTAAGTTCTGGAAAGAATCTCTCCCACCATCATTTCATGATTTTCTTTTAAATTGCTCTCTCTCTCTCTCTCTCTCTGTGTGTGTGTGTGTGTGTGTGTGTGTGTGTGTGTGTGTGTTAGCTACTCTGGTTGTTTTTATCTGTTATTTGATTATGAATTACATTTGATTATGAATTTTTTCCCTATCCATAAATCTAACAGGTAATTTCTTCCCAGCTCTACTAATTTGTTTATCATATTATGCTTTATGTCAAAATCATGCATCTATTTTGAATTTACTTTGGTATATGTTGATCTATATGTCTCATTTCTGCTAGACTACTTTTCAGTTTTCTCAGCAATTTTTGTCAAATATTAAGGTCTTGTTCCAAAATTTGGGATTTTTTGTTTTATTGAATACTAAGTCACTGTGCACATTTATTTTTGTTCATTATATGCCTAATCTGTTCCACTGATCATCCATTCTATTTCTTATCTAGTAGCAAAACTGTTTTGATGCTTACAACTTTATAGTATGGCACGGAATTTGATACTGATGTCCCTTTTCTTTCCCATTTTTTTCATTGATTCCTTTGATAATTTTGACTCTGTTCCTCCAGAGATTTTGTTATTTTTTCCCTAATAAATAATTCTTTAATAGCTTGATTCCTATAGCACTGAATAAGTAAATTAAGAGAGCGCTATCATTTTTATTATATTATCTTGCTCTACTCATGAACAATTAAATTTTTCCCCAATTATATAGATCTGTCTCTGTTTGTATGGAATGTTTTATAATTAGGTGGAAGCTAGGTATTTTAATGGATAAAGTATTGGGTCTGGAGTCAGGAAGACCCAATTCAAATAGATTCTGATATACACTAGGGTTGATATCTGTTGTTGCAGAAGCAACATCCTAACTTATGACCCTTTATAAATTGAGGCAGCTTAATTTATAGATACATGGGGCTCTGGAGCTTCAATCATGAAAACTTGAACTAGGTACTAAGTGGAACTGATTGAACAATGCTTGTGTTCACACCTTTAGAGAGCTCATAAGTATCTAAGTACTCAATGGAGTTCATACCTTTGGGAGAGTTCAGGGCTAGTATGAGATCTGAATTCACACCTCCCTTAGAACCAGAGAGCACTCTGGGAGATAACCCAGAATCCCTCTCCCTCCAGAAGGCGGAGTTAACCTTTGGGAGATCACATAAATAGAAGGAGCTCTTGGAGCTTGGGACAGACTGGAAATTGAGAAGCCACGAGTCGGAGCTGACTGGAGGCTGAAGGAAGCAGAGGCAGAAGCCAAGGACAAAGCTGCAAGATCTCTTGGAGCCAGGCAGAGAGATAGGCCTCAACTAACCGGGCTAATTTTGGAAGGAGAAATAAACATTTGCATTTTTACCAGCTGGCTGCATTTTGGAGTAATTATTTATTTCAACTGAGACTAAGGCCGCCTCCAAGGAAAACCTTCACATATTAGATATCTTATTCATAGCTTATTGATTAATTGTACATCCAATTTATTCATCAATTGTCTCCTAAGTACTGCTTTGGTTGCATTCTAAAAGTTTTGGTATTATTGCTCCTAGAGCTTGTGTTCCTTTGAAATAGCGACTATTCCTCTTTGCCCTGGAAATATGACTCAGAATGCGGTAATAATTTACAGAATTTATCAACTGTCATCTATTTCCAATCCCAGTGGTAGTACAGAGGTGTCCTGGGATATTTTTGATAAAATGTCCCATCCCTTTACTGTTCTGGATTGCTCCCTGCCACTGTTGCCATTATAGCTCATTGCCTCCTCTGCCTCCTCCTATTGCTGTTGTGCTATATTCCTGGCCTGCAGGAATTTTTGTTTTGGCAGAGCTCTCTGTCTGCCTCCTTAACCTGCTAGAAAAAAAAATGAGACACTATAACTTTTTCTTGGACATTTAAGAGCTGTGTGACCCTGGGCAAGTCACATAACCCCGTTTACCTCACTTTTCCTATCTGTAAAATGAGCTGGAGAAGGAAATGGAAAACTATTCCAGTATCTTTGCTGAGAAAACTACAAATGGGCTCATGAAAAATCAGATATGACTGAAAAATAACTGAAAACAACAAACAATACAGAAATAAGAAGTAGAAAACAACTACTCTTTTCCTGTGATAAGTTAAGATGCATCTAAGATTTTATAGTAAATTATTGACAGAGAGGACTGGAACCCATATCCCACATATCCTAATTCTATTCTTTTCCCACAAGTCATATTTCTGATCAGATCTATTTTATTGCTCAATTTTTAAGGTCACTAAATGATCCATCCTTTGCAACAGGCTCTTGCCTTAATTCAGTTAGTCACATAGTTGCTTCCACTCCATTAAGCATTGCATCTTGATTCATTGGATAAGCTTAAAAATTTGGGGAATCTCCATGCCTTGATGCTTTATTACTCTTTCAATAAAGTTATAACTAAGCATAAAAAGGGCTATGAATAATTTAAGCAATATTCATAGCATTTGGATGAAGTTATGTTTTATTAAGTATATCCCAGTGTGACCTCTTGTTACTTTTGTTGGCTCCCATCAGATTTAACTCCTAACAGGCATAATATACCGATTCTTTTTTTCTTCTTCTTAGCATTCACCTCAGTAGGGCTTCTGCTTCCACTAATCTTTTTCTGACTTTTTTCATTTTCTCAAAACTAAGATTCTATCGAACAATGTGCACTGACCCCCTTAGGTGTTTGTTGTTTTTTGATTCACTTTCCTTTTTCCATCCCCATCAGAGTCAGAATTACAGAAGTTCAGAGTTAGAAGGGACCTCATTTCAGTTGTAGTCATAGTTCTATTATTCTTGCTCTGTTTTTCCTTCAACCTAATCATTTTTCAGATTCAGTTGAATTCAGAAAAGATATTTAATCCTGCCTATTATATATCCACTAAGTAGTCAGAGCTTAAAGACCTGAAATGAAAAGAAACAACAGTTTCATCAGAGGCATTATATTTCATTTTTATACCACTCTAGTTGTTAGGAAATCTTTTCTATTTATCTATATACATGTTATCTTCTCACAACATACTATAAGATTCTTGAAAGCATGGATTGCTAGTTGTTTTCTTTCTCAACTAAACAACTTGGTAGATATTTTTGAGATCTAGTTTTGCTATTGGTCAGCAAATATTTATTGAATTGAATTTCTTTCTATCAAATCTAAATTGTCATTTTGTTACATCTGCCTCTTGATTTTACTTCTGTCCTTTGGGGCCAAGAATTCTTCTTATATGTTAAATTCCTTCAAATACTTGAAAACAGGCTTCATATCCCTCTCTTCCATTAATATCTTCTAAGGAAGAACTAATGGTAAAAGAGATGACTTTTGATACTTCCTTTCTTTGGACTAATATATATATATTCATAATAATAAAGTAACTTCCATTTGTTAAAAGCCTGCAACTTGTCAGTTATTATTTTCCCCCCACAGAGAAATAGGATGATTTAGTGAGAAAATAAATCAACTTCAAATCATAAATGCTAAGTTTGAATTACAACTCTGTCACTTTCTCACTGAAGTTTGCTAAAAGTCCTTTCATTTCACCAGGCCTTATCTCTGCAATGATGATTAAAAAAAAAATTTACTTTAACTACAAGATATAATGCTTTTGAAAATAGTTTGAAATTATAAAGTGAATTTACATATTCAGAGCTATAAAATATATGGCTTCATAACGAGTACTTGCAGCAAATATATGTTTTTGTTTTTCATTTCAGAGAGAATCAAAATGAGGCTCACAGAGGTTCAAGGTGTTCTTTATAGTACCATAGCTTGTTAATGGCATAGCTTGGTTCAGGAAGAAAACAAAACAAAACCAATTATTACTCCCAACCCATTCTTTTCCCACAGTACTATGCTGTGTATCCTTACATGTTCTTCTTTAAGTCTGTGACTTTTTTAAGAGGAAAGAAAGAGAAAGAAAACTAGCATGGCACCTTGCAAGCAGAGGAATTAGTAGGGCTTGGGAAAGTTAACCAGGTAATCTAAAGTAGGACTTCTTTAACTTTTCCCACTCTTGACCCCTTTTCACCTGAGAAATTTGTATGCAACCTTGGATATATGGGTATATAAATCAAACATTTACTGATAATAAATCATAATTTCACAACCTCCACATTCAGCTACATGACCCCCTATGGGGTTGCAACCCAATTTCAGTTTCAGAAGCTAGGACCTAGAATACATAAATACAGCACTGTTAAATATCTGCTTAAATTTTTTTAAAAAGGCAAAACCTGAGTGATATTCTTTACCAAGTTTGCTATTTAATGTTAGTAAGCAGGGAACATAACTTGAAACTAAGAGGTAAAGGGAAATTGGCAGAGTTCAGACAGGGAAAAAAAAATTGTCTATTCACTATTCTGGGCCTATAACTCATCTTTTAGTACTATGAAAAATTTCTTTTCTATTTCTTATATCTAATGACTTTTCCTCAGCAAATGGCTTCCCCTCAGCAAAATACATGTTATGTTTTCTGAGGCAAGGTCCCCATAGTACCTTATAGGATTATGCTTTTAAATATGAAAACAATAGCTTTACTTGCCTGGAGAGGAGCTCATTTTTAGTGAGCTGCCTTTTAATTCAGGTATGCTATGTGCTCTCTAAATCCCTACTATACTTTGCCTGTTGGATATTTTCAAAATCTATTAATCAGGATCACAGCATGAGGTAGTTTCTGATTTATGTGGTAGGCTTCAGTCTTCTGGTATTTTCTCTGCTGGTACTGATCCATCACGGTGACTCTACTTTCCATTTCACACCAATGTAACATTGGCAAAGAGAGCTCATTGATAGTATATGTCACAAGGAGAAACATGATGGAGGTAAAGATAAGATGATGTGGGAGAGAGCTCTAAGCAATCTTTTCTCAAGTGAATATGTTTTGAGAGAACTGTAGTGATTAATTCCATCAAATGGGTTGCTCACTTAAGTAAGATAGCAAATGTATGAATTGAAATAAAACTTTGTTAAGATAACTAATTGGTTCTCCAGAGAAGTTTCTTTCTGTGACTGAGATATCATGGTCTAATTCTAGGAACATATTAAAAGATGGTTATTTCTAGGAATACATGAATAAAATAATAATAATGTTAATATCTTGATTTTATGTGGTACTTTACAAATGTTAGCTCATTTGAACTTCACAAGAATCCTATGAGATATATGCAAGGTATTATCATCTCCATTTTACAGATAAGGTAACTGAGGTTATGAGAGGATAACTGTTTCAAGATTTGAATCAAGAGGTTTTACGCTCTAATCCCATCTTCAGAATATCCTCTACCTTCTTTGGGCATCATTAGAACTCTCCAGGTTTAAGTACTAAGTCAAAGAATGATGAATTGTATTGTTAAGAGTCAACTACACTGAAGAAATCATATATCTGGATGCTTCTTATTTTTTGTCCTTTAATATTTTAAAAGTGCTTATTTTCTACATGCACACATAAACACGATGCTTTAAGATAAACAGTACAAGTATATTCCTATAAAATATCTACATATGAAGCTTTAAGGTTACAAAACACTGTGTTGCCCTGGAATTGAAGTTAAAGGACCTGGTTTCAACTTCTAGGTCCTATAGTGACCTAACTTAAGACATTTTTGTTATCTTAAACTCAGATTTCTGTAAAATGAGGGTTTTGTTAACATACATCTAAGACTCCCCTCTGCCTCTTAGAACCTCTATTTTTCTCCAAAGCTTAGCTCAAATGCCAGCTTCCCCATAAATCCCTTTTCAGATGTCCCCCATCCTAGCAGCTACTATCTTTTTTTCTCATTCCCAATTACCTCATATTTATGTATTTACTTCAGAAATGCTTCTCATTTGTTGTATCCTTGAAGGTAGACATTGTTTCATCACCTTGATACTCTTAGCTCCTAGCATGGTGACTAGTGCACAGTAGGCACTTGTTGATTGATTGATTGCAGCCCCAAAGCTATGATCTTTTGATCCCATTTGACTTGCCTCAAGTCATATAGCAAAGATTGAATGAATTCTGGTCTGGTGTTCTCTTGACTACACTAAGCCACACGGACCCACGCTGTTAAAATGAAACAGAACATGTATATTGCAGTTGCTTGATATATGTGATCTATCTTCTCTACTATATTTAAAAACAAAAAACATTGTGTGATAAAATCATCCTGAGATTAGTCCTGACCTGCCTGATCTCACCCCTACCCCCAATATGAGATATAAATTACTTTTTTTTTTTTTTCTGCTGAGGCAATGGGGGTTAAGTGACTTGCCCAAGGTCACACAGCCAGAAAGTGTTAAGTGTCTGAGATCAAATTTGAACTCAGGTCCTACTGACTTCAGGGATGGTTCTCTATTCACTGCACCTATTACTTCTTCTTCTTCTTTTTTTTTTTTTTTTTTTTTTTTTTTCAAAAGGCAAGGAAGCTGCCCCAAGAATCAATTAACCTCAAGGAGCTAAGGTTTAAGTCAGCATCTCAATTAACTTCACTTCCTGGTATAGACTCTAGCTACATTATCTATAGCTTCTTGGTCAGCTAGGGTCCTAAAAAGGTTACTAATATTCACTTGATTCTGACTGGGTGAATATTTCAAGGCAACACAAATCATCATACTTTACAGGGTCTCTCTTCTGCCTTTCTTTGTATCTCCATTGCTAGCATATAATAGGCACTTAATAAAATATCAATTGACCGATTATTGACTGACTATTGAATAGAAAGTTTTTATCATAGAATTGAAGAGTAGGGGCTCTCTATGAGTACTAAGTGCTTTAAAACCTTTTATCTAATAGCTTTTCTATTTGCAAAATGTATAAATGAATGTGAATTGTCTAGAGGGAGTTTATGAATAGGCAATGATAGATATTTCAGTAAAGATTTCCCATCCAACACTGCCTGGAAGGAAAGGGGCCATGAAGCTGACCATTCTACTCTAGGGGAAATGAGAGATTATTACTAAATTAGATTTGTACTCTGATTTTTGATTACTAACTGCTTAGATTAATAAATTTGTTCTTTTTACTATTTGTGATGATCTTCGGTATAACTAATTAAAGGGGGAAGAATAAGACCAAGCTTATACTTGCAAGTTTTGACTCCTTCTTACCAAATATTAGTTATACCGAAGATCATCACAAATAGTAAAAAGAACAAATTTATTAATCTAAGCAGTTAGTAATCAAAAATCAGAGAACTTATTTTGAGTATATCAGAAAATTCACAGTAATCAAATTCTCCCCATTAGGACATATTTCTTTTCAATCAAGAGAGATATCCTGACCTCACCCAAAGTATCTAGGGAAGCAAGTTGGAAACCAGGGATATATTAAAAAAATAATTTCTCATCATGGTAGTGACTTCCCAATAACTTTTCTCTTTCTTCATGTTTTTTTTCCTTCAAAAGACTTTCTTCAGAATCTTTTTTTCCTTGAAGAGAATTTGAACTATGTGTGTATATCTCACTCTTGAAGAAGCAGAAATAAGGAATTATCTCTCTTCTCTGAATCCCTCTCCCCAACTCCCTCCCAGACAGAGTCATGGAGGACAGCATAGTCCTTCTATCCACCAATCCAGCCACAGCTTCAAACACTTTCAGGCTTGAAATAAGGGTTATTTATATATATATATATATATATATATATATATATATATATATATATAGCAAAGTGAATTCCTTATTGTTTAATCTTGAATGATCTTGTTCTCATTTAATTCTTGTACTGAATTTAAATTAAAGGGAGATTAGCCTAAGTAAGGCCTATTATACACTGTATAACATACAAGGCACTGGACTCAAAAATAGATTTGCAAATTTTAATTCCTATCTAAGATACTTATTTGTTATCACTGACAAGTTCCTTGAACTTCTAAGATCCTTTGTTCCCTCATTTGCAAAACAGGAGTAAAAATAATTGTATTTTAACAAGCCCTGGCCTAGGAGCATAACTGCTGGGTGAGCTTTCTGAAAATGCTTGATGACTTTCTTTGCCACTTCAGAGAATGTACAGGATTTCTTTGACTATTTATGATTTATTTACTGCATGTCTTTGCTAGAACAGTAAAATATGTAGTCCCTTTTCTCCTTCCCTGGTTTTTAGTTTTTAAAGTTTACAAGGTGACAGACTAGTATAGTCTGTCTTCAATAATCAATCTATGGCAGGAAAAAATATATACAATAGGAGGCAAATCAACAAAAGGACCATGGTTTAACATAGATGAGATGAGGAAAGGAGGCTACTGGGGTTGGTACTCTCTTCATTCTCTCTCTTTCAGCAACAGCAGTAATATAAGTTTCATGCAGATTTAAGTTGAAGAGGGTTTCAAGTGTGAAATTCCATATTCTGGAATTCCATAGGAGCTCCCTCTCATCAAGGGGCATTAGGGAAAGGAAAAAGGGTTAGAAGCTTTGAAGCAAGACAAGGATTTTTTATTTGTTTGTTTTATTGCACTACTAGTATCAGTACAACAGGCAACCAAAAACATTCAATAAGAAGGTTGCAGAGGTCATAGAGTTCTTGGACTACCAATTATATCTTTTTCTTTTTTTTCTTTCTTTCTCTTCTTTCTTTATTTTTTCTTTCTTTTTTTCTTTTTCTTTCTTTCTTTCCTTCCTTCCTTCCTTCCTTCATCATTCTGAGTTCTGAATTCAAATCCAATACATCCAGCAAAAAAATACAAAATAGCCATGTGGTTGCTGACCAAGTCTCTGATTGTTGAGTTTATGTTCTTCATTTGTGCAACAAAAGATTTATGGGTTCAAAGGTCCCTTTCAGTCCTATTATCCTATAGAAGGAAATGAAATATAGAGCTAGCATCAGAAGATCCTCATCGAAATCCTAATTTCCCTATATTTTACTTAATGGGATTTTGGGACAGTTAGTAAACCCAGCTGATAGTCAGCTTACATATAAAATGAATGGTTTGACTGGATAACTCTCTTTCAGCTGTACCTCCCTGATTTCATGACTAGATAAATGTCACAGAAATAAGCAATGAAAGGACAACCATCTGGATAAAAGTGACTTTTTGATAAAGGAATAACCACTGGTCAAATAATAGGAACAAAACACACTCACCACTGGTGAGTACTTTTATGCTGACTTTTTACTAAGGACTTCTGAGCAGTTGAGTTATAAGGCATGTTTCCACAAATTTCCTTCTAGTGTGTTTCTCTAGCAGATCTTGACATCACATTACAAAGAAAAATACTTATTAGGCTTTATTACAGGGGGTGGTGCTGAGGTAATATTGTCCATAGATTGTTTGTTGTCCTGTGCTTGCACTTACTGAACATCAAAAATGATTAAAGGTTCAAGAGAAATGCTTGCAACACTGATAAATGCTCACCTGCCCAGCTGGACTGTAAAATCCCCTATAGCTCCTAACACAGTGAAATTATTGGATCAGAATGTGGGAATGGGCAGACCTTAGAGATCATCTATCAAAGCAATTTTTTTTTGACAGATGAAGAAACAGTGGACCACATGGAGAAAGTGTCTAACTCAAGGTCACGTCATTAGCAAGAAATAGAAATAGGATTCAAGCCTGAATTCTTTGACTTTATATTCACTTGGAGGGTACAGAGGACATGCTTTATCTAATCATAATTTTTGCTTAGAGCAAGCCCCACTTGAGTTACAATGAGTTATCAAAATTTAGATCTCATTGCAATGTACTGGAAAAAAAAATCAGCCTAAGGGTGAGGAGACCTAAATTCTTTTCTGAACAGTTAAGGGGAAATTAGATTTAAAATAAATTAATATTATTGATGGAAGATTCTTTAAAGTATCACATTTCCTGCTTAGAGTTTGATGCAGTGACCAAACCAAATTAATTTTGCAATCTTGATTTTAGGCAAAGATTTTTTTTTCTCTAAAGCTCTGCCAGATTTCTCACATATTTGGTTTCCTGTAATTTCATTCATCTGGTCCATAAGAACCCATTACTCATACCTTCTCAGCCTTCTCTCAATCTCTTTACCTTCTGTCAGGTTTCATATGTTTAAGTTTCTTGATGAAAAAGGAAAGAATCTCTCATGAAAATCCTGTTGAAGTGATGGGCTTCTACTTAACCTGGCACAGGGGAGCTATTATATGGGAAGAATATGATTAATTGGCCTGTGAAGCAAGAAATAGTCCTTATGCATTGAGCGGTCTCCAATCATCTCTGTGAACTTTAAGGTTCACTTACCTTATCTATCATTATTACTGTAGAAGAAAAGACCTAGAGTAAGAATTAATCCAAAGGTCATCCAGGTGATGTCATTTTGGTCCACTTTGAGAATGAAGGATAATAACCAATACCAGAATTGAAGCTGCTCTGTGGATTTGGAGGACATATTTTGTACTACAGCTGCACTGAGGAATCAGTTCTACCATCATACTGTTTCCAGGGATGTACAGAATGTTCAAGGATCACTGCATGGGAAGGGAAGATGCTTTTGAGTCATAACAAAAAATATTCTGTGCATCCAGAAGGAAAGCGAGTTCTAACCCAGAACAGATCTCTGAAGAGGACCTGTCGGTCTACATGCCCCAGCTTATTTACAATTGTAACCTCAGATAACCTTGAAGAACCAGAGAAGTGAGAATTACCTAGGGATTCAAGTTTACAAGACAGAGATAGACACATAACAGAGCCATATCAATGTCTTCCACAACCAATTTTCAAGAAATATCTAAGCCAAAATGAAAGGATAGGACGAAGCTCTCCAAAGTTTATGCCTTTTATTAGAAGAACTATATTTTCATAGAACTTGACAATAGATGCTGAGCAAAGTAAGCAGAACCAGGAATACTTTGTATACAGTAACAGAAAGATTGTGTGGTGATCAACTATAAAAGACTTGATTCTTAACAGTGTAGTGATCCAAGGCAATCCCAATAAACTTGAAGAGAAAATAACCATCTTCATCTAGAAAAAGAACTATGGAGATTGAATGTAAATCAACACATACTATGTTCATTTTTTTGTTATTTTTTCTTCTCCTATTTTTTCCTTTTCATTTGATTTTTCTCTCTCAATATGATTCATAAAGAAATGTATTAAAAAGTTAATATACATGTGTAACCAGAAAAAAATAAAACAATTAGAAGGTCTTCCAGTCCAAATTCCTCATTTCACAAGTGAGAACATTGAGTCCACATGAGGTTAACTTGCTCAAGGACACAAAGACAATAAGAGTAGCATTTGAGATTTTAATCTGATCTCTCCCCCTACAATTCTACTGTAAAATTGAGACCATAACTGACCTGCTCTCATTGAAGGGTAGTGAAGGTCAAAAAGAAAAAAGATAATGCATTGAAGGAACTTTAAAATTTGGAATATGGTACAAAAATAGGGTATTTTGTAAAGTACAAGATGAGTATTCCTAGGTATTTTTTTGGATCATATAAATAGTCAAATTACTGTTCTCCAGAACAATAATAGAAGTATTAATAAATATGATTCTTTCAAAATCCAGAGCATCATTAGGTGCCATAAGGTGAAGGAAAGAGTGGGGAATGGCAAAGTAGATGAAAGTCAGCAAGTTTAGGTGATGTTGAGAGAGAAATGCATGCATTCTGAGACTGCTATGGTAGCTATGAAGCTCTAGAATGAACTCTAGAACAATAGTTAATTAGGATATGGAATTGCCCTGATTGTTTAGCACCCCAATCAGTGATGAAACCATTATTATGATTAAAAAATATAATGTATGAGGTTGCATAAAATTGCAGACTGGAACCACTTGAAACTATAATGATGATCAATTTGATAGAGGACAATGGAAAGAATGGAATTTGAAGTTCTGCTATCACCAAAAAAGTCAACATACTCTGGAATAAACAGGAAATACCATTACCTCTGTACAGATGATTTAGTGCAAATGAAACCTGATTACAACAGTCTGTCTACCATGAGTACACATAAAATGGAATGATACTATGGATACTTCTATTATATGCCAGTGCCACTAATCAATAAGCATCTATTAAGCATCTGTTATGTCTAGCACTGTACTAAATGCTAAGAATAAAAATACAAAGAATAAAAAATCTTTGCCTCCATTCTATTAGAAAAGAAAGCATGTGCATAAATAAGCATATATGGAATAAAAATATACAAATATTGAATACAAATGGATATAATGTAGTAGAGGGGAGAAGATGTGAACATTTTGGGAAGATGAGGGAGTACTTCATTAAAAATAGGGGTTTTTAATCTGGATCCAAAATTTTGTCTTTTTTAATTTAATATTTTGATGATTGTATTTCAATATAAATGAAATTATTATAACAATATATTTTTATTTTATCCATCTTAGGACATTATTCTGAGAAGAGACATAAAAAAGATTAGGAAATCCTTGTTGAAGAGAGTTCTTGATTTTCATTTTAAAATAAGTAAAGAATCTGATGAAGAGGAGATGAGAAAGGAATATATTCCAAACAAGAGTCAAAGATAGCACAACAGCAGGAAAATTGTAGATGGAGTGCTACGTAAGGAACAGAGAGAAGCCAGCTTGGGTAGATAAGATTGTGGGAACAGGAATAATATAGGGTAAAACTGGAAAAATACATTGAGGGCAAGCTTTAAAGGGTTTTACTAGTTTATATTGAGTTTATATTTTATTCTGGTGGCAATAGGAAGCCACTGGAATTTTTGAGTTATAAATGATTAGATATCCTAAGAATTTAAAACAAAGCACCTTTGCAATTATATGAAAGATGGATTGGAATGTGAGTACACTTGAAGCATGGAGACAGATGTAGTAGGCCTTCCTTTGCAATAGTCTAATAAATTACACTACATTTCATAATAAAAGCTGAAACAGTTTCATTACAAATGAATTTCATTCATTTCCCAGTGCTTTTTGACAATAATACCGCCAAATCCAAATCTCAAAATGATTCAGGGCTGACCAATATAAGGTCATCCTGGAAAAAAAAAATAGCTTCATCTTATCTAACCCCAGTGTAGTCAAAATAGTAAATAAGTTTAATGAGTTACTAAAAGCTGAAAAGAATAAAAATGAAGACCATTAAATCATTGAAAATCTTTATTTAATGAAAGCTCTAGAATTTTGAAAATATCCCTAAAAGCTTAACTGATTTTTGAAAAGTCGTGGGCATCCTTACATTAAAATTCTGAAAAATTCTGAAAAGATTTTTGTGAGTTTGGGATTTAAATGCAATTAGCAAAATTCTGCCAAAAGAGAATCATTAAAACAAAAAAAAAACAAAACTAATATATGCTGTAACGATTATAAATGAATATTCTCTCATGGTGTTTTTTTTTCAACTAAAATAAAGACGATTTGTTAACTATAAATATTATGCTCTACCATGAAGAAAATAATCAGTCCAGAATGTTGAGATGGTTCTTTGCACATAAGTAAATGAACTGATTTCATGCCAAGGAAATATTCAAATGATAGTAAGAGTCCTGTATTAGAGAATGATAATATGAGAATGATAATACTAACATCTAATAAAAATAGCTAATGTTTATATAGCACTTATTATGTACTAGGTACCATGCTAAGTGCTTTATAGATATTATTTAATTTTATATCCATTACCCTGAGAGTTAGATCACCATTTTCTTATATTATCACTACATATCGCCTATATTATTATGTTATTACAATATAACAATTATATTATTATTATTACTATCACCAATTTACCATGAGGAAACTGACAATGAGATGTTAATGGATTTCCTTAGGATCCTACAATTAGTGAGTATCTGAGGCTAGATAAGAATTCAGGTCTTCCTGACTCTAGGCTGATGCTCTGTTCACTGTGTCACTTTTCTGATCCAAGATGATAAAGACAAAAGTTCTGAATAACGTGGGAGAACTGGTTTAGTCCTGGATAGAATGGTGTCATTGTAGAGTTCATCTAGGTTTTACTATGGATGAGAAATTCCACATCTCTGCTACCTTGGCCTCTATGGTCAACACAGCCAGGCTACTTGTACCTCTGCCTTTGTTTCTCCTTTTGCACTCCATCTTCTGTATTCCTTTCTTCTAACTGGCTTTCATGACAATTGATAAGGTGACGCTAAGACTGGGAGTCTTCCATGCTACTTCACAGAAAGTATAAAAAAATTCTAGCCACTTGCATAAAGTAAATTATGTGACAGCTGTGGCCTCAGTATAAACCATGAAAGAAAGGTGGAGAAATCAAGGAAAACATAAAAAGATAGACATCAAACTTTATAATTGTAGAAACTGTTTGAAAGAACAATAACAAATCTGTGAAAGACATTAAAAATCATGTGACTCTGTTTTACACAGCAGAAAACTTGAACATCATATGAATACTGGTAGTAGGAAATTTCACTCGTATTGTCTTATTAAAGGCAACAAAATAGAAGATATTATAGTTTGTAAAACAATAGCATACCAGACATTTTAGTTTTTGTAAATGGAAATAAAAGCAAATTTAAAAGGTTATGGCAATACAAGGAGTTGAAACAGTACATAAACCAAAATAAGCAATTTAATATAAATTAAAAAGTCTATAGCTTGAGAAGAAATAAAGGATAAAAGAGAAAACACTGAAGAAGGAGGATGTATAAATTTTCTCATCATTTCTGTGGTCACAAGAAATGCAACTCATAAACTAAATACATTGTTGGTGGAATTGTGAATGCATCTAACTATTATGGAGAGCAATTTAGGATTATGCTCAAAAAATTATCAAACTGTTCATATTCTTTGACCCAGAAGTTTTTCTACTGGGCTTATATCCCAAAGAAAACTTAAAGAAGGGAAAGGGACCTGTATGTGCAAAAATGTTTGTGTCAGCCCTGTTTGTAGTGGCTAGAAACTGGAAACCGAGTGGATGCCCATCAATTGGGGAATGGCTGAATAAATTATGGCATATGAATGTTATGGGATATTATTGTTCTGTATGAAATGACCAACATGATGATTTCAGAGAGTCTTGGAAAGACTTATTACATAAATTGATGCTAAGTGAACAGAACCAAGAGATCATCGTACACAGAAATAACAAGACATCAATTCTGATGGATGGGGCTCTCATCAACATGATGATTCAACCCAGTTCTAATGATCTTGTGATGAAGAGAACAATCTATACCCAGAGACAGGACTATGGGAACTGAGTATGGATCACAGTAAAGCATTTTTCACTCTTTTTGTTGTAGTTTGCTTGAATTTTATTTTTACTCATTTTTTTTTAAACTTTTTGATCTGATTTTTCTTGTGCAGCAAAATAATTGTATAAATATGTATGTAAATGTTAGATTTAACATATATTTTACCATGTTTAACATATATTGGATTACTTGCTGTCTAGGAGAGAGGAGATGGAATTGGAATGGAAGGTTTTGTAAGAGTTAATGTTGAAAAATTATCCATGCATATGTTTTGAAAATAAAAAAAAAGCTTTAATTAAAAAAAAAAAAAGGAATACAACTCAGTAGAAATGCCAGTTGGATCAAATTACAAAGAGAAAGCTTAAATATCATTCACATAACAAATGACATAGCAGTTATATTAAGAGAGTTAAATGGAACAGAAAGGTAACTGTAGAGCAGTTAGGTCAAGGAAATTTTTTGTACAAAATTGGAAAAGGGTAGGTTCAAGTAAAATCTTTCATTTTGAGCTCAAACATTGATAGTGACTTGAATTACTAAAAAGTCACCTTACCAGATTTGTCTCAGACATAATTCTAAAAATATTTCTTTAAAGAGGAAGGAATCACATTGACTATTACTAAAAGATAAGCACACCAGAGATCCCTTCAAGAATAATTATATGTTTATATAGTTTATTTAAAAAGTCATAACTTACATCACTATTTCCCCCCTAACTATGTTTCAAGAGAAAAAAAATGTTACTTCTGGATTTTTAAAAAAGTGTCAAAAACTACTAGGGATATAAAGAAAAAAATTTTGCATTAATAATTATTAAATAAGTTGTCTAAAGGCCCCATAGCTTTTATACTGCCTTAATTATTACTAAAAAGCCTTTCATTCAGTTCTATGCTTATGGCTATCCATGTATTGAAAATATGCAAATTACATACAAGAACAGTAAGAACACTTGGAGGACTCTGGAATGAGGATGATGATTTTGCACAACTCTGCCTCACTTAAATCCAATTCATTTGCCAGTCAAAACATCACCTGTGTGATGTTATTGGTCCTCTTCAGTAGTAAATGATGAACAGTAACAAAAATAACTTAAAAGCTGTCATAAAAGTGTCAAGAATAATTAACATAATGTGACATATTTAGTGAGATAGTCCATTCTGTTTCTTTCTAATATTAAATCTAATATAGTCTCTTCAAAATAAGACTATATGAGTCAAAGTTTCTTATTAATAACTTCATATATGAAGATAATATCAAATTATATATAAATTCAATGAAAAATATATTCGACTTTCAAAAGTAAATTTTTTGTTTTTTAAAATAATTTTATATTATACATTATATCAATTATGTAATTCATAATTATATAAGTATGTATAATTTATATAATACATAATAAATATTATAAATTATATAAATTTCTAATATAATTTTAGAAATTCAAAATGGACTATAATATACTTGGAAACTATCCTAATTAAAAACTCATTTTTTTTTACATTTAATTTTTGTTTTTTCTCAATTGCATGTAAATTTTTAACATTCATTTAAAAAAACTGAGTTCTAAATTCTCTTTTCCCATCCCCTTTTCAGAAGAGAAAACAATTTGAAATAGATTATGTATGTATAGTTATGTAAAATATTTCCATGTTGGTCATGTTGCAAAAGAAAAAGTAGAGTGGGGCAGTTAGATGGCACAATGGATGGAACACCAGCCCTGAAGTCAGGAGGACCAGAGTTCAAATTTGGCCTCAGATACTTCCTAGCTGTGTGACCCTGGACAAGTCACTTAACCCCAATTGCCTCAGCAAAAAAAGAGAAAAAAAAGCAGATCAAAACAAATCCAAGAATAATAAAGAAAAAAATTAAAATTATACTTCAATTTGTATTTAGACTCTATCAGTTCTCTGGAGATGGATACTATTTTTCATCATATGTCCTTTAGAATTTTCTGGGATCGTTGTATCAATTAGAATAGCTAAACTGTCATACAATTGCTGTTACATGTATAATGTTCTCTTGATTTAGCTCATTTTACTTTGCATCAATTCATACAATTTTTCCCAAGTTTATCTAAAATTATCTTTTTCATCATTTCTTATAAGACAATGGTATTCCATCACAATTATATACTATAAATTGTTGGCCATTCTCTAACTGATGAGCATCCTCTTGATTTCAAATTATTTGCCTCCAAACACACAACCACACACACACATACACACACGTGCGCGTGCACACACACACACACACACACACACCCCCAGAGCTGCTATAAATATTTTTTGATACATATATGTTTTTCTACTTTTTGAACTCTTTGGAGTACAGATATAGTAATGGTATTGCTGAGTGTGCACAGTCTTATAGCCCTTTGGGCATAGTTTCAAATTGTTCTGCAAAACAGTCTGATTAGTTCATAATTCCACCATTAGATACATTATTAGTGTCTCTATTTTTCCACATTCCCTCCCACATTTGTCATTTTCCTTTTCTGCCTTTGTGACTTTATTTCTTTTTTTTGAAAACTGCCTTTGCATGTACTTTGACCATTTGTCAGTTGGGGAATTGCTCATATTCTTATAAATTTGAATCAGTCCTCTATATATATTTGAGAAATATGATCTTTTATCAGAGAAACTTACTGTAAAATTTCCCCCAAGTTTTCTGCTTTCATTATAAACTTTTCTGCATTAGTTTTGTTCAAAAAAATTTTACTTTGATGTAATAAAAATTATCCATTTTAAGTCCCATAATGCTCACTATCTTTTGTTTGGTTATTCTTCCCTTAATAATAAATCTGATACATAAAATATTCCATGCCTCCCCCCCACCCTCAATTTGCTTGTGATATCACTCTTCATGTCTTAATCATGTATTCATTTTGACCTTATCTTGGTATATGATGTGAAATGCTGATCAGTACGTAATTTTTACCCAACTGCTTTCCAGTTTTTCCAGCAATTTTTTGTCAAATAGTGATTTCTTTCCTCCAAATTTTGGATCTTTGGGTTTGTCAAACTAGATTTACTACTGTATTTTGCTGATCTATTACTTGACTTTTTAGCGAGCATGAGATTATTTTGATCCCTTTTTTGTAATATTGTTTAAGATCTGGTGCTGCTAAGGCATATTACTTCACATAATTTTATTGATTCCTTTGATATTTCTAGCCTTTTGTTCTTCTGAATTTTTAAATTATTTTTTCTAGCTCTATAAAGGTTTTTTTGTTTGTTTGTTTGTTTGTAATTGTATTTGTATGGAAACCCATTCATTATTAATGAAACACAAGACATCACCTTAAAGCAGCTATGAAGTGATAATTATTTCCTTTAAAAAATAGGAAGGTGATTGATATTCTTAGGCTACATGATAAATATGATATCGATTAACTGAAACATAGTAAAGATTGACAGCTAGTCAAAATGAGTAAAGCCAAGAATGGTCTATTTTTTCAATGGATTCTATGAAACCATAGGTTTCAAAAGGTCCAAAATGGAATCTGTTTAGAGAATACATATAACATTTACTCAGTCAATATTATATCAACAATAATGCATAGAACAAA
This sequence comes from Sarcophilus harrisii, assembly GCF_902635505.1. Classification (NCBI taxonomy): domain Eukaryota; kingdom Metazoa; phylum Chordata; class Mammalia; order Dasyuromorphia; family Dasyuridae; genus Sarcophilus; species Sarcophilus harrisii. The sequence goes on along the minus strand of NC_045426.1, from coordinate 371,921,726 downwards.
TGATTTATTTATGCAAATAAAGAGCTTATGATAACAAGTCATTGCTACTAGAAATTACAGGGAGATTATCTTTAAGGAGTTCAGAGACAGTGATTAATTTAGATTTTGCAAAAAAATGATAGAAACTATACAATGTAACATGCAAAAGGCTAAATTATTTAGCTACTGACTAATAAAGTGGTAGATAGAAAATAACACTGAATTTGGAGTCAGAGAACATAGGTTCAAATCCCAGCTTTGTCACTTACTGACTTTGTTATCTTGTGGAAATCACTTCATCTCTCTGAGGCCTCAGTTTCCTTATCCATAAAATTAAGGAGCTTAATTAAGTGACCTTTTCCAGCTCTAAATCTCTTGCTGTGATAAGAATCATATATTAGAAGCTTTCTACCTTTTATGAATTGATATAACAAATTCATATACTAAAAATAAAGATTTCAAAATATCTTGAAAAATTCAAGCAATTAACTGTACTAGAAAAAACTCATAAGAAAATGAACTGTTTGCTACAATTTATTGTACACAATATGGCTCCATAAAACCTAAGACAATTTTTAAAAAATATTTGCCAAATATCTAATTGGAACAAAAAGGTTTCAAAACAGAGAAATTTGGCAGAGGACCTCTAAATTACATAATGCAAGATGAGGTATATAGCATCACTGTTTTGTTTGCTACTGGTTTTGTAATAATGATGCAAGCCCATAGAGGAAGAATGTATGTTCTAACAAAGCCTGTTTGCTTTAGCCTCTTTGCTCCAGAGCCAGATATATTATATTTTCCTTCATTATTCCACAAGGATAACCTGAGGGACTGGGGTCTCTCTACAATCAATGACTCAAGAACTCACTATAGAATTACTATACTTGTTAGGGAATTGGCAACTAGTAGATTTTTCCAAAGGTCACCCTTTTTGATATGTATGGGACACCAATGCTAAGCTAGCTGAAACAACCTGGCATGGAATCTTGACTCCCTGATGGATTACCACAGTTTTGTCAGAAGTAAGCTCTCCAGTGTCTGCTATGGAAAGAGAATGCATCAGCCATGTCTGCTCATGTGCCACATTCCTATAACATTAATATTTTTATCCAATTACATAAAACTGTGATTTTATCTGCTTATGCAGTCATCCATAAAACATAAAATTTAAAAGAATAGCAAAAAAGCAACTTGTCCCAGTGCTGTCTATTTGGATCTCATGAAAAACAATAGAAAAATAGGATAAAAAACAATAATAACCCCTCTGTGCTTATCTTTATATCTATATCTATACACATACACACACACATACATATATATGGAAAGATTGAGAGAGAGAGAGAGAGAACAAGCACTCTGGACCTAAAATTAGCAAGACTAATCTTCTAGAATTCAAATTCAGCCTCAGACACTTACTAGGTGTGTGTGACCCTAAAGAAGCCATTTAATAGAATATTAGTTCCTCAAGAGCTTTTTTTGTCTTAGTATTCCCAAAGTTTAGCACCGTGTCTGCCAAAAAAAAAAAAAAAAAAGGCATGGAGTAAGTTTTTATTTTGTTGTTAAGTGAGTAATGTCATAATTTTGTTGTTGTTGAGTAATTCCATCACAAACTTTTCTATAATTCTTTAAATATATTTTTACATATTGTATCATATGTATTTTATACATATTATCACCTTAAGGTCTACTAGAGTACTCTAGGCCATAGCTTATCAGATTTCTCTATCCATAGATTATAGTACTTGGACTGCTGGATTTTCAACTTCCTTTTCAGACTAGTACAGTACAAACAATTCAGGAGTTGTATCCTTCTCCACATCCTGTTTTTGCCATTTTCTCTTCTTTTGTTATTGTTCCCTATTGGATCAGAAGCAACTTCTCTGAGTCTGAAAGACTCAATTCAGTCAATATGTCAGTCAATTAGTATCTAATAAATTCCTATTATGTGATCAAGTCAGAAATTCCTAACCATTTTTTGGCTGTCTTCATCTGATGCTTTTATGCCTAATATGAGGAATTTTACGTTTGAATACAATACAGTACTTAGATGAAACTGATCCAATTTCTATTACTTATTTCACAGAGTAGTTATAAAAATCAAATAAGATACTATATAGGATATGAACAGAAGGCATTGTATCTGATTTTATTTAACAGATATGTCAAGATTTATACATAAAATAAGTGCTATCCTAAAGAGTTCTCTGACATCTAGTACAACTCTCTTCAAATTAGTTACCTTTGGAATCTACACTTTGTTTCAATAATGCTGCTTCTTCTTATGACTTTCTTGGAAGCTGTCAGCTTTTCCAGCATGCTCTTTGGAACTGCCCTTAGTAGTAGTCACAATTACTCCTTTGGAAACATATAAGATAGATAGATAAATGCAAACAAAAATAATTTGAAAGAAAATCTAGTGATTAAGCTGAGAAATATTGTTTTGAGTCAGAGATAAGGCTATTTTTTTCATTTGTCTTATAACATCAATCTAAAAGGAATCCCTATGGAGTAACTGGAATTGCTGTGAACTCTGAGAGAATTTCTATCACGAATACATAGCTTTTAAGGGGTACATCTTTAAAGGATAATTGCCTTATGACTATGTTTTGGTGTATTTTCTGGAAGGTCAATTGCATTACTTCATAGGTGCACAAGCTAGTACATGAAAGCACATTGCCAAGTACAAAACACAATCTTAAGCTTAGCGCTCTTATAAGCATTACAGACTAAGTAAAGTGTGATTTAAATTTCTAAGCACATTAGAAAATTCATTTGAAATGTTGCCCCACTCTGTTATCTTCTTTAAAAAGGATTAGGGCTTAAAAAAATTAAAAGTTCTTCTGCTTAGTTATCCTAATCAGATTTAAAGAGGGTGGGAGATTGAGCATCCATTGAAAGAGGGGATAATGAGTTCAATCCATAGTGATTTTTTAAAAATCCACAGAGCTGCAGTTCTTAGGATCCCCAGCTGCCCTCCTCCCCCATATGCTGGTTGTTAGCACTTAGTCAGCTACTTGAAGAATCCTTAATCTAAATCCAAAAAGAGAAGAGGAAAGAGAGATGAGATCATTGTTGCAGATTGACAGTTGAAGTGACTGACACATATGCAGACCCAGATGTCTCACTGTTTTTTGCTGAGAAGTCCCTGTCTGAAGTAAAACTGAGAGACAATCCAGTCTGGGAAATCTATGTTAAGGTGGCTAAAGGAAGACCAGTTGTGGACAGGTGTTAGGATATCTTCTAAGACTCACTTTATGAACTATCAACATTTCGTTATTCAGGAAGCTCATAAACAATTTATCAGTATATTCTGATTTTCAAAACAGAAAAAAATAGATTTTAGGAACTGGAGATGTTAGTGATGATAATAGTGGTGATTAGGAATAAGGTAGAGGGGAAGATGATAACTGTCTTCAAATATCTTAAGGGCTGTCAGGTGGGAAAAGAGTAGATCTATTCTGGGTATTTCTGTAGGTAGAAATATTGCCAATGAATAAAGTTGTAGAGAGATAGATTTCAGCCTGATAAAAGAAAGAGATTTCTAACAATGAGAAGTATTTGACAGTGAAATAAGCTGTCCTGAAAATGTTCTTTTTTCTATAGAAAGGAGTCAGGTATGGCTCAAGGGGTCAAGATCCAAAATCTAGTACAACTCTTAGTTATATATAATTCTTTGTGATTCAATTTAGGGTTTTCTTGGCAAAAATACTGTATTGGTATGTCATTTCCTTTTCCAACTCTTTTTTTTTTTTCTTTTCAGATAAGGAAGTAAGGCAAAAAGGGTCAAGTGTCTTGCCCAAGGTTACATAGCTAGTAAGTATATGAGGTCAGATTTGATCTCAGGAAGATGAGTGTTCTTGGCTCCTGGTCCAGAACTTTATTCACTGAGCCACTTGACTTCCTTAAGGCCAATTCTAAAATTCTATTCAATGCCTTTTATATAAAAGCCCCTATGCTTGTTTCTGTGAGGGTCAAGATATATATAGTCGATATTTTCCCACGTTGAAGAACTTTACTATATATGTGGTAAGGCAACTCATGTGTCAATGAAAAGTTAAATCATAATACAAGACTATATAGATAAGTGGTTTCTACCCTGGGGATCAGAGTTTCCCCCAAATTGCTCATTCTACATGTGCCCTAAATATTCTTATATTGCCAGGATTAACAGATTTATACTAATAATACAACTACTTTCATAGGACTAGAGGTGCAGTATTCTGTGAAATTCCTCAAATTCAGTTAGATTAAGTGCTTTGTTAAATGTTTACTATGTGCTAGGCAGACTTAGGTAGCTGCATAAACAAAGAATGGTGGCTAGAACATTAAATAAATTTATATGGAATAGCGAGTGGACTACCTGGTCTGAATCATGGAGAGCAGAGAATGACAGAGCATGAGATAGACTAAAAAAGTTTGTGCTAGATGATTTAGAAATGTAATATTAGGTTAAAGCTTTAGCTTTAATTCAATAGACAATAGAGAATCATTAAAGATTTTTGAGTGTAAGATGGCATAAGAAGTTCTACCATATAAAAAAGAAAATTGGAGGAAAAAATTCTGGGAAAATAGCAGAGTAGGTTAGAAAGCTCTCCAAATTTCCTCCATAAAAAAGGCTAAGTTGGCTTCAGAGTGAACATAAAGTAGCAGAAATGAACAAAAAGTGAGATGAAGCACTTGTCTTCCTAAGACAACTTGAGAAGACCTCAGTCAAGACCCAACATCTAGGGTGAAAGTTTGACTTGAGTGAAATACAAACACATCCTACTCCACTGAATCAGCAAACACAAGTTCTAGAGGCAGCTGAGAACACCCTCAGCCTCAAGAGCTATCACTTCAAGACTGGAAGGAAGAGAACAGGATTGAAGGAACTTCCACTCTCAAGAGACACCAAGCAATGCTTTCCTGTATTCCAGGACTATGGCTATGGGGGAGAAGGAACTACTACATGTTTGGCAAGTGCAGTAGCAGAAGGGCAGAGATTCTGCTTGTGATTATCATTGCAGAAGAACAGAGTTCATGGTTTTGCTTCTAGAATAGAGAGGATGGTTGAAATTTATAGCCACTGGAGGGATAGAGCAAAAGTACTTGTGGGACAGTGTGGTTGAGGTCCCTAGCCATGGCCTAAGAGTAGAGAGGAATGCCCAAGATTGGGGGTTGGGACAGACTTCAGAAAATAACAGTAAGAAAGACCTGATACTTGGGGCACCATTCCCCACAGTTTGGGACTAGAGCTTGATTATAATAATTATTGCTAAAAACAAAATAAAACAAAATAAAAAAGGAGGAAGAACCTAACCATAGATAACTACTGTGGGGATAGAGAAGATCTAGGTTCATATTCAAAGGAAGAGCAGTTCATATTCAAAGGGCTAAAAAAACTACTTTTTCAGTGAGAAACTTCAAATAGACAGAAATACAAAAAGACTTCTTGGAAGAACTTAGAACTTTAAAAATCAAATAAGAGAGATAGAAGAAAAAGTAGGGGAGTGGAGGGGGGGAAGAGCAACTCAAGAAAATCAAGAAAATAATAAAAAGAGTCAACCAACTTGAAATAGAAAAATAAAAAAAAGCTTAAAGGAGAAAATAATTTTTTGAAAACTAGAATTGGACAAAGAAAAGCTAATGACATTATAAGATACTAAGAAAGAATAAAACAAGATCAAAAGAGAAAAAAAATAGATTAGGTGAAACATCTCATCAGAAAGGAAACTGAACAAGGAGAGACAATATAAAAATAGTTGGTTTTGAAAGTTACCAAAAAAAAAATCTGATACAATACAAGAAATTATTAAAGAAAATTGCCCTGAAATTCTAGAACAAAAAGTCAAAGCAGAAATAGAAAAAAAATCCACCAATCATCACCTGAAAGTGATGGCAGGAGGAAAACTTGAATATCATAATCCAGTTTCAAAGGTCCAAGGTTAATAGGAAAATATTGCAAGCAATAAGAAAATAATAATTTAAATATTGTGGAGCTACAATAAAGATTACATAAGCTCTATCAGCTACTATACTAAAGAATCATAGATTTTGGAATTCTGTATTTCATAGAGCAAAAGAGTCGATGTTATGACCAAGGGTAATTTACTTAGCAAAGCTAAATGTAATCCTGAATGGAAAAATAAAAGAACATTTAATTGAGAGACTTTCAGATATAAGTGACAAAAAAGGCAGAACTGTTAAGGACCATGCCTGGGTGAAAGAGCAGGTCAATTCTCTGAGAGCCTCCACAGCTGTGGATTGTGATACTTGAGGGAGTTATGAAGGCAGCCTTTATTGACACAGGTGTCAGTGGACTGGGAATGAAATAAATTAGAGGCAGACAGAAGAGGAGAGAGGTCAAACAATGCAACAGCATCTCAGTGACGAGGTCAGAGAACAGCAACTGCCTCTCAGTCTCCTTGAATTACCATTATTCTCTCACAAGACCCCAATGGAAAAATTGACATATAAGATACAGGAGAAATATACAGTAAGAATTAAAGACCAATTATAAGGAACTCAATAAAGTCAAACTATTTACTTCTAATATATAAAAATATCATTAGTACTTTTATGATTGTCATCATTATTTGGATAGTTTGAAAGAAAAGCTTGGGCTGAGTTGTGTGTGATGAAGTATTCTAAAAAATAAGTAAAACTGCATAGAGAGAAACTAAAAAGAGTAATTACTTCATACAAATGAAGTGCCAAAGGAAGAATTGATAGAGAAGAAGCAAAGTAGTCCTGGAAGCTTACTGTCATTGGAAATGGGCTAAAGAAGGAATGGTATGTACATATAGAAAGGTAGAAGATTATAAAAGTCTTCTAAGTTTAGAAAGAAATAAGAGAACAAGGGGGCAGGTTAAGGGAGAAACTTTTAAAAAGGTTATGTGGATTAAGAATTTAGAAGGCAAGGAGATAAGGGAAGAAATCTTAGAAAGATAGGTAGATTTAGTAGAGAGTAGAGGAAGAGGATAAGGGAGTATCTTTTAGAAGGGTGAGTAGATTAAGAAATAGGCAGAGGAGATAGCACTTATAAGGAAATTAGCAATGAGGAGAAATAGGGTAAATAAGTTAAGAAGGATAGTGAGGGAAATAGGATGGAGGATAAATACAATAAATTGTAACAGAATATGAATGGGATGAATTATCCATAAAATGAAAACAGCAGAATAGATTAAAAATCTGAATTCATCAATATGTCTCTTTTAGGAAACACAATAAAATGAGAGATACATACCGGGATGAAATAAAGAGCTAGAATAGAATTTATTATGTAAAAAAAGTAGGGGTAATAATCCTGATCTCAGACAAAATTAAAGTTTAAATAGGTTTAATTAAAAAGAAAAATAGGGAAATTACATTGTCACAAATATTAGTCAATATTATTTTAGATCATTTAAAATAACAAAACAGCATAAAATCCTTAAGATCTATCTAATACCCGAGTCAAAACAGACACAGGAATTATTTGAACACAAACAAAATATTCTTTATACAAATAAAATAAGATTTAAATTATTGAAGAAATATTCGGATAAGTAAAGCCCACATAATGAAAAATAACAGTTTTACCTAAACTAATCCATTTATTTCAAAGAAATTAAAAAAATTGTAAAGAGATTCACTACCAAGGTAAAAAACGTAAAGAAAAGAAATTCAGAATCAGACCTTAAACTATATTACAAAACAAGAGCATTGTAAAATGACAAGAGAATGATAATTTCCATTATTTCAAATTAAAATTTTCTTCTACAAATAAAACCAACATAGTCAAGATTAGAATGAAAATTGAGAATCAAGAAAGGATTTTCAGACAATTTCTCAGATAGAATATGGTTGTGATTAAATACTGCTGTGAAATGATTTTTTTAAAAAAAGGAAAGATTTGGACTTATGAAGAAAGATGCTATCTACCTGCAGAGAAAAAACTGACAAATAGAACTATGTTTAGCATAGTCTTATATACATGTATTTGTGCATGATTTACATAAATATACATATATGTGTATGTTGACTGATATAATGGATATGTATGTGTATGTGTGTGTGTGTGTGTGTGTGTGTGTGCATTCAATTCTAGCCTTCTCCAGAGTTGGGGAAGGGGAAGGGAAGAAAAAAATAAAATAAAAAATACATAGAGAACAAAAAAAAAATTTAAAAGGAAGGAAAGGCTAGGTTGCTTTAAAAACAATGTGTAGGATTTATTACATAGGTTTTTGAAAAATGAAAATTTATTATCTTATATTGAGTCCTCTAATATTTGGCTGTGTATGTAAAAATACTCTTTTTTTTTTTCCTTTTCTTTTAAACTTAAGTTTAAAGTGGACAAAATTTTAAAAAGAGAAACAATATTTAGATGGGTTAAAGGTCTGAAAGAATGGATGCATGAAGCACTGATCAAAGACAGTTTCAATATTCACATATTAAAGATCTGAATTAGTTCTGTACTGGTGAAAAATAATAGAGAATCTTGTTTCTTAGGAACAATCATTTTGCTTCATTCTCTTCAGGCATCAATAATTTTCTTGACACTCATTTAGTTACTTGATTTTATGAAAATAATGAGAGATATCATTTTAGGGCCTTAAGCAACCTAGCAATCATAGAATTATAACAATATTGTTTAACATCCCCTTGTTCAGCTTAATTTGCATGATTTGTTGTTGATTATTTGACAGAAGTGAAGGAGGAGGAGGAAGAAGAAGAGAGAAGAAAGAAGAAAAGGAGAGGAGAGGAAAAAGAAGAAGAAAAGTAGGAGGAGTAAGAAGAAGAAAGTAAAGAAGAAACAAATATTTAGAATAAATAAGAACATCAAATCTGCTACGATGGATAAAGGTATTGCCCTCCAAAATCTAAGGTCTCCTATCCTATCCTTTGATAGTTTTGTCTTAAAATGTTGACAACTCTGACCATAATCTTCAGATATGTCTTCTTTCCTATACTTGATCAACTTCATACTACTAATTCTTAGAAATATATTCTTTCTAATCCCATGTAATTTCTTGGGACAACATGAAGAGATTAAAATTCATTATGCTTTCACTTATAGGAAGCTCAAATATTAGTAACAGGCAATTATTCAACGCAAGTGAAACTGTAGGCATGAAATAGTTCTTTGTACAGGAAAAAAAAAAGTCTGTCCATTTATATAGCTTGGAGCCAAAATTTCTAGTCATTACATTATTCTTCAATATTATTCATTAATATTTTACAATATTAATATTATAGAAAGTAACTAAAATTTTGTTTTTTCTCTGGCTTTTGTCTCTCTTACCTACTTCCTTCTCTCCCCATTTTCCATCTGAGTTTCTTTCTTCTACTTTGGAATTCCAGCCAAGATGTCCCCTACCCTTAATATCAGCATTTACTCACAAAATAAACATTGTGATATATTTTATATGTAGTTTAAGTTGTCTTCAAAGCCAAAGTCACTGTGCTAAACATAGTTCAGAGAAGAGTAAAAAAGTTTCGAAATGAGATGCTATAGAAAAGATAGTCCGTTGTCTCACAAGTCTCTAAATTTGTACATCTCAATTTCTTTTGAGCAACTGCAATTCTGCTTTGCTCACAGAGCTCAGCACCTTCTTTGATGTGGGCACTCCATTCTGGATGGTCCTGTGTCAATGTTTTCAGATCTCATAACCAATACCACAGTTCTTCAGATAGACTCAGCTCAAGAAAGGACCTTGGTCTCTGGTACCTTCTTTCCAGTTGATCTTCAAAATCTTAAGACAATTTAAATTGAACTGTGCAATTATCTGGTATGGTACTGCTGGAGTGTCCAGGTTTCATGAGCATACAAAATGAGGTCAGCACGATGATTCTGTCAATCTTCAGTTTGGTAGGCAGCCTCTTCTATTCCACACTTTCCCTCAGAGCCTCCCAACTTCTGAGCTAACTCAAGCAATGTGTGCATCAACCTAATCATCTATGTGGACATCCCTGGAAAGTATACTGCAAAGGTAAATGAACTTATCCACAGCATTAAAATGTCTTCATTTGCTATACATTTGGATGATGTGGGGCTGACTGGTAGAGAACCTCTGTTTTCTTAATATTAGTTATAAGACCAAAATTAGCAGCAATAATGAAGAATTGATCTGAACATTCCATTACATCTCAGCCTCAGAGGCTGAACTGAGTGCACAATCATATGCAAACAAAAATTCTCACATTAACTGTCTTTCCCTTAGCCTGTAGCTTTTGAAGCTAATTAATTTACTGTTAATGTGGTAGCTGATCTTGATGCTGTTTTTGCCCTCATTTAAGGTGTCTGACAACATTGTGGAAAACTTCATGCTTAAGAGCTTGGGAGGAAACACAGCCCTGCTCTTTTCCTCCATTGGTGACTGGGAAAGTATAAAAGCATCTTTCATTATCAAAAACCTGAGAATATGTGCTATTGTGAAACTGGCTTACAATATTTATTAACTTCTCTGAAAAACCAATTTTTACCATAATCTTATAGGGATTCCTGACTGACTGACAGGTATGCACACCTGTGTTCTACTCTCTTTCTCTTAAAGGTGTCAGCAACAAATACCATGTCACCAGTGGGTGGTCACTCCACACGCTTCCTGAATCCACAGGTGAGATTTGGGCGGCAGATGGACACTAAGTCTTGATGAGCCATTCTGGTCAGTGCACAGTTCTTCATACCAGACGTCCTCCTGAATAGTCTGATAATTGCAAGACTTGGATCAAGTTGTTGTATTTTGTAATTTAACTTTAGGGCCCTCTGTAAGCTTGAGTTTTCTTCTCTGTGAAATGAATATGGTGGGTGGAGTGGACTAAATGATCTCTAAAGTCCTTATTATTTTGTGTCCTACAGTGTGAACTTGGGCAAATTATTTCATTTGAACCACAGGAAATTAAAGAGTTCAAAAAAGAGCCTCTTATCTTTCTTCCCAAGCCCTCTTCTGTTTTAGGTTTCTCTATAACTAATGAAGCCACCACCAATATAACGAAACAGTCTAACAACCTCGGATGTGGTTAGGATATGAACATCTTAAACTCTTCATTCACTTCCTACATACATTCTGTTGCTCTGTCTTGTCATTTCTATCTCTACCATATCAGTCCTATAAGTCTCTTTATTTTGACTCACAAAACCACCTTACTAGTGCAAGCCTTCATTATCTCTTGCAATAGTCTTTTGATTGATCTTCCTGTCTCAAATATCTTCCTTATTCTAGTCCATCCTCCATTCAGCTGCCAAAGTAGTTTTCCTCAAATTCAGGTTTGATCATGTTACCTCTCTGTTCAATAAAATGTAGTGGTTCACTGTTACCTCTAGAGTCAAATATAAAATCCTGTTTGATTTTTAAAGTTCTTCACAACTTGGCCCCTTCTAGTTTCATATACTTTACTCCATGTATTTATAATTCAGTAATACTGGCTTTCTTGCTGTTCCTCATACATGATTCTTGTCTCTGGCGTCTACCTCTTGATTTTTTGAGTCTCTACTGAATCATTCCCTTGCCTATTAAGCTCTCCCTCTTCCTAGAACTTCTTATTTCCTCTGGGTTTTTTGAAAATTCATCTCAATCCCTATGTTCTACCTTTTACTCATGTCCTGTCCTGCTTCCATCAAGTACCTTCCTCTGAGATTTCCACCCATTAACATTATATACAGCTTATACAGACAGATTTTTATATGTTCTCTTCCTCATTAGAAAATAAGCTTTTTGAGACTTGCGTGAACCGGTGCTAAGTGAAATGAGTAGAACTAAAAGAACTAAAAGTGCATAGCAACAAGATTATGTGATAATCATTTATGATGGACATGTCTCTTTTCAATAATTATTCAGGCCAATTCTAAAAGACTTATGATGGAGAGAGTGGTCTGCATCCAGAAAGAGGACTATGGGAACTGAATATGGATCACAACACAGTATTTTCACCTTTTTTGTTATTGTTTGCTTGCTTTTTTTCCCTTTCTTATTTTTGTCTCTTTTTGATCTGACTTTTTTTGTGCAGCAGGATAAATGTGGAAATATGTTTAGAAGAACTGTACATGGTTAACCTATATTGGATTACTTGCTGTCTAAGGAGAGTAGAGGAAGAAAGGGAGAAAAATTTGGAACACAAAGTTTTGCAAGGGTGAATGTTGAAAATTATCTTTGCATGTATTGTGAAAAGAAAAGTTATTATTTAAAAAGGGGGGGAGGCAGATAGATGGTGCAGTGGATAGAGTATCAGCCCTAAAGTCAGGAGGACCTGAGTTCAAATCTGTTCTCAGATACTTAACACCTTCTTTCTTAGCTGTGTGACCCTAGACAAGTCTCTTAATCCCAATTATTATGGGAGGAGGAGGAAGTTACTTGAGGTCAGGGAAAATGTATTGAAAATTTTCTTTGTATCCTTAGTATTTAGCATAGTGCTTCGTCCATGATAACTGATTCAAAAATACTTGGTCACTTTTATACTTCACTTTTATACATTTTAGTTTCCTTTCTACAATGAGAAGATAAAAATGTCTCTTCTATTTGATTCTCAAGGTTGTCAGCAGGATCAGTTGAGGAAAGAGCCTTGCAAAGTATAAAAGAACATAGAAATATAATTGACTAATTATGTTTTATGGAATGTCTCTTAACTGATATTTAATTTATGTTAACACAAAAGAAGCTTACATGACCATGCCTCTGAAGTTTTTCCCTCAGAGTAAGGGTAATCAGAGGAGAAAGTGACAGACAGACAGTCAGACAGAGAGGAGGGGAGAAAGAGGGACGGAAGGAGAAAGATGCATTTAGTCAGCACATAGAAATAATTTTTAGTTTTTATTATAAAAACTGATAAATGAGAATGAAATATATCAAAATTAAAAATCAATATCCTCATTAGGAGTATGAAGTACCACAGATTTTAAAACCAAATTTAGGGGAAGTAAGTATGTTATTTTTCTCATAATATTACTCTCAATGAGTAAAAAAAAGGAAAAAAAAAAAGAAAAAGAGTTGATGTAGAAATGAGTATATGAATGCCTTGTATCTGTACCACTTGCTATACATCTAAAGCTCTAAAGGACAGTAAAAAGACTGGTTTATTTTATTTTATGTTGGCTAGAAAACTCATCTCTATTACAAATTCCCCTTTTCCCCCATATCCTTTAGCATCCAACACAGCTAAGCAGAGTAGAAAATAGAAACCCAGAAGAGATTCCACAAAATGCAGAGTTGTAAAGTCCAATTGTAGCCTGTCTACTGCCATTTATTTGATTTATGCTAAAACACTTGAATATTTACAGATGTGGAAATGAGCCAGGTTTTCCTGAGGAATATGTATTAACCTCAATCATTTGGGGGAAGGTGCCTTTGGTCAAAAAATATATATATAGACAATTGCGTATAAGTGATACACATTTGTTTTCAATTTGGTGATAAAGAGGCATTCAGGAAATCATTCTAAAAAATTAATTCATGACAAATAATCTGAATAATTAATTTTTTGGTCTATTGTTTGGGGAATGCATATTAAGACATCTTAAGGACTACTACCTTATTACTAGATGGGGCCACTTAGAGGAAGGCAGTTACAATCCCCATGTGGGCCAATTAGGTTTCTTCTGTTCTGTGGCCAGAGGCTATAACCTTCATCTTAGACTGATCCTATGATTTGGTGGAAAGGATTACATTGATGAATGGGGAGGGATGGCAAGGAGAATGTTGTGGGACATTTAGGTTGGGGGATGAATGGGACAGAACAGAGAATATACTTACAAATAGCAAGGAATGGATAAGGACTTTGTGGGACAAAGCAGAAAGGGAAAGAGCACCGAGTAGGATTAAGGGAATCATTTGAGACACCATCTTACTTTTTCTTTTAAATCAAATACTGGATATAGTTAACTAAAACATGGACATTAGAGGTACATGGAGGCTTTGAACCTGAAGGTAATCAAGGCAAGCTGAGGGAAGAGCTCCATAATCAGCTCTAAAGAAATATTTTGGATGAACTCAAAGGAAAATTCTCTTTAAAACTATTTATTTTCCTTTTCAGAAAGAGCTACAAATCATGTGTTACATATAGTTTGAATCAAAACAACACAAAATGAAATGATGATATAATGAATATCCAGGGACTATGAATGACAGCAACAGCTTCATTTCTGTTATCTAATCATATGATTTGAGTCATTGCTAAATCCCTAAATTGTTTTATGTTATGTGAAAACAGTTACTTTTTGGAAGAAGTAGAAAGTACTATGAAGAAAAAGGAAGGCAGAAGAGAGACACATACCAGAAATACAGCCTGTTCCTAAATATTTCCAGCTCCCCCATACAACAGTGCCAAGAATTCTGTCATCAGTGAATCATTGTTGTAATACATGGACATTAGTAGCTTTTCTTGCTGCTGCTGCTGCTAGGCTTTTAATAAAAGGTTTACTGACCACTGACAGAGGTACTAAAAAGGACCTAAGAAATGTCATCCAGATCAATTCTGATGGACCTGTCCCTCTTCAACAATGAAATGAACCAAATCAGTTCCAATAGAGCAGTAATGAATTGAACCAGCTATATTCAGGGAAAGAACTCTGGGAGATGACTATCAACCACTACATAGAATTCCCAATCCCTCTATTTTTGTCTGCCTACATTTTTGATTTCCTTCACAGGCTAATTGTACACTGTTTCAAAGTCCGACTCTTTGTGTGCAGCAAAATAACTGTTAGGACATGTATACATATATTTTATTTAATTTATACTTTTTTATATATGTATATTTTACATATATACTTTTTAAATATACATATTTAACATGTATTGGTCAACCTGCCATCTGGGGGAAGGGGTGGAAGGAAGGAGGAGAAAAATTGGAACAAAAGGTTTTGCAATTGTCAATGCTGTAAAATTACCCATACATATAACTTGTAAATAAAAAGCTATAATAATTTTTAAAAAAGAATTTATTTAAAAAAAATGTCATCCACATAGCTCTGAAGAGAAACTTCTGCTAGACAAATTTCCAAGGGTTAGCTCCAGATAAAATTGTTCTCTATAAGGACCTCAATATTTTCATTTGTAAGATGGGTTTTTTTTTGGGTAGACAGTGGGGCTTCTCAAGTCTCTTTCAGTCTTAAATCTATGATCCTATGATCCAATATATGTCATTGACCATGTAATAATGGAAAGGGCACTGGTGTGTGTGGGTTAACGTTCACAACTATAAAGACTGCTTGCCTTGTTTATTGAGTAGATAGATGCTGGAAAGAAATATTTAAGAACTGAGCTCATATTATTATTCCTGTGGTATGGGCTGATTCTATATAGAAAGATTCTTATGTCCTTTACATGGGCATATCCTTTTACAAAAATGAAAGAGGAATAGATTGACATTCAAAGATATCAAAGACATTGATATTGTTGAACAAACTTTACTAGTATCAAAACCTTTTGAAGGTCAGTTTTCTTTGGCAATGCATATTTTTTATAAGTAATTTTCTTTTTTTTAATGTATAAGGGAAGGGGAGAAAAATTATATATAATCATGAATATGTATGTATGTTATGTATACATACATACATACAAAATATAAATTATTTGTATATGTGAATGTATATGTATATATGTAGGTACACATAAATATTTGTAACAAAAACAAAGGAAAAGTTCTCCAGGAATGACAAACCCCTTAAGTTTCCATGTTCTCTACAGAGATCTCACTTATTTCTTCTATCCAATACAATAAGCTTTACAATAGCAATAGACTAGTCCAGCTTTACAAAGACTAGCCCCAAAATTCTGTATCTTATTACTTTTATGATATCTAGCAGCTTTTGTAAAGAAAAGAAGCAGGTGCTATCCTTAGGGCTACTGGCCACAACTGTGACCTTCTTCTTGCACAACTCAATAATTCTGGTTTTCTTAATTGTTGGGGATAGTAGGTCACTCCACTACTCAATCATCTCCAATTGTTTCCTCTTGTCTCTGAGATAAAATATAAACCCTCATGTTTAGCTTTTAAAGTCTTACGCAATTTGTCCTATATTCACCTCTAATTTCATGCCATTCTATCTTTTCTAGCAGATTTCTCCTGTGATCCTCCCCACTTTCTAATCTCCAGTCTCATCATATTTTTTCTCATCATATGTTTTTTTCCCTGCTGCCTATAAACACATTCATTTCTTCCCCATTCTTAGTGAACAAACAAACAAAACTATAGTCGCTTATCTCCCCTCTTCTCAGTTTAACCCAAGCATGCTGCTTATAATAGATGGTTTCACAAATCTGTTCTAAATTCTCAAAATTCCATCAGCTCTAGTCTGTGGAATCTATTTGTTAGTACTCAAGAGCTGGATACGAAAAGTCATAACATGTGAACCTGATCCAGTATTCAATCAAATAATACTATTAGTTATTAAATATCTATAAAATAACAAATATCAGCTATGTCTGCTATATGTAGGTGCTATAAGGAATATAAGAAAATCTTTATTGAGCTTACAATCTACAGAGAAACAACATGTAGAAACGTGAAAAATCTACTGACAAATGAAAACATTTTATAAATGACAACAAGATGATGACTATGGTAAGTGACAAGCATATAAATACCACAGGAATTTTGGGGAGGAAAGTAGGGTTGTCAGATAAAACATCTTGTAGGCAGCAGGTTTTGAACCAGAAATTAGAGAATGACTAGAAGTTATAAAAATAGAGAGTTGGTGGAGAGCATTTCATTTCTTCCAAATTCTTTGATTTGGATCAGCAATGAATTACTCAGGAGAACAAAATCATTCTTAGACAGGGGCCATTCTGACTTTGCCTTAGGATGAGAAATTTAGGAGATGCTAAGAACACCATACCAAGGTGTGCTTTCCCTGGATTGATGATCTATCCTAGAAGTACTTCCTTCTTTCAAAGCAAGCTAGAGACATCATGCTTTCCCAGGATTTGTTTCTTCTATTGACTGCACCACAGGTAAGCCCATTACCTTTCTTCTCCCATTTTGCTTTAGGTACACAAACTGTTAAGGACCACTTTGTTGAAGGAAAAGTGGGTTTTTTTTTTATCATCTTCTTTTAGTAAAGGACCAAGAAAGGATATTCTAGTCTTTCCCTTTCCCAGTCATTAGCAAGTCTTGGGAGAGAGTCTTAAGAAAGTTGTAATTCATGGCATTAATTAAGTGGATCTTGAAATTTAGTTTTATCAGGACTTCTTAGGGCAACATAATCATGGAGATGGGCTCATCAAGAAGAAGGCAGGGAAATTATAAATAGCAGATACAAGAATTCAAGTAGCATAGCTGTTTCAGGATCTGTACTTCTCAGTAGCATCTGAGATCATTTTTGTATTATAAATAACACAATTATTTTTTACTAATAATAATGACTTTGAATCATAACCACAAGGGTAAATTATGTTCTATATATTCCAGATGTTAACTTGGCACAGTGTATAGACACATGTGCAAACACATTATCCATGGCTGCATGCAGCCCACCATGCCCTCAAGTATATCCTGAATTAGATTATTAATATATAATTGGAAAATATTTAACAAAATAAATAAAAATATAATGAAGCAGAAATAATAATAATATTTGGTTTTAAAGTCAATATGTATCATGCAGAGATTCTTATGTACAATTTAGTGGTCTTTGTTTCTGTTTCAGTTTGATATCTTTGGTATCTGGGAGTAAGACCTACGTTTAATTTTACCTGACAGTTATGATAGTATCACCATATGGTAAGCACTTAGCCTCTCAGGGACTGAGAAATTCTCTGAGACTATAAGTCCTATTCCATGTGAAGCATTTCCATGTGTGGGCATTTCCTACACTGATGAAACCAAAAATACGGATAAGAAAATAAAAAAGGTAAAGCAAGAAAACTCAACTGTTTAATGAGGCAGGGAAATATGTTTACATTACTGGAAACTTTGTTATAAAATGTTTAAGTTTTTTTTAAAGTTTTACTATTTAAAGAATTAAGTTCAATTACCTGAAAAATTCATTTACATTATCATCCATGTCCAGTGATGTAGGAATTTCCTTACTATGGTAACCACTTCTTTCTCTACCTTCAAAGACAAATCTGTGAGATTTGCCTTATCTTTGTCATTCCTTCTGCATTCAGCTATTATTCATATCTACTCTGATTATAACCACCTTCATGTAAATCCAGCATTATGTGCTTATAAACAATAGCCCTTCCAAGGTAGGGACCTTGTTTGATGAGTTTCCCAGATTGCCTGTTAATAATTATTTGTAAAGATTTATAAGATACATTTTCAAATTAATGGCTAATCTTTGTTACTTCAATTGCCACTGTACTTTGTTTTTTTTTTTTCTTTTTCTTTCTTTCTTTCTTTCTTTTTTTTTTTTTTTTTTTTTTTTTTTTTGGTAACATCTTTCATCTGCAGTAAATTATTTGGATATTAATGGGAAGGGTGAGTCAGATGCAATTTAGCATTATTGACTATGTCATTATACCTGCCAAGCCATTATGTTTATAGTACAGAAAGAGACTAAACAGAAAGGGGGAGAGGAAGAGATAAATGATGTATTAGGGCTGGATTAAATCACCTTCATAGTTTTTAATGAAGAAAAACAGCTTGAAACCTGCCAAACTAGTGGTCAGCTCCTTCCCCGAGGTTTCTCCTGCCGGGGTGAATGGTCTTGTTAACAGAATATTCCACAGCTGCACCAGCCAGGCAGAAGACATTGATGTCCTCTGGCATGATGTGGCAGGGGCCTTTGGTACATCCCTGACAGGCAGAGGCTTAGTTGTGATGAACTGATGGTCCTTGGCTCTCCAACCTCCCTTTCTGTGTCACAGCACTTTTCAGGAGTCCATGGGAGGTGTGGAAGATTAGGGGCATACAGGTTGAAATTCCTGACAGGGTCAGGTCCATGGGGAGCCAGAGGCCATAGCTTGTCATTGTGGTTTTGCAAATAAGGAACTATGAAACGCCCAATGTTCTCATTAGTAGCTTAGTATAACAGGAGTATTCAGCCCTACAGAGATATGAGCTTCAGCTCCTGTCATTCTCAGATGAGAGTGCTCATTTGTTTCATTGTGTTGGCCATTTTTGAAAGGTCACGATTTTTTCCCACACCATAATACCAACCTTGTTTTTATGCATTGGTGTCCTTGGATCTTCAAATATATTCCTGATTCATCAGAACTGTTGACATGGAGCTGGAGAAGAAACAGGGTAAGTCAGACAGGCAGGAGCAATTAGTCTGGGAGGCTGAACCAGAATGATTTTCTAAGAAACCTTCAGGATGCTTTTATGAAGTAGGCAATGTTTAGCCTCTGTTTGCTATTGCTCTCTGTTCTGTGCTCTATCTCTGATTCATAATGCTTTCCTGGATCATCATGTACCCACTAAATGTTTTTTTTTTTCTTGTTACCTTATCAGATTGCTTCCATTTTAAATTTACTTGATTATATTGAGAACAAATATAATTTTGTATTAAAAATTCCATTACATACTATGGTATAATAGCTTCAAGTGAAATTTCTCTCAACGAGATTAAATGTTAGTAGAAGACTGCTTTAGGTAGGCGTTTGGTTTCCATTGATAGATGGGGGGCATTTTTGGGGGCTTCAACTTTACTCTGCTTGATTATTCAATAAGCCTTTATCAAAAGCCTATTACCTTATTCTAGGTAATGGGATATAAAGACAAAACCCAGTTCTTGTTTCAAGTAGCTCAGAAGTCTACTGTGGGAAACAGCATGCAAAAAATTGTGTACAAACAAGTTATGTATAAGATAAGTTAAATATCAAGAGAGAAGACACTAGCATTAAGGGGGATTGACAAAGTGTTTCTGTAAAAAAAGGAGTTTTGACTGTGAGTTGAAGGATACAGGAGAGAGAGATGAGGAGGAAGAAAATTTCAGGCATGGGACAAAACTAGTAAAAATGTTGGGAGTAAGGAAATAGAATGTCTTAAGCAATGAATAATAAAGAGTGTCACTGGATTGTAAAGTATATGATGGAGAATTTAGTGCAAAAAAGACTTTAAAAAGTGGAAAGCTAAAATGGAGCCAGGTTATGAAGGACATTGAATTTCAAACAGAGGATTTTATGTTTGATCCTGGATGTGATCTGGAGGAGTGGGAGTGTTATTATCAGATTTGTATTTTTTAAGAAAATCACTTTGGCAGATGAATGGAAGATAAACTGGAGTGGTGAAAGATTTGAGATAAAAACACCAACCAGCAGGCTGTTGTAATAGTCCAGGTGTGAGAACATAAAGTCCTATACCAGTGTCATATCAGTAACAGATAGGAGAGATACAAGGAAAGTAAAATTGACAGAACTTAGCATCAGATTAGAATGAAGGAGAGAGGTTAAGGAAGAAACCTAACTTTTGGACTTGGGTGACTAAAAAGCATGGTTGGATGTGCAAAAATGTTTGTGGCAGCCCTTTTTGTAGAGGCAAGAAACTGGAAACTGAGTCTATGTCCATCAATTGGAGAATGGCTGAATAAGTTGTGGTATTTGAATGCTATGGAATACTGTTGTTCTGTAAAAAATGACCAACAGGATGATTTCAGAAAGGCCTGGAGAGACCTACATGAACTGATGCTGATGGAAATGAGCAGAACCAGGAGATCATTGTAGACAGCAACAACAAGACCATACGATGATCAATTCTGATAGACATGGCTCTCTTCAACAATGAGATGATTCAAACCAGTTCTACTTGTTCAATGAAGAGAGCCATCTACACCCAGAGAGAGAGGGCTGTAGGGACTGTGTGGACCACAATATAACATTTTCACTCTTTCTGTTCACGTTTGCTTGCATTTTCTTTTCTTTCTTAGTTTTTTTTTCCTTCTTGATCAAGTTTTTTAGTGCAGCAAGATAATTGTATAAATATGATGCATATATTGGATTTAACAAATATTTTAACATATTTAACATATATTGGACTACTTGCCATCTAAAGGGAGGAAGAAGGGGAATATTTGGAACAGAAAATTTTGCAAAGGTCAATATTGAAAAATTACCCATGCATATGTTTTGTAAATAGAAAGCTTTAATAAAATAAAAAATAAGCATGGTGGTATCCTCCACAGTAATAGAAAATGGGTTTGGCTAAGAGATATATAATTTGTTTAGTTTGGAACAAGTTAAGTTTAAAATATCAACAGGACATACAGTTTGAGGTATCTAGAGACACTTGGAGAGTCAAGACTGGAGGGTAGACAAAAACTTATTGACTAGGTAAGAAAATCTGAAATTCAGTATAAAAACTGTAATTTAAGTCATTAGAGCCAATGAAATCAGCAAAGTCATTTGAAGAGAGAAGAAAGTCCAGCATGGGGTTGACAGTATATCCATCAACATGCATGGCTTGGAAAAGGACTAATCAAAGGAGACTGAATAGGAGACTCAGTATAGAGTAATGGCAGGAAAACCTAGAGAGAAAAAAGTATAAAGATCATGAGCAGAGTCAAAAATTACAAATAGGTCAAGAAAGATGAAGATTGGGGGGAAAAAAAGAGCTATTAGATATGGCAATAAAAAGAGAACAGTTTCAGTTTAATGATAAGGTCAGAAGCCAGACTATAGTTAAAAAGTTAGTAAGAGGAAAGGAAATGGAGGCATAGAGTCTTCTGGTCCTGAGTGATACTATTTTGACCTTTGGCTGAGATTCATTGAAAATACTAGGTTAGTAATTATATTCCAAGCTAACTGGTTTTATGCAAAAGGACTCTAGAATTTTGGAGGGAGGGGTCATTGAAAGTACATGGCATGAAGATAATTGTATAAATATGTATACATATTTTGGATTTAATATATATTTTATGTATTTCAACATGTATTAGACTACCTGTCATCTAGGGAAGGAGGTGGGGGAAAGGAGGCAATAATTTGTAACAGAAGACTTTGCTAGGGTCATTGTTGAAAAATTACGCATGCATATGTTTTGTAAATAAAAAATTAATAAAAAAAGATTATCTTTTTAAAAAAGTACATGGCATGAAATGAGCTTAAAAATAAAACAGTATATTTTATTAGAAGGAATAAAAAAACTAAGACAAGGAGCTTTAATATTAGGCAGTAAGTTCATTTCTTGTAAAAATGATTCTAAAGCAATTATACATTCAATTCTTGGTTGACCAGATAGGTTTTACTTCATTCTGTGATCCTGGAGTACGTCCAAACCTTCATTAACCATGTTGTTATTCTGAGTTGTCTAATAGTAATAGAGACAATTAGTGTTGATCAAAACATATGTCCTTCCCTGACCCACTCATCATTATTTCTAGAATATACTTCATAGGCCTTTTGATTGTTTGTCAATTCAGAATTAGCCTTAGTTGTAGGAACAATGGACTGGACACATTGTTCAACTGCCAAATGTACCCTTGCCAAAAAGATTATTTTATGGAAACTCACACATTGAAAGCGCTCAAAAGGTGGTCAAAAAAAGTGAAACAAGGACACTCTCAAGGTCTCTTTAAGGAACTTTAGAATTAATTGTATGACATAGATGACACTGGCACAGGACTGCCCAGCATGGTGTGCTCTCCTCAGAAAAAGTGTTGTGCTCTATGAGCAAAGCAGAATTGAATTAGTTTAGAAGAAACTCGAGGTTACACAGTTAAAGAATCCACCTCAAATGTTCATAAGGGACCATTTGTGTCTCACCAGTGGCAGAGCATTCTGAGCTCATATTGATCTGATCAGCCACAGTCTGACACACTATAGTGATGTCATTTTGGTCCTTTTCAAGAACAAAGAACAATTAACTAAAGACATCATGTAGTAAAAGGTACAAAAATATATTTCCTGAATGCTTTTGGCAATCACAGAGTAGGGGGATGGAGAGAGCACAGTAGACTCATTCTTATCATTCATATTTGTGGAGTATCCAGACTACTGCTAAATTCTAGACTTGGGGAGACAATTCATATTGAAATTCCAAATTAAAGAGAATGTCAGAATTATAGGAATCATAATGATATAGTACAACTAGAAGAGAGTTTAGAGACCACTTAGTCTTTAACTCCCTCATTTAATAGATCAGGAAACTGAAACAGAAAAAGAGATTAAATGACTCACCCCTGAGCTCTCAGTTAATAAAAGGCAGATTTGGGATTTGGATTCTGGGCCTGTGACTTGAAGTAATGGGCAAAGAACTGAGCTTCAAGTCATAGGCTCAGTCCCTTCCCAAGTGATAAGTTCCTCCCCTATTTCCACATTACAGATGGGGAGGATAAAATCCAGCATAAAAATACAAGATTTAAGAGGCCATCGAGTGATATGTACCAGGACTTTTTAAACTTCTACTCATCACCCCTTTGTGCCCGAGAAATTTTTATTTGATTCTGGGTATATAGGTATATGAA
The DNA here is from genome assembly GCF_902635505.1 of Sarcophilus harrisii. Lineage (NCBI taxonomy): Eukaryota > Metazoa > Chordata > Mammalia > Dasyuromorphia > Dasyuridae > Sarcophilus > Sarcophilus harrisii. The sequence continues at coordinate 371,898,442 of NC_045426.1, read as the reverse complement.
ATATGAATATGTCAAAGATTTCCTGATAATAAATCATAAAGAAATGTATTTTAAAACAATTCTTTGGTATGTGTATAATTTTACCACTTATTAAAGAGAAAAACAAATTTGTATACTAATGAGATAGGTGTGCTTATTTACATAAAGAATTAAATCGTGGCAGAATATTTGATACCTTTTACTGTTGCCAAAATTTTTGTAACCCTCACATTCAGTTACAAGACTCCATGTGAGGGCTTAACCCACCGTTTAAGAAGCTTTGATATATACTACATACTTAAGAGGCATAGACTATAAAATCTCTAGGAGTCTTGGAAAGAGATCAAATGGACTGAGACCTGGTTACCAAATTTAAGTCTTACTAATATCAGGAAAATAGGTGATTAATATCTGGGAAAATGTAGGCAGTGATGAAAAAATAGAAAACAAACAGTTAACAAAGCAGCCATCTGAGTCATTCTTTATATCCTTAAATTTTTCATCCTGTTTTTTTCCACTTTTGGAGCAGAATTTTAAAAGCTCTAACAGGCTGAGAATCACAAACTCCAAATGTTCAACAAAATAAAGAAATGCAAAGACATGAAAACCAAATACAAACCACAGCTTTTCATTACCAGCAGTTTATCTGCTCCAGACTTTCTTTGTGAAGGTTTGTCACCATTGGAGACACAGAACCTGGGGATTTAGAACTGGAAGACACCTAAAATATCATTTAATCCAGCCACCTCATTTTATAGATAAGGAAAAGGAGATTCAGAGGAAGAAGGAACTTATCTGAACTGGGCATTTTCTTTCTTTTCAAAAGCTATCTGCTTGTTGGCACCTTTGTACTCCAGAGAAAGGTCACAACTCCCATGTAAGGGCCTGACTTGAGATACTTTGCACTTGAATACAGTAAAGAGATTTTCCCTTTCCCACCCGCACTCCCACCTCTCCCTTCAACCTCCCTTCTAATCACATCAACCTGTAGAGAGCAGCTCTTTATTCAGAGCTGCCTCGGAAAAAAAGGATGCTAGTTTTAGAAGTCTCCCTAGCTGGGAGGAAATGGGAAGAGGGAGCCTCCTTGAGACAGAATTCTCTTGGAGCTTAGCTTTGTTTTTATCTCCTCCAATTGAGTAAATCCTTTGTCAGTAAAAATCATTTGTTCCAGCTTCCTTGATTTCAAAACATTTAAATGTTTTAAAAGACCAGTCACTAGTCAGAGTCCTGCTTTGTTGTTATGCGATCACTATCAGCCTCAGAAAATGTGGAGAATGCCTTACATTTGAACTAATCTTGAATTTTTAAAGGAGTTATTTTATTGAACTTTTGCCACAACCTAGTTTTACTGTAAGGATTAGTATCATTCCCATTTTACAGATGAGGAAAGAGAAATTCAGTATTCTAATAATGAATTTCATGAATGCACAGATGTACTATAGATTCATGGGATTCTTAAAACTAAAAGAGACCCTGGGCTTACCTATCTTAACATTTTATAGCTAAGAAAATTGGGACTCACAGACTAATCTCAAGGTCAAGTAGCTGGTTAGTAATAGACCTAGGATTCAAACTCGCCTTCACTAATTTGTGGAAGAATGGGAAGTAGACTCTGGGGTGCTTGAACTTTCACCTCAGTGATTTTTTCTACTCATCCCTAAAAACAATATGAGCTTTTAGGGACCCTCTGGCTAATCAAGGTTAATGTAGTAATGTGTTTCAGAAGTGCAGCTGTTTTGGGTATCCTAATCTATTAGCTTTATTTTATTTTCTGCCTTATTCCACTCTGCTGTCCTGTTAGATCAGCCTTTAGGCAAATGCTCTTTCAACTCTAGTTCTTCTGAAGGAATATACTCATGTACACACACACACTCATTCACTCACTCACTCCTCAAGCTGTATCTCATCATTTGGGAATGGCTTTACTGCCCTTCCTCCTCCAAGACTTCATTACTACTTCACTGTGGGAACTCCAGATCCCCACTGTGGCATTCTGCTTAGTGTTTCATCTTCTGTGTTTTAGCAGCTTGACTTTCTCCAACCATGCTTATCCTCTTCTTGCCCCAGGATGTGGGATTCTCCTCCTGGGATGAAATGTCTACGGAATTTACAGCCTGAACCACTCATTTTGTTGGCAGACAGACTGCTTGACCCTGTTTAACTCAAAGTAGTGAATGGAACATTGGACTTGGTGTCAAAAGTTATAATTTACATTCACATAACTCTTTAGGTTTATGAGAAACTTTTCTCTCACCATTAAGGGATAGGTGATTTAAGTATTATTTTCTCCATTATATAGATGAGGAAATTGTGAATTAAAATGACTTTCTATTTTTCTATTCTTTGGTTGGAGAGGATAGGAGTGCACCCTAGGAATTCAACCCTGCATTTCTCACCTGGCTCTTCTTGTTAGAAATGAAAATTTCAGACTCAAATTTTTGGAGCGGAGGAAGATTTTATTTTTCAAAAAGTGGGAGTGATATCCCTTTAAGAGAGCACACAGGAGTTTACAGAAACTACAACCTGCACTTTTACTCCATATTCCCACCTCCTTTTTCCCTCCTCAGAATTTCCATTGGAGAAGACCCCATGATACTCCCACTACATATACTCCTTGATATGTTTCCATGTTCCCCACTCCCCTTGCCACATCATCATATGTTCAAGAATGGTAGATATCTGCAATATATTTAAAATTATTAAGAATGCTCAATTAAAAACTTAGCTTGCTTGAAGCATAATTTCAGCTCATTTTGTTGAGCCACAGTTCTCTTTTATTGTCCTGACACAGTTTCCCTAATTGTCCTGACTCAATTTGCCTAAATTATCCTGCCTTGGTTTCCCTGAATTGTTCTGCCTCAGTTCTTAATTGTTCTGGTCAATCCTGCAAAACCACCCCTTCCTCCTAATCATGATGATCCAGATAAGGATAAAAGACCTTCTCTCTTGGACATCATGACCCCAGCCCTTACCTACTTATCAGAATGCTTCTCCCTATCCCAGAATGTCTGGTGCCTCTCCCCATTCTGATAGAGTCCCCTTTCAGCTCTCAGCACTCTCACTCCATCCCTGCCTTAGTCTACTCCTGTATCTGAGCCACATATGTGTGTGTGTGTGTGTGTGTATATATATATGTCATTGAGAACTCACATTGTTGCTGGATTCTTGGATTCTTGGAGACTATAGTCTCAGCCCTGGGACCAAACCATGGATCCATTTGGTCCCAGTAAACTTTTCCCTTTCAAATAAAATATTAAAAAGTCTCTAATCTCTATTTTGCCTCAGTTTCTCCGGCATTATAATTTTTACTCAATCAGCATGGTTGACTTAAGGCATTCTTTAATCCTCTTCAGCCAGGATGTACTGACTGTAGCTTATATCACATTCTTTTCTACCATGGCAACAGAGAGAAAGGCTGTGAGACTCAAACATTTCAACTGTGGAAACAAAACCTTATAATTTTGCTTCTCATATCCTGAACTTCAGGATCTCCAGAAACTCATCACTGAAAACAGGAAAACTATTAACTCACACCTCTGTGTGATTTTAAATGCCCATACACCAAGCATTCTCCAGTTCCCCTTTTTTTTTTTTTTAATTTTTTTTTTAACATGTTGTACTCCCTCTTTAAATTGTGAGCTCCTTGAAGGTAGGACTGTGTTATGCCTTTCTTTTTATTCTTGGCATTTAGCACATAGTAGCCTGACTACTAGCTGCTTAATACATTTTTATTGACTGAACTTTTTCTTTCAACAGCATCCAAATGGCATGTAAGGTAAATAACTATTAATTAGACATCCCATTATATAAATGAAGGGACTGACATTCAGCAAAGTAAAGTGAATTTCTACTATATTACATTGCCTCTCTGACTTCAACTTTTCTTCCTTACTAGCAATGACTTTGCTGTTTCTTCACTATGTAATCCTGGACATGTTATTTTATCTCACTGATCCTTAGATTTCTCATCTCTAGATGGGAAGTCAAAAGTAGATGATCTTAAAGGTTTTTCCTATCTCTAACATTCTATGATTCTGTTGTGTCAGTCTGCAAACTCCATGAGAGCAGGAATCATGTCTTATGAAAAATTTGTAACAAGGGGCAGTTAGGTAGTGCAGTGGATAGAGCACTAGTCCTGAAGTCAGGCCGACCTGAATTCAAATCTGGTCTCAAACACTTAACACTGCCTGGCTATGTGACCCTGGGCCAGTCACTTAACCTCAATTGCCTCAGCAAAAAAAGAAAAATTTGTATCAAGCCCAGGGCTCTCCAAATAAATTATTTGTTGAAGCAATTAAAGACTGAGTTTAGCTTTTTCACTTGCTTCATCTAACAAGATAAGGTTGCTTGATAATAGTAAATGAATGTGTGTTGTACTTTTGTGTTTCCCACTGTGCCTAGCCTAGGGGTGAACACAAAACAGATGTTTTAAAAGGAATGAATTTAATATTCCACTAGCTTGCAAAGTTGGAGAGAGAAGCCCAAGGCTTTCAGGGTGAGCATCACACCAATAAACCTGTCACATAATGATAACCACATTGTCATGGGTGGGGAAACTGATTCTGCCACCTGCCAAACGATGGTCAGAACATGTAACCCAAGTCAGACACCAGCTGTGAATCGTGGTACTTGTTCCTAGGTTTTGCACTACTATAATTGTCAGCTCTGTTCAACTAAGAGTTTTCTTTTTGGTGACTATGCCTAGTGACCCAATTGGCTCTGGTTAATACACACACACACACACACACACACACACACAAAAGCATGTCTGTATGTATATGTGTGTGTATATATGTATATATGTGTATATCTACACATCTATGTATGTGTATATACCCATATATATTATGTGCAAAATATACTGTGTGCTAAGCATCTAATTACAAAGTTTTAGCATTGGATAGGAGAAAAGGTGCTGATTTTGGAATCAGAGATTATGGGTCTGAATCCCAGCTTTGCTTTTACTTATTCATATTGTTGAGGTTAAGAAGGGAGGATCCCAAAAGTCACAGACTGGTGTCCCAAGGTATCTCTAAAGAATTTCAGACTTGAGCCTATCTCCTAGTCAAGGGGGAAAATTTATTAAAAGCAATGTGACACCATTACTGAACAGACTGAATTCTGAGAGAATCCAGTAAAGAAAAAGAACCAAGGAGGGTCATGCTATCCAGCTTCTAGCATAGATAGGCTCATTTTTAAACTCAAGGTAGGAAGGAGTAATCTCAGGAAATAATGGTTCTGGGTGGATAAGATTATTATCTGATTATTACTGAGGAAATTACTAGTCAGCAGTGTATTGAGAAGAGGTCTTATTCACTGTTGTCACAGGAGTTTGATAGGTGGGAGTTTCCTGAGGCATGGAGCTATCTGGCTAAGCAATGGTCAGAGTCAGAGAGATTGAGTGTGCTCAGTTTCCTGAGACTCCAAAGCTAGAAGATTTACTGACTTATTGTCCCCCAAGATCAGGGGACCTCAAAAATCATATTACATCAATATGACTTTGAGAAAAATCTTCTTCCCTCATTGGGCTTGTTTCCCCTCTGTATAATGATGCATTTGTACTAGATGACTTCTAATATCCCTTTTAGGTGTAAGTATAATCCTATGATGTATGTGTATAAATATAAATATACATCTTATATATACCTCCACAATTTTTTTTTTCCTGGCTTTAATCATGGAGAGGACATATCCTCAGCTAGGGATTGAAATGCCATCTTGTTCTTAGTCTTTTCTATACAATGTTGAAAGCTTATAAACAGAATAATATAATGCCTTGGTTAACTTGAGATTTCTTGAGATTATCAAAACAATGTGATAAGTTACTTTGTCATGAAGGAAACTTCAAGCAAATTGTCTATGGCCTACAGTGGGAGGGGCATAAGCAAAGATGGTCACTTGGGAAGACTGCAGAGCACCAGGAAACATCTCTGAATACTTTATTTCAATTATTTCTTTCCCAAGCACAAAGTCTTTCTTACAATTAGAAGTGAGGCTAAAACATGCAATTCCTCAACCCTAACTTCTTTTCCTGGAGGGAACATAACAGGCATATATATATATATATATATACATTCACACTGAAGTGAAAATGAACACTATAAGCCCCTTTCCAGAGAACAGATTTTGATAAGCAGAAAGGATGAATGCATTTGATTCCTGAGGGTATAGAAGAGACCTTTACAGGGAAGAAGAAAGAGAACAGAATAAGCAGTCAATGGGTAATGAAAATAAATTTTGCTGCTTTTATTGTCTCCTGGAAACAGTATCAGCAAAGGCTCAGAGAGAGAATGTACAAAGTATGATTAAGGGAAAATAAGTTCAGGCATCTGACTATTATTTCTTCTTTTTAAACTTTTATATTAGATCTAGGCTAAAACATTTGTGTGCACTAAGTTAAGATTTAATTTTAAACTTTCATTATAAAAAATGTATTGGCTTACCACAAGATAAATATTTATGTCATAGAAAATTTTTTTTCTGAGATTACAATAATTGCATTTATTTTAAAAAATGAACTAAAAATGATTCTCATTGTTCATGCTTGTCTATTATGTGCTAAGATGTAGTATGTTGCTAATAAAAACAAAACCATCAAAACAACAAACAAAAATAAATTAAATCTGTATTATAATTAATATAGTTGAATTCCTAAGTGATCAGACTTCCCTTGCTTCTGGAGTCCTGCAATTGATGTACAATTTTATGATCTTTAGAGAATAGTCTGTGATATGAGAATACAAAGTGACTTCCTTCCTTAAGTTCACAATAGTAAAAGATGGGTCTAGAACTCACATTATCTTAATTCCAAAGCTGAATATCAATCCTCTTCACAACACTGTTTCTCCATACCTCATCTTATCTTATCTTAAATCTTGTCTTATATTCACTGTAACAGAGGATCAGAGGGAAGGTCAATTAATCTTTCTAGAAATACATCTTCCATGAGTTTACTATAGTTGTGATACATGGAGAAAACAGGAACTTACTGTGTGAAAGAGATTTCTCATTTAGACAACTTTTCCACTTTTCCCCCAAATACCTCTAGGATATGGAACATATTATACAATATGTATAGATCTTTGTGTTGTGATACTCTCAAAGTTCTTTTAGATGATACTTTTATGTATCTACAGAATCTCAGAATGGAAAGGAACCTCTGAAATAATCTAGCACAATCCACATCTTTAAAAAAAAAAAAATCCCTCTATAATATCCTTTAAAATTTCAACTGAGGGGAAAACCATGACTTTCTGGGGGATGGTTCAGATCACTAGGAAATTCTCTCCTTATTGCCCCTTCCCTCATATCAAACTGAAACCTGCCTCTTTCCAACTGCTGTTGTTTGCTTCTAGTTATGCTATTTGATACTGTCAAGAATAAATATAGTCTGTTTTCCAAATGATACTGATACTAAAACTGCTTTCATGACGTCCTTAATCTTCTCTTTTGCAAACTAAACATATCCAATTTCCCCAAACATTCCTAATAGTATTTGGTCTACACTCTCTTTTCTATCCAGACTTCCTCTAGGTATATTCCAACTTGTCAAAATTTTAATGTAACAACTTCCCTAGGCTCTCCCACAGAAGTTTTTGTATGTTTAAGATGGAATAGAAACTAGAAGAGAGATAGTATAATTGTCATTTTGGACTGGAGGGACTATATGAGGTACCAGAAAAAAGGAATAAAGCAATTTCTTTTTTGAGTGATTCATCTGTCATATGTGAGAGACATTGAAGGACATTTTGAGAGAACTAAACTTAATTTATTCTATTGGAAAGATATGCTCTGAAGAAGATATCCTGAACAGAACTCTTCAAAGATTTTGACTGCCATCTTGAGAGATTATAGTAGAAATTTGCAGCTGATGATTAGTGATGACTCCATTGATTCTCACAGTTGATACATTATTGAAATTAATTTTAAATATTTAAATTTTAAATATTTCTTTGTATTGTTTGTTGCACTCAGCTTCTGTATTTGTTATCATGGATATTTTCATCTTTAGAAAGAAAGAGATAAGGGAAAACTGGTATTTCTTATCTGTTTTTAAATTGAGGAAGGGGTTCAGAGATAACTGAGTAATAAATGAGAGATAAATAATCATTGGAAAACTATAGAGAAAGAAGATTCACTACATGACTGGAGAAGTTCAACTTGTGGGTATATTACACAGTCAGGGATAAATAAACATGAAGTGTGAAGAAATATATGAATGAACAATTAAAGTATGTTTTCCCTTACAAAATTCCAAGTTGTCTAGAATACTTGGACCCATTTATAGGTTCATCAAAATATATTGGCTTATCCATTTTCTCACAACCCTTCTAACATTATCTTTATAGTCCTTTGAAAAATTTACTCAATATTAAATGAAACTTCAAAGAATTTTTAAAATTGCATTTCTATTATTAATTTGGTACATTTTTCATTTGGTCTTGATAGTTTGTGTAAATTCTTTTAAATGTGGTTCATTTTAATATGGCATATTTAAACAAAATATGTTTAAATATGGTATGGTTTATGTATAATTCATTAAATATGGTTTGAGGAGAAATGAGAGAACATGTCAATAATTGTGAGCAGCAAGGAAGATTTCCTAGTAGAAGATGTACCTGAACTGAGCCTTAAAGGAAAGTAAATATTCCAAGGAGTAGAGCTATGTAAGAAGTGTATTATTAGCTGAAAGGACATTTTGTGCTAATTCTTGGAGGCAGGAGATTATGTCAAATTCAGGAAAAAGCTAATCAGTCATCTAGGTTGCCTAGAAATGAATTGTGAATAGAGTGGAATAAATTTAAAACATAAGGTTGAGAAGTTAATATATACCTGGATTGTAGAGCTGGTGAAATATTTGGCTGGGTATTTTGTTTTTTCTCTTTGAAGATATAGGGAGCTACTGAAAGTTTTTGAGAGGAAAGTGATTAGCTGAAGGTAAAAGGGTTAGGGAGAAGGAAGAATGTAGGACAATTAAATTTTCAAATATGGGAAAATCTATGGGTTATATAAATTGATAAGTGTAATACTATACTATCAGGAATCTTGAACAAAGTGTGAGTTTGTGGGGGATGATTTTGAATTTGGTTTAGGACATTTTGTGTTTGAGATGTTTATGGGATATCTAGGCGAAGTTTTCCAGAAAACAGTTGGTGATTCTGGCATAGAAATCTGATGAATAATTACAACTGAGTGGCCAGACCTGGGAGTCATTTTCATAAGGATTATAATTTACCTCATGAGAATAGATGAAAATGCAAAAAGATAAAGAATAGTGGAAAAAGAAAAGAGGACACTAATCCTCTTTGGAAATACACAAAATTGTAAATAAGGGGTAAGATTGGTAATAATATAGCAAAGGAGATTAAAAAGGAAGAATCTACTAGGAGAGAGAAGTAAGAGAAAAACTTCATGGAAGTATAAGGAAAAGTAAATGAGAGGAAGGGATGGTCAACAGTGTCAAAAGCAGCAAAAATGTGGAGAGTGAGGAATGAGAAAAAAAATAACAATAATTAATTAAGAGATATGGAAACATATGTTTCTGACATATATATATATATGTCAGAGTTGGAAGGGAGGCTATCAAGTTCAAACTTTGCCATATAATAATCTTCAGCAAATATAATAGTATCATTAATAATTTTTAAGAAAGCATTTTCTATCTCATAGAGCTAGAAACCAGACTGGAAAAAGTTGAAAAGTGAGTCTATAATAAATGTGATGAAAAGGTTATAAAAAAACTATATTTAAAAGAAGGAACTATCAAACTATCAAACTCATATGAAAAATGGACTGGATCAATAAAACTTAAAAATTATTAAAAAAAAGATTTAAGGGTTTCATCTTCTATTGAGCAAACTGTCCACAAAAAGAACAGAATTGGAAATAGTCAACATAAGAAGGATTATGGGGAAAATAGGTATACCAATGTACTTTGATGGGTCTGTAAATGGGTCTAAATATTCTGGACAATAAAAATAAAAGAATTTTACCCCCATCTTCATTCCCCATCTCATATACATACACATGTATATAAATAAAGATTTAGATAAATATATAGATACATTTTATATATATATACATATACACACATATATGTGTGCATGTATATAATGTATCTGTATATCTATATATATATATCTCAAAGAAGATCAAAAACATAAATGTCTACTCTATGCAAAAGTGTTCATAACTACTTTCTATGTCAGCAAAACAAAGTAAAGGCCCATCAATTGAAATATAGTAAATCAAATGGTGGCATATAAATGTAATTATTATTGAAGAAACAATAAACATGAAAGGAGAAATATGGGAGTATAATATATAATACATGATTGCCATAAAGTAAATATACCAGTACTAATATAGCAATAAACTCTTATTAATGACAATAACTAAACTTAGTTTTAGAGTATGGATGATGTAACATACTTCTCTCCTGGTCACAGAATAGTGAGGCCCTACAGGGGTAGAACATTGAATAAATGAATATTCCTATGTAAACTCCTCCTTTTTTGTGTTTTGCTAAATAGTTTTTCCTTGCTACAAATGGGTGTTAATGTAAATATGGGATTATATTGGGAAATGACTGTAACATGAAAGTGAAAAGACAACAGGTTTTCAAAAAGAAAATGAACATTTTTTTGTACTTTTGCTATTTATTATTTCATTTTTTCTACATTATTAAAGGCTAAGAAGCTAATTAAGTGTTTTTCTCATTTTATATGTTTTTATATTTGTTTGATAGTAAATGGAAATAGTGATATGAAATTATAGCTTAAGGGTATTGATTTTAGTTTAAGATAATTTAAGTCCTAAGGCCACTTCAGCAGTTGGACAGGAACCATTAGCTATGTGGAGATGGAAGATAAGAGAGAAGTAATGATCTAAAGAATAAATTGTTTTTAATCTAGCTGTTGTTCTTTGATTAGTAATAAATTTATTGCACCTTTCTGGGGTTCAGTTTTCTCAAAGGTAGAGTGAAGAAGTTTGAACTAAATGATCTCTAAATTATCTTCTAACACTAACATTCTAGGATTCTCACACAGCTGGGAATACAAGTTCTGGAAAAGAAAATGAAGATCTTAAGTGCACAGATGGTATTTTCATGACTAATATTGATTAAAGATAAGGTACTTTAGAAGAGAATAGTTATGAACAGTTCACAGATGGTTTACAAGGTGGTTTCAAAGAATGAGATCTCTGTATACAAGTTTCAGATAGTGAAATGACAACATAAGAATTATGAACATGAAGAATATATTTCTCTGGAAACTTGTGAATTTGGCCAAAAGTGCTTTAAAGCAAAAGTAGAAGAAAAGAGATTTTTTTCATACATCTACTAAGTCAAGTATCATAAACAAAGAATAACTTGTATAACATGGGAAAGAAAATAGCAGTGGGGTATGCTGAGAAATTCATAGGAAGAAATATCTAGGATGACATTCTCTTAACTGTTTTTTGCATCAGTTTTTCATCTGTAAAATGAGTTGGAGAAGGAAAAAGCAAACAATTCCAGTACCTTTGCCAAAAAGCCCCAAAGAGTGTCAGAAATAGAAACAACTGAACAACAACAATAGCTGAGGAAAGAGACTCATACCTCTGGATATGTACAAATATTGACTAGATTGTGCATAATAAATAAAACTAAGTATTTTAAAACAAAAAGAAAAATATGACTTTATAGATTAAAGTGAGACTTAGTGACACATGATTATAGCATAGCAACAAAAGAAGATACAGTATTCCATTAAGTGCTGTAATCTTCCCCTCTTTATCCCTCTCCTTTAGAGTTGAATTAGGAGCCCAATATAAGAACACAGATATCCTAGAAAATACTTCATCTGCAGTATAATATGTATCAGAGAGAGATTGTTTTTAGGTAATTTTTAATAATCATTCCCAAATACATATAAATTAATTAAAAACAAACAAACAAACAAACAAACAACTGGGTTCAAGTTTGTCCTGGGCATAGGATCCTTCTTGAGTGAAATCAAAAGATGAAAAAAAACTTCAGGAATTCTAGTTCCCTCACCTTGCTCAATATGCAATTTGTAGTGGATCTTTATGAAATTAGAATTCAACAGCAGCCTTTTCAGAATGTCTCTTTAATTATGGCTTTAAAAAACTCTAATTTGATAAACTTTCGTAAACTGCCTGTGATGTGCTAAATATGTGTTATGCTAGACATTAGGGATAGAAACAGAATGACATAGTTCCTATTCTTGAGGAGCTCAGATATAGATAGATTATATGTGGATAAAAAAATTATAAGATAATTTGGAAAGGAGGAACACTAGTAAAGGGGGAATAGTCTTCTTCCCATAGCTGGCAGAGTGGGGTTTCAAAGGAGGTGAAGAACTTTAAGAGACTGAGATAAGGAATGAATAAATTCAGAATTGAAAAGGCACAGTGATAAAAACAGAATTTAGGCCTATTTGGTGAGAATGTAGAGTACTTGCAAAGCAGTATTATGTATTGAAAGGTAGGCTGGAGACAGACTAGGTGGGGTTTTAAATGCTGGAACAAAGTTTGTATTTTATTCTAAAGACTACAGGAAACCACTGGAACTTCTTGAGCAGGGTTACTCTTCTGCTTTAGGAACATGATTTTGGATGGGTTAGAGTGGATAGAACCTAAAGGTAAATTCTATTATATAAAATGAGTTCTCTGTTAATCAGCAAAGGATTAAGAAAATATTCTATTCCTGCATGTATACATATAATGTAATTTGTTTAGTTCATTTTCTAATTGTCATAAGTAATTCTTTTGTACAATAAAATGGGTTGCTAGAAATGGTTTTGTGTTGAGTTCTTTCTCTCTGGGCATGTACCTAGTAGTGGCATTGATGATCAAACTGTATACTTAGTTTAATTATTGTAAGGCATTATTAAAGTAAAGTAAAAATCTAATAATGAGCATATATTAATAGCTCAATATGTGCCAGCTGCTATGAACCAATCTCCTCTTTCAAGGAATTTACATTCTAAAGGGAAAGAATATATGTATGTATACACATGTTATATATGCAGATACACACATATATGTAGTCATCTAGTTATACATATATACACACATATTATAAACAGAGTAAATAAAAATGAATAATCTTCCTTGTAAGGTAGCTCAGAAATCATCTACTATATTGACATAGGAATTCTCTCTATGATAACTGATTCACTGAACCCTTGCCTGAAGACCTCTATATGGGAAATTCACTACCTATTAAAGCAATCCATTCTAATTTTAGACATCTAAATTTATTAATAATGAATCTCTTCTAAATCAAGCCAAAATATTTCTCTCTTCATATTTCACTGATTGTTCTAATTCACTACAGCCACCTCCCCAAGCCCATCAACTTTGCAGCAAAGTACACCATGAAAAGTTGAAAGTATACATTGTAAACTTGAGTAAAATCATGGGAAGTCCATATTATATGATTTTTAAGAGGCATTCTGTCTCTACTTTGAAAGAGTGTGTTACTAAAAATTTAGAAATGAACAACTCTAGCTTATGTGTTAAATAAACATTTAACTTTTCAAATTTAGAAGCTGTTCTTCAACATTTCTATGAATCAATGTTACTAAATACTGTTCCTCCATTACACTGAAGGGGAACTTTTTAACTTTTTTGCTTCCAAATTGCATACTATCCTTCTCAGTTTTGGATATGTTTTATTTGAAAATTGATTTTCAATTGTCCATTGTAAGATGAAAGAAGAAACATGGTTTAAAATTATATGTAACTTTTACTAAGGTATCAAGGACTTCAAACACTGTAAATGTTCAATAAATATCTGTTGATTATTTGATAGGTTAGCTAATTAACAACATACAAAATAATGCTTACCATAGATCCAAACTTCTGGTTCTTATATAAAATGTTATTGAATTCTAGAGGTGATGTGATTACTTCTGAAACATAGAGGATTGACAAGTATATGGGGATGAAGAGAGGATGTGGAAGACAATACATAATGTATATACCAAGGAATTTGATAAAGGTTTTCTACAGGATCATCTGAGTGGGATACTGAATCTAGGAAAGTTTTTTGTTTTGTTTTCCTTTTTTGGAAACATATTAGTTTAAAAACCTCACAAGCATAAATGATTCAGAAGAGGTCATGACACATCCTGCTCTGGTATTTCAAAACTTGAGTCTGGGAGTGGTGGAGGTGGAGAAACACCTGCAGCTACATCCATCACAAGACCAAAGCTTTGGGAAAGCAAAGGGAACTAAACAACTAGTCTGATCCTCAATATTCGTGTTCTTTTACTGACTCATCTATCTCCCACTAACAAACTGCTGTTCTTCAACTAGTTTTCCTATTTGTCTCAACCCTTTGTATTTCAACTCTATAGATTAACTAGTATTAACGAGATCTGTGTTTGATTGATAGTTGTTCATCTCCCAATTCAGCCTCTACTTCAAGCCAAGTGTTTCTCTTCTAGGACCAGGTGCTAGCCTAAACATTTATATTGACTTTGGCTAAGGTAGGGATCTTAGAATCCCAAAGAGGGAATGGGGGAAGGGGGGATGTAGATGCTTCTCTTTTACTAAGAAAAGGTAACTAAGGTAAAAGAAATTAGCAAGCTACATGACTATTTTCTCATCTTTACCAAATCCTATATGAGAATGATTTATGCATGCATCTTAATAAAAAACAAAGAAGGCAATAGACAAATTATCACAATTTTCTATAGCATTTCACTTTTTTTTACTAACATACTTATCTGATGTATACAGAAATTACACAATACATCTATTGATACACACATGTGCAAATATGTATATATGTACACACCTATATATACATATATATGTATATACATATATATTATATATACATAATAGATATATATACATGCATACACATACACATTGACATTAGAGAAAGTGCCAGGGAATTTCATACAATACTGAAATGTTCTTTTGGAAACTAAATCAGGTTCTAAGAAAAAAGAAACATCTATCAGAAGTTCCACAACAGTAGATAATTAAGTACCAGGAGGAAGAACTGCTTTGCCTCCTCTTAAATTTCACCACTACTTGCCTATGAGCCTATATTGGGGCTGTTGTGTAGCTAGACTCTAAGCATCCTGGTGCTTTCTCTAGGCATGGAGCTCTCTGCTTTGAATTTTGCTACTAATTCAAGCCATGGTGCTCATAAGTTTCTGTATGCTTGCTATATCTTCTATGGAGGTTTTATATAGACATGTGCTAAAATAACAAAATAATCAATGGATAAGTTAGCAGCTCCATAGATTCAGGCTCAGAGATTGGCTCTGCTCTGTTCAACACAGTTTAGATGCTGGCATGAATGGAAATGCTTACCCAATTTCTAGATAGGGGACAAAGAATGGTCTTGATTTGAAATCAGAGAATATGGGTTAAAATGCTGATTCTGACACTTGTCCATGTGACCTGACATCAGTCACCTCTTTTCTTTGGGCCTCTGGTCCTTCCTAACTATAACAAAAGCATGGGTTATTTTGGCCACTAAGGTTTATTCCAGCTTTAAATCTATCTTTCTGTGACTGTATCTAAATCAAGAGGACAACTAATATATTGAAAGAGACTGAACCAGCCTTGTAGTTTTTGAAAAGCTAGAAAAATGGTCCAAATATAATAAGGTATGTTTAATATAATTCCATGTAAAGGCCAACACACAGGTTAAACAAATTGCTGCACAAATGTAACTTGGAGAATATGTACCTAAATAATCTTTTATGTGGAAAAAGGAATTTTCAGGGATTAAAAATTCAGTATGATTTGAGTCAGCACAGACATATGACAGACAGCAAAAGTGAATACACATGTAAGGTAGATTTTAAAAAATATCATAATGGTGATGCATCTAAGTGGCACACTAGACGGAAGACTAAGGTTGCAGTCATGAAAACCCAGATTCAAAGCAAGCCTCAGACATGTAATAGCCATGTGGTCCTAGGCAATTTAATAAACTTTCTGTCTAAACTTCCCCAAATGAACCTAATGGAGCACTGACCTTCCGAAGTAGTTATAAAAATAAAATGAGATAATTAAAAATGAAGTTTTTTAAAAAAAAGTAAAGTAAGTAAAGCACTTTGCAAACCTTAAAGTACTATATAAATCTAGTTGTTGTAATCAGCATAATCATCAAAGAGATAGTCCCATTCCACTTTGCTGTGATGGCTGAATCATATCTAGAGCATTATATCAATTGCTAGATACAACTTTTTACTTGACATGAACCAACTGCACTTTTTTAGGGTGAGGAAAGCAAGCTTATGAGAGGACTTACAGTTATACAGTAGAAAAGGTTGGAGGAAATTGGGGTGTTCTGTTTTGAGGAAAGAAGACTTGGGGGTCAGGGAGAATGATAGCTGTCTTCAAGTATTTGAAGGATTGTCATGTGGAAAGATTGGACTTGTTTTGCTTAGCCCCAAAGGGCAGAATCAGGAACAATGAATGGCTTGAGGTTGTAGAAGAATAGATTTTGACTCACTATCAGGAAAACTTCCTAATAATTAGAACTGTCATAATCTATCTCTTTGTCTGTCTTTCTTGCTCATATTTTCCTGAGTGATGATGGAGCCCAGATGTTTTACAGTGCCCTATTTTGGCCCCTTTCCTGCCTGCACTGACAGGTAATAAACAAGAAAAACATACTGCCTCTCAGGGACCATTGTCAACTTTGCTCCTGCCCAGCCCAAATTTGAGAGGTTTTGTTCTTCTTGGCATCATTCAGTCCTTAATAGCTGATAGATTTCTGTTTTCTCCCTTGAAACACAGTGTGATAGATAGAATTACCCAGATTTCCACAGGGACCACAGGGAAATATTATAGAAAAGGACTAGGCTTCAAGAAGAAGAAGCATGATTTGTCATTACTAAAGCCAGTCTGATGTATGTGTATACAATCATATAAACAAGGTAATATCAGGAAGGCCTTCTGCCCCCCAAAATATATTTCCCCCCAACTTTATGATGCCTGATATTCCTTTGACAAGACAACAAAGCCTGCCATCCCGTATTTAAAGTGCAACTTTCTCTGAAAGTAGTAAAGCATCTAAACTAAGGGGCAAAGGATAAGATCATGCTTTATCCTGAAAGCAAATTTTGATATCAGGAGTAGAATTGATGCTATCAGAACTTTATGGGAGGGCACAGGAAATCTGAGAGCACTGTAAAGACAAGGTCAAATTTCAGGTGACATCAAGCCAGGAAGAACATTTGCCCTAAGAGTTGTGTTTCACATCTGGTGGCAGCCTGAGAATCAAGTATAATTGCTTTTTCTTTGACCCTCCCCTTTGCCTTACTCCTTTATTTGATGAGACCCCAAAGTTTTGGGGGTTATGGACCTGTCTTTACTTTTCTATTACTGCTATCAATTCTTGTTTGGATGGGATGGAATAACTCCTTCTTTCCCTTTAGGTGATCCAGAGACATAAATACAATTTTTCTTTAGTTAGCTGAATTTCATAACATAGACTTCATAATACCAGGTTATGTTCATACCACTGCCAGGCATCATAGATAGGTTTGTTTATAAGTATTTGAGGAAAAGATGAACTATATCCAGCTATTAGACCCAGATGATTCCTGAAGAAAAAGTGAGGCTGGTGACCTTGCATAGCCCTCCCACCCTCAAATCCAATCCATTTTCATGTCATAGAAGACAAGCATCAACAAGGAAAAGAAAGTAAACCACAAGTTTGCTGACTACAATTATTCATTTCTAGGACAAAGTAATTTTATCCTAAAATCACTCTATTTTAGATACAGAAATGGACCACAGTAATTGTGTTAAATAACTCTCTATTCTGGCAAACACACTGTCCCACTGTCTAGCCACAGAGAAGTCTCTCCTACCTAAGCCTATTGCTTTCCTAGCTTTGCTGAGGTCCAATTTATAGCTTTCTCTTTCCATTCAAATTTGGTGTTCTTCCTACTAAAGTTTGCAAGGTCTCATCTAAATTAATAGAATGGTAGTTCCTCACTTCCTCCTTCTACAACAGCTGCTCATCAAGCAAACAACATCCAGTCAAACTTGCATGCCATTCTCACAAATGTCAATGCATATTTCTTTATAACTTCCAAAGAGAAGGTTGTAGCTATATTGTGAAAACAAAGATAGTTTTGTAGGTTTTTTTTATTTGTGAGTGTGTGTGTGTGTGTGCGTGTGTGTGTATTTTTGATATGTTTCTAAATCAATTATTTTTCTGTCCTTTTTCTATTCTTTGTTCTTCTTCTTTCCCTTAAAGAACAATACATACTATATACATACAATATGTACATATTGTGCATACATATAATATATACATACAATAGTATATTATATATATAATTTTGTATATATATACAATGTATATGTATGTATAATATATACAATATTGTATATATATCTATATACCTACAATAGCACTATATATATATAGTACTACATACAATATATAAATTGTAGCTATTTTTTCTTTTCCTTTCTTTTCTTTTTCTTCTTATTCCTTCTTTCTCTCTTTTATATCTCATTCTTTCTCTCCTTCCTTATTCTCCTTGTCTTTCTTTTCCTATTTTCCTTTTTTCTTTTCCCTTTCATATTTCTTCCTCCCTCTTCATTCTTTTTTTCCTTCTTCCCTTCCTGTGGCTAATGAATCTGGAGATACTTAATACAGAGAAGAATCAAGGAATGAACTAATGGCTATTTTCTACTACTGGAAGCCAGGGAAACTACATAAAGATCTCCAAGCTGTATAAGATGTAGTATGGCACAATAACTAAAGTTCCTTAGAATTCTAAGATTTTATAATTCTCTGGGTAGAGTCAACTTCATATACACAAGGGAAGTGAACATGTGAGCATATCTATGTCTCAGCATCTGGACAAATAGGAGAGAATATATTTCACTTAAAAAACCAGAAAGTCAAATCTGCATGTTATTCTTCAGGGACTTATTAATCCTTGTCATTTTTGTGGTGTTTGTCTCTCAGTTCTCTTAATCAGTTTAAATTATAGAATCATAAATTAAATAATGCAATCTGCCTTAATCATCATCAAGTTCAATGGCTTTATTTTAAAGATGTATGAACTGAAGTTCAGGTAGAGTTATGAATCCAAGATCACACCAGATAATTGATAAGCAATTGTGGTATAATGTGTGTAATTAGCACTAGAAGGCTAGCTTTCCCAGACTCTAGGAAATAGGTGAATAATAAGGATAACTCGTACTGGATGATTGGTAGTGAAAAGAACAAACATTTAAGCTCTAAAATAAATTCTAAGAAAGGAACAAGGAAGTTTCTACTCTGTTTCTTTGTAGGGCCAGGCCTCTTTTAAGCATGTACAACTATTCA
Source organism: Sarcophilus harrisii (assembly GCF_902635505.1). Classification (NCBI taxonomy): domain Eukaryota; kingdom Metazoa; phylum Chordata; class Mammalia; order Dasyuromorphia; family Dasyuridae; genus Sarcophilus; species Sarcophilus harrisii. The sequence continues at coordinate 371,879,127 of NC_045426.1, read as the reverse complement.
GAGTGATCAGCCAATAAAATATATTTAATGGACTCTTGTGGTGTTGATGATGACCTATGTAGTGTGTGTGTGTGTGTGTGTGTTTAAACTTATTTTTAATATTTGTTTCTTTTTCTTAGTTTGAGTTCTAAATTCTCTTCCTCCTTCTAGTCCCTCCCCCAACCATTGAGAAGGCAAACAATCTGATATGTTATGAATGTGGGCATGCAAAACGTATTTCCAAGTTAGCCTTGCAAAAAAAACAAAACAAAACAAAAAGAGCAAGATATATAAAACTTTATTAAGTGCAGATTGAAACATATATATATACATATATATATGTTTCAATCTGCTCTTAAGAGTTCATCAGTTTTCTCTCTGCAGGTAGATAGCATATTTTTACAGGTCCTTTGGAAATGTCTTGTATCAGTGCATTAAACAGAGTAGCCATGTCTTTCATAATTAATCACTGTTAGAATATTGCTGTTGCTGTGTATAATGTTCTCCTGATTATTCTCATTTTACTTTATATCAATTTATGTAAGTCTTCCTAGATTTTTCTGAAACTCATTTCTTATAGCATAATAACATTTGATCATAATCATGTATGTAGTGTGCTTTCAATCCCTAATTAACTATAATCTCTTCATTGATCATATCTATTTCATAATTGAATAGTGACCAACCAGTCTCTGCTTGAATACTTCTCAAAACATGTTCTGTTTAATTTGGGGACATCTTTGTTAGAAAATTCTCTGTGTTTTTGTCAAGTAGAGATCATTTTCTCTCAGGATTTCACCAACTGGGTCCAAGTCCTGAACTGTAAAAAAAAAAAATTCCATGTCATAATCATTCAAATATTAGTGTAGCCAATTACTCCTTTGAAAGTAGAACTGGCCTGTAAGCTCTCTCCCTGTGACGTAATAGAAAATAAGTGAGTGAGTGGACCACAGAGAGAAGGGAAATGGTATTAGAAGTACACACTATTCTCAATGAGTCTCCTATTTGAGGTAAAATCTTGAGCAAAGAGAGTTCAAGGAGAAAGTTCATTCTTTCAGTCTTTTTTTTATATATAAGTTGGAGAAGAAAATGACAAATCATTCTAATATCTTTACTAAGAAAATTCCAAATGGGCTTAGGAAGAATCAGACACAATGAGAACCTCACCCAGGCTCATGCATGAGTTAATTAAAAAAAAAATGTACTCATAAACATAAAAAATTATAAAACATTACATAGAATTCAACAATAAAATGCATGTCACTAAAGAAACAACCACTTCTGCACTATCATCTTTATAGATTAGACAGGTCTAATTCTCATGAGACCAGTTAATTGTTATATATTTAAGTTGACATACAAATTCACATTAGCCCTTTTTGAATCTCTACCAAAATTGTGGATTTTCAGCTTTCCTCTGAGCATCAATTTTCTCAGCAGCTCTTTGCTGACTTAATTTTAGCTTCCTCGAGATTCTATTTCAATGTAGCAGTTTCCTTTTGAGTACCCTTTAACAATTCAATGATATGTAACAGACTACTGTTACATTTTCTTTTAAACATGAGCTTTTGCTTTATTTTATTTTCGAACTTATTTCTCAGTTAAAAATCTCACAGTTAAGCACTTGTATTTCATTATTGGGTTCTCCAAGTTTATTTGTTTTTTTCCCGAAAAACTTTGCTATCTTGTGCAAAAATGGGTGGTTCTGTGTATGAGTGTATATGCTTTGCTCTTTATTTAGATTCCATCAGTTATTTCTTTGAAGATAGATAGCATTTTAAATCATAAATCCTTCAGAATTGTCTTGAGTTATTTTATTGGCCAAAAAAGCTTGTTAACTGTATATATTGTTCTGCTTGTTCTGCTCGTTTCATTTTTTATCAGTTAAATAATATAATTATTTATCATTTTATCATTACTCTCATATACCACATCACATACCATGTATACACATACCACAATCATATATTTGCACATGCAGTTTGGCCCAACTAGATTATGTGTGTCCAAATGGATCTGTTTACATGTATCTTGAAGGGAACCAAAAATCTCTAGGGTCTCTTACCCTCAATCATCTTCAAGGGAGATTTTTATTCCTATCAGGAGGAAATGCAGAAGGTTAGGACCAAAAGCAGACCACTATTCTCTTCTCAGAGAGAAAGGGTACCAGATTAGAATTATCTGATCCCTCAAAGAGCTATTTCTATTATTTTTCTTATATCTATTAATAAACCTGTTCTTAACTAAATGGTTTTAATCTTACTTCTAGCATGATATAGCAAGGAACAATATTCTTAGAGATATAAATTAAAATTTTAAAATTCTAAGAATTATCCTATATTAGAGCTGGAAAACACAGATCATTATTAAGTAGACCAAATCCAATCTATTACATCTGACATACTGAATCAAAAATTACATTTAGAAAAAAGGGGATGGGACTGGGGCAGAGCCAAGATGCTAGAGAGAAACCAGGAAGTTGCCTGAGCTCTCCCCAGTTTCCCTGAAAAACAATAATAAATCAAGTCTCTAAACAGATTCTAGAGAGACACAACTTGTAAAGATAGAGTGAAACAATTTTCCAGCTTTAGATCACTTAGAAGAACTTCAAGAAAGTTCTGTCTCATTTGTCCCAGTGCAATGCAGCAGGAAGCTCTTAGTCACAGTACAAACCAGTAGCAGAAGCCCTTTGGTCCTGACTCAGATGACCAGTAGCCCTGCAGGGCAGCTGTGAGGTCGCCCACCACATTACAAAAGGCAAATTTCAAGCCCCAAAGCCCAAGCACAACAGTCCAGGCCAAATCATTGCAATGGAAAAGCTGCCAGCACCACTTCCTTGATATCATGGTCCTCTTCAAGAATGAAGGGCAAATAGCAACAACAACAATCACCTCATCCTTAGAAAAGCTTATCCCTAAAAAAAGTGCCATTCTGAGAGAATGCTTCACTTTTGGTACTCCTATCTCATCAATACTCTGAGTAGCTTCTGCCCCTCTGATTAGGGGACCTGAAAGTAGAGCAAAGAACTCCCCAAATTTCCATTTAAAGAGGTGCTCAGGTCAGTCAACTCTTCATTTTCCTCCAGTTGCTTTCTTTGAACTTGACTCCTCCATGCCCCAATAATCAGGTACTTTGGTTCTCTGTGCTTCCCTTTTCTGTCCTTTTCACCTTCCTTCTTTGTGTTGTCTTCTCTCCTTAAATTGAAAACTCACAGAGGGTAAGAGATGTCTTTTTTTTCTTTCCTATTTGTATGGCCAGTACTTAGCACAATATTTGCATATTGTGGGTATCTAATAAGTGTTTAGTGACTGGCTGCTTATAAGGAAAATCAGGGAAGCCACAAATCACCCATTAGCACTTTAGCAAACAATGAACGGGGCCAAGAGATCTGAGAGTTCTGGATTAGGTGAGTTTTTATAGTAGTAAAACCAGGGGAATAAATAGGTCTAGAAGAGAAATTCTTAGCTTCTTTTCTTCTGCATTGGGGTCATAGACACCCCGCCTTCCTTGCCATTAGGACAGGGAGAATTGAGTCAAGAAAAACCATGGAACTGCAATCACCTTTACATACCATTGTGTTATAAACTCCAAGTGCATTATCTTGATCTTTATTAGGATAAAAATTCCCCTTTTGTTTGAGTATTGTCCCTGACCTTGCTTTCTCCTGCCCTCATCCTTCTCATGTTGACCCCTATTCTGTCAGGATTAAGTTATGATTCTTTCCTGGAATTATAGTTTGTCCACCCACCCAGTGTCCTTGCCCCCTTATCTGCTTTTATTTCCCCTATAAGATTGTATACTCAAGTTATATATTCTGTTTGCAAAGCTTAGTTAGCTAAAACTCTATATAAATTCCCTGCCTTGGTTTATCTGTGCTGAATGCTTTGGTCATGAGTCCCATTTGCTTGACTAGCCAAACTCTCCACATTAAAGATTAAAAACCAATCTTTGTCTTGCCTCAGTTTCTCTGGTATTACACTTTAAAAAAATTATAGACCTCTAATAGTTCAGTGAAACTTTTCAAAATAACATATAGCATGTATATAATAAAATACAAAGAAAACCAGTTATATTGAAATATAGTTATAAAAATATGAAAAAAACAAAAAACAAAATATGAAAAAATAAAACAAGTTGCTGGAGTCCATCTTAAAAACTTTGGTCTAAAGCATGGGGCACTGATTTATATTTATTGACAATCTGATTTTACTTGCACGACAAGATGTGGGGCTATTTACAATCTTGGAGTATTCTTTTCCTATGCCTAATTAACAGAGCTTGGTATTTTGCCATCAGCTAAACAGTTTATTCAGGGCAACTTCAATTTTTCTCTTTCAAAACTGGTTTCATTGCATGAGAAAAACATAAGGATTAAGAGATGCACATGGAGTCAATCCTTTCAAGATTTAGTATGAATTGTGCACTTATTAAAGTCTTCATTCTCATCATATTTTCTTAAATAAAATCTCTCTCCTCCAAGAGTCTTACTCCCTCTACTCTAACTTCTTGTCTCAGCAGAGACTCAGGAACTTTATCATTCAAGAATTTTCATACCCAGATAATTCTATCTACCACCATGATTTCTCTGACATCAGTGTTAAAGATATATTCTGATACTTCCAAAATAGGCCAGGGAAAAACTCATAGTTATAGGCAGCTGTGGTCCACATGCACACCTGCTTCATCTTTTATTGTATTTCTCAAAAATAGAGCAGTTGCAAGGAACTATAGATTTAGACAAGACAGAGAATATAAGCATTGAAGGGTAGAATGTCATTAATTTGCCCCAAAGAAGAGATTATATAAGAACTCTAGAGCAGAGAATTCAGCAAATGTGAATTACAACTTTGTTTTAGATGGATCTTGCTCCCCAAACCCTAAATAAGATGAACAAAAAAGTAGAATTACATAAAAGGAAGATCAGGGGCCTAGGACCCTGGAGAATATGACCCATATTGTTTTAAAAAATATTTTGTTTTGTATTCATGAATAACTTGCTTTATGTGAAAGATTAAACTAGATCTATCTTTTGAAATCTCTTAAATTTTATGGGGCTATGAAGTTTTTGCCTCTAAATCCGCCAAAGTATAGTTTTCTTATAATCTAGCTATTCTCAGCTTTTTTTAGTTGATATGATGATGCATTTTAGTTTCATTGTCTTTATTCTCTATCGGACTAGATTTGTTTCTATTGTAATATGTACAGGTTTTTCAAAGCACAGAATTCCAGAATTTTTAGAATTTGAAAGGACCTCCAAGGTTGTCTAATTTAAATAATACAGTGTCAAAAATATGCACATTACAATATACTTTACAAACAGTTATTCAGCCTCTATTTGAAGATTTAAAGTAAATGGGGAACACACTATTTTTGAGAAAACTCACTCCACTTTTATATAGAATTAATTAATAGGGAATTTTTCCTGACATTAAGATTAAATTAATCTCTTTGAAACTTTTAACTGTTGATTTTGTTTCTATCTCATGAAGCCAAACAGAAAAAAATCTAATAGCTTTCCCACAGAGCTACTTAAAGACAGCCATTATATTTTCCCTAAGTCCTATCATCTTGGGGCTAATTATCCCCATTTCCCTCAACCTGTTCTTGTTAGGCCAGATCTTCAAGCCCTTTCTCATTCTAGTTATCCTTCTCTGGTTATTTTCTAGTTGACCAATATGTTTCCTAAACTGAGATGCTCAGAAATGAACACAATACACTAGCTGCAATACAACAATGGAATACAAGGAACTTCCATTATTACTTAAACCATGCTTCTCTTATTGAAATTGGATACATTAGTTTTATTATTTTTTTATTTTGGCTTTAAATATACAAGATAATATAGACTCATACTGAAACTGTAGTTTCAGATTTTTTTCAGATAAAATGGTGTCTGAATATAAATCCTTAATCTCTTGTTTTTGTAAAGTTTATTTGTTTAACTTAAACCTTATGAAATTTCATCTTAGTTTCATTGTGATTTTTCAAGCTGTGAAAATATCCAAATTAACTACAAAGGACATATAAAGGAAGATGCTATTCAGAGAAAGAATAAGAGATGCATTTTTAATATACACACATACATTTGTATGTGTGTGTGTGTGTGTGTGTGTGTGTGTGAAGAGGGAAGCAAAAAAAGGGGGGAAAAGTTACATATAACAATTATATGTTAAAAAGGAATAACAAGTTATACACAATACATTTGCAGTTTCATATACAATATCTTTTATTTTTCTATTCTATTATGTTGTAGAAATACTTTTGTTATTTTTTTAAGTTTAGAATAAAATTTTTAAAAAAAGATTTTTTTTTGACCAAAATCTAAATTGTATGCTTCTTTTTCTTTTCCTCCCCTTACCCCCACCCTGCCCATTGATTCTATTCTCAATAATCTTTCCAGGCTAAGACCAAGCCCTCACCTCCTCCATGAAGTCTTTCTTGACTTCCTCCACTCAAAATGTTAGTTCTCTTTCATTGATCTTTCTTATGATGCACATTCTGTATCAAATTGACCTGATTATATGCCATTCTCTCATCCTTAAGGTATACTCATCTTGCCCACAGACAAGAATGAAAGATCTTTGAGAGAAAGGGCCATGTTTGTACCCTATCTTTCTTTTGTATCCCTTTATGTGACTTATTCAAGGCTGGAATTTAGAAGAAAGTCATGAAATGCTTGCTGCCTTCAAATAAGTAAAATATCCTTTCCCAGAGTCATTCTATGTATGACTCATTCACAAGAGTCAGTGGAACAAATGATTTTTCTACCCTTATGACACATACTGGATTGCACAAACAAGGACATACTCTGTTACCTCCTGAAAATAAAGGAATCATCTTGCCTCACAAGTCTCATTCTTCAATGCCCAGAGTAACCATAAAGTTTTATATATATCTGGACAGTGGAAAGGAAGGCCCAGCACATCTTTTTGCACCAAATGCAATTTGTTCAATGATTCAAGGAGTGTGGGACAGAATTCTTCCAAAGTGAGAAACATCTGAAGCCTAGAACGAATCAGTCTGCAAGCAGAAATATAACATGATTAGAGTGTGAATAGAATGAAAAGTAACCTCTCTTAGACAGGGATGACAAAAAGAAATCACTCTCATGATCTCAGAATCCCATTAAGGAGAGAATAAATGCACTCAGGGAAAGTGTAGAGAGAGTGATTTTCTCAGAGTCTTAAAGAATAAGGAAGATTACCTGTTATATTTATATAGAACATTCTATCAGGTGAATACACCATACTGGAAATCTCCCCTTGCTTATTCTACTAGTGTGATGAACAATTAGGCCAAATAAGAAAGAAAGACTAGAAGGGTTTTATTCTTACTCAAGTGCCCAAGTCTCTCTGTAAATACCTTAGGATTCTCTTGAGGTTAATCAAAGCAGAGTAGAGAGGGATTGGTGAGTATATATTGAAATAGTCCACCATGTGTAGATTTAGAAGTCATAGAATGAGAGATTTAGAGCTGGAAACACTATAGAAGTCATTTAATCCAAGTTCCTTATTTAGAGAAGACAGAAATGAGGTTCACAGAAGTTAGATGGTTTGTTTAAGGGGACACAGTTCTAAGTGACAGTCATGTTTGAAACAAAGCTTTTCTGACAAAGTTGCCCAACCTTTCCACTATGCTCCATGGGCCTGCCTATCATATCTTATCTTATCTATCTATCTATCTATCTATGTTCTATTATAGGTATCTTACTTGGCTAAACCTTATATTTTAAGATCTTTTCTGAAGACTTAAAATTCTAATTATTAAGGACTTAATTAATTTAAATGTATGGGGATTTGAGTACAAGGTGTATAAGACAATGCTTAAGTATTTTTGTTAAAAGAGTTTTGTTTTTATTTATTTTCCTCCCAGTTTGGGAGAGGGAATGGTTGAAAACATAAAACAAAACAAAACAAATGCTTGCTAATTGATTTTTTTTAATATGAAGGGTAAAAGAACTATCAGTTATTTAAACATTCATGTAAATTAATTTGATCAGAATACTCTTTCCAAATTTAGTGGAGATGCAATCATGCTGAATAAATGGGAGTTTTATTGAGGAGGGGGAATAACATAAAAAAGGGGAATAGTTGGATAAGTATGAGATTTATTGGGGAGCTGTAGGTGGTCAGAAAACAATCATGAAATCTCTGTTCTGGGAGTACAATAGAAAAGGAGATATTAGAAGGAAGTAAAGAGAGGTGCTGAAAAGAAAATAGTAGGCTAATTTTTACCAACATTGCAAAAACTAATTAGTGGCGACCTATACCAAAATTCATGTGAGGAGTTGGTGAGTGAATGCTATGCCACAGAGAGATGGCAAATGAGCTGATGATGTCAAATTTGATAAACAATTTAAATTTTCAAAGAGTAAACCTAGTTTGTTTTTTTAATCAATTGAAAATAGAGACATATTTTGTTTTCTTTATTCAAAGAAATTGTAACTGGAATTTGACCTAAATAATATTTGGATTGAAAGAAGATATTGGTAATTTAGGTTTGCAGATCTTGAGGAAACAATTAGTAGTTCCAAAACATGGATTATAATGGAAATAACTAAGTTTTGAAATTCACTGAAACCCTACTCTGCCTGTCATTGATCCTAGATCAGCAACAACCATAGCAATATTGTTAGAGAAGATACTTGCATTAGTCAGGATCAATAGTACTTTAATTAACAGTATTGTATTCTTAGCACTGGCAGGTATACTAAAGTCATTATGATTTCCCTAGTTGTAGAAACTCCCCCAAGACAAAGTACTCCAGTAGCTTTGACTATCATCTTATTTAAACTTGCTTAGCATATCCTACAGTGTTGTTCTGATTTTGCTACCAAGAAGAGCTGATCAGAAGCGATGGGGGTTGCGAAGAACAGTGGATCTTTAAATGCCTTTAAGACAAAGTTAAATATATATGTAGTACTACTGAATTAAGTCCATGGGTGATAAATAATTTTCTCCCCAGGAAATTTAAATGACATATATTATTCATTTTACCAAATATTGGGGAATCTCATTTAAAATCATGAAATTTTACAGCTATAAAACAGAAAAATAAGATTATTGGATTTTTTTTTGTAGTTATTTTCAGTTGTTTTTTACTTTGTGACTACATTTGTCTTTTCTCAGCAAAGACACAGCAAAGACACCCAGCAAAGTAATTTGCCATTTTCTTTTCCAGCTCATTTTACAGATGAGGAAACTCAGTCAAATAAAATTAAATAAAGACTTTCCTAGGGTTATAAGCTAGCAAGTATCTGAATTGAAATTTGAACTCATGTAGATGGGTTTTCCTGATAAAATAAGCAGAAGCTTTCTATTGAGGAATTAACATATATCACCAGTATCTAGTGAACCCCAGTGAGCCAAGCAGTCACAAGTAGATACACACCTATTGCAAGATGTCTGGCAAGACATATCCAGTCCCAGACACAAAAGAATTCATTTTCCCATACAGCATCTGAGATATGTCAGATCACAGACAGAAAGAAACTTTTCTTAGACAGTGCCAGTGCGCAAAAAATCTTATCGGAGATTGTCTGATTTTCCTATTTTTCTCCTTCTTGCTGTCCATCTCCATAAAAAATAAAAATTAAAAAAAATCACAAAGCCTATCTTCATTTTGCTGTGGTGCTTCTTCCTTTATTGAAGGCCCACTTGACAGCTCTACCTCATTAAATGCCTTTACTTGACTGGGAGAGTATCTAAGCTTGAATTCTTTCAGAGACAAAATTGCAACACCCTTGTACCCAAATACTGATTGTGGGCTTGACACTCTATCCACTGTGCCACCTTGCTGCTCAGAAATATCATTATGAGAATGGAACACAAAAGTATGTTGGGATGACATATACCTCCAAATGTAAATTTTTAAAAATTACCTGTACTAATATGGTCCTTAAACTTATATATACGATATATATAACAACTCTCTGAGATGAATGCTGTTAATGTCTCCAGTTATTGAGAACTTTCATTGTGTCAGTGACTACTAGTAATTAACTCATAAGTTAGTGATTCAAAAAGAAGTGATTCATCTAAAATCACAGAAAGATTTAGTGACATCTGTCTTAAGGATGCAGAAAGCACTTGGTCAAATTAACTTTGACTCTAAGGAATTAGCATATTGGAATTAGATAGACTTTAGAGACATCTGGTCCAAACTCCTTCACCCCCTCTGCCCCATCTGTGTATGTGTGTGTGCGTGTGTGTGTGTGTGTGTGTTAGTTAAATTAGGAGTTCAAAGAGATTGTGGCATTTCTGGCAGACACATAGGTAGTAAATTATAGAATGGGACAAAATAATCAAATAGTTGTCTTCCTGGTAATTTCACTATTTAATTGAGACATAAACTTTACCTCATGAAGTCTAGATTTAGAGTTTAAAAGGGATTGTTGAAGTTCTGTTGTAATGCTGGAGAATCTGAGGCAAGATAGAGATTAGAGGTTTTTAATATTTTATTAGAGGGAGAATTTGGACTGGGGGCAAAACAGGATCCATGTTGACCCCTAGCCGGCTGGATCGGAATCTTGTCTCAAGGCATCCAACCTAGAGCAAGGGATTCCAGAGACTCTTATAGGGCTCCAGTGATGAGAGAAACAAAGGCAAAGGGGAGGGGTAGAGCACTGGTGAATGGAAAGTTCTAGGAAAGGACCATAAATTCAGTTCTGACAGGTTGGGGGTAAAGAAGGATCATAAATTCTGTTACATTGGGAAGAGGCTAGCAGCCATTAAGTCTGCTTCAGAGGGTCCCATCTAGGTATCTGAGATAAGCCATCTTCCATTTTATGACTCTTTGGAATCAGAGCTCCCAGCCCTAATTATCTCAGTCCTATGGCCAGGAAAGGGGGTTGCCACCAGGAAGATCGAGGCAGAACAATTCATGGAAACTGAAGCAGAACAATTCAAGAAACTGAGGCATAACAATGTTGTATAACTCACTTTATAGATGAGAAAGATCAAGCTTCTAAGATGTTACTCAAGGCTAGTCAAATAGGACCTGGTAGAGCTTACATTTGAACCCACCTGGTTGGGTACCAAATTCTGGGTTCTATTTAGCTAAGTTCCTAAGAGTTTAAGTTCTTCTTTTAGTCAATTTAAGGGGAAAAGAAGTATATTGAAAACTTTGGTTACTTAATTGTATCATTATTTTTCTTTTTATTTACCAAACAATCTTCAGTGAATAAACAATCACAACATACAAGGACAAAAGTTGGGTTATAATCAAATGGGATTAGAAACATGAGAATGTTTTGAAAACTGGAAAACATTATAAGGAAAAGAATTATCATTACTACTATTGATATTGTTTATTTTGGATATTATTATTTTAAATTACCTGGGTACTATTTTTAGGAGGTATTCCAGACATATTCTAGACTCTAGCCAAGGAGATGATAATCTGTATCAACTCAATTCAATTCTATAAATATTCATTAAGCAATAATTGTGTGGGGAGAACTTGGTTGGTTGTTGTCCTTTGTTCTCAAAGAGGATCAAAATGATATCACTATGTCAAGTTATGGTGTGTCTGACTGTAGTAGATCAGATTGATATGAACTTGGATGCTTTGCCATGGGTCAGACTATGAACATTTGAAGTGGACTCTAATTTTGTGTATACCACATTTCTTCCAAGCTAATGAATTCTGTTTTGCCCATAGAGCACAGCACCTTCTTTGATGAGGGCACATAATACTGGATGGTCCTGTGCTAGTGTCTCCCATGTCATACAATTTTTAAGAAAGACCTTGAAAGTGTCTTTGTATCGCTTTTTCTTACCACCTTGTGAGTGTTTGTCCTGTGTGGGTTCTCCATAAAATAATTGTTTTGGCAAATGTACATTTGGATTCAATTAATATGGCCAGCCTAATGGAGATATGCTCTCTGCAGTAGTGTTTGAATGATTGGCAGTTTAGTTCAAGAAAGGACCTCAGTGTCTGGTATCTTATTCTGTCAGGTGATCTTCAGAATCTTCCTAAGACAATTCAAATGGAAGTGAGTGAGTTTCCTGGCATGGTGCTAGTATACTGTTCAGTTTTCACATGCTAAATATATAGTGGAATTGGGGACATGGTTTAGGGAGTTAAGAAAAAGCCAAGCTCTTGTCCTCAGGGAGCTCACAATTCCAATGAGGAAACAGTCCAGTGTATTACAGGACTGCAGCATTCTTATTCATCTAATAAATTATTTTGCCATCATAAATATAGGGATTCTATATTGTGTTAGTGGCTTTTGCCAAATACTCCAGAACATACTATATTCCTGAGTAATTAATTTTACAGGAAGCAGCAATTTTACCTTGCTAGTTTCCTATTTTTATTGCCTGTTTATTGCTTCTTTTTGGATGTAATAAAGAAAGGGAAACTCACCAACCTATGAGGTACATCTGGTGTGGGAAACATTATCTATAAAAGGAATCTGATTAAGCATTTTTTTTGAGAGAAATATTGGCCATTTGTGTCTCTTAATGTATTTATCACAAAATTTGTTTTAATAATAAAATTAGAAAGGTAATTGTGTAGTAGAGCTGAGACAAAAGCTACTAACTACTCTATTGCTTGTAAAATAAGAACATTGGACTGAGAGCTCTATTTCTGACCAATTATTAGTAGTTTATTTAGGGCAACCAATTTAATTTGGGGCAAATGTGAAAGAAGTGAAACATTATCATTATTAAAAAAGTAATCTCATACTGTTGCTAAAACTCATTCTTTATCAGTTAAGCCAGTCAGTAAGCATTTGTTAAGCATTTAATATATTCCAGACACTGTACTAAGTTCTGAGGATACAAAGAAAGGCAAAAGACAGTCTTTGTTCTCTAGGAGTTCATGATTTAGTGATTGTGATTAAATGAGGAAAGCTTGCAAAGCTCTGGGAAAGTACCACTTTTAGCTTCTCTTAATGATTCTGTCACTGAGTAGACATGACCACAAAGTTTTGTCATTTATCCTTTATTCACAAATAGAAACAATGCCTAATTTAAATAAATTATGTGAGTGATATTCAGTTGGATAAAATTTATGTTTACCACATGATCATGGTGCTTCTAATCCTAGATTTTCACTGATAATGTCAGCAAGGTGATAGAGGGATATATTTGGCCTCAATGTCAGTCTCAAAGGCAGTGCTATTTCTCTATTATTTAGTTTGCCTTAGTAAGCCATGGCAAATATCTAAACTGATCTAAACTATTTTAAGATCTAAAATAGTTTTAACCTATACAAACAATTAGGATAAGAATAATGGGTTCATTTTTTTTTTAATTTAATAGCCTTTTATTTACAGGATATATACATGGGTAACTTTACAGCATTAACAATTGCCAAACCTCTTGTTCCAATTTTTCACCTCTTACCCCCCCCCACCCCCTCCCCTAGATGGCAGGATGACCAGTAGATGTTAAATATATTAAAATATAACTTAGATACACAATAAGTATACATGACCAAAACAATGGGTTCTTATAAATTTTTGTGTAACAAAAATATCATAGCCCCAAATGATTGTATTCGTGATGTGGCTTTTGTTATTATTATTATTGTTATTTTTTAAATAATCCTCAAATTCCTAAATATTTAAGAAACATTTAGGGCTGATCTATTTAACCTATATTATCCTTTTCTGTTCCAGTTTCCCTGATGCTTTTCTTGTCTTTTTACTGTTCAACTGAAGCATAAGCTTTGGATCCTGGAGTCACAGATTTAGAGCTTAGAAGTGATCTCTGAGGTCATCTTATACAACCCTTTCATTTTATGGATGAAGAAACTCAGGCTTCCAACATGTTAAGAGACTAGTTCAAGGTTATCTAGATAGTACCTGGAAGAATTCAGATCTGAACTCTGGCGGTTGGGAACCAAATTCAGAGTTCCTTTTTTTATTGATGATGAGAAGGAAATTACTCATTAGTTTTAGCACCAATTTTTATTTGCCTCAATTTGTGAAATTTATTTCATTTTTTACTAGTACCCTAACTACTTATCCACTTTGTATTGTGTTATTTAGCAGTAAAAGAACTGTGAAACCAGCCCCTCATTTTAGTCTTTTCTCAATAAAGAGTTTAAACTAGGTAGAAGTAATGAATAATATTTTCCCTCTCTCTTCTCTTTTCTTTAAACCTGGGTGTAATGCTGGAGAAACTGAACAAGACAGAGATTAGAGACCAATTTAATAGTTTATTAAATGGAGAGATATACTGGGACTAAATGGATCTTGGTCCCAGGGCTGGACAAGACTATCATCTCAAAGAGTCCAACACTTAAGTATCAGAGGGCAAGCTTTTTATAGGATAACAAGAACAATGACATAATGGGGGAGGTACCTGGATGGGGATAACCTAATGGGGGGCGGGGGAAGGGATGACACAATGGAGGGAGGTTACTGATATTCTAATGACATCTAAAATGGATAAACCTTTATCCTGTCAAACATTAAGAAGGAATGTCTATAACCTAAAGATATAAAACCTTTTTCTCATCAACCATTTAAGAGGCAATGATTATAGCCTGGAATTTTGGGGTAGAGCAACTGAGTTAGACCTTTATCTCATCAAACATTAAGAGGGAAAAGTTATAACCTGAGCCAGAATAACTAAATTGGACAATGGGGAAACTAGGTCAGGATATCAAAAGGGAACTTTGGCACAACATGAGCAGAATTAAAAATCCAGATTTATTTTTTTTATGGTTATTTCTCTAAAATTTACTAGAATATTACTTTCCTGGTCAAATAATATAATGCTGAAATTTGAAAGCTTTAATGGAAAAACTCCTATAATTGACCCTATAATTTTAATTTTAATTTTTTCATCAATTCTTAAGTCAAATTTTTATTAATAACTTTTAATTTTACCTAAATAACATTTCTAGATTTTGCCTTCATTTTCACCTAGTGATGTCTTGCCTTGTTTAAAAACAAAAGAAAACAAAACAAAACAAAAAAAAACCTCCCAAGACTGATAATTTATGCAACATTCTCAACCCCATAATGATACACCTCTTCAAGGAAAGTGGGACAGTATATTATTTTTTCCTCCAACATCAAGATTTCTCATTGCACTTACTAGTGTTCAGAACTATGGACAAGTTGTTGGACTTGGAATTCAAGAAGACAGTGGCATGTATCCAATTATGGACACTTGTTAGCATTGTGGCCCTGAGAAATTCACTTAGCCTCATTGAAACTAAGTTTCTTTCTCTCTTTTTTTATTTTATTGACACATTTTGTTGTTATACATTACCCATGAGAATTTTCTCATATCAAATTAAAACAATTAAGTAAAACTAACAGTACAATGATATTTCATACCAGTAGCCTTCCCAAATTCTCCATTAAAAATAAAAAGTTGTTTTAAATAATAGAAATTGATTTTCTCTGCCTCCCTTCCCATGCTCCATTAGAAAAATAAAATAAAAATCATTTTCTTGTAATAAACATGCATTGTCAAAAACAAATTTCCTTCTTGGCTATATACAAATAAATACGTACATGTGTGGATATATATGTGTGTGTGTATATATATATGTATATATATATATATATATATATATATACTCATGTGAGGGTGTATGTGTATGATTTTGTACTTTAAATCCATCTTCTCTCTGATAAGAGGTGGATAGCATACATCGTCATCCATCCTTTTGAATTATGAATAGTCATTTCTTTGATCATAATCCTTACAACTTTCAGTTGTTTGTCTTTATAGCTTTGATGTTATTTTATAAATGATTCTCCCCATCTGTTCACTTTATTCTTCAACTTTAAAATTATTACAAATTTTTCATTTTTATGTCTATATTACATAGTATAAATCATTTTCCTTATTCTGCTTAATTCATTATATAACTGTTCATACAAATGTTTGCATTTCTTTGAGGTAATCTATCTATTTCTTCATTAATTGTAGCACAATAGTATTCTCTTCATATTTAATTTATTCAATCATTCCTCAAATGTTGGACTTCTCTTTAATTTTGTTTTTTGTTGACTACAAAAAGGGCTGCTATAATTATTTTTACATATAGGAACTTTTCCCTCTTTCTTGGATTCTCTTTGGGTATAGGCCTAATAGTGGTATAATTAGGTCAGAGAGCATATATAATTTTGTTCATCTGTAAAATGACAATAATAATGGTACCTAACTTCATTAGATTGTTGTGAGTGTTCAGTGAAAACATAGATGTCATACCCTTTGCAAAGTACTACACAAAGGATAGCTAAGATGATACCTCTGTTTCTTCATTTTATAGATGAGACAGTTGGACTAGATGATCTACTAGCCCTATGCCTACAATTCTATAATTATGATGGTGACATAATTTAACATTTCTTCTTTTTAAATAAAAAAGTAGAATATATTAAACCTTTCATTAAGCTCACAGCAGTCATTCACATTCAGAATACCACTTAGTAATTATTGAACTGTCATTTGGTTAGATTTAAGGGGAAAAAAAGGCAGCCAGGAATTAGAAATACTATAGAAAGAAAAAAAAACCAAAATGTTTAAGAACCTTATTGTCTTAAAATCACTTCTTTTTTTGTTGTTTTTTATTTTATTTAATTTTTAAATTTTAATGGGTTTTTTTTTTAATTACAAGTAAAGATCGTTTCCAATATTCATTTTTGTAAGAGTTTGAGTTCCATTTTTTCCCTCCCTTACTCTTATCACAAGACAGGTTGTACATGTATAATCAATTTTTAATATATTTTCATATGAGTCATGTTAGGAAAGAAAAGTCAGAACAAAACAGAAGAACTGTAAGAAAGAACACAACAAGCAACAACAAAAAGGTGAAAATAGTATATTTCAATCCACAGTCTCCATAGTTTTGTTTTGTTTTTTTCTGGGTACAGATGGTATTTTCATTCAAAATATATTGAAATTATCTCAGATTACTGTATTCTGAGCTAAATCTATCACAGTTCTTCATTGCATAATCTTGCTGTATAACGTTCTCCTAGTTTTGCTCCTTCACTTAGCATCATTTCATGTAAGTCTTTCCAGACTTTTCTCAAATCAGCCTGCTCATCATTTCTTATAGAAGAACAGCATTCCTTTATATTCATATACCATAACTTATTCAGTCATTCCCTGACTGATGGGCATCCGCTCAGTTTCCAATTCCTTGCCACCACAATAAGAGCTGCTCTAAGCATTTTTGCACATGTGTGTCCTTTTCCCTCTTTTATGATCTCTTTGGGATATAGACTCAGTAACAGCACTGCTGATTCAAAGGATATACACAGTTTTATAGCCCTTTGGGCATAGCTACAAACTGTTCTCCAGAATGGTTGGATCATTTCACAACCCCACCTACAATGCATTAGTGTCTCTGTTTTCCCAAATGCCCTCCAACATTATCATTATCTTTTCCTGTCATCTTACTCTATCTGATAGGTATGAGGGTACCTCAGAGTTGTTTTGACTTGAATTTCTTTAATCAGTATTGATTTAGAGAATTTTTTTCATATGACTAGATATGGCTTTAATTTCTTCATCTGAAAACTGCTTGTCCATATCTTCTGACCATTTATCCAATGGAAAATAACTTGTATTCTTATAAACTTGTCTCACTTCTCTATTTTAGAAATGAGACCTGTATCAGAAATGCTGGCTGTAAAAATTGTTCCTCAGCTTTCTGTTTCCCTTCTAATCTTGGCTGTATTGGTTTTGTTTATACAAACACTTTTAAATTTAACATAATCAAGATTATTCATTTTGCATTTCATAATGTTCTTTATTTATTGTGTGGTCATATATTCCTCTCCTTTCCAAAGACCTGACAGGTAAACTATCCCTTTTTTTCTTCATTCACTTTTAGTATCATTCTTTATGTCTAAATCACGAACCTATTTCAATCTTATTTTGATATAGGTTGTGGGATATTGATCTATGCTTAGTTTCTGTTATACTATTTTCTAGTTTTCCCAACACTTTTGGTCAATTAGTGAGTTTTTATCCCAGAGGCTGAAGTCTTTGGGTTTATCAAATCAAATAGTCATTGAATAACGTGTCTTGTATTTTACTGATCCCCTACTCTATTTCTTAGCCAGTAGCAAATGATTTTGATGATAGTTGCTTTATAATAAAGTTTTACATGTGGTGTAACTAGGCCATTATTTATTATATTTTTTTTGAAATCCTGAAATCCAAAATATTACCATCATTACTTAACATTTATTAAACTACTGCTATTTGCAATGTACTTTGTTAGGCATTGTGGCAAAAGGAGGAGAGAACAAAAAAATATAAAAGGGACTAAAACATAGTCTCTTTCATATGAAAATAATATATAAGGAGCAAAAAGAAAAAAAAAAACAGACCATATGTTCAGAAAAGGGAGAGATCACATGAGGTTGATCTCATCATTGATGATGAGCTTCTGAGAAGAAACATTTTGAAGGACAAAAAGGGGAGGCAGTGTATTTCAGGTAGGGAAAGAAATTGTATTAAAACTCTATTGCAGGGAAAAATTTGATCATTTAGGGGATACAGAGTAAACAATTTGGCAGGAGTGGAAGGTTTATGTTGGATAAAAAATGGGAAATATGCCTAGAAAATTAGTTAGAAGCCAGATTGTGAGGGCTGGCTCATCTGTTTTGATCAATTAGCTGGTTGTTAAACCAGCAATGATGAATTAGTTAATATATCCAGTTAAGCCAGTAGTCTATGTACACAACAATTATGTCATAACCTGTATTTTTCTATGTATGTATAAGGATCATATTCTTCCTGTTAGAAACCAGTAAAAATTTGAGCACCATGTACACTGAGCACCATGTCTTTGTAACTCTATAGAAATCTGACCTGGACAAAATAGTTGTCACATATGAAGGAACATTTTATAGAAACCATTGGTAATAGGTATAAATGAGAGGGAAAAGGTTATGTTCTCTTTCCATCTTTGTGAATAGTTTTAACAATTACAATTTATTCTGTCCTGTGATGTGGTATGATTATCTCAGTGGAATTATGTAGGCTCCTGTTTAGGTAGCACTCAAAGTCTATTGATTTTAGTGAAATATTGGTAATGTAGAAGCTGAAATCAGTATTCATCTCCAGTGAAAGCTAATATTTATCAAAACATTTAATATGAATATTATTTTTGTTATTATCTGGAAATATCCCAAATGCCAAATTTTAAATTAATTGTAATAAGAATTAGTTTCCCTCTGTTTAAATGCTTACAAAGTATAACCATAAAGGTGCCCTTAAGAAAACACACTGTCCTTTACCCTACTCTATTTTCCCCTTTCCAAAAAAGAATCCAACACCACATGGATTTCTGAATTTATTCATCCTTAACCAACACTAACAAAACACTTTTTAAAAAGTACTTTTGTAAATATATCCTTATTAAACTTATTTCTAGAGATAAAAATACAAATGCAAAATAGTATCTATCCTTAGAAAACTTACATTCTACTGAGGAACAAATAGCCAGATAAAAAAGAATATTTCATGGTCTCCTTTATCTTTTAAGGAATGAAAGTCATCAATGAATATTTTCTCTTTCTGCTTCAATTCCAATAATTTTAGTCACTTGGAGTTGGAAACTCTGAATTTTGTGGAATGGAAATGAGACAAGGAAATTGTTGAAATGATTTCTCTTAATATTGTTTTGGTGGAACTATATGATTAGAACTGACTAGTGGCTCAATGAATGGAATACTGGGCCAGCAATAAGAAAGTTGTTGTTCAGTTTTTTTTATAGTAAACCTATATTTGATGTTCAAAGTCCTCATAGATTGCCCCTCTCCTATATCATTCTAACTCCTCCAAATTTTCTTAGCTGTTATATTAGACCTCCTTTCAAGACAAGCATTTTCACTCATTATCCTCTTTCATGGAATCTCCTGTCTCATCTCTGCATCTTGACTTCTCTGGATACTTCCAAATCCCAGCTAAAATCCCACCTTCTTAAAAATATTTTTCCCTATCCCTTTGAATTCTGATACCTTTTCTCTGGTGATCATTTCCACTTTATCCAACATATAAATTGTTTGTACAGTTATTTACAGATTGTCTCCCCCATTAGTTTATGAGTTCCTTGAGGAAAGGGACTGTCTTTTACTTTTCTTTGTATGCCTGGAGCTTAACACACTGCTTGGTGCTTAGTATGTGATTAATAAATATTTATTGACTAATTGTTAAAAGAAGTTGAGTAGACATGCAGAAATTGTAACTATAGAATGTTGAGAACAGAATTCTCATCAGTAAGACTATTTTTTTCTCCAGTTTTGACTTGAGATTTTATCTTGCTCCCAGTCAAAGAGCTCTTTTTATCCTATGAATTCTTTGGTATATGCCAATATGTCTACCTTACCTAATACATTTATTCCTTCCTTTTATGAAGATTTTAACTAGCTATCTGGATAATCTTTTGCATAACTAGCATTTGATGGGAATTAAGCTAATGAATGCAAGCTAAATACTGTTTTCCCTTGAGAGGGATTAGGGAAAGTGCCTTTTATTCTGAATTTATTGTAACCTTTGACTACAAATATTTAGTACATTAAGTATTAGTACAAATGACAAATATTGACATACAAATAAGATATAGTAATTATAATTCTAGTCAAAATAGATGAACAAAGAAAGGAGTGATCAAGGAGTCATGGTTCTCCTCCATAAAAGTAAATATTTCAATCACCTTAGAAAAGTAATGACCAGTCAACAAATCACACGTATTTAATTCTCAAGGATTCCTAAAAGCATGAAGCCAGAGAATTCACCTGGGGTTGATGAGGAGGGTAAGAATATGCTTAAAATGTAAGAGGAGAAGACACCCAAGACATATTTTATCTAATTCTCAAGAACCAGCCCTGGCAACAACTCTCTTCAATGGTACACCAAGATGGTTTGAGAGATTGCGAAGTAATAAAAGATAAAATACTGGATTGGAGACAGGAAGATCTAAGTTTGAGTCTCACCTTGAAATTTTTTTTTCATTGAGATATTTTATTATAGCAGTCAACATATATGCAATACAAAAAATCAATTGCAGTTTAAGAAACTCTCCAAATGGTAATACTTGGTAAAGATTAACATACATAAAAAAATACAAGATTATACATTTAAATTACTAGATATTTCCTAAAGAACTAAAAAATTGCCTACTGTCAAGTGTCTTTTATATACTACATGATTAATGACAGGATAAATTCAATTTGATTAGCAGGTTGCAAATATCTACAAATGTTGTACCCAAAGGTCACATCAGCTGTAAAACTTGAGCAATTATTTCCTAAACAAAATTAAGCATTCCTTGTGGGAACTGTTTTTTTTTTTTTTTTCCCCTTGGTCTTTATAGAAGAATCTCAGAAATTTACAAGTTGTATCTCTAAATAAATTATTTAACCTCTTTGAGGTTTATCTGCAATGATTCCTACCTTATAGTGACAATCCATGTAATAAAAATGCAACACTGTTAATAAGAAATATTAAAAATCTAAGGTGGTATTCAAGTTTAAGACTTCCTGACTCCCAATCCAGTCTACCCACTCTACTTATGTATAGAAAACTAGATGCTGACCTTGAAAAAAATCAGTTCTTGTGAAATCAGGCTGTTGGACTAAATGGTCTCTTAGGTATATTTTATCTCTAAATCTTAGGATCTTTTAAGAATCTCAGATCTACTTCACAGTGCAGGGGCTAATACTCTGAGTTTATGTCAAGAGAAGGAAAGCCAAGGAACATTATTCCAGCAATTAAAAACACTATTCAGTGTCAATAATGGTCCTTTGCTTCATTTTAAATAGTTTCTCCCTTGGCTGGTCTGATCATCTAGCTGCTAATGTGCAGTTGTCAAAACCTTTCATCCTCCCTTAATCGTTGAGTAGCCAAGCTATACATATTTAGTTCTTTAAATGTTTTCTCATAAATCAAATTCTACAGCCTTTTAATCATTTTAGCAGTTCTCAGAATTTGCTGCAATTTGTCAACATCTTTCCATATCTGAAAAGCCTCAGGATTGAATTCAATTCTGTGAGCAGCCACAGATATTATTTACAGGATTTTAAAGTCCTCTAGGTTATGTGATCAAGACTAATAATTAAATACCTCTAGGAAGGGTCCACAGCAATATGAAATAAACAGTTGAAAAGTTAAAAAAAGAAGTCCAATTTAACTAAACAAATGTTAATTGCTTGCTATATATACACACCCATATATATTGCAAGGCATTTACTTTCTGGGTTGTTTGGTTACTATTTTCAGCTATATAAATTTGTTGAATTTTGAGTTTTAATTATGTGACAGACATGAGGTACAGAGAAGAAAAATCAATTAGCATTTATAAATTACCTACTTTGTTTCAGACACTGTTCTAGATTTTGGAGATACTAACAATAGATCCTGTTCTCAAGGAGCTTACATTCTAAAAAGGGAGAATATAAATATAAGACAGAATCACTGTCCTCCAGACACTTAGAATCCAAAGGGAGAGAACTCTTCAACATGAAATTGATGTTGGAATTCAAAAGGCTCCCAATGGTATATGAGCTATATAAAATATTATTATTATTATTGTCTTTATTATTATTATAATTATGTATACTATTATATATTGCACTGTTTCTCTGCTATTATTTCTTGTTTTTTATCTTCCTGGTTTTCCTCCTACTCATTTGACTATTTGTTCTTAGTCTCCATGATTGTCTTTTTTATCCATAGCCTATCCACTAACTCTGGATTTTCCTTAAGGTTCTATCCTTACCGCTTTTATTTTTCATATTCTCATTTTTTTCACTTAGTAGTCTTATCACCTTTCATTTACAATTGTTATCAACATTCAGATGAATCCTCAATGTATATATCCAGTCCAAGTCTCTTATCTAAGTTCTGTTTGAATCACATTTTTTTAAACTGACTATCTCAGGATCATCTAAAACTCAACACATCTACAAGGTATAGAGTAGCCTCCCAACTCACTAAAGGAAGAATCTCCAGAGCAGCTCAAAAACCCAGAGGTGAGTTCCTGTTGGAGTAAAACCAGAAGAAATGTCCCAAAGCTCCCTTTCCTGCCACTGAACAGTTTGAATTTTCCTTCTAAACCCCACCCCTTCATCCACTCCAAATCTAAACTCATCATGCCCTTCCCTGATGCTAATCTTTTTAGACTCAGACAAGAACCTTCAAAACCCACTGGACTACCCTGGTTTATAGAGAGAATATGATCACCATGTTCCTTTGGACAGAACTTTTGGTATTTTGAACCTCTTCAAGTCTATTTAAGAAACTCTCTTTAAGAAAGAGAGTTCATCCTCTTTCCTCCCAAAGTCACAAATATGGCCTGAGGTATTCACTTGCTATGTGACTCTGGGCAAATCATTTAATCTCTAAAATCTATTTAATCTCTAATCCTCAATTTAACTCATCTGCAAAATGGTGAGATAATAATAGCACTCACTTCCCAGGGTTGTTATGAGGATTGAATTAGATAATTGTGAAGCATTTAGCATGGTTCCCTGCAAAAAAAAAAAAAAAAAAAAAAAAAGAGTTCTTTATAAATATTAGCTATTATTGGTATCATTATATTCAATCTATTGTCAATGCTTGTTTTTATCTCTACAACATCTTTAAGTTAAGCTTCTCTCAGCTCACATTGCAAACTGGCTCCTTCAAATATATTCAATATTCTTTTTAAAATTTTTAATTAAAATTAATTTTTAAAATATACATTTCTTTATGAATCATGTTGGGAGAGAAAAAATCAGAACAAAAGGAGAAAACCATGGGAGAGGGAAAAAAAAAGATAAAAAAGTGAATATAACATGTTTTAATTTATATTCAATCTTCATAGTTCTTTTTCTGAATGAAGATGACATTTTTAATCCAAAGTTTATTGGGATTGACTTGGATCACTGAACCACAGAGAAAAACCAAGTCTTTCATAGTTGATCATCCCATATTTTTGCTGTTATTGCATACCATAATGTATGGCACAGAGAAGACTTTTTAAATAACTTGCTGCCTGATTCTTAAGTGGCTGTGGAGTGCTTCCCTATAGTAATGAGGACCTGGCATGATTATACTAGTTTGTCATTACCTATCATATCTCTTCCAGTCTAAACTTTCTCTCTAATACCTAATATAGTACTCTGTGCACAATTGACACTAAATAGATACTGAATAGATGGATGGGTGAATGGATGAATTGATAGATTTATGCTGAACTTTAAAATTTTCTAAACACTTTTCTGAGTAGGATATCCCAGATTCTTAGTAATATATTATGAGATAGTGAGATTTGGAATTAATAATCTTTTCTTACATATTATAATTAATCAGTAAGCTTTTTTAAAATGTCTACTATGTGCCAATTTTTATCCCTGGGGATAAAAAAAAAAAAAAAAAAAACATAAAACATAAGAAAGAATAGTTTGTGGAACTGAATGTTAAGGGTATTTGAGGGAGGGTTAATATGTATATATTAATATACATGTATATTGTATATATGTATATTAATTATATATTATATACATATAATAATATACATAATAATTATATATTATATATGTATATTAATATACATGTATATATATATATAAAATATTATGTTAATATGTATATGAGTCCAGGAGTTAAAGAGGAGAGCAAACTTGGGAGCAAGATACTGAACTCATTGAAGAGGAAAAGAGAATGAATCATATTTGTGTAGACAAAAGATATCAGGATTTTGTTTGGGTGGTAGATATGGTTTGTATGAACCTTAAAGGAAGATATGTTACTGAATGATAGAGATTGGGGGAAATCTGAAAGTGGCAGCAAGGAGTAAGGTACATTACAATACCTCCACCTTGATCAATAAGATAAGGGAAATGAGTAAAGGTGCAACTAATATTGGAAAAGGTGTCCAGATAAGCTGTTTCACCTAGGGAGAGTGATCTTAATGATTGTTGGAAGATGGAAGGGATAGGAGAGGAAAAGATTAAAAATGAAGGAAAATGTGACTGTGAAATAGTTATTTCAGAAGACACAGTAAATGGGATGAGTTTGGTTGAGATTTTGAGGAATACAAGTTGAGGAGGTGAGGAATGAGGAACCAGATAATGAGGATGACAAATGGAATATTCACAAGGATCTAAAGCGATTCAGAATCCCTGGGATTTGTAGGATATAACCAGATATCAATTTGTTGGTCTTTGAGTAGAAAGCATCATTCTTCTTACCTGAGGAAATGGGAGATCAGGCAAAAAGCAAGTGTAGCATCACAAGATGGATCAAATGAAAGGCCCCATTTCACTTTTCTTCCTTCCAAATGTTAGAGATTAGACAGGCAGGAGATGGAGTAGAAAACGGAGGTAGAACCTATTCAGAAGGAGACTAAAGTCGTTCTATCTTGCTTCTTATTCTTTTATGAGGGGATGGGCAAAACAGAAGTTAGAAAGTCCATGGTAAGAAAGAAAGATTCCTCCTCTTCATATCCAACCCCTTGCTGCCTGTCCTTCTCACCAGAGTTTGAAGATTTCTGGCAGGGGAATATGGAAACATTTATTGTCATAGTTCTATCCAGCCCCTTTCTACCTTCACTGCAGCAGGAGATGGAAAGTGCATAGTTAGGTTGAAGTCTTCTCCTCTTCTCACTTAAGTGTGGGTGTGGGGAAGCTAATGGGAGAAAACAACACATAAAAGGAGAGTTGGGAAAGGGATTACAAAGAACTTTCCCTCCCTCCCTTCCTCCTTCCTTCTCTCTCCCTCCCTCCTTTTTCCTCCTCCTCCTTCTTCACCTCTTCTTCCTCCTCCTCCTCTTCTTCTTCCTCCTCCTCTTCCTCCTCTTCTTCCTCCTCCTCCTCTTTTTCCTCCTCTTCTTCCTCCTCCTCTTCTTCTTCCTTCTCCTCCTCCTTCTCTTTTTCCTCTTCCTCCTCCTCTTGCTCCTCCTCTTCCTCCTCCTCTTTTTCCTCTTCCTCCTCCTCTTCTTCCTCCTCCTCTTCCTCCTCCTCCTCTTCTTCCCTCTCCTCCTCCTTCTTTCTTCTTCTTCTTCCTCTCTCCACTCCTCCCCCCTCCATTACCCCCCCCATTTCTCAGTGTATGTGTGTGTTTGTATAGGGGCTACGTAGTTTTTGTTACTAAGCAGGGAATTGTGTCTTAATGACAGTGCCAGGTGTAGACCTTTGGCAGAAAGCCATAATTTAGTTTTAATGTCAGGAAGGGGAAAAACAAACCAGAAAACTTCTCTAGCTTTTGGAACTATCCAAAAATAGAACGATCTACCTGATAAGAAAATGAATTGTGCCTCACTGGAATTCTTTCATCAAAAACTGCATGACTACTCTGTGAGTGTATTCTAGAAGGGATTCATGTTCTGTCAATTAGTTAATAAACAGATACTAAGCACCTGATGTGTCAAACCCTGTACTAAGTGTTAGAGATACAAAAAAGACAAAAGAAAGTTTTTTTTTTTTTTTTTATCAATAAGTTCAATTTAATGAGGGAGACAACATAGAAACAACTATTTTACAAATAGGTTAGAAACAGGAAAAATTGAGGGTAGTCTCAGAAGGAAGAACAAAAGATTAAGGACAACTGGAAAGGACTTCTTTTAAAAAGTAGGATTTTAGCAAAAACTTGAAGGAAGACAGGATACCAAATGGTGGAGATGAAGAGAGAACACATTTCAACTTTGGGGAACAGATGTGAAAATGTTCAGTGTCAGGAAGTGGTGTCATGTGCAAGGGCAACCAGTATTAAGAATGCAGGATATTTGAAAGAGAGTAAGGGAAGAAAACTGAAAGTAGGAATGAGTCAGGTTATGAAAAGTCAGACAGAGTTTTCAGTTTGATCTTGGAGGTAATAGGGAAACACTGGAATTTATTGACTTGACATTGTTCAACTTGCCTTTGAAGAATATTAATTTGACACATGAATGGAAAATGGACTGCAGTAGGGGGAGTCTAGAGGATGGTGGGAGAAGTTGGTCTTTAGGATCCCTTCTCACTCAGAGTCTGGATACATGTGTGATTCCATCTTAAAATTCTAGTTATGTGACTCCTTTTGGTAAATATATAGCTTTTTGTCTCCTTTCTGGCATTGGGGTAAGGATACTACAGGGAAACGAGAAAGCCTTGCTAAGGAGTTACTTAGCAATGCATTTTTTTTGTTTTCCTGAGGCAATTGGGATTAAGTGACTTGCCCAGAGTCACACAGCTAATAAGTCTTAAGTGTCAGAGACCAGACTTGAACTCAGGGATGCTCCTGACCTCAGGGCTGGTGCTCTATCCACTGAGCCATCTAGCTGCCCCTAGCCATGCCTTTTCTAAAGCAAAAGGGAGAACAGATTTCGTCTTAAAGCTTACATGTCTGTGAGTTTTTTAAAGTTTTCTTCTAATGGCATTATTAAGAAAGATTCTATACCCTTTATTATAACCTAAAAATTCTGTCATTTTTTTTCATTGAGAGTCAAATCTGAGCATTATTGTAAGGACTTCCTTTTCCTGAAATGATACTTTATCTCTGAAATTTTCTCCCGGGGGAAAAAAAAAAACTGCTTTGATTTAAATAGCAAAGGAAGACTAAGGATAGCAGTACCTAAACTGACTCAAAAGAAGTCACAAGAAAATCCTTAAATGGACAATTTTCTATTTCCCCATTTCTCCCATTTACCCTTTCTTCTTCATTACCTATTCTACATTTACTTATAGTTAAAACTTTAAATTAATGATAATTGATATTATTGCAATATTCTAATTTTTGAGGATTCTTAAAGATGAAGCTATATAAATTCCCCACCTTCCACCTCCCCTTCCCATTCCATTCCCCCAGGATGGAGAAGAGGTTAAGGTACTTGTTTATGCTAGATATTCAGTTTTATTCACCAAATGTTAAATCTCTACTATGTGAGAGGCATTATGAGATAATAGGTACAGAGCCAGCTTTAGAACCAGGAAGCTGGGCTCAAGTCCTGTCTCTGACACACCAGCTGGCAAATTAAAGTTCCTGAAGATTTTACTTGCTTCAGGCAACTTTCTAAGAGCACAAAGTATAGGAAGAGTACTCATCTGTACTAGTGGAGGGAATTTCCCTTCAAGGGAGATCCCTATACCAATTCTTTTACAATCCCTATAGCCTTCCCTGTGGGGAAGGTACAATGGAACCAATGGGGGTACAAAGACAAAGCTGTTCTTATTTTAATTGTTTTTTAGTCATGTCAGACTCTTCATGACCCCATTGAGGGTTTTTTAGCAAATATTCTAGAATGGTTCTTGTTTAGCTCATCTTACAGATGAAGAAAGGAAAGCAGATAGGGTTAAGTGACTCGCCCAGGTCTCACAGCTAGTAATGTCTGAGGCCAAATTTGAACTCGTGAAGATGAATCTTCCTGACTACAGGCTTGGCATTCAATTCACTATGGCTAGCACCTCTCTATTTGGGGAGGAGAAAACATATAATGAAATGATAATTTTGCGCTAAAGGAAGTTATATTTTCCTGGAATTCCATTACCAATATAATATAGACTACATTAGAACATTACCAAATCTATGCTGGTTAGCAAATATGGGTGTGTATTCTGATAAACATGGCCTATAACTGTGGTGAAGCATCAGGTATCAAAGAAAGAATAAACATTTATTTTAAAGTCATAAAATCTGAATTCCAAATATGTTACTAACCTTGATCAAGAAAGCCACATATCCTCTATAAATCACTTTTTTTTTAAATTTCTAAATGGGGATGATGTTTCCATTATCTATCTCTGGAAGGTCTATTGTAAAGACAACCCTTTGTAATCTTAAAGCACTATATATTTTTATATATATATGCTACACACACACACACACACACACACACACACACACATATACATATGCATGTGTGTTTGTATTGTCATCAAAGCATTTTTACTCGGGTTAATGAAAAATCTATCCAAGCTTTATAGAGCCTAGGAGAAAATAAGGGCCATTTAGGGTTCAGTATTGAATTTGAAGTAAAAAGTCAGCTGGGCTATAAAGAGAGTTTTGAGATTGGAGAAGAAGGAAAATTTCTTATTCACATAAGCACTAAATTTTTTTAATATGAGAGATGGATTTCCCTCCCCCCACTTTATCCAATCTATACAGCTCTACTGATGCTTACCCATGAAACACCTTTTTAACTTTTCAATGAGGATTGTGAGACAAGGGACTTGGTTTTGATGGAAATAATGATTTCCCGGTCTTTCAATCTTACCCCTGCTCTCATTCTGAGAAGGAAACAGATTGAGTCAGTTCTGCTCTCAAGGCCATGGATAGATTGATGCATATTCTAATTCTTAATGCCTTCAGGGCAATAATTCAGGCAGGTTCCATCAGCTGCAATAACAAGGTTTATTTTACGGCAATTTCAGGACTGTTTGGGGGCTTGATTAGAAAGGACATCCCCTAGCTTAAATGAGCTGAATGTCAGGGATGACCTTTATATTTTCTCTTTAATTTTGTTTTATGATAATTGTTCTTTCATTCAGTTCTACTCTGAATGCTCATATCATTGGTTTAGAGGGGACACTGAATTCTCTAAGACTGTGTCAATTAGGTGTCATGTCTTGTAGGTCTTCCCAAAACTGGAAAGGCTTCTAAAAAGTCCCAGTGAGTGAATGTAACTTCAAGATTAGTTTATCTAAGTCCTAAGATATTTATCACCAGTAGATTAGCTACTAGATTATGATTAAAAAAATTTTTTTTGGCCACAAAAAACTAATAAAAATCTGTTTACTGAGGCATAGGAGTTGGGGCTGTATTGATGGAGAGAGTACACTCATTTTGATGAAACAATGGATCTTTTCAAATATTTGAAATGAATTATTTTTACTGTTCAGATAAAATACCAAGAAGGTCAGGATTGGGAAAAGGGAGAACATGGGTCAATATAAGAAGAAATTAACATTTCAACATATATAATAGTAATCCCTTGTCACCCAGTCAAAGTAAAGATCAGCAGTAATGACTCAAATACTTGTGTGTGTGTGTGTGTGTGTGTGTGTGTGTGTGTGTGTAAGTGTAAACACATTCCTCCTCAAGTGCTCAGCCACTCTATCCTAAAGCTTAGAGGCTCTCCTTTTCCTCTCATCCCTTGCTGGTAGAGAAGAGTTTTTTGCTCTTTTGACTCCAGAGGTTAGACTACACAAAGAAAAGTGGGCTCCAGCTTAAATTTAACTCTCCTTTTGGTCCTCCTCTCCCTTCTTCATCTCTGTCTCTTTTCTTCTGGTGGTTTTTTGTTTTTGTTTTTGGTGAAGCTATGGGTATTGGTTCAGATACGGACTTTGGAGACCATTTTCAATCTTTTGTGTGACTATGAAATACTAAAAATTCAATTCCAGAAGAACCAAAATCTTACCTCTTCATCCAACATTACCATGGGACATATCTTTTGTTCCATGCCCTTTTCTCTTTCTTTTTAATGCTTTTCAAAACAAATGAGTTTTTTATATAAATATGAATTTTAAAGTAAATAAAAAGTATATAAAAATGTATGGGCATACATATATACATATGCATGTATGTATGTATATGCATATGCCTATTTTAAGCATAAGATATGTGTGTGTGTGTGTGTGTAATATATAATTTTCCAACGGTCTGTCTTTTAAATGTGTTAACACATTAAACATTTAAAAAGTCTGCCAAAAATCAATGACCTCCATGCCCTTTGTGCTTTTTTATAAGTAATACAAAATTAAGCAGCAAATATAGTTGTTGTTCCAAATTTTGAAGTTCTATCAATATGTGCTTGGTCGGGGACCCTATACATGATTGCTTATTTCAATATCCAAAAAAAAAAAGTTTCTGCGTTGCAGAATCTGATTTTAAGCT
Organism: Sarcophilus harrisii; assembly: GCF_902635505.1. Lineage (NCBI taxonomy): Eukaryota > Metazoa > Chordata > Mammalia > Dasyuromorphia > Dasyuridae > Sarcophilus > Sarcophilus harrisii. The sequence continues at coordinate 371,848,363 of NC_045426.1, read as the reverse complement.
TTAGCAGCCCTTAAGCTACATTAATAAAGTGTTTTGCAGCTTTCATAAAATAACAGTACCAAAGGCCTCTATCTTGGTCAGTCACATCTCCAGCTTTGTATACAGTTTTGTGAACTTTAAGATGGATATATCTATACTATCTTGATATTGGTTTAGGAATATTCAAAATATTAATATTTCAATAAAAGAAAAAATGGAGTAAATAAGATACTGAAGATAGTCTCCTCTATTGAGGAGACATACATGTAAATATTAAGGACTGTGAAGGAAAATGATGAAAACAGGTTAGGTCTATTGGGAAGTGGATGTATTCAACTGAGCTTTCAAAAGGACTGGGGCTACTAACTAGTGAAGTTTGGTGTTTTTTGTTTTTGTTTTTTAATAAGGTTCTTATCCAGGTCAAACAAGAGCAGGAATGGAGGGGTCTGGAGGCAGGGGAGGAAACTCAGAGTCTGGATCTAGGTATTAGTGCTAATTCATCCTACTGGAGGGAGAGAATTGAGAGGACCCCTAGGGAATTGTAGTTGATATTCAAACTCCCTGGGGGGTAGTAGTGGGCCGGAGATTTTGAGGGTGGGGGAACTTTGAGTCATTGCTTCTGGTTTTTACTGACCATGTGTCTAGGGAGTATTACAACTATCTATTATCAAAATGACTCTACAGATGAGCCTGCAATAAAGGAACCCCGTTCCTCGTACTAGATAATAGTTGTTATGAAATGCTTTGTAAGGATTGTACACTAATGAAATGCATCATAAAGCAATAGCAACAATGATGATGATGTAGTAAGGGGGTGGGATAAACTGAGAGGAGGAGGGGAAGGGAAGAAAGTTTGGATGACAGGAGGAGGAATAAGAAAAAAAGAGAAGGGAGAGAGGAGCAAAGAAGGGAATAAAAAGATAATAAAGATTTACTAGAAATTGCTGCTGTCCCTTGAAGCTCTGTTAAAATCATAGTTGTGAGAATTGGACTTTGGGCAAAAATTGCTAAAGTGCTGGAGTGTGACTTTGTGAATTCTCCATACTTTGTAGCCGATGTGGCTGAATTGAGTAGCAGTCATTGATTAAATGTTGTAGCATAGCTAGAACATTTAATCAATCATAAAAGCTACTTTAATGTATTGTATCACTCTCAAACTAGAGCGATTAGTACTATTGTGCTGCAGGCTAAAATGCAAACAGGATTTAAAAAATATTTTCTTATTATATTCTCACTGACAGTTTCTACTACTCCTTTTACATAAAATGCACCTGCTACCTTCTCATTTCTAAGAATCTTTAGGATTCACCTTAGATTCAGGATATCTTGTATTTAACAATTTTTTTTTTTTTTTGGATCTTTTAATTGCTGGGTGATCTTTACCTATCTCTTACATTCATTATCTATTGGTTCCTGGTTTCTCTTCAGTAGAATCTAAATTGTTTGAAGGAAAGCTTACTGTAGACTTTTATCTAGCTAGCTCTTCAGTCCCATCAGACCCCATTTTTGACTTGTTTATTGAGGGAGGAAGGTGAGGGACTAGGGGAAGGGAGCTGTGGTGAGGTAGTGGCAGAGGTTGACATTGAAACCACATACTTGAAGTAATTAAATGCCATTAAGACTAATAGCTTATGTGGGGGGAAGTATCTTCTTTCTTCCTTTTTCACTTTTAATTTTATTTTTCCAAATACATGTGAAGTTTTCAATATTCACCTTTGCTAAACCTGGTGTTCCAGATTTCCCCCCTCTCTTCCCCTCCCTTGCTCAAGACAGCAAGCAAGCTGATATAAGTTAAATGTGTACAGTTCTTCTAAACATATTTCCATATTCATCATGCTGAAAAAAATTGAAACAAAAAACAATCAAATAAACAACAATAATAACATTTTTTTTTAAAAAAAAAAGGTGAAAATGCTTTGATCCACATTCAGTCTTCACAGTTCTCTCTCTGGATATGGTTCACACTTTCCATTGAAAATTTATTGAAATTGTAGAGACTAACTTCTTTTTTAAAAAAATTAAATCTTTATCCAGGATAAATATGTTTAGCAAATTTGGAAGTATCTGTATTATGCTTCCCCCAGGCTTACGTTGTCTTCATGATTTCTGTCATGGGGCTAGTGACCAATGTTGGCTTTATTTGACCCCTTATATAGGGTGATTTTAGGGACCCTGAAAAGCTCCCAATTTCCTTCCCCCCAAAAAAAATCTCTTGCTCCCTTAATTGTTGCCCTGTATCTGAAATTATATAATAAGTCTTTTCATTGATAATTTCTATTTTAGGGTTTTGGAGGGATTTAAAAATGCAAATGGTCTTGGATAGACTAACATCTTATATCTTTATCAGCTATCCTTTAGAAAAGCTTAGCAAGAATAGCCAGCAAAATTGTTATCCAGAATAAAAGCAGGGATGCTTGAAATGATAAAAAGAACAGTAGTAGAGAAAATGAATGGGAAAATACAAGTGATGAACTTCCTTGACATAATGAAAGTTTGGCCCTGAATCCAAATCATAATAAATACCTTGTATCTTTTGGTCATAACACAGAAATTTGAACTTGATGATATAACAGAATATCCAGAGCATTTGAGAACTTACTATCTATAAGCAATCTCTTCTTGATTTGAATTCTTCCACACTGCATCTTTTCCAAGATAATGGAGAACACAATTTCTTTATATAAAGATTTAGTCTCCTTCTCTGAATATTCTCCTTGTTGCTTCTGCCTTTGTTCTCTGATACTAAGCAAAGCAAGTTTAATACATTTTCCATGTGGCAGAGTTTAAGTAATCATGTCCTTAATAATATATTATAGGATTTTTGGGAGGACACCAAGAAGAATTGTACCAGATGGGCAAACATGGAAGGCCTGCAGTCTGTGTTGTTGGAAGAAATACTGACATCAATGAGACACCAATCCATTTAATGTCTAAGTATAACAGAATCAAAGAATCAGCATTGGAAGGTGCCTCAAAGTTCTTCTAGACATCTTTGAACTTAAGCAGAAATCACTTCTTTTCCTTCTACATTATGAACCTTTCAAGCATTTCTGAATATCTCTAGATGTTAGAAAACATTTACATCATTTGGACTTCTATATCTTCTGCCTCGGGATCTTTCAATACACAGGACCTTTCTGATGCTGCCAGAATCAGAGATTTGAATTGCTACTATCAATGTTTAATAATGATTGTTTTGGAGATAAAAATACAGCTTGGAACTAATGTACAAATAGTTTTCATTCTAAAAAATGCAAAAGGATAATGCTGTGATGACAAGGGATTAAAAAGAGATTATTTTTTGAACAACACAAAACTTGAATTTTCTTGATGCGCTTTCCGTATTCAGTGTACATTTTGCTTAATATATCTATATTGTATTCCTTTCTCCTTTCTTCATCCCCTGCACTAAGTTATAATCTCCTTTGGGACAGTGTACCTTTCTACCATCCCAAGACCAAGCAGAATACATTATAGTTAGTAGGAACTTAGTATATGTTTCCTGAATAAATGAAAAACTAACACTTTCAGGGAAGCCAAGAGACATTTTCTTTGATAAATTCTAAAACATCATTGCCAGAGTAGAGGAGTTGTCCAACTCTTATTTTACTCTATATTCAATTCTAATCTGACTTTTGGAGCATTTAATGTCACTATGTATATTCATGACTCAGTTATGATTCCAAATTTTTCTTTCCTTAATTCAATAAAATAGAGCAAAAAAAGTAAAAAAAAAAAAAAAGCAAATTTCAGATTGTCACATTTAAAGGATCATATACATTTTTCTTATCTGACCTTCCTTAAGAGCATAATTTCAAGTTACCCACAACAATTAATTGAGAACAATAGGTAATTAAATAATTTTTCTGGGAATAAAAGGAAGTTTTACAGTGATTTTGAGCATGGTATTTATATATTGATTATCATTCCCTTTTTTTCACCTTTGAGATAAAAAATGGAGAAGGAATTAAAAATGAGGATAATGTATAAGACTTTGAGCCCTGATGGAATTTTGAAATATCATTAAGTTTAGTGGTTCTTAAACTTTTAGATTTTAGGAGAGTTTTCATTTATATGGTATATATCTTTTGATATTTGCCATATTAAGAATTAAGATAAGAATTAAGAATTTGATCATCTTACCACTATTATCAAACTAATTTTGACTGAAAGGATTCCATGACAAGGTCTTGTGGATGAACAGAAGGCCTCTCTGTCTCCTCCATCTATGACTCTTTCTCTGTCTCTGTCTCTCTGTCTCTGTCTCTCTATCTCTGTCTCTCTATCTCTGTCTCTGTCTCTCTGTATCTTTGTCACTCTCTTTCTCTGTAAATCTCTGTCTCTGTCTGTCTGTCTGTCTGTCTCTCTCCTTTCTTCCCATAGAGGGACTTTCTTGAGTACCTAAATGTTTTTCAATGATCTCAGGCTAAGAGAAGAACCTAGAGGACTCAATAGAACAGAATGTCTCTTGACTCCACCTTTGATTCGAAGATTCTGTACTCTGTTCTAGAACGCTATGTAAAAACCTTAGCAAGACCTTTGTTAAAAAGGAAAGGCTTTGAAAAGTCATAGAAAGCTGGAGAAAATGAATGGTAAAATGAGAGTGGAAGAGAGATCATTAAATAGAAATAATATGTGTTAAAATATATTAACATATACACATGTTAAAGCATATATATATGTTAACATAATTACATGTATATATGTGTGTGTGTACATATATATTTTTATATGATAAAAACAATGGAACATGAATCTTGTAGGAAAATTTTCCCCAAATATTAGCTTGTGATTGAGACCCTAATTTATATGATCTGGTTGGAAATTGTTTTCCTTTTCCTTTACAAATTACTTTGTCCCATTAAATATTTTCTTTTATTTTTATTTTAAAATACATGTTTTCAATCTTATATATTACCTTGGTCCAACTGAGTTTAGGAAACTTTAAAAGTTCCCAAGTAGGGCTAGTTAAATTTGAAATTTAAAAGCAATCAAGAATTCTTATCCAGAGTAGTCCATGGGACTATATGCAGATGGAACAAATCATCCAGGTTCTTATAAGTAGTATATTACAGAGAAGGGGTTCAAATTCAAATTCCCTCACTCCAAGATCAAGGTTCTTTCCCATGCCTTACCATATCCCACACTTTTACCCTCTACCTAAGCATTCTGCCTCCAGAGTATGTTTTGAAGAGTATTTGGCAGTCTAGCCTTCTTGCTTATAAACAACACACCTACAAGCTTTTCACTGTGCCTGAAATTCTATCATAGAACTTTTTATTGGGCTTACAGCACTGGGACTTCAGTAACTCCATGATAAAAATCAAAATTTCCTTTGAATCATGAACATAATTTTAGCCATAAAAACCAGATTATGTGATTAATCAGATAACTTCCTATGACTATTGAAAAGAGAAAGTAGTATCCTGATGTAAAGATGGAAGGAGTTTAAAATCCAAGTTTAGAACATAGAATATTCCACAGGAAGGGAAGGTAGGAGTATGCTGAATAATGAAAGCATCAGGAGGGTCCTGAGCATCTCTGGGCATGTTTGGAGGCAGCAGTGATTAGGGGCACATGTGGATATAGGGGCAGTATAGAAATACCAAGAGACTGAAAGAGGAAGCTTAACTTGTATCAATAACTAATTTCCCCTTTTTTGTCCAAAGGCTAGTCACCTGTTTCTTACATCCAAATTTGCATATTTATTTTGCTCTATGAGACTTTGCCAAAAAATTCACCTTAAGAGTTGAGCACATAGTGGGTGTTCATGAGACACATGTTTGTTGATTGTAAAGTATTGAAAGAAATACAAATTTGGCCCATAACTTTGTCATATTTTGTTAGTAAAGAATTTGGTTGTGGCTCTGCCATCAGACATATTTCAGTCTTCAGTAAGAATGGCAGTTTAATGACTCCGTCTATATTTTGCGGTATTTATTCACATTGATAGCTGTGTGAGGCACCGTGAATGGATGAATGGCCTAGTGTTCCAGAATGTTACTGTGTCACTACATTAGTTACCAGATGGATAAAGCAGCTTGTTTTATAATCCATATTTTGGCAGTTCTTTTGAAATTGGATTTTAAACCATTGATGCACAAAACAGCCTTTACAAGGGTTATCATGGTTCCCTTTTTGGATTGCAAATGGACTTGCCTAAGAGAAATAACCATCAGAAGCAGCTGTTGGTAAAGATATTTTATGTCAATCAAGCTATCACAAATAACACAGTGCTATGTCCTCTGTTGGTTTTGCAATGCAATTTGTATGGCTTCACGTTGTCATTAAAAAGAAGAAAGAATCTGTTTCTGTGACATTTAAACAGGTGTGTACTGGTGAGAACCTCAAGTGAATATGTAGTCTGTTCTAGCAAATAATTTTCTAAAACCACCTGGTAGCCTTTTTCTGCCTACTTTTACGAACTCCAACACCTTCCCTCTCTAGCTTTCACAGTTATTCAGGAAGATTCTTGACATCCTTTCAACTCCCTCTCATTAACCATTTCCCATCACAAGATATAGAAGATTTGTGATTTCAATGCCCAGTGAAAAACATCTATGAACCCAAATAGCAAATATCAACACTAGCTTGAGGAATCAGTACTGGAATAGATAGAATGGAGAGTGTGAGAGAATGGAGGGAAAGTGGAAGTTCAAAGTATCATAAAATCAGATTTTTAGAGATAGCAGTAACATTAGAGACTCATTTTCATCTTATGACTACAAATTAAAATTTGTTATATTTTTTAAATTAATGAACATGTATCTTCACTCCATTCTAGCAACCCCTCCAGTTAAAAACAAAACAAAATCCCTTTGTAATAAACATGCATGGTCAAATAAAACAGATGTCTGCATTGACTATGTGTCAAAAACTTTTTTTCTCAATCTGAACTGTGAGTTCATCCCCTTTTGTCAGGAAATGGACATATTTCATCATGAGACCTTTGGAATCATGATTGTTCATTGTATTGATCCCTGTTAAATCAAAGTTGATTGTTTTGAGAATACTGTCATTTATTGTATATGTTGTTTTCTTGATTCTGCTCCCTTTACTTTGTGTCAATTCATACAAGTTTTCCTAGATTTTTATGAAATCACCCTTTATCACTTCTTTTAGCATAGTATTTCATTGTATTCATATCCCAACTGTTTCTCAACTAATCTTTACCTTCTTAGTTCTAATTCTTTGCCACCACAAAAAAATAAGAGAGATCTTGTCACTTTACAAGTGAAAAAAATGAGCCATAATGAGCAGAATGTAGTATGGAAACAGAGATAAGACTTATAGTCAGAAAAACCTAGGTTCAAATCTTTCCGCTAACATTTACCAGTTGTGAAACCCTAGGTATATCATTGGCCTTTCTGAGCTTCAATCTCCTCATTTATAAAACAGAAATAATGATAGTACCTGCCTTATAAGGTTGTTGTGAGACTGCAAACTTTGAAGTATCATATTGATGTAGTGCTAGTGATATGAGAATTGAGGTGGAAAATCCCCTCTGGTCCACACAGGTCCAATGTGAAAGAATTCACAAACCTGAAATCTGAATGGCAAGAAAAGGGATTTTTATTGGCACTGAGAAGCCAGCTTTGCTAGGAAGACAGACTTCTTAGTGGCAAAAGGTCCTGTCAGGGAAACTGGCAAAGGTTATCACTGAGAAGAGGGTATCTTCACAGCAGGTAAGAGTCCTGGCAGGCAGATGTGCCAAGAATAGAGATTCTCGGCAAAGCATAATCCTATTTCAGACTTCTGTAAGGATTTGGAGTTCAGAATGCTCTTTTATAGCAGTCTGAGGCTAGGGCTTTCATTGAATGAGATTACTTCAATGTTGCCAATGCTCACAGGCCTAGAATTCCAGTTGAAAACAGAGTTCTTATCTTGGAGTTTCAAGCCACTCAATAGGAATATCAGGCCCAGATTTCCAACTGACTGAGACCACTTAAGTTCAAGCTACTGGAAGGGATCCTGGGCTTATCTTCAACTCAAAGGAGGGTATACAACTAGTCCCCTCCAAGATTTCCAACAGAATGAAACCATTTAACTCCCCTGAAGGGTGGATCTCTGTCAGAGGAGAGTCTTAGAATTCACTTGCTTCCCTCCAAAAGTCAAGGGGGACACAATTTGTATCAATATAAATATTACCAATTTTTACTCCAGCTTAGGAATTCTACCTCCATACTTGTAAGTAGGTGTTTGAGAGAGATTCAGGGAGCTTGTGTATCTTGAGTTTAATTCTTGATTTTCCACTAATTGGTTTAGTAACTTTATGTTGCTTACCTAACTACTTTTACTTTTTCTAAACATCTATAAAATGACAGGGCAGGATTAAATACCATCCAGTTCATTACAGTTTACACATTCCATATTTCCTTTTTTTTCTCTTTCACTTCTTTTCCCTTTGCATACTCTTAAAAACAGAAAGATTCTTAGGGGGGTCATCTAGTCACTCTTCATATTCCCCAATTCTCCTCTCCCCATTCCCTTAAAAATTAATAAAGAAAGACCTCAAACAAGAAGAATATGCTAAGGATCTGGGAGAGAATACTTTTATTTCTTTTCTGTTGTCCCCATCTCAAGACCTGCAACATAGCAGAGTCAGTTCCTTAGGACTATATTGGTAAACAGGGCGTGAAAACCTTTGGGCATTATAAAGTTTCCCTTATTCTTAATCTCTGTCTCCTTGCCTGTGGAGCAGGATTGGGAAGAGAAGGTGGTTTTTTCAGTGTCCTCTAGTCTGAGCCAGTTACATTTGGTTCAGGCTGTATTTAAAAGCCCAAGTTTCAGAATTAGTGTTCAGAGATGAGAGGACACTGGAGACTTCAGTTCTTGGATTTCTCAACCAAGGAAATCCACAGAGTAATATGCTAATAATTTAATGGTAATCTCGGCAAGAGTCCCCAAGCAAATCATTTTCGTTCCTACCTCTTAGGTAGCCTATGTGAGATGAACTTTTGCTTGGATAATTGCTTTTCTCCTCTCCCTCCTGTCCTGTCCTGTTTTTTTTTTTTTTTTTTTTCTGTTTTTTGTTTTTGGTTTTATCAAGACCTACTCTTTCCTCTTGCAGAAGAAAACTTGTTAATTCTTAAGAACTAAATAGGAAATTGGAATTTAGTACTGAATTCTCAAAGTGAGAAGAAAATTGCAGCAGGTCATACCCAAGGTCCTGCGGAAAGAAGTAGGGAAAGCCCAGCCAGTCTGGACTTCCCCACTCTCCTCTGTTTAAACATTACCATAACTCATTTCCCATACTCAGCAAGTTACCAGACAAAAGATTTGATGACATGAAAGTATATCAGGTAGATTTCCTAATTTATGTCCAAGGGATTTGCAAACTTCACCTTAATGTATTCTAAAAATTTCGCATCCTTTCAACAAGACGTATTGAATCTCGGGCCCTGCGATGTGATTGATCCCAACATTGGGGTAATATGTTATCCTGTGGCAGCAATAGCTGACAGGAGTTTATTATGGATTTTAAGAGGCTAGTATCCTGGGTGAAATCCTCAAAGGTCATTTCTAGAAAAGAACATGGGAACTTTGAGATCAAATGTGAACTTAACTTATCTTTTATAACACAAATGGAAGGACCATGCCAATATTTAAGTACTTGATATCCACCCTAGATGCTCCTTTTTAGGCAAAGAATGATTATGGCTTGTTAGTGGGCTTGGTCAGATCACTTCAGTTAATAAAGCCAAGATCAAAGGTTGGCTTCTCAGGTGAGGCAGTTAAATGATTTCTTTTCTAGAATCTCAGTCTTGCTCCCCTTACCATTGACAGTTACCCTAAATATTTATTCTTGTCCTCTAGGAGACACTGAGATTCCTAATATGGTCAGCATAATTCAAACCTGGGATTGTTCCTAGATAATTTGTTTAGTGTTTGACTTTTTCCTTACTTGTCTAGCTTCACTCCACTTATTCTTACTAAAGTAACTAAACATTTAAAGGATTCTTTCTCTCAAGGATATTTGCATTTAAGCAGGAGTCTTAAAGACTTATAAAAATCTTAGTGAAATACAAGATTAAGATGTAAAGATAGAATCAGAAAAAACTGTAGGACAATGATTTAGGCAGAGTCTCAGCATTCTGCCTAGTCAAATATTTACATATATGTAAATGGGCACTAGGATAATTTCTACTTTAGCAAGACTGAAATTCCTATAGAGATGTTCCCAGTAAATTGGAGATGGGAGAGGAATTGGGAGGTGGGGAGAGATCTCACAGTAGTGAGGTCTGGTGATCAGAAACAACATTTACCAAAGAGGATAGAGTAAATATTGAAAAATTTGGTATTGTAACTTTTTTAAAAAGTCAAAATCTACCCATATAGCAATTCTAGTGACTGAGAATCACATAATTCAATCAAATGGCATTTCTCCTTGACTGCAGATTTTGATAGGGAAATGGGGAAAAAGTTCAAGATAACTGGGATAATGGAGGGAAGAAGCAAATGCCAAGAATAGTAGAAAAGGAAACAGAAATGATAAAGGATCATAGATCCGTGGATTTGGTCATTTAAGATGTCATCTTATCTAACCCCTAGCTTTACAGGTGAGGAAACTGAGGCAAAAAGGCTTTCTAATTTGCCAAAAAGGTCACATAAATAGAAGCAGAGACAGGATTTGACCTCAGGGGCTTTGATAATGAATTCAGTACTTTCTCAATTGAAACATCACAAATGTGTTTCTAACCTGAAGCATCAAGGCAAGCATCAAGGATTACCTTCAGCTCATAAGTGTATAAGGCCTAATTTGAACTCAGGTTTTCTTGACTCAAAAGTCCAGTGCTTTATTGAGTGTGCCACCCAGGTGCCTCATTTTAACTTGTGACAATATATACATCCATTAATTTAATTGATTTTCTTGGTCATATTTTATTCACACATCTTATTCCAGCCCCTATGTTAAGTGACTAGTATATAAAAATAAATTTTTTAAATGGGCATTGTTGTGAAGCTAAAATGAGATATTTATAAAACATGTTAATATAAAATGATTTGTTGATCTATAATTTTTGCATTAAAAACTTTTTAATGCAATATGATTGATATAATAACTATTTTAACATAATTTGTATTAAATTTAAAAGATTCATATAAAATTCTTTAATGGTTCATCATAAAACCATTCATTGCATCAGGTAATAAGCACACCTTTGAAGAAAAGTTCATTTTTTTAAGTCTAGCCTTGATAAAGGCAGAATATATAACAGGATTAAAATCAGGTAAGTTTATACATCATTAAAGCATATTTCTTTCCATCTCTTGGAAAATTTCTAAACACTTTCATGATGAGTGGCACAGAATAAGACTGGATAGCATTATTCTAATTCTATCTGGTAATTTCTGAAATTCTGGAACAATTCTGTTTCTCATTATGCTAATGTATTTATCAAACAATCATATCTTCAATGGACACAATACTTACATGCCCATTGAAAGTGAAATATTCTCCCCACCTCCCTTGCAATTTTTGTGTGGATATTTTAGTTCATTGAAGATGCATACACACACAGATATTATAGTGTCACTCTTCAAAATAGTAGGTAGTCTATCAAACAACGAACAAATCTAACTGATTAAAATGACTGGAGGTGTTATATTAAAATGAAGGACTTAGTGTCTCTTGGATTCAGAAAGTATTTCTATACTAGATCACCCTTAGCTTTAGTCTATCAATTCAAAGAATGTACACTCTTTCCTTTGGAGTGTTTGACAATGAACCTGGACAAAGAAATTATCTCTACTTATAGAGAGTGAGAACTCTGGAGAAGTATACTTGAAACAAGGTGCCAGCTCAGAGGAATTGATGAGATAATGGTTATCTAGTTTACATATATATTTAGTACTTAGCATGGTGATGTAATGGTTCTCTAAGTTCACACATGCATAGTGTGCTATAAAGATGTAATTATAATAGAGTATATAATGACCAACAAGGACTGGAAGAGAGATATTCCATCTTCCACCATCCTGGTGGCTCTCCTGCCTTCTGCATTTCTCCACTAAGACCAAGGCCCATGTCAAGGTCCCCCAGAAAGCTATCCTGGCACCAGGGGAAGAAGACAGCCTGTGAAGGAGATAATAAAGGCTTTGGACTTTATTCCTGACTATTCTTGTGGTGATTATTCTGCTGAAACCAAGGCCCATTCAAAAGCCCTCCAGAGAGCTAGTCAAAATATTACATCTATGCAGATGATTTTGGCTGCTTCCACCCAAGATGGAGTAAAATAAAATGGGCTTTCCCACTTTAGATTAAATTCTTTTCTGGGTTGGATAGGGTTTGACTAACATAAGGAGAGTTAATGCAATCTCATTATCAAGTAATGTCTTCCTGGAAAAACTGAACTTAAATTCAGGACTTTGGAAGAAGAGGGGTGGAGGAACTCTGCCCGCAAGATATTGGTTATTTGTAACCATTTTTCACAATGGTTTTCTGCAGATTAATTAGATTATTCCACAGAAATATTTTATCAGTTCTTGGAGTGCTTGGAGTTTTTATTTTTGATTGCTCTCCTTTGTGCATGATGCAACTGGGCTTGTTCCCATTATGAACATCTTTGATTTCTGAGTATCTTGACTTCCCTACACCAACAGGTACTGCTTTTAATAGTTATTGAAATATACTCCTTAAGAGCTATAATATTTGCACACTTTCCTGTGCAACTGGCTAAAGATATTACCATAGTAAAAAAAATTAAAAATATAAAAGCCCCCAAAAGATAAGTGAAGCATATATAAATAGTATAAAACTCAACCCTCAGATGACAGAAAACTAAGGTGGGACCAACCAAATCAATGTGATTTGATCTATTAAAGGTTAAATGTTCTGAGTCAGCCTAATGTCAGCAGAAGTGCAGTACACATACAGACACAGCCATTGCTGTTTCAAATTATATCCTAAGAAATCCCACATCATTGTAGGAGGCATTTCATAAAGACTTATTGATTTATTAGTTGATTTAATATTGTTATTATCACTATAATAATGATGATATGGATGATAACTTACATCTAACTAAAGCATCATTGATTTTGAAATACTGTATTTACATCAATCCTATGAAGGACAAGAGATTTTATTCCATTTTTACACATGGGGAAACTGAGATTCAAAATCATATAGCTGTTAAGTTGTGACAGATATAGGACTGAACCCAATTTTGATGGGAATTCCCTTTGGCAATGGGGTGCAGTTAGGAAGTAATCACTTAAAATTTGTGATAAAAGATGAAAATCATTCACAGTTGGCAAACTAGAGGAGAAGAGATTCCAAATGGTTTTTAAGAAAGGAAATACTGTATCCCATGGGGGAAAAATGCTCTAGGGTAAGACAGTCTAAGTAGGATTGGACAAATGAAATTCAGAAGACAGAAAGATAAACAGCTGATTAGAAGGATCCAATATAGTCAAAGTGTATAAAAATACATCAATTTCATTTGCAAAAATCCAGTTGCTTAGCACAGGGCGAGGAAACATATTGGTAGTTTCACTGCTTGCTTAGTTGAGTTGACCTGAGGACCAAGACTGTCTCCTGACCATTGAGACAATGTGTGAGTGGTGACAAACATGGGTATCATAGAAAGAGTATTTACCAGTCTGAGAATTCAGGAAGTTGCCTCAATGAATGTTTTTGATAGGACTAGCAAGATGTTCAGATCTTATTTTACTCCCATTTTTCTTTGCCTACTAGGGATATAAAATATATATACACATGAACACTCACAAAGATGGATGGAAAGAGAGAGAGAGAGAGAGAAAGAGAGAGATTTTCTGTGAACTGAATTAATAGAGATAAACATGAAATGTTATTCTTGGATAAAAAACACACACACAACAAAACTTCACAAGTCTCAGGGAACTGAATAAGAAAAAGATCAACCTTCTTGTGAGCTAGCAGTGTGGTATGGTGATCAAGAAAAAGAAAATTAATGTAAACTCATATTCTTAATTGTATTCTGCACTGGTCAATGCACTCCTGAAGTATTATGCTCAGCTTTTGATGCTATATTTTAGGAAATAAGTCTTTAGTCACATGGAAGGCTTTCAGAAAAAAAAAATAAGCAGTCCAAGAAAGGTCCTTGGTTATAGGTCAAATGAGCAGCAGTTGAAGAAACTCAGAATGTTTATTCTGAAGATGGGAAGGCTTAGAGTGATGTAATCATGTTCTATCAACATTTGATGCATTGTCACCTAAAAGAGAAATTGATTTTATTACAGCTGATCTCAAGGGGCAGAACAGGAATCAATGGGTAGAACTTGACAAAAGTAGATTTGATGTAAGGGAAGCCTTCCAATAATTAAGATTGTCTAAAAGTGGAATATACTTCTCATTGGAAATCTCCAAGTCATTGACTCTTTTGTAGAAGGGATTCATTTTTAGGCAAAGCTTGGACTAACTTCTAAGGTCTTTTTTTGAATTCTGAGATGCTGTGTTTTTATTTTTCTTTGGCTGAGTCTAGTATTCTATTTATTTTACTACCCAGGAAAGGAAAGATATCTAGAAAAAATGTTGGGGATAAGAATGATTAGGAAGCTTTAAACTTTTTAAGCTTTTCAAAGCATTTTCACGTTTATTACATAATTTGACCTTCACAATTTCCCTCTGCCTTCCATTATGCAGAGGGGAAACTGAGACTCAATGAAAGTTGATTCTTACAATACTTATGTATTTCAATTTTACCGATGAGGAAAGTGAGGCCCAGAAAATTAAGTCTTAGGCACGTTATTGAAAGAAGAATTAGAACTCACATTTGGTTCCTGGTATTCAGTGCCCAGAAGTGTCTACAAAAGGATATGACATTGTTATCCAAAGGCATGTAACCTAATTAAGTAGAAAGTACACATAATGTCAAAAGGTGTATCCTGTGATCTTTTCCACTGCATGTGGGCAAGTCTCTATATATTGTCTTATCTTAATGTAACTAATTTGATAACTCTTCATAAGTCCCTTTCATTTAGAAACTCCCGCCTTATTATTTCAAAAGAGTTGTCTATCACCTCCTAACTTGGAAGCAAGGGTCTTTGGAGCTTCTGCAGCTCAAACTCCACAACTGTTATTTTTTTTTTTTTTGTAGCAGATGGTGTTACAATTATGTTGCAAAATTACCCTGTTTTAATTGGGCATCAATCAACTTTTAGAAGGGCAAAATGAAGTGATTTGGAACAAATGAGGTTTATTCTTTATCTATTAGGTATAAAGCATTTTGTGACTGTTTGAAAATAAACTTTTTATGTATCATGTGGATTGTTTAACAGAAACTTCACAAAATGTGTTTATTTTCTCTTGGTGTGCATCTGAAATAGTGGACTATGTTACCTAATTCAATCCAATTGTTCTAGGATTCTTATCACTTTAGGAAGAGAACTGGTGAAACTGGCGTATAGAACTGTGGAGAGAGGCAGAAGATATATCATTTGTTATTATTTGAGGGGTGATATGAAAGAGGTATTTGGAAAGAACCATTATCTATCCAAAAACATAAATGTTGATGATTCTGTTTCATTTATTGTAACTTACAGCTTCAATTAAAATGCAAAGAAAACCCTATTAAATCATGAATAGAAATAATGTGATATAGTGGATAGAGGACTGGACTTGAAGTTAGGAAGACCTAGAATCAAGTCCTATCTCTAGTACATACTAATTATAAAACCCTAGGCAATCTGAGTAACCTTCCAATGCCTCCAGGCAAATTCTCTATGACTCTGAAGGCAGAGACGAATTATAGATCTGAATTAATAGAGAAATCTTCCTCTCTGGGAGTGTCTTCTTTCAATGAAATTACAGGGTAAGTCTGAAAAAGCAATTAATAATTTGAATATGCATCAGATCCCCTGTCCATTCCCATCCTTGTGTCTTTGTTCAGGCCATTCCACTCATGTTGAATGGTTTCCCACTTTCTGTGCCCAGATCCCATGCCTATTTAACTGGGTAAATCCTAAACATTCTCAAGCATAGAATAAGTAAGATCTTGGAAGTTGTTACTTAAGATGCTGTTTTTGATCACAAAGACTTTTACCCAGATCTTTGGTATACTTTGCATACCTTACACTCAGTGTAAAAGATATTCTAAGGAATATACATAGGAACAGGGAACACAAAAATAAGCACACAAAGAACTTAACTTTGATAACCTAAAAAGGATTCAAGAATACATTATCAATAGGATTGTTCATGAGACTCTAAAGTGGGCAATGATTGGTGAACATTTAAAGCCAGGAAAGTTGCATTAAGAATAGTTTATTAGGACAAAGTATTATTTCAGCAGGCAGCATGGCATAATACATAAAATGACCTGGAGCAGCAAGATCTGAGAAATTCCTACATTGGCACTTCTAAAACCTAGAGAATATGGGCATAGATCATTGGTGTTTGGAATCCAAAAGGATCTCATAAGCCATTACTTTCAGTTTTACTGCACACACACACACACACACACACACACACACACACACACATTTTACGTAAATATATAGAGATATATATAGAAATTGAGGCACAGAAAGGTTAAAGGATTTGATCAGAACTACATAGCTGGTAAGTGTTGAGGCAGGATCCATAAGCACAATATACTCAAAGCTGAGCAACACATTTGACAAAGTCTCTCATGTTATCCCACATGTACTAGATGTGGAGATGTCAGTTTGATCAAAACACTTACCCGCAGGTCAATTTGCAACCAGTTGATTGTCTGGGCCCAAAAAATAATGATTAATGAATTGATGTCAGCCTGAAGGGAAATCTCTTGTGGAATTCCCCAGGGAACTGTCATTGACTCTGTTCTGTTCAATATATATTTATTTATTTATTAATTACTTGGATAAAGACACAGATGGCATGCTTATAAAATTTTCAGATAATACAAAGCTGGAAAAATAACTAACAGATTGTATAAAAGAATAAGAATCCAAAACCATCTCTATAGTTTGAGAAATGGGCCAAATTTAATGAGATGGAATTTAATAGGAATAAATATATTGTTCCAGATAAAGCTATTAAAAAATTCAAAGTCACTAGTATAGGGTCAAAAAGATAGGTCTTGATAACAGTTTATGTTCCAAGAGATCCAACAGTTTATGTGCCAAGAGATCAAACAGTTTTAATGTTCCACAAACTTCATAGGAGTCAATAGTATGACATGAAGGTCAATAAAGTTAATTTGATCTTAAGTTGCAATATAGAAGTCCAGAAAACCTAGAAAAGATAGATGATCATCTTTTACTATTGTTGCACAGACCATATCTAGAATATTGTGTTTATTTCTAGGTGCCACTATTTTAAGAAGGATATGAGGGAAAAGTACATCAAAAGGGGATGAGTAGGATAGTAAGGAATGAGTACCATTTAAAGAGAACTAGGGAAGTTTAGTTTGAGGAATACTTATGGTGGATATGAGAATTGTCTGAAATTATTTTGAAAGGCTTATATGTAGAAGAGGGATTAGACTTGTTCTGTATGACACTAATATGTAGAAGTAGAAACAATAGGTGGACATTTCAAAGACATATTCTGTTTTAATGAATTAGTATTAGAAGATTAATAATGTTGTGATGAATTAGTAAATATTTATTAAGTGACTACTATGTACCAGGCACTGTGCTAAATTCTGGTATATGAAGCAACTCTGACAGTCACAGCAAATCTTATTCTCCAAAACTTTGACTGAATCCTTTGCCTTCTTACCTTTTTTCTTGCTGTGAATCTTTACCTAATAGATTCTTCATTATTGTTGTTCAGTCTTTTCAGTCATGTCAGATTATTTAATATCCCATTTGGGATTTTCTTGGCAAAGATACTGGAGTAATTTGCATTTCCTTCTCCAGCTCATTTTATAGATGAGAAAATGGAGGCAAATAGTGTTAAATGGCTTATTCAAGGTCATACAACTAGTAGGTATATGAAGCCAGATTTGATATAGCCATTGTACTACCTACCTGCCATCTCTTCTCCCCACCTCCTCAAAATAGAAAGATGTTTTTTTCTTGTTCAGTCATGTCCAATTCTTCTGTACAATTCTTTATATACCAGACATACCCAAGGCTGAACATTGATAATACCTTTGACATTCACTCTTGTCTCAGCTTCCTCTATGAAGGATAATTTCTCTTAAATAATTTTAAAGTAGATTTTCTCTATAACTTCAGGGAGAACTGTTTTGACAGCTGACTTCCTGTTGGTGAATTTCTTTCATAGCTTCCTCTGACTGACATGCAATCCATATAGGATGGAAGACCCCCAACCAATGGCCCACATCTTTACTTTTCACCAAACTTGACAACTGACTTATCTTTCCCCTCTTCCCATCTGGCCTGTAGCTAACCCACTCCTGCTTCCCTGAGAACAGGGGGGACCCTGGTGATCTGCAGGTTGATGGGAAAAAAACCCACAAACAAACACAAGCCTGCAATCTGAAGATGGCTGTCATATATACTTATCCCCACCAGGAGTGAACTCAGTCAGAAATAGCAGATGCACAAAGGCTGGATTCTGAATGCCTCCCTAGTTGCTATTCTCAGGTCCCCAGGCCATGACCTGCCCAACCAAGACTGGAGATGGGGGTAGCAGAGCATGGCATCTTGTATGCTCCAAATACCTCTCTCTGTAGGACTTTTGAAATCACTCAGAAATGTCTGGCAGCCTATTGATGACAGTCTTCTTGCTAAAGGGATAGAAAGAATAAATAAGGTAATTTTGTTTAACTTTAGGGTTTGGCACACAAAGACATATATTGTGTGACATGTTGACTTTAAAAAATACTAGGCTGTTAGTAAAAATAAAAGTTTGTCTTGCTTTAAAGATCTTTCTCTTTCACTGAGGCTTCTGCCACAATGGTTGCCAGATCTAAGGACTATGGAGTAGAAGAATGAGAAATTAAAGGAAAATCCACTGTGTTTCTTTCATTCTCCAAAAGTAGTTTTAGGAGTCTGGGTAAAATGAGCTAAATATTAAAGCCTATAGAAGATGCTAGAGAATGTTATCTTGTCTTCTATATGTGTACTGATGTGGGTAATATAGTCCCCTGATAGCCCCGCTATCCTCAATGTCTGCTTTCTCATTCTCTCTCCAAGTTTTCCTTGCTGATCCCAATTCTTATCTTCTCCATAAAGGTTCTCCTAATTATTATACCTGCAATGTTGTCTTACATGTCTACACAATAATTTGTGGGCATTATGTTATGTAGTACTCTTTGTCACCAAATTTTGTAAGCTGGCATAATGATGTTTCTTACTTTAGTTGATTTTTTTCTACTTAGGGCATTTTTTAAAACTCATTTTATTATTCCTTTTCTCATTTGTGCATATTTGATTCTGCCCCTAAATCCCACTCCAGTCTCCAACTAATAATTAGTTTGAAAGGTTTTCACATATGGATTATTATATTAATCTTTTTTTTCTTTCACAATACCTAAAGATATAGAAGGCATATAATTAAAATCAACTAAACCAAATAAGCATTATTAAGCTTGGTCCTATGCTCAGTGTCAGGGGAAAATGACCAAAATTAAGGTTCTTATTTTCTACTGGTGAGAGTTAGGGAAAACAAAAACCATACAAAATGATACAAAATAATACAAAGTAATTTTCAGAAGGGCACCAGCAACTAGGGACAATTGGGATTAGTTGGTGGTATGGAGTGGCACCTGAGTGAGCTAAGTTCTGAAGAAATCTAGTTTTCCTCTAAGATAAAGTTGTGCAAAGATTCCATTATTTTATTTCCAGTCATGCAGCTACAATCCTGGTAGATGGACTCATCACCTCACACCCAGACTATTGCAATAACCTACTGTTTGGTCTCCTTGTTTCAATTCTCTGTCCACTCCAGTCTATCTTCCACTCAGCTATCCAAGTGATCTTCCTAAAGTTCATATTATTCTCCTTTACTGAGTAAACTCCAGGCACTACTTATTACCTCAAGCATCAAATACAAAATGCTTTTTTTTTTTTGGCTTTTAAAATACTTTAAAACCTAGTTCCTACCTATCTTTTCAGTGCTAAGACTTTATTTCACCTATTAACTCCCCCTTCAATAAAGTGACACAGATTTCCTTACTATTCCTCCAACTAAACAGTATATTTCCTAACTTTGTACTTTTTCACTGGGATGCTTGACATACTTTACCTTTAGCTCCACTATTAATAGTATACAATGGCCCGTTTGAGCCATTTTTCTAAAGAGCTCATAAAAAAAAAAAGGTAAAGGACCCACACCTGCAAAAATGTTTGTGGCAGCCCTTTTTGTAAGTGGCAAGGAACTAGAAATGGTGTGGATGCTTATTAGTTCTAGAATGGCTGAATAAGTTATGGTATGTGAATATTATGGAATATTATTGTTCTATAAAAAATGATCAGCAGGATGATTTCAGAAAGGCCTGGAGAGACTTACAGGAACTGATGCTAAGTGAACAAGGAACATTGTGTAGGGCAACAGCAAGATTATGTGATGATTAATTCTGATGGACTTGACTCATTTCAAGAATAAGGTGATTCAGGCCAATTCCAATAGACTTGTGATAGAGTCATTTGCATCCAGAGACAGGATTGTGGGACTGAATGTGGAATAAGATAGTATTTTCACCTTTTTTATTGTTTGCTTCCTTTTTGTTTTTTTCTCATTTTTTTCCCCTTTTTGATCTGATTTATCTTGTGCAGCATGATAATTGTGGAAATATGCATAGAAGAATCGCACATGTTTAATATATATTGAATTACTTACTGGCTAAGGGAAGAAAGGGATAAAAATTTTGGAACACAAGGCTTTGCAAAGATGAATATTGAAAACTATGTTTGCATATACTTTGAAAATAAAAGGCTATTATCTTAAAAATGGAATAAAGGATTTGCCTAGGATAAAGTTTAATGAAATTGGGGAGATAAGGTCTTGGCACACAAGACTTTATTGAGGAGGAGATGGAAAGACACTATTCCATTAAGGATAGCCAGAGACTCAAGTACAGTAGCCTATGTGAGTGGGATGCTGATAACAATTATGGAAAGGCTTCTGTTTAGGAGGAAGAAAGATGGAGATCTACCATGAGAGAAGCTCACTTGAAATGTAACTATTTTGAAAGACAGAGTAAAGGAGCAAGTAGATTTTACTTTAATTATCATTAATAATTAGGTACTAAATTGCTTTTTTTTTTTTTTTTTTCTGGATGAGTAAAAGTATTACCAGTGGCCTCTAAATTTTGGCTTCCTGGTGCAATGCACCAGTCTCTCTGCCTTAGTCATGACTCTGTGTCTAGAGAGATGCAAACTAGGGCCTATTATTAGGAAAATGATGAAGTTAATTCTTTTCTGTCCCTCATTCCACTGCATTTCATTTTTGCTAGTGTTGTCTCTTCTATATTGCTGATTTCCTCTGTGTGCTACAACTTCAGAAACCAGAATTAATGGGTTCTTGTCCAACATATTGATTTCACAACATACTAGCATTTTTTTTTATTGTCCAAGATATAAAGACTGAGATCATCTTAGAGTATGGTCTCTTTCAATGGAGCATTACCCAAATATTTAACTCTAAAACTAAATCAAACCAAAACAACCTTAACCTCCCAAAACTGGGGCCATGCAACAAAAAATCATTGTTCTCTCTAATTTAACACTGCAACTTATGTTTACACAGTTCTCTACAATATATTCACTCATTTCAGTTCTAAAAGAAAAAAAAAAGTAGCCCCTCATTTTACAAATTCCAACTACTCTATTGAGTATTATCCTATTTCCCCTGGGACATTTCTTCTTTATTCATCCTCCTCTTCTCTCTTTAATTTTTTTTTCCTGAGGCAATTGGTGACTTGCCCAAGGTCACACAGCTAAGATGTGTTAAGTGTCTGAGGTCAGATTTGAATTCTGGTCCCCCTTACTTCAGGGCTGGTACTTTATCCACTGTGCCACCTACCTGCCCCTCTCTCTTTAATTTTTAATCTATCCCCACCCACAATTTCCCCTTTCCTGTTCCTGTAAATATGTTTGGTTTTCCTCTATCCTTAAAAAATGCAACTATTCAATTGATCCTACCATTTTGTCAAGTTACTTTACTATATCTCTCTTCTTTTTCACAATCAAAATCTTAGCAAGAGCTGTTTCATTCATTGAATTCAGGTGATTTTCTTACATTCGCTTCCCAATCTCTTCTAATTGTGCTCCTAAATCCTCATTAAACTGTTGTTACTTCCTACAAGGTTACCAGTAATCAATTAATTGCCAAATCCATTTTTTCCATTATTTTTCCTTTTTACCTCTTTTCAGTTTTTGACATTATAGATAATTTCCCTCTTCTAAATTAGATTTTCTGGCATCTGAAACCATAAAATTAACATTTTGCTGTAGCCCACTGAGACCATTTTGGACTCTGATTCTTATGTGTTATCCCTCTAAAGTCCATGTCATGAGCAAATTTCCTAATTATGAAATCTATATATTCATTAATGACATTGGTAAGAATATTGAATATTACAACAGGAAGGACAGATCCCTGGGGAACTCAACTGGAGACCTCCTTATAGGTTGATCTAAATCTATTAATTACTATTTGGTTGTAGACATTCAAAAGCCCTAAATCAGTCTAATTACAAAATAATACACATCCCACAACTCTCTGACTTTAACACAAAGATATTATTATTAGAGACTGTCAAATACTTCGATGAAATCCAGGGCTGCCAAGTCTATGATAATATCCTTAAAAACCAGTTTAATAATTCTGAAAAAGAGAAATAAGATTAGTTTGACAATACAAACATACATACATATTTATAAATGAAACCACATTCATTATTAGTGATGTAAATGCAAATAATCTATTCATTTAGCAATAAATTCTGGAATTCTGTCATAAATTAAAGTCAAGTTTGTAGACCTACAATTTAAAGATTCCACTCCCTTCCAATTTTTGAAAATTAAAGAATTTTGCTATCTTGAGTTTAGTGGAATCCCCTCTATTCTTTTGCTAAAAGATTGCTGATAATAACTCAACAATTACCTCTATTCTTTCTCTATTCCTACAATGTAGTTTATTCTATCAATATATTTGTTGTACTCTTATCATCTCTTCATTTATCTTCAATATTGATTCCCTGTTAAGCATTTTTGATATTTTCTTGCCAGTCCAAAAATTGTTCGGAGGATCCTAAAGATTATCTAGAAATAATATGGAAGCACATTAAGAGTTGAGTAGTTTTGTCTTCTCACCATAATTTCCTATGCTCATCCTTTCCACCAGGATTAGCTATCTTATTCCTTTGTTCTTCGTTTTTTCCTATTGATTTAAAAAGCTCTTTTTAAAAATAATGATTGTTTCTCATCTGTTTCAGCTCACTCTGACATTAGTATTCACAACCTTACTTTACAGGACTCTGCCAAACTATTTGTCTGTGTTTATGCCAGTTATATGCCATTCCTTTCATCTTCTATTCTTATCTTTATAAAATCTAAGTTGGTTGCTAACTTCAATGCATTTTCACACTGATAACTATAAACAACTCCCCTGATTCTTCTTAATTAGATTTGTTTGTGATTGACATAACAGAATGTTTTTCTGGAAAGCTTCCCAGGCTTCTTTAGCTGAATTCTACTAAATTATTTACTTCAGAGGATACTACCTTTCTTTAAATTTTAAAAAATCTGTTCTTTTCAAATCTGGGGTATATGTATGTGAACATATGATTGAATTGTCATGGACTTTCAGATGAAGTGGTCAATTCCACCTAACGTTCACAACAATTCTCCTTTTCAAACTAGGTCTCTTTTATGCATTGCAATCAAGTGCAGAATACCAGTTCTAATCACCTCCTCCAATTTTGAAGAATGAAATAAATCATTAAAGCAAATTAAAATGTGATTTGCTACTCTGCTTTCACAGTAGAGAACAATTTCAAGCAGATGGTCAGATATTTGTTCCCTTTCTCCAATATTACTATATTATGCCTCAATAACAGATTTGTTACATGTCTTTCTAATTCATCATTTGTTTTCATTATTTGGCTAGGTGGTCTATCATATTCTCTCCCTCCATTGATACTTATCTAAATCCTCTCCAACATACTTTGCTAAATACATAAAAATATCTCAATACACAGAACTATTCCATCACCATTTTAAAAATCTTATCTCATTCAGTTAATAGATCATTAATTTATTAAGTACCTATTATGTACCAAAACATTCTGGGAATACCAAGAAAGGCAAAGACAGTCTCTGCTCTCAAAGAATTCACAGTCTAATGGAAGAGATAACATGTAAACATTATGTACAATCAAGTCTAGAAAGGATGAATTAGAAATAATAAACAGAGGGAAGGAGCTAGAATTAAGGGCACCAGAAAAAAAATTATTGTAAAAGGTGAGGTTTTAGCTGAGATTTGAAGGAGGGAGAGGCATGCAGGCATGGTAAATTGCTAATGAAAATGCACGGGTTCTAGCTATGGAGAACTTTGTGTAAGTAATAACATGGAAATTGAGGTAGATGTCAGCACATGATGGTGGTAGAAGGGTATATAAGGCACAAGAATACCAGAAAGGAAGGAGAATACCTTATGGAAGTCTTTGAATACAAAACAGATGATTTTATATTTGATATTGAAAGTAATATGGAACCACTGAAGTTTATTGAGTAGAGAGGACACATGATCAAACTGCACTTTAGGAGCATGACTTTGTCAGCTGAGTGAAAGATTGATTACAGAGGGGAAAGATTTGTAGCAGGGAGAACAACTGGTAGAATATTTCAATAGTTCAAAAATGTGTTAATGATGTCTTATTTCAAAGCAGTGTCAGTGTCAGATGAGAGAAATGAGTGAATACAAGAGATATTACTTACATAGGATCTATAGACCTTGGCAACAGATTTGATATGGGTGATGAAAGAGAGTATTTGAGGATGGCACCTAGTTTATGTTCCAGGGTGATTGAGAAGATGGGAACACCCTCAACAGTATTCAAGATGCTAAGAAAGTTTTAGGGAAAATAAAATGATATATTAATGTTAATATTTTTATACATGTATCTATAGTTTAATATACCTAAAGGAGATTTAATTTGAGATGTCCAATAGACAATTGGAGATATAAGGCTTTAAATTATCTGAGAGGTTATGGCTGGATAAGTAAATTTATGAATCATAAGCATATAGAGGATAATTGAATCCATGGTAGCTGATAAGATTAACACATAAAATTGTATGGATGAAAAATAGAAGAGGATCTAGGACAAATATCTATGAGGCACCATGATTAGGAGATATGACCTAGATGATGACTAGCAAAGAAGATTGAGAAGGAGTCATCAGATAAGTAAGAAAGTTACCAAGAGAGTTTAGTGTTACAAAAACAGAAAGAAGAAGATATAAAAAAGAAGAGGGTCGTGGGCAGTGTCAAGGGATATAGAGAAATAAAGAAGGATGAGGACTAAAAAAAGACCATTAGATTTGATAATTAGGAGACTTGGTAATTTTGGACCAATCTGTTTCATTTAAATGATGAAGTCAGAAACCAGACTGCAGAGTTAAGAAGCTAAAAGGAAAGAAGCAGTTGCATTAAATATGCATGACTTTCTCAGAGTTGAGACATAAAAAGTATAAGAGATATAGGATGATAAGTAGCAGGATTGATGGATCAAGTAAAGATTTTTATAGGATGGAGGAGACATGGGCATATTTGTAGGCAGTAAGATACCAGTCGGTATAAGGACAAGGAAAGATTAAAGATCAGTAAAAGAAAGGTAACAATTGAGGTAGCCATCTGCTGAAGAAAATAGAATGGAATACCTGGATATGTGGATAAGTTTGCCTTGGCAAAAATAATTACCACTTCTTTATATGAGACAAGGATACAGATGATAGTGGCAGAAAACATCTAGGAGATGTGAGTTGAACAGGAAGGTAAAGAAGTAAGCTTTTTATAAATGAGTGAAATATGAGACAAAGGTGTCATCTGAAAGAATAAGGGTAGCAGGGGCAGAGAGAACTTAGGAACTTTTAGAAGGAATCAAAAGGTTTAAAAGAGCACCTATGTTGAGTAGGATAATGATCTTAGAGAAGTGTAAAAGAATTGCTTTGCTACAATAAAGACTTAGTTGTGATTATGTTACATGAATTTATAGTGGATTCAGTCAGAATGATTTTGTAATTTTTTCCAGTTTCATTCAGCATCATAGGAGAAGAAATATAGGTAGTAAATCCTGGGCTGAAGTTTGGTAGGGAAAAATTGGCAATAGGGTAAGAAGGCAAGGAGGCTGATGGACCACATTTAAAAATTTGATTGGGTGGTAGATATGGATTGAGTGAATCTTAGAGGAAAAATCACTGAAGGATGGGAACAGTCAGAGAGCCTGAAAGTGGTAATAGGGAACAAAGGATACTCTATCTGTGATTTGGGGAAATGAGTAAAAGTGCAGTGAGTACTAGATAGAGAATACAGAGCTGTCTCATCAGCAAAACCAGGTCTCTGAATTATTGACCATGAAATGAATATGAAAATAAAAGATTTAACATGAAAGCAGTTTGTTACCTGTGGAACATGTACTTCAGGTAGTACAATGACAGAGTAGTTAGCCTTTTAATAAATATGGAAGAAGAATCTGAGATGTGGAGGATGGGAATAAGAGCAGTGGAGGATGGAGAATACGGTTTATAATACACCTCAAGGTTCAGTGGGATGGGGAAGGCATGAGTCAGTAAAATTTTATTAATTAGTGCTAAAGGAGTTCAGAAGAGTTATTCATATCACTAGGGGTTAAGTCATAGCATAATGGCCTTTTATAGTGTTGTCACCTTAGTTGAGGACTTTCATGGGTAAAATTGATGGAATAGAATTTCTCTGGTATCTTTGCAGTAGATGAGGCCATAAGATAGGCAGTGGGAGCAGGGAGGAATGTCTTGTTTTTGAGGGAAAGAATTACCCTATGGGTCCCTGCAAAGCTGGAAGAGGGTGGTGGTGATAGTGTGTGTGTGTGTGTGTGTTTAAATGTGCGATCTCTTTTGCAGGACAATGGCATGTATCTTTATGATACTGTGCAAGCAGGTTTCTCTCTGGTTTTCTCTTTCTGGCTCTCTCTCTCTCTCTCTCTCTCGCTCTCTTTCTCTCTCTCTCTCTCTCTCTCTCTCTCTCTCTCTCTCTCTCTCTCTCTCTCTCTCTCTCTCTCTCTCTCTCTCTCTCCCTCTCTCTTTGTTTCTATCTCTCTCCCCCCACCTGTTTCTATTTTTGTCTGTCTCACTGTTTTTGTTTTTGACTCTTTCTCTGTATTTTCCCCCTCTCTATCACTGTCTCTATCTGTCTCTGTTTCTGTCTCTGTCTCTGCTTCTCTCCCTACCTCTCTCTCTCTCTGTGTCTCTGTCTGTCTGTCTCTATCTTTGTTTCTCTCTCTTGGTGTCTCTCTCCCCCCTTATCTATCTCTGTCTCTGTGTGTGTGTCTCTCTTTCTCTTTCCCCCATTTCTCTCCTCACTCCTTGCTGACAGGAAGAACCCAGCCAAAGACATCTGCATGCAATGGAATAATGTTTCCCAGATCACACAGAGACAAGAAGGGTTCATTGCAAACAAGAAGAAACTAGATCAAGAGGCTAGTCTGTTTCTTTTGAACAAGGCAAATCCATCCAGACCATTCATTCCAGGCATGAGTATTACCCCCACTAAATCTCAATGATATCTTTGACATCCACTTTCTTCTTGTTATTAGGGTCTTGTTTATTATTTACATGTTGCACATTTGTACATATTTATGAAATCATGGGTTGCTATCCTTTTCTTGAATATAGATTTCTCTCAATCATTGGTGGTCTCTTTAGTCATACTGTTTGCAGCCTTCGGTATTTACCTGCACATAATTTCCTCTTTTCCATCATCTTTTAAATTAATTCCTTCTTGATCAGATTTACAAGTCCCCAGGCATTTTTTCAGCTTCTATTAGATGCATTTTCCCCCTGGCCAAGAACTATATTGTTCCTACGTCTTAAGTAATGGTTGAAAAACTATTACTGGGGCTACTAGGTGACACAGTGGATAGAGCACTAGTCCTTAAGTCAGGAGGGCCTGAGTTCAAATTTGACCTCAGACACTTAACACTTCCTAGTTGTGTGACCCTAGACAAGTCATTTAACCCCAATTGCCTCAGCAAAACAAACAAACAAAAACCTATTACCAAACACCATTTTCTTAACCAGCTGTTTAATTCTCACATCTGCCTCTTTATAAACTTCTACTTTCAATTGTCAGCAGTGATAGAAACACCATCTTTCTCCCTAATCTTTAGGTTTTAGCCCAGATTTTCACATGGCTAACTGAATGGGGTCAAATATATTATTACAGAATATTAGAGATTGAAGAATAGAAGTTCTACTAGTATAAATTTACCCTCTTCTAAAGTCCAAATTCAAACCCTTTCTTGATAATTATATTGCTTTTATTTGAACAATTCTAGTGATAAGAAACAACCTCTTATAGAAAAGGCATTCTATTGCTGGGCCATTCCAATTGTTACAGATTTTTTCCTTATTTTGAGATTAAATCTGCCTTTCCAAAATGTCTGGTCATAGATACTATTTCTGTTCTCAGAAGCGATGTAGAGGATAGCACATTGGACCTGGAATCAGTAACAGTTGAGTTCAAATCTGGCTTCAGACCTCAGACAATTTAACTTCTATCCACCTCAGTTTTCTCATTTGTAAAGGAAGAATAACAACAATACCCAACTGCCAGGGTTCAGTGAGTATAAAATGAGATTTGTAAAATACTTGTGTTTGTAAACTGCTCTGCAAACCTTAAAGCACCATATAAATGCAAGTGATTAGTTACAAATGATTCTTTAGATATTTAAAAACTAATACCATATTTACCCCAAGTCTTATCTTCTCCACAAAAAACATCTCCAAATCTGATTTCCAATCTTTTTACTAGCTTGTTTGCTTTCCTCTAAGCATACTTTGTTGCTTTTGAGGGGTTTTTTTTCAGTTAGGTTTGACTCTTCATGACCCCATTATGGGGAATATCAAAGATATTGGAATGGCTTACCTTTTCCTTCCCCAGCTCATTTTGCAGATGAGGAAATTGAAGCAAACAGGATTAAGTGATTTGCCCAGGGTCACAGATGCACAGTGTCTGAGGCTAGATTTGAACTCACTAAGTTTTGTCTTTTTAACTCTGAAGCCCATCACTATATCCATTGTGTAACCTAGCTTATCAAACTACAGTTGGCAGTATTGAACTCAATACAATATTCTAGATTTAATTTTGAAATTTTATGTTTCTAAGATGTGACCAGAAATCTATAGAAAACTGAAATTATTATACTCTTTGTTCTGCGTGCCGTATGTTTGTTAATTTACCCTAAAATTAGATGAATGTGTTTGGCAGCTGGAGAATGTAAAAATTCCATTTTACTCTTCATTGTTCAGGAGCTTTGTCAGAATGAAAGCAGCTTATAATTTATAATGTTTGTTATGTTTATTCCTCTTCTTTTCTTTCTATCCTCATTCCTGCCATCATAGTCCAGGTTCCCCTCCTCTCAGAACTGGACCATAAATCTAATTCCAGATCGTCTCTCTTCTTTCAGTCTTTTCTATATATATCAAATCTGCATGCAGCCACCAAATTAGTCTTCCTTACACACTGCTTTGGATTGTATAGCTCTCCTCCTTAAGAATATACTGTAGTTCCTTTTGCCTACCAAGTTCTCCATATTTTCAATGGGATTTTAAGTTAGAATGTTGAGCATTTTGTTTTATATAGTATATGATGCTTAAATTTTGTAAATCAGTATTTTCCTTCTTTATATTTACCAACTAAGTGGAGCAATGACTAGAGTACCAGGCCTGGACTCAAAAAGATTTGAGTTAAAATCTAACCTTAAACACTGACTAGCTGTGTAAATCATTAACTCTGATTGCCTTCATTTACTCATCTGTAAAATGAGCTGGAGAAAAAAATTGCAAACCACTCTAGTATCTTTGCCAAGGAAATCCCCAAAATTGTTCTAAAGAATTATATAACTGAAAACAAAACACCATAAAGTTACCATATGATACAGGTCAATTAATTAATTCTTTTTACTCAAATGAAGAAGAGGATTATGTAGATAAAACTGGAAGTATGACTGATGATTATTTATTAGTGAAGCTCCTTGCTCAAATGAATTATATCACTTTATTTCCATCCTTACCAGACCAACTCAGGATTGCTGGAAGGAAAAAGGTGAGTGTTTGTGTGTATATGTGTATCTGTCTGGGTGGGTAGGTAAGTATATAAGAGATTCCAGCTCCTTTTGCTTGACTCAGTCTAAATGGTGCTCTCTGAACTTAAATTTTATGAATTAGCTGGTAGCCAGGCTACATTTAGAAGATCCAGCTTTTGAAAGATATATGAGCAGCTGCATTTTCCCATGTCAGAATAAGATAGGGTTCTGATGATTAATGAAGAAACATGTGTATATCTTCTTATAATTTCCATAGAGAAGTGAATATGCTTACATGTTTTGCATATTATTAAACCCTATCAAGTGTTTGGGATAAAGTAGTCTTTATCTGCAAAGCTGGAACTGAGTCACCATCTGCCTAGATGCTGCAATTGTGTCTGAAGTTAAAGGTATCTTTTTTCACTCACACCATGTATTAGGAGGGGAGGTCTTGAGGACCTTCCCCTATCTTCCTTCCTTCCTTCCTTCCTTCCTTCCTTCCTTCCTTCCTTCCTTCCTTCCTTCCTTCCTTCCTTCCTTCCTTCCTTCCTTCTTTCCTTCCTTTCTCCCTTCTTTCCTTCCTTCCTCCCTTCTTTCCTTCTTCCCTTCCTCCCTTCTTTCCTTCTTCCCTTCTTCCCTTCCTCCTTTCCTTCCTAATTCCACTTGGGTTCAAGAAATGGGCCTGGAATTCATCTTCTAATAGGTTTTATTTGTTAAATCATAGAATTAGAACTAAAAGATCTTAAAAATAATTTATTTTTAAATGAGCTTTTTGATTGTGATTAGTTCTTTTGTTCTTTAAGAGGACCTTTATTATAGTCTCATCCCAGATGGAGGTCTCTGGTAGAATTCTTTGCATTGACAAAATCATCATAACTCAACTGCCATTATATCCACTCAAAAAACAAAGTTATGATGTCAATCCCCTGAAGTTATATTTCCCCTATAAAAGAAACTATGTGTACCTCTTAATATCTGTTAGGACCCTAACTCCTCTTTAGGGTTCACCTGCTAGTCAATAGCATAATCCCCTGGTTGCCACACCTTAATGGAATCTTTTCCTTAATGGTGTTTTAGGCCCCTTGTTAATAGCTAAAATCCCTTTTCTTTGTTAAAAACCCTTATGGATTTAGCTCACAGTAGTGTAATAAAATTTGCTCTTGATTTGGAAAAGATCTAAGCCTACAAATTCTTTTGAGATACTTTGTTACACTGGCCCATGACCCAACATAATTTTGGGTTATCACCCCTATAGCCCATCATTTTGGTGGCTAAACTCCATCATTTTGGTAGCTTGTATTGGGAGAGTCTGGTGTCATCCCCATATCTCATCACTGAGACATTTCTCAAAAGACAATAGTATTTGTACTACTTGCCTCACAGGGTATTGAGAAGAGTGTTTTATGAAGTGCTTTATAAATGTGAATTATAATCTGTACAGAAGCCTGTTATCTAGATCCTGATCCTTTGGTCAGCTAGTTTCTTCCTCCTCAGCTATCTTGCATCTACATCTATGTATGTACACATATTTGTACTTATTCACTTTATATTTATGCTGAATATATTCACATACATACTTGTGACCTTCCCTAAATTGGCCAAGTATTATTTCATTCTTGATAGTCTGTTGTTTGTGCTAATTTTGTCCTAACAATTAACACCAAATAAACACTGGTCCTGCATCAACCACCACCATAGCATCCATATATGGAACCATCATTTACAATTAATGATGAAGTTTAGAAAGTTGTGAATAAGATCACTTACCTTGGCAATATACTTTCCAGGGATTTCCACATTGATAATGAGATTGACACAAGCACTGCCAGAGTTCAGTGTTTGGGAGGCTCTGAAGAAAAGTGTGGGAGAGGAGAAGTATTAGGCTGACTACCAAACTGAGGGTCTACAAAGGCATTATGCTGATCTCATTGTTGTAAGTATACCTGCACCATGACAGGAAACTGAATCGCTTCCATTTGAATTGTCTTAGGAAGTTTCTGAAGATGACCTGTCAGGATAAGATATCAGACACTGAGGTCCTTTCTCGAACTAAACTGGCAAGCCTTCAAACACTACTGCAGAGAGCACAATTCTGTGGGACTGGCCACATTGTTCAAATACTAAATGTTCGCTTGCCAAAAAGATTATTTTAGGGAGAACTCACGCAGAGCAAGTGCTCACAAAATGGTCAGAAAAAAGCAATACAAGAACACTTTCAAGGTCTCTCTTAAGAACTTTAGAATCGATTTATGACGTGGGAGACACTGGCACAAGATGTCCCCTCATCAGAGAAAGTGCTGAGTTCTATGAGCAAAACACAATTGAATTAGCTCAAAGGAAATGAAAAATGTGCAAAATTAGAGAAGCTACCCCAAATGCTCATATGGACTATTTATGCCTGGTCTGTGGCAGAACATTCCAAGTTTGATTAGCCATAATCAGACATACTGTAACTTGATTTTAACATAGCAATGTCATTTTGATTGTCTTTGAAGAAAAAGGAAAACGACAATAACAACACTTAATAAATATTTGTTAACTGAAAAAAATAAATAATCTATTCTAAATCTTTAATTTTATAGGTGAGGAAATTGGGATCCTGAGAGGCTAAGTGGTTTCCAAATACAATTAATAAATAGTACAGCTGTGCTTTTGATAAAGTCACAAGTTCAGATCTCCTTCCACTTTGTCAAGCTGCTTCCCTTCCTTTTCTAGTTCTGTTTCCCTTCTAGCAATCCTGAGTTGTTCTGGGAAGGATGGAAATAAATTGATATAATTCATTTGGAGGTAGGAGCTACACTAATAAACTCTTCTAGTTTTTAATTTCTAGAAATTTCTTCGAGGGCAGAAATTGTGTGTTATTATATTGTTATACTCTTTTTAAAAATCACCTCTATAGTTGTAAGTATAGGATATCCTCCTATCAGGTCCTTAAGAAATTTGTTGCTTGACTGATATAACAAGGACTCATGGGATGGCAAGTAGAGCCTGAGATTTATTAACAAAGGACTGATTCCATGTAGAGACTATTGGTCTCATAAGGTCCTTTCAGGGGAGAGTAGAAATTTCATCATAATGCCTGAACATCTAATTCTTCTCTATTCTCCCTTTTCCTGGTTCCTGCCATTAGTGACTGAATATTTCAAAGTAAGTACTACTTGCACTGACAAACTGTGTCTCTCTGCAAAATGCCCAAATGAATGTATTTATTAAATTCAGAGAAATTTGTTGACATACTCTCTGAATGTACATTAGCAACACTCTAGAGATGAGAGATTCAGTGGCATCCAAAGCTCCATGAAAATTGTACAGTACTTAAGGATATTTTGGAAACTGAGCCAGATCTGAAGCCAAAGCATTTCACTAGTGATCAGTCAGTTTTTAGTCTTGCAAAAACAATCTATGCAGAAAGACCTTGTGGCAGGGTCTGCCTCTGGCAGAAATGCTTCCTTGATAAAAATTCAGAATTGTCAGGAGCAGAGAGTCCTAAATGCCCTTCCAGATCACCTTTCAAACCATGAAAATGTCAATATTTAAAGCCCAGTTTCCTTCTAACCAAGCACTGCAGCCCATCTCTTATTCCAGATATGCAAGGTTGAAATTTTAACTTTTAATATTTTATAGAAGTTTATTATAATAAATAAACAGTGAGGAAAAATACAAACATAATGTTACCCACCAAGGATCAGAGGGTATAAATAAGCAACTAGGCTTACAGAAGACAGAATAATGGAAGTGTCATAGTTAGAAAAAAAAAGAAGAAAACTTTTTTGCAATTTTATGTGATCATGAGATGTGCAGTTCTAAACATATATTATTAAGGGAATTCAGCATATTATATTTTCTTAAAGCAACAATTAGATAGTGTAAAATAATTTAATTATAGGACTGTTACTTCAATGATTACGAATATGTACACATTATGTTTTTTTTAAAAAAAGAACAAAGATCAAATTCTACAAATGAGGAAACTAATATCCAAGAAAGGTACTTGCTTAAGATCACCTACATAGAATATAGAAAAGTTAAGATGCTAATCTAGATGCTTTTATTCCAAATCCATTGTGTTTCTCATTAATTTGATACTTTGAAGTGAAGGAAGTATAGGATGTTTTTGTTGTTGTTGTTATCCAATTTTATCTGACGTTTTATGACCCCATTTGAGATTTTCTTGACAAAGATACTAGAGTGGTTTTGCTATTTTCCTCTCTAGCTAATCTTACATATGAGGAAACTGAGGGAAATAAGGTTAAGTGAATTACCCATGGTTACAAAACTACTGTCTGAGGTCAGATTTAAACTCACAGAGATGATTTTTCTTTACTCCAGCCCCATCACTCTTATCACATAGCCACCCTGTAGATATTTATTGGCTTTCTAATGCTTTGCCACATGCTTGAAAGGTATCAGAAATAAAATATAAGTCCCCTGCTATCACAGAGTACAAAATCATGATGGGAGATAATATCTGTGTTAGAGCATCAATTAGAGAATAGTACTAAACTTAATATAATCACATTCTATATTGTGTAATTAAGATCATTGCATTTTAATTTGACAAAAAGCAAAAGTCAATGGGGGTTTCAGTAACCAGAGAAGGAACTGAGGAGGTAATTGCGGAGGTAGATCTGGAGCTAAATCCTAAAAAAAAAGAATGAATTTTGCAAGGTAGAACAGTATATTAGGACATTCCAGGTGAAGAGAACAGCATGATAAAGGCTGTAATGACTGTAGCATTTATAAGGATTATTGAACAGGTTAACAATTTAAAAGAATTGCAAAGCCACTTGCCAGGGCGAAATAAGGATATGCCAGATTGTCTAGGCTCTTAGAAAGCATTGCATTAACAGCTGAAGTGTTGTCAGCTAGACGATGGTGGGATCTTCTCCTATAGAAAAGACCCCTCCTTTTGTCCTTTTTTAACCCCTACCTACAAAAACAATCTTATTTTATAGCAGGATGTAGATAAATTCTATTTTAATTTATGGCTGAGTCAGGAGCAACAGAAACCAAACTTGCAACCATTTATAGTGGAAAAATCACTTTCTTTGTCATCATACAATTTGGAAACAAATACCACTAGCGACTAAGGCAAATCCCTTAGCCATCTCAGACCTCAGTCTCTACATCTACAAAATTAAGAAGTTGCTTAACCTCTATACTACTTTCCTTCCAGCTCAATATCTATGATCTAATAAATATATTAATTTACATAAAGAACTTTTTAAACCATAAAGCATTATACCTGTCAAACGATAATAAAAAATATTTTGTAAATCTGTGGAGGTCTCACTATTGTAATACAATTGAGTTACAGTGGAAAGAGCACTGAATTAAAAAATCATACAAAGTTAAATTCCAGGCTCGACTGTTAATCCAATGATTCTTCTTGGACAAATCAATTTGCCTATCTGAGACTCACTTTCCTAATCTGATGTTCATAATACTTCTTCCTATTTGAGACTAATAAGGCAATAGTAAAAGGACACCTATATGCCCTTGAAGGAATTTCAAACAGTGAAATTTGAACTATATCTTCAGGTAACAAAACTTTGGTGAATAGGATTGTTAAGCTGTTGGAAAAAGGATAATGTCTCCTTGCACAACTTTTCCTTGCACTCAATTGATATGGATTCTGATCTCTAAAAAGGGGTCCCCAATATGAAACTAATTTCTTTGATCTTTTTACCACCTAGAAAAAAGTATATAGTAGAGTATGTATGAGGAGGAGACTTTTATTTGAGAAAATTTCTAGTGTTTTCTTACCATCTCCTCTCCTAAATGGTAAAATGTTTGATCACAGACTGACTTATTTGTGTAATAGTAATAAATGTAGAAAAGCATGAATAAGAATGGAAGATCCCAAAAGGGACTATGGGGGACCAAGAACAGAGATGAAATATTTTCTTATTTGAATAATAGGCATTATTGAATTAAAATAATATAAATCATTGAATAATTGGAATACAGTCTACATCATCTCTAGCTTAGAGACCCCAGACCAAAAAAGGTTTTTTCCTTGTCTTGCTCTTTCAGGTCCTGGGTTTGACAAGTTTGAACTCCTTGTAAATTAATACAAAGAAGAGACTCTATAGTGAGTCTGGAAATATAAAGATCTAAAATGAAAAGCAAGCACTATTAAGAGTTTATATTTTAATAAACAAGCAAAAATATAAATATATGTATATACTGAACAATTATGTATATACATAATACATATAAAATATAGATAAAATAATTTTATTCAAGATAGGGAGATAGGGAACTGGACTACTATTTTGGAGAATGAGGAAAGGCTTCATGTAGAAAATGGTGACTTGAAAGCAGAGAGAGCTTACATGAGGAGAGCAAGGACTACATTCAATGTATCAGAATAATTAGTGTAAAAGAAGAGAGATGGGAGATGAAAATCTCTGTGCAAGGAACAGAAAAGACCAGTTTGATTAAATTATAAAGCTGAAAAAATACTTTTATTAAAATTGTAGGCAACAAAATAGACTTAGAAAATCAAAACATTTATAAAAATAACCACAATTCAAAGAAGCATATAACTCAAGATATCAACAAAATTTTATTTTTAATGTTAAAGATTAAACAAAATAAAAAAGGTAATAAGGATCTAAATGAAAATGATGGCTATATAAATAAAAATGATGGGTCATATGTAAGAAGTGTTCTTTAGATAGAAATGTGACTCCCTTCTCTTTCCTTCCTTTCCCTTTCTTTCAACTTTCCCCAGTTATAAGGATATTTCATTAGTTCAGATCTTTGCCATCTCTTTTCTAGATTATGGAAATAGACTTTTAATTGATTTTCCTGACTCAAATCTCTCACCATTCCTATCCATGCTATACACTACAACCAAAATAATTTTTCTCAAGAGCAAATCTTACTATATAATTTCCCTACTCCACCAATATCAGTAAATTCATCATGTCTCTAGGATAAAATATAATTTCTTCTTAGGGTGCAAAGCCCTACACATCCTGGCCCTAACCTATCTTCCTAGTCTCACAGGATATACCTTTTCTTCCTATAACCTGTGATCCAACCCAATTGGATTTCTCTCTGCTCCTCATTCATGCAATAATCTATAAACTATTTATGTTGCTTTGTATTGTTTATTTCCTATTTGCTGGGGAAGATGGGAGGGGATAGAATCAAGAGGAAATATAGAGATTTGACCTTGTAGAGAAGGACTACTCTATTGTCAGTTACTTGGGAGAAAGAAGAGAAAGTCAGAGATGATGTAAAGAGATTTAAAAGCTTAAGAGAAGAACATAACAAGGAGTTCATGGCAAATAGGTATTTTTTTTAAAGGAGATCGAGAAGAGAAATTCTCTCAATTGAAAGAGAAGTAGAGGAGAGAGGGATTAGGAGATTTGAAAATAGTTGAAAAGGTTTGAAATAATTTCTAAGATGAGTGGGATAGGAAATCATTTTAGGGGAAATATAAAGTTTGCCTTCTTGAAGTGAGAGGTCAGTGGAATGGATAACATAACTTTACCAAGAATGTTTTGGAAATAACCCAGGACTAGAGTTTTCTAAGTAATGGTAGGTAATAGGAAAACAGCATAATAGATTCAAGATTTGATTACAGTGTGGAGATGATTGTACAAATATAGTCAAGAATGGAAAAGGAGGTATTCCATTAAAACCAGCTAAGCGGGGACATCCCCAATTGGAGGGACACAGGATTCATTGGCCTTTGATTGAGTGCTCCCTCTCAGTAGGTACACCTGCTGATAAATTAGTCTTAGATCAGATGTCCAATTCATGGGATTCCTAATTGGGTCAGAACAAACAAGCTCCCTTCTTCAGATACTTTCTGGCAAAGATCATTGGCAGCAAGCAGAAGATAATGCAAGAATCACATTGTAACAGAGAATACAGAGGCAGATGTTGTGGGATGGTGAGGGACTGGGATGGGAGAAGGAAGCAGATGGTGGCTGAAATGGTTGGAGGAAGCAGAGAGGTACAATAAGTCACTTACATAACTATACATTGGTGTTGAAAGCAGTATAGACCTATAAACCATGACAGATGGAGGAGTGCTTGAAGGGCAGGGCTGGGAAATCCCGTTTTTAGAGTTCCATTAGAGGGGACTGTTTTATCCACTTTAGAATTGTACCTTTTTAGGATTGCCTTATTAGCATAATACTTTGGGGGTTTTTTTGGCTTTGTTTTACTGAGCATGTCTGGTGCTTATCTACATTTTGCAGATTTATATGGGAGTTGTTTAAAGGGGCCTAGGTTTCTTCTCTCAATTTAGCACAGAGTCTCTGGGTGTGGCTGAACACTAGTTTATCATAATTTTACACTGGCTACTTACATACTTATATTCCTGATGGGGTGGTCATGAGGATCAAAACAAGAGGATAAAAAAAGAGGAAAATATAGAAATAGGAGGCACAAACTTTTCCCTTTTCACAGTCCTGAGAACTACTTCTGAAAACCATGAAAGAAGGCTATATATCACTTATTTGACTTTGTGCAAATTACTTCTCTGGACCTCAGTCTCCTAAATTGTAGGATTAAATTTAGCTTAGATGATTTCTAAGGTTTCTTTCACCTAAATCTTATTTCTGTCCTCAGAGAGACAGATATACTAGTTTTTAAAAAGGAGCTAACAGGTGGAAATACCTTGTCTGTAACTCAGTAATTCTATTCTGAACCTCCAGAAAATTGCAAAATGAAAGAATTGATGTGTGTACACTATCTGCATTTGTTCGAGAGTAGTAGTATCTGGGATCAGTGTGGGAAAGGAGCTGTAAATAAAGGAAACATTGGTGGCTTTCCAGGCAGGGAGCAGCCCTCCTCTCTGGATCCATTTTAATGGTCCCTGTTCTGCTTGCCAGGGACAGCTCTTTTCT
Organism: Sarcophilus harrisii; assembly: GCF_902635505.1. Taxonomy (NCBI): domain Eukaryota; kingdom Metazoa; phylum Chordata; class Mammalia; order Dasyuromorphia; family Dasyuridae; genus Sarcophilus; species Sarcophilus harrisii. The sequence goes on along the minus strand of NC_045426.1, from coordinate 371,809,341 downwards.
CCTTAATAAATTTTATTCTACCCGCGTGAGGTTGGCAATTTCCAATTCTCCTTAAATTGTGGCCTGGCTGCAGGAAGCTGGCCAGTCAGCTCAACCTGGGGGAGGAGATTTATTCCCCTCCTGTGCTACCAAGCCAACCTGAAGACAATGTCAATAGAAAAGGTCACCCTCTGATAAGCTGACAAGCCACTGGTTCTTTAGGCCAGAACTCCGGTAGGCACATTGAAATGCTGTTCTGCAACTCCTCAGGGGCAGAGGCATTAAAGTTAAATGTTACAGATGTGGAGGAACGGCAGAAAGCATGTTTGGCTTGCAAAAGAGCTTTTGGCTGTGGTGATGAAAACACAGCCCACAGCAATAGAATTTATTTTCTGGGCAAAAGGAGGTTTTAAGGACACTGGGAAAGAGGAGACTCCTCTGCTTGATTTTCCAGAAGCTCCAGGCTAAGACCTTACCCTGTGTATTCCCCATGACATCCTCATGCAAACCCTTAGCTCCAGTCAGATCTTCAGTGACTCCACATTATTCCTGCCCCGATATTTTTGCTTGGAATAGTCTGGATTGTAGTGGAGAGATCCTTGCATCTATAGCCAGAAGATGTGGGTTTAAAATCTGATCTACTATATGCTCACTACATATGACCTTGAATATGCTAGAATTCTTAGGATTTTCTCATTTCTAAAAATAGGAAAGTTTGGTTTCTTCAAGATCTAAGATTGCAGAGCGCTTTGTGTATTATTCAATAAACATTTATTATTTGCTACATATAGTTTAGAAATGTCCTAGGTGTTTGGGATGTAAAAACATACATGTCTCTATATAGAGAATGAATACAAAAATAAAAATAACTAAAAACATTTATGCAACATAGCATTTGAGTAACAAATACAAAATAAATAGCATCACATAAATATGTATAATATATATATATATACATATAAGATAATATATATAGTTTATATAAATGTAAATAAATAATGTTTATACAGCATTTTAAGATTTCCAAAACATTTTAATATATTTCAATTTGTTAAATATTTCCAAATTAATTTAAATATTTATAACATTCATTTTTAAAAACTTTGAGTTGCAAATTCTCTTCTTCTTGCTTCTCCCTCACTCCATGGGAAGAATTATAATATCATTTCTAGATATGAAGTTCATGCAAGGCATATTTTTTTATTCACTAAAATGGTTTGTAAAATATTTTACAGATATTATCTTATTTGATTCTCACAATCCTGGAAGATAACTGCTATTATTACTACCATTTTTGCAGATGAGAAAATTGAGGGACAGAGAGATTACATGACTTACTCAGCATCAGAGAGATAGTTCAGATCTTCCTGACTCCAGGTCCAATACTCTATCTGTTGTGTCACCAAGGTGGAAACTGATTTGATTGCTCTTGAAAGTAATTTGGAATGGTACTTATAAAATGAACATATTTTGAGGCAATTGTACCACTACTAGATCTAAACTTCAAATAGTTCAAAGAAAAAGGAAAAGACTCATATATATGAAAAAAATATTTAAAATATTTTTAAGGTTCTTTTCATAGTAACCTTGAATAGAAAACTATGGGAATGTCCTGCTATTGAGAAATGGCTAAAAAACTGTAGTATGAAAATGTTATGGGAAATCATTTTCATAAAAGAATAATGAAATGGATAGTTTCAGAGAAAACTGAGAAGACACATTATCTAAGACTAAGTAAAGTAAGAAAAACTAAGAAAACAATTTATATAATAACAACACATTATAGAACCAAACATCTTTGAAAAAGAAAACTGTCATTAATACAATGATAAACTATTAATACTTAGATAAACAATGAGTCCAAAGGACAGAAGATAAATCACACCACTTAACTCCTGCCAGAAAGATGATGAATTTAAGATCCAAAATAACACTTGCATATTTAGACATGGCCAATTTGAAAATTTGTTTATTTGTAAAATGCATATTAACTGAAAGGTTATTTTTTTTAATTCATAAAATATTTCCCACAGATTTAGAAATAACTAAACAAATTGTGATACTTGAATGTAATGAAAGAGTACTATAAAAAAAGTCAAATGTGAAGAGTTGAGAAAAACTTGAAGAGACAAATGAGAATTAGTTTATTGTGAAGTTAACAGAGCTAGGAGAATAATATGTTCATATACTCCAATAATGTGAATGGAAAGAATTAAAAGAAGACTGAATACTAATACATATATTGACTAATATTGACTCTGAATATGAAATGGGGGGAAATACACCTCCATCCTTATATGGAAATGAAGAAGACACACATATGTATAGGGATATAAGGACAGACACACATATATGTACATGAATGTATAAACATACATTATGTTTGCATGTGTAGATATACACTGCCAGCTCATGACTGACATTCATTGTGAAGGAATTGAGTGATTTTATGAAGTAAGCAGAGAATTCATTCTAGACTTGAGGATAGCCATTTTAGTCATGGAGATGAAAATTGATTTCCATGGATGGGTCACAAAGAAAAGGCCAAGTTGATTAAACTATAAACTACAGAGAATGGGGTCATATTTATAAGGCTGAAAAGAAAGGTTGGAACAAAGTTGTGAAGGGCTTTAAAATCCAAACAAAAGAATCTATATTTTATCTTGGAGGCTATAGGAAGCAACTGGAAGTTACTCAGTAGGGGAGAAACATGATCAGATCAACATTTAAGGAGGGGGGTGGAGCCAAGATGGCAGAGAGGACACATTCTTCTTTCTGAGTTTTCCTACTATCTTCACATTAAGTACAAAACAACCTCTGAAATAGTGCTAGACTAGCAGAATCCATGAATATTGGGAGTGCAGAAAATTGCCAGCAGAAGATAATTTCAAAGATAGCCAGAAAAGGTCCATTTGGATCAGGCTCGGGAGGAGGCAGGCATAGACAGGGAAGCAGAACACAGAGGCCAGCTCAAGCTGAGCAGGTTGCTCAGGGGCTCAAGGGGCAGGTTGCAGTCTCCACGGAAAATCTTCGGGGAGGACTCTACTACAGGATTGGCTACTCTGCCCTGGTTGCAAGCCAGTAGATCAGCAGAGAAGTTATAAAACATCCAACACAAACACAAAAGATCAATAGTGAACCCCAAAGTGCCAGAGTTTCTTGGGACCTGTCCACATCCACCCAGCACCAGGAGTGACTCAGCACCATCCCAGCACAGCTGCTGTTGCTTCCTAGTCTGTAGAGGAATCTTGGAACCTCCTTGCCCTAAAAACAGATCTCATTTTTAAAAAAATGAATAAAAAGGCGAAGCAAGCTCTAACTATAGACAGCTTCTATGGTGAAAGAGAAAAACAGATTTCAAACCCTGAGGAGAATAAAAGCAGATTATCTCCAGATGAAGTCCCAAAGGGGGATATAACCTGGCCCCCACCACAAGGCTTTCTTAGAGAAATTAAAAAGGATCTTAAAAGAGAGCTAGAAGAAAAATGGGGAAAGGAAACTCTACAAGAGAGATTGGAAAAGGCAATTAACTCATTTAAAGAAAGATTTGATAAAGTGGAAAAAGAAAACAACTCCCTGAAATGTGAAATGGAAAAGGTAAAGAACTCCCAAAAAGAAAATAACTCCTTAAAAAAATTTGTGAATTGGAAAACAAATTCCATAGAACAAAACAACTCATTTAGAGACTCAATTGGAAATTACAAAAAGAAGTAAAAAAAAAAAAAGTAAATGAAGAAAGTAATTCATTAAAAGTCAGAACTGAACAAATAAAAATGAATGACTTGATGAGATATCAAGAATCTGTCAAGCAAAACCAAAAAAAATGAAAAAAAATAGAAAAAATGTTAAATACCTACTTGGAAAAAAAAAAGACATTTGGCAAATAGATCTAGGAGAGATAATCTAAGGATTATTGGACTCCCTGAAAATCACGATGAAAAAGAGTCTAGACACACTATTTTTTGGTAAATCATCAAAGTGAACTGCCCGGATGTCATAGAATCAGAGAGTAAAATAGCCATTGAAAGAATTCATTGAACACCTACTGAAAGAAACCCCAAAATTAAAATTCCAAGGAATATTGTGACTAAATTTCAGAACCATTGTACCAAGGAAAAAATATTACAAGCAGCTAGAAAAAACAATTCAAATACTGAGGAGCCACAATAAGGATCACTCATGATCTAGCACCTTCCACATTAAAGGATCGAAGGGCCTGGAATCTGATATTCTGAAAGGCAAAGGAATTTGGAATGTAGCCAAGAATAAACTATCCAGCTAAACTGAGCATTTTATTTGAGGAAAGAAGATGGCCATTCAATGGAACAAGTGAGTTCCATTTATTTCTAATGAAAAAAACCAGAGCTAAACAAAAAATTTGACCTCTAAATATAGGACTCAAAAGAAGCATAAAAAGATAAAAAGAACTCTTGAGAACTGTGTTTCTGTTATGGGGATACACAGAGAGTGCATGTATAATTTGATTTTACTGCTATAATATGACAAAGGAACTAGAAGTAGAGGGGGGATTATATCAGAAAAAAGGAAAAGTGTAGGTAAAAAGAAGGAAATTACATCTCACGAAGAGCCAAAGGAAACCTATTGTATCTGAGGGAAAGAAGGAAGGGGTATGAACATTGTGTGAATCTTACTCTCATCAGATTTGGCTCAGAGAGAAAACATTAGACATATTTGGTTTTTAGAGAAAGTTCTGTCACCTCCTTGAAAAGTGGGAAGGGAAAAGTGAAAAGGGAAGGGGTAGGCTAAATAGAAGGGAATACAAATAGTCAGGGAAAAGTATAAGAGGGAGGGACTCTAATGGGTAGGGATTCTAAAGGGAGAGGGCTTCCTGAGGCAAGTGGTGCCCATAAGTTAAATACTGGGGAGGGAGGTAAGGAGGAAATGAAAGAGAAAAGTATAATTTGGGGATAATAAGATGGCAGGAAATAATTAGTAGTTTTAACTGTAAATGTGAATGGGGTGAACTCTCCCATAAAGCAGAGGCAGAGAGCAGACTGGATTAAAAGCCAGAATCTTACAATATGTTGTTTACAGGAAACACATTTAAAGCAGGGTGATACATACATAGTAAAGGTAAAAGGCTAAAGCAGAATCTATTATGCTTCAAGTGAGGTTAAAAAAAAAAAAAAAGCAGGGGTAGCCATCGGGATCTCAGATCAAGCTAAAGCAAAAATTAATCTAATTAAAAGAGATAAGGAAGATTGCTATATCTTGCTAAAAGGTACCATAGATAATGAAGCAATATAAATACTAAATATATATGTACCAAGTGGTATAGCAAGGAAATTCCCAAAGGAGAAGTTAAGAGAGCTGCAAGAAGAAATAAACAGCAAAACTATAATAGTGGGAGATCTCAATCTTGTACTCTCAGAACTACATAAATCAAACCACAAAATAAATAAGAAAGAAGTTAAAGAGGTAAATAGAATACTAGAAAAGTTAGGCATGATAGGTCTTTGGAGAAAACTGAATGGAGACAGAAAGGAATATACTTTCTTCTCAGCAGTTCATGGAACTTATACAAAAAGTGACCATATATTATGACATAAGGACCTCAAAATCAAATGCAGAAAGGCAGAAATAGTAAATTCATTATTTTTTTCAGATCATGATGAAATAAAAACTACACTCAATAAAAAGCCAGGGGAAAATAGACCAAAATGTAATTGGAAACTATATAATCTCATCCTAAAGAATGAATGGGTGAAATAGAGACAATTAATAATTTCATCCAAGAGGATGACAATAATGAGACAACATACCACAATTTGTGAGATGCAACCAAAGCAGTAATAAAGGGAGATTTTATATCAAGGGGATTTTATAAGCAAGAGGCTTACTTGCATAAAAGAGAAAGAGAAAGATCAATGAATTGGGCTTGCAACTAAAAAACCTAGAAAAAGAGCAAATTAAACACTCCCAATCAAATATTAAACTCAAAATTCTAAAAATAAAGGGAGAGATCAATAAAATTGAAAGTATTAATAAATAAAACTAAAAGTTGGTTTTATGAAAAAAATCTACAAAATAGATAAAGCTTTGGTAAATTTGATTAAAAAAAGGAAAGAGGAAAATCAAATTGTTAGTCTTAAAAATGAAAAGAGAAAACTTTCCACTAATGAAGAGTAAATTAGAGCAATAATTAGGAGTTACTTTGCTCCACTCTATGTCAATAAATTTGATAACCTAAGTGAAATGGATGAATACCTACAAAAATATAGGCTGCCAAGATTAACAGAGAAGGAAGCAAATTGCTTAAATAGTCCCATTTTAGAAAAAGAAGTAGAACAAGCTATTGATCAACTCCTTAAGAAAAAAATCCCCAGGACCAGATGGATTTACATGTGAATTCTACCAAACATTTAAAGAACAGTTAATCCCAGTGCTATATAAACTATTTGAAAAAATAGGGAATGAAGGACCTCTATCAAATTCCTTTGATGACACAGATATGGCACTGATACCTAAACCAGGTAGGATGAAAACAGAGAAGGAAAATTATAGACCAATCTCTTTGATGAACATGGATGAAAAAATCTTAAATAAGATATTAGCAAAGAGATGACAGAAAATCATCCCTAGGATAATATACCATGAATAAGCAGGATTTATACCAGGAATGCAGGGCTGGTTCAATATTAGGAAAACTAGTAGCATATTTGACTATATCAATAACCAAATTAACAAAAACCATGTGATTATCTCAATAGATGCAGAAAAAGCATAAGATAAAATCCAACACACATTCCTATTAAAAACACTAGAGAGTATAGGAATAAATGGACTTTTTCTTAAAATAGTCAGTAGCATCTATTCAAAACCATCAGTAAACATCATATGTAAATGGTGATAAACTGGAACCATTCCCAATAAGATCAGGAGTGAAACAAGTTTCCCCACTATCACCATTACTATTCTATATTGTATTAGAAATGCTAGCTTTGGCAATAAGAGATGAAAAAGAGATTAAAGGAATTAGAGTAGGCAATGAGGAAACTCAATTATCACTCTTTTCAGATGATATGATGGTATACTTAGAATACCCCAGAAAATCTACTAGAAAGCTATTAGATATAATCCACAACTTTAGCAAAGTTGTAGGATACAAAATAAATCCACATAAATCATCAACATTTTTATACATCACTAACAAAATCCAACAGTAAGAGATACAAAGAGAAATTCCATTTAAAATAACTGTCAATAGTATAAAATATTTGGGAATCTATCTACCAAGGGAAAGTGAGGAACTATATGAGCAAAACTACAAAACACTTTCAACAAATAAAGTCAGATCTAAACAATTGGAAAAATATTAAGTGCTCTTGGATAGGGTAAGCAATATAATAAAAATGACAATATTACCTAAACTAATCTATTTATTTAGTGCTATAACAATCAGTCTCCCAAGAAACTATTTTACTGACCTAGAAAAAATAACAACAAAATTATCTGGAAGAACAAAAGGTCAAGAATTTCAAGGGAATTAATGAAAAAAAATTAAATGAAGATGGTGTAGCTGTACTAGATCTAAAACTATATTATAAAGCAGTAGTCATCAAATCATTTGGTATTGGTTAAGAAATAGACTAGTTAATCAGTGGAATAGATTAGGTTCACAGGACAAAATTGTCAATAACTATAGCAATCTAGTGTTTGAAAAACCCCCAAACTCCAACTTTTGGGATAAGAAAAAACTGCTGGGAAAATTGGAAATTAGTGTAGCAGAAACTAGGCATTGACCCACACTTAACATCATACACCAAGATAAGATCAAAGTGGATTCATGATCTAGGCATGAAGAATGAGATTATAAATAAATTAGAAAAACATAGGATAGTTTACCTCTCAGACCTGTGGAGGAGGAAGGAATTTGTGACCAAAGAAAAACTAGAGATCATTACTGATCACAAAATAGATAATTACGATTATATTAAATTAAAAAGTTTTTGTACAAACTAAATTAATGCAGACAAGATTAGAAGGGGAGCAATAAACTGGGAAAACATTTTTAATCAAAGGTTAAAAGGCCTCATTTCCAAAATATATAGAGAATTGACTCAAATTTATAAGAAATCAAGTCATTCTCCAACTGATAAATAGTCAAAGAATATGAATAGGCAATTTTCAAATGAAGAAATTGAAACTATTATTATTGATCAGAGAAATGCAAATTAAAGACAACTCTGAAATACCACTACACACCTTTCAAATTGGCTAAGGTTAAAGGAAAGGATAATGCTGGATGTTGGAGGGAATGAGAGAAAACTGGGACACTGATGGATTTTTGGTGGAATTGTGAATGAATCCAACTGTTCTGGAGAGCAATTTGGAACTATGTTCAAAAAGTTATCAAACTGTGCATACCCTTTGACCCAGAAATGTTACTACTGGGCTTATATCCCAAAGAAATCTTAAAGAACGGAAAGGGACCCGTATGTGCAAAAATGTTTGTGGCAGCCCTTTTTGTAGTGGCCAGAAACTGGAAACTAAATGGATGTCCATCAATTGGAGAATGGCTGAATAAATTGTGAGATGTAAATGTTATGGAATATTATTGTTCTGTAAGAAATGACCAGCAGGAAGATTTCAGAAAGGCCTGAGAGACTTATATGAACTGATGTTGAGTGAAATATGAGCAGAACCAGGAGATCATTGTTTATGGCAACAACAAGATTATATGATGATCAACTTTGTTGGGCATAGCTCTCTTCAACAATGAGATGATTCAAACCAGTTCCAATTTTTCAGTAATGAAGAAAATCAGCTATACCCAGAGAGAAACTTAGAGGAAAAGAGTGTGGACCACAACATAACATTTCCACTCTTTCTGTTATTGTTTGCCTGAATTTTTTTCCTTCTCAGTTTTTTTTTTTCTTTCTTTCTAGATCCGATTTTCCTTGTGCAGCAAGTTAACTCTATAAATATGTATACATATATTGGATTTAACGTGTACTTTAACATATTTAACATGTTAATACCTGCCATCTAGGTGAGAGGATGGAAGGAAGGAGGGGAAAAGTTGGAAAAGAAGGTTTTGCAAGGGTCAGTGTTGAAAAATTACCCATACATATGCTTTATAAATAAAAAGGTATAATTAAAAAAGTTCTATATTTAAGGAAAATCATTTTGGCAGCTATTTGGAGGATATTTTATAATAGGAAGGGCTTGAAGCAAGGAGATTAAAAAAAGAAGACATTACATCATGTTGTCATAGATTATGAGGTCATAGATTAAAATGGTGACTATGTGAATAAAAGATAGGATCATATCAAAAAATGTTATGGGGGAATAAATGGCAATATTTGGTAACTGCTTGATTGGGTTTGTGAAGTGACAGTACACAATTGCATTGTATATAACAGGAAATGATAGTCATATACTTCCAAGGAGATTACTATCTAGAATGAGGAGAAAATGAACATGAAAAAATCAGTAAATAAGATGATACATAATAAGGTAGTACAATTTTTTTAAGTAGAAACACTAGGTGAAAAAGGAATATAAAAGTATGGTTGTAATTTTACAAGAATGATTTTGAAGAGATGAACTTTACCTCAGGTTATGAAGTAGAGGAAATATGGATCTGGTTTAATTCATCACACATTTATTCAGGTCATACTGTGTATCAAATACTGTGCTAACCTCTGAGGATAAAAACATTTAAAATAAAATAGTCCTTGACCTCAAGGAGTTTATATTCTATAATCTAAATAAAAGTGGACAGGAAATAAAAATGTGGCCTATTTAATGATAATTGCCTTATGACTTCATATTAAAGAGTCCTGGGAAACTAGGTTGGAGAAGTAAGGTGGGATTAATATTGTGAGAGGTTCTGAAAGTCAGTTAAAGGAGTTTAGATGTAACAGGAAAAATAAACATGGAATTCTTTTGAGCAGAAGAGTAAGTGCTTACTAATGTGAGGCAGGTGACCTTGCTCAGCCCTCCCTCCCTCCCTCAAATCCAATTCACTTGCATGTCATGGAATCACTTTCCTGATGTCATGGTCCTCCTTGAGTAAGAAGGACAAAACAATAACACACACACACACACACACACACACACACACACACAGAAACACACACACACACACACAAACACACACTACTATCTCTGTCTCCTTCTCTCTTCCTCACTCCTTCTCTTCTTCCCCGCCTCTCTCTCTCTCCCTCCTTTGCTTCCCTGCCCCTCCCCACTAAGGGAAGATCTTAAGAATTAGCCCTCCTTAGATTTGGGATGGTTTAATGTTTTGTTTTTAATTAAAATAAACAACTTAATAACTTATTGCATATAGTAGGTAACAGTAAAGTGGAATTTAAAAAGCAAAAATGAGTATTAATGTTTTGGGGATTAGGAGGATGAATAAAGATATTAGTGTAATGAGATATGGGATAATGATAATGAGACAGTGTCAGAGTTTCATAGAACTTCTGGAGTGGATACCTATTTTGTTTTATTTTTTAAACAACCACATGTCAAAATTTCTATTATTTATCAGTAGGGGCAATCATAAACAATGAAAATAGGAAAAACCTTTTGAGACTGTTAGAATCTTGATAGAATTATAAGAGATATAAAACTTCTTTTTAATAGTCCCGCTTCGACATTAATGCATTGTTGGTGGAGTTGTGAACGAATCCAACCATTTTGGAGAGTAGTTTGGAACTATGCTCAAAAAGTTATCAAACTGTGCATACCCTTTGATCCAGCAGTGTTACTACTGGGATTATATCCCAAAGAGATTATAAAGAAGGGAAAGAGAGGGACCTGTATGTGCACGAATGTTTGTGGCAGCCCTTTTTGTAATGGCTAAAAACTGGAAACTGAATGGATGTCCATTAGTTGGAGAATGGCTGAATAAATTGTGGTATATGAATATTATGGAATATTACTGTTCTGTAAGAAATGACCAACAGGATGATTTCAGAAAGGCCTGGAGAGACTTACACGAACTGATGCTGAGTGAAATGAGCAGGACCAGGAGGTCATTATATACTTCAACAACAATACTATATGATGACCAGTTCTGATGGACCAGGCCATCCTCAGCAACGAGATCAACCAAATCATTTCCAATGGAGCAGTAATGAACTGAACCATCTATGCCCAGAAAAAGAACTCTGGGAGATGACTAAAAACCATTACATTGAATTCCCAATCCCTATATTTATGCACATCTGCATTTTTGATTTCTTTCACAAGCTAATTGTACAATATTTCAGAGTCTGATTCTTTTTGTACAGCAAAATAACGTTTTGGTCATGTATACTTATTGTGTATCTAATTTATATTTTAATATATTTAACATCTACTGGTTATCCTGCCATCTAGGGGGGGTGGGGGGTAAGAGGTGAAAAATTGGAACAAGAGGTTTGGCAATTGTTAATGCTGTAAAGTTACCCATGCATATATCCTGTAAATAAAAGGCTATTAAATAAAAAAGTAATATTCCCGCTTCTTTTTTCTATATTCCCTCCACATCATAACCCTAACTCTAAATGCAGTTACATATGAAGAACAACAATTTAATAATCTTATTTATACTATAGGGTTAAAGACTTGAATTTTTCAATGTTAACAACAGGATCATGGGGGAATGGGTGGGATGCAGTGATGTGGGAGGTTCCCATTTCTGACTCTAAATCCATTTGTGAGTGACTTGCAATTTCAGGACATTATAAAGAGAGAATTGCTGCTGCTAATCGGAAGTACAGAAGAACAAGCCATTTCTTGAGATCTGTGAATGGGTGGAAGCAAGAGGCAAAAGATGGAGAGACAAAGGTATGGGGAGACAGAAGGAAAGAAAGAGAGAGAGAGAGAGAGAGAGAGAGAGAGAGAGAGAGAGAGAAGAGAGAGAGAGAGAGAGAGAAGGGGGAGAGAGAGAGAGAGAGAGAGAGAGAGAGAGAGAGAGAGAGAGAAAGGGAGAGAGAGAGAGAAAGTGTGTTTGTGTGTGTGTGTGTGTGTGTGTGTGTGTGTGTTGTTATGTCCTTGTACAGAAGTACAAGACATAGGAGGTTACTGTTGGCAAATTGAGCCAGGGAAAACATGATGGCTTTTAGAAAAAAGTGATCAAGTTAAGGGTATTCTATATGGGAAAAATGGTATGAGCCAAGGCTAGAAATTAGGAAACATTAAGTGTTTTTAGAGCTCAATGACTAGGACAGAGTTGTTGCTATTGTTGTTTTAAATATAATAGAGTAAAACTATGGAATCAGATAATTAGAGAATAATACTAGTGGAAGAAAATTCTTGGTGACATAATAAATCTTCAGATATTTGAAAAATTATCTCATGGGAAAAGGTAAATATAAATGTCTAAATAATAAACTCAGAATGTGATTGTTGAAAAGCATTCTATGATTCTAGGTCAATCCCAACATACAGCATAAAGCTACACTATATAGTTCTAGAAGGCAGAACCAATGAGAAGAAATGGGGATGCATATTTTGGCTCAATATTAGGAAAAGTTTTTATATACTTATTGCTGTCCAACAATGGACTGCCTTGCAAAAACTTTATTAAAATTTTCAAGCAAATTTGCTTGAATAATTCTTATTCAGAGATATTGCAGAGGTCATTTCTGAATTAGGTAACAAGCTGGACTAAGAGTTCCTTAAACTTTTTTTTACTTGAGATCTTTTTTTTCCTGAGAAATTTGTATGTGAACCTGGGTATGTAGAGTGGGTATGATATACAAATCAAATATGTATTGATAATGAGCATAATTTTATGATCTTACAGTCAGTTATGAGACCCCATAGAAGGTTGTGACCCCTAGTTTAAGAAGCTTTGGATTAGATGACCTTTAAGACTGCTACTTTAATCCATATATAAATTCTTAGAAAATTGGGGCAATGATAAGAAGAATGAGTGTTATGAAAATGAACAGTCAGTTGTTATGAAAAACTCATTAGACATAAATTAAAGGAAAAAAAAATAAGACCAGAATTGAAAGGCATTGCAGAATGGGCTAACTATTCGAAACATCCCATATTTGTTCATCTAGTACTTTTCATCATTATCAAGATTTGAAAAGGACATTATCATAGATCTTGCCTATTCACAAGGCAAGATCTCATCTGAAAGCATGTTTGAATGACAAGAATTAGGTCCTTTCTATGCTAAGCTGCCCCTTTTTTAAAGATTGAAAATAAACATGTTGATAGGTAGGTAGAATTAATTTATTTTGCCAGAGAATTGACAGTTTCTAAGAAGTATCAAAGGTTATTTTCTTTCCTGAGATGCTTTAACCTAGTTAAGTAAAAAGTAAGGAGAATTTGAGGATAGTCTTTGAGGAAGTAAAAGATTTGTCATTCATTTGTTCTATAATATTGGGAAGGCAATTAAACCTTATGTATTCCAGCTTCTTCATCTTTCAAATTGGGATAATAATGCTTATGCTACAAACTTATTGTAAGGATCAAATGACTATAAAAAATAATTTGACACTTAAACAATAGCAAACATATGTATGGCATGATTATTGTGGCTATTATTAGTTTACAGGGGTAGCAGTTTTTCATTAGACAAATAACAGATATTTATCATTCCTTCAACCCCTTAGCTTTGCCTGAAACCTGATTTTTTTCCCTTCTTTTTTTATTATAGCTTTTTATTTACAAGTTATGTGCATGGGTAATTTTTCAGCATTGACCCTTGCAAACCTCTATTCCAACTTTTCCCCTCCTTCCTCTCACCTCCTTCCCCAGATGGCAGGTAAACCAATACATGTTAAATATGTTAACATATATGATGTTAAATAATCTATACAGTTGTTTTGCTGCACAAGAAGAATCAGACTTAGAAATAAGGTAAAATTAACCTGAGAAGGAAATCAAAAATGCAGGTAGGTAAAAATAGAGGGATTGGAAATGCTATGTAGTCATTCACATTCATTTCCCAGAGTTCTTTCACTGGGTGTAGCTGGTTCTCTTCATTATTGAACAAATAGAACTGATGATTTGTTTCATCTCATTGTTGAAGAGAGCCACGCCCATCAGAACTGATTGTTATATAATCTTGCTGTTGTCATATATAATGATCTCCTGGTTCTGTTCATTTCACTCAGCATCAGTTCATGTAAGTCTCTTTAGGCCTTTCTGAAATCTTCCTGCTGGTCATTTCTTACAGAACAATACTATTCCATAATATCCATATACCACAACTTATTCAACCATTCTCCAGTTGATGGGTATCTACTCAGTTTCCAGTTTCTGGTCACTACAAACAGGGCTGCCACAAACATTCTTGCACATACAGGTCCCTTTCCCTTCTTTAAGATCTTTTGGGATATAAGCCCAGTAGTAATGCTGTTGGATCAAAGGGTATGTACAGTTTTTGAGCATAGTTCCAAATTGCTCTCCAGAATGGTTGGATGCATTCACAATTCCACCAACAATATCTGACAGGTGTGTAGTGGTATCTTAGAGTTGTCTTAATTTGCATTTCTCTAATTAATAATGACTTGGAGCATCTTTTCATATGGCTAGAAATAGTCCGAAACCTGTTTTTCCCCTGAGGACACGATTTACTATAAGACTTTGCTTTGATGATGTGCTATTATTTCTTTCTTTCTGAATCCACAAAGCTTTCCATGTTTCTTGCTTCCTATTGCCAGTTATATATACTTCCCCTATTACTACCACCATACAAAATCTTTTTTTTTTTTTTGATCTATTAGGCCTATTTATGTTATTTTCTTTCTATTCTTTTTTTTTGCTGTCACATTTTGATCCTTACAAAACTTCTTAATGATTTTAGGGAATCCAAATAGTGATAATAATGTTTCCTTGGGTAGTTAGCTACAATAGATAGAGTGTGTCTTAAGTCAGGATGAAGTATCTTCCTGAGTTCAAATATGGCTTCAGACCTATGTGAATTACCTGTGTGAACCTGGACAAGTCACTTTAATTCTCTTAGCCTCAGGTGTTTTATCTGTAAAATGATCTGTAGAAGAAAATGATAAACAATTCTTGTATCTTTGCCAGTAAAATCCCAAATAGGGTCATGAAGAGTCAGATGTGATTGAATAATAAAATTTTCCCTGGCTCATAGTCTTCTTCTCTATACCATATCATACTATTGTCCTCTTCATTTGGCTTATTTGTCGGAGTAAAAGTCCCATCCAATGGGATCCATTATATTCTAGTGGATATTGTTCTAGGACATTGTAATTGTACTATGGATCATTTAATAGATTCCAAAGAAAAACGAAAGTGCCAGAATCCTTACTTTTAGACAGATAATTGTCTATTCTCTTTGCCAAAGTTTCCCAGGAATTTTGATACTACTATCTTTCTGCATTATTATTCTAGTTTTTAAATCCACTGATAATTAAGAAGTTCATTCTTTGATTATAATCTTGCCTCTTATTATCTAGTGTAAATGATAAATTATATCGATGATTATTTTTGTCCATTTCCTTTCAAAGAAAAGACAACCTGATGCAAGAGGATAATTATTGGCTCTTTAAAGAGAGGAGACAACTCCAATATTGTCAAATAGTCATCTATGTTTATTATCTATATGATGTTGGACAAAGGGAGGCAGCATGGTATGGTGGAAAAAACAGAGATTCTTTATTTCTTTTTTTATTTTTTATTGTAGCTTTTTATTTAAAAGATGTATGCATGGGTAATTGTTCAGCATTGACCCTTGCCAAACCTTCTGTTTCAACTTTTCCCCTCCTTCCCCCCATCCCCTCCCCTAGATGGCAGGTAGACCCATACATGTTAAATATGAAGAACAGAGATTTTTGAGCCAGAGGACCTAGGTTTAAGTAATATTCCTAATTCTGATTACTTGTGTGACCTTGTATAGATTATTTGAGCTGCTAAGACCTCTGTGGTCAAATCTGTAAAATGAAGAGGTTGGATTTTGAGATCCCTTCATACTTTACATCAATGATCCTAAAAGTAGCTTGACCTCATGGACCTTAATTTCTAAATATATGAAATGAAAAGGGCAGATCATGTGGCATCTGACACATCTCCTGGCTTTAACTATATTTCTATGAAATATTTGAATCTAGATAATTTATAGTATTGCAAGCAAATTCACCTGGATTGAGTCTCATGTCCTAACTCAATGTAGTGACTCTTCTTCATTCCTATCCTGCAGGAAAAGTCATATAGTTTTTAAATTCTGACTGAGTAAAATGTCATAGGGACCCCAAATTCTCATCTTTTCCCCCATACTCCTTATATTGTTCATAACAGATATGCTTTTCTCATTAAAAAAAAACCACCTTTTCCTTGCTATTGCCCTTCAGGGATCAATTTAGAGTTACTTTTGCTAAAATGCCAACTGTACCCAGAGAAAGAAATGATTGCGTCTGAATACAGATTGAAACATTCTCTCTTTCTCTCTTTTTAACTTAATTTTTTCTTGATGGTTTTTATTTTCATTAAGGTGGGAGATCTATGTTTTCTTTTGTAACATGATTTTTATGGAAATATTTTATACAACTTCACATGTGGTTTCTTAATTGTGGGTGGAGACAAGAGAGAAAGGCTAGAACTCAAAAAAATTAAAAACAAATGTAATTTTTTTTGTTTTGACTGCAACTGGGGGAAATATTAACTAAAATTTAAAAAATAAAAAAAAATGCTAACTGCACTCAGGGAAGACTGACTTCCTATAACACTGATCTTCTGCACCTGTCTGGTACTAAATTAGATGCTATTTTATTACTATTTTTTTCTTGTGTATACGTAGAGACACACTGCATATTTTTCTGTATCTCTTGTCTCTTGTTGGATAAGTTTCTTGAAGATATTTTATCCATTTGGATAAGAAAATGAAAGCTATGAAACTTTATGTGAATTATTTAAGTAAATGAGAAAAACATTTTGTTATTCAGGATAGTTAGAAAGGTGTCATGAGAGTAAATAGAGTTCTAGTCTCAGTTATAGGAAGATTTCCCTGTGATTCATGTTAACTATGTGACCCTGTACAATTGATTCAACCTGTCAGTGGTCTCAGGTAACTCCATAAGATTGTAAGTAATAGATGAAGGGACTAGTCTGCATGAGTAGAGGAGTTTTGTGTGTGTGTGTGTGTGTGTGTGTGTGTGTGTTTATATGTCTTTATCTTTGGAGGTAGCAGAGATTTCTACATTGGAAATTCCTTCACATTGACAAAATCAAAGTTTTGACACAAAAAGATCAACTATTCATATTGAATAAATACAATTAAATCATTTTAAATCTATAACACACATTTTAATGTTATTGATCACAAACTACTCGTTGATTTGTATTTGATCATTGTAATGCTCAAGGAAGAATAAGACAAGATGAGGTAAACATTTTATAATAAGATTAGGCCAAAAGAAAATACCTGTTTTTACTTGTGGAATGCATTTCTCCTAGTATCCTGCTTGCTTGTATAGAAGGCTATACCTAACTCATTTCTGAAATGCTCTGCATTCTGGTTTCTCTGGTTTCCTTCAAGTCCTAGTTAACATCTCACCACATTTAGGTTGTCTTTCCCAATCTCTCTTAATTATAAGTGTTTTTCCTCTGTTGATTATAATTTTTCTTGTAGATAGCTTGTTTTTACATAATTGTTTTCATGTGGTCTTCCCCATTAGATAGTTATATGTATTCATTTATAGCAGATAGTTCCCATGGACCTGGACTGTCTTTTGTCTTTTATTATATTCCTAGTGCTTAGCACATAGAAGGTGAATGTTTGACTGACTGACTAATTGGCTTAATATCATGTCAAGTGGTCATTATTTGACATTAGGTTTTTCAATGGATCATTTTCCACTTTCTCATCCCTCAGGGTGGTTACCAATTTCCAGCCAAACATTTTTTGTGTTATGCTGTGATTCATGAGTAATGCATTATAGTTATCTGTAGATCATTTTCCCTCCCTTTTTTTTTCACTATCATAACATCCACGGTCTTCAATTATGTCGACATTCGTGGGAATGTCAAGTGTAATTCCATGGGGATTAGTTTGAGAATGAATGCTGGCTAAATTACAATGGAATTAATGGGAAATTAGATATTACAGTAATGCTATTATCCAAGGAGGTCATGGTGATGGATGGCCTATTCAAATGAGACCACCAAAAGGAATTAGTGCTGAAGCTGATTAATCCCAGTCAGTTTGTAAGACTCCATTTTTATGCAGATTAAACTATTTTAGTTTGATCAATCAGCATGAGGTATGCAATGACCTGAGCCAAGATCCTTTTTTTTGTTTCTCCCCCATCTCCCACTCCCATTTAGGGACCCAGCTGGCTAGATCAAATATATATATGGCCAAATCTGCCCAATATGGGAAGCTACAGCTTAAAAGGAACATTACACTAATGGACAGCAATGATTAGTTTCCGAGTAACAGATGATCATTTAACTCTTACTGTTAGTATCCCACATGAGTCCCTCTTTTCTTTCAGGATGAGAGCCAATGCATTTAGGGCTGCCTGGCACTGCAGAATTGTGCTTTGATAATATGCAAGCCACATGGAATTCTTGCTCTTGGTGTGTTTTCCCAGGAAGCAAAGTGCTTTCTCTAGAAAGAGATTTTCTTGGGCATGATCTTTATTCCTATCAGTGAGATACAGTGGATACACTGATTCATTAAGTTAGTTTGTTCAATTTCAAACCCTATTCTTGATACCCACAGTCTTTTTATATTCCTCTGATCTCAAATTTAGACCCCAAACTTTGGTTGTCCAATTTTTTCCTGTGTCCCTTTGTTTCCAGTTTCTTAGCTTGTTCCTTTCCCCAATTTCCCCTGATATTTATGAACTGTACTTGACTCTGAGAAACAACAAAGTGGGATGAAAAACAAAAATAGATAAAAACAACAACAAAAACAAATAACCAGCAAAAGCAGCAAAAATGCAACAAGATTCGGAGACAAAGAACTCGGGTTTGAATTCTTACTTTGTTGTATCCTATTTGAAAGTTATTGAACAAGTCCAATGTCCTTGTTCTCAGTTTCTTAAGCTATAAATATTAGTAGTTGGATTGGAAGTTCTAGAAACTCTTTAAATCTAGAGTCAGTGCAAAGAGTGCTAAATTTTGAAATAACAAGATCTGCATTTGATCTCCTACTTTTTTAAAAAAAAAATTATTTACTTTTAATATACATTGCTTTATGAATCATGTTGAGAGACAAAAATCAGAGTAAAAGGAAAAAACATGAGAGAGAGAAAAAAACAACAGATAAAAGAAGTAAGCATAGGATGTGTTGATTTACATTCAATCTTCTTACTTTTACATTCAATTTTGATAGTTGATCTCCTACTTCTTAACTTTAATATTTCAGACAAATCACTTAACCTTTCAAGGCCTCAGTTTCCTCATATATAAAATGAGAGGTGTTGATTAGTTAGTAATTAAAAAAGCATTTTTAAAGTTCCTACTATATGCCAAGCACTTTGTTAAGTACTGAAGATATAAAGACAGGTAAAAGATAGCTCCTGCCATTAAGACATTAGATTATTTCTAGTGTCTTTTATCACTCTAGTTGTATGACCAAACATTTTATAATGCTCTCATAAAAATAACAGTAAGTTGTAGGACCCCTTTTGTATAGTTGAATTCCTTATCTTGCTTCTCTGGGGCCACCAATAGAACAGTGCTCAGTATACAGTAGGAACTTTAAAACTGCTTTTTAACATGTGTAAATAATCAGTAATTATGTTTTTTTTTAAAATGATTAACAAGAAGTTGAAACTAAGGTTGAGTGAATAAATGGAAAGTGAGCACCCAATTCTTCACAATGAGTTCAAGTTACAAGACCTATGATAACTATATTCCAGGGTACTAACAGGATGAATAAATGTGATTGTTTTTAATGATCTTTGGAAACTCATGGAAAATATGAGTGACTTCTCAAGATTGAAGATTTACAAATGTAATTCTAATTTCAAAAGAGAAATATGAAAACCATAGACAAAATAGTTTTTACTTAATTTAATGATAAAATTCTAATTTTTAAAGGTTTTCTAAAGAGATAGAAAGATCATAAACAACTATTATGGGTTGCTAGGTAGTAGAGTAGCTAGAGTGTTATGTCTGGTGTCAGGAAGACCAGAGTCTGATGGTAGATACACTTATTAGTTTTGTGACTCTCAGCAAGTCACTTAATTCTATTTGCCTCAGTTTCTTCATATGTAAAATGAATTGGAGAAAGAAATGGCAAACCAATCTAGCATCTCTGCCAAGAAAATCCCCAATGGGGTCATGAAGAGTCAGACATGATTAAAAAATGGTTTAAGCACAATAGCCATTTTGACTTTATATAAAAATTCAAATTGTTTAGAACAGGAAGATTAAAAAGTAAGGGAGGTCTGGTGGGTAATATTTGTTTTTTCTTTTTGAAAAATTATCATATAGAAGAGGTAATAAACTTGACTCTATAGGTCAGTGTTATGTGCGCGCACTGGACATTACAGGAAAGCATATTTCAGCTAAATATTAGAAAAAGTTTCCTAAGAATTATAAATGTCCCAAAATGGAATTGGCTGCCTTTGGAATAACTCCTGTAAAATTTTACAATTAGGGACTTTCAAGGATCTTGTGTGTATTGAGATGGTTTATGGCTTGGTAAGGGGAAGGGGATTGGGAGTGGGGCTGGATTCTTTGATTCTGTAACTAGATGAATGACTTTAAGGTGTTTCTGATTCTAAGATATTTTGTGAAAATGTATTGTTTAACATAGATGTAAGATAAATTCCAGGAATAAAAAGATGACTCAAGAAAGTTGTTTTATTATATCCTCAGTTAAAAGCAAGTTTTGAAGATAGGTTGGCGGATTTGAATAGTACAAAGCAGTAAACAACTGAAAGGGAAAGAGCTTATGTTCTAAGTATTAAATGGGTGAAAAAGAAAGGGATAGGAAGGACACATAAAAAATAAATTTTGTTAAGGTCACAATTTTCTGCATGTGTTGTGTTCAAGCAATGTTAATGGATAATTAGTATAAATGCTTGACTCTGCACATAGGTGGGTATTTATATTTACATTTAAACATATATGTATATCTACATGGATTTTTATATGCACAGACATGCATATATACACATACACACATATGGATGCACACATACATGTGTATGTGTGTGTATATATACACACACATACACATGTATATATGTGGAGAAAGAGAGTATAGGATCTTGTCATCTCATCAAGTAATATTGGAAGGAAATATCTAGAATTTGAAAGAAAAATATTGTTGTTTACTCTTGGCTCTTAGGCAAATAACAAGAACAAGAATTGTTGATTCATAAGTGTTGTTTTTTGTTGTTGTTGTTTTTCTGTATCTCACAAATCTCTCAAATGTAAACTAGAACTTAGACAATACCTTCCAAAAAAGAGGACAAATTTGTGTTTTTTCTTCCAATGAGGCCAGAAAATGTAAATTCCCTTAAGAGAAGAAGCACCCAATTTTGTAAATATGTAGTAAAAGGGAAGAGAGAGGAACAACAACCCTGGTGAGCCATATTTTCTTGCCTAGAGGCCTCTGAGGCTTCATTTTTATTCATAACAAATCTTTCAAATTTATGAGAGAAAAATCACTTCAACTGGCATAGAAATACCAGAGATCCATAAAATATGTAAGAAATGTAAAGGGATTTCCCTCCCCCTTCTTTATCTTCTTTATATGCAGCCAATCCATGTGGTTACAGTCAAAGAAAATGTGCCATGGAGAGAAAAATACCAAAGCCTCGCTGTAGGATCTTAGCTCTGTAAGTATTTTTAATGCTTTTTTCACGGAGGACAAACAGAGATCACAGATGAAGCTTTCTGAAGTAAATTTTAATCCCAGTGAAGGTTCCCAAGCTTTTAACAAGCCCTCCAGAAGAAGCTGTATCAGGGAATTATTTTTTCCTCCCTTGAACTTCACCACACAAAGCATTTGTAGAAAGTAAGGAGGGGCAGTGGGCATTGTTTAATGCACAAAAAGTGATGACTTCCCTGCTTTTTTTATTTTTGTTGTTGTTGTTTCCTTATAAGCTACATATCTTCCACTTTAATGAGAGATATTGTGTTTTCATTTCTGTTAAGCACTAGCTCAAGTTTGTGTGCCTTAGCTATATGTTTGCAAACCTTTGAATTTTTGGCTTAATTACTTAGTCCTATGCTCAGTCCTGAGATCTGGGTCTTGATACCATTTTGGGAAGAACATG
The DNA here is from genome assembly GCF_902635505.1 of Sarcophilus harrisii. Taxonomy (NCBI): domain Eukaryota; kingdom Metazoa; phylum Chordata; class Mammalia; order Dasyuromorphia; family Dasyuridae; genus Sarcophilus; species Sarcophilus harrisii. The sequence continues at coordinate 371,787,181 of NC_045426.1, read as the reverse complement.
TGGCCACCACCACCACCATATTTCCCTTCCCATGAATGTTTTATAGCTATGTGATACTTTCTCCTTAAAATATAGTTCCTGGGTAAGTGATTCCACATGGGGAGCAAAGTGATTCTATTGGAGTCATACAATTTTAGAGCTAGAAGAAAATGTAGAGATCATCTATTTCTACTTTCTCATTTTGTAAAATAGGGAAACTGAGGCCTGGAAAGGCTGGGATTTGCCTAAAGTCACGTGTCTTTAATGACAGATATAGAACTAGTGATATCCCTAAAATACAAGTTTGGCCATTTCTTTTTCTAGTCAATAAGTTCCAGAGGCTCTCTGGTTGCTTCTGGATTCAAATATAAACTCTTCAGGTTCATTTAACAACTTTCACAATTTTTACCCTACTTTTCCAAACTTTTGATAAATATTTGTCAAGGTCTTAGCACAGTGCTTGACACATAGTTGTTATTCAGTAAATACTTCCTCAGTCACTCATGTTATCACTCATATTACTTTCCTTCTTGAACTCTCTGATTCAGACCAATTGTACTTCTTGACATTCTTCACCCAAAAGAGTGCATTTACCTTCTTAGTGACTTTTAACAGGATAGTCCTCTTGCTTGGAACACTCTCCTTTCTCACCTCTGCCTCTCAGAACTCCAGCATCTTTGAAACATGAGATCTTTTTTTGATAATCTCAGTTGATAGTCTCTTTCATCCTTCCTTTTGCCTTTTATTTATTTTGTATGTATCTTGTTTGAGAGGCAGCATGTTACAAAGTAGAAAGAAAGCTAGCCACAGATTCAGAAGGACCCGGGTTAAGATCTTGTTTCTCATACACCCTGGCTGTATATTCAGTCCCATAACATTCTCTGCACTCCAAGGAAGTCTCTAAAACTTTCTTAATGTAGGATTTGTGTGTGAACACACACATATGTACATATATATACACAGATACACATACTTTACATGGATGTATATGTATTTGCACCTGTACATGCATCAATACCCACATAAATATATTTATGTGTAACATATGCATGTGTTTTTTGTGTATATAAATATACATGTATGTATATTCCTATATACACTCATCCCCGCAAACATGGGTATATTTACAGAACAACATACACACATGTATAAATATACACACAGACCCAGACATATACATCTAGATGTTCACATATAGACAATCTATAGAGATATACACACACAGATAGAAATTTATATATATATATATATATATGTTATACATATATATTATACATACATCTATTGGTATATATGTCAATTAGTTGATAAGTATTTATTAAATGCCTTCTATGTGTCAGGCACTGTACTAAGAGCTAACACTACAATTAAAAGAGCCTACTCTTATTGATTTATGGCGGGATGGATGGATTGATGCCATTATTCTCAGAATAGAGAGGCATCATGTTATGATGAAAAGTGCCCGTGAGTCTTGAATTTCCATTTTGTTTTAGACACGTCTTAGCTATATATTCATAGTAAAGTCACTTAACCTTTCATAATGTTCATTTCCTCATCTGTAAAATGAGGATAATAATACCTTTATTATCTACGTTAGAGTTTTAATTAGGATCACCTGAAATAATATATAAACTTTAAAGTGCTACAAAATGTTAATTAATGTTATTATATTTCTCTTTTATGTCTTTCCTTCCATGTGTTTTAAAGTAGCCAAAGAATACATCAGATGTTTTAGTAATTATTGTTAGATCAATGCTTATGATCAACTAAAATTTCTGTTTTTTTTTTACATTGTTAACTGCTGCTAATCCATTTGCTAATCCTCTATGTTGTATATGTATTCAGTATATTTTATGAGCCTATGTGCAAGATTTTACATTTATACCCATTAAATTTCATCATCATCATCATCATCATCATCACTAGCATTTAGATGATGCTGTAAGATTTGCAAAGCACTTAACAAATATTATCTCAGTTAATGCTTGTAGCATTCCTGAGAGATGGCTGTTGCTTTTTCAAGTCTTGCATGTAAAGATAGTTTTCAACATTCATCCTTGCAAAATCTTTTGTTCCAAATTTTTCTCCTTCCCTCCATCTCTCCCCTTTCCCAAAACAGCAAGCAATTTGATATAGGTTAAAGAAATGCAATTCTTCTCTATTCTTCATGCTGCACAAGAAAAATCAGATCAAAAGAAAAAAAAACCACAATAAAGAAAAATAAACAAACAACAACAACAACAACAACAACAAAAGGTATAAATACTATGTTTTGATCCACATTCAGTCTCCATAATTCTCTCTCTGGATATGGATGTTACTTTCCATCACGACTCTATTGGGATTGTCTTAAATGAGGTGGGTGCTGCTATTCTCCTTCTTTTACAAAGAAGGAAGCTGTGTCACAGAGAGGTGAAATGAATTGTCCAGTTCCTATAATTAATATATATCTGAAACCAAACTTCCTAACTCCCAAGTCCAATGCTTTATCCTTTGCACCTTGTTGTTTTGTCTCTATTGTTCAACTTCTCTAGATCTTTTAAAGTGTCAATTTATTTTTTAAACCTATAGTAGTAACAGTTACTACTAATTTATGTCATCTTCACATTTACAAAATACACTTAAGATAGCAATATATAACTATACACAAACAGGGTAAAATTAATAGTGGAGAGGAAAAGAATGGGAGTAGTTATCTTCACACAATGTTAAAGAGGGAAATTATAGGATCTAGGAGTGGAGTTGGGGGCATGATTTCTTATACTCACAGAGAAAAATATCATTTTTTGGTGAACTACGTATCACACTCTCCCTAATTCCAACTTTGCTGATGACAGAAATTCACCTAAATGAGTTCCTTTTCTTTAGCTCATGGTATTAACACTAGCTAAACTTGTTTTTTCAGAGAAGGATAATTCTTAAAGATGTTCTTAGTTATGATATAGCAGTATAACTAAGAATCTTGGAGCAAGTTTTGGTGAAAATATGAAGGGAGACAGGTGATCCCACTGAGTTGAGAAATGGATAAGCTTCCCTCCTTTCACAATTCACTGGGGTTAAATCAGAGGACACTGAGCAAAAAAGGTTTTTAGAGAACAACCATTTCAATACTTCATTTTACAAAAGAGAAAACTGAAGTACATTTGGAATGACTCCAGGTCACAGTAGGCTCAGGAGCCATTTACTTTTTTGCCAGTTACTCTTACACATAATGGGAATATAAAGAAAAAGAAAAGAAACACAAAAAAGGACTGCTTTCAAGAGGTTCACATATTGAGGAGGAGAAGCAAGATGAAAATAACTAGGTACTTAACAGATATATACAGAGAAGATATACGATATTCTTAGAGGGAAAGGGAAGATATTAGTAGCTGGAAGTATAGGGTTCATAAAGGTCTCTTGAAGAAGGTAAAATTTGAGAGATATCTTAAAGCAAGATAGGGACACAAAGTGAAGATTATGGTAGAGAATATTGTGAGTAAGGGAAGCTAGCAAAAGCATAGAGCTGTAGTATTTTTTTCAAAGAATTGAAAATAGTCAATTATACAAAATCTTATTAAGTTCCTCCTATGTGCTATAGACGGTACTAAGCACTAAGGACACAAAAAAGGGCAAAAACAAAACAAAACAAAAAATTCACTCCCTCTCCTCTATTATAGTCTAATGAGGAAAACAACTATATTTAAATGCAGGACAAATTGGAGGATAGTTAAATAAGGAAGGCAGTAAAACTGAGGACTAGAAAAGGCTTCAGAAAGAAGGTGGGATTTCAACAGTGACTTGAAAGACTTTAAGTAAGACAGGAAATATATATGAGATGGAAGAACTTTTAGGCACAGAAGACAGAAAATTGCTCAGATTTGGAAAATGCATCTTGTGTGAGGAATAGCAAATAGTCTAGTGTCACTAGAGTGCAGAGAACTTGGAAGAAAGAAAATTATAACAAGACTGTTAATAGTAGAAAGGGACCAGGTTACAATGAACTTGAAAAACCAAACAAAGGATTTTATATTTGATTTATTGAACTGTGGAATGTCACAAATAGACCTATACTTTAGGAAGACTAGTAGAGTAACTGAGAGGAAGGGGGCCTGGAATGGGGAGAGACTTGAGTTAGAGAGAAGATTATAGTTTTAATGGTGAGAAGAGTCTGCACCAAGGTGGTGGCAATGTCAGAAGAGAGAAGGGAACATATATATGAGAGATGTTATGAATATAGAAATGGCAGGAAATGGCAACTTATTTGACATGCAGAGTGAGAGTAAGACACTTGGGTTGCAGATAGTACCCCAACAATAAGAGGCAAATTAAGAAAAGGGGTTTGTTTTTTGTTTGTTTGTTCATTTGTTTGTTTTTGGTTTAGTTGTTTGTTTATACTTTTGTTTTTATTTTATTTTGTTTTATTTTTTTGGCATGGGGTCAGAAAGATAATGAGTTTGACATCTTTAGGACTTTCTATTAAATATCTCTAATAGTCACCTAGAGATATGAAATTAGAGGTCAGGAGAGCGGTTAAGGCTAGACAAGTAGATCAGAGAAGTATATATGTAGAGATGATAATTAAATCTATGAGTGCTGATGAGATCACCAAGCAAAGCAGAAAAGGAGAAGAGAAAAATCCCAGGACAGAACCTTGTGTTTCAAAAGTAGTTAGTGGGCATGATTTTGAACAAAGAGTTAGTAAAGAAGACACAGAAGAAGCAGACCTACAGGGAGGAGAAATAAGAGGGAGCAGAATTTAAAAATCTTAGAGAGAAGAGTCTATCAAGAAAAAATTCTTTAAAAGCATCAAGGCTACAGAAATATCAAAGAAGATAAAGATTGAGAAAAGGCCATTAGATTTGGCAATTCAGAGATAAATAGTGAGTTTTGGAGATATAGTTTTGATTGAATGATGACATTAGAAGCCAGACTGCAAAAAGTCAGTGAGAGGAAAGGTAGTGGTGACATCCATTACAGATAGTTGAAGGAGAAGAGAAAGACTTGCCAAACCCTGAACTCCTTGAAAGAGAAAGAACAATGTAGGGGAATCAATCAATAAGGGATGCTGGACTCTAGATTGGGTGATACATTGGCACACTGTGAATTTCAAAGGTAAAATAAAGGTCTGATCTAAATGACCTCTGAGGTCTTCTCCAGCTTTAGAACTAGATTAACCTCAGAAATAGATCATTTCCTCCTTCTGCCTCATTTTGCAGATGAAACAACCAAGGGACATAGAGGTCAAATTATTAGCTATATACCACACTGTGCATTAGTGGCAGAGCTAGGATTCTAAGTCAGGTCTGCTTATGGAGTGAGTTATGGAAGGCTATTGGAATCTATGTGGTTTCTCTCTGAACTAAGGGAAAATTTGATCCCTGGAGCATGGGTGAACATGGAGCTCTTTATTATGTGTCTGTTTGCTCAGCAGTCATAAAATTGTTATTAAATATAGGTTCACTAATTAGCAGAGGGGAAGGGAAATGCATGCCTTGCTCAATTCACAATTCTATTGCAATGTGGCTTTGCTAATTAGTTTTCAGTAGCTGTCGCCCTGGTCGATGGGCTCCTCTTTGCTGCAGACAGCATTATTGTCTGATTGATGTCTGGACTCATCCCTTGTCCCATGTGTTAATAGCCGGCTGTTGATATCTTTTTCGCTAAGGATGGCCAGGGAAATAGAGGGAATTCCTCTGCTTTAGCGGATCAGGATTGAACCATTTTTCATAAAGAATAAAGGACAAGAATATTGTTCCAAGGAAAGCTCCTGCCCTGCAGAATGTTCCTAAATACCCTGCCAATGACCAAAAGCAAAGTCATCTTCCTCAGGCATTAGTTTTGTAGCTGCATCCCAGACCCCTAATCTCTGCTTCTTAGAATCCTCATCTTCCTTTTGGACTCATCTCAGGTATCTCTTCCATAAGGAATTCTCTCCTGATCCCCTCAGATGTTGGTATTGTTTCCTTAACCAAATTCTTACTTATCTGTGCACAAATTGTGTTTTTGAATATAACCTAAGTTCCTTAAGGAATAAGGCTGATTTGTTTTTGTCTTTATATCCCCAGCACATTGAAGGTGCTGAATAGGTGTTTGTGATTTGAACTGAATGGCATTTTTCCAAATTGAAATTTGTCTGTCTGGTTCCAGTAAAGCATGATCATTCTTGTGGTAGGGTGGTGTCCAGGGTTGAGTTGTACAGTATCAGAATTGGAGAGGGATCTCACAGATCTTATAGATCACATTCTCACCCAATGGATAATCTTCCCTGTTTTAGTCTGAAAGATCCATTAATCTAGAGGAAAAAAGGATCTTGTTCAACATATCACTTTATACTTAAGAAAAATAAAATTCACATCTAACCCCAGATTAAATTGCTTGGCCAAGGTTACATGAGTAGCTACTGACAGAGAATTAAAACCCATGTCTTTTGACTCCACAGCCTATATTCTTTCCCTTACACTACACACTAAGGGTATAAGCAAAGGGTAAATATCAGGTTTGGGTCACTGTACATCAGAAGGAAGCTTAGAATTCAAACAGAGAAATGCTTTCTTCATGAACACACATGAGACGATGTGGGATTGTAGTAATACGATCAAGAAGCTGAGGAAAAAAAAAAGAAAAGAGTAGAAAAGATTGGTAAGTGATGGTTGCATTTTCCCTGTCCTGATAAAGCTTTTGCATGGAGTCTAGAAAGAGGCTGATTCCTCTTAGTCCTTTAGATTTCCTTAGGATTTTTTTCCCCCGGGGTACTGAGCTAGGATCCTAGACATTGGGCTTTTAATAGATAGCATGAGGGAATCCCCTCTACCATATTACTGGGAAGTGGCCATCTTTCTGCTTGAACACTATCAAGGACAATAAAGGAGGGCACTGAGTATCTGTGACTAGATAGGATAACAAGGAACATCTATACATATAATTATATATATTATATAATCATATAAAATGTGTGTATATATACATTTATACGTGTATATACATATACATTATAAATATACATTTATATATACACACACATTATATATATATATATATATATATGAGAGAGATGTATATTATACATACTACTATGTACATACATATATAGACTGTCTCTGTTATTTGTATGTATGAATCCATAGTAGATGAAGATCATGTGAAAGGGGAAAGGAAGGCATTAACAAATAGCTTGTGGGGGCATACTGGAATAGATTTCTGCAAAAGATTAGATGTGAGGTGAGTGTTAAAGGAGGCTGACAGAACTAAGAGGCAAAGATGAAGGATGGCAGAACATTCCAAAAGTGGTGGGTAAGTCAGTGGGAAAATAAAGAGAAAGCATATGGAGTGTTTATATTTAAGGAATGTCAAGAAAAATAATTTAGCTGAATTGTAGACATTCTGAAGCAGAGTCAGGGCAAGGAGACTAGAAATGTAGTCAGTTTCCGGGTTACAAATAAACTTAAAAACCAAAAATAAGCAAAAATACTAAATGCTTTATATTTGATGTTAAGCAGGTGCTTATTGAGTAGGAAGTATGTGTGATATGAATGCCTTGGAAGAATCACTTTGGCAGCTGGAGGATAACTCTGAGTGGGAAGAGACACCAATTAGAATGCTATTGCAATAGTTCAGGTAAGAGATGATGAGGTTTGTTGCTGTGTGAATTGAGAGGAAGGAACCCATGTATAAGATGCTGTGAATGTGGAAACAAGATTTAGTGTTGGATTGGATATGTTGGGTGAGTAAAAGTAGGGAGCTGAAAATGCTGGTGGTGACATTGTGAGCCTGGGAAACTGGGATAATGGAAATAATCATGATTGTAATGTGAAAGTGGTAATGGTAGTGTGGCGATGAAGTGTGTGTTTGTATGTTTGTGTGTGTTTGTGTGTGAAAATAATAAGTTTTGCTATTGTTGGGTTATGTAGTGATGCCTTTGGGGCATTCTGTTCAAGTTATTCCAATTTCTATCATTTACTCTAAATTTAAATACATTTTATCATTTAAACTTTGCTTCTCGCCAGTCTTTCTATTAAGAAAAAAAATGGACTGGAAGACAGTTTATTCCATTAAGCCCGTTTTGTTAAATTAGGCATATTTTCTGGGGAGAACTTCAATGATAAGCCAATCATTTGATAAGTATCACAATGTCTCAGGCATTATATTCAGTGTTGAAGATAAAAAGACCCAAAGTAAATAGTATGTGGCCTTAAAGGGCTTCCATTCTAGAGTATCTCACAATCTAATGAGAGAGAAAACATTCAAGCAAATGTACAAATAAGATAAATGCAGTATAAGTTGGAGATAAATTAAAAAAGGGAAGGCAATATCCTCAAGAGGGATTGAACCTGTTGTTTAGTCATTTTAGGGATCTGCAGGTGAGGTATACCTTACCATGAGGTGAAGGACACTTAATACCATCAGTTCTCAATTCACTGTTATGCTATGCTGTCTCTCAGTATACTGAACAAATACATTAATGTAAAATAATTTGGAAAGATCAAAGTGGAAAAATTAGCCACTAGGGGATTGGGGAAAGACTCATATATAAAAGATGGCTACTGAATTAAATTTCGAAGGAAACTAGGGTTTCTTAGAGGTAGGTGAGGAAAAAATGAAATGTAAGTGCAGGAAGAGCCTGTGCAACAATGAGAAGGAAACAATCACATTTTTTTTTCTGTACTTTCTATGTGCCAGGCATTGTGCTGAGGGTTTTTTTTTAAACAAATATCTCAATTGATCCTCACAATCACTCTGCAAAGCAAGTGTTATTATTATCTTTATGTTATAATTGAGGAAAATGAGACAAAGGGAGGTTAAAATACTTTCCCAGGATCATGTAGCTTAATAACTATTTAAGGGTGGATTTATATTTAGGTCTTCCTGAATCTCTACCCAGTGAAATATCTGCTGCCTCATATAAAGGTATGATGTTGGGAGATACTGAGGTTGTAAGGAGAAATAAAGTCAATTTGTCATGACCACTGAGAACATATAGAGGAATACAGCACAACATAGTTATGGTTTTGATGTCTTTGAAGATAGCATCTTACGTTTTGAGATTATCAAGGAGAGCAACGATTGTTATTGTTCAATTGAGTCCAACTCTCTCTGACTCTATTTTGGTTTTTCTTGGCAAAGATATTGGTGTAGTTTGCCATATCTTGCTCCAGCTCATTTTATAGATAAACCTACAATATATTTGGAAGTTCTGGTAGAATCAGAAGAATCTTAGGTTGGAAAGAATACATGTCTGATCCAACAATGGTGATTCTGATGTGCTTACCGCCATTGGCATCCTTTTCTCCTTCCATATGTTATTGTTTTAGTTTTTATTCCATTTTGTACGACCAGTGCTGAATACAAATGCCAAAAAAGTTTTAAAAATTGAATGGAATTTGTCAGTTATATAAAGAAATATCATTAGAACTTATATCCAAACATAATGGATAAGTAGTGCTTTGCTCTAATCATCCACACAGAATTAAAAAAATACACACACACACACACCACCATGCCCTTCTAAATGTAGTGACATAATTAACTGATGAAGCTTTCATAGAATCAAGATTTCAGGATAATTTCACTTTGTAATGCAAAGATGACCTGAATTCTAGTCTTGATTCTGTTTAATCTGACTTAGAACAAGTCACATTAACTCTTGGTTTCATTTTCCTCATCATTAAAATAGAAATAGTACCTGTACTACTTAACCTCCCACCCCGGACTATTGTGAGGAAAGAATGCTTGATATTTTCTTGTAAAGTTATAAGCAGAGACTTATAGCCTCTTTTTTCAGCTCTAATACTCTATGTTCATATCCTTGTAATACTTTCACCCCTATTTCATATCATTTTCCCCCTTCCCTTCTTTGGAGTGACACAGTATAGTTAGATAGGAGATAATTAATTCTTCCACTAGTCATTGTTCCTCTATATTATTTTTTCCCATATTAGGCAAAACCTACCTCAAATCCTTTTCAGAAGTGGTTGGGGGTATAAACCATTTATAACTGTAAATTATATTGGGAAGAAGATTTATTTAAATGCATATGTTCCTAGGCATCCTTGTTTGCATGGGATCAACAACTCTCCTTGGAGTCTTTCTTCTTCTTTGTCATTTCATTCATCATTCACAAAATCATTAATTTGCTCCAGCAGTGTGATCTCCCAAGGTGTAGGGTTTTTGAGTCAATAGAGCTAAGAGCTATGGGTTTTTGAAAATGCTGTGGGGGTGGAGAGAGACAATTCCTTTTGACCAAATGACTCACCAGAGGAATCCACTTTTTTCATCCAGGCAGTGAAAATGATAGCTTTACAGATGCTTTGTAAGTGGTAAGGCAAATGGAAGGGCAGAGGTAAACAACCTAGGTGAGTGATCAAATTAAATTGACAAACTGTGCTAAGAAATAAAGAAATATAACCCTGAATAACCCAATATTTTTGTAGTTTCTGGTGCTAGGAAATAAACACAAATAATATTGAATAACCCAATGTTTCTGTTTCTTGCAATTTACAATATATGCCTTGCACTCTCACAATCTGCCATGTTGTGTCTATATGTATAGGAAATATATAAAATTTGCTGAGAGAAAATAGACCAAAGGCAGCAGTCTGAACTCAGGTGTTTGGTTGCTAGGTGAGTAGGAAGTGGGTAAAGATACTTTTCTCTAGCAGCTCCATCGAAACCTTTTCAATTTTGGTGATTGACTCCCAAGGTGATTGACATTATATCTGTATTCTGGAAAGAGAAGACAAAATGAAATGAAATCTAAAATACAATTTAAGATCAACTCTCTATGGCAAGGATGATCAGAATAACCCTCGATTGACTGGGGTAGGAGATAGGTCTCTTATTTTCCCAATAACATAGCATTTCAAGTAGAAAGAATTATCTTAATGCAGTATATTACTAACAGTCCCCAACCCAAATTATCTGGGCAGTAATTGCTAATAGGAGTTAGAGGAGGAACAGAACATCTCAAGATTAATATACCAAAGAGGTAAGACTTTAGTTGGGTTATGAAATAGAAGAGGATTTGGGATATTGGGAGAATTAATCAGGTTAATGAAAGAGAGAAGATCAAAGTTGTGGAAGTAGTGAAACTTTATGATGAATATCAGAAATGTGGCTAAAATAGGTCATGAGAATATAGAGTTTGGAAGGTCAATTGGGGCTAGATAGGAGAGGTCCTTAAATGTCAGTTTAAAGAACGTGAGCTTATTAAATTAAATAATATATATAATATATATATAGATATAACTATAGGTATTACTTTGTAAATCATAAAATGTTATATGTGTTAGCTGTCATTATTAGAGATTCGTATTTATCATAGAAATAGGCACTGAAACTTTTGGAAGGAATAAGAATTAAAGAATTATGTCATAATAAATATATAAATGTGTCTTTTAAAAAAGTAGGTTTTCAAAAATATATAGAATAAAATTGGTGGGGTTAGTTATGTGAGAGAGATCATTTGGAAAGTTATTGAAAAGATCCAGGCAAGAGATAATGAAGGCTTGAATTAAAAGGGTTTTAGTGGGAATGGAAAACAAAAAGAAATAGATTTTCTGAGTCAGAAATATTGTCAAGACAGAATAGGTAAGACATAGTAACTTATTGCATGTGAAAGACAAGGAATTGGAAGAGTTCCAATATGTGTTATAATTCCTATAGACTATTGGCCACATTATAATTGTGAATAACACAGATGTGATAATTATGCTAATGAGCCATAAAATGAAGGTTTATACCAAGGACAAGTAGAAAGTATTGTTCTACAAAATTAAATGTTATTGCAGAGAAAAAAGATATGAAAATCTCTCTCTCATATTAACTTCTATGAGGAATAATCAAAATTCTTTCACATAGATGAAAACAATGTTTCTTGCAATTTACAATATATATATCTTGCACTCCCACAATCTGCCATGTTGTTTCTATGTGTATAGGAAATATATAAAATTTGCTGAGAGAAAATAAACCAAAGGCAGCAGTCTGAACTCAGGTGTTTGGTTGCTGGGTGAGTAGGAAGTGGGTAAAGATAGTTTTCTCTAGCAGCTCCATCCAAACCTTTTCAATCTTGGTGATTGACTCCCAAGGTGATTGACATTCAGCATTTACTAAAACATAATTATGCAGGTTGAAATGAATTTTCTTAGAATTCTACCCAGTTCCTTTGAAGTTCTATAGGGATCCAGGTTGACAACTGGCAGCATGAGAGAAGTTAAAAAAGAAATATCAGTTTACCCTGAGAGCACAAGTGGCAGCAGTCATGAGGAACTGATGGCTGGGCTTTGGAATAGCAGAGCACCTATAATACTTCTAGGATGCAGGAGGTGGAAGAATGGCTATTCTACAATCTATAGCTGCCACTTAGAGGAATTGTCAGCTAGCATTAACAGAATTTCAGCACACTCAGTACAAGATAGCATTTTTGCAGAGAGAACAGAGCTGCAGAAGATGATAACTCAGTAAAGAGCCCACTGTGACTTCTAGTCATTTTTGGAAGCTCTGTAAAGAAGTAAGTAGCAGTATGGAAGAATCAATTATTTCAAAGGGAGAAGGATAAGTTACATGCTTGTTTCATGATCACACATGTCCATTTTCTTACTGGTATGTAATATGACAGTCTGTGAAGCTTATTTTAACTAGCTGTTTAACTTTTTTTTTTTTTTTTTGCTTTGAATTAATGTCCTTTAATAGGCTGATTTAAAAAAAAAAGGGTTGGTTGACTCACACCCTTTGGCTTTAGAATGAATACTGATCTACAATGCCCCTTGAAATTGGGCAACTTTTCAGGGGACCCATGTGTTCAGTAGAACCTTTGACTTTACACATGGAATTACCATATCACATGCATCTAACTTTAAATCATGAATGAAATTTATTATTATTGAACTATTAGCAAATGGATGTTTGACAGATAAGTCTTTTAACAAACTGAAAAGAGTTTATTCTAAAATACTGTTTTCTTAAATTCAGATTAAACAATTTCAACCTAGGGGGAACCCTTGCTTATGTACCCTGGGAAAAAAAAAGTATATGCCAGACACTGACAATTCATATATGATATGTGTAAGTTTGGTTGAGATGGAAAACAATAGCTACTTAGTTGAATGGATTCAGTTTTTAGTTTGCCTTACAATTTTATTTTTAGTAAAAAGATTTTGAGATTTTTAAAAGTTCAAAATGTTCCCTATGTTTTCCTCCTCAGGACACTGAAGGGAGTTTTTATGTTGACAGAGTCAAAGGAGGAATGCAATGAAAATACTTTTGGATGTTTCTCCAAAGTAAAAAATGTGATGAGTAGATTATTAGAGTTGGGTTTTAACAGATTTTGAAACTTCACTTTAACTTGAATATTTACTTTGGGCCCTTAATGTAGGCCTCTCTCCAGTGCGAGAAAAAAATTTATGGGAAAAACACAACTAGAAAGCTTCTTCGTCTCTCAATAAAGGGACAGAAATGATGTTGCCAACTGCACAGATTATAAAAGTACATTGAAATATAGATTTTAACTTCTATTATCTGAAATCGTAAATCTTTTCTCAATCTCCAGCATCCTTCAAACTTTAACACTTTCTGGATTCACTCTTGAATTATTGCTATGACTATTATTCTGCTCCAAGCTCCCTAAAGCACAGAAGATAAGACATACTTTCTTAGTGCATGGTTGGAAGAGTTAGTTTGCAACTTGCCAGAATTTTGTAGAGTCAAACTGTTCTTCGCAAAGCAGTCTGGGAAATGTTCTTGATGTTATGTCAGGCCACAGAGGATAGGGGACAGGCAGGAAGGGGTAGAAATAGAATAGAAAGGGAAAGATATTATTTGGGGAAATTGTATCTCCAGAAAATGCAGTAGCCAAAAGTTGGTTTGAACATTGTTAGAGTTAACCTCATTCTTGCAAGGTATGAGATAGAAGAAAGAGAAATAAGGAAACAACCATCTATTAAATTCTTATTATTTTCCAGACATTATGTTAAATGATTTACAAAGATTATCTTATTTGATTGTTATAGCTACTGTAGGAAATAGGTACTATTATTATTCCTATTTTATACTCTAGGAAATAGAGGCATACAAAGTTAAGTCACTTGTTCATTGACCCATAGTTAATGTGTGTTTGAGGCCATATTTGAACTTAGGTCCTTCTGATTCCTGTACTACCTACCTGCCTCTGATGTGAATGTATTTTGTAAACAGTTGATTGAATTCCAGTTCATATTACAATGAAACCCTCAGGGGAAAGAAATCTTTCTTTCATATTTTTTAGGAAAAAACAATGGATTAAGACTTAGTTTTTTTTTAATGAGTTTTGATCTTGTTTCCATCACTTACTGATTGTTATTATTTTCAATTTACAAGTGGAAAATGCCAATCAAGTCTAAGTTTAAATAAAATTATCACCATTTTGCAGATGAGGAAACTGAAGCCCAATATTTGTGAGTCAATAGAGTTAATAAGGAAGTCAAAAAAGAGTCAATTAAGAGGTATTTATCATTCATTTATTGTATTACAGGGACTGTATGCAGTGAGAACACAAAGGATAAAATGCAACCCCACTCTTAATGGCTTTCTCAGGATCACAAAACTAGGAAGTATTGAACCAGGTACTTGAAGGAGTCACTTACCCAGTTGTTCAAAGCATTGTGCAGTGTTTATGTCAATGTAAATGTAGGGTTTATATAACAACTGGGATAAAGCAAATGAAATTTATCTCCCTTCCTCCAGGAAAACTTTTCAGACTAATCAAATCTACTTTGACTTTTCTGTTCTTTGACAATCTATAGAACTGATTTTCTGAGCCACATAAACTACATATGTGAATCTTCTTTCTCCAACAATATTATAAAAAACTGCAGTGGCCTAAAGTTGGGTATCCTAAATTTGGCTCTGATATGGTGAGTTCACTGTGTGTGTGTGTGTGTGTGAGAGAGAGAGAGAGAGAGAGAAAGTGGGGTGGGAAGTAGGGGGAGACCAGGCTATCTTTAGAGGGGAAGTTCGGGTCAGAGCAGTTTAAATCCCTGTGATGATATTTCAGAAAAAGAAAGAAAGATAAAAAAGAAAGATACACACACACTTATACAGGGACAGAAAGACACACAGAGAGATTATGTAAGATTTTAATCTAAAACCTGTAGTTTTTCTAATATAGAAATTCAAATTTATGTAGAGGGCTGAATCAGACAACCAAGTACTTAAGGATAATTACCTATTCGATGTGAGATGACTCTATTAGCATATATTTGGATAAATGGCTCTCCTCACCATTGGTGCTTGCTGAATGTTTGGTGTTAAGATAATCATAGGCAAGAATTGGAGAGCTGAGGGAGAGTTGACAGAGTGACTTGGCAGCAGGATGAGGAGGAGAGAGGTTGGTGACTCTGTATTCCAGAATTCAGGATTCTGTTTGCCTATGTCCTTCACTTCTCCCCCTAAAGACCAAGGTCTTTAATTCTTCCTGACTCTGGCTGATCCTGAGGCATACAGGGAGCTAGCCCATACTTTACAAACTTAGGATAAGTGAATTTTATTTTTAAAATATTTTGATAACTAAATTTCAATATTTCTTTTCCTCTATAGTCCTATATACTTTATTTTAGGCATTTAAAAATATTCTGAAAAGAGGTCCACTGGTTTCACCAAACCATTCAAGGGTTCATTAAAAAAATGTTAAGAATTCCTGCTCTAAAAGCACAAATGTTTGAATGGAATCACAATAAAAAAATATTGCTACAGTGAATTTACTCATACATACTGCTTAATCTATAAATATGCAAGATATGGTAGAGAAAGGGTTCTTGAAACTTATTTAATTCATCCTCTCTTTATGTTCCTTCCCACTCCCTCCCTTTATATATTTATTAAGATGAAAAAAAAAACTAAACTAAATAAAGCTGGTTTAAAAGGGGGAAAAACATTATAGAGCAGCCTGCAACTTCATGGTATGGGTGGAATGGGAGAGCAAAGGAAATCACCTACATTTCTATGCTAAAGGTGAGGGAAAAATCCTGTGATAGGTAGATCTGAATACCATTCACTTGTCTTTTAGAACCAGTTGTCAGGTTGGTCTCTGTGGGAACACAAAGTTCTGGGTACAAGATGTTAACCTTATATCCCTTAAGTTCAGGGAATGTGGCATATAATGAGCCATATATCAAAGAAACAAAATATGGATTAAAAAACCAAGAGATTTAGTTGTATTCCTTTATCTTTCCCAGCCAAATGCCTATTTTCCCTAAAAGAAAAATGAAAATCCAAGAGGAAAGCAGCTCAGTAAAGCAGCAGACATTCTCTCTCTTCACTCTGGTATATGGTAAAGCAACACTTCTGCCTTGACTTTCAGAGCATACATGGAATTTGTAAGGAGTTTCTATTCCATTGATATGTCATAGCTAGAACAAAGAGGAAGGCAGCTTCACTGGAAACAATATTATTAAAGAAAATGGATGATGCTCCTATCATATCAAGTGCTATTTTGAAAGACAGAAATGTAATTCAGAAGAAAAGAGATCAAAATTGTAATATTCATTCTTTTAATATGATATTTATCACTAATTTGCAACCTACCATTATGGCACTATTATCTTGATGATTAAACTTTGCAATTACATGATGCTTTGTATTTCTAGACACTTTACTATCATTAATTAGTTAATTCACATAAAAACTGTCGAGGAAGCAGAGAGGTTTTATTATCTATATTTTACAGATGAGAAAACAATGGAAACAAGCTCAAAAGGCTTTTCCACTTCTTTCTGGCCAGTTTTGGGACCTGTTGGAGGGCTCATAATGCTGAACTCTTGTTATAGTCTGTGTCAACTCACCATTCCCTTTAATTGGAAATGGAATGACATCCCTGTCATTCAAAACTACAAAGAGGGATCAGTTCCTACATGTATTTGTTCACATATGATAGGAGTAGTCCTGATTTTATTGAGCTTTGGATGTGTAAACTCTTCAGAAAGATTACATCTTTGATATCCTAGGCATGTAAGGAAGCAGCTAGAGATTTTACATAAATGAAGCAGGCTCCAAGTATCCCTACTCCACTATTTTTTTTCTCCTTTAATAATATTCTACCCTCACATTTTGTGCTTCAGTCAAAAATGACCTAAGATTAACCAAGAAGCAAGACAACCTTAAGGATCTTTCAGATCTAGGAGCCTGCACACGTTCTAGGAGCTATGTGTTGCAGAGACAGGAGGTAAGAGATCCCAAGAAGGATAACTCCATTTGGTATTTTCTTGGCAAAGATATTGTTGTGATCATATATTTCCTTCTCCACCTTATTTTACAGATAAGGAAACTGAGGCAAATAGAGTTAAATGACTTGCCATAGCTAGTAACTTCTATCCAAAGTTTATTGGGATTGCTTTGGATCATTGTACCATTGAGAAGAAGCAAGTCTTTCATAGTTGGTCATTGAACAATCATGCTATTACTGTGTACAATGTGATGCTGGTTCTGCTTGTTTTGTTTAGCATCAATTTGTGTAAATCTTACTAGGCCTTTCTATAAAATCAACCTGTTCATCATTTTTTATAGAACAATAATATTCCATTACTTTGATGTACCATAATTTAGCCATTTCCCAATTGATAGGCATCTACTCACTTTCCAATTCTTTACCACCCCAAAAAGAGCTGCTACAAATATTTTTGCACATGTGAATCCTTTCTTCCTTTATAATTTCCTTGGGATACAGACATAGCAGAGATCCTGCTGGATAAAAGAGTATGCACAGCTTTATAGCTCTTTGGGCACAGTTTCAAATTGCTCTCCAGAATGGTTGGATCATTTCATCAGTCCACCAATAATGCATTAGTGTCTCAGTTTTTCCACATCCCTTCCAATATTCATCATCATCTTTTCCAGGCCCAGCAATTAATTCATCCACTATGCTACCTAGCTGTCCCATTAGGGATCATATGGCCAAACTTCTTTACTTACACAAATAAAGAAATTGAGTTTCTGAGAGCTCAGTTTACTCAATATCTCACAATTATCCAGTGCCAAACTACTATTGGACCTTATATCCTCTGATTCCCAAAGTAGTTATCTCTCCCCCAATAATAATGATATATTAAAGCGATAAAACCATTTATTAACCATTTAATATGTTATAGACAATATGATAGTTATGTTCTTTGAATTTATATCTCTAACTTCTAACATTTCTATGTTCCATCACATGAAATCTTTACATATTTCCTCATCAATATAACACATGGGTTTGTAGGTGATGTTTTGTTTTGTTCCAGCTGAGAAAGTGTTTTGATGCTTTTAAGGTGGAAAAACTTTGAGAAGAGACCCTACAATAAGATTCTATGATCTGGGGACAAGACTAACTTAGTGTAGAAGAAGTTGTCCCAGAGTTGGCTATCTGTTTTAAATTTTTCTTTTAGCCATAGGATTCTTGAAGATCATCTAAGGCATGAAGGAGTTGTGATCTGCCTTGGTATAGAGAGTACTGACACTTGTAGAAGTATTAAGCCATTAGTACTTCTGAATTGCTGATATTACCTGCTGGCTAGTATAACTATTTCTAGCTCTTTTAGAGCATACAATTTGATAAAAAAGATAAGATCTAGCTTGCTTCCAGTTATGACATATGACATATGTAATAAATAATAATATTAATAAATAATAATATATGTAATAAATAATAAATGGACTATTTCCTTTTCCCTCACCCCCAAGAGAAATGGATTTGTGAAAATGGTTGTTAAAATCCCTCCTAATTGCAAAATTTTGTGGTACTAATCCCAAGGGAAAGTCATTTTAAAAAATGTAATTTATTTTTGTAGTTTACCTCCTCATAGTCATTTTATATAGTTCCTATAGTCTACTGGTCATCCAAGATGCTATTTGATATAAGAAATTAGCTACAAGGATACCAAAGGCTTTATAAAGGATCATCTCACATTATCATTGAGAAATCAGCACATTTTCATTTCTAAGTCACTAACTCTGCTTCCTTTTACTTGTCAATAATTTGCATTTTAAAAGTATGCTTTGAGAGTTAATAAAGAAATTCAATTCACCTACACACCCATTTATTGAAAAACTACTATAAATGCCTCCTATAGTAGGCATTACATGGAAATATATTTAAATTTACCACTATCACTTTCAAAATGCTAAAAATGATTTTTTTTAAATCATTAGTACAATCTTGGTTTAGGATTTATTGAAAGACAACCCAAAAATTTATCTAGAAATGGCCAGACTAATTTTCGTATTTCTGATTAGCCACATTGTTCCAAAGGGAGAAGATGATTTGAGAACCAGATGAGCCAGCTGTGTGACTTTGAGAAGTCACTTAATCTCTCTGAACCTCAGTTTCCTCAATTGTCCAATGTTAATTATAATGCTATCCTATTTATTGAGCTCACAAAGTTAAAAGCATCAAATAGGAAAATACTATTGAAGTGTTTTGAAAATTGCCACTTAATTTTGAGAGGCTGTTACTAAGAAATTACATATGAGTAGTCTGATTTCTGTGGGGATGATCAGATAAGAACTTAATTAAAACATTTCTTTGTGGTGCAGTAGAAACCTGGGTTATTGACTTAACCTGACCAGAGGCTCCCCTACAAATGGGAAATAAGTTTTGTTTTGGAAAAAGCATTTTTGATGATGTGACTGAAAGTTGTCCTTCAGAATCCAGAGATGCTGGGTAAGTAAGGCAGTCCAGCAATAAAGTGCTTTAATAGGTGTAATATATTATAGATTTTATCCTGGGGACATTAGAATTGTCATAAAAATGGCACTTACATTCTAATTCCGTTTGGGGTTGTTTGTAAGATTCTTGTAAATTTCCCCTTGGGAATTAAACTATTTGTGTCAGCGTGAGCACAAAAGTGTATTTTGCTTATTTTTTTCTTAGAGATGTAGATTAATTCACAGTGAAGTGGAAGATTTATCTTTATTATTTGCCCAGCAAGAATGGGAGAACTATAGGATCCTAGATTTAGAATTAGAGGAGAATTCAAAGGTCATTTCTTCAAAACTCCCCATTTTGCAGTTAAGGAAAGAAACACCCAGAGTTTAAAAGACTTGTGTAAGGTTACAGGGGTATATGTCTCACACTTGGGATGTGAACTCTGGCCCTCTGAATCCAGACTCCTCCTTTCAGTGTAAGACAGATGGAAAGAAATGAAGTTCTGCAATCAGAGATTTGTTTTGTGGAGCACCTTGACATTTTCATGGGTCAGGGAGGGGAAATCACATGATCAACCTTAGGGATAGACAGAAAACTGATGAAATAGACCCTTTCCCTAACTCCATATGCTATACAAAAATTTGTCTGAGATTGTTAGGTCATTTAATCATGAAATTTCACTTTTAGGTATGTATTGCTTTGGGGTAAACAGTTGTTCCCTGTTAAAATGCAAATGTTCTGGAGAAGCAGAACATTTTAAGTGTTATTAGCTAATACCTAAATGTTATTTAGTTTATTAGATATTAACTGAGAGTAGATTTTCATGAGAGAAGGAAAGAGAGGAAGTTTAAAAGAGATCTATTTAGACATTGGAAGAAATTTAGAGGTAATTTAGTCTAACCTTTTCAAAAATCCAGATCTCTTTGTATCTCTCCCTCACTTCATTGACCCATTCTGTGTCATTCTTTTTTTTTTTTTTTTATAACAATAGCTTTTTATTTTTCAAAGTACATGCAAAGATAGTTTTCAACATTCACCCTTACAAAACCTTGTGTTCTAACTTCCTCTCCCTCCTCCTTCCTTGAACCCCTTTCAGTAGATGTAAATAATCCAATATAGGTTAAACATGTGCAATTCTTCTAAATATATTTCCCCATTTATCACATTGTACAAGAAAAATCAGATCAAAAAGGGCCCAGGAATAGGTGGAGCTCTATTTCATCAATTTTCTGAAAAAATATTTATTGATATATTTACTGATATATACATTTGTTTAGTTATTTTTTAGTCATGTCTGACTGTGACTCCTTTGTGGGGTTTTCTTGAAAGAGATCATACCTTCTTCTGCTCATTTTACAGGTGAGGAAACTAAGCAAGATTAATCACTTGCCAGCAGTCACACAATTAGTGTCTGAGATCTGCTTTGAATTCAGGTGTTCCCAACCATAGATCCTATACTCTCTCCACTGTGCCACTCAGCTGCCTACTATGTACATAGTTACTTGTATATCCTTCTCAAATTAGAATATATAAACTCCTTGATGGCAGGGACCCTCTTTTGCCTTTCTTTGTTTCCACAGTGCCTAGCACAGAACAAATTTTTAATAAATGCCTCTTGTTAACTGACACACCACAAGGGCAATAGAAGGGAAGGAGATCAAGGACCAAATATCTCATATTCTTCTTCACTGCTTTATTTATAGCTTTGTTCTGCATCTATCCTGTTTCCACAGCAGTGACTATCATCTAATGCTCCTTCCCAGGCCTCCCACCACAAGTTTTCCACACATTTCTAAGTATTTCTTATCTATCATAAATCAACTTGTCTCTTCCATCCATGGATACCTATGTGAAACTTCTGTAAATAAATGCCCATATAATCAGGTTTTCCTTACTTAAGCTTTTTCCTCAGTAGTTTTTTTTTTCTTTTTTCTTTTTTTTGTGGGGTAGAATGGATTTGGGAGTTTATCCAAGGAAAAACCTTTCTTCAGCACAACCTGAGTTCAAAGCCATAACTAGCAGTAGTAGGGTAGGTTTCACATTTTATATTTAGATAAGATAGCATACAAAATGTCCTCAAATTAATTAAAAAAAATAATTGTTGGGGGATACAGAAGGATATTGAGGCTTGAGGACATGATGACAACAAAAGAGGGGAAATTCACCTAAGTTGTAGTTGGTAGGAACAGGAACAAATCTGATAGCTTCTAATTTTAGCTAGTTATTCTTTGGAACTGCATTTTAAGCCCAATTGTTTATAACCTACTAAACAAAGCTACTAAACAGTGGCTTTCTAATTTGGGTGCTCCCCCACCCCAGTTAAAACTCTCCTAATACTGCTGCTATCCAGCCCCATAAATTCCTGGTTTTTCTTCCACATGGACCGAGTGCTTTGGAATGACAGAGATGGGTGTGGGGGCAAAGGAAGCCAGAAAGAATGGATTCTTTTGGCAGAACTATACAGGAGCAAAGAAGAGTCCACAAGCTGGAGGTTCAGACTCTTGAAACCTAAATTTACCAGCTTCACAATTTTACTAATGGTTGGTTCTGGACACAAGTATTTTACTAAAGTACTTTGTAGGGAAATTACATCTTATGAATTTTTCTCACCTGTTTTGGAGGAGTTGACTGATCTGAAATTTAGGGCTTGCCAAGTAGAATCAAGATTTCAGAATGACATTTCAACCCCCAAATAATCATAAAAGCTATTATCTTGAATATAGCATTTGGAGTAGTCAGTTAAAGAAAGAAGGGAAAAATGGGGGAGGGAGGGAAGACCAACTAGATAGATAAAGATATATAGGTTAATTGTTGAATCATGTTCTTACCTGCATCTTTTATGTGGCAGATATGAATGCTTTATAAGTAATGAGGTCCTCAACAGGAGAGTTACGGCTGAACAACCTGACATTTGTAAAGCTGTAAAATGTAGGGGGAGATTTAATAAGGAGGATGAGCTGCCCTCCTGCATATTAACACAATTATGCACCTATGCACACGTCTCAGAGTAAATACTGTATTTATAGTATGCAGGTTCTCCAAAGGATATTAAGCAGGCATTGTAATTTGCATTTTAATTTTCTTACAAGAAAACCTTTCCAATTGCCTTGAAACTTCCAGGGACCCAGTACCTCAAATAAGCTCTAATGGCTGCCATGTGCTATAATAGGAAGTAGCAAAGTTTTCAAAAATGAGTATCAGTTATTTTTTAGTCATGTCTGACTGTGACTCCTTTGTGGGGTTTTCTTGAAAGAGATCATACCTTCTTCTGCTATTTTACAGGTGAGGAAACTAAGCAAGATTAATCACTTGCCAGCAGTCACACAATTAGTGTCTGAACTATTTTAAGGTATTTATTTATATATATGCATACATATGTACTTATGTATAGGAGGATAAGAGGCAATAAATGATGCTTATGGAGGTGTTATTATGCCAATCTGATATGTGACCAGAAAGTTTTTGTGATTATTTTGTGATTATTGGGATGGTGGCAATGTAACCCAAATGTTTTTTAAAAAACAAACAAAAAATGTTTATGCTAGCTTTAGCAGTTGCATAGTACAGTGGAAAGAAAGCCTTCTGGCTGGAGAGTCATAAGATATTGGTTGGAATATTAGTTTCTCTTCTATTTTTGTTACTTGGCCAAGTGAATTAACTTTTATAGGTATCAACTTCCTCATCTGTAAAATCAGGGCAATTAGGCGGTGCTGGGCCTGGAGTCAGGAAGATTCACCTTACTGAGTACAAATGTGGCCTCAGATGCTTTCTAACTGTGTGACTCCAGACAAGTTACTTATCCCTGTTTAGCCCAGTTTTCTTTCCTGTAAAATGAGCTGGAGAAGGAAATGTTAAGTCAGTGTAATATTTTGCCAAGAAAACCCCAAATGGGGAGAATTGGACATGACTGCAATGACTCTACAAGAATAACAATTAAGGACTTGACCTTGATGGCCTCTATGGTCTCTTTTAGCTTTAATTTTTGATATAGGTTGCTGAACCAGTGAGATTTTCTTCCCTTGGTCTAGGTCTCCATGGTTAAAAGGCAACAAAAGATTTAGATGTTGAATTCAATCATTTAGAGAAAAATACTCCATAGATAGACAGATAATGGATGATAAGTAGATGATAGATAAACAGACATGATAGATATGTAGATGTGAAAAGTAAAGGATTAAATAGATGATTTTTGAGGTATTATTACTATAGTTATTATTTTACCTTCAAAAATGTGAATTCAGTGATGTGGTGAGGAATTTATGGCATTCAGAGGGACATATTTTGATGTAGAAGTTGCTCAGCTAGCCTTCTAATCATTTTCAGACTATGCAATATGGACAACTACCTACATTGTTGCAGAAAAGGTTCATGTATTACTCAGAGATCAATTTACCAAACTAACTCAAAGATTTTATGACATTAGGAAGATTATCTCTTTTGGAAGACTTCTTGATTTAGCTCTATTTTTTATTGGACAGCAACAGCTATAAACAGAATAAAAATTATTTTCCTTCCTTCCTTTCTCCCTCCCTCCTTCCCAACCTTCCCTCCTTTCCTCCCTCTCTTCCTTCCTCCCTTCCTTCCTTTCCTCTCTTCTTTTCCTCTCTTCCTTTCCTCTCTTCCTTCCATCTCTTCTTTTCCTCTCTTCCTTTCCTCTCTTCCTTCCATCTCTTCCTTTCCTTTTCTTCCTTCCTTCCTTCCTCCCCCCCCCCTCTCTCTCTCTCTCTCTCTCTCTCTCTCTCTCTCTCTCTCTCTCTCTTCCTCCCTCCTCCTCTCTCATTCAATCAGTGGTGGGGTCAAATCATTACATTGTTTCCTCTATGGCTCCTGAAGGCAGATAAGGAATACAAGCAAGCCTTCCACAAACACTTTTGAGTGATTGATTTTTAACATGTACTCATTATGACCTAATCCACTTATTCACTCCTCTCCTACCCATCTCCAAAACACATTGAATGCTCCAATGAGTATGTTTTAAAGAGATTTGAGATTATTTTCTACAGAGGCATATGTATATTAAAACTGCACTATATTCACATATGATAAAACAACCTGGTCTCTGTAATGAGCTATTTCCCTCCCTCCCTTTTAGCATGATTAAAAGTGGCATTTAATAGTTCTGGAGAGCTTTCTGAGCTGATCCATATCTCCTGGGTAGAGACCATTTTCTCACTGCCTGCACATTATGGAACAAGAAAAACAGCAATTTAACATCATCAAGGATGATATGAATCTGGGAGTGAAAAAACAACACCTAGATCTACGATTCCTTTGAGTTCAGAATGGGAAATGTGTGTGTGTATGTGTATGTGCATGTGTGTGTGTGTGTGTGTGTGTGTCTCAGTCTATTGCTAATTTTTCCAAATAACTCTGCTCATAGGAAAAATGAAGCTGATCCTAGGATGTGCTTAGGGTTTTGTTCTGAGTCTCAGTGGAAAAGATGCCTTTGTTCTGTCTCTGCTTGGAAAGCTAAACTCTCATTTTCACAGATATTGGCTAGGAATCATTCTGTTCTTCTGTATCAGGGCCTGTTATCTGCTTCCTCATCAGTTAGAGCAAGCGATAGGGAGTGGGATATGGAAGCCCAAGGAGCCTTATTTCCTAATACATCAGAAAATAAGCTATATATAAACTAAATCAAAATGTGTGTGAGCCACGCAAAATATGACTGTCAGGATGGAAAGTGATTTTGGTAGAGCTGGGAGAATTAGGAAATATATTCTCCCCTCACCTCTACTATTTAAAATCCCTAGCTTCCTTCAAAGCTTACCTCCAGTTCAATATTATTCATTAGCCCTTTCTTGATTTCTCTAGTTTCTAGTGCCTTTCCTACATAAACTATCTTGTAATTTGTGTTTGGAGTCAGTATGACTGAATTCAAATCCAACCTCTGATAGTAATCATGTGACCTTGTACAAAACCCTTAACCTTCCTTATCTTCATTTTTCATCCTCACCATGGAGATGGTGATAGTGACTGGACTTGATAGACTATAGTCCCTTTGAAGTTTAAATAAACAGTATTAGTCTATTTTTTATACATGTACATAAATATGTGTTTGTGTTTGTACATTGTCTCTTCTTATAAAACATAAATTCCTTGAAGTCTGGACAAATTCCATTTTATCCCTATAGCCTGACTGACTTGCACAATCCTTGATGATTTGCATATGACTAATAAAAGACTTATTATTTGATTGACAGGTTGTTCATAATTAGAACTTTTCAAACAAAGGTGAAAGAGGAAGGAAGAAATGAAGAAGAAAGAGATAGAGATAGAGGGATCCAGGACAAATAGAAATAGAGAAACAGATAAAAAGAGATATACCCAAAGATAGAATCAGAAAAAGAAAACAGAATCAAATAAAGTTCAGTAAATGCTTCTTAGGTATCAGGCATTGAATTCAATTTTGGGAATACAAATATAAGCCAAAATAAAGACAACTCTGATAGTCAAGGAAATTACATTTATTGGGAAGACAGATACAAAGAAGGTGAAAAGTACAATGGGATGGAAGAGAGGGTGTTGGGGGTGAGTGGGTGGGTGAGGAAGATAGAAAACTAGGCTGAGCCAATTTTGTACTGAGCATGGCTTAGGTGGGCATTTCCTTAAATAGAGAGTTTAGAAGGGATCTCACCAATCAGAGAAGGAGACTCTCAGTGTGGACACTTTGAAGGAATGATATCACTGAAGTGAAAGAGCAGAAGTATTCTTCTGAACCATGCTCTGCTCTGCTACATTTGAAGTGATTTGTGATATTCTTATATCATTGGTTGAATAGTAAATTCCTTAAAAGTAGAAATGATACTTAGAACCACATCATCTTTCAATACCTAGATTTTAGCCATGAAGAAAAAGTTCCAGAGAGGGAAGTCACTTATTCAAGATCACATAGCCAAGAAAAGACAGAAATAGTGTTTGGACCCTAGATTTCTTAGTTATTCTTTAGTTAATTATTTACTGAATAAACAGACAAAACAGACAGAAGTATAAAGCATATATTTTGGTGTCCTCTCATTTCAGGTTCTGTTACTAGTGTTAATAATTCTGTTAGTTATATGGTGACCATATGCTATGTATTTGTGTAAAGCTACTTTGAAAATAGATAAAATAATTAAACCTTACTTTCCTATCCTATTTTAGAATTTCTTTTTTTCTTGCTATTTTAGAATTTCCAAATGCTTCACTACCTGTTTTCTCATGCGATTCTCACAATAATTTATATATATATATATATATATATATATATATATATATATATATAATTGCATTCCTCCATGCATATTATAAATATAGACATATTCCTAAGGAGCTCACAAGCTATAATAGCTGGAAAAATAAAGATATAAATACATGAAATGAAAACTAGCAATATAGTTCATGTTAAATCTAAATAAACAAAAAAAGACTGGAAGTGATCAGTGAAAGAAATGTATGTCCAAAGAACACTTCATGGATAAGGAGAGCTTTGAACTAGATCTTTGAGGGGATATAGGATATGGCAGGGGAGAGAAGGAGGAATGACATATCTGGCAAACAAGAAAATGATCATCAAGATTGCAGAGATGAGTAAATTTAGGTAGCATTCAGAGGAAGAACAGTCTGGAATAGAGACAAAAGGTAGATCTTAAGCAGATTGAGATAATGCTCTAAAAGTAGTCTAGATTAAATCTTGGGGTGCTAAGAAGGGCAAAATGGATGGAAGAGAACATTGCCAGGGAAACGAGATCTAGATTCTAGAACAGATTCCACTACTCAGTTGATATGTCAGTGCCTCTGTTTTTTTTTTTTTTTTCTGTGAACTGTAGAGATGGACTTTGATAACTTTTTGATCATAGTTCCAACTTACTCTCCAGAATAGTTGGATCCATTCACAACTCTACCAATGATGTACCAGTGTCCCAGTTTTCCCACATCCCCTCCAACATTCAGCATTATCTTTTCCTGTCATCTTAGCCAATCTGAGAGGTGTGTAGTGGTATCTCAGAGTTGTCTTAATTTGCATTTCTCTGATCAATAGTGATTTGGAGCACCTTTTTAAATGAGTAGAAATAGTTTCAATTTTTTCATCTGAAAATTGTCTGTTCATATCCTTTGACCATTTATCAACTGGAGAATGGCTTGATTTCTTACAAATTAGAGTCTATTTTCTATTTATTTTGGAAATGAGGCCTTTATCAGAATCTTTAATTGTAAAAATGTTTTCCCAGTTTATTGCTTCCCTTCTAATCTTATCTGCATTAGTTTTGTTTGTAGAAAAGCTTTTTAACTTGATATGATCAAAATTTTCTATTTTGTGATCAATAATGATCTCTAGCTCTTTGGTCACAAATTCCTTCCTCTTCCACAAGTCTGAAAGGCAAACTATCCTATGTTCTTCTAATTTATTTATAATCTCATTCTTTATGCCTACATCATGAGCCATTTTGATCTGATCTTGATATATGGTGTTAAGTGTGGGTCAATTACTAGTTTCTGCCATACTAATTTCCAATTTTCTCAGCAGTTTTTGTCAAATAGTGAATTCTTATCCCCAAAAGTTGTGGTCTTTGGGTTTGTCAAACACTAGATTGCTATAGTTGCTGACTATTTTATCCTGTGAGTCTAACCTATTCCACTGATCAACTAGTCTATTTCTTAGCCAATACCAAATGGTTTTGGTAACCGCTGCTTTATAATATAGTTTTAGATCAGGTACAGGTAGGCTACCTTCATTTGATTTTTTTTTTTCATTAGTTCCCTTGAAATTCTTGACCTTTTGTTCTTCCAGATAATTTTGTTGTTATTTTTTCTAGGTCATTAAAATAGTTTCTTGGGAGTTTGATTGGTATAGCACTAAATAAATAGATTAGTTTAGGTAATATTGTCATCTTTATTATATTCAGTTGACCTTTCCAAGAGCACTTTATATTTTTCCAGTTGTTTAGATCTGACTTTATTTGTGTGGAAAGTGTTTTGTAGTTTTGCTCATATAGTTCCTGACTTTCTCTTGGGAGACAGATTCCCAAATATTTTATACTATTGACAGTTATTTTAAATGGAATTTTTCTTTGTATCTCTTGCTGTTGGGTTTTGTTAGTGATGTATAAAAATGTGACGATTTATGTGGATTTATTTTGTATCCTGCAACTTTGCTAAAGTTGTGAATTATTTCTAATAGCTTTTTAGCAGAATCTCTGGATACCATCATATCATCTGCAAAAAGTGATAATTTGGTTTCCTCATTACCAACTCTAATTCCTTTAATCTCTTTTTCATCTCTTATTTCCAAAGCTAGAGGTTGATATTTTCAAAGTCTTGAAATGGGAGATATTTTGACTTCTAAATTTTGCCATTAACAAATGACAAGTCACCTTAGGTTCTCTTATTCTTATTTTCCTCACTTTTAAACGTGATATATATTATTTTTAATTCACCTTGAAAAGCATTATTATTAGAGCCTAAAGAAATTATGTGTAGAAAGCACTTTTTAAATTGTAGAGTATTTTTAAATTCAAATTTTTACTATGGAGACCACTCTTTATATGCCTAGTGTCCATTGTCCAGAACTCTCAAATTCAATGGTCCACCCTGATCCCTATCCTTTTTGGAATGTCTGAGTTCTGATTTTTTATCCATCTTCATCAAAACTTATCCATAACATGTCCTGTAAATATAGGAACCTTTTAGAATTATAGGGCTAACAAATTAATCAAGTATTTATCAAGTACGTAGTATGTGCCAGTTATTGTGATGGGCACCGGTGACAAAAATGACAAAAATAATATAGTCCCTTTCCTCTACAACAAAGGATCATTAACCTTTTGTTGAGTTATGGGTCTTCTTTGGCACTCTGGTAAGCTCATGGACCCACTTCTCTGTTTGGTTGGGCTGTTCTCCCATGGGATGCTGTTGCTGTTGTGCTATGGTCTGTACCTCTATGAACTGGGTCCCTGGTAACATGTGATAGGTTATTCTGGGCTCCAACTGGACCCTCATGTAGCTCTGACTCTTCTTGTTTCCCGACTGCTTGGGGATGAGAACACTTTTCAGTCCCAAGGCAGAGGAATTGGAGTGAAGGAGAACATGGTCTGATAGAGCTCTGGAGGCAGGCAGGCTCAGGGCTGAGAAACTATGGAGTACTGAAGACTACAGAAAGTTGTCCTTGCTGCCTGAGATCTTTTGGTTTGGGATCAAGCTCTCCAGTGCCCCCATCCTTCTTTCACTTAGCAGGTCCCTCCCACCTTTTCCTCCTACACTGAACCTTAGGAATCAGAGTATCTTCCTAACCTTTGTGTCCATGGAATTTATCTTCAGTGGCATCCCTGGGGCCCTTCAAGACCATGACAAGAGTGATTCCAGTTGAGGGGTTGAACCATTTTCCACTTCAATAAATTCTTGACTTGAAATTAAAAAAATACATAGAATAAAATAAATAGAATTACTAAAAAAAACCCCAAGAATACTAAAATGCAGTCATCAAAATTTTTAAAAAGAAAAATAACGCAAGTATTTTTGCTTAAGAATTTACAATATAAATCGTTTAGAGCCATAGAATCTAGTAACAGAAAGCATCTTAGCAATTATATAATTCAGTGTTGTCAAATTAAAATGAATTCCTGCCTGTTAATAAAATTAACATTATCTATATTGTACTTTTTATTTTTATTTTGTTAATCATTTCCCAATTATATTTTAATCTGGTTGAGGAAGCCTCTGGGTAGCTCATGAATTTGACCCCTTTCACATGAGTTCAATCACATCATTTGCAGATGAAGAGTTTTAAGATTTAACACAACTGTAAATTACTAAAGAACAGGAACAAAAACTCTTCTCATGGTAATCCTCTGAAGCAGAATAAGTATTTCTCTGAAGCAGGATATGCAGTCCTCTGAAGCAAGATATATAATAATTATTATCACCATTTTATATATAAAGAAACTGGGGTCTTAAGACTTCTCCAGTAAACACAGCATTCTACCAGCATTCTGTTATTGTTTAGTAATGTCCAATTCTGTTATTGTTCAGTCATGTCCTTCGTTTGGAGTTTTCTTGGCAAAGATACCATTTCCTTCTCTGGCTCACTGAGGCAAACAGGGTTAAGTGACTTGCTGAGGGTCAACTCAGCTAGTAAA
This sequence comes from Sarcophilus harrisii, assembly GCF_902635505.1. Lineage (NCBI taxonomy): Eukaryota > Metazoa > Chordata > Mammalia > Dasyuromorphia > Dasyuridae > Sarcophilus > Sarcophilus harrisii. The sequence continues at coordinate 371,756,455 of NC_045426.1, read as the reverse complement.
TGTTTGAAGTTAGATTTAAATTGAGGAAGATGATGAATCTTTCTGACTCCAGGCCAGGCATTCTAACCAGCATTTTAGTACATATAAACTCTCACATACACTAGTGTCAGTTCAAAATGTAATTTTTTGTTTCTGTATGGGTAGTGTATTCTAAAAGTTTTACTGAACTTTTAAGCTATATAAAATTAAAATGTATACACACATGCATACATAATACAGGCATATGTACATGGACATATATATATATACACATATACCTATGTGTGTGGATATATATGCATACATATGCATACACGTGTGTATGTATAATGTGTATATATATGTATATGTGTGTATATATTTATATATACTTATCTACAGAGAGAAAGAAAGAGAGCTAGAGAATGAGCATATTCTACAGATAGACGAGTTCAATTCAAAATTTTACACTAATAAATGAGTAATTATTATTAATAAATGAATTTTCTTACACTAAAATGCTAACAGCTTTCATTGGTTTAATGAGATAGGCATATAAGGAACTTTTACATTTTAACTGGGAACTTCAATATTTTCACATATAAAAGTTTCTAATGTTAGAATTTTAGGAACTGTTACAGAGTGGGGTGAGAGATAATTTGATTATAGACATCATGAGATTTGCTTGATAGTGTTTTTAGCAAAAAGACCTGGGTTTGAATCCTGCCTCTGAAACTTATTAAAGGCAGCTAAATTGTCTGGTGGATCCAGCACAAGACATGATGTCAGCAAAATCTGAGTTAAAATTTCTCCTCAGACAATAATTTCATGGGAGTAGGTAAATCACTTAACTTTTTTTGTCTCTGTTTCCCCAAGCTAAAATGGGGATAATATCACCTACCTTATGGAATTCTTTTAAGGAATAAATGAAATATTTGCAAAACACTTAGCATAGTGAAGAGCACATAGTAATATGTGCTTGTTTATAATCAATAATAAATGCTTATTTATAATGAATTATGTTGAGCTCTCTTAGCACTAATTTCCTAATCTGTAAAATAGGGATTATGATATATTTATTACTTGCTTCAGAAGATCATTGTGCGGAAAGTATTGTACAATGCATAAAATGTGATGTTTTACTTTTCTACAGTTTTTAAATCATATTACTGGCTACTTTCTACTCTATATAAACATAAGGCCAGGAAAGTTCAGATTAATGGCCAACTGAAATCTTTGCTTACAACTGCTGGCATTTTCCTATCAGAACTTTCTTTCTTTATCCCTATAATTTTTCTGGCAGTTTGCACTAATAACTCACACCTGTGTTTTTGAGTCTATTAAAGGAAGGTTTTCTACTCTTGCTATTAGAAGCTGACATACTTCTCACCTTACAGCAACCCCTTATGTTTTCTACTGTCACTCTGTGTAGCCACCCAGCTCCCCATCCAGGGGAAAGTAGTTTGGTGATGATTTTTCCAGTCCTGGGAGTCGGGTCCCATTTCTGGAAGCTCTGACTTTTGACCTTGTGCTTTGGAATTGGGCAGACCTGCTCTGCATTGGTGGTCTCACCCAGCCCAGGTAGCTCCAGCTCTCCAAAAGGATTCATTAAACAGTCAGTATCTTTCAATAACTGGTACACCTTATACTGAAGTTGGACAGCTGGCCACAGCTGGAAGGTTTTAATTGGCAATAGCTTCTCTAGCTAACTGTGAGCACCCCCAGTTTATTCCTGACTTCTGTTATGTTTTAAGTTATATTTTCCTCATAGAAGAGTGACATCCTCGTGGTAGATTCTGTCTCTAGCTTCACCAGAGTGTGTCAACCTTTCACTAGAGGACAGTACTTCCATAGTCTGCTCAGCTGCAATGCTCAATTAATCCTCCTATTTTTTTCCTCTCCCTTTTCCCTTGAACACACTGTCAAACACGTCAAACATGGAACAGTTTTCTGATGTGGACGCCAGCTCATTAGGCCCCAGCCGAGATCATTAAATTTTGTTTCTTTAAGGCCAATGGAGAGGATGGATTTGTTCTTCCTTTGATGGAGCAGAACTCAGATTTTCTCCTTAGTGTGAGATGGGCTGTTGGCAATGAACCCATGATATTACCAAATTCGAAATGGGTGACTTGTAAAAGCTTAAATATAAATATATCTGTGTCTAGTTAATCCCCAGGGGACTACAAAATGCAAAGACAATTTGCAATTAACCCATAATTCTAGGGCTCCTTTAAGCCACTGGCCATATTATTCGTTTAACAGATTTGAGAATAACAATTCTAGAATCATTGTTTCAAGGAAACCCCAGAAAACTGACAAGCGGCTTTAAAAAAAATTATGTCATAGTCATAACTCATATTTTGTATTTCTTTAGATTTTACAAAGCCTTTTTCTCCCCACATCTCTTTAAGGTTGTCATTGCAAGTTGATTGTCTTAATTTTATAAATGAGGAAATAGGCTCAAAGAATTTAAGGGTTTTTTCAAATGCCATACAGCTAAAATAATTAAGAGCCAAAGATCCTGTCTCAGTCTTCTGATATACCACCCACTTTTCTTTCCAAATCATTTAGGCCAAATCTCAACAAAATAAGAAAGTAAGTGAAAATTGTCTTCAGTGTCCCTCTGTCTTCCATTTTTTGGCCTCCTTTTCCTATTCCCACACTTTTCTGCATGTATATACAATGACATCTAGTCCCCTCCAGGTGCCTTACAGATTTCTGGTACCCATTTTGCAGTGCCCATTCAAACCTGATCTAATCATAAACCTGCTCTTTCTCTCCAATTCATGGCCTTTTCTTCCCCTGGTCACTGGTCAATGGCTGTTCTTTCTTTGAGTGTACTGATAGTCTATAACATACTCTAAAGTGTTAAGGGATGATGGCTTAATGAGTTTGGCAATTCCAAACTCCCTTTGTTTTCCCACTCCCCTACCCCAATAGACATGGGGATTTCAAGTACCATGGTAGTTTAATTGTATGAATTTGAGATGATCACTTCTGCTTTCTGGGTCTCAATTTCTACCTCTGTTCAATTAGGGAATTAGGCTAGATTACCTCCGAAATCTCTTTCAGTTCTGTGTTTCAAGTCAAGTTACATTTATTGACTGCCTAGCTACCATGTGCAGAGCATTGTGCTTGATAGTGATTTATGATTTATAATCTATTTTGGAGCTTCCTCCAAATAAGACCTATCTCAGGAACACTAGATTACACAATTATATATTCTGCCCACTTTTGAAGACAGGTTTGCTAATCAAGGTTTGGGTTTGCTGCCATATAATCAAGTTTTGTGATTTCCCTAAGCATTTTTATCAGTAACGGACAATGTTCCTGATTACAATTTCTAATGACATAGACTGACATCATGTCAACGAATTCATTCGTTATCTTTAGAAGAGAGACAGCATATTTTTGGGGGGACATATGTCAATACCCACTGAAAATTTACTATGTTATATCTGTGGAAACTCGTACCCATCACAAATCTCAATCTGTCCATAACTAGAAAGAGAGCTGCCAGAGGCTCAGAGAGAGGTAAAATGATTTGTCTGCAGTCGAATAGCTAGTCAATACCAGAGGAAAGATTTGAACCCAGGACTTATCAACTCCATCTCCAAATTTTTGCCATTTGCAAATTTAGAAATTATTCAAATTTTTAAGTTAAAAAAAATTACTCAATGAATTAGCATTTCAGAAATTCCTCTTGTAAGCCAGGTACTGAAGATATAAAGATAACAACAACAACAACAAAACAAAGAACAAAGAAACAAAACAGTTCTTGATCTCAAGGAGCTTACATTTTTAAGGTGAAAAAACATGCACATATATATACCAATTATATATCAGTGGACTATAGAGACAATCTAGTTCAACTCCTTTCAGTTTATCGTGGAGAAAATGAGACCCAGAATAATTAACTGACTTTTTCCAATATGACAACTAGATATTGAAGTACCAAGACTATTTTACAAATATTATCTTGTTTGATTCTTACAGTGACCTTGGTAGATAAATGCTATTATTGTCCCTATTTAAAAACTGAGCAAACAGATATATAAAGATTATGCAACATCCCAGGATCACACGACTGGTCAGTATGTGACGTCACCTTTGAACTCAGGTTTTCTTGTCTTTAGGTCCAGTATTGCATCCACTGAACCACAGAACTAGAATATACTCTAGGGTTCTTCCTAGTGTGCTAAATTACTTCTTACTTGAGGTTATCTCTTTAAGATTGTTGTTATTGTTTTTTAAAACTAGTACTTATATTCTTTAAAATAAATCATGGCCTGTTGGTGTGCAAATGTTCTGGAAAATTAAACATATCACCAGAGTATGGCTCCATCATAAGCCAGAGCAGAACAGCTGTATCAAGTCACTGGAACAGCATCCTCATCATCATTATGGATGAAAGCATTTTAGGAGGAACAAATTGAAAGAGTGATTAAAATGCTGGAGTCTAAAGGCTCTAAGAGAACCTCTGGCTATTTATTTCATTCAGCTTATGATGGGGTTAATTCAGCAATGTCTCTGGGAATCCACATGCATATATACATGCATACACAGTAATTCACCCAAATGTTTTTTAAATGAAGAACAGCATGAATATTAATATTTTTTTTTACTTGGAATTACCATTGCAACATTGTGTGGACTGAAGCATGGAGAACTGGTTCATTCATCATGAAGATTATATATAAAGTATTGGGATCACTGCTGAGTAGAATATATACAACTGTGTCTCCTCCCCACCCAGGCAAAGACTGCAGGACCACATTTGTTTATCACATGTCCTTTATTGCATCAAAAGGGATTCTGCCTTCGTGGGCAAATACTGCTTTTTGTGGTCAAGACTGGCTCAGATTTCATCATTTTGGTTTATTCTCTAACAGAAGGAATACGGTTCCTTATGAATGTTTGAGTGGAGAATTATTATTTCAAACTTGTAGCGTTTCATAGATGGGATCCATTGAGTGAAAGTGATGTGCCCAATATTACATAATTAACCCGTGGTTTAACTGGAGTAGGAACATAGTTTTCTTGTCTTCTGGGTTTTCTTTTCTCCTTGCTTTTGTCTAAGGTTTCCTGATTATCTTATTGTTATATTTATTGTAGTAAGTTTATTTATTTTTAATATACATTGCTTTATGAATCATGTTGGGAGAGAAAAATCAGAGCAAAAGGGAAAAAACTATGGGAGAGAGAAAAAGCCAGATAAAAAGTAAACATAGCATGTTTTGATTTATATTCAATCTCCTTAGATCTTTTCTGGATGCAGATGGCATTTTATTTCCAAAAATCTACTAGGATTGCTTTTTTTAATCACTGAACCTCTGAAAAAAAACAAGCCTTTCATAGTTGATCACTGAACATTCTTGCTATTATTGTGTACATTATATTCCTGGTTCTGCTTGTTTCACTCAGCATTAGTTCATATAAATCCTTCTAGGCCTTTGTGTAATCAGTTGTTTATCATTTTTAATAGAACAATAATATTCCATTACCTTCATGTATTGCAGCTTGTTCAGTCATTCCCCAATTGATGGGAGATGCCATCAATTTCTAAGCAATATGATGCTGTTCATGGGAATTTTTGTCTCTGTTCCTGCCTTCTTCTTACTGAGATATTGAGTAGCTGTGATGTTCAGTCAAAATGAGTCATCATTTTGCAAAATAAGGTGGGCCTTCCCTCATCTGCTTGACTGCTGTGACCTTATGGCATATAGAGAAAGAATTTCTTCTTATAGGAAGAAATTCACTCCTTGAAAATTTGGTGACACAACTATTTCATAGCAAATCATCTTAAAGATGAGATAATAATGTGCCTCTGCCTTTCTATTATAGCCCTGCCAAATCTTGCCTAATTATAACTGTAAAAAATGTATTTTCTCTTTCTTACAACTTCTATTTCAGTTCTCTCAAACATGACTAAAACAAATGAATAACAAAAGGATTAGTAGGCACAATCCCACTATATGAATAAGTGTATATATGTCATGTTTGACTCTTTGTGACCCCATTTTGGGTTTTCTGCCCACTTGGAGTGATTGGCCATTCCCTACTTCAGTTCGTTTTACAATTGAAGAAACCGAGGCAGGCAGGAATAAGTGATTTGCCTAGGGTCATACAGCTAGTAACTATCTGAGGCTAGATTTGAACTTAGAAAAATGAGTGTTTTTGTCTCAAGACAAACACTCACTGTACATCCACTGCTCCTCTTCTACTCAATTCCAGTTATCCAAATGGTACCCACTTTTCAAAACTCCCCTTCTCTGTAACAAAACCATTTCTGATGATTAGAGAGAACCAATCTCTTCATTCTTTAAATTCTTTTGCACACATTGCACTATGCTATTTAGTGATAGTCTTACATGATGGTCTAACACAAGGCTTCTGAAACTGTAAGTCCTGAACCCAGAGTAATGTAACTGAATGTGAAGATTGAGAAATTGTGATTTACGATCAGTAAATGTTTGATTTGTATACCTACTTTATATACCTACATACCCAGAGTTGCATAAACATTTCTCAAGTGCAAAGGGGTTGCAAGTAGAAAAATTTAAAAAGCCCTTTCTCAGCACATAAGTCTCAATGGCGAGGAAAAGAAACAGCTTTGGGTATATGGTAAGCTGCATAACTCAACTGAGAGCACAGAGTTCTAGGTCTCTGCCCTAATATATGATCTTTGTTTCTGAACAGATTTTCATGGACCATGCAAAAAGAGGACCTTTAGGCAGTAAATTAGGAAGTGGTCTAGACTGAGATTTTTATTGTTCACAAGAGAATTATAATTAGGAAAGTTAACTAACCTTTATCTGGATTAGATGAATTTGCTAAACTAATTATTATCCAATCTTTCCTTTCTTTCATAAATGACGTTGACTAAATCAGTTACTGTATATATCGGAACTAGTCTAGGTCCTAACTAAGAGGCTAGATAGACTAGTCTTCATATTACTTATGGGGTAATGAGAAGAGCACTCTGAAGGAGTGATAATCATTGATTCTAATCCTGGTTCTGATATATACTGGCTGTATGATCTTGGTGAAATAACATCATTCTTCCAAGACTCAATTTTCTAATCTTAAAATTGGGAATTAGAGTTTGGAATCATCATATATATTAAAATGTTTAAGGGAAAAAAAGAGGGGAGGCTCTATAGATATAGAGATGTGTCCCTGTTCTCATGATTATCCAAGTGAAGATGATGCAACATGAAAACTTGCTTTCAATTTATGTATAACATGGATGATAGTTCAGGTGAAAATCAATTCAGCTTAAAAAGGATTTATTGGGTAGTTACTGTATCCAGCCCCATGTTAAGTGGTCATTTTCTTTCCTATTTCTGTTTATTGGAAGGTTTCTCTGTTACTAAGACAGGCTTCATATACTTCTTTCCTAAAGTAGAACCTTGAAAGTCTCTATTAAATTAAATGTTATGTGTACATTATCTTCACTGGCATTATATAATAATAATAATAATTATTATTATTAATGTTGTTATCGTTATCGTCACCTTTCTATAGCACCTTAAAGTGGAAAAACAGTGCTTTACTGACTTCAACCCCATGAGGAAAACTGAACAAGTATTATTGTCACCACTTTACAGATGAGGAAACAAACCTGAAGAAGTGGAATGACTTAAACACTTGCAACTAATGTTAGGATCAGGACATTGACCTGGGTCTTCTTATGACAAAATTTATGGTCTTTTCACTGCACTCCCATTTCACAGATAAGAAAAGAAGGACTCGAAAGGTTATGACTTATGAAAACACATGAATTTTATGGCAATCAAAATTTTAAATTGGTTGGAAGATCAACAATTAGGATAGAGAAAAACTAGGTTGGGTAATTATTCCCTTTTTCACTTTGTCCTTGGACATAGCTAAGTGGCACAATAATGGATAAAGCATTAGATTTAGAATCAGGAAGAGTCGTTTTTATGAGTTCCAATCTGGTCTCAGATGCTTATTAGCTGCATGACCCTGGGAAGTCACTTAACCTTGTTTGCCTCAATTCTGTCATCTGTAAAATGAATTGGAGAAGCAAATGGCACATTATTCCACTATCTTTGCCATGAAAACCCTAAATAGGGTCATGAAGAGTTAGACAGAATTAGAAAATGATTAATAACAAATTTTTTCCTTTATGTACAATTCATTAAATAATATTGGGAAGAAAAAATCTCTCTCAAATTTCTAGCACCTAACCTAGCACATATAAATATTCAATAAATAGTTTTTCATTAACTAATTGTAGAACTGGGCTCAATACCATGGTATTTTCCCCTATGAATAAAAAGAAACATTTCTGACTCACTCCAAATCTTATTGAGAATGAATCATATTAGGTAAGACAAGCTATGGATAACCTGAATACTAGACAGACAATCACACTTTTATGCTTTTTCTCTGAACCTACACTATGGATACTTAATCATATCCCATTTTTTTATTAAGATATTTTGAGTACTGCCAATAGATGTACCATTAGACAATTTATTAAGCTATTTTAAATAATATACATATACTCAACAATTTAAATAATTAATTTAGTATGATATATAATTATATATTATGTAATATATAATCATAGAATACAATTTTTACATATAATTAAGTTTTAATAATTTGTTAAAATATTTTGAGTATTGCCACCAGAAGTATTTTTAGGCATTCAGGAATAGAGTCACTTTGTCTTTGATTTTTGGGACTGCTGATTACCATCTCACATGGAGTATATATACACAGGTATCCCCTGTCCCAGTGCCTGTCCCCATGTGTTTGAGGAGATTTTTTGCTTCATTTGTTACCTGGTCTTAATCACTGAATGAGTTCAACTTTAGTCAAACTGTGACCTGTTGAAGACCTTCACTTAAAAAAGCAAGGTCTCTCATTCTATCCAGGACCACTTCTGTCTTGATCTATCTGATCACTGGACCCAAATGGCTCTAGAGAGGAAGGTGAGGCAGGTAACTTTGCCTAGCCCTTCCTCACCTAAATCCAACTCATTTGTATATCATGGTATCATATCTCTGATGTCATGGTCCTCTTCTAGAGTGAAGGGCAAGGCAACAACAACAGCCTGTCACTATGTGATTGTAGGTAGAATACTTGTGGAGAAGACATACCCTAGTTTATTAATGGATAAATGTGTCATGGTTGGTGGGGGTAGTTTTCATACATACATTTCTATATCTATGTATGCATACATATATGTATATCTCTGTGTGTCAATAAATAAAATATATATGTGTGTATGTATGATTGGGAAATGGGACAAAAAGGGAATAGGGCTAGTCTGATCTTTATTTTCTCCTATTCATTTAGATGAAATTATCTCAAGGGAAAAAATAGAAACTATTTGGAACCCAACTGACTTTTGTACATGCTTAGATTCCAGCTAATTGAAGACTTTTGATGATTCTAAAAACTTATAATAACTTGTTTATCTACAATTTAAAATCCATTCTTCAGACTTAACATCTAGTCCTCTTTCCCCTATTCTTGGGATTTCTCAAATTCTGGGCCATAAAGACTTCTAAACATTATAACTGTGGTCAGATTACACTAAACTGATAGGCCATAGGTTTAGCTTGTCCTGAGTCATTTTTCTAGCTTCCACCAAGCTCTACTTCCTTTATGAACATTTCCCTGAGCTTTCTGTTCCATAGCAAATTCTAGTTCTTGTCAATTCTTACCATAATTTGGGGGAATATACATTTAGCATTTGGCACATTTTTTTAGTAAAATGGATAATGATTATATATAAACTATTTATAATGTGGTTTATTTAAAATGATTTTATCACAATAACCTTATTAGCTCAAATGTTAGTATTTCCACTTTACATTTGAGGAAACTGAAATTAAATTTAACATAAGAAAGATTAAGTCGATTTTCCAGAGGTCATACAAAGTTATAGAACTTTAACGCTTATTTCTATAACTAGAGAGTATGAGTTCCTCAAAGATGGCTCATGCAATTTTCATCTTGTATTTGCTGTAGTGGTATGTATGGGATGTTCAAGGAGGGCTAGCTCCTCTGGTCTAAGAGCTTGCCAAACTCTTTTCAGAGTTGCTCATCCACCTTTGATGTCCACTATCTCCCAAATTTTGTCAGTGGCTCTAAGAAATTAATTTGCAGTCCCACACTCCAATTAATCATCTCAGCAAATGGGCTAAGCCAAGTTGAAGGTAACTTATGCGCCTCAAATCCATCAGTGGCTTGGAGGGATATCTACCCCATGCATGTGAAGATTTTCATCAGTGGAATGGGAAGATGAAAAATTTGTCCCTATAGCCATGAAGGTGACTGAAGAAGGCTCTATGGGGTACTGAAAGCTTAATTAGACATTAAAGATACCAACTTCATCCACTGCACCTTAGGCCATTATCATTGCATCTTGACTTCTGTCTTGCCACAGTATTTTAATGTCTCTGGAACAGAGAATAAGGCTGATGACTGTAACTATGCCTCAGTTAATTCCAAATCATACACAAGTTAAGACAACATCCTGTGAGGTCATTGATCCTTTTCAAAAATAAAAGACAGGGGCAGCTAGATAGCACAGTGGAAAGAGTACTGCCCCTGGAGTCGGGAGGATTGAGTTCAAATTCAGAATCAGACAATTAATACTAGATTTGTTACCGTGGTTAAGTCACTTAATCCCAATTGCCTTGCCAAAAACAAACAAAAAGAAAGTGAAGGACAAACAGGACCATAACAATCCTGCCATTTAATAATTATAGATCACAATACAGATATTCAGTAATTGTGGCTTAATTGGAAAACATAAATTTCTCCCCTAGAATTTTAATAAAAAGAATTTTCACATAATTCATATAGCTGCCAATTCATGAAAGAGAGAAGTAAATTTAAAAAAGTGTCGTGATAAAATGCTTTGTAAGAATTATCTATATTTTTTCTTTTTTAAAATAAAGCTTTTTATTTTAAAAAAACATATGCATGGATAATTTTTCAATAGCAACCTCTGAAAAAACCTTATGTTCCAAATTCCCCCTTTCCCCAGTCCCTTCCCTAGATGGTAAATAATCTAATATGTGTTAAACATGTTAAAATATATGTTAAATCCAATATATGTATACATATTTATACAATTATCTTGCTGCACAAGAAAAATCAGATCAAAAAGAAAAAAATGAGAAAGAAAACAAAATGCAAGCAAACAACAACAAAAAGAGTGAAAATGCTATGTTTTGGTCTACACTCAGTTTTTACAGTTCTCTTTCTGGATGCAGATGGCTTTCTTTATTACATCAATCATCTCATTGTTGAAAAGAGCCTGTTCATCAGAACTGATTATTGTATAATCTTGTTGCCATATACAATAATTATCTGTATTCTAAGACAGAGTTGTCATGAAATGAGATGTGCTTTGCAGACCTCATTATCTGAAGAACTATGAATTGTGCAGACCTATATTACCAATGTCTCAGGTCAGAGGCAGCCAATGGAGAAAATCATTTGGTTGCATGCTGCCCACAATACGCATGAATGGAAAGTTGATTTCTCATCTACACTTCTTTCTCCCTCCCACCTTTGCACCCCACCTTAATCATGCTACAAAAAAAGAAGAATTTAAAAAGTGAAGAAAAATATGCTTCCATTTGCACTGAGACTACATTAGTTCTCTGAGAGTAGGAAGAATCTTTCATCATAAATATTTTTGAATTATCTTAGATGATAAAATTGATCCCAATAGCTAAGTTATTTAGAGATGATCAACATACAACATTGTAGATACTATGTACAATGTTCTCCTGGTTCTACTCACTTCATTCTGTATCAATTCATATAATTTCATACAATTCATCTAACTTTTTCTGAAATCATTCTGCTCATCATTTCTAATTGCATAATACTATTCCATCATAATCATATATGACAGCTTGTTCAGCCATTTAATAGGTATTCACTCAGTTTCTAAATTTTTGCTACCAGAAAAAGAATTGTTATAAATATTTTTAATACTTTTCTCTCCCTCCCTTTTAAAAAATCTCTTTGTAATATAGACCTAACAGTGGGATTGCTAGGTCAAAGAGTGTGCATGGTTTTATAGCCCTCTAGGCACAATTTCAAATTGCTCTCCAGAATGGTTGGATTAGTTCATAACTCTACCAAAAGTACATTAATGTCCTGTTTTTCCAACATCCCCTACAACATCTGTCATTTCCCTTTTTTTTTTCATTTTTGCCAATCTGATAAATATGAGGTGATAACATTAGTTTGTATTTCTCTAATGAATAGTAATTTACAACACTTTTTCATATGACTATAGTTTTGATTTCTTCTTCTAAAAACTACCTGTTTGTATCTTTGACCATTTATCAATTGGGGAATAACTCACATTTTTAATAAATTTAAATCAATTCTCTATATCTGTGAGAAATAAGGCTTTTGTCAGAGAAACTTCCTATAATTATCTCCCCAATCCCTGTTTTCTATTTTCTTTCTAATTTTGACTGTATTTGTTTTGTTTGTGCAAAAGCTTTTTAAATTTAAGTAAAATAATCCATTTACTTTTCATAACATTTTCTAACTATTGTTTAATTCTAAATTCTTCATTCATAGTTAGGACAGGTAAACTATTCCATGTTTGCTTATGATATCATGATTTATGTTTAAATCATGTACCCATTTTGACTTTATCTTGGTATACGGTGTGAGATATTAGTCAATACCTAGTTTTTGCCAAGCCATTTTCTAGTAATCCCAGCAATTTTGTCAGGCAGTGAATTCTTTTTCTCAAAGCCTGGATTTTTGTGTTTATAAAACACTAAACTGAGTAAGAATGTGTACTAATTTATTCCATTGCTCTATTATACTATTTTTTTAAAACCAGTACCAGGTTGTTTTCATGATTACTACATTGTGAGATGGTTTAAAATCTGCTGCTGCCAGACTGCCCTTCTTCACAGTTTTCCTTTATTGATTTTCTTGATATTCTTTCTTCTAGACTCTCTTACTACTTTTCTTTCCAATTAACAAAAATTGCGTTATTATTTTTCTGGGTCTATTAAATAACTTTTCATCATTTAATTGATATGACACTGAATAAACAAATTGATTTAGATAAAATTACAGCTTTTATTATATTATTATTTATGAACAGTTCATATTTCTCTAGTAGTTTAGATCTATCTTCATTTGTGTGAGTGTTTTGTAATTATATTAATATAGTTCCTGGGTTTGTCTTGGCAATTGTCTGAAGATACTTTAAGGGGAATTTCTCTTTGCATCTATTCCTTTTGGATTTTGTTGGTAATATATAAAAATAATGATAATTTATTTGAGTTTATTTTATATCATGCTACCTTGCCAAAATTGCTAATTGTTTCAAATTGTTTTTACTCTAAATATACCACTATTTCATCTGCAAAGGATGAGTTTTGTTTCCTAATTGACTAAGCTAACTCCTATTCTAATATGCACACTATCCTAATTCCTTACAGTTTTCTTTCTTCTCTTATTGGTACATCTAGCAATTCTAGTACAATATTGAATAACAGTGCTGACAATGAACAGCCTTACTTAATTCCAGATCTTATTGGAAGGCTTCTAACTTATTCTCATTTCAGATAATGCTTGTTGATGGTTTTTAGATAAATATTACTCATCATGTTAAGGGAAGGTCCATTTATTCCTTATTTTCTAGTGATTTTATTTTTATGCTTTCACTAATTTTAATTTTTCTTTTAGCATTCATTTTTACAAGATTTTGAATTTTAAATTTTTGTCCCTCCTTTTTTACCTTTTCCTCTTCATTAAGTGGTAGGCAATTTGATATAAGATGCTAGTCACAGTGAAAAAAAAATCAAAATAACTCATGAAAAACAATAAAGATCTCCATTCAGAGTCCATCAACTCTTAATCTGGATGTGGATAGCATTTCCCTGCACGAGTTCTTTGTACTTGTTTTTGATCACTGTATCCCTGAGAAGATCTGAATCATTTGTAGTTGATTGTTTTCCTGGTTCTGCTCATTTTACTTTGTATCAGTTTATACAAGTCTTTCCAGGTTTTCTGAAATTTTCCTGTTCATCATTTCTTATTCCACAGTAGAATTCCATTACATTCATATACCACAGATTCTTCAGCCATTCCCCAGTTGATGGGCAATTTCCAATATTTTGCCCCTATGAAAAGGGCTGCTGTCAATATTTTTGAACATTCATGTTCTTCCTCCTTTTTTATGATCTCTTTGGGATACAGGCCTAATAGTGATATTGCTGGATCAAAAGATTCTTTGAGCATAGTTCCAAATTGTTCTCCAGAATGATTGGTTCAGTTTGCAGCTTCACTAACAATTTGCATTTCTTTAATCAAAAGTGATGTAGAATACTTGTTTATATGCCTAGAAATGGCTTTGATTTCTTCATCTGAAAATTATTGGTCATATCATTTGATTATTTATCATTTGGGGAATGACTTGTATCTAGATAAATTTGACTCAATTCTCTATCTATTTGAGAAATGAGACCTTTCTCAAACACTTGTAAAGATTGTTTACCAACTTTCTACTTTTCTTCTAGTCTTAGCTGCATTGATATTGTTTGTGAATGTTTTTTAATTAAAATAATCAAAATTATTAATAAAATCAAAATTTTATATTTTGTAATTCTCTCTATTTCTTGCTTGGGCATGAACCTGTAACTCACTTAACTTTTCCTTTAGGAATGTGGATTCTATACTACTTGGAGCATATATGTTTAATATTGATGTTATTTCATTGTCTAGGGAACATTTTAGTAAGATGTAGTTTCTTTCCTTGTCTCTTTTAATTATGTCTATTTTTGATTTTGTTTTGTTTGACATCAGGATTGCTATGTCTGTTTTTTAAATTTTAAATTTTATTTTTTTATTTCAGCTGAAGCATAAAATATTCTGCTCCAATCACTTACCTAATTTACTTTGTGTGTCTCTGCACTGTGTGTTTCTTATAAGTAACATATTGCAGGATTCTGGGTTTTGATTCACTCTGCTTCTGTTTATGGGATGCTTCATCCCATTCACATTTACAGTTATAGTTTCTGTATATTTTCCTCCATCCTATTTTTCCTACTGTTTGTCATCTCTCTCCTTTCACCCTTTCCCTCCTTGACAGTGTTTTTCTTCTGTCTACCACCTTACCTGGTCTGCCCTCTTTTTCTGTCAGTTCCTCCCTCTCCTACTTTAAATTAATCCCTTTTAGGTAAGATAGATTTTTATATTCAACAAATTGTGTATATTATTACCTCTTTGAGCCAATACTTATGAGAGTAAGTTTCAAACAATGCCTATCACTCAATTCTTGATTGTAGTCCTAGTTGCTTTACCTTCTGGAATACTGAAATAGCATGTTCCCTGATCTCCAACTCTTTAATGTTGTGGTTGCTAAATTCTGTGTAATCTAGTCATGCCTTTGGATCCTAGAATTGAAAAATGACCGTGGTCTATGAAAAAGTGTGTGTGTGTGTGTGTGTGTGTGTGGTAGGGAGTGGGAGTTATTCAAACAGAGGCAAAAATGAAATAAATAATTTGCCTCACATAAGTCTAAATAGCCAACAATCAACAGATATTTTGAGGAAAAAGAGAGTAATTCAAATGGTGAAGCAGGAAAGTATTATCAGAATAATATAAGCAAAAGTCACAGAATAATTGGGGTTAAATTAAATACCAGTGATTCATACTGGGTCATTAGTAAGGAAAATTAAGCGGCTGTGTAAGGCTTTGTGAGTTTGGAGAGAACTATGATTCATTCATTTTTATTCATTCATTCATTCATACATTTTCCTACTTCTGCCACTTGCCAATTTGAACTGGTGACCCCGAAACTCGTCACTACAACCCATTTAATTTGATGAACAATAGCTATTTGTATAGTTAGTGAGAAATTCAGAGGGTTCCAGAGAATAGAACTAGGACTTATGGGTAGAATTGATCTGGAGACCTGGTTCACTCAATTGATAAAAGACCTTAAAGGAAGTCTTTAGTATTTTAAAGATCAAATATCTGGGACACTGTGGAATAGATCCATGCTTTAGGTCTGAGCTTGGGCTAGATGACATTTATATTAACTTTTTAGAAATTCTGAAATTCCATTTTTTTAAGGGCTGTATTGCTCCTAAATTTAAATTTCTCTCTTTTATTTTAAAGGGACCTCCTTTCTGTCCTCATATAGCTCATTTTCTTCCAACCAACAATCCCTTCATCATTTACCTGCTGGAAGACTAGAGGCTAGATGGAGCTAATAATCTCTCTGGATCCCTTCCAGCTAAAGGATTATGTGATTTAATGGTGTTTTTAATTATGTATTCTTTTAGAGTATGCTAGTGGCCCTGAGACTAAATGGCATATGGAACAACTGGTTTTTATAGATAGAATAAATGAAAAGAGACAGATGAAGACACATATAATTCTTTCGTTTTCTTCCCTCTTTTAAAAAAAATTGGGCTGGAATTAATTCCTTCTTATTTTTTTATGATAGAGTTTTGGAACATTTGATTTGGTCCTTCTTTCTTTTTTTTGTAATAGTTTTTTATTTTTCAAAATACATGTAGAGATAGTTTTCAACACTCACCACTGTAAAACCTTGCGTTCAAAAAAATTTTCCCTCCTTCCCCCCCATTCTCTCCCTAGAGAGCAAGTAATCCATTATAGGTTACACATATAAAATCCTTCTAAATATATTTCCACATTTATCATGGTGCACAAGAAAAATCAGATCAAAAAGAAATAAAATGAGAAAGAAAAAAAGCAAGCAAACAACAATAATAAAGGTGAAAATACTATTCTGTGATCCACATTCAGTTCTCATAGTCCTCTCTCTCTCTCTTTGATTGCAGATAGCTCTATTGCAAATCTATTGGAATTGCTCTGAATTACTTCATTGTTGAAAAGAGCCTAGTTCATCAAAGTTGTTGATCAATTCTCTTGGTTCTACTCACTTCACTTAATATCAGTTCATCTAAGTCTCTCCAATGGTCCCTCTTTTTACTTAGAACATACATTATCCTAAATTGACAGTTGTGGAAGTGATTTCTTCATCCCTCATAGATAACATCTGACCTCAAATAGTCTAGGGCTTTGTTTATTATTTCCCACATCAAAATGCTCCTTAAATCAATGACAGCTTGCTCTGTTATATTAAATCATTGTTATGTTTTCCTAGACATATACAGGGGCATGTTTTACAACTAGTTCTTGGAGAGAGGGGGAGGAAAATTTTACACATACACACGTATGTGTACATATATGTGTGTGTATATAGATATATTTACACACACATATATATATATACACATATATATTTATGTATAAAATTTTAAAGTTTTAATCAGCTTTATCAACTTTTTTTTTTCTCTTGAAGAAATTGGAGTTAAGTTACTTGCCCAGGGTTACACAGCTAGGAAATGGCAGTCCAGATTTGAACTCAGGTCCTCCTGACTTCAGGGTTGGTTCTCTAACCATTGCATCAACTAGCTGCCTTTTTATTAACATTTTTGAAAACTTAGTTAATTCTAGACAAAGAAAAAAACAAAAATCAAATTCTGATTTGTAGCATTTGCTGATTCATGAAGTTTAAATGTTCACACTGAAAATTTAATAATCAGCTTTTGAGAGCTGGCTCCAACACACCTTGCCCAGCCTCTACCTTCTGTTGTTCCATATGACATTGTGGCGTTTGCCTCTTGCTTTGTGGGAGGCAAATATGAGAAAATCAGATTCCTCAGAGGGCCATGTGTGCCATAATTGGCCATTCCTAAGTAGGTATATGTTACATTATCATCTTTAGATCAGCTATGCTATTCAGAGAATAGCACTAGAAGAAACATGATAATAATAGAAAACAAAGAAACAAAATAAAACAAACAAACAAAAAACACTGAACTTGTGGTGGAAAATCTGAGCATTGAAAATGGATCTGAATGCCTGTTCTGACATTTTCCTCGGACAAAATGTTTCCCTGTGCTTCTCCTTTGCTTCCTTATTTGTCAAATAATGGAATTTATATGGATTCTCTATAATATTTCTTCCAAATCTAATATTCTATTTCTATAAAATAATAATAATTAGTGGATTTGTATGTGTATCTATCTATCCATACACACACATTATATTTTTAGAATTACAAATGGTTTTACATGTAATACCTCCTTCAATTATTCTGAAATCCTAATATTATTCTGCAAATCTAAAAGGTGAATTAGAAAGATTAAGCAAACTGTTGAAGGTCATACAGTAAAGCTGGCACAAGTCTGGCACATTGTAGGTATTAACTCCAAAAATGAAAGTGTATAAATTAAGCACTACTGTGGAATCTGTAGTGGCCAGAAGCCTAACATTATCTTTTCTATTCCCTGCCTGCTGTTCCTAGGGCACAAGGCAGGGAAATTGTATTCCTGCCTCTTAAGGTTGAATGTGGAACAGATTGTCCCCTAGAAACCATGTAATGATCAGATTTATTTGAAATAGTACTTTAAGTATGATGCTTCAGATCACTGTGGATAAAATTGGCTTTGTTGGTTAGCCTGGAAATGTGACCATAATTTATAATGTATTTTCTATGGGAAAATCAATGAGTTCCAAATTACTTGAAGAAGAAATGCAAGATATGCCCCACCTATGACAACATCACCTCTTTTTTGACTGCCAGGTCATACTGGTGATTCATATTAAGCTTAGGTTTGACTAAAAATATAATATTGCCTCTTCCAATAAACTTACAAAGTTTATTGAATACAAGTAAAGAATTATCATTATTAATCAATTAATAAAATTTATTATTAATTTTTGGACATTCTAGCTTATGAATGTTTTCTTTGGAGACTGACTCTGTCATCCACTGTTAGCCACTACAGTTTCATGTTAGGTGTAAATTTCATAATCATGATGTCTATACCTACCATCATTCTTGTCACTAATATAAATATTAAGATTACACACCCATAGGCAGATCCTTGAAATCTTCTATTAAAAAATCTCCTCTTGGTTGGCACTGAACTAATAATCTTTCCATCTGGTCATCCATCTTATATAAAATTCACCTGACTCTACTATTACCTATCCTATATTCATATATTTTTTTCCATAAGAATAACATGGGAGACTTAAAACTTGGCTGAAATTTGGCTATTTTGGACATATAATAGTACCATGGTTAAATTTTTAAGTTTTATTGAAATATTCTGTTTTTTTTTCTTTAAAAGCATTTCCAAATATAATATCAGTATTATTAAAATGGCCAAATTTGGAGATTTAGAAATTGATAAAGAATGAAATGAGTAAAACTGGGTAAAATAGAAATACTGAAGCATTTGCCTCATTTTCCAGAATATTTACTATGACAACAAAAAGATGGACATGAGACTGACATGACATGCTCTATCTAGATGAATAGATAGAACATTTATTAAGCACTGTGTGCCAGACAGTGTTGTGTGGTGAATTCAAATATAAGCAAAATAGTTTCTGCCATCAAAAAGCTTATATTCTACTTGAGGAAGAATACCTATTGAGGAACATGAGAAAGAAAGGAAGAAATTTATCTCAGATAATGAGGAGATATGAAAATGTAAGCCCAGTGTGAATAGATTTTGTTTCATTCTTTGTACTTGTGTCTCCCAAGTCTACCACAGTGCCTGTGGTAGTAAGTTCTTTTATAAATACTTTTTAAAAATTGTTTTGTATCCTGGAAGTGATGCGGAAGACTGGGCCCTGCAAGATAAAGCAAACGCTCATTTATCTGGACCCAGGTGTGGAGTTCATGGCTCTGGAAAGAATGAGGTGAAGATGATTGCCAGAGGACACAGGGGGGAAATTGTGAAGAAGTCTTAATGGCATTTAGGAGCCACTCCTATTTTCTTTTCTTTTCTTTGGTTACAAAGAAAGATATGAAGAATTTTAGTGAAGAATTCTTTTAATGAATGAACAATTTTTTTGAATGAATTTTTTTAATGAAGAATTCTAGAACTTCACTTGGAGCAGACCTCAAAGTCACTGGTAATGTAGAATAAACCCAGACCTCAGGACTTAAGCAATGCTTTCAGTCTCTATAAGGCAGAGGTAATCATGGTGTCCTCTATAAGGTCAATCTATTACTTTAATTCAAGATTTCTAATCACAATAGGCAAAAGCTAAAAGATTCAGATGGTGCCATTCTTATGAGTCCTCTGATGTTCCAAATTGTATTAAATTAATTGGTCTGGGTGTCTCACCTGGGCCATTTCAGCAGAAGTGACAGGTGACCACTAGAGCGCTTATTAGTGATGATGGGCTTATGGAAGCCTTGTGTATCTCAGGAGATGAGCATAATAGTCATTCTGACCTTTGCAAGGACTTCTAAACTGGAAAATTTCTTTTTTAAAAAAAGGTTGACCTTAAAACTAAGGGAAATTGTTGATTTGAAAAGATACAAATAGGAAGGAATGAAGATGAGAGTGACTTGCTTTGTTTTCTTGGGGAGCTGGCCTGTATCAACATAGTTTGATATAGGTTGACATAGTCTCTATCCCTTAAAATGATTATGCATAAAACAGACTTCTATTTTTTTTTAACCTCAAAGTCTTCAGATGAGTCACAATAACAATAATAATTATACTAATAATACCCTGAATCTTTATATCATGTGAAGGCTTTTAAGTACTTATTTATGCATTATCTTATTTAATCCTTACAGAATTTCTGGGTTGTACATTAAGCAAGGAAGGTGTTCTTTGGCATTTTACAGATTAGGGCCAGAGAAGGTAAAATTCTTAAGGTCATTGAGGTAGTAGCCAGTAAAACCTTAATTAGATGACAAACCCTCCTTACAGAGCAGTATTCTTTCTACCACAGCTCCCCAAGTATATTCCTTTGACCTTTGTACTTCATTTTTATGTTTCCAACCAGAATTTCCTCCGGTTCACAAGAGAAGGTCATAATGTTTATATCCTGGAAGGGGAGGATTGCTTTATAGCCGATGCACATAAAACTCTTTGTCACAGGTGAATGGTACTTAGTGGGAAGGAGAGTACAGCTGGGGAGGCCTGTAGGGAAGTGGACAATGTGCTCAACTTATATCTGGAGTCTGAAAACCCCCTAAGTAGGGAGACTAGATATGCTGAGAGTCATTTTTTCCCTAGTTAGAATCATAAATCTATTACCTATTCAGAAATATGGTAACCTTGAAAATGAGATCCCTATTTTCTTCCCAGCAAATGAATGACATTCCAAACATAATACTGCAAATATAAAAATACAAACTCTCCAAAAAAAAAACCCTTTAATAAGTACTTTCTGTTTCCTTAGCATTCATTTTTTGACATGCTACAGTCTGGTTTCTGGCTTCTCTCACAAAAACGTATTTCTCTAAGATCATCTATAATTTTCTTCTTTCTCTTCAACTGATCATATTTAAATGATCTTCTCTCTTCTTACCACCTTGCCTTACTTCATTTTCCTTTGTGACAGTTATTTAAAAGTTTTATTGTCTAGGATTCGCCCTTCTCTAATTCATTCTCTACATTGAAGGTAGGCTAACTTTAGTAAAAGATTTTTATCAACTCATTCTCTTTGTCAAAAACCTATGTGATAACAAGATACCCTATCTCAATAGTACATGTACCTGAACCTGCCATTCAAGGGCTTCTCATGAAATGTCTCTATCCCACTGACCCAATTTTTTAATCATTAAGGATCATACATCTAGAACTGGGATAAACTAAGGTCCTATATAATCCAGCTCTCTCATTTTATAGACGAGAGAACAGAAGGTCTAGGAAGTTAAATGACGTTCCCTAGATTAGACAGATACTAAGTGGTTATTTTAACATAATTTTAATTCTAATGAGCCTAGTTTACTTATTGTGCTTTTTCCATCCTCTGCATTGAGCCAAATCCCACCCATTTTTCAAAGTCTTATTTCAGACTCACCTCTTTCATGAAACTTTTCAAAGAAATACAATATTCAGAAGAAAGAGATTCAAAAGAATTGTGTTCAAATTCTACTGCTGATACACACTATCTCTCTGATCTAGGAAAAAACATATAACATCTTTGTTTTTTTTTTCTCTTATCTATAAAATGAGGGTGTTGAAATAGCAGGCTCTAAGATTTCCCAACATTCTTTGATCCATAATATCCTTCCATTGCTATATTAACATAAACATTGTTAGTTCCATTTGTAGCTGTTATGAAGATACTTGCATTTGTGGTTGTTGCCACTGATCTAACTCTAGTCCAGAGTTCTGAGTCTGCATATAAAATCACTCATTGTACAGACTTCTGCCTATGACTTTTTTTTTTTTTTTCCAATTGAAGATTAAAAGAGTTCAGGATTTGGGCACTCATTTATATAGAATCTACAGACAGAAGATTGGAGCAGGGACTTGGAGCAACTTGGAGTCATGGACACCCATGTCTTCAGATATTTACTTGTTAGGTGACTTAGATTTAGTCACTATACCTTCAAAACCACATATAAGGATCGCTGTGGGTGCTTTTGATTTAGAAAACTACTTTTAAATTTTTTCTATGATTTATTGTATTTTAAAAAAATATGTTGAATATTTCCCAAATATGTTTCATTGTGGTTCAAGACACACTTAAGAGTATTACTTGTGTCACTATCCCACAGTTCTGCCTTACATCTTTCAATGTAGATAGCTAGAATTTATGCAATATTGTGATATTTGCCGTGCTTTGTAAATATCTTACAGGATCATTGGGAGTATCAATTGAATAGATGTGATTATTATTCTCTTTTCATTAATAAGGAAACTACAGAAAAGTTATATCACTTGTCCTGGGTCCCACAACTAGTAAATGGTTGAAGCAGAATTCAAACTTGGGACTTCTCGACTTCAAGTCCTGTCCTATATAACCACTGCACAAACTAGATACTTTGATATAACTTATATTTTTTTCTAAACTTTATGATGATACAGGAACTGAAAGCTAGGTGAATCAAATGTCTTGTCCCAGGTTCCGGAAGCAGGGCTAAGAATTCAGCAGTCCTGACACCTAGTCAAGTAATAGTTGACCATGCAATGAAGACTAAATCTGGATTCAAAAGACCTGAGTACTTTTTTCTAAATGGATGAACCTGGCCAAGTTATCATATTTCAGTTTTGTCATCTCAGGTAGAGATAATGATATTCATACTAACTATCTCATGAAATTGTTGTTAAGTAAGTTCTTCATAATATGACAATGTGGTTTAGTGGAAAAAGTACTAGCATTTCCAGGATTGAGAACCTTAGTTCTACTCCCAATCATGTCATTGATACCCTGAATGATGTTAGGAAAGTAACTTAATCAACGGACAAGCATTTATTAAATAGCTTTTGTGTGCTAGGTATTGTGTTAGGTAATAGCAATACAAAGACAAAAAAAAGTAGGAAAGGAAAAAAATGAAGAGGAAAAGAAAAGAAAAGAAACAATTGTTCCTCTCAAATGGCTTTTATACTATTGGGTAGAGGAGAAAAAAAATTTTTTTTTAATTGATTCTTAGTTTCCTTACCTACAAAATGAGGAAGCAGTATTAAGTGGTTTCTAAGATCTTGTCTAGCCTTACATATATGTGTATGTGCACATATGTATGTGTATTATATATACATGTATACACACATATATGATTTATTATTTTGCCATTTTTATAGTACATGAAATTGAGCTTTATCTATTTGTCTTAATGAATTTCTTTATATTACTACATAATCATATATCTTGCTCATGTTTTTTGGAAACTTTTTTTCTAAAAGGAAAGGCCTATTGATATCAGAATTTATAATGTTTATCTGTGAGTCCTTGAGGCCAACAGGGTGTCAGCTGGTGATTTCTGACAAGCCTTGGGAAAAGAGCACGATATAAACTGACAGAGCTAATATGTCATCTGACAGCTACAATTTTGAGACCTGAAGCCATCCAGCTTGTGTCATGGATCCATTTCTGTTGTTTTATTAAGGTACTACTCACCTGTAGAGGTGGTGCATTCTCATTTTTGCAAGCTGATCTATCAACTTATGAAACTGC
Organism: Sarcophilus harrisii; assembly: GCF_902635505.1. Taxonomy (NCBI): domain Eukaryota; kingdom Metazoa; phylum Chordata; class Mammalia; order Dasyuromorphia; family Dasyuridae; genus Sarcophilus; species Sarcophilus harrisii. Next base: position 371,732,479 of record NC_045426.1, on the reverse strand, counting down.
AGCAAAAAAGTCTTTTATTCTCAGGTACAGAATTTGCTAGCCATCAGCAGCACAACTGGAAACTTGAAGGCTTAAATAAAACCCATGTTACTCTGAGTTCTGCCTATATTCAGTTATTTTCAGTTTTCTTTACCCATATTTTAAAGCTAGTGTTACTAGCTTCTCCCATTGCTATGTTATCCATATTCTTCTTTCTTCTGTCCCCTTTCTCATTTTCTATCCCCCATTCTTCATTTTTTCACATCACTAAATAATAGATACAGAAGATAAAGTATGCTCCAATGATCACTTAGTGCTAGAAAAATCTCAGAGGAATGTTGGTAAATCAGACATCAAAAAGCATATATACTGAAAATAAAATTCCTACCACTATCCAACTTTCTTTGGCTTTGCTCTATATTCCTTAGATAAAAAGCTATTAACTTCAGTTCTAAAGCTAAAAGGAACTGTATAGTCTATCTATTCCAATCCTTTGATTTTATAGATGAGGAAACTAAGATACTGAGAGGTAGTCAGGATCACACCACTAATAATGGTCTGCAATAGTATTCAAGTATTTTGGTAGGATTGTTGTGAAGATCAAATAGAACAATATTTTCGAAGTCTATTAGTTTAGTGTCTGACACATAGTAGGTACCATATAAGTGCTTATTGCCTACTCTTTCTCCCTCCTAATCTCATGCAGGTGCATACTACATAGATCTCTTTATTATGTTAAAGAAATATTGTAAGTAGACACATACTGGGGGATTTGCTCACTTTCTGTCAACACTTTGAAGATAACAATGGAGTACACTGAGTACTGTGACCTACAAGTTATTACTCATTCTCATCTCATCATCACAATCATTTTTGTTTCTTTACTGATATCCTTTCTCACTTTGCCTCTGTAATTCTTTGTATATAAAGTGTCAAAATATTCTTACACTCACCATACAGTTCTCCATTGCTCTTCAACTTATATTTAATCCTCAAAAATGCTAAAAGTTAAAGAAGTGAATAAATATTTTGAAAGTTAAATATTTTAGAGTTTCTTAGATATAATCAAAATGGTTATTTCTAGAAGATCATACTCTATCATGCTTTTCTTATTAACTCTTGTCAATATTCTCCCATAAATCTGCTTAAAGGGTCCACCTCAAATACCAGTTTCCTTAAGGACTTTTAGCATTCTGAATGTTCTAATAAGCACATTGATTGTCCATGTGTCATCTACCCCTTTTAACATGACCAGCCTACTTCCTTTGCCAAATATACAATTTTTCCCTAGGTGATATCTTTAATAAGTAAAAGATATCAGAAAATAATGAGTACAAAAAATAAAATGGGCTTGTTATATGTTGAGAGTGAGGGATAATAATTGATGATCCATTTGTTTCCCTGGAATCCTCTGATTGTCAAGAGCAAATAAGGAAACCTCCAGCACATTGGGTGGAAACCTTGTGGTGAATTTACATCAAAAAGACTTGCAAGAAATGTTTCACATGGATGGATTAGGTTCTGACTTTTAGAAGGTTCAAAACACCAATGAAATCATAGATTCATTTGACTGCTTTTCAATAGCTTTATGTTGTTATCATTTTATGCTAATCATCACTGATGGAAGTATGTTGCCATTCATTCATAGTCATTTTGTGACTATGGAGTCAAAGACTCCATTGTCTTTTGGGTCAACAACAATTTTGATTCTTCAGAGATTATGTGTAACATGATTTTAAAAAAATGTATCATCATTGAATGTATATCAAATAGATGCAAATCAAATGTTATTTGTGACTATCTTACATATGACATTATTAAGGTAAGGTACTCATTTTTTTAAACTTTGCATTTCTATGTAACCTACATCTAACAATGTCTTTCACATAGTATTTTCTTAATAAATATTAATTGAATTAAATTAAATTTCACAAACAAAATGAAGTCCCCAATGATCTCTACTGTGTTCTTTACATATGAAGTCTGGAGATTAAAATGCCTCTATCTGAGCTCTGCTCCTTGATCTTATGTTTTTTATCAGTATTTAAACATAAATTCTTCTGATAGGTCTAATACTGTAATCTTTTACAAGTATAAGGTCAGTTTACTATTGGGTATATATTAACTAAAAAAGACTTCTAAAAAAAATCTTAACAAATATATTGAAGCTGAAAATATGGAATCATCTGATTTTTCCTTTTGAAGCCTGGAGACCATGTAGTATGTCATTCAAAGTGATGAATACAGTCTCTTTTTGCTTCTTTAATTTCTTTCACCTATGAGCTTACATATCAGCAAAACCCACTAATAAACAAAGGGAGGGATAAAACAATAGAAATTCCTAACTATTTTCAACTACTCTAGTTCTAGTTGGGGTTAAGAATGGCGCCAAGATGTCAAAGTAAAAGGAAAGATATATCTGAGTTCTCACAAATTCTCCTCCAAAGCAATATTAAAATGAGAACCAATAAAAAATGGAAATGAAAAAAATTTTCCAGCCTAAGAAAACTTGGAATTTAATTGACAATATATAGTATTTTAGGACCCGTCGTCTTTTGTTGTTGCTCCTAGATTTTGTACAATTCTTATTGTAGCTCCAGCATATCTGGGGTTTTTTTTGGCTTGTTTATGTTTCTTGTAAAATTTTTCTGTTTGATCTGGGTTTTTTGTAATTTAGCAATAATGTTACTTGTGGTAATAATATTTTCCTTGTAGGGTCTCTTTGGAGTGGTGATTTATGAATCTTTCTTATTTCTACTTTCTCCTCTTGTTCTATCACTTTAGGACAATTTTTCTTTGATTATTTCTTGCATTATTTTATCAGGGTGTGGTTGTTGTTTGGTCATAGCTTTCAGTTAGTCCAATTATTTTTACATTTTCTCTTTTTGAACATTGTTTTTCTTATGTTTCACATTCTTTTTCCGCTTGTTCACTCTTTATATATTTTTTTTTATTTCTTGGTTTCTTAAAGCTTTTCTGACTTCTTCCTCTTGCCCAATTCTAATGTTTAAAGAATTATTTTATTCTTTAAGACTCTGGATCTCTTTTTCTAGTTGATTGACTTTTTTTTCACAATCTCCTTGTTTTTCGTGGATGGTTCTTAAAATTTATCCTCAGTCTTATTTAATTTTTAGTTTTCTTCGAGATTTTCTGTAATTTTTTTTCTGGGCAGGTAGCAATCTAATACTATTCTTTGGGTCAGGAGAGACTTTTTTTTTTAACTTTATTATCCTTCTCTGAAGATTAATACAAGTCTTCTGTATTCCTATAGTAAGTTTCTATGTTTGGATTCTTTCTCCTTTGGATACTCATTTGTTTTAATGAGAATGTATTAGTGTAATTATTCTAATCTGGGGGCAGGGGAGAAAGGTGCCTCTGGCTTCACTTCAGCTCTCCCTTTGGTGCTGAAACACCAAACCAAAAGCTCCACTCTCCTGGAATTGCCTGCAGCATTGTCCCTGCCTGATTCTACAGGCATTAGGTGTGCTGGTTCCATCTCTTCCAAGGCTGTATCTTTATAATACACCTGGGTCTGGCATTTCTTATCAGAAGAGTTTCCCCTCAATTTTTCCACATTTAAAACCTCAGTTCTTGCTGTACCTGACATGAAAGTTTCTATGGTTCAGGCTAAGGCTATTTCCCATCTAGCTAGCCTCAGGGCTCCCTGCCTGCTGTTTCTGTAGAACTAACCTGGAGGAGTTTATACTTTATACCAGTTAAATTTCAGTAAGGATTTTTGTTCCATGAAGAACTCTTATACTGTTCCAAGTCTTATTAGTTTTTTTACTGGCCTGTATTTGCCTTCAGGATCAATTTGTTTTTGTTTGTTGGGGAAATCTATAGAGTTTGGAATTTTCTGACTTATTCAGCCATCTTTCCACAATCTTCCAAACTTGGAAAATTTGAGGTTCAGGTCCATCTGACTGAGGTGATAGTGAAATGCAGTTCAGTGAAGGCTACACTTAAGAAGCCAGCCATAGGTCTTAAAGGTGATTAAATCTGCAGTTGTGGCAGTTTCTGAAGCTCTAACCCCATAGATAGAAAGAGGATCATAAGGCTACTCAGAAGGAGATTATAGGAGACTCTGCTGGCAGAATCTTGGAAGTAGGATTCTATTGAATTGTTCGTACACAGTTTTAAGTCATGGTCTCAAGGGGAGGAGGAACACTAGGAAGTGGTAGCATTTCTAGGGTAGGAAAGAATGTGGGGTACTCATAGACCAGAATACAGTTTAGAAGAACAGTGACTAAAACTATCCTTAGATTATACAATTTTTCAAGAACTAAGAGCCTGAAAACTTTAGAGCTAGCTCTTAGAACAGAAGCACAAAATATTTCAAGCTTGGAATAGTGTCCCCTCCTCTCTAGGAGCAGAGTCCAACTTTAATATAAAATTAAATGTCAAGAAATAAATTGAAAAAAAAAGGAGCAAATGAATAAATAAAAAAACAAAAGACTCTGTGGAAATTTATTATGGTGACAAGAAGATCAAAACACAAACTCCTAAGAAAACATTGGAACATAAGCAACTACATACAAAGCCTTAAAGAAAAATATGAATTGGTCTCAGATCTTGGAAGAACTCAAAATGGATTTTGAAAATCCAATAAGACAGAGGAAAAATTGGGAAAAGAAAATCATGAAAAAGAGTCAACAGTTTGATTAAAGAGATACAAAAATATTGAAGAAAATAACATCTTAAAAAAAACAAACTGGAACTATACTCAAAAAATTATCAAACTGTGCATACCTTTTGATCCAGCAGTGTTACTACTAGGCTTATATCCCAAAGAGATCATAAAGAAGGGAAAGAGACCTGTATGTGCACGAATGTTTGTGGCAGCCCTCTTTGTAGTGGCTAGAAACTGGAAACTGAGTGGATGCCCATCAGTTGGAGAATGGCTGAATAAATTGTGGTATATGAATATTATGGAATATTATTGTTCTGTAAGAAATGACCAACAGGATGATTTCAGAAAGGCCTGGAGAGACTTACACGAACTGATGCTGAGTGAAACAAGCAGAGCCAGGAAATCATTATATACATCAACAACAATACTATATGATGACCAGTTCTGATGGACCTGACCATCCTCAGTAATGAGATCAACCAAATCATTTCCAATGGAGCAGTAATGAACTGAACCAGCTACGCCCAGAGAAAGAACTCTGGGTGATGACTAAAAACCATTACATTGAATTCCCAATCCCTATATTTATGCCCACCTGTATTTTTGATTTCCTTCACAAGCTAATTGTACAATATTTCAGAGTCTGATTCTTTTTGTACAGCCAAAATAACGGTTTGATCATGTATACTTATTGTGTATCTAATTTATATTTTAATATACTTAACATCTACTGGTCATCCTGCCATCTGGGGGAGGGGGTGGGGGGTAAGAGGTGAAAAATTGGAACAAGAGGTTTGGCAATTGTTAATGCTGTAAAGTTATCCATACATATAACCTGTAAATAAAAGGCTATTAAATTTAAAAAAAAAAACTACTCCAAAAGGCAAAAAAGGCACAGAAATTCACTGAAGAGAACTTAAAAACAAAATTGTCCAAATGAAAAAGATGTACAAAATATACATTAAGAAAATAACACCTTATGAAGTAGAATTGATCAAATTTAAAAGGGAGGCACAAAAGTAAAACAATCCTTTTTGAGTTCTTCCAATAAGCACTTAACTTTAACACTCCTCCCAAATTCCTTTAATGGCACAAATATGGTACTAATACCTAAACCAAGAAGAACAAAAATGAGAAAGAATACTATAGAACCATTTCTCTAATGAATATAGATATAAATTTATTAAATAAAATATCACAAGGAGATTACAGCAATATATCATAAAGATCATATGACCAAGTGGGGTTTATAATGGAAATGCAGGGATGGTTCAACATCGAGAAAACTATCAGCTTAATTAACAATATTAATAAAAAAACTAAGAAAAATTATATGATTGTCTCAATAGATGCAGAAACAGCTTTTGAAAAAATACAACACTCATTCTTATTTAAAATAAAAAGAGTCTATAAATCATAAGAATAACCATATCTTTCCTTAAAGTAATTATCAGCAAGCATTATCTGTAATGTAAGTAAGCTAAATGCTTTCCCAGTAAGATCAGGGGTGAAGCAAAAATGCCTATTATCACAACTCTTGTTCAATATCATGCTAGAAATATTATCTATAACTAGAAGCATATATCTATAAGAAAAAGAAATTGAAGGAATTAGAATAAGCAACAGGGAACAAAACTATCATACTTTGCTGATGATAGATGGTATACTTGGAGAATCTTAAAGAATCAACTAAAAACCAATTGAAATAACAATTTTAGCAGAGTTGCAAGATAAAAAAAGAATTTATATAAACCATCAGCATTTCTATATATTACCAATAAAGTCAAGGAGCAAGAGACAGAAAGAAAAATTCTATTTAAAATAAATGTAAACAATAGAAAATATTTGAGAGTCTGTTTGACAAGACAAACCCAGTAACTATATGAACATAATTGCAAAATACTTTTTACATTAATAAAATCATGTCTGAATAACTAAAAAAATATTAATAGCTCACGAATAGGCCAAGGCAATATAACAAAATGATAATTCTACCTAAATTAATTTACTTATTTACTACCATACTAATTAAATTATTAGAAATTATTTTATTGAACTAGAGAAAAGAATAATAAAATGCATCTAGAAGAACAAAAACCAAGGATATCCTAGCAATCATTGAAATGTAAAGAGATATTTTTAAAAATCTAAAGAAAAGTAGCTTGGTCATATCAGATCACAAATTGTATTAAAAAGCAGGAATTGTGAAGACAATGTGGGACTGACTGAAAAAATAGAGTAATATACATATTACTCTATTGCGTATCTAACATATTCATCAGAATATGTTAGATACACATTCCTTAGTAGTAAGTGACCACAGTAATCTAATGTTTAAGAACAGAACTCACAATTCAACAAAACTTCTGGGAAAACTAGAAAGTACATTGATGGAAACTAGATATAGACTAATACCTCACTTTGTATACTATTATAAGATCAAAACAGGTACATGATTTAGACATAAATCATGATACCATAAGCAAATTAGGGGAACATGGAATAGTTTACCTGTCAGATCTATGGAGAAAGGAAGAGTTTGAATGCAGTTCTAAGCATATTTAAAATATTTATTTTTTCTTCCTTTTTTTAGGGGGAGGTGAGAACCTATATTTATTTTATATCATCGCTAACATGGAAATATATTTTGCATTACTACATATGTATAAGCGATATTAAAATTGCTTGTGTTCTCAATGAGGGATAAGGAGAGGGAGAGAGAGAATTGGGAAATCAAAATTTAAAAAAAATGTTAAAAAATGTAATTGTAATTGGGGAAAAATAAGTTTCACCAGACTTTTCTTTTATAATTTCCTAATCCTTTAGTACTCCACAGCAGTAGAATTATAAAGGAATAGTTTTAAATACATTGGCTAAGATTATATTGCCCCCTTTAATTATATATATGAACTCTAAACACTTTTGAGAGGTCAGAATGCTAAAACATTGTCTTTATTAATAGACAAAACTGATTTTTTCCCTCCTCCCCCTGCATTTTACTACATTTCCTTCCCTGATGTTCTAAACACAGAACATTTCTGGGAGACACTTTTTGCAGGGAGAAAATATCTGATCATATTTGACCTTAACCATTATTATAAGTAATTTTAACATAAAGGTATTTCAGGAAAACGCATACTTCTATATACGCACATACACAAGAGTGAGATTTTCAGTGTCTGTATGGCCACAATAAGACATATACACATACCAAGTATATATGACATCATGGTAATAGTCAAAAGGAGAATGTATATGGAACATAAAAAGCTCAGAGTTTGGTTTTTACCTCATTTCCCTTGTCTTTGTGACACTAAGAAAATCATGTAATCTTCCTGAGTCTCAGTTTTCTCATCTATAAAGTGAAAATAATAACTGTAGTAACCACTTGTGAGTCTCAGTGAAATGTTGAATGCAGCATACTCTGTAAATCTTGAAGTGTACAAATATTGGCTACTATAAAAGACATCTGTTAGAATTATCAGCTAATTACTATATTATATATAGTCTTGGATTCCTGGGCTTTGCTTCTGTTGTAGATACCCTTCAAATTTTCTGCTCTGTCTCTGCTCTTTTCAGGTCTACTAACTTTCTGCTTGGTTCTTTAATTTAGTTTATTTTCATGTAATTTTATGCTTTACAACAACCTCCTCCCTATCCCTGCCTCCCTGATTTTACATCTGACCAGACATCTATAAGTATCCTTTCATTTATGCTCCACCCCAACTCCCATAAACAGATACATTGGTTGCAGGAACTCTCAGATACAAATCTATTTTCTCATTCTCTAATTTTAAAAGATTTCATGTAGCACTTTCAAAATTGCTTAGGTTACTGTAGTTGAAGGAAAGAACAGGGACCTCAGTGAAAAAAATAGTGAGGGAGATGGGAAGGGAAAAAAAAGAACTGAGAGGATGAGGAAATAAAGACAACCTTAAAAACTATCCCACACACTTATCTAAGACCGTCACTGATCTTTCTCCCAACTAATTGACAAAGATGATTTCAACAAAAAATAAGTTTGTCAACATCTGCAAATCTTGGAGAAGCTTAATCTATCAGTTGTTTTTGACATCTGTATTACATAAAACACCCCCCCCCCCAACCCTTTTGTTTGAGTCCTCAGGCGATCAGATTTCACTGCTGTGTGTGAATTATCTAAGTAGGTGCCAATGTCTTTTTATAGGAACATTAGAGGGAGCACAACCTTGAAGAAATCATACATTGACAGGTCTCTAAGGTACTACATGATTTTCAATAAAATCTTTATATCCTATTCCAAAACCACAGGATAACAATCATTGCAATACAGGCAAGTCACACATAATTATCAAGTCATTATAACATGAAAAATATATATTCTCTATTCAACAATGAAAATTTACCTTTAGTTGCCAGCTCACCAATATGATTTTCTTTCTTCAAGGTTCAGGATAATATCTTTCATCTATTTTCAGAATTTGGAATAATTGGGAGAGGGGAGTGGGCAATGATTCATCTTCCATGCTATCACAGTTGGCTTAAAATCAACTTTTAATCCATTGTTTTAACTTCTATTCATCTACCTCCAAAAAAAGAGAAATATGATAGGAAATAACACATAGAAAACTTCAAGGACTATTTCTTTGAATTTCTCCTTAGATATTAGACACATTTTAAGACTATTTTTTTTTTGCCAAATGTACATTAAATTAATTACCCATTTGTCTACTAAAGCTATGGTATGAATGTGAAAATTTATCTAGTATCTCAAGTGTGATGATAATAATAAATGAGGACTCTTCTCTCTAAAATGTTCCATATTTGATGCTGATCTTTCTAAAGAATCTTTCTCAAGAATTCTCTATACTTATTATCAAGTAGCCATTCCAAGACAAAATTTAAATCTCCTAATATGGTTTTATATATATATATATATATATATATAATATATATATGATTCTGAACAAACTGAGATCAATTTATCTTTTCAGTCTTTTATCCATTTGATGTTTTTAACTTTTTTTCTTGAAATTCCTTTGTTTTAACCAATTTTATTGATTTTTCCTTAAGTAGCTCTGTGTTTTTATTTGCTCTATTGACTGTATTTCCCCAAACCTTATAATTTTGTCTTTTCTCTGCTCTTATCTGACTCATCCATATTTGAAGTTTTAGCTTCCAGACCACTGTGATTCTTAGTGATCTCTCTCTCCTATTGTCTCATGTCTCATGTCTACCCTATGTTCATCATCCCTTCCTACAAATGCCAATTTTTGGCTTTGTACATCCACAATATTATTGCAGTACTTGTTTAGGATACAGCACATAGGGGGTGAAACAAAATATACATTGTAATATATTTTTTAAAAGAAATGAATGTATTTTACTTCAAAAACTTTTGCCATCCAATTGTTGGGGTTCATTGTTGCATTTGTGATCAACTCTTCATGATCCATTTTAGGATTTTCTTCACCAAGATGCTGGAGTGTTTTGCCATTTGCTTCTTCAGCTCATTGGTCAGATGAAGAATTGAGGTTAACAGGATTAAGTGACTTGCTCAGGGTCACACAGAAAGTATCAGAGGACATATTTGAACTCAAGTAGGTGAGTCCTTCTGTCCTAGCATTTTATCCATTGTACCATCTACCTGCCCCATATCCAAGGCATCCAGTGAACACAATGTAATTTTTTAACTACAAGCTAGCACAATTTTAAAACCTTGTTTATTTGTACAAATACCTCTCCTTGACCTTTAATTTTGTTTATTCAAAGATGAATTGCTAAAAAGCAATAATATGCTACAACAAGGGAATGCAAGAATGAATGAGACATGGTCCCAGCCTTTAAAGAGCTTTCAACCTTTGAGGAAAGATGACATATAAACACCAATAATTAGATTATCATATTATGAGAGAGAAATATATTAATGTTTCTGCTACTTATTTATCACAGACACCCTTCAGACATTTGCAATGCCTGAGTTTCAATTTCCTATTGAAACTATTTTCTCCAAAGTCATCAGTTAACCAAAGAATCATAGGATTGAAGCGCTAGAAGATATCTCAATATCTATCAAGTTGAATTCATCCATAAAAAGAAATTCTCCTTATAATACTCTTGAAAAGTAGTCATTCAGGCTTTGCTTGAAGACTTCTAAAACAAACAAAAGAATCTACCTCCTTCTGGCATAGACTGTTGTACTTTTGTTTAGTTCTTAATTGAAAACTTAATTAAAGTATGACCTTTTTTACATTAAAATTAAATGTAGTTCATAAGATGGGTGCCATAGTTACATTAGAAATAATAAATGCCTTCATGGAAGAGATTGCATTTGATTTGGGTCTAGAAGAACTGATTGGCTTCAGGAGAAGGGATAATGATAATGTCATGCATAAAATAGAAGTTACTAAATTTGAAAAGGGCATAAAACTTTGTAGGATCCTTACAGAAATGTAGTATCACAGGTACTGAAATAGTCAAACAAAGGCTTGGGAACTAGACTGTAATTCTTGATTAATATGTCAAAAATCTATGATTTTCTCCTTGTATGAATTTTCTCAACCAAGGCAGACCCTAATGATCTTTAACCTATAGCATAATATTACACTTGCCTGAGAATATCAATATTGCCTGATACTCTGAAAGGTTGTAACTTGGTCATGCAGGTAGTGTTTCATTCTTCATGAGAATTTGCCTAAGAAGTTATTTGAAAATACTCTGCTCTCTTATTTTATCTATGGCCTCTATTTCAGCCTATTATGTTTAACGAATTTTCCTGAGTCCCGGGTTCTAGGAACAATATCTTCAGTTGCTACCTACATAACACACTGCCTTGTACAATAACAACTAATTATAATACAGGTGATTTTTAACTTTATATAAGAAGCTCTAATTAGTTCTAGGGATAATGATTCATTATCATCAATTGCCATCACCCTTGGAAGCAACTTTTAATAAGTAAAGTGCCAAGTTCCAGAATTCTTCAGTTCTGTAATAACATGGCCAGGGCAAGGTATGCGTGCCACTTATACATATTTCAAAATTATATAACCTTCTTCCATGTAAATTCTAAATCTATCAGCAGCTTTGAAAAGAACCTGTGTGACATGATTGGATAATGTTGGCTCTGGAGTGAGGCTCCAAGACTCAACTGTCTGACACTTACTAGCTCTGTCACATTGGGCAAGTCACTTTTTTGGGATTCAGTTTCTTCATGTGTAAAGTATAATAATTAATGTATCAAAGAAAATGGGATCTGGTATCATTTTGTTCCTTAAATAAAAATCCTCTATCTCCCAAATTTGGGCATTCTCACTAATTGTTTATCTTATTTTTTTATACTTTCTCTCTTTTCTTTGCTTCCTGGCTTCTATGCATTCCTTCAACTCAGGTAAAATCAATATTTTATATGTAAAACCTTCTTTGATTTCCCTTAATGCTAATTTCTTCCTTCTGTTGGTTATTTCCAACTTTTTCTATATGTAGATATTTATATCTTGTTTTCCCCATTAAACTGTGAGCTCCCTGACAGCAGGGTTTTTTGACTTTTATTTGTGGATTCATTTTTGTTTTGTTTTATTTTTGCTTTTATTTTTATGTCTAGTGTTTGGCACAGTGCCTGAATGCTTAGTACATATTTGTCAGTTAACTTACTGACAGATTGACTATCAATGCCCCTCATTATGCTTCCCTGAATTTCAGATAATCAACTTGCCTCTACTTCTCATTCTGATATTGTGTGTGTGTGTATGTGAAATATCCTAAATTCCTAAAAAGAAAGGGATCAAGTAGCCACAAGACACTTTTCTTAAATTCTAAAAATACTTTTAGATAATAAGTCTCAGTCACATTGAGATGGATGCATTAGTAAGTGATTCCCAATAGAGAACTAATTAACAAAATAGTAAATGTCATATAGCTTTCAAAGACTTTTCTTTTGTGGGTTCAAATAGCAACTGCTACATGTACTTTTTTTCCCTCAAAACTTGAATAGATTCATACTCTCACTGGTGTATATATGTGCCTCATCAGTGGAGATCATAACCTGTGCAGACCATCTCACTTTATGTGATTGTTATAGGTGTCCTTCCATACATCCTCAATGGAAGCTTCACCTGACATTCCTGAAATCACACTTTAGTTCTTTTAAAATTTCTTGGGGATCAATACAGAACTGAGTATATCTGCCCTTCATTTCTCATGTGCACTATAAAAACAACCACCACTTTGCCATATTTTTAATTATACATATTATTAATGATATCTGGCATGTCAGAGTTCCTCTTTGACAAATACATGTGTGGAGGCAGTGACAGTGAGAGCCAAACTTCAGGTTGGATTTTCCCATAGCTTTGGAATGCCTCCTTACTACCTAGTAGTGCTTATAATAATTGGCTATCCATTCTCCAATTGAAAAATGGCCAAAGGATATGAACAGACAATTCTCAGATGAAGAAATTGAAACTATTTCTAGTCATATGAAAAGATGCTCCAAGTCATTATTAATCAGAGAAATGCAAATTAAGACAACTCTAAGATACCACTACACACCTGTCAGATTGGCTAAGATGACAGGAAAAAATAATGATGATTGTTGGAGGGGATGCGGGAAAACTGGGACAATGATGCATTGTTGGTGGAGTTGTGAACAAATCCAACCATTCTGGAGAGTAGTTTGGAACTATGCTCAAAAAGTTATTAAACTGTGCATACCCTTTGATTCAGCAGTGTTACTACTGGGCTTATATTCCAAAGAGATTATAAAGAAGGGGAAGGGACCTGTATGTGCACAAATGTTTGTGGCAGCCCTCTTTGTAGTAGCTAGAAACTGGAAAGTGAGTGGATGCCCATCAGTTGGAGAATGGCTGAATAAATTGTGGTATATGAATATTATGGAATATTATTGTTCTGTAAGAAATGACCAACAGGATGATTTCAGAAAGGCCTGGAGAGACTTACACGAACTGATGCTGAGTGAAATGAGCAGGACCAGGAGATCATTATATACTTCAACAACAATACTATATGATGACCAGTTCTGATGGACCTGGCCATCCTCAGCAATGAGATCAACTAAATCATTTCCAATGGAGCAGTAATGAACTGAACCAGCTACGCCCAGAAAAAGAACTCTAGGAGATGACTAAAAACCATTACATTGAACTCCCAATCCCTATATTTATGCCCACCTGCATTTTTGATTTCCTTCACAAGCTAATTGTACAATATTTCAGAGTCTGATTCTTTTTGTACAGCAAAATAACGTTTTGGTCATGTATACTTATTGTGTATCTAATTTATATTTTAATATATTTAACATCTACTGGTCATCCTGCCATCTGGGGGAGGGGGTGGGGGGTAAGAGGTGAAAAATTGGAACAAGAGGTTTGGCAATTGTTAATGTTGTAAAGTTACCCATGCATATAACCTGTAAATAAAAGGCTATTAAATAAAAAAAATAATAATTGGCTATCTGACCTTTTTGTAAATACACTACTAGGTTTCTTTCTATGTTGTGCAATTCACACCCAAATAAAATGAATTCATCCTAAAAAAAAGAATCAATAAATCAAATAGTATTTATTAAAACATACCATGTGCCAGGAACTAGGGGTACAAATTCAGATAACAAAAGGACCATTCTATTGGAGCAGAGAACAAATTACATATATATATATATATATATATATATATATATATACACATACACACGTACACACATCCATGTATACATACATACACATATATGTGTATATATATATATAGACACATAAATATAACAAATCTATAAATGTACACACATGATTTAGTTAAAAAGGATGTGTTTTGGTAGAAAGAGAACTAACATTTAGGAGAAATCAGGAAAGGGTTCATGTGGATAATGGTGTCTGAACTACATCTTAAAGAAAAGAGAGAGAGAGAGTGAGTGTGTGTGTGTGTAATGGAAGGAGGGAAGGAAGGAGTGAGGAAGGGAGGGAGTGGGAAGGGAAGAAAGGAGAGAGAGAGAGTCAATCTGAGGTAGCAGTAAGGAGGGAGGACATTTTAGGAATGAGGGATAGTGAGTGTAAAGGTATTGAGTTGGGAGATGTGGTGTTATTAATAAATACTAAGCTAATTAGACTAGATCATAAAATACAGGCTGGATGTAATGTCCACTGAGACTGTAAAAGGAGGTTGAGACATGGAAAGCAGAAAAAAAAGCAAATGGGAGGAACAAAAGAAAAAAAGAAAGAAGGAAAGAAGGGAGGGAGGGAGGAAGGAAGGAAGGGAAGAAGGGAAGAAGGGTAAGAAGGAAGAGGAAGGAAGCAAGAAAAGAAATTACTTCTATTCTGTTTATAGCTACTGCTGTCTATGAAACAGTAGCACTGAAGTAAACAAAGTAAATAGTTGTTTATATTGTATTGCCTGAAAGTGATTAGAATGGTAGCTGGATAACTTCTACCTTAAAATATCTCCCTCTTTTGAATGCTTTAAATTCCTTACCATGTTGCCGAATTCACAGTTTCATTTCTGGAGATAGAATAATAATTATAGTAATAATAACTTAGAAATCACCTAATTTATTTACTTTTCCCATTGGAAACTGGAGATCAAAGATGAAGAATTATTTGATCAAGGTTATACAGTCAAATAATAATACCAAGTCAAAACTTAGGTTCTCTGATTTCCCTTTCCTGTTTTTCACTACTAGTATGTACTAGATATTAATATCTACTGTTTTTGCATTCCTTTCTTTCTCTAAATATCTTTTTAAAATATTACTCTAATAGGTAATACTAACTCTATGGGTTACAGTAGGAGTAAGACTATTAAGGTATAAGTGTAAATGAACAATATATTTGGGGCTTTTCCTCTGTGACAGGAGGGACCTGGACCAAATGATAACACTAACAACTGACAGAAGGAAAGTCAATGAAAAAGGGAAAAGGGCAGAATGCTAAAAACTATCAGTTTTCACCTAATTTTCAGTTTTGCTTTGGACAGGTCCTGACCTCTTAAGTTCTAAGGGCTTGTTCATTTGACTGCTTATGTCTCCCATAAACCAGTATATTAAGAATGTGTTTATTATCTTTTAAGCTAGATTCCTGTTCCATATTACCAGTTCATCTTATTCCTATTTCTTTTATTGTGAGGAAGACAAACAATTGCATTATCAGCAAAGTGGCTGCTCTATCCATTAAAGTGCTCTGCTCCCATGAGCAACGTAGCTGTGATCTCTTAATAAGGCATTTAAAATCAGAGGGGAATGTCACCTGACACAAAGAGGTATTCTTTATTTCTATGATTTCCTGCTACCTTTTCCAACGTGCCATTGCATTCTTCATCTAAGTGAAGGAAACCATGCATGAAATAGTGTTCTATTTAGTTTAATGGTTAACAGACAGCTTCAGTGACTGCATTCAGTACATTAACTCAGTGCTGAAAGACTCAGTCATTTTTAATAAGGTGAAAAACTGTTTGGTGCATAACCTCAATGCATGGAAAATATATCCTTGACCCTCCCTTTCTTTTCATTATCATAAAATCCCTCTGAGCTGCCGTCTTCATTATTGCAATCTCCCTGTTTTTAGGATGAGAAAGCAGGTAGTTGATTATATTTTGTGGTATATCCATAGAATGAAAATCTTAAACTTTTTGTTACAGCTGGAAGGGGCCTAAAAAATCATCTCCATTAGCAACAAGCATGCAGAGGGGCAGTTTATGGGTTTTGGATTAGAAATAAAGGAGAAAAGGGAGCAAAGAGGCAGAAGAGCTCAGCAGAGACTGTACACTGGAGATTAGCATCTGCAACTCCAAACACCTCTAGAAAGCATTTAATTCAGTTTTGAATTGCTTTCAGAGTGATTGTGTACATCAGCCAGAGCAGATGGGTCTTTAAGATTTTGAATGTGGTATATGAGAGTGGATGACCAGGTGAGTTTTTGTGAAGTTTACAGAAACTTAGCTGTAGTGGTTTGGGATTTGTCAGACTTCTTGCCCTTGGTTTATTGTCTATATATAATCCAAGTAGCTGTGCCACAGATAGAATAGTCAGTTGGGAGCTTGTGCAGCACCTATTTTTTCTTGTGTGTAGATCAAGCTTCAGAGCAGCATATTTTATCTCTCACATTTAAGTTAAATGCTTCCATTTCTAGGGGAAAAAACGTCCAATAGTGAATGTATTTGTGAAAGAATATGACAATCTGCACCAGTCCCACGCTTTCCGTTTCCAAATATTGAAACTGAGGCCCAAAGAGATAAAAGTAACTAGCCTAAGATTACAATAAAAAATTGATCATATGAAAGTCTTTCAACTGGTTAAACTTTTCAATGTAAGAGAGAGAAAATAATTCTGAAATCTACTTCATTTCATTTGTGCAAATAAAGTTTTCTTTCTAAATTGAAGGCTAGATTGCTCTTAGAAACCACTTGCCCAATGTGGTAAACTTCAGTTTTTTTCACTATTTTAGAGAGTACAGGTTGAAATCCAGTAGGGCTCTATTATACACAGCCCTCCCTGAACCCTGATTTTATTTACTATTAAAGCTGCTCATATACACACTAGACTTTAAGGTTTATTAATTGCTTTCCTGACAAGACCTCTGTAAGGTGACTAGTGCCAGTGAATGAGTCCATCCCTGAAGAAAGATGCTATTCACCCAGGAAAGCTCTGGATCTTTAAAGTTGAGACCTGATTCCTGGCTTCTGAAGAATACAGCAGCTGGGTTATGTGAAATAGCTATGATCTCATCTTTATTTTATGTAAATCTCTTAATTTTTTATCACTTTTCATAAACTTTCATGAATACAGATACATGAGGAAGATTTCTGCCCAAAGTCAGAATTAACTTTCCACTGCAACAGAACAAAAATAGAATTTTATAGTTGGAAGATCTCAGAACTCGAAAGTCATCTATAATGCCTTCATTTTATTTATTTTTTAAAATTTTAAATAAATGCCACTGTTTTTTCATTTATATAGCATTTTTTAAAGCCTTCATTATTTGAGCTTCATGACAACGCTAGGAGGCAAATGGAATAGCCATTTAGAAGCCTGCAGTGTAGATAAGGGAAACTGTCACAAAGAATTAGTTAAGTACCTCACTAAAGGTGACATATCTAGTTCATAGCACAATCAAGACCAGAAGCCAGGTTTGCCAGAAATTCCCAATCCAATATTCTTTTTGCTACATTGCGTCAAATCCATTCATGGTAGAGAAGCAGATTGTTCTTTCTCTAAGATGGCAGGTCAGTAGAGCAAGATTGAATTCTGAAGAGAATAGGAAAGAGAACTCTGAGAGAAGGTATTGGCTGTGGTCAAGAACTCATTTAAAAAAAATAAAAAATATATATATATATTTTTTTAGAATCTGGAGGTAGTTTGGTTCTAATTGGCCAGTTTTGCTCTGAAGGACTCTTCTTGGTTTTCAAAGTCTATTGTGGTGTTCTTCTTTTCTATAATATGATGGTTCTGAGCAGATTTCTCAGGAAGGTTTCTGGAGGCAGCCTTAGTTTCGATTCTTAGTAATAATCACCCCCAAACCAGTCAGGATTTAAAATCTAATCTTTTATTGTCTTGTCCAAAATAGTCCAGATAGTTTTCTTAGAGGCCTATCTCCTTCCTTGGTTCCAAGAACTCTTGCAGCTTGTCTGCCAGCTTCAGCCTCCAGCTCTCTCTGAATCTTGGTTCTCCTCTCAACTGACTCCAGGAGCTCCTTTTATACTTTTTTAGACATGTAAACTCAAAGGTTGATTCCTCCTCCGAGAGTGGGATTATGGGAGGTGTAAACTTGGATATCTCCTGACTTGGGAACTCCTAATGTATGAGCCCTTGTGTAAACTCTCTTAAATGTGTGAGCTCTAATGTGTAAACTCTTAAAGGTGTAAACTTAAACATTGTTTCTATCAACTCTAATGATTTAACACTTTGTAAGGATTCTAATAGTGTAGGAACTGATAAATGATGAATGTAGATTTCCTCAGAGATTCCTGCTAGAAAAAGGAACCCCTAATGTCTGTGAAAAACATCAAGCCTTCTAGATAAATTTGTAATGTTATAGAATTTATTGCTGCAAGGGAGCTAAGAGATCATCTAGTACACATTTCTAAATAACATTTGCTGCCTCTCCTCTTCCTCCTCCTCATTTTACAATCTTCCCTCTACCTTCTAGAGGCACCTAGTACTCTGACAGGGGAGCTTTCCACTTATTTGCCCAGGATCAGAGCTCCATTTTGGAATCCAGCTCTAAGCCATGCTATCAAGTACCCACTGTAGCTCTTCCAGATCCTCTTTAAGTGTTATATCTCTCCTATTAAAATGCAATATCCCTGAAGGCAGGGACTTCATTGCTTACTTCTATTTGCATCTCCTTGTTTAGCACAGTGCCTGGCACATAGTAAAAGTTTAAGAAAATTTCCTCATTATCTATCTATCTATCTATTTAGTCTCTTAATCTGTGAAAGTTAAGAAACATAAATATAGTGCCTACAATAAGGAGATGTTGTATTGGTCAGATAAAATAACAATATGTGGAATTACTTTCAAAAGAATAGAAGAATTTTTGAATACAAGGCATTCTGATATTCTTAGAAAATTTTCCTAAGGTCAGAAATTTGATTGAAATGCATTTACTCTGGGAACCCTTTTTGTATTGCTGTTATTGGTATATACTGCAAGATACAAGTATTAGTCATAAAAGAAAAGTACATTTTCATAGAGTTGAAAGGTGTGTGAAACACTTTTATTACAACAAGGTGGGTAGGGTATATATTACCTCCATTTCACAGTTGAGAAAGCTAAGTCTTTGATTTGAATGAATGAATAAAATATTTATTAAGCACTTATTATGTGCAAAGCATGGTGCTTATGGCTGAGGATATAAATTTAAAAATCTAACAGTTCTTGCTCTCAAGAAACTCAACATTCTAATGAGAAAAACAATAAATATGTGAGATTTCAGCCTTAAGTCAGATGGAAAGGTCTCATGGTCCTTAGGGTGAAGCAGCAAAGCAAATTGTAATGCCTCTACTTTAATGTCATTTCCACTGATAATATCTGACAGTATTTCAGAATTAGAGAACAAGAACTTTTTTTCTTGGTCTTCATCAGATATGGCTGAAGTATCTACAGGAACAATTGCCAGGTTGCATTGCCACAGGAAGTATATTTCCAGGATGCTAGCTATGAACACTGGCCTAGAGGCATTGTCATTCCAAAGGCTATTGAATTTAGGGTTCTGAAATAACTCCATCACAGTGTGGGAGAGTTTGTGGTCCAGGTTGTGTTAATTGTGGTTTGATTTGTTTGGCACATACTTCATATTTGAGTTTTCTATAAACATACAGTTAAGCAAAGATATCAAATAGGATTTAAATTCATGACTTGATATGATCTATTCATTATGTCTTATAGGAACTTTGATTAAGATCAGAAGATATCAGTGCTTTCTCAAACAGACTTTATGAGCTACTGAAGTTATTTTGAGTGTAACAAATTGCTAAATTCGCGCTAGAAGAAGATACTTTGGAAAAACTTGAAAAAAGATCTGTTTCAACTGGGCAAGGGTAGAGACTGCTGAGGTTGAATACTGATGCAAAAATCTTAAATAAAATATTACCAATGAGATTATAGTGAGTCATCCCCTGAATGACTACATGACTACACCATGGCCAAGTATCAGTTATACCAGGAATACAAGAGTGGTTCAATATCAGGGAAACTATTAGCATAATTGATTATATCAATAATCAAACTAACAAAAATCATATGATTATGTTAATGGATACAGAAAAAGTATTTGACAAAATACAACACCCATTCCTATTAAAAACACTAGAGAGTATAGGAATAAATAGAGTTTTCCTTAAAATGATCAGTAGCGTCTATTAAAAACCATCAGCAATCTTCATATGTAATGGGTATAAGGTAGAACCATTCCCAATAATATGAGGGGTGAAACAAGGTTGCCAACTATCACCATTAGTATTTAATATTGTATTAGAAATGATAACTTTGTCAATAAGAGAAGAAACAGAAATGAAAGGAATCAGAATAGGCAATGAGGAAACCAAATTATCACTCTTTGTAGATGCTATGATGCAGATGATGTATTTAGAGAATCCTGGAGAATCAGCTAAAATTTTACTGGAAACAATTCACGGCTTTAGTAAAAATACAGGATACAAAATAAATACACTGAAATCAACAGCAATTTTATATATTACCAACAAAGTCCAGCAGCAAGAGATACAAAGAGAAATTCCATTTAAAATAACTGTAGATAATATAAAGTATTTGGGAGTCTACCAGCAAAGGCAAAGTCAGGAACTATATGAACACAACTATAAAACACTTTCCACACAAATAAAGTCAGATCTAAACAATTAGAAAAATATCAAGTGCTCATGGGTAGGTCAAGAAAATATAATAAATAAATATAATGACAATACTGCCTAAATTAACATACTTATTCAGGACTATGCCAATCAAACTCCCAAGAAATTATTTTATAGATCTAGAAAAAAATTAACAAAGTTCATTTAGAAGAGCAAGGGAATTAATTAAAAACTGCAAATGAAGGTAGCCTAGCTGTATGAGACCCAAAATTATATTATAAAGTAGTGGTCATCAAAACCATTTGGTACTGGCTAAGAAATAGAGTAGTCGATCAGTGGAATAGATTAGGCTCATAGAACAAAGTAATCAATGACTGTAGTAATCAAATGTTTGACAAACTCAAAGATCCCAGCTTTTGAAATAAGAATTCACTATTTGACAAAAACTGCAACTAAAATTAGAAATCAGTATGGCAGAAACTAGGCATTGACCCACACCTAACACCCTATACCAAGATAAAGTCAAAATGGGTTCATGATTTAGATAGAAAGAATGATATTATAAGCATATTAGAAAAACAAAAGATAGTTTACTTCTCAGATTTATGGAGAAGGAAGGAATTTGTGGCTAAAGAAGAACTAGAGTTCATTACTGAACACAAAATAGATAATTTTGATTATATTAAGTTAACATTTTTTGTACAAACAAAAGCAATGCAGACAAGATTACAAGGGAAGAATTAAACTGGTAATTTTTTTTTTTACATTCAACAGTTCTGATGAAGGCCTCATTCCTAAAATATATAGAGAATTGACTCAAATTTATAAGAATTCAAGCCATTCTCCAATTGGCAAATGGTCAAAGGATATGAACAATTTTCAGATCAAGAAACTGAACCATTTCTAGCCATATAAAAAGGTGCTTTAAATCACTATTGAACAGAGTAATGCAAATTAAGACAACTCTGAGGTACCACTACACACCTCTCAGATTGCTAAGATGACAAGAAAGGATATGATGAATATTGGAGAGGATGTGGGAAAACTGGAGCATTAATAAATTGTGGATGGAGTTCTGAAGAGCCATTTGGAACTATCCCCAAAGGGCTATCAAATTGAGCATACCCTTTGATCCAGCAGTGTTTCTACTGGGTTTATATCCCAAAGAGATCATAAAGGAGGGAAACATATATGAAGAGCCTATTCTTGCCTAAAAATGTAAATTCTGAGGGAATATTTGATTGCCTAAAAGGAGGTTTGTGAATTGCTCTTCTTTTTTTTTTTTTTTTTATCTCTCTATTGATTTCTTGATAAGAAAAATTCTAGGAGCCACTCTTTCCTGTATCTCCTCATACTTATCAGACCATTCTTTCTAAGTCCTTTTTGCTGGATCTTCATCAAGAAAATGCCCTTTAATCAAATGTATTTCACAAAATTCTGTCCTAAATCCTCTTCTCTTCTCCCTCTATACTATGTCACTTGCTGATCTAATGAATTCCACCCATTTTTTCAGATTTTCAAATCTGTCTGTCCTTCTCTATCCTCTTTGCTGACATCTAAGCTTGAATCTCTAGGTTTTTTCAGACATACAAACTAGTCATTTTATCAAACATCTTAATCTCAACATTTCCAAAATGGAACTATCTTTTCCCTATCCCACTCCCCCAACCAACTTTAACAACATTCCTATTACTAGTTCAAGAAACATTATTTTTATAGTTCCCCCAGCCTCACAACCTGTGTCATTTGGCTGCTCATTTTCTCTAACCATCCAGCCCCCTCCCCACCAACTTAATCTGTTGTCAAGGCCTGTTATTCTTCTTCTTTTTTTTTTTGTTTTGGTAGCAAATTCATTTATTTTTAATACACATTGCTTTATGAAGCATGTTGGGAGTGAAAAATCAGAACAAGAGGGAAAAACCATGGGAGGGAAACAGAAACAGAAAAAAGAAGTGAAGATAGTATGTGTTGATTTACATATCACTCTGATTCAATAAACTCCAGTGGTACCATTTCATGTTTAGGAACAAATATAAAATCATCTATTTGGCTTTCAAATGCCTTCATAACCCTTCTAGTTTTCTGATATGTTACTCCTCACTAAATACTCTTTAATCTAGTAATAATGGCCTTCTTCCCATACCTCCAATAAGACATTCAGTCTACATGTATTTTCTCTGGTTGTCTCCCATGTCTGGAATACTCTCTTTCCTTATCTCTGTTTACTGGCTTTCCTGGTTTCCTTTAAGTCCCAAACAAAATCCCATCTTTTAAACCCCTCTTAATTCTGGTGCTTTTCCATTTTTTAAATTTCATTTTTTTTTTCTGTATATAGCTTCTTTGTCTATATTTGCTTATATTTGCCTCCATTAAACTGAGATCCCTTTGAATACAGGAAATGTCTTTCACCTCTTTTTGTGTCCCTGATATTTCACACAGTATCTAATAGAGTAGGCATTTAATAAATGTTTATTGACCAGCAGATTGGCAGCCACTAATTAATCCCTGTCTGGCTGTAAGGCAGTTTGGTTTTATGAAAGAAGAAAAAGACTGTGCGTTTCAATAAGAAGATTGGAAAAATAATTCCAATTATTTTTTTGTTGTAGAGAAGTTTTGGAAGAAACTGATCCATTTAATTTACTGATATACTTAAATCTTAATATATGCATGTCCCTGAATTATGCTATTTGTTTTGGGAGGGTGGGAAGATTGTTTGGAGGAAGAATGATGACAGGATGGAAAGATATGAGGAGAGAGTAGATCAAATAATGCCTACATATATTATAAAATTTGAGAGTTAGAAGTTATTTGAAGCCCTGTAGTCAAACCCACATAAAAACAGAAAACATCACTACAATATACCTGACAGGAAGAATGTTTTTTCACTGAAGAAAAAAAAAAGGTGGGCTAAGGAGAAATGTAAAGTTTTATTTCTGTTTGGATTTTGTATTATCCTTAATTGTTAATTCCCCTCTGGCTAATCAGCATAGTGTTTAATCTGTACATTTATTCTTTTTTATTATTTTTGTTTTTGTTTTTGCTGAGGCAATTGGGGTTAAGTGACTTGCTTCGGTTTACAAAGCTAGGAAGTATTAAGTATCCGAGGCTGGATTTGAACTCAGGTCCTCCTGGTCTCAGGGCTACCACTCTATCCACTATACCATCTAGCTGCCTCTATGTATTTATTATTCATAAAGAAGTGATCAATAAAATACTAAACTCACTAATTGAAAATCTAAGTCTGCCTCTGCCCCAGTATTAGGTGTTCTCAGTCTCTGGACTGGCCAGTTGTACTTAGTGGTCTATAATAGTTTCTCTTACATCATGCTAAATAATGAATAAGTGAGTGATGTGTGAATAAAATAATTTGTATATGAGAAGGGGCTGCAGTTTATGCTCCTGTGTTTAGCTTGTTACCTTTCCCATACATATTAGCCACTACTGTTATGTTAATTGTTTTAAAAATACACAACATTTCACTAAAGCTTGTGCTAGTGATATCCCTCACCTAAATAGATTTACTTCCATTGTGAACTAAAATAGTTAGCCCAGAATTGGAAGAAGAAAATTTCATGCATTTTAATAGAAAATAACAGAACAGTGTTTTAAAAATAAGCATTCCAATCTTTAAACTTGTCCAAAGAACTCTGACCAATTAGCTGCCAAAATCCTTTTGAACAGCAAATGATTGTAGGGGCCAATGCCTACTGGCATTGAAGAACTTCACTGTCTAATACAAATAGAAGTAGGAATGCCAGGAAGTAAGGCTAAAAGCACTTGTCCCAACCCCAGGAAGTGGTGGAGCCTGTTTCCAAGATATTAGGGTTTGTTTTTTTCTGCTGAGTTTTTACAGTTTCTTCTTTCACTCTCGTCAAAAGAGTTCTCAATTCCTCTTCATTTTCTGTCATTATAGTGGTATTGTCTGCATATCTGAGATTGCTGGTTTTTCTCTTGGCAACCTTCCTTCTGACTTTTGATTAATCCAGCCTGGCCTCTTGAATGGTGTACTATGCATAAATTAAATAAAGTATTCATATACAATGGCCTTGTCATACTTCTTTCCCAATCTTAAACCAATCAGTTTTTCCATGTTCAGTTCTAATTGTTGTTTCTTGATCTGCATTTAACTTGCACAGCAGACAAATAAGAGACATTTTATTGTGACATATTTTGTTGTGATGCAATAATTAAATACTTTATTATAATTAATGGAACATAAGTAGATGTTTGTTTGTTTTTTCTGGAACTCCTTTGCTTTCTCCACAATAGAGAAAATGTTGGCAATTTGATCTCTAGATCTGCCTCTTTGAAAACTAACCTTCTCTTCTGGTAATTCCTGGTTCACATATTGCTGAAGCTTAGCCTGTAGAATCTTAAGCACAACTTGGCATGTGAAATAAGCTCAATTGTTTATAATTTGCACATTCCTTGACATTGCCTTTCTTTAGGATTAGAGCATAAACTGATCTTTTCCAATTTGCTTCTTTTCTAAATTTGCTGGCAAATTAAGTACAGCACAGTGCTACAAATTTATTTTTTGGTTTGTTTTTTAATTAAAACTTTTTATTTACAAAATATATACATGGGCAATTTTCCAACACTGATCCTTGCAAAACCTTGTGTTCCAAATTTTTTCCCTTCTTCCCCCCCTTCCTCCCTCCCCGCGATGGCAGGTAATGCAATACATGTTAAATATGTTAAAATATATGTTAAATCCAATATATGTATACATATTTATACAGATATTTGCTGCCCAAGAAAAATCAGATCAAGAAGGAAAAAAATGGGAAAGAAAACAAAATTCAAGCAAACAACAACAAAAAAGAGTGAAAATGCTAATGTTGTGGTCCATACTCAGATCCCACAGTCCTCTCTCTCTGGTATAGATGGCTCTCTTCATGACAACATTATTGGAACCTCTCTGAATCATCTCATTGTTGGAAGGAGCCATGTAAACAAGAATTGATCATCATATAATCTTGTTTTTGCCATGTACAATGATCTCCTGTCCACCAGTTTTCAAAAGAATAAATCCATGTTATCAATAATCATAAGAATGTTCCAAACTCATTAATAACATAAAAGATGCAAATTAAAACAACTTTGATAGTTTATTTCTTGCCCATAAGACTGTTGAAAATGACAACAGGTGAAAAAATTATTGAAATTATGCATAATCATTGAGCCAGTGAAATTGTTATTAATCATGTAATTCAAATAAATATTTTAAAAAGGCAAACCTCTCACATGTACAGGCATAGAGATAACTGCAAATTTTCTAATGACAAAGACCCAGAAACAAAGTGTGTATATATTAATTGAAGAATTACTAAACAAACTGTCATACATGAGTTACTGTAACAGTATGGTAAGAAATAATAAATATAAAGAAATCAGAAATTTGAAAAGACATGCAAATAAATGGAAAGGGAAGTAAACAGAACAAGAATTAAAAAGCCTATCTATATACTGATTATAATAATATAAGGAAAAACAATATAATACTCAAATGTGGTAATCAGAGCAGTGGCTAATCATGATTTTAGAAGATTAATAGTTTTTTCTGGATTTTGCAGAGGAGTGAAAGTCTGTAAGTTCAGAACAACATTTGTAATTTTACGAATCAGCAATATGTTACTTCTTTCGCTTGACTGCCTATTGTAATAATAGAAGGTTTTATAGGGTTGGGTTAAGCAATTATGCCAGATATGTAAAGAAAGCTCAACAAAATGAAAAGGTACACAGAATAAAAGCAAACAAGAACTTCGGGAAGGGTCCAAAAGAAATCGAAACAGCGAAATTTTCTTACTACCTTGTTACATTTCATATTGCATTAAATTTGTGCTTTTAAAAGAAACAATATAATGACTATTTGTAATTTTATACATAGAAACTGTACTATATGTAGCTTCTTTTTTCTTCTTTGTAAAGTTGTTTATGTCTATTGATAATTTTTGGGTGTGTGTGAAACAATTAGGATTGTTTTTTGTCCAGGGTCAAACAGTTAATAAATGTTAAGTATTTGAGTCTGAATTTGAACTCAAGTCCTCCTGACTCCAGGACTGGTGCTATATCCACTACACCAAATAACTGCCCTGACAATTGTTAAAAATATAAAAATAATAACACAAACCCTCCCTTCCCCCCAAAAAAAATGTTACTGAGTTGAAGTCATTAAGCTACGGACAAACTGCATGCCAGAAAATTAAAATGATATGATAATGTGACTATTATAGCAATGCTAGAGACCTTTCAAATGCTATAGACAGGAGAGAAGAGAAAAGAAATGAACAACATCTTTCCAATCTTAAAAAAGAAGAAAAATTGAATTTTAAAACTTTTTAGCAATTACTTATAATATTCTATAGTATATTATTAAAATGATGGTTTGTGTGTATTTAGAGAAGGAAGAAGGTGATCATTAAGAATCAGCATGAGTTCATTAAGGAAAAAAAATCATTCCAGATGAACCTCATTTCCATTTTTGGCTTGGTTACTCAGCGATTAAATCAGGATAATGCCATAAATATAGTATATTTGAATTCTATGAAAGCATTCAACAAAATTTCTTATGCTATTTTTTGTGAAGAAAATTACAAAATGTAGAGAAGTTTATGGTAGAAATAGATACATTTGAAACTGTTCAACATATTAGATTCAGAATCTGTTTGAAGGATCAGTGTTAAGTTGGAAGAGGGAATTCATAATTCAAAATGTAATTGGGAATTATTTAGCAAAAAAAAAATTCAGCATAGATAATGTTGATTCATGTTTTTAAAAGTCAACATGTAGCCCCAGGAATTTCTTTTTATTTGACTTCCACACCAATTCTCTAGTATATCATAAAAGACTACATTTGACTATTCTGTTGATCATCTTTTAATCAGTGATTTGGATGATGATATAGATGCCAAATTTGTTTTGTAATATCAAGTAACATAAAGCTTGGAGAACTCACCAATGAACTGAAAGATAGAATTAGGATCATGAAGATCTTAGACTGTAGAATTCAGAAAGTAAAAGAATATTAAGGATAATCTAAACTAAATACTTTATTTTCGAGATGAAGAAGCTGAATTACAGAGAAATTAAGAATCTTGCTCAAAGGGCACATAAGAAGTGAACAGATCAGATTACATTCAAATATTGGCTCTCTGACTATAGCTTCAAGGACATTTCTATTATATCAGTATGCTTCACTGTGACAATTCACATTACTTAGGTGAAATTTTATAGGGAAAAATGTAGCAATGATGAAACAGTAGAAGCAGTTCCAATAAACATGAAAATAAAGCAAGAATATCTGATTTCGATTATATTGGTAGGTTTAGAAATAATAGCAATAGGAACAGCAAAAGAAAAATAAATTAAATATATAATCATGGGCAAAAATGAGAAATGAAAGTAATCTCAATGTTCATGTTATTGAAATCTTGTGCCAAAGCTTTTCTTTGAAAATTTCTGATAGAAAAGGAATTTTTTGCTTCCTGAGACATTTATTTCATACTTAGAAAACTCTAAATCTAAGGAATTTTTCATTACCTCAAGACTAATCGTAACATCCACTAATTACTTCTAATTTTGCCCACTAGTACCTGAGAGAACAAATCTAATGCCTCTTTCATGTGACAGTTTTTCAAATAATAAAATTCATCTTGGATATTCCTGAGAGTCTTTTCATCTATAGCCTAAATATTCACATTTATTTATGTTTTTTAAACATCCTGCTCTGAGGAGAAGTGGGTGTCATAATTAATTCAATCAATCTTACTTGAAGAGGAGTTACTGAAAACAATGGTTAAGTTTAGATCAAATAGCTGGGAGATAACATTTGTCTAATTTTGAGTTTAAAATGCACCAAAAAATTAAAATCTTTTCTAGACAAACTGATTTCTAATAAAAATATCACATATTTGTGATATTGTATTTGTGAACATATATTTGTGAAATTGATTTTTGGAAGCTAAGACTTTATGATTATTTCTGTTAATTTCCTCACATATTTGGCCTGTCAATATTGGTTTAAAATTGGAGACAGTTATTCACTATCTTACTTATTCTTCTAAAGATTTTAAAAATATGCTATTTAAGGCTTCAGCCAAGTTATTTTTAAAAAACAAAACAAAACAAGTTTAAATAGAGAACCTCAACTCACCCTACTAGAAATGAAGGTGACAGCAAATTTTTAATGACTACTTTTTTTAGAGTGCTGTGACTCCAAAAAATTGTTTGAATCAGACAGCAGAACACTTAAGGCTAATTACCTATTCAATGTGAGATAATGGCTCTATATACATATTTAGATGAGATGGTGCACCATTGGTGCTGGTTGAATGTTTTGGTAGTGTGATAATCGTAGGTAAGAACTGGAGGGCTGAGGGAAAGAAGTCAGAGTCACTTGGTGGCAGGACAAGGAGGAGAGAGGCTAGAGACTATGGACTCCAGAATCCAGGGCACATCTTTGGCAAGCTATGTGGCAGCTTGCCTACCTCCTTCACTTCTCCCCCTAAAGACCAAGAACTTTGATTAATCCTGACTCTGAATGATCCTGAGGCCCTCCAGGGAGCTAGTCCGGACATTACAACTTTTCACTTGCTATTAAAGCGCTTTCAAATTTTCATAATTGTACTATATTCTGTTCCAAAATTTTTTGTGTTTTGTGTTGCTTAGAGAGTGGCATGAGCAATTTTATAAAAAGAGAAAAAAAACTCTTCACTAAAGTCTAGATAAACCATATCTCTGATATTTTCCAGAAATTTCAATTTAATAACCCTGTCAAGAAGTAAAAAAAAGTCTAATTGGATTAACCTATTCTTGATTAAGTCACTCTTACTCTTTGTGATCATTGTTATTTTTCTAGAAATTCACTTATCTCTTTATTAAGAAGTTCTAGCATTTTCTAGGACTTGAAGTCAAACTCATTATCCTATAGGTTTGTGATTACATTCTCTTCTGCTTTGTGGGAAAAAAGGGGAGAATCAGAACATTTTTTATTCCCCACCATGTGTTTATTTGCCAAAATCTTTCAACTATCATCCATGACTTGGAAGTCACAACTGCCAATTCTTTTTTGTATCTGAGTATATGTTTATATAGGACAAGTGAAATGAACTCAATGGGGGAAAGCTTGTTCTGCGCTTATTTTTCCTCATTCTAGGGATTGAAAAAGCCAAATTACATGGAGGCAATTTTCTACTCAACTTACCTGAAAAAGAAATACAAAAACTAAAGCTTTCTGATATTTAAATATTCCCCAAATTGATATGGATTAATTGGGGAAATATCAAATTAACAGTTGAATTATTTGAATAGAGTTTATATAACTTCTTGTAAGAGATACTAAATATGGAATTTCTATTATGAGTAGATATTGTCTTAGGGAACCTCTAACATTATAATTCAGATATACTGTACACTAGTTAAACTAAAAAAATGGGTTACTAAATTCTATTCAAGGATACCTGGAGATTTTAGAAGACACATATTTATGTTATCTATATTTTATTTTTCTTCATTTCGTTACATTTTAATCTGGTTTGGGCTATACTAGAGATTTTTTTATGACCTACAGTCCTCACATTTGGAACCTCTGATGGAGTATATGGGCAATTCTTTGTCTTCTGTTAACTTTACACAATACAGATAGTAATTCACTATCAGTCCGAGTTTCTATTTACATTTTTATCTAAATATGTCACTTATGGCATAGACATTACATTTTACAATTTACATTTTGTCTAAATTTAGAGTAAATATTCTGAAAATGTAGTCAGAAGAATTGTTCTTTTGTACATATAGAGACAAAATTTGCTATTAAAAGTATGCGATAAAGTTAAAAAAAATAAGAGAAGTTGAGCAATATCATGTGTTTGGATCTCAAATTGGACTTTGCTGCTGTAATGAATTCTTTTACAAAAACATGCTGTGCATGACTACCTTGCTGACACACAATCATAGCCACTTACTCTGAATGAATCTGCACATACAACTTTCCAAACTGAGTTGAGCAAACTGCTACAGATATACAAGGCAGAGCCAAATGCCTTTTTGACAATTAATTACCATTTATATATTTTCATTGGTTAAAATATAATTGCATGAAGCATAAACTAACTTCATTGAGGCCCTAAAAAAGATGCTTAATTTTTACCTCTGTTTGCTTTTTGAAGCTATCCCCTAGCTCAGAAGGGTCTACAAGTCATTATCCTTTGTCATCTGTTCAGTGACTTATGAAATGAATTATTGGTCTTAGTAATGTCCTAGAATGAACAAAGAGTATTTTCAAAATTGATGGCCATCAATGAACTGCTAGGATCTAAGAAATAGATACATCTTTGGATTTTTTTTAGAAATAAAATTAGAATTTTACTTGACTTAACTAATCTGAATTGAAATACATTAGCAAGCTCCTCAGTCAGAACCGAAATATTTTTTTCTGAATATCACACAACAAACAATCAGATCCTTTCCACAGCCAGATCTTTTGCACAATGCACAATAAACAAACAAACAGACAGAAAACAAAAACAATAACAGACAAAAATCTTAAGTGGGGCTGTGAATAGCATCTCACACCAGCAACAATAACTTTCTTTCTACTTATGTCAGGTGCTATACTTTGTTGCCTTTAAGTTATTGTGGATAAAAAATATTGGGGATACTAAAGTTAAAACTAGATAAAATAATATCCACCCAATATGCATATGTGTGCATATTTATATAGTGTATTTAATTATAATTACTTACTCATAATCATAGCAGCACTGTGAATTTACTATACATATATACTATACACACATACAAATTCATAATTATAAACAAATATATAAGTATAAATGTAAATAATTATAGATTGTTAAAATGTGCTTGTATGGATTATTCCATTATGCCTTGCTCATTTAATTATATTCAATGGAACAGAAATTGTAAGGAAATAAGTGATTTCTCATTGGGTGGAGGTACTATGCTCTAAGAGAACAATAAGATGGATTCATAAAAACATCACAACTTCAGATAAATGGAACAACTGTTATCATTCAATAGAGAGGTAAAATAAGTGATAGAGCAGGAGTTCTTAGCCATTTTGAGTTAAAGACTTCTGTGTCAATTTGGCTAAATCTATGACCTCTTATCAAAAAGATAGTTTTTTTTTTTAAATGATGTTTATTTTTTCAAATACATGAAAATATAATTTTCAACATGCATTTTTGCAAAACCTTGTGTTACAAATTTTACTCAATGTCTTCTTCTCTCCTCCCTCCCCAAGACAGCAAACAATCTGATACAGGTTAAATTCTACATATATTTCCATATTTGTTATCCTGCAAAAGAAAAATCAGATCAAAAGGGAAAAAATACAAGAAAACAAATATGATCAAGAACAGTAAATTGAGGGTTTTCTTCCTTTTGTCAAGGATCTTCTGTTTATCTTTATCAGAAATATTGCCTTGGAATTTCTCACTGTCTACTGTAGTCTTCATATTAAAAGCAGGTTTCAAGAAAATTCTCAAAAGACATCTCCACTCCGTATTTTTCATCTTCATCTTTTTATTTCCAAGTTTCATGGGTCATATATCGTCTTTGCTCAGACTACCTTCATTTTGGTGATGATGATCTTATTCTTCTTGCCTGTGTTCCTTGTTGGAATACATGGGAGCTGTGGGAATACATGGGAGTTATCTGACAATGGCTGCTCAAGATCCAATGCAGATCTTCAGAATGGATCTCCTTGTGTGAGAGGATGATACAAAGCATCTGCGAGCCAGTTGTTCTCTGACCTCTGACTGAAAGGCTGTTGCATTGTCTGATCTCTCTCCTCTTCCCTCTGAGTCCAATTTATCTCATTCTCAGTCTGCAACACTTGTCAGCAAAGGCTGCTCTGTAACTCCTTCAGATATTATGTTCCACAGCTGTGGAGTCTCTCTGAGAATTGAACTATTCCTTAACAGTTCCTAACTAAAGATAAATTGAGAATGTCATTTGCAGCAATATGAATTGCTACTACAATGTTAGGAGTACTTTTTAAGACAGGAGTGTGTGAGGTGGGGATTGTGTGGTCCAACTTGTCAAACAAATTGTTATTCTTTGTTATTGCACTCTCACCTTCATAAACCTGAATAAACATGCCAGATGGGTTCCCTGAACAGGTAATAAAGGTCTGGGTCTCTTTTGTAGGGATAGTGGTATTGCATTTGAACAGAATTGTCATAATTCCATAGGCACTTTCAGTATCAAGAGAAAAATAATGGATGGCTGACCACAGCAAGTCCTGAACATTTTCAGGTATCTTTGCAGACAAGATGACAGCCTACATAACTGCATCATATGTTCCATATGGGTCAATATTCTTGTTGAGCTCTTTACTATTGAAGTTTTTCAAAATTTTCTGGATTTGGGAGATACGTTACAAATCTGTGATTTATATAGTTTCTCTTGTGCCTCAAATACATATCTAAAAATGAATTGAAAGAAGAGGGTAAAGACCAAATATATTGCTTATGTAATTTTATATTTTTGTAAGAGTATAAAGAAAAAAAAATAAATGACTAGAAATAATGAAATGTATTATTCATTTTACATGAATCACTAATTAGAACTTTGTCTAGAACATAAATGACTTGTGCCTGTTGATATTTCTAGCATGCCTTAAATGTTCAGGAAACTATTGATTTTGAATGTCAAACTCTCTCTGTTGCAGCTTTTTCCAGGTAATGAACAGATTACTTTCAGAATACTAATTATGTTTTTTTAAACACATACACACAAAAGGGAAGTAGACAAACAGCAAGGCAAATGCACAATTAATTGGAGCCCAACATCGACCTTATCAAGAGCAAAATAATCATGTTTTACATGTCACTGAATGGTTCGTGGTTTGCATTGAATGAAATCTTTTACCAAGATGAATTGGTTACCATCCAGATATATAATTTGCTGTCCACAAAAGAAGGTTAAATAGTTCAGAATGCAACATGGGGCAGTCATTATCAGGATCAGAGACAATGGCAAATGGAATATTAACCTGAAGGAAAAAAAATCAATCACTTTTTAATGTGCTAGAAGTTAGAAAAAAATGATTAGTTTAGTCAGTGGAATCAGAGAGAATGTTATTTAGGAGAATATCAATGAAGAACTCTCAAAATAAGTATCAGATAGATGCCCAGAATATCTTAGAAGCTGTTGGAAAAATATATTATTAGTAAACCTCTGAAAAGTTCAAAGAGGAATTTTTTTATATTTTACCTTGTCCTGAAATTTAATAACTCCTGAAAGGTATAATTTTTTTCTCTTATAGATACTACTGTTATAAATACATACATATTGCATGTCGATACATATATAGGTATTTGGGTACATATGGTGTTATTTTGTTTTATGCTGCATCTTAGCAAAATCATTCTTAATGTACTATTTTAATTCTTTCCATGTTAGTCTCATGCTATTGCTGTTTTGCACAGGGAAAAAACAGAGATAAAAAGTATAAAATTCTAAAAATCAAAGAATTGGAAACATTTAAACACGAGGATTCATCCATCAAGAGGTAGCCAGATTGATATAAATGTATACTGCATGATGAATGATCTAAGAGAGTTCAATCGAGGCTACAAATTCTAATAAGTGATCTGTCTTCACTTCCATTCCCTTCCTTAATAGCCTATCACCTGCCCTACTTACTTTATACTAAAATATTAATACCAGAGTTTTCTAACAAATGTATTTTTGACCTTATTACAAAAAAATCAAAGAATTAAAGAAACTTGTATTTGGACAGATTCTAAGAGAATGTCAATTAATGATTACTAATTGATAAACTTGTATTCATAGACTACTAATTGCTGGGCATTGTGCTAAACACTAAGGATACAAACCCAAAAGGTAATGCTTTCAAGTACTTTATATTCTAATGGGGGAAAGAACATGTAGACAACTAGGTATAAACAAACAAAAACATAAATTGTAGATAATCAACATGGAAAAGGTACTAGATTAGGAGAACTGGAAAAAGCTTATAGAAAATGTAATACTAGTTAGAACCAGAAGAAAGTCAGGAAATTAGGAAGCAGAGGAAAAAAAAAAGAGAATTTCAAGAATGAGGAGCCACCAGTGGGAATGCCTAGAGTTTTAGGAGATGGAGTGTGTTGTGCAAGGAACAAGAATTTCAACTTGAATCTTAATCATGACTGAGATCTACAGTATCATTAATGACTTCATTCAACCTGGCTATAACTATCTTCTGTAGTGGGAAAGTCAGTGCCCACTGAGATGGCCTATTTTGTTCTTGTACAGCTCCAATATCTGGCAGTCTATTTTTTCTATTGATGCCTTATTTTGACAATTTCTAATTATTTGTAATAGGGATAAAATTGATGGAATAACATAAATATATGCCTCTCCTTTATTTAGCTGTAATCAGAATAATATATTTCAGAAATGTGAACAACAACAAATCATTCAACAAAATGGAGCATTTTTGGGTCACTAATAGATTTTTCTTGTTTCAAATCTGACTTGCATCACCACCAACTATATTCCTTTGCAGCACTTAGGCAGGGGTCCTTGTATTAAAAATATGTATTGTAGAGGTTACAGACAGTGGGGAAACTCTGAGTAAGGTATAAGATTCTTCAGCCCAGAGGGAACCTGCTAATAATATCTGGTTCACAATAATGTCTCCCCTAAGGGCTCTCAGCCTCTCTGAGAAGTCAGGGGATGGTGACAACCCGTGTTGTGATTGAAGTAGAGTGATACCAGGTGGAAGAGTGATACCAGGTGACAAACTACATACAATAGCAAGTTGTTTATGTGATCCTGCATGTTCAGTATATAGTTTATGCATGCACAATGTTGCTTTTGTTATATAAGGGTATTAGGGCATATAAGGCCTAGAGAATTTGGAAAAAACTGATTCCATGTTTTGACCATCCATGTGAGTTTTGCTTCATCACTCCTCTTCTAAGACCAAGGACTTGGGCTGGTACTGAGGTCCTTCAGAGAGTTAGTCTGGACACAACATTTGGTGCCCTAAATGTGAGCCCTAGAAAGTACACAACAATGTATGATATCGGGGTTTATTATTTATGTATATATATATATATATATGTATGTGTGTGTATTTATATATAGATATATATCTCCCCTCTTCCTCCTTTTCTTTTTTTTTGAAAAAAATGTTATAATGATGCTTTTCTAGGTGAGAGAAGGGAAAATAATATAGGGGATAATCTAGGAGATATAAAATAAAGATATCATCTGTAAGAATCTAATTTTTTATTATAGCTTTTTATTTATAAGATATATGCATGGGTAAATTTTCAGCACTGACCCTTGCAAAACCTTCTGTTCCAACTTTTCCCCTCCTTCTCCCTCCTCTCCCCCAGATGGCAGGTAGACCAATAAACGTTAAATATGTTAAAATATATGTTAAATACAATATATGTATACATCTCCATACAGTTATTTTGCTGCACAAGAAGAATCGGACTTTGAAATAAGGCAAAATTAACCTGTGAAGGAAATCAAAAATGCAAACGGACAAAAACAGAAGGATTGGAAATACTCTTAGTAGTTCACACTCATTTCCCAGAGTTCTTTTGTTGGGTGTAGCTGGTTCTATTAATTATTGAACAAATGGAACTGATTTGGTTCATCTCATTGTTGAAGAGAGCTATGTCCACATCAATCAGAATTGATCATCATATAGTATTGTTGTTGTTGAAGTATATAAGGATCTCCTGGTCCTGCTCATTTCACTCAGCATCAGTTCATGTAAGTCTCTCCAGGACTTTCTGAAATCCTCCTGCTGATCATTTCTTACAGAACAATAATATCATAAGAATCTATTTTTAAAACACTTGTACCTTAACTAGAGTTAGTAGTTATTATTATTTTCAGAGTTAGGGCAAAATTTGAAATGAATCAAATATAGTTTTATTTGAAAAAAAATCATCCTCAAGGGGTATAAAGAAAAATTCTATGGTAATCTTGGTAATTATATGTGACATTTGTGATATATAGGGTTTTCCAATCATTCTGTGTGCATCCATGCTTCTCTTAATGTTCTTTTGTATTTCTTTTCTCTCACATGTAACTTCCATTCCCAGTCATTATCTCTCTGTCTCTGTCTCTCTGTCTCTCTCTCTCTCTCTCTTTTCTCTCTCTCTCTGTCTGTCTGTCTCTCTTTCTTTCTCTCTTTTTATCTATACTTCTGTCTTTTTCCATCTTTTCCTCCTCTCAAAACCCCAATCAACTGATCTGAAGTTAGGAATCTTGTGTAACCCTCTTTCAAATTAGTCTAAGTATCTAATTTGATCCAGGTGATATAATGTAATATAATGCCATATATATTTTTTGAATTTTTTTTCTACTTTATTTATTTAAAAAAATAAATTTATTTTTACTCTCCCTCTCACTCTTTCTCCACCCACTGAGAAGGCAAATAATATGATATCCATTATAGATTTGAAATCTGAAAATATATTTTTATGTTAGCCATATTTCAAAACAAAATTAAAATGAAAGGAAGAGAGAAAACTTTGTTTCAATTTGCACCCAGAATTCATCAATTCCTTTTCTGGAGGTGTATGTCATTTTATCATCATGAGTCCTTTGGAACTGTATTTACTGTATTGATCACAGAAGCACAATGATCTACTGGTTGCTCTCACTTCACTTTGTGTTGTCTTCATATGTCTTGCCATGCTTTTTTCTTTTGAAACCACCCTCACTTTTTCATTTCTCATAGTAAAATAGCACTCTGTTACAATCCTATGCTACAACTTGTTCAATTATTCCTCAATTGATTAGCATTTCTTCATCTTTCATTTCTTTGCCACCATAAAAATAGAATTACTAAAATTATTTTTGTATATATAGATCTTTTTTCCTTTTTATTTTATCTTTTTTGGGTATAGGCTTAATAGTGGTATTACTGGTTCAAAAAACATGAACAATTTTTCTAGCCCTTTGGACAGAGTTCCAAATTGTTCTTCAGAATAGTTGAACTAGTTCACTACTTCCCCAATAATTCATTTAGATTGTCAAACTTGCTGCCATACAGTTAGGCAAAATAGCTCCTAATCATTGCTTTAATTTCTTTTTCATTGGTGCTAAGTTCATCCCTTTCATTTTTGAAACAGGTAAATTGGTTTCTTTCTTTTCTTTTTCTAATCAAATTAACAAAAGGTTTATCTATTTTGTTTTTTCATAAAACCAACTTTTAGCTTTATTGATTAGTTCAATAGTTTTCTTAGTTTTAACTTTATTAGTCTCTTCCTTAAGGTTCAGAATTTCTAATTTGGTATTTAATTGGGGACTTTAAATTTGGTCTTTTTCTATCTTTTTTAGCTTCATGCCCAATTAATTGAATTCCTCTTTCTCTGTTTTACTCATGTAGCTATTTAGAGATATAAAATTTCCCTTAAGAATTACTTTGATTGTGTCCCATGGATTTCAGATGTTGTCTCATTATTTTCATTATCTTGGATGAAATTATAGATTGTTTCTGTGATTTGTTGTTTGATCCACTCACTCTTTGGAATTAGATTATTTAATTTTCAATTGGTTTTTAGTCTCTCTCGCCCTGGCCCTTCACTGAATATAATTTTTATTCCAATTTGGTCTGAAAAGAAAGCATTTACTAGTTCTACCTTTCTGCACTTGATTGTGAAGTTTTTATGCTCTAATACATGGTCAATTTTTGTGTAAGTGCCAGGTACTGATGAGAAAAAGGAGTATTACTTTCTGTTCCTATTCAATTTTCTCCAAAGGTCTATCATATCTAGGATTTTTAGTGTTCTGTTAATCTCCCTAGTTTCTTGTTTATTTTGTGGTTACATTTGTCTGATTCTGAGAAGGGAAGGTTGAGGTCCCCTACTAGAATAGTTTTGCTGTATATTTCTTCCAGTAACCAGATTAAAATCTCTCTAGGAATTTGCTTGCTCCATCCTTTGATGCATACACATTTAATATCATTATTATCTCACTGTATCCTTTATCAAGTTTTACTTTCCTTCTTTATCTCTTTTACTAAGATCTATTTTTTGCTTTTGCTTTATCAGAGATCATAATTGCTACTCTTGCTTTTTTTATTTTTTACTTCAGTTGAAGCATAATAAATCCTGTTCCAGTCTTTTATCTTTACTCTGAATGTGTCTCACTGTGTCCAATGTGTTTCTTGTAAACAACATAATGTAAGATTCTGTTTTTTAATCTACTCTATTAGTTCCTTCCATTTTATAGGAGAGGTCATCCCATTCGCATTAACAGTTATGATAACCAGTTCTGTATTTCCCTCCATTCTATTTTCTCTCTTGTGTATATCTTTGTTCTCTCTTTCCACACTGTCTTTGTATTGTTTTTACCCACTCTACCTACTACCTTATCTTCTGTCAATCCTTCTCCCCTTCTCTTACCTTTTCCCTAATTTTCTGTTCTCCCTTCTATCCTGTCCCTACCTTTTCTTTTCCTTTTACTTCTCCTACTTCTTACAGAGTTAGATAAATCTCTATACCCAACTTACTGATTAAGTTATTCCCTCTTAGAGTCCAAACCAATAAGATCAACTTCAGACAATGCTAATTCCCCTTCCTTTTTTCTTCAGGAAGGGTTGTAGTCATTGTTCTACTGGTCTTTACTCTGGTCTTTACTTAGGGAGGATCCCTGATCTCTTTTTCCTCTTGGGCCTTAAACTCTTAATGGGGCATCCTTTTTTTCATAGTCATGAACATTATCCATTTTTGCTAAAAATTTTTTATTACTATAACTTTGACCTACATGAACAATAGAGTTGTTAATCAGCACCAGCAATGAGGCCTCCTGTAATTGCTTTTTATCCAGTTGTCAGATCCCCTTACTACACCTATGGACTAAGAGCTCCCAAAATGACTGCTTCTATAATCACCTTTAAAATCTATTGACAGTGCTCTTGCCTTGCTCTATGTCTCATTCAACTTGGTGTTACAGATCTCTCCATCAGTCCTCCTGAACTGTGCTAGGCTCTATAAATATTTTCCTTTGACCTATTTTTGGTTTTTGTCACTCTAAAATTTTATTTGAGGCATAATTTTACAATTGTTTGGAAGGGAATATTGGAAGAGTTCAGCTGGGTTCTGGGCTGTATTCTGCAATCTTCAACAAATATTCAATTCCATACTATTTCTATGGGTACTTAGGCATTTTTGAATATTGTTAGAGTGTTAATATTATTAGTTGTCCCAGATAGATATGTAAATTTTTCTGAGCTAGAACATTTTCTTTAAATCTATAATCTTGTAAGTGTCTTCCTCTCTGAAGCAAAATATTCTATTTATGCAGTGAGGTTTATCCAGCCTAAGAGGTCACTATTTAAAGATCAGGAAAAATTAATAGCTAGGTAGAGGTAGTAATTTGTTCCTCTATCTCCCTAATGGGAACAAAGCAATTAAAATCTTATTTCCTTTCGTTTCAGTTTCTTTACCCTACCTCCCTCCTTTATCTAAGTTTTCTAGTATTTAAGTACTTGTATCATTGTCTTGTATATCATTTTGCCTAGCATGTTGTATAGTTCTTGGTTGTTCCTTAATAAATATTAGTAGAATTTAATAGAATAGAACAGAACAGAATAGAACGTTATTTCACAATTCAAAGATCTTTATTTCTAGTGTAGTGTATCAGATGAAAAGAAATGATAATTAGGAGATATTTCCTCTTATCAGAAAATTCTTTTCTTCTTGCCTGATTCTACTCTACTCCTTGATTGGTGGAAATCAATAGGAAGTTCAAGACTAAAATTTAAAAAACCCCAGCAAAATGTCTCAAAATGTCTCAAGCTAATGGTGGATTTGAAATCCAAGTTTCAATTAGGGTGCGAGACTCAGTCCTACTCTATCTGGAAATGTTCTGTAGGTGAAAAAATTACAGCTGAAAAAATATATTTTCCTCTCTTTTTCTCTCTTTTCTCTTTTTTTGAGATCTATTGCCTTGACCTTTTGCTTTTAAGTCTGAACTTGCTCAAGGCTGAGCCAATACTACTCTAAAGCTCCAGTGGATCAAATATAAAAAGACCAATAGAGTCATTTTCTGGAAGGAAAATGCCTGGTTACCATGGCTACTAGAACATCATTTGGAATTATACTGTGGATGGGTTTCATCACAATGACACTATACTCACCCTTTGTGATAATAAACATGCAGTCATGCACTAATATTGAATGGTAACAATATCCTTTTTCCTTTCCTTCATGATGATGAGGATTAGCTGTGATTTTCTAAGCATTGACAGGATAATCTTGTTTTTAACTTCAAAAGACACATTAAATGTGATAAAAGGAAGATAGCAGAGAGCTCTTATTAGCAGTGTTATCTCCTTTGGTGCATACCTGCTGTCAACATATATATGCCATCAGGGCCCTTTAATAGGTCACAGTATTAAAAGAGGATGGAGTCTTTTTTAAAGTTAGAATCAGTGTTTGCTAAGTGTAATCTAATACACTGGGCCTGATCTTGCCAGGTAAATGAGATGTTCTTGAGATAAGTTAGGGAGTATTTGGATACCAGCTGAGTTTGATTTTGGATCTCTGGAATTGGATAGACTATGAGAAAGTAGGCATGTGCGTGCATTATCGGTAGAAGTATGGATCGACAGGCATTCCAGAAAGTATTTTGAATTATTCCCAGCAAGTTAACAAATTAGATATATAACCTTTCTTACATTTATACCAGTATGTATGCCTGCTTTCTGAATAAATAAAAAAGGAAAAGCATCCATATGTATATCTATCTATCTATCTAATTTATACTAGTCCTTTTTGAGATGCACTGAATAGGAAGGCAGTGTCCTCTTACTGGGCAATAAGTCTTTTTTTTTTTTTTTTTTTTTTTTTTTTTTTTTTTTTTTTTTTTTGTAAAGCACTTCATGTTCAAAACATATGCATGGATAATTTGACAACATTGACCCTTGCATAGCCTTGTGTTTCAGATTGTCTCCTCCTTCCCCCCTCTCCCTGCCCTAGATGGCAAGCAATTCAATATATGTTAAACATGTTAAAATAAATATTAAATCCAATATGTATAAACATATTAATCAATTCTCTTGCTGTCCGAGAGAAATCAGATAAAAAATAAGAAAACTAAATGCAAGTGAACAATAAAAAGAGTGAAAATGTTACATTGTGGTCCACATTTAGTTTCTACAGTTCTCTCTCTGGGTGCAGATATTTCCCTTCATCACAAGTTCATGTGAACTGACAACAATCATCATATTGTTGAAAAGAGTCATGTTCATCACAATTGATTGTTGTATAGTATTGATGTTGTCATGTACAATGATCTCTTGGTTCTGCTCATTTCACTTAGCATCAGTTCATGTAAGTCTCTCCAGGGCTCTCTGAAATCATCCTCCTGATCATTTCTTATAGAACAAGATTCCATAACATTCATGTACCATAACTTATTCAGCCATTCTCCAATTGATGGGCATCTACTCAGTTTCCAGTTTCTGGCCACTATGAAAAGGGCTGCCACAAACAGTTTTGCACTTGTGGGTCCCTTTTTTTCCTTTAAGATATCTTTGGGATATAGTGGGCAATAAGTCTTGAGCTGCATTACACAGAAAACAATAATGTCTCTTCTTAAATTTCATTTTCTCTGTTAAAATTATTTCAGGTTCTTTTGTTAAGTTATTTGACCGTACAGATAACTTTAATTGCAATAATTTTTTCATTCTTAAATGCATGTGGTCATAGTTGCTGCAGTAGTAGTTTGCCAGATTGGCTCTGTAGAGGGCTTGCTGCCTAGGATGATATGTATGGATACTGGGCTAAAAATAACCACTACTCCCATGACTTTTGAGTTCAGGATCCCAGGCTATCTTCATCAAGATCTGAGAGAAGGTGGTGGTCCAGGTGGTAAGTGATATGCCTTGAATTGTCTGGACATGCCATAGTTATGCCATCTTTTTCCACACTGGAATACCTATTTTTCAGAGCTAGACTAATTTTCATGCCCTCTCTGAGGGCACTAAATAAGTGCAGTGTCATATCTCTTTGGATTCCCAATGACAAAATCTTGACAACACAAGATTTACTTTGATAGTTAACTGTTTTTAAAGTAAATGATAAAACATCTAGAAGGGAGTTCATCTAACTCAACATCTTCACTTTATTAATTAGTCAAATGAGGAATAGAGATCATTACCCAAAGCAATGTAGTAGATAGATCTGGGAATATACACTTGATCCTCTTACTTCAAATATGGGATTCTCTTTACTACACCATTAAATATTATATAAATAAAGAAAAATATTAGTAAAACAATGATGAACAAATTCACTTTCTCCTCATTTTCATGTAACCTAATCTTATACATATTTTAAAGATGATTCAAAGCCCACATTCTCCAGTAAAGCTAGTTCTCTTACTCCAGCTCACAATGTATTTTTAACCTTTTCTGATACATAAACATTCAATATCTATTTCAGTCATGATAATTAATCACCTTGGAGCTTGAAACATTAATTTTCAAATATTATCTTACTTCTCTTATATGCACACACATATATGTGTGCATAGA
Source organism: Sarcophilus harrisii (assembly GCF_902635505.1). Taxonomy (NCBI): domain Eukaryota; kingdom Metazoa; phylum Chordata; class Mammalia; order Dasyuromorphia; family Dasyuridae; genus Sarcophilus; species Sarcophilus harrisii. Next base: position 371,689,031 of record NC_045426.1, on the reverse strand, counting down.
CATCTTTTTGCATATCTTTATATCTTATCTTCTCATAGAGATTATAAACTCCTTGAGTGAGTACAAATTTTGTGTTAGCATCCAGAATGATGTAACATCCTCAATTACAGGGACTGGTTTCATTTTTATTGTGTATTTCCAATACATAATATAATACTTGTTACTTATCACTTAATTTTTGAATTGAACTAAAAAGTTTTAGTACAGATAACACTTTGAATGTTTTAGATTTTATTTATTAATTGGTTAGAATTATATAATTCATCTTTCATAGAAGAATAAAGTTTTGGAGCTAAAAGGGACCTTAATTTTGCTCTGGTCCAAATTTATATCACATAAGTAAGGAAACTGGGCCACAAAGAAATCAGGTTACTATTTAGTATAGCCTAAACTTGACCCCTGGTTTCTCAACTTTCAGTCCAATACCCTTTCTTTTTTAAAAATTTTATTTATTTCTTTTATTTTTTTTAAATAATAGCTATTTTCAAAATATATATAAACTTAGTTTTTAATATTCACCCTTGCAAAACCTTGTGCTTCAGATTTTTCTCCCTTTTCCCCACTTCTTCCCCTAAAGAACAACTCATCCAAAATATATTATGTATGTACAATTCTTTTATACATATTTGCACAATTATCATGCTGTATAAGAAAAATCAGATCAAAAAGGGAAAAAAATGAGAAAGAAAACAAAAAGAAGCAAACAACACCAAAAATACTATGTTGTTATCCATACATACTCAGTTCCCACAACCCTCTCTCTGGTTGCAAAGCCATCTGCATCTGCAAAACAAGCTGGAATTGTCCTGAATTGCTTCATTGTTGAAAAGAGCCACCTCCATCAAAATTGATCATCACATAATCTTGTTGTTGCTGTGTATAATGATCTCCTAGTTCTGCTCATTTCATTTAGCATCAATTTATGTATGTCTCTCCAGGTCTTTCTCAAATCATCCTGGAGATCATTTCTTAGAGAACATTCACATATCATAACTTATTCAGCCATTCTCCAACTAATGGGCATCCACTCAGTTTCCAGTTCCTTGCCTACAAAAAGGGCTTTTACAAAGATTTTTGCATATGTAGATCCTTTTTCCTTTTTTATTATCTCTTTGGGATATAGGTCCAGTAGAGATCCTGCTAGATCAAAGAGTATCCACAGTTTGATAGTCCTGTGAGCATAATTCCGAATTGCTTTCCAGAATGCGTGTATCAGTTCACAACTCCACCTACAATGTATTAGTATCCCAGTTTTTCCACATCACCTCCAACATTTATCATTATGTTTTCCTGTCATCCTGGCCAATCAGGTAGGTGCATAGTAGTGGTATCATAGAGTTCTCTTAATTTGCCTTTCCTTGATCAACAGTGATTTTGAGCATTTTTTCATATGACTAGAAATGGTTTTAATTTCTTCTCTGAAAATTATCTGTTCATATTCTTTGACCATTTATCAATTAGAAAATGACATGTATTCTTATAAATTTGAGTCATTTCTCTTTATATTTTAGAAATGATGCCTTTATCAAAAACATTGGATGTAATTTCACCCCTCCCCACCCCAGCTTTTTTGCTTTCCTCCTAATCTTGTCTGCATTAGTTTTGTTTGTATAAAAACTTTTAAATTTAATATAATCAAAATAATCCATTTTGTATTTCATAATGTACTCTGGTTCTTCTTTGGCCATAAATTCCTTACTTCTCCACAGATCTGAGAGGTAGACTATTCTTTGTTCTAATTTGCTTATAGTATCCCTCTTTATGTCTAAATCATGAAACCATTTCTTAACTTGGTATAGAAACTCAATAATCTTTATAGGACAATATCCTAGATCAATTGACATAAAGCTTCCTTGATATGCCAGGGAATTCTTCTTCTGTTTGCCTAATTATTTAAGGTAAGATTGCGTTCTATTGGTAGTAGCTTATAGTGGGGACATGTATGGCTAAAGATTAGTTTTATAAGCACTCCAGAAATCTATAATAGAGACGGAGGAAAACATAATAAAATGGATAATCATTTGTGCAAGAGAGATGATAAAGATCCTCAGATGATGTTTATATATTTGTGCAATCATTTCAACTTTAATAAAGAATTCTAAGGTTTTGAATTGGGGAGGGAGAGCTTAAAAAGGGGTGTAGAGGGAGGGAAATGGGGCATTATAGAAGGTGATGAGCCAAGTAAACAGCATGAGGTGAACTTTTCACCTCTCAGCCCATATCTTAATGTACAATTAAAATAGGATTCCTCTTTGGAGAGCTGCCCTGTACACTGAATTTAATTAGAGGTCTGAGCCTGGGGTTGCTTTGCCTGTACTTTCCTCATTGTCTATATTATTTATGCCCAATTCATTGACCTTCTTTTCAGATACCTTCTCTAGTCCCATTCTTTGCACACTGTAAGGATCAGAGCCATAGACATCAACCACACTCAAAGAAATAAGAAATGAGAAGCCTCCTGTAGGTACTATGTCATTCTATTTTATTTGTATTGAAGACATTTTAATGACTAAATGGCTTCTGTCTTGATTATCTGTCTATTCTAAGATTTTTATTGAGTTACTCAAGTGATAAGCATTGATTCTCTGCTTTTGGAGACATTCCTAGTTCTTGCCTACATGGACCATATCTTATGGCTATTAGAGTAAATAGAAAATAAATTGCTATTTCGTTAGTAATGAAATATTTTGAAAGCCGTGAAAGAGCATCCTCTCTCACCCACATTTAAATTTAGGAGGGAATTTTCTCTATTTGACATATGATGGCAGCACTATGTAGACATCCTACCAAGTAGGACATATTTGAATGAGAAGCTGAAGTGAAGAATTGGGAGATTATTTTCACCACTGGGAGTAGTGACAATCTGACATGATTTTGATATTGATACAAATTGATATCTATGTCTAGATAGAAACTTCTTCCAGAACTTCTTCTCCTCCTCTAATTTTATTTAGAGTGTGACCTGCTTTTTCTCATATTATTCCAGTGTATATTTTCCTAAAACTGAAAGTGAAAATACAGGTCATTGAGAAATGGGAATGGTGGTCACTAGGCCACTCTAGGGAGAAGGTGCATCCCAATGTCAATGCCTGGGACAAAGATTTATCTATACTGCTCTAATGATAACCCTGAGTGTATCCACCCATAATGCAATTTGGAATATTTTGTGATTTTATCTTTCTACCCCCAAACTCCCTAATGACTGGAGCCTGTAATTCTCCTAGTTGGGATTTATCCAAGATATCATCATTCATGTTAAAATGCAGATATATTTGGGTGCAGATATTTTATACAGTTGCAGTAATCACTATCCTATCAGTGGAATTTCATAACAAGTTATGTGAGATGATTTTCAAAGGATGGGAGGAAATAGAATACAAAGGCACTGTATACCTAAAGGAAATATGATAGACTACCATAGGACAGGAGATTAGAAGAGTCTAGGGTTTTAGGAATGTTGTTGGACATTAGTCTATAATACCTCCAACCCTTAATGAAAAACCAGTTATCACTTAAAACATTTCTCCCCTCCCCTGTGCTGTTTAATCCAGGGGAGAAAATATATGTTTATTATTCCTGATTAATTTTGGTATGGCTATAGCCTGATAAAACAAAACAAAAAAGGAGATTCTTAAGAACATAGTAACAGATCCATTATATGATGACATGAAATACCATGTTTAGATTATGTTTTTAAGTCTATTTAGAATAATCTATGTGATTAAAATATAACCAAACAACTTATATTTTTCTCTTATATGTTTAAGCATTCTCCTCTAGTTTTAGTTTCCTAGTCAAGTTTCGTTAGAGATACAGCTTTTATAGCCTTTTCTTCCCCCCTGAGGCAGTTGGGGTTAAGTGAGTTGCCCAGGGTTACACAGCTAGGAAGTGTTAAGTGCCTGAGACCAGATTTGAACTCAGGTCCTCCTGACTTCAGGGCTGGTGCTCTATCCCCTGCACCACCTAACTGCTCCAGAAACACAGCTTTTAATCAAATGAAGTACAGAAATGGATATTAAAAAATGGATACCAGAAAATTAGGTTTTGAAAAGATTTGTTCTCAAATAATTTGTATCATTCTTGTCTTCAGATCTCCCAAGCCAGAGAGAAAAGAGAGTTCTGAGAAGGAAAGAGGGTCATTTTGGTACCCCAGCAATGAGGCTAAAGGATCACTGCACACCTGCTTTGATTTCATAGAAATAGCTGGATTCTAAAAATTGTGGAAAAAAAGCTTTGGAGTCAGAGGACCTGTGTCCACATTGTTTCTTTGTCACATACAGCTTGTGTGATCTAGATCTCAGGTTTATCATATATTTAATGAAGAGAGTGGACTACATTGTCTCTGAGAATTCATTCTACATATAAATCTAATATCATGTTTTTCTCACATTTTCCAGAACCTTTTTTTGGTTCTCTCTCTCTGAAAAATCTCTGAAAAAGAACCTCTATATTACTGACACTAAAATCCTTCCTTTGGTATTCTCTAGATTCCATTCCTAACTCTTTGCACTTTTTTTGCATCATTACCCTATAGATTTATTCTCCTGGTAGATCCCTCCATTCTGGCAGTCCTTTCTTTTGATTGGTTAGTTCCTTCAAGGGCCTCCATTCTGCCTCACCCAATCTTGTTCACTCCTTCATTTCTCTCCTTGCTCCAAACTCTCTGGATTTCTTTCTCTACCATGCCTTCCGGGAAAACTTTCTCATCTTATCCACTTTTTTTTTCAATACAGTAGATATTGTCTTCCACATTAGAATACCATCTCTTTGAAATCAGTTTATGTCTTCCTTTTGGCTGGTATTTATAGTTTCAGTGCTTGGTGTGGTGTTTGTTATTCATATTGACAATCCATCCCACCTTTTCGGGACTGATTCTCTTATCATCTTGATCAAAAAACCTGTTTGATTATGCTGTAGTTACACCTCTAACATTATAGTTAACTATATATAAAGTCAGAGTATAGTGGAGAAGTCTCTGGGCCAAAAGGAAAAGTGTCTCTGCTACATGTCAGTTTGATCTTGTACATCATTTAACTTCTGTGAACTTCAGTTTCATTATCTGTAAAAAAAGAAGTTTGTTCTCCATTAAAATCTTTCATTAAAGTTTTAATATTTTGATTCATTTCTTCTTGATTTCTGATTTGAGCCCTTCCTTTTCTCTTGACTATACTGATTCAGTGTCCCTGTAGAACAATCACCTAAGGCTCTTCTAAATGCATAGAGTCTATGAGTTCAAGAACTCACGACACGGAAAGTTCTCGACTAGATTCTCCTTCCTCTAGTCTCACCTGTAGGCAGTGCAGACAGTCACACTGACAAGAGTGAGTTAGAAATGACTATTGATATTTTGTCTTGGGTGTAGGCATAAAAATTATTAGAGACTGACATGAAACATAAATATACAAAGATTTGGAGTATTCAGTATAAGGCTATATATAACTATATATGCTCATTTGTTTTTTTGAGGGCACAATTGTAATACAGCAAAATCATAGCACAATTGCTATTCATAAATAATGATTCCAACTCATCAATAAAAGCTTGTTAGTCTCCATTTAAAAAGTAGTTTAAGAAACCATGAAGCTGAAATAAATTTTGGAATACTTGTATATAAAATTTTCATCAGTCAATCAATCAAGAATTATTTATTGAGCACTATTTATTATCTCTCAGGCACTACACTAAAATGCTTGGATATTAATAATAAAAAGAAAGACACCTCCCTGTTCTGAAGGAGCTTACCATCTAATTGAAAAAAAAACACACAAAAAGAAGTTGAAAAGTAAAGAGAAGAAGAATGGAGACAAAGGAAGAATATTCCTGGCTTGAAACATGATGGAAATATCCAAAGAAATTTAATAGCAGCATGACTCAATTATTGGGAAGACACAGCTGTCCTAGACTCCCTCCTTAATTGAAAGTTTTGGATCTCATGGCTCAGACTTGTAACCAGAAGAGCAAAAGATACTGGTGGGATGTAAATATTAAGTCTGATTTGAAAAATAAATTTATACAAAAGAGACTTTCTAAAGTTTTCCCCTATTTTGATAATTCAAACCAAATAAGATCTAAGACCATATCCTTTTGTACTTGGAGTTACTTTACTTTCTACCTTCCTGTTATCTATGTGACTGAAATTTGAGAAGAGAGAGTATCAAAGAACTGCAGTTTTCTGTTATGCTCAATTGTTTTTTTCAAGTCTTTTCTCTCTGGTGTCTTCTATATACTGACTCAAGAAACCTGCCAGAATCATGGCAGGTTTGAAAATGACAGAAGAAGGATAGGATAAAGTTTGGTCCAGATACCTTAGTGTTATTTTTCATCTAACTGCCTCAATTCAATGAAAAATAACTAACATAGATATTCTATTCTTAAGCATACAGGATTCTACAGAAATATAGAATTTAAGAGTTGGAAAGGATCTCTAACCTAATAAGCAAGTGAATATGAATTTTCACTACAATACCTGTAACAAGTGGCCCTTTATTTGTCACTAGAAGATTTACCTTAACCGTTGTTCTTTGTTTTCAAAGAGGATCAAAAGAATATTAGTATGTAAAAGTCAAGCCACAGTGTGTCCCACTGTGGCTGATCAGACCAATATGAGTTCGGAATGCTCTACCACAGGTTGGGCTCTAAGAATCCATGTGAATAATTAGGGTAGATTCTCTAAATTTGTGTATCTATAATTTTAGTGATGGAAAAACCACTTCCTCTCTGCAAAACCCTTGATAATTATAGATAACTTAAATGTAGTTGATGAGACATTTGTCTTTGTACTGCATCAAAATACACTTTTCTTCAGCTTCTACTTATTACTTCTAGTTCTAGCCTCCGAGATCCAACGCAATGTCAAAAGGTTAATCCTTTACTTTTATCTTCTTCATAATCTTCACTTAAAAATCCTAGTTATCTGAGGGAAAATTTTGTAAAATATATAAAACTTGCCTAAATTATGTGTATCTCTGTGGACAAAGACAGTGATTTGTGGGGTGTTCAAGTCACCATATAGTTATTAAATATGCAATATGTCCTCAATATTTCATAATACAATAGAACATATAAAAAGGAGATATAATCCAGTCTTTTGGATTTAACAAGTAACCATCTTGTTGGAACAGCAAGACATAGATGTGGGGAAAAAAACTTTAGAGGAGAATACATTTTTGTAAGCTAAGCATATATGTATGGACTTTTTAACACTAAACAAACAGTATAAAATGAAATTCAAACATATTTAAATATACACAAATATTGTCCCACATGGTAACTGAATATATATGAGGATAAATTTATATAAATCACTGTAATTAGTAATACTTTTATCCAGTTCAACCACATTTTTATTTTTCTGTTCTCACTTTGTTAGCTCCATATCAGTAAATAACCATAGCTTTTCTCTGATGTCTTCTACGAAATCATCATCATATTATTATTATCACATATTGAACTTTGAAGATAATGCTTTTAAATTATTAGAAGATAAATTCCAGATTTTTACTAAAAGTCCATTTGTTTCCAAATCCCCAATCTATCACCATACTGAGGTTTAACCAAAAATCCAATATCCCTTGTTCTGTAATAGTAAGCTCCCATCCCAAAACTTTACAATCTTCATAATTTTATCCGAGTCAGCTCTAATCATCTCTCCCTCTATTTCTTTCCACACCCCCCCTTTAGATACATGTAGTAACTATTTACGACAATGTTGTGCCACAGTTCCCTTCTAATTGTCCTGTCTCATTTCCTTTAATTGTTCTGCCTCAATCCCCCTAGTTGCAACACCACCCTTCCCTCCTGATCAGTAGAATTGATATAATTTAGGGATAAGATTATAAATTATAAATGTTTTATCCAGAAAAGGAGAAAGACCTTCTATCTTTGACATCATGACCCCAGACCTTCCCTACTTATCAGAATGTCTGGTGCTCCCCCCCCCCCATTCTGTCATTGTTCTTCTTGATCCCAACTTATCAGAATGCCCATTGCCTCCCCCCACCATGTCAGAACCAGATTGATAGTGCATTACCACTCTCAGTGCTCTGACTCTGCCCCTGCCTCGGTCTACTTCAGTTGCTTGGGGCCCCATGTATATATATTTCAAGGGAAATTCACATTGCTGATGGATGCTTTGAGACATCAGCCCTGGGGGCAACATGATCCCAGCACAATCTTTCCCTCTCAAATAAAATATTAAAAACCTCTAATCTCTATCTTGCCTCAATTTCTCCAGTATTACAACAGCTATTTGTGTCTTGCATGAGCACAAAATGTGACCTGACCTGGAATTCTTCTGTAATACTATATATCATTCAGATACTAAATTCTATGGTACAAACTATGATTGACATAGATGGTTCAAGAAAAAGGAATGAATGTGAGATAGAGTAGTTAAAGAAGTATTTTTGAAGGAAGTGTGAACAATGACTAAAATTTATTTTAGTTTATAGAAAAAATCACCTTAGATCAGAGGAGAAACACAAATAACAGCTTGTATATAGGGATAAATATGACATTCAATGATAACACATTTCTGTACCGATTTAACATTTACAAAATATGATCTAAACAACATTATATAGTGAGGGGCTTACCCACTTCAACTCTCATTTAACAAATGAGCCTTAGAATATTACAATCCTTGCCCAGGGTAATACTTACTAGAAAACATCAGAACTGGAACTTTTAAGTATGCTTTTTTTGTTGTTGTTGTTGTTAAATACTGGGGTCACACTAGCTGCTATCATGTAGGAGCTATGAATGACTAGAAAATGATGTTCAATTAAGCAATAAGTAATATATGAAGACTTTGAAAGTTAGAGCAAAGAGTTTGAATTGTGTTTTATGATTAACAGATAATTTTAATTAGGTCTCCTAGATTGGGTGAACAAGAGGTCCTCGGCAAAACCTCAAGTGGTCATTGTTTGGGTCTTGATTGACTCAGAATTGAGTGCAAATAGCAACTATTTATGTTTTGGCCAGAAAACCTGAGAGTCTTTCCCTCCCAAATTTATTCACATATATACATATATATGTATGTATGTATATATATATATATATATATATCAAGATATGTATATCTTGATTAGATGAAAGGGGCCATTCTCTACCTCAATTTCTACTTAGCCCTAATCACTAAATGGGTGTGGCCTCAGTCAAGCTGAGACTTGTTGAAAACCTTAGCTTAAAAAGGCCAAAATCTCCTCTTTCATCTAGAGACATCTCCAATTCTCTCGCTCTATTCATTACTCCTGTACCCAAATGACTATGGAGGAGAAAGTGAGGCAGGTAATTTTGCACAGCCCTCTCTCACTTAACTCAAATTCACTTGCATGTCATGGCTTCATCTCCCTGATGTCATGGTCCTTTTTGAGAATGAAAAACAAAGAACAACATTTTAATTCCCTCTGATTACATATTAAAATAATATTTTTAACATTAAAAGTTTTTTGAGTTCCAAATTTTATTCCTCCCTTCCTTAATTCCCATCTCTCAGAGGGTAAGCAATCAAATATAGGTTATACGTGTACAATTATATAAAAATTTATATATTATTCATTTTATAAAAGAAGTCTCAAATTAAAAAAATTGAAAGATTAAGAAATAACAGGTTTCAGTCTATATTTGTAATGCCAGAGAAATTGAGGCAAGATGGAGATTAGAGAGTTTTTAATATTTTATTTGAAAGAGAGAGATTTACTGGGACCAAATGGTTCCATGGTTTGGTCCCAGGGTTGAATGAGACTATCGTCTTCAAGAATCCAGCATCCAGCAGTCAATTTGAGTTCTCAATGACATATTGATACACAGCAGCTCAACAAAGGCAGGGGGTGGAGTCCAAACTCTGATGAGTGGGAATCTCCCGGCAAGAACCATCATATTGGCTCTGAAAGGTTGGGAGGTAGGACCATAAATTCTTACTAATTGAGAGTTAAGAAAGTGTCTGTAACCAGAATGTCTAGAGTCCCCCTTTCTGAGTTTACAAATTGACAATTTATAACTTTAGAGCAAATAGCTCTGAGTTATATTAGTCTTCATGAACCAGAGGCGGGTTCACAATTAAGGGGATTGAAGCAGAACAATTATATGGAAATGTTTTGCATAACATCACATCTAGTTTCTTAATTGTAGAAAATTTTAAAAAGAGATGTAAAAATTGTTTTGAATGTAACTGGGGAAAATATTAAATAATAATAAAAAAAATCCACATATTAAATAATAAAAAAAAAAACATCAAAATACTGGGGGTGGGGTGGAGAAGGCTTGAGGCCTATGCAAGTACTCAGGCTAATAAGACATGAAATACCAAATATTTTTTATTTTGCTCAAGAAAAAAATGAAAAAGAAACCCAACAACAACACCAACAACACTCTCTTCTCTCCATGAACCAGTATAAGGAATTCTTCTACTGACTGGGTCTCTATTCTTTCACTGTCTTTCCACTGTTTATTTATCTGGGGCTGAGAGACTATTAAGTGTGTATGTATAATTCCTCTTCCTAGCCCATATACAAAGATATGAGTCTCCATTTTGTGTGTAATTTCTCACTTGTGTCTCTTAGCTCTTTCTTCCTTTGTCTCTTTTAGAATCAAAGCTCGTCTATGGCTCAAGTATATACTAGTCATGACTCTATAAATCATAAAGTCACAAATATACTAACAATGGTAATGTGTGAACACTAAATAAAAAGACATTTTCAGCAAAATCCTAATTTTCTGACCTTGTTAATTGTTGTCTAGATCTTCCTAGTCACACATATTATACTAATTCAGAAATTCAGATACAAGGTGATAATAACCAGTTATATGATGGTGGCAATAGTAATTCAAAAGAAGATGCAATAGTAATTCAAGAGAAGATGCAATCCTAGGAACCTCGAATGTTTTTATTGATTGATGAGGAGTAAGCAAGTATGCTTATCTTATGTATCTTCTGTGCACAGTGAATGCTTGTTTCCCACAATACATTGTAGTGATCTAAAGTTCTACATAGAGACAATGCCTACCCTATCTGGATATATATTTTTAAAACTTACTGTTGCTTTCCCCCCTCAGATGTACCAAGTAATTTTATGGCATCAATAACTCTTGTTTATGCATTTCTGAGCAGTGACCTCTTGGGAAAGATAACATTTATTTGGGTAAAGTTGTAAAACGCACAATTTGTATCTTAAAACTGAAACTTGACAGCAAGTTGTTTGTATCTTTTTTTAATCAAACATTTCTCAAAAAGCATTACTCATTTTTATAGTTAGAAATGGCACATCACATAATGAGGATAAAGCTTTTCATTTGTGAAAAATGATACTGAGAATGACTATAAAGATAAATTTACACACACACACAAACACACACACACAAGTACTACCACTTTTTATGTCATGTATATATATTCTCCAAGTGTGTCCTTAAGTTACAAATGCACACACACACACACACATATATATATATATATATATATATATATATATATATATATGTTTTCACCCAGATGATCAGTCAAAGATTACTTAACTTAAAATTAATCAGTTTTGATTTCTGCAAGTGGACATGCCTTGTAAAGGCATGAAATCATATTGTAAATCTATCCAATGTCGCTTTGTTTTTCATTCTTACATGGAAGAAATGACTATACAAAGAGTTAGAAGGAAAAGACTACATGACCAGTATGAGAAAGACTTTTTTCAAAAAGATAATCATAGTTATAATATATCATGAAATCACAAAGATGTGAATGGAAGGTTTGAAGGGTGGTAACTATTGAGCACTTTTAACAGAAAAAAATGTGTAAGTATATATTTTCCCTGCAAATTATAACTTTCAAATAATATGAAAAAGAGTGTTTTATAATGACGTTTGTACTAAATAGTGGAACGGCAATTAAAAGATGATCCATGAGAAGTCATAAATGTTTGCTTATAGATAACAAGATTTATTTTTTCTTCAACAGAAAGACTGAAGAACTGAGATACTTAGATATGGAATTAGAGGCTGACTTTTGGATATCAAAAGCAAGTGCAAATATGCATTGGTGGAAGTAATTTCCTTACCCAAGAATTCCTTGTCCCAGTGAAATTATAGGTCTACCATCCTCTCTCACCTTAAAAAAAATAATTATAATTGCATGATATAGTAAAAATAAATTTGGACTTGGAGTCCAAATGTCTTGATTTCTTGGTCTTTTTGACCAAAATTTAAGGCTTACTCCATGACTTACTAACCTGGGAGACTTTGGGTACATCACTTTGTCTCAAACTTAAATTTTCTTCTGTAAATGACAAAACTATCTACCTCAAAGAAATAAAGTGCTTTGTGGAGAGAAAAAAATATATTATAAGTTTAAAATGTAAATGTAACCTAATATTAATTTTAATATAGTATAAATATACATAGAAGCTAGTTGTTGCAACAGATTAATTTTATGAAACAAGATAAACTTGTTATTTTATTTTATATTTCATGTTATCGAGGTAAATATCATGAATAATTCCTTCAAAATTAATTTTCTTCATTACCATCCTTTGTTGATACTTTACACTGAGAGTCAACAATTGTTGAGTGTATATTAAAGAAGACATAACACGGTGATTTTTAGTAGTAGTGTAGCTGGGTAGTGCAAATTATCCCTGGGTTCTTAGTCTTCAGAAAAATTCAAGCTGTGAAAAGAGTAATACTTTTTTTTTATACCATCAAAGCTTATTTATTTTGTATGAATTTTTATGTATAGACATATGAAATTGTGGATGAAGAGAAGAGAAGAAAATAAAGAAGGAAAGATATGAAGAAGAAATAAGAAAATAAGGGAAGGAAGAAAGAAGGGAGAAAGGGAAAGGTAGAGAAAGAGGAAGGAATGAGAAAGAAACAGAAAAAAAAGGAGGTAAAAGCAAGGAAGGAAAAAAGAAGGGAAGGAGGAAGAAAGAATCAAGAAAAAGAAGAGACACAAAAGAAGAGAAGAGAAAAGGAAAGAAAAAAGATAAAAGGATAATAGGAAAAGAAGGGAAGGAAGGAAGAAGGGAGGGATTCAGAGAAGAATATCAAGAGGAAGGAAATTAGAGGAAGAGAGAGCAACAAGGTTTTAGTGAGAAATAGTTTACAGATGTAAAAATTCCCTTTCCCTTTCTACAGAGTAATGTCTACATACTTCTAATGGTATTATTTAAGTTTGCCTACTAAAGCTTTGCATTAATCTCAGATCATGGTATAAGCATGATGCTCAGTTCTTTGAATCTGAATCAGTGGAACACAAATAGTTCACATCAAGCTGGGAAGGTTTCAAACGCTGAGATAGGTAGTCTGTCTCTTGGAGAACCAGTTTTGCTATGGATGGGGCTGTCCATTGTCAGGTAGTTGGTTATTATATATATTTTTGGCCCCTAATCACAAAAACTTATTAACGTTGAAGAGGTTTTTAGTAAGTTGAAGAAGAGATTATGTTTTTGGAAGAAATACTCAGAAAGACAAAATAATTTGTCTTTGTAATTTGGAAAGGATTGTATACAAAAGCTCAATTTCCTACACACACACCCCCCCTTTTTTTTTTAACTATATTAGCCTCCTGAATCTACATGCTTAAAATATGAAATTTCCCTAGTATTTACACTAGAGGTTGTAATGGGTGACTTTATTCCAAAATCAAACCACATTTTAAAAAAATATTCATTTTAAATACACATCACTTAATAAATCATGTTGGAAGAGAAAAATCAGAGCAAAAGGGAAAAACCATGGGAGAGATAAAAAAAAAGAAAAAAGAAGTGAACATAGGACATGTTGATTTACATTCAATCTCCATAGTTCTTTTTTTGGATGCAGATGGCATTTTCTGTCCAAAGTCTATTGGGATGCCTGAGAAAAAACAAAATATAGATGATTATTGAACTTTTTTGTCATTATTGTGTATAATGTATTCATGATTCTGCTTATTTCATTCAGCATCAGTTCATGTAAATCTTTCCAGGCCTTTCTAAAATAAGCTTTTTCATTATTTTTACAGAACAATGATATTTCATTATCTTCATAAAAGCGTAAAAAGGTAATCAGGAAAGGGAAAACATAATGGATTTAATATAGATAAATCTGTTATAATCTTACATGGGAGGATGATACTTGTAACTGATAAGAATAGTTGAGAACTGAATATGAAGGGATAATATCTAAAATAAATAAAATTGAGGGAAAAGGAATGTACTAGGAGAAAGGGAAAGGGAGAAGTAGAATAGTGTAGTGTAACTATCTACCATAAAAGAGGCAATAAAAAGCTTTTACAGTTGAGAGGAAGACAGAGAAGGAAGGGGGAGTGAGTTAATGTTTCATCAGAATTCTCAAAGAGGAATAATATACACACTCAGTATGGATCTAGAAATCTATATTACCCTGCAGGAAATTAGGAGGGGTGTGGAATATGATAATGGGGAAAAGGTAAGAGAAGGGAGGGTATATTAGAGGAGGGGATGTCAGAAGCAAAACACTTCTGAGAAAGGGGAAAGGAAAGAAAATAAAATAAATTGGCTGGGAAATACAATTAGCATTAGTAATTATTAAAATAATTTTAAAGCAAGTTTCTCTAATGAAGGCCTCATTTTTCAAATGTATAGGGAATGGAATAAAATTTATTTTAAAACAAGCCATTCCTTAATTGATAAATAGTCAAAAGATAGGATCTATGTTCAAAGTGCTGCAAAATTATGCATATCCTTTGACCTACCAATACCACTATTAGACATATTTCCCAAAAGAAAATTTGAAAAAGAGAAAGAATATATATGTACAAAAATATTTATAGCAGCTCTTTTCTCAGGGCAAAGCACTGGAAATTGAGGGGATATCCATGAAATGGGGAATGGTGATTATGATAGAATATTATTGTTCTATAAGAAATGATGAGTAGGATGCTATCAGAAAAACCTGAAAACTTTTGATGAGCTCATGCAAAGTGAAATGTACTGGGTAGAAAGTATTGGCAATGTGTGATGATCATCTGTGAATGACTTTCTTGTTCTCAGTCATTTAAGAATCTAAAACTATGCTAAAGAACTTACAATGAAAAAAGTTATCCATACCCAGAGAAAGAACTGGTTGTGTCTGAATACAGATTGAAGCATAATTTTAATTTCTTTGGTTTTTTAAAATTTTTTTGATAGAAGAGTCTATGTTTTCTTTAGCAACATGACTTTTTCTGTTTGTATAACTTCACATGTACCTTCTCAATGGCACATGTGGTGCCATGGTGAGGAGGGAAGAAGGGTGAGAATCTGGAACTCCAAGTTTTAAAAACAAGTGTAAAAATTATTTTACATGTTGCTGAAAACAATAAAATATTTATTTTATTTTTATAGCTTCTTTGTTTTTCCAAATATATGCAGTTAATTTTGACTGTTCACCTTTGCAAAACCTTGTATTCCAAATTTTTCTCCCTCCCTTTCTCAAATTCCTTCCCATAGGCAACAAACAACCCAATACAAATTAAACATATGCAATTTTTCTAAACATATTTTCCATATTCATTATGCTGCAAAGAAAAATCAGAACAAATGGTGAAAAAAGAGGGAAAAAACACAAGAAAACAAACAAAAACTAGAACAAAAAAGAGGAAAATACTATTCTTATTTAACTACAAATCTATTATGTGCAACTTGCTATTCCTTTTAAACGTAATGGTTATCATGTAAATTTCTTTTTTCTTTTTTTTTATTTCTTTCATTCAAGAAATGTCTGCCAGTATACACACACACATACACACACACAAACATACACACACATACACACACAATACACACATTATATGTGCGTGTATTTTGTGTGTATTTATATTTATCAATTGATATCTTTTAATCATTTCTCAGTTGAGGAAATAATTTCTATTCTTATAGATTATATAAAGCTCTTCAAATATTTAAGATATGAAATCTTTATCTGAGAAACTATCTATTATTCCCCCCTTCCCAATTTTCTGCTTTCCTTCTGATCTTGACTACATGTGTTTTATTTGTAAAAACAAACACAAATAAATGCATCCTTTAAAAATTATCCTTTTTACACCTCACTTTGCTCTGTATCATTGTTTATTCATAAGTTGTTCACCCATCCATAACCATAAGTATGTTCCATGTTCTTTAAATTTTCTTTTAATATATTTCTATATCTGTTTCATGTGTCAATTTTGACCTTAACTTGGTAAATGGTTCAAAATATTAGTCTATATTCACTTTCTGCCATATTGCTTTCTAGTTTTTCCAACCATTTTTAAAACCAAATAAATTCTTATCTCCAAATTAGATTTTTAAATGTGTCAAACACAAGGTGATAATATTTATTTGATGATATAAATTGTTATGTCTACTTTGTTTCACTGATTTTACTTATAATTTCTTGGCCAAAGAGATCATTAAATACTTCAACAACAATCTATATGATGACCAATTCTGATGGACCTGGCCATCCTCAGCAACGAGATCAACCAAATCAGTTTCAATGGAGCAGTAATGAACTGAACCAGCTACGCCCAGCGAAAGAATTCTGGGAAATGACTAAAAACCATTACATTGAATTCCCAATCCCTATATTTATGCCCACCTGCATTTTTGATTTCCTTCACAGGCTAATTGTACAATATTTCAGAGTCCGATTCTTTTTGTACAGCAAAATAACGGTTTGGTCATGTATACTTATTGTGTATCTAATTTATATTTTAATATATTTAACATCTACTGGTCATCCTGCCATCTGGGGGAGAGAGTGGGGGGAAGGAGGGGAAAAATTGGAACAAGAGGTTTGGCAATTGTCAATGCTGTAAAGTTACCCATACATATAACCTGTAAATAAAAGGCTATTAAAAAAATTTCTTGGCCAGTACCAGATAGTTTTCATGATTACTGTTTTGTAATATAATTTAAGATCTGGTACTGCTAAATCTCCTATCTTTATTTTTATTGGTTCCTTTGATATTCTTGATTTTTGTCCTTCTAAGTAAATTTTATTATTTTTTCTAATTCAATAAAATATTTTTTGCTAATTTAAATGGGATGACATTGAATATATAAATTAATTTAGGTAAATTGTGATTTTTATTTTATTGGCCCTGTCTACCTATGGACAATAAAATCCCTTTGATTCCAATCCAAGCAACTTTACTTTCCTTGCAATGTATCTAAAAAAGCCCTTTGTTTGTGGCCCTTTGCTTCCATCATTAGTCTTAACTCATTTTTAGCTTTAGAATTCTTTAAAAAATTTAGTTTTTTAAAATTTTTTTCAAAATACATGCAAAGATAGTTTTCAATATTCACCTCTGTAAAACCATATATTTCCCTCATCCTCCACAACAGTTCAGTACAGGTTAAACATGTGCAATTCTTCTAAACATATTTCCATATTCATCATTCTTCATGAAAAAAATCAGATTAAAATGGTTGAAAAACTAGAAAGAAAAAAACTCCAAGAAACATCACCAATAAAAGAGGTGAAAATACTATGCTTTGATCCACATTCAATCTCCATAGTTTTCTCTGTGAATGTAGATGGCACTTTACATCCCACGTCCATTGGTAACACCTTGGATCACCTCATTGTTGAAAAAAAAAAAGTCCATCACAATTAGACATTATATAATCTTGTTGCTGCATATAATGTTCTCTTGGTTCTTGAGTTTTAGAATTCTTGACATATTTTTTTTTTTTGCCAGACTTTGATACAATTGTAAATTCATTTCTTTTTACTTAGCCTTGTTTCCATCCTCTGTATATTTACTTTTGAAATTTACTTTAGTTTTTGAGCTTCTTCTATATCCTTATCTTTTTCTTCAGATAAATATTATTTTTATTTATTATTATATTTGATTCTCTTTATGTTTTCCAAAGTTCATTTTTGAGCTATGATCCTGTTTCCTTTGAACCCACTAAAAGCTACATTCACAAATCTATAGTACATGTGAGATTATTCTGTTTTCCTTTTATCTGTGCTAAATTCCTGATTTCTTTACCCTAGCAAACAATTCCTTTTTGCCAGTGAGAATCAGATTCAGAATGAAATACCCATTGTTGCTTCTTTCACTTTTGAAACTTATGAAATTATCACTTAAGAGACCTCAATAAATTAATAATTTCTTTGCTTTTGGAAGAAAGAGATCTCTAGGTATTAGACATCTCAAAGTTTCTCATAATTACTGTATTATGTGTTTGATAGACTTTTGATCAATTTCCTAAATCCTTGATCTATTTATTCTGTTTGGTTTTATGATTTGTCATATACTTGAATGACAAAATCACTTCTCTTTCTCCCTCTTTAAATTTTTTACCAATATCTTTATCACGTTCTCTTCTACTCCTAGCTTCTGAAAATCTTTACAATACTACTAGTGATGTGCTGGAACCAACTTGGACTGACTCTCAAAGGAGGTGCTTTTCAAATTTTCAGTGTGAATATTATCACTTCAGAAATAAGCAAATGCTACAAATCAGGGTTTGGTTTATTATTTTGTTAATTTTCTAGACTTAAGAAAATGATGGAGGAAATGTTAATAATTCAGATTAAACTTAAAAGTTCCTTGCTCCCTGTCCTCCAAGAGCTACCAAAGTCCTATGATTGCCAACTATCCCATTGCCATTTATTTTTTTGATTATGGTATATCATTTCTGAGCTCTGATGCTGACATGAGTTTTATCCCACTTAGTCTCAAGATCAATTTCCTTACCTTGAATCAGAATATCTATTTCCTTTCATCTGTTACCTAAATTGGGCTTTTGTATATAGACACTTGAGATCATGGATTTTGCTACTAACTTTTTGGTTGAGTTTTGAGTCCTGTGAATTTTTGGGAGTTTCAGCTATTATTATTTGTCTTTCTTCTGGTAGTTGCCTTTAAATTTATGCAGTCAATCTCCTTTCCCCACCTCTCCTCTCTTTCTGTCTGTCTCTCTGTGTCACCTTCCCTCCCTCTTCTCTCTTTTAAAACCCTTTTGACTAGCTTTCCATGACACCTGGCAAATATATTTATAATAGCTTGCCAATGCAATCTTGTGAAGAGCTATATAAAATGATAGCTGTCTTCACATACATGAAAGAATCCACCTGGAAGAGGAATTGGACATGCATTATATAGTCCTGGAGAATAGATGAATTTGTAAAAGTTATTGATTGATGGATTTCAGTTTGATACAAAGAACTTTTTGAATATTGGAGCCACTTTGAGAGGTGATTTAATTTGGAAGATAATGATTTTCCTAGAAATTTTTTAGGAAAGACTTAATAAGCATTTGACAGTGAGACTGTATGCTGAAGTAGAGAGAATTACTTTTAAGATATTTTAACTAAATGACCTTTGAGTTCCAATTCCAAGTTATTCCATGATTTTACAAAACATGACATAGGGATCCTGAGCATTAATAAAGTACTGGGAAAGACAAGACTAATAAAGAGTATCACAGATCATTAATTAGGGTAAAGAAAACAGATTATTCTTGGAGAGTCAGAACATAAATTAATAAACTTTGTTTCATTCACTTATTCCCTAGGGACTTGTATACTGTTGTTTAAATGGGCTTTTAAATTTTATTCCATGTGACTTTTTGGGAAAGTGAAGGGAACAAAAATTTATTAAGCACCTAATATATGCCAGGCACTATATTAATTGCTTTACACATATTTAATTTGATTATAAGATAAACTCTATTAGATAAGTGCCATTATAATCCTCATCTTACAGTTAAGGAAACTGAGGAAGACAGGGGTTAAGTCACTTGTCCAGTGTCACAGAACTAATAAGTATGTTTGAGGTTGGATTTGAACTCAATTCTTCCTGATTTAAGACCCATAACTTTATCCACTGAGTCATCCTAGTTATTTAACTTTTACCCTGCTTAGGGCAAGTGTCCCTCAACAGATTGCAAGATTCATGAATGTAGACAATGATATTTACTTTATTCCCCAGGTAGTACTTGACATAATGTCTAATATACTATAGGCTTTGCATAGAGATCTGTTGCTTTGCTTTGCTTTTACAATTCTGCCCATGGCTTACCCCATTGCTAAATATGGGATACCACCATTAAGCCCCCTAGAAGTGTTCTCATCTTTAACTCATTCAGAGGGCTATTAGAATCAAACTATTTTACATTTGTGGGATAGAGTACCTGGTCTGAGCATTTATATTTCTGTGTTTTCCTTTTCTTTTTACTTCAGTAGTTTGCCCTTTTCCCCTTCCAGATTATTTAAGTAATGGAATGGTTGGTTTATAAACAGAACTGCTAAAAATAAAATATATTGTACAATAGGGAGTTAGTTATTTCTTCCCTCAACCACCCTATTTCTTATTCTACTGCCTATTGTCATATGTCTGGGTGAAACAGGAATAAAAATCCAAAATTGCTAATAAAAGAAACATGTTTTTGAAATAAGTGTCTTACTGCTACTGGTTCAATCGATTGTGGAATGCATGAAAATCTTGTCCCCAGGGAACAGGCACAAGCTTGGAGGGTGGAAGTTCTTAGAGTGTGGAATCAAATGATCAGGATGCTAAATATTTTGGAAGTTTATTATTAGATTGATCTCCAGACAAAATGAAGGTGAACTAAATTCACAAAGGGGAACTTATGGAAGCCATAGAAGTCTTTCTGTACTTTTTCTTTATATTTTGGCATTCACTTCACAGTGCTTTAGCTACATTACCCTTTCCATATTAAGCAAAATTCCACAGTAAGGGGATGTTTATTTCCAATATTCCCATACTTTGTCTGTATTCTTTCCACATATCCCTTCTACTACATTCTGTTATCCAGAGACTTATTATTTCTATTGACCTTGTCAACTTTCCCCCTCCTCAAAAACCAAACCAAACCAAACCAAACCCCCCAAAATAAAACAAACACTTGTGATCTCCCAACTTGAAAATTCATATTGGAGGGATATAGTGATTATATGAAATTCAGATTTCTAAACTAGATGTTTACAGTGGAAATATGGTATACCATAGGAAAGATAAATCCCCAAATCAGGGAAGATAAGAGAATTCCTGTATTCCTAAAGCTTCACCACTTATGTTTCTTACCTTGGAAAAACTAAGAAGTAGAAAGAATATTTTTGTTCTTTGTCTTTTAGAGGGTGGGTATCAGAAAGAAAAAAAGCTGCCAGTCTATTTGAGAAATAGCTCAAATCTTAATTTTAGAGGCTCTTACTAACATGAAGGAAAATACTTTATCCACCAATTTCATTCAAGATAAAAACATACCCTGCAGGACCTGCCTTGATTGTGGAATAGTGGACCTACCTAAATTTGTCTGTTTTCTAACATGTACAACCTAACTCTGACCACATCAATGGTTGAAATTCTTTTTATTCATCGCCTAGTTTTGACCATCTTTACTACCAGATGTCCAGCAATTAATAGAATCTGGAAGGCATTTAAAGATTCTACATATTTCTCATACATGGCCTTGAAATATTTTTTTATAGCAATCATCAATCAATATATCAATTATGTCAAAGATATCAAACCTAAATAGGAAAAGGACATCATGGAAATCTTACAGTTTTTTCAAGGATAAAACTCAATGCCACAATTCATTGCTACTTTCTCTAAAAGTGTATGTTATAAAACAGTTTCCCAGATATTATTTTCTATAATCTAATTTAAAAAGTTATGTGATTAAAAAGAAGGGTTATTTAAAGATCCTCTTTGAAGTGATAAATAAAAATTTTAAGTGTAATTCTAGAGGCAGCAAGAAGCATAATTTCATTATCTTTTGGTTATGAGACTGATGTATTTTTGATCAGTATAAGGAAAAAGACCATTTTGAAGATAATTTCAACCAATAATTGCTGGAGAAGATGAAGCAGGAGGGACATTTTTTGACAGTCTAAGTAAGATCCTTCAATAGCATCATTACTTAATAAGTTCAATGGAAAGATGATCATAGAGAGGAAAAAAACACTCCCAAATATATTGCAATATGAGGTTGATGATTTTTGAAAAAAATCAAAGAGATAAATTTTAATCTTATCCAACTGTTGGATGGGTCAAAAGCCTATAGCTATTAAGAAGCATTATACCTGTTTCATGACTACTTTCTTCAATAAGAGATAGAAAATGCTATATGTTTATATATGGTTTATATTAACTGATACATCTGGTATTAAATTTTTAAAATTATCAAAAATTATCGATTATAGACTTAAGACTTTGATCTTCACAATGGGAATGGCACTAAAGAAGATGAAGATGGGATGAATCAATGAATAAGAATACATAAAAGACACTTTTGGTGAAACTGATATCATTTTAAAAGATTTGAGTGGTCAATTTTCATGATCTCTCTTAGGAGACATTGTATATATCATACTTGGTAACCTCTGTAGGTCCTCAGATGATAAGTTAGATGCTCTGGGGTGGGCAAGACAGAAATTATTGCCAGTATGCTTTAGTGGACTCTAGTGTCAAAATATTGAAGTAAAACACTCATTTCCAAATATCTAATTAGTAAAAGAACTGGGAATACATTTTAATTGGCTACCAAGATTTACATATACTCAACAAATTAAAGGGAATAGACAAATACTATACTGAAAATAATTTGAACATTCAATTGTGGGGTGTCCTGAACATTTTACATTTTTTCAGGGTTAGCATCAGAAAAGGGATGACCAACAAATCCGGTAAACTTTAGTGGCCTGCTTAGAAACTTTCCTGGACTAAAAAATATTTTTCTAAAAGTAAAAACCTATTATGAAAAGACAATTTATCATAATTTTTTTCCTCCAAATAACTCTATTTACAGATAGACTATTTCTCAAAACTAGTAGGCTACATGCATTCTGATTTTGAATTTGACTATGCTACTTACTTTTGTTAAATCACTTTAAACTGCCTGCAATCTAGTTTCCTTTTCTATAAATGAAGGCATTAATTAGAAGTTCTCAGAATCCTTATAATTACAAGTCCCATAATTCTATTATTCTATTCCATTTCTTTATTTAACATAGACCTATTTTTTTCTTTCTCTTTCTCCTTCTACCAATCCCCCATAATGTCTTTAAAATTCTCCTAGTCTTAGAGAGCTCAAGTATCTAAACATATAGTCAACCAATATTTATTCAAGTTTTTTTACCATACGTTTCATGATAAAAAATAAGCATTGAGGATAAAAGAAAGGCAAAAAAGAGTCCTTTTTTTCAAGAGATGATATAATTTATTGTATCACATAGTAAATATCTTGAAAATAGGTTTCAAGTAGTGAAGTAAAGCATCAGAATGAATCAAAAAAATTTAGATATTTCAAGTGTTTTAAAAAATGAACTATAATACTGTTTATTGAGTGTAACACTGAAAATAATTATTCATAGGTCTGAGATTTTCTTTAGGATTTTCTTTTTTCTTTTCCTTTCTTTCTTCCTTTCTTGCTTCCTTCCTTCCTTCCTTTCTTTCTTTGCTCTAACATTACAGAGTTAATTGCTTTGTCAGTTGAATATTTTTATGTAGATCTTGCTGCAGAGTTGCTCAACAAACACATCTTGAATACTAAACAAAAACTGGATTGAAAAGAATGGGAAGGAATATGGAATTTCTTTTAGGCCTGGGGCATGAGTACAAGGTTGATTTTTACAGCTGTGGTTCCATCAATCATTTAATTTCAGCTTGGCTACAACATCAAAAATGCTATTTCTGAATGAGTATACTTCCCTAATATTCCTAGCCATCCTAGACCATAAAACCTTGCTACATCTCTAGCTGCACATGTGCTAATTCCCCTGTCCCTTGGATCAGAGCTATCTCAGAGAAGACATTCAGCAAAAGCAGTGATAACATCAGGTATGCTTTAACATTTGCATTCCCAACTAAATTGAAAAATTAAATATGGTGTGTGGTTTCTGAAAAAAAAAAAACAACCAAACACAGTGTATATGTGCATATTTGAATAATTTTTTTATTATCTAATGAATTAGAATACTGTGTAAGTCAGCATATTCCAAGGCACTAGTTTACATACTTAATTAAAACTCTGTTAAGTTCATTTGTTATGCAAAATAATGGTTATGGGATTTAGGGATTAGAGGCCAATTTTAAAGTAGCTAGAATCTGCTGATAACATGGTTTGCTCCTTAAGAGTTGTATGTTATATATACAGAGATGATCAATCTGCCTTTGATAAAGTTTTGGGGTAGGGAAGGAGAAATACTATAGCTTTTTAAAGTGGTGAACAGTTAAATTCTAGTCACTAAGTTAAGATATTGCAAAAGAACCATGATTCCCTAGCCAACTTAATTCTGAAATGATCAGGTTGCTAATCATCTAGACTCTGGAAGTCAGAAAGAACAGAAATTTAGATATCATCTAATGAATCACTAGAATTATTATAGTTCAACTGGCTATTTAAGATATTAATCCCTTTTATAACACCCCTGACAGGTGATCATCTAACCACTGCCTGAAGATCTCCAGAGAAAGAGAAATGATGGATGACCAAGGTAGCTTATATAGTTTTTGGACAGCTCCAATTTTTAGGTTGTTAGGAAGCTTTTTGTCTCTCCTTCCCACTTTCCAATATGGAGTTTCAAGGTACTGTTCCTTTGTGGATGTACAGAATAAGTTTCATTTTTCTCCCATTGTATAGTTCTTCAAAAACTTAAAAAACATCTAACATGTACTTAATGAGGTATTCTCTTTTCCCTGATAAATACCCCTGGTCTCTCTAACTGATCTTCTAATAGTATGGTTTCAAGTCACTTCACTTTATGAATTGCCATCCTCTTTACCAGAGTTCAGCAATTTCCACTGAGAAAGGGAACACATCTTACATAAATTCTACAGTGCTTACACAAGCAGTAGAGATACATCATGGCTTCTAATCATTAATAAAACTTTATTAAGTGCCTATTATATGCTAAGCAATCAAGATATTATATTGAAGGAAAGGTTTTCCATTTTTCTCTTTAAAATATATTTTATTTTTACCTTGTCTAGATTTCCCTGTGCCTCTTCTATTCCCTTTCAGAGAATCATTCCATATAACTAAAAAAAAAAAAATTAAAGAAAAAAAGAAAAAGAGGAAAATGTGAATAAATCAACAAACTTATTAATACTGCCAGTTTTTGCTTAATCTAAGTGGACTGTTCTTAGTTCTCCCCAATTCCTTTCTGGAGCTGAAGATACCTGACTAGGATTGCTTCCCCAATTTCCTCTTCCTTACCCTGAGAGTGAAATTTGTCATGAAAATTTATGTAAAGTGAGAAATGTCTGTACATTAAAAAAAAGAAATTGAATATTTTACATTTATGGAGACTCCCTCCTCCCACCTCATAAAGGATGAAAGAGAAGGTGTCTTCTCATATTTCTTCCTTTTTGCTGTTTGTATTAGGGAGCTAGGTGGTGCAAAGGAAAGAGTATCATACTTGGAGTCAATAAGATATCATTTCAAATTCTCTCCTATTCATCTATTGACTGTAAAAACTTGTGCATTCCATTTAAGCTCTCTAAACCTCACTTTCAACATCTATGATATTACAATGTTGTTATGGAGGAGCAAGTGAGAAAATAAATGCTAAAATGTTTTGCAAACTACAAAGGATTGTATAAATTTCAGCTAATATTTTAGGCAGCTAGATGATAATATAGTGCAACATTCTTGGAGTCAGGAAGACCTGAATTAATAATCCTTTTTGAATACTTGCTGGTCTTGTGACATTTAAGTTCTCTCTCAGGTCACAGGTTGCAGTTCCCCTTTAGAGGAAAATGGATTCAAGAGTGGAACCTTCTTCAAAGGTTGTTGTGAGAAACAAATGAAAATATACATAAAGTGTTTGGCAATTCTTAAAGCTCGATTGGAATTCCAACTATTGTTATAATTATTTCCCCACTCCCTTTTAATAAGTCAGTTCCTTATCTTTACACAATAATTACCTCTTTCTAAAGCACTTTAATATTACTTTATTGAGTCTCACAAAAAGATAATAGGGTGGATGGGGGCGGGGGTGGGGGGGGGGGGTTGATGATTCATGGAATATAATGGATAGACTCTATTCCAGAAGCCTTATCAGACTTGTAATGAGTATCCTTTCTGGCTTCCTGCCATATGGCTGCTTTGACCCACCTCAGAAATGCAAAACACCCTAATGGAGGAAGAATAGACAGAAATCCTAAATGAATATAAACTTGTATACTGCATCTTACAACTTGCCTTACAATTTGGAAATTGGTTCTAGAGAGTTAAATTTAGACCACTTATCTAGGTCATTTAAACTGACTTATTGTGCCTGATTAAAAAGATCAATGAATCTTTGAGGTTTGTTGTCTTCTTTGTCTTAACTGCTGCAATTGGTTCCTATTATTTCCTATAAGGATCTTTTCTCAATTACCTTCTTTAATGAATATCATGGTGCAGCCCCAATTTGGAACAAACGAATATTTGCACGTATTTAAGGAAACATATTGTGGTAGATATTTAAATAGAGCTCTTTATACTTGCTATCCTTGCATTCTTAAACAGAGAGGAACCTCTGATTCCTACTCCCCTATTTTGAAGACTTAAAGGTTATAAATGGAAATCCACATGACCAGAAGGGACAATTCTTAAAAACTGGAATTTGCAGATAGAAAATAATGTATTTTATAGACCTTAATACAAAATCCTATGTAAATAAAATGGAAGCAAAATCCTGAGTCTGGCCACTCCTGTCTTAGCAATCATTGTCTTGGGACATCTAAGCTATAGATTCTGAAATAGAAAAAAAAACAAACAAAAAAAAAAAACTAACAAGATATTACTATCCTATATTAGAAATACAATTTTTAACATATAATTTGTATACATTAAAGGAAAGCTGAAAGCCCTTCAAGTTAGTCACAAAACACAATAATCCACTGATGCTCATGTTTTTTCAGCCTAAATGACAGTTGGCAGGAACTATATAGAACACAATTCTACAAGCCCAGATAAGAATTCATTCCTCATCTGGTTCCTAAAAGTGGCCACTAGTGGCCTCTTCTTAACTCTTTTTTTCTCCCAGTGGAGAATCTACCTATATTGTTGAATGATTTCACATCTAACTCTTTGTGACCCCATATGATATTTTCTTGGCAAAGATACTGGAGTGTTTTTTTTTTTTTCTTCATTTCCTTCTACAGCTTATTTTATAAATAAGGAATTGAGGCAAAAAGATTTAAGTGACTTATCCAGGGTCCCACAGCTTTTAAGTGTCTGAGACTAGATTTGAATTCAGGAAGATAAGCCTTACTCTATCCACTGTGTCACCTAGTTGTCCCCTTCTACTTATATTCTAATTTTAATCTAAAATGATCTTTTGCTTTAGTCACTGGTAGAGATGTAGGTTTATCACATAATTACCCATTTAGAAGGTATTTGACACTACTTATTGGTAGAAATACACCCTAAAAACTTCTAAAAAAATCCATTCCTAAATCACTTTCCCAAGGATATCGAATAAAAACATGTCAGAATAGCTGTCTCATTAACCATAGCCTGATATATTTTTCTACAGGTGCTTTGATGGCAAAGCAAAGTACCCATCATAACACTGTAGGACTCTTTGAAATTTTTAGTTTTTTTTCCACTGAGGGAGCAGGTTTTTGCATCCTAGTGGTCTGCTTTTATGTAAAACAATGTTTACATTTATTTAGCCTTCTGGTTCAATCTTTATTATAAGCATCAGGTGGAAAGCAGTTTAAAAAAACTTCTATCCAGTGATTCTTCAGGAGTCTTTTTAATTGCTTACAATATTTATGTTAATAACAAAGAACATATTTCAAGTTATAAAGTTAATATTCAGTTGAAATAAAATTCCCTAAAGCTAATCTTAATCTAAACCTTGGATTAGCAGAAATGGTCAGCAAAAGCCCTTGGGCATAATGCAAATAATTTCCTGAGCCTCACATTTAATTCATTCACTCATCCATTCACTCATTCAACAAAAATGAAAGGAGGGCAGGTTGGTGTGGGGAAAAGATAAATGTGTTGTGAGAAAGAAAGAGTTTGGCTTTAGTCCCAGACTTCAATGACCAGTTACATAGTATTAAGCAAGTTATTTTTCCTTGTTTTTTCAAATAAGAGATTGGGTTAGTTGATCTTTCAGCTGTAACATTCATTGTTTCTATGATTTATTGCATATCTACTATATGGAGGGCACTGTGTTAAGATATCTGAATAATATAAAGAGCCAAAAAACAGGATTCTAATATTTTGCAATCTCAATAGGAATATAGGTAGAGAAACTCATAATTATAATACTTATAGAATCTAAGGACTGAAAGTAATTTTGGAAATTATCTAAGACAAGTATTTCATTTGATGGTGAAGTCCCAGAGAGACTGAGTACCTTAATTTACTAATTAAGAGCAAAGCAAAGATCTTCTGACTTTCCCTCAAATGCTTCCCCTACTTTCTTCATTATTATTGTTGTTGTTCAACTTTTCTTCAGTCATGTCCTACTCTGTGACTGCATTTGTGATTTTCTTGGCAGAGATATTAGAATGGTTTGCCATTTTCTTTTTCAACTCATTTTATGGATGAAGAAACTGAGGCAAACGAGATTAAATGACTTGCCCAGGGTCAAAAAACTAGAAAGTGTCTGGCATTGGCTTTGAACTCAGGTCTTTCGGACACCAGGATCATCCCCCATTCTACCACCTTGTAATATTGAATAAGTATTATAGAAGTAGTAAAGATAGTACATATACAGCACTAACTTTAACAAGTAAACTGGTGTAATGTAAAAGAAAATAAATTAGGCATTTTGAGTTCTTGATTTCTACTCATGACTTGGTCATTACCAATTTTAGGGAATTAATGAATTGAGTTAAGAAGAGAAAAGAAGAGGGAATAAGCTATGGAGATGGGAACTCACAATATGTTTAGGTGTGGTAATGGAAAGTAGATTAGTTTGGCTGGAATGGAGGATTTTTTATTATGCTTTTAAAAACAAATTATGTAAAACTAAATACATATAAAAAATAGAAAAAGAAAATAAACAAAATAAAACAAAACATGTCATGTGCCCAGCAGAACATTAGGCAGGATTCAAAATAATGTAATAATAAATTTCCATTTCAAGAAAGCATATGTAATAATAGAAAAGATTTTATTCATGACTATCTTTTCTTTGCTTCCTTGTAGGTAACTTTTTTCTCTGCTGTGCACTTTTTACTTTATTCTTTTGTTCCCTCTATTCATCTCTGCCCATGTTTCCCTTGCAGGCTACAGTTAAGCATAGGCACATACACACACACATATATACACATATCTACATGCACACACATACACATTTACATATATGTAAACATGCATCTAAAACAAAATTAATATGGCTGACATATAGTCCTACTTTTTTCCCTAGTAAATTGTATTCCTGATCCTTGTTATAGTTTTGTTGATTTTTGGTCTCTTACAGTATTATTGGCTTCTCTTTGGGCAAATCTAATTTTCAGAGAATTATTTTCTTTTTTGAATCTTTCCTTTTAATTAACTTTTTTTTTCCCACAATCTTGTTTTTTTGGTTCTTAATCTTTCTATTTGGTTTTGAAGTCTTTTTTTTTTTTTTTTTTTTTGAGTTCTCTCTCTCTATTTTTTTGGACAGATAGACATTTAATGTTACTTTTTTGGGTAGAAGAGATTTTTTTTTCCTTTTTACTTCCCTATACTCTGAAAAAGAATCCTGGCCTTCCCTATTCCCATAACAAGTTTCTCTGTTTGGGGTTTGTCTTCTTTGCCTGTTCATTTATTTATTTTAATGAGAAACTATTAGTGTAAGTAACTTTAATCCTGGGATGGAGGGATGATAACTTCTAGCTTCACTTTAGTTCTCCCCTTTGAATTGGAACCCCAAACCACTTCTTCTCCACCCATCTGTAAGTATTAGCAGCCAGGATGTCCATGCCCCACTGCTTTTGTACACTGGATGTGTTGGTTCCTTCTTGCCCAAGCTTCCTCTCTGCAGCACAGCTGGACTTGGAGTTCCTAATGGGCAGAAATTCCCTTAGTCTTCTTCAATTCAGGCCCCTAATCCCTTCAAATTGTCCAGACTATGAAAGTTCCTGTAGTTTTAGCTGAGGCTCCCTCTAAATTCAGCTAGCCCAAGGATTCTCTGATTGATGTTTCTGTGGAGCTAACCTGGAAGTGTTTATACTTTGCACCTGTTAAATTTCACTCCTGGGGTCTTTCTTGGGTCTCCTCAGGTTGTACCAGAAGAACCACTGTTCAGCCCCAAATCTCATTTATTTATTTATTTTGCTGGTCAATGTTCTCCTTAAGGAACAATGTTATTTTGTTTGTGGGAGAAATCTGGTGGGCTTACAATTTTCTGTCTTAACTCTGCCATTTTCCCAGAATCCTCCCTAGTGGAGGAGTTTAAAAGAAAATAGTATGGGAGGATAAAATTAAATAGGTTAAGGTGAAGTTATTAATATCTGAATGCTAGCCTAAGGATTTTGAACTTTATTTTGTATACAAAGAGAAGACACCGAAAATTTGATTTTGAACATAATCAAAGATGTTGTCATTAGAATAATGTATGACCAGAAGAAAAGATAAGTGATGTAATGTCCTGATAGCCATCCATAACCATTGACAAAACCTAGCACTTTTAATGACTGGCCTGTCATTCATTTAGGAGATTTTTATGAATAAGCTTTACACATTTTGGTCTGGTATATATGTATTATATTTTTATTATTGTAAGGACTACCTAAATCAATGCAGTTTTGACTGATCTCTGATGTCTCTTTCTTGGGCAGTTAGTGGGTAAAGTAAATAGAGTGGTAGTCTTAGAATCAGAAAGACTCATTTTACTGAGTTCAATTCCAGCCCTAGATACTTAATACCTTTAGTGACCTTGGATAAGTCACCCTGTTTGCCTCAGTTTCTTCATCTGTAAAATGAGCTGGAGAAGAATGACCATTCTAGTGTCTTTACTAAGAAAACCCAAAATGAAATCACGAAGAGTTGACATGACTGAAAAACAACTAAGCAAATATGTTTCTACAAAAGAATATGTGATAATAAAACCAAAGATATGTGATAGTATATGACTTAACCACTCATTTTATTTTTGTCCAAATTTAAGCCTTGACTCAGCATCCCTGAGTCCCACTCAATCCATCCTGGGCTAGGCTCTGGGGAAGCAAAGATGATGCCCTATTTAGATTTGCTATTTCAGGCAGTATTTCAGGTTTTTTTCTTACTACTGAACACTAAATTAAAATTTACCAGATTTATTGTTGTCCTTTAGTTCAAATTTCATCTTGTATCTAGCTAAACTGATAAGATAATTGTTTCTGACATTAACAAATGAAAGTGCATTTAATGTTATTATTTCTCTTTTAGAAAGCACTTTTGCATTTTAGGGAAAGTCTTCAGTGCCTCCATATAAAGTTCTGTTGGTGGTCTGTTAGAGGAAATATTTTTCAAGTTTACATTTAGATTTTTCAATGCCGAATTTTAGAATTAAAAAAAATTTTGTTATCTATAATGTGTTTTCACATGTATTATCGCATATGGTTCTCAAGATTTCCTTTAGAAATTCATTGTAGAGTCATCATATTGACTGTTTTACAGAGAAGACCTTGACAGAGAGGTTGGTTAATAAGCTTTAGGTCACATAAATACTAATCATAAAAGTTAGGCTTATGATCCAATTCTTTTGAAAATATCCTATCTTTATTCAACCCATAAACTAATGAAATTACTGTGCTTATAGTCCATCATGTTGAAAGAGGCTGATTGGTGAGTTTCAGAAAGGTCCTTATCTCACAAATGTGGCCTGAAGATTCACTCCTAAATATCAAGAATGTGGATATTTAATTGGCAGTTCCTTTGTGAAAGGAGTCAAGTATGTTCAAGAAATTCTCCCATGAGCTTGTTTTTAAAGCAAGCTGTTGCTGCACATGATAAAAGTGTATCTTGGTAATGTGAATAGTCTTCCTAAGGCAAAATTTGAGTTCAGTGCATATATTCCTAGGTATTGTTGCAAGCTCAATACAAATGGAAAATTCATCTTCACATCTGTTTGAAGATTTTAATTTAATTCAAGAATTAATGGGTTTTATCTTGCCCAGTGCAAGTCAAAGCTTGTTTAAGATTTTCTAAGTCTGAATGGCGGTCTACTAATTTTTGTAGTCAGAGCAACTTGTTAATGAGGTGTCAATCACAAGTGACTGGGATGGCAGTTTCAGGCAATCCCAGGCAGACGCTAGGAATCACCATTCTTAAAAAAAAGTTCAAGAATATAATAGATTGACATATGCCTTGGAAGGTTTAGACAGTCTACTAATCAACTTGCCTCTAAGCATTTACTATATATAGATTAAATATATAGCATATCAATAGACATTGTTGTATCTAAAAGGGAGAAATAAGGAGAAATCAGGGTTCTCAAAATATAGCTCTTGCTCTCCAGGAATTTATAGTCTACTTCAAGAGATAAGATATATAAATATGAAATGAGAAAAACCAATGCATTATATAACCAAATGCTAAGTGCTATGAATCTAGTTATTGTATGGGAGACTAAATTAGATTTTTAAAAAGAGCCTTTACAATTCTAGGTTTCTATGGTACTATGATTCTAAATTCAGAGATGAGGGATTAATCGGCGTCAGAGTTATTGAGGGGTTTTTAGTGGATCAAAAGGGGCTAGGAGGAGAGGAAGGAAGAAAAGGAGAAAAGAGGACAGTACAGAACTGGAGGTGTTAAAGTATCACAGTGGAGAGGACTAAGCTTAAAGCTAGGAACATTCGAGTTCAAATTCTGTCTTAGATACTTTCTACCTATGTAAACCTGTGCAGGTTTATTCAGGTTTTCCCCCTTTTTTTACTTTTCTTTTAAAAAACACATTATACATTTCAAAGCACTCAATTTATGTTTTCTCCATTGAATAATGAGGTAGGTAAGACTGATATTATTATCCCGATTTTACAAATATAGCAGATGGTGCACTGAAAGTTTTCATGATTTGAACAAGGTCATACAGTGAGTTAATACTCTTTCTCTTACATTATAATGATACCTGACTTTCAAAATCTAGATTCTCACATACTAATAAGCGGCATATTCTTCAATTATATTGCTACCAGAGCAATATACCAGAGTATATTGCTACAATTAAAAATAGCACTGAAAACCATGCATTCTTATAAGCAATTATTACTATTTTCTTCTGATCCCATCCTTACATTTCTTAGTGATTTCAATCTTGGCAGAATCTCACACATTTGATCCAGTCAAATGCAGTTTGCTCTTCAGCAAGGATGTAGGAGCTATTTCCAGTTCAACCAAAGAACAAGTCAATAGCAATTTGGCCACAACTGTACTTTCAGCTGCTTCTAGTGTTTTCTCTAGACTCAAGTAGTTTTGAAAAGGTGGGTGGGACATCTTGTGACTTTTGATTGCTCAAAAAATATAAAAAGTCAGGCCTCCTGGGGCTTGGCTATCACTAATGAAATCATAATGTAATGATGATATTCTTAAATTCTGAGATGACATTTTAGCCCTCTAGTAATGGTTCACCAGGCTTCCACATTCAAAGCAATTTTCGTTCCTTGCTCTTTTTTGGTGTGATTCATGGCAGCCCACAGTTTCAACTGGCTTCAGAGAAGATAGCTGAGCAGAAGAATCCAGCTCAGTTGAGCTGAAATTGCTGACAGGCAGCTCATTGATTTCTCGTAGGTATATAACCCATCTTCTTAACTTCTTGTTTATCTCAAAGAATTCTTTCTTCTCTACTCCTCTTCATGGTTGTGACTACGTAGCAATCTCTCTTTCTCTCTTCCTCTCTTCCTCTCTTTTTCCTTCCTTCTCTCCCTCCCTTTCCATCTCTCTCTCTCTCTCTCTCTCTCTCTCTCTCTCTCTCTCTCTCTTTCTCTCTCTCTCTCTCTTCCTCTTTTGCTCTCTCATTCTTCATATCTCTCTGTCTCTGTCTCTTTGAGTTTCTCTCTTTTTCTCTTTCTGTTCTCCTCATCATGTTAATTTCCACTCTTGATCTCATATCATTTATTTCATTTGTATCAATATGGCTGTTTGATTTTTCTCTCTTTATTCCAAAGTGAATCTTGGATCAGGCTGTCAAGGATCTCAAATATCACCTGTCCAACCTCATCATCATGCAAATAAGGATATTGAACCCCAGAGAAATTAAATGAATTGACCAAAGTTATATATGTAATAATTATAGATTTAACCATCAAATCCATATTCTCAAACTCAGTACTCTTTCAATTAAGATTCAAATTTTTCAATTAAGTTGCATTTTAACTTTTTAACTAAGTTTTTTGTAATTTCCTAGCTTCCTTTCTTGCACTGGGTCTTGAAGCTTCTCTCCCTAGCCACTTCTGCCTGTCCCCTTTTCCAAATCTACTAACCACCCTTTTTCCTATTAACTCTCACTGAATAATTTGACCTTTGCTAGATGTGCATGAACATGATCTTGTTCAGAAAGGCATGATACACCTTCCACCTCAGACTTCTCCCCTCCTGTAGAAACTCTAGCATATCTTGCCCTGCACTTTAATTACATTGTTAGCCCCTCTTGAGATATGTTCTATTCAAACTCATTAATTTAAGCCAAGAATATTCTTTTAATAGACTGCAAAAGAAGAAGAAAACAGGTGCTTTGCTGCAATTTGGAGGGAGCTCTCAAGTCCCCAATTTGTTCCCTCTACATAAAGAAATGCCCACAAAGAAATTAACATAGCATAAAGAAAGAATGATGAAAGGGATGTTATAGAATATAAAATTTCTCTCTGTACTCCTTTCCCCCATTTCTTTTCTTTCAGGACCCTGAGAGTCAGTTTGGTTGAACAGGGGTTCTCTCCCCTGATGCTGAAAATGAAAGAATTGGTGCATGATCTGGTGATAAACAAAAACAGCAGACAGTAATCAGGGGAATGAGGAATAGCATTACAGGTGCAGATGATTACTGGGCTAGAAGATTTTAAATGCTTAATGCTTCATTCTTGTGTATTCTGTCAATGTGAAAAGCATGACACTTGCAGGACCCAGGACATTTTCAAGGTCTTTGCATTCATTAAAATTTTATATAGTGTTTTACCCCTTTCTACTTCTTTTATTTCACTCAGCATTCTAAGCTGGAAGTAACTATATTTATATATTGTTCAATGAAGTAAAATTTGATGAAATAAAGTGCTTATATTCTATTAGGATATCTTAATCCTAAACATGAAGCAATTTCATTCCACAATCAAGCCATTTCCCACCCCTGCAAAACCTTTATATCATCCCATCACTATTGCAATGAAAAGTAACTTTTCAGTATTTTTATTTTAGTTTAGTTTTAGTTTCAGAAAAAGAAGTCATGAAGTCCTTAGTTTAGATATGGAATAGTATAGGAAATTGGAACTGGTAATTGTTCCAGAATGCTGTGATAAGATCCCTGTGTCTAATTCCATATTTTAACATGAGGGCATCATGTTGGCTATGAGGACCATATTATAGAAATCTTGTTCTTAAATTTCTAAATTATTTTAAAAACACTTTTATTTCCACACTTCAAGGAAATAGGTTGCCATTATATAGTTCCTCTCATATCCTTGGGCAGTTTAACTTCTATTCTCCAAGTATTAGTATATGATTTCTTGAGGTATCATGGATAAATTAAAATTGTCTCCTGAATGACATCTTTTTGGTGATGAATCTTTCCCCATTTAATAAGGCAACATATAGTTCATTTAAAGCCTGTTGTGTATATATATATATATATATATATATATATATATATAAACCAATATATATCTTATTCCAATTATTATATATATTACATATATGTTATATATAATATATATATATATATATATTATATATACCAATTCCAAGTTAGTAGGAATCATCAGAGCCATTTTCAATGAACAAAAAATTTCAAAATTTGAAGTCAGTATTATATTACAAGGATATGTTGGCATTTGAATAGAACTATTGTGATTAGTTTGTTTGTTTTGTAAATGTTTTAAATGGAAGTATAATACATATGTATTATATGTACATATGCACATAATACATATGGAGGTACATTCCATACTCAAAAAAAAATTGATTCTAGGCCTCCTGATGATTCCTTCTCACAGATGATGAATAAGTTTTTTTCTGTCTTATGGGGAGTGAGGGAAATATTACTGTCTGGTTTTCACAACTGCTGCTATGGAACTACTTCTGCTTCACTTTTTCTTGTGCAAAATCACTCTCTTAGGCATGTGAAAAAGTGTATCCATCTAATTGGAATAATAGAATATCTGATTTTATTTGGTGACAGAAAAGTGGCATAAGAAAAAGGGTACTTTTCTATGTCTCTATCTCCTTTGAGAAAAGCCTTTCCAACATAGCATATCTCCCAATATGTCTATATCTATACTGAATATTTTAACATTTCGGTTGTATTGCCTTGTTTCACAGGAAAGTGAACTAAGAGAAACTGCACATTAAAATAATTTTAAAATTCTAAAAAAAAAAAAGTGTAATCTTAGGGTATTTTTTTTTAACCAGACCCTGACTAGTGATATTATAAAGAACAATAATGGCTAATCTCTTCCTGTTATACCTCAGTATGAGTGTTTTTTTCAGAAAAAAAAAAGATAGCGGTTTGGTCAAGGAATAGACCACTTAAAGCTAAATAGAGACAGGATAAAAATTAAAAAACAGGTTTTAGTATTCAGATGGAAAATCAAAAGATTAGAACATATAGAAAGTATAAGCCTAAGAAAAAGAAAACATAAAAGGACATACACAGATCTTTATTTTTTATTGTTGTTGAGTCATTTCAGTTATATCTGACTCTTTGTGGTCCCTTACAGAGATTTTCTTTTCAAAGATACTGGAGTGATTTGCCCTTTCTTTAACTAATTGTGCAAATGAAAAACTGAGTTAAATAGAGTTAAATGATTTGCTATTTCCTTCTTCAGCTCATTTTACAGAGGAGAAACTGAGGCAAACACAGTTAAATGACTTGCTCAAGTTCAAACAGTTAAATGTCTGAGGCTGGATTTGAATTCACAAAGATGAATCTCTCTGGTTCCAAGCTCTATCCATTGCTCTATCTAATACCCATTATACCTAAAGCTGTTCAGTTCAGTTGTTCAGTTTGGGGATACAGATATACCTAAGCCACAATTTGCCTATATACAGCTTATAATTCATTCCCTTTTGGGGGATTTTAATCAGGAGCAGTTTGAGTGACCTTTCTAATGATAGAAGGACTATTGCACCTAGGCAAGAATAATATTTTGCTTAGAGGAGCCTTCCTGTTGGCTCACAAATTAGTCCATATAGGTCACTGCTTATTTCATCTAAACATAATGATAGTGAATGGGGCAATGGGGATGAATCGTTAATGCATGTGTTGATATTCATTGTTAGCTTCTGGCCATGATAATTCAGTGTTTGTTTTTTTTTTTTTTTTAATTTTATGATGATAAAGTTCTTCTAATGCAGATTAGTTTAGATAACAAGAACACAGAGATAGTTCACAAGAGGAGAAAGAAGGACAGATCCTAGCAGAGAAAGTCTCAATGTTTGACCTCCATGCCCACAGTGGACTAAAAGAGACAGAGACAGTACCTAAGAAAACCCAAGAGTGGACTAGTGCCAAGGTAGCATTAGAT
This sequence comes from Sarcophilus harrisii, assembly GCF_902635505.1. Classification (NCBI taxonomy): domain Eukaryota; kingdom Metazoa; phylum Chordata; class Mammalia; order Dasyuromorphia; family Dasyuridae; genus Sarcophilus; species Sarcophilus harrisii. Next base: position 371,651,434 of record NC_045426.1, on the reverse strand, counting down.
ATTGAAGGGATGCCACTAAACAGAACAAGATTATCTGATTAGTCAATGCTAGCAACAGTGAAATACTGTGAGTAATTTGTTAAAACTATTTCTTTCTCACTGAGACTTGAATTTTGACTTGCCAGCTGACTGAGTTAATAGTAATGATTAAACAACTAAGTTTTGATTTGGTTATTGTATAATGCATTCTTTGATTCTCTTGTGTTTATCATGGCTTTCTTAAAGTACAAACACATTGCCCACCTTATACCTGGTTTATTCTGAGTGTCTTTTTGCTTTATCCTTTATTGAGCAAGCTTGGATAAAAATAAAAAATAGATTTTTACTTTATTTTTGGCACTAAAATTATCTGACTTTGCAAGTGATGTCAATGAAAGTGAAAATAGGCATCCAGTTACCCAAAGATAAGTCATACTCCCTTAACAATGATCCCTTATATGTACCTATATAACTAGGATTTTTTAAAAACAGAGAGAAGGGAATATTATGAGTCTATGAGTACCAGTGGATGCCTGTAATAGCTATTAACAAGGTTAATTTACAAAGTTCTTTTAACAAGGTTATACTACAGAAAGGATTCAACATGATCAAACTATACTTGTTAGTAACTTCATTGGCTTTTGATTGTTCTGAATAGCCCTAAATAAGTTTACAAAAAAAGAATGGGAATTTTTCTCCTAGAATATGATGAAAGTGATTGCATTCACTATGGATACAGGTTTAACCAAACAGGATTCTAAGCTTTAGAGCTTACCTTATCACAGTGAAATAGATTTGGTTATGCAAACATTCCTGGAATGAAAAGCCAGTAAAAAGCATACATGAGCTCAATTCTGATATGAATAGTTTTACATTATTTAGTGGAATTTTTATTTTATTTTACTTTATAATAAGTTCCAGAAATTTGGAAATGTTAATAGAAAACTTCAGAAATTTACTGAATTTCCCTTTGGCAAAGTTTTCTCAGCATAAAATGAAGTGAATACAACAGTAGAAGATAGGTAAGAGGTAAGAGGAATTTGGGTGTGCTTTAGTCACAAAAGCCTTCTTTTCCTCCAGCTATCTAGGCAATTTCAAGGTTTTGAGGGTTCCTTATTTTGCCAGATACCTGAAAGAACTATCCTAAACATTAAATGTATTCATAGGAATGGATGGCAAAGCCTGGTTGTGGAGACACATATAATAAGTGCAACTTTATTGACTTTAGATGTTAGAATTCTAGAAAAGAGTAAACAATAGAAAGTGTAATGTTCTTGTTAAAATATAATGTTCTCTGGGAGCAGGTTTCTTTGGGGCTTCTGGGAACAGCTTTCCTTTCAGTTCAGTGTAATCACCCCAAATGCAGCCAGGAGTTAAAGTCCAGACCCTTTATTTTCTCTTTCCAAGTATTGTCTCCTTCCTTGGGCCCGGTTAGCTTTCTTAGAGGCCTATCTCTCTCCTTGGTTCCCAGAGCTCTTGCCTCTAGTCCTTTGCCTCTGACAGCTTCAGCCTCTCCTCCTCCAAATGTCTCCAGCCAGAACAAAGGTGAAAGTTGGAATGAATCTGATTCTGCCTCCGAGAGTGGCCTTGTGGGCTTCTGTGTCTGGCCCTGAGAGCTTCTTGCTTATATGCTGCGCACTGAGTATATACTCCAATCATTACATCACTAGGAAACCATTATTTGTTGTAGGATCAAATCAGTGCTAAATTAGATTTAACCATTGTCTCCTCAATTCCTCTTAGTACCTTGTTTCAAGTTCTGGCCCATAACATCTCCTTGCAGGATCAGATCAATCATACTGAACCATGCTAAGTTAGATAATCATTGTCTATCAATTCCGCTGTCTTAGTACCTTATAAGAATCATAGTATCTCCTGCTTTCTTTTGATTTAGAACATAGGTGGTCATGACCTCCTTGACTTCTCAAGGAGGTGAGAACCCCTCAAAAAGGTGATCATGCCTTTCCTGACTGCTCAAAAAAGGAGTGAAAACACCAAAGGAAATGGGAAATCACATCAAATTAGCAGGTTTCTGAAGGGACTCACTCTTAAAGAAGGTATACATAAATCCATCAATATGGGAGGTAATACACATAATTACATAAATTACATAAGCACATAGTAATATAACACAGGCTAGTAGTGATGTAACAAATAATATGAATCAACATGAGGAATTATACATGTCCATAAGTCCTAGAAATAGTCCAAAAGGAATCTATTGTCCATTAGTTCATGTGTCCATGAATCCAATAATTCCTGTAAATTTTGAAGTCCTGCAATAGACTCATCAACAATTTTTCATCTCAAGGAATCCAATGATTCCTGATGGTTTTCAAGTCCTGCAACAGTCTCATCATGTATTAGGGAATCCAATGATTCCTGCAGATTTTGTTCTTAGGTCTTCTCCTTTGTTTCTAGGTTTTTCTCTTTTTCTTTCTTTCTCTAATGAAAAAGGTGAATATGGCTCATTGGTACCCATCTGATTCCTTCTCCATCTGTAGAGATACAAGCAAACCCTTTCCCCCAAGCAGTTTAACCTATCTGGTCCCTTCCATTCACCACTTTCTGGATCTCTCCACATCACCTGGTGATTATCTAAAGATAGTGGAGCTGCTCACACTGGAAACTGCCCTTCTGGTGGGTTATAAAACCTGTCTGCTGGAGCCAGTGCATCTTTATCAAAAATTAAATACAGAGAACTAAATTTGGAAGTTCTCTAGGGTACCCATGGCTCCCCCTTTCTTTTGTTTTTGGAGGAGTGTCTTAATGTCTCTGTTTCTTCTCTCTACTACTGCCTGGCTTTTAGGATTAAAAGGTATGCCAGTGGTGTGTAAAATCTGATACTGTGGACAAAAGTGTGCAAAATGGTTAGAAGTGTATGCAGGTCCATTATCTGTTTTTATTGCTTGTGGCACACCCATAATTGCAAATGCTTGGATAAGGAATTCAGTGACCACTGGGGCTGTCTCTTTTGCTGTTGGTATTACAAAAGTGAATACTGAAAAGGTATTTACTACAACATGGATAAAAGACAGACGACCAAAATATTTATAATGGGTCACATCCATTTGCCAGATTTCATTGGTCTCAAACTATGAGATTCTTCTCTGGAGGGAGCATAGGAGCGTGGAAAGGAAGGCAAGCTGTACAGCTTTTTACTATGCTCCTAGCTTCCTCTCTTGTTATCTTAAATTGTAAACGTAAAACTTGAGCATCCTGATAACATTTAGAATGAGATTCTTGGGCTGCCTGAAATAAAGGAGTATTGCCTAACATAGTTAAAAGGCTATCTGGCTTTGAATTTCCATCAAAAATAGGACCTGGAAGTCCACTATGTGAGTGGACATGTAAGATATAAATCTTATCTGGGTGCTTTCTCACTTGCTCTTGAAGTTCCTTAAAGAGCTGATAAATATTATAAGCTGCAAATTTTATTTGGGCTGTGGAAATTCTTTGTACCACATCTACTGAATAGGCCGAATCAGATATTACATTTATATCTCTTGAATAATAAGTAAGAGCTAGCATGATTGCATATAATTCATTCTGCTGATTGGACTGAAAAGGAGCTCTGACTACTCTATGGTTAAATCATGAAAGTATACAACACAAATATTTTGTTTGAATGTGTCTGTAAAGATAGTTGGTCCTTTAAGAGGAACATTAGAAACCTTTTCTTCAAAAATCCATTGTCAATTATGTAACGACCGAGTTATCTTTAATGGAGACCCATGTGTAAAATTTGGAGCCTGGCCAATAAAATTTGCCACTCTGGGATGATTTTGCAGCAAACATTAATTTGTGCGTTAGTATAAAATGTGTATACTGTCAGGTCTTATCCCAGATAATTGCACTGCTTCCTTAATAGCCTTTAATAAAATTCTAGCCACAAGCACTGAGTAAGGAGTAAGGCTTTGTTCTGGTTGTGCTGAGAGGTTCACCCACTCTATTATAGTCTCCTTGCTGAAGAACTGCTGTGGGTGCCTCTTTTGTAGCAAAGATGGATATTTCCAAGAGTTTTTGAGTGATTCAACCACATTGGATAAAGCCAGTTCAACTTCTCTCAGAGCCTCTTGTGTTTCTTTTGTAAGCTGACATGGTGAGTTTAAAGCAGTGTCTCCCCTTAAAATGTCATATAGACGTTGCAATTGATTGGTAGTTAAGCCTAACACTGGACACATCCATTGAATATCTCCTATTAATTTTTGGAAATCATTTAAGGTGTCCAACTTCTCTGTTCTTAAAGAAAGCTTTTGTACTGTAAGTGCCTTAGAATATGCTTCATATCTTAAATATTGAAAAGGAGCATGCCTTTGAATTTTTTCTGGAGCTATATGCAATTTGTAGTTTCTTAGTGTTTCTGTGGTCTTTTGTAGACATGCTTCTAACATTTGTCCCTCGGGTGCACACTCCAAAATATCATCCATTATAATGTAACAATATTACTTTTGGAAATGCTTTTCTTACTGGAGTAAGAGCAGCAGCAACATACATTTGGCACATAGTAGGACTGTTTTTCATTCCCTGTGGCAAAACTGTCCATTCATATCTTTTATAAGGCTCAACTAAGTTAATGCTAGGCATTGAAAAAACAAATCTTTTCATATCCTCCTTATCTAGAGGGATAGAATAGAAACAATCCTTAATGTCTATAACCCAAAGAGGCTATTATCTATGCAACTGAGTAGGAGATGGAAGTCCAGGCTGAAGAGTTCTTCAGCAAGCAATAATAGAGTGGGTGAACCTCCCAACACAACCAGAACAAAGCCTTACTCCTTACTCAGTGCTTGTGGCTAGTCCAGATACTCTTCTTAAATCAGTCAACATCCTCCATTTTCCAGATTTCTTTTTTAACAACAAATACTGGGGAATTCCAAGGACTTAGAGAAAGTTGTAAGTGTCCTTGGTCAAGTTGCTCTTGCACCATCTCTACTAAGGCCTGAATTTTATCGCTTGTTAAGGGTAAGTTCTACCCACACTGGTGTATCAGTTTTCTACTGAATAGGAACTGGTGAGAGTACAGGCAGGACTTCAACAACCAGCCCTATCAATTCGACTGTCTTAGTACCTTGTAAGAATCATAAGAAAGGGCCAAATTTCACCATTCAGTTAGGAAATAATTGCTGTAATCTTTCACTAGGGGAAGTGATAAGCATTTTCAGGCAAGGCAAAGATGAGAAGTAAGGCAATGAATTTGAATAATTTAATCTGACTCTCTCATAATTTAGGAGAAAGTCATTTGGGGAACCAAATCACCCTTAGTATTTTGATTTTTGCAGAAATGTGCGTCCACCTTATTTATACTTGCTTCTCATTTTTCAATCTTTCAGGGATACAGAGGTGTCTTTTATATAGCTATTTAAGATTTCAAAAGTGTTTTAAAAATAGTATCTCAACTCCCCACTCCCACAATAACAACAGCAACAAATAAAGCCATGAGGTAGGTGCTATTATGATCTCTATTTCACAAATGAAGAAACTGAGACAGACAATGATTAAATGACTTGCTCAGGTTGACACAACTAATAAACCATTTTTCTGATTCCACCACACCAACTTACTGCCTTCTGATGTACTTATATGTAGAGAGATAGTAACATAATTGATGAAAATAGATCTTTTTTTTTTTTATCCACATCTATGAATACATTTAATATTATAGGACAGCTACTTCAGGTATCTGTCAGAGTTATAGCAAGGGTAATATTATAACTTGAATTCACTAAAGAAAGCATTTTTAATGAGACCCCTTCTTTAGGTTAATTTCAAAGATTGAAAAAATGATAACCCAAAGAAGAATTCAGTTAATTTAGCTTGCATAGATGGTATAACCAGACAATGTCCCTGCCAGATTATAGTTATCCTAATGGGCAAGTGCTGCTAATTAAAATGACCAGGTAATTGCCACATTTTTGGTTTATGTAGATGAGAATGAAGTCTCTAGGAAGAATTGAATGCTAAGGATATTTTTTTCCTGCAGTTATTCTCTCTCAAGAGTATTCTCCTAGGAACTAAGAGGCATAGTCTTTGCATCACTGAAGATAAATGGGCCAATGTTCTAGCAATTGTATTTTGGTCACAATACATTGGTCAGCTCCTAATATGATAGTTCTCTTCCTGGCCTCTCCTAGTCCAGCAACCTCAGCAAACACATGGAATACTTCTGCAAGAAAAGCATATTGTTAAACAACTAGTAAGTTCAAATTCCAGCTCTTTGGATGCAAGGGGAAAGAATCATAAAGTTATAGTGAAATTATGACCTGGTTGACTAGGAGGAGCTTCATCAGTTTTCTTTAAAATTATTTTAGGCAAAGTATTCAAGGAGAATCCCTTTAAAAGCGAGTTACAGGTAATCCTTGACAGGTTCAGTCCAATGTGTGTGTGTGTGTGTGTGTGTGTATACATATACATATAAATATACATATATATATGTTTGTGTGTATGCATACAAATGCACAGTACTATATTGTATATGTACATATATACCATTATATACATACATGCATATATACATATAAATTTACACATACGTATTCTTAAACTGTTAGAATTAGGAACAAAACTTGGATCATGCCATTAAGAGAGCCATATATTTGTATTTGTACATATGTGGATGTATGTATCTTGGAGTTTTGTTTTTATTATAGCATCGATCCGGAAAAAACAAAAACAAAAACAAAAAAACAAACAACAACAATAACAACAACAACAAAAAAATCTTGGGGGATGTCAATAAGCATTTTAAAAATTATTTCCTACGAGACTGGCCTATGTTCTTCTGAAGGCAGCTTGGGGCATTGCTTCTAACTTTCTGTAATTTAGTTTTTTCATTTGTAAAATAGGGTTGGTTGCTAATTTGACTTGTCTTTTGATTAAAAATCTGAGATTCTGGAAGAGTCACAAAATCTTAGGGCTAGAAGAAACCATGCATAAGTATACCATTCTCTTCTAAAATAGGCATAATTGAGGTTCACCCAATTTAACCTTGTTCTCTAGTGACATTTTAACTCAGAAAACTCTAATTGTTAGGAAGATTTTTACTTCCAAAAAGCCAAAGTTTTTCTATTCCTATGCAAATACTATTTATTTTTCCTATTTTTGTCACCTAGGGACCACAAGAAAATTCATAATCTCTCTCCTAAAAAAAACTAAGCATCCATCCATCCTTGATTCAGGAAGCTCTGAATTCAAATGTGATATTAGACACATATTAGCTATATAATACTGGGAAAGTCACATAATTTCAATTGCTTCAATGAAATAAAAGACCTCAGTTCAGAACTTTCTTTAGAAATTATGTGAATCAACATTACTTTTACTATCTATATCATCTTGTTTGCTGACTTGGGGAGGGGAGGAAGAGATAGAAGGAGAAAAATTTAGAACTCACAATTTTAGAAAACTCAATATTGAAAATTATCTTTACATGTAATTGAAAACAATAAAATAATATTAAGTGAAAAATATTTAAACAAATAAACAAAAAAGAAATTGTGTCCCTATTCTGGACAAATCACTTATGTTTCCTCAGCCTCAGTTTTCTTATTGACAAAATGGGGAAAGCTAGCATTTTTCTTGTAAGGATGCTGTAAAATTAAGTGAAGTAATACATATAAAAGATTTTACAAACCTTCATGCTCATATTTTTAAATAAATGTGAACCACTATCATCTCCTATCATCTGGTTAGAAATTGCCAATTTACTAGGTTAATGCTTTTTGACACAAAATAAAATGTAAACAAAGTCAAAGTAATTGTTCTTCCCACACTTAACCCTCAATCTTTCCTTTGTTATTAACATATAGCAACAGCAAAACACTCATAGATCTAATGCTATATTTTCACCATTGAAAAGCTTTCTTTCTCCTACAGATCTATTACTATTAAGGTAATCTGACCAGGATAGGTACAATGATCTATCACTTCTCATGTTCTGAACTTTATGTCTCTCTTGATTTTACCTAAGATTAAGCTGATAATTATTTAGTATTGACTTGTGTTGAGGTCATTTTTAACCTTCCCCTCCCCACCAAGGAGCTTTTATTTGTTACTATTGAATTGTTATTGTTACTTTTGTAATTGAATTGTATTGTTACTATTGAATTTCATCTAATTAAATTCAATCCAACATTCTAGGCTGTTGATATGTTTATGAATTCTGTTTTCAATGAGTTTTATTATTCTGACATTTGTGCTGTCTGCAAATTTGGCAAGCATTTCACCTTTGTCTTCTTCTAATTCATTGATATAGGAAATGTTTTAACATCACACTATCCAAAAAAAAAAAGAAGCCTGACAATTACAGACCTCATTCAATTTGACATAAATTACTAAAGTAACTCTTTTGGGGTCCAGTCTTGAGCCAGTTAAAATACCCATAACAATTATATTATGTAATCAACATTTCTAGTCTTATTTTCCTCACAAGAATAGCATGAGCATTTTCCCTAAGATATGATGTTGAAATAGCTTTTTTTTATCAGTTTATAAAATTCATCAAAACTCTTAATTTTTTTAACATTTATATTATCTTGACCTATTAATTGAACAAATCTATCAAAAAATGAGGTTAATTTGGCATGAGCCATTCTTTTTTAATGCATTGCTATATTTACTTTTTACAATAGTTTTTTATTTTTCAAAATATATGCAAAGATATTTTTCAACATTCACCCTTACAGAACCTGTGGTGAATCATTCTTAATGAAACCCTTCTGGCTTTTAGTGGTCACAACTTCCAAAATGTTCACAAATCATCACTTAAAATATATTCTAAATTGCCCCTTCCCAGTCCTCAGAAATGGAACCAAAAATAATCTCACAGTTATATGATATACAGGCTTAACCTCCTCCTTCATTAAAAATAAACAATAACAACAAAACAATAACTGGCTTAGCATTAGCTCTTTTCTACTGCCCCAGTGTTTTTTCCATAGTTCCCAATAATTTAGAGATCTGCAACAGTGACTCAGTACCCAAATCCAACAATTCTTTTGTATCCAGTAATCCAATTTGCCTTGGTCTGGTGACTTGAAATCATTGTACAGCAGAGTGTTCTCTTATACTGTCTTCACTTATTTTCATTTATTCCTCCGTGAAACCTAGTCAGTGAGATTCTATTCTTTTGGGACATGGGATTGTCCCAGTTGGATGGAAGAATAGGAAATTCAGTCAAAGCAAAATTGATTTATCTTGAAACACTACAGTCAATTAAAGCAAAACACTTTTCTATAGTAAATGGTTCCTATAGTTACTTGAGGTTAGGGAAAATATATATTGAGTAGAAAGATGAGACAAAACCTGAATAAATCAGTGTTTTAAAAATGCCAGTGTAAAATATATCAACTGAATTAAAGTTGCTTCTTTTCTTCTCCCTACCTGCTCTCTTTCCTCCCTTTATTGGTCCTCAAACTACAGTCCGAGGGCCAGATGCAACAACTGAGGACGATTATCCCCCTCACCCAGGGCTATGAAGTTTCTTTATTTAAATGCCCACAAAACAAAGTTTTTGTTTTTACTATAGTCCGGCCCTTCAACAATCTAAGGGACAGTGAACTGGCTCCCTCTTTAAAAAGTTTGAGGACCCCTGGCAGTGTAAAGCTTGTCTTGAAGACATAGAAGCCAGCACTCAAAGGGTAAGGAATGTACAACTTCTGATCTATAGAAATGTGCAGCCTCTTTCCCAAGAGTAATCTGAATTGCACCAATTATACTTCAGTATCATGAATTCATAATATTTCTCTCTTAAGTGTTCAATTGCTATATTGTAGTCCATTATAACACTCAATATAGTTTCAGTTTCATTGATCAGCAAGAACTAGGGATGCTTACTTCCTACACTGTCTTACCTCTCACTTACTCCCAAGTGCTTCAAATGGAGATTTATAGGAAAGGCTCTTAACTATTCAGAGTTCTTCACCTAAAGGCCTGGAGTAAAACTCAATGCACAGCCTCTACTTCATACCTTTTGAACACTTCCACTAACTCATTAATGATCAACAACATACTGACTCTCAGTCTTAATACTTGGTTTAATTAAAAAAAATCATTCTCTCAACTTTTACAGTGGTGTGAGTACTGGCATGGAATCAGAAGATTTGAATTCAAATGTTATCTCTTCCACTTGCTACCTAAGTGACCTTATAAAAATCAATTAGCACCCCTGAAGCTTAATTTCCTTGTTTATAAAATAAGGGCTTTTAGGATGCCATCTAGTCCTAAATCTTTTCCGCCTTTACCTTGCTCAGACAGGTCCAAGGAAAATTATGCTCAAAAAATTATACCCAAGCCTATCATTCTGTGCCTTCATAATGTACAATAAAACATTTTATTTTTCAATAAAATGATTTACAGATACTCGTTTTAAAAAGTGTCATAAAGTACTGGGTTTTTTTTTTTTTTTTTACTTGTACTGAAATTCTAATATATCCATTTTAATGTTAGAGAGAAAGATAAGGGATCTGGACTCCATAATAACTTAACTCTGGCTTACCATCCCATCTATAAATAGAAGAGTGTACTCTATATGTATGTATGTATATGTATATGTATACACATATACATGTACATTTGTCAGCTTTCATTAGGGACTGTGTACTTAGGCAGATGAACTCTGAGCAATATTGAAAAGCAGACCCAGTTTTCCATTGGTGTCCCCATTTATCCTTTATTTACCTCACTCCTCTCTACTAGCAATTACTAACTTTTTCACTTGTCTTGAATCCTTTGCCCCTTTTCCAGATACTTAGTTTTCTCAAGTTACATCAGAGTGCTATATCAAGCATTGGATTTGGAATCCAGAGACTTAGTTTTTATTTGTATCCTTGTTAAAATTGTCCTTATTACCAGCAAAGAGGTCATGTCTCTTTGAGAACATTTTGGCACAAGGCCTCAACTTCTTATTTGTAGAATCTGTCCATCATAAAATTATTGCAAGTGTTACGTTAAATAATATGTATAAAAGCTCTTTGAAATCTATAAAGCATTATGCAAATGTAAGGCTCAATTAGATTTCTATCTCCTTATTATTATTGGATAAAAGTGATATCACCATGAAAGTTACATTAAGATCAATTTCCTGACCTATTCCTCCTTATTCTGCTGTTGCTTTAATTTCAAAATTGAATCACTATAGACGTTGTATGGAAAGAATTAAGCCATTTCTATCTGCATATCTCAGAAACTTATTTCCCCATTCTCACCTTAACCATTTTCCTTCCAGCCATCTATCACATACACTCACCCACTCCTCCTATCTTCTCTTTATGAGATAAATGCAACCAAATTGCCACTACAATTGTCACCAGAAACACACACATATACACACACATATAGTTTTTTTTATTAAAGCGTTTTTATTTTCAAAACATATGCATGCATAACTTTTCAACATCGACCCTTGCAAAAACCTTATGTTCCAAATTTTCCCCGCTCTTCCCTTCTACACCCTTTCCTTAATGACAAGTGGTCCAATATATGTTAAAATATATGTTAAATCCAATATATGTTGAATAAGAAATGCCTTCTTATTAGTAAATTCATTTCAAATCATTTCAAGAACGTGACTTTCCGTGGGAACTTAGCCTTTCTTTAACCCTATGAGACTGGGAATATGCCACATGTGTTCAGCTTCACCTCTACAATCCCAGGAACTAGCCACTCCTTGGGACATAATAGATGCCAGTGAGGATTGGACCCCTCCCTGACATCTACATTTATCAAGTCATATCTTGGAAGCCCATCTGGCATTTCCTTCTCCTATATTAACTTTCTATGGGTAAGCAAGTTAGCTCTGTGCTTTCTTTGTTTTAAAGTCCTTTAAATTCAGTCTGGTTTTAATCCTCATTGGGCTTCACCCATGGGGAGACCATAGCCTGGGTTAACACTTTTCCCGATCGAGCTGCAATGGGCCCCCAGCTGTGCTCCTAGATCGGTGATGTATATTACCTCTCTCTCTCTCCTATTTTAATCATTGCTTTCCTTATTCTTTGTCTTTTATGTATTATTTACTGTATTGGTTGTTATTGTAGGCAATCTATTCCATGTATTGTATAATTAAACTTTACGTTCACTTTAAATGAGTTATAATTTTATTTTCATTCTGAGTTAAAAAAAAGGTTATCCATAGGAGCATTCTGAACCTATTCTTAAATTAACAGAACATATGTATACATATTTGTATAATTATCATGCTGCACAAGAAAAATCAGATCAAAAAGAAAAAAAAATTCAAGCAAACAACAACAAAAAAAGTGAAAATACTATGTTGTGATCCTCATTTAGTTCTCTCACTGCCTTCTGTCTGGATGTAGATGGCTCTCTCCATCCCAAGATCATTGGAACTGGCCTAAATCACCTTATTGTTGAAAAGAGCCACGTCTATCAGAAGTGATCATCATATAATCTTGCTGTTGTTGTATATAATGATCTCCTGGTTCCGCTCATTTCACTTAGCCTCAGTTCCTGAAAGTTTCTCCAGACTTCTCTGAAACCATTCTGCTGATTGTTTCTTCTAAAACAGTAATATTTCATAACATTCACATACCACAATTTATTCAGCCATTCTCCAATTGATCCACTCAGTTTCCAATTTCTAGGCACTACAAAAAGGGCTGCCACAAACATTTTTGTGCATGTGGGTCCTTTTCCCTCCTGTAAGATCTCTTTGGAATATAATCCCGTAGTAACACTGCTGGATCAAAGAGTATGCAGAGTTTTATAGTTCTTTGAGCGTAGTTCCAAATTGCTCTCCAGAATGGTAGTCCACAGTTCCACCAACAATGTATTAATGTCCCAGTTTTTCCATATCCCCTCCAACATTCATCATTATCTTTTACCAGGAGAGATCTATTAATGGATTTCTCCAGAACCTCTCTAATAGACACTTCTGATTCTTGACTTTATCTACCATGCCAGATGAAGAAAAATCTTCACCTTGGATGTTTACTTCATCCTTGGAATTCTCACACTGAAAATGCCTGCTGCTCCTATGATCTCTTCCACTGATTTTCTGATTCCTCCAAGAACATTTCTTATAAAAAGCATGGCCAAGCCAGTCATGTCTTTGTTCCTCTCCAGGCTGTTCTCCCAACTCTCTGAACTTTACTTAAAAGCCCATTTCCCATATACTATGCCACTGAGCTGCCCCCAAACAGAAATATATATTGCCATACAATTTGTGCAAACATCCTTGATCTGCACAGTATTCAAATTTATCACCATCATCCTCCACGATAATCCTAACAACAAGCATTTATTAAGTACCTACTATGTTAGTAGTACTGTGTAAGTGCCAGGAATACAAAGAAAGACAAAAAGCAGTCCTTGCCTTCAACTCACATTCAAATATTCGAACAAGTATACATACATACATATATATATATATATATATATATATATATATATAAACATATATATACACATAAACATACATTATATATGCATATGCATACATTCCCATATCCATATATAAATATACAGTACAAATTGGAGGTAAACTCAAATAAACTATGTGTTATCACACACACACACACACACACACACACGCACAATTTTTAGAGGGTTGAGAGGCAATGTACAGATACATTGAAAAGTGAACTAGATCAGAATATCTTGAGTCACATGCTGGGTCCATTGTTAAACAGCTACATGTTCTTGAACTAAGTCATTATACCTCTTTCTTTTTTAGTTTCCTCATTAGTAAAATAGACAGATGATAGCTTTGTTTGCAGAAGCCATCTTTAATTGCCAAGAAAAGTTGTCAAAGTTGCAGGTTGGCTCATACCTAACCTGAGCAAAATTAAGTGGATGGAAAAGTGACAGGTATTGTCAGAATGAGAGAATGAGAGAAACACAATGGTGGGAGCTAGTGGCCATGAGTAAAAGCTGTTTTGAAGAAAGTGAATTACTCATTTTGAAGTGTTATATGGATGTGAACTAGTGAACAAAGAATGAACCATTAGTTTTCTTGATTAAACAAAAATGAAGCTGACCATCTATAAGTATTGACAAGAATTATATAGATCTACTGCCAATTAATTTTTTTCTTTATTGTTTGTATGTCTCACTCCTTTCTCCCTTCTGTCTTTGAGCCAGGGCCTTCTCCAGTATTTTGCATGCCATCTCCTGATCTGTTTCACTTTGAACTACAACATTCTATCTCCTGTCTCAAATACACAAGGTCATAACTTTATTTAACAATGCCTGCTGTGAGGTGGGCCTATTGAACCTCACGGGACACAGTATAGTCACTTGACCCTCAAATGCTCCAACCTCCCAATTCCTCAGTTTTCTTAATTCCCATGAGTGATTCCTCCAATCTATCTTAGCTAAACAGATAGAACATTACACCCACAGACTTGTCATCATCCACTAGTGTTCTTTTTCTGCATTCATGAAATTAGAAATACAATTATCTGATCATTATCTTTTTAAAATTCTGTCTTTCCCTTTATATTATGAACTCATCCCTGCTGTTCACACTCACTGATGTCTTTAATATCTTCACTGTTGAAGTCTTTGCTATGTTATCACCCCATGCACTGGCTTCTTTCCTTTCCTATCTCCATTTTTGAATGAATTCAACTATACACTATTCTCTATATTCGAATTCCTTGTTCCTTTTTCCTGTCACCAATAGTTTCTCATAGATTACTCTTACAATATGGCACCTTTGCTTCTACTCATGTGCTGCTGTATGAAATTTTTAAAAAATCAGAAGGTAATGATGATGAGGTCTGCTATAAATTTATTTTTAAATGATATCAACTTGATCCTCTATACAGCAAGGGAATTTTTGTAGTCTACCAAAATTGATTTGCTATTCTCCTTACCATAATAGCAATTTTAATCCTAACCTCATTATCTATTTCTAAGCATTTCATAAATCTACTCTCTCCCTCAATTCCTTCAGCTAAGATAATACTTCATTAAAGAAAAATTCAGACCTTTTCCAAGAATTTTTTCTCCCTTATCCCATAATTAGTGTGTTTCTCCCCATTATCTTATACTTCACTCTTTCCTCACAAGAGGAAGTAAATGTTCTTGTTAAAGATTCCAAAAGGAACCCTTTATCTCAACTCTCCTATATTCTGCAGTTGATTTTTCTCACTATCATTCCAACTCTTTCACTAAATTTTAACTTTTGTCTACTGACTGCTGTTCTACTGCTTACAAACAACTCCATACCCACTCCCTTCCCTACAAAAACAGACAAAAACTGCTTTAAACAAATTATTCTAACTATAATCCTATATCTCTCCTCCTTTTCTCTAGGACAACTTCATAAGACAATTGTCTACCCTTGGTACCTCTATTTTCTATCCCCTGAAATTTTGATTCTGGCCTCATTATAAAATGAAATATTCTCTTTAAACTTAGCAATTGTTGATCTATTACCAGTCCAACTGGTACTTTCTTAATACTAATCCTTTCTGATCAAGTTCAATTTTTGACATGATTACATGTAATCAGCTTTATCTCCCGTATGCACTTACTTCTAGGTTTTTGTAGCAGTGCTCTTTTCTGGTTCTCCTACATGACAACTCCTTCTCAATCTCTTTGGCTGGCTCTTCTTCCAGAAGAGTATCTGAGTATCCTTTAAGGTTCTGTTATAGGTTCTTTTCTCTTCTTCCTCCATGCTATTTCTTTTGATGATCTCTTCAGCTACTGCAGGATCAATTTTATTCACATAAATGATTCCCCGGTCTATATAATAGCCCTGATCCCTCTCCTGAGTTCCAATAGCATATTACCAACTCCCTTTTGGACATTTTAAACTAGCTGTCTCAGACTCTACATATTCAAAGTAGAACTGATTTCTTTCCTGCAAAACTCACTCTTATGAATTTTCTTATTTCAGTTGAAAGCATTAATGACATCCTCCTAGTCATTTGTTTTTAACTTTAATATCATCATTGACTATTCACTAAATCCTATGTATCTGTTTCCTTGTCATACTTTTTTTTTTCTGTTTTCATATCTTAAATATATCCTTTTATCTCTACTCAGAGTGCTATGACCTTGTGTAGGCCTTCATCATTTCACACTTGCACTTTTGTAATAGACTTACAGTTAACTTCCTTTTCTCAAAGTCTCTCTCTAATAAAACCCCTTCTCCACTTAGCTAATGAAATGATTGTTTTAAAGTCTTTTCCCTCCCTTTATTAAATTACAATGACTCCTGTTATCTCAATGATCAAATATTAACTTTTCTGCATGGCTTTTAAATTCCTTTATGGACTGAACTCTTCCTACTTTTCCAGTCTTCTTATGGTTTAATTCCTTTCACATATTCTGATCCAGCAAAATCCAGCAAAATTCCTGTTCATTTCACCAGACCTTGTAACTCCCATTTCAAAATCTTTTAATTGCCTGTTCCCCATGCTTGAAATGTTCTTCTTACTTGTTTCTACCTCTTGACTTTTGTGCCTTCCATTGAGACCATACTCAAATCTCACCAGTTTCTCTAATATTATCTTCTATCTTGGATGCTCTTTTTTAAAAATATTTTTAAAAAAATATTAAAAAAATTAAAAAAATATTTTTCCCAATAGAAAATGAGATGATTGAGGTAACCATGTTATTGTCTTTAAAAATGATTTTCCATTATTTAGTA
Organism: Sarcophilus harrisii; assembly: GCF_902635505.1. Classification (NCBI taxonomy): domain Eukaryota; kingdom Metazoa; phylum Chordata; class Mammalia; order Dasyuromorphia; family Dasyuridae; genus Sarcophilus; species Sarcophilus harrisii. The sequence goes on along the minus strand of NC_045426.1, from coordinate 371,634,837 downwards.
CATTGACAGGCTCATAATGATGAGGTTTAGTTTTTGGGGTTCCCTTTTATAGGGAACCAAACGATAAGTATTTGATTTAGAGAACCAAAATGAGATTAGGGTTTCTGGTAGTCAGGGAGTTAAATGATAAAATCTAGTGGCAAGGTTGAGGTTCAGGGAACCAAATGGCTCCCCTACACCCCCTTAGGATTTGGCGCAAGGGTAGGGAGTTATGAGGAACTCCTTCTGGCGGTGCAGGAATTCTCTGTAAAGGAATTGACAAACCCCAAAACTTAGATTGATAAAAGAGGTTTATTATAGGGACTGGGAAGTAAGGTTAGAAATCCTGACAGAGAGGCATAAAGTTTCTTTAGGGAAATAGGTGAAGGTAAAGAGAAGGTAACACTGGAAAAGAATATTATTCTAGTGGGCAGAAGCCTCCTTGGTATAGCATGGCATGCTTAGAACCTCTGCAAAGAGAGGATTTTATATTGGCTCTTTTATAATAGGAGCTTTGGCTACAAGCTGAAGGGGGTTAGTGGGTGGAGTTCCAAGTTGGCTCTATCTACAAATTGGGTTTCAGCTTGAGCTGGAATTTGAGTAGAATTGAGTTTCTTTAATTGAATAGGGTTGGAATTCTTTTAGCTCAGGACTGAACCCACCCCACCTAAATAACAGAATGAAGCTGTTTATGTTGTTTCCCTCTGGGCAGGTCCCTCACTGAGGCAGAGTCCAAGGAGGATTTCTCCTTCAAGGAGTTTTAAAGTTTCCGGGGTCCTTTCTTCAATAATAAATTCTTAAATGTTTGTTAGACTTATATTGTATAGTGAAAAATTGATCATTTTTCTTATTTAATTCATTTTTCTAAACATCGAATTCATGGATGTGAAAAACTCTCAGTGTGACTATTCTACTGATAGAAATTACATGTAACATAATCTTAGAGAGTTCCATTGGATAGGACAATAAGAAGTTAAGTGACTTGCTCAAGATAAAACTCAAGTTTTTCTGCCTTTTAAGTCCAAATATTTCCACAGACATTTCATTCTATCTCCCAGTTTTGCTGTTATCATATTATTAATGAACAGTATAAAAATCACTAATATAATTACTAGTATCTAAACTGATAGATAGTAATGCTCCCACTTATTTTCTCTAAATTTCTCCCAATTATTTATGCAGATTTTGTTTTAATTCAGGTATGTCCTTAAATGTGTGCATATTCATCTTCTTCTTTCCCTTCACCTGACAGATGTCTTGGATGTTTGACTTGGACTTTTGAGGACAAAGACATTAAAGCCACAATTTCCAAAGGGTACTACCTGCCGTTTTACCAAAAAGAATGGATCCATCATTTTCAAATTTGGATTGTCACCCAAAAGGCTTCTTGACAGATTCCAGCCCAGTTCTTGTGTGGGTAGGTGTAAAGGAATATGTTCCTGGAAGCATCAATTGCTTTTTGGTGTTGTGGCTCCTAAACAATGCTAAGGCTATAAACAATGCATCACCCCACAGGACCTGAGAAATGAATAAAGGATTGACAGTATGCCTGGGGCTTGAAGCCAAATCAATGGGCAAGGACAGTTTCTAATGGAGAAATGACAACAGGGTTGAGTACAGCAGGTGTGTCACCTGAGGAGATAAGAATATTAATTACATTATGAAAGCAGGAAGAATCCAAAAAGGAATTTTTCCACATTTACTATCTAATAATTGATATATAGTACTTCTGATGAAGGAATTTGAGTATTTTGAAAAACATGCAAATTATATAGAAAATTATAATAATATTGATTCTTTTCTTCTCATCTTCTCTGATTCTCCCCCAACATTTCTTCAGAAGATGAAAAGTGAAAGATAGATAGATTCATAGTTGGATTAGTAATAATATGTTCATGTAAATGAACCATGGTATTTAATTTTATTTTGAGGCAATTTACATAGTAAAATACAACATTACAAATCAAGAGATCTGAGTCCAAAACCTAATAGTTTTAGATCAATAACTTGCAATGTGACTTAGAACAATCAAGTTTTCTAAATTTTATGTTTCCCATTTTCCTTATATATGTAAAGTGGAGGTAGACTAGAATATTCCTTTTTTTTTTTTAAGTTTACATTTATTTATTTATTTTAATACACATTGCTTTATGATTCATGTCGGCAGAGAAAAATCAGAACAAAAGGGAGAAAAACATGGGAGGGAAAAAAAAAACAGAAAAAAGAAGTGAATTTAGCATGTGTTGATTTATCTTCATAGACTAGAATATTCTTAAAGGCCCTCCTAGGTTTAACATTCTATATTTCTATCTTCTTTAATCCATGTCTCAACCCTTTGCTGTGGTTACAACAAATATCCCTGTTTTACAAGTGATAAATCTGTGGCCCAAACAAGCCTTTGTGAGAACCATGTGTCAGATACTATTCTAGTTGCAGGAGATAAGAGAACAAAATTACTTTGCCCTTGCTTTCAAGGATCTTATATTCCATAGTTAGATATAATGTATAAATATATATAGATATAGATATGTATTTTTATATGTATATATATATATATATATATATATATATATAAATACCTATCCCCACAAATTATTTATTTGAGAAGCAACACTAGTAGTTGGAGACTGATAATTAACTAGAATCACATAGGAAATGACACTTGAAATTTGCCCAGAGAAGTTGCCTAATATATGCCTAATATATTTTGATGCCTAATATATGCTTTTTTCCATCTATCTCTGCTTCTGCAGAATGATCAAAGGAATGATGTTTATGTTTGCGGATGTGCATATGTGTGTGTATGTATGTTTATAAATATACCTGCATATGTGTGTATGTGTGTTTATAAAGGTTTATAAATCAACCCACATAATCTCTTTTCAAATACATATAACTTTTGAGAAGGACAAGGAGCAAAATAAAAGTTAGTGCTCTGAGTATCAATGTTGATTACTTTTTTTCATGAGCTTTGACAGACTCTTAAAGTTATATGTTTAAAAATGCAGCTTTAGAAAGTTTTCGATTCATTTTTAAAAGTTGTAGCTATGGTAAAAAAGGAAATAAGGATTTGTGGTTTATGCCTACTGTAATATGATTGTCTTTGTGTCCATAACAGGCACAATAGTTCATTTATGTACTTAACAAAAATATTGTTGAACTGAATGTGGTTATTATGGGTGTGGAGTAAATTCAAAAAATAATAAGTTGGTTGGAAAATAAGAATTATATTTATTATGATACATATATTGCAATTTTTTTCTTACCTAAATTTAACCATTAAAAAATCAGAAATTTAGGGGCATTTAGGTAGAGTAGTGGATAGAACACTAGTCCTGAAGTCAAGAGGACCTGAGTTCAAATTTAGCTTCAGATATTTAACACTTCCTAGCTGTGTGGTGATAAGTCACTTAACCTCAATTGCCTCAGCAAAAAAAAAACCAAAAAAAAAAACCCAGAAATTAAAATTTTGTTTAATTGGTTTCTATATAGAGACATAGCTTTGCTAATGACAGGGGAATTTCCGCCCCAAAATGTTATAGTTTTATTCTGGCCACCTTAGACGAACTTAAACAGAAAGGAGTAGAGTAGCTTAATACTTTTTACTTGATCCATAGGCTGGCTTATTCATTCACTGGGCTTTGATCTGCTTTAACTACCAAGAAAAGAGTTGTATTGATTCTAAATAATTTTCCTGTAAGCTTCTGGAGGATAGATACTACTTTTGTTTTTTCTTAATATTCTATCTTATTGATTAACTAATTGATTGATCTATCTGATTGATGTCACTAGCTATGAATGTTCTAGAACTGAAACTGAAGTGTTGTTTCCTATTTGAGTCCTTTTAGTACTGGTTTCAGACTTGGATATCTCTGATACTAGGGTCAACAGCTCAGCTCAAAGGGATCTCACCATTAAAGTTGCTATAATACTTTTAACGAATATTATAAATTTCCCAATAATATTGCCTTTTCATGCATTTATACCTGAACTCAATAAAAAATGTTTCTTGAGGCCTGGCATTATGGCCTGGGATTATGTCCTTCATCTTTGAATTGATTTCATTAGTTATTGCAGTACCTTATTTTATGACAACTATCTTAAGTATCTAATGACTTATAAGTGGAGTTTATTCATGTAGTCCTTTCCTAGGCTCCTGATGTTGACTTCCTGTTTTCCATCTTAATACTATACTATTCATTCACCAATTTGGGTTTTTAGTTCTATTTGCTATATCTAATATTCATTTATACCCCTAAAGTGAAGATGTTACACACAACCTTTTCATAATAACACTGGAGGGTTTTTTTTTTTTTGCATTTGATACAAATGTGGCAAGGATTACTAAAAATGGATTATCTAAATCATCAACATATAAATACAGGATGAGAACGAAGTCTTTAACCTCCCCAACCCTGCCACCCCAGGACCCCACCAGAAATCTAAGGCCTCCTTTCTGTTGTATAGGTATTTGCCTGCCTATAATGTAATAATTCTTCACCTCTTTCTTCTTCAAACCTCTAACATCCTTAAAGGTTTAGAGACCACTTGCAACTTGAAGCTGTTGTTTATCCTCTATAGTGGTTAGTATTCTTTGCTTCTTCCTTATTTAGCCTCTCATTAGCCCCTTATTTGGGGCTGGTTTTATTTTGTTTTTGTAACCCTGTTGTAGTTATTGTTTGTCTTTTGCTTTCAGAGAGGACCATTGTCATCAAAGAGGCATGTCTTAAGATGTTTGTGAATTGAATTTAAATGAGGTGAAATTGCACAAAGTCATCAGCCTTTCTCTTCCTGAGTCACTGAAGTCAAGAGGAAAAACAAAAGTCAAGAGGACTACTCATGGTCTGGGATGCAATGGATGATTTTGGTGTCTTCAGTGTCTGACCAAGCTTTGACTAGGTTTACCCTCTTTTTTTTTTGAATACTTAATAATGCCTTATGTGCCTCTGGAAATGGATACTATTACCTGAAACTAGAAAATATATAATATAATTAACTTTATATTTAGGAAAACTCACTTAAAATGTTACCTCAAGAAATAATTCACTCATGTCCTGGACTTAGTAAGACTGAGAAGAAGAGCTTTTTCATATTATCATGATCCTGTTTATCTGCTTGTCCTCTCACAATAAACCCACAAATTTACTAAGTAGTAGAAAGAAAAACAAGGACACTAGTCAATCAATCAATAAATATTTATTAAACATGTACCATATACTGAACACTCTGATAGGTGTTGGAGATATAAAAGTTACTAAAAAGGGTAAAAGACTCTTCAATCTGAAGGTGGAGACAACATAAAATATGTACAGAAAATCACCCCAGGATAAATAGGAAATAATTACCAGAGAGATGATACTATATTTAAGAAAGGTTTCTGGCAGAAGATAGGATTTTAGTTGGTCCTTAAAAGAAGCCAGAGAAGATAGTGAACAGAAATAGTAGGGGAAATATTCCAAACATGGGAGAAAATTCTGGAGCTAGGAAACTGAGTGCATTGCTAATGAAACACCAAATATTTCAGTATCATTGGATGAAAGAATATATGGAAAAGAATGAGTGAGAAAATTAGATGGTGTGTGTATATGTGTGTGTGTGTGTGTGTGTGTGTGAGAGAGAGTTATGGAGTAGTAAGAGCTTTGATTCTAAACAGAAGATTTTATATTTGATTTTCTAGTCTGAAGCTCCAATAGCTAGTTGGATAAACTTGGTGAAGGCCACTTTAACTCTTTTTGTCTCAATTTCCTTATATGTGAAATTAGTGAGGGTTGTAGTAGATAACCTTTAGAGTCTTTTACTGATTTAGCATATGAATCTAATTTCTTTAGATTAAGTTAGCTCATTATCTCTCTTTTTGAGAAGGAAAAGAATTAATGTATATATGTGTGTATGTGTGTGTGCATGTATATCTACATACTCAAAGAGATAAGTAATTTACATCATTTCACTTTAAAAATAATAAAATACTAAGTTAATAAAAATAGCATCATAAGCATATCTTTTAAACCAGAAAAAAAATAACATTAAGTTCAGACTCAATTCTCCTGGGTCTGGGAATTTTTGCCTGGAAGTATAATTCTATCTTTTTTATTTGCATTGAAGAGTTAATTTAGACAGAGTTTATTTTGGACTAGAGACAACTACACTAGTTGAAAACAAAAGTAGTCATGGATGGGTCGTTTTTATGATGGACAATCAAACAGAAGCCATCATTTGCATTACTAAGCATAGACATTATTGATGGAATAAGCATTTTGGAGAGAATTGTTAACTTTGACTATAGCCATATTTTCTGTGGAACTGACATTCATGTGTTCTCCATGCAAATGCATGTTCAGCAAGAAGTATTCAAAGGGTCAGAATTAACAGCTCAGTGGACGCAGAAATTAGAGGCCAAAGCAGAATGATATCAGTCTTTGGGTCTAGAATGTTATGCATAAAACTATAAAATAACAATCAGAAAGTATTTTTGCAGTTATTTGGTTGAATGTTTTTACCAGAGTAGGATTCCATTCTACAGATCCATTACTGTTGGGAATGTAGCCTTTATTTCTACAAGCTGAGAATTTAGTGCTTGAGAATATAGATATTTCTGTTTTGGGAAAATTCTTACTTTTAATCTGAACTGAAATCTGGATTCTACAAATTCTTGTCTTTTGATTTTAGCTATTATCTTTCTAAATAGAAGACTCATTACTATGTGAGTAAAGGTAGTAAACATGAGCCACTAGACTTTTTCCACTGCTAAAAAATCATCCTTTAATATTTGCTAATTTTTAATGTCTCTCTTCAAAAGATAGAAGAATGTGAGAAGAAACAATCTCATTTAAAGAGCAAGTGGTTTGGGGTTCTAGTGCACCTAAGTGACTAACAATAACATTGAATAAATCAATTTATATTCTAGGCTTTCAGTTCTTTTGAAATGAGATAGCTCATTGTTGATGGGGTTGTGAAAATGATTCAGCCATTCTAGAGGGAGATTTGGGACTATACCCAAAGGGCTATCAAAGTGTGCATACCCTTTGATGCAGCAGTATTACTACTGGATCTGTATCCCAAAGAGAAAATAAAATAACAGGATCCACATGTGCAAAAAATGTTTGTAGCAGCTCTTTTTGAAGTTGCAAAGAATTGAAAAAATGAGTAGATGTCCATCAACAAGTTATGGTGTAAGAAATGCAGTATAATATTGTTGTTCTTTAAGAAATGATGAGCAGGCTGATTTCAGAAAAACCTGGAAAGACTGACATGAACTGATACTGAGTGAAGTGAGCAGATGCAAGAGAATATTTTACACAGTAACAGAAAGATTGTATAATGATCAAGTGAGACAGACTTAACTCTTCTCAGTGATACAGTGATCCAGGACAATTCCAATAGACTTGGGATAGAAAATGCTATCTGCATCCACAGGTAAAACTTTAGAGACTGAATGTGGATGGAAACATTTATTTTCACTTTTTTGGTCTTTTTTTGCTTTCTCATGGCTATTCCCTTTTGTTCTGATTTTTCTTTCACAATATGACCAATATGGAAATATGTTTAAAATGATTGTACATGTATAAACTATTACAGATTGCTTTCTGTCTTGGGGAAAGGGTAGAGAAGATAGAGAAGGCAGAAATATTTGAAATTCAAAAAAAATTTTTAAATAGTTTTTGATTTTTCCAAATACATGCAAAGATAATTTTCAATATTCACCTTTGCAAAACCTTGTATTCAAGATTTTTCTCCTTTCCTTCCCCCTCCCACTTCCCCTAAACAGGAAAATCTAATATAGGTTACATGTACAATTCTTTTAACCATATTTCCATATTTGTCATGCTGTGCAAGAAAAATTAGGGAAAAAAACAAAAAAGAAAAAAAACAAGAAAACAACAACAAAAAGTTGAAAATATTATGTTTTGATCTACATTCAGTCTCCATAGTTCTTTCTTTGGATACTATTAGATTAAAAAAAATCAAGACAATTAAATTAGATGACCCCTAAGTTGTTTCCTCCTTGGAAGTATAGTAAATCTTATAAAAATGCTTCTTCCTTTCCCCAAAATTGGGGGGAAATTTTGTAACTAATAATAAAATATATTTGGAAGAACAAAAAATTGATAACATTAAATACATACACATACATAAAATCCATACACAATGCATACACATATATGTGCCTATATGAATATGAATACATATATATATATATATATATATATATATATATATACATACACACATATGAATGAATAAGGTTTAACAATAATACCAGATCTTAAACTATATCATAAGGTAGTAAGTATGAAAATATGGATTTTATTGTGCTTGTTGTTAAATAAAATGCTCCTGTCTTTTCTTCAGTTAATTTGAAGTCATATTTGATCTCTTCCATTGTGTTCCTGTATAAATGAGTTTTTGAATCACAATACAAGACATTGCCTTTATTTAAGCTCATTTTCATGCTTTTTGGTTTTATTGCATTATTCCAGTTTCTGCAAATAGTTGTGAATGGTGTTTCAAACATCTATCACATTAAGAGCCCTTTCAGTTTTCACTCACCCACAAATTAGATAAGATTGCTTTTTAAGTCTTTATGATAGTATATGGACTTGATAGATAGATAAGGTAAGAACTTTTGACTATGCTATTGGAATTGTTTTATTTGCCCTCAAACTGCATGCCCTTCAAATGCAAAGAATGATTTCTGCTTGCACAAGAATTAGATAAAAGTTCCTGGAGTGGACCAAATATAATCTTCATATTAAGTTCCTTTCTTATTTATAATATATGAACACATTTTCTAAAATCCCTGTGAGAATATTAACTTTTGATATCTGACCCTTTTCCCTGATCTTTTTTGAGGATAAAAAGTCTCTTTATGGTATAATAGTGGATAGCTATAAAAAAAACTTTATCCTGAAGATTTCAGATTTTCTTGCTTATGATATTTTTCATTTTTTTTGTGGATTCTGGATACCATCATCTTTATGAGTCATGGATGTTACACTCACTTGGGATTAGTTTGTCTGTTCAATTCTAATCAAAAGATCATCCTTTTCTCATTATTATAATACTCATTTTTACCATCAACCTCAAAGAAGCAGATTTTTTTTTTTTTTGGTTCAGTTCATGACCCCACTTGGGTTTTTTTTCTTGGCAAAGATACTGGAATAGGTTTTCACTTCATTTTCCAAAATAAAAGCACACAAAGGGCTTAATTAGAGACATTGTCTTCTACTATGGTTATAATATAACAATAAGTGAGAAAGAAGGAAAACGTCATACTTCATCATATCTTCTTTGGAGTCAATAAAATCCTTCAAGGAATCAACAATGCTAGTTTCTTCATTGATTAACAGAGGTGGCACTCAGTTTTCAAATGATGTGCAATTGACTTAAGATGACAATATGACAAGACAGAGATAGATGTTAAAATAAGGAGTCCAAAAAAACCCAAACTAATGTTATCAGCCTTTGAGATAGGTTTTTGAGTTATAAAGACAATCTCATATAAGTATATCAGATATACTTAATTTATTAAAACTACAGAACTTGGAATATCATTTGTTTACTAGGAACAAATTTCCAAACTAGGTGGAATATCTTAGACCCATGGCTCTAATCTGACTTCCATATATTTTGAATGTATAATTTGAATTGAAGATGTTTAATTCTGAGTTACTATCTTAGCCCTGTCCTAGATACCAGGAATACCTAGTTAGAAATGCCAAAAAGAAAAAAAATATATTCTCTACTAAAGTCCTATTCATTTGCCTCATGATAGATGGGACTGACTCATTTCTAAAGTATATAAAGAACTATGCCATATTTATAAGAATACAAATTATTCCCCAATTGATAAATGGTCAAAGGATATGAACAGACAATTTTCAGATGTTGAAATTAAAGCTATATATATAGTCATGTGAAAGAATGTTCTAAATCATTTTGAATTAGACAAATGCAAATTAAAACAACTCTGAGAAATTACTTCATTACCTCTCAGGTTAGCTAAAATGACAGGAAAAGATTATGATAAATGTTGGAGGGAATGTGGGAAAATTGGGACACTAACACATTATTGGTGGAGTTGTGAATAGATCCAACCATTCTGGAAAGCAATTTGGAACTATACCTAAAGGCCTATCAAACTGTGCATACCTTTTGACCTAGCAGTGCCATTACTGGCTCTGCATAGGATGGAAATCACAAGAAAGGGAAAAGGACTCACATGTGCAAAAAATGTTTATAGCAGCACTTTTTGTAGTAGCAAAGAATTGGAAAATGAGTAGATACCCATCAATTGGGGAATGACTGTACAACTGTATAGTTGTGGTATATAAAGGTAGTAGAATATTATTGTTCTTTCAAAAATGCTGAACAGATTTTAGAAAGCCCTGGAAAGATTTACACAAACTGATGCTGAACAAAATGAGCAAAAATAGGGATACAGTGTATACAATAACAGCAAGAATGTTAAATGATCAACTATGAAAAAATTGGTTCTTCTCAGTGGATCAGTAATCCAAAGCAGTTCCAATAGTCTTTGAACAGAAAATGCCATACTCATCCAGAAAAAGAACTAATTAATATATGGTATGTTTTTTTTATTTTTTTTTATCTTTTTCTCTTCCTAAAGTTTTTTCCTTTTGCTCTGATTTTTCTCTCCAATCATGATTCATAAAGCACTGTGTATTAAAAATAAATAAATTTTTAAAAATAATAAAAATAAAGTTAGAAACTTTCCTACATTACTTTGGGCCACTGTTCTGATGCAAATCAAATGGTCAATTATACAAGCAAGTTTTGCTTCCCTAGAAACAATAACTCCTTTGAGCATTTCTCTTAACTGTCTCATTGATAACAATGAGACAGCCTACTATAATTATTCTTTTGTCTAATTTCAAATTTTCACAAAATCGATCAGTATTTATTTATAATAGTGCTGCTAATGACAGTGATGACAATTATAATAATGATAAAAGATAAAGATTAAAATTTGGAAAATTAAAGAAGACAGGAAGAAACAAATAGATCAAATGAATAAGTACTACTAGATAAATTTGATATCACTATTCATGAATCAAAATTTGCTTTCAATTCTAATTTTTAATTTTTTCATGATTTAGGCTTTGCAGATGTTTTTAGTCAGAATATGTCATCAGAGGTAATGGATAATGATTTTTGTAAAGGTAGAAAATTAAGCTTGGTTGTGGATGGGTTGGTGGAGTTTGATTGATGCATAATCCCTACAAGTGGCTTCTTTTTTTTCCCCTTCTTGATGGGACTCAGACCCATGACTTCTATAGAATGAAGAATTCTCAGTGAGGAACTTAACCTTATCTGTTCAAAAATGCAATTAATTGCTACTTGGTGTATTGTTAAATGATTTGTTCAAGATAATGCAATCATTTTAGGTCAGAGATAGGAAATGAATTCGAGTCTTCTCAAGTCTAAAATAATCTCTATCCACAAACCAATGACTGCCTCTCAATCTCACATAGGAAGCCCACTACCATTAAGGAAAAGTAAATCTTCCGTATTCAGTCAATCTATAACTATTCCATTTTACTCTGTCACCTATCATTTACACATTCTGTTGTTTTCCTTTTCTCCTCCTCACTTTCCATATTCCAGTAGCTTAGTGGGCAGATAATGACTAGCCAAAAGTTAGCTCTCAGATCAAATGACTAGATGTTTTTAAAATGTATGGTTCTTTTTCTTTAATTACTTTAGTCTAATCCCATAGTTACTTTCACCACATACCATGATAAATTTACTTAAAACCATTGCAATATGTGTTGCAGTTATAAATGCTTTCCTGAGAGTCAGATTAATGTTCCCCTTTGTTTCCAGCTTATCTTTAGCCTGTCTGTAGTAATATACTCAAACTAAACAAGCCTGTTTTTCACTCACAGTCTTCCTTTTATGAGTCCCAGTGATGGTTCCTTAATAAATAATGCATTTCTAAATGTTCCTAAGCTTTTCTCCTTATTAATAATTCTAGTAGCTTTCGCATGGCTGAAGGGGTTTATTTGGTCACAGACTGGATTTTCTTGTCTTTTTCTCTGTTTATATCTTCTAAATATATTAATAGAAGGAGAAACAGAGAAAGAAAGAGAGAAAGAGAGAGAGAGAGAAAGAGAGAAAGAGAGAATATCAATACACTACCTTGATGATAATATTAGTAATAATAGTTGTTGAGTGAATAAATGAATATTTAAAAACTATATCCATATCTTAAGAAACACCATTGGTTGTGTCCCTGGAGAACTGATTTTTAAATGTTATTGAAAAAAGAACCAAAGAAGTTCTGTTAAACATAAAATCAGATCTAAAATGCTTGCCTGAGAATTAATGTTTGCAAAATGCTTTCTGGGTTTTAAATATGTTGTCTAAATTATAAAAAAATCTTATGATATTTTCTCTGAATTGTTTTATTCACTTTGAATTCACTATCTATATTGGGATAGGTAAACAGAGTGAAGAAGAAAATTGGTAACATTGTTTATTTGAGACTATATAACAAAAGGTAATTATTCTTGTTAATCAACAAAATTCTAGTAGGGATCAGACAGAGACAGAATATATTTCTAGCTTTCCTTGGAATTCAAAATAACCCTATATGTTGCATGCCACACTGGCTTTCATATGTCAAGTATTTATATTAAAACTATGGAATTATTTATCTGTATATTTTATCTTTAGACAAGTTCTTATGGACATTATTCAGTTAGTGAATGAAATTTTATAAGTATTTCCATGTGCCAGACCCTATGTTAAAAAACACACACACACACACACACACACACACATACACACACACACACACACACACATACACCCCTCAAGGAGGTAAAATTCTAATGAGAGAAGAAAAAGGAAAGCTAAAAAGCTAAGAAAAAAAAGGCAGAGACAAATATCTATGCTAAGGCATAGTAGCAAAGGATAGAGTCAGGTTTAAAACTGGGAAAGGAATGATGAATAGTTAACCTGAGGCTCTTCATCAAAATGGGGATATCAGGTAAAATTCATCAATGGGAGAAGGAGAACAACCAACTGAGAAGATCATAGAGACATAAAAAATCTTCAGGTAAAGAAGGCAGTGAGGAATAATGACAAAATCTGGAAAATGGGAAACAGAAGAATGAATGATTGTTGGATTTCAAAATGGGGGTTCTGGGAGGAATTTACTAATGGGAGATGAAAGCTGCAGGGTCAAAAAAAATTCCAACATGAAAACTGAAACATGGTGGAAAAATTCCAAATGTTAGAAGCAAAGCTGAGAGAAGGAAAAAAAATTAAAATCTTTGAAAAATTTCCCAGTTTTTCTAAAACATTTTATCATTTGATACATTTATATGCTTCTAGGCATTTAGAGAAAGAGAAGCCCTAAGTGATCCTATCCAAAAAAATGTACTTTTTCTCTTAAACCTCTGAGTCATGGTTCCTTGTTGCCATAAATGTGAAAGTCTTAGAAGGAAAGTCTTTAAAAGTTAATCAGAATTTTTTTCCTAAGGTAAGCAAAATTGATTTAGGAAGAATGGAAAAGACATATTAATCAGTGTCCATTCCAGGATTTCCTCTTTTAACTAAAATTTTTCTAGATTGTGATTAAACTAATTTTTAAAAATTAACCATTGACTAATTGAGCACATTCAAAGAGGTTGAAGAAATCTGGATTCAAGCTTTGCCTTTTAGAGCAGGTTAAGTTTCACTTCTTGTACTTATCCATGTATTACTAATGACTTTTAAACAAACCTAAGAGCTGATAGCTTTGGGACCCAGAATCACAGAGACAAGAATGCAAATATAATTGATGTGCTCTAAGTCTCAAATCTCATGTAATCCCCTGATTTGTCCTCATTTCCATATTACCACTGTCCCAGAGAGGCCAGTGTTTAGGATTAACTAGTTGTTTTTTTTTTTGGTGGCTGACAATCTAGGACCTGATTTAGGGAAGAAAAATAATTTGGGGATTGTTTGGATACACTTTTCCTTTTCTGTGCTTTTGTCATTAGAACTCACTTGTTCTAAGTAAATATATTTTTCACTCATCAAGACTGCTAAACCAAATTGTTTCCAAAGGATCAAGGTTTGGTTAAGAATTATAATATTATATATTTCTGGAGGTACAGCATTAGAGTTTATACTAGACTCTAGAGAGAAAATTAAAACTCCATTTCATTAATAACTATGACAATAAGACAATTTTTTCCCCAAGGCCTCTCATAAGACTCTCTTCCTATGTTCAAATCCTTTATTGGTTAGTAAATAGGGGATAAATTGATTATTTAAGTCCAAACTCATTAGCTGAGTGTTCAAAGTCCTTTACAATCCCACTACCAATGTACTTTTGCAATTTTTTTTAGGTCCAAAAAGGACCCAAGTTTAAAGCTTTGTTTAAATTTTTTTAAATAATAGCTTTTTATTTCCAAAATATATGCAAAGATAGTTTTCAACATCCTCCTTTAAAAAAACCTTGTATTCCATATTTTTCTCCTTCCTTTCTCCCCATACCCTTCTTTAGACATCAAGCAATTCAATATATATTAAATGTGTGCATTTCTTCTAAACATATTTGCACAATTATCATGCTGCAGAGCAAAAATCAGATCAAAAAAGGAAAACAAAAGAAATAAAACAAAAATCAAGCAAACAACAACAAAACAGGTGAAAATATGATATTTTCATCCACACTCAGTTCCCACAGTCCTCTTTCTGGATGCAAATGACTTTTTTCATTACAAGTCTACTGAAATTGGCCTGACTCACCTCATTGTTGAAAAGAGCCATGTCCATCAGAATTGATCATTGCATATTCTTGTTGTTGCTTCAAACAATGTCTTTTGGTTCTACTTATTTCATTTAGCATGAATTCATGTAAATCTTTCCAGACCTTTCTAAAATCAGCTTGTTCATCATTTTTTAAAGAACAATAATATTCCCTTGTCTTCATATACCATAATTTACCCAGCCATTCTCCAACTGATAGGCATCCATTCAGTTTCCAATTGCTTGCCACTACAAAAAGAGCTGCTACAAACAAATTGCTTTCCAGAATGGTTGGGTAAGTTCATAACTCTACCAACAATATGTTAGAATCCCAGTGTTCCCACATCCCCTCCAACATTTATTATCTTTTCCTGTCATCTTAGCCAATCTGGGAGGTGTGTAGTGATACCTCAGAGTTGTCTTAATTGGAATTATTCTTGCAATTTTTTTCTTGCCATATTGTGTGCTTGAACTAAGCTGAATTCTTTTTTTCTCATACATATATCTCATTTCCTCATTCAATGCTTATTTTCACCTTATCTCACAAATTCCCTTCTCACCTTCTACCACTCACATTTCTACTTGTTGAAATTTTTCTTATATCTTTGAATTTTATAACTCATTTATAATTCAAGATGTAATCTAAATGTTGCCTTCTTTATAATGCCTTTCTCAATCCTCCGAGTTAGAAGTGGTCTCATATTCATTTTCTTATTGCTATATTGCAATATTAAATTGAGTTTTTCTATTCAAATTTACTTTATTTTCAGTTTCAGATTCTTTCCTTATCCTACCTCCCCCTCCTAGAAAAATAACAAGAAATACAAAACTCATTAAAATTTGAAGTCATGAAAAATACACTTGTTCCAAGACCCACAACAAAATAAATAAAAAAGAGAAATAAATAAATAAATAAAATAGATAATTTGATTTCTACTCTGAGTCTATTAGTTTCTATATAGATGTACATAGCATTTTTCATATGTCCTTTAGAACTGTAGCTATTAAGTTTTGCTGTTGATTAGCTTTAAAATAGAGCTGTTACTCTATAGATTGTTTTTCTGTTTATGCTTATTTCATGTTGTATTATTTCAAATAAATCTTGCACAATTTTCTGCTGAGAATATTTTTATTTCAACTAAAACACAATAGATTCTATTACAGACTCATTATCATTATTATTATTTTTAACTCTGTTCATCTTAATGTTTCAAATGTTCTTCATGAAAACAAGATGACTGATTCTCATTTCTAATCCATATTGCTATACATTTCCTTTTTTATAATTGAAGTGATTCCAATCAAATTTAAAGATATGATAACTAAATGTGTATTTGTCTCCTTTCTATTTTCTTATATTTTTAAAAAATTGATGCTGTCCCTTCTACAAAAGACTTTTATTCCTGAATACTGTCTTCAATATATCCTCCTTCTTATCCTCTTTCTTTTCTATTTCCCTTATATTTCTCTTTTAGGAAAAGTGAATTTCTGTACCAACATGTCTGTCTGTCTGTCTGTCTGTCTGTCTATCTATCTATCTACCTATCTATAATCTTCTCACTTTTAATCAATTCAGATGGAAATAAGCTCTCTTCTCCTCCATCCTTTCTTCTATTATATAAACTCCTCCTTGAATTCCCCATTTATGGAAGATAATTTTCCAATTCCACTCCCTCAATGTATTTCTTTTTCATCCTTCATTTTTATCTTTTAGATAGTACCAAACATAATAGAACCATACCAATACTATCTATTTAAGAAGTCTTTTAATGATTATAGTGATGACAAAATTATCTGGTATTCTATGTATCATCTTCTCATGTAGGAGTTTAAACAGTTTAACTTTGTTGAGTCTTATGAATTCTTACCCCTCTTTATCTGTTTTATGCTTCTTTTGAGTTTTGGGTGTAAATATCAAATTTTAGTATCAATGCTGATCTTTTATCAGGAATACTTGAAAGTCCTCTATCTCATTAAGTATCCATTTCCCCCATGGGATTTTAATCACCTTTACTAAGTAGATTATTTTTACTTATACCCTCCCTCCTTTGCCATTTGGAATATCATATTCTAAGTTCTCTACTCCTTTATAGTTATGGTAGCTAAAATGTGTGTACTTCTGACTATTAATTCATGAAATTTAGAGTCTTTCTTTCTGGCTACTTATATCACTCTGGAATTTTGGATTTGGGCTATAATATTGCTGAGAGTTTGAGAATTTCAGGAGATTCTTTCTTTTCTTTTCTTTTTTTTTTTTAATAGCCTTTTATTTACAGGTTATATGCATGGGTAACTTTACAGCGTTAACAATTGCCAAACCTCTTGTTCCAATTTTTCACCTCTTACCCCCCACCCTCTCCCCCAGATGGCAGGATAACCAGTAGATGTTAAATATATTAAAATATAAATTAGATACACAATAAGTATACATGACCAAACCATTATTTTGCTGTACAAAAAGAATCAGACTCTGAAATATTGTACAATTGGCTTGTGAAGGAAATCAAAAATGCAGGTGTGCATAAATATAGGGATTGGGAATTCAATGTAATGGTTTTTAGTCATCACCCAGAGTTCTTTCTCTGGGCGTAGCTGGTTCAGTTCATTACTGCTCCATTGGGAATGATTTGGTTGATCTCCTTTCTGAGGATGGCCAGGTCCATCAGAACTGGTCATCATCTAGTATTGTTGTTGAAGTATATAATGATCTCCTGGTCCTGCTCATTTCACTCAGCATCAGTTCGTGTAAGTCTCTCCAGGCCTTTCGGAAATCATCCTGTTGGTCATTTCTTACAGAACAATAATATTCCATAATATTCATATATCACAATTTATTCAGCCATTCTCCAACTGATGGGCATCCATTCAGTTTACAGTTTCTAGCCACTACAAAAAGGGCTGCCACAAACATTCGTGCATATACAGGTCCCTTTCCCTTCTTTATAATCTCTTTGGGATATAAGCCCAGTAGTAACATTGCTGGATCAAAGGGTATGCACAGTTTGATAACTTTTTGAGCATAGTTTCAGGAGATTCTTTCAATTTCTACTTTGCTCTTTGTTTCTAAGATATCTGGATAATTTTCCTTTATAATTTTCTGAAATATAATGTCTCAGTTCCCCCCTTTCTTTCTTTCTTTTTTTTTTTTTTTTTGAGCTGTCAGGTAGCTTAATAATTCCTATATTATTTCTCCTTGGTTTCTTTTCAAAGTTAGCTATTTTTCTGAGATATTTTACATTATTCTTTATGTCTTTAGGCTTTTGTCTTATTTTGTTTTTGATGCCTTTTGAAGTCATCAGTTTCCACTTATCCAATTATAATTTTAAAGAAGTTTAATTTTTCTACAAGATTTTATACCTCATTTTTCATTTGACCAATTCTGACTTTTTAGGAATTATTCTCTTCCTCTGTACTGTTTACCATGTTGTTGATTTCCCCCCCCCCCATAATTTTCTTGCATTCATCCTTATTTGATTTTTTGCATTCTTTTTCTTTCCCTTTTAAAATTGAATTTCCTTATTCTTTTAGAAATTCTTATTGGTTCAGTGTTTAATCTGTTTTTTTTTTTTTTCCTTTGAGGCTTTGCTTCTATTTGTTTTCAAGTCTTCTTTTTGTTTTTGTCTTGAGTTTCCATGTTAGCATGTAGGTTTTAATGGTCATTTTTTTTTTTTTAATGTTTATATACTACATCTTGACTTTTGACTTTACGTTAATATTGTTTTCTGCTCGCTTTTGGATAGGTGGATTAGAGAGTGCTTGATCTGAACTTCTGTCATTTATGGTCTTTTGCTGCCTTTACAGATTGTTCTTTAGGTCTGTAAATTTTCATTACTTCTAAAATGGTGTGACCCAGTTATTGTGTTCATTTCCTTTGTAGTTTTCAAACTCCTGATCTGATTTAAAACTAGCTAATGTGGGTATGGTTGGATTTTTATAATTTGCTGCCCTGCTGGAGTTTGGCATGTTCATAGTGATTTAACTGCTGACTTTTCCTTGGTTTTGGTTTGTATTCTGGTTTATTTACTACATTTGCTTCTCTCTACTCAGGAATTGTGGATAATGGGCAATGGAGCTGACAGATAATACATGTATCTGTTTTTTTCTGACCTCTTTTTGCCCAAATATTCAGAATTCTTATTGTGCTTGGGTTCTGGGTTGCTCTCTGACACTATTCTTATCCTCTGCTGTTTCTGACTATTGTGGAACCAGTTTGCTATAATGCTGTGCTCATAGACAGCCTCTCTTACCGATCCTCCCCCTGCAATATCTAAAGTCCTCTTATACTGCCCAAGTGGAATAGGATATCTGTGAGACTTTGCTTGGCTTTCACAATTGACATTTGGCATGCTACTCTTTATTACTTGCAAGCATTGATGTAAAGGAGCTGAGGTAAAAGTGCTGGTATTCATTCCATCATCTTGACTATTCTTACCATGATTTTCTTTATGTGTCTTTTATATTCTTGCCATATACTACTTTTTCTAAATGCATACCTATTTCTAATTTCTTCTTATAGAAGGTAAAATTCTTGAGATCTGGTACTGTGTGCTTCTTTATGCTATATATACATTGACTCATTAAAAAAATTATTTGTAATAATGATAATAAATGCAGGGCTAATGGTGGCCATGAGATAGCAAAGGTACTATCTTTGTGAGTAGCAGTGAACAAATTCATGGAGTATAATTCTGTGACTGAGACCAAGAACAGAGTTGAGACTGAATTCTAAATTTTGATTGATTCATTTAGAACAAATATATTTAACAATGATAAGTACTGTCTTTAATGTTATATGGGAGAAACACACACAGATATACAACATAATATGTAATATTTATTTTTATAGATTATTATGTAATCTAAAATATAATATCTAATATTTCTTATCAATATTTAGTTCTATATAGGAGAGAGAAGGAAAATATATATTCATATAATAGATATGCCTATATTATATTAAACATAAATATTATATAACATAATATGTAATAGCATAAATATATTAATGCTATTATATATTATATTTTAACAATATGTTTATACTATGTTATAGTATAATATATATTATAAAATATGTTTTAATGTAATATAAGATAATAGATAGAATTTTCTCCCCTTTCCCATATAACATTGCTTACAATTCTTAATATAGTTGTTAAATTTATTTTTTTCTTGAATCAGGTTAGCAAATAATTAGCCAATAACAACCGAATGTTAAGTTGTTAGTATTGATTTCCTCTACTGATGCAACATTTATTACAAATGATTGTCAAAAACTAATGAAAGGCATAGGGTAAAAAAAGAAAAAGTGCTATGTCAGAGGGAGAATGTTGTCAAGGAAAAAATACTGACTTTGACATCACAAGATCTGGATTTGAGTCTTGGATGTTCTACTTATTATTTAACTGTGTGCCAATCTTTGGATCTTGGGTTCCTTAACTCTCATTTATAATATCTTTACTCATGCCCTCTACATTCAATTATACTCAGACCTTATCACCTTCATTCCTTCCATAATTCAGAATGAGACTCTTCCTGTTCTGGAGGGCAAAGAAAATCTTGTGTACTTTTATTTGTATTCTAAATACTTAGCTCTTATGCCTGGTACCTTTGTTGCTGTTGTTGCTTAGACATTTTAATTCTGTCTGACTTTTTATGAACCTATCTTGGGGTTTTCTACTGAAGAGGTTTGCCATTTTCTTATTCAGCTCATTTATAGATGAGAAACTGAGGGAAACAAGGTTAAATGACTTTCCCAACATCACACAGGTAGTAAGCTTTATGATACCAGATTTAAACTCATGAATATTCTAAATCCTGTGTTGTATCTACTCTACCACCTAGCTGTCCTGGTACATGCTCGATGGTTGTTGTTATTTGTTCTCAAAGATGACTACAATGATATTACTATCTTGGAGCCAAGGTATAGTGTGTCCAACTATGGCTGATCAGACCAATACAAGTTCAGAAGGCTCTATCATAAGTCAAACACAAATGGTTCACATGAATATTTGGAATAAAAATGTATCTACATTTGTGCATCTCACATTTTCTTTGGATTTTTGCAATTCAGATTCATTCATAGAACATAGAGATTTCTTTCATTTAGGCATGCTATACTAAGGAGTTCTTTGCCAATGTTTTCTATGTCACACAATTGATTCCAAAGTTCTTCAGGGAAACCTTCAGAATGTCCTTGTATCAGTTCTTCTAACCATCACGTGAACTTCTTCCTTCTGAGTTCTCCATAAAATAGTTTTATAATAATTCAACTAATGTGACAAACCCATCAGAGTTCTGCTCTCTAAAGTAGAGTTTGAAAGATTGACCATTGAACTCAAGAAAGGATCTCAGTATCTGATACATTAAATTATCAAGTGATTTTAAGAATCTTTCTAAGACAATTCAAATGGAAGTGATTTACATTCATGGAATGGCAATGACAAGACTGTCCAATTTTCACAGGCATATAATGAGATTAGCACAATAACCTGTAGAACTTTTATATGTATTATATGTCTGATGTATAATATATCTTCTCTCCTACACCTCCCTTTGAAAACTCCCAAACTGAGCTAGCTATGACAATGCATGTATCAACCGTGTCAGCTATGTATACATCTCTGGAAAGCATACTGTCAAGATAAGTGAATTTATCTACAGCACTCAAAATGTCTTCATTTGCTATAGCCTATAGTTCCACATATGGATGATGTGATGCTAGTTGGTGGAGAATCTATGCTTTATTAGTGTTGATTGTTAGACCAAAATTAGTCCAAGCACCTTAGAACCAATCAATGCTTTTTCACACCTCACCTTCAGAGATTGTATTGAGTGTGTAATTATCTGCAAACAAATAACCATGCACCAACTCTCCCTTCACTTTTGTCTTGTTTTGTAGCCTTTTCAAGTTAAATAACTTACAATTTGTGTGACAGTTGACCTTGATACCATTTTTATCCTCATTGATCATATCTGACAATATAGCTGAAAACTAAAAAGCATGGGAGCAAGTACATAGATTTGCTTCACTCTAATGATGATTGGGAAAGTATGAGAATATTGTCAATTTTTCAGATCCAGGCAAGCATGCTGTCTTGAAATTGACATGCAATACTGGTGAACTTCTCTGAGCAACCAAAGTTTGCCAAAATTTTCCACACACTGAACAACTGAAAATATAAAAGTCCTTGGTTAGGTCAATCAACATTGTGTACAGACTTGTTTTGCTCATGGAATTTCTCCTAAAGTTGTTATACAGCAAACAGTATATGACCATTCTCTGAAGCTTTCTGAAGCCACATTAGCTCTTAGGAAGATGAATATCTTCCAGGTCAGACTATTAAGGACTCTTGATTAGAATCTTATTGGCAATTACTAAGAGAAGACCTATTTGTGATTATCACAAGACAAATCTATTACCATTAACAGACAATGGGGTTATCATTGAATTCTGGAGGGACAAATTCCTCATGTCATATAACCCAAAAGAATTAACTCAGCTTTTATATGACCAGTAGAATCCCCATCTTGAAAATCTCAATTGAAATAGAGTCAGCATGAGTTGCTTTGCCACAGGAGAAGAGCCTACTGTCATTCAAAACTTCTTCAGTTAGAAATTAGGCTGGAAAGGAATTGACTTCCATTTGAGGTATATAGTCACTTTCTTCAGCATTGATTTTTGACTGTCTGTTGAGAATCCTATAGAAATATTCAGCCCACCTCTCCAGGATTCTGTCCTATCACTAATCAATAAATATGTCCCTATAAGTACAGAGCACCTAAAATGTAGTGTAAATCTTTGGCCCATAAATAACTTTCAGAGCATCAAAAAGTATTTTGGACTATTACTTTAAGGGTAAAACTGAATTTTATCTTCCTTCTCACTTAGCCAAAAATCATGTATTTTTCTAAGCTTCACTTGCTCTTTACTAATGATAGAATTAACAGCTGCCTTCTTAGAGACAGATGAACTATTCTGCTGATAAGCCTTGTAGAATTCTCATTTTTCATTTAGCAATTACTGAATTTCCCTATCATTTTTGTCAAATCCATTTTGATGTCTGTGAGGGTCTGACTCAGTTGAGTAAATGTAGTGAAGTACACCAAATTTCTGAAAGCTGCCCACTCCTTTTCTGTTCCATTGTTGCCAGCCATGTGTTGGCTCACCTTTCCCTCCAAGTTAGCAAAGAACTGTTCCCACTCAGAGAAACTTTCTAATCTTTTGATATTGTCTTCTGGTAGTAGTTTTGACTTGATGTTATCTTTTTGTTGAATGTAAATATTTAGCTTTAAGAGAATGTCTAGAATCAATTCAATGGTACACAGTGACTTAATCACTCTCTTATCCTGTCTCTTTTCCTTGAAATGTCATAATCTATTGAATGCCAATGTTTGCAACAAAAGTGCATCATTTTTTATGTGTAGATCATGAACGCATTTCATATCTTGGTATATGTTGTTAGATGTGGGTCAATGCCTAGTTTCTTCCATACTAGTTTCCAATTTTCCCAGCAGTTTTTGTAAAATAGTGAATTCTTATTTCAAAAACTGGGGTCTTAGAGTTTGTCAAACACTAGAATGCTATAATTATTGGCTATTTTGTTCTGAGAACCTAATCTATTCCACTGATCAAGTAATCTATTTCTTAGCCATTACCAAATGGTTTTGGTGACCACTGCTTTATAATGTAGTTTTAGATCAGGTACAGCTAGGCTACCTTAATTTGATTTTTTTTTTCATTAGTTCCCTTGAAATTCTTGACCTTTTGTTCTTCCAGATGAATTTTGTTGTTATTTTTTCTGGGTCAATAAATAGTTTCTTGGGTTTGGTTGCTATAGCACTAAATAAATAGATTAGTTTAAGTGGTATTGTTATCTTTATTATATTCTCTGGTCCTATCCAAGAGCACTTTATATTTTTCCAGTTGCTTAGATCTGACTTTGTTTGTGTGGAAAGTGTTTTGTAGTTTTGTTCATATAGTTCCCGACTTTCCCTTGGCAGATAGATTCCCAAGTATTTTATGTCTTTGGCAGTTAATTTAAATGGAATTTCTCTTTGTATCTCTTGCTGCTGGATTTTGTTAATGATGTTTAAAAATGCTTATGATTTATGTGGATTTATTTTGTATCCTGCAACTTTGCTAAAATTGTGGATTACTTCTAATAGTTTTTTAGTTGATTCTCTACTGTTCTCAAAATATTCCATCATATGATCTTCAAAGAGTGATAATCTGGTTTCCTCATTACCTACTCTAATTCATTTTCTTCTTTTTCTCTTTTTCTTCTCTTATTGCCAAAGCTAGCATTTCTAATACAATACTGAGTAGTAATGGTGATAGTGGCAATCTTGTTTCATCCCTGATCTTATTGGGAATGATTCCAGTTTATCCTCATTACATATGATGCTTGCTGATGGTTTTTAAATAGATGTTACTGTTTTACAGAAAAGTCCATTTATTCCTATACTCTCTAGTGTTTTCAATAGGAATGGCTCTTATCAAATGCTTTTTCTGCATCTATTGAGATAATCATATGATTTTTTGCTAATTTGGTTATTGATATAGTCAATTATGCTAATAGTTTTCCTAATATTGAGCCAGCCTTGCATTCCTGGTATAATTCCTGCTTGGTCATAGTGTATTATCCTGGGAATTATCTTCTGTAATCTCTTTGCTAATATTTTATTTAAGATTTTTGCATCAATATTCATTAGGGAGATTGGTCTATAATTTTCTTTCTCTGTTTCCTTCCTATCTGGTTTAAGTATCAGTACATGTCTGTGTCATAAAAGAAATTTGGTAGGAGTCCTTCATTTCCTATATTTTCAAATGGTTTATATAGTATTGGAGTTAATTGTTCTTTAAATGTTTGATAGAATTCACATGTAAATCCAACTGATCCTGAGGATTTTTTCTTAGGGAGTTGATTAAAAACTTTTATTATTTCTTTTTCTAAAATGAGACTATTTAAGTAATTTATTTCATTTTCTGTTAATTTGGGCAATCTATATTTTTTGTAGGTATTCATTCATTTCACTTAGTTTGCCAAATTTTTTGGCAAAGTAACTCCTAATTATTGCTCTAATTTCCTCTTCATTGATGGATAGTTCTCCCTTTTCACTTTTGTGACTAACAATTTTCTTTTTCTCTTTCCTTTTTCTAATCAAATTAACTAAAAGTTTATCTATTTTGTTAGTTTTTTTCATAAAACCAACTCTTAATTTATTTATTAATTCAATAGTTTATTTTCAATTTTATTGATTTCTCTTTTTATTTTTAGAATTTCAAGTTTGGTATTTGATGGTGGTTTTTAATTTGTTCTTTTTCTAGCTTTTTTAGTTGCAAGCCCAATTCATTGATCTCCTCTTTCTCTATTTTATGCAAATAAGCATCTATAGATATAAAATTTCCCTTTATTTCCACTTTGGCTGCATTTCACAAATTTTGGTATGTTGTCTCCTTATTGTCTTAGATGAAATTATTGATTATGTCTATGATTTGCTGTTCCACCCATTCAATCTTTAGAATGTGATTATTTAATTTCCAATTACTTTTTGATATATTTTCCCTTGATCTTTTATTTAATGTAATTTAAATTGTATCATGATCTGAAAAAAATGCATTAACTATTTCTGCCTTTCTGCATTTGATTTTTATGGCCTTTATGCCCTAATATATGTTCAAATTTTGTACAGGTTTGATGAACTGCCAAGAAGAAAGTATACTGCTTTCTGTCTCCATTCAATTTTCTCTAAATATCTATCATATATAGCTTTTCTAGTATTCTATTTACCTCTTTAACTTCTTTCTTATTTATATTGTGGTTTGATTTATCTAGTTCTGAGAGAGCAAATTTGAGATCTCATTATTATAGTTTTGCTGTCTATTTCTTCTTGCAATTCTCTTTGTTTCTCCTTTAGGAATTTAGATGCTACAACACTTGCTGCATATACATTTAATATTTATATTGCTTCAGTATTTATGGTGCTCTTTAGCAAGTTATAGTTTCCTTCCTTATCTCTTTTAATTAGATCAATTTTTGCTTTTGCTTGATCTGAGATCAGGATGGTTACTCCTGCTTTTTTTTTTTTTTTAATTCACCTGAAGCTTAATAGATTGTGCTGCAGCCTTTTACCTTTACTCTATATGTATTCCTCTGCTTTAAATGTGTTTCTTGTAAACAACATAGTGTAGGATTCTGACTTTTAATCCAGTCTCCTATCTGCTTGTGTTTTATGGGAGAGTTCATCTCATTTTCATTTACAATTAAAACGAGAAATTCTCTATTTCCTGCCATCTTATTAACCCCAGATTATGCTTTTCTTTTTCCTTTTCCCCTTTCCCCTCTCTCCAGTATTTTACTTGTGAGCACTACTTGCCTTAAGCAATCCTCCCTCTTTAGAGACCCTCCTCCTTTCTTGTTCCTTTTCCCTACTATTTCTGTTTTCCCTTCTATTTAGCCTACATCTTCCCTTTCCCACTTTCCCCTACCATTTTTCTTTTAGGTGAGAGAAGTTTGTAGTGAAACAAAATATATCTAACATTCTTTCTTTGAGCCAAATCTGATGAGAGTAAGATTCATACAATATTCATCACTCTCCTTTCTTTCTCTTAATTATAATAGTTTTTCTTTGCCTCTTCTTAAGATGTCATTTCCCTCATTTTACCTCCACTTTCACCTTTTTTTCTGTTACAATCCCCTTTCCACCTCTAGTATCTTTTTTATATTATAAAAGTAAAATCCGATTATATATGTACTCTCTATGTATACCCATAACAGAAATATAGATCTCAAGAGTTTTTTTTTTCTTTTTAACTTTTTATACTTCTCTTGGGTTCTATATTCGGAGGTCAAATTTTTTGTTTAGATCTAGTCTGTTCATCAAAAAATAAATTGAATTCTCTACTTTCATTGAATGTCCATCTTGTCCCCTGAAAGAAAATGATCAGTTTAAGCAGAGTAATTTATTCTTGGCTGCATTCCAAGTTCCTTCACTTTTCAGTATATCATATTCCCTTCAATTCTTTAAAATGGAAGCTACTAGGTCCTGAGTAATCCTTATTGTGGCGCCTCAGTATTGGAATTGTTTCTTTCTGGCTGCTTGTAATATTTTTTCCTTGATCTTATTCTGAAATTTGACCACAATATTTCTTGGAGTTTTAATTAATCTCTTTCAGGAGATGTTTGGTGAATTCTTTCAATAGCCATTTTAGCTTTTGATTCTATGACAACCAGGCAGTTATCTTTGATGATTTCCTGAAAAATAATGTCTAGGCTCTTTTTTTATCATGGATTTCAGGGTGTCCAAAAATCCTTAGATTGTCTCTCCTAGATCTATTTTCCAGGTCAGTTTTTTTTTTTTCCAATTAGGTATTTTACATTTTTTCCCTATTTTTTCATTTTTTTTTGTTTTCCTTGACTGATTCTTGTCTCATTGGGTCATTTGTTCAGTTCTGAATTTTAGTGAATTATTTTCTTAATTTACTTTTTTTACTTCTTAATGTATTTGTCCAATTTAGTTTTTAAATGAGTTGTTTATGGACTTTTTTTTCCCATTTCACAAATTCTGTTTTTTTCTGGGAGTTGTTTTCTTTTTCCATTTAATCAAATCCATCTTTTAATTAATTATATGTCTTTTCCAAACCTTCTTGCAAAGTTTTCATTTCCTTTTCCCATTTTTCTGCTAGCTCTCTTTTAAGCTCCTTTTTAATTTCTTCTAGGAGAGTCTTGTGTGATGGAGACCAGGTTATATTACTTAATGGGGCTTCATCTGGAGATCATGTGCCTTTAGTCTTCTCAGGGTTTGAAGTTTGTTCTTTTTCACCATAAAAGCTGTCTTTGGTAAGAGTACTCTTTACTTTTTTACTCAATTAAAAAAAAAAGTTAGGGTCTGCTTTTAGGGCAGGGGAGCTTTTCCAAGCTTTCTCTACAAGTGCTGGTTTCCTTTTTAAGTGGCTGCAGCTGTGCTGACTCACTTCCAGAATGGTATGGACATGGCCAGGTCCTTTGAGATTCTGGCATTTCAGGGTTCACTATTTACCTTTTTGTGTTTGTGTTGGATTTTTCTAACTTCTCTGCTTGCAAGCAGGGCAGAGTGGCCAACACTGCTGTTGATTCCTGTAGATTTCTCCTCATAGATTCTCCACCCTGCAGAGTCTGCACAGCCCCAAGGAGCCTGCACCACTCCAGGACTCTATGGTGTCTGCGCTGCCATCTGTGCTCAGCTGCTTGTGCTTGACCACCTCTCTCCCATTTCCTATTGAAACAGACCATTTCTGGTGATCTTCAAAATTATCTTCTGCTGGTAATTTGTTGCACTCCCAATATTTGTGGATTCTGCTGGTCCACCTCATTAGCTGCTGGATTTGCTAATTAGTATGAGGATTGTAGGAAAAAGTCAGAAAGAAATGTGTGTTCTCTCTGCTCTCTTGGTTCCATTTCCCCCACTCAGTTATTTTCAGTGAGAAGGCAACCATGTAGTCTATGCCACCTGTGCAGAGAGTTGTGACTACAGCTCCCCGTGTAACCATATCTGTTGCTTCATCATTTTCATGTTGAGACATGATATGGAGATATCTCAAAGTTGTCAAATAGTATAAGTGATGTCTTTTGATTCATGCATAAGTAATATTTAAGTGAAACAAAATTTTAGTGAATTCATTAACCTCATTCTTTCTTCTAAATGCAGTGGCAAGACATGATCAGACACTGGTGATGGCCCAGGATGCAATAACTGATATTGGTGCGTTCAATGTCTAACCAATCTTTAAATATTCTATGATTCCTATTTCAGCTGCTCTCATGGCTATTGGAACAAATGATTCTCAACTGCTCATTGTGCTGGGAGGAAGACATTCCTCTAAGGCATTGAAGGGTTTGAGCCACCTTGTTTTCCCTCAACCTGGTTTAGTCTGTGGAAAACCAAAACAAAACTGCATTCTACAGGTTCTTGGAGGCACTAGTGAGACTTGGATGAAGCAGGTAGATAACAAATGTGGAAAGCAGACCTGAAAAGAGCTGGAAATCCTTCATGCTAGACATATTTGTCTTCCCTGAACACACTTTACACCCTATACTTATACATACACATACTTAATTTAAGGCAATCTTTTTGTTCTTCTTTTTCTTGTTCTTGTTCTTCTCCTCTTTCTCCTTCTCCTTCTCCTTCTCCTCCACCTCCTCTTCCTTCTACTACTCCTCTTCCTTCTCCTCTTTCTCCTTTACTCTCCCTCTATCCCCATCTCTGACTCTGTGTTTCTGTTTTTGTCTCTGTCTTTTTCACTATTTTGAGATTTTAATCTAGATGATATCTAAGTTTCCTTCGAAAAAAAATCCTATGAATGCCATAGAATGCTTTTCCTTTTCAGGAAAGCTGAATGTTACTGGAGCCTGTAATTCTCAAGCAAAGCTTGTCTATTTCTCATTATCATAGAGAAATCATCTTTTGGGCAATTTTTTCTTTAGGATTCTCTTTCTTCATTTTAAGTAAAGTGACAAAGCACACAATTTCTTTAATTTCCCCCCTACACACACATAACTAAGAAAGGAAGATTTTAATTTTTGCCTGGAAGCTTTTGTCTTATCTAAATCAGTAATATCTTATTAAAATATATTGATATAACTAAAGGCTATAAAGCTGAATATTATTGATATGATGAATTACATTTCATAGCTTAACTAAAGTTAATGAGATTTGGAGAAAACTACCAACTATTAAAGTTAGGGAATTCCCCTAAGCAATTTTTAGTGGTTTTCTAGAAATAAACCAGCCCAATGGCCAAAGTTTGTTAGACACCTTTAAAATTGCTTGTTTGAAATCAAGATTTTTTTAAGTTTGCAAGTATACCATAGGATATATAGATGAGGTTTCCAGAATACATAATTTTCAGTGAAGTTCATAATCAATAATAAGCTTATGCTCATTGTAAATAGGATAGAAAGAAAATTGGCTTTCATTTCTATATTAACTTTGATCTTCTTTCCTCTTTTTATTCCCTCTCTTCCCTATGACTTGCTTTAATGAATTGACTATTTGTAACACCTTCTTGCTTTTTCCTTTCCATCGTCTCCACTTGTATACAATTAGTCACTTTACTGAGTGTCATTACCAGATTTGGTATTGACTGGTTGATCATAATTCTTTTTTGGCAAGATTTGTCCCTGTGGTTTTTTTTAATGAGGAGATACAGTATTTTGAGTAACTAATTGCTGTTGGTCTTAAGCAGAAAAATAAGTGAACTAAGGATTTAGGGCACCTGAACTTGGGTAGGGCAAAGGTTATAATTGAATGATTAAGTTGGATATTTTTCACCAAAATTGAGAATCTATACTATAATGATAATATATAGCATTTATATTGTACTTTAATGCCTGCAACATACTTCATGAATATCATCTCATTTAATCTTTGAAACAAGGAGAGAGATGTTATTATTATTTCCTTTCTGCAGATGAGGAAACTAGGCTGACGCAGGTCAAATAATTTTCCCAGAGTCACACAGAGAGAATGTATTTAGAATTAGATTTGAACTCAGATTTCCTGACATCAATTATAGAGCTCTTACTGGAAGCCAGCTTTATTATTTATTTATTTATACACATTTATTTATTTATTACACATTGCTTTATAAATCATATTGGGAGAGAAAAATTAGAACAAGAGGGAAAAACCATGAGAGGGAAAAATATGTTGATTTACATTTATATTTATTTACATCTATATTTCTTTTTCTGAATGTAGATGTCATTTTCTATCCAAAGTTTATTGGGATTGCTTTTGATTACTAGACCACTGAGAAGAACCGAGACTTTCATAGTTGATCATTACATGGTCCTATTGTACTGTGAGCAATGTATTCCTTGTTCTTCTTGTTTTGCTCAATATCAGTTACTGTAAACATTTCAAGGCCTTTCTAAAGTCAGCCTGTTCATCATTTTTTAAATAAAATAGTAATAATTCATTGCTTTCATATACCACAACTTATTCAGTCATTCCCCAATTAATAGACATCTACTCATTTTCCAATTCTTTGCTACCACAAAAAGAGCTACTACAAACATTTTTTCACATGTGGGTCCTTTCCCCTCCTTTATGATTTCCACTATTGTCACATTTGGGTCATATAGTTGAGCAAAATAGATCCTAATTATTTAATTTCTTTTTCATTGGTGATAAGTTTACCATTTTCATTTTTGATGCTGGTAATTTGGTATTTTCCTTTCCTTGTTCAAATCAAATTCACCAAAGGTTTATCTATTTTGCTGGTTTTTATATAAAACCAACTCAGTTTTACTAATTAGTTCAATAGCTTTCTTGTTTTGATGTTCTTAATCTTTTTTTAGTTGCATGATTAATTCATTGATCTATTCGCCCATTTTATTTATATAATTATTTAGAAATATAAAATTTCCCTTAAGCACTGTTTTGGTTGCATGTCATGAGTTTTGGTATGTTGTTTCATTATTGTCATTCTCTTGGATGAAATTATGGATTGTTTCTGTAATTTTTTTTTTGTCTGACTCACTCATTGTTTCAAATTGGATTTTAAAATTTCCAATTGATTTTTACTCTGTCTTTTCATGGCTCTTTATTGAATATGGTCTGAAAGGAAAGCATTTACTATTTCTGCCTTTTTGCATTTGATTGCAATGTTTTTATGCCCTAATATATGGTCAGTTTCTGTGCAGGTGTCATATAGTGCTGAGAAAGAGATGTATTCTTCTTTTCCCCTTTTCAGTTTTTCTCATCAGATCCATCACATCTTGATTTTCTAGGATTCAATTAACCTCCCTTGTTCCTTTCTTGTTTATTTTGTGGTTAGGTTTGTCTGATTCTGAGAGAGAAGTCCTAATATAATAAAATAAGTCTATTTCTTCCAGGAACTGGATTAATATTCTCTCTTAGAATTTTGCTACTCTCTCTTCGTTCATATATATTCAATATTGTTACTATTTCATTGTTTATGGTATCCTTTAACAAGATGTAGTTTCCTTCTTTCTCTTTTTTAATTAGATCTACTTTTACTTTTGCTTTATCTGAGATTAGAACTGCTACCTCTGCTATTTTTGCATAAACTGAAGCACAATAAATCCTGCTCCATTCTTTCACCTTTCCTCTGCATGTGTCTTTTCTGTGTCAAATGTGTTTTTTGTAAACAACATAATGTAGGATTATGTTTTTTAATGTACTCTGCTATTTACTTCCATTTTATGGGGAATTCATCCCATTCACATTCATATTCACATTTATGATTCCTAGCTCTGTATTTCTCTCCATCCTATTTTCTCCCCAAATACACTTTTGTTCTCTCCTTCCATCCTGTGTCTCCTTAATAATGTTTTGTTTTTTAACCCTCTCAACCCGTTATCTGCCCTCCCTTCTATTCCAGGTTCTTCCTTTTCTTTCCTCTTTCTCCTCCTACTTCTTTATAGCATAAGATAAATTTATATGCCCAACTAAATTAGTGATTCCCATTTTGAGCCAAAACTGATGAGATCAAACTTCAGATAATGCTCATTCCCTTTCCTTCTTTTCCTATATTGAAATAGGTCTTTTGTGCCTTTTCATGTGATCTAATTTATTCCATTATATCTCCCCTTTGCTTTTCTCCTAATACAGAGCTTTTTTCATCTTTTAATTTATTTTTCTTTGATATTATCACATTGGAGTCCATTCATAACCACGTTTTCTATCTATGTGATGTCCTCCTGTTTTCCCCTGTAATAGATACAGTTCTCAAGAGTTACACATATCATTTTCCCATCTAGAAATGTAAATAATTTAAGGGTAGAGCCAAGATGGCAGAGAGTAGACATGGCTTTATGTGACCTCTTCTGATCTTCCCTCAAATCAACAGCAGATTAAGCCTCTGAACTGGTTTTGGAGTAACAGAATGCATAAATATTTGGAGTACAACAAATTTCCAGAAGAAGATATTTGGAAGAATTTCAGAAAAGGTCTGTTTCAATCAGGGGGAATGGGGGTGGGGGAGTGGGGTGAGGCTACCAAGCACAGACCTCAATACAGGGAGCCTGGGGCAAGGAACTGGGATGGGGAACCAGAGCATTGCCACTTCTACACAATAGGGAAGCTACTGTGAGACTCTTAGGCTACTCTATTCTAGTTGCAAGCTGGTAGTTTAACAGATCTGCTGTGAGACACCTATCACCTCCCCTGAAAGATGATGCTCTGTCTTTCTGGGTAGCTAATTCTTGGTTATAACTCCAGGCCTTCTGAAATATGCTATTCCAGACTTTCTGATCCTTTATTGTAAATGCTACCAGATCCTGGGTAATCCTCACTACTGCTCCATGATACTTGAATTGCTTTTGTCTGACATCTTGCAGTATTTTTTCCTTGAGATTAAAGTTCTGGAATTTTGAAAATATATTCCTTGGGGTTTTTCTTGTGGGATCTCTTTCTGGAGGTGATCAATGAATTATTTTAATGACTATTTCCCTCTCTATTTCTATAATATTAAGGCAGTTCTCCTTTATGATCTCTTGAAGAATGCTATCCAGGCTCTTTTTTTGGTCATGACATTCAGGCAAACCAATAATTTTAAAATTATTTCTTCTGGGTCTCTTTTCCAAAAATTAGGGTTTTTTTCCATTGAGGTATTTCTAATTTTCTTCTCTTTTTTTCATTCTATTTTGTTTGTTTTCCCATCTAGAAAGCATAAAGCAATTAGGTTCCAATTGCTGCATTCTAGTTTTTAATGTGTGATTTTCTTCCCTTAACTTTTGTATCTCTTTTTCAACTTGATTACTTGATTAATCTTCTTTTGAAGATATTATTTTCTTCAGTAGGTTTTTTTTGCATTTAACTAATTGTATTTTTTAGGGAATTATCTTACTTTTCCAAGCTATTGACTCTCTCTTGAATAACTTTCATTTCTTTTTTTCATTTTTTCTTCTACCTCTCTTATTTGTCTATTTATGGGTACTTCCATGAAGCCTCTTTGGGCTTACAAACAATTCCTACCACTCTTTGAGATTTCCTTTGTAGATATTTTTTCTCATTGGAGTTGATGTTTTAGTTTTCTCTATCATCATAGTAGCTTTTTATGGTCCAAATTCTTTTCTGTTTCTTGCTCATTTTCTTTCCTTTTTTTTCTGTTTTCCTCTTTTTTCTACTTTTATGATTTGGCTCTGCTTCTGAGATAAGGAGGTAGTCTCTCAAGTTTCCTATGGAATTCTGAGCACAGGGTTTGTTGGTGTTTGTTGGAATAATTTTGTCTGCTTTTTCCAGGAAAATCTGGTTTCCCAGAATTTGCCTTCTGAACTAGAACTGGGGACTGCTCCACTCGTCTGCTTCTCTACTGAACCAGTTCCAAGGATCTCCGTTGCTTATCTGTCGTGATTAAGAACTTCTCACTGACTTTCCCAGACTCTGTTAGAGTGGGGCAAAATACCCTTTTTTTTTTTTTTAACCTCAGTGGGACTGACCTTTCTTGAAGTTTTTCCAATTTATCTTGAGCTGGAAAGTGTTTTCATTCCATCAGATTCTATTCATAGGCTTGATTTAATGTGATTTTTGAGGGAAATGGAGAGCTCAGACTGTTTCCTGACTTCCCTCTGCCATCTTGGTTCCACTCTTGAAAGTTAACTCTAACTTTTTACAAGTAAGTTTTTGGGTCATTCACTCTCTCTGCACTTTAGTTTCCTCACAAATAAAATAAAATAAGTTCTTTCTCATTCCAAATCTATGATCTTATAAATTGATTATATTTGTCCCAAATTTATTCTCCTATAAACTTCCCTCTTTGTGTTGAAAGGACAATGCTCATTCCAGTTTTCCATGATTCCAAACTCTGAGTTATACTCAGTTCTTCTCTATCTTTCTTTCTCTCCTGTATCTAAGTTGTCACTCCTTGTTCATACTTCCTTCATAATATCTTTTGAATTTCTCATTTTCTCTCTGCTCACTCAGTTGTCATTTTTATTTAGGTCTTGTGTCCTTCTCATCTGAATTGCTGTAATATCCTCATTAGCAGCAAGCAACTATGAGTTTATTACTTTTATAGATTCAAAGTTTTGAATACAACACTATTTCATACATTTAAGTATCTGATTTAAATTAAATCCATATCATCACTTAATTTCCCAAGTTTGTTGGGAACTATTAGGATTAACTTCAGAAAATCAATTGAGTCCATTGCTTTTTCTCAAAATAGATTTGTTGATCAAATAAAATAATATGTGAAAAGCATTTTTAAAATATTAAGGGGTAATAAAAATACTGTTGTTGGTGCTCTTGTTGCTGCTGATATTATTATCACCATTACGACAACCTTTTCCTCCTCCTCTTCTTCCTCCTTCTCCTTTTCTTCCTCCTTCTCTGCCTCTTCTTCCTATTGCTACTGTTGCTGCTGCTGCATGAATTGCACTATGCAAATTTTTGGGGATATAAAAGCACTAGCTTCACTCAAGGAACTTATATTTTATTGAGAGAATTTCCCCTGAAAATAGATAAGTAAATTCAAAGTCTATAAAATATATACTAATAATACTAAATATTTTCCAAAAGGAGAGAACATTAGTAAGCAGGGAGAC
This sequence comes from Sarcophilus harrisii, assembly GCF_902635505.1. Lineage (NCBI taxonomy): Eukaryota > Metazoa > Chordata > Mammalia > Dasyuromorphia > Dasyuridae > Sarcophilus > Sarcophilus harrisii. The sequence continues at coordinate 371,599,540 of NC_045426.1, read as the reverse complement.
CAAGAAAGGGCTAACAGATACCCTTTGATCCAGCAGTGTTACTACTGGGATTATATCCCAAAGAGATTATAAAGAAGGGAAAGGGACCTGTATGTGCACGAATGTTTGTGGCAGCCCTTTTTGTAGTGGCTAGAAACTGGAAACTGAATGGATGTCCATCAGTTGGAGAATGGCTGAATAAATTGTGGTATATGAAAATTATGGAATATTACTGTTCTGTAAGAAATGACCAACAGGATGATTTCAGAAAGGCCTGGAGAGACTTACACGAACTGATGCTGAGTGAAATGAGCAGGACCAGGAGATCATTATATACTTCAACAACAATACTAGATGATGACCAGTTCTGATGGATCAGGCCATCCTCAGCAACAAGATCAACCAAATCATTTCTAATGGAGCAGTAATGAACTGAACCAGCTATACCCAGAAAAAGAACTCTGGGAGATGACTAAAAACCATTACATTGAATTCCCAATCCCTATATTTATGCCCACCTGCATTTTTGATTTCCTTCACAAGCTAATTGTACAATAATTCAGAGTCTGATTCTTTTTGTACAGCAAAATAATGTTTTGGTCATGTATACTTATTATGTATCTAAGTTATATTTTAATATATTTAACATCTACTGGTCATCCTGCCATTTAGGGAGGGGTGGGAGTAAGAGGTGAAAAATTGGAACAAGAGGTTTGGCAATTGTTAATGCTGTAAAGTTACCCATGTATATATCCTGTAAATAAAAGGCTATTAAATTAAAAAAAAAAAAAAAAAAAAAAAAGGGCTAACAGGGAAGGTGATCAATAAATTTCATTTTTAGGAAAGCTAGGAATTCCAAGAATTGAAGATGATTAAGATATCTCTTGTGCAAAAGTACAATGTTCCTTTATCTGTAAGATAAAGGAAAGACAAAGATAGTAACTCTATTTAAGTGTAGTACAGAGTGAGTAGTATTCTCAATAGACTGTCTTTGACCAATGTGGAAGCCATTTATCATAGACCTCAAATTGAAGTCAATACCTCTCTGAACAAACTTCCAACTAAAGAAGAAGTTTTGAACGTCATTAGGCTCCTTTCATGGGGCAAAGTGCTGTGTAATGTTTTTTCTCTAAATTGTAATGTTCTCTGGGAGCAGGTTTCTTGGGGGAGCTTCTGGAGGCAGCCTCAGTTACAGTTCAGAGTAATAATCACCTCAAATGCAGCCAAGGATTAAAGTCCAAATCCTTTATTTTCTCCTTCAAAGTCTTGTCTCTTTTCCTGGGGCTCAGTTAGCTTTAATAGAGGCCTATCTCTCTCCTTGGTTATGAGAGCTTAAGCTGCCTTCTCTGCCTTGCAAATCTCCTCCAATCTCCTCGACTGAATCCTGGCTTGTGAATCTCCCGAAGTGCATCCTAGTTGAGGCTCCTAGCTTATGTATGCTCTCTTAAAGGTGTGAATCTTGTGGAACTGTAGTAAGTACTAAGTACATCTAGAGAAATGTTAAGCACCTTGCTAAACAACCATTGTCTCTATCAATTCCACTGACTTAGCACCTTGTAAGAATTCTAACAGTGCTGATTGTATTCCAGTAGAGATTTATGAAGTAAGGAGTCTACTGTTCAAATAAAAGCTAACTGGAATCTTTTGGATTATACTGCAAGTGATCTACTAGGAGATTAAGGATACTTCCATTGTCCATCTTGATAAATTAAAAGGAAAATTGTTGTTGTGTAATAACCACAGGATGTGTCTCTCTGTCATTACCAGCAATATTTTTTCCAGCCTTCTTTAACTGATGATTCTTTACCTGAAAGACAGTCATCTACCCAAGAGTCAGTGTAGCTCCAGAATGGCTAAGGAATGGTTGACATTGTATTTGCAGCCCAGTATTTCCAGGACAATTCTTAGGAACAGAACAGAGATTTGTATACAACCTTCATCAGTCTGACCAAGATCTTTGATGTTGTCAGTTATAATGGCTTGTTGAAGATCATGGGAAAATTTGGCTGCCCAGAGATGTTTATCAGTAATATATGCCTGTTTTCTGATGGTATGTTGAAAGGTTTTGAATAAAAAAAAATGATGCTTTCTTACTTTCCTAGTCATTAATGAAGTGAAGTAATGTTATGTTTTTGCTCCCAAACTTTGACATGACTTTTTCATCAATGTCAGATGTCTTCAAGAAGCAAAAAGAATAACAATAACAACATTAAGGTTAGCTACTGCACTGATAACAGATTATTTAACTGAAAAAGGCTACAAGCCAAGACTAAAGTCAAAGGAGAGCTGTTACATGATTTTTTGTTTGCAAATGATTATGTACTCAATGCAGCCTCTGAATCTGAGATGCAACTGTGAGGGATCGAAAATCCTATCTAAAAATGACTACTCAGAGACCTCTTGAAGTAAAAAGCTGAAAAGTTGTTTATTTAATTAATTCTCATGAGAATGAGCAATTCCACCACAAGGAGGGAAAGAAAGAGAGCTCAGGGTAGAAGGGCTAAAGAAGGGGATAAGGTATACAGTTTTTATAGGGTTTAGATATAAAGAATTACATCATAAGTTGGAGAACATTAAGAGATAGGTGCCCCCTCACCCCTGAATTGGATGTTATTCATGCCAAAAACAGCAGATTCCTAGTTCTGGGAAGACCCATACATCAGGCAACTAATTGGCCAGATGTTGGTAACTTGAACAGTGATAAATGTCATCATATGAGGTTAAATACATATGTCTAAAATCTAAGTATATATTGGCTACCACTCAACATACTCATGCAGGTCACAGAGACCTAGAGAAACTAAAAATACAGAAGAGGAAGTTAAATGTCCTTGGAAGTTCAGCTGCTGGAAGTTCTTCACCTTATCTTTACTACATACAGCTGCTGAAAGTTCTTCAACTACACACACACACACACACACACACACACACACACAAACACACACACACACACACACACACACACACACACCAGAATATTGACTGATTCTTTGCCACTTGTGCTGATTTTGTCTTGACAATTAATACCAAGAAAAGACAAATTATTTATCAGCCAGCATCACACCACTCATACATAGAACCATTGGTTACAGCAAATGTAGACATTTTGAATGCTGTAGATAACTTCACTTACCTTGGTATATTTTTCCATGATTTACACAAGGATGATGGGTTGATGCACACATTGCCAGAGCTAGGTCAGTATTTGGGAGGTTCTGAAGAAAGTGTAGGAGAGAAGAAATACTTGGTTGACTACCAAAGTGAAGATCTACAGAGATGTTGTACTGATCTCATTATTGTGTATGTTTGAAACTTTGGCAATCTACCAGAAAATTTAATATCTCCACTAAATATACATATGGACTAATTTTGTACAACTTGTGGTAGAGACTTCTGAACCTGTTTTATTTTGATCAGTTGTAGTCAGACACACAGTAGGTTGACATCAACATTATGATATAATTTGGTCTTCATTGATTATGAAGGATAACAACACAGAGTAAATGCATAAAACTTACCTGAAGTGAGTTCTAGATGCCAGACTTCGAATTTTCTAGTGTAGCCTATAATCACTATGAATTCACTAAAGATATAAAGATATATATATATAAAGATATATATATTATATATAATATAAAGATTATAAAGATATAAAGAGATATGGTGACATAAATAAGATTTTGTTTTATGAATATCCATTTGGCAGCTGGCAGCTGTTTGGAGGATATGGATAAAGAGCATTCACTTTTATCCAAACAATCACTGATTAGGCATATATCTTAAGGTAAAAAAAAAAAAAGATTAAAAGGTTCAATCTACCCCAAACTACTAATAACAATACTTTTTGCAGTAGCAAAAATTTTAAGACAAAGCAGAAATCTGACGGGATAAATTAACCTAAATAATTTGTGGACATGAGTATAATGGAATATAATGAGCCTCAAGAAACAATGAATTTGGAGAATACAGAGAAGCATGGGAAAACTGTTGTGAAGTAATACAGTATAATAACAAGATTGAGAGGTCAAGTAATCAATAAATAAGAATTTATTAACTAGGAAAATAAGATGTTAAAAAAGTGTAAATGAAAAGAACAAAAAAATGAAATTGGACACAATAATTAGCCAAGAGATTTGAAACAAAAATGTTGAAAATGTATCACCCCCATTCTTTGCAGGGGTGTGCTCCTAGTATTACTGTTACATAATAAATTTATTAATACTGTTAGATTTGATGGCTATATTGTTTATGGAATAGTTGAATGATTTAGTATTTCAATTGTTACTCCTACTTTAAGTGAAAAGTTAATTAATCTATCAATCATAGGCTTTAGTCTAAATGTGAAAATCTGTCCATATTAGTTATGTAGCAAAAAAAAAAAAAAGTTTGTATAGGATAAGGAAATTTGGCTATATTTTAGGAATTTTCTACAAATTACCAAGCTAGTTGGTACAAAAATCATTCCAAAAAATTGAAAAGCCTGGTTTTGCATTAAACCCTTGGTGAGAACTACATATCAGAGAAGCAGAGTCTTAGTTTTTGCTTTAGATATCATTCTTTCCTTCTTTGTCTTTAGACAAACTAAAACTTGAAGGGGATGAAGGATGTCAGACTTTTTCCATCAATGTCTTATTAGTATCCTTGGTTCAGAAGATAGCAATGACACTTAGAGGCAAGGACAGACAACATGTATTCATTGTTCAACAAGGAAATGAGCAAAATAAGTATACCATGTGTAAGAGAATCTTCTTGGGCATCCCCATGTATAATAGAAATGGACCTCTACCATCCTCAAGTTACTACTTTGCCATATGTACACTTTAAGTTTATGTTTTAATTGATGGGTTTATTATAGATATTTTGGGATGGTTATAGCATCTTACCACATAGTATTAGTAGTATCTCTCTGTCTCTCTTTTTTTCTTTCTGTCTCTGTCTGTCTCTGTCTTTCTAACTCTGCCTCTCTATCTCTGTGTCTGTCTTTCTGTCTCTGTCTCTCTCTCTGTCTCCCTCTATCTCAGTCTGTCTTTCTGTGTCTCTGTTCCATCCTCCCTCTCTTTATTGTTTCAGTGTGTTTATCTTTTTCCTTTCTCTTTCTCTGTCTACTAATTATATTTAGCTGTTTAAATGACTTTAGTTCATGACACTAGAGAATCATGTCCCAATTCCTTCTTCAAGAAAATACTAAGAATGTTTGATATGTAGCCTAGGATAAAGTTTCTTAAAACTTTTATATATCTAGTTTTGTTGAACTTTTAAACACATCAGTCTTTCTCTTAAAAATTAATTGTAGGTTTTTCCCTTGAGCCATCCTAGATAACCATTTAAAATTGTGAGGCATTCTTTTGATCCAGAGAACCCCACAAAATCATGCAAGTCTAGGGACTCAAATCTTTAAATTATCCACTTGAAGAATATCTGTGAAATAGCCCAAACTATCAAGGGCATATATTTCCTAAAGGTCACCATGTATTTGAAAGATATCACATTGAAGAAACAATGTGTTCCTTTATGCAGATATAATAGTGGAGTTGGCAGGTATGCTCAGGCTAAGCAATGGGGTTAGTTAGACATAAGATCACTGGGCCAAAAATAGTACTGAGTTCTTTCTGCAAGTAGTAAAATGCAGAGTAATGTGGAACTGAAGGGCTTGACTATGGATTCTCTTGTCATTGAATATATTCAGATTAACAAGGTTCCCAGAATATGACAGCTTACTTAAAGGGCTCATGATCAAATTAATTCATACAAGAATTCTCTTTTCCATATTGAGATGATACTTACTAAAAAGGAACAAATTGTTCCCAAACCATAGGATGTTGCTCAAAAGAAAAAGATACCCCAAAAGAAACTGAAGAAACAAAGGTTATAGCCTGAGAGTAAATATGACAGTGCAAATAAAAATGAAATGAAATGGTTTTTTTTTTTAAATTGTAAGTAGGGATGGCTGTCTGTTGAAGAAATAGAAATATGTGTAGAAAAGAAAGTACTTTAAAAACAATTTATAATGATATAACAAAATAATTTTTTGAAATACATTTAAATTTAAAAATTATTCTTCTAAACTTGTCAAACACTGACAATCTTTTTATTTTTTCCCGATAAAGCAGGCAACAAGAATTTTTTTCTTTTTCATTTTTTATAGTTTTTTATATACAATACATATGTATGGGTAATTTTTCAACATTGACCCTTGCAAAAACTTCTGTTTTAACTTTTCCACTCCTTCCCTCCACCCTCTCCTTTAGATGGCAGGTAGTCCCATACATGTTAAATATGTTAAAGTATATGTTAAATATAATATATGTATAAATATTTATACAGTTATCTTGCTGCAAAAGAAAAATTGAATTTAGAAAGAAGGTAAAAAATATCCTGAGAATAAAAAACAAAAATGCAAGCAAACAATAACAAAAAGAATGGAGATGCTATGTTGTGGTCCATACTCATTTCCTAGTATTTCTCTGGGGTAGGTGGTTCAAACACTAACAATCATGAACATTTCTACTAACTCCAAAAGAGAGTTGAATGAAAATGAAAGCCTCTATTATGTTTCTCTCTTTTTTTTTCTTTTAGGAGTGATTTTCCACAGTTTTTTATTCCATTAATGTTTGATATTTTCCCTTTAAGATTATATTTTTCTTGCAAGATAACTTTTTTGTTGTAAACATTTACCACTCCATTATAAAATCCAAGATTTTATCTCTTTTATAGCATTGCTGCCAAGCATTATGCCTTCCTGACTGTTTTTCCTTTTTATTTGCATAATTTCGTTTGGCTTCATGTAGTATTTTTATTTAAAATGGAAATCGAATTTTTTAAAGATGTCTCTTGGAGTTTTGTTATATTTCTTATGTTTGGAAAAACATTAGATTCTTTTTGTTTTCTAATTTTTAAGAAATCTGTAATTAGGTAAGATTTTTCACTTTTTCACTATTTGAAAATGTTTTATTGTAGGCAGCTAGGTGGCATTATGAATAGAATATAGGGTCTGGAATTAGAAAAATCAAATCCAAGCTCAGAGACTAATTAACTATATGACTAAGAGGACAAGTCACATAGCATCTTTCTGCCTCAGTCTTTTCAGCTACAAAATGGTGATAATACCACCTATCTTCTTGGTTTATTGTACGGATAAAATGAGATAATATTTCTGAAGTATTTTGCCAACCTTAAAGTGTTGAGATTTCTTTTTTGTGGTACACTGTAAGAATGCTACTGTTGTTTCCTTCTTGTTTTGTTTTGTTTTGTTTTTCTTCCAAAATTGTCATTTAAAAAATCTTTTATGCCATTTCTTTTGAGTTTTCTTTTAGTCTTTTTGGTCAAAACCAATTATTCTTATTCTAACTTTTTAATTTTTCCTCCCTTGCTTCCTTCTTTCTTCTACTTACTCCATTTTCACATTATTTTTCTCTCTCTCCCTTCTCTCCCTCCCTTCTTTTTTCTTTCTTTTCCTTTCTTTCCCTTCCATTAATCTTTCCTCTTTTTCCTCTTTTCTTTCTCTCTCCTTACCTTTCTCCTTACTTTCTTCATTCTTTCTCTTTCTCCCTTTTTTCCTTCCTTCTTTACTTCCTTACTTTACTTTTTTTTATTTCTTTCTCAATTTATACTTTTTACCCTCTAATTTAGCATTTGAGAATCTTTTGTGTCTCATTATATTTGCTCATATTTTCAGGTTCAGTTTCTGAGTTGGGACTTTGTTTAAAGTCTAGGCTCCATTCCTTCCCTAATTCTTGAATAGAATGCTAAGGCCATGATTTGTTTTGAATTTTATTTCCTTGCATTATTTCTCACTCCTCATGTATTTATGCTTATAGAACTGGCAGTTTTCAGTATCCCAAGTCAGACCATTGACGTCAGTTCTTTCTGTACAGGGAGCTGCTGTAGTCTTGAGTTCCCCTAGCAATTCCCAATCAAGATAAATAAGCCTGGTCAGAATGCTGCTTTTGACTTCTGGCCTATTCATTAGAGCATATCCTGGCTTCTGAGCAACACTCAAGTTCTACTGCCCATAGGTTTTGGCAATTTTCTTGTTTAGGTCAGGGATGAAGAAAGAGCTGATATTTATCTTAGACTGTTTTATTTTTTGTTAACTTTGGTGCCTTATTTAGATCATTGTTCAAGTATCAGGGGAGAAATAGGCTTCCCCATGACCTTTCATATTGCTATCTTTTCTGGATAACTCCAAAATATTTCATATAAATCATCTCATTTGAGCCTCCTGACAATCCTGTGAGATAGGTCCCCTCTTTGATATTTTATAAATAAAGAAAATAGGGCTTAGAAAGGTTAAATGACTTTTCCATTGTTATAAATCTAGTAAGTGTTAGGGGCAGGATTTAATGTAAATTCCTCCCTATTCAAAGATTAGCATTCTATCCATTATATAAAGCTGCTTCCCTATGCAATTTGAGAATCACTTTGAGACATCTAACCCAGAAATAGATGGCTGAAATGTAAAAGGTCTTTTTCTTTTACTGTTTTAATCTATGAAATAGGGAACAAGTTTTTATTTTGTCTGTTCTTGTACCTTACACAGTCTTTCACCAAATAAAGGTCTATTGACAGTCTAGTTTCTAAGCTGTAAATCCATCACTTAACTTGGATTTTTGTATCTTTAAGGAAAAAAAGGAGAACAAAAGGAAATAGTCATCTACTGACTGTTAGTGAAATATCTCAGATTTCACCCTAGATTTTCCATGTAAAGTATTCCTGCACATCATTTTTGAAAAGGTAATTGGAAAATTAGGTACTTAGTCCCACTTAAACACTGATTCAGTGAAATGTTCAACCAAAAAAAATTAAACCTTGTCTCTGTGATCAAATAATTTTGTGTGATTATCATGAAAACCTATAATTTGAAAGGTAGGAGCCAAAAGGTTAGGGTTGTGAGGATATAGGAGAAAGAATATTGTATAGCAGCAAAGCACTGAGTGAAATGATCAAGGGCCTGGGTTCTGTTGCTTCTTAACTGTATGACCTTGGATTAGTTATTTCTAATATTTTGGGTTTTTTCTTCATTTATAAAATTAAGTTCTTAATTTTGATGGTTTCATCATCTTAGATGGTCTCTAAACCTTTGAAGTTTAAATTCCCTTCTAGACATAAAATTCAATGGCCTATCACACCAAAATTAAAGCCCTTTAGAGATCATAGGATTTTTAAATGCACTAAAACCTACATGTTGAATCTCTAATAAAGGAAATAGGAAAATAGTTTATATAAGGTGTGCTAGAGAATTCAATTCAATTGGACTCATGGTCTCAGCATTTCAATTTTTGAAGGAATCTGAGAAGCCCATTAGTTCAATGGCTCTTATCCATTAGCTTCTTGGACTCCATTCTCCACAATGCTCAACAACATAGATTGCCATTTCATTCTATGCTTGAGGAACTCCAGTGAGAACAATATCACTATTTCCACCAGGCAACCTGTTCCACATTTGAATATCTCTGGATCAGGATATTTTAGTCTATCATAAACCCAAATCTGCTTCCATGAAATTTAATTCACTTACCATTTTTGAGAAACTATTATGGATTAAATACTACAGGATACTATTTTGGATGATCTGTTTCCTTGAGAAACTTCCCTCCTGGGAGACAAGAGTAACACAAATAAAGTGCTTGAATGATGTGCTAAGATGTTGAAGTTTTTGTTATAGAGAGTAAGCTTGAGAAGCATCCGCAAAAGGGAAAGAGTAATATAGGTTCATGGAATTTGAGATTAATAGAAGTGATTTTTGTACAATAAACAACTGTAAAGACATGGAGAGGACAGAGAAGAACACCTCTCAGAAGAGAAGAAAGAAACCATAGGTCCATCTGAGAATATCATAGTTACTCCTCAAACTCCTGTTGTGGGATACATCTAGTTTTATGTGACTTTAGTGAATTGGAGACCATTATTCCATTGGACTCCCTAAGAGTTTCAACTAGGATTTGAAGGAATAGATTTCAACATGAGAGCTATCATGGCTTATTGAAGTGCTAGGTTTGGAATCAAAGAACTTGAAATGGAATCCTAGTTCTGTCACTATGTGCACGAATTCGTTCAAGCCACTTAGTCCCTTTCTGCTATAGTACTTGAGGAGGTTAAACTGAATGGCTTTTAAGGTCCTTTCCAACTCTAGTTCTATGCCTTGATTCATCCAGAGTTAGTTTGTAGCACATGGAAATTTTGTTTAGAATTAATAATTAAAATGAATGTATAAAATGAAAATAATGCTAGTTTAATAAGCATAGACCACTAAAAGATCGATTTTTCAAATATGTCTGTGTCTGAAGAGTGGAGAAATGAATACTGGTTATTGAGAATATATGATTTTGCTCTTGTTGGATATTAATATTCATCACAGTTTGGTGTCTTTTTGTAATGCCTAATGGTGCATGAAAGCTGGTTTTCTCTCAGATCTTGTAGGTCATCATACCAACATCAATCCTTAGAGACTAATACATCTCTGAAAATCCAGGTAGGATTTAATTTTCTCTATCTTTCTGTCCTTTTGGGGACAATTCCTAAGTAGGACAGGATTATACCTTCAATAAAAATAAACAGAGCCTACCAAAGCACATTCTGCAAGTGATCCAATACTGATAATAATGCCTTGACCTAGATATATGAAAATGCAGCTACCAACTCATTTTCAGAATCCAATATAAATTATTTTATTTGGGAATAGAGATATATTTCACTGACCCATAGCCAGTACATGATTCTGTGAACAACAGCGCACTTTTATAAGACAATATATTATATGGTAGGGTATGAAATATAAGTGATGTAAAGACAAAGATATATTGATAAAATCTATTTTTAAAAGGTGCTTTGAATAGAAGACAAAGGAAAAATATTTTGTAAGAAACAGAAATAAATCTTGATTTGTGTAATAGGACTTGAAGGCAGAAGAATGTGAGAAAGAGAAGAAATAGAGGTACAACTGAGGTTTAGTAGTATATTATAGGAATGTAATTCTTCATGTAGAGAGAGCAGAGGTGGAAGAAACATCTTCTTGTGCTCTAAGAAATGATGATAAATATTGAAAGGTATTATCTGCAGAGAAGTTCCACAATATTGGTCAGAGGAAGAAAAGACAAATAGTGGAGGTAAGGTGGCAAGAACTTGTATCAAGGTTGAAAAGAGGGAATAGATAGAACTCCCTCATGGGGAGGCATGGAATCTAGAAGTGAGCTCAGATTTGATGTCAGGCACTAGCTGTGTGATTTAAGACAAGTCACTTTGACTCTGTATGTCTTAGTAGAGGTAGTAGTAGTAATAGTAGTGGTGGTAGTGGTGGTAAAGGTGAATGAGAAGAAGCTAAAGGAGGAAGAAGAGGAGGAGGAAAAGAAGAAGAAAAAAAGAAAAAGGAAGAAGAAGAAGAAGAAGAAGAAGAAGAAGAAGAAGAAGAAGGAGAAGGAGAAGGAGAAAAAGAAAGATGAGTAGAAGAAGATGTTGGCTATTTTTAGAGGAAAGCCTCATAATAACTGTCAGACATAATAAATTCTCCTCATTTTTGCTGATACATATGGGAATGACTGGTGTTACCAGAAGAAATTTTTAAAAAATTGCTAGAGATTATCAAGTTATGACCAAGAAACTGAAGATCTTAGAAAGATGTGACTATGGGTTGGGCAGAAGAATAGAGTATTGACTTCAATGTTCCTGATTGAAGAGAGAGGCTGGAATAGATTAATTAATTGAAGTGGGAGGAAAGTAGTATATGTTTTTGATGTATCACAAATTTGTTCATACCTTGGTGTGGTTGAGACAGATTAAATCCAGATGTAACTTTTTTTGGGGAAGTTGAGGACCTGATATTCTAAGTAATTAAATGGAGATAAAGAATGAAGAAAATTATGAGCCATATATTGACTTCTTAGAGCTGAGGTAAATGATTTACAGATATATAGAGGAAAATAACAGAAATATGGACAGAATGAAACAAATATTATGGAGGAGAGACAATTACTTAGTAATGGAACAGAGGGAGAATCCAAAATTGGGTTCTGGGAACAAAGATTACCATAGCACTTTTTGACCTATGTGTCAGTGTAGGTGTGAGAGAAGCAGTAACTAGCCTTGAAGAAAGTACCAAGAGCTATGGTGTTTCCTAGAAAAATATGGGGAAAACTATGACAAGTGAGAATGCATTCAAAAGAATGTAGAGAGAGAACAAGAATTATAAGGTCATATGTTCTAAGCTGGAAGAGGCTTTAAAAATCATTTAGTTTAACTCTTTAATTTTATTTGTGAAAAAACTGAGCAGCAGCACTTCAGCAGCACAGCCAGGGTTCAAACTAAAGTCCCCTGACTATAAATTTAGTGTCTTCTAATTAATCAAAAAGGAGGAGAGGTGCCAAGATTACAGTTAAAACAGAACATTTAGGCTGAGATAGAATAGAGCTGAGTTTGCCATGGATATTGTTGGGGAGGCATGATAGAAGAAAGGGAAAAAATGAGCATTCATATAATGCCTACTTCACTGCAGGCACAGTGATAAGAATTTTTTTTCCTTTTTAATAGTATTTTATTTTTCCAGATACATCTCACCCCTCTCCCTATGTCAGCAAACAATCTGATATAGATTAAACATGTGAAATTCTTAAACATTTTTCCATATTTGTCATGCTGTGCAAGAAAAATCAGATCAAAAGGGGGAAAACAATAGAAAAAGAAAAGAAGCAAACAAATAAACAACAACAAAGATAAAAACATTATGCTTTGATCCACATTCAGTCTTTAATTCTCTCTCTTTGTGAAGATCATACTTTCTATCCTAAGTCTATTGGAATTGCCTTGAATATCCTCACTTTTGAAAAGAGGCAAGTCCATCACAGTTGATCATCACATAATCTTGTTTTTATCTACAATGTTCTCTTGGTTCTTCATTCAGCATTAGTTCATGTAAATCTTTCCAGGCTTTTCTGAAATCAGCCTGTGCATCATTTTTTTACAGAACAATAATATTCCATTACATTAACTACTATAACATTCAGTCATTCCCTAGCTGATAAATATCCATTCAGTTTTCACTTGACAAGGACTTTTCTTTTACACTTTTTTTATTTGGTCTTCATTTGATAATAGTAGTCCCTGTGCTAGCACAATACTTCACTACCAAATTCCCCACCTGACCCTGAGTTGATCTCAGGTGTCTTATCATGACAGAGTTTCTCAAACCAATGCTGTGTCAGGATTAGTCAAACCTATCCTAGTGAAAAGCCAGCAAGAGGTCATGATGGTTATGGGATCATGGCAGGTAGACAAGCAAAGGGATCCAAAAAAGAGCAGACTGGTGAGTTGTTTGTTTATTATGGCAAAAAAAAAAAAAAAAAAAAAAAAAAAAACTCAGGTCCTACTGGGCATGGAATCATTCCCATGGGATGTTAGCATCAGAGAAAAAAAAAATCTGACTTTTTTAGGCTAGTTCTGTTCTCATTAAATCAGAAATATGGTTTTTGTAAATGGTCAGCTTTTTAAGTTGATGATTTCTGAGAAAGGAATTTGGATTTTTAGAGTAATTCATAAAATATTGAACAATCGGCTTTTGGCCATATATTGACATATATATATATATATATATATATATATATACATATAGTCAATATTTAATAAACATTTAATAAGAGCCTAATAAGTGCTAGACATTGTGGTAAACATGGGATACAAATAAGAAAAAAGAAAGGCAGTACTTGCTCTGAAGAAGCTCACAACCTGGAAGGAGGAGTAGAAGGGGACAGTGCCAAAAGTTAACCCATGAGGAGGGACATGTTGTTCAAGGGGTCAAAATCAATTAGAGTAGCTAATAGAAAATGAAACCTTTTCTGGGAAGCCTAACTTCTATTAGGGAAGGCCATGGGAGGAGTTTATTGCTCTGCCCCTTCAGCCCTCCTGTCAGAGGATATATGCAATTGAGAGTGATAAGTAGGTGTTATGGATAGTAGTTTAATAAATTTCCATGATAAAGGGATTTTCAGATAATGAGTTAATCCTGGAGCAGGCATGATATTCCTGAGATCTAAACTAAACAGAGAACCTGATAGGAAATATTTGACAAAAAAAATATTATGTAACATATAATAAGAGAAGATAAAATAAATATTTGCCTAGGGTTTTGTGAATCTGATCAAGAGAGCTTTATGATGAAAATAAAAAGGGAGGTAGAAAACCGACAACATTTCTGCCAAGTTAGATATTGCAAAAAAAGCAGCAGGTATCACACCAGAAGAATATCAGCAGGGAAAACCAATAACAAATAACAATAATTCATGAAAAGAGCCATAATTTAGCTCACAGTTTCAGCTATCTTTCAAAACACATAACTATAATAAAATGGTAAAGAGAAAGGGATTATCAAAAATGGACCTGAATTTTCAAAATTAGGTGATTGGGAGATTAGCAATGCTCTCAGCAAAAATTGGAAGCTTGTACCCGTTGATCCAGCAGTGTTTCTAGTGGGCTTATATCCCAAAGGGATCTTAAAGGAGGGAAAGGGACCTACATGTGCAAAAATGTCCGTGGCAGCACTTTTTGTAGCGGCCAGAAACTAGAAACTGAGTGGATGCCCATCAGTTGGAAAATGGCTGAATAAATTATGGTATATGAATGTTATGGAATATTATTGTTGTATAAGAAATCATCAGCAGGATGATTTTAGATATGCCTGGAAAGACTTACATGAACTGATGCTAAGTGAAATGAGCAGAACCAGGAGATCATCATAGCTGGCAACAATAAGATTATATGATGATTAATTCTGATGGACATAGCTCTTTCCAACAATGAGATGATTCAGGTCAATTCTAATAATCCTGTGATGAAGAAAGCGATCTACACCCAGGGAGAAGACTGTGGAAACTGTATGCAGACCAAAACATAGCATTTTTAATCTTTCTGTTGTTGTTTGCTTGCATTTTATTTTCTTTCTCAATTTTTTTTCCTTCTTGATCAGATTTTTCTTGTGCAGCAAAATAATTATATAAATATGTAAACATATATTGAATTTAACATATATTTTAACATATTTGACATGTATTGTATTACCTGCCATCTAGGGAGGGGGTGAGGGGAAGAAGGGAAAAATTTGGAACACAAGGTTTTGCAAGGATCAATGTTGAAAAATTACCTGCACATATGTTTTGTAAATAAAAAGTTTCAATTAAAAAAATGGAAGTTTTAGGGGAAAGACTTTTTAGAGAGCAAGATGGTGATCTTCTTTTTGAAATTACAGAGCTTAAGATGTTGATGAGTTAGGCAAGTAGAGGTGTCCTTTAAACTACTGGGAATGAAGGACTGGAATTCAATAGTATAATCAAAACTAGATAAATAAATTATCTGGCAATAATCTGGCAAATGCTAATAATTAAATTCCATGGAAACAGGTAAATTCCAATAATCCTGTGATGAAGAAAACAATCTACACCCAAGGAGAAGACTGTGGAAACTGACCTGTCAGGCAATAAATGGTGAATCAATGAACACACTATTTTCTATGCCAACTTCAGTCTAAGTATCCTCACTTTGGCCAACTTAATTCAATCCTAATTGAAATACTTATAATGTCCAATGGGGGGGGGGGGGGGAAAAAAAAACTTGGAGTTTTCTGAAGCACTAATACTTCGCTTTATATTATTTTTAGACAGGTAGATGATATAGTGGACAGAATTCTGAGCCTGGAGTCAGGATAGATCTCAATTTATATGTTACCTTAAATACTTTTTACCAAAATTGAGGAGTGAATGAGAGGAGAGGAATTAGAGGCTACAAGTGTAGGCAACCTTTTTTTCCCCTCAAAAGAATATGGCTTAGAAAATAATGAGGATGCCTTGAGTTGAGGATAGGACCCAGGGATGTTATTCTTTTTAAGATAGATAGATAGATAAATGCTATAGATATAGATTGATGAGGACACAGAGGATAGGGAAGTAAAATGGTATAACTGAGCTTATACAAAAAGTCAGAGGAAAATCAGACTTCAAATACAGTCTTCCTTTCCACTGCATAATACTCCTCTAATAAACCTGGGTATTGCAATAACAAGTGAAACTAAAAGATGGAAAAGTTAAAGATAAATGAAAAAAATGGCTCAAAGGTTCTTCTGAAAGAAACAAATAATGAAATTGGTTTAGTATGTATCTAAAAACAATAGGAAACAGAATTTTCATGGGATATTTGGATATTTTATATGGTAGCAGATTATATGATAAACATTTTTAAAGAAGTAACAGAGGTAATCTTATTTTATATATTAATTTCTCTTGCAGAGGATGATGAGAGAGTAATTCCATGAATAACTTATAATATGCAAATTATATCAACAAATCTAATACAAAGATAAGAATAGATAAGATGGAAAAATATGTTGGAAAGCACGAGTTAAGAATAAGGAATAAGTGAATTAAAAGATAATAGATGACACAGAAGACTAGTCAGAATGATGATATACTATAAATAATTTCTTCCAGAAGAGAGTTCTGAGAAAATGAACATGGCAAGCACCAAATAATAACATGAAGAAAAATAGATTGATTACATATTAAATGATAGGAAATAACTGTTTACCGATACAAGAATAATTCCTACATTACATTACATTAACTGTGTGCAGTTAGAACACCAACTTTTTAATGCATAAATTAAATCACTACTTACTTTTAACAATGAATAATTATGAACAAACAAATGACCAACTAAGGCAGTCTAATGTGATCTATATAAATAAGCTCTTGACATTGAAAATTGTTAACTATAGACCTTAAAATTCCACATATATTTCTTTTGATTCTCTGAAATCAGGTCTTCTAAAGTTTCAGGAGTTAGACTGTGCCCAACTTCCTTCTCCTCCTCTAGCATACATTCAATAGAGAAATGATCTCTCCCTTTCAATCTAATATGACATTATCTCCCCAATTATTGACCCAGGGGGTGGAATGCACTCATCTCTCTCTATTTTTCATAGTGCTTTCTTTTGGATTCATTATGGATGCTGTATCCTGTGCAAAGCTTTCTTTGATCCTAGAAGTAAAACTGTGTGGGATTTCTTTCTCATTCTTCTCTCCTGATCTATGTCATCCCTACTAATAGTGTCTTTGCTTCTCCTAGTTATTGATTACACTTAGTCTAGATCCCTAAATTTGATATGCTTTTGATTCTTCTGTGGTGTTTTTCTTGTCAGGTATCTATTATGCACAGTTTCAAATATTCTTATTTCTGACATTAACACTAAATCAACCCTATCTTCAAACCCAACAGTCAGTCTTCTCCTATCATAATGTTTTATATAATCACATTTGCACAATGCAAACATAATTTGGCAAATTAATACATTCTATGATATATTTTGCACTAACACTGATGTAACAGAGAAAAATAATCCCCCCAATAATGCATCTTCTCCATCTTTCTACCTCTGATGAAGCAAAAAAAAAAATGTCCACTATAAACTCTATGCCATTGTTCATGCTATTTGTTCTAAATGCTATATTCTCTCCCATCCTTAAGTACTCAGCTAAATTCTTCTCTGTTCTGTCTTATATAAGAAACTTTTTCCAGACTTCTAAACTATCAATATTTTCTTCTATTTCTGAAATCTTATATCATTTAAAACTTTTATCACATAATTTGCCCTTTGCCCTCTACTATCAGATTTTATTTGTGGTTGCTTCAAATGTTTTGTCTTATCTTCCTAACTAGATTCTTAGCTCCTTGAAGACATATATCATGTATTATATTTCTCTTGAATTCTTCATAGCATCTAGCATATGACTGTTTAATGGATTTTTGATTAATTGAACTTTAAATCTGTTTAAGAGAAGCCTACAGATTTCTCTAAAATATATAGATTAAAAATGGCTTGTGGTCACATAAACAAAACACATTTTACATTACTCCTAATTCTATGCTTTGAATATTTCATATCTTTTCCCCCTATTATCTAGTAGCACTATGAATGGACATTTTGTTACATTGGCTTTAAAACAGAAATTTTTATTGTAGAATATGATAATTTGTATTTTCAAAAAAATTTATAATTTATTTTAAATGAAATTTTTTTCTTTTGTAGCACCATATTTTGGTTTAATAATGCTTACATTATTTAATTGTATTGATTTAATTTAAATTTAATTATTTATAAATATATATATAAAATAAAATACTAAATTTAAAATAAATTAATTGAAAATGTTTAAAAACATTATTCTGGGAAGGAGTCTATAGACTGCATCAGTGTAGTAAAAATATATGTGGCATAAAAAAGTTTAAGAATCCCTTTCTTAAATGTAAATGTAATATGACTCTCATTCTGCCCCTGCTCCTTCTATATTGCTTGTAGATGGGCAAAAATATGTAATCAAACACAAAAAGGAAGCAAGTTATGGACAATGAACAGTTAAGCTAATGAATAGAGAAGAAAAGAGAATTCATTCTGAGTATGAAAATTTTCAAAGGAGAAAGAAGAAAAGGCAAAATATCCATGAACATTGGAGATAATTGGCTTTTCCCCTATAACTGCTTTACCTGATAATACAGTAGACTTATAGACTAACGAGCCTGGTAAGTGGTAAGTGGTAAGTGTTAAGACTCTGGAGGACTGATTCCACTCACAGATAGAGAAGAAATACTTCATAAAAGATGAATACCCAAACCAGATCTCTAGTAAAAAAATGTCATTGCAGCCTTCAAGAAGTTTTGAATCTGAGCTAATGGATTGTTTCTGATTTTAACTTGCCTACAAGATAAAGAGTTCTAAGTTTCTAAATCTGGTAGAAACTATGGGCACCTAGCCAACAAAGTGGTTGCTAAATTTATTGTGTTTTATCCACCTTACTAGAATCTCACACAGATATGCCTTGCTCGTGTTACTCAATATTATTGAAATGTAGTAGAAAATGGAAAGAGACAGATTTTGAAGGTAGGGCTTCTTTGCTGTATAGACTGCTTTGAGAGAAAAGTGAAGTCTATGGACGTCTTAGAAAAATGTTTTAAAGGCATAAAATCAGATACTTAGGATCCCAAAGGGAAAATATACTAAGATACAGTTATAAAATATTTTTAAAGGCTCATAATATCAAGTTATGAATTTCTGGGTTAGAGGAAGAGTCAAGTCAAAATAGTTAAATTCACATGAACCATACTGTTAGTCCAAATAGAGCAGTTCTGTCACCCTCTAAGGAGCCTAACAAGGAAGAAAAAGATAGTCAGCTCTTAGAGAGGCAACAGCAAATAAAACCAGATAGTGGGGAGAAAAGGGCAACAGCTTGTGTTGTATACTGTCTCTATATAATCACTGGGCATAATAATGTGATGATTGATTCAGGTTAAATGTGAAGGCTCATCTATGATTAATTTTTAAGTTTGGAGTTTTAATCTGCTTAAGAGATGCCTACTGTTTTCCCTTGAAATTCTTAAAACACAATAATGCTCAAAAAAAGGGTTTGTGGCCATATAATAGAAACAGGATTAAATTACCCATAAGTGTCATTTTCTTTGAATACCTGTCATATGTTTTTCTCTCATCTTATCTTAACCTTTTTTGAATCATAATTACTCACAATTTTGAGAAAATCTTCAAGCTAATATCTTTGCTATATGATGCATAATATGATGATTTTTGGTTTTTCTCTATAATCTGTTTCATTTAGATGATATTGTGGTTATTCAAACCCAATATTTTCTTTAGAGATAACAGATTATGCATGAATTTAAACTACAGAAAGTTCTTTGATGACAGTGGCCAATCTGACCTGCCATATGTGCAATTGCAAAGATACATAAACTCTAATTCTTCATTCATCTTTTTTTGGGCTTTTCTTATCAAATTCAAATTCCTGACTAAGGCTATTATATGGAAGAGGGAGTATAGTACCAATAGAAAGAGGAATGGCAGGTATGGATTTTAGTGCTGACTTTTTCAATAACTCAGTGAGTGAATGTGGGAGAAAACACTTTTTCTTTCTGGACAACAGTTTTCTCATCTCAGGTGGCTTAGGTAATTCTTAAGCAATCCTTCTATCTTCATCAGTCTTTGGCTAATTGGGTTTTCTTTTCTTATAACATACATTTGTTTGTTTACAGGAAAGTCACATCAACTCATGTTTTTATATTCAGCATAACATAGGAAATATCATTTTGACCTGTTTGATTATTAATTTGGTTTGCTGATTATTAAGATCAATCTATAGGAGATTATTTTTGTATCTACTATGAGTATTATAGAAGGATAAGGCATGATCCTTATTTTAAAGGAAGCTAAATGCTTTGAGTAGGGGCCAGACTTTAATGGATGCATTAGAAGGTGTTAAAAGATAGTTTTATAATTAAGAATTAATTTGTGGTATGTTCAATGTTTCATCAGAAAAGTCATATAGAAAAGCCAATCAGTGCAATGTGGAAGAATCATAATTGCATTGATGGGATTTAGGCAAATGGAAGAAATAAATAAGGCAATGACAACCCCCCAAAAAAGGATTTGAAGCAGAATGAATAGTGTAATGAAAATGCAAACATGATAAGAGTACCTTCCAGGCAGGAGATCATACCAAAATTATTTTATTTGAATTTATATATTATTTGTTTCTTATCTCTTATCAGATTTTGAAATCACTTTAAATCATGTCCTGTATAGCAGGGAGGATTCATGTATGTGAAACAAATAAGTACAATCCAATATTTTAAAAGTTGCTTAGTGATAGTTGATTATGGACTTTCGCTATAATTTCTAGGGTTCTCAAAAAAGTTTTTAAATTAAAATATAGACCATAAGAAATCTGCCTTGGCAGAACATGACTGCAGCTTTATCTGAATACCTTTGTCGCCACATCAAGAAAAGTCACAAGGACAACACAAAAAATACTTGAGGGCGGAAACCATAGATACAATATGCTGTTCCCCTAGCTATCTTCTTTTGAATTGCTTACAAGGGGAGGCCACAGAAAAATATCCATGAAAAAATAACCATAGTAGATCCAGGAAATTTAGTTATGATCTTTCACAGTGTGGAATGTATCTTGGATTTTATGTTACTATGTTCTTGGGGGGAAAAGTCATCAAAAGGCAACAGAGTTCCCCCAACCCTAAGACTAAAGGTGGTTTCACTAATAATTCTCATTACAATAAAAATGAACAGGCAAAGAAGAAAGAATCCAGTCATAGAAACATAATATGGGAATAGGGAAGACTAGGGTTCATCTTCAGAGTAGAACAGTGAAATGAAAAAATCCTCTTCTACCCTAAAGAGCAATGTTAAATGGCTACCTGGCCAGAAAGAATTGATAGAAGAATTAAAATGAAAGAGATTGAAGAAAAAATCTAAAAAGAAGAAACCATTCAAGGAAAATATGAAAAAAGTTAACTAACTAGAAAAGGAGATGAGTCTTAAAGAAAAAATAATTCTGTAAAAAATTAAAATTGAGCAAGGGGCAACTAGCAAAGTTAAAAGAGACCAAAAAATAACAAAACAACATGTGAAGAATGAAAAAATAGAGGAGAATCAGAATAACAGATTTGAAGAACAGATCAAGAAGAGAAAATAAAAAAATAATTGGACTATATAAAAACTGTAATTAAAAAAAAAGAACCTTGGCACAATAATGCAATAAAATAATCAAAGAAATTTTTCCTGGAGTGACAGAATATGAGGAGAAAGTAGAAATAGAAAAAAAATCCACTGATCACCATCTCAAAGAAATTCTATATGGAAAACTCATAGGAATATTACTGTCAAATTTTGAAACCCTCAGATCAAAGAGAAAATTTTACAAGAAATAAACAAGAAACAATTCAAATATGCTGAAGCTACAATTACAATTGTTCAGGATTTATTAGTAACTACAATAAAAGACAACATATATTAACAGCAATAAAAAAAAAACTAGGCCTGAGCTCAAAAATATCACATCCAGCAAAACTCACTATAATATTGAACCAAAAATAAGAACATTCAATAAACTTGCAGATTTTCAGGGCTTTGACTCAACTAACATAAACTTAAAATAAAATCTGATATATGAGAGCCATGAATGGCTCAGCACCTTCCAAAATCTATAAAGAAAATAAGGGAGGAGGGAATTGAAGAAAGTGGGGGTATAGAAGGATGTATAGAGTTATGCCAATGAGACAAGATGTGTAGATTAGATTAATGAGCAAGGGATAAAGGATAAAATGGGTTATAGAAGGGTGTGTAGAGTTATTGTAGTGGGACAAGGTGTTTAGATTAATGGAAATGAGATAAAGAAGGTGGGGAAGGTTGGCATAGGATAATGTGGGGTACAGAAAAATATTTAGATTAATGGGAATGGGATCAAAATAAAGAGGGAAGGAAAAGAGAGGGAGAGAAGACAAGGAAGGGATGCAAGGATGGGCAGAGGTTAAGTAAGAGCAAATAGAATCATATGGTAAAGAAAACATGGAACTAAATGTAGAAAAGCCTGGTATCTGCTGATATTTTAAACTGTATGCCTCTGGACTAATTTTTTTTGTTGTTGTTTATAGGCAGCTGATGGCACAGTGGATAATACATTGTTTCTATCAGGAAGCTATGAATCAAAAAGTCACTTACTACTTGTGAGATCATGGACAAGTCAATTTTCTTTTCTTTCTTTCAATTTCCTTATCTGTAAAAATTGGGATAATCACAATATCTACCCCTCCAGGGATTTTGTGAGGATAAAATGAAGTAATATTGTAAAGTGCTTTACAAACATTAAATTGATATTTAAATACTATTAATTAATTTCTTTGTGCCCCAGTTTTCTCATTTGTAAAATAGAAAAAAAAAGTATAATGATTCTTTTTTTCTTACCTTGCAGAGGTGTTGTGATAATCAAATGAGATGAAAAAACATTTGAAAGCTTTTGAAGAAAGCTGTAGGATATAATCATTATTAGAGGCAGCTAAATGGTGCAGTGGATAGAATACTGGCCCTGTAGTCAGAAGAACTTGAATTTGAATCTGGCCTCAGACATTTAAACTTACTAGCTGTGTAATATTGGGCAAGTTATTTAGCCCCAATTACCTAACCAAAAAAGGGGGGAGTATAATTATTATTTTTAAGGATTAATAATTAATTGGTCCACAGCTATTTTTTAATATCTCATTTGAAATCCAACCCGGAAAAATATTCTCTATGATTTTTTTTAATGGTACAGTCCTTCTTTTATTATTAACATTTTTAGAAGACAAGTCATTCAGTTGCTCTCTGGCAGTAAGTTGCCAATCAGTAATACCTACAGTATTTAGTTCATACCCAGAATATTAAAGCTTCATAATCCATCCTATTACATAGAATCCATGACCTGAGGTAAATCATTTATTTCTAAGTCTCTATAGCTTCCTCTCTAAAATAGAAGTAATGGAATAATAAATCATACATCTTATAGTGTTTTTAGAAGATTTAATTAATTAATCAGAATAATGCTCCAATCCATTTTTATATCTAACTAGCTTGAGGCCCTTATTTATCTTCAATAAAGGGTCCAAATTGGTCTCATATTTGAAGAGTTCTGGAATAATGGAGTGCACAGAAAATATTACATTGTCTTATTACTCAAGACATTTTAGGTTGGTGTATACATTTTGATAAGCCCACCATTTTCCAGGATGCCAAGGGGGTATAGACAGATCTGTTTTTTAATTGGTTTGGACAGCTGTCTACACAGCTGTATGCTGGTGATTTGTCTTCACACTGTCACATGTCCTAGGACATCTGTTTGAGACACTTCCTACCTCTGGAGAAGTTAATGAGGTCGTCAGATACAATATCCACTGAGACCTGGTAGGTCCTAGCTAAAGTTAAGATAAAAAAAAAATTGGTTCTATATAAATTACAATTTTAAAACATTTAATTTTTTTTGGTAAAATATTCTCATTTGGGAGGGATAGTTGGGAGTTTTATCTTCAGCAACATAGATTGGTTTTTTAATAGGAAACAATATATTGGCTTCTCACTTAATCACACATTTTGTCTCTTCAATAGCTGTAACATCTGTTTGCTTTCAACAGAGTGATCACAACACTTTTACTCTTTCAGGAGACAGACTTCTGTATATACATAGTGTTTGTCTTCATGCTTCTTTGTTCACTGATCCTTTACTTTATTTTTACTCTGTCAAATTCTTGGGGGACCAAATAGCCTTTCATGAGACTCAATGCACTTTCTCATTCAAGGTCCTCTATTCACATCAAATTTTTCTCACCCTAAATGGTTCAGATTCCAACCATGCATCTTCCTTCAAGATATTCCATTCAACTTTCAACACCTAAAATGACCAGTGACAGTGCTGAGACTACTTCCTAACACCCTTAAATAAAGTCAGGAAATAACTGCAGAGATACAGGCTACTTTAGCCTCAGGCTAATAGCTATTCCTTCTTTCTGGAATCTTCTACCTCCAAAAATAGTTCATAAAACAGACATGTATAGATATAATTTTGATATGACATTCAAGTTTAAAATTAGGTATAAATATAGTTTAGAAATAGAAGCATATGAAATATGAAATATAGACTGCAAGGCAGTAGGATTATATCTGTAAGAAAGATAACAAAGCTAGATGGTTCTGTGTAAAGTGTTCACAAAAGTATACCCCAAATATTTAGTTGAATCAAGAAAAAAATCATCCCTCCACTATTTGTTATATGTAAAGAAAGACAAACTGATTTTATTGATCTAGGGATAAACTTAGTCAGCACTTTTGTTTTTATAAAAATGCAACCCTTTCTTCAGCAAAAAGTATGAGCAAAAATTAAAATGTTAGACTATTCAAGAGGAATTTGGGGGCCTGCAGAACAGATGAGTGAACATCTGTTTTAGTATGGACGGGGAAATATCTGTGCTAACCAAAAAGGATCATGTCAGTAAGACACATAGTAAAGTACCAAAAAAGCTAGATAATTTTATGTAAAATGTTTGTAAAGATTCTAAAATGGAGCATGGATCCATTTGATTGTTTTTGATTCCTCTTTCTTTAACTCAATTCTATTTTTGTATTCAAGGTGGGAAAAGAGAGGCTGCATAGTGCAAAGTGAGGAGAATAATTATACTCGCTGAGCAACAAAGCAGTAATTTATCATGTCATGGCTCCTGCGTCTGAATATTTTAGGAAAAAACCCTGCAACTAAACCTTGCAAAGAGGAAGGGAAGAAGAATAGAAGTATGCAAAATTTGGGAATGACATTCTGAGATTATTCACAGGATTTCCATAAAGAAAATTCATACCCTTATAGCATTATTTCCTGAAGGCTAATAGGAAAAAAATAATTAAAGTTGTACCTTGGAAACAAGAGAACACTGTTTTGAATGTCACAGAATGCCTCTTTCTATTGCTAAATTCTGCTTTTTATTGAATAACAAAATTGTATTTTATCTCCAATTATAATATAGAGTATTATGTCTGAATTAGGTGTAGGTTTTCAACTATGCCAAAATTTGATTATCTTGGTGCAGACTAGAGGAGAAATGGTGGGTTGTGCAATGGGTACACCCTTATTGTTGGTTAGGTTAATCTTTATACGTATCATTCTAAGAAATTAACACACTGTGCAACCAGGACACATTTCAAATCTATTGAATAGCCTGACATCTCCACTTGGTAGCAGAAAGTCTGACTAGAAGTTATAATTCTTCAGATTCATATACATTGATTTCTTCTGGCAGAGGAGAAAGAGGAGAGAGATGATTAAAATTGATGGCCTAGGTCCCATGTATTACATGGACAATCACCAGTGGATTAAAATAGCACAACTTGTGGGAATTATGGTGGGGAAACAGAGTATACAAATTCTAAAACTATATTTTGATGGAAGACACATTAAAACAAACAAAAAATAACCCTATCCTCTCTCTTATATTTAAAGATATCAGACAGATTTCCTTATTCTTAAAAAGATACAAGAGATGATTAAGTACCTAGCAGAAAAAAGTTAAAAAAAATATTCTCAGAAGAGTACACAAGCAGCAAAAATATTGTAAGAGAACTAAATGAAATTATGGGAAGAAAATGTGTCGATTATATTTCAAAATTATATATTTCACAACAATTTTTGTGGGTGTATGTTCTATGAAATCTTCCATGCTTTGATTCACTGAAAAGCAGGCTGCCCAGATGAGGGAAACCTTGGAAGGATGAAAGTTAACTTGTATCACTTAGGATTTCCAGAAGCTTTTGGTCTTAGAATAAAAAAGTTATCTACCTATTTTACTTGAAAATTTGGTTATTTAGTGCTTTCCCTGCTTTTCTACCTCTATTCTCTGGATTATGATGTCTGTGTTCCAACACATTTGATTCCTACATTGCTAATTCTTCTTGTTTTTTATTAACTCCTGTGATAACTGAAAAGAGTGCAAATTTTAAAATCAGATATGCCACTTTATGACATTTTTGACCTTATGATTTTAGACAAGCGTTTAATCTTTCCAAGCGTTTGATTTGTTCATATGATTCAAATGATTATTGGGAAGATCAAATAAAATAATATGTACAAATGTATTTGGAAAATTGTAAAGCAACAGTTGAAATCTGGTAGAAACTAGGGCCATAAAACCATACTAAAGATCGCTAATGATGACTATTGAATTAGAAAACCACATAATTAACATAATCTATGTTCTTTTTTTTGAATATTTTAAAATTGCATTTATTCAGATTCCTGTCCTATTTAAAAGTATTCCTTTTAGGCCACAAGGCCCATATTTAATACCCCTGCTATAAAGGGCTATTAAGATCTAAACTATTATTGCTATTATGTGACTTTCCAGTGATGAAAACAAGAGAAGTATCAATGAATTTGTATCTTGATTTATGTTAACTTAAGCTTCTAGCTTCAGACACTTATTATTTGTGTGACCTTGGGTAATTCTATAACTTTTTTTGCCTCAGTTTCTGGAACTGTAAAATGCAAATTATAATAGCAATGATCTCCCAGGGTTATTTTCAGTATCAAATAAGATAAGCACTTACAAGGAAGGAAGGGAAGACTGAATGGGAGAAGGGATGAAAAAAGTAAAATTGGAAGATAAATCATAAAAAATACATAAAGCTAGTTTTTCATTGTTTCCATAAAATATGAAAATGATATCAACATGTATAATTGAAAGGAAGCACCGATTTTAAGGAAATCAATAAATACAATTTCCTCCTTCCTTGACTTCATTTATTTTTCCTTCTTCCTTCCTTCCTTCCTCTCTCTCTCTCTCCTTCCCTCCCTCCCTTCCTTCCTCCTTCTCTCCCTCCCTCCCTCCCTTTTTTCCTTCCTTCCTTCCTTCCTTCTTTCTTTCTTTCACTTCTCTTTTTCCTCTTCCCTTGTATTTCCTTCTTTTTAATGCCCTTTAAAAAGATACATCTTTAAATCCTCTCCAAGGAATTTTGCAGTTTAGGGAATGGGGATTTACAGTTTAAAGGTAGGAGGAAAGATGTGCTGGTGAATCAGACAGGGTAATTACCCAATCTATCATGCTTCAGTGATGCGTCTACCCTTCTAACCCTTGGAGTATCTCTGTGGGAAAGAAATATCACTTGGGTAGGAGCCCAGGGGCAGTAGTATAGTGGGCTATACTTAATGAACTGATATATACTCTTTCCTGTAATAAATATATGAATGTTAAATTGCTTAGTGCTAAAGCACAATATTTATTTGGCTCAATGGAATCAAACAAAATATAACCATTATGATGGTTTAGCACTAAGCACTCAGTAGGCTCACTGAAGTTTGTTTCATCGCAATGTCAAAAAGACCAGAATATGGAGGCTGACCATTTTACACTTTGGTTGTTGCAGTAGTCTTAACCAATGAATTGAAGCTACCCTGCAGTGATAAGATTGATTGCTTGGAAACCAACTTGCAAATAGTCAAAGCATTCAACCATACAGATAGAACCAACGTGAGACAGCAGGTCAGCCATACAGACACAGCCAGGGGGAGATGAAGAGTTTTAGTTTTCCATATGAAACATTCTTTTCATATGAAATGATTCATGAAAGAAGGATCAACAACTTCCTGAACAAGAACTTAGATTCATAGAAACACAAAGCTGGAAAAGACCTTCTAGATAGTCTAATTCGAACCTCTTATTTTCTAGATATGGAAATTAAAGACTTCCAGTGTGAAGTACCTTAAATAAAGTCAACAGTTAATGAATGACAGGCAAGACTAGAACTCAATTCAAAGCTCCTTTTACTAAATGAATATTTTTACCATATCCACCTAATATTTTCTAATCCTGAAGCAATGTATGTAGAGATGGATTTGAATCTGACAACAATATTGACTCATGTTCCTAAATAGCATGGTCACATTTTTGGGATGAATGTCTAACTGATATGTTTACAACTCTGTTACCCAGAGAACACATGCATGGAATCTCTGAAACAGGAATTATGGTGCAGAATTTTTCCCAATACATATATATATATAAGAGACTAACAGATCCAACTTTCAAGTCAGAGGATAGATCTCATGATGAAGGTTTAGCATAGTAAATGACTTATTTAGTAGTTTTCAAAATATTATGGTCATATCTTTAATTTGTAGATAGGAAACAGATTAAACAAATTCCTATATAATGCATCACATATTCTTTCATTTTAAATTGTATCCATATGATATTAGAAGTCAATTAGATGGCACATCCTGCAGTCAGGAATCTTCCTGAATTCAAATCTGATCTCAGACACTTATTATTGTGTGACCTGTGGCAGATCACTTCCCTTTAAGAAATTATTTTATAGTATTACAGGATCTAGACTTTGAGGGTTCACAGAATTCATCTAGCCAAGGCATTCTTAACCCGAGATCCATAGACTTGAGAGTATCTGGATAGTTTTTTTTTGGGGGGGGGTCTGTTAATTTAAATGCAAAAAAAACATTCATCTTCATTTTAAAGTTTATTTTCAATAATCTCTGAATGAAACAGTGTTTCTTTAAGTTGCTAATGAGGCAATCACATATTCAGAGAAGACATACATAGACTTCACCAGGCTGCCAGTGGGGTACATCACACACACACACACACACACACACACACACACACATGCATGCACAAAATAATTTTATTTTGAAGATGAGGAGGCTGATGTTCAGACAAATTAAGTGTCTATAGACTAAGATCTCACAGGTAATAAGTAAGGAGTATACCTTGAATATGAAGCCAGGGTCTTTAACTTCAAAGTAACTATTTTCCCCTCATCCTCAGAAGGCCTCTTTATTTTTGAAATATTTTGTTTCTTATTTCTCTATATTTACTTCACTTTTCTACAAAAGAATGCAAATTCCTTAAGGCATTTTATATTTATCTGTATATCTCCAACAATTAGGAGAGAATAGGTGCTAAATAAATGTTTGTGAAATAAATGCAGAATTTTTTTCAAATTATACAGCTTTTAAATAACTTGTTTTACATTCTATTAGCATTCAGTAAGTGTAACAACATCTGTATCTTAGTGACATTAATTTGGCTTGTTACTCAGAAGTCAGACTTAGGGCTCTAAATAAATTTTTAAAAATATTTTCTAACTTTCCAAAAAAAATGTTTTCTTCAAAAGTTTTAAGGAATGAAGTGAATAGAAAGAGAAAGAAAGAAAGGAAGGAAGGAAGGAAGGAAAGAAGAAAGAAAGAAAAGAAAGAAAAGAAAGAAAGAAAGAAAGAAAGAAAGAAAGAAAGAAAGAAAGAAAGAAAGAAAGAAAGAAAGAAAGAAAAAAAGGAAGGAAGGAAAGAAGGTAAAAAGAAGAAAAAAGAAATGAAAAAGGAAGAAACCAGCAAATCACTTGCAAGTTGTTTGAATAAAGTATCATCTTCTCTTTATGGAAATTAGGATGACTTTATCTTTTAGGCCAGCCGTTTCTTAACTTCCAAACTTCCCTACTCACCAATTCCTAATGCAGACCATGCTCTTGACAATATTTATGCTCCACTGCACATCACCAGAAGACCTCAATTAAAAATTTACACAGGAAATGAGAAGAGTTGGTGAATCCCTGTAAGATGAATGGGCATATTTCTTCCTGATAACTAGTGATATAAACTTGGGAGTTTTAAGAAGTATAAAAAAGATGGATTTTATAGCAATGTTGCTGCCACTGCTTTTATCGAAAGTGTCAGAATGTTCCCAGTGATAATGTCTCAGTGAATGGCCTGATAGCTCACCCAGTCTCCATTCCAAAAGCACCTAATAGATATTGCTAGTGCACAGATAAATCTTGTTTTATGGCATGCTTGATCACAAAGAAGGATTAGTTTGTGTGTGTGTGTTTTTTTTTTCCTAAGGGGCACAAAGATACCTATCTGTTGTATTCATCTGGAAAAAAAAATAAAAAACTCCGTTAAGTTGAAGCCCTGAAATCCTGTTGAGCACATGCATAATTCTCAACGAAGTTCTTTTCCTGTCTTTTTGCTGACTTGGCAAAGAATGAGCTTATTGTTCCATGTGATTTGCCTTCAGAATTTTAGGAACAAGACACATTTGTGGATTTTCTTCCTGAGGAGTGAACTACAAAGGAGAGATATGGATTTTGTTTCATTCAGGTAAAATTGGTTATTTATTTTTACTTATAGTCATTATAAAACAAGACTGAGCTATCATGTTATAATAAAATAAGGATTCTCTATAATGGTTTCCTTGATGTTGAATAGAACCCACCTTATATTGGGGTCAAACATATTATATGACTTCATCACATTGATAGTAGTAGGCATTTGGATGTGTGGGAAGATTATGAGTGCACAGCTAAAACAAAGCCTGAAGTCTTGTCCTTAGTATTTGATGAGAAACACTAAAAGGTTTAAAAGCCCATTTATGATGCAATGAGAAGGTGAGGCAAGATGTGAATGATGCCTCTGTAATTTTCTTCACTGATTTCCCTGTCCTGAGTTTGCTTCAGTTGGGAATGAATATCTTTTATTTCCTAGAACTGGATCACTATGGACAATTAGACAAGAATACTAACAAGTCAAATTGCCACAGTACCTTTATGATATCTTCCCTAAGCCATAATGATTTATATATGGCTTTCTCTGACTCAAGTGTCAAACTGGGTGAGGTATCAGAATATAGTAAAATCAAAATAGAGAAAGAATCATGACAGAATTCCCTCAATACAGAGACAGATGGATTCTGTGAAGAGATGAGGATCCAAAGAGTAAGGCCCTGTTTACTTTGACCTAACTTTTTGTCCTGTCTTTGTGCTAGTTTTAAAACAACATGATGATAACTCCAAAGAAGAGGTATGAGGAGACATCTCTGGATTTTATAGATATGAAAGATTCACCTGTGTGAAACATTACTTATATTTTGAGATTTTTTAAAATTCTTATTTATGTTATTGCTTATTTCATTTTGTTTCTAATCTTGCTGCATTAGTTTCGTTTGCATATAATTTTTATTGCATTATGATCTGAGAAAAATGTACTTACTATTTCTGCCTTTCTACATTTGATTTTTAGGTTTTTATGCCCTAATACATGGTCAATTTTTGTTCAGGTTCCATGTACTGCTAAAAAAAGGTATATTCCATTTTCTCTACATTCAATTTTCTCCAAAGAGCTATCATCTCTAAGATTTCTTGGATTCTGTTTACCTCCTTAACTTTTTTCTTATTTATTTTGTGGACTGATTTATTTAGTACTAAGAGAGCAATGTTGAGATTCCACTAGTATATTTTTGCTGTCTAATTCTTCTTGCAGCTCTCCTAAATTCTTCTTGAGGAATTTGGATGCTATACCACTTGGTGTATATATATTTAGTATTGATATTACTTGATTATCTATGGTACCTTTAAGTAGAGTGTATAGGGTGTAGTTTCCTTCCTCATCTTTTCTAATTAGATCTATTTTGGCTTTTGCTCTGCTTTTTTTTTTTTTTTTTTTTTACCTCAGCTGAACCATAATAGATTCTGCTCCAGTCTTTAACCTTTACTCTAAATGTATCACTCTGCTTTAAGTGAATTTCTTTTAAACAACATGTTGTGGGATTTTGCTTTTAATCCAGTCTGCTATCCACTTCCATTTATTGGGAGAGTTCATTTCATTCACATTCACAGATAAAATTACTCACTGTATTTCCTGCCATCTTGTTTGTTCCCAGTTATATTTTTCTCTTTTCTTTCCCCGTTTACCTCCTCCCCAGTATTTTGTCAGTGATCACCCTCTCCCTCAAACACCCCCCCTTTTCTAGCTCCACCATCTTTATTATATTTTCCCCTTTCTATTTCTGTTTTCCTTTTTTTTAGCCTCCAACCTTCCTTTTCCCCTTCCCCTCCTACTTCCCTATATGGTGAAAGAAGCTTCTTTGTGAAGCTAAATGTATCTTGATATTCTCTTTTTGAGCCAAATCTGATTACAGTAAGATTTTCCAAATATTCATCCCCCTCTCCTCTTTCCCTCAATTGCAATGTCTTTTTTTGTCTCCTCATGAAATGCAACTTACCCTTTCTAACTCAATTTTCCTCCTCTTCCAGTAGAATCACCTTTTCTCCTCTAATTTCTTTTTTGAAATCATCACAATAAAATCAAATTATACCTGCACCCTCTAAGTATACACATAATAGAGATACAGATCTCAAAAGTTAAACAAATCATATAGGGATATAAGGTTTTTAACTTTTTTTTTTGTTTTTTAACTTTTAAAAGAAAGTATTTTTCTTTTCTTTTTACCTTTTTAAGCTTTTCTTGAGTTCTTTATTTAAAAATAAAATTTTCTATTCAGCTGCAATGAAATTCACCTGTTTCATTGAATGTCTATCTTTTCCCCTGAAAGATGATACTCAATTTTGCTGGATAATTGATTCTTGACTGAAATCCAAGTGCCTTTGCCTTTTAGGCTATCTATGGCCTTCTTTCTTTTAAAGTGGAAGCTGCTAGGTATTGGATAATCCTGATTGTGGCTCCTTGATATTTGAATTTTTTCCTTCTGGTTGTTTGCAGTATTTTCATCTTTATTTGATAATTCTGAAATTTGGCTATAATATTTCTTGGAGTCTTTAATTTGGGGTCTCTTTCAAGAGGTGAAGTGTGAATTCTTTTAACGGCTATTTTATCCTCTGGTTCTAGGACATCAGAGCAGTTTTTTTTTTTTTTTTATCATGTTTTCAGGAAGTCCAATAATTCTTAGATTGTCTCTTCTAGATCTATTTTCCAGGTTAGATGTTTTCCAATTAAGTATTTTATATCTTCTTCTATGTTTTCATTTTTTTTTGACTGATTCTTGAAGTCTCATTGAGTCATTCAAATGTCATTCATTTCCATTTGTTTAATTCTAATTCAAGTGAAATATTTTCTTCAGTTACCTTTTATCTCCTTTTGCATTTGCTCCGTTTACTTGTTTTGTTCATTGCATTTTTTCCATTTTACAAATTCTGTTTTTCAACAAATTGGTTTCTTTTTCATATCTATTTTGTAAGGAGTTATATGCTTTCCCCATTCTATTAAATCTATTTTTCAGTAATTTTCTTCAGATAATTTCTGGTTTTCCTTTTCCATACTGTCTTGAAAAGATTTCATTCCCTTTCCCCATTTTTCTTCTAATTCTCTTTTAAGATATTTTTTGAATTCTTCCAATAGAGCCTTTTAAAATGGGGCCAACTAATATCACCCATTGGGACTTCATCTGAAGTTGATTTGCTTTTAGGTTCCTCTGGGTTTGACATCTTTTCTTTCTCCACAAAAGCTGTCTATAATCAGATACTTTTTGCTTTTTTGCTCATTTTTAAAGGTTGGTTTCTGCCCTTAAGGCAAAAGAGGCAACAGCTGCTTTAGTTTACCCTGGAGCTATTCTGCTGACTGACTTCTGGTATTGGATAAGTGTGGCCTAGTCCTGCTTCTTCCAGGGCTCAGTGGCTCACAATTTGCCTTTTCTATTTGCTTTTAGCTGTCTCATAGCAAATTGCTGAACCACCAGCTTGTAATCAGGATATAATAGCCTAAGAGCCTCACAATAGGCTTCCAAGTGCACAGATGTCAAAATGCTTTGGCTCCTTGCTCCTCTTTGCAGGCTCCCTGAGCTGCAGTCTGGGCTCAGTAGTTTCTCCCCCTTGCCCAATTGAAGCAGACCTTTTCTGAAGTTCTTCCAAAGTACCTTCTTGTGGAAATTTGTTGTGCTCCACACACACAAATTTGTGTGTTCGGCCACTCCAAATCCAGTTCAGAGGCTTAATCTGCTGTTTTTTGAGGGATCCTTAGAAGATGTCTTATAGATATGTGGAATATAAGCCCAGTAGAGACACTGTTTGATCAAAAGATATGCTTGATATGCCTTTGGGCATAATTCCATATTGCTTTCCAGAATGGTTGGATCAGTTCACAACTCCAACAATATATTAGTGTCCCAGTTTTCCCACATCCCCTCCAATATTCATCATTACCTTTTCTTGTCATCTTAGCCAATTTGAAAAGTGTATAGTGGTATCTCAGAATTGTCTTAAATTTGCACTTCTCTGATCAGTAGTGATTTAGAACATTTTTTCATATGAATACAAATGATTTTAATTTCTTCATCTGAAAATTCTCTGTTCATATCCTTTGACCATTTATCAGTTGGAGAATGGCTTGAATTCTTATGAATTTGAGTCAATTCTCTATGTTTTAGAAATGAGGCCTTTATCAGAACTCTTGGATGTAAAATTTTTTCCCATTTTTTTGCTTCCTGTCTAATCTTGTCTGCATTGGTTTTGTTTGTAAACAACCTTTTTAACTTAATATAATCAAAAGTATCCATTTGGCATTCTATTATATACTCTAGTTTTCTTTGCACACAAATTCCTTCCTTCTTCACAAAACTGAGTAGATCATCCAATGTTCTTCTAATTTGCTTATAATATAACTCTTTATATCTAAATCATGAATCCAATTTTGATCTTATCTTGGTATACTGTGTTAGGTGTGATTCAATGCCTACTTTCTGTCATACCAATTTCAGATTTTTTTCCAGTAATTTTGACCAAATAATGAGTTCTTATCCCAGAAATTGGGGTCTTTTGATTTATCAAATACTTGATTACTATAATCATTGACTATTGTATCTTGTGAACCTAACCTATTCCACTGATTGATTACTCTATTTCTTATCCAGTACCAAATGTTTTTATTTTCCTTCTGCTCTTACAGGGCTTCTCAGCTGTGACCATATCTTTCCTCCCTGCAGTTCTGTGCCTGTATCTCTTTTCTTACATTCTTTCTATGAAATTTATCTGTTCCATATTCTATTCCAGTGATAGATCCAGTAATTAAAACATATTTTAATTAGGGACTTGATGGAGGCATGAGTTTAGTCAAAAGGATCTAACGCTGAAGGCTATAATCATTTGAAATTTTGAGATAGTGGGCATCTTTAGGTACTTGTAAAGTTACATTTCATATGGGATAATCCATTCAACTTCCCTGAATTAACCCCAGTATGAAGAATCATCCTTATAAGACTTCAGAGATAAACAGACCCAAAACCTACTCTAGACTTTGACTCTCATTTATTGTCAGAAAGCAATGTCTTATAGGTGAAAAAGCATGGGCTTTGGTAGTAGAAGCCTGCTATTTAAACATTAACTGCTACTATATTAATAGTTATTGATAGAGCATTTAGCATATCCAATCTTCTTTGATTATCACAGCAGTTCTAGAAAATGAGATAAGTACTATAGGCTTAGTGACCAGTTTTACAAATGAATGATCCATCCATGAAAACAGCTAGAGGTACCAGAGGACAAATTAAAATAAGATCTTTTTTGATGCTAAGTTCAATACTCCTTTCATTGTGCAACACTGACTCTTTTAGTCACTTTGTATCTGTGTGTTCTCAAATAAATCAAATAATCTGTCTGGTATTCAATATACTCATCTGTAAAATGAGCAGATTAGCTCACATAATCACTATAATTATATAAAATAATTTAAGAAGTGATATATGTATTTTTTTTTTTTACCATGTTTAACATACATTGGATTACTCGCCATCTAGTGGAGGAGGAGTGGGGAATTGGAACACAAGGTTTTGCAAGTTTTAATGTAGAAAAATTATCCTTGCATATCTTTCTAAAATTAAAAAGTTGTAATAAAAAAGAAAAAAATCCATAATAAAAAAGAAGTGATATAATATTCTGAAAGTTTCATAGCCCTTGTTTTTATTATTCCCTTAATTTATTCTAATCAATTTCTTGACCATATTTATACAGAGAGGGATTCCATTTCTCAAGGAAGAAAGGAACTAATCTACAAGAAGTCATTAAAGAGATTTCTCAAAAAAAGTTTAATCGAAGACATTTTATGGACATTTTTGACTTTCATTTGTTCATGAAACGGCTACATTTTCCTTCATGCCCATGTTTCTCGAGGTTTTGCTCTGGGAGAGTCAAACAAGCATCAATTGAAATGTTGGGCTCAGTAATAGTTTTTTTCTCTAATATTATACTTTTCAAGTGTTAAAGACTAGAGAAATAGGAAAAAAGTATGGGAAATGTCACCACTGTTTGAAGTCATCAGGAATTTCCAGAAGCTGATGTTACTAAGCCAAAGGTTTGAGACTATAGAGTCAAGAAAATAAATTTTTTTTTTTTAGGTTTTCCTATTAAAATGGATATTTTTGAAGTAAAATATATTAAACTATTTGTGGATAGTTAATATAACTTCTGCTACCTAGATAGCTGATAGAGATAATATAATAGTTGGCTTCTATATAGGTTTAGATATGCATCTACATATATAAAGTTCTTTGATAAGTTATAAGGAACTTAATTTTTATAGCTATTATTATTATACTACTTAATTTTTCAAAAAGACCACAAGTACATAGCTCATTTGATCTCACAATAATACTTAAATGTTGAAACTGAAATTATTAATGGCCCTATTTTACAGATGAGAAATCTGAAACTTTTGAGGGCCCAAGTACATGGAAGAAAATGGTCACACATCTAAGGTTAAAAAGTGAGATTGAAATGTCAGTCTCTCTTTTGATTGCAAATCTAATATTCTTTAAACTATGCCTCATCAAAACTATTGATTTCATGAAAATTAACTTATCTTGTCTCCAAATTTCTCAGCAATTTATCCATTAGGGGCAGTACTAAGTTTTATAACTGATAAATATTATAAGCTCTCACTTGCTCATCTTAGGCATTGTAGGATCTGCTCAGTGCTGAACGATTTTCATGAATGAATAAGATTTCTATAGTCTCAGAGAGTTCTTCCTTTCCTTTGCTTGGTATCTTTTTGTGCATAGAAACAATCTCCTGGTGTGGATGTAGCCAATTAGAATGGTTCTTAACTTCCATTTCCTGGAGAACTCTTCTATTCCTGTTCCTCTCTAGGCACAGATGGGATATTAAATCTCAGCACTGGTTATCTACAAGACCAGAAAAAAAGCTGCCTTAATTGCAATGGTATTTTTCTCTTTGAAAGGCTTATCAGAAATCCTTTGTTCTAAGTTGACTGCTCCTGGCTGATCCTGGACATCACTTGCTCTTTCTTGGGCTTTTTTAGCCATATCTTGGTTCTGAGGCTTGCCAGTCAGGTCTAAGCACACCCTCAAACTGAGATTACTCTTTTGTACTCCCCTTTCTTCCTCCTACTCCTGGTCATGTAACATATCCCTGCTTCATTAACCTCAACCACCTGGAGGAGGTAAGAGCAGAGAAAGAGGGAATAACAGATTTTCTTGAAATTTGCTTGAGAAAAGAATTGTTCCCCTGACATTTGAGAGAAGGGCAGTGAACCATGGATCAGACTAGCTCATTTTTGTAATAGTAATTGAAATATTGAGGATCTAAATGAAGTGTTAGATAGAGGGCCAAGAAACAAACTTCTACTTTGCATATTTGACAGTGTATTTAGTAGCTAGTAGCTAGCTTGCCATTTTTATTTTACAGCTACATCATTTTCCAAGAATTTCTCACATGTGACATGAATGTATCATAAGCTCAGAACATGAGTAAATGAATAAGAAAAGCATTTTTCAGAGTTGGGGGAAAATATTTTTTTAAGAAAATCTACTTCTTCCTTTCATGGCAAAGAACAATGCTGAGGACATATGAAATTTGTGTAAATACGTCCTTAATAAATTTAAAGGATATTTTTTTCTACTTAAAATTCAGAGTTGAGAAATATTCTACTATTATATTTAATTCACTTTAATAAGTTATATATTTAATTAGACAAAGGAAAACTAATGCAGTTAACTTTAATTATAATCATCTGTGCTATGGCATTTACTTCTGTCAAAGGGTCAGTGTTTTCCATAATCATCTCCGTTAAGTTCTAAGTTTTATGTACAATTTCTTCCATGAAGCCTGATTTCCCCCAAGTATAAGGCCTATATTTCTCAGACTTGGTGGGAGCCTGAAACCTCAGTAGTCATCCTCTGCTAACTGTCCAATCAGGTGAGTTTATAGATGGAGATGGGGAATATATCTTTGTTGCTATATTAGGGTAAAATAAAATTCCTTTAATAAGTGTCCAGTAATTTGAAAGTACTTCTTGTATTAACATTAAACCTAAATTGAGTGCTGAGCTAAGAGAACCATGTTTATAACACATGCTATTTAGACTATGTGTCCATGACCAAGGATACATTACAACCATTGCCAATTAACCATAATTAAAGACAAAGTGATAAGGAGAAAATAAAAAAGGCACTCCTTGAAAACTTATCTTAAAGTAACTATGAATGTAAATATAAGTTTCTTATGGTAGGCTCTTTCATTTTGATCTTTATATCTCATAATCTAATAATTTATTAATATTAATAGCAATAATAATTGTTTGCATTTGTTTAAATTAAGTGAAATGCCAAATAAGCTTTACAGGGGACGTCATATGTGTTTTGAGAAGTAAAAGTTAGTAATGAGATGATGGGAAAACAATAAAGGAGTTAGAACTTCAACTATACAAGGACAATGGTTGAAGTGAAGTTATATGTCTTTGCGGGTGTAAGGAAACAGAATAAACAAAGATTGAGTTAAAAATAAGCAACACTTATTCAGGGTATGCTTCATTGATATCACTGACCGAAACTGTGCGGTTCTGTTAAGAGTAGTAAGAGATATAACTTGTAAAGGAATGAAAGAAAATTGCAAATAAAGGAAAATAAACTTTATCTTGCAGTTTTGGGAGAATTACTAAA
This sequence comes from Sarcophilus harrisii, assembly GCF_902635505.1. Lineage (NCBI taxonomy): Eukaryota > Metazoa > Chordata > Mammalia > Dasyuromorphia > Dasyuridae > Sarcophilus > Sarcophilus harrisii. The sequence continues at coordinate 371,560,468 of NC_045426.1, read as the reverse complement.
GATTTTAGCAGAGAGAGATGATGAAAGTGTGTTTTAGTAATTAATCTAGTGGATTTGTTTTAAAACATGTATTGAGGTCTAGGAAAAGAGATAGAATGCCACATAGGAGATTTTTGAAAAATATCAGATACAGGTAAATTAATATCTTATTAAGGATGATGACCCATGCATATATCCTGTAAATAAAAGGCTATTAAATTAAAAAAAATAAAAATAAAAAATAAAAAAAAAATTTAAAAAAAAGGATGATGCAAAGGTAGTTGTATGGGTAGATATTAGAAATGGCAGATGCAAGAGATGAAATAAAGGCAAAATTGGCAGAATGTGTTGATTGAAAACATGAAAGAAAAGAAGAGGCAAGACTCAGTAATTCTAAGATTTTGTACCTGGATGATTAGAAAAATACTAACATTTGGGTATTTAAGGGAGGAGTTAAGGTTGGTATAGAATCTACTGGATTTGATTTTAGCTATGTTGAATTTAAGAAGACCATAAATCATAAAAATTAAAAAAAAATCCATTACGATGTTTTAAATATAGGAGGGAGGTTCACATGTGTACTGATTAGTGACAGGACAGTGGTGCAAGTGACAATTGTTTCATTTGAAATGTATGAGACTTAAATACCCTACTACCTGAGTCTTCAGCTTGGATTCCTTGATCATGTTAATATATAATGATAATTCAATTATCAATTAATTCAATTAATGAATTGAATTAATTCAAACTTCTCCATTCCCAAATCCTTTACTCCCCACCACACACACTCCAAACACATAAAAAACATAACATAAAAACAGAATAGAAAAAAAATCAATCCAATTCAGAGTTTGATATGTATAATATTACAATAGGATGAGACCTTAGCAATTGCTTAATTCAACTATCTCATTTTATAAATGAGAAAAATGAGATTCAGAGAAGTGGCTTGACTGATATAGCACAAATAGCTAGGTGGTACAGCAAGTAAAATATTTGGCTTGGAATCAGGAAGTCTAGTTCAAAATTTGACCTTAAATCCCTAAAAACTGTGTTTTGGGGCAAATCATTTAAACTGTTTTTCTCAGCTTTTTTAACTGTAAAATGAGGATCATAATAGCATATTATGTTCATAGAGTTATTAAAAATAATTCTTGTAAATGTATTATAAAATGATATTTTATCTGTAAAGCCTTTAGCACAGTTTTAGATCACATCTTATGCTTAAAAAATCTGTTTCCTCCTCCTTAAATGTAAAAACCGATTGCTTTTATTTATTTTTTTATTTCAGATTGTCTAACATCATAGAGATGCTGCCTGAATTTTAATTTTAATAATAATTTCTATCATTTGTATAATGTTTTATGATTTACAAAACATTACTTTGCATATTACTTTTAAAATATTACTTTTAAATTTTATTTAAAAATGAAATAAAAAATTGCTATGTGCACAGCAAAACATGAGAGGATTAAAAATGTGCAATACTAAATTTCCATTTCAAGAAAGTCTACATAATAAATTCTAAATATTGTATTCAGAGCTGTCCATCTTTGCTTTCTTCTTGATTTTCTTTTGTTCTCTACTTTATTCTTTTCCCCCTTCCTTTCCCTCCCCCCAAGAAGGCTATAATTAACTTTGGATATGTGCATGTGTGTGCCCACATATATACATACATATATATTTATACATACATACATACACATATACATATATACACATAAACATATAGACATCTATAATCATACACATATATACATATATATTAATATATATAGATGTAAGATTGTAATATGATTGTTTATCCTCTCTTTCTCTAAAGACAGATAATATCTTCCTTCATAAGTCTGTCTTTCCATATTTTTTAAATTGACCAATTCATCAGTCTCTACATTCTTATATACACAACCTTACATTGTCTAGTTATTTTAAAAAGTCTAAAATAATATAAATTAATATGACTAACATATTGTGCAAATTTCTTATTATTCTCTTTTAATTAAACCTATTTTAGCTTTAACTTTGACTGAGATTATGGTTTCTACTCCTGCTATTTTTTGCTTAATATAGTCTACTCCTAATCATTTTTTGTTTGTATCTATCTATCTATATATATATATATATATATATATATATATACACCCTTCTCTCACTCTTCCTTATCTTATTCCTCAGTCTTTTATTCTTTATGATTTTATAATACTTTTATTCCTTTTAAAATGAATATGTTGTTCTCTCTTGAACCCAGATCCGATGTGAGTAGGGTTCACTTGGAAAATCCCTCCTTTATCCTCTTCCATCATCCTTAACACTTCACATTTTATTTCTTTCTGAATTTAAAAGACACACATCTCTCTCTCTCTCTCTCTCTCTCTCTCTCTCTCTCTCTCTATATATATATATATATATATATATACACACACACACATACATTCATACACATATTCACATACATTATTCCTTCTTTAATCCATTCCCAATGAGAGTAGGATTCTAGAACTACCAGTCCTCCTCTCCCATCTATTTCTTCTGTGCCAGTTCTTCCTCTCACACCTCATTTCTATAAGACAATTAGACCTTTTACCCTTTCCTACAGTTTTGCTTTTTAGAATCATAGCATACTCAGCTCTACCTATCTTTGTTTTCAACTAGGAAACAATGAATAATGATCTTAGAAATGACCAGCAGGATGAATACAGAGAGGCTTGGAGAGACTTAGATGAACTGATGCTGAGTGAAATGAGCAGAACCAGGAGATCATTATATACTTCAACAACGATACTGTATGAGGATGTATTCTGATGGAAGTGGATTTCTTCGACAAAGAGAAGATCTAAGTCAGTTTCAGTTGATCAATGATGGACAGAAGCAGCTACACCCAAAGAAAGAACACAGGGAAATGAATATAAACTGTTTGCTTTTTTGTTTTTCTTCCTAGGTTATTTTTACCTTCTGAATCCAATTCTTCCTGAGCAACAAGAGAACTGTTTGGTTCTGCACACGTATATTGTACCTAGGATATATTGTGACATATTTAACATATATAGGACTGCTTGACATCTGGGGAAGGGGGAGGAGGGAGGGAGGGGAAAAATTGGAACAGAAGTGAGTGCAAAGGATAATGTAAAAAATTACCCTGACATGGGTTCTGTCAATAAAAAGTTATAATTATTTTAAAAAATAATGATCTTAGATATACAGTTTATACTTTCATGTATGAAAACTAAAGTTTGTTCTGATTGTGTTCCTATAGTCTTTCTTGTTTATCTTATATTTCTCTTGGATTTTTCTATTAAGCTTAGGTCTTTTCACAAGAAAATTCAGAAAGTTTCACAATTCAACGAATGTTTACTTTTTTCATTCTGTATTATGGTTAATTTTGCTAAGTATGATATTTTTGAACACAGCCCTAGTATTGTCTTTTGTTTTTTGTTGTTTTGCTCTTTGATATGTAAAATTTTTTCAGACTTGCAGCTTTTAAATGTAACTGTTTCTAGGTCTTGTGTGATTTTAATTGTGACTCTGCCATATTTGAACTTTTGTTCATAATGTTTTGTACTTGAACTGGGCATTTCAGAATTTGGGTTGTGGTATTCCTGTAGATTTTCCTTGTAGGATTTTTTCAGGTAGTGATTGTTAGTTTTTTTTTTCTATTTCTAATTTTTCCTCTTGTTCTAACACTTCACAAAAATTTTCTTTAATTATTTTTTGTATTTTTATACTATTTTAAGATTCTCTTTTTAATTGTATATTTCAGGTAGTGAGATTATTCTTATGTTTTCTCTTCTTCACCTGTTCTTCAGATTGATTGCTTTTCTTTTTTTTAATTAATAGTATTTTATTTTTTCAAATACATGTAAATAAAGTTTTTAACATTCATTTTTTAAGATTTTGTATTCCAAATTTTTCTCCCTTCCTTTCTTACCTTTCCCCTCCTCAAGACAGATTTTTTATGAGATGTTTAGCATTCTCTTTGATTTAAAAAAATTATTTTGTTATTTCTTAGTCTCATAACTTTACTGGCTTTCCCTTGCCCAATTCTAATTTTCAAGGAGTTATTTTCTTCCTTAAGATTTTGGTTCTTCCAACTCTAAGATACCACTACACAGCTGTCAGATTGGCTAAGATGACACGAAAAATTAATGATGATTGTTGGAGGGGATGCGGGAAAACTGGGACATTGATGCATTGTTGGTGGAGTTGTGAACGAATCCAACCATTTTGGAGAGTAGTTTGGAACTATGCTCAAAAAGTTATCAAACTGTGCATACCCTTTGATCCAGCAGTGTTACTACTGGGCTTATATCCCAAAGAGATCATAAAGAAGGGAAAGGGACCTGTATGTGCACGAATGTTTGTGGCAGCCCTCTTTGTAGTGTCTAGAAACTGGAAACTGAGTGGATGCCCATCAGTTGAAGAATGGATGAATAAATTGTGGTATATGAATATTATGGAATATTATTGTTCTGTAAGAAATGACCAACAGGATGATTTCAGAAAGGCCTGGAGAGACTTACACGAACTGATGCTGAGTGAAATGAGCAGGACCAGGAGATCATTATATACTTCAACAACAATACTATATGATGACCACTTCTGATGAACCTGGCCATCCTCAGCAATGAGATCAACTAAATCATTTCCAATGGAGCAGTAATGAACTGAACCAGCTACGCCCAGAGAAAGAACTCTGGGAGATGACTAAAAACCATTACATTGAATTCCCAATCCCCATATTTATGCCCACCTGCATTTTTGATTTCCTTCACAAGCTAATTGTACAATATTTCAGAGTCTGATTCTTTTTGTACAGCAAAATAACGGTTTGGTCATGTATACTTATTGTGTATCTAATTTATATTTAAATATATTTAACATCTACTGGTCATCCTGCCATCTGGGGGAGAGGGTGGGGAGTAAGAGGTGAAAAATTGGAACAAGAGGTTTGGCAATTGTTAATGTTATAAAGTTACCCATACGCATAACCTGTAAATAAAAGGCTATTAAATAAAAAAAAGATTTTGGTTCTTCTATTCCAATGGGTTGACTTTCTTTTTATAACCTTGTTTTTCTTGTTTTTGTAAAAAAAATTCTTCAATCTTTCTCATTTGATTTTTAAAATCTTTTAAATTATTTTAAAAAATCTTTTAAAAGTTCTTTTCTGAATTCTTTAGTTAAGTGATAATTTGATGTTAATTTCTGAGGTAAGAGAAGTTTTTTTTGGTTCAGTATCCTCCTCTGAAGATAAACCCTAATCTTCTCTATTTCCATAGCAACTTTCTATCTTGAATCTTTCTCTTTTGCCTTCTCATTTCTTAAAAAAAATCATTTATAGCAGGTTGTTATTGTAATCACTCTAGTTCTGAGGTATGGGGGATAGTTCCTCTGACTTCAGGTCCTCCATAAGTTTTCTCCTCTAGTCTGAAGTGATAACTAAGGATTCCACTTCCTGTAAATGTCCATAGTCAGTAGCATCTCTGCCCCACTGCTTCTGCACTTACCATACATTTGCTATTTACTTTTTACCCAGGCCTATGGCTAGGCAATACAGCTTAGATCTCTTCTATCTTCCCCACTCATGGGTCCTATTCCCTACACTGTCTGGGAGGCAAAAATTCCTGTGCCTGAAGCTGAGATTCCCTTCCTAATCAGCTAGCCCCAGTGCTCATCTCTTGATGTTAGGTGGAGCTAGCCTAGAGTGTTTCTACTTCAGAGGAGCCAAACCTTTTGTCCTGGGATTTTTATTTGGATCTTCTCTAGTTGCCCCCAGAGGACTGTTATGGCTGAATCTTGTTTATTTTTTACCACCCTCATGTTTGCTCCAAGGTGCTATTTTTTCTTATTTGTAGGGAGAATTTGGAGAACTTAAACTTTTTGACTTACTCTGCTGTGTTTCCAGAATCTTTTCTTTTGCAGATTATTTCATTTGACCCTCAAAATAACCCTATAAGTACTATTATTGTCGCGATTTTACACATGATGAAACTGAGATTGAAAGAGATTAAGTAATTTATAAAATACTAATTAAATGCCTAAGCCAGAAATGAACTCAGACTTTCCTGATACCAATTCTTCCTTCCTATCAAGAATACCAAGTAGATGCCTCCATTTTATTTTCAGATATAAAGCAATGAACATTTATCCACAAAATGCATTGAGCAACTTTTTAAAACAAATAAAGATGAGAATTAAACAATTTACAACCTACATAGTCAATAATGGAATATTTCTTCGTCATAGTTGTTGGGCAGTGAGAAAGAAGAGCAGTAGAGAAAGCCAAATCCATGATGAACAATATAGAGTTTGTTATTCAAGGCTGTGAGCTCAAGAATTTCACAGTTAAAAAAAACCAATCATATGAACAGGCCAAAACTCATTTACAACCTATGACTTGGGGCTTTTACATGGTAAGTGTCATAAAAGATGACACAGCCTATCTTTTCAGTGAAGAGAGGTTTTAGCTATTGGCATCAGAGAAACATTCATCAGAGCCCAGTGGCTTTGAGGAGTTCCATTTTCCTGATCTGTTTATGTGAGGAAGACATGTAGAGAGTAATGTTATTTTTGTTCCATGAAAGTGGACATAATGTACCAGCCAGAAGGGCTCTTTATGGATTTTCCAATATAAGAGGGGATGGATTTTGTTATTAGAATATCAATTTGAAAGAATATACCTTTCAAAATAGAGTGCTTAAAACAATGCATTTGTTAGAGTCATGGCAATGGTTTTCACTATCATTTTTTTTGTAGGCTCACAGACATAATTGAAAAAATAGACAAAAAGTTTGTTGTTTTTTATTCCACCCTTGCAAATAGTTTTATAAATCTGTTTGGTTCACCAACATTCTAGTTGATCTATAAACATTCAGTGGCTCTTGCATTTATCAAATCTATTTTATACTTCATTACCAGGAGAGTATTTTATATTAAGAAACTAGAACATGTCTACATGGGGTTTTTCAGCTCAATGATTTGGAATGAATTGATCAGTCAGTTCTGTCAATCATTCACTTAATTTGATTAAGCCAATTCTTTGACCAAATTGGCATTTATTAAATATTTTTGAAGGCATATTACCATGCTATGAAATCCAAGGCTATCATTTTTTTGTTAATCAGTCAACAACTAATTATCGAGTACCTGTCATGTGCAAGTCATGCTACTAGAACCCATTAAAAATTAACAAGTCTTGTCCATTCTGTTATTTAATATTTCTCAAATGAACCCTTTACTCTCTATTCTCACTGTAACTACTTGAGAATAGGTTGCCATTGTGATCCCTTGCTGTCAAGAATGTAACAATCATCCTAAGGCCACCTAGCCTTGGGAAAGATGTATTTGGAAGCGATGTATTTCTTCCCTTAGATTATCCTGTCACGGTTTATTCTATATGACCAGGATGCTATGATTACAAATATTGTTGGCTGTCAGATAAAAACAACCTGTTGGTCAGTGATAACAGTTTCTGAAACTAATATGCAACAGTAATGGGATATCAAAAGTTGATACAAGTTCATAACAAAATTGGATATCTGTCACTTGACCTAGTGATGTTTTGGGCCTAAAAGCCCACCTCTGGAAGTTCCCCCACCCACCCTTGAGCTCTGCTCAGAGAATTATGAGTACTAAACCTACTCAAAACTAGACCACTTCTTAACTCCACCTCTAACCCATAAAATTAGCATATCAGTGACATAAAGCACTTGGCCTCTCTAATTTTTCCCTATAAATTTATCTTCTTGTCCCTAGCTCTTAGTTAACTTCTTTTGGAACTTAACTCACTTTAATTGACATTATAATTATAATAAACCTTGTGCTTTGACCCAGAGATGGGTTCAAGATTGCAAATTTTTTTGAGACACCTTGCAATGTTGGTCTAGAACCCCAAATTTTTCTAGGACTTCCTTGGAACCCCAACAAAGGATTTTCATAGAAAGTAAACTTTTTTTTTTTATCAGAAGGAAGGAGAGTGAACTTTCCTCCTAAATATAACGGTATATGAAAACTCAATTGTGACAAGGGGGGACCCCGAAACTCTCTCTAAAACTTCTTCAAGAAGAAAGTCTCCTTGAATCTTGGCCTCTGTAAAAGATCCTGCCTGAGAGAAACAGGATAAACAGCTTCATTCAGTTATCCTGATAGACAGGATACTACTCCCACTGATAACACTCACTGCTGATTAAGCCCAGAGACACTCATTCATTTCTAAGATTCCCTATTCTAATTCCAGCTCAAGATGACCCATGACCTCAACAAGAGAAAATCCCAGCTTGTAGCCAAGGTCTCAATTATAAAATGAGCCAACTTGAGGCTCAGTCTTTGCAGAGGACCTAATATGCCATCCTTGGCATAGCAGCAACCCTCTGCCCGCTGAAATGATATTCTCTTTCAGCATTACCCTCTTTTTATGTTTCTTACTTATTTCCCTAACAAAACTTTATACCTCTCTGTCGGGATTTCTCTGCTAGAAACTTTACATCTCTGTCAGGACCTTGCCACCAAGGAATTTAGTCTTTCTATTCATGCACAGTAAAAGCTGACTTCTCAATGCCAACAATGGACTTCTTTTACCCGTCTAGTTTCTCAGGTTTGTAAATTCCTTTATGAAGGACCTCTGTTCTGCCAGAAGGGGGGTTCCCACAACTCCCTACCTTGTGCCAAATCCCAGGGGGATTTAGGGGAGTCAAACCTCTTCATTTGGTTCCCTGACTAGGAACCCTGAAATATATACCTCATCAATTGGACAGGGGAAGCCCAGGGATTTTGTAGACTGAGTGGAATATGGAAGTCTGAGGGGTACCAGGAACTGAATCAAACTGGTATCTTCACTGAATATCTTTATTAAATATCTTTCTCCTGTTATGAGGAAATCTTATTTTGTTAAATACTAGCTGGTCTAAGATTGACTCGTTGCATTCCAATATGGAACCTAAAGCTTCTAAGGACTAGTTTATGGCATGCTCATCTGACAACAGTGTCCCTGGTTGTATCTTTTATTTATTGCCTTTTTTTCTGTCCTTGTTTTGTCACACCTGGGTTGTCTTCTATCTCTAGCATTCTTTTTAATGAGGTGGTCTAACGGGTAGACTGCTGGACCTTGAGTCAAAAAGCCCTGAGTTCTAATCTGCATGCAGATATTTTCTAAATATACCAGCTTTGATAAAGCACTTAACCTCTGTTTGCCTAAATTTCCTAAACTGCAAAACAAGGATCATAATAGTGCCTACCTCATAGGGTTTTTGTGGGCCTCAGATGTGAATATTGTGAACTACTTAATTAAGTTCCTGGCACAGAGTAAGTGCTATATAAATGCTTATTTCTTTCCTCTTCCATTATGTGAGTTAAAATTCTTCCATAATACATCCTTCCTTTTGTCTATGGCTTTCTTGATTCTTATTAAAAGATCTAAATTACTGAAACTATTGCAATCAACTGAGGCATTGCTTTTCTCCAATTTAAAGTAAATTCCTTTACATACAATAAGCACTTAAGTGAATGTGGAGAATGTACGGATGAATATCAATACAACTAACATTGTGAGCTCCTAGAACATGTAAAACAAAAAACAAAAACAAACAAACAAAAAAAAAAACTTTGAGCTACAGTGTTCAGGAATAGACATATAAAGTTGCAAAAATGATTTTGCAATCTAGCCATGAAGATAGCTGAAAATTTATTTAGCAATGTGAGATACTACAATATGAAAAATGTTAGAAGGCTGTGCATGATTAATTGCTAATGAATGGAACAAATAATGAGTAGCATAGGATTCCAAAATGTCAAAGAAAAAAAATTAAGGGCACAAGCTTGCCAGAAAAACAAAACAAAGCATTAATTCCAATTCTCCTAATCTAAGGATTTTCTGCTTAGGGAGATAAAAGTCCAAACTGACAGAGTCCCTTGGTGCCCTTGGAATCTCTCTAGTAGAAGCGATTTGCAAGTTATGATTTATAGCATTTCCAGACAATACACAAAATTATACAGTCAAATCTGGGCAAAGGTTCACAATTTAGGTAAAGATCATCTAAGTATTTACCTCATCAAGCAAAACAAATAGCCCCTTAACTTTGTGAACTGCCTTGGTGAATCATTTTCCTAATACTATTCAATCCCTCTTCAACCCTTGCTTTCACAATTTTCTTTTAAATGCTGCTCAAAGCTGAACTTGAAACACTTAAGTTTACTGAAGTAATCAAGCATTTCTTCTTTCTCTTCATTTGATCATTACTTTAATATAGTTAAGATATAAGGACTGCTTTTTATAGATTTGTCTAAGGCTCTTGCTTTTGTTTGGGATCAGGGCAAATATTATCAAAAGTAAAATTAGAGTTCCTCCTTAGACTTTTAAAGACAGATACTTTAAAGAAAATCATTAGACCTTTTTTGAGGAAATGTTTTATAAGTGATAATTAAGGAAAGGCTTGATAAAGTTTACCTATCAGATTAGTCCAAAGACTTTAGATTAGAATGCTTTCAAAAATGTTTCTTATTATTTCCAAGGGTGGGGAAGGCTTTTTTTTTTTTTTTTTTTTTTTTTTTTGCTTCCACAAGTGAAATGAGACTGTATTGAAATACTTCTCTCATCTTACTTCCAATGGAATTATTTGGAACGAATATTCATATCTTCTTTTGCTTAAGCACTGAAAAGTTTTAGGTAGGCAAAAAAGTAAAGAGATTTTCAACTTGGTATAATTTATAGAATTTTACAAAATCATGGAACTTATTAAGTGAGAAAGAATTTTGGCGATAATCTATTCTAGGCCCCTTATTTGATAGAAAACTAGAAGATACTAAAATGATTTACTAACATTTGGGAGTCTAAATCAGCTACATTAACTTCAAGTCCAATGATCTTTCCCCTAATATCAAGGTGAGAACTTATAATAGATGCGAGGAGTAGCCCAATTTGCTTGCAAAGAAAGTTTATAGAAATTCAAAGTAGTGAAAGATTGACTAGAGTAGTAGATTGGGGGTCTAATTATAGAAGATAAGAAATGCCTGGTTAAGGAATTTGGATATGATCCCACAGGTAAGGAAAAGGTTTTAGAGCAAGAAAGTGACATTATGAAACTTGTTCTTGGAGGGACTAATAAAATGATTTTCATAGGAGTAAAGACTTATAAGAAGGGAAAGCTGTAACAGTTGTTCAAGAGTGATACAATGAGGATATAATATTAACTTTGGCATTTTGGTAAATAAGTGCTTATTTCTAATTCTAAAACATAGCACCAAATAATCAAGGCTCCTTCATGAATGCCTCTTTGTTATTAAGTTGCATGACATTCCTTGGCAACCTGATTAGTTATCCATGATTATGAAAAAATGAAAGGACGAACATGTCCTACAAGTTAAAATGGGCAAATTGCTGTCTCTTCCCCAAGGAGTGTTGACAAGAAAGATGGAATTGAATCTGACCAGCTGAACTTGCTCCAGGAAAGACATGTACTGAATTAAAAACAGAAAGAGAAGGGATCATCATCACTGTAGCTGTGAATGTGACCAGATGGCCAGTCACACATGCTCACACCCAGCTGAGAAATAGTGAGGTATTTTTTCCCCCAACTATGTTGTGATTTATACAAGATGAAAGCTATAGTAAGTGAAACCCACAGAGGCAGATCGACCACGAACACAACAAAGAAAGCACCAAAAACAAAGATGAAAAGAGTTCCCAGGGGAAGACACATATGCCCTAGTAAAACAGAATTATAACATGTTCAAAGGAACCAGAGAGATCCAGCCCTCTCAGAATTCCATTTCTGAAATTTGCTATACCAAACTATCTATGTGTGTCCATACACAAATAACTTTAACAATATTTGACTTGATTTCTTCATCTATGAAATGGAGATATCATAGTTACAATATCTACCCCATACAGAACAATGTATAAAAATGATTTGAAAATGTCTAAGTACTATAAAAATGTCAGTAGCTATTCTACATATTATTATAGAAGAGAGGTTCCAGTTAGTAAACTGACTTATGTAATGGGCTGAGGCTTGAGTTGATGCACTGAGGTCCCAAGCACGAGAGACTAAATAGTAATTGGATTGTACTCTATTAATATACATGCTTGGATAAAGAATGGCCCCCGCCCATTCTCTGTGCAAGTGATTTTTTGCAATGATGATTTTGGTGGGTGGAGGCAGAGAGACAGGAAGAGAGGCTGGGAGGGATTGGGCCTGGGTTCTATTCTAGTAGCTGCTGGTCCTGTGGCTTCTGGTCTAGCTAGCTCTTTGACTCAGCTGCACACATTGCTATTGCCGATTCCCTTCTACCTGTGATCTTTCTTCACTGAGAATAAAGATTGACGATTTTCCCCTAACCTGAATTCCTGACTCCTGCAGATTTTAAAATATGCGGTCATCACAGACTTATCCAAGAATCATATGACTAATTAAGAACAGAACCAAAATTAAGGATTTTGGTTCATTGCAACTTTGGTTCTTTCTGTGTTAATTGGCCCATTTTGGTTATTTAGTATATTATATTATTTATTATATTAGTTTTTTTATTTTAAATTCCAGATAAACTGGCTTTAGCCTGACTTATGCTAGTTCTCTGGTTACATACTGGAACAAAATGAGATACTCACAGGTTTTTAAAAAATTAACAAAAGAAGACATATTTAGTCTTAGTAGAAGGATCTTTAAAAGGACAGGCATTGAGGACATCTTTATTCCATTCAGCCCAGGGAAGCTTCTTTGTCTAACATTTATTTCATTTTCCAATAGAATGCCCTTGGAACTCATCATAGTTACTTTATACTTAAAGGACTAGGAACATCTATTTATTATGATGGCTATCAAAATGCTGAACTTCCACTCCCATGAACCAAGCAAATCTCAAGGATTTAATATTAACTTTAGCATTTGGGTAAATAAACACTTACTTCCAATTCTAAAACACAACACCAAATCATCAAGGCTCCTTCATCAATATCCCATTGTATTCATTACAAGGTATCTCTTGTTTAAATAACTTTTAAGGAAAAACTAAGCTAATGATAATAGCTAGCTTAAAGGTTTGCAAATCACTTTACCTATTATGTATTTCATTTTACCCTGTTGACAGCCCCAGGAGTTAGATACTGTTATTATGCTTATTTTATTGATGGGAAACTGAACCAGAGATTAAGTGATTTGTCTCAGGATCATACAGCCAGTAAGGATCTGAACTCATGGCTTGTTAACTGTTAGTTCTATACTCTATCTATTGCACCATCAAGCTGCCTTAATTTACATCACATCAAAAGTTAGTTTATTGCTATTACTACAACTGATAACCACAAAATATTCATAAAGAGAAATTTTTTTGACAATTATGCTTTCTCAGGTCATATAATAATAGGTTCCTAGAACTGGGCATTATAAAGCCCTCTTCTGACTCTCTCATTTTAGAGATGAACTAATAGACCATAAAAGGCAAAATTATTTATTTTCTGGTATCATATAACCACATATGACATAATGCCTGGCTCACAGCTTGGGCGAAAAGTGCTTTGTAATCTAGAAATAAGTCCAACACACACACACACACACACACACACATGCATATACTTTGATAAATATTTATTATTAAGCCCTTAGTGCTAGGCACTGGTAATATAAAAAAGAGATAAAATTCAATCTCTTTCTTCATAGAACGTACTATGAAGAAAGAGATTGGATTTTATTTTTTATTTTATTTTTATTTATATTTATATAAATTTATGTGTGTGTATGTATACATATATATGTGTGTATATGTATATATATATATATATATATATATATATATATATGTAGTCTATATAGAAGTTAAATAGGAAATAACTAACATAGGACATAAACTGGAATTAAGAGGGGTCAAGAAAAACTTCCTGTAAGAAGTGGAATTTTAGCTGGGACTTAAAGGAATTCAGGATATCAGTAGTCAGAGTGGAGGAATAAAAACATTCCAAGCATGAGGGATAGCCAGAGAGAATTCCCAGAGCCAAGAGAGGGAGTGTTTCATTTGTGGAACCCCTCCAGGAGGTCAGTGTTACTAGATTTAAGAGAATGTGTCATGGAATACAGTGTAAGAAGACTGGAAATGTTGGAGGGGGATAGATAATGAAGTATCTTGAATATCAAACAGCATTTTGTATTTGATTCTGGAGACAACAGGAAGTTGCTGGAGTTTATTGAGTAGGAAGATGACATGATCGGAATAGCATTTTAGGAGAATCACTTTAGTGAATGAATAATCAATTGTAGTGGAGAAAAACTTACTATAGACATCTCTACCTAAAGGCTGTTGATATAATAAAGGCATAAGATGACAAGATCCTTTCACTAAAGTGGCAGCAGTGTCAGAGGAGATGAGGGGGCTTATTTGAGAATTGTTACAAAGGTGATTAGATACATAGATATAGATTTAAATACATCTGTACACATACATGTATGTATAATATACATATATGTGTGTTTATAGACGTACATGTATCTATATTTATTTCTCATCTATCAACAAAACGTAGTCACTTCTTGTTTTGTTAACTTTGTATTGTTAAGCTAAATGCAAATAGTGTATATTAAAATTCCTTCTACATGGAAAGGAAAATGTAATGAAAGGAGCACTGGTTTTGAAATCAGAGAACTTGGGTTTGAATTACAATTCTATGATTATTTGTGTGAATTAAACCACAATCAACTAATTTCTCTGGACCTTCATTACCTCATACATAAAAGGAGATTGATAGCTCATGGCAGTGCAAAATAAGGAGCATGATGGATTTGGCTCAACATTGTCATTTGCTTACCAATGACCTAAAATGGTCAAGAACTCCCTTCTTTCCAAGGTTACTCATCAACTCACTTTTAGATAGCTTCAAATGATTTTCTTCACATTAAGACAAAATCTTTATTCTAAATGACTTTTGCCTATTGACCAGGTGTTCACAGACCTTAAGAAAGGGCAGGGTGAAAGGCAGCTATTAAGTGAATCCTTATAGAAGACATCTACAATTATTATCAGATTGGCATCTTCAAGTCATTCTTACCAACTAGGAACTGGAGCCTAGTAGATAAAGAATAAGGTTCAGAAGATCATCAGCAGAAACTTGTGGCTGCCTAGTCTGGTACTTCTCCAGAATTAGAGGAAATTCCGATACTCAGGCCTCTTCTCCTCTATAAGGCAGGGCATGACCTTAGATCAGAGCAAGAAAGCAGATAGATGACACCCAGGGTGGTCAGGGCTACTACTAGAAACAGCTGCTATAGTCTATATAATGGTATATCTCTTTGCTGATAACCACTGATATCTCTTCTTTAAGGAGTGGCTAATGTTTCTATCCTCTGAAATAAAATTAAGGAAAATGTAGAAACAATTTTTATTTGAGCATCATTGCCTTTTGGAAATCTGGTTAATGTTAGAAATAATCAAATTTGCCATATATTATAGAGAGAGGTACTGCCCTGATCCTAGAAACCTGGATCCAAGCAAAATAATTTTGTGATCATAACATGACAGGTGAAAGATGAAGCGACTGAGGAAACAAAGGTTAGAGCTTCTGAACATGTCCATTTATCAAGCAATGTATATCAATTACCCGACAAATTGAGACAGTCACCTTCTCTACCTTTGGCACTGGATCTCAAAAACAGGAAGAGACATGTTTTTAAAAATGAAAAACAATTAAAAGGAAACAATTAACCAGGATATAAAAGCAGCTAACTTCATATCTAATTGAGGAAAAGATTAGGATCTTTTCAAGTTGAGGTACCAGTAAACAGGTACAATCCCCTGAAATCAGAAAAGGAGTTGTCTGATTCTTCACCCAAGTATCTGTATACAACCAAAGGAATGTGGGAATAATAACTGATAGATCAGTATGGGCTCTATATCCAAAGAAGTGTTTAATTTTGTGAACTTCTTGTATCAGTCTTAAGATCTGATTGGGTTTCTTCTTCTAGTTAACACAATTTAGGCCTTTAGTTAAAGGTCTCAAAGTAATATGAAGTGATCCAGTTTGTTAACTATGCAGTGCTGGGCTCAAAAATTGTTTTTGAGTTCTCTCACAATTCCCACAATTGAATAGAAATTGTACTAACTCATTAAGTGGATAGAATGGGAACTAAACTAGCTCCAGAATTAAGTTACAAGATAGATTCAGTGTGATTCACTCAATTTCCATTACCATTTACTGCTCAATTCTCTAGATAGTGGCTGACAAAATATTTGGGAGAAAGAGGGCATTTCAGAATGCCTAATATCTCACCAATTTTGGACTAGAAATTTCTAATTTTACTCAAATGAAATTATAACAACCTTTTAGCAAACACAGTTTAATCTGCTTAGAACTAATCCATGAGGAGCTCTGGGGAACCTGCTTCTGGAGATATGAAATGGTGTATTAAGGAGAGCCTTGCCTTCCACTTCACATTGAGTGCATGTACTCTAACTGTTTCTTGTCTGCTTCTTATAATGAAGAAAAATCTTTAAGTTATTTACTGAAACAATAGGCTGCAGAAGAACTCAACCTCTCTTTTCCTGGTACCATTTGGTAAGCCTTGGTGAAGATATTGATAGCAAGAGTGTTAGTAGTGACCTCTCTGCTGCCTTGTTTACACACATGGTATTTATTCTCCATGATGTTGAAGGCCACAAGTTTTGAAGGATATCACTAAAATCCTAAGCTGAGGGAGGAGAGCCAGGTTTAGGGAACTGATTTACCTGTGCAAGTGGGAATTCTGATAGACGCCCAGAGCTCATATGTATTACAAAAGGAAATAAAAGTGTGTCAAGGCTTCACTTCACTTTATTTTGTACTGTGTCAACTACTGTGTGTATAATTGATGGAGTCTTTAAACTTTTCTTTTAAAAGCATTTGAGCAAGGAAGAATTTATTTTGACTTTGGAGGAAAGGAAATGTAACAACACAGGAAGCAAGTAGTTAAATGTTCCAGTCCCCTCAGAAGCATGAGCTGAAAAGGAGGCAAAGGATAGCCAACTGTCAGCATCAAAAGAAACTTAAGATAGCATTGAAGAAATGCTCTGCAGTAATTGTGCCTCCAGTGTCAGCTAGGATTTGATCACTTCCTAGGACAGAGAAAATCAGGGATGTTGTGCAGGGATGAAATGAACATAAGAAAATAAGAAATTGAAACGTTCAATAAACTGAACAAGGCAAAGTCTTTTTTTAATTTTTGTTTTTATTTTTGGTGGAGTTAACTCTGACATTGATACACTATTGTAACAAGGTACGAAAAAGAATTGATGCTGAGACACCTTCTTCCTAGATATTCTTCAGATTCTTCTACCTCAGCCAGCCCTACTCAAAAAAATACCTGCCTCCTCTTAATTCCTTCTTGACTGGAATTTTATGTCATATAAATCTGCTCACTTTTGAACTTTGTTTTATGCGTTTTTTTTCATATGTGTTAATTTTGTGTTTTGGCTATCAATTAGTTCCACAGGAAGTAGAGACCATGTTTGCTTTTTTTGTATTTTTACCTTCATTTCTTCACTTCCCACTCCTCAATACCTTTCAGTTTGGTTTATGATATTACCACTCAAATGAAATTGTTCTCTCTACAGTTACCACAAATCTTGTTATCATTAAATCCAGTGATCTTTTCTCCTTTACCATCCTCTAAAAGTCATGAAATTATTGAATACTTCCTTCTTATGGACATTTTCCCTTACTTGACTTGTATAACATTCTTTTGCTTGGGTTTCTTATAAGTACTGGTGGGCTCAATTTTTATGTAGAAGCAAATGATCTCCAAACTAGTCAACTTTGACTTTCTGTTTTCACTTTTCCATCTAATTAGTTACCAAATTTTGTTCCCTCTCTTTTTTTAAACCTCTACCACTTGCTTATACCTATTTTCAATAATCAGATAGCTTCCACCCTAGTCAGAACCTCATTATCTTTTCCTTACATCACTGCAATAATTTACTTATTGGTTTCCTTGACTCATTCATGTTTCTAACTCTCAGACTGTGCCACTTCTCTGCTTAATAAACTACAGTAACTCTCAATTGTCTCTGGAATCAAATATTATTTCACATTTATGTAATACATTTTAATTTCTTTCTTGTAAATTCTATAATGGTATAGCATAGGAGATAGACAGCTGTGACTTAGAAAAACCTGAATTTCAATTTCTGCCTCTGATGTATATTGTGGTTTTAAACTCAAAACTGAATTGGGGCCACTAACCCATTAGTGAAGAATATTGCAGGTCACATATTGACTTAAAAAAAACATGTATAAGCATTACTTATATTCTACTGAATTTTTATTTGTCTTATTAACCATTTTAATCTGGTTCAGGAATCACTCAGGAGTATTTTGGGTAGCAATATT
This sequence comes from Sarcophilus harrisii, assembly GCF_902635505.1. Classification (NCBI taxonomy): domain Eukaryota; kingdom Metazoa; phylum Chordata; class Mammalia; order Dasyuromorphia; family Dasyuridae; genus Sarcophilus; species Sarcophilus harrisii. The sequence goes on along the minus strand of NC_045426.1, from coordinate 371,542,152 downwards.
GCCTATGAGACACATATTTGACACCTTTGTATTTGACTATTGAAATAATAATATATATAGAATTGCCCAATAAAGAATGAGAAATGGAGAACAGGAAGCCAGATAATTAAAATTTGATTGGGTGTCAATGTAAAAATGGTTATGAAGGTCAGAAACTCCCAGAGTTTTAGATCAGTTAAACTGTCACATGCATGGATTCTAGTAGTGGAGTAGAAAGATTCAAACCATGCTACTTTGGTTTGCACTATACAAATAAAATTGGAGGCTCTAAGAATACCTCTATTCCTATATAAATAAATTTGAATGGGGAATATAGAGGGTGCATGCTTAAAGTAACTTATTGATGGAAGTTTGTGATCAAAAAGGTTAAGAAATTACTATTGAAAAGAAAAAAAAACAACTTAGCTACATCACCATTTTACACTTCCTTTAATTATCTCATTTATAATAATATAAGACAGAAATCAATCAGTTTCCAAATTTGCTTTATTGAGGGAGTCTCTTCATTCCACCTCACTATTATTCTCTCACTTACTTCCTTTTTTTTTGCTCAAAATGCTGATTCTATTATAGCTTTCCAGTTTCTGGACTTTAGATAATTCCTGCTCCTTATCACATAGAAAAAGGGACTATTTTAAGGAGGTACTGTTAGTGACCTATGTTACAAAATGTAGAAAGATTAAGAAGATAAAGGCTAAGAAAAACAACAATGTATTTAGTTATTACAAGACCATTGTTTTTCTCCAACATTTATTCATTCATTCATTCATTCATTTATTTTTTTCTATTTAACCTTAGCTAGATAATTTCTTGCTTGGAGCCACTGAATGTTTGATAAGCAGTATATCAAACTTATTTTCCCTCATTTTATTTTAATTCTCAAGATATAATATACTTCCCATTTTCTTGGGAATTAAATGATGGTCAGTAAAGTACAGAAAGAGAATGAAGGCCAATGTGCTGATTTGCTTTGCTTGATTATACATATTTGTTACCAGAGAGTGCATCTGATTGAATCAGGGAAATAATGGTAAAATAGTATTAATAAAACATTTCAAAATTCACAGAAGAAAATAAAAAAAGTTTAGAAGTTACACAAATACAACAATTTTGATACTAGTTTGTCAAATATATGTATGTAGGTGTGTATGTATATACATTCATATCATAATATATATATATGTACATATGAACACAAATACCTATATAGACATTTCTACATAAATATGCATATGTATACATGAATAGAAATTGAGTTTTTTATTTAATCTTATTTCCTGTTCTTTGTAAGTTGAAGTATTTGGGTTTGTTGATTATTATCAAATGCTTAATAAGAAAAAATTTTTTAAAGTTATATTAGAGCTAACAATTAGGAAGAAGAGTCATTTAATTCCTTGGAATGTAGGAACTATAAAATTGATTGTTATCTTTAGTATTCCCAATCTCCCCTTTCTGTTTTTTGTTTCTCTGCAGTTTTCTCACATATTCAGGATTCTCACTTCCCTTACCCCTCAATACTAACTTTCAAAGTCATTCTTATCATTAAGCTAATACTGTTTAAATTGTGACCCTATGACAATAGCAAAAAGTGGGGTAGTCACAGGATCATAAGACAATCAATTAACAGCTGGAAGGGACTTGAAAGGCCATCTAGTGCAATGCCCTTTATTTTAATTACTTTACAGAAAAGGAATTTGAGTGTCAGGGAGATTTAACATTCTGGGGTCATTCAATTTGTGTCAGAGACAGGATTTGATTCCAGATATTTTCCTTACTTCATTTACAATCTTAACAGGAATTAATGTTAGTGGTGGGAATTCAACATTGTAATTTCAAGCATTATCTTTTGGATTAGGATATGCTTATGGAGGGGAAGCTTCAGAGACTTTCCTGAATCCATGAATTCAAATATAGACAATCATAAGCCTTGAAAACATTGTGCTGAATGTATCACAAATTTTAATACTAAAGATAATATGAATTTCCAATCAGCTAGGGTCTCAAGAACTAATTATTTGTGTGACACTTTGTTTTTGGTCCAAGAAATATAAGAAAAATTATGAAACCTTTGACTAAAGAAACTAGACTTTGTCAGGATGGACATAAGAATGAAATTATCATTAGACAGTGTTAGCTTTAAAGCATTACATGTAATCTAATCCATAGAAAACGATATTTTGAGAGCAATGGGAAGAATGTGAAAAGGCATTTGTTTTGCAGAGCAATTATATGTCACTCTGAGCACAAAGAGAATAAGTAAGAAGACCTTTAGAATAGAAAGTGTCAGTCAATCATTATTCCATTGCTTATGTTATCACCCTGGTGGGAATTTCCTTCCATTGATTGTATCAACTTCAAATTCCTCCTCCAAACAGCATTCCCTGATTACTCTATTCACATCAATTTCTCCCCTTCCTATGTTGATTTTGAACAGCAGTATTACATGCTGTTTTGTCTTCTCTGCTTGTTCTTCCATCCCTCCCTGATCTTTCCAACAAGTTGTGCAATTTGCTGAGAACAGGAAACAAACCTACCATGTACACTTGATTTGTCCCATGGACTTTTTGGTATACTGGAAAGTCTGTGACTGGTACCACATTTGAAGTATTTGATAAATATTTATTGATTTAATGTACCTTCTCTGGTATTTGCACAGGTCCTTGAATTCTCAATTTTATACCTCAATTTGAAAGGAATTAGAAAAGTTTCCCAGTTTTTCCTATCATGATTCAAGGAGATTAGATCTTTGAGAGGCATTATTGGTAGAGTTCTGGAAAGCCTGTGGTCAATATGATAGCAAGGGACACTTTAAGGGATTCCACATAGGGTTGGGAGCCAAGATAGTGGAGTGAAATTGCTATAGCTTTCCCAGTTTCCCTTGAAAACCATATGAAACCAAGCCTCTGAACAGAGACTGAGAATGAAATCACTCTCCAGCTCTAGATAGACTGCAAAAACTTCAAGAAAGATGAGTTTCAATGAGATGAAAGGGGTGTTCATGCTATTTCAGACTGTGTCTGGGAAAGCCAGAGAGGAAGTCAGTAGATCAGCAACTGTGACCCTCTGTCCTCTCTCAGTAGTGGAGCAAACTAGTAGAGCAGTCCCTCGTACCAATTCAGAAAGCAAATTCTGGGAAATCAAGCCATTTTCTTGAAAGAACAGAAAAAGCCTTCTCCTGCAAACACAATGATCTCTTGTGCTCAAAGCCAAAGCTCAGAGGTGCACAGAAAACTTCAGACAGTAACTCCTTTCCCCCAGAAACAGAGATCAGCCATAAAAGTTAAAAAAAAAAAAGAGGAAAGAAAAGGAAAGAAAATTAGCAAGAAATAGGAAAGAACTTAGACTATGACCACAGAAAACTACTATGGTGACACGAAAGACTAAAACACCAACTCAGACAAAGAGGGATTTTTTTTTTTAAATAACTTTTTATTGACAGAAGCCATGCCTGGGTAATTTTTTTTTTTTTACAACATTATCCCTTGCACTCACTTCTGTTCCAACTTTTCCCCTCCCTCCCTTCACCTCCTCCCTGAGATGGCAAGCAGTCCTATACATGTTAAATATGTCACAGTGTATCCTAGATACAATATATGTGTGCAGAACCAAACAGTTCTCTTGTTGCACAGGAAGAATTGGATTCAGAAGGCAAAAATAACCTGGGAAGAAAAACAAAAATGCAAACAGTTTACATTCATTCCCCAGTGTTCTTTCTTTGGGTGTAGCTGCTTCTGTCCATTCTTGATCAATTGAAACTGAGTTAGATCTCTTTGTCGAAGAAATCTACTTCCATCAGAATACATCCTCATACAGTATTGATGTTGAGATATATAATGATCTCCTGGTTCTGCTCATTTCACTTAGCATCAGTTCATGTAAGTCTCTCCAAGCCTCTCTGTATTCATCCTGCTGGTCATTTCTTACAGAACAATATATTCCATAACATTCATATACTACAATTTACCCAACCATTCTCCAATTGATGGGCATCCATTCATTTTCCAGTTTCTAGCCACTACAAACAGGGCTGCCACAAACATTTTGGCATATACAGATCCCTTTCCCTTCTTTAGAATCTCTTTGGGATATAAGCCCAGTAGAAACACTGCTAGATCAAAGGGTATACACAGTTTGATAACTTCTTGAGCATAGTTCCTAATTGCTCTCCAAAATGGCTGGATGTATTCATAATTCCACCAACAATGTATTAATGTCCCTGTTTTCCCACATCCCCTCCAACATTCTGCATTATTTTCCCCTGTCATCTTAGCCAATCTGACAGGTGTGTAGTGGTATCTCAGAGTTGTCTTAATTTGCATTTCTCTGATTAATAATGACTTGGAGCATACTTTCATCTGGCTAGAAATAATTTCAATTTCTTCATCTGAGAATTGTCTGTTCATATCCTTTGAGACAAAGAGGGAATTTCAAAGAGTGCTATGATTTGGTCTCAAGCACAAAGAGGCTTCCTGGAAGTTCTCATAAAAGACTTTAAAAGGCAAATAGGAGAGGGAGAAGAAAACATGCGAAAAGAAATCAGAGGTATGCAACAGAGAGTCAGCATCTTGCAAAATAAAGGCAATTCCTTAAAAAAAAAAAATACAATCAGCCAAATGCAAAAAAAACCAATCCAATGAAGAAAACAACACCTTCAGAAGTAGTAGTAACCAAATGCAAAAAGGAATACAAAAACTAACTGAAGAAAATCACACATTAAAAAGTAAAATGAGTCAAATTGGAGCTAATGACTCTGAGACATCAAAAATCAGTCAAAGTAAAAAGAATGAAAAAAATGGAGGAAAATGTAAAATACTTCATTGGAAAAACAACCCACTTGGCAAATAGATCCAGAAGAGATAATGTTAATATTATTGGTCTAGCTGAAGGCCATGGCTAAAAAAATAAATAAATAAAAAAGAGCCTTTATAGCACTCTTCAAAAGATCATCAATGAAACCGGCCCAATCTTCTAAAAACAGAGGGGGAAATATATAGTCATTGAAAGAATTCCTCCATTGCCTTCAAAAAGAAATCCCACAAGGAAAATCCTAAGAAATATTATTTTAAAACTCCAGAACTACAATCTTAAGGAAAAAAAAAAAAAAAACTGCAAGCTGCTAGACAAAAACAATTTAAATATCAATGAGCAAGAGTCAGGATTACCCAGGATCTAGAAACTTCTATAAGACGGGATCAAAGGGCCTGGAATACCATATTCCAGAAGACAAAGGACCTAGGGTTACAACCAAGAATTAACCACGCAGAGAGGCTCAACATCATCTTTTAGGGGAGGCAATGGAGCTTCAATGAATAAGAGACTTTCAATCATTTCTATTGAAAAATTAGCATTAAACAAAATTTAATCTACAAACATAGAACTCAAGAGAACCATAGAAAGGTAAACAAGGGAAAATATGTATTATTTAAATATTAAACTGTTTACATCTCTAGATGGGAAAACAATATTTATAATTCTTGAAAACTGTATCTATCACTGGGGCAGACAGAGGAAGGCATCACGTGGATTGAGGTGTGTTTGTGAATGGACGTGATGTGATGTGATGTGATGACATCAAAGAAAAAGATATTAAGGGATGAGAAAAGATCTGTACTGGAAAAAGGGGAAAGGAGAGGTTTAATGGGACAATTAGTTCACATGTAGAGGTGTACAAGACCTATTATAATTGAGGGAAAGAAGAGAAATGGATGAGCATTGTCTGAAACTATCTCATCAAATTTGGCTCTAAGAGGGAATACTTAATCATTCAGTAGGGTAGAGAAATTTATCTAATCCTATAAAGAAAAAAAGAAAGGGGAGGGGCTGGATAGAAGGGAGGCCAGAAACACTAGGAAAACAAGGTGAGAGAAGGGGAGAAAGGTGATAGCAGATAAGGTAGTGGGTGGGGTGGGTTAGGAAAACAAAACACTACTAAGGAAAAAGTACAAAGAGAGAATAAAAGTATATATAAAGGGAGAAAATAAGATGGGGGGAAATAAAGAGCTGGTTATCATAACTGTTAATATAAATGGGATGAACTCTCCCATAAAACATTGTAGTAACATTAAATGTATATGCAAAATGTGCTAGACTATAAAAATTCTTAGAGAAGATATTAAGCTAGTTCCAGGAATAAATGGACAGCAAAGCTATATTGGTGGGGGAACTCAACCTTCCCCTTTCTGAATTAGACAAATCCAGTCATAAAATAAACAAGAAAGACACTATGGAGATTAATAGGATCCTAGAAAACCTAGGATGTAAAACTTGAAAAGAAAGAGAAAGGAATACAACTTTTTCTTTTTTTTCTTCTTATTGTATTTTTATTTATTTTGTTAAACATTTCACCATTACATTTTTCCTTTAAATATTTCTTTCTTTTATTCCTCAATTTAATATTTACATTTTCCCTAGTTACATTTAAAATAATTCTTCTGCATTTCTTTCTAAAACTTTGATTTCCAGATTCTCTCTTAACCCCTCTTTCTCAACCCTCACATGTGAAGTTATACAAAACATTTCCATAAAGTCATGTTGTGAAAGAAAACATAAATCTTTCCCCCTAAAAAACCTCCATAATTATATTTTTAAAATATTTTATTTATTTTAATCAACCAAGACCTGTTTTCTTATTCTTTTTTCCTTTTTTTCTAAAGCTTTTTCATTTTCAAAACATAGGCACAGATAATTTGACAATACTGATTCTTGCATAATCGTGTGTTTCAGATTTTCTCCTCCTTACCCCAAACTCCTCCCCTATTTGGCAAGCAATTAAATATATGTTGAACATGTTAATATATGTTAAATCCAATATCATAAATACATTTATACAATTCTCTTGATGCACAGGAGAAATCAGATCAAAAGAAGAAAGTAAATGAGTAAGAAAGCAAAATGCAAGCAAACAAAACCAAAAAAAGTGAGAATGTTATGTTGTGAGACACATTCAGTTCTTATAGTCCTCTCTCTGAGTGTACATGGCTCACTTCATCACAAGACCATTGGAACTAGCATTCATCATCTCACTGCTGGAAAGAGTCATGTTCATGACCATTGATTGTCATATAATATTGATGTTGTCATGTATAATGATCTACTGGTTCTGCTCATTTCATTTAGCATCAGTTCATGTATGTCTCTCCAGGCCTCTCTAAAATTATCCTTCTTATCATTTCTTATAGAAAAATAATATTCCATAATATTCATATGCCATAACTTATTCAGCCATTTTCCAATTGATGGGCATCCACTCAATTTCTAGTTTCTTGCCACTACAAAAAGGGCTGCCACAAACATTTTTCCACATATGGGTCCATTTTCCTTCCTTTAAGATCTTTTTGGGATATAGGCCCAATAGAAACACTGCTGGGTCAAAGGGTTAGCACAGTTTGATAACTTTTTGAACAAATTTCCAAATTGCTCTCCACAATAGTTGAATCTGTTCACAAGTCCTCCAACAATGTATTAGTATCCCAGTTTTCCCACATTTTCTCCAACATTCATCCTTGTCTTTTCCTGTCATCTTAGCCAAGCTGAGAAGTATGTAGAGGTATTTTGGAGTTGTCTTAATTTTCATTTCCCTGATTAACAGTGATTTAGAGCATCTTCTCATATAATTAGAAATAGTTTTAATTTCTTTATCTGAAAATTGTCTGTTCATATTTTTTGACCATTTATGGATTGGATAATGGCTTGGATTCTTATAAAGTTGAGTTACTTCTCTATATATTTTAGAAATGAGGCATTTAATAGAAACCTTAAATGTAAAAAAAATGATCTCCCAATTTATTGCTTCCCTTCTGATCTTGTTTGCATTAGTTTTGTTTGTATAAAATCTTTTTAATTTAATATAATCAGAATTATCTATCTGGTGTTCAATTATGAGTTTCACTTCTTTGGACACACATTCTTTCCTTCTCTGCAGATCTGATCTATGTTCTTCTAATTTGCTTATATTAGATATTTCACTCTTTATATCTAAAGCATGAACCCATTTAGATCTTATCTTGGTATGTGATGTTAAGTGTGGGTTGAGCTCTAATTTCTTTTATATTTGTTTCCAATTTTCTCAGTAATTTTTGTTAAATGGTGAGTTCTTATCCCTAAAGTTGGGGTTTTGGGCTTTGTCAAATACTAGATTGCTGTAGTTATTGCCTATTTTGTCCTTTGAACCTAACCTATTTCACTGATAAATGCCTCTATGTCTTAACCAGTACCAAATGGTTTTGATACAGCTGCTTTACATTATAGTTTTAGGTCTGGCACATCTAGGTCACCTTCATTAGCATTTTTTTTTCATTAATTTCCTCGAAATTCATGATTTTTTGTTCTTCCAGATGAACTTGCTGCAATTTTTTCCAGATTTGGAAAATAATTTCTTGGGAGTTTGATTTGTATAGCACTAAATAAGTAGATTAATTTAGATAGTATTGTCATTTTTATTATATTCACTTGGCCTATACATGACCCTTTGATATTTTTCCAACTGATTAGATCTGATTTTATTTGTGTGGAAAGTGTTTTGTAGTTGTATTCATATAGTTCCTGACTTTCTCTTGGCAGATTCCCAAATATTTTATACCATCAACAGTTATTTTAAATAGAATTTCTCTTTGTATCTCTTGGTTGCTGGACTTTGTTATATATATAAATGCTAATGATTTTTGTGGATTTATTTTGTATCCTGAAACTTCATTAAAGTTGTAAATTGTTTCTAATAGGGTTTTAGTTGATTCTCTAGGGTTCTGTAAGTATACCATCATATCATCTGCAAAAATTGATAATTTGGTTTCCTCATCACCTACTCTAATTCCTTTAATCTCTTTTTCTTCTCTTATTGCCAAAGCTAATATTTTTAATAAAATATTGAATAGTAATGGTGATAGTGGGCAGTCTTGTTTCACTCCTGATCTTATTGGGAATGATTCTAGTTTATCCCCATTATATATGATGCTTGCTGATGGTTTTAAATAAATGTTACTGATCATTTTAAGGAAAAGTTCATTTATTCCTATACTCTCTGGTGTTTTTAATAGGAATGGGTGTTGGATTTTATCAAATGCATTTTCTGCATCTTTTGAGATAACCATATGAGTTTTATTACTTTGTTTATTTATATAGTTGATTATGATGATAGTTTTCCTAATATTGAACCAGCCCTGAATTCCTGGTAGGAATCCTATTTGGTCACAGTGTATTATCCTGAGGATGACTTTCTTTAATCTATTTGCTAATATTTTATTTAAGATTTTTGCATCAGGGGCAGGTAGGTGGCACAGTGGATAGAGCACCAGCTCTGAAGTCAGGAGGACCTGAGTTCAAAATCTGGCATCAGACACTTAACACTTCCTAGCTGTGTGACCCTGGGCAAGTCATTTAACCCCAATTGCCTCAGCACAAAAAAAATAAAGAATTATTAAAAAAAAAGATTTTTGCATCAATATTCATTAGGGGGATTTGTCTATAATTTTCTTTCTCTGTTTTCACTCTACCTGCTTAAGCTATCAGCAACATATCTGTGTCATAAAAGAAATTTGGTAGGACTTCTTCTTTTGCTATTTTTCCAAGTAGTTTATATAGGATTGGACATTAATTATTCTTTGAATGTTTGGAAGAATTCACATGTAACTCCATCTGGTCCTGGGGATTTTTTCTTAGAGATTTGATTAATAGATTCTTCTATTTCTTTTTCTAAAAGGGGACTATTTAAATAATTTATTTCCTCTTCTGTTAACCTGGGCAATCTATATTTTTGTAGATATTCCTCCATTTCATTTTGATTATCAAATTTATTGGCATATAATTGGGCAAAGTAACTCATAATTATTGCTTTAATTTTTTCTTCATTGGTGGAAAGTTCTACCTTTTCATTTTTGAAACTAACAATTTGATTGTCTTTCTTTTTTTTAATCAAATTAACTAAAGGTTTATCTATTTTGTTGTTTTTTTAATAAAATCAACTATTAGTTTTATTTTTTAATTCAATAGTTTTATTATTTTCAATTTTATTAATCTCTCCTATTATTTTCAGAAGTCTAAATTTGGTGTTTTTAAAATTTGTTCTTTTTTCTAGCTTTTTTAGTTGTAAGCTAAGCATCTAGAGATATAAAATTTACCCTTATGACGTCTTTGACTCTCACAAATTTTGGTATGTTGTCTCATTATTATCATTCTCTTGGATGAACTTATAAATTATGTCTATGATTTGCTGTTTTATCCGTTCATTATTTAGGATTAGATTATTTAATTTCCAATTACCTTTTGGTCTATTTTCTCCTGGCCTTACATTGCATGTGATTTTTATTACATCATGATCTGGAAAAAAATGCATTTACTATTTCTGCCTTCTTCATTTGATTTTGAAAGTTTTACGCCCTAACACATGAGAAAAAAGAAAATTCCTTTCTGTTTCCATTCAATTTTCTCCAAAGATCTATCATACCTAACTTCCATAACATTTGTTTACCTCCTTTACTTTTTTCTTATTTTGTGGTTTGATTTGTCTAGTTCTGAGAGAGCAATGTTGAGATCTCCCACTATTATAGTTTTGCTGTCTATTTCTTCTTGCATCTCTCTTAACTTCTCCTCTAGGAATTTGGATGCTATACAACTCGGAACATATATGTTTAGGATTGATATTGCTTGATTATCTATGGTACCTTTTAGAAAATATAGTTTCCTTCCTTATCTCTTTTAATAAGATCTATCTTTGCTTTTACTTAATCTGAGATCAGGATTGCTACCCCTGGTGTTTTTACATCACCTGAAACTTAATAGATCCTGCTCCAGTCCGTTAGCTTCACTTTGTATGTATCACTATGCTTTAAATGTGTTTCTTTTAAACCACATTTTGTAGGATTCTGGATTTTTAACCAGTCTGCTATCTGCTTCCATTTTATGGAGAGTTCATCCCATTCATATTCACAGTTAAAATAACTAATTCTGTATTTCCTGCCATCTTATTTACTCTAAGGTATAATTTTCTCTTTTCTTTGCCCCTTCACTTCTCCCCAGTATGTCCTTTTATTGACCACCACCCTCTCAAACAGGCCTCTTCCTTTAAAGTCATTCCCCCCTAATTATATCTCTTCCACAATACTTCTGTTTTCCCTTTTATTAGCCTTTCCCTTTCTTTTTCCCCCATTTCCTCCCATTTCCCTATATGGTAAGGCAAGTTTCTCTGTTAAACCAAATATGTTTGCTATTCTCTCTTGGAGTTCAGTCTAATGAGATTAAGATTCATACAGTGCTCATTTCCCTCCCTGCTTTCTCTCAATTATAATAACTTATTTTTTGCCTCTTCCTTTTTTCTCTTTCCAGTACAATCCACTTTTTATCCTAGTTTCTTTTTCATATTATAATAAAATCAAATTATACCTGCATTCTCTAAGTATACCCCTAACAGAAATATAGTTCTCAAGAGTTCTTTCCTTTTACCTTTTTTATGCTTCTCTTGAGTTCTGTGTTTGGAGATCAGAATTTTTGTTCACTTCTGTTTTTTTCAGTAGAAATAGGTGAAATTCACCTTTATCATTTAGTGTCCATCTTCTTGCCTGAAAGATAATGCTCATTTTAGCTGGATAGCTTATTTTTGTCTGTAATCCAAATTTGCCTTTAGGAATATTAAATTCCAGGGACTTCAGTTCTTTTAGTTGGAAGCTGCTATGTCCTGGGTAATCCTAATTGTAGCTCCTCAGTATTTAAATTGTTTCTTTCTGGCTGCTTGAAATATGTTTTCTTTGGTGTGACAGTTTTGAAATTTAGCCACAATATTCCTTGAGGATTTAATTTTGGGGTCTCTTTCAGGAGGTTATTGGTGAATTCTTTCAATGTCTATTTTACCTTTATGATTTCCTATAATACAACGTCTAGATTCTTTTTTTCATCATGGTTTCCAGGAAGTCCAATAATCTTAAATTGTCTCTCTTAGATCTATTTCCCAGGTCAGTTATTTTTCTTAGGAGATATTTCATATTTTCTTCTATTTTTTTCATTTTTTGTTTTTGTTTTTGTTTGACTGATTCTTGAAGTCTTATTGGGTCATTCACTTCCATTTGTTCAATTCTAATTTTTAGTGTATTATTTTCTTTAGTTACTTTTTTTTTTTTTTTTTTTTTTTTTTTTTTTCTTTTTTTTTTTTTTTTTTTTTTTTTTTTTTTTTTTTTTTTTTTTTTTTTTTTTTTTTTTTTTTTTTTTTTTTTTTTTTTTTTTTTAGATCCTTTTGTTGTAATATTCTTTGTTTTGGTTTTCTTGGAGGTCTCTGGAAGCAGTCTTCCTTTCAGTTCAGTAATCATCATATGAGTAGCCAGGGGTTAAAGTCCAAACCCAAAGTCTTATCTCTTTTCCTGGTACCTGGTTAGCTTTCTTAGAGACCTATCTCTCTCCTTGGTTCTGAGAGCTTAAGCTCTCGGCTGTCTTCTCTGTCCTCTGAATCTCTCCTAATGAATCCTGGCTTAGGCTCCTAGCTTATATGTTCTACACTGATTATAAACCAATCATTATATCACTAGAAAACCATTATTTGTTATAAGATTATATCAGTCATACTGAACCATGCTAAACTAAATAACCATTGTCTCTATCAGTTCCACTGACTTAGTCCCTTGTAAGTTGTTTCAAGTTCAGAGTTCTGGCCCATACATTTTGTAATTGACCAATTGATTAATAATTTTTGTTCATTGCATTATTTTTCCATTTCACAAATTTTGTTTTTCAGTGAATTGGTGTTTTTTTTTTCATATCTCTTTTGTAGGGCATTTTATGCTTTTTCCATTCCTTCTTGCAATGATCTCATTTCATTTCCTCATTTTTCTTCTAACTTTCTTTTGAGATTCTTTATGTAATCTTCCAAGTAATTCTTATGAAATGGGGACCAGATCATGTGTCCCTTTGGGGCTTCATCTGGAGTTGCTTTACCTTTACAAACCTCAGGATTTAAGATATGTTCTTCTTTCTTTCCATAAAAGCTATCTGCTGAGAGTTCTTTTTTTTTTTTTTTTTTTTTTTTTTTTTTTTTTTTTTTTTTTTTTTTTTTTTTTTTAAGCTTCTTTGAAGTCTGTTTAATGCAAAGGAGTGACAGCTGCTTTAATTTGCACTGGGGCAGTTCTGTTGATTGATTTCCAGTGTTGGGTAATAGTGGCTAGGTCTGCTGTTATTCCAGGGTTCAGTGTATTACTATTTGCTTTTTATAGCAAATCTGCTAACACCTGCTTGCAATTAGGGCAGAGTAGCCTAAGAGGCTCACAGAAGATTCCCAGGTGCATGAAAGGTGTAATGCTCTGAAATCTTGCCCCAGCTCTTTGCCCTAGGCTCCCGTGCTGTAGTCTGGGCTTAGCAGACTGTCCTCTTGCCCATTTGAAACAGACCTGTTGTGATGTTCTTCCAAGGTATCTTCTTCTGGGAATGTATTGTAATCCAAATATTTGTGGGTTTTTTGACTCTAAAACCAGTTTAAAGGCTTAATCTACTATTGGTTTGAGAGAAGGTCAGATGTCATAGAAAGCTGTGTCTGCTCTCTGCCATCTTGGCTCTGCCCTTGGGAATACAGCTTTTTCTTAGCAGTACTTGGCACCTACACAAAAAATGACCATGTTTTAGGCAACAAAAACCTCATAACCAAATGCAAAAAGACATAAATATTAAATTGTTCTTTTTCAGAATACAATGAAATAATTATATTCAATAATGGACCAGGGAAAGACAGACTATAAAATTTAATTGGAAATTAAATAACCTAACCCTAAAGAATCAGTCGGTCAAGCCACAAATCACAGAAACAATCCATAATTTTATTTACGAGAATAACAATAATGAGACAACATACCAAAAACTATGGGTTGCAGCCAAAGCAGTTCTTAGGGGAAATTCAATGAATTGGGCCTGCACATAAAAAGCTAAAAAAAGAATAAATTTAAAAAATACCCAATTAACTACCTAACTAGAAATTCTGAAACTCAAAGGAGAGATCAACAAAATTCAAACTAAGAAAGATATTGAACTAATTAATTAAACTAGAAGTTGGTTGTATGAAAAGCCAACAAAAAGATAAACTTTTGGTTAATTTGATTAGAAAAAGGAAAGAAAAAAAAAAAACAACAAATCACCAGCATCAAAAAATGAAAGAGGCAAATTTATCACCAATGAAAAAATAAATTAAAACAATAACCAGGAGATATTTTGCCCAACTGTATAACAGTAAATCTAACGATTTAACTGAAATGGATGAATATTTACTAAAAAATAAATTTCTGAGATTAACAGAAAAGAAAATAAATTACTTAAATATTTCCATTAAAAAAAAAGAAATTGAATAAGCCATTCATGAATTCCCTAAGAAAAAATGCTAAAGGCCAGATGAATTTACTTGTGACTTCTATCAAACATTTAAAGAAGAATTAATTCCAATACTATGTAATCTATTTGGAATAATAGGTAAAGCAGGAGTACTGCCAATTTCCTCCTATGACACACATATAGCATTGATACCTAAACCTCCTAGGAAGAGCCAAACCAGAGAAAGAAAATTACAGACCAACCAATCTCCTTAATGAATATTGATGGAACATTTTAAATAAATATTAGCAAAGAGATTATAGCATCCTATGAGCAGGATAATATTATAACCAAGTGGTAATTATACTAGGAATACAGGGCTGGTTTAATATCAGGAAAACTATTACCATAATCAACCAAATCAATAACAAAAGCAACAGAAATCATATGATAATCTCAATAGATGCAGAAAAACTTTTGACAAAATACAGCATCCATTCCTATTAAAAATACTAGAGAACATAAGGATAAAAGGTGGCTTCCTTAAAATAATAAGCAGCATCTATCTAAAACCAATAGTGTAATGGAGAAAAGCGAGACCCATTCCTAATAAGTTCAGGGTGAAACAAGGATTATTTTTGTTATCACTGCTATTATTCAACATTGTACTAGAAATATTGGCTTTAGCAATTAAAAAAGAAAAGAAGTAAAGGACTTAGAATAGGCAATGAGAAAATAAAACTATCCTTTTTTGCAGATCCTTCTTAGAGAATACTAGAAAATCATTCAAAAACTTACTGGAAGCAATTAATAACTTTGGCAAAGTTACAGGTTATAAAATAAACACACACAAATCATTAGCATGTCCATATATTTCTATGTATTCTCTCTATATAATATATTTCTCTCTAGATATATTGCCAGTATATACATTGACAAAGCCCAATAGCAAGAGATAGAAAGAAAAATTCCATTTAAAATAGCTGTAGACAAAATAAAATGTTTGGGAGTCTACCTACTAAGACAAACCCAGGAACTATATGAACAAAATTATAAAACTTTTCTTACACAAATGAAGTCAGATCTGAATAACTGAAAAAAATATCTACTGCTCTTAGGTAGGTTCAGTTAATATAATGAAAATGACAGTTCTGCTTAATTGGTCTAATCTTCAGTTTCAAACCAATCAAACTGCCAAAATGTTATATTATAGAGCTAGAAAAATAATAACACAATTCATCTGGGAGAACAAAAGATCAAAAATATCAAGGGAATTAACTGGAAAACAAAATTCATAGTATGTTAAATTAGCAATACCAGACCAAAAACTATACTATAAAGCAGCAGTCATCAAAACCATTTAATAATGACTAAGAAATAGAGTGGTAGATCAGTGGAATAAATGAGATACATGTGACACAATAATCAAGGCTTATAACAATTTAGTATTTGATAAATCCCCAAACTCCAGCTTCTGGGATAAGAACTTCCCATTTAACAAAAATTTCTGGTAAACTTAGGAAAATGATGTCACAAACTTTGCATAGACTTACATCTCACACCCCATACAAATATAAGGTGAAAATAGTTATGTGATTTGGGCATAAAGGGTGATATAAGAAACAAATTAGAAGAGCAAGGGATAATTTGCCTATCAGATCCTTGGAGAAGGGGAAGACTATTAACAGAGAAGACCTAGAGAACATTGTGAAAGGCAAAATGGACTACTTTGATTACAGTAAATTAAAAAGGTTTTACACACACACACAAAAAAAAAAACAACAACAGAAAGAAGATTAAAAAGAAAGTACAAAGATGGGAAAAATTTTATACCTGTGTTTCTCATTTTTAAAATATATAAAGAACTTTATTAAATTTATAAGAATACAAGTGGTCAAAGGATATGAAGAGAACATTTTCAGATGTTGAAAAGCCATCTATAGTCACTTGAAAAAATACTCTAAATCACCATTCATTGGAGAAATACAAATTAAAAATAATGTGAGATACTACTTCATATTGGCTTTTATGACAGGAAAAGACAATGATAAATGTCAGAGGGGATGTGGAAAAACTAGGACACTAATGCTATGTTGGTGGAGTTGTCAAATAATCCAAACATTCTGGAGAGCAATCTGGAACTATAACCAAAGAGCTATCAAATTGTGTGTATCACTTGGACCTGTATTCCAAAGAGATCATAAAAGAGAGAAAGGGACCCACTTGTGCAAAAAATGTTTGTAGTAGCACTTTTGTGGTAGATAAAAATTGGAAAATGAGTAGATGCCCATCAATTGGGTAATGACTGAACAAGTTCTAGTATATGAAGATAAGGAAATATTAGTGACCTATAAAAATGCTGAACAAGATTAATTTAGAAAGGTCTAGAAAGATTTATATGAACTGATGCTGAGTGAAACAAGGAGAACCAGGAATATACACACTAGCGGCAAGATTCTGTGATGATCAATTATGAAAGACTTGGTTCTTCTCAGTGGTTCAGCGATCCAAGTCAATCCCAATAAACTTTGGATAGAAAATGTTATTTGTGTCCAGAAAAAGAACTATCAAGATTGAATGTAAATCAACGTATGCTATGTTTCCTTTTTTTTCTCTCTCTCCCATGGTTTTCCCTTTACTTCTGATTTTTCTCTCTCAACATGATTTTTAAAGTAATATATATTTTAAAATTAATTAATAAAAAAGGAACACTGAGCCTGAAATTAGGATGACATAAGTTTAAATCCAGTTTCAAACACTTTGTGGCTGTGTGATGCTTGGCAAATTGCAAGATCTTTGTTTCTCTCTGTTCCCTCAATTGTAAAATCAGTTTTACAACACCTACTTCCCAGGATTTTTATGAAGTTCCAATGAAATAATATTTGTAAAACACTCAACACAATGCTTAACATAAAATAAGCACTTAATAAATATTTAATTCTTGATCCTAATGGAAATGAGAAAAAACAGGAGATCTTTATACACGACAATAAGATTATAAGATTATCAATTGTGATCTACATGACTCTTTACAACAATGAGATGATTGAGGCCAGTTCTAATGATCTTGTGATGAAAAGAGTCATTTACACCCAAAGAGAAGATTGTGGGAACTGAGTGAGAATTACAACATAGCATTTTCACTTTTTTGTTGTTTGCTTGCATTTTATTTTCTTTCTAATATTATGTTTTTGATCTGATTTTTCTTGTGCAGCAAGATAATTATATAAATATGTATACATATTTTGGATTTAATATATATTTTAACATATATTGGATTACTTGCCATCTAAAGGAGGGGGGTAGGGAAAGAAGAAAATTTGGAACACAAAATTTTGCAGGGGTCAATGTTGAAAATTTTTCCATGCATATGTTTTGAAAATAAAAACTTTTAATAAAAAATAATAAAATAAAATTAAAAATATTTAGTTCTGTTCTCTTGACTCCTAGGGCAAATGGATGCAGGAAATGGAATTCAAAAAGTTGTAGAGAAAAAACCAAATAGCTTCAGAATTGTTTCTCAATCTGTAAACAATAAGAAAGTCATTTGAGACCTTCTATGTTTATAGTATTAAAATAGTTCAAGTACATTTTGATGTTTTTCACTGACTTAAACATAGTTGTAGATTCATTTTTAGATGCCTATTCATTCAGTGTAATAATACAGATATTTCATTCTGCTAAAATCATAACAGAGCTCTCCAGCAATTAATAGTATGAAAATGACTATCTACAATACGGAACTGTCTAATTTATGTTTAAAAGAAAGCTTAGAAAACTGTGTGCTAGATGAGATAACTAAAAATCAGAACCTGAGAATTCTACCTCATGCTATGCCACTATTGTGATCTTGAAAAAGTTGCCCCATCCTCAGACTATTTCTCATTTGTGAAAGGGAAGATAAAGATAGATGATCTCTCTTTTTCCTTTCACATTTAAAATTATGTAATTCTATCTGTCTTATATGAAGGTAGATTTTTTATTTTTAGAATTTTTATTTTATTCCTTCCTTTTCCCTTCCCTATATTCTCTCTATTTTCTTTTTCCTCCTCAACTTCTTTTTCCTCCTTCTTCTCTTGTTCTTGCACCTCCTCCTCCTCCTTCTCCATCTTTACTGTCTTCTCCTCCACCTCCACCTTCTCTTTCTTATTTTAATTCTTTTTTCTTCTTGTCTAAATATATTGATTGCAAGTTGTAAACTTGCTGAACCTCTACAGAATGACCATTTTCCTATAGTTGATAGCCATATATATTTTTCCAGAGGCAGCCATTGAATAAAGAGATTATTCATGGGTCAAACAGCCATTCAATATGAAGGGCATTATTTCAATCTAGGTTATATGATATTAAAGCTAGCCCTTTATCTATTAAAATGTATCTTTCTAAATTTAGTTGGATTTAATGATAAACTAAAATTTACAAACATTGTCTAGATATAACTTTATTTTGAATGTACATTCGTAAGATAAGTTAGGAATTAAGAAAAGGGATATCAGAAATATGAGTATAATTTTCAGAAGTAAGAAAAAAGGAATAGTCTAGGAATCTGAGTAGTTCAAGAAAAGAAGTAGAGAATAGTTAACAGGTATTAGAAGTCTGGATGCCAGTAAGATAGATATCTGTACTGAAGAAATAAGGAGCTTAATATAAGACTCAAGTAAATAAAATTCTAGAAGTTTAGGGTCAAGCTTCAAGGTACAGTCAAAATTTTTTCTTCTAGAGAAGGAATTAATTCCTATTGTTACTTCAGGATATCACAAGCAGCTTTTCGGAAAAGAGCAGGGTGCATATAGAACAGGATTTCTCTCCTGTTCATGTTCTCCCTCATAACATGAGGGAAGCAAAATCTAATAATTCACAACTCTCAGCAATGCTGATATCAAAGGCCATTTCCCAGTACAATTCTGGTACTTTCTGGTATTCAAATGAGCCAACTCAATAGAAGATAAAATAAAGTATACAGAAAAGAAACTTAGCCCAGTATCATAGCTTCAAGGGGGATGAGAGATAAATCTGTTTAGGGAAAAAGGGAGCAACCAGCTAGGAGTATAGCTAGATCTATGTGATCCATATATACTATTGTATGACATTAAATCTGGAGCTGTAAAGCTTAGTCCATGTCTTTTCAAAGTCAGAGAAATAACTAAGAGAGAATTTTATGTTAGTGATGATTTCAGATACCATGACACATTGATGGTGGTAATGTTTCTGTGGAGCAATTAAAACTTCCTTACACCTTTCAGATCATGAAATTTACATAATAGTCTCTTTCAATAAGAGCAACTGTACTTGGAAGAAATAAGAGGTTTATGGAAATAGTATCAAATTGGAAACCAGAAAAGCTAAATTATAGTCCTAATTCTGACAATAAATAACCACGTGATCCAGAACAAATCCCTTAATCTCTCTGGCAAAAGTTCTATGTATATAAAATGAAGAAGTTATGTTATTCCATCTTGAAGGCCCCAGAAAGCTCAAACATTTTATCCTATACTATTTATTCCATTTTATTCTGATCTGATCTGTTCTATTCTATCCTACTCTATTCAGATCTATTGCACACTATTCTAATCTATTTTATTCTATCCTATCCTGTTCTGTTCTGTTCTTTTCTGCCCCATTTTATCTTATCTTATCTTATTGTTTTCTGATCTGTTCTATTCTCTTCTGTTTTATTTATTACATTTTATTTGATTCTATTTTATCTTATTCTGTTCTAATTTGTTCTTATCTCATCTCTTCTCTTCTATCTTATTTTATTCTACTTTATCATAATATACCTATTTCTGTAGGTAATCTATTTCTATATTCCCTTTTAATCTGTTTGGTTCCTTCCTGTTTTATACTACCTTCTCTACTCTACTCTACTCCTATTGTATTGTATTGTATTGTATTCTACTAGTTTATATTACTATGTGGCAGGGCAACATATGATGCTACTTCCAAAGAAGTAGCCTCTTCTACCACTTGAATATTTAATCATTTTTAATCTCTCAATTGACATTAATTGAACAATGACTAAATTTTGAACCCTATCCCAGACTCTGTGGGAATACAAAGGTTTGTAATAGGCAACTCTTATCCTCATGGAATTAACAACCAGGGTGGGGGCAAGACATATCATTTGTGTGAAACAAAATTAAATACAGTAAAAAGTAGTATGTGTCAAGTGTCATATGAGAAGTGAAAATTGCTACTGAAAATGTGTAGCTGGAGAGAGAATTTAAAACATTTATTAAGCATCTATGGTGTGTAAGCACTCTTGTTGGTGCTAGAAGTGATAAAGGATTTAAATAAGATACAATCTCTACCCTTGGGAAACTTAATAGTCTAGGAGGAGAATTAAAAACAAACATTAATGACTAGAGAACAAAACAGTACATGATTAATAACAATAAGTGAATCAGAGAGTGCAATCAAGTTCTCAGATAATACTTGTAAAGCATTTACAAAACATAAAGTGCATCTTAAATGTTGATTGTTGTTCTCATTTATATTATTATTGTTATTATAATTTGGAGCAATATATTGTATTTGAATTTTGCTTAAAATGAGCAGAAAATTAACAGGTAATTTATGTAGAGGCAACAGAATAATTAAATACATAGAAATGGGAGAGTTTAGGACATATATGGAGATAGCAAGTAGTATAAATTGTCAGGATCACAGAGTAAGTAGATGATAGTAATTACATTAAAATTAAAATGAAGAAGTAAAGTGGTACCAATTGTAGGGACACTTAAATGTTGCCCCAAAGGGTAGGAAGACTACATGGTAAACAGTCGTTACTGAAAGATCTTGAGCATAATTTATTCATATTTATAAGTAATTTATATATAATTTATAGAAAAATCTTCCATTGTGAGATAACAATATGCATGCCTTCCTTAAGTATAGATATCATAAGAGTTATATTTCAATATTTTAAGAATATATGATTTTATTTATGGGGGTAGTACCTTTTCCAAAGCAGTTCATAACTCAGGTAATTTATAGATGAATAGAAAGTCATAGTAGATAGTTGTGACCAAAAAACAAAAAACAAACAAACACAAAATATTACTTTATACCTAAGCAATAAAGGGACCCTTCTAATATAAAAGGATGGTCTTTGTACAATAGACATAGAACATGGTTCAGGGAGGTGAATGCTAGATTTTAGGTAAAAAGATTAATGTTTAAATCCAGTTTTTTGTTACTTGTTACATAAGTCAAATCCCTTAAACTGTGAATTTCAGATTTCTCAGCTGTAAAATGAAGGTATTGAAATACATGACCTCAAAATTTCCTTCTAGTTTTGAATCTATGATCCAATAATCCTATGATTATTACTAGGATTAATCTTAAAATCATTTAAGCTGACAAAATTTTGGCTCTAATGATATAGTCTTCAAGGACCTAGAGTTACTTCATATACACATATACATATATATTATTTCATATATATATACATGTATACATATGCATAGACACATAAATATAACATATATAGTCATTGAGGGACTTTATTTTGATTAAGATGGCATATTTGTTAAAAGGAATTTGTTTTGCTTGACTTTTTTTCCCCAAAAGGATAAAAAATGGAAAAGATAATAGATTTCTGTTAATTAAAAAACATTGAGAGATGTAGAGTGCTTTTATGTCCTTTCAGATGTTCAGGTGAGGTCACTATCTTATAAGCTTTGTTACTAAAGAACTCACATGGAATATTTATGATGTAAAAACAAAACACATAAAGAAAATTTCCCCTAAAAACTATAATCTTATAGAAAAATAAGATGGAAAATCTCTGTCTCTTTTTAGATTGTTCATCTCTGTTCTCTTTTCTTAGAATTAAAAAGATCAATGTTTAGGAAAGATATTTAGGCTTTCATTGAAGATTATATATTTGGCTTGAATTTCTCTTGTCCTGTATACTTCAGGAATATGAGCATGGTGAGCATGGCAAAAACAAAACAAAACAAAACAATAATTACATATCATAATTGTGGCCAAATTTGACATTTTCCAATTTAGTTTTCATGAAAGCATTAAAAATGGTCTTACTTGTCTATACAGACATGCCATAGTAGTCAACATTAATTTATTTTTACTAGATATAAATTAATAAAGATTATATAAATGATAGAAGTCGAGAGGCCCAAGTCACAGAAGGCACTATACTGGGCTTGGAATCAGGGAAACTTGGGTTCAAATTTTGCCTTAGATTCTAGTTTTGTGACACATGTTTCTGATCATAGTCAACTGTGTAAGACTCACCAGTTTAGAAATAACTTATAATCTGCATAGATTAATAATGATTTCAAATGTAGGAAAAAATACAAGCTATCATGTGCTAGTGCTATTCCTCATCTGGGAATTACCACCAGGATTATACCCTGGATCTGAGTACTGGCAAAATAACAAATTCCTGCCTCACTACTTATTAGAGAGACTCCTGAATCCCCTTTCAACTATTTGTTCAACCCCCTTTATGCTCTGTGGGCTGAGAGCTCTGGAAGCTGTTGCTGCCACTACTGATTCAGTGACTCTCCAGGGCTTCTCCCAGTTTGTTGGGATCAGGGATATTCTGCACTCTGCAAACCTTCCTGCACTATGGTACATTCTCACCGAGGTATAATAGTTCTTATCAGCTGATTTTCTAAGTTGTCTCTGGAATCTGTGGGCTTAGAGGTATGAAATCACCACTTCTGTCACTGAATCAGTGCCTCCCAAGACCTGTTCCTGGTTTGCTGGGCCAGAGCTCTGTTGGCACAGTTTGCACTAGACTGTGTTCCACTCTTATTCTGGTGCAAAATTATTGCAGATCTTTCTAATCATCTTGAGTTGGAAATTTTTTCATGAGTTCTGATGCTCTAGAATTTCTTTGGAGTCATTATTTAAAGATTTTTGGAGGGATTTGTGGGAGAAATCAGGCGAGTCCCTCCTTTACTTTATTGTCTTGTCTCTGTCTCTGAAATTTATACATCTAAGTTCACATAGCTACTAAGTGGCAGAGGTTTGATTCGAAGCCCTGTAAAAAACAAAGCACTGTCTTCATTTGACCACAGCTTCTTCATATTGGAAATTTGTTTTCCTATACATTACATATACACACTCATTCATACACACATTTCTATTCTACATTCTATGAAATTTTTAAACATCATAATAGATGAAATATTTGAATAAGATTCCAGCAATATGAATACATAAGCTATTTGTTCTCATGAATTTTTGTTTTAGTGCATGATATATGCTCAGCACCTTGATTATTCTTTTTTACATACATGTAGGTCCATGTGAAACATGTTATATGAGATTCTAGTTGTGATAAACAAGCAGTATAATGTGCAACTTTTATTTTCATTTTAGTCTCTTTCTACCCATATTTAATTCTTTCTCAAACTGATTTGATGAAACAGCTTCTTTCCTGCTCCCTTCTTCTTTCTTCTGATGATTTTGATTACCTAACAACTAATTGCATTTTAATTATGTTCTCATTTCTTTCCAAGACCAGGGACCTTTTTATAAGAAACAAACAACAAAAAGAAGTAGTTAATTGCTTACTTATAAACAAACCTCAAATTTGTTTATTTTTTATGACTCAGCAATTCATAATTGTTCTTACCATCCAGGCTAGTGAGATTTCTTGATAGATGAGGAAACTTGAGCTCAAAGTGCTTTAATATGCAATGCGTTCCCTGCTGATAGATGGGAAAACTACAGGGCAAACTGCTGTGATCCACAATCTGCTATCCTCTGCAGAGTGGAGTGTCATTCTTGCTTAATTGTTCCCCACAGAAGAGGGAATTGCTTGCTTGCTACTGTAGCTATTTTGGTAGTAATCCCTAGTCCTGAGACTTGGAAGCCTGATGTCTCTTCCCAGCTACTTTGCTGACTTAGTGTATCAACTGTATTATCAAATGACACAATCTATATGCTGGACAGGTTAGAAGCTCCAGGCAGTTTTAACTTCATTACAGAATCCCCAAGAGATCCCTCCCCCATTCTACCTATACTTAATAAAAGATGGATCATCCTTGGATTGCAGCCATGGAATAGGGTAGGACCCATCACAGTGCTGTCCTCTCAGATGATATTTTGATTAATCTTACTCTTGAGGCATAGTACATTGTTGAGTAAGCTACTGTCAGGACCAGGTAGATGGTCCCTGAAGAAATTCAGAAATTAAGCGATTCAATTCACTTTAAGACTGCTAAGATTTCTTGAGTACCTACTGTTAATCACCAACTATTGTTAGATTTGGGGGGAAGGGAAGAAGAGAGTCAGTGTGGAGGGGAACATACTAACTTATATGGCATAATTCTTGTTCATAGGGGACTAAAATTCTTACTGAAAAAGAAAAGCAGTGATGGTAATAAATATCAAGATGAAAGTCAGCAGCATGCATTATTTTTCTGTTTTAGCTTAGCAGAGTAATCACTATGTATATGATGGAGTCAAGGGGTGGGAAAGAGTCCTTCTTCTGTTTATTTAAGAATCAATGGATGAAGTCACCCATGGATCTATCTCTGTAAGTCTGTAAGTTTTTTTCAGACTATTTCCAAAAGTAGGTCTCTGATTTTTGTAGTAAGAATAATAATTATAGCATGATGAATCCTAATGTATTTGCAATGTCTTCCTTTCTGTAATTTAATATATTAGGGTTACTCTGCTTGGAAATTATTTGCTGCCTTGTAGGATTCATGAAGCCAAACAGAAATGCAATTATGAAGTAGACATAGTTTGATTTCTGTGTCCTTTTTCTTCTTTAAATATTCTCCTTTAATAAATCAACCAAACTCCAGGTGCCTAGTGTCTATTTTGGATATCTGGTTCAAGGTCCCACATGTCTGTCATTTCAGGTAAACATCAGTCTCATTCTTAAGGCTTTTCCCTTCCTCTCTTCACTATCTACTCTTTGTTTCCTGTCTCAAAAAAGAATTTTAAAATTCAGATTTTAAACTCTGAAACTTCTTGAACTGGGCATTTAATTTTCCATTTCCTTGCCTTTGCATGGGCAGTCTAAGATGCCTATAATGGGGCTCTCTCTGAACTCAGATTCTCAGAATTTTTAGCTCCTTTTAATGATTACCTTAAATAGAAAGGGAACCTTTCATGTTCCTTCTAAGTTTTTAGTGCTTTCTCCCTTCCAAATAATTTTATATGTATTTATCTGAATACACACTATATTTCCAGCTCTCAATCCTATAATTTCTTTGAGAACAGGGGATAATTTATATTATGTTTATGACAATAACCAATGTAGTAAGAACCAGTTTATTTGGAATGTATATATTAGAGAGGGAATTTCAGGTACCACTGAAAATTTTTAGGGGGTAGTTTAGAGGGTAATAGGTCATTTTCTTAAGCTTTAAATGCCTATTGTTAATGCTGTAAAGTTACCCATGTATAAATCCTGTATTAAATAAAAAATTTAAAAAAAAAAAAATAAAAAAAAAGCTTTAAATGCCTGCTGGACCTTATTTGAATGCTGATTTCAATCATTAACCTCCCAGAGAGCTAAAGTTTAGCAAATTCCTCAATTCTGATTATCTCTTGAGTTCTTTCCCACATTTATAGAAAAGGTGAAGAATTAATCACAGGAATTTTCCTATGGCTCTAAAAATCTTTGGGTTACTTGAAATCCTACCTTTTCTTAACATGTATTCCACTTCTAACTGCTTCTATATTAGCTTACAGAAAATTATAGAAATCTATTATAAAGAGAAAAAATCCATATATATGAAGCTTTCACCAATATAAACATTCCTCTTCTGACACTTGGATTTTCATATGCAACAATAATACTGACACTGGTTGGAAAAGAGATATGATCTGGCACAGGATCATGGAATCTCAACGTTGGAAGGTACCGCAGAGATAATTTATTAAAGGGTTTTTAAATTTTTATTTTTCTGTCATGGACCTCAATCCATTCTCAGAATAAAGACTTTCAATTCAAAAATATATATAAAATTACAAATATGTTTTATTTAGCAATCAACTAGGTGATACTGTATATAGAATACTGGCCTTCGATTCAGGAAGACCTTAATTCAAATCCAACTTCAGACACTTGCTAGATTTGTAGACTTGGAAAAGTTATTTAGTCTTTTTTATATTCTTTTTTATGTGTGAAGGGATATAATTAAAAAAATACTACCCCTCAAGTTGTTGCGAGGATAAAATTAGATAATAGATATAGTTTTACAAACCTTAAAATGTTCTAAATAAATGTCAGCTACTATTAACTATTGCTATTATTGCAAAGGAAGATAATTATATTGAAGTAGTCATTTTTTCAAGTTCATATACCCTAAGTTATAAATCCTTAAGATAATTCAAATCATATTTGAAAAGAAGTTCATGTACAGCATCCTAGATAAATGCTTCTCCAGCCTTTTTTTCTGAAAACTTCAAGCGATTCATGAACTTAATCTTAGGTATAATTTGTTCTTCATTTTCAAAGAGGTTCAATTACATCATATAATGTCTTACACTGTGAATTGAATTAAAGTGAGGCAGCATTGCATAAAATCTTACTCTCTTCCTGAGTCATTAAAATCCTGTGACAGGACAAAGGTCAAGACAACTTACAATGATTTGGAATGTGGGATGTGACTTTCTCATCTTCAATGTCTGACCAAGATCTATTTGCTTTACAGTGGCTGCTTCCGTTATCTTCATGATCATTGAAGTAAATTGTTCTAATTCACCCATTTTCCTGAGGAAAGTCTTCATATGCCTCAAATACTCATTTCTTTATTTCAACAATAGAGTTGAGGCCCATTGGTTATTCTCAGTCTGGCTTAGTCCATCGACTGAGGCTAATTTACTGGGATGTGGCCACTATATGTTCCATAGCTTCTTGCAGCCACAGGTTGTATCTAGGTGAAAGGTGGATACCAAAAGTGGATTAGCAGCCTTGAAAAACAGTTCGGCATACCGTCATACTGGTAGTGCCAATTTTCCACAAGACTCAATATAGCATGATATCTCTCCCATGAAATCTCTAATCTTTTGAACTCTATAGGTTGCTAACTGAAAAAACTTTTCTATTCTTTGCTGATTTACTTAACTTCAGAATCTTCTCTACCTACTTTTCATCCAGTTTTCACATCTTTCCAAAAACTTTTATTTTTCTTATTCTACCTGGATTGGTTAAATCACCCTTGTCTAGCTGGAATCCAAGTCATGTTACTTCCTATCTGGTCTCTTCCTGCTTACATTTCTCAGAGAGGCCTTTCTTTCTACTCCAAAACTGTTGGCAGGTCCCCATCAATTATCATATATCTATTGGCAGACAAGGTAGAACCTTGACATTGTTTTTAATTGTTTTGTTTCAGATATCTATGAAATTACAGTTTCTTATTTTTCTTTTTTCAGGTTACAGTACTCAAGATTGAAAAGAACATAAAACTTTATAATTAAAATGACAAGATCTGGTCAATTAAAATGACAAGAGATCTCTTCACTCTGTCAATGCCAAACTTAAAAGTTCATCCCTAAGATAACTTGTTGTTGTTTAGTTTTTATACAATTTTTGTACTGAAATTCAAAAGCATTTTAAAGGTTTATGTAGCCGTAGATATTTTCATGATTATAATGTTGAATTGCTCACAAATTTAAAAATGGAAAGAATCCTGTATATCTTATAATCTGACCATCTAGTTTAAAAGATAAAGAACCTGCCCAAACTCACACAAATTCAGAGACAATAATGATAGGCCTTAAACCCAAGTTTTCTAGTTGCAAAGCCACCTCCCTTTTCACTGTATCATGTTACTCTTTATTAACCTGAAGTTAATATCTTCAAAATTATTTATCATTTACCAATACACATTTACACATTTGGAAAAGTTTGTCTTCAATCTCCATTTCTGTGTTCATTTCCTCATCATATAGCACTCCCCCATCAAGAATTCATTCCATGGATATTTTTTCCAGTCAAGTGCTTAATTCCTACTAATTTCTCTTGTCTGCTTTCCTTGTCTCTTGAGAAAGAATAATTTTTACCTCGGTGTCAATTAAAAATAGTGTTTTGCATCTCTAACTCTCTTTAAGTACTCTCTCTAGCACTTTAAACCTGATCATACATTGTGAAATTAAACTTTTTGTCCTCAGGTATATATGTGTATGTATATTTTTATGTGTGTATGGGTTTGTGCAGACATCACCCACTCATTATATATATATAACTATAGATACATATAAACACACTCACACAATAAAGAGAAAAGAAAAAGATGAGAGAGAGAGAGAGAGAGAGAGAGAGAGAGAGAGAGAGAGAGAGAGAGAGAGATGGATTCTATAGTTCTATTCTAGTTAAACATTTTAGAATAGGTGTGATCTTGGGAAAGTCAGTTAACTATACTGAACTTATATTTCCTCTCCTGTATCCTGAACCCCATTGACAATCTAGAAAGCCTTGTGGACCTTTCTTAGAAAAACATTAGAAAATTAAGGAAGTACTAAATTTGTTGTAAAGTCAGTAAAAATAAAGATGCATTTTCCCCATCTAAGGTGACAGACTCACTAAAATACACCAGCTGTATATATACATAGTATATAGTATTTTATATTTTCATAGTAAGAATCCCCGGAAAATCTTAGCATCTGAATATTTACATATAGAAAGACACTTAGATGCCACTTAATCCTATTTTACAAATGATTAAATAGAAAGCTAGAGAGGTAAAGTGATGTTTATTACAAAATCTCTCCTATTTCTAAAATCTATGATCTTAAATATGCAAAAGAAAATACAGAAGCTTTGGCTTGGCATTAAAATCTTTATGTAATCAAGTTCCAACTGATTTTTCCAGCCTTTCAATTCAACACACACACACACATACACACACACACACACACACACACACACACACACACACTCTTCCAAGCAAGTAATATCACCCTTGCCTAGAATGCCTTGTCTCCTCACCTGAGCTTTTCAGAGGACTGCTCAGCTCAGGTATCACATCTTCATTTAACTTTCCTGATTCTCATAGCTTATAGTTAATACTTATACTTGATAATTTTAAATACATTTCAATATTCCTCAAACAGTATGATCTCTCCTTTTCACTTTTTATTCTCCATCCTATAGTGTGCCTGTTCTGTATTTATGTATATTGGTAATCATCCCAATACAGATACATGTATCTATACATATACTTTATTTTTCATTTCATATTTCTATCACATATTTTAGTGCCTTGTATATAATCACTGTTAACAAATGTACAGGTATCTATGTGACTATAGATAAATTTTTAATTTATCTGAGTCTCAGTTTCCTCATTTATAAACTGGGAATATTAGTATGTGTGTCTGTAATCTAATAACACTGGCCCCTTTGTTGTACCTCAAATGAGATGTTCCATTTCCCAATTGGCCATTTTCATTGACTGTCCACTATGTCTAGAATATTCTTGCTCATTCCCTCTTATTCCTGACTTTTCTGGCTTCCTTTAATGCCCAGAAAAAAAGTTTCCACCTTCTATGAAAATTTTTCATAGTCTCACTTAATGACAGTATCTTGCCTCTGTTAATTATTTTCAATTTATCTTATACATATATCTTGATTAGTCAAAGTTACTTACATGTTCTCTCCCCCAGTAGCCTATGAGGTTTTAAGAGTAAAAATTTTCTTGTCTTTCTTTGTATTCCATGTGCTTAGCATAATACCTGACACATATAAAGTAATAAAATAGGTTTTAACTGAATTTACCCACTTCAGGAGGTTCTAATGAGTCAGTCTTAACAGTAAAAACATTCTAAATTTTTTAATCTTAAAAAAGTTTTTATTATTGTTATTTATTGAAAGGATTCATACATAGGCTGAGTTTTTACCCAACCACTCAATAAGCATTTAGAAGTTCCCCTCTATATCTCCATCTCTATATTTATATCTCTTGACTTCCTCTAAGAGACACAGAAAAATCCCACCTGCCACAAGATTTTCCTTCCCTTCATTCTACTTCTTTCTTTCTCTGTTGATTTTCTAATGAGTGTCTGTATATTTATATCAATATCAATGTGTGTGTATGTGTGTATATGTACACACACATACACAGAGAAGAGAGGGAGAAAGCAAAAGCAGGAGAGCTTGTTTTTACAGAGTTGTTTGCATTTTCCCCCTCCATTTGACTCTGAGCTGCATGGAATAATGGACTGTTTTTTTCTTTCTTCATATCTTCAGTGGTTAGCACTGTTACTGGAAAATATAAGGTGCTTAATAAATTTTCATTAACTGATTGAGCTACTATGTTCAGGTAGTATATTGGGCTTTGATATTCAAATAAAAAATAGATAGTTCTCTAAGGATTTTATATTCTACCCAAAGCACTGGGACCTTCCTCTAGATTGTTTAATATTCCATGGATACCAATGGCACTTGGTCTATCTAGTTGTTATTCTTAGCTCTTGCTGCATGACCACCCATGCCATTTTCCAATAATACATCTTCAGGACACTATTTTCCATGTTGCGCTTGCCTGCAAGTTATTGCTAAAATGTATAATAGATAATAGATACCATGTCACTCTATTGACATTTGGACTACTAGCAATTTTAAATCCTTGTCATGTTAAATGTAGATTAGATATATTCTATCTGGTCTAGAAGGACAGAACTAAGCTTAATAAGCAGAAGGCATAAGGGGAAATTGTATAGCATCATCAGAAGAATACTGATACTAAAAAAAGATGAATTGTGCTAGAGAACATGTTCTCACTGAATCAATTAATTGATTAATTAACAAGTATTTATTAAATTCTCACTATGTGCTAAAAAGTATATTAGATACCAGGTATATGAAAACAAAACTATCCATTTTCCAACTATCAAGGACTTTATATTCTATAAGGTGAGGCAAAATAATGTGTATAAACAAGCATATTCAGAGTAAATGCACAATAAATATAAGATGGTTTAGGGATGGAGATCATTAGCACTTGGGGGATTATTGTAAATTGATCTTGAGAAGGAATTATTTGAGCTGAGACCTGAAAGAACCTAGGTATTCTAAGAGACAGAGATGATGACTGGATTTATTCCAGAAATAAGGGAAAGTCAGTTTAAAAATCACAGAAATGGAAAATAGAGTTCTATGTTTTTATAGTAAAAAGATTGTTTTGTTTAGATTGTGAAATATAGAAAAGAAATATAGAAATACATAATGAAGCAGAAAAGGTAACTTGGGGCTAGATTTGGTCACAAAACCAGAGATGTTTATCTTTTTTTTTTTTTTTCTTAGAACCTATGAGGGACCATTCATTGAAGTTTATTGAATAGATAAGTGATAATAACCATATTTGATCGCTATGACAGGAAAGGAAAGATAAAAAAGGATAGAGTCTTGGAACATATCTGCAAAAAGAAGAAATGCATGGATGATATACCATCAAGGGAGATGTAGAGGAAAGATCAGAAAGAACATAACCAGGAAGATAATGAATGTCCAAATAGTGTCAAATGCTGCAGGGAGGTTAAAGGATTGAAAATAAATCATCGAATTTGGGACTGAAGAGATAACTTAAGTAACTTTAGAGTGACCATTTTCAGTTAAGTAATGAAGTCAGAAGCTTAATTGCAAAATAGTTTAAATAAATGATTGGGAAGAAGAAAATGAAACCAAAAAATGAATATTTATACATCTTTCTAGGAGGAAGAGAAAAAGAAGAGAGATAGAGGGATATAGGGTTGAGTATTATACAATCTCATAAATTCTATATATATTTATGATGTTATTCAATGATTTCCCTATTCTTTGTCATCTCATAATTTTAGCAATAGAAAGTCTTGATCTGCCTAGTTTACTCCAGTGTATTGTTAGATTGACCTTCTTTAAAAAGTTATAAATTTTACTGAAAATTTTAAAATGTTATTCTGAGACTTCATAAAGTTAACACTTATTTGCAAATAAACATCTGACTGATAGCTAAAGACATTATTTTAGCATGCATACTTGCAAAATAATATTTTGAATAAGAGATAATATATCTCTATCATGATCTGTTGATTGAACCACTTTTGGAAGACTGTGGCAAGAGGAAAGTAGCCAGGATGGGAAGAGAACTCAATAGGATATTATGAAATAATTGGAGATATATATCCTGGAGAAGTGATGATTTTCAATGAGATGATTAAAATTCTAAAGGTATGATGTAGGGTAGATGAAACTTTTGTTGGTAAATAACTTAATAGTCAACAATTGAGATGGATAGTCATCATATAAGTCTAGGTCAACAAAAAGAATTGAACAGTTGATATGGAGAATGAATTGATGGGGAATGTTTATCACTGAAATGCAAGAATCAAGTTCTTTACATATATTAGAGGGATGGAGTGGGATTGGCAAATCCTAGCCTGACAGAATAAGAAATAATTGATAGGAGTTCTCTGGAAAGATAGCCATCTAGCATTGCTGGAAAAGTGTTGATGTGGATTTCACTTCTTTATACAGCATTCCAGTTTATTTTTGAGCAAATTTAATTGTTAGGAAATTATTTTCTATGCAGAACCAAAATGTGATTCGTAATTTCACCTGTTAATTGTACATGGTCCTTCTTCTGATCCTTTTTAACATTCTGTGGATATCAACACAGCAGTGGCTTATCTGTTATGTTTAGTTCTTGCCACATATGCCTCTTTCCTCCCTAAAAATGACAAAAGCTATGTAATTTGACAGTAGAAAAGTTTGATACTTTAAATATTCTGTGACCTGATATTCCCCTCTTGCCAACCTCAATTTGATCTGTAGATCATATGCATTTTTATATTAAGTTGGCTCTTTAGAAAATGTCATGCTAATAATAACTGACATTTATGTAATACTTTCAAGTTTGCAAATCACATTACTTTCATTATCTTATTTAAATGTATGAAAAAGTCTGTAAGATAATTGCTACAGGAATAATTTCTCCCAATTTATATATAGGGAAACTGAGGCTCAGGAAAATTATGAGTTATAGTTTCCTAATTTATAAAATGGATACTGAGCTAGTAGGTAATGAGGATATATAGTCTCTATAAAGAATTTTGGAATTGATTGTGTCACATGGGAAACACAAAGAACAACCTAGCATGGTATGCCTGCCTCAAAAAAGGCCTGTACTCTGTAAATGAAGCCGAATTACAGTAGCTAAAAGGAAATGTGAGGTGCACAGTTAGAGACATCTCATCTTCAAATGTTCAAATGGACTATTTGTGACCACCTGTGGTAGACTCTAATCTTTTGAACCTCATATTGATCTGATCAGACATTGTAGGCACTGCATCTTGACTCCAATATAGTGATGTTATTTTGTTCCTCTAAGAATGAAGGAAAGCAATCAACCAATCAACCAATGAGAAATTAAGCATACAATAGCTAATAAGTATCAGAGACAGCCTTCTATAAAATTTACCAAACTTCTCCTTATTTATAGGCAGGATTTAAAGAAAACTGACATAATGATAAAATACTTGGAGGTCTGTATTTTTTCCTGAAACCATAAGGTAAAAGTTTAGCACTATTGTCCTTCTGAGTCTCCTGTATTTTGTCACCATGATTCAACTATCTTTTCACCCTGGAATTTCTCATATCACCTGGGATCTTTTTACCCTGAAAAATGCCTCCATCATGACAATTGCCTTCTTCAAATATTTTCTTCTTTTTAATGGCTTCTATTTTGTGAATGGACCCAGTGCAGTCATGTTTCTTTCCTTTTTTTTTGACTGTATTTCAAACTCTCTGGTCTATACCTCTTCTATACGTCTATCTCCGCCCCCTCCCAAATTCTCACCACCTATTTATGTGATATCTTCCCCATTAGAAAATAAATTTTGAACCATCTTCTTTTTTTTTTTAAAGTTGCATTTCTATGATCAGTACTTAGCACATTTTGCTTAGCCTAATCTTTGAGAAATGTTTGTTCTCTACCTGTTATAGGTATACATCATAGTGATAAAAGTGTTTTACATGGAGTCAAGAAAACCCTAGGTCAAATCCAGTACTTATTAGCCAAATGGTCAGAAAAATTAAAGCTTATATATATGTTTACTATGAGATGATTCAAAGTAATTCCAAAAGATTTGTGATGGAAAGTGCCATCCACATCCAGAGTGGGAACTATGAAAACTGAATATGGATCAAAGTATTTTCACCTTTTTGTGTTGCTGCTTAATTTGCTTGTTTTTTTCCCTTTTCTTATGTCCCCCTTGCCCCCTTTCAATATGAATTTTTTTTTGCTCAGCATGATAAATAGGAAATATATTTAGAAGAATTGCAAACGCTTAACTTATATCAGACTATGTTGCTTTGGGATGGGGAAGGAGAAAGAAAAATTTACAAAGGTGACTTTGCATGTATTTGGAAAAATAAAATAACATTAAAAAGAAACTAAAATATGTTTACAGTTATTTATAATCAAAATAGATATTCTTTAGAAAGATAAGAATTGATAGAAAATATAAATAAACATAACAATTTGCTATAGAAAAAATAAGGAGTTTTTATGGTTTTAAGCATTAAATAGAGCTTGATCAGTATTCGACTTGTATTGATGTAACCTAAGAAAACTGAGGAGAGAAAATGGACAGGATTAAAATGAAAAGGACCTGGAGCTAGGGCCAAGCTATTTATTAGGGCAATCAAAAAACTATTATAGTAACCAATTTGTATCCCAAGCCTCAAAGTCACAGAATTGCTTTTTTTTTCTCCTCTAGCCTAAATTTCTTTGTTGTATGTTAAACAAATGAATATTCTTTCCTCTGTTTCTCTTTTCTGGATTAAAATATTTAATAATTTAGTTTTATAATGAGTAAATTAGTTTTTGTTGCTGAGATTTATTAGCAAATCACATTTCCTCACATTCTGTATTGTGCAGCTGATGTTTTAGCCTAAACATAGGACTTTACATTTATCCCTTTTATATTCCTTCTTATAAGTTCTTGCCTGTCATAATAATCATTTCTTTACCATTAACCCTTTGCAATCTAAACCCTTTCTCTCAAAAACACTCTAATGAAACAAAAATCTACTGTTAAAAACAATGGCATGTTTTATATATGCACATGAATATATATAAATATGTATAAATATATATAAGTATAATGTAATATATATAAATATATAATATAATATATAAAAATATAATAAATGTAATATATGTATATAAATACAATATAATATATATATAAAATACAAAGCATGACATTGTTTTAACATATGTATTATATTTATATATTATATATTATACATATATACATATTATATACATATATACATACATACATCATATTTGACCTATCTTCAATATGTACTTATTTACTTCTGCTTTTATTTATATATTTTTGTCTTTTCTATATATCACAAATAAATTTATTGTATTATATCCTCCTTTCTCTTTTCAATGTTAATTTATTTAATATTTCCTCCAGTTACATTTAAAACAATTTTTAAATTTGATCTTGAAATTTTTGATTTCTAAATTCTCTCTCTTATTCCTATTCCCAAGCTTTATTAACAAACCACATGTGATGTTTTGCAAAATATTTCCATAAATCATGTTATGAAATAAAATATAAAATTCCCACTCTAACAAAAAAAGCCCTGAAGAAAAATAAAATGAGAGAGAGAGAGAGAAAGAGAGAGAGAGAAAGAGAGAGAGAGAGAGAGAGAAAGAGAAATATTTCAATCTGTATTCAACACAACACAATAAGTTTTTTCTCTAGATATGAAGAGGATTTTTCATTGTAAGTCCTTCATATTAGTCATGGATCATTGTATTGCTGAGAATAGCAAAGATTTTCCCAAAATATTATTATTTTGTATATAGCACATTTCACTTTGCTTGAGTTTATGGAGGATTTTCCAGGCTTGTTTGTTTTTTTCTGAGAGTATCTTGCTCATCATTTCTCATAGAACAATAATATTCCACGACAAGGACATGCTACAATTTATTCATCCATTCCCCGCTGCTGGGCATCCCCTCAATTTCCAATTTTTTACACTGAGAAGAGAGCTGCTACAAATATTTTTTATACATATAGGTCCTTTTCCTATTTTTAAAATGTCTTTTGGTATTCATGGTTAGTAGTGGTATTGTTAGGTCAAAAGATATGCATGAATTTATAGCCCTTTGATCTTTTGATCATTTATCAATTGGGGAATGACTCTTATTCTTTCTTTATAAATTTGATTCAGTCCCCTCTATATTTAAGAAATAAGGATTTATCAGAGAAACTTATTTCAAAATTCTGGTTTTTTACAATTACTGTTGCTAACTGCATTTCCCACCATTTATTCTATTCTCTCTCTTCTTTCATCTTGTTCCTCTTAAAAGTATTTTGGTATTGACCACTCCCTCCCCCAATATGCACTATCTTTTATCACTCTGACCTCTTCACATATCTCATTCTCCTCCTACTTTCCCTGCAACATAAGATAGATTTCTCTACACATATAAAATATGTATGTTATTTCTTCTTTGAGCCAATTCTAAATAAGTTCACTTACTCCTTCTCTCCTTTCCTTCTTCCCCTGAATTGCAAAGGCTTTTTCTTATCTCTTTTATAGGGCAGATAATTTGCAACATACCACTTCTCCTTTCCCTTTTTCCCAGTACATTCCTCTCTCACCTCTTAATTTCATCATTTTAAAAAGATATTATTCTTTTATATTGAACTCACATCTATGCCCACTGGCTACATAGACTTTTTCTAAGTGCTATAATAATGATAAAATATCATGAGCTATAAGTATCATCCTCCCACGCAGGAATGCAAACTGATAATTTCATTGTCCCTTTTGATATTATATTCTTGGTTATCTTCTTATGCTTCTCCTGACTCCCTATATTTGATAATCAAATTTTTCATTCAGGTCTGGTGTTTTTCATCATGAAGGCTTGCAAATCCTCTATTTTACAGAACCAGGAATACATTGTACACAATAACAACAAGAATGTGCAGTGAACAACTATGAAAGGCGTGGTTCTTAGTAATTCAGTGATCCAAAGCAATTCCAATAGACTTTGGATAGAAAATGTCATCTGCATACAGAAAAAGAATTAAGAAGACAATGTAAATCAACACATGCTATATTCACTTTTTTTCTATTTTTTATCTCTCCCATTGTTTTTCTCTTTTGTTCTGATTTTTCTTTCCCAACATAGATCATAAAGCAATGTGTATTAAAAATAAACAAACTTAAAAAAAGAGAAAAAAGAAAGAAAATCCTCTATTTTATAGAAAGTCCACCTTTATTCTGAAGGTTTCTACTAAGTTTTTCTGCATAAGTGATTCTTAGTTTTAACTGTAGCTCCATTGCTCTCTGGAATATCATATTCCATGCCCTGCAATCCTTTAATGTAGAAGTTGCTAAATCTCGTGTTATCCTGAATGGACTTCCACTCTACTTGAGTCATTTCTTTCTGGATGCTTGCAATACTTTCTTCTTGACTTAGGAGTTTTGGAATTGGCTATAATATTCTTGGAAGTTTCATTTTGGGATCTCTTTCAGGAAGTAATTATTGGATTCTTTCAATTTCTATTTTGTTTTTAGGTTCTTTCCTTGATAATTTCTTGAAAGATGATGTCCAGCCTCTTTTTTTAATCATGACTTTCATGTGGACCAATAATTTTTCCATTATTGCTTTTGGATCTATCTTCCAGGCCAGTTGTTTTTCCAATTTCACTTTTTTTCTTTTTTCATTTTTTGTTGTGCTTTATTGTGTCTTCATTTCTTATAACAGAATTAACTTCCATTTGTTCAATTCTCATTTTTAAGGAATTATTTTTTTCATTGACTCTTTGTACCTCCTTTCTCAATTAGCTAATTTTGATTTTTTAAGGCATTCTTCTTATTATTAGCTTTTATATATTTTTTGCATTTTTTGCACCAGTCTCATTTTCTTCCATTTTTTCCTCCATCTCTCTTACTTGATTTTCAAAATTTCTTTTGAGTTCTACCATAGCTTGAGCCCAACTCTTATTTTTCTTGGAAACTTTGGATGTAGAAGCTTTGATTTTGTTAGCTTCTTATGAATATGTTTTAAAATTTTCCTTGTCACCGTAGTAACTTTCTATAATCAGAATCTTTTCCTTCTGTTTGCTCATTTCCCCAACCTATTACTCAGCTTTTAACTCTTTGCTAAAGTAGGTCTCTGTTTCCAGGGGGGATTGTGCACTGTTCCAAGCTTCAGAGATTCCATGCAGCTCTTTTCAGAGATCCTTCTATGGACCTGACCAAGAGCACTCTTTTCTGTCCTGGAACTGTTTGGAGTGACTGGAGTGACCCTGCCCTACTGTAACTGTAGATTTAGTATGCAAAAGCAACAGAGTTCTTCTTTACTGATGCTGAGCCAGGGCCTGGTCTGAGGCTGGGGCTATGCCGACTTCTGCTGGAATTGTGTGCTGGACTCCCCCTCTGTTGTCATAGACCTTTTTGCTGACCTTCCAAGTCCTTTTTTGATGTCTCTGGGATCAAAAGTCTTGAGGCCACCAGCACTGCTGCTGTTTCAGAGGTCGTGCTTTGCTAACACAAGGACTAGAACAGAGTCCACAGGACTTTGCTGGCCAGCCTGCATCAGGACTATACATTGGATTCCCACTCTGGTGTCACAGACCTTTTCTGCTGAACCTCTAAGTTTCAATTGACTGAAAAATGTTCTATTCCACCTATTTGAGTGATTTGATGCCCTAAAACTTGATTAGGGTCATTATCTAAAAGAATTTGGAGTGGTTTGGGGGAAAGATTGGATGAATTCCTGTCTATTTTTCACCATCTTGGCTTTGCATCCCCTCCAGCTCACATCTTTCTTTCAAAGCACTTTCATGTATCATATCCTGTCTGTGCCTTAAAATTCTCTAATAAGGTAGATATTGCTTTCCATTTTAAAGATAAGGCAAAGGTAGCATGTTGAAATCATATAGAAAGTTAATTTTGGAGGCATAATCATAATCCCAGTCTGTCCATCCATCTATCTATATGTGTGTATAAACATATACATTGAAAAAAGGGTTGTTTTTTGTGTGTATATATGTACACACATATGATTATATATGGTTGTATTATAAATGTATGTACCTATATCTATATCTATACACACATATAGATATATGTGGGGGAGTAGGTGTTATGTTAATCCTCATTTTAAAGATGACCAAACTGAGGCAGACAGAAGTTAAATGACTTGCTCAGAATTATACAATTTGTAAATGTCTCAGGCTCAATTTGTATGTGGGGTGTTTCAGACGTCCAGGTCCAGTGTTCTGATATACATTACATTAAGATAAGATACAAAGTGCTATGTTAATTTAGAAGACAGAAGTTTATTTTCTTCTGGTTCAGGAATTGTTTTCTTTGTTATGCCATTGGACTTATTTGTCATCTGTTTAATGTTATACAAAGCTACCTAAAGACAGTGATATGTCTTACTTTTTTTGCATTTTAAATGAATATCAACATAGAACCTAGCACAGAGTCTTGAACATAGTGGTTTCTCAATCAATATCATTAACTGAATGTCAGTTTCTCCCCTCACCCTCCAAAAATACCTTAACATCAGTCCAACAAATCATAGGAAAAGGATAGAAGATTTTCTGAGGTAGTCATACTATAATAAAAATTTTAGGTTTTGGCAGCCAAGCAAGTCAATTCCCATGGCAGACTGTGTGCACATTCCTCTGACTGCCAACCCAGACACTTCATTAGACTTTAAGAAGACTTTTACATCTCTATTTTTAAGTGATTTGGTATCTGCTCTTTTAGAAGAGAAGGAATGCTTTACGAAAAACAGAAAACATAGACTTCTCTTTTATGATTTCATCAGGTTGCATTGTGACTTTCATATTAATTTGTTTAATTAAAATGCTGCAATGCCCTCCCTCTATGATTAGGCATGATCATTTCCCCAATATACCAAGGGGAAAATATCATCAAATATTTGTCCCATAGCCACTCTGTGGCTCTTGAGGATATGCAAAGAGAAGGATAAAAGGGGCATGAACTTTTTGATTAAGGTGATTGTATGTGCATGAATATTCATCACTGGAAACCAAACACCACATTGTTCATCTCTGCTCTTGTTTAGTGTTGGGTTACAGCCTGTATCCAATCAATAAACTAATGTCAGGCTCTAGAGAATGGAAATAGGATAGAATGATAATTTGGTAGACACAGTCTTTTTATAAATTTTGACAGTGGTCCCAAAACATAAATGTATTAAAAGTTGTGGAATTATTAAGACCCAGTTTTTCCAGACAAGAAAATAACTCTCACCATTGGTATTTCTTTAATGTCACATAATTACTAAGTATCAAGCACTGAGATGTATAATACTCTTTGCATCATGATGATGACATCCCATTGCCAATTAAATTAGGGAATTAAAAATAGTATAATACAAAAATAGAAAATATTGCTTGAGAGTTTTGATAACTCAACTACTTTGGTGCTTCATCCTCCATTTCCAATCCTCCCCTCAATTTCCATTGTGTTTTCTTCCCATCCTTCCTCAGTCCCTGCTCTAGGACTGTTATTTTTTTTCTTTCCCTTCTATCAAAATTTCTTTCCAAATATCTTGTTCATCGTGAGTTTTACCCCTTTTAGGGAATTTCATTTCAACAAAAATCTAGATATTAAACCTGGGGAATCTAAAGATGTTAGCTCAAGCCTCAGGGAGTTGATGACAGGTACTTGGAAGAGTAATGGAAATATACAGGGTCATATAAAATAGTAGACTAACTTCTCTGCCTATAGTGACACTCTTGACTAACATAATTTAAAGATCAAACCAAACACCAAAAAGTAATAAAGATGATGAAGAATGGAAATACTCAATATTGAAAGGACTGTGCAGACAGAGCACTAATACATTGCTAGTACACCTGTAGACTTTTCCAATTATTCTGGAGGACAATATAAAATCATGCTTAAAAAAAGAAAAAAAATAACAAATATATCCATATACTATAACCTATCATGTTTTTGTGACTGGGCAAAAATCCCAAGAGATTAAGTACGGAACAGAGGATTCCATATATTTATTTTGCAGAAGAAACTTATCATTCATAAGGAAATATTGTGAATTTGCTACTAGAGTGGCAAAGAAACATAATGCTATCAGGGATCATGAAAAACAATCCAGGAGCCAAAATAAAAAATAAGGAATTGTGAAGTCTAAGTATCAAATTGGAGGATATATGATCATTGAAGGGGTTCAAGTATGGTGAGAATTTGTCTAAAATGGAAAGCAACACAGCAATAAGAGTTGGGATTGGTCATGCTAACAAATTATGTGAAAATTCAAGGTTATTGAAAGGATCAAGTAAGATAAAGAGAAAAAAAAAAAAAAAAAAGGTTAACCAGGGATTACCAAGCTAGATCAAGATACAGACCAATATGTTGCTATGTATTCCAGTCTAGACTCAGAGGATCTCACCTGAGATCAAAGTTTAAGCTAAATTATTAACATTTGATGAATCAGATTTGGGATTCAAGGATAGAGCAGATCTGAGACAAACAACAAATTGGTTCTACCAGGGCAAATCTAACCATTTCTTTTTGAAGGAATTGAAGTAGTTTACTGGTATTGGGCATCTGATATTTAAAAGATCCCTTTCCTTGGACAATAGAAGGCTGGGTACAATTAGGAATTATCAATTTTTCTTTTAGCAAATTGAAATAGATAACCTGCCCTTTTCAGAGAGATGGGAGGAAAAAAACCACCCTGTATTTTATGAAGGAAAAAAAATCTGCAAAAGAAGCTAAATAGTCCCACAACACATTGCTGCCAAGACAACCTAATTCTATATTCTGAATGACAAATTGATGGTATTGAAATATTTTTATATGTTAAAAAATTCAAGGAAAATGTAATTAGCTGTTTTTGGTGATATTTCAGCATTTAATTTGCCAGTATTGATTTTAGTTTTAATATACAAGATTGAATATCATCAAAGCAATTTTTGTTGGGGGAGGGAGTTGTTCTTTCCTTGATTTTTGAATAATTCAAGGAACTAAAATTTCATCTGTGTGGTTGTTCTTTCCACTGATGAATATTGAGATATCCTTTTTCCTTAGTATATGATTTTTGAGAGTTGCTATAACCACAATATTTATCACCTTGTCACCAACTTGCTCATGACCCACCCCAAATGTAGTTAGATTTATTCTTGGACAACATGTATCTAGTTACTCCAATACTAATCTCATAATTTTTTGCTTAACATTATTAAAACCTTTATATTGAAAGTGT
Organism: Sarcophilus harrisii; assembly: GCF_902635505.1. Taxonomy (NCBI): domain Eukaryota; kingdom Metazoa; phylum Chordata; class Mammalia; order Dasyuromorphia; family Dasyuridae; genus Sarcophilus; species Sarcophilus harrisii. The sequence continues at coordinate 371,499,655 of NC_045426.1, read as the reverse complement.
TTTTTCTCAAAAATATATCAAGTTCTTTGTATCAAAAATGATCCAGTCAAGTGTCAGTTTTCTCATCTCTACTTGTAAGGTGAGAAAACTGATACTTGATTGCATCATTTCTAAGTCCAAAAACAAGTCACTTAATCCTAAATCTCACTTTTCCCATCTGTAAAATGGAATGGTATGGCATTTGCCTTAGCTATCTCACAAAGTTTTGGATATTCCCTATATATTTTGAAAGTGCTTTATTTCTTTCTGGAAGCCTTTAAAAACTCACGAATATTTCATTGCTCTTGATCAGTGTTAGGGAAATATATCATTAGTTAGGGAACCAGATAGTATTGGATGTCTTTCTTTCTCTATGTTACTTAGACTCAGCATGTGTTAGCTAAGAGAACACTTCTTTAGTGTTAATGTTTATTTTAATAAATATGAAGTCAATGTATCTATCTATACTAAAAAGAATTCAGGCTGGTTATAACTTCACAAAGAAAAGTTAAGTGATGTAACTAACAAGAATAAAGGACAAAATACAAACCCAGGTCTTTTGGACACCAAACTCAACATGTAATCTGCTTTACAACCTTGCTATATCTATGGAAATATTAATATTATTATTAAACATATCTGTATATATTATATTATGTTATTATCTTATTTCCCCAGCAATCATAGACCTTGTATGGTTTCAAATCTTGAAAATTTTCTGTCTTTGTATCTATTTTCAAAATTGGCTTACAATTTAGTTATATTTGAGTTAAGCATCTCTTCCTTATGTCCCCTATCATATGGCCCTAGAACATATAGAGGAGAGTGTGAAAGAATAAGAGAGAAATCTTACATTAACAATTCAAACCTCTAAGATCTTTTCTTGGCATAGTGTGTTCCAGAAAATATACAATTCAAATGCCATCAATTCAAACTGCCAGGTTTACTCGGTAAAACTGCCCTGAGTTATAAAGAACTGATTCACTTGAGGTTTTATAGCATAATAGATAAAGACCCAGCCTTGAAGTCAAAATGATGTGAGTTCAAGACCTGATTCTAATAAACATTGAATATGTGACCCTTGGCAACAAGTCAATCAACCTCTTAGTGCCCCAGGCAACTTTCTAAAACTCTAAGTTGCAAAAAAAAAAAAAAAAAAAAAAAAAAAAAAAAAAAAAAAAAAAAAAAAAAAAAAAGAAAGAAAGAAACAAACAAAAGATGATCTGAATTAATATAAATTTTCTTGTGGGAAATTCCCTGAGCCAATAAAATCGTATATCCTAACCCACAAATATTCTTTTTTGGACATTTTCCTCTTTTTCATTGTAGAATTATTTATTTTATACAAATCAGAAATTAGAATCTTTATATCTGTCTTAAGTTTTGATTGAGCTTACCTACATAATTTGAGGGCAGTAATGAACATTAAAGAGGGGAGAGGGCACCCACATGCTTCCTATTTAAGTTACTTGGCTGTTGTATTATGTACTTTAAGGCTCTGGAATCACTTAAACATTGACCCACAATGAAGTTATCTCTTAGGGAATACACACAGGATCTAAGTAACTCAGGGAGGAAAAGACATCCAGTAGCATCTGTTTTCCCAACTAATGGTATATCTTCCTGGCACTGATCAAGAGCAATGAAATATTCATGAGTTTCTTAAAGACTTCTGGAAAGAAAGTGTTTAGGAATGGAGCATTAATGTACCTGATCCTTTCCTGAATTATCCCCAGCCCCAAGACTCTCAGGGATGCTAAATAATTAAGATGCAACAAACTACAGTGAATAATAGAAGAAGTTATGAGTGGAAGAAGGCCCTGGAAGGCTAATCTTTCCATATTGAAATAAACAAGCATTTGGTGTAGATCCTTTTAATTCCTAATTAGAATTTATTTTAAAAGCTTCTTTGTACATAACAAAACAATTTTTGGAGTGACTTTTGTTTCAATTTGCTAAAAATTAATAACAATTCATAATTGAACTTGGATCTCTTCTGCCCCAGGTAAGGGATCTTTTAAATATCAGAATTTTTTTTTTTGTGGGGTGGTCATTGTGTGACCAGAAAAATTTTTAGAAATCATTCAATTACTCAAACAAGTATTTATTGCACTCCCGCCCATCATTATGTTAAGGTTTTTGGAAGGAAAAACATAGAGAGAAGAAATACATAAATTCCAAAATTTACATGATAAATAAAAATGAAATAATTAGGTCACATTATTGGTGGTGTTGGTGGTAATAATAATATTAGTAGTACCAGTCGTTGCCATCATCTCTTCGATGTTTTAACTCATTCATCTCTGAAAAGGCAGCCTTGTACAGAGTACTAGACTTGAATTCAGAAATAACTAAGTTGGCATCTTGCCTCAGATATTTACCATTTGTTTGACCCTGAGAAAACCAATTAACCTCACTGGACTTCAATTTTCCTCACATGTAGAATAATGGTTCAAGACTGATGACTTTTCAGGAATCTTTCAGTTCTGAAAGATGACCCCATGTTCCTACGTCCCCACTCCTTTGGCCTTCTCATCAATGACAATATCCTAATCTATAGACAAAGAAACTAAAGCTCAGAGATTATGACTGGTCCAATATCAATTTGTTATCAAATGGTGTGGCTGGAAGGACAGCTCTTAATTTCTGACTTCATTATGTTTTTGTTTATATCATCTTACTTGCTTTGGATATTTGGATGCAAATTAATAGGATGGTCTGCTTTCCCATGTCTTGATTTAGTATGATGCCTTGAATTATAATTTTACGTTTGTTTACATGACTTACAACATATACAAATATTTTCTATAAAAACGATGCACTGACCATGTCACTTTGTCTCATAAGAAGCTATTTTGACCATCATTCCAATCCACTTTATCCCTGACTCATCATCTGCCCTCTCCCATACTAGTGCACGACCTGGTGCTAAGCCAAGGTATCCATATGCATTCACTATATGGGGTGAGTCTGGGAGTGAGTGGAAGATACTTCCACATATACATACCCTTTCTCCTATATATCCTTAGGTAAACCAGTATTAAGATTCATTTGGGGAAATACAGGATAGAAACCTGACTGATTTCTTATGGGAAGGTGGGTGTGGGAAGTGATATTCTGTTCACCGTCATCCAGAGTGCTGTTGAACATCTGGCACTCATTTCCTACTTCAAAACCCTGCAAGCACACCAGTCCTCAACATGAATATAATTACCGTAACTAGAAAATCCCTTGACTCTTTAATTGTTTTGAAGTTGAAACTTCCAAGCTGCTAAATTAACCTTGCTCTTCTGAGAAGCAAACTCCTTGTTGAGAACTGTTGTCAACCTTGATTTTTACTGTTAAATGTAAATTGTTGTGATAAAATGTGCAAAAGGAGAAAAAGAAAGAAAATCTCTGTCCCTTTGCTTTGATTATTACAGTTCCCTCCAAGCATGTGTATATGTGTGACTAGCACTACAAAGTCTAGATTACCATTCATTGTTAACATAACTGATTTTCAGTTTCTCCATCCCTCAGATGAGATAACCTAGAGTGGCAATCAAGCTATTTTTCTCAAGTCAGGTTCTTTACTATTCTCACATTTCTGTTCCTGGGGCTGTGAGTTTTTATTAAGGTTATAAAAGCTTTGACCTTGATGCAAGTGCAATGACTTCCCTTTCAGGTCCAAAGCTGTTAATGAAGAGAAATGCAGAGGCATCAGATAGCAGCCTCTTGCACCAGCCAGAGGATATTCTCATCATAGGCAAAAGTCTCTAAAAGGCGATAAGGAGTTGTCTCCCCAGCCTTGCCAACACAGTTGAAACACTTGACAAATTGCTTTTCAACCTGTGATACAATGTTAACAATGTGACAGCCCAATGATGTTACTTGTTCTCTATATTCCAGCTCTGTAAGCTTAGTAATTGACGGTGTTTAGGTCCAGAGGTCAAAAGATGTTGGTGAGCTTTCAATGAGAAACTTCACCAGAGATGTATGACAGAGCTCAGGTGGCTAGGATTTACAATCCTGTCTGCTGCATTAACATCAGAGGAGGCTAAAAGGAGAAAGGCCACATTTTAGCAGCAATGCTACATTTGCATAAGACTGTTCATGAAAACATGTTAAAGCATTGGTGGAAAATTGGTTGCTGACAATGTAAGACAAAGTTACTGATGTGTCTCTTAGTGTATTAAGATTACCCTTCTCCTGCCCCCTAAACAAGTCAGCTTGTACCACTGAATGTGACAGATGTGCGTAATATGGGTAGTAATGAAGAAAAGGAACAATCTTTATAAAAATCTTTTTAGTGAATTGTGCATTTGAAAAGGACAGTGACTTTGAGAGGTCATTTCAAGCAGTCACCTTCTTTCATGCCTGACCATGCTTACCCAGAAAAAGCTTAGGACCAATGTCGCACAGTAGAAAATGGAATTTGGAGCCCAAAGAACACATTTCCACATCCTCAATCTGTCATTTACTTGTGTGAATGAACTTCGGTAAGTAACATATCCCTATTTTGCTTCAATTTACTCATCTACAAAATAAAAACCAGAAATACATTCCATTCCAACTCTTTACCTATATGATTATAATAATGATAATAATAATAACCTATTATGATTATAATAATGGGGACAATGGTAATATTGTCATTATCCATATTCATTTAGTTCAAGAGGAATGTATAATACTCCTAACATCTCCTGAACATGATGGCATGGTGGTTTGGGCCAAAAGACTCCAAAAAATATCAGAGCTGGAAGATAAAAGAGATAATTTTGATCAACCCCTTTATTTTATAGATGGAAAAAAAAAGTAATGTGCCCAAAGTTATTTGGCTACTTTATAATAAGGGCAGGATATAGTATTCAGAATTTCTGATTCCTGGTTCAGTGTTCTGGGTTGAAATAATTTCTGAGGTAATGTGATATAATGGGTAGTGCACAGGTCTTGGGATTAGGAGGATCTGAGTGTGAATCCTGACTCAAACACATTCTAGATATGTGAAGCTATGTGAGTCAATTAACTTCTCTGGGCTTCATTTTCCTCATCTGCAAAATAAGTTGGTTGCATGATAAAATTATATTTTTCTTTTTAGGTTTTTTCATTATAGGCTCTGGAGGGGGGTGGGATAAGTGGGACTTTGAGTGAACACCTGATTCTATCACCATACAGGGTGCTAATTATTTAATATGCATTTTTAAAAACCTATTATATGTTAAACACTGTATTAGGCGCTGGAGACATAAAGAAAAAGACAAAATAGTTCCTGCTGTCAAATAATTTTTGCTTCACTCTGAGAAACAGTGAAGCACAGGGAATAGAAGACTAGCCTTGACCACAAGAAATCTTGGGTTCAAGACGTACCTCTAACATATACTTTTCTGTGACCAAGACATTTAGTCTCTCAATGTCCCAGACAACTCGAAGTCTACAAATCATAGAGGTAATGTCTACTCAGTAAGTTCTTCACAGATGATAAAGTCATCCGACCTAATTTTATCACCACTAATTCTCCTCCCCAATGATTCCAAGACTAGCTGTGAAAAAGTTAATTGTCTTTGAGTAGGATGAAAAATAATATGTTTCAAGTTACATGCAATTCACATTCAAGGAAAAAAAAAGACAGAAGGAAAAGAACATGTCTAACAGATGTATGATAATTTATGATAAATGTATTGGCAGCCAACTCAGATCCCCACTTAATGGGCACTGGTCCACATCACAGGCAATCACTAGACTGAGAAAAGAACAGCTTTGGGTGAGGAACTAGTCAAACCACAAGTGTTTGACATTTCTATTTCACTTTGTAAAGCATTTAGACCTGGACTTTAGATCTTGATGCTCTTAGCTCCCCTGGAATTTCCATTGCCTTAATATTCATCTTCATCCAACTCTCACCTTTGTTTCCCCATGAAGTTTTAGCCTCCTCTGTAGTGACACTCTCATAAACAATCTCTATAAATTGACTAAACTAAGTTGAGGGTAACTGGCAGACCTCAAATCTGTCAATGATTTAGAGAGATGTCTACCTCAAGCATATGAAAACTTTCCCCAGTGGAATGAGTAGATGAGAAAAATTTGTGAAAATGGTCATCAAAGTGTCTGAAGCAGACACTGTGAAATATTTAGAGCTTGGTTCGGAAGATACTAAGATCATCCACTGTATTCCAGGCCATTTCTTGACTTTTGTTTTGCCACTGGATTTCAGTGACTCAGGAAAAGAAAAGGAGTCTGATGACTTTCTTTACGTCTGTCTTATTTAAAACCAATTCATGTGAAAATCAAGATATCATTCATAATATCATTGGTCCTCTTTGAAAACAAAGAATGGGTGATAGCACTAGTTGGACACTCCACTTAGAATTCATTCATGTATCCATTTTCCTTCATTTTCTTCAACAATTGTCATTTTTCATAGATATGATGGAGTATCTCAGTATTGTTTCAACTTGCCTTTCTCTAATTAATAGATTTAGAACACTTTTTCATATGGCTGTAAATAGCTTTTATTCCTTTATTGCCTCTTGAAAATTGCTTGTTCATATACCTTGAAAATTTATCAGTTGGTCAATTTATCAGTTGATAAATTTATTAATTTATCATATTTTTGAATCCTGGTTTCTAATCCATTCTACTTCATTTAAGGATTAGCTCATCCCATTCAAACTCACAATTAGGATCATCATATTTCCCATCATATTTTCTCTCTCTCTCTCTTTTTTCTTCTCTTGTCTCTCCTTAAAAGTCCATTTTCCTTCTTATCACTGTTTACCATAGTCTGCCCCCTTTCATCACCCCATTTTATATATGTTTTATCTCCTTTCTCTTCAATTTCCTTTTTGGGTAAGAAAGATTTCTGTACCTAATTGAGTGTGTGTGTTTCTATATATCTCTATCTACATATTTATATCTAGACACATAGACATCCTCCCCTTTGCTATTACATAATTTAATTTGAGGGATTATTTTTAAGTTGTTTGAAGGATAATCTTGGAAAGGTTCAACTGAGTCCTGGTCAGCACTCTCCCATCTTAAGTTCAATGCAATTGAACTTCATCTTCAAGGTTTATAGAATATAATCCTTTTCATTATAGATGCTTAAACAGAACAGAACAGAAAATAGCAGACATAAGAGAACACACTGATGAGACACTATCTAAAGACTCAGAAATCTGTCTAGGTTGTGAAACTTTTTATTATCCTCTTCATATACTTAGTACTTTAAACTTTTTTAGCAACTTTTTGGTGTGATTCCAGAATTAATTGTAGACTTTACTTCCACTAAATAAATATGACACTAGGAAAGTCATATCAACTCTTTGGATTAAACCCAGTGTTTTATGAGACTACAAACATTCTCTAATCCATATATAAGCTACAAAGAATTCAAAGGATACAATTGAAAAATTGTTTCATTTGCCTATCATATGAAGTTTACACAGATTTTTTATTGCTTGCTGCAATGGAACTAAGAGTGCTTACAACGGTTACTAATGAAATAAGGTGGCCATTTTTCCTGCCTGATTGAGTTCAAGGGAGGAATATTGTGAGACTTTCTGTGGGAAGAGAGATCTGAGCTTTCTCCCTATCTGGAATGTAGCCATATGGTCAATAAATACAGGTCCTGTTATTGCATCTGTTTCTGTTGTGTGTATTTTTTCTGATCTTACGTGGAGTAGCAAAATAAAGAGATTCTGTAAACAATGAAAAAGCAAAAGATCAAGTTGTCAAAAGTGTGAGATTTCAGTATATCACAGATTTTATGGATAATCAAGCTTAATTGAGGAACAAATTCTCAACCAACCTGTTTGGCCCAGCATAAAAGTAATTTGAAGGCCACAAAGAATAATCAACAGTGACTCATTGATCAGCTTTGTAATATTCAGAATTGAACTTAGTATGGGAAATGCTTTGCAGAAACTTCTCTGAAAATGATCTCCTCTTCCCAGGAATCAAGATGGAACAGGGAAGCAGATATCTTTAACGACAGAGCTTTTTTGTACCTCTGTTATTGGTATAAAAAAAATCTCAGTACGTATTTCTTTGTAAAAGCAAATTGTTTTTAATTCATATTCAGGATATTAGATATAATTGGTAATTAATGTTAAGGGGATAATATTGGAATGGGTTCAAAGATAGAGAATCACCTCAAAATGTGAATATATGCCTCTAGAAATTTGAAGGTGAGAAATAAATTCATGGAACTCATATCAGTGTGAATGGGAGTTGGGGCAAATGTACTTAGGTTTTATAAAGGCTACACTCACAACAGACATACAAGGCAATGAGGTCATGTACAATTTTTCTATTTTACCAATTTAAAAGCTGGAACTTAAAGATGCAAGGGGAATATTACAAGGTCATATAAATAGAAAAGTAGGCTTAGATTAGACTTTATGTTTCCTTATCCAATGTTCTTTCCATTACATTACACTACAAGGTTTCTGATATATTAAATCTCTATACTTATTACTTAACATTCTTATCATTTATTTTTAACACTCCACCTCTGTTTGTAATATATCCTATGTTTGTTGATATTACTCTCCTCACAGTGATCTAGAACTTGATATATCTGTTATTTTTTTCCTCTCTTATTCACAGCCCATTTCTTGTCAGGTGCCAAGCCTATCAATTTAAATTCCATGATTCCTCAGTTCTTCCTAACTCTACCCTCATCCCATCCCCCCTATTATACCCAGAATATCATAATCTTAGTTATAACTCTCTTTGGCTCTTATACAGACCAAAATGAGAACTTCCAAATTTGTTTCACTGGAAAAAGAAAACCTCATTTCACCAATGAAATCTATGTATACATCTCATAATAATTCTCCTAACTGAATTTGGTGGCTTGGGAGATAGCCGTTTCCCAACAGTAGTTCTGGTTGAAGGCTATATTTCTTCTTTTTCTTCTTTTCTTTTTCTTTTTTTTTTTAATTAAAGCTTTTTATTTACAAAGCATATGCATGGTCATTTTTCCAACATTAACCCTTGCATGACCTTTTGTGGTAAATTTTCCCCTCCTTTCCTCCCACCCCTCCCCAGCTGGCAGGAAGTCAAATATGTTAAAATACATATTAGATCCAATATATGTATACATATTTATGCAATTATCTTGTTGGGCAAGAAAAATCAGATCAAGAAGGAAGAAAAAGAAAAAACTGAAAAAGAAAACACAATGCAAGCAAATTACAACAGAGAGAGTGAGAATGCTATGTTGTGTTCCATACTCTGTTCCCACGGTTCTCTCTCTGGGTGTAGATGGCTCTCTTCATCACTGCACAAGTGTAACTAGTTTGAATTATCTCAATGTTGAAGAGAGCCACATCCATCAGAATTGATCATCATTTAATCTTGTTGTTGCCATGTATACTGATCTCCTGGTTCTGCTCATTTCACTTAGCATCAGCTCATGTAGGTCTCTCTAAGCCTATCTAAAACCAACCTGTTAGTTGTTTCTTACCGAACAATAATATTCAATAGCATTCATATACCATAATTTATTCAGCCATTCTCCAATTGATGGGCATCTACTCAGTTTCCAGCTTCTTGCCACTATAAAGAGGGCTACCACAAACATTTTTGCACATGTAGTCCCTTTCCCTCCTTTAGGATCTCTTTGGGATATAATTCAAGTAGAAATATTGCTTGCTGAATCCAAGGGTATGCACAGTTTGATAACTTTTTGAGCATAGTTCCAAATTGCTCTCCAGAATGGTTAGATCTCTTCACAGTTCCACCAACAATGTATAAGTGTTCCAGTTTTCCCACATCCCCTCTAACGTTCATCATTATCTTTTCCTGTCATCTTAGCCAATCTGATAGGTATGTAGTGGTATTTCAGAGTTATCTTAATTTGCATTTCTCTGATCAATAGTGATTTGGAGCACCTTTTCATGTGGCTACAAATAATTTCAATTTCTTCATCTGAAAATTGTCTGTTCATATCCTTTGACCATTTATCAATTGGAGAATACCTTGAACTATTATAAAATTGAGTCAATTCTCTATATATTTTAGAAATGAGGCCTTTATTAGATTCTTTGGATGTAAAAATGCTATCCCAGTTTATTGCTTTGAAGGCTATCTTTCACAAGAGTGGGCGATAGACAGTGACAAAGTAAAATAACAGAATATAAATAACACTTTCCAGGATTTGCACAATAAAAGGAAGGAATAATATAAGATGATAACTGAGAGGTTTGTGTAATCAAATGATGAGTTCTATTTTAGAAGGAGCAGAGATGGACATATACATACAAGGCACAAAAGAAGCAGCATATTTTAGAGCATATTGCAGATTAGACAGAAAAAGAAATCAATGATGATGATGTAATATTTTGTAAGTGAAAGGGGATGGATTTAAAGGTATAGATAAAATTGTTGTCCTTGACAATAAGAAGGACCACATCTTAATCAAACATTGAAATACATGAAATGACTATAGGTGAGAAAAATTAAGTTGTGTGAATTTATTGGTATGCAAAAAAGGAGAAAACTTAAGTTTAGTGAATATATATTCTCCCCCTCAGTAAATGAGAATGCAAAGATATCGTCAAGAAAACAATGCAGGAGAATCAGTGTTTAAAGAGAGAAGATTTGGTTTCAGTAACTTAGGAGAAAAATAGTCAGTTAAGGAAAAAATAAAATTTTTCCTGCATTAGTGAACTCCCCTTCTACATAAAAATTTCTTTGAATATTTCAGCTCAAGTGATTTAACCTCCTCAACATTTTTAATAGTATGTATATCATACTTATAGGTTATTGTTTCCATTGAAATAGAGTATATGCTTTTTGAGGGAAAGAAATTCATTATTTTTCACATTGGCATATCTACATCAGTAAATTGTACATAAGAATATAATCAATGCTTTTTGAATTGAATTAAATCTTCCAGCCAACTGTCAAAGTAACATTCCTAAAAATTACACTACTTAAATTTGTGGTGCAAAAAAAAAATCTATATGTTGTTTCTAATAACGTGAAATCTTTAGAGTATTATTTAAAAGCACTTCAGAGTGTGTCTTTAATCTATCTTTCTTTGCTTATTTCATATTATTTCCCTTCACATACTTGATATTATAGTCAAATTTTCCTAGATGTTATTACTAAAGAGTATTTAGACTTCTACTTCCTTGCTTATGTACAGATGCTGCCACCCCTTCACCATCACTTTAATGAACATACTCCTTTAATATTCTTACTTTCTCTTCAAAGCAGAAAGCTTCACTAACTTACACCATTGTTATTATTCACTCTCACCTTAAACCATATTCTATTAGGTGCAAATATGGTTTAGTTACCCATCCTTCCCAGTCAAATATAATTTTCTTAAAGTCAAGGGATATTCGCCTCCAGCATCCAATATGATTTCCTTTTAATAAATGCTTATTGAACTGAATGTTGTTTTAATACAACACTTTTAAGTGCTAGGAGTTCCTCCAAATTCTAAAGTAATATCTATATTGTAGTGTTCAACCTTATAAATGTTCTTTTTTGAATATAGCTATCCTGTCACATATGACTCAGACTACAGGTTGGATCCAGAGTTTGGGAGTGATTAGGTATCCTTTAAATTAATCTGGAAATGATTAATAGTAAAGAAAAAATTATTACTAGATAAAAAGTCAATCTGAAGGATGAAGAGAGCAGCAATATCTGACTTTCACATGGGTAAACTGCCAGTCACTGCCATAATATGCCCATTATCTGGTAAAGAGTAATACAAACATGTTGACTCCTGGCTCTTTTCTTGAAAGTAGGTAAAGAATACAAAAACAAGTATTAGGGAAATATATTTTCAGGAAGCTCAACCAATAATTGACTTCAAAAGAATCAGTTGGTCTTATTTTTCTCCTGTGGATCCAGATGATCAAATGATTGGGCCAAAAAATGACCTGGACCATCAAATTTCCTAGATCAACATATGTTAACCAGTTTAATTAAAGAACCAACATAATAAAGTGCTCTTTATTTTCTGTAATAATCTCCTGTAAATATTTTTTTGAAATATCAATCCATCAAAAGTAGCATGTTAAAAGTACACTTTAAGTATTGCTACTGTTTCCCACCTCAGTTCTAGCTTAGCTATTTATTTCTAGCTCTATCATAATCTCTATCCTTCTCTGTGATCAATTGTGCTAAAAATTTTATAGTTCAATTTAATGAAACCACTAATTAAATTTAAAAATTATTTATTTAACTAATCTTCTTTCACTGGTATATTACATCCTACTAATTTTAAGTGTTTCATTAAACCAATAAGTTGACTTTATCAAAATATTTTGTCTAGTCATGCTACATGTGCATTCAAAAATCTATATTTCTTTTCATAGAGTAAGAGATTAAAAACAACAACAATCTCAAAACAAAACATTGGATCAGGGAGTATAAAGATTTATATTTAACTCTTGGGCCCATTGTATATTATCTTTGGCCTCTAGAAAAATCACTTAACTTTTCTGCATCTTATCTTCATAAATAGGACAGGATTAAAATAAATTCCATAATTCTACTTCTTTAATATAAAGAAATGTTTAGCATTAGAATGAGTATTCTTTGAAAGGAACACAAAGGCTATAGTCTACTTCTAATTGTTTGCTATTGACAAAATATTTGCAATTGCAAGAACACACATTTGAATGAACTCCTTGGCTTTTGGCCAAAATTATGAATAATGTGCTTTTTCACTTTTGTTCTTGTCATACAGATACCATAAGCTTACAACCTGTTAGAAAGTATACATGTCCAATATTTTAGTACTAAATAGTACTAATACAAACAAAAGTATTATGTATACATATATATATATATATACATACATATATATATATAGTTATATTTTATGGAAATAGTCAGGAAATACATAATTTCAAGTTCTTCCTATGATGCCTATGTGACTAGAAAATTCCCTTAATTTCTCAGTTGCAGATCTTTAAAATTATAAATTGCAGAAAAAGCATCCAAATATGTTAATAAAGGAGATTTCCCTATGAAGAAAATTTCAAGAAAACTAAAATATAGGCAAAGTTCCTTTCTCCATTATTTCAGTAATATGCCAATGTATAGATAGTCAGAACAAGCACTAAATACTATATATCACTGTATCCAGATTCAGAATGTTAGAGATTGGAGGGAATTTTAGGAGTTCTTTAGTATATCCCTTCTTTTTTTTAAATGATGAGAAAATGGATGTCAAAGGATATAAAATATCTTGGCTAAGATCAAAAAATTAGAAAATTACTGACTTGGTGATTAAAATACAGATCTTCTTACTTTCAAATAATGTCCTTTCCATTTCACTATGGTTTTGAATATTCACACTGAGTTTAAAACTAGGCCAGAAATTATAACCCAGTGTTTTGATTCTCAATCAGTTCTCACCACTATTTTATTATGTTTGGTTCTGGACACTACATTTTAGGAAGATTGTTGAAAGACTAAAGTGCACATTTTTGAGGGTCAGGAGGATAAGGAAGAGAACAAATAAAATGGCCTTAAAAGAAGAAAAGCTTAATTGCAGCTAAGTGATTCAGTGGATATCATACTGAGTCTAGAATCAAATATGACCTGCAGACATTACCTCAGATCTATGAGCCTAGGCAAGTCATTTAACCTTTTCTCCCAAGTTTCATCAACTGAAAAAAAAAAAAAACGAGATTAACAAGAGTATCTACCTCATAGGATTGTTGTACAGATCAAATGAGATATTTGTAAAATGTTTGGTACAGTGCCTGATACTTTAGTAAGCCTTATAAAAATGCTTAAGTTTTTGTTTTCCTTTTCTAAAGGGAACCTGATCACTCTTTTCAAGTATGTGAAGTATTGTCTTGTGGAAAAAGGATTTATCTTGTTTTGCCCAGATGGCAGATCTATGAGCAATACATGGAAATTATAGAAAGTCACAGTGAGATAATATATATGCACAGTGGCACCTTAGTATTTGTCTTTACATGGTTCCAGAAGGCACTATGAGTGGTAGAAAATAAGAGTTCAGAACACTCTTTTCCCTCATAAATAGTATATCTCCAGTTCAAATCCTAACCATTTTCTTTACCCAAATTCCCTGAGGGGCAAGTGGGGCTTCTAGCTATTGAGAAATAAGCCATCACAGTCCAGTCCCTTTTTGACCCAACTCTCTTTTTGAGAGGTATCTAGACATTCATACTCCCCACTCCATCATACCCCCATGCTGTCCAAGTTTCCTTAATGGTAATGGTGGTAGTAGAAGGTTGGTTATGGAGGTGGAAGTTATGGTGCCTCACCCTCTGCCACCTAGGACCTCTGGTTAGGGCTTCCAGGAGGCTTCTCTGTCTGGGCTCCTAATGCTGCTGTTCATTCCACCACAACTGCTCCTTCTGCTGCTTCTCCTGCAGCTTCTCCTGTGGAGGATGGAGGGGCTAAATCTAACCTTTTCTAGTACTACTATTATGGGAGTCAAGAGACTATATGCTACATGTAGCCACATCATTCTATAAGAACTGCCTCATGACCTGCCCACCAACTCACTCAACATCAGCATCATGGACTCCAACCTGACAATCCTGCACACCTCCACCTTCTCCTTTGCTGGGTTTTGGCTGAGGCAGCAACAGTGGCAGTGTGGACTGGGCAGTATACCTGGCTAACCTCACATTCCTTCTGTTCAACCAAGACAATGACCAACTGTGATAAATACCAAACAAGTATTAAGCGCCAAAGCATTTTTTTTTCTTGTTGAAAGGCATGTAATTCAGTATGCAAGACCAGTGCTCTGTGTGAGTATGTGTATTGTGTGTGCATGTATATATGTATTTATGTATGTGTGTATATATATGCATATTGACATATCTATGTATCTTATATTTATCAATTTCTATCTCTATCTATAACTGAGTTATCTAGCTAGCTTCTTATATATCCCCCCCTTATCCTTCTTCAAGGAAGACTTTAAATTCATTATAAAAGAAGATATAGATATTGGGACTAATGGCTAGTTGCTCTGCTCACCTCTATCTCTGTTTCTGTTTCTGTCTCTTTGTCTCTGTCTCTCTCATCTTTCCATGAAGACACACACACATATATGTATACATACATACATATAATTTATATATATATATATATATATATATATATTATAAATAGATAGATGGATATATAATTCAGTTCCTGAAACAGACCATAATAGTGTCATGGAAGGAAGTTATAGTAGTATTCGGGAATTTAAATTATATAAACATTAATTGGAGCTCCATCACCTTCAAAAAGACAGATGTTGATGGATATTGATCTTATAGACTCATGGATTTAGAACCAGAAGAGACTTTATGTGTTATTGAGTCCAATTCTCTCATTTTACAAATGAGGATTTTTGTTACAATTTAATTATTCAAAATATGGAAAGAATGCAGGGAAACATTTTTCCTTTCATTTTTAAATTTACAAGCATGTTTTTTTTTTCTCATTCCACTCATCTCAACTGAAAAATAAACAAGCGATTGTAACATATATGGAGAGTGAAGCAATTGACTACATTAACTATGTCCAAAGATGTGCATTTCATATTACCATGAGTCCATCACCTTTCTGCCAAGTGAGGGGCAACATCCTGTTTATCCATTGCATTGCTAAGCATTATCTTTTTTAAAAATTAAATATTTATTCTATCCAGTTATATGCAAATCAATTTTTTTTAAGATTTGTTTTTTAGACTTTGAATTTCAGCTTTTGTCTCTTCCTTCTTTTCCTCTCCATTATGCACACCATTTCTATAAAAGTCATTTTGCAAAAGATCCCCCCCCAAAAAAAACCCTTCAAGTACAATAAAGTAAAAAAGAAATTATGTTTCAATCTGTATTCAGATACAATTGCTTCTTTCTCTGAATATGAATAGCATTTTTATCATAAATTTTCAGATTAGTCTTGGATCAATCACTGTATTGCTTAGAATAGTAAAGTGATTCACAGTTCATCATCCTACAACATTGCTATTACTTTGTACATAATACATTTCACTTTGCATGAGCTCATGAGAAACTTTACAGATTTTTTTTCTGAGAACATCCTGCTCATCATTTCTTATAAAACACTAATATATCATAATCACATACTATAATTTATTCAACTATTTACCCCAATTAATGGGTATCCCCTCAATTTAGAAAAGAGCTGCTATGAATATTTTTGTACATATAGGTCATTTTCCTATTTTAAAAAAAAATCTTGTTTAGGATTCATGTCTAATGAACCTACTAATGAATGGATACTAATAGTACTCTTATTTTTAGGCCAAAGGATATGCATGCTTTTATAGCCCTTTGGGCATATTTTATATCTTTAAATAATTTATCAATTGGGGAAATAGCAGTTATTTTTATAAATTTGACTCAGTTTTCTACATATTTGAGAAATGAGGCCTTCATCAGAAAAACTTGCTTTAAAATCTTTTCATAATTACTATTGCTAATTGTATTTCCCTAATTTTTATACTCTTCCTTTTCTCCTTTGATTTTTTCCCCTCTTTAAAATGTTTTTCTTCTGACCACCCCTCTCCCAATATGTCCTATTTTCTATCATCTTTCCCCATTCTTATATCCCCTTCCCTTCCTACTTTCTTGGGGGTTAAAATAGATTTTTATACCCATATTGTATGCCTATGTTATTTCCTCTCTGACTCATTCTGATGAAAGTAAGGCTCACTTACTCATCCTCCCTTTCCCATCTTCCCATTCATTATCAAATCTTTTTCTTGCCTCTTTAATGGCAGATAATTTATGCCATTCCACATCTTCCTTTTCTTTTCTCCCAGCATATTCCTTTCACTTTATGTTTAGTTTTTAAAAGATATTGTCCCTTTGTTTTCAATTCACAATTGTTCAGTCTGTTTATATATACACTCCTCCTAATTTCCATAATAATGAGGTTCTTATGATTCACAAATATCATCCTCCATTGTAGCTATGTTAAACAGATAAACCTTATTATGTCTCTTGTGATTTTTTAAATAGCCTTTTATTCACAGGTTATATGTATGAGTAACTTTATAGCATTGACAATTGCCAAACCTCTTGTTACAATTTTTCTCCTCCTTCCCTCCACCCCCTCCTCCAGATGGTAGGATGACCAGTAGATGTTAAATATATTAAAATATAAATTAGATACACAATAAATACACATGACACAACCGTTATTTTGCTGTGCAAAAAGTATCGGACTCGAAATATTGTACAATTAACCTGTGAAGGAAATCCAAAATGCAGGTGGGCAAAAATATAGGGATTAGGAATTCAATGTAATGGTTTTTAGTCATCTCCCAGAATTCTTTCACTGGGCGTAGCTGGTTCAGTTCATTACTGCTCCATTGGAACTGATTTGGTTCATCTCACTGATGAGGATGGCCAGGTCCATCAGAATTGGTCATCATATAGTATTGTTGTTGAAGTACATAATGATCTCCTGGCCCTGCTTGTTTCACTCAGCATCAGTTCATAAAAGTCTCTCCAGGCCTTTCTGACATCATCCTATTGGTCATTTATTACAGAACAATAATATTCTATAGTATTCATATACCACAATTTATTCAGCCATTCTCCAGTTGATGGGCATCCACTAAGTATCCAGTTTCTGGCCATTACAAAAAGGGCTGCCACAAACATTCATGCACATAAAGGTCCCTTTCCTTTCTTTATGATCTCTTTGGGATATAGGCCCAGTAGTAACCCTGCTGGATCAAAGGGTATGTACAGTTTGATAACTTTTTGAGCATAGTTCATTGCTCTCCAGAATGGCTGGATGTATTCATAGTTCCACCAACAATGTATTAGTGTCCCTGTTTTCCCACATCCCCTCCAACATTCCACATTATCTTTACCTGTCATTCTAGCCAGGTCTCTTGTGATTTTCCTTCTCTTATGCATCTCCTGAGTCCTGTATTTGAAAATCAGGTTTTCTACTCAGCTCTAGTCTTTTCATCACAAATGCTTGAAAGTACTCTATTTCATTGAATATCCACCCTTTCCCCTGAAGGATTATATGCTCAGTTTTTCTGGGGTGGTGACTCTTGTTTGTAATCCTAGCTCTATTTCTCTTCAGAATATAATAATCCAAGACCTCTGATCCTTTAATATAGAATCTGCTAAATCCTGTGTTATCCCAACTGTGACTCTACTATACTTGGATTTTTTCTTCTGGATGCCTGCAACATGTTTTCTTTAACTTGGGAGTTCTGAAATTATGCTATAATATTCCAAATTATGCTATAAAATTCCTATAATTTCATCTTGGAATCTCTTTCATAATGCGATCAGTGAATTTTTCCAATTTCTATTTTGCCCTCTGGTTCTAGAAGATCAGAACTGTGTTCCCTGATAATTTTTTGAAAGGTGATTTCTAGGATCTATTTTAATCATGGTTTTCAGGTAGACCAAAAATTTTTAAGTGATCTTTCCTGAATTTATTTCCCAGATCATTTTTTTTCTGATGAGATATTTCATATTATTTTCTATTTTTTCATTCTTTTGGTTTTGTTTTATTGGTTTTTTTGATTTCTCATAAAGTCATCAGTTTTCATTTGTTAATTCTAAAATTTAAGGAATTATTTTTCTCAGTGAGCTTTTGTACCTTCTTTCCCTTTTGGGCAATTTTGCTTTTTAAGCCTTCTTATTAGCTTTTTATATTTCCTTTTGTATCATACTCATTTCTCTTCCATTTTTTCCTCTACCTTTCTTACTTGATTTTCAAAATCATTTTTGAGTTCTTCTATGGCCTAAAACCAATTCTTATTTTTCTTGGAGCCTTTGGAGTTTTGACTTTATTATCTTCCTATATGAGGATGTCTTTTAATCTTGTCACCATAGTAATGTTCTATGGTTAGACTCTTTTTCTGCTGTTTTCTCATTTTCCCAGCCTATTGCTCAGCTTTTAACTCTTTGTTTTCAGGAAGGAGTGTGCACTATTCCAAGAATCAAATTCTCTTTTTGAGACCTGCAAGTTTTCAGTTCTTTCAAGGGGATATTATCCAAATATAAGTGTGTTTGAGTAACCAAAAATATACTTACTGGAAGTGAAGTTCGTCCTCATTTCACTGTCCCTGTAAGTTCTAGTGTGCTAAAGCAACACGGTCCTTCCTTATTGCTAGTAAAGAGACCTCCTTCTCACCAGTTGTTTGATTCTTTTACCTCTTAGTCTGTGGCCTGAGACCTCCAGAAGCTGTCACCACTGCTGTTACAGCTGTGGCCCTGTTGCAGCCACTGGTCCTTTCCTAGTTGGCTAGTTTCCTAAGTCTTCTCACCTAGGGACAAAAACTTTTCCTCATGACCTTCCACATTTTCTTGGTATCTGTGGGCTGAATGGTCTGTAAGGCACCAGTTTTGCCACTTACTCAGAGGCCCCAAGGCCTATTCCTAACTTGTTGGGGAGAGGCTGTGCTGGTGTATTCTGCACCAAGTGCACTCCAGGATCACCCTGATATAATAGACCTTTAGTGCTGATCTTCTAATTTGTCTTTGGCTAGAAAAATATTTCACTCTGCTTTTTTTGTAGATTTTGATGCTCTATATTTTTGAAAATATTATTTAAAGGAATTTGCAGGGGTTACAGGAGAGTCCAGGAGTCCTGTCTTTATTCTACCATCTTTGCTTTGGTTCTGGTAGTGGGATTTCCTTACTGACATCCTCTTACCCTACAAAAGCAGAGGAAAAATGAATGATAGATCTTAGATATAGATAAGTTTCTGCTTATTTAAGCATGTCAATATTTATCTCATGTTTATAGTTTGTATCTATGATGTACATACAATATGTATATCTATATGAATATATGATTATATCAGTTATTTTTGTTAAAGTAGGGTGGTCTTACTAATAAATATCTCTATTTGAGGTTGTACCCATATAAATGAAATAAAAGATTCAATAATTATTGAAGTATAATTTTGACATGTCTTTTAGAGGCACATAATAAAATCTAATGTTGGGCATATGAAGTAGTACATTATGAACGATTACACAAAAAATATGACTTTTCATCCTATTAATATATAAATTTGGACAGATATAAGAACTGTGTATCATGAGGACTCCAAGGGAAGTCATAAAATGTTAAAGATTGTAGAAAATGTTGAGTAAGTCTTCTATTCATAAACAAAAATCAAACAATTTGAAAGTTTTTGGCTGATTTTGATCTTTATTATTGGAAATGATATCTGTAAGATCAAAATCCAGTGAATTACTTATTTGAATTGAATTAATCAATCATTAGATTTAATATATTGTTTAGTACTTTTTGGATACTATTCTGACAATCTGTGTGTTTACTATATTCAACAACTTCTTACTATAAAGCAATTTGTTAAGTATATGTTTTTGACCTTGCTCATGGAGACAATAGCATTATCTATTCCTCTGGAATGAAGGGTTTTCTTCTGGGATAATATAGTGTTCCCCTATTGATCTTTATTATCTATGGCTAAGTTCCTAATGCCCTACTACCACAGAAAAAGTGGATCTATCAGTAGGCTAAGTGGTTATTTGGGTGTCCAATTTATGTCTAAGGCTAGGCAGAAACATCACAGAAGATAACCTCAGCAGTTCTAGTGCCAAGAACAACATGTAAAACAATGGAGATCAGTTCAGTGTAAAGTTTAATTGCAGGCAGTGGAAAAAAGGGGAAAGGAGAAGAACATGGACTAGACCAATAAGTCAGGCATATAGGGAACATTGGGAAAGAGGTCCATTCAGTAGGAAGTGTGCACCAGGCTAGAGACAATAGTGTGTTTCAAAGTATACTTCTTAGAGTGAGTTTTTATATTATGATTTTGGATGGCCTCACTGGAGCTGAATATCAGATATGAATGTCAGATGTTGGGGTAAATATTATTTTAAATGTTTGTTGTCAAGGAGAACAAGGTGCAGACCAAATATAATTTGGTGAACAGAACTTTACCAACCACCAACAATATTACTATCAGTATTTTTCCATGAATATGTTCTAAAAACTTATAACTTCTCTTAAGTGGAGACTATCATGATGGCCTCAGAACCATTAGATCTAGTCTTATAACAATGGTTTCCCCACAGTTTCTATAAGGTACATTGTTCCTTCAGAGGAAACTGTCATGGTGGTTTCAAGACCATCAGGTCTAATCTTATAATACTATATCATATGCTACTTTATTTAAGACATATGGCCAAAAAAATTTCATGAAATAAGCATATTATATGTCTTTGCTATGTATATATTATGATAGTGATTCAATTATATTTTGAAATTGTGTATCTTTGAGATGTTAAGGTGATCCTATATTATTAAAGACTGTGCTAGCGGGCCTAATAAAATAAGAAAGGCTTTGAGAATGGGCAAGGAGATGAACTGAGGAAAAACCTAGCCAAGTTCAGAAATATTTAGAACCAAAATCTGTCTTTCATCTGCAAAAAAATTCATACTAGTAATCTACATTCATTGAAGTTTTGAAAAGTAGTGACAGTAAAAGAGATTGACTTTAAACCACTGTGATTTGATAGATACTGTAAATCCATTCCTATATATACTAAGGTTGGAAATTCCTTAATTAGCCTTTATTTCTACTGTCATATGGAAATTTGAAATGCTAATGCCATTGGGATTGAGAAACAATACCTTACATTTCTATTGATATGTGAGTAACTAATTTCTTGAGGACAGGTTTTATTAGGATAAAGAGAAAAAAAAGTGAAAAGATTGTAATGGAGGGGTTTAGGGGGAGTTAGAAAGCAGTGAAATAGGAGAAATAAATGTTGAATTTTAAAATAGATTTTTGCTTTAAATACAAATTCCATTATTTATTATCTGTTTAATCTTAAACAAGTCACCTAACATTTCTGGAGTTTAGTTTTATGTAAGACAAAATGATTTCACTATGTAATCCCAAAGTTTTATTTTTCCTTTATTTTTTTCTGAGTAATAAAACAATTAGCTTAAAATATTGGATATTCATCAAGAAAGCTATAATGATCATGTACATAATATTATTGATGATTGAAGGAGGGAATTACTTATTCATTAGCAGATTTTAATTACAATTTTGGCATTATCAGTGACTTAAAATTTAGCAAGTTATTTCTGTTCTCTGGGCCTGTTACTTTACTACAAATTTATTTCATTGGATCAATTGATTCTCTAGCTGAAATCCAAAGAAATAATCTATTCTAGTTCATATAATTTTTTTGTATCTGGTATATGAGTATAATGGGAGGACTGCATGATGATTTCCCTTTTATTAGAGTATTCTCTGTCTAATTTCACAAGGGCAAATCTATGTATCTTTTATGGAATGAGAACTTATTGGATCAATTCCCTTCATCTAAATCTTGAAGAAAATTTTTCATATAGCTTTAAAACTATTTTCCTGCCTTATTTTTTTGTTTCTTCCTCAAATATGCCCTTGCTTCTAGCTTCTAAATCTATGATGATAATAATATTGATTATATTGGGAATGATGGTTTTGTTTCTGAGAAGAAGATATTCTAAAATAGCACTAAAATCATGCTTCTCAAAATTTTTGAGGGAAGGATCCTCTTCTACCTATAAAAATATTTAAGGATTCCGAAGATTTTATTTATGTAAGTTATACCTAGCAATATTTACTGTTTGTAAAATATATTGGCACTATGCAAAGAGTTTTGATGTCATAAATTTCCTGAATTAGTCTGAAGGACCCATGAGATCTACTGTTCCAAAATACTAATATATAAACTAAAAACAATGAATTACTCTTCTTGATTTTATATTCTGAGACTTGATGGAGAAATTTATTTAATGGCAAAAATATTGTCATCTTCCCTCTCCCAACTTCTCTACAATACATATTTACTCAAATATCTTAATTGGACTTTTCCTAATGAAGAACATTCTTCTGATTTCAAACCTTTAAGTGTGCTCAAGGGCTTTGATGTAAAAATACAAAAAGCCTAATTATTTTGGGAACCTAGAGTATAAGTAGTAATCCAGGTAAAGTGTCCCTACATTACTTTCCCAAAACTTCAAATTACTCCTTAAATCAAAATTTGGGGTGACAGAGTTAATAAAAGATCAGTGAGACACTTTTCTAATCGAAGGCAACTTAGGAGGTCTGCAGGAGATTTCTTTGGGGAAAGATAAAGGTCAGCACAGAATGCTGTAGCATTGGTAGTGGGTGTTGGAGGTGGCCTGCACAGTGGCATCAGCATCAGCTGCTGCTTTAGGAGCTATCGTCCTGAAGGTGGTAAAAGAATTGGACAACTGACCAGAAAGAGATTACAGGAAACTTTGGGTGCAGCTGGCACTGATTGATGATTCCCTTGGCCATTTACAGTTCTCAGTTGCACCTCCAGGTTGGAGAACACTAATGTTTGTGACCATAGGAGAGCAGGGGCTCTTTCCTGGGTAAATAGATGAGTATAAACTGGGAAATAAGTGACTATACCTCTCCCTAGAATACACGACCTATCATGGATTGAAAATTTACAGATCACAAAACTAGCATTGAAGACAGAAGCATAGAACAGTTTAGTGCTTAATGCAATGCCTTACTATCTCCAGGTGAGCAGAACCCAACTTTAACATAAAATTCAGAGTTAAGAGATAGGCTAGGAAAAGGAATAGTCAATATTAAGAAAACAACTTGACCTTAAAAATCTACTATGATGGCAGAAAACAACAAGATACAAACACAAGGAAGACAATAGTATGAAAATAGTTACAGTCTTAAAGAAAAAATGTTCTCATTGGACATAGGTGCAACAAGAATTCTTGGCAAAGTTTCAGAAAGAGATGAGTAATATGGGGAAATTTGGGAAAAATCAATGAGAGTGATGCAAGAAAATTATTAAAAGAAAATTAACAAATTAAAAAAAGAATTCCTTAAAAATTAGAGTTAGAAGGTAATGATTTTTGGAGAAATCAAGTAAAAATAAATAAAATCAAAAGAGTGAAAAAAGAAGAAAATATGAAATGTTTCATTGAAAAAAACTGTCCTGGGGGCAGCTAGGTAGTGCAGTGGATAGAGTATCAGCCCTGAAGTCAGAAGGACCTGAGTTCAAATTTGAATTTAGACACTTGACATTTCCTAGCTGTGTGACCATAGGCAAGTCACTTAACTCCATTTGCCTCAGCAAAAACAAAACAAAACAACAAGAACAAGAACAAAAAACTGTCTTGAAAAATAGATTGAAAAAAGATAATTAAGAACTATTGGACTCTCTGAAATCAAGATCAGAAAAAGAACTAGACCTCAAATTTCAAGAAATAATCAAGAAAATCTTTTCTGATATTTTAGATCCAGAAAATAAAATAGAACTTTAAAAAATCCACCAATCATTTCTTGAAATAGATCCCAAAACAAATATTTCCAGGAATATTATAACCAAATTCCATAGCTTCCAGGTCAAAGAGCAAATATTGTAAGCAATCAAAAAAGAAATTGAAATATTGTGCAACCAAAGTGAAGATCACATAATGCTTAGTTTATGTTTCAATGAATGAAAGGTTTGAAATATAGTAGTCTGGGAGGCCAAAGAGCTAGGATTACCTTCAGCAACAAACTACCCAGCAAAACTGAATGTGGAAAGAGGCCATCTAAGAACTTTATCATTAATAGGACAGTTAGAAGGAATCTATATAGAGAAAGGACACAAGTGTGAATTAATTATGTTGAGATCTCTTAAAAAGTAAAGAAGTGAGAGAAATACACTGGACACAGATAGAGAGAGAAGTAGAATAGGGGAAATTTTCTCAAAAAAAAAGTGGAGGGGAAAATAGGGAAGATGGTGGCAGGCAATGTTTGAGCCTCATTTTTAACAGAATTGATTAAAATATGGGAGAATACACATACATTCATGGACACACATAGACACACACACACACACGCACACACACACGCACACACAAATCAGTTTAGTATTGAAATCTATCTTACCCAATAGGGAAATAGAAGAGAAACTGGACATAAGATAAAAGGGAGGATGTTTTAAGGGAGGCAATGGTTATAAGCAAAATAGACTTTTGAGGAGAAGCAGGATTAAAAAAGAAGAAGGATAAATAGAAGAAAATAGAATGGAGTGAAATACATAATAATCATTTATTGTGAATATAAATGGAATAAATTGCCTCATAAAATGGAAGCAGAAAACAGAATGGATTAGAAATCAGAATCCCACAATATGCTATTAAAAAAAGCAGGGGAGCCATCATGATCGCAAACGAAATAAAAGTAAAAACAGGCCTAATTAAAAGAGATCTTTATGCCAAAAGGTAGCACAGACAATAAGTAACATCAAAAAAAAAAAAATTAAAGCAAGTTTTTCTGATAAAAGCCTCATTTCTTAAATAGATAGGGAATTTAGTGAAATTTATTTTTTTTAAAACAGTCATTCTCTAATTGACAAATGGACAAAGGGTATGAGCAGAAAGTTTTCTAAAGAAAAAAATCAAAACTGTCAATAATTATTTGAAAAAATTGCTCTAAATTACAATCAATTAGAAAACTACAAATTGAAACAATTCTAAGGTACCACATAACAGTATTATTGTGCTATAAAAAATTATAAGGAAAGTAGTTTCTGAAAAAATAACATTGCAAGACTTAAGGGAACTGATGTAAAATGAAGTGAGAATAAATGTAGAGATTAGTATGTTCAATAATAACAATGTTATAATATTAAACTGTGAAAGATTTGGTAACTCTGATCAATTCAATCATCAGTTCAATAATTGTTATAAACCTTAAGACAGACAGCTGATGAACTTTGAGAGAAAATTGAAGTATAATTTTGTTACTTATTATTTTGTGATATAACTAAGATGAATATAGGTTTTGCATGATTTTACAAGATAACTGATATCATTTTGCTTACCTTCTCAGTGAGTTGAGGGGGATAGGTGAGAGGGAAGAAGAGAATTTGAACTCAATTTAAAAAGAAAACAATATTAAAATAATTTAAACTTTAACCATTTTGCTCTTTTTTTCTAGATGTTGTCACTAATGAAGGCTCTTGGAATGTAAGCTAGTTATAGAAATTCAAATTCCCCTTGCTTTTCAAGATCTCCAAAGTATTTTAATAGTCAGTGTCATTTTTTCAGACAAGGGTGATTTATCAGCACTCAAAAGTGATAAGCCAAAAGGTTTGTTTTATTGTTGTTGTCAATGCTTGATTTAAATCTTATTCCTTTCTTCCAATCAGGAGTGCCTCTTCTATTTAGAACCTTCTCAAATAATGGAGACATGGTAGATAGACATTTAACATTGTGGCACAGACAATAAAACTCTAGAAGTCAGAAAGACCTAAATTGAAATGCTCCTTTAGAAACTTATACTTGTTTTATCCTGGACAAGTCACTTAATATCTTTCACCTTCAGTATCATAATCTGTATAATAATCTGATAATGAAAGGACTTAATTTATGTAAATGTTTTGAGGATCAAATTTAATAATAAAATACTTTGTAAGTTTTCAAATGATGTTATATTTACATGTGTATGTGTGTGTGTTTTTATATAATTTCACAATAATATGTGCTTATAATGATGGTTAACTGAAAAATATGTTTTAGTTTTAAAATAATCTGTGGGAATTTGATATTGTTATAAAGTAGGATGGGAGAAAAAAAGAACAAAAATGATATCCATAATGAGAAGATGAACTATTCTTGGCAAATCACAATCACTTAATAAATGTATGACAAATTAATGAACACTTCTAAACCAATTAAATGTGCCAATGCTATTTCTGGCTAAAGTACATGCTTAACTATTAGCTCTCCCGAGATAGTTTACAAAATAAGGTATTCTATGCCAACCAATACAACTTTCACTTTAAGATAGTCTCAAATCATCCCTTTAATGACACTTTCTACTGTTTTGCCTGATTCACTGACCTATAGTGTGTTGTTTTCATTTACCTTTGTTTCCAAATCTCTAGTTCTATCTTTATTAATTTGTTATGTTCCTGACAATATTTGAAAGTTCAATGATAATAACACACCAATTATTTACATTTGTTTTTCAAGACCCTAAAATGTAATTTATCTGATCATAGTAAATTTAATCCACTGAGAGCAGAAAAGTCCTCTCTCATTATTTCCTCCCTTATTTTTAATCTCAATTTTTCCATTCCAAAATAATCATTTTTACTCCATCAATTTCAGTTCAAATATAATTATCCTAGACACAGAAAACAAAAATAAAAATTAAATTCTTTTACAGGTTTTTCCCCCCATCATTATTTTCATCCTATCTCCCTTATACAAGAATAATTAAGAATATTTTCTTTTTACCCCAATAAGAAAATCAATTTGAAATTTTTATTTGCATTAATTATAAATATCTGCTCATTCTGAAATCTGGTTATTCTTACATTATTTGCATATGCTTCTACCATACTTTGAAGCTGCCCTATTAGAAGGATATTATGTAGACGTACATCAAAACATTCCCCTAGATACTGATCCTCTTACTCTTTTTCCAGTGATGTGGAGATTCCAGTTCTAGACCTTGAAAGTTTACTCAGATCTCTATAGCCACTTGGCCTTAAAGAGCAAAAACCTTGCTAGGGGCTACAATCTGGAAACACTAGTGCTTCAAAAGGCTGAATTGTCAACGTGAGAGAAAATAACTGAAAACTTCTTGTGGTGGGCCAGAGACTGAGGGACAGAAAGAGGAAGTGCAACTGTTTACTAAGACAGGACATGAGGATTGGGGTGGAGAAAAGGTTATACACCACTTCACCAAGCATGAAGAAAAGAGCATAGTAATCAGCTGAGACCAATTCTGACCATGCAATAATAAACTGGGACAGAACTGAGATTAGTGAACCATGAATTTCCCAATGTAGGCATCAGCTGAAATGCTTTGAAATCCAGCCCACAAGAAAACCACAACTAAGGGGGAGAGAGTCAGGAAGTAAGTGATAAGGAAAAATAAAGTGGAGGGGAGACTGAAAGCATCAAAGATTTTAGGAAGAATAAAACTCAAAAGCTTTGAATATAAATGGATAAATTTACAGCAAAAGTAACAATAAAAGGAAATAGGGCCTCTAGACCCCAGTAAGCAAATTTAGGTATTGATGAATACATATGACTAAAAAAAAAAAGAAAAAAAAATGAAAATATTTCAACTCTTGATGACAGAGTCAAGTAGAATTTGAGCAGAACATAGAATCATTACACATTATTCCTGAGTAATTTAAAGAGAAATGAAGATTATAAAAATATAATTTATGGCCCACATAGCAAAAATAAGGAAAAGAATAGGGAAAAAAATCAATCTGTAATGACAATCTCACACACACACAAGAACAGCCTGGATGCCAGTAGTGGGGGCGTAGGGGGTCATGGTCAGCATACAGCAAGTGATCCTTTACCAAAGAAAAATACTTTTTAATGAACTTGGAATCATAGAGCCACTATCAGTTCTCTGCTTAAGCCTTATAGAATATAAACAAATGCTAAGAAAGGAGTCATCCCTGTTAGTCAAAAAGAAATTTGCTATAAGGGAAAATCAACTGCTAAAAGGAAATCACTTTTTGCCTTCCCCCACAACCGCCTTTTTCTTCTTCCAGAATAATGCAGGGAAGGAGAGGATTTTCCTTTTCTTTCTCCCTTTCTTTCACTCTCAGTGACAATTATGTTATATAGAGGAGCATCTTGCCTAGGAAGATATGTTATTTCCAACAGAAAGTTGTCTCAGAAAGTCATGTTATGAAGCCAAATTGAGCTGTGAAAAGGAATGAGTCTGAAGATTCCAATAAAGCATGAAGCATAATATCCTTCATATATGCTAGCCCTAGGACACCACAAGAAATAAAATATATATAAAGATTTTTGAGCAAAGGAGATAGCAGTCCAGACAGTATCTGTGCACATAACTAGATATAAGCATGTGTATGTGTGTGTATATTTCAGTAAACCTATGATAAATGTTAGGAGATTTGAAGTTTCAGCCTTTAGATAATTTTGATATAAAAAACATAAAAGTTAATGAGTAGTGATAGTAATGACATATATTCAAGTGCTTCCTAGGGTCTAATGATATTAATTGTCTTGGTTGTTGAATCATTTCAGTCATCTCTGATACTTCATGACCCCATTTAGAGTTTTCTTGGCAAAGATACTAGATTGGTTTTCCATTTTCTTTTAGAGCTCATTTTACAGATAAAGAACTGAGGCAAATAGTAAACTGCGGTTAAATAGTGAAATGGCTTACCCACTGCCATAATGGCTACTAATTAATTTAACACTAAAATAAAATTCCTTATGTCAATAAGGTAAATTTAGAACTATGGTGAAAAAGTAGTTAGGAAGTGATTAAGGTTCAAGGTATCTGCTGAAATTAGGACACACTGGTGAAAAAATTCTCAGCTACAGGTCTTGAAGCACTTTCTGAGGAGTTACACTTCTGATGGTGGATCCTAGGAAAGTGGCATTACATAAATACTGCTGCTGAAAATAGCAGGAGCTTAGTTGTGCTACTGAGCATGGATGTGCAAAAATAAACTAATGAAGACATATTAAATCATTTTACAAGCTGGATTCTATTTGTCAAAATATACAAATTAATATACATTTTACATGCTAAAAAGACTCATCTCCAAATTGAGTACATCACAATTCTCTGTGTTGCAAATGGCAGCATGAGGAATCACTGGACTTATAGTTAAGGCACCTAAATTCTTATCTTACTTCTGTTACTAATTTGTCATTTTTCCCAAGCAAATCACTTATTCTTTTTGGTTTTTCAGAAAATGAAAGGGCTAAGAAAAAAGGTTAGGCGGTGAATAAAGAAGGCATTGTTATTGCATTCTTGTAAATAGTTAAGAGGACTGACTTATTGAAATTTTATTCATTGGACTGGGTTATAGTTGAATTATATATGAATCCTTTGTTCTCAGTGAGGATCAATTACATCATGAGGGTGATGTTTTAACTTGCACATGAATTGGATTTAGGTGAGGCAGAACTTAACAAAATCATCAGACACTCTTCCCTCCAGAATCATCAAAGTCTAGTGGCAAGACAAAAGTCAAGATGACTAGTGATGGCCTGACTTGCACTGGATGGCCTTCACCTTTCTAAATTAGGGTCTTTCAGAGATCTATTTTCTCTTTTGATATATGTTATAATCCCATTATGAATTATGAGATTATTTTCATGAGATGCTTTGGCTAACTAATTTGATCACTTGCTTACCTATTTATTGATGTCAATTATATGGGTCTGATAATGAACTAACAAGGGATGTCTAAGTTGGTTTTAGCTAAATTCAGAGAAACTTATCATTGAAAGAGTGAAAGCATTAATCTATGCCAACGAAGGAGGAGTAGAAGGTCTATCCCAGATTATGTCTGCATGCATACACACAAATATGCATTAATGTGGAGATGTGAATATCTGAATTTGTATGTGAAAATATAAATTTTTAAAATGTATATAAAAGGACTCTATGTCTATAATTCTTGGAGCTAAATGATGTTCTTATTTATTGAGGGAACTTGAATCCCACAAAATTCTTCTAATATTGCTATATTATATATTATATATCCAGTGAAGACTAATTGCATTTTCAATATGTTGAGATTAAACAGTCTGGGGAAATTTCAAGAGTCAAGCTTTTGTAAGAGTGATAGTAAATGCCTTGGCATAGGCATCAGGAATAGTCAGAGAGAATTAGCATTATAAGGCAGTAACTGCAGAAGTTATAATAGGGACCCTCATTGTGTAGAAGGGTTGACAAAGCACACTATATTGAAACAATATCCCTTAGCTTTGATTATGAATCTGGATTCTGACATAAAAATGGTAGATATAATTTTTTCTGAAAAATAGTATGGCACCAAAAAACCATGCAAGTTAGAAAACCATTAGTGAACTATTCTATACTGAGTTTAGGTAATTGGTCTATAAACTAAATCGTTTTAGAGAATGATCAGTGTCCCACAAAGATAATACATTAAAACTGTTTGTTGTTCACTGGGGAGTTATTTGAATGCCATGATAAGCAAAAGAAAAAGAGTGGTAAATAATCAGTCATGCAGATCTTAAATTAAAGATCTTTCATATCATATTAAAAGAAACTATTGAAATAAGATGATGGTTCAGAAATAGATAACCTGATGGCTAGTACCTGTATGATTGTCAGGGAATTCAAATGGATCTGTCATATACAGGGAGCTTTTCTTCAAAAATTAGGTAGAACAAAATTGAAAAAAAAGTCACTCTTTTGCTGCCTAATATTTCAAATTTGGAGGTCATTGGAAGAAGGATATTAATAAAGATTTTGCCTGCTACAATCTCAGGTCCATTGCAAAGCAATAAGACTATAGATGGTCAAAATGAGCTTGCATCCACAAGCCAAGAGATTCATGGGAAAATTGCCATATTTAATTGATCAATGACAAATGTATGATGTTTAAGGTTGATAGAATGAAATATTGACCCATGCAAACAGATGGCATTCATTGTTTAACTTCTTTTAAGGTATATTTACCATGAAACTATAAAATATGCATTATATGTTGTGTGTAAAGTACCCATTGGGTAATGCAATATGTAACTATAATTTTATTATTAACACAATGTATTATTGTACATGATAGCCTACAATAGAATATATTTGTTATTGTATATATAGATACAGATATAAATATTTTGTTTTAGATATGAGGATTTTTGATCATGTAAATATTTTTATTATAGACATATGACTATATACTGAGTATTCTGTGTTTACTCTGCTTGTTACACAGCTCATAATTCCTGAATGCCATTATGATCTAATTATGTTCATTGTCGTTGAACTTTGTTATATTTTAACTTATAATATTTTGCATAGTATTAATCACATCCACAATAGAAAACAAATATTTAAGTATATATTTTATAATATTCTGAAATATATATTTATATATGTATATGTACATGCTTATCTTATATACATGTACATGTATAACCATATCTACACATATATACATTTATGTACACATGTATACACTACACATGAGCTTCCTGAGGGCAGATTTGTCTTTGCATTCTGATAGCTCAGCACAGTTTCCAGAAAATTACAAAAACTTTACAAATTAACTGCTTGGCCACATGATAAATGTAACTCCAACAAATGACTTAAATTAATGCACAGTATTTATCAAAACAACTAGTACCTGCAGTATTCAGAACATTGTGAAAGTCAGGAGAGATGCAAAGTTTATATAATATATGACACCGATATTCATGAAGTGTATAGTCTCACACAGGAATAACAGCCAATATAGCTATTTCTAATAAATAATATTATACCATGAATGAGTTTGAAGGGTACAAAATAAAATTTAACCCTAATCAATCGGGGAAGATTTTCTTGATGAGTTGGCATTTAAATTGGGATTTTTAAAATTATGTCACAATTGAATAGTTGAAGAAAAATCAAGAAGACATTTTAGTGTCTTGAATAGCCTAAGTAATGAAAAAGAAGTGGGAAATTTCATGCATGATTACAATTCTCAGTAACAAGAGTTATGCACTTTGGACATAAGAGTTCACAGAATTAGTAGGAGTAATTAATATAAGGTTGGAGATGTAGGGTGGTAGTTAGATTTGAAAAGCCTTGAATATTATGTGTTTGAAAGTCATTGAAATATTGTGAACCTCAGAATAACATGAACAAAAAGATCATTATGACAGGATAGGAAGAGATAGAGATGGTAATAATAGGACCTTGTAATTAGTTTAACATGAGAGATAAAAGAATAGTCAAAAGTATCTAACATGGGAAACTGAGTCAACAATGGTGATGTTAAAGACTGAAATAATAAACTTAGATGGTACAACAAATTTAAAGGAAGAGTAGCAAAGAACTCATTTTGGTGGATACTGAGTTTCCTACAATAGTGAAGTTAAGTCAAAAATATAAGAGGCAGAATTTGAATCTACATTGCTGCTTGCCACATCTGAAATTCTTTTTATTAACTGAAGCTGTGACCAACAAGATGATCTCTAATGTTTCAATCAGCTCTATAATTTTGTTGTTGACTATGGATCTTTCCTTAAATAGTTTAGCCCACATCAATGCTACCTTTCTTTTGAATCTTAAAGTACTATTCAATTAAGCATTTAGTTATACATTGTCCTGTATTATTTTCTAAATTGTTTGCAAGTTTTATATATTGTCTTGCTTTTTCAACTAAGTTGTAAGCTTTCTGAAGAGAGGGATTAAGTATTCTGTTTCTCATTATCACTGGAAGTACATGGTTAGGCATATAGAAAATATTTAATAATTAATTGTTTTACAGACAGGGTAAAGAAACAAATGGATAGTAGGTGCTCAACAAGTTTTTGACCTATTTACTTTAAAGTGCTATTAGGACAATA
This sequence comes from Sarcophilus harrisii, assembly GCF_902635505.1. NCBI lineage: Eukaryota > Metazoa > Chordata > Mammalia > Dasyuromorphia > Dasyuridae > Sarcophilus > Sarcophilus harrisii. Next base: position 371,466,340 of record NC_045426.1, on the reverse strand, counting down.
TTAATGAACTATGCAAAAATTTTTTCCCTTTAAAAAAAATTCCTGTGATTCTTGGTGGTGAATTCTTAGTAAGGTATTCTATCTGTACCAATAGAAACCAGCAGATTCTCTATGACTTAAGATCTTAGAAAGCTGGCTAGAGGTACTGAAAAGCTTATGTAGGTTCTGGCAGCCAGTACATATCTGGGCAGAACTTTCAGATTCATAGACAAAGACAGTTCTTTAGCTACCATGAAAATTTACTTAAAATTTTAAAGGTCAATATACATATCAACTAGTGAACTAAGCAGTTAGGATAATAATAGTTGATATGTATATTGACCTTTAAAATAATAATAATAAATTATATTTTATATAATTATAATTATATAATTTATTATTATTTAATATATATTATTATTATATTATTATAATAATTATTATTATACATTATTTTTATTATATTTTATTATTTATATATATATAATTTAATATATATTTTTTATTTTATTTAATATATTTAATTATTTTAGAATTTATAATTATATATTTTTATTTTTTATTTTTTAATAAATTTTATAATTTATGATTAATTAATTTAATTTAATATAATATGATAATTATATATAAATTATATAATATTATATATTATTTTATATATATAAAATTATAAAATAAAAATAATAAACATATTATAAGTCAATACGTGGTTTCTGAAGATCAGAAATCAAAATTCATTTTGACCAAGATATGCAATATGAATATTAAAATAAAATTCATATAGATGGATACTGACATAGACACAGATGATATAATAGAGATGTAGAAGAAGCAGGTGTAGAAATATAATTATAGAGGTACATATGAAAAAGATAGAGATTGACAGAGATTTAGAGATAGATAACCATAAATTGACAGAGCCCCGTATATTAACTCTGAAGACACGCATCAGTCTTAGTTTCAACATTTACTGATTGTGTACCTTTGTGCAAACTATTAGAGCTTATTGACTCTGTTTCCTTATTTCCAAAATATGATGATAGCACTTACTTCCTGCAATTGTTGTGAAAGTTAAATTAGATAACACATCTAAAACACATAAAGTAGATATGTATATTGACCTTTAAAATAATAATAATAAATTATATTTTATATAATTATAATTATATAATTTATTATTATTTAATATATATTATATATTATTATAATAATTATTATTATACATTATTTTTATTATATTTTATTATTTATATATATATAATTTAATATATATTTTTATTTTATTTAATATATTTAATTATTTTAGAATTTATAATTATATATTTTTATTTTTTATTTTTTAATAAATTTTATAATTTATAATTAATTAATTTAATTTAATATAATATGATAATTATATATAAATTATATAATATTATATATTATTTTATATATATAAAATTATAAAATAAAAATAATAAACATATTATAAGTCAATACGTGGTTTCTGAAGATCAGAAATCAAAATTCATTTTGACCAAGATATGCAATATGAATATTAAAATAAAATTCATATAGATGGATACTGACATAGACACAGATGATATAATAGAGATGTAGAAGAAGCAGGTGTAGAAATATAATTATAGAGGTACATATGAAAAAGATAGAGATTGACAGAGATTTAGAGATAGATAACCATAAATTGACAGAGCCCCGTATATTAACTCTGAAGACACGCATCAGTCTTAGTTTCAACATTTACTGATTGTGTACCTTTGTGCAAACTATTAGAGCTTATTGACTCTGTTTCCTTATTTCCAAAATATGATGATAGCACTTACTTCCTGCAATTGTTGTGAAAGTTAAATTAGATAACACTTCTAAAACACATAAAGTACTCTCTGTGTAGGCACAATTATAATTTGTAAGGAGCAATAATTTCCTCAGCCTAGAACCTCAAAGGATCTTGAAGATTAATGCGTTTGAGTTAGTGGCCTAGAAATGACTGAGAAGGATTAATTATAGGTGTATAGAAATATGATTATTTAAGTGTGTCCTGCTGAAAATTATTAATGTTTAGCAGAAAAATTAGTGAATTAAAACTCTCTGAGTCCCCTGAGCATAAAGAGGTCTTACACTGTGTTTTAATTGAAGTGTGTGTACATACACACACCACACACACACACACAAACACACAGTGAGGTTTTTTTTAATCATCATACCCTTTAAATGGAAAACAGTCTTGTCTTCAATATTTCAATTTATATATTAATATTGAAATGTCATTAATTAAGATTGTTCTAGTTTTATTTTTAGTATATTTCAAAGATGTTTAACACTATAAAAGAAAAAAAAAGAATTTAGAAAACACAAAAATTATCATGGAAAGTTATAACCGATATAGAATTAAGAAGGGAGGGAAGAAATCTCAAAAACTTGTAAATTGTTATATGAAATAAATTATCTAAACAAAAGAACATTATATATATGCATATATACATATATATATATATATATATATATATTTACTCTCTGAAGATCAAATATTTTTCTGAAGAAAAAACAGGACATGGAAGATTGAGAAGAGAAAATACAAGCTTTTATAAACTATAATCTGAAGTGAGCCTCATTTTTATAGTCACACAATTGATATATATGTACAGAGAATGTAAGACTTCACATTACTTTTTTTCAAACATTAAAATCATAAAGATTTTTTGAAAAATGGAACAATGATCATTATGCAGAGGCTTAAGCTTTACAAAGTACTATAAATAGAGCATTTCACTTGACCCTCACCACAATCCTGGGAAGAAGGTGCTATTATCCTTTCTATTTTCCTGATGAAGAGATTGAGACAGACAATAGTCAAGTAATTTGTCCAGGATCAAATAGCTAATAAATGTTTGATACTGGATCTGAAGCCAGGTCTTTTTGATCCCAATTTTGGTATTCTATCCATTGTGTTACCTGTATCATGCTGATAATAGAGATCATCCCCTTCTACACAATGCCTTTTTTTGAGACCTCTCTATTATTCTCACTGACCAACTACCTGATGTTAATCTTCCATGTATGTATATTATGTTTATTAATTATATATATATATATGTATATATATATATATATATATTCACACACATATGTATATATTCCTCCAGTATTTCCTCCTCTAAGAGCATAAGCTCATTGAGACCAGGGTTTTTTTTTTTCCCTGTCTGTCTATTGTTTGTTTATATGTGTGCTTTTGTTTTTGTATTCCTAGTGCCTAGTTCAATGTCTGATACATAGAAAGGTGTGTTTAATAAAACCCCCTTGATTATTGTTTCAATGACCTTCTGATTAACTAAAAGCACAACAAAATAAAAATAAACACCTAAAAAGGAGATGTGTGCAAGCTAAAGGTATTTACTATCATCATAAAGGAAGAAGGCAATGGAGGGTAAAGAATAAGCAGTATTAGTATACTATTATCCCCATTTTATAGTTGAGGCAATGGAGACAAACAGAAGTTAAATTACTTGTCCAGCATCACAAGTGTTACGCCAAATTTGAATTTTTATCTTTCTGCTTCCAAGCCCTATCTCTTATTTTATAGATCCTGCAAGAGTCCAGGTGGATGGCTTCCCTATAAATGGTGAATTACTTTACAAATGCCCTTTTAATGACTAAATATGGTCTGACATTTTTAAAATTCCAAATATTTTAATTATTTGAAGTTTTGTCTGAATTAGCTGCACAAAAATCTACAAGGAGAAAAATACCTGTTGTTCAGATTATGAAAAGTAGTTGGAAAGATAGTCCATATTACCCATAGTCCAATCAGACATTCTACTGGCCAATGAACTTAGAAGAAGGAAGAGTTAGAAAAGTTTGTGCTGTATTGGGAAGTTTATGGTGCTTTTAATGATCCCAATATTTAATGACCCCATGAAGCTAAAATTAATTTTTAATGCCAATATCCCTCTTGGAATGTTTCAGACTACAAATCATATAAATCTACAATCCTATTGGACAAACTTTTGGTTCTATGGTTGTGATTTGAACTATGAATGATGAGATGAGATTCACTGTGAATTTATCCATAATTCAGTTGCCTTCCAACTCTAACCTTCAATATTTTTAAATATTGCTGTACAAACATCATGTTTGTGAATCCGAATGGTGTAAAAGCATGAGAAACATGGAAAACAGCCTGCTTCTCAGTTGTAACTCTCTTCTTCCCCAAGTAATACCATATTCTTGTCTTTAAATCCTTTCACAATATCTCATATTTTTGTAGTTTCACTGTTCAATTTTAGTAGTCACATGTTCATTTTTGTGTGACAATACAATTTATATTAAATGAGCATAAAAGATACTTTTTTTCTTCTATATTTTACTAATTGTATTCTCCCTAAGAAAGCTCATATAATTAAAAATGATTATAAATAAGTACATGGTGGATTTTTATTTTCTTTTTTAACAACTATAGATCAACTATTTATTTTTTGACTCCAAAATAAAGCATAAAGTATAAAGACTCATATAATCACTTTACTAAATATTTATACCACACTATAACTACACTATTTTACGCCTACTTACTACCTTTGTTTGATCATTGAACAGATATTTCATTTTCCTCTGGGATTTGTAGTCTCTGAGTTTCTCCTGCTTAAGCAAGAATAGCTCTTTAGTCTTTTAAGGTCCGAGGCAATATTGATAGTTGTAATCTACTCCTACTATAATCAATGTTATTGAGGGAGTCACATCGGTCATTAACAACAAATGTGGGACCAAGAAATTCTTTAAATCATGGGCTAACTGTTGAAGTTAGAAAGGCCTGTTGGTCAAGATCACTGTTTCATGCTCTGAACTAAAGAAAAAAAAAAAGTAAAAGAAGTGGTAAAGGATTTGAGATCAAGTCTCTAGTTCACTTAGACAATTTTTTTTTCATTTGTTCAAGTTGTAGCCACCATTTCTACTGTATGCAGTGGGGGAAGAGGAAGATGAATAAAACAAGAGCTGGCTCTATATCAAGAGAAATTGGTTTGAAAAAAATCATTTATTTATTTTAATCTCATACATACTTGTTTATCTACAACACATGGTCAATGAGACTGGTGACATGGGGCTTAACAAGGGCTTTAATCATTTTAATGATACCTAGTGCAAAGCAACACATTTAAGTATTTTGGGAATATCATGAAAGTTTCATGATATTTTGTATTTGTCTTTTCTACTTGCTGATTTTAAGTGATGAGGTTTATCTCAGATTTCTCACCTGTTATTTTAGATTTATATTGGAAAAAAAATAGAAGAGGTCCTTAAAGACCATTCAACAGGTCATCCCTAATAAAAAGAACTTCATTTAACCATAGGATAAAAAATGTATTGAATAAGTATACGGCAATACTAAACTTTGCCTCCAGCTGGAAATTAATCTGGTCTGAAAGTCACATCATGGAGACTAGGATAGTCTTGAGGCATGTGCTAAATCTTAAGGGGTCATATCCAATGCTAATACTCCTTTTAGTGGTTTTGAGTAATCAGAAAGCCATAATAATATGACCAGATAACAACAGGGAAGTATTTTAACAGAGAAAATTTGAATGCTGGCCCTTAGATAAATCAAATCTTGGAGGTAAAAAAAAAAATAAGCAGAAGGCTTTAAGCCTCAGATTGATTTCTTTGGCAGAAGCCATGGAGATAGTCTAGGTCTGATAGGTAATTAAAACCAGGATCTGGGCAGGATGATAGACACAGACAGAATGAAGGTGAAAAGATGAAATAATGGTCAATATTAGTGAAAGTTGGATAGTCTCAAAATGGCATTAAAGAACATAGAATATTTATGCTCCTTCTCATGACCTAATGATATCAGTGAGGTGGTACACTGTGTAGAACGTAGGACTTAGAAACCAGAATATTTGAATTTGAATTATGCTTCAGATACTTACTAGCGAGTCACCCTAGACAAGAGTTAACGTCCCTTAAACTCAGTTTCTTCCTCTATAAAATTGGGAATAACAATAATGCCACTAAATTCAAATTGTTATTGTGCAGATGAAATGGCAACATATAAAAACATTTTGCAAAGCCACTTCAATTAGGAATATGAACAAATTGTGAGGCCCAAGAGAAAAATGGAAACAGTTAACAGTGACTATTTTGGTTAATAGAGTATTGTGATTGTTAAAAGGATCATAGATCCTTTCAGATCCTTCTCTCAGTTTTGTGATTTCTTTCATTTCTTGCTTATAATTCCTTGTATCAGTGAAAACACATTCTTTGCCTATCAAGAGCAAAGTACCCAACCCACCAATTCTGGGATGTACAAAGATGAAACCTTGAGAATTAGAAAAAAAATTACTATAGCACATAATACAGAGACAAATCCTTATAATATAAAATAGCACAGGTGCATAGGAAAAAAAGAAAATATAAGAGAAGGAAATAGAAATCTTGTCAACTCACATTTTGGAGACTGGAGTCTGGATAGTTTCAAAGATTTGGATGTAGATTTTAAGGTAGAATCTGACAAGTTTCCTTGAAAGAATTATAAGTAAAGGTTTTGTTATTGTTTGTCTTTTGTCCATATATGTGATTTTATTGAAGATGGAAGATCTTAGGATGGAATTTTTTCATAAATATAGAGTAGTGAGGATTCTGATAATTTAGTTTTAGGTTTGTCTTGGAATTGGCATTAAATTAAGTAGGGTCACAAGTCAATATGTGTCAAAGCAGATCTTGAATTCAAATTATCAATTAACAATGTTAGTCTTCCATCTATGCTATCTTTTATGAGGGGTCTTGGGAGAAAAATATTGTGTGGAGAGAATGCTGGACTAGGTTTCAAATGTAGATTTATATTGTGACTGTAACACAACTCTATGCTTTTTTGTCAAATCCCAACATGAGTATTAATTTCTCCACTTGTAAAAAAAAATCTGGAATGAAGTAGATGAACTTGAAGTATGGTCCACTTTTAAATCTATGATCCTATGAACTTCTGTCTAGGGAGATAAATGAAGGGATAATAAAATAGGTTTTAATTTTACTGAACCTTGACAAATGAGCACTATTAATTCAAGAGTATGTGGGATAGAAAAATAATTGTTAATCATCATAATAAGAACAATTGAAATATATGTGGACATAGGACTAATACATTTATACATGTAAATGTGCACATGTGAATATGTATTTATATACAAGATTTTTTCAATATAATATATACATTTTTATAAATAGACATATAGAACCATGCATGAATACATACAAGCATATTTAAGTTTATGGTGTTCTTTACTATACATTACCCAGCAAATTATATTATTGTTCTTTTTTTTTTTTTTTTTTAATTGTGTCTGACTGTACAAAACCTCTTTTGGTGTCTTCTTGACAAAAATACTAGACTGTTTTACTATATCCTCCAGTTCATTTTATAGAAAAGGAAAGTTAAGCAAGCAAGATTAAGTGACTTGCATAGTCACACAGTAAGTATCTGAGTCCAGATTTGAACTACGGACTTCCTAAGTTCAGGACCAAGATTTAGTTACTGTGCCATTTAATTTCCCTGAAGATGTGAAGTGAATTGTTTATGATCACAAATAAATATCAAATTTAGGATCTGGATCAAGGTCTTCTCCTCCAAGTATTGTCCTTATTATCATACTTTGCTGAGTTCTAGCAATGAGAGATTTCCAATGTGTTCTGGTAATAATACATGTACAGAAGAGAAAATAATGAAGTATTAAATGTAAAAATAATGCATTATTAAATTATAAAATATAGACAATGAAATACTGAGACTTTAAGAACTTGTTAGTAGCTAGGAAAAGCAGGCATTGAGTGGAAAAGGAGATTGGGTATGGGAGATATTATTGAAGGAAAGCATAATGAGGTCAATCTTAATGGAGCAGAGGGAACCTAATCATTGTTTCATCAATGTTGAGCACAATTCAATTGAAAGAGAAGAGGGAAAGGAAGATATTCCCAAATCTAGGGGAACAATATAAAGAAGACAAAGATATAGTATTAAGTATTTTAGGTAGGTAGGGTAGCAGTCAGCTTAATGAATGCATGGAGTTCGGATGAGGTAATAGTGATAGACTCATTTTATAAAAAAGATCTTTCCCTATTGCAACTGGTTGCAGGATAATTCAGCATATAACCCTACTCATACACCAGTGTGAACCTATTCTTAATTAGAGTGCCTTAATTATAGCAAAACTAGGCATAGAACAGACTGGTTAGACATAGTATACTTTTATAGCTGACAAAGAATTTCTGTTTTCTCACCTTCCCTATAGGTGCCAGTGACTAATTGGATCTTTGACTGTAGGGGATTTCCTCAATCCATTTCTTATTTAAACTATTAGCTTTGCAGAATGACAAAAGGAAAGGAAATCCCTGGAATTTCCTGACTTGTGGTCCTTGTGGAAAGGAAAAATAATGACTCATTCTTGTTATTTGAAATGAATTGCACACAATTGGTAGATGTAATACTAATTTTATGTCATTTCAGAGGTACATTATAATATGTGAGCATCTCAGAACCATCAGAAGATATGGTCATGGAAGGTGTTGGGATGTGTCAGGAATAATGTAACTTCTTTTTGGAGGGGAAGAAAAATAGTTAGGCTTGGGGTACATACAGGGAGGGCACTAGTCATATTGCCAAGTAAGATGGAAATTTCAAATAATATCTCAGAATAAACTTCTGGATTAGTGAAAAAGGTACATTGAATTAGTTTTGTAGGGAATTGTTTTCTTAATCACACTAAAAGGAACATCAGATAAAATATGTTATATTTTATAATTCCCCATAATTGGTATAAATTTATTTAACTTTTATTATTTTTCTTAATGGATAGCACACATCTTTGAAAACCCACTTCTGCCTTAAGTCTGGGAAAATAATTAAATGCTGTTTCATAGGAAATCATAGGAAATAACGATTATTGTCCTTAAATGTCAATGGTTGAGTTTTTCATAACTTTTTTTTTTTTATTTAATAGCCTTTTATTTACAGGATATATACATGGGTAACTTTACAGGATTAACAATTGCCAAACCTCTTGTTCCAATTTTTCACCTCTTATCCCCCCCCACCCCCTCCCCTAGATGGCAGGATGACCAGTAGATGTTAAATATATTAAAATATAACTTAGATACACAATAAGTATACATGACCAAAACATTATTTTGCTGTACAAAAAGAATCAGACTCTGAATTATTGTACAATTAGCTTGTGAAGGAAATCAAAAATGCATGTGTGCATAAATATAGGGATTGGGAATTCAATGTAATGGATTTTAGTCATCTCCCAGAGTTCTTTTTCTGGGCATAGTTAGTTCAGTTCATTACTGCTCCATTAGAAATGATTTGGTTGATCTCGTTGCTGAGTTCCTGATCCATCAGAACTGGTCATCATCTAGTATTGTTGTTGAAGTATATAATGATCTCCTGGTCCTGCTCATTTCACTCAGCATCAGTTCGTGTAAGTCTCTCCAGGCCTTTCTGAAATCATCCTGTTGGTCATTTCTTACAGAACAGTAATATTCCATAATTTTCATATACCACAATTTATTCAGTTTTTCATAACTTTTAATAAATGTTCTACTATTTGTATTTTCAATATTTTAAGATATTCAAGAATTCAAATGTAATATTTCTAATATATTAAACATATAAATAAACATATAAACATATAAATAAGAATACCATCGTCTGGGAAAATGGATAAGATGACAAGTAGAATTTGGATGCTTCTGAGACACAAGGTAATCTGATTGTATTTTATCAGAGTTGAAGAAAGATATAGCAGTATTGTAGCAGCTGTCATGGTCAGTCAGTTTAATAAGCAGTGAAGCCTAATGGAAGATTGTAAGGTGATCTAACAGTTTTAAGATGGAATAGATGAAAGGAAACTTAGAAGGTTGATAGAAAAGATCTGTTGTGGAACACAGTACAGCACAGATGGTACCAGCACAGGCCCAATCCAAACAAATTAGGGAGAGTCCTTGATAGCCATAGAATCACAGTAATAGGAGCTACATCTGGAGTTTTCAGCACATAGATGGTAAGGAGGTCCAACAACTAGTGAAAAAAAAAAGATTTCCTAATATTGACACAGTACTCTGTTGCTTTGTTCTTACTCAGATTCATATCACAATCCTGAGTGGCAGTCCCAGGGTAAGGATGAGCACTAGCACATCAAAGTTTGTGACCGTAGTGGACCAGATAACCTTATAGTTCTATAAAAGGAAAAAAAATGCTTGTGATCACTCACAGACCAGAACACAGGCAAGGAAAGAAGTAGATACCTTGGAAAAATTATAAAGTTAGAAGTCGCTATATGTATTTCCGAAAAAAACTGCACAAAACTCCTGAAGCATGGGACAGTACACCCTTAACTCTGCATAAACCTAAAATTACAAACAGTTAAAAGTCAAGTAATATGCTGGTTTTTTTTAGAGCAAACAACAGAAGAAAATATTCTGATTATAAAAAGTTACTGTGAAGACAAGAAAGATCAAAACACACCCCCAGAAGAGGATAACAAAATCAAAGTTTATATAAATCTCCAAGAAAAATAGAAATTGATCTCAGGCCATGGAAGAGCTCAAAAAGAATGTTGACAACCATGTAAAAGAGTTAGAGAAAAAATTTGGAAGAGAGACAAGAGTGATGGAAGAAAAATCATAAAAAGTCAACAGTTTGGTAAAAGACGAACAAAAAACTGAAGAAAATAACATCTTAAAAAAACAGAATGGAAAATGAATAACAAAAACAAACAAACAAAAAACTAATGAAGAGAAGAATGTTTTAAAAATCAGAACTGACCAAATGGAAAAAAAGAAGTATAAATACTCACAGTAGAAAACAATTCTTCAAAAAATTAGAATTGACTAAATGGAAGCTAATGACTTTATAAGAAATCAAGAAACCATCAAACAAATCCTAAAGAATAAAAAAAGGAAATGTGAAATATCTCATTGTAAAAACAATTAACCTGAAAAATAAATCTGGGACAGATAATTTAAAAATAATGCTTGCAATATGTTAAAGTCATAATCTGAAAGAGAACCTACACATCATCTCTCAAGGAATTATCAAGGAAAACTGCCCTGATATTCTGAAATCAGTAAATAAAATAAAAATTGAAATAATTCACCAATTGCCTCCTGAAAGAAATATCAAAGTGAAAACTCCCAGGAATATTATAGCCAAATTCCAGAGCTCTCAGGTCAAGGAGAAAATTTGCAAACATCCAGAAAGAAATAATTGAAGTATCATGTGGTCTCAGGATAACACAAGATTTAACATCTTCACCATTAAAGAATTTGAGGGCTTAGAATATGGTATTCTGGGGGGCAAATGAGATATGATTACAACCAAGAATTACCCACCCAGAAAAACTAAGTATTAATCCTTCAGGAGAAAAAAATCAACATTCAGTGAAATCTATGACTTGTGAGCATTCTTGATGAAAATACCAGAGCTAAATAAAAAAATTGACTTCAAATGCAAGACTTAAGAGAAGCATAAAAAGCTAAATGGGAATAAAAAAATCTTAAGGGATTTAATAATTTTTAAATATTTACATTCCTACATGGGGACACTCATGATTCATAAGAAAAAAAAATATATATATATAGAGAGAGAGAGGGAGAGAGAGAAAAAGAGAGAGAGAGAGAGAGAGACAGACAGACAGACAAAGGGCATAGGTGTGAGCTGAATATGAAGAGATAATATCTCAAAAAATAAAGTAAAGGTATGAGAAAGGAATATACTAGGAGAAAGGAAAAGACAGAGGATGAATGAGATGAATTATCTCACATAAAAGAGGCAAGAAAAAAGCTTTTATAGTGGGGGCAGAAGGAGAGGTAAAGGAGGATAAATGAATCTTACTCTCATCAGAATTAGCTCAGAGAGGGAATAGCATACACTCTTATTTGGGTATGGAAATCTTTCTTGTCTTAAGGGAAAGTAGGAAAGTAAAGAGATATGAAAAGGGGGGTTGTTGATAGAAGGGAGCAAAGACTGAGTAAGGGGAGAGTTGGATATAAAACAATTTTGTGAAGGAACTGGGTGAAACAAGAGAAACAATGTAATAAATTGGTAAAATAGGATGGATGGAAATACAGTTTTAAAAAAAAGTAACTGGGGTGGGGGGCAGCTATGTGGTACAATGGATAAAGCACCAGCCCTGAAGTCAGTATGAACTGAGCTCAAATCTGGTCTGAGACACTTAACACTTCCTTCTGTGACCCTGGGCAAGTAACTTAACTCTAATTGCCTCATCAAAAAAAAAAAAAAAAAAAAAAAAAAAAAAAAAAAAAAAAAGTAAGTGAAAAAAATTGAAGTAAGTTTCTCTTTTAAAGGTCTAATTTCTCCAATTTAAAGAGAACTGAGTCATATTTGTTAAAAAAAAAAGCTATTTCCAAATTGATAAATTATCAAGATCAAAGTTTTCAGAAGTAATCTTAACTATCTATAGAAACATGAAAAAATATTCCAATTCAATATTGATTGGAGAAATGAAAATTAAAATAATTCTGAGGTATTATCTCATACTTATTGGAATGACTAATGAGGCAGAAAAGGAATAAAAGACTAATAGTGGAGGGAATATGAAGAACATGAGAAACCAACAATTTATTGCCTTGTTAGTGGAGTACTGAACTTAATTCCACCCATTCTGCAGCTATTTGGAACTATGAATAAAGTTCTCTAAAACCAAGCATACACTTTAACTTAGCAGTACTACTACTAGAACTGTATCCCAAAAGAAATAAAAAAAGCAAAATGGAAAAGAATACACACACAAACAAATACACAAATAGGTCTTTGTACAAAGGATACAAAGAATTGAACATTGAAGAGATATGCATTAATTGAGAATGATTGAACAAATTAAGATATGTGATTATTATGGAATGCTATTGTGCTATAAGAAATAATGAGCAAGATTGTCTCAGAGAAACCCTCTATGACTTCCCATGAACAGATGCAAGGTGAAATGTACTGTGTACAAAGTAACAAAGCAATATTGTGAAATGATCAGCTATGAATGTCATAACTATTTTCAGTAATATAATGATCCAAGACAATTCTGAAAGATGAATGACATCCATATCCGGGGAAGAAACTTATGGTAACTGAGTATAGATTGAAGCATATTATTACTTTTTTGAACTTTATCTTTAATTTTTTTCCTGGTCTATGTTTTCTTTTTATAGCACGAATATTATAGAAATGTTTTGCATAACTACATCTATAATACATATTGAATTGCTTGCCTTTTCAATTAGGGAGGGGAAAACAGGGAGATAATTTGAAATTCAAGTTTTTAAAATGAATATTAAAATTGTTTTTATATGTAATGGGGGAGATTCTAAGTAAATACTGGGGGAAATTAACTATCTCATTCTCTTTCAGCCATATCATTGAAGAATATTAGTACTTAAACAACAAACTCTTGTTTTTGAAAGAAATTTGAAGTTGTTAAAGGTGTTTTATAATGTTCTGAGGGCAAATTGTCTCATTCTCCTCTTTCTATTTAATCCTGGGCACAAATTTTGTCCATTATTAGTGTCTATATCAGATATTTATGTTGATGAATAAAGTTTCTTGGTTGTTAAGTCAACTATATGTCATGATTCAGGTAAAAAGCATTCTTCCTTTATTTTTATTTTCCTGTGGAGATAATCAAGGCAAATTTGTTGAAATTATTTTTTTAGGTAATTCCAGAAGAATCCTTGATTCAGTGAAAGCCTACAATGACATTCATAACTAGGAGTATCTTGAGGATCTCACCATCTATGGGGAAACTCTTGAATTGCATAATGGTTTCTTGTATCACAGTGACAAATATGTTTGATGGGTATATGTTTCTTTGAATAAGATTTTGCCCAGTTATTTATGACTATGAATTCAATAGATTAAATTGCCATTTTAATAATAGTTTCTAAGGAAATTTGAAAGATTTTGATATATGGATAGGAAATAATTGGTCAGAAAAAACTTTTAGACTACTTTGCTCTACCTAATCAAAGTTTTCTAAAAGTCAATAAGCGATTCTCTATATTCTCCAGTCTCTATATTCTCTATATTCTACCAGTGTTATGGTAAAAAGTACTTGCCAAACCTTGAAGTTCCCTCTCAATGATCTCATTCAACATGTCCTCAATGACATTCATAAAAATTAATATAGCTATGAAAATAGGTATATGTTTAAGCAGTTTATGGTCTGTAGCCTTTTTTAGTATTAATGAGATTTTTTTCATGTCCTTGGTACCTCCATTTCTTCAGTTATTTTGTGAATAAATATCTCAGTGTCCTCACAATTACTCTGACTCCTGCATGAATATTCCATATGGATCATTTTGTTTAGGCATTCTTTAGTTTTATGCAATTACTCTTCTTATGTTTATCTTCATTAATGTTATTTATCTATCCCCTATAAGAACTTTTGGGACTATAGGGGTTATATGTGATTCTATTGTCCTTGATGAAGAAAGAAAAGTTTAATACAAAAATCTTTGAAGAGCTTGCTTAATTTAGTTGTACTTATTATCCCTTTTTATTTTCATTTTTACACGTTTTCAGGATGACTTGGCTTAGCTGGATTTTAAGGCTTTTTATAAATTGGTTAAATGCTTCTCTGCTTCTCCTTTTTGAGGACATTGCTTATATACTTTCATTTTCCTCCATAAGTTTTAAAAATAAGATTATATTCTGACCTAATGTTGCCTTTGGCATCCATCTCTTCAAACTTGAAAAAAAATATGCCAAGTGTTTGTTAGCAAGGTACATTTTAGACTCTTTTGGTCATCTTGTATAGCAATTGATTTATATCAAAGACATTAGTTACCTTCTAATAGCCATGACTCCATTTTCATTATGAATAGTTTGAATGTGTCAGGATTGTATTGTTTCAATTTTGTGCCATATCTTCCCCCCCCTCATTATCATTTCTTCTAGCTTTATGACAATTTTGATCAGTTCTTTGTGTACTATCAGATTATTGACTTAGCAGGACCAAAATCAAAATTAAATCAATGTTTTCAAATAAATGATTATGATGAAGCAACTCATATATTTTAAAATTAACTTGCCTAATATTTTTTCAGGCCTAATATATGAATATACTGTAAAGTTCAAATATACCTGGGGACATGAAAAATAGTTATCTAGTGTAATTTTGAAGTTGGCAGCCTAAAGGCCAACCTGTCTTTGATTTCTAGTTCTAATTAGCCATATGGTCATGGATATTTTATTTAAGCATTACAGGCCTTAGTTTTTAAAAATCTAACATGAGAGCTTTGTAATAGGTAAATTACCTTATAAACACTAATCTCACATCAACTGCTATCTGGTAAATAAACTTGCTTGGCTTAATGTCCCATAACCACCTCAAACTCGACAGAGACAAAATGGAAATCATTTTTTATTTCTAAACTCCCCCTTATCTTCCTATTTTCCTATTTTTGTCAAAGTCGCCAACATTTTTCTGTTTTCTAATTTGATTTTTGGAGGACACACTAAATTCTTTGTCTTAATGCCCATTTTAATAAGGTTAAGATTACTACTTATTAATTCTGAATTTCATAACATTTTTGATTCTCTTCTCTTTCTCTAGTCATATATCTAGCAACCCTTATTTCAGGCTTTCACTATTTTTCATCAGATTTATTGCAATACTTTTTAAAAATTGATCTCTATGTCTCCAGTTTCTTTTCTTTCTTACATATACTTCACATTAACTACTATTTTGGTATTTCTAAAGTTAAAATCTGATCACATCACTCTCCTGAAACAGAAGACTTAATAACTCTCAGTTTAGGAAAAATATAATTTAATCCATTTCTCATTTAAGTTCTTTGAAAATATACTTTCAGTTCACAATTCTAAACTGATTTCATATTAATTTCATCACATTTTCCTTTCCTATCTGACAGTTCTCTTAGCTTCCCTGTATAAAAGATTCTATTTCCAATTTCTAATGTATAGACTAACTCATCGATTTGTCATTTCTAGCTTTCTTGCAAACATTTCTTAAAAGATCTGCCCTCCACATTGTTAATACTGTCTCTGCAAATAATAACACAATAAAGTATGCTTTTATATTGCATACAATCCAAAAGACATATAGTTTACTTTGTCTTTCTAGACTTTGCAAAAACCTGGTGATAACTTGAAAGAGGAAAACAATGTAATGATTTGTTAAACAAAATTTTAAAGGGATAATATATGTAACAATTTAAAATAACAAAATGAATTTAGATGGAAACATTTTTAAAACATCCAGGAATTTATTTTTAAAATGTTAAAATGAAGGGGAATATCTTTCAAATGTCAAATCATATCTCAAAGCAGTAATCATCAAAATTATTTCATATTAATTAAAAATGCAGGCAAAAGTATTTTTTACTTAATATTTTCTCTATTTACATTCAAAACAACTATTTATATTTGTTTTTTTTTAATTTTTGAATTCTAGATTCTACCTTTTATACCCACCCACAATTATGAAACCACATGTGAATTTATACAAAACATTTCCATAAAAGTCAAGTTGTGAAAGAAAAATAGATCTCCCACCTTAATGAAAATTAAAAAAAAAAAAAACTCAAGAAAAATTTAAGTTTAAAAAAGAGAAAGAGAGAGAAAAAAAGAATACTTCAATCTGCATTTGGACACAATCAGTTCCTTCTCTAGGTAAGAATAGGATTTATCATCATAAGTCTTTTGGAGTAGTTGTGGATGATTGTACTACTGAGAATAGTAAAGTCATTTACATCTTCTCATCCCAGAGAGTTCATGGTGGACTTTCTAGGTCTTTTTCTTTTTTTTTTTTTTTTTTGAGAACCTCCTGCTCATCATTTATTATACAACATCAATATTCCATTGCAAACATATGTCATAGTTTATTGAGTCATTCCTCAATTGATGGCCATCCTCTCAATTTCCATTTTTTCCCCTGAGAGGAAAATTGCTATGAATAATTTTTGTACACATAGGTCATTTTCCTTTTGTGAAAAAATCTTTTGGTATTTATGCCTAATAATGGTGGTGTTAGGTCAAACAATATACATGAATTTATAGCCCTTTGAGAAAAGATCATATCTTTTGATCATTTATCATGTGGGGCATGGCTCTTATTTTTTATAAATTTGACTCAGTTCCCTCTATGACAAATAAGGCCTTATCAGAGAAACTTGCTTTGAAATTCTTTTTACACTTACTAATACTAATTATATTCCCTCCATTTATTTTCTCTTTCCTTTCTCCTTGTCCCTCCTCAAAAGTGTTTTGGTACTGATCGCTTGTTTCCCCAATATACCCCCCCTTTTTTTAATCACCCTCCCCTTCTCATATCCTATTTCCCTCCTATTTTCCAGTAGGGTTAAAGATAGATTTCTATACCTGTATTGAGTATGCATATTATTTCCTCTTTGAGCCAAGTCTGATGAGATTAAGCTTCACTCACTTACACTCTCCTCCCTTCTCTTCTGTAAATTTCATTATTAATATATATATATATATATATATATATATATATATGGGGCACCTAGGTGGCACAGTGGATAAAGCACCAGCCCGGAAGTCATGGACGACCTGAGTTCAAATCTGGCTTCAGACACTTAACACTTCCTAGTAGTGTGACTGTGGGAAAGTCACTTAACCCCAATTGCTCCAGCAAACAGAAACCCCCCAAAAAGGAAAAAAAAAGATATTATCCTTTCATATTCAACTCTTTTGTATGCCCTCTGTCTATACATTCTGCTTTTAACTGACATAATAATGAAAAATTTCTAATGAGTTACATGTATAATCCTTCGATATAGTAATGCGAACAGATAAAACTTATTAAGTCTTTTATTATATCTCTTTCCTGATTACCCCCTTATGAATCCTGCATTTGAAAATCAAATCTTCCATTTAGCTCTGGTCTTTTCATCACAAAAGTTTGAAAATCCTCTATTTTGTTGAATTACCACCTTTTTATCTGAAGAATTATGCTCAGTTTTTCTGGGTGATGCTTGATTGTAATCCTAGCTCAACTGATCTCTGAAATATCATATTAGAAGCCCTGAAATCCTTTAATGTGGAAGCTGGTAAATCTTTGTTATACTGCCTGTGGCTTCACTCTACTTGAACTGTTTCTTTCTGAATGCTTGCAATATTTTCTCTTTGACCTGGATGTTCTGGAATTTGGCTGTAATATTCTGGAAATTTTCATTTTGGGATCTCTTTCAGGAGCTGATAGAGGGATTCTTCCAATTTCAAACTTATCTTCTGATTCTAAAATATCTGAACAATTTTCTTTGATAATTTCTTGAAAGATGATGTCCAGGCTCTTTTTTTTAATCATGAATTTCAGGTAGACTAATGATTTTTAAATTATTTCATCTAGATCTACTTTTCATGTCAGTTGTTTTTCCAATGAAATATTTCACATTTTCCCCTATATTTTTCAGTTTTGCTTTCTTGAACCTTGATTTTTTTCATAAAGTCAATAGATTCCATTTGCTCAACTCCTTTTTATAATTAAATTAGGGCATTTTTTTATAATTAAGAAATAAAATAAAGCATTATTTTCCTCAGTGAGCTTTCCCAAATGACTGATTTTGCTTTTTGAAACATTCTTTTCCACATTAACCACTGGCTCAAATAAATCAAGGAGATTTCTCAAGGTAAAAGCAAAAAAGGAATTTTGTTATGATCTAGCAAGTAAGGGCATCTCTCTTCCAACAAGCAGCTAGAAAAGGAGAGGCAAAGTACAGTAAGCAGGGAATGATTATAAACGTGTCTGGGGTAATACTCCCTATAGGCTAGACCTTTGCCCTGGTTAGTCAGGACAAATGACCTCACATTTTAAGTCATAAGTGAGGATAACCTTCCTCCACATTAATGGGCAAAAGACCTATTTTGGCTCTAAGAGAGAATAGTTTAATCATTCAGTTGGGTGTGCAAATTTATCTAATCCTATAGAGAAGTAGGAGGAGAAAAAGGAAAAGAAAAGGGATAGAAAGGGGAAAGGGTTAATAGAAGGTAAGGTAATGGGTATAGGTTAAATATTGCTATGGAGGGAGGGTGATATGAGATTAGGTAGTGATGGGTGTGAATGAAATGAACTGTGAAAGCTGTCTTACAAGATAGAGACAGTGTTCTAAAAATTGAGTGAAGGTTGGCTGTGCCTCAGGTCCAAGTTTCTTTCTCCAGAAATCACATGGTTTACAAAGAATGGGATTATATAGCCCTTTTCTTTGTGAGAGTTTAGTCTCACTTTGGCATTAAAACTCCCATATAAGATAATTTGTTAATTTTAATGTAGAGGAAGATAATCCTCATTTATGACTTAGAATGTGAGGTCATTTGTCATGACTAACCAGGGCAAAGGTTCAGCCTATAGGGAGTATTACCCCAGACCCGTTTATAAGCATTCCCTGCTTACTGTACCTTGCCTCTCCTTTTCTAACTGCTTGTTGAAAGGGAGATTCCCTTTCTTGCTAGATCATAACAAAATTCCTTTTTTGTTTTTACCTTGAGAAATCTCCTTGATTTATTTGAGCCAGTGGTCTTTGTCTCACACAGTTTATGGGGGCTTGTCTGGGATCATGGTGAGTGACAGTGACCTGATGAGTGGATGGGGTTGCAAACATTAGTGGCATGGTTCCCTGCCTTGTTTTAGGCAACCTGTGAATGTCTGGGACCTTTCCCTGATCTTCTATGTAAAGTGACCTCAAGGGGAGAGACTGGCAGCAATAGGAAAGTCAGACATTCTGTGGGCAAAGATTGACTAGTCATATGAGGATAGCAGTCAGGCATCTTTGGGTGCACAGGACCTAAAATGGTAAGCCTAGACCTTGGAATCTGTAGGCACTAGGTTCCTGGAGAGACAGGACAGTTTGGATTATTGAGAGTTGGTGATGACCCTGCCAAATTGGTGTAAGAGACTGGGATTTAATCATACTTAATCCTGAAAATTTCATCAAATATTCAAAATGGGTGAGGCTCAATTTAAGCCTTTACCTGCAGAAAATAGAGATAACAGTATATAGTGCTTTGGGAAACAGATTAAGCAGTTTGAGAAGAAGAAGATGATCAAATATTGTTTCTCTATATGGGCAGGACCTCCCCAGGGCTAATTAAGTATGTTCAACTTAAATCTGTATGTAAAATTAATTTCTGTGTGTCTGTGTGATTTCTGTGTGTATGTCTGTTTTGCATTCTGTGTTCTGTGTTAAAAATCAGTAACCTTGTGAGAGAGAAGAATTTAGATTCTGTATTACTGATTTGGAAAAGATCAGGTTTAATTGTTGGAATTGCTGGAATTCAGAATAGTAATTTTTTCAGAGTGCCTCAAGATAAGATCTTTAACTGAAGTAACTCTAGATGGGTGAGTATATTGGTTTTTGATCTTGGTGAGGTAATTTAGAAACTAATTTTGGGCTTCTTAGCCCAAGGGAAGAGAATCTTTTTCTCTTTCTCTCTCTCTCTCAATCTGGTTGACTGCAGCAGCTTTGCAGAAGAGGGGGAGAGAAGAGGAAAATATATTTAATACAGTAAAGATGGTAAAAGCAAATAGAAGAAAGGAGACATGTATATAGAAAGGTTAGTGAGAAAGTTTAGTTATGTAGAAATGAGAAGAGCATAGACTGAAAAGGTTTAGAGAGTTTGGGAACTTATGGGGAAATAGAAAAGCAGTGTGCTCCAACTTTAAAAACTACCATAAGCAAGGGACCTGTGTGGTGTTCTTTTTCCAAAACACAGCCAGGTGATAAAAGTTCAGATCTTTAATTGTGTCCTTCAATATAGCCTGGTTAGCTCAGAGGCCTATCTCTCCGCTTGGTTCTAAGAGCTCTGCCCAAATGTCTCCAAATCCAAAGATTTGTCCTTCCGACTCCAGCCAGCACCAAGGTGGAAGATGCTATGAATCTCTCTTGTCTCAAAGATAGGGCTTTTAGGCTTCCTCCCAGAGTACTCCTCTCCGACCTCTGGGAATGTTCCCAAGTAACTCTCTCGAGTGACTCACTGGAGCTGTATTTATGCTACTTCTCCGAGAGTGGGATTGTGGGATATCTCCCAGCATGCTCTCTAGTCCTAAGAACTTCAAGGGAGGTGTGAATTCCGATATCTCTTTCTAAACTCTGAAATCTCCCAAACATGTGAACTCCAATGAGTACTTAAATATTTCTTGCTTCTATGAGCTCTCTAAAGGTGTGAACACAAGCATAGTTTCTATCAGTTGTACTTAGTACCTTGTTTCAAGTTCTGGCCCAAAATATCTCCTTCTAAGATCAAATCAATCATATTGAACCATGCTAAATTAGATAATTATTGTCTCTATCAACTCTAATGGCTTAACACTTTGTAAAGATTCCAACAGACTTATAACTTTGTTATCAGAACTCAGGCTTGTGGAATCCTGTCAGGAAGAATCTCAAGGTAAAACTCATATGGAGCAGGAATGGGTTCTTAACTTTTTTCTGACTTACAAAAAAAAGAGGTTTGTGGGAATCAGGAAAACAACTAAAAGATAATTCTGCTTACATGGAACAAATAGATAGAATTTAGGGAATCTTGCAAACTAAAATACTGGTTAATTTTAAATTGGTATGTGAGTGAAAATTGGAAACTTAATTAGTTGTGATACACATTGGGTCTATTCTACCTAAATTGATTAATAATGGACTCCTTCTGAGACTGTAGAATCTAGAATGTTATTGGAATATAAACTTCTAAAAAAATGAAAAATGACATTTCTTTGGACCCATAACTGGCCAATTTGAATATGCAGAAATAGTTAAGTAGCAGAAATGTTAAAAAATATTTTAGAAGAATCTGGGTGTTTGAGAATAAGTTTTAAGTTGCTTGGCACTATCAGCTAAATTGAGTTGGTCTATTGTGTTTTTAAGTAGGCCTAATTTACATGATTAAAAGCCTTCCAGGGAAACTGTTGAAGGAAAAAACAATGCAAAACAAAAAAGTGCTCTCTCTGGGTTTTTCCAAGCTTTTCAGGTTTGTGGAATCTATCTTGACTAGGGAGTGTCCTTGACTGACCTGAATTCTTCTGGACTTTGTGCTGGTGCCTCAACATCTTTGATAAGGGCCTTTCCCCACATTTCTGGCACAGAGGACCACTGGACCACAGACCTGTAGCCAAACACCTGGGTCTAAATTTCTCTGATCCTCTTTCCCCAGGGTCTTAAAGTCTGCCAATTTCTTAAAGCCCAGTGGTCAGACTTGAAAGGGAAGTTTTCTGTCACCTTAAATTTTGGGGCTCTGTATGTTTAAATTGCAATTCTGAATGGGATAATTACTATTAACAAGGATGTGCTAAAATTGTGAACTTGTTTATTCTGATACAAGATTTTAGAAATGTGTGTACTGATATTGAAGTATTATTATTAGACATTTAAATCTATATTTGATTTGATTTTAAGTTAAAATTTTTAGTTCTTTAGTAATTTACCTAAAGAGATCACATATTTGTATCTCCTAATTAGATGAAATACATTTAAGCTTCCATGTTGCTTGCTAAATTGTATATTTGGTAATTTATTAAAAAAAATTGCATGAGTTATGCTTTAATATTTTGTCAACCCTGCTAAATGTGTGGTAAAAATTTTGTGAAATTTGGCACAAAACTATTTAGAATACTAATCTTAAGGTTTGTCTTCCTTTTCCCCTTAAACAAGAAGTAAAAACAAGAAAATTTGGCACGTGAGGATATGTATAATTACAGAACAAATTGTATCTGAAAGGTGTATAACATGTCTAAAGATAAATAAGACTCTATTGAGGAGGTGTTCCTCTTTAGGAAGAGATCCTGGCTCCAAAATATTTAGGTTAGGCTTTAATGAAATGACACCACTGTGGAAACTGTGAGATATAGGGGTTTCCACTGAACTCTGCTGCTTTAAGAGGGGTTAGTGGAATAATATTGGAACAAATTGTACCTAAGTATCAATTGGTAGAGATTATTGATTCTGATAAAGGAACATATTTTACATCTAAGGTTTTATAAGAAATAATGGGGAGGGATTGCAAACTGAATGGCGATTCCATATACATGAGCATCTAGCCGCATCTGGAAAAATGGAAAGAATTAATCAGATTCTTGAGAAACTGAATACTAAATTGATGTTAGAAATTAAATTTCCTTGGAACAAATGTTTTCCTATTGCTTTGTTTAAGAATTAGAACTGTTCCCAGATATGACCTGGGACTTTCCCCATATGAGAATGATTTATTTTATTTGAGAGGAAAAAGGAAAAGACTCTCTTTTGAAACAAAGGATAAGTTTTTAAGGAATTATTTACTGGCAATGTTCTTATCCCTTTTTAGCCCTAAGGAAACAAGGATTGCTGACACAGACAACATCTTTGGAGTCTTCAGTGTGAAGAAGAATGGGAACTTGCTAAGTCTGGGAAGAAGCCGAATGGGAAGGACCTTACCAGACATTACAAATGAATGAGACTGCAGGCTGGAGGCTGAGAACACTAGGGTTAAATGACCTGTAAAGGTACCTTAACAATGGATTGTTAAGGACAATTCAAAACCTCTAGAATTGACTTTGCAATTAGAAAAATTTTAGTGGGAGATGGGAATGTTTGTGGGAATTTTAACAATATTGAGGCCATATCTGTTATTTAGGTTTCAAAATACAGTTTATAGGGACTCCTCAAGTGGAGGAAGTTGAAATAACATTTTCTTTAGGATAAAGAAATTGTTAATGTTATTTCTGATAGGGTTCTTTTATGTGAAATTAGGATAATCTATATTCTGTGTGAGTTTTAATTGGATGTATTGAATCATCTTAAAGTTATAATCATTATTTAAAGGGACTCCAAGAATAGTACTTTTTGCCTTTGTCTCTTTGAACATGTTTCTGCCATAGAAAATATGCAATTTAGAATTTTTCTTTGTATTGATCATTTTAAAAACAAAATGATTTGTTGAAGGTTGAACTTAAAACCATCTACTTAGATATGAAAGATAAGGCTGTGAACTTTCTGGGATGAATCTCTTACTGTTATCAATGTAACATTGATATGACCTATCAATGTAAGGTCATAGTCAATCTCTATGAATCTCACTGTTATCAATGTGAGGTCATAGTCAATCTCTATTTAGGATATGTAATCTTTGAAAACTAAATTCATCTGAAGCTGGGATTAAAGAGATTTGCTACTTGAGATAAAATCTCTTTAGGACTGTAGCTGATATTTAGAGTTTTAAATTCAGATATGATTGTCTGATGGTGGATCATCAAGCCAGTGATCCATCATCGGTAAGAAATATACCATGAACTACTCAGAAGGATGTGATCTTGAATTGTTACAAGTGGAAGTTCCCATCTGGGCAAGAATTGTGAGGATAACTTTGAATTCTGCTTAGGGTGGGATCCTTCTGACTCAGTTTCCAAGTGGTGTTCTTTTGAATAAGAATCCATCTGACAATTCCTGAGACTGGCTTGGGGTGGAATTGTTGTTATCTAATTAATTGAAAACTGTGATAATTACTTGAAGTAAAACTGAGTTAAGGATGCTTTATCCCCTATCATGTATGTACTCTTAGGCCAAAGCCTGAAAGACCAATTTAAAGCTATTTAAATCAGGTCCCTCCCTTTTTTCCCCCTTTATGGCACATTTTTTATAATCAGAGCAAATGTTCAGTAGAAGCCATGACCATAATTCAAGTAATCTGGAAAAAAATGTGGTCATTATATCCTTTCATCCAACGGTTCCATTACTCAATCTCTATCCCAAGAAAATCATAAAAGAAGAAAAACACACACACACATGTGCAAAAATATTTGTAGCAGCTTTTTTTGTGATAACAAAGAATTGGAAAAGTAATGGATGCCCCTCAATTGGGGAATGGCCGAACAAATTGTAGTTTATGAAGGTAATGGAATATTATTGTTCTGTGGAAAATGAGGAACAAGATGATTTTAGATAGGCCTGGAAAGATTTACGTGAATTCATGCTGAGCAAAAAGAGCAGACTCAGGAAATCTTTGTACATGGTAACAGCAAGAAAGTATGATGATCAACTATGTCAGATTTGTCTCTTCTCAATGATTCAGCAATTCAAAGCAATTCCAAAAGATTTTGGATAGAAAATGCCATTCTTCATCCATAAAAAAGAACCAAAGAGACTGAATATAAATCAAAACATGCTATGTTCACTTCTTTTTTCTTATTTTTTTCTCTCTCTCATGGTTTTTACCTTTAGCTTTGATTTTTCTCTTACAACATGATTGATAAATTAATGTATATTAAAATAAACAAATAAACAACCAAAAAAATCCATTTTGATCTCTTCTATTGTCTGAGCCAAATTCTTATTTTTCTTGATGTCTTTGGATATAGGACCGTTGACTTTGTTAACTTTGTTATCATCTTCTGAGCATGTTTTGATCTTCTTTGTTACCACAATGAATATCAATGTTCAGAAACTTTTTCTGTTGTCTGCTCATTTTCCTAGACTATTACTTTGCTTTCCAGGGTGGAGAGTATACTCTTCCAAGCTTTAAGTTTTGTGCAGCTGTGTACAGAGATTGTAGTGGCAGGGTTTGCAGTAGGCACCTACCCTGGTTCCACAGATATTTTCTGGGAATCTTCCAAGTCCTCTTTGGTGATCCTGGGCTGAGAGACCTGGAAGCCACCAGTACTGTTGTTGATTCAAAGGTCAGGCTGAGTCCAGTTCTGGTCCAGGCCCAGGTCTAGGTCCAAGTTCAGGATTGCAGCTGGGGCTGGGGCTGTGTTGATGTGCCCTACACTAGGGTTGCACCATGAACTCCCACCCTGATGTCACAGACCTTTTCTGCTGATTTTCTAAGTCGCATCCAGCTTTTTGGGTGTTCTGATGCTGTAAAATTTGTTTAGAGCCATTATTTAAAAGAATTTGGAACAGTATGGAGGAGAATTTAGGTGAGTTTCTGCCTTTACTCTGCAATCTTGGTTATATCTCCTAGACAAAAGATTACTTTCTTACAAGGGAAAATCAAATACAATAAAACTCTAAATTAGTTTATAATAAATTCTAAAATATAATTTAATAAGGAGGAAATTTTAATTTTATAATTTCTAAGAAAACTGGAAAATAGTCTGACAAAAAATAGACAAATATCTACAGTTAAAATATCAATCTAATATCCTTTGGCCTAAAAATGAGAATTGATAAGCAATATGGCTATACATATAAAATAAATTAATAATATATAAAAACCTGAACATTAAAAAGAATTTTATAAAAAATTAGAAAATATGTCATATATTTCATAGCTATAGCTATGAGATGTATTCTTAATCAAAGAAGAGATGGAGAAAATTACAAAATTTAAAAAAAAAGATATTTTTGATCATATAAAACTTCTACTCAAACAACTACAATAACTTCTATGCAAACAAATTTAACATACCTAATTTAAAGAAGAATGCAACTGAATGGGAGAAAAAGCTTGTATAAAATTTCTTAGATAAGGACTTAATATTCAAAATATATGGACAATGAAGAGAACTGTCTATGAATAAAAAATATTCCTGAAGGTAAACAATCAAATCAAAAAACAAGCAACTTTCCCCTGCCTCCCTCCTGCAAATTTTTTTTTTTTGCAAACTCTTAACAAGCACATGGAAGAATGCTTCAGAGTACTAATATAAGAAAAATGAAAATACCAAAAACCCTGAAGTCCATTTCATACTTACAAATTGATAAAGATAACGTGAATGAGGCCATTGGATGTTGTAGGGATTACATACATAATAATGAATTGTTTTGGGAGATAATAAATCCTTGAAAAGCAACTTGGAAGTACTAAAATGTAAATGCCCTGATGTCCCCAAAAATTCAGTTATAATCATATTCCTCCAAGGAGGTCATTAATAAAAAAAAATTTCAAAAACACAAAAATTTTCATAAGAATTTTTGTATATGAATGGTAGCAAAGAATTATAAATGAAATAGATGTCTATTCATTAAACAATAACTAAACTAATTGTGGTACATAAATGTA
The DNA here is from genome assembly GCF_902635505.1 of Sarcophilus harrisii. Lineage (NCBI taxonomy): Eukaryota > Metazoa > Chordata > Mammalia > Dasyuromorphia > Dasyuridae > Sarcophilus > Sarcophilus harrisii. Next base: position 371,439,354 of record NC_045426.1, on the reverse strand, counting down.
GTGGAATATTACTGTGCTGTAGAAAACAATAAATAAAATGAATACAGAAAAGCATGCAAAGATTTACATATGGTTCCAAGTGAAGTAAGCAAAGAATAAACAATATTCAGAATCATTAAAATAAAGAAGATAGTAAGAACAATGACTAGAAATATAAGTGAAAATGAATGCTGCAAAAATACAAAGAACAAGCAATGTGGATGTGGAATGAGAGAGAGAGGCAAGGGAAGAGGGAGGGAGGGATGGAGGGAAAGAAGGAGAGGAGAGAAAAAGATAAAGTGAATCTCAGACAGACACACAGAGAAATTGATCCAGAGCAAGAAGCAACACAGAGATAGTCACAGAGACACAGAGAGAGACAGGTAGATAGGCAGATAGACTTTTTCAAAGTATTAGAAACATGCTGACTTTTTCCTCTTCCACTTTTTATTTTCTTTTATAGTTATGTTTTTCTTATATGGGTTAGCTTTCTCTAAAGAAAAGCAGGAACAATATAGAACGATTTAGGCAATATAAAAACAACTTTAATCTTATCTCTTTAATTCAATTTTATAAATAAGAAAAGTAAGGTATATAGAATTCTTATAACTTGATCATTGTCAAAAAGCTAACAAATGTCAGAGACAAGATTTGACTTTGTTCTTCTTGACACAGATACGGCATGCTCTCCATTCTCCTGGGCTATTTCAAACTAACAACAATAATAAAAGCAACAGTCACAATCACAGCCACCATTACAATATCAACCTAATACTTACCAGGCACAAAAGGAAAAAAGATCAATACTATGTCTATAGATCATTTATTCATCCCCTTACCTTCAAGCAAACTACTATACTAGAAACTACATTGAAATTTCATTGGCGTTAGTTCTGCTTAGATTTCTGCCATTGAGTAACTTTGTGACCACAGAATAGTTTTTAATATCTCCAGAACAGGTCTCAGTTTCCCCCTCTTTAAAGTAAGGTCTTTGAACTGGAAGACTGTCAAAGATACTGCCATCTCTATTATTCCTATAAATCAGTGCTTCTCCTAATATACTACCTTGTTTCATTTTGGCTCATTCCACCAGGGGATGAAACAAGTAAATCTAAGCATTGCAGTCCACTTTTGTAGTATTCAGGACTGATTTTTACAAGGAAAGATTTCCTTGTGGGCCAAATAAAATTGACTTTTTAAAATGCTCAACTTGGTCTCTTTGTTCCGATTTTACAACATGAACACTCTGACATGTGGATTTAATGAGACAGATAAAATCTTGGTGTGTTCACACAAAACCATTTTTATGTGTGTTCAGGTGCCTGAGTATATGTATTAGCCTATGATACAAAGGAGAATAGGACTGTTTCAGAGGCTATAAATGTTTACTTTGCTTCATATTCTCTTTTCAATGTTAGCTTTGATTACTTAGAAACTTTTTGGTATTTTTTAATGCATAAAGGACATAAAAGACTAATTCCTCTCCCCCAGTAAATTGTACATTTTAGCCACCAAAGAATTTTACAGAAAAAAAAGGATTCCTACATTTTAAAGCCCTGGATTAGGGGGCTTCTTAAACTTTTTCCACTCCCAATCTCTTTTCACTTAAGAAATTTATACGTGACCTGGCTATACATACATATATATATGTGTGTGTATATATATATATATATATATATATATATATATACACACACACACACACACATATATATATACATATATATACACACACATATATATGAAATAGATATGCAAATTAAACTTTTCTTGATAACAAATCATAATTTTATGACACTCCACATTTAGTTATGAGACTCCATATGCAGTTGCAAATCACAGTTTAAAAAACTTTGAGCCAAACTCCATCATTTTACAGCTTAAGAAGAAGGGACCCAGAGCAATGAAGACACTTGTTTTAAGTCAGAGGATTATATGATGTGTTGGAACACTTTTCTTCAAATCTCCTGACTCCAAATCCAATAATCTTTAATGATCACTGTTTTGGTTTTATATCAGACTTCCATACCCAAAGAAATAAACCGTGACTTCAATTCCTTCTTCTTGCAAGTAAGTTATCGTATTAAGTGTAATCAGGGAAGATTAGGTGGCACAGTGGATAAAGTGCCCAATCTGAAATTGGGAAAATTCATTTTCCTGAGTTCAAATCTGGTCTCAGACACCTAACATAATCCTATTTGCCTCATTTTATGCATCTGAAAAATAAGTTGGAGAAGGAAATGGCAAACCACTCTGATAGCTTTGCCGAGGAAAACCCCAAAATAGGGTCATGACTGAAAAGATGACTGAACAACAATATAAAGACTGACATGAAGTATCATTTGGCCACTGAAGGAATATATTACAAGTGATAGCCAGTGAGGTTTCAATGGTGATATGTGTTAATAAATGATAGCAATTTTGAGAGGTGGAATTAGGGATTAAAGTAGAAATAAGAAGAGAGTACTTTATATGCATGTGAAATGGAAATGTGCCAATAAAATTGCTCATGAAATTAAACTAGATGTTTCACCATTAGAGGGAAGAAAACTCAGCACCTTCTTTGGAATTAGGCAATTAACTGATATACAGAAAGGTTAAATATTTTACCTAGAATTCTTTTATAATTGTGTATCATTGATGAGCTTTAAACCCAAGTCTGCAAGGTTGGCTTTGAATTAATTTCATCATTCTCTCACCTTTTCTATAATAGTTAATATATATTTATTAAATTATTTGTTGAATCTTTTGACCAGAGATCTATTTATGTATAAAGTAATTTTTAATAGCAGTCAAAATTCTAAAAGTGAATCTGATTTTCAGTAATAAACGTTGTATTTGCATATAATCTTTCAGAGGACAGTTGTACAAGATTTTTTAGAATAGAGAAATATGTAATTATACACAGCTACTCCCACCAATGTCATCCCTATATTCAATATTGTCTATAATCTTTTGTATTCAATTTTTACTTTTCTGCTCTCTGACTTATATAGATTGTTTAATTCCAAAATGCCAATTTTCAGGGATCCTCCGATTTATTTAAATGTGGACCATGAACATCATTGACTTTCTCTTTAGCAAATGTTCACATTAATAGAAAATTCAAATAACTTCATTTCTTTTTCCTCCCCTTCAAACTCCTCTTTATGAAATTTTCCCCTTGACAAATGTTCCATCTTGGTAATTAATATTCTTATGCTCCCTAATGACTGTCTAGGCAATGTTCTGTTGTTATATCCTGTAAGACCCCTCCATCAAGACTGAACTTTGTTGTGTTTCATTACTGAAATTTGGTATATCTAACAAAACTATTGTTAGAAAATAATTTACTTGGAAGACAAAAAGTGCTAAACTGAAAGAGGGAGATGTGTGTTGGTAATGACACAGGAGACAATTTGATAGTGAATGAAATTTTTCTAAGAATTGAGCAAGCCATCATAATCTGGTCAATTAACTGGGCATGGAGGATAGGAAAGTAACATGGGTCTTAGCATAATGGAACCATGGCAGTGGGACTGAAGATGTGATTATCTGTGGGAAAGCAAAAGAATCTATTTTCTTGTTAGCTATATAGTTCAGAGAATTACAATGGAATATGAGATATAGTGATGGAAATCTTTGGACTACCATAGAGAGGAAGATTGCCCTTTACTTCACTCCCTGGAAAAGAAACTTGTCTCCCTTTTTCTTTCTCTCCAGAGTCTAATACCTTCAGGCAAAGTAAAAAGCTAATCACACCTACCTGAGTTACAGTACTGAAATTTAGATAAAACATATGAAATATCAGCCCCAAAGCCTTGCACACCTGTGGTATCTATGATAGTTCCTACCTTTGTGATCACATATAAGTCTCTTTACATTTCTGACTCTTAGTTTCCTCATTTATAACATCTAGGTTAGATTCTAGCTATGAATTGTTAAAAATTTCTCATTTTAACATTCTATAAAAATATTTTCACGAAGGTATTACATTGGAAAGGTATAATGAATTTTTTTTTCTCATATATATGTGTGTTAGTATATTACTGTATGAAAGGCTTTGGCTTGAGGGAATGGTCTGTTTGATATGATAACTTAGGTCTATAATTAAAAAAAGGGAAACTATTATTTTGAACCTGATTCTTATCTTCAAGTAGTATTCTTATCTTCAAGCTTTCTTAAAAAGAAATCTTGGATATCTTGAAGGGGTGAGATGGGGAGAGTGATTGAGAGAGAGCGGAAAATCACATACAGTTGACAGTGCAATCTATATTCTTGTATAAAATTTCAAGTATCCAAAGAAAGAAAATACAAAAACCTATATCCCTTCAAAAAGAACCAGAATATGAAGAAGTATTAGAAACTCAAAAATTGAAGTCTGAAGATACTAAGAGAAATGTTTTAGCAAGAAGCAAAAGGAAAAATTATCTAAAGAGACTGAATAGAAAAGTGTTGATACATATAAAATTGCTTAATGCCTACTTTAAAAAGACACGTGGAAGATGGAAACAAAAGTAAATAATGTAGGATATAACTATCAAAGTATGGCACAATAATTTTTTTTATTTAATAGCCTTTTATTTACAGGTTATATGTATGGGTAACTTTACAGCATTAACAATTGCCAAACCTCTTGTTCCAATTTTTCACCTCTTAACCCCCCACCCCCTCCCCCAGATGGCAGAATGACCAGTAGATGTTAAATATATTAAAATATTAATTAGATACACAATAAGTATACATGACCAAACTGTTATTTTGCTGTACAAAAAGAATCAGACTCTGAAATATTGTACAATTAGCTTGTGAAGGAAATAAAAAATGCAGGTAGGCATAAATATAGGGATTGGGAATTCAATGTAATGGTTTTTAGTCATCACCCAGAGTTCTTTCTCTGGGCGTAGCTGGTTCAGTTCATTACTGCTCCATTGGAAATGATTTGGTTGATCTCATTGCTGAGGATGGCCAGGTCCATCAGAACTGGTCATCATATAGTATTGTTGTTGAAGTATATAATGATCTCCTGTTCCTGCTCATTTCACTCAGCATCAGTTCGTGTAAGTCTCTCCAGGCCTTTCTGAAATCATCCTGTTGGTCATTTCTTACAGAACAATAATATTCCATAATATTCATATACCACAATTTATTCAGCCATTCTCCAACTGATGGGCATCCACTCAGTTTCCAGTTTCTAGCCACTACAAAAAGGGCTGCCACAAACATTCTTGCACATACAGGTCCCTTTCCCTTCTTTATGATCTCTTTGGGATATAAGCCCAGTAGTAACACTGGCACAATAATTTTAGGAAAGTTGTAAGAATATTTAGCCATAAAGCAATCTGATACTAGTCAGAAATGATGACTAAAAATGATTTTTAGCTATATTGAAGAAAAGAGGATAAAAGAAAGAAAAAATAAGTGTTTGTGTTATACTGAATGATGATCATAGAATATGAAGGGAAGGGAAACATTCAATTCTTATTTATATTTCCTTTCAAAGAATAATTTTGAGTAATAATAGCTATAATTTATAGCTCTTACTATGTCTCTATACTAAGGTATTTACAATTATTATCACATGTAGTCCTCGAAACAACCCTGGAAGAAAGGTAATATTATTATCTCCATTTGATAGATGAGAAACAGAGTTAAATAACTTGCCTGGAGTCACACAATTAGTAAGTATGACTGGATTTGAAGCCATGAAAACGAGTCTTCCTGACTCTTAGGCCCTAGCATTCTATTTACTTCACTATGAAGTATAATTCATTTTACACTTCAAAAATGTAATAGGTTATGAGATAATATCTTCCTCATCATTACTAATTTTTAAGCAAATGCTTCCTCCCTATTTTGGGGAATTTTATAAAAGGAATTTTTTTCAGAGCTTTCCTGCAATATATAACTTCAGAAGTAAGTACTCTGCATCACAACACTAGCATTTTTTAATTAGCGTGAAAGACTTCCAAGCTAATGTAAGGAAAAGAGATATTTAAAAGTGATGTTCTAAAAAGTTGATAAAAGAATATTAATGGAATTTTAGCTTTAAAATAGGAAGGAACAGTGACAGAACCAAGATGGTGAAGTAGAAAAAGCACTCAGCCAAGTCATATCTACATTCCCTTCTAAAAAACTTTAAAATAATTATGCAATTTCAATTTTGAAGTAACAGATCCAATAAAAATGCAATCTGAGGTATTCTTCCAGTCCAAAGCAACTTCTTCTGTGACACAGGAATAGAGACTGTATCTCACATGGATAAAAGACCAGTAGGTTGTAGCAACAGAAATAGTGGGAGCTTTAGTAGTTCTTGAGACAAAAAAGGTAAGGGAACTTGACACCTTTTCATAAATGGATTACAAGAGACCCCTGTGCTAGAGCACTACTTTCAGGACAGGATGCTATTTGGCAATTCCATTGCTGACACTTTTGGGTCACAGTTTAAGGGAAGAAAGGAACACTTTGGGTAAAGAGAGCAGAGTCTCTAAAGAGCCCTGAAAGATGAGAACCCCTATCTAGGTAAGAACCCAGAATGTAGAGTAGGGGAACAGCAATCATAGCTCTCCTTAGCTCATAACATCTTGGAAGTAATGAAAACTTTTGAACCCCAAGAATTAGTTTTGAAAATAGCAGGGCAAATTCTCCAATTGACAAATGATCAAAGGATATGAACAGACAATTTTCAGATGAAGAAATAGAAACTATTTCTAGCATATGAAAAGATGCTCCAAATCATTATCAATAAGAGAAATGTAAATTAAGACAACTCTGACACACCTGTCAGATTGGCTAGGATAACAGAAAAAGATAATGCTGAATGTTGGAAGGGATGTAGGAAAATCGGGCACTGATACATTGTTGGTGGAATTGTGAATGAATCCAACCATTCTGGGGAGCAATTTGGAACTATGCTCAAAAAGTTATCAAACTGTACATACCCTTTGATCCAGTGTAACTACTGGACTTATATCCCAAAGAGATCTTAAAGAAGGGAAAAGGACCTGTCTATGCAAAAATGCTTGTGGCAGTTCTAGAAACTGGAAATTGACTGGATGCCCATCAATTGGAGAATGGTTGAATAAGTTGTGGTATATGAATGTTATGGAATATTTTTGTTCTGTAAAAAGTGGTCACCAGGATGATTTCAGAGAGGCCTGGAGGGACTTAAATGAATTGATGCTGAGTGAAATGAGCAGGACCAGGAGATCATTATATACTTCAACAACAATACTATATGATAATCAATCCTGATGGACATGATACTCTTCAACAATGAGATGAACCAAACCAGTTCCATTTGTTCAATAATAAAGAGAACCAGCTACACTCAGCAAAATAACTATGGGAAAAGAGTATGATCCACAATATAGCATTTCTACTCCCTCTGTTTTTGTCCACTTGCATTTTTGATTTCCTTCTCAGGTTATTTTTACCTTATTTCTAAGTCCAATTTTTCTTGTGCAGCAAAATAACTGTATGACTATATATATATATATATATATATATTATATTTAACATATACTTTAATATATTTAATATGTATTAGTCTACCTGCCATCTAGGGGAGGGGGTGGACGGAAGGAAGGGAAAAGTTGGAACAGAAGGTTTTGCAAGGGTCAATGCTGAAAAATTACCCATGCATATATCTTGTAAATAAAAAGCTATAATAAAAAATGAAGCACAGGTATTCACATTTTAGCCACAAAAAAGAAAATCATAACATACTATATATATATTATTATTACTTATTTTTCTGACTCTAAAGAAGCTAGTCTTTGGTTCCTAAATTCATCATGGCATGTCTAATTATAAAAGATGTCCTTGCTGTGAAATAAACTAATTCATACAATCAAAAAATAGCAGGGCAAAAATGCCTTAAGGTGGGAAGAGCCTCCTCCAATATTCATGCTAAAGACAAAACCCAACTCTAACATAAAGTATGAAATGAATGGAGTAGAAAAATAAGTAAACAACAGAGCCTGACCATAAAAAGCAACTATAGAGACAACACAATGAAGTCAAAACAAGCAGCATCTCAAAAGAAGAATTGAACACAATCCCAAGAAGAATTCCTTATTAAAAATATTTTAATTAAATAATATTGATGGAGAAAAAATATTAAATGACATCAAAGGAGGAATATTGTGAAATGACATTTAACACTTTGGTAAAACAGGCGCAAAATAACTAAAGAAAATTACTTTCAAACCATAATTACCTCAATGGAAAAAGAGGCATAAAACTCCACTGACAAAAATAAAATACTAGAATTAGTGAAGAGGAAAAAGAAGCTTTAAAAATACATTAATGCATACCTGTCAGATTGGCTAGAATGACAGGGAAAGATAATGTAGAATGTTGGAGGGGATGTGGGAAAACAGGGACACTAATACATTGTTGGTGGAATTGGGACTACATCCAGCCATTCTGGAGAGCAATTTGGAACTATGCTCAAAAAGTTATCAAACTGTGCATACCCTTTGATCCAGCAGTGATATTACTGGGCTTATATCCCAAAGAGATTGTAAAGAAGGGAAAAAGACCTGTATGTGCAAGAATGTTCGTGGCAGCCCTCTTTGTAGGGCTTTGTAGTGGCCAGAAACTGGAAACTGAGTGGATGCCCATCCATTGGAGAATGGCTGAATAAATTGTGGTATATGAATATTATGGAATATTATTGTTTGGTAAGAAATGACCAACAGGATGATTTCAGAAAGGCCTGGAGAGATTTACATGAACTGATGCTGAGCGAAATGAGCAGGACAAGGAGATCATTATATACTGCAACAACAATACTATATGATCCTCATATAGTTGCTGATGGACGTCGCTCTCTTCAGCAATGAGATGAACCAAATCAGTTCCAATAGAGCAATAATGAATTGAACTAACTACACCCAGGGAAAACACTCTGGAAGATGACTATGAAACACTACATAGAATTCCCAATCCCTCTATTTTTGTCCGCCTGCATTTTTGATTTCCTTCAGAGGCTAATTGTACACTATTTCATAGTTTGATTCTTTTTGTACAGCAAAATAACTGTTTGGACATGTATATTTATATTGTATTTAATTTATACTTTAACATATTTGACATATATTGGTCAACCTGCCATCTGGGGGAGGGTGGTGGTGGGAAGGAGAGGAATAATTGGAACAAAAGGTTTGGCAATTGTCAATGCTGTAAAATTATCTATGCATATAACTTGTAAATAAAAAGCTATAAATAAAAAAATACATTAATGAAAATAAATTCTTAAAAATTGGAAGTGGACAAATAGAAGCTATAGACTACAAGACATTAAAAAAGAAGAAAATGGAGTATTTTATTGGAAAAATAACTGACCTGGAAAATAAATCAATGAGAGATTATTTAAGAATTATTAGACTACATGAAAGCCATGATCAAAGAAAAAGCCTAGTCAGATTTTAAAACATTATTAAGGAAATCTGCCCTGATATTGTAAAACTGGAGAATGAAATGGGGATAAACTTGAAACCTTCCCAATAAGATAAGGATGTCTATTATCACCACTATTATTCAATATTGCCTTAGAAATATTAACTACAGCAATAAGGCAAGATATATAAATTAGAAGAATAAACTAGATAAAGGATAAACAACAATATTGCGTTTTGCAGAAGGTAAAATGATATACTTAAAGAATCCAAGAGAATCAAAACTAGTTGAAACAATGTACAATTTCAGAAAAGTTGAAGGATAAAAAATAAACTCACCTAAATCATCATATACTCTTAACAAAATCCAAAAGAAAGAGATAGAAAATTTAATATTTCAAATAACTACAAATAATGTGAAATACTTCAAAGTCTATCTGCCAAGACAAATTCAAGGACTATCTGAACACAATTACAAAGCACTTTTCACACAAATATAGATCTTAACAATTGAAGAAATATTAATAGCTCATTGGTAAAGTAAGTCATATAATAGATGTGATAATTCCACATAAGTTAATTTACTTATCCAGTGTCATACCTATCAAACTACCAAGGGATTATTATATAAAATTAAAAAATAATAGTAATAACAGATTTCATCTAAAAAAAAAAAAGGCCAAGAATATCTAGAGAACCGAGGGAAAAAAGGTGAAGTAACTTAGTATTGAATTTTAAACAATGCTACAAAATGGTAATAATGAGGGTCAGCTAGATGGCACAGTGGGTAGAGCACTGGCCCTGAAGTCAGAAGGACCTGAATTCAAATTCAGTCTCAGACACTTAATACTTCCTAGCTGTGTGACCCTAGGAAGTCACTTAACCCTAATTGCCTCAGCAAAAAAAAAAAAATAAATTAAAAAAAAAATTGGTAATAATGAAAACAATCTGGTATTGTCTAAGAAACAGAGTGATATATAAATGGAACAGATTAGGTACAAAATACACAGAAGAATATGTTTATATATAGTAGTCTAGTGTTTGATAGATTCAAAGATTCAAGATTAGGGTTTAGGAATTTGACAAAAATTGTTGAGAAAAGTAGAAAACAGTTTGGCACAAACTAGGCACAGCCAACATTTCACCCTGTATAGCAAGATAAGCTCAAAATGGATACATGATTTAGAAATAAAGGATTATCTTATAAGTAAATTTGATGGAGCATATTAAATCTATGGAAAAGGGAAGAATTTATGACCAAAAAAGAAACAGAGCAGCAAGGGAAGTAAAATGAATATTTTTGACTATACGAAATTAAAAAAAAAAAGTTTTCACATTCAGAAGTAAAGCACTTAAGATTATAAGGAAAGCAGAAAATTTTAGAGACATATAGATTATTTATATGATAAAGCAATATTAATTACTTCTAGTGTCTGCCTCCTAAAGTGATCAAAGAGGTGGGGAAGACCTATTTATTTTTTTAAACTTTTTCAAATATAATTTTATTTTTCTAAATACATACAGAGATAGTTTTCAATATTCCTTTGCAAAATTTTGTAATTCATTTTTTTTCTTCCCTTACTCTTTGATCTACCCCTTCCCAAGAAAGCAATATGTACAGGTAAATATGTTCAATTCTTTTAAATGTATTTCCATAATTGTCCTGTTGTGTAAGAAAAATTAAATCAAAAGGGAAAAAATAATAAGAAAAATATATAAGCAAAAAACAAACAACAAAAAATACTATGATTCAATCCATAATCAGTCTCAGTACTACTCTCTCTGAATGAGAGTGGTATCTTCCATTCCAAGTCCATTTGAATTGCTTTGAATAATTGCATCGTTAAAAAGAGCTAAGTCCACCACAGTTGATCATCACATAATCTTGTTTTTATTGTGTGCAATGTTCTCCTGGTTGTGCTCACTTCACTCAGCATCAGTTCATGTAAATCATTCTAGGCTTTTCTGAAATCAGCCTGTTCATCATTCCATTCATATGCCATAACTTATTTAGCCATTTTCCAACTGAGGGTTGTCCACTCAATTTTCAATTCCCTGCCATTACAAAAAGGCTGCTACAAACAGTTTTAGACAGATGGGTGGCTCCTTTATGATCTCTTTGGAATATAGATCCAGTAGAAACACTATTGGATCAAAGGGTATGCACAGGTTTTTAGCCCTTTGGGCATAATTTCAACTTGCTCTCCAGAATGGTTGGATCAAAAATAGCTATTTACTTGAAAAAATTTACAATAATTTTCTGTCATGGCAAAAAATTTAAATTGAGGTGATACTCATCAACTGGAGAATGACTGATCAAGAAGTGATTATGATTGTGATGGTATGTCCTATAAGAATGTGATATATGATGATTGTGGAATAAGAAATTATGAGGGAGATGATTTCAGAATAATCAGGGAACAGTACTTTGAACTGATAAAAATTTTACACAGCAATAGCAATATAGTAAAGATTTTCAATACTGATTTAAATTTATTACCAAGTAAAATTATAGCCATGTAAATTACATATCAATCATTTCATGTAGATATGTATTCTTGGGGTAACATACCCATGTTGGGTCTTTTCCTCCCAATATACTGGGATATATTGAAAAAGATAGAGGGTTGTAAGTAATAAATGAATGCAATACTCCCCCCCACACACACTTGGATATAGAAGTTTAAGGAGTCTTTGACCCCTCTGTAGTTCTTAGTTCTTGTGTTATTTGCAAGGATCTAGCAATTAAGGTACACTGATTACTATCATATAGACATTAAAGATTCTTTACTGAAATTGGACATGGTCAAAATATAGAATAAGTGTTTTCATATACATTGTATTTGACTTGAAGTTATGGATGGGATCAGAAACCACAGATAGATATGAAGGAAGATCAATCAAAAGAAAAAGAAGACTTGATCACTTGATAGTAGATGTAAATTAGCTCAATTTTTAACTCATTTCTAATGTCTATTTTAAGGATGAAAAGAATTGTGAAAAGATCATTTTATTGTTTTCTAATTGTATTGTACTGAAATCTTTGTTTTGTGAAAGAATAATAGTTTATATTTAGAGTACATTCTATTTTCCAAATGATTTTCATCTCATTTATTTCATTCAATATCTTCACAGAGAAGCAGCATAGTTTAGTGGTTAGAAAGCTTGCCTCAAAGTCAGGAAGACTTGCATTCAGGATCTGCTCCTGACTTATAATGTCTGGATAATTTAATCTCAATATTCAAAGCAACTCTTACATAATGCTAATAAGTTACAGAGCAGTTGCCAACTTGCAATGGTGTAAAATTACAATTACTTACAATTTCCTATTCCAATTAAATTACAGATCAGATATCTATTGCATTAGTACCAAAGCTAATATCCTCATTCCCAGTGTTTCTTTTTTTTTCCCAATAGAAATACTCATTGGTTTCAGAAGGGAGCAGTTAAAGTAAGAATCAGATAATTAATATCCATGAAGTCATGTAGATGATAGGTTTTGAAGGCTGTCAATTGCTATATGTCCATTGAGGAAAAAAGTGTCCATTGTGATAATATTTCAATTCTGAACAACGTGAGAAATGAACAAATGCTGTCTGTCTTCCTGAATTTAATACTATATTATGAATATAAGGAGGAAATATTTGAGCAAATGTTATACTCATAGTAGCTGATTTTGTAACTGTGGTGGTAGTGATATGTATGCTTGCAAGGTTTGCGTTACTCAAATGAGTATGTCTGTAGCATATTGTCTCTCTCTGTGTGTGTACATGTGCTGCAAATACTGGGGAGGGAAGATCAGTCTGAAGAGAATTGGTCCTTTTTCTACTTGTTATGAAACAAATTATATTCTAGACACAGACCATTCTGTAGATGAAGCTAACTGATAAAAATGATAATGACAGATTTGAAAATAGATTCCTGGTTATAAAGTTGGACTTAGTATAAAAAGGACTCTGCTTTTAGTCAGAAGCCTTCAATTTCAACTTCCAAAGTATTCAGTTCTTGTAATGAGAATCTATTGAAGCTGAACCAATTAAAATTTAATATTTAGCTCTGAAATAGTTATGCCCCAAAAGCCTTAAAAGGCTTCTGGTAAAAGTCATCTGGTACAAACATGTTTAGGTGATCCGGCCCTGATCCTTGATTTCACTTCCACCTTTACCCTTTTACACACATTAAATATTGGAGATCACAGAGTTTTTGTTTGTTTGTTTATTTTGTTTTGTTCATTTATATGTGAAGGGAAAGGAATACTGAGAGGAAAAGCAATTGTAAAGTTTATTATATTAAAATATACACATATATGTATGCATATAATGTATATGTATATACATAAATACATACACATATAAATATAAACATATATATGTTCTAACTAGCAATCATATTGGCAATTCTAACTAATTAATATCTCCCTAGGTCTAGTAATTCTGTCTTGTTTCTGTCTTGGTCTTTGGAGATTTTATTTTCTTCATACCCAAATGAAGAGTGACAACTTTCTTCCCTGAACAACCCTTATCGCTTATGTGTGATTAGCCTAATTGTATTCTTTGGATATCCTGCTGATATTCATCAGAAGACTGAATAATAAATAGCAAGTTTCTGGTCCTCTATCTTTCTACTAGGGTCTTCTTAAAGGATAATATCACATGATTTATGATATATTCCACAATCCCAAATGTATGGGGACTAGAAACAAAGCAGTCTCTTTATCACAGAGCACTTTATTTTCCTATGGACAAATTGATAAAGTTGAGTTGGTGTATGTTGTAAATGAAGTTTGGAAAGCTCACACTTTTGTCTCCCCAAGTCTTGTATCATCTCTTTCATTGTGATCGACCAACTAAAGTTGTTCTAAAGAAAAGTGATGTTCCTTTTCTATTTGTCTTTTGTGTCTCCTTTGGTATCCAGCACTTTGATAGACTAAGCAGACCACATTCTTTCACTAAGGCTATCCAAAGACATATCTTCTGACTCCAAATCTTGCTGTCTTTTCTCTACTGCTCATAAAAATCAACTCATCCTCTCCTTTCTTTGTCGTAGCACCTAGTTCTTTTTAAGTTGACATAATGTGTCAACCTATCAACAATAATATCCAAATATGAATGTCCTGTACGGGACTACCTGACATCTGGGGGAGAGGGTGGAGGTAAGGAGGGGAAAAGTTGAAACAGAAGTTTTTGCAACGGTCAATGTTGAAAAATTACCCATGTATATATTTTGTATGTAAAAAGCTATAGTTAAAAAAAAAAAAAAACTTTTAAATAAAAAAAAAATATCAATGTCCCTCTCACTTCCTTTTCCCTCCAGGAAGTAACTTAAACTAGTGGAAAGAACAAGTTTGTGTCTAATGTTACTAATGTGTTCAATCTACTAATTTTCTGCCTTGTCCTCACTCAGAGAGGGTTAGCTTTGGGCAAGTCATGGAAGAAAATATTTAGAGCTGGAAAGAACTTTATAGATAGGTTATCTATACAAATCATATCCTTTTCCAGATGAAGAAAGTTAAACCCAGAGAGGTACATATAAAAGAGCCAGAACTGGAAGTTGGATCCTTTGACTTTTATATTCTATGTTGTCTACCACACCAGAACTGTCTTCCATTGAACTTTTCTTTAGCATCCTCTTTTGTAAAGTGGATATATTAATATTCAAAGCCTTACTACATTTTGAGGAAGACAGCACTTTATAATTATTTTATGAACATGGATTACAATAACAATAATAGTTATTATTATTCAGTTTATTATTAGTTATATTATTATTTCATCTATTCATTAGTTAATTATAGTTGGAAGTAGTTCAAGTCCAAAGAGAAGGTATATAAAACTTCCTCATTGAAATAAAAGTTCATATTGATTGTCAAGGTTATTTTTTCCTTGCTTTTGAAAGTTTATCAATGTCTTTTGTTTTTATGCTATGGTAATTTGAAGATATACTTCTTACTGAAACCACTTTTATGATAAATAAAAAGTTCCAAGTAAAAATAGCACAATTTCCTGAATATGAAACATTCTATCAATCCACTACCTCTTTGCTAAAAACAGAGAAGTGGATCAAAGTTCATGTCATTGGTGCTTCAAATTTATTCTTCATTTTTGAGCTTCTTTAGTTCCTGCAAAATAGGAATACTTGAATGTGAATTATCTTTTTAGTTTGTGCTCTCTTTCACTCTTTTTCACCCTTTTCTGATGACTGTTTGCCTCCCTGGTTACTATCTTATCATTGTCATTTATTGCATTGCTTTTGCTATATCAGAGACAGGACTGATTGAAAGTGATTGCCTAGAGAACCCAGGTTTTAATGTAATATAATGTAATAAAATGTAGCCCAGGTTTACATTCACCATGTAAAAAATATGAAAATCCAATGTGCCATTTGAAATTTGAAAAAAGGAGAGAAAATACTGAAAGGTTGAATGAACAAAGTAAGGAGAAGGAAGAAATTAGGAAGAAAGGGGATTGGTAGCAAAGACAAATTATTTCTTAACTAGGCCATTCCTGTTATGATTTCCTAATCAATTGTGGCTTTGCAATTCTGTGGCAAAGTCAATTCTGACTTTGTAGAATCTTTTCCGAATCTTTTTTATTAAATATAACTCAAGCTCTCTTTATCCCCATCAAGTTAATGGTCACTTGGAGGTTCTAATAAAGATGTTAGGCCAGTACCGTATAATCACCATGATAAAAAAAACAAAGAGAAAGTCTAATCCTCATCTTGAGCTTTCAATAAAACTAGCAATTTATTTCATTTTATATTTTTCCCTTCATATAATAGATTTTATCTCATTCTAAAGACATGTTCTCTTAGTATGCTGGTGGCAGGGACAAATGTTTCTTGCTTTCTCCCCTTATCTGTTCTTTCTTCATTCACTTATTAGGGGCAACATGTACCAAAGAAAACATTTCTCACTGCTCCCTGCTTCCCTCACTCCTTTCTTCATTAAAAGACATATACTGTCCCAGGGATTTACTAAATGTTGGAAAATACCAGAATTTTTGAGTAATTTTCAGGAAAGAACTTGTAAAAAAAAACCCACTAATACCTAAAAGCAAACAAACAAAACTCTTGTGTTAACTAACAAAGTAAGATCCTTCCTATTATTTTGTGGAGATATTTTATGCCTCAGAAGAGTAGGTTAAAATCACTTCCACATTCTGATTTCAGAAATTTCATGCAAGATCCCCTGAGTGAAAAACAAAAACAAACAAAAAAACCTTTCTCTCTTCCATCATTTGAATAAATTTATCAAACTTAGAGATGTTGTCAGGAAATATAGGAAGATAGGTCCAGGGTAATTATATTATGGATTATGCATATTGAGTTTAATATTTTGTAGATACTAATATTTTACTATTTCATCTATATTCCATCAGATTAAGAATGCTATTGTTCTTAGTTTTTTGTTGACTGTGAAAACAAAGGAAAGAAGAATGAGATTATAGGATTATAGATCTAGTACAGATCTCAGACCAGATAATCCAAATCCTTCATTTTAAAGATGAGAAAACCAAAGCCCATGGACTTGAATGAGTTGCATGACTAATGATAGTGATATAGTGATAGATATGATATTTAAACCCAGGTCATTTGACAATTCAGTCATACAAACTAATTTGAATGAAAATAATATACTTAGATTTCCAAAGCAATTGGAGCTTTTCCTAAATTCCTTTTGCAGTCTAGATGTAAGATAATTTCTCAAGTTGTTAAAGTTTTCACAATTAACATTTAATTGTGTTGCTATAAAATTACTAGTTTGAAAGAGTTAATAAATGATTTTGCAGCATAATATATCTAACATTTTCTATTCTTGAGTTATCAAAAGAAAGTTAGGGAAAAATTTTGAATAGTCAGTAAAAGAATGAAGTAGCTTTGAAGTAGAAAAGAAGCTATTTCACAGTAACCTGAAGAATTCTCATGAAGAATGGCAGGCCAACCCCAATGACTTTGGTTCTGTGATGAGGAAAGCTACTTTTGAACAAATTGCATGGGAACCTCATGTTTTGTGGGAGTATTAGCTGATACTTCCTTTCCTTTCAATGCACACACACACACACACACACACACACACATACACACACACACACACACACTTTCCTGAATTGCTGCCTATTTAGAAACATTGAAAGACCCCCAAAATCCAGGAATTGATGATGATAATTTGAGTCATTGCACTTTGAGATATTTCAGTTTTCACATGATCTTGACAATCAATTTTTAACTCAAAACCACAAAGCACCAATTCTTGAGATTAAGGTTTTCATTCCTCCTTCAGGCCTGCTACCAATTCATTATGTAACTTTGAATAAGTCCTTTGATCTCTTTGCATTCAGCTTCATCATTTGCAATAATTCAAGCATTCAGCTAGATAACCTGTATGATTCTTAGTAGTTTGAAAATTCTAAGACACTCAGCTTAGTATATTATAAAGTATATTGAGCTAAAGAGTCAGGCATCTTGAGATCCTGGCCCAAATTTATCATAAATTTATATTTTTATCTTCAACAAGTTTGTTAACCTTTCTGGGTTTTTATTCCTCATTTATGAAAGTATAATGGGGCAAGGAAGTAGTTGCCTAGAAGGCCTCAAGGTTTCCTTTCCTTTTCACTCAAAATCTTCAATCTTGAGGTAGCTAAATGGCACAATGGGTAGTACCAGCCCTGGAGTCAGGAGGACCTGAATTCAAATCCAGCCTCAGACACTTAAAACTTACTAGCTGTGTGACTCTGAGCAAGTCACTTAACCCAAACTGCCTTGTCAAAAACAAACAAAAAACTCTCCACAAAAAAAAAAAAATTTTTGAAGTTTTGTTTAACTATTTTCTAGAAACTACTCATCTCTCAGATTCTAGAACAATATAAACATATAAGTGGGAAAATATTTCATATCCTTTCAGATTTTGAAAGTTTGAAGATCTAATTTTCCTAATTGAAAAAGGAGAGGAAAACTATGTGGGAGGATAGATACAGAACGGAGATCCAATGGACCCCAAATGTAAATTACATGGATTTTGCAATTTTGTTTAGGGAGTGCATAGTATGGAAGCATCAGTTTAGGTAACAGAAGGTAGAGAGCAGCAGACTGAGGATGTGCCAGCTGGACAACTTTCTAGACTGGTAATCACTTCCTAGGATGACAGCAGAACTAGGGCAAAATATTTCCACCCTTCAGTTGGGCCTGGCATTTCAGCATTTTCTGTCACTTTACTACCTGATGCATAAAATAATAGTTGGTATATATCCCGAAACGACAGGAAAGTAGAGCAACCTATTTATTAAGTGAGTTGTTATTCAATCTCCCAGGAAAATTGGCCAGCTCTACAGTTGGAAATAGAAGACATTTTGAACAGAAAGGAAAAACTCAGGGAGCAGAGTAAAAGGAAACAACACAAGTGTCAGATGAATCTCAATAACAACAAATCTAAATAGATTAGATTTTACAAAGGGAGGTTGAAGAATCATTTGACAAAATACTAGTGGGAACAGTGAAACAAATCACTGGTCCACCAGAATATCAAAAATATTTTATAAGAATCATTAGTATTTAGAACTTGAAAAATATATTAGGAAGTTTCTATCTACAAAGAGGAAATTGAAGCAAAAATATAATAACTGAATCCCAGGTCACATGATTAATAATTAGCAGGATCAGTATTCAAATCCTATTAACCTGAAACCAAAGGTACTATGATACTATGAGGTGTCTATACGATTATCTAAGTCAATGTGGTAATTAGGGCCTATTCACCTAGTCTCTGCTCACCCCTGATATTGGAGTAATGGAATTGTTATTCAACATGTTCATTTTGCCTTAAATCTAGCTTACAGTTCAAATTATTTCAAAATCTTTCTGTTGATCCAAAAGAAAAGGATATTTCTAAAATCAGATCTTGTGGAAGGCTGAAAATATATATACACCAAAAAATCATTATATAAAATCAATATACACCTCACTAGAAAAATACAGTGAAGTTGCAAAGCAAAGCAAGTGATGGGAAACTCCTACTTTGAGTCTCAAAAACAATCACTTGGGGTATGCCAGTGGTATCTGCAATAAACAATGGCTTTGCCAAAATAAAAAAAGCCTCAACTTCTAGACAGAATAAGAAAAACAGCCTGAGGAGAAGTTGCTTATAAGTTCCAAACAACATCAAAATTAAATTTAGAAATTAGATATGAATCAAATGGAAAATTGTGATATGATCCTAGGACATATTTGTATTTTCATGAATGTAAGTTTGATGGTGAAATGATGGTCTTGGTTTAGACCATTACATTCTTACCCATTCAATGACCACTTCTTTTTAGTTTGTTTAGAAAGAATCATTAAGTTTGTACGAGTTAAAGAATTGAGATAATTCCAAGTCCTCTATCCAGCAGTTTCTGAAATAGAAGTTTTGATTCTTTGGAGATATGGGAGGGACAGAGGCTAAGGTATTAGATCAAATTGTATGAGATTAAGTAATCATCGGGTGGGAAGATGGCTTATATCCCATGTAGTTCTTATTAGCAGATTATGAGACTTATCTCCAATACAACCTTACTATATCAATTATCAGCTGGTACTCTCTACTCTGATCTCTCTCCTACTTGTCAAGTTAATCAATTCCCTTTTGCTATATATATGTGCAAGTGAGAAAATGGCACACACAGGCACATATACACACACATATACATATACACCTCCCAACTATTCAGTCCATCAGAAAGGATTTTTATTAGTTAGATATATAGGCAATGGAAAGATAAAAGCAAAATATATCCCCTGGCCTCAAAGGCCTCAACTTCTGTTGGGGAGGTGAGGTGTGACATGTCACAACATCTATGTATAAATGTGAGGCAACCTCAAAGTGATAGTTCTGTTGCAGCTTGGGAAAGACTGGGGAAAACCTCTAGCCAAAGGTAGGATTTGAGCTGAATCTCCAAAGAAGCAAAAAAAAAAAATAGTAAAGAAAAGGAGCATTACATACATGGAGTGTAATTAATGAAAAGGCAGAAAGTCAAGAGATGGAATGTTACAAATACTGAACAAAAAGAAATGGAATGACATTGAATTTTTGCTCCATGGTATATGGAAATATAGAAAGATGGAAAAGTAGGGAAGAATTATGTTGAAAAAGTTATTAAAGCATAACAGAAGATGCTGTATAAGTTATTGAGGTAATAGGGGATCACTAGAGTTTATTGAGCAGTCATGTGACCAGTTCAAAATTATGCTTTAGGAAAATCATTTGGGGTTGGCATCTGAGTTGGATCTTGAAAGGTCATTTTGTCGGAAAGATTGGATGTTCAAAATATCTCTACTGATAGGAAAATTCAATTTTTTAAAAAAGAGCTTACTCCTTTACTCTATCTCAGTCTTTCAGAAATTTCTAAGAAATAAATATCGAGAGAAATTGTTTCTCCTCTTCTCCAGAAGAAGGCATTTGTGTTGAATTCTTCTATAGGTCTAACTAAAACTCAGGCTGTAATTCAGGCTAATTATCAATTATACTCAGTGTACTTTGCCAAATATGAGCATTTTCCTTATTTTTCAGCTTCCTCTCACCTTTTCTAACCATTCTCATTTAGTCTAATCTTTTCCTGTTCAAAGTTTTTGAGCTTTTCAATTATCAGGTGTATAGGGGGATAGTGGATTTGATTGTTCACTCTGGGTCTGCCTTCCTTTCTTCATCACTACATCTCTCCCCAGCCCTCACTTATTCAGTCCTGTGAAGTCTCCTGAATGCTCAAATATTTAATTATTTTCAAAGACAAAAACATTCCAAAATCCCTGCCCTCTCAAATTGCTTCTAAACTGCTGACACTCATTCTCTACACTGCACTCACTCAATTGTGCCATTACCAACTGCTTTGGCTGGCAGGTCTTATGGTGGTTTTTATAGGCGGCTGCAAGTGGCAGGGTGCCAAATGGATTTTGGGATGGATGACTGACAATAAAATGTGTGTTGTGCCTTTTGAAAGTTTACATCAATGTTATTATTAAGTCCAAAGGCTTTCAAAATAATAAGTTAGACTGTCTGTGTGAAAACAAATTAACAAAAGCTTTCTTATTTAAATCTATAATTCTAAAGTAAGTAAATTGAGAAAGAGGTCAAGGTAACCTTCAGTTTTAAGTGGGTCTTTCATCTACATAGTCAGTGAGGGACTCTGACAATGTTTGCTGTATGTCCAAATATTACTTTTCCTTTTCTATCACTTCTTACTTTAATAGTGTATAAGATTCACGATTCATTTGGTCTGCCTGATTGCTCTATTAATATGGACATAAGCCTCTAAGGACCTGGATAAATAATCTTCATGAGTTTCTATGGTCAAATGTATGTATGTGTGTATGTGTGTTTGTGTGTGTGTGTGTGTGTGTGTGTGTGTGGTATCACTCACTAACCAAATATCTTATAATTAGCCTTGTTAAAAAAAATTCCCTTGGGAAAAGGTTATAAAGTCCATTGTTAGGCCAAAAGTTAATTAACTACTATGCAGTTTGATGAGATCCTGTAGATATTATTTTCCACTGGCATACCTTTGAAGAATCCCATGTACTCCACTCAATGAGATAGCAGCAGAATAGGACCATAATGGATAGAATGTTGGGTTTAGAATAAGTAAAACCCATGTTTGAAGCCTTCTTCAGACACTTACAATATGATCTTCAGTAATTATTTAACTTCTCAGTTGGCTAATTTGTAAATGAGGATAATAATAATAACAATTGCCTCACAGGTTTTTTGTTAAAATATATATATATATATATATATATATATATTCACATATATGTGTATATACATATATTATATATAATATACATACATATAGATATACATCTCTGTACATATGTGTATGAATGTATATATGTATTTATACAATCTATCCTCAACTTTCACAGGGGTAGCATTCCTGGAAAACAGGACAGGACTATATAGTACAAGAAAGAACATTGATATATTGAATCTATTGGAAAAGGTGGTTAGATCCCCAACACTGTAATCTTTCTCTGAAGATTACTGAGAATAGACTTTCCTATATATAATTCTTAATAACAGAACATTCATTCTGATAATATGTATTTTTTCTAACAAAGTAACTATGAAATAATTCATAAATACATCGGAGAAAAAAGACAATGCTGGTTATGATTGTGGGGAATACAGACAGTGATATCAGAAGAACTTTGAGCTTAAAAATGGAAAAGGGAAACCTGGCATCTCTTATCTCCCTTTCAGTATCTTGGTTGTATTGTTCCATGGTGAAAAGCACATTCCTTAAAATGAGTCCTACGCCCCTGTAAGGGGTAGCTTGGAGCTGGTGGGGGAAAGTAGTGCTACTCCACACACAGCTTCACACAGATAACAATGTTTGGGAACCCCACTGTCTGGGAGTCAAGATGCTTGTTTGGCAGATGGAACATTGTAGAATGGGGATGACCACAGTCTCATTTATCCACTCTTAGCTGCTTTTCTTAATAGGTTACTTTAGTACTTCCTGGAGTGGATTTATGAAAACTTTTACAAATACTCTCCTTTTTTATTTTTTAAAATTTTTTGTTGATACAATAAATCATAGATTTGTTAACACCAAAATCATAGCCATCAGCAGTTGCAGATATTCTGGCACAAAGTTTATTTAACACCTCTGTTTTCTCACTAAGCCACATCACTGCCTTTGTATACATGGGCTTAAAGCCCAAAGGATTTATATTATGCTTTGGGTGTATACAAGCAACATAAAACTTGAATTTTAAAGGCAAACAATGAAAGTATCCTGTCAACTCATAGGAACACTTTACAACAGTAGGGTGAACAAGAGCAATGAAGCATCTCCCTATTAGGATACCAGCTGCTCCCCATATTTGTGTGCCTCTTGCTTCTTTTTTTTTCTGCTTTGTATATAACTGGGAATGTGAGTGATTGTCATCATGAAAGTGAAAATGAGGTTACTGATAAAATCATGAGAATGTTTGAAGTTATATTGATATATATATATATATATATATATATATATATATATATATACAAGTTATATTGATATATAAATTGTTATTATTTTACTGGATGATGTGGCACTCATACCGCCATATCACCTTTAGAAATTCAATTATTTAGTTTATAGGTTGGCTATTTACCCATCTGGCTCTCTTAAGAACCTGTTCTCTTGATCTCTATTACTTGTCTAATTTTCAATCTCTGCTTATTCATGGACTTCCATGAAAACTGGATAGTCCTCATCCATTTGAGAAAACTCAAGTTTTTTTAAGATCATAGCAACTTATCCTCCTATATAGTTCCTTCCTTTTGAAGCAAAATTGAAAAAAAGTTTTGTTTATATCTATTTACCTCCCCCTCATTCAAAACACCTTGTTATGCTTTAGTCTTCACTACATGGGTACAAGGTCTTCAATAATTACTTTATAGTTAAATCTATTGATCTTTTCTCAGTCATTTTTTTTTTTGCTTCAGTATTGATCATTATATATTCTATATATTCTCTTTTCTAGTTTTCATGACATTCCTCTGTTAGATTCTTCTGTCTGATTGAATCTTTGCAGTTTCTTCAATAGCAGTGGTGTCAAATTCAAATAAAAATTGGTTCCTGTGGCTGCATTTTTTACTTAGAACACCACAAAGTAATGCTATCCATGTTGTATTGTATTTTTCTTTATTATATTACATATTTCTTAATTATATTTCAATATGGTTTTGCCATTTGGGAATTTTGCTGATAGTGTAGTCCTCAAGTCATGAATGTTTTTCAATTTAGTCATACAACTTACAAGTTCTAAATATGGGGATGCAACTGGACTTGGAATCAAGGCCTGTTCTTTCTCTATACTTCTCTTCTTTAGGGTTTTATCAACCCTCATGGGTTCATTTATCATCTGTATGTTAATGTTTCATATCAACTTATCCAGTGTCTGAGAGCAATCATTCTTTTTTTTTAAAGGGTGAATATAATTTTTATTTGGAAAATTTTGGGGGAAGTGTATTAAGAAGGAAATCAAGCCTTTTATTATCTCTTAATGGATTTCATAGTAGCTAGAACCCACTTTTATGTTTCAACAGGAACATAAACCACTTCATTCTGTAAGGAGATAATAATTGAACCCATTTCCTAGGATTGTTGTGAGGATCACATTACTTTAAAAATACTTGGCATAGAGCAAATGCTATATGAATGTTAACTTTTTTATTGGATATAACTGCTTAGATAGCTTTCTATAGGTCTTTAGATGTGAACAACACAAATTGCCAATGTTGAGATAAATGATTTTCTGTGTAAAGTAAAATTTTATATTATTATTATAACTTTTTATTGCCAGTGCATATGCATGGGTAATTTTTTACATTATCCTTTGCACTCACTTCTGTTCCAACTCTTCCCTTCCCTCCTTCCACCCCCTCCCCTAGGTGGTAGGCAGTCTTATACATGTTAAATATGTTGCAGTGATTCCTAGATACAATATATTTGTTCAGAACCAAACAGTTCTCTTGTTGCACAGGAAGAATTGGATTCAGAAGGTAAAAATAAGCTGGGAATAAAAACAAAAATGCAAACAGTTCAACTCATTTCCCAGTGTTCCTTATCTGGGTGTAGCTAATTCTGTCCATCATTGATCAATTGGAACTGAATTAGATCTTCTCTTTGTTGAAGATATCCACTTCCATCAGAATACATCCTCATATAGTATTGTTGTTGAAGTGTTAATGATCTCCTGCTTCTGCTCATTTCACTCAGCATCAGTTCATGTAAGTCTTTCCAAGCAAGAGCAATCATTCTTAATTTCCAGCTGCCTTATGCACATAATCAAACATTCAATAGTTATCTCAATATCAAGGTGTACAAAGCAGAACTTGATATGATTTCCAATCTTGTCTTCTCTATTTCTCTTGGAAAATATATATTTTTTAATTACTTAGATCTGTTAGCTCAGGAACTTTCTCCTTTCTTTACTCTCACACTCTCAATTGAACTGCCAGTTGATTGTCTGTCAAATGTAGTAGATCTTTCCATTCTATTCACCCACACCATAACAACTTTAGTTAAGGACCTCTTCATTAAATTGGTCCTTTTCTCAGTTTTTGTGACATTGCTTCTGCTGGTTCCCTTCTTCCTTGTTTGGATGCTTGTTCTCCATCATCTTGGCCAGATCTTTACCTGTGTTCTACCCATTTCCCATGAAAATCCACCAAAGATATATCTTGAACCTTCTCTTTTTCCTCTAATTCCTCTTTTCTCTCATATTTGAGAAGCTCATCTGTTCCCAAGGGTTCAATTACAATCTGTAGATATTTTATTCCAGGATCTATAAAGCCAGATATAATCTTTTTCCTGAGATCAATCTTGTATCACAAGTTCCCTTTTGGACATCTTAAATTAGATGCCTTTAGGCATCTCAATTACATGAAATATGACTCAAAAATTAAACCTAAAAGAAAGTTATATTTTACATGATAAAAATCATGATCACTATTTTTTTCCTAAGAAGAGATTTACGAAGTGTTAGATATATTGAGTAATAAATGACAATATCAATGACTTTGTTATTAAAATGAAATTATAAATTACCAATGAGAGGGCAATGTCTGAATCAGTTTTTTAATGTAGATATCAAGTTACTTTTTTTTCTATTCTTAAAAAAAATTCTCCATTTGTTCTTGTCATGCCTAAGCTTTTGTTCCATATTTCTCTCTACCCATAGTCAACCTTCCATAAAGGATCATCCGTGCATATTGCTTCTAGTACCTCCTTTTCTTTGTTTATTCTTTGCAATTTACCTTTTAAGATATAAATGTTTTAAAAATTTTAATAATGATATCTTTCCTTTAAACCCTCATTTTTTCCCCAGCACCCAATTTCCTGTCATCTCTGCAATATTTGACATATCCAGTTTGCACCACAGTTGAAATATTTTGTTCACAAAGAATCATGTAATGGCTAGCTTTAGAATTAGCATGACCCTAGATTCAAGTAAAGTTTTTGACACGTATCTCTGATGTGACTCAGAACAAATCACTTAACCACTCAATTACCAAGGTAACTATCTAAGATTATAATTTGCAGAGTAAATGTTCATCTTTATTGATAGAACTTTAATAAGAGTTCTCTATGCAGACACAAATCACAGGTCCAATCATAGGAAAACATAAAATGTTTCTATACATAAATAGAATATGTATGCATATATGTTTGTTTATACCATGTATATCATGTATGTGTGTATGCCATATATATATATATATATATATATATATATATATATATATATATAATATAACAAGTCCTTCTAATATACAATAAGTTTTGCCCAGAATTAAATAGGAAAAATAAAACAGGATGAAATGTGTTTGAGAAACTGCTCTTAGGAAAGAGTAGCATATGATAAAAGGGCCTGGAGAAATAGTTACTACCACAATCTGAATAAGGAGATGACTGATACTTTGACACATCAAGACATACATTTACAATAATGATTCTGAGTATTTCTGCTATTACAAAGTATCCATATATAAGATAGCTTATATTTATGAATATCAGAAGTTTCATTCTATTTAATGATTTACAAGGAAAAGTAAGACTAGAAAACTTAAGTTTCAGAGAGAATGTATAAAATAAGTGTATAATAAATACACAATACATTTGGCTCTCTCCATCTGTCCTTTCTCTACCCAGGACAAGCAAAAGGAAGGAAAGTGATTATAATCTTTTTTCTGGCCCCCATCAGATGAGTAGGAAGATAAATTCAACAAGATTATAGTCACACTTAGATTATATTTACCACTCTGCCTAAAATATTGCAGTGATATCCAAAGCTGAATTGTTCTCTGCCATCTTCATCACATGGCATATGATAGCTTCTTCCTTCTATATTCACACATTTGATGGCTGAATCTTTCTTTTCACTTGCACTGGGATCTTCATTCTTTTATCTACACCCCCCTTCAAAATTTTATAATCATGATGTAGAGTGGAACTTGAGAATCAGGGTCATTATCTAACCAGTCTCCTATCTCTCTATTGTGTATACAGCCACGAATGGATACCATAACAAAATTTGCCCCATCTACTTCAAATGGGTTGTGTGGTAAGGAAAGCACTGTGACCAAGAAATATCAGCTATTTATTATAAATAGTAATATTATTATGTCTGCAAACTGGCAGTACTTGACTACAGGACAGTTTGTAATTTTCAAGTTTGAAGATGCTTGGAATTGTTTATTTGGCACTTTTTATACATTTTGATTCCTTATAGTCCCACACTGATGATTTTGTTTTGTTTTCCTTTTTAGTTATTTCAGTTTTGTTTGATTTTTTATTATACCATTTGGGGTTTTCTTGGAAAAAATATTAAAGTGTTTCCCCAATTCCTGTTCCTGCTTATTTTACAAATAAGGAAACTGAGGCAGACAGAGTTATGTTAATTGCTCATGGTTACACAGCAAGTAAGTTTCTAAGGCCCAATCTGAATTCAGGCCTTCCTATCTCCATGCTCAGTATTCTATTCCCTGTGCTATCTAGCTGTTCATGATTATGTTGAACTTATATATTTTTCCTAAAATCTTATCTACCACATATTGGCATGCCCTTTCTTTATATAATATATATCTATAGCTAGACATATATGTAGATATAGAGATATAGACATAGATACATATATAAAGATATAGATAGATATATTTTAATTATGGTATTGAATGAGATATAAAAGCATTAGTCAGTGAAAAAAATTAGATTCAGAATACATAGAAACAAACATAATGGTGGCCCAATGTTTGATAAATCCAAAGATCTAGTAAGATAAGAACTGAACTTATTGTTTGACAAAAAAGTCCGGAAAAATATAAGTATAGCCTGATACCTCATAGTTTATATCAGTATAAACTCCAAATTAGTATATAACATAGACATTAAACATCATTAATAAAAATAGAGTTTGTATGAAAATCTCTCAGATTTTTGAACAAAGGAAGATTTCATTACCAAGCAAAATATAGAAAGTTTCACATGAGGCAATTATTGCAAAAAAAAGTATGTTTAGCATAAACAAAACCAATTTAGCTAAAATTAGAAAAGAACTAAGAAATTGGGGAAAGATGTTTACAGTAAGCTTGTCTGAAAATGGTCTCATTTCTAATATATAATAATAATAATAATAAAATCCATATGTCACTTATTAAATAGCCAAAAGATATGAATAAGAAATTTTCAGGGGAACAAATCCAAACTGTCAATGGAAATATGAAAAAAAAGACTTCAAATAAATAGAGAAAACTAAATTAAAATAACAGTGAGGTGCCACCTCATACTCATCAATTTGGCTTAAATAAAAAGAAGTGACAAGTGCTATCAGAAAAATGGATATAAGACAGTAGATATATTAATGCATTGTTGGTGGAACAGTAAATTGGTCCAGGATAATAATTTTGAAACATACCCCTATTAATCTATAGTGTGTTTGCCTTTTAAGCCAGTGTTAGTGCTACTAGTTCCATCCTCAAAAGAGATCAAAGAAAGAAGAGAAAAAAAAAATACAAATATATTTAAAGCATTTATTTTCATTGTGGCAGTGAATTGCAAACTGATGGAAATCTAATCATTTTGAAAATCATTATACAAGTTACATATATATGTAATGGCATACTATTGCCCTATTACAAATTATGAAGGGATGCTTTCATAGAAATTTGGGAAGGCTTTTATGAAATGATGTAGAGTGAGTGAACAGAACCACTAGAGCAATTTATACATTAGCAATAGTACTATAAAGAGAAGTGACTTGGAAAGACTTAAAAACTCAAATCTATTCAATGACTGATCATTATTCAGGAGAAATGATAATAAAGCATCCTACCATCTCCTGATAGAGGTGATCTATTTATCCCAAATCAAAGTAGCCCTTAACTTTGAATTGCTATAGTACTTGCTATCTGTCCTACTCAAAAATACATGAATCATAAACTGTCTTAAAGATATGCCTCCAAAGAATTAAAATGTGAAATCCAGTAAATAGATCCAATAAATGAAGTTTCATTTTAAATGCATACAAATAACTAAATGAAATATTATATTCACATGACATATAATATTGACACTGTGACTACATAGTAAATAACTTTATTTAATATTGATACTGTGACTACATGGTGAATAATTATCTTTGAAAAAAATTAAAACAATATTTCTAATTTTATTTTGGTTTTGCTTCAATAATTCAGGAAATAAAAGCTTTAACAAGATAATTTTTTTTAATAAAATCTCAAGGCTAAAGCATCTAGGGCCAGGGAAACTAAAGCAGTCTTCAATCAATTTTTTTTCCCTGAGCAGGAAGAGTTTCTTTTCATTCTCAAAGATTTTTTTTTTTTTTTGATGAAACTCATCCTTGACCCTGAAATTCTTGGGGAAAGAAACACTAGCACATAGGTTTGTCTAAACTGAATTTGTCTTTCCTACTAGATATTCAAGTACATATATGTGAGGATTGTGCTGTATGTATTTATTGTTCTGAGGTTATTTGATTGACTTCCTATTTGGCTTCCTTCTACAAATGTCTTAAAAAGTGGCTGATTTTATCTATTCTTTTCTTTCATATACTTTTACTTATCTCCTTCCCAATATAAAACAAATCTGGTATTCTTAAACCTATTGTTAATTACTCTTCTCTCATATAGCATCTTTTTTACTCTATTCTCTTCATTACTATTATATCCTTCCTTCCTTTTTTTTTCCATGCTAACTTTATATTTCTCTGGCCTTATTGCATCTTAATACATTCCATTTGTTAATGTATTTGAGTGATATCCTGAAGTTAGTTCTTTTACAAAATATGGCAACCTTTTGAAAAGTGAATTATAATGCCTTGCCACTCACTAGCTGGGTAATCTTAAGCATGACATTTCCTTTCACTTAGATTCCATTTTCTCATCTCAAAATTGAGGAGTTGAATATAATAATACATAAGGCCCTTTCTATTCTTTTATGATTATATTTGTACTTTTCTAAAATCTGTATCTCTTTAGACTTGATTAGACATTGAAGACACAAAAGTCATTAATTACATTCTGAACTATGATGTCATCTTGACTTTGTCATTCTACTGGATTTGATGATACTGGAAGAGAAAGTAAGGGCCAGAACACTTTCATACATCAAGCTTGTTTCCATAAAAATAATGGGGAAATCCAGAAGCTGCTAAACAAAACAAAACAAAATGGACCACCACAGAGTGCATCAATAGGATAGTTCTTCCATCTCTAAGAAGTCAGAGTTTAACTCTATCAAAAGCAATTGGCTAAAATGACAGGAAAATAAACTGATAAATGTTAGAAGAGATGTGGGAAAACTGGGGCACTATTACTTTGTTGATGAAGTTGTGAATTTATTCAACCATTCTGGAGAGCATTTGGAATTGTGCTCCAGAGGCTACTAAGCTGTGCATACCCTTGTATCTAGCAGTGTCTCTACTGGTTCTGTATCCCAAAGATGTATGCAAAGTTGTTTGTAGCAGCCCTTTTTGTAGTGACAAGGAACTGGAAACCATGTGGATACCCATCAGTTAGAGAATGGCTGAATAAGTTATGGTATATGGATGCTATGGAATATTACTTTTCTATAAGAAACAATCAGCAAGATGATTTCAGAAAGGCCTGGAGAGACATACATGAACTGATGCTAAGTGATGCATTACTTAGTAGAACCAGTAGAATATTGTACATAACAACAACAAGATTATGCCATGATCAATTCTGATGGACATGGATCTTTTCAACAATGAAGTAATATAGGCAAATTCTAATAGATTTATGATGGAGAGAGCCATCTGCATTCAGAAAAAAGGACTGTGGGGACTGAATGTGGGGAATATAGTATTTTCACCTTTTGTTGTTGTTTGCTTGCCTTTTGTTTTCTTTTTCATTTTTTCTTTCTTGATCTGATTTTTTTTAATGCAGCATGATAAATGCAGAAATATGTATAAAAGAATTGCACATTTTTAACAATATATGGGATTGTTTGCTGTCTAGTGGAGGAGATAGGCAAAAGAGGGAGAAAAAAACTTGGAACACAAGGTTTTTCAGGGATGAAAGTTGAAAATTATCTTTGCATATATTTTTAAAAATAAAAAGCTTCTATTTTTTTAAAAAGTAAAGTGCAAATGAACCTTAAAGAAATGCAGGATTCTTAGCTCAATAAGAAGGCACATGAAATTCATTTTTACACTGATAGTAACAATCCAAAGTACTTTTAGAGTACCCTGAAGGCTATTTATTGGCAAAAATTTATGGTGCATCTCAACTATGCAATGCTGATGTGATGATATGATCCTGGAAAGATCAATTAAATACCTCCATAATGTGTTCAACAGATAATCATTTCAACAGATAATCAATGCTGTAGCCAATGTTTGTATATTTCAAGTTGAAGTC
The DNA here is from genome assembly GCF_902635505.1 of Sarcophilus harrisii. NCBI lineage: Eukaryota > Metazoa > Chordata > Mammalia > Dasyuromorphia > Dasyuridae > Sarcophilus > Sarcophilus harrisii. Next base: position 371,407,572 of record NC_045426.1, on the reverse strand, counting down.
ATTCATTTTCTAGCCAAACTTTCAATTGAAGAAGAGATTTTGAATACTAAGAGAGTCCTCTCATATACTTGGTGCTGATTCTATTACATTGAGTTTTACAAGACTGGAATGCTATCTTATACAGGATCTTGTACAAGATTGCTCATACAAAAGCTGACTAAAATTTTTTCTGGGTTATATTGCAAGAGAAAGTTATCTCCCAAGAGTTCAAGGTTGCCTACATTTTCCATCTCTACAAAAGTAAGGGAAATAGATTGTCCCATGATAATCATTATTGGAATGGTTAGGGGAGGTCCCTTTCTCTTAGTCACTGCTAAGAAGATTCTTGCCAGAGTCCTTGATAGGTTAATCCTATTAAAAACCTACCTGAGAACCAGTGTGATCTCAGAAAGGCTGAGGAAAGGTCTATATAGTATTAGCTTCTTAACCATTCCAGGAGTAATGAATGAAGCAGAAAAAAGGTCTGTATGCAATGTTTTTTAATATGATCGAGGCCTTTGATTCTCTCAATTGTGAGAGCTTATGAAAAATTATGTCAAAATGTGGTTACCCAGAAAAGTTCATTAGGGTTGTACATCCATTTCATAATAGGTTCTTGTCTGGGTTCTGCATAATAGATGATGCTCTTATACTTTCCCAATCACCAGTGGAGTGAAACTGGGCTGTGCACTTGCCCTAGGGTTTTTAGAATGATGTTTTCATCAATCTTTTCAGATGCTTTCAAAAAGGAAGACAATAGCATCTAGTAGGTCAGTGACTACACTGAAAGTAAATTATTTAACTTGAAAAAGCTACAAGCCAAGACTAAAATGAAGGGAGAATTAGTGCATAGTTTTTGTTTTTGTTTGTTTGTTTGCAGATGATTGTACATTCCACAAAGCCTCTGAAACTGAAATGCAACAACATATTGATCAACTCTCTGCTGTTTGTGCTAATTTTGGCCTAAATATCAATACCAGTAAAACAGAGGTTCTCCAGTCAGCATCACACCATCCATGTGTGGAACCATCAAGTACAGTACCTGGAGAAATTTTGAATACTGTACCTAAGTTTACTAACCTTGGAAGTATACTTTCAAGGAATGTGCACATAGGTGATGAGATTGGCACATGTTTTGCCAGTGCTATCTCAGTGTTTAAGAAACTAAAGGAAAAAGTGGGAGAGAAGAGCTATTAGACTGGCTATCAAATTGAAGGTATACAGAGTTGATGTGCTGACCTCATTATTGTGTGCCTGTGAAACCTGGATAGTATTCTAGCACCATACTTGGAAAATGAATCATTTCCATTTGAATTGTCTTAGGAAGATTTTGAAGATCACCTGGCAACACAAGGTATCAGACTCAGTAAGATTTTTTTTTTTTTACTTTAAACTGGAAGTCAGTGGTTATTATTATTATTATTATTGCATATTTATTCAAAGACATGCTTAAAGTCATCAGCCTTTATGATATTTCTATGTCTGTTTTCTACTTAATAGGTAATATTCTGTTTCTGTTTTGAGGAAGTAATATAACCTTTCTTATAGATAGAGGGAAATTGGCTTTGATAGCAGAAATTGCATTTTTCCATAAGAACCTTTCCTTCTTTTCCTTCCTTTATTTGTTATATGATATGGAGTTTTTGGAAAGGGCCAGGGCAAAATGTAAGCAATGTTCATTAAAGGCATTTCCCAACACTATTTATATGGAACAATTAACATGGAATTAGATGAGCTTTTGCATCACAAAGGCATTGTTTTCACACATTTAATTCAGTTGTTCTATTACTTTGTGTAATTGAGTTGTCTAACATGAACTTAATTAGAGAATATTTAATACATTTACTGATTGTTTAATATCAGTGGAGCCCATTTCTCACCCTTTTTGGTTAAAATTTTCAATTTCTTAAAGGTCAGTAACTTAATTAATAAAGAAACCATTTGAAGTAAGGCCAGGCATTTAAAAATCATTGTCTCTTGAAGCTTTATTGGGCTTCATTCTCTACTTTGGAACCACTAAATATAAACAATATTGCCACACTGGCTGAAGAAGGGAAATACTTTTCTTACTTCCATTGTTCGGGAATGGTAGTGTGCTTAAACTGCTTTTGCAGTACTGCTTTTGAGAGAAAAAGAAGCATCTCTGTCTATGCTGTTTGAACTGTTTGAGTCACTTCTAGTAGGAAAAAAGTTCACATGCTGATAGGATTGTTGGCTAGAATAGTTGGCCATTAACTTCTTCAGCTTATTTTACAGATGAGGAAACTGAGGCAAACAAGTTAAGAGATTTGTCCAGTGTCTGTGACCAGATTTAAATTTGGGAATATGAGTTTACTTGACTTTAGGCCTTAACACTCTATCCAAAGTCAGTTATCTGCTACCACTGGGACTCAAAATCTTTATAGATAAGTGGAAATTGTGAACTCACAAGATATTATGATAGTTTATAATATTTTGAAGGCAGAAATGCAAAATCTTTTTTTTTTACTATCTACTTCTTCCAGTGTTATTCTTTATTTAGAAATCTTTCTTTGCTACTCATTGATTTTCATGCTACTCTCTGACTCCCCAGGACTTTACCTTGGATTATCCTCTCTGGGTCACCTTAGTTCTAGATATTATTATTATTAATATTACCTTATTATTCAGAAAATTTTGAGCTGTTTGGATTCTTATTCTTTTGGGCCCATTTGAAAAAAAATTAATTTATGTAGAAATTCTTAAATAAACTGGTTTTTATGTGAGGATCAAATATAAGCATTAAAAAAAGAAAAACATGGAAATATATATTACCATTTCTTGAGAATATTGATTTACTCCTAAAAGAATATAAAAGATAATTGAGCTTCCAAATGGGCCATATTAACCTTTAAGGAAAATCTCAGCATCATTACATGGTGAGAATATTTCTGATTGGTTTTGCCATAGAATACTAATTTCCGGTATACCTTGGACTGGGCACACTGAGTTCTATTGTATTTCTACATAAACTATAAAAATCGTGTATCTGAGACAGACAAGTTATTTCAGCTATCAATGCATTAGCTTTAAAGTATTTCTGCTCATATATTCTAATAGATATTAGAGTTGGATCTCTGATCATTAAGTTATCATATCTTAATTTTTATTGTTTTCCTTATACTCTGATGCATTGTTGGTCTTGTCCTTTAAACTTCACATATTCTTTACACTTTTCTTTTTTTTTTTAATTTAAATTAACAATTATTAATTTCCCCTCTTTACCTCCTCTCCTCTTTGGACAAAAAAGTATATTTCATGATACACATTCAGTCAAGTGAAACAATTTTCTGAATTGTTCATATTCAAAACTATGTCTGACTGCATTTTGAGTCCATCGTTACTCTTTCAGGAGGTATACAGTGTACATTATCATTGGTTCCTTTAAATCTTTGTTTAGAAATTTATACTTCACAATGGATTATTTATTTTCTCCAAGTCCTTCTTTAGAGTTTTGGCACCTAGGTACATCCATCATCTTTCCTGCAGCCAAACTTAGACTATCTGCTTTTTCCTAGGCTCTTGTTCTTATATTCACAGTCACATTCCAGCATCAGTCCTACTTCTATTTATCTAGATTGTGTTCTCAGCTTTCAGTCTAAACTCTGTGCTTCACATCCATGATCTGCCATTGCCGAGTTTTTTTTTCTTTGTTTTTAGTATTGGCCCATGGAGAATCATGTGCACTGAAATTCCCTTTCAGATTCTTCATCCACCCTCTGTACCAAAGTGTATTATTTTTTGGAACCCCGACAGAGTCTAGCAGTAGATTGAGCATAGAGCAGGTGCTCAAGGAATACCAGAGGGATTAAAGAAATGGTACAGAATGCAATTTTCCTTTTAATAGCTCCTTTGTTCTCCCCTCTCATTAAGCACTAACAGGGAAACAAGGTTTCAGTTTCTGCAATCTATCTGAAAAGAGTGTAGAACAAGAAGCAGCTGCTATTTTAATTTGAAAGGTAGTTAGCCTCAGTCTTTTCCTTTCCTTTCCTTTTATTTTGCAGGGCAGACAGTTTTAGAGAGATCTTTCAGCTTTATGTGGATCTGTCCCCATGCATATAGAACATCTAGCAAGAAGTTTCCATTATGTACTGCAAGAAGTGATACCTTTCATTCCCCCCCTCCTTTCCCAATTTATCTCATCATTCGAGAGAAGCAAGGATTCTAACTCATTTTCATGTAACCATAAATATAGAATTGAGAGGGACCTCACCGCAACTTACTAGTTTTATAGGTGAGAAAACTAAAACCCAGAGAAAATAAATGATTTCTGTAAAGACACACAGAAAGTATCAGAACAAATATTCAACCCAGATCAATTGATTTCATATTCAGATGTATTTATATTATAGTGCATTATACTGTCATACTTTAATCCAGTTATTTCTTCTTCTATATCACAAAAGAACACATTTAAGTGGGGTTGGAGGAACAGAAGAAAAAGAAGAAGGCACCAATTTAGAGATATTTGAAGTAATGAGTTAGTATGGACCCATCCCATTCCTCCTCTTTTAAGGGTCTTCTATAATCTGCCAGCAACTCTGATCAATACACACTCTTCTCTGAACTGAGTTTCACAGTATCTGTTGCTGTCATCAGAATAAAAGTATTTAGAAAAAAATTAAATGTCTCAGATTCAATTTGAGAAAATGTATTGGTCCTATTTCCTATCAACAAGCAGAAGATATCCAGGAAACTTGTATTTGCTTGAAATGTGCAGGTCTTTATTTTTTCTTGAGTGTGAGCTTGAAAAATATTTAGCTTTCTCAAGTGAACATTTGTCCTCATCACAGAACAATTGCTTATTTGAGCTCTTTGGGAGTCAGGTTTAACCAACTAAATCTAAGAATGGTATGCTGTTGTGATGCCATATTATGGATTTTTTTTTACTCTCTATAGCCACTATTGTATAATTCCTTACTGAGAAGACTATTTATCAAGAAGAGAAATGTGTTTTAGGTATTACTTTGATCTTGTTCCTCAAACTGTAGGATCCATCCTGACACCCCTCCCTTGGGGAACAAGATGGTTGCTTGAACTGAGAAGCAATATGATATAGGGGAAAGAACTCTGGCTATAAAAATCAAAGATCTGGATTTAAATTTTGGTTCAAATCATCTGTTACTAATATATCATCTTGAATAGAACACATCTATCAAACTTATTTTTTTAATCAAGGGGATACTAATATTTGAAATACCTATTTCTATTATGGAGGCCAACATTTTGTAAAGGCCTGAAACCCAATACTGTGGTATATTGTTATTACTGTATCCTCAGAAAAACTATAGCCTATTGATTGCTCATCCTTTTTTGTCAATTGAGCATTGAGGTAGTGCCATTGTGTAATGAACTCCTCTTTCATTCAAATATTAATTGGAGAAAAAAAAAGATATTTTTAAAAAAACAATACTCAAGAGAGATGATATAGCAAAAGTAACACATGAGCAACAAAGAGATATTACCACCTTGTCTCTGAGTAACTTAAAGGCCCTTAAAAGAGTGAGTCTTATTAAACTGATGTCTGTAATGTCCTCAGTGGTTTTCTGGAGGTCTTGAGAGCAGCCTTCATTTCAGCAGGGTAATCACCACAAGAATAGCCAGGTGTTAAAGTCCAAATCCTTTATTATCTCCTTCACAGTCTAGTTTCCTTGCCTGGGGCCCAGGCCAGCTTTCTGGAGAGCCTTTCAAACCAGCCTTGGTCTCAGTGGGGGAAGCAGAAGGAGGACAGGCCTGCTACCAAGGTGGTATGAAATAGAGTGAATGATTCTGGCTCTGACCCTTCTGAGTCTTTGTTTGGCCCTTCTTAGTCTCTCTCCAAGCACTTCTGAGTCTGTCTCTGGCTCTGACTCTAGATGAGTTTGTTGCAGATTTACATGCTCTATTTTGAGTATAAACCAATCATTATATCATTAGGAAACCATTATTTGTTGTAAGATTAAATCAATCATACTGAACTAGAGAACTATTAATCGCCATGCTAAACTAGATAACCATTGTCTCATCAATTCCACTGATTTAACACCTTGTAAGAATCCTTGTTTTAAGTACAGAGTTCTGGCCCATAACATTTGTTATGGCCAGAAAAAATTCCAAATATTTCCATTAGATTCACCATCTTTTAGACCTCAAAGGGATCTCAGAGACCATTAGATCCAACCCATGACCCCCAGTAATCATTAATATAACCTACTGGACAAGTAGCATGCAAAGGGTTGCTTCAGGACATTTAATCAGAAAGAAATGTTTACCTTTTAGGTGTCCATTATACTTTTGGATGATTTGACAAAAGAAAAAAAAAAAGTCACCCAGAAATTAAGTAACAGATCCAAGATTTAAACTTAGGTCCGCCATCTCAAAATGAAGTATACCTCTTACTGTGAAATTGTCTCTATAGAATTTGATATGTTTCTGGAAGAAATAATAGAGCTGGTGACTTTGCACAGTCCTGACTCACTTAAATCCAATTCACATTCAAATCAAGCCATCAACTTCCTTATGTCATTAGTCCTCTTTGAGAATGAAGGACAAACAGCAATTTGTGAGTTGTAGGAGCTGCTCCACTGGGAGTCAAACTGATCAGTCCTAATTGAGCAATGCTCTTTAGTTCTTTTATTCCTTCCTTCCCTCCCTTTCTCCTTTCCCTTTTTTCATATAGAGAATAATACCCTTATCTGTGGGTGTTCTGTCCCAAGAAATATAAATTTGATCACTGAAATTTCACAACTTATCTTGGAATTTACAGGTTAGATTTTTTTTTCTCTCTTCCCTATTTATTTATTGTATTCTACTACTACTACTACTACTACTACTACTACTACTACTACTACTACTACTACTACTACTAAACGACACATATCTTAAACACAAATTGCTCTGGCTCTCACAAATTGGCCAACAATAGGTTCCAACCCAATCCATACTTGATCATTGTTTGGTTTTTGATGGTTCAGAGTGAGTCTGGATAGTAATTGTTTCTGATTTTCCAGAAATCTTAAGAGTCTTCTTTTCCAACATTGATTTTTTTTGGGGACTAGGTAAAAGTGGCTATTTTTTTGCCTCATTCCTTACCTAAGTGCAACTACTAATAGGGCATTGCCTCAGACAAACTAAGACCTGGGAAAGACCTTAACTTAAAATGACCAAAATCTACTACATCCAGGGTCATTTCCAATTATATTGAATTGTATCTTGTCAGAGGACTCCAGAGGAGAGAGTAAGGCTGGTGACTTTGTCTCATCGTAATTGAATTCACTTGTTAGTCATGATATCACCTTCCTGATATCATCAGTCCTTTTTGAGAATGAAGGACAAAGACAATAGCAGCAATATCTGAATATAACATTTATCCAGGTTTCCACAAATTTGGGAAACTAAATCATTTTTAACTCCCACAAAAGCTTGGAAGATAAATATATGTATGTATGTGTGGGTGTATACATATGCACATATATATAGGTGCATATGTAATTTCAACCCAAAGGAAATTCAAAAGAATCATAGAACTCTTAGAGCCTATGAATTGCTTTAGATAACACAGAAAAGACCTGAAATCATTTGTTGATAATCAACACAATGTAAATTTCACTCTTCCCTAGGGATATACATGACTAACAGTGCCACACTATGATTATTTCACTTCTCTATTGAAAGGAAGACATATTTGTTGTTGCTTAAGAGTTATTTATCTTCTCATTAAACCCATAATTCTCCCTTATCTTTGTGATTCTTTCATTTTCTGTTGTTTCTTATTCTTTGTGATTCCCCTACCCCTCTTTTTTTTTTCTGGACCAAAATACTGAAGTAGTTTCCCATTTCTTTGTCTATAATTCACTCTTATAGAAGAGTACAAAATTAAAGTCCTTTGGTTCTCCATACCATTTTTTTGTTCTCTATTTCCTATCCTACCAGCTCTAGGGCACATATGAATTCCTTCTTTCTAAAAGGCACATTGCTTAGGAATTTTTTCTTTCATGAATAGAAACCTGGATGTTTAACCTTAGAACATCCTCTTTCTCAGAATAGAAGGCCAGATTCTGGGTAGGCAATTTCCCACCTCCTTTTCTTCTATGTTTATATATACTCTATTTCATATAACCTATCCCATAATAGACATTTAATAAGTGTTTGTTAAATTGAATTGCATTAACTTAAAAAAATTCCTGGCCTATGACGAGCAGGATGAATACAGAAAGGCTTGGAGAGACTTACATGAACTGATGCTAAGTGAAATGAGCAGAACCAGGAGATCATTATATACTTCAACAATGATACTGTATGAGGATGTATTCTGATGGAAGTGGATTTCTTTGACAAAGAGACCTAATTCAGTTTCAATTTATCAATGATGGACAGAAGCAGCTACACCCAAAGAAAGAACACTGGGAAATGAATGTAAACTATTTACATTTTTGTTTTTCTTCCCAGGTTATTTTTACCTTCTGAATCCAATTCTCCCTGTGCAACAAGAAAACTGTTTGGTTTGCACACATATATTGTCTAGGATATACTGCGACATAGTCAACATAGGACTGCTTGCCATCTAGGGGAAGGGGTGGAGGGAGAGTGGGGAAAAATCAGAACAGAAGTGAGGGCAAGGGATAATGTAAAAAAAATTACCCAGGCAGGGGCTCTGTCAATAAAAAGTTATTATAATAAAATAAAAAAAAAATCCCTGGCCTTTTCCTATTTCATTTAATCTGTTTTGACTAAGGGTATGGTTGGAGTTCTTGATTTTTGTTTTTTGGATTTACTTGATTTTATTATTAGTTGTTGTAGTGAGGATGACCACATTTATGGAATGTTTTAAGAATACTGACTTGGTAGAACATAATTTGTCAATAAAACTGTATCTTTTTAGAATAATATATGGTGTTAGATAGTTACAAGGACTAAAACAAATGATTACACAGGAACAAGCAAACAAGTAGATTTTTTAAAAGTCCCTATTGTTCAGTTGAATCAACAGTCTATGAGTTAATCCATCTGTACACATATATTGAATAGATGCTGCAATTTGCCTGAAACCATATTTGATTATTAATCAATCAATATATGTTAAGTGTCTTCTATTGTTAGACACTGTCCTAAGCTTTGAGGATATTTAAAAAAAGTCAATTTATAGTCTCTGCCCTCAAGGAACTTACAACCAACAAGCTAACACATATATAAATATAAAAATGGATACAAGGACTAGGAGTAAGAGAGAAGACCGAATTTTTTTTTTTTTTAGGAATTTTCTTAGCTCTTGACATCTCAAGCTACTACTTGAAGGAAGAAGTAAGTTTTAAGATGAATATTGTTGTATTAGAAAGGCAGCATGGCATGGTGGGTTAAGGGAGAAATCCTTGTAGTGAAGATTAACTGGGCTCAAGTGTCATTTTTGACAACACTGGTTCAGTGACTTTGACCAATTATTTAGCTTCTCATGTACCAAGGAAAGAATTATATTTATATTTTGTTGAGAAATCACAGATCTATGGTAGTAGAGGTTGGTTAAATTTATTTAATATTTCATTTTTCCTTAACGACATAAACACTTTTTCAGATGTTTTTTAAATTAATTTTAAATTGTCTCCCTGCCTCTGTCTTACTCTTCCTCCCTTATTGAGAAGGCAAGTATTTTTATATAAGTTATACATGTGCAGTCATGCAAAACATTTCTATATTAGTGTTGTTATAAAATAAAATACAGACCCCAACCTACTCCCCAGAATCCCAAGAAAAATAAAGAATGAAAAAGGTATGGTTTCCTCTGTATTGACTCCATCACTTCCTTCTCTAGAGATGCAGAACATTTGTCATCATATGTTCTTCAGAATTTTCTTGAATCTTTATATTGCTGAAAATAATTAATTTATATTTGATCATTGTATAACACCGTGATATTGTGTACAATATTCTTATGATTCTCTTCACTTCACTTTGCAAGAGCTAATGTAAATATTTACAGATTTTTCTAAGAGTATCCTGCTCATCATTTCTTGTGGTACAAGAGCATTCCATCATCATCATCATCATATACCACAATTGTTCAGTAATTCTGTAATTGATGGGTACTTTTTTCAATTTTTGTTTCTTTGCCATCATTAGAAGAGTTTCTGTAATTATTTTTGTACATACAGTTTTTTCCCCTTTTTTAAAAAATAATTTTGGGATACAGACCTAGTAAGTAGTTGGATGGCTAGGTCAAAAAGTATGCATGTTTTTAAAACATCTGGGTAAGTTCTAAATTGTTCTTTGAAATGACTGTATCAGTTCACAGTTCCAAAAGTCCAAAAGTGTTTCAATTTTCCCACCTTCTCTCCAATATTTGCTTTTGCCTTTTTGGTCATATCAGTCAATCTGATAGGTGTGGGTTGGTACTTTAGAATTGGCTTAATTTGCATTTCTTTGATCAATAGTGATATAGAGCATTTTTTCATATCATTATAGATTTTATTTCTCTGGATGAAAACTACCTATTTATATTCTTTGACCTTTTATCAATTTGGGAATGACTTGGATTTTCATAAATTTGAGTCAGTTCTCTATATATTTGAGAAATGAAGCTTTTGTCAGAAAAGTTATTGTAAATTTTTTGTCATACTTATGATTTCTAACTCTGTATTTATCTCCATCCCATCTCCCCCATTCTCTCTCCCTCTTCCTGCTTCTATCTCTCTCTCTCTCTCTCTCTCTCTCTCTCTCTCTCTCTCTCTCTCTGTTCATGGTTTCAATTAGTCCATTAATTCTTAAATTATCTATTTTCCAGGTCATTTGTTTTTCCAAAGAGATATTTTATATTTTCTTCTGTTTTTCTATTCTTCAGATTTTGTTTCATTTCTACCTGATATATCAGGAATCATTACCTTCCACTTTCTTAATTCTAATTCATAAGGAATTATTTTTTTCAGTGAGATTTTGTGCCTTCCTTTTCATTTTGCAATTCTACTTCTTAAGGAATTTTTTTCTTTAGCAATTTTTATATATGTTTTTTTCATTTGGCCAATTCTGTTTTTTTTTTAAGACATTATTTTCCTCATTGGACTTTTATGACTCTTATTATTTAGCCTATTCTGTCTTTTAAGCTATTTTTTTTCAATATTTTTGTAATGTTTTCCCCCTCTTTACCTCCCTCCTTTTCTCTCTTCCCCTCTCTCTCTCTCTCCCTCTCTCTCTCTCTCTTTCTCTCTCTCTCTCTCTTCTTCTTTTTCTTTCCTTTCTCTGTTTCTACCTTTTTCCCTCCTTCCCTTTCTCTTTCCTTCCTTCCTTTCTTCCCTCTCTCTTTCCTTCCTTCCTTTCTTCCCTCTCTCTTTCCTTCCTTCCTTTCTTCCTTTCTTCCTCCTTCCCTCTCTCTCCCTCCCTCCCTCCCTCCCTTTCTTTCTTTCTTTCTTTCTTTCTTTTTCAGTCTACTTTTTGACTTTTAACTTTATATTAAATTCGGGCTCTGGTCCAAGGATTGAAGAGGTACTGTCCAAGCTATCTATCTATCTATCTATCTATCTATCTATATCTATCTCTATATCTCTCTCTATATATATCTATATCTATATATATATTTGCAGCTGTTTTCAGATATAGTTCTGGACATCTGTAAGTTTTCAATTCTTCCAAATGGTATGAAGGAGAGGTTTGCTTACTATTTTCTGGACTGAGTTCTAGTCTATGTGTAACTACATGTACTTTTTTTTTTTTTTTTGCTCTGGAACTATTCCAGGTTCTTGTTCCCTTGTAGTCAAAGGCTTTGGTATGCTATTTTTCTTCTTTTCCTTTATATTTGCCCCAGGTCTGCAACCCAGATCTGTGTATCAACAATGCAACAGAATCATGTAATCAGTGCCAGCAAAGGAACCACTGTAATCTCCTTCTAATCAGCTCTTTGACCCCATTACTAACTGTGAACTGACAATTCTGGAAGCTGCTGCTGCCACAGCTGATTCATTTACCCCTAAAGCTTGCTTCTAGTTTACTCAGGTGTGACACACTAGATTGTGCTACTTTCTCACCATACTGACAGACCTTTTCTGTTTGTTTGTTTGTTTTGTTAAAGTTGTCTTGGACTGAAAAAAATTTTTCATTCTATCATTTTGTGGATTCTGTTACTCCAAAATTTGTGTTTAAGCTTTAAAATTATTTGGTAGGGAATTTGAAAAAGCCATTGCCAGGTCCCCTTACCATCTCCGACTTGACATTTCATGAAACTGCTGCTGCTTCTGTAATCACCAAGTAGTAATAATCCCATCACTGATATTTCATTCATATAAACTTCGGGCTAGTCTCCCATTGCTCCTTCAGCTCCCACCTCACTTTTATATCCATCACAGATCTTTCTTTCCAATTTCCTAAGTTTTCTTGGGCTAGAAGAATGTTTCATTTTTGCCTTTAGTTCACTCTGCCACTCAAGAATCTGATTTAAGTCATTATTTTACGTTTCTTTGGAGGGGCTTCCTCCAAAGGAAAATGCTTCCTTTATTTTACTATCTTGGATTATTCCCCAGATTTTCCAGTTTTATAATCCATTACATTATTAGTATCAAATCACATACCACTTTATCTCATTTGATACTTAAAACAATTTTGTCAAGTAATAAGAACATGGGACATTATATTCAATATATAGATATGCATTGATTTGAGTATTGTAATGCAAATATTGAAGAGCAAAGGTAGGCTTCGTATTTTGATTACAAATTCGCTAATTTATCTTTCTATTTTTATATTTAAAAGTTATCTCTGTTGCTGCTATTTCTTCTGCATATAAATAAACAGAATAAATCTTGTTAGTTTAGGGTCTTTTGTGAGTGATAAAATTAATACTGTGCCTTTGATGTATTCCAACTAATCAATGTTTTTTACCCAATTTGTCTAACAATCTAACTGGAAAATGACTTATGGCAGAATTACATTTGGCTTGCAGTCATCCTTACCTGGGAACAAAGTTAATCAACACTCGTATATTATGTATTTTAAAGAGACACTATGGATCCTTTTGAGAAGCAATATTTTCCATTTTATTTATTAGCTGACTTTAATTACACCTGGAAAAGTCTGGATCATGGCCAAATTACAACACAAACTGTCACAAAGTAACTTATAGCTGCCAATTTGGTGGTATACTAGGCATTCAACAAAATAAAATAATTGTTTTATTTAATCTCCTTCCAGAAAATTTATTTTTAAGTCCTCTTCCTTTTATCATTGGTCATCTCCTATTTGTCACATATCCTAAAAAGGCATTTAGCCAACTGGATAAAACATTGGAGAGGAAATTCAGTAGACCTGGTCACTAGCTTATTCAGTGACTTTGGGCAAATAGCAGCTTTTTTGATTGAGGGTTAAGTTAAAAAATAAAACATTTATTAAGTTCTTATCATGTACTCGGCAATTTGCTGGTGATACAGATACAAAACCAGATAGCACTGCCATCAGGAGCTTGCATTCTAGTAGAGAAGACAACAAATTGAGGAGTTTGGTGATAAGGGCCTAGTCAGACATTGAACCTGACAAGGATATCCACTATATTAGAAGCCATTTCCAGTCTTTTTCACTTGTCTTGCTATTGGATTTAGATAAGGAATGAGGGTGATGATTTTGTGTAACTCTACCTTAATTAAATCCAATCCACACATCAATCAAAATATCACCCTGTCATGTTTTTGTTTTCTTTGAAAATGAAGGGTAAACAACAATGCTATGTTTGCATGTATGTATATGTGTGTATATATATATATATACAAATATGTATATACATTTTCATTTTATTAGATTTTTTTATATTTTCCTCTTCAACATTCTTTGAATCTCCTTTCAATGACAAGAGTTCTTTATGTCTTCAGAAAAGATTTCTGATTTTGGTAGTCCTAATAAAATTGTGAAGCAAGTAAAACTTTTTTTTTATTGCTCTCTCCTCTCCCTTTGTATCCCTTTCTCCCACATCTGTCTTTTTCCATGTTCCTCAAATAATTTAGGATATATTCTCTCTATCATTGATTTTGCAAAGCCACACATTTCAAAATGCTGTTCTAATTTCCCTTCTTATGAAATGACAAATGTCCTAATATTATCTTTCCCCTCCTCTTATATTCTAAAAAAAACCTAATAAAATTAATTACGTGTGTAGAGGAAAATAGTTTATATAATTTGATGCATATTGAGATATGAAGACATATGAATAATGCTTCTCTGTGTCATTATAATTTTAAAAGAACAGCTATGATCACAACCACAATTATCAATTTTTACAGTGAGGCCACTCAAAAAAATCTTTTAAAGATAAATTCATTTAAAGAAAGGGAATATTTCAAGACATGTACCTATAGGAGAGGAGATACAGACTTTGAAAACCACTTCTAGGAGACCACTTCTGGGGAAGGGTGCATTATTGGATGGAGACTTCAATTGGGAGGTAAAGGGGGGGTCCAGATTAAGAATGGAAACATGGTGTCTGCTAACTAAGTTAAACTACTCCTTTTGTTGAATGTTCTTGTTTGTACTTCATTCTCAAAAAGGACCAATGACATCATGAGGGTGATGTCTTTACTTGAGAAAAAAAATGGATTCATATGAAGACAAGTTGTACAAAATCATCAGCCTTACTAACTCTGGAGGAGTTATCTGAGTCCAATGGCAAGACAAAAGTCAAGATAACTGGTGACTGCTTAGCCATTTTCATTAAGAATAAAGGATGATCTCCTGTTTAGCATTTAAAACATTCTCCAGTGTAGGGGAGGCTTGGCAGCCCCATAGTACTTATAATACCATGCCTAAAGTTAGGAAGAGTTCAAATCTGGCATCAAACACTTGTTAGCTATGGAATCTTGGGCAAGTCGCTGAACTTTGTGGGCCTCACTTTGCTTATTTGTCAAATGAAGTGGAGAATGAAATGGTAAACTACTTTATCAGCATTACCAAGGAAACCCCAAATAGGGTCACATAGATATCTTAAGAATGCATTTTGTTGTTATTCAGTTAATCCTTTTGCCAAATGGATATTAAAATCAGTTGTCTTCATTAGGAGATGGTCTGCAAGTACTGCCAGTATCCTCTGAATTTCAGTGCCCTCAGAGAGCAGAGCTGATAACAATTAATTTAAATGAATCTTTAAAATGCTAAACTTTTAACAAAAGTGACAAATCTCAAAGTGAACAAGTTCAGGGAATTATGGAGGAATACTTTCAGCTGTGTTCCTTAAGTCATATATCAATTATATTCAGGTGGCCATATATTTCATATATATATATATATATATATATATATATATATATATATATATATAACCAGACCTGTCTCAGGCAGTGTAATCCTGTAAGAAAATCTCCTTTTAAGAAAAAAAACATATTATTACTTTAGTTACATGCAATTCTCACCATTAAAAGCCTCTGTCCTCCCAAGAAACAATCTGTTCTCATCAAAGTGGTCTGCTGAGGAGTTTAGGGATCTACAAGACTGAGCTAATTCCACTGTTTCTGTTGATTCCCCCACTGGTAATTACTATCAATAATTCCCTAAAGCATTCCTGAGGCTCATCTGGGGAGCACTCCAGAAGAAGGCTCAGTGATTGTTACACTTCAGGAAAGATGGAGAGAGAGACTTCAGCCCTGATTGCTTTCCTGGGCTTCTTTATTATTTACTGAGCTTCTTAGTGTACACAAACAATCCTGGTCTTATCAGGCAACAGCAGATCCCTAGAGCCTTTTATCATTGCAGACATGATTTTGAATATTTTCTCCATAAGTTGACAGCATACCAAATGAAGTCAGACTCTTTAAAGGGAAATGAAGCAATTGGAATGTCAATTTTATTTAGTGATATATTGTAAAAAATAAGGAACCTACTCTGTGGATTGACAAAATCCATCAAAATCTTAAAGACAAAACAGAATCACCTAAGGAAATACATATGTGTAGATCTAGCTTTTAGTTATGGGCAGTTGAAGAAAAAGGAAAAATCATGTTGACAGTCAGAGGTTGTATAATGATTTACTACATCTGTAATTGTCAGACTGATCAACTCTGTAGAGAGAGTAAGGATGAATCAGTTGGTTATAGACTAAGTGGTCATGTCATATTTTCCCGCTTCTTTTTCAGGGAGCCCTTTAACTTCCTCCAAAGACTGTCTTTTCTTTTCAACTGTTTTCCCATTAGGGATGGCATGGATTCTTTCTTGCGGATTTCTCTCACTAAACCATAAAAAACATCATCGACATAGAAGCGAAGAGCTGCTGATGTCTCAAAGAATGCACAGGTGTATTCTCGTGCAAGACTCAAGCCTTCTTCAGTGGATACCTAAGGCAAAAAAGGGAATGAATTATTATTATTTTTTAAGCAACATAGATCTTCATGACTTTTCTCTATGAAGGGTTTAATTTGAGCCATAGCATATTTAAATTTGTGAAAAAACGAGGTCAAGTATATAGATTCACTGATTATTTTTGAACTGCCAGAACATTATTATCTTAGGTAAATAACTATCATTAATGGCTTCAGTTTCTTTTCCTGTAAAATGAATTATTTGAACTCAGTGATCTTTAAGGTTGTATCTCAGCTTTAAACCCTATGAACCCATCACACAAGAGATCACCACTATCTCATTTTATGGATGAGGAAATATAGACCCATAAAAATGAACTGATTGGTTCCACAGTTCCACAATTCAGCAAGTGAGTGGATACAGAAATAGAAACCAACTGTCAACTTCAATTACGGTACTATTTTCACTGAATCACATTTAAGTGGCTTTTAACATCCAAGTCTTTTTCAATCACTTACATTCTGGTACTGATGTACTTCCACTTTGCAAATTAATAATTTGTTCAGTCATTCTAGAAAACATCAAGTTTCTTCTGCTCTGCCTTTTTTGTTACTACATTGGAGGAAGATCAGAACATGCAGTAATGGACTCTTTTAATTCCTCCCACCTTTGCCCTTTCTTATTTATTGTTTTGTTCATCAGTTAAGTCCTTTTCTTCATGAAGCCACTCGGGGTTTTCTTGGCAAAGATCTTGGAGTGGTTTGTCATTTCTTTCTTCAGCTCATTTTATAGATATGGAACTGAGGCAAACAAGGTGAAGTGGACTGGCCAAGGGTCAAAGAGCTAGTAAGTGTCTGAAGCCAAATTTGAATTCAGGTCCTCCTACTCTAGACCTAACACTGTATCTACTGAACCCCATAATCGTTCCCCCTCTTCACACTAAGTCTATGCTTACACCCTAGACTGTCCTTTCTAAATAGAACTCTCATACTTTACTAATGGCTGGAAAATTATTTAAAAATTCAATTTGGGACAGCTAGTGGCACAACTGATAGAATACTGGTTTTCAAGTAGGGAAAATATGAGTTCAAATAAAGCCTCACACACTTATTAACTGTATACACCGATAAAGTTACTTTAGTATTGTTTGCTTCAATTTCCTCATCTGTAAAATATGGAGAGTAGTAGTACCTATTTCTCAGAGTTATTGAAGGATCAAATGATTTAATAATTATGAAATTCTTTGTATAGTGCTTGGTATATGATAATTACTACATAATGATAGCTATTATTGTTATTGTTATTGTTAAATTAGTTTGGGGGCAGCTAGGTACAATGGGAATAGACCAATAGGTCTGGTTAGAAAGACCTAAGTTAAAATCCAATCTCAGACATTTATTACCTAAGTAGTCCTGAGTAAATTACTTGACCTCTGTTTGCCTCAGTTTACTCAGTTCTAAAAAGGATGATATAATAGCACCTATCTCAAAGGTTTTTGTACATACCAAATGAAATAATATTTATAAAGCATTTTGCATAGTACCAAGCTTTACTTACTCCCCATCTCTCTATCCCCTCATCACAACTGCAATGAATAAATTCAAAGTCAAGCTTTAGTAACTCTTTATTATACATTCTCTTATTTGTTATTTATTTTTTGCTGGTAGTGAATCTCCTAACTTTAATTCTCCTGGTATTATTGTCTAGCTAATGAATGAGTTTGTATTACAAAAGTTTATTAAACTCTTCTTTTGGGGGGTGAGATGGGCATATACAGGACTCATGGCAATATTAATATTGTGAAGTATATAATGAAAATGTTATTAGCTCTATTTAGAGAAAGAAAAACTAAAGTTTAGCATATTTATGTTACTGTGGCCCAGAACAACACAGTAATTGCCTACCAAGGTCTCCAGCCTAGGTCCTCTAAATCCAGAAGCTTATTCCTTTGACCTAAAAAAATCCCTCCTATCCCCAATGATCAGCGACTGTATTTTTTTTTTCTTTTTCTTTTTAAGGTTCACAAGAGCCTTTCTGTCTCAAGAACCTACTCATTTACCTTTGTTATCCAAAGCACAGAAAAGGTCTTCTCACAAGCAATTATCACACAAAATGTAACAGGATCAGGAATAAGATTCACAGAATTGGAAGATAACTTCAAGATTCCTTTGATTAACTTTTGTCTTTTAAAGGTAAAAAGTTGTGGTACATGATGTTTAAACATTTTCCTTTAATGGAGCAAAGAATCCTTAAACTTTGGAAATGGAAATTCATTGGGGAACTAGACAAGAATCCTGGGCAAATTAAAGCCAGACTTCAGTATGAGGGAGAAATTAGTACCAAATGAATGATTTTTTAAGTGACAGAGTTTATAGAAGAATACTTATCACAGACCTAAGCTCTTGGATTCCTATTCAAGAGTAATAGAATTTTAGGATTGGGAGGGACTTCAGAGTTATTTTACTCCAAACCATACATTTTACATATGACAAAATTGAAGTCCTTAGAAAGGAGGCAGCTATCCAAACTTAGAGACTGGGTTTGTTGACAGACATACTCTAAGACTTACATTTTCCAGGTTTAAAGCTCTTTCAACAATCTAATGATGCTTTGATATCTATAATTATATTGATTCGTAGAGATGTTTCAGGTACATTGAAGCTTCTAAAAAGACCACTTGAAGGATTGTAAGCATGATTAATAGCATAATAAACAGAACTTATTAAAAGTGTACTGGTAAGTAATACAAGTATGTAGATCCTCATTTTGCAGATGGAGAAACAGACTTGGAGAGTATTAAGTATTTTGGAGATGGAAACATGGCTATTAAGTCTCTGAACTGGAAACACTAATTTTATATATATATATATATAGCCTTAATATTTAGAAAAAATGTAGTTCACAATAATATTAGAAGTTTAGTAAATATATTATGATACCTATTGTAGAGATAAAGAAACTGAGGCTTAGAAAGTCTAAAGTATTTCCACAAGGCCACAAAGCTTGCAAGTATCTAAGGAGAACTCAAATACAGGCTTTCTGCTTGCCTACCTAATGCCTTTTCATTGTACAACAAAGATAGAGCGCAATCTTACCCTCTTTCTACTGTGCTTCCTCCTCCACCCCCCAAAAAAAAGAAAAAAATGTCCTGATAAGAGATAGAGAAATTTTGATGAGGCAAGAGTATCATCTCCTTAATATAAGTGACCTTTCATGAGGAGGAAAAGCACCATGGCATCTACCAATTACTCCCTGAAATGCCATTACCCATCTGCCAGAGGAGACCTAAGAATAAAGACACAGATGCATGGGGATGAGGGGACTGCTGGGGCAGAACTGCAAAAAGAGACTATTTTAGCCTTGGCCCCATCTGCCAGTGGGAGTCTTTGAGCATGTCCAGCAATTAAATCATGATTCCATACAATCTGTTGACTTTTGAAGCTTCACTATTATTTTTATAAATTAATAGCTTTTACCTGAAGATTATTAATATGATTGAACTACACAAAAGTGTGCACGTTACAAATGTGCATACACATATACAGAAATAAATACACACATGCAAACACCTTTAACAATTTTTCAAAAGAACACTGTAAAGTTAGCTGTGTTAATGGCAATTGCCTAGTAAGCTTTATCATATTTTGTGACAAAGGAAAATCTGTATATTGATGAGGCAAATAAAGAGAGATTGCCAGAAAGGTAGGATTTCCTTTTCAAAGGAAGTTGTGCAAGCAGTTATTTCTCTCAGCTGAGCTTACCAAACCCTGTTAAGAAACTTGGTACATTATAAGGACACTCTTTGGGATCTCTAGTAATTTTGATTGTATCTCTGTCTATGTTCAATTTATTTTCATTAAGGATTTCTTCCTGTTGATGAGAATCACAGTGGAATCCATACTGGACTTGGAGATTTAGAGATCTTTTTTTTTATTTTTGATTTACTTACATATCAGAAGACTTGTTATCCTGAATTCTTAGTTATATTTATTTTGAAAAAGAATAATCAGAGCTATTTGATGCCTGAAGTACATGAAGAATTATACCTTTTCCCTTTACCACTTCCAGGGATAGTACTGTCTTCATTTTTGGATATCTTTTATCAAAAGCATTAAGCTTTTGAAAAGGTAATTCCTCATTTATTGGCTAATTACATAAGGGATTTGATCTCAATTCAACATTTAATATGCATCTCCTTGGTACTAATTAAGGGTAAATGTGGGCAATGGGGTAGAATACAAAGATTAAATAAGATCTTGGTTCAGAAGATGTGTCACAAGCACAAATAACTGCATTTATTTGTTTGAGAACTTCCAATAGAGTGTTACCTTAGGTATGAAGAGCAATCAGGAAATGTCTTATGGAAAAGAAATCATTTTAACTGGATTTTAAGAGTTGTGTTAAACAATGTGTGGTGTGTGTGTGTGTGTGTGTGTGTGTGTGTGTGTGTTTTGGATGGAGAGGGATTTAAAGTACAAGTAAATAGCACAAGCAAAGAAAACAAGAAAGCAAAGTAAGTTTTTATAGAAGATAAATATGAAATCAAGTCACAAAAATAAGATAACAACAAATTGTGATTGTAGACCTTGAATGACATGTATATAGTCCAACACAGCTTCACTATGCATGTGACAGAGGAACTTCACTCTGTATAAAGCTTCATTTGTAATCAATGGATTATCTATTAGTCATGAGAAGAGTGGGGGACTGTGCCGTAATATTTTCCTTACATATCTTTCATAGATCTTCATGATTCACAGATAAAACATACTTCTTTTTAATGACTTGGCAGAGAGACTACAAATTAAACCATTTTCCCAATAACTCAAGACATTTTTCAACTTTCACTTTTTAAATTTCCAGGAAATCAAAGAAACAAAGTCAGTCTCACTAAGATGAAAAGGGTATTCAACCCAGATCAGATAGACTCTGGGAAAGCCAGTGAGAGAGAGTCTTCATCACAGCAAATCAGCTACTGAAAAGCTCAATCCTGGCTTAGTATAGGACCAAATCAATGGGGCAGCTTCCAGTTCCAGCTCTGAAGGAAAACTCATGAACAGAGCAAATAAAGCCACTCCCTACAAATGCAAGGAGCCCCTGTGCTCAAAGCTAAGACTCAGAGTTACAGAGGAAGATTGGCCTATCACACCTTTACCCAAGGAGCAGAGCTTCATCTTAAGGGGGATAAAAGAGAGAGAATACCAAAAGAAAAGGAAAGAAAATGAGCAAGAAACAGAAAAGAACTTTGACCATAGAAAGCTACTATGGTGACAAGGCAGACAAAAACACAAACTCAGAGGAAGACAGAATGTCCACAGAAGAAAGCTCCAAGAGTGAGATAAATTGGTCTCAAGTCCAAAGAGCCTTCTTGGAACTGCTCAGAAAAGACTTCAAAAGGCAAATAAGAAAGGTAGAAGGAAAAAAAAAATAAGAAAAGAAATGAGAGATACAAAAGCTAACTGAAAAAAATTACAAATTAAAAACTAGAACAGGGCAAATGGAAACTAATGACTTTGTAAGACAGCAAGAATTAATCGAACAAACTAAAAAGAATGAAAAAAATGGAAGAAAATATAAAACACCTCATTGGCAAAACAGCCAACCTGGAAAATAAATCCAGAAGAGATAATTTAAAAAATTATTGCCCTACCTGAAGCCTATGACCAAAAAAAAAAAAAGTGCCTAGATAGAATTCTACAAGATGTCATTAAGGAAAACTGCCCCAATATTCTAGAAACAGAAGGGAAAATACTCATTGAAAGAAGCTATTGGTCACCTCTGGAAACAGATTGCACTAGGAAAATCTCAAGGAACATTGTTGGGAAACTCCAAAACTATGATCTCAATGAAAAAATACTGCAAACTTCCAGAGAAAAACAATTCAAATATCAAGGAGCGACCATTAGGATTACCCAAGATCTAGCAATTTCTTCAATAAAGGACAAGAGGGCCTGGATATTCTAGAAGATAAAGGACCTGGAATTACAACTAAGAATTAGCTACCCAGTAAGATTCAGCCAAAATCTTTCAGGGGAAAAGATGGAGCTTCAATGAAGCAAAAAACTTTCAATCATTTCAATTGAAAAAAACAGAACTAAACAGAAAATTCAATCTACAAACACAGGACTCAAGTGAACCAAAGAAAGGTAAACAGGGGGAAAATAAACATACATACACATACAGACACACACACACACATACATACATACACACACATATATCCCTAGGTGAAAAAAACAACTTTTTTATAGTTTTCTGTAACTTTTAAGAACTGTATCTGATATTGAGACAAAGGCGGGCATTGAATGGACTTGAGGGGTATGGTTGTGAATAGATTCTGATGTGATAACATTAAAGAAAAAGACATTAAGGGTTGAAAATGTTCTGCAAAAAGAAAAGGGAAGGTATAATGGGAGACAATTAGTTCACACCAAGAGTCAGAAACAGTAAATGCTTCCTTTTCAGACCACAATGAAATAAAAATTATTTTCAATAAAGGGGCAATTGGAAATTAAATATCTAATTCTAAATAATGAGTGGATCAAACAGCAAATCATAGAAACAATCCATAATTTCATTGAAGAAAATCATAATAATGAGACAAAATACCAAAACCTATAAGATGCCACCAAAACAGTCTGTAAAAGAAATTTTATATCTCTAAGTAGCTTCATAAATAAAATAGAGAAAGAAAAGTTCAATCAATTAGTCATGTACCTAAAAAAGGCAGAAAATGAGCAGATTAAAAATCCCCAATTAAATACCAAATTAGAAATTTGGAAACTCAAAGGAGAGATTAATAAAATAGAGATTAATAAAACTATTGAACTAATAAAAAACTAAAAGTTGATTTTATGAAAAACCTAAAAAAGATGGATAAACCTTTGATTAATTTGATCTGAAAAAAGGAAAGAAAAAAATCACCAGCATCAAAAATGAAAGGAGTAAACTCACCACTAATGAAAAAGAAATTAAAGCAATAATTAGAAGTTATTTTGCATAACTCCATGGCAGCAAGTCTGATAATCTAATCAAAATGGATGAATATTTACAAAAATATATGTTGCCCATGTTAACATAAGAGGAAATAAATTACTTAAATAGTCTCATTTTAAAAAAAGAAATTGAACAAATTATCAATGATTTCCTTAAGAAAAAATCTCCAGGGCATAATGGATTCACAAGTGAATTCTACCAAACATTTAAAGAAAAATTTATTCTAATACTTTGTAAACTATTTATAAAAATAGATAAAAAAGGAATCCTGCCAAATTATTTTTACAACACAGGTATATGACACTTATACAAAAATCAGAAAACATAAAAACAAAGAAAGAAAATTATAGACCAAACTCCATAATTAATATTGATGCAAAAATATTAAATTAAATATTATCAAAGAGAATACAGCAATTTATCATCATGATAATACACTATGACCAAGGAGGATTTATATCAGGAATGTAAGCTGATTGAATATCAGGAAAGTTATTACCATCAATGATCACATCAATAACAAAACCATCAGAAATCATGTGATAATATCCATAGATGCAGAAAAAGTTTTTGACAAAATACAATACCCATTCCTACTAAAAACAATAGAGAGCATAAGGATAAAGGGAGCTTTCCTCAAAATATTATAAGAAGTATCTACCTAAAACCTACAGCAAGCATTATTTGTAATGGAGAGAACCTGGATTCATTTCCAATGAGATTAGGGGTGAAAAAAGGATTGCCCATATCAGCACTATTATTTGACATTGTAGTAGAAATGGCAGGTTAACAATAATAAAAGAAAAAAGAAATTAAAGGAATTATAATAGTCAATGAGGAAATAAAACTATCATTCTTTGCAGATGATATGATGATATACTTAGAGAATCCTAGAAAACCATCCAAAAACCTATTGGAAACAATTCAAGGCTTTAGCAAAGTTGAAGGACATAAAATAAACTCACGCAAATCATCAGCATTTCTATATGTTATTGACAAATCCCATAAGCAAGAGATAGAAAGAAATTCTATTTAAAATTGCTGCAGACAAAATTAAATACTTGGAGGGAGGGGGTCTATCTGCCAAGACAAACCCAAGAATTAC
The DNA here is from genome assembly GCF_902635505.1 of Sarcophilus harrisii. Classification (NCBI taxonomy): domain Eukaryota; kingdom Metazoa; phylum Chordata; class Mammalia; order Dasyuromorphia; family Dasyuridae; genus Sarcophilus; species Sarcophilus harrisii. The sequence continues at coordinate 371,383,244 of NC_045426.1, read as the reverse complement.
ATGAACATAATTATAAAACACTTTTTATAAAAATAAAATCAGATCTAAACAACTGGGAAAATATCAATTGCTAATGCAAGGCCAAGCTAATATAATAAAAATGAAAACTCTGTCTAAAATGGTCTGCTTGTTGAGTGCAATACCAATCAAACTGCCAAAACATTATTTTATAGGACTAGAAAATATAATGGAACAACAGAAGGTCAAGAATATCAAGGTAATTAATAAAAGACTACAAAGAATGTGACTTAGTAGTACCAGACTTAAAACTATATTATAAAGCAGCAGTCATTAAAATCATTTGGTATTGGCTAAGAAATAGAGTGGTGGATTAATGATATAGAATAAATACATATGACACAATAATCAAGGTATATAGCAATCTAGTATTTAATAAAGCCACAAACTCTACTTTCTGGAATAAGAACTCAGTATTTGACAAAAATTGCTGCGATATCTGGAAAAGACTTACATCTCACACCCCATGCCAAAATAAAGTCAAAAAATGGATACCTGATTTGGGCATAAAGGTTGATACCAAAAAAAAAAAAAAAAATGAGGAGAAACAGGGATAATTTACCTATCAGATATTTGGAAAAGAAGAACTAGGCAAAGTATCTCTGATAAAGGTCTCATTTCATACACACACACACACACACACAATATATATATATATATATATATATATATATATAAGGAAATGTCAAATTTATAAGAATACAAGTCATTTCCCAACTGCTAAATGGTCAAGGAATATGCACAATTTTCAGATGATGAAATTAAAGCCATTTATAATTATGTGAAAAAATGCACTAAATCATTATTAAAAAGAGAAATGTAAATTAAAACAACTGTGAGGTACCATCTCATATCAGATTGACTAAGATGACAGGAAAAGATAATGATAAATATTGTAGGGGCTGTGGGAAAACTGGGACATTAATGCATTATTGGAGGAATTTCAAAATGATCCAACCATTCTGGAAAACAATCTGGAACTATGTCCAAAGGTCTATAAAACAGTGCATATTCTTTTTACCCAGCAGAGCCATTACTAGGCCTGCTCAAGGAATTCCTAAAGGAGGGAAAAGGACCCACAGGTGCAAAAATGTTTTTAGCAGCTCTTTTTGTAGTAACAAAGAATTGGAAAAGGAGTGGATTCCATTAATTGGTGAATGGCTGAACAAGCTATGGTACATGATGATTATAAAATATTGTTCTATGAAAATGATGAACAAGCTGATTATAGAAAGGCCTGGAAAGAATTGATGCTGAGCGAAATGAGCAGAACCAGGAATACATTGTACACAATAACATCAAGGATGAGTGATGACCAACTATGAAAGGTTAAATGATTGCATGATCCAAACAATCCCAATAGACTTTGGACAGAAAATGCCATCTGCATGTTGAAAAAGATCAAATCAACACATACTATATTCACTTCCTTTTTCTGCTTTTTAATCTCTCCCAAGGTTTTTCCCTTTTGCTTTGATTTTTTCTCCCAACATGATTCCTATAGCAATGTGTATTAAAGATAAATAAACTACCAAAAATATTTGAACTACTTATATGTCTGAGGCATTCAGTTCATTAAGTTTGGGGTAATACAAATGTGTTATTATTAAATATAATCATAAAGGATGAGTACAAAGCTTTTTTGTTTAATATATTTTAATACTTACCTAATTTTTCTCTTTTGCTTAGCCAATCCAGATTATTTCCACCATAGGCATGAATAAATTCTACAATATTTGTGACAAATGATCTTTTAGGCACCTCTTAAATATCTTGTGGGCAGCTAGGTTGGAGGGAGAGGGATTCTGGGTTATCTCCCAGAGTGCTCTCTGGCCATAAGGGGGTGTGAATTCGGACTGAGCCCTACTAAGCCCTGCATCTTCCCACAGTGTGAACTCCATTGAATACTTAGATACTTATGAGCTCTCTAAAAGTGTAAACACAAGCATTGTTCAATCAGTTCCACTTAGTACCTTGTTTCAAGTTCTGGCCCAAAATAACTCTTTCTAAGATTAAATTAACTCCAATGACTTAACAATTTGTAAAAGATTCCAATACTAGTTGGTACAGTAGATGATGTATTAGGGAAGTCAGGGAACTTATATGAGGGAATATAATGAGTTGGGGAAGCTCACGTTCCTAAGTTCAAATTTGTCCTCAGACACTTAACTAGGTGTGACCCTGGCAAATCACTTAACCCTATTAGCCACAGTTTCTTCACCATAAAGTGAGCTGAATAAGGTCGCAAACCATGTTAAATATTTTTGCCAATATAACTCCAAATGGAATCATAAAGATTCAGATATAACTGAAAAATGGCTGAACAATAACAAAAACAAAGATCTCATATTCCATTTTGAACATCTTTAATTGTTAAAAAGTTTTTCTTCCTACTGAGATGAAATCTTTCCCCAAACAATATTTTTCATCCATTGGTCAATATCGTCTTTGGGCTTAAAGAATAGTTCTAATTTCTCTTCCACATGAAGCACTTTAGTTGCTTGAAAATGTCATGTTCTCCCTGCCCCAAAAACAATTTGCTCCTTGTTTCTACTTATGCCTTTTGCTTTTCAGACTAAGCATCCTCTCTCTCTTTCCACGTGCGTGCACACGTATGTGCACACACACATGTGCGTGTGTATAGTGTATATATATATACATATATATGTATATATATATATATATTTTAATGTGCTTTATTATCCTTTCCTCCATAACTTCCTTAAATCTAACATAATGGATGGATCTATAATGTAGCATTTGTTAATTTCTGAGATAAAAAACACTGAAAATTGAAAAATTTGCATTCACAAGCTGGTTAAAGCTGGCTGTAGTGCATCTTTGAAGATATTACCATCTTCTGAACTAGCTTTAACTTGTCCATGCCCTACTAAATTTATTCCCAATTATTCTACATAACATTCAAGATTTGGTATAACAACAACAGAGGACATTATTGGTGAAAATATTGAACAAAATGGCCAAGGACCGAGCCTGAGTCAATCCAAAAGAATATGCTTATCTGGCTGGTAGAGATTTTTTCCAATTAAAAATCATTTCATTCATGAGCCAGTAAATAAAGGAGTACACACTTTAGGAGGAGATCCAAAGACATCAGTGCTGATGTTGAACAGGCTGAATGGACACTAAATAGTATCAAGAAAAAATGAATAAAGAAAAGAAAATTGAAAATTCCAAAGACTAGCTGCTTATTTTAAAATTTTGCTCAGGCCTGATAGGGCTACACACAAGGTAAGTAAACTAATCTTTCTTTTTCTTCTTCTCTCTTTGTACTATAAAGATTCCAATGACAACTAAGAGGTATTGGTAAATCATATGTAAATTGATAGTTTTGTCAAATTGATTTGAGAATTATGAAAATTTATATTGAAAATTATGGTTGATATTTATAATATAGGTTAAGGAGTACAAGCTCTTATAATATGATATGTCATGTTAGTACATATGATATGCTATCTGACTCACATTATACTACTAAATTAATACTTTGGATTACTAAAATTAATATTAATATCATTTTATACATGAGGATATTGCCTCACAGTGGTCTTTTGCTTTGAAAATGAAAACATAAATTTTAAGTGTTAGCAATGGGATTTGAAACCAGATCACCAAGTGACCAGGTCAGTGGTTATTCCAGTATATCAAACTGTTTCATCTAATACAACTTTCAGTTTTACATTTCTGCAAACTAAGGCTCAGATAAGTGTAAAGGTTTGCCCATGATCATATAGTCAGTAGCAGGATACTGCTAATACAAGTCTTCTGAAACTAAATTTAAAGTCAAAAGCTAGTGTTCATTCTTTCACACTTTGCTTGAAAAAGGATTTCAAAGAGGCAATGGGCATCAGAATGAGTAAAAATCACTATAATGTAATCATATATATGATATATTATATAATAGAATTTATAATAAAATGGAAAAGAAGGCATAAGGATGTTGAAATAAAAAGTTGAGGAGTCTCATAACAGATGGATGGTCCATGCCATAATATATATTGATTTTTGTAGCATGATTTTTTAAAAAATTATACAAACTTCCTATTTTCCTCTATCACAAATAGCTCCTCTGTTTCTTGTTGTTATTGGTGATGTTATGACAATTTTTAGTAAGCTGCTGTTACAATGTAAGCATATTGACATGGAACATATAACAAAAGTGCAGTTCTGCGATCAGCCATCAGGATAAGCTCTATGTTGGGCACTTAGTGTGTCTAAATGATTCCTATTAACATAGTGCTAATTTTTTGTCTTTACAATGGAGTAAATAGTGAGTGACATTCATATCCAGAGGATAGAGTGAAGAAACAGTTTTATGAAACTGAATTTTAGATTTTAATGCAAAAAGATCAATTCATCAGTTAGCAAATGTTTAGTACATACTATATAAAAAGCACTGGGCGCTACTTCTTTTGTTTCACATGCTGTTCTGGAGAGATAGTGATTAACAAAGGGGAAAGCAAGAGATAAACACTATGTATTTACATGGACTTTCTGAGCTATGGCAACAGAAATGGCTCTAGGGCAGAGGGTTTAGGATGCTTTGTTCAGTGGAATATTTAAAGTCCCCAAGGCCTTTTGCTTTTCATCAGAGAAAATCTGGTGAGTTAGTTGTGGGTAGGAAGAGGAGGAGAGGAAGAGTAAAGGGTGAAGGTTGCCATAGCAGCCAGTATTTGAGACAGAGGTAAAAAGGTTAATACTGAGACACTTCCCAAGAGCAAGTAAAGTCTGAAATAATTTTTGTTTCTTTTATCTTGAGTATTCCAAATTTAATTAGTATTATATATGTATATATACATAATTATATATATATATATATATATATATATATATAGTCAGAGGCAGATGGTTATAGATATAGATTTAGTAAAATTATAAGTATACGTTAGAATTATAGGATTTGAAAGCTGGAAGAGTCCTTAGAGATGATTAAATGTGATACCCTCATTTCTAAGACAGAAACAGAGCTCTGAAAAGGTTATATGAGTTGCCCAGTTTACATAACTAGTTATTAGATGGACCAAAAATAGAATCTAAGTCTGTTTGCACTCAGATATTTTTTTCCTGTCTATATTGAACTATCATCTCTTTTTTTCTTGCTCAGTTCCCCGTCTCTCTCACTTCTTGCTCTCGCTTTTCATTTTCTTCTTTTTTTCTCCCTTTTCTCTCTCCTCCCTCTTCCTCTCTTCTTTTTTCTATCTTCTCTACTCTTCCCTTCCCCTCTTTTTCCTTGTTTTCCTGTGTTGAAATTATATCTCATTATGAGCCCTCAACCACCTTACTAGCTAGTATAGTAAGTAGATATATAACTAGCCAGTACAAGGCAACAATAAAAAAGGAAATAGAAATTAAGAATGTAAAAAGGAAAATAGAAGCCAATTGGAAAAGCAATAACAAAAACAAAACTTGCCTTCTAAATTAAATTCATATTCAGATTATGTGTCCTAATTTGGAAAAAGCCATCTAGGATCCAATATAATGGCCCTTTGATCCCAATAACAACCTCTCTTTCTGTAAGCTGCAAATATGTTCCCGAAAAGCACAAGAAAAACATGAAAAATCTAAATAGGACAAGACTAAGTTCAAATACATTTGAGATGATAATGATATTTTAATAAGCAAACCCCAAGGTTTGCTCTTCAAGGTAACCTTGAAGAGACTTAAGCAATCCTTTACCACCAGAACACTATAAGAATTGGAAATCCAAATCTTGTCCTTTGAGCACTTCTCTACCTACCAAAGGCCCATGCATCTCTGGTGCTTTCAAATTCCATCCACAGTTACATAAGTACATCTGTGTTCTCCTCTCCCTCCAGTTCTCCTCAGTGGCTTTCTCTTCCAGCATAGTTGCTGCATCCTTATTATTTGTCTCTGTACCTATTGTGCCTTAATAATGTCTATTCTAGATCCAAAATATCCAAAAACTGGTACTATTTATGCTGAACAATCAGGAAACTTACCATGGTCCCTTGCCTTTAAATTTAAACCAAGGGCATCCAGATTGGGACTATTATTTATAGCAGCACCAAGTAGTGGGTAAACAGGATTCCTTAACCCATCAGAAGAAAGCAAAGTAGACAAAAACTTCTGCATCTCACCTCTGGGAAGAACCTCCCCTTATAACTGCTTTTCAATAGAATACTATCTTTCTTTCTCTTTGTCTCCTTTTTCCTCTCCTTCTTCCCCTCCTTAAATCCTACTCTCTTTCTCTCTCTGATATTTCCCCTTCTCCTAAAAAATGCACAAATTCCTGGAGCTAATGTATATGGAAATCTTACATATTTAGAGTTTAGAATAGAAGATAAACAAACATGGCTTCTTGAAAAAAAAAATTTGCACAAAGGCAATGCAGTTAATTAGAATGAAAACAGGAAACTGTGAAAAAACTTTTAAAGCAAATTTAACTGATAAAGGCCTTATTTCTCAAATATAAGAAATGAGTCAAATTTATAAGACTGAGTCGTTCCCCAATAAAAATTCTCAAAGAATATGAATTGGCAGTTTTCAAAAGAAATTGAAGTTTTATAAAATGCATTAAATCATTATTGTTTAGAGAAACACAAATAAAAACAATCTGAGGCTATCAGATTGACTAATATGAAAACATGGTAAATGACATGTTTAAGGAGTTGTAAAGAAATGGGGACATCAATGTATTCTTGATAGTATTGTGAAATGAGCTGATCTTTCTGAAGAGTAATTTGGAATTATGCTTCAAAAGCTAATAACAGTGCATACCCTTTGACCCAATAATATCATTAATAGGTCTGTATTTCAAAGAAATCAAAGGAAAAAGGAAAAAATATATATATCTGGACAAAAATGTTTATAGCAGCTCTTTTTATGTTGGTAAAGAATTGGAAATTTAATGATGCCCATCAGTTGTGAAATAGCTGAATATGTTGTGGTATATAATTGTAATGAAAAACTAGTTTGCTATAACAAATGAAAAGGAAGATGTTTTCCCAAAAATCTTGGAGTACCTATATGAACTGATGCAAAGTAAATTGAGCAGAGCCAGGATTCCACAATAATAGCAATATAGTATGGTGATCACCTGTGAATTATTTAGCTATTCTCATCAATGAAATGATCCAAGAACATTTTGAAGGACTTATGAAGAAAAATGATATACAACTTTAGAGAAAGAATTGATGGATTCTGAATACAGACCAAATCATAACAATTTTTATTTTAATTTTCTTTCTTTTTTCTTTTGGTCTATGTTCTCTTTTCCAATCTTGGCTACTATTATGGAAATATGTTTTGCATAACTGCACATGTATAAACAATTTCAAAAAGCTTGGTTCCTCAGTGAGTAGAGAGAAAAAATGGAAAATAGAAAACTTAGAACTCAAAAATTATTTTAAAAATATTGAACTGTTTTTCATTAATTGAGAAAAACTTTCTTTAATAATGAAAAATAAGAATTACAGGATAATTTTCCCATTTAGGAATGTAAATAGCTTACCCTTAATGCATCCCTTATTATTTCTCTTTTATGTTTACATTCTTATTTGTCTTTTGAGTCATGTCTGAGTATGTAAAATTCTATTTTTTTCTATTTTCACCTTTTTGACTTAATTTGTTTCTTGATGTCTCACAAAGTCATTAACTTTCATATGACCTATTCTAACATCAAAATAATTTTTTTCAGTTAGGTTCTATGCATCTTTTTGTCATTTGACCAATTCTGCTGGAGTAAAATCTATTATGCTTCAGGTGAAATCAAAAATACTTCAGGTCTGTCCAGAGGTAGACATTCTGATCTCAAATCAAGGAAAAGAAAAAAAAATAGATCTAATTAAAAGAGATAAGGAAGGAAACTATATCTTATTAAAGGATATCATGGATAATGAAGCAATATCAGTACTAAATATATATGTGCCAAATAATATAGCATGCAAATTCCTGAAGCAGAATTTAAGAGAGCTACAAGAAGAAATAGACAGCAAAACTATAATAGTAGGAGATCTCAAACTTACTCTATCAGAACTACATAAATTGAAACAAAAAATAAATAAGAAAGAAGTTAAGGAGGTGAAAGGAATTTTAGAAATGTTAGGAATGATAGATCTTTGGAGAAAATTGAATGGAGACAGAGAAGAGCATACTTTTTTCTCATTGATTCATGGAGCCTATATAGAGCATAAAGACCTCAAAATAAATATAGAAAGGCAGGAATTATAAGTGCATTTTTTTTAGACCATGATGCAATAAAAATTACATAATAAATAAAATAAATAAGGCCAGGGGAAATTAGATCAAAAATTAATCGGAAAGTAATAATCTATTCCTAAAAAATGAATGGGTGAAACAACAAATCATAGACACAATCAATAATTTCATTCAAGAGAAGGACAATAATGAAAAAACATACCAAAATTTGTGGCATGCACCCAAAGTAATTATTAAGGGAATTTTTATATCTCTAGATGCTCACTTGCATAAAATATAGAAAGAAAAGATAAATGAATTAGGTTTGGAACTAAAAAAAAATGAGAAAAAGAACAAATTTAAAATCCCTAATTAAATGCTAAATTTGAAATTCTGAAAATAAAAGGGGAGAATAAGAAATTGAAAGTAAGAAAACGATTGAATGAATAAATAAAATTGAGTTGGTTTTATGAAAAAAAAAAAACAACAAAACAGATAAACCTTTAGTTTTAATTAGTTCCAATATGCTCTCCAGAAAAGTTGAATCTAGTCACAAACCCATCAACAATGTATTAGTGTTCCAGTTTTCCCACATCCCCTCCAACATTTGTTATTCTTTTCCTGTCATCTTAGTCAGTCTGAGAGGTATATAGTGGCACCTCAGAGTTGTCTTAATTTGCTTTTCTCTGATCAATAGTGATTTAGAACACCTTTTCATATGACTACAAATGGTTTTAATTTCTTCATCTGTAAATTATCTGTTCATATCCTTTGACCATTTCTCAATTGAAGACTGGTTTGAATTCTTATACATTTTGTCAATTCTCTATATATTTTTGAAATGAAGGCTTTATCAGATTCTTAAAATATAAAAATGTTTTCCCAGTTTATTGCTTCCCTTCTAATCTTGTCTGCATTAATTTTGTTTGTATAAAAATATTTTAAATTAATATAATCAAAATTATCTATTTTGTGTTCAATAATGAATTACAGTTCTTCTTTGGCCACATCTAAGAGGTAAACTATCTTATGTTCTTGTAAATTGTTTATAATAGCATTCTTTATGTCTAAATCATGAACCCATTTTGACCTTATCTCAGGATATGATATTAGCTGTGGGTCACTAATACAATATTAAATAGTAATGTTGATAGTGGGCAACCTTGTTTCACCCCTTTTCTTTTTGAGAATGGTTCTAGTTGATTCCCATTATATATGATGCCTGCTGATAGTTTTAAATGGATGCTACCGATTATATTAAGGAAAAATCCATTTATTCCTAAACTCATAGTGTTTTTAATAGAAAAAGGTGTTGGATTTTATCAAATGCTTTTTCTGCATCTAATGCTATAATCATGTGATTTTTGTTAGTTTGGTTATCGATATGATCAATTATGCTAATACTTTTCCTAATATTGACTAGCCCTGAATTCCTGATATATGTCCTACTTGATATCCTGGGGATGACTTTCTCTAATCTCTTTATTAATATTTTATTCAAGATTTTGCATCAATATTCATAAGGAAGATTGGTGTATAATTTTGTTTCTCTGTTTTCACCCTACCTGGTTTAGGTATCAGTATTATTTGAGTATCATAAAAGGAACTTGGTAGGACTCCTTCTTTCTCTATTTTTTCAGATGGTTTGCATAGTATTGGGAATTAGTTGTTTTACAAGCAGGGCCAAGAGATCATTATATACTTCAACAACAATATTATATGATGACCAATTTTGATGGACTTGGCCATCCTCAGCAATGAGATCAACCAAATCATTTCCAATGGAACAGTAATGAACTGTACCAACTACGCCCAGAGAAAGAACTCTGGGAGATGACTAAAAACCATTACATTGAATTCCCAATCCCTATATTTTTGCCACCTGCATTTTGGATTTCCTTCACAGGCTAATTGTACAATATTTCAGAGTCCGATTCTTTTTGTACAGCAAAATAACGGTTTGGTCATGTATACTTATTGTGGATCTAATTTATATTTTCATATATTTAACATCTACTGGTCATCCTGCCATCTGGGAGAGGGGGTGGGAGGAAAGAGGGGAAAAATTGGAACAAGAGGTTTGGCGATTGTCAATGCTGTAAAGTTACCCATACATATAACCTGTAAATAAAAGGCTATTGAATACATTTTTAAAAAAAGGAATTAGTTGTTATATTAAATAGTTGATAAAATTCACATATAAATTCACCTGGCCCTGGAGAGTTTTTCTTAGGAGTTGATTAATAGCTTTTCTATTTCTTTTTCTAAAATGGAATTATTTAAGTAATTTATTTCCTCTTATGTTAATCCAGGCAATATATAAGTATTTTTCCATTTTACTTAATCAAATTTATTGACATATCATTGGGCAAAACAATTCCCAATTTTCTCATCATTAGTGGAAAGTTCTCCCTTTTAATTTTTGAGAATAAAATTTAGATTTTCTTCTTTTCTTTTTCTAATCAAATTAACTAAATGTTTATCTATTTTTTTCATAAAACAACTCAATTTATTAATTCAATACTTTTTTTACTTTCAATTTTATTAATCTCCCCTTTTATTTTCAGAATTTCAAATTGGGTATTTAAATGGGGGTTTATAATTTGTTCTTTTTCCAGCTTTTTTGGTTGTAAGCCCAAATCACTGATCTTCTCTTCCTCTATTTTATGCAAGTAAGCATTAATAGATATAAAATTCCTCCTAATAAAAATAATTTGACTGAATCCCACAAATTCTGGTATATTTTCTCATTATTGACATTTTCTTGGATGAAGTTACTGATTATGTCTAAGATTTGTGGCTTCACCCATTCATTCTTTAAGATTAGATTATTTTGTTTCTGATTAATTTTTGGTCTATTTTCCACAGCCATTTAATAGGATATGATTTTTACTTGCTACTTCTGCCTTTCTGCATTTGATTTTGAGGTTTTATACCCTAATACCTGGTCAATTCATGCATAGATTCCATGAAGCACTGAGAAAACAGTATACTCCTTTCTGTCTCCATTCAATTTTCTCCAAAGATCTATCATACCTAACTTCTCTAAAATTCTATTTACTTCCTTATCTTCTTTCTTATTTATTTTGTGGTTTGATTTATCTAGTTCTGAGAGAACAAGGTTGAGGTCCCCCCCCAGTATAGTTTTGCTGTCTACTTCTTCTTGTACCTCTCAACTTCTCCTTTAGGAATTTGCATGCTATACCCTTGGCACATATATGTTTAGTATTGATACTGCTTTGTTATCTATGGGCACCCTTTCATAAGATATAGTTTCTTTCCTCATCTCTTTTAATTAGATTTATTTTTGCCTTTGCTTGATCTGAAATCAGGAGGTCTACCCTTGCTTTCTTGATTTCATCTGAAGCATAATAGCTGCTCCAGCCTTTTAAAAAGGCTGTATGTATCACTTTACTCTGTATGTATCACTCTTCTTTAAATGTGTTTCTTGTAAACAATATTTTATAGGATTCTGGCTTTTAATTCAGTTTGCTATCCACTTCAATTTTATGGGGGATTCATCCCATTCACATTCACAATAACTAACTCTGTATTCCCTTCCATCTATTTTTATCCCAAGTTACGTTTTTCTCTTTCCTTTCCCCCTTCTCTCTTCCCCAGTATTTTGCTTCTGACCAATAACTCCCTCAAACAGCTCTCCTCCTTTAGAGCCTTTCCCCCATTCTTACACCTCTCCCCTACTACTTCTGTTTTGCCTTCTATTAGCTTTCTCCCTTTCTTTTCCCTTTGCCCCTCCCAATTTCATATAAAGTAAGACCAGTTTCTCTGTGAAACCAAATATGTCTAATATTCTCTCTTTGAGCTAAATCTGATGAGATTAAGATCCACACAATGTTCATTCCCTCCCTGCATTCCCTCATTTTACCTCCATTTTCCTCTTTTTCCAGTACAATCCCTATTCTACTTCTAGTTTCTTTTTCATATTATCACAATAAAATCACTTTGTACCTGAAGTCTCTAAGTGTACCCATAACTGAGAAATAGTTCTCAAGAGTTCTTTCCTTTTTACCTTTTTATGCTTCTCTTGAGCTCTGTATTTGGAAATCAAATTTTTGTTCACCTCTGGTCTTTTCATGAGAAATAAATTAAATTTACCTGTATCATTCAATTTCCTTCTTCTTCCCTTAAAGATAATGCTAAATTAAGCTGGAAAGTTGATTCTTGGCCACATTCCAAGTTCCTTTGTCTTTCAGAATATCAAATTTCATTTTCCTTTTAGGTGGAAGCTTCTAGATCCTGGATAATCCTGATGGTGGCTCCTTAATATTTGAATTATTTTTTTTTCTGGCTGCCTGTGATATTATTTCCTTGAACCAATGTTTTGAAATTTTTCCATAGTATTCTTGGAGTTTTTATCTTGGGGTGTCTTTCACTAGGTGACTGGTGAATTTTTTCAATGGCTACTTTACCTTGTGGTTCTAAGATATCAGGGAAGTTTTCCTTGATGATTTCCTAAAAGATGATGTCTAGGCTTTTTTTTTCATCATGATTTTTAGGATGGCCAATAATCCTTATATTGTCTCTCCTACATCTATTTTCCTGGTTTTTCCAATAAGATATTTTACATTTTCTTCTATTTTTTTTTTCATATTTTTGCTTTTGTTTGACTGATTGAAGTTTCATTGAGTCATTCACTTTGATTTGTGCAATTCTAATTTTTAGTGTATTATTTTCTTCAGTTACCTTTTTAAAGCTCCTTTTGTATTTGGCCAATTGAATATATTGTTAGGAGTTATATGCTTTTTCCATTTCATTAAATTTATTTTGTATGGAGTTTTTTTCAGATAATTTTGGTTTTTCCCTTTCCATATTCTCTTGCAATGATCTTATTTCCTTTTCCCCATTTTTCTTATAACTCTCTTTAAAGATCTTTTTTGAATTCTTCTAAAAGAGCCTTGTGAAATGGCGACCAGTTCATATCACTCATTGGGACTTCATCTGTAGCTGATTTGCGTATAGGAACCTCTGGGTCTGTTCTTCTCTCTCTCCATAAAAAGTCTATTGTCAGAGTTCTTTTTGCTTTTTTTGCCATTTTTAAGAGTTGAGGTATGCTCTTGAGGCTAAAGGGCAATAGCTGCTTTACTTTGCCCTAAGGCATTTCTGCTGACTGACTTCCAGTACTGGGAAATTGAAGCTAAGTCCCACATTCTTCCAGGACACAGTGCCTTGCAATTTACTTTTTCTATTGGCTTTTGGGTGTCTTGCAGCAAATCTGCTAAACCACCAGGATAGAGTAGGCAAGTGCCTCACAGTAGATTTTTTGGTGCACAGATGCCCAATACTTTGGCTCCCCACCCCAGTTCCTTGCACTGGGCTCCATGGGCTGCAGTATGAACTTGGCAGGCTCTTCCCCTGCCTGACTGAAACAGACCTTTCCTGAAGTTCTTCCAAAGTATCTTCTTTTGGAAATTTGTTGTACTCCAAATATTTGTGGGTTCTGTCACTTCAAAAATAGTTCTTAGGTTTAATATGCAGTTATTCTAAGAGGAAACTTGGAGGATGTGAGATACAGTCATATCTACTCTCTGCAGTCTTGTCTCTATCCCAAGAAAGAGATTTCAAGGAAGAGACAGAGACAGTGCTTTTAGAGGAAGTGTGAAACCTACATAGCAAAATGTTCAGAAAAGGACAGAAACAGGAAACAGAAACACAGACTTTTATTCAGTAATATCATTTCCCCTGTCCTTTTAACATATAGTTAAGTAATGCTTAAGATATTTTTAATTTTTGCAACAACAAAGTACTTAATAAGTTAATTAATAAATGCGTATTGATTACTGGACTGAGTTTTGCAATTACCTTGGGGTAATCCTTTGGGAGACTTACTAACAATTTTTTCTATATAAAATAACAACTTCACATATTCCTTTCCCTTTAAACTTAAGAAATATTGTATTCAGACCTATCACAGAAGCTGGTTGCTTTTTTTTCCCTTTTCTTACAAGAAAGTGGCAGAAGGAAAAAAAAAAAGTATGTTTAAGGCTTTGCTAACCTCTTCCACCTTTCATCTTTCAACTCAAGACATCCTATCCTTCCCTAAGTGAGCATTTGACCCCATATCCTTGCTTTGGGACTCTGTTGTGCTTCTGTGAACAGGGGAACTTTGACAAGTCTGTCACAAAGCAACAACCTCTGTGGCTTACTCCTCCATGTCAGCAATACCTGTTTTTTTCTTCAATTTTCTGATCATGTCAGAGCATGCTGCAAAATGATACCATCACTGCCATTGACTTGTCAGTTCCCTGACAGTAGATCCTCTTGTAAGGCATATGGAAACAAATTCAACAGCAGGTTCAATGAAGATGTTTAAGCAGGACTAGTTCTGTCTCATCTTTTATAAATTTTGTGTCCATTTTCCAATGGGATTCCATTTAGTTTCTTCCCTTGTTGTCAATTCTTGTAGGATTGGCTGAGAACTTTGTTTCCACTAGATTCTCTTTTTACCATACCTAATTGCTTTGTTGACTTATTCCATGAATAATTTTCCTGAATTATTTGACTGTTTGTTATAAAAAATGGATTATGGAAGCAGAACATCATAGAATCACAGAACCATAAAATCTTTGACCAATCTCCTATCCAGTGATTAAAAACTTTGTAGTGTAATATCTAGCTTCTAGACTGTAATGACTAGAGTTTTCTAGTACATGAAGTAGCTCAGTTAATTTTGGAATTCATAAGACCATTGTCATACTGAATTAAAATTTGCCTTACTCTGATTTCCATTATTGGTCCTAGTTTTCACCTAACCTCTGTAGAGTAATAAAAAAATAGTCCAGATTTCTTCCAAAATACAAGCCTTAAAGTTTCTGCAGAGAACAATTATATCTTTAAAGAAGACTTTCTTGACTAATTTTATATAGACTTTATTCTGTTCATGATGACAACTGTCTCCTATTTTTAAAAAAGAGCGCTCATTCAGTGGGATTCTATACAGGAGAAAAATGACCCAGAGAGAAGAAAAAGGAGCAGATGGAGCGTATCTGCTTTTTTCTTACAAACTGTGCATGTCCAAAAACCTCTTTTGACTGAGGGAACATTTACTTTTCTAATAAACAAGGCTGTGCAACCAGAAAAAAATGTTTGGCAAGAGTAGTCTATTTTAAGACTAAATTTGGTAACTTCTGTGAATGAACAAAGAGAAGTGAGTCTTATTTGGTATATTTTTTACAAAGACAAAATAAAGAATAAATAAGTGATGTGCAAAGCTGTGTATTCAAAGTAACATCTTATTTAGAGTCAAAAGACTCCTGATTTCAAATCTTGATCTGTCATTTAGAAAGTGTTTGAACTTTGACAAATAACCAACCTCAGCCTCCATTTCTTCATTCAGAAAACTGGTATACTTTCGCTTCTTTTCTCATAGGATCATTCTTAGGAAAGTGTGTTCTAAACCTGATTTAGAACAGCCTATGGTAATGGATTAATACATGTCCATTTATTGATTGTTGAAATAATTGTTATTTTTTATTATGGGAATGGATTGAGTGGTACTACTTTAGTCAGTAAATTACTGTCATCATAAGCACACCTGATTTACCTTTATCCTCTTGGGTAAGGAGATTTCTTTTGTCACCAGCATTATAATACTATACTTGACACGTCTGTTGTTGCCAAACACCAAGCTGTTTTATTTGGCAGTCATGGTTGGTGTCAATGGAAAAAAAAAAAAAAAAGCAATAAGATTTCCACAAATGATTTTGCTTTGTTAAAATTCTTCCCAGGCTTCCTTCTGGAAGAAGTTATTTTGGAAATTGCTTACCAACATATTAACCAATCTAGTCTGTATATGTTTTATTCTGTGAAATCAAAAGGTAAAATAATAACCATAGACTATTTGTTTTGAAAAGGAGGTGGGGTTGTCATTCATAACCACCTGAAGGAATAAATTCTATAACTACACTGACAAGTCCTTGCTTAAATGGAGAATTCAATATTTTAAGAAACAATGTGATCCACATTTGGACAGCTCTTATTGTAAGGCAATTTTTCTAGATTAAGCTCAAAGGCTGTCTATAGATTTTGCCCATTGTCTCTAATTCTTCTCTCTAAAGCCAAGCTGAAGAAGTCTAATCTTTATGTTATGTAAGATAGCTTTTCATATATTTGAAGACAGTTATCCTGTCTTTGCTAAGTCTATAGTTTCCCCATCACAAGTTTTTCCAACTATCCCTTGTACATTATATTTTATACTTCCCTTAGTATTCTAGTCCCATGCTGAGTGTTCTTTGGATATTATCCAGCTTGTTAAGTATATCTTAAAAATATAAGAATCCAATTGGGTGGGATATTACACATATGGTCTGAGAAGATCAGAAGACAGCAGAATTACCATCTTCCTTGTCCTGGATACTCATGCCCAAAATGAATGTCTGGTTCATTTCAATGAACCATTTTCAATGGCCCTTTGATTTTTCCCTTCACATTACTGGAATCAACCAGAGAATTTGGATGATTAACCTAGTTTATCACCATGTACATTTTCTATTTTCATAATGTCATTGGTCTTGACTTCTCTGTTGAGAATTGCAGAAGCTAGAAGGAGATTTTTGCATTAACTTTCCTGGTTCACTAAATATCTGTTATCTCTCTGAATGCTATTAAGTATTAGCATAAATAATTAAAACAAGAGCTCACTTACCAAACTTATTTGTGATTCAGCCTTGTTTTTTATAGTATTTACATGCTAACTGATCTCAGAAATTCAAGCATCCATCTATCTAGATATCTAGGAAAGTCATTATTGCCTTAATATTTAGGGACATTCAGTTTCTCCTCTATCAGTGAGCTTCCTTGGACTTCTATTTTCCTCTCAATGGGAGCCTGTAACATCCATTAATTCTGCTATTAGTTTCTGGGGATGGTGTTTGAAATACATAATGAATACATTTGCAAATTAGTGAGGTGAATATTTTACAATTATGAAACCAATTAATGTTTTGGCTGTGTCAGAAGGGGAAAAACTTTCAAGAATCAAGCATCCACTAATATGCAATGCATATTTATGCCCCTGTGGTAGCTCAGTATGGAGAGAGAATCATTTCCTTCAATCAATGCAAATGACTGGATTTAGGGGCCATTTCAATAAAATGAAGTTCAACTTGCAAAATGTCTCTGTCTTCTCAGGGGCCAGTTTAGCTGCAGTTTGACCTCCTGAAAAAGGAAATATTTACTATCTTTAAAGGTATTTTGCAACATTAAAATTCTGTTTGTGGCTTTTGTAAACCTCCCCTGGAAAATTACAAGTAAGATTAAATGGAAGGCAGACAGCCTGGGGAGGCTGTGATAGATGACCTGCCATATTGAAGACAGCCGACTCCCTGCTAAGGTCAGCCCTCACACACCAAAAGGACAAAAGGAAAACAGTGTCTAGGGGAATGAGAAAGCTGAAAACACATAGTGTTACAGACAATAATGATCCTCAGACCACACCTTAGTCAGAAGCATATATATTCTTACACTTAGCTAGAGAGGGTGCAAAATCCACAAATTATTCATATCATATCTTTAAATTGTCATTATGGGCAACAAGACAATATAAAAATAATCCTACTCCCTTTTTCTCTACATATAGATGACTTGCAACATTTATTTTTTTAAATCTGACTTTGTCAGGGCAATATTGGGATCAGTCTTAGATTTTGGTAGGGAGTTACCGTTAGGAAAAAAAAACACCTAAATCAGGTTGGCAGGCCTGAGTGCTGGTCTTGAGGCAGACTAGCAATAAATCGCACTCTGAGAGCCTGGGCCTGCCAACCACCAGTCATTACAAGTTCAAGGTTTCCATGGATACATCGTCCTAGGTATGAATGGAATGATAACTGTGCATTTGGAAACTTTGCAAGAACAGTGGCTTTGGTTTTCACATAGGCTAGCCTAATTAGTTATTGAAAGGAAGTAAGTTTGTATGAACTATTTCCAAAACTTTTTTTTTTCTTGGTGCCTTAAATGAAAAACAAAAGTGCACATAGAATTGTAACTATCAGGTGAGGGGTGCTGATTTTGTAATAAATAAACCGAGGGCATTTTGACAACTTTCACCCCAATAAAGGGGTAAAAATCACTAAGCAAGTTGAAATTTTTCATTCCTTCATTCCCTAGTGAAAGTGTTCTTCATATCTGTCAGTAAAGAAAATGTGATAATGCTATTTGAGGTTATTGGCAATTGGCTTCCCTCTCTGGTATGTGTGTGTATGTGTGTGTCTGTGTGTTTCCCCTTATTACATGGGTTTTGTGTTGGTGAAAAGTACTGCATTGACCTACCTACTGAGAAAAGAAAAAGATATACTAGCAAATGGCCCTTCACATCTTATTTTTTTGATTGATCTTAGTTAAGCTGATGACTTATTGGCTTGACATTTATACTAGGTAAGAAAGTCATGTAATTCTATAGGGATTACTGAATACTGAAGACCAGTTTGTAAAGGCTGATATTTATAGAATTACTGCGTTAAAAGGGATTTTAGAATTTCTCTGTTATAATATCTGGAACATGAGAGTAGGAATTTAGTCATTTAATTTAATGAAACTGTCAGCTTGATATGGAATTTACTTGATATCTCTATAAACCAGGCTGTTTAATAACTTGTAGAGGATGGGAATCTTAATTTTAGAATTAAAGAAGATCAGAAATCTTGCTTATCTTCTTCATTTTATAGATAGGAAAGATGGATAAAGAAAGATTAAAGTGATTTGCCCAACATCATAAAGCTGGTTAGTGGAAGATTTGGGATTCTGGGTTAGTCAGGCCTTCTAACTTCCAGTTTAATTGTCCTTTATCTATAATACTTTGTTTCTCTATTTTTATACAGATTTCTTTATAGTTTGAGAGATGGTTCCTTTTCTTCCACTACAAGAATGTATAATATTGACAATAGGATTTTTCAATAATCTATCAGACAGAGAATATTGAACTGCCAAGAAAATTATTGTTCCCTGAGTTGGGAAGCTCTGTTTTCATTCTCTCTACTGTTGTTCTTCCAAACTACTCTAATTTTCAGGGCTTCTCTTAAGATTTCCTTTTTTTCCCTCTTATGGGAACCTTGATATATCTAAGCAATGCTGATTTCTTCACTTTCTTAACTACTCATATTATTCATTGTGTAGACTTGCATTTTGACATTTGAAAAATGTTAATTTAATGATTGGGCATGAACAATCTTCTATGATTATTTTTTATTTATTTCAAATTCTTAAGTATTGTCCCCTCAACTATATTACAAGATTATCAAAGAAGAATACTATATTTATTTAGAAATATATTTGTTTTATATTTTTTTTTGGATATATAGTAGAATCTCAATAAATAGTGAGAAGCAAGATCAAATACATTGTTTCACTTTTCTAGGATCCCTCAATGACTTCTAAGCAATTACCTTTTTAAAATGTCCCAACTCTCATTACTAGGATTCTTTAAGAACATATTTTTAAAACACCAAAAATGCAGTTTACATGTCGTGGGACAAACTATATGGACAATATAGGAAATATAGACAGTAGCTTCTGTCATTGTACAGTCTTCATATCATTTACATAGTGTATGTATAGTGGTATAATAATATATAGTTAGTTATACCTAGCAATTTTATTATAATTTATACAGGTAATCAAGACATTGAGGACAGATTAAATTGCTCAAGAAGCTGAGTTTTGTTTTGTTTTGTTTTGTTTTAGGTGAACTCATCAGGTATGAAACACCTGTATTCCCACTAACAATCTACCAAGCAATCACCATTGTCAATCACAACGTTCTAGTTCCTGTATTTGAAATAATAGTCTTTAATGGCCCATAAACAACCATCAATCCAAAGAAAGGTACAATTGTTCTTTTTCCCCCCTTCTGTGCAATGCAAAGGCTACTGTCAATGTTTGCTTAATAAATATTTATGTTGATGCAAATAAAACAAAAATCTTTAAAAAATCCTAACATTTATGGACTGCTCATAAAGTTCCAGTTGGAGCTGACACTTTTGCTCTCTTAGAAAACCAGATAGAAAGAAAATCAATTCAAACTGAAAACTATGAAAAGGGGACTGGAGTGGGGAGGGCTTCTATTCATGAACATTACATGAATGACAAGTGAATAGCACTAGTCCTTAGAAGTAACCCAAGGGGAATGTATAACATGAATGTGATTTGCTATGTGGCCAAAATTCTCTTTTGGAGATTTTAATATTAAGCAAAGTCAGAGGATTAATAACAGGGTCATCTTTAATATAAATGACTTACAAAGTGACTATAAATCCCATTACATCATCAAACACATCTAAATATAAAATACAGAAATTAACCAAAATTTGATTATTTACCTGGTACTTCCTAATTTTTTTTTAATCTATCCAGTTTCACATATTCGTTTCCGGAAAAACTAACTTCAGAGAAGTTAAATTGATAGCAAATTCAAAATATTTGTTACTAGAAGACTTAGGAAGCAAAATTATTTCCAGGTAAATTTAAGCAATATAAAAGCTACTTTTATTTGGGTTGCCTGCACTGATTAATAAATATGGCATCAAATGCTATGTTAACTTATATAAGCTCAGAAAGTTCCTATCTGAAACCTCTCCTTGAATTGGTGGTTTTTGAACTTTTGACTCTGTACTTGAATATACTATGAAGTGTTTCTGAGTTATGAGCGCATAGGCCGCTGGGTTGTTTACACATCTCTTTTTATGAAGACTAGCTTATCTAAATGCAGAGAATGTAATGACAGAATTGATTACAGGATCTATTTTTTGTGTTTGTTGCCACAATCATTAGTTAAAATATCTAAACAGGTATTGAGGAGATAAAATACACATTAACACATTGATGATTTCACCCATATCAATGAAACCACAGATTGTTCTAGCTTAAATACTGAAACAGTATGAGTTTCACTTTGTAGATAATTGAGAAAATCTGATTGGTCTAATGAAAAAGCACTTAAATAAAATATAGTACTTCCTAATGGGTTCTGATTTCTTCTCTGCCTTTAACTCATTGTATGAGTTTGAACAAGTCACTTAATTTCATTTTCCTTATTTCACAAGTGAAAATTCTAACTTTTGCTCTGATATTATTCACCTCACAGGGATATTGTGAGAATACATATTTATATTCTATTATTGGCTCCTCACCAATAATAATTATAGAAATACAAATTAAAATTATTCTGAATTTCTTCCTCATGCCTAATTGATTGATGAAGTTGACAAAAAATGAAAATAGAAAACATTTCAGCAGCTATAGAAAAATGGCCACATTATTGAGAGAGCTATGAACTGATGCAGCTATTTTGGAAAGAAATTTATAATTAAACCCCATCACTAAACTTGCATGCCTTGTGATCTAGCCTTCAAAAAAGTTTTTAAAATAAGATTTATTTAGTTGTCTATGATTCAAAAAAATTCACATTCATTATGTCATCTAATTATCCTTATTACTCTGTGAAGTAGATAGAAGAGTTCTTATTACTATACCTCTTTTTCCCAAGCAAAATAAAAATAAAGCACCCTGAAGTTGAGAGAAGTAAATCAATCAATCAATAAACATTTATTAAGTACCTTTCAAGCACTAGAGACTATACTAAGTGGTGGGGACACAAATACCAGGAAAGAAAGAAAGAAAGGAGGGAGGGAGGGAGGCAAGGAAGGAGGGAAGGAGGAAAAGAGAGAGAGAGAGAGAGAGAGAGAGAGAGAGAGAGAGAGAGAGAGAGAAAGCTAGTCTCTATCCTAGAGGAGCTTACAACCCAGTGGAGGAAACAAATATGCACAAATATGCACCTGGTACAGGGGTAAGCTAGAGGAGTCCAAGTAATGCAACTGAATAGTAATTAGGTGATATGACTTCACCAATATCATACAATTAGAATATGGCAGAACCAGAGCTCTTATCTAAGTTTTATACTTCCATTACAATATACACACTTTGGTTTGCATTTTCAGCTAGAACTAGCATAATGACTTGTCACAAGGAAGCTCTGTAGTACAATTTGGTATTGGCCATTCATAAGTTTACAGAAAAGAAAGAATATACTCCTTAATGGGAATATCCTGTGATTTTAGACAAAGACTATCCAAAATTCATAAATGCCACTTTGAATTCTAGTATTGAATTATGTAAAACATTATTATTTTTACAACAACAAGAACTATGCAAAGACAAAGAAAGGAGCTTATTTTTTGGGGGGATAGAGATAAATAATTTCACGTAAATAATGAATAATTATGGTGGAGTGCATAATCAACTTTGGGAAATATTGGTGTGGTAATTAAATAGAAAATGAATTTAAGAGAGAAGATATTTGATGTAGCAAGTTGTAATAGGAGACTATTCCAGTACTGTGCAAGAGAGCTTAAATTAAGTTAGTTGCCATCTCTTTTTCATATAAGAATATGTGGAGATAAAAGATGCTGTGGAGATAAAATCAACAATATGTGACAACTGACTGGATATGAGGTATGAGGGAAAAAGCAGAACCTAATATGATTGAGACTGTGAAACTGAATACTTGGAAGGAGAGTGGATGACTTTTTAACTATGTAATAATTCTAATTTCTCTTCCCCCCCCCCAAAAAAAAATAAGCTCCTTGATATCAGGACTTTTTCTTTCTTTGTCTTTACATACTTCTATAATGTTATAAAATAATACTGTTTTATATAATTCAATACTATAATTCAAAGTAGCATTTATGAATTTCGGATAGTCTTTGTCTAAAATCACAGGATACTCCTATTAAGGAGTATATTCTTTCTTTTTCGTAAAGTTATGAATGGCCAATACCAAATCCTACTACAGATGGATGACTTGTATTTATTGCTGACCACAAATGGTTCAAGCTACAAGCCCTGTACTTTGGCTGCTAAAAATTGAATCTCCATCAGCCATTTCTTCAGAGAGTGAAAGATTTAAAAAATTCCCTACCTATAGAAAAATGTTAATTACTCTGAAATGGAAAAATTTTATTTCTCTCAAATTGTTTAACATGAAGGATTGGAAAAGAAGAATTGTGTAAATCATAATTTTAATGTGTTTAAGATCTTTTAATATCATGAAATTTAACCTGTATTTTTCAGATGTGAAAGTTAGCCCAAGGTCACACAGCTGGTAAATTTCAGAGTAAGGACACAAACTATATTCTTTTGATTCCAAAACTGGCACCATTCTTTCTAATTTATACACTGATTCCTATATGATAAAGCAACCAAAAGAAGAGTTTTACACATTATATACTATAGAAGTTCAAGTTACAGTTATATATGCCAAGTCATCTGTAAAGCTTTTCTGAACTGAGTTCCTCCCTGAGGTCTGAATAAAAATGATTATAATTTCTTCTAACTAAATGTTCCCTAGGAGGCACAGAAAAAGTACATTCAGTTTATTTATCTTAAGGTGCAAAAAGAAGAAAGCCAGATGGATAAAAATGGATTTAGTTTGTGAATTCAATCACCAGAGATTGACTTCCTTTCCTTTAAACAATTAGAAAGTGTTCAGAGTTTTTCTAATATTTATTCTCATCTTTATAGTTGGAAGGGCCTTCTGATGATGCCTGTCCATTCTCTTCCTCTTCCATCTCACAGACAAAGGAAGTAAGCCTCAAGGAAGGCAACAATTTGCTATGGGTCAGACAGATGATAGATGCCCAAATCAGTTTGTCCGATTCCAAATCCAGGCCTCTTTCTGCTACACTATGCTATTTTATTTTTAATTTTAATTCTTAGGATTTGCTAACCAAAAGTTGTTGCTGAGTCTCACCAATGCACTCTGTATCCTAAACAGAAATGAGGTTTTTTTTTTTTTTTTTTAAACATATTTCCCCTTTGGAGAAAGAGTAGGAAAAGACATGAATAGGAGTACAGATTTCCTTTACCCTGACGTCTGTTTCTGCTTTTTGTTGCTTTGACTATATCATCCTTATAGTTTATTTGGCTTCTGACTGTGGGCCTTGGATATTTTTTTCTGGCTCATATTTAATTAAAAATGAACTTTCCACTTTATCACCATTAAAATGATAAAAGAAATGCCAAAAAGATAAAAATATTCCTACTCATGATATTGAATTTAGCAATAATAACAAATACTACATTTTACCTCTGTTTTAGAAAAAATAATGTCTAATTTAAAAAGTGTTACCATTTGCCCAATTCTTCAAAAAATATCTAACATACATTAATTTTACCTAACATATTCTTATTTTATTTTTTAAAGAATGGACCTTTTAAAGTCACTTTTCAACATCATATATGTACTGTTACTTAATGTTGACCATACTTAGTACTCCTTGGTTTCTTTTAAAACAAAAATTTAAGGCTTCTGTGTAATCTACAAGCCTGCTAGTGTTTTTCATTCCTTAATTCTGAAATATATTTTTTGAACTTTTTGAAATCTTCGTCCATTTCCACCTTTAAATTTTTAAAGTATCATAGTGTATGATGTTTTAATTTGGAAAGTTTTAGTAAGTTTGTAAGATTTTTCTTCTTTTTTTGTCACCTACTAAAAGAAAATTCTGTGAGATAAACTATAATTATTTTATGGTAGTCTCAGTATATCAGTATACTAGTATAAAACCAGATGATCAAATGTCACATGAAACACTTCCAATTGCTTTTTGATGCAAAATAAACCTAACTTGTCAAGTCCTTTATTTGGTCTTTCATCGAGGAGCTGTTTTCCCTCTTTCCAAATAGTTGAGACTTCTTTATGGCTTTTGTCTTCATTATAGTGACAACTGCCATTGTAAAAGAACATTCCTAAAAACTGAGGTTCATCTTATATTTTATTTAATTTTTTGTTTTCTTCTCTAAAGGATTAAACATTAAGCAGCATACTCTATAAATGGTGAGGTGAGTTGTTTTATTTTCTGTTCATATTTAACAAAGATGCTTGATCCTTTAAAAATAGACACAATCTGTTGCTGGGACTGTTCTGAAAAAAGTCTTAATTATGTTCAACAATCAAAAATTATGTAGAACAAACAAAAAAGGCTATGTTGTTCTAGATAGCTTAGATGATATAATGTTCTGAACATTGTACTTTTAATCAAGAAAACATGGATTAAAATCTTCCTTCAGATTCACTCCCTATGTGACACTAAACGAGTCATATAAAAACCTCTCAGACTTAATTTTTGTTTTTTGCTTTTGCTGCTATTTTTAAATCTGTGAAACTGGGAAAAATCATAGGTTTTGCCTCCTGAAATTTTTAAAAATCAAATAAAATAATATTTGTAAGGTGCTTTATTAACCTTAAAGCAACATATCAACATTAACATTTATTACCATATTTGAGAAAGTAGAGTCATCTCTCTATAACAATGAGGCATTTATATAGTACTCTGGGAGTATAATGACTTTATTCATCCAGCAAAGTTCAATTAGAAATTGATTTAGCTTTCACACAACACTAGATGCTAGTAGTATATTTTGCAAATATCCTAGATATAATTTTAAAGAAGGTATCACTTCTTTTATTCTAAACATTTAAAAACAGAAATATAAACAAGGTCTTTGAACATAGATGTGAAATATTATTTCATTGGAATTAATGAGTAAACAGATTCTGTTGAGACTAGACAATTTTCTTTCATCTCAGCATGGGCTTTACTTCTTTGTTAGTTTTGCAAAAGTCATTTTGCACATTTATGAAAGTGATTTCCTTACTTCCTGCCAGTTTCTCCATTGATACTTACTATGTTTATTTGAGGCTTTTGCCTTTGAAGAATCCTGGGACTACTTGTCTTCCCATTAACCTCAAGGTCACTTCTCCATTAGCTTCAACAAATAAACAAAGTAAAACCAGATAAGTATAACTGCCAGTTGTTCCCTAGACACAAAAGACCTTGCCCAAAGGGAGGAGAAAAGTGTATTCTTATCAACCATGCTGAAGAACAATCAAAAGAGTGTGTCCAGGCTAAATGTTGAGAGAAGCAGCATGGTAGGCAGGTACTAGTACTATACTTGAAGACAAGATTTAGTAACTTTTTAGCTTTGAAAATATTGGCCAATACTTCACCCTTTTGATGCTGTAAAGTATTAAAGAAATATAAACTATTGTTATTTTATCATTATACTAATGGGCTAGAATTAAAAAGCCAAAATTTCAGAAAGCTGGGAGGGAAAAATAACACACAATTTCTCAGTTAGTTCCCTAGAATCATTCAGGAGAAGAGGTAGTAAATACAGTATAGATGATTTTGTAAATATCATCAGAGTCTCAGGTAAGCATTCTTAAGGTCATCTTTCCAGATATTAAAGGTGCTGTTGGATCTCTAGGTACTTATATATTTTAAAATGTAATGACAAAGATGGATACCCTTGTGGTCAATTATAATGTTGTTGACCTAAAGAATATAGTAGTTCTTATTTCTAGCCATATGAAAAGATGCTCCAAGTCGTTATTAATCAGAGAAATGAAAATTAAGACAACTCTGAGATACCACTACACACCTGTCGGACTGGGTAGAATGACAGGGAAAGATAATGTGGAATGTTGGAAGGGATGTGGGAAAACAGGGACACTAATACATTGTTTGTGGAATTGTGAATACATCCAGCCATTTTGGAGAGCAATTTGGAACTATGCTCAAAAAGTTATCAAACTGTGCATACCTTTTGATCCAGCAGTGTTACTACGGGGCTTATATCCCAAAGAGATCATAAAGAAGGGAAAGGGACCTATATGTGCATGAATGTTTGTGGCAGCCCTCTTTGTAGTGGCCAGAAACTGGAAACTGAGTAGATGCCCATCAATTGGAGAATGGCTGAATAAATTGTGGTATATGAATATTATGTAATATTATAGTTCGGTAAGAAATGACCAACAGGATGATTTCAGAAAAGCCTGAAGAGACTTACACGAACTGATGCTGAGTGAAACGAGCAGGGCCAGGAGATCATTATATATTTCAACAACAATACTATATGATGATCAATTCTGATGGACCTGTCCATCCTCAGCAATGAGATGAACCAAATCAGTTCCATTGGAGCAATAATGAACTGAACGAGCTACATCCAGGGAAAGAACTCTGGGAGATGACTAAGAACCATTACATTGAATTCCCAATCCCTATATTTTTGCCCGCCTGCATTTTGGATTTCCTTCACAGGCTAATTGTACAATAATTCAGAGTTCGATTCTTTTTGTACAGCAAAATAACGGTTGGGTCATGTATACTTATTTTGTATTTAATTTATACTTTAATATATTTAACATGTACTGGTCATCCTGCCATCTAGGGGAGGGGATGGGGGAAGGAGGGGAAAAATTGGAACAAAAGATTTGGCAATTTTCAATACTGTAAAATTACCCATGCATATAATTTGTAAATAAAAAGCAATTAAAAAAAGAATATAGTAGTTCAAAGAGACAGAACAATTTGCTTTGTTAATCATTCATCTAGGTCATACCAAGTCTAGGAAAAGTAACCTAAGTCAATAAGTATTTATTGAAATGGAAGTCCAGCATCTCTCTAGATATCCTATGGGCCAAAAGAAGAAATTGAAGGAAATGATACATACATAATCAGATCCATCAAACAACTGTTGATTTTCTCAAAGCCGATTATATGCTATCCATTGAATAGATAAGCATAAAACAGTACTTTTGAAACAGAAATAGTTTACATTTGTACCACAAGTTACTTAATTTGTAATTCTATTCTATCCTTCACATCTTTAAAAGAGTAAAATTAAACAGAAAAAAGTGCCATCTTATTCTATCTCATTTCATTTTTCTCAATAGAATAAAACAATAGAACTTTAGAAGCTATGAATTAAAGTTTAAAATAAGATATTATTAGAATTTAGACTTTTAAAGACAACGTGAAACAGAAATGATGAGAGGCACTAGGGAAATATTATGTCATTTTCCTGGTAGTAAATTGTTGGTGGTGAGATTCAAACTCAGATCTTTTTGAATACAGAATAGGACAAGAGGTTCAAATTTCTGTGAATAAATTTTAGTTGTTACATTTGGAAAGCATTTCTTTCCATTTGGGAAGATTTTACATTTGGCAAAAAGGAAAGGCTGAAAGGCAATGGGACCCATAAACATAACCCTCAAGATGAAGTGGCTGACTTTAATAGCTTCACAATTCTCAGTTTAAAGAAAGAGCTCATAAAGGTTTGAAAAAAAAAAAGAAAGATGCTGCTGAAATTTTCAGATTTGCACATATAGCACTTATATTGGGGGAAATTGATTGAGGAACAGTCTGAATCTCACAACCATATCAGTCTGAATCTACCTCATAAGAATTTAGAGATAGTTGAGAAGCATCCTAGATAACACTTTGTCCAATTCTTTCATGATTTCAGTGAGTACGTTTGACTCCCAATTTAATAAACTTTCCACTATACCGAATTGCCTCCCTGAACTAGATATTGAATCTTATCTATCATAAGGCTGAGAAACACATGAGTCAGAAAACAAGATCTCGAAGTGGTTTCATTAGGCAAGAGATGGCAGGATGAGGATTGTCAGCTTTAGCTTTGTGAGCATTCTGTACATATTGGCTCACTTGTTCACCCTTTAAAATGAAAACCATAAATGGGGAATTAATTACACTGTTAAATTATAGTAAAAGTATGATTTTTTAAAGAGAGAAACCATATATCAGACCCATTAAAAAGAAATATTGAGATAAAGCTGGATGCTCAGTTTTAGATCCATAGGCCAAATACATAGTATAACTCTTGAAGAATTTGTTGTATACCTTAGGGATTGACTAGCTAGTTGCCCTACTGTTGTCTTCTTGTTCCTACTCTGTTCTTTTGAAATGACTTCTTTATTCCCTTTCACCCTTTTTCTCTTTTCTTATGGAAAGAGTTAATAGGATATCCTTCTTATTCCATCTAGTCCACTATCACAAAATCAGTTTGAAATACTCACACAAAGTATTGCTCTGGCTTCCTTTGGCTTATAAAACATGGGCTAATTATCAAGCAAATGCAGACCACTGAGAGAGTGTAGTAACAGTTTGAAAAAGGTTGAACCTAAATAAAGCCACCTATTTTCTGAAACCGCAATAAACATTCCAGTGTAGAGAAAACATCATGCAATTTGTCTTGAAAACTTCTAAATATGACAAAGCATGGAGGATCTCATTTTTAGCAGGTATAAAAGAGAAACGAAATTTGGCAGTTAGCTAAAAAGAATGAATTATGTTGCTTAACAGAGTGTGCTGCACAGTGACAGTCCCTTATATAAAAGGCTTGGGGAAATCTATTCCTTAGCTCTTGGTTACCTGGGAAAATTGGTTCTTACTTGAGAGAATGGAAGAATTTTATAGAGGAAATGGCAGAAAAATTATCTGTAGCTAAAGAATCTCAATTATTTCAGAACAATGGAGGCTAGAAGACTCTAATAAGGGCAAAAAATAAAAGAGGGACAAGTGAATATTAGAAGCCAAGTAGTATAAACAGTATCAAGAGGAAGTTCTACATTAAAGGATAATGAGGATCTATGAGCACCATTCGTAGAGATATTATCCAGTAATATCCACAGAAATAAGGGATCTATAGTCCTGCTTTGTTTCTCACTTCTAACAGGTTCTGGGCTTGCTATTTGGCCAGCTGACATCCAAAATAAAAGAGTCTATAATATTGAAAAGCTTCTTAAATTCGATGACCACCAACCACTACTCATGAATAAAATGTTTTAACATTAAGGGCCCTAAAAACATTCTAAGTATTATAAAATCCTGAACAAGGAAATGAAAAATCTTAATTGAGGTTTTCATCTTAATATTAAAAATAAAGTATTAAAAAAGAAAGATAAGTAGGGGAAGTGAATAGTAAACTAAGATATTAAGGTCTAAGAATTGGAGTTGGGTTAAAGAATCTTAGTTTAAAATAGAGAATACTAGGTTTTTGGCTTAGGATAAAATGCACCTAATAGAGTTTATATCAGAAAGAGTTTTTAGGTAAAACTAGGGGCAAGGCAGGAGAAGAGCAATGTTTCTAGATGTCTACTAGACTACCACATGAAGTAGTAGATACAATTTAGACAGAATAATAAGAAAAGTAATTCACAGATAAACTCCAATAATAAATTACATGAGTTGCAGTAGATGCGATATTGGGTCTTGGAATCAGGAAAATCTAAGTTTGAATTCTGCTCAGATACATACAAGCTCTGTGATTCTGGGGAAGCTCATGTACTTACAGGTCTGGGCAGAACAGATTCTCTTTCTTATGATTAAAAGTATTTCAAACTGAGCCCAGTGGAAAAGCCTGAGGACATAAGCCCAACTACTTATTTCACATGTCTGGGCAATATGCCCCATCCCTGTGAGTTCTGAGTGCTGGCCCATTGAGCTCCTACCCAATGTAATGTCAATGATCTGATGATCCCTCTCATCTGTGTCTTTTTTCCAATAATCCAACCAGCCAAAAGAAAAAAAAAAAGGGAGGAAATAATTTATAGTACTCTCTCATATTTGGAGTAGCACATTAAGTTCTGTCCATCTCATTTTATAAAGAATAGTTATCTAAAGAAAGTTGTTTAGTTATTAGAGGAATATAAACACATACATCTATACATGCATATGTGTATATGCATGCTGCATTCATCAGGGACTTTGTTTTTAAAGGTTTAGATAAAGAATATAAATGATGATAATCTGTTATGGATTCCTAACAAAACTCTAGAATAAATTATTAAAGATTAGTGAGGAAGTACTGATATAACAACAAACAAACAAACAATCCTGTTTTATCAGTTAAGGTCACTTCATATTTGGTTATTATTTTTTAAATGTATTCAATCATTAATTCATGCATTAATTCATTCATTCATTGATTTGTTTTTCTATTCATTTATTTATTTACTCTTTTTATCTTTATCTATCTACTCATATATTAATTATTTATTTCCTTATTCACTTCATTCATTTACTTATACATTTATATATGGATCACTAGATTGGAATGGGCACCTAAATGTGCAGTGAACATAATATTAGAGAATTGGGCCTGGAGACAGAAAGATCATAGTTCAAATATGTTATCTGATATTTGCTAGAATTGTGACCCTGGGCAAGTCAAGTAACAATCTGTATGCACAAAACTCAAGAAGGAAATGGCAAACCATTCCAGTGTCTTTGCAAAGAAAAGCTTAACACAGTTGGTCCATGAAGTCTTGGAGGAGTTGGACATGACTGAGCAAGTGAACAATAAAAAGAGTGGGAATATTGCAGAAATGATTTATATAAATTTCACAAAACATTTGTTGAAATTTCTTATGATGTTTTTGTGGTAATAACATAGAAATGTGGATTAGACAATTGTACAATTAAGTAGATTTCAAATGGTTTGAATAATGTATCTCAAAAGATACTTATGAATAGACTGATACCAAGTAGAAAGGTCACCAGTGGAAAACACCAATTATCTATGCTAATTTTATGGGTGTTTTTCTGGATTCTAGCCATAGATGTCATACATATTAAATCTGATTATTTGACACAAAGCTTAAGAGAATAAAATATATTCTATACTGAATAAGAATGACGTTCAAAACAATTTTAGAAGGTTAGAGAGGTGTTCTAAAATGAATGAGAAGAAATTTCAAAAGCATAAGGATATTTCTTTTTAAGAGCTCTATTCAATTTCAACTTGTGGGATGAAAAAAATATATAACAAGCCAGAGCTCTGTCTGGGAAAAGATATGGAAGTTTTAATGGATTATAAACTTTATCTCTACAACATAATGATGTAATTATTGAGAAAATCGGTGAAATTTTAGGCTATATTAACATAGATCTAGTACCTTTTACTCATTCCTTAGTATATGTCCTGCTTTGTTCACATCACAACTATAGTATTATTTTCACATCTAGGGGTCACATTTTATGAACCACACTGATAAACTGGAAAATGAGGCAAAGAGGGCAACCAGTATGAGAAAAGCTCCAAGTTTGTGCAATATGTGGATCTATTGAAAGAATGTTTAGCCTGAAGAAAGAAAATGGAGGGGATATATGATGTAAAGGACCCTTTCATAAAATGGCAATTTGGCTTATTTTACTTGGTCTCAGCAGATCAGATTAGAAATCAAAGATAAAAGTTGCAAAGATGCAATTAAGACATGACCAAAAAGGGAAAACGACAAACATTTTCCTATTAATTAAAGTAAATTGAAATTTGAATGGACTGCATTATGAGAGATTGGATTCTGCTTTCCTGGAAGTTCTCAGGGAAAAAAAAATGCTACAGGCATGTGAATGATTGACAATATATTGTAATGCCTTTTTTCAGGTTCAAATTGGACTAAATGGCAAAAGTAGTCCTTTACATTACTTACATGCTATGATTTCCTGGACTGTTATACTTTGAAAAAGCTATGAAAGTTGATGCATTAAATAGAATTCTGGATTTGGAGTTAGAAAGATCTGAGTTCAAATGTAGCCTCAGCTAGATATTAAAAACAGATAAGTCACTTTTATCTCTGCTTTCCTTAGTTTCCTAGTCTATAAAATATATAATAATAGCACCTACTTCCTAAGATTGTTGCAACAATAAAATAAGATGATATTTATTTTGGTTTTAATTTGATTTTTTAAAATTTAATTTTGTTTTGAGTTCCAAATACTGTCTCTCCTTCTAATTTTTCTGCACTCACTGAGAAGATAAGAAATATGATATTCATTATACATATAAAATCAGGTAAAACATATTTCTGCATTATATCTTTTCTGGAAAAAAATCAAGAAAAAATAGAAAAGAAAAATATTCTTTTATCTATATTTTGAGTCTATCAATTATCTAAAATGGGATTTTACATGAGATAGTATTTGTAAAAAAAATTACAAATCTTAAAGCATTTCACAAATGCAATGTTATTATTATTGTAGTTGCTATTATTAATCTCTAAGGGAAATAATATATTTGTCTTTATCTTACACACTTATTTTTTATATTTCAGTGTCTACATTATTTTCAAAGCATAGTTTCCTTGTCTAGTGATACAGATCACAAACCTGCTGTGGCATCCATCTTGTGTAACTTTGGCTAAAGTATTCTTTCTCCTACATCTTCCACAGATGATCTTTTCAATATGTTAGATAACTCTATTTTGTTTACTAGTATGTTACAAATGCCAGTGCATCACTTATTCTGTCCATATGCTGCTTCATATTCTTACTACATGGTAAGCCCAATTCCATTCCTAGGTAGTCTAATCTTGGATGATAAATTTTATACCAGTTTTCATGTGCATCACTGCTTGTAACATAGTGTGAATAGCCCATTCTCTGCCCATGATATGTTGTTGTTGTTGTTGTTTTGGGTGTTAATTGCAATTTTAATTCATGTGAAATTATGTTGTTTCATATTTTATATCCATCTAGCATCAGCAACAGATTGTTGTTTAAGAGACAAGATTTTTGCATCAGTAATCAATGTGCAATCATTGAAAGAATCATGTAGTTTCCAAAATGTGATTTCAATTTCCTCTAACACATTCTTGCCTAACCTATTCTTTATCCATAGCATTTATCCAAGATGTTCATATATATAGATTTTCTGGTTGTTATGTCACAATCTGTACAAAGCACATTTTCTATCCAGTTTCTCTCTCTCTCCTCTCTCTCTCTCTCTCTCTCTCTCTCTCTCTCTCTCTCTGGGGAAGCATTATGTTATGGGAAGCAAAAAAAGGCTAATAGAATCTTGAACAAGGGAGGTCTACTGCACCAGTGATTTGCTGGCAAAAGGATAGACTATTGTTAAAATTTCAGCATAAGTATTTTGCCTTCAAAATGAGCTCGTTATAAATCAAGACTTTATTGTTTTCTTGATTGTTTAGAAAAGTGATGGAAAACATGTTAATAAAACTGATTAAATTTCAAAGTGTGCTCTGATTAAATTTCTTTTTCAGAGACTCAATTTTTACTAATATACAACTTCATTGGCTTCCTACTATACTCTCACTTTTTGAAATATTGTCCAGAGTATCGTGCTCAGTTCTGGCTAAAACAGATGAGGGTAAGATATTCATTAGCCAAAGACTTACCCAAAGGAATAGCTACTAGGGTATCAAAAAGCACTGAGTAGATATCATATAAAGACTGGTTAAAGAAACTAAGAATGTGTGAAGAATTCAAAAAAATATTTATAAATAATATTTCTCCAGAAAAAAGAGAATATTCAGAGTTTTAGTCTTTGGGGGAATCAGAGACAATAAATGGCCCTTTGTCTTCTAGGAGTTTACCTTGCATCCCAAATAAAGCCGTGGTATTCATTATTGCAATCTCCTTTGATCAAAATATATCTAGAGAATGATAGAGGGATCTGACATCATGCTTTAGCAAAGATGATGTATGATAAATGGAGTATGGATTAGGGAGGATGACTATGGCAATAAATAAACTGTTTATGAAGACACAGAAAGAACTAGAGGAGTAGATAGAAGGATTATTGAACCAAAGAACTGGGACATGACAATTATCTCTGAATATTTGAAGAATTACCAATTGGACAAGTAAGTAGAAGATTTTCTTGACCCTAAAAGAAGCTACATAGACACAGTGTCTTTCTAACTGAGAACTTCATAACAGAACTGTTTAAAAATAGATTGAACTACTGAAAGAGGTAATGAGTTACCTGTAATAAGAAGTATTCAGACTATAGATCAATTGAATATTTAGGATGTTATAGAAGATATATGTGTATGTGTGTTTTCATATTGATGTTGATGATGTTGAACTATATACATATGTGTGTGTGTATGTGTGTGTGTGTGTGTGTGTGTGTGTGTGTGTGTTCATTAAGTAGCAAATGTGAAGACCAAGTTAGTACCCTGGATGCCTCGGAATCAGCCGGAGTCAGGATAAGCAAAAGTCCTTGGTCTTTAGGGGTAGAAGTGAAGGGGGTGGATGCAGGATCTCCACAACCTTCCTTTTCTTTATCTACCACTGAAGTAACTCTGGCTTGTATTACTCCACCCACTA
The DNA here is from genome assembly GCF_902635505.1 of Sarcophilus harrisii. NCBI lineage: Eukaryota > Metazoa > Chordata > Mammalia > Dasyuromorphia > Dasyuridae > Sarcophilus > Sarcophilus harrisii. The sequence goes on along the minus strand of NC_045426.1, from coordinate 371,348,100 downwards.
ATCCTTCCCACAATTCTCTGTATACACCAATTATCAAGCCAACACAGAATAGTGGGAAGGGAAATTTTCCAAGCATATGCTAATAGAGTATTGTCCAATTGGTAATTAGCCTTAAGTGCTCAATTGTCCGACCCCAGTACATCAATTCAAAGTTTCAGCCCTTTACAACAAGTTAGACTGGAAGATCTCTAAGACTTAAATACTGAGTTTTTAATTTTGGTGATTAAGAAGAAGATAAATTGCAAAGAAAGGTTTTTGTATTTTTGTTTTTTGAGAAAAAATCTCTCTGGACCCTTTATATACAATATATCTAATGGGGGATATTAATAATGCAAGGAAGAGGATTTATTTATCCTTTTGGATAGAAAACCCTCAATATTTTTCCCTGTATTTGCAGGGAAATATGTATCCTGTGGGATTTATATAGAATATATACATCCAAATGAACTCCAATCCAATAAACATTTGTTAAATGCCTAAAATGTTCTAGACACTATGCTAAACCCTAAATACTCTTTAAAAATAGCCCCTGCCCACAAGGATCTTATGGTCTAAAAGGAGAGACAAAACACAAAAGGAAGGGGGTAAGAAGCGTAATGATCATCAAGAGATACACTACAGGCATCTTGTTCTATGGAATTGAAGCAAGGAAGAGTAGCAGAAAATGAAATAATATAAGAGTTTACTTTCTGGCCTCTATAAAGGAAGGCTTTGTTAAGATTTTGGTTTTCTACTCTTCAGTCCTCCAAATGGAGAACTGAGGAGGCTGATGGAAACGATGTCGATTATGACTTGACTTAGAAGCAAGGTAGTGAGTTTAGAAGTGGTGAATTTATCCTGAGAGGGACATGTTATTCAATAGAGGTGAAATTAGGTAAGGTAGCAGATACAAAGAGGATTACATGCATGCATGCATATAGTCATACACATATGCATATATACATAATATCTACATACATATTCACATGTATTCACACAACTATATGTACTATATATGTATTTAATTGAAATATATACCTGTATTTATATATCTGTATATATAAAGTTACACATATAACTTTAAATGATAACTTTATATGTATTCAAATGATCTCTGGCCTCAAGGAATTGAAATATAGTTATATAATTCTCTCCCTTCCCTTTAAATTCCTTGAAGTTTAGGATCATTGCATTTTTGTTTTACTCTTCTCAGCATGTAGCATAGACTCTTCATGAGTGAATTCTCATGAAGTGATCATTCAATTCTGTTGAATAGAATAAGGCAGTGAGGAGAGAATTCTAAATGTATTACTGTTGGGAAGTGATAGAAAAATCATACTGAAATGTCCTGACAAGCAAGCAGAAGGTTTTAGATGAGTATTTTTATTATTCTTATTATAAATGTCCTGATTCCTGAATTCAGAGATCCACTAGAACATATTCTCAGGGGAATACAGCAATGATTTCTCCCCCCAAAAAATTTACTAGTCAATTCAGTCCAACAATTCAAAAAAAGATTTGACTCCTCTTTGTACCTCTTCTTTCTCTCTCACTCCAAATGTTGCTTTTCTTTAGTATGTTCTATTTTGCCTGAGACTTGTCTGTTTATTAATTTACATCATCATAACAATATGAAACACTATATGAATCCATGTAGGGTAGGTTTTGAGGTCAGGATCATCAGTCATTGGGGAGATTGAGTAGAAAACAAAATTTCACATATCTCATTTTAGTTTAGGTTTTCCCAAAGGTCATCCACGTGACACATCTGTGAGAGTTAGTCTTGAAACCATAAGCATAAAGTTTATTCACTCATGAACATTTGGTGGCCAGAGACATAAGAGCTTGTTTACAACTTTAGCAGCCCAAAGTGAAGGGCAATATGCACCTACTCTAATACAGAAAGTTGTTTATTATTCCTCCTGGGCTATATATTATGTATATTTGTTTCTTATGCCTTTAGTCAAAAACCATAACTCAGAATCTGTGTTTCTAAGGAAAATATGGTTGCCTGCAGATCAATAAAACTTTCAGTGAAAGACAACTTCAAAGAAATAACAAAAAGCAACTATCCCTCTCTCCCCTTCCCTCCCCCTCTATCCCTCCCTGTGTTTCTTTAAAATCTTGACCAATTAATATGAGCCAAGATGGATCTACAATGATAAAATAAAGTGAAAAATTATGCCATTTATATGAATAATTCCAGGAGGAATAAAAAATAAAGAAAATAGTGGCCCTACTATCAAACTGTGGATACCCTTTGATCCAGTATTGTTTCTATTGAACTTGGATTCCAAAGAGATCATAAAGGAAGGAAAAGGACCCATATATGTAAAAAAAGTTTGTGGCAGCCCCTTTTTAGTGGCAAGAAACTGGAAACTGATCCTCATCAGTTGGAGAATGGCTGAATAAGTTATGGTATATGAATTTTATGGAATATTATTGTTTTATAAGAAACAGTTAGCTGGATGATTTCAGAGAAGCCTGGAGAGACTTATATGAATTCATGCTAAATGAAGTGAGCAGAACCAGGAGATCATTATACATGACAACAGCAAGATTATACAATGATCACTTCTTCTGGATGTGGCTTTTTTCAACAATGAGATGATTCTGGTCAGTTCTAATGGTCTTTTGATGAAGAGAGTGATTTCTACCCAGAGAGAGGATTGTGGCAACTGAATGTGGACCACAACATAGTATTTTGCTTGAATTTTGTTTTCTTTCTCATTTTTTCCCTTTTTAATCTGATTTCTCTTTTGTAGCATGATAATTGCAGAAATATGTGTAGAAGAATTGCAAATGTTTAACATATATTTAATTACTTGTCTTCTAGTGGAGGAGAGAAAAAAAATTGGAACACAAGGATTTGCAAGGGTGAATGTTGAAAATTATCCATGCATATGTTTTGAAAATAAAAATCTTTAATAAAAAAAATAGAAAAAAAGAGTAGTCCTAGTTCAGAACAAATATGTTTAAGAAACAATTGAAACTTTGTACATTCCATTTTTTTTCTTCCTGAAATTCACTGCAATCTCCTCTTTGTCAATTTGTTTTGGAAGGTCTGATTCAAGTTTTACCTCTTTTATAAATCTTTCCTCAACATTTCTGTTCATGGCTATTTGAACATCTATTACTCTCATCCAAACTCATTTAGTTAACTCATTTAGTTTTAACATGTGTTAAGTATTATTTTCTTTTTCATATGAGCAGGCATTTTGCCACTCAAGTACATTATAAATTTCTTTCTACCAGAGCCTATGTTTTATACTTTTTTAGTTTCCTCTGTGGTACTTTAACATTGTATATCTGTTCTCTGTTTGATGGATTGAATCAGTAGTGTAGGCATTAGTTTCTTAACAAACAGACTGAATGCATCTAATAAATGTTTCATTATTCCACCAAAAAGACTTTTCTAGTCAAAATGGTCAATGAGCAATCAATCAAGAGCATTTTGTCTTGCATCTGCTTCTTCACTGGTAGATTATGAGTAGCAAAGACATTTTCTCCCCTTTCTTTTTTTCTTATTCTTTTCCTTTTTCTTCTCTACTATAAGCAGGCCAATTTTCTCATGCACACTTCCTGATCTAGAAGTCCCTTGCCCTTTGTTCTGATCATTCCAATTGTAAAGTTACTTTTTTTTGCCCATTTCTGATCCAGCACTGCCATATCTTACTTCCAGGATTCCAAAAAAGTATTTATCCCCTCAATCTCTGAATAGTACTTACAGACTCTTATCATGAATGCTCCTTATACCTGACTGTTTGACATATTTGCATAATTGTTTTGAATATATATATTGCTGCTCAGATGTAATCACATTAATTAAATTAAATATTTACTAATTGTCAGCTTTTGCGGGATAGGCACAATGCTCTACTTGTGATTTTGTTTTATTTTGTTTTGATTTCCCTTCTTCATTACAGTAACAGAGAGGCACAGTGGCAATAACACTGTATATTTAAGTTTCTGTGGTGTATAAGAGACGCAGAGATAGAGACTGAGTTTGGAAGTTTGTTTAGTCATTGAATGGTAAGATGATGGATATCAGCAGCCATTATTCCTAGACTATTTTAGGCCATCTTGTCTGATCATTCTTGCCAATTTCATATTATACAACTGACATTATTTCCATTCATTTCAGCAAGAAGTTAGTGGAGGAAATAAACCTTCTTTTTATTCACCCACATAGCAAAAAATTGTGGGAACATGAAATAATTCTTACCCTCAAGGAACTTACTTTCTTTCTATTGTACCAATATATTCAAAATATACATAAAAAGAGACAAATGCAGTGTGTGTGTGTGTGTGTGTGTGTGTGTGTGAGAGAGAGAGAGAGAGAGAGAGAGAGAGAGAAAGAGAGAGAGAGAGACAGACAGACAGAACTAAAAGAGACATATACACAGAGACAAAGAGAAAGAGAGACATAGGGGAAGGGAGGAAAGTCTTAGTGTGTGCTTTTAAATTCATCATTGAATATTTAGTAATAGGCCCTCCAAAATCTAGGAAAGATCTTGTTTTTGAAATTAATTCAAGAATGATTTTTTTTCTATCTTTTGGAGGATGAATGGAACTTGGCTGTGATTTCTTTTCATGAACTCGAGAAAAAAAAGAGATACTTCCTATATTTCACTGTGCTTTCACTTTTTCTGGGTCAGGAACAATAACTGCAGTCCTATTATAGCAAAAGGGGCTGATTGAGGTTGGGGTAATGGCTCCTGCCATTCTCATCCTTGAGAAACCAGCCCTGATTCAGCATATTTGGAGAAGGGAAAAAGTAAGTGCTAGCAACTTTAGCTGACATTGTATATCACTATCTTTAGAACTTTGTTAAACTTTGGTATCCCAGAATTCAAGGAGGCCTAACATTTAGGACTAAATAGTCCTTCTTGGAATGATGCTGAGAAGAATGGAACTAGATGAAATCTTTTTGAATGAATTATTATGTGGAGTTAATTTGACTTTTAAAATTGCAATTGCTGGACACTATAAAGGAAGGTGAATTTGGAAATGGTGTATTCTGTGACATTTACAATTGTAATGGTTAACAATAAAAGCTCAGGTCTTAAGGAATGCTAGAATTTGCTCTTCCTGATGGTTCAATAACGTGTGCTATATATTCTCTGCATGTCTTCAAGTGCTGTTCTCTCAGTCTCTTCTCTGAGGCTTTTCAAGTGAAAAGGATGCTATATAATGCTTTTTGATAGGCAGGGAGAAATCCAGTCACTTTTTCCAATGCTAATAACACTTCTATTTCTTTTGTCTTCTTTTTTTTTCTGGATCTTAGGTGAATGATGAGGGTGCTAGATAACCAGTGAAACCTAGAGATCAATCAATGACAATTTTGAGATGTTCCATCAACAATCAGAAATGGTAGCAGCATTGGGAAAACTGTAGTAGCTGAATAGCTTGGCTATCAAATCCCAACAATGATTGGTCCAATAAGTTAAGAAAGATACTTATATTTGTAAAAATATTGATCAGAGGAGGGACTCACCTATCACCAACACAGTGCTCCGAAATCAACTTGGGAAGGACTCAATAAAAACAGAAAAGGACATCTTTCAGACACAGGAGTTGTGAAGCACTCTTTCTTTGGGCTCACAGTTTTCTAACATATTTGCCTTGCTACGTTTTCTCTAACACTTTTTTTGCATGCAAGGAGAGTATGCTGGAATGGAACTGGTAACTAATTTTCTTACTCATATTCCTATAACTTTTCTGTAAATACAAACTTTTTAAAAAGATAGTTAATATCAAGGAACACGTTGAGTTGAAGCTTGTGAATGATAGTATATTTTCCTCAGGGTTAACCCTAGAATCCTTAAGTAAAAAGTAATATTTTTTGTCTTCAGGAATCTATATATTTTGTCAATTAGATTTTGAAAGAGTAAGGTCAAAAAGGCATATTATACAATTTCTAGATCCTAGTGTAATCAGTTACAAACAAATGAAAATTGGTTCAACACCAGAACAAATACAGAATTAATTTTTAAAAATTCATTCTCAGCCACCAATAATTACAACTTGCATTCACCTAGCACTTTTCAAAGAACTGTTTTACCTGTGGGTAAATTTGAGAATATAGAGTATACAGTGATCTTTTAAAGAACACATTCAATGATCAAATTTATTCAAATGACAAAATGTAGACAAATAAAATGTATCTTCAATTAATCCAAGTGGCAAAATACTCTGCTGCTGACCAAAAAAAAGGAAGGAAAAAAGGAAGGAAGGAAAGAAGGAAGAAAGGGAAAGAAAGAAAGGAGGGAGGGAAAAAAGGAGGGGATGGAGGGATGTAAGAAGGAAGGAAGGAAGGAAGAAATGAAGAAAAAAGAGAAAAAACAATAAACTTCTATTGTGAAAACATTATTGGATGTTGTATGTATGTTTATATAAACACATGTTGCTTTATATAGCATATGCATATGATTGTTAATATGTATTTATCAAGATACAACCATGTAAAATTTTACTATAATTTATTGTTTTATATATAATGGTAGGGACTGGACTTATGATTTCACTGGTTTAGAGAATTCTAAAAAAGAAAATTTCTTCTACTGGTACAGATCAGTACCTTTCTTGAAAGTAACCTACTAGGGTTGCCTAGAGTCATGACAGTTTAAATAACTTTCTTGAGATGACATAAGCAGAATGTATCAGAATTAGGACTTGAATTCACATATTCCTGAATTTTGAGGCCAGCTTATTCTCTGTCATATCCTATAGCTTTTTCACACACCCAGACCATGAATGTACAATAATTACATGTGGTACCAAATTTTCACCTTTGAAAAATTTCAACTTATTTGTTTGCCTGACCTGTTTAACTTTATTTTAAAATAAGCAAATTCCCAATAGCAGAGCAGGCTCTGACTTCTACTTCTTATCAGGGCTCTGTCACAAAAATGACTTATTCATCTGTCCTAAATCTAAGCCATGCAACACTTTGTTTTTTCTATAAAAGAATTCTTTTCTTATAAAAGAATTTAAAACTTTTGTTTTAAAATGCATGGAATGTTACTGTGTAGGATGCAAGGAGAAAAAGAAAGAGTACAACTGAGGAAAAGACTAAAATTTCCTAAACTCTACTCGGCAGATGTCAGGTAATATGTGAAAGTAGGGCATTATGATTAAAAAAATAAACTAAAATGTATTTTAGTTGCCTACAATGATATTAAAGGGAGGGAGATTGATCATCAGTCATTTACCTTACAAGTAGATGGCTGTTGGGGGGAGTGAAGTCAAGATGGCCATTAGGACACATGCTTCTTTCTGAGCTCTCCTAATACCCTCAAACTATTTGCTACATTCAGGCTAAGATTAGTGCTGAACTGTCAGAATGCATGAATATTAGGAGTATACCACATTATCAACAGAAGATAATATCGAAGATCACCAGAAAAGGTCCGTTTTGATCACATGTGGACACAGGAGGAGTCCAGGAGCAAGCACAGGTAGACAGGCAGGCAGAACATGGAAGCCAGCATACATTGAGCAGAGTGGGGCTGGGTGTGGTCTCCACAGAGTGAAGAATCTATGGGGAGGAGGCATCTACTACAGTGTTGGCTACTCTGCTCTGGTTACAAGCGAGTGGATCAGCAGTGAAGTTATAAAAACTTCCAATATAAACACAGAGGGTAAAGAGTATACCCCAAAGTACTGGAGTCTCATGGGGCCTGGCCATACCCACCCAGCACTGGGAGTGACTCAGTGTGATCCCAACTGGCTGATCCCAGTGTAGCCACTGCCATTCTGCTGCAGCTTTGCTGCCACTTCCTATTGCCTGTTGAAGAATCTTGGAAAACCCTCATTGCCCCAAAAGCAGACCCCAGCATTTTTTTAAATAAGTAAAAAGGCAAAGCAGGTTCTAACTATAGAAACCTTCTATAGTGAAAGAGAGCAGATTTCAAACCCCGAGGAGACTAAAAGCAGATTGTCTCCAAATGAAGCCCCAAAGGGGAATATGACCTAATCCCATAATACAAGGCTCTCATAGAAGAAATTAAAAAGGATCTTAAAAGAGAGCTAGAAGAAGAATGGGGAAAGAAAAAGAAAACCTTGCAATAGCAGCTGGATAAGGTATATAACTCATTAAAAGATAGAGTGGGAAAAAGAAAACAACTCCCTGAAAAACAGAATTTGTGAATTGGAAAAAGAAAACAACTCATTTAAAAAAATTGGTGTAATAGGAAAAATTTCTATAGAACAAAATAACTCATTTAAAAACTCAATTGAACAAATACAAAAAGAAATGAAGAAAATAATTCATTAAAAATCAGAACTGAACAAATAGAAATGAATGACTCCTGACTCCAGGAGATATCAAGAATCAGTCAAGCAAAACCAAAAAAAATAGAAAAAAATAGAAAAATTGTTAAATATTGACTTAGGAAGACAACAGACCTGGAAAATATATCTAAGAGAAATAATCTAAGGATTATTTAACTTCCTGAAAACCATGATTTAAAAAAAGAGCCTAGACGTTATTCTTTAGGAAATCATCAAAAAGAACTTCCCAGATGTCATAGAATCAGAAGATAAAATAAGCATTGAAAGAATTCATCGAACACCTGCTGAAAGAGACTGCAAAATTAAAGCTCCAAGGAATATTGTGGCTAAATTTCTGAACTATAAGACCAAGGTAAAACACTACAAACATCCAGAAAAAAAAGCAATTCAAATACTGAGGAATCACAACTAGGATTATTCAGGATTTAGCAGCACCCACATTAAAGGACTGAAGGGCCTGGAATCTGATGTTCCAAAAGGCAAAGGCACTTTAAATGCAGGCAAGAATAAATTATCCAGTTAAACTGAGCATTTTCTTCTAGGGAAGAAGATGGACATTCAGTGAAACAGGTGAATTCCATTAATGTCTGATTAATAAAAACCAGAGCTAAATAAAAAATTTGACCTCCAAATATAGGATTTAAGAGAAGCATAAAAAAGTAAAAAGAACTCTTGAGAACTGTATTTCTGTTATTGGTATACATAAACAGTGCATGTATAATTTGATTTTACTGTTATATTATAAAAAAAGGAATTATAGGTGGAGAGGAGATTGTACCAGAAAAAGGGAAAAGTGGAGATAAAAAGAGGGAAACTACATTTCATGAAGAGGCAAAGGAAAGCTATTATATCTGAGTGAAAGAAGGGAGAGCTGTCTGAATCTTACTCTCATAAGATTTGGCTCAAAGAGAAAATATTAGACATATTTAGTTTATAGAGTAACTTCTTCCACCTCATTGAAAAGTGGAAAGGGAGAAGTGAAAAGGAAAGGACTAGGTTAAATAGAAGGGAATACAGAAATAGCAGGGGGAAGATTTAAGAAAAGGGGAGGGAAGGGTTATAAAGAGGGAAGGCTGCATGAGGAAAGTGATGTCCATAATTTTAATACTGGGGAAGGGGGTAAGAAAAAAAAAAGCATAATCTGGTACAGGACGTACCAGGAAGTACAGATTTACTGTATACAGTGACAGGAAGTACAGAATTACTAATTTTAACCATAAATGTGAATAGGTTGAACTCTTCAAAAAAGTGGAGGCAGATAACAGACTGGATTAAAAACCAGAATCCTACAATATGTTGTTTACAGGAAACACATTTAAAACAAGGAGATACATACAGAGTAAATGTAAAAACCTGGAGCAGAATCTACTATGCTTCAGGTGAAGCCAAAAAAGCAGGGGCAGTCATCCTGATCTCAGATCAAGCAAAAGCAAAAATTGATCTAATTAAAAGAGATAAGGAAGGAAACTATATCTTGCTAAAGGGTAGCATAATGAAGGAATATCAATACTAAACATTAAATGGTATAGCATCTAAATTCCTAAAGGAGAAGTTAAGAGCTGCAATAAAAATAGACAGCAAACTATAATAGTAGGAGATCTCAACCTTGCTCTCTCAGAACTAGATAAATCAAACTATAAAATAAATAAGAAAGAAATTAAAGAGATAAATAGAAGACTAGAAAATCCAGGTATGATAGATCTTTGAAGAAAATTGAATGAAGACAGAAAAGAGTACACTTTCTTCTTGACAGCTATACAAAAATTACCATATATTAGGACATAAAGACCTCAAATTCAAATGCAGAAGGGCACAAATAATAAATGCATCCTTTTCAGGTCACAATGCAATAAAAAACTACATTTACTAAAAAGCCGGGGAAAATAGACCAAACGGTAATTGGAAATGAAATAATCTCATCCTAAAGAATGAATGGATAAAACAGCAAATCATAAACACAATTAATGGTTTCACCCAAGAAAATGACAATAATGAGACAGCATACCAAAATTTGTGGAATGCAGCCAAATCAGTAATAAGGGAAAATATTATATCTCTAGAGGATTACTTGCATAAAATAGAGAAAGAGAAGACCAACAAATTAGGCTTACATCTAAAAAAGCTAGAAAAAGAGCAAATTAAAAACTTCCAATCAAACACTAAACTTGAAATTCTAAAAATAAAAGGAGAGATTAATAAATTTGAAAGGAAAAAAATTGAGTTAATAAATAAAACTAAGTGTTGGTTTTATGAAAAAACCAACAAAACAGATAAACTTTTGGTAAATTTGATTAGAAAAAGGAAAGAGGAAAATCAAATTGTAAGTCTTAAATATGAAAAGGGAGAACTTTCTACTTATGAAGAGGAAATTGGAGCAATAATTAGGAGTTACTTTGCCCAACTTTATGCCAACAAATTTGATAACCTGAGTTAAATGGATGAATACCTTCAAAAATATAGGGTGCCGAGATTAACAGAAGAAGAAGTAAATTATTTAAACAGTCCCATTTTAGGGAAAAAAAAGAAATAGAACAAGTTATTAATCAGTTTCCTAAGAAAAAATCCCTAGGACCAGATGGATTTATGTGTAAATTCTACCAAACATTTAAAGAACAATTAACTCCAATTCTATATAAACTATTTGAAAAAGTAGGGAATGAAGAAGTCCCACGAAATTCCTTTTATGACAGAGACATGGTACTGATGCCTAAACCATGTGGGACAAAAACAGAGAAAGAAAATTTAAACCAATCTCCCTAATGAATATGGATGCAAAAATCTTAAATAAAATATTAGCAAAAAGATCACAGAAAATCATCTCCAGGCTAATACACCATGATCAAATAGGATTTATACCAGGAATGCAGGGCTGCTTCAATATTAGGAAAACTAATAGCATAATTGACTATATCAATACAAAATTAACAAAAACCATATGATCATCTCAATAAATACCAAAAAACCATTTGATAAAATCCAATGTCCATTCCTATTAAAAACACTAGAGAGTATAGGAATACATGGACTTTTCCTTAACATAGTCAATAGCATCTATTTAAAATATTTTATGTAATGGGGATAAACTGGAACCATTCTCAATAAGATAAGGAGTGAAACAAAGTTGCCAGTATCACAATTACTATTCAATATTGTATTAGAAATTCTAGCTTTGGCAATGATAGATGTAAAGAAGATTAAAGAAAGGTTAAATAAAATTAAAGAAATTAGAGTAGGTAATGAGGAAACCAAATTATCACTCTTTGCAGAGAATTTACTAAAAACTATTAGAAATAATCTGCAACTTTAGCAAAGTTGCAGGTTACAAAATAAATCCACATAAATCATCAGCATTTTTATACATCACTAACAAAACCTAGCAGCAAGAGATACAAAGAGAAATTCCATTTAAAATAACTGCTAATAGTATAAAATATTTGGGAATCTATCTACCAAGGGAAAGTCAGGAACTATATGAGCAAAACTACAAAACATTTTCCACACAAATAAAGTCAGATCTAAATAATTGAAAAAAATATTAAATGCTCTTGGATAGGTCAAACGAATATAATAAAGATAACAATATTAGCTAACCTAATCTATTTATTTAGTGCTATACCAATCAAACTCCCTAGAAACTATTTTACTGATCTAGAAAAAATAACAACAAAATTCATCTGGAAGAACAAAAGGTCAAGAATTTCTAATTAACTAATGGAAAAAAAACAATCATGAAGATTGGCCTAACTGTACCAGATGTAAAACTATATTATAAAGCAACAGTCACAAAAACCATTTGGTATTGGCTAAGAAACACAGTGGAATAGGTTAGGTTCACAGGACAAAATAATCAATAACTGTAGCAATCTAGTATTTGACAAACCCAAAGACCCCAGCTTTTGGGAGAATTCACTATTTGACAAAAATTGCTGGGAAAATTGGAAACTACTATGGCAGAAACTAGTCATTGACCCACACTTAACACCATACGCTAACATAAAGTCAATGATCTAGGCATAAAGAATGAGATTATAAAAAAATTAGAAGAATATAGGATACTTTACCTCTCAGAGTTGTGGAGGAGGAAGGAATTTGTGACCAAAGAAGAACTAGAGATCATTATTGATCACAAAATTAAAAAAAATAATTATATTAAGTTAAAAAAGTTTTGTACGAACAATACTAATGCAGACAAGATTAGAAGGGAAGAAATAAAGTGGGAAAACATTTTTACAGTAAAAGATTCTGATAAAGGCCTTATTTCCAAAATATATAGAGAATTGACTCATATTTATAATAAATCAAGCCATTCTCCAATTGATAAATGATCAAAGGATATGAACAGACAATTTTCAGATGAAAAAATTGAAACTATTTCTAGTCATATGAAAAGTTGTTCTAAATCATTATTGATCATAGATGCAAATTAAGACAATTCTGAGATACCACTACATACCTCTCAGATTGCTAAAATGACAGGAAAGGATAATGACAAAGTAGAGGGGATGTGGGAACACTGGAACACTTATACATTGATAAAGTTATCAAACTGTGCATACCCTTTGATCTATCAATGTCACTACTGGACTTATATCCCAAAGAGATATTAAGGAACGGAAAGGGACCTTCACGTGCAAAAAAGTTTGTGGCAGCCCTTTTTTTAGTGGCAGGAAACTGGAAATTGAATGGATGCCCATCATTTGGAGAATGGCTGAATAAATTCTGGTATAGAATGTTATAGAATACTATTGTTCTGTCAGAAATGATCAGCAGGATGATTTCAGAAAGGCCTGAAGAGACTTACATGAACTGATACTAAGTGAAATGAACAGAACCAGGAGATCATTAAACACTTCAACAATAATACTATATGATGATCAATTCTGATGGACATGTCTCTCTTCAACTATGAGATGATCCAAACCAGTTCCAGTTGTTCAATAATGAAGAGAATCAGCTACACCCAGAGAGAGAACTATGGGAAATGAGTGTGGATTACAATGTAGCATTTCTACTCTTTCTGTTATTGTTTGCTTGCTTTTTTGTTTTCCTTCTCAGATATTTTTAGCTTCTTTCTAGATCCGATCTTTCTTGAGCAGCAAGATAATTGTATAAATATGTATACATATATTTTATTTAACATATTTAACATGTATTAGACTACCTGCCATCTAGGGGAGGATGTGGGGGGAAAGAATGGAAAAGTTGGAACAGAAGGTTTTGCAAGGTCAGTGTTGAAAAACTACCCATGCATATATTTTGTAAATAAAAAGTTATAATTAAAAATAAATAATAATAAAAACAATTAGGTGCCTTATTATTTGGCAAAATCAAGAGTTTGCCAATCTACATCTTTAAAAATCTTGTAATAATTGCCCTACAATTCTCTAGTTTAATATAGGGTGGTTTGAGGTGTAGAAGAGCACTAGCAGTTGAGAGAATGAGGAAAGCCTGCTAATAAGAAAAGAAAAGGTTGAGGTATAGTCTTATTTGTTGTTGTTGTTTTGTTTTGTATTCAAGACTATTTTATTTTCCAAAGATATGTAAAGACAATTTTCATCACTCAATTCAATTTTGTGAGATTTTGTGTTCCAGATTTTCTCCCTCCCTTCTTTATACCCTTCGTGTAAACAGCAAGCAATCTGATATAGGTTAAATATGTTCATTTCTTTTAAACATATTTTCACATTTGTCATATTGTTCAAGAAAAATCAGGCAAAAGGGAGAAAAAATATGAGAAAGGAAAAATAAACTTAAAAATGTGAAAATTCTAAGCTTCTATCCACATTTAGTCTCCATAATTCTTTCTCTAGATGTGGATGATATTTTCTTTCCCAAGTGTATTGGAATTGCCTTGAATCACTGCAATGTTGAGAAAGCCAAGTTCAACACAGTTGATCATTAAATAATCTTGCTATTACTATGTACAATATTCTCTTGTGTCTACTCACTTCATATAGCATCAGTTCATGTAAGGCTTTCCAGATTTTTCTGAAATCAGTCTGCTTATCATTTCTTGTAGAACAATAATATTCCATTACATTCATGTACCATAATTTTTTTCAGCAATTCCCCTTAATTTACAATTCCATATCACCACAAAAATAGCTGTTATAACACATTTTTGAACATGTGAATCCTTTTCCTTCTTTTATGATCTTTTTGGGATAGAAATACAATAATGGCACTGTAAAATTCTGAGCAAATTGCTTTCCACAAGGGCTTGATCATTAAAAAAAAACTTCACCAATAATGAATTAGTGTTCCAGTTTTCCAGCATTTCCTCCAACTTTTATCATTATATTTTCCTTTCATCTTAGTTGAGTTGTATTCTTAAAGAAGAAAAGTGATTTTTGAGGCAGAGTTAAGAATGCAATGAATATTGGGTATAAGAGAGAACTAGTATAAAAACAGAACGATGGGAGAGGGAATTTTTTATAGTAGCTAAGACATGGTCTGTTTGACTAGAAAGCAAAATATGAGATGCAATAAGGTCTGAAATATAGGTGGAAAAAAGTTATAAATGACTTTAGAAGAAAATAAAATGATTTATACCAAAAGTTTAGTGCACTAAATACATATAGTTCCATCTTTCAGTGCCTAAAGACTATTAGGGGATTCATTAAATTTCATTCAAAAAGTGTTTATTAAGAATCTCTTAGGACCTGTGCTAAGCATTGGGGATACAAATTAGAATAGAAACAGTTTCTGATTTCAAGAAGTTTACATTCTACTCCAGAGAAACTACGCATAAATAGATAAGTAAATACAAATTACATAATGAATAAAATGCTTATTATTTCTGTGGCAAGGAAAGGGGAGAGCTGAGAATTGTGGGGTAGTGATTATTGGGGAAAGCCTTGGATAGGAATTGTCAAGTGACCTGACCACTGATGGGAGTTTAAAATTCTAAAACACAAAAATAAGAAAAGAAAGTAGCTCTCATAGATTCAATGATCATCTCTATACAGACAATTCTTACATCTTTTTGTCCCTCCCTAACGTTTCTCTTGATCTCATCTTGCATCTCTGAATAACAATTAGGTAACTCTAATTGGATAACTCATGGAAATCCTAAACTCAACATGTCCAAAATCAAATCTATTATTTTTCTCCCCAAATCTTCCCCTCTTTCTAATTTTCCTATTACTTTCAAGGCTACCACTATCATTCCAGTCACTAAGGCGTCTATCTTAAATGTCAATCTTTACTTTTCATTTACTCTCTCAGCTCCCATATCCAATCAATTATCTTTTCTCTGTATTATCTCTTATATTGTGACTCTTCCATCTCTACTCTGATATCATAATGACCCTGATGCAAGTCCCTCTTCACCTGATTCTTTGTCTAGAGCAATAGGGTGCTAGTTTACTTTCCTGCTTCAAGTCTCTACCTATTACAATTTATTCTTCACTTAACTATCAAATTGATTTTCTTAACATGCAGGTTTGATTCTACCTCCCCTCTATTCAATAAATTCCAGTGGCTTGTTTTTACCTCCAGGATCAAATAAAAAATCTCCCCTTTAAGTTTGAAAGGCCTTTATAATCTGGTCTTTTTCTATCTCTTACTTTATTCCCTTTGCAATACTCTGCAATGCAATGGAACTGTCTTCTTCTCTGTTCCTTGAACATAATCCTGAAAGGGACAATTCTTCCTAGTTCTCCCCTATATCTAAAATGTTGTCTCTCTTCATTTCTACTTCCTAATTTTCTTTGATTCTCAACTAGCACAAGTAATCTTTTCCATTTTCCTTAATTCAAATCCATTCTCTGGGAGATTGCTTCCAATTTATCTAGTATATAGATATAGATATAGATAGATAGAGATATAATAGATATAGATATAGATGTAGATATATGCATATATGATATTTCTTTAACCTATTTTAGTATATTTAATATATATTACATTTGATTACTTACTGTCTCCCCATTAGACTATGAATTCTTGGAGAATAGATACTATGTTTTCTACATTCTTTGTATTCCCTAGTACATAGCACAGTACATATTATTTTATTATCAGTTTACTCATTCAGTTGTGTATAGTTCTTCATGACTCCACATATAACTTATGATGATACTATCTATGTGATTTTCTTAGTAAAGATCTTGGAGTGGTTTCCTATTTTCTTCTCCAATAGATTAATACAAACAGAGGTTATATACTTTGCCCAGTTCACAGAAATAATAGGTGCATTGGGTTGGATTTGAATTTGATTTTAGATTTGACACATAGTAAAAACTTTAAAAGTTAAATGCTTCCACAGGGTGATAAAACAAATATGTAATAGATGTGTGACTTGAATCTAATTTTTCTAAGTTTTTAAGTCAACTATTTTTTGGTTTGGAGCCCTTTAGATATCATTTAACTTGAAATTAAGCAAAATCAGTAGTAAATACTTTGTGAAAACCGTAGTTATAAAATACATATGCATTACATGTGAGGAATCAGAGAAGTATTCAACAAATACCTCTCATTCTATATATGACTGCTGTATTTATCCATAATCCATTGGAAAATGCTTGTTTTGAAATTGAAAGCATTTCAATTCTGAAGTCATTCTCAGAATCATCTCTGGTTATCTACCCTAAGAAAATTATAGGCATCCAATGGGATTGTTATAGTAAGCATGACTGGAATAACTTTAATGTCTAAAATGATCAATTGGACCTTTTAGACTTTTCCTAATTTGATGCCAATCTCCTTTCCAAATTTTAACACACTGCTTCCATTTCTCAGATATTTGCTTTTATTATTGAAATCCAATCAAAACCAAACTGAAGTCAAACCAAATCAATTTGCTTGCTATGTCCTGAAGATTGGAAATATCTTCATATGTTAGAAACTCAGTATAAACCCACATCTCATATCCATACCAAAATGAAGTCAAAATGGATACAGGATTTGAGCATAAAGGGTGATACCATAAAATATTATGAGAGCAAGGGATAACTTACCTATCAGATCTTTGGAGAAGGGAGGAATTTATGATCAAAGAACTAAAGAATATGATGAAATGTAAAACAGAAAACTTTGATTATATTAAATTGAAAAGTTTGCACACAAACAAAATCAACACAAACAAGATTAAAAGGGAAGTACAAAGCTGAGGGAAAAATATTAATCAGTATTTCTGAAATAGGTCTCATTTCTATACTATATTAAGAATTGTCAAATTTATAAGAGCACATGTTATTCCCCAATTGATAAATGATCAAAGGATATGAACAGATAATTTTCAGGTGATGAAAATCAAAGCCACTTACATTCATATATATAAAAAAAGCTTTAAATCTCAGTTGATTAGAGAAATAAGGTTAAAATAACTTTGAAATACTACCTCACATATCTGAGATTGGCTAAGTTGACCAGAAAAGATAATGATAACTGTTGAAGATGTGGGAAAACTAGGACACTAATACATTGTTGGTGGAATTGGAAAATATTTCAACCATTTTGAAGAGCAATTTCGAACTATGTCCAAAGGGTTATCAAACAGTGCATAACTTTTGCCCCAGCAGTGCAACTTTTAGGTCTGTGTTCTAAGGAAATCATAAAGGAGGAGAAAGGACTCACATATGCAAAAATGTTTGTAGCAGTTCTTTTTGTGGTAGCAAAAAACTGGAAAATGAGTAGATGTCTATCATTTAGGGAATAGCTAGATAATTTATGGTATATAAAGTTTATGCAATATTAACAAAAAAAAATTATGAACAAGGTGATTTTAGAAAGGCCTAGAAAAATTTACATTATATACAGTAACAGTAAGAATGTGTGATGATCAACTATGAAGGACTTAGTTCTTCTCAGTATTCAGTTATCCCAGGCAATCCCAATAAACTTCAGATAGAAAATGCCACGTACAAGCAGAAAAAGAACTTTTGAGATTGAATTTAAATCACCATGCACTATGTTCACTTCTTTTTTCTGTTTTATTTTTTGTTGTTTTTGTTGTTGTTGTTTCCCCTCTCCTATGTTTTTCTTTTTCCTTTTGGTTCTGATTTTTTTCTCCGAACATGATTTATAAAGAAATGCGTATTAAAAGAAATAAATAAACAAATAAATAAAATTTCAAAAAAGAGAAATATCATCTATCTCTCCTGTAGTAATGTTTCTCATAATAATCTTCTAATCCCAACTTTTCTCTCAAATCCCTATCCTTTAAAATACCACATTCCTTTAAAGTCTTTTTTTCTTTAAAGTGATCAATTGTACCTGTACATATGGCATATTTTTAATTCATGTAGCCCATTTGGCTTACCTTATGATATCTTGAGTCATACTGTTTTATTAATTATATTTTAAGCACCAGTTAAATTCTTATTTTTTCTTGTTTTTTACTTTATTTTATTTTGAGATTTAGTGTGACACATTGTCTTGAAAGCTGATTTTGCAGTTAGGAATATATATTCAAGTCCTACTTCTGAGCCATATGGATTGTATAACCCTGGGCAAGTTAGTTCAACTCCCAATGACCCATGGCAACTCTCTAAAATGATAAATTAGAAGTACAACTTTGCACTTATCGAAGAAGTTTCTCACTGAGAACTTCTTAAACTTCTTAAATAACAGACACATATACATAGGCATACATAAATATTCTACATATGTACACATACATACACACATATGTACATATATATGGTACACATATAATACATTGTATTTATACTTAAACTTGTCCCTTAGAGATATTGTGAGAATGAAATAAGATAATATATGTTAAACAAACATGAATTATGTTTTATTAAATAGGACCTGATTTATTAAACAGGTACTTTTCTTTTTGTTGAACTGCTTTTGCTCCCATTATTCCCTACACAACTCTGATAAACAACATTCATTTGGGACTGACTCATGAACATAGGGTTAACTTGTTTTTGCATTTTCTTTTAAACCAAAACATATGATGGGAACTTGGGGACTTGTAATTTATAATAGTATGACTTTCCAATGCCAATTAAAAAAAAGTTTGCATGCTGAAACCTGAATTCAAAATGACTATAATATCACAATCAAAATCTAATAATGGCAATGGAATTATTATTTGCTGAATTTTATTACAGGAAAGAGTTCCCAATATGTTATAAAAGCTGATTCATACACTGTCATTTACAGGAGGAAAGAAAATGTACCATAAATACCTTGATATTAAACCTTGTTAATTGGAAGCATTAACTTTCTTTCAACCTCATGAGAAATAAAACAAGATAAATAATGATCAGGAAATAACTGTCAATAGCTTGCCAGTGCCCAAAAAGGGAATGAATATAACCATAGTTTCTTATGTAGAAAGACCTTCATTAAGGCAAAAATTGAATAATCAAATCTTCTATTATAAGTTGTTGGAGTTCCTTTGTTGAAAAATCTTCTATATTGGTTTTGTTTATTTTAGGGTTTTACAATTTTTGTTGACTAATTCATACCATGTGTTTTTAGTGTTTTCCCTCCTTTAGCTTCTATTACAAATTTGGTTTTCCTTTGGGTTGCTTAAATAACCATTTATGCAACATAATCAAAAGAACTCTTAATTTGTCATTAGAAAACCTTAGCTCAAAATCTAGCTTTTTCAGGTAAGATCTTGAGCACATCATTAAAATTCTTAAACTCCACTTTTTTTTTCTCTTTGGTCTATTAAAAAAATTGAGAAGAAGCTTGTAGTGGATAATAAAGAGCTATTCTCTCTCTCTTTTTTTTTAATAGCCTTTTATTTACAGGATATATGCATGGGTAACTTTACAGCATTAACAATTGCCAAACCTCTTGTTCCAATTTTTCACCTCTTACCCCCCACCCCCTCCCCTAGATGGCAGGATGACCAGTAGATGTTAAATATATTAAAATATAAATTAGATACACAATAAGTATACATGACCAAAACGTTATTTTGCTGTACAAAAAGAATCAGACTCTGAAATATTGTACAATTAGCTTGTGAAGGAAATCAAAAATGCAGGTGTGCATAAATATAGGGATTGGGAATTCAATGTAATGGTTTTTAGTCATCTCCCAGAGTTCTTTTTCTGGGCATAGCTGGTTCAGTTCATTACTGCTCCTTTGGAAATGATTTAGTTGATCTCGTTGCTGAGGATGGCCTGGTCCAACAGAACTGGTCATCATATAGTATTGTTGTTGAAGTATATAATGATCTCCTGGTCCTGCTCATTTCACTCAGCATCAGTTCGTGTAAGTCTCTCCAGGCCATAAAGAGCTATTCTCAAAAAAAATGGGTTCTAGGCCTACTTTTGAAACACACTGACTGCTTGAATGTAAGTCACTTAACCTTTTATATACTCAAAACATACTCAAAAATACACAAAGATAATTTGTAATTTGCAGAAAAGTTGCCAATTTTCATTGGGAAACAAACAAACAAAATCCTACATTCATGAAATGATTCAAACAGGAAAGAAAAGAAAAGGAGAGAAGAAAGGAAAGGAAAGGAGAAGAAAAGAGAGGAAAGGAGAAAAGAGAAGAGAAAAAATTAAAATAACACATAAAATTGATATGGACTAGAATCAATAGTGTCAAATTCAAGTAGAAATGAATCCTGCCTACAACATATTGAATAAAACAACTACAAATTGACATGATCTATATAGTACCATAGGTTTTATTTATTTTTAAAAACATTTTCCAATGATGTTTTAATGATTTGGATTGCATTCTACTATTTTGTCACATTGCCCAGCAGTTTGAGAAATGTGCATTAGATTTCTTCATGCTTTCTAAATAAGAAGCTCCAAATGATTCTGAATATTACCTTAATTGTAGTTTTGAAATGAACATTAGGAATCATTTAACTTTTTGTTAAAAATAAAAACAAAATCTGAGGCTTAGATAGGACAAGTAATTTGGCACATAGTTACAAAAAGGAAAAAGCAATCAAAACAAAATATATATTTTGTTCCTTTGTCTGTAAATTCCTATTCTTTTCTTGAATTTGTCTGCTTTACATTGGAATCTTTGTTCTTATTTAACATTTGGAGACTTTATTTTTTTTAATAATTCAATCTGTATTCTGCTAAACTCAGAAGCTGAATGAAATGGAAATAGCTTTCTGAAGAGCTAAAGACTGAAACCATCTGAGTTATGTAATGCTAAGGAGATTATAGATGAAATATCCTATCTTTATCAGTGGCATAACCTTCTACATATTATTAGGCCAAAATTAGCATGAACAACAAAGAATCAAACCCTACTTTGTTGCATCTCAGACTTGGAGGCTTCATTGAGTGCACACTCATCTGCAAACAAAAAATCAAGCTCCAAAGTGAGTATTCTACTTAAGTTTTTGCTTGTAACCTTTTCCAAGTTGGAGAATTTACTTTAGTGTGGAAACTGACTTTTAATTCCTTGATTGCTCTCATTAAAAGCATTTGACAACATGGCAGAAAACATCATGTTAAAAAGCATGGGAGCAAGCAAACATTGTTGTTTCACTCTTTTAGTGATTTGGAAAGCTTGAGAATATTGTTCATCCAGAATCAAAACAAACATGCCATCATAAAGCTTATATACTACTAATGACTTCTCTGGGTAAACAAAATTTTAACACAATTTTCTATGAGCCTTTATGATTTGCACTAACAAAAATATTGGTCTGATCTAAAACACTCCATCAGCCAGCACCACACCATCTATATGTGGAAGCACCAGTTACAGCAAATGGTGAAATTTGAATTCTATGCATAAGTTCTCTTACCTTGACAATACACTTTCCTGGGATGCACACACTAATAATGAGTTTAATACATCTATTGCTAGAGCTAGCTCAGTTTTCAGGAGGCTCCAAAGGAAAGTATGGGAGAGGAGAGGTATTAGACTGAATTAAACTGAAGGTGTACAAAACCATTGTGCTGACCTAATTGTTGTATGCCTGTGAAATGTGGACAGTTTACCAATGCAATGATAGGAAATTGAATTGCTTCCATTTTAATTTTTAAAAAGATTCTGAAGATTATTTGTCAGGATAAGATACCAGACATTGAGGTCCTTTTTTGAACTAAACTCCAAGCATTGCAACTATTATAGAGAGCACAATTCTGTTGGGCTGCTCAGATTGTTTGAATGCCAAACATGAGCTTGACAAAAATATTATTTTTAGGAGAACTCATAGAGGGCAAGGGCTTAGAAGATGGTTAGAAAAAGCAATACAAGGACACTCTCAAAATATATTTTAACAACTTTAGAATTGATTGTATGACATGGGATATACTGGCACAAGACCACCTAGCATGGCGTGCTCTCATCAGAGAAAGTGCTGTGTTCCAAGAACAAAGCAAAATTGAATTAGTTCAGAAGAAATGCAAGTTGTGCAAAGTTGAAAAGCCACACCAAATGTTCATATGGACTATTTGTGTCTGACCTGAGTCAGAGCATTCTGAGTTTTTACTTTTCTGATCTGCCACAGTTGGACACTGTAACTGCATTGTAATATAGTTATATCATTTTAATTCTTTTCAAAAATGAAGAATAACAACCATCCTTCTAGGCCCAAACAAGTAAAATAATTCAGAGATAGGAAATTAAATAATCTTAGTGACTGTAATTATAAATCATATGACTAGAAAGGATCTTAAGTGGTCATTGTGTTAATGCCATTACTTTTTTTTTTGTTGTTGAATCTAAAACATCCTTAAAATATCTTCCTGTCTTCTGAGCCAAGAATATTTTTTTTCAAGGAAACTATCACTCAATGTTATTTATTCAGTTCCACATCTATAAATTGGGCATTTTCAAAAATTTCATTACCTATTTGCACTCTTAGGACTTAAATGTGCTCAAGAAGTATTCAATAGATCATAGTATATTTCTCAATACACTCAATGATAGAGACTGATGTTATTGCAAAGATTGAAATTAGGTTTTAAGTGTGAGCAAAATGGCAAGAAAAACTTACCAACAATAAGTCAGTTTGATGTAAAGATACAAGTACGAGATTGGGAATCAATAGACCTGGGATTTAACACGTCTCTGATGCTATTTTTAGGATCATAGATGTAGAGCCAAGGGGGGATTTAGGAGCCATCTAATTTAACTCTCTCATTTTTTTCAGATGGGAAAATAAATCCCAGAGAAGTAAAGTAACTTCCTGAAAGTAATGTGTACTAGATCTCAGAGCCACTCTTTGAACTGTATTTTCTGATTCAAAATCCACCCCCAAATTCTAAGTTTATTTCATTGCATTTTATCATAGTTGCTCTAACTGGTTTCAGGATTGGCAACATGTACCTAACTTCTTTGGAATTCATTTTTCTTATTTGTAAAGTGGAAGAACAGATTTAGGTGATTACACAGGGATCTGTTACCTCTAAAAAGTATGGGATCTTAAGAGCCTAAGATCTGTGCACATTACGAGAGTACTTAAAACTTTTCAATTCTTTACAATATTGATAGACATATTTTGGCCACATCAGACATTAGCATTCACTGATTAAATACTTTTTTCCTCTGAAGTTAATTTTTTAGCATTAGAGTTTTGATATGATTAATAGAATAATAAATTTATTACTGGATGGGTTTTACATGGCATAGAATCTAAATTAATCACTCAAAGAATGTTTACTGAGTTCTCATAGAAAATTCTAGACTAGCATCTCAAGGAAGTTCTGTGATAATTGTCACCTGGTGATTTTGGAGATAATATCTTAAAGGACTTATGAAATAACAGAATATCTATACTAAGAACATGAAACAAAGAGGTAGATCCAAGAGTTTAAGCTACCCTAGTTTCCTTATGGTGAGAATGGGGTATTATTCTCACTCTGAGATTAAAAATAATGATGCTATCCATCTTTGATGATAGTTTATCTGTTTTAATTCAATTAAAAATTGTTTATTTATTATAACATTGTTTACCCTTCCTGAAAATCTATTGAATCTATTGAATATGATAGTATAAAAAGAAATAGAAGATAAGACTTAACCAATCGATATCAAGTATGAGGTGGGGTGAAGGTTATTTTATCCAGTAGTGTTAGGGCAGAACAATATTGCTAAACTTTGTCTCTCAAAATGGGAAGTTTCAAAGGTGTAAAATTTCATTATTCTTGTTTTGTTTTCCTCCTGAACTTCAGTGGCTGAGTTCCAATAGAATATTGATAAAGTTTAGCTGACAATTGAATTCCAGGCAACTACATCACAAAAATCTTTTAGTCTTTGTTCACAAAGGTCCCTCTGTTGGATAGTGATGTCTAGTAATGACTTCTATGTTGGAGTTGTAAAGAGTGTTCCCTGTACTATATGCAGCACACTACACTGGAAATATTTTCTGAGTCCTTAATTAATCCCTTTTGCTGTTCTTTCTCAAATCAGAGAAATAATGTCAGATTCATTTCATAACTATTTATTTTAGTTTTAGTGTTGATTTTTAATTACTTGTTCTTTTTGTTCTACTTGTACTTCCTGTACACTATAGTCACATAGTAAACATTTATTTTTTTGCCATTTATTTGGAAGAAATTAAATATTTTATAAAATAAATAAGACAACTCCATAAAGTCCTATAGTGATTATAAAAGCCCTGAAAATATGGCCAGCCAAATAGGATTGCATTTGACTAATTTGTGTGGCATCAACTTCAGAGGCAATGCTTAGTGTTAGGGTTAGGAAAAGTATCACAATGCAGGTATGCCAGAAAGGAAGGAGAAATCCAGATGGGCATTTAAATTTAGAGATTCCAGTGTATTTAACTGATTAGGATCTAATTTGCTTCTAGTTTTCACAGAATACCTTTGAATATCTTCATTAACCTATTCCATGAAAAAAAATAAATATTTAATATGAATTATTCCGGATGTAAAAATTAATTCAGTCCTACATGGAGATTGTAAAGGGCAATGTTTTGACAACTATAATGCTTGTTAAACTTTGAGATATTAGCTGACCTTCCCTTGTTCAAAGGTAGTTTTGTCCAGTGAAAGGAGAACTGGAACTGTGACTAGGAATTTAAGGTTTTAACTTTAAATTCCTAGATTTATAATGTCTCAAGCTTCACTTTTCTCATATAAAAAGGAAATTATGAGTGACAAAGAGCCAGGAGCTGAGTGGGTGCCCATGAATGGTTGAATGGCTGAATATTTTATAATATAAATATAATGGAATATTATTGTTCTGTAAGAAATGATAAACAGGCTGATTTCAGAAAGTCTCCTGAAGAGACTTACATGAATTGATGCTAAGTGAAGTTCTCTCGCACGAAGGGAACATTGTATACAGTAAAAACAAGACTATGTGATGATCAACAGTAATGGACTTGGCTTTTATCAACAATGAGGTAATTCAAAACATTTCCAATAGAGTTATGATGGAGCAAGTCAACTGCATCCAGAGAGAAGATTATGAGGACTGAATGTGGATCACACTATAGCATTTTCACCTTTTTTTGTTGTTTTAGCTTGCTTATTTTTTTTTCTAATTTTTTTTTCCTTTTTTGATTGATTTTTCTTGTGCAGTATGATAAATATGGAGATATGTTTAGAAAAATTACACAGATTAAACTTATATTGGATTGTTTGCTCCCTCAGAGAGAAGGGACAGAGGGAGGGAAAAAAATTTGGAACACAAGATTTTGCAGGGGTGAATGCTGAAAACTATCTTTGCATGTATTTTGAAAAAATAAAAAGTTTTTTTTAAAAAGAAAATTATAATTTTAGAACCAGTCTCTTATTTAATGGGCTATGGAAAGTGAGAAAAGTGCTAAAAAAGAGAGAGTTGTACTCATTTTGCCCTGTGGTTTATATAGAAATGAATCTGCCATTCATTTTACAATTAAAATTATATGGACCATTGATTAGATGGATAAAATAACAATTTTATAATTAAATAAAAGTTATATGATATAATCTCATTTTTGGTAGGATAATTTAAAGTATCTTTATTACAATTCTTGTTGAAGACAGAACAAGGATACTATGTAACTCACTCTATTTGCACATGATTTTATGCAACATTTTCACAAATCTCTATAAATTGAAAGTTTTTTATTATATATATATGTATATACATATGTGTGGATATTATCTAACAATTTGAGAGTGGGAAGGAACACTCAGGGACATTTTGTTCATTCTATGCATAAGGGGAAAAACTCCTAATTTTAAGTATAATAGGTATTTTGCATAGCAACACCTGCAACTGCAAACATTGTTCTTAAGTTTTTATGGATTGATGTTATATCCAAGTCATACAAGAAATACTTTCATCTGCTATGATGTTTTGGTGTAAGTACAGCTGAATTTTCCATGATACTTTAAAGTCTATATTTATAGTGGAAATTTGTTGCCTCTTGGTCAATAAAAAAATAAAATTTTGATATATAAGCGTGGGTACCAATTTATATCTTGCTAGTTATTCAATAGGGGTTTAATTTCAACAGCCTTCAGTGACAGATGCTTATTGTACTAAATGAGTTCTTCCAATTAAGCTTTGACTTCAAGACCCATTAATTTCTTGACATATTCAACTTATATTTTCTCTGTAATAGCCATATTTTCAATTTATCATTACTGGAGAAGATCATGATATTGAAAACTGTCACTTTAATTTGAAGGTTTCACATTTCAATTTGACCTCTGGATCAAAGTTCTAAAATTTTATTCTCTATTTTTCTTGGGAAAATATAAAAAATCTATACCTAACTAAAACTGTGAATGATTTGGTATTACTGGAAAAAGTTTCACAAGATGAAGTGACTTTTCAAGTGAAGCAAAATAACTTCATGTTATCCATCTACAGGAAGTCATCAATATTTTGTTTAGTTCAATTCAGACTTTGACTTGAATGCCATGAATAGAATGCCAGGACTGGTAGTAATGGATTTAGCACTAAGAAGATACCAAGTCTAAGCGTTCTCTTTTGAAGATCCCATATTTTATATCAAGTATTGTTGACCTTACTGCATTAGTCATGTGTTTGAAATGGAGAATCATTTTCTATAGAGTCAATAAATGCTCTAGTAGTTGTGTCATGAGGTTGAAACTGAATCAAATACTTTGAAACAATCAATACAAGGGGCATAACTATTACATTATTTCTGCAATCTGAATTGTTAATGAGTTGCTCTTTATAACCCTGTGAATTTTTGACATGTTTTTTATATTCTCTATATAAGCATAATATTAGAATCAATTTGGAGAGGTCCACTAATATCCAATCCATTCCTTTTTCCATCACTAAAAATCAATTAACACAAAGAAGGTGAAGCACTAGAAGCCGGAGAGATCAAGAAAGACTCTCCTAATAAATTGAGAGAAAAGCAGACTTTCCTGATTCTTTTTTTTTTATTCCTCCCCAAATCCAAGAAATTGCTGTGTAAATTTTCTTTTATATATGTTTTCTCTTCCCCTTGCCACGATAGTAGTAAAATAAATATGTGAGGACATTATTTCACTATTTTAAAAAAAGTATCCCTAGTCTCTACACACATGAGGATTTTAATAAATACCTGTGTGTGTGTAATGATTTAATTTAATAAATATTTTAAATAATAAAAGTCTGCTTGCCTTTTCTTCATTAAGGAGTTTTTTTGGGTAAAGTAGTAGTCTGTTTATTTGATCAGGATATTAAAATATTTGAAATTACATGATTAAATTTAAAAAAAGTATCCCTAGTGTCTATACAAGGACTTTAATAAATACTTGTGTATATGCACACACACATATACAATTTAAATAATGATTTAATTTAATAAATATTTTAAATAATAAAAGTTTGCTTACCTTCCGTTTATCTATTTATTAATGAATTTTTGGTTAAAGTAGTGGTCTGATTATTTGATGAGGATGTTAAAATATTTGAAATTGCTTGACTAAATTGGTACAAACTAAATTTTTTTAGAAAAATAATGATGCAGTAAATAGCTACGCACAAAATTCTTGTTATTTGATCATCTTTATAGTCCCATTCTCCTAATAAGACCAGTCAGCCTTTTATAAAAATGAAACAAAATAAAATAAAAACTGTGCTATTCTTTTACAGCAAAAGAGCAGTCCTGTTCTCAGCAATCGGTCTTCTACCTGTGCTAACTATTTTCAAATAATCAATCAACCGATCAGCCAAGAAAATTGATTAAACTTTGTGAGACAGTATATTAAGTTGAAGATAAAAGCCAGACACAATTCCTCTTCCTTCAGGAAGGTTATGTTCTTATTGTCTATTCAAAAACACAAAAAGTACATGTGTAAAAATATACAAAATAATTACAAGACAATTTTTGGAAGGTTGAGATATATATTCCAGAGACAGAATTAGGGGAGAAGAAAGAATCAATTGTACCGTCAGTACAATGGCATGAATAGAGGAAATAGCAACGTATTTGCAACAAAAGAGTAGTATGTAGAATCAGTAAGAGAGAATAATGGGACACATCTGTATATGTAGATTGAAACCCTCTACCATTGATCTAACATTGCTGGAAAACAAATCTATTGTTAAATTTTCTCTGTGAGATTTTATATTTTAAAAATAAGCAAATATTTCAAATGCCCAATTTAGAATTTTATTGATTTCCTAACCTTAAGGAAATAATGAAGAAAATGTAAATATAGACTAAATTTGTTATTGTGTTGTGGAGAAATGTGTGTGTATGTTTGTTAAATGATTATCCACATTTTTTTTCAAACTTATTACACACCATTCCTCCATTGTTCTAAAGACACTGAGACCAAAAAAGCCAAAACATTGCTTGAGCTATCCCTAGCTTCCCTCAGAATGAAAGTTGAATCGAGCCCCTGAGCAGATTACATCACATAAATAGGCAAAAAAAGATCTATTACAAGAGAGAAAAATTAGAGGGTGATGAGCATCATTTGAATCTTAATCTCAATAGATTTGGCTCAAAGAGGGAATAATGTATCTGGTTTGATATAAAAATTTGTTTGGCTCTATTGTGAAAATGGAGGGGAAAGTAAATGGGGAGATAATAGAAGGGAGAACACACTGAGAAAGGCAGGCATCAGAAGTAAAACATTGGTAAAGAGAGAAAGGGTAAAAGGAGAGAAGATATAAATGGGGGAAAATAGGATGATGGGGAATATAGAGTTTGTAATCTAAATTGTGAATGTGAACAGGATGAACTCTCCCATAAAATCAAAATGGATAGCACAGTGGATTAAAAGACAGAATCCTACAATATATTGTTTAGAAGAAACTTATGTGAAGCAGAGAAACACATATACAAAATAGGTAAAAAAAAAAAAAAAAACTGTAGCAGAATCTATTATACTTCAGCTGAAACAAAAAAACAAAAAACAAAAAAAAATCAGGATAGTGCTCTTGATCTCAGATTAAGTGAAAGCAAAAATAGATTTAATAAAAGAGATAAAGAAAGAAATTATATCTTGATAAAGAGTACCATAGAAAATGAAATAATATGAGTACTAAACATATGCATCCAGATTCCTAAAGGAGAAGTTAAGAAAATTGTAAGAAGAAATAAACGGAAAACTATATTAGTGAAGGCTCTCAGCCTTCTACTTTCTGAAGTAAATAAATCTGAACACAAAATAAGAAAGAAGTTAAAAAGATAAATATAATTTAAGATAAATTAAATATGTTAGACTTCTGGAGAAAACTGAATAGTGAAAGAAAGGAATATATCTTTTTCTCAGAGAAATATGGCATTTACAGAAAAATTAACCATATATTAGGATATAAAACCCTCAAATGCAGGAAGGAAGAAATGTCAAAGACATTCCTTTCATATCATAATGCAATAAAAATTATGTGTAGTAAAGGACTACAGATAAATACACTAAAAATGATTTGGCAAGTAAATAATCCAATACTAATGAATGAGTGGGTCAACCAACTAAACTTAGAAACAATAAAAAAATTTTACCCAAGGAAAGACAATAATGAGAAAATATGCCATAATTTGTGGGATGCAGTCAAATCAGTTCTTAGGAGAAATTTTATATCTCTTAATTTTTACATGAATAAAATAGAGAAAAAGGAAAGCAATGAATTGGGCATGCAATTAAAAAAGCTAGAAAAAGAACAAATTAAAAACCCCCAATTGAATACCAAATTAGAAATTCCAAAAATCAAAGATTAATAAAAATGAAAATAAGAAAAACAACTAATGAAACTAAAAACTGTTGTATGAGAAAACAATAACACCACAATAGATACATCTTTGGTTAATTTGATTAGAAAAAGGAAAGAAACAAAACAAATGAGCAGCATTAAAAATAAAGATGGTAAACTTGCTACCAATGAAGAGGAAATTAAAATAATAATTATGAGATATTTTGTCCAATTATATGCCCCTAAAATCTGATAATATAAGTGAAATTAATGAATACTTACAAAAAATATAGATAAATTAGATTAACAGAAGAAAAAATAAAATACTTAAATTGTCCCCTTTTATAAAAAGAGACTGAACGAGTCATCAATAAATCCCTAAGGAAATAATCTCCAGAGCCAGATGGATTTACAAGTGAATTTACAAGAATTTATTTATTTATTTTATTTAATAGCCTTTTATTTACAGGTTATATGTATGGGTAACTTTACAGCATTGACAATTGCCAAACTTCTTATTCCAATTTTTCTCCTCCTTCCTCCCACCCCCTCCCCCAGATGGCAGGATGATCAGTAGATGTTAAATATCTTATATAATATATTATTATTTAAATTAAAATATAAATTAGATACACAATAAGTATACATGACCAAACCATTATTTTGGTGTACAAAAGAATTGGACTCTGAAATATTGTACAATTAGCCTGTGAAGGAAATCAAAAATGCAGGTGGCAAAAATATAGGGATTGGGAATTCAATGTAATGGTTTTTAATCATCTCCCAGAATTCTTTCGCTGGGCATAGCTAGTTCAGTTCATTACTGCTCCATTGGAACTGATTTGGTTTATCTCATTGCTGAGGATGGCCAGGTCCGAATTTACAAGAATTTAAAGAACAATTAATTCTAATATTGTATAAACTACTTGGAAAAATAGGTGGAGAAGGAGTCCTACCAAATTCCCTTTTTGACATAGTTATGTTGCTAATATCTAAACCAGGAAAAGCTGTTATGGGCCAGAATTCTGAACTTGAAACAAAGGATTTTTCCAAGGTACTAAGTCAGTGGAATTGATAGAGACAATAGTTATGTAATTTATCATGGTTGAGTATAATTGATTTAATCCTACAAGGAGATGTTATGGACCAGAACTTGAAACAAGGTTCTAAGTGGAATTGAGGAGACAATGGTTTAATCTAGTTTAGCACTGATTTAATCCTACAACAAATAATGGTTTCCTAGTGATATAATGATTGGTGTATACTCAGTGTGGGGCATATAAGTAATAAGCTCTCAGGGCCAGAAAGACAAGCACACTAGAAGCTCTGGGGGCTAAGGCAGATTAATTCCATCTTCCACCTTTGTTATCTCTGGAATCTGAAGCACAAACCCTTGGAAGTCGGGGAGATTCAGAAGCCAGGGAAGGCAAACGGGAGCTCAAACTCTTGGAACCAAGGAGAAAAATAGGCCTCCAGAAAAACTAGCCAAGCCCCAAGTGAAGGAGACAAGACTTTGAAGGAGACAATAAAGCATTTGGACTTTAACCCCTGGCTGCATTTGTGGTGTGATTACTGAACTGAAATGAAGGCTGCCTCCAGAGACCCCAAGAAAACCCCAACAAGAGAACATTACATTTTAAAGAGAATATTACAAAAAAACAAAGCAGAGGAAAAAAAAATAGACCGATTTCCTTAATGAATATTGATGCAAAAATCTTAAATAGCATATTGCCAAAGAGAATACATCAACTTCTCACCAGGATACTACACATGGGATTTATAACAGGCATCTAGGACTGCTTCAGTCTCAGGAAAAACTATCAGCATAATTGATCAAATCATATGATTATCTCAGTAGATTCACAAAAGGCATTTGACAAAAAACAGCTTTCATTCCTAATAAAAACACTAGAGATCATAGAAAGAAATGGAATTTTCCTAAAATAACAAACGGCATCTGTCTAAAACCATTAGCAAACAATTATATATAAATAGGGATAAGCTAGGAGCATTCCAATAAGATCAGAGGTAAAACAAGATTGCCCATTATAAACACTATTATTTAATATTGTACTAGAAATGTTAGCTTTAGCAATAAGAAAAGTATAAGATATAGAAAGAATTAAAAGTAGATAATGAGGAAGCAAACTATCACTCTTTGCAGATGATATGATGATGTATATAGAAGCCTATAGAATCAATTAAAAACTACCAGAAACAATTAACAATTTTAGCAAAATTGCAGGACAAATCATTGGCATTTCTGTATGTTACTGACAAAGCCCAGCACCAAGAGGTAGAAAGAGAAATTCCATTTAAAAAACTGGAGACTATAAAATTTTTGAGGGTCTTTCTGCCAAGACAAAGACAGGAATTATATGAACACAACAACAAAACACTTTTCATACAAAAAAGTCAAATCTAAACAATTGAAAAATATCAATTGCTCATGGGTAAATTGGGTTAATATAATAAAAAGGACAATTCAATCTAAGTTAATCCATATATTAAGTATCATAGCAATTGAATGGCCAACAATTACTTCATAGATTTAGAAAAAATAATAACAAAATTCATCTGGAAGAACAAAAGCTCAAGAAAAGAAATGAGAGAAATGCAAAGGAAGGTAACCCATCTGTACCAGACTTAAAAAAAAATATTTTTAAAAGTGCTGGTCATCAAAACCATTTAGGACTAGCTAAGAAATAGAGCAGTGGATCAATAGAATAGATTAGTCACACAAGACATAATAGTTAATGACTATAGGGATCAAATAATTGATAAACTTAAAGATTTCTGCTTCTGGAATAAGAACACAGTTTTTCATAAAAATTGCTGAAAAAATTAGAAAATAGTATGACAGAAAATAGACATTGACCAAGTATCTAGCACCTTATATCAAAATAAAGTTTGAAATGGGTTCATGATTTAAACAAAAGGGTGACATTGCACACAAATTAGTAAAGCAAGGGATAGTGTACTTGTCAGTTCTTTAGAGAAATGAGTAAATTGTGGCTAAAGAAGAACTAGAGAATATTATGAAATGGAAATTGGATAATTTAGATAACATTAAATTAAAAAGATTTTACACAAACAAAACTAATGCAGCCAAGATTAGGAGGGAAGCGGAAAGTTTGGAGAAAATTATAATCAATGTTTCTAATAAAGGCCTCATTTCTAAAGAACATAGAGAAATAACTCAGATTTATAGGAATACAAGTCACTCATCAGTTTATAGTCAAAGAATATGAACAATTTTCAGATGAAGAAATTAAGCCATTTCTAATCATATAAAAAGTGCTCTAAATCAATATTAATTAGAAAGTGCAAATTAAGACACTCATTACCTGATAAACAGGTAATAGATTTAGGATGTTGACTGAGAGTTATTACTTTTTATTTACAGAGCTGTTTTATTTTGCTTGACTGCATAGTCACTATAAGAATTTTTTTTCTTTTCTTCACACCTCTCAGATTGGCTAAGAGACTAGAAAAAGATAATGGCAAATGTTGGAGGGAATGTGGGAAAACTGAAATACTAATGCATTGTTGATAGAGTTGTGAAATGATCTAAATACTCTGGAGAGCAATTTACAACTATTTTCCAAAAGCTATGGGACTGTGCATTTTCTTTGATCCAACAGTGTTTCTACTGGGTCTGTTTCCCAAAGAGAGTCCTAAAAGAGAGAAAGGGACTCATCTGTGCAAAAATGTTTGCAGCACCTCTTTTAGTATTGGCAAGGAACTGAAAATTGAATAATATCCCATTAGTTGGGGAATGTCTGAATAAGTTATGGTATATGAATGCAATGAAACAATATTGTTCTTTAAAGAATGATGAGCAGGCTGATTTCAGAAAAGCCTGGAAAGAATTACATGAACTGATGCTGAGTGAAATGAGCAGAACCAGGAGAACATATTACACAGTAACAAGCTGATTATGTGATGATCATCTGTGATTTACTTGGCTCTTCTCAGCAACAGCAAAGCAGTTCCAATAGACTTGGGATGGAAAATGCCATCTGCATCCATTTAGAGAACTGTGGAGACTGAATATGGACTAAAGAATACTATCTTCAGTTTTTGTTTGTTTGTTTTCTTATGTTTTTTCCCTTTTGATCTGATTTTTCTTGTGCAACATGACACATGTGGAAATGTTTTAAAAACTATACATATTTAATCTATATCAATCAGAGTGCTTGCTGTCTTGGGGAGGAAGGAGGTAAGAGAGAGAAAAAATATTTTGAAACACAAAGGGTGCAAAAATGAATTCTGAAAAATATCTTTACATGTATTTGGAAAAATAAAATACCTATTGGGAAAAATAAATAAATAAATAGTGATTCCAAAACATATTTGAAAAAGGTAAAAATGAAAATGATACAAAACAGATAAAGGCCCTAAATAAATTCCTCTTCTTTTGATAGCTCCTTTCTTATAATTTCCATACTATATAATGTTTTTATCATATGTAATTTTATCCCTCTATCCTTCTCTCCTTCTCTCTCTCTCTCTCTGTATATATATATATATATATATATATATATATATATACATACATATATTAATATAAATTATTTCATTTTTGTAAATTTTACCTCAGAATAATTTGTGAACTTTCAAAGAAAATGCACATTCTCATTTTTATCCTATCCAGAATCTAAATTCATATATAGTTTATGCTCAATAAATCTTTGTTAATTCACTGAATAATTGGATATCATATTAGTTATAAACATTTAGGAATAAAATATAATACTCTTGAAATCTTACCTCTAATAAATTTCTCTAATATTGCCTAATCAAAAACAGTCATTCCTCCAGCATCCCTTTCCCCAATTAGATCACTTTTTACAGATCCTTTCAGTATGTTTAAAGAAAGCAAATTCCAAAAAAAACATCCTACTGAAAGATGATGACAGTAATTATCAAAGGGATAGAAGTCCTATTCCTTTTAAAATGATAAACTTATTTTAATTTATACGTTGTTAAGTCAATATCCATTTTCAGTCAGATTAATTTGACACTCAGAGAATCAAAATAAAAATAAGTTTGAATTTAAAAGTCTGAATTATCTAATACCTCATTTTAATTACAAAAAGATTGAGGACTTTCACAAGCCTGTTTCATCAAAACAAGGATTGATTACTTGTCAGCTGTCCTGTTATGAAGAAATTGCCTTATTTACAACCTGAACTTTTTTTCTTCTATTGACAAATAATCAAGTTATTATTTCAGATGCAATTTCACTTAAGCTAATTTGCTGCTGATAGTGTATTGATATTGTACAACTATCTGGACACCTAGAAAACTTCTCACTTCAAAGTACAAATCAGCCATTGTTGAAATTAACTATAGAATAGAATCTAATCAATAGAGAGAAATGAGCATGGGTCACAAACAAAAAATTTTTCTCAATGAAGCTGTTATGAATTAACAAACCATATTCATAAACAAGGAAATTTCATGTCTTACTTTGAACACTTCCAGATTTAATGTCCAAATTTACATTGTAATTATACTAAATTAACCACATAAAAGTAATTATGATACTTTGAAACATTTAAATAAACTTTTTGTTTTATGCTTTGATATTCTCCCATCAACCCCAACAATAAAAGAAACTAATAAATTGAGTGCATAGATAGATTGGGTACCATGCCAAAATCAATGTACTTATTTTTTGCTTGGAATTAACCTAGAAAAGAAGAATCTATCATGGCTACATTTTAAATTAAAACTAATAACCTAAGCAAAATTATCAAAAAGTCCAATCTACTTCTCTGTTGTTATAAGAATTTACTGCCTGCCATAACAGTCATTATCCATCATGAATATGAAATTAAATGAATTACTTGTGAAGAATAAGTTTAATATATTATTAATAAATTGTTTTTAAATTGAGAGATTAAGAAAAATTTCCTTCTTCTTCTAATTTATTAAAATACCAATCTTACTTTATTTTTTTGCAATACTTTAAAATATATAGTATAATTGGTCAAGTGGGCTTTATTTTATTGGTAGTTGTCCTTCATTATCAAAAGGAATAAAAATGGCATCACTAAGTTGGGGTCAAGCTACAGTGTCTCCAACTATGGCTGATCAGACCAATATAAATTTAGATTGCTCTACAATAGGTCAGGCACAGACAGTGCACATGGACATTCAGAGTAGAGATCTGAAAATCTGTATATTTCATGTTTCTTTTGAGCTACTTCAATTCTGTTTAGCTAGTTGAATATAGCATTTTGCAGGCATGGCGTACTGGGCAATCTTGTAAAAGCGTTTCCCATTTGTCACAATTGATTCCAAAATTCTTCAGAGAGACTTTGAGAGTGTCCTATCATTTCTTCTGCTCTTCATGTGAATTACTATTTTGTGTGAGTTCTCTATAAAATAGTCTTTTAGGCAAATATATGTTTGGCATTAAATCAATGTGCCCAACCCATTAGAGTTGTACTCTCTGCAGTAGAATTTGAATGCTTAGCAGTTAAACTTGAGAAAAGACCTTAGTGTCTGGTACTTTATCATTCCAGGTGGCTTTCATAATCTTCCTAAGACAATTTAAATGGAAGTGATTCAGTTTCCTGGCATGATGTTGCTAGACTGACCAGGTATCTTAGATATAGAACAAGGAGGTCATCACAATAATTCCTTGTAGACTTTCAGTTTATTAGACTGTCTAATACCTCTTATCTCCCACACTTTCCTTTAGAGCCTACCAAACACTGAGCTACCTCTGGCAATTTGTACATCAACCTCATTATATGTGTGTAAGTCCCTGGAAAGTATATTATCAAGATAAGTGAATTTGTCCACAGAATTCAAATCACCATTTGCTGAAATCAATGTTTCCACATTTGGATGATATGATACAGGCTGATAAAGAACCTATATTTTATTGGTGTTAAATGTTACACCAAAAGTAGCATAAAAAAATCAACCTATATTTTGTTGCAGTCTAGCTTCACTTCATGGGAAATGGGAAAGCATGAGAACATTGTCCATTTTTCAAAACCCAGGCAAGCATGTCACCATGACAGTGAGACATAATACAGATGAACTTTTCTAGATAAACACATTTTGCATACTCTCTCATGAATGACAGTATCAAATATCTATTTTTAGAATGAAGACCACTGTGTACAAACCCCTGTTTTCTTAGAATTTCTCCAGGAAGTTGTTAAATAACTAATACCACAACTGTTGTTTCCCCCTTTCTGAAACCATGACTTATGAGTAGATTTCCATCTTTCAGGTGAAAGATCAGCTTATTTAGAAAGATGCTGGCAATAATCTTGCCAGTACTGACTAAGAGGGAGACCACCTGTGAATTTTGCACACACATATATATATACACAGTATACATACATATATGTATATATCTCACATAATCATGTCTTTCCATAATGTGTCTATACATATACAAACATATACTATACACAAATGTATTATACACATCATATACAGTCATATATTGACATGTATATATACTTGACATGAATATATACTTGTATATGTATATTTGTGTATATATATAATATGATATGAATATATACTTGTAGGCATTCAATTGTGTACACAACATATATATATGCACATAATTCATAGATACATAGATATATATATGTATGCATACACATACACATATATAATATCTTTGTCTTCTTATTTGTCTCTCCATAGTGTCTAAAAATATTCTGTATATATTAAGTATGAAATACTTTGTTGAGTGAAAAAGTGATTCAATAGTGAGTGATATCTATCTTCAACACCACTATAACTTCTGAACTTCAACGTCATATTGTCTCAGAAATATAACAGTGGATTAATAAAAACAGGAAGGAAATCAATATCCTAAACTTTCCTAGGATCTGATCCTGGAACATGCATAAATCTAAAGTTATGCATGGATATTTAGAGAAAGGTAGAATTTCTTCAGATCGTTCTGATTCCAACATGGATTTGTATTTAAGACAATGTAAACAATAACAAATTTTCAGGTCTGTGTAAATAGTTTCCCTATTAGTGGTTGTGCTAGTAAAGCATAGAATTTAATGCATGCAAGTTTAACCAGCATGATATTATAGGATACAAGCGTTACCTAGACAACGTCACTTAATTTAGGCAAGAAGACACAACAAGGCATGTTTTATAGGGCAATTCATATATGTTTGGGTAGATGTCAACCTGGTGATATTTGCTGTTCAAGGTATATATTTATGGTGCCTTAAAACATATTATAAATAGTATTTTTCTCTTAAAAATAGAGACCATTAAAAATTCAAATTTAATGAGCTCCCTCCTTTAATTACTTTTCAGTTGATACTTCCACTCTAAAAAAAATACTTTTGAGGATTAAGAGAAAAACAAAAATATGGGGGAAAGTAGACAATTTTGCATTCCCCTTGTCTTTGTTTTTTCCATTTCTTTCTTTCTCCCTCCCTCCCTCCCTTCTTACTTCCCTTCTTCCTTCTGAACCCTTTCTCTTTTTTCTTTTGCTCGTTATTCCTTTTTTTCTTCATCTTTCCTTCCTTCTCTCCCTTCTTCCCTCTCTCCCTCTCTACCTCTCTCCCCCTCCTTTATTTGTTAAATATATGCTTTCCCTTTCTACTTCTGGATTTAACTGAAAAACACAGAAGAAAGAAATACTATGGAGAATAGAAAAAAAAATTGTCACATATTATTGTCAAATGGCAAAATGTGTACAATAGAAGATTAGTCTTATTACTTCTAACTACTAACTTACTACTAACTACTACCTCCTCCTCCTCCTCCTAACTACTAACTTTAATTAGACTACTAATATATTATCATTAATTAATTGATGAGATAGCTTTTCTAGAGGAAAACTAGTGAATAAGTCATTTAAGAAAAATAGCACAAGAAAATATTAATAAAGAGATAAAATATGGGGTTTTCCAAGGAAAAGGAAGATGTACAAATGAGATGTACAAAAAATTTAAATAGAATGGTGAAATGGGTTGGAATATATAGAAAGGAACAATATTGAATACGACAGTGCTTTTAGGATATAAACTACGTGAACTCAAAGACATAATTCTAATAATAGCCAAATTCCAATGTGGGCCCCTCCCTGGAAAGAAAATCACTGAGGGAGAGGGGGAATAAAAGCTATGATTCAGATTTCTTCTCAAGAATGTCCCCTCATATAAGCATTAGCCAGGTCACAGCACACAAATTGGACTTCTCTCAGCTTTTCTAGGACATAATTATTAGCTGCAATCATTAATTGTCTCTGACCAAATTAATGAGAAAAGTCTTTGCATTTATGCATTTAAAAAATCCTGAATAAACAGCTTCTGTTTTTGAAATATCATTATCATTATTAAACACTTTTTAAGGTATGATATAGATTATTATTTTGTCTTACATAAATATAACTTCAATTTTTTAAAACATCTCAGTTAAAACATCCCTTAATCTGTTTATTTCTCAAAAGTCATTTCTAAGAATATATTAGAAAAAGAGAGGAAATTGTTCCTTGCCAGGGCCCAGATTATTTTAATATAAAGTGAGTACATAGCTCAGCTGGAAGAAAGTAAATTAGGAGTGATCTTACTTGGGAGCCTTAGCAGATATCTTATGTAGATAACAATTAATGCTAAAGATGTTAAGAAATAGTTTTTCATTAGCCTAGCCTATTGAGAAATGGGAAAAGACTAGCTTTTTTGGCATATGTGGATAATATGTGAAGAAGTGCTCAACGGACATTTAATGAGCTGTCCCTTAGCCAACTAGCCAGAATTCTCAGTTCACTGGGATAGGCACTAACAAAGGATTAATGAATTCTTGAAAGGTTTAATGTGGCATCTCTTAGAGACTCTGTCTTGCTTGATGGACCAAATGCAAAATCTTTTTTCCTTTAAATTCTACAGCCTAGGGTGCCTTATAAGATGATTGAAAAGATGAGAACCCTGCTGGGAAAGACTACAATTTTCTTGAAGAGAGGTCATAAGTGATGGAGTTGGCTATTCAGTGTCTTTTGAAGACCAGATACTTTAAAGCCATATACAAACAATCTGGAAACTACTTCAATGACATGGGGAATATAGAAATCACAAAGGAACCAGGTTATTTTGACTGGACAAACACAAGTCTCAAAGTGAATCAAAGAGACTTTTCTAGTAAGGAAAAGAAAAGGAAGATTTAAGAGTTGTGTGGCTTCTTTTGTTTTTTTTATATCTGTGTAATGATTTTTAAAAATCCAAATTTAAATGAACTCAAATATAAAATGTTTACTTGGATGTTATGATTTAGGATGCCATTCAGTTTCTTTCCAAAGCCACTAGACAATATGATGGTTATCATATTGATTTTGTGTGTATATAAGACTGTTTATATGAATAAGACATCCCATATTTTTAAAAGATAGTATACTATAGAGTCCACATTCTTTTACTAAAAGACAGTATACTAGAGAGTCCACATTCTTTTACTTTTATTAATAACATGACTTTGGACAATTCATAAAACTTCTTCCAGACTCAAGTTCCTAATATGTTAAAAAGAATTTGATTCCATTTAATTCAACAAATAGTTATGAAGTATCTGGCATATTTAAGTCATTGAAATCAAAACAGAACATTTGTCCTATATTGTTATGAGCCAGAACTCTGTACTTGAAACAAGGATTCTTACAAGGTGCTAATTCAGTGGAATTGATAAAAACAATGGTTATCAGTTCTCTAAGTTCAAGATGATTGATTTAATCTTACAACAAATAATGGTTTCCTACTGATATAATGATTGGTTTATATTCAGTGTAGAGCATATAAGCTGGGAGTTCAAGCTCTCAGGGCAAAGGAGAGAGAGAGAGAGAGAGATTCATTTCCATTTTCATCAGCCTTGTGGTGGCTGGCCTGTCTTGCATTTTTTCCACTGAAACCAAGTCCCCTCTGAAGGCCACGAGAAAGCTAGCTGAGCATCAGGTGAGGGAGACAATAAAGAATTTTGGACTTTAACATCTGACTATTCTTGTGGTGATTAATCTTCTGAAAAGAAAACTGCCCCAAAGACTTCCAGAAAATGCAAGGAGAACATTACACTATATAATAGATCTGTTCTGAGGATTAAATAAAACAATACATGAAAAACGCATTGTGATTATAAATGCCTTGAAAGGTTTATTAATTAATTTTTATTTCTCTGATTAATATTTTCTTGCAAAATATTGTATTATTTCTTTGACCTTCAATTAACTTTAATACATATTAATTAGGTACCTACTATATAAGAAAAACCAGGGATACAAGGTTTTTTTAAATATAAAATAGGACTTGCCATCATGAAGAGTACATTTATAGATAGATACAATATGCAAATAGATACTTAAATAGAATGCAATTAAATGAACAAGATGACTAACAATTGGGAGATGAGGATAAGCTTGATATCTGAGTCAAGCCTTAGAAAAGGAAAAGAGTTTTAAGAAGTAGAGATGGAATGTGTTGTAGACATATTAAAGGTGGCTGAGGATATGTGGTAAGGTGGTCATCATCTTGTAAAGTCACAGATGAGGAAATTAGGTAGCCAGCTATTTTGTCTTAGAATTAAGGTTAGTGGAGTTCATTAATGTACAATAAATCTAGAAAGAGAATTAAGAGCCAGCACTGGAAAAGGCTTTAAGAGCAGTTTATAGTTTAACCTATATTAAAAAAAAAACAGCAATGAGTGAAGAACTTCACTAGACTTTGCAGAACTCAGCATGAGTAAAAGAAGAAAATGATAACTGTCAAAAATTCCAATTAACTAAAAGTTAACTCAAATGGTAAGTCAAGTCTTTCTCTTCTCTCATATTCTTCCTTCTACAATTTATAAGTTAACATGACAGATAATGACTTACATAGCTCACATATACTCAATTGTCTGCAAAAAAAACTGTGAAGCAGAAATCACCATGTTATGTCTCCAAATAAGGAAGGGAAAGAAATAAAAAGCTAACATTAACACTACTCTGTTCTAATTAGATTTTACATCAATGACTGCTGGTAGATCTGCATTTCTAATAGGAAGGAAAGGAAATGCTATTAAAAAATGCAGTTGGTACCTTGATGAAAGAAGTAGCTTTTAGTGTACATTGTAGTCATTGTTGTCCTTCATTAAGTATTCAACATATTTACAAGCACACTGTTCTTTCTGAAGTAATCATGAAAGATAACTAGAAGTAGACTGCAGTGTTCCTAATATGTAGGAGTATATTCTTTATATGCAGTAAAAAGGGGGGAAAAATAAATAGCAAGAATAGTAGTAGTAGTAGTATACTATTGATTGATTATTTATAAATAATGAGTATTATAGGAGCTCAAAAATATGGAAAAGTGTGTTCATATACTTGGAAGTCATAGAATGTAGAAATTCAAAGGCTCCTTAGAAAAGATATAGCTTTAACTTCTTTTTCAGAGAAGACAACTGAAACATAGAGAGACTGCAAAATTCCGTAAACCCTGAGTTGTAACAGAGCCAAATCAAGAATGTAAATTTCTGAATTGTGCGTATTTGTGTGATACAAAAAAAAAAGCCTTTGTCTATCTTGAATATTGATTCCTCCTTGAGAATCTGAAGAATACAATTAGAGAAATTCTAAATATCCATTTTCATTGCCATTTACAATTTATGCAATATTTTCACTATAAAATGATATCATTGCATAGAACATCCTAAATCTTCAGAAGTTTCTATAATCTAGATAATTAAAGTCAGAAGAGGATTTAGAGAGGATCTAGTTCAATCCTGACAAAGTTGCTAAAAAAGGAAAAACAAACAAACAAACAAATATGACTTGATGATGGTTCTATAGTAATAGTCAGTTATCTAAAAATCTAACCCAGGTGGTCTGATTTTATATCCAGTGATCTTTCCAGTATGCCAAATGACACTACCATTCACCCCAAGATTTTGTTGTTTTCAAAACCCTTCATTTCACAGAAGATGTATTTGAAGCCTAGGAGAGTTGTTTTATATATATATATATATATATACAATTAAAAAAATAATGAATTAGTAGGAAAGTTCAGTCAGTCACTCCATAAGCATTTAGCAAATATCTCCCATGGGCTAGGTGTCATGCAAATATGCCCTAAAGGAGTTTACAATCTAAAGGAGGATCCAATACACAAACAAATATATACAAACAAGCTATTTACAAGATAGATAACAAATAATCAAAAGAAGGAAAGCATGAAAATTAAGAAGCTTTAGTAAAATTTTACTGAGAAAAATGGGATTTTAGTTGTGTCTTTAAAGAAATCAAAGAACTCAGTAAGCTGAGATAAAGAGGGAGAGAATTGCAGGCACTATTCATAACAGGAGAAAATACCCAGGCCAAGAGATGAAGTGTCTCTTTCATGGAACAACAAAAAGACTAGTTTCACCAGATCTGATAGTATATGTTAGGGAGTAAGATGTAAGAAAATTGTAAAGCTAGTGATGGAATATGGAATATAATTTCTATAACAGCAGTAAGGAAGTTTCCCTCCACCTTACAATCCTTCTGCTCTATTTGTCAATGATTCTAAGGTATTTTGGCTTCAGAATCAGTGATTCTGAGGTCCCCCAACCTTAGAGAGCTATTGTTCTTACAATTTGTCCATCAATAATTCTGAAAGTCTTCTGGCCTAGGAATATTTCTTCCCTTAGACTTTAGGCAAATAGGTTAGTAATCCTGAGACCCTCTGACCTCACAGTGCTATTGGTCTGGCACTATGTCTATCAATGGTTCTAAAGTCTTTTGGATTTAGAAGAGCCCTACAAACATTGGTGACTGTCAAATACAAAATCTGGTAGTCAATGATAGACCACGCCTCAGTTCTACCTCTAAGCCATAAAATTAGCATATTAGTAAATGAAGAATGGATAAATTTGTCTCCTTGCTCCTGGTTCTTTGCTAAATTCTTTTGGAACTTATCCCACTCCAATTGGCATTGCAATTACAATAAACTTTGCCCTTAACTTGGATATGGGTTCAAGCCTGCAAATTCTTTTGAGACACCTTGTGACACAGGTCTGTGACTCCCAATCTCTTAGGGTTCCTTCTGAACCTCAACACAAAGATAGGGCTAGGTTTTGAAGTACTTTGAATGCCAAATAGAACAATTTGTATTTGAAACCAGAGTAGATAGTGAATGAGACTGATTGGAATAAGTTTTCTCAGTTTATGAGACTAGATCTAAGTCACATGGTTTCTATTCCCAGAGCTAGAAGATCAGGTCTTGGACCCTTGGAAGTCACATGATCTCTAAAAAATTATATCCTAAATTACAGGAAGTTACAGGAAGTGACATGATCCATAGGAAGCAGACAGTATTGATGATCATTGGTCAGTATGTTTACTTTCTTTTAATCTATCCAATAAAAAGGCTTGAATCTTTTGATATTTAAATCCTGACAAGCCAGAAACTTGTCAGTTTCCATAAACACATGGTGGGAATTGGGATGCCTCTCAGGTGTGTGTGTGTGTGTCTGGATCTCTCC
This sequence comes from Sarcophilus harrisii, assembly GCF_902635505.1. Classification (NCBI taxonomy): domain Eukaryota; kingdom Metazoa; phylum Chordata; class Mammalia; order Dasyuromorphia; family Dasyuridae; genus Sarcophilus; species Sarcophilus harrisii. Next base: position 371,303,301 of record NC_045426.1, on the reverse strand, counting down.
ACATAGGAACTATATAAATGCTTTCTCTTTGTACCTGAAGATGTCTCTGATTAGTTAATTTGGGAAAGGGGGTCTTGTACCCATCTCACACATTAGGGACCATTGGAGTTTATTTGAATAAGGGTGTGACATGATCAAATTATGCTTTAAGAAGAAAATCACTTTTGCAGCTAGATGAAAGATAGATTTGAATGGGGAAAGATGAAGTAGGTAGACCCACTAATAGGCAATAAAAAGAGTAAGATATGAGATAGTGAGGACCTTCATCAGATTGGTTGCAGTGTCATAAGAGAGAAATGGGTACATTTTAATGAGGTAGTAAAAGTGAAATTGACAGATCTTGGCAAGAGATTGTTTTTGGGAGGAATAAAAGACAGTGAGAATCTAAGAATAGTACTTAGGTTGCCAGTGTGGTGTAGGATAGAGTTGTCCTTGACAGTATTGCAAAGGTCATGAAGGTTTTTTAAAAATATATTTTATTTCATTGACTATTTTCTAATTACATGTAATTTTTATTTTTTTTTAAATTTCAGTTCCACATTTTCCCCCTCTTTCCTGTCCCTTCTCTACCCCCTGAGAAGGTAATAAATACAATATCAATGATACAATGTTGCAAGAAATGGATGGGCATTTGTTTTCCACAGTTATGAAAATTAAATTGGAGTAATGAAACAATTTAGAAAACTAAAACCTAAAAAAAAAACATAAAGAAATAATCAAGGGTGGAAGTTTTCTGCTCGGAAAGGAATGTAAGCTCCTTGGGGACATGTACTGACTTTTGTAAAGAAGGGTGGTAGCTTGAGATTTGAAAAATAGATCTTTTGTTCTTCATCCTTACCCCTCCTCTGTTACGATTCCACCTCCTCCCCCTTTTTAGAATGAAAACCCCTTTGAAAGCAAGGACTGGCTATGTAATGAGGGATGGAGATTCATGTCATGTAACTTCTCTATCATTCAATTAATGAGGAATCAGGGGAGGGACTTGTCTTCAGTATAGGAAATAAAATGCTGCCTTTGGAGTTTCAAAGGTGTGTCTACTCACCTAGGCACCCATTCTTGCAAGAATGTGATATAAATCTTTCTGGCATTCATAGGCATTATAAGTGGAACTCTTAATAAGATAGTTTGATTCTTATACATGTAAAGTCATGAAAAACAAAATTTCATATTAGTCATGTTGCAAAAGAAAATATATGCATTAACCACTCCACCTCAAGAAAAATAAATAAAAAAAATGCTTCAATTTGCACTCAAGAGTTCATGAGTTATCTCTTTGGATTGGATAGCATTTTTCATTACTTTGATTAGAGTAACTAAGTTTTTCACAGTTGCTCATTCTTAAAGTATTGATATTACTGTATATAATTTCTGATTCTGCTCAAATTACTTTGTATCATTTCATGTCTTCACAGATTTTTCTGAAACCATTTTGATTCTCATTTCTTATAGCACAAAAGTATTCCATATTCCATCATAGTCAGATGGCATAACTTGCTCATTCATTTCCTAATTGATGAGCATCCCTTCAGAGACACATTTTTGCCATCACAAATAGAACTCTCTATTTGTCTCTCTTTGTACAAATTAATTCTTTCACTTTTTCTTTAATCTTTTTCAAAACTGAAAATTAATAGAGATATTGTAGTAGGATGGGAAGATTTGAGAATCATCCAAATAGTCATTCGTTGATGAGACCTGATAAGATCACCAAGTAAAGTAGTATAGAGAAAAAGGGGCCTAGGACAAAAACCTGTGGAATATTTATGATGAGAGATTGTCATCTGAAAAAGGATCAAGCAAAAGGAGAAGTAAAGAATATTGAGAAGGAGTAGTTTGATAGGTAAGAGAAGAATCAGGAGAGAATGCCTCTCTTCCACCAGACACCTAGAGAGAAGAGAATATCTCACAGGAAAGGATAATTAACAGTGTCAAAAAAAAAGTCCACAGCGAGTTAGAAGAGAATAAAGATCAGATTCCAAAGGCCATTGGATTTGGCAACTAAGAAATCATTAGTAACTTTGGAAAAAGCAGTTTTGGTGGAATGATTTGAACATAACTAGATTGTAAGAAGTTAAAGAGTGGGAAAGGAGAGAAAATTGAGATACTTATTTTAGATGACCTTTTCAATGATTTAGTGAAAAGGGGTAGAAAAATGTATAGCCACAATTAACAGGGATAGAGAAGTCAAGTGAAAAAAAAAATAAGGATAGGATTTTAGCCCTAGGTAAGATTATAGTACATAGAGAAAGATTAAAAAAAAAAAAAAAAAAAAAAACTAGGTGATAGAGTATGTATGACAGTGGAAAAAGTTTGCTGGAAAAGGAGTGAAATGGAATTGTTTGTGTGGATAGAAGTCTTTGCCAGTTGGAAAGGAATTAAATAAAGTCCTTCATATGAGACAGAACTGAATGAGTAGATAGTGGCAGCAGGTATACGAGTGATTTGAGATGAGGAAGAAGGGAGAAAACAGAGTTAATTGTAATATTCTTCTCTAAAATGTAATATTCTCTGTTGAGGTTTTCTTGGGGTCTTTGGGCAGCCTTCGTGTCAGTTCAGTAATCACCACTCAAGTAGCCAGGGGTTAAAGTCCAAATACTTTACTGTATCTTTCAAAATCTTGTCTCCTTCACTTGGGGCTCTGCTAGTTTTCTGGAGCTCTTCCAGATCTTGGTTTCAGTGGAGAAGTGAAGGAGGAGAGCCTACCTCCACTCTTCTGTCTTCCCTTGTTCTGATTCTGGCTGAGTTTGTCCAAGCTTATATCCTCTCTAATCAAAGGTGTGAATCTTGTAGAACTATAGTAAGTACTAAGTAGATGTACTGAAGTAGAAACCTGTTAAGCACCATTCTAAATAACCATTGTCTCTATCAATTCCACAGACTTAGCACCTTGTTTCAAGTTCTGGCCTCAATTATATCTCTGTAAAATAGAAGGTAAAGTTCTTAGGTGAGATGGTAGAAGAAGGGAAAACCATGGAAGATCTAAGAAAGAATAAGTGGAATAGTGAGTTCTCAAGGGAAGTATAGTGTAATTTTCTAGCAGCAGAGACAATCTAGTTAAAGCTATATAACATGAATTTTTTTGTGGATTCAGTAAGAACAGCTATATGTTTTCTCCCACCACCTTTATTTAGGAGTACTTATCTAGGAACAAAAGTGGCTGATGGTGGAAGTGATCTAAGGCTGTGGTAATAACTTGTGAATACTTGTGAATCTTCCAAACTTGTGAACTAATGTGTGTGAGCTAATGTGTGTGAGCTAATGTGTGAACTCTCCAAGTGCAAAAGCATTGCTTCTATCAATTCCATTGAGTTATCACCTTGTTTCAAGTTCTGGCTCATAACATCTCCCTGTAGGATCAGATCAATCATACTGAACCATGCTAAATTAGATAATTGTTGTCTCTATCAGTTCTAATGACTTAACACTTTGTAAGGATAACAACAGAGGTCAAAGCTTTTTCCTGAAAAATACTAAGATATTTTAATTTCTGATATGTCATATACACACATATACATATAGAAACAATAAACTTTTTTTGCAGGGTAGTCCAACAAATTTTCGGAGGGTAAAGAGATCCTGAGAATAAAGAATTTGAGAATCTGTCTTTCTATATCTTTCTATCTTGTCCACAAAAATAAAATGAAAGACTTTGTCAAACATTTTACTAAAGTCTAGACAAATCAAATTGGTAAGGAATATTAAAAGAGGAAAATAGCATTCTCACTGACTCAGTGATACTACTACTAGTAAGCATATACCTCTGAAATTAAAGAAAAAAAAAACATATATATATATATATATATATATATATATAGTCATTATTTTTACTTTCCTCTTTTCTTTCCTCTTTCTTCTCCTTACTTTTAGGATTAGATAAAGTTCTATACCCAACTGAATGATTAAATTATTCTCTCTTAGAGTCAAAACTGATAAGATCAAGTTTCAAACAATGCTCATCCCCTCCCTTCTTTCCCTGGATCATAATAGGCATTTTGTGCCTCTTCATGTGATCTAATTTGTACCATTATACTTCTCCTTTCCTCTTCTCCCATTGCAATCCTTTTCTACACCTTAATGTATTTTTCTTTGATATCATCACATTAGAGTCTATTCATAACCACACTCTGTTCATGTGATTCTCCCCCCCCCAACTATCTGCCCCAGTAACAGACACAGTTCTCAATAATTACAGATATCATTTTTACATACAGGGATATAAACAGTTGAACTTTAAATAATATATATTTTCCCATTCAATGCTTCTCTTGAGGCCTGTGTTTAAAGATTAAAATTTCTTTTTATTTGTTTCTTTTTCAATAAAAATGATTGAAAGTATCTTACTTCATTGAAGATTCATCTTTTCCCCTGAAACATGATGCTAGTCTCATTGGGATGTTAATTCTTAGTTGTAATCCCAGTTTCTTTGCCTTCCAGAATATGACATTCTAGCCCCTCCAATATTTTATTGTAGATGCTACCAGATCCTGGGTAATCCTGATTGTTTCTCTTGATATTTGAATTGTTTTTGTATGGCAGCTTGAAGTATTTTTTCCTGAGATTATAATTCTGGTGTTCTGCAAAAATGTTCCTTGAGGTTTTCCTTATGGATCTCTTTGTGAACATTATTGTATTCTTTCAATAGGTATTTCATATTATTTTTCTATAATATCAGGGCAGTTTTCCTTGATTATCTCTTGAAGAATGCTATCCAGGCTCTTTTTTAAATCATGGACTTTAGGTAGAACAATAATTTTTCAATTGTCTCTTCTGGATCTATTTTCCAGGTTGGCTGTTTTTCCAATGAAGTGTTTCACATTTTCTTCCATTTTTTTATTCTTTTTAGTTGGTTTGACTGATGTAAATTAGCTTCCATTTGCCCTGTTCTAGTATTTTATGTGTAATTTTCTTCAGTTATCTTTTGTATATATATATTTTCCATTTGACTAATTCTATTTATGAAAGGATTGTTTTCTTCAGTAATTTTTTTTCTCCAATTTTATGTTTTTAAAAAATTGCCTTCCTTTTGCAAGTTGTTGACTCTCACTTGCACACCTCTCATTTCTTTTCCAATTTTTTCTATTCTCTCTTACTTATTTCTTAAAGTCTTTTATGAGCACTTCCAAGAAGCCTCTTTGAATTTCAGATCAACTCATATCACTCTTTCAGATTTCTCCTATGGTCATGTTGTCCTTGTCTGAATTGGTATTTTAGTCTTCCCTGTTACTGTAATAGCTTTTTATGGTCAAGAATCTTTTCTGTTTCTTGCTCATTTTCTTTTCTTTTCTTTCTTTCTTTCTTTCTTTTTTTTTTTTTTTTTTTTTTTGATATTTCCTCTTTTGTTTACTTTTATGAAAGAACCCTGCTCTTGAGGTTAATAGGGTGCTATCTCTAGGTTTCTGTGCTGCTCTGAGCCTTGACTTTAGGCACAGGGACCCTTATGTTTCCAGAGGGTAGCTTTGTCTGTTTTTTTCAGGAAAATCTGGTTTCCCAGAATTTGCCCTCTGAGGTGGGACTGTAGTCTGCTCCAATAGTCTGTTCTGCTACTGAAACAGGACCCAGGGTTTCAGTTTGCTGATTTACTGTTATTAAGACCTTCTCACTGGCTTTCCCAGGCTCTGTTTGAATTGGCTGAACATCCTTTTCTCCCCAGTGAAACTGACCTTTCTTGAAGTTTCCAATATATACTGAATTGGAGAGTGATTTCATTTTATCTGACTCTGTTCAGAGGCTTAGTTTAATGTGGTTTTTCAAGGACAACTGGGAGAGCTCTAGTAGCTTCATGATTTTACTCTGCCATCTTGGCAGAGTGTAATTACTTTGTATATTTGTTTTAATGATTATTTTGTCAATAAATTAAAGATAATTGTATTGTAATAAAGTAACTTTGTTAATTAAAAATCCTATTTAATAAATAAAGGCTAAAAATATCCTAATCAGCTACTTTAGGTATTATTTACTAGGTATCTATTTTTAAGTAATTGTACCAAGAGAATATCAAAGGTAAGTGACAACTTATGAATGAAAACTGTAGAGATCCATCTTAGAGTAGTTTTAAAAAAAAGAACTTTGGAATTTGAATCAGGGAAATTTGTGTTTGAATTCTGGCTCTGCTATGTACTTTCTGTGTAATTGTGGTAAACATTTTTCCTTGAGTCTCAATGAAGGTACAACTAAATAATATCTTAAATCCTTTCCAATTCTAATTTCTAGGATTTGTAAAATACTAGAGATAAGTTTTTTTTTTAATTGAAGCCTCTTTTCAGTACAGAAAATTATGTTTTTGATTAGAATTCCAGTATATTTTTTTTAGCTGAGGCAATTTGGTTTAAGTGACTTGCCCAGGTTCACACAGCTAGGAAGTGTTAAGGGTAAGAGATCAGATTGGAACTCAGGTCCTCCTAACTTCTGGGCTGGTGCTCTATCCACTGTATCACCTAGCTGTTTCATCCATTATTTTTTCACTGCCCATTTTGAAAAGTTCTTAGACAAACTAAAATATGCCCAAATAAGAAAGTGTATCATGTCTTTACATTGCAAACTTCTCTGATTAACTTCTAAAATAAGCTAAGAAAGACATTCATTAGTGACTCATTACTAGGCTGAATAATTGCTATTCATATCAGCACCACAAATCACTCAAAAAATCCTTATTAAAATATTTATTAATTTTTTCAACAGATAAGCTTCATTATATTCTGTTTTCTATCAATTATTCTAATCAGTACCATAAAATTCCAGGAAGCAAAAGAACTGTTGGGTCATCTTTCTACTCCCTGATAATATTAGAACTACTTACATTGTCACTTCATTAATTTCAAGCAACAAGTTTCATTGACCTATCTGTAATAACTTTCTTGTTATAGAATCTGACAGTGGTTTCATGTTACTTGATTTCATTACTCCTTGGGAAATTACATAGAGAACTGCAAGGGACAAATGGTTACAAGAACAGAAAGTAACACCTTGTGTAACATTTTCAAGTTTCATAGGCCCTTGTGAAAATCCTCAATTTTCTTTTGTCACATTAAAAGCATGAAGTACATGATCTCTAAACACTTTTTTTTTTTAGCTCTAAAGTCTACAAAGATCCCTATATTTGTTTTTTACATATTTCCTTGAATCAAGTTTTTCTCTGAAATATTTCACAAATATAACATGTGCCTCTCCATTTCATCTCTCTACTTTCCCAACAAAAGTCTTCCATTGGTTATTTATTTAATAATAATAATAATAAGCATTGGTTATTGGTAATTTATCTGATATATATTTATCACATATATTTATATATGTGACATATAAATATATCATATATATTTATGTAGATAAAATCTACATACAAATCTACATATATTTATGTATAAAATATATATATAATATCCCCAATTTAGATTATAATGTGCAAATATTGCAGTCTCCATTTTATAAATCATAACATTAATTCTCAGAAATTGTAAGTGATTGTCTCATATTATCCTACCAGAAGATGACAGAATTAGTAATAAAATTTGAAGCAACTTGACTTCAAATGCTTTCTACCTTGCTAAATAATTTACTCAGTATTTATGCCACATTAAGATTAGCAAAAGAATTTGGGGACTTGTAGACTGAAAAGTCTTGGGGAAGGAAGTGTGACATGATCTTGCAAATATGTGTGTTTCATGTAGGAGAAAGAGTTGCCATCTTCCTTCCAAGTGTCCTTAAAGAATAGAAGTAGGAAAAATGGACGGAATTTTTTTAACTCAGGCTTGATGTCAGAGGTAAGGAAGCCCTCTTAATATTTGGAATTGTCCCAAAGTAGAATGAGATCTTAGAAGTTCTTAAAGCAGTGGCTGACTGACTACTTTTTGAGTATTTTATAAAGAGAATTCTTGTTCTTAATTTTTTTATTATGGGGTAAAACAAAACTAAACCATTTCCTCTTCCACATCACAATTTTTCAAACACATGAAAAAACAACTATAATTTCCTCCTCCATTAAATGTTCCCTTTTCTAGCCAGATCTTTCAATAAATTCTTAATTGATATGAAAATAAAATGACAATTACAACAACAAAACTGCTCATTGTTCTTCCAGCCTTCCTTTGATTATCTTCCTTTCCCTTTCCCTTCCCTATTTTCACTTTCTATTTATGTGCATTTATGCATGCACATACATATATGTACACTTATATGAATATGTATGTGTACACATTTTAAAAGTCAACAAGATAAAAAAATTATTAAACACCAAATATGTGCTTGGTAGTGTGTTAAGAATTAGGAATATGTGTGGTATACGAATATTATGGAATATTATTGTTCGGTAAGGAATGACTAACAGGATGATTTCAGAAAGGTCTGGAGAGACTTACACGAACTGATGCTTAGTGAAATGAGCAGGGCCAGGTGATCATTATATACTTCAACAACAATACTATATGATTACCTGGCCATCTTCAGCAATAAGATGAACCAAATCAGTCCAATGGAGCAGTAATGAACTGAACCAGCTATGCCCAGCAAAAGAACTCTGGGAGATGACTAAGAACTATTACATTGAATTCCCAATCCCTATATTTTTGCCTGCCTGCATTTTGGATTTCCTTCACAGGCTAATTGTGCAATATTTCAGAGTCCGATTTTTTTTGTACAGCAAAATAACAGTTTGGTCATGTATACTTATAGTATTTCTAATTTATACTTTAATATATTTAACATCTACTGGTCATCCTGCCATCTAGGTGAGGGGGTGGGGGGAAGGAGGGGAAAAATTGGAACAAAAGGTTTGGAAATTGTCAATGCTGTAAAATTACCCATACATATAACTTGTAAATAAAAAGCTATGAAAAAAAAAAGAATTAGGAATATGAAGAAAGGCAAAACCAACATCTGATTTCAAGGAACTGATATTCTAATGGGACAGATAATGGAAAAACAACTCTGCAGAAGCAAGATGTATAGAGAAGATATGTATTGGAGATAATCACTGGGAAGTTCATTAACATTCATGGGAATTGGAAAAAGTCTTTGCAGAAGGGGGATGAGACATGAAGAAGTGCATGGAAATTAGAGAAACCAGGAGATGGAAAAGAGCGTGAAAAGTCTATGAAAATGTATGAAGATGGCACATGTAATGTCTGGTTTTAGGAACAGGAAGGATGCTAGTGTTATTGGTTCATAGAATCAATCATGGCCTCAAAAGACTGAATAAATAGGTAGAGTTTAAGTTATTAAAATATTTAAGACTTAATCATAGGATTCTATATTTGATTCTGGAGGAAATGGAGAACCATTTAAGTCTATTAAGTTATTTATGAAATAAAACTCAAAGCAGAGTTTTATGAAGATTCATTTGATGTTAAATTGAAAAATAGATGTGTTTGAGGAAAGCTTTGAGAGAAGGAAACACTTTGAAACATTGAGATGCTTCAAATGTGAGATAATGAGGTTCTACAAAAATAAAGCAGAAATGAGGTGATAACTGCCTGCATCACAGTGATAGCAATGTTAGAAAATAAATTTGGAGCATTATGAAGAATGGTACAAAGCTAAAACTAGCATTATTTTAAGATTGATTGCATATGAGAGGTAATAGAGTATAACAAGTCATGGAATGACTATTTGTTGAATCTGAGTGACTAAAGGATGCACTTGACAGTAATAGGGAAGTGAAGAAGAGATCAGGAAGAAAGATAATAAATTCAGTTTTGATGTAGGAAGTGAAGATAACTACAGAACATCAAATTTGAGAAGGCTAATAACCTTCAGGAGACATGAGACTGAAGGTGAGGAAACAGAATAGGTTTGTATTTTCAAGAAAAGATTCATCTTTATTGAAATAGTCATTGAATTCATGGAAACCTATGAACAAAATAATAGAGAGGATTAGAGAAGAAGGATGAGGACAATCTTAGGCACACATGATGTTATTAACTGTATTCTGGATAGAGATCTAGGAATATAAACTGAAGAGAGACAGACAAATAATATGAGAACCAGGAAAAAGTGATGCGACAAAAATCTAGGGAGAAGATAGTGTCAAGAACAGAGTGATCAAATTGTAAAGATTATAGAGAGATTAAGAATGATGAAGATTAAGAAAATATTTGCTAATTAGGAGATCATTGGTAATCATAGAGGGAAATTACAATTGAATTATGAGGTTGGAAGCCAAACAACAAAGTGTTAAGAGAATAATGAATAGGAAGGATATGAAGGCCTCAATTGTAGGAACTTAGACATAAAAGAGAGGAGAGATTTGAGATAATTATCTATCAGGATTAGGTAGATCAAGTGAGGGTTTTGTGAGATTGGGTGAGATATGGGCTTGAAAGGGAATTTTAAAGATAAAATTCTTTAGTTCAAATGAATGAATGAATGCAGAATTGTGATGATTTTAACTCATGTAGAGGGGTAAGGGGCAAGAATGGGTGGTTAGTGACATTCTTTATATCTTTGTTGATTTGGGTGATGTCAAAAATTGTCTGCTCTTACAACTGGCCCCACAAGGAAAATAATACAAATAGATCTTATTTTAGAGAGAGGTAATATAATCACCAATATATAGTTTAAGGAAGTGTTGAATAAAATCTTCATTGTGGCTTAAGACACTGGTTCTGTGGTAAATTAGATATACATACATATGTAAATTTACCGCACATAAATACATAAATATACATATATATTCATGTGTATACACACACACACACACACACACACACTATGCAGCTGGATGGCACAGTGAATAGAGAATAACTAAGTGGTGCAGTGAATAGAGTACCAAATCTAAAGTCAGAAAGATGCTGTGGAAGTCACTTAACCCCAGTTGCTTCAATTACCCATCTGGAGAAGGAAAAGGCATACCATTCCAATATCTTTGCAAAGAAAATCCCAAGTGGAGTAAAAAAAAGAGTCAGACATAACTAAAAAAAATAATATAATTGAACAAAAATATTTGGAAGTTATCATATCACCCAAAGGATACTTTCTTCTTAGATACAGATGATTAAAAAAATTCTTAAGGTATACAATTTCTTTATCAAGCCAGTTACTTTAGTTCCTGGACTATATTATGTCCAAGGAATTTTGTAATTTTAAAAATTAGAAAAAAAGAAAAAAAGAGGAAAAAAGGGAAAAAGGGAGTCTTTATCAGGTTGTCCTGATATTTGCACGTACAATTAGGAATAATGTCCTCATAAAGCTGTCCTTTGTTTGTGGGACCATCAGAAGACTGGTGATCAATTGTGAGCTACAACATACATACTCTTCTCTGAAGAATTATCTAAAATGTCACCTTCAAAGCTGTACATCTAGCTATACACATATATGGGGAAATAGTGTTCTTTACAAAACAGAATCAAAAGTATCTTAATTATGAATATAGTAAAATATTTGTCTTCTTGCAGCCAGTTTTCTCTTAGTTAGTTTCTGAAAATCAATCTTTCACAACTTTGTTCTGGCTCAGAGACAACTCCACTATATTCCTCATAACTTACATTTGCCTTTTCTTGCTTTGTATGGATTCTCAAATCTCTAGCCTGTATATATTCTATAATTTCCAAGACTTGGTTGAAAATTTAATAATTCCCAATGTTGATGGGAATTTCTGACAATTTGAAGCTAATTTCTAGGCCATGTTTTGTAACTATCATTCTGCTCTTAGGAGATGCTCACTTGTTTTCTTGCTTAAGTTTATTTGAATAGAATGAAATGTAATGATAACTAGTCACCCATATTATTTTGTGAATCCCTACCATAACCTCTTTTCATTAGAACTACATTTGGAGGAAAAAGGTGAGCCAGAGACTTGTTGGGTGATGAGTGTAGTCTTTACAACATCAAAAAATGTGATCAACAGGTAGAAAACGGCAAAATATCAGCATGCTCTGTAAATAACCAAAATAAAGGAATTCAGAATGTTTATACCATTGCCCTACAGCAATCCTACCTCTCCCTTTGCCTCTTTCCCATAAACAGATGGTAAATATTATCATTAGCTTCCTTTTCAAACACAAAGGTCAGTGCTTCCATATTGAAGTATTCCTGAAGTATATCCTCTTCATCCCTGTGAGGATTGCCCATACTGCCATACTTGGATGAGAAAAGCAGCCTGAGTGGGCCTATTCTTTGCCCCAGCTCACCACAAAATGAGCCTAATCAGAATAATGATGTAGAAAAACAGAAACAAATCAGAACTCATCAATATCCCATTATGGTAAAGTCAGTGTGGGATGTACAGAGACCTTAACAGAAGTGGCATGTAGATAGAAGATGTAAAAGAGAAATAGACATGGGTAAATATTTGATGAATATCATCAGAACAAGAGCATGTAGGTATTAATAAAAGCATGTTTCTATGGTAAAGTTTAGCCTTTTAAAATACATTTTGCAAATTATAGTTTCTTTATTTCAATGATTAAAATAACATGATTGCGCATTCAATACTTAATGTATAATTTTCTTTAGAAAAAGAACAAAAGAAAATTACTTAGGTCTGCGCCCTAATGAATTGGTTTCACACTCATATGGTAGAATGAGCTTAATTTTATGAGCCTAATATTATATAATATTCTATTCTATTATGTTATTATGCCACTGAGCTAGTTAATATACATGTATATATATACACATATATAGAGAAACATTAAACATATTCAATATTTTGTTAAACACTTAGATAAAAGCATGTGAGATGGATGTTTATCCAATATATAAAAGATCCCAAACACAAAAGTTCATAGAATCATAAATCTGAAGCAGGAAGGAACTTTAGAGGCCCTAATAGAAATCCTGCATATCCTTTGTTTCCTTAGCTATAAGATGAATAAATAATATTTTCAAAGAGAAATAGGCAGTAAGTATCAGAGACAGAATTTGAAATGCAGATCCCTGAATCCAGAGTAATTCTTTCTCTCCTTACTCCTCTGCTCCATGTATTACACTGTTCTGATACATAGTTTGTACTGAAAATCACACTCAAGATTAAAAAAATTTCTTAGCAGACTGAAACATGTTATCACATTTAATGAGAATATTTATAGGAAGAAACACAAAAATAACTTTAGGGTTCTATGAGTGTAAAAGTCTAGTTAGCCTGAAGACTGCCTGAACAGCTTTGTTCCTTAAAAAAAAAAATAACACAAATTAAATGTTGAATAGTCAAAAAAAACAAATGACAATTTAAACTACTTTGAAGTCATAGTACCTAAAACCAAGGGAGCATCACTCTCTCCTTTTTTTTAATGAAACCACAACTGATGGAGTATTGCATTCAATTCTAGACAACTAGGAAGAAAGTATTCAGAGTATGGCAACTAATTTGGTAAATATTTTTGAAATGAAGATGCTCTTCAAATGAAGATCAGTTGAAAGAACTAAGTATATTTAGCTTATGGAAAAGAAGTCTTTGTGAAGAGGTCAAGTATTTATCACATGGAACAGAAAATAGACTTAATCTATTTAAACTCTGAGGGTATAACTTAAAGAACTAGTCTTCTAAAAGAAACAAGTGTCTAGTTAAGGTAAAATAAAAATAAAAATTAGAACTTAAAAAAAAAGATATGGTTTGCTTCTATAACTGGTAGGATTCAGCACACTGGGACTAATGAACAATATTGGGGTCTCCTTAAGGATTCTTTTTGTTCAAGTATGACTCACAATAGATAAGTTCTGAGGCCTCTTATCTAAGATACGTTGATTTTATTAATATTTATAAGAATGAATTATCATGATATAAAAGTCTCCAGAAGTTATGTAAATCTGCTATTTAAAGGAGATATGACATAGCAGAAAAAGCATTGGCCTAAGGATAAACTTGGGTTCTGCTAATTACTCCATATCTGACTTTCCTAATTTGCAGGATTGTCATGATGACAAAATAAGATAATGGATATGGAATTACTTTGAAAGAAATATTCTAGGTTATTGTGAGAATGGAACTGAGAATCACTTTTCAGTTCTCTAGACATTCTAGATTTGTAGTGAATATTATAAATCAATAAGTATATTTTTGGAAGGTATATAAAATATAGTTAACATAATGAAGAAACCAAGGGAATAATACTATTTCAGTTCACTTTTCTATCTCCACTATCTCATTTTGTTTAAACTTCCTATCCCATAGGTTTTCTTCATAAATATTGTAAGTCCAGATTAGCTCTGGAAGACCTTGGCATTAGCCGGAATCCTTGGTCTTAGTGGAGAAGTGAAGGAAGCAGGAGGGCTACATGACTGGTCAAAGATGGAGGCTGGAATCTGGTATCTTCTCTTATGTCTGTGGCTGAGAGCTGTGGCCAATAAAATTTGCCACTCTGGGATGATTTCACAGCATACATTAATTTGTGCAATGATATAAAAGGTGAAAATCTTGTCAGGTCTTATCCCAGATAATTGTACTACTTGCTTAATGGCCTTTAATAAAATTCTAGCCACACTGGGTAAGGAGTAAGCCTTTGTTCTGGTTGTGCTGGGAGGTTCACCCACTCTATTACAGTCTCCTTGCTGAAGAACTGCTGTGGGTGTCTCTTTTGTAGCAAAATTTGATCTTTCCAAGGGTTTTTGAGTAACTCTTTCAACCACATTAATAAAGCCAGTTCAACCTCTCTCAAAGCCTCTTGAGCTTCTTTTATAAGTTGGCATGGTAAGTTTAAAGCAATATTTACCCTTAAAATGTCATATAATGGTTGTAATTGATAGGTAGTTAAATGTAACACTGGACACATCCATTGGATATCTCCTATCAATTTCTGAAAGTCATTTAAGATGTTCAACTTCTTTGTTCTTAAAGAAAGCTTTTGCACTGTAAGCACCTTAGGATATACTTCATATCCTAAATATTGAAAAGGAGCATGTCTGAATTTTTTCTGGAACTATGTGCAATTTGTAGTTCCTTAGTGTTTCTATGGTCTTTTGTAGACATGCTTCTAACATTTGCTCCTCAGTTGCACATCCCAATATATCATCCATGTAATGTAACAACATAACTTTTGGGAATTCTTTTCTTTCTGGAATAAGAGAAGCAGCCACTTACATTTGACACATAGTAGGGCTATTTTTCATTCCCTGTGGCAAAACTGTCCATTCATATCTTATATAAGGCTCAGCTAAATTAACACTGGGCACTAAAAAGGCAAATCTTTTGATATCTTCCTTAGCCAGGTGGATAGAACAGAAACAATTCTTAATGTCTAAAATCCAAAGAGGCCATTCTCTAGGTAATTAAGTAGGAGACGGAAGTTCAAGCTGGAGTTCCCATAGTTTCCATCTGTTCATTTACTTTTCTTAAATCAGTTAATATCCTCCATTTTCCAGTTTTGTTTTTGTTTTTGTTTTTGTTTTTTTTTACAACAAATACAGGGGAATTCCAGGGAATTAGAGAAGGTTGCAAATGTCCTTGGTCACATTGCTCTTGTACTATATCTAATAAGGCCTGAATTCTATCATTCACTAAGGGCCACTGTTCTATCCACACTGGTGTATCAGTTTTCCAATGAATGGGAACAGGCTCCTTCAACAGCAACCCTGACTAAAAAGCCAAAGTACTCATTTCTAATCCTAACTGTTGTAAGATGTCTCTTCCCTATACATTGATGAGTTTTTTTTTTTACTACAAAAGGAGTAAAAACTCCTGTTTCCCATTCAAATATCCATCTGAAAGGGGTAGCACTAACTTCAGCTGCTGTTGATCCTCCTCTGCCAGACATATAGGTGTCTGCCTTAATCTTTGGTCAATGACTGAGCCAATTGGCACCTCTAATGACTGTACACTCTGCACCTGTATCTACCAACCCTTTTAATGGTATGCCATTTATATAGATAGTGAGCATAGGATGGTCAGGTATAACAGCTGCAGTCCAGAATATTCCTGGATTCTATTGTTGGGACTCAAAATCTGGACAAATCACCAAAATGCCTATTAGGAGTCTGTATCAATGAACTTGGTGTTATTACTTCTCCTGGTTGATAAGTCACACATTGTCTACCCGTATTAGTAACTGGGATATTAGCTACACATTCCCCAGTTTACCAAATTACTGTAAGGATGTACACTGTTTTGTAAGTATTCTTAGGAGGTGAAATGGTCAAGTCTACTGTGCCTGGAGGCAAAGGATCTATAGGCCAGACAGGGACAGAGTTCACCTCTCTCGAGGATATCTCAGTAGTCCCAGCTGCATACAACTCTTTTCTCCCCACTTTCTCCCACCAGGTTGCTTCTCAGCTGATTCCACTCATGTGGAAATACTGAACTTCTAAAGACTCTCTGGGTGTAACATAGGCTGCCATCATGCTCCAAGTATTTTTTGCCTAGGGCGCTGGAGCTGAGCCCTGCCTCTTGTTTCCCTGAGTTGATCTACATTCTGATGCCTAATGAAAGCCTCTATTGCATTTTGGATATAGGGTTTTGGTCTTGTTCTCCCACCCTGTCTTCTCTGCCAACATTGAGCTTTCAGATATCCTATTTAACTACATTGAAAACATTGACAAGTCTCTCTGGAAGTTTCCTGTCAAAAGGGACCCATGTTCAGATCTTGAGAAGTCTGTGTCATAACCTGGGTATAAAAAGTATTTGTGCCCACTGTGACACAGAGTCTTATGATCTCATCTAAAAGAGCATTCTTTTGTAGTCTTAACATAATTCTTCTACAATCCTCATTAGTATTTTCTTTAGCAAGTTGTCTTTTCATAATTTCTGTTGCTGCATTTTCACTAATAGTTCACATGACAGCTGTCTGCAGACATCCCACGAAATCAGCAAAGGGTTCATTTGGACCTTTTGCTATTTTCATAAAGGCTTCCCCTCTACCTCCCCTTCCTATGAGGCTTCCCCATGAATTGATAGCATCAGAAACAATTTGTTCATATGCTGTCAAAGTACAATTAATTTGCGCTAAAGTATCTGCATAATGACCTACACCTGTTAGTTGGTCAGAGGTGACTGATATTAACTTCAAGTTGCCCGTTTCATTGGGCTTGTATTCTACAGAGTTCACTATACACAGAAAGCCAGAACAAGTTTTCTCCAGGTTCTAAACATATTCTTGCTATAGATTTCCAATTATTAAGGGTTAAAATTTCAAAAGCCAAATTTTCTAATATCATCTTAACGTAAGACAATGTAGACCTATAAAAAGTCCAATCTATTTCAAATCTTTGATAATTTCCAGATTAAACAGAGTGCATTTTCTTTTTTCTTCACCTAAACAGTCAAACTCTTCAATCACAGGGTATGCTTCTATTTTTAAATCAGATATATCCTGTCCTTTATTTTTAGCTTTAATTAGTGCTCTTGGTAATCTCCTCATAAGAGATGGACAAAGCTACTGCATGGGTGGTGCTGATGATGTCACTGCCCTTCCTCCTCCTCCTCTTTCTACTCCTCTTCCTTCTACCCAAGAAGGCAAAATTGAGATGATCCGGGTCAGAAGATGGAGAATGCCCTAAGGGTGCCTGCTCAGGTATAGTGATCTGTAAAAGTAAGAAGCACCACACCCCTTAAATTCATCAGCTCTGTTCTTTTCCAATTTTCCATGCTTTTCAGCTTCTTTGTCAGTACCATTTCCATTCTCCTCTTTCTCCTCACATTTTCTTGTCTAGCTGTTCTCCTTAGAACTTTTCCCTTTTTTAGAGCTTGTGGGAGTCTTTAAAGCCAATTGTATTATATTCTACATAATAAATGTTTCTTCAGGAATTGAATCAAGACTCATAGCTTCATAATATTCAATTAGTTGCTCTCCTACTAGTTCCCACATATCTGGCTCCATTTTTTCTTCCTTAGAGAGCCAAGGAGATGTGCAGTCTAATATATTTAAGAGCCCAGTGATCTGCCTCTGAGTCACCACAAAATTTGCTTCTTTATTTACCTAACTATGCATTCTGCAAATTTCCCTTGAGTGGAGGAGACTCTTTTCTTAGTATTTGCCCCATTTTACCTAAAATATGAAAGTGACTAGTTTAGCCCTTACCAAAGTTTCCTGCTTGTCTATTTTTATACTCACCCTATTTCTAGGTCTCAGAGAAATTCTCAACTGAACTCAAAGGATCACGTCAGTTGAGCTGATTTGTGCCCTGCTTTGCAAGGCCCTCTTTTCTGATTAAAAACCGAGCTGATTTGTATAGGATCTCCCTAAAGCCCCACATTGGGTACCAAAATGAAAAATCCAGGCTAGCTCTCTGGAGGACCTTGGGATTACCTTGAGTCCTTGGTTTTAGTGGAGGAGTGAAGGAGATAAGAGAGCCATATGGTTGGATAAAGATGGATTTTTCTGGAATCTGGCATCTTCTCTTGTTTCTCTGGCTGAGACCTGTGGCTGAGAGTGCGTTCCCAGTTGTCCCAGCCCTTAAATACTTCAGTATGATTACATCACTACACCACACTGATCATGCACAACCACTACATCACCATAGAGAACCATTATCTCACACTGAATAGGTACTTAACTATAGGCACCATGTCTACCTAGATTTAAGTACACTTTTTCAGAGTTCAGGCCCTCTACAAAGCTGATGATTACAAAAGTAGTGTGGATGTGGCTCTTTGATATCTTCTAATTTCTTTTTGTTTCTTCTAAATTTCTTTAGAAATTCTTCTAGTTTATTTTTTGAAGCTATTCTCATGTTTTATTTTGAAGAAGCAAAAATGACCAGTCACAACTTGCCCATGGAAATGGCATTTGGGATGGAGCAAGATTGCCATTTGGGCTAGGACTGTTAAATGAATTCACATCATAAAACAAGGTTAAAAATCCTAGGATTGGAAAACCTCTAACTGCTATCCAAGCTCTAAATCTAAAATGCTCTAATCCTAAATGATGTAGAGATTATAACAATATAGAAATGATCCCCAGTCCTTTAAATGGGAAATGAGAGAGGTGTCATGGAAGAGTTCTAGATCAAACTTCTGTAGTACTGTAGAAATAACACTGGTTCTAAAGTTAATGGATTTTTCTTTCTAAAGTTTCTAAAGTTAATGAATTTCATTTCTAACACTTTCGACTTGTATGTCTCTGGTTAAATTACTTTTCAAAGATTTATTTTCTTCTTTTACAAAATCAGGGAATTGGACTTAATTGTTCCTGATATCCATCTTAATTCTGGGTTCTAGTTTCAATTTTGGCAATCACTACCTCTGACCTTGGACAATTTTCATTCTTTGACTCATTTACCTTATTTGTAAAATGAAAAGACTAAATTGGTCTCCCTTCTGCTTCCACTAATCTTGTGCAAATTTAGTCTCTAAGCACCAACCCAAGATCTGAAATATTAATATTAGGTGAATTGAAAAAGCTTCATAAAACATGTCAGAGAACAAAATATATATCATTTTACTTAAAGAAAAGAAAAAAGAATATAGAAAAAGAGTGAAAAGAAAAAGAAAAAGCACAATTGAAAGAATGGATAAAAATATCTTCTGTAAGACAAATATAGAATGGTCCCACTTTCCAAATGCTGACTGTCTTCCAATAGAAGGAGTATAAATTATTTCAGAGGCAGAGGTGGCAAGAATCTTAACCATTAGAGGTACCAAATCAGTATTCACCTAGTAATGGGATTATGCAAAAATAATGTAAATGCTATAATACATCTGTATTCCAACACTTCTGAAAATTCCTGAGCACCCTAGTTCTCTTTTATTAAAATCACAAGAGACTTGGAATACCTTGTAAGCAATATGTCAAACATATGAAATACTACAATTCCTAAGCTCTTTGTTTTCAAACAATGTCATGTTGAAACCCAATTATTTCAGTTAAGTTAGAAGAGGGGAATGGGGGATCCTGCTTTTCTGTTTTTAATATTGTACTCTCCAGCAAACAAGGTTTTAGTTATGTGGTTTTGTATTTATATGGAATACATCATTATGCATAGTTCATTATACTTTAAAAACATCATCTAATTACTCTGTATTCATAACATTCCTGGGAGGTCTGAAGGGGAGGAGTTCTAATTTATACAATAGGTTTGTCTGAATGGATTGTCCAATTCAGTAAAACTGTTCCATTCAGAGAAAAAAAAGAAAATTAATTAAGTTAAAACCCAGCTTTTTAAAAACCACTTTCTTATTTATTTATTTTTTATTAAAGCTTTTTATTTTTTAAAACATGCATGGATAATCCTTCCACTTGTCCTTTTATTCTTTTTTCTTTTTTATTATTATAGCTTTTTATTTACAAGTTGCATGCATGGGTAATTTTATAGCATTGAAAATTGCCAAACCTTAAAAACCACTTTCTAATAAAGAATTATCTACTGTGGTTCATTCAAAATTCGGTCTAATTTTAGCTTGTGACTGTATAGTTTGCAGTGTAAAGGTGATTTTGGTTCTTCTTTGGATGAGTAAATCTGGTTTATATGTCTCCACCCAACTTACCTTCTATGTCCACCCATATTTTGCATTTCTCATTCTCCTTCTTTCATAAGGAAAATCAACCTAAATCTATTTCTTAATAAAATCCCAAAGCATCATGCTAATATATGCAAGAGGGAGGGCTTGAACCTATATGTTTCTGACTCTGAGACCAATTATCTATCCATGATACAGCATGGTATATCTTAAGATAAATGGTGCTTAATAAGCGACTTACAGAGAAAAAAATGTAAAATATGTGAAAATTTAAATGAGAACATATAACTTGAATAGTTGATCAAGATAGTAAATAACAGATATAATATAACAGAATATGATAAAAGATTAAACACATGTAAATACATACATGTTAACTAGTAGTAAATTTAATAGCATTCAAGAAGATGATAAAGTTGTAAACAGGACTTGAGGGAGCAAGGATGGGTTTATGGAAAGGTCATAAAGGAATTATTTCAGCACAATATTTAATAGTCTTTCATTATAGTTGTAAACATGACTGCACCATCAGGTGGTTGATTGAGTGATAGACATTGCAAAAGAAAAATTTGATTTATTTTGCATGTATTCAGAAAGCAGAACTAAAAACAATGATGCAGAAGTTGTAGGGAATAGGATTTAGATGTGATCTATGGAAAAACTTGCTAACCATCAGAGCCATCGCATATTGTCATCTTCTTCTTCATGACTTTGCAAATTCACTTTCACTAGATATATTTCCCCAAATGCTGGATCACCATGTAAATGTGTTTATGGAAGATAGTTGTGTATGTATCATTTTTTCCCATTCCTGTGATTCTCTAGATGCAAATTTCCAGAGAAAACAATATCTTCAGAATTATCTTCTAATTAAGAAGTACAATAATTAATTGACAGCACATTCAGAGGAGATGAAAAAAATTAGTCCCCTGTCACACAAGGCTTTACTTTTTAAACTTACAATATTTTGCCTAAAGTAGAACAGATTTTGAAGGAGAATTATCATCCTGAAAACCTTCATTTATCTGAAGACCAATCAATTTTTTACCAATTCAATTATCTGAAGTGTTATGATACAGCTTTGGATGTGTCTTGTTTGTTTCTTTGTTTTTTGGTGAGGGAGAATTCTAGAGGATAGAACTAGATAATATATGTAGGACTATGATGAAAAGTATAGAAGGAACCAAGTTTAAGGGATTAACAAAGATATTTGAAGATAGGATGAATTATATAATTTACAATGTCTGTGAAGATCCATTCAAAAACCCTCATTGAATACATGAAAACTGAGACATTAGAGGGAAGATGAGTAGTCCAATTTCATATAAGCTTAAGTCTGAAATCCCATTTGGCATAACAGTAGAGAGAATGACTGTGGAAGATAAAAATAACTCATTTTACAGCGTATGTTATGGTTATGTCAATACTAAAATGGAGAATCCTAGTTTTAAAACCTCTATATGAAATTCAAGAGGCAAAACATTGGCAAAAATCCAAATGAAATAATGTCACAAAAAAGAGTTTACTATAAGTATAGCTTATGTAGTAGAAATGGGTGGAATGTTTAGCAGAACCCAGGGCTTTTGTCATCCAAAGCTGTGGTATCAAGTCCATCTGTTAGTTTTCCCTACAGGAAATAGAAAATGACCAAATTGGGTCCTGAGAGAAACTTTTTCCTTAGAACTCAGGAAATATTCTGTATTTTATCATATTCAAAGATTAGAAGTAGCCCATAAGAAATGAGAGGTAAAGCTCAACTGACATATATGCATGGATATTGGATCATACAAAGCTCCTATCCTGATTTAGTTATGGCTGTTACATTAAATTGAAAACTCACCTTAAAAAGGGGGAATATTTTAGAAATAAAGGCTTTAAAACACATAAATAAACTTGATTTACTATTTGGACTGTTCTCTTAAAGATTATAAATGCAAAATGAAGGAGAAAAAATGGAGAAAAGGAAACATATGAGTATATAAGATATCCAAACTCAAATGAATAAGGTCCAAAGAAAGAAGATTCAGTTGTCATTACACATCCAACACTATTTAATAGAATCCATACTTGGAGAAAAAAAAAACAGCAATAACAACAACAATACTAAAATGTCACAGATAAATGGCCACCCAACTTGAAGATACTAAAAGAAATAAAATCCTTATGAGGAAATCATTCAAATATTTGAACACAGAAAGTATGTTCCCATAAATCTTTTATTCTCCAAGGTACATATCCTAGTACTTCATTTTCCTGATGCTGTTCCTCTTGAGTCTTTTTATCTCATAGATCTATGGAATATATACTGCAGATACAATTAATACAATACTGTAGATGGGATCTGACTAATATGGTGAACAGTAGAAGTATTACCTTTTTACTCCTTGAATTTATGTCTCTCTTAATGAAGTCCAACATTTTGTTTTAACTTTCTTTCCACACTGTTGATGTATATTAAGTTTGGTGACTCCTGTATATTTAAATATTTCTCAGATGAATTTCTATCTAGTCAGACATTTTTTAAATGAATGTCACAAAACAATGAATATTTGTTGTGAAGCCAGGTAAGGATGACTCACCTAATTAGCATACAATCATTTTAAATACTGTGAACAATTTAACATTAATCAAAAGGTTGATAGCATCTGTGAACAACAACAAAGAGTAATAGATAAAAGTAGAGGCTGAAGACACAAGAAATATCAAAAAAATGTGTTAATTGTTATATCTACCTTATAAACTTGACCTCAGCATAATGGGTTTATTTAGTGCAGTGACAAACAATTCTCTACAAATCAATATTGCATGGAGAGGGACCTAGAATACTCTGCAAAAATGTCACAATAATCAGGTTGATACTATCCTATTTATGAAGCCTTTTTTTTCTCCTCCCCTTTAGTTATCAATTTCTTCTTTCTCAAATTAATTTGCATTTACTTATCTACATAATAAATAAATTACTTTGCATTTACTTATATATATATATAATAACTAAAAGCCAGTTTTTATATATTAGCTTTATTGTTTTCAGAGTGCTTTTTTATATTATCTCATTTGATCCTCACTACAACCTGAAAGGTAGGTATAATTATTATCTCCATTTTGCTAATTAGGAAATAGGCTGAGATAGTTTAAGCAACTTGGTTAGGGTCACACAGATACTCGATTCTGAGACAGAATTTGAACTCATATCTTTCTGATTCCAAGTTCAGGACTCTGTGCACTGTAATACTTAGTTGCCTATCTAAATATGTTGCCTCCTTCCAGAAAAATGTAAATTCTTTGAAGACAAGCACTTTTTATACTTACAATCCATCTCACATTTTATGCTCATCTCACATTTCAATCCCTTGAATGTTATCTATGGTGAGCAGATTTTTAAAAATTAAAATTAATTTATCCTTCCACTATCTCTATGATAGTTGATAAATATTTGATAAGATATTTGATACTCAGTCCTGTAGTGTTATTTCTCACATGTATATATGTGTATATATACACACATATATGTTATATCTCATATATGTACGTATGAATATTTGTTTATGTATATACAGAATTCACTCTCTTTCCTCCTAATATATTTCTGCTTTCTATCTTTTCTTTTACTGTTATGGTCAATATCATCTTTCTGTCAGGTTTGCAAGCTAGGAGTCATGTTGAATTTCTCACTATTTCTCATCCATTATATTCAATCTATTTCGAAGGCTGGTGGATTTCATCTTTGTAACAATTTACAAATACACCTGACTTATTAAAATCCTATAGTCATTTTGTCCATATTTCATTATTTTGTAGACCTTAATTGTCTTTCTTCTTAGCCCTACCTTTGTAGTCAAGTATTCTTTGTTATAGCCACAGAAAGTTAGTATTCCACTGTTCCTATTTGTTTGATAACTTTAGATAAAATATATGATCAAGAAATGCCTCCCACATAACTTGCCAGAATAGTTATTTCCCTTATCATTGAATTCTGCTAGAACAATAGGTTTGAGGTTTGGAGAAAAAGATTTGAATTCATATTCCCTGGCACTGTGTTTTATGATTGTTGTAAGCTACAACACAGACAAACTTGAAAGGTGAGTTCCTAAAATCACTTACTTCCTTTCCCCTTCTATAACATGAAAGCAAAAGAATAGATGAAAAGCCTATTGACACACCAAGTCAATTAGAGTTACTAGGGGTGATCACAAACAAGGGAAGACTAAATGACTATAAACATCCAGTCCATTACCATTGCCTTATCTACACTGGGATGATGTCAGTAGGAAAAGGTAAAACCTTGACTGCTCTTCTTGACTAGGTTTCCAATTGAAACAATAGATGCAAGATTCATATCCATGTGACTTTTGAACCTTTTTTCTCAAGTATGCATAAAATTATATGTTAATCTAAGCATTAAGCTGAGGAGATAATAACTGACATTTCAGATCTAATAATTCATAGTTATAAATCAGATAATTTTATACCTCTGCAGATTTATTAATCTAAAAATCCATTTGAAGCAGTGGGATTTTAATAATGATATTCATATTAAATTATTCTTCTAGGCTAACCTCTAGCTAAAGCTAGTTTAAATCCTGTATTATTTTTTTCTTTTATTACAGTGAAAAAGAACTATATAAGACAAATTCTGAAGAAGGAAAAGTGCAGAGTAAATCACTGTGTAATTTCATGGTGTAATTTCAACAGGCTATGTCTGAGTAGTATGTATATTGGGTTCCATGGTCTTTATTCAAGTGTTAAAGTTTCTTCCCTATCTAAGTGGAAAAGTGATATTTGACTTGACTGCTCACATCATTCCTGTTAATTGGAAAGATTTGACACTCTACATGCACAATCCTTTCCATCATTTTGACTGAATTGATCAGTCAGTTCAGTCAAATATTCAAATAATTTAGTCAGATTTGTTTCATTTATTTGTTTTAAATGAAATGTATGGTCAATTCAGTTTCATTTTTTTAAAAAAATGTCACAATACCAAGTTTTTACCCATTGACTAGTTCTAGAGCTGGTCATTCTTATAGGTTTGAAAGTCAAAAATATATGAAATTTGATTAGAATGACAATCACAAGTTTCCTTGACAGCAAGGAACTACTCCAATTGCTGAAATCTCAATCTTAATCAATACATGTGTGTGTATGTGCGTGTTTAAGAGAGAGAGAGAGAGAGAGAGAGAGAGAGAGATAGAAAGAACACACACACACACACAGAAAGACAGAGAGAAACAAAGACAGACAGATAAACAAAAACTGGGGAGACAAATTTGCTCCACCTAAATTTTCTTATATATAAATAAGGAAGGTAGTCTTAAGGATTTTGATGGTTTCTTTCAGTTCTAGACCAAAAATTGTGTTCAAACTGGAGGAAAAGTAGGAAGTGAGAATCTCAATCTCTTGTAGGTATGTACAGATTTGCTTCTGATTCCATTACCTTTCTAAACTGCAATACACTGAAGGTGTATCAAACAATAGACATGGAGTTTTATGAAATAAAAAATTAATCCAAGTAAGTGCCAACTATATTGTATGGCCTGCAATTATTTATATCTTCCTTTAATTCTACACATCACACACACAGACACATACACACACACACACACACACACACACACACACACACTGATATTTAAATATCACATTGCTGGATTTTGCTACACAAACTACCAAAATCTTCTACAAATAGGAATAAATTTGCCTCCTTTTATCATATTCTTTCTTCATTTCTAAAGGTAGCATTTCTAGAATTACATTAAATGAGAGTGACTATGGACATTTTTGACCTTTAAATTCAATAATACTTATAATAATAGTTTCTATACTTTGTGTATACATCAAACTTAATTCATTCTTATGTCTCCATATCTTCATTATTTTCCCTCTCATTCCAGGAATAAATTTTCTCTTCAGATTTTCTTTCTGTTTACAAGAAGGAAAAAAAATGATAGGGGAAAAAATCACAATTGGAACTAAATAAGATGGCATAAAATACCCCATAGTTGATTTAGAGTTACTTGGACAAGTGGCATAGATCAGCTATCAAATTTAAAAAGGATAAATTTGGAAATTTGAGAGAAATTGAGGAAAAGTTTTTTAAAAAAATCTCTACTCTCAAAAATCTTTTCAGTTTATAAATCTG
The DNA here is from genome assembly GCF_902635505.1 of Sarcophilus harrisii. Taxonomy (NCBI): domain Eukaryota; kingdom Metazoa; phylum Chordata; class Mammalia; order Dasyuromorphia; family Dasyuridae; genus Sarcophilus; species Sarcophilus harrisii. The sequence goes on along the minus strand of NC_045426.1, from coordinate 371,276,845 downwards.
GATTAGAAGAGAAAAAGAATTGGTAATAAATTTTGAAGTGCATAAAAATATGAATGAGATTTTAAAAAAAATAATATTTGAGGAGAGAGATTCAAGAATGGGCCTGTTGTGGAGAAGGTTATTTTGAAAGACATAGCAAGCCAAGTAGAAAACAAAATGGAAGAAATAGAAGATTAACCAAATTGATATAGTGGATTGTTGTGCAGTCCCTATTAGTGAAAGAGATTTGATGTTGGAGCATGATTACTAGGGACATGGCTATGGCTGTAAAGATGGAATTGCTATTGAGACAAAGGAAAATAATTTGAATAGAATTTTAAGGGGGAAAGTCAAAACAATAAAGTAAAGGCAGTTTCTCACATGAGCATTCTCAAATTCCTCTCTAAACAACTTTAAAATAATGCTTCAAAGCAACTTCTACAGCAAGCAGAATCAACAAGTGAATGGGGTGAAATAATTTTCTAACCCAAGACAACTTAAAAGGGGTCCTCAAACGTTTTAAATAGGGGGCCAGTTCACTGTCCCTCAGGCTGTTGGAGGGCCGGACTATAGTAAAAACAAAAACTTTATTTTGTGGGCCTTTAAATAAAGAAACTTCTTAGCCCTGAGTGAGGGGGATAAATGTCCTCAGCTGCTGCATCTGGCCCATGGGCCATAGTTTGAGGACCCCTGAAGAAGATGGACAGGGAAATGGAAAGTTATGTCTCATGAGATGACAATAAAGGAAAGAAAGAAAGAAAGAAAGAAAGAAAGAAAGAAAGAAAGAAAGAAAGAAAGAAAGAAAGAAAGAAAGAAAGAGAAAGAAAAGAAATCTGGCTCAAGCAGATCCTAGAAAACCCAGTAACAAACCCTGACTGAACTGAAAAGAAATCTGGCTCAAGCAGATCCTAGAAAACCCAGCAACAAACCCTGACTGAACTGGCTGCCTCAGTTTGCTGAGTGAGTTCTCAGACTACAGATAGTAAATGGGTTCAAAATCTGGTAAGAACGAGATTATAGACAATCCTTTGCAGGCACTAGTCATAGGATTTTGTTACATTGCTTATATACAGCTGTGAGTCACAGTCCTAGGGTAAGGAAAAGAATTAGGATCATTAACTACTTACTATTCCAGAATGAAAAAAAATGCCTTTGGTCACTCACTGACCAGAACTTAGGCCAGGAGAACAGTATTTATACCTCTGCTTAGATCATATCACCTTGAAAGAACTAAAAACTAGCAGACACCCAGAACTAAGTCTGAAAATAATAACAAAAAAATGCTGAAGTTTGGAACAATGTCCCCCTCCACCCCAGGAGCTAAGCCTAAATTTATAATAATATTAAAAGTCAAGAAACAGGGTGAAAAAATGATCAATGACAAAAGTTCCTTATCATAAAAAGTTACAGGGAAAATGAAAACAAAAAAATAATAAACTCAGAAGAAATAGCTACATATAAAGGTTAAAAGGGGGAAAAAAGTAAAGTGGAAAGTAACCAAAAAAGGATTTGTGAAAGTGCCCCAAAATAATTATTAATATTAAATATGAGAGAGAGAGAGAGAAAGAGAGAGAGAGAGAGAGAGAGAGAGAGAGAGAGAGAGAGAGAGAGAGAGAGAGAAATTGGGAAAGAACTGAGAATGATGCAAAAAAATGGTGAAAATAAGATTCAACAACTTGGTGAAAGAAGCATAAATATGCTGAAAAAATAACATATTAAAAAAAGAGTAGGTCAAATAGTTAATAAAAAAGCAAAAAAAAAAAAATCCACTGAAGAAAGGAACTCCTTCAAAAGCAGACTTGACCAAGTTAGTGGAAGGACTTCTTTGAAAGTAGAATTGGCCAAATGGAAAAAAAAAGAAATACAAAAGCTTATTGAAATGAGTAATTCTTTAAAAAAAAATAAATAAAAAGTAGAATAGAGCAAGTGGAAGCTAATGATTTCATGAGACATCAAGAAACAATTAAATAAAATCAAAATAATGAAAAATAGAAGAAAACATGAAATTTCTCATTGGAGAAACAACAGAACTAGAAAATAGATTGAAGAGAGATAATTTAAGAATTATTGGAAAACTTGAAAGCCAGGACTAGAAAAAGTGCCTAAACATTATCCTTCAAGAACTTATTAAGAAAATTGCTCTGCCATTCTTAAACCAAAGGAACTAAGTAGAAATGGAAAGAATACACCAATCATTTTCTGGAAGAGAAATCCCCCCAAAAACTCCCAGGAATATAATGACAAAATTCCAGAAACTTCATGTCAAGGAGAAAATATTTCAAGCAGAGGAAGGCATCCCATTATAATGTAAAATTCTGGATTTGTACAAGAATATGGCAATCAAAAATCCTTTAATTTTCAATTTTTAGAGGATTGTCAAACCAATAATTTTAATTTCAGGGTTTTGTTCATGCTTTATTCTGTTTCTTCTTAGTGTATAGAATAGATTTGAATAACCAAACAATGAGAACAGTAGGAAATGAAACTTTCAAATCTGATACTATGCTACATCATAAACTTTGCCTCTGTAATGCTCATCACTTCCATTTTTGTTTGTCTGTAGTATATTTAAAGCTCCTAGAGTTGGGTAGAATATTTGAGGTCATATAATCTAATCTGTAAACAAATATGACAATTATCTCAATGAAAATGCCTTATTGACCCTCTGTATATAATAGGAATAAATCAACTCGTTTTTCTAAAACATGTTTTATGCAAATTGGACAAAGTAATGATTGGGGGTTAATTATTATTATAAAGCTTAATTCCACCACTTCTAGGGGTCACTTTCAATTCCCTATATTTCCTATCCCCATGATCTTAGTATCTATATATTCTCTCCTATTAAAACTTGTTCTAAGATAATATTTGGATTTATTTAAACTTATATAAATGGCAACAAATTGTAGAATGCTCCCACAATTCAACAAATATTTATTAAGTACATATTGGGTTCAAAGTCATGTACTCAGCTCTAAAGAAACTGAGATGAAAAAAAAAGCCTGAGTCCTCAAACTCAGCAAGCAAGGAAGAGCACAGCAGCAAAGGAAGTACATCTTTAAATCTACAGAATGAGTTTCTGTTTTAAGATTTTAGAACATAGAACATATTTAGAGCATGAGGGTGAATTTTTATTTTTTAGAGATCAGAAATAATCTTTATAATTTTTCCTTTAATATATTTATTCCTACAAAGGACTCCCCTTGCCGGGAAATGTCTGAAATTTATTCATTCTACATTATAAAAATTTTATTCTGCTTTCAAATTCTAGATCAGGGGCTCTCCTCTGCTATGAAATCTTCTCTGTTCTAACTATTTAAAAGTGATTTTTTTCTTCTCCTTTACTAAAATGTTTGTTGTTCACAGGTTTATCAACAAAAGAGTCACTTCTTTCATTAATATCATTTATCACTTATGATACTGCCCTATTTAACAATTATATATATTTAATTAATAATTACATGTAAATTATAATTATATTGCAACATAACTAATAATATAAATATGCAATTAATTATTGATAACACAATTAGAAATAACATATTATAATTGGTAATATAATATATTTATATATAATTATCAAGGAGAACATTGTGATAATGAGGAGGATAGGAAATATGCATATATGGATATATACACACATATATGTATGTATACATATATATGCATATACAAATATGTGTTTATATATATATATATACATACTATATACATATATGTGTAATGCACATAGTATATGTGTTCACATGTATATGTATCTTCACCATCATGCAATAGCACTATATAATGCCCTTTAGGTATATTTTATTTATATTTCCTTGAAAACCAGGGATGTACCTTATATCTAGCATTTATGATAAAAATCAGTTGATGAATGAGTAAAGGGATTACTTGACTACTCAACATTATCACTGAATAAATAGAGCCAATGAGATGAAAAACAGGGTTCCTTTGATAGCTAATCCCAAATTAGAAATACCAAATTCATTTAGTTTATTAAGGTTTGCTTAGTACTTTACCTTTTACAAGCCTATGAAGGAGTTAATTTTATCAAGGGAAATAATTTAAAAACTTTTGTAAACCTTAAGATATTTGAATTTTGGTGATTATTATTCACAACAAGAGTGCTTAGCTTAGTTGACTTCCTTATAGTCACACAGCTTAGTAGCCATCTTGAACAGGACCTTGAACTCAAGTCACTTGATTTAGAATTCATCAATTCTCCCACTTCAACATATGACATAAAAAAGTATGACCAATAAAATTAACATGTAAGATTTCAGATAAGGGAGATTTGGTAAACTAACATAGAGCCATATACCTATATATACCTGATAATGGCATTGTATACTGGATTTTCTCTATTGTCACAAAAATATAATCACTGGGTCACCGGTTTTACTTCCTTCCTGCATGATACTGGCAAAATTTGAGTCCTTTCAAATTAATATTCTTAATAAGGGGTTCATTTGCACATAACAATAAGTTGGTGACCACAAATGCTTTTCCTCTTGGTACAATGATATGCAAGTGTGTTGACCTCCTAACCATCATGTAAAAGCCTAATGATTTTATAATGGCTTTTGCCTGCTGAGTTGTGTATTCTAACCCAAAACTGACTAATTATAATTTTAAACTGGACAGATTATGTAAATGACAGTACCTAGCATTCTGCAATTTCGCTGGATGCATTCAACTAGAAGCCACAATATAGATTTCTCTGATATATTTCCAATAAAACTGTGGTTAAAATATTGAAATTAAGTATATTGGTGCTTAAAAGGATCTCTGATTAACATATGAAGACAGAACAGAAGGTGTAATTCCAAATACCAGGAAAGCCCCATTTCCTTAATATATCCTTCAGGATGCCTAAAATTTTACCACTGGCAATTTCTTTGTTAAAAGGGTGGACTCTAGTTGTATGACTAAAAGATAGAGAAAGAAATGTCAAAGCACTCTAGAATCTTTGTGAAGAAAACCCCAACTAGGGCTCCAAAGAATTGGACATCAGCTTATTTAAACAAGAGAAGTTACAAACAGTAACAGTGACATGCTGTAAAGGTATGAATTGATGCATCTCCCTAGCCTTTTGGGTTAGATATGACCTGGCAGAATGGCATACCTGCAGTGTACCTTGCAACATTAAAGTGAGATTTTTTATTCTAAGGCAGAATAAAAACTTAAAAAAAAAAGAATTGGACATGTCTGAAAAATGATTGAACAATAATTACTAAATGTTATGTCCAATATACTAAAAAAGAACCAGGAGAAGACTTCCAACATACTTTTTTGCATAATCTAAAGAGAATTTCTCAGAACACATGGCTAAGAATATTTAGGGTAATATAAGAAGATGTGCAGAAATCTGCTTTTGTGGAGGATATACATACACAGATGACATCAGAGCTTTCTCAAAGAATTCTCTTAAAGGAATATGTGTAAGTCCTAGATTAGAAATTTGTAAACTATTTGCCCTGTCAGTAACTAATGTAGTATTTTTTAGTAAAGATGCACTCAGCTGCTATATTATTCTCATATGAAAATATCAAAAAATAATTATTTTTCTTCCCTGTGAAAAACTTATTATGTTTTACCCTCAGGCATATTTCTACTGCCTTACATGAAAGCAATAATACATGTTAATGTGCCAGGATGCCTATGGTTTTGACATGTGCCAACTCAGAAGAATTGTTGCATGTGTTGGTCTCCATGTGAACCCTGGATTACAAGTCAATACTAACAATGGAAATTAAACATAAGGCAAAGTATTCTCCTATCCCTTCCTGCATTTCTCTAGGAAGACGGCACTAACAATTAGTGCTATCTTCATTCTTTCATGCAAGAATCCAATGCCTAATTAGGGAAACAGAGGACTAAGCCATTGCCATAGGCTAAGTCTCATTTAGCAGAGGTTTGCTCTCTTTTACTTGATTCTTCAGCCTAACTCTTGACTCTTGCCAAATACCTAAATACCAGGGTTTGTCACAATCTGGTAGGACTTCTTTTTGCTCATGGACATGGTAATTTTTTATTGATATCCTAAACATTCCTGACTTCCCATCCCCCTTTGTTAACTTATATCAGTCCATGATAGTCATAATTTTTTTTTCCTAATCCCAGCACCTGTTATAATTAATGCAGTCATTTTACCCTCATAATCTGTTATGATATTTCTCCAATTTTGTCATGCCTGAAATTTCTTTTTCCTTAAAGTTGAGGGCAGCTGCCTGGCATTGAGGATGGATTGTTAATCTTGAAATTAAAAACAAAACAAAACATGAATTCAAATTTTCTATGATACAATTATTGGTCCCATAAAACCAGTTCCTTAACCTCTGAGTTATTTTCCCTGTCTAAAAAATGAAAATATTCATAACATCTACAACATAGGATTGATTTAAGATTTAAAATGAAGTAGTCATCATTAAACACTTTGTAAACTTAAAAATGCTATGTAAAGATTAGTTACTATTATGATTATCATGAATATTATTATGTAAATAATATTCATTATTATTAAAACAGGATAGAATATAGAATTTATTAGTCAATTATAACTAAAATGTGCATAATTAGTTCTTAAAATAGATGGCAGAAGAGAAGATGAAGAAGCATGGTATGTGATGAAGAGGTAGTGAGGCACAATAGAGTATGCATTGATATTAGTTCTTGATTCTTGGTTCAAGTCCTAACCTTCCTTTTTATTGTCTCTGTGACCATAGACTTCAGTTTTCTTATCTTTATAATAAAAGAAATTTAAGTAGATGGTCTTTGCAGTCCCTCACAGCTCTATATCTATGATTCCATCATTGGTTAAAAAAAAAAAAGGTATGGACAATAATACTATCTTTTTTTAGTCTCCTGTATAAATAATGTCAAACATAATTGCATACATTTGGAGTCATTATTTCTTCCTCAACTTTCACAATGTCTTCTAATTTCTCTGCTTACCCAAGTCTTTTGCAAGTTTTTTTGAGATAAAGATCAAATCCCACTTTCTCCATGAATTAATTTTTCATGAACACCAGTCCAAATAGATCTTGGGAGTTGATTCAGAAGGCATTTAATCAAAATTATTCATGAAAGGAATTCTTATCATAATATATCTAACATGTGGTCATTGAGTTTCTTCTTGGAGTCACTACATCTCAAAAGTACCCTTCCACTTTTCGAAGTTGTCTACATGTTGCTTTTTCAAGTTCTACCTGTTGTGACTGGTTCTGTTATCTGGGATCAAATGGTCCAAGTCTATCTTATCCTCCAAATGACATCCTTTTAAATAATAAAAGACATTTATCACATCCATCCTTTATACTTTTTGATAGACAAACAAATAACCCCACTTCCTTCTGTTGATCCCCATGTGACACTGAAACAAGGAAGGGAGGAAAGGGATTAAACATTAAGTAACTGCTATATGTTAGGCATTCTGTTAACTACTTTACAAATATTTATTTCATTTGATCTTCCCAACAACCCTAGGAGGGAAGTGTTATCTTGATCTCCATTTTACAGTTGAAGAAATTGAGGCAGACAGTATTTAAGTGATTTGCCTAAAGTCATATAGCCAGTAAGTAACTGAGGCCAGATTTAATTCCTGGCTTCAGGCCCAGCATCTGTCCATTCTGCCACTCAGCTCCTTTGGATGCTTTCTAGATATTAAATATCTTCTTTAATGTGTGGCTTCAAGAAGTGAATAAAGTATTTTTACTGTAGGCATTCAATCCTTTGCATATGCCATTTGTTTTAGTTCTTAGTCAAACACAGTTCTATTCTGGAAGTTCTTTTATATATGAAAGTATTTCCCTCATTATTTCAGATGTATTGCCAGCATGAATCAAAAGTAAAAAATTATATTCTAATTTTGCCTCTGACACCTGTTATTTTTGTGACTGAGTCAATTACTCAGTTTTTTATGGTCTCAGTTTCCCCATGTATAAATATAATATGATACTTTGGAAAGTGTGGTGAATTCCAAGTCAGTATACTTGGGGTCAAATTTCAACTTCACTCCCTGTATGACCTTAGGAAAGTCAGCTAAATTCTCTAAGCCTCAGGCCCCAAACTATAAAATAAGTAGTAAGAGATTTAGACTAGATGGTCTCTGAAGTCCCTTCCAGATTTAAATCTATTTTAATGCCAATATTTTATCCAACTTTTATATACTCATAGAGCTAGATACAGTGCAGTAATCAAAAGATCTATGTAACTTGAATTCATTTAACACAATGAAAGAGTTTATGTATGTCTAACTTTGTGTCAAGGCTTGTCCTAAACATAGAGGAAAATTTCAAGAATTATAAGATATGATACTTTACTATTCATAAGTATATGATTGCTTTTTGGTTTCAAGGAGAATCAGGGAAGGCTAGAGAGCATACTTTCATTTGCAAAATAAAACAATAAAATACATTGTATATATATATATATGTATATATATATATATATATACATATATATATATTTATGAAAATGCCAAGCAAATGACAAAAGTCACAACTGCTGTAACAGTCAACAAGGACAGAATTGGTTAGGACAAAGCAGTATGCAAAGGGTAATACTAAATTTAACATTAAAAACCTGGCATCTGAAATATCACCTGTAATAAATTTGGCCGGTTACTTCTCCCCAGAACTCAGTTTCCTCATTTGTAAAATGAAAGTATTGGAATAGAGATTTATAAATAAATTTAGTATCTAAATATATGAACTAATGAACCAGAATATGGTTTGAACTTGATCTTATAGAGTGTAGGTATGAAGATTCTTAATTATTTTATCTACTTAGACTCATCAAATATTTGGATATTTTTAGATATGATCTGCTTCAATGATGTATGATGAGACTACTAATTTTTTTGGGGGGAGGAGAAGGATAAGGTAAAAGGAAGGAGGAGCTTTAAAACCAATTCATGAAGTGCAAACAAGCCTATCTATATGCCTTGACTTCCTTAAACATAAAAATGAAAGGAAATATTCAACATGTCCAGTAGAACTCAAACACAGCAGAAGGCAAATTTAAAAAGAATAGTCTGAACCTGGTATTGTTTCCTTTTTAGAATTGCATTAGTCACAAAAGCAAACCTTTAACAGATGTGTTCAATATTTTGTCCACTTAAATATGCACCTGTGTATTGAACTGAAAGGCAGCTGATGCCACAATGAATTCATCGTATCTCCCAAACTGCTTTTGACACATTGGACATAAATTAGTCACATAACAGACATTATTGCTAAACTATTTGAGCATAAAATAAAGTTCACTTAATTTTGCTGAATGAGCTGGTCAGAGAGAAGTCCTCCAACTGTCCTCAATTTGCTATTAAGCATAAGCAGAAAAATACTTATGATGCAAAACCATTTGTTGATTATTTGGAGTCAGCATTTAGTCAGTCCAGGCAGTTTCAAATTTGGCGATTATTTTGGGTCACACGGATTCTGCTAATTTATGCAAAACTCAGGACACATTATAGTAATGTAGATAAATAGTTCTCATTACCCACCTCGTATCTCTTATTCTTCCCTACTCATATGATCAGAACCTGGGATTCTTATCCACTCTTACTTATGTCATTTCAACAGGCTAGTAATTGGTGTCTTAATTTTGAGTCTTTCCACATAATGTATTACTCGGTGTCTTAATACACTGAAAAGCTAACTACATAATTTATCTAAAGCAAAGAATTCACTCTGTCTTTTTCCTATTCAATAATCTTCAGGGTCTCCCTATTGCCTCCAGGATTATATACAAGTTCCTCAGTTTGGCTGTTAAAATCTTCTATAATTTGTTATTAGATTACCTTTGATTATCTGTTTTGTATTTCCTGGAATAAAGGGCATACTCAATAAATGCCTTTTCATTAATTCATTCATTCATGTATAATGTTTCTAGCCAAAGTAACCTACTTGGCACTACATTTTCAACCTTAAGGTTATTTATAGGCTACCCCACATGACCAGAATGCTTTACCTTTTTATCTCTACTTAGAGACTTTAGTTGTCTTCGAGGTTTAACTTAAATGCCATCTTCTTTGTAAAGTTTTTCCTAATCCCCTAGTTATTTGTCCTCTGTCTCCACCTGATACTACTTTGCTTATTCATATGTTCTTTTACTCACAGTTGAACATAAGCTCCTTGGGACCAGAGGCTGACTTATCTTTGCATCTTTAGCACTGAGCAGTGTGCATTATAATCATTCAATAGACATTAGGTAAACTCTTGGTAAATTAAATGGCATTTTTTACAATCAGATATTTCTGCCATTCTTCACATTTCATACTGTTTAATTTTTTTAAATTATTATTTATTTTAACCTGAGTATGATGCAGAGGAAATAACATGACTTGGAATTTCAAGACTTAGGATTCAATTTCATTATAATTTCTCCTCATGTTAACATCTTGGGTATTTTATTTCACTTCCTTGAGCCTCAATTTTCTGATTTTTAACCTCTTTGTCCTGTTGATTTATTTTCCTTAGAGTAGGGCATATAATAAAAGTACTTTCACCCACATATAGCTCTTGTGAATAGCAAGTAAGATAATGTATGTGAAAGCACTTTGTTATACTAACACATTCATATTATTTGTTGTTTAGTCATTTTGTATGTATCCAGCTTCAGTTACCCCTTTTGAGGTTTTCTAACTCCTTCCCTTTAAAGAAGAAGAAATTGACATCCAGTTATATTAAGTGATTTGTCTAAGGTCACATAGGTAGTATCTATTAGAGGCAGGGTTAGCTAATAAAATCAAATGTATGCGTTCAAAAATGATCTCTTTTTCTTATTCATAACAAGGTATGAGTATCTTTTGCAGTTTTTTCATGTTTTAAAAAACAAACAAGATTTTGTACCAGAATTTGGAAGTTGAAAATTGGAATAGACAGGGAAACCACTGAACCTTTCACATGAGTTTTGTAAGATTTTCTCTTTAAGATAACTCAGATGAAATTTTTGAAAATCAAAATATTTGGGTATGAACTTTTTGAAAATCAAAACATTTGTGTTCTCTAGGAAACCCTAAGCTCATGAATTCTGATTAATCCTTCACTCTTTCTACCCTTTATTTACAACTATAGAGTACAGCCAGAAGAAAATCATGTATATTTTGATGGAAGTAATTCTGCACATAGGGTTCCACAAATTGATTTGCTATGAGTATTTGTAGTCCCAGCAAGCATACAATGGAACAGAGTACATTTTGACAGCAAAACCCACAGCCAAATGTGTGCTGACAGGGTATGCTATCCTTTCCAGCCCAGACAAAGGACATTAATGCCACCTTGACAGTGACCAGTTCAAATAATGAATAAATTAAAAATCTCTCTTCATTCTATAACCAATCCATTTCCCATCTGAAAATGAGAACAGCAAAATCCCAATAAACCAAATTAACAAAAATCAAGAAAGGGCCATACTTTGTGCTTAACCTTAGCTGACACCCATTAGAGGGTCATTCCCTCAAGATCAATAATACTTATGCATAACTATGGACACCACAAGTCAATGGCTAATAATAAAAGAAGGAAAATCAATAAACATGAGAGGAATGGAGATAGAAGGAAGAATTAAGTATTCAGGAAAACAGAAAAAAAAAAAAAAAAAACCTCTGGTGAAACCATGGGTTTTCCCAAAACATGAAATATAGACATCATTAAAAACAAAAGGAAAAAAATGTTGCTTCCAAATGTCTAAAAAAAAAAAGATTATTCCCACCCCCACCTTCCTTCCTCTAAGCCAGTCCTTCAGCAGGACTAGCTTTAACTTCACCTGCTTTACCAGGAAGAAAGTAGCATTTTTAAATAATTAGAGGCAGACAAAGATGAATATTGTTGGAAAGATGATGGGTTCTTTCTCATTGATGGTCTATAAACAATTATTTTTTTCTGGGAATATATTGAAGAAAGACTGTTTCCTTCAAATTCTGTCTTCTATTTTCCTGAAATGACTGGTAACCATATTTTGATTATTCATAAATGTTCCTCAGAGACATCTGGTACCCAGACTTGAGAGCAATACTCTAAATATGGTCACCTTCTTAGCATATAATTAATAATTTCTGTTTTCTTTCCTTCTTTCCTTCCTTCCTTTTTTCCCCTTTTTTCCTTCCCTTCTTCTTTTCTTCCCTCCCTCTCTTCCTTCATCCTTCCTTCATTTTTTCCTTCTTTTCTTCCCTTATTTTTTTCCTCCCTCCCTTCCTCTTTCCTTCCTTCCATAAGCATTTATCAAGAGTCCATTATGTGCCAGACATTGTACTGCTAGGGATTCAAAAGAGGGGATAGACTGAACAATAGCCTGTGCTGTCAATGTGCTTAAATTCTTTTCAAGGAAAGAGATAAATAAATGCAAAATATAGAAAAGGCAAAACAAAATAATTTTCAAGGAGGACAACAATAAAAATGATAGCATAGGTCCTATAAAAGGCATAGCTGAGCCCTTGGGATCAGCCAGAGTCAGGATAAGTACAAGTCCTTGGTCTTTAGGGAGAGAAGTGAAGGAGATGGACAAAACTGTTAGGACTTTTGCCAAGGATCCCTCCTTGATTCTAGAGTCCAGAATCTCCACACTTTTCTCCTCCTCATCCTGAGTCTAAGTGAAGTTCTCTTGCCTCTCTCACTCCACCCCCTAATCCTTACCTACAATTCTCTTAACCCTAAACATTGATCCAGCAATAATTGAGAGAAGAGCAATTCCAAATATATGCTAATAGAGTCGTTGGCCAATAGATAATTAGCCTTAAATACTGTGTTATTTTATTCAAGTGCACCTATTCAGAGTTTCAGTCCTTTATAATTTCTAACAATGAATCAAAAAAATAAATAATTTGCTTTTCCCCCCCTTAAGAAACTACTTATGCCCTGGTTGCCTCAGATTCCTCTTGACACGAGCTTTTGTCAAAAGAGATCTTTCCAATGTTATACAATTATGATGATAATATAGACATAATTATAAGACCTTTTGTTTGTCTCTGTTACATTTCATGTTGTTGGTGTGAGCCTATCATTCCAGCCTATCAAGACATAAAACACTTTATGTGCCTTGGAAACAGATAGCTATGTTCCTAATAATGTGATTTTATCCCTTTAGGGGGAAATCATCCTTTTGGATCTCAGCCAAGGTTCACCTTCTGCTATGATGCAGGTTTGATTGCCATTTGTTATTTTTATTTGCATTTGTTGATCCATTAAAATATATCACCCACAATTTAACTTAGGTACCATCTGGTAGAAAAGTTTTGGGAGATGTTATGAGACTGTCTGATAATAAAAATAGCCCCAAGCTTCATATTATCAATGTATCTGTAATCCCCGAACAGATATGTATAAATTAGTTATTTGTGATGAGCTTGAACTGTTTTTTTGTGTTAAAATATTAAAGTCAATGATGTACAATATCAATTATTGATGGAAACATATTCACATATTAAATTCCCTGCAAATTCTTGGGTATTTACCTGTTTAATATGAAGAAATCATTTTATTTCATGTATAATTGTATTTAAGATAATCATATAAATCTGCTTGTTTATGATTATGATAAGCAAAGATAATATTCTTATATATACTTCCAACTGGTTAATTCTGGCATTGCCCATAGACTTTCCATTACTAAGATGACAGAGCTCTAAGAAATCTGAAGAAGGAAGTCTACCTGTGCCTTCTTTCCCAAAAGAGAATTATCCCTACAAGAAAGTTGCCTTCTCTTTTCATAGGAGGAGGAGAAAGTTCCACTTCATATCTAGAGTAATACAATACTAAAAATCCATCTACAAAGCTAAAACAAACTGAAAATTTCCTATGTAATAGCAATACATCTTATTACATATGCATTAGTTGATACATCTTAAACTTCAATACTCAGCTGTACATAAAATGTCACTAAGACTTTTATTCATATTTCCCTATGGAAGTATACTACTATTATGTGGTAGATAGTTAATAAATTTTTACTGAATCAAATTAAGCTGAACCAAATGGACTAGAACAGGAAACATAAGGAGAAATGAGGATTGAAATGATTAGATAATATAGCATGCTCTGCAAAAGGGATAGTATAATAGGAGACCTGAAGGAGTATGAGAGCATCCAGCTCATAACTCAATCCAAGGAACATTAATTAAGTACCTCCTCTATTCAAAGCTGTGGGTAAGCAGAAAACATACAAAAAGAAAGGTGTTCCTGCCATTTAGGTCTTAGGATAGGTCAAGTCTGTCAGGGTTCTTTCAATGATACTATAACATTTTCAGTCCCAAGAGCTTTAAATAACCTCTTCTATCACTTGATTATTCTCTATTCCCTATGAGAGGTCATATAAAACTTAAAGATCTTTTAATCAAATGTGTAATGATTGCTAGGGGTCCCATTATCTTTTCTGTTTTTGGTGGCTGAAGAAGAAACAATAATGGATCTTCTACTATCTCCTTAAAATTGTTGTTAGGCATTTCTTAGCCTGTCATTCTAAGCTTGCGTGATCATAATGCTTAATTGGCTTGCTGTCCTTTCTTCTTCTTTACTTTCCTCTTATCTTGTGTCCTCTCCTGACTTCTCTCCTTTCTTGTCCTGCTTTCTCCTTTTCTCTTCCCTTTTTTATTTCATATACTCACAGACACACATATTTTTATAAACATCTATTAAGAATATGTTTTAAAATAATATAATATAGAAACAGATTTTATTCCAGGGCAATACAGAGAGACACTCACTTTACCAAGAATCATTTATGTCCGTGTTCAAATTAAATCTTTGTAGAATGACGATTATAGACAAACATAAATTTTGATCTTTTCTGAAGGCAAATAAAATGCAAACATGTAAATACAAATAATATATTTGATTTAACATAAGGATTTGAGTGGTATGTCACTATGATTAAAGTAAGATGACTAAACCTAATTTTGAGTTAGCTATCAGATAAATAATTCTATATAAATAGATATATTGTATAGATTTACAAATGGACATACAATGACAAATTACAGACTAATATAAAATCCCCAAGACCTGGTAAAGAATTTGAAGGCTGAGTTTTGTTTTTTAATCTCTTTGAGCCTCAATTTCTTCATCTTAAAACAGTGATAACAAGAACACCTAACATCCAGAATGGATTATAAGATGAACTGATTGTAAAGAGACTTGAGTTCAAGTCCTAAATTTGAAACTTTCGAGCTAAGTAAACATAAACAAACATAGGAAAAGGGGAAATAACATATTTTTACCAAAAAAAAATTGTAACAGGTCTTTTTGTGTTGACTTAAGAATTATAAATCAAATGGATATCTATAAATTGGAGAATGACTGAACAAGTTGTGGTATATGATATATGTATATACTTAATCATAGCAAGCTCTTAGTAAATGCTTGAAAATTGCTTTATTGAGGACCACCTTTAATAGTGCTGATCTATATCTGACCACTGTATTTAGATGTTTTTGAAGGGGACAGTGAGGCAGGTGACCCTCCACAGCCCTCCCTCACATAAATACAATTCCTTGCATGTCATGGCATAACCTCCCTGAAGTCATGGTCCTCTTCAAAAATTAAGGACAAAAAACAACCTCTTACCAAAGTGAACATTTATATGTAGAATCTCAAGGGGAAAAGCATCTCAGTCAGAGGTTTCAGATTCTAATTGGAGAGAATAACCCAAGACCATCCCTTCTGACAATGTCTAAATATCAGGACAGATCCTAAAAAAAGAGAGAATTCATTGTGCTCTACCACAACAGAAGTAAACCTGAGTTCTTTAAAGCTGTGCCACCCATGGTATGTAAGCGCCAACTATCATAGGATTTTGCAGAGGATGCCAGTGACTGCTTATGGCCTGTATTCTAAAGAGCAATCACAGCACACATCAAGTAATGAATTCTTTTGTCACTACAACCTAAGAAAAAAATTAAAATTTCAAAATGACCTTTAGTTCTGTGTTGCTCCTGACCTTTCTTGCCAACCCAAGGAAAAAAAGAAAACCTCAAAATGACCTTTAGTTCTGTATTGTCCTTGAGAACAGAAGACAATAGGAACTGAGAAGTTAAGAATTATACTTTTTGGAGACTTTTTTTTACAATATCAGTTTAGTTATTGATATGCTAAATTTAATATATATGTCCAATAATCAGTGAATAGATGTACTATTGTAGGAATGAAATCTTGTAGATCTTGACATTATTAGCATAAAGTAGACCAGGAAATGCAATTGCAACTAAACGGAAGGATGGTTCACAGCTTCACCATGGAGTGGCAATTAACAAAGCTGGTAGAATTGGTTTCATCAGATGTGCAAACAAAAGTTTATATATATATATATATATATATATATATATATATATACATATATATGGCTATCTTGTATTTAAGAGCTTATGATAAATATTTACAAAAAGTTTAAGAAAATGTTAACATATTTGCATATTTTGCAAAGTATGAAGAGGTAGATTAATTAATTAGATAAGGCCCTCCACATTCAGTCAATAAATACTTGATATCTTCAATGCAAAGGTGGATACAAGGAAAACAGAGTTTAGGAATAAAGAATGCATGTGGTCAAAGTCCTTTAGACTACATGGAAGGCTCAGGCCTACATACCATGAATACCTTCTTTTAGAGGAAAAAAAAACAAAACACAATATGTTGGACTATATACATAGTGGGTAACAAATCAGACCCAAACCAATGACACTGATTCTGATATACAGAAAAAGACTTGTTACTATTAGGGATCATCCTTGAATTGGTGAACACAATGGAGCCAAGATGGCACAGTAAAGACAGAAAGTTTCTTGAATCTCCCAGTTTCTATCAAAAACCCCATGAAACAAAACCTCTGAACAGATTCTGATGGAAGGAAACCACATCTAGCTCACAGGATTGAAAAAATTTCAAGAAAGTTTAGTTTTCAAAAAGCTTGTTCAACTCAGCTCAGATGGAATCTGGGAAAATTAGTGAGAGGATCTTAATCACAGCAGATCAATAATTGAGACCCTTGAGCCTGGCTCAGTAAAGAAGCAGATCACTGGGGCAGTCCCCAGTCCAGCTCAGAAGGTAAATTCTTGAAAACTAGGTTTTTCCTGGAAAAAGCAGGCAAACACAAGGAGCTCAAAGTTAAGGCTCAGAGCTGTACAGAAAGCTTGGAACAGTGACCACTTTATCCTAGGAGTGGAACTAATCTATAAAAGTGAAAAAAAATACCAAAAGAAAAGGGAAAAAAAGTAAGCAAGAAATAAGAAAATAGTTTTGACCACAGAAAGCTACTGTATAGACAGAGAAGATCAAAACACCAATTCAGTTGAACACCAAAATATCCACAGAAGAAATCTCAAAGAGTAATATGAATTGGTTTCAAACCCAAAGAGGCTTCTTGGAAGTGCTCATAAAAGAAAGGCAAATAAGAGTAGTAGAAGAAAAATGAGAAAAGAAATGAGAGGTATGCAAGAGAAAGTCAAAATCTTGGAAAAGAAGGCAATTCCTTAAAAAATACAATTAGCCAAATGCAAAAATTATCCACTGAAGAAAACAACACCTTCAAAAGTAAAAATAACCAACTGGAAAAAAATAGATACTAAAAGCTAATTGACGAAAATCACTTTAAAAACTAGAATGGGGCAAATGAAAGCTAATGAATATGAGGTATCAAGAATCAGTTGAACAGACTAAAAAGAATTTAAAAAATGGAAGAAAATGTAAAATACCTCATTGAAAAAACAGCAAAAAAATGAAAAAAAAAGATACAGAAGAGACAATTGAAAAGTTATTGGTCTACCTGAAGGCTATGATAAAAAAAAAAGAGCCTGGATAGCATTATTCAAGAGATCATCAAGGAAAATTGCCTTGGTTTTCTAGAAACAGAGGTTGAACTAATCATTGAAAGAATCCACCTATAATCTTCAGAAAGAGGTCCCACAAGGCAAATCCCAAGGAACAGTGTTGCAAAATTCCAGAACTATAATCTCAAGGAAAAAATACTTCAAGCTGTCAGAAAAAAAAAGCTATTCAAATATCAAGGAACAGTCAGAATTACCCAGGATCTGGCAACATCTACATTAAAGTATTAAAGGGCTTGGAATATCATATTCCAGAAAGCAATGGTCCTGGAATTACAACCAAGAATTAACTACCTGGTAAGACTGAACTTCAGGGGAGAAGATGGATCTTCAATGAAGTAAGAGACTTCCAATCATTTCTATTGAATATTGAAAACAGAACTGAACAGAAAAATCAATGTTCAAACACAGGAGTCAAGAAAATCATAGAAAGATGAACAGGAGAATATATATACATATAAAGGTTAAACTGTTTACATCCTTAGATGGGAAAAGAAAACCTGTAATTCTTGAGAACTGTACCTGTTATTGGGGCAATTAGAAGGGGGTGTCACATGGACTAAGGATGTGTATATAAATGAACTCTGATGTAATGACATCAAAGAAAAAGACATTCAGGGGAGGAAAAAAAGACTGTACTGGGAGAAGAGGAAAGGGACAAATAATGGGACAAATTAAATCACATAAAGAGACTCAAAAAGACCTACTACAATAGAGGGAAAAAGGAAAGAGGGCTGAGTATTGTCTGAAGCTTGATTTCATCAATTTGGCTGAAAGAGGAAATAATTTAATCATTCACTTGGATATAGAAATTTATCTTACCAATAATGAAATAGTAGTACAAAAAAAGGAAAGAAAAGAAGAAGCTGGATAGAAAGGAAGGTGGAAAAATTAGGAGAAATGGGTAAGAAAAGAGAGAGTAGATATAGAAGATAAGGCAGATAGTAGGTGGGGTGGGTTAAAAAAAAACAAAACAGTACTAAGGAGAGACATGTTGGAAAGGGAACAAAATTATATACAAGGAAGAAAATAGGATGGAGGGAAATACAGAGATGTTAATTATAACTGTGAATTTGAATGGGATGAACTCTCCCATAAAATAAAAGTGAATAGCAGTGGATTAGAAAACAGAATTCTACAATAGGTTGTTTACAAGAAACACATCTAACACAAAGAAATACATACAGAATAAATGGAAAAGGCTGCAGCAGAATTTATATGTTTCAGTCAAAGCAAACAAAACAAAACAAAACAAAACAAAAAAAAAACAGTGGTTTTGATTCTGATCTCAGATAAAGTAAAAGTAAAAATAGATCTAATTAAGAGAGATAAGGAAGGAAAGTATATTATGATAAAAGGTACCACAAAAATGATATAGTAGTAGTCATGCTAAATATATATGCATCAAGTGGTAGTGCATCTAACTGCCTAGAGAAGATATCAAGGAAGTTATGGGAAGTAATACAACAAAACTATATTATTGAGGGACCTCAGTCTTCCCCACCCAGAATCCGAAAAATCTAACCACCAATAAACAAGTAAGAAACTAGAGAGGTTAATAGGATCCTAAAAAACCTAGATGTGATAGTCTTCTGGAGAAAATTGAATAGGGACAGAAAGGAATATACCTTTTCCTCAGCAATACATGGCAACTACACAACAATTGACCATGTATTAGGGCAGAGAAATCTTACAATCAAATATAGAAAAACAGAAATGCTTACTTTTCAGACCACAATGAAATAAAAATTATATTCAATAAGGGGCCAGGGAAAGATAGACTAGAAATCAATTAGAAATTAAATAATCTAATTCTAATAATGAGTGGGTCAAACAACAAATTACAGAAATAACTCATAATTTCATACAAGAGAATGATAATAATAAGACAATATACTAAAACCCATGGGATGCAGCTTAAGTGAAATATTAAATTTCTAAATAGTTGCATGAATAAAATAGAGAAAGAAGAGATAAATGAATTGGACATGCAACTTAAAAAAATAGGGGAAAAAAAACAAATTAAAAACTCCCAATTAAATACCAAATTAGAAATTCTAAAACTCAAAGAAGACACTAATCAAATTTTAACTAAAGAAATGATAAAACTAAGAGTTGGTTTTATGAGGAAAAAAACAGATAAATATTTGATTAACTTAATAGAAAAGGGAAAAAAACAAACAAACAAAAAAAATCAAAATTACCAGCATCAAAAATGAAAATGGTGAACTTACTACCAATGAAGAAGAAACTAAAACAAAAATTGGGAATTATTTAGCAAAATTTTATGGCATAAATCTGACAATCTAATCAAAATGGATGAATATTTATAAATATATAAATTGCACAGATTAACAGAAGAGGAAATAAATTAAATAGTGCATTTTAGAAAAAGAAATTAAACAAACCAAAAATTAATTCCCCTAAGAAAAAATTTCTAGGGACATATGGATTTACAAGTGTATTCTACCAAACATTTAAATAATAATTAATTCCAAGTACTGCCAAATTCCTTCTGTGACACAAATATGGTACTCTTCCTAAACCAGGAAGAGCCAAAATAGAGAAAGAAAGTTCCAGACCAATCTCCCTAATGAATATTGATGAAAAAATTTTAAATATTAGCAAAAATACAGCAACTTATCAGCAGGATAATTCACTATGATCAAGTAGGATTTATACCGTGAAAGGATGTCCTTTATCACACTATTTTTCAATATTGAATTATAAATGTTGGCTTTAGGAATAACCAAAAAAAAAAGAAAAGGGATTAGAAGAAGCAAGCAGGAGAAAAAATCAGTCTTTGTAGATGAGATGATGATATAATTAGAGAATTCTGAAAAATCCTACAAAAACCTACTTGAAACAATGAATTGTTTTAGCAAATTTGCAGAATATAAAACAAATCCACACAAACCATCAGCATTTTTCCATATTACTGAAAAAGACCAACAGCAAAGATAGAAAGAGAAATTACATTTAAAATAACCATAGACAAAATAAAACTTTTGGGTGAACTCCTAACAAGACAAATCTAGGAATTATGTGAACACAAACAATTGGAAAAAACATGAATTGCTCAAGGGTAGTCCAAGCATTTATAATAAAAATGAAAATTCTGCCTAAATTGGTATACTTTTTAATGCTATACTAATCAAACTGCCAAAATTTATTTTATAGAGCTAGAAAAAAAGATAACACTGTTAATTTGAAAGAACAAAGGGTCAAAAACATCAAGGGAATCAATGAAAAACAAAAAAAGGATGGTGGCTTAGCAGTACCAAGCCTAAAACTATTTTATAAAGGAGCAGTCATCAAAACCACTTGGTAGTGGCTAAGAAATAGAGTGGTATATGAGTGGAATAGATTAGATACACATGATACAATGGTATCCAGTTTCTTGGATCAGAGCTCATTATGTCATAAGAATTGCTGGGAAAACTGGAAAATATATCAGAAACTCATCATGGACCCACATTTTACACCCCATTCCAAAATAAGATCAAAATGAGTACATGATTTGGGCAGAAAGGGTGATATTATGTGCATTTTAAGAGAACAAGGAATAATTTACCTATCAGATTTTTTGAGAAGGGAAGAATTTATGATCAAAGAAGAACTAGAGAATGAAATGCAAAATGGACAACTTTGATTAAATTAAATTAAAAGGTTTTTGTACAAACAAAACAAACCTAAACAAGATTAAAAGGGAAGTACTAAACTAGCAAAAAAAAATTATAGCCAGTATTTCTGACAAAGGTTTTATTACTAAAATATACAAAAAAATGGTGTCAATTAATAAGAATATATCATTCCCCAACTGATAAATGGTCAAAAGATATGAATGGACAATTTTCAGATAACAAAATTAAGGCCATCTATATTCATATGAAATAATGCTCTAAATCACTATTGATCAGAAAAATGCAATTAAAGCAATTCTTAGGTAATATCTCACACCTCTCAGAGTTTCTAAGATGACAAAAAAGATAATGATAAATATTGGAAGTGATATGAGAAAACTGAGAAACTAATACATTGTTGGTGGAGTTCTGAACTGATCCAAACATTTTGGAGAACAATTTGATACTATGACCAAAATATTATATCCCAAAGAGATCATATAAAAGGAAAAAAGGATGCACATGTGCAAAAATGTTCACAACATATCTTTTTGTGGTAACAAAGAATTGGAAAACAAATAGATGTCCATCAATTGGGGAAATAGTTGAATAAGTTGTAGTATATGAAGGTAATGGCATAGTATTGTTCTACCAAAAAAAAAAATGATGAACAAGCTGATTTTAGAAAAAACTGAAAAGATTTGTGAGCTAAACAAGCAGAACCAGGAATATGTTGTGCACAGTAATAAGATTGTGTGATAATGAACTATGAAATCAGTGGTTCAATGATCCATGACAATCCCAAAAAAACTTTGGATGGCAAGTGCCATCTGTATCCTGAAAAATAACTGTGGAAATTGAATGTAAATCAACACATGCTATGTTCACTTCTTCTTTTTTTTTTCTCTCCCATGGTTTTTTCCTCTTGTCCTGACTTTATATCCCAACATGATTCATAAAGCATGTGTATTAAAAATAACTTAAATTTTTTAAAAGAATCATTCTCTGTTCAACTTGAGTGAACTAGATCACTTATTTCTAAAGTCAACGATCAATATAATGTAAATATTTAAATAAAAATATTAATCTGGAAGAAAATATTGCTTTATTTGTATATTACACACACACACACACACACACATACACATATACACACAGACACACACAGAGACATGCACTCACACACCAGTGTGTAGTGAATAATTATGTGAATGACTATCTGAATCATAGTACACAGCTTGACATAAGACTGGCTCCTATTCCTTTCACAGAAAACCTAGAGAAGTATTGAATATTGGACAATGATAAAGAGAGACACATATACATGTACATCTATACATATATTGAATTTTACAGGAAGTTTTATTTGCATATACAGATGTTTTATGTGTGTACTTATAAATTCCTATAAATGCATATTTATATGTCTATCTTATGCATGCATGTGCATTTGAGTATGTATAGATAAATAGACAATTCTCTTGGATTGTATACATGTCTGCATAAAAGTCACACCGTGGAAAGAAAAATGATAATGTCAGTTTGTAATCTCAATAAAAAAAATCTTGGAAAGAAATATTAATAGAAATGACAATTCTTTGGCTTTCTACTTTCTTTTGCCAGTCCATGTTTAATTTGCTATAATAAACAGTCAGTTTACATCTGGACATGAAATGGGAAATGCCACCTGATTTTGAATCATTTCACCCTGGGGCATGGCCATCATTCAACATCACCATTATCTACATTATCTAAATTGCCTGAACATGTTTATGCACAGTTAATGGATTGTATTGTAAAGAGTAATGTTTGGTCTAGACATAAATCTGGTTGTAGACCTTCCCTTTTGATGATGAATGTGTTAATAGCCTTTACACATGAATTCTTTTTACAGCTATGTAGAGTAAAATTGGCAAGAGATACTGCTAGCAAAAACAAAATGATTTTAAAAGGTCTGATTTAGACAGAGGATTTTCATTAAAATAAGTTAAACAGTTGTTCCCTTTCTCAGGCTATTTACTATTTGGATAATGAGGATGAATGCTTTATCCTAGAGGATCCTTAGAAATATTCTAATTAAGCAAACTATTTTCTTCATATACAAGAAGAAAACATTTAGTTTTTTAGTTTTGCTTTTTTCTTTGCTGGGTTGTGACTTGTCAGAAAATCAGTTTCTGGTTTTCCCTGCCTGCAATACTCACCTTGCTTCTATCAGAATTCTAATGAATGCTTAAATACATATCAAATCCTGTCTCCTACATGAAGCCAACTTAAAAGGCAAAGACTTCACACTCACTTGAACTTCCTTCATACTTATTGTCAAAGTTTTGCATTTGACACTGTGTTATCCATACTCTTCATGGATATTATTAGGGTAGAGACCATATCATATTCAGATCTTGTATCTCCAACATCTAGCACAGTGTTGCCTCTAATAAATGTTACTAAAAAAAAATGTCAAGCAAATCCCTTGCTTCAAATAGACTACAAATTCAATGATTGTAGGAATCATTTTTATTTAAATTTTATATCTTCCTGGCACTTGTCATAATCTAGAGATATGATATCTTTGATACCATTCATAACATTTGAAGATGGTATTGGTATTATGTTTGTAAGAAAGTAGTTGCTGAGTAGAGTGAAAGAAGAGACAGTAATTTGATCTGAGCTATTAAATGTATACATAGGATAGGAATATCAACAAGAGAAAGGGGAACAGAAACATTTTTGCACATGTGGATTCTTAAGATCTCTTTGGGATATAAGCCCAGTAGAAACACTTCTGGGTTAAAGGGTATGCACAGGCTGATAACTCTTTAGGCATAGTTCCAAACTGCTCTTCAGAATGGTTGGATCCATTGGCAATTTCACCAACAATGTATTAGTGATCCAGTTTTCCCACATCCCCTCCAACATTTGTAATTATCTTTTCCTCTCATCTTACCTAGTCTGCGAGGTGTATAGTGATACCTCAGACTTCTCTTAATTTGCAATTCTCTGATCAATAATGATTTAGAGCATCTTTTCATATGACTAGAAATTCCTTCATATGAAAATTGTCTGTTCATATCCTTTGACCATTTCTCAATTAGAAAATAGCTTGAATTATTATAAATTTGAGTCAATTCTCTACATATTTTAGAAATGAAGCCTTAATCAGATCCTTTGAATTTAAAAATGCTTTCCCAGTTTATTGCTTCCCTTCTAATCTTGTCTGCTTATTTTTTTCACACAAAACCTTTTTAACATAATATAATCAAAAGTATCTATTTGGTGATCAATAATGATTTCCAGTTTTTTGTTTGTTTAAAAATTCCTTCCTCCTCCACACATCTGAGAAGTAAATTATCTTATGTTCTTCGAATTTTCTTATAATATCATTCTTTATGTCTAAATCATGAACGCATTTCAACCTTATTTTGGTATAGGCTGTTAGGTGTTCGTCAATACCTAGTTTCTGCCATACTCGTTTCCAATTTTCCCAGCAGTTTTTGTCAAATAATAAGTTCTTATCCCAAAAGCTTTGGGGATGTTAAACACTAAATTGCTATAGTCATTGGCTATTTTATCTTGTGAAAATAACCTATTCCACTGATCTGCTATTCTATTTCTTAGCCAGTACCAAATGGTTTTGATGACAGATGCTTTATAATATAGTTTTAGATCTGGCATAACAAGGCCACCTTCATTTGCATTTTTTTTAATTCCCTAGAAATTCTTGACTTTTTGTTCTTCCAGATGAACTTTGTTATTACTTTTTTCCAGATCTGTAAAATATTTTTTGGGAGTTTGATTAGTATAGCACTAATTAAATTAATTAATTTAGGTAGTAATGTCATTTTTATTATATTCACTCAGTCTACCCAAGAGAATTTGATATTTTTCCAATTGTTTACATGTGACTTTTTTGTGTAGAAAGTGTTTTGTAATTGTGTTCATATAGTTCCTGATTTTGCCTTAGGCAAACTCTCAAATATTTTATATTATTAAGTGATTTTAAATTGAATTTCTCTTTGTATCTTTTGCTGCTGGACTTTGTTGGTAATATATAAAAATGCTGATGATTTCTGTGGATTTATTTTGTATCCTGCATCTTTGCTAAAGTCGTGAATTGTATCAAGTAATTTTTAATTGATTCTCTAGGGTTCACTAAGAATGCCATCATATTGTCTTCAAAGTGATAATTTGAATCCCTCATTACCAACTCTAATTACTTTAATCTCTTTTTCTTCTCTTGTTGTCAAAATAACATTTTGAATACAATATTGAACATTAATGTTGATAGTGGGCAACCTTGTTTCACCCCTGATTTTATTGGGAATGTTCCTAGTCCCATTGCATATGATGCTTACTGATGGTTTTAAATAGATGCTACTCATCATTTTAAAGAAAAGTCCATTTATTTCTATACTCTCTAGTGTTTTAAATAGGAATGAGTGTTAGGTTTTATCAAATGTTTTTTCTGCATCTATTGAGATAATCATATGTTTTTTGTTAGTTTGGTTATTGATACAGTCAATTATGCTAATAGTATTCCCAATATTGAACCAGCCCTGCATTCCTGGTATAAATCCTGCTTGGTCGTGGTGTATTATTCTGGTTATAACTTTCTATAATCTCTTTGCTAATATTTTATTTAAGATTTTTGCATCGATATTCATTAGAGAAATTGGTCTATATTTTTTCCCCTCTGTTTTACTGTATCTGGTTTAGGTCTCAGCACTATGTCTGTGTCATAAATAGAATTTGGTAGGAATCCTTCTTTCCCTATTTTTTCAAATAGTTTATATAGTATTGGAGTTCATTGTTCTTTAAAGGTTTAGTACAATTCACATGTAAATCCATCTGATCCTGGAGATTTTGTCTGAGGGAGTTGATTAAAATCTTGTTCTATTTCTTTTTCTAAAATGGGACTGTTTAAGTAATTTATTTCCTCTTTTGCTAATCTGGGCAATCTATATTTTTATAGGTATTCCTCCATTTCACTTAAATTATCAACTTTATTGACATAAAGTTGGGCAAAATAACTTCTAATTGTTGCTCTAATTTTCTCTTCATTGGAAAATTCTCCCCTTTAATTTTTGAGACTAACAATTTGATTTTCCTTTTTCCCTATTCTAATCAAATTAACCAAGGGTTTATCTATTTTTTGTTTTTTTTTCCATAAAACCGACTTTTAGATTTATTTATTAATTCAATATTTTCTTACTTTCAGTTTTATTAATCTCCCCTTTTATTTTTAGAATTTAAAATTTTGTATTTATTTAGGGGTTTTTAATGTGTTCTTTTTCTAGTTTTTTTTTTTTTAATTTGCAAGCCCAATTTATTGATCTTCTCTTTCTCTATTTTATGCAAATAAGCATCTAGAGATATAAAATTTCCCTTTATTATCGCTTTGGCTGCATCCCACAAATTTTGGTATGTTGTCTCATTATTGTCATTTTTGGATGAAATTATTGTGACTATGATTTGCTGTTTCACCCATTCATTTTTAGGATTAAATTATTTAGTTTCTAATTAATTTTTGGTCTATTTTCTCCACACCTTTTATTGAATATAATTTTTATTATATCATGATCTGAAAAAAATGCATTTACTATTTCTGCCTTTCTTCATTTGTCATTGAGGTCTTTATGCCCAAATATATAGTCAATTTTTGCATGGTTTCATGAATGACCAAGAAAAAAGGGTACTCCTTTCTACCTCCATTCAATTTTCTCCAAAGATGTATCATACCTAACTTTTTCTAATATTCAATTTACCTCATTAACTTCTTTCTTATTTATTTTGTGGTTGGATTTATCTCATTTTGAAAGAACAAGGTTGAGATCCCCCACTATTACAGTTTTTCTGTCTATTTCTTTTTTCAGCAATCTTAACTTCTCCATTAGGAATTTAGATGTTATACCACTTAGTGCATATATATTAAGAATTGATATTACTTCATTATCTATTGTACCCTTTAATAAGATATAGTTTCCTTTTTTATCTCTTTTAATTAGATCTTTTTTTTGTTTTGTTTTGTTTTTCATCTGAGATAAGGATGCTGATCTGCTTTTTACTTATTATTATTATGGTTTTTTATTTACAAATCATATGCATGGGTAATTTTTCAACACTGACCCTTGAAAAACCTTTTCTTCCAAATTTTTCCCTCTTCCCCCCACCCCCTCCCCTAGATGTCAAACAGACAAATACATATTAAATACGATAAAATGTATGTTAAATACAATATATGTATATATATTTATACAGTTATCTTGCTGAACAAGAAAAAATCAGCTCTAGAAAGAAAGAAAAAACCTGAGAAAGAAAACAAAAATGCAAGCAAACAATAACAGAAAGAGTGAAAATGCTATATTATGGTCCACACTCATTTCCCATAGTGTATAATTTTCTCCTGGTTCTGTTCATTTCATTTAGCATCAATTTATGTAAATTTAATTCTTACTCTGAAGCCTCTCTGAAATCATCCTGTTGGTCATTTCTTACAGAACAATAATATTCCATAACATTCATATACCATAATTTATTCAGCCATTCTCTAATTGATGGACATCCATCAGTTTCCAGTTTCTAGCCACTACAAAAAGGACTGCAACATTTTTACACATTTTACCCCTGCTTTTTTGACTTCACCTGAAGCATAATAGATTCTGCTTCAGCCTTTTACCTTCACTCTGTATGTATCACACAACTTTAATGTGTTCCTTATAAACAGCATATTGTAGAATTCTGGCTTTTAATCCTGTCTGCTATCCACCTCCATTTTATGGGAAAGTTCAAACCACTCAGATTCAAGTTAAAATGACTAATTCTGTATTTCCCACCATCATTTTTTTACCCCAAGTTATGCTTTTCTCTTACCTTTCCCCCTTCTTTCCTCCTGAGTATTTTGCTTTTGACCACTTCCTTCCTCAAACAATTCTCCCCCTTTAGAGTCTTTCCCTCTTTCTTACATTTTCCCCCTACTTTATCTGTTTTCCCTTCTATGTATTAGCTTTCCCATTTTCCCTCCCATTTTCCTATAAGGTGAGAAAAATTTCTCTGTGAAACCAAATATGTCTGAAATTCTCTCTTTGTGCCAAATCTGATGAAAATAAAATTCACCCAATGTTTATTTCCTTCTTTTCTTTCCCTCAATTATAAGAGGTTTTCTTTACCTCTTCATGAGATGTAATTTCCCTCATTTTACCTACATTTTCCTCTTTTTCCAATACAATCCCCTTTCTTCCTTTTTTGGATAATATGAAACCAAAAT
Source organism: Sarcophilus harrisii (assembly GCF_902635505.1). NCBI lineage: Eukaryota > Metazoa > Chordata > Mammalia > Dasyuromorphia > Dasyuridae > Sarcophilus > Sarcophilus harrisii. The sequence continues at coordinate 371,248,167 of NC_045426.1, read as the reverse complement.
CAAATTATATCTGCATTTTCTATGTATACCCATAACAGAGATATAGTTCTCAAGAGTCCTTTCCTTTTTCCCTTTTTATGTTTCTCTTGAGTTCTATATTTGGAGGTCAAATTTTTTGTTCAGCTCTGGTCTTTGCATCAGAAATACATGAAATTCACCAGTATCATTTAATGTCCATCTTCTTCTCTGAAAGATAATGATCAATTTAGCTGGATAGTTGATTCTTGCCTGCATTCCAATTTCCTTTCCCTTTCAGAATATCAGATTCCAGGCCCTTCTATCCTTGAAGGTGGAAGCTGCTAAGTTTTTGTTGTGATTCTTTGGTATTCAAATAGTTTGTTTCTAGCTGCTTGCATTATTTTTTCCTTGTCCTTTTGAAATTTAGCCATGATATTCTTTGGAGTTTTCATTTTGGGGTCTCTTTCAGGAGGTGATCAGTGAATTCTTTGGATGGCTATTTTACCTTCTGATTCTATGATATCAGGACTGTTTTCCTTGATGATTTCCTAAAAGATGTCTAGGGTCTTTTTTTCATTATGGTTTTCAGGAAGTCCAATAATTCTTAGAGTGTTTTCCAGATTAGTTGATTTTCCCAGGAGGTATTTCATATTTTTTCTATTTCTTTCTTTGTTTCTTTCTTTTTTTTTCTTTCTTTCTTTCTTTCTTTCTTTCTTTTGTTTTGTTTTGTTTTGTTTTGTTTTGCTTGACTGATTCTTGATGTCTCATTGAGTCATTAATTACCATTTGTTCAGCAGATTATTTTCTTCAGATATCTTTTTTAGTCCCTTTTTGTATTTGGCCAATTGAATTTTTAAACGAATTGTTTTGTTCTATGGATTCTTTTCCATTTCACAAATTCTGTTTTTAAGGAGTTTTTTTTTTTCATTTTACAAATTCTGTTTTGCAGAGAATTGTTTTCTTCTCCCATTTTGTCAAATGTATTTTGTAAATAATTATATTCTTTTTCCATCTCACTAAATCTATTTTGTAGAGAGTTTTCTTCAGATAATTGCTGCATTTCCTTTTACAAATCCTCTTTCAACAACCTCATTTCTTTTCCCCATTTTTCTTCTAACCCTCTTTTAAAATACTTTTTGAATTCTTCCAAAAGAGCCTTATGAGATGGAGACCAATTTATATGATCCTGTGGGGCTTCATCTTGAGACAATCTGTTTTTAGTTACCTCAAGGGTTGAAATCTGTTTTTTTCTCTTTCACCATAAAAACTATCTATTATCAGAATTCTTTTTACTTTTTTGCTCATTTTTTTTTAAGTTGAGGTATGCTTTTAGGGCATGGGGGAGATTGTCCAAGCTTCTTCTACAAGATGCAGTGGCTGTGCTGGGTCAGTTCTGACTAACTTCCAGTGCAGGGTGGGCACAACCAGGTGTTGTGAAATTCTGGTGTTTAAATGTTCACTATTTGTCTTTTGTATTTTTGTTGGATGTCTTATAACTAGTCTGCTGATCTATGGCTAGCAACCAGGGCAGAATAGCCGACACTGCTGTAGATTTCTCCTGGTACATTCCTTGGCATGTGGAACCTACACTGGCCAGGGGACTGTGTGTTGCCTGCACTTGGTGTCTGTGCTTGGCCAATTTGCACTTGACCTGCCTCCCTCCATGCCCGATTGAAATACACCTTTTTGGGAGATCCTTGAAATTATCTTCTGCTGATAAATTATTACACTCCCAATATTTATGGGTTCTGTCACTCCAAAACCAGTTCAGAAGCTGGATTTGCTGTTAGTTTAAGGGTCATGGGAAGAGTGTCTCTTTTCTGCCATCTTGGCTCCACCCTATTTGTCCTTAATTGTCAAAGATGAACATGATATAAAGTTGGTGATACTTTGACATAAGAGGGAATTGGATTCAAGAGAAAGAAGGATTGTTCAGAGTCACCAGTCTCAGTTTCTGCAGAGCCATTTGAGTCCAGTAGCAAGATAAGGATTACTGGAGCTGTGGGAGATATGGCCTTTTTAAGCTAAGGCCTTTAACACATCTCATTTTGAGTGAGGCAATGTGCAATTGATGATTATAGCTAGATAAGGAATGAGGAAAAGAAGGAACTCTTTAACCTAGTTAAAACATAGATAGATAGGGAGATAGATATAGACACAGAGTTATAGATATACAAAGAAACAGATAGATAGATAGGTAGATAGATAGATAGAAAGATAGATAGATAGATAGATAGATAGATAGATAGATAAATAGGCCTGGGATCTATTGTTGGCCAATAAGTAAAAGCATAGAGATTTGGGTTTAAGGCATGGTCATAGCCTGCAAACCTCAAGATATTTTGTGAGGTTTTAGAGATCAAAATTTATATTCCAGAGAATCTTATGTGAACAGAAGGAAAAGAAAGGGGGAAAAAGATAAAAAAGAGAAAAAAAGGAAAGAAAAGAAAAGGAAAACAAAGAAAAAAAATCATCCTGATATATATCTCTATCTCTATCTCTATCTCTATCTCTATCTATTTACCTTTCTACTATCTCTCTACAGGACCCAGATGTCTCTGGAGGAGAAAGTATGACTGATGACAACACAATCCTTTATTTAAATCCACTTCAGAATGGCATGGCATGGCATCTCCCCTGATATCATGGTCTTCCTTCAGAACAAAGGACAAATAACAAGCAATGTGAATAGGAGTAGGAACCAGTCCACTGGAGATCCAACTGGAATTGACTAGTTGGGCAACAAAGCTTTTTAAAAATGTACATTAAATATTTAAATGTAAAGTGCATGTAAGATAGCTAGAACAAGAGTATCTGAAATACCTACTGAGATCTGATCCTAAAGAAAGTCATAGCCTATCCTAAAGTATGTGTGAGTGAACTAGAAGTTTGAAAGATAAAAAAACCTACTCTCTCTAGGAGAACAAATCATGTGATTTATCTTCATTACAAGTACATTTATCTCATCCTTTTAATGAACCCCAGCTCCTCTATCAGGTAAAATATTCCTACTTACAATTTAACCTGTATTCAATGTTTATGGAGCTGTATCTCTATAAAGTTGTATATGCGGTCCACTTTGAATTAATCTACTTTACTCATTTAGGGTTAGGGTTAAGGTTTTACCTGATAAAGAACACTTGATTGAGACTTGATATGATGCTGACCTGATGAGGTATGACAGAAGAATAAAGCATAGTCCACCAGTGATAAGGCAGTTGTAGAAGCAGCAAGGTCACTCAGCTCTTACTTTTAGAGAGGTTGATATGGGATTATGAGGACTGACACAGCAGTGGAACTCTAAGTATCTTAATATGTTCTTATTTGTTGTTGTTTCTGGCTTTTGTTCTTAAAGAGGATCAATGGTATCATAAGGACATTTTCTTGACTTGTTATTAAAGGGAAATTAAGTGAGGCAGAGCTGCATAAAGTCATAAGTATCACTCTCTCCTCCAGAGCTATCATGATTCAGTGGCAAGATATAGGTCAGGACGACTGATAATAGCCTAGCTTTAGTGAGAGTTGACTATTGCTTCAAGGCTGTCTATAGCAAATAAAAAGTTTGTCTCCATCTTCTTTTTCAGTGGGACTGAAGGATTTGCACATGTAAGCAAATTTTGTATGGCCTGCAATCTGCATTACTCTTCTATTTCCATTTTTTTCCAGCAACACCCCTCCCTACCTTCCAAAATTTTATATCTGTCAAGGGAAGCATTAACCATGCTCTCACATCTATCACCAAGAAGAGAAATCCCTGTGGAGATAAGACTCACCTTTTTTATCACTACTATTAACAACTGCTCACCCAATTCTTCCAACAAATAGATAGACACAGGAGACATGAGATTGAGAAAATACCCCAGAAACTCATTCCTGGTTCCATTTCAGGTCTCATGGTCATCATTGGAGAATTAATTCCTGTGATTAAGAGGCTAACCATTTTTATCAACTGCCAACTGAATAGTAACAGCCCAGAAATTTGAACCTAAGACCTTTGTGCTTGTAGTCTTGTACCCTCATAAATAATCCTGGAAAGCAATCCTTATGAAGATTCATGTTTGGATCCATGACTACCTCCTCTGTTTTTACTCCTCTGTTTTTTATTATTAGGAGGCACTTTATTTTCCAGAGCCAAGGTTTAGCAAACTGAATTTGGCATAACAACAATCCTTTGTTCTCTGAATGATCATGGCTGCAACTAAATCACAGAATTGATGGTTGCTGAGCTTGGGCAAGCATCAAGAGGTACTGTCATGAATCCAAACCAAAAGTGGACTTTTTGTCACTAGACAATCTTGCTTCACTGCTATGTTGTGCTTCTATTGATTCTTTGTCTAGACACACACACACACACAAATATATATATATATATATATATATGTCTATATGTGTATAAAAATCATATGTAATACATACATACATACATACATACACACACACACATATAAATCATGATTTAACTCCACTGCCTGTGGACCTCTTAGAGGAAGCCCAATATATGTCTCTAATTTCTCTCCCCTAGTGGAATAAAGAAAACTTTTTGCTTATAACCTATGTGAATTCTTTGTATTTTTGGAATTAGTAGAAGTTGTAAAACCTCTCTGACTGTGGTTATTTATTACCAGATTTGACACATTTTAGAATTTCTTTTGCAAGTGCTAGAGTTATGTTTTTAAAGACTGTGGGTGGGTGGGTGGGGAAATCTATCAACATCTTTGATACTTTTAAACATTTCATCATCAGAAACAGATGATTTTATTGGTGGAAATGATTTTTAAAAACAAACATTATCATTTGCTTTATAGTGGAAACCAAAGGGCCATATAGAACTTTTATATCTAATTTGTAATTAATTATTTCCATATGTTCCTATATGTTGTCTCCTTTAGTATATAAATTCATTTCTTTCTATATAATAATAATTACTTTATTCCTTCATTCATTTTATCCTTCTAATCAATTAGATTCTCATCCTTAATGCAAGCTTAGTATCATTTCTCTCTCTCTTTCTCTCTAAACCCACATATGTAAGAATTTTCCTAATCTTGTTAATATTTGAGCATCTGCAAAATATTTCCCATCTATCCCCTTTTCTCTGCTCACATAGCCACCTCCTTAATTCAGGTATCACTATCTTTTACCTGTAGTTTTGGAATGACCCAATGGCTTTCTATCTTATTTCTCTTTTTTCAAAGGTTTCTTCCAAGGGTCAAAATGATTTTCCTAAAATGTGAGGCTGAACAAGTCCACTCTCTTACTTAATAATATCTAATAGCTTTCTATTGATTCTAAAATCTAACAATATTTTTTCTTATCTCATCTTTTTAAAATATGTATTTTGGGTTAGTTTTAGTGTATATATGCATATATATACACACAATGTATATACATACACGTGCACACATGTGTTTATATGTACACATATGCATGCATGTGCAACAGCACATGTGTACATGTGTGTACATGTGTTTATGTGTATATATATATATAAATATATGTGTGGATTTCCTCATATGTTTTACTGACAACAAATGAATGATCAAAATATTTAATAAACCACTAATTTAGGTCCCTGAATAAGAACATGACTGAAGACAAACTTCTCTTACTTTAAACTTTTTTTTGGAGTAGATACTTTTATTCTATATATACAGTATACTTTTACTATATATGTATTTACATTGCTTAAGTAGAGAAGAATGAGAGAATGGAAATTCTTTTAGCTAAGGTACAGTGTTTCTTTTTGTTTTAATTTTTATTCTAAGCATGTAGCATACTTCCTGAAACATACTAAGTACTTAATAAATATGTGTTGATTTAACATCTTATTTTAAAGCCTCATACTCCTGAAAGGATGTCCTAGATTCTTAAGGGCAGTTCCAGCAAAGAACCAGGTACTTTTCTACTAATCTGGATAGGTTTAAATATCACTTTAGAAATGAATGAATTAATAAACATTTGTTGAGTACCTACTATGCGCCAGTTACTTGCTGGTTATTGTATAAATGTAATATGTCTTATCTTAATATGTGAAAATGAAACTGGATACACCTGAAAATATTAATCATTAGGTTGGATATCGATTGATTTTTTAAAAGCAGGATCTAGGGTGATACAGGTAGAAGTAGCTAATATTAATAATGGTAATCAGAAAATGATCTAGTCAATTATAGAGCTGAAGAAGTGTTTGCACTAATATAATCACAGACCACTTACATGTAAATATTCTTAAAGTAATTCTGAAATGTCTAGAGACAATTGGAGACATTCCTAATGGCTTAAAAAAAAAAAACTAATTTCTGTCTTCATTAAGGCAGTTAAGTTGTTCCTTTATCCATTACTCACACATCTAAATTACTACTCTTTTAAAGTAGATATAGTTGTTCAATTTATATGAATGATTTCATATCAAATTATTATTCTTGTTATCACTCTTGGTTGCCTTATAATTTGTCTACATGAATTATTTTATCTTATTTAAATTTAGTTATTTAGTAGGATCCAAAAATGTGAATAAACAACAATGTCCAAACTACTACAGTTTTAAAAGACTACTTACTATCAATTAAAACCATCTCAAAATGACTTCTTTTTAAAGTGAAAAAAGCCCAAAATTGTAATCAGGCTTTTTCTGATCTCTCTAGTCAGTGACCTTTTTGCTTTTGAAATACACAAAGTAATCTACAGATCTTTACAACACTTAAATTATCTTATTTGGTGGGTTTGATTATTTACAATTTTGAATTTCTACAAAGGCCATTCTGTTTTATCTAGGTGGTTCCTTAATTCTCTCCAGCTTCTAGTTAAGTTTTCTTATCTCATAAACTATGCAAAAATTAAAGAGTAATAATTTTGATTCATTAATAGTGAAATTCAAAAGAACTGAAAAGGGCAGAATAGTCAGTCAAGATATACAATTCTGAGGGAGGTTAAACGTCTTCTGTGTGCCACTATAATTCACCAAATATATCAGACAATAAAATTCTGTGATAACTCACTTCTCATGACAAAACCTGTAATGAGACCAGAAAATGGAAGAAATTCATCTATTCACTTGACCCAGAGTGTAAGTAGAAAGATAGAATGACTACAGAATTAAGCTGTTTCAAAATCATTATAAACCTGTAATCTTATGGTTCTCCTCAGATTACTTAGCAATGGTTCTTTTATAAATCTTGTTTCTCTTCCATTTAAGAAGTTCACAGAAGTCTAATGAGCTTAATAATAACTATGGAATTTGAATTTATCAAGTGAACATATCCAAATTCATAGATCTCGTATCCTTCCTTTTAAAATTTTTACCACCACATATATTTAAAAGATATGTGTTTCAGTCAATTCCACCGGAGACAAAAACAAACCAAAAATTGTACATACACAAAACATTATTTAATACTGAACACAGTTTAGCAAGTTATTGTTTCTAAGTGAATTCTGAAAGTATTTATTTGTTTTTTTTTTTGGTAATGACTTCATTGGACTGTGGTATAATGACAAAGGCATCAACTTTCTTCAAGAGATCTAAATTTTAATAGTGTTTCTACTACTGACTCACTCTTTAGACCAAATTACTTTCCCTCTTTGGACTTCAATTTCTTTATAATATAAAATGAAGGTGTTAGACTGAATAATTTTTAATGTTCCTGCTAATTTTAAAATTCTGAGTCCCTAATATTTATTCAATTTTTTTAGTGAGATTATTTCTGCTTTTACTGAATATATGGTCAATATAAATTGTATTCAAGACCTTCTATTCTTATTTCATTCAATTGTAAGTCAGTTCAAATTGCCCAAAGATATGGCTTCACATGCAAAGTATTATACTCTGAATACAGTATATATTTAAATCACTCCCCAACTATCTCATTAATTATCTCTAAAAAATTTTAGAATATAGCTCAAATATAGATTGTTTCTAGGTATGCATAGACACAGACAACAAAGTTCTTAGCTTCTATATAAGTATCAGAGATAAAAAATAATCTCTTGTCTTAGAGCCCTTATTTCCTTTTTATAAAACATTTATTATTTTTAAATATTGTGTTCCAAAATCTCTTCCTCCCTTCCACCTTTCCTTCCCTTATTGAGAAGGCAGACAATGTGATACCTATTATACATAGTAATTTATGCCAAACATATTTCCATATTAGCTATGTTGCAAAATAAAAGAAAAAATGAGAAATGTGCTTCATTCTGTATTCTGAGTTCATAAGTTCTTTCTTTGGATGTAGAAAACTTTCTTCATCATGAAGCTTTTGAATTTAGTGGATCATTGTATTGGTATTGTATTGAGTGTAGCTAAGGCTTTCACAATTAATTATGGCTATAATGTATGCTGTTATGTGTTTAATTCTATCCTGGTTCTATTTACTTCAATTTGTATCAGTTCATGTGCCATCCAAAGGTTTTTTTTTTTTTCCTGAAACCATGCTTCCTGTATTTCTTATAGTATAATAATATTTCATCAAAATCACACCCCATATCTTGTCCAGTCATTTTAAAATGCATTCCCTCAATTTCCAATTCTCTCCCACCACACACAGAGTTGTTATAACTATTTTTGTACATATAAATCTTTTATTTTTTATTTTTTGCTTTGAACTTGTGAATCCTAGTAGTGGTATCCCTAGGTCAAAGAGTATGTATAGTTTTATAGCACTTTTGGCATATCTCCAAATCACTCTCCAGAACGATTGGATCAATTGACAAACAGAGCATTAATGTTTTTATTTTCTATCATCTCCTCCAGCATTTATCGTTTTTTTTTCTGTCTTGCTAAACAATATGATAAGAGTGAGGTGGTTCCTTAACATTGTTTAACTTGTATTTCTCTAATCAATAGTGATTTAAAGAATTTTTATGTGATTTTAGATAATTTTTATTTTTACTTCTGAAAACTATCTGATAATGTATCCTTTGACCCCTCATCCATTAGAAATGAAACAATCCTTATTTCGAATCCATAGAAAAGACATAAAACAAAACAAAACAAAACAAAACAAAACAAAACAAAACAAAAACAGAAAGAACCCAGAATAATCCATAAGTAATTGATGCAATTCTTAATACTTTCAAATAAGTTGAATCTTTCTTCAGGGATACATACTTCTAATCTCATGGCATTGCCACATAGTTTAGACACATCTCCTAAGGGAAATGAAGTTGAGGTTAATACAAGAGAAATTCCTCAGCATTTTACTATTTCATTTCCTGACCTGAGACAGGTAAGCAGTCAGCTTTATTGATTCCCTGATGGGAGTCCAAGATTGATATATTTGGATGAAGGAAAATCTAATTATAGGGTAGGACCATGGAAAAGGGATAGACTAAAGAGATAGAATATTGTACATAACAAACAATAAATGGCAAATATGGCTAGCCTGATGATTATGTGGATGTGAATAATGTGTTAAAAGACTGAAAAGACAAGAAATGTCTAGTTGTGAAGAGCTTTAAAGGACAAGTTTATGTTTTACTCTAGATAATATGGAGGCACAGAGCTTATAGAATAGATGCAGTGATATTCATACGCTTTAACCTTAGGAGAACTACTTTGACAGTTGTGTAGAAGTCAGATTTGAAGAGGGAGAGACTTGTGGCAAGGTCATCAAATTTAGTCAAGAGATCTAGGTTCTAATACTGTTTCTACTACTACCTCACCTTTAGATTAAAATACTTTCCCTCTTTGGATTTCAATTTCAAATAAATGAGTGTGGACTTTTAGTTGAGGTAAGTGATGACTGAAACTTTAACTAGGATTGTGTTGTATGAATGGAGAGATGTTGAAAAAGAAATCATAAGATATGCAAACTAATTGATCAGGTGGATTGAGTAAGATCAAAGTCAATGATAATACTAACACTGAACAAGGTAAGTGGTAGCATGTAGGTACCTTAACTAGTAATAAAGAAGAGGAAAAGAAGGGTGGATTAGGGGGAAATATAAGTAGATCTGTTTTGTACATGTTAAATTTAAGGTGCTGATTGAACATCGATTTTTAAAATTTGCAATAGAAAGTAGGTAATCAAGGACCATAGTTAAGGAGACATCATAGACCATAGATCTAACAATCATTTGCATAAAGAGATGACGGAATTACTAAATGAAAGAATGTAAAAGGAAGAAAAAGAAGTGGTTACAGGACAAAGCTATGGGACATCTACAGTTAGCAAGTATGATATTGATGAATATCCCCCCAAAATTTCTTAGAAGTATCAATAAGTTTGGAAACAGAGAGAATTCATGAAAATTAGAGAATAAAGGGTATATAGGAAGAAATGATGATAAAGAATGTTAAATATTACATAGAGGTGTTTAATGACAGGAAATAGAGATCAAAATATTTATGAAATAGAACATAATTGGTAATTTTGGAAAGAGCACTTTTAATTTAACAATGAAGTAAGCCAGCTTAAAGAGAGTTTGGAAGATAAAATAGGTCATAGAGGCAGTTAATGTAAATTATTGAATCACATTTTTCTGAGAAAAGAAGGAAAGCTATAGGACAATAATTATAATAACTGACTGGCATGGTAAAATCTAGTGAGAGAGTTTTGTTAGGTTTTGGGAAAGGGAGACAGTTGGGCATATTAGTAGGCTGCAGGGAAGTAACTAACAGGAAAAGATCTAAGATTAGGGGAATAAATGTAACGATAGTGTAACAATAAGCTAAATATGAGAATAGGAAAATGATCTAATAAAAGAATGTATGATTAAGGCTGGCGGGGGAGAGGAAGGAAGGGAAGGGGAGAGAGACATAAAGACACAAAGAAAAAGCCAGAGAAAGAGAGAGAGAGAGAGAGAGAGAGAGAGAGAGAGAGAGAGAGAGAGAGAGAGAGAGAATGGGAGGGAAGAAGGGAAGAAGGGAAGAAGGGAAGGAGAAATGGAAACAGGTGAAGACAGAAACAGTGAGAGAAAGACAGAGAGAAACAGATTGGTTGCTCCTGGAAAACTGAAAGGCTGACTTATAATCAGAGATAGTAGTAAAGGTGGAAATAATGAGGAATAATGTCAGAGGAATATAAAATAAAGAACAGAGAACAGTCAGCAAAATGTAACTTTTTTTTTTTTTTGTCAGTGAAGTTAAGATCCTCAGTACAGAGTGGAAAATTATTAGGAAGAGAATAAAATGATTGTATACTATATTAGATAGTGTATTGGATGTGGAGTCAGGGAGGCTACATTTGTGTCAAATGGTAACTTTTAGGGTGAGGAGTGGGGGTTGGGAAGAACAAAAATAAATTTACATGATAATTTTGTTGTATATTTGAAATGAATACAAAATTGTGCATAATAGAGTTGTAGTTTCATATGCAATAATTGTTTTTATTGTACTATATTATGGAAATATTTGTTTTATTCTGTAAATTAAAAATAAAAATTTAAAAATAGAATGAAAAATGGAAAAAAAAATCTATGTGGGAATCATGTGGCAGCTTGGAGGTACAGTGGATAGGGTGCCTGGCTCAGAAGCAAGAAAACTCCTCTTTCTGACTTCAAATGTGGCTTCAGACACTGAGTAGTTGTGTGACTCTGGACAAAACACTTCATCTTGTTTGCCTCAGTCTCTTCATCAATAAAATAAAATAGAGAAGGAAATGGCAAACCACTTCAATGTTTTTGCCAAGAAACCTCCCCATGGCACCATGAATAGAGCAGTGACTAAAAACAACTTAACAATAATATGGCAATCATGACTGAGCATTTTCACATCTATCCTTTGTTCATGGAATGTTGTCTTTTCTAATTTCTGGCTGTTTTTTTTTTCAATTCCTAACTAACAAGCTTATCTTCTCTGCCATTGCCTTCTTTTTAACATTCTTTAAATTTGGTGATTATTTCTAATTTATCTTGTATATAGATTGTTTATACATAAGTATTTGCAGGTAGTCTTCTTCCTTTAGATTGTGAGCTCCTCAAGTCAGGAAAGTGTATTTTGCCTTTCTTTCTATTCCCATATTTTAATGAAATTCCTGGCACATAGAAGTATTTGATAATCATTTATTTATTGACTGACTGATGTCTTGATTAGAGACTAAATATACATGTTTGAGTCTCTGAATGATGGCCTGTTTTTATGCCTAAGTCTTTTTCCCACTCATTTGTGCATTTATTATTCCTACTTGACTACACTGGAATGTTCCCTGAAGTCCTAATAATCATAAAGAATATTCTAAAATTTCTAAAATATGTTAATACATTTATAACTTTATCAACATGGGTACTTTTTGTAGATCAGACCCAGTAATAATCACTTAGTATAACTCTAATCTATGGTATTCCATAGGTCCTCCATATTGGATCCACCCAAAAATTACTTTTATAGCATATGGACTGCCCATCTGTTAGCCCACACTCTCAGTATGTAACTGACCCAAGTCCTTTCCCAGTCAAACAGCTCTTGGATAATATCATTTGCTGCTCTCCTTTTGATGGAACTTATCATTGTCAGTATTGTGCAGCCTATTCACACTCACCATATGTTGCTCTATTTTCCCTTTGGCTCACCCACAAATTTGATTCTTTGGAGACACAAGTATTTCCTGATTTGTAGGAACATAAAATCATTGAAATAATATTAGTGTTAAAAAGTTGTGTTTTTATTTCAGGAATAAGCATGGGATTATTAAAAATACGGCACAAATTTTCACATGTATTCCAATACTTTCCTTTTCTCCTAATCAATTCTGGTACCAGTTCATTATATTCTGCTGCATCTCAGATAAACTAACCTGAGGATAAGCATACAACAAGAGTTTCATAAATAAGTGGTCACAAGATCTTAGAAGCTTCCATTCATAAACAGAGGATGAATCTTAGAAAAACTTAATGTAATGTCTCCTCAATTCTTGAAATTCTCAGATGATATGAAATATACTTTTTTATTCTGAATATTGATGCCCCTGTTATCTCCTTTTAGTCATGAAACAATCAATTAATTTACAAGTGTCTATTAGGCACTTTTGCTATACTAGCAAATATGGTAGCTACTAGCAATACAGAGACAAAAACTCAATCGCTTGCCTCATGGGTATTAGACTATAAAATATAATTTGCTTTGGTCTAATGGGTGAAGCTCTAACCTATTTTTATGGAAACCATTGAAGAAATAATATATATATATTTTTTTATATCAAGCTTCTTCTATGGTTTAAGTAGATTGTAAATTTCCTATGGGAAAGATATCATCATTTATTTTTGTATTCCACAGACAAACAGTTTAAAACTAATAATCTAAGAAACATGCCTTGGAATCCCAAAAGAGACTCAGTTTCCTCAGTATAAACTAAAAGAGTTGAGAGTAGATAGTTTGGAGAGAGTCAATTAGGAAAACAAATAGAGGTGATTAGAAGACTAAAAGAGTTGCTCTGGAGCAGAAGTGAACCAGTAGAATGCAAAATTGAGAAGAAATAAAAGAGTAAAAGAGAAAAGACCAAAGATTCCAAGAAATCAAACTTAGCTTATTCATTGCAGGAAAGGGTTGAAAAATTGGGAGTGATCATACTTGGAGATAATGATATCCCATAAACTAAATAATGTAAAGGAGAGTAGCAAATAAAATCATCAGCCAAAAATCTGGTGAGAACCTAGAGCTTTTACACAACCATGACAATAGATGATTGGCTAATACTGTTCCATTACTTCAGGAACATAAGGAAAGCATGGTTGTAATCTAAGTAATCAATCCATTTTCTTTACTTTTTTGTCTTTTTCTGGGCCTTGCCTATTAGATTAAAATGGTTTGGGATTGATTGATCTGGAAAGAATCCTGAGAACTCAGGCCGAGTAATGGTTGTTTTAAAATATTTCAGTTTTACTTCCTTTTACCTAAAGTTCTTCAACTTACCTAAAGAGTTATTGAAACTCTGAAATATTCTTAGAGTCACAGGGACAACATATATCAGAAATAGGAACCAGGTTGTCTTCATCCAGAAGCTGTCTTTTCTGCTAACCTGCAAAATTGCCAAGTTGTTCTCTATCCTTTATCTGTTTGTAAATGGATGAGTAGGAACAACTTTAAGATTAGAAAAATGATTCACACATTTTATCCTCACTTTATAATACATCTGTGGGGGCAAATCCAAGATGGAGGAGAGTAGACAGGACATTGCCTGAGCTCTCCTCACCTTCTCTCAGAATCAACACCAGATCAAGCTTCTGAAAATATTTTAGAATGATAGAACAAACATTCAGAGTGTAATAATTTTCTAGCCTAAAATATATTGGAAGGATTTCAGGAAAGTCTGTCTCATTGGGCATCAGCATAGGTATAGTGGAAAGTCCAAGTGCAGATAGGATGGATACAGGGAGGCCTGACAGGGAAAATCTAGCAGGAGGCTCTTAGACAAAGTATACCAACATTGGTTACTCTGTCTTGGTTCAGAAAGCCAGTGGATCAGCAGAATATCTGTGATACATCCAACACAACAACAAAAAATAAATTGTGAACCTCCAAACCCTAGAACAATAGTTAGGACTTGGACAGACTCACCCAATACATTAGAAAAAATCTTCAGTACCACCAGCTCCAGGCCTAGCCCAGCACAGCAGTGAGAGGCCCCTATCCCCCTGCAAAAGAGCTTGGAACAATTTCCCCTGTGATCTAGGAGCAAAGCTCAACTTTTTAAAATGAACAAAATAGAAAAAGAGCAATGACCATAGAAAGCTACTAAGGAGTCAGGGAACATCAGAAGACAAAACCAGAATAGGATAGCAAAGGCAACATGTGTTCAGATGAAACATCAAAGGGGAATATTAACTGGTCTCCAGTTCAAAAGGCACTCTTGGAAGGGCTCAAAAAGTAACTTAAAGGAAAGAGAGAAGAAAAATGAAAAAAAAAATAAAAAAGAAATGAGTGCTATGCAGAAGTATGAAGAATTGCGGGAAAGAACCAATAACTGAGAAATGTTAACAGAAATTGATTGAAAACAACTTCTTAAAAATAAATTTGGTGAAATGGAAAAAATACTGAAAAAAAAAAACAACTTCATAAAGAATAAATATGGCAAAATGGGAAAAGAGAAGAACTCCTTAAAAACAGAATTGGTAAAATGGGGGAAAAAATTCCACTGACCAAAACTACTCTTTTAAAAGTATGATTGTCCAAATGAAAAAAAGTAAGAAAAAAAAAAAAAAAAAAAAAAAAGCTCACTGAAGAAAATAATTCACTAATGACACTAATGATTAGAACTGGACAAATGAAAGAAGTCACTAAGACATCAAAAATCAGTCAAACAAAACCAAAAAAAGAAAAAAGAAAAGAAAGAAAAGAGAGGAAAATGTAAAATACCTTATTGAAAAAATAGCTGACCTGTAAACTAGATCCAGGAGAGACAATCTAAGAATTATTGAAAGCCATGATGAATAAAAAGATCCTGGACAAAAAATTTATCTTTTTCAAAGAATTCTTTCAAAAAATTATGAACGAAAACTGCCCTGATATAATTGAATTAGGGTGTAAAATAGTCATTAAAAGAATACATTGACCACCTCCTGAAAGAGATCTAAAGATGAAAATATGAAGAAATATTGTAGCAAATTTTTAAAAAATTATCAAATCAAGGAAAAAAATACTGCAAGCAGCCAGAAAGAAACAATTCAAATATCAAAGAGTCACAATAAGGATTACCCAAGACCTATTAGATTCCACTTTAAAAGATAGAAAAGACCTGGAGTATGATATTTAGAAGGCAAAGGAGCTTGGACAACCAAGAATCAACTACCCAGGAACATTTAGCATTATTTATCAGGGGACAAGATGGCTATTCAATAAAATAGTGAATTTTTAATCATTTCTGATGAAAAGACCAGAACTGAACAGAAATGAATAGAACCAAGAGAAGAATATACACAAAAGCAACAAGATTATGTGATGGTCAACCAAGATAGGCTTGGCTCTTTTCAAGACAATTCCAATAGACTTGTGATGGAAAGATCCATCAGCTTTCAGAGAAAGAACTATGGAGACTGAATGTGGACCAAAGCATAGCATTTCCCCTTTTTTGGTTATTGTTGTGTGTTTGCTTGTTCTTTTTTTTTTTCTCATTTTCTCCTTTTGATCTTATTTTTTCTTATGCAATATGACAAATATGCAAATATGTTTAAAAGAATTGCCCATGTTTCAAAGATAATGGATTGCTTGCTGTCTAGGGGAAGAGGGATAGAGAGAAGATAGAGGAAAAACATTGGATCACAACTTTTTTGTGAAAGTGAATTTTGAAAATTAACTTTGCATGCATTTGGAAAAATAAAAATCTATTATAATACATTTATGAAGTAGTGACACCACAGATATTAGCCCCAATGAATAGATAAATAAATATATCCACAGAAGTTAAATGAGTCACGCTGGTTTACATGGATAAGTTTATGAGCCAGAACTTGAAACTAAGTCTTTCTGACTATAACTATTGCCCTCGGTGCTATTCCTCTGAATATGAAATATTGAAATTATAAATAAATATTAGTTGCTGGTATGAAAGAAGAAATTGGAGTGAGTATTTTCACTTCTCAGTGGTATTTCTTCCTTTATGCTAATGTTTGTTTTGGCATTTATTTTTTGAGGGATGGGGAGATTAAAATGTTGAAGTAGTTTTATAAAACATTTTAAAAGAAAAGGGAAAACTAAAAAAAAAAATGTGATCTGAGGGTAGGGTTAAGTTGATTGTAGCCTTTATATGAATACTTCATTGCCTGATGATCCACAAAAGTCATTGCAGAAAACAGGGTATATGTGTATGGAGGGGCACAGCAGAACAGTTTTTGATCATCTGGAAGATTCTAAGAGATATACTTATGTATTCCTCCTCCAAACTGTCTTAGAATCTTTTGTCTACAAAATAGCCACCAGATGCCACCATTGGTGTCTAGTCAGTTTCTACACTGTGTTTATGGATACAAAATTTCTAGCTCCCAATACCAGGTTACTTTCCCTTGTTTTCCAAATGCATACCATGAGATATGTATTACAAGAATAAATCTGAATTTATTAGAAAGAAGTAAGAATGAATAATTGATATCAGTGTATTGCAAATCTGGAGGCAAATGATTTTCCTGGGGACTGGTTCCTCAGATAAGAAATGGCTGATGAGAAAATATCATCATGAATTGATCTGGGGAACTTGAAATTCCATTGGCAAATCAAATAATGTTACTGCTTAACATGAACAATATAAAGGTTACACCGTTAAACAAAATCAATTAGTCCTTTCAATAAGTTCCTGAACTGGAATGCACTGTCACTTTATTTCATTTATTTATTTGTTGTTTGTTTGTTTATTTATTTATTTGTTGGGACTCACTCAGACTTGCTTGCCCACTTATCCAGCCTGTCTTTAAAAAAAACTTAAATCTAAAAAAAGATGATATGAAAAATGGTGCAAAGAAAAAGTCTGTGCTATTAATGAATGGGATTTTCAATTTACCTTTCCATTTCATATTTTTCCACATTATGCCCCTAAATAATTGAAATTTTTTTTTGTAAATTACAAGTCCCTAAGAGACCTCTATACACAATAATCTTTTAATTATTCAATCCTTTCTGCTGTTGTTATCATTAATAAAATAATTGGATTTTCTTTTGCACTCCAATTGTATTTTGAAAGGACAGAAAGTCTATCTCTCTTTTAAAATCCTGGACCTCATTTTCAGTGTGATTGAAGTAAAAGAAGAAAGAGAAATATTTCTTCCCACCCCATTCCCCCAGTAAAGAAGGTCCCATAGGAGATAAACAGATTGGGGCTTTATTGTTTCTCTCTTGCATTTTCATGCTCTTAGGCACTGGTTTGTTTTAGAAACTCTTTCCACATTATTAGTTGTTTTATATATACCATTCATACCTAATTCCTAATAATTCAGCTCCAATAAATATACAGACATTGTGTAATTTCTCCTTGAAAATTTTATTCTAACCCACATTGCAGCAAGAAAGTGACAGTAGATTCTGGAAAACAATGCTAATGAAAAACAAGCTTTGTTCAGTTCCACATGGCTGAAAAATCTTTGAATATATATTTTATGAATGATTCTATCTTTTCCAAGAACAATCCAAACTGAATGTGAAGAGGGTGACCAGAGTTTGTTGGGTTCCTACCTAGGGAGGGATTAATGGGGCAATAGCAATTCATATAATAGCTTTAAGTACAAAACAATGTTAATCTCATCTATGATAAGACTTCTATGATTTCAAAAGTGATAATAGCAAATTATCCAATTGTGAATAGAGAGTACTAAGAATCAGAAAGTTCTCAGATAATCTACAAAAGAACAAATTTAATTGCTGAATTTCTTTATATTCAATTTTTGCCTAATAGTCAAAGAATTGACAATATCCTTTCATGGATAAATAGTCATCTCACATTAAAGTGCTCATAGTTATCATAAAAAGTAGGTGAAAGAGTAACATATAAAACCTATGGACAATTTTTTTTGAATAACTGAAGAAGTAGAAAAATTCTCTGAAGAACTTATTAAAATTTTTGAAACTAAACATCTTTTGATAATTGATAATTTTAATGCAAAGTTAAATGATGAGGAAGATAATGAAAAACAAATATCTATCAAAAACTGGAAAAGTATGCTTGAGAATGCAAAAATAATAAAAGTAAATTTCTTGTAGTCTACTTAAAGGCTCCCCACTTATATATCATTTCTTAAACAAGAGATCTGAAAGCAGAGCCAAGATGGCAAAGAGTAGATAAGTCTTTGAATTCTTCCTAGCTTCCCTCAGATGAACACGAGATAAAGTTTCTGAATGGGTTTTGGAGTGACAGAACCAACAAATATTTGGAGTATAATAAAGTTTCAAGAGAAGACATTTTGGAAGAACTTCAGAAAGATCTGCCTTGATCAGTGGCAAGGGAGGTGGTCCAGTGCAAGCACAGCAAAGGATCCCAGGGCAGAGGGGTCTTCGTACACCAGGAAGATCTAGTGAGAGGCTCTTATCCTACATATATTAGCATTGGCTACTCTGTCCTGTTTCAGAAGCCAGTTCATCAGGAGACTAGCTGTGAGAGTTTTAACACAAATACAAATGCAAATAGTGAGCCCTTGAAAGCCCAGAATAACAAGCAAGATATGTCATATCCATCCAGCAGGAAAGGAAGCTGGCAGCAGAGGCCCCAAGGCAGAGTTAACCTGCTGTTGCTTATAGAATGAAGCATAGGAAAATCTCCCCTTTGTCCTAAGAGCAGACATCAACCTCTAACAGTGAGCAAAAAAGAAAAAAAGAGCTCTGACCAGAAATAGTTTTTATGAAGACAGGAAAGAATAGACCTCAAACTCTGAGGAAACTGGAGGAAAGCCATCTCCAGATGAAGTGTGAAAGAATGATATATATATATATATATATATATATATATATATATATATATATATTGGTTTCCAACTCTAAAGGCTCTCTTGGAAGAATTCAAAAATGATCTTAAAAGAGAGTTAAAGACAAATGGGAAGAGGAAACAAGAGCTTTGGAAAAAGAAACATGAAAATAATCTGAAGAAAATTACTCCTTAAAAATACTTTTGTCAAAATGGGGAAAGAAAACAACTCCTTAAAAAAACATAATTTGTGAAATGGAAAAAAAAATCTAATGAACAAAACATCTCATTTAAAAATTCAATTGGCCAAAAGTAAAAGGAGATTTAAAAAGTTAGCTGATGGTGGAACTGTGAATGAATCCAACCATTCTAGACTAATTTGGAACTATGGTCAAAAATGATCAAACTGTGCATACTCTTTGATCCAGCAGTGTTACTACTGGGCTTATATCCCAAAGAGATCTTAAAGGAGGGGAAGGGACCTGTATGTGCAAAAATGTTTGTGGCAGCCCTTTTTGTAGTGGCAAGAAACTGGAAACTGAGTGGATGCCCATCAATTGGAGAATGGCTGAATAAATTATGCTATATGGATGTTATGGAATGTTATTCTTTTGTAAGAAACAATCAACAGGATGATTTCAGAGGGGATTAGAGAGCACATAAATTGATGCTAAGTGAAATGAGCAGAACCAGGAGATCATTAAGTATGACAACAACAAGACTATACAATGATCAATTCTGATGGACGTAATTCCCTTCAACAATGAGATGATTCAAACCAGTTCCACTTGTTCAGTGATGAAAAGAGCCGTCTACACCCAGAGAGAGAACTGTGGGAACTGAGTCTGGACCACAACATAGCTTGCATTTTGTTTTATTCCTTCTTAATCTGATTTTTCTTGTGCATCAAAATAACTGTATAAATATGTATACATATATTGAATTTAACATATATTTTAACACATTGAACATGTATTGGACTACTTGCCAGCTAGGGAGGGGTTAGGGAGGAAGAGGGGAAAATTTGGAACAAAAGGTTTTGCAAGGGTCAATGTTGAAAATTTTCCCATGCATATGTTTCTAAATAAAAAGCTTGAATTAAAAAAAATAATAATAAAAATTTAAAAGCTAACTGAAGAAAATAATTCAATAAAATTAGAACTGAACAAAGGGAAGTGAATGACTCAATGAGACATCAAGAATCAGTAAAATTAAAACAACAACAATAAAAAAACCAAACAAACAAATAAAAGAAAATTTAAAATACCTCATCAGAAAAACAACTGACATGGAAAATAAATCCAGGAGAGTCAATCTAAGAATTATTGTACTAAGGCAACATCTTTCAAGAAATTATCAAGGAAAACTGCCCTGATGTACAAGAACCAAATGGTAAAATAGTCATTGAAAGAATTCCCTGATCATTTCCTGAAAGAGATTCAAAATGAAAACTTGAAGGAATATTGTAGTTAAATTCCAGAATTAATAGATCAAGGAGAAAATAGTGTGAGCAGCCAGAAAGAAACAATTCAAATATCAAGGAACCATAATCAGCATTATCCAATAGCTAGGAGATTCCACTTTAAAGGATGGAAAACCTGGAATATATACTCTGAAGGCCAAAGGAGCTTGAACTACAGTCAAGAACCAGCTATTCAGCAAAATTCAGCATTATCTTTGGGGGAAAAGATGGACATTCAATGAAATAGGGAATTTTCATTTATTTTGAATGAAAGACCAAAATTGAACAAAAAATGTCACTTTCAAATACAGAACTCAAGAGAAGCATAAAAAAGTTAAAAAAAAAAGAAAGAAAAAAAAACTATCTTTTTAAAAGATTAAAATGTTTACATTCCTAGATGGGAAGATGATATGTTTAACTGTTGAGAACTGCATTTATGTTGGAGGTATACTTAAAGATTTAGGTATTATTTGACTTTACTGCTATGATTAAAAAAAAAAAAAAAAAGAAACCATTTGTGGAAAAGGATTCTACTGGGAGAAAGGGGAATGTAAAATGGGGCAAATTATATCACATGAAGAGGAAAAAAATAACTACCTATTACAATTGAGAGAATGAACAGAGGGGGATGAGTATTGTGGAAAACTTATCATATTTGGCACAAAGAGAGAATATCAAATATATTTAGTTTGATTGAGAAACTTGTCTCATCTTACAAGATAGTAGCAGGGGAGAAAGGAAAGGAAAGGAGGAGGTAATGGAAGGGTGAATAGAAGTAGAAAGGGAAAGGAATAAGAAAGGGGGAAGAGCTGTAAAAAGGGGGAGGCAGATTGAGGGAGGTGGTGGTCAAAAGCAAAACACTGGTGAGGAGGGAAAGGGGAAAAGGAAAGAGAAAAGAATAACTTGGGGAAAATAAGATAGTAGAAAATAGAGTTAGTAATTTTAACTGTGACTATGAATGGAATGAACTCTTCCATAAAATGGAAATGGATAGCAGACTGGATTAAAAGTCAGAATCCTACAATATGTTGTTTAGAAGAAACACATTTAAAAGAGTGAAACATTCAGACTAAAGGTAAAAGGCCTGAACAGAATCTATTATGCTTCAGCTGAAATAAAAACAAACAAACAACAACAACAACAACAACAGGGGTACCAATCCTGATCTCGGAAATCTCAGATCAAGTAAAAGCAAAAATAATAAGAAGAGATAAGGAAGGAAATTATCCTGAAGAGTCACATAAATAATGAAGTAAAATCAATACTAAACACATATGCATCAAGTGATATAGCATCCAAGCTCCTAGAGGAGAAGTTAAGTGAAGAAATAGATAACAAAACTATACTAGTGAAGGATCTTACAACCTTGCTCTCTCAGAACTAGATAAATTGAACCACAAAATAAATTAGAAAGGAGGTAAACAAAATTTTAGAAAAGTTAGCTATGATAGATCTTTGTAGAAAACTGAATGAGGTCAAAAAGGAATATACTTTTTTCTTGGCGATAGATAGAACCTACACAAAAATTGACCAAGTAGTAGGGTATAAAAAACTTCAAAATCAAATGCAGAAAGGCAAAATAGCAAATGCATTTTTTCAGATCATGATGCAATAGAAATTACATGTAATAAAAAAAGAGAAAAATAGACCAAAAATTAATTAGAAACTAAATTATCTAATTCTAAAGAATGATTGGGTGAAACAACAAATCATAGACAAATCAATAATTGGATCCAAGAGGAAGACAATGAGACAACAGACCAAAATTTATGGGATGCAGCCAAAGCAGTTCTTAGGGAAATTTTTATATCTCTAGATGTTTATTTGAATAAAATAGAGAAAAAGAAGAAAAAGCTTGCAACTAAAAAAGCTAGGAAAAAAGAACAAAATTAAAACCCTCTAAATAAACACTAAATTTGAAATTCTGAAAATAAAAAGGAAGATTAACCAAAATGGTGTTAACTTGCTGTAATGTCTTTACTAATATTTTATTTCAGATATTTGCTTTGATATTCATTGGGAAATTTTAATTTTCTTTCTCTGTTTTGACCCTACAAAGTTTAGGTAATTGAAGCATATTAGTGTCATAATAAGGTTAATTAATGTAGGCAATCTATATTTTTGTGAGTATTAATCCATTTAACTTATATTATCAGACTTATTGACATATAGTTGAGCAAAATAGTTCCTAATTATGGCTTTAATTTTCTCTTTATTGGTGGAAAGTTCCCTCTTTTCATTTTTGATATTAGCAGGTTAATTTTCTTCTTTCCTTTTTCTAATCAATTAATTAAAGGCTTATCTATATTGTTGCTTTTTCATAAAACCAACTCTTTGGTTGAAAATAAAAAATCTATTATTTTTTTTAAAAAGAAGAGATCATTGGGTCTAGATTATTTGGACAACAAAATGTGGATAAGACATTTTCTTTAATTCTCGTGACATCTCACACCTTTCCAAAACAGAAGTTATGTGCTGAAGAAAAAGCAACTTCAGCTGTCTCCATATTCTGTAACATTATAAACCCCCCAAAAAGTTTTAAAAAATGAATTTATGCTTACCTTGAGCTCATTCAAACAATTCCTCCTTAACTGCCTAGCACACTATAGAAAGAAGACTGAACTAGACTGTGTCACTCACAAGCTTGCAAACAAGATAACACTTCACAATCAGATGCCCTCTCCTTCTTTTCAATGCATGGAGGCCAAACTTTAAAATGCAGAAATGTGCTGAGGCCTTAATGGTTGCAGTATTTCAGTATTCTTTGCTACAAAACATCATCTGTATTAGACCGGCACAACAAAAGGGAAAGAGACTCATTTGAGAAATGAAATAGAACTCAACCCCACACTCTAATACATTGTCTCACTCCTTTCTAAGAAATTCTTGGAAATTTAAACTCTAAATGACAGTAATCATTTCAGACTGCAAAAGACTAGTATGGTGATGCCCTGAACTCCTGGGCAAAATAATTTAGGAATACAGGGAACTGAATAGGATGTCTGGTGTAGAGTGTGGCATGCCACCAATCTTGAGAGAATCAGTCCCCCAGATGGGACCAGTCACTATAGGCAAAAATCTAGGCTAGTAAACCATGCATTGCTCAGTGGGATGAGACTTGTGTATCTTGAGGCTTAGAATCCAGCCCTATGGGAAACTGTGAAGGTTTTCCTGGAGGCAGCCTTAGTCTCAGTTGAAATAATTACTCCAAAATCGCAGCCAGCTGGTAAAAATGCAAACGTTTATTTCTCCTTCCAAATTAGCCTGGTTAGTTGAGGCTTATCTCTCTGCCTGGCTCCAAGAGATCTTACAGCTTTCTCCTTGGCTTCTGCCTCTGCTTTCTTCAGCCTCCAGCTCAACTCCAACTCGTGGCTTCTCAATCTCCAACTGAGGCGAGTAGTCTCCTGTATCTCCCAGAGTGCTCTATTTATGCTACTTCTCTGAGAGTGGGATTGTGGGATATCTCCCAGCATGCTCTCTGGCCCTAAGGAAGGTGTGAATTCAGATATCTCTTTCTAGACCCTGAATCTCCCAAACTGTGAACTCCATTGAGTACTTAGATACTTATGAACTCTCTAAAGGTATGAACACAAGCATTGTTCAATCAGTTCTACTGAGTACCTAGTTTCAAGTTCTGGCCCAAAATATCTTCTTCTAAGATCAAATCAACTCCAATGTCTTAACACTTTGTAAAGGATTCCAACAGGAAACAGTCTCACAGGTGAGAGAATCTGAGAACTAGCAATAAGGAGAAATAAACAGGGGAAAAAACATTCACATTACCAAAAATCTTAGAAGGAAAAACAACAACAACAACAATAATTTGAGTTTAAGGAGAGAAATCAGCAGAGAAAACACTAACGGCAGAAAGAAATATGGCTCCCAGCCCTAGTAAACAACTTCAGGCATCTGTGAACAAATATTATAAATAAAAGCAAAAATATTAGGAGAGAACTATGTGTAATTTAAAGAAAACAGGGCACTGCAATTGACTGCTTCTGAATATTATTAAAGAAAAAAGATTTATGAACAAATGTAAGGGTCTGGAGAGGAATCTCGCATAGTGCCACAAGGACATAAAAAGACCTTAGTGCCTGAGACACCCAAATATGATCTCTGTAGCTAGCCTGGACCACCTTGTGAGCAGGAACTCTAATTGCATTGAGAAGGCATCATCGTCATCAATGGGAGATGTGTCCTTCTCTTACTGGCTGTGCTTGTGACCTCATAAACCCAATATAAGTAGTGAGGACCAGGAAGAAGGGAGAGTGTAGAGGAGTGCTGAGAGAGAGCAGAATATGAGGGGGTGGAATAAAGACTTGAGCTCACAAGCAGCTGTGTCCGGGTATTCTACTGAACAAGAACCACTGCTACATGAGGTAGTGGCCAGAGATGTCTGAAGGCCTGGGATTAGGTAAGACTGACAATAAGTAACCTTTGAGGGAGAGTTTGCAATCAAAATTCATGCTTTTACAGCAGATATAATTGGTAGAATTGAAAAACTTGAATCCATGATGGCAATATTCATGAAACAAAAAGAGAGAAAAGAAAGAGACAGACAGAAAGAGACAGAGAGACAGAGACACAGAAAGACACACACAGAGAGACAGAGAGATAGAGAACACTAGATTACAAATACAAATGCATAAATGGGAAGGACAATCTAGAAGAAGAAAAATGAAAAAAAAAAGCATTAACTTTAAAATATGTTTACTTTTAATTTCATAATTTCAAGTTTAGTATTTGATTGGGGGTTTTTATTTGGTCTTTCTCTAGCTTTTTAAGTTGCAAGCCCAGTTCATTGATGTTCACTTTCTCTATTTTATTCAAGTAGCCCTCTAAGGATATACAATTTTCCCTTATTACTGCTTTGGTTGCATCCCACAAATTTTGGTGATATGTCTCATGGTTGTCATTATCTTGAGTGAAATTGTTGATTGTGTCTATAATTTGCTGTTTCACCCAATTATTCTTTAAGATGAGATTATTTAGTTTCCAATTACTTTTTGGTCTATTTACCCCTAACTTTTTGTTGAATGTAGTTTTTATTGCATTGTGATCTGAAAAGAAAGCATTTACTATTTCTGCCTTCCTGCATTTAATTTTGAGGTCTTTATGTCCTAATATATGGCCAATTTTTGTATAGGTTCCATGAATTGCTTAGAAGAAAGTATATTCCTTTCTGTCTCCATTTAGTTTTCTCCAAAGATCTATCATACCTTATTTACCTCTTTAATTGTTTCCTTGTTTGTTTTGTGGTTTGATTTATCTAATTCTGAGCGTGCAAGGTTGAGATCTCCCATTATGAGAGTTTTGCTGTCTATTTCTTCTCACAACTCTCTTAACTTCTCCTTTGGGAAGTTAGATGCTATACCACTTGGTGCATATATATTTAGTATTGATATTGCTTCATTGTCTATGCTATCCTTTAGCAAAATATAGTTTCCTTCCTTATCTCTTTTAATTAGATCAATTTTTGCTTTTGCTTGATCTGAGGTAAGGATGGCTACCCCTGCTTTTTTGACTTCACCTGAAGCATAATAGATTCTGCTCCAGCCTTTTACCTTTACTCTGTATGTATCTCCCTGCTTTAAATGTGTTTCCTGTAAACAACATATTGTAACATTCTAACTTTTGATCCAGTCTGGTATCTGCCTCCACTTAATGGGAGAGTTCACCCCAGTCATATTTATGGTTAAAATTACTAATTCTGTATTTCCTGCTATTTTATTATCCCCAGATTATGCTTTTCTTTTTCTTGCCCCCAAGAAACCCTCTTTCCCAGTTTTAAACTTATGGGCCCCACTTGTGTCACGCTGCTCACCCTCTTAGGATCCTTGCCTCCCTCCTTTGAATCTCTTCCCCATTTTTGTGCCCTTCACTTATTACACTTTTCCTTTACCCTTTTCCTCTATCCCTTTTTAATGAGGTGGGGGAAGATTCTCTGTAAAACAAATATGACAATTATTTTCTTTTCGAGCCAACTCTGATGAGAGTAAGATTCACACAATGTTCCTCCCCCTCTCTAGTTTCGCTCAGATATGATAGGTTTGCTTTGCCTCTTTGTGGGATATACTTTCCCTCTTTTATCCCCCCTTCCCCTTTTTCTGACACTATCACTGCCCACCTGCCTTGCAGATTTGTAACTGCCCCAAGGAAAAGCGAGGTACTGTGGAATGTGGCTGCAGAGCTGTGTTATGCTCTGTGCTGGGTCACTCACTTCCAGTTTTGGGTGGGTATAGTCAAATCCTGCTAGTTTCTGGTGTTTTTTAGAGTACCCTCTGTCTGTGGCTTTGATTTCATTGCTGATCTGCTGTTTTGCAAGCAGAACAGAGAAATCAGCCTATGCCAGAGCCATCTCTGTAATTTTTTTGACCACAGAGGACACCTTCTCCCCTGGTCCACTTAGTTTTCTAACCTCTCCTATTTCCTTGCCTGCACTGGTCTGCTCTGGCTAGTCAGGACAAAACTTTCCTGGTGATCTTCCAGATTATCTTCTGCTGGTCAGTTATTGTACTTCTAATCCTCGTGGGTTTTACCAGTCATGTGCTATTTTTGAGACTGAATTTAATAATTGATCTTGAGCTTATGAGAGGAGCTTAGAAAATCATGTGTGCCTTCTCTGCCATCTTGGCTCAAAATGTGTTTACTTTGTAAATAAAACACTCCTCTAAAGATAAACTAAGGAGTATATGATCTCTCTAAAGAACACAAGACAAAAAAAAATCTGAATACTAAGATGTAAGAAATAAACTAAGAAAACTATCTAAAATTCTGAACATGGAAGTCAAAATGCCAATTGAAAGAATTTATATATTACATACAGAAACACATGCAAGCCTTCAAACTCTAAGATATGTACTAGTTAAATTTAATAATTCAACACAAAGACCACATACTCTCCAAGTGACCAGGAGAAAGGTCTTCAACTATAGAATAAAGAACATGCAAATTACATAAGACAATTCTGTACCCATGAGAAATCATGGGATGGAATGGAATAATGTGTTCATAAGAAGAATGAAGCTCAGGAGTCAGCGTAGGCCAAACTATCCTTCAAATTTGAATCTAAACATACCTGCAAAAAATATAATTTCAAAAATAAAGGTTTTAAAACATTCTTAGATTTAAAAATACCAGAAAATATAATTGCTTCTGGAAAAGGAAATGCACAAAGGATTAAAGAATGGAACTGCAATAGAATGACAGCAAAGAAACTAGCAAAATATTTGTTTATAAATGGACACAAGAAAACAGACATTAAGTTGAAAGAAGAGAAAGAGTATTTTACTAGGTCAGTGTCCTCTGTCACATGCAAGAACTGATTTTTTTTTCTGAGAGTGAGGTAAGAATTAACACTTTGTCCCCCCAACACCACCCCCCACCCCGGATGTAAGGAACAATGGGAAAAGGGAATCAATGGACCAAACTCTAATCAGGGGTTCTCAAAATTTTTAAATAGGGGGCCAGTTCACTGTCCCTCAGATTGTTGGAGGGCCGGGACTATAGTAAAAACAAAACCTTTGTTTTGTGGGCCTTTAAATAAAGAAACTTCATATCCCTGGGTGAAGGGGATAATTGTCCTCAGCTGCCACATCTGGCGCACAGGTGGTAATTTGAGGACCCCTGCGGTCTATATGATAGTGACAGAAACCAACCAGAATGGAGATCCCAGAATGGATACCAAGAAACTATCTCAATGAGTAAATGCTTGATTTTCTTGACAAGCAGAGAGAAACACTCATCTATTAGAGAAAAAAAATTTTCTCCAATATATTTAAAGATTATACATCATAAACAAGCTGAAATTCAGTCTTGGTATGGTGATCAAGAAGATGATCTGATGGCATATTTTATATCATTCATTATTTATGTATTAAGGTAAATATGGAAAAGCAGAATTGGACCTTTTTCCCTTCTCTTCTCCTTAGAAAAGGAGATTATATATTATGCTTTTAGTTCTAACTTACTGAATGAGGCTTCCTAAAGGGACTAGAAGAGAAAGTCTCCCTACTAGTTAGTCTAAGAGGCAGATAGACTGGTCTGTGAGGTTTTCCATTAAACTGTTCTCTGGATTGGAAGCCATGAATGACAATGACATAAGACATATGGGCTCTACAGTAATGCCTGAGAGTTACATGTAAAATGTGAGAGGAGAGGAAAGAGTAAATGGATTCCAACTTCTATTCTATCCTCCTTTAGGGGACATTTTTTCCTTTGTGGGGTACTTATTTTCTCCTGTATTATATTCTTTAGCTATTAGACTACTCACATCCCACAATCCTTTTTATATCCTGTGTCCCCCAGTTCTTTGTCCCTTGCTCAAACTGTCACTCATGTTTAAATGGAAAACTCTTTCTATCTTTTACTGAAATTATTTTTTTCTTTCCATATCAAACTTTAGTGCCCCCTCTTCTATGAAGCCTTCCTTTATAGCTCCCTACTACATATCTTCCTAGATATCTTCTCTTACTCAAATTTCTTATAGAAATTTGCCTCACTACAATCAACACTTTTACTGCAAACTCCCCAAGTCAAGGACCGTCCACAATTTCAACTCTGTATTCCAAGTAAAAGCAGTGCCATGTAAAAAGTTTGTGCTTAATATATGATCAGTGTCATAGATAATTTGTTTAATGCTGGAAAGTAGTTCATAAATTACTCTGTTAAACTCCTTATTTTACAGATAAATAACTGAGATTTATGCCTTTCTAATGGTTATATTGTGAGTATCAAGCACCTATATTAACTTGCAATCCTCTAGGTCAAAGTCCAATGCTAGTGCCCTTTCTTTTATCCTACTAAGACTGCATCTAACCATGTATTGTAATGAAATAAAATGAATTGTTGTTTGTATAGCTGTTTCATTTACCTATACAGGCTAAAAGTACCTTAAAATGGGTGTATATCCTGTCTATTTTTAGGCTTTTTTAAAAGATATAGTGGTCACCTCAGAGATAGTTGTTGAAGTAAAATAAATTTTAGTGTTTACCCAATCTCCTTTTAGGCTTCTAGCTCTTAATATTCTGTTCCCTCAACCAGGTAGCATCCTTATCTACTTTAGCCTGTATTTTCTGACTTGCCTAAATGATACCTCATGATGTTCTTTATGTCTTTTGTATTGTGTTGCCTTCCACCATTCCATCATTCCCAGTAAAGGTCTTGCTGCTAGATGCTGAACAACTTAAAATGTATTTCCTGAAAAAAAAGTTAAAGACCTACAATATAGTTTTACATTTAATCTGCATTAGTATCATTTAATCCATTATTTCCTTAAATCAAGAAAATAAGCAGAAGAATATATTCAGCCCTGCTTTGTAGCCATTGAGTAATTCTGAACTATTATTCAATATTTAGTAATTTAGTAATCAGTTTTTGAGAGCTAAGGTAATCTGGCTTCAGTATAACCCTACCCATAACATTCCATGAAACTTAATTCTTATTGGATTTTCCCCATACTCTTTGGGAGCAAATTCTCTGTGACAATGAAGTTGAGAAATGAACTTTGTTTCTCAGAGGCAGGTATCTCCTTCCATGTATATAATACAAGAGAGTTTTAGGAGAAAATAGCTTTACCTTGCAGCCTAGATATTTTTACTTCACCTCCGTTTAATAGCAATTTGTCTCAGAACTTTTGAGTTTCCTAATCCCTCCCTAACAACTCCCTAACAACTTTTTTGAAACATTTTGTGAAATTATTCAATATTCTAGTAGTTCTGGCCCTGAGGATATTTTTTCTTGATATCCATCTTGAATTTTCCTTGATTTTATTTCACTTATTTCATTCATTCTACATATTTATATATCCCTTGATGTGCTATTACACATTTCATCTTTTTCTTTTAGTTTTAATACATTTTTTTGAGTAAGCACAGAAATTTCTATTTATTTCATTTTTAATAACAATTTAACTGAGTCATTACTTACAAACTTGAAATATCCGTTAATCCTTTCTCATCAGGCTGTTCTATACTTTAATCAAGAGGGTTATTTTTGGGCGATCTCCTGCTGATTTATCTTTGCTGTGTCCCTGTGTGTGTGTGTGTGTGTGTGTGTGCATGTGCACACATATCCTTTGATATTGTCAGGTTTGCTAAGGTCTTATCACTCTACTAAGTTATTAATTTAACAATAATAACTAAGAATGATATTTTTGGCCATTCAGAGCCCATCATCTTCATTCTGATACTAAATTCTTAGGTTTGGTGCAGCTGAATCTCCTTAAAATAAATTGATCAATATTCCATACAACTAGTCAATGAATCAAATATGTTCATTGTGTATGTACCACATATGGCAGGCCTTCTTAAACTTTTCCCTCTTGTAACCCCTTTTCACATGACCCCATCTTGAATCTGATCTAAAGTTTTTCTGGCAGTGTTTATGCATGCACAGTGCAAAGTGCACATGTTGTTTGTTCAGAGCCAAGGCTGTGGTGAAGTTGTTTGATGAAACACAAGTTAACACTGTCAGAAACACTTTAGATTCATTACACATTTGATTTTGAATTAATGTTTGTTGGTTAAACTCAAAAACCTTTTACTCTTGCCAAATTTTAGTGACCCTCCACATTCACTTACATGATTCCATATGGGGTATTGACCCGCAGGTTAAGAAGCCTTAATATAAAGGACAATGTATGTATACAGAGAATCATGAGTTATGGCATCTGCCCTAAAGGAAGTCAAAGTTTTAGAGTGAAGCCAAGATGGTGGAGTAGCAGAAAGAAATCCTGGGAGCAATCTTACATTCCCAAACCAAACCACAATAATCAAAACATAATCTTCAAATATTTAGAAAATTTACTAGCCTGAGTTTTGATTCGGTCATTTTTCCAGCTGGAAATACAGATGGCATCTAGCCAAGAGAGTGATACACAAATCATTCAAATATAAGGAGAAATGATGCAAGAAGGGAAAGATTTGTGAAGCATATCTCAGGATATGAATGTTGGTACCAAGAAACATATTTTTCCCTTACTGCCCAGTTTCAGTTCACATATCCATGAGTAACTAAGGAAGTGATCTGTGTCTAAGGGCAGCAACCTAGGATGAAAAGAAGTCATAGGTCCTAACCTATGTACAGAGAGAAGAGCAAGTTCAGAAGCAAGTAGTAGGTGTGACTCAGACTCAACATCAAATAGGGGTCTTTTTTCTAATGTCTAGATAATTCTGCAACTTAGGAACCAGAGCAGGAAACACAGGGTTAAAGGGAAACTTAATTCTGTTACTCTGAACCATCAGTTTTCCAACTTATACTAGGTGAGTACAATAGTAGTCTACAGTTTCTCAGACCCAAAACACAGTCAGGAACTCACTTAATTCAGGAGAAGTAATTTAGGAATCATTAAATTACTTCAAAGCTATCACAATGCATTGGGCTACATCAAAAAGAGCCTATGCATCATATTTTAAGTAATTTCAAAATAAAACCATACAGATCTCTTAGAACTATAGGACAAAGTACAAATAGAAAGAAAAAATCCATTGGTTACCTCCTGAAAGAAACTCCAAATGAAAACTCAGAAATATTAGAATCAAAATTCAGAGATTCCAAATCAGGAAAAAAAAAAAAAACTTACTGCAATCAGCCAAAAAAAAGAATTCAAGTAATGAGGGGCCATAGTCAGGATCACATATGATTAAACAGACACTACTACAGAGAGACAGAGTACTTTGAATATGATATTTAAGAAGGCGATTGATATAAATTTACAAATAAGAATAATTTACAAAGCAATAATTGTACAAGAAGAAAATTGATGTTTAATAAAGTAGGGAGCTTCTAAGCATCTCTCATTTAAAAAAGGATGAGAGCTACATTTAAAAAGTGAAATGCAAACATAGGATTTAATAGAAACATAAATATTAAATATAAATAAATCATAAGGGAATAAATAAGGATAAATGATTTGTCTTAAAATATATATCAATGATAAATTCGTCCCATCTGAAATCTATCTTTATCAGGGCTCATAGAGGGAATCTAATTAAAGTGAAGGCATGGGAGTAGATTTGTTATTTCCAGATGATATTAAAAGAAGAATGGGAGGGGAAAATACACTTTAGGAAAGAAAAATATATTTGTGGAAAATTGTCTCTAATCTCTAATTATATCATTATCAAGAGTTCAAGTAGAAGTCTATACAAAGAAGGAGAAGGGGGCTGATGGCTGACATTTGAACAGGTTAAAGAAGGGAAGAATATACATGCACATAAAATTGATTATGGAAATCAATTTTACTCAAAAAAGAAATATGAAAGAAAAGGGAAAAAGAGTAATTAGAGGGAGAGCAGGGATTGCTTTTCTAAGCAATAACCAGGGATATGTGGGAGAAATACTAATAAATTGGAACATGAATGAACAGATTATAAATGTAAAGGTGATGGAATAGTTTTGTGCTGTAAGAAATGATAAAATGAATATATTCAAAAAAACCCAGAAAAATTAGTATGAACTGATTTAAAGTGAAAGGAACTAAACTTGGAAAGTGATACATGCCATTATTAAATAGGGTAAACATACCTTATATTTCCTTTATTTTATCCACAGTCCTTAGCACAATGTTAGGTGCATCATAACTACTGATTTCAAGTTCCACTTGATGATTGATCGATCACAAAACTACATTTTGGTGACAGAATGTTAAATATCCTGAGGTAAGCTTGTTTAATTAATGATGTGACTATTTCTTAATAAAAACACATTCCACTATAAAACTATATCCTTATAGATATCTTATACATAAAATCATAGTTCTCTTTTGCCACTCTATACGTCCTCCTTCAACATACACACCATATGATAAATCTATATAGTCAAAATTTAACAGAGTGACTATACAATTAGATAGCTATTATCCTAGTTTTAAGATAGCTACTGGCCATGTCTGTCAATGTCATCTTTCTAATTCTTGTCCCTAATTCTGGATCACTAGTGTTGAAAACACATCTAAGTCTTTAGAAATACTTTAGTTTTATTTTCAATTATTTTTAGAAAGTTTAATATAAACTTTCTCTTATTTTTCCTTTCACACGTCTCTTTTTCATAAGTAATATTTAATTTATCTGGAGGCAGGAACTTTTCTTATACATTTGCCATTTCCATTTTGCATTGCATATTGCAATATAGTAGGTGCTCATGAAATACTTATAGATTTTAATTGAATAAGATTAGTAGTAATTAGGAAAAAATAAAACTTCAAACACTAAGCTCATGGACATCTTTACTCCTCAAATCTGCTCTCCCTAAATTATTTTAATTTTTTTTTTAAAGAAAAAAGAAGAAAAAAATTGAAAGTATACCAACCAGTTGCTCCCTGGATATAAGCTGATAAAGAAGGTAAAATATATATATATATATATAAGAAATGGAATTTTTCTCCCTTGAATAGCAAGTCTCCTAGAGTTAATGAAAACAGATACTGTGAAGTTGTTAGTAACATGTCTTCCTCCAGCCCTCAAATTAAAAGGAAGCAGCCTTGCACTTGAAAAAGCAATTTCCTTTTGGGAAGGGGAGGAGGGGTAAAGGAATCCAAATTTTCTGAGCTAATAAAAGAAAAAAAAATTTTTTTCTGTTCTTCTGGGAGATAGTGAATTCAAGGCAAGAAGAGGCACCAGGCATATGATGAAAAAAAGATGTGGACTCGAAACTTTATTGAGTGAGAATTGCATGATGGGGAGAACTTATCCCTTCAATCTTGTTGGTCATTATCAAGTTTAACTTGAAAAGCTCAGCTTCAGATAAAAAATTGTAAATGAGAGCTGGATTTCCACTGTAAGTGTCATTCCTTTGACAAGGGGAGGAGAGTGCATTTTTAGTAGCATAACCCCACTTTTGCCGCTGAATTATTGAGCACAAAAACTAAAACCTTGGAGAAGCTTAAACAATCTATCAGCTACTAAGCTTTCGTTAGAAAATTAGCTCGTGATATGTAATGGTCTTTCTTATACATTTTAATTCCTTTTAACAGTTTAAATAGAATTTGAGTAATAGCTTCTTAATGTTCACCACAGAAGGTAACTAAATCTTTAATGGACTCCTGCTGCAGCATGCTTAAAATTGTAATTTAATTGAGGCCTATGTAAAATAAATTGTGTCCTCTTCTCTCTCTCTCATTGTCTCTCTCTCTCTCTCTCTCTCTCTCTCTCTCTCTCTCTCTTTTTTCACCTCTCTTTTCTTTTGATGTTCAGAATTACAGGGGTTTTTGTGAGAAGTATTTTTTTATGTTTTGATTAAATTGTATTTTGTGTTTTCATATGACTGAACTGAAAAACTTAACAATATGGAAAGAAGTGTTCCTTTTCCTATTGTGGAGATGATTCTATCTGAAACACAGATAATTAAGGAAATAAAGTGAATGCATTTTCCAACACTTTTTATTTCTAGTTATTTGTGTTTATTAGGCTGTGACCTTGAAATAATTGTAGACTCTTTGCTTTTTCTCTTTTTATTTTTCATTTTTCCCCCCAAAAGGAATGTGCCTTTCAAACTTTTTCCATATACTTCCTCCATCTATTTTTCTATAAAAGTCGATTCTCTGATCCTTTCTTTACACCGAGGTATAATTCAGTACAAAAACAAAACAAAACAAACAAACAAACAAAAAAAAAGCTTAGAATGTGATTGCTAAAAGGGTAACTCCCATTTTAAGAAAAATTGTGTCGTTTGTGGTATACACTTTCTGCCTCTATGTAGAATTTTCTTGGCAATGATACTGGAATAGCTTGCAATTTCTGTCTCCAATTCCTTTTAAAAATGGAGGCAAACAGGTTTAAGTCAATTGCCGACTTCACACAGCTAGTAAGTGTCTGAAGCCAAATTTGAAATCAGTAAAAGGAGTCTTCCTGACTCCAGGTGCATTATTTTATCTACTGTGTCCCCTGTTTGCCTTAAGAGGAATTACAAAGTTAAAATAAAAGGATGAAGCTTAGGTAGTGGAATGATAGTTATCAGTCATCAGTCACTTTTGGGAGGATTGATTAGGGGATAGGTGAAGGAATGGAAAGAAGAAAATCATTTGGGAAACATCATTGCCTCCAAAATCATACCACAAATTTAGTTCCCTTACTCAAATACTGATTGATTTTGAAATTTTCCTTATGTCAATTGTCAACTTTTTTTTCTCTGGGAAACTGTTGAGACTGGGAGACTGTTGGAGATGGGAGTAGGAAAAGATGGGAGGTAAAAGTAAGGAAGGATAAATGATCTGAAGGGACGGTAAAAGAAATAATTAAATTAACTTTGTTTTCAATTTCATGCCTTTCTGCTCTTCTTGATTTCATCCACTTTAGAGGAAAATAATCACAAAGGAAAGAAAAAAAAACCCTCTGAATTGCATATTAGTGAATAATATTAAATTAGTTAAAATGACAAAGAACACATCCCCAAATTACTTAGAATAATTGGTTCTTTGTTCATATATTGGAAGTAATTTTAATTCTGTTACCTTTTTCTAATAAGCCATAGATAAGAGTACTAATAGCAGTGTTTAATGATAGTAAATGTCACTATGTGTATTAGTAAATGTGCATCTAATTAATGAGATACAGTAAGATTACTAGAGGCTTTTTTCTTTTACTTTTTCTTTCTCTACAGAAAAATAAAGAGTCTACTAGAAATTAACTTATATCTGCTGCAATATAATCCATCAACAAAGCATTTTATTTTATGAATTTGTTAGTAGTGGGAAAATACCCACAGTAAAATGTTTAGGATAAAAACAATTCTTGAATAGAAAATTCACTCTGATTTCTTATTCTTTTTTAATCTTTTTGTTCAAGGGGGGGAAACCTATTTAAGGAGAGGGGAGCAGTTGCATTATTGCTACCCAGTCATCTCTCAGTTGAATGATCTCTGGACAATCACCATTGTCTCCAGTGACTCATCTTCTTGCAAGACTGAATCATTTCTGAAATTCTGCCCTCCTCAGTTATCACCTGTATCTGAATAGAGGTGATAGAAATGCTTGTTAGAAAAATAAAGTTATTTCCCAAAAGTCAGAGAAATAATCCTCTAAGAAGATATTTATTTCACAAATACAAGCATATTTTTACACACAGACACAGGTATACAACTATGTTATTTAATATGGATGAATAGATGAGGGAAGTCAGATAAACTCTTTTATTTAGGTAAGAAACTGTGAGAGGGCAATACGGGATTCAGAGAGAATTTTTTAAATGGACCCAATTATAGGTTTAAATAAACAGGTATTAAACCATCCAAACTTGACTGAATGCCTCATTTGTGTTTTTACATAATTCATTAAAACTTGTTTAGATTGTTTCCAACATTAGCTACATTCATGATGAGGGCACAGGATAAAGACACGAAGTACAAGATGAACTGGATGTATTTAGAAAGCAGTTGCTCTGGGGTAAGGTGGTAATTTTAGTAGACTGCAAGCTCAATGTGAATGGCAGCTAATTAATAATTATGATAATAGCTAATGAAATTTTGGGTTGCATTAGGAGGGAGGGCATAATCTCACTGCAATTTACCCTTGTCAGCATACATTATAAATAAAGAATGATTGAAGATCCAGAAATGTTTGGTTTGAAGATGAGAACATGCAGGGAACAAATGAGAAATGTCTTCAGATAAGTGAAGAAGTGTGAAGTGGAGAAGAGATAATATGTCTTTTCTTTCATCCCAGAGGACTAAACTAGAAGAGGTAGATGGAAGGTGCATGTTTAGTCCATGTCAGGAAATGTTTCTAAATAGTTTTAATTATCCAAAAAGTAGAATACCCTGTATTAAGGTATAATGGATTCTCCTTGAAAATATTAAAGTAGACACTGGGCAATCGCTTGCATCTGTGTAATTGTAAAAATTCCATTTGTACGTGATTTGGATGAGATTGCCATATATACTTTCTGATTTAATATTACTGTGATACTCTGTCCAAAGTAAATCACAATAATTTTAGAGATATGTAAGTAATCAGTGTTTACATGCCTATTTTCTACAATCTAGCCCTTCATCTTCAACTGCATAATAGACATTAGCACATGGATGTCCCATTTAGAATGTTTTTATCAGGATTTTTATTCTTAGTCCCAAATCCCCATTTATGTAACTTCCTCCTCATTATTTCTATAGTCACATTGTAAGGCCAAATATAATAAATCAAACAACTCTTTTATGTAAGAGTTCTTCAGACAGCCACTCTCATGTCCTACCTAAGTCAGATGACCTGAGTCTCAGCAATAACTTGTGTCTTCCTTTATTGATGACCTTAAGGAAATTGTTTATCTTACTGAGTCTTAATGTCCCCCTTTATTTAGTAGAGCTAATAACCCTTGGCCTACGTTTCTCACATTTGGAATGTTACACATATTTTCTCTGAAGCATAATCCAAGAGTGAACATTCATCTTGATTTTCTGGTTTTAATACAAATTATCTTTTTTGAATAGTTCTTTTCTTCTTACCTCTATATATCGGTTTCTTTCAGGAGAGAGAAAAGAGAAATAAGTAGATCTTCCATTCTGACATCTGTTGTATGCTTGAGATTGAGTTTTTTTGTCATATTTTACAAGGAATGTAAAGCTAACTATAATTAAATGTAAATATAATTTTCTTTTTTAAATGGTTTATTAGGAAACGATAATTTTTCAATTTCTGAAACTACTACTACTATTTGCTCAATTCCTTTCTCCTTCCCACAAAAATAACAACAAACATAGTTTTAGGAGGAAAAGTCCATTGATATAATTATATTTATTTAAGGTAAACAATTTTTATCTCATTATCAAATGACAGGGGATCAGTCCAAATGAAATTGTAATCCTATTTTATCTTTTTTTTTTTTTACAGAATAATTTTTAAATTTCCTACTTTAATTTAACATAGGTAGGTAGAAAAATTATATTTATTACTAGGGAGTAATAAAATAGATGATGTATTGAAAGATGAAGTAATTTGATAAAGTAACTAGTTAAGTGAACTCAGATAAGCATGAAAAGGTATGGCTTTAAAAGCAACTAGCTGCCTTACTTTCTTTTCTCTTTTGAAAAAGAAATGATGAGTAGACTACCATGAGTAAGAATTGTTTTTGGAGGATCAGTATCCTTACCTTTGACTCAGAATATTCTGTTTAAATGTATTAATTATAAGTACAGTTACATTCTAGCTATTCTGTTTTCCAGTGTAGGATATGAGCTATCCTAGATGTTGAAAGGGAAAGGACCTTAAATGATACCTCATCTAATCATTCATTTTATAGATAAGCAAATTGAAACATAAAAATTAAGTGGATGTTCCAGGGTCACACAAATAAGAAGTGGGAGAAATGGCCTTTGCACACAGAACCTCTAAGCCTAAGACTGGTGCCCATTTCCCTGTATTATGCTTTGTCTCATTATGTAATAAAAATGTAAATCATGTGTAATAATTGACACATCTTTTGAAAGTTTTCATTCTTTAGAATATATCTCTCTAATATGTACAACCAGAGAGCTTTAATTATCCTTAATTAAATAACTAGCCAACATGAAATTTTTGCTTTGATCAATGAAGGCTTGAGAATTGCATACTATTTATTATAACAATGTATTGGAAGTTATTAGCTGAGAATAGAACAGTCAAGGATACCTGGATTTTAACTCTGAAGCTTAAAAATTTATACAGGACAAGTTGGCTTCAAGTGACTTCTGCTTTCCATGGAAACCTTTGCTTTAAAGTATACCTTCCTGAAATCTATCACAATCAAACAGTCGATCTTGAAGTCTGTAGCAATAAAAGAAAAGGACAGAAACTTTTGAAGGCAACTGACATCTCTATACTTAGTCATTGCCTACACTTCTACCCTTTTCTTAGTCATCAGAAAATTTGAGTAGATAAAAAAAAAAAACTAAGAGCCTTTGATTAAAAAGGTTAGGAGTCACTGCTTAAAGAAATAAAGTCAACATATTTCAGCCTTCCCAGTATCTTCTTCTTCCCCTTTATGAAACCTTTAAGTTAGATATTGAAAAAACATTTTGTCTAAATGGATAAGCACAGATTCAGTGTAGAGAATTTTGATTCTATCAAGTCTTCTTTCACTTCTTAAGAACTTTTTAAAATGTATGCTAACTATACAATATATTTTCTAGATATCTTTCATAATATTATTCATATTTTTCTCTACTAGGACCAGCTTCTCTACTTCTTTAGAAGAAATAAAATAGTGTACTAGATTCATGCAGATATAGAATCCAGGAATACCTGGATTTAAATCTACCTTGATACTTGATTCATTTTCTAAACTGCAAAATTGGGATCCCACCAAGTAGTTTTGAGGATCAAGTAAGATAATATTTATAAACATTTTAGTATAGTTCTATATATATATATACATATATATACATATATATGTATATATATATATATATATATATATGGCACTTAACAAATGCTTCTTCCTTCCTCCTTCACTTTTCTTCCTTATTTGAAAATGGAACTATACCCTTAAACGTAAACTAAGATTTTATAAAACAGTTTTGGTCTTATCTTGCTCAATTTGAGACCCTCACCTCAATGTCAGGGCATCTCCAATCATCCCACCACAAATGTATAACTCAAAAAAGAGGCAAAACAAAAAGGAAAAAGAACAGTATGTACAAAAATATATGTAGAAATATTTTTCTAGGAGCAAAGAATTGGAAATTGAGGGGATATCCATCAGTCAGAGAATGCCTGAACAGAGATATGTGATTGTGATGGAATACTATTATGCTATAAGAAATTATGAGTAGGATACTCTCAGAAAAACTTACAGTCTTGCATGAAATGATTCAAAGTAAATGTACTGTGTACAAAGTAATACCAATATTGTAAAATGATCATCTCTAAACACCTTAACTATTTTCAGCAATATAATGATCCAGTACAACTATGACAGACTTATGGTGAAAAATGCTATCCATCTCCAGAAAGAACTAATGGTGTACAAATAAGATATACACACATTTAAACATTTTTATTGAATATTTTTGCCTACTTTTTCTTTTGCAACATGACTTTTATGAAAATATTTTGCATGCTATATATATTTAATCTGTATATAAAAATGCTTTTTCTTAATGCAGAGGTGGGTTTGGGAAGAGAAAAAGAGAATTGGGAACTCAAAGTCTAAAAAAAAATCTGATTTTATATGTAGCTGCAAGCTATTTTTTATTTTATAAAGCTCATATGCTAATAAAAGCAACAAATATACAAACAAATATATGCAACTATATTTAAATTGAATAAATAGCAATACATAGAGAGTCAGTGAATACAAAATAGAATGGGAAAATGTCAGGAAAGATATATTCATTGATATTCTAAGTACTATGATTTATGGCACAAGAAATAGGGCTTCAACTTTCATATCTTATATTGATACCATAGGTTTAGAGCCAAAAGTGATTTTAGGACACACAGCATCTAATACCATCATTTTTTTAACTAACATATTAGTCTTCCATATTCCCAAATTAAATCCTAAGAAATCAATTCTTCTTTAATGGCAGAATAGTTTCCAATAGAGCCTTTCTAAAATATTAATACTCCTGGAGAAGATAATACATATGGTTATTATTATCTATTAACTTTTACATAAATTAGTAAGTATTAAGATGGTTTGTAAGATGGAATAAATGATTTCTAATTGGGAGGAGGGATGAAGAAAGAGCTCAGAAAATGCAAAATTCCTGAAAAGAATTGGCCTATGTCCTAAATTAGTCATAGATATCAGGGCACTGTAAGATATCATACCATTCCTTTCTTTATTCAGGCAGAGTAAAAGATAGGGGAGCATTCAAAAAGAGAGCAGATTTTATATCATTCTAGGAAACTATCAATTTCTTTTTCAACTCTACATATAGAAATGGCATGAAAGAGATTTTAGCTCCCAAGTTCAATAGGAAAGTTCAAGATCACACAATTATAGATGTAAAGGTGAAATGGATTTTTGAAGTCATTTAGTCCAATCCTGAATCTTACAGAAGAAAGAAAACAAAAGAGTAAGTGATTTCCATGATCATGAAGGCAGGAATAGAAACAGGATTTGAACTCATCTTCTTATTTCATGTCTAAGGCATTTCATGTCCCCTTTGTGCCATTGTACTTAAAAGATTTCACTGCATCTACTAATTACTTTAATCAAATCACTTATCTTCTCTTTTACCTCATCTTTCTTCACACTCAAAATCCAGAGATTTGACAATACAATCTTTAAGGTTCCTTATATTTCTCAGTTTTGAGTAATCTGATGTTTATTCTTCCCTTTTCACTCTAGCCCACTTTCAGACTCTCTTTCCTAAACTCTTATATAGTTTTTGTAACATCACTTCATCAGAAATCTAAATTTAACTTTTCCAACTTCATGCCTTTGTTTGTTGCCAACTCTGGTGATGACTACATTTTCTTTCCGTTAAATAACCCAAATGAAATTATAAGTACCGGACAGTGTGAGTTTCAGGAGCATAATGTTAATGTATGTCTTATAATAAGAAAATGTTAGTTCTGGTGATTGAACATCTCCAGGCTAACCTAACTCTAGTCTAAATAATTTGGGTGGCAGTGAGCAGCCAGTCATCCCTGAATATATGATAATTAAAAAATAGTCTATCTCAGTACAACCATAATTGGTAGTTCGGTTTTACTTTAAGCAGCCATCATTTACCTCTCACTCACTATTTCTCATTTAATTTGTTGTATTAATGTAATGTACAAAAATTATGTTAACATTAATGGCACACTACAAAATAAGCTGCCAATTTAAACTCACAGCAAAGAGATCTCATTAAATAAGTAAAATGGAAATAAAACTGAAGTGCATGGTTGCACTTTCAACATTCAAAGACTCAAAACAATTTCCACAGTTTCTCAAGCATTTTGAAAGTTTTACTTGACCACGAATGATGGCAGGAAGCTTAGAATCTGAAGTGCTCTGTTCCATGAAAGTAAAATGACAGCTAAGATATGAGTTCATAAAACTAATCATCCCACTTTATTAATGTTGTATCCTTTCCATATTCTGCTGTCAAGCCTATGATAATTCTTTTTGTTATTAAGGTCTATTTATATCCCACTAATTATCATTAAAGCTCATTGTGCTATTATTCTTTTACAATACAATTATTGGAATCAGTTTAAAAATACTTATTCTATTCTCTAATGGAGGTTTCATGATGACATGGATGAGGGAGCAAATGATGCAATCAGTCCAAATGGAAGGAATTTATGTTTTAAAACATATACTGTAATCAGAAGCCTACCCTGGAAAATCACAGGCAATATTAAATCAAAGATTATCAGTGTTTCCTCTCCCTTTTGCCATTCAATATAAAGTTAAAATTTAAGTGGATTCATTTGGGGGAAGAGTGAGTATAATTGATTCAACCACAATCCTGGTCACTAATGAGAGATTTCCTTTGAAGGAAGAAATGAAATCTTGAGTCAGACTCTCAACTTGCCCCTTGAGAGCAGGAAAATCACCAACTAATTCAAGATATAGCAAGAAATAGCAAATTGCAAAGTTTTCCAAGTCTTATGGAAGATAAAAATAGAAAATGCTACAATTATTACAATTTTAGATGTTATATAATGGATTTATCTAAATGAGCTTTAGAGTAATAAGTATACTCTCTTTTTGTAGGATGTTATGCTTATTCCAAATAATTAGCCTTTGACCATGGTTAGATTATCCCTTTCTATTATTTTCTGAGAATAGAGCATATTATTTTCAACATCTTCAAAATTGGGATGCAGATTGTCATTCTTTTAGGGTAGATTTGGGTTGGGGAAATAGCTAAAGAATACTGTGAGCCAAAATATTTACCTTGTGTGCTAGCTTGGTGGTTGAACAAACATCTTAGATTTAAAAAAAAAAAATGAGACAAAAATAATCTTTAAGTTGATTTCCATGTTGACTTATGAATTGACACTCAGGGCCATCTTCCAAAATGTATTGTGTAAGAGCAGCCAAAGTAATTTCCTAAGGTAATTTTTCCAATCACTTTCACTTAACCAAACAAATAATTATACCCACACACTAGCACTCTATTCCATATATTGTTAACCCAACTCAGGTGTGCATAAAAAGGAAAGATTAAAAGGAATAAAAGGAACTAATCAAACAAAAACCCTGCCTGTTTACCAAAAACATCACCTCTAGCATTTATCAGTATTAGAGGCACTGCCTTCCTGGTGAGTTTTGACTTTAAAGGCCGAGGTATCCTGACAGTGCAAAGGTAGCATAATCACTTGTCTCTTAAATGGGGACTAGTATGAATGGCACAATGAGAATTTAACTGTCTCTTATTCCCAATCAGTGAAATTGACCTTCCCATGTAGAGGCGGGAATGCTTATACAAGACAAGAAGACCCTGTGGAGCTTAAGTCACATAACTCAACACATACTAACATCCAACCTATCGGAACAAACTGTATAAGCCACTGAGTTATAATCTTTGGTTGGGGTGACCTTGGAGTATAAAACAACCTCTGAATGAATATAATCTAGATTAACCAATCTAAGTGTATTAATACCAGTAATCGACCCATCTCTTGATCAACAGAACTTTTGAAAGAGACAATACACTTTCTAT
Source organism: Sarcophilus harrisii (assembly GCF_902635505.1). Lineage (NCBI taxonomy): Eukaryota > Metazoa > Chordata > Mammalia > Dasyuromorphia > Dasyuridae > Sarcophilus > Sarcophilus harrisii. The sequence goes on along the minus strand of NC_045426.1, from coordinate 371,203,857 downwards.
GTGTAAGTTTTGATATATTTTAGGTGAAAAACAATCAGTCAACATAAGTGTCACATTTCATCATTGATATGTTCAGGGTTCTTTTCCCATTTCATTTCTATATTTTTTTTCAATTCATTATTTTTTATGCTTTTGAGATAAAGGCATTGGATGGTTAATTAATATTAAGAGATTAGGAATTTAATTCAATCCTTCCTGCATATGTTGCCATTTTCAGCCCTACTGGTCTTTATCTTGTTATTAGGCCCAAATAACTTCAGAGAAGAAAGTGTGGCTGGTGACTTTGCACAGCCCTTGATCAGTTAAATCCAATTCATTTACATATCATTAGATCACCTCCATGATGTCATGGTCCTCTTCAGAGGACAAATGACAACAACTTCTCCCTGCAGTCTTTTCATTTCCAATGCTCCTCTCATTAATTCAATTCAATTGAGTTCAGTAAGATTTTTTAAAAGCACCTACAAAGAGTCAGACACCATATTAAGTAAGTGGGTATACAAAGATAAACATGATGTAGTTCATGCCCTTAAAGATGTCATTTTTATATTGGGGAGGAGCACTAAATCAATCTTGAGTTTGTACAAAAAGTAATAGAAAAGAAAAAAAATGTATGGGGAAGACAGATTTCTAAAGGGATTTAAATGCCAAACTGGGAAACTAATGTTTTATTCTGGAGACAATGGGGAGCTAATAGAAATTCTTGCAAGAAAGAAAGTGAGATGGTTACCTATGTTTTAAAAATACTTAGCATCAACAGGGAAAATGAGCTAGAGAGAGGAGATAATGGCTGCAGAATTACCAACAATAATTAAAGTCTAAATAAATGTAATTTTGAATTATTTTACAATAAATGTTTAGAGATCAATACCTTTTCTGGCAAAGATGGAGAACAGGAAAACAAGTTATCATAATCAAATCAAAGGAGCAGAGCACATAAACTCATAAAGTTCAAGACATGGTCATTTTTCTGAGAGTCAGTCCAAAGAGTGTAATATATGATAAGGACTATGATTTCTAATATATTGACTTTCCTATCATACTTTCATATTAAATATTTGATGAAGTAAAAAATTAATGAATAAAATAGAATCTGGTTCACAGAAGCCTGAATCATTTCAAGTTATAGGTTTTGGGATGTTCTTAATTGTTATTATCTCATCAGTGGGAGAATGGTTAAACAGATTTTGGTACATAAATGCATTGGTTTATTATAGTGCCATGAGGAGGGAGAACTGCATTTGAAAAATACAGAAGCAAAGCAGGAGTTCTGTGAATTAAGCAAAGTGAAGTAAATAAAGCAAAAAATAATCCTCTATACAAATAGCGACTTCAGCATTATAAATAAGACAAAAATAAAAACAAATAAGTAAGTGCTTTGTCTTGATGATCAGTCTTGATTCACAAGAAGAGTTCAGAAACATATCTCCTGTCTATTGCAGAAGCCTGGGTTTCTAAGTACAGATCATTGCATCTACTTTCAGAAATTAATTGGTGTAGCCATTAGTATTTTTCAAATTTTTTTTTTGGTCTTTTTTCTTTATTCCTTCTTACCAAATATAGGTTTATGACTGGGTAAGTGAGTGAGAGTGTGTATATGTAAATGAAGAGTTTCATTAACAATACTCTGAGTAAATTAAGAAGAAAAAGAAATCTACCTGGAGCTCCACAAAAGATTGGGGTACAGGACAATTAAGAATGGAGAAAGGCTGTCAGATCATCCTTTTTCTAAGGTATACAAACAAGAGAATTTCATGAAGAAAGAACAACATACAGATGCAAAATGTGAGAGGGTAGGATGCAGAAATACAAAAGAATAATCAAGGAAGAAGAAAAAGAAGAAGAAGAAGAAGCAGAAGCAGAAGAATTAGAAGAAGAAGAAGAAAAAGAAGAAGAAGAAGAAGAAGAAGAAGAAGATGATGATGATGATGATGATGATGATGATGATATGCAGAGTCAATAGGAGGTCATGCATTTTTATAAGGAGATATGAACCAGATGGTACCTATTGTACAAGGGGCATCAATATAAAGAAAAAAATTCCATGCTGCTATTTCAGTTTGCAATGAAAAAAGAAACTTTCTGACCTTCTATTTGCTCTCCTTTCTTGATAGAGAAGGTTATTTATATAATGAATCATTTACTCAGGCTTCTGGTTTAGGGATGTTAACTTTTATTCTGAAAGATAACTTTTAAAATAGACTATTGATTAAAAGAAATACTAAACTGTCTTAGTTTTGAAATTTTGAGTTAGAAATTCTCTCCTTCAATCCACCCCCTTTCCCACTACTATATATGTGATTCATATAAAACATATTTCCATGGTAGCTGTGTTGTTTAAAAAAAGGCAAGAGCGATTTAAAAGGTGGAAAAATACACTTCACTCTATAATCAGAGTTTATCATTTATTTTTCTCTGGATATGGGGAGCATTTTTCATCATTAATCTATAGGAATTTTCAGGAATCATTAAATTGTTTATAATAGCTAAGTCTTTCCAAGATGATTATCACTAAACCTTTACTGTTCATGTGAAAATTTTTCTTCTAGTTCTGTACACTGTATTTGCATCATATCTAAGTATGTAAATAAGTTCATTTTATATATTCATTATAGATTTATGTGTCTTTTCATGATTTTCTTCTGAAACTATCCCTTTTGCCATTTTTTATAGTATAATAGTATTCTATCACAATCACATGCCCTATCTCATTCTCCAATGGGTAATCATTCCTTTAATTTCCTATTCCTTCTCACCCCCCCCCAAAAAAAAAAGAAAAGAACTGCTATAAATAGTATTTTGTACCTACAGATACTTTTTTTTTCTTTTCTTTTTGAACTCTAGTAATGGTGTTGCTGGGTCAAAGAGTATGTAGTTTTATAGTCCTCTAAATATCTTTCTATATTGTCTTCTTGAAGGGTTGCACCACTTCATAATTCAAACAACAATGTATTAGTGTTCCTATTTTTCCATATTTTTGCTATCTTGTAAGCAGTCTGATAGGTATGAGGTGATACTGTAGAGTCATTTTAATCTTTTTTTTTTCCTAATTACTAGTGTTTTAGAATATTTTATATGAGTATTTATAGCTTAAGTTTTCTCATCCAAAAACTGTTAATGTTTTTTTTTAGTTGAGGAATGGCTCTTTTTAAAAATAAATTAGCTTCATTTCCAAGATAATTTATAAGAGGAATTTATCAGAGAAACACTTTTTTATGTTCCCTAATATGCTTCAATTTTGACTACATTGGCTTTATTTGTGCAAAAATATTTTAAGTATATGCAATCAAACTTTGCTTTCTCTCTTTCTTTATTCATAAAATTTTCTCTTATCTTTAGGTCAAACAGGCAATTTCCGCCCATACTTTTTTATTTTGCTTATATCACCCTTTATGTTTAAACTATGCATCTGGGGGGGGGCAGAGCCAAGATGGCAGAGAAGATACACGCGACTTTGTAAGCTCTTCTCTTACTCTCTTTATCAATATTATATCGAGCCTCAAAAATAGTCTTGACTGCTACAATTCGTAAAGATAAGAAGTAGAACAACTCACTGGCCAAAGAAAATCTGCAGTCTCGCCAAAAAAGGTTGGTTCCGGGGCCAGGGGGGAGATCGGCGCAGACTGGGAGAGAAATTAGGTTCCGAGGAGAGTCTCAAACCGAGGGTGAAGGCACAGATCTCAGCACAAGCACGCAGCCCCAACCCGCAGTACGGGCTTTTCCTTGGGGCAGTTGTGATCCTGCACAACAGGAGGACGCAGCCCGGGTTAGCCTCCAATCTGCGCAGTGGGGAGCTCGGCTTGGGGCCATAGAGCTTTTCCAGGGCCGATTTGCATCAGGCAGAGACGCTGGGCAGAGTTTGTGGCGGTCTGTGGTCAGCTGCTAATACTCACAGTCCCACAAGAGGCTCCGGCCTGGGGCGGTGACACTTTCACCACTTAGTCTCTGCCAAGGGCAATGATAATCCACTCAGCCCTACTAAGCAGTTTGATAGCTTGGCCAGTGCTGAATCCACTTCCTGTTGGGGAAGGGAAAACTCTCACCAGAGCACTCCCATACCTCGGAGCGGAAATCGGTTTACATCTTTCCCTGCTCTGCAGAGGAAGCTGGTAACCCCTTGCCTAGGAGACCTACCCAAAGGCTTTAAAACATGAATAAAAGATGAAAAGAATAATCGACAGCTTCTATGCAGAAAAAGAGCAGGTCAGCAAACCTGAAGAGACCTCAAACAGCAAAAATGCATCAGACTGTCCTCCTTTACATAATGCTCTCATAGAAGAGACCATTAAAAGTCTCAAAAGAGAGTTAGAAGATAAATGGGGAAAGGAAAGAGAAGCCTTACAAGAGAGCAACAACTTCCTGAAATACGAATTGGAAAAAATAAAGAATTCACTACAAGAAAGTAGGATCCGTGAATTGGAAAAGACAAAGAACACGCAAGAAAGTAGGATCTGTGAATTGGAAAAAGAAAATAATTCACTAAAAAAAAATTAGTGAAATGGAAAAAATTCCTACAGACCAAAACAATACATTCAAAACTCAATTGGACATATACAGAAAGAAGTAAAAAAGCTATTGAAGAAAATAATTCTTTAAAAATTAGAACTGAACAAATTGAAACTAATGATTCATTGAGACAGCAAGAATCAGTCAAGCAAAACAAAAAATGACAAACTGGAAAAAACCACGAATTATCTACTTGCAAAACGACAGACTTGGAAAATAGATCTAGGAGAGATAATCTGAGGATTATTGGACTTTCTGAAAACTATGATGAAAAAAGAGCCTAGATACTATTTTACAGAAATCATCAAAGAGAACTGCCCAGATGTAATAGAATCAGAAGGTAAAATAGGCATTGAAAGAATTCATCGAACACCTTCTAAAAGAAACCCTAAAATAAAACCCCAAGGAATATTGTGGCAAAATTTCAGAACTATAAGATTAAGGAAAAATTTTACAAGCAGCCAAAAAACCCATTTAAATACCAAGGTTGCACAATAAGGATCACCCAAGATCTGGCTGCCTCTACATTAAAGGAAAGAAGGGCCTGGAATATGATATCAAGGCACAGAACTTGAGATGCACCAAGAATAAACTACCCAGCTAAGCTGAGCATTTTCTTCCAGGGAGAAGATGGACATTTAATGAAACAAATGAATTCCATTTGTTTCTGAAGAAAAAACCAGAACTAAACAAAAAATTTCTACAAGAATAGAACTCAAGAGATGCAAAAAAGGTAAAAATAACTCTTGAGAACTGTATTTCGTTAGTGGATATACAAAAGAATGCATGTATAATTTGATTGTACTGATATAACATAAAAAGGGAAGTAGATATGGAAAAGGGATGATGGCAGAATAAGGTGGGAAGGAGGGATAAAGGAAACCACATCCACAAAGAGGCTAAGGAAACTTATCAATCTGAGGAATTTAGAGAGGGGAGGAACATTGTGAATCTTACTCTCATCAGAGTTGCTCAAAGAAAAATAATTGACATTTGTTTTAGAGAAAATTTCTCTCGCCTCATTGAAACGGGAGAGGAAAAGGAAAAGAAAAGAGTAATAAGGGAAAGAAGGGGAAAGACTCAAAGGGGAGGGAGGGATTATAAAGAGGATAAGTATCGTGATACAAGAGGGGTCATAAGTTTAAAAGGGAAAGAGGGTTGGGGAGGCAAGATGTAAAGCACAATCTGGGGTTATTAGGATGGCAGGAAATACAGATTTAGTAATTCTAACCGTAAATGTGAATGGGATGAACTCCCCATAAAGAGGAGGCAGATAGCAGACTGGATCAAAAGTCAGAACCCTACAATATGTTGTTTACAAGAAACACATTTAAAGCAGGTGGATGCATATAGAGTAAAAGGTAAAAGGCTGGAGCAAAATCTATTATGCTTCAGGTGAAGTCAAAAAAGCAGGGGTAGCCATCCTTATCTCAGATCAAGCAAAGTAAAAATTGATCTAATTAAAAGGATAAGGAAGGTAACTACATCCTGTTAAAGGGTACATAAACAACGAAGCAATATCATATTAAACATATATACCAAGTGGTATGGCACTCAACTTCCTAAAGGAGAAGTTAAGAGAGTTCAGAAGAAAAGACAACAAAACTGTAATAGTAGGAGATCTCAACCTTGCACTCTCGAATTAGACAAATCAAACCACAAAACAAATAAGAAGAAATTAAAAGTAAATAGAATATTAGAAAAATTAGGTATGTTGGATCTTTGGAGAAAATTGAATGGAGATAGAAGGGAATATACTTTCTTCTCAGCAGTTCATGGAACCTATTCAAAAATTGACCATATATTAGGACATAAAGACCTCAAAATTAAATGCAAGAAAGCAGAAATAGTAAATGCTTTTTTCAGATCATGATGCAATAAAACTACATTCAACAAAAAGTTGGGAAATAGACCAAAAGTAATTGGAAACTAAACAATCTCATCTTAAAAATGATTGGGTGAAGCAGCAAATTATAGATACAATTAATAATGTCACTCAAGATAATGACAATGATGAGACATCATACCAAAATTTGTGGGATGCAGCCAAAGCGGTAATAAGAGGGAATTTTATATCCTTAGAGGCTTACTTGAATAAAACAGAGAAAGAAAAGATTAATGAATTGGGCTTCAACTAAAAACTAAAAAAGACCAAATTAAAAACCCCAATCAAATACTAAATTGAAATTCTAAAATTAAAAGGAGAAATTAATAATATTGAAAGTAAAAAAAACCTATTGAACTAATTAATAAAACTAAGAGTTGGTTCTATGAAAAAGCCAATAAAATAGATAAGCCTTTGGTAAATCTGATTAGAAAAAGGAGGGAGGAAAATGAAATTAGTAGTCTTAAAAATGAAAAGGGAGAACTTTCCACCAATGAAGAGGAAATTAGAGAAATAATAAGGAGTTATTTTGCTCAACTTTATGCCAATAAATTTGATAACCTAAGTGAAATGGATGACTACCTCCAAAAATATAGACTTCCCAGACTAACAGAGGAGGAAGTAAATTGCTTGAATAGTCCCATTTCAGAAAAAGAAATAGAACAGGCAATTAAACAACTCCCTAAGAAAAAATCCCCAGGACAAGATGGATTTACATGTGAATTTTACCAAACATTTAAAGAACAATTAGCCCCAATGCTATATAAATTATTTGATAAAATAGGAATGAAGGAATCCTACCAAATTCCTTCTATGACACAGACATGGTACTGATACCTAAACCAGGTAGGCTGAAAACAGAGAAAGAAAATTATAGACCAATCTCCCTAATGAATATTGATGCTAAAATCTTAAATAAGATATTAGCAAAAAGACTACAGAAAATCATCTCCAAGATAATACACTATGATCAAGTAGGATTTATACCAGGAATGCAGGGCTGGTTCAATATTAGGAAAACTATCAATATAATTGGCCATGTTAATAACCAAATTAACAAAAACCATATGATCATCTCAATAGATGCAGAAAAAGCATTTGATAAAATCCAACATCCATTCCTATTAAAAACACTTGAGAGTATAGGAATAAATGGACTTTTCCTTAAAATAATCAGCAGCATCTATTTAAAACCATCAGTAAGCATCATATGTAATGGAGACAAACTGCAACCATTCCCAATAAGATCTGGAGTGAAACAAGGTTGCCCACTATCACCGTTACTATTTAATATTGTATTAGAAACGCTAGCTATAGCAATAAGAGCTGAGAAAGAGATTAAAGGAATAAGAATAGGCAATGAGGAAGCCAAATTATCACTCTTTGCCGATGACATGATGGTATACTTAGAGAACCCCAGAGATTCTGCTAAAAAGTTATTAGAAATAATCCACAACTTTAGCAAAGTTGCTGGTTATAAAATAAACCCACATAAGTCATCAGCATTCTTATATATCACTAACAAAATCCAACAGTCAGAGTTACAAAGAGAAATTCCATTTAAAGTAACTACTGATAATATAAAATATTTAGGAATCTATCTGCCAAGGGAAAATCAGAAACTTTATGAGCAAAATTACAGACCACTTTTCACACAAATTAAGTCTGATCTAACCAATTGGAAAAATATTAAATGCTCTTGGATAGGGCGAGCAAATATAATAAAGATGACAATATTACCTAAACTAATCTATTTATTTAGCGCTATACCAATCAGACTCCCAAAAAACTATTTTAATGACCTAGAAAAAATAACAACAAAGTTCATATGGAAAAACAAAAGGTCAAGAATTTCAAGGGAATTAATGAAAAAAAAATCAAATGATGGTGGCTTAGCTGTACCAGATCTAAAATTATATTATAGAGCAGCAGTTACCAAAACTATTTGGTATTGGCTAAGGAATAGATTAGTTGATCAGTGGAATAGATTAGGTTCAAGGGATAAAACAGTCAACAAATATAGCAACCTAGTCTTTGACAAACCCAAAGATCCCAGCTTTTGGGATAAGAACTTACTGTTTGATAAAAATTGCTGGGAAAATTGGAAACTAATATGGCAGAAACTAGGCATTGATCCATACTTAACGCCGTACACCAAGATAAGGTCAAAATGGGTTCATGACCTAGGCATAAAGAATGAAATTATTAATAAATTAGAGGAACATAGGATAGTTTACCTCTCAGACCTGTGGAAGGGGAAGGTCTTTATGACCAAAGCAGAACTAGAGATCATTACTGATCACAAAATAGAAAATTTCGATTATACCAAACTGAAAAGTTTTTGTACAAACAAAACTAATGCAGACAAGATTAGAAGGGAAGCAATAAACTGGGAAAATATTTTTACAGTCAAAGGTTCTGATAAAGGCCTCATTTCCAAAATATATAGAGAATTAACTCTAATTTATAAAAAATCAAGCCATTCTCCAATTGAAAAATGGTCAAAGGATATGAACAGACAATTCTCAGATGAAGAAATTGAAACTATTTCTAGTCATATGAAAAGATGCTCCAAGTCATTATTAATCAGAGAAATGCAAATTAAGACAACTCTAAGATACCACTACACACCTGTCAGATTGGCTAAGATGACAGGAAAAAATAATGATGATTGTTGGAGGGGATGTGGGAAAACTGGGACATTGATTCATTGTTGGTGGAGTTGTGAACGAATCCAACCATTTTGGAGAGTAGTTTGGAACTATGCTCAAAAAGTTATCAAACTGTGCATACCCTTTGATCCAGCAGTGTTACTACTGGGATTATATCCCAAAGAGATTATAAAGAAGGGAAAGGGACCTGTATGTGCACGAATGTTTGTGGCAGCCCTTTTTGTAGTGGCTAGAAACTGGAAACTGAATGGATGTCCATCAGTTGGAGAATGGCTGAATAAATTGTGGTATATGAAAATTATGGAATATTACTGTTCTGTAAGAAATGACCAACAGGATGATTTCAGAAAGGCCTGGAGAGACTTACACGAACTGATGCTGAGTGAAATGAGCAGGACCAGGAGATCATTATATACTTCAACAACAATACTAGATGATGACCAGTTCTGATGGATCAGGCCATCCTCAGCAACGAGATCAACCAAATCATTTCTAATGGAGCAGTAATGAACTGAACTAGCTATACCCAGAAAAAGAACTCTGGGAGATGACTAAAAACCATTACATTGAATTCCCAATCCCTATATTTATGCACACCTGCATTTTTGATTTCCTTCACAAGCTAATTGTACAATAATTCAGAGTCTGATTCTTTTTGTACAGCAAAATAATGTTTTGGTCATGTATACTTATTGTGTATCTAAGTTATATTTTAATATATTTAACATCTACTGGTCATCCTGCCATTTAGGGGAGGGGGTGGGGGGGTAAGAGGTGAAAAATTGGAACAAGAGGTTTGGCAATTGTTAATGCTGTAAAGTTACCCATGAATATATCCTGTAAATAAAAGGCTATTAAATAAAAAAAAATAAAAATAAAAATAAAAAAAAAGAAAAAAAAATAAAGAAAAAAAAAATAAAATAAACTATGCATCTGTATCTATTGTGACCTTATCTTGATATACAGTATGAGATGTTATTCTATGCCTACTTTCTGCCAAACTGTTTTTCAGTTTTCTCAGGAGGTTTTGTAATAGCAGACAATTTGATCAATAGAAATTGCTATGGCAAGAGGAGCTAATTTGGAATGAATAAGTAAAGGAGACTAACACAATACAAATTGGTGAAATATGTAAGTAGGAAAGGAATTGATGGATATTTTTCTTTTTGATTCTTGATGATAATGGTGATTGTTCTATGCTATGTTTTTAAAAGTCATACGTACTTCACTTTGGCAAGGTGAAGGGAGCAGGGACAGGTTGAGAGCAAGCTTTTTTGTTTATTTTATTTTGTTTGTTTTTGAAGAGGGAGAGCCAAATCTCTGCAAGCTATTTAGCTGTCAGGGAAGTTCAACCTTTGGGAAGGAAGGAAAAACAGATTATATGAGGAATTCTTGGTAAGTCTTCTGGCTCTGGCTCTGAATAATTGATGGCTGTCAGCCTGTGCCATCAAATGCCTCTAAAAATAAAAAAAAAAAAATACAATAACAACAACTACAACAATAAACCATGAGATCCAGTTTTACAAATAATGAAGATCTTTCCATAACTCTTTTTTAAATCCAAAATAGACCCACAGAGGTTAAAAAATGTAGGAACATAGAAGCTGTAACTCAATAAGGATATTATATCTTATCACTAATTATAATGTAACTAATTAACTAATAAGCACTGATTAAACCTCTATTATGTGTCAAACAACAATATGCAAGGTACTAGAAATCAGGAGGTAAAAATAAAACTAAATCCTCACTAGTTTATATTATATAACATGAAACAATACCATACATATAGATATTTGCTTTATGTTATCATGCTTTATGTCCAAATAATGAACCCATTTGAAGCAATTATTGAAGAGAAAAGCAAATGAAGGTGACCTGGCTGTACTAGATGTAAAACTATATTATAAAACAGGGGTCATCAAAACCATTGGTACTGGCTAAGAAATAGAGAAATTGATCAATAGAATAAGTTAGGTTCACAGAACAAAGTAGCCAATGACTATAGAAATCTAATATTTCACAAACCCAAAGGCCCCACCTTTTGGTACAAGAATTCACTTCTCCTCCTCCTCCTCCTCCATCTCCTCCTCCTCCTCCTCCTCCTCCTCCTCCTCCTTCTTCTTCTTTCTTCTTCTTCTTCTTCTTCTTCTTCTTCTTCTTCTTCCAGATTCCTCCTGACTACCATGATTTTTGATTTTCTGTCTGTTCCTGATCTCTGAACTCAATCCATTCCAATATGTGTAGGATTTCGCTCTAGGGATCAGATAGTTTCCTGTAGTGTGGTGTCTGGGGAGGGATACTAATTCTCTACACAGAGGCAAACCATTTCAGTTCTTTAGGTCTTAGCTTCTTTATGTGTCAAAAGGTAGTTTAGACTAGATGATAGTTCCTTCTCAGGAGAGGATTTTATGATCTTTATCCCATTTCTTATTACTGGCATAAGACTCAGCTTGTAAAATTTGTCTTTAACCACTTTATTCTCTTAGTTTCAACCCTTCTTTATTTGCTCTAGTTCTGCTACCACTAATGGTCCTTTCATGATCTTGAAGTTAACTTACTTTTTAATGTTAACATTTTTAAAAAAAGTAGGGAAAGTTAAATAGTTAATAACAATATAATAATAATTAATAATAATAATAAATTTTATTCACAGTTCTTGGGAGTTTACAAAGTCTTTTATTTTTGTTATTTTATACAATCCTCACAAAAACTCTGCAAGATTAGTATTATTACCATCATCACTGTGAAGCAAAATTTGAATTTAGGTTTTCTGACTTTGGATCTCTTACTATATCCATTATGCACTATTCCTTTCATGTATTTCTATCCTACCTGGTGACTATTGTATGACTAACATGGTAATAACTGTATATGACACACTCAGACTTATCTTTTTACTACTTTGGACTTTTCTAGAAAACTTTATTTTCCTTGTATTTTATTCATTGAATTTCCTAAAATTTGGAATTTCTAGAAACTAATAAATTAATCCAACACTAATCCTGTGATGGGTGATAATTAATTGCAACATCACCCCTATACTTACCTCCAGCCATAAGAGAAAATGGTTGCTTTTTGATAATGATGTTCTAAAAAAGAAAATACCCTAAATCAAGATTCTCCCTAAAAAAGATCCTTAAGGGATAAATGAGACATTCATAAATCCTCAAATTATACCACTCAATCAATCTATATATTTGTCAAAGTTCCTCTGTGAATAACAATGTACCCATGTGACAATTCAATCATGTTTTTCTGAAAGGACTTAACCCAACTGTCTGGTGTCATGTTGGACCTCTTTTAATCATATTCTCAAATGTCAGTGTCAGGCAAGAGCTAGGAGACACAGAACTTAGAAGGATGCTGCCTTTTGTGCTGAGAGAATGCATGAAATGAACCCTGGGGAGAAGCAATCTCTGAATGCATAAAAATTAAGAGTTGTCAGCTCCCAGGCAAGAAATGTTAGGTCTTTTGGGAGTTATCTGGGAGACTTGCTTTTCTGCCTCATATTAATTCTCAATGTAGATACAACCTATGGACACTGCTCCAAAACATTGTTTCTTATTCTATTTATAACTTCTAGAGTTGAAAAAAGAGTGAGAGTGTTTTAAAAGAAGGAAAATATGACTAAAATTAGAAATTTGTAGAAATCTTATTACAATCAAGAAGACAAGGCAACTGATCTGTGGGGGGAAAATGAGCAGTTATTGACAATTCTGATGAGATTGTTCTTTATTTTGAACAAAATAGGCAGCATAACATAACAAAATAAATTTATTTTCTATATACTGAATAAATTATCTACTTTTTGAATATACATCGGTATTTCTAATTGTATATATATGAAGTAATTAACAAGTCATTTCATAAATGCTAATAGTACAACTTAATTAATAAGTAACTTTTTATCACAATGTAATTTTCCAGCCATTAGATATAATGATTATGAGGTAAAAAGTTGGGATGTAAATATTGGATCATTAGAAGTCAAACTATGGGTACCTGGAAACACAATGAATCTCAAAAGTTTTTCAATGCTATAAATAATTTCTGACATTCAGAAAACTTAAACAATCTATTTTCCTTGTTATTTGGAGTTTTCCTAAAATAGTAATTAACTATTTATTGGGAAATCAGTTCTATTTTTTTATGTGTGTTGGACAGAACCATATGAAATTACAATAAATAATAAGCATCCCCCTATTACCATCAAAATGCAAGAAGAGTTGATTTTGTCATGGTTGAGGCAATGCAGAATAGTTGAGATTAACTAAAAAAAAAAAAAAACACAATTAAAATGACACTATTTGCCACACAATAGATTACTAAACATTAGATCTGACTCCCTCCACCCTTATTTTCATTTAAAAGTGAGAATATGTCAAGTCCCAACAATATTTTATGTAACTCAAGGCTTGTGTGTGAAATATCAAGTTTTATTTTATTAAGTCTTTGAAATATGACTTGGGGGCTTAAAAAAACCCTTAAACAAATAATTACTTTATCACAATTTCCTTAAAACAACTTTTCAAATTGTTCTCATTGCCTTTAAAGGTAATCTAATAAAGAGGTCCTGGCATTCAGATACTTTAATAATTCTTATTTTAATTTTAATTTTACATTTTTTTCAGTCTTTTGACTCTGTTTTAATGTTTCTTATTGCCTCAGGGAATAATTGGCTTTTATTTGGTCAGTTCTTACTCTCAGGTAGTTTGTTGTTTGGGCAACGTTTTAGAACTTTTTACCAAGCTAATAACCCTCTTTTCAATTCTTTTTTCCACAGCTCTCTTTAAAATTTTGGGTTCCTTAAATGATCTCATTCCATTTATTAAAAAAAAAAAATCTTTATTTCTTTTTAAATTTTCATATTTTCTAGGAATTCTAAGTGAATTTTTGGCAAAGCTATGTTTTAATTTAAGGCATCCTTTTTAGATTTGTTGGACTAATTCTTATCTTGTATTTGTGTCTGGAACTTCTTTGATACTATAAGTCATCAGGACGAAGTTCTTTGTTGGCTCATTTTTCTATTCTAATCTTTGAATTTAAATCTGATTTTAAGGCTGGGTTCTGAGGCATTTCTGGAGCTAAGCAAAAAGCTAGGGTTTAAATCTATGACTCCTTAATTTCTTTGGGATTTTGTTTTTTGTTCTATAATAGCAAGAGATTTGATGATTCTTAAGGGCTCTCCTTACTCTAGTGTTCTATCATACCAGGATTCTTTAATTTCTAGCTCAATGCTCTTCCACTTAAGCATCCTACATTCATTCACTTTGTCTAAATTGACCAATCAATTTAGTCAAACAACCAGTCACTTTGTGTAAAAAGAAAAATCATTCTTAATCAACTGGTTGCTTAACTGAGGTGATTGTTCAATTCAGATCAGAGCAGTTGCATCCATTGTGTGCAGAGGCATGGCCATAGACAGCTGGCTACCATCTTCCATATAACAAGTTGGCAAAAAAGGCCAATTGTATAATGGAAAGATGGAAAATAGGAATGAATGAAAAATTCCTAGAAGCAAAGTGCTGCAGCTTAAAAGAAAGCTTACATTCCAGGCCATGCACATTTGCAGACAGATGTTGAGTGAGGAAAGAATGGATCAGCACTGCTACTAATTTGATGTCTTCAATGGCTCACTAGCTGGATGATTTCCCATTCTGGACCACTGGGCCATTAAGCCTGTCTTTTACTGCCCAACTATGAATGTGAATGACAGAAAATAAATAGTTAAGGCTAATCAAATGGAAGGCAAGGGCCCAATGTAACTTCATTTATCTGAAATAGTTGAGGGATAAATGACAACTCAAGGGCTAATTTAGAAAAGCATAAAAATGTTTATTTTCTATAGTAAGAAAGATATCACATATTTATAGCTCTGTAAAGGAAATATTAAAATCTAAACTATAGAGTAGGATCTACTGTCCATGTGTCTGTACTACCATTAAAACATTGGGATCTATATCACTCCTTATCACAGCCCCTTTCATGTGGAAAAGAATGGAAAGGTAACTCAATGTAGTGTTAGTCAAAGCTTGTCTTGAAGGCAGTGGCAAATGGAATTTTGAATGCTGTGAATTACCTGATGATTATTCCAAATGTTATTTTTAATTTGAAACCTGAATAGAAAAGGGGTGATTAAACATTTTTTTTTCCTGTAGTTGAGTCTGTTGCAAAGAAAGAATTCAGAGAATTTTTCTGTAATCTCTAAACTTTGATTTTTTTTTATGCTTGAGATTACTTTATGCCTGAGTTATATAATTAGTTACTTCATTTGTATCCTTATACACTAGTATCTGAAACAATAAATATTGACCTTAATTGAATACATTCAATTCACTCTTACTCCTAGTCTACTAAGAACTGCATGTCCTATGGCTATAGGCTGAGAACACATGGCAGGGAAATTCTAGGAGACGGAAGCGTACGATGGAAGGCTGGATTAGAGGAAGCCTTCTAATAATAAGATTCTATGAAGCCCTATGATTCTATGGTTCTCCTCTCATCTAAAAGAGGTTTGACTCTATAGGTTTATGTTAACATGTAAAAGATTTAGTAATTCTATAATAAAAATATATTAATGAAGCAGACTATATACTTAGCCCAAAATTTCATCAATTTAGATACTTGATGATATTGGCCAAAGTTAATATTAAAGTGTTAGGTGGGGCAGCTAATTTGTATAATGGATTGAGAACCAGCCCTGAAGTCAGGAAGACCCGAGTTCAAATCTGGCCTCAGACACTTAACACTTCCTGACTGTGTGACCCTACATAAGTCACTTAACCCCAATTGCCTCAGCAAAAAAAAAAAAAAAAAAAAAAATTTAAAATAAATAAATTAATTAAAATAAAGTAATGTTAAGTCTTTACATAAAATTTGGGAGAATTTCTTCCTCACCCTGGAAACTCACTTCATCCCTAAACTTGTAGCCTTCTTTAGGGTGAGGAAAAAAGAGCAGGAAAAAAAGAAATGTACACAATACTTTATTATATATTTAGAAGGAATAGCAAGCTTGCAATTTCCTATGTAATCATTGTTTTTAAATCTACTATTCTAGAAATATTTATTTATTTCATAAATTAAAAAAAAATAATTATTTTTTTAAGAAAACTTGTTTTCTCTGGCTCTGATTCTCTGAATTTTCTCTACCATGCCCCCAAATATACCTCAATCCTAATCAATTTTGTATTATATGTTGTCTTCCCCCTTTAGGATGTAAGCTCCTAGAGGACAGTAATGGTCATTCTTTCTGTTTGTATTTGTATTTGCAGTGCTTTTAATACAGTACCTAGTACAGAGTATTTAGTAAATGTTTTTTGATTTTATTCTATAGAGTCTTTTCAATGGTGATTGCTCCAGAACTTTTTTCTCAAATCCCCAAATCTGAAACATAAACTTGCTGATATAGTTCAAGTTTACCCTGTAGATTAATTATGCCACTGGATAACTCAGTACACATCAATATGTCTGTATTGCCTACTAGATAAAACTCAACCTCTGGCACTCCAGTTTTCTATTTCTTTTCTACTACTTTTACAAATATATAAATTGTGCTTCAAGTAAACTAAGTGAGTTAACCTTCTTCCAACATGCTTCAAGTTTGAACTGTGGTTGTTATTTATACTACCTGTTCATAGAATTGCTCTTATCCCATGTTTTACTCTATATGTAGGCCTCAAAGGCAGAAACTTTAAACTTTGGGTTTTGTTTTTAAGCTAAATTTTCCAATTCACTCCCATCCTATATTTGGCTAAAAGTTTGTTTATAATAAGGGAAAATCATGTATTTATACACAGAATCAGAATGTTACTGACAAGGCAAGATGAAATTGAAGAAATAATCATACTTTAAAGAATAAAAAAGGAATATTCAATTTACTTATTGTGTCATTTTAAAATTAATTATTGTCATGTAGAATCTTTTTTAGAATTAGATATTTAGATTTTTGAAAAGACATCAGTGATCTTGTAGTTCAATACCCTCATTTTATTATTGTAAAAATGAGACCTGGTGATAATAATAAAAGCAGTGACTCCCATTGTCCTAGCACTTTAAGATTTACAAACCACTTCAATCTCAACAACCTCCCTGTTCTCCATGACTAGAGTGCTACTTTTCTTCACCTTAGCCTTAGTTCAAATACCAATTTCTGAAGGGGACCTTCTAATAGCTTCCTGCGCTTATATCTACATTAGATATACATTAGATCTCTACACATAGGTATACATTATATATCTATATACATTAATGTGTATAATACATACAAATTAATACACATATGCATATTTGTACTATAGGTATGAATATACACAAACATACATATTACATATACATGTATACATTAAATTTGTTACATTATAATCATCTATGTAAAATAATATCATAATTATATATAAATGATTGATAAAATTATACATGCATATACATATATGTATGCATCTATGTATATGTGCATGTGTATATGTATTGTGCACATACATGCATGGATATAGATATGCATGAACATATGCTTACATTTGCATTGTGTAATTACAGTTATCTATATGCATCTGCATGTATATACACATATGTTGATATTTAATATGTATGTGTATATATTTAAGTCTATATACACATGTTATATACATACAAACATATATAAATGATATATATGTATAACACTTGTGAGAGAAGAGGCTTCTATGGTATTGAAGAGAGAGTAGAAACTGAAGAGTGGTCCTTGGATTCTTCAAGATGAAAATTCATCATTTCATATTAAATCCTATATGATTTATATGTCTATTTTGTTATTTGTAAAGAAATGTTCTTTTTAGGAGTGGGAAATTGGGATATAAGTTTTGAATTAAAAAAAAAGAAAGTTCTAATTGAGCATGTACTCCTCTGAGTCATTAATCAATGACAATATATTATAAAGATAATGAACTTGGAATTGGAGAGCTGAATGCAAATTCTAACTCTATTATTTAAAACCTTTGTAACTTCTGGCAATATAATTTTCTTTGTTAGGCCTAAGTTGTCTACTCAATCAAATGATCAATTTTACCAAAATATATCCAAGGTCCCTTATAGTTCTAAATTCTGATGCATGCATGTGAATTTTCCCTCCTTTTCTAAATTCTGGCAACAGTTCTATCTCCTTTATGTTTTGACCTCTTTTTGGAACTATTTGTAAGTATTCATATTTTATTTTCTTAACTTCACTGTGAGTTCCTAAAGAAGAGAAGCTATCCTTTCTGACTTTGTGCCAACAAAACCCCCTTGCCCAGTGTAATGCAGTATATTTAATCCATATTTTTATAATGAAGGTTTTTTTTTTAATGACATTTTATATAGGAGATTTCTTTGGACAATAATTCTGAAATTGGATTCAAATGTTTCTTTCATATGAATATCTTACAGTCTGTCAGTCTGAATGAAAAGTCTTGGTCTAGTCTTCCTGATGGGTATTTCCCAAGTTAAATTTCATCTGTCATTGTACCACCCAATCTCTTAATGCACTTAAATCCATCTGGAGACACATCATTGTAAATAAAACCTAGCAATCAAAAAAAAAAAAAAAGTGAGAAAAAAAATTTTCCCTTATTAGAAAACAAAGCATCTTAGGAAGTACAAATCTGAAATATGCATAAGTGACCAGCTGCTAATGGGAGGAAAAAAAAAACTTCTAACAATAGTCCTTTTCCCCCAGATTGAAAATGCTAAGAAAAATAACCCACAATCCTATTACCATAAGGAAAAAATAGTAAGATGTATTTGGTTTTGTGTGAAGATAAATCTACAACAAAATATTTAATTTTTTGTCTTCTCTTATAAATCAAGTTTATATTCCTTTAATAACTAAGATAAAGCACTTAAGGAAATGCTTTTGGTTATTACTTAGATTTCAAGTGAGAGTATGACTAGAAGATTATGGAGGGGAAAACAGAAAGGTGACTAGTTTTGGCTATAGTCTTTTTTAGCAGAAAATTGGGCAAATCACTGAAAATACAATAGAAAGCACTAGTTGTGGAGTAAAATGATCTGGGTTCAAATTCTACCTCTCACATTTCAAACACATAGAATCTTGGCTAATCACTTTAATTTCTGGCACTGAGTTTCCCCTTTTGTAAAACAAGAGGGTTGAAGCATATGGTCTTTGGATTCTTTCCAGTTTGGGGTTTTGATTTTAACAATGCACAAAGGAACTCTAGTGGTCATTGAGTTTACTCTTTTCATCTTAGAGCTAAGATAAATTTCAGGCCCAGCAAGGTATAGGAAGTGACTTTTCAAAGGCTGCATATTCCATAAGTCATAGAATCATTACTAAATTCTATCTGCTCAGTACTTTTTCCACTACATTACAGTGCTTTTCAAATTCTTTGGGCCTCTTTTTTAAACTATAAACTATGGAGCAAAATATCCAATTTGTTTACGTCATGGGTTTATTGAGGATTAAAAAAGTTATTAGAAAACATATATGAAGTAAATTATAGAATTCAAAAGTAATAATTTCATATAGTCTGAATATGAACTGGAACTTAATGCCCCGTTATAATGAAAACTCTTTGAGAATAGGGATTGTTTCTGCCTTTGATTGCATACCCAATATTTAGCACAGTACCAGGAATAATTTGTGTTTAATAAAGGATGATGGTTTACTGACTGGCTTCTATTTAAATGCAAGTTACCCTTAAAAGATTCTGTTTTCTACCTGCATAGATTGGAAAGTATATTGACTATCTGCTTTGGAGTATGATTACCAGTCACTGACTGAATCAATAGTTACGAATGTGTTTACTATTTTGAGCACATGGGAACAAATACTGAAATGTAAATCTTAGTTCTAAAGCATGAACAGGTTAAAATCTAGTTTAAGAGAAGAATAACACTTGAAACAGTTAAAGAACATTTCAGCATATGAGAAGTGATCAAGTATACTCTGGGACAATTAAGAAAATTCCTGTGTAGGACTAGGCTCAACCCTGCATTAAGTAGATAATGAAGCATATTATCTAATAGACGAGTGAGATTGGCTTGCAGAAACTTCACTGAGTAAATGAAAATAATCATGTTGGAGAAAAAGAGTATGGCTTACTGCAATGAATATTTAAAGTCGGAGATGGAAAACCTGCCAATCACAGCATATACTTTAAATTCTTTGGAATTTGAGTGGAAGATGAAGTCTGTTCAAAAAAAAAAAAAAAAACTTTGGTACTATGTAAAATGTTTTAAGGTCTACAGAGTGCTTCCCATACCTTTTCTCATTTGAACTTCACAATAGTCAGCTTGATACCACAGTAGATAGAAGTTAGACCCAGAATCAAGAAGATCTAAATTCAAACTTAAGCTCTGACATTTACTAATTATGTGACCCTTGAAAAGTCTTTTTTACCTCTGCCTGTCTTAATTTTCTCATTTATGAAAATGGGAATAATAGTATCTTCCTTTTTAAAGTTGTTGTAAAGGATAAATGAGTAATTGATATTTAGAAGAAGAAACAAGAAATATCATTGTGTTGCATGCTATTTAAACTAAGCCTTGAGGAATCTAGTTCTTCTATCATAGGGTAATGATGGAGCAGAGATAGATTGCTTTCCTAGAATTAGAGTAATAATATGCAAAAGCTCCTAATTATATTCCTTTTACAGATGAATAAAAAGCTCAGGAAAGTTAACTGACTTGTCTGTCATCACATAACTAGTTGGTGTTAGGGGTCTTTGAAGCCTAGGTCTTCCTGAGCCCAACTTCCTCTGTTTTTCATGATCTCATGATCCCTAAAATAATCAATAGGAAAAAACTAACAGTTTTCCAACCATTTGAAATGGAAAATCATAATCTTAAGGAGATTATAAGCACCAAATGCAACAAATTCCTCAGGAAAGTAAGCAATACTATGATGGTAGGAAAAGTACTCAAGTAATTAAATTCAGGAATAGGGTGATTAACACAACTGAAACTCAAATAAATTAAAACTTGGATAAGGATGTTGAAAATAGGCAATTTTAGATCCAAAATTAATCACTTAACTTCATTGGGGCTCAATTTCCTTATTGAAAAAATAAATAATTTCTACTGGATGGCTTCTATAGTCATTTGCAACTCTAGATCTTGGATCTAAATCCTATCCCCTCCTTCACATACCTTTTTATCAGCATTTCAGTACCTAATAGGATAAAGAGTGTGTTATTGATTAATATTCTTTGTTTCTGGGGTGGGATGTAAGGATGGACTCCCTTCGCCAATGAGAGAAAATGTAAGAAGGAGGGGCGGAGGCTTCTGCATTAGGTCTATATAATCTTTTGTTTTGCATTTTGTGCTTTGCACTCTTCTCTGTTAGAAGTTGCCCTTTCTTGTGAGATTTTAATAAATTCTTTTTTGCTTTTTACCTTTAAAGTCTCTGATTTTAATTTGGGTAAGAGTTGCTGTCCTACACATTACAGTGTTGAATTTGAATTCAAACATTTAAACTTTTTACAAATCATTATTTAATTCTTATTTTTAAAAATAGTATAATGCAGGGATATGTTCATAACATAATGAGGTGAAAACAAAATCTGATGTTTTCATACAGCCATACAGTCTAGTGTTGATACCTAGGGATGTGGATTTAAAACTTGGATGTGGGTCCCACTATATGATTTTAAACAAATCACTTAATTGTGCCACATTCTGTGCTCTTCTGTAAAATGAGAGAGTTGAATTAGGTAGTCTCTGATCTACCCTTCTGGCTCTAGATCAGTTGATTTTTATATAGAAACTAAGCCAGTTCATGGGACTGAATTTTGCCCTTGCCTTGTTCCCTGTCCTGTGTAAAACTTGTCCAGTAACAAAGTGTATGTTTTAGAACTCATAGCATATGTGACTATGTTTACAACCTTAGTTCTTTGCCAATTCTTTTCATTTACAATCTATGTAAAATAATACATATATGTAGATTGTCTTCTAATGTTTATTCAGACTTAATCTTTCCATTCTGGTCAGCTCTTCTTTAATTGCATTGTTATATTCTGTAACAAAATTAACTTGAAAGTCTCTGACCTTAGAAAACTTTATAATGATACAATTTAATTAGCTTGAAATATACACCACATGATACCGGTTAAGGTTTCCTTCTATTTGTATTTTGCTGACATTTTCTGACATTGGTGGTTTTAAATATATATATTTCATTATTTGTTTCCATTGAACTAAAATTTTCTGAAAACACGTGTTTTCTCCTTTTTCTTCCAATTTCTATTACATGCAACCCTTGGAATCAAGGGTTGACTTCTTATCAAATGCATATTTTGATTTATACTTCATTTTCCTTCAGCTTCTAAGTTTAACAGTTTGGGTGCAATGATTATGAGAAACCCCACTGTGAGGAAGACATCGTGTAAAATAGTGATTAAACTGTGTTGTTCAAAACCTTCAGCAAAATTATTTATAAATGTTCATAGGGGAAAGGGTTTGGCCTTTAAAAATAATTGGTGTCAGAAACAGTTCTGCTGGCAACAGCTTGGAAAACTACATGCAGGGTCTGCAGCTGTTAAAAGTGTAGTTGTATGCTAAAAGCCTATTGATCAGGAAAGAGGGGTTAATGAGAAGTATAGAAGAATTAACAGAAGCTACCTTACACTTGTAGCTTAGTCTCTCAAGTGACCAGATCCTGATTGGAAAGAATATGGATTTTTTTTTCAGATTTTATTTAAACTAACCTAAGCATTAGTGCAGAGATGTCAAGCAAGTGACTTGGGAGCTGCCTGTGAGCCACAACACACCTGAGTGTTATCTGAAGAAAATTAAAATATTCTTGAGAATTTTTTTAAAAATATAAATACAATAACATTTATATAATATTAATTTTAAAAGCAAGACAATATGAGACTGACAGAGATCTTCATATATTGATTAGTAATTCAAATTCTATCCGAATGTGAACTGTGTAGGAGTAGAGAAGTTGAGGTAAAAAAAAAAAATCAAGTTCCTGAGATTAGCCAAACACTCAGAAACAGATGGGATTCTCTTATGAGAAAAGAATCCAATCACTGTATAACAGTAAAGCTTGTCACTTCATCCCAGAGAGTAACTGAATAAAAGAAATAATTGATGTCTCTTTTTTATTAAGTATTTTGATGCTACCATTGAACGTAAGTCACAGCAAGAAGCTACAAATTAAGTCAAGGTTAATAATAGTTTCAGTAAGTAGAGTAGCACAATATGTGCCTGTGGTAGCATTTTTTTTTTTAACATCTTACTGAGTTAGATAAATTGAGTGAAGACCTCTCATAAAAATGTGGCCTTGACCTGTGTCCTCATAGTGACTTGAGACTTTGCAATAACAAGTTGAGATATAGTTAAAAACTGCAGGTGTTTGATTGTCTTGGATAAACATTTCCCTTCTATTTACCCCCACATATAAATTTTCATAAGCATTTAAGTATCTAATAGATAAAGTGTGTTCTGGGGTCCATATTTAGTCTCTGGGTAAATTAAAATGCCCCAGCTAATGGGAGAAAAAGTCAGAATAGGTGGATGGAGGTCTGGTTAGGGTCTATATATTCTTGTGTTTTGCAGTTTGCACTTTGAACTCCTCTACTGACATCTTGTTCATTGGGAATTGCCCTTTCTTGCAAGATCGTACTTATTTTTTACCTTGAAAGTCTCTGATTTTAATTTGAGTGAGGATCACTGTCTTACACAGTTTGTGAACTTGTTCTGGGACATTTCCTGTTCATGAGGGATCTTTCCTATAACAAATCCTTGGGCAGGTGCTGTCCAAAGAATTCTCCATGTGGTTCTTGGTCCTAGATGAGGAACTCCAACTCCTATTGGGGAAAATTCCTGAAGAGGGACTTTCGAAGAAAGCAAAAATGGAAATGAGCTAGCAAAGATAGAAGCAGTTTGAGAGATAAGTAAGCTGAGAAAAATTTGAAATTAGTCAGGTAAGTACACATCCCTAGGTAGGGCAAGCAACTGGTGTGGGGGTGGGGTGGGGTGGGGAGGAGGCTGGATAGACTCAGTTCCTGAAGAAAACTTTCCCTTCTTCAAGAATTGATAAGCCAACTGGGTGACTGGGTTGGGATTAGAAGAATTTAGATAATTAAGATCTGTAAAAACTTCCAATTTCCCTTTGACATTTGGAAATTCTAAGCAGGTTGAGTCCATAAAGGTTCTCTCATATGTACAAAAGGGAGTCATTGCAGTTTTAAAAGGTTGTCATGTGATGCTTTAAGAAAAAAATAGTGTTTAAAAAACACTTTCTAGTTGTGTGACCCTGGGCAAGTCAAGTCACTTAACCCCAATTGCCTCAGCAAAAAAAAAAAAAAAAGTTGAAAAAAAAAAGAAAAAAAAAACCCTAAAAAACACAAAATTTTGTTATCTGAGTGGAAGATGGATTACAATGAGAAGAAACTCTAGCCAGATAGACTAATTTAAAAGCTAGTGAAATAGTTAAATTAAAATAAGGGAGAAGACCATAAGGTACTGTACCTAAATCGCCTGTCTCAAAGGGAATTTCCTCTGAACAAAAATCTGTGATTTTTTGCTGTGCTGTCTTAATTCCAGACTCAGGTAAGAAGAGGAGATATACCATCCTCTTATATATCCTGTTATGTTTCTCCCCTTAGGGAGGGTTATAAGGATCAATCTAGAGTTTATCTATGTCTGATAGCACAAAGGCCTTCCATTTCTTATTGTACTAACCCCTTGAAGGAACGACAAGATGAAAGGTGTTGGGCAGTGGGACTTTTCATCTATTGTACATATTTGACTTCCATGTCCTGCTGCACAGTTTCTTAATGAATCTCCATATTTCAAAGGGAAGAAGAGGAGTGAAAAAAAAAAAAAAAAACTTTTATCTCCTGATCTGTCTTCCATTTCTAGCTTCACTTTCTTCCTGCCCAATTTCTATGAAAAGGAGTAGTGCTTTCCACTAAATTATGGGTAGTATCCATATTTTACACATCTCATTTATTCTGAACCCCATTCATTTTTTTCTATTCTCTGATTACTAAACCTCCCATTTTAAAGTTGAACTAAACACCATCATCCATGTTTCACTCTTTTTTTTTAACCCCTTAAATTTATCTTCTCATTTCATGATTCCATTCAAATTGCTCGCCCTAAAGTTACAAAATAATTTATTATTAAATTATTAAAACCAAAGGTCTTTTCTCAATTGTCTTTTTTCTAAACCTTTCTGCAATCTTTGCCACTTTTGATCTCCCTTGCCTTTTTGATATTTTGTTTTCTCTGTTTTCATGATACCACTTACTTCTGGATCCCTTCTTTCCTATCTGACAGCTCCTCAGTCTTCTTTGTTGAATCTTCTTCCAGTCTTATACTCTCTAACAATATGTATTCGTCTGTTTTTCTTCCTGGGCCCTCTCCTCTATAATATTTCATTTTCTGATTCCATCACCTCCTACAGCTTTATTAACCATGTTGATGACTCTCAAATTGATCTTCACTTCTTCTATCTCTCTGTGACCTCTAATTTTGCATCTCTATCTGCCTTTTAGACATTTAAACTAGATATCCAGTGTACATCTTAAACTCAATATGTCCAAAACTAAAGACATTATTTTTCCACCTAACCCTCCCTCCCCACCTCTATCCTTCACTATAACTAGAGAAGGTAACATCCCTTTCAGTCCCTCAGGCTTACAATCTAGCAGTTATCCTGTTTCCTCACTATTTCTTAATTCTCATATTCATCCCATTCTTAAGACCTATCAATTCCACCTATGCAACATTTCTCAAATATATGCTCTTCTCTCTTTTGATAAAACCAACTTTCTGATAGAGATCCTTATTTGTTATTCCTGGACCATTTCAATAACCTGTTCATAAATTTGCTTACTTCAGATCTCTCTTCATTTTAGTTCATTCTCCATTCAACGATTAAAGTGATTTATTTTTAAATGTAGGTCTGACCATGTTACCCACCTACTCAATAAATTCCAATGATACACTATTGCCTATAGGATCAAATAAAAAATGTTTTATTTGGTATTCAATCCTTTCATAACCTATCTTCTTCTATTAAAATCTTCCATTTTATTTTTTGTCACATTTCTTTCATTCAATGATGCTGATCTGCTATTTATATTCTTCTCTGAACAAAATACTCTTTATCTTTGCTCTAGATATTTTCTCTGACTTGAATTTTGCTGACTTGCTTCTCTGGCTTCATTAAAGTTTCAATTAAAAAAAACTTCTATAAAAAATCTTCCTAGAAATCCTCTTTATTCTAGTGCCTTTCTTACCTTGTTCACTTAAAAAAAAATATCCTACTTCAGGATAATTTGAGATTTTATGTCTGGGTAATTAAGTGGCACAGTGGATAACATGCTAGATCAGGACTCCAAAGATTTATCTTTCTGTGTTTATATCTGGCTTCAGGCATGTATTTCTTATAACCCTGGGCAAGTCACTTAATCCAGTTTCCTTAGTTTCTTCATCTGTAAAAATAAGCTAGAGAAGGACACAGTGATCTACTCCAATATTTTTGCCAAGAAAACTAAAAATGGAATCACAAAAAATCCCTGACTGACAAATTAATGCATATATGTATTTACTTGTCTCCTGCATTAGATTTTGAGCTCATCAATAGCTTCTTGGGTCTCTGTAGGCAAGGCATATCTTCCCTCTGTTTTTATGTCTCCAGAATTTAATACACTACCTGGCATACAGTTGGTACTTAATTAATGTAGATTGGTTCATAAAAAGAGAACCTGAACTGACATGGTGGCTTTGTGAGTAAAGAAAATGAATGTTCAAAAATGATATTGTGAAGGTATAGACAACACAATTTGGCAACTAGTTAGATTTGATGTGTGCAAGAAAATAAAGAGTATAAGATAGTGACCAGCAAACTTGGATGAATGGAAGGTACTGGTTGGTAATCAAGAAAATTAATTGGGGAATTAATAAAAGGAAGAGCTTTTAGGGAAATGATAATGTCTTATATTTCGCACAACAGGTATATGAGATTCATACAGGAATTACTATACAAACTGTGATGGACTTGGCTCATTTCAACAATGAGTTGATTCAAAGCAATTCCAATAGATTTATGATAGAAGAGTCATCTACATCCAGAGAGAAAACACTGATGACTGAATATGAATCAAACCATAGTATATCCATCATTTTTTTTTGTTTGGTTTTCTTTTTTTTTTTCTTCTTTCACCTTTTGAAATGATTTTTCTTGCACAACATGACAAATATGGAAATATGTTTAGAACAATTGCACATGTTTAACCTATATTGAATTGCTTGCTGTCTATGGAAAGGGACAAGCAGAAGGGAGGGGGAAAAGAAAGTTGTATTGCAAGCTTTTGCAAAGGTGAATGTTGAAAACAATCTTTTTTTTGTGTATTTGATAAAATAAGAACTTTTTTTTTAAAGGGATTGTTGTTCAGTTTCTAAAATGACAATTGGTGACTTAAAACTAGATCTCAAAACAGGCTGCATTTCTATTATCATAAAACTTCTGTGGGATAGAATGAATGAATAAATAAAAGCAAAACCATTTATTAAGATTTTTTAATGTGTTAAGTAAGGTAGGGAAAGGGATACAAATATAACAGTAAAGAAAGCATTTCTCACTTGAGAATAGCTTATCATCTAATTGGGAAAATAAAAACTTAAAAGGCAATAGTCATCAAGGAGAGGTATTTTTGATTTGCTAAATTTCAAGAGAGATGGGTAGAACCATAGGGGAACAGATATATTACACTTGTTTACATTTGATTGTGGCTTTAAATCTGGAAAGTTCATGGGGAAGAAGGAAGGAAACAATATAATACTATGTACAGTGATTGTGCTAATTGTGTGTGTGTGTGTGTGTGTGTGTGTGTGTATTGGAGAGAAAAACAGAGACAGAAAGAGACAGAGATACAAAACAAAAAGAAAGACAAATTGACACATGGGGAGAGACACAGAGACAGAGATAAGCAGAAACAGAAGCAAAAAGACAGTGACAATGAGTATCAGTATCGCTGTGCTTCGTGGATGATGGTCCTTTGGCCATTTAGTAAAGACCATGGACCTTTTTTCCAAATAAAATTTTTTAAATGAGTAAATACACAGAATTAAAAAGAATACAACATATTGAAATACAATTATCAATTTAAAAAAAGTTCTTAGAATGCATGTAAAGAATACCAACTTTAAAATCAATCCAATTTATTCCAAGAGAAATTTTTTGATCATCTAGCAATGGCAAGGTTCTGTATTACTTGGGAGAGTGAATACAAAGGTAAAATGAGAACCTGTCCTTGCCCAAAAAGGTGAGAGGGAGTGTTATAGGTCATATAAGTCAATAACTTATAGTTTGAGATAGAATAAATCATTAAAAAATCCCTTAGTGGATCTGGAAAGGCCATTTTAGGAAGTATCTGCAACTCAAATCTGGAGACAATAAGGATTCTAAAAAGCAGAGTCTAGGAACAATCATATTTCAAGCATGAGTAAATCAAGGGCAGAGATTGGTGCACAATCAAGTAACCTTGGTAGCTTTGTCAAACATGTCAGAAATTATGCACTACTGCATTAACATTTGAAAATTCAGAATAACTTTCATGTCACAAAGAGGGACAAGGATGAAAATTTTCTGTCTAAATAAAATCATATACCTTTACCAGTGTGAGAGGGACCTATAGAGCTTATAGCTCTCTAAGGATAGCAAGGAATTCTAGAACCTTTTGCCATTTTAGCAGCCTATCCTTCACATCTACAAAGCTGGCCATTAGAGAATGATTATTATTTTTTAACTTTAAAGTATTATTCTGTAGTTTATAACAGTTTTTCTTGGCAGGGTTCACATATTTGGCCACTATCAGCTATTAGTGAATCATATCACTTTCCTCTCAGATTTAAAGAAAAGTCAAGATCAATTCATTTAACTCCCAGACTTTGTAATATTGTTCTTTTAAAAGGTCCTTTATTGGGGATGCCCTATACCTTCTTCCTTTGTCTATTGAAATCTTTGCCATCCTTTAAAACCTAGTTCAAAAATCTCTACTATTATCATTTACCAGTCCTAACCTCCAAACTTGAATCTACAACTACTTATTTGACATCTGAAATTGGAAGTCACACAGATGTCTTTAACTCAACATAGTCAAAGTTGCATGCTTCCTTAGCCTCTTCTACAAATTTGCTTTTTGCTGTTGAGGACATCACCATCCTCTGTGTCACTAAAATTTACAACTCGTGTATCATTCTCACACCTCACTCTCAATTCCCAAATCCAGTTTGTTGCCAAGTTCTACTGAAGTTATCTACATAAGGATCATAAATAAGTTTCTTTCTCTTCTGTAACATTACAACAATTTTCAGTAACTGAAAAATAGAGTATTCTAATGGCCTATTGATTGGCCTCTCATTGTTTCTTTCCATTAAGTCTATCTTCCATGTCACTGTCAAATTTATCTTTGTATAATAATTATCTAATTATGTCATTTTTCAATTTTGAAAAAAATCAAATGGTTCTTTATCACTTGCAGGATTAAATATAAATAGTCTTGTTTACTCAAAGTTCTTTACAATTAGGCTTTCTCCAATATTTTCGGTAGTCTTATACCTTACATCCCTTTATGTATCCTGGGACCAACTGATACTGGCTTTCTTACTCTGTCAAATTGTTTTAGATGATTGGAGATTAGTAGTATAGTTTTAGATCCAGTACTTCCCTTCCCATTTTTTTCCCTTATTGGTTTCTTTATTGGTCTTCTAGACCCTTTATTCCTTTATATGAATTTTCTCATGATTTTTTCCAACTACATAAATTGTCTCATTTTTTTTCTTTCCTTGTTCTTCAAGGATTTTCCTTTTCCTTATCTTTTCGATTCTTCTTTTGAGATCATCCTAACATGATAGAATCATACTCAAGCTTTCTATTTAATTAATCTCTCTCTAAGATGTAGTATGTATGTATGTGTGTGTGTGTGTATATATGCATATACACATATATATACACCCCACACACAAACACACATAGATATATGAGAAACCTGACTCCCAAACAATAATGTAAACAACTAAATCTTTTTTAGCCCCTTATCATTTGCCATTCATGTGTACCTTTTTATGATTTGAGTTGTATGCTTAAATGTCAAATTTTCTATTCAACTCTGCTCTTTTTATTGGTTATGTTTATAATTCCTCTATTTCATTAAGTAGTCTCCATTACCTCATTCCATCCCTCACCTGGAAGTTTATAATCAGTTTTTCTGGATAAGTTATAATCTTAAGTAAGTTTGAATACGAGTTCCTTTGTCTTCTGAAATATTATATTCCAAGTCTTCTCTTGCTTCATACTGGTAATTGCTAAATCTTACATGATTCTGGCTGCTTTCAGTATTTTTTCCTTGGGGTGAGAATCCGGGATTTAGACTATAGCATTACTGTGAGCTTTTATTTGGGAATTTCTTTCAGAAGATGACTGGCATAGTCTTTCAATGTCTATTGGGTCCTCTAGTTTTAAAAAATCTAGGCTATTTTCCTTCATACTTTATTGAATATGATATCTAGGTTCTTATTCTTCATTTTCTCTTTCTAAAAAAAAAATTAGCTTTCAGATAGACCAATGATCCTTATTGTATCTTCTCAATCTATTTTTCATGTCAGTTTTTCATTAGATATTTCAATTTTTCTCCTATCTTTTCACTCTTTTAACTTTATTTTATTATTTCTGATTTCTTGTGGAATCATTCATTTAAGCTAATATTCTGAATGACAGAATAAGGACATAGAAAGATTCTGATATTTTCAAATAATAAACCAAATCTCATAAAATGAAATTTAAAAGAGAAATGGAACATCTTTAAACAAATGAGAATTTCAAAAAATGTTGCAAGGAAAAAGGATGTCAGTAAGATTGTATTATGGATAAAGAAACTGTAGTTAGGGAGACTGAGATCAAATCCTATTTTGGACATTCGTTGTAACCCTGAGAAATTCATTGAATCCCTTTTAGATTCTATACAATAGAATTAAAAACATCTATATCCCATGGCTGTTGTGAAAATAATATAAGGTTAACACATTGTAAAGTTCTATGTAGATCTTACAACAATATATAAATGCTATCTGCTATTCTTTTTGTTGTTGTTATAATAATAATAATAATAATAATAATAATAATAAAAGTAGATATTTTAGTGGACTGCCACAACTATGTAGCATAAGCTCCACCCTGTCTGTCCTTGCCCCAATATAATGTGACTTTAGGCTACATTAATGGAAGAATTGTTTACAGAAAAGGGCTAATTTCCTTTGTGCTCTTCTCTGGTTACATCATATCTAGATGACTGCAATGATATATTCATTAATTAAGAGCCTACAATGTACATCATATTATTCAGAAAGCTACATGGAAAGCCTTGACCAGTCACAGAAAATTGAAATTAGGAAAAGGAGGCTTTTGAAATGATTTGAAATTTTGTAATAAGAAGGACCAGATAGTGGATCTGAGAATGTGAATATTCTATAGAAGAGAATAATTGCTAATGATAGGAGGGGGATAGGATATCACTGTTGTAGTATAGTCTTATTTAAAGGTTGCTCTATTGAAGAGAGATTATGGGATGTTTTCTTTTTGTCAGAGGAGGGGAGAAGTTGGAGGTATATGTGAAAATTGAAGAATGGAAGGTTTCAGATCTACCTTGGGAAACATGTCCAAACACAAAATTAGTTACCCTGAATAGATAGCAAGTTCTGTATCATTAGAGATCTTCAAACACACTTTGCTAGAAATTTTTAACATAGAATAATGATCAAAAAGTGAGAGATTTTACTAAAGGAAAAGATTTTGAATAAAAAGAGGAAGTTTTATTTCTAGCCCATGCAAGGAAACAATTATGTGACCTCAGGCAAGTAATTTGCCTACTCCAGATTTAAATTTTCATCACTTATTAAATATGGACATGTGGGATGAAGTGTGAAGGGTAAAGCAGATAATCTCTAAGATCCCTTCTGGCTGTGACATTCTACAACTATATTATCATTCTGTCACAATATATTTTATTGGAAGTAGGAAAACTGCAAAACCCTCTGAGACATGATTTGATCATGATTTAATCAATGACTATTTATGAAACCTTTATGTTCCCAGCATTGTTTCAGGTACTATAGCAAATATAACATAATCATAAAACAAGCTTCCTCTTCCTGAGGAAATTATATTTAAGTTGAAAATTGAGATTAGCAGATAGGAATCAATTTTTCAAGGTATTGTAAAAGTATGATGATCTTTGTAGCAAGTATTGAATGTTCTGTAAGATATATGTAATTGATATATGATACATCAATATCTGTTGAATCTATATCTATCTATATTTAAAGCCACACGAATATACAGAGAGACAGAGATAGACATAGAAAAAGAGAGATGTGTGACAGATGTTTAAAGTTCTATCACAGCTCAGAGATAATAATGATGATTGTTGAGTTGGATTAGAACTTTTTGCTGAAGAGATAACTCTTCAACTAAGAAGAATTTGAAAAGAAAAGGGAAAGAACAACAGAATGCATTCCAGATGGAAAAAAGAGCAAGAATAAAAGAATAGAGATTAGATCATGAAGTGTTTTGCATTTGATATTGGGAGATCAGCTTGATCTTATGAAACAAAATCTATTAGTGAGGAAACAGGAACAAAATTGAATAAGACTTTCAAATATAGTCTTTCATCCCTGAGTCAATTTAAAGATTAACAATTTGGGAATGGATTTGACTTTAAACATAAATTGGGCTTATACAACATTATGAGAAAAAAGGAAGAGTCCTATAATCATGACTCATTTATTTTCGTCTTTCAGGTTTTGAAGTCCCTAAAAATCAATATTAAAATGCAAATTTGCAAAAGAGTTCAAACAATCCCAATCAGCTAATGCTTGACTGAAGATTTTTCTTGTATTCCTATATTACAGTGGTAGTACAATGTGAAGTCACTAGGGTGACACTAGATCCTAAGGAGAAGCATGGCATGAAGCAATGGCTTAGATTATTTGATATTTTTGAGTACAATTCTTATATAAGTACATTTATTGTTTTCTTAAATGAAAATGACATTTAAATCTGTCAGTGCCAAATACACTTCAACATAAATTCAGTGCATTATTTATTAAATATGATAAATATCCTTTTAAATCTGTGTTGACACATGTTGAATCCTGACACAGGTGGGCTCTGCTATTATAGCCAGCCTATGCATGTTATTTGAATGTAGTGTGAAAACTGAAAACTAATATTGAATATGTATGTGTATGTAAATTAAAAGTGCTTTATTTAATTTATCAACATCATTCATTTTGGCAACAATATAAAAAGTTAATAATAATGTTAATGGACAAAACCCTGAAACAATTTTATAAAGTCGGATGGCCTGAGAGTTATAAATAACTGTTTGAAAATGTCAACTATAATTATGAAGTTGAATTATCTCTAATTTTGTAAATGAAATGAAAATACTCCATAATAAATACAAAGATAACTGATTTGATGAGAAAAATCTATTGGCAACAACAAATCGATAAAAAGAAAATAGGAATACTCTATTTTGTATAAACATAGCGCCACAAAAGGAAACTCCCAAATCCAAATTTATATATCTGGTATTCTGAAGTATTATTACCAATCAAGAGAAAAGACAACTGTTTTTGCTTTGTATGCATTCCTTATCCTTAGACAGCAAGATAGCTAAGAAATTGAAACATCTTGTAAATATGTATAGCATATGTTAACAAGACAAAATAATTTCCAGAGATAATTAGCAAGCTTATTTTTTTTTCAAATACCAAGTCTGTGACAACAGGAATATTGCTTGCTTCATAGAAACTTGCTTATAGAATTGCTCACTGTATACATCTTCATTTGATATTGGAAACATTGCTGTTACCTGTTACCTTTGATATAACAGATATCAAAACACATGAAAATATATGTGGTTTCACTTGTAATTAATATAGTGAGAAAGAGAACTATCCACATTTCATAAAACCTTTGTAATTATTAAAGAAAAAGAAAAAGTAAGTTATTAAGCTATTTTATGTTGTAAATGGATAAAACAACAGATCTGGCTAAAGATGTGTATATGATAATATTCTGATAATATGTACAAAGAGGCCAGTAGGTAGAGATAAGGAATTGTTGAAATTGATGCTAGGCAGAATGATTTCAGAAAGGCCTGGAGAGACTTATATGAACTGAAGCTAAGTGAAGTGCATAGAACCAAGAGAACATTGTTTACAACAACAAGCTTATGTGATGTGCAATTCTGCTGGACATGACTGTTTTCAATAAGGAGGTGATTCAGGCCAATTCCAATAGAATTGTGGTGGAGAGAGCCATCTGAACACAGAGGGAAGACTGTGGGGACTGAGAAAGTAAAGAAAGGAGAAAAATTTGGAACACAAAATTTTGCAAGTGTGAATTTTGAAAACTATCTGCATATGTTTTGAAAATAAAAAGCTATTATTTAAAAAAAAAAGAAATTGATGCTAGGGAATATTTGTTACTTTATAAATCTCTTAATCTGCACAAAAGTAAGTTTTCAATATATTTTGTGGTAAATTTAATTTAACATTTAAAATTTGGAAGAATTTTAGTGGACTCGGAAGTGATGGCATTCAAACATTATGAGGACAAATCCAAATGTTAAAGTGATAATTAATAATGATAGCCCCTCATGGCATTTGAACACATGATAATCTTCATGGATCATCTCTGGTACTGAGAACTAAGAGCAAGGAATTATATGTTGGTTTTTAAATTAACTTCAGTTAAAAAAAATCTATTCAAGGAGGGTTTCATGAAATTATATAATCACATGTAGATAGAGAGTAGGAAGAGCTTATATTATTGCAAAACAAACTACCTTTCCTGTGCCAAAGTACTTCAAAGGAATGTATAGCTTTAACATATAAATTATGTTTTTCTTATTAATTTTAATCAAGATGAGACAGATTGTGTTATTTAATTGTATACTATAATTTATTTGTAATAAAAATATTCCTGAAATGTGTTTATTTGGTAGCTATTTTTGTTAAAATATGTATTCTAAATATGTCAATGCAAGTTTCTCAAACTCATGTTCTGCACCAGAAAAAAAAAAAAAAAGCACAAAAAACAGTGACAGCTTTTGTGGAGAAAATATTGAGTAATATATAAACATTAAAAAAAAGTGATTTGTTTCCCAATTAAAAAAAAAAAAAAACTTCATTGCAAATAAAATATAAGAAAGTAATATTTACTAATCAATTAATTAGTCACTTTAGAGAAGCAATTCTCATCTTATTTGAGGACACAGATGTTTCAAAATATTATTTGATAAAGTATCCATTTTTCACAGAAAACTATTGCCAATTTGATTTTGCTTCATTTGAGAAACAATGGTTAATAAACTTATCTTTTAGAGTGTGTTTAATCATACATTTGAAATTGAAAATTTTATTATTCTTTATAGTGGTTGTCTGATTTATCAAAGTGTTATGCAACTTGGCAATATTGCTCACATTTCATTGGTGAGAAATGTGCTTTTCTATAATAGTAATTATAAAGTTAAAATAGCAACTTTGATACATTGGTTAAAAAAAAATTACATGTAATAATATCAATGGTATTGAAGTTTGAGAAATTTTGTACTAAAAAAATTTAATCAACTATGATTTATTAAGTGCTTCTTAATAAGTTATCAGAGACTATAGTAAGAATTAAGGATACAAAGAAAGGCCTAAGTGTGGTTTTTGACCTCAAAGAATTCATATTCTAATAGAAGAGATACCATGCAAATACCTCTGTACATATAAGATATAAAAAAATAGATGAAGATAATCGTAGGAAAAAGGCACTAGCAGTGATTAGGGAAGGGCTCCTAAAAAAATTGAAATTTAAGCTAAATTTTGAAGGATGCTAAGAAGGCCAGTAGGTAGAGGTAAGGAATTAGATTATTTCAAGTATGGGGACTGTCAGTAAGAAGGCAGGACTTAGCAAAAAGAGGGTCAAGTTCTAGAAACATTCAGAGGTCTCTGGATCGTAGAGTCCTTGAGAAGGAGTAAAGAAAAAGACTGCAAAGGCAGAAAGGAACCGAGTTGTGAATGCCCAGGCATGGACTCTACATTTGAGGTATTAGGAAGCCACTATAGATCAATGAATGCAGAAGGGACATCATAAGAACTATTCTTTAGAAAACACTTTTGGAAGGTGAATGAAGATTGGATTAGAGTAGATAGATATTTAATGCAGATGATCAATCAGAAGATAATTACAACAGTATGGATGTGGACTGATGAAAGCCTGTATTAGGGGAAGGAGGCTGGAGCTGACTGTGTGAGTGGAAAGCAAAGGATTTTTAAGAAATGTTGTAAATGTAGAAATGAGTTGGGAACAGATTGGAAATACAGAGTGAGCATAAAAGAGGAACTGAGAATGACACTGAGGTTGAGAATCTTGAGTGACGGGGATTATCAAAAATAATAAAGAAGTTAGAAAAAGGGAATGTGTTGGAGGAAAGATGAAGATTTCATATTTACATCAATGATTCATTTAGAATTATTTTATTATATTATAAATGTAAAAATATCAAAATATTTTACTAATACATATACAATGCCAGAGAAACTGAGGCAAGATAAAGATTAGAAAGTTATTAATATTTTATTTGAAAGGGAGAGATTTACTTGGACCAAGTGGATCCATGGTTTGGTCCCAGGGCTGAATGAGATTATTATTCCAAGAATCCAGCAGAGAATGTCAGATACAAGATTCTTTTATAGGTAACAAGAACAATGACATAATGGGGGAGGTACCTGGGATGGGGAAGACCTAATGGGGTCTAGGATTACATAACGGAGGGAGGTACTGGAGAGGCTCCTGATATTCTAATGATGTCTAAGATTTATGTCTTTATCCTTTATCCTATCAAACATTCTAATGATTAAGAGGGAATGGTTATAGCCTGAGGCAGAGTAACTGAGATAGGACAATTAGGGAAACTGGGTCAGTACATTAAAAGGAAACTGTGGCACCACATATATGTCTATACATGTAATATCATTTATTGCATGATCCATATCCTATTGGGATCAGTGTTTCCCTTGAGAAAGAGCCAGGAAGGACTGATATGGGGTTTTTCATTTATTCAGGAAGTTCATTGTCTTGCTGCTACTCCACAGCTAGCCTTTTAAGGTAACTTAGACTATACAACTACTGACATATTTTCCTGGATGCAGACTGTCTTCTGAGGAAAGTCTACTAGAGGGCAGGCCAGTTATCTTCCATCTGCCCCAAAGCAACCATTTATATTTCAGGCAGCTTTCACCTCCTACTAAAGCAACCATTTATATTTCAGGCAGCTTTCACCTCCTACTAACCAACTCAGTCTTCCAACAAGTATGTAGTGAAGTGCCAGTTTCACTGAAGAAGAGCAACTTCTCCCTTTGATTTTAATCTTCCTATGTTTTGCTGTGCCTATACTTTAAGGGTAGAGGACTGGTACCTTTGCTTCATTCTCCTAATTGGTCAAAATTTTTTTAATACCTCTGCCTCATCTCCTATTACTCAGGTGCCTTTTTCTACTTTATCCTTTTTTTGCTCTCATCTCACATGATGAAATGATTTTACTCTTACCAATGCTAAATCATCTACATGTTTAATTGATCCTATTCTATGTCCTTTCCTCTAATTAATTGTCCTATTTATCTCAATTCTCACCTCACCTCAATTCATACCTCTGTGACTATAAATTCCTGTAGATACTCATCCAAATCCCATTCCATAACCCCTTTCACTGGATTCTTCTTTCCCAATCCCCTTCACCCTCCTAACTCAGAATTTCATCCTAACTCCACCCAGTCCTTCCATTGTGTCTTCTAGACTGCCTGTTTCAAGGGCATCAAACTTTCTTTTATATTAAATATTTTATTCTGAGAAATTTATTTACATTTTCCATCAATTAGCTCTTAAAGAAATCTGATTTCTGCCTGATGACAGACTGCTTGGCTTTTTAGTACTAGATTACATTTACTCATATTTCTCAATTTATTGGTCAAGGTGATGGGATGAAAGCACCCCCAAATATTGATGTTCAAGGGATATCCCAAAATTGTTGGTTCTAGTCTGGTGTTGTGAAGTATCTCAAAAGCATTTGCAGGCTCAGACTCATAATTGTACTGCCAATTAAAGTGGGCTAAATTCCCAAAGAGGAAGATAGCCAAGAACAAGGAGCAAAGAGGTAAATTTGTAAGGAAAAGTGAGAGAAACCATGTGCTTTATGTCATTGATATGCTAATTTCATGGCTTAGAGAAGTGGTCAAATTCTTACTTTGTGCTCAGGCATCCAGGTAACACAAAGTTACCTGGGCAGAGCTCTTAGGGAGCTTTCAGAGGTATGTTATTAAGCCTAAAATGTCACTAGGTCAAAATGGTGAGATTCAATTTGTGCCTGTGTTAACTTAAGAAACTCATTATTGATGTTTATTAGCTCCAAGGGTCTCATTGTCACTGGTTAGTAGGCTGTTATCTGATGCCAGTGATCTTTTGGACTCAGGATCCTGGACATATAAGGTAAACTAAGGCAAGATAGTCTAAGGGAAGAAATACATCATTCCTAAAGGTCACACTACATCAAAGGTAAGTAAGATGCACTATTCCTTATTCTTCTTTGCTTCTTCCAGGTTCTTTTGTTTCCTCTATTATCACACTTTAATTTCTCTTCCTTTGAGTTTCATGCTATTTATTGTTACCATAATATCAAAATTTTTATAGTTATTGTCTACCAATGTCTGCTCACTCCCTTTCCTTCTTCAATGAGTTTGAGACCTGGCTCATTTTTTTTTCTCCTTTATCCAACTTACCCTTGTAATAGACTATTTCAATATATATTTTTATCCTCCCTCAAATACCCAAACCATTCAATTCCTTAACCTATCCCTTGACCCAAACTCAATAAAGATGACTCACAAATATAACATGTCTACATTTAAGAATTTTGAAATCTTCTTTTGGGATAATATTTTATTAACTTTTTTAATTCTCTCTCTGCCTTGCCTTATTAAAGTTTATTCTTTAATCTCCGCTATAATTTATAATCCTTCAATCCCTTAATCCCCTTTAATATTGTTTCCCCTGTACTAGCTACTTTTTCTTTTTCTTCCTATCTTGACACCTTGATGAATCAAATCAAACCATGCTGTCATCCCCCATTTATTAATTAGTCCCTTTAACATAATTCCAATTATGTCCAACTAAGCATCAGCTTTGGATCACTTTTACCCATAATGATCTTCATTCTTACACATGTGCTAAAAAAAAGGTAGAGAAAATCACTCAAATTTTTTTTTAACTTATCCATTTCAAATTTGTTATATAATCTCAATTGAGCTTTCATTTCTGCTAGGCATTTCAACTAGATTTCCTTTATTACCTCACTATCCAACTTTCCACAGCAGTTTCTTTCTTTCTTTCTTTCTTTCTTTCTTTCTTTCTTTCTTTCTTTCTTTCTTTCTTTCTTTCTTTTTTTTTTTTTTTTTGTTTTGTTTTGTTTTAAGCCTGTTCATTCCTTCTCAAATCTCCTGTGGAATTCTCTTTCCTTACCCTCTCAGGGGTGAGGCCACTTATTGTGTATTCCTCCTTTCCTCTGCCTCACCTCCTATTACTCAGGTGCCTTTTTCTACTTTATCCTTTTTTTGCTCTCATCTCACATGATGAAATGATTTTACTCTTACCAATGCTAAATCATCTACATGTTTAATTGATCCTATTCTATGTCCTTTCCTCTAATTAATTGTCCTATTTATCTCAATTCTTTCACTTATTTTCAGTCTTTGTCTACTGATTCATTTTCTATTGTCTATAAACCTGCCTATTTCAACATCCTGAAAAAAATTCACTTGATTCTTCCGTTCCTACTATTTTCTTCTATCCCTACTTTTGCTAAATTCCTCAAAAAGGCCATCTACAATAGATGTTCACACTTTCTCTCCTTTTGTTTTGCCACAGTTGTCTTTTAATGTCATGACCCAGTTTCCCTAATTGTCCTATTCAGTTACTCTGCCTCAGGTTATAACCATTCCCTCTTAATGTTTGATAGAATAAAGGTCTTATATTTTAGACTTTAGATTGTAATGGGATAAAAGTCTTTATCCATTTTAGACATCATTAGAATATCAGGAGCCTTTCTGGTACCTCCCTCCATTATGTCATGCTAGGTGCCTCCCCCCATTAGGTCATCCCCATCCAGGAATCTCCCCCTTTATGTCATTATTCTTGTTACCCTATAAAAGAATCTTGTATCTGACATTCACTGCTGGATTCTTTGAGACTATAGTCTCATTCACTGGGACCAAACCATGGATCCATTTGGTCCCAGTAAATCTCTCCCATTTAATAAACCATGTTCTTTTAGTTGCTAAGATCAATGGACTTTTCTGAATTTATTATCTTCATTGACAACTACAATCTCTGACTCTATCACCACTCTATTTTCCTTGAAACTTTTCTCTAGTTTTTTGGTACCCTATTTACTCCTTGTTCTCCTCTTACCTACCCTCTCTTTTTCTGTTTTCCTTGTTGGATCTTGTAAATTATACCCTTAACCATACTGTCTCTAAGGTTCTGTCTCTAAGGTCTCTTCACTTCTGCCTTTATACTACTTCACATTATGATCTCATCAGTTCTTATGGGTTTAATTACCACATATGCTGATGATTCTTAAATATACTTATTCTTTCCAAATCTCACAGGTGACCTCCAGTCTCACGTCTTCAAATCTTGGACATCTCAAACTAGATTTCCAGGAGACATTTTAAATTCAATATGTCTAAAATTTAACAAATTATTTTTCCTGCTAAGAGTTCTTCACCACCTATTCTCCATTCCTCATCTTTCCTAATGCTATAAAGGGCTATGTTAATCCATTAGGCTCACAATTTCTGAGCAATTCTGGATTCTTCATTATTTCTCATTCCCATATCTAAACTGTTGCCAAGACCAATCAATTTTATTTTTGTCATATTTTTCATATATGCTTCCCTTTCCTCTTTGATATTCCCTTACTTGAGTTCATGTCCTTATCACTCATACCTGAATTGTGAAATAGCTTGATTGGAGGGAAATATAGGGCCCTGTTTGAATCAAATCTCTTCCTGCTGCTCTAATCCATCCTCCATTCAACCACTAAGATGATTATACTAAAATAGACATATGATCATGTCATCACCAATAAACTTCATTGGCTTCTTATAGCCTCCAGCAGTAAATTCAAATTTTTTTTATTTGATATGTGAAGCCCTTTCCATCCTACCCCTCCCCACCAACAAATCCAGTATTTTTATATCTTATTCCTCAACATGTACTCCAATCCAGGGACACTGATCTCTTGTCTATTGCACATGCAAAATATTCCATTTCTGTGATCCTTGGATTCTCCTCTGATCTCTCCAATTCCTGGAATGCTCACACTTTTGTTCTGCCTACTAAACTCCCTGGCTTTTTTTTGAGTCCCATCTACACTTCACCGCCTGCAGGAAGTCTTCCCAAACAAAAAAAGGAAAGTCTTCCTGTGCCCTTCCTCTGTTAATTATTTCCTACTTATCTTATATATAGCTTGATTTGCACATATTCATTTGCATGTCGGATATCCCTTTACATTTTAAATTCCTTGAGGGCATAGACTATTGATTGCCTCTTTTTGAATCCCTAGAATTTGGATTCTTGGTTCTTACCCTGGAAGGGCTCCTACTCTTTTGTAACTGCAAATCTTCCTGCTTCTCTCTGCCTTAGAACTAAAACCAGGGCCCTTGCTTCTTTGTGACTAAAGTGAATCATTCTTTTCTGCCTTGAAACTGTGACTCACCAACGAATATGAGCAATGCAGTTGCCAGACAGTAGTAGGTCATGTTCCCATGGAGAGCAAAGGGTCCCTCACAATCTCTTTCTGACTAATCATCCAACTCCTTTACTATCTTTAACATTAGAGTTCTCAAAGCTGCTACTACTGTCTCTGCTTCCAGTACTCACCATTGGTGCTGCTGCTGTGGTTTGTAATTTAGGCTAGCCCACACTCTTGTGTCACAGATTTCTTCTGCAGATCACCTAAATTATCTTATGCTGAGGAAATGTCTCACACTGACATTTTTTTGGCTTTATCATTCCAGAATTTAATTTGAGGCACTTTTTAAAAATTATTTGGAGAGGAATCTTGAAATAGTTTGGCTGGATTGCTATCTCAATTCTGCCATCTTGGCTTCCAGTTGTAATGATGGTTTTATGGGGCATTTTATTATTGAGTAAGTGGAGCCAAATTTGCAGAGAAAAGACTATGCAGGCAGAAATTAAGTGATTGTCTCATTACAATTCCAATAGCTACTTAAGTGATATGGAGATTGGGACAACTAACAGGAACTTGGGTGGGGCAGAGTGCCTTGAGGTGAAATTATGAAATCAAAGGTGAAAAAGAATCATAGACAACCTTCTTTTGTCACAAAATACTTATTCCATGATGGTTCCCTTTCAAGAGAAAATATTCTCTAAGTGTTTGATTTTTTAAATATTTGGAAGCAGTTAATTTGTTGCTGAGGTTTGCTTCAAGCAACAAGTTTGGTTCTCAGTGCTTCATTTCTTTCTCTTTTTTTTTCCCACTTAGAAAGAAACAGCCTTGTTCCTACAGCCTTTGTCTGACTTGTCAATTTTACAAACATGGCCAATGACCCATGAAGTGCAAACAATTCAGGAGATGTGCTATGAATCAGGGAAGGAAATAAATGGAAACATTCTCAGGTTGAGCTGAATTCATTTCAAAGTTGTCACATTTCCTGAGGTAAGGAAGTGGGAGTCCACTTAGCCCTAGGATGTAAAAACTGATGAAAAATTTTGGTTTTTTGGTTTGCAAGAGAAATATTCCCTATACTGAATTCATATATGTTTCTGTATGTATATATACACATAAAATTATTTATATATAAATATATATGTACACACATATATTTGAAATGTATATAATATATAACAAGACATATATGAACTGTTATATTAATAACATAGCAATATATATATCTCATATGCATATAAATTATATAACACATATAGATCTTATATGAATTTCTGTGTATGTATATGCATATATATGTATACATATATTCATTTACCTTTATATGCAGATACAGATATATATATAATCTAAATATAAAAATGAATCTCATATATATAGATATATATGTGTATATAGACATATGCAAATCTATATACTTTATGATATGTATATGTGCTTTACATATAGATATATGAATAAAGAGAAACATGTATTTATATATACATACATAAACATGTATACATATATATGCATGCAAGTAAATATATATGTACATCATAGGGGATCAAAGATATTTAGGAATTGAAGATTGCTCTATAGTAGGCATTCCTTATTTAGGTCTAAATGATGGTAGCATTTTTCCCTTTTTATACCATTACCATAATAATAAATACAATAATTTTATATATATACACATATATATATATATATATATATATATATATATATACATATACATATATATACATATTTAATGTGATTTGCTTTCCTTTAAATCTATATATTTTAGTTTATGCATTAAAAACAATTCTGAGGAGGGGAATGCCATAGGGCTCCATGAGACACAAAAAATATTAAAGAATCCCTGGACTAGGGCCAGATATAAAAAGAAACATGAATCATCCAAGAGATAGAAGGAGGTGGGATTCTTTACAATGTTAACTACTGCGATAGTTTACAATGGTAAATATATCAAGTTTATTCACTAATTCATTGTCCCTTGTAAGAACCATTTTAATGTTCATCTTGTCTTTTGTCTATCTTTCCACCTATAACATTATCCTTATTCCTGTTCAATTATGAAAAGTCCACCTATTATTCAAGATGAAATGAATTTCTATCTCATCCTCAAAATATTTCCAAATATTTTAGGCTACAATCAATTTTGCTATTTTAAATCGTCAAAGCATTTACTGCCTCAACCACATATTATGACATATAACTATGCTGACCTTTATTGTTCCTTAACTGGTTTCTATGTAAAGTGATACCTTACCAAGAAAGATATATTTCAAGATAGTTTTTGAATCTCACACACACACACACACACACTTTTATTATTTTCCCAATCACCTAATTCCCTCGTTCAAAACTACATACACAGAAATATTCAAGAAATTCTTTTCATATTTGTTATTTTATCAATTTTTTAAATGCTATTTGGATAAGAATGCAGCAGTATAATATGGGAGACAATGTGACCTTGGGGATACTCTTTTTTTTCAAATCCCACTATAATTATTAGCTCTCTAATATTGAGCAAATGTCTTAATTTTAGCTTTCTCATTTGTAAAATGGAGATACTAATATTTGTGCTACATAATTTACAAGGGAATGTTTAGAAAGGGCATTGTTAATATGAGAG
Organism: Sarcophilus harrisii; assembly: GCF_902635505.1. Taxonomy (NCBI): domain Eukaryota; kingdom Metazoa; phylum Chordata; class Mammalia; order Dasyuromorphia; family Dasyuridae; genus Sarcophilus; species Sarcophilus harrisii. Next base: position 371,159,373 of record NC_045426.1, on the reverse strand, counting down.
TGATAAAAAAGTACTGGTCCTGTTCATTGTTTCATAATTTCCAATCTCCATACTTTAAACAGCTGAACTCACTGCAAAGGACAGGAACACTTAAATGAGGGACTTCCATAAAGAAACAGTAGTCTTTTGGAAATCCTATCTAGGATTTGAAGCTTTACAAGGATTATAGAGAACGTTGTTATTAAATCCTGAAGCTAAGCATTAAGTTGCATTTAGGCTGTCAGCAATGGGAATTTGTCATAGTTCTATCTTCTGATTATACTATCTGGGGCTACAGATTGATATCAAATATTTTATTTTTATTTTTTACTACTAAATTTATTTATTTTAATACACATTACTTTATGAATAATTTTGGGAGAGAAAAATCAGAACAAAAGGGAAAACCCATGGGAGAGATTTAAAAAAAAATAGAAAAAAAGAAGTGAACATAATATCTGTTGATTTACATTCAGTCTCCTTAATTCTTTTTTTGGATGTAGACAGCATTTTCTGTCTAAAGTATATTGAGATTGCTTTGGATCACTGAAACACACTGAGAAGCAAGTCTTTTGTAATTGATCATTGCATATTCTTGGTATTATTCTGTACAACTTATTCAAGGTTCAGCTTGTTTTGCTCAGTATCAGTTCACTTAAATCTTTCCAGCCCTTCCTAAAATCAGGTTGTTCATCATTTTTATGGCACAATAATATTCCATTATCTTCATATATCACACAACTTGTTTAGCCATTCCTCAGTTGATGGGCATCTACTCATTTTCTAATTCTTTGCTATCTCAAAAAGAGCTGCTACAAACATTTTTGCACATGTGTGTCCTTTTTCCTCCTTTAAGATTTCCTTGGCATACAGACTAGTAATGTCACTACCGGGTCAAAGTTATGTGCAGTTTGGTAGCCTTTTGGACATGGTTCCAAATCATTCTTCAGAATGGCTGGATGTATTCACAATTCCACCAACAATGCATTAATGTACCAGTTTTCCCACATCCCCTCCAACATTTGTCATTATCTTTTCCTGTCATGTTAGCCAATCTGAGAGGTGTGAGATGGTAACTTGCAGTTGCTTTAATTAGCATTTCTCTGATCAATAATGATTTAGAGCATTTTTTCACATGGCTATAAAAAGCTTTAATTTTGTTATCTGAAAATTGTCTGTTCATGTACTTTGACCATTTATCAATAGGGGAATAATTTTATTCTTAAAAATTTGACACAGTTTTTTATATATTTTAGAAATAAGACCTTTATCAGGAACACTGGCTGTAAAGATTTTTTCCCAGCTTTGTATTTCCCTTTTAATCTTGTTTGTGTTGGTTTTGTTTGTGCAAAAACTTTTTAATTTACTGTCATAAATGTTATTTATTTTGTCTTTCATAATGTTCTCTAATTCACTCATTTTGACCTTATTTTGGTATGGGGTGTGAGATGTAGGTTTATGCTGAGTTTTTGAAATATTATTTTCCAGTCTTCCCAGCAATTTTTGTCAAATAGTGAGTCCTTATTTCAGAAGCTGGACTTTGGGGGTTTATCAAATACTAGATTACTATAATCCTTGCTTATTATGTTGTGTGTATTTAATCTATTTCACGATCCACCACTCTATTTCTTAGCCAGTACCAAATAGTTTTGATGACTGCTGTTTTATATATAATTTTAGGTTTGGAACTGCTCAGCTACCATACTTTGTATACATTTTTTTTTCATTAATTTCCTTGATATTCTTGACCTTTTCTTTTTTCAGATGAATTTTTCTTTCTTTTTTTTTTTTTTTTTTCTAATTATATAAAATAATTTTCTGGTAGTTTGATACATGACATGGCATATTTTATAATTCTATCTTTTGAAATTCCTGAAAGCCATTTCATTCAGAGTACTGTTTTTACATTTGAAAAAGCTAAGGGAAAACATGAATTGACATTGGCCCACTTCCAGTCAGGAAAGTAGAGGACATTATGAAGTAAGAATGTACACAGTGAGATATAAGGAAGGGAAAGATAGTAAGGAATTATGGAGTATTTTACAATAGGAACTGACAATTGTAGACAGAATTAGTGGGTAAATAGTGTTGGTTTTGTAAGTACCTTCCTTCTATTATTTCATCCTCACTTTAAAACACAAGCATAGCTAATAGGGACTTTAAGATTTACAAAGCACTTTTATTATTGTATCTCACAACAATCATAGGGAGTAGGTGCTACCATTTCACAGAATTCTCATTTTACAGAAAAAAATACAATAAACTTGAGACTAGGAGATATTAAGTATTTTGTTCATGGTCACATAACTAGAAAATGTCTAAAACAGACTTTGAATGCAAATTTTCCTGACTACTATTCCAACACTTAATCCATTAGAAAATCTAGGTCCCTCCTAGAGTACTCCTGATAGTCTTGAGTTCTCTGATCCAGTTTCTTCATTGTCCAATTTTTCCTTCTTTAATTCCCCAACTCATCTGGCATATTCCCAAAGTCCCCTTCACCTACATATTTAATTTTTTTTTACCCTCCTCCTATAATTAATGGAAATGAAACTTTTCTTTTTCTCCTTTCACTACTTAGAAGCTAAAGTAATTCTGATAACCTAATTTATATCCAGCTGGCAATGATTAAAAGCATTCAATATGTTTTCTGGACCTCACTCACAGAGGCAATATATTGCCTTTGAACAAAAAAGGCATTGTTTTCAATTGTAGGGATAAATGAAGTACCATCTATGTGTCAGGCATTTTACAAATAGTAATTTTTACAAATATTATCTCTTTTGAATCTCACAAAAATCATGAAATTTAATCTCTATTGTTGTCAGTGTCAAATGGTGATAATGAAGCAGATAGAAGTTAATGGACTTGTCTAGTGTTATATAAATAGTAAGTATCTCGAGATCAAATTGAACTCAGGGCTTCCTGACAACAGGGCCAGGGTTCTTTTGACTTTATCACCTGGCTTCTATGTTGAGACTGATGCTAGAACTTTCAGATGTTCCATTTTTAGGCAAGTGAACTTCTGCCCTTCATGACAGAAATATTTCCACTCTTGAGAAACAGTTGAAGATCATTATTATTATCAATAGAGTATGTCAAGTAGCAAGGGTGGAGTGGAATTTTGTTATGTTTTTTCAAGCAGAATCTGGCTTGCAAAATTGTCTGTCATTGTGTTATGAATATTAACAATATTATTTTCTTCATTGAAATTTTTAAAATTATTATTATTATTATTACTTAATGTAACCTTAGAAATCCTTGCGGTTTATTTGGGATATTTTGAGTTGTATTAATATTGAGTACTTTAATTGTTCAGATAGAGAATCTGAAGACCACACTATTGGTCTAATCTAATCTAATGGAACAAAGCAGCTAGATAGTTCAGTGGACAGATCACTGGTCTTGGAATTAGGAAGAGCTGAGTTCAAATTTAGCTACCCTTACTATCTTTGTAAACCTGGGCAAGTCATTTACCAGATGTTTGCCTTGGTTTCTTCAACTGTAGAATAGAGATAATAATATCACCTAACTTGAAAAATTGATGGGAGAAAGAATTTAGATAATATTTGTATATGGCTTACCTACAGGAACTGACACAGAATAGATATTATATAAACACTATCTATGATGATGATAAGGAGGAGATTGATGATGCAGATAAACTGAGGTTCTATTTTTGGCTTTGTCATTCCCTATAAAAAGTCATTTAATTTTTCTGAGCCTGTAAAAGTTCTAGATCTAAAAGGAATCTTACATTTTTAAGTTGGTAGTAGAGACAAGATGAGGTAGAAAAGAAAGAGTTGCTTGAGTTCTCCAAATTACTTTCCAAACAAGTTTGAATAAAGCCTCAGAACAAATTCTGGCAAGGAAGAATAAACAAAAGGATAGAGTAAAAAACAAAAGGTAAAAGGAAAATGTCAAAATGAGATGAGAATACATTCCAGTGCAGTCTATGCCAACTCAATATTAGCCATCTCAGCCTTGGGGGTGATTGCATCAACTGTGGCAGCAACAAATTCCAGAGTTCTCAGCCAGCAGCCAGCAAGGAGATCAGATAATGAGATTACAAGGATTTCATTGATAATACTGGGAACAGCAGTACCACCTCAAACCTATCAGATTGGCTAATATTTCAGAAGAGGAATATGACAAATGTTGAGAAAGTTGGAAAAGCTGAGACATTGTCAGTGGAGTTGGTCTAAAGAGCTATTTGGAACTATGCCCAGCAGTTTATAAAATCATGTATGTGTGCTGCATAAGAAATGTAGGAGAGTCTCAGAAAATAATAACAATAAAAAGAATAAAATACTTGGAAAGACTTACATGAAATGATGTAAAAGTACAGTGAGCAGAACAAAAACATTATACACAATAACAACAATATTGAATAATTATTAATTGTGAATGACTTAGATATTTTCAATAATGCAATGATAGAAAACAATCCCAAAGAATTTATGAAAATTGCTATCCACCTCCAGAAAAAGAACTGGTGATGCCTAAATGTAAATCAAAAAATTCTTAAAAGCAAATAACAAAAACAAAAAGCAAACAAAAACTTTACTAATTTTTTAAATCTTTTACAACATGGGTTATATGGAAATGTGTTTTGTATGACTGCATAAAATTGTTGGCTATCTCAGTGGGAAGGGCAGGAGGGCTAAAGAGCATTTGGAACTTAAAAATTTAAATAAAAGCTATTAATAATGTTTTTACATGTAAGTGGGGAAATGAAATATTAAATTCTGAGTAAAGTGGAAATGCTCTAACTACCCCAATTTTCTCTTTTTTTTTCATGGAATCATACTTAATTGGAAAGTTTAATAAAACACTTAGATGCCTAGAAACTACATCACAATATTAGTGCTATAAAGAAATTAGCAAATTAGAAGAAAGATAACATACAAAACATAGGAGATATTAAAAAAAAGTTTTGGGCACATTATAAGTGCATATATAAAATGGAGCTCTTAATCAGACTACCCTCAAAATACTATAACAATTACATGCATATGTGTATGCATATACACATAAATATTATATATATATATATATATATATATATATATTCACACACACATACACAAATACCAAAGAAACATCTGAGTACTTCAATATGATATATACTTTCCAACCATAAGGGAAATTGTAGTATATGAAAATTCAAATGCATAGAAGAGGGTATCACCTGCTTTACCATATTCATCCTGAAACAAAATTATTTTCCACCATAGTTCACAATATTTAGCAATGTTTATACTTTTTTTTTTATTTTTGGAAGGGTAATTAACTATAGGAACATAAAATTATACATTTGGAACCCAGTTCAGCTGAAAATCAATATGAAAAGAAGATTTTTAAAAAATGATCTAAATGTAATAAGACCTTGAGAATTGACTTGCATATTAGGATTTAGAGTTCAGAAGGGAGCAATTTGGGATATTTGAGTCTGTGAATTAAAAGATAAAAGTGGGTTAAACACTGGAATTTCTTGAGGAAATAAACACAGCCTGTGACAGGCTAAAATGCATAAGAGATATCTCATAAATTGTAGAAGAAATTTAGAGAAAAATAAATAGCAGATGAAAAAAGACCAGAGCAGGAGATTCAAGATATACTTCAATATACTCAAGCTATATTCAACCTAATAGTTGTGCCTATCTCATTAGATATGTAAAGTGAATTTATGTACATGCATATACACACACACACATACACACACATGTTTTAAAGCAAAACATGTGTGATGTTTGAAGCAAACATCAAGAGATTAAACATTATTTAGGAATAAAAGAAATTCAAATTAGGGAAGATAATCCAACCTCTGCCTAAATGTTACAAGTTTTCCCTACTGTAGACTCTAACCTATTTTGAATGAAATCAAAAGTTTACTCTAAATTTCATAAAGCAGCAGAGGGGACCACATGGACTAGGGATGGCATTATATTTCCCTTAAAATTTTTAAAAAAGAGAAACTAATTCCTGTTGTAGCATATGGCCTAGTGAAACCCAAGAACTCAAAGAGGGAAGGAGAGGCAGGATTAATACTGGCCAATTTATTCTCTCCAAAGTGACACACAGAACTACTAGTATTACATAAGTAAAAAGAAATAAAGAACAAATTCAATGAAATGTTAGTTAACATGTAGCTTTGCAGAAACAATGGACTTCTTTGGAACTTCCTAACTTCAAATTCTCAAGATATATCATCTTTGGGAAATTTCATTATATAAGACAAATTATATATAAATTATATGTAAATTACACACAAACACACACACATATATATTCTAATTTCATTATATAAGATTAAATCTGCTAGTATATCTCATCAGAATAGTCTGCCCCTCTGATTGGATTCTGGACTTTGAGTTCTAGGGCATCTGTTTCAAAAGGGGATACAGAAGAGTTTCTCTCCCCTTTTCCTACAAGCCATACAGCTTTGAAACTTCTTTAGAACTTTCCATGATACATATATACAGAGTACCTTCAACAATCTCTTTGACAGCTTTGTTTTTTTGGGTTGTCTTTCATTATCAGATTTAAGTTCCTTATAGGCTAGACAACTTTATTTTTATTTATATAAATGCATAACACCCTGCTTGGCATATAGCAGTTGCTTTAAAGATGTTTATTGAGTGACTATATAAAGTGAACCATATATATAGGGTTACATCAAGGTCACTTTTTCCACTGATAGAAGTTCCTTACATTGGTTTCTTCATATGGAGCAAGAGGTAATAAATTTCCTATTTCAATCTTCAAAGCTATGAAGATATTACCTATGGTTATAAAATCTGTACTGATTAGACTTAGTAAAGTGATTCTGGAAACTGGCTAAAGCAAACTTCAATCAGAGAAATCTCTACTACATCTATCTGATCCCACCTGACACCTAAAAACTGACCCATCCCTGGCTATTAACTTTTATGGAAGAAATGAGAATGGAGAAGATTGACTATATTCATTATGACTAGGTATCATAGTATAGTTCTAGGATGATTTTCAATAGAACAATTTCAAGAAGATACTTTACTCATAAATTCATACTTTGTCCACACACACACACACACACACACGTGCACAAATGATCTTTTAAAATTGACCTTGGATGCTATGGTTGCCAGACATGTTGTGAAATAGAATACAAAAAGAGGACTAACTGATTCAATTGGCACTTACTTGCCGGGCCTGCTCCAGATCAATTTTGTTCCCCACTAGCACCAAAGGAATGTCATAGGTGTGGCGGACCTGATAAATGAGCTCTTTAAACCCAGCAGCTTCCTGGAAGGACTGTCGATCAGTGACAGAGTAGCATATAATGAAGCCCTCTCCACCTCTCATGTACTGGTCCCGCATGGCTGTGAATTCTGCCTGCAGAGGAAGGATAAGAATAATTTTATAATTTAGCACAGAGGAGCAAATACCTAACACCAAAAGAAGAAGAGGTCAAATCTCTACAAGTGCAGTAACTAATCATTGTATGTTATTGTTTTCTTTTAGGATTTTCAGATTTTGCTAAATTAAGATTTTTTTATAGCTTAAGAACTTTCCTGATTGTTAGTAATACTTTCCTCCCCCTCAAATAATTTTGTGTATATTTAATATTAACTTAATCTATGGGTACATATAATAGCTTTATAACTGGAAGAATATTTAGACATTATCTACTACATCTGCTATCCCCCAAATAATTTTATTCATGAGAAAACTAATACTCAGAGGTTTGATTACTTGTTTAACCCTACACAGGGAATAGCTAGAAGAAAAAAAAAAGATATTTAAATTAAAGGTGCTCTCACTTCAGTTCCTACTTAGTATAAAAGATTACATATGTAGATGCTTAATAAATATTTGTTAAATTAAAGATTTGCGTGAAATCTTAACACCTAAAAATTAAAATTTCTTAACAGGTATATACAATTTCCATTTCAGAGGTGTGTTATGAGAGTATTTTTAAAATAACATTTTGTGTGTATGTGTGTGTGTATGTGTATGTATGAGTGCATGTGTGTGAGAGAGACAGCGACAGAGACAGAGTGACATAGACACACACACAGGTAGAGATAAGAGATAGAGATAGACACAAACACAGAGACAGAAAGAGAAAGAGAAAAGGGAGGGAGGAGAAGGAAAGAGAAAAAAACTATTCTATCTCCTGACAAGAATTCCTTGGTTCCTATAGAATACTGCATCTCTCTGGATTTTCACCTTTGTCAATATTTGTGCTTGCTAGTTCTATACCAACACATCATTAAAGATCTCTCATTCCTATTATAGGAACAATTGAGAACTGCTATGGACCTAAAAGCCCATCTAATTTGAACTTTTAATTTTTCAGAAAATGGCATTCAAACAGAGCAGTAAAGTGACTTTCCTGAAATTGTATGGCATTGCAGGAAAGAAAGAATTTGAACCAAGTTCAGATTCAGTTGTCTTTCAGCCTACCAAATGGGTTGTTTTACCTAATTTTTCTCAGTATAAGAATGGAATGACATAAGCGATATGAAAGTGCTTTGAAGAATTGAAAACATGATATAACATTTTATTAGTATTTCTTAGCTTTAAAGAGAAAGGGACAATCAAAATGAATATTTTTTGTCAGCATGGTATGGTTTCATTTATCAAATATTCTCAATATTAATATTGTTGAGGAAGATTCAGAAAGAGTCTTCTCGAATAAACAAATATAATTATGTGCTAATAATTAACATAGAGTATCTTCTTTCCTCTGATCACACAAGTACCAATAACTCTTGGAATAAATAAACCATCAAAGAGGCTTTGGGGGAAGCCTGGGCACAAAAGATTGAATAAGAACCTGGGTTATGTATTACCTGAATAATATATGCTACTGTAATCATTTTATAAGGTAGAATTTAATGTTCAACATGTTATTTCCTCTTTCATTTATACATGAATTAAAGAATAGTACTCTATATTCCAAGCATCCTGTATGTTAATATCTTCCTCAATTGCTTCCTGCTATAAATGAAACTTGTTGGTTAATAATTCAGAAACATTGCTAGATTCCATTTGCTAAGCATAAGAAATGGAATTGATATAAAACAGACTTACTGTGTAAAATTCTACCTTAAAAAGTGTTTCTTATGACTTTAATTACCTAAATCTATAGTCTTAGTTCTTTATTTCAATATTAGTTACTATATAGTCAAAAAGAATGATTACGAAAAGACATAAAACATTTATTTTGAAGGACAAAAGGGGAAAGCTATGGGTTTTTTTTTTAATTGCTAAAACAAAAAAAAAATTAGAAAATAGTGTGAAAATCTAGTCATGTAGTTTCTATTTGCTACCATATTAAGAGTTCTTTGATTACAGTTCAAGATTGATAAATGCCTAGTTCTCAATAGTAATATTATAGAAAGGAAAGATATTTGGAATTCAGTAAAATGGATTTGTATGCTATCTTTCTCTCTCCTTCCCTTCCTCCCTCCCTTCCTTTTTCCCTCCTTTCCTTCATCTGTCTCTCTGTCTGTCTTTGTCTCTGTCTCTGTCTCTCTGTCTCTCTGTCTCTCTCTCTCTCTCTCTTACACACACACACATACATGAAGATTTTGCTGTTTGTTTAAAATTATTTTTTGAGATTATGAAAGTTTTTACTTTAAATGAATTGTATAAAAGTTGAACTTAAAATAGACTAGAAATGCCTATAGGGATCATTGGCAGGCTACAACACCTTTTCAATAAAGAATTATACAATGAACGTCATGAACAGAATGCCATTAGAAAATGCTCTAAATAAATTTTTTTAATGGGGAAAAATAATGGAGTAATGTATGTGCTTCATTAGTACCCATAAAAAGTAATTAAGAGGAAAGCCATAATACATTGAGAATACCATCTATGAAGAATTTGGGAGATGAGTGGGCAAAGATCAGAGAGGATAAACAGGCATCTTCTATAAGAATACACATATCTCGAAGATTGTAGATTTATTAAACTTTTGAGAGACTATCTATCTAATAGAATTGTGAGGAAAATCCTTTGCCAAAAAATAATGTGTTATAGATATGAGATTCTCATTTCATTGGATTATCATGGATAAGAAATATGATATGAGCTATTAAAAATAATACTGCCATTGATTTTGATCTGTTTCCCAACACTATAACCTCAGATAGGAAGAAATGCATCCAATTTTATTGATTAAAATAATAGCAGCAATATGAGAATGCAGAAGCAATTCCACTGAGTATAAAACCTTCTGAAAGAGGAGCAAAAAGTCAATAAAATTTCTACTTCTTCCTAACCTTACTCCTCCCATGAGGTTCATAAAAGCATCATAAACAATATAGAACCTTTTTGTTTTTTGATGGCCTCTTTTCTGTCCTTACACAGAATTTTTAAAATTTATGATTCTGATAAAGAATTGTTGATCTCCAGAGATGTTTCTTCCTCCTATTACTTTTCCATTATTTATGATATTTCCACAGTTTGTCACTATTTCTATAATCTGCTACATTTAAAAGTAAAACTTTTAATTCAATGATTACTTGCATAAGAAGATAATTTATTAATGAAATATATTAAATATCTCCTATGTGCAAATTTCTGGCTCAGAGAATAGAAAATATAGAAATATATCTATCTCAAAAGTCTTACTGAAGCTTAAAATGTTAAATAGCTACAATTAAACCAAGACTTTTGAGACACCCCATATAAGTGAATATCATCTCCACAAGGTACTTACAATTTAGGTGGGATGATTTATATAAAGAAATGTTATATGTATTAGGTTTTGATAAATGCCCAAGGGAAATAAAATCCACTATGAAATCAGAAGGTAAGAAAGGTTGTTGTTGCTATTGTTGTTGTTTATTTATTTTTTTCCCATAGGGAAGGAAGAGCCATGGAAGATGCAGTATTATCAATCAGCCTTGAAACAAGGTGTCAGTAGTCAGGAATGAATTTTGGAGGCATTTCTTGTGTTAACCTTTGATATACTTCTAAATTAATAGCATAGGTGTCATAAAGTTATCTGTTCCTATGATCAAGCATAGAAAAGAGTCAAGGAAATAGGCTGGATTGATATTGGTACGGGCATTAAAAAAATTCTTACAGGATTTTCACACTCAAAATATAGTGATAAATATATTAACAATTTCAGAGAGCTAATATAAGGAAATGCTTTGCAAATTACAAAGCGATATACACTTCAATAATTTCAGGATCCTTTATTTTATTATTATTATTTTTTTTTTGTGGTAAGACAATTGGGGTTAAGTGACTTGCCCAGGGTCACACAGCCAGGAAGTGTTAAATGTCCAAGACCACATTTGAACTCAGGTCTTCCTGACTTCAAGGATGGTACTCTATCCACTGTGCCAGCTAGCTCTCTCCCTTTATTTCTTTCTTTAGTGTTTTGTCCACTTATAAAGACCACAATCTGTCCATGCTTTAATCGATGGTTTCATTAGTTTGTTGTAGCCAAAAATTAACACTATCTGCTGGCCAATATTCTTGTGATGATTTTCCTCCAATCATCTAGGAGGGAGCCATGTATGAGAGAGAAACAATACATTACTCTGCCATAAAGATGCATGGATCTTTCCAGCTGAAGAGTTCCCGATAGAATTCTTTAATTCTATAGTCTTCAGTGAAATTAAATCACTAGAGGATGGTTTTAGAATAGATAGCATTATATGGGTAAGTAAAAAGTCATGTGAGTGGATGTTCAGAAAGCACAAATGATTTTTTTAGTCTTCCCATTTTCTTGTGCTCATGGTAACCTGGATTTCTCTGGAAGATATTACAGTACCACTTTTCTAGATTTGATTCCTCCCCCTCTGATGTGCCCTGATGCCCTCAGTCAAGGGGAATCAACATAATCCTTCCTTTTGACTGTTATTTATAGCCATTCCATCCACTACTAGCATGCAGAAATCTCTAAGACCATTTCTGGGGGAGGAAAAAAAAAAAAAAAACTGTGATCTTTCTCCCTCCCAGTAAGTATGAGTGTCCCCCAAAACTTTATTCTCAGTCCTAACCCTTCAGTAAAGAATTGCCTAACTACTCCAATTTTTACTGGTTTCTCGCTCCTCAATTTGTGTTATATTTACTTATCTATGTTGTGTGTGGTCATATGAAAAATTCTAAGGCCCTTAAGAGTAGGCAAAGTCTTTTCCTTTCTCTTCATATCCCCATAGTTTAAATGATTTATAAATTTTCTAACTTCTTAAATGTTTATGAAATTGACTTTAATATTATTTTGCTGGGAGGGAGCATTTGCATTGGAAGTGGACAAAATGATAATAGAAAGTTAAGCAACAGGCAATGGACATATTGAGAGAATTTCTTTGAGGAGAATATTTGGAAACACAGCATTAAGATGGTCTTTCAAGTATCCCTAAAGGGATACGTGTTAGTTTGGTGCTTATAGACTTGTCTGGCTATTCCAAGAATAATTACAGATCTTAAAATAATTAAATCTTAAAATTAACTTAGATTAAACTAGATCTTAAAAAGGTTCTTCAAGATTACCCTAGTTTTACAAATGAAGGAAAGTAGGACACAAACCTTGCTGTGCTTGAATATATCATCCTATATTTACATTTCTACATTCATTTGTGCCCCTCCTCAGTTACAAAGTATTATGTTTGCCTTTAGAAATTAAAATATACCAATTTCCTAATCACAGAAAAATTCTTGCTTCTTTTAGAGTACACATATAGGAACCAACCTTTGAGTGGCTAGAAACTATGGGCAGTTTTTTTGTTTGTTTGTTTGTTTGTTTGCTTTTTTACAAAAAGTCAATAAAATATGTAATAAAAAGATTCCTTCCACTACATATTAGTACTTTTCATTGTGATAATATGAGAAACCAATTTAAAATGAGAAGAAAACACAAACACAATTAAATATATTTTTTAATTGATTTAGAGAATGTCATTGAATGCTACGATGAATGGATAGGGAAAAGTATATTCCAAATTATATTATAAAAAGTCTTATTGAGCAAACAAAGCAGTACACATCATCATGGACTAAATGGAAACATAAATTTAGCTTTTGCTTTCTCAATATGCACATGCAAAACCCTAGACTTTTTGTTTTGTACAAGTCAATGTATTTTATCCAGGATAGATAGGTAATTTTAGAGTTGGCAATGACGTAGTAAACAGTTTAAATGATGGAACTGTGGTTCAGAATAGGTTTTATAACTTCCCCAAGGTCATATAGCAAAGTAATCAAAATCCAGACTAGATCATAGAATGACAATACAATGCAAATAATTTATCAATTATTGTTTTTCAGATGTTTTGAAAATGTAGTCAGATTATTATTTTTCTTTTCTTTTTTTAAAAATTTGATTTATTTATATATTTTCCCAGTTGTATTAAAAACAATTTTTTACATTTGTTTTTAATTTTTTTAGTTGAAGGTTCTCTCCCTTTTCCCCACCCATAATTAAGAAACCACATGTGAAGTCATGTGCATTTCCACAAAATTTAAGTTATGAAAAAAAAAAACATAGCTCTCCCACACTAATGAAAATAAAAATTCTCAAGAAAAATTAAGTTTGAAAAAAAAAAAGATGGAGAGAAAAAGAGAGACTATTTCAATCTCTATTCAGACAGCATCTTTGGGTATGCATAGGATTTTTTATCATCAATACTTCAGAATAGCTCTGGATGATTGTACTACTAAGAGCAGCAAACATTTACAGCTGGTCATCCCAGAACTTTGCCACTACTTTTTTTACAGAAGATTTCACTTTCAGCTTATGAAGTACTTTCCTTTTTTTTTTTTTTTTTTTTTTTTTTTTGAGAACACCCTACTTATCATTTCCTACAGAATTAACAATATTCCATCACAAACACATAACACAGTTTGTTGAATCATTCCTGAATTGATGGGCATTTTCTCAATTTCCAATTTTTTTGCCCTGAGAAAAGATCTGCATTGAATATTTTTGTATATCTAGATCATTTTAATATTTTAAAGATCTTTTTAAAAATTTTACAGTTACTATTGCTAAACACCACTAGCAAGATATTATCCCTTCATATTCAACTCACTTATAACTTCTATCTTTATTCACTCCTTCTACTTGCCATAATAATGAGAAAATTCTAATGAATTACAAATATCATTCTCTCATGTAAAAATGTTACAGATAAACCTTATAAAATCTCTTATTCTATCATTTTCCTTATTACCTCCTCATGCTTCTCCAGAGTCCTGTATCTGAATCTAATTTACCATTCAGCTCTGGTCTTTTCATTATGAATGCTTGCAAATCTTTTTTTTATTGAATGACCACTTTTTTCTCTAAAGGATTATACTCAGTTTTGCTGGGTAGGTGATTCTTGATTATAATCCTACCTCCATTGCTCTCTGAAATATCTTATTCCAAGCCCTCTGATTCTTTAATGTAGAAGCTGCTAAATCTTGTGTTTTCCTGATTGTGGCTCCACTCTACTTCAATTTTTTCTTTCTGGATGATTGAAGTATGTTCTCTTTGATCTGGGAGTTCCAGAATTTGGCTATAATATTCTTGGGAGTTTTCACTTTGGGATCTCTTTCTGGACATGATCAATGAATTCTTACAATTTCAGTTTTACCCTCTGGTTCTAGAATACCAAGACAGTTTTCCTTCATAATTTCTTGAAAGATGATGTTTAGGCTCTTTTTTTGATCATTACTTTCAGTAGGCAAAATTTTTAAAATTATCTGTCCTAAATCTATTTTCCAGGTCAGTTGTTTTTCCATTGAGATAGTTTGTATTTTTCCCTATTTTTTCCCTTTCATTAGCTTTAATTTGCTCAATTATATTTTTTAAGGAATTACTTTCCTCAGTGAGCTTTTGTACCTTCTTGCCAAACTGGTCAGTTTTGCTTTTTAGGATATTCTTCTCATTAGCTTTTTTTATTTCCTTTTGCACTATTCTCATTTTTCCCTAATGCTTCTTCTATTTCTCTAATTTGGTTTCTTTTATTTTTTCTAGTAAATTTATTTATTCTTAATACACATTACTTTATGAATCATGTTGAGAGAGAAAAATCAGAGCAAAAGGGAAAAACCATGAGAGAGATACAAAACAAAGAAAAAAAGAAGTGAACAGAGCATGTGTTGATTTACATTCAGTCTCCTTAGTTCTTTTTCTGGATGCAGAAGGCATTTTCTGTTCAAAGTCTATTGGGATTGCTTTAGATCACAGAATTACTAAGAATCAAGTCTTTCACACTTGATTATTGCACATTCTTGCTATTATTCTGTACAAGGTATTTGAGATTCTGTTTGGTTTGCTCAGCATCAGTTCATGTAAACCTTTCAGACCTTTCTAAAATCAGCTGTTCATTTTTAATAGCACAATAATATTCTATTATCTTCATATACTACAACTTGTTCATCCATTCCCCAATTGATGGGCATCTACCCATTTTCCAATTATTTGTTACCACAAAAGGAACTGTTACAATTTGTGGATCCTTTTCCCTCCTTTAAGATTTCCTTGGCATATAGACAGATCAAGTACTGGCACTGCTGGATCAAAGGATATGCACAGTTTTATAGTCCTTTGGCCATAGTTCAATATCATTTTCCAAAATGGTTGGATTATCTCATAATTCCACCAACAAGGAATTAATGACCCAGTTTTCCCAAATCCCCTCCAACATCTATTATTATCTTTTCTATCATCTTAATCAATCTGATGTTATGGGCCAGAACTTTGAACTTGAAACAAAGGATTCTTACAAGGTGCTAAGTCAGTGGAATTGATAGAGACAATGGTTGTAAACAAACCATTGTTAAGCATGGTGTTTAACAGTTCTCTAGTTCAGTACATGTACTTAATATTTACTATAGTTCCACACGATTCACACCTATGATAAGAGAGCATATAAGCTCAGAAAAACTCAGACAGAATCAGAACTGGAAGACAGAGACCTTGGTGGTGGTCCTCCCGCCTCCCCCACAGAAACCAAGACACAGTCAGGAGGACCTCAAGAAGCTGTCAGAGGCAGAGAACACAAAGGACTGATGGAAGGAGCTCAAGCTCTCAGAACCAAGGAGAGAGAGATAGGCCTCTAAGAAAACTAGTTGAACCCCAAGTGAAGGAAATAGGACTTTGAAGGAGACAATAAAGGATTTGGACTTTAACACCTGACTGCACTTGTGATGATTACTGAACTGAAACAAAGGCTGCTCTTTGAGAATTTGGAGTGTGATTTTCTTCCTCTGTTTCAGTTCTTCATGGTTTAGTATCAGTACCATTCTTATATCATAGAAGGAAGTTGGTAAAATTCCTTCTTTACCAATTTTCCCAAATAGTTTACATAGTATTAGAATTAATTGCCCTTTAAATTTTTGGTAGATTTCACTTGTAAATTCATCTAGCCCTGAGGATTTCTTCATAGGGAATCCATTAATGGCTTGTTCAATTTCTTTTTTAAAATGGGACTACTTAAGTAATCTATTTTCTCTTTTGTTAATCTGAGAATTTTATATTTTTTTATATTTTTATAAATATTCATCCATTTTGGTTACATTCTCAGAACTGCTGCTATATCATTGGGCAAAATAGTTCCTAATTGTTGCTTTACTTTCTTTTTCATTGGTGGTGAGTTCACCCTTTTCATTTTTTGATGCTGGTGATTTTTTTTTCCTAATCAAGTTAACAACAACAACAAAAAAAGCTGCCACATTCTGGGAAATCCTCACTGTTACTCTTTGATATTTAAAAATTTTTTTTTCTGGCAGCTTTTTTTGACTTGAGATTCTAGTTCTGGAGTATTGCAACAATGTTATTTCAGGATTTGCTTATGAGATCTCTTTTGAAAGGTGATCAATGGATTCTTTAAATGAACATTTCCCCCTAATAATAATTTTAAAATAATTTTTAAATTGTCTCTTGTGATTTATTTTCCAGGTTGGCTATTCTTCCAATGAGGTATTTCATAATTTTTTTGCATTTTTTCATTATTTTTAGTTTATTTCACTTGCTGTTTTCCAGAGTCATTAGCTTCCATTTGCCCTGTTCTCATTTTTAACCTGTGATTTTCTTCAGTTAGCTTTTGTATCTTTTTTCCATTTGGTTAATTCTACTTTTGAAAGTGTTGTTTTCTTTTGGACAATTTTTCCCTTCCTTTTCAAGCTGTTGACTCTCTCATGCATGCTTCTCATTTTTTCTTATACCTCTCTTATTTACCTTCTAAAGTCTTTTATGAGCACTTCCAAGAAGACTCTTTGGGCTTGAGAGTAATTAATATCACTATTTGAGATTTCTTTTGCGAACATTTTGTCCTTATCTGAGGACAGGGGTCCCTGTATTTGTAGGGGTAGCTTTGCCTGCTCTTTTCAGGAAACAGTCTAGTTTTCCAGACTTTGCCTTATGATCTGGGACTATAGGCTGCCCTCCCTAATTTGAAACTCTACTGAGCCAGGGTCTTAGTTGCTGATTTGTTGTGGTTAAGACCAATTCACCAGCTTTCCCAAACTCTATCTGAGCTACTCTGAACACCCTTTTCACCTCAGTGAGACTAACTTTCTTGAAGTTTTTCCAGTATATCTTGAATTGGAGAGTAGTTTCATTCTTTCAGACTGTTCAGAGGGTTGGTTCCATGGGATTTCATGGGGGAAACTAGGAGATTTCGATTAGCTTCCTGGTTTTACTCTGCCATCTTGACTCTATCGCTAGAAGTAGCTCTTGTTTTTCAAAATCACTTTTGAGCTCTTCCATGCCCTGAGCCCAATTTTTACTTTTTTTGAAGGCTTTGGATGTTGAAGCTTTGATTTTTTTTAAAGCATTTTCTAGGTGTGTGTTTTAATCTGCCTTGTCATCATAATAACTTTCAATGATCAGAAACTTTTTCTATTATATACTCATTTTCCCAATTAATTGTTTAGCTTTTAACTCTTTGTTAAAATAGGACTCTGTATACAAGGCATTGGGTACATTGCCCCAAGCTTCAGGGATTTTGTGCAGTGTTTTTCAAAGATCCTTCTAGGAACCTCAGGACATATTCATGGGGTGCTATTTCTAGAGCACTATATGTAGAGAATGATTTTATAGTGATAATAATTAAGTCTTGATTCATATACTCTAGAAATTATCATTCAAGTAAGTTTCCTGTGAGGAAGGGTCTTTTTCATAGCTTTCTTCATAGTACCTACACCCTGCAAAGTTCTCTGTACATTGTAGGTAACTTGATAGATAAATGTGTGTCACTTTTAAGGCTAACTATAACAGCCAAACTTAATATCCAATAATATGATATACTACATTTCCACAGCTTTTCAGAGATTCTTCTTTCTACTTCCTCCCTAAAACTTAAAACAACTTAAAGGAGAAATCAATTCTCCTTTGAAACCATTTAAATGAAATGTCAAGAACTACTTCATTATGCCTCAATTCTAAACCCTGGAAGAGATTTAGGCAATCTCTTTGTTTTCAACTGCTTCTTCTAGACCATTCCTCTATCTCCATTCTCAGTAAACAATTCTCTGCAATTCAGGTTGAATTTCCTCATCCTTGTGGCTTTCCTTTGAGATTATTCTTCAAAGTTTCTAAAATTATTTAATTAATTTGCTTTAGTCTTTCTTTTTACTCCAACTTCTACCATCAATCTCATCTACTATCAGTACTGATAGCTCTTCTAACATCTTCTAATACCTTGATCTCTTTCTTCCTTAACCGGATTCCACTATCTTCAGTCTCCTCTTTCATTTTACTTCATTTACTTGTTACCTAAAGTCATTATATTCATCTATTAAGCAGTTTTCAGGATCTGAAACTTGGCTATTCCTGTCTTATAATACATCCTTATCCATTTTATCCTTCTATCTCATTTATAGGAAAACTAATATTTTATTTTCAAAGATTCTTTTTTTTATTATGAGATTTACTATAAATAAATAACTTTTCAACATACAGTATGATGAAGAACATGAAAAATCACAATGAAATATTAACTTGTATTACATTCAAGTTTTAAAAAGTGTATATTAAATTCAACATAAATATGCCACAAGCATATTATCTGCTTATGTTCCATTTAGGATTTCTTTTTGTTTACTTCAATGAATTTTTTTTTTAAAAGTTCTCTAGTATTCACTATTTTTCCTTTCAATTTTTTTTCTTTTCATCTCTATTACTACCAAACAACTCTACCTCAAAATTCAAACTTTCCTTTTTAAAAGAGATATCAAATCAACTCAACACATTGACCACGTCTGATTTTCTTTTTATTTCATTCTACACTTCTAGTTCATCACCTTTTAACTAAGACGTATGAAGCATATTTTATCCATAGTGTTCTGAAATCATGATTGGTCATGGAACTGATCAGAATTCTGAATTCTTTCAATGCTATTTTCCTTTGCATTATTGTAATTAACATGTAAACTGCTCTCCTGGTTTTGTTCATTTTACCATACATCAGTTTCAGTCTTCCTAGTCTTTGTGTTAAACATCATGTGTCATAATCCATCAGCTTTCATTTACATGCAACAATTTACATTTTAAATCTTAAATATAAAGTTTTTGATCAAAGTATTTTAAGTCAGGACTCTTTTTTTCCTCTGATAAGTATAGCCAAGATTGCAGATGACAGATGTCTTTAGGTATATGCAAAGTTCATTGTAACCTGGCTATCTTTTCTCTTCATAAAGAAAATGAAGAATGACTAGGCCCTGGGGGAAGTTTTCACAAATGTTAACAACAATGCATAATTTAAAAGAACTCTTCTTTTCTGAACAGTCTCAAAGAATTTAATTTAGATAGTTAAATTAAGAACTGAAAGTGAAAGTACTGCAACTCAGGCTAACTAATATGGGAACAATCACTCATTTATTAGGCCATTTGATTCTCACCCCACTCTTATATAATAGTTGGAGTAAAGTCCTACCCAGGTTCTTAGTGTAGAAGCTTAGGATAACATTCAACAAATAGCTAGCAAATATCAGTGGTAAGTGATAAGCCTATATTTTTTGACCAGACAGGATTACAGTGTTAATTGAACCACCTTTACATGCAGTGGATACTTGAAATAATTTATTTACAATGACAGAAAGAGCTTATTTTACCTTGTCCTCCTGAAAATTAAGATTGCAAATGTTTTATTTCAAGGATACCACAAATGACTTCTTCTAGTCTTAATGATTTAGATATCTTCCCAATATTTTTTTTTCTGAATTTCCCAGATTTTTTCCCCACTCTATTTCTAAGAAATATCTCAATGCAGTTTAGGGAATAGTGTTTTTAGATCTGATTGCATTATAGAATGATAACCTGACCTGCATCCTCTGAAGCCTGAAGGAATATGGAAGGGTATGAGGACTGAAAGAGAAATTGAAATACTTCAATGTAAAGGTGCTTTAAATGGACTAGCACAGTTCAACAGGAGGTTTGAGTGGCCTGGAAGTAATTTTCTGTGGCTAGGGACATGTGGGATCCTGGCCATATCGAGGTAGCTTCTTTCTTAAGAGAAAGCTCCTTCCCTGAATGGCTGTGTATGTGACCTCATGGACCCTTTTTAAGCCCACTGCAAGCAGCAGATTGCTTGCTTTATCCTGGCGTAGCTGAGCCAAGTGGATGAATAGCCAAGAGAGGTAAAGAGTTTGATAGTGAATATGTGGGTCTTCAGACCAGGTGTTCACTAGGGAGTTAACAAGTCAGGGCATTATGTGAGCATGTATAATAAAGGCTTTAAGTTTGCACATGGCTGTTCTTGAGTGTTCTATCAGTTATTAAACTATGATTCAAGAAATTATAGCCAGGGATCTCTGAAGGCCTCAGAGGAGGTGAGCCAGGTAGAATTAGTTGACATTGCAAAGGTCAATGGCCAGAGATACCCTTACGCCCTGGGAATTAGGGGAGACTGGCAATGTGAAATATCAGGTAACACTAGGGTTTTCACAGATGAAGTGATTGCTCAGGGTTAAATAATGAAACAATATTTTACACTGCAATTAACAACCAGTCCCAACAATTCAACAGTGAAATTGAGAAGCTATTCCTGTCCTTGGCTCACATACTCAGATATTGTAACTTACATATTTCACTTTAGGTTCCAATTTCTTATGTTTGTGACAATTCAGATGAGTTCTTGCATAATTATTTCTATCTTGCAAATCTACTAACTTGGAAAATATAAAAGAATGTCTTTTGATACTAAGTTTTCATAGATAACTATCTTGAAATAAAATGAACACCTATGTCTACCATTTCATAGAAGTCTAGAAATTTGGTTTTTAAAGGTTAACAAGTCCAATACTCTCATTGTTCATAGAAGACAAAGTGACATCGACCAAATCGCACAGCTTATAAATAGCACAGCTACAGATGGAATTCATGTTTGAGTTTAGACTAAATTTGACTAAGCCTAGTGTTTTTTCAAGATAAATATGGTTATGATATTCTCTGAAAATACTACTTAAAAGGTATCCTTTTATGTGAGTGCTCTGCTCAAAAGACTGTAGATTTTAATCTCTGAAATCTCTAAAATCTGGGGTTTAGAGGCTAGATTTCTTTCTTAAGGACAACAATTTAAACTCACATCACCGTGGTTCTCATTCATTGGAAAACAATAGCTGTTTGGTCATTTTTGAGGACATGATTTGCTCAGAGTGAATAAAAATAGCAAGAGTTTCTATTTTAGTCTGAAACTCTCAGAGTTTCCCCTCTCTCAGACTGAATGTTTTGGGGCTAGGTAAAGATGGCCATTCTATTTCATTTCTAACCAGGTCTTAATCAATAATTGGACAATCCCTCAGTCAAACTGAGATCTGTTAAAGATCTTGGCTTAAAAAGTCTAAGGTCTCCCACATCATGCAAAATTATTTTTAGATATTCTGATCTATGTCTTTCCACTGGATCCAGATATTTCCAAAAGAGAAAGTGAGGTTGATGACTTTTCACAATCCTCCACATAATTCCAATTAAATCGCTTGTTATAGTTTGAGTGGCCCAGAAGTAATTTTCTGTGGCAAGGGATTGCCCCATGGGCAGGACTCTTGTTATATCAAGATAGCTTCATAACGGGAGATGGCTCTCTGTCTGATTGGCTGGTGTGTGTGTGACCTCACAAACCCTTTTTAAGCCCACTGCCAGTAGAAGGTTGGTCTTTTTATCCTGGGATAGCTGAGCCAAGCTGATGGATAGCCAAGAGAGGTAAGGAGTTTGATAATGAACATGTGGATCTCCAGACCATGTGCTCACCAGGAAGTTAACAAATCAGGGCAATATGTGAGCATGTATACTAAAGGCTTTAAGTTTGCACATGGCTGTTCTTGAGCATGCTATCAGTTATTAAACTATGATTCAGAGATCTGGGAAGGCCTCAGAGGAGGCGAGCCAAGTAGAATTAGTTGATACTGCGAAGGTCAGTGGCTAGAGATATTCTGACGCTCTGGGAATTAGGAGAGACTGGAAATGTGAAATATTGGGTAACACTAGGGCTTTCACAGATGAAGTGACTTCCCAGGGTTAAGTAATAAAATTATATTTTACAAAGAACAAAAGACAAGGAATGCAAGCCTGATTCAATAACAGGAAAACTATTGCCACAATTCACCATATCAGTTATAAAACTAACAGAAATCAAAAAATAATCTCAATAAAGGCAGAAAACATTTTTGAAAAATACAATACCAAATGCTAAAAATACGAAAGAACACAGAAATAAAGGAGTTTTCCTTAAAATGATAAGCAGAATCTATTTAAAACCAACAGCAAGTATTATTTGTAATGGAGAGAAAATGGATACATTCCCAATAAGATCAGGAGTTAAACAAGGATGTTCATTATCACCACTTATTCAATATTGTACTAGAAATGTTGGCTTTAACAATAAGAAAAGAAAAAGACATTAAAGAAATTAGAATTGACAGTGAGAACATAAAACTATTACTCTTTGCAGATGCCTCAGCAATAAGAGAAGAAAAACAAACTGAAGAAATTTAGATAGTCAATAAACAAAATTATCACTTTGCAGATGATATGATGACATATTTAGAGAATCTTAGAGAATCATCCAAAAACCTACTGGAAACAATTCACAGCTTTAACAAAGTTGTAGGAGATAATATAAACCCATACAAATCATCAGTATTTCTACATATTACTGACAAAGGCCAACAGCAAGAGATAGAAAGAAAAATTCCATTTAAAATGACTATAGACAAAATAAAAGATTTGGGTGTCTATCTGCCAAGACAAATCCAAAAACTATATGAATGCAGTTATAAAACACTTCTCATACAAATGAAGTCATATCTAAACAATTGGAAAATTATCATTTGCTCATTGGTAAACTGAGCTAATATAATAAAAATGATAATTCTGCCTAAATTACTTTACTGGTTCTGTGCCATACCAACCAAACTGCCAAAAAAATTATTTTATAGAGCTAGAAAAAAATAATAACAAAATTTATCTGGAAGAACAAAAGGTCAAGAATATCAAGGGAATTAATGAAAACAAAAATACAAAGGTTGGGGACTTAGCAGTACCAGACCTTAAACTATATTATAAAGCAGCAGTCATCAAAACCATTTGGTACTGGTTAAGAAGTTAAGTGGTGAATAAGTGAAATGGATTAAATCCACATGACAGAACAATTAATGCATATTTGATAACCCCCAAATTCTAGCTTCTGGAATAAGAACTCACTATTTCACAAAGATTACTGGGAAAATTGGTAAATAATATGGCAAAAACTAATCATAGACATCTCAAACATCATACAAAAATAATTTCAAAATGGTACATGATTTGGTGTAAATTGTGATAGTATAAACAAATTAGTAGGGTAAGGGATAGTTTATTTATCAGATCTTTTGAGAAGAGAGGAATTTATGACCAAAGAAGAACTAAAGAAGATTATGAAATGCAAAATGGACAACTCTGATTACATTAAATTAAAAAGTTTTTATGTTGGAATCTTTTACAAAGTGTTAAGACATTTCTTTACAAAGTGTGAAGACATTGGAGTTGATTTGATCTGATTTTGGGCCGGAAATTGAAACAAGGTATTAGGTGGAACTGATGGAAACAATGTTTGTGTTCACACCTTTAGAGAGCTCATAAAAGTACTCAATGGAGTTCACACATGTAGGGCTTAGTCTGAATCCACACCTCTCTCAGGACCAGAGAGCACTCTGGGAGATAACCCATAATCCCTGCCTCAAGAAGGAGGAGTTAACCTTTGGGAGATGATATATATGGAGGAAGCTCTTGGAGCGAAAGAGAATTTCTTTGGAACATCAACAGGGCTCTGAGACAGAACACTCTGGAAGAAAAGACTACTAGCCACAAACTGGAGATTGAGAAGCCATGATTCGGAGCTGGCTGGAGGCTGAAGAAAGCAGAGGCAGAAGCCAAGGACAAAGCTACAAGATCTCTTGGAGCCAGGCAAAGAGATAGGCCTCAACTAACCGGGCTGAATTTGGAAGGAGAAATAAACGTTTGCATTTTTAGCAGCTGGCTCCAATTTTGGAATAATTATTTATTGCAACTGAGACTAAGGCTGCCTTCCAAGGAAAACCACCACATTTTTATATAAATAAAATCAACACAAACAAGATTAAAAGGAAAGCACAAAGCTGATATAACATTTTTTGTAGTGTTCTTTCTGATAAAGGCCTCATTTTAAAAATATATAAAGAACAGTGTCAAATTTATAAGAATACAAGTCATTTCCCAATTAATATATGTTCAAAGGATATGAAAAATTTTCAGAAGGTGAAAATCAGGTGATCTATAATCATATGAAAAGATGCTCTAAATCATTCTTGATTAGGGAAATACAAATTAAAACAACTCTGAGGTACCACCTCATACTTCTCAGATTGGCTAAGATGACAGGAAAAAACCATGATAGATGTTAGAGAGAATGTGGAAAAACTTGGACACTAATGTATTATTGGTGGAGTTGTTAAATGGTATAGCCATTCTGGAAAGCAATTTGGAACTATGCACAAAAGGCCATAAAACTGATCCATACTACTACTTGGCCTGTATCCCAAGAAAATCACAAATGAGAAGAAATGACCCACATGTGCAAAAGTGTCTGTAGAAGCTCTTTTTGTAGTAGCAAAGAATTGGAAAGTGAGTAGATCTCCATCACTTGGGGATTGGATGAATAATTTATGGTATATGAAAAGCAATGGAATGTGATTGTTCTATAAAAACGATGAACAAGCTGATTTTACAAAAGCCAAACAAGATTTTTATTAACTGATGATGAGTGAAACAAGTAGAATTAGGAATATATCATACACAATAACAGCAAGATGGTGTGATATTCGACTATAAAAGACTTGATTCTTCTCAGGGATTCAGATTCAGGGCAATCTCAATAAACTCTGAATAGAAAACACCATTTGCATCTAGAAAGAAAACTATGGAGAATGAAAATATGTCAAAACATGCTATATTCACTTTTTTTCTTCTTTTATTTTTCTCATGATTTTCCCTTTTGTTCTGATTTTTGTCTCCCTATATCAGTTGTAAAGAAATATGTATTTAAAAATTAATGTACATGTATAACCAGAAAAAATAAAGAAAACAATATGAAAAAACAAAAAAAAAATCCAAAAAACAAACAGAAATAAATACATTTAATTCTTAAACAAGAAAAGGACTTGTAAGAATAAAGTACATTTAAATTATGGTATATAAATGTTATGGAATATTATTTTTCTGTAAGAAATGACCAACAAAATGATTTCAGAGAGGCCAGGAGAGATTTACAAGAATGGTTGTTAAGTGAAATGAGCAGAACCAGGAGATCATTATACATGTCAACAAGAAGACTATATGATGGTCAATTCTGATGGACATGGACATATCCATGAAAATATGGACACATCTTTTCAACAAAGAAATGATTCAAACCAGTTCCAATTGTTCAATGAGGAAGAGAGCCATTTACGTCTAGAGAGAGGACTGTGGGAACTGAGTGTGGATCACAACATAGTATTTTCACTCTTTCTGTTATTGTTTGCTTGCATTTTGTTTTCCTTCTCAGGTTTTTTTCTTCCTAGATCTGATTTTTCTTGTGCAGCAAGATTAACTGTTACTCGGTTTAATGGGAGTAAATAAGACACAGGTGGAATTTTTCAGAGTTAGTATACAATTACAAATAGCAAAAGGAATATGAACTGCAACAAAGAAATCCATGGAGATTAGGGTAGCAGAAATACCAAATTTCATTTGGATTAGAAAAATAGAAAATAATACATTGGGAAAAGACAAAAGTGAACATAAATTCAGGAATTCAGAAGAAACTCAGAATTGTAATTAGTAGAATTTAGATGGTGGAATGGATTAACTAAAACTTTGAGAGCACAAGAAGTTGGCCCCACTTATTTTGAAATAATGTATAAAGTTCTCTTTCAGTGATTCAAAGCTGAAATTGTAAAGAACTACCTTGTACTAGAAACATTGTAGTATCAGGAAGGGAGGAGAAAAAATGAGACTGCTTAAAGATGAGTCACAAAGATCTTTTGGGATTGAAGGATTTATCTGTGAAGGAAGGTGATTGATAAAAAGTTAAATATATGTCACTTGTTCCTACTAATGTTTGAAATTCATTATTTGAAATTTATAAAGCAGGAAAAAGATGATTTATGGAGCATGGCTGAGGGAGAAGAATGAGGAATAACAAGAGGAAAGGAAGAAAAGGGAATTCTAAGTAGAATATCCAGACAACTCAATGTTGAATTTTATTAGTTTCTGAAATGTTTCTCAAAGAAAATGGTAGAAATGCAAATCCCAGAAACATTTGCAATGAGACTGGACAAACTGAAATAAATCTAATTTATGAAACAGTTTTACCTCGAAGTGCGGACAACAAAAATGACATTATAAAATAGGTATTTTCCATATCTAAATTTCAGGATTTGGTAGGATTTACAGCATTGATGGATGTCTCAAAAATTTGGAAGTCCCTTTCAAGATCATAGTGTGATACAGAGCTTCAAAAATAGGAAATACCAAGATGAAAAGATTTCTCCTTTAAAACAAATCTCTCTTCCCTGGGGGAGAGAGTATATTCATAAAAAGAGTATATTTTTCAGAGTTGTTCAGAATACTTTGCTGATACGCTGATATACCTATATCTATATTTCTATAAATATGCATATCTATCTATATATATACACATATATTATTTGTATGTGTATATTAGACTTTAGCTCATAACTTTAGTTCATATGTATCAGTTTGTTTAGTTGTGGTTGTTGAAAATCTATTTTAGAAGAGGGCTATTGATAATGAATTGTAAAATTGTCTCTGAGTTTCAAGTGGTCTGAGAAAAATCATGCATTTTTAGATAGCATTGATGCCACATTTGAGCTTTGGGGAATATTGAAGTCAAAATAAAAATAGAATAAAGAGAAAGAGTGAAGTCACTTCTGGTTGCTTTATTCTACTTTTTTTTCAAATTAAAGCCAATAATCCTAATGATTGTGAGAGACTAAAGGGTTTCACAATTTTGAATTTGATATATGTGAGTATTTGTAGAAAAATTTCCCTATATGGTAATAAGCAACATTTTTGTTTGTGTGTTTGTTTTTAACCCACAGGCCAGAGTCAAGAATTTTAAAAATCTGGAAAGACTTCCAGGGTGTGGTCAAGATGGTGCAGTGAATCCAGAAAGCTGCTTCAGCTTTCCCAGTTTCTCTTAAAAGCCATTGGAAACCAGATCTCTGAACAATCTGATAGAAAAAACTACACTCCAGCTCAAGATAGATTGGAAGGACTTCAAGAAAGTCAGTCTTACTGGTGTGAAATGGGTGTTCAGCCCAGCTCAGACAGAGTCTGGGAAAACCATTGAAAGAGTCTTAGTCACAGAAAGTCAGCAACTGAGACTCTCAGAACTGGCTCAGTAAAGGAACAGATAAGAGAGAATACCCAATAACAGCTCAGAAGACAAATTCTTGTAAACTAGACTGTTTCCTGGAAAGAGCAGGAAAAGCTACCCTCTGAAAAGAAAAGATGCTCCTGTGCTCAATGCCAAGGGCAGAGCTACACAAGAACCTTGGGACAATGTGTCATTTATCTCAGGAGCATAATTCAGCCATAAAAGTAAAAAAGAAAAAAAAAAAGGAAAAGGAAAGAAAATGAGCAAGAAACAGAAAAGAACCTTGACCCTAAAAACCTAGTACCTAAAAACAAGGTAGACCAAAACACCAATTCAGAGGAGAACAAAATGCCCATAGAAGAAATCTGAAAGAGTGATATGAATTAATCTCAAACCCAAGGAGGCTTCTTGGAAATGTTCATAAAAGATATTAAAAGGCAAATAAGGGAAGTAGAAGAAAAATGAGAGGTATGAAAGAGAGAGTCAACAGCTTGCAAAAGGAAGGCAATTCCTTAAAATATACAATTGGCCAAATGGAAAAACAAATTCACTGAAGAAAACAACTTGAAAAGTAGAAATAACCAAATGGAAAAAAAAGATACAAAAGATAAATGAAGAAAACCACATATTAAAAAAATAGAATGGGGCAAATGGAAGCTAATGGCTCTATGAGGCATCAAGAATCATTCAAACAAACAAAAATGAAAGAAAAAAAATGGAAGAAAATGTAAAATCCCTCATTATAAAAATAACTGCCCTGGAAAACCGATCCATGATAGAGATCCAGGACTTAAAATAATTGGTCCGTGAAAAGGCCCTGACCAAAAAAAAAAAAGAACCTGGATACCATTCTCTAAGAGATCACCAAGGAAAGCTTTCTTGATATACTAGAAAGAGAAGGGAAAATAATAATTGAAAGAATCCATCAATCAACTTTAGAAAGACATCCCATAAGGAAAATCCCAAGTAACATTGTTGCAAAATTTCAGAACCATAATCTCAAGGAAAAGAAAAATAGTACAAACTGCCAGACAAAAGCAATTCAAACATTAAGGAGCAATAGGAGGGATTACCCAGAATCTGGCAGCTTCTATAATAAAGAATTGGAAGACCTGGAATACCATATTACAGAAGGCAAAGGATTTAGGTTTACAATCAAGAATTAATTACCCAGCTAGACTGAGCATCATCTCTCAGAGAAGGAAATGGATCATCAGTGAAGTAAGAGACTTTCAATCATTTCTATTGAAAAGACCTTAACAAAACAGGATGTTTTCCCTTCCATTTAGTTTATTTTTAATACCTATTACTTTATGAATCATGTTGGGAGAGAAAAATCAGAGCAAAAGAGGAAAACCTTGGAAGAGAAAAAAAAACAGGAAAAAGAAAGGAACATAACATGTATTAGCTTACATTCAATCTCCATTGTTATTTTTCTGGATGCAGATGGTATTTTCTGTCCAAAGTTTGTTGGGTTTGCTTTGGTTCAGTGAACCACTGAAAAAAACTGAGTTTTTCATAGTTGATCATTGCCCATACTTTCTGTTGTTGTGTACAATGTATTCCAGGTTCTACTTATCTCAGCATCAATTCATGTAAACCTTTCCAGGCCTTTCTAAAATAAACTTCATTTTTTTTAGCGCAATAATATTACATTATTTTCATATGCCACAACTTATTCAGTCATTCCCCAATTGATAGAGATTTACTACTTTTCCAATTCTTTGCTATCACAAGGTCAGCTACAAATATTTTTGCCTATATAGGTCTTTTTCCCTATTTTATTATTTCCTTTAGATATAGACCTAGTAGCTACAGAAAACTTGATCTTCAAACACATAACTCAAGAGAAGCATAGAAAAGTAAACAAGGGAAACATTCATATTATCAAAAGATTAAGCTGTTTATATTCCAACATGGGAAAATGATATCTGTAACTCTTGAGAAATTGATCTGTTTGGGGAGCAGTTAAAAGGGGGTATCACATGAACAGAGTGTGTGGTTGTGCTGTGATGATATAAAGAAAAAGACATTAAGGGGTGGAAAAAATTGTAATGGGAGAAGAGGCAAGAAGAAATATAATGGGACAAATTAAATCACATAAAAAGACACATCATCAGTTCTGGCTCAAAATGGGAATAGATTAATTATTCAACTGTGTTTAGAAATTTATTTTACCCTATAAAGAAATAGGAGCAGAAAGAAGAAAGAAAAAGGAGGTGCTGTATAGAAGGGAGAACAGAAACACTAACAGAAACAGATAAGAGAAGTGGGGAGGGTGATAGAAGATAAGGCAGATAGTGGGTGTGATAGATTAAAAACAAAATACTACTAAGGAGGAACAGGGTGAAAAGAGAGAAGAAAAGTATATTCAGGGGAAAAAATAGGATGAAGGAAAATATAGAGCTGGTAATCATAACTGCGAATGTGAATGGGATGAACTCTCATGAAATGGGAGTGAATAGCAGAATTGATTAAAAAGCATATCCTACCATATATTGTTTATAAGAAACACATCTAAAACAGAGAGTTACATATAGAGTAAAGGTAAAAGACTTGAGCAGAATTTATTAGGTTTCAATTTAAGCAAAAAAAAAGCAGGGGTAGCCATTATGTTCAAAGAAAAAGATCTAATTAAAAGAGATAAGGAAAGAAAAGTATATCTTGATAAAGAGTACGATAAACAATGAAGCAATAATGATACTAAATGTATATGCACCAAGTGGTAGAGCATACAGATTTCTAGAGAAAATATTAAGGCAGTTATAGTAAGAAATAGAAAGCAAAACTGTATTAGTGGGGCCCCTGGACCTTTTTGTCTCAGAATCAGACAAATCAAATCACAAAACCACAAAAAGATATTAGGGAGGTTAATAGAATTCTAGAAAAGCTACATATGATAGACTCTTGGAGAAAAATGAATAGGGAAATAAAAGAAGACACCTTTTTCTCTTTTTTTTAGTTTTTAATTTTTAATTTTTTTTATTTAATAGCCTTTTATTTACAGGTTATATGTATGGGTAACTTTACAGCATTAACAATTGCCAAACCTCTTATTCCAATTTTTCACCTGTTACCCTCCACCCCCTCCCCCAGATGGCAGGATGACCAGTAGATGTTAAATATATTAAAATATAAATTAGATACACAATAAGTATACATGACCAAACTGTTATTTTGCTGTACAAAAAGAATCAGACTCTAAAATATTGTACAATTAGCTTGTGAAGGAAATCAAAATGCAGGTGGGCATAAATATAGGGATTGGGAATTCAATGTAATGGTTTTTAGTCATCACTCAGAGTTCTTTCTCTGGGTGTAGCTGATTCAGTTCATTACTGTTCCATTGGGAATGATTTGGTTGATCTCATTGCTGAGGATGTCCAGGTCCATCAGAACGGGTCATCATATAGTATTGTTGTTGAAGTATATAATGATCTCCTGGTCCTGCTTGTTTCACTCAGCATCAGTTCGTGTAAGTCTCTCCAGGCCTTTCTGAAATCATCCTGTTGGTCATTTCTTACAGAACAATAATATTCCATAATATTCATATACCATGATTTATTCAGCCATTCTCCAACTGATGGGCATCCACTCAGTTTCCAGTTTCTGGGCCACTACAAAGAGGGCTGCCACAAACATTCGTGCACATACAAGTCCCTTTCCATTCTTTATGATCTCTTTGGGATATAAACCCAGTAGTAACACTGCTGGATCAAAGGGTATGCACAGTTTGATAACTTTTTGAGCATAGTTCCAAACTACTCTCCAGAATGGTTGGATTCATTCACAACTCCACCAACAATGTATCAGTGTCCCAGTTTTCCCGCATCACCTCCAACAATCATCATTATTTTTTCCTGTCATCTTAGCCAATCTGACAGGTGTGTAGTGGTATCTTAGAGTTGTCTTAATTTGCATTTCTCTGATTAATAATGACTTGGAGCATCTTTTCATATGACTAGAAATAGTTTCAATTTCCTCATCTGAGAATTGTCTGTTCATATCCTTTGACCATTTTTCAATTGGAGAATGGCTTGATTTTTTTATAAATTAGAGTTAATTCTCTATATATTTTGGAAATGAGGCCTTTATCAGAACCTTTGACTGTAAAAATATTTTCCCAGTTTATTGCTTCCCTTCTAATCTTGTCCGCATTAGTTTTATTTGTACAAAAACTTTTCAGTTTGGTATAGTTGAAATTTTCTATTTTGTGATCAGTAATGATCTCTAGCTCTTCTTTGGTCATAAATTCCTTCCTCTTCCACAGGTCTGAGAGGTAAACTATCCTGTATTCCTCCAATTTATTAATAATTTCATTCTTTATGCCTAGGTCATGAACCCATTTTGACCTTATCTTGGTATACGGTGTTAAGTGTGGATCAATGCCTAGTTTCTGCCATATTAGTGTCCAATTTTCCCAGCAATTTTTGTCAAACAGTAAGTTGTTATCCCAAAAGCTGGGGTCTTTGGGTTTGTCAAAGACTAGGTTGCTATAGTTGTTTACTGTTTTGTCCCTTGAACCTAACCTATTCCACTGATCAACTAATCTATTCCTTAGCCAATACCAAATGGTTTTGGTAACTGCTGCTTTATAATATAATTTTAGATCTGGTACAGCTAAGCTACCTTCATTTGATTTTTTTTTCATTAATTCCCTTGAAATTCTTGACCTTTTGTTTTCCTTTTCTTTTTCCATATGAATTTTGTTGTTATTTTTTCTACGTCATTAAAATAGTTTTTTGGGACTCTGATTGGTATAGCGCTAAATAAATAGATTAGTTTAGGTAATATTGTCATCTTTATTATATTTGCTCGCCCTATCCAAGAGCATTTAATATTTTTCCAATTGGTTAGATCAGACTTAATTTGTGCGAAAAGTGGTCTAAGACATCTTTTTCTCAATGATACATGGCACCTATACAAAAAATTGACTTTATGTTAGTACATTAAAACATAACTACCAAATGCGGAAAAGCAGAAATTGTAAATCTTCCTTTTTAGACCATGATGCAATAAACTAAAAATCAATTGGAAATTAAATAATCTAATTGTAAAGAATGAGTGGGTCAAACAACAAATCACAGAAACAATCCATAATTTCATTCAAGAGAATGACAATAATGAGACAACATACCAAAACTTATGGGATGAAACCAAAATAGTTCTTAGAAGAAATTTTATGTCTCTAAATAGTTAAAATAATAAAATAGAGAAAAGGAGATAAATGTATTGGGAATGCAACTAAAAAAAGTATAAAAAGAACAAATTAACCCCCCCCATTAAATACCAAATTAGAAATTCTGAAACTCAAAGGAGAGATTAATAAAATTTAAATTGAGAAAACTAATGAACTAATTAATAAAACTAAAAATTGGTTTTATTTTCAAAAAACCAACAAAATAGATAGACCTTTGGTTAATTTGATTAGAAAAAGAAAAGAAAAACCCCCAACAAATCACTAGTATCAAAAATGAAAAGAGTGACCTTATCACAAATAAAAAGAAATCACAGCAATAATTAAGAGCTTTTTTCCCAACCGTATGGCAAAAATCTGTTAATCTAACTTAAGTAAATGAATATAAACAAAAATATAAATTGCCCAAATTAACAGAAGCAAAAATAAGTTGCTTAAATAGTCTCATTTTAGACAAAGAAATTGAATGACATTAATGAACTACCCAAGAAAAAAATCTGCAAGCCAGATGCCATGATTCATAAGTGAATTCTGCCAAAGATTTAAAAAATACATAATTGCAATATTATGTAAAGTATTTGGAAAAATAAATAAAGATGGAGTCCTGCCAAATTCCTTCTATGACATAAATATGGTACTGATACTTAAACCAGAAATAGTCAAAACAGAAAGAAATTTAAAGACAATTTTCCTAATGAATATTTATGCAAAAAATTAAATAAAATATTAGCAAACAGATTACAACCATTTATCAACAAGATAATACACTTTGACCTAGCAGGTTTGGTGTAAACCAGGAAAACTATTGCCATAATGGACCATTCAAAACCAACCAAAATCATGTGTTAATATCAATAGATTCAAAAAAAGCTTTTGATAAAACACAGCATTCATTCCCATTAAAAACACTAGAAAGCATAGGGATAAAGGGAGCTTTCTTTAAAATAATAAGCAATATCTATCTAAAACCAACAGCAAGTATTATTTGTAAAGTAGAGAAGCCAGATAAGCTCAGCGGCGAAACAAGGGTAACCATTATCAACACTATTCTTCATCATTGTAATAGAAATGTTGACTTTAGCAATAAAAAAGAAAAAGAAATTAAAGTAATTAGAAAGGTAATGAGGAGATAAAACTATCTCTCCTTCCAGATGGAATGATGATATACTTAGAGAATCCTAGAAAATCATTCAAAAATCTATTGAAAACAATTCACAGCTTTAGCAAAGTTGCAGAATATAAAATAAACCCACACAAATCATTAGTATTTCTATGTATCTCTGACAAAACAGCAGCAAGAGATACAAAGAGAAATTCTATTTAAAATAACAGTAGAAAAAATAAAATATTTATATGTCTACCTGCCCAGACAAACCCAGGAACTATAGGAATACAATTACAAAACACTTTTCACAGATATAAAGTCAGATCTAAACAATTGGAAAAATATCAATTGCTGATATTAGTAAAAGGTCAAAAATATCAAAAGAATTAATGAAAACAAAAATACAAAGGAGGGAAGTCTAGCAATACTAAACATAAAACTATATTATAAAGCAGCAGTCATCGAAACCATTTGGTATTTGCTAAAAAATAAAGCGGTGGATCAGTGGTATAGATTAGATACTCATGAAGTTATCAAGACCTATAGTAATCCAGTATTTGATAATCCCTCAAACTTCAGTTTCTGGAATAAGAACTCACTATTTCACAAAAATTTCTGGGAAAACTGGAAAATAATATGTCAGAAATAGCATAGATATTTATCTCACACATAGTTCCAAATAAGATCAAAATGGGTACATGCTTTGGGATGTAAAGGATGATACCATAAGCAAATTAGGAGAGCAAGGAATAGTGTATACACACACACACACACACACACACACACACACACACACACGCATGCACACCTTTGGAGAAGGGAGGAATTTATGACCAAAAAAAAAACCTAGAGAATATTATGAAATACAAAATGGACAACTTTGATTACATTAAATTAAAAGTTTTTACACAAACAAATCAACAGAAACAAGATTAAAAGGGAAGCACAAAGCTAGGAAATATATTTTTACAACCCATGTTTTTGATAAAAGCCTCATTTCTTTTCTTTTTTTTTTTATTATGTTTTCTTCCACCTTTTCCCCTCTTTCTCCCCACCCTCTCCCCCAGATGGCAGGTTGACCACTACATGTTAAATATGTCAAAGTATAAGTTAAATACAATATATGTATACATGTCCAAAGAGTTAATTTTCTGTATAAAAAGAATCAGACTTTGAAATAGTGTACAATTAGCCTGTGAAGGAAATAAAAAATGCAGGAGGACAAAAATAGAGGAACTGGGAATTCTATGTAGTGGTTCGTAGTCATCCCCCAGAGTTCTTTCACTGGGTGTAGTTGGTTCAGCTCATTACTACTTTATTGGAACTGATTTGGTTCATCTCATTGTTGAAGATGGCCACGTCCAAAAGAATTGATTATCATATAGTATTGTTGTTGAAGTATATAATGATCTCCTAGTCCTGCTCATTTCACTCAACATCAGTTCATGCAAGTCTCTCCAGGCCTTTCTGAAATCATCCTGTTGGTCATTTCTTATGGAACAATAATATTCTATAATATTCATATACCACGATTTATTCAGCCATTCTCCAATTGATGGGCGGACTTTCCAGTTTCTAGCCACTACAAAGAGGGTTGCTACAAGCATTCTTGCACATAGATGTCTCTTTCTCTTCTTTAAAATCTCTTTGGGATATAAGCCCAGTAGTAACACTGCTGGATCAAAGGGTATGCACAGTTTGATAACTTTTTGAGCATAGTTCCAAATTGCTCTCCAGAATGGCTGAATGTATTCACAATTCCACCAACAATGTATTATTGTCCCAGTTTTCCCACATCCCCTCCAACATTCCACATTATCTTTCCCATCATTCTAGCCAATCTGACAGGTATGTAGTGGTATCTCAGCATTGTCTTAATTTTCATTTCTTTGATTAATAATGACTTGGAGCATCTTTTCATATATCTAGAAATAGTTTCAATTTCTTCATCTGAGAATTGTCTGTTCATATTCTTTGACCATTTATCAATTAGAGAATGGCTTGATTTCTTATAAATTAGAGTCAATTCTCTCTATATATTTTGGAAACAAGGCGTTTATCAGAACCTTTGACTGTCAAAATGTTTTCTGAGTTTATTGCTTCCCTTCTAATCTTGTCTGCATTAGTTTTGTTTGTACAAAAACTTTTCAATTTCATATAATCAAAATTTTCTATTTTGTTATCAATAATGATCTCTAGTTCTCCTTTGGTCATAAATTCCTTCTTCCTCCCCACGTCTGAGAGATAAACTATCCTATGTTCTTCTAATTTATTTATAATCTCATTCTTTATGCCTAGATCATGAACCCATTTTGATCTTACCTTGGTGTATGGTGTTAAGTGTGGGTCGATGCCTAGTTTCTGCCATACTAATTTACAATTTTCCCAGTAGTTTTTGTCAAACGGTGAATTCTTATCCCAAAAACTGGGGTCTTTGCATTTGTCAAACACTAGATTATTAAAGTTATTGACTATTTTGTCCTTTGAACCTAACCTATTCCACTGATCAACTAATCTATTTCTTAGCCAATATGAAATGGTTTTAGTAAATGCTGTTTTATAATATAATTTTAGATCTGGTACAGCTAGGCCACCTTCATTTGATTTTTTTTATTTGTCTCCTTGTAAATTCTTGGCCTTTTGTTGAACTTTGATTGTCATTTTTTCTAGGTCATTAAAATAGTTTTTTGGAAAGTCTGATTGGCATAGCGCTAAATAATAGATTAGTTTAGGTAGTATTGTCATCTTTATTATATTTGCTCTCTCTATCCAAGAGCATTTAATATTTTCCAATTGGTTAGACCTGACTTTATTTGTGTGGAAAGTGTTTTGTAGTTTTGCTCATAGTTCTAATTTTCCCTTGGCAGATAGATTCCTAAATATTTTATACTATTGGCAGATACTTTAAATGGAATTTCTCTTTGTAATTCTAACTGTTGAATTATGTTAGTGATATATAAGAATGTTGATGACTTATGTGGGTTTATTTTGTATCCTGCCACTTTGCTAAAGGTGTGGATTATTTCTAACAGCTTTTTAGTAGAAGAACCCTGCTGTGCAGATTTGCGACTGCCCTGAGGCTAGATGCTGAGCAGCAAAAGTGACACTATCCTAAGCCAAAGCCCACTGTGGGGCTGTAGGTATTAGCAGCTGACCAGCGAATAGCCCTGAAGGGACCAGAAATGTCTCTGCCCAAGGAAGCACAGTCATGCTGGAAGTTCTATTGCCCCAGTCCGAGCCCCCCAACTGTGCCTATTAGAGACTGCCCTGGGCTGTGCCCCCCTGCCCTGCAGATTTGTAACTACCCCAAGAAAATGCCCCATGCTGCAGGATGCAACTGCAGAGCTGTGTTACAGTCTGCACTGAATCACTCACTTCCAGTTTTGGGTGGGTATAGCCAGATCCTGTTAGGTTTTGGCATTTTTTAGAGTATCCTCTATCTTTGGCTTTAATTTCTCTGCTGGTCTACTGCTTTGCAACCAAGGCAGAGCAGTCAGGCTATGGCAGAGTCGTCTCTGTAAATTTTCTAACCAGAGGCCACCCTGTCCCCTGGTCTCCTCTATTTGCTAGCCTCTCCTATTTCCCTGCTTGCACTGATCTGCTCTGGCCCCTCAGGACAAACCTTCTCTGGCAAACTTCCCAATTATCTTTGGCTGGTCAGTTATTGCACTTCCAATCTTTGTGAATTTTACCAGTCAAATGCCACTTTTGAGTCTGAATTTGATAATTGGTCATGAGGGCACGGGAGGAGCTTAGATAGTCATGTGTGCCTTCTATGCCATCTTGGCTTTGCCCCCCAAAGCCTCATTTCTAAAATATATAAAGAGCTGTGTCAAGAATACAAATCATTCCCCAACTGATAGTCAAAGGATATGGATTGACAATTTTCAGATGAAGAAATTGAAACTATCTCTAGTCATATCAAAAGGTGCTCTAAATCACTATTGATTAGAGAAATACAAATTAAAACAACTCTGAGGGGCCACCTCACACCTCTCAGATTGGCTAAGGTGACAAGGAAAAGATAATGATAGTTGGAGGGGATGTGGGAAAACAGGGACACTGATACATTGTTGGTTATGTTTTGAAATGATACAACCATTCTGGAAAGCAATTTGGAACTATGCCCAAAGGGATATAAAACTATTCATACTCTTTGATCCAGTAGTGATACTAATGGGTCTGTATCCAAAGAAAATTATAAACAAGGAGAAGAGACCCATATGTACAAAAATGTTTGTGCAGCTCTTTTTGTGGTAACAAAGAATTGAAAAATGAGTAAATGTCCATCAATTGGGGATTGGCTGAATAAGTAATGGAATATTATTTAATATAAAAAATGATGCACAATCTGATTTTTTAAAGGTCTGAAAAGATTTATATGAACTAATGCTGAGTGAACCAAGCAATACCAAGAATACATTGTGCACAGGCACAGCAAGATTGTGCCATGGTCAACTATGAAAGACTTAATTCTTCTCAGTAGTTCAGTGATGCAAGGCAATCCCAATAAACTCTGGATAGAAAATGGTATCTGCATCCACAAAGAGACTATAGAGATTGAATGTAAATCAAAACATGCTAAGTTGACTTCTTTTTTCTGTTTTTTTTCTCTTGTGGTTTTTTTCTCCTTTTGTTCTGGTTTTTCTCTCCCAGCATGATTCATAAAGAAATGTGTATTTTAAAAGTTAATATGCATGTATAACCATTACAAATTAAAACAATTAAAAAAGAAAATATCCCAATGTCTTCTGTCTATTATTTTCTCTTTTCCTCCTTGTAGATAACTTTGTTTTTATTTGTCTACATTCTATCTCTCATATTATGATATGTTCCTTGAGGACAGAGGCTATCTTTAATATTTTTTGTTTGTTTAGTTTTCCAAACACACAAAGTACTTAATAAATGTTCAACTCTTTGAATTCTTACATACTTGTATTCAAGTCCTTCCTCTGACTCTTACTAATTATATTACCATACTGTACTTCCCTGAATCAAAGTCTTTTCAATTACAAAATAGGAATAATTTTATTTGTAATAACTACATTGCAAAGTTATTGTCTACACAGCAGAAATAATATAAAAAAGTGTTATAAAAAATTAGCTGCTATTATTATTATTATCTGTTTTCAGTGGCACCAGCAGAATATACATCCTCTACTTTTATCTTCTCAGGTCAGATTTCTGCCAATAGAGAAAACAATTAGCTATTCTCAGATAGATACCCTCTCTCTGTCCTGAAATGTAGCAGGTATAGGAAAAGAAAGGTAAAAAATGGATAGAAATGGGGACACTGAAGATATTGCAGCTATAATTCACAAGTTTTTTTCCTATAGTTTTATCTTGGATCATGCATTATTTTGCCTACATGATAGATTATTTCAGTCTGCTTGGGCAAAAACTTTATTATTTGCCTTTAATAGTAATCTAAAAGCTAATATGACATCAAAATGATATATAACATCCATTGACAAAAAGGACAAGGCACATAACAATTTGTATTTTATGTGGCTTGTCCTTTTTGTCAATGGATTACTATGTTATGATTATTCTCACCATTATTGACACCAAAAGATTGAAAAGAAAAAAATCTGTAAATGAATAAGTTGCCAGTACTATATAACAGCAAACAATTAATTTGTTGGAATGTTTTACCATTGGACTTACATTTGTGTTTAGACATAAAAACAGTTTAACTATTTTATTGAGTTGAACAAACCATTCAGTCAAAAAATCAGAATAATAATTTTTCAAAAAATGTTATTATTTTCTGGCATCATTTGGATACAATATGTTATTCTATTTGGCACTCACTCACTACATGCAAACAAAGCCATTGTTCTTATGCCCAGTTCTTTTATGTCCCCATTGTGATTTATCTCAGGCCATCATTTGTGTTATCATTATAAATATGGCTTCCCAATCCATATACATCCAGACTTAGTCTCTCTCCTGAGCTCTAATTCCATAAAGTTGGAATTAGAAAGTTGGCTAATTTCCTATTGAAAATATTTAAATGGGTGACCAGCATCCCAAAGCATTTCTTCTGACCAGGTTTCACTTCACTAAAGCTAGTGCCATGATGCTTTCCAGCTTGTTCAGTTGCATACTGATGGTACTTCTTACAGCAGGTCCTTCTGAGTCTGTAAAGATTATCAGAGCAATAAAGGGTCAATCTGTCACTTTGCCTTGCACATATTCAGTGCATAAGGGTGTCACCACTATGTGTTGGGGCCGGGGATGGTGTCCTGTGATTAGGTGCTCAAATGAAATCATCTGGACAGATGGACACGAGGTGACTTTTCAGCATTCCAACCGATACCACTTAAAGGAGAACCTTTCTCAAGGAATTGTGTCCTTGACAATAGAGAATGTGACAGAGGCAGATACTGGATTCTATTGCTGCCGGGTGCAAATTTCTACTTGGTTAAATGATCAGAAAATTTCAATGATACTCAAAGTTGAACAAGCCAGTACTGTTACTGCTCTAACAACCTTCACTTCCACTCACCCAATGCTGACAACCCTAACATCTTCTGCTTCTACTTATCCAATGTTGACAACCACCCAAGACCAAAACTCAGTTTCTTCCACTCCTGTTTTGGACATAGTGATAACCAGACCTTCAGAAACATCAATTAGAAAAAACTGGACACAGCCTGATAGCCCAATTGGAGTGAATGATACCGTGACAGGGACTTCAGAAGGCTACCAGGGTGAACATCAAATGGCCATCGTACATGATCAAGTGGTGACCACTAATAAGGGTATATATATTGGAGTTGGTGTCTTTGTAGGAGTGCTTCTCATTGTGATTCTACTTGTCTTTGTTTTGAAACGATATTTCTATAACAGAAAGAATGCACATGGTCTAAGTCTGACTTTCTTGGCACGTGGTAGAGAAAGAATTGAGAGGACTACTACTGAAGATATCAACCATGCAGTGGACAATGGCTATGAAATTGAAGATAATGCTTACATTATTGAAAAGGATAATATCCATATTATACAAACATGCAATGAGAAGCAGCAACCTTCCAAGTTTAGCCATAACATCCTGAATTGACAATTTTTCTGACTTTTTTCCTTATTACTTTCTTTCAAGCTCATGGACTACTTCTGGGTGTTATCTCTCTACCTGACAGGAGCAATTGCAAAACTAAATAGTGACTCTGGAGATGATAAAAACTAACTTGGTACCAAACAAGGGCACATTTATCAGACTACAAATTGTGCCAGAAAAATTGGGGATTATATCTGGCACTGATTCTCCTAAGCTATGCCATTTTGTGTCATGTGTGAACGTAGAAAAGTTAGGATTTCTGGAGAGTAGCACAATCACTGTAGCTTTCAATCAATCAATAAAACAAATAAAAGGGTAAAAAAAAAAAAGAAAAGAAAATATTTAAATGAAATGTACCTCATGCATTTCAAATTCAGTATAGCTAAAAAAGAACTCATTTTATCCTTCAAATC
This sequence comes from Sarcophilus harrisii, assembly GCF_902635505.1. Taxonomy (NCBI): domain Eukaryota; kingdom Metazoa; phylum Chordata; class Mammalia; order Dasyuromorphia; family Dasyuridae; genus Sarcophilus; species Sarcophilus harrisii. The sequence continues at coordinate 371,117,780 of NC_045426.1, read as the reverse complement.
CATTTTTTCTAAATTTTTTTTTCTGTCAAAGATATTATCATCCATCTAATCATCACAGTTCACAATTTCGGTATCATACTTCATAGTTACCTCTACTCAATCCACATATTTTATCAGTTATCTGAATCTTATCATTTCCATCTCCAAATCATTTCTTGTATGCATTTCACTGGTTCCATTTACAGAGTTCCTACCGTAGTTTGAGCCCTAGTTTTTTTTTTTTTTTTTCTTATGGATTACAACAGCATCCTATCATTTTTTTTAACTTGTTAAAATCTGTCTATAATATAACCATTTTCTGACAGTCATATTCCTATAGCCCAAGCCTGACCATATGAACTTGAATTCAATATAACTTGAATTACTCCCTTTAACCTTCAAGAAGTATAAATGTTTCTTTTGTGCATTTGATCATCTATATATCTTTCCAACTTAAATTTTAAGATTTATTACATATCATTTAAATCCACACCATTTATAATTCATTTATGTCCAACATTTGACTCTTCAAATCCTATCTTTGTGTTTTTGGACTGGATTTCAATGTGCCTAGAATGTGCACTCTACTCAGTCGGGCCATTTGGAATGTTTCCTCAAGATTTACTTCAAAACTTGCTACACTTGTTCTTTTCTGATGACTCCTCAATCATCCTTTTTGCCTTACCTTTCTCTGACAAATTATTATTGTATCTGGTGTGTGTGTATATGTGTGTGTGTGTGTGTGTGTGTGTGTGTGTGTGTGTTTTATTTGTTCAAACTTGTACATAAATTTCTGATCTACATCATTAGAATATAGGTCATTGAAGACAGAGGTAGAGCCATTTTAGAAGTTACATGATAAGTTTTTGGCATAGTAAAAACTAAATCAGTGCCTCTTTATTGGTTTCATTAATCATTAAGTTAATACAGAAGGTCATTCAAATAATTTCAATTGGTAGGATTAAGCAGTAAATCCTACTATGAGATTTTCCCATAAATAAATCCTAGTAGAATAGTGATCTTCTTTGATTTCAAAATAAAGCTTGGAAGAACTGGGCAGAGTACTATAGATTCAACATTTGTCATTTCCACATGTCTATTTGTATCTGCTTCCACGTATTTTTCAATATATTGGTACTAAACTTATATTTTATTATAATATGATTATCTGGAAAAAACAAAAGCTTACAATCACTGCTTTTCTAGCTATTGGTACCCTGCTTATTCCTTCTCTGTTGTGTGAGCTTTATGCCATTGCTAAGTTTGATGCTTCATTTTTTAGTTCAGAAAGGTATTATCTTATTCTCTATGGTAACTAGAAAGCAGGATTATTTTATGGGATTTCAATTATTTGTGAGAACTAGACATGGTCCAGAGGCCCTTGGGGGGAAAAGGGATAAGATTGGTGCCTCAGTACTTTCACTAAAGCTTGACTTGGAGACCTTTGTCTACAGCAATGAAATGATACCCCATTTTTACTTGGTAATAGGCAGAAAAAAGTTGATCACAAAATGATGGATTTTTTTTTTTATTGAATAGATCAATTCTTATTATCCTCATCAGAAATACTGAGCTCCAATATGGGATCTTAAATATAAGGCACTTTCTGTTTTATCATATTATGTATGATATTATTTTTGTATCATGTTATGAAACATAATATATTATGCATATGATATTATTTGTCAAATAAGTGAAAACTAAATGGGATAGTTAAAAGAGCACTGAATAAGAAATTAGAGGGCTTGCCTCGAAATACTACTTCTAGACATGTACAAAAATTATAATAGAAAATATCATTATTAATAAAATTCCACAATTAGCATATTCCTGGTGGTTCATATATGTAGCAAAGTATTCACTTTGAATATCTAAAGTCATTATGGGATTAAGCTTAAATTAAAAAAAAATAACAAATGTGATTCTTTGAGTAAACTTTCTCATTAAAAGTGAGGCAAGATGGTAAGGGTAGTGTAGACCTCTCTGAATTGCCTAATAATGAGGGATGAAGAACCTAAAAAGTTAACTCAATCTTTGATATAGCTAGAAACAATTGGGGTCCAAGAATGGGGTAGGTTGTGTATCTCAGTATCTCAATAGGTAAAACTTTGGTATAGGGAAGCTTGAGATGAACTAGGCAATTTCATGTACAGACAATGAAAGATAAAAGGATGTTTTCAGGTATATGAGTGATTATTCAGGTTATTATCTATCTGGTCTAACTGACCATGTAAAATTTGGTCACTGTTATAGTCTTATAAATTTTGGCTCAGTTAAAAAATCTTAGTTTTGTTATTAGTCAATGCATGGTAAAAATAAGAGGAGAAATAAAAATATCTTGATTTAATGGTTCAATTTCATGAAGAAAAAGTGAAATTTAGCTATCCTAAGAAATTAATATTTTTATTTCCTCAATATGTGAGACTGTTCAGTTGATAAATTCAGTTGCAGATTCTAGATCAAATGATTCTTAAATGTTCAGATGGGCTGATTCTTTAAAATTCAGGTAGTGAATCTCATTATTTATGATTGATTTTATTAAGAAAATGTAATGGAGTTTTTGGTTTGATTTGAGTTTCATATATTAACCATTGTAACTTTTTGTGCCATCTCATGGCTGTAATTTATCAATTACAACTGAATCTTTTTGACAGATTGGAAGTAGAAAATAGTTAAGAGTAGGGAAATGTGAATCATGAAGTCAAAGTGATGAAAATTAAAGATTATAATATTTATAAAAGTTAAAAAAGAAAAGGGAAAGGGAAAATGATAGAATTCATTGAGATCACTGCAAAATAAGACATCAAGGGAAGATAAGATTTAAGACATTTTTAAACGAACTTTTTAAGACTCGGGAGAAAGGAAATATCAATAGCAACAATAGAGTCTTGGGAAGCTGGATTATGGAGAACAGAGATGGAATGGAAGTGCCACTTTTTTTTCATAATCTCTTGCCTTTTGCTTCCACTTTCCTAACTGATCCTTACATTTAGATAGAGACTTCACAAACTATAAGAGAATAGTCAGCTGGAAAGTAAAAGATTTATTCAGTCAATCAGTTCCTCTCCTGACATGACAAAAAACTGGCAATGTTTTTCACAGATTTGACCTCCCTAGTTATGTTATTAAACAGACAGTGCCTTTATCTCCAGGATTCCTAAACTTTATGAACACTAAATCCATCTTTTTAATGTTTTCCCAATGAACCTCCAATGATAGGTGTAGGTTGAACTATATTTTTATAGCTGTCTTTGTGCAATCAGTAACTGGATAGAACAGCCTAACTCTTTATTTTTCTGCTACTGAAATGAGAACCAAGCCATATCACTTCCATTTTTCTCTTTCACCATTTTATTTTAGTATGTGCCCTGGAGTGAGTTTGGAGGAAACATTCACTGAATCTATTTTATCAAGAACTCGATATAATGTTAGTGGAAAAATACTTTATCTTAAACCAGTGACTCACAATCTCTTTGATGTCACAATGTTATGATACTGTCATTGAGATTCCCTGGTGCTTCTACTACCTCAAAACTGCTATATATACATTTTAAAAATTAAAGTTGTTTTCAAATAATTTTCTCTTGTTAAATCTAAAATATCTTTTGAGATAATTAGAGAAATCCTGGAATGTTTTAAAATAAGATTTGTGATAGTTGTTCATTTTTTAAAATCTACTGGCCTGCAATACATTGCCTCTTTTCAAGAGCACTTAAAGATATGGGTAAGTTTGTTTTTATCCCCACCGGTTCCCAGCCCAGTGTTCTGTCTACCATAAGTCCTTAACATGTATAATGGATAGTTTGGGGCACAGAGTGAGATATTTGTCCTGTTTTGCAATTCAGAGGAATACATTAAGATCTACACCTTGAAACTGTGGGCAAAGTATTGAACTTTAGATTAAAAGAAATTTGAATTTTGTTCCTCGATTTGATAATTGCTAGCTTCATGATCCTGAGCAAGTCACTATAAGCTAAATAAGCTTTAGTTTTTTAATTTGTAAAATGAGAGTAAAGATATTAGTAATATCGGTCTCATAGAGGTTTTGTGGGGATCAAATGAGAGATGAAATGTGAAGTCCTCTACCAAATATCAAGTATACTAAAATAACTATCATTTTTGTTATTATTATTATCATTGATGATGATAATGGCATGCCATTTCCCTCAATTCACGCTTTATTCCCCTTGATGCTTTCCTCTTCCCCCCAACCTTGCACTTTTTAACACATAAAACCAAACTCTGTAGTTTTGAAAAAAGAGGTAAAAGCATATCTTGCCTACCCTGAGGGTGTAGAGCTATCTGAACAAGCTTCATTGGTTTTTCAACTGACTTTTCTGTTCTTCTGATTTCCCTCAGCTCTGCTTTCCATCTGTGCTTCAGCCGGTCTCACAGCTGGAGAGAAATTAAAATAGAGATTGCTACAGCCATAACCATAACTAGGAGGTCTAATTAGATGCTCTGTGACATAGCCCAAAGCTTCAAAGCCAATGAGAAACGAACACGTCTTCCTTCTCTGTCAAGGTGGAGGAGTACTTGGTGAAGTGGTTAATCTGGTTTCTTTTTGGGGGTCACAGAAACCTATTTGCCTAAGAAATTTGCTGAATGACTGGCACTGCTTGAGAACTGGAACTTTATATTGTGTTACTTCAAGAGTAGGGAACATGTTTAAAAATGTATTCAGTTAAGTAAGAAAAACCAAAACCTCACCTATACTCTATACGCATCTAATTTATCTCCAGGTTATGCTATTTCAGAAGGTATATTTTTGAACAATCTGACTTTGAGTTAAAAGGAACTTAAACTTTAATTATAGTTAATGAAAAAAGAAAGACTACCTATTTCTTAGCATTCATATTTTCAGAGTCTAAAGCAGATTATTCTAGGTAATTTTGTCAGTTAGAGATAATATTTTCTTTACCCCACATCTTCACACACCTTGAATCTTGAATAACATTGTTAATATCTTTCTAATGCATTTATCATGTAATAGCATATACTCTACTTATCTTTGTAGATGACACACCTTTGTGGGTTGTGCCATCTTTCCAGATTATACATTCCATTCCATGATACAGGGATCCCTGCTTATTTAATATTTGAATCCAGATTCAAATATTACAGCAATATATTACAACACCATATTCTGTCCATTGTGAGACTTTTAAATATTTGATGATTAAATAAAATTTAAAAATTTTAAATAAATGGAGGAACTAACTATAAATATATATCCTTGCATTCTTTCCTTCCTCTCTCCCTGTTTCCTATGTCCACATGGGAAATACCCTTACCAGTGGATGTTTTATCCAATGGAATATAATTTTTGATTGCTGAAACCTCACAATATATTTTGAAATTTACAGGCTACATTAGTTTTTAAACCCAAACCATTCTGGCTTTTTTTGACTTTCCTAGTCAAAAACAAGTCATAGCCCAAGCCTCACTTGCTCACTGTTTAAGTTCCAATTGCTCAGAGTGAGTATGAATTGCAATAATTTCTGTTTCATGCAGGAACTCTTAGTATCTTCTCTCAGACTGATTTTTTTTTTGACTAGAAAAGAGACCATTCTTTGCCTCATTTCCTACCCAACTTTAATCACTGAATGGGCATTGCCTCAGACAAACTGAGACTTAGGAAAACCTAGTTTAATAATGTCAAGGTCTCCCACTGCATCCAGGTCATCTCTAGTCATCCTCATCTGTATCTTGCAACTGGACCCTGATAGTTCTGGAGGAGAGAGAGACTGATTACTTTACGTACACTCCTTCAATTAAAATCAAAGTCACTTCCAAATCATACATCACCTTCCTGATGTCATTGGTTTTACTGGAGCAAAAAGGACAAACACTTCCATCCCTACATGTGTTTCTATCGGTCTGTAAGTATGCAAGCATTCATGTGTATTTATATTATAGGGACTCATTTTACCACAATGGAAAGAGTTCAGCATTTAGAAAGAATTAAAGGATTTAAACGAAAAGTTATTCCAATCCCAGATCTGTCTCCTATCAATTGTGTTATATTGGACAAATGATTTCATTTTTCTGAGGAAACTGAGCCTCAACTGTTTTTAGCAGTTTGGGTTAAGTATATAGTGGAATCCCTTTCTACCTATAATCTTAAGAATATATAAGGCAAAATGTAAAAGAAGATTGCTTTGTACCTCAAAATTAGCAAGCTTATTGGAGTATATCCTTTTCTTTCCCTTTACTTTATTTAAATAGAATCCTTATTTATTTTCTTTTCTCCCTGATGTAAACATATTTTCTCAAGAAGAAAATGCTATCATTATTATCGTATATTCTTTCCCTTTGGCAAGCCCATTTTCCAAACTACTCTTTTTAATGTATGTGTAAAATGTGTAAAATATGTAATGGATTCCTTGGCAAATTGGTGAAGCCTATGAGCCTTTTCTCAGAACAACATTTTTAAATGCAGGAAATAAAACAGAAGATTAAAAGGGAAATTAATTATTTTAAAGTAAAATTATAATGTAACCCCCAGGGTAATATCACCTATTATAGAAGAAAATAACTCAGTAACTCAAGTTTATAATTCCATAGTCCATATATGTACTATTCTTTTATTTCAGTCCCCTCATTTAATCAACTGCCAAGTATCCTTAATTCTGTCTTCATAACAACTCTTGAATACATCTCCTTTTCTCTATTCACAGTCACTAAACTTTAGGGTCTTCATCACTTCTCATTAGGCCCATATTGCATTTTAGCCCCTTAATTGATATAGTACTCTCCCCTTCCTAATCCTCCCTCCAGACAACTACCAACTAATCATCTTTATGCACAGATCTTGCTCAGGTCACTAGGTAGTTTAGTGGATAGAACTTTGTGCATGGGCATGGAGTCAGACGAGTCTAAATCTGGCTTTGACATTGCTATGTGACTCTGAGCAAATCAACAACTTCTGAAGTTTTTGTGATTATAAAATGACAATAGTAATAGTTCCTAATCCTTAGATTTGTTGTAAGAATCAATATAAATATTTGCAAAGTGCTTAACATAATGCCTGGTACATAGTAATCATTAATAAATTATCTTTTCCTCCCTTCCTTTCTTCCTTTTTTTCTTTCCTACCTTCCTCAAAATTTTCAGAGTTTCTTCAGTGTCTCTAAGATAAAGTAAATATTCTTCATTTTAGCATTTCAGGCTCTTCACAAGTTCTTACCTATTTATCTTCACAAGTTCCTGCCATCCTCCCCTGCCTCACACACACATTCTTTCCCTCTGAAAATTTAATGTCTTAAACTAATTAGATTGCCACTTCACCAAACTCATATATTTATATTACCTCAAAATTCTGCAATGGATTCCTCTCTTATCTCTTTCTCTCAGAACTATAATCTCTTTATAAAATTTGGGTCACATGCCAATCTTGCTGGGAAGCCTTTCTGGATCCCTTAGTTTATTTATTTTTCTTCAAAGAGAGGGTATTATTATTATATTATATTTTCATATGCATTACAATTTACAATTAAAGATTACAATAATATAAAATATCTTAGGGACGGTAAACTGGATCTATTATTATAGAGAGCATACTATAGAGTAGTCCAGCTTAGGAAATTATCTTTATCAGTGCTGACAAGCTCTTTCAGGGTGATTTATGATCTTAGACTTGTCTAAAGTTAAATGACTCATCCAGTGCCATACAGTCAATAGGTATCAAAAATGGAACTTCATACTGGCTCTAGAGCTGGCATTCCATCTTGCCATGATTCATGCCCTTAAATGCTATCTCTATGTATCTACATAATATTTATCTTACTAATCATATTTTAGCAATATTATTATGAGTAATCTATATTTCTTTATACTCATGTGTCCAAATTCTAAATTAATATTGATTCTAAGGCTAAATATATAGGTACTTAATATGTTCTTATTTGTTTTATTTAGTTTCCCATCTGTATAAATTATGTCTATCCAAATCATAATCTCCAGTGCAATGCAAACACATGCTACTTTTAGACAGAGTGCCCACATCTATAATCCTGAGAAGATACTACTTCTGCTGTTGAAGAATGTTCCCTTTCTGCTACCCCACCTTGAAGTAAATATCTTGCCACAAAATATTTTGACATGAGAAACTGAAATAGTATTTTCATTGGAAATAACATTAAATGAGAGCCATTAACATCTGCTTTGCCACAATACTCCAATGATCATAGAACTTGTCCATGTGAATTACAACAGAAGCTTTCCATATAGGCTGTCTTTTGTATTAGAATCATAATTCCTTGATAGCAGGGACTGTCTGATATTGGGGAGACCACGAAGTTTTGAAGTTTTATTTTACTTAGGTTGACTTATTTATTTAGATTGATTAGAAATCTTTGCCTCATTTTATAATTTCCCTTCATTTATCATAGTTCTTAATTTTTGAAAATTTCTATTGATTAACTATATTTGTATCTCCAATGCTTAGCAGAAAGTAAGTGTATACCAAATATGTATTAGTCAATGGACTAATTTTTTTTACTTGAATTTTGTTATATTCAACTTACAGAAATTGTTAAACCTACTCCTACATATCTGCAGTTAAAATAATCCATGGTGCTTTAATTTACTTCTGATATTATATTTTATGTTATCTAACTTTTAAATTGGGGATAAATTTCATGATGTCAGAGAATGTGTTTGCTTACTTTAGTAATTCTCTCAATATTTAACATAATGTTCAACACATTATAGGCTAATAAATTACAATTGAATTTAACCATATAATCATACATCAAAATAAGATCTTCCTTGAGGTATAAAACTAGATTTCAATATGTAAGATAATTTTATTATATTTCCTATGAAATTCCCACAATGAGGACTAAATTTTTTTTAGTTTATCAAAACCATGATTTATGCTGGCTTCTATTTAGTACTAGATATTATAGGAATGAACTGGATCAGTAATAACTAAGAACTATGATGAAGAAATATTTTGATGACTATGGCTTGGAATTTATAATCGAAGAGTTGTAGTGGTTTGACAATTACTCAAAATTCTGTGTCTATGTATCATGAACATAATTAAGAGGAGAATATAAGTGTTGGACATTGCGAGTGCATCAGAAATAAATACTCAATGGATATAAACCAACAATTTTCAGATGAAGAAATTAAAGCCATGTATAGTCATATTAAAAAAAATGGTCTAATTCACTACTGATTAGAGAACAGCAAATTAAGATGACTTTGAGATACCATCTCACACTATCAGACTGGCTAAGATTGACAGGGAAAGATAATTATAAATGTTGGAAGGGATGTGGAAAAATTGGTACACTAAAGAATTGTTGGTAGAGTTCTGAACTGTTCCAAACATTGTGGAGAAGAATTTGGAATTATGTCTAAAGGGTTATAAAACTGTGCAAAATCTTTAATATAGCAGCATCACTGATAGGTCTCTATCCCAAAGAGATCATAAAAAAGGAGAAAGGACCCAGATATGCAAAAATGTTTGTAGCAGATATTTTTGTGTTATCAAGAAATTGTACATTGAGGGGACAACCATCAACTGGAAAATGGCTGAATAAATTATGGCATATGAATGCAATGGGATATTATTGTTCCATAAGAAATAATGAACAGGGTGATTTCAGAAAAGCCTGAGAAGGTTTAAATGAACTGATGCTGAGTAAAGTGAGAAGAAGCAGGAGAACACTGTACACATTAACAGCAAGATTGTGTGATGATCAATTGACAGACTTAGGTTTTCTCAGCAATAGTCATCCAAAACAGTTCTATAGACCTGGGGCAGAAAATGCCATCTACATCTGGAAGGAGACTGAATATGGATTGAAGCATACTATTTTCACTTTTTTGTTATTGCTATTGTGGTTTCTGTGTTTTTCTCATGTTTTATTTTCTTTTTTCTGATTTTTCTTCACAATATGACTAACATGAAAATATATTTAAAATGATAATAGATATATAAGCTATCTTTACACATAATTGGGAAAATAAAATAATATTATAATGTAAAAAAAATCAGAAAAAATGATTAAGAAAAAATGACTTGTTACTTCTCTCTTGCTTTTAACTGTTGTGATTGATTATAGTATCTCATAAAAAAAATGTCAAAAAGAATATTAATGGCTAGAATATATTAGACCATTGGGCCATACTATCTGCAGTGCTACTTCATTTTGCCATGCACCATGTCATTATGCCCTCCAGAACCTGAACGTTATTATATGTTCATGTGAACAGACCCTTTGGCTCTCAATAAACAGCCTGATATTATGCCCTTTATATCCTCAGGCACTGCCATCTGACCTTTCATTACATTCCTTGAGCTCCTGGGCTTTGCTATCTGTCCTGCTTCCTTAGGACCAAATGGTCCTTCCACCCACCCTTTTTGAACCTTTCTTAATGGGTTATCTTCCCAAGTTAAAATTTGAACTCCTTCAGATTACCAGGTTTCACTTTTCTATTTGCTTTCCCAAACTCATCACAGTGAATGTTCAATACACAGATTAATCAATTGTTTATTCAGTGCAGGAGTCTTCAGAATCAACATTCTATGAATATTCAGATTATCAAATGGTCAGAGGAAAGTTAATATTAGCCCCAAATTGAAATACTAAATTAAGAATCTGAATGCAATCACAACTGGTCTATTTTAACAAGTTATTTACTATAAAAATGAGTAATAAAAGTTTTGATTCTTATAATCACTTTGATTCTGATAATGCCTTAGTCAAATTTAAGTTATTTAAACTTTTATCAACAAATAACAGGTCAAAAGACTATAGGAAATACCTGATGGAACAGAAACTTGGTATTCTTAAAATGACTTCCTGTGCCAGGAAATCATCATGAGGGACACACACAACTTGAAAATAAAATGATCTAATCATGGTTCAAGGTCTAGAGGCAATGATTTTCCCAAGGCATTCACTAAAAATCATATGTGGACAGAATTCAAAGATCATTGTTTAGTACATTGCCCCATATAAAATTTTGGAGAAACATGAATAAGAATTGTATAGGATGAAAATGATATGACTAAGTTGTGTGGAGGGGGAAAAAAACTTTATTATTGATATCATAGATCTATGGAAGAATCCAAAGAATGTTATGATACATATTGAGGAGCAGGGTCATAAGTCACCAGTATGTTTACTTCTAAATTTAGTGTCATTTCTGCAGGTGATCTGAAGATATACCTCAGACAGGCAAGGATAGGAAATTAAATGATGCCCTGGGTATTAGGAGCCAGCCAGCATCTTCCTTTATCTATCCATATTTTTTCTCCAACATAGCCATGCTATTATTACACTGATATCTGAGTTCATTTATGCATGGACTTAGTACCTCTGTAACCTCTGAAGTATACTCAAGAGTTGCTGAATCAGAAGAGGGTTACAGATAAATGCATCGTGTACTTGAAATTTGATTTCCTCTGCTCGATTCCATTGGTTTGAGATACAATGAATCTAATCACAGATTGATCTTATTAAGGCTAATGACCTGATGATTAACAAGAGAAATGCATCTGTGGTCAAATTGCCTATTTTAATTATTTCACAGCTCAGCATGACTGACGGGCAGTAATCTCTTAGATGGGAGTTTTCTTGCACCTGGTGCTTTGCTAACTACTGTTCTCTTTATAACTAGATAAAAAAAATGCATTATATATATGTATATATACATACATGTACATATATATGTGTGTATTTATACATACACAGATACATATAAATACACATACTATATGTGTGTATGTTTATTTCTCAGACAGCTTTCGATTACTCTTTGTTTACTGAACAGGAAAAATATAATTTAAGTCAAAAGCTCAATTTCCATTTGGACCAGCTATTTTCTCTCAGTCATACCAGCTCTGAGTAACTACTAGACAAGACTACCCACTAGGGACTATGGCTTGGAATGCAGTTATATGGAAGCAAGTCTAACAATTTCAGTGAGCCAAACAGGACAAAAGTCAAAGTAAGAATTGTAAAAAACAGCTAGGTATTAGGTATCCAGGAAGGGAGAGTTAAGGTTCCAGAGGGTCATTATAAAAAGATCAAAGATCTTTTTGAATTTAAGTCTCTTGTACTAGAATTGTGCTAATATTTCTGTGGAACTTGCTGTGGAGGAAAAGAGGTAAGGATAGCATACTTTTATTATTATTAATATTTACTTTTTTAAAGAATAGAGAATCAAGGGGTAACTAGGTGGTGCAGTGGATAGAGCACCCCTTAAGTCAGGAGGACCTGATTTCAAATCTGGCCTCAGACACTTAACACTTCCCAGCTGTGCGACCCTGAGTATGTCACTTAACCCCAACTGCCTCAGCAAAAAGAAATAGAGAATCAACAAAACAGAAAATCAATTTCTGATTAATAGTGTTTGCCAATTTCTGAGGTATAAATATTCAGATTGAGAAATGAAAATTTGGGTTTTTAGAACTGCTTCAAGATTACTAGATTCTTTTCAACCAGACCAAGAAGAACTGCATCCCAGAATACCAAAAAACTGACAATTAATACTTCCCAGTCCTTTCAGTGATTTCTGAAAGACCATGGGAAATAGAAAATGCAAGATACAGAAAAATGCATGCATTTTCAAAACAAGAAAAGACACTGAAAAGAAAATAATCTGTGAAAAAGACTTCTATTATTGGAAAAATTCTAGATCATATTATCAATGTTAGTGATCAGTAGGAGTCACTCTAATTTTAACTTTTTTTCAGGACAAGTTGGTCTTATTTTCTTTTTGTGACTGTGTGATTGATTGATAGATAAGGAGAAATTGGAGATAAATATTTAGATTTTAGTGAGACATTTTATAAATATTTTTGTGTTAACTTTGTGTGTAAGATGAAGAGATGTAACCTAAATGATCATCCAGCTAAACTGATTAATGACCAAGCCAAATAGTTATCAGTGGGACTTATGACCATTTGGAGGGAGGTCTCTAATGGAGTCTTACAGTGATCTATCTTTGGGCTAGTATTACACAGTGTTCTCTGTGGCTTGAATGAAGGTAATGATAGTATGAATGATCATCTAATTTGTAAAAATCATAAAACTCATTTTAAATAAGAGATCCACGATTTTAAAAGTTCCTAATAGATTGGAATAGTGGACTGAAACTAATAAGACAGAATTTAATGTGGGACAAATACAATATATTATTCTTGAAAAATTTTCCCTTCCTCTATATCTCTGTCTTTCTGTCTCTGTTTCTGTGTACCTCCTCTATCTATTTATCTGCCACTTTGCTTGAACAGCTGTACCCCAGTATATTACTTTTTTTAATTTTTATTTTAATTCATGGAATGAAACAAGCATTTCTATAACACAGTAGAATAGACAAAAATGTTGTATATGAAACTGTAAATCTATTACATACAACTTGCTATTCCTTTTAATAATGTAAAAAAGTTATTATATAATTTTATTTTCCCCTCTTTTTTCTTCCTGCTATAGAGATGGCTACCTTTATACACAACTACATATGTGTGTAAGTATATGTGTATGCACATGAATGAATGTGTATATGTATGTGAGTAGAATCATTCCATACATATGTCTATTGATCAGTTCTTTTTCTGGATACAGATACATAGCATCTTTCTAAATGTCTTTTGTAATTATTTATAATAATCAAAATGGCTTATTCATTCTAAATTGTCCTGAAAATAATGTTATTACTTTATATAATATTATCTTGGTTCTGCTCATTATACTCTTCACTATTTCGTGAAAGTCTTTTCATGTTTTTTTTTTTTCTAATATAATGTTTGTCTATCTAGTTGTTTTAGATTCTAATCTGTAGAATGACAGAGCAAGGATTAGCTCTGGGTATGATAATTTCATGTACAATAAGTTGTGTTCAGTTTTGCAATAATGACCCAGCTAACTGACAGATATTTCATTTCTCTGAGATAGCAGGTATTCGAATAAAAAGAAATGTTTCCAAATCACTAGTAAACTAACAAAGTATTGGAGAGACTATTAGAATAAGTCAAAAAGTCCACTTTGGCCCTATATTAATTATCTATTTGACCCCAAACAAATTGTTTAACCTATCTAAGTTGCAATCTCTTCATTGGTTTAACAATAATTGGTTTAATAAAGATTGGCTTAACAATAATTATTTAAAACTGAATCCTAGAGTTTAATGGAATACAAATATAAAAAAAAATTTAAAATTACAACATAATCTGTACATTTAAGGAGTCATACATAGTTTTATTTTACATCTCTTTTTGCACCTGTGGCTGTTTAGATGTTGCAGATTTATATTCTTAAATCCAAATCAAACCTAAATCAGAGAATATTTATTAACTGTTTACTGGTTATATGTGAACCATTGTGCTAGTTCCTAGGGCTGAAAAGACTAAAACAACATCTAAAACAAAAACAAAAGCTGTCTAAGTGCTTTAATTCTACCAATGTGATAGCAATATGTAAATAGATAAAAATGTTTAAAGTTATGGTGGATAGAGCTCTGGTCATAGAATCAAGAAGAGCTGAGTTCTAATGTGACAAATAGACAAGTCTCTTACCTTCTACCCACCTTGGTTTACTCTACTATAAAATATGGATAATAAAGGATCTTATTAGGATCAAAAGAGATACTATTTGTTAAATTCTTAGCACAGTGCTTGATATATACACAGGAGGCACTTAGTTTCAAATATTTATTTCATTACTTCTTAAACTTAGTAATGCTATTATTCAGAAAAGGGAGAGAATGCTAACAGTTAAGGGCAACATAAAAGGCTTCCTGTGGGAGATGGAACATCACTACGGTTTTAAAGGGAACTAAGTTCTGTATTCTGAAAAGATCAAATGGAACATACATGTCTACTTATGAAAAGAAAAAAAAATGAAAGCATGCAACTGAGTAAAAAACAATGAATAGGTATATTTGACTAATACAAGATTACTTGGAAGAAAATTATACATAACTCGAGGGAAAAAATAGATTCAAACCATAGATGGAGTATTGTAATAATAAGATGAGGAATCTGTCTGTTTGAAAGTTACATATAGCTGTTCTCAAATTGGATATTTTAAGCAAAAATGTAGTTTTTTCACATTATTTATATCTTAGAAAGACAGGAATCTGATGGGTCTGACCTCCTCTGCTACCATTTCACTTAAGCTTAGTAAAGATATTTATTTTTCAATTTGGATGGTTTTTCCTAACTAAATCCTGGTGCAAAGGTATGCATATGTATATATCTGTATGTACATATACTGCATTTATATATACATGCATGCATGTGTATATATGCCTATAAGCATATGTGCACACAAACATATACACATATTTGTATGTGTATTGATGTGGAAGAGTCCACGAATCAGGAATGAAAAAGACTATTGATAAAGCCATTATTATCAATAGCCAAACAAAGTAATAGTGATTTCTTTCAGAGCATGGGGAGAGGATGGCACCAATATGTGAAAGAATCAAATAAGTTCAGAGTAGGATAGGAACCTAGAGATCATCTATTCCAATCCTTTTATGTTATAAATGAGAAAAATGATCTCTAGAGATTTGTGAGGAATTATTCAAGAGAACTTAATGACTTGATTGTAGAGCTGGGATTTGTCCAAGTTTTATTGTTGTTATTATTTTTGCTCTGTTTGTTTGCTGCTGTTGTTTATTCGTGTGTGTGTGTGTTTTTGACTCATACAATTGAATAGAAAATTACTTCCAAAACATAGTGCCTGAGTAATTGGTATTTTAAAAAAATAAGAAGAATGAAAGGTAGTTCTTGACCCATAGTTGACCTAGATCAAAAATTATGATATTGACAAAAGTTGTTTTAAGTTTCACTAATCTTTTCCTATACCCATTTCTACCTAAAATATCTTTGTCCAATTCATGTGCTCATTCTTTTCCCTGTTTTGTGTCTATTCTGCTTTCAGGAAAAGTTTGAATATTGAGCCCATTCACTTATTCTGTAACAAAAAAATGTGTTTACTATCCCAGGGAGACTGTCCCTCACAGATGGCATAGTGAATAGAATGTTAGATTATTAATCATTGCTATCTGTTTTTGAATCTACCCTTCGATATTTACTTGATTTGACACATTAAGAAAGCCATGTAATCTCTGTATTCCTCAATTTCTTTATCTACAAAATGGGGATCAATTATAAATGCATCTACAACTTAATGAGATTCAAATAAAATTACAGGTGAAAGGAAACCTTTAAGTATCTTATAAATGAATCTAAGTGTACATTGGAGAGTGTACAAAGCCTGGAGTAAAATAAATAAATATGAATTCTAATCTAGCTTCAGACATTTAATGACTGTGTGATCCTGATTAAGTTACTTAATCCTATTTGCCTCAGTGTTCTCATGAAGAAAATGGCAAATTGTTCCAGTGTCTTTGCCAAGAAAATCCCAAATGAGGTCACCAAGAATCAGACACAAATGAAATGACTGAACAACAAAAATGTTAGTCACATCTACTTTTCCTGTAACTATGTCCTTTGGTAAAACAATGCCAGCTATTACTAAAAAGGGACAAGTATTTTGGAAGGCCATGAAATCTCAATCTGCATTAGACTTGAAGTTTGAAAACCTGAATAATAATCTAGGTATTAATCCTTACTTAATATGAACTAACAAGTTACTAAACCTGTAAAGCCTCTTTTCAGTGATAAATTTTATGACCCTTTCCTGTAATCATTGAATCACATCATAGGTATTATATATGTCTAATATACTTCCTATATACCTCTGTTTATATACAAGTCCTGGACAAGTGGCTAACTGCATAAAATAAGCATTTCTATACTTGAATACACTTTGGAATTATTTTAAAATAAGGCCTTGACTTGAAAATCAAAGCTTGAGAGAAAATACATGAGCATTTTTTTTTTCATGTTATTGTCCAAGGCAGTTTTCCTGTTAGATTACAGGAAGGGAAGGAAAAGTAAAATTAATTTAAAAGTCTTAAGGACCTTGGTTTATGAGCCCATTAAATTCCTTGCTGCTAAAAATGCAGTTTGAGTTTCCATTAGAAATGATGTTATAGCTTTCATATGAAACTGGACTTGAATTGATTCAGGATTACAGAACAGCATGCTTCAGTAATAGGCAGGAAAATCCTAGATAGCTCTCTGAGTAACTCACAGAAGTTTTATGTTTAGGGCAGGAAAGTGTATTTATCTCAAGGGCCCTTGGGAGTCACATAGCTTCTTTTCAATGCAGGAAGCAGGGGGTAAAACCTACTGCTTAGAAGTCTGGCAGAATTAGCATGTCTTTTGATTTGCTACTAGTTTCAGAGATTTTTGTTAGCATCGTGGGTGGACTTATCATTTAGCTTGAAGCTGTTGGCCCCACACAGGCCTCCCATCACCAGAAGGATGCTCTAAATGAGATGTTCATTATCGTTTTCATTTGTATTAAAATGAATTCAGAGAATGCTAACAAACAAGCACTCTTAATAACCATTCACAGGAATAATCTTATACAAACTGTCTTTCTCATCAAACTCCATTGATTTTGGGAAGTTTCTTACCTACTTTGAAAGCACTTAATGGTTCTAGGCCAATATATTTTCCAGCTCTTTTGTCACAATTTGTCCCCAGTTGCTCATTGAGGTCAGAATCAGCAGGCTATTTAGTTGGTCCAAGAGATAATCTCAAGTCCCTTGGAATGAAAGCTTTTTAGTAGCCCTGCTGCCTAATTGCAGAATTGATTTCTAATGAAGAAGCTTGGTTCCCTTACCCCATCTGTTTGTACACTACAGATTAAAGATAGCACAATTATTTCTCACTACTTCTAAAAATATCCAGGAAGAAGAAAATAGAATTGGATATAAAAAATGTTCTGAGATTCTTGGGTAAATATTCATATGGAGACATAGAAGAGAGTTCCATTTCCATTTCACCTCTAAGAACTTGAATACCTGTTTATAACTTCTTAAGATAATAAATCAATTGGCAGTTATTGAGTATCTGTTAGGTGTCCAGTACTATGCTAGCTAGCTAATGTGAAAAAGACACTATCCTTCAAGAAATTACCAAGTGGAAGGGAAAGAAACAAATATAACCATGTACTGAGTTCTTGAAGAACATTCGAAATTCAGATAAAGAAGAGTTATAACTGATTAGGATATTAATTATATCACTTCTTTTGCTATTTAAGCCAGTTCATTAATTATTGAGCATTTATGCTGGGGACACAAGAATCAAAAGGAAAGAATCTCAACTGTTAAAAATCTCACCACTATTAAAGGGAAACGACTAATACAAAGAGTAAATGGAGTAAGGGAGTGTATAAAAAGTAAATTTATTTAACTACCCATTGCTTCCCATTTTCCCTTCCCCCCCCTGCCATTTTTTCTTATCTCCTTTCCTCAACAAAATCTAGAATCCTATTTTATATTTCCCTGGCTTATTTTCTTCTTTCTAATCATCTGGCTCAAAGCTGTGCCTTTTGTTTGGGTGAATTGATAGTGTTATATCAATAGTCTTTTGCATCCAAGTCTGGTTTTCCAATGCATTAGTCACAGTTCTTTCATCTAATCAATAAATATATGTGCCTTGTCTCCACAGTTGGATTCAAAGTTTTATTGTTCTTTCCTCCACAGTATCTAATAAAATGCAAAAGGCAAATATATTTGTTATTAAATGAGCAGGTCCAATTAAATTTATGAGTCTCTCTCTTTCTCTCTCTCTCTC
This sequence comes from Sarcophilus harrisii, assembly GCF_902635505.1. NCBI lineage: Eukaryota > Metazoa > Chordata > Mammalia > Dasyuromorphia > Dasyuridae > Sarcophilus > Sarcophilus harrisii. The sequence goes on along the minus strand of NC_045426.1, from coordinate 371,099,116 downwards.
TCCATCTATGTATGTATACATGTGTGTATATCCACAAAGAAATAGATAGACATAGATATAAATACATAAACTGTCTTATAACTGTTATTCAAAACTGAGAGCCACTTCAAATTTTATTTAATGGATTTTCAATGAACTATGTTAGTACTAAAGCTATCAGCACTTAAAACAATGGAAAAAATAAAAACAAAACAATCAAACTCAAAAAGTATCTGTATAATACCCTCTATGTGTTCAACTAAGATCCAGAAATAAAAAAAAAGATGAAAACAATATGTCTTCAGGAAGTTTATATTCTACTGGATAGGGTAAAAAACATATATAGGTGAGCAAGGACAAGATAACTGAAAGAGAGAATGAGGACTAAAGGATTGAAAAAGCTTTATTTGTGAGATAATCAAGTGAGTTCAACTGACTATTGCATCATTCAAGGATTCATAGGGGCAGAATTAAAGTTGGCATGTATGATAGGCATGAGGGAATGCTGAAATACCTAAGAATTCAAATCAATTCAATGAAAATACATAATCCCAATATTGATATATGTTCTCCACCTCTTCAGACAGAGGTAATGAATGAAATATACAGAAAGAGACATATTTTTTTGTTACTGCTGTGCTGTTATTGTTTAATTGTTTCAATTCTGTCTGACTCTTCATGATCTCATTTTGAATTTTCTTGCCAAAGATACTGAAGTGGTTTGCTGTTTCTTTTTCCAGCTCAATTTATAGGTGGACAACTGATACAGGCTTAAGTGATTTGCCCAGGCTTAACATAGCTTTTAATGTTTAATGCCATATTTGAACTCAGGAAGATGAGACTTCCTGGTTTCAAATCTAGAACTCTATCCACTGTACAACCTAACTGCCCCCACCCCTTACATACATATATTTGGATCTGACTAACATGAGGATTGTTTTGCTTGATTATCCATATTTGTTATAAGGATTTTGTTTATCTCTTTTTTTTCTTTTTCTTCCTCCATTGGTTTGAAAGAAAGGTAGGAGAAAGGGGAGAAATTTTCTTAACTAAAAATTAAATGAACATGTGAAAAAGGAAGAAAATTAAATAGCAAGTTAGGGAAAGAAACAAATTCTGATTTGTCTAGAATAGACTGGTTGAAGGCAAAGGCAAATGATAAGAAATAAATATTGGAATGTAGATAGAAAATAGATTGTAAAATATCAAATGCTCATGAGTAGGCCAAGCTAATATAATAAAATGATAATTCTAGCTTTTATTGGGTAGCTGATTCTTAATTGCAATCCTAGCTCCTTTGCTCTCCATAATATTGTATCCCAAGGTATGTGTTTACCATAGAAGTTTCAAAATCTTGTGTTATCCTGATTGTGACTCTTTAATACTTTAACTGTTTCTTCCTAGATGCTTGCAATGTTTCCTTCTTGACCTGGAAGTTTTAGAAGTTGGCTATACTATTTTCATCTTAGGAACTCTTTCAGGAGATACTTGGAGGATTCTTTCCATTTTGACTTTACTTTTTGGTTTTAAAATATCAGAACAAGTTACCTTGATAATTTCTTGGAAGATGATAGCCAGGCTCTTTAATTTAATTTTTTTATCATGGCTTTCATGTAATGCAGTAATGTTTAAATTAACTCTCCCAGATCTATTTTCCAGGTCAATTGTTTTCTCACTGAAATATTTCACATTTTAAAAAAAAATTTGGTTTTGTTTGATTGTTTTTTTATTTCTCATAAAGTCATTAGCTTGCATTTGGCCAATTCTAATTTTGAAGGATTTATTTTCCTTGGCAAGTTTTTGTATTTCCTTTCTCATTTGGTCATTTTTGTTTTTTAAAGCATTCTTCTCCTCATTGACTTTTTGTACTTCTTTTTGTATCACTGTTATTTCTCCTCACAGTTTTTCTTGTATTTTTATTACTTCTTTTTTCAAAATCCCCTTTGAGCTCTTCCTTGAGATCAATTATTATGTTTTTTGTAAGCTTTAGATATGGGAGCTTTGACTTTGTTATCTTTTAAGTGAATATTTTGATCTTCCTTGTTGCCATAGTAACTTCCTATGGTGACAATCTTTTTTTTTTCTTTTTTTGTTTATATTCTCCATCCATTACTTGATATTTAAGTATTTGTTAAAGTTGGGTTCCATTTCCAGGGTAAAGTGTGCACTGTCCCATGCTACAGGGGTTTTGTGCACTCTCTCTCTGAATCTATATCTGAATCACTTTCTTCCAAAGTGGTGTTATCAAAGCAGAAGTGTGCTTACTCTTCTCCTGATCTGTGCTTTGATCTGTGAGTGACCTCATGCACCCTTTTCTACCCTGGAACTGGGAGAAAGGTCCCCATTCCACTGTGGCAACAAGTTCTAGTGGACTAGTGTATACTCTCCACAGGACTGTGAACCAGGACTACATCCCAGATCTGAATATGGCTAAGCAATAGTCCTGCCTGAGTGCAAGAAATCTAATTTCTAATCTCTTTTGACTAGCTATTCAACCCCCTTACTCTCTGTGGACTGGGATCTTTAGAAGCCACTGCTGCTGCAGCTGCTGCAGCTGCTACTGATAATTCAGTAGCTACTAGTATGCTGGGTATCCTCTCTCACACTAGTTCCACAAACCTTTCCTACCATTTTTTTTTTCTGAGGAAAGTGGAATTAAGTGACTTGCCTAGAGGGTCACACAGTTAGGAAGTGTTAAGTTTTTGAACTTAGGTCCTCCTGACTTTAGGGCTGGTACACCATTCACTGCACCATCCAGTTGCTCCTCCTGCCAAATTTCTACGTCATCTTTGGTATTTATGGGATGAGTGGCATTGGAATCACCAGTACTGCTGTCAATTCAGAGGGCCTGAGGTCCATTTCTGGTCTCTTGTGCTCTGGGTTGTGTTGTCAAAGCCTGTGTTAGATTGCACTGCACTCCTGCCCTGGTGCAATAGACCTTTTCTGCTGATCTTCTAAACTATCTTCAGCTTCAATTTTTGTGTATTCTGATGCTCTAAAATTTCTTTAGTCATTATTTAAAGGTATTTGGAGAGATTTGGGAGAGCTCGGGAGAGTCCCTGCCTTTACTCTGCCATTTTGGCTCCATCACTCTGTGTTTTCTTAAAAAAGAAAAATAATCTCAAAAGTGGGGAATAGGATAGATAAGTAACACTTACCAATGTATTAGAAAATACTCATATTGCATTCAGTTTTCCATTTTGACAGTTTCCTTCCTTTTCAAAAGAGGCTATATACATGTAGCTTTTCACATTTGTTTCTTGTTGTCATTCTCAAACATTAAAATTTCATAGTATTTGGTTTCTGCTTTGTTGTTTTGCTTTTCATTTATAGCACTGTTGCCCTTATACATTTTCTTGTTCTGATTAGTTCATTCTATATAAATAATTTTTCCCATGCTTCCCTGAATTCTTCAAAATATAATAAGATGTCATCACATTCTTCTATGACAGCTCAACATTCTATCTATTTTGCTGCTTTATAACATAGTAATGGAATCTCAGTGTCAAAAGGTATTGACTTCTAAATTACTCTCTTCATATAAAGAAATAGGGCAAAGTAATAGATGAGGATTCTATTAACCTAGAAGTAGGAAGAGCTGTGTTCAAGGCCAACACATGAGAAGTTTGCCCCCTGATAATTCACTTAAACTTCTTTATGTTTGAAGAAAAACTCTAAAATTCTGTGTTACAGAAAATAGTTTACCTTGCAATAATAAGATAAGTTTTTTATACTGATCAAATAATGATAAAGTAAATTCAAACTTTCATTAAAAATATATATATATATATTATTGAATGCTTGTTTTTTAGCTCTTTTTCCTAAAACTCCAATATAAATTATTATTTTTTCTTATTTCCCTATTTATTATATGCAATATAAAACTATGGAGTGATTTTGATTTTAATCTCTTTTTATTATTGATGGTTGGATAATTCTTTTATATAGTTGTTAATAGTTTGTGATTTCTTGAGATATTTATTTGTTTACATACTTTGATCACATTGTCCTCTTTCTTCAATACTACATCCTTAATAGATTTGGTTATATAGTTACCATTACCAAAAGATGATATGTATATTACATGTATACATACATATACATATATATATGTATGTATACATGTATATACACACATACTTACCCTTATCTCTCTCTCTCTCTATATATATATATATTTTTGAGAACAGTTCATAATTTGAAAAGGAGTTGAAGGGACATCTATTCTAGAAAGTCAATTTATAGGTCAATAAAATAAAGACCAGAGTGATTAAATGGCCTGACAAAGCCATTAAATATAGTTTATTAATGAGATGACTTTGGTTTCTTGAATACTGAATTGGCTTGCCCTCAACAACACTTAATTCTGCACCTTGGCATGAGCTTCTTCTATTTCACATAAAACATTGATTCCAATGTTCAGTTTTGGCAATAGCCAGAAGATCAAGTCTTTTCATCCCTCACTACCAAGTAGTACTCATTGTCTACAAGAGATCATCTTCCAAAGCAAGCTATACATATTCCATTATAAATACACACACGCACGCACACACACACACACACACACACGTGCACGTGCCACATCCTGAAAACCAAAAGTCTGAAGATGGACCTTGAAATGAAACATCTGACAACTTTGCTGTCTGACTTCTACAATAGAAGCCTATCACCAGAGTGTCCCAGAAATAATTATGAGTAATAGAGCTTCAGCATGATACACTATGAAAAGACATACTGAAGGAATAGCCTTCAATTAATGACAGCCAGGAAACTGGGAAATGAATAATGAGGACCCTCAATGACATTTCATCTTTCAGTTTTTTCAATTAAAATTGAATTTTAATGGAATTTGATAATCTACATGATAATTTTGGGCCAAGTAAAAATAAAATCATTTTTAAAGCAAAAAAAAAAAAAAAAAAAAAGGAAAATACAATCATTTTGGCAGCAGCAAGCCTAGATTTTGCCACATTTCAACTGAAAATAACAATGATAATTAAATACTTAATGTATAACATATGTCATGAGTCAAATGCATTTTTAAAACCAATATTGATATTAAACACAGCATTTTGTAAGAGAAAATTAAATGGATAGATATACAAAGTGAAAGGTAGAAGGAAAGGAGTTGCATATTCCAGCATGTTTGATATCTAAGGATCCAAATCCTCTGAATGTGATTCTTTTTTCAAAGTTTTACAGAGTGAAATTAAATTTTGAATTTAGTCAGAGAGTTCAGAATAACTCTGTTTTCTTATTGCTAATCAACAGATCAACAGACATTTATTAAGTACCTAATGTACTAGCCACTGAAGATAAAGACAAAAATGAAATATTTACTGTCTTCAGTAAGTTTGCTTTATTATCATTTTATCCCACCTGTGATGGCATTTATCACATAGTATTTGCTTAAATAATGGTGTTAATGATACAGCTACACAAACATACATGCATAAACATGTATACACATGCATAAAGCACTTAATTTATCTGGCAATAATTGGCATCATTTCTCTAGTTGGGAAGTTGTTGTTTCATACACATTTCATAAAATATATAGTTCTCTGGAAATTTGCTTATTTTATTTCCCAATCCAGGGAAAACTAGAAGTAGTAAACCAGAAGGAGAGTAATTATAATGACAGCTTGGCAATAAGGAAGAAGCAGGATAGCTAAAAGGAAGACACAGATTTGGACACAATAAAAGACAATGAAAATAATAGCAATCATGAATAATGATGAAAAGCTTAAATTATTTTCAGGATCCTCAATTTAAAATACAAGGGTGTGCAATGATTTTTAAATGAAAAGATAGAGTGCTGGTCATAGAATCAGAAAGAGTTGAATCTAGTCCCATCTGAAACATGTTCTACCTAGATATCTGACTTTAGTAAGTCACTCAAACTCTCAGTACACCAGACAATTCTAACAAACTATAAATTTCAGGAAAGCTGCTCATCTGAAATGGTAAAGGAAGCTATGGTGTCAAAAATTCATTCCATCAAAACAAAATAAATATCCCTAAAAGTACTGTAAGCCACAAATCTCATTCATCTGGAAAACAAACAAACAAACAAAAAGTAGAAAGGCTTATGTGGTATGTAAATGCACATACATATGTATAGAGGACCAGAACTCTGAAAAGGTATTCTTGAATCTAGGTTAATACCTATTCAATGTGAGATAATGGTACTCTATGGTGATGTAACAGTTGAGTGCTCAGTGTAGTGTAGTGATGTAATCGTACTGAAGTATTTAAGGGCTGGAACAACTGGGAACCCTCTCTCAGCCACAGCTCTTGGCCACAGACACAAGAGAAGATGCTAAATTCCAGAATCCATTTTTGACCAGCCATGTCCCTCTTGCCTCCTTCATTCCCCCACTAAGACCAAAAATTCCAGCTGAAACCAAGGTTCTCCAGAGAGCTAGACTGAACTTTACACAAATGTATTAAAAAGTAAAAATAATTAATATCAATTTACATATATAATGCATACATATTAAACATTGTCTGGACAAATGTTAAAAATCATTTGGTCTTAACTTTTCATTATAAACATAAGAAAATTAGGGCCAAGAGAAGGGAAATAACTTTATGGAAGGTAATATTGTTATTTAAGCACACATATTCATGCACATATTCTGCAAATCCACATTTCATTGGTTGCTAAAACTGAAAAAATAAATCTATCACAAGATCATATTTTGATCCCAAATCTATAGCAGATTTATAATCGAAATGCCTTCAGACTAGAGTCTTTTTTTTTTATTTAGTATCAAGTATATCAACAAAAGCAAAATAAAAACATCATAATGTAGGACTTGCATTTATTTCTTCTCAATTACCTTCTTCCTACTTCGCCTGCTGTCTGCTACATAAAGAAAATCAAGTTAGTAACAAGATTTGCTCATTTTGCTTACTATTTCACAACAAAAGCAGTTTTAAATCTATGTGTGCAAAATCATTTTTTTTCACCCCAGGGGTGGGGATAGGACTGGAATGAGTGTGGGTTGATTGGGGACAAGAATAATTCAGGCTTGAGGAAGAGGACAAGTTTAATTGGATGCTTTGTAACAGCACTGCTACCAATGTGCAGTTTCTAATGGGAACCTAGGACAATGAATTACAGAAGCACAGAGACCTTCCCAGGATCACAGAACAAGTTAATAAGGTGATAAATATGCAATATCTCCAGGTATAAGCTACACTGGACACCAGCTCTGTTTAATAGGATTTACAACAAATTATATCCTGAATAAACACCTCCCTCCCCACCTCCACCCTCACTCCCACACCATAATCTAAGGTGTTTTATTTCAATTTGTGTTGGTTGGGAAGAGAAGTGTGTGTGCATGTGTGTGTGTGTGTGTGCGTGTGTACATGTGTGCATATGTGTGTACTTGGTGAAATGGAAAAAGAATATAACTCATTAAAAGATAGATTTGACAAAATAGGAAAAAAACTAGAAAAACAGAATTTGTGAAGCAGAAAAAGAAAATAACACCTTAAAAAAACAGAATTTGTGAAATAGAAAAAAATTGCATAGAAAAAACAACTCATTTAGAATTCAATTGGACAAATACAAAAAGAAGTTTAAAAAAGTAAATGAAGCAAATAATTCACTAAAAATTAGAACTGTACAAATGGACATGAATGACTTAAAAAGACAAAAGAATCAATCAAGCAAAACCAAAAAGAAAAAAAAAAGAAAAAGAAAAAAATAGAAAAAAGTGTAAAATACCTAATTGGGAAAACAACTGACTTGGAAAATAGGTTTAGGAGAGACAATCTATGGTTATTGGGTTCCCTGAAAACCATGATGAAAAATAAAACCTAGAGACTAGTTTTCAGGCTATCATAAAAAAGAACTGCCCAGATGTCACAGAATTAGAGGTAAAATAGTCATTGAAAGAATTCACTGAAAACCTCCTGAATGAGATCCTAAAAGTAAAACTCCAAGGAATACCATGGCTAAATTTCAGAAATATCAGACCAAGGAAAAAATATTACAAACAACCAGAAAAAAAGCAATTAAAATACTGAGGAGCCATAATAAGGATTGCCCAGGACCTAGTAGCTTCCACCTTAAAGGATGGAACAGCCAGGAATCTGATATTCTGAAAGGCAAAGGAACTTGGAATGCAGCCAAGAATAAATTATCCAGCTATAATGAGCATTTTCTTCCAGGGAAGAAGATGGACATTCAATGAAATAGGTGAATTACCTTTATTTCTGATGAAAAGATGATTACTAAACAAAAATTTTGACCAAATATAGACCTCAAGAAAGCATAAAAAGATAAAAATAACTCTTGAGAACTGTAATTTTGTTATGGGTATACATAGAGAGTGCATGTATAATTTGATTTTAGTGTTATCATATAAAAAAGAAACTAGATGTGGAAAGGAGATTGTACCAAAAAGAAAGGAAAGTGGAGGTAAAATGAGGGAAATTACATCTCAGGAAGAGGCAAAAAAAAAAAAAAAAACATATTATAATTGAGGGAAAGAAGGAGGGGGATGAACATTTGTGAATCTTACTTACATCATATTTGGCTGAAAGAGAAACTATTAGACATATTTGGTTTCACCAAGAAACTTCTGCAACCTTACACAAAAGTGGGCAAGGAAAGGAGAAAAGGGAAGGGGTAAGCTAAATAAAAGAGAAAATAGAACTTGTAGGGGAAAGGTATAAGAAAATGGGGAGAGATTATAAAGGGGAAGGACTGCTTGAGGAAAGTAGTACTCATAAGCAAAATATTGGGGAGAAGAGAAAGGGGAAAAGGAAAGAGAAAAGTATAATCTGGAGTTGATAACATGGCAGGAAATACACAATTTTTTTTTGTAGTTTTAACCATAACTGTGAATGCGGTGAACTCTCCCATGAAGTGTAAGAGAATAGCAGACTGGATTATGTCAGAATCTTACAATATGTTGTTTACAAGAAAAAAAAAAGTAAGCAGAGTTATACATACAGAGTAAATGTTGGAGCAGAATCTATTATACTTTAAGTGAAAAAAAAAAGCAGGAGAGCCATATTGATCTCAGATCAAGCAAAAAGCAAAAATTGATCTAATTAAAAGAGATAAGAAAGGAAACTATATCTTGCTATAGGTTACCAAAGATAATGAAGCAATATCAATACTAAACATATATGAAACAAGTAGAATAGCATGGAAATTCCTAGAGAAGTTAAAAGAAAGGCAAGAAGAAATAGACAGCAAAACTATACTAGTGAGGGATCTCAACCTTGTTGTCTCAGAACTAGATAAATCAAACCACAAAATAAATAAGAAAGAAGTTAAAGAGGTAAACAAAATGTTAGAAAAGTTAGCTATGATAGATTTTTGGAAAAAACTAAATAGAGACAGAAAGGACTTTACTTTTTTCTCAGCAGTTCATGAAATTTATACAAAAACTGATCATATGTTAGGGCATAAAAACCTCAAAACCTAATACAGAAAAGCAGTAATAGTAAATGCATTTTTTTCAGATAATGATGCAATAAAAATCACATGCAATATAAGATCAGGAGAAAATAGATTAAAAAGTAATTGGAAACTAAATAATCTCTTCCTAAAGAATGAATTGGTGAACAGCATATCATAGACACAATTAATAATTTCATCCAAGAAAATTACAATAATGAGACAAAATATCAAATTTTGCAATGCAGCCAAAATGGTAATAAAAAGGAAATTTTATATCTCTAGATGTTTACTTGCATGAAATAGAGAATTGGCAGATCAATAAATTGAGCTTGCTACCAAAAAAGCTAGATAAAGAACAAATTAAATCCCCTCCCCAATCAAATACAAAATTGAAATTCTAAAAATAAAAGCAGGGATTAATGAAATTGAAAGTAAAAAACCAAACTATTGAATTAATAAATAAATCTAAGAGTTGGTTTTATGAAAAAAGGAACAAAATGGATAAATCTTTAGTTAATTTGATTAGAAAAAGGAAAGAGAACAATCAAATTTTTAGCCTCAAAAATGAAAATTGAGACCTTTCCACCAATGAAGAGAAAATTAGAGCAATAATTGGGAGTTACTTTGCCCAACTTTATGCCAATATATTTGATAACCTAAATGAAATGGATGAATACCTACAAACATATAGATTGCCCAGAATAACAGAAGAGGAAATAATTACTTAAATAGTTCCATTTTAGAAAAAGAAATAAAACAAGCTATTAATCAACTCCCTAAGAAAAAAATCCCCATGATCAGTTGAATTTACATGTGAATTCTTATCTAAAACATTTAAAGAACTAACTCTAATTCTATATAAACTATTTGAAAAAACAGGAAATGTAGGACTCTTTAAATTCCTTTTATGATACAGACATGGTACTGATAACTAAACCAGGTAAGATGAAAACAGAGAAAGAAAATTATAGATCAATCTCCCTAATGAATATTGATGCAAAGAGATTACAGAAAATCATTGCCAGGATAATACATTATGGCCAAGTAAGATTTATACCAGGAATGCAGGGCTGATTCAATATTAGGAAAACTATTAGCAAAATTGACTATATCAATAACCAAATTAATAAAAAACCATATGATTATCTCAATAAATATGTAAATAATACTCGATAAAATCCAACACCCATTCCTATTAAAACATTAGAATATGGGAATAAATGGACTTTTTCTTAAAATAGTAGCATTTATTTAAAACCATCAGTAAGCATCATATGTAATGGGGATAAACTGCAACCATTCCCACTAAGATCAGGAGTGAAACAAGATTGCCCACTATCATCATTACTATTCAGTATTGTATTAGAAATGCTCACTTTGGAAATAAGAGTTGAAAAAGAGATAAAAGGAATTAGAGTAAGTAATGAAGAAACCAAATTATCAATCTTTGCAGATGATATGATGGTATACTTAGAGAACCATAGAGAATCAATGAAAAAGCTGTTAGAAACAATCCACAACTTTAGCAAAGTTTCAGGATACAAAATAAATCCATGTAAATCATCAGCATTTATATATATCACTAACAAAATCAAATAGCAAGAGATACAAAGAGAAATTCCATTATAACTGTTAATAATATAAAATATTTGGGAATCTATCTGCCAAGGAAAAGTCAGTTCCAACACTTTCCATATGAATAAAATCAGATCTAAACAATTGGAAAAATATCAAGTACTCTTGGATAGGCTAAGCAAATATAATGAAGATGACAATGCTATCTAAATTATTCTATTCATTTAGTGCTATACCAATCAAAATACCAAGAAACTATTTAACTGACCTAGAAAAAAATAACAACAAAATTCATCTGGAAGAACAAAAGATCAAGAATTTCAAGGGAATTAATGAAAAAAAAAATCAAATGAAGGTGATGTAGCTATACCAGATTTAAAACTATATTATAAAGCAGTGGTCATCAGAACCATTTAGTACTGTCTAAGAAATAGGGGAGTGGATTAGTGGAATAGGTTAGGTTCACAGTACAAAATAGTCAGTGACTATAGCAATCTAGTGTTTGAAAAACCCAAAGACCCCAGCTTTTGGGATTTACTCACTATTTGACTAAAACTGCTGGGAAAATTGGAAACTAGTGTGGCAGAAAGTGGGGATTGACTCATACCTAATACCTTATACCAGGATAAAGTTGAAATAGGTTCATGATCTAGACATAAAGAATGATATTATAAACAAACTAGAAGAACATAGGAAAGTTTACCTCTCAGATTTGTGGAGGATGAAGTTGAATTCAAGCCATTTCCCAATTGATAAATGGCAAAGGATATGAACAGATAATTTTCAGATAAAAAAACTGCAAGTATTTGTAGTTATATGAAAAGGTTCTCCAAATCACTATTGATCAGAGAAATGCAAATTAAAACAACTCTGAGATACCACTACACTTCTCTCAGATTGGCTAAGATGACAGGAAATGATAATGATAAATGTTGAAGGGGATGTGGGAAAACTGGGACACTGATACGTTGTTGGTGGAAGTGGGAATGGATTCAACTATTCTGAAGAGCAGTTTGGAACTCAAACTGCTCAAAAAGTTATCAAACTATGCATGCCCTTTGACCCAGTAGTGCTTCTACTGGGCTTATATCACAAAGAGATCTTAAAGTAGGGTGCAAAATGTGTAAAAATGCTTGTGAAAGCCCTTTTTGTGGTGGCCATAAATTGGAAAGTGAATGGATATCCATCAATTGGAGAAAGGCTAAATAAATTATGGTATATGGATGCTTTGAAATATTACTATTCTGTAAGAAACTATTACCAGGATAATTTCAGAGAGACCTGGAGAGACTTACATGAAGTGATGCTAAGTGAGCAGAACCAGGAGATCATTATACATGACAACAGCAAGATTATAAGGTAATCAATTCTGATGGACCTGGCTCTCCTCAACAATGAGATGATTTAAACCAATTCCAATTTTAACATTAACATAGTATTCTCACTCTTTCAGAATCCTAGTGTCAACTCTTTCTGTTGTTGTTTGCTTGCATATTGCTTTCTTTCCCAGTTTTTTTTCTTCTTGATCTGATTTTTCTTATGCAGCAAGATAACTGTATAAATATGTACACATATATTGGATATAACATATTTTACCATATTTAACATGCATTGGACTACCTGCCATCTAGGGAAGGGGGTTGGGGGAAGGAGGAAATAATTTGGAACAGAAGGCTTTGCAAGGGTCAATGTTGAAAAATCACCCATGTTTATGTTTTGTAAATAAAAAGCTTTAATTAAAAATTATTTCCATTGGAAGGTAGTCATCTTAAATCCTTCCAAGGTCACAACATTTTTTCTTGGATATTAATAGGATTTCAGAGTGACTAAATAGCTTTTGGCTCAGAGGACAAGAGAAATGGAATGATTAAAGTCCCCAAACACCCCCTCTTATACTAGTCATAAGGCCTAAGTTCCTACCAACTCTTGCTTAATTTTTACTTTTTTTCTTTTCAATTCATTGATTGTTCTCAAAAAATACACACAATAAGCACAATTAAGCTGTCAGTTTGTAGAGCTATTATGGTTGAGCTCTACTTACAATATCTCCAAACAAATCTGGAAAAGACACCTGACCTGGCACTGATTGACAAATCTAAGAGAAAAAAAAATGTAGATTTGAGTTTTGTTTGTTTGTTTTTTTCCCATCTTAGATCTAGATAAAGAGCTAGAGGGAAGGGGTCTATGCAAGAAAGAATAGAAGGAGAATTCTAGAGCAGAAATTGAAAGAGGTAAATGGTTGTGCATGAAGGTAACCAATAGTCCTAAACTCATACAAGGAGGGCTGATTTTCTACATTGTATAAGAATCACTGTTAATTGTCAGATATCACTCATTGTCTCATTCTAGATTAGATTCAGGAAAAATGATGGAAAGCTGGACCTAAACATATAAATTCAAGGTGAGGACTGTTTTAGGGTCTTACCTTATTTAGAAAGCATAGAACAAATTCAGAAGTATGCAGCAAATATGGAATTCAAATTTCAGGAGTGAAACAGGTTCTCTGTTCTAGTCACTAGGACTATCTACAGCTGAAGAGGAATCACTTCACGTCAAAAAGAAGCCTATTGTTCTAATACTCTAAAACAAGAGCTTTCTACATGACTGATTAGGGTTGGTTGTAGCAGCTGGCTAATGGAATTCTGGCCAGAAGAAGCCCCAGGAATGTTGCTCAGACCATAACCAAATTAAGAATTATCTTTAAAGTAGTTGGGGTGAGGGAAGAGGAGTGAGAACTATGAAAGGTAAGTGTCAGGTGTCTCGGAGGAAAAACCAACTGAACTGAAAAACAGATTGAAGAGACATTATTTAAGTATGTTTGGACGTAAAAAAAATTATGTAAATTAAATAAATAAATAAATGAGTGAGCAAAAACAAACAAATAAATAAATATGTAAATAAACATTACAAAATTCCAGGTATCATAGTTTTAGAAATCTTAAAAAGAAAAACTGTCCAGGTCTTTTAGAACCATAGAGCTGTTGTTGTGGCTACTTGTCCTTCATTTTCAAAGAGGATCATGACATTAGGAAGGCAATTCCCATGCAAGTATATTGCATTTAAGTTAGAGAGAGCTATGCTTAGTCACCAGCCTCACTTTTTCCTCTGAAACCATCTGAGTCCAGTGATAAGATATAGATCAGAATGACTGGAGATAGTCATTCTTTTTTGGCCTTTTTAAGTTAAAGTCTTTATTTAGTAGGTTTCAATTTGACTGAGGCAATGTGCAATCAGTGGTGAAGGATAGACATACATCTAGATAGATAGGTAGATGGATAGAAAGATAGATAGATAGACAGTTCTTTGCCTTACTGTCTGTCTATCTCTTGCCCTCTCTTTTTCTATTTATCTATATATATGAGAGGAGAGACCTTTAGATTTTCTGGCCAAAACATAAACAGCTGTTATTTAAATTTAAGCAAAACAGAACCCAGACACTGACCAAGTGGACTTATTATTGGTAAAGTGAAATGAAAAGAATATGCAAAAAAATCCTAAATAAATCTTTCAGGAATATCATGATCAAAATCCATAACCTGTAGGTCAAAGAAAAAAAAATTACAAGAATCTAATAAGAAATAATTTAATGAGTCTTTCTATGATCAATTAAGCCCATTTCCTCCTCTCTAAATTGTTTATTTGAAATTGAAAACTTTGTACTTGTCCTTGGGGGACGGGGGGATATGAGTAGTCTGGTAATATTACTTACCTGTCCAGCAGTATCCAAAATGTCCAAATATGCGGGCTCATCATCAATTCTAACCTGGGTCTTATAAGCGTCTTCTGAAAGACACAATGTGACATCAACATATAAAAATAATCAGTAAAAATATATTTTTATCTCCCATTTTCAGAGCATTTTCATATTATGTTGTACTTCTAAAGTAAAGAATTCTTAAAATAACTGTCCATATCATCTAATGTTAATCATACTCTTGCTCCAAAATCCCAATTGATCCTGTTGAATAAATCATTGTGATATTTACAGCTGAACAGCTGGTCATTAGACAAGTTTATTTATGCACAATTTTTTGAAATGCAAATGGGAAATGGACAATTAATATTTGTGCAGTCTTCTCTCTCTTGTTTATGTCGCTTCATTTATTTCACACATTTGGCTTAAATGGGGCATAAGAAATGGACAATATTTAGACTGGACATAGAATTAAGGTGAATCACATGATTTTTAATTAAACAACAACACACAGCAGATAATGTGCTCTGGTTGATTAATGAAACATCTGACTTGTGAAGTGAGGCATGAGGGGAAGGCAAGTGTTCCCAGACCCTGTGAGATAGAGACCCTTAATCAGCACAATCATAGAACCAGAGGAAACTTCTTCATGTTGGAACAGGTATAGAAAGAAACACTGGGATTAGTACTAAAAATAAGTCTTATTCTCATTATTTTGTGGAAGGAGAATAAATGCTGCCTTCATCTAAACTCTTTTCTCTCTTAAAGTAAAACCTGATTAGCTTGAAGTATACAACAGAGATAGTATTGAGCAGAGAATTTAAATGATTTGAGATATCAGATTTCTATCATCTATTCTTTTATGCATCCCTCCAATTAAATCAATTTTCAAAAAAACAAAAACTGGTCTAAAATTTTCTTACAACATAGAAGTTCGCCATATTGCTTCTCTTAAATTGAGTTTCAAAAGTGCAAATATTAAATAAAGCATAGTGATAGCACAAAATAGCCTAGAGAAAGATAAGGCCTTTAAAAAGTAATTATACTCAAAATTTTCCCTCAAATTTTCTCAAATGATTTATTACTATTGTTATTATTTTAATATGGGGTTTTAAAACTCGCCACAGTGCAACTTTGAAGTTCACAGCTAAAATATAGTTTCTCCCCTTTCAGTTTATCCTGAACCAAACACAGTGATCAGATATAAGTATGCCAATTCATGCTACTCAGAAATGTTCTCTACTGACAACAGAATAAAATTTGTATTTCTTAAACTTAGATTTAAGAGTCTTCATGATCTGATTTTAGTTTGCCATTTCTCATGTAGCTCCTTTTTATAATGCATTAATATAGCCATTATGTACTATTTCCCATTTCCAGATTCCATCTATCTCTGTCTATAAGTAAAGCTTCTAAAACTTGGGTCCATGGCAACCATGAAAAGATTTCAGGGGAACTGTAAACTTGGATGGGGAAAAATCACATTTGTTTCACTAACCTTTAACTAGTCTTTTGCATTTTAGTCAGTTATGATTTTTGTATTATTAAATTTCCAGATATGTTGAACACAGAGGAAAGGTTAAGAAACCCTGACCTATAGGATTAACATTAAAACTTAGAAGAATTACATTAACAGACATTAACATTGAACTTTAACTTCTGTAAAATACAGTCTATATCCTAGTTTCACAGCAAGTGTGGTGGATGGCAAAAAGATATTTTATGTGTTTTACATATCAAGGAATTAAAACTCAGAGAATCTAAAATCTTTTTGATCATATGATTACAAAATTTTAATGGCAGAATTTAAACCAGACTTCTAATATTCTTTCATTTCAATGCTCTCCTTCTTATCCCTTAAGATCCAACATGGGTACTGTTTGCTCTCAAATATTTTCCCTAATAGGCTGAGTTGTTCTTATGTCAGATATTTGAATAACAGGCTATTTCATGAAGAATTCACATAAAGCAAATGCTCACATTGTAATCAAAAGAAGCAATAAAGAAGGTCTCTGAAAAATTTTGGAATTGATTGCATGACCTGAGAGACACTAACACCGGACTGCCCAGCACAGTATGCCCTCATCAGAGAAGGTACTGTGTTTTATGAGTAAAGCATAATTGAAGTAGCTCGAAAAATAATGTGAGATGAGAAGATTTAGAAAATCCATCCCAAATGTTCACATGGACTATTTGTACCTGACTTTTGGTAGCATACTCTGAGCTACCATTAATCTGATCAGTCACAATTGGACATGCTGTAACCTAACTCTAAAACAGTAATTTTATTTTGGTCCTCTTCAAAAAAGAAAGATAAAAACTAAGCAACTAATATAGGGATTGAAATATTGATATGACATTCTTCACAATTATATTCTTGTTGAAAAAGGAACTATTGTTATGTTTATGCATTCTATAAGAAAGGTGATACATACTGGTTAAGTGTTCCTATGAAAATTACTTAACATTTTTTCTGCCCCAAAGGAACTTTTTAATTCAACATGATGAAATGTAGGTATATTTGTATAAATACATATACACAGGCATAATATGTATTGTATACATTATGTATATGCCACCTATAAATTTAAACATGTATGTATGACGATATTTACTAAAATGTACATTTCTAGCTATATACAAAATCAACACATTTTTTAAATTGGTATCTTTAAGATCCTATACTCTTTTAATTATAATCTGTTGCTTTCCAAATATACTTTTCTTT
The DNA here is from genome assembly GCF_902635505.1 of Sarcophilus harrisii. NCBI lineage: Eukaryota > Metazoa > Chordata > Mammalia > Dasyuromorphia > Dasyuridae > Sarcophilus > Sarcophilus harrisii. The sequence goes on along the minus strand of NC_045426.1, from coordinate 371,081,710 downwards.
AAATGTCAATAATACAAATATACTCATTTTCTCTAATATGTAGTATACTTACTGATGGCATTTCTGTGATATGGAGAAACTGTATGATGAGAGATTAAATTTTGTGGACTAGAATGGATTTACTATAAAGAGATATAGAAGGCAGCAGTGGGAAGATAGAGAATGAGAAAGAGAGGGAGACAGAGACAGAGACAGAGACAGAATACCCACAGAAGATACCAAGGAGAAAGTATATGGGGTAGTGATAATTAGTGACTTTCCATTTGGGAAAAGAAGCATCAGGCACTGAAGTAGGCTTCTTCCCTGATTCTTATTGTCTGAAATGGCAGACCTTTTCCTAAGCATTAAGTTTTTTAAAATTCTTAATTTAATTAGGTTATCTATCAATTGGAGAATTACTGAATAAATTGTGGTATATGAATGTTATGTAATATTATTTTTCTTTAAGAAACAATCAACAAGATGATTTCAGAGAAGCCTGGAGAGACTTACATAAAGTGATGTTAAGGGAAATAAGCAAAACCAGGAGATCATTATAAAAGACAACAAGAAGATTATAGGATGATCAATTCTGATGGACGTGGTTCTCTTCAACAATGAGATGATTCAATATAGTTCCAATTGTTCAGTGATGAAAAGAGCCATCTACACATAGAAAGAGGCTGTGGGTACTGAGTATGGTTTACAATATAGCATTCTCACTCTTTTTGTTGTTGTTTGCTTGCATTTTATTTTGCTTCTCTTTTTTTCTTGTGTGGCACAATAATTGTATAAATATGTATGCATACATTGGATTTAGCATATATTTCTACCATGTTTAACATATATTGGACTACTTGCTATCTAAGGGAGGGCATGGAGAAAAGGGAAAAATTGGAACACAGAGTTTTGCAAGGGCTAATGTTGAAGAATTGTCCACACATATGTTTTAAAAATAAAAAGCTTTAATAAAAAAACAAATTAAAAAAAGAAAAAATAATTAGGGTATCAATGATTATTAGAGATAAATTTAAGCATTTCAAAATTATTTTGGTAAGTATGCTTCATTATTTGTAAATGAGGAATTGCAAAAAAAAAAAAAAAAAGAAAGAAAAATCAAAAACAGTGGTGATGATATATAAGAAAAAGAGAATCCCTGATAAATCTAGGTATTGATGAGAGTAATATGAAAAATAATCTTGATTATTCAATGTAATAAAACTCCCAAAGCATGTTAGGATATAGGTCTTTTGCCCTTAAGTAAATGTAATTTAATTGATATTTTGTCTGGTAGGAAGATAAGTTTGAGCGATCATTTGTAGGTATATAGACTGATAAGCGAGAAGGGGTGAGGTGTATCGGGATTTGTCGATTATAGAACAGGCTCCTATAGGAGGGTCTAGGGCACCGCCAAGTCCTTTGAGTTTTAAGCAGTGACTATTCATTGCATTCTCATTCTCTAGTCAGGCATAGGTAAAACTTTCACTTAGAGAGAAGTCAAAGACTACAATTGGAGAATTGGTTTGAATGGTATAAGGATAAAAAATGACAAGTATCTGAAGCCTGCAATGCCCATATTTCAAGGGTGTTAGCCAAAAGGAGGAGTTAATACAACTATCCTTCATCTTCACCTTAACTCCCTAAGGATCATAAACGGGGCAAGCATTTTTTTCTCTACATTACATTCTTTTAAACTGTTTTAGCTTAAGTCATTATGTTTATTTTTATAGGTTTCTTTTCTTGCATATCATAGTCATATGATTATTAGCTGTCATTTTTGCTCCCATTAATTAGAAGAATTAGCCTCTTTTCCTTCTGGAACTTTTTAGTTTATCACTCCTATTTTTTCTATTAAAAAAAAAAGTAACCAGGACAGCTAGGTGGCAAAGTGGATAGAGCACCAGCTCTGAAATCAGGAGGACTTCAGCTTAACTCTGGTCTCAGTCACTTAACACTTCCTAGCTGTGTGACCTTGGGCAAGTCACTTAACCTCGATTGCCTTAGCAAAAAAAAAAAAATTAAAAAATAAGTAAGGAAGAAAGGAAGGAAGGAAGGAAGGAAGGAAGGAAGGAAGGAAGGAAGGAAGGAAGAAAGGAAGGAAGGAAGGAAGGAAGGAAGGAAGGAAGGAAGAAAGAAAGAAAGAAAGGAAGGAAGGAAGGAAGGAAGGAAGCAAGGAAAGAAGGAAGGAAGGAAGGAAAAAAAGAAGAAAGAAGGAAACTGAGATTCTTAAAACAAGGTGTGAAGAAAATGTAAGTATATTTTGAATGTAGTCCTAAAAGTTTCTCTCACTGAGATAAATGTACGTCTTAGGGCTCATATTTTATGACATACATCCCTAAAAGTAGAGATGCCTTTTCTTCTTAAATCTAGTTTTTTTGGACTTTTTATTGAGATCTGAGTTGAATCTATCTTAACAGTACTGTATTTCTATTTGTAAAAATCAATTTCCAACTATTCTAAATTTATACTTAAGATAATGCTCCTTTTATATTTGACTATATTGTTTTCTGAAATGGACAGAGTAAGCATTTTTATGAAGAAACCACACCCAAACAAAAAACCACAAATCACATTGATTTCCTCCTTGAAAAGAACAATACAAAATGAAAATATCCAAAACAGTTTCTCCCAAATTGATCAAATAAACTTGATAATAAATACTTCTCATACAAATATGTTTGAAAAGAAATACAGACAATTTGGAAGATTTGAAATGAAAATGTCCTGGATAAATACACTGAGGGACACATTTGAGGACCAATGATTTTCATAGAAAAAGATGGATGTAGAATATTGTGTCCCATTAGTTTAATACATAGATCCAAACACAGATGTGTGTGATTACATATATTATATGTACATGTCTATATAATTATTTTGGAATTATAGCTGATAAATTATATCAAATAATTAATTGGAAAGTATGCAAAGACTAATAAGGAAGGTTACACCTATATATGAAATACTGATAGAATATTATGTTTAATACCTTAAATAAGTCACAAATATAGATAGAATCAGATTTTAAGCATTAGAAATAAAGGGATAAGGAGATAACCAGATGAAAAAAGAAGCAACAGAGGAAGTTGGTGACACAAGGATTTGGGACAAGTTGTAAAATTTGCTGTTTATTTAAGACAGAATACAGAAACTAATAAGAGATGGTTAAAGCTGATAGGTTCTATAGCTATTTATTTAGGAACACAGCTGATTGAAAGAAAGAAACTGATTTGCTGGGCCCTAATTTGTTGAAGAAAATCAGAATTTTCTAGGTAGTACTAGAGATAAGGGAAACATTTTAGGAAGTTGTCTATGTTGCCTTTACAAATATCTCTCCCCCTGGTTTGAGAAGAAGAGAGGGGAATAACAGTCTTTGCATATACTTTGAAATGAGAAGAAATATAATTTAAACTATATCTGATTGAATAAAACAAATTTCTCTGCTACTTCAAGTCTGACTGGGGAAAGGCTATATAGCCCAGTTGTTATCTAGTTTTTTATTTATATTTTTATTAAAGCTTTTTATTTACAAAGCATAAGCATGGACAATTTTTCCAATATTGACCCTTGCATGAGCTTTTCTTCCAAATTTTCCCCTCCTTACTCCCACCCCATCCCCTAGCTAGCAGGTAGTCCAATATATGTTAAATATGTTGAAATACATGTCATATCCAATTTATTTTGCATATTTATACAGTTATCTTGTTGCACAAGAAAAATCAGATCAAGAAGGAAGAAAAAGAAAAACTGAAAAAGAAACAAAATGCAAGCAACTAACAACAGAGAAAGTGAGAATGCTATGTTGTGTTCCACACTCTGTTCTCAAGGTTCTCTCTCTGGGTGTAGATGGATCTCTTCATCAATGCACAAGCAAAAATGGTTTGAATCATCTCGATGTTGAAGAGAGCCACGTCCATCAGAATTGATCGCTATAAAGTCTTCTTGTTATATAATTTATCATTTGGAGAATGACTTATATTTTTATAAATATGACACTGCTCTTTATATATTTTAGGAAATTATTAAATTTAAACATACTGTTTTTTTGAGTTTCCAACTTACTACTGTACAGTATCTGTGGATGTCTGGATAGCACATTCTTTCCTGTATTTAGAATTTTGGGCCAAATGACTAAGTATTCTTTTTATCTCTCTGTCTTTCTCTCTGTGTCTCCTTCCCTGTCTGATTCTGTCTGTGTCTGTCGGTCTCTATCCCCTTATTTTTCCCCCTAATTTGGTGGTACAAAATTGTAATCCTGGATCCTGGAGAGACAGTGAATTGTGTAAATTCAGATTATTTGTCTTTATGAATTCAAGCAACAACATGGGGAGTCACCAAACTGCCTAATAAAAGGTTAACTGGCCCAGTTTGGAATAGTAGCTAGTCATAGAATTAATGCTATTAAATAATGAGATTAGGTGTAATAGCCACTGCAATTCTATAGGTAAGATAGCAACATTAACTTGGGAAAGAAAAAAATTATATAATATTTAGATACTGTGGTAGAATTTCATGTGAAGAAATGTGCTTCTCAAAATTTGAATTATCCTTGTTTCTTCATAAAAATATAATTGTTAAACTGGAAAAAACATTTTTTTACAGTCAGAGGTTCTGATAAAGACCTCATTTCCAAAATATATAGATAATTGACTCCAATTTATAAGAAATCAAGCCATTCTCCAATTGATGAATGGTCAAAGGATATGAACAGGTAATTCTCAGATGAAGAAATTGAAACTATTTCTAGGCATATGAAAAGATGTTCCAAGTCATTATTAATCAAAGAAATGAAATTAAGACAACTCTGAGATACCACTATACACCTGTCAGATTGGCTAGAATGAGAGGGAAAGATAATGCAGAATATTGGAGAGGATGTGGGAAAACTGGGACACTGATAGATTGTTGATGGAATTGTGAATACATCCAGCCATTCTGGAGAGCAATTTGGAACTATGCTCAAAAAGCTATCAAACTGTGCATACCCTTTGATCCAGCAGTGTTACTACTGGGCTTATATCCCAAAGAGATTTTAAAGAAGGGAAAGGCACATGTCTGTGCAAGAATGTTTGTGGCAGCCCTCTTTGTAGTGGCCAGAAACTGAAAACTGAGTGGATGCCCATCAATTGGAGAATGACTGAATAAATTGTGGTATGTGAATATTATGGAATATTACTTTTCTATAAGAAAAGGCCTGGAATGACTTACATGAACTGATGCTGAGTGAAATGAGCAGGACCAGAAGATCATTATATACTTCAACAACAATACTATATGATGATCAATTCTAATGGACGTGGCCCTCTTCAACAATGAAATGAACCAAATCAGTTCCAATAGAGCAATAATTAACTGAACCAGCTACATTCAGGGAAAGAACTCTGGGAGATGACTATGAACCATTACATAGAATTCCCATTCCCTCTATTTTTGTCCACTTGCATTTTTGATTTCCTTCCCAGACTAATGTACACTATTTCAAAGTCTGACCCTTTTTATACAGCAAAATAACTATTTGGACATGAATACATATATGGTATTTAACTTATACTTTGACATATTTAACATGTATTGGTCAACCTGCTATCTGGACGAAGGAGTGGGGGTAAGGAGAGAAAAAAGTTGGAACAAAAGGATTTGCAGCTGTCAGTGCTGAAAAATTACCTATACATATATCTTGTAAATAAAAAGCTATAATAAATACATATATATATATATAAATACACACACACACACACACACACATATATATATATAAAATTGTTCACATGTTCCAGCTTATTCAAATAAAAACATCAGCCTTTATTTATTTTAATACTGGGAAATCTCTATGTTCTCCAATTTACATAAAAGAAGAATAAATAAAAAGTTACTCATATGATGACATATTTTGCTATAGAGTTTTTAGCCATTTTATACCTCTATAACAATATACCTAATAATGCAAATGGTGACATTTCTGGAAATGGAATAGTGGTTTCTTTAGAACCCTGGAAAACCATGGTTATCTTGATATGCTTTGTAATTGAGGGAATATATATATATATATTACGATCCATACATGATCCAGAACATCATGTGTATATATGAACATCATGTGTATATATACACATGATGTTCTGGATCATGTATGGATCGTAATTGAACTAATTGGATTATAGAATTGTAACTCTACAATGTCCTAGATATCATTAAGTAAAAGCATTCATTTTACAGATGAGGAAACTGAAACTTCAAAAACCTAGGTGACATATTTAATGTCAAAACATTACAGAGCCAATCTTCATAGACAGATTTGTCATTCTTTTAGTTTATTCCTTACTACCTTTTCTTGAGTTAATATCGAGGTTTATTTATTTATCTAGCTGTTTATCTATGTATTTATTATAGTGGGAATATTCAAATATGTTAATTAAAATAAAATATATTTGTAATGACATACTAACACTTGTGTTTACACACTTGATACTTCCTGGTGTAAATTATTTGGCATTGTCAGACTTATAATATCTCTTACCTCAAGGTAGTGGTAGGCATGGTTCTAATAACCTCAGGTGGGATAAAGGTATTAGGAGATATGCTCTTCCCCAAAATTAGTGGCTGCTTCCAAGTTTTTTAAAAATCCATTTTCTGATTCAAAGTATTGAGGGGATGAGCATAGTGACAAAATATTTTCATTCATCCTATGAGATGTTTTTCAATAACTCCTGTTCTTACCTAAATGTTTTTGTGGAGAGGATTAGCTTACTTTGTTGTCTCATGCTTATTTTCTGTATTCGACTTGTTTAACATTTCTATATAAATGGAATCTTCCTGGGGGGAAAAAAATTCCCTTCTATTCCTTTTACCACATTTTAAGTGATTCACTTGATGAATATACAGCCCTATATGTAGTTATTTCCTAATTTAACTCATAATAATGACATCTGAAGTTTATTAAAATTCACTTTTATTTCCTTTACTTTCTATTATGAACTCTCATTCTACTCATATCCCTAAGTCTTCTTCCACTGATGTTCCTTCTGTCAAGTAAAGCCTTCAGAACTTAGGGTTAAACTAAGTAGCCGATGAAATTTGTTTCTGGCATCTCTCTATCCTATTGTCTACTTCTCCTTCTTCTATTTTGGGACTTCCCCATTAAATCTTATTACATCAAAATCTCTTATTGCCCAGTGACTCTCCACCATATCTCATATTCGAGCCTCATTTTCACAAGTATCTTTATCAAACTTTACATATTCTTCATTCTATACCTTTCATAAATTTATTCAGAATATTTATACATCACTTTTACTTAGGGTAGTAGCCAAGTCATGTAAACAACACATTTGCATTTTTATTGGTATCTTTGGTGCTTTTTCTCTGTATAACAGACAAAAGATGATCTTTGAACAGCTCCAGCTTTATATATAGCTGAGGTATAGGGATGATTTTATATTTCAATTTCTAGAGTACTAAAAGAACCTCTAACTCTCCATTCCTATCTTTCAAGCAGTATGACTCTTCTGATGCCAGGAAGTACTTTACAATGCAGGAAAACCTTTCACTTCATAATGAATCAGAAGGAAAACCCAAGTGCCAAGGGAAAAAAAAATAACAGCTATTTATATGTATCTAGGGCTTCAATGATTTAATATCTGAGTCTTTCCTGAGAACAGGTTTGGATGTGGAATAGAAAATGAGGCATAGAAAAAGAGATTGAATATATCAAGGACAAACATGGAAATCATCAGAAAATTGTATCCACCTGTTCTTGACTTTGTTGTTCTTGGAAATGTCTTTCCTATCACACTTTCCTCTTCCCAACTGCGGCCTCCCTTTATTTTGAAGTATTTTCATGTTTCAGCACAAAGCTTAACCCTTTCAAAGAGGCTTGTCCCACAAATCCCCAGGTAATATTCTCTATATTCCTGCCCACCATTGTCCTCACTCCTCTTAAACATTTGTTCACCAATTAACTTTCTCCCTCTTGGTGAGAGCTGGCTAATACTGCCTATCTATTTCTGCATGAAAGTGAGTAAAGGACTGAGAATATACAAAATTCATCTGGAAGAACAAAACATCAAGAAATGGAAAAAAATGCCAATGAAGGTGGCCTAGCTGTATCAGAATTAAAACTGTATTAAAAAGCACCAGTTATCAAAGCCATTTGGTAATGGCTAAGAAATAGAGTAATTAATCAGTGGAATAGTTTAGGTTCACAGGACACAATACTCAACGACTACAGTAATCTAGTGTTTGACAAACCCAAAGATCCCAGCTTTTGGGATAAGACTACACTATTTGACAAAAACTCTTGGAAACTTGGAAAGTATTATGGCAGAAACTTGACATTGATCCACACCTAATACCATATACCAAGATAAAATCAAAATGGGTTCATGATTTAGACATAAAGAGTGATATTGTAAACAAATGAGAAAGACAGAGGATACTTTGCTTCTCAGATTTGTGGAGGATGAAGGGATTTGTGACCAAAGCATAACCAGAGATCATTATTGATCACAAAATAGATAATTTTGATTATATTAAGTTTGAAAGTTTTTGCACAAACAAAACTAATTCATACAAGATTAGAAGGGAAGCAATATATTGGGAAATCATTTTTATATTCAAAGGGTCTGATAAAGGCCTCATTTCTAAAATATATAGAGAATTGATTCAAATTTTTACAACTTCAAGCCATATCCAATTGATAAATTGTCAAAGGATATGAACAGACAATTTTTCAGATGAAGAAATTGAAACCTATTTCTAGTCATATAAAAAGGTGCTCTAAATCACTATTGATCAACGAAATGCAAATTAAGACATCTCTGTGATACCACTATGCACCTCTCAGATGACATGAAAAGATAATGATGAATGTTGGAGAGGATGTGAGAAAACTGGGATCTTAATACATTGTTGTTGGAATTGTGAATGAATCCAACCATTGTGAAGAACAATTTGGAACTATGCCCAAAGGGTTGTCAAACTGTGCATACTCTTTGATCCAGCATCGTTTCTACTGGGCTTATATCCCAACGAGATCTTAAAGGAGGGAAAGGGACCCATATGATGCAAAAAATGTTTGTGGCAGTCCTTTTTGTAGTGGCAAGAAACTGGAAACTTAGTGGATGCCCATCAGTTGGAAAATGGTTGAATAAGTTATGGTATATTAATGTTATGGAATATTATTGTTCTATAAGAAATGATCAGCAGCATGCTTTCAAAGAGACCTGGAGAAACTTACATGAACTGATGCTAAATGAAATGAACAGAATCAGGAGATCATTGTACATGGCAACAACAATATTATACAATGATTAATTCTGATGATCATGGTTCTCTTCAATAATGGGATGATCAGACCAGTTCCAATAGTCTTGTAATGAAGAGAGTCATCTATATCCAGAGAGAAGACTTCTGGAAGTGAGTGTGTATCACAATATAGCATTTTTATTCTTTTTTGTTGTTGTTTGCTTGCATTTTATTTTCTTTCTCATCTTTCCCTCTTTCCTTTCATTTTTCTTGTGCAGCAAAGTTGTATAACATGTATGTATATACAGGATTTAACATATATTTTACCATGGTTAGCATATATTATATATTGGATTACTTGCCATGTAGGGGAGGGGATAAAGGAAGGGGGGGGAATTGGAACACAAGATTTTGCAATGATTAATTTTGAAAAATTATCTGTGCATAAGTTTTGAAAATAAAAACTTTTATTTAAAAAATGAAATAAAAATATGGACAGCATAAAAAAGAGGGCCAATGATATCACAATTGTAATGTCTTAACTTGGATTGAATTGGACTTGAGTGAGGCAAAGATATGCAAAATTATAAGGTTCACTATCTGTAAAGTACAGGTTAGCTCTCTGGAGGGCCTCAGGGTCAGCCAGAGTCAGCATAAATCAAAGTCCTTGGTCTTTATGGGGAGAAGTGAAGGAGGCAGTCAAACTGCCACACAGCTAACCAAAGATATATCCTGGAGTCTGCAGTCTCCAGCCTCTCCTCCTCTTCCTGCCTCCAAGTGCCTCTCACTTTTCTCTCTCCACCCTCCAATCCTTGCCTACTACCAAACATTCGATAAGCAGCAATGGTGAGGAGAGCCATTATCCAAATATGTGCTAATAGAGCCATTGTCTCACATTGAACAGGTAGCTTTAAGTGCTCTCTTGTCTGATTAGAGTTTCAGACCTCTACATTTTCAGGTTTCTTTTATTTTAGAACATAGGTTGTCATGCCCTTCCTGACTTCTTGGGAAGGTGAGAACCCGAAAAAGGAGGTGATCATACCCTCCATGACTTCTCAGGAAAAGGGGTGAAAACACCAAAAAGGAGGTGATCATGTCCCTCCTGACTTCTCAGGAAGGGAGATGAAAGCCCGAAGACAGATGAAAAACGCCAAAGAGAAGTGTGTAGTCAAGCCAGATATTGTTAATGGATTTCTGGGCTAAAGGGTCTTACTAGAAACAGGTATACACAAATCCATCATCATGGGAAGTATTACACAAGCACATAGCAATAAAGCACAAGCTAGTAGTAATGACTCTCCAATTGTACATACAAGTAGTGATATAACAAACAATATTAATCAACATGGTGCTGTAAAAGATTTCCAAAAGTCCTAGAAGGAGGGTATGCAAATAACAATCACACATACGCCTCCTTCAGCAGCCAAGAGATAGTGGAAAACCAATCTATTGTTTATTACTTCATGTGTCAGAGAATCCAATGATCCCTGAAAGTTTTTGAAGTCCTGCAAAAGTCTCCTCATGTCTCAGGGAATCCAGTGATTCCTGAGGGTTTTCAAGTCCTGCAATCTTATCATGTTTCAGGGATTCCAGTGATTCCTGAGGTTTTGAAGTCTTGCATCAGTCTCATTAACAAATATCTTTTTCAGAGTCACCAGAATAAGTGGAAAAAATGAAGGGCAGATGACTGGTAATGGCCAAAGATTCAATGGGTGACTTTGGTCTTTCTAATTAAAGGGTTTTTCTAAGATTCAGTTTGTTTGAGGCCAAGCCTCATTCAATAACAATAGATGAGACAAGAATTTAGACAAAAGATATACCAATTTACCACTGAAAAGATATCAGTCTATAGAAGGAAGACTTTCAGAGATTCTGGCCAAAGCAAAAAAAAAAAAAAAAATATATATATATATATATATATATATATATATATATATATATATTATTATTATTATTTACATTCATTCTAAGCTATCAATACCTAAACAATGAATTGGGTTTGACTGGATTGGTTGTTGGCTATATCATCTGTTTGAAGGAGCACATCAACTAAGATCTCACCCATTTTTGTGCAACAGGCAGATTGGCTTCTTGACCACCCTCTCAATGTGCACCAGTCAAGATAGGAAAAAAAAATCTGAAAAATTACTCCTGGATCCCAACTTTGTCAGACCCACTATTGCTGTTCTGCCAGATGAAGTTAAAAACAGCCTAAGGTATGTAGACTTAAATTAATCTCATAATATTTTCTTCATTGTCTTTCCGCTATCATAAAAGTATATCAGTTGTATGCTCAAGGCAAACTTATCAGGTTACTCCTTTATGTGAAAGCTTTCTCCTTAAATTGTTTTAAATTGGATTTCACTATAAAATGATGAATGATTTGGAAGAGAATAAAGGTTACACTTTCTTTATATTTTTTGTTAAGATGTGTTCCTCAGGCAATCTAGTAAACCTTTTCTCAGAATGTTTTATATGTATAAAATAAAATGATAGCATACAAAGAAATCCAATTATATTGAAATATAGCCATATCTATCTATCTATCTATCTATTTTTAATGACAGATACTAAACTAAGAATGCTGACTTAGTTTGATTTACCCATAAGCTACTAGGAACTTATTTTTTTTAATTTATCCTATACTTCTCACTGTACTGAGAACTTTTGTCCCTCTTTACACCTAGGAATCCTTATAAAACCCCAAGATTCTAATTAAGTCCTATTTTCTAAATCTTTTTTCAACTATATTACCATGAACTGCCTCCTTTGCTTAAACTTTTTCGCTATTTCATAGCAGGGTAGCCTTAGATTAATTATCACCTCTTTTAGCTTCAGTTTTCTCCAATATAAAGAAAATGAGTTGCACTAAATAAGGGCCTCTAAAATTTTGTGCCATGACTCCTTTGACAGTCTGGTAAAATTTGTGAATGAATCTCTGGTCAGAATTGTATTTGTTGCCTACTTTAATAATTAAAGGAAATTATCAGTTTATTAGAGATTAGAGAAATGAGGATGTACTTGTTCTTGTATTCATGAAATTTATGTGCAGAATTCTTTGAGATACATCAACCATAGGTTAAGAACTCCAGTTTTAGATATCCTACATAGTCCCATCTCTATTTTCTCTGATCCTATGACATCATCTATGACCAACAAGGCACGTTTATAGTCTGTAATCAAAAGAATTTAAACTTGTATTAACAGAATTCCATTTTTGCCTGAATGGTGACTAGAATATCTTGTGCTTAGAAAAAATCATAAATGAGGGAAAAGGAGCCATATATGCAAAAATGTTTGCACCAAAGAATGGAGGTTGAATAGATGTCCATCAATTGGTGAATGGATGAATAAGTTATCATATATTAAAGTAATGGAATATTATTGTTCTATAAAAAATGATGTACAAGCTGATTTTAGAAAGGCCTGAAAATATGAACTGATGCTAAGAAAAACAAACAGAACCAGATCGTACAAAGTAACAGCAAGATTGTGGGATGATCAACTATGACAGAATTTTATTCTTCTCAGTGTACAGGGAACATTGTGCCTTCTCAGTGCCCTCAGGTTGAAGGAAATCCCAATAAACTTTGGATGGAAAACACGATCCACATCCAGAGAGAGAACCATGGAGACTGAATGTAAATCAACACATGTTTTTTTCACCTTTTTTACTTTTTCTTCTGTTTTATTTTTCTCTAATGGTTTACCCTTTTTGTTTTATTTTTCTTTCCCAACATAATTTATAAGGAAATATGTAAAAAAAACCACACACACAAATAAGAAAATAAAATGTATATGTATAATCAAAAAATATTTTTTACAAAATAGATGCTTTGTTAATATTTGTTGAATTGTTGAACTAAATACTAGTCTGAATTTTCCAGTGACCTGAAAAGGCCTGGTCTCATGTGATTTATGGATTAACAAGAAAAACAGAGTTCTGTCAGGTACACATGACTCCTTAGAAAACAAATAGTTGGGAGGAATCATCTAGGTAAAGACGCTAAAAAATTACAACTTAAAAATAGGAATATAATTCTCAAGCCTCAATGAGTAAAAGAATACTAACTCTTTCTTTTTTTGTTTTCCTGAGGCAATTGGGGTTAAGTGCCTAGGGTCACACAAATAGGAAATATTAAGTGTCTGAGGTCACATTTGAACTCAAGTCTTCTTGACTTCAGGGCTGGAGCTCTATCCACTATGCCACCTAGCTGCCTTGGAATACAAACTTTTGAAGAGAACAAGGGCTCAAATCCTGGCATTGTATTTGATCTTGGCGAAATAACGTATCATTTGGATATGTTCTTCTCCATTTGTTAAATGAACGACTTAAAATAATTGACCCCTGATATATCTTCCTATTCTAAAGTTGTGATTCTGTGATCTTATCACCTGTGTTGCTACCCTACAATGTTTACTTACAAGGAATTTCCTTAGTATTAATATGACAAATAATAATAGGAAGTTTGGGTTGAATAGAATGAAATAGAATCATTTCCATTTAATTTCCATTCCATTAAATGTAAGGTACAAGGAAAACAATGTGATTGATAGTGACAGTTAAAAATAAAACAGTGGCACATGTTATGTACTAGTTGCTCAATATACTTATCATTGCTGTGGATGAAAAAATAGGAATATAATGACCATGTAGTGACAATCCCTATTCTATTGAGGACCTGATGACTAATTATAGGGATGCAAACAAATCACTATAAAGCATATGACTAAGGAAAGATCATTTCAATAATATAATGAATGGTGAGACCAATGGCAGGAAGTACTTCTACCTAGAGCAGTGAATGGTACCTCTCTAAGCCTTTCCATTCAATTCTTTACCATTGGCATTAATTCAGGTCAGATAACTGGAATACTACTTTTTTGTTATTGTTGTTGTTTTTTAATGAAACTTTCTGGAGTCATTACTTTTTTGTTTATTTTGTTTTGTGACTTCCATTGTAACATTTAGTTATTTTTATGTTTCTACCAAGTGAAATGAAAAATTCTTAGTTATTCTTCTCCCTAGAAGTTCAATAAAATCTAATATCAAATATATTATTAAGCTTCTGGAGGCCAGATATTATTTCCCTTTTTTTCTTTTTTTTTTCTGCACATAGCACTATTTCTTGAATAATGCTTGTTTGATCTAATCAAATTGAACCTAATTGTATTGTCATTCAACCTACAATTTTATTATGACCCAAACCCCAATCCATACACAAATATTTCAAAAGACTTTACCAGTTTAAAGTTATGATCAAAAAGATATAAGTGCTAGACTTATAATTTAAAAGGAAAACTGGATTCAAAACATAACGTTGTCACTTGATGCTGTATGACCTTGGGCAAGTCACTAATTCTTGGATTCAATTTGTCATCTTTTAAATAAAACGTTTTGAATCTCTGACCTCTGTCATCCATTTAGTCCTTAGTTTATGATCATTTTTATATTTCTAAAGATAACAAGAAGCAACATTATATAAACAATCATATTAGTCACATTGTAATAGCATGGGATAAATTAATATATTAATTCAACTGGTATTCATATAGTTTCAAAATATCTAAAGGAAGTCTAGAGTTATTATGGGTAGATTCACTCTGAAAGATTCAAAGATTATATGAATAAGAGACGTAAATGATCAGCAAGGCAAGAATGGGTTGATGCAATTAAAAGGTAAACAAATATTAATTGGATAGAGACTCAAAGAAATATCAAAAAATAATTGGGTATAAATAGATGGAAAGAAGGGAGGAGAATAAGTATTGTGTAAACCTTGATCTCATCATATTTGGCTCAAAGAGGGAACAAACCAACATAGCTGGACATAAAAATGTATCTTTCCCTATAGTGAAGTAGAAGAAGAAAGAAGAAAGAAAAGGGAAGATGGGAACCTGATACAAGGGAAGGAAGAGGTAGGTAGGGAAAGAGGAAAGAAAGATGGGATGATAGAAGGAGGAAAATTTAGGGAGATAAGAGATCAGAAGCAAAACACTGGTGAGGAGGGAAATGGGGAAATGACAAAGAAAAAGAATAAATAGGAAAATAGTATGGAGGGAGATGCACAGTCAGTAATCATAATGTGAATGAACTCTCCCATAATATTGAAGCCAAGAGTAGAGTGGCTTATAAGCTGGAATTCTACAATATGTTGTTTATAAGACACATATTTGAAAGAGACAAATAGTTATAAAGGGAAAAGGTTGGAACAGAATCTATTGTACTTTAGGAAAGAAAGAAAGAAAGAAAGAAAGAAAGAAAGAAAGAAAGAAAGAAAGAAAGAAAGAAAGAAAGAAAGAAAGGAAGGAAGAAAGGAAGGAAGGAAGAAAGGAAAGAAAGGAAGGAAGGAAGGAAAGAGAAAAAGAAAGAAGGAAGGAAGGAAAGAAAGAAGGAAAAAAGAGAAAGAAGGAAAGAAAGAAAGAGGAAGGAAGGAAGGAAGAGCAGGGATAGCAATCCTGATCTCAAACAAAGTGAAAGCTAAAATAGATCCAGTGGAGCCTAGATGGCAGAGTGAAGCCAGGAAGCAGCTTATGCTCTCCCAATATCCTTCAAAAAACCACATGAAACCAAGCCTCTGAACAGTCTGAAAGAAGGAAACCACTCTGCAGTTCAAGATAGATTGGAAAAAAAAAAAAATTAAAGATCAGTCTCACCAGAATGAAAAGAGTGTTGCAGCTCAGACAAGAGTCTGGGAAAGCCAGTGAATATGTCTTACTCATGGTAGATCAGCAACTGAAACATGTGGTACTGTGGACCAATAGGTCAGTCCCCAGTCCCAGTTCAGAAGGCAAATTCCGGGAAATCAGGTTGTTTCCTGGAAAGATCAGATAAAGCTTCTCCCTACAAACACAAAAGGCCCCTGTGCTCAAAACCAAACCTAAGAGCTGTACAGGAAGTTTGGAAAATTCCCCCTTTATCCCAGGAGCAGAGATAGAAAATAAAAGTAAAAAAAAAAAAAAAAAAAAGGAAAAAAAAGGAAATACCAAAAGAAAATGAGTCAATAATAGAAAAGAACTTTGACCATAGAAAGCTACTATGATGACAGGAAAGACCAAAACACCAATTCAAATGAGGACAAAATGTCCACAAAAGAATTCTCAAAGATTGATATGAATTGGTCTCAAACCCAAAAAGGCTTCTTGAAAGTGCTCCTAAAAGACTTTAAAATTCAAGTAAGTGAGGTTTAAAAAAATGAGAAAAGAAATGAGAGTTAAGCAAGAAAGAGTAAACAGTTTGGAAAAGGAAGGCAATTCCTTAAAAAATACAATTGGTCAATTGCAAAGAAAAAAACATCCAGTAAAGAAAATAACACCTTCAAAAGTAGAATTAACCAAATTAAAAAAAATAGATACAAAAGCGATTTGAAGAAAATCATATATTTAAAATTAGAAGGGGGCAAGTTGAAACTAATTATTCTATGAGACATCAAGAATCAGTCAAACAAGAATGACAAGGAAAGATAATGTGGAATGTTGGAAGGAATGTGGGAAAACAGGGACACTAATACATTGTTGGTGGAACTGTGAATACATCCAACCATTATGGAGAGCAATTTGGAACTATGCTCAAAAAGTTATCAAACTGTGCATACCCTTTGATCCAGCAGCGTTACTACAGGGCTTATATCCCAAAGAGATCATAAAGAAGGGAAAGGGACCTGTATGTGCACGAATGTTTGTTGCAGCCCTCTTTGTAGTGGCTAGAAACTGGAAACTGAGTGGATGCCCATCAGTTGGAGAATGGCTGAATAAATTGTGGTATATGAATATTATGGAATATTATTGTTCTGTAAGAAATGACCAACAGGATGATTTCAGAAAGGCCTGCAAAGACTTACACGAACTGATGCTGAGTGAAACAAGCAGGGCCAAGAGATTATTATATACTTCAACAACAATACTATATGATGACCAATTCTGATGGACTTGGCCATCCTCAGCAATGAGATCAACCAAATCATTTCCAATGGAGCAGTAATGAACTGAACCAGCTACACCCAGCGAAAGAACTCTGGGAGATGACTAAAAACCATTACATTGAATTCCCAATCCCTATATTTTTGCCTACCTACATTTTTTATTTCCTTCACAGGCTAATTGTACAATATTTCAGAGTCTGATTCTTTTTGTACAGCAAAATATCAGTTTGGTCATGTATACTTATTGTGTATCTAATTTATATTTTAATATATTCAACATCTACTGGTCATCCTGCCATCTGGGGGAGGCAGTGGGGGGAAAGAGGGGAAAAATTGGAACAAGAGGTTTGGCAATTGTCAATGCTGTAAAGTTATCCATACATATAACCTGTAAATAAAAGGCTATTAAATAAAAAAAATTAAAATTAAAAAAAAGAATTAAAGAAAATGAAGCCAAAAAAAAAAAATCAGTCAAACATATGAGAACCAAATGATATAGCATCCACATTCCTAGAGAGATTAAATGAGTTATAGGATGAACAGACAACAAAACTATACTGGTGATGGATCTCAACCTTCCTCTCTCAGAACTAGATAAATCTGATCACAAAGTAAACAAGAAAGAAGTTGAGGAGGTGAATATAAATTTAGAAAAATTAAATATAATAGACCCTTGAAGAACACTGAATGAGGATAAAAAAGAATATACCTTTTTTTCTCAGTGAAATATAGCATCTCCACAAAAATCAATCATTATTAAATCATAAAACTCTCAAAATCAAATGCAGAAAAGCAGAAATATCAGCTGTATTCTTTTCAAACTACAATAAAAATTATGTGTAGTAAAGGACCATGGAAAATATACCAAAATTCAATTGGACATTAAATCATATAATCATAGAAATGAGCAGGTCAAACAACAAAGCATAAAAAGTATCAATAATTTCATTCAAAAAAATGACAATAATGAGACATGATTCCAAAATTTATGGGATAAAGCTAAAAAGATGTTAGGAAAAATTTTGTATCTCTGAATGTGTATATGAATAAAATAAAGAGAAGATCAATGATTTGGGCATGAAATCAAAAAAGTTATAAAAGAACAAATTAAAACCCTCTTATTAAATACTAAATTAAAAATTCTGGTAATGAAAGGATAAAATAATTAAATTGAAAGTAATAAAATTTTTGAACTAATAAAACGAAGACTTGTTTTAAAAAATAGACAAACTTTTGGTTAATTTGTTTAGGAAACAGAAAGAAGAAAATCAAATTACTACTATCAAAAGTGAAAAGGTGACCTCATAAGTACTGAACATTCCAAATAAGATCAGAAATGAAATAAGGTGTCCTGTTATGACCACTATTATTCAACAGAGTGCTAAAAATATTAGCTTTAGTAATAAGAGAAGAAATTGAAGAAATTAGACTAGGCAATGAGAAAATTAGGAGAGCAAAGGATACTTTACCTGTCAGATCTTTGGAGAAGGGAAGAATTTATGACCAGAAATAGAAATAAAAATAAGAAAACATTATGAAATCCAAAATAGATGATTTTTATTACATTAAATTAAAAAATATATATATTTTTGCACAAACAAAACCAATGCAGCCAAGTTTAGAAAAGAAGCATAAAACTAGTTTTCTTCAGTTTCTTGTAAAACAAGTTTTACAGCCAGTGATTTTGATAAAGGCCTCATTTCTCAAAATATTGAGAACTGAGTGAAATTTACAAGCATACAAATCATTCCTCAAATGATAGATGGTCAAAGGATGAATAAGAAGTTTTCAGATAAAGAAATTAAAATCGTCTATAGTCAAATGAGAAAATACCCGAAAACATTTAATTAGAAAAATGCAAAGTTAAACAATTCTGAAGTATCACTTCACACCTCAAATTGGCTAAAATGACAGGAAAAGAATGATAAATGTTAGAAGAGATATGAGAAAATCAGGACATTAATGCATTGTTGGTGGATTTGTGAATTGATCCAAACATTCTGGAGACCAATTTAGAACTATATCCAAATTTCTATAAAACAGTGCATACCCTTTGATCTAGCAGTCTCTGCTAGATATGTATCCCAAAGAGTTCATAAAAGAGGGAAAAGAATCCACATGTGCAAAAAATGTTTGTAGCAACTCTTTTTGTGTGACAAGGAATTGGAAATTGAAGCGGATGCCCATCAGTTGGGGACTGACTGAATAAATAGTGGTATATGAATGTAATGAAATACTATTGTGTTATAAGAAATGATGAGTAGGCAGATTTCAGAAAAAACCTTGAAAGAGCGACATGAATGGATGCTGTGTGAAGTGAGCAGAACCAGGAGAACATTGCATTTAAAAACAGCAAGATTGTGTGATAATCAACTATAATAAATTGGCTCTTCTTAGCAATACAGTGCTCTAACACAATTCCAACAGACTTGTGATGGAAAAAACCTATCCACATTCAGAGGAAGAACTATGGAAACTGAATGCAGATTAAAGTATAGTAACTTCAATTTTTTTTTTGCTTTCTCAAGTTTTTTCTCCTTTGTCTTAATTTTTGTTTCATAACCTGACTAATATGGAAATATGTTTAAAATTATTGTACATGAATAACCTATATTAGAAATAGGTCTTGGTAGGGAGAGAGCAGGAAAGAGGGACAAAAAATTCAGAACTCTAAATTTTCCATAAATGAATGTTGAAAACTAATTTTATAGTTTTCTTTATAGTTTGGGCAAAACTAAGGCTCTCTGCATTCTCATTCTAGAAATGGAAATGAAAAATTTTGGGAATGAATACTACATTTATATTTAAAAGTGTAAAGTGTTTATTACATATCAATTTTTTATTGTATTTATTGTGTATCTAATTTAAAGTAGTAAATTTTATTGTTTTAATTGCTTAATCTGGTGGCATCTGCACTAGTGATATACAAAGAAGATTTTTAAAATCTTTTTTCAAGGTTTAAGATGCAATTAGCAAGCCACTTGTTTTACAGCAAAATCTTTAAGCAATTCAGCCAAATTGATTCAAAGTTCTGCCTAAATAACACTTCCTTCATGAGGTCTTTCTATATTTCACCAATTATTAATGTTCCTTCCCCCTGAAATCATTTTCTATTTTTTATGTGTTTGAGAGAATGGATAGTTGGTTTAGAATACCTGATGAATCATCTCATCATCTCTCCCATTCCAGTTAATATTATATCTGAAAGTAAAGGCAAGTTAGAAAGACACAACATACCAATATCTTATAGGTAGATAGATAGATAATTATAGATATATAGACGTGTGCATTACCCATTTTCTTTGGTGAAAATTTATTACTTGCTTTTTCTAGCAGTGTGAGGTGTTGGAGTTGTTTAATTTTGTTGCATCTTTATAAAGTATGAAGAAATTATTTTAATTCAATTAGAAATGCTTTTGTTTATTAGCTACATGAAAACTGGCCAATCTCTAGATTTCCTTTAAAAAGACATACTGTCAGCTCTGTAGCCAGTTGAGTTAAGAAGCAATCCAAAAGAGTATATCTCTTGGGAGTGTAAAGAAAAGGTAGCTATAAGCATATCTCTTACTAGGGAATTACTTTTTACCTTTTGAAGGTTAGGTAATTTTTTTTTCCTTTCACTCCCCTACTATTAAACATGACATTTCACTCTATGGCTATTTGTCCTAGCAATTACCATAGTGAAAAGGGATCAAATAAAAATAACAGAGGCAGCTCTAAGGTATCTAACATTTGGTAACATAGAATAGGTTTAGAAATTGACGAAAGAAAGAACTAGTAAATAGTTGAGTTGTAGTAAGTGATTGAGCAGAAAAGAGCCAAGTCCAGGGAAGCCAGCTAAGTAACCTAATCTGTAGAAATGCTATATCCATGGAGGATCTATAAGGGCATGAATTATCTTCACCTCATATATTCACTACATGTATTATTCAATATTCCTCTCCTTTTTAGTTTTTGCCCTTTTTTCTATAAGGATTGATTGGGAGGAATTTTTTTAACCATTCTTCTTACTATGTGATATTAGTAAATATCTTAACTTTTAGCAATGGTGTGTCCCATATCTGACTTTTAAAATTTAGCACACATATGCAAGTTTGTGTTGGTATTCATGGGGGAAGAAATGGTATATTTATTCATAATGATTGTTCTTAATTATAAATTGTGAGACTTACAATAAATGCCTCCACAGGATTAAAAAAAAAATCTGGAAAGATGATTAGTAGTCAGGTGAACACAGACACTGAAATTATTAGGATTCTAATTCTAGGATGTTTCTGCTGAATCTTGATGAGTTTTATTTATTCATTTGTTCATTGCTTGTTTATTTTTCTGAAGGGGTAACCATTTCTTTACCCATCAGGAACATATTGCCTCACATGTTTCCATCAGGGAATTTTATTACTTTAGCCAAACTAATGTGTCTGTCCTTAGCAATTTTTTGGCAGTTGATAGTATTGTTGATAAGGATGATGGGCCTCTGACATAGGATTTGCTCTTCTCAGTGACAGCAGGGAGAAGATTGGGAGGAGGTTTGATGCTATGGTAGGAGAATGGAGGTTGTACTTTTTCTTATGGCTTTGAGGTTTCCCTTATTTTCTGTAGCAATTAGTTGGTGTTTGATGATTATCATGGCAGGAATATCTAGACTCTCTTTCCAAAAAGTGATCCACTTGATATTGGCTGTAAGGTCTATAGTGGAAATGGGGGGAGGAACATTGAAATATAGAAGGTTATAGGGATTTGATATGTCAATTTAAAAACACCATTGATAGATTGCGAAATATAAAGTCAGGAAGATATGAGTTCAAATCCTACTTTAGATTTCAACTTTCTTAACCTCAGCTTTGCTATATGTGAAATATGAATAATATTAGTACCTATCCAATAGGATTAGATTGAGAATAACTTGGTAACATAGATAAAGTACTGTTTAAGTACTATTACATTTATTAGTTGAAAAATTACAAAATGATGCAAAAAGATGACCAGAAGAAATCTTGGATGAAGAGTCTGTTCCATTAAAATAATATTTTCAGAGGGTAAACTGCCTATAAAATGTAAAAATATGTTTTACACTATTCTAATGAATATTTGTTAATTAAATTTGTTAACTAAAATGTTATACAATTTTGATAAAAATTTGTTAAAATGTGCCAGTGAACTCCCCTACAAAGTACTTTTCATTTACATAATTAGACCATACAAGATCCTTTCATAAATATTATCATAAGGTAATATATTTCACCAATATTTTCATTATCAATATAAAGGGAGGAAAACACATTCATAAATAATGCTTATCATTGATAGGGAGGACATCCCATAGAGGGTGTCATATACTATGTAATATATGAAAAGATAGTTAACAGATTCTCCTTTATGCAAGTAGCATTTTTTTAAATTTCAGATAAAATGTCATAATTACTCAACTTCTTTAATCAAATGAAATATCTCAAATCATTCATGCACTTGAATTAATCCATCAATATTAACTTGGGAGGAAATGAACTTGTAAATGGGTTAAAAACTTGGGCTTAGAAATAAATCAGTGAAATAAATCAAAATGGCCTATTCCATATTTGAGAAATTATATAGTAGATTTTGTGATTCAAAGTTTGTCCCTGATATCAAAACATCCATGCTCTTTGCATATTTTTGTGAAACTACTGTTAGCTTATTTATATGTGTGAAGCATGGGACATTGTGATCTTAGAAAAGTTAAAAAACACACACAATTGCAGATAAACAAAAAGGAATTATTTGACATGGGTCAAATTAACACTGCAAGAGATGTTTAAAGAGCTAATACATTGTTGGTGGAGTTGTGAAATGATGCAACCATTCTGGAGAACAATTTGGAACTATGTCCAAAGGACAATAAAATTGTGTACACCCTGTGATTCAGCAATCTCATTACCGAGTCTGTATCCCAAAGAGATCATGAAAAAAAGAAAATCTTGTACAAAATTGTTTATAGCAGCTCTTTTTGTAGTGGCAAGGAAGTAGAAATCGAAGGGATACCCATCAGTTGGGAAAGGGCTGAATAAGTTATGGTATATAAAGTTAATGGAATATTATTGTTCTATAAGAAATGATAAGCAAATTGATTTCTGGAAAAACCTGGCAAGATCTACATGAACTGATGCTGAGTGAAGTGAGTAGAATCAGGAGAACATTGTGCATAACAACAAAATTATGTGATAATCAACTGTAACAGACTTGGCTCTTCTCAACAATATAGTGATTGAAGCCAATTCCATTAGACTTGGGATGGAAAATATCCATCATATCCAGAGAGAGAATTATGGAGACTGAATGTGGATCAAATCATAGTGGGGGTTTTTTTTAACCATTTTTGTTTGTTTTTTCTTTCTGGTCTGAATTTTCTTGTACAATGTGAGAAATATGGAAATATGTTTAAAAAGTTAACACATATTTAACATACATAAGATTGCTTGCTGCCTTGGGTAGAGTGGGAGATCAGAGAGGGAGGAAGAAAATTTTGGAATGCACGTTTTTATAAAGCTGAATGTTGAAAACTATCTTGACATGTATTTGAAAAAATACTATTGAGAAAAAGAAAGACATGCTCAAGGATAATTTGAATGCTGAAATTAGTAATGATAATCTTAAGCATATCATTAATGATGAGATAAGTAGTTTAGCTGTTATGTAATGAGATTGATGATAACAGATGAACACTATTGCTGTTGGCATAATGTTTTTGAAATATTAAAAACTTCAAGGAAAGTCTCCATTGCATTGGGAAGATCTTCTTTGAGGATATGTAGAAGATTTTGAACAAGAATCCAATAGGATAAAAAGATCTAGATGACTATGATCTTCACAGCTTCATTAGCTACTGTAATAAGATACATTGAATTACAGAAGTTTCTTCCCTAAACTCACACACAACTCAATGATCTATATATAATAGGTACTCAATAAATAATTACTAATAGCTATTCAATGAACAAATGTGATGGAGCCAAGGATATGAGATGCTGTGGAAGAGGAATAGGAGAAGGAAGGCTGGCTATTAATCAGAAAGTCAGGATTTCTTGAAAGAGGTAGTGTTAAAACCATAGGCCCAACTCCCAGAAAAACTGTGTTTGGGAAACTGTGTTTGAAAAAGCCCTAAACTTAAAATGACCCAGAAATCCTAAACCTTTTTGCACACCTAGAAAGACCCTTGTTTCCTCTGTCAGAACCTTCCTTAGAATAGCGATGAAAATCTCATGCAAGATTGCCCCCTGCCCTTGCCTTGATGTATCTCCTTAACCAACAGTTGCAAAAATGTCAGATAAGGAAGCAGGCTAACCTGTTTTCTGGTCTCTGTCAAACCCTTAAAAAAGTTATATGTCCTTTTGTTCAGAGCCACGCACTTTGGATGCTAATCCTATGTGGTCAGTCAACCTAAATAAATTCTCCAATTAAAAATTTATATTTCTCAATTCATCTCTATATTTTGGCACAACAGTAGTATGGAGTTTTAGAAATAGCACCAGATTAGAAATAAGAGCTCTGCCATTTACAAGTTATATTATATTATGCAAGTAAAACTATTTTCACCTATATTTCTTCAGCTAAAAGATGGAGAGAAAAATGTATCTCTTCTGTCAGAGGACTGATGACATGTGTAGATGTTTTAAAATTGAAAATTATTAAATATGCAATAATGATATGCTTTGGATATTGTTAGTATTAATATTTCCAAGTCAATTTTCACAGTTTTCACAGACAATCCTGCCATTCTTTATAGAGAAGGAGCTCCTTATTCGCCACAGTATCTTCTGCCTTGCTCTATCTAGATAATTTATTCCCAACTGCCCTCTGCCCTCCAGTTGGTTCATAAAACTTCATCATTTCAAAGTTTCAAAGAAATAAAGGGAATTCCTCTTTCCTAAAAGTTGAGAGTCACCTGGCAAACAAAATGCTTAGGGAAAAGCATTGGGCAATCATGTACATCAATAAGAGGATAAGGGATTATCAAAAACAAAGAGTCTAGTTTGTTTAGTGGTGAATAATGGCCTTAGAGTCAGAAAAGTTTTCAAGCCATGTCTAACTCATTTTTACTAAATGACATTGGGCATTCACCCAAATTTTCAATGATTTAAGGCACTCCTAGAATATTGATTGAGGAGCAAGTAGAATTCTTCATACAATGCCCAGAATTATGTATACCAGTGAGATAAAAGTGCTGGAAGGAAAGTAAGCATACAATCATTCCCCATAAATTTGAAATTATTGTTTGAGATAGTTTTTCTTCCTTTCTAACTCTCTTCAGTATAGTGCAATTTTTGAGGATATAGCTTGCTTCCATTCTATCTTTGTCTTCAATTAACTAGCCTAGGGATAACACAAAAATGCCTAATAAATGCTTGTTAAATAAAATTTGAATACTTTACAGGATCATAGGCTTTAGAGTTGAAATGATGCTCACAGATTATCTAGTCCAAAACAAAAAGGAGAAACTGAGTCTCAAAGAAATTAATGACACATAAGGTCATGTAAACAGCAAGTAAACAAATAGGATTTGAATCCCCATCATTTGAGCACCTTTTTTCATCATCCCATTTTAAACCCAATGCATATATCTTTTTGTTTGCAAAGCTTTGTTCATGAAGTATGAACTGAATTTAATCTAAATAGTGAAGATTCCCCATCAACATTTCTGCATTGTGCTTTGACCACAGTAGGTGATTGGTAATTCTTTTTTTTTTAATTGAATAATATAAAGAGATAATTTTCCTCTATGGGTCAAATGATAAGAAGAAAGAATTTTCCCTACCATAAAATTATGCCAGGGTTAAGCAATAACTATAAAACTAATTTATAATAACTAGAAGCAAAGTGGATCATAATGAATTACTATTGTTCTACAGGTATGAAAAAACTGATTTATAAAACACATAAAGCCATTTCATGACATTTCTGAGATTTTTATAGATGCTACTATACCTGGGAAAGATTTCTGACTAACGTATACTCTGTGACCAAATGCATATCTGTGCGTCGTGGTGGTGGAAAACAAACACCATAGAATAAAATATTCAAGGAAATATCTAGAAAAAATGTTAAATATTAGAATTTATGTCTCTGAAGAAGGGAGAGTGTCTTGAGGTTTAGAGACTTATACAAATGAAGATAAGTTTATGGATTCCATCCCCAGGAAAGTTATTTTCATAATTAAAATATCCCTATAGCCAGAGACTTTACCTCTAAAATTAGGCAACTAAAATAATACAGTAGGAAGAGCAGTAAATTTTTAATCAGAAGGTCTGAGTTTAAATCTTGTGTAACTTAAAACATTTCCCATAACCTTTCTTGGTTTCATTTCTATAGCATTACAATTCCAGGAATACAGTGACTGATTCTGGACCGACTCTCTAAGGGTCAGGCTTCTGCTGGATAGGAATACTGGAAACAGAATATAGTTACTGAACTGAGTGAATCATTTAGCCTGCATTCCGGGATTGCTGAATCCTCACATTCTTATGACTTGTGTTCTTGGCACAAATCCCTGAATATGGAATGAAAAAGAATAAACAAAAAAGGCTTAAGGCCCTGACAGGTTTCTTGGGGTCATATATATCTTTAAGGACTATCCTAAAACTCTGCTCTCTATACTATACTCTTACTATAGTAAGAGTACTAATATGGTACTCTTACTATAATCTATCAGTTAAGTAGTCACCTCAGTCTTCCAGATACAAATTCAGGAAAAAAAAAAGATGCTGTCAATTCTGGCTATGGTAGCCAATGGATGGTGAGGGAGGGACAGGGATGGAGTAGATGATGTTCTAGTCCATGTGCTAAGCCAATGCTGACTGTGAACGTACATTCCAATACTCAACATTCTGGAAACAGCTTCTAACCTTTTCAAGTAGAGAGTTACTATCTAAAGTGATCTGAATATATGGAAGATTCCCATTATTCCACGTTTGAAAATCCTACTCCTGAACATTTTTCCCATCTTCAAATCTATGATTTTTTTATGTGCAAATTTGAAAAACAAAAGGATGAAGATAGTATGAGTCAATTAGAACAAATTTGGCTTTTCCTTCCTCTGGGGGAAAAAAAAAAGTAACCATAGCTTTATAACCTGTTGCCAATGAATCTGTCAAAAGAAGAAGAAAGAAAGAAAGGGAAAAAAGAAAAGAAAGAAATAATATACTGCAATAAAAGCAAAACAATAATATTGGGTTGTTGTTGTGGTTGTTTTTTTTTTCCTCTCACAAGTCAAAAGAGGTTATCAGAAGATAACCTCAGTTTTATTTCTGACTCTGCCATTCAGTAATGGGTGATATCAAGTAAATGACTTACTATTTCAGTATATATAGTCATTTATAATATAAACATAATGCATGCCAGAGCATCACCAGAGCCCAGCTATCCTGATGCCTACTTTGCTTTTCTTGCTATCACACAATACTTGAAATGATTAGTTTTGTGTCTATGGGGTCAGGTTTGCACTCAGATTGGGTTTACTGAACTTAACAACTGAAGTTGCTGATTTCAGAGTCAGTATTCTATCATGTCATCTACCTTCCTTCCTTTGAAGGGATAGTCAAGAATAATGGGTTTCTTGTGGGGGAATGGTCTGGGGCATCAAGATTGCAGATCTGGAAGAAGCAGTAGAGCCTAGATTCCCCACTAAATCTCCTCCATGAACAAGAGTACACATCAGACCATTGTCTGACAAAAAAAGCCAAGAAAATTTGAGAGTAAATATGCTTTCCAGACCAGGACATCTCAGTCAGGTAAAGAAGTTTAACGAAAATAGGAATGGACTCTATTTAGATTACAGGAATTTAAAAGATAGACTAGGAAGGATACCAAGAAATCCCTACATTAGCTCTAGGTGTAGAAAATAGTGATATCTGGGCAGCACAGTTGCCCACTACCCAGTTAAGGATAAAAGATCCAGGGTAGAGTAGTAGTACAATGAAATGAAACCTATTTATGTACAAGCAAGGGACAGGTTCCAGAAATAACTTAGACTGAATTCAGGAACTTATTGAGTTCAAACCAAGAGGTTTTATTTTTAAAAAGAAAAAAAATTGAAAAGGAAGAGGAAGAACAAGAAAGAAAACAAGAAGAACAAGAAAGAACAAGAAGAAGGAAGAGAAAGAGAAGGAGGAGGAGAAAAGGATAAATAAAAAGGAAAATTTTTGTAGGAAAAAACAATTGACATAGAAAACAGATCAAAGGAAGAGAATTAAGAATTATGGGACTAACTAAAAGACTAAAAGTGAGACAGAGAGAGACAGAGGCAGGGGGAGAATCTAGATATCATCTTTCAAGACAAAAAGTAACTGTGTAAATATGTTAGAATGTATGGGAAAATAAGAAATGGAAAAGAAAAACACCTATTCAAAAAGTAACCTCAAAATGAAAACTTATAGGAATATTATAACCAGAATCTTGAGTTTCCAAGGAAAATAAAACTATTTCAAGTAGCCAGAGTGCAGATTGAAAAAATATATATATTTTGTTTTCTTTTTCCTGTCCTTTCCTCTCTTTCCTTCTCTTTCTGTCTCCCTCCCTCTTCCTCTCTTTCTTTTTCTGCCTCCTTCCCTTGCTTCCTCTCTGTCTGTCTCTGTCTCTTCTTGCCTTTTATACATGGCCCTTGCAAAAATCTCTCTCTCTCTCTCTCTCTCTCTCTCTCTCTCTCTCTCTCTCCCTCTCTCTCTCTCACACACACACACACACACACACACACACACACACACGAGGTTTTGTGCTTCCTGCTTTCTTAATGGGTCAAACAAATTGAACTTATGAGGAAGTTTTTTGTTCAATTTAATTCAAAATTATTAAAAAGTTATTTAAAATAAAACTTCATTATTAAAAATTTTATAGTATCTGTATTTACTTACCCTCTCCTCCTTTTCTACCTCGTCAAGTGCTATCATTGTTAATAAAATTCTAAAGGTGTTAGGGTTTTAATATATTCTATACTAATATCCCTCCATCCTTACAAAGAAACTGGGGAGAAACTTTAGCATATTTCTTCTCTGGGGATAACCTAAGTTAATATTTTGTAGGAGTTAGTTTGGATTTTTTTTAAATTATGACTTTTTATTGACAAAACATATGCCTGGGTATGATATCCTTTGCACTCACTTCTGTTCCAACTTTCCCTCTCCCTCCCTCCACCCCCTCCCCCAGATGGCAAGCAATCCTATACATGTTAAATATGTCACAGTATATTGGATTGTTTTTAAAAAAATATTTAGTTAGGCATTCCTCTGACTACTGAGGACACAAAGAAACAAAAAAAAAACAGCCATCAGTTTCTAAGGAGATTACACACTAGTGGAAGTAAACAACAAATAGACACATAAATAATAAAGTATACAAATTGGGGGGGGGGAATGGAAGGGATAAAATCATAATTGTAATAGAAGAAGTACTAACAAGTGGGTAATACAACAAAATGTAATTTTGCACTCAAACTGATCCCAAGTATTAGAAATTGGGGAGAAATGCATGAACATCTAAGGAGGATGGACTTAGAACTTGGAAGCAGGAGATGAAATGTCTTTTGTAGGCAGTTGCAACAAGGCCAGTTTGGCTGAAACAACATATCTAATTATCTCACTGGAATTATTTAGACACATTATTTGGTTGGAAATAACTGGCACTTCCTCCATAATTCTTTTGAGGGTAACCCAAGCATTTCCATAGTTTTATTAAAGACAATTTCAGAAATGCTTTTCAGTGTCACTGGATGCCATATTAACCTAAGTAAATCTTATGGAAATTTGTGTTTAATGCTGAAACCTATTCCATTCACTACCCTGTTGCAATTAAAGTGTGACATTGACATGTTCCTAATGGCCCCTGCATAGTGTACTATTCCAGAAGCATGCAATCTCATGCACTGATATCTCTCCAAACCAGGAATCCATGCTCACCTCTAATTTACATTATACATTCATTTTCAGCTTAGTCACGTGGTTAATGAGCCATCTGGAGAGTGGCCAGATTTCTGCACTCCATCATACCCTTCTTATTACCCCCATTCGACTCTATTTAACTCTCCAAACCATTGCCAAGCATTTGCACATTGTATAAATTGTACTTGTCCATTTGTTCCAGGAAACAATTGTGTTTGCTGTCATGCGGAAATTATTTTCATTGTTCAGTATAATTAAATATTAAGAGTGCAACAGCAAGTGTTTCCCTTTCCTGACAAACAAAACTCTAAAACTGGGTTCATATTCAATTTTTATCACAGCCCAAAACAAGCATCACCATGTCTCCAAACCTGACACACATAATAAACAGATATTTACATATCTTTGAAAAATAAAAATACTACATTAAAAAATAAATTGCTATACCTTAATGTTGTAATCAGATTAGAACCAAGCTACAATTCTCTAATACAAGTGTAGAGAGATAAAAACAACTTTATAATGAAGCAATAAAGAGGTTACTATTTTCCCAATGAGGATAACCTCTTTGTCCCCAATCTAATAAGTTAAAAGAATTTTGCCCATATTTAGCCCTTCAATTTCCAGTCAGGCTATTAAAATCAAGCTGTGTTTTTCTGAATTTCACATTATTGCCTGCAATAAAGGTTCAGCAATCACAATTTAATTGACAATTTTTCTGCTTATACACGAAGCAGAATGAAATCCTTATAAGTTCTTCTGTTCAGATTTTGTCTCTGAAGTTAGCTAACATACAAACAGGTTGGGTTATTTGTACTTGGTAAAAAATACTGGGAAGACTAGTTAAAGGAAAAAAAAAATTTTTTCCATTTCTGCAAGTTAGTATCCTTAAATGGAAACCCATTAAGCCTATAAAATAAATCTCATTAAGAGACCTTACTTTGAGAACCAATGAGCTAATGAACTAGATGATATCTAACTCTAAAATTTCCAACTCTAAAATTTTATGATTCTGTACAATGTTGTAAAGTTCTGTATTAAACCCATATTTTTTCTCATTTTTGTTTCCTTTTCTTCACTTCTTTTTCTGCCATGACAGTTCAGACCTTCATCATTTTCATCACTCATTCTTGTAAGATATATATTTCCAATTTTTCTCTCTGTTCCCCCATCCCTCACCAATACAGCAAGCAATTTGATATGTTATACATGTACACTCATATTAATATATTTCCACATTAATTATGTCAAGAAAAAAAGAATCAGAACAAAATGAAAAAAAAAGAAAAAAAACATAAAGTGCAAATAGTATGTTTCTACCTACATTTAGATTCAGTAGTTTCTGGATGTGGATCACATTTTGAGCCTTTTGTTATTGTCTTAGATTATTGCAGTGATGAGAGAGCTAAATCTATAATAGTTGATCACTGTGTAATATTACTGTTACTGTGTAATGTTGCTGTTACTGTGTAACAGTTTTGCTCACTTCACTCAATATCAGTAGATGGAAGTCTTTCCACATTTTTCAAAAATCTACTTATTCATTATTTCTTATAGAACAATACTATTCCATAAAATACATATATCACATTTTGTTCAACCATTGCCCAATGGGTGGTTATCCTTTCAATTTCTAATTCTTTGCCTTGGGGGAAATTTTTTTTTTTGTACATGTGGCTCCTTTTCCATTGTTGTCATCTCTTTGGGATACAGACCTAGTAGGGATATTACTGTGTTAAATATTACATGCACTTTCATATCACTTGGGGCATAGTATCAAATTGCTCTTCAGAATGGTTGGATTAGTTCACAACTCTGCCTATAATACATTAGTGTTCTAATTTTCCCACATCTTCTCCAACATTTATCATTTCCATCTTCTGTTATATCAATCAATTTAATAGATGTGAGTTGGTAACTTAAAGTTCCTTTAATTTACATTTCTCTGATCAATTATGATTTTGATCATTTTTCTCAATTATGTACAACTTAATGTATATAATTATGTACAATTTTAATTTTTTTTTACTGAAATTTGCCTATTTATATCCTTTGGCCATTTATCAATTGGGAAATAACTTGTATTCTTGTAAATTTGACTCAGTTCTCTATATGTTTTAGAAATGAGAGCTTTATCAGAAACACTGACATGGAGGCAGCTAGATATCTCAGTGAATAGAGCACTGACCCTGGAGACAGAAGGACCTGAGTTTAAAAGTGACCTCAGACAATTAACACTTACCAGCTGTGTAAGCAAATCATTTAACCCCAATTACCTCTCAAAAAACAACAAAAACTATCAGAAACATTATCTCAAAAATGTTTACAAACTTTCTCTTTCCTCCTAATCTTGTTTTTGTTTATTTTGTTTGGGGAAAACTTTTTTAAAAATTATTATAAATAAAACGATGGATTTAGCCTTTCAAAATATAGTGTATCTCTTGTTTGGTCATAATTTTGTCTTTCTACATGGATTTGAGAGGCAAACCATTCCTTGCTCCCCTGATTTGCGTATACTAACACTTTTTATGTCTGCATCATATACCCATTTTGACTTTATCTAGTTATACAGTGTGAAATGTTGATCTAGGCCTAGTTTCTGCCATATTATTTTCCAGTTTTCCTACCAGTGTTTGTCAAATAGTGAATTCTTACCCTAGAAATTAGAGAATTTTGATTTATTAAAGGTAGATTATCATAGTCATTTACTATTTTGTCTTGTGTATCTAAACTATTCCATTGATCCACCATTCTATTTATTAATCTGTACCAAATAGTTTTGATGATTTCTGCTTTATAATTTAGTTTTAAAACTTGTATGGGTAGGACACTTCTCTTTGCATTTTTAAAATTGATCTCCCTTACTATTCTTGATCTTTTGTTCTTCCAGATGAATGCTGTAAATAATGTCATAAAATATTATATTATAAAAATAACTACATCTATATAATTTTCAGTACTTTGATTATGTGGTACTGAATAAATTTATTTAGGTAGTATTGTCATTTTTATTATATTAGCTCTGCCCACCCATGAGCAATTGATATTTTCCATTGTTTAGATCTGACTTTATTTGTATTAAAATGTATGTAATTGTGTTTATATAGTTCCTGGGTTTGTATTGACAAGTAACTCTCAAATATTTTATATTGTCTACAATTATTTTAAATGAAATTTCTTTGTCTCTTGCTGCTGAATTTTGTGGGTTACAGAAATGCTGATGATTTATGAGTGTTTGTCTTAGATCCTGCAACTTTGCTAAAGTTGTTAATTGTTTCAGGTAGTTTTTTAGTTCTCTAGGATTCTTTAATAATTTCATTATATCATCTACAAAAAGTGATAGTTTCATTTCCTCATTCTGTTTTCTAATTCCTTAAATTTCCTTTTTCTTCTTTTATTGCTAAAGTTAGCATATTTAGTATAATATTGAATAATAATGGTGATAATGGGTTCCCTCATTTCATCCCCAATGTTATTGGGAATGTATCAGAAGTATCCCTATTAAATATAATGCTTGTTGCTGGTCTTAGATACTTAACACCACTTTTTAAGGAAAACTACATGTATCCCTATGCTCTCTAGTGTTTTTACTAAGAATATGGGTATATTTTTTCAAAACCTTTCCCTATAGACACTTAACACTTCCTAGCTGTGTGACCCTGGGCAAGTCACTTAATTACAAGTTGCCTCAGCAAAAAAAAAAAAAAAAAAAAAGTTATATTGTGCTGATTTTTTTCATATTTAACTAGCATTTATTTAACTTGCATTTCTGCTATAAATCCCATCTGATTATAGTATATTACCCTTGTGATAATACATTTTTTGCATCAATATTCATTAGGAAAATGTGTCTATAGTTTTCTTTCTTTGTTAATTTCTTCCTGCCTTATGTATTAAGTGCCACATTTTTGTCATCAAAGGAATTTGGTAGGACTCCTTCTTCACTTATTTTTTCTTCCAAATTGTTTATATAGTATTGGAATTATTTTTTCTTTAAATGTTGGTAGAATTCATTTTTAAAACTATTTGGCCCTGGAGTTTTTTTTTTTTTCTTATGGAGTTCACTGTGTCTCATTCAATTTCTTTTTCTAAAATATGCTTGTTTCAGTATTTTATTTCCTCTTCTATTATTCTCAATAATTTATATTCTGGTAGATATTCATCCATTTTACCTACATTGTCAGGTTTATTGGCATGCAGTTGGACAAAATAATTCCTAATTACTGCTTCAAGTTCTTTATTGGGTGGTGAATTTACCCTTTTCATTCTTGATAATAGTGATTTGGATTTTTTCTTACTTTTTAAAAATCAAATTAACCAATGATTATCAATTTTATTGTTTTCCCCCCTATAAAACCAGCTCTTGGTTTTAATTATTAGTTCAATAGTTTTCTTTTAATTTTATTAATCTCTTCCTTAATTTTCAAAATTTCTAATTTTGTATTTATTTGGAGGTTTTTAATTTGTTCCCTTTTTTAGCTTTTTTAGTTGTATGCCCAATTCATTGATATTTTCTTTCTCTATTTTATTCATAAGAGCATTTAGAGATATAAAATGTCCCCTTTTAACTGCTTTGGTTAGATCCCATAAATTTTGGCATGTTGTCTCATTATTATTGTTTTCTTTGATGAAATTATTGACTGTTCCTATGACTTATTGTTTGACCCACTAATTCTTTAAAATTGGTTATTTACTTTTAAATATTTTATCTTTTATTGCATAACTATTGCATATAATTTTTATTGTATCATGATCTTAAAGGATAAGATTAATATTTCTGACTTTCTTCATTTGATAGTGAATTGTTTTATACTTTAGTACATGGTCAATTTTTATTCAGGTGCCATGAATCACTGAAAAAAAGGAATATTCTCTTTTATTTCCATTCCCAACATATCTAATTTTTCTAAAGTTTTTAATTGAATCAAGTATTTGTTATTTGATTATCTAAGTATACCATTATATCATCTTCACAAAGTGATAATTGTATCTTCTTATTAGCTCTTTTTATTCCTTCATTTTTTTTCATCTTTTGTTACTAAAACTAAAATTTTTAGTATAATATTAAATCATATTGACTTCATTCTTGTTTACTTTGTGATTATGCCTCTCTATTTTTAAGGAGAGGAGGTTGAGGTCTCCCATTAGTATAATTTTTCTATTTCTTCCTGTAATTTACTTAGCATCTTTAAGTATTTGTATGCCATATCACTTGGTATCTTTAAGCAAGATGTAGTTTCCTTCCTTATTAAATTAAATCTATTTTTGCTCTTGCTTTGTTTGAGATCAGGATTGTTAGTCCTCATTGTTTTTCAAACTTTTTCTCTTGGCATTTAAGACCCTAAAAAATTTTGTTGTAATCACAATTCTAGCTTTATTTAGGTGGTAGATGGTAGAATTGTGATGCCCTCTCAATATTTTTTCCAAGTAATTTAAAATAATGCTTCAGATTAAATTGTAGAGCATCAGAGCCAAGAATATTTCAGTTTAAGATATAGTTCCAGCCCAAAATAACTCGTTACAATGAGAGATCCGTGACATTAGGATAGGATCTGACCCAAGGTACACATGATGATTACACTAGCTTTGGAAGCACTGAAACCAGGGAAGACTCGGAATTCAAATGGGCAACTGATCAGAAAAGCCTACGTGGTACATTTCTGCTATTGAGCACAAATCAGGGTATTGCTTGAAAACTCAACCGCTTATAGCCTCTTCCTGATCACAATTCCAGCACAGAAAGGCACATTTTCTTTCCTAAGGGAGCAAGATCCCTGAACAGTATTAAGACAACTCTAAGATACCACTACACACCTGTCAGATTGGCTAAGATGACAGGAAAAAATAATGATGATTGTTGGAGGGGATGCGGGAAAACTGGGACATTGATGCATTGTTGGTGGAGTTGTGAACGAATCCAACCATTTTGGAGAGTAGTTTGGAACTATGCTCAAAAAGTTATCAAACTGTGCATACCCTTTGATCCAGCAGTGTTACTACTGGGATTATATCCCAAAGAGATTATAAAGAAGGGAAAGGGACCTGTATGTGCACGAATGTTTGTGGCAGCCCTTTTTGTAGTGGCTAGAAACTGGAAACTGAATGGATGTCCATCAGTTGGAGAATGGCTGAATAAATTGTGGTATATGAATATTATGGAATATTATTGTTTTGTAAGAAATGACTAACAGGATGATTTCAGAAAGGCCTGGAGAGACTTACACGACCTGATGCTGAGTGAAATGAGCAGGACCAGGAGATCGTTATATACTTCAACAACAATACTATATGATGACCCATTCTGATGGACCTGGCCATCCTCAGCAACAAGATCAACCAAATCATTTCCAATGGAGCAGTAATGAACTGAACCAGCTATGCCCAGAGAAAGAACTCTGGGAGATGACTAAAACCATTACATTGAATTCCCAATCCCTATATTTATGCCTACCTGCATTTTTGATTTCCTTCACAAGCTAATTGTACAATATTTCAGAGTCTGATTCTTTTTGTACAGCAAAATAATGTTTTGGTCATGTATACTTATTGTGTATCTAATTTATATTTTAATGTACTTAATATCTACTGATCATCCTGCCATCTGGGGGAGGGGGTGGGGAGTAAGAGGTGAAAAATTGGAAAAAGAGGTTTGGCAATTGTTAATGCTGTAAAGTTACCCATGCATATATCCTGTAAATAAAAGGCTATTAAATTAAAAAAAAAAAAAAAAAGATCCCTGAACAGTCCCCAACTATTGTAAGGGAGCAATGATCACATCCCTCCCTTGAACACATCACATTGGGAACACCCCAAACTTTCAACCCCCTAGAATTAACTCAGAAAACAGCAGTGAAAAAAGTCAGAAGCTAGGCAAAGTGACCCTTTCACACAATGTATATCCAGTTACAACCCAACTTTAACATGAAGTTCAAAGTCAAGAATAGGTTGGAAAAAAATGAGAGCAACCCTATAGAACTAAACAAAACAGAAGCAAAAGAAATGATGGGAAAGAATGAGACACAAACTCAGAAAACAATGATGTCAAAATTTCTACAAGAAAAATATCCAAGAAAAAAAAAAAAAAGAAGAATTGACATACCTAACAAATCTTCTTGGAAGAGCAAATATATATATATATATAAAATCAAATAAAGGTAGTTGATTAAAATGGGAAAAAAGTAACAAAATAAAATTCTGAAAAGGCAATTGACAGATTGGTAAAGGAGGCACAAAAAATAATGAAGAGAATAAAACTTTTAAACACAAAATTAACCAAATTTGGGGGGGGGGGGAATGGATTCAAAAGCTTACTAAAAAAAAGTAAATCTTAAAAAAATTGAATTAAATAAATAGGAGCTAAGGACTCAATGAGAATAGAACTAATAAAACAAAGGCAAAAGTATGAAAAAAGAAATTGTGAAATATTTCATCAGAAAAAAACAACAGACCTAGATTATAAATTAGAATAGTTTACTGGGAAAAATTTGAACATCCTGAAGACAAGGTTTTAAAATAAAATATATTTCACATTTTATGAATTTTAATAGACAATGATTCTAATATTTTGGAAATTGTGGTTAAATAAAAATTTAAAGAATCCATTGATCACTACCTTAAAGAAATAAAAACAAAAAAAAATGCCTAGAAAAATGAAGGCCAAATTCTAGAGTTATCAGATCAAAGAGAACAGTTTTCAATAGTAAAATAAGCAAACAAATAAAATTATTCAGAGATCATATTACCACATTTAAGTAGCAGAGACCTTGGAATATTATATTCTAGAAATAAAAAGGAACTAGAATTACAACCAAGAATAATTTATTATTCAACAAACTTGAATGTAATCCACCTGAAAAAATGTATATTTAATAAAACAGAAGATCTTCAGGAGTTCCTGATAAAACATAAGACCAGAGCTGAAGAGAAAATTTTGATTTCAAATACAAGAATCAAAAGAAGCATCAAAAACAAACAAAAAAACATGAAAAGGGATCTAGGTAACTTGGATTCATTCTGATAGGTCCCCCTAAAAAGAGACAATTGCAGTTTGTAATTATGAATCCTTTCTGGTCAATCCAATAGGTCCCATAAGATGATTGCTGAGTTCTATTTTCAAATTTTGGACGACTCATGTATAAGTACTTGGAAAATTGGAGCAACTTAACTACATATGACCCCAAGCACTGATGACCAGTGAGGTATCCTTTTTAAGTTTATTCTTGAGTATACTGGACCAAAGATTAAGGGTCCCACCTATAATTAAACTTCCCTATAGTTCTCCACTCTTCTACCAAGAGAGTCATTCTAAAAAGGATCAATTAGTCTGACTCAAAGTAATAAATCTTCAATGATAGAAAATTTTTGCATGCTAAGTTAATTTAATAATTTCTACCATTATTATTTATTGTGCAAAATTGTGTCTGTCTGAATATTAGGAAAGTTAAGTATGATAGATCTTTGGAGAAAACTGAAGGAGTCAAAAAAAAGTTTACTTTTTTCTTAGTGGTAATTGGAACATATACAAAAATTGACCATGTATTAGGACATAAAAACCTCAAAATCAAATGCAGAAAGGCAGAAATAGTAAATGCATTTTTTTCAGATCATGATAAAATAAAAATCACATGCAATATAAGGCCAGGAGAAAATAGGCCAAAAATTAATTGTAAATTAAATATAATCCTAAAGAATGAACGGGTGAAATAACAAATCATAGACACAATCAACAACTTCATTCAAGAGAATGACAATAAGGAGACACATACCAACATCTGTGGGATGCAGCCAGAGCATTTATAAGGGGAAATTGTATATCTCTAGATGATTACTTGTATAAAATAAAGAAAGAGAAGATAAATGAATTGGGCTTACAACTAAAGAAGCTAAAAAAAAAAAAAGAACAAATTAAAAACCCTCAAATAAATACCAAATTTGAAATTCTGAAAATAAGAGGGGAGATTAATAAAATAGAAAATAAGAAAAACATTGAATTAATAAATAAAACTAAGAGCTGGTTTCATGAAAAATAAAAAAGATAAACCTTTAGTCAATTTGATTAGAAAAAGGAAAGAAGAAAATCAAATTGTTAGTCTCAAAAATGAAAAGGGAGAACTCTCTACCAATGAAAAGGTAATTAGAGCAATAATTAGAAGTTATTTTGCCCAACTATAAGCCAATAAATTTGATAATCTAAATGAAATGGAGGAATATCTACAAAAATATAGATTACCTAGGTTAACAGAAGAGGAAATAAATTATTTAAATAGTGCCATTTTAGAAAAAAGAAAAAGAACAAACCATTAATCAACTTTCTAAGAAAAAAATCTCCAGGGCCAGATTAATTTACATGTGAATTCTACCAAATATTCATAGAAGAGTTAATTCCAATACTATATAAACTATTTGAAAAAATAGGGAAAGAAGGACTCCTACCAAATTCCTTTGAAGAGATGGATATGGTGTCAATAGCTAAGCCACATACTGTGAAAACAGAGGAAGAAAATTATAGATTAATTTTCCTAATGAATATTGATTCAAAAATCTTAAATAAAATATTAGCAATGAGATTACAGATAGTCATCCCCAGGATAATATAACATGAACAATTAGGATTTATATTCAATATTAGGAAAAACACTAGAAAGTATAGGAATAAATAGACTTATCCTTAAAATCATCAGTAGCATTTATTTAAAACCATCACCAAGAATCATATGTAATGTGGATAAACTAGAACCATCCGCAAAAAGATCAGGAGTGAAACAAGGTTGCCCATATCACCATTACTATTCAATATTGTATTAGAAATGTTAGCTTTGGCAATAAGAAAAGAAAAAAGAAATTAGAGTAGATAATGAGGAAACCAAACTATCACTCTTTACACAATGTTATGATAGTATACTTAGAGAACTCTAGAAAATAAACTAAAAAACTATTAGAAAGAATTTGCAACTTTATCAAAGTTGCATAATACAAAATAAATCCACATTAATCATTAACATTTTTATATATTACCAACAAAGTCCAGCAGCAAGAGATACAAAAGAAATTCCATTTAAAATAGCTGTCAATAGTATAAAATATTTGGGAATCTATCAGCCAAAGGTAAATCAGGAACTATATGAACTCAACTACAAAATCATTTTCCAAAAAAAAAAAAAAATTAGTTCTAATTAATTGGAAAAATATCAAGTGCTCAAGGGTAGGTAGAGTGAATATAATAAAAATGATAATAATACCTAAATTAATCTACTTATTCAGTGTCATACCAGTCAAACTCCCAAGAAATTATTTTACAGACCTAGAAAAAATAATAACAAAGTCCATCTGGAAAAACAAAAGGTCAAGAATTTCAAGGGAATTAATGGAAAAAAAAAATACCAATGAAGGTGGCCTAAGTGTGCCAGATCTAAAACTATGTAACACAGCAGCCATCAAAACCATTTAGTACTGGCTAAGAAATAGAGTACTTGATCAGTGGAATAGGTTAGGATCACAGGACAAAATAATCAATAAATATAGCAATCTAGTGTTTGACAAAACAAAAGACCCCAGCTTTTGGGATAAGAACTCACTATTTGACCAAAACTTCTAGGAAAATTGGAAACTAGTATGGAAGAGATGGGGCATTGGCCCACACCTAAAATCACATACTAAGATAAAGTCAAAATGGGCTCATGATTTAGACATGAAGAGTGATTTTATAAGCAAATTAGAATAAAATGGTGTCTGTCTTTGTGGACCATTATTTGTGTTAAAATGTGCTATGTAATGTGAATATATGTGTATGTGTGTTTATATTTGTGTACAAAGTACAAAGCAAGCTATTTTTTTTTTTTTGTCTCCCTTTCCCTTGCTGCCTAAATCTACAGCTAGGAGGAAACTTTGGGAGTCTGCAGCCAGTTGGTCTCTTTCCCTCCCTAATCCAATTAATTTAATTTGAATAAATCTCTTATTTTGCACTAAGATTTGTAATTCTCTCTGCCACTCAAAGCAGAATTTTCAGCAAGGTAATTTAATCTGAGACACAATTAAAGGATGACTATAACTTGATATTTTTCTTTAATCTGCATTTAAGAAATTTGTATAATTTTAAATCTGAGAAAATATCTGGTCTCTCAGACTTTATTACCATTTAAAAATGAGTTTATTTATACTACTATTCTTGTTTTGAAATGCTAATTGTAGATAGACCTTAAATAAATTAAATTATACAATTTAGGACTATAGATCCCATTATAATTT
Organism: Sarcophilus harrisii; assembly: GCF_902635505.1. NCBI lineage: Eukaryota > Metazoa > Chordata > Mammalia > Dasyuromorphia > Dasyuridae > Sarcophilus > Sarcophilus harrisii. The sequence continues at coordinate 371,040,417 of NC_045426.1, read as the reverse complement.
AATTTACTCTAGTTTTATTTTAAGTGAAATATGTCTTCTAATAATAAGCTTTTGAAAAATCAGGATTTTTGTGATCACTAAGATCACTAAGAAAAAAGTTTTAAAGTTTCATTAATCTGGAAAGTTGCTAATTGCATGTGCTTGGAAAAAAGTTACTTCAGTTTATCAGGCTGTAATGTGGATATTTGATAATTTTAGATCAAATATTTTTAGATTTTTAGATTAAATTGTTACAGATTCAATTGTCAAAAGAATGATGTAAGTACTTGAAACTGCTTATTTAGAAATGCAATAGACATTTTTTTTACTGTGAATTTAGAATGGCAATTATATTTTTAAGATGTCCTCATCTATGAAAATAAGAAGCCTAGGATCTTGCCAATCCTATTAAATATTTAAGTAGGTTGGTTTAGGTTTCAGTCAAGAATTAAAAGTGAAGATAGGAAGATTCCCAATAAAAAGTACATTACTCTGAGAGTGTGAAACCTTAATAGCTTAGCCTATTACAAAAGAAATCCTCTGGTGGTTATGCTCACCCATTTTAGCATGAGGCCTTACTCATATCACAGATTAAGTTTGACCTTGCCTTTTAAAGCCTGTATTTCATAATTCTATCTGGCCACAATTACAAATTTGCATCAATTCTGTTTTTGATATGGTATAAGCTTTCCTAATTCTTATAACTAAGAACTACAAAATTCAGATGTAGAACTATAGGGAAATTTACAAATCAACTTACAATTGAGTAAATTTCATCTACATTTATTTTATTCATCTACATTTATTAAAGCCAAATCTTAAACTGAGTAGCAAAACTTCTAAGTTTAAAGAACCTAAACGGACATTTAGATTATGTCTCTCATTTTAATATTGGTGAGAAGGGTACCCCAGGCATTTTGCCCTCATCTCATTCCTTGAATTATCCCTTTATTGCTGAAAGACTTTAGATAAAAGTCTGATAAAACTCCAAAATATGATTGTTGAGGAAATGAGATTACTGCTTTTTAATAACTTGGCTTTTTTATAACAATTTAATGTCTAGGTCCAAGAAAGACTAAAGAGAATGACTTCTGGGTAGGATCAAAATCTGGGAATCAGAACTTTTCTTGCCAAGATTATCAGACATATTAGAAGCATATTGGATTTAGAGCCTAAACAGGCAGAATGAAGAAGTAATCTGAAAATCAGGAAAATCAAGTACTGGTACTTCCTTGGTATAATAAATGTGTGACTCTGGGCAAAATCTCCATATAAATGGCAAGATCTTCTTCTTCTTCTTCTTTTTAAATTTAAAACCTGGAGGTTAGTTTCTTAACCTAAACTCAAACCAATTACATGCTATAGAAAAAAAAAAAAACTAATAATGGTGTGCTAACTAAAAATAAGATTTACTGATGTCTTTTTTTTTTAAACTTCATGGGTAATTTCAAGTTTTCATCCTCTTAGCATTCAAATATTATGATGACTTTATGTATTTATTTTATACTATTTTCATTGATATGTGCTTGAGAAAAGTTTGTTTCATAATAGGACATTCAACTAGAACTTGTTTCATTTCTATCTGATATTTTTGTTAAAGCATGTTTGTGTTGTTTTAACCTTTTTCCTTGCATTAATATTATTTTGTTTCATTGCTAATTTCACAAACTTCCAAAGCATTCATGTATTTTTTTTTAAATATCTTCCTAGCTATGTTACAATTATGGTGCCTTTAGGCAAACTACATTTTCATACCAAGAGTGACATAGCAGAGTCAATCTTAATGATGTACTTTTTATCTTTATTTTTAAAAAACATTTTCATCTGAAAGATGTGACTATTGATTAATTGTAATAAAAATATTAAAAAGATGCTACTAAAAACATAGCACATCTTTAAATCAAAATGACTAATAAGACTAACTTTCATCACTGCTTCATGTACCAATAACAAATGACTTCAAAGATCTATGGTCTTCAAGACTATGGTCTTGTTGTTTCAAGGTGCATTTCCATGAAGGGACTGAGTTGTTATAATTTCAGATTTCACTTTTAGTTACTTTTAGAGATAAAAATACTTTTGAAAAAGAAATAGTTTTCTACCAGATTGTAGTACACCTAAACTGACAAAAACAAAAAGGAAAATATGTCGAATTGATTTTGCAATATTGATTTACTTCTAATAATGATAATGGTATGGGGAAAAATCTCTTCTGTCTAATTTGTTATGATGTTTTGTCTGCAGAGGGAATGAAACCAAAATAAATGACATCTTAATACCAACCATATAGCATACCTAAAGAATGTTTTGAAGGACTTTTAAAATTTTCAAATAAAGAAAAACTATAGTTTGAGAAATTTGTACTGTCAATGGAAAGTATTTATTTGGATGTTATGAAACTTTTTAATTAATTGCTAATAAACTAAAAAAAATGTGAGAGGAGAAGATCTCATATTCCTTGATGCTATTAAATGTCAGAAATGGTTTATAGGGAAAGGTGTAAGTATGAAATTTATAAAATTCCTTTATCACATAGTACTGTCTCCAAAAAAATTTCTGAAATGTAGTAATGTTCAGTTGCAGCATCTTATTACAAGGCTTAACAGCAGCTGAAATTTGCAATCCATATAGATGAAAAAAAATGACATTTCTAATGTGTCACATGACACAGCTATTACTTTATGTAAAATACGTTTGTGGTGAAAGCTTACATGAGCCACTAATTCTTTTGTTTACATTTGGAAAGGAACAGAAAAGGTGATATGTCTTAAAGCTGAAAAAATTATCACAAATGAAGGTTTACAATAGAAAATTGCATTAAAATCTGTACAGATGGTGCTGAAGTAATGATGGGAAAAATGTTGAATTTGTAGCAAAAACTAAAGCTGATGGCAATGAACATATCACTTACTCATTGCTGATTCTTCAGAAGGCACTTGTAGCTTATACACGGGCTCCATGCTTAGGTGTCCCAGCATTTGTTATGTTGCATCATGAGCTACAACTCACCTGCTATATTAAAGACCTCTTTTTTTTTTTGCATTGACTTTTCATTAAAATTCAGGTTGATACTCAAAAATAAAAGCAATTCCCAGCTTGAAAAATGATCAAAGAATATGAACAGTTTTCAGAAGAAGAACAGGTAGATAATGTCTCACTCTTTACCTTAATCTCCTCCCCTTTTGTTTTTGTTGTTGTTGTGTAATGGAGAGCATGTTTTATTGTTCATCCTCTGGAACTAAATTTTCATCATATATATCATAATTCTAAAAGCTTCTCAAATTGTTTTTTAACAGTATTGTTACTATATAAATTGTTCTCCATTTTCTGTTCCTTTCATGCTTCATCAGTTTATATATCTTCAAAGTTGTTTTTCAATATTGATGCTATGATACAAATTATTCTTCTTTTTACTTCACTCTGTATTAATGCACATTTTCCCTCTTTTTGAAACCATCTATTTCTTATGCCATATTAACATTTCATCAATTTCATGTTATAACTTATTCTGTCATTTCTCATTGGATAGAATTTTCATTAATATCTAGGTCTTGCCAACAAACAAACAAAAAAAAGCTGTTCTAAGTATTTTTGTACATAAGGACTTTCCCCTGCATTCTTTGATCTCTTTGAATATGGACATAACAGTGGCACAGCTGGTACCTATTATTTAGCAAACTTTGTGTATAATTTCAAATTGCTCTCTAAAATTGATATTTCCATTTATCTGTCCATCATCAGTGAATCAATGTATTCTTCCCATAGCCCCTCCAACATTTATAATTCTTCATTTTTTATTATCTTTGTTACTCTGTTGGGTATGAGTTGGAGTATATATGTCTGGGGGTGGACTTCCTCTGGCTATATTTCTTCCTTCAGTTCTCCTTTCTGGCCTGGAGCCCCAAACCAAAAGCTCTATTTTCCTGTAAGTGCTCACAGCCTACAATGTCTTTATCCCATTGCTTCTGCACTCTTGGGGTGGTTCCTTATTGTTCAGGGCAGCATCTCAACTAAATTCCCTCAGTCTTCCCAGACTCCCACAAAGTTGTAAAGGTGATTATTTCTTTGATTGGAGATGAGGTTACCTCTGAACCCAGCTAGCTGTAGTGCTCCCCACTTGCTGTTTCAGCTGATTTGACTTGGAGATGTTTACATTTCGCAGGGGTTAATCCCCAGCCTTGGGGATCCTAGGGTCTTTCTTCAGGGCTTCTCAGGAAGTCCTAGCAAGAATGGTATTCATCTACAACTTTTTATTTGTTTTTTACTGGTCTATATTCACCTTGAGGAACAATATATTTTGTTTGTGAGGAAAATCTGGAGCATTGGGGAATTTTCACACCTACTCTGCCATGTTCCCACAATCCTTCCCCCCACATTTCTTTAATTAGTAGTGTATTAGTTTTCCCCTTCCTCCCATAGGGAGAATTTCCTCTTCATGATTTGGCAATGGGGGAATGGCCCTTTATTCTTGTAACTTATAACTTCTTTGTATAGCTTGGAAGTGATGTTTGTCAGAGATATGCTCTATGGTTTTATCCCCAGTTAATTTTTCCATTTTAATACTGTTTTTAGTGACTTAATTTAATTTTTTTTTTATTTTTTGCAACTATAATTATCTATTTTATCTTCTCTGCTTCTTTTCATTCATTATTGTCATGAAATTCTTTTTCTATATTTAGATCTAATGGTTAAATTTTGTCATATTTCTCTTATTTGTTTGTGATATTTCTATACTTTTATATCTAGTTCACAGGACCATTTGTAACTTATTGTTGTAGGAGATATGAGCTAATGGTCTAACTATTTTTTCATGCTGCTATATAATTTTCCTAAGTTTTTATTAGTGAGTCTTTTTAGTGTAGAAGATACATTTGTTTCTTTATGAAGTCATTTTTTCCCCAAAGCACTTTCAAATTATTGCAATTACTTCTTTGAAGGGCAGTTTGACATTTGCCATTGCTAATACCATTTCATTCCCATTTCTTTTTACTATCTTCTTAGTTGTTTAATTTTCTCATGTGAATTGTGTTATTGTTTTTTTCTCCTTTTACAAAGACAAATTTTGGGTATAGAGGAAAAGACACAGAAATAAATGAAAAGACAACTTAGATATTTCAGTGGTCACTTTTCCAGATCATGGAAAAAATTTAGCTTTTCCTTTAACCCATTAAAATTTAGGTGCCAATCATCTCACAAACAGCCCATGCTGACCAAACATAGGATATCCTATAAGTTCTGAGCAAATTGTTAGTGCACAGGAAAAGACTTTCAAACAAATTCCTATTTTCTGTACTCTTATGCTGCTGATAGGATTCATCAAATTGATCAGTGGTTAACTCAATCAACTCCAATAACATCTGCTGAGTCAAGCCTCACTTTATTTGAATTAAGAATGGTTCTGTTGAATTAGATTAATTTGATATCAGAGGGTTATAAGATTTTTTTTCTTTTAATCTTTGGCAAAAGTTTTCATGAAAGGCAAGAATTTATTTTCATAACTTTCTAAATAAATATAACAAACATAATTAATTACATCATTTCTTGATGATTGAAGTTTATGAGATATCAGGGTCATAACTGTAAAGATAAATATGTATGTGTGTGTGTGTATATATGTGTGTAGTTGTATATGTGTATGTAAAGACACTAGAATTGAAAAAGAAAAAAGACTTTGGACTGAATTTGTCATAATCCAAGAACATATATGGAAAAAAATGAAATTTGGGGAGAGTGCATAATCATAGTATCCACTTTTTTGAAGTGATATGTGCCTTTCTCTTCAATGTTGTTGTGTACCTAGAATCTAGTTAGCTGCATCATTTGAAGGAATCCAGAATCAGCACTCCAATCTGAATAAGGCAGAAATTTTCTATTCTATGTCAATTCAAATACTTCCATCCTAACAGATGGGCATTAGGTCTGGCAGCTAACTGAACATGGACATGCATAAAATGTGTTTGTTTAGGGCATAATTCCAAGCCCCAAACATCTAAGCAGCTGGTCAGTGTGGGACATGTATACCTTAGGGTAATAACTTGTTCTTAGTTTTGGGATTTGATCACTGCCATTTTAAATTTTTAAAAATGGCAATGGAAGAAATTGTTTCCAAGTAAATATCTATTTTTTCTGAAACATATTAGTCTTTAAATTATTTTTACACACACACACACACACACACACACACACATACACACACAAACAATATATGATGTTCAAAAAAACCACAAGACAAATTATTATCACCAATTTAGAGATAGAAAAAATGAGACTTAGAATGATTTAAGTTAGTTTACAATGATCCATAACATTTTGAATTTTGAATAGAATGAAGGTACAAAAATTTATTGCCTTTAAAAAATGTTTACTTCCCAATTATCCACCCTCTCCTTAATAGGGTCTCCTTTATAATACATATGTTTAATAAAACAAAACAAAAGAAGATAATGGTCATGTGTGGGAAAAAAAATGTATACTTCATTCTTGACCTGTAATCTACCAACTCTGCTAAGTGTCAGGAAGCTGGTTTTATTGTAACTACTCTGAAGTAATGTTTAGACACTGCTTTGATCATAGTTATTAATTAAATAATTAAATGAGATAATAATTCTATTTTAGCATAGTATTTGACATTTATTAGGCAGTATATTTATTTTCATGCCTTCCCTCATTTTCCCAAAGTTCTGAAGTTATACAAAATAATTTTACTTTACAATACTCTGATACTTCTTATGTCTCTCTTCACTGGTTCATTCGATGGTTCAAACTTTTTAAAATTTATGATATTTATCAATTCTGATTTTGAAATAATTTTATAATACATTTATTCACAACTGGCTTTGCCATTCATCAATCAATGAGTTTTCTTTTTTTTTTTTGTTTGTTTGTTTCTTAAACATCAGGCAATGACATATATTATAGTGCATTATTTTTATACCACACTTTTTTCTTTCGTTTTAAAACCAAGCTCATTCATGTTTGTCTCATTCATCTTCAACAGTGTATTTGAGTGAATGATGAGGTGAAGACAGCAAAGATTAGATAATGAATCTTTATTTAGCAATGCCAAATTAGCACCCCTGAATTGTTTCCCTACTCCAAGTATCTGCCCAGTCAAATCCATCTTCCATACACCTACCAATTTGTTTGAGATTTTTTTCCCCTTCATACATATGACCAGGTCTCCCCTCTTTCTATTAGAAAAACGTCAATTTTTTTTTTATTTCAGCAGTGACAAAATATGAATTCCTCTGTTCTATTCTTAAAATTTTTTACAACCTCTCCTCTATTTAGCTTTCCCCTTTCATTATACATCAATCCTTTTGCCGTCTTCTTTAATTAAGCCAAACTGATTCTCTCTCTTTATTTCAGATTTAACTTTCCATGTTCTAGTTTATGCTTCTTTCACTAGTCAAGACTCTATCTTGAATACATGCCAAATAAACATTTTCCTCACAGAATTCATGTCTTCCTTTCAACAAAAAAATTATTACAATAATATTCATGCAAAGGCATCCATATATATGTACAGATATGTGTGCATATATTTACATGTGTATCTATGTACACAGCCATATATCAATATATATAGATATATACACATATTCATATTTTCATCTCTATAACATATACACCTCTTTAAATACAAATGTCTATTTACTATGTTCGTGGTATATAAATACAACTACATATATAAATATTTGCACATGTACCTACATATCTATAAATGTATGTAATTGTACAACACTTATTAATTTTATTCATGGTATTTGGAAAGGGGGCACAAACATATTAGTAATTCAGGAAATACTGAAGGTATTTCTGTAGAAGGTGGTACTTGAGTTTTATCTGAAAGGAACAGAAGAATTCTATAAGGAAAATGTTTGTGTAGAATGTATTCAAGGCTGGATCCATGGCTAATGAAAAAGCATGAAACTAGAAGATGGATTGTTTGGGCTTATATCCCAAAGAGAGCTTAAAGGAGGGAAAGGGACCTGTATGTGCAAGAATGTTTGTGGCAGCCCTCTTTGTAGTGGCCAGAAACTGGAAACTGAGTAGATGCCCATCAATTGGAGAGTGGCTGAATAAATTGTGGTATATGAATATTATGGAATATTATTGTTCGATAAGAAATGATCAACAGGATGATTTCAGAAAGGCCTGGAGAGACTTACACGGAATGATGCTGAGTGAAATGAGCAGGACCAGGAGATCATTATATACTTCAACAACAATACTATATGATGATCAATTCTGATGGACCTGGCCATCTTCAGCAATGAGATGAACCAAATCAGTTCCAATGGAGCAGTAATGAACTGAACCAGGTACGCCCAGTGAAAGAACTCTGGGAAATGAGTGTGAACCACTATATAGAATTCCTAATCCTTCTATTTTTGTCTCCTGCATTTCTGATTTCCTTCACAAGCTAACTGTACGTTATTTCAGCATCCAATTCTTTTTGTATAGCAAAATAATGGTTTGGACATGTATATTTATTTTGTATTTAATTTATACTTTAACATATTTAACATGTATTGGTCAACCTGCCATCTGGAAGAGGGGGTGCGGGGAAGGAGGGAAAAAATTGGAACAAAAGGTTTGGCAATTGTCAATGCTGTAAAATTATCCATGCATATAACCTGTAAATAAAAAGCTATTAAAAATTAAAAGAAGATGGATTGTTGTATGTACACACACACACACACACACATCTGACTCCACATAGAATGAAGCTTTTATGCTATAGTATTATTTTGATCTCTTGATCTTTTTATCAAATAGAAATGGTTATGAATAATTGTATCTATCAAAACTTATACAGTGCCTGGTATAATAAAAATACATATATATATGTACATTATATATAAGATTCACTGTGAATTGTCAAATGTCAATAAGTGGGAATTGTCTAAAATTGCTTTAGTCTAATTACTGTCACAGATGGAGAGCAGAGGATAGTTGCTTCAATCACAATTCCATGCTGTTCTTGCATTATAAATTGTACCCAAATAAACCAAAACAGAGTCTGTGAGCTCCAGGAAATTTCAAATAAACAGAATTCAATAATTCTGCTCCCTTACCCAACAGTACAAATTCAGAGCTATGGAGCCATTGAGCTTGTGGAATGAAAGATTTTAATTTAAAAAAAAAAGAGTGAAAAGGAGGAGGAGGAGGAGGAGGAGGAAAATATTCTGATTCTAGAGGCAGTTCGATAGGGTGACATAGTGGTATGGTCTTCCCACCTTGGTAGCAATTAAACACTTAAAAAGAATGTTAAAAATAAATTAAATACGATTTTTAGAAGTAATCAGAAGATGAAAAGGTACATGTGATGTGATAGCTTTTAATAATTAGTTGAGTCCTTAGATTTCCTAAGTATATAGAAATTTTGGTAAGAAAGTTTCTTCTATCAATATAGATATGTTATGATACTGCAACTGTTAGTCTCAGAAAGGTATCTGTGAGCATTTAGAAGTTGCCTAAACCTTTAAGTTTTTGAGTATATAAATATTATTATTTCTGATACCCATACACTATCTATTGTACTATTCTGAATTTTGGTAAAATAATTTCTTCAATAAGCTTATTTCAAGGCTGGATTCTAAAATTGAGGCAACCTTGCCCATAAAATAGTAAAGTGCAAATTCTGAAAGTTTCTAACACATGTGGAGAATTCAAATTATTTTAACATTAACAACTATTTTTTGGTATCACTAGGAATGGGCTAATTAGAGGAAGGCCCCTTTTTTAAAAAAATTCCAAATTCTCTTACTTACTTCTACCTTCTGACCTATTTACTGAGAAGGCCAACAATATATCAATTGCAAATGTGAAATCATGGAAAATATTTTCATGTTTTCTCAAAAATAGGAAGAAAAAATAAAGCAAAAAAAAAATTGTACTTCAATTTGCACTCAGAGTACATTAGTTCTCTTTCTGGAAGTGAATAGCATGTTTTCATCATGAGTCCTTTGAAATTTTCTTGAATCATTGCACTGATCAAAGCAGGCAAATATTTAATAGTTAATCATCATTAAAACATTGCTGATAAGTACAATAATATTCTGTTTTTTCTCACTTCACTTTGCCTCAGTTCATAAAGGTCTTGCCATGTTTTTTTCTGAAACTACACCAATCATTATTTCCTACAGCACAACTATTTTAATTATGTTTGATTCTGCAAGATCCCATTTAGGTTTTCTTGGCAAAAATACTGAAGTGGTTTGCCATTTCCATCTCCAGTTCAGTTTTTCAAATAAGAAAAATGAGGCAAACAGACTTAAGTTATTTGTCCAGGGTCACATGAAGATGTGTCTTCCTGACCCTAAGCCTGGTATTTTATCCACACTGAACCACCTAACTGCCATTCACATTCATATGCCACAATTTGTTCAACCATTCCACAATTAGTGAGTATCCTTTCAATTTATTTGCCAGCACAGAAAGGTTATATAAACACTTTTGTATACTTTTTTTCATTTTTCTTCCCTTTTTATTTCTTTGAGATACAAAGTAGTGTTGTTTCTGCATTGGAAGGTAGGCATAATTTGAAAGCTCTTTGGACCTAGTTCCAAATTGTTCTATTGAATGGTTAAATCAATTCATACTCTACCAGCAGTTCATTAGTGTACTTTTTTTTCTTTCTCAGCTTCTCCAGAATTTATCATTTTTGATAGGTATTAGTTGATGTCTAAGACTTGTTTCAGTTTGTCTTTTTCTAATCAAGTGATTTTAAAACATGTTTTCATATAAATATAAACAAGTTCAGCTTCTTCTGAAAATTGTTTGTTTATATACACCAACCATTTATTAATTAAAGGATGAATCATTTTTATTTTGACAAGCTTCTATATTCAATATATATCTGAGAAATTAGGACTTTAACATAGAAACTTGCGGTGAAATTTTTTGATATTACTTCATTTTGTATGGTATTTTTTTTTTAGTTTAATGTAGTTTCCCTGATTATTTCTTTCAATTACATCAATTTAGCTTTTGCTTTGTCAGCGATCATGATAGCTACCCCTGCAAGTTTTTAAAAAAACTTTTAACTAAAATATATTAGAATCCCCTTTAGCCCTTTATGTTAATTCTATGTGTGTTTGGCTCTGTGTTTCAAATGCATCTCATGTAAACTACATATTGATGGATTCTATATGCTAATCCATTCTGCTATCTGCTTTTTTTATGAGTGTGATCATATGATTCACACTCACAGTTATGATTTCAAACTGTATGTTTCCCTCCATCCCATTTTCTTTTGTTTCTTTCTCTCTCTCTTCATCCTGCCCCCCCCCCTCAAATTTTCCTCATCTAAATAGCCTCCCTTAATCTGCCCTTTCTCCCATATCTCTTATCTCCTTGCCATCCTATTTCCCTAGTGGGTGTTATGTTTCTACACAGGCACTCATATATATGCTGTATATACACATATATAGAGACACATGTGTCACATGCCTCTATATATGTACACATGTGTGTATATACAGGTGTTGTATTGTTTGTGTATATTTGTGTGTATGTATGTGTATTCCTTTCCTTTTAATAAAATCTCCTGAGTGAGGAGCATTGCTTTGCTACACTCATTTCCCTTGAAATTGTAAAATTCTTCCTTTCAGTCTTTATGGGAGAAAAATTTTCCTATTCTTTCTCTCCCTTACATCTTCTCCTAGGATACTACCCTTTCCCAGCTATTCATTTTTTAAAGAAAGCATTCTAACACAATAGATTAATATATGTCCCCTCTGTGTATGTAAACTCCTTTTAACTGCCTAACAATTATAAAGTTCGTGGGAGTTAGGTATATTATCTTACTATATAGGAATGTAAACAGTTTGACTTTATTGATTGATTTATGATTGCTCTTTCATTTTTACAGTCGTATGCTTCTCTTGAATCTTCTGTTTAAATATCAAATTTTCTATCTAATTCAGTTTTTGTTTTCTTTTTTACTTAATAGTATTTTACTTTCACCCGTTACATGTAAAGACAGTTTTCAACATTCATTTTTGTAAGATATTTAGTTCCAATTTTCTCCCTTCATTTCTTCCCTCCCTTCTTCCCTCCATAAGACAAGTAACATGATATGTTATTCATGTGTAATCATTTTTCCAAATTAATCATGTTGTGAAAAAAAATCAAAACAAAAGGAGAAAACCATGGGAAAATAAAAATTAAATAAATAAAAGGTGAAAATAGTATGCTTCAATTTTTATTCAGTATTTATAATTCTTTCTCTAAATATGGATGACATTTTCTATCCCAAATCTAGTGGAATTATCTTGGAATACTGTTTGCTGAGAAGAGTTAAATCTGTTATAGTTAATCATATTATCTTACTGTTACTGTGTATAATGCTTTCCTGGTTCTGCTTACTTCATTTAGCATCAGTTTATGTAAATCTTTATAGTTTTTTTTTTTTTTCTGAAATTAGCCTGTTCATCATTTCTTATAGTACAATAGCAATTCTGTTTTTTTGTGTTTGTTTTTCATTAGGAATGCCTATATGTCCTCTATTTCATTAAATATTTATTTCCTCCCTGAAGGATTAGCCATTAATTTCTGCTGAGTAGGTGATTCTTGCTTGTAATTCTAACTCTTTTGCAATTCGGTATATCATATATTCCAAGCCCTCCATTTCTTTAACATAGAAGTCACTAAATATTGTGTGATCCTAACTAGTTTCATAATATTTGAAATGTTTAAAGAAACATAAAGCCATAAAGATGGCTCCTTGAAATATTTTCTCTTTGAGCTGAGGTCTCTGGAATTGGTAAAATAATACTGAGAATTCTGAGGATTTCTTTCAGGAAATGACTATGGATTTTTTTTTTCAATTTCTATTTTACCATTTAGATCAAATATATCAGGGCTATTTTCCTTCATAATTTTTTGAAATATAACATCTAATTTATTTATTTATTTTTGGATCATTACTTTTAGAGAGTCCAATATTTCTTAAATGATCTTTTCTTGGATCTATTATTCTAATAAGATAGTTAATATTTTCTTTTACTTTTTTCTTCATTTTTAAAATTTTGTTTAGCTTCCATTTGCCAAATTCTAATTTTTAATGCATGATTTTCTTCATTGAGCTTTTGTACCTCTTTTTTTTTTCCATTTGGCCAATTCTTTTTTAAGATGTTATTTTCTTCAATGTGGGCAATAGAATTTCTAGTCAGAGCCAGCCATAACTAGTACCAGCAAAAGGTGTCCTAATATGTCTTTCTGACCAATTATCTGTCATTCTTTACTGTCTCTAGGGTGAGAGTTTCTAAAGCTATTGCTGCAGTAGCCCTCTTTGTCACTGCCACAGACAGGTATCCAATCCAGAGACACAGACTTCCTTTGTAATACTTACTTATCCTGAGACCAAAAAAAAAAAACCGTCTCAATGATTTTGTTTTTTACTCTGCAGCTCTAAAATCTGATTTGAGGCATTATTTTAAAGAAATGTTTGGAGGCACTTGATGGAAGACTTCTGCTTAATGGCTGCCCATGTTGCATTATCTTGTCTCGGTGTCCAGTCTGATCACTTTCAAACATTTCAAGTCTTATTGAACAGGCCCTTTGATATTTTGGGGCATGTTATAATTAATACAATATATCAAGTGGATACAGGAGCATCTTAAAGACTTTAAAATTGGTAGGAGACTTTATTCCTTTTGAACCTCTGTTATAGAAAACATTTTACTGTTATTTCTCAGTTGATATTAATGAACATAGGATAACTTAATAGAATTATCTCTTAAATTCCATTTGGAAAGAATCTTTTAGGATCTTAACATATTTATGAGGATACATCTCATGGAAAGAGAGCTTTTAATACTATGAAGATATTTCTGAAGTTAAAGTTTTGTTTTACATAATCAAATATATGCAGTGTGTGATCTGAATAAAAGAAAGTTGAGCAATTATAAGAGTTATCCAAGGCAGCTTAGATAGTAATTGCCTGAGACAGGATATCAACACAGCTATTTCTAATTTCAAATGTCCATCTATCCAATATCCCATCTAATGGCTATAAATAATTGCTGCTACACAAATGATGAGTAATGCAAATGATGAGTAAGATCAGTCACAATTTTACTTTGGAATTTTCTAGATTATAGAAGCAAGAAATCTGATGGGCTTTCTTTTTATTGAGGAAGATAAATTTTAAAGAACTCAAAAATAGTAGTTAGAATCCCATTACTTAAAATGTTTTAGCCCAGAAAAAATAAAACAAATAAAACAACTTTTAACTATAACATTTCAACAACAAAAATTCAAGAATCATTCAAATTACACATTTTGTTTCTAACATCTAAGAGATATGTGTATACACACACACACACACACACACACACACAAATAGATAGATAGATAGATAGATACAGATATATACATGCTTAAAAAACATACATATGTATGCACAAATAAACACACACATTATACCTCCTAGTAAAAAACAGGGAACTGATAATAAATATAAGGGAATGGAAGATTGCTATCAGTATCTTTGTTGGCATTAACATTCACAAGTCAAGACTAAAAAAATATTTTATATGAAATAACAGAGATCATTAATTTAAAGTTGATAACCAGGATAAATAAAGAAATTATGAGAATACTTAGTCAATTGTAATAGGTTGAAACTGAGCAGATGCACTTGGACAGCCAAGCACTTAAGGTTAATTACTTATTGGACAATACTCTATTAGCATATGCTTGGAAAATGGCCCAGGCCCACTATAATGTGCTGGCTTTATCTGTTGGTGTATACAGAGAATGGTAGGAGGTATTAGAAGGTGGAGTAAGAGAAGCAAGAGTGACTTCTGGCCAGGAGAGGAAGGTAGAGAGTCCTGTGTCCTTTCCTCTCACTTGGACAAAAAATAAAGATCAAGGACTTTTGCTTATCCTGACTCTGGCTGATTCTAAGGTATCCAGGGTGCTAATGCGGTCATAACAGTCAATCTCAATGAGTCCTATTCTCCAATCTTGTAAAGATTAAAATCTTTACAAATTCCTTACTGAGAGAATTTGTAGGTGAAATTTCTAATTTCTGGCTATCATTTTGACAAATAATTAAGAAGAAAACAAGTTCACTTTTTAAATACTATATTGAATTTCAAGTAATTAAAAAAAAGATTGAATCTTCAAAATACATCAGAAGGCTTGAATTAAATTCATGCTAAAATTCTGTAAGATATTGTTAAAATGATTGTAAATATTTAGGGAAAGGGAAAGAGAACTAATCCGTAAGAGATAATATAAGGAATTTCCCTTTTTGTATATGAGATAGAGATCAAAAATATATTTTTGCACAAAGAGCAATTGAGTTGCAAAAAGGAAAAAATTTATCTATAACATATAATTTTTAAATATTAGGAAACAGTTTTCTTATAAAATGTGAGATAGCCTGACTTTCAGGAAAGCAAAATAAAACACTGAGAGTATCTGACTATGAAGAAGAAAATGCTGAGGGCTTTATGACATTTGATTTCTCAGTTCATTTGCATGACACTTTTTTTTTAAGAATTTGAAATGTTAACTCTTTCTTTAAAACAATAAATCAAATAATTTTTGAGGATAATAGGATGATTAAATAATGATCATTGATTTTATTAGCAATAGAATTTTTTTGCAAATTTTACTTTATAGAGGAGGTTCTGAATTGAGTCACTATAGAAGTATAGAACGTAGAAAGTTGAAGAAGCTAGTATGAAGAACTAGTAGTAAGCTTAGTTGAAATGACAACTGGATGCACTTAGATTTAACAGGAGAGTCAGATGATAAGTAAGCTTAAGTTGCTGTGTTCAGTTATTAAATGCCTAAAGAAAAACTGAAACATATCTGAAGAAAAGTGAAATTTGGTGATTATATATGGCATCTTCTACAACTAGAGAGAGTTGAAATCTCAAAGAGCTGCTGTTTTTTTTTTTTTTTTCCTTTAATGACACCTCTATTTTTATAGTGGAAAAGAAAATGTGTGTGTGTGTGTGTGTGTGTGTGTGTGTGTGTGTGTGTATGAGAGAGAAAGTGTGTGTGTGTGTGTGTGTGTGTGTGTGTATGTGTGTGTGTGATGGAAGGGAAGACTCTGAAACTACTATTTGTTATAAACTGATTGGACAATGCCATACTTTGTTCTGTTGAAAGGTTCCTGGGCTTGTCTGTATTGCCCAAAGGTCAATATAGAAAGATTTTTAGCTCTTTGGCATAAGGGAACTGTTTATGATTATAATCACAGTAGTTTGTTTACATTAAGAATAAAAGTGCTTTTCACTGTTTCATCAGTTCAATTAGAGAAAAGAAGAAAAATTGTCCAGCAGGAAATAAGAATCAGAATAAAACACTGAGAAGAGCAGTGAATTAATATAGGATAGATTGTTTATGAAGAGAATATAACCATAAAAACCTTTAGTCCAGGATTTCCTAAACACATGTCCTGATTTCTCATGTCTCTCTATTAGACTTTAGTAAACATTTATCTGCTTTACTTTATGCATTTGTAACAGGGAATGACCTAGATTTTGGATTAACTAGTTTGTGTTGATTATTCCTGCATTCCCTTATATTACATAATTATAATACCATATTATTGGTTATGTCTTGTTATTACTTAAATATTTTGTGTTTAAGAATTTCAGGTATCATCATTGTAACTCATTGATTTTGTGCAGGAGGGAAATAAACTATTTGGGACTCTGAAACTGTAATGGCCAGTAAAGCATGTGTATCTTCTCAACAGCAACATACTCTAGGATCTTGAGAAAGTATGTGTTATAATAATATGGTTGTAATTCTACTTTGGGAAGCAAAACATGCCAATAGAAAAGCAATTTAGGTTAGAAAATGATTTCAGAGAGTGAATAGAGAAGTCTACATTAAGGATAATATTTTGGTATTCCATGATAAGGCATATCACTGATGAACTGGGAAAATCTATATTCAAGTCCTGGCACATTCTGGCTATCTGACCCTGGCCAGTTCATATAAACTCTCATATCTCTTTTTAACTCTCCAAGAAACAAAGTTTTAGAGAAGGTGGTAATCTGAATTGGTAGAGGGCAATGCATGAACTTTACTCTTATTGGAATTTAGTCAAAAAGGGACCAACATGCACATTCGGAATATAAAACTCTTTCACCTTAACTGGGAAGTAGGTTAAGAATGGAATAAAGAAAGATGTGAAATTGATAGGAAGAAGGGTAGATTAAGGTTGATGGAGTACAGAATCAAGACTATATTATTTTGAGGAATGAAAGGGTAAATGTCTTCCTGTACATTTGTTTTATGCTTGCTAATTTTCCCTGTTCTTTTTCTTCCTTTTTCCTTCTCCAAGTGAACCATTCTTTCTTACATAATTTTTAATAGATCATCCTATCATAGTCAACTCAAACACATCTTTTGTTTATACTTGCTAATAATCTATATCTATAAATATATATATATATATACACACACATATATGTGTGTGTCTATCTACATATATACATATACATATATACACACACATACAGACAGACATTATTTATGAAACATCTCTCTTTTTTTTTTAATATGGTGGCAAAGAATTGGAAATTGGAGTGGAGCAAGAGTGGAATATCTGAATACATTGTGGTATATGATTGTGATGGGATATTATTGTGTTACAGGAAATGACAAGGCAGGTATTTTTCAAAAAAATCTCCAAAGATCTATATAAATTTATATAGCATGAAGTGAGAAGAACCAGATAATTGCAGCTAGTAACAATTATAACAATGATCAATACTGAAAGACTTAATTACTCTAAGTAATGCAATGATCCAAGATAATTCTAAAGAACTCATCATGAAAAATGCTATCAAACTCCAGAAAGAGAAAAGTGTAAATTGAAGTATATTTTTTCACTTTTTTCAATTTTCACATTTTTTTTTTGCAAAATGGCTAATACAGAAAAAATTTGCATGATTTCATACTTATTAATAATATCCTATTGCTTCCCTTCTCAGAGGGTTGGAGGAGTGCAAGGACAGAGGGAGATAATTGGGAACTATAAAATTTTTAAAAGGAAGTTAATAATAAATAATCAAGAATATAAAATAAGTTACATGTATGTATGTATGTGTATATGTGTATGTATTGAAATAGATGATGACCTGAAAGGATATTTACATAAACACACAGGGTTGTAGAGTTTTATCTTTTGTCTTTGTCTAGTAGAAGACTCATAAAGATTAACTGCATATGACCAACTTTGTAAAAGTGTTTGAATGTTCTAGTGAAATATTTGTCTTTCTGATTGTGAGAATGAGCATCAAAGGAGACATTTTCTTTGGAGAACATGGGTCAATGTGGAGCTTGACACATTGAGGTGGCACTTTGGTTATTCAATGTGGTTGTGAATAACATAAAGGAAAGGGCTACTTGGTGACAATCTGATTAATTTGATTGACAGTAGTTGCCCAATTGAATGTCAGGTTCCAGAGGACATTCACTGACCCCATAAGCTCCAGTTCAGCAATCTTCTTTGATCATATTCACTAGAGTGCTCTTTCTTAAAGTCAGAAAGATAAAAATGGTACCATAAGTAAGAAGCTTTTCACAAAACCAAGAAGCTCTGTTCATTAAGAAATAATCTCAAGGTTTTATGGAGGACCAAAGAAAAACCATCAGGATAACCTGGGCTAGTATTTCTAATTCCTCTAGGAAACGTAAATTACTTAGACACTTGGGCATTCTGGTTGATATAATGAAACCCTTCCCCCCCACTCCACCCCAATAAGCCTACTTATTCAGGAAAAAAAATGATGAAAGATAAAAAAGAAGGCAATATGTTGCAGAATTTAGGATTTTTGTTGAATAAAAGCTAATAATATTGATTTTTTTTAATTCCCTTTATATTTAATTGTTCTCATTGGAAACTATAAGAATGTGGAACACATTATAGCCAAGAATAAGTAAGCACCCTCATGAACAAAAGAGGAAAAAGAATCATGAATTTTCAGTTTATAAGGTCCTACAAATTTGATTTGAATGTTAAAATAACCTTTTATATGAGCTTCATTCAGTAAACTAAAAAAACTGAAATGTCAACATAAGATTGAATTCCTTATGTGACTCAATTATTTATATACCATGAGGAAGTAGCTAGTTTCCATATATACAATCAATGGGGTTATCATTGGAGAATACTATTTAGCTATAAACATATGATGGAAAACTCTCATTTTATAGAGTGTCAAGCTAAGCAGTATATCAAGGGAATAATAAATACTAAAGTCTTACATTCTAAGATTGTGATTTTTTTTTAATTTCAATAATATTTTATTTTTGCAATTACATGTAAAGATAGTTTTTAACATTCATTTTTATAAGATTTTAAATTTCAATTTTTTTCTCCCTAACTCTTTCTATGCAGCACTGTATTCTGATACGTTATACATGTACAATCATTTTAAACATATATCTTTATTAGTCATTCTATGAAAGAAAAAAATGAGAACAAAAGGGAAAAACCACTAGAAAAAAAGAAGCAAATGAACAAACAAACAAAAAACGTGAAAATAATACTTTAATTTGCATTTAGTCTCTATAGTTCACTCTCTGGATATGGATGGCAGTATCCTAAGTCTATTGGAATTATCTTGAATCATTGTATTGCTGAGAAGAGCTAGGTTTATCATAGTTGATCATCATATAATCTTGCTGTTATTGTGTACAGTGTTCTCCTGGCTCTGCTCACTTTACTCAGAATCAGTTCATGTAAATCTTTCCATGCTTTCCCCTAATCATCCTGCTCATCATTTGTTATAGAACAATTATATTCCATTGCATTCATATATCACACTTATCCAGCCACATTTCAATTGATGGGCTAAGGCTATGATTTTATTTTAAGCACTGATAAACTTAAAAGAGAGAGAGAAAATATTTCAATATAATTACTTTCCTCTTAGTCTCATATATATTAAAAACATTATTTTTAAAAAGCTTTTATACTTGTCACAGGCCTTCTAAAATGTATCTATGATGCATACATATACATATATATATATATATATACACACACAAACATACACATAGTTAAGAATACTTGTTCTAATTTAAATTATTTAAAATATTATGTTTGGCTTTATGTAAAGGAGAGGGAGAGAAAGTAATGAATTTTGATTTAATGATTTCTTTTTTAAAAGCCTCTTCTTAAAAATGTCAGATTTAATAAATTGCTAAAGTTTTAGTAGCTAAAACATGCACTAAGAATTTTTGAGATACTTTTGGTTATATTATGTTTATAATAGCAAGTATATAGATATAACTTTTCTCTTTCCTTTATTTAATTGTTTGACAATTATTAGTATTTCTTTGCATATTTAGATCACTAATTTATTTATAATTTATTGTTCTGTATATTTATTTAAAGGCTGATCAAACTCATTTTCTGCCATATTGCTATCCTATATTTCTAATAAATAAGTCAATTAATTAGTCCCTTTACCACAAGTATGTGTTCTATCATTTATCTAATATTAACTGTTTGATACATATGCTTCTAATTCTTACATGTCTAATGTTATAATGTAATAACAGTGATCTACTTTCAATTTTTGTTCAGTAGCAGACAATTTTGATGGTTACTGACGTTTATGCATATACTGATTCTGCATTTTATTTATGACATCCAAATTCTATTTGTTAATCCTTTTCACTGAATTATGGCACTTTCTAGCATTTGTATATTATAATATTATTCTGAATAATAATTATTTTATAAGGTATTTTGAGAAGCAGTAATCACATAATGAATAGAGTGTTTACTTTGGAGATAAAAAGACCCAAGTATAAAATTTATACATATTGGCTGTATGATGTTGATTAACACATGTAACCACTGACTACCCTAGGCAATTCCCTAAGATTATGAAGTATTTTATCTTTATTTATGGGATTGGAGCATCCTCCCCAAGAGATTTTGACATGTATGAATATAATGTTTATTTTTTGTATATACTTACATATGTGTATATGTTTACTAAAAGAAACAAAAAGAGATAAAATGATATAGAGAAAGATACATTAAATATATGTAATAGTGTAGATATTTGTATATGTATATACAATTGCCCATCCTTTATATTTTCAGTAACTGATATAACACAATAGTCCAATATTTCAGTATGCAGATTGAACCACCATTAGTTACCCTTAAACTTAACTGTTGAACACAAAGGATTGTTGCAGTTTATCAACTATCTTGATTTTGTCTTCAAGGATGGTGAAGGCCCTTTCTATTTTCCCTAAAGCTGACCTTTCTTCATTTGTCTTGTTTCTCTAACTAGAATATTAATTTCTTGTGAATAGAAATGCTATTTTTCTCCTTTGTTTCCTGGAACTTAGCACAGTGTTTATTATATAATAAATAATAAACAATTGAGAAATGCATCTTTAATTACATGTGTATTCCAAATGTTTTCATAATATTAAATCCTCCTAGTTTTTTTTTAATAGAAATCCATACATATATGTGTATATATGTACACATATATAGGATATACATTTGTGTTTTATATACATACACATGCACATACATACACATACTCAAATATACATACATAAATATACATAAACATACAGGTGTCTATGCACATTTACAAACATGCATAGACAACATATAAATATGTATAGGATGAGGTCATTAGTAGCTAGGTGGCCTTTGATTTGAGAGTCTGAATTATTGTAAACAATAAAGAATCCACCTTCCTAAGGCAAGCAGGAAGGAGCACTGATAGGATTATCTAGACCTGAATTGTGCCTTTTGTTCCTCAGTAGTCTTTTTGTTACTTGCATTGACAAAATCATCATAACCCCACAGTTTACTATATTCAGTCAGAAAGGTAAGTTATGATGACAACTCACAATGTTATATTTCCCCTATAAAAAGATCTACTTATTTCTTAATGTCTCACTAACTTCTTTTTAGAATTAGTCTGCTTGCTAAGAGTCATCTGAATCATTCTGAGTTAGCTCTGCAGTCAATGGCTTAATCCCCACTTGTCATTTCTTAATGATATCTTCCCCCTTAAATCATATCTTTCTCTTGATTAATTGAAGCTCTTGCTAGGGAACTTAGCTCTAGTGTTTTCCTTGTTAATTGCTAAACTTTTTTTTTTTGCTAAAAACCCCTATGGATTTAGGTCAGTCTTAGCAACATGATAAAAACTTGCCTCTTGATTTGGAAGTCTAATGCTACAGATTTTTTTGAGATACTTCAGCCCATAACCTCAGTATATTTTTGGGATCCAATACTCCTGTACCCCAACATGTTCTTTATACACACACACACACACACACACACACACAATCAAAATCCAGAAAAATGAAAGAGAAAGAGATAGAGAGACAGAGATAGACACAGAGAGGAAGAGAGAGAGAGATAGAAGACATTTTCAAGTTGAAGAAATTTAAACAATAAATAATTAGCCTGATAGAGTGGAAACGATACTGGTTCTAGAAGTAGAAAATCTGGGATCAAATGTTACTTTGTGTATATTACCCTGGGCAACTCAGTTAACATTCCTAGGATCTCAGTTTCTTCATATGCAAAATGAGGTGTTCGACTATATGGTCTCTGACATTGCTTCCATCACTAGCTGAGTTCAAAGAAATCTCTTTCTAAGGGACCTGTATGTGCAAGAATGTTTGTGGCAGCCCTCTTTGTAGTGGCCAGAAACTGGAAACTGAGTGACTGCCCATCGATTGGAGAATGGCTGAATAAATTGTGGTATATGAATGTTATGGAATGTTATTGCTCTGTAAGAAATGATCAACAGGATGATTTCAGAGAGGCCTGGAGAGACTTACATGAACTGATGTTGAATGAAATGAGCAGGACCAGAAGATCATTATATACTTCAACAACAATACTATATGATGAACTGGATGTGGCTTTCTTCAACAATGAGATGAACCAAATCAGTTCCAATTGTTCAGTAATGAATAGAACCAGCTACATCCAGTGAAAGAACTCTGGGAAATGAGTGTGAACACAACATAGAATTCCCAATCCCTCTATTTTTGTCCGCCTGCATTTTGTATTTCCTTCACAGGTAAATTGTACATTATTTCAAAGTCTGATTCTTTTTGTGCAGCAAAATAACTGTATAGTCATGTATACATATATTGTATTTAACATATACTTTAACATATATTGATATTCCTGCCATCTAGGAGAGGGGTGGGGGAAGGAGGGGAAAAATTGGAACAAAAGGTTTTGCAATTGTCAAATGCTGAAAAATTACCCATTCATATATCTTGTAAATAAAAAGCTATTAAAAAAAAAAAAGAAATCTCCTTTTACTCGAGGGCTGGCCACATAAGCATATAAAACTGTCTATTCACCATGAAGTACTTGGAACCTATAAGGGTATACACTAGTTGAAATTATAAATTATTAGAAGTAGTTTATTTTTTGTCCTTCATATTTGAAGACAACCATGACATCAGGGAGGTGATGCTATGACATGTAAATTAATTTTTTCAAGTGAGGAAGAGCTGTGCAAAGTTACCAACCTCACAGTCTCCTCTGGAGCTACCTGTATTCAGTGACGAGATACAGATCAGGACAATTGTATATGATCTTGGATGCAGTTGGACTTTGGAGAAATTTGTAATGTGACAAGAAGACAATATCTTTTAATTATTAAATGTTCTATTATTACCTATTGTCCTCTGAATTTTTATAGGAGCTTCTGAATAACTTATCTCAAAGGCATAACTAATGAAGTGAATTTTGGCTTAATATGGTATACACACACACACACACACACACACATATATGTATGTATGTATATGTATATATTCTATTTCTTTTAAAAACCATAGCTCAGAGATTCACTTAGTATATTTTTTCTAATGTTTCTGTGAATTTCCAAGTTATTTTAATCACATTTATGTTTTTCAAGTAGTCTCAGTTGCAGGATAATAAATTTGGTATTGATGAAATCAGATAGCAATAAACTTGTGTGGCACATGTACTTCACCACTAACATGTGAGTTCTATTTTTTTTTAATTATTATTATTATTGTTTTGCTTTGTTTATCATATTCGTGACCTTCTTCCCTCCCCCCAACTTCATCTCTCAAAACCTTCACCAAGAATCATAGTTCTAGCTTTTTCAATCCTTTTCTAAGGAGCTATTTCAGTCCTTTCCAATTGCACATTAAAAGCATAAATCTTTCAGTGGAGAGTATTATGCAGTATTCATGGCAAGTAAGTGGAATTGGAGATCCAAAGCTCTCAAATAGGTAGCACTTTTTCAGTGAAGTCCATTAAAGGGAAATGTACAATTATGTCCTGTGGAAACAGGATCTTTTAGCACAATTGGGAATTCACTGGTTCTATGGATTTATGACCATTGTAAGAAGTGAACTATATGGAAAAGAGGGACACTGAAATTGTCATATCTGGTCTATGAAACCATTATAAGTTCAATTTCTTTCTAAATGAAAAACAAAACCCATAGAAAAGTTGTAATAGAATCTTTATCCTAGCTTTATTTTAACCAATTTTTAAAAATGTACCTTAATCAAGTTCACTTTAAACAAGACAAAATATTAACAATAATATATGTATTTTTGTCCAACATGTTTTAGTTTCAGAAATGTTTAGGATAATTGCATAAGTGAATTAGCAAGTATTAATCATCATTATTATCACCATCATCATTATCATCATCATACTTTTGAATATGTAAACTATTATTTTTAAATCAGTAAAGCAATATCTAGTGGTATGCATTAAAAATGCCCTGGAACATAAGTGTAATAGAAACATGCTTTAGAGCAGGAGTCAGAAACTAAGCTTTACCAGGTTTGACCAGGTTTGTGTTCTTATACAAATTTATGGAAGACTGCTGATGGCAATTAGTCCAGTTTTATAATCTCACCCCTTGTAGCTCCACATTTATGTATTTAATCAGAAAGTCAAGCTATATCAAATCCCTGAGGTTAAATATTTGGTATGACTATGCGAATTTGATCGTATGGTACTAAACTTCAATCACATCTCACCCACGCACACACACACACATACATGGAAACAGATATTCAGAATACTCATTTGTAAAATAGGGATACTGAAAACATGACAAAGTATTTCAAGGTTTTTGTAAAGAAAATACTCTGCTATGAATTTTTAATTATTATTACTTTAAAATACGGAATTGTTTTTTACCTTCAAAAACAAAACCACACATTTATTGTTTTCCCAAAGAATCATTCACAGAACTCTCAAATAGTTATATATGTTTACACACATACACACACACACACACACACACACACACACACACACACCAGTATATATAAATATAAAATAAATAACTCAATATTGAATTAATGAAAAAGAGGTGGGAGGAAAAATAGAGAAATTCTAATATGTGAGAGACCAGACAGAGGTCTTTTTTTTTTTTTTTTTAATTAATTTGATGCTTCTGAACTGAGAGGTAAGCAAAAGAAACAGAAACACCCATAAAGGGCAGAAGCTTATAAACTTATGTAAATGCAAATGAGGAGAATGAGTAATAGACTCCTTAAATGAATTATCATTAAGAGAATATTGCTGTGCAGTCAGGGGTGGGGTGAGAGAGAAGTAACAAGAATATAAAAGTCCATAAGAGGATTAGACAAAATGAACTTAAGGTCCCTTTCAACTCAAAATCTACAATATTTTGTAACTCAGATTTGTTCTATATCATTTGGCAATGTATAATTGACAAATTCAGTGCTTATTTTTATTAAATCTCCAAAAATTATGAGAATGAATTGTAACATTTTTCCTCCATGTAGCAATAATACTTATCAAAGACCAAGAACAAATACCATATGTAATTGAGAATGTCCATTATCATCACAATTAGTTAAGACAAAATTAGTACTTGCTGATTGTTCAGGAAAGCAATAATAAGCCTAATAGAAAGATTAGACATAGGTAAAAAGAAAAGAAAATAATCAATTTTTGCATATAACATGATAATGTACTTAAAGAACTACAAAGAGATAACTAAAATTCTTTGAAATAATAATTTAAACAAAGTTTCTGGATGTCAGATAAGTACTTTTAATTCACCATATTCCTACATATTACCAATAAAAACACGACACATAGAAAATCAGTACACATCTTTCTGTGAAGATAAATTCCTTTCTTAATAATGACAGAAACTTTAAAATATTTAGTATCATATCTACCAAAATTCACTAAGAAATTTTTAAAAATTCAATTATAAAATACTTTAGAGAAATAAAGCCATCTAAATATTTGCAGAAACATTACTCACTTATGTGTAGGTGAAGTATAAAATAAAAAAAATATATATATATCAGCACTTCTTAACTCAATTTACTATTCAGTGCCATATCTCTCAAAGAAACATTTTATAGAATGAGAAAAACAACAATGAATTTCATATAGAAGATCAAAAAGACAAGAATAATGAGTAATAAGAGAAAACATCTGAAAAAAGTTTGTCTAGCTAGGTGTTTTGCAAGGCTCAAATGAATAAAGCACTTTGCAAACATTAAAGCACAACATAAATGCCAGCTATCCTCATTGTTATTCTTTTAATTAGCCTACTTTCACTATTCCTTCTTTTGTGGACTGTCTCCTGCTCTTCTGCAGACATGAAATAGTGTTTCCAAAACAATAAAAACAATAAGGAGGTATTCTTGGAAATGTTTAATAACTTGGCTCTTTGAAGGCAAAATAGTATACTTTCACTTTGAAGTTGATTCTATATTGATAATACTTTATATTAGAAAAAATCTACAAAACAATAACAAATTAAGACTTGATATGTAATATTTTCAAATGTGTAAATATTTACACTGAAAACTTAACAGTTAATTCTCAAAGGTAGTCAGAGTTAGTTCCAACATTTCTATTAATATGAGATGTCAATCCATATTTACAAGTGGTATAAATTGGTCAATAGTGAGTATACCTTGTGAGACAGCATCTTTGGAAACAACATCAATGGAAACAACATACCAAGACAAGCACTGTAACTTTTACCCTGCTATAGTAGGAATCTCATGCTACTCAGTGGATAGAGCTTTACAGTTAATATCAATTGTAAAAGTAATTCATCTGGGCCTCTGGGTCTAGACTCTATCTTCATTTTATCTGTTGTTATGAAAAGCAGATTGACATTTCTTTTTTAAACTTAAACTCATCTTCACTTAGCTAGTGGGGGGGGTAGGTGTGGGAAAGAGAGAGAGAGAGACACAGAGACACACAGAGAACATGAAAAAAAAAAGAAAAGAGAAAGGAAAAGAAAGGAAAAAGAAAGGAAAGAAAAATGTCTATTAATAGCTTTTGGAAATCATGGGTGTCTTTCTAATGTACCTACGGAATAATATTTTTTCATTGGACAAACATGTCAGCAGGCAATTTGAAGGTAATGCAACAGTTATCCTAGGGCATTGATTTCTAATGTTTGAAATTAATGAAAAGAATTTTATAGTGATAAAAACATGTCAGATCAATATCCTTACAGCAATGGAAACAACATCAGCTGGCATTTTTAAAGCACTTTGGATTCCAAAGTGCTTTACAAACAGCATCTCATTTGAGCCTTATAGAAACCCTATGAGGTAGTTACAACAGAAAGAGAAAGTGACTTCAGGTCAGGGACCTGAATTAGCATTTATTAGCTTTATGATCAAGTCCAAGTAAATGAACCTCCCTGAAGATTGCTTTCCTCCTCTTTATTATGGTTATAATATTTTTTAAAGTATCTGAAAGTAAGGGTATGATACCTTATGTAGAGAAAGAGAGGAAAAGAGGGAAGGAAAGTAGAAAGGAAATAAGAAAGGATGGAAAGAAGGAAGGAAGCAAGAAAACAAGGAAGCAAGGGAGGGAGGGAGGAAGGGAAGAAAGGAAAGAGAGAGGATTATGATTCTAATTAGTCACCAACAAGGGCTAGGCCAAGCTCCATTTGTTCCTTGTTTGGTTCCAGATTGATTCAAATTGAATGTAAATAGCAGTCATTTGTGCTTTATCCAGAAACCTCCCAGATTAATAATTAAAGATATCAGTGAAGTAGGATGATAAATTGCCCATAAAAATACACATGATAAATAATTTTGAACTATAAAAAGAATTACCCAGAATGAAATAACTTTTTGACAGATTCTATAATATTATATGCTATTATTAGTAACATTTTGTGTGATTGGTTACCACATTGTACTATTTGATTTACCTACATTTTAGAAAATAAATAATCACAAGTCAAATTATCAGATATAGCATTTGTAGTTCATTTTAATTGAATTTGAATTTATTTCAATTGGATATTGAATTGAATATGGTTTCTTGAATAGAAATGTTAATTTCTATGAAATTATGGATAACAGCCTTTATTTAGAAAGTATTTACCAATAATAAAGGTGACCATCCATTCTTATAAAGTACAAAATTCAACTTCTATTGTTTCGATTAGACACCCTCCTCCAGGAATGTAAATCCCTTGGATGTCTGAAATCTGCTTGTTCTAAAAACTGTAGAATCAATAGGTCTTAGCTACAGATATGAGGCTCTCTACTACCAGTTCTCAAACCTAGAATTCATTGGTTGCTTGCTCTGAAAATGTGCCCAAGAAAATCATGAAAATAATAGCCTTTATCCTTTAGGGAATATGAAGATACCACAAAATGTTTTTTCTTCCCTTTAACAGTAAATGGAATGTAAGATTTCAAAATTGCCTGACAAGACTGAGAAAAGATAAATTCAAGCCTGAATGTTAAAGGAAAAGGAAACAGTACACCAGTATTAATGTTTTTCAAAAATTTCTGAAACAAATGTGTCCAGCCCCCATTAATAGGTTTATATGAAAGGGAAAAAGACAAGGAGTGAAGGATATATGATTCTTTCCCCAGGAATGAAAAAAAAAAAAATTCTCAATGGGTGCTATCCATCTCATGGAATATTTTTCAAATATTCCAATATGACTTCCCCTTTTGGAGCTCTTTAAGTAACTCCAATAGAGTTATAGTTTTGCAATCTGAACTAATAAAAAGTAAATTATTTGGGACTCTCCCTTTCCCTGAAGAGCATAGCAAATGGGTGATTGTTAACTATTAGCGCCATTAGAGAAATAGAAAAAAGGAAATGATGAGGAAATCGATTAGAGAATAATAAAGCTCTCTGTGTCTCTCCTTCCAAAATTCTACCTCAGAGCCCATTTTATTTATAGCCAAATAAATGTATGATTTCAGCTCTTAGTACAGGATGTCCAGTTAGCTTAATATTGAATGATGGATGTACTCAGTGGATATCTGAAGGACTCATCATTATCTAGTTCTTATTTCTTTCTCTTGAAACTGTTTCTTTATCTATTCAAGCCATTAAGACTAATAGAACATCAAGAAAGTCAAGTTTCTGAATCACCAATATAGTTTAAATAATTGCCCACAGTGACAGCAAACATAAAATGGATTTGTGTGTTCCCAAATGATTACACGGTTCTGTTATTTATTTATTTATTTATTTTTTGTCTTGGGGTGGGGGGAAGATTTATTTGAAAGATAACCTGCTATTTCAGATACTCCCTATCTTTAGGTCAGGTGAAGTATTGTCACTGAAAATATATTTGGGAAATAGGGATACAGCCTTTTCAAATAAAGCCATTATTTCTGAAATATACACAAATAGCTGCTTAGAAGCAATGGGGTGTTTGAAGTTAGAATTTGTGAATTTGAGAACTAGTTCTATCACTTACTACCTGGGCTACTTTGGTCCTTAATGTCTCTGGGCCCCAGTTTCTACTTAAAAGCTTCTAAAATGAGGGCCCCCC
The DNA here is from genome assembly GCF_902635505.1 of Sarcophilus harrisii. NCBI lineage: Eukaryota > Metazoa > Chordata > Mammalia > Dasyuromorphia > Dasyuridae > Sarcophilus > Sarcophilus harrisii. The sequence goes on along the minus strand of NC_045426.1, from coordinate 371,010,619 downwards.
CCTTCATGTTTTGTTTATCTTTACTAGGAAGCTTTCCACAAATAACTCCATAACATTTCTCTCCACATAATATAGTCTCACTCATTCAGAATGATTTTAAGGGTAAGGTTGTTTTATTCAAAAATCTCAATTACAGGAAATTTTAAAAGAAAGGCAATTATGTTCATTTCAATATATGGCAATTCAAAAAATTAACAACCAGTTATATGATAATTTAGTGAGGAACTCATAATAATAGAAATTAACAAAGATTTGAGTGGCTCTCAAATGCTCAGTTACTATTTTACATATTTTAAACATTTTCTCTATTATCTGAAGATATCTACAATATGCATGAAAACAAAACAAAACAAACAAACAAAAAAAAAAAGATTAACCAAATACTGAGGGATAACAGATATATAGGCCAATGCATGAATTGTGCCAAACACCAAGGAAATATTAAAGTTCTGGGAGTAGGAGTAGGAGCAAGAGCAGGAGCAGGAATCTTTTTCAGGAGATTTTTTTTGCAAGAAACATATATTTTTAGTTTATATTCCTGAGGAATACTAATGTATGAAGAAAGAAATTCCTAAAATTTATTATATTCACCAATTTGCATCATATCTGAACAAAGATAAATCCATTTTTGGTCTATTCATTATAAACTGAATTGATGATAGCCAAATTATATACACTTACTTTGAGAAGGTGTACATTATTTAACATAGCTTAAAATAATGTCATTGTGACTAAAAATACAAATTTGTATTTTGCATATTAAGAATAAATTAATTGTTGTCTACCTCTATGAATGTGTATCCTAGGAAGGGGTCACATATATTTTAAGTCATACTATTTGAAATATTGCTTCTAGCTTATGGAAATACATGGTTTGAAGGTAAATAATGTAACCACTTCAGAGAATTCATTATTTGCACTAATATGGATTAGGTATATATTCAAAATATTTACATTTATCCTAATTTGAAAGTAAGCTTTTTAAAGGAAGGGCATTTTTCTGTATTGATCTTTCTAAATCTATATTTTCTGAACACAAAATCATAAACATAATATGCAATTGATAAATGATAATTAAATGAATTTAAAATGCACCATATTAATCAACCATCATGTTTTTACTAAGTATCTACAATTGCTAATCACTTAGCTAAGTGTTGGGGATAAACAAAAAAAAAATAATATTCTATAACTTCAAAGAGATGCATCCTAATAGAGGAGACATCTCATAAATAAACACATGGAAGATACATAAAAAAAAATAAATGTAAATATAGAAGAGAAGGTACTAGTAGCTAGGTAAACTATGAAAATTCTGTTGCAGAAGGCAGTGATTGAACATAAAATTCTTGAAGGAACAATGGATTCTAGGAGGTGCAGCTGAATATAGACTGTATTCCAGTCAAAAGGATCAAAGGAGTGAAAGCACATAAAATGTGTAGGGGGAAAGAGAAGAAGTTTAAACTGACTAATATAATTATAGTATAAACAAATAATTCAAACACATTAAGTACTTCTCTCACATCTACTCAACTATAAAGTACTAGACTTCCATTAGGAAACAACTTCGATATTTAAAAATAATAATCAAAAAAAAAGACATACCTATTTTTCTGGAATTTTATTTTGCCTCAAAACTAACATCACTACAAAGGTGATATTATGATCAAGGCCACAAACTCTATATATTACAAATAATATTTTCACTAGACTAATAAAATTCTTAACAATAATAATTAATTGCTAATTCAGCATTTGGCAGCTAGGTGGGACAGAGGAGAGACAGCCAGGCCTAGAGTGAGGGCTATTCACTTTCCTGGGTTCAAAGCTAGGTTCAAACTTTTATTAGCTATGTGACCCTAGGCAATTCTCTTAATTGTTTGCCTCAGTTTCTTTATCTGTAAAATGAATTGTAGAAGGAAAAGACAAGTAACTCTAGTATCTTTGCAAAGAAAACCATGATGGGGTCAAAAAAAGTAGGATACAACTGAACAATGATTGAACGACTGAATATAGCACTTAGCCTGTGCCAGATACTGTACAAAGCTCTTTACAATTATAATTTCATTTGATCCTCAAGACAACCCTAGAATGTAAGTGCTATATAAGTGCTATTATTATTGCCATTTTACAGATACGAAAATAAATACAAAAAGAGTCAGTATCTCTCAGAATCCCATAGTAAATGTCTGAGACTGGATTTGAATTAATGACTCCTTAGAGTTAGATGGTATGGCTAATAGATTGTTCCAAGTCATAATGTTCTTTTGCATTAGTTCAAATCTGGCTGCAATTACTAGCTGTGAGACTCTGGGAAAGTCACTTAATCCTGTTTGCCTCAGTTTCCTCATCTATGAAATGATCTGAAAAAGGAAACAGTATTATATTCCAATCTTTACCAAGTAAATCCTAAATGGAGTCATAAAAAGTTGGACATGACTGAAAAATAACTGAATAACAATTACAATGTCCTGACTGCAGACTCAGCTTTCTGCACTGTGCTCCCTTCCTGATGAATAGGATAAACTGAGTGTAAACCTCTCATAAGAATGTGGCCTGGATCTATTCCCTAATTATAATTTGAAGTTTTTTAGTAACAAGCTGTGCTATAACCAAAAGCTAGAGGTGTTTGCTTATCTTAGATATATAAAATTTTCCTTCCTGTTCCCCTTGCCCTTTTTGCCAAAATTAGCATTAAGTTCCTAATATGGTAAAGAGTGTGTCATTGAATAGTATTTTTGTCTCTGAGTAGATTTTAATTTTCTGGGTAAATTAGAATGTAAACCTGGACTCCCCAGCCAATGCAGAAAAGTTCAGAAGGGGGAGAGGGCTTTTTTGTTGGGTCTATATAAACCCGTGTTTTGCACCTTGTTCTTTGCACTCCTCTCCTGATGATACCTTGTCTGTTGGGAGTTGCCTTTTCTTGTGAGATCCTAATAAATCCTTTCTGCTTTTTCACCTTGTGATCTCTGATTTTAATTTCAGTGAGCATCTCTGTCCCACACATTGGCACAAATTACAGATAGTCCCAGAGTGATATGTATTACATATTTTAACCACTTTTGTAGAACTCTTAAAGTAAAAATGATGCCCATCTAGGACCTGATCACTTGTTCCCATGTCTCCATGTCATGTTAAATTTTTAGATATTTTTAATGTCTATTTAAAAAAAATTTCTTTTTAATTTATGGATTTAAATGAGCATTTCCAGATCAAAGTGCAATAAAAAAAGTTGACTGTACATGAAACTGCAAATCCATTTTGTAACACTTGTTATTCCTTTCAAATATACAACAAAATGGATCAGTATTGAAAGGAAATCATAAAGGAGGGGAAAGGACCTACATATACAAAAAATGTTTGTAACAGTTCTTTTTGTGCCCAACAGTTGGGGAATAGCTGAATAAATTATGGTATATTAAAGTAATAGAACATTATTATTCAGTAAAAGATGATGAACAAGCTGATTTTAGAAAGGCCTGGAAAGATTTACATGAACTAATGCTGAGTGAAACAAGCAGAGCCAAGAATAGATTGTACACAGTAACAGCCAGATTATGTGATGATCAACTATGAAAGCTTGGATTCTTCTCAGCAGTTAAGTGATCCAAGGCAATCCCAATAAATTTTGGACATGAAACATCAGCTGCATCCAAAAAGAGAATTATGGACATAGAATATAAATCAATACATGCTAAGTTCACTTTTTTTTCTGTATTTTTTCTCTCATTTTTTTTTTAATTTTTCTTTCCCAACATGATTCATAATATACATAATATAGTTAATAAATATGTATAAACAGAAAAAATAGAACAATTTTTAAAAATGAAAAAAAGAAAAATGATTTAAATTCATAGAGATGAATATTTTAAAGAAATATATTATTTTAAATATACTTATTAAAATTTAAATAAAACAAAGCAATCACAAAATCCATGTGTCTCAAATTGCCAAGTAAGTGAATTATCAACTGAAAGAGAATTTTTAGTCTCTTTTGTTCTCCTTGTCTTGATTTATATCTTCTTCTTGCTGTGGTTCTATCATACTTTTCAATGAAACTACTTTAATCCATGTCAATGTCCTTTTCTCTAGCTTCTTCTCATTTCTTGGCATCAATAACTTACTTAAGAAAATATATTGTTTATCTTGACCTAAGACTGTGCAAATAATTCTTTGAGTGCAAAAATGTGCCCTTTCCAAATAAATTCCCATTTATCCTCCCCCCCCCAAAAAATACAACAAAATTATCATTCAAATTTCTTTTTTTAAAATTTCTTTTTCTTTCCTGCACCCCTCATCTCAAGATATCTACCATTAAACATAAATATATGTAAGTTAATACATAAATATATGCATATATTTGTATGCATGTAAAATGCATAGCTATCATTAAACATAAATATATATATATATATATATGTATATATATTCATATATATTTGTATGTATATATATTTATTTATATGCATGTAAAATCATTCTATTCATGCTTCTATTTATCAATTCTTTCTCTGCATATAGATAACATCTTTTTTCATTTGTTATTCATACTGAATTTGAGTTTTTATAATAGTAACTTATTTACTCAAAGTCATTCTTAAAACAATATTGCTGTTATTGTATACAATGCTCTCTTCTCATTTTGCTCTTCATTATTTGTACACATTTTTCTATATTGTTTTTACTCTAAAATTATTGAGATTATAATTCCTTGTAGCATAGCTGTACTCTTTCAAAATTACACACCACAACTTGCTCAGCCATTTCTCAATTAATGGGAATCCCTGCAAGCTCTTTGTTACTGCAAAGTAAACTGTTGCAAATATTCTAGAACATATAGGTTCTTTTCCTTTTGACTTAATCACCTTTAGAAATATACCCCCAAAATGGTATAAAGTCCCCTGCTATTACAGTACTACTATTGCTACTGTAATTCATTTTGTTTTAAAATTTTAAATGCTATTGTATTTAGTGCATATAGGTACAACATATTCTTTATAGTACTTTTTATCAAAACAGTTACCCTGTTTATCTCATTTAATTATAATTATAATAAATAATAAATATAATTATAATTATAATGTCTAAAATATACATAACTTTGTCTAAGACTGTGATACCCCTGCCAAGTATAATAAATGTCACTTGAACCCTCCATTTTAATTCAGTGTATATCTCACATTTAAAATGTTGCTTTAATGTGTTGGATTCTGATTTTTAATACATTTTGCTGGCTAATGTAAAATGTCTAATTGGTCTACTCTGTCTAATCTGTGCCTAATCCGGTGTTTAAACATTTTAAATATGTATTCATTTGGAAAGTATTACAGGTAATATAAGTATGTTGACTATAAAGATGACGAAAGAGAAGGTATTCATGCCTGTTTTGAAAATAAAGACAATTTGACATTTCAAATAATGTCTCTAGAATGCCAAATTAAACTATTGTGAAAAAGAGTAAGAAGCATAAACTAATGAAACAACTGAAATATAAAAAAAAAAAAAAAACAACTTAAAGATATAAACTTTCAAGTGAAAAGGAGGCTAACATCACTTGTCTAATGAAGGATCTTAGAAAATTTGTTTTTTTAAGGAGGTTTTAACTTGAAGTACATACATAGGCTCCTTAATGGGATTATGATCTTGGACAAGGGAAATGAAAACAATATAAAATAATTATTTCCTTCAAAATTTTATGTATTTATATGCATTAAAAATCACTTTGAGAAGCCATCTGTAGGATTTACCAACTATTGAAAAACCCATCACAGACATTGGGCTGGGCAGAGCCAAGATGGCGGAGAAGGCACACATGACTTTCTAAGCTCTTCTCATGCCCTAATGCCCAACTATTAAATTCAGCCTCAAAAATAGTGCTTGACTGAAAAAACCCATGAAGTATAGAAGCACAACAACTTACCAGCAGAAGATAATCTGGAAGATCGCCAGGAAAAGTTTGTCCTGAGGGGCCAGGAACAGGTCAGGGCAGGCAGGGAGAGGCTAGCATCTGGAGCAGACCAGAGACGGGGGTGACCTCTGCGGCTAGAGACAAGTCTCCCATAGGCCAACTGCTCTGCCTTAATTATAAAGCAGTAAACCAGCAGACAAATTAAAGCCAAAGACAGAGTATTGTCTACGAAAACACCAGGACCTAACAAGATCTGGCTATAACCGCCTAAAACCAGAAGTGACTCAGCACAGACTGTAACACAGCCCTACAGCCACAACCTGCAGTACAGGACTTTTGCTGGTTGGGGAGGGGGAAGGAGGAGAGGGGCAGGTACAAATCAGCATGGCAGCTGGGCACAGCCCAGGGGCAGCCCCTAATTTGCACAGTGGGAGACTTGGCCTGAACCAATAGAACTTTCCCAGATGACTGTGCTTCCCTGGGAAGGGACACTTTTGGTCCTTGCAAAACTATTCACTGGTCAGCCCCTAATACCCACACCCCCACAGTAGGCTTTGGCCTGGTATAGTGACACTTTCACTTCCCAGCTTCTAGCCCCAGGGCAGTGGTTAACTCACATTTGCAGTTCTTAGCAGGGCACTTCCACAGCTCCAAAGTGCAGGATTGAGTTACTTCCAGGGGGAACTCCTTACCAGAATAATCCCACACCTCACTGCTCTTTTTAGCCAGTTGGCAGGACAGCTACCTGTCCATACACCCATCTGCAGAGGAAGTTGGTAACCTCCTGGCCCTGAAGGCAGACATTACAGGCTTTAACAAAATAAGTAAAAAAAAATCAAAAGGAGGATCTATAGCTTCTATACAGAAAGAGAGCAGGTTTTCAACCCCAAGGAGACTGATAGCAAACAGTCTCCAGATAATACCCCAAAGGGGAATGTTACCTGGCCTCCATCACATAACACTCTCCTAGAAGAGATCATTAAAAATCTTAAAACTGAGTTAGAAGAAAAATGGGGAAAGGAAAGAAAAGCTATGCAAGAAAGTAATAACATCCTGAAATGTGAAGTGGAAAAGGTAAAGAATTCCCAGGAAGTTCAGGGAAATAGAATTTGTGAACTGGAAAAAGTAAAGAATTGCCAAGAAAGTAGGATTTGTGAATTGGAAAAAAAAACTCACTAAAAAATAAAAATTAGTGAAATGGAAAAAAATTCCATAGAGCAAAACAACTCATTTAAAAACTCAATTGGACATATGGAAAAAGAAGTAAAAAAAAAGCTAATAAAGAAAATAACTCACTAAAAATCTCTACAGGAAATCATCAAAGAGAACTACCCAGAAGTAATAGAACCAGAAGGTAAAATAAGTGTTGAAAGAATTCATCGAGCATCTTCTGAAAAAGACACTATAATAAAAATTCCAAGGAATATTTTGGCCAAATTTCAGAACTATCAGATTAAAGAAAAAATATTACAAGCAGCCAGGAAAAAGACAGTTCAAATACCGAGGTGCCACACTAAGGGTCACTCAAGATCTGACTGCCTCAACATTAAAGCATCGAAGGGACTGGAATCTGATATTGTGAAAGGCAAAAGAACTTGGAATGCAGCCAAGAATAAACTACCCAGTTAAGCTGAGCATTTTTTTTCCATGGAAGAAGATGGGCATTTAATGAAACAGAGGAATTCCATTGGTTTCTAAGGAAAAGAAAAACAGATTTAAACAAAAAATTTGATCTCCAACCACAGGACTCAAGAGAAGCAGAAAAAGGCAAAAGGAACTCTTGAGAATTGTATTTCTGTTGTGGATATACATAAAGACTATATGTATAATTTCTTTTTACTGATATAACATAAAAAGGGGAAGTAGAAATGGAAAGGGGATAGTGTCAGAAAAAGGGAAAAGGGGAGATAAAAAGAGGGAAACTACATCCCACAATGAGGTAAAGGAAACCTATCATATCTGAGGGAAATTAGAGAGGGGGAGGAACATTGTGTGAATCTTACTCTCATCAGAGTTGGCTCAAAGAGAAAATAATTGACATTTATTTTAAAGAGAATCTTCTCTCACCTCATTAAAAAGTGGGAGAGAAAAAGGGAAAAGGAAAAAAGAGTAATAAGGGAAGGGTACAAGAAAGGAGAAGGTATTCAAAGGGAGTAGAGAGGGATCCTAAAGGGGGAGAGCTGCATGACACAAGTGGGGCTCATAAGTTTAATAACAGGCAAGGGGGTAATGAGGGGGGCAAAAAAAAGTACAATCCAGGGATATTATGATGGCAGGAAATACAGAATTAGTCATTTTAACCATAAATGTGAATGGGATGAACTCTCCCATAAAGCAAAGGCAGATAGCAGAGTGAATCAAAAGTCAGAACCCTACAATATGTTGTGTACAGGAAAAATATTTAAAACAGGGAGATACATACAGAGTAAAGATAAAAGGCTGGAGCAGAATCTATCATGCTTCAGGTGAAGTCAAAAAAAGAAGGGGTAGCTATCCTTATCTCAGATCAAGCAAAAGCAAAAATGGATCTAATTAAAACAGATAAGGAAGGAAAGTATATCTTGCTAAAGGGTACTATAGACAATGAAGCAATATCAATATTAAACATATCAGCACCAAGTGGCATAGCATCTAACTTCCTAAAGGAGAAGTTAAGAGAGTTGCAAGAAGAAATAGACAGCAAAACTATAATAGTGGGAGATCTCAATCTTACACTCTCAGAATTAGACAAATCAAACCACAAAACAAATAAGAAAGAAATTAAAGAGATAAATAGAATATTAGAAAAATTAGGTATGATAGATCTTTGGAGAAAAAAATGAATGGAGACAGAAAGGAGTACACTTTCTTCTCAGAAGTTCATGGAACTTATACAAAAATTGACCATATATTAGGACATAAAGACCTCAAAATTAAATGCAGGAAGGCAGAAAATAAATATAAATAAATAAATAAAAGAAAGTAAATGCTTTCTTTTCAGATCACGATGCAATAAAAACTGCATTCAACAAAAAGTTAGGAGTAAATGGACCAAAAAGTAATTGGAAACTAAATAATCTCATCTTAAAGAATGATTGGGTGAAACAGCAAATTATAGACACAATAATTTCACTCAAGATAATGACAATGATGAGACATCATGCCAAAATTTGTGGGATGCACCCAAAGTGGAAATAAGGGGAAATTTTATATCCTTAGAGGCTTGCTTGAATAAAACAGAGAAAGAAAAGATTAATGAATTGGGCTAGCAACTAAAAAAATTTTTAAAAAGACCAAATTAAAAACCCCCAATCAAATACTAAATTGGAAATTCTAAAATTATAGAAGAAATTAATAATATTGAAAAGTAAAAAAAAAAAAACCTATTGAACTAATAAACAAAACTAAGAGTTGGTTTTGTGAAAAAAAAGAATAAAATTGATAAATCTTTGGTAAATCTGATTAGAAAAAGGAGAGAGGAAAATCAAATTACTAGTCTTAACAATGAAAAGGGAGAACTTATCACAAATGAAGAGGAAATTAAAGAAATAATGAGTTACTTTGCCCAACTTCATGCCAATAAATTTGATAACCTAAATGAAATGGATGACTACCTCCAAAAATATAGGCTTCCCAGATTAACAGAGTAGGAAGTAAATTGCTTAAATATTCCCATTTCAGAAAAAGAAATAGAACAAGCTATTAATCAACTCCCTTAAAAAAAATCCCCAGGACCAGATAGATTTTTACATGTGAATTCTACCATACATTTAAAGAACAATTAGCCCCAATGCTATATAACCTATTTGAAAAAAAAAATAGTGAATAAAGGAATCCTACCAAATTCCTTTTATGACACAGACATGGTACTGATACCTAAACCAGGTAGATTGAAAACAGAGAAAGAAAATTATAGACCAATCTCCCTAGTGAATATTGATGCTAAAATATTAAATAAGGTATTAGCAAAAAGACTACAGAAAATCATCCCCAGGATAATACACTATGATCAAGTAGGATTTATACCAGGAATAAAGGGCTGGTTCAATATTATGAAAACTATCAGTATAATTGGCCATATTAATAACCAAATTAACAAAAACCATATGATCTACATCTATTTCAGAAAAAGCATTTGATAAAATCCAACATCCATTCCTATTAAAAAACACTTGAGAGTATAAGAATAAATGGACTTTTACTTAAAATAATCAGTAGTATCTATTTAAAACCATCAGTAAGCATCATATGTAATGGGGACAAACTGCAACCATTCCCAGTAAGATCTGGAGTGAAACAAGGTTGCCCTCTATCACCATTAGTATTCAATATTGTATTAGAAATGCTAGCTTTGGCAATAAGAGTTGAGAAAGAGATTAAAGGAATTAGAGTAGGCAATGAGGAAACCAAATTATCACTCTTTACAGATGATATGATGGTATACATAAATTCTACTAAATTCTACTAAAAAGTTATTAGAAATAATCCACAATTTTAGCAAAGTTGCAGGATACAAAATAAACCCACATAAATCATCAGCATTCTTTTATATCACTAACAAAATCCAAAAGTCAGAGTTATAAAGAGAAATTCCATTCAAAGTAACTCCAGATAGTATAAAATATTTGGGAATCTATATGCCAAGGAAAAATCAGAAACTTTATGAGCAAAACTACAAGACACTTTCCAAGCAAACTAAGTCTGATCTAACCATTTGGAAAAATATTAAATGCTCTTCGATGGGGCAAGCAAATATAATAAAGATGACAATACTACCTAAACTAATCTATTTATTTAGTGCTATACCAATCAGACTCCCCAAAAAACTATTTTAATGACCTAGGGGAAAAAAAAAAACAACAAACTTCCTATGGAAAAACAAAAGGTCAAGAATTTCAAGGGAATTAATGAAAAAAAAAAAAATCAAATGAAGGTGCCTAGCTGTACCAGATCTAAAATTGTATTATAAAGCAGCAGTTACCAAAACCATTTGGTATTGACTAAGAAATAGACTAGTTGATCAATGGAATAGATTAGGTTCAAAGGACAAAACAGCCAATAACTTTAATAACCTAGTGTTTGACAAACCCAAAAGACCCCAGTTTTTGGATAAGAATTCACTATTTGACAAAAATTGCTGGGAAAATTGGAAATTAGTATGGCAGAAACTAGGCATTGACCCATACTTAACACCATACACAAAGATAAGGTCAAAATGGGTTCATGACCTGGGCATAAAGAATGAGATTATAAATAAATTGGAAGAGCATAGGAGTTTACCTCTCATACCTGTGAAAAAGGAAGGAATTTATGACCAAAGAATAACTAGAGATCCTTATTGATTACAAAATAGAAAATTTTGATTATATCAAATTGAAAAAGTTTTTGTACAAACAAAACTAATGCAGACAAGATTAGAAGGGAAGCAATAAACTGGGAAAACATTTTTATAGTCAAAGGTTCTGATAAAGGCCTTATTTCCAAAATATAGAGAGAATTGACTCTAATTTATAAGAAATCAAGCCATTCTCCAGTTGATAAATGGTCAAAGGATATGAACAGACAATTCTCAGACAAAGAAATCAAAACGATTTCTAGTCATATGAAAAGGTGCTTCAAGTCATTATTAATCAGAGAAATGCAAATTAAGACAACTCTGAGATACTACTACACACCTGTCAGATTGGCTAGAATGACAGCTAAAGATAATTTGGAATGTTGGAGGGGATGTGGAAAAACAGGGACACTCATACATTGTTGGTGGAATTGTGAATACATCCAGCCATTCTGGAGAGCAATTTGGAACTATGCTCAAAAAGTTATCAAACTGCATACCCTTTGATCCAGCAGTGTTCCTACTGGGCTTATATCCCAAAGAAATCTTAAAGAAGGGAAAGGGACCTGTATATGCACAAATGTTTGTGGCAGGTCTCTTTGTAGTGGCCAGAAACTGGAAACTGAATAGATGCCCATCAATTGGACAATGGCTGAATAAATTGTGGTATATGAATATTATGGAATATTATTGTTCAGTAAGAAATAACCAGCAGGATGATTTCAGAAAGGCCTAGAGAGACTTGTATGAACTGATGCTGAGTGAAATGAGCAGGACCAGGAGATCATTATATATACTTCAACAACAATATTTTATGATGATCAATTCTGATGGACATGGCTATCTCCAGCAATGAGATGAACCAAATCAGTTCCAATAGAACAGCAATGAATTGAACCAGATACACTCAGCAAAAGAACTCTGGGAGATGACTAAGAACCATTACATTGAATTCCCAATCCCTATATTTTTGCCTGCCTGCATTTTTGATTTCCTTCACAGGCTAATAGTATACTATTTCAAAGTCTGATTCTTTTTGTACAGCAAAATAACTGTTAGGACATGTATACTTATATTTAATTTATACTTTAACATATTTAACATGTATTGGTCAATCTGCCATCGGGGGAGGGGATAGGAGGAAGGAAGAGAAAATTGGAACAAAAGGTTTGGCAATTGTCAATGCTGTAAAATTACCCATGCAATATAACTTGAAAATAAAAAGCTATAATAAAAAAAGAAGATATTATACATTAATAATCAGCTCCTTTGAAAATAGTCAAAATAAAGGACAACCTTTAACTGAAAAAAAAAAGAAAAACTCCATCACAAAATAAATGCTAAGAACCCTCCCATAATGATTTTCTCTGCATTGTGTCAGAACACAACACTTCTTGTAACAGATCTAGCTATTCAACCTCAAAAATCAATCAAATAGTAAACCAATCAATCCTTTAAGGAAACAGGAGGCCAGACTTTCATATTATTTTCTATGTAGCAAATTTTGTTGGTGTTTGTCTTTTTCTTGAAGAGGACCATAATATTAAGGAGGTGTTGTCATGACATGCAAATGAATTGGATTTAAGTGAGGGAGGGCTGTGCAAGATCATCTGCTTCCCTTTCTTCTTCTGAGACATCTAGATCCAGTGGCCAGCTACAGATGAAGGCAACTGGAGATGGCCCTGGATAAAACAGAAAACCCTGGCTTTTTTAACCTAAGGTCTCTAACAGGGCTCAGTTTGACTGAGACTCCAAACCATTTAATGATTAAGTCTAGATAACAATTGAGATGAAGAGTCTCCTCTTTTGCCTCATTCAAAAAAAAAAAAATCTAATAAATAAAAAAATGAAGGAATGAATCTGCAAGAGAAAGATCTTCAGGATTTCAGGCCAAAGCAGACATGACTTCTATTTACATTCAATTTGAGTCAATTAGGATCCAAACAGTGACCAAATGTGCTTTAGCCCAAGACCTATGGGTGGCCAATTAAAATCATATTGGTTTTAGTTTAAGGACTAGTTCTTTTGTTTTGTTTTGTTTTTTACTGAGGCAATTGGGGTTAAGTGACTTGGCCAAGGTTACACAATTAAGAAGTGTTAAGTGTCTGAGACAAGATTTGAACTCAGGTTCTCCTGACTTCAGGACTGATGCTCTATCAACTTCACCACCTAGCTGCCCCTAAAGCCTAATCTTTAAGAAAGAAATCTAGCTAGTAAATTTCAAGATATTCTGGGAGGGTTCAGAGATGTAAAAGAGAAAAAAAAATGCTTTTAAGAACATCTGTAGGTTAGGGTGTGATGCCCCATTTCACCAATGTATTCATTTCATCTGGGACCATCTCCAATTGTCTTGATCTGTATGTTTTAAATATTTGACTCAAAGGAACCTTTCTTTCATGAAAAATTTGACATATTTTGAGAACAAGAAAAAAAGCAGTCTCAAAATAGTATCTCACTATTATTGTGGATGGGAATTCAGAGTCATAAAGTGGGGATTCATACAAAAACACTTTGTTAAGGTATCAAATCATGATATGTTGGTACTTTTGTCATGAATTTTTAAAGGAAAGAGAGGGAAATTAGAAGCATTGAGTAACAGATGCTAGTTCTTGCTCCTAGTTATGGGCAAGGAGCAGTCAATTCATTATTCTGAAGCTGTTTCCTCAAAATTATAAGTTCTAAGTAATTCTTTTAACTTTATAAATTTGTGGTCCTTTGAAGTTCTAATAGATACTAACAACTACACAATAAAGTAAACATCCAGTTTTAGTTGTTACACTGGAAGAATACTTTTGGTTGAGCTAAATGAACACAGAATTTTTTTTTTTTTAACTCACCTATGGTGGGATCATGATAATCAGGAAACCGGTGACTGATAAATTGCATTGTCATTGCTAGAGAGAGAGAGAGAGAGAGAGAGAGAGAGAGAGAGAAAGAGAGAAACAACATATAAATGAATCTGTTACTAAAATGTAGCAAATGACCAAAAAAAATTAGCAAAAATTTATAAGACCTAACAATTCAGTTTTCAAATGTTGCCCTATGATTCTACAGTAAATACTTTTTGCAGGGATTAGTGAAATCCTGAATAAAAACATTTCCATTATTACCAGAAAATAAAACAAATATCCTTAGACTTTTCTTGAAATATTTTAGATAGTTAGTTGTCAGAAAACTGTACAATGAGTCAGGATTCTGAATCTGAGTTCTGATTCTGCTTAATTTAGCTCTTTAACTTTGGGAAAGTTATGACATGTTCCAGGGTCTTAATTTTTAAACCACATTTAATTTAATTTGATGTAAACATATAAAAGGCATGAATTTGAATAGATACTCTCTTAAGTTTGAATTTGAATAGATACTCTCTTAAGTTCATTACAGCTCAAAATTCTGTGATGTTATAACCTTTTTATTATCATATGACTCATAATTATTACTCAAACTCATAATTATGAACATTGTGGAGGATAGTTAGGGATAATAGCCATATAGCAAATGGTCTCTGAACACTCCCTCTTCATATTGTTAACCCCAAACAAAACACATAATGCTCCAGCTTTGGTCTGACCAGTGATAAATATAATGGAATATCATTATCTTCTGAACATAGTCTGCAAATCCCTCCTTTCTTAGTTTCATTTTCACAATTCCTTTTGCTAGAATGGTGTTCTCTCCCGTAAGAAGTACACCTTCCTAATTGGAGGGTAGAGATGGCTACAGGGATTAATTAGCCTTCAAGAAAGCAATGACATTGGAGATCAACTTTTGCAAGTTGTACATAAATACTAAATAGAGTGAAAGAGAACTTTGTAGACACAGGGAAAATAATAAATAAACAAACAACAACTATAAGAAAACATGAGACACAAGAAAACAAAGGGACACAAGTTTAAAAAATACAAAGAAGAATTGATTTCTCAATAAGATACATTAGTTGGACTAAAATACAATGTTTTTTGCTGTGTTTCAGTCATTTCTGACTCCTCATGGTCCTATGATTCATACTGTTCATGGGGTTTAGCAAAGATACTAAAGTGGTTTTGTTGTGCCACAGTTCCCTTTTATTGTCCTGACTCAATTTCTCTAATTGTCCTGCCTAATTTTCCCTATATTCTTCTGCCTCAGTTTCCCTAAATTGTTTTGCCTCAGTTTCGCTAAATTGTTCTGCCAGTGTCCCCTTAGTTGCACCCTCTCCCCTCCAGTTCATTAGGACTAATATGTCAGGGCTAGTTACTCTAAGGTTATAAATTGTAAATGTGTAAACTCAAGATAAGGGGAAGTTCAGACTTCCTGACTCCTAACTCCTCCTAAGTCATCAAGAATTTATGGTCCTAACCCCCAACCTGTTAGAAATGGATTGATGGTCCCTGCCTGGGGATTCCCACTCACCAGAATTTGGACTCCACCCCCCTTTGTGTAACTGAACTTGGAGTCAGGGGTATATATGTCACTGAGAACTCACATTCACTGCTGGATGCTTTGGACATCAGTCCTGGGGACATCATCCCCCCAGCTCAATTGCTCCCTCTCAGAAATCCAAATAAAATATGAAAAACTCTCTAATCTCTATCTTGTCTCAGTTTCTCCAGCATTATAGTTTGACATTTTCTTTTTCAGTGGAGTAAGGCAAATAGATTAAGTGATTTGTTCAGGATCACATAAACAGTATGTGTCTGAAACTAGACTTGAATTCAGGTTTTTAAACTCTAGGATCAATACTCTATGCACAAGCCACTCTAGTGGCCTCCTAAGAAAATAAATGTTAAATAACTTGTCCAAAATCTGATGGTAGTATGAGTCTGATAAAGGATTTGAATTAGGTCTTCTGAGTCCATGCCCAAAGCTTTATCCACTGAATGTAGATGTCTAGCTGCCTAGCTAGCATTTATATGGAACTTTTAAGGTTTGTAAAGTGCTTTGTCTATATTAACTCATTTCATCCTTTCAATAATCCTTGTAAGTGTTATTATTATTATTATCATCATCTTCTTCATCATCAGGTTTCAATTGATAAAACTGAGGCAGAAAGATTTTAAATGACTTGCCTGTGGTTAGACAATACCCACAATAACTGATGAAGTTTTATCCTGAATCCAAGTCCAGCATTTTATCCACTATACCTACATAACCATATGCCTTATTTGCCCTATTACACTAGGCGCTGCAAGAGTAGGGCCTTGTCTTATTCAATGCATCCTCCAGAAGGCCTTGCATAATATATATATATATATATATACATACATACATTAATCATATTGTAAAAAAAGAATCAGAAGAGAAAAAACAAAAGAAAAAAACTGAAAATAGTATATTTTGATTTGCATTCAGACCATTATCAAACTTATCAAACTGCATAATACCTATCTCAGAATTTATTCTAAAACATTTCTTGTCTAGTGTAGACAGAATGCACAAATGTATTTAAAATTCATTTCAAGACACTTATCCTAAAGAAGGGTTTTGAAAAACTGAAAAGCTCTATAAGAAAGCATGGTGGTTTATTATTAATATAATAAATGTTACTTGGCTAAAATCCAAAGATTCTTTTCTATTCTGTTAACTTTAGAATCAATATTGATATCATGGATATAGGCCCCCAAAAAGTGAAATTGTCATTTATTGGAAAAGAGCAAATGTTTTGACAAAAAATATCTCTGATTAACATGATTGCTGAGTAAAAAGGAAATATTAGTGACATTTTTAAAGCCTCTTGGTGTTTACTTAATTAAATATCTCATTTTAAAGGATACATTGTCTTCAGATGGACATGTGTTCTGTCTTATTAAAATAACAAAAGTTTAAATAATGTTTTATATTTAAATTCTTGTGTAACATATCCAGTTCCTAGTTACAACTTGAAGTGTTTCCTTAGGTAGTATATTCCATATAGTGCTGCAATTGAAATTAAAAATTGAATTCAAATCCTACCTCATATATTTAATTGGGGAATATGACTGGGTAAGATCAATGAGCCACTTTCACTCTCAGTTTCTTCAATTGTCAAATAGTGGTAATAGAACCTTTATAGATACTGTTTTGCAAACCTCAAAACCTCATTTATGCTAGCAATTATTTTTAGAGAAGACATGTAGAGGAGGCATTTGTATGTATATGTGTATTTATGTATATGTGTGTGTGTTTAAGCACATAGTGTTGAAAAGCCTTATAATCTATGGTGGATTTTTTTGTTATGTGTTGTGTACATATAAAAAACTAGGAACAGAAGCCAAAAATACTACATCTGTATACACAGGAGAAGGATTCAGTTGTCAGAGGCCAAAAAATATGACTTGTCTTATAGCTTTTGTCTATTATTAATACAATGTTAAGGTTCTTTATTTAAGAAAATTTGAATAGCATGGCATGGAATAATATGGGGTTAAGAGTGGGAAGAAAAGTCTGATTCCTAGTTATGAAGAGATTAGACAAAGGAAACATTTTCATTCACTATATGATAGTGAGTCCCTGAAGATATTTGAGCAGAAGAGTAACAATACTAGAAATGTAAGTACAGCAAGTCATTTAATGTCAATTGCCTCAGCAAAAAAAATAAAGAAATAAATAAAAATCAAAAGAAATATAAGTAGAAAGGAAAAATTTTACAAAAAAGAAGAGAAATTTTGATTCTGACATTTTAAGCAAAAAAAAAAAAAAGAAATGGAAAGAAATTAAGACAAGCTTCTTGGAGGCTACTGCTATAGACTAGGCAAGTACTAAGTAGTGTCTATATTGTATACTATTCTGTGATGTGATATTGTCAGAGGCAGCACAGCATAGTGGAATGAAAAATGGCTTCAGTAATAAGAAATTCAATTTATTTCTGATATCTACTGTCTGTATGACCCTGGACAAGTCATTTTACTTCTCATTGTTCCAGGCAACTGTCTAAGAATGTACAAGGGCAATTCAGAGCCTTTATGTTCTAGTACTGACTTTTGGCCTAAAGCTACTCAGCTTTTTAATGAACTACATGAATTAAACTTTTCTCTATTCCATGGTCACAGACGAAATTGTCACTTTTTGCCAGTCATATCACAAATGTCTATTTTGATTTGTAAGGAAGATTGTGAAGTACTGTAGTAAATATATGCTTCCCCCCTCCCCCCAAATGTAAAACCCAGCTTTTGCCTTCAAGGGATAAGGAACAGGAACCATACCTGTGATGACCTTCCTATAAGGAATTAATTTCCATACAATGAAACTCCCTGAACCAATGCAAGCAGGCATTTTCTCTATAATCACATCTAAAAAAGTCTTAAGGAGCTGTCTAGAGCACCAAGATATTAAGTGACTTGTCTAGGATCACTGAGGCAGTAGGTTTCATAAGCAAGACTTGACTCTGGTCTTTCTCACTCTGAGACTAGCTCACTATCATGTTACAACTACGTTTAAGTCTCAATTTTTATTGGGAGAAAAATAAAACACCAAAGCAAAGATATAATGAAATGACCAAAAATTATAAGACAATGTGATATATATCTATATAACTATCTATAGCTATCTACATGACATTATGCAGTCATGTATATTCAGAATGTGTTGTGTGTGTATACACACATTTCATATACAGATATGCATATGCAAATAAAAAAAAGAATGTGTTAATATGTATCAACACATATAGCCACTGGGTTTGCAATCAGAGGACCTTGGTTCAAATGCTATGTGTCACTTACATTCAAGATATTGAGCAAGTAAACTAATCTCTCTAGACATTAATTTCTTTATACATAAAATTTCTTCATGCAACCTTTTGAGATTGGGTTAGATGATCTCTGAGGTCCTTTAGGCATCTAAATCTTTTTTTTTTTTTTAATAGCTTTTTATTGACAGAACATATGCATGGGTAATTTTTCAACATTAACCCTTGCAATCACTTCTATTCTAACTTTTCCCTTCCTTCCCTCCACCCCTGCCCCTAGATGGCAGGCAGTCTCATACATGTTAAACATGTTAAAATACATCTTAAATGCAATATATGCGTATATATTTATATAGTTCTCTTGTTGCACAAGAAAAATCGGATTTAGAAAGATAAAAATAACTTGGAAAGGAAAACAAAAATGCAAGCAGTCCACACTCATTTCCCAGTATTCTTTCAGTGGGCATAACTGGTTCTGTTCATCACTGATCAATTGGAACTGAATTGGATCTTCTCATTGCTAAAGATGGCCACTTCCATCAGAATTGATCCTCATACAGTATTGTTGTTGAAGTGTATGATGATCTTCAGGTTCTGCTCATTTCAGTTAGCATCAGTTCATGTAAGTCTCTCCAAGCCTCTCTGTATTCATCTTGCTGGTCATTTCTTACAGAACAATAATATTCCATAACATTCACATACCATAATTTACTCAGCCATTCTCCAATTGATGGGCATCTATTCAATTTAGGAATCTAAATCTAAGATTATCTTGTCTGGAATGAGCAGCACTTTTCATTGACATCAGAGAATTCAAAGATAGTAGAAACTGAAGTCTTAAAAGACTTTGGTAAAGGCTCAGTACATGTAGATTAGCATTTTAAAGGGTGATAAATTGGAGAACATTGAGTCAAAATACAATCCTCTAGAAATTGGCCTTGGATTTTCCTGATAACAGTTATTGATAGACACCTGATGTGGACTTATGACTTTAATATCTACCTACATGGAAATCTGTAGTTCATGATCTATTGGCGGTGGATAGGAAAGTAGGGAAAGAAGTGCTTCTTTCTCAAATTTTCTTTTTCTTTTCCTTTTTTTTAAAGCATTTTCCCTCCAGTTAATGTCAAGAAAAATTTTAGCACTGATTTTTATAAGTTTCTGAATTTCAAATTTTCTCCTTTTCTCTTTCCCCTCCCCTTTTTCAAAACTGGTAGGCAGTTTGATATAGTTTATACATATGTATCACATAGACCATATTTTCATATTAGAGTCATGAAAGAAGAAACAGTTGAAAAAAAAAAGAAAAAAAAAACACATGATAGAGAATAAAGTAAGTGGAACAAATATTCTTCAATCTATATTCAGAGTCCATCCAGATAATGATGGATTTTCTGGATATAGATAACATTTTCTTTCATGAGTCCTTTGTTCTTATCTTGAATCATCACCTTGCTGAAAAGTGCTGAATCATTCATAATTAATTGTTGCATAATGTTCCTGATACTATGTACAATGTTTTCCTGGTTTTGCTCATTTCTTTTTTTTAATTTTAATTTTAATAGTAATTTTAATTTTATTTATTTTTGTTTGTTTTGGTTCTGCTCATTTCACTTTGCATCAGTTCATTAAAATCTTTCCATGTTTTTATTCTGAATCTTCATGTTCATCATTTATTAAACAATTGTATTCTATTTTATATATATATATATATATATATATATATATATATATCACAACTTGTTTAGACATTTCCCAATTGATGGGCATAGCCACAGTTTCCAGTGTTTTGCTACCATAAACAGGACTACTATAAATATTTTTTTGTACATGTAAGTTCTTTTCTATTTTTAATAATGTTTTTTGGAATACAGAGCTAGTAGTGGTTTTGCTGGAGGAGATATATAATTTAGTTGCCATTTGGACATAGTTCCAAATTCTTTAAAGAATGATTGGATCAGTTCACAACTCTACCAACAATGCATGAATGTCTTGATTTTCCCACATCCTCTTCAACATTTGTCAATTTCTTTTTTTCTTTTTGTTATGTTAGACAAATTATTAGGTATGAGGTAGTATCTAAGAGGAGTTTTGGTTTGCATTTCTGTAACAAAAAGTGATCTAGAAGATTTCTTCATATGCCTATAGATAGCTTTGATTTCTTTATCTGAAAACTGCTGGTTCATATCATTCATCCATTGAATAATTGGGAAATTGCTTGTATTCTTATAAATTTGTCTCTGTTCTCTATATATTTGAGAAATGAGGCCTTTGTAATGCCGGAGAAACTGAGCAACATAGAGATTAAAGAGCAATTTAATAGTTTATTAAATGGAGAGATTTACTGGGACCAAATGGATCCATGGTTTGGTCCCAGGGCTGAATGAGACTATTGTCTCAAAGAATCCAGCCCTGAATGTCGGATATAAACTTCTTTTATAGGATTACAAGACTGATGACATAATGGAGAGAGGTACTAGAGAGGCTCCTGATATGCTAATGATGTCTAAAATGGATAAAGACATTAAACATTAAAAGGGAATGAGTATAGCCTAAGGTCTAAGATATATAAGACCTTTATCCTATCAAACGTTAAGAGGAAATGGTTATAATCTGAGGCAGAGTAACTGAATAGGACAATTAGGGAAACTGGGTCAGGACATTAAAAGAGAACTGAGGCACAACACCTTTATCAGAGATATTTGCCATGAAGATTGTTTCCCAGCCTTCTGATTCTTTCTAATGTCAATTACATTGACTTTATTTTTATAAAAAACTTTTTAATGTAATATAATTTCAATGAACTATTTTGTATTTTGTAATGATGTCTATCCCTTATTTTGTTGCAAATTCTTCCCCTCCCCATAGATCTGACAGGTGAATTATTCCTTGCTCTTCTAATTTCTTGAACCTTTTGACTTGCCTCAGAGACTAAACCAAGGTAAAGGAAGCCAGCTGTCCTTAATTCCAGAACTTAAAAAATATACTTTAAAAAGATTGATTTATTAAAGTTTTTTTGTGTTTCTATAAAGTAATAGTGAACTGAAGTGCCTGATGAGACCTCAGAGAATTGTTTCCTAGCACCGAAGTAATTTAGAAAATAAACAAAACACCTACCTACGCAC
This sequence comes from Sarcophilus harrisii, assembly GCF_902635505.1. NCBI lineage: Eukaryota > Metazoa > Chordata > Mammalia > Dasyuromorphia > Dasyuridae > Sarcophilus > Sarcophilus harrisii. The sequence goes on along the minus strand of NC_045426.1, from coordinate 370,988,630 downwards.
TAAAGTTCAGTACAAGAAATCAAATCTCCTGATTTATCATAACTGTGTGCCTGATTGCTAAGGGACTGAGCATTCATTTTATGATGTCTAACCTGACATTAAAAGTGCACTCCTTTGAAAATCAGTTTAGTTACTCACAGATTCTACTGCTCTCCATTTATTAGAAAAGAGCTTCCTGAGTACTTCATTTGAGATCCTGTGTCTCACTCCATTCATAAAACACAGATTTAAGCTGATGTGGGTTATGTAGATACCAGATGATGGTATGACCATTCTTTTTGGCAAAAGGTAGATTTATTTAGGAGAATAGGTTATAGACAATTGAAGAGATACAGGTGATGCTGACAAAGGGAGCCCCAAAACTCTAAAACTCCTTGAAGGACAAATTCTCCTTGAATCCTGGCTATGTAATAGACTCCACCTAAGGACAAACAACTTCATTGTGTTATCTAGGTGGGGCTGGTTGAGTTCTAAACTGGATAATTCCAGCCCTATTCAATTGAAGATTTTCTATTCAATTCAGCTCAAACTCATCAGAAGGGGGGACAGGCCTCAGCTTGTAGCTAAAGGCTTCTATTATAGAAACATCAATTTTAAACCCAGTCCTCACAGAGAAGCTAATATGCTATCCATGGCATATTAGAAAACTCTGCCTGCTGGAATATTTTCTTTCAGCATTACCCTCTCTTTATCATCACCAATTTCCCTAAAGAGACTTTATATCTCTCTGTCAAGATTTCTCTCCTAGAAACTTTACTTCTCTGTCAGACCTTGCCACTGAGGAATTCAGCTTTTCTATTCATGCATAGCAAAGGCTGACTTCCCAATGTCAATAATAAACTTCTTTTTATCAGTCTATCTTTTGGGACTCGTAAATTCATTTACAAAGGACCTCTGCACCACCAGAAAGGGAGTTCCCAAAACTCCCTACCAATGCGCTGGATTCTAAGGGTGTTTAGGGACCCAAACCTCTTCATTTGGTTCCCTTAACCCCAAATCTGTCACTAACCTCATCATTTAACTCCGTAATCACCAGCAATCGTAATCTCATCATTTGGTTCCCTTGACCAAACGAAACCCCGAAATCTAGACATCATCATTACCAGGAATGACAAACATGAAATAGAGTTGGGAGAGCACAGAAAGACTAGTTCCTCAGAGGAACTTATATTTATCCAATAGAAAGAGAGCACCCATAAGGTTGGGACATGTTCTTAGTTGGCAGACTAAATCATGAAAGAGATTTATCATCCCCAAATAGTTAGTTTGTAATAAGGAGAAGAAATAAGGTCAGAAGAGACACTACAAGACATAGTGGAGTTAAGAGAGACCATGTGACATGAGGAGGGATAAGGGGAAAGACACCACAAGTGCCATGACAGACTGACCCCAAGGAATGTCATAGTCATAGGATGGCCCATAAGTAGATTTATGAGGAAAATTTAATCTCTGGGATATAACTGGGATTCCAGACAGGTCATGGCAAGGTGAGGCTGCTTGAGACCTCTATAGAAAGTGGGTATCAGGATTTTGACATAATTTGGATTTCTGACTGAGTCAGAGTGGGACCAGAGAGTGAGACCATGGAGCTGAACTGATCTCCATCAGTACCTTCTTTCTGCCTCAGGGATTAATTTGATTAATCTCTGCTAACCACACCCAACATTGAAGATTTCAGTGGAAGCTGCTTTAGAACAGCAAAAAGAAAGACCATCGACTAAACTTCTGTAATCACAAAGGGTTTCAGTTAAACCTTGCCTCTGGGGTGAGGAGAAATGAAAAGACAAGCTTTAGTGAAGTGTCTTTGTGAAGAACAATGGATTGATCTACTGCATGGAAGACTGAAAAATAAACATTAGGGATATATTCCCCCAGAGATAAACATTATCTCCTTTTTTATAATGCAAATAACTCCAGGTGGAGTAATACAAGTTTACATTGACATGTTTTAAGGCTTAGAAGAGCTTTCTGTCAATGCATTCCTGGGAATTTCTGGAAGTGTTATTTTTCTTCCCACCTGACAAAAGAAAATGGTCTCTGAGAAGTTAAGTAACTTGCCTAAATCCACACATCTACTGTTGGAGCTGGATTCAAAACTACACTCCTGGCTTTAAATTCAATACTTCACCTTGCTTGCAGCTAAAACATTCATTCCTGACATTTTGATGACATAAATTTCAATAAGTTAAAAAAGAGATAAAACTGGAAAGAACTGAATACTTAAAAAAGCTCTCAAATAAAAAGAGACAGAGGCATAGAAAGAAAATAAATGATGGCTCCGACCACAAACTTAATTCAGCTCTATATATTGCATAGCCTTTACATAAGCTTTGAGTGGGTCCCCTTTGTAAACTTGAGGAGAAACCATTTTCAAAATTCCCTTTGAAAAATCTTGATCAATAAAATCAGACTATACTGGTGACTTACCAGCAGCTAGTGAGTTTTGAGTGAGGAGAGTTATTTTTCTAAAACAATGGTAACATATTTTTTTTCCCCAAAAAAACTACATCTTTGTGGTAGATGAACTGTAATAATGAAAGCCTTATAAATGACTGGAGTCAGTCCAAAAAGATAACTCTTAAGAAATAGGCTAGATTGATCCATAGAGATTTGTTAACTTGCTGCAATATATTTACATTGCAAATTATTCTGTAATAGAAAGTTGTTGAGCAGGCTGGGGGCAGAATCTTTGTATACAGAAATAAAGACCAGAGACTGAGTATAAATGTTGAGCAATGATAAAATAGAGGCATCAAACAGTGCCTGATGAGAAAGTCTTTCAAAGATAGGATGATAACAATCTCTAAGGGCTGTTAAATGAGAATCACAATGAGGCTGCAGATGTGGAATACCACAGTAAGCACTGTAACATGAAGCTTCACAAAAATTTTTCACAATTTCACAAAATTCACAAAATTTGGTCTATGAGTAAACATGGATTTTATTCTCTCATCCATTCATATTTGATGCTACTGCCAGCTTCCTTATAATTTCTTGTGATAAGAGGTAAGAAAGTGGCAAAGAGTAAGAAACCATAAGGCTATTACTGAGAATGAAGCTTTGGGAGTAGCACAAATAATGCTGACTGCCTAAGAAGCCCAGAGACTACCTGGCCTTGAGTGCCACAAACAATGTTAACCAATAGCAATAATTCAATACTGATTCTGTAATCTGCAAACTGTTGGTTTGTAAACTGTAGAACTCAATGCTGGGAACTACCCCACTCCTACCACTCCACAATGGTATTTCTGAACCAGAATATTAGCATATGAACCTAATCTTTTATTTTCTTTCCCTTAAAGTTATCTCCCTGATTCTGATCCTGTGCTTGGAACCTAGCTTCAATTGGAGTCACAATTATCTCCTTGATCCTGACTCTAGCTAGATTCCTCTGGAATTAGCTGACTGTCAAGCAGCATAATTTCTTCTTGCTTCTGTTCCTTTGCTAAATGCCTTTGAAACTTTAGCTTGCTGTCAAGCAGTGTAATAAATCTTTGCCCCTTAACTTGGAGACTAAATATATAAATTTTTTTCACCAAATCCCTGACATCGACCAGGGAGACCTAATATTATTGACGTCCTTCTCAAAACTTGACACTTTCCTTATTATTCTTCATGCAATTTCTACTAAATGTTGGTAGACAGATGAGTCAGACCTATCTGCACTGAGACTGTGGTACCCAACATGTCAATGGGAAAGGTTAGTTCCTAGAAGTCTGTGGTTAAAAAGTAAAGCTGCTATTAGTCTAAGGAGTAATTTTTTGAACAATAATACTTCACATGTTTATGTCATTTACTAGATAGGTGCCAAGAAGAAAGTAGCTAATACTAAATTAAAATGGAAAAAAAAATAATCACAAGATCAGGTTGACTATTTGGACCCTGGACAAGAACATTGGGAAATTAAAATATCAGAGATAATGGAGAGACTCTCTGATACTGAGCTTTCCTGAATTGTTCAGCCTCAGTTTCCCTGGTGGCTACACACCCCTTTCTAGCTCCATTGGGACTGAGAGAATGGGGGCCTCAAAGATCTAGCCACTCTCATATTCCAAAGAGTCATAAAACTCCATATGGTTTATCTTTTTTGACCCACTTCTGCTTGACCACCTTGTTGACCCCCCATTGTCAGAATTAAAAAGTTATTGCCCTTCCTAGAATTTCCACTCACCCAGTGCTCTTCAACCCCCTTCCCCCACTCCCGCCCCTTGTCTTTGTTTTCCTGATAGCTGGAACCCTAAAAAGTCTCTGGAACTACTTGCTGGATGCTGGATTCTTTGAGACAAGAGTCCCATCCAGCAGGCTGGCTGTAGCTAGTCCAAATTCTCCACTATTAAAATATTAAAAACCTAATCTCTGTTTTGCCTCAGTTTCTTTTGCAATACAATATCTGTATGGAATTAACTTAGTGAAGACACTCTCATGGTAATATAGCCTTAAATTATACCTTAATTGTTACTTGAGATTTTATAATAACAAATAGAGATATAGTTAAAAAAAAAAAAAGTTGCAATGTTTATTCCCTCCTTTTCCCCACCACTTCTTAATTAGCATTTAAGTACTTCTCTTAAAAGTGATGATGGGTTTGAATTTTCTTATTGGAGGATATCTGCTTATATAGCAGTTCTCTAGATAAATTTAAATTAAGAGTTTATTATTATTGACTTGTATTCTTTTATTTCTGGGATAGATTTCTGGAGAAAAAGTTAAGGGGAGAGGTTTCTTCTTCTTTTTAATATGGTGTTTTGCAGTTTATGCTTTGCATTCTCCTTTTACTGACAACAGCTTGTCAGATAAGAGATGCCTTTTCTTGTGAGATCTTAATAAACTCCTTTTTGCTTTTTCTTACTCTGAGGGTCTAATAGCCAAGTCTGATTAATCTAAGAAATGCTGGTAGATTGTGCTAAAGTGAAAATGGAATTTTCTATTTAGTGTGAGGGACTGGAAAGCTGAGGTAACAATTATAATGGAATACATCAAATTTAATAAATCTTAACTTCTTTATCTGTATGCAAATGATATATGTCTTTATATTTAGATTTAGACTTGAAAGGGATCTTAGAATTCCTCTAGCCCAACCCTCTCATTTTATAAAAGATAAAACTAATGTCCAAGCAGATTAAGTGTAAATTACTTCTCAAACTTTAAAACATTATGTATATAAATGTCAGTTACTAATACTGGTAGTGTTAAGCAAATAATTTGTCACAAGAGTAGATAACATAGCTGAATGTTATATTGCCATTCAGATGATATCACAGACATAAATCTTAATTCCATTAAATAACTGGTTAAATTCAAATGAAGAACCTGTTAATAATTCTTTAAGAGTTCTATTAAAATATATTAATATCTTTTGTTCATTTTTTAAATTTCCTCTCTTTGTCTCCTTTACCCTAGAGAGACATTCTTTAAACAAAATATTAAAAAAGGAAAGAGAAGAGGGGAAAAAATCTGTAAAATTGATCAATACATCAAAAAATCTGACATTATGTACAATGTTTCACATCTATGAATCTCTTACCTTAGAAAAGGCTTTGAGAGAGTAGTCTTCTCATATCCCTTCTTTGGGTCCAAAATCATTTTGTGAAATTTTGCAAAATGTATTTTTGATTGGTGATTGATGTTCTTTGCATTTATTATTGTAGTTGGTGTTTATGTTGGTTTCTTAGGTCAGGGAGGTAGCATAGTGGATAGATTATAAATCCTAGAGTCAGACACACTCATCTTTCTGAATTTAAATCTGGCCTCAGATACTTATCTGTGTGATACTGGGCAAGGACTTAACCCTGTTTACCTCAGCTTCCTCATTTGTGAATTACCACAAGCAGGTAATTAATAGAACTTTGAGGGAAAGAGGAAAGGAAATGTTAAGAAGGATTTATGAATTTAGGGATTTGTCAGTTTGTTATTTCTTCTAGCATTGGAGGCAAGCATTGCAGTGTATATTTTTTGGGTTTGATCAGGCTTTTAGAATCATTGAAGGAATATTAAGGAGGAAATTTCTAGGCTGTGGAAAAAATAGGAGAATAAATCACACAAGAATTAGCAAATACTGTTGATAGATAACAAAGTTATATAGATATCTTGAGCACAAGATAAGTTTCATGAAAATCATGTTTTTCCATTGGACATATGCTACCCTGAATTGCTGTTAGCATAGAAAAGACATGTTTCTGAATCCTCATATCTTATGGATCCTCTGCTAGGCACAGCTTGTCATTTGTCACTATTTCTGTTTTTTAGCACTATAAAAGGACAAGAGAGACCATAGGGCAGATACTTGGTACCCAATGTCATCATTTCCATGTGTTTAAAATCGTGACCTTCCAATCTAAGTATACTTTTTTTTTTCAGTCATATATTCAATCATTTATACTAATCCTATATTTTAGGTTAGGGTAGCTAGTAGATGCTTTCTATGGCAGTAAATGATAATTAATTTGCCTTTTAAAATATAATATGAATTCTTTTTTAAAAAAAATTTAGCCTTTTTATAGAAGAAAGGAATTATATAATTTGCCATTAGGCATTTACTTAAAAGTAGCTACAAATTTATGAGTTGTTTTTTTTTTTTTTTTTTTGAGTGAATTTGGGATTAGGAAAAACAAACAAACAAACAAAAAACCCAACAACCCCCTCCCCTCCAAGCCAATTAAATTTAGAGTTTTCTGGAAAATAAAGGTATATATCGTTGTGAGAATCTGCAGATGTAGCAAATCACATTCTCAGGTAGACTGCACACCTGGGAATGGACTTTTTCCATAAAAAATTAGGGAACTGAGTTAGCTTTAGAAAACAAGCCATAAAATAGCTTTACCAGCATAAACTGTATAAATATCTCTTGTATGAACTTTTGATTACCTACAAATATAAACATACAAATTCTTAAATCAAGGAAATCCAAAAACATTTAATAAAGATCTGTCAAATTCAAATCATTGAATCCAGTGTTTGAGATACAAAGAAAAATCAGAATAGCTTTTTTTTTTCATAATAGAGTTTATATTCTACTGAGAAGGGATGTCAAAAGTCATCTAGCTCAACTCAAAAATTAATAGTAATTACTTAAAAACCATGTTCATCAGGCCTCAAATTGATAGGTAATTCACTGATTGCTGAGGAATCTATAACACTTTTAGGCAATCCCATATTTTAGAAAACTATCAAACTGAAATTTGCCACTATATCTTTAATTGTTCCTCTTTCTGCTGTCTGTATCAAAATAAATAAACTCTGGTCCATTTCTAAGTGTCAGATTTTCAAATATGAGATGACAGCTATTCTCCAAAAACTCAAATTGCACCAAGTTTTTCTCTATGCCAAATAGTCCCAGATCTTACAATAAAATCTTATATCATATGAAACATATACCTCTAACCACTTTGTTTTCTTTTTTCCAGATGTTCTTGTTTTTGTCAATGCTCTTCCAAATATGTGATACGAGAACTTAATATGCTGCTCTAGTTCTGATCAGATTAAATTTATTTTGTATTTATCCTTTTGGTAAAGAATTTCTCAGATCTTTTTAGATAATCTGGCTTTTATTTCACACAATTTACTCATATTGATATTTTAATCCACTTTCTAAAAAAATTAGGTCACTGTGGAAAGAACGCTTAATTAGCCAAATGGTCTTCATTCTATATTAGCATGGTTAATTTAGAATTAAAAGTAATATTAATATTTAACATTATGAAATTCCATATTATTAAATTTTGCTCACATTAACCTTTTCAAGTCCTTGTTAAATAAGAATTTATCTATGCCTTCCAGATTTAGTTAATCCACAAATTTTACAAGCTTTCTTTCTAAGTCATTGATACTGAATAAGGTAGGGCCAAGGATATAACTGTAAATCTACCCAGCAGAGATTTCCATATAAGTTGATCTCAATCAATTATTTCACCTTCTCTATGTCCAGTTGTTCAACCAGTTACTAATCAATCACAAGCTTTTAAACATTCACTTTGTAGCACAAATGGTGATACAAATGGAAGGCTTGAAATAATATCTGTTTAAAGGGAGTTTATCTCGTAACAGTAAGAACATATACATAAGGAGCTATCTATAAGTGCAGAGAGAACAAATTTTTTTTTTTAATTTTTAAATTAAGAATTTTTAAAATTTTTACAAGATAATTTAATTTTCAAGATTGGATCAGGAAAAATACCAGACAAATCATTATATTTAGCTTGTGTCTGGAACAAAAAGCATAATTCAAAGATAAAAAGATGAGGAGGGAATACATTGATAATATGGACATGAGTGATAGCCAGCACAGTCATTAATATAGGATATATAACACTATATATAAAAGACAAACAGAGAGACAGAGAAAGGAAAATATAGAGGAAACACCGGCATAGAAGAGTCAGAGACAAAGAAACAGACACACAAAGAAAGATTGAGAAAGACACACACAAAAAGACAGTGATGGTGGTGGAGGGGGACAGACAGAAGAGACCAAGACTTTGGATAAATCATAGAACACAGGAAGTAGAATCACTTTTACTTTATAAGCTTAATAAAGGAGTTTGACTTTGATCCTAGAGGAAAAAAGAAACAATAGGAGTTTAATGAGTAGGAGAATGACTAACAAATTTCCTGTACTTAAATAAAATCACTTTCACAGGTTTTGGAGGAATAAAAACCTGAGACAGGGAGAATTGTCACAATAGTATAGGTGAGATATGATGTGGTCCTAAAGTGATAGATGTATGAGAACAGAGAAGAGATTGGAATGAAAGATGTTTTGGAAGCAATTAAAGCAAGATTTGGTAACTATTGGATATAAGGAAGAGTGAGGAATCCAGAATGATGATGACATTTTCAACCTAAGAGATTAAAAGAATTATAGTCCCGTAGAGAAGGGAAATTTGGAAGAGGGATAAGTTTTTGGAAAAAAAAATCTTTTTTGGATATAGTGAGTTTAAGATATTTTAAATACTCCTGCCAGTTGTGATAAAATTTCATTATCTTCATTAGGGAATTTGTGATGCATTAATGAAGCTCTCATTTAGAGCATTGGAGCTAAATAAATATATCTAATATAGATCTTAAATGTTTAGAGATGATAACTAAACTCATGGGAAAGAGAGCCCAAGAAAATACAATCTGACAGTGCTTCAATTCCTTTCCCCTCTATTTGCTAGGAAGTGGTGTGATCACTTGCCAAGACCTTAATTTTGTTGATATTAAGGTTCAATCCAGCTTTTACATTTCCTTCTCTCAAGAAGTTTCTTATTTCTTCTTTACTTTTTGTTATCAAAGTGGTATATTGTCTGCATATCTGAGATCACTGATTATTTTTCCCCTAGAAACCTTACTTCTGGATTTTGATTCAGCTAGTCTGATGTTTCACATGATATACTCTGAATATATGTTAAACAAATAAGATGATGATAAACAGCATTGTTGTACTCCTTTTCCAATCTTAAACCAATCAGTTGTATCATGTTCAGTTCTGAGTGGTGTTTCTCAACCCACTTACAGGTTTCTTAGGAAACAAGTAAGATGCTCTGGTACTCCCAACTTTTGAGAACTTGTCAGATTCTGCTGTCACCTATCCAGTCAAAGTCTTTGACAGAGTCAAAAAAAAAAGTTGTTTTGTTTTTTTTTTTATTGTTTTGATTTTGTGTGTATTATTTCCCTTTTTGGAATCCTTTTTGCTTTTTCCATAATCCAATAAATACTGGCAAGGTGGTCTCTAGCTCCTCTGAGTCCATATAAAATCTACTTGATCTTCTGCTAATTCTCAATTCACATATTGCTGAAGACTGGTCTGGGGAATCTTAAACATAAGCTTGCTGGCATGTGATATAAATACAATTGTTTGATAATTTGAGCATTTCTTGATATTACCCTTCTTAAAGAATGGAACAGAAACAGACATTTTCCAATTCAGTGACTATTGTTGATTTTTCCAAATTCTATAGCACATTGAATACAATACTTTATCAGCAGCAGCTTTTAGGATTTAAAATAGCTCACCTGGAATTCATCACTTCACTAGCCTTATTATTAGCAATGCTTCCTAAGATTTACTTGATTTTATTCTCTAGGGTGTCTGCCTTTTGATCCATAACCACACCAGTGCTAAAATTTTTCTTGTATGGTCATTTGTGGGACTGAGCCTAGACTACCTCACATGATAATTAACAGATCACTGGGAAATTTGAAAAGAGCAATTCATTTCAGCCTCAAAGATAGGAAATCAAATTGCAAAGGATTGAAAAAGGAATGAGAATAGAGAAACTCATAGAATAGGTAAAAAAAAATTGGCTGGAAAAGAAAAAATATATATATGTCAATAACTTGAGTACCTAGTAGCGTTTGTTGAAAGTTTCATGGGATAACTTTACTGTCAGAAGTACTGTGGTTAAGTTTTTGAACTGGGCAACATAGTAGTTGGGTCTTAGAAAGCTACTATTAGTAATCTCAAAGAAAGCATTCTCTCTAGGGTCCACCTTTATTGGTCCTTCCTTCTCTGAAACAAAAGACCACGAAGAGAAGCAATGTAAAAATTCTAAAAATAATCATTTGCTAGATTTATGTTGATAAAATAATTCCTTTTTTTCAAGTACTTATAAAACAAAAACATGTTTCTATTTTCTCAGAGATTCTCTACTCAAAACATGAGGATTTATTTTTTCATAACTTTTTTTCACTAATTCTCTCTCTCTCTCTCTCTCTCTCTCTCTCTCTCTATATATATATATATATATATATATATATAATTAGAAAAAAATATTATTTGTCTATGTACTTAGTCTTCTGCTAGGTAGTTGTCATACATATGCAAAATGTACCCTTTCAGTACTCAAAGAGCTTACATTGTACTGGAGGAGAATATAATTCATATAATATACGATTTAAAACTTATCACAGCTTTTAGAAATAAGCAAATATTATTGTCTCACCTGGAAAATTCCCTATTTCCAAATATATAAACACACAGACCAAAATATAAACACACACATACACACACACACACATACACCACAGACATATAAGCATAAAATAATTCTCTCATAGGTTATGGCTTTCTCAAGGTCACACAATTATTTAGTTGCAAAGTTGAAATAAGATCTAATCCAAAACCAATTCTACTACTGCTTTGCTACATTTCCTGGGGAATGGAGGTGAGGATTAGACTAAATAAAGGCTCTTAGGGTTCACAGACTAACAAAGAATGTGAATATATTTCACAGGATTCATGAACTTGGATAGGAAATTACACACACACATACACACACACACAAACACACATATTTCAATAATTTCTTACTAAATTTTGTCATTTCCTTGGTTATGAAAGAGAAAAAATCTGGGAAATACTCCATACGTTTCATCAAATTTCCAAAGGTAACCATTAAGAAGTACTCCTTTATATATAAAGTCTTTTTTTTTTTGTTACATCATTAGAGGAAGGCATATAATATGTGATTAACTATTTCCTTTTGATTGAATTTTATCACTTTTAGTTTATAAAACATTTTTCTCAAAAGGAACTCATAAGGCATATTTTTATTTTTAAACAAATTTCATTAATATGTTCTGTTTTTATATCACATTCATTTTCCAGTATATTACCCTACTTCCCCTTCTCAGAAAACCATCCCTCAAAACAGAGGCTAAAATAAGAGACTTAAGAAATAGTTCATATAAAACAATGAATGGATAAATGTCAGACATTATATCCAAAGTTTTGCATCCATTGTCTCAAACTTCTACAAATAACCAAGGTGACATTCTCTCATATTTATTCTTTTGGATCTAAATTCGTCTTGTTAATTTAATAGCATTACTTTTTTTTTTTTTTTTTTTTGGAGATTAGTTGGTCCTCTTATCATTTTCATTGTTCTAGATACAAGTTATCTCATTTTTACATATGACAAAACTGATACCAAGAAAAGTGTTGTAGTGGTAGTGGCAAGATCTCAACATGAGATTTCTTAATTTGTGGTCCAAACCTTTTACCACTATCACACACTGAATTGCCTATATCTCCTTTAGTCCTTCTACAACATTAATAGAAAATCCATCTCTGGAACTATTTTCTGAAATTTCAGTAGTTGAGAAAAAAATAATTGAGTGTGTGCTTGTGCCTGTGTGTGTGTGTGTGTGTGTGTATGTATGTATGTGCGTAGCTGATTTTTGGAGATCAAAAATTATTTATATAAGATTCCTAACTTTATAAAATAGTCATTAAATATGCTATCTACCAGGGCCAAATGTATCTCAGGCAGTCTCCCAAGAAGAACTGAAGATTAAAAGCAGTAATTTTTCTTTTGTTTACAACAAACATATTTTTGGTGAGACCTCTATTTTGCATGTGTATGTATTTATTTATATTTATATTTTATTATTCAGTTATTCCACTTTATTATTCTATTTAAAGTTACATTTAAATTGGTTACTTATTGTTTTGCATAAATCTGTACTAAACACATCAGATTTACCTATCTGAAAATCTGGCAATATAATTTCTTTTATTACTTTCTCTGCAATCTCAGAGGCATTTGGCTGGAGGCAGCAGTATGTCAGGAAAATTATCAACAAAGTGAACTTCTTTTCTAAAATAAAGATTAAACCACTCTTTAAAGTTATATCACTTCCTTATTATTTTCACTCTCTTTCTTCTCTCTCTTCCCTTTAGGCATTTACAATTCAAAAGTGACTACCTTCTGAACTAATCATTTTAGAATACAACACTTTCTACTCACTAGAAAAATGATTGAACATATATAATATTATTAATACTACTAGTATTACTGTTATGCCAAAGTTCCCTTTCAATGTCCTGACCCAGTTTCTTCAATTGTCCAATTTAGTTATTCTGCCTTAGGTTAACCTTTCCCTCTTAATGTTTGAGCTAAAGGTTTTATAGACATTCCTTCTTAATGTTTGGCAAGATAAAGGTTTATCCATTTTAAATGTCATTAGAATCAGTAACCTCTCTCCATTAGGTTATCCCCACCTAGGTACCTCCATTATGTCATTGTTCTTGATATTCCATAAAAAGCTCGTTGCCCCCATACTGGGGGCTAGACTCTTTGAGATGATAGTCTCGTCTAGCCCTGGGATCAACATGGATCCATTGGTTCCAGTATTTCTCTCCATTTAATAAACTATTGAATTGGTCTCTAATTTCTGTCTTGCTCAGTTTCTTCGGCATTACATTACCATCATCCTTATCTTCATTATCAATACAGCCAATCTTCCAATATATTTCTTCCTTCCCTCTTAAAAAAATTATCCAAGGCTTTCTTCTAGGGATGGAAATCTCACTATTAGAATTAACTGCATTAGGTGAAAGGACCATAAGGACCATTTATTATGGTACATGGGTCCCAAGCATATAGGATTTATGGGTAATGACAGTGGCTTGGGTTCAGTTCCACAGTAAATTATATTAGACAAAAGGGACTTTGTGGTAGAAGTTAGAGGGATAACAAGGAAGAAAGAGTTGTTAATGGAAGAGTAAATCAAAAGTCCTGGGTAGTCTAAGTTATTATTATTGCATAACAATAAAACCTGCTTCAAGCTCTATTTAGCAGGTTAAGAAGGAAAGGATGGCATACAAAATGAGGGAAAAGTTTAAGAAATTTAACAAGTAAAATACAGGATTAACAATTAAAAAAAAAAAAAAAAAAAACAGGATTCCTCTTTAACAACATTACCAGTATCATCTTTTATTTCCTGAAATACCATTAGGCAAGGGACCATGAGTAACCCACTTGTATAAATAATTGTATTTGTATTACCTTCTAAGTTTTGGAAAGCATTTTCACTCTATTATTTCTTTTCACCTATTAACAACCTCATGAAATCAGGATTCTATCATCTCCACTTTATAGATGTAGGAATCTGAAGTGAAGGGAAACTAATTTGTTCATATTTACATAGTTTTTTAGTATCTGAGGTAGAATTTGAACTCAGCATTTTCTGATTCCAAGAGCATATTTTGCACCCATTATGCCAATTAAATATTAAATTATGTCTATATGCCAATATGTATGGATAGTGACCCTTACCCAAATTTAAATCAGAGACATCAAGGTAAAAAACAAAAAAGGATTTATTATGATCACATGACAAAGGTCAACTCCCAACAGACAAGTTGTTGTTAGTAGAGGAATGCAAAACACAAGCTTCAAACAAGGGATTATACAGATCCTAAGGCAGAAGTCCCCATACTCTTCTGACCTTTTCTCCCATTGTCTGGGGAGTCCAGGCTTACATCCTAAAATGGAAATCTACCCAGAGACTAAAAATCCACTCCAGAAACAAAAAAATACTAGCCAATGACATGTTCTCTGCCATATTAGGATTTAATGCTAATGAAAAGGTGTGTAGGGGAAGAGGAGGAGAATTTCAGTTTATCTAAGATAACATAATACTTGCAGCTTTTAGTTATAGCTTAACTTGTTATTGCAAAGTCTCAAGTCACAATTAGGGTATAGGTTGAAGCCACATTCTTTTGAAACTTTAGTTTCCCCTCAGTTTATTCCATTCAAGATAAAAACTAAATTAGACCAGTCAATGAATTAAATCATTCCGAAGGGAAATAAATATGTGTCATGATCTTAGGGAAATGCAGAGTGTAGATTCATGAATGTTCATCCATACATGCTTGGAGTTTTCTTGTCCAAAAAAATTATTCCATTAGTGAGTTCCTCTATTTTGTATTTTAGGGACAGTTACAGGTTAGCTACAAATTTATTCCTTTCCTGGTTCTATTTCTGAATTTTATGACTTTGAATTTATAGTCTATATAGATTACTTATTGTAATGGGCTGAGGCTTGAGTTGATGCACTGAGGTCCCAAGTACTTGAGGCTAACTAGTAATTGGGCTATACTCTATTAATATACATGATTGGATAAAGAATGGTCCCTGCCCACTCTCCTGCAAGTCCTGATGTGTTGTATAGGAAATGACGATTTTGGTGGGTGGAGGCAGAGAGAGAGACAGGAAGAGAAGCTGGGAGAGATTGGGCCTGGGTTCGAGACTCCGAGCTGCTGGTTGTGTGGCTGCTGGTCAAGCTAGCTTCTTGACTCAGCTGCACACATTGCTATCGCCGATTCTCTTCCACCTCTGATCTTTCTTCACTGAGAATAAAGACTGACGATTTTCCCCTAACCTGAATTCCTGTCTCGTGCTGATTTTAAAATACATGATCTTCACAACTTATATTCTTACCCCATCCTTTTTAACCCCCTTGCATTGTCTCCCCCTTTAAAGTTCTTAAGCTTCCTGATAATAAGGGATCCCTTTTTTCTTTTTTCCCCTCATATCCCCTGGACTTAGCACAATCCTGGTACATACTACATAGTTAATAAATGCTTGCTGCATTACTTTCCTTTTATATAATGTCCCCTTAGGTTCTAGATCATGATAATTTATCCCTTCTCTGAATTGCATTCACACTTAGTGTTTTAGAGTTTGGGAATTGTTATTTGCTTCAGGTCTGTATCTTCCTGAGCAAACTACAATAAAGCAATTCTCTCTCCCCTTGTATGTATCTCTCTGTCTCTATCTCTATCTCTGTCTCTGTCTCTTTGTCTGTCTTCCTTCCTTCCTTCCTTCCTTCCTTCCTTTCTTCCTTTTTTTCCTTCCTTCCTTCCTTCCTTCCTTCCTTCCTTCCTTTCTTCCTTCCTTCCTTCCTTCCTTCCTTCCTTCCTTCCTTCCTTCCTTCCTTCCTTCCTTCCTTCCTTCCTTCCTTCCTTTCTTCCTCCCTTCCTTCCTTCCTCCCACTTATTTTTAAAGATGGGACAGGGAATTTGAGGCCTCTCTGCCTCTACTGCTTCCTGATTTCTAGAACATCCATTAATTTGAGTTCTCAGACACCCAAACTAGAACAATTTTACATGACTAAATGAATTTTGATCATACATTTTATTGAGTTTTCCCCCACTTTAAATCTCATTGTCCTTCCACATGTATTTGCTTCAAAATGATTCTTTGTTCTTGTGAATCCAAAAGGAAACAATACTGATGATTAGGTATTTTTTATATAATAAAGTTATGTTAAATAGTTCTTCTAAGTGAAGGGACAAGATAAAAGTTCCTAAGGTCAATGTGGTTCTCTTTTCTTCAAAAAAGAGAACTTATTATATATATATATATATATATATTTTTAATTTCATAATCATAAAATGAGCTAGAGAACCCAGCTGCTTAAAATGTTAGAAATTTCCCAAGTAGTATTTAAAGATATTATGATTAAATTTATGAAAATTAATCTTAAAACAAAACAAACAAAAAAACTTTCCTTATATCTAAAGAAGAGGGAACTTTAGGGGCCATTAAGTTGTCTTTGAATTTAATGACAGATATCTTCACAGAAATATATCCACACATGCATGCATATACACATAGATATATACATACAAACATACATATACGTATGCATGCATGTTTGAATGTATGTATTTGTGTGTGTATATTTAGCCACTGATAATCTTTCTATTTAAGGCAAAATTAAGCATACTAGAAAAATGAAAGAAGGCATTATAGTACAAAATACAATATAGTATATTATATAGAAGGCATTCACTAAAAGGGAAACTTAGGGAAAGAGTCCAGTTTTTCTTGGGACTTTCCTTACCCAGGTTATCTGTTCATGATCTCTCCAGAACCAATATTCCTTCTCTTTATTATGCCTTTTTCTGCTGTTATTCATTATTACTGTTGTTCCTCAGGAGGTTGCTACAATGCTACACTTGCTCCAAATACCAAAAGACATGTATTTCTGAGTGGTTTCATTATTTATTTATGGTCCTTGTTGTATAGTAATGTTTCTCAGCCTATCTAAACATGATCATTGTGCAAAGTCATTATAGTTGCAGGATTTTTTCTCTCTTTAGTATAAGGTCTATGAAAGTGATTGTTTGGGGATCTTGTCACTTACTTTAAATGGAGTGGGTGGAGTAAATCAATCACCCAAACATTATGTTTATATTGCCTTAGAATTCTTCATTCCCAAATTTTGTATACAATAACTGAATTTTCCTCAGAGCTCAGAGAGAATTGCATCAACCATAAGAAGCAAAACAGAAATTGATATTCAACAGAGAAAAGTGTGTGTATACACACACACACACACACACACACCAAAAAAAAAAAAAACAAAAAAAAAAACTAATTGAATACTTCTTTGAAAGAATAAAGAAAATTATCCCTTGCTTGAAAATGCCCATTATCCTCTGTCTCCAAACATCTTACCAGGGTGATGATAATCTAGAGAGTTTATGCCTTGTGAGGGAAAATTTTTTCTCCTCCATGAAAGCAAAAGTAAACAGGTGAAAGTGCATATCTGATAGTCATTTAACAAAAATTTCTAAAAGTTTATTATTCTAATGCTATGCTAAATCCATAGAGATGAAAGAGAAAGATAAAGAGAGAGAGAGAGAGAGAGAGAGAGAGAGAGAGAGAGAGAGAGAGAAATAAAGACAGAGAAGAGATTTCAAACAGACAAACAAACATGATATCTCTTCTCAAAGAGATCATATTCTAATGAAGGAGACAACATTTAAATAACTATGTACATACAAAACATCCAACCATTCTGGAGAACAATTTGGAACTGTATCCAAAGGACTATAAAACTCTGTATTTACTTTAATCCAGCACTATCTCTACCAGACCTGTATCCCAAAGAGATAGGGAAAAGGACTCACATGTGCAAAAATGTTTGTAGCAGCTCTTTTTTGGGGGACAAGGAATTGGAAAATGAGTAGATGCTCAACATTTGGGGAATGGCTGAATAAGTTGAGGTAAACAAAAATAATGGAATATTATTGATCTATGAAAAATGTTGAACAACTATTTTTGAAAGGCCTGGAAAGATTTATGGGAACTGATGCTGAATAGTATTTAATATATATATCTATATATATAATATATAATATATATACATATATATGTACATATATACATAGATATATTATAGATATGATATTATGATTAAATAAATAATGATTAAATAAAATAAAATAATCAGAACCAGGAATACATGGTATATAAAAACAGCAAGAATATGTGATAATCAGCTATGAAAGACCTGGTTCTTCTGAGTGGTTCAGTGATTCAAGACAACCCTAATAGACTTTGGATAGAAAATATCAACTGTATTCAAAAAAAGAACTAAGGAAATTGGATGTAAATCAACACATGGTATGTTCACTTCACTTCTTTTTTTTCTGTTTTTCTTTTCTCTCCAATGGTTTTTCCCTTTTGTTCTAATTTTTCTCTCCCAACATGATTCATAAAGCTATGTACCCTAGAGATAAATAAACACACACACACACACACACACATGCAACTTAAATGGAATAATCTCAGAGGAAAGACTTTTAACAAAAGGTATGATTTAAGCTGAGTCTGGAAGGTTTCTTGAGGCCAGAAAACATGATGAAAAGCCAGGCACAATACTTGGCGTTGGAAAATACTATGTTATGTTTGAGTAGTAGTAAGAAGGTCAATTTCATTATAATGTAGAGCAGAGCTTCTGAAAATTTTTCCACTCATGACCCCTTTTCACACAAGATATTTTTAAGGAATACCACTTTGAATCCGAGTCAAGATATTTTTGAAAGGATTTGTGCATGCACAATGCAAAGTGTAATGTTGTATATTCAGAAACAAGATTGCAGTAAAGTCATATAATGAAACATGGATAAACATCTTGGATTCACTATGCATCTGATTTTAAATTAATTTTCATCCTTGTATTCAGAATTTATTTTACTATTACCAATTTTTGTGACCCCCATATTTAATTACATGACTCCCTATGGAGTACCAAGTCACAGTTTAATAAATTTTATTATAGAGTATGTCAAGGAAAGAAAAGATTTAAAATGTTGTAGAAGTAGTAAGAGATTAGATTGTGAAGGGCTTTCGTAGTGAAACAAAAAATTTTATATTTGATCGAGAAAGTGATATGAAACCACTGGAGTTTACTGAGTAATGGGATGGAGTGGTCTCATCTTAACCTTTTTTTGTTTGTTTGTTTAAAAAAATATTGATTTTATTTTCCAGGCATTTCCTTCAAGAATTGATTCCTTCAATCTTTTTCTTTTAATGTCTTACTGAGTCAATTTAGGTATGTTATAATTATGTAACTATCTTTCCTTTTTTTATTTAACTTCTCTGACATTAAAACTATGTGCAGTATATATGTTTTAAAGTTCTATAATTTGTTCTTTTTCTCATTTAGAATAGAATTAAGTGTTTTCTTTATATTGTTATATTGTTAGGTATGTAACTTATGTTACTTATTTGGTCATTTTCTGATAATTCACCTGAACCTTTAAAAAATCATTTTGGCAGATTACTGGTAGAAGAATTGAAATGGGAGAATTTGAGTCAGGACCCTTAGCCAAAGGCTATTGCAGTTGTTCCTGCAAGAAATGAGAAGACCTGCATCTAAGTGGCAGTTGCATATATGGAGAAAAGGGGACATAAAAGAGAAATTTTTATGAATGTAGAAATGACAAAACGAGACATGACAACAGATAACATGTGGGGACCGAGTTTCAGTCCAGCAAGACTTCAAAATTATGAGTCTGATTGATTTGGAGGAGAATAGTGCCTTCAGAAATAAGAAGGTAGATATGTGTTATGCCTCTATTTTGAGAAGTCCAATATGTATTGGTCAAGGAATCTTAAAAGTAAGAAAAGATTAGGCCTGAAAAAATCAATCCCATAATCACTGGAAAAGCAAAGATAATTGAATGCATTAAGGATTGTTGAAGATTCTTCAAAACTGTGCTTGAGAAGTCCATTCTGTTCTTTAGAATATCTGAGAAACACTCCAAGTTCCTGACAATTGATAAAAATTTAGACAAAATTAATTTCCAGATCTCCACTGGAAAATCATTGGAGAATTAACCTTAAAGATATTTTGGCTAGTTTTTCACTTTATATTTGTCCAGGATTCTGTTTAGATTATCTAATTGAAATATGTTTCAGTTTCTATCTTAGTTTGAAAAACTCTTCACCTTTGTCTCAATTTCAATTGTTTATTTTTTCTTGAAACTTCATTCATAATCTATTTGCCTCAGGATATTATAAATTAATAAAACTAGAAAGCATAAATGCACAAATTTGTATAATACTCCTTAGAGCAGACATATTTCAATTTGATAACTAAACTGAATCCCGGACAAAATAATAATCTGGGACAGCACTTATAAAGAGGTGGGGCCAAAAGTTAAATCATAGGACCTCACAGAATCTGAGGTAGAACTATGTTCTATGGCTGATGTTGAAAAACACCTACTAGTTTTTGAAATTACCCACAATATGATGGAGTATGTTTTCAATTGATAGTATATAACCTATAACTAACCACTTTGAAAAGCATGCTAGCAATCACAAATATTACAGGGAGAGTTTAAATTGTCAATTGTCAATCTCATGTAAATGAATGTAAGTATGAAGAAGGAAAGATTTTAAAAACAATTTTTGGGGCTTCCATTTGAACATCTTTATGTAGTTACATAAAATAGCATTCAGACATACACATATCAATATTTACATACTCTATATTTCTTTCTCTTTTTTCTATTTATCAATCTATATTACTATACCCCTATTGTGCATTTGAGAAAGGAGCTAATCTGCCTTTATCAAAGTAAACATACTTCACTGGGGATCTTGCAGAACCACACAATCTTAGTGTTGGAGTGAAATTTATAGGTTACCTAGTTCAGCTCATACTATGCTAGAATACTTTAGGGCTGAGAAACTTGCTACTAAGGTAATTCTTTGAGTTTTGTTAGTAATTTCTTCCTTTTATTGAGTTGTATTCATCATTCCTATTATCCCACCTGCCAGTCCTTAGGTGGTCCCTTTGTTGTATATAGAAACTATTCAAACTGAGGGTATTCATGATTAATTTTCAAAATAGTATGAAGAATTTCTCATTTCATTTAATATGTTAAAAGTAATAGAACAGAGAAAGCCCTTTATTTTTACAGTAATTCTCAAATCATAGAATTTCATAGATAAAAGGGACCTTATAGTTATCTAATTACAAGTTTGTTCATGGGATCATAGATTTAGAGTTGGAGGAGACCTTAAAGGTCATTTAATTACAACCTAGTTAATTTTTATTTGTTTAAATCAGAATCAGTATAATCTTTCTCCTTTTGAAAAGCTCTTCACTTTTTCTAAAATATGACAATCATGTTACAGTTGTTCTAGGCTAAATTTATTTACTTCCTTCATTTCTTTATCATATTACATTATAAATATATAGTGCATTAGCTATTTAGATTGCCTTCCTTTTTACATGCTAAAATTATTCAATATTCTTCTAATTACGATACCCAGAAGAGAAAAACCATATTTTGAATGGAGTCTGACCAAGTTAAGAAAAGGGGAACTATTTCCTTCCTTCTTCCATATGTTAGATTACATAAAGCTTACAATTTATTTGGGAAAGAAAACAGAAACAAAGAAAATGACACAATGCAATATTGTATGGTGAAGGATAATGTTTTTAACAAGTGGCAATTATCAAATAGCTGAAGAAAGAGAGAAAGAATGTTTGGAGCACAGTTAATAGGAGAGAAAGAGAATCAGAATACTGATATTCCAGGAACTCTTGTCAGAGCTTTAAAAATTTACAAAGCTTTACAGCTTTACAAATATCTTATGAAACCTTCACAACTATCTATAAAAGTTGGTGCTATCATTAATCACATTTTGTAGTAAAGAAATTTAAACAGACTAAGATTAAGTGACTACCTAAAAGTCACAATTAGTAAATTCCTGAACCTGGATTTAAATTGAGAAAGAGAGATTAAAACCAGGGAGACAGAAAATATTAAGAAATCAAGAATTAAGATTTTCAGAAAGTGTGCAGATTTTGCTGTTTCAGGACCTGAGTTCAAATTTCTTACTTTACTTTTAGCAATTTCTCTGACCTTCAGTTTTCTCATTTGTAAAATGAATGAGATTTGATGACATAACTTCTGGAAGCTTCTAGATCTAAATCTATCATCCCAAAAAGGGAAGGGGGAAGGGGAGTTAATTAAAGATATAAAAATAATAATGTATTTTATATATATATATATATATATATATATATATATACACACTAAAATTAATTATCTCTGAAGATCAAGGAAAATAATACATAGGAGCACTTTAAAAGTGTCAAACCTAGGCAGAAAGTTGGTATATAAGAGGTTTTCTTTTCTTTTCTTTTCTTTCTTTCTTTCTTTCTTTTTTTTAAGAAATTGGATTTTCACTTGAGTTTAGACCTCTGAGGAAGAAGAGAAAATCAGGAAGTGATTTGAATGTTTTTGCAGGGTAGAATAAATCATATGACTGAATTTAGAAAGAAAAAACAGAGGACTTAAGAAATTTGAGTAGAAGGAAAAAATAAATTAAAGGAAAAGAGAAGCAGTTTAATTGGAAGGACTAAAATGATATCAAGTAAAATCACTCATGGTAAAGAAAAATAAAGATTAAAGGAAGATTTTAAACAGAAGTAGAAAGCAAGAGATTTTCATCAGATTTTTGATTATCTTCTTCTGGACATGTGATTTCAGTAGATCAGGAAACCTTAAGTGAGAAAATTCTCCTTTCCCTAATGCCCTCACTTCTTGGATTTACATTCTGATGATCTCATTAATAACAATGCAGATATATGACTGTTCAACATTGAGTATGTGTTGTCTGAGTCATTAAAAAGTTTAGCAACTAGTTCCACGCTCACAAAGCTAGTATATGCTAGAAATGAGATTTAAGGACAAGTTTTAGTGACTTCCAATTCTGTATCCATATAGTAAGAGAAATGGACCAACTAGGTGATACAAAAGAAAGAAACTTAAATACATGCAGCAAAATTGTTCAAAATGTGAATATGTGTTAATATGGGAAAAAGAAGGCTATGTTGAAGATGTCACCTTAAAGTGTATTTTCAAAAAAAATGTTTTAAATTACTAATGAAGCCATATTAAAATTGCCCAAAGTATCATCTCAAATACATCATCATTATCAGTTTGATAAACATAGAGAAAGATTAAAACAATACATGATTTAATTGACTGTGGGAAGACACACACATTGGTTTATTGTTTATAGAACTGTGATGCAGTCCAACTGTTAAAAAATAAGGAGAAAAACTGAATTTTTTTTGAGAAAAGGCAAAACAAAATTATTTTTATTAAAACTTTTAAATCTGATGATTCCGTTCCTGATTTGGCATTTTGATGATGTTTTGAAAAAGAAGGTCACACACACATATATAAATATTCTTTGCAAAATTATTGGAAATAAGAAAAAGATGAAAGAAAGCTTTTAGGCCAGTCACTTGAGAATGGATATTATATTTATATATAAGAATATGTATACATAATCACCCCCACATATTTGTGTCTGTATATATGTGTAATAATATTGTACTAGAAAAATCAAACCTGCTAAAACCTGAAAAATTAAGGAAAATAAATTTTGAAAAAAAAAGTCTGTATTTTTTACTCTGAATTTATGAATTATAATGTGTATAGATATTAGATTAGAAATGAAATCACTAGATAGACTGCTACCTGATCATCTATTTACTTTTTAGTAAGTCTTAATTCAACTTCTCATAGCAATCTTTTTTCTAATTATTTGAGTACAAATCCATTTTATATAAATCAACTGTCCTATTTAACCTTTTAATTATAAATGTAATAAAAGTTAATGTAATAATTAATGGTTGGCTTTAGGGGAAAAAAAGATTTCTGTTATTTATTATGCATTGTTCAAATGGAAGATAAGATAGTAAAAAATACAGTTTAATGCTAAATCATGTTTCAGTTGCTTTTGAAATAAATGTAGTCACTGACTTTAGTTCTCCAGCATTGTTTGCCCCTCTGATAGTCTGATGGTATATAACTCATTCTACTTTGTATTTTTAATGATTTTTGTATATATAAGATTTGTGGTGCAAGATAACTTATTTGCTGTTAAGGAGCAAGTCATTTTTGCCATTATTAAGTTCTCTATCAATCCTACTAGGTATCTGACTCAACATAGTAGTCGTTTAGTTGAATATGTTGAATAAATGAGTTTAATGAATGAATGAAAAAAATCTATAAGAATTATCACATGCTCTTTTACACTGACAAACTGTCAGTACAATGGATTTCAATTACAAAGTATCTAGCTTAACCACAAAGTAAATAGTATTACTTCCTTTAAAATCTCAGAATATTAGAAGCAAAAGGAACATATAAGAAGCCCATTTTAGCCCATTCACCTATCTGTATAGATGTATAAACTAAAATCTATCAATCTAAAGTTACTCAAAGTCACATAGTAAATAAAACACAATTCAAATATGCATTTTTGAAGACCTAGTTTTGGGGAAAAGTGCTCTGCTAGGCATTGGCTATATAAAAACTGAAATCGAGGGGGAAAATAAAACAATACAAAATAAAATTAAAAATCATTATCTCAAAGAGCTTGCATTCTACAGAGGAATACAGATATTAATCCAGTTAGGGAGGAATAGAGCATAGATTTATTGATTTCCATTTTGTGAAAATCACTACACTGTACTATGATTTGTGAATTGTTCCTTCTTTTCTTCCTTCCTTTGTTCCTTGCTTCCTTCATTTATTCATATATTCCTTAATTTGTTCATTGCTTCCTTCTCTGTCTCTGTCTTTCTTTCTTTCCATATTTCAGCAAGAACAAACTTTATGAGTTTACTTTGCTACACTCTTTAAGAGTAATTTCTTATGAACTCTCCACTGAAGTCCAATTGACTTGTAGAAGTTGCTATTGTTTGTCTTTCATTGTTAAAGAGAACCTTGATATAGGGGCAGTGGCCCAGCAAGTCAATTAGATTTAAATAAAAGAGTTATGCAAAGTCAGCAGCTTTACTTTCTCTTCCAGTTCCTTTTGGGTTCAGTGGCAAGATATAGATCAGGACAATTGGAAATAATTCTAGATGCAAGTGGAAATCTTAGTCTTTTTAAGCTAAGGTCTTTAGCAGGTTTCAAAGAATGTGTATATGAAATATGGACTGTGACATCTTGTCAGAAGAAATAGGAATTTCAAATCCAGTTCTGTTGATGGTATATGATTCTTTTTTCTGATGAACATCCTAACCAAGAATGAAAATACTTATTGCAAAGTTGAACACCAGTTATTGGAAATTGTGGCTATAAAAATTCAATTTTAGAAATTATGAAGCATTACAAAAAATAGTTTTAGTTATTATCTCCTAACTGCAATGGGGTAATGCCTGTTCTTGATAGGGGTATTTAACCAAATTCAATCTATCCTACCCTAGGACAAAAATTCATTGATTAGAAACAGAATAAAACACAATGTGAAAGAAATATCCACCTAACCTGAATGGCTGGTTAGATAGATGCTGGCGCAATGGATAGAAAACTGGGCATGGATTTAGGATAGACCTGAGTTCAAATCTGGACTCACATCCTTAGCTCTTTGACCATAAGGAACTTCTGTTTGCTTTAGTTTTCTTATTTGTAATGTGAGGAAAATAATAGAATCTTCTTCCTAGGATTGTTGTGATAATAAATGACATATTATTTGCCAAGTGTTTTACCAACTTGAAAATGCTATATAAACAATAGCTGCTATTACTGTTTGAGAGTAGTAAAAATTTTGAGTAATCAAGGAATTCATTAATTATTGAAATGGAGAGAGTCAAGTGTACATAACTGGAGGGGGGCCTGGAGATTACCAGGGCAACACAAAATAGAAGAAAAGAATCTTAACTACCTCTTTGACTTTTTGTAAAGTCTCTTTACCCCAAGTTCTTATTGCTCTCATCTGGAACAAGAATAGATGAGGGTTAAGGGCTTTGTTACTTTGTTCTTACTTGCCTCATTCCTACACAATGTTAATTTCTCTAGATGTTATTGATAAACATTCAAGAAGGTTAAGTAAAAACAAACAAAAATCCTCACATATCTAATGGTCATATTTGGCTAGAGATTTTTACTTCTGTTCCCAAAACTAGACTAGCCAGACTTCAGATTTCTATCTATTGTTTTCACAAATCAGTCTGAGATAAGGAGTAATATTTCCATCCTCCACCTAATTTAGTAAACAAATATTCAATTAAAAAGACTTCTCTAAAGAAAGCAATAGATGGATGCATGTTAGCTACTGAAGTTTTGTAGATCTTCAGATCATAGCTAAGACAAATGCTTGGCAATGTAGTTTTTATCTCTTTTAATTGCTAATAAAATTTTCCATAGTGGCTGAAATGCTCTGACTATAATAGCATCATTTCAGAGTGTAATAAATTTTGTCTGCCATTTCTCTGAAAAAAACTATTTGATCTATGATACCTCCAATGACAAATTATACTTCTGTTTAGACTCAAGCTGAATACTATGATCAAATGATAGTGACAATCATTGTCATGGAAGATATAAATACTTTCACAGCAGCACTCAATTCAATATTATGTTATAAGAGCAAAGCCAAGGAAAGAAAGGAATCTATAATTAAATAGATACATATGTGTACAACACATTTAGGTCTTCATTTAAGCAAAATAGATACTTATTAGCTTCAGGAAAAATACTTTGAAAAGTACAATAGATTTACCTTTTTATTTGTTTTATTCAGCAAACTGTAAGAGTGTAGCAGATAAATAATAACTGGTAATATTGGGTTTTAATATCTATTCAGTTTTTTTGGTGTTCCTTCAATCACATCTAAAAATCATTTTGTGAACAATGCTTAAGAAAAAAATAAAACAGTCCATGAAAAAGCAATCTTTTACTATTGATAAAAAAAATAAACAAACAAAAGATAGAGGAACATAAAAGAAAGGTGAGGGAATGGGGAAAGTGATTGAAAAATTGTTATTAGATGAATTTTTCATCACTTTCTTTGCCTCTTTTCTCTTGAATCAACTAGTCTTATAGTTATATATCACTACATCCATTGGTATGAATGAATGAGACAGGTATACGGCAGAGTAGATAGAGCATTGATCTGAAGTCTGGAATACCAAATTCCAATAAAGCCTCAGACACACTGTTGGAAGTTTTTCTCTTCTCAAGGCTTTTGAATTCAGAGTCCTGGATTGTCTGTAGGAGGGAAAATGGTGATCAAAATAGTGTTGATAATCTGATTTGCCTGGAATATAATATTTCACTATCTCT
Organism: Sarcophilus harrisii; assembly: GCF_902635505.1. Taxonomy (NCBI): domain Eukaryota; kingdom Metazoa; phylum Chordata; class Mammalia; order Dasyuromorphia; family Dasyuridae; genus Sarcophilus; species Sarcophilus harrisii. The sequence goes on along the minus strand of NC_045426.1, from coordinate 370,961,461 downwards.
TGTTCAGGTGCCTCAGATGGTTTAACTTGTGGAGAAATGACAATTTATTTACTCATTCCTCCAAAAATCATCGATTTTTAAAAATTTAGATAAAAAATTTTCCTGATTTCCTATTTAATATGCTTCCTTTATGATAGTTAATCAGTTGATATCAGTTTCATCTCTTCAAAGGGATGTTTACTAAAATGGTATAGTGAGAAAATAGTATAAAAACATTCCCCTAACCATTGATAGATAACACTGTCAAATATTTACATTCTTGGTGTATGTATCAGAAGAGTCCTAAAACTGCCCAAAGGGCTATAAAGCTATGCATACCATTGTTCCAACAGTGTCATTACTGGGTCTGTATCTCAAAGAGATTATAAAAGAGGGGAAAAGAAACCATACATGCAAAAATGTTTTAGCAACTCTTTTTGTAGTGTCAAAGAATTGGAAATTGAGTGAATGTCTGTCAGTTGGGGAATGGCTAAATAAGTCATAGTATATGAATAAAATGGAATATTATTGTTCTAAAAGAAATGATAAGTAAGCTGATTTCAAAAAAAGCTTGGTAAAACTTATCTGAACTAATGATGACTGAAGTGAGAAGAAGCAAGGAAAAAAATATGCACAAGAACAGCAAGATTATACAAATATCAACTCTGATGTATTATGATGCATTGATTCAAGACAATTCCATTGGATTTGGGATGAAAAAAGCCATCTGCATCCATAGAAACAACTATGGGGATTAAATGTGGATCAAAGCATGGGATTTTCAGCTTTTTTTGTTTGTTTGTTGGTTATCTTGCTTTTTCTTTCTTATGGTTTTTCCCCCTTTTTGGTCTAATGTTTCTTGTATGACATGACAAATATGGAATTATGTTTAAAGAGATTGTAAATGTTTAACCTATATCAGAATGCTTGCTTCTTGGGGAAGGGAAAGAAACAGGAAAGAGGCAGAAAAATTTGGAAAGCAAAACCTAATAAAAATGAATGTTGGAAACTACCTTTATGGGGATTGGGAAAAGTAAAATATTATTAGAAAAAAAAAGAATAAAAAGAAATGACTTGAGGTCATATGTAGGGAACATGTGGGTCCAAAATGTCACTCATGACTCATAAATTCCTCACCAAACTTGTTTCTGAAGATGCATCACTAATAAATGACCTGCATCTTTGCTTGTTCCTTGGAGTATAGTTGAAATAGTCAGTCTTGTCATCTCAGCTGATGAATTTACTGTGTCGGAGCTGTTTAAAGCAATATGCCAGTAACATTAAAGTTTATATGATAATTATTCATTGCTCAAATATTACAGAATTAGAAGAGCATGGAAGGAAAAGGTGCATCCTAGGGAATTGAAGAATAAGAGGATTCTAAAAACAAAGGAGCTAAATGGAACAGTCTGGGAATTTTCTTTTTATTTCAATTTATTTTTTTGCCCAGTTACATTCAAAACAATTTTAAAATATTTGATTTTTAAGATTTTTGAATTTTAAGAATTTTGATTTTTTCCTTAGCACCACCCACAGTTAAGAAATCATATGTGAAGTTATGCAAAAATGTCCATAATAGTCAAATTGTAAAAGAAAGCATGCATCTCCTACTAATGAAAATAAAAACCTACAAGGAAAATTAAGCTAAAAATAAAGAGAGATTTAGAGAAAGTAAGAGAATGCTCAATCTATATTCAGACTCGATCAATCACTTCCTTCTATGAGTATGGATTGCATTTTTCATCATAAATCCTTCAGAGTAGGTTTGGATGATTGAACTGCTGAGAATAACAGTCATTTACAGATAGTCATTAAAGAACATTGCTATTACTTTGTATACAGAATATTTCACTTTCTTCATGGAAGACTTTCCAGATATTTTTTTTCCCCAGAAAGCATCCTGATATGATTTTCTAGAGAACAAGATTCCATCAGAGAAACTTGCTTCAATTTTTTTTTTTCAGTTACTATTGCTAATTGTATTTCCCCCCATTTATTCTTTCTCCTTTCACCTTATCCCTGCTCAAAACTGTTTTGCTACTGCCTACTCCCTCCCCCAATAAGTCTTCTCTTTTACCACCCTCCCCATCCCTCTTCCCATATCCTCTCTCTCTCCTATTTTCTTGCAGGGTGATATAGATTTCTATCTATGAATATGTATGTTATTTCCTATTTGAGCCTCTGATGAGAGTAAGGTTCACTCACTCATTCTCTCCTTCCCCTCTTTACATCCACAATAAAAGGTTTTTCTTGTCTTTTTTATAATGGCAGACAATTTGCACCATTTCACTTTTCCCTTTCCCTTTCTCCCAGTATATTCCTCTCTTACCCCTTAATTTCATAATTAAAAAAAAAAAAGATATTATCTCTTCATATTCAACTCACACCCATGTCCTCCATTTATATAGACTTCTTTTAATTGCTATAAAAATGAGAACACTCTAATGAGTTACAAGTATCATTCTCCCATTTAGGAATGTAAACATATAACCTTTATTAAGTTCCCTATGATATCCCTTTCCTGATTACCTCCTTATGTTTCTCCATATCTCTGTATTTGAAAATCAAATTTTCCATTCAGTTCTGGTATTTTCATCATGAATGTTTGAAAATCCTCTGTTTCACTGAATGACTACCTTTTTCTGTGAAGGATTATATTCAGTTTTGCTGGATAGGTGATTCTTGGCTGCAATCCTACCTCCATTGCTCTACAGAATATCATATTCCAAGCCCTCCATTCCTTTAATGTAGAAGCTGATAAATCTTGTGTTATCCTGACTGTGGCACTATTCTTGAATTGTTTCTTTCTGGATGCTTGCAATATTTTCTCCTTGACTTGGGAGTTCCAGAATTTGGCTATGATATTACTGGGAGTTTTTATTTTGGGATATCTTTGAGGAGGTAAATTCTTTCAAATTCAGTTTTCCTTGATAATTTCTTGAAAAATGATGTCCAGGATCTATTTTGATTATGATTTTTAGGTAGACCATCTTTAAATAATCTTTCCTGGACTATTATCCAGATCAGTTGTTTTTTCCAATGAGATAGTTCACATTTTTTTTTCTATTTGTTTTGGTTTTACTTTCCTGTATCTTGATATTTCATAAAATCATTAGCTTTTTGCTCCATTCTATTTTTTAAGGAATTATTTTCTTCGGTGAGCTTTTGTACCTCTTTCCCAATTAGTCAAATTTCCTTTTTAAGGCATTCTTTTTCTCATTAGTTTGTGTGTGTGTGTGTGTGTGTGTGTGTGTGTGTGTGTTTCCTTTTATACTTCTCTCAATTCTTTCCCTAATTTTTCCTCAATCTCTCTTACATGATTTTCAAAGTCCTTTTTGAGCTCTTCCATGGCCTGAGCCTAATTCTTATTTTTCTTAGAGACTTTGGACAAAAAGCTTTGACTTTGTTATCATCTTCAGAATGTGTATTTTAATCCTCCTTGTCACCATAATAACTTTCAATGTTCAGAAACTTTTTTGTTGTTGTTTCCTGCTCATTTTCCTTACCTATTACTCAGCTTTAAACTCTTTGTTAAAGTAGTACTCTGTTTCCAGGGTAGATGGTTCACTGTCCCAAATTTTAGGGGTTTTGTGCAGCTGTTTTCAGAAATCCTACAAGAAATCTGGCCACAAGCATTATGGATTTGTTAGGGGTCTGCCTGTCCCACTGTAACTGTAAGATCTAATGTCCTGGAGTTCCACTAATTGGGACTGTGCTAGTATTGCACACCAGATCCCTAACCCATTGCCACAGATCCTAATCACTGACCTTCAGATTCCTTCCTAATATCCTCAAGTTGAGAGGTCCTGCCTTACTGACACTAGGGTCCAGGCTGGAGCTGAGGCTGACCTGCATTGTAATTTCATGTTGGTTAGAATCATTATTTAAAGGAATTTGGAGCAGTTTGGAGAAGAGGTTGAACAAGTTGCTGCCTTTATTCCACCATTTTGGCTCTGCCCCTGGGAATTTTCTAATACTGTTTTTCAGTAGAAACCATCAATAAACTTGAGGAGGGATGGAGTGGAAAGTTCTTCAGTGGCACATTCTTTAGTGTAAATAAAGAGCTTGATCATAAATGACAATGGAGTAGATGTATTGAAAGGATGCAGAGTCATCTATTTTTCCAACCAATCATTATTATCAGATATGGGATTCTAGCTTTCCTCTCCTACTCTTTAAATACAGGTTTCAAAACTTTCAATCACAATAAGATATCAATAATGAGGAATGGCTTTGCACTAAGACTGATTCCATAATAATTTACATCTTGACAGGTATCAAAGTCTTAAATTAAATAGATGTTTCTTTTGAAAATATTCAGTTTAACTAGATATTGGATAAAATGATTTTCCAAGGGAAAGGTCTTCTAACATCTCCTTCTGAGGGTACCTACCTATACTCTACTTTGACAAAAGGTTACAAAATCCATGTTTTTTAAAGAAATCTTTATTTGTAAACACTGATTTCATCTATTCTCTCCTTTGTTATCTTTCTGATCTTTTCCATTCATTCAAAATTCAGCAAATTTATATATGGAATATTGTACTAGGTATTAAAAGGAAGGGTCTTATCTTATTTAGATAAAACTTGGTCTTATGGAATTTATAGTCTAAGAACATTCTAAAACAATTGGTTTTGTTTTATACAATTGAGGATTGCCATTCAAATGTTTGCTTCTTACAGTAACAAATCATTGGAGCTGACAGGAGTTCTACCATGTTATTATGCTAATTCCTTTCTTTTCCTTTTTTTGTAAGCCTGCTATTTGGGGGGAAAAAAAAAAACTTTTATTTATTTATTTGGTCATAAATCACACTGATTCTTTAAAAGGGAAAGCAAGCAAGCAAACAAACAAACAAATGCAATGGTCTTTCTTTCCTTGTTCCTAGGTAAAAAGAATAATTACTCCTATAATACTTAGGATATTATCAAGGGATTTGTAAAAACCTATCTATTATAGTGGAAGGAACACTGCTTTTGATAAAAACACTAACGTTAGGGCCCCGGATCTGAAAAATAAAAGTAGTATTTTCTAGTGGATAAAGTATGGGACTTGAAGTCTAGAGATCTGGATTTACATTCTTCATGCTAACTTGGTGACTTTGAACAAATAATTAAACCTTTTTGAAATTCAGTTTCCTTATCTGTCAAATGAAGTTAGATTGGATTACCTGTAAGATCCCTTCTAATTTTATATTTATGGTTCTTCTATTACTAGTCATATGATTTTGAGCAAGTACTTTTGTCTTCCCTAAATTTCACTTTTCTTATTTGTTTTAAGAGATCTGATCAAACAGGCTTTTGAGAGAAAAGTAGTTCACAAAAAATAAAGTGCAATAGAAATGCGAATTTGTATTATTTAATATACATTAGTAGTAAGAGTTCAATTAAAAATCATCAAGAGATTACTACTTTTTAGATCCTGTTCAGGTTACTGAAGGGAATAACAGATGAATAAAAGTTATTATAAATCATATAATTCATAAAGTAATGATGACAATTTAATTTTTCATTGCTTTAAAATTGGCAGATTTCTTCTGCACGAGTCTTTTGTGACCTAGATAATAGAATGACTATTATCTAATTTTATAGATATGAAAACTCAGGTTCTAAGAAGTTAACTGAATTGCTCATGATCATAGAACTAATAGATATCTGATTTAGGATTCAAACAAGCATCTTCAAGTTCCAGTCTCTTTCTTATACTTTCTTATACTATAATAGCTAGACACACACACACACAAATTACAAATAAAAAAAAAAAAACTTCAAATAGTGATAAAAAGGGTGTCATAGGAGTTCAAAAGAAAGAACAACCACAATATTGATAATGCCCGAATTTTAAAGAGGAAATAACTATTTTTCCCCTTACTGCTTATAAATGAATCAGAGTCAGAATGCGTGAACAGCTAATTTTGTTCCTTTTCTTTAAGTTCATTCTCCTTGAAATAGGTGAAACAGGAGAATTTTTAGAATAAAGTTAAAGTTTTCTATTTCCTCAGAAGGCAAATTTTCAGGAAACTTTCAGGAGAAGGAAAATCACAGAAATGAAAATAATTTATCTGCAACTGCGAAACTTGTCTTGGATATTTTGTTTGTCCCATTTTATGTGGTCTTAAACAATTGCCTTCAGTTCTTCCAAAGGTAACTCATAGTTTTATGTATGGATCAGAAAATCAAGATGAAACAAACTGAAAATTGATTCATTTTGGATATCAGTTGTATTAGTTTAGGAATAAGAAAGAAAGGTCAAGTCCAGGAATTTAGCTTAAAAAGAAGTGTCTGAAATCAGTTCTGATATGAAAATAATATAGAATTTGAAGTTAAAAGTTATAGGCTTAGAAGCTAGCTTTTCTACTTACTAGATACATGACTTTTGGCAATTACTGAAGCCTTCTATAGCTTCAGTTTCTTCATGTGTAAAATGATAATTATATTTCTTCACTACCTACCTAAAAGAAAAATTGTGATGATCAAGAGAAATCATTTATTTAAGACACTTCAAAAAATGTAAAGCACTATATAAATATTAACTGTTATTACTACAATGTGATTAATATGTAATTGTTCCTGTTCCAAAGGAATAGAAGGTACAAGAATGTCTAGATTATTTCTACATCTGGCTGGGAAGAGACTCAATCCAAAGAAATCAATGAAAACACCCAGTATTCTGGAAGTGCTCCATATTAAGACAGATAATGTCCCCAATCTGAAAGATCAATGGCTATGTGTAATACTAAAGACCAGAAGAAACTGCAAGTAAGTTCTTTCCCCCAGAGTAAAAAATGTTTAATTCCCATCTTCTTTAAAAATATATATGTTCTCTATCTATCTGCCTATCTGTCTGTCTTACAGGAAAGAAAAAGTCCCTGTAGGCATTATGTGCTTTTGATTAAGAAAGGAGAAAAATATCACTACTAGTAATAATAGTAATAGTAATAGAAATAGTAGTCAATATAATCAACACATATTGCTTTGAAGTCTTTTATGCCTTTTATTTTTAGTAACAAGTTTATAAATTAGGTTATAAAATTTCTAAATTATAAATTTAGTAACAAGTATTATGTTCAATTCACAGATGGATAGACTGAGTGGAAATGAAGAATAGTCTCCAAAAGATCACATGTCACAGCTGGACCATTAACTTTTAAAGCAGTGTGGCTTTCTTTAAACTATACTGTAAAAGTATGCTTGCTGAAAAGTGCATTTTTAAAAGAATAATATGTTTAGGGTTAAAAAGAGACATTAGATGTTTTATTTCATAAGAGACTGGTCAAGAACATGGCCACAGTTTTATAGGCTACATTGAACTTTCTACAAAGCTGAGATTCCACTTTAAAAGCCATCAATACAACAATGCAATGAACCTGAAAATCAACAAAAGAAACATTCCTCCCTAGACCATGCAGACAACATGGTCATCAAAGCTAATAAACATTTATTGCTAGAGATTATTGGGAAGCTTTCTAGGGTAGATTTCTCTTGGGGAAATATGTTCTTACAGAAGCTATGGCTTAAAGGAAACTCCATCATCCTATCATATTTTATGTTGAGAAATGACCAATAGGGGACAGTATAAGTGTTGGTACTTACAAAATGAGAATTCAGCACTTGACAGCCATTTTATTGCATCTTGAACATATTGAAGAAATAAATCATGAGGCCAGTACAGAATTTTTTTTTTTAAATTCTAGAATCAGTAACAGAAGTGAAACTCCACAGAGAGTCACAAGATGGATTCTAGGAACCAGTTAACTCTGAATTGCTCTGAGTAGTGGTAAATACCTCTGTGGGTTAGGTGTCCCCAGACCTCAATAGGAGGGATGATGGTAAAGATATGATTAGACTGAGGGGAAGTGTAAAAATGTTGCCAGGTGCCCTCAGCAAACAAAAACAGTTCTCTGCTGTTCAGTTAGCTTTGCCCCTTTGCCTCAACAAATGCCCAGAAAAACAACAACAACAACAACAACAATAACAATAACAACAACAACAAAAACTCTTCTTTAATTGTATTCAAAGAACTTTGTTGTTTCATGGCCTAAGACCTAGAAAACAAAATAACTTGGGTTTTGTTCTTGTCACAAGAGTTAGATAAGCAAAAGATCCAAGGGTGCAATAAATAAAATAGAGGATGGCAGAGCTGAGAGAAAGTATTTGGGATATTGAGTTCCCAAATTCATAGAGAGAACGTAGGCGTAGGCAGCAAAACAAATGAAATGTTTATGTATGTCTTTGTAATTCAGTTTTTCTTTGCTTCACTTCTTTCATCTCCTAATTTACTGTTCCAATCAGCAGACCTATTTTCTGCCTTCTTTGTTACTACCTCCCTGCTTATGGTTTGAGTTAAATCACAGACAGTTCTAGCCTTTGACTCCACCAATATGAAACACTATACAGTATATAAAATGAATTACTGCAAATAAGGCAAGGGCTAGTGCCATAAAACTGTCACCTTCAACTCCACGATTTCCTCTCTAGTATCCCTATTCCCTTGCTTGGTATCACCTAATCTGAAAGGGGACGAACTGTTTTGATGTGAAAGCAAAATCTTTTACAGATTTCTATAGTACATATTTTCATGATGCTGCAGAATAGAGGAAACACATTGAACACCAAACATTTTGTGGAGTTTTGCATGATAAATATCTCCAATATGTGTATGTTTAAAAAAAAAAACTTGGAAGAATTTAACAACATATATAAACTTGAATGATTATACTGGGAGGTAGTGTAGTATTGTAATGTCAGAGAAACTGAGGCAAGATAGAGATTAGAGAATATATAATAATTTATTTAAAAGGGAGAGATGTACTGGGACTAAACGGATCCATGGTTTGGTCCCAGGGCTGAATGAGACTATCGTCTCCAAGAATCTAACAAACCACGTGAGTTTTCAATGACATATAGACACGTGGCTTAGACATAGAGGGTAGAGAGAGGTAGGGTCAGAATCAGGGCACTGAGAGCCGGAATGGGGACTCTGACAATCCAATTCTGACAGGATTAGTGGAGGCATGGGGGACATCTGATAATTGGGATTACAGAATGGGGAGAGGCACCCAACTTTCTGATGATGCTTAAGATAGAAGGTCTTTCTCCTTTTCTGGATCATCATGATTAGGAGGGAGGGGTGGTTGAACAGAACAATTAGGGAAATTGAGGCAGGACTGGGTAAGAATAATTAGGGAAACTGAGTCAGGACAATAAAAGAGAACTGTGGCATAACATTATCTAAAAAAAGAAGAATTCTAATCTTGAAATAAGAATACCTGAATTTTATATCCAGTTTTACCACTTAATGTTTTCAAGATAAATTGTGAAAACTGGGAAAAACCTTAGAAATCACCTAATGCAATTCTATTCATTATGCAGTTTAGTAAATCAATGTACTAAGAGATGAGAATGATATAGATAAAATGACAAAACTAGCAAATAGCTAAGCTGAGGTTTAAAACTGTTGATTTATAGTGCAAGGATCTTTTGGTCATGTGATAATTTTAAAATTTTGTCAATTTCTTCATTTTAAAAGGATATGATAACATTTTTCATGTATCTGGAGAAATATTTTTGTTTATTTTTATTTGTTTCTGTTTGTTTCCCCCACCCCCATATGATTTTCCTCTCCCCTTATTATAAATTAAATACCATCTCATTTAGATCTTCAAATCATGTCATGCATGTCAAATATTTTTTTCAGTAATGGGAAAATAGGATTGCATTTGTAGATAAAAATGGTAATTAAAGTGACATTAAAGACAAAACTTGGCTTGGCTTATTAGTTTAAAGTTTGCTGTCACTTTATCAAGTAACAAATTATTCTTAAATAACAAAATAAAACCACTTTAGCAAAATAGAGAAACATAATAGTTTGGAATTGCCATATTTCTCAAGTGTCTAAGGAAGTACAGAATAAAAAAATAGCTTTGGTCTAGAAATCAGACAAGCCAATATTTAGTTACATACAGGGAAAACAAAACAAACAAACAAAAAAAAACCCCTCACATACACATAGAGACAATATTAAGGATTTTGGCTCTAGATTGAAAAGGCAGCATAGAATGAAACAACAAAAAATAAATTGAATTAAGCCTAAAGGTTTCATTGTTGACCAAGCTTCTGACTAGTTTATTCTGCTGAATTTGGAGCAATAATTAAAATGAAAGAAAAATAAATGCCTCTCCATAGATATAAGTAAAATTATAAGCTCCAAAATGAACTCCAGACTTGAATAAATCTGGCTCTAAAGTCTGTTCTTCAAGTGTCCTTTCCTTCTATAGGCTGTTGCTGTAACAAGAACTCTCTCTGTTGCTGTCCAAAGTACCACAAAGTACAGTGTAAAAACCAGGCAGCCACCTTGGGGAAATGACTGTCATGCATTTAGAACTAGGAATGACCTTAGAAGACATCAATTCTAATCCTATTATTTAGGAGGGGAAGTGACTGAGGCCCATAGAGAATAAGTGACTTCTCTGAGGTAAAACAGGTAATAAGTGATACTGTCAGTTTTGAGTCTAGTTGTTCCCATTCTAAATGTAATGCTCTTCCCATTATACCACACTAGGGCAGGGTTTACCAGAAGTTTTTAAGTGAGATTACGAGCAAAGTGTCCTAGATCAAAATGCATGTTGTTTTAATCATTTCAGTCGTGGTGAGAAGTATGACCTACAGTGCAAATGGGCAAACTACCAGAGCATTTCAGAAAAACACAATTATGTGATTCTGACACATCAGTTATTTGGTTGTATCTACAGAAATTAGAGAGAAATAATGAAATTGTAGGGAAAAAATTTATTAGTCTTGTAAAGGTCAGTCTATTTCCTATTCTCTGTTTAATTCAAGGCTCAAATTCAAAATGTTAACTCACTAAAACCAAATTTCATTCCACTTTAAATTTTAGTGCTTTCTCCTTCTTAAATTATTTGAATTTCTCCCTTCTAAGGTGATCTTGTATTTATATAATTATTACATTCTACAAGTCCAATGTATCCTCTTTGAAGCCAGTAACTCTTTTATTTTTGTTTTTATATTTCCATTTCTACCACAATGCCTTGCTTATATGAGTTGCTTAATGTATTATTGTTGATTAGAATTGAATTATGTTGGTAACTGGACACACATGCACATAAAGAGCACTATAGTGATTGACATCAAATCAAAATGTTATCTTTGGAAATTATGAAAGTAGAGAATAATTTATTTTAATTCAGGACATAGTAAAACAGCCATAATAAATTACATATCTATTACTGGACATATATAGCTAATATCATCCAAACACAGTTAAATTGTGGCATATCTATTAAATGAATAGAGTCCCTTCAGGGGAAGAAAAAAATATAAAAAAAACAAAATTCCTTCACATGCCTATTACGAGGAATTCTGGGTTTGGGGGAATGAGCAGAAGAAATGAGAAAAATCTCTCTTGCTCATCCTATATTGAAATTTTACCCTCTGACTCCAGAATGATACAAGAATTAGAGTATACCAGACTTCCCTTGGGGTTATCAATAGACATTATACATTCTTGTCATTACCAGTTGTGAATAGACATTATCATACTTAATAGAAAATATTTAGAAACTGAAGTATTGGATTGACTAAATAAGAGGCGTGAAATCAGACCAGGGTTACCTTCTCGCTTTCTTCTTATCATCATGAAGCCTGGTCATCTTTCAAACTTTTATCTTTCATGAAAATTTCTTTGCATCAAAAGCAATTTCTTTCTTTCCTCTAATCTCTTATATCATTTAAGATTCATACTAATTTTGATATTAAGCACTTTTGTTATTTATTTATTTTAATATGTATATATATATATATATATGTATGTGTGTATATATACACACAGTTACACACACTTACACACACACACACACATAGTCACCCTAACTAATCTGTAAGGTTTTTGATAATAGAGATTTCTCTTCTGTCTCAGGTTGTGTACATACACAGTGATATATATTTACATATACACATATACTTATACATACATATATGTATATATCATATATAATCATTCATATATTATATATAATTATACATGTGTATTATATGTAAAACTACTTGGAGATTTGTTGTTATTAACACTAAAAGACTTATTATCACTATCTTTCTCACCCACAATAGTTATTTTTTGTTAATGCTCATAGCCTATAAGTGGTACCAGAGAAAAAGTCATCCATACACTGGATAAACTCCTCCAATTAGTCTTGGGATCAGATCGTAGAGCTAAATATAAACAAAATAACTATGTCCGTTTTTAATCAAGACAGTAAAGATTAAGACTGAGTCCCAGGAAGTTGGTATCAAGGCAAAGTGGTGTGCCTCAAAGACCAAAATGTTCTTGTGATTTATTTAGTAAGTCATTTAATGTGTCTGAATCTTACTTTTGTCATCTATAAAAGAGGCATACAAATAAACAAACAATGAGTTATTAACTTATAGTGACATAGCAAAGAAAATGATTTATAACTATAACTGCACTATATTAATGTGAGCTGCTTCAACAGCAGCAGCAATAACTACAATATCAACAACTACTACTACCACTACCAAGAAGATAACTAAAAGAGACAGAGCTGAAGCAAATCTTCCAATTTTTAGTTGAGTAATATTAATCAAAATGTAGCTAGATAGCATAATGGATAGAGCAGTGGGCCAATAGTCAAGAAAGACCTGAGTTCAAATCCATACATAGATACTTATTAGCTGTGTGATCTTGGACAAGTTACTTTACCCTGTTTTTCTCAGTTTCCTCGTCTGAAAAATGAACTGGAGAAAAAGATGGCAAACCACACTAGTATCTTTGATAAGAAAACCCCAAATGGGATTGCAAAAAGTTGAACACAAGAAAAAAAAATTAAGAATAACGTTTACCTAGCCTAATGTTCAATAAATATTTGTTAACTCTAATGTAATTAGATAGATAGATAGATAGATAGAAATTAAAAAAAGAAAAAAAAAAAGCAAATGGAATCAAGAGGTTAAAATATTGATAGGTAATGACCGAGTAGTAACGACTTTTAATTTTAAAAATTTTGTGAGTATGGAGAATATTGTGTTTGAATACCTGGGTTACTTTTGCATCATTAGTTTGTTTTTTTTTTTAATTTGCTTTAAATTAAAATGAATTATGTTAATAATAACTGAGATTTAGTTTAGGGTGGTTGCAATGATATGTATATCAATTATTTGATTTGATCTTTATAACAAACTTGTTATCAAGTACTCCAGGCATTCAATACAGATTTTAAAGATTAGATCCGTAAGGATTAGAGAAGCTCAATAACTTGCTTTGAGTAGGCGAAAAGTTAGGATTTGAGGCAGGGTTTCAACACAGATCACTTTTGACTTCAAACCCATCCTAATTGCCATTTTGAACTCCTGTGATTTCTTTTTTTTCTTTGAGATCCCATAAGTCAATCATTTCTAAAGTAAAATTTTAGTAGAATAGCTAAAGTTTTATGAATTTAAGTCATGTGTATGCCCTGTTCAATTCATTGTCTACAAATGATGTTTAACACAGAAGGGTAGAGCTGGCAGAGGTTTTGATTTCCCTCTTGAACTTAACAGTGAGATTTGAACTTGACATACTACAATTCACATCTAGAAATGGCTATTACTGACCACGGTGAACATTTGATAAGCATGGTTTTCAGGTTAGAGTAATGTGTGTCCTTTTCAGGAGAGAGTTAAGTGCATTTGTTACTGGTGAATAGTTTATCCCCATGACAACACTAGCTCTAAGTAATGCACACTTTGGAAGTGACAGATCTCCCTTTACATCATATTACTAAGCAATGCACATTTTACTCAGAATAACATGGGAATTAAATAAAGAGATGCAATTTCAGACAGAACACAGTGCTTGGGATCACTAGACACCAGGCAGGTCTCCATAAAACATTTAAAGAATACTAAAGCAATGTGATTTTCAGAATGATTTCTTTTCATAGTTCAGCCCAGTGTGTCTTAATGAAAAACTTCATTTTACAGGGAAATCCATGGAGAACAATGGGTTCAAAAGAACCACTTGCACATATATATTTACTTATTTTTAAAATCACAACCAGAACATGAAGGTTTTTTTACTTTAGTGGGCTGATTGTTTCATTAACCAGATCATACTCTATTCTCAATGAAGCCAAACATTTGAACTGTAACAATCCTTGCAACAAAATTGTAATAAAAATAATTTTTGAAAAAGTGCTGTGTTCCATAATTCCAACAAATACTATTCACTTTCTCTTGCAATACTACATAATCTTCACAGTTCCACAGGCTCACAACACAGGACTTTTTCTCAACCTCTTACTATATCTTATCCTAATATCCCCTTTGTTGCCAAGACCTGCTGAATTCATCTTTGTAACATCTCTCCAATATAGAAAATTCTTTCCTCTGACACTGTCACTACTTTGTTGCTGATGATCACTTCATGTCTTGGATATTGCAGTAGTCTCTTGTGAGTAGCCTTGCCTCAAGTTTCTCTCTAATCCAATCTATCCTCCATTGAACCTCCAAAGTGATTTTCCTAAAGTCTAGGTCTGAAAATGGCACCCCCCAACCTTCAATGAATATACATTCAATAAACACTATTGCCTACAGAATGTATTTTTTTAAAAAAATGCTCTATTTGGCATTTATACTCCTTCATGACATCTTCTCCACATGTGAAATCTTACACCTTATTTCCCATCTGACAAAAATGCCCTCTTAGGTATTCTATGTATAAATTTAATGGGCATTTAATGTTTATAGATTAATTGATACATGCAGAGTATACTCAAAATCCTTAGTGAAATTTTATTTTTAATATTAAAAAACTTTAGTTTTTATTTCCACCAAGTTACATATATAAATTAATTTTTGACATTTATTTTTAAGATTTTGAGTTTCAAATTCTCTCCCTTGAAACCTTACCACACCCTCCCTCCCTCCCCCATTCAGAAGTCAAGCAAATAGATATTGGTTATAAATGTATCATCATGTAAAATATCAGTCATGTAATAAAAAAAAATAAAGAAAAAACAAGAAAGACAAAGAAAAATTTAAAACTAAGTTTCAATCTGTATTCAGACATCATCAGTTTGTTTTTCTGGTTTGAATAGCATTTTTCATCATTAAGTCCTTCAGAGTTGTCTTGGATCATTACATTACTGAAAATAGCTAAGTCATCCACAACTGATCATCTTAAAATATTGCTGTTATTTTGTATTGCTGTTATTTTGCACTCAGTACTTTTCACTTTGCATCAACTCATGGAAATCTTTCCAGCCTTTTTTGAAAGCACCCTGATCATTTTTTTTTTAATAGCACAATATTATATTATTCTATGATAATTACATATTACACCTTGTTTAGCCATTCATCAATTGATGGACGCCTGCACAATTATCAGTTCTTTAGTCCCAGAAAAGAGTTGCTACAAATACTTTTTGTAGGAATAGGTCCTTTTCATTTTTTACAATCTCTTTTGGAATGAAGATCTAATAATGGTATTGCTAGATCAAAGGGTATGCATAGTTTTATAATCTTTTGGGCATAGTTCCAAATTGCTTTTCAGAATGATTGAATCAGGTCACAACTCCACCAATAATGTATTAATTTCTCATATTCCCCACATCCCCTGCACCATTTGTCATTTCCCTTTTCTATTCTATTATTAATCCAATCGATACAAGATAGTACCTCAAAATTGTTTCAATTTACATTTCTCCCATCAGTAGTGAGTAAAAACATTTTTTTTTTCATATGGTTATGGAGAATTTTATTTCATCTGAAAACTGTTCATAACTTTTCATTAATTATCAATTACAGAAAGGCTCTTTTATTTTTTAATATGTCTCAGTTCTCTATATGTTTGCGAACTTGCTTCAGAATTTTTTCACAGTTACTATTGCTAACAGTATTTCCCTCTATCCTATCCCCCCGCTATTTATGCTATTTTTTCTCCTATCATCCCATCCTCCCTCAAAAGTGTTCTGCTTTTGAATCTCACCTTCTCCAATCTGCTTTCTCTTTTATCACTCCCTCCTTCTCTTATCCCTTTCCCCTTCTACTTTCTTGTGAGCTAAAATACATTTCCATACCTAGTTGAGTGTATATGTTATACCTTCTTTGAGTCAATTATGATGACAATAAGGTTCATTCATACTCTCTCACCTCTCCCCTCTTCCTCTGCACTATAAAAATTTTTCTTGCCTTTTACTTTCTTCCAGAGCATTTCTCTCACACTCTTTAATTTCATTTTTTAGGTATCATTCCTTCATATATAACTCTATCCTCTCTGTATCCTCACTATATATGCATATATGCAAAATATATGTACAAAAATACATATATATGTATGTCTATAATCTTCCATTGAAAAGGCAAGCATCTATACTTAATCAACTCTTGGTAACCTAATAGTAATTGTAGTAATAGCAGTCGCACAACTAGTGTATATTTTTGCATTTACTTGTACATACAGCGATAATATGTATATATGTGTGTATGCACATGTGTTTATATAGGTAGGTATATGTGCATTGATATGCAGTTGTACACACACATATATACATATGTGTATGTATATTAGCATGTGTATATGTATATGTACATTAGTAGTGTATATGCAGTTATATATATATATATATGCTTGTATTAAAATATTTCAATTATATTCTGCTTTTATCATTGTCATAGTGAGGCGAGTTTATTTTCCTATAATGCAGTACATATATGCATATATATGCATAAATACACCCATATACACATACATATACACATAAGAACACATATGTGTGAAAGTATTGTGTTACTTTTTGGTTGCAAAGAACTGGAAATATAATAAATGCTGATTGGTTAGTGAATAAATCAATAAAGTGAGATACATGAAAGTCTTGAAATATTACTGTTGCTTACTTAATCATGAACAGGAACAACAACAATAAAAATTGGATATGAAATATCCAAAAGCAGTCAACCAATGTACACAATTATGACAATAATGTAAATGCCAAGAACAAGAACAAAATAATTGAAAGTGATCAAGCTTTGTTTCAATGAATAGAGGGTTGTTTACTTCTTTGCAAATATGGGGGACCATAGAAATGTAACACTGCATACAATATTAGCCATTTTCAAATACATTTGCTCTCTCTCTCTCTCTCCATATATATATATATATGTATATATATATATATATACATATATATATATATAGACACATATATACATATATGTATCTATCTATCTATCTATATATATATATATATATATATTTGTGTGTGTGGAGGCATTGAGAAAGTGATTCAGTTGGAAATGCAGGTGATAAAAAATGTAGGTTCATAACAATATTTATTTGAAAAATTAGGTTTAATTAAATTAAACAAATGTAAATCATTGCTGATTCTACTATTGTAATATCTCTCCTATTTGTAGACTCCCCAAATATTTTCAATGATATGTACATATTCTAGTTAAGTCATCATCTCTCAGCATTAAAATTTCTCAGCATTAAAAACCTTTCTGTTTTTTTTTCCAAATTTCAGATTTTGCTTATTGTTATCTCTCTAGTCAATTCTTCACATCACTCTAAGAATAATTTCTCTAATATACACATTAGTCTTTATCATTGTTCTACAAAGAAAAAATTAATATCATAACTTATTAATGAAATAGAAAGTTCTTAATTTGATATTTGAGATTTTCTTAAATATGACTCTTAACAACTTTAATTTAATCAAAATGATACTAGAACTAGAAAAATATTGCACATAGTATCAGTAACATGGTGTCATTGATTAGTTATGAATGACTCAGGTTTTCTCAGCAATACAATGATACAAGACAAATATAAAGGATTCATTAAAGAAAATGCTACACACACCAGCTTGAAGAACTGATAGACTCAATGCAAATTGAAGTATATTTTTCCACTTTGTTTTTTTTTTTGTGTTCTTTCTTTTAATCTGTTCTTTTATGACTATATGTAACTGTGTATAATATGTAATATATGATAGCTAATATGGAAATATGTTTTATATGATGGCACATGAATAATCTATATCAAATTGCCTGACATTTTCAGAAGATAGGAGAAAGAGAATAGAAGAAAAAAAGATGGAACTCAAAATCTTGTAAAAATGAAGGCTAAAAATTGTCCTGTCATTAATGTTATTAAAATGGGGGAAAATGTTATTAAAAATACTGCAATGAAGCCTTAATGGAAAATAAAATGTGAAAGAATTTGCCATTAATGGCCAGTAATATTATCAAACCATTTCAGAAACTTTCAGTATTTGTTTGTAAATGTTCTGATTAGATTATCAACATTTCATTAAAATGTAAGGGGCACTCTGTATTATCTAACAGTAACAAAAGAAAACGAGCTTGAAACAATAAAAGGAACATAGAAAAAAATTTATTTTATGCATGTATTCATTTGGCAGGTACTTCTTAGATATTTTCAATGTATAACTCATTGCAGATAAAAATAAGTGTGTAAGTTATTATGCTTCAGGTAAAGCTTCACATTCATTGAAATTATAGGTTCCTTTCGATTCTGGGTGGAGGTACTATTCTAGAGGGTAATAAGATGAGGAAATAAATTATGTAAACAAATGACTATCTTACTAAGTCATAGTATAGGAATATTTGACTAAATAATAAAATACAAAATAACTATGACATGAGTTCAGAGGAAGGAGAAATCATTCAGCTACAGTGTCCAAAGTAGAAGATGCATTAAAGCTAGGCCTTGAAAAGATGAATAGAATTTTAATGGATTGAAATAAAACATTCAAGTTGAAAAGGATATGGTATGTCTGATTCAAAAGCAACAAGTAGGAGAGTGATTGGGGCAGAGTACCTAGGCAACAAGAGAGGCAAAATGTTGAAGAGATAAATGTGACCTAAGATTGTATTGAGCCTGGGATGTTATGCTTAGCAATTTGGACATTATCGTGTAGATAATGTTCAATTATTAAAGGTTTTTATTTTTTAGGAAAGATTTGTATCAATAAAGTCATGTTTTAGAAAAAAATAAAATTCCAAAGAGATTATGATATTTAGTCATCATATAAAAGATTTTCATAACTCCTCCTAATTTCCTACCTCAACATTTTTGGTTTTAAATAATATGCAATGTTTCTTATTTTCCGTCTGGGAACTTATAGTTATCCAACATATACATTATTGAAGGAAAGGAGGTTTTTATGTTAATTTATCTTCACTTTCTGTTGACAAAACTGAATTTGTCCTGACAGCTATTTTAGAAAGTCATTTAATTACACAAAGAAATTGATAAGGTATGCAGATATCTTTTCTAGTAAAGGCAAGACTGGCCAAACCAAATCACTGACAGTATTTATATCAACTGAAATAGAGAAGAAAGCTTCTGGCTGCCTTTTTGTATTTCCAATGGAATGGTTCAATAGATAACATCTATGAAAATCCTTTATAATCACTATAGAAGATAATTTACAATATAAGAAATCCACTTTTTAAAATAAAAGGAATTCATTGTACAATTTACAATGGTACAATGTACCAAATATTGTGATAAAATTCAATAGTGTACAAATTAATTGTTACAGATATGGCTCTTTATATTTATTAACAAATGTCATAAACACTACAAATTTTTATGTTTTCAAATAATGTTTTATATGCAATCTATTCTCTTTTTTTTGCTGTAAACACTTGTCTTCTATTATGTATCATATATATTTATATAAAGATAAGTATATTTAATTTTTTTCATGTGATATATTAAATGGGGCTTTTTGCTTGTATGTCTGAAAATTTTTCCTTTGTATTTCACTATAATTGGTAAGATTTTATGATGAAGCCTACTTTTGACCAACTTTTCATTTTTCCAAATCTACTGTTGATTACAGATTAAAGTTTTTCAATGAAACTTAAATCAGAATATTTCCCAATATGTGTGACCATATTTATCTTTATCTCCTAGAAACATTTTTTACCATTACCTAATTTTATGGTTCTAAATCTCTATTGTATACTCAATCTTGATTTAAGGATTTCTGTTCTTGCAGTATCTGTTAGAATTCTTACAAACTGTTAAGTCATTAGAATTGATAGAGACAATAATTACCTAATTTAGCATGGTTCAGTATAATTGATCTGATCTTACGAGGAGATGTTATGGGCCAGAACTTGAAACAAAGTACTAAGTGGAACTGATAGAAACAATGCTTGTGTTCACACCTATAGAGAGCTTATATAAGCAAAAAGCTCTCAGGGCCAAAGGGCACTCTGGGACAGACACAGAGCACTCTGGGAGATACAGAAGCCCACAAGCCCACTCTCGGAAGTGAAGTCAGATTCATTCCAACTTTCACCTTGGTGCTGACTAGAGATATTTGGAAGAAGAGAAGCTAAAGCAGGCAGAGGCAAAAGATTAGAGGCAAGAGCTCTTGGAACCAAGGAGAGAGATAGGTCTCTATTAAAGCTAAGTGGATTTTATCAGCTGGCTGCATTTGGAGTGATTATTACTCAGAACTGAAACTGAGGCTGCCTCCAGAAAACCTCCCCAAGAACCCTGCTCCCACAGAGAGCCATAATATTATACAAAAGAAGAAAACACCACATTTTGGTGCCCAATGTGGGGCTCCAAATGTAATGACCACTCTAGCACACAGGACACCCCAGAATCAGCTGGAGTCAGGACAAGCAAAAGTCCTCAATCTTTATTCTTGGTCCCCAGACATGGGACTGAACAGGATGGAAGCAGATTCTCCGCAACCACCTTCCCTCTTGTCTACAGCCTAGAGTGGGTCCCGTCCCTGGCTAGCTTTACTCCATCCTCTCATCCCTCCTACAATCCTCTATACACCAATCATTGAGCCAGTATGGATAGTGGAAAGGACCATTTCTCAAGCATATGCCCATAGAATATTGTCCAATCAGAAGTTAGCCTCAAGCGCTCAGCAGTCCTGACCTCAGTGCATTGATTCAATAGTTCCAGCCCTCTATATCAACATGATAAGATTGTTGTAGGAGTTCAAAACCCTGAGGGATCATTGGATTCCCTAGCACATGAAAAGACTGTTGCAGGACTTCAAAAACTTGCAGGGATCATTGGATTCCCTGACATGTGAAGCAATGGACAATAGATTGGTTTTGGATTATTTTTGTCTGCTGAAGAAGGTGTATGTGTGACTGTTATTTACATACACTCCTTCTAGGACTTCTGGAAATCTCTTATAATACCATATTGATTTATATTGTTCGTTATATCACTACTTGCATATACAATTCATGTCTGTTGCACCACATTGAGCCTGTACTGACTGTGAGGAGAGTCACCACTAAAAGCCTGTGTGTTATTGCAATGTGCTCATGTAATACCTCCCATGCTGATGGGTTTGTGCATACCTGTTTCTAATAAGAGCCTTTAGCCCAGAAACCCACTAGCTATCCCCACTTCCCTTTGGTGCTTTTCATCTCCCTTTCTGAGATGTTGGGAAGGGCATGATCATTTCCTTTTTAGTGTTTTCACCTCCCTTCCTGACAAGTCGGGGGGGGGCATGATTACCTCCTTTTGGGGGCTCTCACCATCCTGAGAAGCCAGTCATGGCATGACCACCTGTGCTCTAAAACAAAAGAAAGCAGGAGATGTAGAGGGCTGGAACTATTTAATCAATGGTCAGGACTGCTGAGTGCTTGAGGCTAACTTCTGATTGGATGATACTCTATGGGCATATGCTTGGAAAATGTTCCTTTCCACTATCCATACTGGCTCAATGATTGGTGTATAGAGGATTGTAGGAGGGACTAGGGGGTAAAGCTAGCCAAGGACACACTCTTAGCGGTAGACGAGAGGAAAGGTGGTCACGGAGAATCTGCTTCCATCCTGTTCAATCCCATGTCTGTGGACAGAGAATAAAGATTGAGGACTTTTGCTTATCCTGACTCTGGCTGATTCTGAGGTGTCCTGGATGCTAGTGCTGTCATT
Source organism: Sarcophilus harrisii (assembly GCF_902635505.1). NCBI lineage: Eukaryota > Metazoa > Chordata > Mammalia > Dasyuromorphia > Dasyuridae > Sarcophilus > Sarcophilus harrisii. The sequence goes on along the minus strand of NC_045426.1, from coordinate 370,939,515 downwards.
ACATATACCAATATATTTAGTATATCAATATCAATATTTGATATATCAATATATTTAGTCTATTAATATATTTATCAAAAATTTTCATATACATAATACTCTAGGGGTATCTAGAAGCAAAAAACTTTTTTTTCTGAGTAGATGTCTTACACTATGATAAAAAACAAAACAAAAAACTACTGTTCCCAATCTTTAGTGTTCTAGTTCTATCATTGTGTTATCCAGAACTATAAATTTTTCTCTTCATAGAAATGTTTAATTACTTTTTAAAACCACTCTCATTATTCTTTAAATTTTAAGATTATAATACTGTGTAGAGAAATTAGCAATAATTCCTTCAGATGCCAGATCTCACTTAAGATCTTTAATATTATTTTTAGTATTAGTTGGATTTTTTTAATAATAACATTTTGAGTCTTCCTTTTCATTTTTTTGGCATTCTTGTTTGCTGACATCAATGTTCTTTGTTTCACTGATTTGTAAGACTTTATAATGAACTTTAATTATCCATGTAACACAATTTTTCTACACCAAAAAAATAAAAAATGCAATATCCATTATTGTGTTTGAAATGTGCACTTTGAGAGATCTTAGTGTTTCATACTGCATTGTTGTGATATCTATTAATTAAAACCAAAGAATAAAAACCATAGCAGACACTGAACAAAGGCACAAAATCCAGCAATCACCCAATAGAGAAGTAAAGGTAAAAAATAAATGCTTCATGCTCATTGTATCTAACCAACAGCAGAAATTTTTAAGTCAGATTATTGTGTGAAACAGAGCACACACACCACATACATATACATATACACATAAATATTAATACCATAAAAAAGTATCAAAATCATTAATTGATTACATATCACTACATTACACTACTACACTACACTACACTACACTACATACACTACTATAATTAATCTATCAATTTAATAATATTTAGAGCTATGAGACCTTAAAATAATTTAGTATAATAGTCTCATATTATAAATGAGGAAACCTATCAGTGAAATGACTTGTTCAAGATCACACCGGGGGAAAAAAAAGAACAGAGACATTATTTGAACCCAGTGTTTTTTAAACTTAAATTTTCTTTCCATTGTATGACCTTTTCTCTTTCAGTTTACTTTGCTAATGACAAAGAAGTATCTAGCATAAGGAAGAAAATAAATTAAGCTGAAGACCAAATTTTCTTCCTCATCACAAAGAGAGTGTATTTTTGATGAGGTTGAGCTAGACAGAGGAAGAACTAGCTCTAACCTATTTCATTCATTTTATAAAAACATGATTTGATGTGTTTACCATAATGTTCATAATGGGCATCAGCTATTATCTTGTGAATTCCTCCAACATAATGAATATATTCATTTTGAAATTACCAGAGCTGCCCTTTCTTTGAATGACAATGCATTTAGAAAAAAGAGGCAATTTAAATTAGTTAAATGTCCAGCTTGTCTTTATTTCTACTTGTAGAGCTCAGTATTGCTAATAGGCCCCTTTGCTTTCTCTAATTTCCTCTTGTTCCAATATTATCATTTGTTTTTCACATAAATCTGCTGCTATAGCCCTTAATCTCTGAACTGGCATGTTGTAAACCTCTTCTTATCACACCTTCACATAAATTATTATGGTCCTTGTCTATAGGACTGATGACTAGAATCATGCTAAGGTATTTTACAAGTCTTAGCACATTTTAAAGATTCCGACTAAAATTCTTGAAACATCTTATATGTTTAGGTATCATTTCATAATGAATGCCCAGTATCTCATCTCATTTCTAACCACTTAGTATTTGTGCTTGCTAACAGAACCAATATATCAGTTAGTTAAAGGTTTAGAGACTTCCTTGGGTCCTGTACTACAATATAAGAACATATGAATTTACAGACAAAACATTTTTTTACACACAAAAGATTTTCTTACCAATGGAAAACATATAAAGATCAAGGGCATACCAAAAGTATATTTTCACAGAAAAGAGAACCTAGGCTAGTCCAGAACAAGGTATCATCTATATAAATTTTCTGTCATAGCTATATTGAGAGTAACCAAGCCATTTTCTTTCTCATATATACAAATAGATAGAAATATGTAAATATAGAGTTTAGACACTAACCTTAGGCCTATGCACAAATAGACAGATTTTGAGAAAAACATACTAATTTATTGTACATATACATATATAGAAGAAAGGAATAAAAGCATGCTTAGGAAAATGTTCTAGACTCATCTATTTCTTCATCCATCTATGTAAACATTCTTCCATTCAATGATTAAGAAGTATTTACCAAGAATCTACAGTGTACCTAGCATTGCAATGAAGATAAAAATAAAAATGAAACAATTGTATTTTTAACCATTTACTTCTTAAATTCTAAAGAGGAAGAGAAATTGTAATTATATACTTATGCATAAGTATTTATATTTATTTATATGTGTATGATAGATATAATAGACATGTGTATGTGTTAATTCATGATAAATTAAATAATAAAAATCAACAAAAGAAAAGGAATAAAACTCTCTATTGGAAGAAATGAAGGCTTTATAAAGAATATGATAATTTAATTGTGTATAGAAAGTAGATAGATATTCTATCAGAAGGAAGTGAGAAAAAAAGAGTATATTTCAGCTATAGAGTAATTATAAGGGAGATAGAATGTTATATGTGAAAAAGAGAGAAAATAAATTTAATTTACCTTGTGTAAGAAGGAAAGGTATAGCCAACGAAAATAGAAATATATGTTTGTTAGGCTTGTAATAGTTAAATTGAGAAAGTTTATATTTTACCCTAAAGGCAATAACAAGTCACTGCAGTTTATTGAGGACATTAACATGATCACAACTATGTTTCAGGAATCACAAGGATGGGACATGAGGCAAAAAGAGAAAGTAGGAAGATGTTTCAATAATATAGGTCAGAGTTTTTGCAAGTCTGAACTAAATTAATGACTGTGTGAATAGAGAGGAAAAACAGTCATAAGATATGTTATAATACTGGAAAAAAAAAAAAAAGATTGGCAGTTAATTAGACCAAAAATTGAAAGTGACCATAAAAAAGTTACTCTGTGAAAGTGAATCTCAAAACAAAATCTAAGAAGACAATTATATATCTATAAGCAACAACTCAAGCAAAAATGTACAGCTTAAGGGGCAGCTAGGTGGTATAGTAGATAGAGTACCAGCCCTGAAGTCAGGAGGATTGAGTTCAAATCTGGCCTCAGACACTTAACACTTCTTAGCTATGTGACACTGGGCAAGTCACTTAACCCAAATTGCCTGGAGGGGATGGGAAGTATAACTTAGGGGGTAAAACCTCAACTTAGAAAAGTTAAAATACATAAAAAAACTTTTATAGAGGAGGGAGAGATGGGGAAAGTGGGAGCAGCACTGGAATCTTAGTCTTATTGGAAATGGCTCAAAATGAAAATAATAAGCAGTTCTCATATATCATTTTAAACCCATGAGATTGGTTAGAATGATTGAAAAGGAAAGCAACAAATCTTGGATGACATGTCAAAAATTGGTATATTAATTCATTTTTGATGGAAATGTGAACTGATCCAACCATTTTGTAGAACAATCTGGAACAATGGCCAAGGAACTATTAACCTGCTTGTACAGTTTGACCCAGAACTAAGTCTATTTCCGAAGAGGATTAGGGAAAAAGGAAAATAACTTATATGTTCTAAAATATTTATAGCAATTCTATGGTGACAAAGAACTAGAAACTGCAAAGATTCTCATCAATTGGGGAGGGTGCCTGAACAAGTTGTGCGATATCATTGTGATGAAATAGTGCTGTGCTATAAAAATTGGTGAGCTTGATGATCTTAGAAAAAACATGGAAAGACTTGCATGAAATAGTGAAGAGTGAATGGAACAGGATTAAGAGAATGTTATATAGAATAACAACAATATATTGTTTTAAGAACAGCTTTGAGAGAATTACTTATACCCAAATTATAAATACTGAAATTAAATACTCAGGACATATGAAGGAAGATGCTGTAAGTATCCAGAGGGAAAAAGTCCCAATAATAAATAGAAGTATGTATAAAATGATTGTATAGATAGAAATCAATATCTATATCTGTCTGTCTGCCAATCAATCTACCTATTTGTCTGTCTGTTTACCATTTATCTACATATTTGTATCTAATGGTAGCCATTTCTAGAGTAGGGTAGTTAAAAAGGAAACAAAAAAGAAATTTACATGACAACTTTATTATATATCTAAAAGGAATAGCAAGATGTACATAATAGATTCCCAGTTTCATTTCATGTGCAATCATCTTTTTTTTTATGTTTTGGAAATTCTTGTTTTATTCCACACATTAAAATTAAATACTTAAAAAAAAAAACTTTAAAAAAGGGAATAACATACTCACTCAGTTGGGTATAGAAACATTTCCTATCTTACAGGGAAGTGTGAGGGGAAAAGGATACAAGAAATGGGAAAAGAGGCTAATAGAGAGGGAAGGTGGATGGGGGGAGGAGGTAATCAGAAGCAAAACACTTTTGAGAATGGATATAGTAAAAAGAGAGAGAGTAGGATGAATGGCAAATAGGATGTATAGCAATACACAGTATTAAAACTGAGAATAAATATAGCTGGAGTGATCTCATTTCTCAAATATGTAAAAAAGTCAGTCAAATTTGTAAAAAAAAAAAAAAAAAAAAAGAGTCATTCCCCAAATAAATTGTTAAAGGATAAGAACAGGTAGTTTTCAGATGAAGTAATCAAAGCTACCTTGTAATCATATAAAAATGTTCTAAATCAGTATTTCTTATAGAAATGCAAATTAAAATAATTCTAAGGGATATCATCCTATACCTTTTATAGTGACTAATATGACAGACAAATTAAACGACTAATGTTGGAATTGGTGTTCAATAATAGAGACACAAATGTATTCACTGTTGGTAGAGTTGTGAATCAATTCAGTCATTCTGAAGATCACTTTGATACTATGCTCAGAAGGCCATAAATCCATGCACACCCATTGATTCAGAAATACCATCATTTGGTCTATATCTCAAAGAGTTTTTTTTTTTTGAAAAAAGAACAGTATATGCACAAAAATATTTACAACAATTTTTCTTTGATAGAAAAGAACTGGAAATTTAGGGGATACTAATTAATTATGGAATGACTATCTGAGCGATTTTTGGCATATGATTATGATGGAGAAATAATTTATTTTAAGAAATGATGAGCTGGGTGTTTTCAGAAAAAATTCAAAAGACCAAATGAATTGACACAGAGTAAAGGGAGCAGAATCAAGGAATATTGTACACAATTACAACAATATTGATCAATTGTGGTTTCTTAGCTATTCTCAACAATACAATGATCCAAGAAAATTATGAAGGACTTACGATGAAAAAATGCAACATTTTTGTGGGGAAAGAACAGATGCAATCTTGATACATATTGAAGTATACTTTAATTTTTTTTTGTTTATTTTTCTTTTTTCTAAAAATCTGTTTTCTATTACATGACTAATATTCTTCTCAATGAAAGGAAAAGGGAGAAATAAAGGAAGGCTATTTGAAGTGTGAAATTTTTAAAAACAATTAATGTTAAAATTATTTTAGATATAATTGGAGAAAAATGAAATAAAATACATTTTAAACAATAGTTAAAGAGCTTTTAGAAGAGGAAATTTGATTTAAAAAACAAATAAAAGTGATAGATGAAAAACTGGGAAAATATGTGAAAAATCTGGGAGAAAATGATGGAAAAATGGTAAAAAAGATGCAAAAATATAGAAAGAAATAATTCCATAAAAATAAAAAATAGCCAAATGGTAAAAGAATTATAAAACCTAATGGACGAATATAACAATTTAGAATTTAGAATTGCTCAAATAGGAGTAAATGATATAGATGTTTTGGACTAGGTAAAAGAGGACATTCTTTATCTCAGTTGCTACCTACCTTAATAACTGAATGGGTGCAGTCTCAGTAAAACTGAGATCTGTTGAAGACCTTAGTTTAAAAAGAACAAGGTTTCCCATTTAATTGAGGGCCATCTCCTGTTGTGTTGATCTGTATCTGATCACTGGACCCAGATGACTTTGGAGGAAAAAGTGAGGCAGGTGACCTTGAACAACTTCTCTCACCTGTATCCAATTCACTCACATGTTATGGCATCACCTCCCTGATTTCATGGTCCTCTTCCAGAATGAAGAACAAATATCTACAACATCTACAATGGTCAAAGTAGATGCAATGTAAATTTAGGAAGGCATTAGCAGCTAAAGGAAACAAGAAAAAGTTTCCAACAGAAAGTGGTACTCTAGTCAAATCTTGAAGGAAATAAGTGATTCTAGGAAGAATGGTTGATTAGGGAAATTTGAGATAGCAGCTGCAAAGCCATCTACAGAGAGGAGAGTAGGAAGAAAAGTAATTTACATAGCATTTATTGTGTGAGAGACACAATTCTAAGCACCTTTGCAAATGTTATCTCATCTGATCCTAATAACATTGTTGCAAGGTAGATACAATTATTATTCCCATATTATTCCCAAATTTTACAGATTGAGAAAAACAGAAGTTGAGACTTGCATAGGATCACACTTATAATAAATAACTGAGGCTAGATTGGAACTCAGATCTTTCTTACTCTAGACACAGTACTTTCTGTACTGCTCCAGAATAGACAGGAGGTGAAGTTGAGAGAACAATGAATAGACTGTATGGTACTAGGAAAGGAGCAATATGAAAAAAAAATCAAAAAGGGACAAAGTTGTGAGAGCTTTAAATGTCATGTAGAGTAGTCAGTATTTTTGTCTACAATTAAGAGTTAGCCAGTGGAATTTGTTGAGTAGGAGACTAATATTGTTAGATCTATGCTGAAATCATGTTAATGTCTATACTGCTTATACATCAGACTGAGGAGAGTCTTGGAAAAGGAAGTCAAATTAATAGCCACATGAAATAATCAAAGTGAGAGGTTATAAGATCCTGAAATAAGTTATTTGATAAGCATTGAGAAGGGGACTTACTTGATAGAGATTGTGAAGAGAGAAAAAAAAAATATGTTTTTTTTTTGACATTGACTGTATATGAGGTGAATGTTGATGAGAAGTTGAAGAAAACACTTCAACTCACTCCATTCCCCAAATTTCCACCTTTTGATAATCATTTTCTCCATTTCTCTGTGGCTTTCAAAAGTTTCCAACATTTAATCTGCTGAAACAGAAAAAAAAAATAAAAGCAAAAAAGCAATGTAGCTCCTTCTGTACTCAGTTGACTTTGTGTGTGTCCTTTAGACCAAAGCTTCTTAAACTGGATCACAACCACATATGGGACTGCATAACTGAATGTGAGGATCACAGAATTATGATTTATTATCAGTAAATGTTTTATTCGTATACCTATTTTACATATCTATACCCTCAGTCACATAAAAATTTTTTTGAGTGAAAAGGGGTCACAAGTGGAAAAAGTTTAAGAAGGTGTGACTCTAACTCTCATTTTCTTCATCTGTTCAATAAGAATGCAGTTCTTAGGTCTGGAGTTGAATGCTTCTCAAACCTGTAGATGATATCAACAGAGAAAGTATTGCTAATGTGTTTTATGAGACAGTTAGAATCGAAATTTTATAATCAGGCCAGGAAAGTATGCTGAATCTAATAAGATCATATACAACAGGAATAAATATAAAGTCTTATCACTGGGCTTTCAAAATCAGCTTTGTAAGGATAAGAGAAGGAAAGAATAACTAGAGGCCAGAGAAAAAAAAGATTTGGGGGTTTTACTGAAAATTGTGGTATACTGTGACAATGTGGTATAGGCATTTAGATTATAACATCCCAAAAAGCTAATGCCATCTTAGGTTTTAGTATGATAGAATCCAGATTTGAGGGAGATGATAATTCCCCAGAAATCTATCCCAATAAAATCAAATCTGAAGTCCTCTGGTCACCTTTGGTTGGCACATTTTCTGAGAGCCATTGATGACATGGAGATCAAGGATTTTTAGAATTTCATTTACATAACTGATAAAATATTGGATAGGGGAAGGGTAGGAAGAAGGAAGAGCACTCAAAATTTTTTTAAAGTGAACATTATAAACAAAGTAATAAATGAACAGGGTAGGGAAAATGGATATAGTAGGATTTCTCAGGACCATCATGTTAAATGTAATGATGTAAATATATAATGTTTTGAATGATTCAAAGTCTGAAAAAAAAAGTTAGATATCATTAGGAATAAGAATAATTTAGTCTAAGCTTTGTCTCTTTTTCTAGAGATGTAGTCTTAGAACACAATTTTACTAAACTTCAGTCTTCTTATTTATCAAATGGGTATTATATTATCTGAATTATCCATTTCTTAGGTTATTGTAAGGCTCAGAGGAAATAAGATAAAATTAAAATCCTTTCTTTGCCAATAAAAATCTGCATATAATTTTCTTCATATTTATTCTGATATACTTCCTGAATTTGCTATTTCCCCTATTAAAATGTTAGCTCCTTAAGGGTAGAAGTTATTTTATTCTTTACATTAATATTGCTAGTGTCTAATACAGTCTTGGGGATATTGTGGGCTTTTAATATATTCTAATAATTAGTTGATTGACAAGTTATTAATGGGAAAAGTCTGGAAAAGATCATATCTGCAATCAGAATTCTTTTTTTTTTTTTAACTCAGCATAGAATATGTGTAATTCAATATTTACTACTGGAAGTCAACTTGTGTCTAACCAAGTAGAGTCATTGTTTACTCATTTGTATATAAAGACAATAATGACTCAGGGTAGGAATTACTGTTAACTTCAAATAGTTTTTGTTCCCTTTTCTACCAATAACATACTAACTATATGTGAAAAATTGGAGGGAAAAAGAAGGAAAAAACTCATGTAAGTCTTTTTATTTTTAGTGTGCTCTGTTTCTATTCTAGCCTTAAGGTCTCACTTCCCATTTCTGTTACATTTATGAACTATCTATCTTAAAATATACTATTGAGCTTCATTGACTACACATATATCCTTCCCATTACAATATAATCATATAAAGATGTGAAAATATTTCCAGGTGAAGATTTACCTTCATGGGATGTGAAATATCCATCTTATTTTAGTTTTATTGACTCAGTTTATCAAGGATGGAGTCTACCTTGAAATGACTGCTTGATACTTCTTTAAAAAATAAACTTGTGTTGAAAATTAAATTTCTATTCCATCGGTTTAAACATAATCCTTCACAAAGGACCATATGAAACTCTACTTTTTCTATTAAGCTTTTCTCAAATGTCTTTTTTTCAATACAAAATACCCCACTCTGAATTCTTTTAGTATTTGGTCACATGAGAACATAGTTTCTTGGCAATAAGAACTTTATTTGGATTCTGAAGACATGGGTTAAAATCCTGGCCCTGACATTTGCTCTGTACAAAGGCAAATCACATATATTATATCTATACTTCAATCATCTATATCTATATCTGTATTTTATCTGCCATCTATCTATCTACCCATCTACCTATCTATCTTACTCAAGAATCATCTGGCATAGTTGAGGAAGATACTTTGATTATCAAAATATTTATATCTGACAGACTGCTTCAGCCTTGAACTTTCTTCTCTGTCCTGAATGGCATCATTGTTTCCCATTTTTGATACCTCAACATATGGATCATTTCATAATGAAAAATTTTCAGCTTTATGTTGTATTCAATGAGGGCACCCTTAGTTTCTTGTAGCCGCTGATAAACATGCTAAAGACCATATGCCTCAATGTCTTTGTTCTTCACTCACTGTTATGAAACCCAAACATTTGAAGGAGGGAATGTATGTTTTGAGAGTTTAGCCTACCATATGCTAATGATATTTTAACGTAATATAAAAACAACAAATTTATTGAGTAGATTCTCAGAGAAGTGAATTCTCTCTATGTCTAATTGTAATTCTGAGGATCATTGTATCAGAGATCCAGTTCTACCTCCAGCAATTGAAACTTGGCTATGAGCTTAACTTTTCAGTGATTGAAATTAGAATGTATACTTTTTCTTGAATATGACTCCATTTTCTTATTTCTGTCATGCTCTTAAATGTCAATTTGTCTCAAGCCTTTCTTTGTATTCATTCAAATGCATGTGTAATAAAAACTATTGCTTTTATCATCACTGACCTATTTGCCTCTTCTGTGAAACTATCTATGTCCCAAAGCAGCTTTAAGTGAATACTAAAAGAAAAGTGTAGCTAAAGCTTGCATCAAATTATTGGTAAAAAAAAAAAAAAAAAAAAAAAAAAAAAAAAAAAAAAAAGTGAAATTCTCAGTAAGCAATAAATTTCTATAACTGTCATATTCAATTCCAAACAATGATAAAATAGTTAACCGAATAACCAAGAAAAATATGGGGTATAACAATCCATTAGCTTAAGAAACTTGAATGATACACAAAAAAATGATCTGGTTCATTCAGTTAAAGGGGAGCAAAATCCAGTACAGAAAACTTTCCAGAAAACCAGTAGCAAGATCTACCTTAGCAAAGTGGTGAGACAGTCAAACACCAACACTGGGACCCCTTATGATTCTCAACATAGCCAGAGAAATGGGCAGACACCACCTGTGTGAGAACCATGTGCTTAAGTATATCCAGAGACAAAGAGGTAGTTGCCAATCCTAATTTATCCCTAAGCAAACAGCAACCTCCTGATGCCAGACTTCCATATGCTTCAGTGTAGCTCCAGGGAAACAGAAATACTTCACTTGCTGCAGCCCAATAGTTGCAGAGACAATAGCATTGTGACCCTTGTTCAGCAGCAGATAAATTCCCAGATACTTGTGGTCTCCAGCTGTCTCAGATTTCCCCTTTGCCCCTCCTCACACACATCACCCTTTCAGCTCAGAACCAGACAAAAAAAATCCTCCATGGGCCTCAGGGCAATATCACTGCACCAAGTAAAGAGGGCCTATAGGCCCTGGAACAAGAAACAAATCTTCTGTAATGCCAGAGAAACTGAGGCAAGATAGAGATTAGAGAGTTTTTAATATTATATGTGAAAGGGAGAGATTTACTGGGATCAAATGGATCCATGGTTTGGTCCCAGGGCTGAATAAGACTATTGTCTCCAAGAATCCAGCAAACAATGTGAGTTTTCAATGACATATATACATGTGGCTCAGATACAGGGGCAGACCAAGGCAGGGGCAGAGTCAGAACGATGAGAGTGGGAACTAACAATCCGGTTCTGACAGGGTCGACAGAAGCATTCTGATAAGCAGGGAAAGGCTGAGATCATGATGTCAAAGACAGAAGATCCTTCTCCTTATCTGGATCATCATGATTAGAAGGGAGAGGTGATATTGCAGAACAATTAGGAACTGAGGCAGAATTCAGGGAAAGCAAAGCAGAACAATTTAGGGAAATTGAGTCAGGACAATTAGGGAAACTAAGTCAGGACAATAAAGGAGAACTGTGGTACAACATTCCACACGCTTTCTCTTATGAATATTCAAATCATTGAATTACTTTCTTCTATATATCTTGAAGGTCTTAGCACCATAATTTTGACCAACCCTATGTAAAGTAAATAAACTAAAATAAAACCAGAAAAATGCAAGGACTTATGGCAAGGACAAGTTTCTCCCTGATAACCCCAGAGTCAATCAGCAGAAAGGCTCCCTGTTGCTTGCATGTAAGTCCTTTGCAGTTGGGGCACCATCTCAGATAGAGATTCCAGTTTGAGATGGACGGTTCACTATGAGATAGATGGTCTGCAGTCATTTGTGCATTTAACTCAGCCTCTGCTTATAGAGCAGCAGGGATCAAGGGATCAAGGCCCATTCAGAGGGTCAACTCTCTCCAGGGAAGAAGGATGAGGATTGGAGTAGCTCCAGCTGTCCCCATCCAGAGGAACAGACAGGACTGCAGAAAGGATCCAGATTTCTGAGCAGATTATGCACAGTTAGACCAAGGCATGCAACCCCAAACTTTTAGAGGTCTGATATCAAAAATGCAAGGGCCTTTGAGAATGCTGAAATACTAATTAAGGAACTGGGGTTACTGTAGTAGAGATACAGATCAGAGAGATTGCCAGTCCCAAGACAGGTGTCTGATTTCTGGTTGTTCTAAAAAAGAATCGCCAAAATTGAGTCTGCCAGGGCAATTCCAACAGAATAAGGGATTTCAAAGTTAAAGCATAATCAGCAAATCATAATCCAGTAAATTTAAGCAAGGATTGGACTGTTGAAAGGATTTCTAATTCAATCTGAACTAGTGAGATAGGGAGTGGGGCAGAAATGCCTAAAGCAAAGTGAATAGTGGTTCCCATTCCCATTCTTTCAGGTATTTTGAGAAAAATATACCAGGGGAAACTGGTTTCCCCAATTTCCTATCTCTTCTTCCCTTTTTCTCTCATGGAAAAGAATTATCAAATAACCATGCCACATATAAATCCCAAGAGTGAATCGAAATTTCTATATATAACAGAGTAGTACAATTTGAATAAATTCCAACCCAAATCTGAAACACACAGTAATAGATGACCCAATCAAGCTTCCCAAATTCCCCCGTATCAGTCCATCAGGGGTAAGGGACGAAGCTTCATTTATTCAAAACTACTTCAGACTGAGAAATGGACAGAGGCTCTCTGGGGTGGGTGGTGTGCTGACAGCTACCAAAGCTTTAGATGGGCCAATCCATTTCCCAGAAGCAAATTCCTGTAATTTGACCAAAATCTAGAACCAAAAACCCCCACAATCTAACAAATAAAGGTTGGAAGTCTGAGATAGAAAGACTGGTACAATACAATGACTGCTACAAGATGTGGGGAGTCCAAAATAGATTGGCCATCAGCTGCCTATGTGAAGGGATGCTTGTCTCACAGGCAAAAGGCTGTCAGCTATACTCCCCATAAAACAAATACTCCCCCAAAACAAAACAAAACAAAAAACAAACAAACAAACAAAAAAAAAAAAAACAAGCAGTTAAGTCTCACAGACCACTGTTAATTGTCCTCTCATTAGTTAGAAAGCTTTTAAAAACACTTGAATATCATAGACACAATATCCAGTAACAGACATGACCAGGCTAAATACTTATTTGCCTAAATATATAGGATATAACGATTACATATAACCAGATTGGAAACAGCAAGGTATAACATATAATTAGATTGGAAATAGCAAGGTATGACATAATTGAATTGCATTAACAGTTTCTATTGACCATTACACTGATCATAGAAATCAGTCATAAGAGGAAAAAAATGCAGGGACACAACTATATTATAACATAAGCAGTTAAAACTTAACCATCAGCACATACAGGATAAAATAGCTTTAATTCATTTTTTACTCCAGTTAATTGTCTCACTAACTGTCAGAGGGTGGAGCCTTAAAACTCCCAAATGACATTAACTATAAGCCCAAGAAATTGTACTTCCAATAACAAATCACATGAACAAAGTTTCAGATAAATCCTAAACAGATATTTACCATAACCTTATATTTATAACAGTAAGACTTTTTCTCAGTAAGTTCACTTCTTTCATATCTAAGTAGATGGTTTTATAAGTGAACATTATACATATAAATCATTTTGCTTTAAAATACTCAGTATGTAGACAAATATCCCAAATTGCATATTGTCCATAACAGAAACATTTTCAAAAGGACAAAGAAAATTAAAAAAATATATTATTTTCAGAGACTCTTTAAATGACCTCAGGATGACCCAATACAATCAATTAAAACTTAGAATATCCTATACAGAATATCCTAATACCATATTAAAGAATCCAAGAAGTTCTTAAAAATATTAAACTTTTAGAAATAATCCTACCAAAGTATGGATTACATTTATGACCGCATTCCTATATGATAGCCCCCCATATTTGGAAGCAGGGACAAGAGGGAAGTGTGCAGAAATAAGTGGAATTTCGAATCTTGTAAAAATTCAGGTTAAAAATTGTTTTGAAATGTAATTGGGGAAAAAAATAAAATACTATCGTAAAAATGTGAAATTCTTTGCTTTACCCAGGTAATTTTTCTTTCTGTTTCTTTGTTTCTTTCTTCTTCTTCTTCTTCTTCTTCTTCTTCTTCTTCTTCTTCTTCTTCTTTTTTCAGAGTCAAATAATGAACTGTTGTGATTTTTTTAATGGATTCACCAATCCATTAAATCCATGTAATTAGCATATGCTGACTACAGCTTCAGAGTTCCTTTGGTTTTCACCTCAATATTTTCCCCTCTTTCATATGCAATCACTATTGTCATGAAAGAAAGACTCAATTTCTGTCAACAAAAATACATATAATACTGTCCAAGCCCTTTGAATCAGAAAGGAGTCAGGCACAGAGGAAGCAAAGAAACAAACTACTCTTATAAAATTCTCTCTTTTGTATTTATTGGAAAACCATCTCTTCAGTTTCCACCGTATGTGAGCCTACAAAAATAATTTAACCTCCTTTTGAATAATAATGTTTCATTTCTCTGTGATTTTCTTATTATTCAATATGAATCCTTCAGATCTTTTCATATAATGCTGAATGGAAACAGTCTATATGAGGGTTTTTATATATATATATATATCTTGAAAGTCTGATTTAAACTTTAAAAATTAAAAAAAACAAAATACAAGGCCAGAATCTTAACTGATTGCCACACTAAAGGATGCAGTTTCCAAATACAGTATCATAACATGATATTTAAATATTGGCATGGTATTATCAAGTCAATATATTCATGACATATAATTTACACAGTAATCTAATCACCAGAGAATATTGATGATAAATCTGTCTTCCTTTTTTATTTCATGCTGCAAAGTTGGAACCCTGCCCCCACACAATTTGACAAAACACTATTAAGCTCTCAGGGATCAGTAGACATGTTCCTGCTTTTTATTTCTTTTAAAATGTATAACAGACAGAAAGGAAAGGGATGAAAAATGAGTTTTTTGAAAATGATTAGATTTTGCATGAATCTAAAGCTGATTTCCTTTCTGACTTTAGTGAAAAAAAGATCTTTGCAAAAAATGCATCAATATTCAATATCATTTTTTAATCACTTAAACATTGGGTAGAATAGTTAAAGATAATGCCCATTTGGAGAATGTTCATTTGTGATAAATAAAATCTAAGTTCTATGTAATTTCCTCATTTGGTTACACAGTATCTATAGAAAATCCACATGTCTATCCTACAAAAAGTATCATTCCATAAGAATGGAAGGTGATTACCCATATACAAATGCAGAGAGATTATACACAATTTAAATTTACTAAGTCTATCTTAGTGCTACAAATAAGATTTTCAGAGATCCCTTTCTTTCAGCTCTAAGACTAGATTATCTTGGCATAGGCAATTAATTGAATGTTTTGTTTCCTGGCTGTGCTAAACAGTTCCCTCTGCCTATTCCAAAGCATTTGAGGCATTCTTAGCTTATTGTAGAAACAAAAGAAGAAGAATGGGGTGACCTGTGAACCCTTAAGTCAGAAGACCAAGACTGAAATATTCTAGTTCTGAAACTATCCACTTTTGGTACTTTGAACAAATTACTTAATCTTTTATTATATATACATATATATCTATATCTATATCAGCATAGTAAAATGTTTTATAAACCTTTATGAAAACTATTATTAGTATTGAGGCAAATTAGATGGAATAGAACATTCTGTTATATTCGAAGATATATAATTTCCTATCTTCCTGATATCCCAGGATTTCAGGACAAATGTGCTGCTAGATATCTCTCCGAAAAAAGCTCAGCAGGATTAAGAAGAATGACCAGAAATTTCCAAGAATTGAAAGTACATGTTATTGTTTCACCTTTATTCTCATAGAATATCTCAAAGATAATGCCATGACATGAAAGTGAATTGGATTGAAATTAGGTCACCTTCCTCATTTTCCCTTCCAGACCTATCTGGGTCTAGTTGCAAGATCCAGATCAGAATGACTAGAGGTGTCCTAGAATGTAGTGGGAGACCTTGATCTTTTTGAGCTAAAGTCCTTAACAAGTCTCAATTTCATTGAATTAATGTCCAATCAGTGATTAAGGCTGGGTAAGAAACTAGGCAGACAATGGCTTCTTTTACCTAGTTAAAAATAAATCAATTGAGGAAGGGAAGACTCTCAAAATTCGGACCAAAACAGCAACTATTACTATTTACATTCACTCTGAGCCAACTGGTACCCAAACAATGAACAAATGGGACTTGGCCTGGGACCTATTGCCTATGGCCTGGTCAATCAAGGAGAACCAGAGTTATTTGGCTTTAACACATAGTGCTAGACTTAATTCCAAGATATCTTGGAAAGCTTCAGTGATCAAAATTTAATTCTTTTGGATAGAGCACCCACAGGTAAAAGGTTCGACACTGTATGTGAATAGAGAAAAATGAAGGAAAAGAAGGGGGAAAAAAAGGGAAAGAAAGGGGAAAGAAACGAAGAGGACAGGAAGGGAGAGAAAGAAAGGGGAGGGAATAGAAGGAACCTGAGTTGTCCAACTGGCTAGTTCCACTTAGGTCCATGGGGAAGTTCCTATTTTTATTCACAGAGGTTGCTTATCCATCTTTCTGAAAGAGGAGTAGGATACATGGGAGATGATGCCAAGAAATGCAAATGAATTGAATTTAAGTGAGAGAGGGCCATATAAAGTCACCAGGCTCATTTTTTTCTCCAGTTATCTGGATTCAGTACCAAGATATAGATCAAGAAAAAAAAAATACATGTACACTCACATAAAATGAAAGTAGCTTAGTATGTGGATAAAGAGCTGACCTCAGAATGAGAAAGTTTGTTATTATAATCAGCAAAAAAGTTTTTTTGGCCTATTTTTTTTTTTTTTTTGAGGAGATGGAAGGCAAAGAGAAGAACCAAAATTCATTATATTATTACAAAATTATTCCTCATTTAGTATGAGCTTTTAGCATGTGTGTATGTAAACATTTTAATAGTTGTTTTTTTCCCCTGAGGCAATTGGGGTTAAGTGACTTGCTTAGGGTCATATAAGTGGAAATTATTAAGTGTCTGAGGCTGGATTTGAATTTAGGTCCTCCTGACTTCAGGGTTGGTGCTCTATCCTCTACCTGCCCCTGTGTAGACATTTTAAAACAAAGCTTTATTGCATTTAAAATGAAAAATCATTTTTAGTTTGAGTGCTGTAGAAAAGCAGGCTATTGGCTGAAGATAGCTTGCTGATTCCTGGACTAAGAAATGTAAAGGTTAAGATGTTTAAAAGTAGTTGGAGGACCCAGGCTGTTGAAAAACCAAATCCTTAAATAATGAAATAAAAAACTTGTAATAGTACTGTAAGAGATACTTAGAAAAGTTTTGTTAGTCTATTTGACATGTAAAGAAACTAAGGGAATTATCCAAACTCAGAAATCTATTAACCCACAACTATAGTACCAGAAATAAATCACTTGACTTATAACACAAAGTCTATTCACTATTACCTATATACAAATTGTCAATATTTTTAATATATGAACAGTCTACTGAAAGAACAGAGGGCACTTAAGATAAATGTATATTTAAAATGTTGTTATTTTTAGGGAATGACTAAAAATCCTCCCAATATATTTTCTTTTGCTAATAAATTTACACATTTTAATATAAACATTTGGTTAAGAAAACAAAAAAATAATACCCAGATCTATTAACTGTGTTTGCATGTATAATGTGAGTATTTTGTAGGAGTGTAAACTAGATGAACTTTGACATACATATAGGACTTGGAACTGTGATTTCATTGTTCTAGGGAAATCTGTGATCAAGGAATTGACAATGATTATTTGGCAACATTCTGAAAATTAAAATCTTACAAAACTGTTTAGAACCTTGAGTGATTGATTTACCTAGGATAGTAGTCCATATATGTCAGAAGTCAATTTTAAACCTAAATCTTCCTGAGTCAGATATCTCCCATCCCATCATATTAACCTGATTATTGAGATATTCAATGTTAGTCTGAGTACTAACATAGTCAAACATGCTCTGGCATTGGGAATGGAAGGAAAGTTAATTTTTATTTTGTTATACATCTCAAAGATGAAGAATGAAATTCCAAATTTCTAATTTCCCTTAAGAATTTCAACCAGAAGCTATTTGATTATGTCTGATGGTTCTTTAATGATTTGTGATTTATTTTCTCCCCATGTACTTTAAGACTTAGAATTTGAGAGGATCATCAAGACTCAAAGGTCATTTGGATTCACTTTTTCCAGAAGTACATTTTTTTTCCTACAAAATATTTTACAAATGATCTATCTCCCTTTAATTTCTACCCTAAAGTACTAGTTCTATAAGGAGAAAAAAGGAAACACACATAGAGAGAAGCAGAGATGGAGAAGACAGATGGGGAGAGAAAAGAAAAAGAGAAGAGATAGATCAGATGGAGAAAGAGAGAATTAAAGAGAGAGAGAGACACAGCATGAGACAAAGGCACATACATACAAATAGAAAGACACAGAGATATAGACAGAGACAGATTAGAGATGGAAACACAGACACAGAGAGATAGAAGCAGAGAAAGGAGAGAGAGAGGGAAGGAAAGAGGAAGAGAATGAGAATAATCTTTTAATAAACAGGTGTCTTTTCGACTTAGTTGAAGATATAAAAATTCCTCAATGGATATAGTTACCTAGATTCTTGAGGGGAAAAAAAGAATACTTAACAACTGTATGAAATATTGCAGGTTCTGGTAGATTGCACAGTGGACAGAGTGAAGTCAGGAATAACTGATTTCATCTCGGATACTTTCTAACTCTGTAACCCTGGAAAATATTATTTTAACTTCTCTGTCTCAGTTTCCTCATTTATAAAGTAAAGATAACAGGATATATTTTACCATTATCATAATAAAAATAAGATAAAGTGCTTTGAACAGCTTAAAACATTATATTATCTTTATTATTTTATTAACATTACTCCATCACAAAGAAGAAGAAAAATAAATCAAAATAACTGCTGGGTTTCATTTCATTTACAAGATTTGATTAACATTTCAAAAAAGAATAATGAATATCAAAGGATTTTTTTGAAAACACATTTATACTTTCACTAAAAGTGTGACTAAAATTCTTTGATTTTCTGAGGTCAAAGATATCTCCCTGCTTAACATATATCTTAAAGAGATCAAAGTTAAAATGAAAGATGTTATATATACCTTCACATTTATAGTATGCCTTTTTTATAGTAACAAGAGACTTGGAAACAAAGTGGATATCAGATGAATTAAGAAATAGCTAAAGAGATTATTGTACATGAATATGAATGGATATTATTATTCTGTAAGAAATGATGAACATGAAGACTAAAGAAAAGAATGAGAAGTTATTTAATCTGATCCAAATTGAAGTAAGAAAAACTTTCAAAAAAAAGGAAGTAATTTATAAAATTACAGCAACATGAAAGGGAAAAATGCTATTTTTTTTAATGAACAATGTGTTCCTCAAAAAATTATGAGATAATTCCTTATTCTCTATTATTTACAAACTACTGATGAATGCCATTAAATATCCTAAAAAATTCTCTTGATGGATTTTTAGTTTTGCTTTGCTATTTATTTCTTTTTTAAAAATCTTTGTTAAAAGAATTAATGGCTCTCTAAGGAAGAAGGATACATTTGCAAATGAAAGTGATTTTTTAAAAATACATAAATAAAAATCAAAATAAAAATAAATTGTATGTGGATTAATTTTACCTTAGCATCACTGATAATTCTCAAAAACTCAAAGATGGTGGGAGCTCTCCAAGACTGTAATGACAGAATCCATTGTCTGAGAATGTAGAATTCTGTTTTTGCATTCTCATGAATTGGGGTACAGTTTGTTTAATAGTAGAGGTTTCAAGAATAAATGATTCCTTCAGTGTTGAGAAACTTATCTCCAATACAGCTTATCTTATAGACTACTAGTCTAATATCTAGGTAGTTCCTTCTTATGTCAGGCCATTACATTCGCCTTGATAACTTTCACTCCTTGGTTACAGTTCTGCCCTCTATATGACATAAGAGATTTTTATTCTTTTCTTCCCAACATTCATTTTAAACTGTCACATTCTTGGGAATTAAAGTGAATTAAAAAAAAATGAGAGAATGATTACAAATAGCAGTAGGCCATTAATTCAGCTCCATTAAACTCTTAAAGGAATAATGTATGGCTTAGTTAAAGCTAATCTGAGGAAATGCAAATTAAGACAACTCTGAGATACCACTACACACACCTCTCAGATTGGCTAAGATGAGAGGAAAAGACAATGGCAAATGTTGGAGCGGATGTGGGAAAACTGGAACACCAATACATTGTTAATGGAGTTGTGAGCGGATCCAACCATTCTGGAGAGCAATTTGGAACTATGCTGGAAGGACTATCAAACTGTGCATAACCTTTGATTCAGCAGTGTTTCTACTGGGTTTATATCCCAAAGAGGTCTTAAAGGATGGACAAGGACCCACATGTGCAAAAAGGTTTGTGGCAGCCCTTTTTGTAGTGCTAAGAAACTGGAAACTGAGTGGATGCCCATTACTTGAAGAATGGCTGAATAAGTTATAGTATATGAATGTTATGGGATATTATTGTTGTATAAGAAAGGATAAGCAGAATAATTTTAGAGAGGTTTAGAGAGACTAACATGAACTATTGCTAAATGAAATGAGATGAACCAGTAAATCATTGTACACATAGGGTTTAGCATAGTTATATGTCAGCTGAGTCCTAGATGTGTTATCAAAAGGCAAGGAGGCACCAATCACTGAGGTTTATAAAAGACATGAAGTTTTATACATGAAAGATTCCCAACAGATTCCAAAAGTTGTATCATATAGGAGAATGTGGAGGGTGAATAAATTTAGAGCAGAAATAAACTGACACAAAACAGACTAAACCTGCAAAAACCAAAATTCTCAGACTACTGTAATTTCAAGAATTTGAAAACAACTAATATACTTTTCCTCAGTTTTCTCATTTCTAGGTCAAAATCTCTGTGCTTCATTTTTATTTGTTTCTGTATCCCCTAGTAGATCATTAAAAGGATGTTGAGATAAAAGTTATAGGGAGGGTTAATGATAATGTCTTTCATGGAGGCTTAGAATTAAAAAAAAAAAGTATTTGTTTATCATATGAAGGAGTACAGGTTGCAGCTAAATCCATACTTGAATTATGTGACATTATTTGATAGAGACTGATTAAAAAAACTTAACCTAACCATTAAAAGTTTCAAGTTCAAACAACATAATTTCAATTTTCTTATTGTTGTAGCTCCCTATTGAATTTCTTCTTGGAGTCATTTGGGGTGCATGATAGGAACTCCTTCTAAGCATGATATTTTTTTTTATTTAATAGCCATTTATTTACAGGATATATACATGGGTAACTTTACAGAATTAACAATTGCCAAACCTCTTGTTCCAATTTTTCACCTCTTACCCCCCCACCCCCTTCCCTAGATGGCAGGATGACCAGTAGATGTTAAATATATTAAAATATAAATTAGATACACAATAAGTATACATGACTAAAACGTTATTTTTAAGCATGATATTTTATACTGCTTTTAGCAGGGGTATATTTGGCAAATACATTGCTTTGTTTTAATAATATGGGAAATTAGTTGCCATTATGTGGTGTTCTCTTCTTTTGTATAATATATATGATGGTTCTCTCTGGGAGCAGGTTGCTTGGGGAGGTTTTCTGGAGGCAGTCTTAGTTTTAGTTCAAAGTAATAATCACCTCAAATGCAGCCAGCTATTAAAATCCAAACATTTATTTTCTTCTTCCAAGTCTTATCCCTTTCCTTGGGCCCAGGTAGCTTTCTTAGAAGCCTATCTCACTCCTTGGTTCCAAAAGCTCTTGCAGCTTGTCTGCCAGCTTCTGCCTCCAGCTCTCTCTGAATCTTCTCAATTGATGCCTCTACTCACTCCTGGCTCTCAATCTCTCAGAGTACTCTTTGGCCCCAAGAGCTTCTTGCTTATATGCTATACACTGAGTACACACCAATCACACCAAATTAGCAACTAAAACCCACAATCCTGACTCAGTAGAGGAGCAAATAAGTGGGGCAGCTTCCAGTTCTCCCACTTCTCCCACTAAAGGAAGGGGATATGGGTAATAGGAGATAAGAGAGTGGGCAGGATGGGTAAAAAAATCCACAAGACTGAGAAAAGGGTGAAAAGAGAGAACAAAATAATATATAGGGAAAAAATAAGATGTTAGCTATATAAGATGTATAGATGTATAAGATATATAAAGAAGTAATCCTACCAAATTCCTTTTATGGCACAAATATGTGTAGAGGGCTGAAACTTTGAATCAGACAAGAGAGCATTTAAGGCTACCTAACTGATATGAGACAATGGCTCTATTAACATATATTTGGATAATGGCTCTCCTCACCATTGGTGCTTGCTAAATGTTTGGTAGTGGTAATGAGATAATCATAGGCAAGGACTGGAGGGCAGTGGGAGAGAGTCAGAAGTACTTGGTGGCAGGATGAGGCGAATAGAGGTTAGAGATTCTGGACACCAGAATCCAGGAGAGGTCTTTGGCAAGCCTTGTGGCAGCTTGCCTGCCCCCTTTCCTTCTCCCCCTGAAGACTAAGGACTTTAATTTATCCTCACTCTGGCTGACCCTGAAGCTCTCCAGAGAGCTAGCCTGTACTCTACAAATATGCCACTGAAACCTAAACCAGGAAAGGCCAAAACAGAAAAAGAAAATGGTAGACCAATTTCCCTAATGAATATTGATGCCAAAATTTTAAATAAAATATTATCAAAGAGATTGCAAAAACTTATCAGCAGGAAATTACATTATGACTAAGTGGGTTTTTTAGCTAGGAATGCAGTGGTGGTTGAATATCAGGAAAACTATTACCATAATTGATCATATCAATAATAAAACCAACAGAAATCATATGATAATCTCAATGGATACAGAAAATACAGCACTCATTCCTATTAAAATCACTAGAGAACATAGTAATGAAGAGAGCTTTACTTAAAATAATAAATAGTATCTATCTAAAACCTATTTGTAATGGAAAGAAGCTGGACTTATTTCCAGCAAGATCAGGGGTGAAAAAAAGATACCCATTATCACCACTATTATTCAATATTGAACTACACATATTGGCTTTATCAATAAGAAAATAAAAAGAAATTAAAATAATTAACATAAACAATGAGGAAATAAAACTATCACTCTCTGCAGATGATATGATGATAGACTTAGAGAATCCTATAAAAATCATTCAAAAACCTGGAAACAATTCACAGCTTTGGCAAAGTTGTAGGGATATAAAATAAACCCACAAAAATCATCATCATTTCTATATATTACTGACAAAGTCCATAAGCAAGAGAAAGAGAAATTCCATTTAAAATTACTGCAGACAAAATAAAATACTTGGGCATTTACCTGCCAAGAATCCAAGAACAAAATTACAAAACACTTCTCATACAAATAAAATCAGATATAAACAATTGGAAAAATATCAATTGTTCAAGGGTAGGCTGAGCTAATATAATAAAATAACATAATATAATAAAAATGAAAATTCTGCCTAAATTGGTCTACTTATTCAGTGCCATGCCAATCAAATTGTCAAAACATTATTTTTTAGAACTAGAAAAAAATAATAACAGAATTCATCTGGAAGAACAAAAGTCAAGAATATCAAGAGAATTAATGAAAAAAAAATTACAAAGGATGTTGGCTTAGCAGTACCAAATCTAAAATTATATTGTAAACCAGCAGTATTTCAAAACCATTTGGTTATTGGCTAAGAAATAAAGTGGTGGATCAGTGGAATAGATTAGATACACATGACACAATAATCAAGGCTATAGCAATCTAGTATTTGATAAACTCCCAAACTACAGCTTCTGGAATAAGAACTCATTATTTGACAAAAATTGCTGGGGAAACTGGAAAATAATATATCAGAAATTCTGTAAAGACTTAATCTCACACCTTATACTAAAATAAAGTCAAAATGGAGATGACCAAAAAAAGAACTAGGGAACATTATGAAAGGCAAAATGGAAAATTTTGATTACATTAAATTAAAAAGTTTTTGCACTAACAAAACCAAGTATTTCTGATAAAGATTTCATTTCTGAAATATAAAGAACTGTGTCAAATTTATAAGAATATAAGTCATTCCTCAATTGACAAAAGGTCAGAGAATATGAACAGACAATTTTCAGATGATGAAATTAAGGCCATATATAGTTATATGAAAAAAAAAAAATGATCTAAATCACTTGATTAGAGAAATGTGAATTAAAACAACTCTGAAGTACCACCTTATACTTCTCAGATTCACTAAGATGACAGGAGAAGATAATGATACATGTTGGAGAAGATGTGGGAAAATTGGAATACTAATGCATTGTTTGTGGAGTTGTGAAATGATCCAACCATTCTGGGGAACAATCTGGAAATATGTGCAAAGGGCTATCAAATTGTGCATACCCTTTGATCCAGAAATGCTATTACTGGGTCTGTATCTCAAGGAAATCATAAAGGATGGAAAAGGACCCACATGCACAAAACTATTTGTAGAGCTCTTTCTGTGGTAGCAAAGAATTGGAAAAGGGATTTGGGGAATGGTTGAACAAACTGTGGCACATAAAGATAATGGAATATTATTGTTCTATTAAAAAAATTATGAACAAACTGATTATAGAAAAGCCTGGAAAGATTTCCATGAACTCATACTGAGTGAAACATGCAGAACAAGGAATACATTGTATGAAATAATGGCAGGAATTCGGGATGGTCAACTATGAATGGCTTGGTTCTCAGTAATTCAATGGTCTAAAGCAATCCCAATAGACTTTGGACAGAAAGTGCAATCTTCATCCAGAAAAAAAGAACTAATGACACTGAATGTACATCAACACATGTTATGTTCACTTCTTTTTCCTGTTTTTTTTTTAATCTGTCCTATGTTTTTTCCATTTTGCTCTGATTTTTCTTTCCTAACATGATTCATAAAGCAATGTGTACTAACGATACATAAACTTGCTACAATAAAATATCAAAAAAGTGCTCACTATATAAATGCTAACTATTATTATACTTATTTTTTTTTTCTGTGAACTGAAAATTTAGAACTCTCTCTCTACCCCCAGACCTAATACTTCCAACAAGTATTTAAGTCATAAGAATTTGCCTCAGGGATCTCTAAGATTTACCAGAAAAGATCCTGATAAAGAGGCCGGTCAGTGACTTATTGGGTTACAGGTTTTGCCAGGCAATAGCAAGGAAGTAAATAGAATTGCTCTGAGAATTAGAATAGCTGCTCATAACCTACCTTGAATAAATATAGATTTGACAGGATATTAATGAAAAAAAAAACATTCTTTTCCTTTTCCTTTTGTGACCTTGAGTTCTAGCAAGTTTTAATAAAAGCTTTTGAAGGAATTGAGATTTCAGGCTCTGAATTTGTAATGTTTCCTCTTTAAATTTTATTTCATTTAGTAAATATGCTTTGATGTATGTCTTTTACTTTCTAGTTAGTCATAGTGAAAAGAATTTTAAAATTTTGCATAAATGAGGTTAAAATGAGCCACATGAATTATGCATGATTTTATGAAATGCGGAATGAGAGCAAAGAGCAACATCTGGGTCAACCAGTTCTGGAGAGTGGGCAATGAAGGTCTAGCATAGAATGGTCAGATTGGACAAGGAGGACTGGATCTACAGCTTCCAAAAACTTCATTACTAAACTGAAAGAAAATGAGATGAGCAAAACTTCTCTTGTAAACCCTTTCTTGGTTTCTCCCTTCCTTCTACAATGTCATAGCATCTGTATCTAGTCCCTGGAAACAAATTACAATCTTAAAAAAAAAAACCACCTTTTCATGAAGTCATAGAAAGAGATTTCAAGAATATTTTTGGGAGAACAGCAATAGGGTATTCTTAAATATATCCTTACTTCTTCACTATATTAAATAAACAATTTCTCCAAAGTTTATTGCCTAGATAATACGAATACAGAAGATTGATACTGAGCTAGGAAACTTTATAGGCACTATATTTGTGCATTTTCCTGTTTTAAGAACCATGAACAATATTCCATATCAACCTCTAGACAGAATGTATAATGTAGATAGCAAATACTGCTTTATTTTCTGCTATTAGTGTCATACCACTTGATAAGAAGAAAGTCACATTTTAATCTAAGATCTACTAGTTAAAAAGTAAATGTAGTTAATCACTTTCCCTAAGTGAATTTAGGCATAACACCAAAGATTTGTATGTAATGATCACTAAAGTACCTTCTGGTGCTGAAAGTTACAACTTTTCTCCTCTGTTTTAGGGCTTACACCATGTCATCTGAATTTGTTAAGCTCTGGCTTTCTCAAAAATGACATTGCCATTACCCATCTGATAATAGGTCCAAGAATATATTGGAAGCACTTTCTCACTATCACTTTCTTCAGAGAACGAAAAATTGTTTCCTTGTGCCAGTAATTAAAATGCCATTTTTTTTTTTCTTAGTGATCCATGGCGTCTTGAGTATAGAAGTTGGGTGACTGCTCAGCTGAAATCACATGCTAAGAAATTTTCTTTACATTGTTTCCTAAACCTGCTTTTTTGGTCTCAGTGACCTTTACCTCCTGAGTCTTAAATTTTTCTGTCTCTTCCTTTCTCCTATTATTATAATTTATAAACATATTCAAGGAAAGTCTTACTCATATATTTTGAAAGACTACTGAATTATTATTTCATTTGTTTTTTGCAATAATCATATATGAGGGAGAAAGTTTAGGAGATATGATTAAACTTGCTGACATATAAAAAACCTTGAGTTAGCAAAATAATATTTTTTCCTAAGAAATTTTGCCAAGAAAAAAATTAGAGCTAGAACCCATGTCTCTGAAGTCCTACTGTTTCTATTTTCCTGCCCATAAAACACATTGTTTTCTTTTCATGAGGACTGTTTTACATGAACAAAAGTTGTTGCATTAAATAATGAATGGTAATTCACATAAGGGATACTGTCTGAACTCAGTCTCTGAAGGTTACAACTCTATAAGGCAGAGATAGATTTTCACAGACATAGAATAATTATTTGGGGGAATGTTGATACCAAACCAACTAAAGGATTTGCATAATAGTGAGGCATAAGACCTTGTCTCCATGTCTGATCTATTTCCACTCAGGTGAAATGACATATGCTGTCTCTGAAACTAGTCTGAAACTATGTGTTTTTTTTTTTAATATGTTAGTAAACAATTTAGATGTTTCAAAGATGCTATTCTCTATATTAATGGTTTTATAAGTTTTTTTCCATCAATTTTACTTAATTTACTGTGATTTAGTTTACATAAGTCTTCTCAGGTTTTCTAAATCATTATATTCAAATTTTCCAACATATTAGAATTTCATTACATTCATATATCATAATTTATGTAGCCTTTCCCAACTTCTGGGCACACTCCTCCTCCTCCTCCCCTTCCCACAAAACCATCTTGCAGAAAGTTGGAGTGGGGAGGGTCTGAATTGTGTCTCTTGGTTGTCCTTTCCTTTCCTCTTCTCCACTCATTCGAAATCAAAGTACAAATCAGCATCTGATTTCCTCAGACACCTGTGTTCTTTCTAAAACCCAAGGAACATATATTCCTATTCTATCCAAATGAAAAAATACCTTTTCCTAAATCCCTTCTTCTTAGGGCCCTAAGAAGAGTCTACTTCTTGACTATGTTTTCCCTACCCCTTGCCAGCTGGAGGACTATGAGATGATATAATGGGATAGATTTTTTTTCAATTATTTTTTTTCATACCATCCAACATAAAATTTTCCTGAGCCTAAGAGTTCTTTACCACTACAAAAAGAGATGCTATTGTTTCTATATACATTTCCCCCCTCTCTCTTTGATATCTTTAGAGTATACTGACTAGCAGTGTTGTTAGATCAAAAGTTATAATAAAAGTAAAGTTTTGGCTGTAGTTCCCATTTATTTTCCAGAGTCTGCATCCAGTTGTTTCCAGTTCACCTACCTGTTTCAGTGTCTTAAATCAACCTCTTGTTACTCAATAACTTGTTTTTTACTTATGAGTTGAGAACTCACCAGATTTTTCATATGAAATTAACAGTTCTTACTTAATTACCTGTTGGTTTACAATAGTTATATGATGTCTAATTTTACTTTTAGTCTAGTTTTGACCACCTAAATCTTAAACTAGATATATGCAAATGCCTTAGGGAATACAGGATTACAATTCTAAATTACTTTTTGAATAATCCTTTAAGACTGAATATGGATTAAAGCACAGAATTTTCATCTTTTCTTTTTGTTATTGTTGTTAGTTTGCTTTTTTTTTATTTCTTGTTTTTTTTCCCTTTTCATCTGATTTTTATGTGTGTGTTTGCATCATGATGAATATGGAATTATATAATTTTAATCTGTATTGGATTACTTGCCATCTTGGGGAGTTGACACACGGGAGAGAAGGAGAAAATTTGGAACAGACGGTTTTGCAAAGGTGAATGTCAAAAATTATCTTTGCATATAGTTGGAAAAAATAAAATGCTATATAGAAATTTTAAAAATAGAAAAATAAAAACGCTTCTTTATCCCATTCAATGTCATTGAAACTATTTCTTCATACTAAGTATATTCTACTTTTTAATAAATAAAAGTTATTTTTCTTCCCCTTTAAATAATAAAACTATGTAATACACAGTAGTCATTATTTTACATCCTTTATAAAGAGATTTATCTTTATATTTGTCATAGGTCATTTTACATAACAAACTTTTCAAATATGATCTGAAAACTTATTTTCTTTCTACATATATTTATCAGAGTTTTTTTTTTTATTACATTGAAAGTGATTTAAATTTTTTTTTTCAGGCACCAATCTCTTCATCAATGAATGAAAGCTATATCTTACATATTTACCACTCAATTTATCTCTTTCCCTTTATACAAAAAGCTTTCTTCCTGTCCCTTTCAAACCTGAATCTCTCCACCTGAAAAGATGCAATCTTCAAAGGGTCTCCTTACACAATAACTTTAACTCTAGAAATATTGCTTCTTCAGTGTCATGTGGTACCAAATATTTCTATGAGCACCATATAATATTAGAGTTAAAAGCAGTAAAAAGAAAATTCTTTATTTTTAAAGAAACTCAGAAAGTCAGCAATTTGTCAAACATCAATTAAACAACAGTCAATAACAGTAAATTCGGAATGATGGCCCATGATTCTTGGTTGTGCTCTATATATCTAATAACATAACTAAATAGTGACTATAGGAAACTTATACTAAGGCTGACCATTTTAAATGGATATTGAACCAAGAAGGGTAATCACATTAACTTTGAATTAGAGAAAAATACCTTGACAAGGATTATTTCAGTGGAGATCTAGCAAATGTTTTGTAAAATAGCAATCAGATGCATGGTTATATAAGACATGAGGCAGATAGGTTTTGCTGGCAGATAGATAGAAGTTCAGAAGAAAATTCTTATGAAAAAATAATAATATTGTATGAATTCTGTAGTAGATTATAATGTCTTTGTTCATTGAAGAACTAGTCCATTGTTCTATTTTTATTTTTGTAAAGAGGTCTTTCTTATATTAACAAAAATAATGACAAATGCCTTTCCTCCAACTGGCTAATGCTTCAGGGATGTTTTTTGAAGTGTTAAGATACTTTCTATGGCCAGTAACTGGTTATTAGGATCACGACAGGAAACAAAAGTGCTGTGAGTATGGATTTCTCTATATGAGTTTTTTTTGAAACTCAGTTGCAGGTGCCAAATATGTATTAGAGTATATTCTGCCTGCACCTTTAGGCAGAGAAAAAAAAATGAAGATAATTCACTGATAAAAACTCAATTAGGATTAATGTTTAAGGATTCTTTTTTTTTTTTTTCTTTTTTTTTTTGCAAGGGATTAGTCATGAATTCTTATAGCTACTTTTCTTGTGTCATGTGGGCAGAAACTGGGAATTGTGCAGGAAAGGATGAAAATATGTTGACCAGTTTGTGGTAGCAGTGGCAGCAACAGGATACAGCAGGATTGGGAGGACGCAAAAGAGTAATAATAGAATGGATGGACAGAATAGCAGAGGATAGAACAGTCAATAGAAATAATCCATATGAATTAGGATTCTCTAGAAATGTGACAAGTAAGGACCAGGCATGGGTCTTTCACAAAAGATTTAGGTACCTAGTGGGCAGCATGCCAATTTGGGCCAGGTAGTCTGAGGAATGACAAATGGAATGATAGTATGGTTAAAGAAGGAGATGATACCAATTCCAAAGATAAACTTTATTTTTTGTATAATTTTGCTGAAGGTTGACTTAACATGTAAATTGTAGCCAGGTTTAATGTGAAGCTTAGTTGCTGAATGAAATTAGTTACTTACAAGGCAATAAATGGTCATTAAAGGGTGACCATATAGCAGTCAGTATATTATGCATTGTGGATAAAAAGAAATTCAAAAATTTTCCCTGAGTTCAAACTCTATGCATGTTTGAAGCTCTACTTCTATGTTCGATACACTGCTAGAGAACTCATTTTTGAATTTCCTTCCTTCTCTCTCTCTCTCTATCTCTCTCTCCCTCCCTCTCTCCTTTTTTCCTCTAAGATATCTGGAGAAATGGGGTAAGGTTTTAGAGACTAAGAACATTAACATGTTCCCATTAGACTTCCAGCTATTTTCATATGAAAAACTACAAAAAAAACATAAGGAAGATAGCTCATCCAAAACACCTTTGGGGCATACACCAGAGAGCTGACAATATTAATCCTTTAATTCCAGGTTAAATGGAACATAGCATGAATAGAGAGTCAAAAATTCAAGGAAGTCATGTTTCATAGTCAAGTGCCATTATTTACTTAACAATGCATATATTGCCCATTGAGTATTTGGTTTTCATTGTTTTTGAAACATCAAGATAACAATATTTTATTTTTGCTTCTCAAATAATGTATTTAGAAGAAAAAGTGTCTCATTGAGTCATCCTCTTACAAACATAGGCCTTTAAATTCCAAATCTTAGCTATTTCCAGTCTTGCAAAGCAGACACTATTAGCATTTGACACAATAAGAAATTGAGGTTTAAGCTACTAGTAAAAAGATAATGAAGAGATAATACTAAATCTGTGTTTCCTATTCTGTATTCTTTTTATTAAACAGTTAAGTAGAAGATGGCTAAAAGGACACATATTTCTTTCTGATCTTCTCCAATGATCCTCAACTAATTAGTAAATTCAACCTCTAAATTAGTTCTGGTCTGACAGAATCCACAAATATTGGGAGTGCAGCAAATTACCAGCAGAAGATAATTTCAAAGGTTGCCAGAAAAGGTCCATTTCAGTTGGGCTTGGAAAAAGGTGGCTAGGTACAAAAAGGCATGCAGTGCATGGGGCAGGGGGAGGAGCTGTTTTCGAGGGGCAGTGCAGACTCCATACTGCAGAGAATCTATGGAGAAGAATCTACAGGAATCTATAGCAGTACTGGCCACTCTGCCCTTATTGTAAGCCAATAGAACAGCAAAGAAGTTATAAAACATCCAACACACACATACACACACACAAAAAAAAAAGTAAATAGTAAACTCCAAAACACTGAAGTCTCATGGGACGTGGCCATGCCCACCAAGCAGCAGAGAATGAGTCAGCATGGACCAATCCAGCTTCTTGTAGAGGAAACTTGGAAAACTCCTCTTGCCCTAAAAGCAGATCCCAATAAAAAAAAGAGTAAAAAGGCAAAGAGAACTCTAACCATACATAGTTTTTTTTTTTTTATGGTGAAAGAGAAGAACACATTTCAAACCCTGATGAGACTAAAAGCAGATTGTCTCTAGATGAAGCCCCAAAAGGTGGTCTAACCTCACCACACAAGGCTCTCCTAGAAAAAATTACAAAGATTCTCAAAATAGAGCTAAAAGAAAAATGGAGGAAAGGAAAGGAAAACTTTGCAAGAGGGTTTGGAAAAGGCACATAACACATTAAAAGATTTCACAAAATGGAAAAAGAAAACAACTCACTGAAAAACAGAATTTGTGAAATGAAAAAGATAAATAACTGCCAGGAAAAAAGAATTTGTGAATTTGAAAAGGTAAATAACTCCCAGGAAAAAAAAATTTGTGAAATAAAAAAGAAAAAACTCCTTAAGAACAGAATTTATGAATGAAAAAAAAATTCCATAGAACAAACCAACTCATTTAAAAAACTCAATTGGACAAATACAAAAAGAAGTAAAAAAAAGAAAATGAAGAAAACAATTCAATAAAAATCAGAAGTGAACAAATGGAAATGGATGACTAGATGAGGCATCAAGAATCAGTCAAGCAAAATCAAAAAAATGAAAAAATAGAAAAAAATGTTAAATAAATACTTGGAAAAACAAAAGACCTGAAAAAATAGATCTAGGAGAGATATTCTTAGGATTATCGGACTTCTTGAAAACCATGAGGAAAAAAAAGAGCCTAGACACTATTATTCAGGAAATCATCAAAGAGAATTGTCCTGATGTCATAGAATCAGAAGGTAAAACAACTATTGAAAGAATTAACTGAACAACTCCTGAAAGAAACCCAAAATTAAAATTACAAGGAATATCAAGGCTAAATTTCAGAAGTAAAGGACCAAGACAAAAATATTACAAGCAGTCAGGAAAAAATCAAATACTGAGGAGTCACAATAAGGATTACTCAGGATCTAGCAGCTTCCACCTTAAAGGTTTGAAGGGCTGGAATCTTATATTCTGAAAGGCAAAGGAAATTGGAATGTAGGCAAGAATAAACTACCCCACTAAAATGAGCTTTTTATTCCAGGGAAGAAGATGGGCATTCAATGAAACAGATGAATTCCATTTATTTCTGATTAAAAGACCAGAGCTAAAAAAAAAAAAAAAAAAAAAAAAAAAAGACTCAAGAGAAGTATAAAAAGGTAAAAAGAATTCTTAAGAGCTATATTTCTTTTATAGATATACATAAAGAGTACGTGTATAATTTGATTTTACAGTTATAATATGAAAAGGAACTAGAGGTAGAAAGGGAATTGTATCAGAAAAAGGGAAAAGTGGAGGTGAGTAAAAAAAGGGAAATTACATCTCACAAAGAGGCAAAAGAAACATATTATATTTGAGGGAAAGAAGAAATGGGGATGAACATTGTGTGATTCTCACTCTCATCAGATTTGACTAAAAGAGAAAATATTAGATAGATTTGGTTTACAGAGAAACTTCTCTCACCTTATTGAAAAGTGGGAGGGGAAAGGGGAAAAGGGAAGGGGTAGATTAATTAGAAAGGAATACAGAAATAATAATGGAAAGGTATAAGAAAGGGTGAAGGTCTCAAAAGGAGGAGGGATTCTAAAATGGGAGGGCTGCTTGAGGCAAGTGGTGCTCATAAGTTCAATACTGGGGAGAAGGGAACAGGGAAAAGGAAAAAAAAGTATAATCTGGGGATAATAAGATGGCAGAAAATACAGAATTAATAGTTTTAACATAAATGTGAATGGGATGAATTCTCCTATAAAGTAGAAGCAGATAGCAGACTGGATTAAAAGCCATACTCCTACAATATGTTGTTTACATGAAGCACATTTAAAGCAGAGTGATAAATACAAAGTAAAGGTAAAAGGGTGGAACAGAAGCTATTATTCTTCAGGTATAGTAAAAAAATGCAGGGGTAGCCATCCTGATCTCAGATCAAGAAAAAGCAAAAAATGATCTAATTAAGAGATTAGGAAGGAAACTATATGTTGCTAAAGGGTAGCATAGATAATGAAGCAATATCAATACTAAATATATATGCACCAAGTGATATAGCGTGGAAATTACTAAAGGAGAAGTTAAGAGACCTCCAAGAAGAAATAGACAGCAAAATTATAATAGTGGGAGATCTCAACCTTGCTCTCAGAATCAAACTACAAAATAAAAAAGAAAGAATTTAAAGAGCTAAATAGAATACTAGAAAAGTTAGGTATGGTAGATCTTTGGAGAAAATTTAATGAAGAGAGAAAGGAATATATTTTCTTCTCGGCAGTTCATGTTACCAAAGTTGACCATATATTAGGACATAAAGACCTCAAAATTAAATGCAGAAAGGCAAATATAGTAAATACATTTTTTCAGATCACAATGCAATAAAAATTACATTCAATAAAATGTCAGGGGAAAATAGACCAAAAAAGAATTGCAAACCAAATAATCTCATTTTAAAGGATGAAATGGGTGAAACAGCAAATCATAGACACAATTAATAATTTCATCCAAGAAAATGAAATAAAGAGACAACATACCAAAATCTGTGGGATGCAGCCAAGGTGGTAATATGGGGAAATTTTATATCTCTAAATGCTTATTTGCATAAAATAGAAAAAAAGAGATCAATGAATTGAGCTTGCAACTAAAAAAGCTAGAAAAAGAGCAAATTGAAAATCCCAATCAAATAGCAAACTTGAAATTCTAAAAAAAGGAGAGATTAATAAAATTGAAAGTAAAAAAATCTATTGAATTAATAAATAAAACTAAAATATGGTTTTATGAAAAAATTAGATAAACCTTTAATTAATTTGATTAGAAAAAGGAAAGAAGTAAATCAAATTGTTACTCTCAAAAATGAAAGGGGAGAACTATTCAACAATGAAAACTAGAGCAATGATCAGGAATTACTTTTTCTAACTTTATGCCAATAAATTTGACCACCTAGGTGAAATGGGGGAATACCTACTAAAATATAGATTACCCAGATTAACAGAAGAGGAAAAAAATTACTTAAGTAGTTCCATTTTAGAAAAAGAAATAGAGCAAGCTATTAATTAACTCCCTAAGAAAAAATCCCCAGGACCAGATGGATTTACATGTGAATTCTACCAAACATTTAAAGAATAATTAACTCCAATATTATATAAATTATTTGAAAAAAAAAACATAGGGAATGAAGGACTCCTACCAAATTTCTTTTATGACACAGACATGTACTGATACCTAAATCAAGTTTAAAAAAAAAAACAGAGAAAGAAAATTATGGACTAATCTACCTAATGAATATTTTTGCAAAAATCTTAAATAAAATATTACCAAAGAGTTTACAGATAATCATCCCCAGGATAATACACCACAACCAAGTAGGAGTTATACCAGCTATGCAGGGATGTTTCAATATTAGGAAAACTATAACTGAATGAAAAGCATAATTGACTATATAACCAAATTAACCAAAAAAAATGATCATATCAATAGATGCAGAAAAGGCATCTGATAAAGTCTAACACCCATTCCTATTTAAAAACATTAGACAGTAGAGGAAAAAATGGACTTTTCTTTAAAATTATCAGTAGCATCTATTTAAAACCATCAGCTAACATAATATGTAATGGGGATAAACTAGAACCATTCCCAATAAGATCAAGGGTGAAGCAAGGTTGCCCACTATAATCATTGCTATTCAATATTATAATAGAAATGCTAGCCTTGGATATAAGAGAAGAAAAAGAGATTAAAGTAGGTGATTAGAGTATGTAATGAGGAAACCAAATCATCACTCTTTGCAGATGATATGATGGTATACTTAGAGACCTCCAGAGAATCAATTAAAAAGCTAGAAGAAATAGTCTACAACTTTAGCAAAGTTTCAGGATATAATATAAATCCACTTAAATCATCAGCATTATTATACATCACTAACAAAATCCAACTGCAAGAGATACAAAGAGAAATTCCATTTAAAGTAACTGTTGATATTATAAAATATTTGGGAATGTATCTGCCAAGGGAAAATCAGTAACTATATAAGCAAACCTACAAAACATTTTCCACACAAATAAAGTCAGATGTAAGCAACTGGAAAAAATATCAAGTATTCATGGATAGGTCAAATGGATATAATAAAGATGACAATTCTCCCTAAACTAACCTATTAATTTAGTGCTATATCAATCAAACTCCCAAGAAACTATTTTACTGAACTAGAAAAAATAACAAAATTCATCTGGAAGAACAACAGATCAAGAATTACAAGGAATTAATGAAAAAAAAAATCAAATGAAGGTGGCATAGCTGTACCAAATCTAAAACCATATTATAAAGCAGCAGCCATCAAAACCATTTGGTATTGGCTAAGAAATAGACTAGACTGGAATAGGTTAAGTTCACATGAAAAAAATCAATAACCAAAGCAATCTAGTGTTTGACAAATTCAAAGAATCCAGCTTTTGGGATAATGATTCGCTATTTGACAAAATTTACTGGGAAAATTGAAAACTGGTATGGAAGAAACTAGGCATTGAGCCAAAATTAAGATGGTATACCAAGATAAGGTCAACATGGGTTCATCATCTAGACATAAAAAATTATTATAAATACATTAGAAGAACATAGAATAGTTTACCTCTTAAATTTGTGGAGCAGGAAGGAATTTTTGACCAAAGAAGAATTAGAGATTATTATTGATCACAAAATAGATAATTTTATTATATTAAATTAAAAACTTTTTGTACAAACAAAACTAATGCAGACGGGATTAGAAGGGAAACAATAAACTGGGAAAACATTTTACATACAATAGATCTGATAAAGGCCTCATTTCCAAAATATATAGATAATTGACTCAAATTTATAAGAAATCAAGCTACTCTTCAATTGATACATGGTCAAAGGATATGAACAGACAATTTTCAGATGAAGAAATTTAAACTATTTCTACTCATATGAATAGGCACTCCAAATCACTGTTGATCAGAGAAATACAAATTAATACAACTCTGAGATACCACTACACACCTGTCAAATTGGCTAAGATGACAGGATAAGAAATGATGAATTTTGGAGGGAATGCAGGAAAACTGGGACACTGATACATTGTTGGTGGAATTGTGAATGGATCCAAACATTCTGGAGAACAATTTGGAACTATGACCAAAGGGCTGTGAAACTGTGCATGCCCTTTGATCCAGCAGTATTTCTACTGGGTTTATAATCCAAAGATATCTTAAAGGAGGGAAAGGTATCCACATGTGCAAACAAATTTTGTGGAAGCCCTTTTTGTAGTGGCTAGAAGCTGGAAACTGAATGGATGCTCATCAATTGGAGAATAGCTGAATAAATTATGGCATATCAAAGTTATGCTATATTACTGTTCTGTAAGAAATGACCAACAGGGTGATTTCTGAGAGGCCTGGAGAGACTTACATTAATTTATGCTAAATGAAATGATCAGAACCAGGAGATCATTATACATGGCAACAATAAGACTATATATAAGATGATCAATTTTGATTGACACAGCTCTCTTCAACAATGACATTATTTAAACCAGTTCCAGTAGTTCAGTGATGAAGAGAGTCATCTACACCCAGAGAGAGGACTATGGGGAGTCCTATGGAGGACAACATAGCATTTTTCACGTTTTCTATTATTGTTTGCTTGCATTTTTGTTTTCTTTCTCAGGTTTTTATTTTTTTCTTTCTAGATCCAAATTTCTTGTGCAGCAAGATAAGTGTATAAATATGTATACATATAGTAGATTTTACATACATTTTAATATATATTGGACTACTTGCCATCTAAGGGAGGTGGTGGGGGAAGGAGGAAAAATTTGGAACAGAAGGTTTTGCAAGGGTCACTGTTGAAAAATTATGCAGACATATGTTTGTAAATAAAAAGTTATAATAATTTAAAAAAAAGAAAAAAGAAAAAAACAACAATGACAACAGTTAGAGAGAGTACTGGTTAGCCTTAGTTTGTTACAAGGTTGAGTTTTCTAGAGACAGGAGTGCAGGAGTAAGGGATAATATAACAAATTAGTGATGTATATTTTGATTCAAAAATTAGCAGATAGAAAGAGAGAGAGAGGAGGAGGAGAAGGAGAGAGAGAGAGAGAGAGAGAGAGAGAGAGAGAGAGAGCACATTCATCAAATACAAACATTCCCCAAAGTCTATTTCATCAGATAATATCTCATAATTCTATATAATTTTAAGATTTGCAAAACACTTTTCTCACCAAAACTTAAATTAAAAAGCTATTGATTTGGCAGCAACATTATTACTAAATCCCATATTACATTTGGCAAAATTGAAGTGCTGAGAATTTAAATAAGCAGTCCATTATCACATAGCTAGTAAATATGCCAGACACACTGAAATTAAGGTCTTTTCACTTTAAGTCTCTCATTGCATCCATTACATGAAGCATCTGCTTTTGACAAAATCTTTTAGAAAGAGCTGAGATGAAAGGAAAAATATTCTTCTCTCCAATAAACCTCACAACTATATGATCGTGTCAATATCCCTCGTGTCAAGTACCAAACTTAATAGAGCTGACATTTCTTTATGTGTCATGTTCTCTGATTAGAAAATAAGCTCTGAGAGGGCAGGAACAGTCTTAGCTTCTTTTCTTTATATACATAATGCTTAGCATATTTTCTAGCACTTAATTTTCTAGCAACTCTCTGTTACATGTCTCTTCCCTTTATATTTCTTATGTAGTGATTATGACCAAAAAAAAAAAAAAAAACCCATCACCTTGCTGCAGTCAATCTAGGGAAAATTCTTTCTATACCCAGTGAAATTTGGAAAATTTCAGACCTATTTTTTGTCTCAGGAGTACTTCAGAGAAGGTAGTAAATTCAAAATATCAAAATAATGTTTTTAAATCCATAAACTAAAACTCATAGGCTTAAAAAGGAATATGTTATTTTGAACTTTCATATATATATACATACATACATATATGTATTTATTAATTGTTCCTTTTATTTATTTATTTAAAATTTTGTGGGTGGCCCTACCTTACCCCTTCCTACAGTCTGTTTGATAATAAAAATAGTGAATTGTCTCCAGTGATAGTTTACTAAACATAACTTAATATTCCTTATCAGTCTGAAAAATAGTGGTTCAAAATAAGCAGTCATAGCCCTATGTGGAAATTATTTTTTTTCTAATAATTTTTTATTGCTGAGACGTTTATAGTGAGAGTAGCTTAATATGTACAATAGATAGCAAGCTAGTCTCAGAAATGGGAGGATCTGAATTCAAATCCCACCAAAGACATTAAAGCTTTGTACCCCTTGGAAAAATCATAAATATATCTGCTACTTCCCCAGTGAAGTTACAAAAACAAACAAACCTTAAACTACAAAAAAAATGTATTAATATGCACTGGTAGAAAAAGTTTCCTAGATCTATTAAATTATAGGTCTAGTTTTTTTTTTTTCTTTTAAATTCACCTTTTACTCTTGACCAATCACTTCATATCTATAGCATTATAGTCTTGAAGATTCAGGGTACTTTTCTCTAATTTTAATTATAAGAAAACTACAAACAGTGATGTTGATCCTAATTACCAACAAACATTTGCAATGAGAAATATGCTGATTCTCATCAGGTGTCTATCCTGTGATATTCCTGGTAACAGTTTACATTCATATATTATGTGTTCTATCTGTTCACATAGCCATTTGGAAAATTAGTCTGCTATTTTAAACATTTTCATCATTACTTGATATAAAGATTTTGCAGTTTGATGTCAGCTGCTGGTTTGGCTAGTGATATATGAGGCAGAATGGCACAAACCTTTGCTCTTCTACACTATCTACTACTGCGTTTATTGATTCTCTGATGCTGACTGATAATTGAAGACCTAAAAAGATGTGGCAGGAGGGAATGAAGAGGAAGGCCCATTCTATAAACGACTATTGTTTCAGCAAAACTGACATTGACATATCCTTGTTTAAAAAAAAAAAAAATTTAGAAGTAGTATTTGGAATACATTTTTTTTTTTTCTTCTAGTAATGAATAATGTAACTTTTTTTGGGGGGGAATAACAGATTCAGATATTCAAATTCAATTGAATTCAACAAGTGCTTTTAAAGGAAGTAGAGCTAGTTCCTGATTAGTATAAATAATAAATCCCCAAAAGTGACTTAATACATTGAAATTCCTGATACCTTAAATTATGATTATGTAAAATATAGTAATTGGTTCCAGCTCAATAGAAATACAAAGTGCAAATTCAAAAAATGTGATAATTGAAGAGGCCTCATTATTCACACCAATAAGTATCTATTTATATCTATCATGTCCCAGGATCTGACTGAGGTACTAGTAATTCAAAGAAACAAGCCATCTTTATTTCTCCCCCCAAATCAAAAACAATAATATCAACAACAGCTTTTACATTTTAATTATAGATTACATAAAAATTAGAAAATGTAAGTACATATAAATTTCAAGAAAGAGCATGATAAAAACTGAATGCAAGGGAAGGAACGGAATTTTTGGGCCAAGATGTTTTAATGTGATTTGAGCTAGCACCTGAGTTATGCTTTGAAGGACACTAGAGATTTTATGAATTGGAGATGAGAAGGAAGTCAGTCTGTGTATATTGAAACCACTTGTGTGAAGCCACACAGACAGAGAAATGGAATATTTTGTTTATGAAACATCTAGCATGCCAATTTAATGAGAATAAAAAGTGCATGAAGAGAGTAATGTAAAATTCCCAGTGGAAAGATAGGTAGGAATTAGTTAATCAACTAAGTTTTCTAAGTTTTATTGTTATAAAAATAATGCTATTTTTCTAAGACCAAGAGGAACTAATGAAAATTGGCTTGACACTAATAATAAAAAAATCTGAATTCTACTTCCAAGTCTTCAAATAATCCATTTTGCAATTTGAATCAAGTCTATTAACTGCATCACTTTCCAGTTGTCATTCCT
Source organism: Sarcophilus harrisii (assembly GCF_902635505.1). Taxonomy (NCBI): domain Eukaryota; kingdom Metazoa; phylum Chordata; class Mammalia; order Dasyuromorphia; family Dasyuridae; genus Sarcophilus; species Sarcophilus harrisii. Next base: position 370,898,857 of record NC_045426.1, on the reverse strand, counting down.
ATCTCATAGGGTTGCTGTGAAGACGAGAGAATAGATGTGAAATGGAAAATCTTTAAAAACTTAAGAAGTACTACATACATTGAAAGTAAAATTATTTAATAGATAAGGTTCTTTTTTTTTTAAATTTAATAGCCTTTTATTTACAGGATACATGCATGGGTAACTTTACAGCATTAACAATTGCCAAACCTCTTGTTCCAATTTTTTACCTCTTACCCCTCTACCCCCTCCCCTAGATGGCAGGATGACCAGTAGATGTTAAATATATTAAAATATAAATTAGATACACAATAAGTATACATGACCAAAACGTTATTTTGCTGTACAAAAAGAATCAGACTCTGAAATATTGTACAATTAGCTTGTGAAGGAAATCAAAAATGCAGGTGTGCATAAATATAGGGATTGGGAATTCAATGTAATGGTTTTTAGTCATCTCCCAGAGTTCTTTTTCTGGGCATAGCTGGTTCAGTTCATTACTGCTCCATTGGAAATGATTTGGTTGATCTCGTTGCTGAAGATGGCCTGGTCCATCAGAACTGGTCATCATGTAGTATTGTTGTTGAAGTATATAATGATCTACAGATCCTGCTCATTTCACTCAGCATCAGTTTGTGTAAGTCTCTCCAGGCCTTTCTGAAATCATCCTGTTGGTCATTTCTTACAGAACAGTAATATTCCATAATATTCATATACCACAATTTATTCAGCCATTCTCCAACTGATGGACATCCATTCAGTTTCCAGTTTTTAGCCACTACAAAAAGGGCTGTCACAAACATTCGTGCACATCCACGTCCCTTTCCCTTCTTTATAATCTCTTGGGGATATAATCCCAGTAGTAACACTGCTGGATCAAAGGGTATGCACCGTTTGATAACTTTTTGAGCATAGTTCCAAACTACTCTCCAAAATGGTTGGATTCGTTCACAACTCCACCAACAATGCTAGATAAGGTTCTTGAGAGAAAAGGTTACAGAGATTTTTTTTTTTGTCTTTGCAGACATCTTCTAGTACAGTGACTGACACATAGTAGGTATTTGATGAATGCTTATTAATTGATTATATAATTTTTAAACTTAAATGGAGCTTAGTTGTCATAAGGTCAAAAAAAATCTAAAAATGGAAGGGAATATAAAAGTAATTTAATCTATCACATTAATTGTTCAGAGGAGGAAACTCAGATTCAGAGACAAAAAAAGATGTGTCCATTGTTCCACATGTAGCAAGGGTTAGAGCTGGATTGTTTCTTGCCTATGGTCACATAGTTGGCAAGTGAAGCCCTGGATTGTCAAACAATAAAATTACAGAGATTGGAGTCAAAGGACTTAGATTTTGGTTTATATAATAGTAAAGACCCATGCAACTTTGAACTCTTTAAATCTCTTTTGATCTCAGTTTTTCTCATAGGTTTTGAAATCTCTCCTAGCTCCACAGTTGTTATGCTATGAATAGAATTCTTAGTTCTGCCCTGAGCAACAGGTTATCTCTTCAAGCTCTTCATTCTATAGATGTAGAAACAGGTCTAGAAAATTGAACTGATCTTTATAATAGTTGTACAAGTAGCAAAGAACAGCCAAAATTTACATGAATACTGGCTATAAAACCTGTAGCCTGTCTACTATATGAAGTATGCTCTACCACTTTACGAAATACTGATGTATTTAGTTATGATTTTGGAGTTAGAAATTTTTTCCATTCTATCCTCTACTCCCTGAAAAATCAAATGTTAGAGCATCATTGTTAGAATCTCATCTTAATAGTCACATTTTTTCTAACAAATTATATTTTATTAATGAGTGCCTAATTTTAGTGGATTATTAGGAAAACAAAATTCAGCATGGAGTGATGCCTTGGTTTCATGGCATAGAAACATAAATAGGTAGACTTTTATGCTACCTCTGTTCTCCTAAATTTCTCTCCACTGTTAAAGAATATCAGTGTATTCCAAGCAAGAGCAAATGATTCTATCTTGAATCATTTCATGATTTTCCATCAACAGCATAAGTGCTAAATTCAAAATTAATAATTCATGGAATTTGCCCACAAAGAACATTTTCTTGGACAAATCCTGAACTTTGAATTTCAGATCTGAAATGTATATCTATATCTATATCTATACCTATATCTATCTATCTATCACTTTTGCTTCAGTCATATCTTTTTTCTTGAACTAAGTCATTACCTTGAAGCCTCACTGAAATAACAAAATCCACATTGACCAAGAATAGTCAACCTCCTCTGAGTCAGGTTCACAGTCATTGTTTTCCAGTATGTGTGAGAAATATTATGTTGGAAGAAACTATGTAGTCCCTTAGATAGAAACTCACTCCTTAATTGGCTTAAGTGGTAAACCTAATACAAGCAAATCAGGGAAAAATAATACTGCAATGAGAGAGAGGAGGCCTGGGTTCTTGTCCTAATTGCCAATGAGTTGTGTGAATTTGAGCACTGAATTACCTCTCTAGTATGTATAGATAGAATATATAAACTAATTGAAAAGTTTCAAGGTGCTTTTGGGTAGACATGTACAGCCTTAGAAAACCATGTGGATTTAATTACTACAGTTTATGCTCTGTGAGCAGAGGACATTTATTATGTGTTTCTTGTATTGATTCAATTGAAGTGTATTGACAGAAATAATCATCAGGTCTACATGATACATACGAAAAGGTTTTGGCCAGTTTTATAATTTTATAGCTGATATACAAAAAATCAAAAGTAAAGTAACATTTATATTCTAAATCTCCTCCTGTACATTGCAATACTTCAAGTATCTCTCATAATTATAGTGAAATCATATAGAACCTAATTCAAGTGCTACTTTTGACATGATATTTACCAATTTCCTCAAATATTAGATTTTTTTCAATATTTACTCATCACCAAACTTACTTTTTATTTTTTTCTTTAAAAAAATACTTTTATATTTGTTTTGTAGTCCTATTCCTTTCTTCTTCAGTTCATTGTACAGGCAAACTTTTTCTTTTTTGACCTTGAATCCCCAATGTCTTGAAAGCAGAACTTATTTAACAAATAAATCATCATTGAATTAGGACTCTAAAATTACTTGGTTTTATGCTGTGTCTAAATATGTAACAGAAAATTGACTCCAAACTATCCTGATATACTGAAGTACAACTGTCCTAATTATTTTACCTAACAGATAGCTTGTACTTGTAGCAATCAAGTTGACTTAAAGTTAATGTCAAAACATTTCTTAGACTTGTTTCAACTTACGGGCGTTGATTAGAATTAATATTAGGGGAAGAAAGTGTAGGCAGTTTGTTATTACATGAGGTCATAGCAAAGGATTTATTTTGTTATTTTTAAAGGAATAATATTATTTTTTTCAGCACTAAGAAATTTTCACCTCATGGCACTCAAATATACTTTTTGTGATGTCATATTCCACTGTGAAGGGTCAAGGGAAAGATTTGAAAGTAATAAATATTTACATAGTATGGATAATATTTCAGGTACTTTGCTAAGCCCTTTAACATATGATTTTCTTTATGAGCCTTAATAGATGGTGATATCTGAGGAAGGTCATTTCCAAATCATGCCTAGGATACACAAAGGACTTATTCTCATATTAGCGTTGACAGAAACTCATGGAAATCTTTGAAAGACGTTATCATAAAGAAGAATGATCATTGAATTTGGAGTCTGAACATCTGAGTTAATTTTTTGCTTTTTACCTATTAGATATTTGGCCTTGAGGGTAAAAAAAATTTTTTTCTAAGTTTCTTATATACAAAATGAGGAAAATGGATTTAAATATCTATATGGACCCTTCCAGATTTAATTCCATTCACATATAAATTTATGAATAGGAAAAAAATAAGAATATTATCCCTGCAACTATTGTTGAAAGTCACTAAAAACAACAACAACAAACACTTATTGCCTAAAGGATTTAAGACACTTTTAAAAAAATGGTTTAAAAGAGTACTATTCTATTAATCTCCACATGCAATTTTGTACTTTAGTTTACAGTGTCTTTTTTCCATTCTTTTCCATCTTTGTTCCATCTTTCATATCTCTGCCCAATCAATTTCCCTCATTCTCTGGATTAAACATGTTACTTGTTCAAGAACTTTAATGCTTTTCTATTATTCACAGGGGAAACAAAAACCAAAAACTATACACTTCATAACCTGATATTCAGGGGCCCATATAATCCAGCTGCAAACTATTTTGTTCTGTTCTCTGCTGGATTTTTTCCGCTGAATTTTATGGCCAAGCAGGATTGTACTCTAGAAGTTTTATCATGATTTAGTGGTCTTTCCTATCTTTGGTCCGTCATTTCACCCTAGGCTAAGAATACACTCTTTGAACATTTATCTGTTGAAATTCTCTCCTTCCCAGAATCTGTTCAAATGTCACTCATTCTATGAAGACTTTCCCCAACTCTACCTAGAAATGATCTCATCCTTTCTAACCTTCTTATCTTTGACCACTCTAATAAATGCAAGTGTAGGATAGTGATGTGCAGCTTCTTTTCTTTTAGATTTTAAGCTGCTTGAGAAACGGAATAGCTCATTTTTCTTTCTGCTTCCTAATCTATCCTTTGATACAACACATTTTAAGTAATAAATATTTCAAAATAAAGGGAGTTATTTCAGGTGTATGGTTTTTCTTCATGCCCTTCCAATCTTACCATATAAACTATCTCCTATTCGTGAAAAAAAAATATGAGACAGATATATTTGCAATTTTTCTGTGGTGATTTCAAAAAGGAAAAAAGATATTTTCTTCTTAAACAGTTACTAAAGGAAGCATCCATGTATGCATGACATATTTTTACTTTCCTTTAAGTACAGAGGGCTAATTAAAATATTAAATGACTTTTAATCTATTAGCAGGGTTGTAACCTGAAAATAATAATTGTCGTCATTACATCAATAGAGAATTAATACTTAATCCTACTAAAGCTCATTTTATTAGCTTGTAGAAGACATAGGGAACCTTTGAAGGAGGAGTTTGGTTTGATTTTCCTCTTTCTTGTTTACTATTATTCTTAAAGGTACCAACTTAATCATGAGCAGAGACCATTATATTTTCATACAAGTACATATAAGTACTTCCCCACAATAAGAACTTTCCAAAAGTAATGTTGTTTATTTTAGTATGTAGTGAGTTCTCCAACAATGAAGATCTTCAATTGGATACTAGACAACATCTTTTCAGGGATGTTATGGAGTTATAAAATCTTCTTAAAGTTGCATCTTGATCTAGATTCCTTTTATATATGTCTTCCCATAGAAGAAGATCTTTAGATTTATCAGAGAATTTAAAGATAATGTAGTTTGATTCCTTTGGTCCTTTTATACTGAAAAGGAGGAAATAGAGATACAAAAAGTTGAAAAGGTCATAGCCAGGTTCATATTCTTGGGTGTAAAGGGGAGAGTGGGAATGAAGCCTAAGTTTCTTAAGGTACAAACCAGCGTTTTTGTTTCATTTTGACTTTTTTACTCTATTAGACAGTAATTCTCAAATATTCTTTTCAGCTGAAAAAAAAAAAAGGTGGGAGAGGGAGGGCATAGTATCCTCCACCTTCAGTTTCTAATTATTGTGTTTCTTTTCAAAGAGTGTCATTGTCAATCAAGGAAAAGTGACAATATTGCTAGATCTATCAGTGCCACTTTTAACTCCCAACTAATGCACAAAGCCTAACAACTGTTTTTCATTTAGGAGATGAAAACATGCTTTCCTGATTTTCTATTAAAATAAATCTCACTTGCCTGACTATATCTCAAGGAAATGTGTTTTTAAAAATGTTTATCACCACTACCAATTTATTTTTATAGTTTTGAGTTAGTATCTCTTCCCCCTTCCTTTTTCTAATAACTGGAGGATGTCAGATCCTGTGCTGTTCCAATTCAGCAAAATTTAAATAAATGGCAAGGGAATTGAGGGTAAATACCCTAAAGGGGATGAGTATACTACAATATGTCTTGTTGTGGCACGTTGAAATTTTTAAAATATCTGACCTAAATATCTCTATTAGGTTAATTTAAAAACAAACAAAAGTCTTTATTTTGTACTAACAAAAAATTTTAATGCAGGATTTTGTGTTAGAGAGAATATTCAATCCTGAGAGAGGGGAACTAGATTTAATTTTGTGTAAATAATTCTCTAAGTCCCAATTTTCAGAATTGTAAATATAAACAACAGGAAGGGAAAAGAGGTAATAAGTGCTTCAGTCAGAGACCAGGAAAGACCTCAACTTACAAAGGTCAAAGCTATGCATTGCATCATGAACATCTCCAGTTGTCCTGATCTATATCTTGCCACTGGATCCAGACAGCTTCAAATGAGAAAGTGAGGCTGATGACATTGCACAGTCTTCCCTCACTTGAATCCTATTCACTCACTCTGAGGTCATGGTCATCTTCAAGAATGAAGGTCAAATAATAACAGATATATCCCAAACAAGGTGTTAAGAATTTTACAAATATTAGATGATTAGATCCTCACAACAACTCTATAAGTTAGAGGCTATAAGTTTTTACAGGAAACTGTAAGGAAACTGAAAGAAGTTGAGGGTAAATGACCTGGTCGGTGCCACTTAGCTAGAAAATATCTGAGGCAGGACTTTAGCTCAGGTTTTACTAACTCTGGATCCAACACTCTATGAACTATGCTTTCAGCTGCCCCTAGTTTTTTGATTAGCTGCATCCTTAAACTGATGTGAAGAAAATGATATATAAAGTTTTTATAATAATAATGTGAGATCATGTGACTTCTTACTAAAGCATGGAAGAAGTGTCTGTGGATGCTTGTGGAGCTAGTACAGGTAATTAATTAACTGATTAATTATATCTTCCATGACTATCATTGCAATTCCATCATCACAAGTCACTGGCAATTAAATTTGGTAGGAAACATTTTGTATTGTAGAAGACAGAGGACTACATGACATTTGAAAAATTATAAAACTTTTTTACTTATTTTTGAGCTTGCCATAATAGCAAAAGCTCTTCTATTGAATTAAAAAATATATATGGCAAAGATTCTAGGAATTAAAAAAAACCCTACAAGTGAGAATTGTATAAAGAGGGATGGAAATTCACATAATTGTGAATGAGATCAAGTATATAATTAATAGGGACACCAAATATATTGTTTATATATTGATTAATATATAATTAATTATATATTATATGTATTTATATATATAAATAATTAATATATAATATTAATATGTTGATATATATTGTTACTACAACGTGGAGTTTGTAACCTTTGAAACTCTGTAATTGTGAAAACTGGATGTCAAAAAAAGTAAATGCTCTAGTAATTTCGTGTCAAGCCTTAGAATAAAAGATGATTGACCATGTGCTTTACTGGTAGATTCTCAAGTTAGGAGAATATAATAACTCCAACACATTAGATAGAATCACTAAGATAACATCTTAGAAAACATAGATAAAAACTCACCAAGTGATTAATCATAATTAATATCATTTATTTTACTAGAGGAAACTCTTACATTGTTGACATCATTGTTACAGTTGAGTGTCTATGAGAATGTTCTTTTAATGGACCATGTACCAATGTCAGAGGTGCTATGGCATGGTAGGATTGAGAAGGGTTGAGCTGAAGAAAAAAAAAAAGTTGAGTCAATTGTATTTTCCATTTTGGAAATATTTGGAAAACAATTTGGAAAATTTTTTGTTCATGTGGATGGAAGTGGAAAAATGGAAATAGTGTAGGGGGTTATGTAGGATAATGGAATTTATTAGGGATCTTGGTTGGAAATCATAAGGATTTTCGATATTAGCAACATTGTGAATAGGACAAAGTGTCCATATGCCAGGTAAACATTGAAAGGAAGGTATAAGCAGCACTGGGATATTAATATGAAATTCCTCATGCATACTATGTCTCTTAACATTCTTTCTCTTCTCTTTCTTTAGGTCTTCTCTAAACTTTGACCATAGAGAAATCAATAAAACCAGAAATGGGGAAGAAAGACAAATATGACTAAAGTGGCACAAGTAAAGAATTTCAAGTACCATGTTTATGGCTTGCTCCAAAGTTCTACAGCACTATTAATATTGGCAGATACTTGAAAATATATGATAGACTTAATGATAGAGGAATAGTTGGAGAAAATGTATTTTTTCTATATAATAAAATATTATTATATTTTTAAAATTGCCAACATTAAAATTTCAAAGAAACACTGGGAGCCTTATACAACTGATGGGGAATGAAATAAATGATAAAATTTTTAAAATTCATATGCTTTTTTTTTTCCTGGGGAGTGAACTCTAGAAAGGAAGAAATTAATGAGGTAGTAGCATCAGATACATTATAAAAGGAGAAGAAGCAGAATTCACCCTGAATCAGACAACACAGAGGTCATTGAAGGTTTGCAGGACCTTTTTTTCTCCCTGAGATCTTGGAATAAAACAACATTAAATATCCTAACAAAGCAGCAATAGGATCAGCATGACCTTCTTTTTAGGAGTACTTTAGAAATCAGCTGTAATATAAAGTTCAAAGTTAAGTAAGAGTTTAGAGGATTGAGCAAATGAAAAAAAGAAAGGAAACAAGCAAATATAGACCTATTGTAATATAAAAGAAGCTCAACAAAGAAACAAATAAACTCAAAAGAAGAGAATGATTTCAGTATATCTACAAGTAAAGACTTAAGAGAAAAATATAGTTTGGCATAAATTCAATTAAAATAGGACTTGGGGTGGGAAGAAAGAGAGTAAATCTAAGATATATCAAAGAAAAATGGCTAGAGAAAAAAGTTAAGAATCAATGGACTTTCCATACCCTATGATTCCCCCCCAAAACAAAAACAAAAAAACCTAGATTTTTTTTTCAAGAAATTAACCCCCCCAAAAAAAGTAAAACAAAACAAAACAAACAATTATAACAACAAGCCTACCCATGTCTCAGAACCAGAGAGCAAAAAAGAAGGAAGAATCCATTAGTCATCTCCAGATTTAAATATATATATATGAAAGTTCCCAAGAAGATCATTGCCAAAACCCAAAGTTTCCCAGAGTGAGGAAAAAAATGCCAAAAGCAGCCAAAAGGAAAAAAAAAATCAAATATCTAGAAGCCACAATTAGACACATAAATAATTTATCATAACATAAGGAGCAGAAAACTTAGAAAACAATAGTTCTGAAAGCAAAGGATATTTGTCTGTAGCTAAGAAAAAATTTAATATATCCGGTAAAATTGAGTATAATGCTACAAAGAAAAGAAAATGGATCTTTAAAGGGAAGAGAGGAACATGATTATTTCTAATGAAATTATATAATACATATACAATACATATATTATACAATACAATAAATGAAATAATAATAAAATAGAACTATTTTGAAATAAAAACATAGGCATTAAAATAAACATTAAAAAGTAAATATGAATAAAATACAATAAAAAATTAAGCAGCAAGGATAGATTGGCTACATTCAAATGTAGGGAGATGACATATGCATCCCCTCTGAATCATATTAGGGATCAAAGAGAGTGACTGTTATGTCTTCATGATCTTAAGAAAGGAAAGGAAAGAGAATATCAGAGGAATATATTCAAGTGAAAAGGAAAGAAAGCTTTATCTACATAATCATGGTAGAGAAGCAGATATTTATACAAAAAATGGTATAGAAGGAAGAAATGGAAGAAATTGATCCTTATTCTCCTGAGTACTAAAGTTCTTACTGAACCCAAGTTCTTACTGAAATTGGCAAAAGAAGGAATATTACATACATACATATATAAATTGTTCACACAGTTGGACATCTCTTTATGCATATATGCACATATTTAAATGTGAACATACTAAATTAAAATATAACACATATGTGGATATGCACATATATATGAATTATAGATCTATTACTGAAAAAATATGAAGTAATTTTTGTGAGAGGAATATGGAAAAAGTAGTAGTTGGGAGATGAACAGGAAAGATTTCATTTAAATATGTAAGTCTTTTGCTTTTTCTGAGCTCTGAGAGGAGTAAGAAATTCTCATCAAATCAATCAGCTACAATTTTTCTTCATTAAAGCAAAATCTTCGTACTTGGCTTTTGAAATCAGGTTTGAAATATAATGGCATTTCAATGGCTATCATTCCAAAGTACGAATATACAGTTACATTTTTTTGCAAATGTTAGAAACTTGCAATTGACTATCATTTTGGGGCAATAAAGAAAGCCCAAGAAATTATGATGCTTTTTTTTTATTTTCCTAATTGTTTTTATTACCATAATTCATGAAAGCAATGAGAGAAAAAGTAGAGGAAGTTGTGGTTTTTGAATATTTGGGGTTCATTAAGAACTCTAGGATCTTTGGTGCTTTCTGATTTGAGTCTTAAAATATCACCAACTTATCATACCACAAAATCTGGAACAACTCTAATTGGAAATACTCCTTAGATCATATTCCATAGTATTTAGCTATAGAAATATTAATGAACCAATTAAAGGTCAAAAAGGAATATATCCCATACAGTAGTCCTTTCTCTATTGGAATTTACAGTATCATTGGAGAGTCCAGGTATACACAAGAAAGATAAGTAATTGCTAAATAAGTAATAAACAAATTAAGTGAAAGTTCAAAAAGAGATTACTGTGGATTCAATTAAATCAAAGCCAGCTTTATGTTAGAACTTGAGTTAGACAATTTGAATAGGATTCAAAAAGAGAGCAGGGTGAAGACAATATCAGTAGATGGAAATGACATACACCAATGCTTGGCAGCAGGAGTAAGGCTATTATATTCAGAGGGAAAAATGTTAATCACTCTATCTTGGAAATAAGAGTGGAATAATATGTATTGAAAAAGCCTAAAATTCTAAGCTAAGGACCTTGGATTAGACCTTAAGAGCAATAGGAGAAATATTGAAGGCTTCCTTATAGTAAAATCTCTCTCTAGAGTTCTCCAATAGAAGGGACTCCAAGGGTAAAGCTTAAGGTAGGCTTCAAGCAAGTAGTTATTTTATAAATCAAAGCAAGTGTCCAGTTTTTTGAAAGATATTCCATCACCTTCAAGAAGGAGGCATATTTAACATCAGCACAATTAAACACAAATGGGTATTAAAAACTCCAAGATGATTTATCAATAAAGGTGGAAGCAGAGAACTTTATTAGTTAGATAAGGATTAGCTGGTGTAGTTAAAGTGCTGGCTATAAAAGCAGCAAATTAAAAATGATCATACATGCCAAGAGTGATGGATGAGAATTCTTGGAGAATGGAAAAGATGTGACCTTCTGTGCAAAACTTGAACTGCACCAAAACATTAAGCCTGTAACAACTCCACTAATTTTTGTTTCTCATTTCTAAGAAAAACACATGAAGTAGGGCATTTTATATTTCTGATTCTACTAGATCAGACACATCAAATTCCAGAAGTACTGGATGGAACCAACTTTGGAAGTTGATAGAAAAACTAAACATTCAAATGTAATGATTTATTGTAGATATTGTAGATAGGGGTCCACCCAAGTAGTGTGGACCCAAGTTTGCATTGTTTCCCCATATTTCTATCAGACTCCAGAATTCACTTTCCACCTAGTGGTACTTTCTTGTGTTTATTTTTGGTTTTTATTGTGGTTGTTTGTTTTAATTGGGCTACTCCCTGAATAGTTCAAACACCTTGTGATTTAATTCAATTCCACAAATATTCAATAAGCATCTTTATGGTCAAGGCACTGTGTTATGTGGAAGATAAGCCTTGAAAGAGTTTGTATATTATTGTTTGAAAAGCTTATGGACAGTGCATGGACAGTGAGACAGTGTGTCACTGGGTCTGTAGTCAGGGATGCTCAACTTACCAAGTTAAAATCTGTTCTCAGATATTTACCAACAGTGTGACCCTATCAAGTAACTTATCCCTGTTCCCTCGGTTTACTCATCTGTAATATGAGCAAATGGAAAGGAATGGCAAGCCAATCCAGTGTCTTTGGAGGCAAACTACAAAAAGGGTCATGAAGAGTCAGACACAACTGAAAATACTGAACAACAATGATAGAACTAGTCAAATTATGTCAGCACATGCATGCACTTTGCTCTTCTGACTCTAAAGTCAACCCTTAAGAATGGCTTAGGTTGAGTGAATTTATATTTCATGAAAATTACAGATATTGATGAAATGGGATGTAGATATCTCAGAGCACATCTCAAAGTTTTCAAGTATGAGAGCAAGGATAATGTTAGAAAGTGAGAAAATAACTAGATTATGTACTCAATTTCTTGAGAGAGAAGAGATTAACAGATAAGTAGAACAGTAATCTTGAAAAGACAATTTATATTCATGGTGTCAGTATCAAATAAGGAGACTTTGCTGAGTGATGTATGCACTGGGAAAGTCTGGAAGTGAAAATGAAAAAGGAAGGAGTATGAGTAACTCTTCATCCTCGGAGGAAAAGAAGGAATACTTGTTCTGGAAATAATAGTCAGGATATACTGTCTTTTAGAAGAAACTAGGGTTTTCTAAATGTGACAAAGTAGAAGTCATGTTACAGCAATACTCTTAAAAGGGAGAAAAGTTTGGCACCAACAGAAGGAGGATGAAGAGAATAGGAATTTGGAAGATATAAGAATAAGGTAAATATAAGAGAGGAGAAGGGTAATACCAAGGGAAAAAAAATCATCTCAGGTTAATCTGAATCATGAAGATTATGGGAGTGAGAGGTAGAAGTATGCTAATAACAAGATGGGAGCAATGCCATTTTAATGAGCCTCTCATTCTACAAAATCTTAAAATTACTGAAAGTAGCATCAGTCTGTTCCCTCACAAGCATCAGGGGAAAAGGGATTAAAGTCTAGCAAGGAGATTGGGCTTGGTTTCTGGGTTAATAAATACCATAGTTCAGACTCATACCTAAAACCACTTCCTGTCCCTCTTCCACAGATAATGAACTGGTCTTCCACAGAGGTTTCACAAAAAGAGGTTTTGTCAAAATTATAGTTATAGAGGTCTGAAGCTTTGTAGATTTTTAATTTGACTGTTTAATGAAGTCTAATTAGGTAGATAATATCTTTATAAATATAAGGAGTTCCTTGTTTGAGGGAGCCACAAACCAGTTCTGACAAATACTGGAGTTAGATTCACAGGCTCCTGAATCTAGAAATTGGGGAGTGTGGGGGAGGCTTGAGAGATCATATTTACACTTGCTGGAATACTCAAGGGCAATAACGGACTCAAATCCATTGCTCAAAATTTTTGTATCAAGTTGTGATAAATTTCAGAAGAATATGAGGTTGATAAAATAAGTATTTTGCTGGTGACCTGATGTTTTAAATTCAAATTTTTTCCCAGATTTGTTTGGATCTCATTAAAATATTTATTTGATTTGTTATGTAAATTTTAACTATTGATATCAACTTAGACAAGATTATATTGTATTTATACAGATACCATATTATTTCTTTTTAGAATACCCTTTCCTTTCCCCATCACACAAATTTCCATATACATTCAATATTTAATATATGGTGGGTAGTTAAAAAAAAAAAAAAAAAAACTATGTGCACACTAGAAGGGAAAGATGTGTTAATTTTCCACTGCTAGAGTAAATTTCCACACTGGGGACTTTATAGACTAAGGAAATTATGGGTCTGGACCAAATAATAATATTACTACTAATACTACTGCTACGATTAGTAGTACTGCTATTGCTAAATGATGATGATGATAATGATGATGATGACAAAGAAAAAGTAATAACTGCTGGGATCAAATTTGGGGCAGAGAAAATAAACTCTATGAGTTCAGAGTCAAGAGAGATGAAACAATTATAGAAGCAAAAAATATAATTTATTGCATATTTATTATCTGAATAATAAGGGCATTCTTTAAGATCTAACCTGGAAATATCTTTTTTACTGGAATATTCTCCAGGGTTGTCATGACTCCTTATCAGTCTGTACATATGACACATTCTTCTATCCAAGAATACAAGATCTTTGACTTATTCAGTGTGGTACAAATACAGACCATCTGTTAAATCTTAGAGGATCAATTAAGATATATAAAGGATAAGTGTCTTGTCTAGGACACATATTGGTAGAAGTGGGAAAGCTAACCAAGATCTTCATAATTTTATACTCAGCACTTCACCCACTTTATCTATTTTCTTTCTGTCAACTAATAAGAATAACAAAGGTAGTATTTATAGAGTATCAAATATGTAACTCCATTTTACAGTTCAGGAAACTTGGGCCAAGAGCATTTAAATGACTTGTCTCTGGTCACATAGTTAATGACTGAAGTAGGATTTGTACTCAGGACTTCTTGACTCCAAACTTAAATGTGTGATAAATGTTAAAAGCTCTATACTGTTTGGATAACATACAGCAAAAATTAATGTATAGAATGAGCTTATGATTGTATTATAATCATTATCCATTCTATGGTGCCTAATATAAAATTCAATAAATGTAAAAACCTCAATATTCTTTTATTATTATTTGGTTTTGTGTTTATTTTTAACCTGAAATACTCATGAAAAAATTCTGTTCTTAGTGAAGGAATTTGTTTTATTTAAGATATGACATTCTAATAAACAGCCCACAGCAGAGAGAATTTGGAGAGATAGACAAGCTGGGCACCACAATTAAAGACACATGGGTGGGGTATTCTTCCACCTGAACTTCTATGAAAAAATATGTGGCAGTTGTTTTCTAATGAAATGTCCAGATATACAATACACCAACATTTATATATTTTTTTTATTTTCTTTTTTGTGAAGAAAGTGCCTGGGAAGAGATGAAGGCTGACAATAAACTGTCATTTTCTCTTCAAAAAAAATCATTTTTTCAAAGATAACAGATAATATAATGCAAACAGAGGAGAGTAAAAATGTAAATAAAAAGATACAGATAACATAATGCAAACAGTAGAGCATAAAAAGGTAAATAAGTTACAGAAGAGAGATAAGGAAAGAAGAGACCATAAAGGCAAAAAAGAAACTGTATTAATTTATTTTCCTCAAAAATATATTTGACAGCTATTTTCCCTTAGGATGCCTTATTTACATCTTCCTGTCCTTTCTCATAAACTGAAAGAAGAGGGTAATGATTCTATGTCATTTTGAATAATCCCCACCCCATTTTCTCTAGAGCATATGGAGTACTCTGAATTCAGTAATTGATATAATAGCAACAATAGATATGTGATAATGGTATAGAAAATTTTCTCTCCAGGCATTTCTTACGCTAACAAAATTTCATATCTAGAACAAAAACAAACAAATAAAACACCCATCTAGTATAATGATGCTTCTAGCAAATATATGCTATGTAAAAAAATAATAGCATGACTTTTGGTGGTTAACTCCTTGGATCAGACAAGAAATACTATGCAGAGGAAATACTACTCCAGTTGGTTTTGGAAGGATTTGGATTGGTACTGAGAAAAGTATAGCAATATTTTAAACATGTTAGTGGCATGGGGAAGAATGTGATAGTCAATAACATGATATTTAGTACATATGTCCTAAAAATACAAAGAAACATGTAATGGACTGAATATCATGGGCTTCTATAAAGATCAGGTCTGAAAGTGTGTACATGTGTACATGAATGTGTTATGTTTTATGCACTTGTAAAGACACTAAAAACGGTTATGATATGGGCATAACACTGGTGGAATTTCTAGTAGCCTTGTGTTCTCAATCATGCCTTGCAGCAACTGGTGGTACAGTGGATAAAACAACACATCAGGAATCAGGAAGACAAATTTCCTAGCGAAAAGTAAGTATTGTCTTGTTGTTGTTGTTGTTGTTGTTGTTGTTGTTGTTGTTGTTCATCTGCAAAGATGAACATGAAGCAACAGATGAAGAAGCAAAGAATTAGAAGAAGAAGAAGAAGAAGAAGAAGAAGAAGAAGAAGAAGAACAACAACAACAACAACAACAACAACAACAACCCCTTTAGACAACAACAGCCCCTTTAGATACCCTTTAGATCTGATTTGATTTTCTATTTCCTTTGGTATTTTCATTTCCCTTCCTGAGATGTCAGGGAAGGCGTGATCACCTTTTTGGAGTTCTCACCTCCTTAAGAAGTCAAGGAGGTTATGACCACCTATGTTCTAAATCAAAAGAAAAGGGGAGATGTTGGAATCTTTTTTTGTTCATCATGCTTCATTCTGTTGCTTCTTCATCTGCTTCTTCTTTGTTCACTTCTTCTTCATTCGCTTCTTCTTCATCTGCTTCTGCTTTTCTCTAAGTCATGGTCTACTTCTATATTTATTTTAAATCTAGATGTACATGACTCAATATTTGCTTCAACCATAACATTTAAAAAAAACAGTAGTCAAATATGCAGTCAGGAGAGAACAAAGTAAGTTGGTGCATTTTTATTCAAAATGTAATAAAAGAATAAAACTATATGAAAAAGAGATATTTATTGTAGCCAATATTCCAATGCAGACATATCTGATGATAAACTTAAGCTCATCTAAGAAACCACTTTCAGAAGCTATTGTGACAGGGCATTTCCTTATCTTAGTATTAAAAGTTCATAATAATAATTCAGAATAGGAGATTGTATAAACGTATATCAGGACAGTCCCATTATTATAATCCCTTCAATGACTACTCAAGAGACAAGAGCTGAAGCTAATCAATACCAGGAATATAGGGAATGAGCTAGTGAGAGAGGATATAAAATTGCAGGTTATACAATATTCAATGTACAACTTCTTTCCCACCTATACAATAACTTTCTGATCTCTGCTTTATACAGTGGGGTGTGGTTTATTGAGGTCAAAAAAAATTCTTTCAATTATTCCATTGATGATGAACATTTTCTGGCTATCAGTTTAGCCATAGTAAGTATAATTAATAATGTAGACCTAGCAAAAAGAACACCCCAAAGACTCAAAAATAGAAATGATAAACAGCAAAACTAAAGGGAATAAGATCTTGGGATTCTTCTTTTTTTTTTTTTTTATCATTTTTCTTTCCTTTCTGCATAATCTCCTTGGGATAATTCCCTGGATGTCCTGTCCCTCATCATATAAAGTTTGCTATCTAGACCATCTTTCTTATCAGTTTTCTGCCTTCTAATGTTATGAATAGCAATATAGATTTTCTTTTTTTCCCCTTCTTTCAGAGATGTGCTAGATGATTGCTGCTAACCTGAGTCACTACTTTACATTGAGATATTATTGCTGACAACTACCCATGTTTTTCTAGTTCTAGGGAATATTTACATTTAGTAAGGAGCTCTAATAAATGAATCTCTTAACCCCATGTCATTGAAAATTCAGTAGGAAAATTTTAGTTAATGTTAAAAGCCCCAAACTGGGGACTTTTGGAAGCTCCTTCCAAGATTAATCATGTTGTGGTTGATGTCCTTGCAAATATCTAAGACAAGTTCTATTTCTAGGACACAGAAACAAATTAAGAGGATTAGCTACATAATATAAAATATGGATATACATATATTTATATAAATATGCATATAATATGTGCATACACATATTTACCAATTAATTCCGGGGAGAAAAGACACATAACTTATGAATTAATTCATTAAAGTATTTAATTTTTATAAGAATCCATAAAAGTTTTTAAAAGGACCCAGAATAAAAATAGTTCATACTTATATACCTTAAACATTAGTTAAGCTCACTAGGTTACTAAACTTTAAAGTTTGTGACTGCTTTAAATATAATAAATAAATTGTTCATGAAACCTTCCTTTAGAGTTATTGCTACTGACACCATCATCATGAATGTGGCAGATGTAACATTTAAATCAACTACAAAACTGAATGGTGGCATGGTACAGTGTGGAAACCTGGTTTTAGAGTCAGAAAACTGAGGTTTAAAGCTTGCTACTGACAAATACAGGCTTTATGAACTTGCAGAAGTCACTGACTATCTCAGTGCCCCTCTGAAGGCTCTACATGATTATGGGAGGAAAACAGTTGTTTTCCATAAAGGACAGTTTAAGGAGAATCCTCAATTAGATTAGACTTCCATTTCCCTCCTTAAGCAAGTTAGAATACAATAATTACATAATAAGAGCAATAAAAAGAAATGCTAGCAGGTCTGGTGAAAGAGAGATAACTTGTAACTACCATAAAGGAAAGCTTTACAAAAGAGTTGGTTTATAAGCCAGATTTTGAATAACAAGCAAGAATCTGACCATTATGTATCAATTTTAATTTTATTTTATACCCATACCACCCAAATCTTGTTGCTCTGTTGTGCCGCAGTTTTGTTTTATTGTTCTGCCTCAGTTTCCCTAAATTATCCTGCCTCAGTTTCCCTAGATTTTTCTGCCTCAGTTTCCCTAATTTGTTTTGCCTCAGTTCCTTGAATTGTTATGCCTCAATATCCCTGGTTGCAACCTCCTTTTCCTGTTCATTAGGGCTTAGATAATTAGGGTTGTAGAGATCTAGCCACTCTGGCATTCCAAAAGATAAAACTACAGATGTCCTATCTCAGATGCCTAATTGGCGCCCTCTATGTCTAAGTTCCAGACTTTTTGTCTGTAACTAATTACTCCCTTCACTCCCAGTTTATCAGAATTCATGGTCCTACCCCAACCTGTCAGAACAGGATTGATTATCCCTTCTTGGAAATTCCTACTCTCAGTGTTCAGATTCCACCCCTTGCCTTTGTCCCCCCTGATTGTTAGAGAGCCATATATAACTCATTGGAATCTCACATTCGATGCTGATACAAATGCTGAATACTTTAAGACATCACCCCCAGGACAAAAATGGATCCTTTGGTCCCAGAAAATTTCTCCCTCTCATAAATCCAAATAAAATATTAACAACTCTTTAATCTCTATCTTGCCTCAGTTTCTCCAGCATTACATGTTATATATGCAACATTTATTGGGACTATTTTTAGATTAAAGTGGCTTGTCCAAAGTCATTTAAATACTACAAAAGAGACCATAGAATTCTGGTGCAATTTAAAAGGAGGCAGAGAATATATGGAAATCCTGAATTTAAGTGAGGGCTCCCTTGCCTTCTAACTTCATAATCTTAAAGAAATAATTTAATTTCCTTGATTCTCAGTTATCTAGAAAAATGGGGGGGGGGTTGGACTAATCAGAGCTTCTTAAATTTTTTTATATCATGAGCACAACTTCCATTCTGGTATAGGCTATTTCAGAATAATACATAAAATAAAATACATAAGATGAGAAATGAAACTTAATATATTGAAACAAAGTATTTTCCCCATCCAGGTTCACAGAACCTTTTATGATAAAAATCTTTAAAACAGGCTATTCAAAGGCACTTTTTAGTCCTATCTAATATGTTATGATTCTTTCCATTGTACTGTGCTGCTTCTCTATCAGATTAAGTGAAAACTAATCTGTGCTTACATACAAAATATTAGTAATAATACATGGAGATCTGTGATATAGTTATTTGGTTAAATAACCTGACCTATATCATTTTAAATGCATAGCACATACAAGTTTGGAAATACTTCTAGTTATTATGTTCCTCCCTAAATTGTAATTCTTTTGTTATTTATCTGAGTATATGAAAATGAATTCATTTTTTACTGTTTATTACAAACCTTTAAGTACAAATTTTTGCTGAGTCAGTTGTAGTGAGTTATAACTTTCTCTGGCCTAATGAGTAAGGGTACATTTAAGGATGAAGCCAGTAAAATTGATAGGATCATTCCTCAGTGAGAAAATAAGAGCTACAAATTAAGAGATGGAGCTGGAAGCTTTTAGAAATTAGTTGTTTTTGTTTTTCTGTTTGTTTATTTTTAATATTTATTTTATTTTATTTTTAGCTACTAGACCTATGTTTTCATTAGTATGGGAAGTCATATAAGAGTTTCTTGAAATAAGGCAATGTCACTTCTCATGCAACATGAACTCTTTTGAAAAGCTTTCAACTCTGAGAGGTTGTGATTCCTCCAGATTCACACAGACATTTTATAGTAGAGATTAAATTTGAATACAGATCTCCCTGAATCCAAAGTTAACTTTGCTTTACCATGCTTTCTCTAAAGATTCTTCTCAGTGAATACTCAACCTCGAATGAGAATTTTTGAGCCATTTTTATTTTAGGTTGAGAATGCAACTTCCACATTTCTGTCAGAAATGATACAATTAGTAAGTGATGTTTTTTTAGTCCTGAAAACAGTATCTTGATTGAGATTTTTTGAACAATATTATTTCCAAATCCCAGTCAAAAGAAAATTAGCTACTAGGAAACAGTGCCTTTCAGTTACATTTACAAGAAGCCAATTCTTTTGTCTCTAAGGGCCTGCCATTACTTTTGTCCTCTAAAAACATAATGTATTTCTCTCCTCAAGCACCACTTTCTGGGACAATCATTTTTCCTCAAGTTCACTCAGCACTGTCTATGTTTCTTTTTAAGTAATTTTTTTGGGGGGAGAGTTTTAGTATTTCAGTCAAAATGTTCTTTACATTCTCCAAATATTTAGTATAAGCTTTTATTTAATAAATTTTAAGAGAGAAGAGATAAATATGAGAGAAGCAATGACTTTTACCAAATATTTGATTAGTTTTCCTACTATAATTTTGCCTATTTTACAGTGTGAAGATTAAACAGCAATTTCAGGATATCTCTTAGGAAATTTTATTATTGTATTATACTTAAGTACCAAATTTGTAGTAGCCTTTCAAAACCTATTTTTGTCATAGAGTCCTGTATTGGAAAAAAGAGAAAAAAATTCATTAGGACTTTTTTTGTGGAGTTTAAGAATTCTCTGTTAGCTCATGAAATTATTACAAGAGTGCTTCTCTAATTTGGAGAGAGGCCAACTAACTGAAATATATATTTTGGAGTTAATACTTTGGGGATGAAAAGGAAAAAAAAAAGGAAAAAAAAACTAACTTATAACCTTTTGGTTGTTAAATACAGAAAAAAGAACAATTTTTGATTTCAAATAAATTCACGTGAATTGCTAAAATGAAGGTGATGTATGAGAAGAGAAAGTGGCGTGAACTTATAGGCTCTGATTTTAAATAACTTCAACCAATCTAATTCCAGATATGCCTAAATTATATGCTACTTGCTCCTAAATATTGGTGTGTCTTTTCATTGGATAAATAATTGGAACAAAGAACCACAGCCTGGGAATTTTAGTCAGGCAAATCTAAGATATGATTCTAAATATTTAGCTACATCATTCCTTCAAATTTGCTATTGTAGGAATATAGAATTTACTTTCTGGATAAGAATAAAATATTCTTCGTTTATATAATTACTAGTTGGATAATTGGCCTTCTCTTTGCTTTTCCTGATCAGGTTGATGTTGCTGGCTGGAAGCTCATATTTGGCTTTATCACATTTGGAAAAATAATTTCCTGAAGATTTAATTATGGCCTAAGCGTTTCTTTTCTCTTTTTTTTTTCCTTCTATGCAGAGCAAAGATGGGGCTGCTTCAGAAAAAGAAATGTCTACCTCAAAATTTTCTTTGGAAACTTGTGACAATTGTTCATCAAAGTATGTTAATATTGAGGGTTGACATAGGCATGGATGAATATGTGGGAGATAGAAGGCATTTTTATTTCTTCATAAAAAGTATCTTTTTTGAAAGATACTTTCTTCCAGAATATTATCTTCCTTTGGCTCCTTGGTTATCATTATACAATAAGACAGGCTTTAATCTAATTATCCCATCTCCATACCTACACATCTCCTCAATTCCAAAATATTTACAAGGAAATAGAAAATAAGCAAAGATAATGAGTGAGTGAAAGAATATGTGATTTCTCCAGGCATCTGTTTCATTTAGTCTACAAAATATTACCTTCCCCTTTTTCTTACTCTCCCTGCTCTCCTGTTCTGTCCCTTCTCCCCTTTCTTTTGTTTCCCTTTTCTTCTTTTTTTGCTTTTCATTACCCTTTTTTATCTTACCTCTTCTCACTTTTTAGCATTTCTCACATTCCTCACCTTTCTGCCCTTCCATTGCTATGCAATTCAGACTTGACACTGATAAAAACCACTTAGAAATATTCCTTTAAATGCCTAACCATTTCAAAATTGTAAAACTTTTCTCTCTTCTCTATTCTTCTTGTGTGAGATGACTTTTTTTCTCTCTTTGACAACTATTTGAACCATGTTTTCCTTTCCCTAACTTCACTTTTCCATTCAATTTTACTTCATGTGCTGACACCTCAATTTGGTTATTTTTTTCTTCCTTCTCCCCTTTTATATTTCTTTAGAACTCATTATCGGTGCCTTGGTTTCTCATATTCAGAATTAATTTTCCTTTTTTTTTTTTTTTAAACCCAATGGTAAAGATGGTGTAAGGTCTATATAGCTTCTTTCTCCACAATAACTCTAGATATGATCTTTTTTTTTTTTTTAAACCCAATGGTAAAGATGGTGTAAAGTCTATATAGTTTCTTTCTCCACAATAACTCTAGGTATGATCTTTTTTTTTTTTTAGACACTTCTAGGATTAGATCTCTAATATGGATCTTAAATATGTGGAAATCATTATGTCCCTTTTAGTGATAGCCTTGCCTTGAGCCTTTTTCAATCCAATCAACCTCAGATGCTGCTGCCTTACTCATTTTTCTCATTTGCCATTTTGGCCTTCTATTAATAAGGCCCCATCAGAAACTCTATCACTAATATATTTTGACTTTCTATATATAAATAAAAACATTCACATTTGCTTACTGATATTCTCACTAAGCAGACTGTGTGTATATGTATAAACTTCTTCATGCACTATTTTTATAGCTTTTTGTTTACCCTTTTCTGGCAAAGTTTGATTAAGTAGGCTAGTTTTTCTCTTAATTTGATGGCCTCTTTTAACTTCACATTTAAAATAAGCTTTCTTCCTATCCTTCAAAAGCCAGATTAGGTGTGCTTTATTCCCTGACAAAAGGAAGGAGAAATATAAAACAATGTTTACATAAACTTAAGTCTGTTAATCTTCTCTACCAATGTATATTTACTGTGCTTATTGAATACTCCTCTCACTTGTCCAAACATTCAACAACAATTCAGAAAATATTTATTTGGTATATATTCTGTGTAAGATAGGGTCCAACTGCCAGGAATATTTATTATTTAATAATTAATACCTGATCTTAATGAATTTGTAGCCTGTAGGATTTAAGAAAAGAACAACAGTAGTAGCAACAATTAACTCATAATGTATTTTAATTATTTTTTAGTGAAAAGGAACCTGACAGAAATAAAGACTTGGGATCAGGCTCTCTGATCCTGTACAAGTCACTTAAGCTCTTAATGTCTAGGCAACTCTCTTAAATATGTGAAGCAGAAAAGGAACTGTTTTGGAAAGAAACTTGTTTCCTCATCTTGGAGTTACTTGGTACAGTAGATAATATGATGGCCTTGAAGTCAAAGAAGATTCATCTTGCCAAGTTCAAATCTGGCTTCAGACACTAGCTATGTGACTGTGGGCAAGGAACTTAATGTTGTTTGACTCAGTTTTCTTATCAGTAAAATGAGGTAGAGAAAAAAATAGCAAATAACTCTAGCATCTTTGCCAGGAAAACTTCAAATGGGTCCCAAAGAATTGGATACAATTAGAAATGACTTAACAACAATGATTGAACAACAAAATATTAATGAAACCATAGATCCAAGCCGTATCCTTATTCAATATTTTACCGTTTGCAAAAAACTTTTTATATGTTATCTCATTTGATCCTCACCAACAGTGCTTTGAGATAGTTATTATAGGATTAGCATCCTCTTTTTGTACACATGGAGACTGAACTTGAGAGAGATTGAGAGTGACTGACTTGACCAGTAATAAGAGTCTATGGAAAAATTTGAACTCAGGTCTTCTTGATTCCAAGTTAGAATTCTATCATGTACATAGACTTTGAGTGTACATTATAATTAAATAGTCTTTTGAAATATACAAAATATTTCCCTGACAACAACCCCATGAAGCAAGTAATTTAAGTTTATTATTTCCATTCTACAGATGAGAAAATCAATACTTAGCAATGTTTAAATGATTTTTCATTACTTATGATATTAGATCAATAGGTCATATTTACATAGCATTTTTCTTATAAATCTTTGAGATTATATATATATATATGTATACATATATATATATATATATATGATTAGAGAATGTGATTTGCCCACAGTTACTATATTAATATATCATATATATGTAGTACTTGCCTTACAATAACTGTGAGATATAGTTTTATCAATCTTATTTTACACATAAGGAAACCAACACTTAAGAGTTTAAAAATAACTTGTCAATAAGAGCTAGTTAGGCCTTGATTTCAACTTTTTCTGATACTAAATTATGTGATCTTTTCACAAAATTATACTACCAACAATATGATAAGTAAGTACATTAAGTATAGGAACCAATTCTGTAACTTATATGACCTAAAACACTGTGACCCTTTAACAAAAACAGCATATTATTAAATAAAAATTCAGAATTATAAAAATGAATTAAGAATACAAAAATATTCATTTAGAAACTTATGTAGCATTGCTACATGGAACTAAATTCAATTGACTCATCAGCATTCCATTATTAATTATAACTCATTTAAATATTTCTGATATATATCAGTTCAGTTTACTAGAAGCAGTATTCCCTCTTATCAATAACAGCATCATTTCTTTGCCTTTCTAAAGTTGTCTGCTTCCTTGATCCCTCTATACCCAATATTTGGTATTAAAAACTTACCGCTTTTACCAACTCCCCCTGCTCCCAACATCACCACCTTGTACTCTCTGGACCCTCCTGAGGAGCTGCCTGAGGAGCAGATGGTCTCATTCTCTATCTCCATCTTACAGCAAGGACTGAAGAAGTAGTAGAGAGAAAGAAGGGAAGAAAGAGCACGATGGGGAAAACACATACATACACACACACACCCCACTGTCAGGTGCTTGCTAGGATATTAAACAACTCAAAAACTGTGTAAAAAGAAAGATTTTGTAAAAGAGATAAGAACAATCAGTTTCAGGCTAGCTGCTGTGCCTCTGTTTGCTGGAGCAGGTCTCATAGCAACCACTTTAACTGCTTCCAATAAAAAATCTCCCTTTTGCAACCCCTCCTTCCGGATTCTTCACTCTCTTGTCTCTCAGCAAACAGGCTCTCTTTTCCTCTATGTTTCTCTTTCATCCTAGTGTTCTCTCTCTCTCTCTCTCTCTCTCTCTCTCTCTCTCTCTCAGAGTCTCTCTCTCTCTCTCTCTCTCTTTCTTTCTCTCTCTCTCTCTCCTGCATAGTCACAGTTATCAATGCCTCTGGCAGTCAGCTACTTTCAGGCATATTTCCACTGCCAAGACGGAATGAAATGGAGTTTTAGCTAGCAATATCCTGGCTCATGGACTGATTGCTACAGTTCAGGTTTCAAAGGGAAAGGCTTTTTAAAAAATTGAAATCCAATTATGAAGAATTTCTGGTGTGTTTTGTAAATCTCCTACTTCTTTTACATTAGCGTTATCCACTGTTCATTTTATGAAATGTCTAATGTGATTATTCTCACTGTAAAGGTGAAACCACCCATTTCTGAGATATTGAGGTTGCTTTAGGACAAGAAATTAGCATTTCTAAAGATTCACTCTTATAGTAGACACTTTATAAATGTTTGTTGAATTGAATTGAATCAAAATGAATTGAATCAATTGACATTTCCTTTTGTGAAACATCAAACATCAAACACAGGTGTCTGAACTGGGTCACCATTATTTATCTATGCACATAAATTGCAATGTGATTTGACCAACATGGAACAACCAGTATGATATCATATGAAAGGTGAACTTAATAAATATTTTGAAGAGTGATGAAAATAGCATCAAATGGCTAATTTCTTCTTTGTCTTTGGGATGAAGTACTCTTTAAAGCAGTCAACACAGTGTCTGACACATAATGAGTGCTATTTAAATGCTTCCTTCCACCCAAGTCTTCTCCTTGATTTATATACAAAAATGATCTATCTGTATTTACCATTTCAGCTAAAAATTTTTCTTCTAACCATAATTTTATTATGAATTTGTATTTTACTTACTTCCTGCACCATATAACTTAGTGCTTAATAATATCTTTATGCATTATTTTGCAATTTAAAAATTATTTTTCATGTGTTATCACTGGATTCTTAAAATAGTCTTATTAGGCAAGTAGGGAAGGTAATAAATACATTTTTTATGCAAATGGAAAAAAACTGAATCTGAACCAACTATGAAACTCAGAGAGATTCTCATCCATTCTATTCTTTCTAGTAGATCACATCTTTTGATTACATAATAGCTTCTATTAGCTTTCTGCTGTTTAATGAGTTACCTTTAGAACTAAATTGTAATCCCCTTGAAGGTAAAAATTACTTCTTTGGTAGAAATTGCAAAGAGCCTAGAAAATAAATGATCACATAATATGTCATCAATGAATCATTATTGAATAATTTGTTGATAGTGCTACTGTTTGGTATCTTTAAGGTCTGAATGTTTAGTAGTATTTCTAAACGTCAGAATCTGTCGAATCACGCATCCTATGTCTTTAGATTCAGTCTGTATGTCTAACAAGGGCATATAGTCGTGAAATAGCTAGATGAATTTCAAGATATATTCTGAAATCTATTTTGTTCTGGGTAAAATTAACTAGCCCATCTTAGGATAAATATTATAGCCTTTATTTCATAAATAGCATGCTCTAATAAGATTATAAAAGTTTAAGATCTCAATAAAGGGAAAGAGGAGTGGTAGCTCTAAGGACTTAGAAATTGCTGGCTTATATTTCTAATTATAGTACTAGATTCTTTATAACTTTGGGGAAAAAAAGCAGGTTGCCTCTCTGGAAAACAGATCTGTCATCTATTATGTCATTATCTATCTTAAACTTTTCATTTTGATGATAAAGTACAAGAATTGCAGCCTCAATCCTATTTCTTATTTTTCATGTGGCAGGCTCCCACATCATTGTGAGCTTTGGTTAAGGGTATCTACATGGCTTTAAAATGTCCTGGGGCAGATTCTGATATGCAGTTTAGTAATAAATAATTGATGGCTTGCATCATCATCATCATCATCATCATCATCATCATCATCATTGTTCTTTATGACAAGTACATTTTGATCTCTGATTATTAAACTAAATAGTTGCAATGCTGAGATATGGATTAACAATATTCCCCCCAGTTTATATATAAAGCCACCAAAGAAGAAAATTATTTAGTGGCAATCATAAGCCAGGCATACTCTACTACTCATATAGAAGTTAAATTTTAATAAATACCTACCACAGCAAATTAAAAAGTATGATGAAACCAAGAATTCAGGATCAGAAGTAGGATTTGCCTGATTAGGATTCTTGGGCTGTGGTTCTTTGCTTCTATTATTTAAGCAATGATAACACAAACCAATACTGAAGAATAGGAAGATTATAATTTCTCCGTTGCTCTGATCAGGAAAATGAATTGTCTGGAATTATTTAAAATTAAGGCTATGAAACTTCTGGCATAGGCCATCTTCTATTTGATAATTTTCATGAATTCTTTTAATTCTCTGTCTTTTATTGCTAATTGAACAAAAAAAAGTAACAATATTTTTTTTATCCCTGATGTAATAACTCTAAAAATATTGTTTCAGTTTAATTGACCTATTATTGGTGCTTGCACAAACTCTTTTATTTTCTTATGAAATCTTTAAATTTATTTATTTATTTATTTTAATTTTAATTTATGGAATAAAAAGAACATTTCCATCATATATTATAATGAAAAAGATGGTTGAACATGAAACTGCAATCTATTATGTACAACTTGCTATTTCTTTTAAATATAAATAAAGTTACTGTGTAAATTTCTTTATTCCCTCCTCTCAACTCAGTCTAGTGACAGCTAACATTAGACACAAATATATACATATATATCATTCTACATATATATTTCTATTTATCAGTTCTTTCTTTGGATGCAGATAATGTCTTTGAAGCAGGTTGTCCCTTTAAGAAACTGTATTTCCTGTTGATCTGTGATCCCTTTCAGATTCTCAGTCCCTCCTGGCTGAGGCATATCCTCTCTAGATAAGTTATCTTTCCAGGATGCCAGAGCCTTCAATTCTGGTCAAAAGCATCCCTTTGAAGTGTTGTTAATTCCAATAGGAGACCCTGCTGGCGCAGCCCCTACTAGGTCTGACTTACTTGGGCTGCCCCAGCCCCCACTAGTTCTGACCTGCTCAGGCTGTCCCAGCCCCCATCAAGATACCCACTATAATAGCTTCCATCAACTAAAGTCTTTGCAGATGGACCTTGGTAGCTCCCTTTACTGCCAGGACCTTCTGTCCACTGAGAACTGCATTCTCAGTGCAAAACTCCATTTTCCATAGATCTGCCACTATAAAAGTCAGTCTCTTGGTAAACTGATTTCTATCTAACAATAAACTTTCATTTTGCAACTAATAATTTGGGAATGAGTGAATTCTTTCGCTCCTAAAACCTGTGGCAGATTTAAAAGGGATTCTTAATAACTCTCTTATAGCCACTAACTTCTAGACAGCCAGGAATCTAGACCACTCAACAGCATCATCTTCATACATCTTTAGCACTTTATTTCGGTATTTATAATAGTCAAAATAACTTATTTGCTCAGTTGTTTTTAAAACAATATTGCTTTACCTTATATAATATTTCTTGGTTCTGCTCACTTTGCTAATCAATATTGCTTGCAAGTATGTCCATTTTTTTCAGTCAGTCAATCAAGCTCATTATTTCTTATAGCACAGTAATATTGCATCATAGTCATATAACACAAGTTGTTCAATCATTCTCCAATTGATAGGCATCCTCACAATTTCCATTTCTTTGCCAACACAAAGAGACCTGTTATAAGTATTTTAGAATATATAGGTTCTTTTCCTTTTTTCCTTAATCATTTTTTGAAACAGATCTAGTAGTAGTATTGTTGGGTCAAAGGGCATAGGCAATTTAATAACTCTTTGGCCACAATTCCACATCGCTCTCCAAAATATATGAACCAGTTCACAATTTTACCAACAATGACTTAGTGTCTCTTCTTCCCAAACATTTGTTGCTTTCCCTTTCAATCACTTTAGTGTATGGATGTATGGTATAAAATACTTTCTGAAGGTTTTTTATTTGTACTGTTTTAATCAATAATGATTTGGAAAACTTTTTCATATGATTATAAATTATTTTGATTTCTTCATTAGAAAACTAACTGTTCATACTTTTTGACTGTTTATCAATTGGGAAATAATTTGCATTCTTGTAGATTTGACAAATTCGGTATACTCTGATTGTACTCTGATTGTATTAGAGATACTGTAATGACTACAATAATTTTTTTAGTTATGTTGGAGTTTTTTTTCTTTACTGGGGAACAAGACAGTAATGTAACACAACACACAGTCAGTCAGGATTTCTGACCAGCTCAAGGACAATCTTAAGTACCAGCTGCAAACTCAAAACCTAGCCCAAGGCTTTCTAAATATCCTGCTTCCTGGCTTACTGTGTCTACAGATGTTTTCTACCTTAACCCTCATTTCCTGTTTGAAAGTCTCTAGAAATTATTCATATCTCTGCCTTTTCCATAGCCCCTTTGAGCAACTGAAAGAATTCTTCTTTCAGCTCTCTCTCTCTCTCTCTCTCTCTCTCTCTCTCTCTCTCTCTCTCTCTTCCCCACTTCTTCCCCCTCCCTCTGTCGGTATCTGTCTGTGTCTGTTTGTCTGTCTCTGTCTTTCTGTCTGTCTGTCTCTTTCTCTGTCTCTCTCTCTCTTCCCCTCTCCCTTTCCCTCTTCTTCTTCCTCTGTCTCTATCTTTCTGCCTCTGTCTCTCTGTCTTTCTCTGTCCTCTCTATAATTTTCTGTGTCTGTCTCTCTGTTTGTCTATCTCTCTGTTTTTTTTTCTCTCTCTCTTACCCTCTCCCTCCTTCTCCCTCTCCCTCCTCTCTCTCTCTCCCTCTCCTTCCTTCTTTCTCTCGCTGTCTCTCTGTCTCTGTCTCTATCTGTCTCTCTTTCTCTTTCTTTCTTTCTCTCTCTCTTCCTTTACTCTTGAAAGCTCTTCTCAGATACTAATATATATATAAATATATATATATATATATATATATATACACACACACACACTCAGATAAGACTATAATATATATATATATACACACACACAACCAAATCTATATCTATCTGTGTGTGTGTGTGTGTGTGTGTGTGTGTATGGTATAGTACCTAGTATATGCTAGGTGTTGCATAATTGCTTATCCTATTCCATTCTGATTGTACCACACACAAGTCACACCTTAAAAGTAATTTTCAATCAATCAACAAACATTTATTAAATACCTTTGTTCCAACCCCTTTAATAGGCACTGGGGATAGGAAGAAAAAAAAGTGAAAGTCTCCCTGCTCTTAAAGAGTTCAATTCAATTAAGTACAGCAAGTCCTTCTGCAAAAATATTCTGCATAGTTCAAATCCAGGTTCTTCTACTTAATAAATTTATGAATTTTTATAAATCACTTCTCTTAGCTCTGCTCCTCTCTTAAATGGGCAAAATATTACCTTATCACAGAAGTGATAGATATACAATTTCATTAAAAATTTTAATTTGCTTTGTAAAGCATTATATAAAAATGAGCTATTATTATATATACAATCTCAATTTATACCATTTTCAGAAAACAGGAGAATAAAGGGTCAGATGAAGTTCTGCCTCCTGATTTTTGCAGTTAAAAAGAAAATCTTTAAAACTATAACATTTCATTTGATCATCACAACACATATTAAAAGTAATGTAATTTTGATTTTGTTAGGTAGTATATTGGAGGTAAGATCAATTCTTTTATGCTTTTTTATATTATGACTTTGTGGACTTCCAGATATCCAATGAAATATCAAAGCACAAGCTGTGTACACAATTCATGAATCCTGATAAGTTTTATTAAGAGGGATAACATATTTGCAGATAGGTGAGGCAGTGGATAGAATGTCTGGCCTGGGGTCAGGAAGACTCATCTTCCTGAGTTCAAAAATGATCCTAGATACTTCCTATCTATATAAGCCAAGCACAACTTTTAACCCTGTTTGCCTCATTTTCCTGATCTGTAAAATGAGCTGGAGAAGTAAATGACAAACCACTCCAATATCTTTGCCAAGAAAACCCCAGATGAACTCATGAAAAGTTGGACATGACTGAAATGATTGAATAATAAAACATAGTGCAGTGGATATCAAGATGGATTAGATACACAAATTCAACTGTCTGGTGACTCCCAATATCAGCTAATTGTGTGTTTTTGGTTCCAATCCTACAGCATACCTTATATTCTTAGCTAAAGCAGACATCAAACATGAACATCAGAAGGGCAGAAAATAGCTTTTCAATGGCAAAGTCTCTGTGATTTTATATTTGTTGTTGGATAGTGGAGGAAAGGAAAATGAGTTATTCTTTATGAGGAATCATCTTCAGTTCCTCTCTTTCTAACCTACACATTGAGCATACCAA
Source organism: Sarcophilus harrisii (assembly GCF_902635505.1). Taxonomy (NCBI): domain Eukaryota; kingdom Metazoa; phylum Chordata; class Mammalia; order Dasyuromorphia; family Dasyuridae; genus Sarcophilus; species Sarcophilus harrisii. The sequence continues at coordinate 370,867,426 of NC_045426.1, read as the reverse complement.
TGATTGAAATGGTAAGGAAAAAAGATGCTATGTTTTGTCTGTATTTCTTAATCAATGACTTTCCATCTTTAGGTATTACTTGAGGTGAAAGAAGGGGTTATTAGATCCTGTGGCTTGATTCGCAAACTTTTTATAAGTAATGATGTCTTTCCCTTATATGATCTTGCATTTGCTCTTGTTTTATCATAGGAGGCCATTTACAAAGTTCAAGAGTACAATGGGCAAGAAAATGGATGTATATATGTGTGTAAGAAATACATATGTATATATGTATATATATGCACATATGCATATAATTTAATTTATCTATGTATGTAGATATGTTACACATATGTCATACATATTTGTATATATATGTATAAATATAATGTGTAGTCATATGCATAGGAGCATTCATATAGAACTAGAAGTGATCTTTGAGGTCATCTATTCCTAATACATTTTGCAGTTTAAAAAGTAAGTTCTAGAGGGGTTATCTCAATTGTCCAGAATCATTGTTGTCTGAGGTAGAATTTTAATACATGACCTTTGTCTTGAGAGCAAATGTTTTTTTCTACTAAATACTCTAAATATATGTATCTTTGATAAATCATGCAAAGTCCTGCTAAAAGGTAATACATACATTTTTAGTGATACACATGCTGATCTAGATTCTCTGATTCCAATTCCATGGCACTCTATTGTATAATGGAGGCTGCCTGCCTCCATTTTCTTCTCTGATTCTTAGACAGTTACCAGATTAATGTTTATAGAGAACAGACCTTATCATGCCAATTTAATTCCTTTGGCATTTACCATTTGTGCTAATCATTTTTACTTGTTATAGGATGATTTGTGTTCTTAGATTATAAATTCCTTTTTCTTTTATTCTGTACCTATCATAGCAGTAAGCACAATGATTTATACTTAGTAGTGACAAAAAACATTGATTCATTAATAAATTACATAATAAAATTTCACAAGTTTAGACTGTTAAAATCTTCCTAACAATTAGAGCTCCTTAAATGAAACAGATTCTCTTGATAGATAATAATTTCTCTATCACTGGAGGTCTAGAGTAAGAGCCTAGATGATCATTGGTTTGGATGAAGGAGGAAAGATTAACACTTTAATAATAAGTAAGGTAAAATAAGTTCTAAGGTGTTTTCTAATTCAAGGAACTATAATTTTATGAATTCAAAATTTAAGGACTGGGCAAATGTCAGTCTTCATATTCCTTATAAAAATGGTTTGATAAGTAAAAGAAATAGTTCAAACAAAACAGTATTGGAAATACTATACATGTTATTTCTGGTATAATATAGTTTGATGCTTTAAAGTAAAATTTTCTGAAGATTGATACTTTATTTATGATCTACTTGGTAATACTTTGTTAATAAAATTAATTCTTATAATTCTAGGAAAATAAACAATTTCTATGATTTTCTTCAAGGCATTGAATTATAGTTTATAAAGGCAAATATGGCAATCTGGCACAGAATATAAAAGTTATATTCTAAACAATCTTATTATTTTATTTAATAGTTCAGTTATTAGAACCATAACTTAAACATTTTAAAAATTGTATTAGAAATGACTTATATGTTAAGTATAGTTATAACATTTCATTTAAATTTAGAAAATCTTGACATAGATTCAGTATCTTACATTTACTGAGTCTCCTCAATATTAGTTCAATTAAGTTAAATTAAGATTTATTAAAAACTTACTTTTAAAAGACATTCAGTATAAGAAAGTAGAGGTTATTCAAGCACTGTTCTTAAAAAAAAATCATGGCATCATAGCAGAAAGATTTGAACATTTCCATCTATAACTTAAGGGAGTCTGAGGCAAATTAAAAGAGGGGACAATGTAGAATATTATTAGCAATTAAGTAAAGAAAAATGACTTTCTGTTGTGGGGGATAATGGAATTGAAAGAAGAAATCCAGCAATGTGTAACTGAGAAGATAACACCTGAGTTGAACCCAGAAAGTAAGAGGGATAAGTCCTTTTGGAAGGTGGTGACGGGCATAAACAAAGGCACAGAAATGAAAGAGCAGTATGAGAATAAAAAACAAAGAGTAATATATAATTGGTAAAACAAGGAGAACATGGAAATCTTTAAATAGTTAGAAGCTATGTTATTGCTCAGAGGAAAGGATGCTGCCTTTATAAGCAATAAATATCGATCCAATAACTAGCATTCTGGTTCTGTTTTTACTTCCAGTTTTATTTCTAGAATGAACAATTTAAACTTCCTAGACTTCAGTTTGTTCATCTGTAAAGTGGTTTGATAAGAATATTTCTGAAGTACTTAAAACTCTAAATTTTATAATCCCAAAAGGAAAGTATTAAGAAATAATCTTTTATGAAGTAGACATTGTGGAATATCAATAGTCTTTGGGTAGAAAAGAAATGTGAATGATAAAACAGAAAGAAAATACTTGGACAGCAATATCCAATCCAATAAATCCAATAAACATTTTTAAAACACCTATAATGTATCAGGAAATGTATTAAGAACTGGAGAAGTAATTAATAAAAGATACATAAACACTGATGATTGTTGGGGGATTATTTTCTGTCCTGCAGCTTTGCAAAACTGTGAATTGTTTTATCTAACTTTTATTGACACTGTAGGGTTCTTGAAACCATGTTATCATCTGTGAAAATTGACATTTCCCCCCCTCTTTGCCTTTACATAGTCCCTTAATTTTTTTTCATTGATAAGTATACTTGTATATGTGTTTACATGTTTCCCCCATTATAATGTGTAAGTTCTTTGAAAAGGACTGTTTTTGTCTTTCTTCGTATTCTTTGTCTTTATCTCAATCCCTGGTACAGAGCTTATTGCTTAATAAATGATTATTGAGTTTACTTCCTATGTAGCTAGCCAATTTTTTTTTTTTGGTCACCTTTGATGGATGATGGATCAGCATTTATATCAATTCCTCTAAATGTGGGTGAATCCCAAGACTTTTTCATGAGTCTTCATTCTTTCTTACTGACCTTATCAGCTCACATAGATTTAAATAGTATGTCTATGCTCAATACTCAAAGTCTACATTTCTAAGCTCCATATCACATCATTAATACACCACTATAGTATCATGAATGCATCAGGCTCAAATAGTCCAAAACAAAATGAACTCATCCTGTTATCCAAACTCTTCCCTGTTCTAAAATTGTCTAGTTCTGTCAGACACTATGCAGTTACTAAGATTTATAACTTCAGTAGAATTATCTAATCCTAACTCTCCCTCAAAAAAAATATACATTTGCCAAGTTTTGTCATCATTAACTCTACAACACTGCTCATATCAAACACCTTTTCTCCACTCACAAAACCATTATTGTCATTCAGGTCTTCATATACTTTTATTGAGATCCTTGAAATAATGTTCTAATTTGTGTCCTTGCTACAAATCTCTCTTCATCCCAACCCATGAGTCTAAAGAGCTGTTAAAGTGATTTTCCTTGAAGAACAGGTCCGACCTTGCTATCTCCTTGCTCAAAAAAAAAAAAAAAAAAAAATCTAATGCTTCTTCATTACCTCTAGTATCAAAGTAAAACAAACAAACAAATAAGCCACTTTTTGGCAATTAAAGCCTTTTCCAGATTCACTCAATTTGCCTTTCCAAGACATTAATCTGATTAATTTAGTTTATAATCCAGTCAATCTGGCTCTATTAGTATTCTTCATAAATTCTACTTTACCTCCCATCTCATTTACTTTATAATTGCCATAATGATAAATGCTTAGAATATGCCCTTCTCTCACTGTCAATTTTTAGAATTTCTAGTTTATTTCAAAACTTCAGTGTCACCTTCTACATGGTATTTCATGATTATTTTGGTTACTCTTATTATGTTCCCCCAAAGGACAACAACCATGCATGTGTATGTACATATATGTATATATACACATATGCATGTGTATGTGTATAAATGTATGTGTGTATACATAGGCATATACACAAATGTATTCATATGTATATGCATGTGTACATTTATATAAACATATGTATATGCATGCATGTATATGTGTGTATATAGTCTTTCCCAAATAATATAAGCTTCTTAATGGCATGACTTTTACTTTTTATTGTTGTTGCAGTCTTAATACCTTACATAGCTTATGGAAGAGTTTTGATACCTAAATGTCCTTGTCAATTGTTTCATTTATTCATTGACTTTTCATATGCCAACCTTCAAAATAGAATGATAGTAACTGATTCTTCCTTAACTTATCTGTTTTCCAAAAGAAAAAAAAAGCCCCTCTTTTCTAAATGCTGAAGAGGTCAAATATAAAAATTGAATCAATAGAATTGATATTGGCATTGCAATATAAATAAAAAGTAAAAGAAGTAATAAGAGTAACAAGATGAGTAAAAAAAAAAGAAACAAGAAAAGGAAGAACAAGAAGAAAAAGAAGGAGGAGGAAGAATAGCAAGAACATACTGATTTATTATAATGACCAAAATCTATTGTCAGTTTCATAATTTTTTATTCTAAGTTCTAAGCAATGAATATATTTGTGGCATGTGGATTTTTTATACAATTATGTATGTGTATATAAATGTTATTATTGTGATGTAATCTTGGCTATCTTTTATGAGTTTGTCCATTCCAGCTTTTATTTTATAACCTTCACTTTCCATTATCTAATTAAATTTTCTTTTTACTTTTCCAAGCTTCAGACTATCAATAATATTCCACTATCTCTTGAAGCTGTAAATAATTTGTTGTTTGCTCTGCTGGTTATTTAGTTACCTTGAAGATATTTGTAGAGAATGTATTTATAGAGAATGCCATAGGTTGAGAAACCTGTCTTTTCTAGGATACTCAAAATTATTTATTTCTCTTTTAAACAATATGTTTTGTCCTTTAATCCTGGAATATATTTTGTTTACATTTTTAAAATTTTCTCTAAGACATACTCTTTGATGGCTAAAAAGTTTGTTAGTATAACAGGGATGAAAGTTGGTCTATAAAAGTTGATTAGCAAGTTAGAAATTAAGAATAAGCTTTAGAAAAATTAGAATTGGAGTCATAGAAGCTAGGTTGGGAAGCCAAGCTCAGTAAGGTTCAAAGTCATATGAGACATGTTTAACCCACCAGAATAGTGGATTGAAGCCAAGAAAAAGCTGCAAAAACTTATGGATACCATGTTGTACTCAACAGTGAATTTTTGGGGAACAAATGCTATTTGGGGCAATTGCTTTAAGGATGAACCCATATTACTCAGTGATTGAGATGGTAATTGTTTAGCAAATATTTTGAGACTATGTGGGTAGCTAAGTGGTAAAGTGGATGAAATACTGGGCCTAAAATCAGGAACATTCATCTTCCTGAGTTCAAACATCGTCCCACACTTAATAACTGTGACAAATAGTTTTACCCTGTTTACATCAGTTTCCTCATCTATATAATGAGCTGGAAAAAGAAATAGCAAATCACTCCAGTATAATCCCAAATGAATTCATGAAGACAGATATGATTGACATGACTGAACAATAACAAGAAGACCATAAAACAGAATGCTAATGCTAGGAGAAGTCTTTAGAGAGAATCCAATCCCATTATTTTATAAGCAAAGAAACTAAAGTGAAAACAATTGCAGCAACATAACAAATTTATGTCAAATCAGAAGCAGAATTAGGATTAGAATTTGTATCACTTAACTTTAATCCCATGCTCAAAACATTCCTTTATATTCATTAAGAAGAAAATTCAGCCAAATTATCCTACTGATAAAGGGAGAAATGTCATGATCATGAAAATTTATTATGACATAAAAAAAAGGAGTTATGTTTGTCTCCATTTGAAGGATAGGTGATACTTTTGTGATAGCATCACTAAATCAGGAAAATCCTCATGCCCCACAGAGTCTGTCCCTGGCTTCACTGCCACATTTGAATATACCATTTTGTGGCTATTGAAAAGTTCAAGAAAGTGAAAATTATTGCTCACTGGTTGGGCAAAAATCTCTCATCATCTCTTTTAATCACCTAGAGAATTTTTCTTGAAACTGGTACTAATGGAGCTATACTTTAACTGTCAAGAAATTTCTCTCTATTCTAAGAGTTTACAGGTAGGGAAAGAAGACTGCAGGACATCAAAAAAGGATAATGGAACTTGGGGAGATGAAAATCATCATGAGTATATGGAAACATAAGCTGTACCTAGTGTTTAATTGAAATTGTTAGTGGCAGACTTCAATATTTTGTAGGCAGATGCTGCAAGAAGAGTGTCTGAAAACATGCTATAAAGCTAATTGAAACTTCCCCTACACAGAGCAGCTAGGTGATGCAGTGGATAGAGCACCAGCCCTGAAGTCAGAAGGACCAGAGTTCAAATCTGGCCTCAGATACTTAACAACTTCCTAGCTGTGTGACCCTGGGCAAGGGTCACTTAACCCCAGTTGTCTCAAGGGAAAAAAAAGCCTTCCCCTACACTAAATGAAGGTGATATGGATTTCTTTCTTTAGTGTGTTTACCTTTCTGTTTAGTTTGTCTGAAGGAAAACTTATTTTAAAAATCTCTTAACCAATGCCTTTCCAATCTATGTTTCAAAGGTTCTGATAAAGGCCTCATTTCCAAAATATATAGAGAATTAACTCTAATTTATAAAAAATCAAGCCATTCTCCAATTGAAAAATGGTCAAAGGATATGAACAGACAATTCTCAGATGAAGAAATTGAAACTATTTCTAGTCATATGAAAAGATGCTCCAAGTCATTATTAATCAGAGAAATGCAAATTAAGACAACTCTAAGATACCACTACACACCTGTCAGATTGGCTAAGATGACAGGAAAAAATAATGATGATTGTTGGAGGGGATGTGGGAAAACTGGGACATTAATGCATTGTTGGTGGAGTTGTGAACGAATCCAACCATTTTGGAGAGTAGTTTGGAATTATGCTCAAAAAGTTATCAAATTGTACATACCCTTTGATCCAGCAGTGTTACTACTGGGATTATATCCCAAAGAGATTATAAAGAAGGGAAAGGGACCTGTATGTGCACGAATGTTTGTGGAAGCCCTTTTGGTAGTGGCTAGAAACTGGAAACTGAATGGATGTCCATCATTTAGAGAATGGCTGAATAAATTGTGGTATATGAATATTATGGAATATTACTGTTCTGTAAGAAATGACCAACAGGATGATTTCAGAAAGGCCTGGAGAGACTTACACGAACTGATGCTGAGTGAAATGAGCAGGACCAGGAGATCATTATATACTTCAACAACAATACTATATGATGACCAGTTCTAATGGACCTGGCCATCCTCAGCAACGAGATCAACCAAATCATTTCTAATGGAGCAGTAATGAACTGAACCAGCTATGCCCAGAGAAAGAACTCTGGGAGATGACTAAAAACCATTACATTGAATTCCCAATCCCTATATTTATGCCCACCTGCATTTTTGATTTCCTTCACAAGCTAATTGTACAATATTTCAGAGTCTGATTCTTTTTATACAGCAAAATAATGTTTTGGTCATGTATACTTATTGTGTATCTAATTTATATTTTAATGTATTTAACATCTATTGGTCATCCTGCCATCTAGGGGAGGGGGTGGGGGGTAAGAGGTAAAAAATTGGAACAAGAGGTTTGGCAATTGTTAACGCTGTAAAGTTACCCATGCATATAACCTGTAAATAAAAGGCTATTAAATTAAAAAAAAAAAAAAAAAAAAAAAAAAGCAAAGACAGACTGATAGAGTGACTTGGAAATGGTAACTTTAAGCAAAAGAAAAAAAAGTTATTGTAAACATTCTTAATGTCATTTTTTCTTCTTTTTTTTCTTTCTTTTTCCCTTCCTTTCTTCCTTCCTTTCTTCCTTACTTTCTCCCTTCATTTCTCACTTCCTTTCTCCCTTCCTTTCTCTTTCTCTCTTTTTTCTCTCTTTCTCTCTCTTTCTCTCTCTCTCCCTTTCTTTCTCTTTCTTTCTTTGTTTCTTTCTTTGCTTCTTTCTTTCACACACACATACATATATATATATATATATATATATATATATATATATATATATATATATATATATCATTGAGAACTCACATTGGTTGCTGAATGCAGTACAATCTCTCCCTTTCAAATAAATTATTAAAAACTCTAATTTCTATCTTGCGTCAGTTTCTCCAGCATTACAAAGCTTTCTCAGGAAGTCTATGAGACTAGGCTGAGGTTATATGTTGGAATCTTTATAAACTGTTAAGGCATTGGAGTTGATTTGATCTTAGAGATATTTTGGGCCAGAACTTGAAACAAGGTACTAAATGGAACTGATAGAAACAATGGTTAAATCTAGTTTAGCATTGATTTAATCATACAACAAATAATGGTTTCCCAGTGATATAATGATGGATGTGTACTCAGTGCACAGCATATAAGCAAGAAGCTCTCAGGACCAGGGAGGACTCTGGAAGAAAGCCCTATCTTCGAGGCAAGAGAGATTCATTGTATTTTCTACCTTGGTGCTGGCTGGAGGCTGAAGAAAGCAGAGGCAGAAGCCAAGGACAAAGCTGCAAGATCTCTTGGAGCCAGGCAGAGAGATAGGCCTCAACTAACCAGGCTAATTTGTAAGGAGAAATAAATGTTTGCATTTTTACGAGCTGGTTGCATTTTGGAGTAATTATTCAATTGTAACTGAAACTAAGGCTGCCTCCAGAAAACCTTCACAGTTATATGATCTCTATTCCCAGAGGGCTGCAGAGCTGGAAGATGTGTCACATGATCTCTGGGCCTAGAGGTCTCTAAAGGCCAAGACCAGATCAGTGACATGAAGTAATGTGACCCACAGGAAGCAGACAACATCGATAACCATTGGTCAAGAATGATTACTTCCTTTTAATCTATTCAATGAAAAGGCTTGGGTCTTTTTGCTATTTAACCCCTAATAAGCTTCCAGTTTATCAGGTCTAGGAGCACATGGTGGGAGCTGAGATGTCTCCCAGGTGTGCATGGGCCATTTCCTACAGGGAGTAAATAAATGCTTTCTCTTTGTACCTGAATAGGTTTCTGATTAGTTAATTTGCAAAAGGGTATCTTAGCACCATACCACACAAAACAAACAAGTTAGAGGAAATAGGGGTTTTCCTCTGCTTCCATCTTACTACAATGTCTTTTTTAAAAATGTATTTTATTAATGAATACATTTACTGAACTAAGAAATAATAATATGAATACTTTTCAGTGATCCTGTCTCTGTGTTCCTTGGGATCCTTTTATTTGTAGCTACAAAAAAAGAAGAATTTTTCTTAATGCAAAACAAGGAATTAATTTCCTGATCCATTGTTACAACTTTGAAACTTTTAACTAAAGGTAAAAGCAAGAGTTCTTTCAGAATTATTCTTTGAAGTGTAGAATTGTCATGAATGTATACTCCATTTCATGAATCTGCCTTCTAGAAATGAGTCAAGTTGCATAAATCTTCATCTTTCTAGGACAGAGAACAAAGATGGCAATAAAAACATTACAATTGCATCCCTCCTGTTAGTAAGTAAAGAGCAGGGATTGGATGACCTGACTGGCATGGCTGCTGATTCTTCCAAAGTTTCATTCAAGAAGAACTTTTTCACTGGGCAGGAGTTGAAGGAGTAGCTGGAGGAGTATTTTTACTTCTCAGATTATGAGAATCCTATTGACCCTCACCCCATAGTACCTTATCATAACACCTCTGAAACACAGACTTGCAAGAAACAAAAGACCTTGCCAAGAACTCTACTGATTCATTGATTAATGCAGAAAAGATGTATTTTACATTTTTTTTTTTGTAAAAAAAGTATATCCCAATTCCATAGAATGGGAATATAGCCTATAGAAACTAGGTCACTTCTTTTTATGGGGTTTAATTAACCCCACTTCTTCTTTCTGGATCTTGATGAATCAAGATCATTTTCAGGTTACCATTCTCTTTTATAAGGCATGTAATATATTCACTTTTAAGCAAAATGTGACCAGAGCAGTTTTTTGTGCTTGTGCTGTTGACTTCATCAACAATTTTCCAATTCTTCCTTGTTCAAGAAGAACTCCTTTTTCTTATCACATAGTCAGTTTTTGCCTCCCTTCCCCCCAGGAGCTTACATGGCAATGGGGAATGGCAAAGTCCAGAGGATTCCCTTTGAAATCTAAACCTCTATTCCAGATTATTCTTTGATGTCCTTGCATCCTCAGTTTTCTAATTTAAATTTCATTTCTCCAATTTAATTTCCATAAGTGTGGAAATCAAATAAATGCTCATTCATTTCTCACATATTTTTTTGAGATGACTTTAATTACTATAAAAACAAATCCTAGGATTAGGGCAGTAGAGATGAGAAAGTAGACAAGATATTTTTATAAGACGGGATCATTCTGCAGAATAAGGGAATTTAGGACCTAACAGGGATAGGGAAGAAAGGCAAAAGAGCAAAATATCTAGGGATGTTGAGAAGATTCTTTATTAATTCTGCTTTTAGGTCAAAACTATCCCTGCTTAGGATGTTCTTTTTTTTAAGGTGTATTGGACCATCTCCCCTCTGCACTTTGGAACAACATTTGACTATACCTGCAATTTTATTGGTTAATTGGTGAAATAAATTTCTAGCATGGAAATCCCTCTATCAATACAGATAGATATCTCTTCTCCAATTAAAAATCTTTGAGCATTGCCTGATTGATATATTAATTCACTTGTCATGTTCACACTATTAGTATGAGTCAGAATTAGAAACATACATTTAGATCTTTTTGACTTTAGGAAAATCACTACATATGGATTCATCTAAAACTATTTAGAATTAGATATTCGGAAGAGCTCTGATTAAACAGAATTATCACTGTATTTAAACCCAGAAATTGTTGATACTGAATTTCCATAGCTTACTTAACATTAGAGTGACAGAAAACTTAATGCCTCACAAAGCCATCCATTCTAGTTTGTTTTTTTACAGAAAGATTTAATTACTAAATTTTTTTTTCAAGTGAACCAAAATCCTGCCTTTGGAAATTTCCACAAATTGATTCAAGTCCTGTCCTCTATAAAAATACATTAACTCAACACCATGTTACAGGTTATCAACCCATCAAATGTTTGAAAATAAATTTAATGTTCAATTCAACTCAATAACTATTAATAAAATCCCTAATCTATATATGGCAATAGTGTGTTCTGGGAAAAAAAGACAAAATTCAACACTCCCCAACCTCAAGAAGCCTATATTCTATTAGGGGAAGAGATATAATAAGTATACAAGTATATATAAAAATTAAGTTACACAAAGAAATTTCAATCAAAAAGAAGTAGATAGTACCTGAGCTCTGCTTTGAAGAAAAGAGGAGATTTAGTGATCTGGTGATAATGAGAAGGGAGTACCCTGGGAATGGTGGTGATGGTGAGAATAGAAAGGGTATATTTATGCAAAGAAATGAAAGCAAGAATTGGATATGATATGCAGGGAAAAACTGGTTGTTCCATTTCAAACAGAGTTTTTGAAAGGATTAATAACAAAAGAAATGTGCAAAAAAAAAAAAAAGATAAGTCATATTGTAATGTAATTCAAATCCAAAGTAAAGATTTTGTCTTTTATCCTAGATAAAATAAGGAGGTATTAAAAGAAAGATGAAAAAAAAGCATTTATTAAGTGCTTATTTAAGCATAATACTAAACATTCAATTTTCATGACTATCCAGGAAAATAGGTGCTACTATTATCTCCCTTTTATAATTCAGGAAACAGAAGCAGAATTTATGTGACTTGCCCAGGTATACACAGCTAATAAGTGTCTTGCGTCCAGATTTGAACTTAGGTTTTCCTAATGTCAAATTACTCTAATTACTCTAGGCAACTAATTGATTCAAAAAACAATGAGTAGGGTAGTGACAGTCAATATTTCAGGAATATAAATGCAACAGATGTGTGAAACACAGTTTGGAGAACAAAGAGACTCCATTCCCTTTAAGCCTTTTCATCTCCTGGTAAAACATGCTTAATTTCTTCAACCATTTCTTATCTTTCTTAGCTTCCTTTCATGTCTTCATGTCATCATACCTAAAGGGGAAGAGGATAGAGCACTATGTCTGAAGTCAATTTCCTGATTTCAAACTTGGTCTCAGACACTTATTAGCTGTGTGTATCTGGGCAAGTCACCTAATTGTGACTGTAGCTTCCTCATCTGTAAAATTTGCTGGAGAAGGAAATGGCAAACCACTTCAATATCTTTGACAAGAAAATCCCAAATGGAATCACAAAGAGTCAGACATGCCTGAAAAAACTGAACAAAAATAACAATAATCATTCTTCTAAAAGAATCTTTTATGCTTCTTTTTGTTGATTCTCAAGATCTCAGTTTCTCCATCTGTTGGTAGAGAAAAAACAACCAAAATCAACTTTCATTATATCTAAATAGAACAGCCTACCAATATGTATTTGGTGGAAATTGAGAGTCTATGTCTGTTAGTATAGCCTTAGATTTGTGGCAGGTCATCCCACTATGAAAACAAACCTCATAAATCAAAGTCTCCCTTAAAGTAGAACCTTTTATGAGAGTATACTGCTTCCATATATTTAGACAGTCTCATTCCTCCTCCTCTTGCCATATCCTCATCATATTGCCATGAAATGATATTTTGCAAGTAGGTAAGGATTTCTGTAGAAACTTCTTGACTCACAGAAATCATAAAATATTTAGAAGTTTTGCATTGTCCCTTGTTTGCCTGTAAATTTAGTATATCTTGTAAATACTCCTAAATGGAGAGGCATAGAACTGCAGAGTAGATTTCAATGGTTAATCATTATTCCCCAATGGGAAAAGGCATTGGCAACTTGAAAAAAAAATTGAGCTGAAATTTAGATTAATTAAAAGGTAAGATCAGATCTTTATGGAGATCGATGTAAACTGTTTCATTTCAGTCCTAAGTGCCTTCAATTCTAAACAAAACCTCCTCGAAAACTTGACAATTCTCTTGTTACTGGATTTTTCAGCAGAAATCTGTGGAATAGATGGAAAAGGAATTGGTTTTTCCCAAAGTTTAACATCTGTCAATACTCTATGGGACTTCTCTAAGGATTGAGTTTTCTTATTGAGGACCTCAAAGCAAAGCTTTAGAAAGCATAAAATGGGAGGGAAACTGTACTTGTAATAGTAATAGTATCAGCATGAAACTTTGAGAAGCCCAGATGGAGGATGATCCGAAACAGGACTAATGACTGTAGGCCAAACTCACACCAATTATATTATGAATTTGTTTAAAAATTAAATTCTTGCTGATTAAGTCATAATATCTTTGAGTTCTGTTTTATAATAATAATTAGCACTTATGAATTGTTTTTAAGTTATACAAAGCACTTTACTTTACAAATATTATATCCTTTTTACCACCTGCCAAAACTGAGATGTAAGTGTTATTATTTTTGAAATGAGGCAACTAAAATACATATAATTTAAACTACCAGCCAAGGAACACACAGCTAGTAAATGATTGAGTCTATACTTAAATTCTGTTTTTCCTTACTCCAGATAGGACATTCTATTTCACCAACTTGTTGCCTAGAAAGATATTTTTCCCAATAAGATGGAAGTATCCCAAGGAGGGACCAAAATGTCAGATTAAAGGCAGGTACTCACTGAGCTTTTCCCCAAATCACTTTAAATAATGACTCTAAATAAATTTAGAGCATTTTAGAACACACAAAAAAGACAGAACAGAACATTTTCCCAGCTAAAGACAACTTAGAAAGTCAGCAGGAAAGGCCTATAGCATCAGGGTGGAAATCTGGCATGAAATCCAAAGAATGCCATACCATCAGAGCTATGACCCTAATGCCAGCCTCGACCCCTGTCCCACATTGGCAGGAATGGATTTTGGGCCTCTAAATAAGTTTTCTAGACCTTTCAGCACAGAGATACCGAAAACAATTTGGAAGGTCAGCAGAAGAAGTCTATTAGTTAGGTGCAAGGGCCTTGGGAAACCAGTGAACAAGAAGTTGTTGTGGGCAGTTGTGGCAGTAGCAGCTAGTGGAGGTCTCATTCCATAGGAAGTCTCTTTACAAGCACTTAGAAAGGACTCTGTTGTTGAAGCATACTAGAACATATAGGCACAGTGGAGCAGGAACTCTCTTCACAGTTCCAGGACAAAAAAGAGTGCTTATGGTCAGGTCTCTAAAAAGATCTCTGAAATAAGCATGGGACAGTGTACCCTCCACCCTGGAAATGAACCCTTAATTTAGCAAAGAATTTTAAAACTTTTTAACAGACTGGGTAAATGAGCAGATAAAAGAAAAAACATTCTGACGATGGAAGTGAAAAGGAAGATCACTATACACATTCAGAAAAAGATAACAAAGTGAAAATTCCCACATCAGACAGACAAGAAAAATAAGAATTAGTTACAAGCCATGCAAGAGGTGATGCAAGAGCTGAAAGGAGATTTTGAAAATCAAGTAAGAGAGATAGAGGAAAAACTGGGAAGATAATTGAAAGTAGTATCAAAAAGAAAAAAGCTAATCAGGAAAAGAATGCCTAAAAAAGCAAAATTAGCCAAATGAAAAAAGGAGGTACAAAAGATTATTTAGGAAAATAATTCCTTGAAAATCAGAATTGAACAAATGGAAGCTAATGACTTTATGAGAAATCAAGAAACAATTTTTTAAAATGGAAAACAATGTCAAATGTTTTATTGGAAAAACAACTAACCTGGAAAATAGACCTAGGAAAGGTTTTTGTTGTTGTTGTTGTTGTTGTTTTAATTATAGCTTTTTATTTACAAGACATATACAGGGGTAATTTTTCAATTGACAACTGCAAAACTATTTTTTTTCCAATTTTTCCCCTCCTTCTCCCCACCCCCTCCCACAGATGGCAGGTAGACCAAAACATGTTAAATATGTTAAAGTATATGTTAAATACAATATATGCATGCATATCCATAGTTATTTTGTTGCACAAGAAGAATTGGACTTTGAAATAATGTACAATTAACCTGTGAAGGAAATAAAAAATGCAAGAGGACAAAAAAAGAGGGATTAGAAATGGTATATAGTGGTTCACACTCATTTCCCAGAGTTCTTTCACTAGGTATAGCTGGTTCTATTCATTATTGACCAAATGGAACTTATTTGGTTCATCTCATTGTTGAAGAGAGTCACATCCATCAGAATTGATCATCATATGGTATTGTTGTTGAAGTATATAATGATCTGCTGATCCTG
The DNA here is from genome assembly GCF_902635505.1 of Sarcophilus harrisii. Lineage (NCBI taxonomy): Eukaryota > Metazoa > Chordata > Mammalia > Dasyuromorphia > Dasyuridae > Sarcophilus > Sarcophilus harrisii. The sequence continues at coordinate 370,852,241 of NC_045426.1, read as the reverse complement.
CTTTTTTCATTCAGCATCAGTTCATATAAGTCTCTCCAAGCCTTTCTGAAATCAGCCAATTGGTCATTTCTTACCAAACAATAATATTCCATAACATTCATATACCAAAATTAATTCAGCCATTATCCAATTGATGGGCATCCACTCCATTTCCAGTTTCTAGCCACTACAAAGAGGGCTGCCACAATCAATTTTGCACATACATGTCCTTTTCTCTTCTTTAAGATTTTTTTGGGATATAAGCCTAGTAGTTACACTGCTGCATCAAAGGATATGTACAGTTTGATGTACAGTTTGAGCATAGTTCAAATTGCTCTCCAGACTGGCTGGATGTATTTGCAATTCCACCAACAATGTATCAATGTCTCAGTTTTTCCACATCCCCTCCAACATTCACCATTATCTTTTTCTGTCAATCTAGCCAATCTGATAGATGTGTAGTGGTATCTCAGAGTTGTCTTAATTTGCATTTCTCTCATCAATAGTGATTTAGAGCACCTTTTCATATGACTAGAAATAGTTTCAATTTCTTTATCTGAAAATTGTTCATATCCTTTGACTATCTATTGGAAAATAGCTTGATTTCTTATAAATTAGAGTCACTTCTCTATATATTTTGGAAATGAGACCTATGTCAAAACCTTTGACTATAAAAATGTTTTCCCAGTTTATTGTTTCCCTTTTAATCTTTTCTGAATTAGTTTTGTTTGTAAAAGCTTTTCAATTTCATATAATCAAAATTTTCTATTTTGTGAACAAAAATGATCTCTAGTTCTTCTTTGGTCACAAATTCCTTCCTCCTCCACAGGTCCTCTCTCCACAGGAGAGGTAAACTATCCTATGTTCTTCTAGCTTATTTATAATCTCATTCTTTATGCCTAGATCATGAACCCATTTTGACTTTATCTTGGTGTATGGTGTTAAGTGTGGGTCAATGCCTAGTTTCTGCCATACTAATTCAGGAAAGAAAATTTTAAAATTATTGTTCTACCTGAAAACCATGATGAAAAAAGAATCCATACTCATCTTTCACGAAGTTATCAAAGAAAACTGTGTTGATATTCTAGAACCAGAGAGTAAAATAGAAACTGAAAGAATCTACTGATCACCTCTTGAAAAAAATCACAAGAAGAAAATTCCCAGGAATATGATAGCCAAATCCAGAAACTTTCAGGTCAAGGAGAAAATACTGCAATCATTCAGAAAGAAACAACTTAAATATAATGGAACCACAGTCAATTATATCCTAAAGAAACATTCTATACATATAACTTAATACAATTGGCTTTAGGAAATTACATAAGTTACAGAATAAGGAAAAAGAAGAAAGTACAGGAAGGGGAAGATACTGACAAACTAAGTGAAAAGCATAAAGAATTAGATAAGAATGGAGTTAAATATGAAACTGATGAAATTAAGGAGTGTGGTGCTTCACAGGAGGAGCCATTAGGTCATTTCCCAGCTCAGACCCTCGCCCCTCAATTAACCCTTCATGGGTGGATGGAGAAAGAGGATGGAGAGGGGCATTGACACAATCAACACCACCTATGAAGCAGTCTATGACAAGATTACAAAAGGCACTAGTTAAAGCTAAAAGACAAGGACAGGATATATCTGATTTAAAAATAAATGCATATCCCTGTTATTCAAGAGTTTGACTCTTTAAGTCAAGAAAAGAGAAGATACACTCCTTTTGATCTGGAAATAATTAAAAATTTGAAAAAGGGTTGCATTCTTTATGGGCTACATTGTCTTATGTTAAAATGGTATTAGAGAATTTGGCCTATGAAATTTTAACCCCTAATGATTGGAAATCCATAGTAAGGACATGTTTAGAACCTGGACAAAACATGTTGTGGCTTTCATAGTATAGCGAACTATGTAGAATACAAGACCAATGAAATAGGCAAAGTGGAGTTAATATACAAATCACCTTTGATCAACTAGCAGGTAAGGATCAGTATGCAGACACTTTAGCACAGATTAATTACCTTTTGATAGCATATGAGCAAATTGCTGCTGCTATAAAAGCATGGGGCATCCTCCCAGGAAACCAAGATAGAGGGGAAGCCTTCACAAAAATAGAGCAAGGTCCAAATGAACCCTCTTCTGATTTCGTGGGATGTCTGCAGACAGCTGTCACAAGAACCATTCAAGAAAATGCAGCTATAGGAATTACAATAAGGCAACTTGCTAGAGAAAATACTAATGAGGTTTGTAGAAAAATCATTCTAGTACTACACTAGGATGCTCCTTTAGAGGAGTTCATAGGAAGCTGTGCCACAGATGTCTTTTATACTCAGACTGTGATGCAGAATATGGGAAGACAGGGTCCCTCTTGGCAAGGGACTTCCAGAGAGACTTGTCAATGCTTTTAGTGTGGTAAAGTAGGGCAGCTGAAAGCTCAATGTTGGCATAGAGATAGAGTGAGAAGACAAGGTGAGAGAATAAGACCCAAAACTCCATGTCCAAAATGAAATAAGGGCTTCCACTGGGCCTCAGAATGTAGACAGACCCAGGGAAATGAGAGGAGGAGCCCAGCTCCAAGACCTCAAACAAAAAAAAAAAAAACAGATGGGGCATAATGGCAGCCGAGGTTACACCCAGAAAGTCTTTAGAAGTTCAGGACTCTGATATGATCAATCAGCCAAAAAGCAATCAAATGGGAGAAAGGGATTACAATTGGGGAGAATACAGGCTTTTTAACCAGACAGAAGAACAGTGTCCAGTGCAAGCAGCACCAATATAATCTTCAATAAAATATGGAGAGTTTCAGAAAGTGGTGAATGGAAGGGACTAGATAGGTTAACTGCTTGAGGGAAAGGGTTTGCTTGTATCTCTACAGATGGAGAAGGAGTCCGATGGGTGCAAATGAGCCATATTCACCTTGTCCACTGGAGAGAGACAGAAAAAGAGAAAAAAAAAAAAAAAAAACCTCAAAACAAAGAAGACCTAAGAAAAATCTGACACTGAAAGAGCATAACCGATAATGAGACTAATACAGAACTTCAAAACCCGCAGAAATCACTAGATTCCCTGAGATGAAAATTTGTTGATAAGATTGTTGCATAACTTTAAAACCAGTAGGAATCATTGTATTCCTTGAGACATAATAAGACTGATACAGCACTTCAAAACTTTCAGGCATCATTGGATTCCCTGACACATGAAGTAATGAACAATAGATTGGTTTTGGACTATTTCTAGGACTTAGGGACATGTATAATTCCTCATGGTGATTCATGTTGTTTGTTACATCACTACTAGCCTGTGTTACTATATGTTTGTGTAATACCTTCCATGTTGGTGGATTTCCATATACTTGTTTCAAAGTTAGACCCCTCAGAAACTTGCTAATCTGGTTTGACTCCCCATTTCTTTTTGATGTTTTCATCTCCCTTCCTGAGATGTCAGGGAAGGCATGATCACCTCCTTTTTGGTATTTTCACCCCCCTTTCTGAGAAGTCAGGAGGGGTGTGATCAGCTCCTTTTTGGAGTTCTTACCTTCCTGAGAAGTCAGGGAGGGTGTGACCACCTAGGTTCTAAAATGAAAGAAACTGGGAGACGTAATTGGCCAGAACTCAGTACTTGAAACAAGGATTTTCACAAGGTGCTACCTATGGAATTGATAAGATAATGGTTATCTACTTTAGCATGGTGACTAAGAGTTCTCTAGTTCAGTATGATTGGATTAATCATAATGGTTCCCTAGTGACATAATGATTGACTTATACTCAGTATGATGAATGGATTTAACTGTAATAGAGTACAAAAACCAAGACACATTCTGGAGGACCTCAAGAAAGCTAGCCCGGACCCCAGGCAAGGAAGCTAGACTGTGAAGGAGATAATGAACAATTTGGACTTTATCCCTGGCTATTCTTGTGGTGATTACTCAGCAGAAACAAAGGCTGGTCCAAAGACCTCCAGAAAACCAACCAGAACACCACACATTATTATTGCAGTTATAATAGAGAAAAGAGGTGTGGGTTGAATATGAAGAGATAACATGGGGAAAAAAATAAAGGTTAAGAGAGGAATATACTAAGAGAATGGGAAAGAGAGAAGTGGAGTAATGTAAATTATTTGCCAAAAAAGAGGCAAGAAAAATTTTATACAATGGTGGGGAAGAGGGAGAGGGGCAGGGAAGTGAGTGAACCTTGTTTACTCTCATCAGAATTGTCTTAAGAGGAAATAACATATTTCCTCATTTTGGGCATATAAATCTACCTTATACTGCCAAAAACAAAAAAAAAAAAGTAGGGGGGAGGGTGATAAAAGAGAAAGCATATTGGGGGAGGGGATAATCAGTAGTTAAATGCTTCTGAAGAGAGTCAGGGTGAAAGGAGAGAGAGAATAGAATAAGCAGGGATGAAATATAATTAGCAATAGTAATGATGAAAAGAACTTTTAAGCATGTTTCTCTGATGAAGGCCTTATTTCTCAAATGGATAGAGAACTGAGCCAAATTTCTTAATAAATAAATAAACAAGTGTTATTCTCCAGTTGATAAATGATTAAAATATATGAACTATGACCAAAGGGCTATAGAATCATGCATAAACTTTTTCCTCATAATGCCACTAGCAGTTCTCTTCTCAAGGCAAATAATTGGAAATTAAAAGGATACCTATTCATTGGGGAATGGCTGAATAAATTGTGCTATGTGATTATGATGTTCTGTGGGAAATGATGAGCAGGATTCTCTCTGAAAAACCTGGAAAATCCACCATGAACTCAAGCAAATTGAAATGTACTGTGGACAAAGTAATAATAATGTGGGATGTTCAGTTGTAAAAGACTTTGCTATTCTCAGCAATATAATAATTCAGGACTATTCCAAAGGATTTATAATAAAAATTACCATCCATACCCAGAGAAAGAACTGATTGTGTCTGAATAGAGATTGAAGCATACTCTTTTTTTTAACTTTATTTTTCTTGGGTTTATTATTTTGTTTTGGAGGGTGCGGTGAGGGGTGAGAGAGATCTACATTTTCTTTCAAAACATGACTTTTATGAAAATGCTTTGCATAATTTCACATATGCATTCTTAAAGTGAGGTTATGGTTGAAGAGGAAGGAAAAGAATCTGGAACTCATTTTTTTTAAAGTATAAAAACTATTTTACATGAAACTGGGAAAATAAGATATTATAAAAGTGCCAATCATCATCAATATCAATCCTATGAATGTGAGAATAATATCTATATATAAAAGTTACACAGCAAGAGTGCATTGTCCTAACAAGTTGGTATGTGGGGGTACCTCTTTAAGAACAGCTGATGTACTAAAATCAGACCTTGTCATTATAATATATCATTAGCTGAATGTTCTTTTCACCTATTAAAAGGACCCCTGTTTAGCAATAGGATCCATTTACCTCGCAGTTCTCCCATAACATGTTTTGAATCGTTAAACACTTAGCAGAGAACTTGAAGAAGAAAGAAAGGATGAGTAAAGCAAGAGAAAAATGTCAAAGTATAAAGTGTCATTGGAATAAGTCAGACCAGGAAGGTCTGACTTAAATCTAACTCAGATATTGACTAGCTATGTAATCTTGTACAATTCATTTAATCCCCCTTTGCCCCAGTTCTTCATTTGTAAAATGTGTACTCGTAAAAGAAGGAAATGACAAATCATTTCAGTATCTTTGCCAAGAAAACTCCATGGACAAAGTTCATAGGGACACAGATTTGGACATGGATGAAATAATGACAAAGATGTCATTGTTATTTGAAGATAAATCAGAAATTTAAATAAATCATTCTAATAGTTATGGTCTAAATCGATGGGGGGGGGGAATTACATGATTTATCAAAACTGGATATACATGTCAATTTTAAGTTGAATAGAATGTACGTTCCCCAAGGATAGGGACCATGTATCTTTATGTGTTTGTATCTATAACATTTTAGTACAGTGTCAAATGTTAAAAATGCCTAATAAATGCTGACTGTTAGATTAGGTAAATTGATGTGCTGGCATGGATAGAACTAGCCTTGGACAAATTGTACCCTTTTCCTAAGGCTTCTAATCATACATAAAGTGTTTGTGATCTTCCCCATATATTCTTGTTGTGAACCCCAATTAAAAAAAACAAAAGAGAAAACAAATAAACAAAAAGCCCCCCAAAACATAAAAACATTGTGTTCAGGATTAAGTAAATAGAACTAAAGGGAAAAATATATCCAAAGAAATAATTCAACATAGAAAGGCAATAAAACAAAACTGAATATTATATAATTATATTTACCAAGGTTCATGAAGAAGAGAGTTGAAAATTAATTTCCTTCCTTTCATTTGGATATAAGGAGGACTGTCAGTATGGAATATTGAATATGCTTTCATTCAGAGATAAGTATGTTGTTATTGTTGTGTTGTTATTTTTCTGAAGATTTTTTTCTCCTTTTCCATTTTTATCATCAAAGGCAACATAGAGTATTAGATAGAAAGCTGTCCTCATAGTTATAAAAAGATTCTCAGTTGAGTCCTGCTTCTGATACATTATGAGTGCATGATCCAGGTTAAGTCATTTAATTTCTTAGTGAGTCCAGACAAGCTTCTGAGAAAATCTGCCAAGCAGATACTACATGCATGGGTACAAAGAGTTTCTTCTGCCATTCCTCTCAAATTCTATATGTCCATGAAAGCATAGTTGTAGTCCAAAAAATAAATAGAAAGATAAATTGATAAAGATATAAATAGATAAATAGATAATAGATATATAGACATAAATATATGTGATAGATTAGATAATAGAAATATTTATATATTTACATATTAATATATCTATTTGCATATTTCTATCTAGGAAATATCTGTATTTTTCCTTTGTGTTACAAGGAAAAGCACATGGACTGGGAGAAGGACATATTCAGAAATTACTGTCATATAAAAAGTCAGCAATAGACAAGAAAACAAGAAAAGAAAAAAAAATTCTTTACAGTCAGTATTTTATATTATTTCTGCCTTTGTGTATTTATAATATAAATATAAGGATTACCTTTTCCAGAAGAATTTGCATTTTCAGTCTAATCATATTTATGAAATGAAAAGATTTGTTCTTCTAATGAGGGATTTCAAGCAAGCGGTGAGAGAGGGTTTTGTGGTTATTATTGATGGTGGTATTCCTACTTTTATTATTGTTGCTATTAGTTTAGTTAGATTTAGAAAGAAAGATTCCATATGATAATTCTGAAATCTCAAGGAATGTGTCCAATTTTAGAAGAATAAGTTGGGGAAATTCAATAGACAGGATTCAAGAAAACAAAGAAATATATAGTTACATATTTGAATAGTCAACATGAAGTGTATCATTGAAATTTTCTCTGCTTAGTTACCAGATCTGAAGGTGGAGCCAAGGGAAAAGGTCATAATCTTTTCTCATGAAATTGATTTTGAAAATAATCAGACCCTGAGGTCTTGTCACTGCAGACAACTTTGGGGATCTGGGAGCATCCTTTCAATGTGGAAACTACTTTTTCTGGAGAAAGCCAGACTCCATTCTAGCCTGTTATTATTGGAAAGAGAAACCTGTCACACTCTGCTGACAGCTCCAGTCTTCCAAATCAGTTCTCAGAAGTGCTAATATTCTCAGCTGACACCAGATGATTTCCACAAAGTGACCAAGTCTAATGGTCAATTTTTCTATTTTTGTGCTCAAATCTAAAATGGCTTAATTTGGGTAGATAGTCCATATATCCTTTCTGTAGTGAGCCTGGTATTTCCTGAACTGAAAACAATCTTTTTCAGAGTGGTCATAGGAAAATGCCCACAAATTCCAAAATCATTTCCTCTTACACACTAACTCCAAGTCCTAGCTGTTTCTGATCCCTTCCCCCTCTCAGTAGGAGTTGCCCCTGAAAATAAAATGTCAATTAAGTTGTTAAAAGCTGTGAATTTCACCAGATTATAATATTATTTTCCACTATGTAATTGTTCCCATGTCTTCCTCTTTTCAAATAAGTACCAGACAAAATCATTATCATCCCCAATTTATCTCATCATCCCTACCTCCAAAACACACACATATACCTCCCACCTTGACAATCCTTTCTTTCTTATTTTTACTCCACAAAAAATGTCTTTATGTTATGATCAGATTACAGGATCCTGCTCTATCTTCTATGACAGAGAGAAAGGTAGGAGGAGAATCAGGAGAGAATACTACAGAAAACCTAGAGAGAAAAGATATCAAGGAGAAGAAACTGATTGACATGGTCAAAGGCTTCTAAGAGGTCAAGAAGCAAAGGAATCTAGAAAATGCTATTTGATTTGATTATTAAGAGATCACTAATATCTTTGAAGATAGCAGTTTCAACTGAATGATAAGGCCAGAAAGTTAACTATAGAAAGTTATCTGTACATCTGTACATCTTTCTTGACCTTGCTTAATTTTCAATTTCAAATTTCTCTGTACATTAAAAATATATATTTATTAAATTATCTGTTTTATGTTTATTAAATGCCATTTTTTCAATATTATAATATGCTTTGTGCTATATAGAATGTTTATAGTACTTCCAATAATCTTAAATCTTCTCAAAGAACACAGATGTTCTAAAAATAAAGATTTAATTTGCATTATAGAGCTCGAAGGAAAGTTAGGGACCATCTACTCAAACTTTCCTATTTTAAAAAAGTCAACTCAGATCCAGAGCCATAAGTACATTTTCTGAGGTTATATATTACAGACTCATATAATTAAATCAGACCTCAAAGGTCTAAACAATAACTGGCCAACAAACACCTTAGTCATTCTCTTTTTGCTTGATAAACTATTAAAAAGGGAGAATTTACTTTCTGCTTTAAACAATTCTACTGTTTAAGAAGTTAATACTTATATCATCTTATCTATTATTCCCTTGCTTTATTTCCATATGTTTCCTTTTTGACCAAATAGAAGAATTCATTTCTCTCTTCCAGTTGATAGCCCTTAAAATACTTGACAATTAATTGCTTTCTGCTTGAATCCTCTCTTCATCAGTCTAAATAATTATGATTCTCATAAACAATCCTTATATGCTATGATCTTATGGAAAATTTCTTACTTCTTTGGTACCTTTCCTCTTGGCATTCTTCAGATGATTAATGTCCTTCCTATATGTGACACCCAGAACTCATCAGAAGATGGTGGATGTGATCTGGTCAGAGAATAGCATAATCGGAATATCACCTTTTTGGTACCGGTTATTAGCAACTTAAGATTGTATTAGCTTTATGGTTATTACAATATACCATTGACTAATATCAAGTTCACAGTTGCCTACTATATCCTTAATTTGGCATTTGTTTCTATCTCATAGTCATTTATTTCAGCTTTGTATTAATTAATAATCAATACCTTATAAGATTGTCTATTCCACCCAATTAACTTTTAAGCTCCTGGAGAGCAGAGAATATACTGGGTACTTATTTTTTCTTTCCATTAGCATCTAACAGTGATAGACACAAAGTAGTTATCCCAGAAATACCTGCTGTTTATTTCATTTTTTAAATCTTTTCTTACCACACAGAGGAAGAAATTAATTTCATTGTGAGGAGAAATATTTTGAAACAGAACATGGGAACTAATAAATAATTGTCTGACAACATCTCCTTGGCTCTGAATTTCATGAATTTCAAGCAAGCTACTGCTCAGACATAAACATATACTACCTGGTTTTTCAAGATGGGTGACTTTGCCACAGAATTTGGGGTGACTGGTTCCAATTAGATCTTTCATCTGTATTTCTTAATGAAATGTTGATAAGATAGGAATTTTATTCTGAATGGAAGTTAAGAAACTTGCCCAGTGTCTTGGATATATGTACAATCATAATAACAAATTGAAGAGTAGGCAAATATCAACAGTAATTTGCTTATGTTATTTATTCCATTGAAAATGTTTTAAACATTCTGGATATACAGTGAAGTATCATTCTTAAAGATACCAACCTGTCCCTGTCATTCTACCTTATATACTCAACTCATACTGTAAATACACTTGCATTGCTCAGTTCTCCGTAATGAATGGAATATCAGGTCTGAAATTGAGAGACAGAGGTTCAAACATTGCCTCTGACACCAGTTATAAGAAGACAAAATATTTCACAACCCTGAGACTCAGTTTTCTCATTTGGGAAATAGAGATAATAATCCCTCTCCAGTACCTACTTCAAAGGTCATTCTAAGGCTTTCTTAAGATAATGAATTTAAAACTTTTAAGCTTTAAAACACCACAGAATTATAGGTGATTGTTAGTTCTTCTTGATACACTGAAGTAGCCTCGGTAAGCTCTACACAAAACTATGCTATCCTATTAAAAGTCAATAAGCTAAATTATCAATAGTATGTCAATAAGCAGTATCTGATTTAATTCCTTAATACTTCAAGTATTGCATGTTTCATTGGTATTGTTTCTCCTTCAACTGGAATACATTGTAACTCCTCTGTATTTCATCAGACTATTTAATACATTTCTTTTTGGCCAAAGGAGAATTACTTTGTGTCTAACATTCTTGTCCCAAACCTTTCCAAACACTGATAGTCTAATTCTTGAATGAAACAATCTCTTGTCAAGCCTCTCTCACAGCAGATTTGTTTTCATGAAATTTGCCATAAATTACAATCCATATAGTCTTTGAGGACATCTATTCAACCCCATACATTGAGAAGACACAGAAAGAAGATTTTAGTAGAAGTTACAAATGTAAGTGATGGAGGTTGTGGTTCCTTTAAAGAAACTAGCCCTTTCAGATTGATTTATTCCTTTCTGATTCCCAACCCCATAGTATCAATTCAGGAAGCTAGGACCTTTGATTCACAAATCCTAGTCAAAAATATCCCTTTGAATTCCAATAGAAGACCTAGGCCTATACCAGCCCCTACTTGGATCTGAGCCAATTTGGGCTCTCTCTCAGCCCCCATTCTAATGATCTGCTCAGGTTTCCCAACCCCATCAAGCAAACTCTAGCCCTCACTGAAATCCATTGAGGAGCCAACTTGGGACTCCACCCACAGTCCCTTTAGCTAAATGTCTCACTATAAAAGAGTCAAGTTGGAGTCCTCTCTTTGCAGAGGTTCCAAACATGTCAACACAATGCCTAGCACCCCAAGGACTCTGTGCCCACTGGAATCCTGTTTCCGGTAACTTCCTCTCTTTATCCTCACCTATTTCCTTAACTATACTTTAACCTTACTTCCAAACCCCATAATAAACCTCTTTTATCAATCTAGGTTTTAGGGCCTGAAAATTCCTTTACAGGGGACGTGCAGCTACTAGACTTCATTTAACTCTCCACTCTTGAGCTGAATCCAAACAGGTTGCAGGGGAGCTCTGTTTGACTCCCTATACCCCAAACCTGTGACTAGACCTCAATTAAACCGTAATTTCATTTAGGTACCCCAAAGCTAGACCTCATCATAAGCAATTATGAAAAACAGTATAATCTTAAAAACAATTATTATATAAGATATTCTTAGCTCTATTTTTGTCTCAATGGAATAGACATTCCCTCATATATGTAATTGGAGAGATACTTAATTACTCCACTGGGTAAAAGTCTACCCTCCACAAAAGTGTAGACTATGAAAGCAAGAAGCGGCCTTAGTTCATTTCCATAAAGGAAATTGAGGCCCAAAGGAGATTTTATGTTTTCAATATAATGTAAGTCATTACTGACATGAAAAAAGCAAGAATTCACATCTCCTAACTAATCCAAAGATTGTTCTCACTATACCATACTATATATATCATATCATTGTCTCTATTTTTCTCATTCTCTCCAGCTCTCTATCTCATATCTTCTTTAAAATTTTAATATTCCTGGTAGGGAGATTATGTTCCATCTTTATATCTGGGTAAAAAATAATCAAAAAATTAGCAAGCGAATTTTCTAAAAAGGGGACAGGGTGCCTTTAGAAGTATAAGGTAAGAAGAAATTGATTATATGTAAATTAATTTTATCATTTTTGTCTTGTGTTTCCTTTGAGCATGGTCCTTGCCCTCAGAGAATTCACATTCTTATTGGGACAATGAATTACAAATTTAAGAGTTGTCTCTTAGGTTTTTAGATAACATTCAATTTCCTTTGTGACTTTGAGCAAGTGGTTTCCTATCCTCTACACACACCAGTTCTGAATATAATTCTTCATATTCACTTTATAGATTTCCTAATGTTCTTCAAAACATGGCTCAAATGCCAATTTTTACATAAGGGCTTTATTCATGATTCCAATTATTATAATGATTTTCTTCCTTATATTACTGAATAAAATTAAGTGAACACTCAGTTTAGGCTTTCAGGGTTGAAATACTTCCCATTTCCTATCCTGCACCAGATCATGTAGTTTTTCTAGGTTGACTACTGGAGGATTCTGTCTTTACTGGAGGAGGCATGGTGCAGAGAGTTCCTTTCTTACACTTATCTCACTAAAGGAACTGTACTTGGATAAGATGCTAATTATATTTAGAATTTTATCTCAAGGCTAGGGCTATGAAAGACATGTTTAAAAGAAATGGTTGAAGTACAAAATATGGCATTCTTTCAACAGTTAACAAAAGGAAGTTTACTTATCTATAGTATAGAAATAATTTTCAATGAAAATATTCTAGGACATAGCTTAGATAGACAGGGACTTCCTTACCTCTATATGGTAGCTGGTCAGCAGAGCAGAGTAAGGTGAGCTGTATTCCTGAGAAATACAAAAAAGTCTAAAGGACTCCTCCTCAAATGGGTGGGCAATTTGCCATTAGGTGACCAGGCAGCTACAAATACATGGCCAACATGGAACAGGAAGTGAGGTAAAACTCGATCCAGCTTGAGAATTGAAGCCATAAAACCCTTCATCTTTACAAAACACATTTATTACCTTTGAGTAGGAAAAAAAAGTTAACCAATATTTCATGGAGAAAGAAGCCTAGTAGATATTGGTTCTATCATAAAGCAACATAAATACCAAATAAGAGAACAACAAAAGCTGTACATATTATCTTTGTATTCTATAGGTAGAAAAGTAGAAAATCAGAGGAGCAAGATAGTCCTTAACATCCACTATACTCACCTTTTCTAGCTCAGAAGCAAATTAAAAGACTTTGGCTTATTTTCCATTGTAAATCCATCAGCAGTGAGTTCAATATGGAAGAAAACAAGCCCAGTACCTCACATATGACCAACTAGAAGCAGGCAAATAAATCTATCCATATTGTATATAAATCAAATATAGATATTTCATAATTTTTTTAAATATCTTGATGGAATTGGGAAGGAATGTTAGAGATCTTAGAGTGTCTGATCTAAACCATTTACAAACAGGAATCACCTCTACAAATTCTTTGGTGAAGAATAGTTAAGACATAGCTTCTCAAAATAACGTAGTTCATTTATTTTTGGTCATCTCTGATGATTTTTTTGGGGGGGGTTGTTTGTGCTTTTTGTTTTTTCCTCTGATTATTAGAAAATGTTTTATATTTCCCTTCATTAATCTCATGAATAAATGCATTGCAATTAGACTTAATCGTTCAAAAACACCATCTACAAAAATAACAGCAAAATTTAAAAGAAACTACATCCAGAATCAACTATTTATTTTTTGGAATTTAAGAAACATCCTACTTTCTCAACCCATGAATTTCTAGTTTATGAATTCAATTACATCTACACATACAAATATGTATTATGTATGAACATATATATATATATATATGTGTGTGTGTGTGTGTGTGTGTGTGCGCGTATGCAAAATTCTTGGGGAGAAAGACCCTTAGAGTTTCTGGCAAAAGCATAAACCATTGCTATTTAAATTTATTCTAGCTAATCAAGAACCAAACAATGAGCAAGGGGAGATAAGCTTGAGATCTGTTGTTGGCCAATCAATGAGAATGAGAACCAAAGTAATTTAGTTTAAGATATGGATCTTAAGAAAGAAATCCGATTAGTAAACCCCAAGATATTTTCCAAGGTTTCTGAGATCAAAATTTATATTACTTTGAGAAGAAGACCCATAAGTAAGGGTATTGAATACTATATGAATAGAGGGAAGGAAAGGAAAAGAAGAAAGAAAAGAAAAGAAAAGAGTTTTGTTGCTCAATTGGGTAGTATCTATTGGGTTTCTGGTGGGACAGTTCCCACTACTATTCATAGATTGTTGTTTGTACTTCATTCTTAAAGAAAACCATGATATCAGGGATGGTTACCTCAGTTCCTAGAACATAGTAGATACTTAATGGATACTTATTGACTGGCTTCCTCTCATGAATGGAATTTGGTAAACAGCCTCTCCCCTCGGGCATAAGCATCTAAGGAAGAAATTGCCAAGAGATGTTAGAAAATGAGTGGAACTGCTTAGCAGATTAATAATAATTTTACTCAAGGTAGATAGATAACTCACCTCAACTATATTATTGAGCTGAATGGCATACTTCAGGCCTGAGGTTAGGACTGAGGAAAAAGTAGTCAGAGAAGAAATTGCAGGATCCAAAGTAAGTTACAGTTTTTGAACCGGAAATTTCAGTCATCTGCAAAGTTTTTGGAAAAGGGACCTCAAGAAAGCAAATTTAAGAGAATCAATAGGATTTTTTTTTCCTGCTACTGATGTCATTTGGGGAAAGGTGGCAGAATCACAGAATTTTAGAAGTGGAAGAAGCTCAGAGATCATATGACATGATCAACATCATTTCATAAATGAGAAAATTGAAGATAAGAGAGGTGAAGAGAGGATATGTATCTTATTGAAAAAGAATTAAAATTAAAGTTTTAAATCCTGCAATCCTAGATACAGAACTAGAAGAAACCTCAAATGTCATCTAGCTGAAAACTGTCTGAGTTGCATTTCTGAATCTTACTGTTTTTTTGTTTTGTTTTTTTAATAAAGGTGGGCAAACCACTTTCCTTCTTGGATCGTCAGTTTCTTCATCTGTAAAATAAAGGGGTTGGGGGCAAGGTGATCTCTAGGACCCTTTTCATCTCTTGTATTCTATGATTCTTTTAAGAGATTTTCTTGAGTTCAAGTAGAGAGTTAATAACTGAGAGAAGTAACAGGGCACTATTCCAAGGGAATGTTTTGTTTCACCATCTCATACTTCCCCCATCACTGACCCTATTAAAAAACTCTACATTTAAGACAAGAAATGGAAATTGTAAATTAGAGCTCCCATACATATTCACAAAGAGAAACAGAGAGAGAGAGAGAGAGAAAGAGAGAGAGAGAGGGGGGGGGTAGGGGAAAGACATAGGGAAAGAAAAATAGAGAGAGAATGAGAATGAGAGGTAGGGGAAAGAAATGGGGAAAAAGAAATAGAGAGAAAGAGACAGAACCACTTAGCACAATGTGCTAGGCACATAATAGATGCTATATAAATGTGTGCTCTTTTCAATCTATTGGTTTCATAACCAAAATTTATAGATATGTGTATACATATATGTGTACATACATTAACATATATATATATATATACATATGCTGTGATATATGAAATATATCCTTAAATACGTTCATATAATACATCATATATCACATAATATATATACATATGCTGTGATATATGAGATATATCCTCAAATACGTTCATATAATACACCATATATCACATAATGCAATTGTTAAGGACCATGCCTAAGGGAAGGGGTAGATCAATTCTCTAAGAGCCTCCACAGCTGTGGATTATAACATCTCAAGGAGTTACAAAGCAGCTTTTACTGACATAGGTGTTGCTAGTGGACTGGGAATGAATTAAATTAAAGGCAGAGGGAAGAGGAAAGAGGTCAGACAACACAATAGCCTCTCAGTCAGAGAGGTGAGAGAACAACAACTGCCTCTCAGTCTCCTTGTATCATCAATATCCTCTAACAGGAAGAGATCCATTCCCAAATGACAAAATATAATTATTTTCGAATTTTACATTTCTTAAAAACAAGCAAAAATTCAGAATACAAATATGAAATAAATAATGCTTATTTCATTTAAAACATTTATACTATAAAAATAGCTTTTATGTTCTAGAAAGCTATGTGATTGAATCTATTTCATTGTTTTTTTAAAAAAAATATTTTATGTACTCAGGGAGATAGGAGAGATTATATTTTTTTTCTTATTTTAATTAACTTAAAAAACCTCTTTTCACATAAGTAGTTGTTCATAATTCTCTACATATTGATCCTACTCTCATAGGACTAACTCTATTAAAGTTACTGATTATACAAGTTATTAACAACATAATAAGTAATAAAAGAAAAACATAGATAGCTATTTTAATTGTGTGAAAGAACATAGTCAGAATCACCTTTAACCAGGACTAAAATTTCTAGTGACATGACTCCTGGAAACCATTCCAAATAAATGATTTTCTCAACATTTGACTTAATTGGCTTTGAAAGATTAAAGTTTTAAAAGTACCAATAAAAAATTTGACTTAGTATAATTTTTTCCTGTGTCTTTCCAAATTTTTTCATGCAACTACAGGAAAACAATCTCTTCATCTTATTTAAAGTCATCAGTCTCAACAATACACCATACTTTAAAATAATAACTAATAATAGTAAGTATTTATGTAGCATTTACTATGTTCTAGGAATTATGCTAAAGACTTTACATGTGCAATCTCATTTGATCCTCACAAATATCTGAAGATATAAGTGCTATTATTAACCTCATTTTATAGCTCAGTATCTGAGACAAAGAATGATCAAATGATTTGCACAGGGTTACATTGCCCATGGAAGATCTGAGGTCATATATCAATTCAGATGCTCTGACTTTAGGCCTAGTGTTATATTCAGTGTGCCACCAAGATGCTCCTAGATCATGTTAAAAACAAACATTTGCACAACATTCTCATTTAGCTGTTGAAGATAAATTAAAAGTAAATACAGTCCTTGTAAGAGAGCCCAGTGAAATAGGAATTATATTAGTAATCAATTTTTTTTGATAAATTTGCTCAAGGAGGTGAATTATATATTCACACTAATAGGTGTGTATAAGTATACTCATATACAAATGTATTTCTAATTTTAGCTCAACAGAAAGTTTTCCATATAAATTTGTGATTTTTTTCCCCTTTTTGTTTAATTCTGCTAAGTGAGTGGTATCAGAACTTAATTTCTTGTTCAGTTTGGCTGAACTATATAATATAGGAAGAGGAGTGGTTTACTTTATAGCTAGAGCATAGATTGTTGAAGGTTTTAAATTCCAGATGAGAGTATATTTGATCTTGAAGCTGAGTAGTCAGAGAAGACAGGTTCAGAAAATCACTTTGGCAGAATTGTGGGAAATCGATTGAAATGGGAAGAAAAAAATCAGTTGAGAAGATCTGGTCTTGACTGGTAATTGTGAGAGAGGAGAAAAGGGAGTAGATAAAAGAGACTTGGAGATAGAACAAGAATTGGCATGTGTTTGCACATGAGAGCTGAGTGAAAGTGAGGAGTGAGGGAAGACTTGGAGATTACAAACTCCGGTAACTGGAAAGATAGTGCACATTAGAATTTACCTGTGCCAATTTATCTTGTATAATTCTCTCTGGTTCATGTAAATGAAGAATGTGTGTGTGTGTGTGTGTGTGTGTGTGTGTGTGTGTGTAGGTGTGTGTGTTGGAGGAATTACAGGGAGAAATCTTATTTACTAGTCCAAGGGATACATCACACGTGTGCAGTAATCTGGAAAAGAAGGCACAGGTATGCTAAAGAAGGGGTATAATTTTCCCACTGGTATTTGAATACCTGCTTCTATATAGCATTAAAGATGTTTAAGGCCAGATTACATTATAATGGGATGGAAGTCAACAACTGGAATATAAGGAGAAATGTTGGAAATAGTTAGGATGGAGAAGAAGGTGAGTGATGACTGGTATATGATAGGAGGAAAATAAGTGTGATGTTGGAGACAAAGCTCATGATTGATTATTCCTCTGATAGTGAGTATTTTCCCACCTTTCAACTGGTTGATCTAAAAGAAATCCTTGGTGGTTATGCCATGAATAACCAAAAATCTATTAACTACAATGATGTTTGGCCTGGTAGTTTATTTAGACTGGTGATCTCAGAGGGAATGGAAGTCCCTTGTTTGTGCAGACATAAAGATCCACACCTAGCGGCATGGAAGATAAAGGTTAACTGTTAAACAAACAAACAGCTTTTGAAACTTAGTAAATATTCACTTTTATTTGTTATTCTAGATCCTGTGGTGAATAAAAACAAATCTTGTTTTTTTTTTTTTCCCCCAGAGAACAAGATAAATGAATCAATTGACAAAAAATTTATTAAGTAATGACTATTTATCAGATGCTGTGCTAAGGAAGGAAGGAAGGAAGGAAATTTTACAAAGATGTCTCTGCTTGCAAGGAGTTGACAATCTAATGGAGGAGACAATATGCAAACAAAAGCATAATAACAAGCTTTATATAGGCTAAGTGAAAGATAAGTTTAGAAGAAAGATGTTTAGCACTAGTGTGTGAGGAGAAAGGGAAACTGAAAAATCTTTTATAGAAGGTCAAATTTGAACTGAGTCTTAGAGACTCAAAGGAAACTAGAAAGTAAAAGCAAGAAAGAAGAGCATTTTGGATGTGGGGGTGGGGGTAATAATTGAAGAAACATGGAGTCAGAAGAGAGAATGTGATGTGAAAGGAAAAGTGAGGAAGCCAAGTCAGGTAGAAGAATTAAAAATTCAAGTCTCTTTCCAATGGAAAAGCTGGGCAAAGAAAAATACAGGTCAGGAGAAGGAATGGTAATAATAAAGTAAATGATAATAGGGAAAATAGAAAATAGAAACGAGTAATGAGTGCATGACAAGTTTAGTTATTAGCACAACATTATTATGAAAAATTTTCTACCCCCAAGCATGTGTGTGTGTGTGTGTGTGTGTGTGTGTGTGTAAACCTAGATTCTAAGTCAGTGGCCTGGATTCCAATCCCAACTTTCATATCTTTTAAAAACTCTAAGGGCAGCAAGGTTGCACAGTGGATAGAGCACCAGCCGGGAAGTCAGGAGGACCTGAGTTCAAATCTGACCTCAGACACTTAACACTTCACATTTCCTAGCTGTGTGATGCTGGGCAAGTAACTTAATCCCAATTGCCTCAGCAAAAAATTAATAAATAAAAACTCTAGCTTTAGTTTATTCTTTTATAAAAACGAGGTGTTCGTTTCACAATCCCGAAGGTCCCTCCCCAGCAACAAATGTATGATCCATTTATTTAAGTTCAAAACTGGGCTATAACATTGGACAAATATTTCTCAGAGCATCAATAAAATGAAAGGATAGGATAAATGGCCTTCAAGGCTCCTTCCCACTTTAATTGCTATGGTTTATAATGTTCGTTCAATACTAGGTCTGACAAATTGCACTACATATTATCAGAAAGCAGGAATAAAAGATGTCAAAGAAAATAAAAGGTAAAAAGGAGCTGTAGACCTAAATAATGTTTCTTTTTTTCACTCTGCCACCTCTTCAAATAGGGTAATATTCCCTTGAAACTAATAACCTACAATTTAAATCCAATAAAGTCCATTAATATTTCCCAAAGAACTGTTTACTGAAGACTACTTCAGTAAACATTTATTCTTGCCCACAAATAATAGGCACTTGCCATTCCATTGTAATATAGTGAGAAAATTCCAGGACTGAAAAGTAGGGGGAATCTAGGTTATAATCTTGGTTCTAATAATAACTATGATCTTATACAAGCAGCTTAACTTTCATGAACTTTAGTTTCCTTATATAAAAATAGGAATTATATTTATACAGACAACATATAACTACTTACAATTAAAGTTTATAAAGTTGGAAAATGCTATGCAAAAGTGAACTATAATCATGATCTAAAAATGATTATAATTTCCAAAGTCATACGATGATTTTGAAAACACTAAAAAGAAGGAGAAAAAAATCTGAGCCAATCCACTGGTTCCAAGAAGACGTAAATCTTGCAGGAATCAAGTAGACAAAATAAAAAAAGAAATGGTTACTCAGAAATCCTAATGAGTGTTTCTTGTTCTATCTCAAACTCCCAGAAAACAATTATGAAAGTTCTGATTTATTGTTTCATATTTTAATATTTTGTAAATTTATGGTGTTTTTATTTGTTTGCTTAAAGCATTGCTTTGTAGTGATAGAAATGAACATTTTTTCCATGCCCAAATGATATTTCATGGGCCAAACCTAACCTTTCTTTAATAGATTGTCATTGGAGCTCTCCTCCTGCATGTGAGCTTCATAGTTAGTCAGAAAATGCATGAAAAAAAAAATTGACCACTTTCCATTACCTCAGTTTCTAAATTTCTTTAGGTACTCTTTGCCTCTCATCTAAATTGCTGAAACAGCTGTCTTTGTGGTCTTCTTGACTCTATTCTCATTGCTCTAGTGTCTACTCTTCATAATCAAAGAAATCCAAGGAAAATTAAGAAACTTATTATGAGAGAAATTTCCTATGAAAAAAGCATCTGTCTTTAGGGAAATAAATTTGGAGAGCATTCAGAGGAAAGCAACCAAGTTGATGAAGGATACTTATTAAGTTTGTATTATATAAAGACTTGATGAAAGGGAGAATACATAGATGAAAAATGAGAAGTTTTGGGGGAGGGCAATGGGAATGAGAAATATTTGAAAGGCTTTCAAATGGAAAAGGGATAACACTTGATATGCTTTTCTTGGAACACAGAATCAGATTATTGGGTGGAAAAATACAAAGAGAAATTTAAATTTAATTTCATGGGAATAAACATTTTTCTAAGAATAAAATTAATCTAAAAGCAGAATAAGAAGCTTTAATATGTTGTTTTTCCTTCCCTGTCCTCTCACCCTTTCCTGATAGGTGATCCTACAGGCTCTCTCAGTGTGTCCATGTGTTTATGTATATAGATAATAGATAACTGTGTGCTGGATAATAATTTATGTAGGAAATAGAACTATATTTGGATGGTTTGTGACTATAGAGAAAATTGGAACAACCTCTAAGGACAAGTAAGAACAAAGTAGAGTGGCCCATTATGTATATAATATTTAGGTATAATTTTTATAAACTTTGCATTATGAAAAAAATTAACAATGCCAAATTATCATTTATTTAAATTTCAAATTATATCCACTATAACTTATTTCTTGATAAAGGTGAAATCTTTTCAACTGCTTAAAACACAGAAGTATTTTGATCAATCATTTCAAAAAGGAATTTAGTCTTCAAAGTATCTTTGAACTAAAAGACAATAAGAGACTAGCATGTCTGCTCCTTTATGTTCTTCACACACGGGGATATCTTCAAGAGAGAGATTGACAGAGTCCAATAGAAATCATCAGAGACCAAATCATAGAGATAAAATTCTTATGCCACCCAAGTCCTTGTGGCAGATCCACACATATCCCTCCTGATATGTTCTTCTTCCCATTGCACTCTCCAGCTACATATTTCCCCTACAAAACAAAACAGTTGAGGTGCATTTGTCACATTTTTCCATATCCTCAATTTAGGAAAGTACAGTGGGGCTCTAGGAAAGCTCAAGCATTGTCTTTGTGAAAGTCTTCTTCTTCTTTTTTTTTTTTTTTTTTTTTTTTAGAGATTTTCACTAGTGAATCTCAACAAAGTTCATATCTATATTCATCCTTCATTCTGAGAATCACAACAATGCACTGAACATGTTTTTTAGATATTCACAAAATTAATAATCTTTTATAAAGGATCACTCCTACAATAGCTGATAGGCCTAGGAAATAAAAATCACCTTTGAATACAAAGCTATTCATATTAGACAAAGTGGATTAAAAAAAATACTTTATCTATTGCATGCTCCTTATAGACTCATTTCCCAACCAAAGTAACCATAGGAAAAATAGCAATTGAATAAAACAAATGCTATTTTTTTAAAGCAAGAAACAATAATAATTAAAAAATGTCTACCTCTCAGAAACAAATGCTAGTCTCAAATCAGCTTTAAAAACTTTCAGGGAACTTCCAACAGGGATTAGGGGACAAAATCGATTGCAGATTTACTAATTACTTTCAGTAATTCAGTAAGTAAACACTTTCCATATATCTTTGTATCACAGAAGTCAACTCTTGAAATTTCCATTAGAACCTTGGATAATATGTAGGAAGACAAGATGCACATCTGGAAAATTTCTCTCCTGGTCATTCTGTGGAAACAAAAAAAGAAAGAAAGAAAGAAAGAAAGAAAGAAAGAAAGAAAGAAAGAAAAGAAAAGAAAACTACTTTTCCCTAATGGATTTCTGCCAATATATAGAAAAATCCAGTTCAATTTCTCACACAAAATATAATTGGCAAGCAAGCTATATGAAAGAAAGGTAGTAAGTGAAAAAAAGAGAGGCAGTCAGACAAGGAAGAGATGGAGGAAGAAGGAAAGGAAGGAAAGAGGAAAGGATGGGAGGAAGGAAGGGAATGAATAAGGAAGGGAGGGAGGAAGGAAGAAAAGAAGGAAGAAACGAAAGAAGGGAGGGAGGAAGGAAGAAAGGGAGGAAGAAAAGAAGGAAGAAATGAAGGAAGGGAGGAAGGAAGGAAGAAAGGAAAGAAGGGAGAGAGGAAGGAATGAAGGAAGGAAGGAAGAGAGGGAGGAAGGGAGGAAGAGAGGGAGGGAAACCAATTTAGGTCGAATACATTTGGTGCTCATAAAAAAAAAAAAAAAAAAAAAAAAAAAAAAAAAGATTATGTTAGAATTCATTGGAAGTAATCTCTAATATCCAAGGCAAGATTTTCAAGTATAAAAATAGATCATTATAGGTCGCTGGGGTGAGAGATTAGGTAAGGATGTTCTCTTAAAATAACAATACACAGATTTGTTTTCAGGTAGGATATAGTGCAGCCCTGGGAATATTTGACTTCCAAAGAGAACAGTCTGGCTGTTTTTCTACATTTTCTGATTCATTATTTCTTCCACCCACAGTAGAACTCTGATAATTATCTTTTATTTATTTATTGCGTGGTAGTTGAGATTAAGTGACTCAGGGAAGGTCATACAGCTAGTAAGTGTTAAGTGTTTGAGGCTGGATTTGAGCTCTGGACCACCTGACTTCAGGATCTGAGCTCTATCCACTGTACCATCTAGGTTTCCCAGGATTATCTTTTAAACAAAGGATTATTGTCATGTCTTGGGTCTTTCCAAAAGAGACTGGTCATTTTATAGTGAAGATCAAGTATAGGAAAATTATTTCTTTCCCTTATTTTGTGAGCTCTTTGAAGATAGGCACTATCATTTGCCTGTTTTTGTATCCCCAGCACAAAATAGGAACTTAATAAATTTTAATTGACTATTTGCTTCATACAAAAGAAATTCTTAACTCTCAAGTCTAAGAAGCACACAAACTGTGAAGGATTTGGAATGATATAATAATCTACAATTTATAACAATCTTCAAGATTTAAAACATTTCATGGTACTGCTTCCCAGTTTTTTCACCTTCCATTACTAAGCTTTCTAGTCTCTTATTCTTCCTTGATTAATTCATTCTCCTGTCCCCTCTTTCCATAAGGCCTTATTTTCAAAAAAGAAGGGCAGAGTGACTTGGGTGAGGTGGGGAGAGGGTCAAGGTTGATCCCTTTATGAGTCAATCAGCTCTGAAGCAGGATGCATATCTATTAAATAAAGCTTGGATCATACCCTGTATTATATGCTGAGGTTACAAGTTAAAAAATGAAAGTCATTGTTTCTACTGTTTACAGGCAGGCAGTTGATACAATGGAGGATGCATTGGATCTGGAGTGAAGGAGATGTGTTTATTTAATCTTATTTGCTTCAGTTTCCTTATTTGTAAATTAGGACCTCTGGGAGTTATGGTGAGAATCAAAAGACATATTATAAAATGCTGGTGGATGGACAGGATTCTCAGAAGATGGTGGAAATAGGTCAGAAAATTCCAGATTTCTCCCACATAGCTCAAGGTGAACATAGACCAGTAAAAAACAAATAAGACTGGGGAAGAACAGGGATCTCACCCCATGTATTGAGAAAAGACCAGAAAAAAGATCATAAAAGAGAAGTTTAACTGGTGTGAAGTATAAACACCTCCAGGCTACCTCCATAGAAACAGCAAGCAGGGAGGCCTGTGACTAGCTGGTTTGGAAGTAGTCTCAGCTCTAATCACAGGAATATTCACTTCTAGACTGCTTGGGGACTCCCTGATCTCAGTTGTAGAAGACTGAGTGAACCTTAGCTGATTAGGAACACCAGGCAAGGTTTATTAATAGGGCTATGATAGAAGGCTACAAGTCCTAGAATATTATATTTTAATAATCAAAAGAACTAAGGTTGTGATTGAAAATGTTACAACCCGCAAAAATACATATAATATTGAACAATTTTGTTCAGTAAAAACCCATGTACATTCAACAAATTTTCAGATTTGGGGGATTTTTTTTCCTCAAACAAACCTCAACTCAATAGAAAATTTAACATATGAGAGCCTGTAACAATAAAGACTAATTTCAAAGGACTCAATAAGGACAAACTGTTTATGTTTTATACATAGAAATATAAAACATATGAATAAGATTGACATTAGCACAGTAATTGATTAATATAAAAGAAAGACAGGGGAAGAGTTGAGAATGATGTGACTTTAAAAAAGAAAGACCATTTAGGAAAAGATAAAAATAGTAATTGTATTATATAAATAAATTGCAAGAGCAATAACTGACACAGAGGGATTAGAAGGGGGAGGAATGTGAAGACTTGCATAATTTAAAATCAGCCAGAGTCAGGAATTCAGGTTAGGGGAAAATCATCACTCTTTATTCTCAGTGAAGAAAGATCAGAGGTGGAAGGGAATCGGCGATAGCAATGTGTGTAGCTGAGTCAAAAAGCTAGCTAGACCAACAGCCACATTCCAGCTAAGAGCTTGGAATCCAGGCTCAATCTCTCCCAGCCTCTCTTCCTGTCTCCCTGCCTCCACCCACCAAAATCGTCATTTCCTATACAACACATCAGGACTTGCACAGAGAGTGGGCAGGGGCCATTCTTTATCCAAGCATGTATATTAATAGAGTATAGTCCAATTACTATTAAGCCTCATGTGCTTGGGAACCTCAGTGCATCAACTCAAGCCTCAGCCCATTACAGAGGAAGGCTGAAAATCTAGTTCAGAAAATTTACTAGCAAGGAGATGTACATCTATAGATATATGTATATATGCATTTGTGTGTATATATGTAGAAAAATAGATATATAGATATAGATATAGATATCCATGTACATATACATATATACACATATAAATGTTTATGCAGGTGTATATGTATATATGTAAGCATACATATATTTATATTTATACATACCTATAAATATGACATGACTCTAAAAAACAAAACCATTTAGGAAAAGGTAAAAATAATACTTATATTATCTGTACAAGAGCAAGAATTGACACAGAGGAATTAGATGGGGGAAGAGGGCTGGTATTTCTGAAAACTTATGCACATCAGGAATAGGTTAAAGATGAAACAATACCATACACATACAAACATACATGCATACGTACATAAATAAATATATCCAGACTTTATTGTAGCTTGGGGTAAAATCAAGGGGGAAAGGAGAAGGAAAGGGTAAAAAAAAAAAATAAAGTAAAATGTGCATAGCAGACAACAAAAGAAAACCTATGAGGAAGCAAAGAAAAGATAGATTGTCATGAATATGTCTTTTGTTATTATATCTTCTTTCTTGAGATGGAAATTTATTGTTACACATTTTGAATCTTCCCTGATGGGCAGATGACAATATTTTGTTTAGCTTTTTTTTTTCCTCTTGTTCTTTTTTCTAATTTTTTTCATTATTTTATACTTGTTTTAAATAACTCAATCAATAATTATTTATCATTTTATTTATAATTCATTATTCATTATATATTATTTATTATTATTTTAAATAATGAGTTTTAGATTAATTAAATTAATTGAAGTGCTTAGCACAGTATATAGTACATAGTATGCACTTAACAAATGCTTATTTCCTTTCTTCCTCTGTTTCTTCATTCTTTAGTTCCTTCCTCTTTTTTGCATATTACATTTTCTTGCAAGAAACACCATGTATATATTTAAATGCATCCAAAATATATGCAAAATAAAGGTAATATTATAGATGAAATGCCAGCAAATGGGGGAAATCAGAGAAAGTCTAATGTAGGATATGATATATCAGTTGAATTTTGAAGAAGGCTAGGAATTATCTGAAGTGGAAATGAAGAAGAAATATATTCCAAAAATTTCAGAAAAATACTTGAATCTTAGTTTCCTCATCTATAAAAGGAGAGAATTAGATTACATGACTTCTAAGCCCCTTTCAGGTCTAGATGTATGAGCTTATTGAAAGAATAAAATTGGATTTTACTTCTGACACTAAATAGCACATGATTATGGTCAAATCTTTTAAATTTGTGAAGTCCCTTTTCTTATTCATATAATGGAGATAATAAGGTACATTATGACCTCTTACAAGATTATTGTAAGGATCAAATAACATCATATAAGTATAGAGCTTTGCAAACTTGAAAATAACATATAGTTGGCAGTTACTGGCTGTTGCTGATATTTAAGTAGAGTGTCCTGAATGTATTTAGAAACATGGAGCTAGAGTCTATATGAAGAATTAAATTAGGCAATAGAGATTTAGGCTTAATCTGTATAGAAATAATTATTACAGATATGGAAGTGGGTGAAACACACTGGAATATGAAATGAAAATGAGGAAAAGGGCCAAAGCTAGGAGTTTGAAGGAGAAGATGTTTTATCTATATCAAGAAATCCAAAGAAAGAAGAGTACCTTCAAAGGAAAAAACATGCACAATCAAATTTCGTCAGGCCCAATAGGATCAGTATAAATTTGTCCTGAAGTTCATTCTTTTAATTTAGTTGCAAAAAACTCATGGCTAAGAGCATCAATGCATTTGCTTTTAGGCAGGCACTTGCCAAGAACTTTTTCACCTGCTGCTTGGTACTCAGACATTTTGGATGCAGATATGATGAGCCTAGTTTATAGGATCCATTATGGTTCATTCTTAATCTGATCTCACAATGGTTTCCATTAACCTAAAGTCCCCACAAGAAAGGACTTACTCTAACAAATTGCTTTTTGCTATTTCAATTGTGCTTCTGGCTCCCACATTAGAATGAATGGATCCATAATAGTTATGGATGCTGGAAGAGAAAAGCAGAAATGTGCTGAGATAGTCACGACATTAGATTCCATTTGTTTAAGCCAGTTGAGTCACTTAAAACATTGGTAATCGAGTTTTGAAAAACCGAGAGACTATCTGATTGACCCTGAAATACAGTCACCATGACCAGAGCTTGTGAAGCAGGCTCACTTGTATTTAAATTTCATTTTTATTGTAGTTTAAATCAATGTATTTGATTTTTTTTTCTCAGAACTTCCCAGGGACTTTAGAAATAGAGTTATTTTGTTGGCATTATCCAGAAACTCTACTTTTTAATACATGGATTACAATCAAACTCCTTTCTGATTCCTGGGTGTAACATTTCAACTTTGGTATGAAACTTAATTTAAAACAAAAGCTATTATTGTAATGAGAGCCATATAGGAGAGTGCTAGGATAACTTCACTGTAAAAAAAAAAAAATCTATTACTATGGTTATGATCCAGCTTGGCTCAATATCCGGGACTTATATTGCCTTACCTACTTAAATTGTAAAGTCTGAAGAAATATTTTTTTTGTTGCTCTTATAACTTATGCTTCATCTTCCAAAAACATGTTTGTAGTTTTCAAAACTCATTGATGTCTGCCTCCTTTGTAGATAGGATTGCATCTCCTTTACTCACATGTCATGGCATTACCTCCCTAATATCATGGTTTACTTCAAAAATGAAGGATTAACAATAACAATAACAGTAACAGCAACAAAGGCACAACATACACAAGTTATTTTTCCAGGTTACTCAGAATGACATGACATTTTGGAGTTTTTGTGTGATGGTGGCTGTTATTAATTTTTTATTTTATTTTATTTTATTTTGTGTGTGTGTGTGTGTGTGTGTATTTTGTTTTTCCTCTCTCTGTCTATAGCATCCTGGAACAAAATGAGAAGTTCTCTACTTCCTTAAAGAAATTACTTTTCCCTTAGACCTTCCTTGACCTTTCATCCACATAGGCCTAGGGGAAAATTTTTTCTATCTTAATTTTTTATAACACTGCCTCATAATCTCCTTTCTACTTATAACACTTCCTCTGTAGCTTAGCTATTTTGTCCATCCTGTCTCAATATTGTATCAAAAGCTCTTCAGAAGCAAGATGTATATCAAATCTAACTTTGTATTCCTAATACACAGGGGATTACTTTATATATACAAAATGCTTAATAAATGTTTAATGTACTGAGTTGAATTGAAAACACAATTATTAGCATTTAGGATTTTAAATTTTTCACCAGACTTCTGATTTCATCTTTATAGAGAACTCACATTATGGAAATGTCTTAACCAATGTGTATCAGTAACTACTCATCAATTCCTCTCCAAGACAGGAATATTAAGATATTAAGTTACTTGCCCAAAGTTACAGCCCAAGATATATCAAGGACAAAACTGGAACATAACTTTTCCTGATTATAAGACCAACTCGCTAGTCACTATCCAAAACTACCACCCTCTATTATCTTGACCTTAAATTTTTATTTTCCTGTTTTAAGTAATAGCTTTTTACTTTCAAAATATATGCAAAGATAATTTTCAGCATTCACACTTGCAAAATCTTATGTTCCAAGTTTTGTTCTCTCTCCTCTTCCCTTACCCTTTGCCAGGCAGCAAGTATTATAATATATATTAAATATGTTCTATTCTTCTATACCTATTTCCACAACAATCATGCTGAACAAGAAAAATCAGACCAAAAAGGAAAAAAAAATGAGACAAAAAAAGCAAACAAATAACAACAAAAAACGTGAAAATACATATTGCAATCCATAGTCAGTCTCGATAGTCCTCTTTCTGGCTATAGATGGCTCTCTCCATCACAAGTCTATTGGAACTGGCCTGAATCACCTTGTTGAAAAGGGCCATGTTCATCTGAATTGATCATTGTATAATCTTGTTTTTGCTATGTAAAATAGTTTCTTTGTTTTACTCATTCCACTTAGCATCAATTCATGTAAGTCGCTCCAGGATTTTCTAAAATCATCCTGCTGATCGTTTCTTATAGAACAATAATATTTTGTAACATTTATATAGCATAACTTATTCAGCTGTTCTCAAACTGATGGGCAACCATTCAGTTTCTAGTTCCTTACCACTATAAAAAGGGCTGCTACAAACATATTTTCACATGTGGGTCATTTTCAAATTTTTATGATCTCTTTGGGATAAAGGTCCATTAGAGATACTACTGGATCAAAGGGTATGCACAGTTTGATAGCCCTTTGAGCCTAGTTCCAAATTGTTCTCCAGAATGGTCGGATAAATTCACAACTCCACCAACAATGCATTAGTACCTCAGTTTTCTTGCACCCCCCCAACATTTATCTTTATCGTTTTTCTGTCATCTTAGCCATTCTGAGAGGTGTGTAGAGGCACCTGAGAATTGTCTTAATTTGTATTTCCTTGGTCAATAGTTATTTAGAGCATTTTTTCATATGACTAGAAATTTCTTCATCTGAAAATTGTCTATTCATATTCTTTTACCACATCAACTGGAGAATAACTTGTATCCTGATAAATTTTATTGACCTTAAATTATTAATGAAATCTGAAAAAATATTTCTAATTTTACAACACTATGTGCCTCTCATGTAATTTAGCCCTCAGATTTATATTACATTTATCCAGCACCAGTATTCTTTTCTTAATTCTAAGCTCAGAGAGCATAGGAAGTAGGCTGTAATCATTTTATGTCCCCTAAAATGACTACCACAGGATTTTTTATATAATCACCTATTTAAAAAATATTTCTTGGCTTAAAATATGCCAATTTGTCAAAATACTAAGGAACCCATCATCAAGGAATGTAATTAAACTTTTCTAAACACATTGATATTCTCTTTCTATATTACATACTAGCTTGGAGCAAACTGCACCATGCATTAAGACTGTTGTTTTAAGTGACTCAGCTGACTCAAATAAAGATAAGAACATTTACAGCTGGTGACATATTAAAGAAAGGAAAGGATTTCCCATGTTGTTTCAAAGTGATAGAATTGAATTTCTTTGAATTTACTCTAAAGCTATCTCATTTTAAGGATTATATAATTGAATGCTTGCAGATATTATGACTTTTTCACCTTCTTCCTAAAATTTTCATCAGACCCATACAAATTATATTATGTAAGTAGATCAAATGTCCCCATTTACAAATATTTCTTCCTAAAATTTTCATCAGACCCATACAAATTATATTATGTATATATATATATATATGTCTTGATTCTATAAGAAATCTGGGGAAAATAAGTAGGAATTATAAAGAGGGAGATTTCAATTCATAGAAGAACATGTGTAAAAACTTAAAAGCTCTTTGAAAGTAGAATACATGAATTTAGAAGTAGTGAATTCCTCATCCACTGATGTGTTCAAGTGGAAGTAAGATGTCTGCAACTATTCCAAGAATCTCCCCTGTAGCTGCAAAGAGACCAGTAACAGTTATAACAGCTACAAATTACTTTCAGATAGAATGTATGGAGAGAGTCTGATAAGAAAGAAGTCCAAATTTGCATCAGTTTGAAAGTTGTTCAGACTTTTGGCGAAGGAAAGTTTGAACTGGGACATACAAGCAGAAGGCAAGTAAAAAAACTGGCATAAAGCATTTACTATTTTAAGTACTTATTACCTAATGGAAATATCACAGTGTATTCAATAAGGAGTTGAAAATAAATAATGCTTCTTGTGTTTTTATGTTTGTATTAATCAAAAGTTACCTAGTCATTGTGTTAATTATATCATTTTAGGGTTATAAGGTACATATCACTTGGAATTTATTCTTTATTTTCAGAGATGAATTTTGATCTGATATTCTTCTCCTTTACCTACAATATAAAACATAAATTCTTTACCTTAACATTCAAGATCTTCCACAATTAAATAAAAACAATATAAAATGAACAAAAAAACCCCACACATTATTTTTGTACAATCATTTCCCTAAATTACAATATAAATCAACCAAATTGGCATAATATGGAATAAGGCTAATTCTTATTTGCTCATCTCTATTTATATTCTAAAGAAAACTCCAAGATAGGACCTCAAATATTTGCTTTATCTAGACTGCATTTACTTCAATCTGATATCTTCATTCTCTTCTCAATATACTTTGGATATTTTTATCTCCTTGCCTTTATTCATGTAATTCTCCTTTCTTGGAATGTATATTTTTCATCTCTATGTTGTAAATAGATTCCTCTAGGTCCCCTAGGTCCAGCTCAAGTAGCCACTTCCTCTGTGAAACTTTCCTTCATTGCACTAGCCCAGTGATGTCAATCTCAAACATAAACAAGGTGAGGAAAGGAAGCACTAAATTGTAAAGAGACATTCTTGTGGGCCACATATTGACTTGGAAAACCATATATTAACATAATCATGTCCAATTGTGTTTTAATTTATTTTGGTAAATGTTTCCAAATTCCATTTTAATCTGGTTCAGGCTGTACTTCAGAGTGCTGTGGGGTGTGATCTACCAGGTAGTGATTTCTGTATTTTGTGGAGTAACATAACACATCTTTTATATACTAGTCATTTAATGATTATTATAGATTAAATTATATTGTTATTGAACTTTTTCACTTATGAATGAGAAAAAAGTAGTCTAATCAAAAGATTTCTGGAAATAATCCATAAGACACAAACCCAGAAATAGTTAATAAAACACACACACACATTACTATACTTATGTATGTATGTGTAAATATATATATATATATATATATGAACAAATATGTTAATATATTTTTAAAAAATTGTTTACTTAGCCCATATTTTGTGCAACACAAATGTTTATTCTTTTGCTTTTCTACCCTGTAATTGACTTGGATTTTGATTCCTTCTGCGGCATAGAATAGTTACTGGACCTTAGGGAAAAAAAACTACAATCTCTTTGAGTCCCAGGTTTTTTTTTTCATTTATTAAGAAAGATAACAGTTCTACTGAGATAATGTATATATATATATCTATATCTATATCTATATATATATATATAATATTATTAAAACATTGGATTTTATTATCTCCTCAACCAAAGTATTCAACTTTAAAGGACAAGAATTATAGTTATACTTCTTAGTATCTAGTACCACAGTTTGTTAGTAGATTAGAATTAAAAATTTTTCTAGCCATTTATATAAAGATGTTAATAAGGGAATAAATGCCACTTAACTGAGGTCAAATACTATGGAAATATTGAAAGAATTGAAAGATACACATGCAAATACACATATTGCAAGGATCAAATGAAATAAAGCATATGAAAATACTTTGGAACTATAAATCATTTTGTAAATGTAAGCTCAAATGATTATGATCTCTTTGATTCAGCTATATCAAGCCCAAATATGTTAATAGACTCATGATCTCAGATATATGAGAACTTTATCAAATTGCATCCTACTTAGATCTTCATCTCCTTTGGTAAGCCTTTAAAGATTCCATAATACTAATATATTGCTCACGCTACATTAACCTCTTTCCAGTCTTCTATAGCTCTTAGCTCTTCTCTCTCCTTCTCTCTCTTTCTCTCTCTCTCTCTCTCTCTCTCTCTCTCTCTCTCTCTCTCTCACCATGTCTATACATATGTGTTTATATGTATATTTAAACCTATATACATATATGCGCATTCTCATATTAAAGTAACCACTTCTCTTTTGCTTGAAAATATATAGATTGTACATTAAGATGATTGAATCCTAGATTTGGTGTTGGAAGGACCAAAAGTCATCTTTCACAATCCCCACATAAAGGAGGAACCTGAGAGAGTAAGATAGGTTCAGTGGATTGACTGAGATCACATAGTTAGGAAGTGGTAAACCTGGGAATCAACCACAGGACTTCTAATTCTAAGAATAGTGCTCTTTCCATTAACAAGTGTTAATTCTCCTATTTTATTGTACTAACTTGAATTTTATTCTCTCTTGATCCTTTATCATGAATGAATAGCATGTCTAAGAAACATATATATTTAGGGCATTTTATCTTCTTAAGAAATGAGTTTCTTAATCTGGGGTCTATGAATTTTTATTTTGCAAAAATCTCTACCACAGAATTTTGAAAACTATATTTCACAATGTAATTAATCTACTTTGTAATCATATTTTTAAAATAAAAATAGTCAATAATTAATGCTAGTGCTGCAAAGCTAGAGACTTTGGGCCTTCTATCTATGAGGTTCACTTATGGTTCATTGCAATGGACTCTAATCTTTTTTTTCATAATTTGTGGGATTAGAAATGTCCTGAGAGTGTTATCTTTGCATCTTGGCTTTGTAATTACTACTACCATTAATATCACAAGTGACCTTCCCAAACAATCTTCAGTAACCAGTATAAAACAAAACAAAACACAACAAGATGCCACTTTGTGGAACACATTTAATGGGATCAGTACTATGTAGATATTAAGCTAATTCTAAGTCCATTCCTAGCACAGAGGGAAGTGGCATAGAGAATAATGTGTCCTAACTTGTCTGAGGGAAATGTCTGTACTTTAGTTCTTGCTTATATTGTTCAAGCAAATATCATATTGTAAAAGTTAATATTAAGAGTAATGCAACAGATTGGCTCTGGAAGAATGAGCCAGAGCAGTATTTGTTGGAGAGAGAGACAGACAGACAGACAGACATATATGTGCATATGTATATTTTCACCTATATGTAGAAGGAAAGAAAAGGGAACAGAACATAAAGGAAATGGAATGGAACAGAAAGGAAAAGCAAGCACCAAATATACATGAGAGGGTCTTTACTAAATTAGAAATAAATTCACTTATAGTTTAGTCTGAAACAATTTTAAGAAAATATTTGACTGGTAAGAGTCCTACATGGTCCCATCTTATAGGCTTTTCAGCAATGACCGGTATTTTGTCACATATCACAATGTATATGAACTTATAGTTGAAGAGTAAGATAGATCTTATGCTAAGTAGGTAGTTGAAATGGCAAATTATTTTCCCCTATAATTAGAGTAACCTTGGGAAGTTGTAAAGACATAAAATGCACACCACAAAGATATCCATAACATGAAAAAAGACCCAGTGTTAACTAGCAAAAAGACACCATCAGTCTTTCTGATGGACAGATAGAGATTAATCTACTGTTCACTGATTCATAGCAAATCATGTAATGCTTATCTCTCCAACACTAAGATCCCATTCCCCCAATGGCAGACTTTTCCTCTAAAATATAGATTAATCTGTGCCCTCATTATTTTCTGTACTTATACTCTTTGTCTTAGTTTAGTTGTAATAACTACTTTTTTTAAATTTTAATTTGTTTTGTGCCAGCAGCTTTAAATGACAATATTCTGGAATGGACTACACTATTTCTGATCTGTTTTTCTAGGAGTTTTATTTATGGTAGTGCTCAAATATCTCAATTCTTGATAGACATGAAAAGGAGCCCATAATGTTTCTATTGAAAATGATTTTTTTAAAAAGCCTACATGTACTGTCATTGATTAGAACATTAGAACATGGCTGTTGAGTTGGTTTTCAGTTATTCTGACTCTTTGTGATTTTATTCGAGGTTTTTCTGGCAAAGATACTGAAATGGTTGATATTTCCTTCTATAACTTATTTTATCAATGAGGAAACTGAGGCAAAAAAGGATTAAATGACTTGACCAGAATCACACAGTTACTAAGAATCTGAGGCCAGATATAAACTCTGAAGATGAGTTTTTCTGACTCCAAGCCCAATTGTCTATTCCTTGTGCCATCTAGCAGTACTATGGCTAGAGACTGGCAATTAATACCAGTGGTAATTCCTGAAAGTCTCACATTTTTATTCCATTTACTTTTCAATTTTTGAGAAAAAAGGCACAAGAATAGGTATCTAAAAACATGAATTTCAGCCTAGACTTTACTATTAATTAGTTCCAATGTTTAATCTCCTTCTTAACACAAAATGTATGTTTAATAAATGCTAAATAATTGACTCACAGATTGCTCTTTGTCAAATACCTTTACTTTTCTTTGTCTCTCTTCATAAAATGAGAGTTTGAAGCAGACGATCTGTAAGATTGTTTCATCCATTTTTCTTCTGTGGTTCTATGATATCATGATTAACAATCTGAGTTCATACTAAGATAATATGTACCATCATCTTAATTATCAATGATAAAACTGAGAAGTAAAGCCACTTTTATAAAAGACCAAGAAAATCATAGATTTAAATTCCAAATTGAAATGATTTCATTATACTTCTAATGTAGACAATATAAAAATGGCTTAAGAAAATACTATCCTAAATGTTACTATTTAGGTCATATTTCAAAGAGAGGAAACCTGACTTTTGCTTAGACTTCACTTTTCAAAGAACAAAACACACAGATATAAATCCATCTAATCAATATATAAAGACAATTAAACCATAAATCAGCCTCCTACATTCTTGCCTCCTTGGTCTCCAATTGAAAGTCATTTTATGCATTTTCTACTAGTTAAATTTTGGACTTTCAAATTTCACCTCAAATCTCACCAACTCTTTTTTTCCCAACTGCTATTAATAGGAGAAATTTTCCCTCCCTTAAAGTTTTGATTGAACTCTTATTTTCACTACTAATTTAGCAGCCTCCAAGGATTTCTCCCTTATTCTTTTGCCCCCACCTTTTCCTCTTACTCTCTTGCTAACTGAATTTAGAAGACTTTTATGATCCAGCATAACTTAAACATGTTCAATTCTTCTAAAAATATTTCTACATTTATCATGCTGCACAAGAAAAATCTGAATAAAAAGGGGAAAATGGAAAAGAAATAAACAAGCAAACAAGCAACTTTCAAAAAGGTGAAAATATTATGTAGTGTTCTACATTCAGTTTCCATAGCCTCTCTCTGGATGCAAATGGCTTTCTCTATTACAAGTCTATTAAAATCGACCTGAATCACCTTGCTGTTGATCATGACATAACTTGTTGCTGTGACCAATGTTCTCTTGGTTCTATTTAATTCATTTAACATCAGTTAATTTAAATGTTTCCTGGTCTTTTTTTTTTTTTTACTGAATTTTTAAAATTATTCTTTTTAAAATATCACTTTGTAAAATTACTCTCAACCAGAGGATACATATACAATTATAAAAGAAATGCAGCATGCAGCATCAGGTTTGTGAAAAGAACAAAATATAACTTTTGTATATGGTATATACTGGAAGGCCACAAGATCCCATGATTCCTGTAGAGAACCCCAAGGTAACATTATTCTGAATAATGAAAGTTATGACGAACCAAATTTGCTCAGAAGCTTAAAGCAAAAGGGGCATATCATGCATGCTCTGGGGTATATGCACACTGTACAGCAAAGCAGTTTGGCTTCCAATAAAGAAACCGATGGACAAATCTGACTGACCTGATACACAAACCTAATGTGATGATGTGACGATTACTGCTAAGACAGTCCTGGGGCACTAATATATGCATTGAATCTTCATCAATTATCAAAACCTGTGGTAGCCAAACTCAGAAGACCATATTCTTTTTTTTTTCTTTTAAATAGTAAATTTTATTGATATATTTTATTTTTACGTCATCTTTATTTTCCCCTCCCAGTCTTTCTGAAATCAGCCTGGTGATCATTTCTTATGGAACAATATTTTCTCTGTCTTCAAGTGGTTTTCATAATATGAGTATAATAGAATAGTAGAGCTGATAGTTACCTTAGAGAGCATCTCTAGTTCACCTGGGTGAGATATGGAACTAAACCTGATATCATGAAAACTTGAATTTAAATCTGATCTTAGATACTCACTATTCTCTATCTTCTTCAATTTGCCTATCTGTAAAATGGGTATGATAATACCTACTTTCTAGGGTTGTTGTGAAGATTAAATAAGATAATGTTTATAAAGTATATCTGAAAGCTTTAAGGTGCTATATAAATGCTAGCTATGATTATTAGTAGTAGAATCTTCATTATCATCATCATTATTATTAAAGAATAATGTTTCAGAGAGAATAAATGAATGAGTCAAAATTCATTTATTAAAGTTTTAATTTGTAATAAACAATGTTTTAAATGTTATATAGATAAATTAAAAAAAAGACTTCCTCTTTTTCAGTAGTTTACATTCTAATAGTAGTAGGAATGCACTGTGTTGGCAAGGAGCACTTTGGTTTAAAATGTTATAGATATAGTTTCTAAGGTACTGAGGGAGTAAAATGAGCTCTCTTCTAACCCCCTACACCCATTCTGGAGCAATAGCAGAATTGATTTGATCCTTGGGGGCATTCTAGAAAATAGAATGGGAAGGAATGAGCAAAAAGTAGAAAAAACATTGGGAAACAGTGGATGGGATTGCAGAAGATTTTAAGGAGGAACTTACTGGAATCTTTCTGAGAGACAAAGAGAGACCAGCTCTTTATGAAAAGCCCTCTGAAGAGTGAAGATATTACTTCTTCCAGAAAGCCACTTGGAAAACCTTGGAAAGACATCCAGAGAGTATAGAGTATCTTCTCAAATTCATGTAAAATTTGGGATAATTGAGTGTTGAAGAAAAAGTTCTTAAATATAGAAATGCATACTCCTAATAAACACATGAAAATAATTCCAAATCTTTGAAAAGAAGAAAATTTCAAATAAAAAAATAAATAATAAAATATCCACATCAAATTACAAAGCCAACAATAGATGTAGAGTCTATATTGTAGCTATTTCAAGGCAGGCAAATTAATACACTGTCAAACTAGCTATTTATTGGGCTAATTATTCTGTAAAGGATTCTGTATTTTGGAGTTGTGATATAGATGGAGCTAAAATGGCCACGACCTTCTATTATTGCTATACACATATCCAATAAAGTAAAATATATCCAAAATATATTCAACTATTTATACATGTAAATATGTGTATATATATATAGATATGGTTAGCTATATAAATTCATTTACATAAATGTATATATGTGCA
Organism: Sarcophilus harrisii; assembly: GCF_902635505.1. Classification (NCBI taxonomy): domain Eukaryota; kingdom Metazoa; phylum Chordata; class Mammalia; order Dasyuromorphia; family Dasyuridae; genus Sarcophilus; species Sarcophilus harrisii. Next base: position 370,814,222 of record NC_045426.1, on the reverse strand, counting down.
TATAATAAATAATAATGATTAATCAGCACTCATAACTAATAATGGAAATTACATAAATGTACATTGATTGAGGAATGGCTAAACAATGCGGTATAGGAATATGAGGGAATTATCATACCATAAAAAGTAGTGGCTATAAAGAAGGTATAGAAGTAGAAGAATTTTCATATGATCTGATGCAAAATGAAGTAAACACAAACCAAAAAGCATGATACATGACACAACACAGAAATGAAAAAAAAAAAACAGAAAACAAAAATAATATATCATCTACTATCTTTTCTATAAAGGTATTGGTTTCTTATAACTTGGTCTATTGATTACTACAGTCTTAATATCATACCAAATCATATTATTTATAGTTCTATGTATATTTTGTATCATGGCTAAGCCTAAGCTATACCTAAGCTATGTTTATTGAATTGATTTTAATTCATTTTCACAGAAAATGTTCTAATTGCTTCTCTAATTGTGAAAAGGTGAAAAGCATGGAAGGTCAGGACACATATCTCCTGGCAAAATTTTAATAAGAAGCAGAAACACATTAATAAGATGATTGTTTTTGAATTATGTGAAACAATTTAAATGCCCAGTCTTTTTGACTTCTGAATCCTTTTCTTTGAATCTTCTAGGATAGGTTGCTTTTTGTAGTTCAAGGCAGATAAAAGGAGTTTCTTAATAAACTTGATGAGTTCATAGAAAAGCAAATATTTGATACTTTATTTATATACTCTAATGAAGGGCATGGACATGCAGTTTGGTTCATCATGAAGGATAATATCCACTGACAGGAGATCAACTTGGTGACTCACATTGTTGTAGGATGAGAGTGGAAGGAAAAAACTCCTTCCACCTTGTTTTTTATGGGATTATTAAAGGGAACCCACAAACACTTTGTTGTTGTTGTTTTTCTTTTCCTGAAGATATTCTGAGAGAGGAGACCAGCTAACAATAAAGCAATGGTCTCTTTGGGAAAGATTGGAGAGGAGGGAAGGCTTTCTGCATCTCTAGAAACCAGTAATAGTTGTTGTGCCAAAGAAAAAGTTTTATGTGATCTAGCTTTCAGAACTCATGAGAAAAACTGCTAAGATCAATCTTTGAGAAGTTAGTGTTACAAGCTCTGGCCATGTTAGGATGTGGAAGAAACCTAAAAAAAATGATTTTTTTTATTATTATGGAGAGTTATCTTGATTTTGTGGATCCAAGAGGAAGAAATTTGCCTGGATACAAACTTCCAAAGTATTTATTTCTTTGTTGTTTTTCCAAGGGTGTCAACCTGAGTCTTAGGGACTTCATTCATTACTGTGTGAAGAATTGCTGACATGAGAATGCCAAGGGGATAGCCTCATAAGCAACTCTAAGCTGATTTCCTTCATAAAAGAAATATAAACCATAGAAGGGGTGTGAGACTAATATAGTATAAGAAAAGATTGCATCACAGCAAAGGAATTCATAAGAGGCAGAGGTATTATGTTGATTCTTTATGAATTATCCTGAGCATTTATGTTTTTCCTTCATTGTTTATGGATCTTGTGAGTTATCCTACCACTGTGTGCATTCTGCCATGTGCCTGTTCTTTCAGTGTTTTGTATGGGGCAAGATAAATATTGTCCTGTAAAATAAATTAATAAATAGGTAAACTATTAATTAATTAATTAATCGGGTTATTATGTACAAAATTGGGATCCCTCAGAGAGGTAGAGAATTTGATACAAGTTATGCTAGGAGTTTTTCTCAGATAAAACTGATAAAACTTTGAGTTGGGACATAGCAAACCAATTAAGAGATTTGAAATAATTCTAAACATTACACATGGCTCACATAAACTTGCAGTTTGAGGCACTGGACTCTGGGCTACACATTTGTAACTCTATCGTTACAATAAGCATGAAATACAGAACATTGAAGTACTCTGAGAATCTGTTAGGGAAGTCATTCCTTTTGCCATAAAGGCTAGGGAATGTATGGAGAATTAATATTAATTCATATTTTATATCCAAATTTCATTTTTAGTAGCAATATTATAGTCTATCTCAGGGAACTGAACATAGTGGATATTGGTTTACCTCTAGTCCTGTATAGCCATGCCATTTGAAATTACTATAGATAATCTCTCAGAATGATTATACTTGAAATATGGTTGTTTTGGCTTATTTGTAATGAATGTATGGGAAAAATCATAAAGATACATAATATGGAAAATAATATAAAGTGCATTTCTTCTGAAAAAAAGGTCAGTGTATCTAGAAATCAGGACATTGTTATTATGGTAATTTACTATTATTTCATATTTATGGACCATATTCCTTCTAAAGTGATTATTGATAGATGTGATTTTTAGTTTTCTCTTACCTTTCATTCAATTTCTCAGGGAAACAGCTAAATAGAGTTATCCTCTTCTTATAGAGTTGAAAAATGAGAAATGGATAGGTTAAATTATTTCCTCAAGGTTACACACTAGGCCAATGATATAGCTTGGAAAAAGAAATGCGAATCTTGACTATTTTGAACTGCAGTGAAAATACATTGAAACCTGAATTATTCAAATTTCAACTAGTCAGAGCTTTCAATTAACCAGAATTCAGAGACATTGTTGTTACTACTTCTATTACTGTTTTGAAATTAGCATACAGGAAATAAGTTGACTTTCACAATTTATTTTAGAAAAAAAGCATCTGTGACATTTCCTAGGTTCCATCATAAAAGTTAATTGGCTCAGCATTCATTGCTGCCTGAATGGTTAGTACTATTATTCTTTGTCTTTGAAATTGCTGAATTTTATTGACTATGTTTTTAAGAATTGGAACATTTATATTTTTGTCATTTCTACTAGTAATTCCCTTAATAATGTACAAAGGCTTTAAGATGAATAATTTTATTATAATATAGACTTTTTCAGGATAAATAATTTCTTCTTTACAAGTACACACTAATCCTTCCTTTTCATTTCCCAATCTTGGATTTATTTATTTTTTTTATTTCTATTTCTTAGACCCCTGTTCCTCTATTAGACTGTAGCCTTTATGAAAGCAAACACATACCAGTTTTTATATAAATGTAGTATCTCCCTTAGCAGTTGTATTTAAGCAATTTAATATAAAGTAGATGTTTAATTAATGTTTTTTGAATTGTATTGACTAAGTACTTTTTTTATTATAATAAATTTTTATTGACAAAACCCATGCCAGGGTAATTTTTTTTTACAACATTACCCCTTGTACTCACTTCTGTTCCGATTTTTCCCCTCTCTCCCTCCACCCCCTCTCCTAGATGGCAAGCAGTCCTATATATGTTGAATATGTCACAGTATATCCTAGATACAATATATGTGTGCAAAACCGAACAGTTCTCTTGTTGCATAGGGAGAATTGGATTCAGAAGGTAAAAATAACCCGGGAAGAAAAACAAAAATGCAAACAGTTTACATTAATTTCCCAGTGTTCTTTCTTTGGGTGTAGCTGCTTCTGTCAATCATTGATCAATTGAAACTGAATTAGGTCTCTTTGTCAAAGAAATCCACTTCCATCAGAATACATGTTCATACAGTATCGTTGTTGAAGTATATAATGATCTCCTGGTTCTGCTCATTTCACTTAGTATCAGTTCATGTAAGTCTCTCCAAACCTCTCTGTATTCATCCTGCTGTTGACTAGGTACTTTAAGACAAAAATAAACAAATATGTAAATTCTTATGTGCCAAATTCTATATTGTTTTATGTAGTAACTTGCCCCAAAGTTTACCTAATCCTCAATGTGACCTCAAATCCTTTTTGTTTTTTCAGGAAGCTAAGAAAGAGAGGAAAAAAGGGAAGTTCAAAGTGAGGAAAAGAAGGGGGGGCAGAGAGAGAAAAAGAGAAAGGGAGAGGGAAGAGAGGGAAGGAAAGAAGGAGGGAGGGAAAGAGAAAGAGCAACAGAGATAAAGACAGAGAGAGAGAAGAGGGAGAGAGAAGCAGAGAGTGAGGGAGTGAGAACAGGAACAATCTCAAGATGTCAGGTGCTTCTTTCTATATGTAGCAACTTCTTACTGGAGTCTTTCTGTTAAGTCTCATTTTCATTCTCCCTCAAGAGAGCCTGGACTTAATTATGTTCTCTCTCAATATAGAAAGCCAGAAGAACTAGTATCTCTCTTCTCCCAAATTCTTAATTCCTCTGTCCTTCATGCAAGCATGGAGAAAAGAGTAATTATTCTTAAGAAATAAAGTCTTTTAAAAATAGAATTGAACCCTGGGTCACATTTATATTTCAAGGAATATTGAACAATTGTGATTTATCCATGTGATATATGCACAGCTATTGCATAAATGTTTTGTATGACTTGGTAGAGAACTTTTAGGACAGTATCTTACTATAGTTAATACATTATTTTTAGCAGTTAACAAACAAGAATCACAATAAGATTTTGCATTCTTTTTTTTTCATTTAGTTAGTTGTTTGATTGTAAATGTAATATAATTCAGGAATCCCAACTATCCATTCCTGTGATCAAAATAAATATATTATTGTTGAAAGTATAGATTATTTTCAGAAAAAAATATGACATATACATAAAACAATATATGTATATATACATATATGTGCATGTACATATATATGTGTGTATGAGTGTGTATATGTGTAGGGGGAAAGGAATTAAGTGTATTGTTGCTATTCTCTTAATCATGGTTTTGAGTTTTGAGGGAGTAATGATATTTAAGATTCCATGCCTTTGGTAGCATTCCAACCCAAAATACTTTGAGTATTGATCCCTTGATACCTTCCCAATTGTATGGCCTGTAGACATGTAATTGTGTGCAATTGGTCTGTCTCTATTTCATTTTCCAACTTTATTCACTTGAGTTCAGTTTTTCTTATCCTAAAAGCATATCTAGGATTTTGAGTTTTACTAAGATGACTTTACCATTGGTGCTGGTAAAGACTTTTTCATTTGTCTTGTTTGTGACTCTTTTTTTTTTTTTTTCTGATGAAAAACAAGAAAAATGGAATTCAATGACACCTAAGAGCCTTTTTAGCTTTAATACTATATGATTGTTTTTATAAATACCTAAAATGTATATAATATTGTTTAGTATTGTGAGAAGCAGAAAAGAAGTATAACATCAAAAGAGCTTAAGTTTTAGAAATAAAAGAAGGGACTCCCTCATCTTACATATGTGGAAGCTGAAGCACAGATAGGTAAAAAAAGATTTATTCAACCTTTTGGATACTTTAGTATCTAATTTTGAATTTGAACCCACATCTTTTGATAGAAAATATAATACTAAAGTCAAATATATACATGAACACATGATCTCTACTTTTAAGGAATTTATAAGATAATGACATAGGAAACAATTATTTAAAAAAATGTATAATAACCGAGTTCTCAAATAATTGACATAGGGAGCAAAACTGTTATGAGAATTCCAAAAAAAGTAAAAAAAAATGTTAAAATGATACTTCATTGAAGATCTCAGGTAAAAAGTGGGATCAGTACTGTACTAAGTGAACATCCTCCTATGGAGACAGAAAAAAAAATAAAGCCAATATGTGTGGCTTACTCTGTAGACTATCCCTGAAACAGAAGACAAAAGTCTGAGGATAGTCAGAAGGGTTTCATAAAGCTGAGATTCCCTAAAAGTTCCTGTTAGAACAGAACTTGATCACAAAACTAAGATTACTTTTCTGGAAGGATGACTGGTCACAACGTAAAGTATATTTTCCCTCAGGTAATCCATTTGTTAGAGCTCAGAGAACCTGTGCTTTAATTCTGGGGGGCTTGTGGGAGGAAAGAAGGGAGAGACTTTTAGGAAGATATTTAACCCTATCCTTCATGGAGAAGCAAAAAGGAAGAGTGATGGCATAAGCATTAGACTGGAAAGAAGCCTAAACCAGAGGCCTCAGCTTGGAAACTTCATTATCATGTGACTTCAGGAAATTAATTTCTTCTTTAAAATTGTTTTGTCATCGATCAAATGAAGAAATTAGAGAAAATTATAATTATAATTAAATTGTCTTTTCCTCAAATTTTCAGATTTGAGGAAAGGGGAGAAGAGATGAACAAAGGGAAGATTAGGAAACATTTTGGGAAATGATGATGTGTTCAATAAAATATGGTAAAGCTAAAATGAATATTTAGATAGCAGACAATTTTGTAACGTTCCCAAGTCCATTAAGTCCAAGATTTTGTCACTTTTTGGGAAAATAGGCCTAAAAGAATTTAGACTCAGAAAGGATCTTAAACATCAATCAGTCCAAACACATTGTTTTTAAATGAGGAAACTGAGGCTAACAGAGTTTAAGTGAGTAGCTCACATTCAGGTTTCAGCAAGAATCTAGACAGTAAATGTCACTAGATAGGTCTTGAGCCAGGGGTTCTGCGTTCAGATATTGTCTCTTTGACCTTGGAAATGGGACCTCAGCTCTCTGGGTCTTTTTTTTTTTTTGGTCCGCAAAATAAAGGTGTCAGATTAGCTGAACTTTAAAGGCTTTATGAGCTCATAATCTATGTTTCTATCATGTTAAGAAGCAGAATATGCACTTTATCAAACATTAAGTTTTCTTTCCACTCTCTAAGGAAGTACCAAAGCTCTGTTTTTTGTTTTTTGTTTTTTTAAACATCAGTTTTAATGATCTAGGTGTGACTCCTAAACCTTACATTGATCACCAGGTATAGTTCTGTCATCGAAAAATTTATCAAGATCTATGCTAATTCAAATAGAAAGATATAGATGTACATAAATAGATTGTATAAGATGCTTAACTTCTCTGTCCTCAGTTCCCTCGGTTGAAAAAAATTGAACTGATTGTTCTCAAATATCTTTTTTGAGGATAAATCTTATGTGGCTTACAAAGATACATTTGTGTATATGCCTGTATGTACATATGTATATTTATCCTGTGTATTTGTTTATTTATTTTCCCCACTTCACTCCCAGCTCATACAACTTTTTGGGGTTAATGAATTTCTAAATTTTAAAGGTTTTGTGCAAAGTAAGTGCCTCATTTGAAAAATTAGTATTTTAATAACAAATATATGTGATCTATGCACAAGCATGCCTATAGGATGTACAAGATTTCTCATAGACCCTGATGGTATTATCTTGGGTATCCAGTGTTTCCTCAGGGGATATAAAAAAAATAATAGAATGTACCTGATAAAGGGGTCTGCCCTTTTTTAGGATCACAAAGTCATAAAACTGGAATTAAAAGGGATTTCAAAGACCAGTTAATTTAATCCTTGCATTTTACATATATGAAAGCTGAGGTACCAGTATATTTTAATGATTTGCCCAATATCATACAAGTAGTGTCAAGGAGGATTTCAATTGAGGTCTTTTGTTTATAGAACCAGTGCTCTTTTTACTGTAGCATGATGGGAATTCTAAGATCAATAAAATGAAACAGATTTCCAAATTCAACTCTAAAGGAATAAGAGTTGGAAGGGATGCTAGAGGCCATACTACTTTACCATAAAATTTCTCTATACAGTGTGCATAGTTCACAAGTGGTCAGTAATTCTAATTGAAGGTTTCTGGTAAGAAGAAGTGACTACATTATAGCAGGTACTCAAGGTACTCTTTTGGACTTTGAGCCAGTTGTAACTGTTGTCTTTTATCAAGCATAAATTTTTTCTTAGAGGTTCAGTTGCTTGTCTGCTATATAATATAATATCTTTATACCTTGAATATTTAAGTTTTTATATCAATGAAATGGAATTTTGCTATTAAGATATTCAATTCCATTTCAGTATTTTCAAACACTGTGAAAAGATCATAGATACTTAAGTTTGCAGAAGGGCACAGAAGGGTTAAAGAGAACCAGGTTCTTTGGAAATATTTTAGCTGACAAATCACCTTGCAGCCACTTCACATCATATTGTCTTGATTATGTCTACTTTTCTCACACTGTGTGGCATTCTTGACACTACACAATATAACATGTCAAAAGCAATATTGCAAATGGAAAACAAGAAGAATGAAGATTGGAGGTGGGAAAATGGTAGTTTTCTTTCACATTGACTTAAAACTTTAGTTTTCTTCAAATGTTGCTGACAAGAATCCACTAACTTAGTTAGAAGGTAATTTTTTTAACTCCTACATAACTTGGACAATTCATATCTAAATAATCTAAAAACTCACCTACCAACCAAACAACCAAACAAACAGAAACCTAGAATTTTGTCTACTGCTTATAAACAAAAACCATTGTAATGGTGTTTTAGTCATTGCTGTCACATGTGTAATAATATATGAAACAAATCTATTCATACATTCATTTGTGCATATATACATGTGGTTTTGAATGCACATATATTACAAGAAAAGGAGAGAAGGAGGGGGGGAGAGAGAGAGAGAGAGAGAGAGAGAGAGAGAGAGAGAGAGAAAGCGTAGAGTAACTTCTTTATTTTACATATGAACACTGAGAAGGGAAGTAAGTTGTGTAGGTAACAAAGCTAGTTATTGGAACATTCCATAAAGAAACCTTGCTCTTCTAATTCCTAATTCTGTATAATTTTAGCTATATCATTATCATTTGTAAAATCAGTTTTTAAATGAACCTTTAAATGAGCTGCAAACTATGCATATCTTTTCCTCCCAGTAGACCATTTGCTAAAAATGCTAATCCATAGGACATAATTATCAATTGATTTTAATAGTGAACATAACTCTACCCAACTATAACTCAATTTACTGACTCTTATTATCCTTTAACTCTAATTTACACAACTTTCAAGTGAAATTTTTTTTTAAAAAATGAGCAAAAGTAATTTCTTTACACATGCAACATGTACAGTATGCATTATAACCATTTCATATCCAGCTCTAGCTCCTGAATTTCTCTTTTGGAAAGGTTCTGTTTCTTTTTTGTTAAGATCACTACCAATTTAGGACAAGTGGGATCTCAAAACAACCTTTTTTTTAGTACAAGTTTATCTAGATCTTTCTGAGGCCAATTCTAATTAGGTTTCCCTAGCCTTTCTGGAATAGATGTTGCTGCTCTGCAACACTATTAGGGCCACACTGAATTTTCTCTAGACCTCTCATATATAGAAACTTCTAACTTTTTAGGTAATTTGCACATTTCTTCTGTTAATATCTGAGATATTAATTCATGGGTGCCTGAGACCCAATTATTTCCCCCAGACCACCTGGCCCTTTACAGACATGCTTCTCTATTGAAGAAACAAATGTTTGTCTTTGCTCAAATTAAAAGAAGAGAAACAACAACTTGCTGTAAAGTTGCTTTGACACATTCCTAGATCACCTAAGGTGTTATAATTGAGTGGGAAACAATAAGGATCAGCTTCTGACAGAAGATATTTTTTATCCCTCTGCTCTGTGGATGGGATCTGATGACCATTATTTGTATACTCAGAATTGGCTGTGTTTTAAAAATTACCCTCAGGAGAAATAGACTTGAGTTTTCCTTCTGTTTCACTTATTCTTTTCAGTTCTTGGTGCAGGTGGTCAAGTCCAGGAGCCCAGCATGCCAAGCTCTGGTCACTTCCGAAGCAAAATTTCATGCTAGATATAGATAGCAATCCTGTAGGGAAGTTCTGAGAAGCCAAGGTGCTCAGAATTAGAGCCAAGAGGACTTATCAACTAGGTACTTGGTAGAACTAGGCTATATAAGAATTTAATAAAGCTTTCATAGATTGAAGTGGTACAATAAGTGATTATCCCTTTGTTGCCCTGCCCACCTCCCCATCCCAAGTTCTTCAAATAATCTATGGGGAGGATTCTCTTGCTTAATATTTGAAGTAAAATTATCTTTGTAAAAGAGCTAACCTGTTAAGCTATTAAAGGAAACTGGGGTAAATGGGACATCTTAAAATTCAAGGAAAACAATCAGTAGAATCTAGAGCAAATTACTGAGAGATCTGAAATTTTTCAAACCCCAAGTATACTAGAGAATACTAGGGGAGAAGTGAAATGAAAAACAAATGACTATCAAGCAGTGAGAACCAGAATAGACGCTGTTAAGCTAGTATAACCTGACTCTGATCCTTCAAGCATCTTTTCTCATTTGTGAGCTATTCCCAGAACATTTATTTTTTGGCATAAGTCCAGACCAACTACATCTCTTTCTCTAGACTTAGCATATTCTTCTTCCTCATCCCCATCCCATGTAAGTACATTTTTCCAGAAGCCCACTCTTTTCAGTTCCCCATTAGAATGCAAGTTTTTTAAGAAGGGTTTTTATTTTAGAAGTTGGCATTTTATATTCGGTGCTCAAAGTAGGAGAGAAAAACTCTGCTCTGGAAGTAACATGTTATTAGAGACATATCTTCCCAGGAGGTAATCATTGCAGTGCAGACCAATTAGAGTAGGAAAGCATATAGTCTAATGAGAGGATAATGGTTTCTTAGAATTCTCTCATAAGGGGAAAAAAGGAATACCTTTTATGTTTCATAAAGAAGGGGTCTTATTTTATTCCTTGACTTGTCTCCCCCAAACTTAGCATAGTGCCAGAACATAATTTATATTTAACAAATATTTTTTGACTTACTGATGCAAACCAACTTGGACATCCATACAGCACCACAGAAAAAAAAATCACTGACTGATGGGATTTAGAAGCAGAAAGGACCTGTGCAATCCTTTACCCCAAATTACAGATATTGTCATTTATGACCTATTTACAGGTATTTACATTTAAGGAAAATGAGAGTCAGGACAGTTAAGTGACTTCAAGATCATATGGGAAGTAAGCAGAAAATTTGTAACACAAATTCAGGCCTTCTAACCCCAAATCTTCTTCCTAATAAAACATTTTCAACTCAATATGCTAGTTGTGATAAGATTCTTCTTACTCTCTTCATATACAAAGATATATCTCTCCTACTAACTTTCTAGCAAAACTGGGGAAGGTGTCATTTGAATTGCTAGTATTTTTAGTGCTAAATTAACATGACTTCAGTCTTGTACTCTTGAATAGAGGCAGCAACTAATATTCAGTTATGGCTATTACTGTAAATTTAAAAAAAGTCTGTAACATTCTAGTGAGACCTAGCTCACTAGGCTGTCAGAGTATCTGGAGGGTAAGCTGTAGGCAAGAATCACTGATGTTCTGAATAACAAGCCTGGAGAAGCAACATTTTCAGTTGAAAAGATAATTTCAGTTACATTTGTTGTTCTGTTCTTTTTAAGTAAGAAAGATGAATTTATACATTACAGACAGATTTTCAGCCAGAAAGTTCTGAAATGAACAGGGATTTCATAGCACCTGACCACACCCCTTTTATAAAGAGAATATTCAGATCCCCAAAATGTGTTTTAATTGTCTGAATTACTGAATTATAGCTAGATTATAGCATAATATATTTTATATTTATTAAGTACATTTACAGAAGGAGCCCTTGAAATTCAGAAACCCTTTCTTCTCATTTTGTCTATTTCTTTAACAACTTTATTGTCATCAATGCTGCTATGGCTGACTAAGAACCTCCTGTGTGAGAAGAGACTCATGCAGAAGTAATACCTTCAAAATCATTCAGAAGAAAATTTTAGTGAATGCAAGATAGGCGAATCTCTTGGGACGATGCTCATTTTCTAATCAGAAGTGTCCTAAATAGAGTTTTCCCCCTTCTCTACACATGGATTCTAAATATATTTCACTATCTTTTCTATGTCTGCAGGGTTTTATTACAAAAAGATATTTTATATTTAACTTTGAGATAAAGGTTAAATACGCTAATAAATCCAATGCCATGTAGGGGAAAGTTTGTATTTTATTTAGCAACTAGATTGTGCAATGGATAGATCGATGAATCATGAATGCCAAAGATTTAAGTTCAAATTCAGTCACTAACTGATTGAGTAACTTTGGACGAACCATTTAACTTCTCTCGGTCTCACTTTCCTTATCTGGTGATAATGCTAGAACTTATTTTCCAAGAAGGTGGCAAAGATAAAATATGATGATACTTTTAAAGCAATTTATACAAATAATTTCTGTTGCTGTACTCTTGTGATGCCTTATCTTTGTGTGGAGGTGTTACAGAATTCCTGAAGGCTATGCAACTACAGCACAGCAGAGCCCTAGAAAGCTACAAATGAAGCAAGAGGAAGTTCTATTACAAACATGACGTGTGCTGTCTAAACACCAGACTAGTTAAATTTGGTGAGATTCATCAGCAGAAGATTAATTTCCAAATGGATCCCCATCCCTTTATGGCCAATTCATAAGGTTCACATATTAAGATTGGCAGCACCAAAAATAAATAGAATAATAACACAAAAAAAGAAAGCATAGGTCTTTCAAAATATTCAAGGGTACATATGACAACATATTCTGGAGATATTATTAAAAATTTTCTATGAAGTTGGAAATGTCACCTAAAGGCAAAATCAAAGAAGGCATTTAAAAGGGGTATTTTACTGGATTTAATCCTTTTCTGTTTCCTAAAGAGACATTATAATGACCATCAATTAATTGAATGACTTTTTCTTTTGCACACATACATGTGAATATATACATACATGCATATATATATATATATGTTGAATATATAAGTTGAGTTAAGATAGGCATTTATTGAAATTAAGCCAACAAAGTCTTCCAGAATCATAAAATGTGATCTTAAATTATAAGAAGTGACCTCAAAGAATATCAAAGAATATTCTGAACCTGTATTTTTTTTTTCATTTTATAGACAAGGATAACTCAGACTCAGAGAGAAAAATTGACTTCACCAAGATTATATAGTTTGTTAGTGGTGCAACTAGGAGTAAAGTCTATTTCTTTTGAATCTTAGATCAATGTTCTTTCTATAATGTGTAGAATATAATATATAATATTCATTAATTTATACAAACACATATATAATTATGAATATATACATATATAGATAAATGTACATGCATGTGTATGTGTGTGTAATGCTAAATATGTGAACATTTCTATTGTTAAGGAGCTTGGGCTTTTAACAACAATGTAAAAGGAAGAATATAATATTTTTGAATGAAGAAAAAAATTTGTTTTTGTATTTACAATTTCTTAGCATAGTGCTTTGTACAAAGTAAGTGCTTAGTAGATGTCTATTGAATGAATAAAAATATAATCTTTGATCTTGAAGAGTTTGCATCCTGCTAAGGGCAGATGATCTATATACAGAGCTGTAATATCACACTAATTCTGATGGAGGAAAATCACTTCTGACAGAAGGAGGATAGAAAACTTTTATCTTCTAAGTAACATTTGATTAGACAATTTGAAGGATGAGTAGGATTTCAACAGTGACTGGTAGTAGAATAGGAATGATGTCATTCTAGGCAGAGAGAACGAATGGTACAAAGTCCCCAAGAGAGTTAAAAGCAAGGTATTTTACTTTGTCAAACACAGTATATCATGTTACCAATTCTGAACAATCTGCAACTTAGAGTACAAAAAAGAAATTTAAAAAAAAATTGATTGCTGACTTTTGATTGGCTAGAATGTAAAAAAATCATGGAAAACAGACTATTCTGTAGAACTAAAAAAAATATGAATATGCTTATATTCTTATAAACAAGTGAATTTTTCAAATGATTGACATATGAACCAGAGTTTGTGTATTTTCATAAGAACAGTGTTTTGAAAACCAAGGAAGCAAATACCCACAAATGATTCATATATTAAAGACTCACCTGTAACAAGAGCCCTTTAAATATATGGAGGAGGTTATTATATATATTATTCCCAAACCTTCTATCTCTTCTCTACACTAATTCTTACACTTCCATTCTGTGTGTATGTGTGTATATATATATATAATATATATATATATATGCTTTTATATGGATGTGTATATACACATATGTAATACATATATCCCTTTTTAGATATATATGTTTACATACTTCTGATTTATGAAATATTAACATTATAAGAAATTTTACATGTGTACATATACACAGGTAGCAACATATACATACATGTATCTATATGTGCCATATATGCATGTCAGATACATGCACAATGCACTAAATTGCTAAACTTTCATCTCATTTATCTAGCTTGAAATGGAATGCAAAAGTGATTTTCCATATAACATAAATAATTCCAAAATAAATTATGTAATATTAACAACCATAGTGCCACACATGAAAACAATTTACCTCTTTGCAGACTACTCAAAAATGTATTAGATAATTCCAGACCTTCATAATCAGAATAAATTGATGAAATTTTACTTTCCTACAATGACTCAAAGTCATCATTAAAACGATTCATTCCTACATTATTTTGTAACTTAGTTACATGATCAGGAGTTATTAAGGCTATGTAGGATTCTTTAACCCTAACAAATATATCCATTCAGACATTTGAATTTATATATAAATTATTTATCATTTTTTTGTAGAGGGCTGAAACTATTGAGTCGATGTACTGAGGTCAGGACTGCTGAGCCCTTGATGCTAACTACCGATTGGACAATACTTTACGGGCATATGCTTGGAAAATGGCCCTTCCCACTATCCTGTGCTGGTTCAATGATTGGTGTATAGAGGATTGTAGGAGGGACTAGGGGGTGGAGTAAGACTGGCAAGAGTCACTCTTGGCGGTAGATGAGGGAGAAGGCGGTCACAGAGATTATGCTTCCATCCTATTCAATCCTGTATCTAAAGACTGAGAATTAAGATTAAGGACTTTTGCTTATCCTGAATCCAGCTGAATCCTGGGTGCTAGCGTGGTCATCACATTTGGCCCCCAGCGTGGGACCCAAGGACCCTAACTTCACTGAAGATGTCTCCAGTGACCAGGACATAGGGTGAATATTTAAATAGACAAATAGGGAACTTACTTTCTTAAGGGCTAAACATGTCACCTTTTCTAGCTGTGATGGGGCAGATACTGGGAAAAGATTCTCCCCTGTCCCCAGACCCAGACCCAACCTCACCCCCACCCCAAAGGAGATCTGTAGGAAGCATACTCAAACTGATAAAGAGACAGGGCTATTTATGACTTGGGAGTAGATTGATGGATTCCTGGATACAGTAGAACATATGTCCCCTTGATTCTTTGAGGAAGAAAAGATAAGTCTAAATAATTGGAAACTTGTTGGAGATCAACTATGCAAATATTATAATGATAATGCTTCCAAGTCACTTTCCAAAGAAACACTATATATATAGAACATAATACAATTGGCCTTAAAAAATCCTGCAAGTTATAGAAAAAAGAAAAGTTTTCAGAATGGCCAGATGAGGAAGTATGAGGAAAATGAGGACAAAGGAGGAATTAAAAGTGATATCACCAGAGGGCATGGGGAGTTAAGTAAGTATGAAGGGCGTGATTACTCTAGCTCTTGCAAAGCAGCTTCAACCCCACCTAAACCAGAACTGTTTCTTGACACGTGCCCATCAACTTCACCTTCTGGGATGCAGGGGGAAGGAGTAGTGGGAGGGGCAGTCACACCACCAGCTCCTCCCCCCCCCCCAAATCACCCCCTCCTATGACTAGATTGCAAAAGGCAGTACTTAAAGCCACCGAAGAACGCCAGAATGTAAGTGATTTGCAAATGGATATGTACCCAGTGATTCAAAAATTTGACTCTTCAGGACAAGAAAGTAGAATACGTTCCTTTTGATATAGAAATCCTCAAAGATCTGAAAAAGACTTGCACTCTTTATAGGGCTACATCAGATTATGTTAAGATGTTATTACAGAATTTGGCTTATGAAGTCTTAACCCCTAGGGACTGGAAATCTACAGCAAGGACATGTTTAGAACCTGGACAAAACTTGTTGTGGCTTTCTGAATATAGTGAACTCTGTAGGATACAAGCCCAACAAAACAGTCATAGTGGAGTTAATCCTCCAATCACCTGTAACCAACTATCAGGTGTAGGTTCTTATACAGAAATTTTGTACAGATTAATTACCCCTTAGTAGCATATGGGCAAATTGCTGCTGCTGCTATCAAAGCAGGGACTTCACTTCCCAATAAAAACAACAAGGGTGAAGCCTTCACAAAAATAACACAAGGGTCAAATGAACCCTTTGCCGATTTTGTGGGACATCCTGCAGACTGCTGTCGAAAGAACTTATGGTGAAAATGCAGTAACAGATATTATGATAAGGCAATTTGCTAAAGAAAATACAAATGAGGTTTGCAGAAGAATTATACTAGGACTGTGGAAGGATGCTCCTTTAGAGGAGATCATAAGATGCTGTGCCACAGTGAGCATAAATGCCTTTTATAGCCAGGCTATAATGCAGACTTCCCAAGATCCCAACATGAGAAGACAGGGTCCCTTCTGGCAAGGGCCTTCCAGAGAGACTCACCAATGCTTTCAGTGTGGTAAACAGGGCATCTGAAAACTCAATGTTGGCACAGAGACAGAATGAGAAAACAGGGTGGGAGAACAAGCCCCAAAACCCCATGTCCAAAATGCAACAGAGGCTTCCATTGCACTACAGAATGTAGACTGATTCAGGGAAACGGGATGAGAGGCCTAGTCCCAGGGCCCAAGACAAAAAACACTTGGTGCATGATGGCAGTCGATGATACACCCAGAGAGTGCCTAGAAGTCCAATACCCAGACATGACCAATTAGCCAGGAAGTCATATGATGGGTAAAGGGGATTACACAATCAACCAGCCAGAAAGCAATCTGATGAGAGAAAGGGATTACAATTGGGGAGAATTGAGTTGTATGCAGCTGGGACAACTGAGATACCCCCTGGAGAGGTGAAATTTGTTCCTCTCCAGCCTATGAATCCCTTGCTTCCAGGCACAGTAGGCTTGACCATTTCACCTCCTGAGAGTACGTACAAAACAGTGTCCATCCATACACTGATGTGGGAAACTGGAGAATGTGTAGATAATATCCCAGTCACTAATACAGGTAGACAATGTGTGACTTATCCCCCGGGAGAAATAGTAGCATCAAATTTACTGATACAGAATCCTAATAAGCAATCTGGTGATAGTCACCCAGATTCTTACTCCAAGCAACAAAATCCAGGAATATACTAGACAGCAGCTGTAACAGCTGAACTATGCTCACTATCTATATAAATGGCATACAATTAGAAGGATTGGTAGACACAGGTGCAGATCATACAGTCATTAGAGGTGCCAATTGGCCCAGTCACTGGCCAAAGATGAAGGCAGACACCTACATGTCTAGCGTAGGGGATCAATAGCAGTTGAAGTTAGTGCTACCCCTTTGAGATGAATATTTGAAGGTGAAACAGGAGTTTTTACACCTTTTATAGTTGAAAAAATCCCCATCAATTTGTGGGGAAGAGACCTTTTACAACAATTAGAATTAAAAATGAGTACTTCTATTTTTTAGGCAAGGCTGCTGTTGAAGGCCTGCCAACACTTTCACCTGTTCCTATCCAATGGAAAACTGATACACCAGTATGGATAGAACAGTTGCCCTTAGGTAGCAATAAAATTCAGGTCTTATTAGATATAGTACAGGAGCAACTTGACCAAGGACACTTACAAACTTTTCTAAGTCTTGGAATTCCCCAGGATTGCTGTAAGAAAGAAATCTGGAAAATGGAGGATGTTGATTGATTTAAGAAAGGTAAATGGACAGATGGAAACTATGGGAACTCTTCAGCCTTGGCTTCCATCTCCTACTCAATTGCCTAGAGAATGGCCTCTTTGGGTTATAAATATTAAGGATCATTTCTATTCTATCCCTCTAGATAAGGACGATATGAAAAGATTTGCATTTTCAGTGCCCAGCGTTAACTCAGCTAAGCCTTATAAAAGATATGAATGGACACTTTTGCCACAGGGAATGAAAAACAGCCCTACTGTGTGTCAAATGTATACTGCTGCTGCTCTTATTCCAGTAAGAAAAGCATTTCCAAAAGTTATGTTATTACATTACAGGGATGATATATTGGGATGTGCACCTGAGGAACAAATGTTAGAAGCATGTCTACAAAAGACCATAGAGACACTAAGATACTACACATTGCACATAGCTGCAGAAATAATTCAAAGACACACTTCTTTTCAATATTTAGGATATGAAGTATATCCTATGGTCCTCACAGTACAAAAACTTTCCTTAAGAACAGAGAAGCTAAACATCTTAAATGACTTTCAGAAATTGATAGGAGATAGCCAATGGAAGTGTCCAGTGTTAGGCTTGACTACCTATCACTTACAACCATTATATGACATTTTAAGGGGAGACAGTGCTTTAAACTCACCACACCAGCTTACAAAAGAAGCTCAAGAGGCTTTGAGAGAAGTTGAACTGGTTTTATCCAATGTGGTTGAAAGAGTCAGTCAAAAAGCCTTGGAAATCTCGGTTTTTGCTACACAAGAGACACCCACAGCAGTCTTTCATCAAGGAGACAGTGTGATAAAGTGGGTGAACCTCCCGGCACAACCAGAACAAAGCCTTACTCCTTACCCAGTGCTTATGGCTAGAATTTTATTAAAGGCCATTAAGCAAGCAGTACAATTATCTGAGATAAGACCTGACAAGATATACACCTTTTATACTAATGCACAAATTAATATATGCTGTGAAACCAACCCAGAGTGGCAAATTTTATTGGCTATGGCTCCAAATTTTGCACATGGATCTCCATTAAATATAACCAGACTATTACAAAATTGGTGATGGATTCTTGAAGAGGTTTCTAGAGTTCCTCTTAAAGGACCAACTATCTTTACAGATGCATCCAAATATAATATTTGTGCTGTATACTCTTGTGACTTAACTATAAAGAGAGTAGTCAGAATTCCTTTTCAGTCCACTTAGCAGAATGAATTGTATGCAATCATTCTAACTCTTACTTATTATCCAGGAGATATAAATATAATATCTGATTCAGCCTATTCAGTAGGTGTGGTACAAAGAATTTCCACAGCCCAAATAAAATGTGTTGCCTCTAATATATGTCAGCTCTTCAAGGAACTTTAAGGGCAAGTGAGAAAGCATCCAGGTAAGATTTATATTTTGCATGTCCACTCTCATAGTGGACTTCTAGGTCCTATTTTTGATGGTAATTTAAAGTCTTCTAGTCTCTCTCCTATAGTCTTCTAACTATGCTGGCCAATACTCCTTTATTTCAAGAAGCCCAATAATCTCATTTTAAATGTCATCAGGCTGCTTGAGCTTTACATTTGCAATTTGGAATAACAAGAGAGGAAGCAAGGAGCATAGGTAAAAGCCTGTACAGCTTGCCTTCCTTTCCATGCTCCTGCATTGCCTCCAGGGAAGAACCCTGGTGGTTTGAAACCCAATGAAATTTGGCAAATGGATGTGACCCATTATAAATCTTTTGGTCGTCTGTCTTTTTTCCATGTTGTGGTAGACAGTTTTTCAGGATTCACTTTTGCAATACCGCAGCAAAAGAGACAGCCCTGAATGGTCACTGAATTCCTTATACAAGAATTTGCAATTATGGGTGTGCCACAAGCCATAAAAACAGACAATGGACCTCCATATACTTCTAAATATTTTGCACACTTTTGTTCACAGTATAAGATTAGACACACCATTGGCATACCTTTTAATCCTCAAGGACAGGCAATAGTTGAGAAGAGAAACAAAGACAGCAAGACACTCCTAAAAAGACAAAAGAAAGGGGGAGCCATGGGTAACCCTAGAGAACTTCTAAATCTCGCTCCTTATTCTATTAATTTCTTGATTTTTGACAAAGATGCACTGGCTCTGGCAGACAGGTTTTATACCCACTGGAAGGGCAGTGTCCAATGCAAGCAGCTCCACTATGTTTAGATAATCACCAGGTGATGTACAGAGACCCAGAAAGTGGTGAATGGAAGGGACCAGATAGGTTAACTGCTTGGGGGGAGAGGGTTTGCTTGTATCTTCACAGGTAGAGCAGGAATCAGATGGGTGCCAAAAAGTCATATTCACCTTGTCCATCGCAGAGAGATGGAGCAGACCTTTGAAACAAAGAAGACCCAACAAACATTGGATGGTTCCATTGCTGGCTGTGCCCACCACTTAAAGAGCATGGCAGTTATGGTGTTTGACTCCTGGATGTCAAAAATTGTTAGACTTCAAAACCCTCAAGAATCATTGCATTCTCTGAGACATGATAAGACTGTTGTATGACTTGAAAACCCTAAGTAATCATTGGATTTTCTGAGAAATGATAAGATTGTTGCAGGACTTCAAAATCTGCTGGAATCATTGGATTCCCTAACACATGAAAAGACTGTTGCAGGACTTAAAAAACTTTCATGGATCATTGGATTCCCTGACACATGAAGCAATGGACAATAGATTGGTTTTGGACTATTTCTTGGCTGCTGAAGAAGGCATATGTGTGACTGTTGTTTACATATCCTCCTTCTAGGACTTCTGGAAATCTCTTATAATATGATGTTGATTTATATTATTTCTTATATCAATATTTGCATATACAATTCATATCTGTTGCACCACATTGAGCCTTCACTAGTTGTGGGGAGATTCATCACTAATAGCCTGTGCGTTATTGCTATGTGCTTGTATAATACCTCCCATGCTAATGGGTTTGTGCATACCTGTTTCTAATAAAAGCCTTCAACCCAGAAACCCACTAGCAATCCCCACTTCCCTTTGGTGCTTTTTATCTCCCTTCCTGAGATGTCGGGGAGGGTGTGATCATCTCCTTTTTAGCGCTTTCAACTCCCTTCCTGAGAAGTTGGGGGAGGGGGGGAACGTGATCACCTCCCTTTTGGTGTTTAAACCTCTTTTCCTGAGAAGTCAGAGAAGGCATGATCACCTCCTTTTGGGGGCTCTCACCATCCTGAGAAGTCAGGGATGATGTAACCACCTGTGTTCTAAAACAAAAGAAAGCAGGAGATATAGAGGGCTGAAATTATTGAGTCAATGCACTGAGGTCAGGAATGCTGAGTACTTAAGACTAACTACAGATTGGACAATACTCTATGGGCATATGCTTGGAAAATGGTCTTTTCCACTATCTGTGCTGGCTCAATGATTGGTGTATACAGAGGATTGTAAAAGGGATTAGGGGGTGGAGTAAGACTGGCCAGAGTCACTCTTGGTGGTGGACAAGGGAGAAGACAATCATGGATATTTTGCTTCCATCCTGTTCAACCCTGCATCTAAAGACTGAAAATAAAAATTAAGGAATTTTGCTTTTCCTGACACTGGCTGATTCTGGGGTGTCCTGGGTGCTACCATGGTTGTCACAATCTTCTCTCTTACTTCTAGGCGCCCCATTGATCATTATTGTTCATCTTACTTCCTAAATCATAAGTTTCTGGAGGACAGAGATTGGAAGGCATTGAGATAAAATGAAAAGGGTCCAATATTCAGAGGACCATAGTACAATTCCAAGCTCAGCCTCTTGCTACATGAATGACCTGAGGAATATCATTTTTCTTTTCTAATCTTCAGTTTCATCATTCATAAAATGGAACATCTAAAGTAACTTCCAATAGCATATATAGGATCCTGTGATTATGTTTATTAGATCCTTCTATCTTACATAGTGCCTTATATAAACAAAATATTTAATAAATAACTCCTGAATTATATTTAACTTTTGTTTCCCTTTATTTTAAATTCATATTTTCTTTTTTTTAATTAATTAATTAATTAATTAATTATTATAATACGTTTTTATTGACAGAACCCATGCCAGAATAATTTTTTACAACATTATCCCTTGCACTCACTTCTGCTCCAATTTTCCCCCTCTCTCCCTTCACCCCCTCCCCTGGATGGCAAGCAGTCCTATATATGTTGAATATGTCGCAGTATATCCTAGATACAATATATGTGTGTAGAACCAAACAGTTCTCTTGTTGCACAGGGAGAATTGGATTCAGAATGTAAAAATAACCTCGGAAGAAAAACAAAAATGCAAACAGTTTACATTCATTTCCCAGTGTTCTTTCTTTGGGTGTAGCTGCTTCTGTACATCATTGATCAATTGAAACTGAATTAAGTCTCTTTATCAAAGAAATCCACTTCCATCAGAATACATGCTCATATAGTATCATTGCTGAAGTATATAATGATCTCCTAGTTCTGCTCATTTCACTTAGCATCAGTTCATGTAACTCTCTCCAAGCCTCTCTGTATTCATCCTGCTGGTCATTTCTTATAGAACGATAATATTCCATAACATTCATATACCACAATTTACCCAACCATTCTCCAATTGATGGGCATCCATTCATTTTCCAGTTTCTAGCCACTACAAACAGGGTTGCCACAAACATTTTGGTACATACAGGTCCCTTTCCCTTCTTTAGTATCTCCTTGGGGTATAAGCTCAGTAGTAGCGCTGCTGAGTCAAAGGGTATGCACAGTTTGATAACTTTTTGGGCATAATTCCAGATTGCTCTCCAGAATGGTGGGATTCATTCACAACTCCACCAACAATGCATCAACGTCCCAGTTTTCCTGCATCCCCTCCAACATTCGTCATTATTTTTTCCTGTCATCTTAGCTAATCTGACAGATGTGTAGTGGTATTTCAGAGTTGTCTTAATTTGCATTTCTCTGATCAATAATGATTTTGATCATATTCTTTCATATGAGTGGAATTAGTTTCAATTTCATCATCTAAAAATTGTCTGTTCATATCCTTTGACCATTTATCAATTGGAGAATGGCTTGGTTTCTTAAAAATTTCTTATAGAGTCAATTCTCTATATGTTTTGGAAATGAGGCCTTTATCAGGACCTTTAACTGTGAAGATGTTTTCCCAGTTTGTTGCTTCCCTTCTAATCTTGTATGCATTAGTTTTGTTTGTACAAAAGCTTTTTAATTTGATGTAATCAAAATTTTCTATTTTGTGATCAATAATGGTCTCTAGTTTATCTTTGGTCACAAATTTCTTCCTCTTCCACAGGTCTGAGAGATAAACTATCCTATGTTCCTCTAATTAATTTATAATCTCGTTCTTTATGCCTAAATCATGGACCCATTTTGATCTTATCTTAATATACGGTGTTAAGTGTGGGTCCATGCCTAATTCCTGCCATACTAATTTCCAGTTATCCCAAAAGGTTTTGTCAAATAATGAATTCTTACCTCAAAAGTTAGGATTTTTGGGTCTGTCAAACACTAGATTGCTGTAGTTCACTATTTTGTCTTGTGAACCTAACCTATTCCACTGATCAACTAATCTGTTTCTTAGCCAATACCAAATGGTTTTGGTGACTGCTGCTTTATAATATAGTTTTAGATCAGGTACAGCTAGGCCACCTTCATTTGATGTTTTTTTTTTTTTTTTCATTAATTCCCTTGAGATTCTTGATCTTTTGTTCTTCCATATGAATTTTGTTGTTATTTTTTCTAGATCATTAAAATATTTTCATGGAAATCTGATTGGTATAGCACTAAATAAATAGATCAGTTTAGGGAGTATTGTCATCTTTATTATATTTGCTCGGCCTATCCAAGAGCACTTAATATTTTTCCAGTTATTCAAGTCTGACTTTATTTGTGTGGAAAGTTTTTATGTAATTTTGCTCATATAATTCCTGACTTTCCTTTGGTAGGTAGATTCCCAAATATTTTATACTGTCGACAGTTAATTTGAATGGAATTTCTCTTTGTATCTCTTGCTGTTGGATTTTGTTGGTGATGTATAAAAATACTGAGGATTTATGGGGATTTATTTTATAATATGCAACTTTGCTAAAGTTATGAATTATTTCTAATAGCTTTTTATTAGAATCTTTGGGGTTCTCTAAGTATACCATCATATCATCTGCAAAGAGTGATAGTTTGGTTTCCTCATTGCCTATTCTGATTCCTTTAATCTCTTTCTTGACTCTTATTGCCGAGGCTAGTGTTTCTAATACAATATTGAATAATAATGGTGATAGTGGGCAACCTTGCTTCACTCCAGATCTTACTGGGAAAGGGTCCAGTTTTTCCCCATTGCATATGATGTTTATTGATGGTTTTAAATATATGCTCCTGACTGTTTTAAGAAAGAGTCCATTTATTCCTATACTCTCAAGGGTTTTTATTAGGAATGGATGTTGGATTTTATCAAATGTTTTTTCTGCATCTATTGATATGATCATATGGTTTTTGTTAGTTTGATTATTGATATAGTTAATTATGCTAATAGTTTTCCTAATATTGAACCAGCCCTGCATTCCCAGTATAAATCCTACTTGGTCACTGTGTATTTTCCTGGGGATGATTTTCTGTAACCTTTTTGATAATATTTTATTTAAGATTTTAGCATCAATATTCATTAGGGAGATTGGTCTATAATTTTCTTTGTTTTCAGCCTACCTGGTTTAGGTATCAGTACCATGTCTGTTTCGTAGAAGGAGTTTGGTAATACTCCTTCAATCCCTATTTTTTCAAATAGTTTATATAGCATTGGAGTTAATTGTTCTTTAAATGTTTGGTAGAATTCACATGTAAATCCATCTGGTCCTGGGGATTTTTTCTTAGAGAGTTGGTTAATAGCTTGTTCTATTTCTTTTTCTAAGATGCGACTGTTTAGGATATTTACTTCTTCCTCTGTTAATCTGGGCAAGCTATATTTTTGAAGGTATTCTTCCATTTCATTTAAGTTGTTGAATTTATTGGCATAAAGTTGGGCAAAGTAATTCCTAATTATTGCTCTAATTCCCTCTTCGTTAGTGGCGAGTTCTCCCTTTTCATTTTTAAGACTAACAATTTGATTTTCCTCTTTCCTTTTTTAATCAGATTTACTAAGGGTATTTCTATTTTGTTGGTTTTTTCATGGAAACAACTCTTTGTTTTATTAATTAAATGAATAGTTTTTTTTTTTACTTTCAATTTTATTAATCTATCCTTTTATTTTTAGAATTTCAAGTGTAGTGTTTGACTGGGGGTTTTTACTTTGTTCCTTTTCTAGCATTTTTAATTGCATGCCCAAGTCATTGACCTCTTTCTCTATTTTATGCAAGTAGGCCTCTAAAGATATGAAATTTCCTCTTATTACTGCTTTGGCTGCATCCCACATATTTTGGTATGATGTCTCATTTTCTTGGGTGAAGTTATTAATTATGTCTATCATTTGCTGTTTCACCCAATCATTCTTTAGTATGAAATTATTGAGTTTCCAATTATTTTTTGGTCTACTTTCCCCTGGCTTTTTGTTGAATGTAATTTTTATTGCATTATGGTCTGAAAAGGATGCATTTACTATTTCTGCCTTACTGCATTTGAGTTTGAGGTTTTTATGTCCTAATATATGGTCTATTTTTTATAGGTTCCATGAACTGGTGAGAAGAAAGTGTACTCCTTTCTGTCTCCATTTCGTTTTCTCCAGAAATCTATCATATTTAACTTTTCTAGTATTCTATTTATCTCTGACTTCTTTCTTATTTATTTTGTGGTTTCATTTATCTAATTTTGAGAGTGCAATGTTGAGATCTCCCACTATTATAGTTTTGCTGTCTATTTCTTCAGCAGCTCCCTTCATTTCTCTTTTAAGAATTTAGATGCTACACCACTTGGTGAATATATGTTTAATATAGATAATGCTTTGTTATCTATGCTATCCTTTAGCAAGATATAGTGCCCTTCCTTATCTCTTTAAATTAGATCAATTTTTGTTTTTGCTTGATCTGAGATCAGGATGGCTACCCCTGCTTTTTTGACTTCACCTGAAGCATAATAGATTTTGCTCCAACCTTTTACATTTACTCTGCATATATCTCTCTGCTTCAGGTGTGTTTCCTGTAAACAACATATTGTTGGATTCTGGCTTTTAATCCATTTTGCTAACTGCTTCCTCTTTATGGGGGAGTTTACCCCGTTCACATTTATGGTTAAAATTACCAATTCTGTATTACTTGCCATCTTGTTAATCTGTTTATGCTTTTCTCCCTTCTTTTCCCCTTATCCCACTTTTCAGTATTAAACTTGTGAGCACTACTTGCTTCTCACAGCCCTCCCTTTTTAGCATCCCTCCCTTTTTAATATCCCTCCCTTTTTAGTATCCCTCCTCCCGCCTTAGAGTTTCTCCCCCTATCTTACTCCTTTCCCTCACAGTTTCCATATTCCTTTCTGCTTAGCTTATTCCTTCCCTTTTCACTTTTCCCTTCTCACTTTTCAATGAGGTGGGAGAAGTTTCACATAAATTGAACATGTCTACAATTTTTCTCTTAAAACCAATTCTAATGGCAGTAAGATACCCATTATATTCATCCCCCTCCATTCTTTCTCTCAGATATAATAGGTTTCCTTTGCCTCTTTGTGAGATGTAGTACCCCCACTTTACCCTTTTGCTGGTACAATGTCCTTTCCAACTCTAGTTTCTAGAACAAGGTATACATGTATTCTTTATACATCTTTACAGAAGAAATGTAGTTCCCAAGATATCTTTTTTTTTGGTTTTTATTTTTTTTGTCTTTTGGTTCGTTTTTTTTTTTAAAATAAAATTTTATTTATTTCTTAATGAATTTTTTCCCTCTCCCTTTTCCTTTTTATTTTTGGTTTCTTTAGCCCTTTCCTTTTAAAACCCCTTTTACCCTTCGCTTTTAATTTCTGTAGTTCTTATCATTTCCCTCATTTATTTAATTTGGGTTTTGCTTTTTTTTTTTCCTTCTTTAGGATTTTGATTTTCCCATATTTTGATTTATTTTTCTCTTTTAATTAATTTTTTAAATTTTTTCCCCTATTTCTTCTTTCAGCTTTTTTTTTTTTTCCTCTTTTTTTTTTTTTTTTTTTTTCTTTTTACAATTTAACTTTTAACAGTTAACAAAAACCTTTTCCCTTTTCCCCTTTCCCCCCCCCCCAAAAAAATTTTTTAAATATTTAAAATAAATTTTGTGCTTTTTAAATAAAAAAATTATTTTTTCAAAAGTGGCTCTTTTTGAAATTACTTTGAAGGAAATAAAATGTTGAAATATGGGTTGGGTTTAATTAATTTTTTAGTATTATTTTTTGGGCCTAGATTCGTTCATTATTTCCTTTTTTAAATTGGGTTTTCTTGTTGGGATCCCTTCCTGTTCATTCATATTTTGAATTATTTGATCTCCTGGTTGATTTAATTTTCAAATCATTCTTAACTTAGGCCCTTTGTCTTTTTTTTTTTTTTAAAATTTATTCCTAATTTTCATATAACAATTTATTAGCATTTCCCAATATGGCTCCCTTCATTTCATTTCTACCCAAAAAGGGCCCAAAACATTTCAAATTTTTTTTATAAACTTTTGGGATATAATCCCAAGTAAATGTGGAAAAGGGAGCACAGTTTTAACTTTTAGAAGTTCCAAAATCTTCCAAATTTGGATTTTAAATAGAAAAGTAATGTCCCAGTTTTTCCCACCCTAACAATCATTATTTTTTCCTTATTTGGAATCTGGTGTGTGGTATTCGGGATTGGTTAATTTATTTTGTTTATTATTCTCTTTTTCTCAAATGTTTAATTTCTCCAGTTTCGATATCCTTTGCCTTTTTCAAGGGAAAATCTTGTTTTTTATAAAAAGTTAATTTTTAATTTTTAAATGAGGCCCATCAAATTTATTAAAATTTTTCCCATTTAGCCCTTCAACTTGTTGCATTGTTTTTTTTAAAAAAAATTTTGTTTAATTAAAGTTTTCTTTTTGGATCAGAATGATTCCAGCTTTTTCCCAAAATTTTCCGGGTCTGATAACATCCATTTTCCCAAATTTTAAAATTTTCATTTTTTCCATCGGCCCATTTTGACCTTATTTGGTTCGGTTGTTTAATCCCATTTCTGATTATTATTAATTTTCCCAGCAATTTTTATCAAAATGTTCATCCCAAAAGGTTTTGGGTTTTAGATAAGGTTTTTTAATTTTTTTTTTTCCCTTGAAAATTTTATGATCCTAACTTTTTTAAATCCAAATTTTTAAACCTTTCTCTTATTTTTTAACTTCAGTAAAATTCAATTTTTTTTTCATTAATTCTTAAATTTTCCTTTTGTTTTCCATAAATTTTTTTATTTTTGGATTAAAATTTTTTCCTGTTTTTATTAAAATTTTTGGGAAAATTTTTTTTTATTTTGTCGCCCTAAAGGATTTAATATTTTCCAATTGGTTCCAAAATTTTTAAAAGGGTTGTTTTTCCAAATTTGTTTTTTCAGATAGTTCCTAAATTTTTATTTACCCTGTTTTTAAAATGGAATTTCCTTTTGAATTTTGGTTTTTTGTGTTATAAAATTAGATTTTGGGGTTTATTTTATAACCACAATTTGAAATTTTTTTATTTCTTAATTTTTTGAAACTTGGGGTTTCTTAATTTTATTTCGGCAAAAAAGTTAATTGGTTTATTTTTTCTTAATTTTTCCTTTTTTTTTTTTCAAACATTTAAATTTTAAGGGGGAAAAAATTGTTTAAGCTTTTGGGAAGGTTCATTTTTTCCCATTCATTGATCTTAATGGTTTTAAATAATGGTTTGTTTTTAAAGAAATTTTTTTTACCTAAGTGTTTTTAATAGGAATGGATGGGTTTTTTTTTTTCGCACTTTGAATTAAGGTTTTTTTAATTTGGTTTAAACTGGTTTAGTAGTTTTCAATATTAAAGTATTTGGTTAAATTTTTTTATTTTTTTAAGTTTTTGTAGCTTTTGCTAATACATTTAAATTTTGCTTTTTTGGTCTAAATTTTTTTCGTTTTCCCACCGGTTTGGTTATAATGCTGGCTGAAAATTTGGGGATCCTTATTCCCATTTTATAAATATTTTAAAGATTGGAATTTGTTTTTTTAAATGTTTTGAATTAAAAACCCTTTTGGGGTTTTTTTTGGGGTTTTTAATTGCCTTTTTTTTTTTTCTAAAGGGCTATTCGAATTTACTTTCCCTGTTATCTGGGGTTTATTTTTTGGAGGTTTCCATTTATTAGGTTTCAAATTTATTCATAAAGTTGGCAAAATAATTTTTTTCTCTTTTCCCTTCGGTAAAGTTCCCTTTTCATTTTAAGAAAATTTATTTTTCCCCCCTTTTTCAATAATTTACCAAAGGATTATTTATTGGTTTTTTAGAACCAACCTTTGTTTTATTAATTGTTCAAAGTTTTTCTTTTTTTTTAATTTCCCTTTTTAATTTTAATTTAGTATTTATTTTTTTAATTTTCTTTTTATTTTTTTTTGGTTTTTTTTTTTTTCCCGTTTTTCTTTCTTTTTTCAAGGTATAAAATTTCTTATTAAATTTCTATCCTTTTTGGTTGATCCCTATTTTTTATCTTATAAATTATTAATTTATTTTTTTTGCTTCCCCAAATTTCTTTAAGATGAGATTGTTTAGTTTCCAATTCTTTTTGGTCTTTTCCCAATTTTTTTAATGGTTTTTTGTTATCCGGAAAGCATTTACTATTTCTGCTTTCTTGCATTTAATTTTGGGTCTTTTGTCCTAATTTTAAATTTTTGAATAGGTTCCATGAACTGCTGGAAGAAATATATTCCCTTCTGTCTCCATTCAATTTTCTCCAAAGATCCAAATCCTAATTTTTCTAATTCTATTTACCTTTAATTTCTTTTCTTATTTGTTTTGTGGTTTGTTTGCAATTTGAGGTGCAAGGTTGGGGATCTCCATATTACAGTTTTGTTGTCTTTTTTCTTTTAACTCTCTTAACTTTCCTTTAGGAAGTGAGGCCAGCCACTTGGGCATATATGTTTAAATTGATTTGCTTCTTGTTTATGTCCCTTTGCGGATGTAGTTTTCCTTTCTCTTTTTTAGATCAATTTTTCTTTTGCATTGAGATAAGGATGGCTCCCCCTTTTGACTTCACCTGAAGCATAATGATTTTGCTCCAGCCTTTTTACCTTTACCTATATGTATCTCCCTGCTTTAAATGTGTTTTTGTAAACCTATTGTAGGGTTCTGACTTTTATCCAGTCTGCTATTCCTCCTTTTATGGGGGTTCATCCCCATTACATTTACGGTTGAATTATATTTGTTTTCCCCATCCTAATAACCCAGATTGTGCTTTATTATTCTTGCCTCCCCAACCCTCTTTTCCCCTTTTAAACTAGCCCCCTTCTTGTTCCCGATACTTATCCTCTTTATAATCCTCCCTCCCCGGTTTTTCCCCTTCCTTCCTTTTACCTTTTTTTCTTTTCCCTTTCCTCTCCCCCGTTTTTAATGGGCAAAAGAATTTTTCTAAAACAAATGTCAATTATTTTTTCTTTGGCCCAACTCTAGGGGTAAATTACAATGTTCCTCCCCTCTCTAAATTCCCCGGTAGATAAGTTTCCCTTAGCCCTTTGTGGGATGTGGCCCTTTTTATCCCTCCTTCCCACCTTATTCTGCCTCATCCCTTTTCCATATCTACTTTTTTTTGTGTTATATCAGTACAATAAATTTTAATGTTTTTTTGTATATCCAACAGAAATACAATTCTCAAGTTATTTTTTATTTTCCATCTCTTGGTTCTATTTTGGAGATCAAATTTTTTGTTTTAATTTGGTTTTTCTTCGAAACAAATGGAATTCATTTGTTTTATTAAATTCCATCTTCTTCCCCTGGAAAAAATGCTCCAACAGCTGGGAGCTTGGTTGATCCCAAGTTCTTGTGCCGGAATATCATTTCCAGGCCCTTCTTTCCTTTAATGTAGAGGCAGCCGATCTTGGGAGATCCTTTGTGGCACCTCGGTATTTAAATGGTTTTTTTGGTGCTTGTAAAATTTTTCCTTAATTGATAGTTCTGAAATTTTGCCCAATATTCTGGGGTTTTTTTATTTTAGGGTTTTTTCGAAGGTGTTCGATGTTCTTTCAATCCTATTTTACCTTCGTTCTAAACGGGCATTTCTTTGATGATTTCTTGTAAAATAGTATCTAGGCTCTTTTTTTCATCATAGTTTTCGGAAAGTCCAATAATCCTCAGATTATCTCTCCTGATCTATTTTCCAAGTCTTCGTTTTTAAATAGATTTCATGGTTTTCAGTTTGTTTTTTGTTTTTGCTGATTCTTCTGTCTCAAGATCATTGTTTCAATTTGTTGTTCTAATTTTAAAAATTATTTTCTTCATTAGCTTTTCTACTTTTCTGTATATTCCAAGGAGTTTTTGAATGTTTGTTTTGGTTGGGAATTTTTTCCATTTCACTAATTTTTTAGTGAATTATTTTCTTTCAATTCAAGATCCTACTTTCTTGCTGTTCTTTTTTTCCAATTCACAGATCCTACTTTTAGGAATTCTTTATTTTTTCACAATTCTTCTTTTGGGATTTTTTTTATTTTTTCCAATTACCAATTTGCACTTCCTGGGAATTTTTTAACTTTTCAATTTTTTCGGAGTTGTTGTTCTTTAAGGCTTCTCTTTCCTTTCCCATTTATCTTCTAATTCTTTTGGCTTTTAATTCTCTTCTGGGAGCATCATGAAAGGAAGAAGTCTGGTCTTTTTGTTTTGGGTCTCTTCAGGTTTGCTGACGTGCTGTTTTTCTGCATAGAAGCTGTGGATCGTTCTTTTCATCTTTTTTTCATGTTTTAAAGCCTTTGGTTGGGCCTCCTAGGCAAGGGGTTACCGCTTCCTCTGCAGAGCAGGGAAGATTTAAACCATTTGGCCCTAGGTATGGGGTGCTCTGGTGGGTTTTCCTTCCCCCAACAGGAAGGGTTAACGGCCGAGCTTCAAACGGGCTTAGTAGGGCTGGTGGATTAGGTTGCCTTGGCAGAGACTAAGTGGTGAAAGTGTCACGCCCGGCCGGGCCTCTTTTGGGACTGTAGTTTTGCACTGACGCAGACCCAGCCCCGGGAACTCTGCCCCAGTGTCTCTGCCCAACCAAATCGGCCCTGGTCATGGCCCCAAGCCGGCTCCCCCACTGTGCAGATTGGGCAACCGGGTGTCCTCCTGCTGCAGGATCAAACGCCCCAAGGAAAGCCCTTTTGCGGGGGGGCTGGCGCTTGTGTGAATCTGGCCACCCTCCGTTTGGATCTCCCGAACCTAATTTTCTCCCCGTCTCCCGATCTCCCCTGGCCCCGGAACCAACTTTTTTGGGAAGACTGGATTTTCTTCGGCCGGTGGGTTTTCTCTTCTTTATCTTTCAATTGTAAGGTCAAGACTATTTTTTGGGCTCGATATAATATTGATAAAGAGGGTAAAAGAGCTTAGAAAGTCGGGTGTCCTCCCCATCTTGGTCCGCCCTGGGGTTCTTTTGATAATTTCCTGGAAAAAATTTGCCAGGCTCTTTTTTTCATCATATTTTTCTGGAGCCCAATAATTTCAAATTGTCTCCCAAACCTTTTGGTCTGTTGTTTTCCCAAAGAAGGTTTCACATTTTCTCCATTGTTTGATTTTTTGGTTTTGTTGACTGTTCTTGCGTCCCGGTCATTAATTCCATTTGTTATATTCTGATTTTTCAATAAGTGTTTTCCACTCCTTTTTTTTGTATCTTTTTCTAATTGTCCAAGTTTTTTTTGTTTTTAAATTTTTCCCATTTCCCAATTTTATTTTTAGAGGCTATTTTCTGTTTCCAGTTCATAATCCATTTTTCAAGTATTTGATTTCTTTATCCCTTGTCTTTAAGTCAGTGGGATCTTCTCAACTCTCTTGAAGCCCTCTCCTTTTCCCATTTTTTCTTCTAGCTCTCTTTTTGGAGCCCTTTTTTTCTTATGGTTCACCGGGGGAAAATGATCTCCTCCTTTGGGGATTCAAGGAGGGGTCTGTTTTACTCTTCAGGGCTCAAGTCTGCCTCTATCTGTTAATAGCTGTCAATTTAAATTACTTTTAATTTTGCCATTTGTCAGAGAAGAATAGAGACAAACAAGAAAAAAAAAAAAGAAAAACCCAAATAGAATCTCTTTTTGGGGGAGGGGCTGTTTGGTGTTACCGGCTCCTCTCAATGGGGACAGCAGTGGGCACTACAGAACTTGTGGGCCTGTCTGAGACTCTGAGGGTCTGAGATGCTGTGGGGGAGGGGTGGCAGGTCCTGGAAACCCACTGTTTGGGGTTCTATTCTTACCCTGGTTTTTTAGCTTCTCTGTTGGGCTTGACTTTGCCAGAGCAAAGTTCCAAACCTTTTAAAGCTTCCCCCGGAAGCTGGATCCCCCCCCTTCCAGTCTGATGGGCTGTGAGCTGCCTGCCGAGCTCTTGCTGCCTTTGCCCTCAGCCTGTGCTTGATCTAAAACTGTCCCAGCCCTCCAGCAAAAACAGACCTTTCCTTTTGAATCTCAAAAATGTCTTCTCTTGGTAACTATTTGTGACTTTTTTTTCAGTCAACATTAATTCAAGGGCTTGTCATGAAATGAATTTGGAGAAAAGGGACTTACAGCTTTCCTCCCCTCTGCCATCTTGGCCAGAAGACTCTTTATTTTAAATTTAGTGAGTTATTCCTATGTCCAAGATTTACTTAGCTAAATCTTTCCCTAGCATTTTCCTCCATAACCAAAGAAAGGGATCCCTCTTCTTATTGCCCTGTATAAGAATATATGAATCAAGTCACTTTTCATTAAATTTGCAAACTACAAGAGGAGCTTGTATCACATGCCTAAATTTAATAGACAATAAAATAAAAATTGTCAAAGTACTGTGGGAGTTCAGAACAGGGAGCAGAATGATCACTTTTGGCTAATGTGAATTAACTCTTGAAGGGTAGGCATGATTTTCATTGATCATATATGAGAACATTCTACAAAAAAAATGGGATAATAAGAGATAAGTATAAAATGTTGAGAGTTAAAAGATTCATAATACAAATGTTTTCATGTATGACTTTTAATAGCCTGCCTTTTACTTTTTGCAAACCATTCCTACCCTAATTATATTTAGAAATTTCTTCTAAAAAATGTGCCAATTGCAAAGATAGTCTTAGTATAGTGATCCATTCACATAATCATGAAGGGATTTACCATTTTTCCATACTTGACTAGAGGCTAGTTGCCCAGCAACCCTGAAGTTCAAGTGTCTGATGGACACCAAAGTTCATTCTACTTTATCTATAGCACTTCACTGTTTTAAAAAAAAAAAAATGTGTTGACGTACACTGGAGACACTCCATCTGTCATTCTTTCCACAAGCTAGTTTTCTTTTCAGTCATTCTAAACTTGGTCAAAACTTCACTTGCATTTGATTAATTGTGAGGGAAGGCCAGGCTGGGGAAGTGACAGTAATAGAATAAATCTAAAAAAAGTGTAATCCCAAAATAACTAGACCCAGGGCACTTATGTTGGCTAGAAGTTTTATTTTTTAATAAGTTTTATTGAGGTCTTCTCTTTTTTAAATCATCATGGTTTTCCTCAGTTACTTTCTGCTTCTCCCTTCCTTGTCCTCTCCCAAAGAATCATTACATAAAATCAAGAGTAATTTTTAGAGAAGAGCAAAAACAAACAAAACAATAACAAAATAGGAAATAATACATTGTAATATCCCCAAAGAAACACGACATGTAATATATAAAATGTATAGATCATCTACTTCTAACAAGGAGTGGATTTGCATTAACATAATTTCTCTTTTAATTTATTTATCTTATAAATTTATTTTTAACACAATAAAGTACCAACCTAAGTAGGACTAATCCTAGTCATTGCTATCTTTGAAAATAGTTTATTTTTTAATATGGTAAAGCAGTAGTACACATTGATTTTAATTAACTATATCAATTTGCTTGGGGAATTTTCATAGACATGTATAAAGGATACACAAATATAAACATAAACATGGCTAGATACAAAGTAAATACTGATCCTATGCAAATAATAAATGAATGAATCTTTAGTATAAGCTAAAGACATAATCACTTACTTTAAAATATTAGTGTCAGATTTAATTTGAAGTGACTTGATGCCTGGGGCCTTGAGAATCCAAGCCAGTTTTTAGCATATGCTTGACAGAATGTTAGTCAATTTAAAACAATAAAACATTTATATAAATTAATGTCTACATCCCCACCCTCCCTCAATTTTATGTATATCTCATTAAAAATTTAAAATGTCAAACACAAACTACATGATTTAAATTAATAAAGTAAAATTGTAAATCCATTATTTATTGAGGCTTATTGTTTGGGATCACCTTTTATCGCCTGCTCCAGACTTACTCAATTTATATAAAAATGAAAATTGGAATTATAGCACCCTAAATGTTACAGCTAAAAGACATATCAACAGAATATATTGCATCCTTCTGACTATAGGGAGAGAAAAGTTATTATTACACCTGTTTTTTTTACAAAGGACAAACCTGAAATGCAGAGAGGTCTACTCACTTAACACAGCAAATAATTTAGGGACAGTAATGGGGAGAGAGTGAAGAGGGAAGTCGGTAGTAAGGCTTCACGTGGATAGCAATCATAACCAATACTGTGATAGAAAGACAGATACATAGATAATTATAGATATAGATAAATATTGATAAGAGGTTTGAAAAAGCCTCTATCCATAGATGAAGTACTGAATTTAGACCTGAGCTTGAATTCTGCCTCAATAAATTATAGATAGATAGATATGCAAATCTGATTTTTGAAACATTAGCATTACTTGAAATTATATACTTATATGAATACATCTAAATATGCATATAGACATGTATTTAGTTTGTGAAATATGACTGCATATTAAATAATCTATGCTATATATTTTTATGTTAACAACAAACCTCTGAGGTAATCATTAACATATAATATCAGCCTCACTTTGTATATGAGGAAACTGCTGATGACAAAAATTGAATGACATGCCTAAGATTACAATATATACATGTAGAGGGTGGATGAGAGATAGAAAGACAGTGAGAGAATATCAGTGAGTGAGAGAGAGAGAGAGAGATCTTCTCTACTTAGGGTAGGTGCTAGAGTCTTATATAAACATCTACTCCAACCCTTTCTCTGTTTGTGGCCTCTCTCCCTTTCTCTCTGTCTCTCTCTTCCCCACATATGTATATGTGTAGACATCCATATATATGTGTATATATATAGTTATAGTTATATTTATGTATGTATATTTAGTCTGATTTATTTTCTATTCTACATATATTTAAACCTCTTTAATTGCTTAATGACTGATGAAGCCTTTATTTAAACTCAACATCAAACCTGAGTCTATATTGACTCAGTCTCACAGATATTTGAATATAGAAAGAAAGCTATCAATCCTTACCCTCAGATATTCTCTTCCCAAACTATCCCCATTTGGTTCTTTTAATTCACATGTGTCATGGAGTCAACAGTTCTATCATTATAAACAATAAAGCCTTTAAATGTCATTCCTAAAATGCCATGTACAATCTCTTTTCTCTATAAACACAACCACCACCTTTATTTATACCCCCATCACATCTCACCTAGACAACTGAAATAAACTCCTAATTTGTTTCTTTGCCTCAAGTCTCTCTTCATTTCATTTCATCCTCCATACAGCTGACAAAATAATGGGAAGATCTAAATTGGTCAATTCCAGACTCAATAAGGAGCAATGACTCTTTTAATTGCTTGTATGAAATTATCTCTCTTTGTTTTTAAAAGAACTTTACAATTTGGCCTCCATGTATATTTCCAGTTTCAATAGACTTTACCTCTTCCTCCTTTTCAATCTGAAATATAACTAAAAAGGAGTTGTCTTTATTTTTCACATCCACCACTGTCATCTTTGTGTCTCTTTATTAGTCATTCTCTGTGCCTAAAATTTTCTACTTCCTTACAAAATCTCTAACTTCCATCACAATACACCTCAAACTCTACATTCTTCAAAATGAATTTTATGACTCCTTGTACTGATAGTCTTCCCAATCCATCATTTTTTTTATTAGTTATTTGTTTAATTTTTAAAAGATAATTATTGGTGAATCCTTCCTGAGATTTTGCATTAAAAATACTTTAAAGACAATAAAAAAAATTCAATACCCAAAACAAAAGTCTAAAATGGGCAAATGAGTCAGTGAGGTTAATGTTTTGGGTCAGTGGATCCTGACCCCAAGATCAAATCACTCTATTAGAGGGATTCCCTTAATTTGTTATCTTTGGAGTGCAGATATTTCCCAGTTTTCCAAAAGTGAAATCTATGAAATATTTGGAAATTGGGAGAAATCTTCATATATAGAGGTGTTGGTGCTTTATAATTTCTTTTTTTTTTTTTTAATTTTAAAGGTTTCCTTATAGGAATGACATTTCTTTACCACAATATTGAATAGTAATGGTGATAGTGGGCAACCTTGTTTCACTCCTGATCTTATTGGGAATGGTTGCAGTTTATCCCCACTACATAGGATGCTTACTGATGGTTTTAAGTAGATGCTACTGATTATTTTAAGGAAAAATCCATTTATCCCTATATTCTGAAGTGTTTTTAATGGGAATGGATGTTGAATTTTATCAAGTGCTTTTTCTGCATCTATTGAGATGATCATTTGAGATGATCTTTTGTTAATTTGGTTATTAATATGGCCAATTATACCAACAGTTTTTCTAATATTGAATGAGCACTGCATTCTTGGTATAAATCCTACTTGATCATGGTGAATTATCCTGGGGATGATTTTTTGTAGTCTTTTTGCTAATATCTTATTTAGGATTGTAGCATCAATATTCATTAGGGAGATTGTTCTATAATTTTCTTTCTCTGTTTTCAACTTACCTGGTTTGGGTATCAGTACCATCTCTGTGTCATAAAAGGAATTTGGTTGGATTACTTCATTCCCTATTTTTTCAAATAGTTTATAAAACATTGGGGCTAATTGTTCTTTAAATGTGTGGTAGAATTCACATGTAAATCCATTTGGTCCTGGGGATTTTTTTCTTAGGGAAGTGATTAAAAGCTTGTTCCATTCTTTTTCTGAAAGGGGACTATTTAAGCAATTTACTTCCTCCTCTGTTAATCTGGGAAGCCTATATTTTAGGAGGTAGTCATCCATTTCACATAGGTTATCAAATTTATTGGCATAAAATTGTACAAATAACTCATTATTTCTCCAATTTGCTCTTCATTGGTGGAAAGTTCTCCCTTTGCATTTTTAAGACTAATAATTTGATCTTCTTCTCTCCTTTTTTCTAATCAGATTTAGCAAAGGTTTATCTATTTTATTGATTCTTTCATAAAACCAACTTTTAGTTTTATTTATTAGTTCAATAGTTTATTTTTTAACTTTCAAAATTATTAATTTCTCCTTTTAATTTTAGAATTTCAAATTTAGTATTTGATTGAGAGTTTTTAATTTGGTCTTTTACTAGCTTTTTAAGTTGCAAGCTCAATTCATTGATCTTCTCTTTCTCTATTTTATTCAAGTAAGCCTCTAAGGATATAAAATTTCCCCTTACTACCACTTTGGCTGCATTCTACAAATTTTGGTATGATGTCTCATCATTGTCATTATCTTGAGTGAAATTATTAATTGTGTCTACAATTTGCTGTTTCACCCAATCATTCTTTAAGATGAAATTATTTAGTTTCCAATTACTTTTTGGTCTATTCATCCCTAACCTTTTGTTGAATGTAGTTTTTATTGCATCATGATCTGAAAAGAAAGCATTTACTATTTTTGCCTTCCTGCATTTAATTTTGAGGTCTTTATGTCCTAATATATGCTCAATTTTTGTATAGGTTCCATGAACTGCTGAGAAAAAGAATATTCCTTTCTGTCTCCATTCAGTTTTCTCCAAAGATCTATCATCTAATTTTTCTAATAGTGGGAGATCTCAATCTTGCACTCTCAGATTAGATAAATCAAACCACAAAACAAATAAGAAAGAAAGCAAGGAGGTAAATAGAGTATTAGAATCAACCAATCAAATACCAACAGAGTAGGAAGTAAATTGCTTAAATAGTCCCATTTCAGAAAATCAAATAGAACAGTCTATTAATCAATTCCTTAAAAAAAAAATCCCCAGCACCAGATGGATTTACATGTGAATTTTACCAAACATTTAAAGAACAATTAGCCCCAAAGCTATATAAAATATTTGAAAAAACAGGGAATGAAGGAGTCCTACCAAACAGAGAAAGAAACATATAGACCAATCTCCCTAATGAATATTGATGCTAAAATCTTAAATAAGATATTATTAAAAAGACTACAGAAAATCATCCCCAGGATAATTCACCATGATCAAGCATGATGCAGTGCTCATTCAATATTAGAAAAAACTATTAGTATAATTGGCTATATTAATAACTAAATTAATAAAAACATATGATCATATCAATAGATGCAGAAAAAGCACTTGATAAAATCCAACATCCATTCCTATTAAAAACACTTGAGAATATAGGAATAAATGGACTTCTCTTTAAAATAATCAGTAGCATCTATTTAAAACCATCAGTGAGCATCATATGCAATGGGGACAAACTGCAACCATTCCCAATAAGATCAGGAATGAAACAAGGTTGCCCATTATCACCATTACTATTTAATATTGTTTTAGAAATGCTAGCTTTAGCAGTAAGAGTCGAGGAAGAGATTAAAGGAATTAGAGTAGGTAATGAGGAAACCAAATTATCACCCAGAGATTCTACTAAAAAGGTATTGGAAATAATCCATACCTTTAGCAAATATGCAGGATACAAAATAAACCCACATAAGTGATCAACATTCTTAAATATCACTCACAAAATCCAACAGTTAGAGTTACAAAGAGAAATTCCATTTAAGGTAACTACAATAGTATAAAATATTTAGTAATCTATCTGCCAAGGGAAAATCAAGAACTATATGAGCAAAACTACAAAACAATTTCCACACAAATAAAGTCAGAACTAACCAATTGGGAAAATAGTAAATGCTTTTGGAAAGGTCAAGCAAATATAATAAAGATGAAAATATTGTCTAAACTAATCTATTTATTTAGCGTTATCCCAATTAGACTCCCCAAAAATACTATTTAATGACCTAGAAAAAATAACAACAAAATTCATCTTGAAAAACAAAAGGTCCTGAATTTTAAGGGAAATAATGAAAAAAAAAAATCAAATGAAGGTGGCCTAGCTATACCACATCTAAAATTATATTATAAAGTAGCGGTTACCAAAACCATTTGGTATTGACTAAGAAATAGACTAGTTGATCAGTGGCATAGTTTAGTTTCAAAGGACAAAACAATCCATAACTTTAATACTCTAGTGTTTGACAAACCCAAAGACCCCAGATTTTGGGATAAGAACTCACTGTTTGACAAAGATTCCTGGGAAAATTGGAAACTAGTATGGCAGAAACTAGGCATTGACCCACACTTAACACTGTATACCAAGATAAGGTCAAAATGGGTTCATGACCTAGGCATAAAGATTGAGATTATAAATAAATTAGAGGAACCCAGGATAGTTTACCTCTCAGACGTATGGAAGAGGAAGGAATTTATGGCTAAAGAAGAACTAGTGATCATTACTGATCACAAAATAGAAAATTTTGATTATATCAAATTGAAAAGTTTTTGTAGAAACAAAACTAATGCAGATAAGATTAGAAGGGAAGCAATAACTGGGAAAACAGTTTTACAGTCAAAGGTTCTAATAAAATCCTCATTTCCAAAATTTATGGAGAATTGACTCTAATTTACAAGAAATCAAGCCATTCTCTAATTGATAAATGGTCAAAGGATATGAACAGACAATTCTCAGATGAAGAAATTGAAACTATTTCTAGCCATATGAAAAGGTGCTCCAACTCTATTAATCAGAGAAATGCAAATTAAAACAATTGTGAGATACTGCTACATACCTGTCAGATTGGCTAGAATGACAGGGAAAAACAATATGGAATGTTGGAGGGGATGTGGGAAAACTGGGACACTGATTCATTGTTGGTGGAATTGTGAATACATCCAGCCATTCTGGAGAGTGATTTGGAACTATGCTCAAAAAGTTATCAAATTGTGCATACCTTTTGATCCAGCAGTGTTGCTACTAGGCTTATATCCCAAAGAGATTTTAAAGAAGGGAAAGGGACCTATATGTGCAAGAGTATTTGTGGCAGCCCTCTTTGTAGTGGCCAGAAACTGGAAACTGAGTGAATGCCCATCAACTGTAGAATGGCTGAATAAATTGTGGTATATGAATATTATGGAATATTATTGTTCAGTAAGAAATGACTAACAACATGATTTCAGAAAGGCCTGGAGAGACTTGTATGAACTGATGCTGAGTGAAATGACCAAGACCAGGAGATCATTATATAATTCAACAACAATACTATATGATGATCAATTCTGATGGACGTGACACTCTTAACAATGGGATGAACCAAATCAGTTCCAATAGAGCAGTAACAAATTGAACCAGCTATACTCAGCGAAATAACTCTGGGGGATGAGTATGGACCACTACTTGGAATTCCCAGTCCCTCCATTTTTGTCCACTTGCATTTTTGATTTCCTTCAGAGGTTAATTGTACACTATTTCAAAGTCCAATTCTTTTTCTACAGCAAAATAACTGTATGGGCATGTATGCATATATTTTATTTAACTTATATTTTAACATATTTTACATGTATTGGTCAACCTGCCATCTGAGGGAGGGGATGGGGGAAAGAGAAGGGAAATTGGAACAAAAGGTTTTGCAATTATCAATGCTAAGAAATTACTCATGCATTTATTTTGTAAATACAATGCTATAATAAAAAAAAATTACTGGCTAAGTACTACTGGCTAAGAAATAGAGTTTATCAGTTCAATAGAATAGGCAGATAATACACAATAGTAATGTAGTGTTTGACAAAACTCAAAATCTAAACTTTTAGGACAAAAATTTGATATTTACAAAAACTGCTTGGAAAAGTAGACTATATTTTTTTT
Organism: Sarcophilus harrisii; assembly: GCF_902635505.1. Taxonomy (NCBI): domain Eukaryota; kingdom Metazoa; phylum Chordata; class Mammalia; order Dasyuromorphia; family Dasyuridae; genus Sarcophilus; species Sarcophilus harrisii. Next base: position 370,772,673 of record NC_045426.1, on the reverse strand, counting down.
TCAAAAATAAAGTCATCACCTTCTACCATATACATCACATACTAAAATGAGATCAAAATTGGTACATGATTTCTAGACATAAAGGATGATATTATAAGCACATTAAGAGATCAAAGAATAGATTAATTGTCAAATCTATGAAAAAAGAAAGAAAATGACCAAATAAGTGATAGCCAGCATCACAAGATATATAATGGATAATTTTGATTATATTGTATTAGAAAGTTTTTGCAAACACAAAAATCCATGTAGCCAAGATTAGGAGAAAAATAGAAAGCTAGAGGAAAACATATAGTAAGTGTCTTTGATAAAGGCCTCATTTCTCAAATATATAGAAGACTGAATCAAATTTATATGAATATAAGTTGTCCCCAATTTGATAAGTGATCAAAGAATTTCAACTGGCAGTTTTCAGACAAACAAATCAAAGCTATGTATTGTTAAAATGAAAAATAATACTCAAAATCAGTTTTAGGAACCTTGTAAGGTAAATGTTATCATTTCCATTTTGCATTTGATGAAAATGGGTTAAATAGAGGTTAAATGATTTACCCAGGGTCACATAGATAAGGTCTTTGAGTCAGTCCAGATTTAAAATTAGGTCTTCCAAAATCTAGCTTTAGTGTTTTACCTATTAGGTCAACTAATGCTAATAGTTAATTTGGTGAAATATAATAGGGATAATGTAAAATCAAATTCTAATTTAATAAATAAATTTTATAAAGCAGGATGGTGCATGTTGGCTAGAAAAATTTAAACAACTATGGGAATTTAAGTGGATTAAAAGTTCAATACAAGTCAACGCTTATACAACTGGGGCCAGAATACTGAAAAAAAAAAAAAATATTTATCTTTGGTTTCTTACACCTCTATTATGCTAGGATACTCATGAAATCATCACTGCCTTCAAGTAGTTTAGATAATATGGTTTTAGAAATAACAGGATATCAAAGTGATCTTAAAGAACAAATCTGATAGTTATTCCCTTACTAAAGAAGCTCCATTATCTCCCAATAGCATTAAATATTAAATATAAAATCTGCTGCTCACTTTTCAAAAGCTCTTCAAAATCTGATCTCTGCTACCTTTCCAGGTTTTTTACATGTTTACTCAATCATGTACTTTGTAATTCAGTGACAATATCCTTGTACTTTGTAATTCAGTGACAATATCCTTGCTTTCGTTGAAATCTAGACATTTCATATCCAGACTTTAGGTAGTTTCAATCTGTGCCTGTGTCTCAACTTCTCTCCCTCTTCATTCAATCTTTTTCTTTATCTACATTTCCCTACCTTCCTTCACATTTCAAATAAAATCCACCTTATTTATAAAGTCTTTCTTGATTCATCTTAGTGATAGTGCTGATCCTACTTAAAATTTGAAGTAAATAGTACTGATATGAGAATCATCTTAAGTCAAAATGTCAAGAGACAGATGGTCGTATGGTATCAAGTAAACCTGCTACATTTTCAGAGTTAATAGAGGAGACAATTTGTCATTTTTACTTCATGAGGCTGTTTATATTTTTTGTTATTAAGAATCAAGTGGCAATATTAGAATTCAGGTAACATCAAAAATTTTATTATTCACTTTGTGTTTTTGATATTTTTTCACCCTATGATGAAAGTCAGGCAGCCTTCATTGGCATTAAGGTGCTTGTAAAAGGTGCTTGGATAACACCAAAATGGATAATTTCTTCTTGGATAATTCCCAAATATTTCCTGACTCCTTGGCCATCATCCTCCCTTCTTCTTCCTCGGCTTGCTGACATAGTTGAAGAATACAAGTGAAAGTGAGGTAGATTAAATGCATTAGAATCAGAGATAAATCATCTTCCATTTGCCAGGACTGGAAATGGTATGATTTGCATCTCTAACACCTTCATATTTAGTCCCATGATTAAAATGAAAAGCATAAACAGATACCGGCTGATGTAAAAGTAAATATAGAGAAGGAAAATAAATATTGAAAGCTGAATAGATGGGGGAAAAATGTTATCTGTACTCCCCTGGAATCCATCATCATAATTCCCACTCATTTCAGAGATACCTCACTGATTAAAAGAAGAGCAGATTAGTTGAAGGCTTCCCAGCTGCTAAACCTCACCAACAAGTCACTGATGACTTCAACAGATGGTCCTGCTATTAGACCATTGAGAAATATATGAGCCATTTATCCTCCTCCAGGCAAGCCATCATTTAGATTGAGGAACAGAATGATAAATGGATGGATTTTTTGAGAGAATGCCATAGGATATATATTTCCTGAGCAGCATCCAAACAACATCTTCAACTTAAGCACAATTGTTTTGATGCTGAAAATTAATGATCTAAGAAAGAACTTGAATGACAATGAATCTTTCCATGATGGCTCTGTAGTACTCAATGCTTTGTCTGATTGTGCATTAATTTGTATTTGTATATTCATGTATGTGCACATGTGTATTCATGTGTACACACAGATACCTGAATATCTGTGTGCTTTGAGTGCTTGACAGGCAGATACTGAGACAAATCAAGTCATGGAAAGCAAATTGCTATATTCTAGTAAAGAAAGATTGCTACATTAGGTAATTTTCCATGAAAATATACATCCCTAAGATAACATGGCTCTATTGCCTCATAAAATGCATTTAAAAAGGCAAAAGAAAGGAAAGATTTGAGCCTGTAAAATGGAATCTTTTTTTTTTTAATGATGTTTAACTTTTTTTGAAATGATGTTCCTATAAAAGCTGTGTAAAATGAATATAGCACTACATGAATAGTTTTGGGGAGTTATTTAAGCTCTAAATTGTCTGCATTTTCGAGATGAATCCCGTGTTAAACAATTTGGTAGTATTTTAGGCAAACGATTATCACTAGGAACCTCAGAAATGCACATAAACAGGGTATTGTCCCTAAAGACTACTTTTCAGAAGCTGTGAAATGCTCTTCCTTTTCCCTTCAATGACTGACTTATTCCAGCACTAAGCTATTTACACATCATGAGAAATTTACTTCCTAAGTCTCCAAAAGAAGACTGAAATTTTCTTATTTCTTCAGTTAAAGTGTTACACTTAATATGTCAGGTACTAGGTGCACCAATGAACATTTTAGGAAGTTCTTTTTAATTAGTAGGAACTGCAAATAGCTTCATAGAAACTTAAAATAGAAAGGAAACAGAAGCTATGAAAGCAAACTTTTTAGCAGTATGGGAATCTCTTGTAACAAAATTAGCATGACACTTAATAGGGATCACACTACTTTATAAAGTAATTTCAATTTCTACTCAGAAAAAAAAAAACAGACTTTTTGCCATTACCTTGCCAATGAAATAAAACAATAAAGTTTTTCTGATCAGTAACATGGTGATAATTAAGATGATGCTGAAGTTGAGATGGTGATAACACTGTTTCTTTGTTACACCATGAATTCTAGATTCTTATCCAAAATTGTTATTAGATATTTTAATTTGGGAATCATACTCTTATCTTCTCCTATTTAAAATATTTAGGACAGAGTTCATTATTTTTCTTTTCTTGAACCCAACTTCCCCTTCAGATATCTCTGGCTATTCTTATTTCAACAAGTCTTTAAATCTCAGAATAATTTTTATTCTTCCCTGTGTAGGGGACAGAAGTGACCGCAAAACAGTTAGAGACTCTAAAGGTAAGAAAAAGAAAAAAAAAAAGATTTATTATGATCTCATAAGAAAGGGCAACTTCAACAGACAAGGTGTCAGTAGAAGAAAGCAAAGGACAAAATGCAAAACAAGATTAAATAGACCAGAAGCACCCCACCCACCCACCCAATACTTAAAACATGGAAATCTAATCCAGAAAAAAAAGAATGTTAGTAAATAACAAACCCTACTGCTATACAAGCAGTTATTCTTGAATGAGAGAATTCTGTTACATTAATTCCCAAAGCATCATAGTCTTCAAAAAAAGTACTTAAATGCTAATTAAGAGGTGGGGGGGAAACAGGAAAGTAAATGTTCAACCAAGACAATCAAACACCTGCAGCTTTTTAGCTAGAGATCCATTTATTGTAAAGTCCCAAGGTTGAGAGGTTTTCATTCAGTTTATCCCTCCTCTTTATTTATTAACCTTTGAAGACCTTTCACATTCTTCATACATTTCCTCAACCATCCTGTTCTTAATCTCTAATGCTTCTGGGTTTGTTTGTTTGTTTGTTTGTTTGTTTGTTTTTTATTTTCCTCTACTGGGGTCCATCTTCATCAGGACCAAAGAACCTGTTTTCAGTTTGATTCACTGGTCTCTAAAAGTCCAAGTCTAACTGGACCTCCCCATTTAGGTTGTTCAATCTTTCTTCCATGGAAATCCCAACCATACACCTGAGGTTACATTTTCCTATAAAATCTATTTGTGTGCCATCCCATTGCTGCTACCTTTCTTTGGGTCAGTCCACCAAAGCATTCTGCCTTGTGGTATTTATTTTTTTTTATTTTTTTCCTCCCATGCCATACAGTAGTTCTCCAAACTACACTATGCTTCCCAATTCTACTTTGCCTCTTACAGATAACTAATTCTTTTAGGATGCTAAGTCCCTTTCGGGATTTAGTCTACCAGCTAAGGACCTATCCCAACCTCATGGTGTACTCCCTTTCCTCCCTCTCTACTGGGAAATTATGAGTTCCACTGTGGGACTCATCTGCCATATGCTCTCCCAAATCTGTCTCATATCCACCATTCCCAGAGCCCACTTATGTCCCCCCTTCCCATTTTTTTCTATAACTTATTCCCCAAATAAATCTACCCCTTGCCAAAGAGAATGGACTTTGTGAACTCTTCACATGATTGAATTGCAGTTTTTGGTGTCTGCTATTATTTGGTGATAAACCCCACACCATAGATCATATCAGTAAGGACCAGGACCGGAATGGGACATGGGCCAATTTTTTGATTGGCAATTTCTTTCATTACCTGTCAATTATCATCAATTTTTACACAGAAAAATTTTAATTTCTTACAAACTTTATTTTTTCAGCCAACAAGTTGTCTAATATTAATCTATGCTGAAGAAAAGCTTCTCTAATCTGAGTGGCTACTTTTTTAACAAATGCAGTATTTTTGTCATCTGATTAGTTATTAGTTTAACTATGGATTCGAGTCTGATGAGCCTGTTCAGCATACAAATTGGGGTTCTGTACCCCCAAATCCAATCTGGGGTAATCTTTTACCTCAACCCTTTGTGTCCCTAGTAATTAGAGTAGGTAACTCTTCACAAATAAAGATATCTATCAGGAAAGTCAACAACAACAGAAATGCTAAAATAAATAGATGGATATATACACCTAGCAACAGACTCAGAAGGATCCTACCTTAGGCAGAGGTCAAGATTGTTCTCCCAATTCTTGCCCAGATGCTGACATTAACAATTAAGGATCACATTCCTCTGAATAACTTGTGCCATATTGCTTTTAGATTGTGGATTACTAACTTGATGATCCATCAGATAAATATACCTGATTTCTAAATTCTAAATAATATCAGCTACAGCCCCAGGAGATTTTATCTCAAATAGCAAGTCTCTTTAAAGTCTCAGGTGAATTTAAGTTCTCAAGGATCACATATCCTAAATAATTATTGACTACATTCTTCATAATTGCAAGAGATTCATCTTAGAAAGTTCACAGCTTATCTTCATGTCTAAATATATGGGTTTTAAGTTCAACATTACACAAATTGCTTTACTGTAGATTCTCATTAACCAATCTATATCAAAACATGTTCAGGTATTAACCATGTTCAAAGGGACAAAGACATAGACCACTGTTCTCAGAATCTCCCTAAACAATGGGAACAACTTTAAAATGACTCAATACAAGCAATACAACTCACATAGAATATAAAATATACTAATCTAACTTTACATTAAAGAACCCTATCAGAATTAACATTAATAATTTCTTATTGTTAAAATTCCTCTAAGCACAATTAATTTCATCTCCCACCAACATTCCTAATTACAAAGTAAATTTTAGAGGTTATAAATTGTCCCTAACAGTCCATTTTTGAAGTTCTTCAACAGGTCATTTAACCCTCTCAGTCTCCAGACTGCTGTCTTAGTCATTGGTAATATCTGGTAATTTCCTTCCCACTCTGTTCCTTCTAGGACATAGTAAATATCTATTTGTATAGAATGCAAACTCCAAAAATATTGTCTGGATCATCAGTCCTTGCTTCCTAAGATCTAAAAGGGATGAGGACATTGTCAGTATATAATTCCTTCAAAAGTTATCCTTTGTTTCAATATAGGGTCTTTCTTTTGTTCCTCCCAAATAAAAGTAAACCAAACATCATCTCATATTGGGAAAGTACTAGGTCACAGTTTTGATTCTTTAATAAAACAATAGCCAGGGGCACCTAGGTGGCATAGTGGATAGATCACCAGCCCTGAAGTCAGGAGGACTTGAGTTCAAATCTGGCCTCAGACACTTAACATTTCCTAGCTGTATGACTCTGGACAAGTCACCTAACCCCAATTGCCTCAAAAATTTTTTTTTAATTAAAAAAATAATAAAACAATAGGCAAACATTTGGTCTAAGGAATTTAGTCTCTAACTTCAATTTAGTAATCTGTTTCTTAAGAATCTGATTCATTCTTTCCAGGTGTATGGAATTGCCACTCGATTTGCAATCCCTTCCCATTATTTCATATAAAACCTTAGAAATAAAATAAGTTCCTTTATCAGAATCAATAGTCTCTATCAATCCATACTTAAGTAAAATTTGTTCTAATGTTATTTCACCAACCCCTCTTAAAACAGCAGAGACCAGGGAACAACTTCCATCCATCCCACTATATTTCACTTTATCCAGTGGTATCATTTCATTAAAACCTAACCTGAATATTTTGGAGCCAGGCTCCTTCTTTCTGAAGGGACATCTTCTCAGTACCTTCTCATTTATCTTTTGACATATTGCACATTTTTCAGATACAATTTGTTTTTCAGTCATACGTATCAGTATACATCAAATTTTCTTGCTTTTACTTCTTTGTTAAAAGAAGAAAACAAGACAAATCTTAAGATTCAGAATATAGGTAATATCTAAATAACTTTGGATCAAATTTCACAAAATTCATACCACATATCTAGCAAGGCTGATGAAGTATTAAAACACAACTCATACAATTTTTACAAATTACCCGATATACAATTTAGCAAAGCAGCATAATAGCTTAAATATATTTCATTCAATTAGGACATACAATCACAAGACCCCTTTAGATAAGTTACCAGAGAACTTAAAGTCAAATCTAATACAGAGTTAAATTTCTAGTAACAATACTTCAATATCAATGCATACTTATTTCTAAAATCTTATACCAAAACAAACTAATTCACAATTTTAGCATGCACTTGCTAAAAGTAATTATCTCATACAATTTAAGAATTAGAATTCCAATTTATACACAGTCACAAAATTTCAGGTAGCAGAAAACTTCTCTTTCAAGTGTCTGCAAGGCTTTAAGAAATTGTCAGACTATAAGACCCTGGGGAAGAGGGTCAGAAAAATTTGGACCAACATGTCCATTTGCTGCAGATTTGTGGCCCAGTGACTAGCCTACTTTCCATGGCAGCAATGCTAGGGGCCATGTCGACAATGTTGCGGCACCAGCACATACCCCATAAGAATTCAGGCCAGCCAGGAACACCAGCCTTCTTGGACAGAGTTCAGGAACCTATCCAAGGAAAATCCAATAGAGAGTATTTTTGTTTCATAGCCATGATTCATAATTACTTTTTCTCTTCATTATGATAAATGAAGAGGTGGTAAAGTAGATAAAATATGAGGTCTGGATTCAAAAAGATTCATCTTTTAGAGTAAAAGTCAGACATTCAGTAATTGTGTGACTCTAGACAAGTCACTTGTCCTCATCTGTAAAAATAATCTGGAAAAGGAAATGACAAACCCTTCTAGTATTTTTATCAAGAAAACCCCAAATAGGGTCAGTTTTAGCTGAAAAATGAATGAACAATAATAATGATTAATAAAGATAACCCCATAAAGGCTACTCCATCTATTTAAAAGATCAGCCTTGATCTTATAGCATAAACAGCAGCAAGAATAACAACTAGCATTCATATAGCACTTTAAGGTTTACAAGACAAAGGTTTAAAGTTTATTCTGACTACAACCCAGGAAAGTTGATGCTATTACTACATTCTTTATACAGATGAGGAAATGGGAAAACAGATATTGAGTGATTTTCCCAGTATCACACAGTTAATAAGTATAGGAAACAGCATATAAACTTGCCATCTTCCTCCCAGTTTTATATTATTGTGACTCCTTGATGACTAGAATGGTTTCTTTATCTCATTCTAAATAGATTCAGGTCAGCAAAATTTAAAAACAAAAACAAAAAACAATAATTTATCTCATTTATCACTAAGTAAAAGCCCCCTTTTCCTCAGGGGGAGTGATCTCATATCAGTAATATGCTTCTTTCTGCCCCTATTCCCATTTTATAACATTGTAGGAAAAATATAGTTAACTTTGGAATGCTGCCAGAATTTTCTCCAGTAAAAGCTGTTCTAGACTGATGAAATTGGAGAAAAAAGCAAAAGGGATGATTTTCAATCTTTTGAAATGCCTCTTGACTCAACAAAAACTTAAAAAAATAGCATCAAATTCAATTCAGAAAGACTCTGATTAATTAAAATCCAAGTTACCTAAACCCTTCATTATCCAGAATCTCTTCTCTACTTCCTTTTTTTTCTCACAGAAAGAAATTATCAAATAACCATTCCACATATAAATCTCAAGAGTGAATTAAAATTCCTATATATAACAGACTAGTACAGTAGGGTTTCCTAAAAATCCCTCAAACATAACAGCAATAGTTACACAATTTTCACAATTTCCATCCCAAATCTTAAATGCACAGTAATAGATGACCCAGTCAGTGTTTAACAGTCAGTCATCAACTATTCCCAAATTCCCCATATCAGTCAAAAGTACACTAGGAGCAGGGGGGATGGTCTCTCATTAAAACAGCTTCATGCTGAGAATGGGAGGAGATGCTCAGTCCAGGGAGGGGGATGCACCCATCCCCCTGGTGTGGTGTGGTATGCTGACAAACAAAACTGATCTAGGTCCCAAATATATCTGTAATTTGACAAAAATCTAGGAAAAAAAAAACACAAACCTAACAAAGAAAGGTTAGAACAGTCTGAGAGAGGAAGAGTGGTCCACAAGGACTGCTACAAGATGCGGGAAGGCCAAAATAGATTGGCCAGTAGCTTCATCCTCTCATTTAGAAAACATTTTAAAAAACTTGAATATTCAGACACAATATCCAGTAACAGATAGATGACCAGACTAAATACTTATTTGCCCAAGTATTCAGGATGTAATGATTATATATAACCAGATTGAAAACAGTAAGGTATGACATAATTGAATTGCATTAACAGTTTTTTATTGACCATTGCTCTGATCATAGAAATCAGTCACAGGAAGAAAAAATGCAGGGACATAACTGTAACATAAGCAGTTAAAACTCAACCTTCAGCACATACTTAAGCCAGTTTTATTCCAGTTAAATGTCCCACTAACTATCAGAGGGTGGAATTTTAAAATTCCCAAATAACATTAACTATAAACCCAAGAAATTTTACCTGCAATAACAAATCCCATTAACCAAAGTTTCTGATAAATCCCAGACAAGTATTTACCATAACCTTATATTTATAACAGTAAGACATTTGTCTCAGTAAGTTCACTTCTCTCATATCTAAGACAGTTTCCTAAGCGAACATTATACATACAAATCATTTTGCTTTAAAATACCCAATACATAGATAAATATCCCAAACTGCATATTGTCCATAACAGAAATATTTTCAAAAGGACAAAGGAAAAAACAATTATTTTCAGAGGCCCTTCAAATGACCTCAGGATGACCCAATACAATCAATTAGAACTTAGATAGAATATCCTATACAAAATATCCTAATACCATATAAGAGAATCTGAAAGATTCTTAAAAATATCAATTAAACTTTTAGAAATAGCCCTACCAAATTATGGATCACATTTTTGACCATATTCCTTGACCAAGGAAACCATTATGTATTAAAGGAAACAAATATTCAGTCAATTAACTTAAATCACAGTTTGCTCCTTTTAAAAGAACCAGGTGGCTATAACTTGATAAAAAAAAAAAAAAAAAAAAACAAACAAACAAAAAAAACTGGCTGGTCCACAGTTTAAGGGGAGGGAGGAGGAGAGGATTCCATGTGGCCACCCTTCTATGTCAGGCTTAATTGTGTCACAAGGCTTCCCTTCCCCCCAGTCCTCCTCCAAAGAGTCAGGGGGGAGGGAAGTCGAGCTAAACAGTACCCCTTGACAAAAGATTCCCTCCTGTTTCCCAATCAATTTTCCCCACATAGAAATCCTTCCATTAAAAACATTCCTCTGTACTTAACTCTTCTCTTCCCTTAGCTATATACAGTAAACAATTCCCAAACCTACAGCCTTTCAACCTAGATGCTCCATTGCTAAAGTAGTTGAGAGCAGTGGGGGGGGGGTGAGTTTAATCTTCATTTTTAAAGAGAAAATACCCCGTTTCTCCCTACCCCACCCAACCTCTTCTTTTCTCCTCCCAAATACCTTCTCAATCCTTTCTCTTATTCCCTAAAATCATCCAAACCTTTAATTGCTCCTACAAATCAATCCTTCATAAATCACCTTTATTCACATGTCCAGCAGAGCTGGATTTAAAAAAAAAAAAAAAACTTACAATGTTATGATATAATATAACAAATTACCCAATGTGTTTCAAAAGGTAACACATTTTACCTAATTAAAGGCATATGACCCCTTTCAGGCAAGTTAACAGAACTTCTCTTTAACAAGTCATTGTTTTTAAGATCTTCTGCTCAAAGATAACCAAATCCAGTCTACATAGGCAACAGTAAAATTATTTCCCACAATTTTAAAACTGGCCAAAAGAATACTCAGAACAAATCTAGCATGCAAAGGCAATAGTAAAATTATTTCCCACAATTTCAGAATCATCCTAAAATCCCTAATCAAATGATTTCTCATGCCCAAGTTTTAATCAGATATGGTTTTGCAACAGGCTAAAAAGTTTAAAATCACAAGCAAATTTTATACTAAGCAGGCAGCAACATTGAAATAACCAATTCTAAATCATTATTCTTAAACTTTTTGCAGAGCTCTTTAACCAACAAAACAGAAGTCACACAGAACACAGAACACAGATCACACACACAGACTGCACAATTATAAAATTAACATTTAACACATATAACCAGATAGAGTTCAAAAAGGTGCTCAGAAGCAGATCACATCAGATGTCTTTAGAAGACACTCAAAACAGAGGGGATCATCCAGTGTCTTGGAATGATACCCTTCTCAGAATTTAATGCCCATTGGCATTGTATCATTCTGAGAATCCAAATGCTAGCTCAGACAGACAGAATATGTAAACAGATCAGATTATGTCCTAAGACATCCAGACTTACTCTCCCATGGTCGAAATGGAGTATCCACCATTGAGCAGCGGCTGAAAACTGCTCTCTTTCCCAGAGAGTCTGGGAAAAAATCCAGAGGGCCAGTTTCTCCAGGCCAAGAACCCAGATCTTCAGTCTCCCCAAGGCCCAAGGAGGAAACCCAAAGGTCTTTAATCTCTACTCCCATTCTCAGTTTCTAATATCTTGCTGGGAAGCCTACAAAATATAATGCTGGAGAAACTGAGGCAAGATAGAGATTATAGAGTTTTTAATATTTTATGTGAAAGGGGGAGATTTACTAGGACCAAATAAATCCATGGTTTGGTCACAGAGCTGAATGAGACTATCATCTCCAAGAATCCACCCTCGAATGTCAGATACAAATACTCTTTTATAGGGTAACAAGAATGGATGACATAATGGGGGCAGGCACCTGGGATGGGGATGACATAATGGGGAGAGGTACTGCAGATGGGGAGCCATCTAATATTCTAATGATGTCTAAGATATAAGATCTTTATCCTATCAAACATTCTGATGATTAAGAGGGAAGAGTGGTGTTGCAGGATTGAGCATTACAATTAGGAACTGAGACAGAACAATTTAGGGAACCTGGATCAGGAAAATTAGGGAAACTGAATCAGGACAAAAAAATGGAACTGTGGCATGATAGATCATACTTGCATTTTAGGAAAAGCATTTCAAAAGCTGAATGGATTGTAGATTAGAATGAGTAGAAGCCTCAACAGGATGTAGCCAGACTCTTTCTGTACAAAGTCACCAAAATGATAGGGTTAGTCATCAAAATAATGGGGAATGGGGTGAAATTCCCAAAGTATATTGGGGTTTTGGGCCAGTGTTATAAGTTGTACCAAAATACTTTGCAGACATAGACCTCCAAATCAAAGGGCAAAGATTTTATTATGTTGATAAGAGTGGGCTAAACTTCAAGAGTTAGTGAGGGGGAAAAAATGTTTTTTTTAAGCTATTAGCAAGGTGAAAGACAAATTACCTAGTGGAATTCACAATTAACCAGGAGGAAGAAACCATTTAAGGGAAGAGCCATGAAATATGACATTGACTGGCAGGCGAAACTCATAGACAAGTTAGCAGACTAAGTCCAAAAGAGTGTTAATAGCAGAAAGGGATTATGCCATGGTAAGCTAAACCTTAAAAGGAATCTAGCACCCTAAAAAGAGTTAGCAGTGATCTGCAATATGAGCAGATCTTTTAAAGGAGAAATATAATCTAGGGAGTTTGACATCATAACTTAGCTTTCTGATTATTTATAGTAAGGTCTACACTAGAGACCTCTACCCAGGGTGGGAGTGTAATCAAAATCTATTTGAACCAAAGGCATACTCAAGAACAAAAGGCTCACTTAAGTCTGATTTGATCCCATCAGTTCCCTTGCCTTTGGAGTATTATGATTCTATCAGTATTTCAGACTTTTTCTGCTAAAGCCTACCTAGCTACCCAAGACTTCTACAATTTCAGTTTGGATATGTCTCATGGACATCCAGTTCAAAATATCTGACAACTGGAGATACAAGATTAAAAGTCAGTAGAGAGATTGGGTCAGAATAGATCAATTTTAAAGTCATCAGCATAGAGATGTTAATTATGTTTATGGGAATGGATGAAACTAACAAGTGAAACACTATAGAAGAAGAAATACCCAGGATGGGACCTAGACTTAGATGGCATGATCTGATTCAAGCAAAGCATTATAGAATGTAGGAGGAAAATAGTATCTGAAAACCTAGAGAGAAGAGAAACTTGAGGAAAAGAGAGTGGTCAATAGTGTCAAAGATTTCAAGGGGGTCAAAAAGAAGGAAGACTGAGAAAAGCCACTGAGGTTGGCAAATCAAAGATTTTGAATAATTTTGGAGAGAACAGTGTCAGTGGAATAAAAAGGTTAGAAGCCTAATTATAAGGCATAAGAGCAAAGTAAGTGGAGGCATTCATTGTAAATCACCTTTTTGAAGAGTTTAGGTATGAAGGGAAGAATATATAGAGCATGGATTTAGCAAAGATGGCAAGATAAAGTGATTTTTTTTTTTTTCAGAAGAGAGGAGACAATGGTTTGTCTATGGATCATAAGAAATATGCCTCGAATGTTTGTGGCAGCTTTCTTTGTAGTGGCCAGAAACTGGAACTGAGTGGATGCCCATCAATTGGAGAATGGCTGAATAAATTGTAGGATATGAATATTATGCAATATTATTGTTCGGTAAGAAATGACCAACAGGATGATTTCAGACAGGCCTGGAGACACTTACATGAACTGATGCTGAGTGAAACCAGCAGAGCCAGGAAATCATTATATACTTCAACAACAATACTATATGATGACCATGATGTACCTGGCCATCCTCAGTAACTTTAATGCTTTCTTAATTAGTGGCTGCTTTTAGGCCTACAATGTTTTTTATGTGTTTAATTATCCTCTAAGTAAGTTTGTCTACATGTCTAAAGAGCTGTCCCTCTTTTGAGTAACATTTAAATTTAAATAGTGTTTGTTAGTACTTGAATTAAATTTAAAGTTGAACTTAAATTCGTTTTTTGTACAACCAGCTATCATTAAGTTCTATAGGCTTTTCACCCCTATTGTAAAATCATCTCACTATTTTGCTACATAGATGAGTTCGTTCTGACAACTGTTCTACAATAGCTCACTTAATTTCGGGAAGGTGGGCTTTAATTCCTTTTGTCTGGTTTGACTAGCTAAGTCATTATGCAAAAAGTAGGAGGTGTAATCTTTGCTTTTTGTTGCTTACAGGATGGAATCTTTCAATGTTCCCTCACATACTCTCTGTATTGTGCCTACAGATAGAACAGGTGTTCTATCTCCTATACTAGGATTGATAAATGTTTTGTAGGATGCTATAAATAGTTTAATTGGTCATATCTAGGACTAGGTCTAGCTCAAAATGGTCAGGATTAGCTGAAATCTTTTAGGTGTAAGCTAAATGCTTACTAGTCAAAATCTCAGCAACTTATGGTAATGACAATGTCTAAAATCTCAACCTGCTACAATGCTAAAAATTCTTACATCAACTTTCATGCTCATTACCTTAACATGATAGTCCAAAAAATCCTGAGTATGAATCAATACTACCACACAGTTTTATTATTAGCATGTGAAGCCTAACTCTGCTTTATCACAACTCTGATGTAGGTTATAACTATAATAACACCTTCTCACTAGACTCCTTATCAGGGCCACTGCTAGTTCTATCATGCTGACTCCTTCCACTAATAATCATTCCTAGTCAAAACCACCTAGCCCATGAACCCTTAAGATGAAAAAAAGTCTACCTGACCACACTTATTATTCTTCAGCTATCCTTAATCATAGCTTTTACCTAATCAGAACTCATTATATTCTACACCTTATTCGAGACTACTTTAATCCCCACTCTAATTATCATCACATGATGAGGTAGCCAAAATGAACGACTCAATTCAGGGTTATACTTCCTCTTCTATACGCTAATTGGGTCCCTCCCCCTTTTAGTAGCACTACTATACCTATACAACAACCTAGGGTCCCTTCACATACTAACCATATCACTAATCTCACCCACCCTAGACACCTCTATATCAACCTCCCTACTCTGATATACCTGCATAACAGCATTCATAGTAAAAATACCACTATATGGCCTCTACCTCTGACTGCCAAAAGCACATGTGGAGGCCCCTATTGCGGGCTCCATGGTCTTAGCCGCCATTCTACTAAAACTAGGGGGCTTTGGCATTATGCGAATCACGGCTTTGACCAAACCAACCACAACAACTTTATGCTATCCATTTATAATCCTCTCTCTCTGAGATATAATTATAACAATTATCTGCCTACAACAAACAGACCTCAAATCACTTATTGCATACTCCTCTGTACGAACCAAATCAGTTCTAATGGAGCAGTAATGAACTGAACCAGCCACACTTAGCAAAAGAACTCTGGGAGATGACTAAGAACCACTACATTGAATTCCCAATCCCTATATTTTTGCCCACCTGCATTTTTGATTTCCTTCACAGGCTGATTGTACAATATTTCAGAGTCTGATTCTTTTTGTACTGCAAAATAACGGTTTGGTCATGTATACTTATTGTGTATCTAATTTATATTTTAATGTATTTAACATCTACTGGTCATCCTGCCATCTCGGGAAGGGGGTGGGAAGAAGGAGGGGAAAAATTGGAACAAGAGGTTTGGCAATTGTCAATGCTGTAAAGTTACCCATACATATAACCTATAAATAAAAGGCTATTAAAAAAAAAAGAAATATGCCAGTTGAAAGAGCCAGATTTAAAATAAGAGTAAGACTGGGGATGCCAGAGAATACAGCCTTTTGGAAGAGATGGAATGAAAAAAGAATCACTCAAGTAAATAGAAGAATTATTTTTTAATGAGGTCCTAGCTAGCTAGATGAACATTGTCAGAGAAAGCCTGTATACAAATTCCTGTATACAATCTGGAAGCCTAGCTACTTCCTGAGGCAAGCATGGAGGAGCACTGAAAGGATCATCTAGAGTTTAAATGGGTCTTCTGTTTAAATGGACTTTATTAGAATCCCACCCAAGATGGAGTCTCTGGTAGAATTCTTAGCAGAATAATTTGAATTGACAAAATCATCATAACTTCACTATTATTATATTCAATCAGAAAGCCAAATTATGATGTCAAATCCTCATGGTTATGTTTCCCCTTTAAAAGACCTACACTATTCTAATTCCCCTGTTAATTATTTTTGGGGTACTAAATCCCTTTTAGTGTTAGTCTGTCAGTCAGTCAGTAGTGTAATCCTTCCTCATGGCATATTCTCCCTTAATGGCATCTTCCTACTTGTTACTGTTAGGAAACTTGTCTTCTCTCTTGTTAATTGCTAAAAATCTTTTTTCTTAGTAAAAAACTTTTATGAATTTATTTGTGGATTTAGTGCTCTTTTAGCAGTGTAATAAAATCTTTGTTCCTTGATTTGGAAAATACAAGCCTACAAATTCTTTTGAGAGAACTTCCAACACCAGCCTATAATATAATATACTTTTGGGTATCACTTCCCATACCCAATCATTTTGGTGGATAACTTCATCGTTTTAGTAGCCTGGTAGGGAACAGTCTAACTGCCTCTTGTAACTTCAACACTTCTGGAAAGAGATCACTTTATTTTGTGAGACAAAGGTAAAGGAAAGAAAAGTGGCAAAAGGTCTCTAAATGAGGGGAGATGAGTTAAAGCAGAAGGAAAGGGAGAAGAGGAACTCCATAGTGAATGACCTCTTTAGTATGAGATTGGGCTCATAGATAATAAAGTGGGGGAAGAGAAAGTCACTGGAGGTTTGAGGAGGGAAGAAAGTTTTTGACACACTCATTATAGAGAGTGGGGTTTTGATTTTGAAAGAAAGATGGAGAAGGGTTGTCCAGCTACCCTGAGGACCCATTGATGTTGTGTAAACAAAAATTTAAACTTAATTCAGTTAAAATAGTTGTTTTTTTTTCTCAATCTTTTTAAAGCAGTAAGTATATCAAAAAGAAGAAGGGAAATGGTGGGGATGATCCGAGGTTTGGCTATGCAAAATTTTCAATAAAATAAAGGAACTAGGCATTTAAGAGAGGAGGACAGAATAAAGTTTAATTTGTTCACCAAAGAGTCTGGATTGGGATGAAGGGAGGGAAGGCTACTACTGGGAAGATGGCCTGACATATAATTGAGGGATTAAGGAAATGAAGTCTGAGTCAATCTTGCAGGATAATGAGATTTCCTAATGATGTGTTTCCTGGGGCATGATGTCTTGAGGGAGATCTTACCCACATCACATATTCTGTTGGCAAATCTTTTCACTTTTATCTCCATAACAAGTCTGCTATTTACCTCTATTTCTTACTTTTTATTCATCCAGCTTCCATATTCATTTGTACCTTCATATTCATTTGTATCATCTCTCACCTGGACTTTTAAAAATCTCTTAAGGGTTCTCCTTGCCTCAATCTTCTCCTAATTTCAATTTCTTTATGCAAATGGCAAAGTGATTTTCCCAGAACATAGCTAAGCCCTTTTCTAAATACAGATCAGAGATCAGAAATGACATCTTATTACCTATAGGATCAGATATAAATATATTTAATCACCTTTTAAAGTCCTTTATTACTCGTCCTTAGATCTTTTATCAGACCTATTATACATTGCTACCATTCCTAAACAAGCTAAAGGTAATCCAAATCGGTCTTTTCTGTTGGAACTCCCTCAGGGTTCCACTTTTCAGATCTTTCTTTTTGTTCTGACTTTTTCTTATCCATGAAATTCAGTTCTTCCTCACATTTACCTCTTAGAATTAGTAGCTTCCTTCCAGGTACTAGAAACATTTGAGTGCTTTTCCTGGAGTCAGAAAAATTCATTTTCCTGATTTCAAATTTGGGTTCAGTGTGTGTGTGTGTGTGTGTGTGTGTGTGTGAAAGAGAGAGAGAGAGAGAGAGAGAGAGAGAGAGAGAGAGAGAGAGAGAGAAAGAGAAAAGAGAGAGTTAGAAATGAAAGAGAAAGAGAAAGGGACAGAGAGGAGACTTGTTCATGGCCAGTTAGTGACTAAGTTTTAGAATTTAGATGAAGTGATCAGAAAATGTTTAATGGAAAAGATGTAAACAGAAAAAAAAAAAAAAACCTTAAAGAAAAATGAAATTTTGTACTGGTAAAGGGATATGGGATAACATTTCAAGTGGGAAATATGTTCACAGGTATGAAGGATTCATACATTTTATACATTGGAGATAATATCTATGCTGAGAAGATAGGTATACCTATTGAGGAATGGTGAGAATGTTGTTAGCTAAGTAAGAAATATTATGTAAGATGAAATTTTTAGAAAGATTTGTAATAAAATTTGAAACGAATCTTGAAAGTTTAAAACTTCACTTAAACAGAAAATTCAACTAAAAAGAATATTGCATTTTCTGAACACTCCAGTTAATCAAGATTTTATTAAAAGTATGAAAACTCACTGGAATTGAGTAGCTCTTCAAGTACAGTAGATCCCTTAATGGCATCTTCCTACTTGTTACTGTTAGGAAACTTGTCTTCTCTCTTGTTAATTGCTAAAAATCTTTTTTCTTAGTAAAAAACTTTTATGAATTTATCCATAAATCGATCCAATAAATCGATTTTACACAGTGGAAACCAATTGTATTGTAAATATCAAACCAAGACCTTTAGAAATTGAACCTTTGAGAAGTAAAAAAAAAAAAAAAACCCAAAACCTGAAATACCTTAATATCACCCAATAAAATCTGACACTACTAATTTCTATGTAGAATTAAACTTTTTAGAGCATTGATTAAATTTAGCATCTAAAGGAAATAAATGAATTTTCTTCATGGTAAAAAAAAATAAAATTAATGATATATTAATTTGTTTCCTTCAGAAAAATACCTATTATAATTCTGAGAATGTTATCTCACCAGCATTGGGCTATATATAACTTGTCATCAATCTATTTATAAAGAACACTTAAGTAGTCATTCATCAAAGATATTTATAATCTAAGGTATAAACATAAATGTTTAATGGAAAAGATGTAAACAGAAAAAAAAAAAAAAACCTTAAAGAAAAATGAAATTTTGTACTGGTAAAGGGATATGGGATAACATTTTAAGTGGGAAATATGTTCACAGGTATGAAGGATTCATACATTTTATACATTGGAGATAATATCTATGCTGAGAAGGTAGGTATACCTATTGAGGAATGGTGAGAATGTTGTTAGCTAAGTAAGAAATATTATGTAAGATGAAATTTTTAGAAAGATTTGTAATAAAATTTGAAACGAATCTTGAAAGTTTAAAACTTCACTTAAACAGAAAATTCAACTAAAAAGAATATTGCATTTTCTGAACACTCCAGTTAATCAAGATTTTATTAAAAGTATGAAAACTCACTGGAATTGAGTAGCTCTTCAAGTACAGTAGATCCCTTAATGGCATCTTCTTACTTGTTACTGTTAGGAAACTTGTCTTCTCTCTTGTTAATTGCTAAAAATCTTTTTTCTTAGTAAAAAACTTTTATGAATTTATCCATAAATCGATCCAATAAATCGATTTTACACAGTGGAAACCAATTGTATTGTAAATATCAAACCAAGACCTTTAGAAATTGAACCTTTGAGAAGTAAAAAAAAAAAAAAAACCCAAAACCTGAAATACCTTAATATCACCCAATAAAATCTGACACTACTAATTTCTATGTAGAATTAAACTTTTTAGAGCATTGATTAAATTTAGCATCTAAAGGAAATAAATGAATTTTCTTCATGGTAAAAAAAAATAAAATTAATGATATATTAATTTGTTTCCTTCAGAAAAATACCTATTATAATTCTGAGAATGTTATCTCACCAGCATTGGGCTATATATAACTTGTCATCAATCTATTTATAAAGAACACTTAAGTAGTCGTTCATCAAAGATATTTATAATCTAAGGTATAAACATAAATAAATATGTATCATGATGTCCTACAAAAGCCTGTAGCAAAATTGAATGGTTTCAAGGTATTTTTATATCCATTGTTATTTTTTGTTTGTATATTATCATTATTATTATTTTGCTTTACAACAAGTTTGTGAAGTGGGCAGGGCAGTATTATTATCTGCTCATGTAACAATTAAGAAAACTAGAGTTTATAGAAGGGAAATGAATCATCCTTGTTCACACAGAAGATCAAAATCAGAAACTCAGATTATTGACTTTTAATCACTTAGTCTCTCTACAAAGAACATTCAATCAATGTTCTATTTTCTATTGAAATTTTTTTAAATAGATTGTCAAAAATTTTTGTGGGAATGTGGAGGAATTGAGCCACTAATGCACTGTGGGGAGAGTTCTGAATGATCCACCCATTGTATAGAACAATTTGGAATTATGCCCAAAGTTTATAAAAGTATGCAGACCCTTTCATCCAACAATAGCATTATTAAGTCTGTGTCCCAAAGAGATAAAAAGAACCTGCATATACAAAAAATATTTATAGCAATTTTTTTGTGGTGACAAAGAATTGGGAAATAAGGAAATGTTCATCTGAAAGAGGATAATCATAGGGTATATTCTGAAGAAACACATTTTTTTTCCTGCTGCAAGTTTGACTAAATGACCATTGTCTTGGTGAGAAAGTAAGGAATTAGTATTGCAGACCTATCATCCAGATATCTTTGACTTTCTTTTCTTTCTTTTTTTTTTAATAACTATAACTTTTTATTGATAGAACCCATGCCGGGGTAATTTTTTACAACATTATTCCTCGCACTCACTTTTGTTCCGATTTTCCCCTTCCCTCCCTCCAGCTCCTCCCCCAGATGGCAAGCAGTCCTATATATGTTAAATAGATCACAGTATATCCTAGATACAATATATGTGTGCAGAACCAAACAGTTCTCTTGTTGCACAGGAAGAATTGGATTCAGAAGGCAAAAATAACCCAGGAAAAAAAATAAAAATGCAAACAGTTTACATTCATTTCCCAGTGTTCTCTCTTTGGGTGTAGCTGCTTGTGTCCATCATTGATCAATTGAAACTTAGTTAGATCTTCTCTTTGTTGAAGAAATCCACTTCCATCAGAATACATCCTCATACAGTATCATTGTTGAAGTATATAATGATCTCCTGGTTCTGCTCATTTCACTTAGCATCAGTTCATGTAAGTCTCTCCAAGCCTCTCTGTATTCATCCTGCTGGTCATTTCTTATAGAACAATAATATCCCATAACATTCATATACCACAATTTACCCAACCATTCTCCAATTAATGGGCATCCATTCATTTTCCAGTTTCTAGCCACTACAAACAGGGCTGCCAAAACATTTTGGCACATACAGGTCCCTTTTCCTTCTTTAGTATCTATTTGGGGTATAAGCCCAGTAGTACCACTGCTGGATCAATGGGTATGCACAGTTTGATAACTTTTTGGGCATAATTCCAGATTGCTCTCCAGAATGGTTGGATTCGTTTACAACTCCACCAACAATGCCCCAGTGTCCCAGTTTTCCTGCATCCCCTCCAACATTCATAATTATTTTTTTTCCTGTCATTTTAGCCAATCTGACAGGTGTTTAGTGGTATCACACAGTTGCCTTAATTTGCATTTCTCTGATCAATAGTGATTTTGATCATATTCTTTCATATGAGTGGAAATAATTTCAATTTCATCATCTGAAAATTGTCTATTCATATCCTTTGACCATTTATCAATTGGAGAATGGCTTGATTTCTTATAAATTAGAGTCAATTCTCTATGTATTTTGGAAATGAGGCCTTTATCAGAATCTTTAATTGTGAAGATGTTTTCCCAGTTTGTTGCTTCCCTTCCAATCTTGTTTGCATTAGTTTTGTTTGTACAAAGATTTTTTAATTTGATGTAATCAAATTTTTCTATTTTGTGATCAATAATGGTCTCTAGTTCATCTTTCGTCACAAATTTCTTCCTCCTCCACAAGTAAAAGAGATAAACTTTCCCTATGTTCCTCTAATTTATTTATAATCCTGTTCTTTATGCCTAAATCATGGGCCCATTTTAATCTTATCTTGGTGTATGGTGTTAAGTGTGGGTCTGTGTTTAATTTCTGCCATACTAATTTCCAGTTTTCCTAGTAGTTTTTGTCAAATAATGAATTCTTATCCTAAAAGTTAGGATCTTTGGGTTTGTCAAACACTAGATTGCTATAGTTCACTATTTTATCTTGTGAACCTAACCTTTTCCACTGATCAACTAATCTATTTCTTAGCCAATACCAAATGGTTTTGGTGACTGCTGCTTTATAATATAGTTTTAGATCAGGTACAGCTAGGCCACCTTCATTTGATTTTTTTTTTCATTAATTCCCTTGAGATTCTTGATCTTTTGTTCTTCCATATGAATTTTGTTGTTATTTTTTCTAGATCATTAAAATATTTTCTTGGAAGTCTGATTGGTATAGCACTAAATAAATAGATTAGTTTAGGGAGTATTGTCATTTTATATTCGCTCGACCTATCCAAGAGCACTTAATATTTTTCCAATTATTTAAATCTGACTTTATTTGTGTGGAAAGTTTTTTGTAATTTTGCTCAAAGGAAACAAAGGAAGGAAGGAAGGAAGGCTTAATTAAGTACTTTTAATGTAGGTAGGCAATGGGCTAAGTGCTATACAAATATCTTATTTGATGCTCACAGCCACTGTGCTAGGTAGATATTATTACTATTATATCTATTTTATAGTTGAAACTAAGATAGAAAATGATAAAGTGACAATATAGCATGGCACAGTTAGTAAATGATTAGGGTCAGATTTGACCCAAGGGCCAGCACCATATCCACTATTTGGAATGGCAGGTTAGAACTAGATTATAACGTATATTCAATGGTAAACTGGAATTTTATTTCATTCTAAAGACACTATGGAACCACTAGAATGTTTTGATCAGTGTGTTAATAATGCCAAGGAAGATTCATAGTATACTATATAGGAATAATATAGGAGGATATTACTAAGATAGAATCAATGAAACCTAGCAACAGAATAGATATGGGAGTGGGTTGGTGGGGGTAGGGGTGGACTAAAAACAAGGGAAGAGTCAAGGGTGAAAGTAAGTTTGTGAGACTGGATGACTGATAATATAGTCATCTCCTTGACAATAATGGGAAAGTTTGGAAGAAGGGAGGATTGGGGCGGGGTGTTTGTGTGTGTGTGTGTGTGTGTGTGTGTGTGTGTGTGTGTGTGTGAGATGAGCTCTATTTTGGATATATTGAGTGTCATACTTAAGGTATATTCAATTCAAGATGTCTAATAAGCAGTTGGATACATAAAACTGGAGGCCAGGGTAATAATTAAATCATAAAGAACCAATGAGTTCACCAAATGAAATAATATAGAGGAAAATGAGAAAAGGGTCAAGGACAAAACTTTTAGGAACACCTACTTATAATTGTCACAATTTGAATATTTCTTTAGCAGTTATGGGAAATGATGGCTCATTAAAGAAGAGATAAGTCCGTGGCTCTCCTTGGTTTCAGTAGTTGTTGCTAGTTGAATTTACTGCTGTTTATGTTGAATTATTGAAGGTGAGATAAAAAAGGTGACTAATTCCAGTCATTCTGTAGGTGGTGAGTTTGTAGGATGACTGGAAGTTTCCCAGTTTTCAATTTTCTTCCAACAGTAAGTTTATAATAATCATGATCCTGTGATCATAGACGAAATTATCAATTATCATCTTATTCCCTTATTCTCCCTTTTTTAACGTAATTGGGCATAATTACAAGTGTTCATTGCTGCATTTCAGACCTTTAATTGCTGAGGATTCTACTTTGTGGTGCCCCATTTTGATCGACATTCTTTGGCAGAAATCTATTCTTTAGAGCTTTGTGGTCAATCCTCTTCCACTATGCCTTTCTTTTTCCCCCCCTTCCCCTCCTCTCTCTTCCTCTATAACAACTTACCTATCTTATGTCTTTGATCACTTTCTAGAACCAATATAATATTTGGACAGGTGTTTACATTTAACAAGAAGTATAAATGTGTGTAACTAAATATCAAAGTGCTAGTATAGGGACCAAAATATTTTGTTATTAGTGGCAGTGGTGGTTGTAGACAGAATAGAAAAAAGATAACACTCAAATCATACTCTGTGAAGAACCACTTACTATTTATAAGCAGAGGACCTCTTCTGTATAGGTTTTCATAGCTCAGATCTTCACAACTCTCCAGAGGTAGTCATGCTTCTAATTAATATTGCACTCAGTGGGATTGCTTCAATAGATCACTTAAAGATTGTGACAAAAGGCATTCAACTGGGTTAGTCTGAGTTTTTGGCTGACTCTCTGTCCTCGATTCCTTCTGTTCCTCCTTTTGCCTAGTGCTGTGAGACATATGGTGTGCCCTAGAAAGTGAGAGTTACTTATGTCCACAGGGATTCAGAACCATAGTTTTGTATTCCTTTCCTTCTAACAAGTTGGATGTATTTGTTTGTTTAATTCTTCTGTAGTCCTATAGGACTGTCTGTGCTTTGAACCATAGAATATTTGGAAGGGAATATTATGTACCAATGCTAGAAATATAATTTAGGATAAGGCTGTGAAGAGCTTTAAATGACAAATAGAGGAATTTGTATTTGATCCTAAAGATAAAGGGGAGCATTGAAGTTTATTAAATAGAGGTGTTTAATAGTCTTGTCTCTAGGAAAAAAAATATTTTGATGCCTATATAATAGCTGGTGATGTAGTGGATAGAGAGTTGGTCCTGGAGACAAAAAGATAGATTTCATATCTGGCTTGAGATACTTACTAGCTATGTCATCTGGGCAAGTCACTTAAAAGCTGCATGAATTTACTCAATTATAAAAAGGCAATAATAACCACTGCATTTTGTGAGGACCAAATGAGACAACATTTGTAAAACCATTTGTAATATTTGGAATATAGAGTAGAGAGTAAAAATGCATAACCTCTTCCTTTCTCCCATATGGCAAAGAGAACAGAGTGAGTAGAGACTTAACAGGGGATCAAAATAGAAGGCTACTGAAGTATAATAGGAAAGAGATGATGTGGGAGCTTTGAGATGAAGGAAAGAGGACATAAATAACAGATATAGAAAAGGAAATAGCAAGAATTGTAAATAAACAAACCACCTCCCCCCAAAAAAATTTGTTGCATGGATTAAGAATAAGAAGTTGTGGGCTATAAATGTGGGTGACTGGAAAGAGAGCATTTCCCTTGAAAATTATAGAGAAATTCAGAAGAGAAGTAAGATTTAGGAGAAATATAATTTTTTCTATTTTAGACAGGTTGAGTTTGTCATGTCTATGGCATAACTAGTTTTAAATGCTCCTCAGGCAACTGGTAACAGTTTAGGAGAAAGTCTAAGGGGAAGGAGAAAAAGAACAGTCATTTATTATGTCCTTACAAGGCATTCAGCACTTTGCTAAATGCTTTACAAAAGTTTATCTCATTTAATCATCACAACAATGCTGGAAGATAGGTACTATTATAGTATATTGAGGCTGAGATTAAGTGACTTTATCAGGGTCACATAGCTGGTGAATATTTAAGACCAGAAAGAAGATAGGTCTTCCTCATTCTAAGTTCAGTCAACTATCCATTGCACTGCCTCATGACTCAACATTTCTATATACTTTATTAAAATTTACAATGTTATATACAAAGATCAGCTCATTTTATTTTCACTACAAATATGGGGAGTAGTTACTATTATTATTCTCATTTTATAAAAGAGGAAATTGAGTTGGACAATGGCAGACTTCTCTTAGATCACAGAGGTAATCATTGTCTGAAATCATTTTTTGAACTCATGTCATTCTGGTTCCAGGTCTAGTGCCACATATATATAGTCTGTGTGATTAATCTCCTCAGTCATATGAATTCCAAACATAGGGCTAATATATGATCATCAGTATCTGAAAATAGCATAAAATGCTAAAGCATAAGCGATACCCTAGCAAAAATATATACATATATTGATATGAGAATGAGGAGAGTAATGTATATGAAAATGAGAGAGCTTTCTGCCGTGTGGGTGGAGTTTCAGACATGATCTTATTGATATCAGAGGGAAGAATGAAGAACCATAGATGAATGTTGTCAAAAAGTAAATTTAGGCTGAGTAAACACTCAAAAATAAACAGATAAATAAATGAATTAATGAAAAATAAACCCACAAATAAATGAATAAAAAATAAATAAGCAAAGGAAAAAATATTATAGCCAGTATTTTGGATAAAGGCCTCATTTCTAAAATATATACAGAACTGAGTCAAACTTAAGAATACAAGACATTCCTCAATTGATAAATGATCAAATGATATGAATAGACAATTTTCAGATACAGAAATTAAAGCCATTTATAGTCATATGGAAAAAGTAATTGTTGAAGAGATAAATGCAAATTAAGACAACTTTGAGGTACCACTTTATACCTATCTGATTGGCTAAGATGACAGGAAAAGATAATGATAAATGTTAGAGGGGATGTAGGAAAACTGGGACAATAATGCATTACTGGTGGAGTTGTGAAATGATCCAACCATTCTGGAAAACAATTTGGAGTTATGCCCAAAGGACTATTAAGCTGTGCATCTCTTTTGATCCATCAAAGGATGTGTATCTCAGATCTTGTGGTCTGAATTCCCAAAGAAATCATAAAAGAGGTAAAGGAAACCACATTTGTACAAATGTTTGCAGCAGCTCTTTTTGTAGTGGCAAGGAACTAGAAATTGAGTGGATGCCCATCAATTGGAGAATGGCTGAACAAGTTATCATCTATGAATGTAATAGATTATTATTTTTTTATAAAAAATGATGAGTAGGTTATTTCAGAAACACTTGAAAAATTTACATAAATTGATGATGAATGAAGTGATTAGAATCAAGAGAACATTGTACACAGCAACAGCAAGATTGTGTGATGTTCAACTGTGATGGAAATTGGTTATCCTCAGCAATTTGGTGATTCAAGGCAATTCTAATAGATGTGGCATGGAAAATGCCTTCCACATCCAGAAAGAGAACTATGAAGACTGAGTGTGGATTGAAGTATAATATTTTCACTTTTTTGCTTTGTTTCTCTTGTTTTTCCTCCTTTTGGTCTGATTTTTCTAGTACAACATGATCAATATGAAAATGTATCTAAAATGTATAACCAATATCAGATTGCTTGCTGTCTTGGGGAAAGAGGAAGGAAGGAAGGGAGAGAGAAAAGTTAAGAACAATGTCTTACAAAAAGAATATTGAGGGGCAGCAAGGTGGCACAGTAGATAGAGGACCAGCCCTGAAGTCAGGAGGACCTGAGTTCAAATCTGGCCTCAGATACTTAATACTTCCTAGCTGTGTGACCCTGGGCAAGTCACTTAACCCCAATTGCTTCGAGAAAGAGAGAGAGAGAGAGAGAGAGAGAGAGAGAGAGAGAGAGAGAGAGAGAAATGAATGTTGAAAATTACCTTTTCATGTATTTGGAAAAATAAAATTTTATTGAAGGGAAAAAAAGATGATTTTAATAAAAACAACGGGAAAGAACCAGAAGGTATATAAACAAACAGATTGCTTTAGATGTGTGTGAGGGGATAATTTTATTTTCCATTAGCCTCAATAATATGAATTAGTGGTTATAGACATTAAATATGATAAAAGAGACAATTGTGTTTAATGATGAGAAGTATTCATTATATTGTATAATAACTTGTTTAATTACATTTTCATGCATTCTAAGAAATATTTGCAGGATTTTATATTCAGTTAATGTGCATACACATTTATGTTGGGAGCACTATGGAGAATAAATTTCCTCCAAAATTTGATTAAGTTGATTATATAGTTGGAGATCATCTAGTCTAGTCTGATTTTCTCATTTTACAAAAAAAAACAAAACAAAAAACAACAACCAAAAAAAAACCCTAAAGTCAAAAGAAGTAAAGTTTTACAACTCATTATTGATTAGACTCCATCCTCGAATCAACAATACCTTATGCCTACTACTCACTACACTGTTTTTTTTTTTTTCTGTGCTTAATACACTACCTGATTCTTTCTTTGATTGTGAAAAGGTCTGTGAGCAGAGGTAAAGGTGAAAATCTTTTCCCCCTGCCTTATTATCTAGGAACTTGGGTAGAATTTCCAGAATATACTGCCAAAGACAAGGGACTACAAAAGCTTTTCTACCAAAGTAAGACACAAACATCTTCTGATTTTTTTCTCAAGTCTGACATATCATAAGAGAGTCATGACTTTGAACTTCATGATATAGTGTAAAGAAGAGCCAGCAAGACATGAGTTCAAATCCTGCCTCTGAAAATTTCTATTGTGTAACAATAAGCAGATTTCTAGGTTTCAGTTTATTTTCTTTGAAATAGGCATGAAAATACCTACAATATCTACTTCAAGGTGAGGTTCTGAGTTGTTGTATATATATCATTTCATTTTGTAATCTGTAGAACACTTAACAAATATTAATTATTATTGCTATTGTAATTTTTGTTTTTTTAAAGGTTATTTTGATTTTCAAGAAAGGCAATGTTGGTGAAAAAGTTTTAAATTTAGAATCAAAAGCATTGGATTTTAGTCCTCATTCTGCTTAAATTTTCTCATCTATAAAGTAGAATAAAATAGAAAATAAATTATGTTACCTACTACAAATGGCTATTGGGAGGTTCAAAGAAAATAATATGTGAGATTTTTTTTTTGTAAAAATGATTGTTGTATGAAATTATTGTGGGCAAGTTCTGATTTTAGTTTTCTTCGTATTTCTCAATACTTAATGCAGTGTTCTACACATAAGAGTAACTTAAATGCTTGTTGACTTGATTGACTTTTTTTGTTATTAGAATGTAAGTGCTTTGGTTACTATTCACAATTTCCCTATTAAAAAGCAATTTTCCCAGGAGAGATAAAAAAGTCATTTAAAAAAAAATTCAGGGGCAGCTAGGTAGCACAATGGACAGTGCATGAGCCCTGAAGTCAGAAGGACCTGAGTTCAAATCTGAACTCAAACACTTAACACTTCCTAGCTGTGTAACCCTGGGCAAGTCACTTAACCCCAATTGCCTCAGGAAAAAACAAACAAACAAATAATTCTAAATTTTAGCACTAAAATTCTTCTACCTATGATATAATTTGATGCTTGAATTATTGCATTTATTTGACTGATTATTAAGACAATCCTGCTGGAATGGTAGGCAGTAGGTGTGAAGATAAAGAGAAGCAGGAGGCCAAATATGAATGCTACAATACTTGATGGGAAGTTAGGGTTAGTTGTCTTTTAGCAACATTAAGAAGTTTTAGATCAGATGTATGGACAAATTTGGTCACCATGTTTTAGGAAAAGAAAGTAAAGGACTTTAATATCTTACCAGTTATAAATCACTAGGGAAAAAAGTGGAGATATGGCACATTTGAAGAGAGAATTTGAAAGTTAGAAATAGATAGAATAACTGTTTTTATTCAAGTACTGGAAATGCTTGTCAGGTGTATTGTAGAGAAGATTGCTTTTCATTTATGAATTATTGGTGCCTAAAGTCATTTCTAGACTTCAACAACTGCTCTAAAATTACCTAATTATAATATTGCCAAAGGTGGTTTTGTTCAGATTATCCAAATGAAACAGACTTTTGGAATAACTGCAATCATAATTCCTCAAAATATATATGACTAGATCTTTTTTATTCCTTTATCTTTGAGACTGACTTTCTTGACTGGACAGATTGCTCCTCATTACAAGCATAAAACATAGTTTTAAGCATTTAAGTGTTCACGTGTGTTAGGTATGGCAAATGTAGAAGGGTCATTGTTAGGACATTTTTTATAGTATTCATTTTTTTTAATATATTATTTTTTCAGTCATGTCCACCTACTTATGACCCAATTTGAGGTTTTCTTTTCGAAGATGTTTGCCATTTGCTTCTCCACTCATTTTACAGATGAGGAGACTCAAGCAATTAAAGTTAAATAACTTAGGGTGGTACAACTTGAATCTGGGGGTCGATTTGAACTCAGAAAGATGATTCTTTTTGACTCCAGACCCAGCACTCTATTCACTCTATCCCATCTCTTTCACCTCTTACCTCTCCCCACCCCCCTAAAAGTAAAGGCATGAAAACCTAACATGGCACAGTATATAGAGAAACAGATTCAATTAGACAGTGACTGGGTTCAGGTTCTATATCTGACATATAGTAGATGTATCACCTAAAGAAAACCATTCAAAAAAGCAATTCTCTAAGACTAAAAATGTCAGCATGCAGACCAAACTATATTGGTGTAGAGAATTTTGTCATCAAGAATTCCCCAGAGTGATAAAATAAGCAGGACAACATGGACACATATATTATAAAAATGTCATTTTCAGTAGTACCGAAATTTTTATTCAAGGATATTATCAAGCTGAGGATGTTAGAAAAAAGTCCCAAGGTAACTGATGAATGAATGGCATGGGGGTTCATGGAGAAGGGAGAGAGAGAGATAATGGTCAGACAGAAGTCTTTGTGGAAGAACACCATTACCTTCCTGACTCTGCTAATAACTAAAATCCTTCCTATCCACTCAAGTGTGACTTCTGATATTATTAGTAGAACCAATTCCAGGGGTTTTGTTGTTATTTTCAGAAACTGACAATAATCTCAACTGGTGGACAATTTAGTCTCTTTGTTGGAATCTGAGCTAATTGACTGAGAATACTTTATTTTAATAAGGGGGGATTGAAATTGTCAGCTTTCTCATCCATAAATTATTCATCTTCCAATATTGTGCCTATAAAAATAAAATGAGTCAACCAAGGATGAGCTTTTTAAATTTTTTTTTTTAATAAATCTTAAGTGGAAAATTCTAGGAGATTATTTTTGTTTGCATCACAGTGTTTTCACAATACAACACTAATCAGAGAAGCTACAGAGTTCCTGACAGTCTATTTATTGCTTAATTTTTTTTCTTCTGTCCCGATATAATTTTTATTCCAAACCATCATTATTGAATTATATATAATGGGAGTGAAATCATTCTCCCTTATTGAAGAATGATTATTTTAATATTGTGATTGCCAGCAGACTGCCTCCATAAACCTTGATTTGGCTTTCCAGCTGCTAGCACCATGGATGCATTTTTTTCTTTTTTTTTAATTGAAATTTGTTATTTTCAAAACATATGCAAGGATAATTTTTTTCAACATTGACCCTTGAAAAACCTTGCATTCCAATTTTTCTCCTCCTTCCCCCTATCTTCTCCTCTAGGTTACATATAACACAATATATGTTAAACATGGTAAAATATATATGTTAAATCTGATACAGGCATACATATTTATACAATTAACTTGCTGGACAAGAAAAATCAGATGAAAAAGTTTAAAAAATGAGAAAGAAAATAAAATTCAGGCAAACCACAACTGTGCCATGTTATAATACACTCTCATTCCCACAGTCTTTTCTCTGGGTGTAGATGACTTTCATCATCAAAAGATCATTGAAACAGGACTGAATCATCTCATTGTTGAAAAGAACCACATCTATCAGAATTGATCATTGTATAATCTTGTTGCCATGTATAATGATCTCCTGATTCTGTTCATTTCACGTAGCCTCAGTTCATGTAAGTCTCTCCAGGCCTTTCTGAAATCATCCTGTTGATTTTTTCTTACAGAACAATAATATTGCATAACATTCATATACCAGAATTTATTCAGCCAGTCTCCAACTGATGGGCATCCATTCAGTTTCCAGTTTCTTGCTGCAACAAACATTTTTGCACATATGGGTCCTTTTCCCCACTTTAAGATCTTTTTGGGATATAAACCCAGTAGAAACACAGCTGGATCAAAGGGTATGCACAGTTTGATAATCCTTTGGGCAAGTATGGATGCATTTTTTGATCTACCATCATATCACTTTCTAAATCTATGTTTCTCAAGACTGCTAGTTGGCATTGATCTTGAATTTTAGATGAGAGTTTACTTAAACTTGGCACCTGAAGTTTGTCTAGCTCATAAACCTATGATAACATTGACAAAATTATAAAGCTGGAGCTATTTAGAATTTTTAATAACAATAATCATAATAATAACAAATAGAATGTCTATGAATTTCTCAATCTGAAAGTAGATTTTTTAATTCTCCTACCTTCAGACACTTTTATATAAATTAGAGATCAAAAGTACAGAATACGTAAATACCATAAAGTAAATAATCACTGATTCCTCTTAAAGTTTTGTAATAGAAATAACATTGGATTTGGAGGAAGAGAATATGGGTTTAAATCCAACTTTTGTTGTTTGTTTTGTGAATTAGAGCAAGACATTGAACATGTCTCATCTTTAGTTTTTTCATCTGTCAAGAGAGAGCTGTATTGTATCTTATTAATATCCCTACAAACTCAAAGTCTAATCATCCTATGAAATGAGGTTTATTTTTCATCTTTCTTTAGAATGTTAAATTGAGAATTTGCTTCATCACTGTTTAAATGAATGAGATTCAAATTGAGAGTTAGAAAACCTAGTTCTATTAAAATTAATTGTTTCACACAGGTACTACCATCCCCTTGTTTTGCCTGAGTTTTCTCATTCAGGAAAATGAGAAGAATTGTACTAGATGACCTCTAAAACTTCTTCTGCATCTAGAGCAATAGACTATGATTCTATTAGATGTTGAAGATGATGGTGACTCCTATCACCAAATACATGGTTATTTTCCCACAGCTTTTAATATTTAGATTGTAGGGAAGGGTTGATGGAAATGAAAGACATGGCTCAAATTTTCAACTAAAGAATTTCAGTACAAAGTTCTCTTTCAGTAAGTTCTTTTGATAGCATGGCAAAGTATACAACATGAATGTAGCAAGAAATGAGTTCAAATCCTTTCTCATATATGTCATTTTGCAAGTTACTATAATTTATAAACTATAACTGATCTGTAAAATGAGGAATACTAATAGTATCTATCTTAAAGAGTTATAGGGAGTATTAAATAATACAAAATACATAAAGTCCTTTGAGAAGCTTAAAGATATATGTGTATGTATATATGTATATATATGTACATATATACATATATACATACACACATATATACATATCTATATCTATATGATATCATCATCATCATTTCCCCATGATATAATATATTTTGGTGTATTCTAAGCAGTAGGAAAGAAAACAAGAAACCTGGACAGAATGAAAATTAGAGAAAAGAAACATTAGATGGAAAAACAATTCCAAAAGAATTGAAATGAAATAGGTAATTTGGGGTAAATAGATCTAATCTGTAAGGAATGAACTCTTTTAATCATGTCTTGTTCATAATTTAACTTTGGTCATGATTTTTCTTCCATTTATTTTCTTTTCTTTTTAAATTTTCATCTCTACAAACATTTTTTCAAGTTTCAGTTAAATTGCACTTTTAGTAGTCCATAAATATTTATCCTTCAGCCCTTATTCTTGATGAATTCAACTCTCTCTGATTTTTTTTAAATCACTCAAAATAACAGTGAAAAATATTAAGATTATTGAACAAGAATTCAGAAAAACTGGCTTTTTGTCCTAGTTCTTCATGCAGCTTTTATCATTTTTCGTCCCATTTTCCTCATTTGTAAGATAGAGTGGTAGGTAAAAGAATCCCTGTGGGTGGCATAATGACTTGGCAAAACAAAAATTAATATTATCTATGTTGTATTGTATGTGAATTTTGCAGGCTTCTTGTTTCAGGCTCAAGTGTAAAACCTCTGTTTCTATGATTATTATGATTAATTTCTGATTTAGTAAATACTATCAAATGAATAGGGATCTCAATATATTAGTCCTGCATCCCTAGTTGAAATATAAAATTTTAGTGGGATTAAGCCATGTACAATCCCTTGAAAATAGTAAATACTAAATAAATTTTGAAACATTGAAAAACATTTATTAATTTATTAAATGATATTTAAGTAGCATTTATCAAATGTATTGACTTAATCTTTATTAAATCCGTGTGATAGAACAGAGCTCTATATTATGTGCATTTTACATGTGAGAACACTGAAACATAAAAATAATGTGAGTCAGATTTATGTTGAGAGATTTACCATATTATACCACAACTAGAGTTTTATAACAGTTTCAGAGGATCATAGATTTATATTTAATGAGGGACCTTAGAAATCATGGATGTCTAATGATATCATTTCACATTTAAGAAAACTGGGTCCAAAAGGGGTAAATTGACTTCTCCAGGTTCTCACAGGCAATGTCAGATGTGGAATGGGAACTCAGGTTCTTTTCTTTCAAATTTCATGTCCTTTCCCCTATAATTCATTGCTTTAATCAAAGTCATTTTTTCTCTTTCTTCTTTGTAACCATTATACTTGACATATAGCAAGCACTTAATGTTTATTGAATTGAGTTTATAACAGTTTTCTAATGTATCCCACCTTCCATAAATTTTCTAAGTACATCTGTTAAGGGGAATTTGGATTGTATGATAGAAAGGGACAGCTCAGCCAGGTACTACTTATTTTACAGATGATGAAGATTAAACTCAAAAAATCTTTAAAAGCTTGCCTCAGGTCGTCCAGTAAATAAATGAAAGAAAACAGATCTCCTGATTCTAGTTCTGTGTTCTTTCATCTGTATCACACTAACTTCCAAATGTAGGACATATTTCAAACTCCAATGACCAAAATTTTCTAAGTAAAGCCTCCCATTGAAGGGATAATAAAAAAAAAAAAAAAAAGGAAAATTGTCTCATGACAAGGTAAAAACCCATAATATTGATTTAAGACCCAGTACTGAGAACCTTTGAGGAGACAAGCATTACTTCATAATCAGTGTTCCTGTATTTCTTACAAATGTTCATGTCCAAGAGATGCTAGAATGCTTTCCAAGGAAATTTATGAGAATTATGCTAATAATAATAGCTAGCCTTTATATAATGCTAATTATGCACCAACACTGTGCTAAGAACTTTACAATTATTATCTCATTTGATCTTCATAACAACCACCAATGATAAATGCTATCACTATACTCATTTTACTGACAAGGAAACTGAGATAAGCTTAAGTTAAGTGACTTGTTTTGGGACAAACAGTAAGTATCTGAAGAGAGAATTGAATTCTGTAGGCACAGAATTCTATCTACTAAGCCATTTAGTTATTTGGACAAGGTTCTCCAATTGAGTTCAACTAAAGTCTGTGTGACTGTGTTAGTTTGAACCAAAAAGAGGTGATAATTTAGTGTTTTCCATCTAGAATCTAATTATCACAACAAACTTTCCTATAATGTGTAAATGAATTTTTGTAGAACAGTCAATGTAATATAAAAATTCAGTGAATAGTAGAATTCAGAATTGTTATTCCATAAATATATTCATCCATACTTCAATGTCTATAACTATAAATATCAAATCATATTGATGGGACTCCAAAGTTAACATTTACTTGATTAGTCCTAATTGATTCATTCAATCAATCATCTTGATTTTGATTCAATCAATCAAAGCATCTTCTCTTAGAAGAGCTCATAGAATTGCCAAACTTTAGACTAATCCTGTATATGTTCTGTGAGAGGGAGGAGTGATTAAGAGAAAATAGAAAGGGTATTCAGAATTAGAAGGTATGTGATAAGTCCCAAGATTGAAAACTTCTCAATAGTTTTGTGACTCCTTATCTATTTTGCTTCTAATGCTTTTCTTTTCATATTCCATGTGTCTCAGATGAGGAGACTGAATTCTGCACATATTAATAAGACCAAGGATACAGTAAATACTTTTTTTTTAAGTTAAAACAAGAATTCATAATTTATCTACAAAATAAAAAGTGGATTTGTAGTTGTGAGCCTTGGTCTACTTCACAACAATACTTCTTAATATTTCTTTGGTCCATGACACTCTTAAATTAGCTGGCAAAATTTATGCACTCCTAAGAATAAGGTTTTTCAAGGTATATATATTTAATTCTATGTATATGAATATGTGTATATATTAATATATACACATAAAAACAATTTTATTAAAATAATTAAGTATTTTTTAAATGAAATTAATGGAACCCAGATGAATAACTCTTAGGCTAAATTTTAATCTCATGTTCTTTCTAAATCTAAATCTTATTTTTTTGTACTTAATAGTATTTTTCCAGTTACATAAAAGAGTTTTCTACATTAAGTTTTGTAAGATTTTTGAGTTCCAAATTTTTTTTCCTTCTTTCACTTACCTCATCCTCAAGAGAGAAAGCAATCTGATATAGGTTATATATACACAATCATAACATTTCCCCACATTAGTCATGTGAATGAAGAATCAAAATAAAACTCAAAATAATGAGAAAGAAAAAAATGTATAAAAAGCAAAAATAGTATGCATTCAGTCTCCATAGTTCTTTCTCAGCCCAAATGATAAGCATCCTCTTATTCTTTGCCACCCCCCAAAAATAGTTGTTATAAATATTTTTGTACATATGGGTCCTTTTTCCTTATCATCTCTTTGGGATACAGATCTAGCAGTGGTATGGCTGCATTAAAGGGTCTATACAGCTTTATAGCCCTTTGGGCATAGTCTCAAATTACTCTCCAGAATATCTGAGTCAATTCAAAAATCCACCAACAATACATTAATGTCTCAGTTTTTTTTCAGATCCCCTTCAATATTTATTATTGTGTTTTATCATTGTCAATCTGATAGGTATGAAGTGCTATCTCAGAATTGTTTTAATTTGCATTTCTCTAATCAATAGTTACTTAAAACATTTTTATATTACTATACATAACTAATTCTTTCATCTCAAAACTGCCTATTCATGTACTTTGACCATTTATCAACTGGGGAATGATTTGTATTTTTATAAATCTGACTTGATTCTGTATACATTTTAGAAATGAGGCATTTATCAGAAACATAGGCAGTAAAAATTATTTAGCAGCTTTCTGCTTGTCTTCTAATCTTATTTGTACTGGCTTTGTTTGTGTAAAACCTTTCTAATTTAATGTAATCAAAATTATACATTTTATATTTTATAATCTTCTCTATTTCTTCTTTAGTCTTGGTTCCTTCTTTTACCAAGACCTGACAGGTAAACTATTTCCTGTTCTCCTAATTTGCTTTTAGTATCACTTTTTATGTCTACATCATGTGCCTATTATGACCCAATCTTGGTAAAAGATGGGAGATTTTCCAGTTTTCCCACTAGTATTTATTAAATGAATTTTTCTCCCAGAAATTTGAATCATTGGGTTTATCAAATAGCAAATTATTATAGTCATTTACTAATATTTTAAATACTTAACTTATTCCACAGATTCACCACTCTATTTCTTAGTCAGTACCAAATGAATTTGATGATTGACATTTTATAATGTAATTTTAAATATAGTACAGCTTGGCCACCTTTCTTTACAATTTTTTTTTTCATTATTTCCCTTCATATTCTTGCGTTTTTGTTCTTCCAGATGAATTTTGGTATTATTTTTTCTAGTTATATAAAATATGTCGTTGGCCTTTTAATTAGTATGATACTGAATAAGTAAATTAGTTTAGGTAAAATTGCCATTTATATTAGTTTGGCCTTAAACAATTAATTTTTTTTCCCTAGTTGTTTAGATCTGGCTTTATTTGTGTGGCAAATGTTGTGTGACAACTGGTATTGATATAGTCCTTGGGTTTGTCTTGATAGGCAAATACTTTATATTGTACACAATTATTTAAATGGAATTTCTCTATTTCTTGCTGCTGGACTGTTTTGGTAACATATAGAAATGTCAATGATTTATGTGGGTTTATTTTATATCCTCAAATTGTTAATTGTTTCAAGTACTTTTTGTTGTTGTTGTTGTTAATTCTCTATGATTCTCTAATACTATCCTATCATCTGCAAAGAGTGATTGTTTTGTTTCTTCAATAGCTATTCTAATTTCTTTAATTTATTTTTCCTCTTCAATTGCTAAAACCTAACATTCTTAGTATGTTGAATAATTGTGATAATAAGCATCCTTATTTTACCCCTAATCTTATTAGGAATGCTATCATCTTATCCTATTGTATATAATGCTTGCAAATTAAGATAGATACTGCTTATCATTTTAAGAAAAATCCCACTTATTGCTATGTTTTCTAGCATTTTTTAATAGAAATAGGTGCTGTATTTTCAAACAGTTTTTTGGTATCTATTGAGCTAGTCATAGGCTTTCTGTTAGTTAGTTATTGATATGGTCAATTATACTGATAGTTTTCCTAATATTGAAATAACTCTATATTCCTTGTGCAAATTCTACCTGGTCTTTGTGTATTAACTTCATGATAAGTTGCTGCAATCTCTTTGCTAACATTTTATTTAAAATGTTTATATCAACATTTATTAATGAATTGGTCTATAAATTTATCTGCTTTCACTCTTCTTGGTTTGTGTATCAGCACCATATTTGTGCCATAAAAGAAATTTGATAGAAATTCTTCTTTTCCAATGTTTACAAATAGTTGTTATAGTATTAGATTTGGTTGTTCTTTAAATGTTTGGTAGAATGTATCTGTAAATCCATCTGACCCTGGGGATTTTTTTCTTAAGAAGTTCTTTGATAGCTTGTTAAATTTCTTTTTCTAAAATAGGGCCTTTTTGGTTTTTTTGCTAATTTTTTAGAGTTGAACTTTTATCCAGCTGTCCCAAATTTCTTTTGCTGGAATAGTCACTGGATTTCTACACTGGGCATGGAGGTGCTCAGTTTGCCCACTGAGGTACATTGACTTGTCCTAGTAGCCTACTAGTGCCCTAGTAGGGCACAATTTTTGTGTAGGTTTTCCAGGGTTCATAATATACCTTCTATGCTGGAGGTGAAGACCTCACTTGCACTGCTGAGTTAGGACCAAATTGCCTCAAGTGGTTTTCCTAGCTTTCTACTAGGTTTGCCCATGCTGCTGTGTGCTGGGGCCCTCTCCCCTCTATCCAAGTGAGACAGACCTTTTTCCAAAGTCCTTCTAAGTTGTCTTAAACTAAAACAAAATTGTTTCATTCTGCCTTTTTGTGGGTTCTATTACTATAGAATCCTGTTTAGAGACTTGATTTAGTGTTGCTTTGGAGGGAAACTGGAGGGAGCTCAGGCAACTTTCTGGTTCCTCTATACCATCTTGGCATACCTCAAATGCAGTAATTCAGAGAACTGAAAAATAGTATGTTAGATATGTTCTAATCATTGTAGAATAAAATCGGACTTTCTATGTCCTCTACAATAATGATCTATTATAGACTGACATCACCTTAGGTTTACATGTCTAATATAGCATCCTATGGTTTCATATATTTGATGTCCACTTAGAACCACAGTTACTTAAATATACATACACACACATAAACATGTATACATATACATATATGTGTACATACATATTATGAACATGTAAACTCCTATGTAGGCCATCTCAGCCTGCATTTGTACTTTTTATTTTGTGAACTTAAAGTACAAGATAATATTTATTCATATTTAATATCATTTTAATATATTTGGCTCATCTTGCCTAATGAAAACCTTTTTTAGAATTTTGATTTATTATCCAGTATATAAATTGTTCTTTTGGTTCCATGTCATTAATACACTTGTGCTAAGCATCTATGCTACAAGTGTTTTATTTTTTAAAATGCTGCACAAACCAAAGTCAAAAGCAAGAGTACTTGATCTTTCCAATGGAACCTTCAATTAAAATTGATATAATTATTGATTTAGAGAAGGAATATTAGATATCTTCTAATAATCTAAATCTATTTTTTAATTGTAGTAAGTTTATTTTTAATACACATTGCTTTATGAATCCTGTTGGGAAAGAAAAATCAGAGTCAAAAAAAAAAAACAGATAAAAGAAGTGAACATAGCATGTGTTGATTTACATTCAGTCTCCTTAATTCTTTTTTGTATGCAGATGGCATTTTCTGTCCAAAAGTTATTGGGATTGCTTTGAATCATTGAACTACTGAGAAGAAACAAGTCTTTAATATTTGATCATTGCATATTCTTGCTGTTATTGTGTATAATGTATTTCTGGTTTTGATTAGTTTGCTTGGCATCAGTTCACGCAAATCTTTCCAGGCTTTTCTATAATCAGCTTGTCAATCATTATTTTTTTGTGTGACAATAATATTCCATTACCTTCATGCACCATAACTTGTTCAGCCATTTCCCAATGGATAGGCATATGCTTCTTTTCTAATTCTTTGCTACCAAAAAATGCTACAAACATTTTTTGCATATGTGGGTCCTTTTCCCTCCTTTATGATTTCCTTGGGATTCAGACTTAATAATGGCATTGATGGGTCAAAGGGTATGTGCAATTTTATAGCCCTTGGGCATAGTTCCAGATTGCTCTTGAGAATTGTTGGATCATTTCACAACTACACCATTAGTATCCCAGTTTTCCCATATCCCATTCAACATTTAACATTATCTATTCCTCTCATTTTAGCCAAGCTAAGAGGTGTGAGGCGATACCTCCAAAATGTTTTAATTTGCATTTCTCTAATCAATAATGATTTAGAACACATTTCTACATAATTATAATTAGCTTTAATTTTGTCATCTGAAATTTTTTTGTTCATATTCTTTGACCATTTATCAATTGGGGAATGACTTTTTCTTATAAATTTGACATTGTTATTTATATATTTTAGAAATGAGACATTCAATGACAACAGTACCTAAAGTAATCTACCTATTTAGTGCTATACCAATCAGACTCCCAAGAAACTATTTTAATGACCTAGAAAAAATAACAGCAAAATTCATCTGGAAGAAAAAAGGTCAAGAATTTCAAGGCAATTCATGAAAAAACAAAAAGTAAATGAAGGTGGCTTACCTGTACCAGATCTAAAACTATATTATAAAGCAGCAGTCATCAAAACCTTTT
This sequence comes from Sarcophilus harrisii, assembly GCF_902635505.1. Lineage (NCBI taxonomy): Eukaryota > Metazoa > Chordata > Mammalia > Dasyuromorphia > Dasyuridae > Sarcophilus > Sarcophilus harrisii. Next base: position 370,731,812 of record NC_045426.1, on the reverse strand, counting down.
GGTACTGGCTAAGAAATAGAGTAGTTGATCAGTGGAATAGGTTAGATTCATAGAACAAAATAGTCAATGACTATAGCAATCTACTGTTTGACAAACCTAAAGACCCCAGCTTTTGGAATAAGAATTCACTATTTGACAAAAATTGCTGGGAAAATTGGAAACTAGTATGGCAGAAACTAGGCACTGACCCACATAAAACACCATATACCAAGATAAACTTGAAATGGGTTCATAATCTAAACATAAAGAATGATATAAACAAATTAAAAGAGCATAGGATAGTTTACCTTTCAGATCTATGGGGGAGGAAGGGATTTGTGACCAAAGAAGAACTAGAGAACATTATTAATCACAAAATAAATAATTTTGATTATTTTAAGTTAAAAAAATTTTTGTTCAAACAAAACTAATGCAGACAAGATTAGAAGGGAAGCAATAAACTGGGAAAACATTTGTACATGCAAAGGATCTGATAAAGGCCTCATTTCTAAAATATATAAAGAATTGACTCCGATTTATAAAAATTCTAGCCATTCTCCAAAATTGACAAATTGTCATAGTATAGGAACAGACAATTTTCAGATGAAGAAATTAAAACTATTTTGTAGACATATGAAAATGTGCTCCAAATCACTATTGATCAGATAAATGCAAATTAAGACAGCTCTGAGATCCCACTATACACCTCTCAGATTGGCTAAGATGATAGGAAAAGATAATGACAAATTTGGGAGGGGATGTGGGAAAACAGGGACACTGACACATTGTTGGTGGAATTGTGAATGGATCCAACCATACTGGAGAGCAATCTGGAACTATGCTCAAAAAGCTCTCAACCTGTGCATACCCTTTGACCCAGCAGTGTTTATACTGGGCCTATATCCCAAAGAGATCTTAAAGGAGGGAAAGGGACCCATATGTGCAAAAATTTTTGTAGCTAGAAACTGGAAACTGAGTGGATGCCCATCAATTGGAGAATGGCTAAATAAATTATGGTATATGAAAGTTATGGAATATTATTTTACTGTAAGAAATGACCAGCAGGATGATTTCAGAGAGGCCTGAAGAGACTTACATGTATTGATCCTAAGTGAACTGAGCAGAACCAGGAGATCTTTTTACACAGAAACAACAACATTATATTATAATCAATTCTGATGGACCTGGCTCTCCAACAATGAGATGATTCAAATTGATTCCAATTGTTCAGGGATGAAGAGAGTTATCTACACCCAAAGAGAGGACTGTGGAGGCCGAGTATGGACCACACCATAGCATTCTCACTTTTTTTGTTGTTTGCTTGAATTTTATTTTTTCCCACATTTTTTTTATTTCTTGATATGATTTTTCTTGTGTAGCAAGATATACATATGTATGCATATATCAGATTTAACATATAGTTTAACATATTTAACATGTATTAGATTACCTGCCATCTAGGGGAGGGGTTGGGGGAAAGGAGGAGATAATTTGGAACAGAAGGCTTTGTAAGGGTCAATGTTGAAAAATTACCCATGCATATATTTTGTAAACAGAATGCTTTAATTAAAAAAAAAAAAAGAAATGAGACATTCATCAAAAACATTGGCTGTAAAGAATTTTTCCCAGCATTGTGCTTCCCTTTTAATCTTCTTTTTGTTGGATTTGTTTGTGCAAAAACTTTTTAATTTAATGTAATCAATGTTGTCTATTTTGCTTTTCATAATGTTCTCTAAGTTTTTCTTTGGTCATAACTTCTTCCCTTCTCCAAAGATCTAGATAGGTAAATTATCTCTTGTTCTCCTAATTTGTTTATGGTATCATCCTTTATTCCCAAATCATGTATCCATTTTGACCTTATTTTAGTGTGGGATGTGAGATGTAGGTCGAGGCTGACATTTTAACATATTATTTTCCAGTTTTCCCAGCAATTATTGTAAAATAGTGAGTTTTTATTCCAGAACCTGGATTTGGGGATTTATCAAATGCTAAAGTGCTATAGGTCTTGTTTATTGTGTTGTGTGTATCTGCTTGATTCCTCTGATTCACCATCTATTTCTTAGCCAGTAACACATAGTTTTAGTGACTGCTATTTTGTAATGTAATTTTGGATTTGGTTCTGTTAAGCCATCATCCTTTATATATTTTTTTTCATTGATTCCCTTGATATTCTTGACCCTTTGTTCTTCCAAATTAATTTTATTATTACTTTTTCTAGTACTATAAAATAATGTTTTATAAGTTTGTTGGGTATGGCACTGAACATGTAGATCAATTGAGGCAGAATTATCATTTTTATTATATTAGCTTGGCTTAGCCATAAACAACTGATATTTTTCCACTTGTTCTGATCTGATTTTATTTGCTTGAGAAGTCTGTTGTAGTTTCATAATTTTTTTGTTAAGTTTATGAGAAAACTCTGATATAGAGAAGTTAATTTTCTCAAGTATATCTTAATAATTAACAGAATGGATAATATAATAAGGTATCATTAGGGACAAAAAGGAGAAGAGTTTAGAAAAGTCTATCCTTCATTAAGCAACCAATAAATATTTATTTTTAAAAATCTATTATGAGCTAGACATTTTTCTGGCCCTGGGGATATATAAAGATAATGAAAGAATATTTTTTAAAAAGACTCTTGTTTTATCAGGAAAATAATATGTATGTCCATGAGCATATTTCTTCCAGGGGGGAATGTTTTGAAGTTGTCATAGATCAATTAATCAACAAATATGGCATCTGATCATTTGATTAGCTCTAACATTATATAAATATTTCAGTTTAGTCAGTTAATATCTCTCCATCTTGTTCATAAGATATGTCAAGTATGTTTTTATTTTTAATTCAAGTTATGAATGTGTTTTCTGTAACTACCATTTCAGTATCCTGCTTGAAGAAAAGGAAATGATTTTAATCTGGCATCATCTGTTCTTGGTGAATATATACAGCTATGAATTTACACAGCTACAATTGTAGTGTTTGGTACCTGTGGTCCCAGTGATACAAATAGTCAGTTAACCACTCCATGTTTAAGAGATATGTATCTTCTGCCAAACAAGAACAAACTGTGCCTTATTATTATTTTTTTTTCTCCATCTAACTCAGGATTGACATGCGCCAGATCCTTCTTTAAAGACAATCACCAGCAGCACAAAGGCTGATTTTCTGTTTTGTTTTGTTTTTTTCCCCCAGGGGTTACCATAGATACCAAAAGTGCATCAGAGAAGCTGCTGGTAAATTCATCTAATTGAATTTCGATAAGGATGAAGGAAATTTAATAGCTGACCTTTCCTGCATGTTTCTGTTTATGTAGATTATAGCTAATTGTCCTTGATTACTAGTACACTTTTAAATAGTAACTCACATATAGCTTTTTGATGTCATTGTTAATTTTTCAGCATTTTAATTCACAATAACCATATGAATTGGATGGCTATTTAGCCTCAGTTGGTCTAATAAAAATCTTAGAATATGATCTGAATAAGTCAGCAGAACATTCTCTTAGCTATAGTTGAGATTGGAACAATCAGTCCCAGGGAACACATCAAAGGCAAATAATATTTCCTAATTCCCTTAGTCACTCTCTGCTAGGAGAGAATGTAAGGGTCATGACTAAATCTCAGATCAATCCTGAGAGGATTTGGATTTAGAAGAGAATTTGTAAATAGCTAAAGTAGACTAAATATAAAGGGATTTATTTTATAAACCTCACTGTTTTTTTTAAAGAAATATTGATTCCTCTCCCCACTTACTGATTATGACCTCTAATCTATTTATTTCAATTAAATTCATCAAACATTTATTAAGTTGCTTCTATTTGCAATAAATTATTTTATGTACTGGGAATATAATAAATACAAAAACAAATAATTCCTGCCTTCTGAGAATACATTATTACATTGGGTGGGCTATGGCAGAAAAAAAAATAGGTAAAATACATATAGGGAATGATGAGTTTAAATGAGAGAGCCTCAATGTTTAAGGATTCCTTAAAGAAGAGAAAGCAAATTCGACTGGGAAATGAGAGAAGACTTCATATTAGGAGTAATAATAATTGAGGCAAGATTTTGAAGAAAATGAGGATTCTACAAGACAGATTTGAGGATAAATTTCATTTTACTCATGAGGGAATGATTTATGAAAACACAATTAAGAAGCAAATGGATTGCTAGGATCAAGAAATAATAGACTTATTTTTCTGGTAAAGAAGGTATATAAGTGCAATGATAGATTAGATTAGAGGTTAGAAAAGTTGTTAGAGGATCTCAAACACCAGATTCAGTTTTCATTTTTATTCCAGAGGCAACTGGGAATAAAGGAGTTGTTTACTCTGTCCTATTCTTTAGGAAAATTATTTGGCAACTATATGAAGGACAGTTTAGAGAGTAGGAACAAAGGAACCAAGAAGGATATTACAATAATTCTATTGAGAAAAAGCAAGAGCAATGTAAAGAGAATGAAGAGGATGTTTTTGACTTTCACAGGGATCAAATTGAGTGGATTTGGATTTGGCAACTAGCTGTAGGAATTAAGAAGGAAGAGTCAAACATTACTCTGATTTAACAGTCTTTATAACTAGTTATCTAATGGTACTCTTGATAGAAATAGGTAGTTTAGACATGGTGAGACTCTAGTGAGGGTGATTATGAGTAAAGTTTTAGAAATATTGATTTTGAGTTCATAATGAAATATCCAAGTGGAGCATTCCAGAAATCAATGATGCAAGACTAAAGCTCAAGAGATATATTAAGGATATTTTTATATAGTTGAGAAAATTCTTCCTATCAGTGATAATTGAACTCATGGGAACTAATGAGATAAGGAAAATATATATAGTGGAGAGAATGAAAATCCAGAAAGAGCCTTGGGGATCATATTTCTCATCTGTCTTCTTTCTACTCCTAGAGCCACAACCCAAGTGCAGGAACTCATTACTCCAACATGGATTACATCAACAGACTCTTAATTTGTCTCCCTTCCTTAAGTCTGTTGCCTCTCAAATGTATCCTCCATATACCTAGCAAACAATATTTTCCTTAAAATCCAAATCTTATCTCCTCATTTCTACTCAATAAATTCAATTGTTTTTCTATTACCTAGAAGTTCAAACTGAATTTGTCTGTTTCACAATCTGGTCTCAGCTTATGTTTCTAGTCTTTTATCTTACTCACTTTCATAAACTATAATCCTGCTAAAGTTACTTTCTTGTTCCTGCCTCAACATTACATCTCCCTTCTCTATAACTTTTTGCAGACCATCTTCCTTGTCCTTCATGCCCTCCTTCCTAGCTCATCTTCAAAGAAATGCTGATTTCCTTCAAAACTTATCTTAAATATTTGAGAATCACAGAAGTTTAGAATTGAAAGGGCTTTTATTTGGCCGTCTAGTTTAATGCATACCTAGAAAAAAAATCCTAGAATAATACTTTCTTCAGTGAAACAAAAAGGAAAAAAAAAAGATCTTAACATTTCTCTTTTGTGTGTGTGTATTTGTTGTGTTATTCCCCTAATGGTAAAGTTCATTCATGAAATTATTTGGCTTCAGGAATGGAAAGAAATACAAGACATCAGTGAATATTGGCAAATAGAGCTTCAAAGAGTTCCTAGGGGGAAAAATTTGGAATTAAGTCTTTTTCTTTTTTTTTCCCTCTGGAAGTAAAAATCCATGTCTGGGTAGAGCTTCCCATGTGTCAAGCTTTCTTTTGTAAAAGCTGTGCCCAAAGATAGAGCCAACATTTTCTGAAACTTTCATATCATCTAATATATGGTAACAATCAACTAATGATTACCCAGGATGAGACTTTTCACTTTTTAAGGAGGATCACTTCTGGTATCAGAGTCCCTTTTCCAGGGGAAGAGTACCATTAGATAACTAGAAGAGGAAGGGATTTGAGGCAGTGAGACCAACATAAAAGGTACTAAAATATTCCAGGGTTTAGAGAATGACTTCATACAAGTTGTGGCTCTGTCAGAGATCTATACTCAAGATGTGTATCACCACCTATCTAGTAATCCAGGATTGCAACCTGAGTGTTACCTTCAAGACTTTACTCTCTCAGATTCCCCATATTCATTATTTTGTGAAAGCTTGTCAATTTTATTTTCTAACCATTCTGTTTGCTTGCTATGATTTTAGCTTTGTTCATGAACTCTTTTCCTATTACTCATAGGCTTCTTCAAGGCTACTTTTGTTGTACTTTGGAAAGATCAATGTCTGGTGCTTATTTCATACTCTATCTTATAGCAATTTGTTCTTTACCTATTTACAGTAGATAAATAGTTGGTACATAGTTTCTTACTATTTAGTATACCTCTGGGCATTCAGCCCTGCATACAAAATACTATAATCATTACCCCAGATAATATCTTGGAAGAATACTAGGAGCACCATTCTACAGGTCCTATTCCTGTAGAATAAGATTGCATTGAATACTAGACTTAAGTCATTCTCTCTTATAGATTAAACCAAAAGACGTAAACTTGTAACAAATCTCTTACTACTTCAATATGGTACTCGTAAAATTGAAGAACTATCTGCATAAACCCTGCAGGCTCATTAAAGATATCTCAGTAACTTTAGAAGTTACTGTGCCTTGAATAATTATGTTTTTATAAAGTAAAATCTTTATTTATTAACATATTATGCCATTATAATATTATAATTATGCACACACACATATATATAGGTTATATATGTACAATTTTTTTTACATATGTTCATATAAATAATATTGAGAAATAAAAATGTGAACCAAAGGGGGGGGGGGAACAGGATTAAAAAACAGAAGGAAAAAACTGAAACTAGTATGATTTATTACATATTCAATCTCCATAGTTTTCTCTATGGAGGGAGATGGCATTTTCCATGGAAATTTTATTGAAATTTCTTTGAATCACTGAATTATTGACAAGAACTAAATCTATCATAATGGATCATCGTACAAATTTGCTGTTGCTGCATACAATATTTACCAGGTTCTGTCTGCTTCATCCAGCATCAGTTCATATAAGTCTTTCCAGGTTTTTCTGAAATCAACTTGTTCATCATTTCTTACAAAACATAATATTTATTAAATTTATATACTATAACTCATTCAGCCATTTGATGGACATCTATTCAACTTCCAATTCTTCACTGCCCCAAAAAAGAGCTGATACAAACAACTTTGCACTTGTGAGTTTTTTTCTCTCTTTTATTTGTTGATTTTTATAATTACTAGACTACTTACTCCACATTTCCCATATACTCCTGACAGTTAGCCTCATTTAAGGAAATATTGTGTATGGGAAAGAGCATTGGAATGGAGTCAGGACATTTAAGCAATGACAGTAGTAGTTAAATTGATGGATTTGTAATTAATGATCTCTACATATCAATCTGTCCCTCATACAAGCTACGTAACCCTAAGCAAGTCAATTAACTTCTTTGATCCTTAGTTTGTCTTTTTGAAGAGGGAAATATTAGTTATCATGCCTTCTTCACAAAGTCATTGTAGAAAACATTTAATACAAATAAAGTGAATTTCATGAATGTGAATTATTACTTATAATTTAAATAACACAGAACTCATGTTCTTGCAAAAGAGAACACTTTTTTAAAATTTTTTTTTCAGAGCTTTAATGATTTAAAAGCTCTTTGATTAAACCAAATTCTGTATTCTGTAATTTCTATTTGTTCATTTCTGGTTCTGTTCTTTGTGGTTTCACAGAATATCTTTTATTTTGATATTACACTGCTTCAGGTGTATGATGCCAAAGAATATATCTGTCTGTTTGTCTTAAAAGCTTATTTTCTCCAGGAAAAAAAAAGTTTCTATTATTTTCAGTGTCTCTTCACACTATATAGTTTCCAGATCCTTCATCATTTTGGTTCTCTTCTGGATGTATTACAAGCTGTTAATGTTGTTTCTAGAGTCCAGAAACCAAATACATGTATTCAATATGGAGCAATGATTTTAAGTTGTTACCTTTCTTCCTTTGAATGCTATATTTCTCTTTAATACAGGCTAGGAGGGTAAGTTATTCTTGCTTATAATTTGCTTATTTCTTTTTCATCTTATTTTTTTTAATTGGATAGTATTTTTTCCAATTACATGTAAAGATAGTTTTCAACTTTCTTTTTTTTTTAAGATTTTGATTTCCAAATGTTTCTTCCTTCTCTCCCTCATCCCCAATACAGCAAACAATCCAATAAAGGCTATCCATGTACAGTCATATTAAATATTTTTCTTTCATTATGATGAAAGAAGAATCATAATAAAAAGGAAAAATCATGAGAAAGATAAAAAAGTAAAAATAATATGCTCCAATTTGCATTCAGACTCCAAGGTTTTTCTCTAGATTTGGATGGCATTTCCCATCACTAGTCTTTTAGAATTGTCTTGAATCACTCTATTGCTGAGAAAACCTAACTCTATTATTCCTGATCTTCAGACAATATTGCTATTTCTGTGTACAGTGTTCTCTTGGTTCTGCTTATTTCATTCATCATCAATTCATGTAACACTACACATTTTTTCTGGAATCTGCTGGTTCCTCATTTCTTATAGCATAACATTTTGTTCCATTATATTCATATACCATAACTTGTTCAGGCATGCCCAATTGATGGGATTACCTAAATTTCCAATTCTTTGCAATAAGAGAAAGAGCTGCTACCATGTTTTTATACATGTAGTTTCTCTCCCTTTTTTATGATTTTTTCAAAGTACTGACTTAATACTGATATTGCTGGATCAAAAGGTATGTACAGTTTTATAGCCCTTTTGGCATGGTTACAGATTATTCTCCAGAAATATTGAATCAGTTCACAGGTCTACCAAAAAATGCATCACTGTCTCAGCATCTCCAAATACATTCCAATATCTATCAATAACTTTTCCTGTCATATTAGAAAATATGATAGATATGAGATAGTATCTCAGACTTGTTTTAATTTACATTTCTATAAAAGATATTTAGAACATTTTTTTCATATGATTATACAGAGCTTTGATTTCTTCACCTGAAAAAAGCCTGTTCATATTCTTTGATTATTTATCAATTGGGAAAATTCTTATAAATTTGAATCAGTTCTCTCTTTCTCTCTCTCTCTATTTATATATATTTGAAAATGAGTGTTTTCATTTCTAGTTCTATGAAGAAATGCTCAAAATCACTACTGATCAGAGAAATGCAAATTAAAACAACTCTGAGATACCACTACACACCTCACAGATTGGCTAAGGTGACAGGAAAAAATAATGATAAATGTTGGAGGCGATGTGGGAAAACTGGCACAGTAATAGATTGTTGGTGGATCTGTGAACTGATCCAACCATTCTGGAGAGCATTTGCAACTATGCTCAAAGGGCTATCAAACAGTGTATACTTTTTTATCTAGCAGTGTCTCTACTGGGCCTGTATCCCAAAGAGATCATAAAAACTTCAAAAGGACCTACATGTGCAAAAATGTTTATAACAGCAATTTTTGTAGGGGCAAGGAACTGAAAACTAAGTGGATGCCCATCAGTTGGAGAATGACTGAATTAAGTTATGGTATATGAATGTTATAGAATATTATTGTTGTATAAGAAATGATCAGCAGGATGATTTAAAAAAGACCTAGAGAGACTTGTATGAATTGATGTTAAGTGAGGCAAGTAAACCTAAGCAAACATTGTACACAGCCCCAACAAGAATATGTGATGATCAATTCTGATCAGCATGTCTCTTCTCAACAATGAGGTGATTCAGGCCAGTTCCAATAGGCTTGTGGAGGAGAGAGCTATCTGCACTCGGAGAGAGGACTATGGGGTCTGGTTGAGGATCACAACATAGTATTTTTACCTTTCTTGGGTTTGCTTGCTTTTTGTTTTCTTTCTAATTTTTTTTCCCTTTTTGATCTGATGTTTCTCATGCAGCCTAATTGTGGGAAAATGTATGGAAAAATTGAACATATTTAACATATATTGGATTACTTAAAGTCTATTAGGGGGTGGGGGAAGGGAGGGAGAAAAAATTTTGAACACAAGGTTTTGCAAAGCTGAATGTTGAAAACTATCTTTATATATATTTTGAAAATTAAAAAAAAACTGTTATTAAAAAGGAAATTAGGACTTTATGAGAAACACTGGCTGTAAAAATTGTTGCCTAGTTTTCTGCTGTCCTTCTAATCTTGGCTACATTGGTTTGATTTGCAGAAAACATTTTTCATTTAATTTAATTAACATTACCTGTTTTTGCATTTTATAATGTTCTCTATTTTTCATTTCGTCTTAATGCTCCCTTCTCCAAAGACCTGACAGGTAAACCATTTCTTGCTCTCCTAATTTGGGTATAATTTTCATCCATGTCTTAATCATGTATCCATTTCAACCTTATCTTGGTGTAGCTATGAGATGTTGGTCTATGCCGAATTTCTGTGATACTATTTCCCAGTTTTCCCAAGCAATTTTTATCAAATAGTGAGTTCTTATTCCAGAAACTTGATCTTTGGGTTTATCAAAGTATAAATTACTATAGTCATTTACTGTTGTTATAGTCTTGTGCACCTAACATATTACACTGATCAACCATTCTGTTTCTTAGCCAATACCTAAAGGTTTTGATGATTGCTATTTTATAATATAGTTTTAGATCTGGTACAGCTAGGCCACCTTCCTTTGCATTTCATTAATTATCTTACCCTTTTTGATCTTTGGTTCTCCCAAGTGCAATTTAATATAATTTTTTCTAGAGTCTATCAAATAATTTTTTGGCAGGCACAAAATATTTACTACATAGAGGAAAATAAAGGAGGTGTGAGTATTATTTGAATTTTTCTCTCATGGGATTTGGCTCAAAGAGAGAATAAGACACACCCTTAGTGGCATATAGAAATTTATCTTACCCTATAGAGAAGAAGAAGAAGAAGAAGAAGAAGAAGAAGAAGAAGAAGAAGAAGAAGAAGAAGAAGAAGAAGAAGAAGAAGAACAAAAAAAGGGAAAGGGGGGGTTGATAGGAGGAAGGGTAAAAAGGAGGGCAGAAGTAGGAGGAGGAAAGGGAAAAAAAGAATAGACTTATAAAAGGTGGGTTAGATGTAGAAAGGGAAAGGAAGAAAAGGATAAAAGGGTAATGGGTATACCCTACCATACACCCAGAGAAACCCCTTTTTCCCTTTTTACTCCCTTGTTTAATTTATTATAAAGTCTTTAGAAAAGTCAAAAATCATTTTAATCTCATTTCTAAGGCTTCTAATCTGATTAGACTTAAATTTACCTACCTGAGATATGCTTTTGAATTTGAATTTCTTTGGGAGAAGAGAGGAAGATCAGATAGAGTGAAGAAATGTATACAAAAAGGTAGAGACTCCATTCAATCCTTGGTAGAAGGGCTTTACAAACAAGTTTCTTCCACAGAACCACAAAATCAGTCCAGGGGCTCAAAGCATGCAACTAGCTAGGGTGGAACAGTGGGAAATACACTTTAATAAGTGCAGTAATTGCAGGATCAAATGAAGAATGAAATTTGAATTGGGAATTAAAGGGCTTGAGATGAAACCTCACTTCTTGTTTAACATTCTTTGTGACCTTGGGCAAATCTCTCTAAGACTCTAAGACTCAGTTTGTTCATCTGTAAAATTAGCCAGTGGGACTACATGGTCCTTGTGAGGTTTAGATCCATAATGCAATACAAGTCAATTCAACAAACATTTATAAAGCACCTACCCTGTACTAGACATGGTGCTAAATGATGGGGATATATTAAAAAATGTGCAAGGAGGAATACAACATGTAAACCATTAAATACAAACTTAATCCCTGTCTGTTTCTCTCCATCTCTCTGTGTCTCTCTGTCTCTGCCTCTGTCTCTCACTATGTCTCTGTCGCTCTCTCTCTCTGTCACTGTCTCTGTTTATCTCTCTCCCATCTCTAATGAACTGTAAATAACCTCAGAGGGAGGATAGCAGGGAAGAGTTTTTGTCAGAAGATGAAAGTTTAACTAGGCCTTGAAGAAAGACAGGTGGTGGAGAGAAGGGACAGAATTCCAGTTTGGTGTGCGGAGACAGCGAAAATTAAGATTCAGAAATGGAGCATTTAAGGGATGAACAGTTGTTGCCACTAGATTAGAGTACACTAAGGGTAAAAATATTAGAAAAGTAGAAAGAAAATAGATTATTAACTGTTATGGAAAGCCAAACAATTTTCTATTTGATCATATGATCTTTCTTTTAATGATCATGTATAAAGAGCACCATACCTCCTAAAATTTTCACTTCACTAATTAGAAAGTGAAAGTTGCATGAAAGTTGCATTCCTTTGCAAAAGTGAAGAGTTTGGATATTAGAGGTGCCTACTAAAATGCAAATATTTCATCCAATAATTTCAATTCTAAGACCTCAAATTCAAGAATTTATCAAGAATCAAAAGACATGACCCACAGAAAAGGCCTTGAAATCTTGAAGTTAGATGAGAAAGATAAAATCTGAAGCCAACTGACAGAACTTGTCAAGATAAGCACAAGAACAACCCATTTACATGACAGTATTGTCATCCAATTCCTTCTCATGATTGTATCAATATTTAAAAATCTATGTTACTATAATCACAACTTTGTTCAGATTAATTTATTTTGTATCCATAATATGACATACCTGTAATCTTCAACTGATCCCACCCTTTGTTGGAACATACTTCAGCAGAAACTCTATGAGATATTGAAATATTACCCATTTCTATTATTTTCTAAGATAACTCTGATGTTATCCATTATCTTGTTTCTTAGAGATATAGTCTGTAAAATTCTTAATGTTTTTACCCCTGACTTCCTATAATTTTTTCTGGTCTCCACCAGCATGTCCTAGTGGAAAAAAAGCACTGAATTTGGAATTATAAGACCTGGGTTCAAATCCAAAATTAGCAACGTGATTGAGAAAAATCACTTTATTTTTAAATTACTCAATTTTTTCTGCTCTTTTCTAATTTTTTTTTTTTCTAATCATGTAGTTACACCACATGAACTCTAAGATCTCTCTTAATTTTGATCCTGTCTCATGGCAAAAACAAATTACTTATGACTTTATAGTATCATATTAAGAAATAGAAACTGGTTAAGCAGCAGTTTCAGAAATTCTTTTGCCTCTATCCACCTTTTTAGCAAAAATTGAATGAACTTTCTAGCACTTGCTTAATGAAATACGAAGTAAAGATGTGTCTGTGATGTAACACTTCTCCAGAAGATGCAGTGGTGAATAGCATCTCTCTCTAAATTTAGCCAAATAACTACTATTTTGATGATTTCCTTTCTCTTTTTTTTCTTCTTCTGATTCCCTGTCATTTTTCACTGATGCCACATTCTATAAAGAATTGTTTTCAGACCTTTTTTTTTAACATGCCTCCTTTTTTTTTTTTTTTTTTCTGAAGCAGTTGGGGCTAAGTGACCTGCCCAGGATCTCATAGATAGGACGTGTAAAGTGTCTCAGGCTAGATTTGAACTCAGGTTCTCCTTATTTGAGGGCTGGTGCTCAATCCACTGTATCAACTAGCTGCCCCACTTTCTTTCCTTTTTCATCTCTTCTTCCTACTAAGGGATTGTGTTCATATTAAGGCATATATTCCAGAATTTTAAGTCTAACAAACTTCCATTTTGCCACCATCCCCTTTGTATTGATATTTACTATATTATATCCATGAAAATCAAATCAAAAGAAATAATCACAATAATAATGATATTGGCCGTGATGGCATCATCACTACTAAAAATAACATCACTTTACACTTTTAGAATGTTCCTATATTTCTTCAAAATATATTATTTCATTTGATTTCATAAGTATCACTTAATTTGACCTTTATAACAACTCTATGGAAATAGCAAAGGAGACATTTTTATTTCTCTGTGGAAGCTTAGGAAATAGTGTTTGGTGAGACAAAGTGAATTGCTTAGGTTACATAACTATTATATGAAAAAAAAGGACAGAACCAAGATCTTCTGTCTTTTATCCCAGTGTTCAACAAAAATAGAAAGCATTTACTAACTATATATTAATACAAAGCATGATACAGGTAGAAAAATAAAATTTACAAATGCTGATTTCTATGGAAAATTTTTTCTATTTCTAGTATCCTCTATTATAGCAAATTATAAAATCTATACAACTACACACACTTGCATACATATTCACATATTCAATAGAGAAAAGAGGATTTTTTTTTTTTTTGCTTTGTGAATCATGTTGAGTGAGAAAAATCAGAGCAAAAGGGAAAAATCATGGGAGAGATTAAAAAAAAATGAAGATAGCATGTGCTGATTTACATTCTGTCTAATTCTTTTTCTGGGGACACATACATGGTATTTTCTGTCCAAAGGCTTTTGGGATTGCTTTGGAGCACTGAACCACTGAGAAGAATCAAATTTTTCATAGTTTATCATCACATATTCTTGCTGTTCAATGTATTACTGGTTCTACTTGTTTCAGTCAGTATCAGTTCATGTAAATCTTTCCAGGACTTTCTAAAATCAGCTTGTTCATCATTTTTCATAGAACAATTATATTTCATTACCTTCATATATTACAATTTGTTCAACCATTTCCCAATTGATGATCATCCACTCCTTTTCCATTTCTTTCCTACCACAAAAAGGGCTGCTACAAACATTTTTGCACATGACAATCTTTTCCTTTTCCCTTCTTTATGATTTTCTTGGGGTACAGACCCATTAATGACACTGCTGGATCAAAGGGTATGCACAGTTTTCTATCCCTCTGGGTATAATTCCAGATTGTACTACAGAATGGTTAGATCATTTCACAACCCCATGAAAAATGCATTAGTGTCCCAGTTATCCCACATCCCCTCCAACATTTGTCATTATCTTTTCTTGTCATCATAGGCAATCTGAGAGCTATGAGGTGGTACCTCAGAGTTGTTTTAGTTTGCATTTCTCTAATCAGTAGGTATTTACAACATTTTTTCATGTGGCTATAGATGGCTTTAATTTCATCATCTGAAAATTGTCTATTCATATCTTTTTATCATTTACCATTTGGGTAATGACATGTTTTTTTTTTTTTTTTTTTTGCGGAGACTATTGGGGTAAAATGATTTGCCCAGGGATGACTTGTATTTTTATAAATTTGACACAGTGGGGCAGAGCCAAGATGGTGGAGAGGACACAAGCATCATTCTGAGTTCCCTTTCTACCCTCACTACTGATTACAAAATTCAGCCTCTGAAATTGTGCTTGACTGATAAAATCCACAAATATTGGGAGTACAACAAATTACCAGCAGAAGATAATCTGGATGGTCTCCAGAAAAGGTCTGTCTTGATGGGGTGAGAGGAGTCCAGTGCAGTCAGGGAGGCAGTACATGGAGGCCAGTGCAAGCTGAGTGGCCTGGGGGTGGGGTGTAAGTCTCCACAGTCAGAGAATTCACAGGAAGGACTCTATGTGACTGCTCTACTTAGGTTGCAAAACAATAGATTAGTAGAGAAGTTACACAAATACAAAAGGTATAGTTTACCTCTAAATGCCAGAATTTCACAAGATATGGCCACATCCACCCAGCACCTACCCAGTAGCATGCTGTGCACTCTGTAGCACAACTGCTCATCCCAGGGCAGTCACACTTCTGCAGCACAGCCACTCTTTGGCAGTGTTGGCCGCTCTTTGCAGCCTGTTTGCAGGATAGCCACTGTCCATCTATACCTTTTCTGTAGAGGAAGCTGGGAATCTCCTTAACCAAAAGGCAGATCCCAAGAGCTTTTAAAAAAAAATGAGTAAAAATGCAAAGCGTGCTCTAAGTATAAATAGCTTCTATACTGAAAGGGAACAGATTTCCAAACCTGAGGAGACAAATAGCACACAGTCTCCAGACAAAACCCCAAAGGATATATAACGTGCTCCTTACCACACAAGGCTCTCCTAGAAGAAATTTTAAAAGATCTTAAAAGAGAGCTAGAAGAAAAAATGGGGAAAGGAAAGAGAAACTGCAAGAGAATATGGAAAAGGTATATAACTCAATAAAGGAAAAATTTGAAAAAGAAAACAACTCACTGAAATGTGAAATGGAAAAGATGAAGACCTCTCAGGGAAAGAGAATTTATGAATTGGGAAAAGAAAATAATACATTTAAAAACATTGAGCAATGGGAAAAAATTCCATGGAGCAAAACAATTCATTTGAAAACTCAATTGGACATATACAAAAACAAGTTAAAAAAAGAAAATGAAGAAAATAACTCATTAAAATTAGAACTGAACAAATGGAAAGAATCATTCATTGAGACATCAAGAATCAGTCAAGCAAAACCAAAAAAAATGAAAAAAAATATAAAAAAAAATTTAAATATCTACTTGGAAAAACAACAGTCCTGGAAAATAGATCTAGGAGAGATAATCTAAGGATTTTTGGGCTCCCTGAAAATCATGATGAAAAAAAGATTCTAAACACTATTTTTCAGGAAATCATCAAAGAGAACTGACTAGATGTAATAGAATCAGAAGATAAAATAGTCATTGAAAGAATTCATTGAAGACCTTCTGAAAGAGACCCCAAAATAAAAACTCCAAGGGATATTGTGGCTAAATTTTAGAACTGTCAGACTAAAGGAAAAATATGACAAGCAGCCAGAAAAAAAATTCAAATACCAAGGAGTCACAATAAAGATCACTCAGGATCTAGCGGCTTCCACATTAAAGGGTCTAAGGGTCTGGAATCTGATATTCTGAAAGGCAAAAGAACTTGGAATGCAACCAAGAATAAACTACCTAGCTAAGCTGAGCATTTTCTTTCAGGGAAGAAGATAAACATTCAATGAAACAGGTGAATTCCTTTTATTTCTAATGAAAAAAAAAATAGAGCTAAACAAAAAAATTTGATCTCAGAATATAGGACTCAAGAGTAGCATAAAAAGATAAAAAGAATTCTTGAGAACTATATTTTTGTTAGGGGAATGTATAAAGAGTGCATGGATAATTTGATTTTATTGTTATAATATAAAAAAAAGGTAATGAGAAGTGGAAAGGGGATTGTATTAGAAAAAGAGAAAAGTGGAGGTAAAAAGAGAGAAATTACATCTCATGAAGAGGCAAAGGAAACATGTCTGAGGGAATTAAAGGAGGGGGAGGAACATTGTGTGAATCTTACTCTCATCAGATTTGGCTCAAAGAGAAAATATTAGACATATTTGGTTTATAGAGAAACTTTTCTCACCTCATTAAAAAGTGGGACAGTAAAATGGAAAAAAGAGTAGGCTAAATAGAAAGGAATGCAGAAAAAAAAATAAGGGAAAGTTATAAGAAAGGGGGAGAGACTTAAAGGGGGTGGGAGGGATTCTAAAGAGGGGAAGCTATGTGACGCAAGTGGTGACAATAAGTTTAATACTGGGGAGGGGGGAATAAAGGGAAAAAAGAAAGATAAAAGTATAATCTAGGGATAACGATGGCAAGAAATACGGAATTAGTAGTTTTAACATTAAATGTGAATGGGATGAACTCTACCATAAAGTAGAGGCAGATAGACTGAATCAAAAGACAGAATCCTACAATATATTGTTTACAGGAAACACATTTAAACAGGATGACACATACAGAGTAAATATAGAAGGCTGGAGAAGAATCTATTATGCTTCAGGTAAAGTAAAAGAAGCAGGGGTAGCCATCCTTATCAAAGATCAAGCAAAAGCAAAAATTGATCTAATTAAAAGACATAAGGAAGGAAACTATATATTGGTAAAGGGTAGCATAGATAATGAAGCAATATCAATACTAAACACATATACACCAAGTGGCATAGCATCTAAATTCCTAAAGGAGAAGTTAAGAGAGCTGGAAGAAGAAATAGACAGCAAAACCATAATAGTGGGAGATCTCAATCTTGCACTCTTAGAACTAAATAAATCAAACCACAAAACAAATAAGAAAGAAGTTAATGAGATAAATAGAATATTAGAAAAGTTAGGTATGATAGCTCTTTGGAGAAAATTGAATGGAGACAGAAATGAGTATACTTTCTTCTTAGCAGTTCATGGAACCTATACAAAAAGTGACCACATATTAGGACATAAAGACCTCAAAATTAAATGCAGAAAGGCAGAAGTAGTAAATGCATTCTTTTCAGATCACAATGAAATAAACTACATTCAACAAAAAGCTAGGGGAAAATAGACCAAAAAGTAATTGGAAACAAAATAATCTCATCCTAAAGAATGAATGGGTGAAACAGGAAATCATAGACACAATTAATAATTGCACCCAAGAGAATGACTACGAGACATCATACCAAAATTTGTGGGATGCAGCCAAGGCTGTGATAAAGGGAAATTTTATATCTCTAGAGGCTTACTTGAATAAAATAGAGAAAGAAAAAAAAAACAACAATGAATTGGTCTTGCAACTTAAAAAGCTAGAAAAAGAGCAAATTAAAAACCTGCAAACAAATACTAAATTTTAAATTCTAAAATTAAAAGAAGCTATTAATAAAACTGAAAGTAAGAAAAAAAACTATTGAATTAATAAATAAAACTAAGTTTTTAAGAGTTGCTTTTATGAAAAATACCAACAAAATAGATAAATCTTTGAGAAATTGATTAGAAAAAGGAAGGAGGAAAATCAAATTGTTAGTCGTAAAATGAAAATGGAGAACTCTCCACTAATGAAGAGGAAATTAGAGCAATAATTAGGAGTTACTTTGTCCAACTTTATGCCAATAAATTTAATAACCTTAGTAAAATGGATGACTACCTTCAAAAATATAGGCTGCCCAGATTAACAGAGGAGCTAGTAAATCGCTCAAATAATTCCTTCAGAAAAAGAAATAAAACAAGCTATTAATCAACTCTCTAAGGAAAAAAAAAAGATGATATGGATTTACATGTGAATTCTACCAAACATTTAATAAACAATTAACGCCAATGCTATATAAACTATTTGGAAAAATAGGGAATGAAGGATATCTAACAAAATCCTTTTATGACACAGACATGATACTGATACCTAAACCATGTAGGTTGAAAACAGAGAAAGAAAATTATAGACAAATCTACATAATGAATATTGATGCTAAAATCTTAAATAAAATATTAGCAAAAAGAGTATAGAAAAGCATCCCTAGGATAATACATCATGACCAAGTAAGATTTATACCAGGAATGCAAGGTTGATTCAATATTAGGAAAAATGTTAGCATTATTGACTATATCAATAACAAAATTTACAAAAACCATATGATCATCTCAATATATGAAGAAAAAGCATTTGAAAAAATCCAACATCCATTCCTATTAAAAATACATGAGAGTATAGGAATAAATGGATTTTTCCTTAAAATAGTGAGTAGCATCTATTTAAAACCATGAGTAAACAACAAATGTAATGGGAATAAATTGGAACCATTCCCAATAAGATCAGGAATGAAACAAGGTTGCCCACTATCACCATTTCTATTCAATATTGTATTAGAAATGTTAGCTTTGACAATAGGAGTTGAGAAGGAGATTAAAAATTAGAGTAGATAATGAGGAAACCAAATTATCACTCTTTGCAGATGTTGCATACCATATGTACACCATATATGATGGTATACTTAGAGAACTTCAGAGATTCTACTATAAAGCTATTAGAAAAAATACACAACTTTAGCAAAGTTGCAGGATACAAAATAAATCCACATAAATCATCAGCATTCTTATATATCACTAACGAAATCCAACAGCTAGAGATACAAAGAGAAATTCCATTTAAAATAACTGCTGATAGTATAAATATTTGGGAATCTATCTGCCCCAAAGGAAAGTCAGGAACTATATGAGCAAAACTACAAAACACTTTCCACACAAATAAAATCAGATCTAACCAATTGGAAAAATAGTAAGTGCTTTTGGATAGGGCAAGCAAATATAATAAAGCTAACAATGTTACCTAAACTAATCCATTAATGTAGTGCTATACTAATTAGACTTCCAAAAAAACTATTTTAACGACCTAGAAAAAATAACAACAAAATTCATCTGGAAGAACAAAAGGCCAAGACTTTCAAGGGAACTAATGAACAAAAAAATTAAATGAAGGTGGCCCAGCTGTACCAGATCCAAAGCTATATTTTAAAGCAGCGGTTACCAAAACCATTTAGTATTGGCTAAGAAATAGGCTAGTTGATCAGTAGAATAGGTGAGCTTTACAGGACAAACTAGTCAATAACTATAATAATCTAGTGTTTGACAAACCTAAAGACCTCAGCTTTTGGGATAAGAATTCACTGTTTGACAAAATCTTCTGCAAAAATTGGAAATTAGTATGGTAGAACTAGGCATTGACCCATACTTAACACTGTACACCAAGATAAGGTCAAAGTGGGTTCATGATCTAAGCATAAAGAATGAGATTATAAATAAATTAGAATAATATAGAATAGTTTACTCTCAGACTTGTGGAGGAAAAAAAAATTGTGACCAAATAAGAGCTAGACATCATTATTGATCACAAAATAGAAATTTTCATTTATATCGAGTTAAAAAGTTTTTGTATAAACAAAACTAATGCAGGCAAAATTAGAAGTGAAGCAATAAACTGGGAAAACATTTTTACAGTCAAAGTTCTGGTAAAGGCCTCATTTCCAAAATATATAGAGAATTGTCTATAAGAAATCAAGCCATTCTCTAATTGATAAATGGTCAAAGGATATGAACAGACAATTTTCAGATGATGAAATTGAAATTATTTCTAAACATATGAAAAGGTGATCCAAATCATTGTTGATCAGGGAAATGCAAATTAAGACAACTCTGAAATACCACTACACACCTGTCAGATGAGCTAAGATGACAGGAAAAGATAATATGGAATGTTGGAGGGGATGTTGGGAAACTGGGACACTGATGCATTGTTGGTGTAATTGTGAATGCATTCAGCCATTCTGGAGAGCAATTTGGAACTGTGCTCAAAAACTTATCAAACTGTGCATACTCTTTGATCCAGCAGTGTTATTACTGGGCTTATTTTCAAAGAGATCTTAAAGAAGGGAAAGGGACCTGTATGTGCAAGAATGTTTGTGGGAGCCCTCTTTGTATTGGCCAGAAACTGGAAACTGAGTGGGTACCTATCAATTGGAGAATGGCTGAATAAGTTGTGATATATGAATGTTATGGAATATTATTGTTCTGTAAGAAATGGCCGGCAGGATGATTTCAGAAAGGCCTGGAGAGACTTAAATATGAACTGATGCTGAGTGAAATGAACAGAACAAGGAGGTCATTATATACTTCAACAACAATACTATATGATGATCTATTCTGATGGACGTGTCTCTCTTCAATAATGAGATGAACCAAATCAGTTCTAATTGTTCAATAATGAAGTGACCCAGCTACACCCAACAAAAGAACTATGGGAAATCAGTGTGGATCACAACACAGCATTTCCACTCCTTCGGCTTTTGTCTGCTTGCATTTTTGTTTTCCTTCTCAGATTGTTTTTACCTTATTTCTAAATCCATTTTTTCTTGTTCAGCAAGAAAACTGTATAAGTATGTACACAAATATTGCATTTAATATTTACTTTAACATATTTAACATATATTGTTCTACCTGCCATCTAGGGGATGGGGCGGTGAAAAGGAGGAGAAAAGTTGGAACAGAAGGTTTTGCAAGGGTCAATGCTGAAAAATTACCAATGCATATAGCTTGTAAGTAAAATGCTATAATAATTTAAAATAAATAAATACCATATGTACTAAAAAATAAATTTGACACAGTTCCTTATATATTTTAGAAATGAGAAATATATTTTAGAATTATCAAAAACACTGGCTGTAAAGATTTCTTTCCCAGTTTTGTACTTCCTTTTTAATCCTGTTTCTGTTTGTTTGGTGAAAAAAGCTTTTTAATTTAATGTAATCAAAGTTGTCCATTTTGCTTTTCATAATTTAATAATATAATAAGTTCTTCTTTGGTCATAAATTCCTCCTTTTACCAAAGATTTGATAGAGAAAAAATATTTCAAATCATAACCTTTAAATCCTGTCAAAATAAAAAATATATATATATATTATTTTCTTTTATAAAATGGTTGATTGAAATTAGTAAATTCCCTTTAGAAGTGCAAGGAAAACCAAGAATTTAATTTTGTTGCTACACCGCCCCAATTGTTATCACTGCAGTTTTCTTTTTTCCTTTATTTTCATATTAAAAGGATCAACCAATTAATCAAAGAAAAGTATTGAGCATTTACAATGTTCCAGATGAGGGGAGGAGCAGTCTTATATTTTATCACATCAAGATAGGCAGGTGTGTGTGTGTGTGTGTGTGTGTGTGTGTGTGTGTGTACTTAACAAGAAAGAGTTCATTCAGCTCCTCCTATAAGACTTTCAAAGAGCAACAACACATCATTATTTCTCTACTCAGTCCATTTCTCTTTTAAATATTTCTAATTGTTACATAGTTCTCATTGACATTTCTGCTGATACTTATTTTTCCTTATTTTTTCATTAGTTTTGGTCCCCTTAGGGCCAAAAAAGAAGCTTATTTTTTTTTCTTTATACAACAATTCTTTATATATTTTAAGAAAGCTGTTATACACCTCCCACACTTGAATCAATGTCTTGAGAATAAACATGTCCAGTTTCTTCAATCAATTCACTTATGACTTGGATATCAAATTCTTCACATTCCTGGTTACCTCCCTACTTTTTAAACTGTGGTGACAATAATTGAATGAAATATTTTGGATGAAGTTTGAGAAGGTCAGTGTATACTGGAGTTATTTTCTCTCTATCCTGGCTTTTTTTTTTTTTTAAGTCCAAGATTATATTAGAATTATTTTTTCCCTGCACATAACATTCTTTGAGCTGCCAGTCACTAAAACTACCATTAAAAAATTAACAACTGCTGCCTATTCATGCCTTCCAATTCATATTTTTGAAGATGAATTTTTTAAAATCTAGGTGTGAGACTTTACATTTATCTCTACTTAATTAAATCTTAGTATATTATGTTCATGAACACTGGTCTATAATTATTCTTTTAGGTTCTGATTGCTATCCAATAGTTTTTGGTTTTTTTTCCTGAACTTGTATTATTTGCAAATTTCATGCTATGTATGTCTTTATTTGATTTATTGATAAATATCATCACAGACTCATACAATTATACTTTAAATATACCTCCAGATACCTTCTATAATGGTGACATTGAATCAATCACAATTTTTTTTTTAGTCTGAACATTCAACCAAGTTGGAATTCATCTGATTTTCTTATATCCTAGTCTATTTTCCAACATTGTTTCAAAAGGTTTGTGAGAAATCTAAATAAACTATGTTCATATTTCCCTTGTCTAATATTTTAATGGTCCCAGCAAAAAGAAAATGAAGTATGATACAAATTATACACACACACACACACACACACACACAAACACACACACATGCATGATTTATTTTTCTTCAAGAGAAATTCTGAAAACTCCCTAGAGAAATGTGTACAGTTTAGGAAATAGGGACAACAGTGAATGGAGCATGCTTTTCAGAGATGATGCCTAACTTTTCTAGTTCTATATCCTTTCATTTTTTCTGGTTCACCTTTCAGCTTGTTTAGGGAATCCACCAGGGAATGACTGAATTATGACAACTCAGAGAAGTGACTACAACAGTAGCAGATTTTTCTAACTTTTTGCATCTGCCTTTTATTTCTCCATGAAAAAAAGTGTGCATCAATACTAAACATTTCTTTGTTATTTTTAGTCTTGGTCATGAATTACTTGCACTTTAATAATATAATTTGCAAAGGGAGTGTGCCTTATTCTTATTTCCCTCCATTGTAACAACTGCTGTATATTATATATATTAAAAATGCTTGAATATTTTTGTCTTTATCCTTCATCTTGAATCATCACTCACTTTGGGCTTAAATAATCAATCAACCATCAAACATTTAACAAGTACTTTCTACCTCCCAAGAGCTGTGTTAATCACAGGATATACAAAGCTTAAACCCTAACAATCACTGACATAAATATCTTACTTTTCAATTGGGAAAGCAAAATTTTCATACAGAGGTTTAGACTAAACACACATAAAATAAATAAAAGGTAACTACAAAGGCAAAAACATCAATACTGAGGAAATCAGGAAGTTTCCTCTAAAATGTTACATTCACCTGAAATTTGAAGAAAACTAAGAATACTAAAACAATGAAATTTGAAAATGACAATCAGGCATCAGTCATAATTAATGAAAAGGATGAGAGATGGGTGACTGAGTATTAGGTGGGAGTAACCACAGGTAAGTCACTATGGATAATTTGTATTATGAAAAGAGAAATGCACATGAATCCTGGAAATAAAGGAGAGTCCCTATTTATGAAGACAGTTTATTGAATAGGGAGTTGATTACCGAAAAACAAATTGTAAACAAAGACAAACATTTGAGCACTGGTATGAAGAATGGATTAGTGAGGGTAAAATATTATAACAATTCAAGAGATGAGCCCTGATATCTGATAGTTTTATGTGAATAAAGAGAAAAGGAAGAGAATGTGTGAGAAATGCTGTAGAAAAAAAAAAATACTGTGTTGTATATGCCACAGTAAGGAGCCATTGATGATATGAAACTTGCCTATTGGTGACTGGGAAGATGGTAGTCCATTTGGGGAAGTTCATAAGAGAAGTGATTTTGGAATAAAATTTAAAAAAAAATAGTTTTCTTTTGAACATGTCATAATTGGGACACCTATGGGACATCTAATTATAAATTTCTAATAAGTAACTCATAATAAAAACAACAACAAAAATAAACCTTGTGCTCAGAAGACTATCAATGAATTTATAAATCAAGAAGTCTTTTTCTTAGAGAAGAGAACTGAAACTGTAGAAGTGAACATTAAATGAGAATTAATTAAATGAGAAAAGAGAACAGAATCCAGAAGAGAGTATTGGTGTGTACATGTGTAATTAACTGGCATGACATGCATGAACATGCAGGAAAAGAGATGAAGAAATGTTGAAATTCAAAGGAATAGGAGAGAGACAGAGAGACAGAGACAATGAAAGAGACATGGAGACAGAGACAAAGACAGAAACAGACAGAAGAAATAGATAAATAGGACAGGAAAACAGAGAGAGACTGAAAGACAGAAACTGAATCAGAGACAGAGACACAGAGAGATGAAAAGAAAGAGAAAGAGAGCTGTGTCATGGAAAAAAGTGAAGAGTATTCAGGAGGAGAAGGTGGCCAGAAGTCTTAAATGATGCATAAAATTGAAAAAGAGCAATTAGTTTTATCAATTAGGAAATCACTAGAAATTTTGGATATTACAATTCTACTTAAATAGTTAAACCTGAAGCCAAATTACTGGAGTCTTTGAGTTTGCTGAATTCCCAGAGGAATATACTTTTAAAAAAATATAATATCCATTTTTATCTACTGTCCTTTGCTTAAATCCTTTTAAAAAAGACAAATTTTTCATTGTTCCAAATACACCGTTGCACATCCAGGCTTTGCTTCTAAAATTGATATTCTTAATAATGTCAGAAATGTGGCCTGACAGAGTAGAGAGGGGGAAAAAAAGGCTCGTCTGCTTACCTTACTTTTTATTAGGACTCAAATTTGTCTGCCTAATAAATCTGAGAGAATCTTGAGGATTTAAAGAAATCTGCACTCTCATCAGAGATGGAATTTAAACAAACAACAATAACAAGTACAACAACAACACTTGAATCTGCCCTGACCATATTTATTTAGATGTGATAGCTAGGTTCCAGCCCACTATATCCTAAGAGACTAGAGATGACTTGAGTATACCTGAAAGGATTAGCTGAGAATCTAATAGAAATTCCCAGGAGTGCTTATCTATTACCAGAGTAACATTCAATTAAGACTTTGGAATTATGTTCAAAAAGTTATTAAACTACCTATATTCTTTGACCTAGCAATACCACTTAGTCTTCTACTTTAGTCTACTTACTTTCAAAGGTGATTAGGTAAAAAGGAAAAGAATCTATACGCTCTAAAATGTATATAGCAGCTCTATTTATGGTAGCAAAGAACTAGAATTTGCAGGAATGCCTGCAATTGGGAAATGGCTAAACATTATGGTATATGATGATGATAGAATACTATTGTGCTGTAAAAATGATCTTAGAAAACCATGTGATAAGACTTTGTATAAAATAATGAAGAGTGAAATGAATAGAAACAAGAGAATAGTTTTATACCAATAGCAATATTATTTTAAGAATGGCTTTGAGCAGATAAGTTATTTTGTGAAATATATTTGGCTATAAAATATCTAAATTAACTATAAAGAATTCATGGAGAAAGATGCTATCTGTATCCAGAGAAAGAATTGATAGATTTATGGATTAATCAATCCCTCTCCCTCTCTCTTTCTCTCTCCCCCTCTCTGTCTGTCTATCTCTCTCTTTCTATTTTTCTCTCTCGCTCACACACACACGCATGTACACACACATGCACATATACTCTCTGTGTGTGTATACTGTGTGTAATGGTAACATCAATTAAAAATGAAGCAATCTACAAAAATTTCTGCAGAGCCAGATCAATTTCATACCTAGGAAATCAGCATATCAGGCCTCCATACTACCAAAGGCCACTCATTATGTAGGGAATTCATGATGCAGGAAATTTTCTTTTGTTATTATTATAGATGAGCCTTCAAAGGTCGAGAACTTAACCTTGGAAGAAACTGCTTATTCAAGTGACTTCAAAGTCTTGAGATTGCTAAATGAGTATAGCTTCTCCATTTCTATTCCCAGCTCTTCTAAGCTTGTACCCAGATGGAAAACCTGGCAGAAGAATTTAGCTTTCAGTACTCTACATCCCTCCTGGATCATTTCCCAGATGGAACAGGACCTAAAACATGTTGAGTTATCTTAACATTTCCTAACAGATCAATTGGAGTTTGATTCTATAAATAGGTAAAGGTTTAAGGAGTATATACTTTTTTTTTTTTTTTAAGGAGTATATACATTTTTTACCACAATTGTTTTTAGATTGTCCTCATTTCTTCCCCACTTCTTATAAGGAGGGAACTAAGGTGAGGTTTAGCTTTGAGATATCTTGTTTCTGCTTTTGCTTACTATGCTTACTTTTTTTTTTTTTGCAATGTCTCCCTCCTAATTTCCCCTCATCCATACTCTGCCTTTTTTCTAGATAATGAAGAAATATCTCTTTCTGAAGACTTCACAGCTCACTCATTCACATTTGTCTGTCTTTCCTTTTAGATCTTATACAATATATTGGCTACTAGATATGCAATTTATTGGCTCCCTGATAATGTATTGAATTAAATTATTCTTATAATTTTAATTTATAACCATTAAATAATTTTCATCTTTAGTCCTTGCTTCATTAATGAGATATTCAGCATCTTGAAGGTGTGTGTGTGTGTGTGTGTGTGTGTGTGTGTGTGTATGCATGAGTATGTGAGAGACAGATAAAGAGACAGGGTTAGAGACACAGAGAGATACATGTATATATACTAAAAAGTCCAGTATAGAGTCTAGTTTTATTTTTTTTTAGTTTATTATTATTTTTCTTATTTTCCAAAATCTAAGCTTGAGGTCATGGGGAAAACTGAAAGAACAGGGATTGACATTGAATTCTAGTTAGTCCTAAAATGACCCAGGATTCAAACAATTGGCATAAAAAGAAGTAGTGGTCATGGGTGAGAATAAGAATAAAACTGCAGAATTCCAGGATGAAATAAAATAAACAAGGAACTGGAAAACCCTGATGAACTGAAATCTATTTTAGAACTCAGAGAGGAAGCCAGTAAGTATTAACTCTAAATAGGCAAGCTAAAATAAGTGTACAACTTTTTCTATATGACATCTATATTCAATACGAGAGAATAGAATGATTTCATTCAAAGGATATAGGTAGAGTTCTTTGTCCATGGTTAAAACCAAGTGAACCAAAAACTAATGGATTAAAGAAAAGAGAAGTTTGACAGCTGGAAAGATGAGTAGGTATGAAAAATGGTAGAACTCATTTTTTTTCTAAAAAAGCCTAGTTGTCAAACTCTAATGAAAGATAAAAGAATCCAAAGAGAAGAAACCATTTGGGAAGAAAATATATATATATATATATATATATATATATATATATTTAGGTAGACACATTTTTATAGTTTACTTCTTATCTCTAGTTCCTGCATAGAATGGGTGCTCAAATTCTTGTTTAATTGAATTAAATTAGATAATTAGAAAAGAAACAATTGGAGCTGGAAGTCACCTTAAAGATTATCCTGACCAATCTCATTTTCAAATGAGGAAATACAGGTGGATAGGGTAGCTTGTTTAAGATCACAGAGCTTGTCATTGACTATTCCAGGACTAGAAAAACAGTTAGCTGAGTCCTGATCAATCTCTCTTTCTCTTGAACTAAATTGGCTTTCCCAGGGAACATTTTTTGAAGTCCTTAGACTACATTTAGTGTGTGTTAAGACCAAGAAGCAGAAGAACAGAATACACATCTTTTAGGGGGTGAGTTAAAGTAGGATTTCAAGTTTATAAATGAAAATGGGACAGCGATTGGCAGAGGCAAACCTAAGGAAATTTGCTGGACAGTTCTAAGAGGAATTGCAGAAATATGAAGGAGAACATGAACAATGTGGATTTGAAATACTAAGAAATAAAATCTTGACATAACCTAAACTAGAAAAAATAATTCTTTAAAGGCAATACTATAAATTTGTTTTTTATCATCCTTCCTTCAACAAGTTAATGTTTGGCACTTTTATTGTCATGAATCTTTGGCATTTCTAGGAGAATTATGCTATGTGGTATAGTATTCTTTTCATTTTTATACACTAACATACATTTCAATTAAATATGCACAATCTGAACATAAACATGTTTTTTCAAAGTATTACTGGAACTATCTTGCTCAGATATATTTTTAGCTCAGAATTTTAACTATTTTATATAGTTATTTCATATGCACCCAGGAAGAAAAAAAAGCCTGCTATTTAAATGTGTTTAAATCATAAAACATATTTATGTGTGTATACATATTATGCATACATACACAGACGTCCAAATATAAGGATTCCTATACCCTTGTTGAGGGCATGGGGGGGACTATTAGGTCCAGAAAAAGATTCTCTTTTAGATGGGAGTTTATAAAATGTGTTGGACTTCATCTTTTAGATAAAGTCTTTAGCTATTCTTGACTTTTTAATAAAGTGAGGCTAAGATTAAATTTTTCCCAGATTAAAAACTATAAATCAGGCTTTGATACTACCAATGAGGGATATTCAGGTAGGCAAATGAACTCATTCTTTGGGTTTGCTCTTGATGATCTCTTTTTGTCATATGCTTATGTATGTATAGCATTTATAGATATGTGTGTGTGTGTGTGTGTGTGTGTAAATAAGAAATGAAAACAATGAGGTAGAATACATATATTCATATATATATATATACAATTACACTGATATTTCAATAACAGTATGCTATTTATACTATATCTAAAAAAACAATTATATATACACAAAGTATATAGGTATGGATTCATTTATAATTAAAATCTGTTCTAATAGCATATGTTTTATTTTACAGTTAGAAGCATTATTCTGAAAAGTGATTTCTAGGTTTCACAAAACTAATAAAATACTCCATGGTACATTAAGATTGAGTCCAGGAAAAAATTGCACAAATTTTAAACTTTTTATCATTTATTTTCTCTTTCTTTCACAGAATAAATACATAGATTACATCACTTAGGCTAACTATAGACTGGATCATTAGAAATATTTTAAAGTTTACATTAAAAGGTTAGAGCCAAAATGGAGAAGTAAGGTAAGAACTCATCAAAGCTTTCACAAATTCATCTTCAAGTAACTATAAAATAGCTTCTTAGAAACAAAACCTAGAGTAGTAGAATTAAAAAAAGGATACAGTGGTAGGGGTTGAAAGAGGATTGTGGGAAAATGATGGAGTATATCAGGATTTTGCAAGTTTTCCATATTTCCCTCCAAAAAACAAAAAGAAATTGTGCCTCAAGGCAAATGTTGATGAATTTTAAACAAACAAACAAATAAGACTTGAGGAGTGACAAGGATTCTCCTAGGATAGCCAGAGAAGCCCCAAAGAAAGGCCCCAGAACAGAAGATATAACTAACAGGGAGCCCTGGGGATCACTGGATTTATAGATACCTTCACCCACAACCTCAGGAATTTTCACCTTCTGAACAGCATGGGGAAACAGGGGTCTGTGTGCAGGAAGACTGAGGAAACCTCAGCTCATTAGGAACACCAGGGCCAGGTGTGCTGCTCAGACTGATGATGGGTGTTGAGTGTAGAAGTAGTGGGGATGAAATGCTGCTCCTGCAGGCACTTGTAGGAGGGCAGAGCTTTTGGTATAGGGTTCCATGTTAGAGGCAAGAATTGAAGTGATCTAGAGAAACTATCCCTCTTACTACAGGATTAGAGGTGGTTACACTAATAGTTCTGATTATAAACAAATGAACAGGCAGAGAAGACCCCAACCACAGCAGTTTACTATGGGTATAGAGAAGATCTCGATTCATCTTCAGAAGAGGACAGTGAAATTTAAAAAAAAAAAAAAAAAAAAAAAAAAAAAGAAAGAAAAAAAAGCTCTTCTACCCCAAAGAGGAATATTCAATGGCTATCTTCCCAAAGAGAATTTATGGAAGAACTAAGAAAAAAAAAACTTTCAAAAATCAAATGAAGAGATTGAAGAAAAACTACAAAAAAGAAAAAGAAATCCAAGAAAAATAAAGTTATTTTTAAAAAAGTTAATGAACTAGAAGAGAAGAAATTGAGTCTTAAAGAAGAAAATAATATGTTGAAAATTAGAATTGGACAATGGTAAATCAGAAAAAAATAAGAGACAAAATATTTAAATTATGTTACAGGAATTAAGTGTAGGAGAAGAACCAATATAGAGGTAGTAGATTGGAGAGGATGACTGTAGTTCTGAAATTTTATTTATATCATGAATGTGTTAAAATGGAACAACACATACAAACACACAGTACATACATGTGTAAAATTTTGTATGTATGTTTATACACACATACACACAGATAAATATAAAACACAAGTATATACAAACATGTATATATACACACATATATCTATCTATGTATATGCATATGTATACATTCCATATATGTGGCAAGTCTATACCTATCTATAGATTTACCAAGAAAGGTATAGCACCCACCAAGATCTATAAAGAAAAAGGTGGGGAGGAATGGGATAAAGTAGGTTATAGGAGAGTATGTAGATTTTAGGAGTGGAAGAAGGTGTATGTATGTAATTGGAAAGGGTGGCATAGGAAACACGGAATGGGGCACAGAAGAGTGTTTAGATTAAAGAGAATAGTATAAAGTCTGCAGGTTAATGGAGAAGGGATAAGGAGGGAGGGAAAAGGTGGGGGAGAGAAGATAAGGGATGGAACTAGGGTAGGGGGGATGTTAAGTAATAGCAAGGCAAGTTAAGGAGAAGAATTAAAGTAGAAAAGTAAATGGGGCAATGTTAGGATTCTTACAAAGTGATAAGTCAGTTGTCTAATTTTAGCATTGTGCTCAGCAGTTCTCTAGTTCAGAATTTATACCTTTCACACCTTTAAGAATTCACACATTAGGGTTCAAGATTCACAAGTCAGAAACCCATAATCCCACTCTCTCAGAGGAGTCAACCTTTGAGTTCACACCTCTAAAAGAGCATATAAAAGGACAAGTACTAGAGACTTAGAGAGATGGAGATAGCAGGAGTGAGTTGGGGAGACTGAGAGCCAGAATTCAGAGGGAGCTGGAAGCTGAAGCTGAAGCTGGAAGAGACTAGTGGCAAGAGCTCTTGGAACCAAGGAAAGCTAACTGGCATATTTTGGAAGAGACAATAAAGGATTTGGAACTTTAACAGCTGGCTGCATTTGAGGTGATTATTGATCTGAACTGAAATGAAAGCTGCCTCCAGAAGCCCCCCAAGATATCTGCTCCCAGAGAATGGTTATATATTAGGAAAGAAGAACATTACAGAGGAATAAAAGAGATACTCAAACACTATAACAAGGATCAGGAATAGAATTTATTACTAAAAAAATAAATAAAGCTAATTATCTTTTATCTCAGACAAAATTAAATTCAGGATTCAATCAGTAAAAAAATCTACATTATATGTCAGCCATATTAATATTTTTTTAGATGAATGTCTATATATGTGTGTAGGTATATGTATGTGTGTGCATATATATATTATGCATATATATAGTGCATATACATATACATATATATATATATATATATATATATGAAGGTACATATACATACATATAAAAAGAGAGAGGCAGGCATGAAGGCATGCATATATCTTCTCTTATATATGTTTTCTTGATATGGAAATTCAGCATTACATATTATGTTATCCTTTGGTTTTTGATTTCTTTCTCTTTTACATTTTTTTTTCTATTTTCTTCCTTATTTTGCATTTAGTTTAAAAAAAAATACTAGCTATGTGACTTCAGGCGACTCACTTAACCCCAATTGCCTCAGCAATAAAAACAAACAAATAAATAAATAAAAATAAAAAGTTACAAAAAGAAATTTAAAAGAAATTGGAATTGATCAATGGAAAGCTAATGCAGTGTTGAGAAAAAGAAATAACAAAACAAAATAATAAGTATAAAACAAAAAATAGAAGACAATGTAAAATATCTCATAAGGAAACCAACAAACCTGGATAAATCAAGATCAAGAAAAGAAAATATAAGCACAATTGGACTAACTGAAAACTGTTGCCAAAAAACAAATAGAACTTTGACAAAATCTGACAAGAAATAATAAAAAAAAATTTTCTTGGAGTGATAGAACATGAGGGAAAAGTAGTAGGATAAAAAAATCTCCCAATAACTGCCTCAAAGACATCCTACAAGGAAAACACATAGGGACATTACTTCTAAATTTCAAAATTCTCAGGTTAAAGAGAAAATTTTACAAGAAACAAATAAACAAACAAAAAGAACTCCTAGTTCCTGTGGCCCAAAATATCATATCTATCAAAACTAAGCATAATATTGAATGAAAAAAAAGACATTCAATGAACTTTCAAATTTTCAAGATTTGTCTCAATCAAACCTGAATTCAATAGAAAATTTAACGTGTAAAGGCCAACATCAAGGACTAATTTCAGGGGACTGAATGAGAGCAAAATGATTATGTTTTATACATGGAAATATAAACCATATGTCTAAGACTGACTTAAGTAACTAGGTAATTCAAAAGAAAGAATGTGTTAAATAGGGAACAATACATGTATATAACACAAAGGGCATGACACCCTCCAAAATCTATTAAGAAATAAAGGGAGGGAGAATAGGATAAGGTAGGTAAATGTGTAGGGTTACCTTTGTAGATTTATGGGAGTGAATAGAGGGAGGGAAAAGGTGACATAGGATTAAGTAGTGTACAGAAGGGTGTTTAGGTTAATGGGAATGGGATAAAGAGAGAGGGGAAGAGTGAGGGGAGAAGATAAAGGAGGGATCCATGGGTAGGGGGAGGTTAAGTAATAGCAAGGCAAATTAAGGAGTAAAACTAAAGTAGAAAAGTAATTAGGGATAAAAAAATAATATACACATACAAACATAAATAGAATAACATGGATGATGAGTAGAATTCATTAGGAAAAAAAATCTAGGGCTAGAAATCATTGATTTCAAATTGAAAGTTAAAGATTTAATCAAAAGAAAAATCTACATAACATGTAAGCCATATTAATATTGTTTTAGCTGCATGTCTATCTCTTTCAATGCACATATGCATGCTTGCTGGGGCATGTGAACACACATACATATATATGTATTTACATATGTGCACTGTATATATGCATATATATACACACAGAGAGAGTGACACACATATAGAGACAGAGACACATCATTCAGATAGATAGATAGATAGATATTGATATATATAGATCCATGCTCATCAGTAACCTGTTCGGAGAGATGGGGGGAATGAAAAGAGAGAAAAAAGAATAAAGTAAAAAGTGCACAGCAGAGAACAAAAGAATAACTACAAGGAAGCAAAGCAAAGATCAACAGTCATGAATATAATGTCTTCTACTATTATATATATTTTCTTGAAGTGAAAAAAAAATTGTTATATATATGGACTCTTCCTTGTTATTCTGCTGGGTACATGTCAGTTATTAAATTATTTTATTTTTTATTTTTATTTTATTTTATTTTATTTTATTTTAGGAAGAGGACAATAATATCAGAATACCTAGATCTGAAAGATTAAAAAAAATATTCTTTGGTCTCAGACTGAAAAAGCAAACAAACAAACAAACAAACAAAAATTCCTTTTAGTGTTTAAAAGTTAAGAAAGACAGATAAAAGAAAAAGAAACTGGGAAAAGAAATGAGAGTAATACAAGGAAATCATGAAAAACAATGATCAGCTTATTAAAAAATTGCACAATATTGATGTGGGAAGATGTACAAAACTCATTAACCTGTCCCTCCAACAAGTTCTTGAAAAGTAGAATTAGCTAAAGGGTAAAGGGGTCACAAAGATCACTGAAGAAAATAATTCCTTAAAAATTGGAATTGAGCAAATTTAAATCAATAATTCAATAAGATATCAGAAAAAAATAAAACATCAAAAAACAAGTAAAATGATAATCTGCAAAAAAACTTATTGGAAAAACAAGTGAACCAGAAAATAGATTGGGGATAGATAATTTAAGAATTTAAGAATACCTGAGAGCCATGATCATATTTCAAGAAATTATCAACAAAAAATTTCTCTGACATCTTAGAATCAAAAGGTCAACTAGAAATTAAAAGAAAAATCAATTCTTCAAAGAAATCCCAAAATCATAACTCAAAAATATTACAATCACATTCTAGAGCAAATATGTCAAGGAGAAAATACTGCAAGAAGTGAAAAATATTAACTTCAAATTTCATGAACTGCACTCACAATTATACATAAATTAACAGTTTCCATATTAAAGGATCAGAGTGTTTGGAATATGATATTCTGGAAGGCAAAGGAACTAGATTACAAAGGAACTATAATTACAAAAAAATTACCTATCTTATAAAACTGAATATAATCCTTCAAAGATGGTGGTGAGGGACAAAAGAAACAAACCTCACCCAAAATATTCAATGACAAAGAACATTTTTAAGCATTCTCGATAAAAAGTCCAAAATTGAACAGAAAATTTGATATTTTCAAGATAAACATAAAAACAGTAAGCAGGAAAGATGAAACTTAAGATTCAATAAAATCAAACTATTTTCATTTGTACATGTGAAAATGATTCTTGTAACCCTTAAAAACTTTATCACTATTAGGACAGCTAGAACGAGGATATGGAAATGAGTTGATTTTAATGAAATGATACAAAAGATTAATGGGCAAGAAAGGATTATGCCAAAAGAAAGAAGGAAAAGGTGAAAGGGATATTTTTTCTTAAGTGCTGCAAAAGACCTACTAAAGTGAGAAAAATAGAGGGAGGGGAATCATCATATACAATGATTGAACTCAATTCTCATCAGATTTGGCTTAAAGAAGGAATAGATTTCTATAATCAATTGATGTTTACGATATTCTACCCTAAAGAAAAATAGGAGGAAAGCAGAATAAAAGTAGTATGTGTGTGTGTTGGGGGGGAGGGGGATTGATAGACAAATTGGGAGAGGTAATAGTCTGAAGCAAAAAATGTTTATGGGGACTGATAGACTAAAATGGAAGAGAAAGAGAGAGACAGAGACAGAGAGAAAGAAAGAGAGAGAGAAAGAAAGAAAGAGAGAAAGAGAGAGAGAGAGAGAGAGAGAGAGAGAGCGAGCGCTAGACAGAGAGCACTTTGGATTGATGACTTGTGCTAGAGGTGGAGGTGGGAATTATGGGGTGGGACTGTGCTGAGCTGCACAGACTGCTTATTTGCCCAGAAGGCTGCTGACTGGAAGGATGGCCAGGCCTTATTGGCAAATATCCTTGGCTTGGAGCCTTGCTGAGTTTTCCTGGTGTGAGGCTGGCTTCAGCTGCTGCTCTTGGAAATCCTTCTCTTCCCATCCCAGGGAGATGGACTTTTCCTGCCTGGCCAGAAAGCTGCTTCTCTTCAATTCAAAGGAGGTTTTCTAATTATTTGGAATGTGATTTGGGAAGGCTTCAGAGGGCTTCTTCCTCACTTGTTCATCTTGGCATGAAAGTTCTGATGGCTAATTTTAGAAATCAGGTCAACAAATATTTGTAAAGTATTTACTGTGTATCAGACAATGTGCTAAACCCTGCTTTGAAAGTGCTTATCACCTAATGAGGAAAGATAAAATCAAAGAAAGTCTAGAATTCAGAAAATTTGGTGGGGAGTAATAAAAGGATGCAAAGGGTAGAGGGAAGAGTGGTAGTCACAGTAGAAAAAGTCGAGACAGAAAAGTGTACATCCTAGAGGGAATTAAAAATTTTAAAAATAGTAAAAACAATCAATACTGTA
Source organism: Sarcophilus harrisii (assembly GCF_902635505.1). Classification (NCBI taxonomy): domain Eukaryota; kingdom Metazoa; phylum Chordata; class Mammalia; order Dasyuromorphia; family Dasyuridae; genus Sarcophilus; species Sarcophilus harrisii. Next base: position 370,695,384 of record NC_045426.1, on the reverse strand, counting down.
AAGGTTGGTCCTGTTAGATTTTTTTTATTTTTATTTTTATTTTTTTATTTAATAGCCTTTTATTTACAGGATATATACATGGGTAACTTTACAGCATTAACAATTGCCAAACCTCTTGTTCCAATTTTTCACCTCTTACCCCCCCCCCCGACCCCGTTCCCTAGATGGAAGGATGACCAGTAGATGTTAAATATATTAAAATATAAATTAGATACAGAATAAGTATACCTGACCAAAATGTTATTTTGCTGTAGAAAAAGAATCAGACTCTGAAATATTGTACAATTAGCTTGTGAAGGAAATCAAAAATGCAGGTGTGCATAAATATAGGGATTGGGAATTCAATGTAATGGTTTTTAGTCATCTCCCAGAGTTCTTTTTCTGGGCATAGCTAGTTCAGTTCATTACTGCTCCATTAGAAATGATTTGGTTGATCTCGTTGCTGAGGATGGCCTGATCCATCAGAACTGGTCATCATATAGTATTGTTGTTGAAGTATATAATGATCTCCTGGTCCTGCTCATTTCACTCAGCATCAGTTCATGTAAGTCTCTCCAAGCCTTTCTGAAATTATCCTGTTGGTCATTTCTTACAGAACAATAATATTCCATAATTTTCATATACCACAATTTATTCAACCATTCTCCAACTGATGGACATCCATTCAGTTTCCAGTTTTTAGCCACTACAAAAAGGGCTGCCACAAACATTCGTGCACATACAGGTCCCTTTCCCTTCTTTATAATCTCTTTGGGATATAATCCCAGTAGTAACACTGCTGGATCAAAGGGTATGCACAGCTTGATAACTTTTTGAGCATAGTTCCAAACTACTCTCCAAAATGGTTGGATTCGTTTACAACTCCACCAACAATGCATCAATGTCCCAGTTTTCCTGCATCCCCTCCAACAATCATCATTATTTTTTCCTGTCATCTTAGCCAATCTGACAGGTGTGTAGTGGTATCTTAGAGTTGTCTTAATTTGCATTTCTCTGATTAATAATGACTTGGAGCATCTTTTCATATGACTAGAAATTGTTTCAATTTCTTCATCTGAGAATTGTCTGTTCATATCCTTTGACCATTTTTCAATTGGAGAATGGCTTAATTTTTTATAAATTAGAATTAATTCTCCATATATTTTGGAAATGAGGCCTTTATCAGAACCTTTGACTATAAAAATATTTTCCCAGTTTATTGCTTCCCTTCTAATCTTGTCTGCATTAGTTTTGTTTGTACAAAAACTTTTCAGTTTGGTATAATCGAAATTTTCTATTTTGTGATCAGTAATGATCTCTAGTTCTGCTTTGGTCATAAAGACCTTCCCCTTCCGCAGGTCTGAGAGGTAAACTATCCTATGTTCCTCTAATTTATTAATAATTTCATTCTTTATGCCTAGGTCATGAACCCATTTTGACCTTATCTTGGTGTACGGCGTTAAGTATGGATCAATGCCTAGTTTCTGCCATATTAGTTTCCAATTTTCCCAGCAATTTTTATCAAACAGTAAGTTCTTATCCCAAAAGCTGGAATCTTTGGGTTTGTCAAAGACTAGGTTGCTATATTTGTTGACTGTTTTATCCCTTGAACCCAATCTATTCCACTGATCAACTAATCTATTCCTTAGCCAATACCAAATGGTTTTGGTAACTGCTGCTCTATAATATAATTTTAGATCTGGTACAGCTAAGCCACCATCATTTGATTTTTTTTTCATTAATTCCCTTGAAATTCTTGACCTTTTGTTTTTCCATATGAACTTTGTTGTTATTTATTCTAGGTCATTAAAATAGTTTTTTGGGACTCTGATTGGTATAGCGCTAAATAAATAGATTAGTTTAGGTAATATTGTCATCTTTATTATATTTGCTCGCCCTATCCAAGAGCATTTAATATTTTTCCAATTGGTTAGATCAGACTTAATTTGTGTGAAAAGTGGTCTGTAATTTTGCTCATAAAGTTTCTGATTTTCCCTTGGCAGATAGATTCCTAAATATTTTATATTATCAGTAGTTACTTTAAATGGAATTTCTCTTTGTAACTCTGACTGTTGGATTTTGTTAGTGATATATAAGAATGCTGATGACTTATGTGGGTTTATTTTATAACCAGCAACTTTGCTAAAGTCGTGGATTATTTCTAATAACTTTTTAGCAGAATCTCTGGGGTTCTCTAAGTAGACCATCATGTCATTGGCAAAGAGTGATAATTTGGCTTCCTCATGGCCTATTCTTATTCCTTTAATCTCTTTCTCAGCTCTTATTGCTATAGCTAGCGTTTCTAATACAATATTAAATAGTAATACAAGTAATACAAGTAAAAGATAAAGTAATACAAGTAATACAAGTAAATACAAGGTCTGACAAAATCCTCATTTCTAAAATATAGAGACAACTGAGAGCAAATATAGAGAACTGAGTCAATTTTGTACAAAGTACATGTCATCCCCAAATTGGCAAATGGTCAAAGGATATGCACAGGCAGTTTTCAAACAAAGATATAAAAGTTATCTATAGGCATATAAAGAAATGATCTAAATAAATTGTGATTAGAGACATGTGAATTATAACAACTCTGAAGCACTACCTCATACCTATTAGATGATTGTCTAATATGATAGAGAAGAAAAATGATAAATGTTCAAGGGTATGTAGGAAAACTGGAATATCAATTCACTGGTAGTAGAGCTGTATACTGATGCAGTTATTCCAAAGAACAATTTGGAACTATGCCCAAAGGGCTGCCAAACTATGCATACTCTTTGATCCCTACTAGGTCTATATCTCCCAAAAATCCCCCTCAAGGGGAAAAGGAGCTATTTGTACAAAAATATTTATATGAGCATTTTTTTTTTGTGGTGATTAAGAGTTGGAAATCAAAGGAATATCCATACATTGGGTTGTGCTTAAACAAGCAGTGGTAGATCATTGCAATGGATTGTTATTGTATTATGAGAAAGAACAAGCAGGATGATTTCAGAAAAACACAGAGCTATTGAATTCAGCAAACATTGTGCACAGTAACACTATTGTTTGATTATTGTGATTAATTGTGAATAACTTGTCTATTCTCAGCAATGGCATGATTCAAGACAATTTCAAAGGATTTATGATGAATCATAATCCCCACCTCAAGAAAAAGAACTGATATTGATTGAATATAGACTTTCTTTCTTTTTTTCCTCTTATTTCAGTGTTTGCAAAATTGAATATGATCAAGATTCCCTTTTATTCAACTCCTCCATTTGCCATTCATGAAACATTGGTTCTTGAAATGCCTATACAAAGAATTAATCAATCAAAACAATCTGTCTTTATCAAATGTCTATTATTTCTACAGCACAGAATTAATATCTGTAAAGACAGAAGAGAACATCATTTCCCATAATTTATTTTCTCAAGACTTGATTATATTTTTGGATTAAATAGTGGCAATATATCTTTGATCATAAAGAAAAGTTATTTCTGTTCACTGATTCATTATGGTCACCAGTAAAATGGGAATAATGTTAAGTGTATCACTAATCAAAGGGTTATGATGAGATAATGATATGAATTTTATCTAGAATAGAAAACTAGTGTTATTGTAATAACTATATCAGTTAAGTATAGGATGGTACATAATTACAGGTCATTATCATTCTTATTTTTTTCTTCCAGCCTGCCTGCTTTTCTTCATTTCCTATAATGTACAAGGATAAGTATGATGCCTAACAATGAGGTCAATATAAAGAGATACTCCAGATAAATTCAACAGATAAAAGATAAGGAGAACAAGAGAATACCTAGATGTAAAGTGTAGTTTGTACAAATGAACTATCAATACGATTCAATATTTAGAAAAATATGGTAATACAAAATGGTCAGATTTCAGAGATGGAAATTTAATTTTCCAGTTTCAACTTTTTTTTTTCATTTGCTTAGAATTAGCAATGTATATTTATAGACATATATCATCTTTTGGCTGTCACTTTAGATTTATGCCTTATGAAAAAATATTCATAATGTCTTAAATTCCTTCCACAACTTTTATTTTCATTTCTATATTATAAAATGGAGGAAATTCAGCTGATTCTATTATACTACTTGTGATAGCAATGGTCATAACTGATCAAGATACCCTTTTTTTCAACTCCTCCATTTGCCATTCATGATACAAAGAATTAATCAATCAAAACAATCTGTCTTTATCAAATGTACATTATTTCTCCAGCACAGAATTAATATCTGTAAAGACAGAAGAGAACATAATTTCTTTCTCTTTATTTTTAATCTAGTTAACAATGAAGTTGATTGGCTTGAGACTTGTAGCATATTTCATAATATTCATAACCTTATGAACTCGTTGAACTAGGATCATTATTTCTATTATATGCATGTGAAAAAGGGTTAGAAAACTTTGGTTCCAAAAGACCTGGGCTTAAATCCTGCTTTAGCCACTCATTACCTTTGTGATTTGAGCAAATTCCTTGACCTCTCTGCATGTCAGTTTCCTCAACCATAGATTGAAGGAATTGAGTTAAATGACCGTTGAATTTCCTGTTAGTTCTAGAAGTAATATGCATAAATAGACACAAATAGATGTAAAATAAAATCACAGAATTCAAAGGAATTTTACAATTAAACTATTGGAATGACTTGGTAGATGACTACATTGTGGTTAAGAAAAATTACCCTGGAATGTGGAAAGCCAATTCCATTTCAGAGTCACCTAGCTGTTATTGATGGAACTAAGTTATTGAATCCACAATCCTAGTATCATACTTTAATTCTTATTTTACTCTAGAAAGCCTTCTTTGTAAGGAAATTATTAGACCAGAAGTTGCCCCATTGAAGTTAAAAATGTTTTCTTTGAATAGGATTGGGTGATTTTAACCATCAAATTGAACAAATTCCTATAGTTATAGGCTACTGGGATGGGTTTTTAGGTATAGGATAATGGAAATAATGAATTTGTACCCAGAGCATCTTGGTTCAAATTTCCATTTTGTCAATTATGATCTGTAGCACTTTTGGCAAGCACTTCATGCCTTTATATTTCTTCATTTATAAAATGTTGGTTAAATTTAAAAAAAAACCTCTTAGGCCTCTAGTTTCTGCAATTGATAGAGCTCTGAGACTGATTTATGAAAGACCTACATTTTTACCTGGACTCAAATACTAACTGTGGAATTCGGGGCATGATCTTTAGCCTCTGCCTTAAGGTCATGATAAAATGGAGTAACAAAAGCATCTACTTATAGCATTTATTGTTAGGATAAAATAAGATAATATTTAAAAATTAATATTTAAAATATTTAAAAACTAAACTTCAAGCTTTATAGAAGTGCTAGATAATATTACCACTGCCTCTTTCAACTCTAATCGATTATCTTGGGGAATTCCTGATGTCCCCATATGATGATACAATGTCTGTGTAGAGATATACTTCAAGAGTCAGTGATTTTGTTCTTTCTCCTGAAGAAAAGAAACAATATTTATCAATTTGACAAATACTCAGGCATCAGATTTTGCAATGATCTCTCAGATGTATATTTTTCAATTCCATATTTGATTATCAGATTCCTATACTAGAGTAAAATTGTAAAGTCAACGAAATTATTCTTCAGCATCCTAAGTCTTCCCTTTGATCCTACTAACTCATAAAACTTTCCTTCTTTTTCATATGGAATATGCTCCATCTGATCAGAAAGGAAAATAGTTTGCTTAAATAACTGTATAAATGTAAAGCAAACTTATGTTATACTCCCTTCTCAGAAGCATTGAATTTTAAATGTTTACATGGAGGGAAAGCTTTGGTTTGATCCAACAAAAGAGTATGGAGATGAAAACTTAAACTGAACTGATCCTTTTTATATCTATATTTTTCATCAGATAGTGAAATGTACTGATAGGGTTGGTATAATGGTGAAGACTAGGATTGAAAGAAAGGAATACTTCATAATATGTTAGTTAAAAGACTTAAGAATAAGCTAACTTCCCTTGGAATTTAGCCCAGTAGGCAATGGCAACTTTTTTCATGGTATCTTTCTCCTTGTTATACCTAACTCTTTTTAAGGCACTAAATCCATTTTTGTATCAACCCCCAGTCAATGGTATAAACTACTTATGGCATTTTCTCCCTTAATGGTGTCTTCCTCCTGATTACTGCTAGGGAACTTAAGGATTTAGACTGTACTTAGTGGCATAATAAAATCTTTACCCCTTGATTTGGGAGGGGAAGAATTAGGTATAATTTTTATCTACAAAAGTTTATATTTAACTGGGAACATGAACACTTCTTTCTTGTACTGAAAGTGTTCAAATTTTGAAGCATTATTATACTTATTTTTCTATAATCCTAAATTTTTGCAGCAATAAATCCCCTTGTCTAACCAACTCAATCTTCTTATCATTGATTCATTCTTTAGTTCTCTTTAAATGAGATTTCTGTATTAATCACTCTTCTTTAAACTGCCTAAATCACCAATGGATTTTCAATTCCTAAATCCAAGGTGATTTTCTCAGGCCTTATCCTTTTCTGACTTTTTAAACATTGAAGCCTATTAACTATTTTTTTTTTCTTTTTTACACTCCCTCTTCACTTGGCTTCATTCTGAGGAAGTTTTCATAATATAGAGTTGTGAATAGTACTTGAGAACATTTAATATAATACTTTTAAATTTTTATGAGACATTGATAGAAAAACTGAACCACCCAAAGTCACATGAAAGGTAAGAATCAAAAACTGGACAATACTGAAATAATATGAGTATAAATTCAGTCATCTTTCCATTATACCATTCTTTCTTATATTCTCTCTTTCTGTTAAATCACAGCTTCTCATTTTTTCACTGAATCCTGCTTCCAAAGAAGATAAAATGATTTTTTTTTTGGGGGGGGGGGAGGTCACAACACCAGAGTTTTAATCAATTTTGCCTTGCAACTTTATTGATTTTGTGATCATGGATCTTAGTTTAGTTATTGTTCAGTTGTTTCAGTTGAGTCCAATACTTTGCAACCCCATTTGGGATTTTTTAGTAAAAATACTATAGTAATTTGCCATTTCCTTCTCAAGCTCATTTTAGAAATGAAGAAACTAGGGTAAATGGGATGAAGTGACTTGCCTAGGGACACACAACTATTACATGTCTGAGGCTAAATTTAAACTCAGTTTTTTCTGACTCTAGACCAGGCACCCTATTGTTATGGGCCAGAACTTGAAACAGGGTACTAAGTGGAATTACTAAATGGGATTGAGAAGACAATGGTTAAATCTAGTTTAGCATTGATTTAATCCTACAACAAAGAATGGTTTCCTAGTGATAGAATGATTGCTTTATACTCAGTGTAGAGTTTATAAACTAGAAGCCTCAGCCAGGGAGATTCAGAGACAAGAAACACAAGGTTGAAAGTTGAAGGCTGGAGTCCAAACCCTTGGACTCAGACAGATTCATCCTATCTCACACCACCTTGGTGGCAGGGTCTCCTCCGTCACTTCTCCACTGAAACCAAGACTCTGGAAGGCCTCCAGAAAACTAGCCAAGCACCAAATGAAGGAGACAAACTTTGAAAGAGATAATAACGGATTGGGACTTTAACCCCTGGCTACTTGTGTGGTGATTACTGAACTGAAATGAAGGCTGCTCCCAGAGACCCCAAGAAAATATCAACAAAGAACATTACATTTTAAAGAGAATATCACATCATATCATGAGTAAGTTCTTTTAAACCCTGAGAACTTTAGTTTTCCTAGATATAAAATGGAGTTTACAAAACTATCTAAATTGCAGAATTGTGAAAAGGAGACTGTGCAAAAGTTAAAACACTATAAATATCTTCCCCTTCCTTTTCTGCCCCTTGATTATCTGAACTCTTCTTATGATCAACTGTTGTAATGCTGGAGAAACTGAGACAAGATAGAGATTAGAGAGTATTTAATAATTTATTTGAAAGGGAGAGATTTACTGGGACCAAATGGATCCATGGTTTGAATGAGACTATTCTCTCCAAGAATCCAGCAAACAATGCAAGTTCTCAATGATCTTTACACTGTGGCTTAGACTCGGGGAGTAGACTGAGGCAGGAATGGAGTTAGTGCTGAGAGTGGGAATGGGACTCTGACAGGGTGGAGTGATCCACTGGAGAGAGGGATGACATAAAAGAGGGAGGCACCCCAGAGATGGGGAGAGACATTCTGATATTCTAAAATATAAGATCTTTTAGCCTTATCAAATATTCAGGTAAAGAGGGAGGGGTAGTTTTACAGGACTGAGCAGAACAATTATAAACTGAGGCAGAACAATTAGGAAAACAGTCAGGATAATTAGGGAAACTGAGTCAGGACAATAAAAGAAAACTGTGACATAACACTAGTATTTCTATTTATTCTAACTCCTCTAATTCAGGATGTCCAACCTTTTCCTCCTTCATTCATAAATAACTATCCTTTTAGCTTCCTTTTTTCTTGCAATGTACTTCCTTCAAGCCATCCAGGGTTGAAAATTCAAAGGTCACCTGACTGAAATTTTCTTTTTTGATCCCATTGGCCAATCCATGTTCTCTCAGTGTGTTATCAAATACTTGCTAAATGACTTTGGACCTTGATTGGATTGGATAATTATTTTATTTCTAAGATTATATGATACTGGGGCAAAAAAGTTAGAAATTATAACACCAGTGTCAGGGAGATAATTTGCAAATTGGTGAAGTTTTTTGGTAGCTCTCAAATCACAGTTTGTAGATATCTACCTCTTCTTGCCAATCTCTAACTCTAAATTATATTTCTATATCAAATAAATTATTCATATGAAATGCTTTGTAATAGTTAAAGTCCTATGAAAATATTTGTTATCATTATTTTTTAAATGATTATCCATATTATTTTATAAAGGGGAACTGAATATTTAACAAACTCCCAGCTGGCCTAAAACTTCCTTCTTTTCTTGCTAAGTTGGATGTAGCTGAACTAAGGGGAAAAAACAAACAAAAACACCTTTTGTGTAATTGTTAAAAGGAGTTTCCTTTTCTCCAAAACAAATAGAATTGTACTTGATTTTGTTTTCAATTCTTTTATAACATAGTTAGCCTTTTACCTCCATTTTAAGGAGGGAGATGTAGATAACAAGTACAAGTTATGCTTCAAAGGTCAACTATATTTTCTGAAGACATTTGTACTTAAAAGTCAAGAGGCTTCAACACTCATTTTTCCTTTGACTATTTATTTTTCTGGTTGTATCATCTCAAGGTGAGAAAAACTGGTTGTTAATAACTTGTAATGCAAATCCTGACTTTTGCCTTTTAGCTATTTGTCAGAATTGCTTCTATCTACTGGAGCCTGCTTTAGCATTTTAGGGGCAGAAGTCAGTAAGGACTTAAAATAATTGAATTCTTTTAGAAGTCAGAAGAATTATCTATAGCATCTTGGTTGAAAAAAAAGCACTGGAATTGGAGTCAGAGAATTTAATTTTGCTATTTAGTATGTGATCCTGAGAAATCCTGTTTTCCTTTCTGGACTTCAGTTTGCTTCTTTGTTACATTTTTTTAAAACACAAAATGATTCATTAAAGTATTGCAAATGAAATAATCAGCCCTTAAGTGAATTTGAAATATTTAATTTTTTTATTTAATAGTATATTTCCCCAATTATATATTAATTTTTTAAATTAAACTTTTGAGTTTCAAAATTTCTTCCTGCCTTCCTTCCTCCTTCACTAAGATGATAAGTAATTTGATATAATTTATACATGTGCAGTTATACAAAACATGCTTCCAGATTAGTCATATTGTAAGAGAACATAGAACATAAAACCACCAAAAAATGATTAAAAAATATCCTTTGATCTGCATTCAGAAAGAGATATCAGTTCTTTTTCTGGAAGATTTTTTATCATAAATCCTCAGAATTGTCTTGGATAATTGAATTACTGACAATAGCTAAGTCATTCACAGCTGCTCATGGTACAATATTGATTTACTATATATACTGTTCTATTTTGGTCACTTCATTTTGAATCAGTTTAGGTATATATTTCTGAGAGTATCCTATTCATCATTTCTTAGAATAGCACATTAATATTATATTGCATTCATATAACATAATTTGTTCTGCTATTCTCCAATTGATGGACCTTCCTCCAATTACTAACTCTTTTCTACTATTAAAAGATTTGATTTGATTTATCTAATTTTCCTTTTTGTTCATGATTTTTCTTTTGTTGTTATTTGTTTATTTTTAATAATTTCTTTGCAATACAGACTTAGTAGTAATACTGATAGGTCAAAGGTAATGCATGTAGCTATGGTCCTTTGGACATAGCTCCGAATTGCTCTATATCCCAGCTTCTTTTCATTATACATAGTTGGTGATGGTGGTGGTGGTGTTTTTTTTTTTTTTTTTTTTTTTTGGTGTAGGTCCTTTATTCTTGAAGAGGACCATGACATCAGGGATTTTTGCATTTGTTTTAAAAGATACTTCTAAGGACCTGACTCCAAGCCCTGGGATTGTTAGGAGTGCCCCTCCCCCACTCTAAGTGTAAGATCTAGTGAAGCTAAAGCAATGGAGTCTTGCTTTGCTGGTACTAGGGCCAGGACCAGGGCAGTGCCGGTGCAGTTTATACTGTGATCTCATGCCAAACTCTCATTCTCATGTCACTGCTTTTCTGCTGACCTTCTAGATTGTCTTTGGTTGAAAACTCTGTTTTTTGGGGGTTTTCTGACATTCTAAAATTTGTTTAGAGCCATTTTTTAAAGTAATTTAGAATGGTTTTGGGGGAAGGTTTGGGCAAGTTTCTGCCTTCCCTCCAGCATCTGAAATGAAATCTATTAAAGATCTTGACTTAAAAATACCACGACTTTCCACTGCATCTAGGGCTATCTACAGTCATTCTCATCTATATCTGATCACTGATTTACATGGCTCTGGGGGGAAAGTGAGGCAGGTGATCTTACCACAGTCCTCTATTACTTAAATTCAACTTACTTTCTCACTATTATGGAATTTAGAAGGAGTACATATAAACAGAGGGCACAGGTGTGAGTTGAATATGAAAGGATATCTTTTTTAAAAAATGAAATTAAGAAGTGAGAGAGGAATGTATTGTGAGAAAAGGAAAGGAAGAAATGGAATGGTATAAATTATCTGCCATAAAAAAAAAAGAAAGAAAAAAGGAAAAGCTTTTACAGTGGATGGGAAGAAGACTAGTAAAGAATGAGTGAGTGAACTTTACTCTCATCTGAATTCACTCAAAGAGAAAATAACATACATAATCAATATGAGTACAGAAATCTATCTTACGCTGCAGGAAAATAGGAGAGAAACAGGATATGGGGAAGAGGAAGGTGATAAAAGAGAAGGCATATTGAGGAAGGGAGTGTCGGTAACAAAAAAATTTTGAGAATGGACAGGAAGAAGGGAGAGAATAGAATTGATGGAGGAAAAATATAGTTAGCAATAGTCAATTATAAAAAAAAAATTAAAAGGTTTTTCTGATAAAGCTCCATTTCTCAAACACAGAGGGAACTCAGGCAAATTTATTTAAAAAAATAGCAATGTCTTTATTGATAAATGATCAAAAGATACGATCTATGCCCAAAGGGCTAAAAATTCATGCATATCCTTTGACATAACAATACAACTGGCTAAGCATGAATCCCAAAAGAGATTTTTTAAACAGGACCTATATGTACAAAAAAATATGTATAGCAGCTCTCTTCTCAGGTAAAAAAAAAAAATGGAAATTGAGAGGATGTTCATCAATTGGGGAATGGGTAAATAACCTGTGGTATATGATTATGATGAAATGGTATTGTTCTATGGGATATGATGAGCAAGATGCTCTCAGGAAAAAAACTGGGAAAGCTCTCTATGAAATGAAGCAAAGTGAAATATACTATATAAAAAGGTAATAGCAATGTTCTTGAATGATCAGTTTTAAATGACTATGCTATTCTCAGCATTACAATGATCTATGGCAACTCTAAAGGACTTGGGATGAAAAATTTTATACATAATCAGAGAAGAAACTAATTGAGTCTGAATATAATTTGAAGCATACTCTTTCTCTCTGTCTCTGATTGTCTTTAACTTTATTTTTCTTGAGGTTTTTTTTTGTTGTTGTTGTTGTTTGTTTGTTTTGTTAGAGTGGGAGATCTATGTTTTCTTTCACAACACAACTTTTATGGAAATGTTTTGCATAACTACACATATAATTTCTTAATTGAGCTTGGGGGTGGGGATAAGGGAAAGAGTCTGGAACTCAAAAGTGTTTTTTTTTTTTTTTAAATGTAAAAAATGTTTTAAATGTAACTAGAGAAAATATTTAATTAAATAATAAATAAAAAGTTTTCATTTGCTCATAATGCCCCTTGAGTGATTAATACTAGATGAAAAAAGAGGCAAAGAATGGCCACTTTTACCTATTCAAACAAACACATAAATAAATAAATCTTGGAGATATACAGTAATAATAATGTAATGATAAGAAATTGTGAAAAACTTTAACAATTATGATCAATGAAATTATCGATGACAATTTAATTCTGCTGCTGCTAAAAATCACTTGAGATTTAATGGACTCTGAGTGCTAATTGAAGCATATCATTTTCTTTAAGTGTGTTTTTGTTTTGCTTTTTCCCCTCTCACCACTGATAAATGTAGAAATGAGTTTTGCATTATTTTGTATGTATAATGTACAACAAATTTCTCAATCACTAAGCAAAAATTTAGTACTAAAAAAAAAAAAAAAAAAAAAAAAAAGAGGAGGCAGAGCCAAAATAGCTCATAGTAGATAGGTCTTTGAGCTGTTCTTGAATTCTCTTAAATCAACACTAGATCAATCCTCAGAATGTCACAATGGGTTTTGGAGTTACAGAATCCACAAATATTTGAAGTGTAACAAATTTACATCAGAAGATATTTTAGATGAATTTCAGAAAAGGTCTGTTTCAATCCAGCATGGGGGAGGGGAAAAGGTGATTGGGGGAGAGATGGAGTAAAGTGGAAAAGCACCCTAAATGGGACCATGAGAAATATAATCTTGAATATTTGTAGTTAGAAGTTTATTACTAGTTCTTCACTCCCTAATGCAGATGGTATTTTTACACCCCCAGATTTGCTGTCCTGAAAAACCTAAGACCTTGAAAACTTGATAAAGGATATGTAACCATGTTTTTATAGTCCTTTGAGTACAGTTTCATGTTGGTCCAAAGTATGTTTGAATTAGTTCACAACTATATCTATATTGCATTCTTAACTCTGATCATTGGCTATTTTCTTTTTATGTCCTATTAGCCAACATAATACCTATAAGGCAATATGTCAAAATTGTTTTAATTTGCATTTCTCCAATCACAGGTGAATTAGAGCATTTTTCAAATATGACTATAAATAGCCTTGATGATTTCATCTGAAAATTATTCATATCACTTAATCATTTATCAATTGAGGAATGGATTTTTTTTTAATGAATTTGACTCAGTTCTCTATGTGTTTAAGACATGAAGTCATGGACTTCAGGGGATGAGGCCAAGATGGAGGGAGAACAGACAGGACTCTATAACCTCCTCTAATTTTCTCTCAAACCAAAAGCAGATTAAGCCTGTAATCTGGTTTTGAAGTCAAAGAATTCACAAATATTTGGAGTACAAAACATATCTAGAGGAAGATACATTGGAAGAACTTCAGAACAGGTCTGTTTCAATTGGGCAGGGAGACAGTTGGCCAAACCCAGACCACAGCATAGGGAGGTCAAGGGAAGAAGCTGGAGCAGAGAGTCAGAGAGTTGTAGCTTCCATGCACCTGGGGACCTTCTGTGAGCTTCTTAAGCCACTCCATCCTGGTTGCAATCAGGTGGTTTGGCAGATTTGCTTTTTGTAAAAGACAAAGTGTAAACCACTGAGCCTTGGAAGAGTGCTGGAGGTAGCCACTATTACTCAGCACTGGAAATCAATCCCCAGAACTTCCCCAGCCCAAATTAAAGCAGGTGTCACTCTTTTACATTGAAGATACCTCAAGCCTTTAAAAAAAATTAATAAAAAACAAAAAAAGAGCTCTCACCATAGACAGCTTTTATGGAGAGAGCAAAGAACAGACCTCAAATCCTGAGGTTCCTAAAGGGAAAGCAACAATGGAAAAAGTCCCAAAGAGAAACATGAGCTAGTCCCTATTTCACAAAGTTTTCTTCAAAGACTGCATAAAGAATCTTAAAAGAGAGTTACAAAAAAATGGGGAAATGAAATGAGATCATTGCAAAAAGAAATGGAAAAAATGAAAAAAGAATGCAATGAACAAAATATATAATTGGCTAATTACAAATGAGTTTAAAAAAGTAACTAAAGAAAATAATACACTAAAAATTTGAATTGAAGAAATGGAAGTGAGTGACTCAATAAGGCTTCAAGAATCAAACAAAAACAAAAAATAAAAAAAAGAAGAAAATATGAAATATCTCCTAGGAACAACAACTGAAGGGGAAAATAGATTCAGGAGATACAATCTAAGGATTGTAGGGCTTCCTGAAAGACATGATGAAAAAAAGAACATAGACATTATCTTACAGAAAATCATAAAAGAAAACTGCCCTGATATTTTAGAATCAGAAGGTAAAATAGCCATCAAAAGAATTTACCAATCACCTCTAGAAAGAGACCTCAAAATTAAAACCTCAAGGAATATTGTGGATAAATTTCAGAACTATTATACCAAGGAAAAGATATTGCAAGCAGACAGAAAGAAACAATTTAAATACCAAGGAGTCATCCAGGACTTAGCAGCTTCCCACTTTAATGGATCAAAGGGCCTGGAATCTGATATTCCAAAAAACAAAGGAACTGGAATTACAGCCAAGGACTAAGCTATTCAGCTAAAATGAGCATTATCTTTCAGGGAAGAAGATGGACAATCAATGATATAGGTGAATTTCATCTATTTCTAATGAATAGACCAGACCTGAACAAAAAATTTGATCTTCAAACACAGAACTCAAGAGAAGCATAAAAAGATAAAAATGAAATAACTCTTGAGAACTGTATTTCTGTTATGGATATATTTAGAGAATGTGGTTATAATTTGATTTTATTATGATAATATGAAAAAGAAGCTAAAGGTAGAAAGGGGATCATACTGGAAGAAGAGGGAAAAGGAGGTAAAGTAAGGGAAATTACATCTTACAAAGAGGCAAAGAAAACCTATAAGAAGGAAGGGGGATGAGCATTGTGTGAATCTTGCTCTCATCAGATTTGGCTCTAAAAGAGAATATCAGGAATATTTTTATCACAAAGAAACTTGCCTCACCGTAGAGGGAACTAGGAGGGAAGGGGGGGAAAGAAAGAAGAAGACTAATAGAAGGAAAAACAGAAGAATTAGGGGAAAGGTGTAAAAAAAGGGAGAGGGACTCTAAAGGGGAAGGACTGTTTAAGAGAGATGGTCATCAAAAGCAAAATACTGGGGAGGAGGGAAGGGATAAAGGAAAGAGAAAATCATAACCTAGGGTAAATAAGATGGCAGGAAATACAAATTTAGTTATTTATTTTAACTGTGAATGTAAATGGCATGAACTCCTCCATAAAATGAAAGTGGATAGCAGACTGGATTAAAAGCCAGAATCCTTCAATATGTTGTTTACAAGAAACACAATTAAAGCATAGTGATATATAGAGTGAAGGTAAAGGTTTGGAACAAAGTACATTATGCTTTAGGTGAGGAAAAAAAGCAGGGGTAGCAATCCTGATCTCAGATCAAGTAAAAGCAAAGATAGATCTAATAAAAAGAGGTAAGGAAGGAAACTATATCTTACAAAAGGGTACCATAAATAATAAAGCAATATCAATTCTAAAAATATATGCCTCAAATGGTGTAGCATGTAAATTCCTAGAGGACAAGTTAAGAGAGATGCAAAAAGAAACAGACAGCAACACTATACTAGTGGGGGATTGTAACCTTGCTCTCTCAGAACTAAACAAATCGAACCACAAAATAAATAAGAAAGAAGTTAAGGAGGTAAACAAAATGTTAGAAAAGTTAGGTATGATAGACCTTTGAAGAAAATTAATTGAAGATAGACTAGAGTTTACATTTTTTTTCAGTGGTTCATGGAACTTAGACAAAAATTGACCATGTGTTAGGGCATAAAAACTTCAAAATCAAATGGAGAAAGGAAGTAATAATAATGCACTTTTTAAAGATCATGATACAATAAAGATCATATGCAATATAAGTCCAGGAGAAAATAGACCAAAAGTAATAGGAAACTAAATAATCTCATCCTACAGAATGAATGGGTGAAACAGCATATCATAGACACAATTAATGATTTCATCCAGGAGAATGACAATAATGAGACAACATACCAAAATTTGTGGGATGCAGCGAAGTGGTAATAAGGGGAAATTTTATATCTCTAGAGGCTTACTTGCATGAAAATAAATGAATTAAGCTTGCAACTAAAAAAAAGAAAAATAAATAAAAATTAACCCCCCCAATCAATTACCAAACTTAAAATTCTAAAAATAAAAAGAGAAATTAATAAAATTGAAAGTAAAAAAAAAACTATTGAATTAATAAATAAAGCTAACAGTTGGTTTTATGAAAAAACCAACAAAATAGATAAAACTTTAGCTAATTTGATTAGAAAAAGGAAAGAGGAAAATCAAATTGTTAGTCTCAAAAATGAAAAGGGAGAACTTTCTATCAATGAAGAAGAAATTAGAGCAATAATTAGGAGTTACTTTGCCCAACTGTATGCCAATAAATTTGATAACTTAAATGAAATGGAGGAATAGCTACAAAAATATAGATTGCCCAGATTAACAGAAGAGAAAATAAATTACTTAAATAGTTCCATTTTAGAAAAAGAAATAAAGCAAGCTATTAATCAACTCCCTAAAATGAAATCCCCAGGACCAGATGGATTTACATGTGAATTATACCAAGCATTTAAAGAACAATTAACTCCAATACCATATACACTATTTGAAAAATTAGGGAACAAAGGACTCCTATCAAATTCCTTTTTATGACAAAGACATGGTACTGATACCTAAACCAGGTAGGACAAAAATAGAGAAAGAAAATTATAGACCAATCTCCCTAATGACTATAGATCCAAAAATCTTAAATAAAATATTAGCAAAGAAATTACAGAAAATCATCCCCAGGATAAAATACCATGACCAAGTAGGATTTATACCAGGAATGCAAGGCTGGTTCAATATTAGGAAAACTATTAGCATAATTGACTATATAAATAATCAAATTAATAAAAATATTAGATTATCTCAATAGATTCAGAAAAACCATTTGATAAAATCCAATATCCATCCCCATTAAAAACATTAGAGAGTATAGTAATGAACGCACATTTCCTTAAAATAGTCAGTAGCATCTATTTAAATCCATCAGCAAGCATTATATGTAATGGGGATAAACTAGAACCTTTCCCACTAAGATGTGGAGTGAAACAAGGTTGCCCATTATTACCATTACTATTCAATATTGTATTAGAAATGCTATCTTTTTCTATAAGAGAAGAAAAGAGATGAAAAGAATGAGACAATGAGGAAACCAAATTATGACTTTTTGCAAATGATATGATGATATACTAGAACCCTAGAGAATCAACTAAAAATATTAGAAATAATCCACAACTTTATCAAAGTTGCAGGATACAAAATAAATCCACATAAATCATCAGCATTTTTATACATCACTAACAAAATCCAACAGCAAGAGATACAAAGACAAATTCCATTTAAAAAGATGGTTTTAGAGAGGCCTGGAGGAACTTACATGAACTGATGCTAAGTGAAATGAGCATAACCAGGAGATCATTATACATAGCAACAATAAGACTATACAATAATCAATTCTGATGGACATGGCTCTCTTCAGCAATGAGATGATTCAAAGCAGTTCAAATTGTTCAATGATGAAGACAGCCATATACACCCAGAGAGAGGCCTATGGGAATTGAGTATGGAACAACATAGCATTTTCATGCTTTCTGTTGATGTTTGCTTGCTTTTTATTTTCCTTCTCAGGTTTTTTTTTCCTTTCTCGATCCCATTTTTCTTGTGCAGCAAGATAACTGTATCAATATGTATACATATATTGGATTTAATTTATATTTTAATATATTTAACATATATTGGACTATCTGCCATCAATGGGAGAGGGGGTGGGGGGAAGCAGGGAAACTTTGGAACAGAAAATTTTGCAAGGGTCAATGTTGGAAAATTATCCATGCATATGTTTTGTAAATAAAAAGCATTAATAAAAAAATCAAGTCTCTCTCTTTCTCTCTCTCCCTTTTTCCTGAGGCATTTAGAGTTATGTGACTTGCCCAGGGTCACACAATAGAAAGTGTGAAGTGTCTGAGACAAGATTTGAACTCAGATCCTCCTGAGTTCAGGGCTGGTGCTCAAACCACTGTGCCACCTAGCTGCCTCAAGAAATGAAGTCATTATCTGTGAAAACTGCTTCATTTTTTTTTCATTTTTTTCATTTCTATCTGTATCTCTCACCATCCTATTTTCGCAAATAATTTCTTTCATTCCTTTCATCCTTTTCATCCTCAAAATTATTTTACTTCTGATTATCCCCCAGTCGCAATTTGCACTTTTTTCCGTCACTTTATCCTGTTCTCTTATCCCTTCCCTTTTTATTTTCCTGTAGGGTAAGATAGATTTCTGTCAAATTTAGTGGATATGTTACTCCTTTTCTGAGCCAATTCTGATGAGAACAAGGCTCAATTACTCCTTCCAATTTCTCCCCTTTCCCTCCACTTTAAAAGCTTTTACTTGCTTTTTATGTGAGATAATTTACCCCATTCAGCCTCTTCCTTTTGCCTGCTACTAGTACATTCCTCTCTCAAGTCTTAATTTTATTTGATTATTTTTAAATCTCATTCACTCATACTCAACTCACACCTATGTCTTCAGTCCACATATACCCCTAACTGCTCTTATAATGTTTAAGTTACAATTCTCACTTCTTTTTCTGAATTACAAGTATTATATTGCCATGCAGGTATATAAATAGTTTAACCTGGTTATATTTCTTATGATTTATCTTTTCTATTCATTTTTTATGCCTTTCTTGCATTTTGCATTTGAAAATCATATTTTCTATTCTACTGTAATCTTTCCATAAAAAAATGCTTGAAAGTCTTCTGTTTCATTAAATATCTATTTTCCCCTGAAGGAATATACCCAGTTTTTCTGGGTAGGTGATTCTTGATTGTAATCTTAGCTCCTTTGCTTTTAGGAATATTGTATTCCAACCCCTCCAATCCTTTAATGTAGAAACTGTTAAATTTCTTGTTTACTTGACTATGGCTCCATAATACTTGAATTAAGTTTTTTTCTAGCTGCTTACAATAATTTCTCTTACTTGGGAGCTTGAGAGTTTTCATCTTCAGATCTCTTTTAGGAGATGATAGATTGTTTCTATTTCTATTTTGTGCTCTGTTTCTAGATTATCAAAGCAGTTTTCTTTGACAATTTCTTGAAAGATGTCTAGAACCTTTCTTTTTTTTATCATGGCTATCAGGTAGTCCAATAATTTTAAAAATTATTTCTCATGGATCTACTTGCCAAGTCAGTCGTCTTTTCAATGAAAGGTTTCACATTGTTTTCTGTTTTTTTCATTGCTTTACTTTTGTTTTATTGTTTCTTGATTTTTTAAAATATGGTCCTTATCTGTTATGGGCCAAAACTCTGAACTTGAAATAAGGATTCTTACAAGGTGCTAAGTCAGTGGAATTGATAAGGACAATGATTATCTAGTTTAGCATGATGCTTAATAGTTCTCTAGTTCAGTACATTTACTTAATACTTAATATAGTTCCACAAGATTCACACCTATGATAATGGAGTATATAACAGTCAGCAAGGACTGGACGAGATTCATTCCATCTTTGGTCAGGTTCCTGGTGGCTGGCCTGGCCTCCTTCACTTTCCTCACTGAGACCAAGGCCAGTCTGAAAGGCTCTCCAGAAAGCTGCCCAGCTCCAGGCAAGGAGACAATAAAGAATTTGGACTTTAACATCTGGCTGTTCTTGTGGTGATTACTCTACTGAAAGAAAAAAAAAAGGCTGTACCAGAGACCTACAGAAAATGAAATAAGTACATTACACTTAGCTTCCATTTGCTCAATTCTATTTTTTAATTATTTTCTTGCCCTCCATTTTACTAGTATTTTATTTTTTCCAAATTTGTGCAAAGATAGTTTTCAACATTCCCCTTTGCAAAACCATGTATTCCAAATTTTTCTCACTTTCTCCTACTCTCCCCTTTCCCCAAGACTGTAAGCAATCTGATATAGGTTAAACATGCAATAAGGAATTATTTTCTTTACTGAACGTTTGTGCTTCTTTTTACGTTTGGCCAATTCTACTTTTTAAGGAGTTTTTTATCAATAATATTTGTGCCTTTCTTTCCATTTGGTCAATTTTGCCTCACAAGGCATTCTTCATCTTATTTGCTTGTTGTAAATCCTTTACTATTAGGTCTAACCTGTATTTTTCTGTGTATCCTTTACTAAGCTGTTGACTCTTTTTTCATGATTTTCTTCCATCATTGTAATTTTCTTCCCTATATTTCTTCTACCTCTCTTACTTGCTTTTTTGCATCTTAGAATGTCTGTCTTTGTTTTAAATTAAAGCTTTTTGTTTACAAAACATATGCATGGGTAATTTTTAAACATTGACCCTTGCAAAACTTTCTTTTTCAAATCTTTTCCTCCTCCCTACTCCCTCCCCTTGATGGCAAATAGTCCAATATTTGTTAAATATGTTAAATATATGTTAAATCTAAGATATGTATACATATTTATACAGTTATCTTGCTGCAGAAGAAAAACTGGATCTAGAAAGAAAAAAAAATCTGAGAAGGAAAACAAAATGTAAGCAAACATCAACAAAAAAGCATGAAAATGCTATGTTGTGGTGCACACTCAGTTCCCACAGACCTCTCTCTGGATATATATGGCTTTCTTCATCACTGAACAATTGAACTAGTTTGAATCATCTCATTTTTTAAGAGAGCCATGTTCATCTGAATTGATCATTGTATAATCTTGTTGCCCATTCTTGCTTTTGAAATCCTTTTAAAGCTATTACATAGCCTGATTCTAATTCATTTTTTCTCCTTGGAAGCTTTGGATGGTGGAGCTTTCACTCTGTTGTATTCTTTTAAGTGTGTATTTTGATCTTCCTTCTCACAATAGTAACTACCTAAGGTCAGAAAGTTTTTCTCTTTTTTATTCATTTTCTCAACCTAATACTTGACTTTTAAGTCTTTGTTAAAGTAGAGGTCTGCTTCCAAGGTAAAGCGTGCACTGTTAGGAGATTCAGGTGTTTTGTGCAGCCATTTTCAGAGATAGTTATAGGGACCTGTGCGTTTTTTGGTTCTTCCAAAGTAGGATGATCTAAAGAGGCATTTAATGGGTTTTGGTTTTGAATGTGACAACCTGGATAATTGAATATAAGTATGGGCACAGCAACAGAGCCCTGTCTTAATGCTAGAAAAGTGTCCCCTGTAATTTCCTTCTAATTTATTATTCAATCCCTTTGCAATTCGTGGGTTGAAAGCTCTGGAAACAGCCACTGTCACTTCTGATTCAGTGGCTCCCAAGGTCTGCTCCTGGTTTGCTTTGTCCTTGGCCATGCTGCCATAACCTTCTCTGGACTGTCATCTATTCTCTACCTATATGTGATAGACCTTCCTTGTTGACCTTCTAAATTGCCTTTGAAATCTATGGACTGGGAGGTCTGGAAACTGCTACTGCTAGAACTGGTTTAGAAACTAGATGGGATCTGTTCCTTGCCTATATAAACTGCTCTGGACTGTGCTCTACTCTCACCCTGCTGCAGCAGATCTTTCTTGATGACTTTTTATGTTATCTTGGGCTAGAGAATCATCTCATTCTACCATTTTGTGGTTTCTGCCACTCCAGAGTTTGTTTAGAATCATTATTTAAACTTATTTGGAAGGGTTTGAGTGCAAACTTAAGCAAGTACTTGCCTTTACACAACCATCTTGGTTCTGCTTCTATCCACCTTCTTATTCAACATCTTTTTTCCTTACTTCAGCTTTAAGATTTTCTTAATGCTTTTTTCTGACCCAAACATTTAACAGAATTCTAGAGTTGAAACTGGGTACACATGACAGCCATATTCTTGTCCCTCTCACTTTATTTCCTAAGAGAGGGAACACAATAATTTAGGAAATTGATATCAAACAGACAATGCACTGAGATGCCCAAGATCTAACAAGTTCACTGACCAATCAGAACCTTACTAACTGATGTCTCCTTGAACTAGGATAACTTTTATTTGGCTCAAAGCAAAGCAGTTTGTTCATAGGGTTGTGAGTAAGGACAAGGAGGTGAATTTATAATGTGACAGCTTTCAATATTAATCTTTCACCTCATCTCACCCTCATTTATTACATGATAAAAAATACAAACTCATCTAATATGAGCTAAGCAAGAAAAGTAAATTTTCTGCCCCTTGTCCCATATTAAACATTCAAAGTCAAATAAACAGTGTTTTAAGTCACTATTCTCTGATTCAAATTTGCCATATCCTTACACTCTCCATTGGATAATAGTTGAGTATAAATATGTACATAACCTATCTGTGATGCATATAATTTTAGAGAAGACTATTTTCCTTGATGTCTGTTCAATGGCAGAGCTTATCAGAGCTAATGTATTACAGCAAAATGACAGATGATTCTGTTATAGTTTTCTGGAGGACTATTTCTTTGGATGTTACTATTCCTATCCACCAAATGGCATCTTGAAGCTCCTCCATCTGACCATTAATTTAATTCAATTCATATTCAATGAGTACAAATTTAGCATTGATTATGTGCCCACCCTTGTTTCCAAGAACTCTGTAAGGATATGGAATCAGAAAAAGGTCCCTGTTCTCAAGCATCTTAGAGAAAATTTGGGGGAGAGAACTATATATCTGAAATGATTAAATTATAAAGCAATGTATCACATGAATAAATGCCAAAATGAGTAGGTTTATATGAAATCAAAAAAGGCAAAAATCATTATGGGCTGAATAAACCTGCAAAAGCTAAATGAAAGAGACAGTGTGTGATAATCAAGAGAAGAATGATTACTTTAAGGCTAAATATTTTAGCATCATACCAAAAGAAAATATTGAGACACTTCAAAAAGAAAAAAAATGAATTTAATGAATTAGTGTCTATTTCTTTACATTTATGGACAATGGTGAATCAAATTATTCTCTCCATGCAGAATTAGATAGTAGCTGAATGTTGTGTTTTTAAGGTTGCATTCAGCATGCCAACTTAGGTGTTGTGTGACTAAAGAAATCTTGTCATACTAGAACCCATCCCTGAGAGGGATGTGGATAGACTCTAAAGTAGAAGTTATTAGATAAAACTAATGAATATTTAATTGTAAGCAATGAATACAAAGGAATTTTACTAACTCATATGAAATATGTATATATATATATATATATATATTTATTTCATGAATTCATAAATGCTGTACTTAAAGATTCTTCGTGTCTAATTTTTCAAGAATGTAAGCTCATTAAAGTTAGGATCTGTTTCACTTCGACTTTTCCAACTCTAGGCTTAGCATAAAGCTTGGGACATAGAAGGTACCTCATAATTGTTTGTTTATTGATTGAGTGTTCAAGAATATTTTTTCATTAAAAGATCCCTATACCAGTGAAACTGTGGCTGCAAATGACTAATAACTATATTATAAAGTAATATCTATTAAGTGTACTGAAGAATATCCTAAATGGTGAAGAGGTCTTTTCAATAGCTCTTTTTTCTTAACCTCTCAGGTTTCTATCCATCTTTGTCTTTGACTTTACATTTCTGATGCTTTAGAACAGGCTAAAACTTTTTCTAGATTAATCGCGTATCTTGTAACAAGGAAGAGTTAAGTTCCTTTACAAATAGACCAATTTCTATATATAGACACATCCACCCCCCTTTTTCTTTTAGTCCTTCCTTCTAACATAGATTTATATTTAAGTTTTTTTTTTCTAGAACACAGACTCTGTCTACATATTTCAGGACTTCAATAAGTATTCTGATATCCCTTCAAAGAACATGGATTCTATTTCATTTACATTCCCAACTCCTAAGATATTTATTTATTATTTTTCAAATACCATCATATATGGTCACATCTTAGATTTTGCCATACCCCATAACAATTAACTTCATGTTTTTTTTTAAATTATTATAGTCTTTTATTTACAAGATATATGCATAGGTAATTTTTCAACATTGACAATTGCAAAACCTTTTGTTCCAATTTTTCCCCTACTTCCCCCCACCACCTCCCCCAGATGTCAGGTAGACCAATACATGCTAAATATCTTTAAGTATTTAATATATACTTTAAGATATTTAGCAGGTAGACCAATACATGCTAAATATCTTAAAGTATATATTAAATACTTAAAGATATTTAGCATGTATTGGTCTACCTGTATTTAACATATACAATATATGTATACCTATCCATAGAATTATTTTGCTGCAGAAGAAGAATCAGACTTTGAAATAAAGTACAATTAACCTGTGAAGGAAATAAAAAAATGCAAGAAAACAAAAATAAAGGGGTTTGGCATGCTATATAGTGGTTCACACTCATTTTCCAGAGTTTATTTGCTGGGTGTAGCTGGTTCTAATAATTGCTGAATAATTGGAACTGAGTTGGTTCATCTCATTGTTGAAGAGAGCCACGTCCATCAGAATTGATCATCATATAGTATTGTTGAAGTATATAGTGATCTCCTGGTTTTGTTCATTTCACTCAACATCAGTTCATGTAAGTCTCTCAGGGCCTTTCTGAAATCATCCTGCTGGTCATTTCTTACAAAACAATAATATTCCATAACATTCATATATCACAATTTATTCAGCCATTCTCCAATTGAGGAGCATCCACTCAGTTTCCAGTTTCTGGCCACCACAAAGAAAGCTGCCACAAACATTCTTGCACATACATGTCCTTTTCCCTTCTTTAAGATTTCTTTGGTATATAAGCACAGTAGTAGCACTGCTGGATCAAAGGGTATGCAGTTTGATAACTTCTTGAGCATAGTTCCAAATCGCTCTCCAGAATGATTAGATGTATTTACTATTCCACCAACAATGTGTCTTTTCCCATATCCCCTCCAAGATTCAGCATTTTCTTTCCCTATCATCCTAGTCAATCTGAGAGGTATATAATGGTATCTCAGGTTTGTCTTAATTTGCATTTCTCTGATTAATAATGGCTTGGAGCATCTTTTCATATGGCTAGAAATAATTTCAATTTCTTCATCTGAAAATTTTCTGTTCATTTCCTTTGACCATTTAACATTTGGAAAATGGCTGGATTTCTCTATACATTTTGGAAATGAGGCCTTTATCAGAACCTCTGCTTGTAAATATGTTTTCCTTCCCTTCTAATAAATCTAAGTTTATTGCTTCCCTTCTAATCTTGTCTGCATTTGTTTTGTTTGTACAAACAAACAAAATTTGATATAATCAAAATTATCTATTTTGTGATCAATAATGATCTCTAGTCTGCTTTGGTCACAAATTCCTTCCTCCTCCACAGGGATGAGAGATAAATGATCCTATGCACTTCTAATTTATTTATAATCTCATTCTTTATGTCTAGATCATGAACACATTATGACCTTATCTTGGTGTATGGTGTTAAGTGTGGGTCAATGCCTAGTTTCTGAGATACTAATTTCCAATTTTCCCAGCAGTTTTTGTCAATTATTGGATTCTTATTCCAAAAGTTGGGGTCTCTGGGTTTGTCAAACACTAGATTATTAAAGTTATTAACTATTTTGTTGTTATTTTTTCTAGGTCATTAAAATAATTTTTGGGGAGTCTGATTGGTATAGCACAAAATAAACAAATTAGTTTAAGTAATATTCTCATCTTTATTATATTTCCTCGACCTATCCAAGAGCATGTATTATTTTTTCCAATTGGTTGTATCTGACTTAATTTGTGTGGAAAGTGTTTTGTAGTTTTGCTCTTATAGTTCCTGACCTTCCCTTGCCAGATAGATTCCTAAATACTTTATACAAATGGCAGTTACTTTAAATGGAATTTCTCTTTGTAATTCTAACTTTCGGAATTTTTTAGAGATATATAAGAATGCTGATGACTTATGTGGGTTTATTTCGTATTCTGAAACTTTGCTAAAGGTGTGGATTGTTTCTAATAGCTTTGTAGTAGAATCTCTGGGGTTCTCTGTGGCTGTTTCTTTTTCCAAAGCACACCCAAATGATAAAAGAGTTCAGATCTTTTATTGTGTCCTTCAATATAGCCTGGTTAGCCCAGAGGCCTATCTTTCTGCTTGGTTCTAAGAATTCCGCCCGAATGTCTCCAAATCCAAAAGTTTGTTCCTTACGACTCCAGCCAGCACCAAGGTAGAAGATACAATGAATCTCTCTTGCCTCAAAGATTTTAGGCTTTCCTGCAGAGTGCTCCTCTCTGACTCCTAGGAATGCTCCCAAGTAAAAATTCTCTCAAGAAAACTCTCTCAAGTAACTCCCTCAAGCTCCAAAAGCTCCCTGTATATATGTGATCTCCCAAAGATTAACTCCTCCTTCTGGAGGGAGAGAGATTCTGGGTTATCTCCCAGAGTGCTCTCTGGCCCTAAGGGAAGTGTGAATTTGGTGTTTATTTCTAAACCTTGAACTCTCCCAAAAGTGTGAACTCCATTGAGTACTTAGATACTTATGAGCTCTCTAAAGGTATGAACATAAGCATTATTTCCATCAGTATTAGCAACTTATCACCTTGTAAGGATTCGCTCTAAGGTGTGAACCAATAAGCACTGTATCAATTCTATTGAGTTAACACCAGGATTCTGACATCACCCTTGAGTTTTCACCTTGTTTCAAGTTGAGTTGACACTAGGATTCCAACAATTCTTTAAGTATACCATCACATCATCTGCAAAGAGTGATAATTTGGTGTCCACATTACCTACTCTAATTACTTTAATCTCTTCCTCAAGTCTTAATGCTGAAGCTAGCATTTCTAATACAATATTGAATAGTAATGATGGTAGTGGGCAGCCTTGTTTCACTCCTGATCTTACTGGGAATGGTTCTAGTTTATCCTCATTACATATGATGCTTACTGATGGTTTTAAATAGATGCTACTGATTATTTTAAGTAAAAGTTCATTTATTCCTATATTCCCAAGTGTTTTTAATATGAATGGATGTTGGATTTTTTCAAATTTTTTTTTGCATTATTGTCATGATTATATATATATATATTTTTTTTATTAATTTGGTTATTTATATGGTCAATTATGCTAATAGTTTACCTAATATTGAACCAGCCTTGCATTCCTGGTATAAATCCTACTTGGTCGTGGTGTATTATCCTGGGGGTGATTTTTTGCAGTTTTTTTGCTAATATTTTATTTAAGATTTTAGCATCAATATTCATTAGGGAGATTGGTCTATAATTTTCTTTCTCTGTTTTCAACCAACCTGGTTTAAGTACCAGTACAATATCTTTGTCATAAAAGAAATTTGGTAAGAGTCTTTCATTCTCTTTTTAAAAAAAAATAGTTTATATAACATTAGAGTTAATTGTTCTTTAAATGTTTGGTACAATTTACATGTAAAACCATCTGGTCCTAGGGATTTTTTCTTAGAAAGTTGATTAATAGCTTGTTCTAATTCTTTTTCTAAAATGGCAGTATTTAAGTAATTTATTTCCTCCTCTATTCATCTGGGCAGCCTATATGTTTGAAGGTAGTTATCCATTTCACTTAAGTTGTCAAATTTATTGGCATAAAGTTAAGCAAAGTAACTCCTAATTATCGCTTTAATTTTGTCTTCATTGGTGAAAAGTTCTCCCTTTTCATTTTTAAGACTAATGATTTGATTTTCCTCTTTCCTTTTTCTAATCTGATTTATCAAAGGTTTATCTCTTTTATTGTTTTTTTTCATAAACCCAACTCTTAGTTTTATTTATTAATTCAATAGATTTTTTTACTTTCAATTTTATTAATTTCTCTTTTTAATTTTAGAATTTCAAATTTAGTATTTGATAGGGGGTTTTTAATTTGGTCTTTTCCTAGCTTTTTAAGTTGCAAGCCAAATTCATTGATCTTCTCTTTCTCTATTTTATTCAAGTAAGCCTCTAAGGATATAAAATTTCCCCTTATTACCACTTTGGCTGCATCCTACAAATTTTGGTATGATGTCTCATCATTGTCATTATCTTGAGTTAAATCATTAATTGTGTCGATAATTTTCTGTTTCACCCAATCATTCTTTAAGATGAGATTATTTAGTTTCCAATTACTTTTTGGTCTATTTACTCCTAACTTTTTGTTGAATGTAGTTTTTATTGCATCATGATCTGAAAAGAAAGCATTTACTATTTATGCCTTTCTGCTTTAATTTTGAGGTCTTTATGTCCTAATATATGGTCAATTTTTGTATAAGTTCCATGAATTGCTGAGAAGAAAATGTAGTCCTTTCTGTCTCCATTTTTTCTCCGAATATCTATCATACCTAACTTTTCTATTATTCTATTTACCTCTTTAAGTTCTTTCTTATTTGTTTTGTGGTTTGATTTATCTAACTCTGAGGGTGCAAGGTTGAGATCTCCCACTATTATAGTTTTCCTGTCTATTTCTTCTTGCAACTGTCTTAACTTCTTCTTTGGGAAGTTAGATGCTATACCTCTTAGTGCATATGTGTTTAGTATTGATATTGCTTCATTGTCTATGCTACCCTTTAGCAAAATATAGTTAAAACATAGTTTAAATGTGTTTCCTGTATACATCATATTGTAGGGTTCTGACTTTTGATCCAGTCTGCTATTCACCTCAGCTTTATGGGAGAGTTCATCCCATTCACATTTATGGTTAAAATTACTAATTCTATATTTCCTGATTTCTCTTACTATCCTTTCCTTCCCCTCCCCTCCCAATTATTAAATTTTTGGGCACTACTTGCCTCACGCAAGTCCCTCTCTTTAGAATCCTTCCCACCCCCTTTGAGTCCCTTTCCCTTTCTTATACCTTTCCCTTATTACCCTTTTAATTTTTCCTTTTCCTCTCCCAATTTTTAATGAGGTGAGAGAAGTTTCTCTGTAAACCAAATATGTCAATTATTTTCTCTTTGAGCTAAATCTGATGAAAGTAAGATTCACACAAAAATTTTCCCCCTCTCTAAATAACCTCAGATATGATAAGTTTCCTTTCCCTCTTCGTGGGATATAGTTTCCCTCTTTTTATCTCCCCTTTTCCCTTATTCTGATACTATCCCCTTTCCATTTCTACTTCTATTTTTATATTATATCAGTAAAATCAAATTATACATGCACTCTTTATGTATGTCCATAACAGAAATACAGTTCTCAAGACTTCTTTTTACCTTTTTCTGCTTCTCTTGAGTCCTACAATTGGAGGTCAAATTTTTTTGGTTAGCTCCAGTTTTTTCATAAGGAACAAATGGAATTCACCTGTTTCATTAAATGTCCATCTTCTTCCCTGAAAGAAAATGCTCAGCTTAGCTGGGTAGTTTATTCTTGGCTGCATTCCATGTTCTTTTGCCTTTCAGTATATCAGATTCTAGGCCTTTCTATCCTTTATTGTCAAAGCAACCAGATACTGAGTGATCCTTATTGTGGCTCCTTGGTATTTTAATTTTTTTTTTTTTTGTTGTTGTTGTTGTTTTTTTTTTTTTCTGGCTGCTTGTCATATTTTTTCCTTAATCTGATATTTCTGAAATTTAGTTGTGGTGTTCTCTTCTTTTGTACAATATATGATCATTCTCTCTGGGAGCAGCTTTCTTGGGGAGGTTTTCTGGAGGCATCCTCAGTTTCAGTTCCATGTAATATCTCAAATGCCCCCAGCTGAAAAAATCCAAAGGTTTATTTTCTCCTTCCAAGTCTTATTTCTTTCCTTGGGCCCAGTTAGCTTTCTTAGAGGCCCCTCTCCTTCCTTGGTTCCAAGAGCTCTTGCAGCTTGTCTTTTACCTCTGCCAGCTTCTGCCTCTAGTTCAACTCTGACACCTGGCAATCTTTACAATTGACTGACTGACTGAAGCTCTTTTTATGCTCTTTTAGAGGTGTAAACTCAAAGGTTGACTCCTCCTCTAAGAGTGGGATTATGGGAGGTGTGAATTCACAAAGTTACAAAGTTAACTTTGTGTATCTCCTGTACTTGTGAGCTCCAATGTGGGAGCTCTAATGTGTAAAGTCTCTTAAAGGTGTGAGCTCTAATGTGTGACCTCTAATGTGTAAACGCTTTAAGGTGCAAACCCAAAGCACACAAGCATTGCTTTCATCAATTCCTTTGAGTTATCATCTTGTTTCAAGTTCTGGCTCACAAAATTTAGTCACAATATTCCTTGGATTTTTTTTTTATGTTAGGGTCTTTTTCAGAAGGTGTTTGATGAATTCTTTCAATGCCTATTTTACCTTCTGATTCTATTACATCTAGGCACGTGTCTTTGATGATTTCCTGTAAAATAGTATCTAGGCTTTTTTTTTTTTTTTTTTTTTTTTTTTTTTTTTTTTTTTTTTTTTTTTTTTTTTTTTTTTTTTGTTCATCATAATTTTCAGGAAGTTCAGTAATCCTTAGATTATCTCTCCTACATCTATTTTCCAACTCTGTTGTTTTTCTCAGTCTATATTTAACATTTTTTTCTATTTTTTTTTTTTTTTTTTACTTTTTGGGTTTTGCTTGTCTGATTCTTGATGTCTCAATGAATCATTCATTTCTATTTGTTCATTTCTGATTTTTAATGAGTTGTTTTCTTCATTAGCTTTTTAAACTTTTTGTGTGTGTGTGTGTATGTCCAATTGAGTTTTTAAATTAGTTGTTTTGCTCTATGGAATTTTTTTTTCCATTTCAGTTTTTTTAATTGAATTATTATTTTTTCCAATTCACAAATTCTGTTTCCCTGGGAGTTCTTTACCTTTTCCAATTCACATTTCAGGAAGTTGTTTTCTTTTCCCACTTTTTCAATTTTTTCTTTAAGTGAGTTATATGCCTTTTCTGTTCTCTCTAGCATAGTTTCTCTTTCCTTTCCCCATTTTTTTCTTTTAGCTCTCTTTTAAGATTTTTTTTTGTAATTTTGTGATTTCTCCAGGACAGTCTTGTCTGTTAAGGACCAGGTTACATCCCCATTTAGGGTTTTGTCTGGAGACTGTTTGATATTACTCTCCTTGTAGTTGAAAACCTGCTCTCTTTCTATATAGAAGCTATTGATGGTTAGCAGTAGGCTTGGCTTTTTTACTAATTTTTAAAATTTTTTATTATTTTTTTATTTTAAATGTTTTTTTAAAATTTCTTAAATAACTTTATTTACAAGTTATATGCATGGGTAATTTTACAGCATTGACAATTGCCAAAACTTTTGTTCCAATTTTTACCCTCCTTCCCCCCACCCCCTCCCCTAGATGGCAGGATGACAAGTAGATAATAAATATATTAAAGTATAAATTAAATACAAAATACGTATACATGACCAAACCGTTATTTTGCTGTATAAAAAGAATCGGACTCTGAAATATTGTACAATTAGCCTGTGTAGGAAATCCAAAATGCTGGCAGGCAAAAATATAGGGATTGGGAATTCAATGTAATGGTTCTTAGCCATCTCCCAGAGTTCTTTCACTGGGTGTAGCTGGTTCAGTTCATTATTGCTCCATTGGAACTGATTTGGTTCATCTCATTGCTGAAGATGGCCACGTCTATTAGAATTGATCATCATATAATATTGTTTTTACTCATTTTTTAAAAAGCCCTTAGGATCTGCCTTCATAGCAAGGGGGTTACCAGCTTCCTCAGCAGAACAGGGATAGATGGATGGACAATAGCAGTCCTGCAAACAGGCTGCTAAGAGGGTCCTTATGGTAAAGGTAAAGCCCTGGGAAGAGACACGGAAGTGTCTCTGCCCTGGGAAGCACAGCCGAGTTGCAGAAGTGCCCTGGGAAAAGTCCTGTTGTGGGGATTAGGGGATGCCCTGGGATTAGCAGCTGAGCAGTGCAAGTGTCACTGCCCCGGGCAAACCCCATTGTGCAGATCATGCATGCCTTTGGAAGAACCCGTCACAGGAAGTGTCTCTGCCCTGGGAGACTGCCAGGGCTGTGGGAAGTTCTACTGCCCAAGGCAGAGTCCTCCTGCTTCACAGATTTGTGGCTGCCCCAGGCAGAGCCCCCCTTCTCCCCTTTTGCCTTGTTGCTGCCTTGGGCAGAGCCCCACTGGTGATCAGAAGTGTGACTGCCCTTGCTAAAAGCCCTTGGTTGCAGAATGCTGCTGCACAGCTGTGGTCTGTGCTGAGTCACTTTTGATATTGGGTGGGTGTAGCCAGATCCTGTTAGATTCTGTCATTTTTTGGAGTATACTCTACCTTTGGCTTTTTTGTAACTTCTTTGCTGATCTACTGCTTTGCAACCAAAACAGAGCAGCCAACCTCTGGTAGAGTCCTCCCTGCAAAATCTCCGCCCCCACGGAGACTGCCCTTGCCCCTGTTAGCATAGTGTGCTAGCTTCTGCATTATATCCACCTGCTTGTGCTGGCCTGCTCCCCCTCCCCCAGCCCCCCATCAGGACAAATTGTTTCTGTGATCTTCCAGATTATCTTTGGCTGGTAATTTGTTGTCCTTGTAGTATTTGTGGATTTTACCAGTCAAGCACTATTTCTGATGGTGAATTTAGTAATTAGTAGTGAGGGTAGAAGGGAACCTTAGAATGATGTGTGTCTTCCCCGCCATCTTGGCTTTGCCCCGACTTCATGTTTTTAAACATTGAAATTTATATCTCTGCTGTGCTTTCATCTCATACTTTTTCTTATTTCTCCCCAAACCTATTCTTCAGCCTCACCATAAGATCATATATTAAGAACAATTTATCATAAAGAACAAAGAGTCAGTAAGTAGACTATGTTCAAGTAATACCTAAAAGACTCAGTAGCCATTTGAAAATAGGAAACTCACTAAAACTATCCTTATTACAGTTTCTTTATCTATGAAATAATTAATGATTCCTGGCAGTGTTACTATTACTTTGGATATCTACAATCTAGTCCAGGGGTCCTCAAACTTTTAAAATAGGGGGCCAGTTCACTGTCCCTCAGACTATTGGACGGGCGGACTATAGTACAAACAAAAACTATGAACAAATTCCTATGCACACTGCATATATCTTATTTTGAAATGAAGAAACAAAATGGGAACAAATACAATATTTAAAATGAAGTAAAGTTAAATCAACAAACTTACCAGTATTTCAATGGGAACTATGGGCCTGCTTTTGGCTAATGAGATGGTCAATGCAGGGTTCCATATTTGTCACTGCTAGTTGTAACAAGTGATGCAAGTGTGCATCCATTAGTCTTAATCTGGTTGGAAATTTGAAATGTTTCATTCTAGAAAAAGTCTGTTCACAGACATAAGTGCTACCAAAGATGGTTGTCATTTTGAGTGCATGGTTCCTGAGATGAGGATATGTCTCAGAGGGGAGAGATTCATAGAAATTATGAAGGCTGCTTGACTTGAATGCATCTTTCAGAGTGTCATAATTCTGCAGTTCAGCCAGTTCCATTTGGCAAATTGCATCCACATTTTCAATGCCAATAGAAAATGGGTTATGGAAAAGTTTGTATGCCCTATTCATGGAGATGAAGCTCTTTAAACCTAAATTGGAATTTCTTTTGCAATTTTTCCAGTGAATCCACACATGTTTTGATTGGGAATGCAATCAGCGGTTTTTCTGCTAACAGATTTTGAGTTGTGGGGAGATGGCAGAAGTTTTCCTCCTTCACTTGTTTGCTGAGGAGATCTAATTTTATTTCAATTGCTATGACATGTGATTGTATATCACAGACGAGCTTCCCCTTTCCTTGAAGTTGCATATTGAAATTGTTGAGTAGCTCTGTTACATCTGGCAAGGTGCCATTTCCATTCTGCATCATTGAGCTCTGGTACTTCTTTGTTTTTTGAAAGCAGAAAAGTTGTAATCTGTGGAAGTAAGTCATAGAAACATTTCAAAACTCTCCCTCGACTCAGACAATGGACTTCTGTGTTATATACATCTTCATACTCAACATTTAGCTCAGACAGAAATTCCTGAAATTGTCTGTGATTTAGTGCATTAACTCTAATGAAGTTAACACAAGATACCACAATTTTCATAACAGAGTCCCACTTCAGTGATTTATTACACAACACTTGTTGGTGGATGAGACAGTGTATGGCTATTGGATGAGAATGGTTATGTTTGTCCATCTCTTGGTTAATGCAAGCTATTACTCCTTTCTTAGACCCTACCATGCTAGGAGCACCATCAGTTGTCATGCTGGCTAGTTTAGCCCAGTCCAGCTCCAAACCATTCATAGTTTGACAAACCTTTTCATACATATCCTCTCTTGAGTTGTTCCTTTGATGCTTTGTAGTGCAGCAAGCTCTTCTATGACTTCATATTCATCCCACAAATAAAAATTAGAAGTTACACAGAATCACAAACATCATTGCTTTTATCGAGTGCCAAGGACAAATATGAAATTTTGTTATGGAGTTTTGCAAATGCTGCTGCAGATTTTCATCCATTTCTTCAATCCTCTGTATAATTGTAGGTCCTGAAAGACTCACTGTACTAAATAAATTGGCCTTCTCTGGACACAGCTCTTTGGCAACAGAAAGAAGGCATTCTTTAACAAATTCTCCCTCCACAAATGGTCTGCCAGTGCGTGCTATTAGCTTGGCAACTTGAAAACTTGCTTGCAGTGATGGAATATTTAGCTGCTTCTGCTTCACAAAAGTATTTTGCTGAGTTGTCAATGCATTTTTCAGTTTTAATATTTTTATCTTTTCTCACTTCTCCAACCAAACAATCATATTTATCTTTATGTTGAGTTTCATAGTGTCCACACAGATTATATTCTTTGAACACAGACACTGTATTCTGGCATATCAGACATACAGCTCTTTCCTTGTACTGCATGAAAAAGTAATCATAAGTCCACTGTTCGTTGAATATCCTACACTCCAAGTCAATTTTTCTTTTTCTTGACATCATTATTTCCTAGGGATTCCAAATTGCTAATAGTAAAATACATATATATATATATATATATATATATATATATATATATATTTGTGTGTGTGTGTGTGTGTGTGTGTGTACAGCACTACAAAAACAACATACCAGCAATAACTTTGCCCACACAGAGACATATAGACTGCAGTGCCCAACTTCCTCTAAGCTGCCTTTGCTCTGTGATGCCTCCGTTTCCTGCACTTTCTCTCCCACTCTTCATGCTCCCACTTGTGATCTTCACTACTGCAGTGAATTCCCCCTGCAGCAGCCGTGACATGCACAGCATGCACTGTACATCCCCCATGCCTATCTGTTGTGGTGGCTGCTGTTATTATACAAGGCCATGGGCCATCAGTTCTCCATCTTCTGCATGTCTCTCCCTTCCCCACACCACACACCCTGGTCTGGGAACTCACCTCACCTTGGTATCGCCTCACACTTTGTCTCCGTAGCCTTAGCCCAGTGCCAGAAGTGTGCATTGCTAACATGAGTTTAGGTCAAACATCACTTCTGGTCTGATTTTGCCATAACCCAGCGGGCCACATAAATGTCCTCAGTGGGCCACATCTGGCCCGCAGGCCATAGTTTGAAGATCCCTGATCTAGTCCTTCTATGAGGAACTAAAGTCTTTAGAGGTTGAATCCAACCACATAGGTTTTAAATGGATAAGATAGAATATGAACTGTTGTGTTCTAATTTAAAATCTAATGTACTATGCTGCCTCTGCATTCTATTCTTTCCAGTATTCCTCATTTTCTTGATTTATGATCTCTGCTCTGGCTTCCTCTATCCCTTCTCATATTCTTTTTCTGTTCTTGAATCCCTTGTTACCACCAACTGTCCTCAATTATGGGTTGTCCCTACTATATGTCTATCTTACTTAATAGTACTAAAAATGACAACCAAAATGACTTCATCCTCCCCCAACTCACCTCATTTATTCTAATCTAAATTTCCACTTCTTTAGATAAATCTGTTTATTCCTTTAAAAAGGATTCGTTGTCCTGATCTAAGAACATGTATTGCAAAGTTTCTTTTATCTCCCAAACTCCTCACACTTACTTTGTCAATAGATTTCCAGTACCATCTACTTTACATCAATCTTTCATAACTCCCCCAGTTTTCTTGTTCCACACATAAATTAATTCTCACATTTCTCTTGTCTTCATTTCCTTTTTTCTTCTCATTCATATAAAGATGTGACCATTCTTTGTCAAGATCAAACATACTATTTATTCCTGCAATTCTACCCTCTTCATATTCCCCTTATAACTGATCTTCAATCTTTTCATTACCTCCAATTTATCTTTCTAATATTTCAAGTGTCATCCAACCTTTAATTAATGTAAAGAGGAGAGGAATATAGAAAGGAGGAGGGGAAAAGGAGGGAAAAGCAAGAAAGTTAAGGGAGTTTCAAAAATTTTAACCTGCTCCTTTCCCAAAATATCTGTTTTCTTTTTCATTGTTCAATCATTAATAATATAAAGAGGAGGCATACATCAAAAATCATCTCTATTATGAAATCTATAAACATGTTTTCAGAAAATCTATAGAAAATTAATTGAATTCACAAAACTTTTATCCAATTAAAAAATCCATCTTTGCTGTTATATGCAGAACATTTCATATAAAATAACAGACGATGAGAGCAACTTGTTTAATCTTCCTTTCAACTTCTATTCCATTGGGAAGAAAAATGTGAAGGAAGTATACTAAGAAGAATGCTAATACTAACAATGAACAGTTGCATTATAATATCATAATTTCAGGTTTCTCCTCAGAAAAAAATCCTACAAGTTATTTCATGTTAACATATATTAGCAATTTGATATCTGTAAAGTGACTCCTATATATTATCTTAAAAGAATTTTACATCAGACAATGAGTTAAGTACAAAAAATACTGTTATTTCCATTTTGCAGATGAGTAAACCAAAGGTTTGAAAGATCATGTGCCTTGCATATAAACATAAAGGAAAAGGGATTGACAGACACACAGAGAGAGACAGAGGTAGAGACACACACACATTGAGAGTGTGAGAGAGAGAGAGAGAGAGAGAGAGAGAGAGAAAAGACAGAATGAACAAAAAGATACAAGCTTGAGGTGCACTCCCCATCATGAATGATGCCAAAAAATACTGAAAGAAGAGGAAGATAGCTATAGAGAGAAGAAAGGTAACACTAAGAGAGTGGATAATATGAGCCAAAATCTTCAAATAAGACAAAAATGAGGAATGAATATAAAGTCAATGAATTAAACCATTAATAAATTAAAAGTAACTTTGTTAAGACTAGAGTTTTTTTAGAAAAGATGTCATATTTCAAGGAGCTGCGAACTATGTAAAGGAGAATAAATGTAGACATTGTGTGTGGGTAGATTCTTTCATGTATTTAGATTTAAAGGAAAGAAGGAATAAAATACCATAATGTGAAAGGGAGAGTAGGATGAGATAAAGATGTATAGTTGTTTTTGTTGTAACTTTTAAATAATAATTTCCAGTCAAAGAAGGGAAATTGGGATGGCTAAGGGTCATTAATCTTTCTTATTACTTTATGACTAACTCATTGTTTGGAAGTTTGAGATTATAATCTGTAGGAAATATGAAAGCAAAATTGGAAAGAGTCAGATTGTGGAGACTTAAAGGGCAATGAATTTGTGGAAATGGAAGTTCTATAAGTCAGTTAATTTTAGACTATGGTTTAAAAGCAGCCTCCTTATGAGATGTGGATATGTACATTGGGACCTTGTATATACAATAAAAAATATTATTCCATTAATCATTGGGTATTAAAATTGGCCTTAGGGATCATGATGTGGTTTAAAGTTGTCCTAGGTGCTTTTTGAAGAATGAGTTTTTCTTATGAGGATTTCCTCAAGAAGATTTGGTTGTTTCAGATTCTTTGTATTTTCCTAATTAATGACTCTTCATTGAAGAATCAAGTCTTTTGGTCTTTTGACCTTTTGACTTTCTTTAGTAGAGATCTTGATTACAAAGTGGATAGTAAGTATAGATTTTCTCCCTCTCAAACCCTGAAAATAATGTAACATCAATGATTTCCTTTTGTGTGGGGCTTATCAACATTATCCAAGAAGTGAGTTTCTAATAATTCTTTGCTATTTGTATATTTATATATAATATGCATATTATATATATATTTATAAAGAATAACTATAATTATTGAAGCTTACCTTCTATTTAGAAGAAGGAGGCATATGGGAGATAATCTAGGAAAGAATATTCTCACAAACTGGTCTTTTAGATAAAGATACATTTAGTAGGCAGTATCATGCTTGAATATTGTTTTGTAGATTATTCCTAGAATAATAATCTCAGAATCTAATTTTTTAATCAAATTAAAACTTTCTAGGCAACATGATTATAGAATTTAAACTTCCATCCAGAGAATGGGAATTGTAGGGATAGTATCAATGTTTTGGATTACCTAATGAATAATTCAAGATTTTAGATTTTGGGAATCTATACTTCTCCTTAGAAAAGCATAAATTTGTGACGAATATTCTTGTTGCAAAGAATTAAGATTGTACAAATGACTTCTAGTTATCGCAGGAA
This sequence comes from Sarcophilus harrisii, assembly GCF_902635505.1. NCBI lineage: Eukaryota > Metazoa > Chordata > Mammalia > Dasyuromorphia > Dasyuridae > Sarcophilus > Sarcophilus harrisii. The sequence goes on along the minus strand of NC_045426.1, from coordinate 370,656,737 downwards.
GAGTGTTAAAAGAATAAAGTCCAGTTCTGAACTGAGCTATTTTTGTGAAGGATTTTAGTGGCACAACTTTTATAAAAAGCATTGTTGATGAGTGGAAAATGCTTTAAAGATAAGAATTTTAATAACTGTTTATAAGCCATCAAAAGAGATTTTAAAAAATATTTCATTGTCGCTTTTGAGTCATTTCTATTTTTTACATATGCAGGTTTCTATGGAATATAGTTCTTATCTTGATTGTTTACACAGAATTTTAGGGGAACTTTACTTAAATATTTGATACCTACATGAGAGGTATATTTTGAAATGTTCCCAGAATAAACCTGGGTTGAGAGTACAGTGGTTCAAAAAGATAATGATATTTTGGTTGTAACTTTTAGGATTATACCAAGTTCAATGCTTTTGATTGTGTTTTATGATTTATATAAAATTAAAAAAACACATGGAATATATATCATGTATCAGTCTTTCTTAGCAATAACAGATTAGCTGTGATTCCTGAAATCTATCAGAGGTTACATGATTTCCATATCAAGTGTTGCTATGAGGAATAGTTCACCATTGTTTATGAAATGAGTGAAATACTTGGCAATGAGACATCACAATGTGTGGCCAAGATCATAGATGTCACTGAACAATACTGACTTCTGTAGCTATTAATCCAAAACAGCTTAGTGGGAAACCGTTGCCAGGCTGTGTAACAAACAAAGTATCTTCCTTCTTATACACATTTAGAGAGTGAATTATTCCCACTATTGAACTACTAACAAGAAAGTGATGGTCATCTACTGTGTGAGTTTTAAAAAAAATAAACTGGCTCTGATTTATTCTAGTTCATGATTATGCTTCTTATGTATTCCACAGCTTACTTTCATAGTCAAATTGTTCTTGTCCCAATGCTCTATGGACATTTTTCAAAATAAAAACTGAGCATTAAAGAATTATAATTCTAAGATATTATAGCTTCTTTTCTTACTGCTTTACCACATGATGGTCTGCATTGAATGCTGAAATTTGGGAAAGGGGTAAGAATATTAAGAATATTGCATGATTATAGTTTCAGATATAAAAGACTATGCTGGAATAGCTATTTCTTGATTTACCATGTTGGTTCCCTTACTGGTTTCATCAATAGTACTTAGATATGAAATTTGGTATGTTAATTTTTTATTCTAATATTTATAAAATCTATTATTTTATTATTTGATTTACATACATTCAAACACATCCAAAAGATCTAGCTAAAACATATTTTATTGAATATATGTAAAAGAAAAATTTATAAAATATTTATAAAAAAAATTATAAATGGCCAACTTGATGCAACTTGATTGTTTGCATCAGTTTCCTCATCATAAAATGAATTGTAAAAAGAAATGGTAGATAACTCCAGTATCTTTGATGGGAAAACCTCCAATGGGATCACAAAGAGTTGATCATAATTGGAAAATTCTTGAATGACAACAATAACAAATATTTCCCTCCCAGATATGAGACGCAAAAATATGTGACTCCTTTCTTACAATAATAATTTTTAAATTCAAAAATTCAAAAGATTATGAAAAAAAACTAATTATAATTAAATTTACTTATCAAAATATATATTTTAATAGCTTATGCATCCCAGGTTAAGAATCACTAATTTAGATGTTCTTTAAGGTTCTTTCTATCTTTAACATTTCATGATTCTGATTCTTTAAATGTTAAAAGTTGGTAAATAAAATAGCATAGAAGTCTAAAAGAAAAAGAAGTTATCAAGTAGATTAATAAAGTAACAAAAATAATACAAGTTTCTTAGAAAGAAGGAAATCAGTTTCTATACAAGGCCTTTAGAGTATGTATTGAAAGCAATGGACTATTAAGAAGGTTCAGTTTAGCCAAGATGACTTGATGTACTTAGCACACAAAGCAGATTAAAAATTTTGTTTTTAATATATTGAATTGAAATTGGACTTTGAAAATAGTCAGGATATAAATGGTATATGGAGAAAAATCTTTTAAAATTTCAGACAGGTAGATTGGTGGATTGGTGAAGGGGAAAAAATAGCCAATAAACACAACACTCATAAGCATGTGCAGAATGAGTTTTTGATAAAATCATCATGGAAATATTAGAATATGTGCAGGCATTATTTCTTATTGTTTGCTCATAGAAACCCAACACTGAGAATGCTTACAAAAAGCACTAAGCAGATGATTTAGGTTCTTTGTTTTCTTTGTTTCCAATCTAGTGTAGATATTTAGCAAGTGAAGCATGTGGGTTTTGAATAAGATTCTTTGCATTTTTATATTTTTTTATACTCTTGGATGAATGATTCTTAGGTTAGCTTGTGTGTTTGTTAGTTTTTTTAAGGTTAAAAGAATGAGAAATAGGAAATCTAGGAGATGGAGACTATGCCAGATTTAGCAAACAACCATAACTGGTGAGGAGCAAAGACATTGGCAATCTGTTTATCTATTATAAAAGTAGACAGCAACTAAGAGTGAAATAAACTCATCGGTTGGTCTTGTTGTATTCCAAAGTAAATTTGATGGGGCAAATGCTTTGCTAGGAGTGTTTTGTTTGTTTGTTTTGGGATTTTTGCTTTTTTTTTTTTAACATTAAGACCAATCTCTTCATGAACTGAGGTAGTATATTGGAGAGCATACTACCCCATGATTTGGAAGAAAATATTTGTTGTTGTCGTCATTCAGCCATTTTTTCAGTTATGTTCAAATCTTTGTGACCCCATTTGAGGTTTTCTCATCAAAGATACTAGAGTTGTTTAACATTTCTTTCTACAGTTCATTTTTACAGATGAGAAAACTGAGGCAAACATGGTTAAATGATTTGCCTAGGATCACATGGTGAGTAAGTGTCTGGGGACAGATTTGATCTTAGGAAGATGATATTTCTGATTCTAAACTCAGGACTTTATCCACTGTTAAATCTGACAGCCCCCTGAAAATGTTTGTATTTATTATATTTTTGCTAAATACCTCTTTGAAAAATCTAAATGATTACAATTGGTTAAATAATTCAGAGATGTATGTAGTATATGGTATTGATGATATTAGTGGGATTATTAGCTCACAATGGTGATTAATATTAAGGAAAAAGAACCAGAATTGGAGCTCCAACCAATGGTAAGAGAAAGACATAAAACTCCAAGATTATTACTAACACACTGAGGGAGATATATTATGAGTCATGTTCTGAAGATCTGACTTATCAGTGGTATTAGGAATAGGATTAGAATTCTCAGTACTTATAACAACCTTCCAATTGCATATGCATTACTGGATTAAATAAATGTCCAACTCATTCTATGTTTACAGTATTTAACAACCTATAGCTAATGAAGTCGATATTTTTCTATTAAGCAAAAGACCCAGTAGCTATCTAACCTAGCCTCTGACATTTAATGATGACCTTGAATAAGTCACTGTTCTGGGACTTAATTTTCTCATTTGCAAAATGAGAGGTTCTTAAAATGTCTTCTAATTTTAATGCTCTTTAATTCTACAAAAAACATCTGTTGAAGACAGTCTTCAAACAACATTGTAGCTGGTAGCAAAGGGGAATTTTGAGTCAGGAGTCAAGAAGACTGACTTCAAAATTGTCCTTAGACACTTAGCAGCTGTGTGACCATGAGCAAATCATTTAATCACTGTTCCCCTCTATTTCCTCAGTTGTAAAATGAGTATAATAATAATATCTATCTCACAGTATGCATTAAATGAGGTAATATTTATATATTAGAATTTAGCACGGTACCTAGCACAGTACCTTAGCACAATGCCTTCTGTAAATATCATTTCATTTCTCTTTCCCTTTCCTTCCATTTATTTTTCTCCCATATGGTGGGGGAATTATTTTAAACCTATGAATCAGTTCATTTTTTATCTTCCATCCATCTTGAATCTCCATTACACAACCACTTATGACAAAAAGTTTGACCCTTCAGTGTGATGATCAGGTCCCTAAAATACTTGTTTCCTCAAGTGAAGGATAAATAAGGGATTTCTGATGTGCTTACAAATAGTAAAAAGAGAGAAATAGGTCAAAATGGAGGGAAATTAGGTAAGAAAGGGGAAAAGAAAATTATGAAATAGACAAAGAATTTTGAAATACTATAAATATAATTGTGAAAAATCATAGGAAATGATGAATTAAAGAAAACAAAAAGAAAATCAGAAATAGATTCCAAATAGAGAAGCCAAACTCCAATTTATTTCCCTGCTCATAGAACACCACCATTTAATTAGTTTTGAGTTCTATCTTTTATGTTTTAAAGGCAGATGTCAAGAATATTATGTCAGAGAAGATAACTATAGAGCCCAGATGGAGGAGTAATAAATGCTATGTAAAAACACACATTGGTAGAAAGTTTGGGATGGGAAGGCATGAATGAAAGCAGCAGTTTATTCTTGTCTTACAAACATGGCACATCATACAGAGCTGGCACAAAAAAAAATTATGACAAAATCTCATACATCATGCTTCCTTCCAGTTCACTTCTATTGAATTACAACATCAGAACAAATCAGTTATTGAGTTACAACAGTTCTTCAAACATGGATCCCTCCCAGTAAGGGGGACTGGATAGGCTACTCAGACAAAGAATTATTTTACAAGTTGGATACAGTGCAGGATCCTTAACAGAATTCAAGATATGCACGTGGATATTTAACACATTATAAAACAGAAAAAATTTCTCAGATGACATGATGACACATGTCCCTGCCTTTTTCAGTTTCTTTAAATATTTATATATATATATATATATATATATATATATATATATATATATATATATATATATGTTTGCTTTTTCTTCAGAAGAGGTGCAAGTCAGTTTTACTCAACTTTTCACACTCAAGAAGGCTTCAAATTAAAAAAAATAATTCTATTTACAAATTCCTATCATAATAAAAAGCTTTCCCCTCATTTTTAAAAACATATTCTTACTACCTCCCTCCAATATCAACAGTCGTTCTTTAGCTGATAATAACATTAATGCTCAGGCTTCCAGAAGGGGATACATCAGACCAACTTCTCACTTAATGTCTTTATGAAGATTCAAATTAAAAAGACATATAGCTCAGAAAGCTAAAAAATATCAAAATACAAAGCAATTTCCATTTCCCCAAAATAGAACCTATAGCTTCAGATAGGCCCTAGGTACAGTAGAGGGAAAATAAAGAGCATTATACTTGAAAATCAGGAGAACTGGATTCAAGTCTCAGTTCTGTCACTAACTTGCCATATGACCTTAGATAAATTATTTAACCTCTTGGAACCTTAATTTCTGTAAAAATGAAATAGTTGAATTAGATCTCTTTTAGCTTGGGGATTCTATACTTCCATAAATCTGTCTTCCTTGATGATACTTTCACAAGAATTTTATATGGAACTTGATGCTTTAAGAGGATATTGTGGTGAGGTGAAGATAGTAGGGGCATTAGAACAAATATAATTATTTTCAAACAAAAAAAAAAAAACAGTTGATTCCAGGTCTTTATACATACAGAATGTAATACATTTACTTTACATTGAGCACTGTCATAAAAAGCATATGTAAGTTGTTTGAAAAATGCAATTTCATAAAATTTTATAAATACCCATGGTATCAAACACAGTTTCAAAAACTGATAGAGTACTGACACAAAACCTGAAAGATTGAAAATGTAATTCTTTCAGTGATATTTATTTCTTATTTGCATATTTCATATTCCAACTGCATTTAATTTCTAACTTTATTTCTCTCATTGAAATCCACATGCAGTGACCAAAGAAAATTGTTTCCAAGTGAAAAGTTTTGCATTGATTTCCTGTAGTACTAAAGTGGCCTCCAAAATCCAAACACTGAAAAGTGATATAGGACACAATAATTTGCACACAACACTGCTAGGACAACTTAATCAAGAACGAATAGTAAATTTTACATTAGATCTATGCTAGTGGAATGGGCTAAAAATATCTGACTTTAATGGAAATATATTTCCATAAGATTAAGGAATTTTACTTTATTTCTATTTTTAAGTATAATTTTTCTTCTTCTGTTTTTGGCTTCAGGGAAGAAATCTTTTTTTTTTTCCCATATGGCAACCAACAGATTCTTGCAATTTCAATTTGCCTTTATAATTAAATAGTTGTTCATTGGCATTGATTTAAAAACAAATTAAATAGCTAATTGAAGAATTAGTCATTACTGCCATCTTTTAATTCAGAAAAAAAATGACTATATATATACTGCTCAAAACCTAGATTTTCCAACAAGTTTTAGGGTAAAATTTTCCCAGTTGGATTTCTAGCTAAGCATCAACATTTTATTTCTTGCTTTAAATAATGATATAACAAAGTGAAATAAGGATATGTGTGTGTGTGTGTGTGTGTGTGTGTGTGTGTGTGTATGTTCCTTTGACAAAATGGTAGAAAATTTAATAGGAGTTTTTTACATGGCATTATATATTGTTATCTTGAGGAAGCAATTGGCCAACTCTGAACTTTAATTTCTTTATCTGTAAAATGAAGGCCTTGAACAAAATGTCTTTCAATGTCCCTTTTATGGTTAACATCTTTTCAGTCTAAGATACTCTCATATAACTTTTTTTTTTAAATAAAAGGACAAGACAAATAAAACAGGATCCCACTTGAGCCCTTTTCCAAAACTAAGTGCTTAAGTTTATTAACTAGTTTTTAGAATGTATGTCAGGTAATTTCTTTGTGAGAAAAAAATGATATCTAGTAGTTTCAAAGTACGAATAAATGTGTATACACAATTTTATACAAAACCAACTATTTATACATGACACAAATGATAAATCAAACTTGTAAATATTTCTTGAAAGTCTTTGGATTGATCAAATAATGAATTATTCCAACTTTTAGAAAAATGAATGCATTTTCACAAGAGAACTCACAGAGACATATATTAAACATTAATGTCTCAAGAGAGAGAATGAAATCTACTGACATATGTAGAGGAAATCTTCACTTTCAAAACCACAACTACCAGCTAGGAAAGTAATGATATATTTATGAAAGACTTGAATGTTCTTACTGAAATTTGCATTTTGACAACATCTACCACTCCAGGGAAATTGAATCTCTTATGAAATTGTATCAAATTTCTCTAATGAAGGAAAATAAAATGAATGATAAAATTTTACAATTGGCTCCTGATCTGCTAATTCAAACTAGTGTTAACAAAAATTGTATCTTTCTGTCAAAAGCTTGCAATCACATTAACAAAGAAAGAAAATGATTCTTTGCCTCTGGAAAATCATTAAGTTCCAATTCACTGGTAGGATGCTAACCATCACAAAGCATATGCCACTTGGCAATTTGTCTCCTAGGATATTCACATATCTCCTTCCAATGCTCTCCACCTGTTCCTTCTGCTGATGCACCAAGGACTAATCGCCCAATGACTTCATTCCTTGATCCCCTGTCAGAATCCAAAACCAGGAATTCTACACTGATCTCCTCAAGACCTTCACAAGGAATGTCAAAGACAAACAATTCATTGAATACTGCATTAGGGGTGCATTTCTTCACATGTGTTTTCTTCTTGGAGATTCTCTTTTTTGCATGATAAAGATTAACTTTGACATAAGGATCTGAAATGAAAAAAGAAAAAAATGTAAGAAGTACTAAACATTTATTTGCGGTATAGGAGAAAATATGAGGGCAAGTGAAAGTAGTCAGAAAAAAAAGAAGGGCATGAGGCAAAACTTAGAAGGGATACAAAAGAAAAGCAGATACACCATTTACTTTGATATCCAAACACTGAAGTTCTACTATGGTACTGTAATGAATAACACTAGTGTGAGAATAAAAAGCAGAATCTGAGTTTCAGTTTCTGTTTGACTCTATGACCTTGGGTAAACAAGTACTTTACCCTTTCCATTTTATGAATAAAATAAAAAAATTATGGACTATGTCCATGTTATTTATGTTATAAAAATTAATAATTATAATAAAAACAAACAAAAACAGATACATAGAACTAAATTTCTAAGCAAAATTATTCCTATTATGAAGACAATATCATTCTGCATATAGCTTTAATATCTTTGTAGAATTCCTATCTATCATGACAATATTATACTACATTAATGTCATAATTTATTTTCTAACTGTTGAATCTATATTTTGTTTTAATTTTTTTTTTTGATTTACGAATAAAGTAGTTATGCATGTTTTTATATAGATATATTTCTAATTTCATGTGTAACTCTAAAAGTGATACACTTTTAGCTATACATTTCTCAGAATGTTTGTTTTCTGTTTGTTAGTCATAGACTCCACAGTGTATTGTTATCTGATCTTGCTCCTTATGTAAGTAAATGAGAGATTATTATTCTAAGGTGGCTAGTCTTTTCTGTTTAACCAAACTGTCAGATTCTGAGATTTAGAGTTCATTTCTCCCTCATACCTTCTATAGTGAGACTAGAAAATGGTTGGATATACTTCAAATGAAAAAGAAAACCCTTCTAGTTGAAAAAAACTATTAGGGGGCTAAGAAAACAAAGATAAATCAGATATAGTCCCTATACCAAATAAGCTTACAATCTAACTGCAGAAAAATACCTTAAGTATAGAAAAGTCATTTAAGTACAGAAAATAGTAATACATGTGACAGTATAATAAATATACAAGTGGGAAGCAAGTTATGTTATATCAAATCCAAGGAAGAAAGTATCAGTTTTATTTGTGGTATTATTGAAGAATTCATAAAAGAGGCAGAATTCAAACTCTACCTCAAAGGAAGGATATATATTAATTTGACAATAATAATGCTGATGAAGGTAGGGGTCATCACAAAATTATTCATTCCTCATTGTGATGGTTTATGCAGTTAGAAAAAAATAAGAAAAGTTTGGGTGAATGGTGAATTGATTTATTTTTTCCTAGCTATGTATACAATATGAGTATAAGTATAGTGAGATAAGACTGGAAATATTAGAACCAGATTATGGAGGGCTTTTAATGATAGGCTGAATTTTTATTTTATTCTATAGATGTTGGTAGATCACTAGAGATTTTTAACATTGGGATAATATAAGAATTCACAAGATTCCTGTCATAATAATTTATAGAAAAGAATGAAATAAGATGTTATAGGCTAGTATATTGCTAGATGCAATACTAGATACCTTTTATGACTGTAAAAGGTAATGTAAGAAATTATAAAGGTGTAACCTAGAATTGTATAATGAAAAAGCCTAAAAATCTGATACCAGAGACAAGAATGCACAGCATTTGGCCACTAATGGGTTAAAGTAGAGGAAAGAATTATATTGCTTCAAGATATAAAGCAAATAATTATATAGAGAAATAAGACTTAGGAGGTACAACAGGATTGAAGATATAGTTCAAATACAAAATTATGGTATAACAAAAAGAAAAGATAATCAAGTAGATAAGGCACATGAACTTCATGGTTAAAAAAAAAAGTTAGATTTGCCCCTCTTCAACTAAGATGGCATTTCTTTGCAGCAACATCACTCCTTGGGCCTCATGAAGAAATTTTTCTCCATTTCTGCATTATCATGTATTATAATCATCTGCATACTAATCCCTATTTGACAAGGCAATGAGGTTTTGCAGTGGATAGAATAATAGTCTTAGAATCAGGAAAACTCATCATTATGAGTTGAAATCCAGTTTGACACTTATTAGCTGTGTGACCCTTGGCAAGTCACTTAATCCTATTGGTCTCAACTATAAAAGGAGTTGGAGAAGGACATGGTAAACCACTGCAGTAACTTTGCCAAAAAAATTTCCAAAAGGCATCATAAAGGGTCAGATATGACTAAAAAGTGACTCAACAATATCTCCCATTTAATTATAAGATTCCCGAAGTCAGGGCTAGAACTTTTCTAATATTTGCAATTTCTTTAGTGCCTATCACAATGATAGGCACTAACATACTTTTTAAAACTAAGTGAATACAGTAATTATATATACATTTGTGTATATATAAGTATATACACATGTAAGTATTTATGTATGTGTGTATGAATGTATAATAGTCATACATACCAAGCAACTAATAAATTGACTAATGTTTCCTTTCCATGATATTTCAAAGAACTAAGAATTAGTGCTGATTTCTGTTAACTTTAATAAAGAAACATAATAAATACAGATAATGAGAGAGTCAGTTCAGATATATGATTGAAAAAAATAGCAAATTTGATTAGGTATGAAATTATGCTTCTTTCTTAGTTTTACAGAAATGTTAGATCAAGAAGCAAACAGAACCCTGCTTCTATGGTTCTGAGGTCTGAGGCCTTTCCCTGCAAAGGTTAATCACTTATCTCTTTATAAAAACTTGCTATCTCTCTTGAACACTAACTTTACTTGTTTTGTTCATGTTCTTGAATTATTAACATATATTGGAGAATAATGATGATAGTGTTGTCTAACTTGGGGAATCAAAGGTGCACACATGGCACTTTATAAATATAAAAAATAGAAATCAGGACTTTAATCATTATATAGAAAAATACAATCATTACAATCTTGGATCAATTTTTGGCAATATAAATGCATTTATTTCACATGTAAAGTTACCTGATAATCCAGAAACATCTGCTTTAGGTAGGTGTCGAGCTTTTAGAACTACCACAGTGAGAGTGTTGGTTGTGGACTGGTAGCAAAGAGAGATCAGTAGTTCACCTCGTCCTGAAGACTTCTAAAGAAATAAAAACATTTTTAATAAATACCTTCTGACAATTATGTATTTTCCGTTGCTTTTGAAATATTTTTAATGACCTATACTTAGCATTATTACATGATTCTATTTTATTTAACCAGATTTTTAACTATTTTGCCTTTAATAAAATAGAGCAAAATGTAATCAGAAAGTTTCACAAGTTACTATCACAATTGGACCTTATAACACTTATGTCTGCCATCTAGTGGTTTCCATGTTTATTGCTTCATGTTTTCATTTTTCAAGCTTAGCCACACCCCTTTATTGAATTTTTCAAGATTCACTATATAGTTTATATAAAAATAGTCATAGCTTTTTATTTTAGGGATCTCTTCATATTTGTTGAAAAAAATCTTGAGTGATTAAGATATCATTTAATCCTTCTAAACAATGAATGAAGAATAAAACAAGCTTAGTTTATGTAGTTGTTGCATCTGTATCTAATCAGGGGTATAAAGCCCATTCAAAAATCTCTCACAGACTTCAATATGATTCAACTCTATTGTATTCTCTTTCATCTATTGAATGATATAATAGATTTATTTTGCTCTTAAGCAATATATTAAAGTATGAGAGTAATGATTTGTAGTTTCTCCCTTCAGTTTGAGTTTATTATATGCTCAGGGCAATATTAAAACTCTGTTTTTGGAATGACTACCAACATAAAACAAAAGTTTTAAGGGGAAAAAGTTTGAAAAAAATGAAGATTTGAAAGTTGGAGGAATAGGGTTCTTAACCATTTTTTTCTTGTGGAACTCATCACCCTGCTGGATTTCATTGACCTTTTCCTGAAAAAATCTTTAAAACTCATAAAATAAAACACACAGGATTACAAAGGAAATTAATTAAATACAGTCATCAACATTTTGAAAATCATAGGTTCTATTATAAGATTCATGGAGGAAGAGAATTGTGTCCTCAACCTAAGAAATAGATAAAAAATGAAATGATATCAAGAATTCAAATGACATTGTCCTTGGGCAATTGATAAAGTGATTTAATCCTATATTATGAAATAAAACACATAAGTTAATACTGATTTAGTATTAAAGATACTAATACAATCCCCTTCACAATATAGGTAAGAAAAATATGCTTATTTTGATATAGTTTACCACTAGACTATGGCATAACAAACCTATTGCCTATTAAAACAAAGAGGTATGTGCCTTTACTTTATGCATATACTCTCCTTATATATTTAGTTCCTTTGGTTGATGATTTACACTGACATTTAAAAGTCTTCTTGGGAATAAATAATTTGATTAAAATATGTGTGCATACATACACACACACATCAGGAAACATGGGAAGTAGTATAATTTGATATAAAAGAACTGGATTAGAAATCAGGATAATAGGGTTCTAGATCTAAGATTCCTATCTCATTTACAAGCAATATTAAAGATTATGGATAAATTTAGATAAGAAGCAATCAAGGTGAGAAGAAGATACCAAACAGAGAAATTATATAAACAATTGTAAGTAAGTAGGGAAAAGTGAAATAAACTTGGGGAATAGCAAATTAGAGCAAGAAGAGAAATGAGTTCTAATTTACTACTCCAAATTTTACAAGTGAGTGTTGGAGCATGTAAATGACTTATTTAAAGTCACATAATGGTTTTAGATTTTACCTTTTTACAAATTTTACCTCCTGAGCCTTTGTTTTCTTTTCCAAAATGGGCACAAGGAAAGCAAAGGCTTGGTCATATGCAGAATTCCTTTCAGTTTTAATGATTCATTGTTAAAATACATGATTCTCCCATTGTTAAATCTCCAATGACATTTCTATCACTAAACTCCTGATGCTTTTCAGAACTGCTGTAAGTAAAATACATTTGAATGTTATACTCTAAGTTAAAACAGGTTGTTTTGTTTTGTTTTATCATTATCCAATAATGTCAGAAAAACTAAAAAGATAAAAATCAGAGAAAATAATATCCTACTGATAAACCATACATTATGGATAAGATTTTTGGTAGTTTCTAAACTAAAATAAAACTATGATCATTAAATAATGATGTTGCTAATACATATATGTAGAAGATAAATATTCAGTACCATACAGTTTCTGCCTTTTGGAAAATAACTTCATTAAAAGCCAATATAAATACTTACTAGAGAAAAGAAAAATACATCTTTAGAATAATATTGTAAAAGTTTCATAAAATTTGACAATTTTTTAATCATTAAAGCTCATAAATATTTAAATATAGCCCTCTATAAATATTTATACAAACATAAAGGTAAATAAATATAATTGTTTTGATTGTTATTATTTTTGAAATTAGCATTAAACATGATAAAAATTCCATCAGGACCTGATAGAATTTTAAAGTATAACTTCTAGATATTATAAATTGGCTTTTAATAATATACTAACAACTCAATCTTGATTGCATGTACTTTAAATTACTTAAAATCAATTACCCTAACATTTCTTTTGATGATCTCTCTGTTCATTAACATTCTTCCATCAGCCAATTCAATGCCTGAGAGGGGAATAAGGACTTCTCCAATGATATCATCTCTTGAAAATCTGTCAAAACTCAAGATGATGAAATGAAGGATCAAATCTTGTATTTGGCTATATGGGATCCCATAGAAAGTGAAGGTTTCATCAAAAGCTGGGTCTAAGGTCTTTCTTAAGACTCGAGTTTTTACTTTGTGCTTCTTCTCAGGAAGAATTGTCATTTTGATATAGGGATCAGAAGTCATTGATTGTTCATCCATGGCTGGCAGGCCACGAGCTTCTTTGATGTTCACTATGAATGCTTTTTTCTCAAAGTTGTACTCTAAGGAAAAGAAGAGGGTGCCAAGTTTATCCTGTTTCTCTACAGAACATAAGGATGAACTAGACTTCAAGCTGTCTGGGGAAGTAGACTCTTTGTGTTCCCTTTCGGAGAAGGATTTAGAAGTTAAGTTCTCAAGATCAGAAGGGCTGACAGCTTTGGAGTTTGTTTTGGGGAAATTGCCATTGAGGTCTCTCTTCTCAAGGTCAAGATGTAGTGAGGTCTTTGGCACAACTGTTTTATTTTTTGCTTCATTTTTTTCATCTGCTCCAAATTTCTTCTTACTGTTAAGGTTTTCTGGATAAATGTCAACTCCCTTGAGCACATGCACAAATTTATAGGGAGGAGTCTTGTTAGTCTTGGATGATTTTCTCTGACAGCAGATCCAAGCAAACAGAGATACTGTGAACACCAGACCAAATGCACTGAAGATCCCCACCACAGTAGGAATTTCATCTGGAAAATAAAATGGTCAATAACTTATATTAAAGGAGTAAACTTTGAGATACAAGGCAATTTGAAAAACATAATAGAGATGGCAATTGCAGTAGGTTGGACAGATTGAATTACTTTCTAACTATTCAGAATAAGAGCTATGTACATATTTCATGCCACCTTCAGGTATAAACACATCCCCTGGGTGACACCAAGAAAGAAATACAGGATGATGAAAACTCCCTCATTTCAGTTGTATTCCATAAACAAAATGACAGAGAGAAACTAGAGAGGAGAAAATCCTCTAACTTATGGATGTTTCTCTTGATTATTATGCAGGACAACCACAACTTGGCAGGTCAGTGCTAAATTCATTACTTTTTTCATTAACATTAGTATGCCCTATTTTTCCCCTGAAGGATCATTGCTGTGTGTTTCAAAGCATGCACTATTCAAACACTGTATTAGAATCCTTTGAACTAGATTACCTAGAAGCCAAGATACAATGATAGAGCCAAAACAACTATGAAGTAACTGAACAACATTTACCCTACTCTGCCATACACATTAAAAGTTTCTCTGTAAAATACTGGACAAGAACTAAGGAAAATAAGCTGATTAAAAACAAAATAAAAAAAAGAAAACAACTCATTATTTATAAAAATAAAAATACTTGGTTTTTTTTTTATCCTCCCTTTAGAATGATTGTCAAAGTAAAAGGAAAAAAAGTACTATTTACACAGATGTAAACAGCAAGAAAATAGGACAGCCTTCCATTTAATAGCTTCCTTTTAATATATAATAAAAAGGATGAACATAATTGAGAATTTATTCTTATTTGAGACTGATTTTTTGTCTTAGTACATTTCAGTATGACAATACAGTAATCAGGACCAAATTCACATTCTTCCTGAGAATAGAGTATTAAATTATTGATGTTTAGTGACATTGCTCATGCATTAAGATAATCATGTTCCATATGTAAGCATATTTCTCCCACAAATGGTTTAGCAAGTATGAATAAAAGCTCAATGTTATCTTCTCCAGATATATTGTCCATTTCAAATGTATGTTCAATAGAAACAAGATATACATAGGAGAGAATAATGATTTCTGCACTGGCTACCTAAGCTTTGTTATATATATATTTTCAAATTCCCTTCACATATCAAGATAGAAAGTTCAGGAACATAAAGGGTTAGAATATGCTTAAACATCCATGAAAAGAATAATCTTTTGACACTACATTTCTTGCTAACCTCTCTTTCCTTAGGATTCTGTACATGTCTCCTAATAATTACAAACAAAAACTTAATGAAGAAAAATGATTAACAAATGACATGGCATGTTTTATCAAAAGTATTTAATAAGACCAAAAAAGTAATTTAAGGAAACATAAAAAGCTGAATCATTTAGAAATGAGAGAAATCTTTAAATTCCTAAAATCTGAAATAATTATGCATGGTATGGGGAGGGGGGAAAGTCAAGAACTAAACATTACTAGCCAAACTTAGTATAAGCTTTGGAGTTGTTATCACTATTAACAACTTATCACTATTAAGTCATTTAAGAGGTTGGTTGACCATGAAGTCTACTGTAGTGAAGTGAAGGTTTAAGGCAATCCTTTACATATTTCAAGAAAAAATAGAAAGTAATTTAAAGCACTTCAGTTAAATGAAGTGGATCATAGGACTTAGCAATTGGGAGAGATCTTATATTTCAAGATCGACTATTTTATTTTATTTTGTAGGGGAAATAATGCAAATAATATCTCCTTAACAGAAATAGTTTATTAGTTTCCTCTTAAGCATAGGTGATATACACAATATCAGTGCAATAACAAACAACCAAATTTGAAGTGCTTAGTAGAAGTGATTACTGTCAATCAGAGTAAAATCTTAGCTTCCTTGAATTCTCTTGTTAATTGACTAAATAACACAATGCAATATATAAAAGAATAATTTGTCTCAAAGTCCTGACTATTCGTAGAATGCATAGATTTTGGGAACACAAAACAAAACTAGTCCACTCAGTTAGGATAACAGTTACCTCACTCACCTAATCCTTACTCTCATTAGCACACTTTTATGAGAATGTTTGAC
Source organism: Sarcophilus harrisii (assembly GCF_902635505.1). NCBI lineage: Eukaryota > Metazoa > Chordata > Mammalia > Dasyuromorphia > Dasyuridae > Sarcophilus > Sarcophilus harrisii. The sequence goes on along the minus strand of NC_045426.1, from coordinate 370,640,702 downwards.
TTTCAGTGCTGTATCATTTTAAAGTACAGTTCTGCCTTATTGCATAGAGGTTGAACATATTAGAACCACCAACTTAAAAGGAGAGGTGGGTATATTTAAATAAAAAAATCACACCTCTGCTATGATGTAATAGAGACAGAAATGCTGCCCTAGAATTCTACCTAGCAACATCTTCTGAAGAAAAATAAAAAGAAAATATGTCTAGTGATATGACTAAAATAATAATTGAACTTTCTGATATAAAATGATTATGTCAAAGCCTGTTAATTAAATTATTTTGAACTTATTTCATCTTTTAGGATGTCTTAAATATATATTTGCTTTTAAGCTCTCTGCTGCTTTCTTTCTTCCTATCTGCCTCCCCCCACATTGGATATAATAATAAACACAAGATATTTAACTAAAATGAATCCTCCCCAGGTGAAATAAAATACATTTGAAATATCAGAACACTTTGCTGTTATTCTAATCTACCAAGCACCCTGAATCTTTGAGAAGTTCTTGAAGGTAAAAAAAAAACCTTAGGAGAATGCAGTTTCCACTGAGAATACCTGGGAAAGAGACAGACGAGATTCACTAACATTATCCGAATAACATTCCTGTTTTTCTCTAGAATCCAGTAGCTAGTCAACTCATACTCACACTTTAGAGGGGATATACACTCCAAACTGCCTGTCGGAAGAAAAACAAACAAACAAACCCTTTTAAGTTTGGTTAAGAACTTGCTTACCAAATTCCTCTCTGCTTGAGGTGATAGGAGCCATGTTTGCTGCGTGCTCTGTCCGAGGTACTGAATAACAATCCTTGGTTTGCCTCACTATGAAAGCGGCTGTTTTCCTCTTAGAACCAAGAAGCTGGATTTTCCTTCCTGATGCAAGCACCAATATGAAGCCCAGGAGACCTTCTAGCGGGAGCAAGGTGGGGGTGGGGGAATGAGGAAGCAGAGAGGGAGCTCAGCTCTCCCTCACACTGTGATCTGCCACCCCCGTTCCTGTTTTAGCTTTTCTGAGTAGCTCCGCTCTTAGACTGTAGACGTGGTTGAAACCCAAATTGACGCAATCCTGACGCTACAGGGCTGAAATCAGCACCTGCCCTCCTCCCTTTCCCTTTTCCCTTCTAGTTTCCTTGCACCCCCTTTCCTTTTCTTGCTCCAGCCTTTCCAGGCAATTCAACACACACTCATCAATTATTTTAACTGCTCTGCTACAGGAGATTAGCTGTCTTATTCAGTGGGACACAGAAGCAGACTGAGATAGAAGTCCCTAAACTCAATCCTGTCACTCCTTAACATAAAATCTTCGGGTTTCATGGGTGGGTGGGAACGTATCTCTGTGTGTCAGTGTTTTGATGCAAGGAGGAGATTAAGGACAAGGTAAAAGAGAGAAAACTTCAGTTCTATGTGATCCATTTCAATCACACACACACACACACACACACACACACACACACATTTTTTTTTCCCTTTTCACTTCCTCCCCCTCCCCCGCCCCTTTTTCAAGGCAACAAACATGTCACGGGAAAAACATTCACATTTGACTGACATATTTAAAATAAAACTATCATGGTTTTTAACTTAAATCTTTCATTCTTCTGTTCTCCCCTCTCTTTCAGTCTTGTTATTAATATAACATTTTTAAACTAATAATATTAACCCTCTTCCACTCTAATATCTCAAGCTTATTCTATCAAGATCTAAAATTTCATCTGATAAATTGCTTAATAACACATGAGAATGATCATTTTTGAATTCAAAATCCTTCCATAAGTGTTTTCATCTTTGATGAAATTTAGTATGTAAAGAAACTTTAGGGATGATACACTTGGTTATAAACCCTGATTTCTAATGTATGGGGGGGGCACCTTAAAAGTTTGAACATATCATATTGGTATTGGTAAATATTAATTTCTTCAGATGGAAAGAAAAATCATGTTTTATCATATATATGTACACACATTATTTATGCATATGTATTTATACAGATGAATACATATGAATTATACACATGCACATGCATACACATATGATGTAGACATGCTATATATAAAGTGGGTATATATGTATGCATGCATGTATGTATGTATATGCAGTTTGTCAGTTGATTTGAGATTTGATGAAATTATCCCTATAAAAATATGTTTATTTCATAAGAGAGAGTTTCAAGCAGCAAATCAAATCATTAATTATTGTTTGTTGAAGGAGTCCTTTGATTTTGAGTTCTTGCACAAACATGCCATATGTAAATGTGAAGGGTAGGGTGGGATAGGCAGACAGTTTCAGGAATCCAACCACTGGAGAATAGAGACTAGGATTGAGAAAGCTGTGTCTGAAAAAAAAAATGACTCTAATATTCTGCATCATGGAAAATTTTATATATCAATATTGCTTTTATTTTTTTGTTGTTAAAATGTCTACCCTTTCAGTCTTCTTTTATTTTTTTTAAACTACTGTCATACTATGAAAACACACAAAGCAATTATTTCCACCACTACCTTATTAGCAAGCTTTAAGATCTGTACTATCTGATACAGATGAGTCACACCTTGAGCAATTGCTTAACCTGGCAGGATTTTCTCTAGGAAAAAAAAAAAAATAAAGAAAACATTCCTTTAAAAGAAATAACTAAATAAAGCAGTGGGGATTTGTTTGCAATGCATAAATATGTGGCATCCAGTTTATTGAAACACATGTATCCAATCTAGTTAACATATGTACTATATGAATAAACTCATATGTTACAAAAATAATGTGCATTTCTGTATATTAGTGCTTTATATCATTTAGTGCTTCATTAAAACTTCCTTCATGTGGCATAATTCCATCATTTATAAACAGTTTAGATTTAACTATTTCATCTGAGCCCCACCCACACACTGAGTCCTCTTCCTGTGAATACAGCAGTGATATGATTACCTCCCTGTTTGGAGCTCATGCAGCTTTGAATGCAGCGACAGCTCACTGGTATAAAATCAAAGGGAGAAGAAATATTGATCGAAATATTATTTTTTTGCCCAATATCCTCCTTATTAGCTAATATGTTGTTTATCTCCTCATTTCTCTAGAGAAACCAATATCACTATGGGATGTGTGGGTATAAGTCCCCTCATGGAAGAAAACTGATAAGTTTTCTTGCAACCTGAGCATTCCACCCTACCAGATGGTAAGAGGAATGCTCTCCTTAGGCCTAGTAAAGGAGTGATCAATGGACTGTCATGCACAATTCTCCCCCTTACAACTGAGAACTGTAGGAGGGGGTGTTGCTAGGCAACCACCTCCACACCACCCAAAATACGCAGGCCTCAAACAAGCACATGTCTAGATAACAGATGCTTTTATGTAGTTTTGACTGTTTGTCTTCAAAATGTTTCTTTTGCTGTTGATTTCTATTCAATTGAATTAAAATAATCTGAAATCATAGGGTTATTATGCACTTACTCTATGCAGCAGTACACAGTGCTAAGTCCTAAAGGATGAATGCCCTCAGAGAGCTTACTTGGAGAAGGTGGAATGAATGGTTACAAACCTATATACAGATATGTGAAATGTAAAGTAGAGAGTGAAGAGGACTAAGAAAAGAGATGAAGTAGTTTATTCTAGGACAATCTGAAAAGGGAGAGAGCAATAACAGCTAGTATCCATGGAAGACATAATAGAGGAATCTGCATTTGAATAGAATCCTGAAAGAAGGTAAAGATTCCAAGATCCAAGAATTAGATTTCTGCATACACAGGTAATGTAAGGCAATATATAAGGTGACAACTTAAGATCTAGTTACTAATTTACCAACTTTAACCTTAAACATTATAACTACACACACACACACACACATACACACACACACACACACCACCACCACCACCACTACCACTACCACCACCACCACATCACACCATACCACACCACATACAAATCATATACTTTAAAGTACATGAAGTCATCAGAATAAGCTATTTTAATAGCCCTTGATAAATAATATTATTTAGATGGTGACATAATAGAAGATTTTTTATCTAATAATTCAACTAATTCTATGTCCATACCAACCCCCCAAAGAAATGGGTATGGCTTTACCTAACACTTATGTACTTAATATTAAATGTATTGTCCAGGCTGAAAATAATATAAGTATAAAACACTCAAATGATTTATTTGATTTTTTTTTTGGTGAGAGTAAATAAGGGAATGACTTGAATTCTCTGAATAATTATCTTAAATTCTCATGTAACTTTTAAAATGTCTTTGGCTCCAAATAGAAAACTGCTTATATTCCCATTTTTATTACTCTTTCAAGCTTAACTTTTAAAGTAAAATGAAAGTCATTTTAAACTTCTTAATTCTATGATTTGAAGCCAAATTAAACATCAATCCTCTTGAAGTCTTCATTTAAACCAGGCTACATTGAACTCGTTCCTTTCTAATTTTCTTTTGTCTTTAAAATAAAAAAATATCATCCTCAACATATGAATATGAAGATTCTGATAGTATACTACTAACACTTAAAAAACTGGAAATTTAAACTCAAGAAGAAAGATGGTCCTTGACCTCAAATATTCTAATGTGGGGAAAACAATATTTAAAAGGAAGCAGAGAGGACTAAGAGGTTACCTGAAACAGAAGCAAGCTAAAGAAAGAACAAAGTTGATCTTGGGAGAAGAAAAAGAAATGCTGGCCTTGGAATGCATCTTGAGTGAAAGTTTTTGGAGGAGCTAAAGACCTTGGGAAGTGAAGGGCATTTTCAATGTGTGAGTTCAAGGGGTAGAATAACTTTCCAGGTTTAAGAGGTTTCTGGGGGAATGGAATACATAGTGTAGCCTAGAGAGAGATGAAATATGAAATTTAAAAAAAAATCATAATTATAAAGGGCTGAAACTCTTAAAAGGTGTGTTTGAATCATCCAGCTGAGCACTTAAGGCTAATTACCTATTGGACAATAACTCTATTACCATATGTTTGGAATTTCCCTTCTCTCAGTTAATGCTGACTCAATGTTTGGGGTTAAGAGAATTGTAGGTAAGGATTAAGGGGAGTGTGAGAGGCAACAGAACTTCACTTGGCTGCAGGACGGAGAGGAGAAAAGTGTGGAGATTCTGGACTCTAGAATCAAGGAGGGATCCTTGGCAAAACTCCTGGAAGTTTTGTCCATCTCCTTCACTTCTTCCCTAAAGACCAAGGACTTTTGCTTATTCTGACTCTGGCTGATTCTGAGGTCTCCAGGGAGCTACCCGGGACTTTACACATAATTATTTTTGATGTGTTAGTTCTGGTGCCCAACTTGATTGTTATCTCAATAATTCTAGGGTCTACATAACTGTATTTACACACACACATATATGACAATGAACATGAATTTATTAATTTATAATGCCTTGCTAAGCAATATGGTAACAAATATAGACATATGTTCATTTAGTAATTTGGAAGCCTTATAAAGTCTATGTAACTTTTCTCAAAATGTTTTTGACAACACAAAATAAAGTATACCAAACCTCAGAGCAAAAACAACAAAAGAAGTACATTATTAATTTTTTTAACAATAGTAATGTTGATATATATATATATATATATATATATATATATATATATTAGTACTCAATAAGGTTAACAGTAACAGTGAGGTTAAAATGAAAGAAACTGATTCAGAAATGAAGTGTTATATAAAAAAAAAGAAAGTTTCCATGGTCTAGATAATTGCCTAATAATTACTCATCTAATCAAAATAAAGACCATTAGCTTTTGATTAGAATTCAAAATGATCTTGCATGGACATTATTTATTTGAATTATGTATATATCTTAATAAGTGATTGAAATATAGTTAGGCCAGGATACTCAGTCTCTGCCACCACCACTACCACCTATTAAATGACACTGAGATTTATTTTTTTTTTTTTGTATTATAAACTATTAACTGCCTTGTGGTATTCTGATCAGATATATGCTGCTTAACATGTAAACAATATTGGGCAGAACTGCTGGACTATGCTTGAATAATTTGTTAGAAATTTACAAATTATCCTTTGAGTGAATAAGGTTGAAAATTGACAAATTATCAGGAAAGTTTCAAGGAAAAGATAAAAGCAGGGAGGGAAGGAAGAAGGAAGAGGAGACAAAAGGAAGGAAGGAATGAAAGAAAGAAGAAAGAAAGAAAAGCTGAGTTCTTTTTAAAAAAAGCATTCAAATGATATCATTTAGGTACTTGTTTTAGAAGCAGAGGTATGGGGAAAAGTTGGTCGCCTATTTTAGAGTAGATCAGATTGAGTTGTGGCAGTGAAAAAGAGAAGTACAGGTATCATTGAAAATATAGAGGAAGTAATAGAGAAAAAGAAACTGGTCCTGAGATGGAGGAGTAATTTCAAGGCCTAAGTATGAGTCAACTTTATTAGGAGAGAGAAAGAGGAGAAAAATATTAAATTCAATAAGGAAATATGAGAGAAGTCATAGTAATCCTCATTGTAACTTCTATTGTAACTCCTCATTGTAACTCCTTGCTTCTATTTTCATCTCAAGCTAGATAGTCTGTCCCTTGTCCTAATTTTCATCTCCTTAGACTCATTGTACATGAAAACACCACTAATAAAATAGAATTTAGGGGTTTCTAATCCTGTTGTATAAGCAGGATAATAGGTTGAATTGTCCCATTTTTAGCATAGAAACTTCCAGAATAGAATGTTCATCTTAAACATGCCAAATTACAAGTCTACATAAAATTTTCAGAGAAAACTCATTATATATGGGAATTCAGGTTTTTTTTTTGTATATTATGGATTGTATCTCACTGGGTACTATTCTCTTCAAGACCTAAACCAAATCAACATCTTTGTTAACAGCTTATTTTTTATCTGTTCCAGACAGGCTTTACATTTTAGCAGTTGCCTCCTATTTCCTAATCTTATGAAATTACTAATAAAATATTTTTAAAAAATTATAACAAGAACGTTATGAGACTTTTGGAGGCCAAGACGTCAGAGGACACATCACATCACCATAATTCTTCCCTATCTATCTCCAAGAAAACAAAAATAAAATTGTGACTCCCCCTCCCCCCAATCTTGAAACAATAGAACAGCAAAAAGATGAGGTAAAACAATCTTTGAGACCAAAAAATTACAAGATCACAAGAAAAGGTCTGTCTCACTCAAGTAAAAGGAAGGTATCATTCAGGGAAACATCCCTGAAAACCAGTAGCAAGCCACACCTAAAGAAACCAATGGGAGACCCTGAACTCCAGTGCGATGGAGGAGGCAAATGAGAACATTTGGACAACACACTTGTATCAATATAGTCAGGGGAGAACTAACATGTATTTTAACATATCCCTAGACAAACAGGCAGCCATCGATAGCAAGATCTTATGCTTCAGTATTGTCCCAGGAAAATGCAGGAATACTCCACATGTCTCAGCATATAACACACATGACAGGACCTGTGGTTAGTACACATAAGCTGCCAGACACCTTCAGTCTTCAGCAACACCAGCCAACTTTTAGGTCATCTCCTTAGTGCAGCACCAAACACAGGTCTCCCATGTGTCTCCTAACCACATTAGTGCAGCAACAGATTAATAGTCATGGTTTGCAATCCCTACCAAAGAAACTTGAGGCTATTCCCACAATTCAATTTTAAAAGAAAAGAAGAAAGGCCAAAAAAACATAAATAAAAATGATATAGATAATTATAATTACAGGGAAGCTCAAAGCACAAATTCCAAATAGAACAACAATGTCAAAATACCTATAGGCAAAGCCCCAAATAAAAATGGAAAGTAATCTCAGGCCCAGAAAGAACTCATGGAAGAGTTCAAAAAGGAATTTAAAAGAGAAATCGAGAAATGAAAATTTGGAAACATAAATAAAAGAGATGCAAGAGAATTAGGGGAAATAAAAGAATCAACAGCCTAGAAAAAGAAAAACAAATGGCATATAAAATAGAATTGGTCAAATGGAAAAGGAAATACAAAAATCCACTGAAGAAACAACTCCTTAGAAAGTAAAATTGACTTAGCTAAAAATGATAAGGAAGGAAACTACATGCTAAGAAGTACCATAGACAATGAAGTAACGTCAGTACTAAATATATATGCACCAAGTAATATAATATCAAAATTCTTAAATAAGAAATTAAATAAATTACACAAAGAAATAGACATCAAAACTAAACAGCAGAGAACCTCCACAATCTCCTTGCAGAACCTGATAAGCAACCAAAAAATAAACAAGAAATTACAAACAAATTAGAAGAGCAAGAGATGGTTCAACTATTAGATCTATGGAGAAGGGAAGAATTGATGAGCAAACAAGAGAGAGCTTTAGAAAATGTAAAATAGGGGACAGAGCTAAGACTGCAGAGAGTAGACTGGTCTTTGAGTTCTTCCTGTCCTTCCTCAGATAAACATCAGCCAAAGCTTCTGAACAAATATTGGAGTAACAGAACTCATAATTATATGGAGTGTAACAAATTTCCAACAGAAAATATTTTGGAAGAATTTCAGGAAGGGTCTGTCTCAATCAGGCAAGAGGGATTGCAGCCCAGTGCAGGCACTGTGCAGTACAAAGCAATGCAGGGAGACCCAGGGCAAAGGAGCCTCCACATGTTGGGGGAATCTAGTGGGAGGCTTTTAGCAAAATTACAGCAGTGGTTGCTACTCTATCCTTGTTTAGAAGCCAATGGATCAGCAGACTAGCTATGAGACCTTCAACACAACCACAGAAAGCAAATAGTGAGACCTTAAACCCTAACATAACAAAAAATACTTCACTACACCCACCAAGGATGAGAAGGAAACCAGCAGCAATGGGCACTGATCATTTTAGAGCTTGAGAGAATTTCTCCTTTGCCCTAAGCACAGACTTCAACTTTTATAAAGGAGCTAAAAAGCAAAAAGAGCACTGTCTATAGATAGCTTTTATGGAGATGGGAAGAACTGATTTCAAACTCTGAGGATACTAAAGACAAAAAAAATCTCCACATGAAGTCTCAAAGGGCTTCTTGGTCACCATTTCAAATGGCTCTCTTGCAAGAATTAAAAAAGAATTTTTAAAAAGTGTTAAAAGAAAAGTGGAGAATGGAATAGAGAACTCTGGAAAAAGAAAAGACAGAAATTGTCTGAAGAAAATCACTCCTTAAAAAACAGTTTTGGAAAAATGGGAAAAGAAAATAACTCCCAGAATTTATGAAATGGAAAAAAATCCATTGGACAAAAAGAATACAATTAAAAGTTCAATTGGCCAAATTCAAAAGGAGACAAAAAAGCTAACTGAGGAAAATAATTCACTAAAAATCAGAACTGAAAAAATAGAAGTGAATGATTCAATGAGACATCAAGAAATAGTCAATCAAAACAAAAAAAATAATTGAAAAAAGTAGAAGAAAATGTAAAATACTTCATGAAACAACAACAACAACAACAACAACAACAACAACTGACTTGAAAAATAGATCCAGGAGAAAGAAACGAAGAATTCTTGGATAGTCAGAATTCTACAATATGTTCTTTACAAGAAATATGTTTAAAGAGAGTGATGCATGTAGAGTAAAGGTAAAAGACTGGAGCAAAATCTAATATGCGTCAGCTGAAATTAAAAAAACAACAACAAAAAAAAGCAGTCATAGCGATCCTGATCTCAGGTAAAGCAAAAATTGATCTAACTAAAAGGGGAATGAAAGCCATCTACATTTTACTAAATGGTACCATAGATAATGAAGTAATAACAATACTAACCATACATGCAACAATTGGAATAGCATCCAAATTCCTAGAGAAGTTGAAAGTTGTAAGAAGAAATAGTAAAACTATATTAGTAGGGGATCTCAAAACTAGACATATTGAAGCACAAAATAAACATGAGACAAGTTAAGGAGATAAACCAAATTTTAGAAAACTTATGTATGATAGATATTTAGACCAAATTGAATGGGGAGAGAAAAGAATATACTTTTTTTTGGCAATACATAGAATGTAGGCAAAAATTGACCATGTGTTAAATGGGCATAAAAACCTCAAAATTAAATGAAGAAAGTAAAAAAAAAAATACTGAATGCACATTTTCCAGATCATAATGCAATAAAAATTAAATGTTATAAAGGACCAGAGAGAAATAGACAAAAAAAATTGGAAACTAAATAATCTAACTGTAAAGAATGAGTCAGTGAAACAAAAATTATGGACACAATAATTTCATCCAAGAGAAAAACAATAATGAGATAACAAAATTTATGGGATGCCGCCAAAAAGTTTTTAGAGAAAATTTTATATCTTTAGATGCTTATTTGAATAAAATATAGAAAAAGCAGGTCAATGAATTGGGCATGAAACTTAAAAAGCTAAAAAAAAAAACAAATTAAAAACCCCATTTAAATAACAAATTTTAAATTTTGAAAATAAAAGGAAAGATTGATAAAATTAAAAGTAAGTTAACATATTTAACATGTATTAGTCAATCTGCCATGTCGGGGAGGGAGTGAGGGAAAGGAGAGGAAAAGTTGGAACAAAAGGTTTTGCAATTGTCAATGTTGAAAAATTACCCATACACTGATACATTGTTGGTGGAACTGTGAACGAATCCAACCATTCTGGAGAGCAATCTGGAATTATGCCCAAAAAGTCATCAAACTGTGCATACCCTTTGATCCAGCAGTGTTTCTACTGGGCTTATACCCCAAGGAGATACTAAAGAAGGGAAAGGGACCAATATGTGCCAAAATGTTTGTGGCAGCCCTGTTTGTAGTGGCTAGAAGCTGGAAACTGAGTGGATGCCCATCAATTGGAGAATGGTTGGGTAAATTGTGGTATATGAATGTTATGGAATATTATTATTCTGTAAGAAATAACCAGCAGGATGAATACAGAGAGGTTTGGAGAGAATTACATGAACTGATGCTAAGTGAAATGAGCAGAACCAAGAGATCATTATATACATCAACAATGATACTGTATGAAGATGTAATCTGATGGAAGTGGATTTCTTTGACAAAGAGACCTAATTCAGTTTCAATTGATCAGTGATGGACAGAAGCAGCTACACCCATAGAAAAAAACACTAGGAAATGAATGTAAACTGTTTGCATTTTTGTTTTTCTTCCCGGGTTATTTTTACCTTCTGAATCCAGTTCTCCCTGTGCAACAAGAAAATTGTTTGGATCTGCCCACATACATTGTATCTAGGATATACTAGGACATATTCAACATATATAGGACTGCTTGCCATCTAGGGGAGAGGGTGGAGGGTGGGAGGGAAAAATCGGAACAGAAGTGAGTGCAAGGGATAATGTTGTAAAAAATTACCCTGGCATGGATTCTGTCAATAAAAAGTTACTATAATAATAAAAAAAAGGAAAAAAAAAGAAAAATTACCCATGCATATATCTTGTAAATAAAAAGCTATTATAATAAATAATAAAATTAAAAGTAAGAAAACTATTGAAATAATAAACAAAACTAAAAGTTGGTTTTGGGGAAAAAAACCCAACAAAACAAAAGGGATAAGCCTGTAGTTAATTGACTTAGAAAAAAGGAAACATGGAAATCAAATTGCTAGTATCAATAATGAAAAGGGTGACCTTTTCACCACTGAAGAGGAAATTAATGTAATAAATAGGAGTCATTTTGACTAACTATATATCAATAAATCTGACAACCTAACCAAAATGGATGAATACTTACAAAAATATAGTTTTCCCAGACTAATGGAGATGGAAAAAAAATTAAATTAACAAAAATTTCAATAGATACAGAAAAAACATTTGGCAAAATCCAACATCCATCCTAATAAATTTGATTTTTATCTTTCCTTTTTCTAATCAAATTAGCTAAAAGTTTATCTATTGTGGCAGGTATGTAGCTCAGTGGATAGAGCACCAGCCCTGAAGCCAGGAGGACCTGAGTCTAAATCTGGTCTCAGACACTTAACACTTCCTAGGTGTGTGACCCTGGCCAAGTCACTTAACCCCAATTGTCTCAGCAAAATAAAAAAATAAATAAAAAAAAAAGAAATTAAACAAGCTATTAATCAGGTCCCTAAAAATTCTCTAGGGAAAGATAACTCTATATGTGAATTGTATGAAATATTTAAAGAACAATTAATTCCAATACTATGGAAACTATTCAGGAAAATAGGGAAAGAAGGAGTCCTACCAAATTCCTTTTACAACCCAGATATGGAATGACACCTAAACAGAGGAAGAAAATTGTAGATCAATTTCCCTAATGAAAATTAATGCAAAAAACTTAAATAAAATATTAGCAAAACGATTACAGCTAGTTATCACCAGAATAATACGTCACAACCAAATAAAATTTACACCAGGAATGCAGGAGTGGTTCAATATTAGGAAAACTATTAAGATAATTGATTACACCAATTACTAAATTAACGAAAATCTCAATAGATGCAGAAAAAGCATTTCGCAGATTTCAACATTCATTTCTATTAAAAGCACTAGAGAATAAAGTAATAAATGTTTTCTTTAAAACAATCAGCTGCATCTATTTAAAATCATTTGCAAGCATCATATGTAATGGGGATAAACTAGTACCATTCCTAGTAGATCACAGATGAAACCAATTTTCTCAATTTCTCAATTTCTCAAACTCATTACTATTAAGTATTGTGTTAAAAATATTAGCTTTAGCAATAAGAGAAGCAAGAGAAATTAAAGTAATTAGAGTAGATAATGAAGAAACAAATTTACTTTTTGTAGATGATAAGATGGTATACTTAGAAAATCCTAGAGAATCACCTAAACAACTAGGAGAAACAATGACTCCAATAACTCATCAGCATTTGTATATGTGGCCAACAAAGTCAGGAACTATATGAACACAATTTCAAAACAATTTCCACACAAACAAAGTTGGATCTAATCAATTTTAAGAATTCTTTGATAACAACAAATTCTCAATAGATCTGAGTGACAGACTATCCTTTGCTCTTTTAATTTGCTTATAGTATCACTATTTCTAAATCATAAACTCATTTCAAGTTTATCTTGGTATAGGGACATAGGGATGGGTCAATAACTTGTTTCTGCCATATTATTTTCCAATTTTTCCAGACATTTTTGTCAAATATTCTTAAAATTGATTAGATCCAACTTTGTTTGTGTGGAAATTGTTTTGAAATTGTGTTCATATAGTTCCTGACTTTTTCTTGGCAGGTAAAATCTCAAATATTTTATGTTATCTACAGTTATTTTAAATGGAATTTCTCTTTGCGTTTTTTGCTACAGGACTTTGTTGGCCACATATACAAATGCTGATGATTAAGAAATACAAAATTGATAATTTTGATAATATTAGTTAAAAAGTTTTTGTACAAACAAAATCAATGCAGATAAGATTAGAAAGAAAGCAGAAAATGTGGGGAAAATTATAAGGGTTTTGTTAAAGACCTCATTTCTAAAACATATAGACAATTGACTCAAATTTATAAGAATGCAAGTCATTTTTCAATTGATAAATGGTCAAAAGATATGAACAGACAATTTTTAAATGAAGAAATTGAAACCATTTCTTGTTATATGAAAAGGTGCTCTAAATCACTATTGATCAGAGAAATGCAAATTAAGACAATTCTCAATTACCGCTATATACCTATCAGATTGGCTAAGATGACCAGAAATGATCATGGTAAATGCTAAAGGGGATGTGTGAAAACTGGGACACTAATACATTGTTGATGGAGTTGTAAACTTATTCAACCATTCAAGAAAGCAATTTGGAATTATGCCTAAATGGCTATCAAATTCTGCAAAATGTTTTCTTGGTTCTGTTAATTCCACTTTGCATCAATTCATACCAATATTTTCAGGTTTTTCTGTTCATTTTTTCTTGCAGACTAATATTTCACTACATTGAAACACCACAGTTTATTCAGACATTCTACAACTGATGGACATTCCCTCATTTTCCAATATTTTCTCACCATGAATAGGCTATTATAAATATTTTTTCATGTGTAGGTCATTTTCCCTTTTCTATGTCTTTGGGATCCAGTAATGGTTTTGCTGGATCATTGGTGGGTTCAGTTTAGTTGTCCTTTGGTCATAGTACCAAATTGTGCTTCAAAATTGTTGGATTAGACCACAACTCTACCAACATTGCATTATTGTCCAAATTTTTCCACAACCTGTGCAAAAATTATCATTTTTGACCATATTAATCAATTTGTTAAGTTTTATTTTAATTTGTATTTCTCTAAGCAAAAGTGATTTGGGGCACTTCTTTATATGCCTATAGATTGCTTTGAAGATTTCTTCATTTGAAAATTTCCTATTTGTACACAATATCTGCAACATTGTGGGATAGTCAGCTCTGAATGACTCAGCTCTTTTTGGCAACACAGTGATCCAAAACAATCAGTTCTTTTCAACAACATGATGATCCAAAATAAGTACGAAAGACTCATAAATGAAAATATTATTTGCATCCAGATAAAGACCTAAATGAAGATCAAAGATTCTTTTCCTACTTTATTTTTTTTTGCATTTTTTCTTTTGTTCTTAGTCTTCTTTCACCACAGGGACTAATGGAGATCCTTCAAAGGACCATGATAGCTCATGAATATCAAATATGTATATTAAATCATCTTTCAGAAAATGGAGGGAGGAAGGAAAAGATAACAAAAATTTTGAAACTCAAAATCTTGCAAAAATGAATGCTAAAATTTTTCTTGACATGTAATTAGGAAAAAATATTAAAATCTGTAACAAGATTAAGACCAAATTTTTTTCTTATAGACAGCTATCAAAGTTCCTGGAATTTATAGTTAAAGAATCCCTTTATATAATGATCACCCTAGTATTATTTTTTACTTTACAAATCAGTTAATTCCTTCTTCCTCTAAAGCTAAGATTCTATTTCTCTTTTTCCTTTTATGAAAAAGCTGTTAGAAAATAATATCATTAACTGTCACAATCTCTTTTCTTCTCATTCATATTTCAAAGGTCTGTATTCTTTCTTCCAAATACATTTCTGTTAAACATAGTTCAATATGTTTACTATTAACAATTGAAACTGTATTTTTTTTATTTAATAGCCTTTTATTTACAGGATATATAAGGGAACTTCAGATTAATAATTGCCAAACCCTCTTGTTCCAATTTTTTCACCTTCTTCACACCCTCCCTAGATGGCAGGATGGGTAGATGTTAAATATATTAAAATAAAATTAGATAAAATAAGTATACCTGACTAAAAAGTTATTTTGTGTAGAAAAGAATCAGACTTTAAATATTGTAAATTAGTTGAAGAAATAAAATGCAGGTTGATAAAAAGATTGGGAATTCAATTAATGGTTTTAGTCATCTCCCAGAGTTCTTTTTTCTGCATAGCTAGTTCAGTTCATTACTGCTCCATTAGAAATGATTTGGTTGATCTGTTGTTGAGGATGGCCTGATCCATCAGAATGGTCATCATCTGTATTGTTGTTGAAGTATAATGATTCTGTCCTGCCTATTTCACTAGACGCATGTAAGTCTCCCAGCCTTTCGAAATTATCCTGTTTTTTCAAGAAATAATATTCAAATTTTTATAACAAATTTATTCAACATTCTCCAATGATGGACATCCATTCGCCCAGTTTTTAGCACTACAAAAAGGGCTGCCAAATAGTAATTATAGGTCCCTTTTCCTTCTTTATAATCTCTTTGGGATATAACCCAGTATAAATGTTGGATCAAAGGGTATAAGTTTGATAACTTTTGGAATAGTTCCAAATTATTCCAAAATGGTTGATTGTTCACAACTCCACCAAAATGATCAATGTCCCAGTTTTCCCATCCTCCAACAATATCATTATTTTTCCTGTCATCTTACCAACTAGGTGTGTAGTGGTATCTAGAGTTGTCGTAATTTGCATTTTCATTAAATGACTTACATCTTTTTATATGATAGAAATAGTTTCAATTTCTTCATCTGAGAATTGTCTGTTCATCCTTTTGACCATTTTTCAATTGGAGAATTTGATTTTTATAAATTAGGTTAATTTTCTATATTTTGGAAATGGGCCTTTATCAGAACCCTTTGACTGAAATATTTTCCCAGTTTATTGCCCTTTAACTTTGTCTGCATTTTTTTGTTTTAAAAAACTTTTGTTTGGTATAATGAAATTTTCATTTTTGGACGTAAGATTCTAGTTCCTTTTTGGTCATAAAGACCTTTCCTTCCAATGAGAGGTAAACTATCCTATGTTCCTCTAATTTATTAATAATTTCGAAACTGTATTTTCTAATGTTATCAATAATCTCTTAGTTGTCACACCATTAATCCTTTTTTGGCGTTAATCAATAGGTTTCTTTATTATCAAGCATAGTATTTTAATAATTCAGTCAATACACTTTTATTAAACACATAATGTCAAACACTATGGTAAGTAAGTACTGGGGATACAAAAGAAGATAAAGCTTATTTCTTCTCTTAAGTAGCTTACCATCTAATGATGGAGATGATAAATGAGCATAAACTAATATAAAGTAATATAAAAATAACCTATATATAAACTAACACAAACAAAACAAACTATATACAAAACAAATGAGAAATAATTAAAAGAAAATCTAGAATCAAGAGAAGTTAAGGAAGGATTCCAGCAAAAGATGTGATTTCAGTTGGAATATTTACTTCATGTTAAAAAGTACAGTTATTTCTTCTATATTACATTGTTTTATAATAAAAATAAATAACAAGGTTGAAAGAATGATTTTCCCCTTTCTTCATTGGAAATAGATATTTAAATTATTTCATAAATATAAATTGTGTTACATTAGAATCATGGAAGAAGAATAGCCTTCAAATTAGGCTTGTAGCTTTGTGTACATCCTCTCTTGCTCATTATTTCTTCGAACAATTGTCTGTGCAGATTTCACCATGTCATTACTTTTCTCAAGAAACTGTGTGACTATCTCTCCCATGAAAGCTTAATTATTAATTATTATTAATTAATTATTCCTCACTTTTGCCATTTTATCTCCTGATTCTAACTCTTTACTGAAGGGAAAACATTCTTGCTCCTTTGGTCTTAGCTCTTCTTGGTTTCCTTAAAGGTTCAGCTAATGCTCTGAATTCTATAGGAAGCCTTTCTCGATTATTCTAGTTGGTGTTCAATGGCATATACATATAAATAGGCACACACATACATATGTACATTCATTCATGTTTGTGTATATATGAACAATACATATTTACATAGATGTCCATATATATTTATTTATTTTATCTATACTATATATTTAGGGTAGATAGTGTGAATATAGAGAATACATACATATGAATATATAGCAATTTAATATTTTTGTATAGACACACACATATACACATCTGTTTATATGTTGTATTCCCAAATGTAATGTCAACTTTTTGAAGTCAAGGAAGGATGCTTTTTTGGGGTTTTATTCTTGTATATTCACAGGGCTTTACACAATGTATTGCACTGATGTTTAAAAATGGTTTTTTGTTCAATGAAAACTTGGAATTACATGAAGAAATAGCAAGAAGTAAGAAAGTAATAGGTGATAGGCCTTTCTCCTTCCTTCACCTGTGGGACAGAGACTAAAAGTTAATTTTACCTTTAGGATCCCAACACTGATAAATCCTGTTTCAAGGAGTGGTTGAGGAATCAATTTCATCTTTATCCTTACAGCAAAAAAAGTCTTCTATTCAAAATGCACAACCCCATTCTCTAATTTTCTACATGGACTGAAAAGTACTGAGGTTTGGCTAAATAAATGTCACCAGGATTGAAATTTGATGTGGAATAAATGAAGTGCCTACTAGAATTGCTTCTCCCACTATAGAAATATAGAGTTATTTAGATCTTTCAGAGTTGGATTATTAAATGATTTAAGGGCATATTGCAGGCAGATGTTTCTCAAATCCCCTGAGAATAACTTTCTTGTTATTCCTTCAAAGGATTTCTCAGGATCAATATCTAAAGTTTTCTTACTTTGTCCTCTTCAACAATTCCTCATAAGCTGATCTTTGCACTCATTTTCAGGGTATAGAAAGGTTTTCTAACCTGCCTCCTATACTAAAGTTCATAAAATTATAATATATCCATCTCCATCGAAAGAAATTCTGAACCAAACAAACAAACAAAAAAAGATAAGAATTCTGTGACTCTCCTGGGAAGCTTAGAAATATAAGTATATGTATGATACGTTATTCATCCTATCTGCTCTTGAAATGTTATATCTACTCTCTCATAAGACATCTTTGGGCTTATGAATAGTGCATCTAAACTCATTCTATTGATATAAATGATTAATATAATTCTTTGTTGTATGAACTATGATCTACATTTTCTACTTTCTGTCCTTTTTTGATTTGAGTTACTGTCATCTAAACCTTGAATCATTTCTATGAAATTCCTCTGTATTTAATATGGAGTTTTGGGGTTAATATTTATTGGGGCATTGAAATCCAAAAGTTCATGAAAAAAGAAAGAAATGTGTGTGTATATATGTGTGCGTGTGTGTGTGTTTCTGTGGAAAAGCAAGATATATCCCCAGTACTAAATTAGCTAGTTTAATAGATGTGTATGTGTTTCTCTATATCATTTAACCTGGTTTAGATAGAAACTATATTCTTTCTTTCACCTTTTCTACTTCATATATAATATCCTTTAAAATTATAATTATACATTATAATTATAATGGATTTTATTAATTGTTGTTCAAGTATCTTTTTTATTTTCTATGAACTATATTTCAGGATCAATATGTTAAAATATTGTAAAAGTATATTTATCTTGGTTACAAAAGGCTTTTTTGTTATGTGATATTTAAACTAAGATGATACAGCAATAAATTCTTGTAATCTTAATGAACATTTCCAAATAAGCACAAAATCTCATTATTATTTTCTGTTAGGAGATCCTTGATATTAACTCTCTTTTTATCTCTCTCTACAGTTTAATTTAATTTTTTTTAATTTTTTGAAAGTTTTTATTTTCAAAATATATGCATGATTAGCTTTTCAGCATTAACCCTTGCATAGTCTTGTGTTCCAAATTTTCCCTTCCTTCTCCCAGTCCCTCCCCTAGATTTCAAGCAATCCAATATATGTTATACATGTTAAAATATGTTAAATCTAATATATGCAAACATATTTATACAATTTCTTACTGCATAAGAAAAATCAGATCAAAAAGAAAAGAAAATGAGTAAGAAATGAAAATGCAAGTGAATACAATTACAAAAAGAGTGAGAATGTTATGTTGTGATCCACACTCGGTTCCTACAGTTATTTTTTTGGGTGTAGATGGCTCTCTTCTTGATGTTAACTCTTAACACGATATATCTGGTTTCCTAATAGAATAAAGTGTAGCATTAACATCACATAAAAAACAAAGCAATATTGCAAAAGCTATTTCACTAACTTTCATATGTCAAAGAATTCTAATTTTGTCAGCTGGAATACTCTTTTCACTGATACAGATTTCATTTCTCAGGAGATAGTCTTTCGAATTTGTTACAAGGAAACCAAAAATAAAAAAACTAACAAACAAAACTGCATCACCTGATGGCTTATCTTCTGGTGCAGAGCTTCTTTTAAATTTGCCTTTAGATAGCACACAGTCTTGCAACATGACAGTTTTCTAGGAACTACCAAAGCTTCTAAAATAGTGAAATAATCTTCGAAAATTCAGTCTCATGTGACTACATGGTGGGATGGGGATAAGGATAAAAGTGAAGTCAAAGGAGTGAGCAATATAATCATTTAATTCTTTGTTTAACTAAATATAGTCATTTAGTTAATCATTTACTTCATTTCTAACTAGTCTATCCAATATTATTTTTATTCAAATATAATAGCAATACAAAGACACTGTTAGTTCCATTTTTATCCAGACACAGAATGCAGAAAATCTGGATTTTAGTCTAGGCAGCAACATTTAAATTGTTGGACCTCAGTTTCATAATCTGTAAAATGGTGTATATTATATCTCAGTGAAAAGAATATCACCTTTGGTATCAGATTGCCCAGGTTCAAATGCTATCTTTACAACACATTTCTTATATGACCTTGAAAAAATAATTTCATTCTCTGAACTTTCTTTCCTTCTTATGGTTTAGATGAACTCAGTCCCTTTAATTCTAAATGTATGGTCTTATGTTTTATGACCTATTCTATCTGTTGCATGGATAGATTTGTGGTGGGAATTAAAGGAATTTGTAATGTAATACATGTTTTAATTGATAAAATATGCAAATAAAAATGATTGATAGAATGAATCTCTATGACATTTGCTGGAGAGGAAACAAAAATTGGAAAGAACTGAAAATTAATTATGTGGTAGATTAGAGTATTATTTGTGCTTCCCTCTGGCTCGAATTTAAGACAATAAATTATGAAACTCACTTTTAAACAGTCATTATTCTAGTTTTCTCATGGCCAAAATGGGTACAATGTGTCATTTATTCAACCTAGTTGACAGTAATGTAGTGAAAATTAATCAAAATTAGCATTTTAAATTATTTTTGAAGGATATGGGAATAATTTGTTAAAGACAGGGTTATTCTAATTATAATGTGACACATTTTATAACTCCCTGAAGATTTCTAATCAAGTTAGTAATGCAAAAATATGATATTTTCCAAAGAAGATGGTAATTTAATATCAAGAAATAGCAGTTTTCTTACAAGAAAGAGAAGATTTTAATCCAATTACAGGAAAAAATAGACAGAAAACCTATTCTTGTGGGCAACTTCAAATTTCTCCTCTCAGAATCAGACAAATCTAACCAGAAAATAAAAAAGAAAGATATTAGGAAGATTAATAGGATCCTAGAAAACCTAGATATGATAGACCTCAGAAGAAAATTGAATAGGGACAGAAAGTAATATGCCTTTTTTTCTCAGTAGTAAACAAAATAAAATACATGGACATCTACCTTCCAAGACAAACCCAAGAACTATATGAACACAATTACAAAACACTTCTCACACCAATAAAATTAGATCTAAACAACTGGAAAAATATCAATTGTTTATGGCTAGGCCAAGCTAATATAATAAAATGACAATTCTGCCAAATTGGCCTACTTGGTCATATCATACCAATCAAACTGGAAAAAAATATTTTATGCAATGATGAAAAATGATAAAAAATTCATTTGGGAGAATTACAGGTCATGAATATGAATAGAATTAATGAAAAAGAAATGAAAAGGATGATGACTATAATATAAAGCAACAGTCATGAAAACCATTTGGTACTAGCTAAGAAATAGAATAGTGGATCAGTGAGATAGTCACACAATAATCAAGGCCCATAGCTACCCAGTATTTGATAAATTCTTAAATTCCAGCTTCTGAAATAAGAACCCATTATTTGACAACAATTGCTGGAAAAAAAACTGGAAAATAATATGTCAGAAAATCAGCATAGACCTTCATCCTTTAGCCCATGCAAAAATAAGGTAAAAACAGATCCATAATTTGGGTGTAAAGGGTGATATCATAAACAAAGTAAGAGAACAAGGGATGATTTACCTATCAGATCTTTGGAGGACAGAGGAATTTATGACCAAAGAAGAACTAGAGAATCTTATAAAGGTAAAATGGACAATTTAAATTTCAATAAATTAAAAAGGTTTTGCATAAACAAAACCAACAGAAACAAGATTAAAAGGGAAGTAAAAAGCTGGGGAAAATCTTTATAAGCAGGATTTCTGATAAAGGTCTCATTTTTAAAATATATTAAGAACTGTGTCAAATTTATAAGAATACAAATCATTCCTCAATTGATAAATGGTCAAAGGATATGAATGGACAATTTTCAGATGATTAAATTAAAACCATTTGTAGTTTTATGAAAAGTATTTTCTAAATAATTATTGATTAGAGAAATGCAAATTAAAACAACTCTGAGGTACCACTTCACCCCTTTCAGATTGACTAAATTGATAGGAAAAAATACTAATCAGTGTTTGAGAAGAGGTGGGAAAACTGGGACACTAATGCATTGTTGATGGAGTTATTTGATCCAATGATTCTGGAGAGAAATCAGAAATCTGGAACTATGACAAAAGGATTATAGAACTGCACATACCTTTTGACCCAGCAGTGCCAGTCTGAGTCTGTATCCCAAGGAAATCATAAAGGAGGAAAAAGACCACAAATGTGCAAAAATGCAGCATATTTGTAGTAGCTGTTTTTGTGGTGGCAAAGAACTGGAAAAGAAGTGGATGCCCATCCACTGGGGAATGGCTGAACATGTTGTTCCGAACACGAAGGATGAACAAGCTGATTATAGAAAGGCCTAGAAAGATTTACATGAACTAACACTGAGTGAATCAGGAGCATATTGTACACAATCACAGCAAGATTATGTGATGATCAACTATGAAAGACTTGGTTCTCCTCAGAGGTTTAGTGATCCAAAGCAATCTCAATAGCCTTTGGACAGAAAATGTCATCTGCATCCAGAAAAAAACAAAAACAAAAACAAAAAAAATCTAAGGAGACTGAATGTAAATAAACACATGCTTCGTTCACTTCTTTTTACTGTTTTTTTTTCTCTTTTTGCTCTGATTTTTCTCTCCCAACATAATTTATAAAGCAATATATATTAAAAATAAATAAACTTATTACAATTTTTTTAAAAAAAGAGTGCTCTTTCAAATCGCAGAGTGCCGTTGTATGTCAAATATTAATATATTTCATTGTTTATGATCTCTTCTACCACAATAGAACACTAGTCATCATGAAAAAGATGTGCCATTATACATAATGGAAATTACATGATTAAGAGATTTTGGATTATGTAGAATGCATAGGAAGCAGTCATTAGCTCTCAAGGTAGAATGAATGGCAATGAATGAATCATCAAGTGCAGCTCCCAACATCTCTGAGTAATTGTATTTCTTATTCGGAATAATCCTCCTCCCTCTCAAAGATCTGGTGACTGAAGTAGTGAGTGGAAAACAAATTTTGCAAATTTGAAGATAGCAATAAAAATGTGTTTCTCTATTTGAAAAAAAGTAAAGAATAGTAAAACAAAACAAAGAGAAAAAAGTTTCAATATATAGCTAGTAGTTTTACTAGTACTTCTCAAGAGAAAAACTCAGGAAAAACACATACCTAGTAAACTTATGTAAGTTCCAGTTACTTTAATGTGGCTGTCCAGTTGTCTTAGTGTTTGTGTTTATTATTATAGAAATAGAATAAACCTATTTCCTGGTTGCCAGATGTAAACTGAGAAAGGTCAGGCTATATGTCCTATGCCAGTAAAATATATCCATTCATCATCTGAAATTAAAATGTTCCTTCTAGTTACAAGGAGTCTTTTCATTATTTTCTGTGCTTGCACTGATATTTATGGAATCAATATGTAATTTAGTATCAGTATGTTTAATCATAATCAGCCAGAGTGCAGTGTTTAGCTGAACATATAAAATGTACTATAATGATTCTAAAATGTTTAATTTAAGAATCACTGCTTCTGTGCATATGAATCAGAGACCTGTGTTTAATTATTGATAACAATTAGTGCACAGAAGCAGACAAACACCATCTGGTGGTGGAAATACTTCTCTAGCCTATCCTTATTCTAGCTCTTCCTCTGCTAGTGGAGCAATACATCATTGATTGAGTTATCTCTAATACAAGATTTTGGTTTGTATTTTTGAACCCACTGGCACAATATTTGTCCTTTTAAAACTCTCAGAACATACTAGGTTATTGTTCTGTGAGATGAGTCAAGACTGGAAAGGGCTGGTCAGAGGGGGTTGTGAATAATCAGATACCCAAGCCGGTATTTTTTTTTTTTCAGTAAGAACTCTTCACTTTCTGTTTTCATGTTCATTTCATCTCATGAATAATAATTCAAGTAATGTTACAATAGTGGAGCCTCAAGGTCAAGCAATGGGAAAAAGACAGTATTCAAACAAAGTATAGCTCTGACAAATGCCAAATGTTAACTGAAGAATAGGTAAATATTTTATCAAAGGAAGAAGCTATTTGTTGTTGTTTTAGCTATGTTTCTGAAAGACAAAAAGTCTCCCTTTTTCTAAAAAACTTAAAAAATGACAAAAATAAAATTAAAATCCCTAGATAGACAAAAAGAGAAAGAGAAAATAAAAAAGGATGATTATTATACTTATAATATATTTGAAAAAACAAAGAACAAAATACTTATAAAACAGTGAAACAAAATATGTGCATTCATTGTAATTAAATATATGTATATATCATATAACATAATATGTATATATTTGAATTGTCTTGTAAAGATTCTGAAAACTACCTGGCAGGATAAGATACCAGATACTGCATTCTTTCTCAAACTAAATTGACAAGCATTGCAACTATACTGCAGAAAGCACAACTCTGTTGGGCTAGCCACATTATTTGAATGCCAAACATATGATTGCCAAAAACCATTTTTATGTTATGGAGAATTCATACAGGGAAAGTGCTTCCAAAGTGGTCAGAAAAAGTGCAAGGATGCTTTCAAGATATCTCTTAAGAGGTTTAAAATTGATTGTATGACATGGGAGAAATTGGCTCAGGACTGCCTAGTGTGGTGTGACTTCATCAGAGAAGGTGTTGTATTCAATGAGCAAAGAAGAATTGAATTAGCTCAAAAGAAATTTGAGATTTTCAAAATTTGAGAAGCTGCCTCAATTGTTCTATGTGTTTCTGACCTATGGCAGAGCATTTGAGGTCACATTGGTCTGATCAGTCACAATCAGATCCACTTTAACTTCACTTTGACATAGTGAGGTTATTTTGGTCCTTTTTGAGAATGAAAGACAACACCCAACCAACAACAATATGCAAAATACCATGTTATATCAGCAGGAAATGATGATGAATTGAAAGATATTTTTATGCATTTTGAGATCTTCTCCAAATAACTGCTTCAAAGTTACAATATTACTAAGTGCTTAGGAAAAAAAAAAACTAACAGTACAAAGAGATATTAAAAAAGTAGTTTAAGAATTATAAACTCACAGAACTAAAAGGGACCTTAAAGCTAATAAAGCAAATCATTCCAATTTGACAAGGAAACCAAAATCCAGTTTAGTACAGAGATTTCCCCAAAGTTACAATAGTCAATGAGAGAACAAAGACTTGATTCCATATCACAAGATCTTGATTCTAGATTTCAAGTTCTAGTTTCTTTCTCTATTATAGGATAAATCACAGAGCAGAGAGGCTTCTTACTGATTGAAAAAAAAAGTTTTTGACTCATAATCAGGCAAAATATGGTGGGTAACTCTGGGGAAGTAGTTCCCTAATGAAGATAAATTCTTAATTTCATTGTGGCAGAAAGTAGCTTAAGAATATTACATGTACCATATAACACAACAAGCTCAAAATGAGGTTGTTTTTTTTTTTTTTTTTTTTTTTGGTTGTGTGTGTATGTGTGTAAGAGAGACAGATACAGAGACAGACAGAGAAAGAGAAAGGGAGAGACAGACTGACAGAGACAGAGATAGAAAGACAGAAAGAATAAGAGAGACAGAGATAGACAAAGAGACAGAGAGACAGGGACAGACAGAGAGAGGCAGAAACAGAGACAGAGATAGAAGCAGAGATAGAGATAGATTCAGAGACAGAAATAAACAGAGACAAAGACAGAGGAATAAAAAGAGACAGAGAAAGAGAGAGAAAGGGAGAGACACAGAGAAAAGGTTCTTTTCACAACTGCTCAGAGGTAGAATTTTTAATCAAACAAGACATAGAGCTTGGAAATGGTAAAAAATAGAGTCTTGGTTACTTGAGATTGGAAATCTTTTATACGAAGAAAATTTCAGTTTAACTAGGAAAGTAGCAATTAAATTTGGGGGAGTAACTTTTAATCAAATCTAAGGGTTTTAATCAGCTTTGATATTATATTAAAAAAAAGCAAAGACAAAAGATACATAATGTTTCTTTTTTAAAAAATAATTTTAACTTTTTTATTGACAGATCCCATGCCTGGGTAATTTTTTACATTATCCATTGCACTAAGTTCTGTTCTGACTTTTCCCCTCCCTCCCTCCACCCCCTCCCCCAGATGGCAAGCAGTCCTATACATGTTAAATATGTCACAGTATATCCTAGATACAATATATGTGTGCAGAACAGAACAGTTCTCTTGTTGCACAGGAATAATTGGATTCAGAAAGTAAAAATAACTGGGGAAGAAAAAAAAATATGTAGACAGTTTACATTTATTCCCCAGTGTTCTTTCTTTGGGTGTAGCTGCTTCTGTCCATCATTGATCAATTGGAACTGAATTAGATCTTTTCTTTGTCGAAGAAATCCACTTCCATCAGAATATATCCTCATAGGGTATCGTTGCTGAAGTATATAATGATCTCCTGGTTCTGCTCATTTCACTTAGCATCAGTTCATGTAAGTCCCTCCAAGCCTCTCTGTATTCATCTTGCTGGTCATTTCTTACAGAATTATAATATCCTATAACATTCATATACCACAATTTACCCAACCATTCTCCAATTGATAGGCATCCATTCATTTTCCAGTTTCTAGTCACTACAAACAGGGCTGCCATGAACATTTTGGCAGATACAGGTCCCTTTCCCTTCTTTAATATCTCTTTGGGGTATAAGCTCAGTAGTAGCACTGTTATGCATAGTTTGATAACTTTTTGGGCATAATTCCAGATTGCTCTCCAGAATGGTGGGATTCATTCACAACTCCACCAACAATGCATCATTGTCCCAGTTTTTCTGATCCCCTCCAACATTCATCATTATTTATTTCCTATCATCTTAGCCAATCTGATAGGTTTGTAGTGGTATCTCAGAGTTGTCTTAATTTGCATTTCTCTGATCAATAGTGACTTGGAACATTCTTTCATATGAGTGGAAAGAGTTTAAATTTCATCATCTGAAAACTGTCTGTTCATATCCTTTGAGCATTTATCAATTGGAGAATGGTTTGATTTCTTATAAATTAGAGTCACTTCTCTATATATTTTGGAAATGAGTCCTTTATCAGAACCTTTAACTGCGAAAATGTTTTCCCAGTTTGTTGTTTCCCTTCTAATCTTGTTTGAATTAGTTTTGTTTGTACAGAGGCTTTTAAATTTGATATAACCAAAATTTTCTCTTTTGTGGTCAATAATATTCTCTAGTTCATCTTTGGTCATAAATTTCTTCCTCCTCCACAAGTCTGGGAGATAAACTATCCTATGTTCCTATAATTTATTTATAATCATATTCATTATGCCTAAATCATGGACCCATTTTCATCTTATCTTGGTGTATGGTGTTAAGTGGGGGTCTATGCCTAATTTCTGCCATACTAATATCTTTCTCAGCTCTTATTGCCGAGGCTAGCTTTTCTAATATGATATTTAATAATAATGGTGATAGTGGGCAACTTTGCTTTACTCCAGATCTTACTGGGAAAGGTTCCAGTTTTTCCCCATTGCATATAATGCTTACTGATGGTTTTAAATATATACTCCTCATTATTTTAAGGAAAAGTCCATTTATTCCTATCCTCTTAAGTGTTTTTATTAGGAATGGATGTTGGATTTTATGTAATGCTTTTTCTGAATCTATTGAGATGATCATATGGTTTTTGTTAATTTGGTTATTGATATAGTCAATTATACTAATAGTTTTCCTAATATTGAACCAGCTCTGCATTCCTGGTATAAATCCTACTTGGTCATAGTGTGTTATACTGGGGATGATTTTCTATAATCTTTTTGCTAATATTTTATTTAAGACTTTAGCATCTGCTCGCACTGGACACTGCTTCTTCTGGACACCCACTTCTGGTGGGTTATAAAACCTGTCTGCTGGAGCCAGTGCATCTTTATCAAAAATTAAAAAATTAATGGTGTAGAGAACTAAATTTAGAAGTTCTCTAGGGTTACCTGTGGCTCCCCCTTTCTTTTGTTTTTGGAGGAGTGCCTTAATGTCTCTGTTTCTTCTTTCTACAATTGCTTGACCTTGAGGATTGAAGGGTATGCCCGTGGTGTGTAAAATCTTATACTGTGCACAAAAGTGTTCAAAATGTTTGGAGGTATATGCGGGCCCATTATCTGTTTTTATTTCTTGTGGCACACCCATAATTGCAAATGCTTGTATGAGGAATTCAGTGACCACGTGGGCATTGCATAACTAGTTAGCATGCCAGCGTCTCGTTCGTTATTGGAATTAACCAGACAAATCACTCCGCCAACTAATCTCGGGTGACTGAACGCCACTTGTCCCTCTAAGAAGTTGGGACGCTGAGGGTCCAGGGTTCAAGCCCCTATTCGGGTGCCAAAATGTGAAGGTTTTCTGGAGGCAGCCTTAGTCTCAGTTGAAATAAATAATTACTCCAAAATCGCAGCCAGCTGGTAAAAATGCAAACATTTATTTCTCCTTCCAAATTAGCCTGGTTAGTAGAGGCTTATCTCTTTGCCTGGCTCCAAGAGATCTTGCAGCTTTGTCCTTGGCTTCTGCCTCTACTTTCTTCCGCCTCCAGCCAGCACCAAGGTAGAAGATGCAATGGATCTCTCTTGCCTCAAAGATAGGGCTTGTAGGCTTTGTTCCAGAGTCTCTCTCTCCTAAGTCTCCCAAGAATTAAGCCCATGCTTCAAAAGCTCCCAAATATGTGATCTCCCAAAGGTTAACTCCGCCTTCTGGAGGGAGAGAGATTCTGGGTTATCTCCCAGAGTGCTCTCTGGCCATAAGGGAGGTGTGAATTCGGACTAAGCCCTACATGTGTGAACTCCATTGAGTACTTAGATACTTATGAGCTCTCTAAAGGTGTGAACACAAGCATTGTTCAATCAGTTCCACTTAGTATCTTGTTTCAAGTTCTGGCCCAAAATAACTCTTTCTAAGATTAAATTAACTCCAGTGGCTTACCAGTTTGTAAAAGATTCCAACAGCATCGATATTCATTAGGGAGATTGGCCTATAATTTTCTTTCTCTGTTTTCAACCTACCTGGTTTACCTATCAGTACTATGTCTGTGTCATAAAAACAACTTGGTAGAACTTCATTCCCTATTTTTTCTAATACTTTATATAGCATTGGAGTTAATTGTTCTTTAAATGTTTGGTAGAATTCACATGTAAATCCATCTGGTCCTGGGGATTTTTTCTTAGGGAGTTGGTTAATAGCTTGTTCTATTTCTTTTTCTAAAATGGGATTATTTGGTCTATTTACTTCTTCCTCTGTTAATCTGGGCAAGATATATTTTTGAAGGTATACTTTCATTTCATTTAAGTTATCAAATCTATTGGCATAAAGTTGGGCAAAGTAACTCCTAATTATTGCTCTGATTTCCTCTTCATTAGTGGCGAGTTCTTCCTTTTCATTTTTAAGACTAACAATTTCATTTTCCCCTTTTTGTAAATCAGATTTACTAAGGGTTTGTCTATTTTGTTGGTTTTTTCATAGAACCAAATGTGTTTTATTAATTAATTCAATATATTTTTTTTAATTTCAATTTTATTGATCTCTCTTTTTATTTTTAGAATTTCAAGTTTATTGTTTGATTGTGGGTTTTTAATTTGTTCCTTTTCTAGCATTTTTAGTTGCAAGCCCAATTCATTGACCTTCTCTTTCTCTATTTTATGCAAGTAGGCCTCTAGAGATATGGAATTTCCCCTTACTACTGCTTTGGCTGCATCCCACACATTTTGATATGACATCTCATTATTGTCATTTTCTTAGATGAAGTTATTAATTATGTCTATGATTTGCTGTTTCACCCAATCATTCTTTAGTATGAGATTATTTAATTTCCAATTATTTTTGGTCTATTTTCTCCTGGCCTTTTGTTGAATGTAATTATCATTGCATCGTGGTCTGAAAGGGCTGCATTTACTATTTCTGCTTTACTGCATTTGAGTTTGAAGTTTTTATGTCCTAATATATGGTCAATTTTTTGTATAGGTTCCATGAACTGCTGAAAAGAAAGTGTACTCCTTTCTGTCTCCCTTTCATTTTCTCCAAAGATCTATCATATCTAACTTTTCTAGTATTCTATTTATCTCTTTGACTTCTTTCTTATTTATTTTGTGGTTTGATTTATATAATTCTGAGAGTACAAGGTTGAGATCTCTCACTATTATAGCTTTGCTGACTATTTCTTCTTGCAGCTCTCTTCATTTCTCTTTTAAGAATTTACATGATACATCACTTGGTGCATATATGTTTAATATTGATATTATTTCATTTTCTATGCTACTGTTTAGCAAGATATAGTGCCCTTCCTTATCTCTTTTAATTAGATCACATTATGCTTTTGCTTGATCTGAGATCAGCATGACTACTCCTACTTTTTTGACTTCACTTGAAGCATAATACATTCTGCTCCAACCTTTTACTTTTACTCTGTATGTATCTCCCTGCTTCAGGTGTATTTCCTGTAAGTAACATATTGTAGGATTCTGCCTTTTAATCCATTCTGCTAACCGCTTCCTCTTTATGGGGGAGTTTACCCCATTCACATTTATGGTTAAAAGGGCCAATTCTGTATTACTTGCCATCTTGTTAACCCTTGCTTATGCTTTTCTACTTTCCTTCCCTCTTATCCCCCTCCCCAGTATTAAACTTGTGAGCACTACTTGCTTCTCACAGCCCTCCTTTTTAGCATCCCTCCCCCCACCTTAGGATTCCTCCCCTTATCTTACTCCTTTCTCTCACAATTTATGTATTCACTTCTGCTTAATGTACTTCTTCCCTTTTCACTTTTCCTCTCCCAATTTTCAGTGAGATAGGAGAAGTTTCACCTTAAATCGAATATGTCTAATATTTTTCTCTTTAAGCCAATTCTGATGACAGTGAAGCTACACACTATATCCATCCCCCTCCATTCTTTCTCTCATATATAATAGGTTTCCTTTGCCTCTTCATGAGTTGTATTACCCCTATTTTACCCTTTTCCTGGTACAATTTTCTTTCCATCTCTAGTTTCTAGAACATTGTATACAAATGTTCTTTATACATCTTTATAGCAGAAATATAGTTCTCAAGATTTCTTTTTACTTTTTTAGATTTCTCTTGAGTTTTATATTTGTAGATCAAACTTTTTGTTTAGTTCCAATTTTTTCATCAAAAATAGATGAAATTCACTTATTTCATTGAATGTCCATCTTCTTCCCTGAAAAAAAATGCTCATTTTGGCTGGGTAAGTTATTTTTGACTCTATACCATGTTCCTTAGCTTTTCAGAATATCATATTCCAGGCTCTTCGATCCTTCAATGTGGACACTGCTAGATTTTTAGTAATTTTTATTATCACTCTTCTATATTTGAATTGATTTTTTCTAGCAACTTGCAGTAGTTTTTCCTTCAGCTGATAGTTGTGGAATTTGGCCATCATATTTCTTGGAGTTTTGATTTTAGGGTCCCTTTCAGTAGGTAATCGATGCATTCTTTCAATGTCTATTTTACATTCTGTTTCTATGATTTCTGAGCAGTTCTCTTTGATAATTTCCTGGAAAACAGTGTCCAGGCTCCTTTTTTCATCATATTTTTCAGGAAGTTCAATAATTTTCAGATTGTCTGTCTTAGATCTATTTTTCAGGTCTGTTGTTTTCCCAAAAAGGTATTTCACATTTTTTTCCATTGTTTCATTTTTTTTTTTTTTTTTGGTTTTGCTTGACTGATTCTTGTTGTCTCCTTGAGTCATTCATTTCCATTTGTTCGATTCTGATTTTTAATGAGTTATTTTCATCACTCACTTTTTTATATCTTTTTTAATTGTCCAATTGAATTTTAAGTGAGTTGTTTTGTTCTATGGAACTTTTTTTCCATTTTGAATTTTATTTTTTAAAGAGATATTTTCTTTTCCCAACCCACTAATTCTGTTTTTCAAGGATTTTATTTCTTTATCCACTCTATCTTTAAATAAGTGGCATGATTTATCCAGACTTTCTTGCCAAGCTTCCTCTCTCTTTTCCTATATTTCTTCTAGCTCTCTTGTGAGAGCCTATTTAATTTCTTCTATGAGAGTCTTGTGTGTTGAGGACCAGATTATATCCTTCTTTAGGGATTCATCTGGAGACAGTCTGTTTTTAGTCTCCTCAGGGCTTAAAGTCTGCTCTCTATCCATATAGAAGCTATCAATAGAGTCTGTTTAAAATTTTTGCTCATTTTTTTCAAAGAAGAATCAAAGAAAACAAACTAACAAGAAAAACAAATGCAGTCTGCTTTTTCTTTTTTTTGGGGGGGTGGGTGCTGGATGGTATTACCAAACTCCCTCTACAGACTTCAGGGGGCAGCAGTGAGGCACTAGCAGGACAGCAATGGCTGTGCTGCATCTTCACTCTACAAGAGCATTCTGAGACACTCTGGAGGGTGTGGCCAGGTCCCAAGGGATGCTAGTTTTGGAGGCTTATAGTCTTTACCCCTTATGTTTTGAGCTTCTCTGCTTCTCTACTGGCTTGCTTGCCAGAGCAAAGTAGCCAATACTGTAGTAAAGCTCCCTGTGCAGAAGCGGCTGAGATCACACCCCACCCCACTTCAGTCTGCTCTGCTGGGAGCTACCTATCTACTCTGTCTGCTGTGCTGCCACTACCTGCCTTCAATTTGTGCTCGATGTAGCAATCCTCACCCAGGAACAAACATGGACCTTTTCTAGTGACTTTTGAGAATATCATCTCTTGGTAATTATTTGAGGTTTTTTTGTTTGTTTGTTTATTTTTTTCAGTCAAGCACCAATTCTGAGGCTTATCATGAAATAAATTATTCTGAGAAAACAGACAGAGCTTAAGTAGATGTGTATGTCCTCTCTGCCATCTTGGCTGGAAGATTTCTTTCATGTGGTGAGTGATGGATGTTTTTTTTTTCCTATTTCAATTATCCTTTCTTCACTTCAGGACAGTTTATATTAATTATTTCTTGGGTTATTTTAGTTTTTTTTTTAAATCATAGCTTTCAGGTATTCTTTTCTTTTCTTGATCACTTTCCCAGATATATAATTTTTTTTCTTATAAGATGCCTGACATTTTCATATCTATTTTCACTCTTTATATTTGGTTTTATTATTTCTTCATCTCATAACTTCATTGACTTCCTTTTGTCTGATTCTATTTTTTATTAAAACTTTAGTTTTTTATTTTCAAAATATGTGCATGGATAATTTTTCAACATTGACCCTTAAAAATCTTGTGTTTCACTTTCCACACAAATTAAGTCTGATCTAACCAACTGGAAAAATATTAAATGCTCTTAAATTAAATTAAATATTAAATGCTCTTGGATTGGGTGAGCAAATATAATAAAGATGACAATACTACCTAAACTAATCTATTTATTTAGTGCTATACCAATCAGACTCCCAAAAAACTATTTTAATGACCTAGAAAAAATAATAACAAAGTTCATATGGAAAAACAAAAGGTCAAGAATTTCAAGGGAATTAATGAAAAAAATCAAATGAAGGTGGCCTAGCTGTACCAAATCTAAAATTATATTATAAAGCAGCAGTTATCAAAACCATTTGGTATTGGCTAAGAAATAGACTAGTTGATCAGTGGAATAGGTTAGGTTCAAAGGATGAAACAGTCAATAACTTTAATATTCTAGTGTTTGAAAAACCCAAAGACCCTAGCTTTTGGGATAAGAACTCACTTTTTGACAAAAATTGCTTGGAAAATTGGAAATTAGTATGGCGGAAACAAGACATTGACCTACACTTAACACCATACACCAAAATAAGGTCAAAATGGGTTCATGACATAGGCATAAAGAATGCAATTATAAACAAATTAGAGGAACATAGGATAGTTTACTTTTCTGACCTGTGGAAGAGGAAGGAATTTATGACCAAAGAAGAACTAGAGATCATTATTAATCACAATATAGAAAATTTTGATTATATCAAATTAAAAAAAAAATTTGTACAAACAAAACTAATGGAGACAAGAATAGAAGGGAAACAATAAAGTGGGAAAACTTTTTTACAGTCAAAGATTCTGATAAAGGCCTCATTTCCAAAATATATACAGAATTGACTTTAATTTATAAGAAAGCAAGCCATTCTCCAATTGATAAATGGTCAAAGGATATGAACATACAATTCTCAGACAAAGAAATTGAAACTATTTCTAGCCATATGAAAAGATGCTCCAAGTCATTATTAATCAGAGAAATGCAAATTAAGACAGCTCTGAGATACCACTACACACCTGTCGGATTGGCTAAAAGGACAGGGAAAGAAAATGAGCAATGTTGAAGGGGATGTGGGAAAACAGGGACACTGATATATTGCTGGTGGAATTGTGAATACATCCAGCCATTCTGGAGAGCAATGTGGAACTATGATCAAAAAGTTGTCAAACTACATACCCTTTGATCCAGCAATGTTACTACTAAGTTATATCCCAAAGAGATTTTAAAGAAGGGAAAGAGACCTGTATGTGCAAGAATGTTTGTTGCAGGCCTCTTTGTAGTGGCTGGAAAGTGGAAACTGAATGGATGCCCATCAACTGGAGAATGGCTGAATAAATTGTGGTATATGAATATCATGGAATATTATTGTTCTCCAAGAAGTGACCAACATGATGATTTCAGAAAAACCTGGAGAGACTTACATGAACTGATGCTGAGTGAAATGGGCAGGACCAGAAGATCATTATATATGTCAACAAAAATATGTCAATTCTGATGGATGTGGACATTTTCAACAATGAAATGAAGCAAATCAGTTCCAATGGAGCATTACTAAATTGAACCCGCTACATCCAGTGAAAGAACTCTGGTAGATGACTATGAACCACTACATAGAATTCCCAATCCCTCTATTTTTGTTTTCCTGCATTTTTGATTTCTTTCACAGGCTAATTGTACACTATTTCAAAGTCCAATTCTTTTTGTACAGCAAAATAACTGTTTGGACATGTATACTTATAATATATTTAATTTATACTATAACATATTTAACATGTATTGATCAACCTGCCATTTGGGGTAGGGGGTGGGTGGTAGGAAGTGAAAAATTGTAACAAAAGGTTTGGCAATTGCCAATACTGTAAAATTATCCAGGCATATAACTTCTAAATAAAAAGATATAATAAATAAAAAATAATAAAATAGTTTTAAGCTGACATGCAAAGAGAAAAAAAATCTTGCATTTCAAATTTCACTCCCTTTCCCCAAAATTGATTACAAATAATCCAATATATGTAAAATGTATTTCTTTAATAATTGTGCTGCACAAGAAAAATTACATCAAAAAGGGAAAAAAAATGAGAAAGAAAACAAAATACAAGCACAAAAAATAATAGCAAAAATGCTATGTTGTGATCCACATTCAGTCCTCACAGTCCTTTCTTTGGGTATAAATAGCTCTCTTCATTACAAGACCATTGGAACTGGTCTGAATCATCTCATTGTTCTAAAGGACCATGTCCATCAGAATTGATCATTATATAATTTTGTTGTAGCAGTGTACAATGATCTATGTTTTGATCACTTCACTTAACATTGGTTCATGTAAGTCTCTCCAGACCTCTCTGAAATCATCCTGCTGCTTGTTTCTTATAAAACAATAATATTCCATAACATTTATAAACTATAACTTATTTAGCCATTCTCCAGCTGATGGGCATTGACTAAGTTTCCAGTTTCTTGCCACAACAAAAATAGCTGCCACAGCTTTGCACACATGGGTCCCTTTTCTTATCTTTATTATTTCTTTGGTATACAAACTCAGTAGAAATACTACTTGATCAGAAAGTATGCATAGTTTGATAGCCCTTGGGGCATAGTTTCAAATTGCTCTCCAGAATGGTTGAATCAGCTCACAACTCTACCAGCAATGTATTAGTATACCAATTTTCTCACATCCCCTCCAACATTCTATATAAACTTTTCTAGTCATCTTAGTCAATCTGAGAGGTATGAAGTGTTATCTCAGGATTATCTTAACTTGCATTTCTCTAATCAATAGTGATTTAGAGCACCTTTTCATATGACTAGAAATGGTTTTGATTTCTCCATCTGAAAATTGTTAGTTCATAATATTTGAACATTTATCAATTAGAGAATGGCTTGAATACTTAGAAATTTGAGTCAATTCTCTATATATTTTAGAAATGAGGCCTTTATCAGAAACCTTGAATATAATTTTTTTTCCTCAAGGTTATTGCTTTCCTTCTAATCTTTTCTGCATTGGTTTTGTTTTACAAAAATTTTTTAACTTAATGTAATCAAAATTATCTACTTTGTATTCAATAATGTATTTCAGTTGTTCTTTGCCCACAGATTCCTTTATTGTCCATAGATCTGAAAGGTAAACTATCGTTTCTTTTTCTAATTTGCTTATTATATCACTTTATGTCTAAGCCATAAATGATTTAATCAAATATGATTATGAGATCATAAATGAACTCATTTTGACCTTATCTCGGTGTAATGTTAATTGTGAGTCAATGCCTAGTTTCTGTCATCGTAATTTCCAATTTTCCTAGCAGTTTTTGTCAAATAATGACTTTTTGCCAGAAAACCTGGGGTCTTTGGTTTTGTCAAACACTAGATTGCTACAGGCATTGACTATTTTGTGCTGTGAATCTAACCTATTCCACCAATAAACTACTTATTTCTTAGCCAGTTAAAAATTGTTTTGATGACCATTGCTTTATAACATAGTTTTAGGTCTGGTAGAGCTAGACCACATTCATTTGCATTATTTTTGTTAATTGCCTTGGAATTCTTGATCTTTTGTTCTTCCAAATGAACTTTATTATTATTTTTCTAGATGTGTAAAATAAATTCTTGGGATGCTAATTGAGATGACATTGAATAATTACAATAATTTAAGTAATATTTTTATTTTTATTACATTTGCTCACCTACCCATGAGCACTTGATTTTTAAAAATTGATTAGATATGACTTTATTTGTGTGGAAAGTGTTTTGTAATTGTGTTCATATAATCTTGATTTTGCCTTGGTGCAAGACTCTCAAATATTTTATTTTAAATGGAATTTCTCTTTGTATTCCTGGCTGCTGGACTTTATTGGTACTATACAAAAATGCTGATGATTTATGTGAAGTTATTTTGTATCCTGCAACGTTGCTAAAGTTGTAAATTGTTTCTAGTAGTTTTTTAGTTAATTTTCTAGTATTCTCTAATTCTCTAAGTATACCATCTTATCATCTGCAAAGAGTGATCATTTCATTTCCTTATTGCCTCCTCAAATTCCTTTAATCTCTTTTTCTTCTCTTATTGCCAAAGCTAGCATTTCTAATACAATATTGTATAGTAATGGTGATAGTGAGAAACCTTGTTTCCTTCCAGATCTTATTGGGAATGGTTCTATTCCCCCCCCCCCCCATTACATATGATAATTGCTGATGGTTTTAAATAAATGCTCCTGATCATTTTGAAGAAAATTTCACTTATTCCTATACTCTCTAGTGTTTTTAATAGGAATGTCTGTTGAATTTTGTCAAATGCTTTTTCTGCATCTATTGATAATCTATATCAATAACAAGACTAACAAAAAGCATATGATTCTCTATTAAGAGAATAATATAAATCTCTTAATAGAGAATCATATGCTTTTTGTTAGTTTAACAAAACTATTGATATAGTTAATAATACTAATAGTTTTCCTAATATTGAACCAGCCCTACATTTCTGGTATGAA
The DNA here is from genome assembly GCF_902635505.1 of Sarcophilus harrisii. NCBI lineage: Eukaryota > Metazoa > Chordata > Mammalia > Dasyuromorphia > Dasyuridae > Sarcophilus > Sarcophilus harrisii. Next base: position 370,603,144 of record NC_045426.1, on the reverse strand, counting down.
TCCTATTTGGTTATGGGGTATCCTTTGAGTGACTTACTGTAATCTCTTTGCTAATACTTTATTTAAGATTTTTGTATCAATATTCATTAAGGAAATTGGTCTATAACTTCCTTTCTTTGTTTTGACTATACCTGTTTTCCATATCAGCACCGTATCTGTGTCACAAAAGAAATTTAGTAGAATTCTTTCTTCCTCTATTTTTTTTCAAATAGCTTGCATAATGTTGTACTCAATCTTTCTTTTAATGTTTAGTAGAATTCACATGTAAATTCATCTGGCCTTGGAGATGTTTTTCTTGGGGAGTTGATCAATAGCTTGTTCTATTTCATTTTGTAAAATGGGACAATTTAAGCAATTTATTTCCTCTTCTGTTAATGTGGGCAATCTACATTTTTGTACGTATTCCTCCATTTCACTTGGATGATCAGATTTATTGACATATAGTTGGGCAAAATGACTTCTAATTATTGCTCTAACTTCTTCATTGCTGGAAAGTTCTTTCTTTTTATTTATTTTTATTTTTATTTTATTTTTATTTTATCAATTTGATTTTCTTCTTTCCGTTTTCTAATCAAATTAACTAAAGGTTTATCTATTTTGTTGTTTTTTTTAAAACTCAGTTTTGTTTATTAATTCAATCTTATCAATCTCTTTTAATTTTAGAATTTCTAATTTTATTTTTTTCTTTTTCTAGCTTTTTTAGTTGCAAGTCCAATTCATTGAGCTTCTCTTTTTCTATTATATGTAAGTAAACTTCTAGAGATATATTTTTTCTCTAACAACTGCTTTGGCTGTGTCTTATGAATTTTGATATGTTGTCTCATTATTATGATTTTATTGGATGAAATTATTGATTGTATCTGTGAGTTCTTGTTTCAGCCACTCATTCTTTAGGATTAAATTATTTATTTTCAATTAATTTCTGGTTTATTTCCTCTGACCTTTTATTACACATAATTTTTGTTTCATCATGATCTGAAAAAATGCATTTATGATATTTGCCTTTCTACATTTGATTCTAAAATTTCTTTGACCTAATACATAGTCAATTTTTGTCTAGGTTCCATGTACTGCCAAGGAAAGTATGATTTTTTTCTCTTTCCATCCAATTTTCTCAAAAGGTCTATCATAGCTAACTTTTCTAGAATTCTCTTTACCACCATATTTTTTTTTTTTTTTTGGTTCGATTTATCAAATTCTAAGAAAGCAAAGTTGAGATCCTCCACTAATTTAGTTTTGTTGTCTATTTCTTCCTAGAGCTCCTTAATTTCTCTAGGAATTTGGATGCTATACCACTTGTGCATATATGTTTAGTGTTTTTATTAGTTCATTAACTATGGTTTCTTTTAGTAGGATGTAGTTTCTTTTACCTGTTAATTAAATCTATTTTTGGTTTTGCTTGATCTGATCTCAGGATTGCTTCCCTGCTTTTTTTCACTTCTGCTGAATTTTATTATTTGGGGGACCTTCATATGGGCTTTGTTCTCAGTGGAGTCCTTCAGGAGGACAGGCCAGCCACCACAAGAGTCTCTGTCTTCAAGTCTCTCCAAGACCTCCTCTAGGTCTGACTCAGACCTCATAAATACTCTATTACAATTAAATCCATTCATCATACTGAACATAAGCCAATCATTATATCATTAGGGAACCATTATTTGTTATAAGATTAAATCAATCATACTGAACTCGAGAACTATTAATCACTATGCTAAACTAGATAACCATTGTATTATCAATTTTACTGAGTTAACATCTTGTTGAAGAATCCTTGCCTGAAGTACATTTCTGCAGAGGTCTGGCCCATTACATTTTATATATATATATATATATATATATATGCATGTATGTATGTATGTATGTATGTATACCTGTATCTTCTAAGTACAGCCATAAGAGAGATATAGATCGCAAGAGTTAAACATATCATCTTCCCATATAGGGATATAAACTTTTAAAAGAAAGTTAATTTTTCTTTCCATTTAACCTTGTTATACTTCTCTTGAGTTCTGTATTTGAGGATTAAAATTACAATTCAGCTCCTGTATCTTCTTCAGAAATAAATAAAATTCACATGTTTCATTTAATGTCCATCTTTTCCCCTAAAAGGTAATGTTTATTTTATTTTTCTTTTGAATAGTTGATTGCTGGTTGCCATCCGAGTTCCTTTGCCTTTAAGAACATCAGATTCCTTGCTCTTCAGTCCTTTAAAGTGGAAACTACTAGGTCCTGTGTAATCATGATTTTGACTCCTAGATTTTTGAATTGTTTCCTTCTAGGGGTTTGCAACATATTCTTCTTGATTTGGTAATTCTGAAATGTAGCTACAATGTCTCTTGGAGCTTCCATTTTGGGACCTCTTTCAGGATGTGAATTCTTCCAATGGCTAGTTTACCCGTTAGTTATAGGACATCAGGGCAGTTTTCCTTACTTATTTCCTGAAAGATGGTCTATTCTCTTTTTCTTACCATGTTTTTCAAGAAGTCCAATAATTCTTAGAATGTCTCTCTCAGATCATTTTTCCAGATCAGTTGTTTTTGTAATGAGATATTTTGCAATTTCTTCTTTTTTTTTTTCATTTTGGGGGTTTTAAGTCCTGAAGTCTCACTAAGTCATTCTCTACCATTTATTCATTCTAATTTTTAGTGAATTATTTTCTTCAGTTAGATTTTTAAAATCTCCTTTTGCATTTAGTCAATTGAACTTTTAATTCTGATGTTTTGTTAGTTGGATTGTTTTCCATTTCACAAATTCTGTTTTTCAATGAATTGGCTTCTTTTTCATATGTATTTTATAAGGATTTATATGCTTTTCCCACTTCATCAAATCTATTATGTAGAGAGTTTTATGATTTTCCCTTTTAACTAAATCTACTTTTTAAGGAATTTTCTTCAAATAATTTCTTTGTTTCCTTTTCTAAACTCTCTTGCCAAGTTTTCATTTCCTTTCCTCCTTTTTCTTCTAACTCTGTTTTAAGAATTTTTTTGAATTTATCCAAGAGAAGCTTATGAGATGCGGCCCAACTCATCATCCATTGGGGTTTCATCAGGATATGATTTACCTTTAGGATCTTGAGGGTTTGAGATATATCCTTCTCTTCTCTATAAAAGCTGTCTATGGTCATAGTTGTTTTTGCTTTTTTCCTCATTTTTTTAAAAGGTTGATGTCTATCTTTTAAGGCAAAAGGGTGACAAGCACTTTAATTTGCCCTGAGACCAGTGTTGCTCACTGATTTCCAGTGCTAGATAGGCATCCTGCCTCATTCCATGGCTTAGAGGCTCAGTATATGCCTTTTGTATTTGCATTATATGTCTCACAGCTAATGTGATGATCCACTTGTCTGTAACCAGGACAGAGTAGCCAAAGTAGCTGTTTTTATTAAGAGCTTCCCAGTAGATACCCTAGTGCATATGTTGTGCTACACTGGTTCTCTGTGCTGTGCCTGCACTTGGCCACCTCCCCTGCTACCCAATTGCAACAGATCTTTTCTGAAATATCTTCTTCTGGAAATTTGTTACATTCCAAACATTTGTAGATTCTGTCATTCCAAAAGTGATTCAGAAGCTTGATTCAGTGTCGATATGAGGGACACCAGGAGAAGCTCAGATAAAGATATGTCTGCTCTCCACCATCTTTGCTCCACTCCACCTCCCACCATTCTCATTTTTAAGGAGCTATTTTCTTTCTTTCTTTCTTTCTTTTTTTTTTAAGATTCTGGATCTCCTTTTCTATTTGGTTGACATCCTTTTCATAATCTTCTTGCTTTTCTTGAATTATTGTTCTTTTTAAATTTTTCTTTCAATCCAACTCATTTTCTTTCAAAGTTCTCTGAATTTTATGAATTATCTTAGGGTAAGAAAGTAAAAGGGTCCTTTTTACTTCAATATCCTTCTCTGAAGATGAATCCAAGTTCTTTATTACCACAGGAACTTTCTGTGATTGGCTTCTTTCTCATTTCTCTGGTTACTTTCATTTTAAATTTATTTACAGGAAATTTTTAGTGTAATTACCTATATTCCTAATGTGTGTGGGATGACCTTTGCCCTCAGATACTTCCTCAGTTCTCTCTTTCAGCCTGAAACTGAAACTAAAATCATTATACTCCTGTAAAAGCCCATATCCAATAGATTCTTTGTTCCAGTATTTCTGCATTCTTTCTTGCCCAGCTTCATGTCTTTGCAGCACAGCTGGGTCTGGTGTCCCTTATCAGTAGTAGTTCCCAACCTTCCCCAAAGCAGACACTAGACCATACTGTCCAGGAGGTCAAAATTCCTGTGGATGGGGTCAGGGCTACCTCCCAACCAAACTAGCCCCAGGTTTTACTGCTGGTTATCTCAGTGGAACTAGCCTGGAGGTATTTATACTTCTCCAGGGACAAACCTCCTTCCAGTTACATTTCCTTGGATCTTCTCTAATTGTCCTATGAGAGCCTCTGTTCTGCTCCAACTTTTGTTTATTTGTGCTTCTTTACATTTGTGCTAAGGCATTGTTTTGTCTTTCTTATAGGAGAGGGGATGGGATCTGGAGAACTTGGGGTTTATTTTTGTCTACTCTGCCATTTTCACAGAAACCTTTCCCTAATTCAGGATATTTGATGAAAATAGCTATCTGCTTTCAAAGAAAGAACTGGTGAATTCTGAGTGAAAATTGGAATATAATTTTATCATTTTTTTCTTATACTTTTTTTTGGATGGGGGAACCATGACTAGTATGGAAATATGTTTTAAACTACATAATGTGTATCATATTGTTTACTTTCTCATTGAGTGTGGTAGGGATAGGATGGACAAAGAATTATAGGAGCACAATATTTAAAGTAAATATTTAAGATAAAGATACTTTAAAATTAACACACATACATACACACACACACACACACACATATATATATATATATATATATATATATATATATAGGCATACATGCCTGAATATATTAAAAGAAAATGATGGATATGATTTTTCTCAGGATCAGAAAGGGATTTTCCTAGTTACCCTGCAGGAAAAGTAGATTTTTCCTTACTTTTCACCTATTGTCTTGGACTTTTTGTATCAAAATTTGATTTAATAAAACGATGTAATAAATAAAAATAGCAAAAGATGTTAAAAAACAAAATAGGTCAGCAAGCAATAGAGATCTTCAGATGTGATTACAATGGAGATCTCAACTCATATGAAGGAATAGAACCTGATCTCAGATAAGGAGAAACTCTTTCACATCCTTACAAAGGAAAACTTGAAATCAAGGATACATGCAATATCTATATTTATAAATCCATGTCTCTCTTTATTTGAATGATATAAGAACCAGCTTTCTCTCTATATTTTCAAGTTCTAAAGTTTTATTATTTTCCTGAGAATGTCCAAAATCACATATGTATCTCTTCAAAGAATACCTCATGGCAACTCAAAACCTTACACATGTATTTAGTGTCATGCATACTCAATTTGATCTCTATTTCTTTGGAGTCAGCTCAGTTTTCATATATTCATCAACAGGAAAAACATCAAGACATTGGGCAAAAGCTTGATTATGCATAAATGATAAAACCAAGGCTTTCAAAAATAAACTATGGTGCCAAGTTAAAAAGAGTTGGCATCACTAAGGACCAAATTATAGATGGAATTTCTATAAGATATAATTATTTCATACTTTTGAGAATATCATGAAGGAGAAGAAATGGATTAGAATATGAACGGCTATTTTGTCCTCTGTTTTTTCCTATATATTCAAATGGACATGATTTTTATACAGTTAAGTTTGATATTAATTATTGGGATGAGGGATATAGAATGAAAGGAGTATAGGGTTGAGAAATTTAGAAAATGCCATGTCTATTGCTACAATTCAGCATTGAGCTCTATTTGAATTCTTCCTTTCTGTTTAAAATTCTATTTTAAAATTATTTCTGACTGAAATATTTTTCTGGAGCTCTGCAATTAGACCATAATAATTCTAGGAATTCTCAGAAGGTGGTGGGTATGGTCTTTTAATTTTGAAGTTAACTTCTAGTTCTAGAATATAAGAGCATATTTCCCATTAATTTTTTGAAACGAAATGTGTATGTTTTTTTGTGTGAGGGTTGAAAAGGCTCATTGCTTTCAGGTAACTTAATAATTATTGAGTTAATTCTCCTCAATTTATTTTCCATGTCACTTATTTTTCTATTGAAATATTTCATATGTGCTTGTATTTTTCAATCTTTTTATTGTTTTTTATTGTTTCTTCATGTCGCATGGAGTCATTAGCTTCCACTTGCCCAATTATAATCTTTAAGTAATTATGATAGTCAATAAGCTGTTCTACTTCATTTTCTATTTGGCAAAATCTACTTTTGTGAGTTCAAGACATTCTCTAATTGATAAGTGGTCAAAGGATATGAATAATTTTCAGATGAAGAAATTGAAACTATGTGTACTCATATGAAAAGGTGCTCCAAATCACTATTGATCAGAAAAATGCAAATGAAGACAACTCTGAGATACCACTACACACATCTCAGATTGTCTAAAATGCCAGGAAAAGATAATGATGAATGTTGAAGGGGATGTGGAAAAACTGGGACACTGATACATTGATGGTGGACCTGTAAATAAATCCCAACCATTCTAGAGAGCAATTTGGAACTATGCTCAAAAAGTTATCAAATTGTGCATATCCTTTGTCCCAGCAGGCTTTCTACTAGGGATTATATCCCAAAGAGATCTTAAAGGGGGGAAAGGGACCCACATATGAAAAAATGTGTGTTGCAGTCCTTTCTGTAGTGGCAAGAAACTAGAAACTGAATGGATGTCCATTAATTGGAGAATGTCTGTATAAGTTATATGCATGTGATATAATATTATTGTTCTGTACGAAATGACCCCAGGATGATTTCAGAGAGGTCTGGAGAGATTTACATAAATTGATGCTTAGTGAAATGAGCAGAACCAAGAAATTATTATACACTGCAACAAGACTATATGGTGATCAATTCTGATATACTTGGCTCTCTTCAGCAGTAAGATGATTCAAATCAGTTCCAATTGTCCAGTAATGAAGAGAGCCATCTACACCCAGAGAGAGAGAGGACTGTGGGAACTGAGTGTGTACAACAACACAGCATTCTTGCTCTTTCTATTGTTGTATGCTTGTATTTTGTTTTCTTTCTCAGTTTTTTATTTCTTCTTGATCCGATTTTTCTTATGCAGCAAGATAACTGTACAAATATGTATACATATATTGGATTTAACATATATATTTAACCTATTTAACATACATTGGACTACCTGCTATCTAGGGGAGTGAAGGAAGGGATAATTTGGAACAGAAGGCTTTGCAAAGGTCAATGTTGAAAAATTGCCCATACATATGTTTTGTAAATAAAAAGCTTTAATAAAAAATAAAAATAAATAAATAAATCTACTTTTTAAGGATTCTTTAGTGAATTTTTATAAACCCTCCTCCCACTTTGGCCAATTTATGCCTTTTTAAAGAATTCACTTCACTGTATTTTTGTACTACTTTTTGACTAATATTTATTAAATATTATTATTTAAAAATATATTCATGGATAATTTCAACACTCGTCCTTTAAAAACCTCTATGTTTCATTTTTTCCCTATACACTCAATTCCCACTGTCCTCTCTCTGGATGCAGATGGCTTTCTTTATCAACATTTCAAATGCTCTCCATCACCTCATTTTTGGCTTTCCTCATCCTAATATCATTGCAATTGGCATGAATCATCTCATTGTTGAGAACAGCCAGGGCTATGGATGGTGGAAAGGACACACATTCCTTTCTGAGCTCTCCTACTACCCTCACACTAATTATGAAATTAAGCCTCTGAAATAGTTCGAGACTGGCAGAATCCACAAATATTTGGAGTGCAGAAAATTTCCAGCAGAAGATCATTTCAAAGATCACCAAAACCATCTGTTTTGGTCGGGTGTGGAGGGAAGTGGCCAGACATAGGCAGGGAGAGAACACAGAGGCCAGGACAAGCTGAGTATACCCGGGGCAGGGTACAATACCCCACCCCACCCTCAGGCAGAGAATCTGCAGGGAGGACTCTATCACAGTGTTGGCTACTCTGCTCTGGGTGCAAGCCAGTATATCAAGAGATAAGTTATAAAACAGTGTACCCCAAAACCCTGGAGTCTCACAGAACCTGGCCACATGCACCCAGCACCAGGAATGACTCAGCAAGATCCCAGCACATTCGGTGTCACTTTCTGGCTTCTCTAGAGGAAGTTTGAAAGCCTTCCTTGCCCTAAAAGTAGATCTCAACTTTTAAAAAATGAGTAAAAAATCAAAGTTTACTCTAACTATAGATAGCATCTATGATGAAAGAGAACTGATTTCAAATCCTGAGGAGACTAAAAGCAGACTGTCTCCAGATAAAGCTCCAAGGGTAATATAATCTGGTCCCTACCACACAAAGCTCTCCTAGAAGAAATAAAAAAAAAGGATCTTAATAGAGAACCAGAAGAAAATGGGGAAATGAAAGGAAAACTCTTCAAGAGGCTTTGGAAAAGGCATATAACTCATTAAAGTAGGTTTTATAAAGTGGTAAAAAAAAACTCATTGAAAAACAGAATATGTGAAATGGAAAAGGTAAACAATTCTTAGGAAAACAGAATTTGTAAATTGGAAAAGGTAAACAATTCTTAGGAAAACAGAATTTGTGAATTGGAAAAGATAAATAATTACAAGAAAACAGAATTTGTGAAATGGAAAAACAAAATGACTAGGAAAAAAATCCATAGAACAAAACAAGTCATTTAAAATCTCAATTGGACAAATACAAAAAAAAAAAATTTAAAAAAATTAAATGAAGAAAATTCATTAAAAATTAGAACTGAAGAAATGGAAATGAACCGACTAGATGAGACATCAAGAATCAGTCCAGCAAAATTAAAAAAAAAATAGAAAAAATGTTAAATCCCTACTTGGGAAAACAACAGAGCTGAAAAATACATCTAGGAGAGATAATCTTAGGATTATTGGATTCCCTGAAAACCATGATGAAAAAAGGAGCCTAGACACTATTTTTCAGAAAATTATCAAAGAGAACTGCCCAGATGTCATAGAATCAGAAAGTAGTCATTGAAAGAATTCACCAAATACTTCCTGAAAGACTCCCCAAAATTAAAACTCCAAGGAATATTGTGGCTAAATTTCAGAACTATTGGACCAAGGAAAACATATTACAAGCAAACAGAAAAAAAACAATTCAAATATTGAGGAGTCACAATAAGGATTGCTCAGAACCTAGAGGCTTCCACATTAAAGAATCAAAGAGCCTGGAACCTGATATTCTGAAAGGCAAAGGAACTTTTGAAATCCAACCAAGAATAAACTGCCTCACTAAACTGAGCATTTTCTTCCAGGAAAGAAGATGGGCATTCAATGAAACAGTTGGATTCCATTTATTTCTGATAAAAAGACCAAAGCTAAAAAAAATTTTGACCCCCAAATTGACCTCCAAAAAATTCTCCTCCAAAAAAGCAGGAGTAATCCTGTTCTCAAATCAAGCAAAAGCAAAAATTGATCTAATTAAAAGAAATAAGAAGGAAACTACATCTCACTAAAGGGTACTATAGATAATTAAGCAGTATCAGTGCTAAATATATTTGCAACAAGTGATATAGCATGGAAATTCTGAAATGATAAGTTAAGAAAGCTGCAAGAAGGAATAGATGGCAAAATTATCATAGTGGGAGATCTCAACCTTGCACTCTCAGAACTAGATAAATTAAACGACAAAATAAATAAAAAATAAGTTTAAAAGGTAAATAAAATACTAGAAAAGTTAGGTATGCCAAATTTTTGGAGAAAATTGAGTGGAGACAGAAAAGAATACACATTGTTCTCAGCTGTTCATGGAACCTATTCAAAAATTGACCATATATTAGGACATAAAGATTTCAAAATCAAATGTAGAAAGGAAGAAATAGTAAATGCATTTTTCAGGTCACAATGCAATTAATATTACATTCAATAAAATGTGAGGGGAAAAATAGACCAAAAATATAATGGGACACTAAATAATCTCATCCTAATGAATGAATGGGTAAAACAGCAAATCAGACACAATTAATAATTTCATCCAATTGAATGACAATATTGAGACAATGTCCCAAAATTTGTGGGATGCAGCAATAGGACTAATAGGGGGAATTTTATATCTCTAGAGACTTACTTGCATAAAATAGAGAAAGAGCTCAATGAATTGGGCTTGCAACTGAAAAAGCTAGAAAAAAAGAAAATTAAACAAACCCAATCAAATACTAAATTCTAAATTCTAAACATAAAAGGAGAGATTAATAAAATTGAAAGAAAAAACTATTGAATTAATAAATAAATGTAGTGTTCTTAGTTCCTTCTGAAAGTCTTGGTAGCAGCCTTTGTTTCAGCCAAATAATCACCATGAAAACAGTCATGTTAAAAGTCTGTATCTTTTATTATCTCCTTCACAGTCTAGTTTCCTTGCCTGAGGCCTGGGGTAGCTTTCTTAAAGGCCTTACAGATCTTGGTTTTATTGGAGAAGCTGAGTAGGACAGGCCTGATACCATGGTAGTGTGAAATGACATGAATGAATATGTCTCTTAGTCCTTCAGGAGAGTCACCAAGAGCCTGATTGAAGATGGAATAAATATGTCTCTGGGTCCCTTCCGATCTGTGTCTGGCCTTTCTGAGTCTCTCTCTGAGCCCTTCTGAATCTGTCTCTGGTCCTAACACTGGCTGAGTTTGTCACAGCTTTATATGCTCTATTTTGAGTATAAACAAATCATTATATTTCTAGGAAACCATTATTTGTTGTAAGATTAAATCAATCATACTGAACTTAGAGAACTATTAATTACCATGCTAAACTAAATCACCATTTTCTCATCAATTCCACTGACTTAACACCTTATAAGATTCCTTGTTTCATATTTCTGGCCCATAACAAATAAAACTAAGAGCTGGGTTTATGGGAAAAAAAACAACAAAATAGATAAAACTTTGGTAAATTTGTTTTAGAAAAAAGAAAGGAAAATCAAATTGTTAGTTTTAAAAAATGAAAAGGGAGAACTTTCCACTAATGAAGAGTAAATTAGAGTAATAATTAGGAGTTACTTTGCCCAACTTTATGCCAATAAATTTGATAATGTGAGTGAAATTGAGAAATACCTACAAAAATATAGATTGCCCAGATTAATAGTGGGGGGGGGATTGAATAGATTAATAGTTCCATTTTAGAAAAAGAAGTAAAATAAGCTATTAACCAACTTCCTAAAAAAAATCCCCTGGACCAGATGTATTTACATGTGAACTCAACCAAACATTTAAAGAACAATTAACTCCAATAATATATAAACTATATGAAAAAAATAGGGAATGAAGAAGTCCTACCAAATTCCTTTTATGACACAGACTTGGTACTGATACCTAAAACTGATAGAATGAAAAATGAGAAAGAAAATTATAGAACAATCTCCCTAATGAATATTGATGCAAAAATCTTCAATAAAATACAAGCAAAGAGATTACAGAGTACCATTCCTAGGATAATACACCATCACCCAGTAGGATTTATACCAGGAATGCAGGGCTGGTTCAATATTAGCAAAACTATTAGTATAATTGACTATATCAATAACCAAATTACCAAAAAACATATGATTATCCCAAGAAATGCAGAAAAAGCATTTGATAAAATCTAACATCCGTTCCTACTAAAAACACCAGAAGGTATAGGGATAAATGGACTTTTCCTTAAAAGAGTCAGTAGCATCTATTTAAAACCATCAGTAAGCCACCTATGTAATGGGGATAAACTGGAATCATTCCCAATAAGATCAGGAGTGAAACAAGGTTGTACACTATCACCATTACTATTCAATATTGTACTAGAAATGCTAGCTTTGGCAATAAGAGAAGAAAAAAGAGAGTGAAGAAATTAGAATAGCTAATGAGGAAATCAAATTACCACTCTTTGCAGATGATATGATGGTACACTTAGAGAACTCCAGAGAATCAATTAAAATGCTATGAGAAATAATCTACAACTTTAGCAAAGTTGCAGGACACAAAATAAATCCACATAAAACAGCATTTTTATATATCACTAATAAAATCAAACAGCAAGAGGTATGGAATTTCTCTTTGTACCTCTTGCAAAGAGAAATTCCATTTAAATAACTGCCAAAAGCATAAAATATTTGGGAATCTATCTGCCAAGAGAAAGTCAAGAAATATATGAGCAAAACTACAATACACTTTCCACCTAAATAAAGGCAGATCTAAACAATTGAAAAAATATTGCATACTTGCATAGATCGAGTGAATATAATAAAGATGGCAATACTATTTAAACTAATATATTTATTTAGTATTATGGCAATCAAACTCCCAAGAAATTATTTTACTGAGCTAGAAAAGATAACAACAAAATTCATCTGGAAGAACAAAAGGTCAAGAATTTCAAGGGAACAAATGAAAATAAATCAAATGAAGGTGGCTTAGCTGTACCAGATCTAACACTATATTATAAAGTAGTGGTCATAAAAAATATTTGGTATTGGCTAAGAAATAGATTAGTCAATTAGTAAAACAGGTTAGGTTCATAGGACAAAATATTCAATAACTGTAGGAATCTAGTATTTGATAAACCCAAAGAGCCCAGGTTTTGGGATAAGAATTCACTATTTGACAAAAACTGCTGGGAAAATTGAAACTAATCTAGCAGAAACTAGGCATTGACACACACTTATCACTATATACCAAGATAAGTTCAAAATGGATTCATGATCTAGACAAAAAGAATTATAAATAAATTAGAAGAACATAGGATAGTTTACCTTTCAGGTCTGTGGAGGAGGAAGAGATTTGTGACCAAAGAAGAACTAGAGATCATTACTGATCACAAAATAGAAAATTTTGATTATAGTAAATTTAAAAGTTTTTGTACAAATAAAACTAATGTGAAGCAATAAAATGGGAAACCATGTTTATATTCTTCTGATAAAGACCTAATTTCCAAAAGATATAGAGAACTGACTCAAATTTAAAAGAAATCAAGCAATTCTACAACTGATTAATGGTCAAAGGATATAAACAGACAATTTTCAGATGAAGAAATTGACACTATTTGTAGTCATATGAAAAGGTGCTCCAAATAACTATTGATCAGAGAAATGAAAATTAAGACAACTCTGAGATACCATGACACACCTCTTAGATTGGCTAAGATGAAAGGAAAAGAAAATGTGCAATGTTGGAAGGGATGTGGAAAAACTGGGACACTGATACATTGTTGGTGGAATTGTGAACAGATTCAACCAATCTGGAGAAAAATTTGGAACTATGCTGAAAAAGTTATCAAACTCTGCATACCCTTTGATCCAGCAATGCTAGTACTGGGCTTATATCCTGAAGAGATCTTAAAGAAAGGGAAGGGACCCAAATGTACAAAAATGTTCGTGGCAACCCTTTTTGTGGTGGCTAGAAACTGGAAACTGAATGGATGCCCATGAATGAATGGTGAGATAATGGTTGGATAAATTGTGATGTATGAATGTTATGGAATATTGCTGTTCTGTTATAAATGGCCAAAAGGATGATTTTTAGAGACGTCTGGAGAGACTTACAAGAATTGATGCTAAGTGAAATGACCAGAACCAGGAGGTCATTATACACAGCAAGACCACCAGCAATCCATGATAAATTCTGATAAACATGCCTCTCTTCAACAATGACATGATTCAAACCAGGTCCAATTGTTCAGTAATGAAGAGAGACATCTACACCCAGAGAGAGAACTATGGGAAATGAGTGTGGACCACAACATATCATTTTCACTCTTTCCAGTATTGTTTGCTTGCATTTTTTTTCCTTCTCAGGTTTTTTTTTTCTTTTTTAGATACCATTTTTCCTGTGCAGCAAGATAACTGTATAAATAGGTATACACATATTGGATTTAATATGTAGTTTTAACATATTTAACATATATTGGACTACCTGCCATTGTGGGGGGGTTGGGGGAGGAAGAGAAAATTTTGAACAGAAGATTTTGCAAGAGTCATAGTTAAAAAATTTCCCATGCATTGTTTTTTGTAAATAAAAATCTCTAATAATAAGTGACTTTCCCAGGATCCCACAGCTAGGAAGTGTTAAGTGTCTGAGAGCTGAGAGCAAATTTGAACTCAGGTCCTCCTGACTTCAGGGTTGGTGCTCTATCTACTGTGCCACATAACTGCCCCAAATGTTGTTGATTTTTCATGATTTTTCTATTTCACTTCTCTATCTCTTTTAATTTATTTCTAATATACATTTTGATTTCTTCCAGGAATTTTTCTTTGAACCTGAGAAGTCATGACTTTTTTATGAATTAGGATTACACACAAGGCAATATTTTGGCACATGTTATATTTGTTCATAGGGTCCTACCCTTTCCTTGCTTTCCCCAACCACATACCTCTCCTTTAAATTGAAGCTCATGAGGATTATTTGATTTGCAAAAGCTTATACTCTTATTCAATATCAAAGTTTGGATTTGAACACACATATCCTGACTGTTGCCCTTTTCAATGTAATATATTCTTTTTTTCCACATATGATCATGTGAAAGTTTGGAAGTAATAATTAAATTATCATATAGTTAGGCTCTTTCATACTTGGTTAAATAAATCCAAACATTAAACTGGGAAGATGTATCTAATACTGTGACACAAATCATACTCAGTCTATGAACATACATTTCTCAAGGATTTGAATAACAATATAAATGACACACATCAAATTTTGGTACAAGAGGAGGAATAACTAAGACAATGGGCAATAAAATTTATCTGCAATAAAATTTTAGGAAGTTGGGAAGAGAGTCCAATCTAAATAAAAGAAGTTGAATAAAAATAAATAAAAATTCCAGTACTTAAGCTAACAATTAATTTCAACAATATAACATGGTGGCAATGTAGAAAAAATGCAGTACAATGAAATGAAATTGGTATGTTTTAATTGATTTAAAATGAAGATGAATTCAAAAGTGTTTTATGATGTTGGGGTAAAAAAAATTAATGCAATGTTCGGTTAAAAGAATTACTTGGCATAGATCAAATTATGTAATAGACCTATTGCATTATAACCTCATCAGACCACATCACTTGTAATATCTTCAAATATTGATGACACATTTTGGAAGGAAGTTTGAGAACATATAATTTAGCCAACAGACAATGAGAATGTAAAGAAATTTAAAATAATATTATAAGAAGTTTAAATGACTGGGGATGATTTGCCTAGAGATAAATTTCTCTGTCCTAAGCATTAGGGGTCAAAAGAGAACTAGTCTGGTTTGGGAGTTTTTCAATTTTTTTTTCATTTAATATCTTAAGAATTACCAGATAGATGTCTATTTATACTTTTTCTATTTGATCTGAGAAAACAACTTGAAAGAAATTGCATCAAAAGATATTTTCCCAATATAAACAGGGATTTCTTAAGTATTAGAATTATTCTAAAATGCAGTCAGTAATTGCAATAGATAATGAATTCTCTGCCACTTGAATATTAAATTTATCTTTGATGATACTCCTTTGTTGGAATACATGGGAGAGCTGCTGAAATACATGGAGGCCACCTGACAGTGGCTGCTGAAGATCTGTTATGAGCCAGAACTTGAAACAAGATGATAACTCAAGGGAGATGTTAGAATGCTAGTGTTAACTGAATGGAATAGATACAATGCTTATTGGTTCACACATTAGAGCAAATCTTTACAAAGTGATAAGTCAGTTGCCTAATTTAGCATAGTACTTAGCAAATTCTCTAACAAACTAATGTATTTAAGTAGTCATTGGAGTTCACAAGTATGTGAGATTCAGAAAGTTAACTTTGTAACTTTATGAATTCACACCTCCCTTAATCCCTTCCTCAGAGGAGGAGTCAACCTTTGGGAGATCATATATAAAGAGGCTCTTAGAGCTTCAGGTGAGTTACTTCAGTTGAAAAGATTCAGAGTGGAGTAGCATTAGTTCAGAAAAAGCCATGAGTGGAAGTTGAGCTAGAGCCAGAAGTCACTTCAGAAGATTGAAAGCCACGAGTTGGAGTTGAGGCAGAGGCAGAAGCAAAGGACAAGCTGCCAAGAGCTCTTGAAATCAAGGAAGGAGAAAATAAACGTTTGGATTTTATCAGCTAGCTGTATTTTGGAGGGATTATTACTCGGAACTGAAAATAAGTCTGCCTCCAGAAAACCTCCCCAAGAAACCTGCTCACAGAGAACCATTATATATATTTTAAAGAAGAACACCCCATTTTGGCATCTGAACATGGGACAAAATCCTGATTCCAGTGGAAAAGTTCTGATCCTGATTCCAGTGGAAAAGCCTCTGATCCTGATTCAGTGGAAAATTCTTCTTTGCCCAGAAATTAGGATGAGTACAAAAGAAATTTTGTTAAAAGAGTTAAAGTAGAATTTCAGCTAAAATGGGACAGATGTTTAGAAAACAGCCTTCTGTTTCTGTTCAAGGAAAATGTTTAGAGAGCATTGTCAAAGTTACAAAAAGCCAAAGTTTGATTATAATTTTGCAGCAGCTCACTGAACTTTTAGAAACTGTAAAGCACATATACCCTTGTTTCTCTATGGAAAAATAATTGGATCTAGAGGAGTGGAAATTAGTAGGAGAGGATCTTTGTCAATTCTACAATAAAAAATGGACCTCACTCAATTTCCAAAGACATACTTAATACATATAATTTAATAAAACTGGCTTTAGGAAATTTTATATGTGTTACAATAAGGAAAAAGAAGAAAGAGCAGGAGCGGGAGGTGCCAACTAAACTAGGTGAAAAGGAGGAAGAATTAGATAAGAATGGAGTTAAATACAATTCTTCACAGCAGGAGAAATTAGATCATTCCACATCTCATGACCCTTCCCCCTCAATTAACCCTTCATGGGTGGAGGAAGAAGGGGGAGTGAGAGAGGCAAAAACACAATCAGCATCTCCTGTGAAGCAGAATATGACAAGATTAGAAAAGGCATTAATTAAGGCAAAAAATGAAGGAGAAGATATATCTGATTTTATAAATGCATATCCTGTGATTGAAAAGCTTGACTCTTCATGTCAAAAAGAGAGAAAATACACTCCTTTTAATTTGGAAAAAAATAACGATTTGATAAAGGGGTTGCACTCTTTATGGGGCTACATCCTCTTATGTTAAACTGTTACTAGATAATTTTTCTTATGAAATCTTAACCCCAAATGATTGGAAATCTGTAGTTAGAACATGTTTAGAACTGGGACAAAATTTGTTGTGGCTTTTGGAGTTTCATGAATTATGTAAGATTCAAGCCCAAAGAAATAGGCAAACAGGAGCTACTGGATGAATTACTTTTGACCAACTAGGTGATGAAGGTCGGTATGGAGAGAATCCAGAACAGATTTATTATCCCATAACAGTGTATGAGTAAAATTTTAAGGCTGCAATAAAAGCTTTGAGTTCTTTCCCTGGACAGAAAGATGGATGTGAAGCCTTCACAAAAATAGAGCAAGGTCCCATGAACCTTTTGCTGATTTTGTGGGACATTTGCAAACAGCTGTAATAAGAACCATTGCAGATAATGCAGCTACAGAAATAATGACCAGACATCTGGCTAAGGAAAATGCCAATGAGATTTGTAAAAGAATTATATGGGGACTAGACAAAGATGCTCCTTTAGAGGAGATCATAAGGCACTGTACCACAGTGGGCACCAATGCTTATTATAGCCAGACTATGATGAACATGGGAAGACAGGGTCCCTCTTGGCAAAGGACTTCTAGAAAAACTTGTCAATGCTTTCAATGTGGAAAAATAGGACCATCTGAGAGCCCAATGTAGATATGGAGGTAGAGTGAGAGGACAGGGTGAGAGAATAAAACCCAAAACCCCATGTCCAAATGCAACCATGGCTTTCACTGGGCCTCTGAATATAGAGTGACCCAGAGAAATGAGAGGCAGAGCCCAGCTCCAAGATATCAATTAAAAGACAGTTGGGGCATGATGGCAGCTGAGGTTACACCCAGAGAGTCTTATGAAGGTCAGGACTCTGATGTGATCAATCAGCCTAAAAGTAATCACATGGCACAAAGAGATTACAGTTGGGGAGAATACACGCTCTTTAACCCAATAGGGCAGCATCCAGTGCAAACAGTTCCAATGTAATTGCCAGATGATGAGGAAAAATTCCAAAAGTGGTAAATAGAAGGGAATTAGATAGGTTAACGCCTGGGAGAGAGACAATTTGCTTGTATTTCTACAGATGGAGAAGGAAATTTCTACAGAAGGAGAAGGAAACTCTACAGTCGGAGTTGAGGCAGAGGCGAAGCAAAGGGCAAGCTGCAAGAGCTCTTGGAATCAAGGAAGGAGAAAATAAGTGTTTGGATTTTATCTGGCTGTATTTGAGGTGATTATTACTTGGAACTGAAACTAAGACTGCTTCCAGAAAACCTCCCCAAGAAACCTGCTCACAGAGAACCATTATATATATTTTAAAGAAGGAACACCATAGAGATCCAAACCAGAATGGATCTCCTCTCATGAGAGGATGATACAAAGAAAAATAGAAGAAATATTAAACAATCTTCTAGTATGTGAAGAACTACTAAGTATAGGAAGGATTAGAATGAACACATGACTTCAAAGGAACTAAATTATAATTAATAACTAAAAGTTCTATGGAGGAAAACTTGACAAATATAAGACATAATTTTAAAAAAAATATTCTTTGTAGGAAATCATTTTAGTCATTTTGTATATTGATGAACAACCTCTATAAAATAGTGTTGTTGAAAAATGGAATGGGATTCCTTCTATGACAGTGAATTCCCTGATATTGGGAGAACTCAAGCAAAAACTGAATGAGAACTTGCTAGGAATATTATAAAGAGAACCCCTGGATTGTGTGTGGTTGTATTATATGTTCTTCCAGATCATACCAATATTTTTGCATCTATATACTGGATTTTAGAATATTTATAAGAATGAACAGACATGGTTGATGCTCTCAAGGAGTTTTGCGTCTCGTGAAGAACATGAGGTTCTAAAAACACATATAGAAATTAGTGTATATAACATGGTGTCCAATAACATGTTAAGATTATATTTTGAAGCTATATCTCATTATGGATATAAAGAATAGTACTATGATTTAAGTGACACAAAGAATTCTTAAATAAGAAAACTAAGAATTTAGGTTTGCCACTTCTCTACATCTTAGTATTTTGGAGAGTTTCTTTGGCTCTTAGAGATTTACTTACTTGGGCATGGTAATAGTTAATAGATATTTGAGCTTAGATTTTCCCCTATATCTTCTAAGTATGGGGCCAATTTTCTATACCCTTCAATATGCTGCCTCTAGTTATCTCAGAAAATAAGTCATTATAAGGATTTTCCCACTTTCAGAGAAATTTCTCTGTTGGCTCTCCTGTTCAAGTTGCATATACTCCAGTCAGAGATGTAATTGTTAGATAATGTAAAAAATCATCTTTAATGAATATTCACCATCTGTCTTTGTCATTTTCTTATTCCGCCTCTCTTAGTATCTGTCTTCCCTAGATGTAGTGTACTGTACATCTATGCTGTTGATTGAATACAGAATGCATAATAGCACTATCCTATGCCTAATCTGTCTTAGAATTCAGGAATTAGAATTTGTAGAGGGATAATGGAGGGAAAATTGAATTAATTGTAATAATATCTTATATTTTAAAACCCTTTACATTATTACCACCTTCTTTCCCATCATTGTCTCATTGAATTCTATGGTCCTATTGCATTGGAACAGGACATATAATTAATTTCAAAGATCACCATTTTAGAAGTAAGAAAACTGAACCACAGAGTTTTAACCTGCCAATTGTCACATAAATAATACTATGATCAAAGTCTTTTGAGCTACTAGTTTGATGTTTTTTCTACTGAAACATGATGAGCTAACAAGGTAACACAACAAATACAATGCTGTCCTTATAGTAAGGAAGATCTGAGTTAAAGCTGGATTGAAAAAAAAACTGGTGATTCTGGAGAAATTTTTAAATCTATATCCTCCTTATTTTCCTCAATTATAAAATTGACTCATAACAGCACCTACCTTTCAAAGTTGTTTTGAGGTCCAAATGAAATAATATATATAGACAACTTAGAACTGTCTGAAACAAAGGTAGCTAATAAATGTTTGTTTCCTTCCTCCTTAAAACTAATTCCATGAGAAAGATTTAGTTGTGAAGCCAGTGTGAGAAGACAATTGAGAAAATAATACAACTCATAAATGAGATAGTGAATCTATATTCCTTTTAGCTCTAATAATCAGAAAAATACTGTGTTACCTTAGAAAAGCAAATTCTATGGGGATATAAAGTGGTCTTAAATGCCATTTCTCTAACATAACATTTCTGCTTTGTACCATTCTCTTCTTTTCCAGTTTAAATATTTTGTAATTTATGAACCATTTTCCCTATTCCTATAACAACTGTTCAGGATGTATACTTGAATGCCTTAGCTATATTGTTGTGTTGTGAGTCACCACATTGCTGGTGGGAATTTCTTTTATTTTAAGTAGTAATATCTTTTTATTTTTCAAAATACATGCAAAGAAAATTTTAAACATTCACATTTACAAACCTTGTGTTCCATTTTTTATCCCCCCTTTTGCTGGACAGCAAGTAATCCCATATAAATTAAACATACACAATTTTTGAAAACATATTTCCACATTTATCATGCTGTGTAAAAAAAATCAGATCAAAAGGGGGGATGTGAAAAAAACAAGCAAACAAGCAACAACAAAAAGATGAAAATACTGTGCTGTGATCTACATTCAGACTTCATAGACTTTTCTGTGGATGAGAATGGCTCTTTCCATCACAAATATATTCAGATTGCCTTGAATCACCTCATTGTTGAAAAGATCCAAGTACATCACAGTTAATCATCCCATAATCTTGTTGTTGCTGTTTATAATGTTCTCTTGATTCTAGTCTTGGTGGAAACTTTTTAAGAAGAAGAATAAAAAAATGACTCAAAATTCTGTCATCAAATGTCAGATATTTAATATTGAGAGATAATATAAGGAGTTGGCATAAAAAATAAAAAATGACATTAAAAAGTGAGTAACGTGAGAGTTTCTGAGCGAAAGATGTGTTTAAATTGGAGTAGTTTAATGTACCAGACCTGCACTTTGGAAATTTTATCTTCCTGATTTCAAATATGACTTCATATATTTCCTATATGTATGAATCTGGGCAAGTCATTTGATCCTATTTGTTTTCTGTTCTGAAAGAACAGAAATGAGCTGGAGAAAATGGCAAACTATTCCAGTAGCAGACTCAGGAAAATATCAGATAATACCACAAAGAGTTGAACATAACTGAGATGACAGGACAAGTGCTCTAAGTGAATTAAAATAGTAGACTTAAATTTGATTAAGAATTTTAATTAAATAGATTGAACTATTTCAGGTCTGTGATTTCATGCATAGAGCTACTTTGGAATCTCCCACCACTAATGTGGAAAAAAAAAGTTTAAGAAAATTGCCTCATGTGCTGAGACATTAAGTGATTTGCCATTGATTGCATAGTATGAGTCAGAGACAAAAATTGCATATAGGTCTTAAGAGACTACAGGATTAGCCTTCTAGCATGGGAATGGAGAGGGGAATTCAATTTTATTATGTGCCTATTAAGTGACAGAGACTATACTAAACACCTAAGAAATATTCACATATTTAATCCTCACAGTAATATTGTGAGATAGGAATTGTAATCATCTCAATTTTATATTTGTAAAATATGAAACAGACAGACATAAACTTGCCAAGGATCAGATAGCTATAAGTATCAGAGGTTGCATCAAAGTGAAATTTTCCTGATTTCAGGTCTAGTTTTTTAGCTACTGTGCCATTAATATATTAAGAGATTTTTGAGGAGAGTTTCCAAAATAAATAAATTTTTAATTCAGAAAGAGGAATTCAAGAAGGCACAGGGGAAGGATCTAAATAAGAATTGGATTTATGTTCTGCAAGGATGATTAAGATAGAGATGAAAGACCAAAAAGGTGTGTATTGATATAATTTTTACTTCATGACCAGTAAAATTGATTGAGAGAGAGAAGAGAATGAAAAAGAAATTGAGAGAAAGAGAGGAGAGAGAGAGAGAGAGAGAGAGAGAGAGAGAGAGAGAGAGATTGATTGTTGGACACTGTGTTAAGATATAAGAATGCAAATATTAGAGAAAAAGACAGTCTCTATTTTTAATGATTTTATCTTTTAAAGGGAATGACAAAACTTAAAAGAAGCTGGAAAAAAAAGTATTGGGAGGAAGATACCATTGAATGGTAGAGAACTGTGATGAGATGCAATATATAAGAGATACAGTTGAACCAGGATGAAAAGAACATGGCTGTGTTGCTTCGAGATGTTGTGAACCTGTCTGAATAAAACCAATAGAGATATCACACCCAGTGCTGTTCTTTTGTAAGGTGAATGATGTTGGTGAAAAGAAAGAAAAGTCTAGAGAGCAGATATTCTATCCACTGCTCTTTTCACTTTAATGTGTTAGTTTCTCAATGATACAGAAGTCAATACTTACTGAATGACTGACTGAATTCTAATAAAAACTCGTTCCTCATCTCCCCCTCTCCCCAAACTGATAATGTGGTTTGCAATGAAATTGGATTTAATGAAAATGACAGTTAACTTTAGACAGTTAACTATCCTCTTAGAAGAGTCTAAACTATCAAATTCAAGGATAGATACTATATGTCAGTATTGAGGATTCATCATTATATCTGTAATTAAAAAAAAAAAAAAGGTCAAAGAAAGTTTAAGCCCACTTTTTTTTGTTTAATGGGTGAGAAAAATCATTTTATTATTTTTACCATATTCATCATTCACTCTAATCAAACTTTTACATTGTTCTACAAATATAACTGATAACATTAAAATCATAGAATCTTAGAATTAGAAAGAGACTTAAAGGTCATCTGGCAAAAATGTTTCAACTAGGACAAAACTTTCTTTTAATATTTCTGTAAGAATTTAACATAAAACCTCTCCTGAAACACTTTTAGTGATGTTATTTCATTTGAAGATATCACATTTTGGGGCAATTCTAGTTTTTATTTTTAAAATAAAATATTGTTATTTTTATTTTTACATTACAAATATTTACAAATTATTACCACTTTGTCAGAGTCTTCTTATGACAGTATAAAATTGTTATGTAAAATCTTATAAACATGTTTTTACCTGAGATAGCATGAATATTTCACACACTTCCTTAATTGCACATTTTAAATCAATCAACAAAAATGTTTCCTCTTCTTCTCACCTCTTTTCATTGAAAAAGAAAAAAAAATTGCTGTCTTATTCTAACCTATAAATATATCACATTTTAAAAACAGTGTGTTTCATTTTCATTTCTTTAGAATCATGGATTATAATGATCACTTTTATTGATTGAATTTTATTAAACAATACAATAAATCATATTAATCATAATTTTTGCTGCTTTCAATTTTGTCAATTTTTACAGTATTGCTAGCATTGTATATTTTTTCTCCTGGATCTGTTCATTTGATTCTTCTTCAATTTATAATATTTTCTATTTTTATAAGACTAATATTATGATTTCAAAGTTGTTAAAGAATTGTTTCATATTGTGAGCCAAAATCAGCTTTCTTCTTTCCCTATTATTTGTAGTTGAGTCTCTAACACAAGCATAACATAGACAAAATCTACATCCAATTTTAAAAGTCAACATTTTAAATACTTGTCAACACTTCTGCCCCTTTCCTTACATAATTCCCTTTAGTTTGTCATGTTTTCTGTCTTAAATACTTAAGTCCTTAAATACTTAAATTCTATGAAAAACCATTCCAATTCTCTTTCTTTCATGAAGCCTGCCTTCTTCACCAAATTCATAATCATATAACTTATAAAATATAAAATTTCTACCATATATCTGACTATTTTTAAATCTTGCTTTTTATAACTATTGTTAAATGTCAATGGCTTATACATCCAACTAGACTATAAGCTCCATTTCAATAGCTTTGTGTTTCCCACAATATCTTAAAAATATTAGAAATAGAGTAGCTAATCATAAATATTTATTAATTGTTTGACTGAATTTTGGGGGGAAAGTTTTCACATTTAGTATTATGGGAAGGTATGTGGTTGACTACTTTAGGAGTGTTAAAAAGTTATAATTACTTTTAGAACCAGTTTTTGAGGATCTAGGCTAAAATGCCTCATTTGAAAAACTAACTTTGTATGTTTAATTCTTGATTATATTATTGAACAGGTTGATTTCCAGGTCACAGGATGAAGGATGAATAAAAAGCAAACTAGTGTCTGCACAAAATGCGATGTTACTTTCACTGAATGGCAAAAAAAATAAAATAGCTAGAGGAATTCCTACTATAGATTTTTGTCAGCATTCTAGTCACTGCAATAGAGAGACCAAAGTGAATATCATAATTGTCTTTGGTTCAAAAAGACCTTAAGATGGATTAAGTCAAGTATTCTTATTTTCATTTTACTGATACAAACCTGTCACCTCAAAAGTTGGAATGACTTACCCATTATCAAATAACAATGAAGTAATAGACAAGAGAGATATTAGACTTTCTTACTGCCAGGTCAGTTCTCTAATCATTACATCACATTACTTTTTCACAGAGATCAAACTTACCAAAGGTCTATATTTATATAAGGAGATGTATGTTTATAAAGCAAAGACTTATAATAAAAATAGTAAATCTTGGAAGAAAATCATCTTTTGATTGAGATTGGGTGTTTGGAGGTCAAGAAATTGTTTCTGCCAATTAGAGAAATTAATGAAATATCTAAGAAATAATAAAAATAATGATAGCAAGACCTTGCAATATTAAATCTAGAGGGAGGGAAAATTGAATTAATTGTAATAATATCTTATATTTTAAAACCCTTTACATTATTACCACCTTCTTTCCCATCATTGTCTCATTGAATTCTATGGTCCTATTGCATTGGAACAGGACATATAATTAATTTCAAAGATCAGAACAGACCTATTCCTCATATTCTCATATAGAAATTCTTCTCTTCAGAAGAGTACGGTATGTCAGTTTATAGGGTCTTGGGTTATACACATGAACTTAGGATCCTTGACCTCATATGGAAAGGAATTTTTATGTACTCACATGGACTGGAAGCCCATGTCAATATGTCCAGAAGCTGCCAGTAAGCCAGGTCAAAGAAGACCTCACTGGAATCTTAAAAATCTGAGGCAATCAAGGATCAAGGGTGTCTTAACTTTTAGGTAAAAAACAACCTAACCAATAACATCAACAAAATGGATAACTTGTTTATCAAATTATAAACTCTGTCAGACTAGAGCTGTAACTCTATTTGGATCAAGGGATGAATAGTCACTTCTTTGTGCTCAAGATATGCATTATAAGTGGGTTTGTAAAATCATAGAATGGAGATCAAGCAAGGAACTTAAGACAGCTTAATCATACTTTCATTTTACAAATGAGGGAACAACAGACTAGACAATTTGTGTTTTGCCCACAGTTACATGTTGAAAGGGGCAGAGCTGAGATAACAAATATGATTATTTGACTCCAAAAGTACCATTTTTTCTTATGCTCTACACTGCCTTTTAGCTGATAGGCTAACTCCCTAATTTTCCTCAAAACATACTTGTCAAAAAATAGTAGTAGAGGACATTTAATCTGGGTATGATTGAAGCATACAAATTTATCAATCAATCATGCATTATGTGCATAATATAATGAAATAATACATAAATTTATAGCTCACAATATATGTATATATGTATGTGTATTTATCATCTATCAATAAAATTATCATACAGTATGCATTTTCTATTGTTATGTATATATATACACATATATATATATGTTGTACAACAGCATATTCTAAGTAATATGACAAGTTTTAAGAGTGTGAAATTGTACTAGTGTTTTTGGGACACACTGTTTATGTATGCACACATATATAATTAAATTGAAATCATTGAAAAGATAGGTCCCATAATCTATCACAGTAGGGATTCTATTCTAAGAAGATCCTCCTACTGAGACTACAAATGATACCAGAGGAATACTTAGAGGGATATTATATTAGTTTAGACTATTATAATTCATGTTTTGAAGAGTATAGCATTTTTTTCTTCTTTTCCTTTTAAAAATGGGCTTCAATATTATCTGGCAAATATGCTTGCAATTATAAAATTCATTGTAATGTACTGAACAACCAAATGCAGATATTTTTCTCAATCTTTCTGGGGAGACAATTCAACTGGGAAATGTGACATTGGATTCTTCAAAATATGACATAAATTCATTTAATATAACGTTGGATTGATAGGATTTGTCAGGGATAAAATGTTTTTCTTTTAAATTGCTCAGGTACATACTTGATATCATCTCTAGTAGTTTGTGGTCCAGTACCAATTATATTTTTTGGTACTATTTGACTATGGTGGCCTGTAGAAATACATTTTCAATAATTAGATGAGGAGTGAAAAGCAATAGATATAGATCATTCTGCAACTTTTTTTTTAATTTAGGAAAGTATTAGTAGCTTGGGAGAAAGGCATCATTAGAAAAACTGTGTAGAAAATACAGATGTCAGT
Source organism: Sarcophilus harrisii (assembly GCF_902635505.1). Lineage (NCBI taxonomy): Eukaryota > Metazoa > Chordata > Mammalia > Dasyuromorphia > Dasyuridae > Sarcophilus > Sarcophilus harrisii. Next base: position 370,576,490 of record NC_045426.1, on the reverse strand, counting down.
GAACATTATAAATTATTTGATAGGTTTTTTTAGGTGAAATGAAAGAGTAGTCATTTTTTTCTAGTTTTTTTTTTCTTTTTGACTTTAGTAATATTTTATTTTTCTCAGTTCCATGTAAAAAATATTTTTGGAACATTTTCTTTTTAAATCTTGAGTTCTAAATTCTCTTTCTCTCAACTTTTCCTTCCTGAAATGGCAAAAATTTTAATAAGAGTTATACAAGTGCAGTCATGTAAAACATTCTTTTTTGTATTTTTGAAAGAAAATGCAAACAAAAATTTTTAAAAAGCCAAAAAAAGTACAAGAAAACAATCTCCGTTCAGATTTCCTCAATTCTTTCTCTGAAGATAGAATCTTTTTCATCTTAAATCCTTCAGAATTGTCTTGGATTATTATATTGATGAGAATAATTGTCATTTACAGTTGATATTGATATATTTTTTCTCTTACTTTATATAATGGTCTCTGGTCCTTTGTTTCACTTTGCATTAGTAAATACATGTCTTTTTAGGTTTTACTGAGACCATTTTGCCCATCATTTCTTATAGCACAACAGTATTACATCACATTCATATACAACATCTTATTCAGTCATTCCCCAATTGATTAGCATCCCCTAAATTTCCAGTTCTTTGTCATTATAAAAAGCTTTAACTAATATGTCTATAAACATAGATTCTTTTCCTTTTTGTTCAGTCTCTTCAGGATATAAACTTAATAGACCACTGCTGCGTGGTATCAGTTTTTTTTTTTTTTTTTTTTATTCAGGATGGTTGAACTAGATTACTATTCCACCAACAGTGCATTGTTGTCTCAATTTTCCTCCCCTAGTGTAAAAATTATTTTTTTCTCCTCTGTTATTTGAGACAATCAATCCCTTTCCACTTTTCCTTACCCCCCTCTACAAGTATATTTCTCTTTTTCACCCCTTAAAGAAAATTCAAATATGCTGGAGCTACAATTAGAATTTCACAGGATTTACCACAGCTACAATAAAAGACTAGAGGTCCTGAAAAAAAATATATATTGACAATCAAAAGAATTAGCCCTGCAGTCAAAAATATTTCCAGGAAAAAAAATTCAGAATTTTGTCTCACACAAACCTGAATTCAAAAAAAAATAACATATGAGTCATTATCAAAGATTAATTTCTGGGTCTCAGTAAGGGCACAATGATTTGCTTTATGTGTTGAAATGTAAACCATATAACTAAGACAGATATCAGTAATTGAATAGTCCAGAAGAAAGTTTAGGCTAGAGCTGAGTATGATGTGACTCTAAAAAGCAAAATCATTTAGGAAAATGTTAACATAATAATTATGTTATATGAATGAATTTCAGAGGAATAACTGACACAGAGACATTAAATGGGGAAGGAGGGCTAGTAATTCAGAAAACCTACTTACATCAGTGATGGCTTACAGAGAACAATACATACATATACACATACTTCTGTATATTTGTATATGTATGTATGTGTGGCCATAAAGGACACACCTTCCAAAATATAGAAAAATATAAAAGGGGGAGGGGATAGGATAAAGTATAGTATAGAAGGGTGTTTCGATGAATGGAGTAGGATAAGATTTGCAGGTTTATTAACCTATTGAAATGGTTATTCCAACCATTCCAACTTATTCTATTGGTTTATTATTACTATTGGGATGGGATAAAGAAGGGGGGGGAAGGGGAGGAGAGAAGATAGGGGAGAGATCTATGAGTGAAGGAAGATTAAGTAATAGCAAGACAAGTTAAGGAGTAGAAATAAAATAGAAGAGTTGGCAGGTATAGAAAATAAAAGATACATATAAACACAATAACAAGAATCCAGAGTAGAATTTATTAGAAAAAAAAAAAAGTAGGGGTAATAATTATCATTTATCTCAGACAAAGTTAAAATTCAATTTCAAACAGAGAAACCTATATTATAGGTTAGCCATATTAATATTTTAGATGCATGATAGGTACATGTATATGAATATACATATGTGTATATTTGTGCCTGTATATATGTATGTATTTAGGTGTATCGATGAACTATATAGATGTGTGTATGTGTATAAATACATATGTGCTTAAGTGTAACCTGCTTGGGAGAGATGGCATATGAAAGGGGAGAAAATAGAGTAAGAAGTGCACAGAAAAGAGCATAATAATAACCTACAAGGAACCAAAGAAAAACGGACAGTCATGACTATAATGTCTTTTATTATATATGCTTTTTTTTGAAATGACAATTTATTGTGACATTGTTTAAATCCTCCCTGATGTTCTGCTGGACACATGGATTTTTTTTCCTTTATATATATATATATTTTTTTTTTCTTTTTTAGCTTACTTTGTATCTAAGTTTTAATTTTTTTTTAAACAATTCTTTTCTTCAGTGAATTGTTATATTTCTTTTTCACTGTGGTCAATTATGCTGACTTAGGAATCTTCTTTCTTGGACTTTTTTTTAATCACTTTTCCTATTCTGGTTTTTTAAGATGGTATTTTGTGCAACATTTTTTGCTTGTTTATATAGTTGTTGATTATTTGTTTTCATAATTTTTTGCATCATTGTTATTCATTTTCTTTTCCTCTACCCCATTTATTTGATTTTTCTAAATTTATTTATTTAAAACTTAAATAGAAAAAAATGCACAGCAGAATATGAGAGAATTCAAAATTTGAAAAAAACAAATTTCCATTTCAAGAATGCCTATGTAATAAATGCTACACATTGTGTTCAGAGCTGTCCATTTTTTCTTTGATTTCATGTAGGGTTTCTTTCATTTTCTCCTGTGCATTTTTTTTTTTTTTACTTAATTCCTTTTGCCCCTTTCTTCCCCCCAAGTCCCTTAGAAGAATGTAAATTAAGTGTGGGTATACACACTTACGTACATACATATTTATGTACATGTATGCATAACACACATATGTATTCATATAGGTATATACATATATAAATATCTATAATCATATGCATATATATGGATATACATTCATTTACATCTCTCTGAGACCATACTATGCTTGTTTGTTCTTTGTTTCTCTGAAAGCAAATAACTTCATTCTTCATAAGTTCAAGTCTTTCTATATTTTTTCTAAATCTACCAATTCAACAATCCCTATAGCAGAGCAAAATCCCAACCTTATACTATTTAGGTATTTTAAATAGTCTAAAACAATATTAATTAAAATGGCTGATATTTGATATAGCATGCCTATATTTCTCTTTTTATTAAATCTCTTTTTTTATTCTTAAAATTTTTTGTGAGCACTTTCAGGAATTCTTTCTGAGCCTTTGACCAATTCACATTTTATTTTTGAGACTTTGCATTTAGCAATTTTGACATTGTTGTTTTCTTCTGAGTATTTTAATTTTCCATGTTACCATAGTGACTTTTTATAGTCAGATCTTTTTCTCTTGTTGTTTGTTTATTTTTTTCCAGTGTGATTCTTGACTCAACTTTATAATAAATTTAGTTTATAAGGCAGAGGGGAAAATGTTCCAATTTTATTTTGTGCATGTGTGTGTGTGTGTGTATGTGTGTGTGCAGCTCTTGTCATATAGTAGGTTTGAAAATCTATAACTTTTCAGTTCTTTCAGGATAGTGTGATTTAAGAATGCACGTGATTACTTATCTTTTGCTTTGAACTCCAGTATATAAGTTACTATAAGCACTCTTTTCTGCTTTAGAACTATGACTAGAATCGTCCATTTCCCTAAGTTGCAAGCTCTGGTGTGATATATTTCATGCATTCTGTATGAACAATTAATCACATTCTTTGTGAGCAAAGGGATACACGAGATCTTTTTCTGATCAATTAATTGAGATCTTTTCTGTTCATGGCCTGGGAATTCTGGAAATTTTTGTAATTCAGTTGCCCGCAAGGATTGCTGTTGGCCTGCTGCTGTATTGACAGACATTGTCTGCATTGGACAGGTTGCTTCACTCTCATCCTGGAGTGAAAGAACTTTTCTGCTAAGTTATCTTGGGCAGGAAAATTGTTTCACCACAACATTTTGTGGATTTTTGTGCTCCAAAATTCATTTTGAGACATTGTTTTAAAGTTGTTTAGAAGGAAATTTGTGAAAGCTCAGGGAAGTTTATGTCTTTTTCCCTCCATACTGGCTCCATTCAAATGCTGTATTTAATTATTAGTAAAATCATTAACACTCTTGAGCAGTGGGGGGAAAATATTATTGTGCAGGATATCAATAGGCAATCATGATGCTTTGTATATTTTGACACACAAACATACATATGCACAGAAACACGTGTGTGTCTCTATGTGTAGATATGAATTGAATTTGTTTAAGCAGACTTTCATTTGGAAGGTGGATGAACAATCTTATGTTTATCCATATTACAAAACTAGAACAACGGTTAGTAAAGTATAAGATAAATTTTTGCTAGATGGCACTATGAATAGAGTGTTGGAATTGGCACCAGGAAGGTCTGTTTGATTTATGAATTGGTTAGTTGCTGAATATATAACTTGAACATGTAATTTACTTTCTCTGGATTTTAGTTCCCTATCTGTAAAATGAGAGTGTTAGACTGAATGAGTTCCTCTGAGTTCTAAGTCTATGATACAATGAAGGATTCACTGTTACAAGGAAGTAAACATTTCCTAAAATTTTAGAGTTCATTCTAAATTAAACTGTCAGAGAGTGAATCTTCATCATTCAAACAAAGGTTGGAAACCCATCTGTCAGAGATGCCTTATTTATGTTTATATGTATTTATTATTTATATCAATTAAAATATGTGGTAATATATAATATACATCACTGGCACATGGAATTTGCATTTCAGAAAAGAAATTACTAAAGCAGAGCTCTGAAACAAGATTATTTCCATTAATGTGATATTTATATGAACTAAGGCCTCTGTCAGTGCAGAAGATACAACCCTTTTGATGACAGGAAAAAAAATTCTGCATTTTTCCTACTTCCAGGATAATATGATATTTTAACTTCAATAAAGAACATGTAAACTTCAGCATGCCCAGGATCACACTATGCCTATGTCAAAATAAAAGTTACTATGCAATTTTTCAAAGCAGGTTGCTTTTAGGGGAAAATAACCTTAGGTGTGTTTTTCCCCTTTCCTCATCTAATATTAAGGACAGAAAACATTATGTAATATTAAAAAAAAAAAAACAACAACTTTAATGTCCTATCAAGATCTAAGCCTATGAGCCAGTGCTAAAAAGTGAACTAGATTTTGAAATGTGCTGTTGCTTTGAAAGTTTACTAATGTATCAATTAATCAATAATAAGAAAAATAGAAGCTCCATTAATAAAATTCTTTGAATCATACAATAATAAATTTAAAGGAGATCTTGGGAAATCTAGTTATATGACCATAGGTGAGTTTAATTACTTCTTGTTTTTTCTATTTCCTTTATCTCAATTACTACATCTGTAAAATGGGGATATTGGTTTGTAAACTGCAGTTGAAGTAGATCATGGAAACAACAACAACAACAACAAAAAGCTGTACAAATTCAGTCACAGAGGAACCATACCTGTTAGTGTCACTTACCAAGAAACAGTAGAACATGGAAGCAGGAAGATAAAAATCAACAACAGTACCACATGATTAAACAGAGCCAATATATGATGTCCACATGTGTGGAAGAAATGAATGTGACAAAGAAAACAACTTTGAAAGATTGCATGTTTCATGAGACAATCTCGAACAATACGGGCAGTATGAGCATTATGGTAATATCTATAACCCTATAAAGTTGGAGATAAAAGTTTTTCCTTCATTCATAGATTCTAGGCATGTATAATCTCTACATTTGTGTTCCTGTACATTTGATTTTGAACACACAGCTTTTCTTTTTTCTTTTTTTCTTGTTTTATTTATTTATTTTAAATTTATGAAATAAAATAAGCATTTCCATAGCATAGTTGAATTTTTTAAAATGTACATGAAACTGAAGATCTATATTATACAATTTTCCATTCCATTTAGATATATAACATAGTTAAAACTTTTTTCTTTTATTTTCTTTATTCCTCTTGTAGTCCTGATTATTCTGTGTCCACTCTTCCCACTGACTATTATCCAGATTTACTTGAATATACGTTCTCCTGTTAATTTTCATTAAAGAAATATTTGATTTAAGCAGTTTATCACTTCAGATAGAATACTAAATGGAATCAGATTGGTAGGAATATATGAGTTGTAGATTTGAGTGAATCAGAGTTGAATAATTTACTGAAAAGTGCGGCTCCCTATTCTTGAGAACACACATTGGCAGGGGTGGGGTGGGAGGTTACTTAGCCTAGTAGTAAGGGGGAATTCAAGGCATTCCCAGAAAAACAGGAGGATTAAGCACCAAGGTAAAAAGGTTCATGCCATGATCAATATATTTCATTATGGCAAAAATTAATTATAAACATATATATGTATGTACCTATGAGTAGTAAGAAATAGAAAATACATTGTAATAAATACATAAATGTTGAATAAATAAAGTTGCTACATTTAATAGGTAATGTGATAGAATTATATGTTTTTGAGCAGGGAATCATATTTGCAACAATATTTTAGAATGGGGGTTGAATGGCAAAAATTCTTATTAGGGAGGAGGTAAAGGAACTTGTTTTTATTATAGCCTTCTAGAGGAGAGTTAAGATGGTTTAGGAACTGGAAGTTCAACAAAGAAAAAGACAAATCAAATGTTTTATTGTTATAAAGAAATATAAATAGGATTTGGTGACTGATAATTTGGGGCAACTCTGAAGTTTTGAATCACAGTGATAGAAGTAACAATGTACAGCAAGTAATTACAGTTGTCAGTCTACATCCAGGGAAAAAGCTCATTGTTTAAAATGTAGATTTAGATGTATATATATCTATATAATTTTTAGAACTCATAATTAAGTTAAAACTTAAGACATCCAAAGGATATGAACAGACTATTTTCAGATGATGAAATTGAAATTATTTCTACCCATATGAAAGGGTGTTCCAAATCATTATTCATCAGAGAAATGCAAATTAAGACAACTCTGAGATACCATGATACACCTGTCAGATTGGCTAAGATGATAGAAAAAGATAGTGATGAATGTTGGATGGGATGTGGGGCAATTGGGACATTAACACATTGTTGATGGAGTTGTGAACAGATCAGCCATTCTAGAGAGCAATTTGAAATTATGCTCAAAAAGTTATCAAACTGTGCATACCCTTTGATCTAGCAATGTTACTACTGGGCTTATATCCCAATGAGATATTAAAGAAGGGAAAAGGACCTATATGTGCCAAAATGTTTGTGACAGCTCTTTTTGTGGTGGCTAAAAACTGGAAAATGAATGGATGCACATCAATTGGAGAATGGCTAAGTAAATTGTGGTATATGAATGTTATGGAATATTATTGTTCTGTAAGAAATGACCAGGAGGATGAATATAGAGGATTGGAGAGACTTACATGAACTGATGCTGAGTGAAATGAGCAGAATCAGAAGATCATTATACACTTCAACAACAATACTGTATGAGGATGTATTTTGATGGAAGTAGATATATTTGACAAAGAGAAGATCAAATTCAGTTCCAATTGATCAGTGGTGGACAGAATCAGCTACATTCAGAGAAGAAACACTGGGAAATGACTGTAGACTACTTTCATTTTTGGTTTTCTTCCCAGATTATTTTTATCTTCTGAATCCAATTATTCTTGTGCAACAAGAGAACTGTAAGGATCTGCATACATATATTGTGTCTAGGATATACTTTAACATGTTTAACACGTATAAGACTGTCTGTCATCTAGGGGAGGGACTGGAGGGAGGGAAAGGAAAATTTGGAACAGAAGTGAGTGCAAGGGACAATGTTGTAAAAATTACCCATGCATATGTTCTGTCAATAAAAAACTATAATTAAAAATAAAAAAGAACTAAAGACATCAACGTTTAACCTGAAAGACTTAGGTGAGCTACTATCTTGGAATGAGTTATCAAGAGTCACAATGAATCTAACTGAGGAATCAAATTAAAAATATGAGAAAGTGTAAGGTGGCCATGGATAAATCAGGAAGGAACAACTATTGACCAGTTAAGTACAGGGTAATATAAGAAAATCAACTGCTTTGGATTTTTTTTTGTGGGGATGAAATAAGAAGATTTATGACTTGTTTGCTAAGCATCAGTTCTGAGTGGCATTTATTTTTCAAGTCTATCTCACTAAAAAAAAGTTTATACATTTATTATCTGGCACTTACAAACTGAAGATGAGAAAAATTCATGTTGTGGTAATGATTCTGAATGGGATTTCTTCTGAAAACACACAAAAAACATATATAGAAGCTATTGCCACTGAGAAATCAAAATAGCGCAAATTGAATCATCAAATTAAAGGAAGATGAGTATAACCAGATTTGGATACTATTCAGCTGTGACATTAAGAGTAAATAAAAGAAAAACAAGAACTACAAAAAAGCAGAAAAGATTAAACAGAAAGTAAATCAGTCACTGTGGACATAAGTTGTATGTAAGAAATGTGGAGGAATTTCTTTATTGAAGGCAAGATACATATGTTCATACCAATGCCAATGAATTAAAGAAGTTGAAGCTTTTCAAAAGTAGATCCTGGTAGCTGATCCAATCAATTGAGTCAAATATCTGGTCAAGTCTATGAAAATAACACCCCAAATTAAAAGATGAAATCTTGGAAAGTAAAGGAAATTGTTTTGATTAAATGTTTCATTGCCTATTAAAAAAAAGTTGATGTAACCCTAGTACCTAGTAACTGCTAGTGTCTTAGAGAAACAGAGAAAACTGATACCCTTGGATATTAGAATTATTTTCACTGGTATTGGTATTTAGCCTAAGCTCATTGCTGGGGACATAAATAACAATGAAAAGTGAAATGGTTGTTGAAAATGCTGTCTTTGGTTCTGATAAAGGCCTCATTTATAAAATATGTGGGAGAATTGACTCAACTTTATAGGAATTCAAGGCATTCTCCAGTTGACAAATGATCAAAGGATATGAACAGCCATTTCTCAGATGAAGAAATTGAAACCATTTCTAGTTATATGAAAAGATGCTCCAAGTCATTATTAATCAGAGAAATGCAAATTAAGACAAGTCTGAGATGCAACTACACATCTATCAGAATGGCTAAGATGACAGGAAAAGATAATGACAAATGTTGGAGGGGATGTAGGAAAACTGGGACACTGACACATTGTTGGTGGAACTGTGAACATATCCAACCATTTTGGAGAACAATGTGGAATTATGCTCAAAAGTTACCAAACTGTGCATACCTTTATTTACCAGCAGGGTTTCTACTGGGCTTATATACCAAAGAGATCTTAAAGGAGGAAAAGGGACCCACATGTGCAAAAATATTTGTGGCAGCCCTTTTTGAAGTGGCAAGGAACTGGAAGCTGAATGGATTCCCATCAGTTGGATAATGGCTAAATAATTTATGGTATATGACTATTATGGAATATTATTGTTCTGTAAGAAATGACCAGCAGGATGATTACAGAGACGCCTGGAGAGACTTACATGAACTTATACTAAGTGTAATGAGAAGAACCAGGAGAACATTATATACAGCAACAAGAAGACTATGTGATGATCAATTCTGATGGAAGTGACTCTCTTCAACAATGAGATGATTCAAACCAATTCCAGTTGGTCAGTGATGAAGAGAGCCATTTACAACCAAAGAAAGGATCATGGGAACTGAGTTCCCATCACATCACATTCTCATAATTTTCGTTGTTGTTTGCTTGTATTTTGTTTTCTTTCCTAGTTTTTTTTTTCCCCTTCTTGATTCAATTTTTCTTGTGGGGCAAGATAAGTGTATAAATTTGTATACATATTTTGGATTTAAGATATATTTTAATGTATTTAACACGGACTATCTGCCATCTAGGAGAAGGGGTAGAAGATGTGATAACCGCATTTAGCACCCAAAGTATATTAAAATCAGCCAGAGTCAGAATAAGGGAAAATGCTTGATTTTTATTCTTTGCAGATGTGAAGGGGAATGGTTTTATGAAGTGAAACCAATCACTACATGAATCTGGCCAGTAGAGCCTCTGGCTCTCACACTCCACCCCCCAAATCCTCTACCTCCTATACAACACATCAAACTTGCACAGAGAGTGGGCGGGCCATCCTTTCTCCAAGCATATATTAATAGAGTATTGTCCAATTGCTAATTAGCCTCAAGTTCTTGGGACCTCAGTGCAACAACTCAGTGTCAGCTCATTACATCTCCCACTTTCTTTTGTTTTAGAACACAGGTGGTTACGCCCTCCCTGACATCTCAGGAAGGGAGATGAAAAGCACCAAAGGGAAGTGGGGATTGTTAACAGGTTTCTGAGCTAAAGGGTCTTATTAGAAACAGGTATGCACAAACTCATCAGCATGGGAGGTATTACACAAGCACATAGCAATAATGCAGAGACTATTAGTGATGATTCTCCCCACAGTCAGTGTAGGGTCGATGTGGTGTAACAAACACGAATTGTACACGCAAGTAGTAGTATAACAAACAATATAAATCAACATGGTGTTGTAAAAGATTTGCAGAAGTCCTAGTAGGAGGGTATGTAAACAAGTCACACATATGCCTTCTTCAGCAGTCAAGAAATATTCCAAAACCAATCTATTTTCCATTGCTTCACATGTCAGGGAATCCAATGATCTCTCCAAGTTTTTGAAGTCCTGTAACAGTCTTTTCATGTGTTAGGGAATCCAATGATTCCAGTAGATTTCGAAGTCCTGCAACAGTCTTATCATTTCACAGAACATCCAATGATTCCTGAGGGTTTTCAAGTCCAACAGTTTTCAATGTCCATGAGTCAAATGCCATAACTGCCATGCTCTTTCAGTGGTGAGCACAATCATCAATGGAACCATCCAGTGTTTCTTGGGTCTTCTCCTTTGTTTCAAGGGTCTGCCCCATCTCTCTGTGATGTACAAGGCAAATGCAGCTCATTAGCACCCATCTGATTGCTTCTCCACCTGTAGAGATACAAGCAAACCCTCTCCACCAAGCAGTTAACCTATCTGGTCCCTTCCATTCACCACTTTCTGGGTCTCTCCACATCACTTGGCAATTAACTAAAGATAGTAGAGCCGCTCACACTGGACACTGCCCTTCTGGTGGATTATAAAACCTGTGTGCCAGAGCCAGTGCATCTTTGTCAAAAATCAAGAAGTTAATAGTATAAAGGGCTAGATTTAGAAGTTCTCTAGGATTACCTGTGGCTCCCCTTTCTTTTGTTTTTCTAGGAGTGTCTTGCTGTCTCTGTTTCTCCTCTCTACTATTGCCTGTCCTTGAGGATTCAAAGGTATGCCAATGGTGTGTATAATCTTATACTGTGCACAAAAGTGTGTAAAATATTTAGAAGTATATGCAGGTCCATTATCTGTTTTTGTGGCTTGTGGAACACCCATAATTGCAAATGCTTGGATAAGGAATTCAGTAACCACTCAAGCTGTCTCTTTTGCGGCTGGTATTGCAAAAGTGAATCCTGAAAAATGTGTATACCACAACGTGGATAAAAGACAGGCAACCAAAAGATTTATAATGGGTCCCATCCATTTGCCAAATTTCATTGGTCTCAAACCACTAGAGTTCTTCCCTGGAGGCAGTGTAGGAACATGGAAAGGAAGGCAAGCTGTACAGGTTTTTACTATGCTCTTAGCTTCCTTTCTTGTTATTCCAAATTGTGAACATAAAGCTCAAGCAGCCTGATGATATTTAGAATGAGATTCCTCAGCTTCTTGAAATAAAGGAATATTGACCAACATAGTTAAAATGCTATCTGTCTTTGAATTACCATTAAAAATAGGACCTGGAAGTCCACTATGAGAGTGGCAAAATATAAATCTTACTTGGATGCTTTCTCACTTGCTCTTGAAGTTTCTTAAAGAGCTGATATATATTAGAGGCTATAAATTTAAATTGGGCTGTAGCAATTCTTTGTACCACACCTACTGAACAGGCCGAATCAGATATTATATTTATATCTCCTGGATAAAAAGTAAAAGCTAGAATGATTGCATACAATTCATTCTGCTGAATGTATTCAAAAGGAGTTCTGTCTATTCTCTTTATAGTTAAGTCACAAGAGTATACAGCGCAAATATTATGTTTGGATGCATCTGTAAAGATAGTTGGTCCTTTAAGAGGAACTTTAGAAACCTTCTCTTCAAAAATCCATCATCAATTTTGTAATAGTCTGGTTATCTTTAATGGAGACCCATGTGCAAAATTTGGAGCCATGGCCAATAAAATTTGCCACTCTGGGATAGTTTCACAGCATATATTAATTTGTGCATTAGTATAAAAGGTGTATATCTTGTCAGGTCTTATCCCAGATAATTGTACTGCTCATTTAATTGCCTTTAATAAAATTCTAGCCATAAGCACTGGGTAAGGAGTAAGGCTTTGTTCTGGTTGTGCTGGGAGGTTCACCCACTCTATCACACTGTCTCTTGATGAAGGACTGCTGTGAGTGCCTCTTGTGTAGCAAAAAAACAATTTTTTTTAGGGAGTTGATTAATAGTTTGTTCTATTTCTTTTTCTGAAATGGGACTATTCCAGCAATTTACTTCCTTCTCTGTTAATGTAGGAAGCCTATATTTTTGGAGGTAGTCATCCATTTCACTTAGGTTATCAAATTTATTGGCATGGACAATAAATATTGGCATGGACAGTTGGACAAAGTAACCCCTTACTATTTCTCTAATTTCCTCTTCATTGGTGGAAAGTTCTCCCTTTTCATTTTTAAGATTACTAATTTGATTTTCCTCCCTCCTTTTTCTAATCATATTTACCAAAGGCTTATCTATTTTATTGGCTTTTTCATAGAACCAACTCTTAGTTTTATTAATTAGTTCAATAATTTTTTTACTCTCAATATTATTAATTTCTCCTTTTAATTTTAGAATTTCAAACTTAGTATTTGATTGGGGGGGTTAATTTGGTCTTTTTCTAGTTTTTTTAGTCGCAAGCCCAATTCATTGATCTTCTCTTTCTCTGTTTTATTCAAGTAAGCCTCTAAGGATATAAAATTTCCTCTTATTACCGCTTTGGCTGCATTCCACAAATTTTGGTATGATGTCTCATCATTGTCATTATCTTGAGGGCTTTCACTCATCCTTTATTGCCATTCTAAAATCCTAATCAAGGTTCATATAACTTCTTTAATTGTTGTGTTATGGGAGCCACTTGCCAGTGGCTGCTAGAGGTCTAACTCAGACATCAAGAATGGATCTCTTCATGTGAGAAGATGATGATGATACAAGGAGAGTGACAGGCAGTTTCATTCTCTGACATCTCTATTGAGAGAGGCAATTGCATTGTCTGACTTCTATCCTCTTCCCTCTTGCCTCCAATTTATTTCATTCACAATCCACAAAGAACATCTGCATTAGTAAAAGCTGCTTTGCAACTCCTTCAAGTCTTATGATACACAGCTACAGATGCTCTCAGAGAATAGACCTGCCCCTTCACTTAGGCATGGTCCTTAACATTTAATCTTCTTACATTCAACATAGTTTTAAAAAACAAAAAACAAATGGGGAGGAGTCTGTCAAGATTTCAGAGTAAGTCAGAGAATTTCAAGCTCTCCAGATTTCCCCCAAAACAGAACAAATTTGCACCTCAGGATGAATATAGACGGTGAAAAACAAAAAAAAGTTTGGGGCAGAACAGAACTCCTCTTCAGACAACCTGAGAGAAACCAAAGAAAAAACCTAGGACAGGATTTGACCAGTATCAAGTATAACCACTTCCAGGCTAGCTCTACAGAAGCAGTAAGTGGGGTACACTGGGGTTTGCTAAGATTGGTTGGAGCCTCAACAGGAAGCATGGGGACTATCATCTCCCAGACAGCATGGGGAATCAGGTCTGTTTCTGGGAAAACCGAGGGAACCTCTGCTGATTAGGAATGTTAGACCCAGATGTGCTGCCGAGACACAAATGAAACCAGCATAACTATCAGTGCCAAAGCATTGAGGCAGGGATGCTGCTGGCTTTGGACACTTGCAGGAAGGTAAAACTTTTGGTTTGGGGTTCCAGGTCAGAAGGGAGAGCTAAAGTGAAGCCAGAGGAACCACCCCCATCTAGAATTAGATTACACTACACTAATAGTTCATATTAAGAAAAAATTTAAAGGCAAAAAACCCCCCATAAAAACTTATTATGAAAACAGGGAAGACAGGCTAATTTTCAGAGGAAGACAGTGAAGTTTAAAAAAAAAAGGCTTCTTCTACCCTAAAGAATAAGGTTAAAGGACTTAGGGTTCAAAAAGAATTTATTGAAGAAGTCAAAAAAGACTTCAAAAACCAAATGAGGGAGATTGAAGAAAAACAAAACAAAACAAATACATAAGAATTATCCAAGAAAAACAAAACAAAACAAATAAATAAGAATTATCCAAGAAAAACAAGATCATGAAAAAAATTAACCAACTAGAAAAGGAGGTATAGAGATTTAAAGAGGAAAATTATTCTTCACAAATTAGAATTGGATAAGGGGAAGCCAGTGAAGCTAGAAGACACCAAGAAAAAAAAAACAAAGACAAAATATGAAGAATGAAAAAATAGAAAAGAATGTGAAACAGGAAAAACAACAGATCTGGAGAACCGGTCAAGAAGACAAAATGCAAAAATAATTGAAGTACCTTAAAGCTGTGACCAGAAAAAGAGCTTTAACACAACAACAAAAGAAATAATCAAAGAAAATTACTCTGAAATTACAGAAAAATTTAGGAAAGTAGAAATAGAAAAATAATACATTTATCATTGTGTCCAAAAGATCTATGTTCAAAACACATGTGAATGTTCTTGCCAAATTTCAAAACTGTAAGATCAAAGAAGAAAGTTTACAAGAAACAAACAAAAATAATTGTAGTTGGAGCTACAAATAAAATTGTACAGGATTTATTAGCAGCTATGATAAAAGACCATAAGTCCTGGAATATTATATTTGGACAATCAAAAGAATTAGGCTTACAGTCAAAAATATCATATTCAGCAAAGTTACCTATAATATTGAATGAAAAAAAATATTTCAATGAATTTGCAGATGCTCAGACCTTTTTCTCAATTACACCCAAACTTAAAAAAAAATTACTTATTTTATTTATTTTAATGTTGAGAAAAAATCGTAACAAAAGGGAAAAAGCATGGGAGAGGAAAAAAAAAAAGAAAAAAAGAAGTGAATATTGGATATGTTAATTAAATTCAATCTCCATAGTTCTTTTTCTGGATGCAGACAGCATTTTCAGCCTAAAGTTTATTGAGATTGCTTTGGATCACTGAAGCACTGAGAAGAACCAAGTCCTTCATAGTTGATTATAGCACATTTTTGCTGTTATTGCATACAATGTATTATTGGTTCGGCTTCTTTCACTCAACATTAGATTGTGTAGATATTTCCAGGCCTTTCTAAAATCAGATTGTACAACATTTTTTAAAGAACAATAATATTCCATTGCTGCATATACCACAGCGTATTCAGCCATTCCCCTGATGGGGATCTACTAATTTTCCAATTCTTTGTTATAACCAGAAGAGCTGCTACAAACATTTTTGTATGTGGGTCCTATTCCCTTCTTTATGATTTTCTTAGGGTACAGACCCATTAGTGGCACTGCTGGGTTAAAAGGTATGTATAGTTTTGTAGACCTTTGGGCATAGTTTCAAATTGCTCTCCAGAATGATTAGATCATTTCACAACTCCATCAATAATGTATAAGTGTCCTAGTTCCCATATCCTCTCCAAGATCTATCATGATTTTTTCCTGTCATTTTAAGCCAATCTGAGAGATGTGAGATGGTATTTCAGAGTTGTTTTAATTTTCATTTCACTAACCAATAGTGGTTTAGAACATTTTTATATGACTATAGATGGCTTTAATTTTGTCATCTAAAAAATTGTCTTTTCATATCTTTGATCAGTTATCAATTGGCTAATAACTTTTTATTTTATTTTATTTTTTGCTAAGGCAATTGGAGTTAAGTGACTTTCCTAGGGTCACACAGGCAGAAAGTGTTAAGTGTCTGAGGCCAAATTTGAACTCAGGTCCTCCTGACTTTAGGGTTGGTGCTCTATCCGTTGCACCACTTAGCTGCCCTAATAACTTGTATTCTTATAAATTTGACATAGTTCTTTATATATTTTAGAAATGAGACCTTTATCAGAAACACTAGCTATATATATATATATATATATATATTTTTTTTTTTTTTTTACTTTGTACTTTCCCTTTTAATCATGTTCTTGTTGGCTTTGTTTGTTCAAAACCTTTTTAATTTAATGTAATCAGATTTGTCCATTTTGCCTTTCTTAATGTTTTCTAGTTCTTCTTTGGTCATAAATTCCTCCATTATCCAAAGATCTGATAAATAAATTATCCCTTGATCTCCTAATTTTTCATGGTATCATCCTTAATGCCCACATCAAGTAGCCAATTCGACTTTATTTTGGTATAGCATGTGAAATGTCGGCCTTTGCTGAGCTTCTGACATTATTTTCCAGTTTTCCAACAATTTTTATCAAATAGTGAGTTCTTATTCCGGAAGCTCGAATTTGGAGGCTTATAAAATATTAGATTATTACAGGCTTTGTTTATTGTGTTGTGTGTATCTAATCTATTGTACTTCTCTACCACTCTGTTTCTTAGCCAGTACCAAATACTGTTAATGACTGCTGTTTTATAATTGTTTTAGCTTTTGTTTTAATAGAAAATTTAACATGTACAAACAAACATCAAATATTAATTTCAAAGGACTCAACATGGACAAAAAGTTTATATTTTTTATATGGAAATATATACTTTATGTTGAAGACTGACATCAGTAATTAGCTCAATAGAAAGATTGGAGCAGAATTGAGTATGACTGACTTTAAAAAAGTAAAGCTGTCTAGGGAAATAAAATAAAAATGATGTAATACAAAGATACAGAAGATGGGTAGAAGTAGTGGTTGATGAAATGGAACTGTGGAAGTTAGCTTGACCTTTTGGTCCTGTTTTTTGTATCATCCTAGATCAATGAGTCTGGTAGCAATGTGCTGACCTATTAGTAGACTTGCTAGTGGCAGAAGAACCAACAATGAGGCAGTAGATGAGGAAGGGAGACTGGTAGTTCTGAAAACCTACTTCCTTTGGGGATGGGTTAAATATATATATATATATATATATATATATATAGAGAGAGAGAGAGAGAGAGAGAGAGAGAGAGAGAGAGATATCCACCATAAAGAAAGTGAGGAGAGGGAATAAAATAAGTTAGGGTACAGAAGGATGTATAGATTTATAGTAGTGTGACAAGGTGTATAGATTATTGGGAAAGGGAAAAACAGAGAGGGAAAGGTTCCATAGGAAAAGATGGGGTAAAAAAAGAATGCTTAGATTAATGGGAATAGGACAAAGTGTGTAGATTAGTAGGAATGAGATTTATAAAAGGGAACATTTAGAG
This sequence comes from Sarcophilus harrisii, assembly GCF_902635505.1. Lineage (NCBI taxonomy): Eukaryota > Metazoa > Chordata > Mammalia > Dasyuromorphia > Dasyuridae > Sarcophilus > Sarcophilus harrisii. The sequence continues at coordinate 370,559,018 of NC_045426.1, read as the reverse complement.
AGAGAAAATAAGGGAGGCTTCAAAATTATTATTCACTAGAGAAATGCAAATCAAAACAATTCTGAAGTACTACTTCACACTTAACAGGTTGGCTAACAGGACAATAAAGGAAAATGACAAATGTGGGAAGAATTTCATAAAAATAAGAACAGTGATGCACTGTTGAAGTTGGGAACTAATTCAGTCATGTAGTAGAACAAAGCGGAACTATGCCTAAAGGGCTATAAAACTGTGCATATCGTTTGACTTAACAATTAGACTACTAGGTCTGTACTCCAAAGAGAACAAAGGAAAAGTATAATGACCTATATGTTCAAATATATTTATAGAAGTTCTTTTTGATGGCAAAGAGTTGGAGATTGAAGGGATGCACATAAATTGGGGAGTGACTGAACAAAGTGTGGTATGATTGTGATAACAAATACTTCTCCTATAAGAAATAATGAGCAGGATTTATGTGAACTGATGTAAAGTGAAATTAGCAGAATTAGAGCATTTTACACAGTGACAGCAATACCAACAATTATCAACTCTGAATGATTTAACTATCTTTAGATACACTGTGATCCAAGACAATTCCAAAGAATTTATGATGAAAAATGCCATTCACCTCTTGAGAAGGAATGGTTGGAATCAAATTTTGATCAAGACTTAATTTTCTTTTCTTTTTCCTTTTGTTTTTTTATCTGTTTTCTTTTGGAACATATTATTACAAAAATGTTTTGTATGACTGTACATATGTAATTCATATCAAATGGTTTGTCTTGTCAATGAGGGAGTAGAAGAAGAAGGGAGAGAATATTGAACTATTTTTTTTTGAAAAGGAATATTAAAGTTTTTGTTTACATACAATGTGAAAAAAAATAATAAAAAAGTGTCTTAAAATATCTTTGCATCAAAGTCCTCATTCCAAATCAAGTGCTCATTTTTCCTTTCTATACTATCACATTTCTAATGTACTCCTTTTTTATAATCCTTATAATCTGTAATATTCTAAAATCACATGCTATTAATTCCCCAATAAAGCCTTATTAGCTCCTAACCACCAGTGGATCCCTGTCTCCTTTCAACTTTTGTTCAATGCAGTGATAAGTGATATAGAGGTAGAGAAATCTTTGGGGCCAAATTAAGAGAAATGGTGGAAAACACTTATCAGGACTTGAATTAGATGTTCTCTAAGTGATAAATATTTAAGAAGTCATTGGAAGCTTTATGTGGTTCAAGCTTATGTAGCTGAACAAATCTATATCTACAGGAAAACTATCTTCTGTTGACTGAGCTTATTACACTTAATTTGGGAGCCAACAATCTCATTACAATGTTTATGTATCACTATAATTAGAAAACTAGAGTTTTTTTTTTTCCTAATTACCATCACCACGATTTTTATTCAAGAACCAAATCCAGATTTTTGTTTATTTTAATGTTTAAATTTAAGAATAAATTGAAACACAAGTTAATATGCCAAGATTCAGAACATTAAGGCAATCAGGGTTTCTGTAACAAATGAGCAAAAAACACATTATCATTACTGTTAGCAGAAAACATCATAGTAAAGACTTTATTTTCATTTCACTTATGCAATACATTATAACTATGCTTTAAGGTATTTAAATGAGGTATGGACATATATGGTTGTCTCATGGAAAGGGATAAATAATAGTTACATTACATCTTATATCCAAGAAATAGCCACTACACTTGTGAATAATATAAATACATAAGAAATGTTTGTATTCACTTTCTGTACAAGGTTATAATTTGTTTTGCAAATTAATAGTGTAATTTCCCCCCGAATTTTGTGTTTCTGTATGTCTATATATAAATAAATATATACACACATATTTAAATTAATTCCTTGTTGATTTATTTATAGGAGATTGAGAAGAGGAAAATAGAATGTTGGTAGAGCAACAAAACATCTAACAATTTGATACAATCAGTCTAAACATTGAGCATATGATACCAGATTAAAGGGTTAGAATGTTGTCATTGTTGTCATTGTTCAAGGCCACTGGACTCTAGTCTTCATGTTTTGAATCATGGACTTCTATCCAGAATAATGAGTTTAAATAATTAACACAACAAAGAGAATTAATTTTACAGGAACACATTTATTTTAAATAAGTTCATAAACTTTCAGTTTAAGAACTTTGGGATTTTTTCATTTTTTTTTTTATTTTAAAGATTATAATATCTGTTGGAAGAGTTGCCCAGGTTACAGGAGATTCAATATAAAGTAATATTCAAAACCAGACCTTATTACTCTCAATGTTCTTTTCACTATAGCATCCTGTGTCATTAGCTTGAATCATCTACTCTTACCGAATGCATGCTGTACTGATCACAAGAGTAATTTTATTATTATTAGGTTGAATCAGTTAATACTGACTTTTTCCTCCCTACCATGATTACCACAATTTTTATTGGGAAAGGCTGTTTTTTCTATTTCTATTCATCTGTTTTCAAAAGAAATCCATAGTCTAAGACAAAATATTCCATCTTGGAAATGCTGTCTTCCTTAAAAGAAGGAGAATGTGATTTTGTATTATCTGAACAGTAACAATTTAGAGCTTAATGTAGTAAGTCTCTGGGGAGCACCTCAATTGCATTAGTTGTAAATTTGCTTTAGTACAACACCCCATCTTCTAACTGAACACTTTCTCTGAAAATCCCGTACGTGTGAAATGCTCACCTTCTTCATCTCTGCTTGATTTCACTGATTCCATTAAGTGCCTCAGCTGAAGTTCAACTTTCTTAAAAAAAAAGTTTCCTGTCTTCCTTAGTCTTAGTACATATCTTCTTCTGGTTTTCTAAAATATACAAACAAACAAATAAGTAAATAATCAAATAAATATGTGTGTATGTATATAAGAATAAATATATATATATACACACAAATATGCACACATGTGTGTTGTACATGTATATAAATGTGTGTTTACATAATTGTTTGTACTTTTTCTGCTTCATTATTACTGTTAGCTCCTTGTGCTAAGGGAGGGTTTTTGGCTTTTGGTTTTTAACCAAACCATTCCACTGAAATTGCTTTATCCCAAGGTCACCAATGTTGTTTTCATTGCCAAATATAATGATTTTTTTTAAAAAAAGTTCTCATTGTTTTTACCTTGCTCTTGCATTTTATTTTATTATATTATTTATTATTATTATAGCTTTTTATTTACAAAATATATGCATGGGTAATTTTTCAACATTGACCTTTGTAAAACCTTCTGTTCCAACATTTCCCCTCCTTCCCCCCACTTCCTCCCCTAAATGGCAGGTAGTGCAATACATGTTAAATATGTTAAGGTATATGTTAAATCCAATGTATACATATTTATATAGTTATCTTGCTGTGCAAGAAAAATCGGATCTAGAAAAGAAAAAAAAAAAAACCTGAGAAGGAAAACAAAAATGCAAGCAAACTCACACCTCTCTTAGGGCCAGAAAGCACTCTGGGAGATAACCCAGAATCCCTCTCCCTCCAGAAGGCAGAGTTAACCTTTGGGAGATCATATATAACAGGAAGCTCTTAGAGCTTGGAGTCAGTTACTTGAGAGAGGTTTCTTGGGAGAGTTTTTCTTGGGAGCTCGAGAGAGTTTTACTTGGAGTGGGAGAGAGCTGTTGGAACCCACAAGCCCTATCTTCGAAGTAAGAAAGATTTCATCGTATCTTCCAACTTGGTGCTGGCTGGAGGCTGAAGAAAGCAGAGGCAGAAGCCAAGGACAAAGCTGCAAGATCTCTTGGAGCCAAGCAGAGAGATAGGCCTGAGCTAACCAAGCTATATTGAAGGACCCAATAAAAGTTCAGATCTTTTATTGTCTGGCTGCGATTTTGGAGTAATTATTTATTTCAACTGAGACTAAGGCTGCCTCCAGAAAACCTTCACATTTTTGGTGCCCAATGTGGGGCTCATTCAGTGGAAAAGCTCCGATCCTGATTTCAGTGGAAAAGCCTGTGATCCTGATTTCAGTGAAAAAGCCTGTGACCCTGATCAAATGGAAAAGTCTCCTCCGCCCAGAAATTAGAGTGAGTACAACAAAGAAATTTTGTTAAAAGAATTAAAGTAGAATTTCAGCTAGGATGGGACAGATCTTTAGAAAACAGCCTTCTGTTTCTGTTCAAGGAAAATGTTTAGAGAGCATTGTTAAAGTTATGGAAAGCCAAGGTTTGATTATAATTATGGAGCAGATCACGGAACTTTTACAAACTGTTAAGAACATATATCCTTGTTTCTCTCTGGAAAAAGAATTCGATTTAGATGAGTGGAAATTAATAGGAGAAAAACTGGGTGAATATTACAGATCTAATTCAAATTCAATGGAGTGAAAATTAGAAGAAGAGGATCGTTGTCAATTTTCCAATAAAATTGCAATTTTCTTTTCTTTTCTTTTCTTTTTTTATTTAATAGCCTTTTATTTACAGGTTATATGCATGGGTAACTTTACAGCGTTAACAATTGCCAAACCTCTTGTTCCAATTTTTCACCTCTTACCCCCCCCTCCCCTAGATGGCAGGATGACCAGTAGATGTTAAATACATTAAAATATAAATTAGATACACAATAAGTATACATGACCAAAACATTATTTTTTCTGTATAAAAAGAATCAGACTCTGAAATATTGTACAATATTTGAAGGAAATCAAAAATGCAGGTGGGCATAAATATAGGGATTGGGAATTCAATATAATGGTTTTAGCATCTCCCCAGAGTTCTTTCTCTGGGCGTAGCTGGTTCAGTTCATTACTGCTCCATTGGAAATGATTTGGTTGATCTCGTTGCTGAGGATGGCCAGGTCCATCAGAACTGGTCATCATATAGTATTGTTGTTGTAGTATATAATGATCTCCTGGTCCTGCTCATTTCACTCAGCATCAGTTCGTGTAAGTCTTTCCAGGCCTTTCTGAAATCATCCTGTTGGTCATTTCTTACAGAACAGTCATATTCCATAATATTCATATACCACAAAAATTGCAATTTTCAAAGATATACTTAATACATATAATTTAACACAACAGGCTATAAAAAGTTATTTAAGTGTTGGAATGAAGAAAAAGAAAGTGCAGCAGGAAGAGGTGCCAACTAAAATAGGTGATAAGCAGGAAAATTCAGATAAGAATGTAGTTAAGTACAATTCTGAGTGTGATAATTCACAGCAGGAGGAATTAGATCATTCCTCATCTCAGGAAGAAGAGGAAGAGAGAGAGGCAGAAACACAGTCAGCTTCTCCTGTGAAGCAGAATATGACACGATTAGAAGAAGCATTAATTAAAGCAAAAAATAAAGGATAAGATATATCTGATTTTATAAATGCATATCCTGTGATGGAAAAGATTGACTCTTCAGGTCAAAAAGAAAGACAATATACTCCTTTTAATTTGGAAAAACTTAAAGATTTGAAAAAGGGTTTCACTCTTTATGGGGTTATATCATCTTATGTGAAGATGTTGCTAGATAATTTGTCTTATGAAATCTTAACCCTGAATGATTGGAAATCCATAGCAAGAACATGCTTAGAACCTGGACAAAATCTGTTGTGGCTTTTGGAGTTTCATGAATTATATAGGATTCAAGCCCAATGCAATAGGCAAACAGGAACTATTGGACAAATCACTTTTGACCAACTAGCTGGTGCAGGTCAGTATGCAGAGAATTAAGAACAGATTTATTATCCTATAACAGTATATGAGCAAATTTCTAAGGCTGCAATAAAAGCTTGGTGTTCCCTCCTGGGACAAAAAGATGGAAATAAAGCTTTTACAAAAATAGAGCAAGATCCCAATGAACCTTTTGCAGATTTTGTGGGACGTTTGCAAACAGCTGTAATCAGAACCATTGGAGATAATGCTGCTACAGAAATAATGACGAGACATCTAGCTAAGGAAAATGCCAATGAGATTTGCAAAAAGAATTATATGGGGACTAGACAAAGATGCTCCTTTAGAGGAGATCATAAGACGCTGTGCCACAGTGGGCACCAATGCTTATTATACCCAAACTATGATGAACATGGAAAGACAGGGTCCCTCTTGGCAAGGGACTTCTAGAGAAATTCGTCGATGTTTTCAGTGTGGAAAAGTTGGACATTTGAGAGCTCATTGTATATATGGAGATAGAATGAGAAGACAGGGTGAGAGAAAACACAAAACTCCATGTCCAAAATGCAATTGAGGCTTTCACTTGGCCTTTGGATGTAGATTGACCCAGAGAAGTGAAAGGCAAGGCCCAGCTCCTAAGTATCAATCAAAGGACAGGTGGGGCATGATAGCAGCTGAGGTTACACCCAGAGTCTTTAGAAATCCAGGATTCTGACATCATACCCCTACTATGTGAAGATTTTCTGGAGGCAGCCTCAGTCTCAGTTGAAATAAATAATTACTCCAAAATCGCAACCAGCTGATAAAAGATCTGAACTTTTATTGTGTCCTTCAATATAACCCCATTAGCTCAGAGGCCTATCTCTCTGCTTGGTTCTAAGAGCTCTCTCTGACTCCAAGTAAAACTCTCTCAAGCTCCCAAGAAACTTCTCTCAAGTAACTGACTCCAAGCTCTAAGAGCTTCCTGTTATATATGATCTCCCAAAGGTTAACTCCGCCTTCTGGAGGGAGAGGGATTCTGGGTTATCTCCCAGAGTGCTCTCTGGTCTTAAGGGAGGTGTGAATTTGGTGTTTCTTTCTAAACCCTGAACTGTCCCAAACATGTGAACTCCATTGAGTACTTAGATACTTATAAGCTCTCTAAAGGTATGAACACAAGCATTGTTTCCATCAGTATTAGCAACTTATCACCTTGTAAGGATTCACTCAAGGTGTGAACCAATAAGCACTGTATCAATTCTATTGAGTTAACACCAGGATTCTGACATCACCCTTGAGTTTTCACCTTGTTTCAAGTTGAGTTGACACTAGGATTCCAACACAAACAATAACAGAAAAATTGTTTGTCTAAAACTTTTTAACTTAATATAATCAAAATTATCTATTTCGTGATCAACAATGAGCTCTAGTTATTCTTTGGTCACAAATTCCTTCCTTCTACACAGGTCTGAGAGGTAAACTATTTTATGTTTTTCTAATTTATTTATAATATCATTCTTTATGCCTAGATCATGAGCCCATTTTGACCTTATCTTAGCATAGGGTGTTAAGTGCAGATCAATGCCTAGTTTCTGCTACACTAGTGTCCAATTTTCCAACGACAGAGAAATGTTTAATTTGCAACAAATAGAACAGTTAGTCATCTTAGCTATGAATGTGAAAAGGAGAAACTCTTCCATAAAATGGAAGCAGATAGAAGACTGGATTATAGGCCAGAATCCTACAATATGTTATTTACAAGTAACCACATTTGAAACAGATACATGCAGAGTAAAGGTAAAAGGCTGGAGCAAAAGCTATGATGATTCAGCTAAAGTAAATAAATAAAGCAGGGGTAGCAATCCTGATTTCAGATCAAACAAAAGAAAAATAGATCTAAATAAATGCAATAAGGAAAAAAAAAACACATCTTACTAGAGGATACCATACATGCATGAAATGGTACGGTATGTATATTCTTATAGGAGAAGTTAAGTGAATTGCAATAAGAAATACATACCAAAACTATATTAATGGGGGAATCTCAACCACCCTTTATCAAACTAGTGCATCTAACCACATAATAAATAAGAAAGAAGTTAAAAGGGGTGAATACAATTTTAGAAAAGTTAATTGTAATTTATATTTGCAGAAGTTTGAATGGAGATAGAAAACAATATACTTTTTCTCAGTGGAAAATGGCACCTACACAAAAATTGACCATGTATTGGGGGGAAAAAAAAAAACTCAATCAAATTTAGAAAAGCAGAAACAGTAAATACATCATTTTCAAAACAGTATGCAATAAAAATTACATTTACTAAAAAACCTAAATGAATTGGAAATTAATAATCTAAAGAATAAGTGTACCAAATATCAAATCATAGAAATAATCATTTCTTTTACCCAAGAGAACAACAATAATGACACAATATACCAACAGTTATGGGATGCAGCCAAAGCAATTCTTAGGATAAATTTTATATCTCTAGATTCTTTCTCAGATACAGAATGAAGAGATTACTTGGGTTTTAACTCTGTGTTAAAGGGGGCTCCATTTCCATTGGGAGTTGTGGGCGCTATGTCCCAAATTTCAGGGCTTTTGTACTGTTTAAAAGATCCTTCTCAAAATCTGTTTTTGGTTATCTCAATGTGTTCTGATCTAAGGAGAAATGTGTTCTACTCTCCTGGCACGTTTTCTGGTCAGTGAGTGAGCATAAGCAATCTTTTATGGTCTGGAATTGAGAAGAGATCCACTGTGGTTGTAAAATATAGTGTGCTAATGTTCCTCCTTGCCCTGGAACTGTGAGTCAGGGCTGCAGCACAGAACTGACAAAAAGCAACATAATCCAGCATCAGTGCTAGTAAAGAGACTTCCTACCAAACAGCCATTCGATCTCCTGACCATCTGTGGGCTGAGATGTCCAGAAGCCACAGTTGCTGCTGCCAGCACTGCCAGCACTGCCAACACTGTTTCTATTACTCATTCAGTGGTTCCCACACACTACTTCTGGTTTGCTGGTTCCCCAAGACTGTCTCATCCTATTGAGACAAACCTTTACTGAGGACATTCCAAGTTTTCCTAGGTGTCTGTGGCCTGAAAGGTCTGAAAACTACAACTATTACATCTGATTCAAAGACTTCAAGGCCTGCTCTTCTTTTGTTAGGGGCCAGGCCTGTGCTGACATGGCCTGCTCTAGGATTATTCTGTTCTCCCACTTTTATGCAGTAGACTCCTATTAACCTGACTTCTGCTGGAAAATTGTTTAATTCTATCCTTTTTTGGATTCTGATTCTCTGTATTTATTTAGAGTCATTATTTAAAGTTATTTGGAAGGATGTGGAGAGTTGGGGCAAGTCTGCCTCCCCTAATTATTTTTCTTAGGGCTCTCTTAGATGGCTTGTTCAATTTCTTTTTCTAAGATAGGGCTGAGTGTTGTATTTTCTCTTCTATTAATCTGAACAATTAATATATTTTGTAAATATTTACTCCTTTCACTTAGATTGTTAGATATATTGTAAAATTATTGGTTAAAATAGCTTTTAATAATAGCTATGGTTTTATCATCATTGGCGGTGAATTTTTTTTAATTTTGTTACTAATTTGCTTTTCTTATTTGTTTTTAAGTTAAATTAATGAATAATTTATTATTTTCATTGATTTTCCCCATAAAATCAATTTCTAGTTCTCTTTATAGACTCATTGCTTTCCATTTTATTAATCTGATTTTCAATTTTCAGAATTTCTGCTTTGTTTTTGTTTTGAAGATGAATTCATTTTTTCAAGCTTTTTATTTTCAAAACATATGGATAGATAGTTTTCTTTTTTTTTTGTTGTTGTTGTTCTCTTAACTCAAGAGTTTTTTTTTTTTTTGTATTTTATTTATTTTTTTTTTTATTTAATAGCCTTTTATTTACAGGATATATACATGGGTAACTTTACAGCATTAACAATTGCCAAACCTCTTGTTCCAGTTTTTCACCTCTTACCCCCCCACCCCCTCCCCTAGATGGCAGGATGACCAGTAGATGTTAAATATATTAAAATATAAATTAGATACACAATAAGTATACATGACCAAAACGTTATTTGGCTGTACAAAAAGAATCAGACTCTGAAATATTGTACAATTAGCTTGTGAAGGAAATCAAAAATGCAGGTGTGCATAAATATAGGGAATTGGAATTCAATGTAATGGTTTTTAGTCATCTCCCAGAGTTCTTTTTCTGGGCATAGCTAGTTCAGTTCATTACTGCTCCATTGGAAATGATTTGGTTGATCTCGTTGCTGAGGATGGCCTGGTCCATCAGAACTGGTCATCATATAGTATTGTTGTTGAAGTATATAATGATCTCCTTGTCCTGCTCATTTCACTCAGCATCAGTTCGTGTAAGTCTCTCCAGGCCTTTCTGAAATTATCATGTTGGTCATTTCTTACAGAACAGTAATATTCCATAATATTCATATACCACAATTTATTCAGCCATTCTCAACTGATGGACATCCATTCAGTTTCAGTTTCTAGCCACTACAAAAGGGCTGCCACAAACATTCGTGCACATATAGGTCCCTTTCCTTCTTTATAATCTCTTTGGGATATAAGCCCAGTAGTAACACTGCTGGATCAAAAGTATGCACAGTTTGATAACTTTTTGAGCATAGTTCAAACTACTCTCAAAATGGTTGGATTCGTTCACAACTCCACCAACAATGCATCAATGTCCCAGTTTTCCCGCATCCCCTCAACAATCATTATTATTTTTCCTGTCATCTTAGCCAATCTGACAGGTGTGTAGTGGTATCTTAGAGTTGTCTTAATTTGCATTTCTCTGATTAATAATGACTTGGAGCATCTTTTCATATGACTAGAAATAGTTTCAATTTTTCATCTGAGAATTGTCTGTTCATATCCTTTGACCATTTTCAATTGGAGAATGGCTTGATTTTTTATAAATTAGAGTTAATTCTCTATATATTTTGGAAATGAGGCCTTTATCAGAACCTTTGACTGTAAAATATTTTCCCAGTTATTGCTTCCCTTCTAATCTTGTCTGCATTAGTTTTGTTTATACAAAAGCTTTTCAGTTTGGTATAATCAAATTTTCTATTTGTGATCAGTAATGATCTCTAGTTCTGCTTTGGTCATAAAGACCTTCCCTTCCACAGGTCTGAGGAGTAAACTATCCTGTGTTCCTCTAATTTATTAATAATTTCATTCTTAATGCCTAGGTCATGAACCCATTTTGACCTTATCTTGGTGTGCAGTGTTAAGTATGGATCAATGCCTAGTTTCTGCCATATTAGTTTCCAATTTTCCCAGCAATTTTATCAAACAGTAAGTTCTTATCCCAAAAGCTGGGATCTTTGGGTTTGTCAAAGACTAGGTTGCTATATTTGTTGACTGTTTTATCCATGAACCAAATCTATTCCACTGATCAACTAATCTATTCCTTAGCCAATCCAAATAGTTTTGGTAACTGCTGCTCTATAATATAATTTTAGATCTCGTCAAGCTAAGCCACCTTCATTTGATTTTTTTCATTAATTCCTTGAAATTCTTGACCTTTTGTTTTTCCATATGAACTTTGTTGTTATTTTTCTAGGTCATTAAAATAGTTTTTTGGGAGTCTGATTGGTATAGCGGTAAATAAATCGATTAGTTTAGTAATATTGTCATCTTTATTATATTTGTTCGCTCTATCCAAGAGCCTTTAATATTTTTCCAATTGGTTAGATCAGACTTAATTTGTGTGAAAAGTGGTCTGTAATTTTGCTCATAAAGTTTCTGATTTTCCCTTGGCAGATAGATTCCTAAATATTTTATATTATCAGTAGTTACTTTAAATGGAATTTCTCTTTGTAACTCTGACTATTGGATTTTGTTAGTGATATATAAGAATTCTGATGACTTATGTGGGTTTATTTTATAACCAGCAACTTTGCTAAAGTTGTGGATTATTTCTAATAATTTTTTAGCAGAATCTCTGGGGTTCTCTAAGTATACCATCATGTCATTGGCAAAGAGTGATAATTTGGTTTCCTCATTGCCGATTCTTATTCCTTTAATCTCTTTCTCAGCTCTTATTGCTATAGCTAGCGTTTCTAATACAATATTAAATAGTAACGGTGATAGTGGGCAACCTTGTTTCACTCCAGATCTTATTGGGAATGGTTGCAGTTTGTCTCCATTACATATGATGCTTACTGATGGTTTTAAATAGATGCTGCTGATTATTTTAAGGAAAAGTCCATTTATTCTTATACTCTCAAGTGTTTTTAATAGGAATGGATGTTGGATTTTATCAAATGCTTTTTCTGCATCTATTGAGATGATCATATGGTTTTTGTTAATTTGGTTATTAACATGGCCAATTATATTGATAGTTTTCCTAATATTGAACCAGCCCTGCATTCCTGGTATAAATCCTACTTGATCATAGTGTATTATCTTGGAGATGATTTTTTGTAGTCTTTTTGCTAATATCTTATTTAAAATTTTAGCACCAATATTCATTAGGGAGATTGGTCTATAGTTTTCTTTCTCTGTTTTCAGCCTACCTGGTTTAGGTATCAGTACCATGTCTGTGTCATAGAAAGAATTTGGTAGGACTCCTTCATTCCCTATTTTATCAAATAATTTATATAGCATTGGGGCCAATTGTTCTTTAAATGTTTGGTAGAATTCACATGTAAATCCATCTGGTCCTGGGGATTTTTTCTTAGGGAGTTGTTTAATTGCCTGTTCTATTTCTTTTTCTGAAATGGGACTATTCAAGCAATTTACTTCCTCCTCTGTTAGTCTGGGAAGTGGATATTTTTGGAGGTAGTCATCCATTTCACTTAGGTTATCAAATTTATTGGCATAAAGTTGAGCAAAATAACTCCTTATTATTTCTCTAATTTCCTCTTCATTGGTGGAAAGTTCTCCCTTTTCATTTTTAAGACTACTAATTTCATTTCCTCCCTCCTTTTTCTAATCAGATTTACCAAAGGCTTATCTATTTTATTGGCTTTTTCATAGAACCAACTCTTAGTTTTATTAATTAGTTCAATAGTTTTTTACTTTCAATATTTTTAATTTCTCCTTTTAATTTTAGAATTTCCAATTTAGTATTTGATTGGGGGTTTTTAATTTGGTCTTTTTAGTTTTTTAGTTGCAAGCCCAATTCATTAATCTTTTCTTTCTCTGTTTTATTCAAGTAAGCCTCTAAGGATATAAAATCCCCCTTATTACCGCTTTGGCTGCATCCCACAAATTTTGGTATGATGTCTCATCATTGTCATTATCTTGAGTGAAATTATTAATTGTATCTATAATTTGCTGCTTCACCCAATCATTCTTTAAGATGAGATTGTTTAGTTTCCAATTACTTTTTGGTCTATTTCCCCCTAATTTTTTGTTGAATGTAGTTTTTATTGCATCATGATCTGAAAGAAAGCATTTACTATTTCTGCTTTCTTGCACTTAATTTGAGGTCTTTATGTCTAATATATGGTCAATTTTTGAATAGGTTCCATGAACTGCTGAGAAGAAAGTATATTCCTTTCTATCTCCATTCAATTTTCTCCAAAGATCCAACATACCTAATTTTTCTAATATTCTATTTACTTCTTTAATTTCTTTCTTATTTGTTTTGTGGTTTGATTTGTCTAATTCTGAGAGTGCAAGGTTGAGATCTCCTACTATTACAGTTTTGTTGTCTATTTCTTCTTGCAACTCTCTTAACTTCTCCTTTAGGAAGTTGGATGCCATACCACTTGGTGCATATATGTTTAATATTGATATTGCTTCGTTGTTTATGCTACCCTTTAGCAGGATGTAGTTTCCTTCCTTATCTCTTTTAATTAGATCAATTTTTACTTTTGCTTGATCTGAGATAAGGATGGCTACCTCTTTTTGACTTCACCTGAAGCATAATAGATTTTGCTCCAGCCTTTTACCTTTACTCTATATGTATCTCCCTGTTTTAAATGTGTTTCTTGTAAACAACATATTGTAGGGTTCTGACTTTTGATCCAGTCTGCTATCTGCCTCCTCTTTATGGGGGAATTCATCCCATTCACATTTACGGTTAGAATTACTAAATCTGTATTTCCTACCATCCTAATAACCCCAGATTGTGCTTTACTTATTCTTGCCTCCCCCAACCCTCTTTCCCCTTTTAAAACTTATGTACCCCTCTTGTAACACAATGCTTACCCTCTTTATAATCCCTCCCTCCCCCCTTTTGAGTCTTTTCCCCTTCCTTTCCTTATTACTCTTTTTCTTTTCCCTTTTCCTCTCCCCTGTTTTTAATGAGGCGAGAGAATTTTCTCTAAAACAAATGTCAATTATTTTTTCTTTTAGCCAACTCTGATGAGAGTAAGATTCACACAATGTTCCTCCCCCTCTCTAAATTCCCTCAGATATGATAAGTTTCCTTAGCCTCTTTGTGGGATGTGGTTTCCCTCTTTTTATCCCTCCTTCCCACCTTATTCTGCCATCATCCCTTTTCCATATCTACTTCCCTTTTTATGTTATATCAGTACAATCAAATTATACATGTATTCTTTTGTATATCCACAACAAATACAATTCTCAAGAGTTATTTTTACCTTTTCTGCATCTCTTGAGTTCTATGGTTGGAGATCAAATTTTTGTTTAGTTCTGGTTTTTCTTCAGAAACAAATGGAATTCATTTGTTTCATTAAATGTCCATCTTCTTCCCTGGAAGAAAATGCTCAGCTTAGCTGGGTAGTTTATTCTTGGCTGCATCTCAAGTTCTTGTGCCTTTCAGAATATCATATTCCAGGCCCTTCTTTCCTTTAATGTAGAGGCAGCCAGATCTTGGGTGATCCTTATTGTGGCACCTCGGTATTTAAATGGTTTTTTTTTTTTTGCTGCTTGTAAATTTTTTTCCTTAATCTTATAGTTCTGAAATTTGGCCACAATATTCCTTGGGGTTTTTATTTTAGGGTTTCTTTCAAAAGGTGTTCGATGAATTCTTTCAATGCCTATTTTACCTTCTGATTCTATTACATCTGGGCAGTTCTCTTTGATGATTTCTTGTAAAATAGTATCTAGGCTCTTTTTTTCATCATAGTTTTCGGAAAGTCCAATAATCCTCAGATTATCTCTCCTAGATCTATTTTCCAAGTCTGTCGTTTTGCAAGTAGATAATTCATGGTTTTTTCCAGTTTGTCATTTTTTTGGTTTTGCTTGACTGATTCTTGCTGTCTCAATGAATCATTAGTTTCTATTTGTTCAGTTCTAATTTTTAAAGAATTATTTTCTTCATTAGCTTTTTTACTTCTTTCTGTATATGTCAATTGAGTTTTTAAATGCATTGTTTTGGTCTGTGGAATTTTTTTCCATTTCACTAATTTTTTTTTTAGTGAATTATTTCTTTTTCAATTCACAGATCCTACTTTCTTGCGTGTTCTTTGTCTTTTCAATTCACAGATCCTACTTTCTAGTGAATTCTTTATTTTTCAATTCACAATTCTTACTTTCACAAGTTTTTAACTTTTCCAATTCGTATTTCAGGAAGTTGTTGCTCTCTTGTAAGGCTTCTCTTTCCTTTCCCCATTTATCTTCTAACTCTCTTTTGAGACTTTTAATGGTCTCTTCTATGAGAGCATCATGTAAAGGAGGACAGTCTGATGCATTTTTGCTGTTTGAGGTCTCTTCAGGTTTGCTGACCTGCTCTTTTTCTGCATAGAAGCTGTCGATTGTTCTTTTCATCTTTTTATTCATGTTTTAAAGCCTTTAGGGTAGGTCTCCTAGGCAAGGGGGTTACCAGCTTCCTCTGCAGAGCAGGGAAAGATGTAAACCGATTTCCGGCTCCGAGGTATGGGAGTGCTCTGAGTGAGAGTTTTCCCTTCCCCCAACAGGAAGTGGATTCAGCACTGGCAGAGCTATCAAATTGCTTAGTAGGGCTGAGTGGGTTAGCGACTACCTGGTTTAGGTATCAGTACCATGTCTGTGTCATAGAAGGAATTTGGTAGGACTCCTTCATTCCCTATTTTATCAAATAATTTATATAGCATTGGGGCCAATTGTTCTTTAAATGTTTGGTAAAATTCACATCTAGAGACTAAGGGGTGAAAGTGTCACTGCCCCAGGCGGGAGCCTCTTGTGGGACTGTGAGTATTAGCAGCTGACCGCAGACCACAGACCGCAGACCGCAGATCGCCCCGAACTCTGCCCCAATGTCTCTGCCCAATGCAAATCGGCCCCGAAAAGGTCTTTGGCCCCAAGCCGAGCCCCCCCACTGTGCAGATTGGAGGCTAACCCGGGCTGTGTCCTCCTGCCGTGCAGGATCACAACTGCCCCAAGGAAAAGCCCGTACTGCGGGTTGGGGCTGCGTGCTTGTGCTGAGATCTGTGCCTTCACCCTCGGTTTGAGGCTCTCCTCAGAACCTAATTTCTCTCCCCTTCTGCGCTGATCTCCCCCCTGGCCCCGGAACCAACCTTTTTTTGGCGAGACTGCAGATTTTCTTCGGCCGGTGAGTTGTTCTACTTCTTATCTTTACGAATTGTAGCAGTCAAGACTATTTTTGAGGCTCGATATAATATTGATAAAGAGGGTAAGAGAAGAGCTTAGAAAGTCGCGTGTGTCTTCTCCACCATCTTGGCTCCGCCCCAAATCAGATAGATAGTTTTCAATATTCACCTATGAAAATCTTTTTTTCCAAATTTTTTCTCCCACCCTTTCTCCCATTCCCTCTTCTAGATGGCCCAATGAATGTTAATCCAATGAATGTTAAACATGTGCCATTCTTCTATGCATGTCCCTACAATCATAGTGCACAAGAACAATCAGAACAGAAAGGAAAAAAAAATGAAAAAGAAAACAAATTGCTTTGATTTGTAATGGAAGATTTATAGTTTGGTTTTTCTTTATATTTTATTCCCATATCCAATTCATTTTCTGCTGTTTTACTATTTTGTTCATGTAAATATTTAGATATGTAATGTTTCCTCTAAATAGTTTTGCCTGCATTTCATAATCTTTGGTATAATTTTTCACTGTTATCATTCCTTTAATAAAGTTGTTGATTATTTCTATGATTTTTTTCATTCATCATTTTTTGAGATTAGATTAAATTAAATTTCATTGTCTCTACAGTTTTTTTTTTTTTACTGAATGTTATTTTATCACTTTCTGATATAAAAAGATGAATTTGTTACAGTTATCTCTTCAATATCATGACACTTAGGGTATACTGTCTTCATGTTCTTCAAAAATTTACATAAATTTTTTGGCTCTCCCAGAAGAGAAATCTGAATTATTATGGTATCAAAATATAAAATGTTAACTTTATACATTATTATGCATACATTTTATGCATTCATGACACATTTCTGTGTCATCTTATGATCTTTATGTACCATCTATGGTTTCTGCAAAACACCCTTAAAATGCTTATTTAATTTCTTATCCCCACCTACAATATATCAAAACTGTGATGTGGAAGGTCATCATATGAAAGGGACAACTGTATTTCTGTTTCTCTGATTTAATTATGAGAATTACATGCTTAATAAAAGGTTAACTTTCATGTTGGTATATGTATCTGAGAAAAAATGTTAATGTATTTATATAATTATTCAAATTACCAGAGAGCTATAATATTTAACTTTACCACAATTCTACTTCTCTCCCTAGCTGTTTTTTTTTTTAATCATTTGGTAAGATGTATTTAGTTCTGAAAAGGGGAAATTGAATTCCCATTCTAGTGTACTTTTGCTGTATATTTCTTGTTGTAATTCATTTAACTTTTCTGAATTCATCTTCAGGTGTCATGCATTTGGTCCATAGATTTTTATTGTTGATATTACTTCATTGTCAATGATACTGATTAAGAAAATTTAGTTACTGCATACCTTTTGATTTAGCATTCTCATTACTGATTCTGTATCCTAGAGATCACAAAAGAAGAAAAAAAAAAACTACATGTGCAAAAATATTAATAGTAAATTATTTTTTTTGTAGTGACAAGGAACTCAGAATTGAAAGGAAGCCCATCAGTTGGGGAATGGCTGAATAAGTTATATTATATAAGTGCAATGTAAACTTATTGTTCTATAAGAAGTGATTAGTAGGCTGACTTCAGAAAAGATTGGAAAAATTACATGAACTGATGTTGTGTGAAGTGAGCATAACCAAGACAACAGTGTACACAGTAACAACAAAATTATGTGATGATCAACTGCAACGGACTGGGTTCTTCTCAATGGTGGGGTGATTCAAAGAAATTCCAATAGACTTGGGAAGAAAAATGCCATCTGCTTACAGAAAAAGAGCTATGGAGAAAGAATATGGAAAAAAAAAGCATAGTATTTTTACCTTTTTTTGTTGTTTGTTTGTTTTTTTTATCTTGTCCTCCCCCCACCCCTTTCGTTTTGATTTTATTTTGCAGAACTTCAGAAATATGGAATTATGTTTTAAAGGATTACAGATTCTTAACCTATGTCAGATTGCTTGCTGGCTTGGGAGTGAGGGTCAGAGGCAAAGAAGGAGACAGAGGCAAAGAAGGAGAAGAATTTGGAATGCAAAGTCTTACAAAAAGAATGTTGTTATAATAAAGATGGCAATACTACCTAAACTAATCTATTTAAAGCACCATACCAATCAGACTCCCAAAAAGCTATTTTAATGACCTAGAAAAAATAACAACAAAGTTTATATGGAAAAACAAAAGGTCAAGAATTTCAAGGTAATTAATGAAAAAAAAAATCAAATGAAGATGGCCTAGCTGTATCAGATCTAAAATTATATTATAGAACAGCAGTTACCAAAATCATTTGGTATTGGCTAATAAATAGACTAGTTGATCAGTGAAATAGGATCAGTGAAATAGTTGATAGTGAAATAGGATCTCTAACCCAGAGGGATTCTGGGTTATCTCCCAGAGTGCTCTCTGGTCCTAAGGGAGGTGTGAATTCAGCTCTCATACTAGCCCTGAACTCTCGTGTGAACTCCATTGAGTATTTAGATACTTCAGCTCTCTAAAGGTGTGAACACAAGCATTGTTCAATCAGTTCCACTTAGTATCTTGTTTCAAGTTCTGGCCCAAAATAACTCTAACATTAAATTAACTCCAATGTCTTTAACACTTTGTAAAGAAATGTCTTAACACTTTAGTAAAGATTCCAACATCTCCCCTTTTCTTTTGATTTAGAACATAGGTGGTCATAACCTCCTTGAATTCTTAAGGAGGTGAGAACTCAAAAAAGATGATCATGCCTTCCCTGACATCTCAGAAAGGGAGATGAAAATACCAATAGAAAATAGAACTAGAGATCATTACTGATCACAAAATAGAGAATTTTGATTATATCAAACTGAAGAGTTTTTGTACAAACAAAACTAACGCAGACAAGATTAGAAGGGAAGCAATAAACTGGGAAAACATTTTTACAGTCAAAGATTCTGATAAAGATCTCATTTCCAAAATATATAGAGAATTGATTCTAATTTATAAGAAATCAAGCCATTCTCCAATTGATAAATGGTCAAAGGATATGAACAGAAAATTCTCAGACAAAGAAATTGAAATTATTTCTAGCCATATGAAAAGATGCTCCAAGTCATTATTAATCAGAGAAATGCAAATTAAGACAACTCTGAGGTACCACTACACACCTGTCAGATTGCCCAGACTGACAGGGAAAGATGATGTGGAATGTTGGAGGAGATGTGAGAAAACAGGGACACTAAAACATTGTTGGTGGGATTGTGAATACATCCAGCCATTCTGGAGAACAATTTAGAACTATGCTCAAAAAGCTATCAAACTGTGCCTACCTTTTGATCCAGCAGTGATACTACTGGGCTTATATCCCAAAGAGATCTTAAAGAAGGGAAAGGGACCTGTATGTGCAAGAACAATTGTGACAGTCCTTTTTGTAGTGGCTAGAAACTGGAAATTGAGTGAATGCCCATCAGTTGGAGAATAGCTGAATAAATTGTGGTATATGAATATTATGGAATATTATTGTTCAGTAAGAAATGACCAACAGGATGATTTCAGAAAGGCATGGAGAGATTTCCATAAACTGATGCTGAATGAAATGAGCAGGACCAGGAGATCATTATATACTTCAACAACAATACCATATGATGATCAGTTCTCATGGACCTGGCCATCTTCAGCAATGAGATGAACCAAATCAGTTCCAATGGAACAGTAATGAATTGAACCAGCTACACCCAGAGAAAGAACTCTGGGATTTGACTAAGAACCATTATATAGAATTCCCAATCCCTCTATTTTTGTCCACCTGCATTTTTGATTTCTTTCACAGGCTAATTGTACACTATTTCAGTGTCTGATTCTTTTTGTACAGCAAAATAACTGTTTGGACATGTATACTTATTTAGTATTTATTTTATACTTTAACATATTTAACATGTATTGGTCAACCCTCCATCTAAGGGAGGGGGTGAGGAGAAGGAGGGGAAAAATTTGAATAAAAGATTTGGCAAAATTACTCATGCATATAATTTGTAAATAAAAAGCTATTAAAAAAAGAATGTTGAAAACTATCTTTACATGTATTTGGAAAAGTAAAATACTATTAAAATTAATTTCTCTGTATCTTTTAATTAGTGTTTTCTTTTTCCTTTTCCTTTTTCTGAGATCATGATTACTACCTTGCTTTTTTAAACTGTATTTTAAGTGTAACAGATTTTACTCCACCCCCTTACTTTTTTCTATATGTCTCCCTGCTTTTTGGATGAGTTCATCTCATTCACATTCAAAGACATGATTACTAATTATATGCTTGTATCCATTTTATTTTTCTCCTTAACAGTCTTTCTTCTTTTATCCTGACTCTTATTAAATGTGGTTTCTTCTCACTACTAACCCCCCAAATGTACCTTCTTTTTTTATCATGTTTTTAATCTTTTATCACATACCCTCCTGCCTCCTTGTAGAATAAGATATATTTTATATTCAACTGAACGTGTATCTTATTCCCTCCTTCAGTTTGTCCAAGAATTATTTTGAGTCTAAGGCCAATTCACATTTTTATAGCGTTGACATGGAGCTGTTTTGACATGTTATTTTGTAATTTTGTGTTTACTTTTTCATGTCACCACAACAATTTTTATGGTTATGTTATTTTTTTCTTTTTACTTAACTTTTATTGCTAAAAATGTCCAGGATTGTGAGAGGATACTTTTCCAAGCTTCAAATTTTTTGTTCTACTCTTTTCCAAGACACTCAGGGTATCTGAAAGCTTTTTGTTTCTTTCAAAGTGGTATAATCTAAGAAGGGGTATGATTACTGTTTTCTCAGCCTTTGCTCTGATCTAAGTGACCAAAGTCAGTATTTTCAGTCTTCAGACTGTGTCCAGAGACCTCAATGCTGCTGATGTTCTTCCTCGTTTTGGGACTATGACTTTGGTCCCTTTGTATGGACAATGTGAACAAATTTTGAATCTAGTGCCAATAAAGAGTACTTTGTAATCTCCTATGGACCAGTTATCTGATCTTTATACTGTCAGTAGGAAGAGAGCTGTGAAACATGCCTTTCTTGCTGCTGGCCTGCCAGCATGATCTGTGCTGTACTGGCATTATTTTATTTTTGTTTGTAAGGAAATTTGGGGTGAGTTCTTGACTGTACTCTGTCATCTTGTCTCTACCTGAAGGGAGCAGTATATAGTCTAACAAGAGGAGGAAAATAATATAAAGTGAATTAAAATAAGGAGCTACATAAATGTGTGCACATAGTGGCATGATTTGTAAATGGATAAGAAATACTAAGATAACATGAATGAGTAAGTTAGGGTGAAATCTTTTCTATCAGACTTCAGGGTTCTGTAGATAAAAAGTGAAACTACAGTGGATATTATATTTTACATTTTGTGTGAATCAACCATAATATGCAATAAGTCTTTAATAAAATGGAAATCTTCCTATAATTCTTCAGGCATAGATGATCTATTTATAATAGACCATGCAGATTTCCAATCTGTTATTCACTCTGACCACCTGAATGATTCATTATCTTATATATCTTTCTCTGATATACTTTCCCTTGGTGTTAAGAATCCTCACTTATATGTGGAGTAGCCTTTCTAGGCTACCAGACTCCTCTCCAATGAACTCTCTATGGCAGTGAGTTTGATTCCTTTGAGATAATAATATTTCATTACTTGTAGGCATATGGTACCATAGCAAAATGTCCCTTCACATCAGAAAAACAAAGTTTAACATCATTAAAGCCACATTTTTCTGAGTACAATCTAGCTTATTTTTCATTGAATTCTGAGCAAAATCCTCACCTACTTTCAATACTGCTGAACATGATTCATAAATTCTCAGTTCCAGTGCATATCATTCTTTCCCTCTCTTCCTCCCTCTGTCTCTCCCTCCTTTCTCCTTCTCCTTCCCTCCATCCTTTTCTTTCTTTCTCTTTCTCTTTTTCTCTCTCTGCCTCTGTCTATCTCTGCCTGTCTTTCTCTCTGTGTGTCTTTGTCTCTGCCTTTGTGTCTCTCTACTCCATCTTTCTGTCTCTTGTCTTTGCCAGACATATATGTGAATATGTATTTGTGTGTGTATGCATATATATATATACACAATATATATACATACATATACACATATGTACACACACAAATATATACACACAAGTATATATGTATATATATATATATATATATATATATACATGCATATAAACATACAATATTTCCACAATAAGAAACTCTTCCAAGGCTTTAAACATTTCATTTAGGAACCTCTTCACTATTCTGGACATGAATGACCAAGAGGATCTTGGTGAGTTCTTCCATTTGATCACTGACTATACTGGATACTCTTGAGATCAGGGAAAATAAACCTTTAAGGAGAATAAGCATCAAACTTTATATTTTGCTTTACATCATCAGTGACAGGTACAAAATAATAATAAGTTATCTCTTATCATATCTTTCAAGAATTATGTAAATTATGTATGTAATTTAAAAATGATTTATCTCTCTTAATCAGCTAAAGAAGGAAATGATAAACCACTGCAACATATTTGCTAAGAAAACCCCAAATAGTGTCATAGTCAAGTTAAAATTAAATGAATGAAGAACAGAGACAATCAGTCCCAAATGCCCCTTTCTACTACTTTGCAAATTCTCCATCTATTTGACAACTGCAAAAAGACAAAATCCACTACAATCATGTTTAGCCAATCACATGAAGACATTGACCACTTCTGAAAAATATGGCTATTTCATCCAATTTTGAATCCTTAATCTCTGGGTAGCATGTTCCTTAACTAGTTCTCTGCAACCTCATTTAGTTATTAGGCTAAAAATTCCCCAACACAGTATTCCTTCACCTTCATATATCATAATCATATCTTTTCTTTAATTCATAGCTTCTTCCATATATTCCCATTCTTACACACTTCCAAAATGTTATAAATGTTATTCCATATACTTAGTTTATGGAGCTACTACTAGTATGACTAATCCATCCCTTAATCTATACTCCTTCTAATTCTTCCATCCTCCTTTTCACTTTACCTTCTATTTTCCTATTAAGTGAAATGTATTTATGTACCAAGATACATGTGTATGTTTTTTCTTTTTCTGAAAAAATTATGTTACAAGAAAGTTTTGATTTTTAAAATATTTCTCCCAAATTCCTCCCTCTTATTTGTATAGATCTTTACTTGTATATCACAATTATATGACATGATTTTCCCTAACATTCTTTCCTCTTCCACCCAGGAGTATCTTCTCTATTTGTATTCTTTTCTTAAGATTATAATGGGGCAGCTAGTTGGTAGATAGAGTTGGAGGATAGAGCACCAGTCCTGAAGTCAGGAGGACCCAAGTTCAAATCTGGCCTCAGACACGTAACACGTCCTAGCTGTGTGGCCCTGGGCAAATCACTTAACCTCAATTGCCTCAGCAAAAACAAAAACAAAAACAAAATGATTATCAAGATATGTCATCAAGCCATAATTATTTCCAATTGGACTTGCTCTATAATTACAATAGAGTTTAGAGAGAATAAATGTGTCACCTCCCATATTTGAATTTAAGCTATTTATCCTTAATTAATCCTTTATCATTGCTCACTCATGTTTACATTTTTGTGTTTCCCTTCACCCCTGTGTTTGAACCTCAAAGCTTCTACACACTACTCATCTTTTCATCAAGAATGCCTGGGAGTCCTCTATTTCATTAAAAGTAAATTTTCATTAATATCTAATCATATTCAATATTGTTGATAAATTTTTCTTAACTTTAAGCTGATAACCTCTGCTTTCAAGCCAACATATATTATAAGTTTATCAGATAATAAACAAGAATAGCCAAGATCACCTCTGTCACGTAATGATGATGATGATGATGATTGATGATGATATACCTTAAGAGTTGACATGTTGTGTCATAAATAAACAGCCTCAGATTAAACTTGCAAACCTAACCACCCCTATAGGTTCAATACGATTTCTATCAAATAACACAACTCAATAAAGTATTCATATTTTTCACTATATTCATATTTATATGCTGTGGGATAGTATAGAGTAAGGGAGAAGACCAATTTTACAACATAGAACCAATAAGGCCACAATTGTTGTTCAAATTCCTCAATCACAAACTTCATTATAACCCTAGTCCATTGCCTTATAAATTAAAGTCTCTAATCACAAAGAAGATAGAGAGTACAAACTTACTCACATTATGGGCAAATAAAAATTAAGAGCATACTGTTCTGAGAGTAGGTCAGCTGCAGCCTTTGTATCCAAATGACAGACATCAGAGGCCATAAGTGAGAATACTTCATCATACTTGTACTTTCCTCCCCAATCTGGACTTGCATTCTTATAATTGTGATAAAATCTTTCTGTGTGCCACTAAAGCATTCTATAACAGCACTGAACTTAAGGAAAATGGCCATTTTAATGGGAAACCCAGGGTAGAAACAATTAAACCCAAAATAAATTAACAGTGGCAAAAGCAATTTGCATACACTACATCACAAAACAATCACAAACAATCACAGAATGAATAGGAAGCAAAACAATACAATATTTAGTCCTTCTGAACTTAATTAGGAAAAGTTATTGATGCCAGACACCTCACATGGTAGCATTATGGATTTATTAAAGTGCCCCAGATCCAAGCAAGATTCTATACTGTAAGTGATTATGATGTGCAGGCCACCAGGGCAGCAGGATCCTCTGCTCTATCACAGACAAATGTTACAAACAGTGCTATGAGCCTAAATCCCTGCTGCTGTTATCATCTGATGATAGTTGCTACTGGGATGAAGGGATTTTACTAGCAGCCAACACATATGGAGGTGATGAGTTAAAACATTACATTTTGCTACTAGCCTAAATTTCTTCATATATTAGGTGCATGATATGGTAATCCTGAAGCAAAACATGCTGCAGATAAAAACCTAGATTGCCCTTATTCATTTTTAATTTCTCTGATAAATATTATGTCTAAAATCCCAAGGTCATAATTCATTATATAAATATGACTATGATTAATTAAGGCCAAAGAAGGATAAACATCACCCACTGGAACTTCTGGTTTATCCCCTGCTACTTACCAAATAATATGAACTTGGATACTCCAGTCAGAAAGATATGAGAGCTGTATACTGATCTTTCCTCATGATGAGGTATAAAGAGAAATAATTGCTGTTTTCAAATATCTGAATATCAGTTATGTGGAGTAAGAAAGTAGACCTTTTATACTTGTACGAGAAAGACAAAACATGGGCAAATGGATGGAAGTTTCAAGGAGACACATCACAGCTAGTCCTAAAGAAAAAACAAATTCAAAACTTAACAAGATCAGTCTAAACCTGGAAAGGATTTCCTATTGCAATACTGCATTATTTCATTGGAGCAATCTCTCTCTCTCTCTCTCTCTCTCTCTCTCTCTCTCTGTCTCTCTCTCTCTCTATCTATCTATCTATCTCTGCCTCTCTCTCTCTCTCTCTCTCTCTCTCCCTCCCCTTGTTTGTGGCTCACCCCTTCTATCTCCATGTTTTTCTCTCTGCCTTTGTCTCTGCTTCTGTCTCTAACTTTGTCTCTGTCTCTATCTGTCTGTCTCCCTGTCTGCCTTTTTACTTTTATCATACCTTATCCAATTTTTTGTTTGTTTGTTTTGTTTTGTTTTTCCTTTGTCAACATGGTAACAAGTATGACAGATTACAAGTATTTCCCCCTCTATTTTCATTAAAACATCATAGATACAAAAGTGGTCGGGGTTGAATGAGACACTGGAAAATGTCTTGAATTATTGTTTGAATGGAGCATTTAAAACTGAAACAATGAACTGCTTTTTGAAATAATACAAGAAAAAAAAGATAGAAAAATATGGACTAAATACCAGAGTTGATCATCAGAAAAGAAAAAAAAAATAGTGAAATGAAATGGATCTGCGTCTTAAAGGATTTTTGAGTGGAGGTTTTTTCAAGTTCCAACATAGGAGTAAGGAAACCCCTAGCCTTTTCAGGGAGGTGTAATTTAAGATTTGATTTTACATTCACAGGAGACCTGACAAAGTAAAGATAGAAAAAAGTATACTGAAGTCTTTAAAAAATCCCCTAAGGAAAATCACAAGATTGTCATAGCTAAAATATAAAATGCTCAGATTAAAAAAAAAGGATCCTGCAGATACTCCCAAAAGACTCCATTTAAATAACAAGACTAAACATCACGAAAGACCTGGAAACTTCTAGAAATGGGAAAATCTTTTGGAATACAATAGCCTAAAAGGCAAATGACATCCAATAATATTTCTTTAAAATATCATTCCATTCCAATCTATATAATTCTAAAAATATTTTCTTAAGAAAGGGAGAGAGAGAAGAATTATTATAAATTACTGAGTAGTTAACCTCATGATTTAGATTATGCCACTAGGGAACACTGTAAATTACAACCTTAGAAACTAGTCTTATATAACTTTTCTGATAAATGAATGAGAGAATTTGAAGAAACATCAAAAGTGATTTAAAACATTTCATACCTATCTAAAACATTCTTGCCAGTGATGTACAAATTGTTACTCTATAACTATATTGTTTCTTTTGGACAGTTTCTAGTTATTTTCCTTAAGATATTTTCTTTGTAATTTCTACCTACTATTGTTAGTTTTATCCTTTGAAGAAAAACATAAGAAGACTAGTCCTTTTCAACACATGATTATTTTTGACTTACCTATCTCAAAGTAATTTTGCCTTCTCACCTCTTGAATAAAAACCCATAGTTCCTTTAAATGATCGTCATATGCCATGTCTCTAGTTTTTCACCATCATTTGAGTTTCTTTGTGATATATTCACTTTTGTCTATTTATTTTTGAGAAAATGATGTCCAGAGATGCACAAACCTCCAGCTGCACTTTGACTAGGGTAGAATAGAGCAAAGTCCAAACCTTATACATTCTGGAATTTATATCTCTTATTTTTGCAATTTAAAGTTAAATTAATGTTTTGTGTCAAAAAATTGATAAATGTGAACTTTTAGTCAATTGAAACCCTATTATATTTTTCTTCATTAAGTGTTATTTACCTATGTCACAGCACTCGTGTATTTGATTATTTTATTTTTTAACTTAGATACAATACTTCTCTTTTATGTCTACTGTTTCATTTTTTGAGTTTATGCCCAATTGTCTACTGTGTGTATATACATACAAATATGTATGTCTGTATGTATATATTCATGTATATTTTTTTCCTAACCCTATCCTCCATTATAAACTCTATCCATCTTTATGAACCTTACAACCAAATTCATTAGCAGTCAACTTTTTACTATATCAAGAAATCAAATCAATATTACCACTGATCATGTGAAAAGAATTTCACCATAATCACTTATGTTTCCCTCAGTCTCACTGAGAGTTCTTAGGGGAAAATAAAGCAAAACAAAAGCAAATAAACAAAATAGTAATAACTAATGATAATCTTGCCATCATCTCTTTATGCATGTTTTCTTCTCCATTGGAATGTAATTGCCAGTAGGTTAGAGTTTATACAGATTTTGTAATTTATCCTTTATGCTTAACAGAGTTCCTTCTTTTTAGTAAACACCATAAATTAATTTTATCCATCCTAGCTATAAAGCATTCCTTCATATAACATTTACATTGCATTTTAAAGACCATCATTTGGAAAACAGCCAATAACTTTAATTATCTAGTGTTTGATAAACCCAAAGACCCCAGTTTTTGGGATAGGAATGCATTATTTGGTAAAAAAATTTCTGGGAAAATTGGAAATTAGCATGGCAGAAACTAGGCATTGACCCACACTTAACACCGTACACCAAGATAAGGTCAACATGGGTTCATGATCTAGGCATAAAGAATGAGATCATAAATAAATTGGAAGATCATAGGATAGTTTACCTCTCAGACCTGTGGAAGAGGAAGGAATTTATGACCAAAGAAGAACTAGGGATCACTATTGACTGCAAAATAGAAAATTTTGATTATATCAAATTGAAAAGTTTTTGTACAAACAAAACTAATGCAGGCAAGATTAGAAGGGAAACAATAAACTGGGAAAACATTTTTACAGTCAAAGGTTCTGATAAAGGCCTCATTTTCAATATATATAGAGAATTGACTCTAATTTATAAGAAATGAAGCCATTCTCCAATTGATAAATGGTCAAAGGATATGAACAGACAATTTTCAGATGATGAAATTGAAACTATTACCACTCATATGAAAGAGTGTTCCAAATCACTATTGATCAGAAAAATGCAAATTGAGACAACTTTGAGATACCACTACACACCTGTCATATTGGCCAGAATGACAGGGAAAGATAACACAGAATGTTGGAGGGGATGTGGGAAAACAGGGACACTGATACATTGTTGGTGAAATTGTGAACACATCCAGCCATTCTGGAGAGCAATTTGGAACTATGCCCAAAAAGTTATCAAACTGTGCATACCCTCTGACCCGGCAGTATTACTACTGGGCTTATATCCCAAAGAGATACTAAAGAAGGGAAAGGGACCTGTATGTGCCAAAATGTTTGTGGCAGCCCTGTTTGTAGTGGCCAGAAGCTGGAAAATGAATGGATGCCCATCAATTGGAGAATGGTTGAGTAAATTGTGGTATATGAATGTTTTGGAATATTATTCTTCTGTAAGAAATGACCAGCAGGATGAATACAGAGAGGATTGGTGAGACTTACATGAACTGATGCTGAGTGAAATGGGCAGAACCAGGAGATCATTATATACCTCAACAACGATACTGTATGATGATGTATTCTGATGGAAGTGGATTTCTTCAACAAAGAGAAGATCTAACTTAGTTTCAATTGATCAAGGATGGACAGAAGCAGATACACCCAAAGAAAGAACACTAGGAAATGAATGTAAACTGCTTGCATTTTTGTTCTTCTTCCCGGGTTATTTATATCTTCTAAATCCAATTCTCCCTGAGCAACAAGAGAACTGTTTGATTCTGCACACTTATATTGTATCCAAGATCTACTGTAACCTATTTAACATGTATAGGACTGCTTGCCATCTGGGGGAGAGGGTGGAGGGAGGGAGGGGAAAAATCAGAACAGAAATGAGTGCAAGGGATAATGTTAAAAAATTGCCCTGGCATGGGTTCTGTCAATAAAAAGTTATTTAAAAAAAATGAAGACCGTCATTTGGAAATGAAAAAAGAAAAAAACATCATCATCTCTAACACCACCACCACCACCACCACCAAAACTCATTACCTATGACTTTATTAAATCATTCATATTAAAACAAAACAAAACAATTTTGAAAAGAAGAGAGCTAGAGTTATATAGGGTCATGAGCTCTTATGTTAGCAAAGATAAATTAATCAATACTGTCATTCAAATTATTGAATTATTTTAAAATTAAACTTCCTTTATTAAAGTCTATCCTATTTCTTCCCATATTATTCCCAAGGATTCCAGAAAAGATTTCATCAAATATATCTCTAAAATTAAATTTTCCAATAATTATTCCATATTTTTTTCTTTTTGTTTCCACTGTAAATGTATTTAATAAATAACTTAATTTATTTTAGTTTCCTATTCACATTTATTTTTTTTAAATAATAGCTTTTTATTTTCAAAATATATGCAAAGAAAATATTCAACATTCACTCTTGCAAAACCTTTTGTTCCACATTTTTTCTACCTCCTTCCCCTCATCCTCTCTCTGAGACACCAAGTAATCCAATATATGTTAAACATGTGCAATTTTTATATACATATTTTCCCAGTAATCATTCTGCACAAAAAACAAATCATGTCAAAAAGGATAAACAAGAGAAAGAAAACAAAAAGCAAGCAAACAACTACAACAGAAAAGGTGAAAATACTATGTTAGGATCGACATTCAATCCCCACAGTCCTCTTTCTGGATGCAGTTGTCTCTCTCCATTACATATCTATTGAAATTAATTATGCCATAGTTTTATAAAAAAAATATGAACTCTTTAGGCCAAAATAGATTTTCTCTGTCACAAATAATGAATCTTTTTATTTCATCTTTAATTGAAATCTTCCCAGTCTCCCTCTTTTTTCTCTACCTGGCGTAAATATATTCACAAAATACCTTCTTTTCTCTGTCTGTCCTTTAATTCTATTGTGCTAACATACAGTTCATTCACAGTATTGTCAATAAATTTAATTTAGTTAGTACAAAGTGGAAAAGCTTTGGCTTGTGGAAGTAAAGACATGAGTTGAAAAATTAATATATGACAATGAACATTTCTTCAATTTTTTTTCACATGCAGAATAGATCTATATCTCTCTGGTTCAGCTGAGGGCATTTGTTCCTTTTTTCTTACAAAGTGTGAAATGAAAACAATGTGAATAGAAGCATCAATATTACAATAAAACCAAATATATAATCCTAACAAGAAGAGAAAATATATCAATTTTCCATATTTTTTGCCCTCTAAGTTCCCCATTTTTTGGGAATTTGGAAACACATAGATTTTTGGCACCTTGCACACTAGAATTGCTTCATGTTCTGTCATATAATGGGTTTTTTGTGTGTGTACCTTTAGAAAACATGACTTATTTGATTCTCATTGATAGTCTATGGAATAATCTCTAATTTTCCAATGAAATGATGCTTCCCCAATTATATATTGTTGTTTCTTGCATTGATACAGATAATGCTACTTTTTTGTAGTTATCACTGATGAGAAACTCTTATTCAATGCACTATGAATTACTAAAATAAGTCCAGATAACATTCTAAGGAGTTCTTAAATTCTTTTGGCTTGGGAGGGATGCAAATGGAATATATTGACTGTTTAACAGGTGTCCTTTTCTCTATGTGATTATTTCATTTTTATTTTGGATCAACTATTGCTCAAATGACAATTCACATGATATTTCTTACTTTCTCAATGTATAGCATCATGGTAATGGTCACCATAAGCTTCTCCATTTGCCTTTTAGAGTTCTCAATTTCAGTTAATTGAAGAATGTAGTATTCCTGGAATCATTCCCAAACAAGTTCTAGGATACCATTAAAGCATTATTCTACGTAAAATTTCTACCTAATATCTAACCTAAAATACTCAAGGGAGTTTCTCCAGATGGGCATATTATATAGAAGACATATTCACATGACTTATGGATGAGAAAAGGAAAAGTAACCACAAATCTTGTTAAGAATACTTACTCTATTTAGCACCAATGTTTAACTCACAAGCACTTTTAAATACACCTTTTAAAAACAACCTGAGCATTTCTGAATGCACCTTTTAAAAAACAATCAACTATAGAATGTAAACCATTATTGTCTCTAAAAATAAATAAAATTTCCTGTCAATATCAAAATTAAAAGAAAAAAAAAAACATTTCATTGTGACTTCCACTGCCATGATCTTTATATCACTATTCTTTGCATAATCCTATCTTTGAAAGTATCTAGTGTTAACAAGAAAGCTTTGAATTTCATAATATTCTTGTACTATAATTTGTTGGGCCCTCATAAATGAACAAAGGGACAGTAATGGAAAATCAAAAAGAATTTTATGAAATGATAAAGAATGATGTAAACAGAATTAGATATATAATTCTTACAATAATGATATCTTTAAGACAAATAATTTTGAAAGATTTTTGAAGTATAATCAAGGAAGTTAGGAGACTGATGATGAAACACACTATTCATCTCCTATGCATTACAAGAAGAAATGTACACAAGATACAATAAAGAATAAACATTTTTAAATTTGCCCAATGTTGAAATTTGTTTTACATGCCTACGCAAATTTACAAAAGATTAAAAAAAAAAGCACAATAGATGGGATTACAGGTAGCAGGAAAATTATACCTATTAATTCAATTTTTAAATGTAAGCTCTGAATTTAGGACATCAATATATTATACAAAATCATATGACTATGAAAAATTGATTAATTTGCAATAATTTCTGACATTTCCCTAAAGAATCCACTTCTTCTGTTGTTCAGAGAGATATTAGGGCATAACTCATTGTTGAGGGGTCTGTGATCAGAAATAAGAAAGCAGAGTATCTATTATAATGATAGGCTTAATTATAGGTAGAATTAATGATTCCATATGTGGATGTGTTTTCTACTAAATGTTCATCAGTATTTTGGAAAAAAAAGCATCATGATACTCTTAAAAGTTAATTGAAATTTTTAACAATTTCTCCATCACTTTCTCAATCTAAATAAATAACAATTTATCAAATCATAATTTGTAGAGCATGTCAATCCCTGAGGTGCAATTTTTTCTTTTAAATTAATACAAGGGTTTTACAAGTTGGTATGAATTGGCTTTTATGCAATCATGTCTTTGTAGGTCAATTTCTGTAGCAATAAGAAGACCTCCATATCTGGAGATATTTTTTCCTATAAGCCTGTAGATTATACATCCTTTTTGACATGATTTGTTTTTAGATTCAGAGATATAATATCCTTGAGCCATAATCTAAGAATTATTAATAACTCAATGTACTGCCCCTTTCTGTTAAATCATACTTTCCTGTTCTTAACAAATCTATGAGGTAGAACTCATTCAGACTGATTCTTTTCCCTATTAACTGTCACAAAGATTCCATGCATATATTCAGTATCAGTAGAATTTCTGCAAACAATTCTTAAATTATTAAGGACCCTAATTACATTAGTCAAAAGAGTTAAAATAAATGGACAAAAATAGGAAAAAAAAAACATATTTAACAGAAGTAGTGTTTAACTCAATTTTTCCATCCTCCATTCTTCATCCTCCAACACATTTGGATAGGTGTTCATTACATTACAACTACATTCCTAATCTTGAAAAAATAGTCAATAACAGCCATATGCATCTTGGTTTTTAACTATAGCCTGGTACCTAAGGAAATTAAACTAAAAATGATACTATGTGTTATGATTCAAAATCTGGATATCCTTTTCACTCTCCTAGAGTCCAAGGAAAATAATGGATAGAGGAATGGGCATGAGATCAACAACTTATTTCAAATCTAGCCAGAGACAACTACTTCAGTTTCCTCATATTTACATGGGAAGAGGCAGTATGACCACCCTTTCAGGATTATTATGAGGTTAAAAAGAAATAAGTGCTTTGTTAACCTTAAAGTACTATATAAATGAAAGGATTTATTCTTAAACTTCAACACCATCAAATTGAAATCTCTTTATTTTACTTGTAATCAGGTGGAACCACACTCCTTAGTTCGGGAACTTACTTATTCTAGTAACCCTAACTTTGTGAGGAAGGGTTGATATTTAAAGATTTTCTGGATAACATGGCCCAAGTAAAAGACAAGGAGCCCAATATGCTTATATTGCTAGGGTTACTATTTTCCACATTTCTAAACATTGACCTTCAAGTTTTCATTTAATTAAGCGTCTTACACATTTTTCTATCTTTTACAGTTTTGATTGGATTCCAGTATCCAAAAAGAGAGTTAGAAGACCTTTGATATATATCAAAGGTCTTCTAACTCTACTTTTGAGTTGTTGCTTGTATGTATATATACACTTACAGGTTCTTCTCACTAACTAAAGTAATTTATTAGAGGAACCATTTTTGAGTATGTTCTGTATCTTCTGTGTAATTTAGAGAAACTAGATAGCTTGCATTTTGAAAATTCATTGCAAAAAGAATCCTTGTTAGAAAATGTTATGGCATTTGAGACATTTTAATGGAATTTTACATTTCAATTTATGACCAATCTATTTTAATTCAAAGGGGAACGTTATTTTCTTAGGAAAGGCTTGAAAACAAAACAAAACTAAACCTAATAATTGTTAAATAAGCCTATTCCAGGAGTTGGCAGAATAAGGAATAAAGGATAAGGGGAAAGAGATAGTAACCCAAAGTAAAAAGATAAGCTGAGAAGGAAAGCAGTAAGTAAAATAAGATAAAGGGAAATTCATAAATAATAATTATAATTTTAATGTGAATCTGATAAACTTACCTATAAAATGGAAGCAAATAGCAGAATGTATCAAACATAAAAATCCAGCAATATATTTTAATAGAAGAAATACATTTAAACATGTGAAATTCATGCAGGATCAGAGTAGAATTTATCATGCTTCAGGAAAAGCAAAAAAAAAAAAAAAAAAGGATAGCAATTATTATTTCAGATAACGGCATGGCTGAAATAGGCATAATAATAAAAAAAAAAGATGAACAGGGTGACTTATTTTTATAAATGGTACCATAAACAACAAAGAAATAACAGTACTGAAAATATATTCACCATATAATATAATATCTATTTTTTAAAAAGAATAGTTAAATGAATTCTAGCTGGAGATAGATGGTAGTACTATAATAGTAGGAGAATTAATCTTCACTCAAACCCGGAAAATCAAAAAAAAAAATTAAGAAAGAATTTAAGGTATTGAATAGAATTTTAGATAAACGATATTATATCTCTATTGAGATAATTGAGTGAAAATGAAAAACAAATAAATATTCTTTTTCAGTGGTTCATGGTACCAGTACATAAAATCAACCACATCTCATCACATAAATATTTTACAGCCCAAAATGGAAATATTAAGATTGCCTTTTTATATATCATAAAACAATAAATTATATGTAATACAGGACCATGGAAATATTTATCAAAATTCCATTGGAGATTACATATCTAATTTTAAGGAATGAATGGGCTAAAAAAATTTTAGAAACAATTTATATTTTATTAAGGAGAATGACAAAATTTAGACAAAACATCAAAAATTATGGGATACAGCAAAAGTAATGATTAGAGGAAATTTTATCTTTCTAAATGTTTATATCAATAAAATAGATTAAAAGAAGACTAATCATTTGAAAATTTAATTTTTTAAAAACTCAAGAAAAATAAAAATTTCAATTAAACACCAACCTGAAAATCCTAAAAATTAAAGGTGAAATCAATAAAATGGAAAGAAGGACCAATGAACTAATAAATAAAACTATAAGTAGGTTTTATGAAGAAAATAAACAAAATAGGTAACCAACTGGTTAGTTTGATTTAAGAAAAAAGAGAAGAAAAACAAATGATAATATCAAAAAAGGAAAATATATACCATTAATAAATGAAATAAAGCAATTAGAAATACTTGTTTTGCTCAATTATTTCATAATTTATGTGAAATAGAAGGATATAAAAATAAAAATTGCTAAGATCATAAGAAAAAATAGAATATATACATATATCTATTTTAGAAAAAAAAGTTGTAAAAGTCATAAATGAGCTTCCTAAGGGGGGGGGGAGGAATCAGGTCCAGGTGGATTTGTATATGAATTACATAAAAATATGTAAATATCAATTAATTCCAATATTTAAAAAAATATTTGAAACAACAGGTAAAGAATGG
The DNA here is from genome assembly GCF_902635505.1 of Sarcophilus harrisii. Lineage (NCBI taxonomy): Eukaryota > Metazoa > Chordata > Mammalia > Dasyuromorphia > Dasyuridae > Sarcophilus > Sarcophilus harrisii. The sequence goes on along the minus strand of NC_045426.1, from coordinate 370,523,599 downwards.
GTCCTATTAAATCTCTTTTATTAAAAAGAAAAAAAAATGATACTGATACCTACATTAGAAAGAGTACAAGGAGAAAAGGAAAATTATACATCAATTTTTTTTAATGAATACAAATGAAAAATCTTAAATACAATATTATCAAAAATTACAACAATATATTATAAAGATTTTATATTATGAAATGGATTTAAACCAAGAATACAGAGATAATGTAACATATGGAAAATTATTAGCATAATTGATCACACAATAATAAAAATTTTAAATATATCAATGGATATAGAAAAAGTTTTTGATAAAGTTGAACAGTGTTTTTTTATGTAAACACTTAAGAGAATTGTTAAAATGGCATTTCCCTTAAATTAATAAAATTAATAATTTATAAAAATAATTATTATCATAAATACAATGTTACAAACAGCATTATTTGTAATGGGAATAAACTAGAAGCTTTCCAAGTAAGAACAAATGTGGAACAAGAATGTCTAGAAGCACCAGTATTATTTAATATTATATAGGAAATTTTTGCTATAACAATTGGAAAAGAAAAGAAATAGATGCAATCAAAATAGGGAATGAGGTAACTAAACTATCTCTTTTTTCATACTACAGGCTGACATCCTTAGAAAATATCAAAGAGTCAACTAAAAAGCTAGTTGAAATAATTAATAATTTTAGCAAAGTAATGTGGTGTTCTCTTTTTTATAATATATGATAGTCCTCTAGGAAGCAGGTTTCTTGGGGAATTTTTCTGGAGGCAGCCTTAGTTTCAATTCAGAGTAATGATCACTTCAAATACAGCCAGCTGTTAACATTCAAACATTTATTTTCTCCTTCCAAGTCTTGTCTCTTTACTTGGGCCCAATTAGCTTTCTTAGAGACCTTGGTTCTAAAAGCTCCCTCCAAATGTCTCCAAATCCAAAGGTTTGTTCTTCAACCTCCAGCCAGCACAAAGGTGGAAAATGGAATGAATCTGACTCCGCCTCTAAGAGTGGGCTTCTGTATCTCCCAGAGTACTCTTTGGCCCTGGGAGCTTCTGGCTTATATGCTTTACACAACAATCATTATATCACTGGGAAACCATTATTTGTTGTAGGATTAAATCAATGCTAAGCTAGACTTAACCATTGTCTCCTCAATTCCACTTAGTACCTTGTTTCAAGTTCTGGCCCATAACATCTTGTAGGATCAGATCAATCATACTGAACCATGCTAAATTAGATCATTATTGTCTCTATCAATTCTAATGACTTAACACTTTGTAAGGATTCCAACAAAGTAGCATTAGTATTCCTATATATCACAAATGCAGAAATACTAAAAAAAAAAAAAACCCAAAACACAAATTTTAAAATAACTAGAAACAGTAAAAAATATCTGGAAACTCACCTGCTAAAACAAATGCTAGAAACTTGGAAACAGTATTTATATGTATATGTATAAAGTTATATACATACATATGCATATGTATATATATAGATAGATAGATAGATACATACCTATAGATAGATATATGTGTGTGTATCTATACATATACCTGTTCATATGTACATATGTGTACACATAGATACATATATATGTATATATGTATGTATACACACACACCTTTATATATATGTATGTTAACATTTTTACAACTAACATCAAAGTTACATGAGTGGAGAAAAATTAATAATTCATTGTGGACAGAGCCAATATAGTAATTTCTCCAAACTAATTCACACATTCAATTCCATCCCAATTAAATTGCTAATTGGTTTTACTAAATTAAAATAATAATGGAGTTCATTTTGAAAGAAAAAAAGCAAAAAGAAATCAAAGGAAATAATGAAAAAAATTTAAAATATGAATACTAGATCTAAAAATATATTAGAAGGCAGTAATTATGAAAATTATCTGGGACTAACCAAGACATAGAAAAGTAGATCAATGGAATAGAGCAGACATATAATTTATAACAGCAAATATAATAACCTTATATTTGACAAATGTAAAAAAGTAAGATTTGTGGGATAAGAATTCAGAATTTGTTGTAAGTTATTGGAAAAATTAGAAAGTAGTATTGTAGAAACGGAACATAGATCAATATATTTCTTTGTTCCACATTGACTGGCATTTTACTTTTTTCCACTTTAGAATATTTTCTTTTCCATTTTTTCTTCTTTATTCCCTCTGCTCTCACCTCCTCAAAACAGAAAACAATCTGATATAGGTTTTATAAGTATAATCATATAAAATATATTTCCCTATAAATTATTCTGTGAAAAAATCATCAGAACAAAAAGGAAAACCCATGGAGAGAAGGGAAAAAAAAGTGTAAATAGAATGATACTACTATGTGCATTCAGACTCTATAATTGTTTTCTTTTTTTCCTGGATGTGGATAGTATTTTTCAACATTTTGAGTCTTTTGGAGATATGTATATATCTACATCTGCAGACATAAATATATTCTTTGTTAACTATAACCTGTTAACAGGTAACCTGTTAACAGGTAACATAATTTCTCACTGTTAACTCCAAAGATAGAACCTATGAATATAATTTCTTCTCATATACATATAATATACATGTGTTTTATATATATATATATATATATATATATATATATATATATACACACACACATACACTTTCTTGAATTGGTAATTTTTTGTTATATATTTTGAACCCTCCCTTATGTTCTTTTGGGCACATGGCAATGTTCTCTTTTGTTTTGTTTTCCTTTGTTTCATATTATTTTTGTCTTCTTTTTTTCTTATTCTATTTTTAAATAAAATAAATATTTTTAAAAGGAGCGTAAAGAAATATGTTGAGTTAAGCAAAACAAATTCATTCAATTATATATATATATATTTATACATATATGTACATGTGTATATGCACCTACAGCACAAATATTTATGTACATGTACATATTAAATACACCACTTCCCACAACCCCATATATATTATATTTACATATTTATCTGTATGTATGTTACAACACATATATTTAGATATAAGAATATGTATATCTCATTCTATTCTCTGAATTCACTGTCATCATCTCTTTGTAATGGATAGCATGTTTTATCATCAATCATATGGAATTTGAATGGTCAATTTTTTTAACAAAATTCCTATAAATCTCACAATTGTCCTCGTTTTCCTCATACCTGTTTGAAAATCCTTTCTTTTTCTACTTTGCTAGATATCCATTGATATAACTTCAGGTAAGAGTGGGTATTCTCTATGGCTCTGCCAAATGCTTGCTTTATAAGATGTGATCAGGAAAGACTTGAATCTCTGGTGTGAGAACTGTCAAAATCTTTTTAGGACTCCTTCCCATATTCATGTCCACTTGATGCACCCAGCTCTCACCTGTGACTCTAAGAAATTGTAGCACAATTGGCTGCCACAATCTGGTAAATTTTTTAAATAGCTTTTTATTTACAAGATATATGGATGGGTAATTTTTCAGCATTGAAAATTGCAAAATACTTTGTTCCAATTTTTCCCTTCCTTTCCCCCATTCCCTCCCCCAGATGGCAGGTTGACCAATACATGTTAAACATGTTAAAGCATAAGTAAAATACAATATATGTATACATGTCCATGCAGCTATTTTGCTGTACAAAAAGAATCAGACTTTGAAATAATGTACAATTAACCTGTGAAGAAAATCCAAAATGTAGGGAGACAAAAAGAGAAGGTTTACGAATTCTATGTAGTGGTTCATAGTCATCACCCAGAGTTCTTTCTCTGGGTGTAGCTGGATCAATTCATCACTGCTCCATTGGAACAGATTTGGTTAATCTCATTGCCAAAAAAGGGCTATGTCCATCAGAATTGATCATCATATTATATTGTTGTTGAAGTATACAATGATCTCCTGGTCCTGCTCATTTCCCTCAGAATCAGTTCTTGAAAGTGTCTCCAGGCTTTTATGAAATCATCCTGATGGTCACTGATTATGGAACAAGAATATTTCATAATATTCATATACCACAATTTATTCAGCCATTCTCAAATTGATAGGCATCCACTCTGTTTCCAGTTTCTGGCTACTACAAAGAGGGCTGCCACAAACATTCTTACACATACAGGTCCCTTTCCCTTCTTTAAAATATCTTTGTGATATAAACCCAATAGTAACACTGCTGTATCAAAGGGTATACACAGTTTGATAACTTTTTTGAGTATATTACCAAATAGCTCTCCAGAATGGCTGGATGTATTCACAATTCCACCAGCAAAGTATCAATGTGCCAGTTTTCCCACATACCGTCCAACATTCCACATAATCTTTTCCTGTCATTCTAGCCAATCTGTCGGGTTTGTAATGTTATTTCAGAGTTGTCTTAATTTGCATTTCTCTGATTAATAATGACTTGGAGCATCTTTTCATATGACTAGAAACAGTTTCAATTTCTTCATCTAAGAATTGTCCATTCATATCCTGTGACCATTTATCAATTAGAGAATGGCTTGATTTCTTATATATTAGAGTCAATTCTCTATATATTTTGGAAATGAGACCTTTATCAGTATCTTTGACTGTAAAAAATGTTTTTCCAACTTATTGCTTCCCTTCTAATCTTGTCTGCATTGGTTTTGTTTGTACAAAAACTTTTAAATTTGATATAATCAAAATTTTCTATTTTGTGATCAATAATGATCTCTAGTTCTTTTTTGGCCCTAAATTCCTTTCTCTTCCACCAGTCTGAGAGGTAAGCTATCCTATGTTCTTCTAATTTATTATAATATCATTCTTTATGCCTAGGTCATGAACCCATTTTGACCTTATCTTGGTGGATGGTGTTAAATGAGAGTCAATGACTAGCTTCTGCCATACTAATTTCCAATGTTCCCAGCAGTTTTAGTCAAAGAGTAAGTTCTTATTCCAAAAGCTATGGCCTTTGGGTTTCTCAAACACTAATTAAAGTTATTGACTGTTTTGTCCTTTGAACCAAACCTATTCCACTGATCAACTAGTCTACTTCTTAGCCAATACCAAATTGTTTTGTTTACTGCTGCTTTATAATATAATTTTATATCTAGTATAGCTAGGCCATCTTCATTTGATTTTTTTTTCATTAATCCCCTTGAAATTCTTGACTTTTTGTTTTTCCATATGATGTTTGTTGTTATTTTTTCTAGGTCATTAAAATAGTTTTTTGGGAGTCTGATTGGTATAGCGCTAAGTAAATAGATTAGTTTAGGTAGTATTGCCATCTTTATTATATTTGCTCGCCCTATCCAAGAGCATTTAATATTTTTCCAACTGGTTAGATCTGACTTTATTTGCATGGAAAGTATTTTGTAATTTTGCTCATATAGTTTCTGATTTTTCCTTGGTAGATTCCTCAATATTTTATACTATCAGTAATTAATTTAGATAGAATTTCTCTTTGTAACTCTATTGCATTTTGTTAGTGATATATAAAAATGCTGAAGACTTATGTGGGTTTATTTTGTATCCTGCAACTTTGTTAAGGGTGTGGATTATTTCTAATAGCTTTTTAATAGAATCTCTGGTGTTCTCTAAGTATACCATCATATCATCAACAAGGAGTGATAATTTGGTTTCCTCATTACCTACTCTAATTCCTTTATTCTTTTTCTCAACTCTTATTGTCAAAGCTTCCATTCCTAATACAATATTGAATAGTAATGGTGATAGTGGACAATCTTGTTTCACTGCTGATATTAATGGGAATGGTTCCAGTTTATCCCCATTACATATGATGCTTACTGATGGTTTTAAAGAGATGCTACTGATTATTGAAAGGAAAAGTCTATTTATTCCTATATTCTCAAGTGTTTTGTTTGTTTGTTTGTTTTTGTTTTTTATTTAATAGCCTTTTTATTTACAGGTTAAATGTATCAGTAACTTTACAGCATTGACAATTGCCAAACCTCTTGTTCCAAATTTTCCCCTCTTTCCTCCCACCCCCTCCCCCAGATAGCAGGATGACCAGTAGATGTTAAATACATTAAAATATAAATTAGATACACAATACGTATACATGACCAAACTGTTATTTTGTTGTACAAAAAGAATTGGACTCTGAATATTATGCTATTAGCCTCTGAAGGAAATCCAAAATGTAAGTGGGCAAAAACATAGGGATTGGGAATTCAATGTAATGGTTTTTAGTCATCTCCCAGAGTTCTTTCGCTGGGCATAGCTGGTTCAGTTCATTACTGCTCCATTGGAAATGATTTGGTAGATCTCATTGCTGAGGATGGCCAAGTCCATCAGAATTGGTCATCATATAGTATTGTTGTTGAAGTATATAATGATCACTTGGCTCTGCTCATTTCACTCAGTATCAGTTCTTGTAAATCTCTCCATGCCTTTCTGAAATCATCCTGTTGGTCATTTCTTACTGAACAATAATATTCCATAATATTCATATACCACAATTTGTTCAGCCATTCTCCAATTGATGGGCATCCACTCAATTTCCAGTTTCTAGCCACTACAAAGAGGGCTGCCACAAACATTCGTGCACATACAGGTCCCTTTCCCTTCTTTATGATCTCTTTGGGATATAAGCCCATTAGTAACACTGCTGGATCAAAGGGTATGCACACACAGTTTGATAACTTTTTGAACATAGTTCCAAATTGCTCTTCAGAATGGTTGGATGTATTCACAGTTCCACCAACAATGTATTAGTGTCCCTGTTTTCCCACCCCTTCCAACATTCCACATTATCTTTCCCTGTCATTCTAGCCAGTCTGACAGGTGTGTATGTATCTCAGAGGTGTCTTAATTTGCATTTCTCTGATTAATAATGACTTGGGCTTCTTTTCAATGGCTGGAAATAGTTTCACTTTCTTCATCGAAATTGTCTGTTCTACCTTTGGCCATTTATCAATTGGAGAATGACTTGATTTTTTATAAAGTTGGTCAATTTCTATATATTTAAATTAGACCTTTATCAGAACCTTTGACTGTAAAATATTTTTGATTTATTCTTCCTTCTAATCTTGTCTGCATTGGTTTGGTTGTACAAAAACTTGTCAGTTTAGTATAGTCGAAATTTTCTATTTTGTGATCAGTAATGATCTCTAATTCTTCTTTAGTCATAAATTCTTCCTCTTACAGGTCAGAGGTAAAACATCCTTTTCCTCTAATTTATGTATAATCTCATTCTTTTTCCTGGTCAAAACCCATTTTGACCTTATCTTGGGTTGATTTATTAATTGGATCAATCCTGTTTCCCATATTGTTCCTATTTTTCCCAGTGATTTTTTGTCAAAAGGTTCTTATCCCAAAAGCTGGGGTCTTTGGGTTTTCAAACCCTAGGTTCTATAGTTGTTTACTGTTTTGTCCCTTAAATTAACCTAATCCATTGAAAACTAATCTTTCCTTAAATCAAATATTTTGGTAACTGCTGCTCTATAATATAATTTTAGATCTGGTACATGGCCGTCTTCATTTGATTTTTTCATTAATTTTTGAAATTCTTACCTTTTGTTTTCCATATGAACTTTGTTGTTACTTTTTCTAGGTTTAAAACAATTTTTGGAAGTCTGATTGGTATAATTTAAATAAATAGATTAGTTTATTATTTCATCTTAATTATTTTGCTCACCCTATCCAAGGCATTTAATATTTTTCAATTGGTTAGATCAGACTTAACTTTGTGAAAAGTGGTTTTAATTTTGCTCATAAAATTTCTCATTTTCCCTTGAATGATTCCTAAGTATTTTATACTATCAGTAGTTACTTTAAATGGAATTTCTCTTTGTAACTCTGACTGTCAGCTTTTTGTGATATATAAGAATCTTTGACATGGGGTTTATTTATAACCCAACTTTTTAAAGTTTGTTTTTCTAATATCTTTTAGTAGAACTCTGTGGTTCTCTAAGTATACCATCTATCATCACAAAGTAATAATTTGTTTTCCTCATTGCCTACTCTAATTCCTTTAATCTCTTTCTCAACTCTTATCTAATGCATTCTAATACAATATTAATGTAAAGTGGTAGGCAACCTTGTTTCCTCCTGATCTTCGGAATGGTTGGTTTTCCCATTACATATGGTCTTACTGATGGTTTTAAATAGATGCTCTGTTATTGTAAGGAAAAGTCCATATTTTCCTATACTCTCAAAGTGTTTTTAATAGGATTGGATTTGGATTTTATCAAATGCTTTTTTCTGCATCTATTAGATGATCATATGGTTTTTTAATTTGGTTATTTTTGGCCAATTATAATTTGATAGTTTTCCTAATATTGACCAAACCCTTCTTCCTGGTATAAATCCTCTTGATCATGTTTTTATCCTGGGGATGATTTTCTGTAGTCTTTTGTAATATCTTATTTAGTTTTAGCATCAATATTAGGGAGTTTGTTTTAATTTTTCTTTCCTGTTTTCAAATACCTGGTTTAATATCATTAATGTCTGTTTAAAGGGTTTGGTAGGACTCCTTCCCCTATTTTATCAAATAATTTATAAACATTGGGGGCCAATTTTTTCTTTAAATGTTTGGTAAATTCAGATGTAAATCCATCTGGTCCTGGGGATTTTTTCTTGGGGTTGTTAATGCCTGTTCTATTTCCTTTTCTCAAATGGGTATTCAACAATTTACTTCCTCCTCTGTTAGTCTGGGAAGTCTGTATTTTTGGAGGTGTCATCCATTTCACTTAGGTTATCAAATTTATTGGCATAAAGTTGGGTAAAATAACTCCTTACTATTTCTCTAATTTCCTCTTCATTGGTGGAAATTTCTCCCTTTTCATTTTTAAGACTACTAATTTCATTTTCCTCCCTCCTTTTTCTAATAGTTTACAAAGGCTCATCTATTTTATTGGCTTTTATGAAAACTCTTAGTTTTATTAATTAGTTAAATAGTTTTTTTTTTAATATTATTAATTTCTCCTTTTAATTTTAATTTCAAAAAGGGTTTAATTTGGGTCTTTATTTTAGTTTTGTTCGAATTTATTGATCTTCTCTTTCTCTTTTTATTAAGTAAGTCTCTAAGGATATAAAATATCCTCTTTTTTTTGCTGCATCACACAAATTTTTGGTATAAGTTCATCATTGTCTTATTTTAAATTATTAATTGTATTTATAATTTTTTTCAAATCATTCTTTAAGATGGTTGTTTGTTTCAATTACTTTTTGGTCTATTTAACCTAACTTTTTGTTAAATTACTTTTTTAATTGATCTGAAAGAAAGCATTTACTATTTCTAGTTTCTTTCATTTAATTTTGGGGTCTTTATGTCCTAATAATGGTAATTTTGAATAGGTTCCATGAACTTGAGGAAAATATATTCCTTTCTGTCTCATTCATTTTTCAAAGATCAAATCCTAATTTTTCTAATATTCTATTTACCTCTTTTTTCTTTCTTATTTGTTTTGGATTTGGTTGTCAATTCAGGGGTGCAAGGTTGGATCTCCCACTATTACAGTTTTGTTGTCTATTTCTTCTTAACTCTTTCCTTTCCTTTAAATTAGAGGCTATACCATTGGATATATATTTATATTGATATTACTTCCATTTTATGCTATCCTTTAGCAAGATTAGTTTCCTTTATCTCTTTAATTAGTCTTTTGCTTTTTTTGATCTGAGATAAGGATGTCCTTTTTTGTTCACCAACATAATAGATTTTTCACTTTTTCCTTTATTTGTATGTATCTCCCTGCTTTTGTTTTCTTTTAAACAACTTTATTATAGAGTTTGACTTTTGATCAAGTCTGCTATCTGCCCTCCTCTTTATGGGAGGTTCATCCATTCATTTATGGTTATAATTCCAATTCTTTTCCTGCCATCCTAATTCCCCAGTTGCTTTACTTTTCTTGCCCCAACCCCTCTTTCCCTTTTTAAACTCATTGCCCTTGTATCCAGCTCATCCTCTTTAGAATCCCTCCCTCCCCCCATTTGTTTCCCCTTTCTTCCCTTATTCTCATTTTCTTTTCCCTTTTCCTCTCCCCCTTTTTGGGTGAGAGGAATTTTCTCAACAAATTTAATTATTTTCTCTTTGGTCCAACTCTGATGACAGTAAGATTTCAATGTTCCTTCCCCTCTCTAAATTCCCTCAGAATGATAAGTTTCCTTTGCCCTTCATGGGTTTGGTTTCCTCACCCCCTTCCCACCTTTTCTACCATCATCCCTTTTCTATATCTACTTCCCTTTTTTATGTTATATTAGTAAAATCAAATTATACATATAGCCTTTTTGTATATTCACAACAGAAACACAGTTCTCAAGAGTTATTTTTACCTTTTCTGCATTTCTTGAGTCCCATGGTTGGAGATCAAATTTTTGTTTAGTTCTGGTTTTTTCCTTAGAAACAAATGGAATTAATTTGTTTCATTAAATGTCCATCTTCTTCCTTGGAAGAAAATGCTCAGCTTAGCTGGGTAGTTTATTCTTGGCTGCATTCCAAGTTCTTTTGCCTTTCAGAATATCAGATTCCAGGCCCTTCCTTTAATGTGGAGGCAGCCAGATCTTGGGTGATACTTATTGTGGCACCTCGGTATTTAAATTGTTTTTCTGGTTGCTTGTAAATTTTTTTCCTTAATCTGTTAGTTCTGAAATTTGGCCACAATATTCTTTTGGGTTTTTATTTTAAGGTCTTTTTCAGAAGGTGTTTGATGAATTCTTTCAATGTCTATTTTATCTTCTGATTCTACTACATCTGGGCAGCTCTCTTTGATGATTTATTGTAAAATAGTATCTAGGCTCTTTTTTTCATTATAATTTTCAAAAAGTCCAATAATCCTCAGATTATCTCTCCTAGATCTATTTTCCAAGTCTCTCGTTTTTGCAAGTAGATAATTCATGGTTTTTTCCAGTTTGTCATTTTTTTTTAATTTTGTTTGACTGATTCTTGCTGTCTTAATGAATCATCAGTTTCTGTTTGTTCAGTTCTGATTTTTAATGAATTATTTTCTTCATTAGCTTTTTTTTTTTACTTCTTTCTGTATATGTTCAATTGAGTTTTTAAATGAATTGCTTTGCTCTAGGGAATTTTTTTTCCATTTCACTAATTTTTTTTTTTAGTGAATTATTTTCTTTTTCCAATTCACAGATCCTACTTTCTAGTGCATTCTTTAATTTTTCCAATTCACAATTCTTTCTTTCCAGAGATTTTTTTACTTTTTCCAATTCACAAATTTTGTTTCCCTGCATTTCCTGGGAATTTTTTATCTTTCCCAGTTCATATTTCAGGAAGTTGTTGCTCTCTTGTAAAGCTTCTCTTTCCTTTCCCCAAACTGAGGTGAATTCAGCACTGGCTGAGCTATCGAAGTGCCCAGTTGAGCTGTGTGGGTTAGCAACTACCCTAAGGCTAGAGACTAAGTGGTGAAAGTGTCACTGTCCCAGGTCAGAGCCCCTTATGGGGCTGTTGGTATTAGCAGCTGACCAGTACATAGCCTGGCTCTACCAGAAGTCTTCCTGGAAGTCTCTGCTGGGATATCTCTGTCCTACCATCTCTGTCCAATGCAAATCCCTCTGCAAAAGCTCTATTTCCCCAAGCCGAGCCCCACACTGTGCAGATTAGAGGCTAACCTGGGCTGTGCCCTCCAGCCATGCAGGTTCCCAACTGTCCCAAGGAAAAGCATTGTACTGCAGATTGGGCTGCCAGTTTGTGCTGCGATCTGTGCTCTCACTTCCTGGTTTGAGGCTCTGCTTAGAGCCTTAGTTCTCTTCCCTGATTGTGCTGACTCCCCCTCCCCCCCCACCAGCCTGGGACAAACCTTTTTTTGGCGAGACTGCAGATTTTCTTCCGCTGGTGAGTTGTTATACTTCTAATCTTTATGAATTGTAGCAGTCAAGCCTATTTTTGAAGCTTGATATAATATTGATAAAGAGGGTAAGAGAAGAGCTTAGAAAGTTGAATGTGCCTTCTCCACCATCTTGGCACCGCCCCCCTCAAGTGTTTTTAATAGGAATGGATGCTGCATTTTATAAACTAATTTTTCTGCATCTATTGAGATGATCATTTGGTTTTTGTTAATTTGGTAATTGATCTTGTCATTTATGCTAATTGTTTTCCTAATATTGAACCATCCCTTCATTCTTGGTATAAATCCTACCTGATCATGTTGTATTATCATGGGGATGATTTTCTGTAGTGTTTTTGCTAATATCTTATTTAAGATTTTAGCATCAATATTCATTAGGGAGATTGGTCTATAATTTTCTTTGTTTTCAACCTACCTGGTTTAGGTATCAGTACCATGTCTGTATCATAAAAGGAATTTGGTAGGACTCCTTCATTCCCTATTTTTTTCAAATAGTTTATAGCACATTGGGGCTAATTGTTTAAATGTTTGGTAGAATTCACATGTAAATCCATCTGGTCCTGGGGATTTTTTTCTTAGGGAGTTGATTAATAGCTTGTTCTATTTCTTTTTGTAAAATGGGACTATTTAAGCAATTTATTTCCTCCTTTGTTAATCTGGGAAGCCTATATTTTTGGATGTAGTCATCCATTTCACTAAGGTTATTAAATTTATTGGAATAAAGTTGAGCAAAGTAACTCCTTACTATTTCTCTAATTTCTTCTTCATTGGTGGAAAGTTCTCCCTTTTCATTTTTAAGACTATTCATTTGATTTTCTTCTCTCCTTTTTCTAATTACAATTCCAAAATTACAATTCTACTTAATTTCAGTGTTTTCCCAATTTTTATTGTTTCCTAATTATCCTATATATAACTTTCTTTGCATATACTTGTGTCCATGAAGTCTCCCCATTATATGGCAAACCTGTTCAGAGGAGAGACTGCTTTTTCCTCTTTTTGTATGCTCCGAAGTTATCACTCAACTTGAAACATAGTAAATATATATTTTTAATTTCTATATTAACATTTTAAATACACATTTCTTTATGAGTCATGTCAGGAAAGAAAAATCAGAACAAAAGGAAAAACAAACATGACAGAAGGAAAAAAAAAAACAGAAAAATACTGAACATAGCATGTTTTGATTCACACACAATATCTGTAGTTTTCTTTTTGGATGCAGATGGTGTTTTCAATCCAAAGTTTATTGGGAATTCTCCAATTGAAAAATGGTCAAAGGATATGAACAGACAATTCTCAGATGAAGAAATTGAAACTATTTCTAGTCATATGGAAAGATGCTCCAAGTCATTATTAATCAGAGAAATGCAAATTAAGACAACTCTAAGATACCACTACACACCTGTCAGATTGGCTAAGATGACAGGAAAAAATAATGATGATTGTTGGAGGGGATGTGGGAAAACTGGGACATTGATTCATTGTTGGTGGAGTTGTGAACGAATCCAACCATTTTGGAGAGTAGTTTGGATCTATGCTCAAAAAGTTATCAAACTGTGCATACCCTTTGATCCAGCAGTGTTACTACTGGGATTATATCCCAAAGAGATTATAAAGAAGGGAAAGGGACCTGTATGTGCACGAATGTTTGTGGCAGCCCTTTTTGTAGTGGCTAGAAACTGGAAACTGAATGGATGTCCATCAGTTGGAGAATGGCTGAATAAATTGTGGTATATGAAAATTATGGAATATTACTGTTCTGTAAGAAATGACCAACAGGATGATTTCAGAAAGGCCTGGAGAGACTTACACGAACTGATGCTGAGTGAAATGAGCAGGACCAGGAGATCATTATATACATCAACAACAATACTAGATGATGACCAGTTCTGATGGATCAGGCCATCCTCAGCAACGAGATCAACCAAATCATTTCTAATGGAGCAGTAATGAACTGAACTAGCTATACCCAGAAAAAGAACTCTGGGAGATGACTAAAAACCATTACATTGAATTCCCAATCCCTATATCTATGCACACCTGCATTTTTGATTTCCTTCACAAGCTAATTGTACAATAATTCAGAGTCTGATTCTTTTTGTACAGCAAAATAATGTTTTGGTCATGTATACTTATTGTGTATCTAAGTTATATTTTAATATATTTAACATCTACTGGTCATCCTGACATTTAGGGGAGGGGGGGGGGTAAGAGGTGAAAAATTGGAACAAGAGGTTTGGCAATTGTTAATGCTGTAAAGTTACCCATGTATATATCCTGTAAATAAAAGGCTATTAAATTAAAAAAATAAATAAATAAATAAAGTCTATATAACCAGGAAAAAAAAAAAAAAAAAAAAAACAAAGTTTATTGGGATTGCCTGGGATCACTGAACCACTGAAAGAACCAAGTCTTTCATAGTTGATCATGGCACAATCTTGCTATTACTGCTTATAATGTAATCCTGGTTCTATTTGGTTCATTCAGGATTAATTCATATAAATTGTCCTTCTTTCTACAATCAATTTGTTCATCATTTTTATAGAGCAATAATATTTCATAACTTCCATATACCATAACTTATTCAGATATTCCCCAATTGATGGGCATCCATTTGTAGAGGGTCAGAATTCTAGAAAAGTATACTTGAATCAAGGATACTTACAGAAGGGTATTTATTCAGTGTGATTGATGAGATAATGGTTCTCTAGTTCACATATACCTAATACTTAGTATGGTGATTTAATGGTTCTCTAGTTCACACATACTTAGTGTGTGTAATTATATAATTATACTGAAATATTTAAGGGCTGAGAGGACTTGAAATAGAGACATTCCATCTTTAACTATCCTCCTGCTGGCTCTCCTGCCTCCTGCACTCCTCCACTAAGGTAAAGGCTGGTCCCAAGATCCTCCAGAGAGGTAGCTCAGATATTACATCTATTCATTTTCCACTTCTTTGCCATCACAAAAAGTACTGCTGCAAACTTTTGCATATGTAGGTTCTTTCTCCTCCTTTATGATTCCCTTGGGATACAGAACCAGTTGTCATACTGCTGGGTACAAAGGGTGTGCACAGTTTGATAGTCCTTTTGGCATACTTCCAAATTGCTCTCCAGAATGGTCAATCATTTCACAACTCCACTAATAATGCAGTAGTGATCCAGATATCTTATATCCTGTCCAACAGGTGTTATCTTTTCCTGTAATTTAAGGAATTTGAGGGGTATGAGGTGGTATTTCAGAGTTGTTTTAATTTGCATTTCTCTAATCAATAGTGATTTAGAGAATTTTTATATGACTATAGATTGTTTTAATTTCATCAACTGAGAATTGTCTGTTCATATCCTTTGACCATCATATGGTAGATTTTTAATAAAAGTTTATTTTATTCTATTTTG
Source organism: Sarcophilus harrisii (assembly GCF_902635505.1). Classification (NCBI taxonomy): domain Eukaryota; kingdom Metazoa; phylum Chordata; class Mammalia; order Dasyuromorphia; family Dasyuridae; genus Sarcophilus; species Sarcophilus harrisii. The sequence goes on along the minus strand of NC_045426.1, from coordinate 370,508,447 downwards.
TTTCATTTGTAATCCTAATTTAAAAAATTACTGAGGACCATACAGAGTTGTGAAAGAATGGAAAGAGCTTATTCAAAAACTAATGAACTTTCTCTCATTTTCCAAATATACAATAGCAGGTTATTTCTAAGATATATAGAATAAAGTATAGATCCCTATAGCAAGTGCAATGATTTTCTTTTAAATCAATATCCATAAGATGGTTGAACTGGAAAACTGGAATAAGCTTTATTTATATTTTATATATTTTAAAATTTAAATTTTATACCATAAAAATAATTTAATCCAATACTCTCATTTTACAAATGACAAAACTGATATAGTATAAAAGGTGTAGTAATTCACTCTTATTTTTTCCTATGATTTCATATTTTAACATCTATTAGGATCAAAAGCATCAGTATTGTGTGGCAGGAAGAACCTTATATTTGGGATTAGAAATGTATCCTTGAACTTCTCCAATCCATGTGTTTATTACAAGTTGATGTCTTGGATTCTGAGAGATAGTGAAATATGAAAAAAATAGGAAACAGTTATAATTGGAACTAGAGATCATTTAGAAAGCACCTTAAAAAATAAGAATGGAGATGGTAATCTGAGTAAGACTGTGCCTAGAGGATAAAATAATAATTATATATATATATATATATATATATTTTACTTAGAAAGGAAAAAAAAAACTACCACTATATTAAACTTGATAAATAAATTCTGTGAATTATATTTTTGTCTAAGAGGTGTGGAAGTTGTCATTTGTTGTCTTGGCTCACTATTCCAGATCATCATTCTCTTTGTGATCAAGGGCAGTCATATGCAAGACAACAGACTAGGCTTATAGGAAGAGCATGTGGTAATAGATGATTTTAAACTTAAGTGCTCTCCAAAGGGAACAAACTCCTGACCTTGCCCTCACTAGAAATTTACACAAAGCAATTGAGATAATAAGCAACCTAGAATCAGACTAGCATATTTTACATGTACATAATAATTTCTACCTAAGTCCTCAAACCATCTTGCAGTTCTCCATTTCTCTAATCTCTGAGAGTTGCCCTAGAGAAACCAACATAAGCATAAACATGATCAAATGAATGACACACAGTAACACAGGATGAAAATTTTACACATCCCAATCTGTCTTCTATAAAGAAAAATAAACATTTGCTCTGAATTATAAAAAGTCAATTAAAATAGAAAATATAAAATTTAAAAGATTAAAAAAGAATTCTTAGATTCACATACAGACACATATTCCAAATATATTTTATTTCAAAAGAATCAAAGATATGACATAATATGACAATAGTAGTTGAGAAATTAGGTAGGCATCATGATTGCTAGTGTGCTTACTCCATATATCATGTTGGTGAATTTGGACATGTTATTTTAACTTTGATATTTTGCTTTTTCACCTGAAGAGTCAGGTGCATTATAATATCCTTTCCATTTGAAATGTATAGTTAGGTTGCTAAATGAATACCTAGATCTAGAATCAGGAAGACCTCATACTTTTACTAGTGGTATGATTGAGGACAAGTCACTTATCTTCTATTTGCCTTTGTTCCCTCATTTATAAAATGGAAATCACAATAACACCTAAATTCACAGAATTGTTATGAAGATCAAATGATTTAATCATTGTAAAGTGCTTAATATAGTGCCCAGAATATATAAGGCACTATATAAATGTTGGTGTCATTGTCCTTTTTTTCTTTTCTCCTTTTATCATTCTCCTCCTCCTTATTTTTGTCATTCTCTTCCTTCTTATGGCTTCATGTTATTTTTTTAAGTTTTCCTTGTAATTACCCTGTGAGATAGAAATTGTAATGCTTTTTCCTCTGGTTTGACAGAGGAGAAACCTAAAGTTCAGAGATGTAACATGATTTGACCTTAGATAGACTCACATAGCTAATAACTATTAGCATAAGGACTCACATCCAGGACTAAAGATGCAAAGTGCATTGTTCTTTCTATTGTTCTACACTGTTCTTCTAAGATATATTTGGAAATGTTTTCAATGACTCCCTCATCTTCCATTCCCTAGTAACATGAAGAAACAAAAGCATTTCCTTGTACAAGGTATTTTTTTTCAAGTTAGCCCCTTTCTTATCTGTTGAACCTGAAAGGCAAACTTAAGTTCCCCATTTCTTTTGATGAATAGTACTACCTGTGAGTCAGTAATGGAAGCCAAAGGCATTGTTCACAGAATGAACACATCTAGAATCTCAGGAGACCCTTACAGAAGACATTTTCAAAGAGACCAAAAGTACCTTAATCAAAGCTCTCCACCATCGACTCTTCAGGCAATTCTCCTTGTTGCTGGCTTGAACATATTATTAGAACAAAAGTGAGTGAAGAGTTTGAGAGATCAAGAAAATATGCAGATCTCAGGGGCCCAGATCTTCCCCTCAGTCACTTTTGCTTATATAGATAATGCACCCAAAGCAAAATGGAATCTTCTGTGAAGTTGGTCTCTCTTGAACTTGATTGTCCTCATAATGCAATGTCCTTACAAAGTATTCTGGGATCCTTGGGAACCTTGGTTACTTCATTTCCCCTTTCTTTAGTACTGGCATCAGCAAGATCTTTCTCCAAATTCCTCTATTCTTCTTATCCCTTTTTTTAAAGAGTTCTGCTCTCTCCCATGGTATATTAGATGAATTAGTTTCCTTACATTAACAGCTGAGGTTTGACTTGATAAGTAATGGAAAGATAGAATATAGAGGAAAGAGGTCTAGTTCCATAGTAAAAAAAACCTGTGTACTAATCCTACTTCTAATAAAATGCCCATTATGAAGTAGGATGAATCATTTAAACTTCTTGTACCTTGGTTTCTTCATCTGAAAATAGATACAATTAAAAAAAAACCTTGTATTTCAATGTTATGATTCTTTCAAATAATATTACCTTTAAAGTTATTGACTTTTAATTTTATCTTGTGTATGGCTGCTCCTACTTATATGCACAGATTAAGATTTATATGCATCCTACGTGTCTATGCCCTTCCATCCATCTATTGCTTTAAAAAAAAAAAGTTCTACAGCCTTATTATCCAATTCAAGGGGTCATTTAGAAAGTAGACACATAGAAAAAAATATTTTTTTTTTACTAGCCACCTGAATGTATTATCATTTTGGGGCCAAGGGAGACAGAATTTGAAAATATGATTGAATAATAAAGCTAAATTAATACAATATGTATAAAGTTACATAAAATGAGCAATGATTTGTGGGTCTTAATCAAAAAAGACAAGTTTGAAAATCATTAGAGTTATCACTTTGGATTATTTACCTGTCTTTTTCCATTATTCAGTCCTTGGCATGATAACATTTTTCCTTAACTCAATGGTAGGTAATGATTTTATTTTGGTACAATCACACATTATTAAAAATTACAGCTATCCAGAAGTAAAATTGGGATACTTCAAAGAAGAAACTGATTATCACTAAAGATCTTCAAGCAGTAGATGAGAAGAAAATCACTTTATAAGAATGGTCTAGGTAACAGCTAATAAATTTAGAAGGTGTTATAGAATTCATTGAGTCCAATTCTTTAATTTGCAGGTCAGGAAATTGAGACACAGAAAAGGTTCTGATTGCCCAGAAGTATATAGAATCTGAGATAGGATTTGAGCTTAAGTATTTATGACTCTTTATCCAATGTCTTATTGGTAAAGATGATATCATATATTTCTTTAAAGGCCTAGAGCCAAGATGGTGCAGAAGCAACAGGTCTTTGACTGAGCTTTTCCTTCCATCAGATCAACACCAGATCAAGGCATATTAAAAGAATCAACAAATATTTGGAGTGTAACAAATTTCAAGCAGAAGATATTTTGGAAGAAATTAAGGAAAAGTTTGTCTCAATTGGACAGTGGGAGGGGTGGTTTCAGGCTAGCAAAGGCTCAACTCAGTGTAATGCAAGGAGTCACAGGATGAAGAGGCTTCCAGGCACTGGGGGAATCTAATGGGAAGCTTGTAGGCAAAATATAGCAGCATTTACTACCATGTTCAGGTTCAGAAGCCAGTGGAACAGCAAATTTGAATCTATAAATACAACTACAGTAGGCAAATAGTGAGCCCTTGAACTCCAGCACAGTGCAGGACGTGGCCACACTCAACCAGCACTTTAAGAAAGTCTGCAGCACCAGATTTAGATTACATGAAGCTGCTGTCTCCTGCAGGGTAAATTGCGACAATGTCCCCTTTGACCTAAGAGCAGACCTCAAATTTTCAAAATGAAAAAAAAAAAAAAAAAAGCAAAAAAGACCTCTGACCACATATAACTTTTCTGGAGACAGAGAAGAACAGACTTCAAATCCTGATGACAGTAAGGCAAAGCATTTCCAGATTAAGCCTCAAAGAGTGATATACATTGTTCTCCATTTCATAAGGATCTCTTGAAAGAGTTCAAAGTGGGCCTTAAAAGAGAGTTAGAAGAAAAATGGAAAAAGGAAATGAGAGCTCTGGAAAAGGAAAGATAAAAATTGTCTGAAGACAATCACTCCTTAAAGAGTAGTTTTGGTGAAAAGGAAAAAAAAAAAAACAACTCCTAGAAAAACAGAATTTCTGAAATGGGGGGGGGGAAATCCAATGAACAAAACAATTCATTTAAAAGAGCAATTGGCCAAATGCAAAAAAGAGGAGGAAAAAAAAAGGTAGTTGAAGAAAATTATTCACTATAAATTGGAAATGAACAAAAGGAAACAAGTGACTCAAGGGGCCATCAAGAATCAGTCAAGCAAAACAAAAATGAAAAAAAAGGAGATGTAAATACCTTATAAAAAAAAGATAAGAAAACTGACCTGGAAAATAGCCAGGAAAGACAATCTAAAAATTATTGGACTTCCTAAAAACCATGATAAAAAAAAGAGCCTACAAAATATCTTTCAAGAAATGATTAAAGAAAACTTCCCTGATTTCTTAGAACTAGAGGGTAAAATAGAGGGTAAAAAATTAAAATTCACTGATCACCTCCTAAAAGAAATCCCAAAATGAAAAGTCCAAGAAATATTGTAGCTAAATTCCAGAATTATCAGATCAAAGAGAAAACATAGCAAGCAGCCAGAAAGAAATAATCAGGATTACCAAGGACCTAGCAGCTTCCTCTTTACAGGATCAAAGAGCTTGGCATGATATTCCAAAGGGCAAAAGAACTTGGACTGCATCTAGATATCAACTATCCAGCAAAAGGGCTATTTGCTACTCAGCCACTAATACCCACACACTCCACAGTGAGCTTTGGCTTAGGGTGGTAAAACTTTCACTGCTCAGCGTCTAGCCCCAGGGCAATCGATAACCTACACAGCAGGGTTCTTTGCAAAGCACAAAACAGCCAATAACATTAATAATCTAGTGTTTGACAAACCCAAAGACCCCAGCTTTTGGGATAAGAACTCATTGTTTGATGAAAATTGCTGGGAAAATTGGAAATTATTATGTCAGAAACTAGCATTGACCCACACTTAACACCATATACCAAGATAAGGTCAAAGTGGGTTCATAACCTAGCCATAAAGAATGAGATTATAAATAAATTAGAAGAACATAGGATAGTTTACCTCTCAGACCTGTGGAAGAGGAAGGAATTTATTACCAAAGAAATACTAGAGATCATTATTGATCACGAAAAAGAAAATTTTGATTATATCAAATTGAAAAGTTTTTGTACAAACAAAACTAATGCAGACAAGTTTAGAAGGGAAGCAATAAACTGGGAAAATATTTTTACAGTCAAAGGTTCTGATAAAGGCCTCATTTCCAAAATATATAGATAATTGACTCTAGTTTATAAGAAATCAAGCCATTCTCCAATTGATAAATGGTCAAAGGATATGAACAGACAATTCTCAGATGAAGAAATTGACACTATTTCTAGTCATATGAAAAAGATGCTCCAAGTCATTATTAATCAGAGAAATGCAAATTAAGACAACTCTGAGACACCACTACACACCTTTCAGATTGGCTAGAATGACAGGGAAAGATAATGTGGAATGTTGGAGGGGATATGGGAAAACTGGTTCACTGATACATTTTTGGTGAAATTATGAATGCATTCAGCCACTCTGGAGAGCAATTTGGAACTATGCTCAAAAAGCTATCAAACTGTGCATACCCTCTGACCTGGCAGTATTACTACTGGGCTTATATCCCATAGAGATCTTAAAAAAGGGAAAGGGACCTGTATGTTCAAGAATGTTTGTGGCAGCCCTCTTTTGTAGTGGCCAGAAACTGGAAACTGAGTGGATGCCCATCAATTGGAGAATGGCTGATTAAATTGTGGTATATGAATATTATGGAATATTATTGTTCTGTAAGAAATGACTAGCAGGATGATTTCAGAAAAGCCTGATGCTGAGTGAAATGAGCAGGACCAGAAGATCATTATTTACTTCAACTACAATACTATAGGATGATCAATTCTGATGGACGTGGCCCACTTCAACAATGAGATGAACCAAATCAGTTACAATAGAGCAGTAATGAATTACACCAGCTACACCCAGGGAAAGAACTCTGGGAGATCACAATGAACCAGTACATAGAATTCTCAATCCCTCTATTTTTGTCCGCCTGCATTTTTGATTTCCTTCACAGGCTAATAGTACACTATTTCAAACTCTGATTCTTTTTATACTGTTTGGACATGTATACATACATTGAATTTAACTTATGCTTTCTCATATTTACCATGTATTGGTCAACCTGTCTTCTGGGGGAAGGGGTGGGTGGAAAGAGGGGAAAAGTTGGAACAAAAGGATTTGCCACTGTCAATGCTGAAAAATTATCTATGCATGTATTTGTCAATAAAAAGCTATGAAAAAATAGAGAATGAATGGGTCAAAGAAAAAAAGATAATAATTTAATCAAGAGAATGACAATTATAAAACAACATACTAACCTATGAAATGCAATCTAAGCAGTTCTTAGGGCAAATTTTAAATTTACTCAAGTTTACATAAATAAAATTAAAAGAAGAGATCAGTGAATTGGACAGGCAACTGAAAGAGCTTGCAAAAGAAAAAGTAACGATCACCAATTAAATACCATGTTAGAAATTCTACATATCAAATGAGAACTAATAATATGGTAAATAAGAAAACTATTAAAGTAATAAATAAATCAAAAAGCAGCTTTTATGAACAAAAACAATAAGATACATGTCAATGGTTAATTTAAAAAAAGAAGTAAAAAAATACCATAATAAAAATGAAATGGGTGAATTTAGTTCCAACAAAAAAGAAATAGGACCAATTATTAAGTGATTTTACCTAACTGTATGCTAATATATTTGATAATCTAAGTAAAATGGATGCATATTTACAAAAACATATAAATTGCCCAGATAAACATAAGGAAAATGAAATATTCAACTAGCTGCATTCTAGGAAAATAAATTAGGCAATTAAAGGATTCCCTAAGAAAACATCTACAAAGCCAGATGGATTCACATATGGATTCTACCAAACATTTAAAGAACTATTCATTCCAATATTACATAAATTATTTGGGGAAAACTGTTAAAAAAAAGTCCTATCAAATTGTTTTTATGATATGGATATGGGGCTGAAAACAAAGAAAAAATTATAGACAAATCTCCCTAATGAATATTGATGCTAAAATCTTAAATAAAATATTAGCAAAGAGATTACAACAATTTATTACCAGGATTATACATTGTAACAAAGATTTATACCTGCAATGCAGGCGTGCTTTAATATTAGGAAAATTCTCAGTATAATTCACCATATAAAAACAAAACTAACAGAAATCACATGAGTATAGATGCAGGGAAAAAATTGACAAAACACAACACCCATTCCTAATAAAAACACTCAAGAGCCTAATAAAAACACACATAGATGGTGTTTTTCTTAACATGGTAAATACCATCTATCTAAAACCATCAACAAGCATTATATATAATGGAGATAAGCTAGTAGCATTCCAAATAAGATCAGGGCAGGGGTCGTAGATGGTATAAAGAGGAGAGTACTAGTTCTGAAGTCAGGAGGACCAGAGTTCAAATCCGGCCATAATACTTATTATCTGCATGAACCTGGCAAGTCACTTAACCTACTTGCCTCTCAAAAAACAAAACAAATAAACCAAATAATATCATTGATGAAGCAAGAATGTCATTATCACCACTATTATTCAATTCAGTGCTTGAAATGATAGCTTTAGTAACGAGAAAGAAAACAAATTGAAGGAATTAGAATAAGCAATGAATAAATAAAACTATCACCTAGAGATGGTACACAGAGAATTTCAAAGAATCAAGTAAAATCTACTTGAAATAATTAACGCTTTTATAAAATTTGAAAAATATAAAATAAACCTACCTAAATCATCAGCATTTCTACATATTATCATCAAAACTCATGAAGAGATAAAAAGAGACAATATAAAATATTTGGGGTCTCCCTGCCAAGATAAACCCAAGCCTAAAAAATTAACACAATTACAAAACATTTTTCACTAAAATAAAGTGAGATCTAAACAACTGGAAAAATATCAATTGCTCATGGGATAAGTTTATATAATAAAAATGACAATTCTACCTAAATTAATTTATTATTCAATGTCATGCTTACCCAACTGCCAATACATTTTCTCTAGATATCAATAATAGTAAATAGAGTGGGGGCGGAGCCAAGATGGCGGAGAAGACACACGCATCTTTCTAAGCTCTTCTCTTACCCTCTTTATCAATATTATATCGAGCCTCAAAAATAGTCTTGACTGCTACAATTCGTAAAGATAAGAAGTAGAACAACTCACCAGCCGAAAAAATCTGCAGTCTCGCCAAAAAGGTTGGTTCCGGGGCCAGGGGGAGACTCGGCCCAGACTGGGAGAGAAATTAGGGTTCCGAGGAGAGTCTCAAACCGAGGGTGAAGGCACAGATCCCGCACAAGCCGCCCAGCCCCAACCGCAGTAAGGAGCTTTTCCTTGGGGCAGTTGTGATCCTGCACGGCAGGAGGACACAGCCGGTTAGCCCAACTGCGCAGAGGGAGCTCGGCTTAGCCATAGAGCTTTCCAGGGCCGATTTGCATCAGGCAGAGACGCTGGGCAGAGTTTGTGGCTGTCTGCTTCTGCAGTCTGTGCTCAGCTGCTAATACTCACAGTCCCACAAGAGGTCCTGCCGGGACACTTGACACTTTAGTCTCTAGCGAGGGCAATCGATAATCCACTCAGCCCTACTAAGCAGTTTGATAGCTCTGCCAGTGCTGAATCCACTTCCTGTTGGGGAAGGGAAAACTCTCACCCAGAGCACTCCCATACCTCGGAGCCGGAAATCAGTTTACATCTTCCCTGCTCTGCAGAGGAAGCTGGTAACCCCTTGCCTAGGAGACCTACCCTAAAGGCTTTAAAACATGAATAAAAGATGAAAAGAAAATCGACAGCTTCTATCAGAAAAAGAGCATCAGCAAACCTGAAGAGACCTCAAACAGCAAAATGCATCAGACTGTCCTCCTTACATAATGCTCTCCATAGAAGAGACCATTAAAAGTCCAAAAAGAGTTAGAAGATAAATAGAAAGGAAAGAGAAGCCTTATAGAGACAAACAACTTCCTGAAATACAATGGAAAAGTTAAAAAATTCTCAGGAAGTGAGGAAACAAATTGTGAATTGGAAAAAAAAGAACTCAAGAAAGTAGGATCCGTGAATTGAAAAGACAAAGAAGACGCTAAGAAAGTAGGATCTGTGAATTGGAAAAGAAAATAATTCACTAAAAAAAATTAGTGAAATGGAAAAAATTCCACAGACCAAAACAATACATTCAAAAACTCAATTGACATATACAGAAAAAGTAAAAAGCTATTGAAGAAAATAATTCTTTAAAAATTAGAACTGAACAAATTGAAACTAACGATTCATTGAGACAGCAAGAATCAGTCAAGCAAAAACAAAAAAAATGACAAACTGGAAAACCACGAATTATCTATCAAAATGACAGACTTGGAAAATAGATCTAGGAGAGATAATCTGAGGATTATTGACTTTCTGAAAACTATGATGAAAAAAAGAGCCTAGATACTATTTTACAAGAAATCATCAAAGAGAACTGCCAGATGTAATAGAATCAGAAGGTAAAATAGGCATTGAAAGAATTCATCGAACACCTTCTGAAAGAAACCCTAAAATAAAACCCAAGGAATATTGTGGCAAAATTTCAGAACTATAAGATTAAGGAAAAAATGTTACAAGCAGCCAAAAAAAAACCATTTAAATACCGAGGTGCCACAATAAGGATCACCCAAGACCTGGCTGCCTCTACATTAAAGGAAAGAAGGGCCTGGAATATGATATTCTGAAAGGCACAAGAACTTGAGATGCAGCCAAGAATAAACTAACCAGCTAAGCTGAGCATTTTCTTCCAGGGAAGAAGATGGACATTTAATGAAACAAATGAATTCCATTTGTTTCTGAAGAAAACCAGAACTAAACAAAAAATTTGATCTCCAAGAATAGAACTCAAGAGATGCAGAAAAGGTAAAATAACTCTTGAGAATTGTATTTATGTTGTGGATATACAAAAGAATACATGTATAATTTGATTGACTGATATAACATAAAAAGGAAGTAGATATGGAAAAGGATGATGGCAGAATAAGGTGGGAAGGAGGGATAAAAAGGGAAACCACATCCCACAAAGAGGCTAAGGAAACTTATCATATCTGAGGGAATTCTAGAGAGGGGAGGAACATTGTGTGAATCTTACTCTCATCAGAGTTGGCTCAAAGAAAAAATAATTGACATTTGTTTTAGAGAAAATTCTCTCTCGCCTCATTAAAAACAGAGGAGAAGAAAAGGGAAAAGAAAAAGAGTAATAAGGGAAGGAAGTGGGAAAGTCTCAAAGGGGGGGGGAGGGATTATAAAGAGGATAAGTATCGTGATACAAGAGGGGTACATAAGTTTAAAAGGGGAAAGAGGGTGGGGGGAGGCAAGAATAAGTAAGCACAATCTGGGGTTATTAGGATGGCAGGAAATACAGATTTAGTAATTCTAACCATAAATGTGAATGGGATGAACTCCCCCATAAAGAGGAGGCAGATAGCAGACTGGATCAAAAGTCAGAACTCCTACAATATGTTGTTTACAAGAAACACATTTAAAGCAGGGGATGATATAGAGTAAAAGTAAAAGGCTGGAGCAAAATCTATTATGCTTCAGGTGAAGTCAAAAGCAGGGTAGCATCCTTATCTCAGATCAAGCAAAAGAAATTGATCTAATTAAAAGAGATAAGGAAGGTAACTACATCCTGCTAAAGGGTATAACATAAGCAACGAAGCAATATCAATATTAAACATATATGCACCAAGTGGTATGGCACTCAACTTCCTAAAGGAGAAGTTAAGAGAGTTGCAAGAAGAAATAGACAACAAAACTGTAATAGTAGGAGATCTCAACCTTGCACTCTCAGAATTAGACAAATCAAACCACAAAACAAATAAAAAAGAAATTAAAGAAGTAAATATATATTAGAAAATTAGGTATGTTGGATCTTTGGAGAAAATTGAATGGAGATAGAAGAGAATATACTTTCTTCTCAGCAGTTCATGGAACCTATTCAAAATTGACCATATATTAGGACATAAAGACTAAATTAAATGCAAGAAAGCAGAAATAGTAAATGCTTTCTTTTCAGATCATGATGCAATAAAACTACATTCAACAAAAAATTAGGGGGAAATAGACCAAAAAGTAATTGGAAACTAAACAATCTCTATCTTAAAGAATGATTGGGTGAAGCACAAATTATAGATACAATTAATAATTTCACTCAAGATAATGACAATGATGAGACATCATACCAAAATTTGTGGGATGCAGCCAAAGCGGTAATAAGAGGAATTTTATATCCTTAGAGGCTTACTTGAATAAAACAGAGAAAGAAAAAGATTAATGAATTGGCTTGCAACTAAAAAACTAAAAAGACCAAATTAAAACCCCCAATCAAATACTAAATTGGAAATTCTAAATTAAAAGGAGAAATTAAAAATATTGAAAGTAAAAAAACTATTGAACTAATTAATAAAACTAAGAGTTGGTTCTATGAAAAAGCCAATAAAATAGATAAGCCTTTGGTAAATCTGATTAGAAAAAGGAGGGAGGAAAATGAAATTAGTAGTCTTAAAAATGAAAAGGGAGAACTTTCCACCAATGAAGAGGAAATTAGAAATAATAAGGAGTTATTTTGCTCAACTTTATGCCAATAAATTTGATAACCTAAGTGAAATGGATGACTACCTCCAAAAATACAGACTTCCCAGACTAACAGAGGAAGAAGTAAATTGTTTGAATAGTCCCATTTCAGAAAAAGAAATAGAACAGGCAATTAAACAACTCCTAAGAAAAATCCCCAGGACCAGATGGATTTACATGTGAATTTTACCAAACATTTAAAGAACAATTGGCCCAATGCTATATAAATTATTTGATAAAATAGGGAATGAAGGAGTCCTACCAAATTCCTTTTATGACACAGACATGGTACTAATATCTTAACCAGGTAGGTTGAAAACAGAGAAAGAAAATTATAGACCAATCTCCCTAATGAATATTGATGCTAAAATCTTAAATAAAATATTAGCAAAAAGACTACAGAAAATCATCTCGAAGATAATACACTATGATCAAGTAGGATTTATACCAGGAATGCAGGGCTGGTTCAATATTAGGAAAACTATCAATATAATTGGCCATGTCAATAACCAAATTAACAAAAACCATATGATCATCTCAATAGATGCAGAAAAAGCATTTGATAAAATCCAACATCCATTCCTATTAAAAACACTTGAGAGTATAGGAATAAATGGACTTTTCCTTAAAATAATCAGCAGCATCTATTTAAAACCATCAGTAAGCATCATATGTAATGGAGACAAACTGCAACCATTCCCAATAAGATCTGGAGTGAAACAAGGTTGCCCACTATCACCGTTACTATTTAATATTGTATTAGAAACGCTAGCTATAGCAATAAGAGCTGAGAAAGAGATTAAAGGAATAAGAATAGGGAATGAGGAAACCAAATTATCACTCTTTGCCGATGACATGATAGTATACTTAGAGAACCCCAGAGATTCTGCTAAAAAGTTATTAGAAATAATCCACAACTTTAGCAAAGTTGCTGGTTATAAAATAAACCCCATAAGTCATCAGCATTCTTATATATCACTAACAAAATCCAACAGTCAGAGTTACAAAGAGAAATTCCATTTAAAGTAACTACTGATAATATAAAATATTTAGGAATCTATCTGCCAAGGAAAATCAGAAACTTTATGAGCAAAATGTACAGACCACTTTTCACACAAATTAAGTCTGATCTAACCAATTGAAAAATATTAAATGCTCTTGGATAGGGCGAGCAAATATAATAAAGATGACAATATTACCTAAACTAATCTATTTATTTAGCGCTATACCAATCAGACTCCCAAAAAACTATTTTAATGACCTAGAAAAATAACAACAAAGTTCATATGGAAAACAAAAGGTCAAGAATTTCAAGGGAATTAATGAAAAAAATCAAATGATGGTGGCTTAGCTGTACCAGATCTAAAACTATACTATAGAGCAGCAGTTACCAAAACTATTTGGTATTGGCTAAGGAATAGATTAGTTGATCAGTGGAATAGATTAGGTTCAAGGGATAAAATAGTCAACAAATATAGCAACCTAGTCTTTGACAAACCCAAAGATCCCAGCTCTTGGATAAGAACTTACTGTTTGATAAAATTGCTGGGAAAATTGGAAACTAATATGGCAGAAACTAGGCATTGATCCATACTTAACGCCGTACACCAAGATAAGGTCAAAATGGGTTCATGACCTAGGCATAAAGAATGAAATTATTAATAAATTAGAGGAACATAGGATAGTTTACCTCTCAGACCTGTGGAAGGGGAAGGTTTTATGACCAAAGCAGAACTAGAGATCATTACTGATCACAAAATAGAAAATTTCTGATTATACCAAACTGAAAAGTTTTTGTACAAACAAAACTAATGCAGACAAGATTAGAAGGGAAGCAATAAACTGGGAAAATATTATTACAGTCAAGGTTCTGATAAAGGCCTCATTTCCAAAATATATAGAGAATTAACTCTAATTTATAAAAAATCAAGCCATTCTCCAATTGAAAAATGGTCCAAGGATATGAACAGACAATTCTCAGATGAAGAAATTGAAACTATTTCTAGTCATATGAAAAGATGCTCCAAGTCATTATTAATCAGAGAAATGCAAATTAAGACAACTCTAAGATACCACTACACACCTGTCAGGATTGGCTAAGATGACAGGAAAAAATAATGATGATTGTTGGAGGGGATGTGGGAAAACTGGGACATTGATTCATTGTTGGTGGAGTTGTGAACGAATCCAACCATTTTGGAGTAGTTTGAACTATGCTCAAAAGTTATCAAACTGTGCATACCCTTTGATCCAGCAGTGTTACTACTGGGATTATATCCCAAAGAGATTATAAAGAAGGAAAGGGACCTGTATGCACGAATGTTTGTGGCAGCCCTTTGTAGTGGCTAGAAACTGGAAACTGAATGGATGTCCATCAGTTGGAGAATGGCTGAATAAATTGTGGTATATGAAAATTATGGAATATTACTGTTTTGTAAGAAATGACCAACAGGATGATTTCAGAAAGTCCTGGAGAGACTTACACGAACTGATGCTAAGTGAAATGAGCAGGACCAGGAGATCATTATATACTTCAACAACAATACTAGATGATGACCAGTCCTGATGGATCAGGCCATCCTCAGCAACGAGATCAACCAAATAATTTTAATGGAGCAGTAATGAACTGAACTAGCTATACCCAGAAAAAGAACTCTGGGAGATGACTAAAAACCATTACATTGAATTCTAGTCCCTATTTTAACACCCGCATCTTTGATTTCCTTCACAAGTAATTGTACAAGAATTCAGAGTCGATCTTTTGTAAACAGCAAAATAATGTTTGGTCATGTATACTTATTGTGTATCTAAGTTATATTTTAATATATTTAACATCTACTGGTCATCCTGCCATTTAGGGGGGGGGGGTAAGAGGTGAAAAATTGGAACAAGAGGTTTGGCAATTGTTAATGCTGTAAAGTTACCCATGTATATATCCTGTAAATTAAAGGCTATTAAATAAAAAAAAAATAGTAAATAGAGTAAAATTCATCTGGAAGTGATAGAGTCAAGGATATCAAGGGAAGTAATGAAAAAAAAATTACAAAGGAAGAAGGCCTAGATGTAAAAGTGAATTATGAAGCAGCAATTATCAAAATAATTATTTTCTAAGAAATCAAGTGGTGTATTAGTGGAATTACTTAAGTACATAACATACAATAATCAATGCCTTTAGTGAGCTACCATTTAGTAAACATAAAACTCCAGTTTTCAGGATAAAAGTTCACTTTTTTAAAAAAATCATGGGAAAAACTGAAAGTACTATGGCAGAAACTAGGCACTGACAAAGATAAGGTCAAATTGTCTACATGATGTGGGCATAAAGAAGCATAACTTAAAGATAAAAAGTGGAAGCATGCCCATACATGCAAAAAGGTCTCTTTCTTGTAGTAAGGAATTGAAACCATGGGGGTGTCAATCAATTGAGAAATGTTTGAACAAGTTGTGGTATATGATTTTAAAGGAATAGTATTATTTTATAAGAAATGACAAGTAGTTTGAGTTCAGAAAAACCTAAAAAGATCTATATGAACTGATGCTGAGTGAAGTTAACAGAACCAGGAAGACATTGGAAATCATAACCACCACATTGTGTGGATGTTCAACAATAGTCTTTGCTCTTCTCAACAATTCTATGATCTAAGACAATTCTAAAATATTAATGATGGAAAATTCTCTTTATATCCCAGAGAAAGCACTATTAATTATAATGCAGATTGAAGCCTATTTTTCACTTTTGTTATTTTTATTGTTTTCTTTCTGATGGTTTTCCCTTTTGTTCTGATTCTTCTTTCACAAGACGATTAATCTAGAAATATATTTAATATGATTGTACATGGATTATCTCTGTCATGTTGATTGTCATCTCAGGAAGTGGTGAGGGAAGGGAGGGAGAAAAAATAGAAATAAAAAGACTATAAAAGTCAGTTTCAGAAGCTGAAACAAACAAATAAAGGGAAATAAGACTATCAAATACAGGGATTTCAGATATTTCTTTTGTTGGCCTTTTATTAGAGCATGTCCAATGTACATATATATATATATATATATATATATATATATATATATATATATATATATATATATATATATATATATATATCAACGATTCCTTTATTCTTCATGAAAACTCCCAAATTAGATTATACATGACTGATAATGACAAAGATTTCAACAGTTCTAATAATGAAGAGGCAGCAATAGCAGTCATGTTGAGCCTATTGAAAGCAGATCTTGTTGACCCTATTGAGTTCAGTGACTTTTATTGGCCATTTGAAACATCTTTATAGAATTCCTTTGGCAATATCTGCCCTATAAATGTATTAAAGATATTACTTTCTATGTCCAAACTTCACAGAAGTCATATCAAAGTCATGGATACTAATTCTACTTTGTGTAACTTAATACAAGTGAAACCAAAACTGCCAGAATTATGCCTTATTGAATAACTGAGAATAGTTTGCATTGATTGGATTTCTTTTATTCAGTTGGTTTTGAACCTTTAAATCATTATGCATATAAGAATCATTGGTAACTTTTATAAGCAAAGTAACTTTAGTTGTATGGTGTTTTTAGACTATAAACAGTGCCCATATATGAACATTTATAATACTAATTGTATTATAAAACTGTTTATTCTTTCTTATAAAATATTTACTATAGATATGGTTTAGAATACAAGATATTAAACATTGAAATATTTTAAATATATGTTCCATTGTTTTCCTTGTTCCATTAAAAAACATGATGATAAAGTTTTTCTTTACAAATAAAGTTATATTTAAGCAATTGGAAAAATGTTAATTTTCATGAGTGGACCAAGCCAATATAATTAAAAAAATGTCAATTCTACCTAATCTACTTAGTCAGTACCATTCCAATTAAGTCATCTCCCAAAAGTATTAAGCTACAAAAAATAACAAATAAATTTGGAAGAATAAAAGCTCAAAGATATCAAATGAATCAATGGAAAAAGAAAATATAAAGGAAGGAGGTCTAACAGCATTAGATTTTAAATTGTATTATAAGATGGTAATGATTAATGGCTAAGAAATCAAATAGTGGAATAGAATAGATATGTGATATGCAGTAGAAAATAATAGTAACATTTTGTCTGATAAATGTAAAAAAATATGTTTAAGTGATAAGAATTCACTTCGATAAACAATTGTTGGGAACAACAAGTTGGGAAATTGTTGGGAAACAGTAAGGCAAAATTAATTTGGAGACCAGTATCTCACATTGTTTACTAAGATAAGGTCAACTTGAATACATAACCTAGGCATAAAAAAGAGACATTATTATATTTTTTGGTTGTTGTTGTTGTTTTTTATTTATTTGTTTATTCAGCATTTATTTATTTATTTATTTGTTTATTTATTTATTATAAATTTTTATTGGCAGAACCCATGCCTGGGTAATTTTTTAACAACATTATCCCTTGCACTCATTTCTGTTCTGACTTTTCCCCTCCCTCCTTTCACCCCCTCTTCCAGATGGCAAACAGTCCTATACATGTTGAATATGTCACCGAATATCCTCGATACAATATATGTGTGCAGAACTGAATAGTTCCTTTGTTGCACAGGAAGAATTGGATTCAGAAGGTTAAAAAAAAAAAAAAAAAACCTGGGAAGAAAAACAATAATGCAAACAGTTTTACATTCATTCCCCAGTGTTCTTTCTTTGGGTGTAGCTGCTTCTATCCACCCTTGATCAATTGAAACTGAGTTAGATCTCTTTGTTGAAGAAATCCACTTCCATCAGAATACATCCTCATACAGTATCGTTGTTGAGGTATATAATGATCTCCTGATTCTGCTCATTTCACTTAGCATCAGTTCATGTAAGTCTCTTCAAGCCAAAAAAGAGACATTGTAAGTAAATTAGAACATGGAACATATTTTATGTCAATCTTATAGACTGGAGAATAATTTGTGAAAAAAGCAAGAGATAAAGCATATGGAGATATAAAATAGGTAATTTCAATTACATTAAATTAAAAATTATAAATAAATTCAATGGAGTTGAAATTAAAAAAGAAATTAGAAAAATGGTAAAAAAATAGATATTTTCTTGGATAAAGGTCTCATATGTAAAATATATAGAAACTTTCTCAAATTCATAAGAATATGAGCCATTTATCATTTGATAAATGGATAAAAGACAGTTTTTGTAAGAAAAATCAAAGAGATATATATACATACATATGAAAAAATGGATAAAATCAATATTGATTAGAAAAATACAAATTAAAAAACTTTGAGATAACATGTGACACCTATCAGATTAGCTAAAATTATAAAATAGTGAAATGTCAAATGTTGGAGGAGTTGTAAGAAAATGATGAAATTTATACACTGTTGGTGGAACTATAACTGATTCAACTATTTTACAGAATAAAATGTAATTATGTCAAAACAGTTATAAAACTATGGACACCCTTTGTTCCAGAAATACTGCTATTAAATTTGTTTCCCAGATTGACTAGGGGAAAAGAAAATGAACTTATATGTTCTAAAATATTTATAACAGCTCTCTGTGGTGGCAAAAAATTGAAGGTATGCTAGTCTGTTGAG
This sequence comes from Sarcophilus harrisii, assembly GCF_902635505.1. NCBI lineage: Eukaryota > Metazoa > Chordata > Mammalia > Dasyuromorphia > Dasyuridae > Sarcophilus > Sarcophilus harrisii. Next base: position 370,489,660 of record NC_045426.1, on the reverse strand, counting down.
AATGACTAAAACTGTTAAGACATATGGGTTTGATGGAATATAGCTGTCTTATAAGAAATGATAAGCAGGATGATTTTAGGGAGGAAAAAGGAAAGATTTGCATGAAATACTGAAGAATGAAATAAATAGAAGAAAACATATACAATATAGCATATACATATGCAATACTAGCAATATTTTTCAAAGAGTAATTTTGAATGGCTGTAATTTCTAAAATTTTAAATATTAAATAGAAAACTTAAGTGTCACAGAAAACACGTGAAAAAGAATCCTGAAACCAAAAGATGAACAGAATTTTGAAATTTCTTTAATTAGTAGTTAAAAGCAAAAGTCATCCTGTCATAGTGAAATTAATAAAAAAAAACACAATTATACAGTAATCAATAATGTTTCTAAAGAGGCCATAGAAGCTAAGAAATTCCAAAGAAGAATGTAGTAGAATGCTTTGAGTCATCTTCATGGTTATTAAAAGTCCAATAAAATGAAAATTAAAGCTATATTCAACTAGGAAAAAAAATCTTGAACATCATTAACTTAATGAATATTCAAACAGTTGTTTTAAAAGAAATAACTCAAATTCTAAAATTCCCAGTATATAATATAGTCCGCATTCTTTTGACTCAATATTTCACCATGGTTTATGAATTATTAGGAAATTAAAGTGAAATTTTTTTTCCTCAGGTTCCAAAATGATCCCATTGCTCTTAACAGAAGACTACCAAAATATTAAAATGATAGTGACATATTAAATCCATATGAAATTATATTGAAATCTATAAGCAAATACAAACAAAAATAAGTATTTGTTGAGGAACAAAAATAGTGCCTTGTTTCAATAAGTACTTGTAGAGGGCTGAAATTTTGAAAAGGTGTGCTTGAATCAGACAGTGGAAGCACTTAAGGCTAATTATCTTTTTGATGTGAGATAATAGCTCTACAAGCCTATTCTTAGATGATATGGTAATGTGATGGCTCTCCTCATGTTTGGTGCTTACTGAATGTGTGGTGGTGAGGTAATCATAGGCAAGGATTGGAGGGCTGAGGGAGAGAGGTTGGGATCACTTGCCTGTTGCACAAGAGGGAGATATGTTGGAGACTTCAGACTTCTGGATCCAGGATACATCTTTGGCAAGCCTCGTGGCACCTTGCCTGCCTCCTTCACTTCTCCCTCTAAAAAGCAAAGACTTTCATTGATCCTGACTCTGAATGATCCTGAGGCCCTCCAGGGTGCTAGCCTGGACATTATAAGTACCTGTAATTAAAGTTACCCATTAAAAATTCATAAATGTTTAAACAAACTTCCTGAAAGTCATCATTTTTATACTCTCTTGTTCAATCATCAAAATGTCTTTGACATATTTGTATACTCATGTGTTATTATTTATATGCTGAGAATCTATAAAAGTATATTGAAAATACTGACTTTTAATGTTCACAAATAATAGTGTTTTATTTTAAACATATCATCATACGATAATGTCAAGAGCAATTAGTATAAAATATGGTGACTTTAAGCCCCCAATTTATTGGTCAATATATAATTATTTCATCAAGACTACTATATAGAATTAAGTAGCTATTTCAAATTAAATTTGAAATTGTAAGAAAACATTTTAATAATCATTTGATATCATAGATCAAAACAATCAATAAGATTACACAGGAAGAACATTGTTCTTTTATTTCATGCAATCTCTAATTCTATTGAAGCATAATTTATACAATATGCTTTAAGATTTAAACAATAAGCATAAAGAAATATCGAGTCTAAATGTATTGAGTTCTTACCCAGAAATCATATTGGACTAATGAAGAATGGTGATATTTATAAACAAATTTTTCTCCTACTTCAGAAATAACATGAAACATTAAGCTATTAAGGAGACTAGCTAAATACATCAAGAGAAATATTCGTTCCTAAAATCATACCTAAATATGAAGAACATGTCTAAAGCAATTAACATACATTATTGTGTATTTGAACTACAAAATAGATCATAACAATATTGGAAGGCATCAGTAAAAATCAGCATAATATCAATAAAAAGGCAAATAAATCCAAGGCAAATGCAAAAAAAAAATTATTTCTATGCCTACAAAAAAAATGAAGTGGTATGAGGGAAAGAATAATTAGACAATTCCAGCACATGCTCTTGAAATAAATTGAAATCCCCTTACTAAGCAAAAGCAAAAGCTAATAATAGCTACAGATGATTAGATTTTTTTTTTTTTTACTTCTGAATAATATCTATGAAACAGTTAAGCAAAAATAATGGAATCTCAAGGTCCTCCAAAGGAAATTTGGCATGAACTAAGCCAAACATGCAAATAAATTATTGTTAAAATGTTTTATGCATAAGGACTTGTGGAAACATGGAGTTTATGTTATATATTAAGAAATAGGCTATGAAAATTTCAGGAGGATTTTCATTCAGAATCCTACATTAAATGATCAATGATACATTTTAAAATACTGTAAAAATTAGCATCTCATAAACATCTATCTAGTATTGCTAGCCAGACTTATACTTCAGAAATTTACTTTCCTGGCTGAGACAACAAATGGCATTATTACATAAATAGACAAATGAAAAGCTATGAAAAATGAACCATGAAGGAATCAAGAAAACAAAAGCTATGAATAATTCATACTTCCTTTAATCAGCAATTGAAAGCAAAAATTAAAAGTTTAAGATGACACAAACTGTGTCAGCTAAATGAACAATTTAACATTAATTGAAAGTTTTCTACTGAAGCCTCCAAAGCAATTAAATTAGAGCAGAAAGATATGTATAGAAGAAAGAGGAAGCACACTTCTATTCATCTTTGTGGTCATAAGAATTCCAACAACTTATAAAAACACTAGATGAATCAAAAGGAAAACAAAATTTGCATCATATAATACAATGAAAGAATAATTATGTTAAAAGTTGTAACAGACTAGTTTCTTTCCAAAAGAAGAAAATTACAGAAATAGATAAAAGCCATAATTACTGGCTAAATTTTTCTCATGAATTATCAGTGAAGTATTTTACCAGAATTTCTCCTTACCTACACACAATCCCACCTTTCTTACCAGAAGATATCAATATATACTACCAAAAGAAAATTACTGAGGGTTTACTTATCCATATATATAACCCATAGTATAAACTATGATTATACTTTTTATACAAAATCTTCACAGTTTGTATGCCTTAAAAATCACATTATTCCCTCCCCCAAAACACAAAGTAACTTTTATTTATTGAAGTAAAAAAAAAAAGTTGTGTTATAGGGTATTAAAAAAAAAACTTATTGGCAATATGGTCATTGTTGAACAAGTTATCTGACAATATCATAACAGTTATGTTGCTTTTATTGATTACTACAAATATTTTGACTCAGTTTCACACTTCTTGTTTTTTCAAATACTGAAAATTTGTAAAAAAAAAAATTCAACCATCATAAGTATAATAGCATATTGGATGTTCAACTAGAAAACACTTTTCTGTTTAACATACATCATCACAATAATAACATCAAAGACAAAAGACATAAATGGGGCATTTTACAGGAAGACAATTTAAGCAACTTAAGGTTTACATAGCGTAAAATTAATTAAAAACAGAAAAATATGAAAGTAATTATGATGATTAAAATGATGATGATGATGATGATGATGATGATAATGATGATTATGGAATGAATAAGTCATCAAATAAAGTTGTTAACCAATTTGTCAAACCGTCAGGTTTACTAGAAAGATAATACAATTTGAAAACAATTAAATTAACTTTACATTTTTTTTTAATTTCTTGGAAACACAGTATCACATAGCATGCATTGATCTTAAACTTTCTTTTCATCCAGATATCAGGCTTTTTAAATAGCTGACTAGTTGTGTGAAAATTGGCAGTTCCTCTAAAACTTCTCATTTAAGTTTCTTTGAAAAGTGATGAAAATCTTCACGAATTATATCTAGAGTTACTTCTACTCTGGATTTCTAAGAATTCATATTACAGTGTAAAATCAACATGATTTTGTATAATAAAATGCAAAAATGAAATGAATTCCATATAGACAGGGAAATTAATTGGCACTTGCATAATACTTTATGGTTAACAAAATGTTTCTCAGGTAGAGAAATTAATATAACTTATGTAGGCAGAGAAAGCTTCATGGAGGAGGTTGTACTTAATCTGGGTATTAGAGTATGAGAAGAAATTTAATAGAGAGGAGGCTGGAATATTAAAAGAAAAATACAATAATTAATGCATCCAGAAATTACAAAGGTTCAACTTCACCTTTTCTTGCTTAATAGTTCTCCTACTTTTTATAGGATTTCTATGAAAACAATTATTCTGTAAACTTATGTCATGGCAAAACACATATTATCTCACACATATTAAAATTTTGGATTCTATTCTTATCAAGGAACTTTTAATTTTACACCATCATTTAGTCATTTATTTTTCTTACCACCTTTAAGTAAGTGATCATTTGAACTATAGGGGATTAAAAAAATCATTTAGTGCAACCCTCTTAGAGATGAGGAGGATGAATCTAGTGGAAGGAAATTTAAAGTCATATAATTGTGAGTTGCAGAGAAAATATCCATTTTACTAGTCTCCTACATTACTTATATCTCAGCTGCCTTTTCTTTAAAAGATATTATTCTTAGTCAGTAATCTATTCTGTAGGAAATCCCATAATAATTTTAAGGAATAACTGATCAAAAATTCAACATCCTGATTTGTTTGGCCCATTTTTTTATAGGACTGTTACCTTAGCAAGTTCATTGTAAAATTAATCTCTATTTATCTTTAGTTATTACAAAGCATTATTGCATTCTTTTTTTTTAAAGTTTAGAGAACTTCATTAGCTTTATAGGGCAGGGTGTAGATTTAAAGGACCAAAATATTTAAGAAAAAGGCAAAGCTGTCATTCTTTTCATTACTATTGTTATTGTTTTCTCTTTAAAATATAGACGTCTTTTATGAGGTGATTTTTCATGCAACATAAACAGCCTGCAAACTGTGATTAAATTCTGATTAAAAGGGTTTTCTTCCCTGTAGAGGGGTGTGTGTGTGTCTCTGTGATTGTGTGTGTTTGTGTGTGTGTGTGTGTGTGTGTGTGTGTATAATTGGAAAGGGAAGGGAAATATATAGTTAATGTACTTACAATTATTGGATATATTAAGCGATGGGGAAATATTTTCCAAGTTCATGTTTCCAATAGCTTATCTGCTGTTTATAAATAAGGTGAAATGTTTTCAGATGCTTTCTAAAAATACACATACACACGTGCACATACATATTATATATGTATGTGTGTTAATGTGTATGTATACATACATACATGAAATTGATTTATCTCCTTTCTTTGTCTTTCATCCTTTCCTTGGCTCTTTCTCTATTTTTCTCTTTTTTTCTTATCTTTGTCTTTGTATTTGTCTCTATCTCTGATTCATGATCTCCCTTCTCATTCCAGCTTCTTTGGCCATGATCTTCCATCAACACCTAATTTAAGTATCTACTTGTAGGAGAATTTTACTGACCTTCTCCCAGTTTCTAGAACCTTCCTATTCCCTCCAGAACTAATATCTAATTACTTTGAACATATTTTGCATTTATTTACAAGTAGCATTTCCCTGTAGAAAATGTAAACCCATTGAAGACATTATTCTATCTTTCTTTTAATCTTCCACCAGAAATATTCTTTCCAGATTCCTCTAAATTAAATTTCTTCCCATACTCTTTGCATTCCCAATGGCTAACCCAGTGCCTAACACATAGCAGACCCTTAATAAATGAAAATTGATTGATTGATTGCTAGCAATGCCATTCTAGGACTATTTTACATATGATTTCTATTAAGTTCAGTCCCATAAAAATTATCTGCATTTGTCTACTCTTCCTCAATTTGGCTACTATTCACTTTTCTATTTTCATTTCACATTATGTACATTACTATAGCCAAATAAAATACTTCTTTCTTTTCTCTTCATGACCTCCCTCTCTTCCTTACGTCAGACATTTGAACAAGTCTTGGGTTAGTTTTAAGGAAAGCAGAGCTATGGAAAGTCATCAGCTTCACTTTTTCCTCCATAGTTATTGAAGGAAAGTAGCAAGACAAAGGTTATGATTAGCAATGGCCAAATGTAGTGGGTGACTTTGACTGCTCTAAACTACATCTTTTTCAAGTCTGTTTGTATGAGGTAATATCCATGCAATGACAATGACTCTGGGTTAGGTAAGATTTCAAATAAAACTTGAACCTAAAATATGTAAGCCTACTTAATTATATAATGCTGAGGATTTTTTACTTTTTATTTATTTTGGAGGCGATAAGAATCAATGAAAGTTTTTAAGGAGGATTTTTGGATATCTATTGTATTCCATTAGTGAGATTGGTAAGGGCCTGCCCTAGATTGGTTGCCATAGTAGTGTGGAGGGAAAAAAGACTAAGATAGACATTTTGCAAAAAGAAAAGTGATGTGGTTATGGTGTAATGTCATTTCATTTCAGAGACCTGTTCTGCTATGATATTTATTACCTGATTGGTCTTGTTTATTATGCTGCTACTTTTTTATGATTCTTGTTTTCTTCATATATGTAAAGAGTGGATAAAAATTAATGATTGTTAGAGTTCTTTTTTCTTCTAAATTGTAAGATCTCATGAAGTAGCAATGCAACTTAATTTGAACCTTAATTGAACCTGGAATATAATAATAAGGAAAAGTCAAGGATGATTTCAAATCTTCTTTTAAATTAGGACAACTAGAATAATGCTGGTGCCTTTAAAAACAGAGAAAGTGGTACAGAGAAGAAATTTTTAAGGAGGATGATTCTTTGACATAGCTATAATATTTTCTGATTTCATAATTACATTCAAACAAGTTATCCAATTTAAGCCTCATATTTAAAAGCTATGTCATAAAAGAGAAGCAGATCAAAAAGGAGAAGGGAGCAAACACAAGGACAGGCCCATGATCTTTATAATTTTTTTTCAGCTCTAGTATTATTTAATTCTTTTCAACTACAAAAATATGTTTAAAGTTGGAGGAGGAAATATTTGCTTTTTGAAATGTTAAAATATTTAGAGGAAGTAATACAATTTTATTAGAATTTCTTTATCAGTCATTGGGGAAGGTCAAGCTATTTATACATGGAGTCCTTTTCTGTAATTTTGAAATCATGACATAGAAATCTATTATCAACTCCACATCCATCTCAGGCTAATCTGCATAAAAATACTCATTTGGTTGCTATTAATCCTTCATATTTTATTTGGTGTTTCCTTAAAAAAAATCCTATCAACTTGTCTGAACTTAAGATAATCTCTTATCTCAGAAGCATGAAAAAGACAGAGGTTGCCTGTCAAAATGATTTTTTTTTAGTGCTTTCCTTTATTATATGAAGATTCTTTTCCCCAAAATTAAGTCCTTAGGATGTTGCTGCCACCTAGAGACATAGAGTGTCAAGTTCTACTCAGACCATATTGATGGAAAGAAGAAACAAAACCACAGCCCAGAATTGTTTGTTTTTAGTATTTGCTTCCTATCTGAAATAAGTACAATGACTCCTTACAAGCACAAAAGCAGCCCCAGATAAAAGCTAATGATTTCAAAATTATTTTTATTATAATTTAAATGTGGAATGTGGAATTGTTGGCTAATTTTCTGTAGTCTTGAGAATTAAAAGCCTCCACTTATTAAGTTTATGCTGAGTATATATAAAATAAATTGAAATATATATATATACACATATATGCACATACATATATTATGTGTGCCCATATATGTATATATGCATGCTTACATATATGTGTAAGTTTACATATACATTTGCATGTATGTACATATATATAAACATGTATTTATAGCTATCCATCTATCTATCTATTTATCTATGTATGTATCTATATTTCTAGGAAAATTCAGAATTTTGAGCTGAAAAAGATCTTAGAAATCACTGTCTAATCACTTCTTTTTAAAATTTATAATTTTGGTGTACTTTAAAGAATTCTGGTTTTCTATGATGGAGTGGAAAGTATACATTATTACCAATAAATAATAATGACATTTTATGTTGAGATTACCATCAGTCTGGAAATATTGTGTATTTGGAAATATTGTGTATTTATAATCACTAATATTGAATCTTTTTTCCTAAATCACTCCTTTGTATTAATATTGTTTAGAAAGAAAGATTCACAAGTTGAATAGGAATCAGGTTAGCTAAATATTATATGAATTTGAATATTATCCTGAAAATGAATGGCCTGGTATTTACTTAAGCTTCTTAGCCTTGAATTTATACTGGCTTGTCAGTGAAGTTGGATAAAAAGGCAAAAAAGCAAAATACCATCCCAAGTCTTCTTCTTTTAAGAAGTCAGAGGGTGAAAGGAAAAGAGCATGACAGTAGTGGAGTACAATTTACTGATAGGAATTGCTATTTTTATTCCTATTATTTTAAAACCTGATTTTACTTTGTATATGGCCACAATAGTTTTGAAAACCCAAAAATTTCTTAGTATTCTGAAAGAGTTAATAAATAGTTTAAAGGATTAAGCACATTTAAAAGAAAAGAAATTTAATCTTAAACATTTTATATAAAATCTAATGGCAGAATTCAGAGTGTATATTTGTAATATAAAAATCTCTGAGGTCCTTCTTACAACTGTTCCAAGTTTGATACTACCTGGTAGTTCCAAAGGTTACTGAAGGCATAGTTTCTTCCTGTTTCTGGAAAGAGAAACCTTTGAAGAATAATGAATTTGGAAATAAAACAAAATTTATTTTAAAATAATCAACTGAATCCTCCTTTAACAATGTAGACTATTTATATCAAGGATGGAAAAATAATTACACAAATCAGAAATACATAGGAAACATGGTAGCTTAGCAGTACCAGACCTAAACCATATAAGACAACAATCAAACCATTCAGTACTGGCTAAAAAAATAGAGTGATTGACCAGTGGAAAAGGTTAGATATAAATGACAGAATAATCAATGATTAACTCAGGGATAAGAATTTCTGGGATAAGAACTTAGTATTTGACAAAAATTGTTGGGAAAACTGGAAAATAACACACCCAAAACTTGGCATAGACCTACATTTCATATCTTATATCAAAATAAGTTCAACAGGAGTACATTATTTGGGCATAGAGAGTGATTCCATAAACAAATTAGAAGAGCAAGGAATAGGTTGCCTTATTAGATCTTTGAAGAAGGGAAGAATTTATGACTACATAAGAATAAGAAAACCTTGTGAATGGTAAAATGGACAACTTTCAACACATTAAAATAAAAAAAAAATTTGCATAAACAAAATCAATAGAAACAAGATTAAAAAGAAAGTTCAAAGCTGGGGGAAAAATTACACTAAGTGTTTCTGATAAAGGTCTAATTTCTAAAATATATAAAGAACTGTGTACTATTGATAAGATCATTCCCCAATTGATAAGTGATCAAAAGATACGAAAACTTTTCAGATAATGAAATTAAAATTATCTATAGTTACATGAAAAATGCTCTCATTATTCTTTAGAGAAATGCAAATTAAAACATCTCTGAAGTACCAACTTACATCACTCAGATTGGTTTAAGATGACAGGAAAAGATAATGATAAATGTTGGAGATTATATGGAAGAACTGGAACACTAAGAGACCAATTTGAACTATGGTCAAAGGGCACACTTTCTTCTAACCTAGAAATGTCACTTGTTATTTCTATATGCCAAGGAAATCATAAAAGAGGGGAAAAGAAGTACGTGTTTCAAATGATTTTTAGCAAAATATTTTAGCAGCTCTTTTTGTGGTAGTAAAGAATTATCTATTAAAAGTTCATCAATTAGGAAATGGCTCAGTAAGTTGCAGTATATGACAGTAATGGAATAAGACTGTTCTATAAAAATGGTGGAGAAACTGATTTTAGAAAGGCCTCGATAGATTTATGTGAACTGATGCTGAGTGAAATAAGCAGAAGCTGGAATAAATTATATATAAAACAACAAAAATGCATAATGAACATCTATAAAAGACTTTTGTCTTCTCAGTGGTCCAGTGATCCAAGGCAAACCCATTAAACTTTGGATAAAAAATTCCAGTTGCAGCTAGAAAAAGAACCATGGAGATTGAATGTAAACCAACACAAGCTATATTCACTTCTTTTTCCCTGTTTTTTCATCTCTCTTGGTTTTTCCTTTTTGTTCTGATTTTTCTTTCCCAACATGTTGATAAAGACATGTGTATTTTTAAAAATAAATTAAAAAACAAGAAATCAGAAATACAAAAGCTGAAATTAAAGAAAACCCCCCAGCAAAATAAAAGATTCATTCATTCATTTGGTATGAGTGATTATCATCAATAATATGCAAATTCTCCAGATGTAACATTTGGAAATTTTTTTCAGTTCAGTATAAACTAATCTATCAAAGTATTTCCTAAACTTTAAAAATATACATTTTGTTTTACTGAAGAGGTAAAACATTATGGGAGCAATAAGTGTTTAAAAGAATTGAAAGTAAGGTGAGATTGTAGAAAAGAAATCAATGCCTAACTTTTCCTGCTGTCCAGCTTTTCAAAAGAGAATCCTTAGTTACTGACAACCATTCACACCATTGATCTTCAAGGATTTTTAGCTAACCTTTTGGTGTCCAGGATGGACACTGGCAAAATTCGATTATTTTACCATACATCCACTGAGACTTTAATTTAGCAACCAATAAGCATCTTTTAGGAATCTACATGTCAGCTTCTGTGTTGGATATAGGATTTCAAAGTAAAAGGGGGAAAAAATAAAGAGGGGGAAAGCTCCTCAAGGAGCTTATTTTACTCCAATAATTTAACAATTAGGAACAGACACACTCAAGTTAAAACCCCTCCTCATATCTACCCATACACTCATGAACATTAGAGATACATCAAATATTTTAGAATTTTTTAAGTAGTAAGAAATTAGAAATAATTAATGTTATACATGGAAGAAAAATAGTTATGAAGGCCTCATATAAAAATATGTAGAGAGTTGACTATAATTTATAAAAAAATCAAGCCATTCTCCAATTGATAAATAGTCAAAGGATATGAACAGACAATTCTCAGATGAAGAAATTGTAACTATATCGAGTTAGATGAAAAGATGCTCCAAGTCATTATTAATCAGAGAAATGCAAATTAAGGGAACTCTGAGATACCACTACATACCTGTCAGATTAACTAGAATGACAGGGAAAGATAATGCGGAATTTTGGAGGGGATGTGGGAAACAGGGACACTAATATATTGTTGGTGGAATTGTGAATACATCCAGCCAAACTGGAGAGCAATTTGGAACTATGCTCAAAAAGTTATCAAACTGTGCATACCCTTTTACCCAGCAGCACTATTGCTGGGCTTATATCACAAAGAGATTTTAAAGAAGGGAAAGGGACCTGTATGTGCAAGAATGTGTAAGGCAGCCCACTTTGGAGTGTCCAAAAACTGGAACCTGAATAGATGTCCATCAATTGGAGAATGGCTAAATAAACTGTGGTATATGACTGATATGGAATATTATTGTTTGGTAAGAAACGACCAACAGCATAATTTCAGAAAGACCTAGAGGGACTAACACGAACTGATACTGGGTGAAATGAGCAGGACCAGGAGATCATTATATACTTCAACAACAATACTATATGATGATCAATTCTGATGGACCTGGCCACCTTCAGCAATAAGATGAACCAAATCAGTTCTAATGGAGCAGTAATGAACTGAACTAGCTACACCCAGAGAAAGAATTCTGGGAGATGACTAAGAACCATTATATCAAATTCCCAATCCCTATTTTTTGCCCACCTGCATTTTTGATTTCCTTCACAGGCTAACTGTACAATATTTCAAAGTCCAATTCTTTTGTACAGCAAAATAATGGTTTGGACATGTATACTTATTTTGTATTTAATGTATAATCTAATATATATGACATGTATTGGTCATCCTACCACCTAGGGGAGGGAGGAATTGGGGAGGAGGAGAAAAACTGTAACAAATGGTTTAGCAATTGTCAATGCTCTAAAATTACCCATGCATATAACTTGTAAATAAAAAGCTAATAAAAAAATAAAGATAGAATCATAATTTAAAAAAATAATAATCCACACCTTTTGTAAAGTTGCAGGATACAAAATAAACCCACATAAGTCATCAGCATTCTTATATATCACTAACAAAATACAACAGCTAGAGTTACAAAGAGAAATTCCATTTAAAGTAACTACTGATAGTCTAAAATATTTAGGAATCTATCTGGCAAGGGAAAATCAGAAACTTTATGAACAAAACTATAAAACACTTTCCACACAAATTAAGTCTGATCTAGCCAAATGGAAAAATATTAAATGCTCTTGGATAGGGCGAGCAAATATATTAAACATGACAATACTACCTAAACTAATCTATTTATTTAACGTTATACCAATCAGACTCCCAAAAAATTGTTTTAATGACCTAGAAAAAGTAACAACAAAGTTCATATGGAAAAAGAAAAGGTCAAGAATTTCAAAGGAATTAATGAAAAAAATCAAATGAAGATGGCGTAGCTGTACCAGATCTAAAATTATATTATAAAGCAGCGGTTACCAAAACCATTTGGTATTGGCTAAGAAATAGACTAGTTGATCAATGGAATAGGTTAGGTTCAAAGGACAAAACAGCCAATAACTTTAATAATCTAGTGTTTGACAAACCCAAAGACCCCCATTGTGGCTATAAGAACTCACTATCTGACAAAAATTGCTGGGAAAATTGGAAATTAGTATGACAGAAACTCGGCATTGACTCACACTTAACACCTACCCCAAGATAAGGTCAAAATAGGTTCATGACCTAGGCATAAAGAATGAGATTATAAATAAATTGGAAGAACATAGGATAGTTTACCTCTCAGTCTTGTGGAAGAGAAAGGAATTTATGACCAAATAAGAACTAGAGATAATTATTGATTACAAAATAGAAAATTTTGATTATATCAAATTGAAAGGTTTTTGTGCAATCAAAACTGATACAGACAGTTAGAAAGGAAGCAATAAACTGGGAAAACATTTATACAGTCAAAGGTTCTGATAAAGGCCTCATTTCCAAAATATATAGATAATTGACTCTAATTTCTAAGAAATCAAGCCATTCTCCAATTGATAAATGGTAAAAGGATATGAACAGACAATTCTCAGATGAAGAAATTGAAACTATTTCTAGCCATATGAAAAGATGCTCCAAGTCATTATTAATCAGAGGAATGCAAATTAAAACAACTCTGAGATACCACTACACACCTGTGAGATTGGCTAGAATGACAAGGAAAGAAAATGCAGAATGTTGGAGGGGATGTGGGAAAACAGGGACACTAATACACTGTTGGTGGAATTGTTAATACATCCAGGCATTCTGGAAAGCAATTTGGAACTATGCTCAAAAAGTTATCAAACTGTGCATACCCTTTGACACAGTAGTGTTACTACTGGGCTTATATCCCAAAGATATACTAAAGAAGGGAAAGGGACCTGTATGTGCCAAAACCTTTGTGGCAGCCCTGTTTGTAGTGTCTAGAAACTGAAAATGAATGGATCTCCATCAATTGGAGAATGGTTGGGTAAATTGTGGTATATGAATGTTATCAAATACTATTGTTCTGTAAGAAATGACCAACAGGATGATTTCAGAAAGACCTGGAGAGACTTATACGAATTGATGCTGAGTGAAATGAGCAGGACCAGGAGATCATTATATACTTCAACAAGAATATTATATAATGACCAATTCTGATGGACCTGGCCATCTTCAGCAATAAGATGAACAAAATCAGTTCCAATGGAGCAGTAATGAGCTAAACCAGCTACACCCAGAGAAAGAATTCTGGGAGATGACTAAAAACCATTACATTGAATTCCCAATCCCTATATTTTTGCCCACCTGAATTTTTGATTTCCTTCACAGGCTAATTTTACAATATTTCAGAGTCCGATTCTTTTTGTACAGCAAAATAACGGTTTGATCATGTATACTTATTCTGTATCTAATTTATATTTTAATATATTTAACATCTACTGGTCATCCTGCTATCTGGGGGAGGGGGTGGGGAGAAGGAGGGGAAAAATGGAACAAGAGGTTTGGCAGTTGGCAGGGCTGTAAAGTTACTCATACATATAACATGTAAATAAAAGGCTATTAAAAATAAAAAAAAAAAGAAATGACCAGCAGGATGAAGACAGAGAGGTTTGGAGAGACTTACATGCACTGATGCTAAGTGAAATGAGCAGAGCGAGGAGATCATTCTACACTTCAACAATACTGTATGAGGATGTATTCTGATGGAAGTGAATTTCTTCAACAAAGAAAAAGTCTAATTCAGTTCCAATTGATCAATGATGGACAGAAGCAGTTGCACCCAGAGAAGGAACACTGGGAAATGAATGTAAACTGTTTGTATTTTTGTTTTTCTTCCTGGGTTCTTTTTACCTTCTGAATCCAATTCTTCCTGTGCAACAAGAGAACTGTTCAGTTCTGCACACATATATTGTATCTAGGATATATTGTGACATATTTAATATGTACAAGACTGCTTGCCATCTTGGGGAGGGGTGGAGAAAGGGAGGAGGAAAGTCAGAACAGAAGTGAGTGCAAGTGATAATGTTGTAGAAAATTACCCAGGTATGGGTTCTGTCAACAAAAAGGAATAATTATGAAAAAAATATAGCTTGCTCAGATTAACAGAGAAGTAAAACTAAACACTCCCATTTTAGAAAAAGAAATAAAACAAGCTATTAACTAATTGCCTAACAAAAAATCCCCAGGACTAGATGGATTTACATGTGAATTCTACCAAACATTTAAAGAACAATTAACTCTAATGCTACATAAATTATTTGAAAGAACAGGGATTGAAGGAGTCCTATCAAATTACTTTTATGACACAGACATGGTACTGATACCTAAACCAGGTAGATTGAAAACAGAAAAAGAAAATTATAGACACTCTCCCTAATGAATATTGATGCTAAAATCTTAAATAAGATACTAGCAAAAAGAGTTCAGAAAATCATCCCCAGGATAATACACTGTGACCAAGTAGGATTTATACCACGAATGGAGGGCTGGTTCAATATTAGAAAAACTTTTAACATAATTGACTAGATCAATAGCCAAATTAACAAAAATCATATGATCCTCTTATTAGATGCAGAAAAAGCATTTCATAAAATCCAACATCCATTTCTGATAAAAACACTTGATAGGATAAGAATAAATGGACTTTTCCTTAAAATAGTCAGGATCATCTATTTAAAACGGTCAGTAAGCATCATATGTAATGGGGAAAAACTGGGACCTTTCCCAGTAAGATCAGGAGTGAAACAAGGTCACCCACTATCACCATTATTATTCAATATTGCATTAGAAACACTAGCCTCAGCAATAATAGTCGGAAAAGAGATTAAAGGAATTAGAGTAGATAATGAAGAAACCAAACTATCACTCTTTGCAGATGATATGATGGTATACTTAGAGAATCCTAGAGAGTCTACTAAAAAGCTATTAGAAATAATCCACAACTTTAGCAAAGTTGCAGGATACAAAATAAATCCACATAAATCCTCAGCATTTTTATACATCACCAGCAAAATCCAATAGCAAGAGATACAAAGAGAAATTCCATTCAAAATAACTGTCAATAGCATAAAATGTTTGGAAATCTATCTAACAAAGGAAATTCAGGAATTACATGAGCAAAATTACAAAACACTTTCCACACAAATAAAGTCACATTTAAATAATTGGAAAAATATTAAGTCCTTTTGGATAGGCCAAGCAAATATAATAAGGATGACAATATTCCCTAAACTACTCTATTTATTTAGTGCTCTGCTAATCAGACTCCCAAGAAACTATTTTAATGACCTAGAAAAAATAACAACAAAATTCATACAGAAGAACAAAAAGAGAATTTCAAGGGAATTAATGAAAAAAAAAATCAAAATAAGGTGCCCTCACTGTACTTGATCTAAAACTATATTATAAATCAGCAGTCACCAAAACCATTTGATATTGGGTAAAAATTAGATTAGTTGATCAGTGGAATAAGTTAGATTCACAAGTCAAAATAGTCAATAACTATAGCAATCTAGTGTTTGGCAAACCCAAACATCCCAACTTTTGGCATAAGAATTCGTTATTTGACAAAAACTGCTGGGATAACTGGAAATTAGTATGGCAAAAATTAGGCACAGACCCACACTTAACACCATACACCAAGATAAGATCAAAATTGGTCCATGATTTAGGCATAAAGAACAAGATCATAAATAAATTAGAGGAACATAGGATAGTTTACATCTCAGACTTGTGGAAGAAAAAGAAATTTGTGACCGAAGATGAACTAGAGATCATTATTGATCACAAAATAGAAAAAATTTGATGATATCAAATTAAAAAGCCTTTGTACAAACAAAACTAATGCAAGCACAATTAGAAGAGAAGCAACAAATTGGGAAAACATTTTTACAGTTAAAGGTTCTGATAAAGGCCTCATTTCCAAAATATATAAAGAATTAACTCAATTTATAAGAAATCAAGCCATTGTCCAATTGATAAATGGTCAGAGCATATGAACAGACAATTTTGAGATGATGAAATTGAAACTATTTCTACTCATATGAGTGTTCCAAATCACTATTGATCAGAGAAATGCCAATTAAGACAATTCTAAGATACCACTACACACCTGTCAGATTGACTAAGATGTCAGGAAAAAAATAATGATGAATGTTGGAGGGGACATGTGAAAACTGGGACATGTATGCATTGTTGATGAAGTTGTGAATGAATCCAACCATTCTGGAGAGCAATCTGGAACTGTGCCCAAAAAGTTATCAAACTGTGCACCAGTAGTGCTACTACTGGGCTTATATCCCTAAAAGATACTAAAGAAGGGAAAGGGACCTGTATGTGCCAGAATGTTTGTCGCAGCCCTGTTTATAGTGGCTAGAAACTGGAAAGTGAATGGATGCCCATCAATTGGAGAATGGTTGGGTAAATTGTGATATATGAATGTTATGGAATATTATTGTTCTGTAAGAAATGACCAGCAGGATGAATACAGAGAAGCTTGGAGAAACTTACTTGAACTGAAGCTGACTGAAATGAGCAGAACCAGGACATCATTATACACTTCAACGACAATACTGTATGAGGATGTGTTCTGATGAAAGTGGATTTCTCTGACAAAGAGAAGATCTAATTCAGTTCCAATTGAGCAATGATGGACAGAAGCAGCTACACCCAGAGAAGGAAATGGGAAATGAATGTAAACTGTTTGCATTTTTGTTCTTCTTTCCCGGTTTCTTTTTATCTTCTGAATCCAATTCTTCTTGAGCAACAAGAGAATTCTTTGGTTTTGCACACATATATTGTATCTAAGATATACTATAATGTATTTAACATATATAAGGCTGCTTGCCATCTAGGGGAGGGGGTGTAGAGAGTGAAGGGAAAATCACAACAGAAGTGGGTACAAAGGATAATGTTGTAAAAATTACTCATGCATATGTACTGTCAATAAAAAAGTTATAATTATTTAAAAAAAGAAAGAAAGATTCACACACACACAAAGATTTGAGCAGTGGTTACAAAGGGGAAATAGAAGATGATAAAAAACAAAGTAAAAACTTTATCCAGGAGGAAAGAGTTGTTATCAGGTAAAATGTAGGGAAGAATGCAAGAAGAACAAGGACTGAGAAAAGGCTATCAATTTTGACAATTAAAGGATAATTGGAAACTTAGGAGAGAAAATTTTCAGTTGAATAATCAGAAGCCAGATTGCAAAGTACTGAGGATGGATTGAGAAGATAGCACATAAAAGGATGGATTTGGGAGAGTAGCCTGCAAAAGGAGCTCTCTTGTACTGATTTCTTTTTGCCCCTTCATATATTATTGATATGGGGCAAGAGAGTAAGGAAGTTAAAAAAAAAAAAAAAAGGTAAAAAGTACTTTACCAGTACATTGAAAATAACATGGTAGAATTATGACAAACCTAATCATGAATATAGTAAACTTATATTCCACTTTAGTGAATATGGTACAAAGTTTTAAAAATGGATTAACAGATTTAATCCTACTATCAAGGTTTTGATTTGTAAAGTATAAAAAGCTAAAGTTCACATATAAATGCACACTGGTAAATCATAAATCATTGCCTAAAGTATGTTTATAATATTTTTTGTGGCATTTAGAACACAATACTTTTTTTAAGACTGTCTTTTTGAAAGAAGGTATTATGGGCCCAAACTACAAATGATAACTTTAAAATATTTCCACCTTATCTGAGCTTATCAGGGTTTTCTCTACATAAAGAAAATTCATTATAACTTGCCCAGTATGGTCTGACAGGACATTATTTTTAATTCTTTGTGAATAGTCTTTAATTTTGCAGATTTCCAAATGCTCCAGTGGAACTCTGCTTCTTCCAGATAACCTAATTAATTTCACCCTCACACAAGGGAAATTAATTGTCCAGGGAACTAACATCTAACATTCAAAGGAAGTATGTGTGTGTGTGTGTGTGTGTGTGTGTGTGTGTGTGTGTTTTAAATAGTCAATGAATTTCTTTTCATCATTTTTAATGTATGCCTCTTGCAAGTGATCAATTCCCCTGGTCTGTGGGTGATTTTTAGCATCTTTTTTGAATATTACTTGGAGTACTATCCCAGTCAAAAGACTTTTACTAATGAAACAGCACTGGGAAGTCTCTGAACATAAAAGTTTTGTCCATTTATTTAAATTAAAACACTTGAAAGAACAATCCTTGTCTGCATTATTGAGCCTGCGATTCAGATCTTGGGTGAACTTTCTAGACTCTTCATTAAAATGCCAACGTTTTATAAAGCCAGTTTATCACAGATACATTTTGTCACTAGCTTAAGGGAGCCCATTAGTTCATTAAATACATAGCAGGAATCAGTTCATGAAATTCCTAAATCGACTTAATCTGAGTGAAAAAAAAAAAAGAGATTCAAAACAATAGATGCAGAAAAGTTTTGTCAATAATAAAATATTCAAAGGTATCTTCACAGGCTCCCTTTATTTATAAATAAAATTTGGTATATTAAAAATACTCTGAAGTCAAAGAATTGAGAAATAAAGGACTGGGTGATCTATATTTCATGACCTTAAAAATTACCATACATACAGGAAAGAAAATAATCTCCAAAAACACTACTAGATATGGTCTATAGTATTTCATAGACACATTATCACAGATTTACTCCTTAATAGAAAAATACAGATTTTTACAAAGGAGCAGCTTGACATCATGTAAAAGACATATGAACTATTTTTGATAACACCAAGAGACACAATAAATATTTTCTAAGTACAGAAGCAATACTAACTCTATACACTGATCTACATAAAAGAGAAATTCTGATATACTCAAAATAATACTTCTTCACTCCTCACTGCTCCAGATGTGTAAAAATGGTAATTACCTTGTTTTTCTTTGCTATGATATCAGTCTGCAGCTAAAGAATACTGAAATAAAAGTATTAAATAAATAAAGTAAATAAAAGTTCAAGGAAACATGTTGACTGTTCCATTCAGGGAACTTCTGGTAATACTTAGCAACTACTTCGCGAAAAGTAATATATTCAGGATACATATTTAAGTTCATTCTTTGTTGTTAAACTTTTCCCATCACTTCTGTAAGCCTAAATAATAAACGAACCAATAAATTAAGTCCTGACTTTTAGTTAATTTCAGAGTGTAAATATTTGTAGAGAAAATTTAGTATTTGTTTCTTATTTGCTGGTTCCACCACATCTCATTTCCATTGCTCTTTAATGTTTAAAATACTATTCTTTGAAATCTCAAGGAAGATTGAAATGCCAGAAAATGATGAACTGATTAAAAATTCTATGCAATGTCACTTCTCTAATTCAGTTGTAAGATATTGCTGTTAATCTAATTGTTGACTATTTTTAAATATGTATGCATATTTTAAAAGAAATGTATGCATATATTAAACAAACTAAGAATATATTTTGCTTTAGGATGCATTTTTATTTTACACTTATTTCATTCATATATGTTCTTGTTTCACCCGCAAGATTTATTTTCTCAAAATATAGTGAGTTTATCATTTACCTTCAATGTGGTTTCTATAGCATTTTGCAAAGAAACACAAAAAAAGATATTCAATGCATGATATTTGAATATCTTAATTTAAGTTAAGTTAAGTTAACTTTAATTTAACTTTAACTTAATTAAATTAAAATAAACTTTGGGCATCATATTCATAATACCTAGGTGACACTGATTTTTTTTTTATTTTTTTTAAATTTATTAATTAGTTTTCAGCATTTTCTTTTATAATATATTGTTTCCTTTTACCTCCCTCCCTTTCTTCATTCCCCATCCCCAAGATGGCAATCAATCTGATATAGTTTATACATGCAATATCATATTATACATATTACAACATTAGTAATGCTGCGAGACGAATGAGAACAAGAGGAAAAAGAGAAGAAAAATAACCCCAAAGGAGAAAAATAAACTTTGATCTTTAGACAGTCTCTGTAATACTTCTCCTGGATGTGGGTAATTTTATTTTTAAAACAGTCTTTTAAAATTATCTTGGATCACTGTATTGCTGAAAGGCACAAATTTTATTAAAACTGATCATCCACACAATGTTATAGTTATTATATACAATGTTCTCCTTGTTCAGATCATTTCACTAAACATTAGTTCTAAAATTTCCCCTAAGAATTGCTTTGGCTGTAATTCATAACTTTTGCCATCTTGTCTCATTTCTTTCATTCTCTTGGATAAAACTGTAGATTGTTTCAATGATTTTTTTGACCTATCCATTCTTTAGGGTTAGATTACTTAGTTCATAATTATTTTAGTTTCTCTTAATTGTGTGTAATTTTTATGGCTTCATGATCTAAAAAGAATACATTTAATGTTTTCCATTATACATTCGATTGAGAAGTGTTCATGTCCTAATACAGTGCATTACTGCTCAATTTTTATGCTAGATCCACTCTAAAATTGATCAGTTTCTTTTTTTTTTAATCACACTAGCCAATCTGATAGGTGGAAAGTGTAACTAAAAATTGTTATAATTTGCATTTGTCTAATAAAAGATTATTTAAATCACTTACATACCTATAGATAACTTTTCTTCATCTGGAAAATGCCTATTCATATCATTTAATCATATATTAATTGGGGAATGGCTTGTACTTTTAGTTGGGAAATTATACTTTTTATCACAGACACTTCCTGTAAAAATTCTCTCCAACATTCTGCTCTCCTAATCTTTGTTCCATTGATTTCTTGTTTTTTTTTTAATTTTTTCTTTGAGCAAAATCTTTTTAATTTAATGCAATCAAAATTGTATATTTTACATTTTGTAATGCTCTTTATCTTTTAATTGCTTACAAATTCTTCCCTTTCCCATATATTTGACAGGTGCACTATTCTCTTCCTTGTAATTTGTTTGTGTTGTTATTCATTATGACTAATCCATGCACCCCTATTGACCTTATTTTTGTATATAATTGTCTATACCTATTTTTTCTCTTCTTGCTTTCTACATTTTTAGTAGTGTTTCTCAAATAGAGAGTTATTTTCACAAACATTGAACTGCTTGAATATAATAAACATCAGTTTTTTGTACCAAATCCACTACACTGATCCACCACTTGTATTTAAAAGTCAATTTTTCTATTCATCTGGTATTTTTGTTGAATAACAAAGGTTGAAAAATGCTTGAATTAGTGAATATTCATTTTCCCCTGAAAATGATTGTACTCAGTTTTTCTAGATAGGTGGCTTGTTTTTTTTTTTCGTTTGTTTGTTTGTTGTTGTTGTTGTTGTTGTTTGTTTGTTTGTTTGTTTTTGTTTTTGGTCACATATTCTTGTTTGTAATTCTAGTTCTTTTTCCCTCCAGAATATCATATCCCAAACCCTACTGTTCTTAGTTTTAGAAGTTGCTAAATGTTGTGTTATCCTGACTATGGCTCCACTGTACTTGATTTGTTTCTTTCTGGAAGATTGCAACAATGTCTCCTTGACCTGGGATCTCTGGATTTGACTATAATATTCTTGGAAATTTTTATCTTGGGATATCTTTCAGGTGACAATTAATGGATTCTTTTCATCTTATTTTACCTCTGTTTCTAAAATATCAGAGAAATTTTCCTTGACAATTTCTTGAAAGATGATATTGAAACTATTGTTGATGATGTTTGTCCAGTAGTAAATTAATTTTAAAAGTTTCTTTACTGAATCTATTTTCCAGTTCAATTGTTATTCTTTTTTATTAAAGTATTTTTTTATTTTCAAAGCATATAAGGGAATATTTTTTCAACATTGATCCTTGCATATAGCCTGGTGGTTCAAATTTTCCTCTCCTTTCCCCCCACCCCCTCCCTAGTGGCAAGTAATCCAATATATGTTAAATCTAATATATGTTAATACATTTGTACAATTATCTTGCTTCAAAAGAAAGATGAGATCAAAAATGAAAGAAGATTAATAAGAAAGTAAATGCAAATGAGCAGCAATAAAAAGAGTGAGAATGTTATTTTATGATCCACATTTAGTTCCCACAGAACAGTCTCTGGGAGTAGATGGCTGTCTTTATCATAAGATCATTAAAACTGGCTTCAATCATTTCATTATTGAAAAGAGTTAGACCCATCAGAATTGATTGTTGCATAATCTTGTTGCCAGGGACCTGCTTTGGGTCATTTCACTTAGTATCAGTTCATGCGAATCTTTCCAAGTCTCTCTAAAATCACCCGCTGGTCATATATTTAAAAAAAATAATGTCCCATAATATTCATATACCATAACTTATTCAGGCATTCAATAACTGATGGGCATCCACTTAGTTTCCAATTTCTAGCCACTACAAAAAGGGCTGCCACAAACATTTTTTATGCATGTTGGTCCCTTTCCTTCCTTTAAGATTTCTTTAGGATATAAGCCTACTAGAAACACTGCTAGATGAAAGGTTTAATAACTTTTTGAGCATAGTTCGAAATTGTTCTTCAGAATAGCTGGATCCATTCACAGTGCCTCAACAATGTAGTAGTCTCCCAGTTTTCTCACATCCCCTCCAACATTCATTATTGTCTTTTCCTATCATCTTAGCCAATCTCAAAGGTGTGTAGTGGTATCACAGAGTTATCTTAATATTCATTTCTCTGGGTCTTCTGGCCAAGATGGCAGAGAAGAGGTGCACAGCTGTGTAAATTCTGTGTTTTCTCTCAGAATTCATTTCATGACAAGCCTCTGAATTAATGCTTGACTGAAAAAAAAACACAAATAATTACCAAGAGAAGACATCCTTGAGATTCACCAGGAAAGGTCTGTTTTTGCTTGAGGGCAGGACAGTTTTAGATAAAGCACAGGCAGCAGCAGTGAGAGCTTGGGAGGCAGCTCACAGCCAAGCAGACCAGAGGGAGTGGGGTGTGATCTCAGCCATCTCTGCAAGGAGAGCTTTGCTACAGGCTTGGATACTTTGCCCTGGCAGCAAGTCAGTAGCCCAGCAGAGAAGCTAAAAACACCAGGAGTGAAGAATACAACCCCAAACAGCTGGAGTTTCTTGGGACCTGGCCACCCCTCCCCCACAACATCTCAGCACACTCTCAGAGTCTCGAAACACAGGCACAGCACAGTCCTGCTAGTGCCTTAATGCTGCCCCTGCAGTCTGTAGAGGAAACTCGATAACACTACCCATCCCCTCCCCCCAAAAAAGCAGATTCCATTTGTTTTTTTTTTTTTTTTTTCTTTGCTAGTTTGTCTCTGATTCTTCTCTGATAAAATGAGCAAAAAACTGAAAAGGACCTTAACGACTGACAGCTTTTATATGGACAGAGAGCAGACTCCAAACCATGAGAAGACTAAAAGCAGACTGTCTCCAGGTGAATCCCCACAGAAGGAGATCATCTGTTCCTCAGCACAGATGAATCTCATAGAAGAAATTAAAAAGGCTCTCACAAGAGAGTTAGAAGAAAAATGGGAAAAGGAGAGGGAGGATTTGTTGGATTCTGATTTTCAATGAAGTATATATTCTTCACTCACTTTTTAAATATATTTTTCTAATTGTCCAATTGTTGTTTTGTTCTATGGAATTTTTTTTCCATTTCACTAATTTTACTTTTTAGAGAGCTATTTTCTGTTTCCAGTTCACTAATTCTATTTTTCAACGATTTGATTTCTTTATCCACTCTGTCTTTAAATGAATGGGATGACTTTTCCAGACTCTCTTGCCAAGCCTCCCTCTCCAGCTGTTTGGGGTTGTATTCTTCACCCCCGTTGTTTTTAGCTTCTCTGCTGGGCTACTGACTTGCTGCCAGGGCAAAGTATCCAGTCCTATAGCAAAGCTCTCCCCACAGAGATGGCTGAGATCACACCCCACTCCCCTCTGGTCTGCTCAGCTGTGAGCTGCCTGCTCTGCTCTCGCTGCTGCTGCCCTCAGCCTGTGCCCGATCTAAAACCGTCCCTGCCCTTGAGCAAAAACAGACCTTTCCTGGTGAATTTCAAGGATGTCTTCTCTTGGTAATTATTTGTTTTTTTTTTTTTTCAATCAAACATTTATTCAGAGGCTTGTCATGAAATGAATTCTGAGAGAAAACATGGAGCTTACACAGCTGTGTGCCTCCTTTCTGCCATCTTGGCCGGAAGTCAATTTTGTTACTTTTCAAGTATTTATGGGTTGTATTATTCCAAACCAGCTCAGAGTCTTGATCTGGTGTTGATCTAAGGGAAATGTAGAAAAGCTCAGACAAAATCCTGTCTATTCTACATGATCTTGACTCTGCCTACCTATGCCATTACTTTTTAAGTGATTCTAATTAAATTCAATTATGTTTCAGTATTTAAGTAGGCAGACTGAGTGTACAGCATCTATTTTGTGCCATACTTGATTTAGCATAGAGTTAAACATAACACACTAAATACATATAGACTGATATTGTGTCTGGTCTCAGGAATTATGACTTTCTTACTTCTTGAAGACCTGGAGAGGTCATAAAAACAATATATGTCAATTCTGTTTATATTGAAGATATTGTCATCTTTAAACTTACCCAGGTTTAAATTGTTCCTGAGTCTTCCCAAAATGTTCCCTACCCTAAGTCTCAACAAGCATTTATTTAGCCTTTGCTATTTGTCAGGTACCTTGCTAAACACTTTCAAAGAATGAAGATATCTTGGGATACTTGTGGTGGTGGGGGTGATGAAAATTTTGGAATAAATTGTGATGAGTTAAATAAGTGACTCAATTAGAGAATTATAAATTACTTGTCTTATTGTTTTGGACATGCAGTACATGTTACATAGCATTGCTTTGTCCATGAATGGGATAACCTGAGTGAAGATTTCTCAGAAGAATATGGCCTGAACTTATATCCTAATTGTAACTTGAAGCTTTGCAATAACAAATTGTGCTATAGCCAATACCACAAGTGTTAACTTATCTTAGATAAATATTGGTATGAGTGCATTAGAATAGTGTGTCATTAACTAGTATTCTTTCTCTCTTGGTAGATTAGAATGTAAGACTGGATTACCCAGTAAATGGGAGAAAAAGACAGAAGGGGGTGTGGACTTGAAATTAGGGTTTATATATTTACTTGCAGCTTTCATTTGCACTCATTTACTGATGACACTGTTGGGAGTTGGCCTTTCTCATAAAATTGTAATAAATCCCTGTTGCTTCTTTATCTGGAAAATCTCTGCTTTTAATTTGGGTAAGGACTGCTGTACCACACAGTTTTGGAGGTTTATTCTAGGATATTCCCTGTTCATTAGGGTTCATTAGGATTCAATACAGGAAAGGAAAGGATTCAATACAATGCAGGAAAATCTTTGCAGGTGCCCTCTCAAGAGTTCTCTGGTAGTCCTTAGACTCAGCTTAGGAACTCCCACTCTGATCAGGTAAATTCCCAAAGAGAGATACTTGGAGAAAACAGAAATTAAAGTAAAAGGGCTATCAATGTTAGAAGATTAATTTGATTCAGGTGGTAAGCCAGTGGAGAAGAGTTTGCAATCAGTCATATAAGTTCTGTGCACATCCCAGGTAGGCAAGAAATTGGTGAGCAAGGGGAAACTCTAAGTGGTTAGAGTACATAAGAGTACTTTCCTTTTGGTAGGAACTGGTGAACAGCCTGGGTGCCTGAGGTTGGGAAACTCCAAGTGTTTAAAATTGGTAAGAGTGTATCTATTTCCTTTTGGTAAGATCAGGTGATTCCTCCATCAAAGGGGACAAGATACTGTGATCCATGGGAAAGGAACAAGTTAAGGTAACTGGCTCTAAAAACCTATCTAGTGTCCTGGAAGATACCTCTTTAGGAAATAGGCTTAAGAATGGGGATTGATTAAATACTGTTTTTTTTTTTTTTTATTTGAGCATGTGCCCCATTCAGAGAGAATGTTTTCTAGCCAAAGTGCTGATGCCCCAGAGATCTGGGTATGCCAACAATTGAAACTATATGTAAATTTAAAGGAGCCTGTGGAGGAGAGGATACCACTGTGGTTGCTAACTGTGCAACAATTTGAATTGAAGGACGAAAAAGAACCATGGAAACCCCGTCCTTGGGACCCCTTCTTGACACTATCTCCTCCCTATGTGCCCCAGCCTGCTGCTGACACTCCTATGGCTGTATCTCTGAAAGTCCCAACCTTGCCTCTGACCCAAAGAGGGACTGGGAACAGAAGAATGATTGATTAAAACCACTGTATAATCCTTCTTCTCATGATATTGTTAGGAGGGAACTTAAGAAAAGAGTAGTTTGTGTGTGTGTGTGTGTGTGTGTGTGTGTGAGAGAGAGAGAGAGAGAGAGAGAGAGAGAGAGAGAGAGAAAGAGAGTATGTTTTGTCTTTGATATTTCTCTCAGTCACCTGAATTAAAAATGAAACAATTTTTTGCCATTTGGGATGTAAAAGTGCTTGTCTTCTTTCTTCATTTTAAAAGTATGATCTATCCTTATGTGGTTTGAGAAAACTAGGAAGGGGAAGTCCCAAAATGGTGGAAAGGGGACATGTCTTTTTCTGAGCTCTCCCCATATCCATCAAATTAACAGCAAATTAAGTCTCTGAACTAGTTCTTGAATGATAGAAGCACAAATATTTGGAGTGTAAAAAATTTCCATCAGAAGATAATTAGGAAGATCTTTACAAAAGGTCTCTTTCAATCAGGCATAAAAGGAGGTGGGCCAAGCATAGGCAGCCGAGCACAGTCTTCTAAGACCATGGAAAGCAGTGCAGAGTCCCAGGGCAGGGTGGCCTCTGCATGTCAAAGAATTTAAAGGGGGAATCTATAACAGTGTTGGATACACTGTCCAAATTGCAAGCCAGTAGATCAGCAGATTAGCTGTAAGGCAACCAACACAAATACAAAAGGAAAATAGTGAAGCCCTATCTCATACCTCAGAATATTGGGGCTTGGCCATGCCTACCCAGTACTAGAAGTCAGCACTGACCTCGTGCAGCCACTGACCTCTGTAGAGGAAGTTTGGACATTCTCCCCTTTGCCCTAAAACAGGTCTAAATCTTTTTTTTTTTTTTTTTTAATGAGGAAAAAAGCAAAAATTCCGACAATAGATAGTTTTTTTTTAAGGAGAAAGAGAATAAATTTCAAACTCTGAGGAAAATAAAAGCAGCTTGTCTCCAGATCAAGCCCCAAAGTGTGGTATGAATTGGTCCCCATGTCACAAAGCTCTCTTGGAAGAATTTAAACAGAATCTGAAAAGAGAGAAAGAAGAAAATTGGGGAAAAGAAATGAGAATTTTGCAAGAGGGTTTGGAAAAATAAAAACAGAAATTATCTGAAGAGAAAACTCCTTGAAAAAGAGAATTTGTGAAATTAAAAAAAAATCCATTGAATAAAACAACTCATTTAAAAATTCAAGTGGCCAGATACAAATGGAGATAAAAAAAAGCAACTGAAGAGAAATAATTCACTAAATATTATAATTGAACAAATGGAAATGAAAAACTCCATGTGACTTCAAGAATTAGTCAAAGAAAACCCCCCAAAAATGAAAAAAAAATAGAAGAAAATATAAAATATCTCATTGGGACTGATCTGGAAAAAAGTTCCAGAAGAGACAATATAAGGGATATTGGACTTCCTGAAAACCATGTTGAAAAAAAAGAACCTAGATGTTATCTTACAGGAAATCATCAAGGAAAACTGCCCTGATGTCCTAGAACTAGAAGGTAAAATAACCATTTAAAGAATTCACTGATCACCTTCTGAAAGAGACCCCAACATGAAAACTCCAAGGAATACCATGATGAACTTGCAGAACTATTGCACCAAAGAAGAGATATTGCAAGCAGCCAGAAAGGAAAAATCAAATATTGAGGAGCCACTCAGGATTACCTAGGACCCAGCAGGTTCTACCTTAAAGGATTGAAGGGCCTAGAATGTAATATTCAAAAAGATAAAGGAACTTTTAGCCAAAAATCAACTATCCAGCTAAATTGAGCATTATTTTCCAGGGAAGAGAATGGACATTCAATGATATGAAAAGAACAAAGATGAACCCAAAAAAATTATCTTCAAATACAGAACTCAAGAAAAACATAAAAAGTCAAAAAGGAAAGAACTCTGGAAAAGTATTTTTCTGTTACAAGGGTACTTAGAGTCTGTGGGTGTAATTTGATTTTATTATGATAATATAAAAAAGAAACTTGAGGTAGAAAGGATATTGTACTGGAAAAAAGAGGAAAATGGAGGTAAAAAGAGGAAAATTACATCTCACAATGAGGCAAAGAGGACCTATTATAACTGAGGGAAAGAAGGGATGGGAATGAATATTATGTTCATCTTACTCTCATTAGCTTTGGCTCAAAGACAGAATCAGACATATTTGGTTTCACAAAAAAAAAAAAAAACTGTCACCTTTTGGGTAAGTGAGAGGAAAAAGGGGAAAGAAAAGGATGAGACCAATAGAAGGGAAATAGAAGTAGTAGTTTAAAGGAATAAGAGGAAGGGGCTATAGAAGGAGAGGGTTGTTTGAAGGAAGTGGTGGTCGAAAGCAAAATAAAGGGGAGGAGGGAAATGAGAAAGGAAAGAGAAAAGCATGACTTGGGGTACATAAGATGGTGGGAAATACAGAATTAGTCATTTTAACTGTGCATGTGAAAGGGATGAACTTTGATAAAACAGAAGCAAATAGCATCCTGGATTAAAAGCCAGAATCCTACCAAATGTTGTTTACCAGAAACACAAATAAAGGAGAGTGATGCATTTTGAGTAAAGATAAAAGGCTGGAGCAGAATCTCTTCTGCTTCAGGTGAAGCAAAAAAGCAGGTGTGATGATCCTTATTTCAAATCAAGCAAAAGCAAAAATATATATAATTAATAGACATAAGGAAGGAAACTATATCTTGCTAAAGGGCACTATAGATAATGAAGTAATATCAATATGAAACATATATGTACCAAGTGGTATAATAGTATCCACACTCCTAGAGAATTTATGAGACCTGCAAGAAGAAATAGACAGAAAAACTATGCAAAATGGGGGATATCAATCTCTCATAAATAGATAAATCCAAGCAAAAAATTAATAAGAAAGAAGTTAAGAAGGTAATAGAATTTGAGAAAAGTTAGATATAATAGATCTATGTAGAAAATCGAAGGGAGACAGAAAGGAGTATACTTTTTTTCTCTGTGATTCATGAAACCTATACAAAAACTAGTCATGGATAAAGATATAAAGATCTTAAAATCAAATGCAGAAAGGAAGAAATATTAAATTGTTTTTTCAGATCACAATGCAATAAAAATTACAGCAATAAAACGGGGGAAACAGACCAAAATTTAATTGGAAACTAAATAATCTGACCCTAAAGAATGAATGGGTGAAATAATATATATACACAATCAATAATTTCAACTCAGAGAATGACAGTAAAGAGAAAACATACCAAAATTTGTGGGATGCAGCCAAAGCAGTCTTTAGGGGAATTTTTATATCATTAGATGTTTAATTGCATAAAACAGAGAAAGAGAAGATAAAGGAATTTGGCTTGTAGCTAAAAAAGCTTAAAAAAGAACAAGTCAAAAACATTCATTTAAATATCAAATTTGAAATTCTGAAAATAAAAAAAAATTTTAAATGAAAGAAAAATAATAAATTAATAAGTAAAACAAAGAGTTTGTTTTATGAAAAAACAACAAAATAGATAAACTTCAAGTTAATTTGATTAGAAAAAGGAAAGTAAAATATGAAATTCTTGGTGTCAAAAATGGCAAGGGAGAACTTTCCACTAATGAAGCAGAAATTAGAGCAATAATTAGAAGTTATTTTGCCCAACTATATGTGAATAATTGGATAATCTAAGTGAAATGGAGCAATACCTAAAATATATAGATTGTCTAGTGGAGGAAATAAGTTCTGTAAATAGTCCCCATGTTAGAAAAAGAAATAGAACAAGCTTTTAATTAACTCCCCAAGAAAAAATCTCCAGGGCCAGATGGATTTACAGATGAATTCTACCAAACATTTAAAGAACAATTAATTCCAATACCACATAAACTATTTGAAAAAAAATAGGGAAAGAAGGAGTCATTCCAAATTCTTTTTATAACACAGATATAGTGCTGATACTTAATTCAGGCATGGTGAAAACAGAGCAAGAAAATTATGCACTAATTTCTCTAATAAATATTGATGCAAAAATCTTAAATAAAATCTTAAAGAGATTACAGAAAGTCATCCTCAGTTCAATACATATAACCATGTAGGATTTATACTAGGGATGCAGAATTGGTCCAATATTAGAAAAGTATTAGTATAATTGACTATATCAATAACCAAAGTAACAAAAATCATATGATTATCTCCATAGATGCAGGGAAAAACATTTGATAAACTCCAGCACCCATTCCTATTTTAAAAAATTTAAGAAAATAGTAATAAATGAAGTTTTTCTTAAAATGATCAGTAGCATCTATTTAAAACCATCAACAAGCATCTTATGTAATGGGGGAGAAACTAAAATAATTCCCAATAAGATTAGAGGTGAAACAAGGTTTCCCACTGTCACCATTATTATTCAGTATTGTAGGAGAAATGTTAACTTTGCCAATAAGTGAAAAAAAAGAGATCAAAGGAATTAGAGTAGGTAATGAGGAAACCAAATTATCACTCTTTGCAACTATGTTGGTATAGTTAGAGGACCCTAGAAAATATACCAAAAAACCCTATAAAAAACAATTCGCAAGTTACTTTAGCAAAGTTGCAGAATACAAAATAATTTACATAAATCAGCATTTTTATGTATTACCAACAAATGCCGGCAGCAAGAGATACAAAGACAAATTCCATTTAAAATAACTATAGATTATAACATATTTGGGAGTCTACGTGCCAAAGCAAAGTCAGGAATTATATAAACACAACTACAAAACACTTTCCCCACAAATAACATCAGACCTATTCAATTAAAAAAAATGTCAAGTATTCATGGGTAAGCTAAGTGAATATTATAAAAATGACAATATTACCTAAAGTAATCTATTTATTTAGTGCCATACCAATCAAACTACTACAAAATTATTTTAGGAGACTTCTGGCCAAGATGGCAGAGAGGAGGCATACATCTGTGTAAGCTCAACATTTTCTCTCAGAATTCATTTCATGACAAGCCTCTGAATTAATGCTTGACTGAAAAAAAACCCACAAATAATTACCAAGAGAAGAAATCCTTGAAATTGGCCAGGAAAGATCTGTTTTTGCTCAAGGGCCGGGACAGTTTTAGATTGGATGCAGGCTAAGGGCAGGCAGCTGCAGTGACAACACAGCAGGCAGCTCACAGTTGAGCAGACCATAGTGGGGTGAGGTGTGATCTCAGCTGTCTCTGCAGGGAGAGCTTTGCTACAGTATTGGATACTTTGTCCTGGCAGCAAGCCAGTAGACAAGCAGAGAAGCTAAAAACAAGGTGGGTGAAAAATGCAACCGTGAACAGCTAGTCTCGGGACCTGGCCACCCCTCCCACACAGTGTCTCAGTACACTCTCTGAGTCTCAGAGCACAGGCGCAGTATAGCTATTGCTGTCCTGCTAGTGCCTCGCTGCTGCCCCCCGCAGTCTGTAGAGGAAGCTCAGTAACACCACCAAGCTCCCCCCCCCCCAAAAAAAAAAAGCAGATTCCATTTGGGGTTTCTTTACTTTTTTCTTTGCTAGTTTGTCTTTGATTCTTCTCTGAGAAAATGAACAAAAAATTGAAATGCACCTTAACCATTGACAGCTTCTATACAGATAGAGAGCAGATTATAAACCCTGAGGAGACTAAAAACAGACTGTCTCCAGGTGAACCCCCTAAAGAGGAGATCATCTGGCCCTCAGCGCAGATGAATTTCATAGAAGAAATTAAAAAGGCTCTCACAAGAGAGCTAGAAGAAAAATGGCAAAAGGAAAGGGAAGTTTGGCAAGAAAGTCTGGAGAAATCATTCCATTCATTTAAAGATAGAGTGGATAAAGAAATCAAATCGTTGAAAAATAGAATTAGAGAAGTGGAAGCAGAAAATAGCTCTCTAAAAAATAAAATTGGTGAAATGAAAAAAAAATTCCATAGAACAAAACAACTCAATTGGACAATTAGAAAAAGATATTTTTAAAAAAGTGAGTGAAGAAAATACTTCATTGAAAATCAGAATTGAATAAATGGAATTGAATGACTTGAGGAGATAACAAGAATCAGTCAAGTAAAACCAAAAAAAAATCAAATAATGAAAAAAAATGTGAAATACCTTCTTGGGCAAACAATAGACCTGGAAAATAGATCTAGGAAAGACAATCTGAGAATTATTGGACTCCCGGAAAAATATGATGAAAAAAAGAACCTGGACACTATTTTCTAGGAAATTATCAAAGAGAACTGCCCACAAGTCATAGAAACAGAGGGTAAAATAGACATTGAAAGGATTCATTGATCACCTACTGAAAGGGATCCTAAAATCAAAACACCAAGAAATATAGTGGCTAAATGTCAGAAACCTCAGACAAAGGAAAAAAAAAAATACTGCAAGTGGCTACAAAAACCCAATTAAAATATAGAGGAGCCACAACAAGGATTACCCAGGATCTAGCAGAGTCCACATTAAAAGATTGAAGGGCCTGGAATATGATATTCCGAAAGGCTAAGGAACTTGGTATGCAACCAAAAATAACTTGCCCAGCCATAATGAGCATCTTTTTCCAGGGAAGTAGAGGACATTCAACAAAATTAGTGAATTTCACCTATTTTTGATGAAAAAACCAGAACTTAACAAAAAGTTTGATCTACAAATATAGAATTCAAGAACTTAAAAGGTAAAAAGAAATCTTGGGAACTATATTTCTGCTATAAAAATTTATAAAGAATACATGTATACCTTATTCTAGAAACTAGAGGGGGAAAGAAAATTGTACCAGAAAAAGGGTAAAGTGAGGGTAGTACATCTCACGAAGAGGCAAAGGAAACCTATTATATCTGAGAGAAAGAATGGAAGGGGATGAATATAGTGGATATCTTAGTGTCATCAGAATTGGCTTAAAGAGAAAAAATTTAGACATATTCGATTTATGGTGAAACTTCTCCCACATCATTGAAAAGTGGGAAGGGAAAAGTGAAAAGGGAAGGAATAAGCTAAGAGGAAAGGAATACAGAAACTGTGATGAAAAGGAGTAACATACTGGGAGGAACTCTAAGGCGGGGGGAGGGATACTAAAAAAGGGAGGGCTGTGAGAAGCAAGTGGTGCTCACAAAATTATTTTAGAAATCTAGAAAAAAAATAATAACAAAGTAAATGTGGAAGCACAAAAGGTCAAGAAATTAAGGGAATTAATGAAAACAAACAACAGTGAAGGTGGCCTAGCTGTGCTGGAGCTAAAATTATAAGGCAGTGGACATCTAAGCCATTTAGTGCTGGTTTCTAAGAAATTGAGTAGTTGATCAGTGGAATAGTTTGGGTTCAAAGGACAAAGTAATGACTAAACTACTCTAGGGCTTGACAAACTGAAATGCCTCAGTTTTGGGGATATGAACTCACTATTTGACAAAAACTACTGGGAAAAATGGAAACTAGTTTGGCAGAAACTAGACAATGACCCACACCTTACATCACATAGCAAGATAAGGTCAAAATTGGTCCACATAATTTAGACATAAAGAGTGATATTAAAAGCAATTTTGAAGAGCATAGTTTTTCTCTCACACCTGTGGAGAAGGAAAAAAATTTGTGACCAAAAAACTAGAGCTCATTATTGAACACAAAATAGATAATTTTGAGTATATTAAGTTAATTTTTTTTGTACAAGCAAAATAACTGTTTGGACATATATACATATATTGTATTTAACTTATATTTTAACATATTTAACATGTATTGGCCAACCTGCCATCTGGGGGAAGGAGTGGGGGGAAGGAGGGGAAAAGTTGGAACAATAGGTTTTGCAATTGTCAATGCTCAAAAATTACCCATGCATATATCTTTTAAATAAAAAGCTACGATAATAAAGCAAGTTTATGAATATTTACATATGGTTTATGCATATGTGTGTATGTGTTTGAGTATATGTGGATATGTATGCATGTCACCTATATACTGGTGTATAGATAGATAGATATGTGTGTGTCTGTGAATGGGTGTGTATGTATACATGTATATGTGTATATGTGTGTCTATTATTAAACATATCTGTGCTTAACTAGAGCCTGCTTGGGGGAAGTGGGAATAGGAATGAAAAGGGGAAAAAAGAATAAAAAGGGCATGGCAGAAAACAAAAGAACAATCTACAAAGAAGTAAAGATGGACATTCATGAATATAATTTCTTCCACTATTATATATCCTTTTTCGAAGTCAAAATTATTGTTATACATTGTGAATCTTTCCTGAAGTTTTGCTGGGTACACGACAATGTTCTGTTTTGTATAAAAATAAAAATAAAATAGAAATAGAAAAAAAATCTAGGGAAATTAATTGTTTCCCTTTTATCTGTATGAGCAGATGACAAGGTTTTAGGAAAGATTACAAATTTGGGGTGGGAAATAGGAGCTATTGTAAAGATTTTGGGAATTTAGAATAATGAAATTTAGAGGGGGAAGAGGAGTTTTCTTCCAAAATAATGTGACCTAAATTAGTGCATTTAAATTTAAATTGTACATAATTGGTATTACTTTTACTTGATGCATTTTGGAATATGATTTTAGAAATATGTATACATTGATATTGAAACACTGCAATTAGAAATTTAAATCTGTATTTGAATTGATTTTAAGTAAAAAACTGAGAGAACCAAGTTCTCTAGTAACTCACTTAAAGAGATTACAGGTTTGTAATTTGATGAAATATATTTAAGGTACGGTGTTGCTTTTTTAATTGAATATGGGGCAATTTGTAAAAATTGTATGACCTATATTTTAACATTTTGTAAACCCTGATAAACATGTGGCATAAATTATGTGAAAGTTGGTTCAAAGTTATTTAGATATTACCTATGTTCTGAATCTTAAGGTTTGCCTTGCTTTCATCTCTTTAACAAAAAAAAAATGTACTTAAAGGGTAGAATTTGTAAAAATTTTTAGGAAAAAAAGGTGGTTTAAAAAGAAGAAAGGTTTATAGGGAAAGCAATTGATAAGATTGAAGATTTTGAAGGAAAAGTTTCTCTCTCCAAGTCCCACTTACCTCACTCTTTGTTTCAAGGATGGATGAATAACATAGAGAAGGAAAGAAAATATATTCCGCATAGTGAAGATGTTAAAAGCAAGTAGAAGAAATCAGGAAAAGTATTTGGATCAACATAAGAAAGTAAAATAGATAGTTACAATGTGAATGAAGGATCTGAGAGTTTTGTGAACTTTAGGGAAACAACAACAACAACAACAACAACAACAAAGTTCACTATTACTTTAAAAACTCTGGCAACAAATAGCCTATCATATACTTAATGAAAGTTATTGATAGTTACCCAATGAGAGGAGAATGTTAAATAAGGTCATGAATATGAAGATTTTAGCTGTATTGTATTAGGGAAGTCATCAATAGCATCACTTAATGTGTACTGTGTTTGTAAGAAAGTTTGGAAAAGCAAAGCCAAGGTGTCAAAGTAAAGGCAGGAACTTGCATAGCCTCTCCTTCAAACCACTCCAAATTCATTTAAATGATGACTCTAAACAAATTTTAAAACATTAGAATACCCAAAGATCTGAGTAGAAGATTATCTATCTGAAGGTAACTTAGAAGGTCAGTAGAAAATGTCTGTGACACAAGAATGGGACTCTGACTCTGATGCAGGTCACATCAGAGCAGCCTCTGCCCCAGCCCAACCCCAGTGTTAACAGAGCCAGAAAATATGAATATATGCAATTGAAAAACAAACATCTGAATAATATGTAAAAAGATAAATAAGAAGTTTTTGAGGAGGTACATACACTTCTGGAGTGGAAGGAGTGGAACCTAAATCCAGACTATTTAAGTTAGATTTTACTGAAATGAAATCAGTGGGAAAACAAAGATATGTGCTGCTTTTAGTGAACCTTTTGGTAGGATGGGTAAAAGCTTTCTTCTGAGCTCAGCTGCCTTAAGAGTGTTAGTAGAATAACACTGGAACAATGTGTACCTAAGTATGAAGACTATTGATTGTGATAATGGAACATACTTTACTTTTAAGATTTTATAAGAAATAATGGGGAGGGATTGCAAATTGAATGGCAATTCCATACACCTGGACATCTACCCTCATCAGGGAAAGAAGAAAGAATGAATCAAATTATTAAGAACATTTCTTAATTTTAAGAAATTGGTTACTAAATTGATATTAGATACTAAATGGTTTTTTTATCTATTGCTTTTTTAAATAATTAGAATTCTGGCAAGAAGTGATCTTAGAATTTCTCCATATGAGATGCTGTTTGGTTTACTTTATTTGGGAGAAGAAAAGGAAGTACCCTCTTTTGAAATGAAGGATAAGTTTTTAAGGAATTATATACTGTCAGTGTCCATTCATCCCTTAAGAAGCAAGGATTGCTGGCCCAGATAACACTTTGATGTTTGCAGTTCCAGGAGACTGAGTGCTTACTAAGTCCTAAAAGGAGCAGAGTTGGAATTTTAAAAATGTTGGTATTGTGTATGCTATTTATATTTCCAGAAAAATTTCTAGGGACTCCTTGATAGGAGGAAGTTGAATTAACAATTTTTAAGGAAAGTATTCATGTTAATTCTGATAAGATTCTTTAATAAGAACTTAGGTTCCACCTATTTGTATATTCTGTCCCTCTTAATACACTAGTGAAGCTGGCAGATATAGTGACTGGTGTGGGCCACCGAAATATGGTCTGTTACCCTAGGTCCCTGAATTTAGCCTGGATTTTCAACAACTGGCCAGATGTAAGAGATAGTACTAGCTTATGGATTGGATTTCAAAAACACAGTCTCTCACTAAACAAACATGAGGTATATCAAAGAGAATATCCAACAGAAAAAAAAACAACTTTAAGGATAATTTCATCTTTTAGAAATCATTTTCTTCAGTAGATTTTTATATCTCTTTTTCTATTCTACTTTTTAAGCAATTTTCAGCCCTTTGACTCTTTTTTAATGGTTCTCT
This sequence comes from Sarcophilus harrisii, assembly GCF_902635505.1. Taxonomy (NCBI): domain Eukaryota; kingdom Metazoa; phylum Chordata; class Mammalia; order Dasyuromorphia; family Dasyuridae; genus Sarcophilus; species Sarcophilus harrisii. The sequence goes on along the minus strand of NC_045426.1, from coordinate 370,452,017 downwards.
TGCATCACTCTCTTCTTTTCCCAATCTTTCTTCTCCTTCTCTTATATGATTTTTAAGTTCTTTGAGTTTGGTTATGATTATGATTACCATAATAATAAAACTGTAATGTTTTCTCATTGATCTGATAATTCTGAAATTCAGTTATAATATTTCTTGTGTTTTTCATTTTGGGTTCTCTTTTAAGAGGTGATTGGTAAATTCTATCAATGACTATTTTACTGTCTGGTTTTAGGACATCAGGCAGTTTTACTTGTTGATTTCTTGAAATATGTTGTTCTTTTTTTTCATTTTGGTTTTCAGGGAGTCCAATAATTATTAAATTGTCAGATTTTTGCTGATGAGGTATTTTCCATTTTCTTTCTTTGCTCTTAGAGCAAAGGAGAGTTTGTCCCAAGATTTCTCTACAGGTGACAGAGGCTTCATATTAGCCTGGGGCTGGTGCTGTTGGCCTCCTTCCTGTGCTGGATAGGGGTAGACAAGTCCCAAATTATACTGGGGTTCAGGGACTCACTATTTGTCTTCTGTAGTTTCCCTGGAGGTCTCACTGCTATTCTGTTGATCCACTGGCTTCTGAAGCAGGAAAGAGTAGCAAAGCTGTTGCATTTTCACTATGAGCCTCCCACTAGATTCTCCCATCATTCAGAAGTCTCTCCACATTGGGTTTCTCTGCATTACATTGTGCTGAGCTATACCTGCACTGGCTTGGAACTGTCTCTGCAGTCTAATTGAGACAGAGTTTTCCTGAAGTTTCTTCAAAAATATCTTCTACTGGAAATTTGTTATACTCCTATTATTTGTGGATTCTGTCACTCCAAAACCCATCCATAGGTTTGATATGCTGTTAATCTGAGGGAACCCAGGAAGAGCTCAAAAAAAGAACTGTTTATTCTTTCCATCTTGGTCCTGTCTCCTACATTTATAATCTGAAGACTGTAGGGAGAAAAGTTTTAAATTCTGCTTCACATTCCTTCATTTCCTTTAAGGAAATTCACTTTCTTCTTCCTTAACTTTTCTTGCCACTTTTTTTCTTATACAGAAGTGCCAGGACAGCAGCTGCAACTTGAAAGAATTATTTTAATTGTTTGCATGCTATAAAGCTGTTAAAAGCAATTTTAATTTTTACCAGTAAATAGGTTTTATTGCTGAGTTATATTGTTGCTCATCACTATCTGATGTAATGGGTACTTAGGAGAATATTTAAATCTGGACTGTTATGTCTCCATACAATGTATGCCCAATGAAGTGTTGCAGTTTTGCCCACAGGATAACTAAATAAATGCTAATAGGAACAATCAAATGATATAAATATTACTGACACCTCTTTATTTTCTTTCAGGTATCATTGGCACTGCCCAGCATATTAAATGGTAATGATGCAGTTACAGTTATTTGCCAATTGAAGCTATTAGTTTGAAAGCACAGAGGGTTTTATTTCTGGGCTTTGAAGTCTTTTGCACTTCATTATTGGACTTGGAAAATAAAGCAATCCATCTCCAGAATTGTCTAAACTGTAATTGATGATGTTGGGCTCCTCATAGGATTAAGTTTCCCAGGGGGCTAACTTTTTTACACCAGATAATGAAAATTAAACTCATGTTTCATGATGTCATCTTATACTTTGGTGGGGGTATCTTTTATATTTGAGTTTGTAATTCTCCATTTATCTCTCTTGGACCTTTTTTATCTTTGATACATTTTTTGTTTGTTTCTTCTAGTACAGTAAAAGTTTAAAATTAAGCAATCCTTCTCAACATCTTCTTTCTGTAATAAATTACAGCTTCTTTCAAACTGCAAATCATATTGTAATACTCACACTCTGATCCAATGTATGCAATTATGTAGAAAATTGTTATCTCCCCATAGCTCAGTGAAAAGTTAAGACAGTTGTTTTTTATTGTGGTGGTGTATTAACTCGTCTTTCCCAAGCCTTGAAATCAATTGAAGATTAACCACAACAAAAACTAACATTATGCAGTGCTTATTCTGTGAAGTGTATGCACTGTGTGAAATACTTTACAAATATCAATTCATTTTACCCCCAGTATATAACTTATAAGTTAGAGAACAGGTATGAAGAATAAATAATATTTGGGAAACATCTCAAAGATATACAACAGAGAGAATTATGAACCAAATGGGGGATGATAGCTGGAATTTATGTTTATTTTTTTTAGACATAATAGAAGTCTTTGTACTATGTATGTTGTACTATGTACTATGTACTATTGCCATAGTTCTTAATAACATTCTGATTCTATAAAGAATTGCAAGGCACATATTTGCCGAGTCATACCTTGATCAATCCTCAAATACAGATGATTATATTTATTACCAAGTATTGTTTATGTGAAAATAAAAAGAACCAAGAGAATTCCTGAAAGCCACTTAATCCACAACCAGAACTAGAAAACATACAATCTTGCATAGTGATTGATAACTGTATCACTAAAAGGTAAGTTGACTCTTCTATAACACTTCACTTGTTGTATTCACAATTGTTTACAGCATACAAGATTAGCATATAGTCCCAAAGCTGTCTATTTACTACACTGCTGTTAAAGTTATTATGAAGAAAAGAAGATAAGATGAAGATTAACTATGAGAAGAACTTGGTTAATTTAGAAGAAAGTCTTATTGTGGAATAAAGCTAGCTCATGTGTCCAGGTTTATATTGGAAAAACATAAAGCCCATGTCTTGGTAATTTTTACAACATTATCCCTTGCACTCACTTCTGTTCCAACTCTCCATCCACCCCCTCCCCCATATGGCAAGCAGTCTTACAATATATGCATGCAGAACCAAATAGTTCTCTTGTTGCACAGGAAGAATTGCATTCAGAAAGTAAAAAGAACCTGGGAAGAAAAACAAAAATTCAAAAAGTTTACACTATTTCCCAGTGTTCCTTTTCTGGGTGTAGCCGCTTCTGTCCATAATTGATCAATTGGAACTGAATTAGACCTTCTCTTTGTTGAAGAAATCCACTTCCTTCAGAATACATCCTCATACAGTATTGTTGAAGTGTAAATGATCTGGTTTTGCTCATTTCACTTAGCATCAGTACATGTAAGTCTTTACAAGTCTCTTTGTATTCATCCTGCTGGTCATTGCTTACAGAACAATAACATTCCATAACATTCATGTACCACAATTTACCCAACCATTCTCCAATTGATGGGCATCCATTCATTTTCCAGTTTCTAGCCACTACAAACAGGGCTGCCACAAAAATTTTGCACACACAGGTCCCTTTCCCTTCTTTAGTATCTCTTTGGGGTACAAGCCCAGTAGTGGCACTGCTGGACCAAAGGATATGCACAGTTTGATAACTTTTTGAGCATAGTTCCAAATTGCTCTCCAGAATGGCTGGATGTATTCACAATTCCACCAACAATGTATTAGTGTCCCTTTTTCCCACAACCCCTCCAACATTCTGCATTTTCTTTCCCTGTCATTCTAGCCAATCTCACAGGTGTATAGTGGTATCTCAGAGTTGTTTTGATTTGCATTTCTCTGATTAATAATGACTTGGAGCATCTTTTCATATGGCTAGAAATAGTTTCAATTTCTTTATCTGAGAATTGTCTGTTCATATCCTTTGACTATTTATCAATTGGAGAATGGCTTGATTTCTTAGAAATTAGAGTCAATTATCTATATATTTTGGAAATGAGGCCTTTATCAGAACCTTTAATTGTAAAAATGTTTTCCCAGTTTATTGCTTCCCTTCTAATCTTGTCTGTATTAGTTTTGTTTGCTAAAAAAAAAACAAAACAAAAAAAAAAACTTTTCAATTTGATATAATCAAAATTTTCTATTTTGTAATCAATAATGATTACTAATTCTTTCATCAGAGGTAAACTATCCTATGATCTTCCAATTTATTTATAATCTCATTCTTTATGCCTAGGTCATGAACCCATTTTGATCTTTTCTTGGTGTATGGTGTTAAGTGTGGGTCAATGCCTAGTTTCTGCAATAGTAATTTCCAATTTCCCCAGCAATTTTTGTCAAATAGTGAGTTTTTATACCCAAAACTGGGGTCTTGGGTTTGTCAAACACTAGGTTATTAAAGTTATTGGATGTTTTGTCCTTTGAACCTAACCTATTTCATTGATCAACTAGTCTATTTCTTAGCCAATAGCAAATGGTTTTGGTAACCACTGCTTTATAATATAATTTTAGATCTGGTACATCTAGGCCACCTTCATTTGATTTTTTTCATTAATTCCCTTGGAGTTCTTGACCTTTTGTTTTTCCATATGAGCTTTGTTGTTATTTTTTATAGGTCGTTAAAATAGTTTTGGGGAGTCTGATTGTTATAGCGCTAAATAAATAGATTACTTTAAGTAGTATTGCCATCTTTATTATATTTGTTCGCCCTATGCAAGAGCATTTAATATTTTCCAGTTGGCTAGATCAGACTTAATTTGTATGGAAAGTGTTTTGTACTTTTGCTCATAAAGTTTCTGATTGTCCCCTTGGCAGATAGATTTTTAAATATTTTATACTACCAGTAGTTACTTTAAATGGAATTTCTCTTTGTAACTCTAGCTGTTGGATTTTGTTAGTGATATATAAGAATGCTGATGACTTGTGTGGGTTTATTTTGTATCCTGGAAATTTACTAAAGGTGTGATTATTTCTAATATCTTTTTAGTAGACTCTCTGGGGGTTCTCTAAGTATACCTATATATCATCAGCAAAGAGTGATAATTTGGTTTCCTCATTACCCACTCTAATTCCTTTAATCTCTTTCTCAACTCTTATTGCCAAAGCTAGCATTCTGTAATACAATATTGAATAGTAACAGTGATAGTGGGCAACTTTGTTTCACTCCTTATGTTATTGGGAATGATTGCAGTTTGTCCCCATTACATATGATGCTTTCTGATGGTTTTAAATAGATACTACTGTTTATTTTATGGAAAAGTCCATTTATTCCTATACTCTCAAGTGTTTTTAATAGGAATGGATGTTGGATTTTATCAAATGCTTTTTCTGCATCTATTGAAATTATCATATTTTTTTATTAATTTGGTTATTAATATGGCCAATTATCCTGATAGTTTTCCTAATATTGAACCAGCCTTGCATTCCTGGTATAAATCCTACTTGATCATGGTGTATTATTCTAGGGATGATTTTCGGTAGTCTTTTTGCAAATATCTTATTTAAGATTTTAGCATCAATATTCATTAGGGAGATTGGTCTATAATTTTCTTTCTCTATCTTCAGTCTACCTGATTTATGTATCAGTACCAGGTCTGTATCATAAAAGGAGATTGGTAGGACTCTTTCATTCCCTATTTTTTCAAATAGTTTATATAGCATTGGGGTTAATTGTTCTTTGAATGTTTGGTAGAATTTACATGTTAATCCATCTAGTCCTGGGGATTTTTTCTTAGGGAGTTGGTCAATAGCTTGTTCTATTTCTTTTTCTGAAATGGGACTATTTGAGCAATTTACTATCTCCTCTGTTTCTCTGGGAAGCCTATATTTTTGGAGGTAGTCACCATTTCACTTATGACAAATTTATTGTCATAAACTTGGGCAAAGTAACCCCTTATTAGTTCTTTAATTTCCTATTCATTGGTGGAAAGTTCTCCCTTACCTCTATGTGCCAGAATGTTTGTGGCAGCCTTCTTTGTAGTGGCCAGAAACTGGAAACTGAGTAGGTGCCCATCAATTGGAGAATGGCTGAAAAATTGAGGTATATGAATATTATGGAATATTATTGTTCTTTAAATAATGACCTACAGGATGATTTCAGAAAGGCCTAAAGAGACTTACACGAATTGATGCTGAGTGAAATGAGCAGGACCAGGAGATCATTATATACTTCAACAACAATACTATATGATGATCAATTCTGATGGACCTGGCCATCTTCAGCAATGAAATGAGCCAAATCAGTTCTAATGGAGCAGTAATGAACTGAACCAGATACACCTAGAGAAGAACTCTGGGAGATGACTAAGAACTATTACATTGAATTCCAAATCCCTATATTTTTGCCCACCTGCATTTTTTAATTTCCTTCACAGGCTAATTGTATAATATTTCAGAGTCTGATTCTTTTTGTACAGCAAAATAACATTTTGGACATGTATATTTATTTTGTATTTAATTTATACTTTAATATATTTAACATGTATTGGTCATCCTGCCATCTAGTGGAGGGGGGTGGGAAGAAGGAGGGGAAAAATTGGAACAAAAGATTGGCAATTTTCAATGCTGTAAAATTACCCATGCATATAACGTTTAAATAAAAAGCTCTTAATTTTCTTTTAAAAAAGGAAAGTTCTGCCTTTTCATTTTTAAGAGTACTAATTTGATTTTCTGCTCTCCTTTTTCTAATGAAAGGTTTATCAGTTTTACTGGGTTTTTTCACAAAACCAACTCTTAGCTTTATTTATTAGTTCAATAGTTTTTGTTTTTTACTTTCAATATTATCAATTTATCCTTTTAATTTTAGAATTTCAAGTTTAGTAATTGATTGTGGGTTTTTAATTTGTTCTTTTTTTTAACTATTTAAGGTGCAAGTCCAATTCATTGATTTTCTCTTTCTCTATTTTATTCAAGTAAGCCTCTAAAGATATAAAATTTCCTCTTATTACTGTTTTGACTGCTTCCCACAAATTTTGGTATGATGCCTCATCATTGTCATTATCTTGAGTGAAATTATTAATTGTGTCTAAAATTTGCTGTTTTACCCAATCATTCCTTAAGATGAGATTATTTAGTTTCCAATTACTTTTTGATCTATTTACCCCTAACTTTTTATTGAATGTAGTTTTTATTGCATCATGATCTGAAAAGAACACATTTACTATTTCTCCTTTTCTGCAGTTTATTTTAAGGTCTTTAGGTTCTAATATATGGTCACTTTTTGTATAAGTTCCATGAACTGCCAAGAAGAAAGTGTACTCCTTTCTGACTCCATTCAGTTTTCTCCAAAGATCTATCATATATAATTTTTCTATATTCTCTTTACCCCTTTAATTTCTTTCTTATTTGTTTTGCGGTTTGATTTATCTAATGCTATGAGTGCAAGGTTGCGATCTCCCACTATTATAATTTTGCTGTCTATTTCTTCTTGTAATTCTCTTACCTTCTCCTTTAGGAATTTAGATTCTATACCACTTGGTGCATATATGTTTAGTATTGATATTGCTTCATTGTCTTTATCTTGCTATACCTTTAGCAAGATAGTTTCTTTCTTATCTCTTTTAATTAGATTAAATTTTGCTTTTGCTTCATCTGAGATAAGGATGGCTACCCCTGCTTTTTTGACTTCATCTGAAGCATAATAGATTCTGTTCCAGCCTTTTATCTTTACTCTATATGTATCTCCCTGCTTTAAATGTGTTTCCTGTAAATAATCTATGGTAGGATTCTGACTTTTGATCCAGTCTGCTATCTTTCTCTGCTACATGGGATAGTTAATCCCAATTCACATTTACAATTAAAATTACTAATTATGTATTTCCTGCCATTTTATTATCCCAGATTATGCTTTTCTTTTTCTTTCCCCCACCTCCCCATCATTAAACTTATGGGCACCACTTTCCTCATGTAGCTCTACCTCTTTAGAATCACTCCCTTCGTCTTTGAGTCTCTTCCCCCTTTCTTATAACTTTCCCTTATTACTCTTTTCCTTTTCCCTTTTCCTCTACCACTTTTTAATGAGGTGAGAGAAGTTTCTTTGTAAACCAAATATTTATATTATTTTCTCTTTGAGCCAACTCTGATGAGGGTAAGATTCACACAATGTTCCTCCCCCTCCCTAAATTTCCTTAGATATGATGTTTTTTTAGCCTCTTTGTGGGATGTAGTTTCTCTCTTTTTATCTCCCCTTTTCACTTTCTCTGATACTATCTCCTTTCTACTTCCACTTCCCTTTTTATGTTATATTAGTAAATTCAAATTATATATGCACTCTTTATATATGTTCAACACAGAATTACAGTTCTCAAGAGTTATTTTTATCTTTTTTCTGCTTCTCTTTGAATCCTATATTTGCAGGTCCATTTTTCGTTGTTGTTGTTGTTGTTGTTTTTGTTTAGCGTTGTTTTTTTTTATTAGAAACAAATGGAATTGTCCTATTTCATTAAATGTCCATCTTCTTCCCTGGAAGAAAATGCTTGGTTTAGCTGGATAGTTTATTCTTGGCTGCGTTCCAAGTTCTTTTGCCTTTTGGCATATCAGATTCCAGGCCCTTTGATCCTCTAATGTGAAAGCAGTTAGATCCTGAGAGATCCTTATTGTGGCTCCTTAGTATTTGTTTTTTCCTGGCTGCTTGTAATATTTTTTCCTTAGCCTAATAGTTCTGAAATTTAGTCACAATATTCTTTGGAGTTTTTATTTTAGGGTGTCTTTCAGAAGGTGTTCGATGAATTCTTTAAATGCCTATTTTACCTTGTGATTCTATTCCATCTGGGCAATTGTCTTTGATGATTTCCTGTAAAATAATGCCTAGGCTCTTTTTTCATTATAATTTTAAGGAAGTCCAATAATTCTCAGATTATCTCGCCTAGATCTATTTTCCAGGTCTGTTGTATTTCCAAGTAGATGTTTAACTTTTTTTTCTACTTTTTCATTTTTTGGGGTTTTGCTTAACAGATTCTTGATGTCTCAATGAATTATTCATTTCTATTTGTTCAGTTCTGATTTTTAATGAGTTATTTTCTTTATTATTTTTTTTTTAGTTTTTTGTGTATGTCCAATTGAGTTTTTAAATGAGTTGTTTTGCTCTATGGAATTTTTTCCATTTCACTTCTTTTTTACTGAGTTATTTTCTTTTTCTAATTCCCAAATTCTCTTTCCCTGGGAGTTCTTTACTTTTTCCAATTCACAATTCAGGAATTTGTTTTCTTTTCCCATTGTGTTAAATTTTTCTTTTAATGAGTTATATGTCTTTTCTATACTCTCTTGCATTGCTTCCCTTTCCTTTCCTCATTTTTCTTCTTGCTCTCTTTTAAGATCTTTTATAATTTCTTCTAGGACAGCCTAGTGTGGTGGGGGCCAGGATACATTTCTCTTTGGTGTTTTGCCTGGTGACTGTCTGCTATTAGTCTCCTTGGGGTTGAAAACCTGCTCCCTTTCTATATAGAAGCTATCAATTGTTAAGAGTTCTCTTGGCTTTTTTACTCATTTTTAAAAGCCCTTAAAGTCTGCCTTCAGGGAAGGAGGATACAAACAAGGATAGATGGACAGTAGCTGTCCTGCAAATGGGGGCCCCTCAGTGGAAGTGTCTCTACCCTGGGAAGCAAGGCCGAGATGCAGAAGTGCCCTGGGAAGAACCCAATAGAGGAAAGGTCTCTGCCCTGGAAAGTGTGGCCATACTATGGAAGTTCTACTGCCCCGGGCAGATTCCCCGCCGCCCCCCATGTGCAGATTTGTGACTTCCCCAGTCAAAAGCCCCACACTGCAGAATGCAACTGCACAGCTGAGTTGTGGTCCATGCTGAGTCACTTTTGGTGCTGGGTGGGCGCAGCTAGATCCTATTAAATTCTGGCATTTTTTGGAGTACACTCTTCCTTTGGTGTTTGTGTAACTTCTATGCTGATCTACTGCTTTGCAACTAAAGCAGAGCAGCCAAAATGTGGTAAAGTCCTCTCTGTAAACTCTCCACCTCTGGAGACCGGCCCTATTCTGGTCCACTGAGTGTGCTAGACTCTGTATTCTCACTCCCTGCCTGCACTGGTTTCTCACCAATCAGGACAAACCTTTTCTGGTGATCTTCCAGATTATCTTGCGCTGGTAATTTGTTGTGCTCTTAATTTTCATGGATTTTGCCAATCAAGCACTATTTCTAAGGCTGAGTTTGATAATTAGTAGTGAGGGTAGAAGAGGAGCTAAGAATGACACCTGTGTCTTCTCCACCATCGTGGCTCTGCTCTAAATACAAATTTTTAGTATATTATTTTCTTCACTTACCTGTTGTAGTTGCTTTTGTATTTGGTCAATTGAATTTTTAATTTTTTTTTTGGTTCATTGCATTTCTTTTCCATTTAATGAATTCTGTGTTTTTTTTTTTTTTAACAAATGGTTGTCTTTTTTTTTCGATCTATTTGGTAAGGAGTTATATTCTTTTTCCATTTCATCAAATCTATTTTTTAAAGTTTTCTTCAGAAAATTTCTGTTTTTCCTTTTCCCTTTGGGGTTATCTGGACTTGATTTACTTGTAGGTATCCCAGGATTTGAGGTCTGTTCTTCTCTCTCTCCATAAATGCTGTCCATGTTAAGAATTCTTTTTGTTGTTTTGTTCATCATTTTTTAAGAGTTGAGGTCTGTTCTTAATGTAAGGTAGTGACAGCTGCTTTAGTTGGCCTGGGATAGTTCTATTCCTTGACTTACAATACTTGGTTATAGTGGTTAGTTTTGGGGCTTAGTGGTTTACAATTTGCCTTTTGTAGTAAATATGCCAAAGCACTTGCTTGCAACCAGTAGAAAGTAGATTAAGAGGCTCATAGAAGATTCCCTGTTGCAGGCTGCACGATGCTTCCTGTTCCAGCTCCTTGCCTGGACTCCTTATGCTGTAGTCTGGACTTGTAGACTTTCCCCCTGCCCATCTGAAAAAAGATCTATTCTGAAGTTCTTCCAAAGTATCTTCTCAAAATGTGTTTTATTCCAAATATTAGTAGGTTCTGTCACTTCAAAAACCAGGTTAGAGGCTCAATCTACTGTTGATTTGAGATAATGTCAAGAGGACGTCACAGAAAGTAGTATCTGTTCTCCACTATCTTGCCTCTACCCCAAAATTCTAACCATGACTTTCAACACATCAGTTCCATTGTTAAGAGTTTATTCTGTATTATTGTTCTGTAAGAAATGACCAACAGGATGATTTCAGAAAGGCCTGGAGAGACTTACACGAACTGGTGCTGAGTGAAATGAGCAGGACCAGGAGATCATTATATACTTCAGAAACAATACTATATGATGACCAGTTCTGATGGACCTGGCCATCCTCAGCAACGAGATCAACTAAATCATTTCCAATGGAGCAGTAATAAACTGAACCAACTACGCCCAGAGAAAGAACTCTGGGTGATGACTAAAAACCATTACATTGAATTCCCAATCCCTATATTTATGCCCACCTGCATTTTTGATTTCCTTCACAAGCTAATTGTACAATATTTCAGAGTCTGATTCTTTTTGTACAGCAAAATAACGGTTTGGTCATGTATACTTATTGTGTATCTAATTTATATTTTAATATATTTAACATCTACTGGTCATCCTGCCATCTAGGGGAGGGGGTGGGGGGGTAAGAGGTGAAAAATTGGAACAAGAGGTTTGGCAATTGTTAATGCTGTAAAGTTACCCATGCATATAACCTGTAAATAAAAGGCTATTAAATAAAAAAAAAAAGAGAGAGAGAAAAAAAAGAGTTTATTCTGCCCAAATCAGGAAAAAAAACCTATCTTACAAAAATATTCACAGCTTCTTGGTTCACAACAGCTAAAATTTAGAATACACCAAATACTTACAGTATTTGGAATATGTTGAATGAAGTCTTTTTTTTTGCCCTTATATTTAATATAAATATAATGTATTCAATCTATAAATATGAATCATGCAATTGCAAAATAATGAATGTTGGAAGCTATTTTACATGAGAAAATAAACAAACACAAATAGAAATTTTAAAAAAATGAAGATGAGGCAATTGGGTAATGAAGCAGAAAAAAAAAAGTCAGGTATGGCATCAGGAAACACTCATTTCAAATAGAGCCTCTGACAATTATTAGCTGTGTGACCATGGACAAGTCAGTTAACAGTGTTTGACTCAGATCCCTAATTTGTAAAATGAGCTGAAGAAGGAAAGGTCCAACAACTCCAATAACTTTGCTAAGAAAACACCAAATGTTTTATGTAGAGTCATACTTCACTGACTACTTAACAATGAATTAATAAGATGGCTCCAAAGTGTATGTATCTCACCATCAGTATTTTCATCTTCAATTATCTATCAGACATTTACTGGATAATGTCCTGTGATATTCTAACCACATTTCTAAAGCTAAACTTTCTCTTCCAGTCCTAATCTCAATTCTAATTCAAATGTCCATACATTTGTCAAAGGCATAATTATTTTTTGAAATACATATTTCTTCATATTTGTTTATTCTCTTAACATTCTTAAACATTTTTTCCCTTCCACATGGATTTTATGATTTATCTTACATATACCTTGAAAATGATTTTTGGTGGTTTGAGTATTAAGACCCTAAGTATGTAAATTAATTTTGTTAGAATGGTCATTTTTATTATTTTGGCTCAGTCTACCCATGAACAACTAATATTTTTCCACTTGTTCAGATGTTTTGTGTGTGTATATGTAAAAAAAAATCTTTGTAATTTTGTTTATATGATTTTGTCTTTGTCTTGGCAGGTAGAATCCAAAATATTTTATATTTCCTACAATTTTAAGTGGAATTTCCATTTATACATTTTGCTATTGGACTTTGTTGGTAATATCTAGAAGTACTGATGATTTATGTGGGTTTATTTTTTAACCTAAAGCTTTATTAAAGTTATTGACTATTGTATCTAGTTTTTTAGTTGATTGGGGACTGAATGCAGATCACACTATAGTATTTTCATGTTTTTGTTGTTGTTTGCTTGTATTTTGTTTTGTCTCTCTTTTTCTCCTTTTTGATATGATTCTTTTTCTTATGCAATATGTTGTTTGTGGAAGTATGTATAGAAGAAGTGTATGTGTTAGGTATGCATTACTTACTATCTGGGGGGAAGAGAAGGGGAAAAAACAAGATTTGAAACACAAGATTTTGCAAAAGTGAATGTTGAATACAATCTATGCATGTGATTTGAATATTAAAAAGAAGCTTTATACAAAAATTTATATAAGAACTTTATATGAAACATTATGCATATATTTTGAAAATAAAAAAGCTCTTTATAAAAATATTTATATAGAGAAAGGGGTGAAATAAAGAATGTAATGGAAAATGAAGGTGATATTTCAAAATAGATATAAAACATTAAAAAATCATGTTGGAATAAAAAGTTAAACAAAGAAGATATTTCTAATACCCCGGGCCTCAGATGGTATTGTTCTGTCATTGTTCTGTCATACAGTTTATTTTTTTCTCATTTTTAAAATATGATTCAGCACTGAAAAAAATACACTTCCAAAGAAAACAAAGTTCTTAAAATGATTGCTATAACCATTAAAAACATAAAATAATTTACAGTTATAATATAATAATAAAACATTTAACAAATAAATAAGGATAATAATATACAATAAATTAGCATGTCTAAAAAATAGTCACTTTAAAAATGCGTGTGTTGGGTGTGGGGGGAGGTGATTTTTTTTTTTTTTTTTTTATGTGAAAGGTCCCTTGGGAAACAGAAAGAGTCAGAGTAACAATTCAATTCCACCTGGTCATCAAAGATTAGGTTCTTCTTTTATTTTAATGTATTACATTTATTCATTGATGTGAGTACTCCCTCCAGTGGTAGAAATCAAGAATTTAATTGTTCTGATTTTCAAGAAATAGCTATGTTGATTATGAGAAAAAGTAGAAAGGGTGAATTCTACAGTCTTGGAGAGATAGCATGGTATATTGGATAGGATGTTGCACTTAGATTCAAGTAGCTTGGTTTACATCCTATCTTGACCCACAAATTGTGGGTCCATGGACAAATCACTATTTTTTTTTTAAAGTTTGAGTTTATTTATAAAATGAAAACAAGAATACACGTAATATCTTAATTCACCAAAAAATCTATATTCAATGTATCATCTCTGATATTTTTATGGCATTGCTATCTTTCTGACTTTAAAATAAAACAATGCTCAATGGTCTTGGAAGTCATTTGAAGTTTTTTTTGACTATAATCCTATGTAAAATTTTAAAAAACTTAAAAGTTGCAGGTATGTATTCAATGATGCACATGTGTACACACATATATACATATCTATATGTGAACATATATCATATGACTACCTCAATAAATGCAGAAAAAGCATTTGATAAAATACAAAACTTATTTTTAACAAAAACACTAGAGAACATTGAAATGGAGTTTTTCCTTAAAATGTTAAATAGCAGCAGCAAGCATTATCTGTAATGGAAATAAACAAGAAGCCTTTCTAATAAGAACAGGGCTAACTCCAGCCTGCCCATCATCATCACTGTTATTCAATATTATATTAGAAATAATAGCTTTAGCAATAAGAGAAGAAAAAGGAACTGAAGGAATTAGAGTATTTAATGAGAAAAGAAAACTATCACTCTTTGTGGAAAATTTGATGTTATATTTGGAGAATCCTAGAGAATCAACTAAAAAATTACTAGAAAAATTGGCAGCCTTAGCAAAGTTGTAGAATATAAAATAAACCAACCTAAATCATAAAAATTCCTATATGTTACCATCAAAACCCAAAAACAAGAAAGAGAAAGAGAAATATCATTTAAAATAATGGAGAGAATACAAAATATTTAGAAGTCTATGTGTCAAGACAAAGCCAGGTACTACATGAACACAATTGCAAAACACTTTTCTTGCAAATAAATTTATATATAAACAATTGGAAAAATATCAATTGTCAAGCTAATACAATAAAAATGACAATTCTACCGATCTGTCTACTTGTCATATCAATCAAATTGTTGATTGCAATTTTACAGAGCTAGAAAAAGTTCATCTGGAAGAACAAAAAGCTTAGAAATTGTAATGTTCTCTGTTTCAGTTTTCTTGCGGGATCACTTGGGGGTAGCCTTCTTTTCAGTTTAGTAATCACCACAAGAACAGCCAGGTGTTAAAGTCCAAATTATTTATTATCTCCTTCAAAGTTCTATCTCCTTCACTTGGGGCTCAGCTAGTTTTTTTAGAGGCCTTACTGAGTCTTGGTTTCAGTGGAGAAGTGCAGGAGGAGAGCCTGCCACCAAGATGCTGTAAGATGGGATGAATGAATGTGGCTGTGATTCCCTGGGCTTGTGCTTCAGCCCCCAGTCCTTTTCTTCTCTAACTTTCTCCCTTGCTCTGAGAGCTTAAGCTTATGCCTCCCAGTTTTCTTGTTTTCTGTGCCTCTGAGAGTTTCTCTTCTGCGGCTCTCAGTCCCTACTTATATTCTCCACACCAAGTATAAACCAATCATTATATCTCTAGGAAACCATTATTTGTTGTAAGATTAAATCAATCATACTAAACTTGGATTACTATTAATCACCATTCTAAACTAGATAACCATTGTCTCTTCAACTCCACTTAGTTATTACCTTGTTTCAAGTTTAGAGTTCTGCCCATTAAAAGAATTGATGAAAACAAAATGCAAAGGAAGGTGACCTAGCTGCAGCAGACATAAAACTGTTGGACTGTGGCAATCATCAGTTACTAGATACTGGCCAAGAAATACAGTAGTGGCTCAGTGGATTAGATTAGATACACAAGACACAAAATCAATGACTTTGGTAATGTAAAAACTTCAACAACTGGTTTAAAAATTCACTACCTGACAAAAATTGCTAAGACAATTGGAAAATAGTATGGCAGAAAACAGGTATTGATCAATATCTCACACCCTCTACCAAGATAAGGTCAAAATGTATCTATAATTAAGACATAAATCATGATAGTGTAAACAGATTAGGAGAGCATGGTCTACTTTTCAGATCTTTGGTGAAATGAGGGATTTATGGCCAAAAAAAACAAAACAAAAAAAACAAAAAAAAACATTGTGAATTGCAAAACAAATAATTTTATTACATGAAATTAAAAAGTTTTTTTCACAAGCAAAATCAATGCAGCCATGATTAGAAGGAAAGTAGAAAGTTGGGAAACAATTTTTATAGCCATGTTGCTGTCCTCATTTTTAAAATACATAGAGAACTGAGACAAATTTATAAAAATATGTCATTCCCCAATTGGCAAATGCTCAAAGGTTATTAAAATGTAATTTTTAATAGAAGAAATTAAAGTCATATGAAAAAATATTTAAAATCACTATTGTTTAGAAAATGTAAATTAAGAGAGATTGGTTAATATGACAAGAAAAAAAATAATGATAAATGTTGGAGGGCATATAGGGAAACTGGAACACTAATATATTGTTGCTGGAGATGTGAACAAATCCAATCATTCTGGACAGCAATATGGAAGTAGGCCCAAAGAGTTATAACACTTTGTATAACCTTTACTTGAGCTGTGTCACTACTTGGTTTGTATCCCAAAGGGATTATAAATGGGGGAAAAGGATGCACATATACAACAACATTTGTAGTAGCTCTTTTTTGTAGTGTTAGGGAATTGGAAATTGGGTAGACATCCATCAATTGGGGAATGGTTGAATAAGTTATTGTATATGAATGTAATGATTTATTATTGTTATTTAAGACATGATATGCAGGCTGATATCAGAAAACCCTGGAAATACTTACATGAACTAATGGTAATTGATATGAACCAAACCAGGTAAATATCATACACAGTAACAACAAGATTATATAATGATTAACTGTGTTGGAATTTGCACTTCTCAACAATACAGGGATTCAAGACAATTCTAATAGATTTAGGATGAAAAATACCATTCACTTTAGAGAGAGAACTATGAAAACTGCATTTGAATTGAAGCAAAATATTTGTTTCTTTCTTTCTTGAATTATTTTTTTCTTTTTTGCTATGATTTTTTTCTTCCGTAGCATGAAAAATATGGAGCTATGTTTAAAAAGATGGAGCATGTTTAACTTATATCATATTGCTTGCTTGGGGAGGTGAGAGGAAATAAAAAGAGGGAGAAAAACTTGGAATATAAATTCTTAACAATAAAAATGTTGAAAACTATCTTTACATATATTTGGAAAAATAAAATTTTATTAAGAAAAAATAAAATGTACTTGACAAGGATATGGCAAACAAACCCAATATCTTTACAAAGAAAGCATCAAATGTGGTCATGGAGGAGAGTCAGACATTTCTGAAAAATGACTGAACATATCAAGACTTGGTTTATTGTTATGATCATTGTCTCTATATAAGAAAGTAATGGAGAACATATCAATAATGCAGTTTAAACTTAAAAGTGTGTCATGCATATTTTTCCCTCAGAGCTAGTTGTTAAACATTTATAAATATATCCCACTCTCACCTGTCCACTACTGCAAATCCTAACATTTTATTAGTTAACATGTTTGATTTCTTAGGTCCAAAAAAGTAACACCTGCTGATTAGTCAGATGTATGGGCCTCTCAAAATATAACTGTGTTCTTTCTTGAATGATAGCTGAAGAAATCCACACCAAAGCCTAATCAAAGTTAGTACTTATATGTATGGTTTGTGAGAACCCAAGGCAGCCTTCATGCTACATGAGATAGCATGAGATTCTAATGCAGTGAATCCTGAGAACATTAGAACAGTCCTTACCACAGCATAATCTTACAAATAACTACAACAAATATATATATATATATATATATATAATATATATATGTAATATACAGAACAATCCTTAAACTAAAGCTATTTTGTTATTTCCATTTTACAGGTGATAGAATAAAGGCTCAAGAAGATTGAGTATGATCCAAATTCACATGGTCAGCTGACAACATTAGTACCAGAATCTGTATTTTGAGAGTGAATATATAAGACCCTCAGTGGGGCTGTTTGTGCAATATTTCCATAAAAGTCCCTTTAATCCAACCCTAATGGATAGCTAAGGAGTTAAGTAGATAGAATACTAGCATCAGGAATGCATGAGTTCATATTCAGCTCCAGACACTTACTAGCTATGTAATCCTATTGGCTTCAGATTTCTCATTTATAAAATGAGCTAGAGAAGAAATTGGCAAACCACTCCAGTATCGTCAATCCTTGTAGGATTTATAATTGAAAATAATTTTTGAAGTTATGTAGTTCAATACTTTAATTTTTTGGATGAGGAAACTGAGGTCCAGAAAAGCAAAATACTTTATACAAGATAGTGAATGTAAGAGTTAGGATTTAAATCCAGAGAATAATATTCGATGTCCAGGTCTTTATCTTTTGTATGGTAAACCCTCAATGGCTGTGTCATTATTAGATGTGTTAATTAATGATTGTGATTTCATCATCCTCTAAATATTAACTGTATCCCTAATTGACAAAATGTATGAACCTGTTTTTGTGAATGATTGTCATATGACTTCACTAATTTTAATTTTTTATTTAGATGTCATGGGCATAAGGAACAACTTCCATTTGGCAGTTGTTAAAAGATTATTTCTGAGCATTGGGCTCAATTGGGTTCAATACCTGATTCCCCAAAGCTCTAGCATGTGTAGTGGTCACACTCCAATAAAACTGTCTTGGCAAATGTGCTCAGTTAGATTGAAGGTAATCAGCAATTCCATAAGTGATTTAGGGGGTGTCTATCTTAAGTATTTGAAGAGTTCCCCAATTGGAATGCGCAGATGAAAACACTTAAACCAACCATTCATAAAGGAGGCTGAACCAGGGGCTTTGCGATGTTTAAAGATTAGTCATTCACCCCTTCCCAGGCTCTCACCAATTGTATTGACTTTTGTCTTGCCACTTGAGTTCAATTTCTCTGAAAGAGACAGTGTGATGACTCTGTAATTCTGATTTTGTTTAAATCCAAATCACAAAGCAGTCAAAACATTACTCCATGAGGTTCTTAGTCCTCTTTGAAAACAAAGGACTTACAATATGCACTAAGTAATTAACTTGGTGTTGAACCAGACCAAAAATAAAATATCTCAATATACCACACTTTGTAGCTTTATGTGAATATTTATATTTTTAACAAGAGCGTCCATTCTCTAGACGTTAGTTTATGTCTTGCTTTTCAAAATTCCTTTATTTGGAGATTTCCTCCTGCTTTTGTCCTTATTCTCCATAGCATAAGCTATCCATAATAGACTTTGAGGTCTGACCTATTCCATTAGAATATCAGCTCCTTGACAGCAGGGACCATGTCTTTTTTCTTTTATTCTACTTTCCTTAGCAGAGAGCATGACACATAGTAAGTAATTAATAGATTGCTTATTGATTTACTGGGTTCACATTTAGCATAATGCTAGGAATATAGGATAGATGGAGTAAGAAAAGATACATTTCTACCAAATTAATGCCTTGTACCTAAATTACTTTATCATGTTGTTAACCTGCATGAACTTACAATAGATTCTCAAAGGCAGAAAATATAATGTAAAATCCTTAGCCTTTAACTCAGAGTTCTAAAAAGGGCACTGGATGAATAACTAAAGACTTGGATTTGAATCTTAATTCTGACATTTATTAGATACACTTGGAAATTCAGATAATCTCTCTATGCCTCAGTCTCTTCACTTAAAATTTGGGAAATTATACTTGCTGAATAGAACTTTTGTAACAAAACATTTTTAAACTTCCATGCACTATGCAATCTAAGTTTTAGTTATTTATTGCTACTCTGCCTCAACTTACATATCTAACCTTATTTCCTCCTAATACTATATTTAAACTCTCTGCTCTCTCCATATTACTCTTCTCACTGCTCCTATCATATAGTACATACGTTGAAGTCTTCATGTTGTTCTTTGCTTTCAACCCATGCTTCATAAGGTATCCACCTTTGTCCTTCTACTTATTTAGACCCTACCTATTCTTCACATTTAACTCAAGCCTCACCTGCTTCATAAGGTTTTCTGGATTATTTTAACCCATACTATTCTCCTTTTCTCTATTCATTTATGATATCCCCTATTACTTAATGTTTAATGTATATGCCTTAGGTCTTCAAATAAATTATAAATTTCTCATGTCAAAGAAGTTCTAATAAAGTGATCTTTACCCTTGAGGACCTTAGATGTTATCTATAGTCTCTGTGTTGTGTTTATTTGTAGCTCACAAAATTTGTGGTGTCAGGATGTTTGATCCATTTAGACAGACACATAAGGCACTACATGGTTCACTTAGCCTAAGATCAGTTCTTCTGTTTTAGTTTCTATTTATGTTTATCTCTGAAAGCTTGGTTAGACAATCTCAGTAAATTCAACATTTTGCTGTTTCTCCTGGTAGAACTACATAGAACCTGCATGACATTATTTTACTGACTATAATTAGACCAAAGTTTTGTTTTCTTTCAGCATATCTTCAGTGAATTGATAGTCAGAACAACTACATTTATATGCTGCCTTACTATTGTAAATGCTTTATATGCTTGAAATGAGATAAAATGCAAGGGAAAACCTTATTCATTAAGGACTTATTATTAAGCACATAAACACTGTGCTGAGTGCTAGTGATACAAATAGAAAGGAAATAAAGTAATTCTCAAGAAACTCATGTTTTAATTAAGTGAGATGACACACATAGGTGAGTAAAGCTTCAGAAAAGATGGAAAAAACCAAGATTCAGGACAGATTGTAAGATCTGATAAGTCTTGGAGAAAAGCTCAGGAGATTCTTGATCAATTAATGTCATAAAAGAAGCAACGAGTCAAAAATTTGGGGATGAGGAGTGGGCTAGAGTAGAGAAACAGTGGATACTTTTAAGAAGGTGTATCCAGTGCCTGGTAGACAGTGGGAAATAGGAATCTACATTTAATACACCAACATAAGATCAAAATAAGTTCATGATTTAAGCATAAAGAATTCTATTATGAAGAAATTAGAAGAACATAGGATAGTTTACCTCTCATACTTATGGAAGAGGAAGGAATTTGTAATCAAAGAAGAATGAAATATCATTATTGATTACAAAAGAGAAATTTTTTCAGATGATGAAATTGAAACCATTTCTACTCATATGATAATATGTTCCAAATCATTATTGATCAGAGAAATGTAAATTAAGACAACTCTGGCATACCACTACACACCTGTCAGATTGGCTAAGATGACAGGAAAACATAATGATAAATGTTGGAGGGATACAGATGTGAATAGACCCACCCATTCTGGAGAGCAATTTGGAACTATACTCAAAAAGTTATCAAACTGTGCATATCCTTTAATTCAGAAATGCTACTACTGGGCTTATATTCCAAAGAGATATTAAAGAAGGGAAAGGGACCTGTATGTGCAAAAATGTTTATGTCAGCCCTTTTCATAATGGCTAGAAACTGAAAATTTAATGGATGCCCCCCAACTGGAGAATGGCTGAATAAATTGTGGTATGAATGTTATGGAATATTATTGTTCTACAAGAAATTACTAGCAGGATGAATACAGAGACCCCTAGAGAGACTTACATGAACTGATGCTGAGTGAAATACACTTCAACAATACTATATGAGGATCAATTCTGATCAGTTCCAATTGATCAGTGATGAACAGAGACAGTGATGAACAGAACCCAGCAAAAGAACACTGGGGAGTGTGGAACACAAGATAGAATTTGCATTCTTTCTGTTGCTGTTTGCTTGCATTTTTGTTTTTCTTTCTAAGTTATTTTTACCTTCATTCTAAACCCGATCTTTCTTGTGCAAGATAACTGTATAAATATGTATACATATATTGTATTTAACATTGTATTTAGCATGTTTAACATGTATGGGACTGCCTTCCATCTAGGGGAGGGAGTGGAGGGAAGGAGGGGAAAAGTTGGAACAAAAGTTTTTGCAAGGGTCAATGTTGAAAAATTACCCATTCATATGTTTTGTCAATAAAAAGCTATAATAATAATTAAAAAATCAGTGGACTCCAACCATGATGACTGGATAGCTTTATGAGAAATGTAATTAAGTATGTTTTTATAGACAATAAATGACTCGTTTTTCATATGGGATTCATTTTTATATCAGCTATTTGTATATAGTTTGATTAAAGTCTTGTAGATCAAAAAATAAATAAGTTGGAAAACAAAGAAACTGGGCAATAGGAGCTAGTTTGAGGAAGAAAAGGGGTCTCTTAAATGGATGGATGTTGGATTCTGGCATCTTTAGGGCTGGGTGGGTCAGAAAGAGTAAGCAGAAGGTTACCAAAATCTATGTAGTTTGTTTCTATGCCCTTAAGTAATCAGAAAGCTGCTTCAACTGAGAAAGAAGTCAATGACATCTTGAGAACATTCTTTTTTGCCATTTATGGAAAACTATTTTTTAAAAGAAATAATATGTAGAAGGAGAAAATTTGATGGATGTTGGGCTTTATCACAGAAGTTGACATTGGGTTTTCTAGGTTCTTTTGTTCTGGTTTGTTTGAAAAGTATTTTATTTCATCCTCAATATTAAATTTAAAAATCATAATTCCTCTATTCCTATTCCTATTTCCTTTCTTTCTTTTACCTTGTTACATCATGTACTAAGTTGTAAAGGCTGTTCCATATAGCAATAAAAATTCTCTACACAGAAAATGGACTGATTAGTTAGCTTTACTCATTATTCCAATCTGGGAAAACACTATTAATGCTTATATTTTAATATTGTATTTTTCTAAAGTAATTACCAATCATTTTTCAGTTCTTTTTATCTTTACCTTTTGTTCCTTGCTTTTCTGTCTTCTTTTTAAAAGAGGAACCATTTTGGAAGGTATGTTTAAATAAATGGAATGTTTATCACCAGAGGTTCAGAGTTGAGTGAGCCATTTCTAACTTCCCCAAATAGAAGCAACTGTCTCTTAAAATAAAGACAGAACTTGAATCTGGGAATGTTTGCTTAGGTTTGTTTTTGCACATGTTTACAGGAAGAAATTACTTTCATGGACCATATGTGCAATAGCACCTGACTATGAAGTCTAATGGATAGGCTTGTTTTATTTCTTGGTTTATTAATAATCATTTAAGGGACTTCCGGCCAAGATGGTGGAGAGGAGGCACACATCTACTTAAGCTCCGTGTTTTTTCTCAGAATTCATTTCATGACAAGCCTTGGAATTACTGCTTGAATGAAAAAAAAAAAAAAAAAAACAACCCACAAATAATTACCAAGAGAAGACATCCTTGAAATTGGCCAGAACAGGTCTGTTTTTGCTTGGGGGCAGGGACCATTTTAGATCACACACAGGTTGAAGACAGGTAGTGCCAGCAAGAAAGAGCACAGCAGGCAGCTCACAGCTGAGCAAACCAGAGGGGGGTGGGGTGTGATCTCAGCTGTCTCTGCAGAAAGAACTTTACTACAGTATTGGATACTTTGCCCTGGCAGCAAGCCAGTAGACAAGCAGAAAAGCTAAAAACACAAGGGGTGAAGACTATAACACCGAAAAGCTAGGGTCTCTCGGGACCTGGCCACCTAACCACAGTGTCTCAGCAGGCTCTCAGAGTCTCAAAGTGCAGATGCAGCACAGCCATTGTTGTCATGCTAGTGCCTCACTGTTGCCACCTGCAGTCAGTAGAGGACACTTGGTAATACCATACACCCCCACCCCCCAAAAAAAGCAATTTTTTTGTTAGTTTGTTTTCTTTAACTCTTCTTAGGTAAAATAAGCAAAAAAAAAAATTAAATGGACCCTAACAATTGATAACTACTATATGGATAGAAAGCAGACTTTAAATTCTTAGAAGATTAAAAACAGACTATCTCCAGATGAATCCCCAAAGGTGGTTATGATCTGGTCCTCAACACAGATGACTCTCATAGAAGAAATTAAAAAGTCTCTGACAAGAGAGCTAGAAGAAAAGTGGGGAAAAGAAAGGGAAGCTTGGGAAGAGAGTCTGGATAAGTCATTTCACTCATTTAAAGACAGAGTGGATAAAGAAATCAAATCCTTGAAAAATAGGATTAGGGAACTAGAAAAAGAAAATAGCTCTCTAAAAAATAAAATTGGCAAAATGGAAAAAAATAACCCTCAAATTCAAATGCAGTAAGGCAGAAATAGTAAATGCATCCTTTTCAGACCATGATGCAATGAAAATTACATTCAGGAAAAAATCAGGGGAAAATAGACAAAAATAATTGGAAACTAAATAATCTCATACTAAAGAATGATTGGGTGAAACAGCAAATCATAGACATAATTAATAACTTCACCCAAGAAAATAAAAATAATGAGACATCATGCTAAAATGTGTGGGATGCAGCCAAAGTGGTAATAAGGGGAAATTTCATATCTCTAGAGGCCTACTTCCATAAAATAGAGAAAGAGGTCAATGAATTGTGTTAACAACTAAAAATGCTAGAAAAAGGAACAAATTAAAAACCTCTGGTCAAACACTAAACTTGAAATTCTAAAAATAAAAGGAGAGATCAATAAAATTGAAAGTTAAAAAAAAAACTATTGAATTAATTAATAAAATTAAGAGTTGGTTCTATGAAAAAACCAACAAAATAAACAAAACTTTCGTAAATCTGATTAAAAAAAAGAAAGAGGAAAATCAAATTGTTAGTCTTAAAAATAAGAAAGAGAGAACTCATCACTAATGAAGAGGAAATTAGAGCAATAATTAGGAGTTACTTTGCCCAACTTTATGCCAATAAATTCAACAACTTAAATGAGGTGGAAGAATACCTTCAAAAATATTGGTGGCCCAAATTAACAGAGGAAGAAGTAAATAGACGAAAACAGTCCCATTTTAGAAAAAGAAATAGAACAAGCTATAAACAAACTCCCAAAGAAAAAATCCCCAGGACCAGATGGATTTATATGTGAATTCTACCAAACATTTAAAGAACAATTAACTCCAATGCTATATAAACCATTTCAAAAAAAATAGAGATTGAAGGAGTCCTACCAAATTCCTTTTACGACACAGACATGGTACTAATACCTGTGATGTTCTCTTATCTAAAATATAATGGTTCTCTGGGAACAGGTTTCTTGAGGAGGTTTTCTGGAGGTGGCCTTAGTTTTGGTTCAAAGTAATAATCACCCCAAATACAGTCAGGAGTTAAAATCCAGTCCTTTATTGTTTCCTTCAAAGTCTTGAGCTTCAGCCCCTAGCTCCCTCCAAATGTCTCCAGCCAGCATAAAGGTGGAATATGGAATGACTCTGTCTGCACCTCCAAGAGGGAGCTTCTGTCCCTGGCCCTGAGAGCTTTTTGCTTATAAGCTGTACACTGAGTACACATCAATCATTATATCACTGGGAAACCATTATTTGTTGTAAGATCAAATCAATTATAAACTCGATTTAAGCATTGTCTCTTCAATTCCACTTAGTACCTTGTTTCAAGTTCTGGCCCATAACATCTCCTTGTAGGATCAGATCAATCATACTGAATCATGCTAAATTAGATAATTATTGTCTCTATCAATTCTAATGACTTAACACTTTGTAAGGATTCCAACATCTCCCACTTTCTTTTGATTTAGAACATAAGGTGGTCATGACCTCCCTGACTTCTCAAAGAGGTGAGAACCCCCAAAAGAAGGTGATCACACCTTCCCTGATTGCTCAAAAAAGAAGTAAAAGCACCATAAAAAGAAGGTGGTCACATCCTTTCTGACATCTCAGGAAAGGAGATGAAAACACCAAAGGAAATGGGAAGTCAAATCAGATTAGCGGGTTTCTGAAGGGGCTCATTTGAAACAGGTATACATAAATCCATCAATATGGGAGGCATTACACATAATTACATAAGCACATAGCAATATAACACAGGCTAGTAGTAATGTAACAAATAACATGTATTAACATGAGAATTTATACATGTCCATAAGTCCTAGAAATAGTCCAAAAGGAATCCATTGTCCATTAGTTCATGTGCCAGGAATCCAATAAGTCCTGGAAGCTTTGAAGTACTGCAATAATCTCGTCAACAATTTTTCATCTCGGGGAATCCAATGATTCCTGCTGGTTTTTAAGAACTGAAACAGTCTCATCTTGTGTTAGAGAATCCAATGATTCCTGAAGATTTTAGAGTTCTTTTAACAGTCTCATTGTCAACCATGCTCTTTCATTGTCAGATGTTTCTTAAATCTTTTCCTTTTTTGAGATTTTTCTCTTTTTCTATTTCTCTCTGATGGACAAGGCAAATACAGCTCATTGACACCCATCTGATTCCTTCTCCATCTGTAGAAATACAAGCAACTCTCTCTCCCAGGCAATAAACTTATCTAATTCCCTTCTATTTACTACTTTTGGGATTTCTCCTTATCAACTGGCAATTACATTGGAGCTGCTTGCACTGGATACTGCCCTGTTGGGTTAAAAAAACTATTCTCCCCAATTGTAATCCTGATTGCTTTTCTGTTGGTTGATCACATCAGAGTCCTGACTTTCTAAAGACTCTCTAGATGTAACCTCAGCTGCCATCATGCTCCATCTGTCTTTTGTATAATATCTTGGAGCTGGGCCCTGCCTCTCATTTCTCTGGGTCAATCTACATTCCAAGGCCCAGTGGAAGCCTCGGATGCATTTTGGACATGGGGTTTTAGGTCTTTTCTCGTTCTGTCTTCTCACTCTTATCTCTATACCTACACTGAGCTCTTAGATGTCCTATCCTTCCACACTGAAAATATTGATGAGTTTCTCTAGAAGTTCCTTTCCAAGAGGGACCCTGTCTTTCCATGTTAATCATAGTTTGGGTATAATAAACATTTGTGCCCACTGTGGCACAGCACTTTATGATCTCCTCTAAAGAAGCATCTTTGTCTAGTGCCCATATAATTCTTTTGCAAACCTCATTGGCATTTTCCTTAGCCAGATGTCTGGTCATTATTTCTGTAACTGCATTATCTCCAATTGTTCTTGTGATAGCTATTTGCAAATGTCCCACAAAATCTGCAAAAGGTTCATTGGGATCTTGCTCTATTTTTGTAAATGATTTTCCTCCATCTTTATGTCCAGGGAGAGAACCCCAAGCTTTTTTTGCAGCCTTAGAAATTTGCTCATACACTGGTGTGGGATAATAAATCTGTTCTGAATTCTTTCCATACTGACCTTCACCAGTTAGTTGGCCAAAAGTGATTTGTACATTAACTCCTATTTGCCTATTTCATTGAGCTTGAATCCTACATAATTCATGAAATGCCAAAAGCCACAACAAATTTTGTCCAGGTTCTAAACATGTCCTAGCTATGGATGTCCAATCCTTTTGGGTTAGGATTTCATAATACAAATTATCTAGTAACATCTTCACATAAGATGATGTAGCCCCATAAAGAGTGCATCCCTTTTTCAAATCCTTAATTTTTTTCCAAATTAAGACAGTGTATCTGCTCCCTTTTTGACCTGAAGAGTCAAGCTCTTTGATCACAGGGTATGCATTTATAAAATCAGACATATCTTCTCCTTCATTTTTTGCCTTAATCAATGCCTTTTCTAATCTTGTCATATTCTGCTTCACAGGAGATGCTGATTGTGTTTCTGCCTCTTCCCCTCCTCCTTCTTCCTCCACCTGTGAAGGGTTAATTGAGGGGGGAGAGTGATGAGATGTGGAATGATCCACTTTCTCCTGCTGTGAAGTATCACACTCAAAATTGTACTTAACTCCATTCTTATCTGATTCTTCCACCTTTCACCTAGTTTAGGTGGCACTTCCCCCTCCTGTTCTTTCTTCTTTTTCCTCATTCTAACACTTATACACTTATATAATTTCTTATAGCCAGTTGTATTAAATTATATATATTAAGTGTGTCTTTGGAAATTGAATCAGGTCCATTTTTATTGAAGAATTGACAAAGATCCTCTCCTACTAATTTCCACTCCATTGAGTTTGGATTAGAATTGTAGTATTCACCTAGTTGCTCTCCTACTAATTTCCACTCATTTGGATCCAGTTCTTTTTCCATAGAGAATCAAGTACATATGTACTTTATAGTTTCTAAAAGTTCAGTGATCTGCTCAAAAATTATAATCAAACCTTGGCTTTTCATAACCTTGACAATGCTCTCTAAACATTTTCCTTGAACAGAAACGGAAGGCTATTTTCTAAAATCTGTCCCATCTTAGATGAAATTCTACTTTAACTCTTTTAACAAAATGTCTTTGTTGTACTCACCCTAATTTCTGGATTGAGAAGACTTTTCCACTGAATCAGGATCACAGACTTTCCACTGGGATCAGAATCCTGTCAGCCCCATGTTCAGATGCCAACATGTGGTGTTCTCTTCTTTAAAATATAATGGTTCTCTGGGAGCAGGTCTCTTGGGGAGGTTTTCTGGAGGCAGCCTTAGTTTCAGTTCAAAGTAATACTCACCCCAAATACAGTCAGGAGTTAAGATCCAGTCCTTTATTGTTTCCTTCAAAGTCTTGAGCTTCAGCCCCTAGCTCCCTCCAAATGTCTCCAGCCAGCACAAAGGTGGGATATGCAATGACTCTGTCTCTTCCTCCAAGAGTGGGCTTCTGTCACTGACCCTGAGAGCTTTTTGCTTATATGCTGTACTCTGAGTACACACCAATCATTATATCACTGGGAAACCAATATTTGTTGTAAGATTAAATCAATTCTAAACTACATTTAAACATTGTCTCTTTAATTCCACTTAGTACCCTCTTTCAAGTTCTGGCCCATAACATCTCCTTGTAGAATTAGATCAATCATACTGAACCATGCTAAATGAGATAATTATTGTCTCTATCAATTCTAATGACTTAACACTTTGTAAGGATTCCGTGCTTTGGCAGATTTGCTACTAAGAGCATATTGTAAATCACTGATTCCCAGAAGAATGCTGGACCTTGCAGCCATAACCCAGAACTAGAAATCAATCAGCTGAACAGCCCCAGAGCAAATTAAAGCAGCTCGCACTTTGCATTAAACAGATCCCAAGCTTTAAAAAATGAATAATAATAAGAAAAAAATCAAAAAGACCTCTTACCATAGAAAGCTTTTATGGAGAAAGAGAGGACTAGACCTTAAATCCTGAGGTTTCTAAAGGTAAAACAACTCCAGATAAAGCTCTAAAAGGAGAAATAAGCTGGTCCCCATTTCATAAGGTTTTTTTGGAAAGATTGCATAAAGGATCTTAAAAGAGAGAAGAAAAATGGGGAAATCAAATGAGATCATTG
The DNA here is from genome assembly GCF_902635505.1 of Sarcophilus harrisii. Taxonomy (NCBI): domain Eukaryota; kingdom Metazoa; phylum Chordata; class Mammalia; order Dasyuromorphia; family Dasyuridae; genus Sarcophilus; species Sarcophilus harrisii. Next base: position 370,423,171 of record NC_045426.1, on the reverse strand, counting down.
CTAGAAGGAACAGAAAAAGCATATAATGCCCTACAAAAGAGATCTAAAAAAGACCAATTCACTGAAAAGCAAAATTTGTGAATGAAAAAAAAATGCAATGAACAAAAATTTCAATTGCCCAGTTACAAAACGATCTAAAACCGGTAACTGAAAAAAAAATACACAAAATTAGAATTGAACAAAAGCAAGGGAATGACTCATTAAGACTTCAAGAATCAAAAAAAAGAAAAAAAAAAGAAAAGAAAAACCCAACAACAACAACAACAAAACAAAAACATGAAAAAAATAGAAGAATATATGAAATACCTCCTGTAAAAAACAACTGACCTGGAACATAAATATAGGAGGGACAATCTAAGGACTATAGGACTTACTGAAAGCCATGATGAAAAAACAAACAAACAAACAAACAAAAAAAACAATGCCGACATCACCATTCAGGAAATCATAAAAGGAAACTGGCTTCACATTTTAGAATCAGAAGATAAAATAACTATTGAAAGAATTAATTGATGATCTCCTGAAAGAGACTACAAAATTAAATTTTCAAGGAAGATCATGGCTAAATTTTAGAACTATTGAACCAAAGAAAAGATATTGCAAGCAGCCAGAGAGAAACAATTTAAATACTGAGAAGCCAGAATTAGGATTACCCAGGACCATGCAGCTTACACCTTGAAAGATTGAAGGGCCTGGAATCTGATATTCCAAAAGGCAAATGAACTTGGATCACAGCCAAGAATAAACTATGCAGCTAAAAAGATCATTATCTTTCAGGGAAGAAGATGGACATTCAATGATACAAGTGAATTTCATCTATTTCTAATAACAGGACCAGCATTGAACAACAACAAAAAAAAATTGATGTCCAAATGCAGAACTCAAAAGAAAAATATAAAAAGGTAAAAAGGAAAGAACACTTGAAAACTATATTTATGTTATGTGTATATATATAGAGAATTTGGGTATAATTTGATTTTATTATAATAATATGAAAAAGAAACTAGAGATAGAAAGGGGATCATACTGGAAAAAGAAGAAAAAGGAGGCAAAATAAGGGAAATTACATCTCATGAAGAGGCAAAGAAAACCTGTTTTAATCAAGGGAAAGAAGCAAGTGGAATGAGCATGGTGTGAATATTACTCTCATCAGATTTAGTTCAAAGAGAGAATATTAGACATATTTGGTTTCACAGAGAAACGTGTGTCAATTTATAGGGAAGTGTGAGGAAAAGGGAAAAGAAAGTGAAAGAGTAATAGAAGGGAAAGCAGAATATTAGGGGAAAGGTGTAAAAAGAGGAAGGAGCTCTAAAGGGGAGGGCTATTTGAGGTATTTGGTCATCAGAAGCAAAATATTTGGTTGTGGGGAAGAGTGAAATGAAAGAGAAAAACATAACTTAAGTTAATAAAATGTTAGGAAATATAGAATTTGTTATTTTAACTGTGAATGTGAATGGAATGAACTCTCCCATAAAATGTAAATGGGCATCAGATGGGATTGAAAGCCAGAATCCTACAATATGTGATTTACAAGAAACACATTTAAAGGATAGTTAAACATACAGAGTGAATGTAAAGGGCTGGAGAAGAATCTATTATGCTTCAGGTGAACTAAAAAAAAAAATAAATAAAATAAAAACAAAATAAAACAAAACAAAACAAGCAACAACAACAACAACAACAAAAAAAAAAATGAGGTAGCAATCCTGATTTCAAATCAAGTAAAAGCAAAGAAAGATCTCATTAAAAGAGACAAGGAAAGAAAGTACATTTTACTAAAGTGTACCATAGATAATGAAGCAATGTCAATACTAAACAAATATACACCAAGTAGTATATCATCCAAATTCCTAGAGAAGTTAAGAGAGATGCAAGAACAAGTAGACAGCAAAACTATGCTTGGGAGATCTCAACATTGCTCTCTCAGAATTAGAAAAATCAAACCACAAAATAAATAAGAAAGAGGTTAAGGAGGAAAACAAAATGTTAGAAAAGTTAGGTATAATAGATTTTTGGAGAAAATTGAATGGAGGCAGAAAGGAGTTTACTTTTTTCTCAGTGGTTCATGGAACTTATACAAAAATTGCCCATTTGTTAGGTCATTAAAACCTCAAAATCAAATGTGGAAAGGCAGAAATAACAAATGCATTTTTCAAATCACAAGGCAATAAAAATCACATGCAATATAAAGCCAGGGGGAAATAGACCAAAAGTTAATTGAGAATAGAATAACTTAATCCTAAAGAATGAATGGATGAAACAGAAAATCATAGACACAATCAATAATTTCATCAAAGAGAATGACAATAATGAGACAACATAGCAAGATTTGTGGGATGCAGCCAATGGTTAGAAGGAGAAATTTTATATCTCTAGATGCTTACTTGAATAAAATAAAGAAAGAGAAGAATAATGAATCAGGCTTACAACTAAAAAAGCTAGAAAAAGAACAAATTAAAAGCCCTCAATTAAATACCAAATTTAAAGTTCTGAAAAAAAGGAACATTAATAACATTGTAAATAAGAAAACTATTGAATTAATAAATAAAACTAAGAGTTGGCTTTATAAAATCCAATAAAATAGATAAACCTTTAGTTAATTTGATTAGTAAAAGGAAAGAAGAAAATAAAATTGTTAGTCTCAAAAATGAAAAGGGAGAACTTTCCAATAATGAAGAGGAAATTACAGCAATAATTAGGAGCTATTTTTCTCAATTATATGCCAATAAATTTGTCAATCTAAATGAAACAGAGGAATATCTACAAAAATATAGATTGCCCAGGTTAACAGAAGAGGAAATCAATTATTTAAATAGTCCTATTTAGAAAAAGAAATAGAACAAGCTATCAATCAACTCTCTAAGAAAAAAAAATAATCTTCAGGGCCAGATGGATTTACATTTGAATTCTACCAAACATTCAAAGAATAAATAATTCTAATGCTATATAAACAATTTGAAAAAATAGGGAAAGAAAAAGTTCTATCAAATTCCTTTTATGACACAGATATGGTGCTGATAGCTAAAGCAGGTAGAGTGAAAACAGAGAAAGAAAATTACAGACCAATATCTCTAATGAATATTGATGCAAATATCTTAAATGAAATATTACCAAAGAAATTACAGAAAGTCATCCCTAGGATAATACACTATGTCCAATTAGGATTTATACCAGGAATTCAGAGTTGGTTCAATATGAGGGACACTATTAGCATAATCAACTGTATCAATAACTAAACTAACAAAAATCATATGATTATTTCAATAGATGCAGAAAAAGCATTTGGTAAAATCAAACACCCATTCCTATTAAAAAAAACCTTAGAGAGTAAGGAATAAATGTGCTTTTCCTTAAAATGATGAGCAGAATCTATTTAAAACCATCAACAAGCATCATATGTAATGGGGACAAACTACAACCATTCCCAGTAAGATTAGGAGTGAACCAAGGTTGTCCACTATCACCATTACTATTCAATATTGTTATGAAAATGTTAGCTTTGGTAATAACAGAAAAAAAGAGATTAAAGGAATTTGGGAGGTAATGAGGAAACTAAATTATCACTCTTTGCAGAGGTTATGATGGTATACTTAGAAAACTCTAGAGAATCAACTAAAAAACTACTAGAAACAATATACAACTTTAGCAAAGTTGCAGGATACAAACAATTCCACATAAATCATAAGCATTTTTATATATTATCAACAAATTCCATCAGCAAGAGATACAATAAGAAATTCCATTCAATATATCAATTGATAGGGAATGGATGCCCTCAATTGGAGTGGATGCCATCAATTGGAGAATGGCTGAATAAATTGTGGTATATGAATGTTATGGAATATTATTGTTCAGACTAGTAGGAGGATTTCAGAAAGGCCTGGAGAGACTTACATTAACTGATGCTGAGTGAAATGAGCAGGACCAGGAGATCATTATATACTTCAACAATAATACTCTATGATGATCAATTCTGATCTCAACAATGAGATGAACCAAATTAGTTCCATTTGTTCAATAATGAATAGAACCAGCTGCACCCAGCAAAAGGACTCTGGGAAATGAGTGTGAACCATTACATAGAATTTCCAATCCCTCTGTTTTTGTCCACCTGCATTATTGATTTCCTTCACAGAGTAATTTTGCATTATTTCAAAGTCTGATTCTTCTTGTGCAGCAAAATAACTACATGGATATATATATATATATATATATATATATATACATATATTATATTTAATATATACTTTCACATATTAACATATATTGGTCTACCTGCCATCTTGGGAAGGGGGTGGGAAGAAGGAGGAGAAAAATTGGAACAAAAGGTTTTGCAATTGTCAATGATGAAAAATTACTCACGCATATATCTTGTAAATAAGAAGCTATTAAAAACACATAAAAGTCAATAGCATAAAATATTTGTGAATTTATCTGCCTAGGGAAAGTCAGGAATTAACTATTCAAACACAACTACAAAACATTTTCCCCACAAATAAAGTGAGGTCCATCTGAAAAATATCAAGTGCTCATGGGCAGGCCAAGCAAATATAATAAAAATGATAATAGTACTTAAATTAATTGACTTATTTAGTGCCATAATGATGTTTAACAAATTTTGTTTGATCATTTGCAATATTTTTCACTAAATGATTGTGTGACTCTAAACAAATTGATTTGCTTCTCTCAGCCTCAGTAGAGGACATAAGTATCCCCATTCTCCCTTACAGAGACTTATAAGAAATCATTTGAACCTTATAGCATCCATCTGAAAGAAATCTGGCAGAAATTATAGATAAACAAGCCAATGACATCTAGGGCATACTGTTGTTAATACTTTTCTTCATGTGACACACTTAGAATTTTCCTGCACCAGATAAATTCTGTTAATAGGTTATCAGATTTTGGAGAAATAATCTTGTAAGCCAGTCCTTCTCTTGTATACTATGAACTCTCTATCTTTATATAGAATCTATTTCCAATGCTTTCCAATGAGTACCAAAAATTTTCTGTAATGAAAAAGGAATTATATTAATCTGAAATTTTTCCTTTGTGCTGAGCTTTAGGTTATACTTAGTATATTTTTTTTCCTTTGATATTAAAATATAATAGTTTCTCAAATGCCTGAAATACCTGTGTTCAAACCCCCTTCCATTTACCAAGTATTATATAAAGATGGAAAATAATAATTATATTTAAAAAATGAATTCAGTGTCACCAAATTAGTAATTTCCTATTGTTAAATGATCTTCTGAATTTTAAAACTTTACTTCTTTGTCCTCTAAATAGTTTAACTTCATATCTTTATTGTTTTTTTGGTATAGAAGGCCATCTAGCATTAGCAATTTTCATGTTCAACTGTTGCACATTCTATTCCCCTTTCTTTCATTAGTAGATTAATGATTTTAGGCATTTGAAAAAGTCAAAAATAGCTCTTGATGAGAAAATGATTGGAAGGTCCTATAGAGTAGCTGGTCTTTTTCATAATATCCAATCTTAATTTCTACTTTTCATTGTCCCTCTATCATTCTGTCTCCTGTTGAATCCAAAAATATAGTTAAGCATAGACAATATACAATCTTTCTGACAGTTTAACATGCTGAGCTGTTCATATTGACTGACAGCTCAGATTGCTAGGCAGCCATTTTGAGTGGCAGTTTAGATTTCAGGACATCCATTTTGAGTGGCACCCCACTCAAGCTTGACTGATAGCTTAGCATACACGAGTTAAATGCCAAAAACATCTCCGAAGCTGAGGAATGGTGAGGGGAAAGAATTTTACTTTAGACTGCTGGTTTCTAACTTCCTATTCTTTACACTGAATATTCAGTTACCAATCCTATTAAGATTGTAATAGATTTAAATGCAAAAATATGTTATATTTCATTTTTTACAGCTGTGTTGTAAGTCAATATATTTCTATGTTCTACCCACAAAGTGTGTCTTTCTCTTCTCTCCCTTTTAAAATTAAATAGAAGAAAATCTATGCATTGAAGCTCCCTCCCCCCCATAGAAACACACACTCTCACACACCTGACTGCCATTTTCTTTTTTTAAAATATGTCTGAGATTCAAGAATGGAATTTTTCTCTTTCTCTCTTTACCCGTATTGTGTGCACCATTGTCTTTCCTATTTTTTTTCTCTATCTATATCCTATTTCCTAAAACATAACATGATGAGTGGAATTCCACCAGGTGTATAATCCTGAGTTTCTGTATTTTTATCTGTATTGGAGAAAGGAGCTAGGCACCCTTGAGAAAAAATGCTTTTGTGAAATACCATCTTAATCTTTCATTCCTTTCCTCCCTCCCTTCCTCTCCCTCAATCTCTCTAGCTATCTCTCGGTTAGCCCCCCCTTCTCTCTCTCTCTCTCTCTCTCTCTCTCTCTCTCTCTCTCTCTCTCTCTTCTTTCATTCTTCACCTTTCCAATCCCATACTTCAGTGTTTCATATTCCTTTACTATCAGATTTCTCTAGCTATTACTGTCACTTTTGCCTCCTAACATTCATTTTCTTCCATGACCACAGTTTAAGCAATACTCATACTTCTAATTCATCATATTTTGATGGATCTCTGATGACACTGATATGGGTAATTCCTCTAACTGATGAAAAGTACATCTTATTCAAACCACCTCATTTTACTCCTAGTTTGTTCATGCTATCCAATAAACGTCAAAAGATTTGGTGTCAAAATATTAGCAATCTCGCCTAAAAACTGGTACCAGTAATACACCCAAGATTTTCCTTTGTCATCATTTTCTTTTGCTATGCCACTGGTCCCCCAGACTTTTTAGTCATAAATCTCTTTGCATATTTTATACTATTTCTTGAACAAAATTTATCTATAATAATAAATTAGGAGTTTATTTATTCCTTCCATAAGTTTCTATTTTCATCAAGTTTTAGATGATGTGCAATTTTTGTTTTTTGGAGAATCTGTGAACTCATCAATGTAAATCCTGTTCACAATAATGTAGCTCTGCACCTATCCATAGTTTCTCTTGCATATCCTCTTTAAATACACTCAATATGCTAAAGAATAGTTTCTAGTTATTTTATATTTTATGGATATTGATAAATTATTTTGAGTTATCACTCATCCCTCCCTTTTACCATACCTGGATCTTCTTTCAGGTGATATATATCCATGAGGAGATTCCTTATGTCCCTTTTCTTATAAGATTTTTGGCAATATGGTAGTGCCTATTCAGGCTCACTGTATACCTATAAAACTTCCTTTATATTAACTCAATTTGAATTATAAAAAAAAATTGTAAAATATTATAACTTAAAGTTGTAGTTTTCTTGTTTGGTTTTCTGGAGGTCTTGGGACCAGCCTTTATTTCAGTTCAATAATCACCATGAGAATAGTCAGGTGTTAAAGTCCAAATTCTTTAGAGTCTCCTTGGCTGGGGCTGGGCAGCTTTCTGGAGAGCCTTTCAGATTGGTTTTGGTCTCAATGCGGGAAGTGCATGAGGATAGGCTAGCCAACATGAGGCTGATGAAGATGGAATGAATCTCACTGAGTCCAAGGGCTTATGCTTTAGCCTCCAGCTACCACAAATGTGAATAATGGAATAAATTTGTCTCTTGGTCCCTGCTGGCTGTTATATGCTCTATTATAATTACATAATTGTAGTTGTGAATCTTGTATAACTATAAATACTAAGTTCTGAATTAGAGAACTATTAATCACCATGCTAAAGTAGATAATCATTGTATTTATAAATTCCCCTGAGTTAGCTCTTTGTAAGAATCCTTGTTTTAAGTAACATTACTTAAGTTATGGCCCATAAGATAAAGTCATAGTCATGGAAAGAATATTATTGCTAAAAATATATGCATGGGAAGGGGCAGCAGAGCCAATATGGTAGAGAGTAGACAGGTCTTTGAGATCTTCCTGGCTTCTCTCAGTTCAATACCAGATCATCCTCTGAATGGCTTTTGAAGTGACAGAATTCACAAATATATGGAATATAACAAATTTCAAGTAGAAGACATTTTTGAAGAAATTCTGAAAAGATTTGCCTCAATCAGGCAGGAGTGGGGTGGGAAAGGGGAGTCAGTATCCTAGTTCAGATATAGTGTAGGGGCCCAGGATGCAGCAGTCTTTGTGCACTGGGGAATCTACTGGGAAGCTGTTAGCCTAAATATCACAGAATCTGCTATGTTTTCTTGGTTCAGAAGCCAGTGGATCAGCTGACTAGCTGTGAGATATCCAATGCAACTATAGAAGGAAATTAGTGAGCTCCTGAACTCCAAAATAGCACAGGACTTGGGCACATTCACCTACCATGGGATGGAACTCAGAACCACCTGTCCCAGGATAGCATGAAGCCATTGTTGCATATAAAAGAAGCTTGGGACAATCTCTCCTTTGCCCTAAGAGCAGATCATAACTTTAAAAAAGAGAAAAAAAGCAAAAGAGTGCTGAATATATATATATATATATATATATATATATATATATATATATATATATATATTTGTAGGACAGTTTGGAAAAGGAAACAAATAAATTATCTGAAGAAAATTCCACAAAATAGATTTGGCAAACTGGAAAATGAATATAAGTCCTTAAAAAAAGGTTTGGTGAACTGTGCATACCCTTTGATCCAGCAATGTTTCTACTGGGCTTATATCCCAAAGAAATCTTAAAGAAGGGAAAGGGACCTGTATGTGCACAAATGTTTGTGGCAGGTCTCTTTGTAGTGGCCAGAAACTGGAAACTGAGTAGATGTCCATCAACTGGAGAATGCTGACTAAACTGTGGTATATGAATATTATGGAATATAATTGTTCTGTAAGAAATCACCAGTAGGAGGATTTCAGAAAGGCCTGGAGAGACTTACACAAACTGATGCTGAGTGAAATGAGCAGGTCCAGGAGATCATTATATACTTCAACAACAATACTATATGATGATCAATACTGATGAACTTTAAAATAGGTAAAATAAAAATAAATAAAAATATGTGCATTCAACATGACAAATATGGAAATATGTTTAGAGAATTATACATGTATAATCTATATCTGATTATTTACTGATTTGGAGAGGGGAAGGTAAGAATGAAAGGAAGAAATAATTTGGAATAAAAATTCCTCAAAAAATGAATGCTGAAAACTATCTTTACATGTATGTGGAAAATAGAATGTTTTTGAGAAAAGAAATATGTGTTCTTGGAGTCAAGGAAAGCAGTGAAAATTTACCAAAGTAATCCAGACTTTGTTCCATTTCAATTCTATTTTTCATTCATGCTTAATTTCTATTCAAGTTATTCAAACTTCATGGAACAACTAAGTGAATTGTTTATCTGAGTACTGATACAAAAAAAAAAAAAAAAAGATTTGCACCTTCATTTGATAAAAGCTTGAATTTTTTAAAATTCATTTTGTAATTTTTCAAATGCAATGTAGCATTCATTTTTTTTTATCTTTGAAATTTTAGATTAAGCTCATTTTCTACATTTACTATCTCTCCAATATATATGTATTGGTTGATCTACTGGATGGGGTCTTTAATTTTCCATGTATCACAGAATGAATGGTAACCATTTATTATCTATGCTTTTTCTTTATATATTAACATGCCAAACTATTTTGAATGTTTAGAAAAATAATCTATTTTCTGGGCTTTGATAAAATTAATTTAATGTCATCTCCAAAGAAGAATATTTTAATGATGTCATTATCTATTAGGAATTTCTCTTTGTTATTTTAGAATATACATAGGGATAACATTTTAAAGAAGTTTGCTTTAGGTTAATTTTTTTCATTTTAAATGTAAGTTTTGTCTTTGATTAATAGAAACTAAGTAAGTTTTTGTATGTCATCCGTCACTATGTATTTACTGAGTACATACTGTATGCCACAGAATATTCTAAGTATTGAATTTCATGAGTGTCATAGTGTAATAATATCATGAAAAAATGTACAAAGCAGATGAATTAGATATAATTTAAAAAATAAAGTCATTAGCTGTAAGGGAGATGCCAAAAAAAAGTTTTCTTGTGAGAAGGTTGGGTTAAAAGTTGGGTTTCAACTGGAACTTATAGAAAGCCAGGAAATCCAGGAAGCAGATATGAGAAAGAAGAGCATTTCAAAATATTTTTGCATATGTTTTGGAAATTAAAAAAAAAATCTTCAATAGAAAAAACTTAATTCCAGATGCTGAGAGTGAAATCTTCAGCCATGGGAGAGAGAAGCACCGCGATTCAAGGATTAGAAACCAAGCAAAGTGTTTCATCCAATCCAGTATTACCCTTAGAAGCAACATTTATAAATAATTTTTGTGACCAATTTGAAATGTGTAATGGTATATCATGTGAGATGTGCATCAGTTAACATTTTTACCAAATTGTTATCCAATTGCTTTTATCAATTTAAATAAATATAGTCTCATTAGAAAAAAAAAAAGAAGAGAATTTCAAGCATTGTGAAAAGCCAATGAAATCACTGGATTTGGAAGCTAGAGTGTGTGGTAAAAAGGATAGAAGAAGGTCCATATCATTAGATACAAGAGTACTTGGAAGTAAGACACAAAAATACACAACTGAAAGAAAATCACATTGTTATTTACAACAAAAATAATTTTAATATCCAATTACTAATTGCTCAGAATATGCAAGATACTATTCTAGGTACTGGGATTATAAACAAATTAATTTTGTCTTTCCTCAAAGAGTTTACAATATACTGGAAAATACCACATCCTCATAAATATGCAAATAGTAATACAAGACAATTGTTGCTAATAAAAAAGTGGTAATAACTAAGGAATTCATAAAAAAATCTCATGTAGGAACAAATATAGGAACGTATAGGTAGAAATGAATGTGTTCCATAGTTAGAAGAGTTGCCCATACAATCATAATAAACAGGGAGATGAATTTTCATGTTCACATAACATCTATCAGGCTAGTTGGACTAGACCGATGAATATATTAGAGAAATTAAAATAAAATTATTCTATAAAGGAGATAGGAGTTAGCTTTGAAATGAATTCACATTCAAAGTACAAGCAGATTTTTTAACTATAGAAAATAATGAATAACAAATAAACAATCTACTATACATTTTATACACCAAATTCATATAGTCACAATACCATGCATTGTGTCATCAGAAGTATGTTCAAGATCCTTGTATTATTTATATTTTTATGAAATATAGCTTAAGACCTGCAAGTTCCACCCATCTCTGGATGAACAGGAGTCTTTACTCTCTGAAACTAAGTCAGTTAGGTAAAAGAGAAGAATAAATCCTTCTTAATCCTAATTAAGTTCATTTTAATCATTTATTTTTTCTTTCATTGTGTAATACTCTTGTTTGTCATTGCCCAGCTTCCCATATATTTAGTAGATGCATCTCAATGTCTCCTTTACACCTTCCTTCCCTAAAATCATTATTGTTTTCTCATAAGAAACCCATGAGGAACAGATAAATAAGTGAAATAGATAGAATATTCGACAATAACCTCTTCTAAAGCTTGATAGCTTTTCAAAATTTGCATGTGAATTCCTCATTAATTTTATATGATTCAAGGTTTTCACTACTAATACCACATTTAATCATTTAGAATGTATTTGTTGCGTAACAATATCAATAAAGTCTTATGAAGATATAGATTTAGGATTATAATTGGACTGAGACTGTACTTGACAATTTGCTCAAAAAGAATGCCTTCAAATGTTTCTGCATGGTGCAATACAACAAGAAATTAAATAGAACTTATCTGCTTACCCTATCAGCTAGAAGTTCATATCAAGAAAATGTACCTCCTCAGCAGAAGTTAAGATGTGTATGTGCATGTATATCCGTGTGTATGTGTGTGTGTGTGTATGTGTGTGTTTTAATAGATATTATTAGACTATAAGGATTTTACTCAGATTTGACCCTGGAATGAATATAATGGAGCAGTTTTTAATATAAATAAAGAATTATTAGCCCTCCCTTATCAATGACAAGTTTTTTTTTAGTCTTTGCATTTAGTAAGATAAGAATCATTACAGTCTGCAACATTAGGAAAAGAAATACAAAAGCTAATAATAAAAAGTAGAATCAGTAGCCTCAAGGCCAAAAGTTACATAAACCCCACAGCCTCACAAGAGACCTCATAGAGTTTTCACTGTCTTAACAGAGTCTGCACAAGACAATAGGAAACTGTGTGTTAAAGTCTCTATAGTATCCAGCTTACCAAGAAAAGTCTACAAAAATAGTAGGCATATATGTTATACAAACAAGTAGGAAACAAGTGTCAAAGCACATCATTAGCAGTTCTGCATATCATACACATTAATTGCCCCTAGGCATGCACAACCTCCTATTTGCTCCCTTTTTAGATACTCCTCCATGCATGTCACTATTTTGACAACTGGTATATTTATTTGTTGTATTATGTATCTTGGATTCATTAGATCAAAATTCTATTAATATTTTCCATATTATGCTATTGCAATAAATGCATTTGTTTGAATCAAACCATATTAAGAAAAAGGGTGACTGGGATTTTCACAATAATTCAAATCATAACAAAATTGTCCAAAAACTGTGAAATGTTTAATCAAGATAAAACACAATACCTGGCACATAGGAGGTATTTACTATTTTTTTCTATTATTATTTATTGTTTGACTCAAAAAATAATACCTAGTGGGAATATAATAGTTTTCTTTCTAGTATAATTCAAGCCTGTTCCTATCAAAATACATTTCTTATCCTAGTATATTATTCTTTCCAGAGATATCGAAAAAATGAGTGGTCTTTTTGAGGACAGTCTTAATCCTTATTCCATGGTTGTATGATGTCCTGTAAATGATATATACGTTGAATTTGAGTCAGATTAGAACTATTATATAGGTACACATCGCCATCTAGAGGAATATTATCTACAATGCTGGAGTAAAATGGGAAAACAAATTCTTATAATAAAGGACTTTAATATTTGACTCGTAATTGTTTGTGATTGTATTTTCTCAACAAAAAATCAAGACATATGGTCTAGCAAAATATTTTTCACTGTCATCACCTAAGCATGGAAGTCAAATTTGACATCTTCAGGGATGTGTGACTGGATTATTTATAGTTGCCAGCAGAATATTTTCAGATTTTATAGCTTTATAAAATTCCAACAAAGAATTTAGTCTTTGGCTAATTGTAATCTATATGACAACAGCAGATTTTACTTGTAGGTTTCCCTTGGTTTTCCTAGTCTTACTGTTTAAAATATTCAAATAAAGACTTTGATTTTATTATATCAAATGTTTCTATTCCAGTTGATAAAACGCCCTATGTTTCTTTCAGGATTATTCTAAGGAGTGAAAGAAAAGAAAAGAGTGCAAGCAATCTTACTAAGTTGATCTCTGGACAAGATTTAACTCTAGAAATTATCTCCTTTTGTGAATCTTCAGCTTCTTCACCAGAAATGATAATCTAGTTACATGTTTCTTATTAGAGAATAAAGCTTTTTGATGCACATTAAATTATTATGTGGATTGGTGGGGAAAAAGATGCATTTGAAGCTAAAAGAGCTGGGGTTCAGTCCTGTTTTAATTCTTGTTGGCTGAGATTAAGGTTGGAGTAGGGAATATGTTAGTCCTAACCAGGAACCATTTGATTTTTATCTTTATATTCCCTGTATTTTGAAAATAATGGATTTTCCATAAATACTTGTTGAATTAGTGTATTAATTACAATTTTCTCACCAGAAAAATAGTTGATTGATGCACTACCTACTTTTACAGAGTTGTTTTAACTCTAAAGAATTATTTAAATATTTTATTAGAGAACATTTGACAATTCTTTGGGAAATCACTAGTCAAATAAATATTTAATGTTTAGTATGATGATGATCATGATCTTGATCATAATATCTGATTCACCCAATAAGTCTCAGGAACCTTGCAGTTGGAATATAAAAAAAGATGACTATGCTACCACAATATCTAATCTCTGCCCAATCTTGTCCAAGTTTTCTCCTTTCCATCTATGAGCTGGATGCCTTCAAAAGATACTTATAGATTTTTGAACTAGTAATTATCAATTTCATAGATGCATAATACAGGCTTTGTAAGTGATTCTGAATATTTCCAGTATCGATTGTAGAAAATCAGTCTGGAAGATGGTATAGAGCAGACGTGACTTTCTGTGACCTCCTCTGATTTCTCTCAAACCAACAATAGATTGAGTCTCTACACTGGTTTTGGTGTCAAAGAATCCATGAATACTTGCAGTATAACACATTCCCAGAAAAATATACCTTGGAGGAACTTCAGACAAAGGTCTGTTTCAAACAGGCAGAGGGCTAGTCTGTCAAGCCCAGATCTCAGCACAGGAAAACGGGGCAAGGAACTGGGGCAGGGAGTCATAGCGTTGCAGTTTCCAGATACCTGGGAATCTTCTGTGAGCCTCTTAGGCTACTCTGTCCTGATTGCAAGCAGGTGGTTTGTCAGAATGTTACAAAAACAAATTGTAACCACTCAGCCGGGGAAGAATGCCCAACCTAGCTGCCATTACCCATCACCAAAAATCAATCATTAGAACTGGTCCAGGGAAAATTAAAGGAGCTGGCCCTCCTTTGCATTGAACAGTCCTCCAGCCTTAAAAAATGGATACAAAATCAAAAAGAACTCTCACTATAGTTTTTTTTTTTTTTTTTTTTTTTTTTTTTTTTTTTTTTTTTTTTTTTTTTTTTTTTTCCTGGAGAGAGAGAAGAACAGACCTCAAATCCTGAGGTTCCTAAAGGCAAAGCAACTCCATATGAAGTTCCAAAGGGAGATATAAGCAAGCTGGTCCCTATTTCACAAGGCTTTCTTGCAAAATAGCATAAAGGATCTTTTAAAAGAGTTAGAAGTAAAATGGGGAAATCAAATGAGATCATTGCAAGAAGGAATGGAAAAAAGCATATAATGCCCTACAAAAGAGATATGAAAAGAACATGAATTCACTGAAAAACAAAATTTCTGAAATAGAAAAAGAATGCAATGAATAAAAAAATTCAATTGGACAATTACAAAAAAGCTAAAAAAGGTAACTGAAGAAAATAATACAATAAAATTAGAATAAGACTTCACAAAGTCTTCAATGAGATTTCAAGAATCAATCAAACAAAAAACAAAAAAAAATGAAAAGATAGAAGAAAATATGAAATACCTCCTACAAAAAACAAATAACTTGGAAAACAGTTCTAAGAGAGACAATCTAAGGATTATGGAACTTCCTGAAAGCCATGATGAGAAAAAGAACCTAGACAATATCTTACAGGAAATCATAAAAAAATACTGCCCTGATATTTAAGAATCAGAAGGTAAAATATACATCAAAAGAATTCACCAATCACCTCCTGAAAGAGACCCCAAAATTATATCCCCAAGGGATATTGTGGCTAAATATCAGAACTATTGAACCAAGGAAAAGATATTGCAAGCATCCAGAAAAAAAATTAAATACCAAGGAGCCACAATTAGGATTACCCAGGACCACACAGGTTCCATCTTAAAGGACTGAAAGGCCTGAAATATTCCAAAAGACAAAGGAACTTGTATTACAGCCAAGAATAAACTATCCAGTCTAAATGAACATTATCTTTCAGGGAAGAAGCTGGACATTCAATGATATAGGTAAATTTCACCTATTTCTAATGAATACAAGCAGAACTGAACAAAAAATTTGATTTCCAAACACAGAATTCAAGAGAAGCATATTAAGGTAAAAAGGAAAGAACTTTTGAGAACTATATTTCTGTTATTTGTATGTTTAGAGAATGCACATAATATTTTATTTTATTATGATAATATGAAAAAGAAACTAGAGGTGGAAAGGAGAATATACTGGAAAAAGATGGAAAAAAGGTAAAATAAGGTCAATTGCATCTCATGAAGAGACAAAGAAAACTTATTATAATTGAGGAAAAGAATGCAGTGGGATGAGCATTGTATGGATCTTATTCTCATTAGATTTGACTCTAAGAAAGAATATCAGCCATAAGGGTTTCAAAGAGAAATGTGTCTCACCTTAAATAGAAGTGGGAGGTAAAGAGGGAAAAGAAAGGAAAAGTTTAATAGAAGGGAAAAAAGAAGTATCAGTATGTAAAAAATGTGGGGGGATTTTAAAGGGGGAAGACTGTTTGAGGAAGGTGGTCATGAAAAAGCAAAATACTGGGGAAGAGGGAAGAGGAAAGGAAAGAAAAAAGAACAACTTAGAGTAAATAAGATAGCAGAAAATGCAGAATTAGTTATTTTAACTGTGAATGTGAATGGGAGGAAGTCTCCCATAAAATGAAAGCATTAAAAACTGCATTAAAAACTAGAATCCTACAATATGTTGTGTACAAGAAACACATTGAAAGCATAGTGATACATATAGAGTGAAGAGAAAGGGCTGGAGTAGAATCTATTATAATTCAGGTGAAGAAAAAAAAAAAAACAGGAGTAGTAATCCTGATCTCAGATCAAAAAATTCAAGAATAGACATAATTAAAGGAGATTAGGAAGGAAACTATATTTTACTAAAGAGTACCATAGGTAATGAAGCAATATCAATACTAAACATGTATGCACCAAGTTATATAGCATCCAGATTCTTAGAGGAGAAGTTAAGAGAGATGCAAGAAGAAATAGACAGCAAAATTATATTAGTGGGGTATCCCAACATTGCTCTCTTAGAATTAGATAAATTGAACCACAAAATAAATGAGAAAGAAGATAAGGAGGTAAACTAAATGTTAGAAAAGTTAGGTAAGATAGACTTTTGGAGAAAATTGAATGGAGACAGAAAATAGTTTACTTTTTCCTCATCGTTTCATGGAACTTATTCAAAAATTGCCCATATGTTAAGGCATTAAAACCTCAAAATCAAATGCAGAAAGGCAGAAATGGTAAATGCATTTTTTTCAGATCTCAATGAAATAAAAATAACATGAAATATAGTCAGGAGAAAATAGATCGAAAGTTAATCGGAAATTAAATAATCTAATCCTAAAGAATAAGTGGATGAAATAACAAATCATTGACAAAATCAATGATTTCATCAAAGAAAATTATAATAATGAGACAAAATACCAAATTTAGTGGGATACATCCAAAGTGAATATATGGGGAAATTTTATATCTTTTTTTTTACCCCCCCCATCCCCTCCCCCAGATGACAGGTTGACCAGTAGATGTTAAATACAAAATTTTATATCTTTAGATGCTTACTTGCATAAAATAGAGAAAGAAGAACAACGAACTTGGTTTACAACTAAAAAAGCTACAAGAAGAAAAATTTAAAACCCTCACTAAAATACCAAATTTGAAATTCTGGAAATAAAAGGGAAAATTAATAAAATTGAAAATAAGAAAATTATTGAATTAATAAATGAAATTGTTAATTTTATGAAAAAAAATAAAATAGATAAAGCTTTAGTTAATTTGATTAGAAAGGGCAAGAAGAAAATCAAATTTTTAGTTTCAAAAATGAAAAGGGAGAACTTTGCACCAAAGAAGAGGAAATTAGAATAATAATTAGGAGTTATTGTGCCCAACTATATGCCATCTGTGCCAGACTTAAAAAGCTTATTTTTTTTTTTGCTGCTTATTAAGCAGCAGGCATCAAAATCATTTGTTACTGGCTAAGCAATAAAATAGTAGATTAGTGGAACAGATTAGGACCACAGGACAAAATAGACAATAACTATAGCAAAGCAATGTTTGACAACCCAAAGACCTCAGCTTTTGGGATAAGAATTTACTATTTGACAAAAACTGCTAGGAAAATTGGAAGCTAGTATGGAAATAATCAGGGCTCGACCTACGCCACATACCAAAATAATATCTAAATGTGTTCATGATTTAGACATAGTGATATTATAGTGATATATAAATCATAGGAACACAAGATAGTTTCTCAGATTTGTGGAGAAATAAGAAATTTGGGTCCAAAGAAGAACTGGCACTCATAATTGAACACCAAATAGATAATTTTGATTACTTGAAGTTTAAAAGTTTTTGTACAAAAAAAAAAAAAAAAAAACTAATGCAGACAAGATCAGAAGGGAAGCAATAAATTGGGAAATCATTTTTACATTTATGGATTCTGATAAGGCCTCATTTCTAAAATATATAGAGAATTGACTAAAATTTATAAGAATTCAAGGCCTTCTTCAATTAATAAATGGTCAAATGAGATGAACAATTTTCAGATGAAGAAATTGAAACTATCTCTAGTCATATGAAAAGTGCTTTAAATCACTATTGACCAGAGAAATGCAAACTAAGACAACTCTGAGATACCCTGACATACCTCTCAGATTGCCTAAAATGACAGGAAAAGATAATGACAAAGGTTGGAGGGGATAGGGGAAAACTGGGACACTAATACACTGTTGATGGATCCAACCATTTGCAGAGCAATTTGGACCTATTCCAAAAGAGCTGTCATGGTTGACAGCCTTTATTCTTTTATCCAGAAGTGTTTCTACTGGGTTTATATCCCAAAGAGATTAAAAAAGGAAAAGGACTCAGCTAGATGTGCAAAAATGTGTATGGTAGCCCTTTTTTGTAGTGGCAAGAAACTGAAAACAGAGTGGATGCCCATCAGTTGGAGAATGGTTGAATAAATTATGGTATATGAATGCTATGGAATATTATTATTCTATAAGAAATGATAAGTAGGATGATTTCAGAGAGGCCTGGAGAGAGTTGCATGAACTGATGCTAAGTGAAATGAACAGAACCAGCAGCTTATTGTACAAGGCAACAGAAATATTATATGATGATCAATTCTGTTAGACATGGTTGTCTTCAACAATGAGATGATTCAGACCAGTTCCATGGTCTTGTGATCAAAGATATCTATAGGTCTGATATATAGCTATACACATAACAGCCAGAAAGAGGACTGTGGAACTGAGCATGGTTCACAATATAGTATTCTCAATCTTTTTTGTTGTTTGCTTGAATTTTATTTTCTTCATCATTTTTGCTTCTAGTTTGATTTGATTTTTCTTGAATAAGATAATTGTGTAAATATGTTTGCATATGTTGAATTTAACATATTTCTGCCAAGTTTAACATATATTGGACTCTTTTTCATCTAGGGGTGGAAAATAGATGAAGGGGGGGAAACTGGCACAGGTTTTGCAAATGCTAATGGTGAAGAATTATCTGTCCATATGTTTTTTAATATATAAAGCTTTTTATTTTCAAAACATATTCATGGACAATTTGACAATATTGACCCTTACAGAGTCTTCTGTTTCAGATTTTCTCCTTCTTCTCCTAGAATTTGCATTTCTATGATCAATAGTGACTTAGAGCACTTTCTCATACAATTCAAAAGTTTTAATTTCTTCACCTGAAAATTGTCTGTTAATATCCTTTGACCATTTATCAATTGGAGAATGCCTTGAATTCTTATAAATTTGAGTCAATTCTCTATATATTTTAGAAATGAGACCTTTATCAGAACCCTTAAATGTAACATGATTCCCGAATTTATTGCTTCCCATCTGATCTTGTCTACATTAATTTTCTTTCTACAAAAACACTGTTGGTGGAATTGTGGATGGATCCAACCATTTGCAGAGCAATTTGGACCTATTCCAAAAGAGCTGTTATGTTTGACAGCCTTTATTCTTTTATCAAGAAGTGATTCTACTGGGTTTATATCCCAAAGAGATTAAAAAAGGAAAAGGAAAAGGAAAATTCTATTAATATAATCAAAATTATCTATCTGGTGATGAGTTATGAGTTCCAATTTTCTTTGGACACAAATTCCATTTGTCTCCACAGATCTGAGAGTTAACCTATCCTATGTTCCTCTAATTTGCTTATAATATTACTCTTTATATGATGTACATATACATGATTTCATGTACATATTTAGATCTTCTTTTGGTATGTAGTGTTAGTATGGATTGAGTCCTAATCTCTTCCATACTAGTTTTCAATTTTCCCAGCAGTTTTTTTTTTTTTTTTTCAAATAATGAGTTCTTATCCCAAAAGGTAGGATCTTTGGGTTTGTCAAAAACTAGATTGTTTTAGTTATTGCCTATTTTGTCCTGTCATTCTTACCTATTCCAAAAATCAGCTACTCTATTTCTTAGCCAGTACCAAATCATTTTGATGATTGCTGCTTTATAAAAAAAAAAGTTTAGATCTGGCACAGCTAGGCCACCTTCCTTAGCAATTTTTTTTTCATTGGTTCTCTTGAAATTCTTGATCTTTTGTTCTTCCAGATGAACTTCATTATTATTTTTTCTAGTTCTGTAAAATAATTTATTGGGAGTTTGATTGATATAGTGATAAATAAGTAGATTAACTTAGAGATCAATTTTTTATAATATTTTTATTTTTATAATTTTAAAATAATATTTTATATTTATTTTATATATTCACTTGGCCTACCCACAAGCACTTGATATGTTTCAAATTGAGTAGGTCTGACTTGTGTAGAAAGTGTTTTGTAGTTGTGTTCATATAGTTCCTGACTTTCCCTTGGCAGATTGATCCCCAAACATTTTATACTATCACCAGCTTTTTTGAATGGAATTTCTTTTTGTATCTCTTGCTGCTGGAGTTTGTTGGTAATATATAAAAATGATGATGATTTATATGGATTTATTTTGTATCCTGCCACTTTGCTTAAAGTTGTGAATTGTTTCTACTAATTTTTAAGTTAATTCTCTAGGGTTCTCTAAGCATACCATCATATAATCTACAAAGAGTGATAATTTGGTTTCCTCATGATCTACTCTAATTCCTTTAATTTCTTTTTCTTCTCTTATTTCCAAAACTAAATTTCTAATACAATATTGACCAGTAATGGTGATAGTGGACAGCCTTGTTTCACTCCTGATGTTATTGGGAATGGATCTAGTTTGTTCCCATTATATATGATGCTTGCTGGTGGATTTAACTTGATTGTGCAGATATTTTGAAAAATAAAATGCTTTAATAAAAAAAGTACTTCAGATACAACACTGCCTATCTATCTTTATATATAAAGACCATGTGTGTATATGTACACACCTTCATATTGTCATAATAATGAGAAAGTTCCTATATTTTATAAGTATCATCTTCTGATGTCAGAATGTAAGCAAGTAAAATTTGTTACATATTGTATGATTTTCCTTTTCTAATTATCTTCCCATGTTTCTCTTGAGTCCTGTATTAGAAAATTAGATTTTTTGTTTTCTCATTTTCAACTCCAATTT
Source organism: Sarcophilus harrisii (assembly GCF_902635505.1). Classification (NCBI taxonomy): domain Eukaryota; kingdom Metazoa; phylum Chordata; class Mammalia; order Dasyuromorphia; family Dasyuridae; genus Sarcophilus; species Sarcophilus harrisii. The sequence continues at coordinate 370,401,969 of NC_045426.1, read as the reverse complement.
TTTTTATTGTATTTTTATTTATTTTGTTAAATAATTCCCAATTACTTTTTTTTATTTTTTTTATTTTTATTTAATAGCTTTTTATTTACAGGATATATACATGGGTAACTTTACAGCATTAACAATTGCCAAACCTCTTGTTCCAATTTTTCACCTCTTACCCCCCCACCCCCTCCCCTAGATGGCAGGATGACCAGTAGATGTTAAATATATTAAAATATAACTTAGATACACAATAAGTATACATGACCAAAACATTATTTTGCTGTACAAAAAGAATCAGACTCTGAATTATTGTACAATTAGCTTGTGAAGGAAATCAAAAATGCAGGTGTGCATAAATATAGGGATTGGAAATTTAATGTAATGGTTTTTAGTCATCTCCCAGAGTTCTTTTTCTGGGCATAGCTGGTTCAGTTCATTACTGCTCCATTGGAAATGATTTGGTTGATCTCGTTGCTGAGGATGGCCTGGTCCATCAGAACTGGTCATCATATAGTATTGTTGTTGAAGTATATAATGATCTCCTGGTCCTGCTCATTTCACTCAGCATCAGTTCGTGTAAGTCTCTCCAGGCCTTTCTGAAATCATCCTGTTGGTCATTTCTTACAGAACAGTAATATTCCATAATTTTCATATACCACAATTTATTCAGCCATTCTCCAACTGATGGACATCCATTCAGTTTCCAGTTTCTAGCCACTACAAAAAGGGCTGCCACAAACATTCGTGCACATACAGGTCCCTTTCCCTTCTTTATAATCTCTTTGGGATATAATCCCAGTAGTAACACTGCTGGATCAAAGGGTATGCACAGTTTGATAACTTTTTGAGCATAGTTCCAAACTACTCTCCAAAATGGTTGGATTCGTTCACAACTCCACCAACAATGCATCAATGTCCCAGTTTTCCCGCATCCCCTCCAACAATCATCATTATTTTTTCCTGTCATCTTAGCCAATCTGACAGGTGTGTAGTGGTATCTTAGAGTTGTCTTAATTTGCATTTCTCTGATTAATAATGACTTGGAGCATCTTTTCATATGACTAGAAATAGTTTCAATTTCTTCATCTGAGAATTGTCTGTTCATATCCTTTGACCATTTTTCAATTGGAGAATGGCTTGATTTTTTATAAATTAGAGAATTCTCTATATATTTTGGAAATGAGGCCTTTATCAGAACCTTTGACTGTAAAAATATTTTCCCAGTTTATTGCTTCCCTTCTAATCTTGTCTGCATTAGTTTTTCAACTCCAATTTTTTCTATTTATTTTTCTTCTTTTATTGCTATATCAAACATTTCTCAACAATATTAAATAAAATATATAATATTAAATTAATTGTACTTCCAAGGTTTGATGGAATTCGCTTGTAAATGCATCTGTCCTTGGGCCTTTTTATGTGGGAGCTCACTGATGGCTTTATTCTCCTTTCCACTAATTTGGGCAATTATATTTTTATAAATATTCAGCAACTTCAATTCAATTGTCAAATATATTTACATACAATTGAGCTAAAAATAGCTCCTGATTTTGACTTTAATTTATGATAATGGCAATTTGGTTTCCTTCTTTTTAAAAACACAAACAAATCAAATGATTATCTATTTTATTGGTTCATTTGTACTCTTAGCTTATTCATTAATTAAATAGTTTCATTGGGGTTTATTAATCTCTCCTTTGATTTTCAGAACTTTTAATTTTCTGGTTTTTTTTAGTTGAATGCCTAATTCAGTGATTTATACTTTCTCTATTTCATGTAAGTGTTCAGAAATAGAAAATTTCCCCTCAGGATTGTTTTGTCTGCATCCCATAGGTTTTGGCATGTTGTCTCATTATTGTCATTATTTTAGGATGGCATTATTAAATGTTTCTATGATTAGTTGCTTGACACACCTATTTTTTAGGATTAGCTTGTTTAGTTTTCAATTAATTTTGGTCTATTTTCCCTTAATCCTTTCCTACACATAATATTTATTGCTTCATTATATGAAAAATTCATTTAATGTTCTTGCTTTCCTGCATTTGATCATAATATTTTTATGTTCTAATATATGGTTGATTTTTTTGAAGGTGCCATAAACTTCTGAGAAAAAAGAATATTCCTTTATATTCCCCTTCAATTTATATCACTTTATTATTTAGGGTATACTTTAGTAAAAGTTAGGTTTTTTTTTCCCCTTTCTCTTTTGATTAGATTTATTTTGGCTTTTGCTTTGTTTGAGATCAGGATTGCTATGTCCTTTCCTCATTTTTAAACTTCAGCTAAACCATAATATATTCTGCTCAAACCTTTTGCCTTTGCTCTGTGTGTATCTTTCTCTTTCCATTTGTCTTGTAAACTGCATATTGTAAATTTCTAACACTAATCCACTTTGAGATCAACTTCTATTTTATGGGAGAGTTCCTCAGTTCATCTTATTCACATCCATAGTAATTACTATTATGTATTTTCATCCATCCAATTTTACCATTTATACTGTTCTTTCATACTTTCTTTCTTCACCACTGTTTGCTTTTGCCCTCCACATTTTTCAATTTGCCCTCCCTTCACTTAACCCCCCTTTTCCCTTTTTCCTTATACTTCTGCCCTTCCTTTTATCATTTTTCTTTCCCTTTTTCCTTCTCCTTCCCCTTCCCCTTTCCACTTCTTTATAGAGTAAAATGAATTTATATACCTAAGTGTGCACGCTATTCTCTCTTTGAGACTGATTAGATAAGATAAAGGTTGAAATAATTTCCCCCTCATCCCCTCTTTCCCTCTACTATAATAGGACTTTTGTGCTTTTTCATGTTATTTAATTTATCCAATATTATCTCCTCTTTCCTCTTCTCACAATATAATCTTTTTGTCCACCCATTAATTTGTAATTTATATTGGCATAAAAGAGTTAATTTATACTCACTGGTTGTGTATACCCCTTCTAATTGCATTAATAAAGATGCAATTCTTAAGAGGTGCGAGTATCATCTTCCCATATTGAGATGTCAAAGGTTTAATTTTTAAGTAACACTTTTCTCTTATTTTACAATTTACTCCACAATTACATACTTCTCCTGAGTTTTGTATTTGAAGATCAAAAATTTCTGCTTAGTTCTTGTGTTTTTGTCATATACGATTGAAACTCTCCTATTGTATTGGCTTTTCATGTTCTCCCCCAGACAGTTAATGCTCAATTTTACTGGGAAATTGGTTTTTATTTGTTGTCTAAACTCCTTTGACTCCCTGAATATCATAGTCCAAGTCTTCTGACTTAAATGCAGAAGCTGTTAAGTCCTGGCTAATCTTGTTTGCCTGTCCTCAATGTTTGAATTGATTCTTTCTGGTTGCTTACAGCATTTTTTTCTTGACCTGATAATTTTTAAATTTGACTACACTATTCTTTTTTTTTTCAAATTTATTTATTAAAAAACATATGCATGGGTAATTTTTCAATATTTACCCTTTCAAAACCTTCCATGCCAAATTTCCCCCCCTTCCTCCATCGCCTCTACTAGATGGGAAGTAGTCAAATATGTGTTAAATATGTTAAACATATATGTTAAATAAAATATATGTATACATATTTATACTTACCTTGCTGCACAATAACTCAGGTCTGGAAACAAAGAAAAAACCTAAGAAGGAAAACAAACATGCAAGCAAACAATAACAGAAAAAGTGAACATGCTATGTTGTATTCCACACTCATTTCCCATGGTTCTCTCTCTGGATGTAGATGATTATTCATTACTGAACAATTGGCACTGGTTTAAATCATCTCATTGTTGAAGAGAACCTCTTCCATCAGAACTGATCTTCATATAGTCTTGTAGTTGCTGTGTATAATGTTCTCCTGGTTTTGTTCATTTCACTTAGTATCAATTCATATAAATCTCTCCAGGCCTCTCTGAAATCATCCTCTCAGTTATTTCTTACAAAACAATAATATTACATAACATTAATGTACTATAATGTATTCAGCCATGCTTCAATTGATGGACATCCATTCAGTTTCCAGTCTCTAGCCACTACAAAAAGGGCTGCCACAAAGGTTTTCACCCATGTAGATACCTTTTCCCCTTTTAAGATTTCTTTAGGAGATAAGCCCAGTAGTAACATTGCTGTGTCAAAGGGTATGCACACTTTGATAACTTTTTGAGCATAGTTCCAAATTGCTCTCCAGAATGTTTGGATTCGTTCACAGTTTCACCAAAAATGCATCAGTGTCCCAGTCTCTCCATATCCCTTCCAACATTCCTCATTATCTTTTCCTGTCATCTTAGCCCATGTGATTGGTGTGGTAGTAGTATGACAGAGTTGTCTTAATTTGCATTTCTCTGATCAATACTTATTTGGAGCACCTTTTTCATATTTCTAGAAATAGTTTCATTGCCTTCATCTGAAAAATGTTCATATCCTCTCACCATTTATCAATTGGAGAATACCTTGATTTCTTATAAATATGAGTCAATTTAAAAATGAGGCCTTCATCAGAAACTTTTAATGTAAAAATGTTTTCCCAGCTTATTGCTTCCCTTCTAATCTTGTCTGCATTAATTTGTTTGTACAAAAACTTTTTTTAACTTAATACAATCAAAAATTTCTATTTTGTGATAATGATCTCTATTCGGTCTCAAATTCTTTCCTCCTCCACAGATCTGAGAGGTAAACTATACAATGTACTTAATATCATTCTTTATGTCTAGATCATAAACCCATTTTGATCTTATTTTGGTATATGGTGATTAGTGTGGGTCAATGCCCAGCTTCTGCCACACCAGTTTCTAATTTTCCCATCAGTTTTTGTCAAATAGTGAATTCTTGTTCAAAAAGCTGGGGTTCTTAGGTTTGTCAAACACCAGATTGCTACAGTTATTGACTATTTTGTCCTGTGAACCTAAGCCATTCCACTGATCAACTAGGTTATTTCTTAGTCAGTTACAAATGGTTTTGATGACTGCTGCTTTATAATATAGTTTTAGATCTGGTACAACTAAGCCCCCTTCATTTGATTTATTTTTCATTAGTTCCCTTGAAATTATTGACCTTTTTTTCTTACACATGAATTTTGTTGCTACTTTTTCTAGGGCAGTAAAATAGTTTCTTGGGAGTTTGATTGGTATGGCACTAAATAAATAGATTAGTTTAGGTAGTACTGTCATTTTTATTATATTTGCTGCACTTAATATTTTTCCAATTGTTTAGACCTGACTTTATTTGTGTGGAAAGTGTTTTGTAGATTTGCTCATATAGTTCCTGACTTTCATTTGGCAGATAGATTTCCAAATATGTAATACTCTTGACAGTTATTTTTTTATTATAGCTTTTTATTGACAAAACATATGCATGGGTAATTTTTCAACATCCTTGCAAAAACTTATGTTCCAACTTTCCCCTTCCTTCCCTCCACCCCTAGATGGCAGGTATCCCATACATGTTAACTAAAGAAGGAACTAAATACAACATATGTGTACATATTTATACAGTTGTCTTGCTACACAAGAAAAGTCAGATTTTGAAAGAAGGTAAAAATAACATGGGAAGAAAAACAAAAATGCAAGCAAATAATAACATAAATGAATTAATTTCAGACATATAAATAAACAAATAAGATACTCTATTTCACAACTTCTTAGATAAATGCAAATTAAAAGTGTGAGATACCAACGCTTATGCAGCAGATGGGCTAAAATGACAGAAAATGAAAATAATATATCTTGGAAGATGTGAAAAATTTGCCCATTCTGCTAATATTTTATTTAAGATTTTTGTATCTATATTCATTAAGGAAATTGGTCTATAATTTTCTTTCTCTGTTTTCGCCCTACCTGGTTTAGCTATCAGCACCATATCTATGACATAAAAGGAATTTCAAAGGACTTCTTCCACTATTTTTTCAAATAGTTAATACAGTATTGGAATTAATTGTTTTTTGATTGTTTGTCAGAATTCATATGCAAATCCAGCCCTAGAGATTTTTTTAGACAGTTGATTAATTGAAGAAAAATTCTAAAATGGAACTAAGTAATTCTTATTGTCTTTTAAGATCTTTTATACAATCTTCCAAGAAGGCCTTTTAAAATGGGACCAGCTCATATTTCCCTTTGGGCCTTCATCTGGAGTCACTTTGCCTTTTAGGGACCTCAGGATTTGATTACCATTTTCTTTTTCATTATATCTTTTCACCTGATCTGTTACCTTATATTTTATTACTTTCTTATTCCTCATTCTCTCCCCTTTCTCTAAGTCCTTCCCTTTCAATTCACCCTCCTAATTTTAATCTTAATACCCTTCTAAAATCCCTCCTCACATCCTACTCCCCCCCCATTTTCTCACCTATCTAGAAGTTCAAAAGATTTCTATAATTTTTCAAGTGAGGTTTCTTCTTCAATAGCAATAAATATTGCATTCCAATACTACTAGCTCTCCAATCCCAACAGCTTCCTCTATAGTTCTGAATTTTGTAACCTGTTTCCATGAAGTAATTTCTCATTTTTACCTTTTCCTACCCAATTTTGTTTTATATAATTACCTCAATGCTTAGAATTATAACTAGTAATTTATAATATTACTAATATTTTCATGTCTTACAAGTAAACAGTTTGACCTTAATTATTGCCTCATAATTAGCCTTTAATGTTTTCCTTGTATTCTGGATTTTTTTACATTGAATTTTCCATTGAGTTTTAATCTTTTTCTTACAAATAACTGAAATTCTTTCAATTCCTCAGATGTCTTTTTTTTTCCTATTCAAGATCATACTCAACTTTACTACATGATTTTCTCTCAAATCCAACCCTAGCTTCATTACTCTTCAAAATATAATATTCCATACTAAAACCTATGGGATGGAAAATTTAGGGAAATTTTTATATCTCTAAGTAGCTATGTGAATAAAATAGAGAAAGAGGAGATCAATGAATTGGGCATGTAACTAAAAATGCCACAAAAAGAATAAATTAAAAATTCCCAATTAAATACCAACTTAGAAATTCTGAAACTCAAAGGAGAAATTAATAAAATTGAAACTAAGATAATTATTGAATTAATTATTGAAACAAATTTGCCGTTACGAAAAAAACTAACAAAATAGATAAAACTTGGTTAATTTGACTAGAAAAAAAGAGGAAGGAAATCATCAGTATTAAAAATGAAAAGGGTGAATTTACCACCAATGACAACTAAATTAAAGCAATAATCAGGAGCTATTTTGTCCAAATGTGTGACAGCAATTCAGATAATGTAACTGAAATAGATAAATATTTACAAAAATATAAATTGCCAAAATTATAGAAGAGGAAATAAATTAATTAAATAGTCCAAATTTAGAAAAAAGGAAAAAGAAAATGAACAAGGCATCAATAAATTCCTGATAAAAATTTCAGGGGCAGAACCAAGATGGTGGAGAGCAGACAAATATCTGTGTGAACTCTCCCAGGCTTTCATCAAATCAACAGCAGTTTAAGCCTCCAAATTGGTTTTGGAGTGACAGAACCCACAAATATTTGGAGTACAATAAATTTCCAGAAGATACTTTAGAAAAAAAAAAACAAAAACCTTCAGAAATAGACTGTTTCAATTGGGCAGGGAAAAAGACTGCCCAAATCACAGAGCAGGGAGCCTGGGGCAAGATGCCAGGCCTTTGCTGAGTCAGTAAACCTGGGAATGTATTATGAGGATCTTAGGCTACTCTGGACTGCTTGCAAGCTAGTGATTAAGTAGATTTGCTATAAGTCACCAAAAAGCAAATACAAAAGGCAAATTGTGAGCCACTGAGGCAAAGAAGAATGAATGACTTGGCTCTGCTTATACATCCTGAAAATTAGTCAGCATAATGACCCCATGGCAAACTAAAGTGGCTGTCACCCATTTGCTTTAAGAGCAGATTTCAACCTTTAAAAATGAACAAAAAGCAAAAAGAACTCTGACCACAGACAATGTTTATGGAAAATCAGAAAAGATCTGAAACCCTGAGGATTATAAAGGCAAATCAATACCAGACAAAGTCCCAAAGGTGGATATGATTTGGTGCCCGTTTTACATGGCTGTCTTGGAAGAATTCAAAAGGGATCTTAAAAGAAAGTTAGAAAAAACATGAGGAAAGGAAATGAATTATTTTTCAAGAGGGAGTAGAAAAAAAAAGGAAAAGTATAAATTATCTGAAAAAAATTCCCTAAAAGTAGACTTGATTAAATGAAATATATATATATATATATATACAATAATAAACAATTCACAGAAAAACAAAATCTGCAAAATGGATAAATACAATGAACAAAATCCTTCATATAAAAGTTCAATTGGCCAAATGCAAAAGAAGACAAAAAAAAAAAACTAATGGAAGAAAATAATTCACTAAAATTAAAATTGAAGGGGGCAGAGCCAAAATGGTGGAGAAAACACACATGACATTCTAAGCTTCTCTCATATTCTCACTAATAATTACCAAATTCAGCTTCAAAAATAGTGCTTGACTGGTGAAATTCATGAAGATTAGAGTACAATAACTTACCAGCCAAAGATAATCTGGAAGATAGCCAGAAAAAATTTTTTCCTCAGCAGGAGAAGCAGGCCAGCAAAAGCAGGGAGATAGAACCAGAGGTTTGCATACTGAGCAGACCGGGGCAGAGATGGTCTCTGTGGCTGAAAAATTTGCAGAGAGGTCTACCACAGGTTGGCTACTCAGCTTTGGTTGCAAAGCAGTGGCACAGCATAGAAATTAAAGCCAAAGGTAGAGTGTACTCAAAAAACTCCAGAATCTAACAGGATCTGGCTACACCCACACAGCACCAGAAATGAGTGACTTAGCACAGACCACAGCACAGATGTGCAGACACATTCTGTAGCACAGGCTTTTGCCCAGGGTAGTCACAAATCTGCACAGCAGGAGGGCTCAGCCGAGGGCAGCCTCTAATTTGCACTGGAGGGGAGAGGGTGGGGGGAGGCTCGGCCTGGGGCAAAAGAACTTCTGCAACAGGACTACACTTCCCAGGGCAGAGACACTTCCAGTCCAGTGCTGGGCTCTTCCCAAGACAACTGCTAATCACCACATTGGGGTTTAGTCTGGGGCAGTGACACTTTCGCTGATCAGCCTCTAGCCCCAGGGCAGTCACTAATCTGCACAGTGGGGCTTTTAGCAGAGTACTTCCTCAGCTCGGCCTGTGCTACATAGGGCAGAGACACTTCCAGTGTGGAGCTTTGCCCAGAGCACTTAAGCAGCTTGGCCTCTCTTTAAAGCCCATTTTCAAGACAGCTACTATCCATATATCTGTCCCTCCTCTGCAGAGGAAGCTGTTAACTTCCTTGCTCTGAAAGCAGACCATAAGGGCTTTAAAAAAGTCAAATGGACCATCCAAAGTTTCTATAGTGAAAGAGAGCAGGTTTTCAACCCTGAGAAGATTAATGGCAGTCAGTCTCCAGACAAAACCCCAAAGGGGGGATGGAACCTGGTGCCCATCACACAAAGCTCTCCTGGAAGAAATTATAAAAAATCTTAAAAGAAAGCTAGAAGAATAATGGGGAAAAGAAAGAAAAGCTATGAGAGAGTAGAGAAAAGGCTTATAACTCATTTAAAGAAAAATTTGATAAAGTGGAAAAAGTAAACAATATCTTGAAATGTGAATTGGAAAAGGTAAAGATCTCCCAAGTGGTGCAGGGAAGCAGAATTTGTGAATTGGAAAAAGGTAAAGACCTCCCAGGAAAGTAGGATTTATGAATTGAAAAAGATAAAGAACTACCAAGAAAGTAGGATTTGTGAATTGGAAAAAGAAAATAACTCAGTAAAAAAAAAAAAAATAGTGAAATGGAAAAAAAAAATTCCATAGAGCAAAGTAACTTATTTAAAAACTCAATTGGACATATACAAAAAGAAGTAAAAAATAAAAGCTAATGAAGAAAATAACTCATTAAAATCAGAACTGAACAAATAGAAATGAATGATTCATTGAGATATCAAGAATCAGGCAAGCAAAACAAAAAATGAAAAAAAATAGAAAAAAAGTTATATATGTACTCAGAAAAACAAGAGACCGGAAAAATAGAACTAGGAGAGATAATCCGAGTATTGGACTTCCTGAAAATTATGATGAAAAAAAGCCTACATACTATTTTACAGGAAATCATCAAAGAGAACTGTCTGGAAGTAATAGAATCAGAAGATAAAATGAGCATTGAAAGAATTCATCAAACACCTTCTGAAAGAGACCCTAAAATAAAAACATCAAGGAATATTTTGGCTAAATTTCAGAACTATTGGAATAAGGAAAAATATTACAAGCAGCCAGAAAAAAAATTAAATACCAAGGAGCCACAATAAGGATCACTCAGGATCGAGCTGCTCCCACATTAAATGATTGAAGGGCCTGGAATATGATAATCTGAAAGGCAAAAGAATGTGGAATGTAGCCAAGAATAAACTACCCAACTAAGCTGAGCATTTTCTTCCAGGGAAGAAGTGGACATTTAATGAAACAGAGGAATTCCATTTGTTTCTAATGAAAAAACCAGAGCTAAACAAACAAACAAAAATTTGTCCTCCAACTATAGGAATGAAGAGAAGCAGGAAAAGGTAAAACAAAAACAAAAACAAACCTCTTGAGAACTGTATTTCTATTATTGGCATACATAAAGAGTACATGTATAATTTGATTTTACTGATATAATATAAAAAAGGAAGTAGAAATGGAAAGGGGAGAGTATCAGAAAAAGAGAAAAGGGGAGATAAAAAGAGGGAAACTACATCCCACAAAGAGGCAAAGGAAACCTATCATATCTGAGGGAATTTAGGGAGGGGGAGGAACATTGGGTGAATCTTACTTTCATCAGATTTGGCTCAAATAGAAAATAATTGACATATTTGGTTTACAGAGAAACTTCTCTCACCTCATTAAAAAGAAGGAGAGGAAAATGGAAAAGAAAAAGAGTAATAAGGCAAAGGCATAAGAAAGAGGAAGGGATTCAAATGGGGGCTGAAGGAATTTTAAAGAGGGAGGTCTGCATGAGGCAAGTGGGGCCCATAAGTTTAATACTGGGGAGGGGGGTAAGGAAAGTAAGAAAAAGAAAAGCATAATCTGGGGATAATAAGATGGTCAAAAATATACAATTAGTCATTTCAATGATAAATGGGAATGGGATGAACTCTCCCATAAAATAGAGGGGGATAGCAGACTGGATCAAAACCCAGAAACCTACAATAAGTTGTTTACAGGGAACACATTTAAAGCAGGGAGATACATACGGAGTAAAGGTAAAAGTCTGAAGTAGAATCTATTATGCTTCAGGTGAAGTCAAAAAAGTAGGGGTAGCCATCCTTATCTCAGATCAAGAAAAAGCAAAAATTGATCTAATTAAAAGAGATAAGGGAAAAAAACACTATATCTTATTTAAGGGTAGAATAGACAACGAAGCAATATCAATGCTAAACATATATCCACCAAATGGTATAGCATCTAACTTCCTAAAGGAGAAGTTAAGAGAGAAAGAAGAAAAAGAAAGTAAAACTATAATAGTGGGAGACCTCAGCCTTGCACTCTCAGAACTAGATAAATCAAACCACAAGCCAAATAAGAAAGAAGTTAAAGAGGTAAATGGAATATTAAAAAAAATTAGGCATGATAGATCTTTGGAGAAAACTGAATGGAGGCAGAAAAGAGTATACTTTCTTCTCAGCAGTTCATGGAAGCTATACAAAAAATTGACCATATATTAGACCTTAAAGACCTTAAAACTAAATGCAGAAAGGCAGAAATAGTAAATGCATTCTTTTCAGATCATAATGTGATAAAAACTACATTAAAGAAAAAGCTAGGGGTAAATAAACAAAAAGTAATTGGAAGCTAAATAATCTTATCCTAAAAAATGAATGGGTGAAACAGGAAATCAAAGACACACTTAATAATTTCACCCAAGAGAATACAATGAGACAACATAGCAATATTTGTGGGATGAAGCCAAAGTGGTAATAAGGGGAAATTTTATATCTTTAGAGGCTTATTTGAATAAAATAGAGAAAGAGAAGATCAATCAATTGGGCTTGCATGTTAAAAAACTACAAAAAGACTAAATTAAAAACTCCCATTAAATAGTAAACTTGAAATTCTAAAATTAAAAAGAGAACTTCATAATATTTTTTCTTTTCAATTTTTTTCTTTTTTTTTAAATAACTTTTTATTGACAGAACCCATGCCAGGGTAATTTTTTACATTATCCCTTGCACTCACTTCTGTTCTGATTTTTCCCCTCCCTCCCTCCACCCCCTTCCCCAGATGGCAAGCAGTCCTATACATGTTAAAGTGGTCACAGTAGATCTTGGATACAATATATGTGTGCAGAACTGAACAGTTCTCTTGTTGTTCAGGGAGAATTGGATTCAAAAGGTATAAATAACCCGGGAAGAAAAACAAAAATGCAAGCAGTTTACATTAATTTCCCAGTGTTCTTTCTTTGGGTGTAGCTGCTTCTGTCCATCCTTGATCAATTGAAACTGAGTTAGATCTTCTCTTTGTCGAAGAAATCCACTTCCATCAGAACACATCCTCATACAGTATCGTTGTTGAGGTATATAATGATCTCCTGGTTCTGCTCATTTCACTCACATCTAAGTCTCTCCAAGCCTCCCTGTATTCATCCTGCTGGTCATTTCTTACAGAACAATAATATTCCATAACATTCATATACCACGATTTACTCAACCATTCTCCAATTGATGGGCATCCATTCATTTTCCAACTTCTACCCACTACAAACAGGGCTGCCACAAACATTTTGGCACAATCAGATCCCTTTCCCTTCTTTAGTATCTCTTTGTGTATAAGCCCAGTAGAAACACTGCTGGATCAAAGAGTATGCACAATTTGATAACTTTTTGAGCATAGTTCCAAATTGCTCTCCAGAATGGCTGGATGTGTTCACAATTCCACCAACAATGTATTAGTGTCCCTGTTTTCCCACATCCCTTCCAACATTCCACATTATCTTTCCCTGTCATTCTAGCCAGTCTGACAAGTATGTAGTGGTATCTCAGAGTTGTCTTAATTTGCATTTCTCTGATTAATAATGACTTGGAGCATCTTTTCATGTGGCTAGAAATAATTTAAATTTCTTTGTCTGAGAATTGTCTGTTCATATCCTTTGAACATTTATCCATTAGAGAATGGCTTGAGTCAATTCTCTATATATTTTGGAAATGAGGCCTTTATCAGAACCTTTGACTGTAAAAATCTTTTCCCAGTTTATTGTTTCCCTTCTAATCTTGCTTGCATTGGTTTTGTTTGTACAAAAACTTTTCAATTTGATATAATCAAAATTTTCTCTTTTGTAGGCAATTGTGATCTCTAGTTCTTCTTTGGTCATAAATTCCTTCCTCTTCCATAGGTCTGAGAGGTAAATTATCCTATGCTCTTCCAATTTATTTATAATCTCATTCTTTATGCCTAGGTCATGAACCCATTTTGACCTTATCTTGGTGTATGGTATTAAATGTGGGTCAATGCCTATTAAGAAACAAGATTAAAAGAAAGGTATAAAACTGGGAACAAAAGTTTTTATATCCAGTGTTTCTGATAAAGGTTTAATTTCTAAAATATATAAACAAATGAATAAAATTTATAAGAATACAATTCATTTCCCAATTGATAAATGGTCCAAGAAAATGAACAGAAAATTCTTAGATGACAAAATTAAAGACATCAATAGTTGTATGAAAAATACTCTAAATTACTATGATAAGAGAAATGTTAATCATTATTTTATTAATAAAATTAATTTAGCAGTAAAATTAATAAAATATTGTTATTAAAACTTTCTGTTTTGCAATACATCTATATCTGGGGGAGCTAGTGGGGGAAAGAAGGGGGAAAATTGGAACAAAAGTTTTTGCAAGGGTCAATGCTGAAAAATTACCCCTGCATGTATCTTGTAAATAAAAAGTTATATTAAAAATATTATCTCTTTGTGATATAAGCCCAGTAGAAATACTGCTGGATCAAAGTATATGCAGAGTTTGATAACTCTTCCAAATTGTTCTCAAGAATGGTTGCATCTGTTCACAATTCCACAATGTCTCAGTCCCAGTTTTCCCATATCCCCTCCAATAATTATCATTTTCATTTCATGTCATCTTAGCCAATCTGAGAGGTGTATAGTGGTATCTCAGAGTTGTCTTAATTTACACTTCTCTGATCAATAGTGATTTAGGGTACCTTTTCATATGACTAGGAATAGTTTCAATTTCTTAATCTGAAAATTGTCTGTTCATATCCTTTGATTATATATCAAATGGAGAATGGCTTGAATTCTTGTCAATTTTAGTCAATTCTCTATATATTTTGAAAATGAGGCCTTTGTCAGAACCGTTGTATATAAAAAATGTTTACCTACTTTACTGCTTCCCTTCTAATCTTGTCTGCATTAGTTTTGTTTTACCAAAATTTCTACTTAATATAATGAAAATTATCTATTTTGTGACCAATAATAATCTCTACTTCTTTGGTCACAAATTCCTTCCTCTTCCACAGATCTGAGAGGTAAACTGTCCTACATTTTTCTAATTTGTTTACATTCTTCTTTATGTCTACATCATGAACCCATTTTGACCTTATCTTAGTATACAGTGCTAGATGTAATTCAATGCCTAGTTTCTGCCATACTAGTTTCCTATTTTACCAGATCTATTTTGTTAGACAGTGAATTCTTATCCCCATAGCTGGGGTGTTTGTATTTGTCAAACACTAGATAATCATTGACTATTTTCTCCTGTGAGCATATCCTATTCCATCAATAAACTACTTCCTTTTTTAGCCAGTACCAAATGGTTTTGATGGCCACTGCTTTATAATATAATTTTAGATCTGGTATAGCTAGGCCATCTTCATTTGCATTTTTCATTAATTCCCTTGAAATTCTTGACCTTTTGTTTTTCCAGATAAATTTTGTTATTTTTTTCTAGGTCATTAAAATAGTTTCTTGGGATTTTGATTGGTATAGCAGGAAATAAATAGATTAGTTTAGGTAGTATTGTCATCTATATTATATTTGTTTTACCTGTCTAAGAGCACTTGATATCTTATATCTGACTTTATTTGTGTCGAAAGTGTTTTGTAGTTTTCTCATTTAGTCCCTACTTTCCCTTGGTAGATAGATTCCAAAATAGTTTTATACTCCAGAGAGTTAATTTGAATGGAACCTCTCTTTGTATCTCTTCCTTTTGGATTTTGTTATTGATTTATAAATATACTGATGATTTATAGGAATTTATTTTGTATCCTGCAACTTTGTTATAGTCGTTGATTATTTCTAAATTTTAGTTGGTTCTCTAGGGTTCTATAAGTATATCATATCAACTACAAAGAGTGATAATTTGGTTTCCTCATTGCCTACTCTAATTTAATGTCTTTTTGTTCTCTTATTGCTAAAGCTAGTATTTCTAATACAATATTGAATAGTAATGGTGAAACTGGGCAACCTTATATCACTCCTGCTCTTATTGGGAATGGTTCTACTTTAACCCTCTTACATATGATGCTTGCTGATGGTTTTGAATAGATGCTACTGATTATTTTAAGAAAAACTCCATTTATTCCTTTACTAGACACCATTTTTAATAGGAATGGATGTTGAATTTTATCAAATGCTTTTTCTGCATCTGTTGTGATAATCATATTTTTAGTATGATTATTGATATAATCAATTAAGCTAATAGTTTCCCTAATATTCAACCATTCTTGCATTCCTGGCATAAATCCTATTTGGTCATGGGGTATCATCCTGGGAATGATGTTCTGTAATCTCTTTGGTAATATTTTATTTAAGATTTTTGCATCAATATTCATTAGGGAGATTAATCTAAAATTTTCTTTCTCTGTTTTCATCTTACCTTGGTTTTGGTACTAGTATCATGTCTGTGTCCCAAAAGGAATTTGGTAGGATTTCTCCTTTCTCTATTTTTTCAAATTGTTTATATAGTATTGAAGTTAATGATCTTTTAAATACTTGGTAGAATTCACATGTAAATCCATCTGGCCATGGAGAGTTTTTCTTAGAGAGTTGATTAATAGCTTGTTCTATTTCTTTTTTTCTAAAATGGGATTATTTAAATATTTTTTTCATCTGCTGTTAATCTGGGAAATATATATTTTTGTAGGCATTCCTGAATTTCACTTAGACTATGTGTTTGGGCATGAAGTTGGACAAAATAACTTCAAATTCTTGCTTTAAATTCTCCTTTATTGGTGAAAAGTGCACCTTTTCATTTTTAAGACTAACAATTTGATTTTCCTCTTTCCTTTTTCTAATTAAATTAACTAAAGTTTTATGAATTTTGTTGGTTTGTTGGTTGTGTTTTTTAATTTGTTTTTTTCTAGCTTTTTTAATTGCAAGCCCAATTACTTGCTGTTCTCTTTCTTGATTTTATGCAAATAAGCATCTGGAGATATAAAATTTCCCCTTATTATCACTTTAGCTCCATCCCACAAATTTTGGTATGTTTTCTCATTATTGTCATTCTCTTGGATAGAATTATGAATTGTATCTATGATTTGCTGTTTTACTCATTCATTCTTTAGGACGAGTTTATTTAGTTTCCAATTATTTTTGGTCTATTTTCCTCTAGTCTTTCATTGAAAGTACTTTTTATTGCATTGCAATCTGGAAAAAAATGCATTTATTATCTAATTCTTTCTGCATTTGATTTTGAGGTTTTTATGTTGTAATATATGACCAATTTTTGTAGAAGTTCTATGAACTACCAAGAAGAAAGTATAGTTCTTTCTGTTTCTGCTCAATTTTCTCCAGAGATCTATTATATCTTACTTTTTTAGTATTCTATTTACCTCTTTAAGTTCTTTCTTATTTATTTTGGGGTTTGATTTACTTAGTTCTGAGAGAGCAAGGTTGAGATTTCCAACTATTATAGTTTTGCTTTATATTTCTTTTTACAGGTCTTTTAATTTCTCAAGTAAGAATTCTGATGCTATACCACTTGGTGCATATATTAATATTGATATTATTTCATTATCTATGGTACCCTTTAGCAAGATATACTTTCCTTCCTTCTCTGTTTTAATTAGATCTATTTTGCTTTTGCTTGATCTGAGATCAGGATGGCTACCCCTGCTTTTTTTTAACTTTAAAAAAGTTATGAAGCATAACTTCATATGCTTCTGAAGCATACTAGATTTTGCTCCAGCCTTTTAACTTTACTCTGTATGTATCACTGTTTTAAATATATTTTTTGTAAACAACATATTGTGAGGTTCTGGTTTTTAATCCAGTCTGCTATCCACTTATGTTTTATGGAAGACTCCCTCCATTCACATTTATGATTAAAAGTAATAATTCTGCACTTCTTGCTATCTTATTTACCCCATATTATATTTTTACCTTTTCTTTTCCCCTTTCCCTCCTCCTCAGTATTTTACTTTTGAGCACCATTTGCCTCACATAGCCCTCGCCATTTAGAGCCCTTCCCCTTTTCCCTTTCTATTAGCCAACCCCTTCAAGTTTTCCCTTTCCCCTCCCACTTTTCTATAAGGTGAAAGAAATTTTTCTGTGAAACCAAATATGTCTAATATTCTTTCTTTGAGCAAAATCTGATGAAAGTAAGATCAACACAGTATTCATCCCCTTCCCTTCTTTCCCTCAATGATAATAGGTTTTCTTTACCTTTTCTTGAGGTTCTATTTCCCTCATTTTACTTTCCCCTTTCCCCATACAATCCCCTTTTCACCTCTAGTTTCTTGTTTATATAACAGTAAAATCAAATTAAACATGTACTCTCTATGTATACTTCTAATAGAGATACAGTTCTAAAGAATTCTTTTCTTTTTACCTTTTTGTGCTTCTCTTGAGTTCTATATTTGGATATCAAAGTTTTTGTTCAGCTCTGCTATTTTCATGAGAAATAAATGGAATTCACATGTTTTGTTGAATGTCCATCTTCTTTCACAAAGGAAAATGCTCAGTTTAGTGAGGTAGTTTATTCTTGGCTGTACTGCAAGTTTCTTTGCCTTTCAGAATATCAGATTCCAGACCCTTTGATCCTTTAAGGTGGAAGATGCTAGTTCATGTATAATCCTTATTGTGTCTCCTCAGGATTTGAACTTTTTTCGGGCTATTTGCCATCTTTTTTTTTCTTGTCTGATAGTTCTGAAATTTAGCCACAATATTCCTTTGATATTTTGGGGTCTCTCTCAGGAGGTGTTCAGTGAATTCTTTCCGTAGCTATTTAATCTTTTGATTCTATAAGATCACTTTTTTTTTTCAATCATGGTTTTCAGAAAGTCTGATAATCATTAGATTTTATCTCCTAGATCTATTTTCCAGGTCAGTTGTTTTCCCAATTAGATATTTTACATTTTCTTCTCTTTTTTTCTTTTTTCTTGTCTTGTCTTTTCTTTTCCTTTTCTTTCTTTTTTTCTTTCTTTCTTTCTTTTTTTTTTTTTTTTTGGTTTTGCTTGACTGATTCTTGATATCTCATTGAATTATTCATTTCCATTTGTTCATTTCTGATTTTTAATGAATTATTTTCTCCATTTACTTTTTTTTTTAGTTCCTATTTAGTTCCTATATTATATCTGAATTCACACCTCCCTTAATTCCTGCCTCTACTTTCTTCAGCCTCCAGCCAGCACCAAGGTGGAAGATAAAATCTTCCTTGCCTTAGAGAGAGGGCTTGTGGGCTTTCTCCCAGGGTGCTCTTCTCCAACCCCAGTCAATGCTCTGAAGTAAGACTGTGGAGTGGCTCACTGCAGCTGTATTTACGCTGAGTGTAAAAGACTGACTCTGCCTTCTGGAGGCAGGGATTAAGGGAGGTATGGATTCAGATATCTCTTTCTAAACCCTGAAATCTCCCAAACATGTGAACTCCAAAGAGTACTTAAATATTTCTTGCTTCTATGAGCTCTCTAAAGGTGTGAACACAAGCATCGTTTCTATCAATTGTATTTAGCACCTTTTTTCAAATTCTGGCCCAAAATATCTCCTTCTAAGATGAAATCAATCATATTGAACCATGCTAAATTACATAATTATTGTCTCTATCAACTCTAATGACTTAACAATTTGTAAAGATTCCAACATCAGAGTTCCTTTTTTGTTTGTTTGTTTGTTTTTTACTCATATTTTTTTTAAAAAAAGTTTTGATCTGCTTTTAGGACAAGTAAGGTTGTTGTTCTTGTACAAGTGGCAGCTGCTCCACTGACTCACTCCCAGGGCTGAGTGGGTGTGGCCAGGCCCTGTGAGGTTTTGGTGTTTTAAGGTTCACTATTTACCTTTTGTGTTTGTGTTGGATATTTTATAACTTCTCTATTGATCTACTAACTTGCACCCACAGCAGAGTAGTTGACACTGCTGCAGATTCCACCCTGTAGATTCTCCAGAGTGCACTACCCTGGGACTCTGTGCTACCCGTCCACTGTCCTTGGCCCTTTTGTGCTTGACCCAACTCCCTCCATGCCTGATTGAAACAGACTTTTCTGATGATCTTTGAAATTATCTTCTGCTAGTAATTTGTTGAATTCCCAATATTTGTGGATTTGGTCAGTCCAGAACTAATTCAGAAGCTGGATTTGCTAATTAGTCAGAAGACTGTGGGAAAAGGTCAGAAAGAACCGTGAGTACTCTCTACCATCTTGGCTCTGCCCCTCTGTTTTTCTTATCCTAATGATAATGGAAAAATTTTGCAACTAATTTATCAATGTTAAAAATGTGCTAGTGTTGTTTTTCCTATATCAAGTTTCACTAAGTAAAGCACTATAATATTAGGAGTTAGCAACCATTCTAGTTCTAAGAATAAATTGATATGGGAAATTAATATTCACACAGGGCCAGCCAGCTCAGAACTTTGGTTGGTTGGTTTGGTTGGTTATCCTTGCTTCATCTATAATACTATGGAATTACTATGTTTTCCCAATAAAGTTCTAATTATATTCATTACCTGATCCTATGTACTAGGCTGCCTTCCCTAAATCTTGAATGGTTGATTATCACTTATTAATCTTAACAGCTTCTACCACAAACATCAGGACTGTTCCATGGAGAAGACCTTAGGGTACATAGATTTATTTATTTATTTTTTTTTTTGCTACTTGAAAGAATGTATCCCATCATTTTGCTAATTCAGTAAAAGTTTGATTGCTATGCCTATTTTGTATACCTATATACCTGGGATCATATAAAAATCTTTTAAGCAAAAAGGGCAAGTGGAAAAAGTTTAAGAAACTTTGCTCTAGAAAATACAAGATCATTTTAATGATCAAAGGATTCACCTGGAACAGTACTCTGAATCTTTTGTGTTGGACATTTTTCTTGGAGAATATTGCCATTTTCCTGGTGAAGTCTATATTAAGTAGAAAAACAAAAACCTACACATACAATTTGAAAAATAGAGCAGAATGGATGGCAGAGAAGGCACACGCAACTTTCTAAGCTCCTCTCATTCCCCTCATAACCAACTATTTTATCCAGCCTCAGAAATAGCTCTTCACTGCTTAAATTCATGAAGATCAGAAGCATACAACTTACCAGCTGAAGTCAATCTGGAAGATCACCATGAAAGGTTTGTCCTGAGGGGCCAGGAACAGACTAACACAGGCAGTGAGAGACTAGCATCCTGAGCAGACCAAGGGCAGGGGTGATCTCTGTGGCTAGAGAGGTTATAGAGACTACTCTGCTATAGGCTAACTGCTCTGCCTTGATTACAAAGCAGTAAATTGGCAGAGAAATTAAAGCTTAAAACAGAGGGTACTCTAAAAAATGCCAGAACCTAACAAGGTCTGGCTGTAAATACTCAAACCCGGAAGTGACTCAGGCAGACTGAAATGCAGCCCTGCAGCCAAATCCTGCAGTTTGGGGCTTTTACTGGAGCAATTACAAACCCACATGGCAGGGGGGCACAGCCTGAGCAGCCTCTAATCAGCACATTGGGGGGCTCTTCCTGGGTCAATAGTACTTCCCCAACAGGACTGTGCTTCCCAGGGCAGAGATACTTCCGGTCCCTGCAAATCCATTCTCTGCTCAACTGCTAATACCCACAGCCCCAGGGTGGGATTTGGCTTGGGATAGTGAAACTCTCACTGCTCAGTGTCTAGCCCCAGGGCAGTCATTGTCTCACATACCAGGGGTTCTTTGCAGAGCACTTTCCCAGCTCTGCCCTGCAGACCTGAGTTACTTCAAGGTGGGGAACTCTTTCCCAGAGCACTCTAGTACCTCTCAGCTTTTTTCAGCTAGCTAGCAGGACAGCTACCTGTCCATACACCCTTCACTGCTCTGCAGAGGAAGCTGGTAACCTCCTGGCTTTGAATGCAAACCCTACAGGCTTTAACAAAATGAGTAAGAAAATCAAAAGGACAATTGATAGTTTCTATTCAGAAAGAGAAAAGCTTTTCAACCCTGAAGAGACTAATAGCAGACAGTCTCAAGACAATTGTTGGTCCCCAATACAAAAGGCTCTCCTAGAAGGGACTATTAAAAACCTTAAAAGAGAACTAGAAGAAAAATGGGGAAAGGAAAGAGAAGCTATGCAAGAAAGTACAGAAAAGACATATAACTCATTAAAAGAAAAATTTGATAAAGTGGAAAAAGAAAACAACTTCCTGAAATGTGAATTGGAAAACGTGAAAAACTCCCAAGAAGTGCAGGGAAACAGAATTTGTGAATTGGAGAAAGAAAATAACTAACTAAAAAAAATAGTGAAATGGAAAAAAAATTCCATAGAGCAAAACGACTCATTTAAAAACTCAATTGGGCATATACAAAAAGAAGTAAAAAAAGCTAATGAAGAAAATAACTCACTAAAAATCAGAACTGAACACATAGAAATAACTGCTTCAGTGAGGCAAGAAGTCAAGCAAAACCAAAAAAATGAAAGATTGGGAAAAAAAATGTCAAATATTTACTTGGAAAAACAACAGACCTGGAAAATAGACCTAGGAGAGATAACCTAAGGATCATTGGAATACCTGAAAATTATGATGAAAAAAAGAGCCTAGATACTATTTTACAGGAAATCATTAAAGAGAACTGCCCAGAAGTAATAGAACCGGAAGGTAAAATAGGCGTTGAAAGAATCCATCGAACACCTTCTGAAAAAGACACTAAAATAAAGACTCCGAGGAATATTATGGCGAAACTTCAGAATTTTCAGACTAAAGAAAAAATTCTACAAGCAGCCAGGAAAAAAAACAGTTCAAATACCAAGGTGCCACAATAAGGGTCACACAAGATCTGGCTGCCTCAACATTAAAGGATCTAAGGGCCTGGAATTTGATATTCCAAAAGGCAAAAGAACTTGGAATGCAGCCAAGAATAAACTACCCAGATAAGCTGAGCATTTTTTTTCCCATGGAAGAAGATGGACATGTAATGAAACAGAGGAATTCCATCTGTTTCTAAAGAAAAAACGAGACTTAAACAAAAAATTTGATCTCCAACAACAGGACTCAAGACAAGTAGAAAAAGTAAAAGTAACTTGAGAACTGTATTTCCGTTGTGGATATACATAAAAACCAGATGTATAATTTGATTTTACTGATATAGCATAAAAAAGGGAAGTAGAAATGGAAAGAGGATAGTGTCAAAAAAAGGGAAAAGGGGAGCTAAAAAGAGGGAAACTACATGTGATGATGAGGAAAAGGAAACCTATCATATCTGAGGGAACTTAGAGAGGGCAAGGAACATTATGCGAATCTTACTTTCATCAGAGTTGGCTCAAAGAGGAAATAATTGAGACATTTGTTTTACAGAGAATCTTCTCTCAACTCATTAAAAAGTGGGAGAGGAAAAGGGAAGAGGAAAAAGAGTAATAAGGGAAGGGTATAAGAAAGGGGAAGGGATTCAAAGGGAGGAGAGTGGGAGGGACACTAAAAAAAGAGAGCTGGGTGACACAAGTGGGACCAATAAATTTAATACTAAGGAAGAGAGGAAGGAGAGTAAGAAAAAGAAAAGCATAATCTAGGGATATTAGGATGGCAGGAAATACAGAATTAGTAATTTTAACCGTAATGTGAATGGGATGAACTCCCCCATAAAGAGGAGGCAGATAGCAGACTGGATCAAAAGTCAGAACCCTACAATATGTTGTTTACAGGAAACACATTAAAAACAGGGAGATACATATAGAGTAAATATAAAAGGCTGGAGTAGAATCTATTATGCTTCAGGTGAAGTCAAAAAAGCAGGGGTAACCATTGTTATTTCAGATAAAGCAAAAGCAAAAATTGGTCTAATTAAAAGAGATAAGGAAAGAAACTATATCTTGCTAAAAGGTACTATAGACAATGAAGGAATATCAGTATTAAACATAAATGGACCAAGTGGTATATCATCTAACTTCCTAAAGGTGAAGTTAATAGAGTTATGAGAAGAAATAGACAGCAAAACTATAATAGTGGGAGATCTGAATCTTGCAATCTCAGATTTAGATAAATCAAATCACAAAACAAATAAGAAATAAATTAAAGAGGTATATAGAATATTAGAAAAATTAGGTATGATAGATCTCTGGAGAAAACTGAATGGTGACAGAAAGGAGTATACTTTCTTCTCAGCAGTTCATGGAACCTACACAAAAAGTGACCATATATTAGGACATAAAAACCTCAAAATTAAATGCAGGAAGGCAGAAATAGTAAATGCTTTCTTTTCAGATCACAATGCAATAAAAACTACATTCAACTAAAAGTTAGGTGTAAATAAAAAGTAATTGGAAACTAAATAATCTCATCTTAAAGAATGATTGGGTGAAACAGCAAATTATAGACACAATTAATAACTTCACTCAAGATAATGACAACAGTGAGACATCATACCAAAATTTGTGGGATGCAGCCAAAGTGGTAATAAGGGGAAACTTTATATCCTTAGAGGCTTACTTGAACAAAATAGAGAAAGAGAAGGTCAATGAATTGGGCTTGCAACTTAAAAAGCTAGAAAAAGATCAAATTAAAAACCCCAATCAATTACTAAACTTGAAATTCTAAAATTAAAAGGAGAAATTAATAATATTAAAAGTAAAAAAAGAAAATATTATTGAACTAATAAATGAAACTAAAAGTTGGTTTTATGAAAAAAACAACAACATTGATAAACCTTTGGTAAATCTGATTAGAAAAAGGAGAGAGGAAAATTAAATTAGTAGTCTTAAAAATGAAAAGGGAGAACTTTCCACCAATGAAGAGGAAATTAAAGAAATAATAAGGGGTTATTTTGCCCAACTTTACACCAATAAATTTGGTAACCTAAGTGAAATGGATGACTATCTCCAAAAATATAGGCTTCCCAGATTATCAGAGGAGGAAGTAAATTGCTTAAATACTCCCATATCAGAAAAAGAAATAGAATAAGCTATTAATCAACTTCCTAAAAAAAATCCCCCAGGACCAGATGGATTTACATGTGAATTCTACCAACCATTCAAAGAACAATTAGTCCCAATAGTTTATTAATTTTGAAAAAATAGGGAATGAAGGAGTCCTACCAAATTCCTTTTATGACACAGACATGGTACTAATATCTTAACCAGGTAGGTTGAAAACAGAGAAAGAAAATTATAGACCAATCTCCCTAATGAATATTGATGCTAAAATCTTAAATAAAATATTAGCAAAAAGATTACAGAAAATCATCCCCAGGATAATTCACCATGATCAAGTATGATTTATACCAGGAATGCAGGGCTGGTTCAATATTAGGAAAACTATCAGTATAATTGGCTGCATTAATAACCAAAATAACAAAAATCATATGATCATCTCAATAGGCGCAGAAAAAGCATTTGATAAAATCCAACATCGATTTCTATTAAAAAACACTTGAGAGTACAGGAATAAATGGTCTTTTCCTTAAAATAATCAGTAGCATCTATTTAAAACCATCAGTAAGCATCATATGTAATGGGGACAAACTGCAACCATGCCCAATAAGATCAGGAGTGAAACAAGGTTGCCCACTGTCACCGTTACTATTTAATATTGTATTAGTAATGCTAGCTTTGGCAATAAGAGTTGAGAAAGAGATTAAAGGAATAAGAATAGGCAATGAGGAAACCAAATAATCACTCTTTGCTGATGATATGATGGTATACTTAAAGAACCCCCCGGGATTCTACTAAAAAGTTATTAGAAACAATCCACACCTTTAGCAAAGTTGCAGGATACAAAATAAATGTACATAAGTCATCAGCATTCTTATATATCACTAACAAAATCCAACAGTCAGAGTTACAAAGAGAAATTCCATTTAAAGTAATTACTGATAGTATAAGATATTTAGGAATCTATCTGCCAAGGGAAAAAAAGAAACTTTATGAGCAAAACTACAAAACACTTTCCACACAAATTAAGTCTGATCTAACCAACTGGAAAAAGATTAAATGCTCTTGGATTGGGCAAGCAAATATAATAAAGATGACAATACTACCTAAACTAATCTATTTATTTAGCACTATACCATTCAGACTTCCCAAAAACTATTTTGATGACCTAGAAAAAATAACAACAAAGTTCATATGGAAAAACAAAAGGTCAAGAATTTCAAGGGAATTAATGAAAAGAAAATCAAATGAAGGTGGCCTAGCTGTACCAGATCTAAAATTATATTATAAAGAAGTGGTTACTAAAACCATCTGGTATTGGCTAAGAAATAGACTAATTGATCAGTGGAATAGGTTAGGTTCAAAGAACAAAACAGCCAATAACTTTAATGATCTAGTGTTTGACAAACCCAAAGACCCCAGTTTTTGGGATAAGAATGCATTATTTGACAAAAATTGCTGGGAAAATTGGAAATTAGTATGGCAGAAACTAGGCATTGACCCACAATTAACACCATACACCAAGATCAGGTCAAAATGGGTTCATAATCTAGGCATAAAGAATGAGATTATAAATAAATTAGAAAAGCACGGGGTAGTTTACCTCTCAGACCTGTGGAAGAGGAAGGAATTTCTGACCAAAGAAGAATTAGAGATCACTTTTGACTACAAAATAGAAAATTTTGATTATATCAAATTCAAAAGTTTTTGTACAAACAAAACTAATGCAGGCAAGATTAGAATAATATTAGAACAATAAACTGGGAAAAGATTTTTACAGTCAAAGGTTCTGATAAAAGTCTCATTTCCAAAATATATAGAGAATTGATTCTAATTTATAAGAAATCAAGCCATTCTCCAATTGATAAATGGTCAAAGGATATGAACAGACAATTTTCATATGATGAAATTGAAACTATTGCCATTCATATGAAAGTCTTCCAAATCACTATTGATCCGAGAAATGCAAATTAAGACAACTCTGATATACCACTACACACCTGTCAGATTGGCTAGAATGATAGGGAAAGATAATGCGGAATGTTGGAGGGGATGTGGGAAAACAGGGACACTGATACATTGTTGGTGGAATTGTGAACACATCCAGCCATTCTGGAGAGCAATTTGGAACTATGCTCAAAAAGTTATCAAACTGTGCATACCCTTTGATTCAGCAGTGTTTCTACTGGGCTTATACCCCAAAGAGATAGTAAAGAAGGGAAAGGGACATGTATGTGCCAAAATGTTTATGGCAGCCCTGTTTGTAGTGTCTAGAAGCTGGAAAATGAATGAATGTCCATCAACTGGAGAATGGTTGAGTAAATCGTGGTATATGAATGTTATGGAATATTATTGTTCTGTAAGAAACGACCAGCAGGATGAATACAGAGAGGACTGGTGAGACTTACATGAACTGATACTGAGTGAAATGAGCAGAACCAGGAGACCATTATATACCTCAACAACGATACTGTATGAGGATGTATTCTGATGGAAACGGATTTCTTGGACAAAGAGAACATCTAACTTAGTTTCAATTGATCAAGGATGGACAGAAGTAGCTACACCCAAAGAAAGAACACTAGGAAATGAATGTAAACTACTTGCATTTTTGTTCTTCTTCCTGGGTTATGTATACCTTCTAAATCCAATTCTCCCTGAGCAACAAGAGAACTGTTTGGTTCTGCACACATATATCGTATCCAAGATCTACCGTAAGCTATTTAACATGTTTAGGACTGCTTGGCATCTGGGGGAGAGGGTGGAGGAAAGGAAGGGAAAAAATCAGAACAGATGTGAGTGCAAGGGATAATATTGTAAAAAAATTACCCTGGCATGGGTTCTGTCAATAAAAAGTTATTAAAAAAAAAAAAAGAAAAAGAAAATACAGAAGAATACATACATGTAATACATGAATAGAATACAGTTTTATTGGAGGGAACTGAGTTAGATATTTACTAGGTAAATGAACAAGGCATTACGTAGTTTAGTGATTCAGTTTTCTTTTTTGTTTGTTTATTTAAATATAAATAATAATATTTGTACTGCTTGCCTTATGGTATTGTTGTAAAGAAAAACACTTAGCATAAATGTGAGATATCTCTATTTCATATTAGGCTAACCATGTTAAGAGACATTGTTGTTAATTTTGTTATTCAACATGAGTATCACTTCACCACACCATTTGGGTTGTTTTAATTTTTTTTTTTTGGGGGGGGGAAGACACTGGAGTAGTTTGCTATTTCTTTCTCCAACTCATTTCACAGATGAGCAAACTGAAGTAAACAGGTCTAAGTAAGTTGTCCAATATTATACAGCTAATAATTGTCTGAGACCAAATTTGAATTAAAGTA
The DNA here is from genome assembly GCF_902635505.1 of Sarcophilus harrisii. Classification (NCBI taxonomy): domain Eukaryota; kingdom Metazoa; phylum Chordata; class Mammalia; order Dasyuromorphia; family Dasyuridae; genus Sarcophilus; species Sarcophilus harrisii. Next base: position 370,374,330 of record NC_045426.1, on the reverse strand, counting down.
ATGACTTTTCCTAACTGCAGGATGGGAAATTTATCTACTGTACCACCTAGCTGTCCCAGGATTCACTGTGCAGATCACAAATTGTTCAACAAAGTGGTTTGATGAGAGAAGTTGGGTTTGTTTTACTCATTATGTGACCTTGGGGAAGTAATGTTGACTCTCTCTGTTTTCTCATCTGTAAATACAAATTCTATCTGACTACTTTTTTTGAAAATTTTTGTACAATTTAAAGTACTATAGAATTGGAAAGTTATGGTTAATTCCAAGTTTAACAATAGTTCTCAGCTTTTACCTCAAAACATATTAGTGCCCAGTATTTCTGGGTTGGAACAATTGTTGTTTTCACCTGACTGATTTTTGTCTATGTAAATTTAAGTATTGTAAGACAAAAATAATATATTTCATTATGTGTTGATACAACTACATTTTCAAAAGTGCAATCAATTGTTTTTTGTGTATTTCCTACAATGATATGGTGATTAATGAAAAGCATCAGGTTATGAATGTAACATATATAGTTCTAAACTAGAAATGCAATTTCTAGTTTTTATTTTTTCTAATTGAAAAGCAATTGGCTTTATCCTAAACTTGAGCTCCAATCTTTACCCTCTCCAGGAGCATCAGCATTTAATACTGAGAACAGTAGATGGCAGGAGAGCCACAAGAATTGAGTCTTACTTTCATCTTTTTAGCTTTTTATAAGTCCTTGAGATTTGATTACAAGTTGAGTAGGCATGAGTCTTTAGTCCTTGACCATAGAGAAAAAGCAGAAATTTTAAAATGATGAACTGCTCTGAAATCCTAATGATAAGAAATTCATTTTTCAAATATTTTTCAAATATTTCCAATTATATAATACTTGGGCTTTTACCTGAAGCCTGAGATTTCATCTCACCCAAATTCTTAAAACTCTTGTCTTTTTTTTTTTTTAATCCAGTTTTTCTGAGAAAATGGTTAATTTGGAATCAAGGGACCTGTATTTAAATGCAGGTCCTCCAATTTACTATATCTGTGATCATTAACAGTGTACTTGTCACTGATTTTTAGGTTCCCAATTTTCAAAGAAAGTATTGAATTAAATGATTTATTGCATCAATTCCAGTCTTACATCAAGGATAATATGATCTTTTTCCTATCTGGTTTGAATATATATTGTTCTTATCATAATACATTCCATTTATAATTTTGCAGGCAACTTTTAAATTTTGTGATCCTTTGACATACTATCTGATGCTATCTGTTATTTATGATGTAACCATTGCAGAAATCTTCAAAGTGCATTTTATTTTTTTATTATAGCTTTTTATTTACAAGATATATGCATGGATAATTTTTCAGCATTGACAATTACCAAACCTTTTGTCCCAATTTTTCGCCTGTTTCCTCCCACCCTCTCCCCCAGATGTCAGGTTGACCAATAAATGTTAAATATGTTAAAGTATAAGTTAAATACAATATATGTATACATGACCATACAATTATTTTTGCTGTGCCAGAAGAATTGGACTTTGAAATAGTGTACAATTAACATGTGAAGGAAATAAAGAATGCAGGCAGACAAAAATAGAGCAATTGGTTATGCTATGTAGTGGTTCATACTCGTTTCCCAGAATTCTTTCACTGGGTGTAGCTGGTTAAATTTATTACTGCTCTATTGGAACTGATTTGGTTTATCTCATTGTTGTAGAGGGCCATGACATTGATAATTGATCATCATATAGTATTGTTGTTGAAGTATATAATGATCTCCTGGTCCTGCTCATTTCACTCAGCATCAGTTCATGTAAGTCTCTTCAGGTCTTTCTGAAATCATCCTGACGGTCATTTCTTATAGAACAATAATATTCTGTAACATTCATACACCACAATTTATTCAGCCATTCTCCAGTTGATGGGCATCCATTGGTGATAGGAGAGTACACTGACAACAAAAAATTATATATGCTTGAAGCACTGCATTACGTATAAAGCAATATGATAAGTGCTCATATCTCTTTCTCCCACAAAAATAGGGAAGGATATAAGGTACATGCTGCAATAATACTTGTGGGTTTTTGATTGATGGTATACATATCTTTTCATCTTTCAAATTGTTGTGTTGATAAGTTGCTTCCCCTTATCCTTTTCCCCAAAATTACATACAGAAATCATTAATACAAAAATCAATTTGTATTAGCAACTGCTCAAATCATATTACTATCTTATGAATATGGAAGAAAAACCTTTCCCTGTTAATGAATTATGCTTCAAATGCCCTCATTATAAAACTTTAAATCTCATTAGCTAAACCAGTCATTAAAAATACAATGATAATAAAGTACAATGGTAAACTGCTGATAAGATTAGATTTCAGTAACTTGTATCTCAGCAAGGGAGAAAATGTGTTTTTAGAGTAAATATGAAAATACTCTGTAAATATAAGTTGTATAAAATTTTACCTATATGACCAATGTATTTCTTGGAGACTCTAATTTGCTTTGAAAGCTGAAGGCAAAAGTTTTCAATGTGGGTGGGTTCAATTTAGCAAGGAAATGTTAATGTGAGCATTTTTAAAAGATGTAAAAAATGTTTTCAAACATGATATAGAAGAAAACTTACCCAGTTCCATGGGTGCTTTTTTGCAACCCAACAGTCATAAAGAGTGTCTTAGACTGTAATGCACAAAAACAATCTCTGAAATATTTGCTTATTAAAAACACTAACTTTTCATTTATCATGTGTTTATTTGACAGTGTATGAGATTTCTAACTCTTAATTTATGTTCTGATAAATTTTCATGTATATTATCTCATTTGATTTTCAAAACATTACTATATGATAAGAGAGACGAAAAGGGAAGTCAAAGCAACAGTCCTATTTTAAGTGGGAAGTAAAAGATCCAAAAAGATCAAATGGCAATCTAACCAATTGGATAGGGCGAGCAAATATAATAAAGATGACAATATTACCTAAACTAATCTATTTATTTAGCGCTATACCAATCAGACTCCCAAAAAACTATTTTAATGACCTAGAAAAAATAACAACAAAGTTCATATGGAAAAACAAAAGGTCAAGAATTTCAAGGGAATTAATGAAAAAAAAATCAAATGATGGTGGCTTAGCTGTACCAGATATAAAATTATATTATAGAGCAGCAGTTACCAAAACTATTTGGTATTGGCTAAGGAATAGATTAGTTGATCAGTGGAATAGATTAGGTTCAAGGGACAAAACAGTCAACAAATATAGCAACCTAGTCTTTGACAAACCCAAAGATCCCAGCTTTTGGGATAAGAACTTACTGTTTGATAAAAATTGCTGGGAAAATTGGAAACTAATATGGCAGAAACTAGGCATTGATCCATACTTAACGCCGTACACCAAGATAAGGTCAAAATGGGTTCATGACCTAGGCATAAATAATGAAATTATTAATAAATTAGAGGAACATAGGATAGTTTACCTCTCAGACCTGTGGAAGGGAAGGTCCTTATGACCAAAGTAGAACTAGAGATCATTACTGATCACAAAATAGAAAATTTCTGATTATACCAAACTGAAAAGTTTTGTACAAACATAACTAATGCAGACAAGATTAGAAGGGAAGCAATAAACTGGGAAAATATTTTTACAGTCAAAGGTTCTGATAAAGGCCTCATTTCCAAAATATATAGAGAATTAACTCTAATTTATAAAAATCAAGCTCATTCTCCAATTGAAAAATGGTCAAAGGATATGAACAGACAATCCTTCAGATGAAGAAATTGAAACTATTTCTAGTCATATGAAAAGATGATCCAAGTCATTATTAATCAGAGAAATGCAAATTAAGACAACTCTAAGATACTCACTACACACCTGTCAGATTGGCTAAGATGACAGGAAAATAATGATGATTGTTGAGGGGATGTGGAAAACTGGACATTGATGCAGTGTTGGTGGAGTTGTGAACGAATCCAACCATTTTGGAGAGTAGTTTGAACTATGCTCAAAAGTTATCAAACTGTGTCATACCCTTTGATCCAGCAGTGTTACTACTGGGATTATATCCCAAAGAGATTATAAAGAAGGGAAAGGGACCTGTATGTGCACGAATGTTTGTGGCAGCCCTTTTGTAATGGCTAGAAACTGAAACTGAATGGATGTCCATCAGTTGAGAATGGCTGAATAAATTGTGGTTTATGAAAATTATGGAATATTACTGTTCTGTAAGAAATGACCAACAGGATGATTTCAGAAAGGCCTGGAGAGACTTACACGAACTATGCTGAGTGAAATGAGCAGGACCAGGAGATCATTATATACTTCAACAACAATACTAGATGATGACCAGTTCTGATGGATCAGGCCATCCTCAGCAACGAGATCAACCAAATCATTTCTAATGGAGCAGTAATGAACTGAACTAGCTATGCCCAGAAAAATAACTCTGGAGATGACTAAAAACCATTACATTAAATTCTAATCCCTATATTTATGCACACATGCATTTTTGATTTCCTTCAAAGCTTAATTGTACAATAATTCAGAGTCTGATTCTTTTTGTACAGCAAAATAATGTTTTGGTCATGTATACTTATTGTGTATCTAAGTTATATTTTAATATATTTAACATCTACTGGTTATCCTGCCATCTAGGGGAGGGGGTGGAGGGGGTAAGAGGTGAAAAATTGGAACAAGAGGTTTGGCAATTGTTAATGCTGTAAAGTTACCCATGTATATATCCTGTAAATAAAAGGCTATTAAAAAAAAAAAAAAAAAAAAGATCAAATGGCACATCTGTGTGTGTATATGTTCATGTGTGAGTACAAACACACACATATTTATGTATTTACACAGCTACATATATACATGTATTTACATGTTCATAAATGGATATATGTGTATATATTTATTTGGTTATTTTATATATACCACAATTCACAATAGGGTATTCACATTAGTAACTTCTAGGAAATCACTGCATTTTGCTAGCCAATCAGTCTGGAAAGATGATTTAAAATATCTGCGGCCCAATAACTTTATCAGTAAAATAGGAACAATAATATTTCCATCACAGATCTCACATCATTATATATATATATATATAATGCTTCATATGTTAATGTGATTATGTTAAACCTTATTAATGTAATATTTTTTTCAACATCTTCACTATTATTATTGGAAGATCATTCAACATATCATTGTTTCAAAGTAAAGTAAGTGGATTTTCTTTACCAGTGTTATCATAGATATTGAAAAATCAAAATGATCGGGGGGGGGTGTTTTTAAATACCCCTCACATTATATTATATCATATAGACCATAGATCATTCTTTTCATAAAATGGGACAACTCTAAGATAAACCTTCTTCAAACTTGTTTCTTTTACACCAATTTTTACAATGAATTATTCCCATTTCTCACAAGCTTTGCCCAAATTAGCCACTTAAGCTGCAGGGTTCTTCCTACCTTTCTAAGAAAGACAAATCACATTTTCCTTTTGAAGAGAAGCACTCTGGGAAGGTAAGTGAATGTACAAAGGTTACCAGCAAATGGTTGCTGGAAAGGAAAATTGGGAAGATTGTTTGTCACTTCAAGTAGTCTTCAGACCATTAGAGCACTTTGTGCATAATGTTGCTCTTACCTCCATTATTTTTCAGGCACATTTTCATTTTCTGTCCTTTCACCACTGTTGCCATTATAATTATAAATTCATATTCACTGTCTCAATACTGCTGATTTGTGTAAAAGAGGAACACTGGGGAAAGGAAGTGAGAGGAGGATCAGGGACTGCTGGAGAAAAATCACAAATAAGGGAGACTGGAAGTCTATTATTTCAGTTGTTTCCCCATCATAAAGGAACATTTAATATGAAATGATCATCCTCAGGTGCTTCCTCACTAGTGTTTTCAGAGGAAGATTAAGCAGTGGTGAGCTAGAACATTTTCAGTTCCTGGTCAGAGTACAAATCAGAGAACCATGGGCAACTGGAAAGAAAATGTGGATGCATTGCAGGAGATTTGTTAGGGCCAACCAATTTAGCATTTAAGAGAAAAGTCTCACACCTGGTGTAATCTGAGGAGTAGCTTGAAATCTGTTTCCAAATTATATTTATATATTCCACTGATGTTTGAAACTCTAGAAACATCAATCAATGTGTATGTATATGGAATATATATATATATATATATATATATATATATAATATTTCCTATCCAAGTTTAAAGTTCAAATGTCTTCTGAAGGCTATTATAAGTATCTTAAATTCCTATTATTTCAATATTAATCCCAGGATATAAGCTCAGTTGACTTCTCTGTTGCCCTCTAATTGCATCTTATTCATATCCACTTCTTTGCCTGGGAAAAGTTTTGGTGAAAAGTACCTGACAAGTCTATAATTATAATCTAATGTTACAGAAGCATTGGCCATAGAAGGGGGAGATCAGGAAGTGACACAAGTTTATTAGGAACACACACATGCACATAAATATGGAATACATCAAAGACAAATGAAGTTCATTTCAGCAATCATTTATTAAGCAGCCATCAAATGAGTATCTAGTGCAGAGTCCCATGCTAATCTTGGTTTAGATACGAAATTAAACTCTAGTTAGGCCTCTGCTCCTGTAGACTTGGGATACAGTTTATTAAAGTGTCAAGGCAAGTTATAGATTGTCCATTCTATTCCAGATGTAACAGAAAGAAAGTCATTTAAAGTTTACAGAATGTTCAACAATTTAGGTTATTTTCTTGGCAGAGAAACTGATGACGATTCAGAATTTAGGTGATTTGTAAGAACCCTACTTGCTCAGAGGTGCTATGAATCTATGACCTTATAGCTGGAAAAAAAAAAAAAAACACAAAGGGTGATATGAACAAGATGAGTAAAAAGATGGACAGAGGTAAAAAAACAAACAAACAAACAAACAAACAACACCACCACAATACTTCAGCTTATTTGAAGTCCCAAGTGTGTAATTCATGATTTTCTTATGTGATGGAGGAGGAGGAAGAGGAAAAGAAGGAGGAGAAAAGAAGATCCCTTGGTAGTTAAGAAAAAAATCCATATTTTCTCAGTATTAGGCTAATGTATTTCCAAACATGCCACAACTGACATAGTTTCTATCCTAAATCGCTGGCTTCCTTCAAATGCCAGTTTAATTTTCACTTTCTATAAGAAACATTTTCCCTAGCCCCTTTAATGAGAGTCCCTTTTTTCCTGTGTATTATTTTCTACATATTCTGTACATAGGATTTTTGAATATAATTGTTTTCATGTGTCTCTTCTATTAGAATATGAGCTCTGTGGTATCCTCAGCATTTGCACCTAAGATAAAACAGGTAATTAATTTCAAAACTTCCAAATTTTTTTTCTGGAATATATTGTCTGACATGACATTTCAGATCCGACCTATTCATATTTCATTCTCTTAAAATAATTAAAAATTCTTTCTCTTAAAATCATGAATTTATTGTCTTAGTACTTTCTCCATTTCCTCTGACTTAATCTCAGATGGCATTTCTACATGTACTAGGAGAGCATGAAAAGATCGATTAATCCCAGTCATAGGATATTAGAGTTGATCTTATCTCCTGAAGGAATATAGTATACTTTCAAAACATTGAAGAACTCAAAAGACAAAGAGGGAAGTTATAAGAAATGCCATCTCATTCTGACCTGAAAGGAGAGTTGTTGGACAATGGAGTACAAAGAGAAGAACATTAAATAATGAGCTAAAGGGAAGATATTGCCCCTCCTTCCTGTTTGTTGTAACATCACAAAATGATGAAGGCTGTTTCAAGGAAGAATTCAGGGAAAGATTTGGATGACATGAATGAGCCTTGATCATGATTCTAGTAAATGCAGTGGTAAGAATTTTGACAATATATTTAACAGTTCTGATAAAGAATTGTAAAGATACCTGGAAGAACAAAATTGCTCTAAAGTCAGTTCAAATTCTCAACTAGTGAAAAAAAAATTTATATTTAATATGCGTCAAATATAGTTATTTACCATCTCCTTGAATATATCCCTAATGATGGTGCTCTGGGTTAAAATATTACAAATATATGAATAAAAACTAGATGCATGATTTGATGGAAAGATTCCTAGAATTAAAGTCAGGGGCTACAGCATTTTCCATTTCTCTGGATAAGCAAATTCTCCACTATGAGACTCAATAATCTCAATTGTTAAGTTGTACCTAAAAAATACTTACTTTATATGTTTTAGAAACATGGCATGGCATAGTTGAAATAGAGCTGGTTTTGAGACCAGAAAGATCTGGCATCTTAGATGCCAGATACTTAATAACTGTTTGACCCTTAGCAAGTCATTTCTCAGGACCCATAAGTGGAACCACATTCTAAACTTTCTTCCAGCCTCTCTCCATCTATCTGAGGGATGATCTTTTTTTTTGTTTTTTTCCAGCATCCTTGACTATGCACTGGTGTTGTTGTTTTCTTCTTTGCTCCCCCCTCTTAAGAATATTTTTGCCACAGAAATGCATAGATATAGTCGTCTAGAATCATAAAAGAAGTGGAGCAGTATCCTAAAATATTTGGAATGGCTCCAGAAATGTAAAACCTGACTCAATAAAATAGGAAGGAAAAAAAAAATGATTGGGGATGAAGTCTAATAGTCAACTGTCTGAGACTTAAGAAAATTAGAGATCTTATTGTTGTCTGTTCTGATCCTCCCCTTCACAATAACACATTATGCCCTACAATTAGGCAATCAAAGAAGATGGGTAAGATTTTTCTTTCCATGTCACCCTGACTGATCCCACGCAATAGAAATTAGCTCCTTCCTTCCTCAGCAACCCATTGCAGCTGGAAATGATGACTCACCCTCCACAGCAGGATACTATTTTTTAACCTTCTGATAACTTGTCACACTTAGTTAAAAGCTCTTTTACAGAGTAGGAGTTACCACTCCAAGTCAGTTGAGGAAGCTTTCCTTTTTTCCTACTGAGCTAATGGGGAACTTAGCTAATCGGAGTCTCCCACCATACTCTATCATTGTAAAGAGGTTCTGCTTTCTAATATATGTCAGTAATTCATTTGTAATTAAATGAGAACTGATATATTATTTCCTAATGAATTCAAGTGAAGTATTCTCCCACTTCTTTCTGGTGTCACTAATTAGGCAATAAGGACTATATCATGAGCAATAAAAATCACTTTGCTTGGCTCAGTAGTGAGGGATTAGATGGCACACTGGGAGTAAGGTTGTGATAACCCAAAGTGTAAATAGGCAGGTAGTCAGCCAGGTGGGAAGTATTAATGGAACTTTTCCAATAAACTCACCATCTGCCCTTGAATTTCTTTTGTAGCAAGCTATGGTGAGGAACAAATGAAAATGAAGGAGAAGCAAGGCTCAGAGGAAAAAAGTTCATTTGAGCCAGTTATTTTACAATTGCCCCGAATACTGGTATTGTCTTGCTCTGGTAAAACCATATATAATTATCAAATGTGGCCACATTCATTCTCATTGAATCATATGAATATTTTTTATAGCTTTGGTGGGATCAAATCTTACATTATACAAATGTGGAGTCAGAAGTGGTGAGAATCCAAATTAAAAAAAAAAACTCACAAAAACAAAACAAAAAGTATTAAGAGATTACTATGTGCCAAGCATTGGAATAAGCACTAGGGAAAATTAATAAAAAGACACTAACTTGACTTCAAGGAGTTTATGATCTAATGTGGGAAGGGAGAGAGATAATATACAAAAGAAGTGAGGAAACCATGGGGTTATTTGGCATGGTGATGTCTTTTTCTGTTTAGAGGAAACTAGACAAAATAACATCTGTAGAGTGAAGTGAGCCTAAAAATGTTATGGAAAAGAAAAGGAGAAAAGCATAATCTGGGGATAATAAGATGGCAGGATTAGTAGTTTTAACCATAATTGTGAATGGGGTGAACTCTCCCATAAAGGGGAAGTGGATAGCAGAGAGAATTAAAAATGACAATCCTACATTATATTGTTTACAGAAAATTATTATTTTATATATATTATTTTATATTATATCTGTGACCTTATATATATATATTATTTTATATATAATATATTATATATATATATAATTATATATATATATATATATATATATATATATATATATATATATATATTGTTTACAGGAAACACATTTAAAGCAGAGTGATACATAGAGAGTAAAAGTAAAAGTAAAAGGCTGGAGGAAAATCATTTATGTTTCAGTTGAAGTAAAAAAAAAACAGAAGTAGGAGTAGCCATTCTGATTTCATATCAAGCAAAAGTAAAAATTAATCTAATTAAAAGAGATAAGGAAATTGTATAAATATGTATACATATATTGGATATAACATATAATTTAACATATTTAATATGTACTGGACTACCTACTATCTAGGGGAGGAGTTGGGGTGAAGGAAGGGAAAATTTGGAACAGAAGATTTTGCAAAGATCAATGTCGAATAAAGTCCCCATGCATAGGTTTTGTAAATATAAAAGATATAATAATAAAAACATTTAAAAACAAAACAAAAAAGAAATGATGAATATCTGGGTTCAAATGCCATGTTAGACAGTCATTAGCTGTGTGATTAGGATCTTGTTTCCTCATATGGAAAATTAGGGAATTGGAGTCAATGATCCTAAGTTCTTTTCCCACTCTAAGTCTGTGATCTTGTGGCTTTTTTAATTTATTTCAAAAAATAAATAATAACAATTCTAGCCCTGCCAATGGATATTAAATTGTTATAATAATGAAATGATAATATAAATTTGAAGAGGGCCTTTTGAGAAGCAGAAAATATTATACATGTGGTATTTTTTTTTTTTTACCTCTAATTGCTCCTAACCTAATTCTTAGGAAGAAAGAAAACACAAAAATTGAAGAAGTAGACATATTCATAATATGTAATGAGAGACAGTTTGAAATGGCGGAAAGGTGAAGTTGAACCATAAAGAACTCAGTTCAATGAGTGTAGACCACAACATAGTATTCTCACTTGCTCTGTTGTTATTTGCTTGCATTTTGTTTTCTTTCTCAGTTTTTTTTTCTCCCTTCTTTATCTGATTTTTCTGGGCAGCAAGATAACTATAGAAATATGTATACATATATTGGATTTAATATATATGTGTATATATATATATATATATATATATATATATATATTAATAGCTTTTTATTTACAAGTTATATGCATGGGTAATTTTACAGCATTGACAATTGCCAAACTTTTTGTTACAGTTTTACCCCTCCTTCCCCCCACCCCTCCCCTAGATGGCAGGATGACCAATACATGTTAAATATGTTAAAGTATAAATTAAATACAAAATAAGTATACATGTCCAAACTGTTATTTTGCTGTACAAAAAGGATCAGACTCTGAATTAGTGTGCAATTAGCCTGTGAAAGAAATCAAAAATGCAGGCATACAAAAATATTGGGATTGGAAATTCTGTGTAATAGTTCTTAGTCATCTCCCAGAGTTCTTTCACTGGGTGTAGCTGATTCAGTTCATTACTGCTCCATTGGAACTGATTTGGTTCATCTCATTGCTGAAGATGACCAAGTCCATCAGAACTGATCATCATATAGTATTGTTGTTGAACTATATAATGATTTCCTGGCCCTGCTCATTTCACTCTGCATCAGTTCATATAAATCTCTCCAGGCCTTTCTGAAATCATCCTGTTGGTCATTTCTTACAGAATAATAATATTCCATAATATTCATATACCACAATTTATTCAGCCATTCTCCACTTGATGGGCATCTACTCAGTTTGCAATTTCTGGCCACTACAAAGAGGGCAATTTAACACATATTTTAACATATTTAACATGTATTGGATTGCCTGCCAGCTAGGAGAGGGGATGTGGAAAAGGAGGAGAAAAGTTGGAACAAAAAAGTTTTGCAAGGATCAATGTTGAAAAATTACCCATTCATATGTTTTATAAATAAAAAAGCTTTAATAAAAAATGTAAAAAAGAACTCACTTCAAGTTCCATTTCTACAATATTAACAAATTATTTTGGGGGGGGATTCACAAGTTCAGAGTCCTGAGAAAAGTTAGTAACACAGAGATGTTGTTCCCCAAATATTATTAGTTTATATGCAAGATTCATGATCTTTTCCTTGGAGAAACCTAGGATCTTTCATAGTTGATTTGTACAAGTAAAACATTACATTAGTGAGAGAAAAGTGAAAGAGAGGAGGGGGGTGGGGAAGGAAGGGGAGAGAGAGAGAAAAGAAAAGGAAGTGAGAGAAGGAAGAGCAAGATGTATAAAAATAAATTATGATGAGAAAATAAATAGTCATAATTGTAAATTTTGAAAGTATAAATTCACTCAAAAACAGGAGGATAGCAGAATGAATCTGAAAACAGAATCCAACAAGTTGTTTAAAGAAGCATGTCTGCAACACAAAGAAGAATATAGAGATAAAATAAGGGGTAAGAGCAAAATCTATTGTGTTTTAGCTAAATTGAAAAAGCAGCAATGTAAGAAGGAAATTATATTATGATTAAAGAGTTGTGGATACTTAAGACAGATAAGTGGCACAGTAGATAGAATGCTGGGCTTGGAGTCAGAAATTCTGTCTGAATTCAAATATGGCTTTAGCTACATATCAGCTCTGTGACCTTGGGCAATTCATTTAACTCTTTTTGCCTCAGTTTCTTCATCTTTAAAATTAGTTGGAGAAGGAAATGGCAAATCACTACAGTATATTTGCGGAGAAAACCCTAAATGCAGTCAAGAATTGTATATAGAACAGAAAATAACTGAACTATACAAGCGTAGATACTATATAGTACTATATATACTTCTATTCATGATTAAACAATATTATTATTAGCATATACAAAATGAATTTAGATGTTTTATCAAATTTTCAAAAATAATTATTTCTAATATTATATAAACTCTGCAACATTAAGAAAAGAAGACAACCTTCCCAGATCTTTCTATTATACAAATATTTTCTTCTTATCAAAACAGGAAAAACAAAGCAAAGGAAAGGTTTGTTGGAGACCATATGTGGCCTTCAGATCATGTGTTATGACATATCTGAGTCTGGGAAACTCTTTAACACTACATATTCCAGAAAAGGTGTCCTATTTCATTGATAGAGGTAATTCCCCCTATTATAAGTATAGTTCTTATCACTATTGATACATGGAGGAATTTCCTAAAGATCAAAATTATAGATAGAATGTGGCATGGTAGGTAACATTAGATCTCTTGACATTGAAGTGAGCTGTGAGTGTTGGAAATTGGGATAAGTGAGAGTAAATTAAACATGGGGGCAAGATTATGGAATAGGGAAGAGAAAGCATGTAAAAGTCAAATTTCCCTTATTTAAACATTTTGCTGATATCCAACTTTATTGTTTCTATAATTTGTCTATTCTGTCAGCCAAGTGAAGTTTCTTGACTTACCAGAAATTGTGGCACATCACACATGACTTGTATTTTTAAAAAGGGTGAAAAATGTAACTCTCACCTGAATTTTTGTCCATGCAAGTTATTTTCTGACAGCTCACAATTTAGAATCATTAACCCATTGGTCAAAAGTGTAACCAATTTTCAATACTCCAGATTTTAATTAGACATTGCTGATCCATTGTTCTTCTTTTTTCTTCTTTTTTTATTTACAGTAAAGTTAGCATTTCCATTCTCCTTACTGACATCAGCATGGCTCACCCAGAGTACTGCTGGGAAATCCCAGATGCTTCCTGGAGCTTCACCCTTTTACCATGCATTATGAATAATTGAATTAATTATTCAAGACAAGATTGATATTTTCACCATGGCAAATGCACTGGAAATTTTGCTAATAGCCAGGACATTGTTGTGAAAGCATCAGATGCTGATCCAGCCAAATGATAAGCTTGGAGAGCTTTTGTGACTTTTCTGTGCCAAGGCAACTTTAGCATGATGAAATAAAAATTGAGTGGAACTTATGTACTTGCTGGAAGGCCTTTGAACTCCCCAAAATTTTATGAGAGGGAATTATTTTAGGCAAACTTGTGATGGGGGACACTGGGCATTGGTTTAGTGGTGTGTATGTGTGTGTTTGTGTGTGTGTGTGTGTGTGTGTGTGTGTTTGTGCATAGATGTGTTTGAGATAAGACTGAGAATGGGAGAGGCCTATTTGCTGCGGAATGCATGTGTAAATATGGGGAAAGGAAGGAAAGGAAATATGGGATGAGTTCATGATAGAAGAGGAAAAGGTAGGACAAAGCTGTTTCTTTATTCTTTGGGTTGTTAAAGTGAGCTTTTTTTTTTTTCTGCTGAATGATTTATCACAATCTCAATTCAATCAAATTCAATCAAATAAGCAATTGGAAATTTTCATTTTATTTATAGGCAAAGCATAATAAATATCTATTTGTATGTGTGTACATGTATTTCAGATATACATTTATATTTATGTAATATGCATACCCCCCCACTTACCCCTCTACACACATGTGTACACACACACACACATGCACACATACACACAGATCACCCTTATATGTATAGATACATATATATTTATATAATGTCTTTAGATATAATATTCATACAGTGTAGCTAGATATATGACATACATAATGAGTAAATGAAAATTATATTTATCTCTAAAATTTCTATGAAATATGCAAAAAATAGTAAATGCAAAATATATCTATGTCTATGGACAGCACACACAAAAATTCAACTATTTTTACTTCAAATATTTTTGAGACTAGGAACTGACAATTAAGGGAATCAGGAAAGAGGAGAGAAGCCATGACTGAACATTTTGGGCAAAGATATAGAGGAAGGAAATAGATTGTTCTATTTGGGAAATAGGACATAGAAGAATTGACTTATACCATGAATTACATGGAGTGTAGTAATATTAAATATCCAGAAAGAGAGGCAGGAGACAGGCTATGAATATTTATATTAAATAATTATATATTTTTCTAATGAAAACAATGTTTTCACTAGTATAATCTAAATCCTCGTTTTTATTCAAGATGATTTGTTGATCTGTTAATTGATTAAAAACATGCAAATCAAAAAAAAAAAAGACAGATATGTTGTATGCCTTATGGATTATCAGCAAGTCTAAAGAGAACTAGCCAATCCGTGGACTAACCTATTTATTCAAAAAACACTGTTCTGTTGAGGAAAATTCTAATCTTTTGAACAAGTCTCTTTTTATTCATAATGGGATCAATGATTTAACCTTGGAAATCAGGTTATATACTAATAACATACATTAAAATATTGAACAAGACTACTAAATATAAATAAGTGATAAAGATTGTGTCTAGATGTCTGGGAAACAGAAAGTGCTGTATCAATTATAAGGGTCTACAGACAGGGAGGGCTACCTTGATCTTTATTGTAGCTGGCAATGCACATGGTGTGTTGGAATGGGAAATCAGAAAGGAATCCTGGCTCCCACATATTAACACACCTATAAGCAATTATTAAAACTAATTAAGAACTTCATTTTTTTTTTATCTTGCATTAAACTATAAACTGAAAGTATTCTGGATACCTATAATTTCTTGAACCTGTAAGTTTACTTGTCAATATCTTCTCATCTTCTCAAATATTACTGGGGAAAGTCTGTAGAATGGGGGTCAGGAGAGAGAGAGAGAGAGAAAAAGAGAGAGAGAGAGACAGAGACAGAGAGAGAGAGAGAGACAGAGGGACACACAGAGAGAAACAAAGACAGAGAGACAGAGAGGGAGAGATTTGTTATAAAATGTGGTCAAGTTCCTCTCCTTAATGATTACCTAAAGAATCTGGAAGGGTAGTGAAGAGGGAGGAAAACTGTTAAGTTGCGTTCCCCTTAAGATTATCACTCTGAGATTGTGTCCCCTTTTCTGATCTTGGAGTTCAGGATCTCCCAGGCACCAAGGAGTGGAGAAAGAGCCCAAACTTTTCAGAATAAGAGAAGCAATACTATTCAGGGGCAAATCCACTCCCATAGAAATTCTAAATTCTCATTCAATTGAGGAATCCTGGTCTGATCAGCTCAGGCTGTCCAAGCCCCCTTCAAGATACCTGATATAACAGCTTCCCCCAAGTAAGGTCTGTGCAGATGCCCCAAAATAGTTTGCTCAGCTGCCAGGACCCTTCTACCCACTGACATTCTCAGTGTCAAAATTCCATTTCCAAATAGAACTCTGCCACTATAGAAGTCAGTCCCTCAGCAAACTGATTTCTATCCAACAATAAACTTTCATTTTTCAACTAATAATTCAGGAATAAGTGAATTCTTTCACTCTAAACCTGTAGCTCTCTTTTGCCACTAATCTCTTGACCACCAGGAATTGAAAGCATTCAAGCCACATCAGTAGGTTATTAGGGAAGAAGGAATAGTGCAAAAATATATTTTCTCTTCACACATTTGAGCTCAATTCTAGGGCATGATATCCAAGATGATCATTTTTGCTCAATAATGTAATCGATTCCATTCAACAAACTACTAGTAAAGGTTTCATTTCAAGGCATGGTGCAAGGAAGTGAATATATAAGCCAAAACCAGTGTTTGCCCTTAAGGAGTTTACATTTAATGGAGAAGAGGGGAAAATGAGGGAGTGGGAGGGAAAGTGGGTGGGGAAAGCTTACTTACACAAGTAATTCAATACAAAGCAATACCAAGGGATAGAAAGCACTAGGTATTGTGCTGCCTTAGATACTTTAGGAAAACATTTTTGGGGTCATTTTCAGTTCTGTTGATTTGTTTTAATTTTAAATTACATACACAAATTACTCTTACTGACTTAGATATTTATTTTCTGAGTTACACTCTGTATGTCCCTTAACTTCTTTAATGACCCTCTACTTTTAGTTTCCTCATTTGTAAAATGGGCAGTATAGTAGCATTTAGTTTAAAGTGCTATGGAGATAAAAATAGGTAACATCAAACTTTGAACATCTCAAAGTTCTTAGAAAATGTTATTATTATATGTTATTATAATTCTATAGTAACTATTGCTATTTTAGTAGACAAAGAAGATCAGAAAAGGCCTCACAGACAGTAATTTCTAGTTTGGGTTTTGAATGAAGCTTAAACTTCCATAAGAACATAAAAACAAAACAAATTCATCTGTAAAAATATAAGAGAAAGATCATAATGTAAGATGAAATATTGTGTACAAGAATAAGTTGATAGGCCATTTTGAGCCAAGCTTAGAATACATGAAAAAATAACGTGAGATAAGACTACACAGATAAAGGGGGGGGGGGGGAGGAGGTTATTGTGAAAACCTTTTAATTCCAGGAAGGCTATATTCTACTTTATCTGAGAGGAAATAGGTAGCCTTTGCAGTTTATTGAGTTAAGGAGCTTAAACTTTTAGAATTGTTTTCATTCTACCAACTATCCATTACATTTTCAATTATACCCTGATTACTGTACTTCTGCTTCAACCCTTTAAATTGCTCAATGACTTAATAACAAGAAACTGTTTACAATAAAATATGAAATGGGTGTGCCTAACTATATACTGTACCTCAAAGAGGAGATATAGTATCCACATATTACTTATGTCCCATTCATTTTCAAAATATCAGTAATAATGATAATGATGAGGACAATACAGCCTCTCCCATACATTATGCACCTTCCCTAGGAAAGACTCTCTTCCTACACATTATGCACCTTTTGGTTGCAAAATCTACATATTCCCTGGGAAAGACTCTTTTCCCACACCCTATCTCAAGTATGTCCTTTCGGATGCAAAACTCAAATTGTTTTTCTGTATATAAGTAAGCTCTGAGAAAATGTCTCTTTGCAATTCTTTGACATTGCCTACTAAGAGAACATCTTAGTTAGAGTCTTTCTCTCTTTAATAAAGTGCCTTTTCTTATCACAGCCTTTTATGTAGCGTTTCTCCCTGAGAACCCACCCTAACTTGGTGTTTTGGAGAACTAGGAGACCAACCCATATTCCTGCCATGATCCATACCTCATCAATAATAATTGTAATTATAAACATTTATATTTTATAGCTTCAGAGTTGTTATGAACTTTGCTGCCATTTGCTTCTAACAATTCATGGAATTGATATTATTATCCATACTTTATGGATAAGGCAACTGAAAGTTAGATATATACTATGATTTACAGAATGTCGGACAGTAAATAAGTGTCACAGCCATATTTAACTGTATTCTTTAGACTTCTACTTCAATACTTTGTCACTAGGGATTTTGTCTCTTGATGTTGTCCTTGATATTTCAGTTCTATAAAAGTGACCTGAAATTGGTAATAGAGTACAAAAATAATAATATTTGGAAACAGATCGATTATATTCAAGTCTTGACTATATTACTTACCTATATGATTGATACAGTGATTGAATCTCTCTATGTTTCAGTTTCCTTGTTTACAAGATGGTGACCTGGATTTATCTGTCCTCTAAGGCATTTCCCAAATTTCATTTGCAATTCCATAAATGGATTAAAGTTAGTATGTAGAATAATTTGGGTTCATAGCTGCTAGGAAATTTATGGACATATTTATTTAGGATAAATAGGATTTAATCAAGATTGGATTTATTTAGGATCTTTTGTAGGATTTATTTATCCTATATAAAATGTTGAGAATGAGAATTCTGAAGGCCCTCTAACATATTACTTGGTGAACCCATTCCTTTTGATAACCCTTTTTTTATCAATTTTGGAGGATATGATCAAATTCATTTTATTTGTTATTTTACATTTTCTTTTTTATTAAAGCTTTTTAATTTTCAAAACATATTCATGGATAATTTTTCAACATTAACTCTTGTAAAAGCTTGTGTTCCAATCTTTCTTCACCTTCTACCACCCTTGCCTCTAGACAGCAATCAATCCAAGATATGTCAAACATGGTAAACTAGATATGTTAAATCCAATATATCCATAAATGTTTATACAATTATCTTGCTGCACAAGCAAAATCAATTCAAAAAGGAAAAAAAAAAAACTGAGAAAGGAAACAAAATGCAAGCAAACAACAAAAAGAGTAAAATGCTATATTGTAATCTATACTCAGATCTTACAGTTTTCTCTCTGGGTGGAGATGGTTCTCTTCATCACAAGAACATTGGTACTGCTCTGAATTGTCTCATTAGTAAAAGGAGCCACATCCATCAGAACTGATCATCATATAATCTTGTGGTTGCCGTGAACAATGATCTTCTGGTTCTGTTCATTTCCATCAACATCAGTTCATATAAGTCTCTCCAGGCCACTCTGAAATCATACTGCTGATTGTTTCTTACAGAACAAGACATTCTATAACACCCTTATACCATAATTTATTCAGCCATTCTCCAACTGATGGGCATCCTCTCAGTTTCCAGTTGTTTTTTTTTTTTTTTTTTTTTTTTTGTCACTACAAAAAGGGTGCCACAAACCTCTTTGCACATGTAGTGCCTCGGCCCGCGAAGCAGAGTGTGTGGGCCCTTGAAGAAAAGAGATAAGGAGCTTGGGACAGAGGACGGCGGAAGAATGGAGGCAAGACAAATACATCTGATCAAGCCTCCTTTTAATGGGTGCAATAGTACAGATATATATATATATAGCAGTAGAAAAGAAGGCAGGGTTGTTCAAACAGTACAGGATGGGGGTCCTAGACAAAGGGTTGGTATCCCGCCCAAGGATGAGTTGCTCAGATGTTTCTGGTGGCAGGAAGCTCTATGATGTGATTAGGGGATGCCTAGATATCTTCCTATTCAAAGTTAGGATGTGATTAGGAGATTCCTATTCAGGAAGTCTTTGGTATAATGTGATTAGGAGATTCAACCTATTCAAGGTTGGCCTTATGTGGCTGTAGATTAGTGCGGGCTCCCCACAATATGGGTCCCTTTTCTTCCTTTAAATTTCTCCAGGATATAAGCCCAGTAAAAACTGCTGGATCAAAGGGTACACACCTTTGATCAAATTGATCAAATTCTTTTTACCATGTGTGATACATGCTTGTCCAGATTATTATGAGGTATAAATGAAAAATATACAAGAATAAACACATTGCAAACTTTAATAAGGTACATAAATATTAGCTATTGTTATTGCAAGCAGGATTAGTATAGTGAAATAAGTTCTGACCTAGCAGTTATAAGATCTGGGTTCTAGGTTTATCATTAACTCATGACATTGAGTAAAATTACTTAGTGACTCAGGTTCTAAGTTCCCTTGACTGTGTAATAGGCACTTTTAATTAAAAAAAAAAAAGTCCTTATGATTTAAACACAAAGGGTGAAATCATGACAAAATTAGAGAAGTGTATCATTGTTTACCTTTCAGTTCTGTAGATGAGGAAAATGTATGATCAAGCGAGAGATAGAAAACTTTATGTGATATAAAATGGATAATTTTGATTGTATTAAATTTTAAAAAATGCATAAGTAGAACAAAGTAACCAATAGGAGAAGAAAAACAGAAATCTGGGTGGGAGGGAGGGAAATTACAAGTATCTCATGGTCTCACTTCTCAAATAGATAGACATCTTTTAAAATTTGAGAAAAATTCACATCATTGCCCAATTGATAGACAAATGGTATGATTAGGAAGTTCTAAGACAAAGAAAGTTAGCTCTCATCATGTAAAAATGTTCTAATTCACTATTGATTACAGATATGAAAATTAAACCATCTATGAGGGAGTACCTTACATCAGTCAGACTGTTTATTTGACAAAAAAAAGAAAAACAATAAATGTTCAAGATTATGCCAAAATATTGAGATCACTAATGAACTGTTATTGGATTTGTGAACTGATCCAACTGTTCTGAAGAGCATTTGGAACTATGCCTAAAGGACTATAAATATCACTACTAGTTGTGTAATGAAAAAAAAAAAAGATTTAAAAACAAAGAAAAGGAAATGTTTCTTTTTTTATTATATTATAGCTTTATACATGGGTATTTTTCAGCACTGACAATTGCAAAACCTTTTGTTCCAACTTTTCCCCTCCTTCCCACCTCCCCTTCCCCCAGATGGCAAGTTGACCAATACATGTTAAATATGTTGAAGTATAAGTTAAATACAATATATGTATACATGTCCAAACAGTTATTTTGCTGTACAAAAAGAATCAGACTTTGAAATAGTGTACAATTAGCCTGTGAAGGAAATCAAAAATGCAGGTGGACAAAAATAGAGGGACTGGGAATTCTATGTAGGGGTTCACAGTCATCTCCCAGAGTTCTTTCCCTCAATGTAACTGGTTCAGTTAATTACTGCTCTGTTGGAACTGATTTGGTTCATCTCATTATTGAAGAGGGCCACGTCCATCAGAATTGATAATCATATAATATTGTTGTTGAAGTATATAATGATCTCCTGGTCCCGCTCATTTCACTCAGCATCAGTTCATGTAATTCTCTCCAGGCCTTTCGGAAATCATCCTGCTGGTCATTTCTTATAGAACAATAGTATTCCAAAATATTCATATACCACAATTTATTCAGCCATTCTCCAATTGATGGGCATACCCTCAGTTTCCAGTTTCTGGCCACTACAAAGAGGGCTGCCACAAACATTCTTGCAAATACAGGTCCCTTTTCAAAATGAAATATTTCTATACAATATTTGTAGCAGCTCTGTTTGTTGTGGCATTACTATAAGAAATGATGAGAAGGAATATTTAAGAAAAAACACTGGAAATTATATAAAATCATGCAATGTGGAGTGAGTAGAAATAGTCAAATACTGCACACAGTAATAGCAATATTGTAAGATTATCAACTGTATGTCAAAGGTTCTGATAAAGGCCTCATTTCCAAAATATGTAGAGAATTAACTCTAATTTATAAAAAATCAAGCCATTCTCCAATTGAAAAATGGTCAAAGGATATGAACAGACAATTCTCAGATGAAGAAATTGAAACTATTTCTAGTCATATGAAAAGATGCTCCAAGTCATTATTAATCAGAGAAATGCAAATTAAGACAACTCTAAGATACCACTACACACCTGTCAGATTGGCTAAGATGACAGGAAAAAATAATGATGATTGTTGGAGGGGATGTGGGAAAACTGGGACATTGATTCATTGTTGGTGGAGTTGTGAACGAATCCAACCATTTTGGAGAGTAGTTTGGAACTATGCTCAAAAAGTTATCAAACTGTGCATACCCTTTGATCCAGCAGTGTTACTACTGGGATTATATCCCAAAGAGATTATAAAGAAGGGAAAGGGACCTGTATGTGCACGAATGTTTGTGGCAGCCCTTTTTGTAGTGGCTAGAAACTGGAAACTGAATGGATGTCCATCAGTTGGAGAATGGCTGAATAAATTGTGGTATATGAATATTATGGAATATTACTGTTCTGTAAGAAATGACCAACAGGATGATTTCAGAAAGGCCTGGAGAGACTTACACGAACTGATGCTGAGTGAAATGAGCAGGACCAGGAGATCATTATATACTTCAACAACAATACTATATGATGACCAGTTCTGATGGACCAGGCCATCCTCAGCAACGAGATCAACCAAATCATTTCTAATGGAGCAGTAATGAACTGAACCAGCTATGCCCAGAAAAAGAACTCTGGGAGATGACTAAAAACCATTACATTGAATTCCCAATCCCTATATTTATGCACACCTGCATTTTTGATTTCCTTCACAAGCTAATTGTACAATATTTCAGAGTCTGATTCTTTTTGTACAGCAAAATAACGTTTTGGTTATGTATACTTATTGTGTATCTAATTTATATTTTAATATATTTAACATCTATGGTCATCCTGCCATCTAGGGGAGGGGGTGGGGGGGTAAGAGGTGAAAAATTGGAACAAGAGGTTTGGCAATTGTTAATGCTGTAAAGTTACCCATGCATATATCCTGTAAATAAAAGGCTATTAAAAAAAATTATCAACTGTATGAATTAGCTTTTTTCAGCAATACAAAGCAATAAAAAAGATGCAAGATAATTCCAATGAGCTCATAGTGAAAAATGCTATCCAATTCTAGAGTCAAAACTGATAGTATCTAAATGCAGATCAAAGCATACTTTTCTTCACTTTATTTTCTTTTTTTGGTTTTTTCTGTTTTGTTTTCTTTTATAATATCAATATGACTAATATGGAAATATTTTTATTATTTAACATATCTAATCTATATAGAATTACTTACAATTTTAGGGAGGGAAAAGAAGAAAGAGAAAGAGAAAAATTTGAAATTCAAATTAAAAAAAAGAATACTAAAATTGCTTTACATCCAACTGGGAAAATTAAAATATTATTAAAAGACAAAAATTGCCTTTTTTTGGGAATCACTTTAATGTCTTATCTATGTTCATTATTTCCTATTTCTCCTGTATATAACTTGCTTTGTAAGTTTTCATGTTTTCCTACCCATTTCAGTGTGCACTTTTTGGGGGCAAGGGTTATCTTTTTCCTCTCTTTGTAGTGTCTGACATATAGTCGTGCTTAAATAATTTTTGCTGATTAATTGCAAAAATAACATTTATCTCAGAATCCTAGTACTTAAGATATTGTCAATCATTGGAAAGGCTCCTCAGTTTCCATTTGTGATTCTGGGCAACTTCATCAAAAGAAGCTAATGGATGGAGAAAGAGAAAGCAAGAAGAATCCTTGAATGGTGGGTGAACAATAAGAGCAAAAATAGAGAGATATGAACCAAATCAGTACAAAGATTTCCACAGTCAAGGTACCAGTGACCCAATTGCTTGGAATAACTGAGACCTGAATGGAGATGTGGGATGAGAGAGTAGGCAGCAGATAAAAGTGTTTTAGCAATAATGGTAAGATAAATTTTACTCTTTTATTCACTGTTTTCATTAGTAGAAATTTTCAGGAATACTAACTATAAATAATATAAGTAACAGAAGTAGCAGCAGCAGTAGCATTAGTAACAGCATTTTTATAGTGCATTAATGTTTACAAAATGTTTAACAAATAGTACTTAATTGTAGCCTCACAACAGACTTGGTAGGTAGGCACTATAATTATTTGGATTTTCAAATTAGGAAAGTGAAGGCAACAGATTTTAATTTGTCATACATTTCATGACACAGGTGAGATTTTTATTCAAGTCTTCTGAATTTCATCTATAGCACTTTCATAAGATCTTGTTTTATATACTTCTGGAGGAAAGGAAAGAAGAGATTATGCTTTCTTGGGAAAGTTGTAACATCTTTTATATATTGCTTTATTATTTTTTTGACTTCCAGTTAAATGTTTTATTGATTCAATGATTTCTTTGTCTGGACATTTCATGTATTGATAATCAAATGGTGTATTGAATTTAAAATTTTCCACTTTTAAATTGTATGAAAAAACAACAAATAATACAAATTAGGCAAATTACCTTTGAAAATATTTCCTTGCTCTGAAGTATAATCCATGCAAATGCAAATATCATATGGATTATAAGTCACAGTTATAAGGGCTGGTAATAAACATTTTTTCAACTATTTCCCACAGTGCTCATATATCTCTCACTCTCTTTATCTCTACTTCTATCTCTATCTCTACATATAAGCATATATGTGTATACATAAACACAAAGACTTGAAAACTGTAAAGCATATGTCTAGAAAGATTTGTCCATATTGTTATTATTTATTATAATTGCTTCATGTATATTTCTTGATCACTCTAGCTAGAATGGAAACTTCAAAATCAGTGACTCTTTTTTTTCCCCTACATATCAATATTGAGCTGATTAATTGGAATATAATAAAGTAAATCATTTAAAAGGCCTGGGAAATATAATAACATACATTCAGAAGAGGGTACAAAATGCAATTTTCTTAAAGTGATGATTTATTTGGAACTAAGTCCTAAGAGATTTGCTACAGTTTGCACACTAATACCTGCAAGTAGATGATCAAAATGAACAAATAAAAATGAAAAAAATTCTGACAACAGTCAATTCAACAAATATTTATTTTGAACTTTCTATGTACCTGTCCCCAAGATAGAATCTAGTTGTGCAAAATTTATGACCCAGATAACAACTTACACTTTAATTAATCTATCTATGATTACCTTACCTATTACCTTCTAAGTATATATATATATATATATATATATATATATATACTGTTCTGTATATATATATATACACATACATGTGATCCAGAATGTCATAAGAGCAATAAGTTGAAATAAATTTTATTTTCACTAATGTTTACTAAATTTCTACTATATTCACAGCTTTTACCAATAATTTTAGCTAAGAAAGAATCCTTTCCTGAGTAGGATTTAGAGAAAAATTGGGATAAATGATATGGAAAACATATATTATAAATATTATAATTTACTCATAGTAATCATTTAAATATCTGTGGGGTTTTGATGAGGGTAACTTTTCAGCTATTTACATATACATAAATAATTTTCAAATTCTGTATGAATAAAAATGTTATTGTTATGTGATTAATCTAGAAATGAGCATCTCTAAAATAGGGGTGGGCCACAGTGTAAGATGTATAGTACAATGGTAGCTCTATAAGTAAAACTTTTCAATGTTAATAGGCTTCAGCAAAGTTTGTCCTTTTTTTTTTTTTTTTTTTTTTTTTTTTTTTTTTTTTTTTTTTTTTTAGTATATATGTTATAAAACAGAATTCTTACTATCTTCCATTATGGAATCAGATTTGGACATCAATGACCAATATAATTAGTACATGAAAATATACATTACAACAAAAAGAGAAATGGAATACGTGATATTTAAAATAAGTTTTAAAGAATGCGTATGAATTGAAGAGAAAAAGAGAGAAGAGGATTATATTCTAAATGGTGGGAATAGTAAGGGCAAAAGCAAAGAGTTGGAAAGATTGGGGATATATGCCAGGTAAAGAGCATAGGTTATAAATAGAAGAGCAGTGTTGAGTTGAGATTACTGGATTACCTATCTCTATCTATCTATCTATTATCTGTCAGTCCATGTATATCTATACTCACATATATCTGATACAAAGTATCTAAGCATTTTATATTAGATGATAAACATATAAGTCTAATTTAAAATATCTAATATAAAATCAGATGTTAGACAGACATGCAAAGACACACTATCTGATTACTAGGAGTTGACTCATACTACTCTTCTCCTTATGCTTTAATAATATTTTACTACAAATAAGCACACACACACACACACACACCTATACACACACACACACACACACACACACACACACACACATTAAAAAATAAAGAGAAAGCAAGATTTTTTAATGAGATGGAGAGTTGACCATCTATAAATATAAGATAAATTAGCCTGAAAATAGTATGAAGAGTTATTATTAGAAAGATTATTAGAAAGATTAGAGTCAGTAGAGCTTTTAGGAGTCTATTATAAATGTCCTTTTCAGTTATGAGGGAATATACGAGGTTAGTGACAATAGTATTTGAAAAGAAAAAAATGCATAGAAAAAATAGCAGACCTGATATACGATAATAAAGGAAGAAAGACTTTGATCTATGAATGAATAATTGAAGATAACTCTTATTATCTCCAGATTCTTTTTTATATTTTTCATCCCTACAAGTAGTTCTGAAACGAGTTTTGGGCAGATAAAAAATGACTGACTAGAATTAAGCCTTCTTTTCTGATTAGATAAATCTTTGCACACCCCGTGGACATTTGAGATATGTTTTGGTGAATTCCCTGATGCTAATGCATACCAACCATGAGGTCCTTACTTATAGAAGAAATTTTCTTACAAGACAGTCTCACAATACTAGAGTAATTATTCCATTTTTATATACCACTTTTCATCTTTTGTTCCCTCCTGATGACCCAATCCTCCAATTTCTCATGTAGAACAAATGGTAGAATAAATTATTTTGATACATTGGTTTTATAGAACTCAGATCATATAGTGAGCCTAATTTATTGACTGCCAGAATGTTTAATCTTCTGTTATAATTTATATGTTCAGTGTACACTGTGATCTCTTTTTTAAATTTTTTTTAATTTTTTTTTTATTTTTTAATAACTTTTTTTGACAGAACCCATGCCAGGGTAATTTTTTTTTTACAACATTATTCCTTGCACTCACTTCTGTTCCGATTTTTCCCTCCCACCCTCCACCCCCTCTCCTAGATGGCAAGCAGTCCTGTATATGTTGAATATGTCGTAGTATATCCTAGATACAATGTATGTGTGCCGAACCAAACAGTTTTCTTGTTGCACAGGGAGAATTGGTTTCAGAAGGTAAAAATTACCCGGGAAGAAAAACAAGAATACAAACAGTTTACATTCATTTCCCAGTGTTTTTTTCTTTGGGTGTAGCTGCTTCTGTCCATCATTGATCAATTGAAGCTGAATTAGGTCTCTTTGTCAAAGAAATCCACTTCCATCAGATTACATCTTCATACAGTATCATTGTTGATGTATATAATGATCTCCTGGTTCTGCTCATTTCACTTAGCATCAGTTCATGTAAGTCTTTCCAAGCCTCTCTGTATTTATCCTGCTGGTCATTTCTTACAGAACAATAATATTCCATAACATTCATATACCACAATTTACCCAACCATTCTCCAATTGATCGGCATCCATTCATTTTCCATTTTCTAGCCACTACAAACAGGGCTGCCACAAACATTTTGACACATACACACTGTGATCTCTTAATGAAACTTTATTCTTTTGTTGAAGTTCTTGAAAACACATATAAACTTCACACTCTTGCTTTGCCAATTGTGTCATTGCCTTCTAAGCTGAGTTATGGTCAACAATACTTTTTAAGCAAATCTTTTAAATGAAAAAATTCTTTGCTTATAAATTCCTTCATCTTTTTTATGTTCTGAGATTTCAAATTTCAATTTGGTTAAAATGTTATTTTTGAAAAGTTCTTTCTAATGAGTCCACTGAGTCATCAAAATGTTCACAAGTATGTTACTTTTCAGCTATGAATGTCTCAGAGGCTAAAAAGATATTGTTATGAATCCTTTAATCTTTGATTAAAGAATTCATACCATCCTTCAATGTTGATAAAATGTTATCAACATTAATGATGTTATAATTAATCATAATTATACCATAATTATATTTTATATAATACAACATATTATATTATAAATATAATGTATTGATAAAAATGGCATTTCCTTAAATAATTTACTTTCAAATTCTCTACACTGATCAGAGAGGATTTGCCTATGAAGCCCGAGGTAAAAAAAAAAATAATATTTCTTCTATTAAACCTTATTAACAGTGTAAGTTTTCTGATTCCTGGGTAGGTATACTTGTGTATATATAATGAAACACTTAATCATCACTATGATACTGTTCATAATTTTCTACTTTCATCAAGAAATTAAAAAAAATTAAAACATCAGCTTCAAGAGTTCACTGGACATTCTGTTTTTTAAATGTGCAAAAAATAATTGATAGGACTTTGCTCTGAATATGTTGAGAGGAAGTCTAAATCATTTTTTTTTAAAAAATCAATCAACAAAATTTTATTGAGATCTTCACTTCACAAAAATCTTTATTTTTAAAGAAATATTTCATTTTCCCAATTACATGTAAAAAACAATTTAAAAATTTCTCTCCCCAAATACTGAGTTTCAACTTCTCTCCCTTCCAACCTTTCAATTGAGAAGGCAAGAAGTAGGTTATACTTGTGTAATCATGCAATTTGCCTGTCCACATGAGTTATGTGGTCAAAGAAAATACAGACAAAAACATAAACAACCAAGAACAAGAACAATAAAGAAAAAGTATCTTGATACTTCATTCATGCTTTCCCATTCTTTCTTTGAAGATAATAAACAACATTTTTCACCATAAATCCTTCAGAATTGTCTTGAATCATTGTATTGCTAAGACTAGTTAAATTATTTACAGGAGGTCATCATACAGTATTGCTGTTATCTCTGTCTCTAATATTTTTCTGGTTCAGCTCATTTCACTTTTCATCAGGTCATGTAATGCTTCTAATTTTTTTTTTCTGAAATCATTCTGCTCTCATTTCTTACAATACAATAATAGTCCAATCCAAATGTATGCCACAATTTGTTTAGACATCCCAAAACTGATATGTATGCCTCAGATTCCAATTCCTTGACACCACAAACTACCTGCTATAAACTTTTCTGTATATATAATTAATTTTATATATGTACATATATAAATATATACATATATATATATATATATATATATATAAATTAGATAGATAGATAAATAGATAGATATTCCCTATCTTTTTCTCTGTCATGAGTGTGGATAATGTATGTTTCTTACTTATCTTGTGACAATGCCATCAAAACATCTCCCTCAGGGGCATCTGAAATTTTCAATTTCTGAGAAAACACTCTTTGTAGATTGCCCTTGGATTAGTTTGAAATCACTGGGTCAATTATACATATAACTCTTTATTCACCCTGCATATCCCAATTGTAATCCCATTTTTTTTCTACTATGACCTTTTTATACAAATAATCCTTCATTTTTCCAAGCACTTGAAGGTCACCAATTCCAACTTCTCTGAATCCATTTTTTCTTAAATATGTGTTGCTTTTATCATGGTCTATGCTATTACAAGTTTGCTTTAAGTTTCTATCTTGGAATCATGAATTGTCTAGTCATACATATTTCAAGTCCCTATTTTCTTCCTGTACTATCCTGATAATTTCCCGTATTCTGCTAATATTTGTGATTGTTATCTAACCAACCCTAATCAATAATGACAGGCTGAGGTTTTTTCCCCTAGGTCTTGACAAATTGGAGGCAGCATACCAGATTTGTTTTGATACGATGATTTCCATCAGATACATAAAGCTCAGGGAGATTCTATCTCTAAATTTTGTTCTTTAATTTCAAACTGAATGTGAAACCAAAGAGTGGTCCCATATGACTTTCAGTCACATTACACTATTTTTCCATAATTCTGCATAATAGTTTAACTATTAAATTATTCTCTGGAATGTCTTTTCCAGAATTTAAGTTCTGAGCAATTGGGTAATGGGCAGCCTTCAGCTTCAAGAACTGCCACAGGCTTCAGGATGCTTAAAAATAGCTCAGGGCAAACAGGCAATCTCCAGCAATCTTCAAGCAATTTATTTGCTTCAGACCAGCCTGGGGAAAAATAGAAAGCCTACAGCAGTCATATCTCTGGGTGCTTTATCACAAGCCTGAGCAAATAGGCAACCACCATTGGTCAGACAGCCATGTTCTTCAATGTAGCTGCAATCACAGCAATACTAGACAGCCTTACTTGGGCACTATCTCAGCACTAGTTAACTCACCAAGCTTCCAAGGTCTTCATTAGCAGAAGTAATTTCCATCCCTTACCATAAGCCAAGAGTAAAGCATCAGATATTAATGTCCCCTGTGAGTCTTAGGACATCATAAGTATAGTAACATGAGTACCCCAGAACAAGAAGTCTGAGCCAATGTCTGTTCTACCCATGGAGCAGAACTCAAATGTATAAGAAAGGGGATCAAAATATTGATAGAGACAATAAAGAATGTAATTAGTTTTCTATACAGTGATAAGAAAGATTAATATACAAAATCAGAAGAGAATGACAATGTCAAATTACCTTTGGATTAAAGCCCCCCCAAAAAATGGAAAGTGGTCTCAAGCCCATAAAGAACTCATGGAAGAGCTCAAAAAGAGCTTAAAAAGATATGAGAGGTAGAATAAAAATTGGGGACACAATACAAGAAAATTTTAAAAGATCAAAAGCTTGGAAAAAAGATAACAACTGCTTAAAAATTAGAATTGGCCAAATGGGGAAAGCAGATACAACAATCAATAGACTGAACAACACCTTAAACTATGATTGGTTGAATGAAAAGTGAAGTGAAAATCTAATTGAGTCAAACAACTACTTAAATGGAAAAATTGGGATAGTGGAAGCTAATAACTGTAAGACCTCAAGAATCCATCAAGTAAATTGAAAAAAAAAAAAGGATAAAAAATAGAAGAAAATGTAAAATACCCTTTAGAAACACAACTGACCTGGAAAATAGCTCCAGAGCAGATTATGTCAAAATCATTGTACTATCTTAAACCATAATTTTGAAACACCTTTCAAGAAGTTTTTAATGAAAATTACCCTTTTATCCTGGAACTAGAGAAAAATAGTCATAGCAAGAATCCACCTATCACCTCAGGAAAAATATCCCCAAATAAAAACTGAAATGATAATTATAGTCAAATTATAAACTATCAGGTCTAAGGAAAACATATTTCAAGTAGCCAGAAAGAAATAATTCTATAAATCAGGACTACACAGAACTTAGTAGCTGAAACAGGAAAGGACAAAGATATCATGAAAATGGAATTCTGTAAGGCAAAGAAGGACTATAAAAATTAACTACCCAATGAAATTAAGCATAATACCTTGAGGAAAAAAATCATGATTTAATGAACACATTACAAGTTACATATTAAAAAAAATACAGACATACTCCTCAAAATGGAACAACCCCTCAAGGAAAATGAAGTCTAGAATTGAAGAAATAATTTGATTTGCAATATTAAGACCCCAGAAAAGACTAAAAAAATAATAAATAGAACCAAATAGTTTAAATTCCTACAAGGAAAGCTGATATTTGTAATTTTAAAAATTATATTAGTAATAATACCACAAGAAGATACATAAATAAATAGAGAGATACAAAAAGAGCATAAGGGTATAAGGTGACTTTGAAGGAATGATATTAAAAAATAACCAAAGGATGAGAAAGAGGAGTATACTGAATGTAGAAAGAAGGAGAAAGTAGAATCAGGTAAATTATTTCACATGGAGAGAAAGAAAAATTCTATTGTTGGAAGGGAAATGGATGGGTAGACAATGGACATCACTTAAACCTGAAATTCTTCAGTATTGGGTCAAAGATGTAATCATATAATAATCAGTTAAATATAGAAATCTTTCTTACCTCAACGGGAAGTTAGAGGGAGAAGACTAAGCATAGTGGGAAGGGACTGATGGAAACAAAACATTGGGGAAAAGAGAAAGTGTAAAAGGAGCTAGAAGACAGAAAATAGGAAAAATAAGACTGAGGGACAGTTACTAATCTTAACTATGAATGTTATTGGAATGAACTCTCTAATAACATATAACCAGATAACAGAGTGAATGAAAAATCATCATACTGCAATATAGTGTTTACAAGAAATACACATTATTTCTCAAAACTTTTTATTTTCCAAACATAAGGATGAATAACTCTCAAAGTTATGAGCCAAACAACAACAAAAAAAGAAAAAAATATTATGGTGTGATCTGCATTCAGTATCCACTGGGTACAGATTACTTTCTTCATCACAGGACCATTGGAATTGATATAATTCATCTCATTGTTGAAGAGAGCCACAATCACCAGAAATGATCATCATATAATCTTGCTATTCTCATGTACAATGATCTCTTATTTCTGGTCATTTCACTTAGCATCAATTCATGAAAGTTTCTCCAGGCCTCTCTGAAATCATCCTGCAGATTATTGATTCCATAAAAATACACTTCCATCATATTCATACACCATAACTTCTTCAGCCATTCTCCAGGTGATAGGCATCTACTCTTTTCAGTTTCTTGGCACTACAAAAAGGGCTGTCACAAATACTTATCTACACATAGATCTTTTCCTTTTTATGATATCTTTGGGATGCAAGCCCATTAGAAACACTGATGGATAAAAAGATATATAAAAAAGTTTGGTAGTCTTTTTGACATAGTTCTAAAATGCTCTCAAGAATGGTTGAATCAGTTCACAACATTACCAATAATGTGTTAGTATCCCAGTTTTCCCAAATCCCTTCCAATATTTCTTCCTGTTACTTTACTCAATCTGAGAGGGAGGTAATTAAACTTCAGAGTTGCCTTAATTTGCATTTCTCTGATCAATAGTGGTTTAAAGCACCTTTTCATGACTAGAAATGGTTTCAATTTCTTCATCTGAAAATTGTCTGTTCATATCCTTTGACCATTTATCAATTGGAGATTGGATTGATTTTTTGATAAATTTGAGTCAATTGTCTATATATTTTAAAAATGATGCCTTCAAACCTTTGAATGTAAAAATTTCCCTTCCAATTTTATTGTATCCTTTCTAATCTTGTTCTGTTTGTATAGAATTTTTTTTAACTTAATATAAACAAATTATCTATTTTGTGTTAAAGAGTTGTCTCTAGTTATGCTTTGGCCGCAAATTCCTTCCTTTCCACAGATCAGAGAGGTAAACAATCCTTTGTTCTTCTAATTTGCTTATAATATCACACTTTATGTCTAAATTATGAATCCATTTCAATCTTATCTTGATATATTGTGTTAGCTGTAAGTCACTGCCTAGTTTCTACCATACTAACTTCCAATGATCCCAGCAGTTTTTGTCAAATTGTGAATATATGCACTAGCATAAATATTTATGTACAGAATCCAAATTCCTACAGAAGTTGAGAGATGCAAGAAGAATTAGAGAGCAAAATGACACTAGTGAGAGAACTCAATCTTCCTCTCGAAGAACTACATGAATCAAATAATGAAATAAATAAGAGAAGTTAAACAAAGTTTGAAAAGTTATGTATGATAGACTTTTGGAGAAAACTGAATGGAGACAGAAAGCAATTTTTTTTTTTCTCAGCAGTTCATTGAACCAATACAAAAACTTACCCTGTTTTAGGGCATAAAACCTCAAAATCAAATGTAGACAGGCAGAAATATTAAATGCATTTTTATCAGATTGTGATGCAATAAAAATCACATATAACAAAAGGTCAGGAGAAAATAGACCAAAAATTAATTGGAAATTAAATAATCTAACCTTTAAAAATGAATGCATGAAACAACAAATCATAGATGCAATCAATAACTTCATTGCAGAGAAATACCATGATGAGGCAACAAACCAAAATCTGTGGGATACAGCCAAAGTGGATTTAGGGCATATTATTTTATATATAATTATAACTTTTTATTGACAGAACCCTTGCCAAGGTAATTTTTTACAACATTATCCCTTGCACTCAATTCTGTTCCAATTTTTCACCTCCCTCCCTCCACCCACTCCCCCAGATGACAAACAGTGCTATACATGTTAAATAGGTAACAGTATATCCTAGATACACTATATGTGTGTAGAGCCGAACAGTCTCTTGTTGCACAGGAAGAATTGGATTCAGAAGGTAAAAATAACCCAGGAAGAAAAACAAAAATGCAAACAGTTTACATTCATTTCCCAGTGTTTTTCTCTGGATGTAGCTACTTCTATCCATCATTGA
This sequence comes from Sarcophilus harrisii, assembly GCF_902635505.1. Classification (NCBI taxonomy): domain Eukaryota; kingdom Metazoa; phylum Chordata; class Mammalia; order Dasyuromorphia; family Dasyuridae; genus Sarcophilus; species Sarcophilus harrisii. The sequence continues at coordinate 370,340,154 of NC_045426.1, read as the reverse complement.
TCAACTGAACTTGAGTTAGATCTTCTCATTGTCAAAGAAATCCACTTCCATCAGAATACATCCTTATACAGTATCGTTGTTGAAGTATATAATGATCTCTTGGTTCTGCTCATTTCACTTAGCATAAGTTCAGGTAAGTCTCTCCAAGCCTCTCTGTATTCATCCTGCTGCTTACTTCTTACAGAACAATAATATTCCATGACATTCATGTACCACAATTCACCCAACCATTCTCCAATTGATGGGTATCCATTCATTTTCCAGTTTCTAGCCACTACAAACAGGTCTGCCACAAACATTTTGGCACATACTGGTCCCTTTCCCTTCTTTAGTATCTCTTTGGGGTATAAGCACAGTAGTAGCACTGCTGGCTCAAAGGGTATGCACGGTTTGATAACTTTTTGGGCATTATTCCATATTGCTCTCCAAAATGGTTGGATTGTTCACAACTCCACCAACAATGCATCAATGTCCTAGTTTTCACATATCCCCTCCAACATTCATAATTATTTTTTCCTGTCATCTTAGCTAATCTGTCAGGTGTGTAGTGGTATCTAAGAGTTGTCTTAATTTGCATTTCTCTGATCAACAGTGATTTAAAACACATTCATATGAGTGGAATAGTTTCAATTTTATCATCTGAAAATTGTCTGTTCACATGCTTTGACCATTTATCAACTGGAGAAAAGCTTGATTTCTTATAAATTAGAGTCAATTCTCTATATATTTTGAAAATGAGGCCTTTACCAGAACCTTTAACTGTGAAGATGTTTTCCCAGTTTGTTGCTTCCCTTCTAATCTTGTTTGCATTAGTTTTGTTTCTACAAAAGCTTTTTAATTTGATGTAATTAAAATTTTCTATTTTGTGATCAATAATGGTCTCTGGTTCATCATTGGTCACAGATTTCTTTCTCCTCCACAAATCAGAGAGATAAACTATCCTATATTCCTCTAATTTATTTATAATCTCGTTCTTTATGACTAATCATTAACCTATTTTGAACTTATCTTGATATATGGTGTTAAGTGTGGGTCCATGACTAATTTGTGCCATACTAATTTCCAGTTATCCCAGCAGTTTTTGTCAAATGATGAATTCTTATCCCAAAAGTTAGAATCTTTGGGTTTGTCAAGCACTAGACTGCTATGGTTGACTATTTTGTGTTGTGAACCTAACCTATTCCTCGGATCAACTAATGTATTTCTTAGCCAGTACCAAATGTTTTTGGTGACTGCGGCTTTATAATACAGTTTTATATCAGGTACAGATAGGCCACCTTCATTTGATATTTTTTCATTAATTCCCTTGGGATTCTCAAACTTTTGTTCTTCCATACGAATTTTGTTGTTATTTTTTCTAGATAATTAAAATGTTTTCTTGGAGTCTGATTGGTATAGCACTAAATATAGCTTAGTTTAGGGAGTATTGTCATCTTTATTATATTCGCTTGGCCTATCCAAGAGCACTTAATATTTTCCCAGTTATTTAAATCTTTATTTGTGTGGAAAATGTTTTGTAATTTTGCTCATATAATTCCTGACTTTCCTTTGGTAGATAGATTCCCAAATATGTTATGCTGTCGACAGTTATTTTGAATGAAATTTCTCTTTGTATCTCTTACTGTTGGATTTTGTTGGTGATGTATAAAAATGCTGAGAATTTATGGGGATTTATTTTGTATCCTTCAACTTTGCTAAAGTTATGAATTATTTCTAATAGCTTTTTAGTAGAATATCTGGTGTTCTCTAAGTATACCATCATGTCATCTGCAAAGAATAATACTTTGGTTTCCTCATTACCTACTCTAATCCCTTTAATCTCTTTCTGGATTCTTATTGTTGAGGCTAGCGTTTCTAATACAATACTGAATAATAATGGTGATAGTGGGCAACCTTGCTTTACTCCAGATCCTACTGGGAAAGGTTCCAGTTTTTCCCCATTACATATGATGCTTACTGATGGTTTTAAATAAATGCTCCTGACTATTTTAAAGAAATGTCCATTTATTCCTATCCTCTCAAGTGTTTTTATTAGGAATAGATGTTGGATTTTCTCAAATGCTTTTTCTGTATCTATTGAGATGATCATATGTTTTTTGTTTAGTTTGGTTATTGATATAAACAATTATGCTAATATTTTTCCTAATATTTAACCAGCACTGCATTCCGGTATAAATCCTTCTTGGTCATAGTGTATTATCCCGGGGATGATTTTCTGTAATGTTTTTGCTAATATTTTATTGAATATTTTAGCAGCAATATTCATTAGTAAGATTGGTCTACAATTTTCTTTCTCTATTTTCAACCTACCTGGTTTAGGTATCAGTACCATGTCTGTGTCGTAAAAGGAATTTGGTAGGACTCCTTCAATCCCTATTTTTTCAAATAGTTTATGTAGCATTGGAGTTAATTGTTCTTTAAATGTTTGGTAGAATTCACATGTAATTCCATCTGGTCCTGGGGATTTTTTCTTGGGGAGTTGGCTAATAGCTTGTTCTATTTTGTTTTCTAAAATGGGACTGTGTAGTCTATTTACTTCTGTATCTGTTAATCTGGGCAAGCTATATTTTTGAAAGTATTCATCCATTGTATTTCAATTGTCGAATTTATTGACATAAAGTTGGGCAAAGTAACTCCTAATTATTGCTCTAATTTCTTCTGAGTTAGTAGCGAGTTCTCCCTTTTCATTTTTAAGACTAACAATTAGATTTTCTTCTCCTTTTTAAAATCAGATTTACTAAGGATTTGTCTATTTTGTTGGTTTTTTCATAGAACCAACTCTTAGGTTTATTAATTAATTCAATAGATTTTTTTTCTTTCAATTTTATTGATCTCTGGTTTTTAATTTGTTCCTTTTCTAACATTTTTAGTTGCAAGCCCAATTCATTGCCCTTCTCTTTCTCTATTTTATAAATAGGCCTCTAGGCCTAAGAGGCAAGTAGGCTTCTAAAGATATGAAATTTCCCCTTATTACTGCTTTGGCTACATCCCACACATTTTGGTATGACATCATATTATTGTCATTTTCTTGGGTGGAGTTATTAATTATATCTATGATTTGCTGTTTCACACAATCATTCTTTAGTATGACATTGTTTAGTTTTCCAATTATTTTTGGTCTATTTTCCCCTGGCTTTTTGTTGAATGTAATTTTCAATGCATTATGGTCTGAAAAGGATGCATTTATTATTTCTGCCTTACTGCATTTGAGTTTGAGGTTTTTATGTCCTAATATATGGTCAGTTTTTGAATAGGTTCCATGAACTGCTGAGAAGAAAGTGTAGTCCTTTCTGTCTCCATTTAGTTTTCTCCAGAGATCCATCATATCTAACTTTTCTAGTATTCTATTTACCTTTTTGACTTCTTTCTTATTTATTTTGTGGTTTGATTTATCTCATTCTGAGAGTACAAGTTTGAGATTGCCCACTACAACAGTTTTGCTGTCTATTTCTTCTTGCTGCTTTCTTAATTCCACTTTTAAGAATTTAGATGCTACACCACTTGGTGCATATATGTTTAATATTGATTATTATTATTTCATTAATATTACTTCATTATCTATGCTACCCTTTAGCAAAATATAACGCCCTTCCTTTTTTTCTTTTAATTAGATCAATTTTTGCTTTTGCTTGATCTGAGATCAGGATAGCTACCCCTGCTTTTTTTACTTCACCTGAAGCATAGTAGATTCTGCTCCAACCTTTTACCTTTACTCTGTATGTATCTCCCTGCTTCAGGTGTATTTCCTGTAAACAATATATTGTAGAATTCTGGCTTTTAATCCATTCTGCTAACCGCTTCCTCTTTATGGGGGAGTTTACTTCATTCACATTTGTGATTAAAATGACCAATTCTTTATTACTCGCCATCTTGTTAACCCCTGTTTATGCTTTTCTCCCTTGTTTCCTCCTTACTCCCCTCCCCAGTATTAAACTTGTGAGGACCACTTGCTTCTCACAGCCCTCCCTTTTTAAGATACCCCCGCCCCTGCCTTACCGTTCCTTTCCCTATCTTACTCCTTTTCCTCACAGATTCTGTATTCCCTTCTGCTTAGCTTATTCCTTCCTTTTTCACTTTGCCCTTCTCACTTTTCTTTTCTTTCTTTTTTCTGTTTTTTTTTTATTTTTATTTTTATTTAATAGCCTTTTATTTACAGGTTATATGCATGGGTAACTTTACAGCATTAACAATTGCCAAACCTCTTGTTCCAATTTTTCCCCTCCTCCCCACCCCCTCCTCCAGATGGCAGGATGACCAGTAGATGTTAAATATATTAAAATATAAATTAGATACACAATAAGTATACATGACCAAACCATTGTTTTGCTGTACAAAAAGAATCAGGCTCTGAAATATTGTACAATTAGCTTGTGAAGGAAATGAAAAATGCAGGTGGGCATAAATATAGGGATTGGGAATTCAATGTAATGGTTTTTAGTACTCACCCAGAGTTCTTTCTCTGGGAGTAGCTGGTTCAGTTCATTACTGCTCCACTGGAAATGATTTAGTTGATTTCCTTGCTGAGGATTGCCAGGCCCATCAGAACTGGTCATCATATAGTATTGTTGTTGAAGTATATAATGATCTCCTGGTCCTGCTCATTTCACTCAGCATCAGTTCGTGTAAGTCTCTCCAGGCCTTTCTGAAATCATCCTGTTGGTCATTTCTTACAGAACAATAATATTCCATAATATTCATATACCACAATTTATTCAGCCATTCTCCAACTGATGGGCATCCATTCAGTTTCCAGTTTCTATCCACTACAAAAAGGGCTGCCACAAACATTCGTGCACATACAGGTCCCTTTCCCTTCTTTATAATCTCTTTGGAATATAAGCCCAGTAGTAACAATCCTGGATAAAAGGGTATGCACAGTTTGATCACTTTTTGAGCATAGTTCCAAACTACTCTCCAGAATGGTTGGATTCGTTCACAACTCCACCAACAATGCATCAATGTCCCAGTTTTCCCGCATCCCCTCCAACAATCATCATTATTTTTTCCTGTCATCTTAGCCAATCTGACAGGTGTGTAGTGGTATCTTAGAGTTGTGTTAATTTGCATTTCTTTGATTAATAATGACTTGGAGCATCTTTTCATATGACTAGAAATAGTTTCAATTTCTTCATCTGAGAATTGTCTGTTCATATCCTTTGACCATTTGTCAATTGGAGAATGGCTTGATTTTTTATAAATTAGAGTTAATTCTCTATATATGTTGGAAATGAGGCCTTTATCAGAACCTTTGACTGTAAAAATATTTTCCCAGTTCATTGCTTCCCTTCTAATCTTGTCTGCATTAGTTTTGTTTGTACAAAAACTTTTCAGTTTGGTATAGTCGAAATTTTATATTTTGTGATCAGTAATTATCTCTAGTTCTTCTTTGGTCATAAATTCCTTCCCCTTCCACAGGTCTGAGAGGTAAACTATCCTGTGTTTCTCTAATTTATTAATAATTTCATTCTTTATGCCTAGGTCTGCCCTTCTCGCTTTTCAATGAGATTGGAGAAGTTTCACCATATGTCAAATCTCTAAAATTTTTCTTTTTAAGCCAATTCTGATGATAATAAGATGCCCACTATATTCATCCTCCTCCATTCTTTTTCTCAAATGTAATAGGTTTCCTTTGCCTCTTCAGGAGATGTAGTACACCCATTTTACCCTCTTTCTGGTACAATGTCCTGTGCACCTCTAGTTTCTAGAACAAGGTATACATGTATTCTTTATACATCTTTATAGCAGAAAGATAGTTCCCAAGATTTTTTTTTCCTTTTTAGCTTTCTCTTGAGTTGTATATCTGTAGATCAAATTTTTTGTTAAGTTCTGGTTTTTTCATCAAAAATAGGTGAAATTCGCTTATTTTGTTGAATGTCCATCTTCTTCCCTGGAAAATTATCCTCATTCTGACTGGGTAAGTTATTTTTCATTGCATACCAAGTTCCTTAGTCTTTTAGAATATTATATTCCAGGCCCTTCGATCCTTTAATGTGGGCGCTGCTAGATCCTGAGTAGTCCTTATTAGGTCTCCTCTATATTTGAATTGGTTGTTTCTAACCGCTTGCAGTATTTTTTCCTTTGTTTGATATTTCTGGCATTTGGCCACTACATTTCTTGGTGTTTTGGTTTTAGGATCCCTTTCAGTAGGTGATCGATGAATTTTTTCAATGTCTATTTTATCTTCTGTTTCCATGATTTCTGGAGAGTTCACTTTGATAATTTCCTGGAAAATAGTTTTCAGGCTCTTTTTTTCATCATATTTTTTTCTGGGAGTCCAATAATTCTCAGATTGTCTCTCCTAGATCTATTTTCCAGGTCTGTTGTTTTCCCAAGAAGTTATTTGACATTTTTTCCATTGTTTCTTTTTTTTGGGTTTTGCTTGACTGATTCTTGTTGTCTCCTCGAGTCATTCAATTCCATTTGTTCAATTCTGATTTTCAATGAAATATTTTGTTCACTCACTTTTTAAATATCTTTTTCTAATCATCCAATTGCATTTTTAAGTGGGTCATTTTGTTCTATGGAATTTTTTTCCATTTCACCAATTTTATTTTTTTAAAGCTATTTTCTGTTTCCAATTCAGTAATTCTATTTTTCAACAATTTGATTTCTTTATCCACTCTGTCTTTAAATGAGTGGGATGACTTCTCCAGACTCTTTTGCCAAGCTGCCCTTTCCTTTTCCCATTTTTCTTCTAGCTCTCTTGTGAGAGCCTTTTTAATTTCTTTAATGAGATTCATCTGTGCTGAGGACCAGATGTTATCCTCCTTTGGGTATTCCCTTGGACAGTCTGTTTTTAGTCTTCTCAGGGTTTAGATCCTGCTCTCTCCCTGTATAGAAGCTATCAATGGTTAAGGTCTGTTTAAATTTTTTGCTCATTTTGTCAGAGAAGAATTAAAGACAAACTACCAAATTAAAAAAAGAAAAAAAAAAAACCAAAAGGAATCTGTTTTCTTTTTTGGTCTCAGTGGTGTTACCGAGCTTGCTGTACCGACTGTGGCAGTGGGGGTGGGGGGGGTAGTGGCGTGGCACTAGCAAGATAGCAATGACTGTGCTGTGCCTGTTCTCTGAGACTCTGAGAGCTTGCTGAGATAATGTGAGGGAGGGATGGCCAGGTCCCCAGAGACTCTAGCTGTTTGGGGTTGTATTCTTCACTTCCTGTGTTTTTAGCTTCTTTGCTTGTCTGCTGGCTTGTTGCCAGGGCAAAGTATCTAATACTGTAGCAAAGTTCTCCCTGCAGCGATGGCTGAGATTACACCCCACCCCCTCCACTCTGCTCAGCTGTGATCTACCTGAAATGCCCTTGCTGTCCTCAGCCTGCACCAGATCTAAAACCATCCCTGCTCTGGAGCAAAAACAGACCTTTCCTGGTGAATTTCAAAGATGTCTTCTCTTGCTAACTATTTGTGGATTTTTTTTTCAGTCAAGCATTAATTCAGAGGCTTGTCATGAAATGAATTCTGAGAGAAAACGCAGAGCTTATGCAGCTGTGTGCCTCCACTCTCCCATCTTGGTGGGAAGTATTTAGGGGACATTTTATATCTCTAGATGCTTCCTTGAAAAAGAGAGAGAAATTAAAGCTGAATAAATGACAACAATGCCTTACAACTAAAACAGCTAGAAAAAGGACAAATTAAATATCAATTAAATATCAAATTTGAAATTCTGAACAGAAAACGGGAGATTAATGAAATTGAAAATAAGAAAAGTATTGAATTAATAAATAAAACTAAAAGTTGGTTTTATGCAAACAGAAACAAATTGATAAATCTTTAGTTAATTTGATTAGATAAAGGAGAGAGGAAAATCAAATCGTTAATCTCAAAAATAAAAGGGACAACTGTCCACTAATGAAAAGGAAATTAGAACAATAAATATGAGTTATTTTATGCAACAATGTGACAATAAATTTGATAATCTAAGTGAAATGGTGAAAATCTTTACAAAACATATAGATTTCCTAAGTTAACAAAAGAGGAAATAAATTATTTAAACAGTCCTATTTTAGAAAAAGAAATAGAAAAAGCTATTGATCAAGTTCCTAACAACAACAACAAAAAATTCCACGGCCAGATGAATTTACATACATACAGAGAGGATTGGTGAGACTTACATGAACTGATGCTGAGTGAAATGAGCAGAACCAGGAGATCATTATATACCTCAACAACGACACTGAATGAGGATGTATTCTGATGGAAGTGCATTTCTCTGACAAAGAGAAGATCTAACTCAGTTTCAATTGATCAAGGATGGATGGAAGCAGCTACACCCAAATTAAGAACACTAGGAAATGATTGTATACTACTTGCATTATTGTTCTTCTTCCTGGGTTATTTATACCTTCTAAATCCTATTCTTCCTGTGCATCAAGAGATCTCTTCAGTTCTCCACAAATATATTGTATCTAGGATATACTGTTATTTATTTAACATGTGTAGGACTGCTTGCCATATGGGGGAGTAGGTAGAGGGAGGGAGGGGAAAAATCGGAACAGAAGTGAGTGCAAGGGATAATGTTGTAAAAAATTACCCAGGCATGTGTTTCATCAATAAAAAGTTATAATTATTTAAAAAAAAGAAAAAAGAAAGAGAGGAGATTTTCAGCCCCAAAGAGACTAATAGCAGACAGTCTCAAGATAATTTTTGGTCCCCAACACAAATGGCTCTCCTAGAAGAGACTATTAAAAAGCTTAAAAGAGAACTCAAAGAAAAATGGGGAACGTAATGAGAAGCTATGCAAAAGAGAAACAACTTCCTGAAATGTGAATGGGAAAACGTAAAAAATTCCCACGAAGTGCAAGGAAACAGAATTTATAAATTGGAAAAGATAAAGAATTCCCAAGAAAGTCAGATTTGTGAATTGGAAAAAGAAAATAACTCACTAAAAAAAATAGTGAAATGGAAATAAATTCCATAGAGCAAAACAACTCATTTAAGAGCTCAAGTGGACATATTGACAAAGCATTAAAAAAAGGCTAATGAAGAAAATAACTCATTACAAATCAGAACTGAACAAATAGAAATGGCTGATTCATTGAGACATCAAGACAAAGCAAAAACAAACAAAAAAAAAATGAAAGATTAGAAAAAAATGTCAAATATTTACTTGGAAAACAACAGACCTGGAAAATAGATCTAGGGGAGATAACCTGAAGATCATTGGACTACCTGAAAATTTTGATGAAAAAAAAAAAAAAAAAGCCTAGATACTATTTTACAAGAAATCACCAAAAAGAACTTCCCAGAAGTAATAGAACTGGAAGATAAAATAGGCACTGAAAGAATTCATTGAACACCTTCTGAAAAAAACCCTAAAATAAAAACTCTGAGGAATATTGTAGCCAAGTTTCAGAACTATCAGACTAATGAAAAAATAATGCAAGCAGTCAGGAAAAGACAATTTAAATACTGAGGTGCCACAATAAGGGTCACTTAAGATCTGGCTGCCGCAACATTAAAGGATCAAAGAGCCTAGAATCTGATATTTTGAAAGGCAAAAGAACTTGGATTGCAGCCAAGAATAAACTACCCAGCTAAGCTGAGCATTTTTTTTCCATGAAAGAAGATGGACATTTTGTCTCCAACACCATTTTATCTCCAAAACATTTTGTCTCCAGACATAAAACTGAAGAGAAGCAGTAGAAGGTAAAAGGAACTCTTGAGAATTGTATTTCTGTTGTGGATATACATAAAAATCACATGTATAATTTTATTTTACTGATGTAACATTAAAAGGGAAGTAAAAATGGAAAGGGGATAGTGTCAGAAAAAGGTTGGAAAACAGAGATAAAAAGAAGGAAACTATATCCAACAGTGAGACAAAGGAAACATATCATATCTGAGGGAACTTACAGATGGGGAGGATTCACATATTGTCAATCTTACTCTCATCAGAGTTGGCTCAAAGAGAAAATAATTGACATTTATTTTACAGAAAATCTTATCTCACCTCATTAAAAAGTAGGAGAGGAAAAAGGAAAAGGAAAAAGAGTAATAAGGGAAGAGTACAAGAAAGGCGAAGGGATTCAAAGGGAGGAGGGAGGCATCGTAAAGAGGGATAACTGCGTGACACAAGTGGGGCCCGTACCTTTAATACTGGGGAAGGGGGGAAGGGGGGCAAGAAAAGAAAAGTACAATTTTGGGATATTATGATGGTAGAAAATACAGAATTAGTAATTTTAACTGTGAATGTGAATAGGATGAACTTTCCCATAAAGCAGAGGTAGATAGCAGACTAGATCAAAAGTAAGAACTCAACAATCTGTTGTTTACAGGAAACACATTTTAAAAAGTGAGATACATACAGAGTAAAGGTAAAAGGCTGGAGTAGATGCTATTATGCTTTAGTTGAAGTCAAAAAAGCAGGGGTAGCCATCCTTATCTCTGATCAAGCAAAAGCAAAAATTGATCTAATTAAAAGAAATAAGGAAGGAAACTATATCTTGCTAAAGGGTACTATAGACAATGAAGCAATATCAATAGTAAACGTATAGGCACCAAGTGGTATAGCATCTAACTTCGTAAAGGAGAAGCTAAGAGAGTTGGAAGAAGAAATAGACAGCAAAAGTATAATAGCAGGAGATCTCAATCTTGAACTCTCAGAATTAAATAAATCAAAGTACAAAACAAATAAAGAAATTAAAGAGGTAAATAGAATATTAGACAAATGAGGTATGATGGATCTTTGAAGAAAACTGAATGGTGACAGAAAGGAGTATACTTTGTTCTCAGCAGTTCATGAAACCTACACAAAAATTGACCATATATTAGTACACAAAACCTCAAAATTAAATGCAGGAAGGCAGAAATAGTAAATGCTTTGTTTTAAGATCATGATGCAATAGAACCTATATTCAACAAAAAGTTGGGGGTAAATAAATGAAAAATAATTGGAAACCAAATGATCTCATCTTAAAGAATGATTGTGTGAAATAGCAAATTATAGACTCAATTAATGATTTAACTCAAGATAATGAAAATGATGAGACGTCATACCAACATTTGTGGAATGCAGCCAAAGTGGTAATAAGGGGAAATTTTATGTCCTTAGAGGCTTACTTGAATAAAATAGAGAAAGAGAAGATCAATGAATTGGGTTTTCAACTTAAAAAGTTAGAAAAAGACCAAATTAAAACCCCCAATCAATTACTAAACTTGAAATTCTAAAATTAAAAGGAGAAGTTAATAATATTGAAAGTAAAAAAAAAAAAAAAAAAACTATTGCACTAGTAAATAAAACTAGGAGTTGGTTTTATAAAAAACCTTTGGTAAATCTGCTTACAACAAGGAGAGAGGAAAATCAAATTAGTAGTCTTGAAAATGTAAAGAGAGAACTTTTCACCAATAAAGAGGAAATTAAAGAAATAATGAGTTACTTGCCCAACTTTATGCCAATAAATTTAATAATCTAAGTGAAATGGATGACTACCTCTAAAAATATAGGCTCCTGAGATTAACAGAGAGGAAGTAAATTGCTTAAATAGTCCCATTTCAGAAAAATAAATAGAACAAGCTATTAATCAACTCTCCCCCCAAAAAAATAAAAATTCCTAGGATCAGATGGATTTACATGTGAATTTTACCAAACATTCAAATAACAATTAGCCCCAATGCTACATAAACTATTTGAAAAAAAAAATAGAGAATGAAGGAGTCCTATCACATTCCTTTTATGAAACAGACATGGTACTGATACCTAAACCAGGCAGGTTGAAAACAGAGAAAGAAAATTATAGACCAATCTCTCTAATGAATATTGATGCTATAATCTTAAAAAATATATTAGCAAAAAGATTACAGAAAACCATCCCCAGAATAATACACCATGATCAAGTAGAATTTATACCAGCAATGCAGGGCTGGTTCAATGTCAGGAAAACTATCAGTATATTTGGCTGCATTAATAACCAAATTAACAAAAATTATATGATCTTCTCAATAGGTGGAGAAAAAGCATTTGATAAAACCCAGCATCCATTCCTATTAAAAAACACTTGAGAGTATAGGAATAAATAGACTTTTCCTTAAAATAATCAGTAGTATCTATTTAAAACCATCAGTAAGCATCATATGTAATGGGAACAAACTGCACCTATTCCCAATAACATCAGAAGTGAAACAAGGTTGCCCCCATCACCATTACTATTTCATATTGTATTAGAAATGCTATCTTTGGCAATAAGAGATAAGAAAGAGATTAAAGGAAGTAGAGTATGAAATGAGGAAACCAAATTATCACTCTTTGCTGATGATATGATGGTATACTTAGAGAACCCCAGCGATTCTACTAAAACATTATTGGAAAATAATCCAATCCTTTAGCAAAGTTACAGGATACAAAATAAATCCACAAAGTCATCAGCATTCTCATATATCACTAAGAAAATCCAACAGTTAGAGTTATAAAGAGAAATTCCATTTAAAATAACTACTGATAATATAAAAGATTTAGGATTCTATCTGCCAAGGGAAAATCAGAAACTATATAAGCAAAACTACAAAAGTCTTTCCACATAAATAAAGTCAGATCTAACCAATTGGAAAAATATTAAATGCTCTTGGATTGGGCAAGCAAATATAATAAAGATGACAATACTACCTCAACTAATCTATTTATTTAGTGCTATAACAATCAGACTCCCAAAAAACTATTTTAATGACCTAGAAAAAAATAACAACAAAGTTCATATGGACAAAGAAAAGGTCAAGAATTTCAAAGTAATTAATGAAAAAAAAAATCAAATGAAGATGGCCTAGCTGTACAAGATCTAAAATTATATTATAAAGCAGCAGTTACCAAAACCATTAGGTATGGGTAAGAAATTGACTCTTTGTTCAATGGAATAGATTAGGTTCAAAGGACAAAACATTCAATAACTTTAGTAATCTAGTGTTTGACAAACCCAAAGACCCCAGCTTTTGGGAGAAGAATTCACTATTTGCCAAAAATTCCTGGGAAAATTCGAAATTAATATGGCAGAAGCTAGACATTGATCCACAATTAGCACCATACACCAAAATAAAGTTGAAATGCATTCATGACCTAGGCATAAAGAATGAGATTATAAATAAATTGGAAGAGCCTAGGATAGTTTGCCTCTGAGACCTGTGGAAGAGGAAGGAAGTTATGACCAAAGAAGAACTATAGATCCTTATTGATCACAAAATATAAAAATTTGATTATATCAAATTGAAAAAAATTTTGTACAAACAAAACTAATGCAGACAAGATTAGAAGGAACGCAATAAACTGGGAAAACAGTTTTTACAGTCAAAGGTCCTGATAAAGGCCTCATCTCCAAAATATATAGGGAATTGACTCTATAAGAAATCAAGCCATTCTCCAATTGATAAATGGTCAAAGGATATGAACAGCCAGTTCTCAGATGAAAAAATTGAAACTAATTCTAGCCATATGAAAAGATGATCCAAGTAATTATTAATCAGAGAAATGAAAATTAAGACAATTCTGAGATACCACTCCACACTTATCAGATTGGCTAGAGTGATAGGGAAAGATAATGTACAATGTTGGAAGGGATGTGAGAAAACAGGGACACTGATACATTATTGGTGGAATTGTGAATACATCCAACCATTCTGGAGAGCAATTTGGAACTATGTTCAAAAAGTTATCAAACTCTGCATATGCTTTGATCCAGCAATCTTTCTACTGGGCTTATATCCTAAAGAAATCTTAAAGAAGGGAAAGAGACCTGTATGTGCAAGAATGTTTGTGGCAGGTTTTATTGTAGTGGCCAGAAACTGGAAACTGAGTGGTTATTGAATATTATTGTTCAGTAAGAAATGACCAACAGAATTATTTCAGAAAGGCCTGGAGAGACTTACATGAACTCATGCTGAGTGAAATGAGCAGGACCAAAAGATCATTATATAGTTCAACAACAATACCCTATGATGATCTATTCTGATGGACGAGGCCCTCTTCCAAAATGAGATGAACCAAATCAGTTCCAATAGAGTAGTAATGAATTGAAACAGCTAACCCCAGTAAAAGAACTTTGGGAGAAGACTATTAACCATTAATTAGAATTCCCAATACCTCTATTTTTGTCCACTTGAATTTTTGATTTCCTTCACAGACTAATCATACACTCTTTCAAAGTCCGATTCTTTTTGTACAGCAAAATAAGTGTTAGGATATGTATCCTTATATTGTATTTAATTTATACTTTAACATATTTAACATGTATTGGTCAACCTGCCATCTGGGGGAGAGAATGGGGGAAGGAGGGGAAAAATTGCAACAAAAGGTTTGGCAATTGTCAATGCTGTAAAATTACCCTGCATATAACTTGTAAATAAAAGGCTATTAAAAAAAGAAAGAAAGAAATGATCAGCAGAATGATTTCAGAAAGGCCTGAAGAGAATTATATAAACTGATGCTGATTGAAATGAGCAGAACCAAGATATCCTTTTATGTAATGTTCTTTGGTTCAGTTTTTTTTTTGGAGTCTCTGGTGGCAGCCTTCTTTTCAGTCAGAGTAATCACCACAAGAGTAGCCTGGGGTTAAAGTCAAAATCCTTTATTATCTCTTTCAAAGTCTTGTTTCCTTTCCTGGGGCTGCACAGCTTTCTGGAGAGCCTTTCAGATTGATTCTTGGTCTCAGTGGAGAAATGCAGGAGAAGAGCCTGCCATCAGGAGCCTGACTGAAGATGGAATTGAATCTCTCTTTTTCTCTGAGAGCTTAAGATCCTGCCTCCAATTCTCTTATCTTCTCTGCCTCTGAATCTGGATGAGTTTGTCTGAGCTTATATGCTCTCTTATCATAGATGTGAATCTTGTTGAACTATATTAAGTACTAAGTACATGTGCTGAACTAGAGAACTATTAAGAACCATGCTAAACTAGATAACCATTGTCTTTATCAATTCCACTGAGAACACCTTGTCAGAATCCTTGTTTTAGAGTTCTGGCACATAACAATTTTACATGCCAACAACAAGATTAGATGATGATCAATTCTGATGATATGACTTTTTTCAACAGTGAAATGATTCAGGTCACTTTTAGTTGACTTGTGATGAAGAGAGACATTTATACCCAGAGAGAGGACTGTGGGAGTGAATTGTGGATCACAACAAAAAATTTTCACTCTTTTTCTTGTTGTTTGCTTGCATTTTGTTTTCTTTCTCATTTTTTTTTCTTTTTGATCTGATTTTTATTTTGTAGCAAGATAATTGTATAAATATGTATACATATATTGGATTTAGTTTATATATTTTAACATGTTTAGCATATATTGTATTACTTGCCATCTAGGAAAGGAAGTGGGAAAAAGGGGGGAAACTATGTAACTAACACAAGATATTTCAAGGATCATGGCTTAAAAATTATCCATGCATATGTTTTGAAAATAAAAATCTTTAATAAAAGTAAAATATTTGAACTTGTGTTAATATGTGAATGTAAAGAATTACTATTGTTCAATAAGAAATAAACAGTCAGATTTTAGGGAAAAGGCCTGTTATGAATGTACAAAATGATAAAAAGAAATTAACAGAAAAATGTGAATATTGTACATTGTATTAGCAACTTTGTATGATGATCCACTATGAATAACTCACTTCTTTCATAAACATAATAATGCAGGAAAAGTTCAAAGAACTCATAAAGTAAAATGTTGACCACATCCAATGAAAGAAGTATGGAATCTTATTGAAGATAAACACATTTTTTTAACCTATTTTATTATTTTTACTCCTTTTGATTTATTTCTTCTTTCACCTCTGTGATTAATATAAAAATAAGTGGTACATGATAGCACTTGTATAATTTATATAAAATTGCCTACATTTTTTGCAGGTGGGAGGCAGGGAGCTCAAAATCTTGTAAAACTGAATACTAAAAATAGCTTGACCTGCAAAATATTCTTACAAAAATAGCTCTAGAAATTAGACAGGCTTCAAGATGTTTTCTAGGATTTAGTAATTACTCCATTGTATTTCATTATATATGGCATCATATAAGATGCTTTCAATGCCCTTGTCTCTGTTATATCACACTTCTTTAATTAATAAACTTGTAGCTTACTGAAGGTACACTTCTCTGCACTAGTGTATAAAGGACTTATCATTCTTTTTCATTTGTTTGTTTTCTTTCCATTATCATGATGGAAATAAAAAATGCAAATAATTAATGGCATGTGGTCTTATGATAAGACAGAATTATTTTAAAACAGTTGCTCTGACCTATAACCATATAATTTATTGGCAAAGTCAATTATGTGTTCACATTCCAAAAATAAAGAAACAATTGCTGAATGTCTATGTAATAATATGATATCCAAAAAAGAAATCATAGTGCTATAATGCAGCACCCATTCAATTTGGGGGTCCCCATAAAACTACTTTAGTTGTTAGACACTTTTGAGATCAGTTCTAAATCACAATTCATGAAAACCCAATTTATTTATTATTCAAGAAGAGAGCACACACTGCAAAATAGCATTTTGCAAAATAGCATAATAACAAACAATGAAAACTTATTTTCATGAAGACTAAGCTTATTTTCCCCAAAACACCCCCCTTCTACCATGTAAGAAGAATAAAGGTAAATAGAGGTCATGCAAAGGAAACATTTGTGGACCCTGTATAAAGAAGTACACACAAATATGAGAAGAGCCTCTGAAATAAATGTTACCAGCTTTACTACAGTTCTATCACCTTATCCAACTTCATCTCCTAAGCATGAATAACAAAGTTTCTGGAGATTACCACAAAAATAGATGTGATTTGTGTAAGGGAAAAAGAGAATCAGTATAAATGTTATTAAGATTATATTTTATAGCTTGGTATTTGGCACATAGTAAGTGCTTGATCAATACTGATTTCATGCATCCTTCTATCTATCCATCTCTCCATTACCAATCCACTTTTTATCTCTCTATGAGTGCATTTTCCCATCTGTCCATCCATCTCACCTAGAAGGGGGGAGATGTAGCAGAAAATTGCATAGTAGTAAAAAAAAAAATTGTGGACCCTTCAGTACCAAGGAAATGAGTTCCTCATTGCATATGTGTTCCCTACAGTGGGATGAATGTAATGGTAACCTACATTAATCTGTTATTCCACCAAGTGCATTTGCTATTTCCATAGTATTATTCATTTACTGGTATAAAAAGTAAATACATCACAAGTTCAATTGCCAAACTATATTTTAGAGACTGTATCTTATCTCCAAAAATATAACATTTGAAGCAATTTTCTGAAGGCATGATTTAGGGCAATGTAGGATGGGGCAGACAATAAAAGTAAATGTTTAAATGTAGGAGACTGGATCAGTATGAATATTATCAATATAACAATTACAATCACACCTAGGCACAAGTTTAGAGGAAATAATTATAATGTCAAGTCTAGATAGAAATTGAGTTTGAGGAAATGGTAATACATTCAAGAGTAAATGTGTTGTAGATAGTTATAAATAAAGGTATAAAGATCAGAAAAGACATAAAATCTCAAGACATAAATTTGAAAATTTGAGTGCAGTTCTAGAAGAGAATGATGATTTAGATCAGCAAACATATTTTGATACAGGTAACAAGTTAATAGGGGTTTTAAGAATTTGTAGTATATTTAGGAATATACACCGACTGTCTTAAAACAATTTCCATGAGCACTGAGATCTCAAGGTACAATATAAAGAATAGAAAATCTCAAAACACAATGAAGTCAGCAGGAAGCAAGTAAAACATGATAGCTATATGAAGGGGAATGCAAAACTCAGAATAAGATGGAAGTAGTTAAGGACAAGGGACTTAGTTATGTTCAGGGCCCTAAGTAGAACTGGATACTTAAAACCAATAAACATGATGGTATTTTACAGGATTCTTATCTGGGTGAAGTCCAGGGACTGAGGAAAGGCAGTTGGTACTCTAGAACTACTGAATAGATCAAAGATTGAGACCTTTGCTAATTAATTTGGCATTAGAGAAACTTTTATATTGGTCATTAGTTAAGATTCATTCTCCTCACCAGTGGAAAAAGGGCAATTTATCATTAGCAAAAGCCTTACTTTTGTTAAAGAGAGCAGGGAGACCATTGTGATCTTTAAACTAAAATGCTATGTTTGTTTAAATAAGAACTTTAATCATTTTGTTCATGAACCTTCAAAATTTTTGCTTTACAAGACTAAAGAGTTATTTTGCTTTTGGTTGTTCATCACTATTCATAGCTAAGTATGAGTTTTTCCCCTTATTTTTTTCTTTCAGTATTCTCCTTACTCTTTTATAAACTTTCTTCATTTCCATTATTTTATCTTTCTTTGTGTATTCAGCACAACAAGGTAATGTAGCTGTAGAGTCAACAATGTCAGTAGATAGATAGGTAGATAGGTAGATAGATAGATAGATTATAGATAGTCATAAGCACAAACACATATATGTATTTATGCATGTATATGTATGCATACATATTTATAGAAAAAGAAATATTTGATCATAAATAATAAGAAGATGTCCTTGAACTGATTGAAAGCATTTCTGTTCTTAAAGACAGATCAAATGTATTTTATGTGTTGTAGAACTGATATCCATCTGAATAGTCCTTGGCAACCTGAAAGTGAAGATTTTACTTGATTGCCATGCTCTGACTAAAGTACCAGGAAGAAGAGACCCAACAGAGTTCTGCCCACCCTCTCCCAGGTGCCACAAGTCACATGCTGACATCTTCTCAGATCCGGTTAAGCAGAAATGCACACAGGAAGGAAAAAATGTCATTTGAGTTTCTATGTTTAGCAGCTTTTGTTCCTCCACATTATTATTCAAAAAAATGAAGAAAAAATCTCTTTCCTAAATGGGGAATTAATAACAAAATAATACATTACATTCCTCCTGTCAGGAAGATGAGCAAAGGGGCTGGCTGAACACCTTCACAGTTTGTCTGAAAACCTTGTTATTTCAGTGATTTTTTTGCACCAATTCTCTTAAGAAATGTTCTCAGCAATTAATTCATGCTTTCTAAATTTAAAGCATACTAATTAGGCATCCGTCAGTGCGAGAAGGAAAAAAAATCCTTCTAAGAAACTAGTCCTTTTAAATATAGTTCACATAATTTAATTTTAAGAATTTAAATAGAAATATTTTGTAAAAAAGAATATTCATATGTTTACATGCTTGTGTGTGTGTGTGTGTTGTGAATGTGTAATTATCTTGATCACAAATATGCAGTGGAATGCTGTCAGGACAAATGAAAGAATATAAACTCAATGTTTGAAGAAATCTAAAGGATCAATTAGTTCATCCTGTCCTTAAAATCAATATATATATATCCCATGCAAAAAAAAAAATAGAAAATTCATTACTTATTCTTTATTTTAAAACTTCCAAGCAGGGGACACAAATTATCTACAAGACAGACCATTCTACTTTATAATCATATTATTTTTCAGGAATTTTTCCTCTTTCTATTGATTTGATATTAAACTTTTTTTATAATTTTTTCCTCACTTCTAACTCTGCTCTCTGGAAGTTAAGAAACACAACTCTATGTATACATATATTGTATTTAACTTATGCTTTAACATGTTTAACATGTATTTAACATGTTTAATATGTCTACCTACCATCTGAGGGAGGGGGTGGGGGAAAGGAAGGGAAAAATTGGAAGAAAGGGTTTTGCGATTGCCAATGCTGAAAAATTACCCATGCATATATCTTGTAAATAAAAAGCTATTAAAAAAAAAAGAAAAGAAATACAACTCTAATGAGGCATTCAGTTGGCATAATGACATGATTGTGGGATTTATAATAAAAATGCCTGAGTTCAAATATGACTTTAGATAGTTGACAGATATGCGCCTTTAAGAATATCGCAACCTCTGCTTATTTTGGGTTGATAATTTATAAAATAAAAATAATATTAGCTTTTACATCTCAGTGTTTTTGTAAAATGAATCTAAAGCACTTTGAAAAATCAAAATGCTTTCTGTATGTGGGCTATTATGTATAGTGATATATCTTCTACATAATAGTTTTTTAATTACTTGAAGAAAGTTATCACACTCCCTTTCTCCCACTCAAGTCTTATTTTCCCAAATTGAAGAATGCCTATTTTCTTCAACTATTTCTTGCTTGAAATTTCTTCATCATCTTGATCATTGTTTAAAGAAGAGGGCAGCAGCAATGACAATGAAAACATTACAAAGAAAAAGAAGAGCAAGAAAAAATGTCTTTATGAAGATATTTTTAAAATAACTGAGGATTATGAGGGATTCATTATGGTCAAACTTTTTATTCTTATATATGAAAATGTGAACGAATTCTTAAAATTGTCATTATCAAGATAGTTTTTTTAAAAAAAATGTTTGGTATTGAATTGTTTACAAAAAATCAAAATTGTCTAGGAAAAGACAAAGGGAGCTTTATAATTATCTCAGGAAAATGGGATGTGAAAGGAAAATTGATAGAGAGGAAATAGATCAGATGGGATGGCTAGAAACATTGAAACCTTGCTTTCATTGAATCCATATTTAAGAGGAAGCAATTTATATATTTGGAAGAGTGTAGAAATCTTCTGGACTTCCTGAGAGGTGAAAGAATTGGGGAACAGGTTAGAAAAGGGATTTTTGATGACTGTTTATATATTTTTTTTAATAGCCTTTTATTTACAGGATATATACATAGGTAACTTTACAGCATTAACAATTGCCAAACCTCTTGTTCCAATTTTTCACCTCTTACCCCCCCACACCCTCCCCTAAATGTCAGGATGACCAGTAGATGTTAAAATATATTAAAATATAACTTAGATACACAATAAGTATACATGACCAAAACATTATTTTGCTGTACCAAAAGAAACAGACTCTGAATTATTGTACAATTAGCTTGTGAAGGAAATCAAAAATGCAGGTGTGCATAACTATAGGGATTGGGAATTCAATGTAATGGTTTTAAGTCATCTCCCAGAGTTCTTTTTCTGGGTATAGCTAGTTCAGTTCATTACTGCTCCATTAGAAATGATTTGGTTGATCTCGTTGCTGAGGATGGCCTGATCCATCAGAACTGGTCATGATCTAGTATTGTTGTAGAAGTATATAATGATCTCCTGGTCCTGCTCATTTCACTCAGCATCAGTTCGTGTAAGTCTCTCCAGGCCTTTCTGAAATCATCCTGTTGGTCATTTCTTACAGAACAGTAATATTCCATAATTTTCATATACCACAGTTTATTCAGCCATTCTCCAACTGATGGACATCCATTCAGTTTCCAGTTTCTAGCCACTACAAAAAGGGCTGCCACAAACATTCGTGCACATACAGGTCCCTTTCCCTTCTTTATAATCTCTTTGGGATATAATCCCAGTAGTAACACTGCTGGATCAAAGGGTATGCACAGTTTGATAACTTTTTGAGCATAGATCCAAACTACTCTCCAAAATGGTTGGATTCGTTCACAACTCCACCAACAATGAATCAATGTCCAAGTTTTCCCACATCCCCTCCAACAATCATCATTATTTTTTCCTTTCATCTTAGCCAATCTGACAGGTGTGTAGTGGTATCTTAGAGTTGTCGTAATTTGCATTTCTCTGATTAATAATGACTTGGAGCATCTTTTCATATGACTAGAAATAGTTTCAATTTCTTCATCTGAGAATTGTCTGTTCATATCCTTTGACCATTTTTCAATTGGAGAATGGCTTGATTTTTATAAATTAGAGTTAATTCTCTATATATTTTGGAAATGAGGCCTTTATCAGAACCTTTGACTGTAAAAATATTTTCCCAGTTTATTGCTTCCCTTCTAATCTTGTCTGCATTAGTTTTGTTTGTACAAAAACTTTTCAGTTTGGTATAATCGAAATTTTCTATTTTGTGATCAGTAATGATCTCTAGTTCTGCTTTGGTCATAAAGACCTTCCCCTTCCACAGGTCTGAGAGGTAAACTATCCTATGTTCCTCTAATTTATTAATAATTTCATTCTTTATGCCTAGGTCATGAACCCATTTTGACCTTATCTTGGTGTACGGTGTTAAGTATGGATCAATGCCTAGTTTCTGCCATATTAGTTTCCAATTTTCCCAGCAATTTTTATCAAAAAGTAAGTTCTTATCCCAAAAGCTGGGATCTTTGGGTTTGTCAAAGACTAGGTTGCTATATTTGTTGACTGTTTTATCCCTTGAACCTAATCTATTCCACTGATCAACTAATCTATTCCTTAGCCAATACCAAATAGTTTTGGTAACTGCTGCTCTATAATATAATTTTAGATCTGGTACAGCTAAGCCACCATCATTTGATTTTTTTTTCATTAATTCCCTTGAAATTCTTGACCTTTTGTTTTCCATATGAACTTTGTTGTTATTTTTTCTAGGTCATTAAAATAGTTTTTTGGGAGTCTGATTGGTATAGCGCTAAATAAATAGATTAGTTTAGGTAATATTGTCATCTTTATTATATTTGCTCACCCTATCCAAGAGCATTTAATATTTTTCCAATTGGTTAGATCAGACTTAATTTGTGAGAAAAGTGGTCTGTAATTTTGCTCATAAAGTTTCTGAATTTCCCTTGGCAGATAGATTCCTAAATATTTTATATTATCAGTAGTTACTTTAAATGGAATTTCTCTTTGTAACTCTGACTGTTGGATTTTGTTAGTGATATATAAGAATGCTGATGACTTATGTGGGTTTATTTTATAACCAGCAACTTTGCTAAAGTTGTGGATTATTTCTAATAACTTTTTAGCAGAATCTCTGGGGTTCTCTAAGTATACCATCATGTCATCGGCAAAAAGTGATAATTTGGCTTCCTCATTGCCTATTCTTATTCCTTTAATCTCTTTCTCAGCTCTTATTGCTATAGCTAGCGTTTCTAATACAATATTAAATAGTAACGGTGATAGTGGGCAACCTTGTTTCACTCCAGATCTTATTGGGAATGGTTGCAGTTTGTCTCCATTACATATGAGGCTTACTGATGGTTTAAAATAGATGCTGCTGATTATTTTAAGGAAAAGTCCATTTATTCCTATACTCTCAAGTGTTTTTAATAGGAATGGATGTTGGATTTTATCAAATGCTTTTTCTGCATCTATTGAGATGATCATATGGTTTTTGTTAATTTGGTTATTAACATGGCCAATTATATTGATAGTTTTCCTAATATTGAACCAACCCTGCATTCCTGGTATAAATCCTAGTTGATCATAGTGTATTATCTTGGAGATGATTTTCTGTAGTCTTTTTGCTAATATCTTATTTAAGATTTTAGCATCAATATTCATTAGGGAGATTGGTCTATAATTTTCTTTCTCTGTTTTCAGCCTACCTGGTTTAGGTATCAGTACCATGTCTGTGTCATAGAAGGAATTTGGTAGGACTCCTTCATTCCCTATTTTATCAAATAATTTATATAGCATTGGGGCAATTGTTCTTTAAATGTTTGGTAAAATTCACATGTAAATCCATCTGGTCCTGGGGATTTTTTCTTAGGGAGTTGTTTAATTGCCTGTTCTATTTCTTTTTCTGAAATGGGACTATTCAAACAATTTACTTCTTCCTCTGTTAGTCTGGGAAGTCTGTATTTTTGGAGGTAGTCATCCATTTCACTTAGGTTATCAAATTTATTGGCATAAAGTTGAGCAAAATAATTCTTATTATTTCTCAATTTCCTCTTCATTGGTGGAAAGTTCTCCTTTTCATTTTTAAGACTAGTAATTTCATTTTCCTCCCTCCTTTTTCTAATCAGATTTACCAAAGGCTTATCTATTTTATTGGCTTTTCATAGAACCAACTCTTAATTTTATTAATTAGTTCAATAGTTTTTTTACTTTCAATATTTTTAATTTCTCCTTTTAATTTTAGAATTTCCAATTTAGTATTTGATTGGGGTTTTTAATTTGGTCTTTTTTAGTTTTTTTAGTTGCAAGCCCAATTCATTAATCTTTTCTTTCTCTGTTTTATTCAAGTAACCCTCTAAGGATATAAAATTCCCTCTTATTACCGCTTTGGCTGCATCCCACAAATTTTGGTATGATGTCTCATCATTGTCATTATCTTGAGTGAAATTATTAATTGTATCTATAATTTGCTGCTTCACCAATCATTTTTAAGATGAGATTGTTTAGTTTCCAATTACTTTTTGGTCTATTTCCCTAACTTTTTGTTGAATGTAGTTTTATTGCATCATGATCTGAAAAGAAAGCATTTACTATTTCTGCTTTCTTGCATTTAATTTTGAGGTCTTTATGTCCTAATATATGGTCAATTTTTGAATAGGTTCCCTGAACTGCTGAGAAGAAAGTATATTCCCTTCTATCTCCATTCAATTTTCTCCAAAGATCCAATATACCTAAATTTTCTAATATTCTTTTTACTTCTTTAATTTCTTTCTTATTTGTTTTCTGGTTTGATTTGTCTAATTCTGCGAGTGCAAGGTTGAGATCTCCTACTATTACAGTTTTGTTGTCTATTTCTTCTTGCAACTCTCTTAACTTCTCCTTTAGGAAGTTGAGTGCCATACCACTTGGTGCATATATGTTTAATATTGATATTGCTTCGTTGTTTATGCTACCCTTTAGCAGGATGTAGTTACCTTCCTTATCTCTTTTAATTAGATCAATTTTACTTTTGCTTGATCTGAGATAAGGATGGCTACCCTGCTTTTGACTTCACCTGAAGCATAATAGATTTTGCTCCAGCCTTTTACCTTTACTCTATATGTATCCCCCTGCTTTAGATGTGTTTCTTGTAAACAACATATTGTAGGGTTCTGACTTTTGATCCAGTCTGCTATCTGCCTCCTCTTTATGGGGGAGTTCATCCCATTTACGTTTATGGTTAGAATTACTAAATCTGTATTTCCTGCCATCCTAATAACCCCAGATTGTGCTTTACTTATTCTTGCCTCCCCAACCCTCTTTCCCCTTTTAAACTTATGTACCCCTCTTGTATCCACGATACTTATCCTCTTTATAATCCCTCCCTCCCCCTTTGACTCTTTCCCCTTCCTTCCCTTATTACTCTTTTCTTTTTCCCTTTTCCTCTCCCCATTTTAATGAGGCGAGAGAGAATTTTCTCTAAAACAAATGTCAATTATTTTTTCTTTGAGCCAACTCTGATGAGAGTAAGATTCACACAATGTTCCTCCCCCTCTCTAAATTCCCTCAGATATGATAAGTTTCCTTAGCCTCTTTGTGGGATGTGGTTTCCCTCTTTTATCCCTCCTTCCCACCTTATTCTGCCATCATCCCTTTTCCATATCTACTTCCCTTTTTTATGTTATATCAGTACAATCAAATTATACATGTATTCTTTTTGTATATCCACAACAGAAATACAATTCTCAAGAGTTATTTTTACCTTTTCTGCATCTCTTGAGTTCTATTCTTGGAGATCAAATTTTTTGTTTAGTTCTGGTTTTTCTTCAGAAACAAATGGAATTCATTTGTTTCATTAAATGTCCATCTTCTTCCCTGGAAGAAAATGCTCAGCTTAGCTGGGTAGTTTATTCTTGGCTGCATCTCAAGTTCTTGTGCCTTTCGGAATATCATATTCCAGGCCCTTCTTTCTTTTAATGTAGAGGCAGCCAGATCTTGGGTGATCCTTATTGTGGCACCTCGGTATTTAAATGGTTTTTTTTTGGCTGCTTGTAAAATTTTTTCCTTAATCTTATAGTTCTGAAATTTTGCCACAATATTCCTTGGGGTTTTATTTTAGGGTTTCGTTCAGAAGGTGTTCGATGAATTCTTTCAATGCCTATTTTACCTTCTGATTCTATTACATCTGGGCAGTTCTCTTTGATGATTTCTTGTAAAATAGTATCTAGGCTCTTTTTTCATCATAGTTTTCAGAAAGTCCAATAATCCTCAGATTATCTCTCCTAGATCTATTTTCCAAGTCTGTCGTTTTGTGAGTAGATAATTTGTGGTTTTTCAGTTTGTCACTTTTTCTTTTGTTGACTGATTCTTGCTGTCTCAATGAATCATTAGTTTCTATTTGTTCAGTTCTAATTTTTAAAGAATTATTTTCTTCAATAGATTTTTTACTTCTTTCTGTATATGTCCAATTGAGTTTTTGAATGTATTGTTTTGGTCTGTGGAATTTTTTCCATTTCACTAATTTTTTTTTAGTGAATTATTTTCTTTTTCCAATTCACAGATCCTACTTTCTTGCGTGTTCTTTGTCTTTTCCAATTCACGGATCCTACTTTCTTGCGAGTTCTTTGTCTTTTCCAATTCACAAATCCTACTTTCTAGTGAATTCTTTATTTTTTCCAATTCACAATTCTTACTTTCCTGAGATTTTTACTTTTTCCAATTCGTATTTCAGGAAGTTGTTGCTCTCTTGTAAGGCTTCTCTTTCCTTTCCCCATTTATCTTCTAACTCTCTTTTGAGACTTTTAATGGTCTCTTCTATGAGAACATTATGTAAAGGAGGACAGTCTGATGCATTTTTGCTGTTTGAGGTCTCTTCAGGTTTGCTGACCTGCTCTTTTTCTGCATAGAAGCTGTCAATTGTTCTTTTCATCTTTTTATTCATGTTTTAAAGCCTTTAGGGTAGGTCTCCTAGGCAAGGGGGTTACCAGCTTCCTCTGCAGAGCAGGGAAAGATGTAAACCGCTTTCTGGCTCGAGGTATGGGAGTGCTCTGGGTGAGAGTTTTCCCTTCCCCCAACAGGAAGTGGATTCAGCACTGGCTGAGCTATTAAACTGCTTAGTAGGGCTGAGTGGATTATCAATTGCCCTAGGCTAGAGACTAAGTGGTGAAAGTGTCACCGCCCCAGGCCCGGAGCCTCTTTTGGGACTGTGAGTATTAGCAGCTGACTGCAGACCGCCACAAACTCTGCCTAGTGTCTCTGCCTGATGCAAATCGGCCCTGGAAAAGCTCTATGGGCCCAAGCCGAGCTCCCACTGCAGCAGATTGAGGCTAACCCGGCTGCGTCGTCCTGCCGTGCAGGATCACAACTGCCCAAGGAGAAGCCCTTACTGCGGGTTGGGGCTGCGCGCTTGTGCTGAGATCTGTGCCTTCACCCTCGGTTTGAGACTCTCCTCGGAACCTAATTTCTCTCCCCGTCTGCGCCGATCTCCCCCCTGGCCCCGGAACCAACCTTTTTTGGTGAGACTGCAGATTTTCTTCGGCCGGTGAGTTGTTCTACTTCTTATCTTTACGAACTGTAGCAGTCAAGACTATTTTTGAGGCTCGATATAATATTGATAAAGAGGGTAAGAGAAGAGCTTAGAAAGTCTCGTGTGACTTCTCCGCCATCTTGGCTCCGCCCCCAATGACTGTTTATATTAAGATATTGGAGGTTGGGAGAGAGGACAAAGGAGGGAGTTTCAGAAGAGTAGGTAAATTAAGAAATAGGAAAGTAATGGGAGAAGACAAGATAATAGGGACAGAGTTACAAAATAGGATACTCAGAAGGAAAATAGTAAGTAAAAACAATATGAAGAGATATTCAAAAATGATTATAATTTTGAATGGAAACGAGATGAACATACCTATAAAACAAAAACTGATAGAAGAATAAATTGAAAAGTATATGTAACATTATGTTGGAAGAAACTATTTAAAAATGAAAGATATGCAAAGAATCAGAGAATTGGGAGAGAAATTACTTTAGTTTCATCTCATGCAAAAAAAAAAAAAAATGTACCAAATACTGGAGCATCTAAAATTTTAAAATAAATAAATAAATAAATTGTAGGTGTAGCTAATGGTACATTCATAATCAAGGATTTTTAATCTTCTCTCAGAACTAGATAAATCTGACTAAAATATAAATACTAAATAAGTCAAGGAAGTAAATATAATTTTAGATAAGATAGATGAGATTAATATCTGGAGAGAACTGAATAAAAATAGTAACAGTCTTTTTCTCAGTTGTTCATGGTACCATTACAAAGACTGACCTTTTTTATTAGGAAACAAAAATTTTAGTGGTAATAGCAGAAAAATTAAAAGTATCCTTTTCAAATCCCAATAAAACTAAATTGTGTTTAATAATGGATTACAGAAACAAAAAATAAAAATTAATAAGAAAATTAAACAATTTGATTTTAAAGAATGAATAGGCTAAAGAAGGAATCATAGAAACAATCAATAATTTTATTAAAAAGAATCACATTAAAGACAGAACATATCAAAACCTATTGGACGCACCAATAGCATAGATGAGAGGAAAATGTATGTCCCTAAATGCTGACATCAGTGAAATAGGAAAAAAAAAAAATAACACCAATGAATTGGTATGTAATTTTAAACACTAGAAAAAGAAACATGCTAATTTGGAAATCCTAAAAATAAGCAAAGGTAAGATTAATAAAATTTAGTATAAAAACTAACAATATTGAATTAATAAATAAAACCAGGAGTTAATTTTGTGATTAAAAAAATAATAACAAAAATAAGTCTTTGATTTGCTTTTAAAAAAAAAAAAAACAGGCAATAAAACCAAATCACTGTTACTGAAAATTAAAATGATGACTATCTAAAGATGTAATGAATGCAATTTTAAGGAGTTATCATTACCTAATTATATTTCAATAAATTTTTACCATTTAAATGATATTAAGGCATATTTATAAGCAATACAAATTACCTAGTTTAGCAGAAAATGAAACAGAATTCAAATAAAATTATTTAGGGAAAAAATGAGCAAGCTATAAATGAGCTTCCAACAGTAAATGCCCATGGAACAGATAGATTTAAGCACTCTAAGACACTTTTGCTAAGGTTGAGACCTGATATGAACATAGTCTGTGACATTAAGTACGTGTTTCCATATCTGCCTTAAAAAATTCCTTCCAGGCGGAGCCAAGATGGCGGAGAAGACATACGCGACTTTCTAAGCTCTTCTCTTACCCTCTTTATCAATATTATATCGAGCCTCAAAAATAGTCTTGACTGCTACAATTCGTAAAGATAAGAAGTAGAACAACTCACCGGCCGAAGAAAATCTGCAGTCTCGCCAAAAAAAGGTGGGTTCCGGGGCCAGGGGGGAGATCAGCGCAGACGGGGAGAGAAATTAGGTTCTGAGGAGAGCCTCAAACCGAAAGTGAAAGCACAGATCTCAGCACAAGAGCGCAGCCCCAACCTGCAGTACAGGGCTTTTCCTTGGGGCAGTTGTGATCCTGCACCGCAGGAGGACGCAGCCCGGGTTAGCCTCCAATCTGCGCAGTGGGGCGCTCGGCTTGGGGCCATAGAGCTTTTCCAGGGCTGATTTACATTGGGTAGAGACACTGGGGCAGAGTTCAGGCGGTCTGCGGTCTGTGGTCTGCGGTCTGTGGTCTGCGGTCTTTGGTCAGCTGCTAATACTCACAGTCCCACAAGAGGCTCCGGGCTGGGGCAGTGACACTTTCACCCCTTAGTCTCTAGCCAAGGGCAATCGCTAACCCACTCAGCCCAACTCAGCACTTTGATAGCTCAGCCAGTGCTGAATCCACTTCCTGTTGGGGGAAGGGAAAACTCTCACTCAGAGCACTCCCATACCTCGGAGCCGGAAATCGGTTTACATCTCTCCCTGCTCTGCAGAGGAAGCTGCTAACCCCCTTGACTAGGAGACCTACACTAGAGGCTTTAAAACATGAATAAAAAAGATGAAAAGAACGATCGAAAGCTTCTATGCAGAAAAAGAACAGGTCAGCAAACCTGAAGAGACCTCAAACAGCAAAAATGCATCAGTCTGTCCTCCTTTACATGATGCTCTCATAGAAGAGACCATTAAAAGTCTCAAAAGAGAATTAGAAGATAAATGGGGAAAGGAAAGAGAAACCTTACAAGAGAGCAACAACTTCCTGAAATACGAATTGGAAAAAGTAAAAAAATCTCAGGAAAGTAAGAATTGTGAATTGGAAAAAATAAAGAATTCGCTAGAAAGTAGGATTTGTGAATTGGAAAAGACAAAGAACACACAAGAAAGTAGGATCTGTGAATTGGAAAAGACAAAGAACACGCAAGAAAGTAGGATCTGTGAATTGGAAAAAGAAAATAATTCACTAAAAAAATTAGTGAAATGGAAAAAAATTCCACAGACCAAAACAATACATTCAAAAACTCAATTGGACATATACAGAAAGAAGTAAAAAAAGCTAATGAAGAAAATAAATCTTTAAAAATTAGAACTGAACAAATAGAAACTAATGATTCATTGAGACAGCAAGAATCAGTCAAGCAAAAAGAAAAAAATGACAAACTGGAAAAACCATGAATTATCTACTTGCAAAACGACAGACTTGGAAAATAGATCTAGGAGAGATAATCTGAGGATTATTGGACTTTCCAAAAACTATGATGAAAAAAAAAGCCTAGATACTATTTTACAAGCAATCATCAAAGAGAACTGCCCATATGTAATAGAATCAGAAGGTAAAATAGGCATTGAAAATTCATGAACATTCAGAAGAAAAAAAAAAACCCAAGGAATATTGTGAAAATTAGAACTACAGATTAAGGAAAAATTTTAAAGCAGAAAAAAAAAAATTAAAAAAATTGTAAATGAAAGATCCACCCAAAATCTCAGCCTTTACATTAAGGAAAGAAGGCCTGGAAATATGATTTCAAAAGGCAACAAAGAACTTGGATGAAGTCAAAGAAAAAACTACCCAGCTAAAGCTGAATTTCTTACGGGAAAAAGACACTTTAAAAGAAACAAATGAATTATTTGTTCGAAAACTCAGAACTAAAAAAAAAAATTTTACAAGCTCCAAAAGAACTCAAAATAGAAAAAGGTAAAAAAATCCCGAGAATTGCATTCTTTGGAAACAAAGAAACATATAATTTGGAAATTATAAATAAAAAGATTAAGGAAAGGATTGGCAAATAAATAAGAAAAAAAAACCAATCCACAAAAGACAAAGAAACTTATCATTAGGAATTAGAAGGGAGGAAATTGTGTAAAACTCTCAAGAGTTGGTCAAAAGAAAAATAATTGACATTTTTTTAGAAGAAAAATTTTGCCTCATTAAATGGGGAGGAAAAGGAAAAAAAAAAGAATAAGGAACTAAGGGGAAAAGTAAAGGGGAAGGAGGGATTGAAAAAAGGATAAGTATTGATGATTTTATAATTAAAAAAGGGGAAGAGGAGTTGGGGGAGGAAGAATAATAAATCTAGGATTGTTAAAAGGAGGGAAATACATTTAGAATTTAACCATAACTAAATGGGTGAACTCCCATAAGAGGAGGAATAGCAGACTGATCAAAGTCAGAACCTACAATATTTGTTTAAAGAAACACATCTAAAGAGGGGAATATAGAGTAAAGGTAAAAGGTTGAGCAAAAATTATATGCTTCAGGTGAAGTCGAGGTATCATCCTTATCTAATCAAGCAAAGTAAAATTAGTCAATAAGAGATAAGGAAGGTAACTACATCCTGTAAATTAACATAAACAACAAGCAATATCAATATTAAACATATAACCAATGGTATGGTCAACTTCTAAAGGAGAAGTTAAAGATTCAAGAAGAAATAGAACAACAAAACTCTAATAGTAGGAGATCTCAACCTTGCACTCTCAGAATTAGACAAGTCAAACACAAAACAAATAAGAAGAAATTAAAAAGTAAATAGAATATTAGAAAAATTAGGTATTTGGATCTTTGGAGAAAATTGAACGGAATATAAAGGAATATATTTTCTCAGCAGTTCATAGGAACTATTCAAAAATTGACCATATATTAAACAAAAGACCTCAAAAATTAAATGCAAAAGAAAACAAGAAATAGTAAAATCTTTCTTTCACATCATGATGCAATAAAACCATTCAACAAAAAGTTAGGAAATAGACCAAAAGTAATTGAAACTAAACAATCTCATCTTAAAGAATGATTGGGTGAAACAGCAAATTATAGATACAATAATAATTTTAAGATAATGACAATGATGAGACATCATACAAAATTTTGGGATAGACAAAGCGGTAATAGAGGGAATTTTATATCCTTAGAAACACTTGAATAAAAGAAAAGAAAAGATTAATGAATTGGGCTTGCAACTAAAAACTAAAAAGACCAAATTAAAACCCCAATCAAATATAAATTGGAAATTTAAATTAAAAGGAGAAATTAAAAATATTGGAAAGTAAAAAAACTATTGAACTAATTAATAAAACTAAGAGTTGGTTCTATGAAAAGCCAATAAAATAGATAAGCCTTTGGTAAATCTGATTAGAAAAAGGAGGGAGGAAAATGAAATTAGTAGTCTTAAAAATGAAAGGGAACTTACCAATGAAGAGAAATTAGAGAAATAATAAGGAGTTATTTGGCCTCAACTTTATGCCAATAAATTGATAACCTAATGAAATAGACTACCTCCAAAAATATAGGCTTCCCAAACTAACAGAGGAGGAAGTCAATTGCTTGAATAGTCCCATTTCAGAAAAAGAAAAGAACAGGCAATTAAACAATTCCCTAAGAAAAAAATCCCAGGACCAGATTGGATTTAATGTAATTTTAGCAACATTTAAGAACATTGGCCCCAATGCTATATAAATTATTTGATAAAATAGGGAATGAAGGAGTCCTACCAAATTCCTTCTATGACACAGACATGGTATTGATACTAAACAGGTAGGCTGAAAACAGAGAAAATTATAGAGCAATCTCCTAATGAATATTGATGCTTCTTAAATAAGAATTGCAAAAGACTACAAAATCATCTCAAGATAATACACTATGATCAAGTAGGATTTACCAGGAATGCAGGGCTGGTTCAATATTAGGAAAACTATCAATATAATTGGCCATGTAATAATAAATTAACAAAAACCATATGATCATCCAATAGATGCAGAAAAAAGCATTTGATAAAATAACATCCATTCCTATAAAACACTTGAATATAGGAATAAATGGACTTTTCCTTAAAATAATCAGCAGCATCTATTTAAAACCATCAGTAAGCATCATATTAATGGGAGACAAACTGCAACCATTCCAAATAAGATCTGAGGAAACAAGGTTGCCACTATCCCATTACTATTTAATATTGTATTAGAAAACGCATTATAGCAATAAGAGCTGAGAAGAGATTAAAGGAATAAGAATAGGCAATGAAAGCCAAATTATGACTCTTTGCCGATGACATGATGGTATACTTAGAGAACCCCAAGATTCTGCTAAAAGTTATTGAAATAATCCACAACTTTAGCAAGTTGCTGGTTATAAAAAACCCATAAGTCTTCAGCATTCTTATATATCACTAACAAAATCCAACAGTCAGAGTTACAAAGAAATTCCATTTAAAGTAACTACTGATAATATAAAATATTTAGGAATCTTCACAAGGGAAAATCAGAAACTTTATGAGCAAAATTACAGACCACTTTTACACAAATTAAGTCTGATCTAACCAATTGGAAAATATTAAATGCTCTTGGATAGGGCGAGCAAAATAATAAAGATGACAATATTACCTAAACTAATCTATTTTTTAGCGCTATACCAATCAGACTCCCAAAAACTATTTTAATGACCTAGAAAAATAAACAACAAAGTTCATATGGCAAAACAAAAAGGTCAAGAATTTCAAGGAAATTAATGAAAAAAATCAAATGAAGGTGGCTTAGCTGTACCAGATCTAAATTATATTATAGAGCAGCAGTTACCAAAACTATTTGGTATTGGCTAGGAATAGATTAGTTGATCAGTGGAATAGATTAGGTTCAAGGGATAAAACAGTCAACAAATATAGCAACCTAGTCTTTGACAAACCCAAAGATCCCAGCTTTTGGGATAAGACCTTACTGTTTGATAAAAATTGCTGGGAAAATTAATTGGAAACTAATATGGCAGAAACTAGTCATTGATCCATACTTGACACCGTACACCAAGATAAGGTCAAAATGGGTTCATGACCTAGGCATTAAGAATGAAATTATTAATAATTTAGAGGAACACAGGGTAGTTTACCTCTCAGACCTGTGGAAGGGAAGGTCTTTATGACAAAGCAAGAATGAGATCATTACTGATCACAAAATAGAAAATTTCCGATTATACCAAATTGAAAAGTTTTTGTACAACAAAACTAATGCAGACAAGATTAGAAGGGAAGCAATAAACTGGGAAAATATTTTACAATCAAGGTTCTGATAAAGGCCTCATTTCCAAAATATATGAGAATTAACCTAATTTATAAAAATCAAGCCATTCTCCAATTGAAAAATGGTCAAAGGATTGAACAGACAATTTAGATGAAGAAATTGAAACTATTTTAGTCATATGAAAAGATGCTCCAAGTCATTATTAATCAGAGAAATGCAAATTAAGACAACTCTAAGATATCACTCACACCTGTCAGATTGGCTAAGATGACAGGAAAAAATAATGATGATTGTTGGAGGGGATGGAAAACTGGGACATTGATGCATTGTTGGTGGAGTTGTGAACGAATCCAACCATTTTGGAGTAGTTTGGAACTATGCTCAAAGTTATCCAAACCTGTGCATACCCTTGATCCAGCAGTGTTACTACTGGGATTATATCCCAAAGAGATTATAAAAGAAGGAAAGGGACCTGTATGTGCACGAATGTTTGTGGCAGCCCTTTTGTAGTGGCTAAACCTGGAAACGAATGGTTGTCCATCAGTTGGAGAATGGCTGAATAAATTGTGATATAGAATATTATGGAATATTACTGTTCTGTAAGAAATGACCAACAGGATAATTTCAGAAAGGCCTGAGAGGCTTACATGAACTGATGCTGAGTGAAATGACGGACCAGGAGATCATTATATCTTCAACAACAATACTGTATGATGACCAGTTCTGATGGACCAGGCCATCCTCAGCAACGGATCAACCAAATCATTTCCAAATGGAGCAGTAATGAACTGAACCAGCTATGCCCAGAAAAGAACTCGGGAGATGACTAAAACCATTACATTGAATTCCCAATCCCTTTTATACACCATTTTGATTTCCTTCATAAGCTAATTATACAATATTTCAGAATCTGATTCTTTTTGTACAGCAAAATAACGTTTTGGTCATATATACTTATTGTGTATCTAATTTATATTTTAATATATTTAACATCTACTGGTCATCCTACCATCTAGGGGAGGGGATGGGGGGGTAAGAGGTAATTGGAACAAGATGTTTGGCAATTGTTAATGCTGTAAAGTTACCCATGTATATATCCTGTAAATAAAAGGCTATTAAATTAAAAAAAAATTAAAAAAATAAAAAAAGAAATTCCTTCCATACATGAATATTACTTTCTATTTTCATTCTTGTCAATTAGTTTGCAAGTTAACGAAATCTCAGAGATTCTTTTGCTTATGTATTTTATTATTGATAATTTATAGTAAGCTCATATAATTTCTAACCATTCATAATTCTTGTTCTGAGTACCAATTGTATCCTTTGACCACTGATATATTAAAGAATAGATTTTCATTAATGACCTATATAAATTAGATATCAAATCCTTAATGGATTTTTGATGCAAATTTTTTCCATGTAATTCTTTCTTTTCTTACCCTATTTTTAATTTTGTTGATGTAAAAACCATTTATGTTTATCTCATCTCTGCCTCCTGTCTTCTGCATTTCTCTTTTTCTTTCCCTTTTCCCCCCTTCTCTGTCACTGTCACTGTGGTGTATGTGTATCGTGGAAGTTTTAATATGCAGATATAGTATTCTTTTAGCCTTTCTTGCAAGGTAGTGTAGGATTTTGAAAATGATACACTATAGTTTAATATACAGAAAACTTCTCCCCGAGTTTAAGATATCTAAGTTCGTCAAAATTGTGATGTATATTAGTTGATTCTCTTGACAAGACAAGGTTAAAAGATTTTCAGTGCTCCAAACAAAACTCTAAAGCTTCAGTTTGCCAAATATGAAATTATATATCAGGAACAGAAAAAAAAAGTATGTAAAATTTTGTTCTGTTTTTCCCAAATATATTTAAATATTTTTTTTTCTAATAGTTCCTATGTAAATAAGGATTGCCAAAATAAATATAAAATTTCCTGAAAGCACTTCAAATAATATCCAATTCTATTTCCATCAAATTCAACTATTCTTATATGAGCAGCACATTCAGTTGTGAACCCAACTCATTGTTGAACCTATAGTGCCTATTCCAAAGAGGTCAATATTATATTAATTTGTTATGTTAAATATTTAATGGCATAGCATATTGGACCAGAGGGGACCCATATAGTTTTCACATTATTGTTTGTCAGGCTAATGTCTTCAGATTTGTCATACATTACAATGTGGTGATCCTTTATTTTCTTTGGCTTGACATGATTATCCATGTTATCCATGAAAATTAGCGGGCAGAAG
The DNA here is from genome assembly GCF_902635505.1 of Sarcophilus harrisii. Taxonomy (NCBI): domain Eukaryota; kingdom Metazoa; phylum Chordata; class Mammalia; order Dasyuromorphia; family Dasyuridae; genus Sarcophilus; species Sarcophilus harrisii. The sequence continues at coordinate 370,303,901 of NC_045426.1, read as the reverse complement.
TCTTCAACACCAAAAAGAAAACTTCCTTTCATTTGGACTTTAGGGAAAAACATCATTAATGCATCTTTTTGTTTTGTGGTTAATTTTATGTACATATCCAGAAGGCAATTAATCAAATTATCTTGTGGATGCAATGGTTTACTAGTATTTTATTTTCCCACATACATGTATAGATAATATTCAACATTCATTTTTGTAACATTTTGAGTTCCAATATTATTTTTTCTTTCTCTCTCATGTACCACCCACTCCCTAAGAAAGCAAGCAATCTGATTACACATATATGATCCTTTTAAACATATTTCTATATTAGTCATTTTGTGAAAGAAAAATCAGGAAAAAAAGGGAAAATCATGAAAAAATAAAAAGTAAGCAAAAAGGGCAAAAATAGCATACTTTGACATTTTCCATTTCCATTTCCATTGTTAGAATTGACTTGGATCAATATATTACTGGAAAGAGCTAGGTCTATTATACTTGATCATCACATAATTTTGCCATTACTATGTATAATGTTCTCCTGGTTATGCTTACTTCATTCAGCATCAATTCATAGTAGTGTTTCCAGGCATTTTTAAAATCAGCCAATGAAAACTTTTTATAGGAAAATAATATTCTATTGCATTTATATACCATAATTTATTCATCCATTCCCTAATTGAATAGCATTCACACCATTTTCAGTACTTTGTCGCAACAAAAATACCTGCTACAAAAACTTTTGCACAGGTAAGGTCCTTTCCCCACTTTTATGATTTCTTTGGGATATAGACCCAGTACTAAATTAAGGGTCATTCAGCCTCCTTAGTTCTTTTTGTGGACACAGGTGGCATTTTCTGTCCAAAGTCTGTTGGGATTGCGTTGGGTCACTTAATTAGTGAGAAGAACCAAGCCTTTCATAGTTGATTATCACAAATACTTGCTGTTATTATATACAATATATTCCTCGCTCTGCTTGTTTTGTTTAGCATCAGTTCATGTAAACATTTACAGGACTTTCTATAATAAGTTTTTTTCATCATTTTTTAATGAACAATAATATTCTAATGCCTTTACAACTTGTTCAGGCATTCCCCAATTGATGGGCATCCACTCCTTCTCCAATTCTTTGCTACCACAAAAAGAGCTACTATAAATAATTTTGCACCTAAGGGTCCTTTCCCCTCCTTTTGATATGCACAGTTTATACCTTTTGGGTGTAGTTTCAAATTGACTTCCAGAATGGCGGTGTCAGTTCACAAGTCCACTTACAATGCATTAGTGTGCCAATTTCCTTACATCCACCATTCATCATCTTCAATTCATTTCATCTTAATCTAATAGGTGTCAGGTGGTATCTCAGAGTTGTTTTAATTTGCATTTCTATAGTGATTTAGAGCTGTGAATGCACTGATTAATGAATATTATATAATCTTATTATATGCAAGAGGATCCCTTTGTTATAGGTAATCTTGTAGGATGGCATTCTTTCTAAGATGTTTTTATTTGTGTAAGCAAAAAAACATAAACAAAGTGGGATGTCTGCTTTTGAGTCAATGTAAGACACTAAAAATGTTGCTATATGAGATCATCCACAAAATTCTACTTTTTCCCCTTATTTTATGCATGATATATAGGTAGATCATTTTCAAAAAAATGATTTTATCATGGTAATTATATACATAAGATAGTGATTATTAGTATTGTATGGGTTTATACTTTCTCCCTGATATCTTGTTAAACATTTCTTCAATCCTGTGAAAATTGTGTTGCCTCTAGCAAAGTTTTCCTCTATGTGTATATATGGATATATATACACATAGAGGAAAACTTATATATAACATATATATATATATATATATATATATAACATATATATGTAAGTTTTCCTCTATGTGTGTATGTATATATATATATATATATATATATATATATATATACACATACATAAGCATATCTTGTCTTACTTTAATTATACAAATTATAATTAACTTTGTTTGATATTTTATAGATATTTTAGAATGTTCAATAGTTTTGATTGGGAAAAAAGAGGAGTCATCTACCTAAAAAACATATGATAGTAGCAAATGAGGAATTTTTTATTATATTTTATAAACATATATATATATACATATATATATATACATATATATATATGTGTATATATATATATATGTATATATATTGCTGAGGCAATTGGGGTTAAGTGATTTTCCTAGGCTGATACAGATAGGAAGTGTTAAGTATCTGAGGTCAGATTTGAACTTCATGTCTTCCTGATTTCAGGGCTGGTGCTCCATCTATTGTGCCACCTAGCTGCCCCAAACACATCATATCTATATCTGTATCTATATATCTATCTATCCATCTATCTATATATCTATCTATATATATTTCTCTGTTTCAGGGGCACTGATGGTTTTTAAAAATAAATATTTATGTATTTTATAATAGTGAAGTCTCAAGTTATCTAATGGGCACATTGAGGATAGAACTTTTAAACCATGCCCAGGGTATGTGAGGATATAACATTTGAAGACATTGGTTATATTTTGTAGTATTATTTAAACAAGTATGAAGATCCTTATTTACTATTGCCAGATATAGTTGTAATATCTTGTGTTAAATCCAGTAATACCAGTGACATTGACAAGTCTATTTGATTTCTCAAAAAACTAATTTTTTAAGACTGTGATGATGTAACATCTAATTTCTAAAGAGGCAAAAAAAAAATCAGAATGATCATCCAACTGCTTATAATACAAGTTATCATTAAGTTGAATTTTAGGAATATAAAGGTAGAAAGGATTTTAGTCATCCAAAATGATCTCATTTTGCATATGGAAAAATTGAGAGCTATCCAGAATGTTCTTGGTGAGGAAGAAATTTAGTGAGTATCAAATTTTATAAAAACAACAAAAAAAAAAAAAAAGAAAGAAAAAAAAATCACTTGTAAAATGTCCTTTTTGCCATTATGTTTAGATTGACTATAAAAGCTTTTCATATGATAAGCAGGCAATCCATCCAATTTATCATTGGGCAGCTAATTCCCACAATCTCATGCAGTTTTGCTGAAGTACAAGTGATCGTTTTGTCACACTCATTTTACTCTGTCTGATTTTTCCTTACTGTATACACTCACATTATTCTCCAGATAGCTTTAATGGAGATTAGATAGATTGTGCCAGTACCAAAATTTTCCATTTGGAAATAATTGTTCTCTTCTTGCTAAGGTTCAGTGAAGAGTTAGTGTTGTGTCAATTAATTTAAAGGGGAAAAAAAAGTTTAAAGAAAGTTGATGAAAATCACTTTAAATAGTAAAATGGGTAGATACTGCTATTGAAAGGCAGACAAGCTTATAGTTTTTCACTGATACTTAGACCTCATAAGCTACCTACTTTAGGAATTATGCATAAAGAAAAAGCAGTTCCAACCTTCTAACCTATTAATATGAATTATTGGTACTTAAGAATAAAATAAGCATTTTTTCTTTTAATTTTCCTACATATGCATTTGAATTTATTTTTACAAGTATATTTTTCAAGTATTTCAAGTATATTATTTTTTTAAAATATACATTGCGTAATGAATCATTTTGGGATAGAAAAATTAAAACAAAAAAGAAAAAGCATGACAAAATTTTAATAACCGGAAAAATAAGTGAACATATCAAATGCTGATTTTCATTAAATCTCTATAATACTTTTTCTGGAAGCAGATGGCATTTTCTATGCAAAAAAAATATTTTTAAATTGCTTTGGATCACTGAACTGCTGAGAAGAACCAAATTACTTAGTTAATCATCAATCAATCTTGCTATTACTGTTCTGGCACTGCTTGTTAAACTCAGCATCAGTTCACATACACATTTCCAGGCCTTTCTAAAATCAGTTTGTTCATCATTTTTTATAGAACAATAAAATTCTATAACTTTCAGATACCAAAACTTATTCAGCCATCCCCCAAGCAATGGGCATCTACTAATTTTCTTATTCTTTGCCAACACACACACACACACACACACACACACACACACACACACACAAAGATATTAAAAACATTTTTGCACTTATGGGTTCTTTTCTCTCCTTTATGATTTTCTTGGGATACAGACACAGTAGGATCATTCATGGGTCAAAAGGTATGCATGGTTTTTATAGCCCCTTGAGCATAGTTCTAAACTGCTCTCCAGAATGATTGGATTATTTTATCCCTCTAGTGGAGTTTTTGGGTTTATCAAATGCTATATTATTACAGTCATTGACTATTGTGTCTTGTGAAACTAACTTATTCAGCTGACTGACTATTTTTATGTCTTAGCCAGCTCCAAATGGTTTTGATGACTGATGCTTTATGATATAGTTTTAGGTATGATACATTTCGGCCACCTTCATTTGCATTGTTTTTCATTAATTCTCTTGAAATTCTTGACATTTTTTCTTCAATATGAACTTTATTATTTTTTCTAGCTCTGTAAAATAATTTCTTTGATTATTATGCCACTGAATAAGTAGATTAATTTCATTGGTATTCTCATTTTTATTATATTATTGCAGCCTACCTATGAGCACTTGATATTTTCCCAATTGATAAGATTTTTTCTTAAGCATTTGATTAATAGCTTGTTCAATTTCTTTCCCTAAAATGAGACCATTTAAGTAATTTATTTCCTCCTCTGTTAATCTTGGTAATCTTTATTTTTGTAAGCATTTATATCACTTAGATTATCAAAAGTATTGGCACATAGCTGGGCATAATAGCTCCAAATTATTGGTCTAATTTCATCTTCATTGATGGAAAGTTCAGCCTTTCCATTTTTGATATTAACAATTATATTTTCTTCTTTCCTTTTTCTAATCAAGTTAATTAAAGGTTTATCTATTTTGTTTTTTTTTCATAAAACCAATTTATAGTTTTGTTTATAAGATCAATATTTTTCTTAGCTTCAGTTTTATTAATCTTCACTTTTATTTTCTCCCCTGTAATTAATTTTGTTCTCTTTCTACCCTGTCTCTCCTTAGTAATGTTCTATTGTTAACCTCATCCTAAACATGCCCTATCTTCTATCACCCCTCCTCCCTTCTCTTATCTCTATTTCTTAGGGTTTTTGTCTTCCCTTTTATCTAGCACCTTCCTTTTCTCTCTCCTTTATCCTCATACTTCTTTATATGGTAAGATAAATTTCTACACCTAACTAAATAATTGAAGTCATTCCATCTTTGAGACAAAATTGATGATATTAAGCTTTAGACAATGCTCACCCTGCTTACATCTTTCCTTCTAGGATAATAAGCATTTTAGATGGTGTAATTTGTCCCATTTCCTCTTTCTTGTCATTTTTTTTACCCCTTAATATACTTTTCTTTGATAACATCATATCAGAGTCCATTCACAACCATACCTGGCATCTATATGTTGCCTTGTCTTACTGACCCGGTAACAAATACCGTTCTCAAAAGTAACAGATATAATTTCCCCATGCAGGGATATAAATAGTCTAACCTTAAATAGCATGTGTTTCTCTCTGTTTATCTTTCTATACTTCTCTTGAACCCTGAGCTTGAAGATCACATTTTCACTTTACTTCTGTTTTTCTTTTCTTTTCAATAAAAGTTGTTTATTTTCAAAAATATACATAAATATTTTTTAACAGTCACCTTTGCAAAACTTTGTTTCCATTTTTTTTCCTTCTTTTCCCCTCCAACTCCTTCCCTGATTAATATGCTATTCAATATTTTAAACATCGGTAATTATTCTATGCCTATTTCTACATTCAGGGTGCACAAAAAAAGCTTTTTTCATCACAAGACCATTGGAACTGTCCTGAAACATCTTGCTGTTGAAAAGAGCAATATCCATCAGAAGTGAATATTGAAATCATTCTGTTAGCTGTTTCTTATGGAAAAATAATATTCCATAACATTGATATACCATAACTTATTCTCCAACAGATAAGAAGCCACTTAGTTTCCACTTTCCTGCCATAAAAAAGGGGCTGCTATAAAAGGGGCTGCGTGCCCTTAAGTCCTTTGCGTAAGTCCTATTCATGTTAAAGAGGTTACAGTATATCTTAGATACAATACATGTGTGCAGAACCAAACAGTTCTCTTCTTGCTCAGGGAGAATTGGATTCAGAAGGTATAAATAACCCAGGAAGAAAAACAAAAATGCAAACAGTTTAGATTCATTTCCTAGTGTTCTTTCTTTGGGTGTAGCTGCTTCTGTCTATCCTTGATCAATTGAAACTGAGTTAGATCTTCTTTTTGTCGAAGAAATCCACTTCCATCAGAATACATCCTCATACAGTATCATAGTTGAGGTATATAATGATCTCCTGGTTCTGCTCATTTCACTTAGCATCAGTTCATGTAAGTCTCGTCAATCCTCCCTGTATTCATCCTGCTGGTCATTTCTTATAGAACAATAATATTCTATAACATTCACATGCCACAATTTACTCAACCATTCTCCAATTGATGGGCATTCATTCATTTTCCAGTTTCTAGCCATTACACAAAGGGCTGCCACAAATATTTTGGCACATGCAGGTCCCTTTCCCTTCTTTAGTATCTACTTGGGGTATAAGCCCAGTAATAGCACTGCTGGGTTTAAGGGTATGCACAGTTTGATAACTCTTTGGGCATAATTCCAGATTGCTCTCCAGAATGGTTGGATTCATTCACAACTCCACCAACAATGTATCAATGTCCCAGTTTTCCCACATGCTCTCCAACAATCATCATTATTTTTTCCTGTCATCTTAGCCAATCTGACAGGTGTGTAGTGGTATCGCAGAATTGTCTTAATTTGCATTTCTCTGATTAATAATGATTTGGAGCATATTTTCATATGGCTAGAAACAGTTTTAATCTTTTCATCTGAGAATTGTCTGTTCACATCTTTTGACCATTTATCAATTGGAGAATGGCTTGATTTCTTATAAATTAGAGTCAATTCTCTATATATGTTGGAAATGAGGCCTTTATCAGAACTTTTCACTGTAAAAATGTTTTCCCAGTTTATTGTTTCCCTTCTAACCTTGCCTGCATTAGTTTTTTTTTTAATAATAACTTTTTATTGACAGAACCCATACCAAGCTAGTTTTTTACAACATTATCCCTTGCACTCACTTCTGTTCTGATTTTTCCCCTCCTCCCTCCACCCACTCCCCTAGATGGCAAGCAGTCCTATATATGTTGAATATGTCCTAGATACAATATATGTGTGCAGAACCAAACAGTTCTCTTATTTCACAGGGAGAATTGGATTCAGAAGGTAAAAATAACCTGGGACAAAAAACAAAAATGCAAACAGTTTACATTCATTTTGTAGCTGCTTCTGTCCATCATTGATCAATTGGAACTGAATTAGGTCTCTTTGTCAAAGAAATCCACTTCCATCAGAATACATCCTCATACAGTATTGTTGTTGAAGTATATAATGATCTGGTTCTGCTCATTTCACTTAGCATCAGTTCATGTAAGTCTTTCCAGGATTCTCTGTATTCATCCTGCTAGTCATTTCTTACAGAACAATAATATTCCATAACATTCATATATCTCAATTTACCCAACCATTCTCCAATTGAAGGGCATCCATTCATTTTCCAGTTTCTGGCCACTACAAACAGGGCTGGCACAAACATTTTGGCACATACAGGTCCATTTCCCTTCTTTAGTATCTACTTGGGGTATAAACCCAGTAATAGCAGTGCTGGGTCAAAGGGTATGCACAGTTTGATAACTTTTTGGGTATAATTCCAGATTGCTCTCTAGAATGGTTGGATTAGTTCACAAACTCCACCAACAATGCATCAGTGTCCCAGTTTTCCTGCATCCCCTCCAACCTTTGTCATTATTTTTTCCTGTCACCTTAGCCAATTTGATAGGTGTGTAGTGGTATCTCAGTGTTGTCTTAATTTGCATTTCTCTGATCAGTCATGATTTGGAACACTTTCATATGAGTGGTAATAGTTTCAATTTCATCATCTGAAAATTGTCTGTTCATATCCTTTGACCATTTATCAATTGGAGAAATGCTTGGTTTCTTATAAACTAGAGTCAGTGCTCTATATATTTTTGAAATGAGGCCTTTATCAGAACCTTTAACTGTGAAGATGTTTTCCCACTTTGTTGCTTCCCTTCTAATCTTGTTTGCATTAGTTTTGTTTGTACAAAAGATTTTTAATTTGATGTAATCAAAATTTTCTATTTTGTTATCAATAATGGTCTCTACTTCATCTTTGGTCACATATTTCTTCCTCCTCCACAGGTCTGAGAGATAAACTATCCTATGTTCCTTTAATTTATTTATAATCTCATTCTGTAAGCCTAAATCATGCACCCATTTTTATCTTGTTTTGGCATACGGTGTTAAGTGTGGGTTCATGCCTAATTTCTGCCATACTAGTTTCTAATTATCATTCTTGGGTAATCTTGATTGGGACTCCTAAATATTTGAATTGTTTCTTTCTGGCTATTTATAATAATTTCCCCTTGATCTGATAATTCTGAAATATAGCTACACGTTTCTTTTAAGTTTTCATTTTGGGATTTCTTTCAGAATTTGATTGGTGAATTCTTTCAATATCTATTTTACCCTCTAGTTCCAAGACATCCGAGCAGTTTTCCTTGATGATTCCCTAAAAGATGTTGCTAGGCTTTTTTTTCCATTATAATTTTCAAGATGTCCAATAATTCTAAGATTGTTCTAGAACTATTTTCCAGGTCAGTTGTTTTTCCAGTGACTAATTTTACATTTTCTTCTTTTTTTTTCAATGATTTAGTTTTTTTTGACTAATTCTTGGTGTGTCATTAAGTCATTCACATCCATTTGTACAATTTAAATTTTTAGTGAATTATTTTCATCAGTTAGTTTTTTTTTTATCTTTTTGTGCATCTGTCCAATTGGACTTATAAATGAGTTATGTTGTTTATTGCTCTTTTCCACAAATTGTCTTTTTCAATGAGTCCATTTATTTTACCATTTTGTCATATCTCTATTGTAAAAAATTATATGCTTTTTCCATTTCATAAAATCAATTTTTCAAAGAGTTATATGCTTTTTTCATTTCTCTATAGCTATTTTTAAGGAAGGGTTTTTCAAACAACTTATTTCTTTCCTTTTTTATACTGTCCTGGACAGTTCTCATTTTCTTTCCCCCTTTTTTTCTAACACTTTTAAAATTCCTTTTCAAATTCTTCCAAGAGAGCCTTGTGAAATGGAGACCAATTCATATCACCCTTTGAGGCTTCACTTGGAGACAGTGTGTCTTCAGGATTTGAGACATGTTCCTCTCTGTCTCCATAAAAGCTATCTATGGTTCTTTTTGCTTTTTTACTCATTTTTAAAGGTTGAAGTCAGCCCTTAGGGCAAAGGGAATATTGACCCAAGCTTCCTCTATAGGAAACAGAACCTTCATATTGCCTTGGGGCTGGTGGGCTGGTGTTGCTGATTTCCTTCCAGTGCTGGGTGGGCATAGCCAATTCCTGCATTATTCTGAGGTTCAGGAACTCATTTGCCATTTGTAGTTGACTTGGATGTCTCACAGCTAGTCTGTGGATCCACATGTGAATATGTGAACAAGGACAAAGTAACCAATGTTGCTGTATTTTGGCTAAGAGCCACCAGTTAGATTCCCCTGGTGTGCTTTACACCACATTGGGTCCCTAAACTGTGACTGTGCTTAGCTGTTTCCCCTCTTGTGCCATTGAAACAGAACTTTTCTGAAGTTCTTCCAAAATATCTTCTGCTGAAAATTTGTTACACTACAAATATTTGTGAGTTTGCTTATTCCAAAGGCAGTTCAGAGGTTTGATCTGATGTTGATCTGAGGAAAGGTTGGAAGAATTCACACAATGAACTTTTTACTCTTCCCTGTCTGGGATCTGCCCATTTTTTTTCCCAATAGAAATGATTGAAAGCCTCTTACTTTTTTGAAGATCCAACTCTTCCTCTGAAAGACAATGCTCAATCTAGTTGGGTAGTTCACTTATGGTTGTAATCCCAGGTATTTTGTCTTTCAGAATATTTTATTCAAGACCTTCTGATCATTTATTGTTGATGGTACAGATCTTGGATAATCCTTATTGTTTCTCCACATGATGCTTAAATTATTTTTGTCTGGCAACTTGCAGTATTTTTCATTGGGATTATAGTTCTGGAGTTTTGCAACAATGTTCCTTGATGTTTTCCTTGTGGGATCTCTTCTCAGGTATATTCAATGGAGTCTTTCAAAGGCTTATTTTCCATTGTGTTTCTAGTATATCAGGGTAATTTTCCTCGATGACCTCTTGAAGAATACTATCCAGCTTCTGTTTTTGGTCATAAACTTCAGTTAGACCAACAACTTTTAATTCAATCTTGTGGGTCTATTTTCCAGGACAACTGTATATCCAATGAGATATTTTGCACTATCTTCCTTTTTTCATTCATATTAGATTGTTTTTCTTATACTTATGTCTCATAGATATTAGTTTCCATTTTGTCCTGTTGCAGTTTTTAATATGTGTTTCTTTTTCAGTTAACCTTTGTATCTCTTTTTTTCCTATGATTAATTATACTTTTCTTTTCCCAAAAAATATGCTTATGTATTTACACAATTATCTTGTTGCATAAGAAAATCAGATCAAAAGGGAAAAATGAGAAAGAAAATAAAATTCAAGGAAGCAACAACAAAAGAAATGAAAATACTATAATGTAATCCACATTCAGTTCCCACAATCCTCTCTCTGGGAAGAAATGACTCATCATCACAAGATCATTGGAATCAGGCTGATTCATCTCATTTTGGAAAAGATCTATATCCTTTGGAATTGATCATCATATAATGTTATTGTTGCCATGTACAATGATCTCCTGGTTCTGCTAATTTCATTGGGCAGAACAAGATAGCAAAGAGGAGACACGTCCTTTTCTGAGCTCTCCCAGGTATCCCTCAAATTAGCAGCAAAACAAGTTTCTGAACTTGTTTTGTAATGAAAGAACACAAATATTTGGAGTGTAATAAATTTCCAGCAGAAGATAATTTAGAAGATCTTCAGAAAAGGTCTGTTTCAATCACATAAGGAGGGAGGCTGGCTGAGTGCAGACAGCCAAGTGGAAAGCCAAGGACAGACACCCAAAAGCAGGCACTCTAGAAACCCAAGGCAGTGTGATATTCTGTGAGCTGAGGATTCTACTAGAAGGAATCTATAATAATGTTGGCTATTCTATCTTGGTTGCAAGCCAGTAAATCAGTAGATTAGCTGTAAGGTAGCCAACACAAATATAAACGTTAAATAGTAAGCCCCTAAACCCTAGAATATCATGCAAAACAACACCACTGACCCATCCCAGACATTGTCACCTTTAAATGAAGCTTGGACAATCTCTCCTTTGTCCTAAAAGCAGATCTTAACTTTAAAAAATAGGTAAAAAAGCAAAAAGAACTCTGACTGTAAAAAGAGAGTAGGTTTCAAATCCTGAGGACACTGAAAATATCATTTCCAGATGAAGCAACAAACAGTGGACTTTTTAAGAGAGTTTGGAAAAGAAAACACAGAAATTATCTGAAGAAAATTACACACAAAGTAGATTAAGTAAAATGGAAAAAGCATATAACTCCTTACAAAATAGACTTAATAAAATAGAAAAATAAAACAATTCCTTAAAAACAGAATTTGTGAAATGGAAAAAGAAAATATTTCTGAAAAGTAGAATTTGTGAAATGAAAAAAAAATCCATAGAACAAAAAAATTAATTTAAAACTTCATTAGCCAAATACAAAAGGAGATCAAAAAGGTCACTAAAGAAAATAATTCACTAAAAATTAGAACTGAAAAAAATGTAAATGAATAACTCAGTGAGATATCAAAATTAACCAAAAAAGCCAAAAATGAAAAAAAATAGAAGTATAAAATATCTCATTGGAAAAACAATTGACCTGGAAAATAGATCTAGGAAAGACAATCTAAGGATTGTAGAATTTCTTGAAAACCATGATGAAAAAAGAAAGAGCTCAGACCTTATCTTTCAAGAAATAATCAAGGAAAATTGTCCTGATGTTCTCGAATCAGAATGTAAAATAGCCATTGAAAGAATTCACAGATAACCTCCTGAAAGAGATCCCAAAATGAAAATTCCAAGGAATATTGTACATAAATTTCAGAATTATCAGACCAAGGAAAAATATTGCAATCAGCCAGAAGGAAATAATTCAAATATCGAGGAGCCATAGTCAGGATTACCCAGTACCAAATAACTTCCACCTTAAAGATCAAAGAGCCTTGAATCCGATAGCCTAAAAGTCAAAAGAACTTCGATTGTAGCAAAGAATCAACTACCCAGCTAAATTAAGCATTATATTTCAGGGAAGAAGATGTGCATTCAAATGATATAGATGTATTTCATTTAATTCTGATGAAAAGACCAAATCTGAACAAAAAACAAATTGACCAAATACAGAACTCAAGAAAAGCAGTAAAAAGATAAAAAAGAAAAAAAAAACTTTTGAGAACTATTTTCTCTGCTATGAGTACACGTAAAGAATGCAGATATAATTTAATTTTACTGTAATAATATAAAAATGAAACTAGAGAAAAGGGGGTTATACTGGAAAAAGGAGGAAATGTAGATATAATGAAAGAAATTGCATCACTTGAAGAGGCAAAGAAAAAAACTAGTGTAATTGAGAGAAAAAATGGATGGGGATGAACATTGTGCTAATCTTACTCATAGATTTGGCTCGAAGGGAGAATATTAGACATATTTTGCTTCACACAAAACCTTCTTTCACCTTATAGGGAAATGGAAGAGGAAAGGGGAAAGGAAAGAGGGTGACTAAGAAAAGGGAAAATAGAAGTAGTAGTGGAAAAGTATAAGAAAGGGAGAGGGGCTTTAAAGGAGAAGGACTGTTTGAGGAGACAGCAGTCAGAAGTAAAATACTGGGGAGGGGAAAAGGGGGGAAAGAAAAAAGAAAAGCCTAACTTGGGGTAAATAAGTTTGCGGGAAATACAGAATTAGTCATTTTAACTGTGAATGTGAATAGGATGGATTCATCCATAAAATGGGAGTGAATTGCAGACTGGATTAAAATCTAGAATTCTACAATACATTGTTGATAAGAAATATATTTAAAGCAGAATGACACATTTAGAATTAAGGTAAAAAGCTGGAGCAGAATCTATTATGCTTTAGGTGAAGTTAAAAAAAAAAAAAAAAGCAGGGGTAGCAATCCTGATCTCACATCAAGCAAAAGTAAAAATAAATCTAATTAAAACAGATAAAGGACAGAACGAAATCTTGCTAAAGGGTACCATAGATAATAGAATAATATCAATACTAAATATATATGTACCAAATGGTATAGCATCCAAATTCCTAGAGGAAAAGTTAAGGGAGCAGCAAGAAGAAATAGCAAAATTTACTGATAGGGGAGCTCAATCTTGTTCTCTCAGAACTAGATAAACTGAACCACAAAAAAAAATGAGAAAGAAGTTAAGGAGGTAAATTGAATATTAGAAAAGTTAGATATATTAGATCTTTGGAGAAAATTGAATGGAGACAGAAAGTAGCATACTTTTTTTTTTTTCTCAGTGCTTCATGGAACCTATGCAAAAATTAATCTATTAGGGCTTAAAGACTTCAAAATCAAATGTGGAAATAGTAAATGCATTTCCCCAATCATGATGCAATACAAATTACATGCAACAAAAAGCCAGAGGAAAATAGACAAAAAAAAATTGGAAACTAAATAATCTATTTCTACTTTTTAATGTGTTGTTTCCTTCAGTGGATTTTTTTGCATTTGGCCTATTGAGTTTTTTAGGGAACTAATTTTTTCCTTGGATTTTTTTTTTTTTTTTTTGCATTTGGCTAATAGTTTTTTTTTTGTTTGTTTTTTTTAAAAGAAATTGCCTACCTTTTTTCCAAGCTGTTGCTGTTTCTTACACAACTATCATTTCTAGTCTCAATTGTTTTCTTCCACCTTTCTTATTTGCTATTTACATTCTTTTATAAGCACTTCTAAGAATTGTATTTGTGCTTGAAAGCAATTCATTTCACCCTTTGAGTCTTCTACCATGGAGCCAAGGAGGTGGAGAGTAGATAGGTTTTTTATCTAAGCAACCCTGACATCTCTCAGATCAATACCAGATCAAGCCTCTGAACTGCTTTTGGAGGGACAGAACCCACAAATATTTGGAGTGTAACAAATTTCCAGCAGAAGATATATTGGAAGTATGTCAGAAAATTCTTCCAATCAGGAATGAGGGAAGGCGGTCAAACAAAAGCACAGTGCAGGGACCCAGGTGTGGCATCCATGAACTGGGGAATCTACCTGGAGGCTCTTAGCCAAAATACAGCAGCATTAGCCACTCTGTCCTGTTTACAAGCCAGTGGATCAGTATACTAGCTGTGCAGCATCCAATGCAAATTTAAAATGAACCTCTGAAGACCAGAATAATTCAGGACTGGGCCATGCCCACCCCACACAAGAAGAAAGTCAGCAACACAGGCCCTGACAACCTCAAACCACTATTATCTGTAGAGGAAGTTATTTATGATAGAACTTTGGAGAAAATTATATGAAGATAGAAAGGAATATACATTTTTCTGCATGCTACATGGAACTTATACAAAAATTGACCATGTATAAGGGCATAAAAACCTCAAATAAAATGCAGAAAGGCAGAAATTGTAAATTATTTTTTTCAGGTCACAATACAATAAAATTTCACGATAGAAAAGAACAAGATAAAATAGACAAAAAAATTGGAAACCAAATAGTCAAATCCTAAGCAAGGAGTGGGTGATACATCGAATAATATACACCATTGACAATGTCATCCAAAAAACAAACAAACAACAAAAAAAAAAAAAACACTGATGAACATACTGAAAAATTTTAACATCCAACCAAAGCAATTCATACTGGAATTTTACTATTTCAAAAAATAAATAAATAAAGGAAAAAGGAGCCTACCAAATTCCTTTTATGACACATTTAAAAAAAGGAATTTGATAGGACTCCTTCAATCCCTATTTTTTTCAAATAGTTTATATAGCATTGGAGTTAATTGTTCTTTGAATGTTTGTAGAATTCACATGTAAATCCATCTGGTCCTGGGGATTTTTTCTTAGAGAGTTGGTTAATAGCTTGTTCTATTTTTTTTTCTAAAATGGGACTGTTTAGTCTATTTACTTCTTCCTCAGTTAATCTGGGCAAGCTATATTTTTGAAGGTATTCTTCCATTTCATATAAGTTGTCAAATTTATTGACATAAAGTTGGTTAAAGTAATTCCTAATTATTGCTCTAATTTTCTCTTCATTAGTGTAGAGTTCTTCCTTTTCATTTTTAAGACTAACAATTTGATTTTTCTCTTTCCTTTTTTAAATCAGATTTATTAAGGGTTTGTCTATTTTGTTGGTTTTTTCATAGAATCAATTCAGTTTCATTAATTAATTCAATAGTTTTTTTTTTTAACTTTCAATTTTATTGATCTCTCCTTTTATTTTTAGAATTTCAAGTTTAGTATTTGACTGGAGGGTTTTAATTTGTTCTTTTTCTAGCATTTAGTTGCAAGCCCAATTCATTGAACTTCTCTTTCTCTATTTTATGCAAGTAGACCTCTAGATATATGAAATTTCCCCTTATTACCACTTTGGCTGCATCCCACACATTTTGATATGATGTCTCATTATTGTAGTTTTCTTGGGTGAAGTTATTAATTATGTCTATGATTTGCTGTTTCACCCAATCATTCTTGAGTATGAGATTATTTAGTTTCCAATTATTTGGAAGTAAATTGCTGAAATAGTCCCATTTCATAAAAAGAAATAGAAAAAAACTATTAATCAACTCCCTAAAAAGAATCGTTTTTTGCTACACAAGAGGCATTCACAGTAGTCCTTCATCAAGAGACAGCGTGATAGAGTGGGTGAACCTCCCAGCACAACCAGAACAAAGCCTTACTCCTTACCCAGTGCTTGTGGCTAGAATTTTATTAAAGGCCATTAAGTGAGCAGTACAATTATCTGGGACAAGACCTGACAAGATATACACCTTTTATACTAATACACAAATTAATATGTTTTGTGGAATTGTCCCAGTGAGGCAAATTTTATTAGCCATGGCTCCAAATTTTACACACAGGTCTCCATTAAAGATAAGCAGGCTATTACATAATTGGCAATGGATTCTTGAAGAAAAGGTTTCTAAAGTTCCTCTTAAAGTACCAACGATTTTTACAGATGCATCCAAAGATAATATTTGCGCTGTATAATCTTGTGACTTAACTATAAAGAGAGTAGTCAGAACTCCTTTTCAGTTCACTCAGCAGAATGAATTGTATGCAATCATTCTAGCTCTTACTTATTATCCAGGAGATATAAATATAATATCTGATTCGACCTATATATTAGGTGTGGTACAAAGAATTGCCACAGCCCAAATAAAATTCGTAGCCTTTAATATATATCAGCTCTTTAAGAAATTTCAAGAGCAAGTGAGAAAGCATCCAGGTGAGATTTATATTTTGCATGTCCACTCTCATAGTGGACTTCCAGGTACTATTTTAATGGTAATTCAAAGGAAGATAGCCTTTTCACTATATTGGTCAATACTCCTTTATTTCAAGAAGCCCAGGAATCTCATTCTAAATCTCATCAGGCTGCTCAAGCTTTATGTTTATAGTTTGGAAAAACAAGAGAGGAAGCTAAGAGCATAGTAAAAGCCTGGACAGCTTGCCTTCTTTTCCACGCTCCTACACTGCCTCCAGAGAAGAACCCTCGTGGTTTGAGACCCAATGAAATTTGGCAAATGGATGTAACCCATTATAAATCTTTTGGTTGCTTGTCTTTTATCCACGTTGTGGTAGATATACTTTTCAGGATTCACTTTTGCAATACCAGCAGCAAAAGAGACAGCTCTAGTGGTCACTGAGTTCCTTATCCAAGCATTTGCAATTATGGATATACCACAAGCCATAAAAACAGATAATGGACTTGTATATACTTCTAAACATTTTGCACACTTTTGTGTACAGTATAAGATTTTACACACCACTGCATACCTTTTAATCCTGAAGGACAGGCAATAGTAGAGAGAAGAAACAGAGACATTAAGATGCTTCTCCAAAAACAAAAGAAAGGGGGAGCCACAGGTAACCCTAGAGAACTTCTAAATCTAACCCTTTATACTATTAACTTCTTAATTTTTGACAAAGATGCACTGGCTCCGGCAGACAGATTTTATAAACCACCAGAAGGGCAGTGTCCAGTGTGAGCAGCTCCACTATCTTTGATAATTATCTGGTGATATGGAGAGACCCAGAAAGTGGTGAATGGAAGGGACCAAATAGGTTAACTGCTTGGGGGAGAGGGTTTGCTTGTATCTCTACAGGTGGAGAAAGAATCAGATGGGTGCCAATGAGCCGTATTTGACTTGTCCATTGGAGAGAGTTGGAGCAGACCCTTGAAACGAAGGAGAAGACCCATGAAACATTGGGTGGTTCTATTGCTGATTGTGCCCACCACTGAAAGAGAATGGCAGTTACGGTGTTTGACTCATGGACATCAAAAATTGTTGGACATCAAAACCTTCAGGAATAATTGGATTCTCTGAGACATGATAAGACTGTTGTGGGACTTGAAAGCCCTCAGGAATCATTGGATTTTCTGAGAAATGATAAGACTGTTGTGAGATTTCAAAATCTGTTGGAATCATTGGATTCCCTTACACATAAAAAGACTGTTGCAGTACTTCAAAAATTTGGGGGGATCATTGGATTCCCTGACACGTGAAACAATGGACAATAGATTGGTTTTGGGCTATCTCTTGGCTGCTGAAAAAGGCGTATGTATGACTGCTGTTTATATACCCTCCTTCTAGGACTTCTGGAAATCTTTTACAACACCATGTTGATTTATATTGTTTGTTATACCACTACTTGCATATACAATTCATGTTTGTTACACCACATCAGGTCTGCACTGACTGTGGGGAGAGTCATCACTAATAGCCTCTGCATTATTGCTATGCGCTTGTGTAATACCTCCCATGCTGATGAATTTGTGCATACTTGTTTCTAATAAGACCCTTCAGCCCAGAAACCCTCTAGCAATACCCACTTCCCTTTGGTGCTTTTCATCTCCCTTCCTGAGATGTCAGGGAGGGTGTGGTTAGGTGGGGGGGGGGGGAGTTTGATCACCTCCTTTTGGGTGTTTTCACCTCCTTTCCTGAGAAGTCAGGGAGGGTGTGATCACCTCCCCTTAGGGCTCTCACCTCCCTGAGAGGTCAAGGATGGGGTGACCACTTTGTGTTCTAAAACAAAAGAAAGTGGGAGATGTAATGGGTTCAAGCTGAGCAGATGCACTGATGTCCAGTCCAAGCCCTTAAGATTAATTAGCAATTGGACAATACTCTGTTAATATATGCTTGGAGAAAGAATGGTCCCACCCACTCTGTGTGCAAGTTTAATGTATTGTATAAGCAATAGAGGATGAGATGGGTGGAAGGTGAGAGCCAGAGGCACTGCTGGCTGGATTCATGTTGCAATAGCTCTCACTTCCTATTGCCATTCCCATTCACCTCCACAAAGAGTAAAGATCAAGGAATTTTGCTAATCCTGACTCCAGCTGATTTTAAAATACCCTGGGTGCTAAATGCAGTCATCACAATTTTTACTAGGCCTTTTAGTGGAATCTTTATTTCTGTCATATACAAGTTATATAATGTTATACAAGTAAATTAACTTTTCATGGCTCTGGTAAACTGAATTTATAATTTGTAAAAACAGACAAACAAGAAAAACAACAATGACAAAACCTCTATTATCTGCTTTTAAGGAGCTTAGTCAAATATATGAAAACTAATAATCTAAGCAGATGATTCTGTATGAGTGTATAAGATACTTGGGGAAATTCATTGACATTTTTGGAAAACCTTTTTGGTCTATGTTATTTACTTTCTTGTTAATATTTATGGAATTCTGTTAAGTTTTTAATAAGATCCTCATCATTTGTTTTAAATTCATACTTCTCTGTTTTAGAAAAGGATTCTAGTAAGATCCAGATTATGTATATGAAAATGTATTTCATAGCTATTGCACAGATCCTTATCTTAGATTCAGTAAACTTAATATTTAAAATGTATCACAAACAAGCTTAAAAGGGAAGTACAAATGTGAGGGGAAATTGCATAACCAGTATTTCTGATAAAGGTCTCATTTCTAAAATATATTAAAAAACTGTCAAATTTATAAGAAACAAGTCATTCCCCAAATGATAAATGGCAAAAATATGTGAACAATTTTCAGATGATGAAATTAAAGCCATTTATATTCAAATGAAAAAGATTCTCTGAATCACTATTGATTAGAGGAATGCAAATTAAAACAACTCTGAGGCATCATCTTTCACCTCCATGATTGGCTAAGATGACAGGAAAATATAATGATAAATGTTGGAGGCGATGTGAGAAAACTGGGAACCTAATGAGCTATTGCTGGAGTAAAATGATCCAACCATTCTGGAGAGCAATTTGAAACTATGTCCAAAAGAATATTAAACTGTGCACAGAAATTAATTCTGCAATGCTACTATTGGATCTGAATCCCAAGAAAGTCATACAGGAGGGAAAGTGGCCCACATATGCAGAAATGTGTTTAGCAAATAGGAAATATCACTCTGGTTTGATGTGGGGTGGTGTGTTTAAAGGGTTGGCAGGTGAAAAGTTATCTGGATCTCCTAATAAGTCTGATGAAAAAAGGGCTAGAAGGAGTAGTATAAGGAGAAGGAGTATGAGGCCTAGAGCGTCTTTAATAGTATAGTAGGGGTGAAATGGGATTTTGTCCAAATCTGGGTTGATTCCTGAGGGGTTGTTAGAGCCTGTTTCATGGAGGAATAGTAGGTGAACAACAGCTAATGCTATGATGATGAAGGGTAGGATGAAGTGAAAGGCAAAGAACTGTGTGAGTGTTGCTTTATCTACTGCGAAACCCCTCAAATTCATTCTGCTAGAGTGGTGCCAATGTAAGGGATAGCAGATAATAGGTTAGTAATTACGGTAGCACCTCAGAATGACATTTGACCTCAAGGAAGAACATACCCAACAAATGCTGTTGCTATCACGGTAAGTAGAAGAATCAAGCCAATGTTTCATGTTTTTTGTAGAGGTAAACTTTTTATGGTGTCAAAGAATTATAAAACAAGTAGATCCTAATCAATTGGGAAATGGCTGAAAAAGCTATAGTATTTGAAAGTCATGAAATATTATTGAAAAAAAAAAGATAAACAGGTTGATTTTAGAAAGACATGGAAAGATTTACATGAACTGATGCTGAGCAAAACAAATAGAACCAGGAATAACATATACATAGCAACAGCAAGGTTATCCAATGATCACCTATGAAAGATTTGATTCTTAGTGATTCAGCAATCCAAGGCAGATCCAATAAACTTTGGATAGAAAATACCATAAGCATCCAGAGAGAGAAATATAGAGAATGAATGTAAGTCAATACATTCCATGTTAACTTTTCTCCTTCATATTTTCCCCTTTTGTTCTGAGTTTTTTCTCCTAATATGATCCATAAGGCATGTTATTTAAAATCATTTAATGTACATATGTAACCAGAAAAAGAAAACAATAAAAAAGAGAAAAATAAAAATAAAATATAACACACATATATACACACATGTTTGTATATATGAATTTATATACACATGTGTATAGATAGATAAATGCATTACAATAAGACTGATGTCTTTTGTAAAGCTCTTTCATTTACTGTATCCATTTTATGATTGTTTTGAAAAAGTTTCATTAGTTTTCCCTAGACTGTTAAAGAGGTCTATGGAACACAAAACATATTAGAATCTTTGCCATAAGGGATGTCATATTATAATGACAATTATTGTTTCAAAAATGAAAGTCACTCAACAAGATGTCTATTGACACAATGTTTCGTATTTTGCACTACATTAAATTTTTTTTCACTGTGAGAAGAACTGTTCAAAACTGATGTCCTTAGAGATAGTGAACCAGTATTTCCTTCTTTATAAATCAAGGATAGTGCATCCATAATAAACTTTATGTTGCACCCAGCTAATTTAAGGTTATATCTACCTGGATTGTATCCACCAAGTTTTTATCCAGACTTGCTAAACATGACTCAAAGGAAACACATTGTGGAGGAACATCTAGACTGACAAATAATCTTGTAACTGATAAAATATCAGCATTAGAGACATGAGGACAGGACATTATAGGATCTAACATGTAATCACATGCATCAGGGTTCCACCAGTGTGAACATATCTATGTCTTGACTTTGACCTCTAGGAAGTATGATAACTTAAACAATGTCAAATCCCATCAATAAGAGAATGCAATAGTATTTTATGTAACTTTGTCATTAGGATTTTTTTTTTTTAGAAGCAAACCTCATACCTATATGACAAAGGAACAATATTAAGTAAACAAAGATTTCTTTAACACACTTATTTTCCCTAGCTCTATATCAACTTTCTTGACAATAACTTTCTATCTTCTCAGGTTTCCATCTCTATTTTACCAGTTTTATTTCACTTTCCAAGGGAATATAAGTTTAACCTGATTCAGTTTCTTTATCCCTAGATCAAACTTATTTTACTTAGCATAGCTTCACTAATAGAACCAACTATCACATAATATACACCATTCTGATACAACATATTTATATATGCATATATAAACACACATACACACATGTATATATATATATATATATATATGTGTGTGTGTGTGTGTGTGTGTGTGTGAATACATAGGCACAAATTTACTTTTAGATACAAATATATTTAGCAAACACACTAATAATTATTTTCTAATAGCAGAGAAGCAAATCATTTAATAAATTGGAACCCCAAATAATCTTTCAGAAGGAAACCTTAGAATTGTTATTTTCCTTAATCTCTTCCTTTTCTTATCATCTAGATACTGACCTTCTCATGTAGGCTTCTAGGAAAAATAGGCTCTTTATGTTTGCTTCTCTAACAATACATCTTTTGCCTTCTAGGTTGATGTGTTCCCTACTTGACCAGCTGTAATGGATTTTTATTCACCTGAAACCAATGACCTATTGAGCTAAGCACACATTACTGTTCACCACAGGGCGCCCCTCCATTGGTAAGAAGACTAATAAGGAAGCAATTCAGTTCTCCTCTACTAATGCTGTCATTGAGATTTTTTTTTTTTTGAAGCAAACCTCAGTCAATAATGTTGAGGCCTTATTGCTACTCATTTTGAACTTTTTGCCTGCTGAGATAATCTAATCTCACTGCAGGACTTCCTGGAAGAGACTAAATGTGACTGATATGATCCAGAAATGTAGGTATGGAGTGTGACTCTTACATGAACCTTTGAGTCATAACTATCTTGAAGGGCACCATTTCCCCTGGCCTAGTTACATAAAGAGACAGGCTTTTAGGGTCTTCTTTTGCTCTGCTCCCTCCCACTCTGCAGCCTGTTTTCTTTTCTTTTTCTTTTTTATTAAAGCTGTGAACAACAATGAAGGATGATTGAAGAGCAAAGACCCCAAGACTCTTCAATTTTCCAAATTGCTTTAATTTGATGAAGAAGGAATGCTACATTTTGTTAAATTATATTATGATAAAGAGGAGCTGGTTGCTTCCCAGCATGAATCTGAAAGCAAATTATTTCCATAGAAAAGGACGATGTATTTAACCAGACAAGTAATTATGTTGTGGTGCTACTATCTCCCCTGCTTCAGATTATAAAAAAGAATTCAATGATCACTCCATTAGATCAAAAAATAATTTTAGTGATACATTCAAATTGGATTCATTTATTACTAAGCATGTTCTAATGCATTTTTGGATTAGCCTTCATGCATTTTGCTGATTACAATCTTTAGTCTATGCTTTTACTTAAAAATCTACTTTAAATTGTCATACTTTTTTCAGTTAACATATTAAACAATATTATTTTTCTTGTTTTATATTATAAATCATTTTTAATTTTATGTTTTTATGTTATTAGATAAATTTTTTTTCTCCTATAATTTAACTCAATTATTTTCTGTCAAAAATCAAACATGACTTATTTCAAGACAATATAGTTGCGTAATATTAATTTTCATATAATTTTTGTTAATTAATAAATATGTCATAGATATTCATATAAATATTCATATATAATTCATATAATTTATATAGCATACATATAATACTATATATGTATATGTATGGTGCTACATTATATATTATAATAATAAGAAATATAATGTATTTATGGGTCTGTATAGATACATGCACACACATATATGGATGTACATATGTACATAGATACATATATGCACACATATATATGCCCCAAACTTCTTAAACAATAATCTAAATATGTTAAAGCATTATGGTGTTATATTTATGGAATAACATGCTATGAAGGATGATTTCCTGAACTTTATCCATTCTGATTATTATTTTCTTAATGAACTTTTCAAATATACTTACTGAAACATCAGTCCTTGATGTGTTTACAATAGTCCAGGGACAAAGAAGAACAGGGTAAGTTCAAAATAATACCATCCCTCAACCACACAAAGCAGTTCAAACAATATTATTTATATGCAGTAAATGTGTTTGCACATGCATCATACATATATATGTTTTAATAAGAGTAGATATGTGTTATACATATGCAATATATGCACAGATGTATTATATATTTTAATACATTTGAGTATTCAGATATATAGTGGATATACATATTTGCATGCATATGTACATGTATATACACATAACCTAAGCTAATGTGTGTATTGTATATATCTGTTTGTGTACCTATGGAAGATATGCAATGCAGATATTTTTATATATGCATGTGTGCATACATAAAATAAAATAAAATAATATATGTATGCATGCAGGCACCTATATATAGTATGTAAACAACATATTATATGTACATATTTTTCTATTTTGGTGGACTAACTTATTTAAGTGTCCATCAGATGATTTCCTGTAACTATGGAAAAATATAATTTTCATTCCATTGATTTGAGGACATGGATTGTTATAAGATGTTGTGTTTCTGGACTCAATATAATTACTGAAATATAGCTATTTTGAATAGAAGTAATTTGACAAATTCACAGTGGATCTTTGTTAACACATCTTTGTCATATTTATTCAATCCCATTAAAATGATGATGGAGCAGAAAGGATGTGACTTATGACAAGAGAAACATGAAATAAATATGACAAATAATCATTTTGCTGATCTCTTTCACCCTGCTTTTAAGTGGATAAAGTCAGTTCAGATTCAATACTGACCCCCTGGCACTAGAAACACCATCATAATCTATGCACTGATAATTTGGCTTGACACCTGGAACATTTTCATGATTTTGACCATATCCTCTTTCCCTTCAAAACTTCTTTCTTTGTCCATTATTAATTTGCATAATCATGAGCACATAGTGCCTGCTCCAGTATGGTGTAGTTTAATGATAAAATTGGATATTGTTTCTTTTAAAATTATTTAATATTTTATTACTTCCCCAGTTACATGTAAAAATAACATTAAAAAAAACTTTGTATTCTCTTCCTTCTTATCAGCAATCCCCCAATGATGACAAGGCAAGAAATTTGAAGAAATTTGATATAGGTTATATATGTATAGTCATACAAACAAACTGCATAAGACATGTTGTTTAGAGAAAAAATGTAAACATTCAAAAATAAAGAAATTTATTTTAAAAATAAAGAAATTAAATTTAAAATTTAGTTGATAAAAATAATGCTTTAATGTGCATTCATACACTATCAGTATTTTCTCTGGAGGTGGATAGCATTTTTTTATTATACTACTATCAGAGTTATCATGCATTGTATTATTGAGCACAGCCAAATGATTCACCAAAAGAACTCCTACAAACATTTTAGCAAATGTGGGTTCTTTCCCCTTTTGAATTCTTATGGATATAGACCCACTTTTATACCCCTTACATATAGTTCCAAATTGTCCTCCAGAATGGTTGGATCAATGTCCAACTCCAGGAACAATGCATTAGCGTACCAGTTTTCTGACAACTATTTTCTTCCATCATCTTAGCCAATCTACTAGGTGTGAGAACGTACCTCAGAGTTGTATTAATCTGCCTTTTTCTAATCAATGTTGATTTAGAGCATTTTTCTTCATATGACTGTAGAAGGCTTTAATTTCCTCATTTGAAAATTACCTGTTAATATGTTTTGATAATTTATCAATCAGTGAATAATTAATTGTTTATAAATTTATAAATTAGAGTCATTTATAATGATTGATAGTTTTATAAATTTGACTCAGTTATCTATATATTTTAGAAATGAAGCCCTTAGAGGGAAAAAGACCCAGATGTGCAAAAATGTTTGTGGCAGTCCTTTTTGTAATGGCAAGAAACTGGAAACTGAGTGGATGCCCATCAATTGGAGACTGGCTGAATAAATTATGGTACATGAATATTATGGAATATTATTGTTCTATAAGAAACAACTCCCAGGATGATTTCAGAGAGGCCCAGAGAGACTTACATGAACTGATGCTGAGTGAAATGAGCAGGACCAGATCATTATACATGGCAACAACAAGATTATACAATGATTAATTCTGATGTGCGTGGCTCTCTTCAACAATGAGATGATTCAAACCAATTCCAATTATTCAGTGATGAAGAGAGCCATTTACAACAGTGACAGGACTATGAAAACTGAGTGTGGACCAAAACATAGCATTCTCACTCTCTCTGTTATTTTTTCATGCATTTTGTTTTCTTTCTCCATTTTTTTTCTTCCTTCTTGATCTGATTGTTCTTGTACAGCAAGATAATTGTATAAATATGTATACATATATTGGCTATTTAACATGTATTGGACTACCTGTCAGATATGGGAGGGGGTGAGGGGAAGGATGGGAAAATTTGGAACAAAGGTATTCAATGTTGAAAAATTATCCGTACATATGTTTTGTAAATAAAAAGATTTAATTAAAAAAAATGAAATGATGCCTTTATCACAAACACTGGCTCTAAAATTATTTCCCATCTTTCTCTCTTCCTTCTAATCTTGGCTTCATTGGTTTTGTTTATGCAAAAACTTTTTAATTTAATGTACTCAAAAATTTCATTTTGCATGTCATACTGTTGTCTATTCCTTCAAAGATGTAACAAATAAACTTTCTATTGCTCTCCTAATTTGTTTATGTTATCTTTTTTTAGTTTCAAAATCATAATTGCATTTTAACTTTTTCTTGTTATAGTATATGAGATGCTGGTCTATGCCTAGGACCTGCCATGCTATCTTCCACTTATTTTCCAGCAATTTTTGTCAACTACGGAGTTATTATCACAAAATCTGGAGCCTTTGGGTTTATCAAGAGATTATTAAAGTCAATGATTACTGTTTGTATACCTAACTTATTCACTAATTACTTAGCATTAACCATGCTAATAAAAGCCAGTACCAAATAGTTTTGATGACTGCATGATCTGAAATGGTTAGACTATCTTCCACTGAATTTTGTTTTATTAATTTTCATTGATTCCTTGGGTAATGTTGAATATTTTTAATGAATTATTTTGATATTATTGACTTATTTTTCTTCCAGATGAAGTTAATTGTTACTCTTTCTAATTCTATGAAATATTTTTGGGAGAGTTTAACTAATATGGCACTGAATAAGTAGATTAGTTTGGGGAGAATTATAATTTTTACTATTTTAGTTTGACATTCATTAGTAATGGATATTGTTCTAATTATTTAGATATGACTTTATTTGTGTGAAAAGCATTTGGTGACTATGTACATTTAGTTACTGGATTTGTCTTGGAAAGTGGATTGCCAAATGTATTATATCATATAATTTAATATGCTATATCATCTATATTATGTTATGATATAGTATAATATAATCCATTATATTGTATTTCCACATATATCATATTGTATAATATAATGTTATATTATATTATATTATACAATTATTTAAAATTGAATTTCTCTTGCTGATGGGCTTTTTTTGATACATATATTATATTATATATACATATATATATTATGTATAATATATTATTTAAAATTATATATAATAGATAATAGATATATGTAATTATTATGTATTATATTATAAATTATGTATGTAATTAATATATTATTTTATATATTCTTGTAATGTTCTTGCTGATTTTCTGAAGGTCTTGGGAGCAGTCAGAGTAATTTCCACATGAACAGCCAGGTGTTAAAGTCCAAATTTTTATTGCTTCCTTGCCTGGGGCTGGGCAGCATTCTGGAGAGCCTTTCAGACAGCCTTGTTGTCAGTGTAGCAAGTGCAAGAGGCCAGCCACCAGGAGCCTGACTGAAGATGGAATGATTTTCTCTCCTTGGCTCCAAGAGCTTGAGCTCCCACCTCCGGTCCTTTGTCTTCTCTGGCTTTTTCTCCACGCCTCTCCTATCCCCCAGGAGAGCCACCAAGAGTCTGACAGAACATGGAATGAATCTTGTCCAGTCCTTGCCGGCTGTTATATACTCCATTATCATAGGTATGAATCTTGTGGAACTATATTAAGTACTAAGTACATGTATTGAACTAGAGAACTATTAAGCACCATGCTAAACTAAATAAACATTGTGTTTATCAATTCCACTGACTTTATACCTTGTAAGAATCTTTGTTTCAAGTCCAGAGTTCATATATATGTATGTATATATGTGTGTATGTATATATACATACATATATATATGTATGTATGTATATATGTGTGTATGTATATATACATACATATATATATGTATGTA
The DNA here is from genome assembly GCF_902635505.1 of Sarcophilus harrisii. Classification (NCBI taxonomy): domain Eukaryota; kingdom Metazoa; phylum Chordata; class Mammalia; order Dasyuromorphia; family Dasyuridae; genus Sarcophilus; species Sarcophilus harrisii. The sequence continues at coordinate 370,276,108 of NC_045426.1, read as the reverse complement.
TGTATATATGTGTGTATGTATATATACATACATATATATACATATATTAAATATATATGCTGATAATATATGTGGGTTTTTTATAACCTGAAAGTTTGCTAAAGTTGTTAAATGCTTCAAGTACTTTTAATTGATTCTTTAGGATTCTCTAAGTAGACTATTATATCATCTCAAAAAAGTGACACTTTTTTTTCCCTCATTGCCTACTTTAATTCCTTCAATTTCTTTTTTTTTTCCTCTTAGTTATAAAACTAACATTTCTGGTATAATAGTAAATAATAGAGGAGATGACAGGCATCTGTGTTTCATCCCTGATATTATTGATAATGCTTCTAAACTTATTCCCATTACAAATAATCCTTGCTGATGATTTTAGATAATTGTGGCTAATGATTTTAAGGAAAACTTCATTTATCCCTATTTTCTCCAGTGTTTTTTTTTTTTTTAATAAAATTGGGTGCTTCATTTTGTCAAAGCTTTTTTCTCCATCTATGGAGATTTCTGTTAGTTTTACCATAGATATGGTCAAATATGCTGATAGTTTTCATAATATTGAACCAGTCCTACATTCTTATTAATAGTTTCACTTTGTCATGATGTACTATTCTGGTGATAAATTGCTGTAATCTCTGATAATATTTTATTTTTACGCATCAATACTCATTAGGGAAATTGGTCTATAATTTTGTTTCTCTGTTTTGTTTCTTCCTAATTTAGGTATCAGCACCATTTGCTTCATAAAAGGAATTTAGTAGGACTCATCTATTTTTCTAAATGGTTCACATAAGATTTGAATTGATTATTCTTTAAACATTTGTAGAATTCACGTGTAAAAATAATCCAGCCATAAAGATTATTTTTATGGGAAGTTCGTTGAAGGTTTGTTCAATTTATTTTTCTTTTTTTAGTATAAAGTTTTTTAGTATAAAGGAGATGGTGTATATGTGAGTAAGGCTGGGTGCGAGGGATTGTCCTAGGAATAGGAAAGTTATGATGGCATTTATAGCATGATATTTGCATATTCTGCTAGGAAAAATATAACAAATGGGCCAGCAGGGTATTTTATGTTGAAACCTGATATTAATTCAGACTCTCCTTTGGTTAGGCCAAATGGTGCTCAATCTTGAGTGTGAAGTTTGTTTCTGCTAGTGCAGAGATATACCATATTATGGCAAGTGGTCATGTTATGATGATGAGTCATCAGTTTTATCGAGTGATTGAAAGTGTTTTTAAGATAAAGGAGCCATTCAGAAACTAGGCATTGATCTATACTTAACGCCGTACACCAAATAAGGTCAAAATGGGTTCATGACCTAGGCATAAAGAATGAAATTATTAATAAATTAGAGGAACACAGGATAGTTTACCTCTCAGACCTGTGGAAGGGGAAGGTCTTTATGACCAAAGCAGAACTAGAGATCATTACTGATCACAAAATAGAAAATTTCGATTATACCAAACTGAAAAGTTTTTGTACAAACAAAACTAATGCAGACAAGATTAGAAGGGAAGCAATAAACTGGGAAAATATTTTTACAGTCAAAGGTTCTGATAAAGGCCTCATTTCCAAAATATATAGAGAATTAACTCTAATTTATAAAAAATCAAGCCATTCTCCAATTGAAAAATGGTCAAAGGATATGAACAGACAATTCTCAGATGAAGAAATTGAAACTATTTCTAGTCATATGAAAAGATGCTCCAAGTCATTATTAATCAGAGAAATGCAAATTAAGACAACTCTAAGATACCACTACACACCTGTCAGATTGGCTAAGATGACAGGAAAAAATAATGATGATTGTTGGAGGGGATGCGGGAAAACTGGGACATTGATGCATTGTTGGTGGAGTTGTGAACGAATCCAACCATTTTGGAGAGTAGTTTGGAACTATGCTCAAAAAGTTATCAAACTGTGCATACCCTTTGATCCAGCAGTGTTACTACTGGGATTATATCCCAAAGAGATTATAAAGAAGGGAAAGGGACCTGTATGTGCACGAATGTTTGTGGCAGCCCTTTTTGTAGTGGCTAGAAACTGGAAACTGAATGGATGTCCATCAGTTGGAGAATGGCTGAATAAATTGTGGTATATGAAAATTATGGAATATTACTGTTCTGTAAGAAATGACCAACAGGATGATTTCAGAAAGGCCTGGAGAGACTTACACGAACTGATGCTGAGTGAAATGAGCAGGACCAGGAGATCATTATATACTTCAACAACAATACTATATGATGACCAGTTCTGATGGACCAGGCCATCCTCAGCAACGAGATCAACCAAATCATTTCTAATGGAGCAGTAATGAACTGAACTAGCTATACCCAGAAAAAGAACTCTGGGAGATGACTAAAAACCATTACATTGAATTCCCAATCCCTATATTTATGCACACCTGCATTTTTGATTTCCTTCACAAGCTAATTGTACAATATTTCAGAGTCTGATTCTTTTTGTACAGCAAAATAACGTTTTGGTCATGTATACTTATTGTGTATCTAATTTATATTTTAATATATTTAACATCTACTGGTCATCCTGCCATCTAGGGGAGGGGGTGGGGGGGTAAGAGGTGAAAAATTGGAACAAGAGGTTTGGCAATTGTTAATGCTGTAAAGTTACCCATGTATATATCCTGTAAATAAAAGGCTATTAAATAAAAAAAAAATAAAAAAAAAAGATAAAGGAGCCATTAATCAGTATGATTGAGAGGAGAATAATAGCTAGTGATACTTCATATGAGATTGTTTGTGCAACTGCTCCTAAGGCTCCAATTAGGGCATATTTTGAGTTGGATGCTCATTCTGATCATAGAATTGAGTATACTGATAGTCCAGACAGTGAAAGAACGAAAATAAGTCCTAGGTTGAAGTCTAGAAATGTGTTGGTCATGGGTAGAGGTGTTCAAATTGTGAGGGCGATGGAGAGGGTTAGAATAGGGACAAGGATAAATATTGAAATGGAGGAGGTTAGGGGACGAAAGGGTTCTTTGGTAAATGGTTTTACTGCATCTGCAAATGGTTGTAGGAGGCCCTAGGGTCCTACGATGTTTGGTCCTTTTCAGAATTGTATGTAGCCTAACACTGTGTTTGATAGGTGTTAGGAAGGCTACTGCTAGAAGAATAGGGATGCTATAGAGTAGAAGGTTTAGTGTGAACATTTGTTAAGAAGAGGGTTTGAACCTCTGGTAGTAAAGGCTTAAGCTTTATACAATTACCCACTCTGCCACCTTAACAGCCCGGTTCTTGGGAGTATTAGAGATTGAGTTAGGATATTGAGAAGGATTCATATGTTGGCTCTAAGGCTCATTAGGGACGTTGCCCCTATTTCTCTTGTCCTTTTGTACTGGGAGAAATTATTTATTTAATTATTTTTCTGATTCTGCTAATGTGGACAGTGTATATATTTCTAACTATCCATCTATTTCAAATGATTATCACATTTTGGGCATACAGATGGACAAAATGCATCCTAATTATTACTTTAATTTCTTCTTCATTGGTCGTGAGATAGTCCATTTTATTCATGATACTGGTAATTTAGTTTACTTTCCATTTTCTAATCAAATTCACCAAATCTTTATTTTTTTCGTAAAACCAACTTTTCATTTTTTTTATTAGTTTAATAGTTTTCTTAGTTTCAATTTCTTAATCTCTCCTTTGATTTTCAGAATTTCAAGTTTGGTATTTAATTGGGGAATTTCCATTTCTAATTTTTCTTGTAAATAACATGTGACAAGGATGCTAGCTTTTAGCTGACCTAATTACTCACTTTCATTTTGTGAGAGAATTCATCACATTCACAGTTATGATTATTAAATGAGTATATCCCTCAATCTTATTTTTCTTGTTTTCTCTCCCCTTTCACCTTATTCTTTCTCAACATTATTTTGTTTTTGACTCCCACATCCCTTAATCTTCTCTTTTTTCTATCAATCCTTGTAAATTTCCCTCCCTTTCTCCTTTCTCCTATTTCTGCCCTCCTTTCTATCAGCTTCCTCTCTTCTCATTTCCTTTCACTTTCAATGCCTAATTCCCTATAGGTTCAGATAAATTTCTGTACCCTATTAAGTGTGTATGATATTCCCTCTTAGACTGAAATACAATGAAAATAAGGTTCACTGAATGGCTCACACCTCTCCTTTCTTTCCCTTTAAAATAATAGGTTTTTTATGCCTCTTTTTGTGGTAAAATTTACCACATTTTATCTTTGTCCCTTTCCTCTCCTCCCAGTATAATTCTTACTACACTATGAAATTTCTTTTTTATATCATCACATCAAGTGAATTAATATCCACATCCTCTGTTCTAAGGGCTCTTACTGTTGGAATCTTTACAAAGCGTTAAGCCATTAGAGTTGATAGAGACAATAATTATCTAATTTAGCATGGTTCAATATGATTGATTTGATCTTAGAAGGAGATATTTTGGGCCAGAACTTGAAACAAGGTACTAAGTACAACTGATAGAAACGATGCTTGTGTTCACACCTTTAGAAAGCTCATAGAAGCAAGAAATATTTAAGTACTCATTGGAGTTCACATGTTTGAGAGATTTCAGGGTTTAGAAAGAGATATCTGAATTCACAGCTCCCATTGAAGCTCTTAGGGCCAGAGAGCATACTGGGAGATATCCCACAATCCCACTCTCGGAGAAGTAGCATAAATACAGCTCCAGTGAGCCACTTGAGAGAGTTATTTGGGAACATTCCCAGGGGTCGGAGAGGAGTACTCTGCAAGGAAGCCCACAAGTCCTATCTTCAAGGCAAAAGAGATTCATTACATCTTCCAACTTGGTGCTGGCTGGAGGCTGAAGAAAGCAGAGGCAGAAGCCAAGGACAAAGCTGCAAGAGCTCTTGGAACCAAGCAGAGAGATAGGCCTGAGCTAACCAAGCTATATTGAAGGACACAATAAAAGATCTGAACTTTTATCACCTGGCAATGTTTTGGAAAAAGAACACCCACATCTGACAAAGACACAGTTCTTAAGAGTTGCAAATAGGGATTCAAGCATGTAAACTTTTAAACAATATTTTTCCTGTTTACTTTTCAATGCTTCTTTTCAATTTTCTGCTTAGTTGTGGTCTTTTTTATGAGAAATGTTTTAAAGTTTCCTATGTGATTTGATGCCCATCTTTTTTTTCCCTCTGAAATATTATATCCAATTTTGCAGGATAGTAGATTCTTGATTGCAGTCCATGCTCCTTTGCCTTCCAGGATATCATATTTTGTACCCTATGATTAATTAATATCGAAGCTTTTTACATCCTGGGTAATTTTGAATATGGCATTTTTGGTAATGTTTCTTTCTGGCTGTTCTCAGTATTTTCTTCTTGACCTGGTAATTCTAGAATTAAGCTACAATATTCCTTAAAGTTTTCATTTGAAATCTCAGTGGATTATTTTTATGACTATTTAATTCTCTGGTTTTAGGACATCAGGACAGTTTTCTTGATGATTTCTTGAAAGATGCTGTCCATGCTTGTTTTTTTTTGTTTTTTTTTTTTTTTTTATCTTGGCTTTCAGGTAGTTCAATTATTTTTAAATTTTCTTTCCTTGATCTATTTTCCACATTTGTTATCTTCAAATGAAGTATTTCATATTTTCTTCTATTGTTTTTTGACTGATTCTTAATATTTCAGAGTTATGGTCCACTTATCCAATTCTAATTTTTAATTATTTTTTTCAATTACTTTTTAGCACCTTTTCAGCACCTTTTCAATTTGGCTGATTTTATTTTTAAGGAGTTTCTTACTTTAGTCAATGTTATACAATTTTGAAATTATTTTCTTTTTCAAGTTGTTGACTATTTTTTGCATAATTTGCATTCTAAATTTTCCTCTACCTCTCTTGCTTGATGTTTAAAATGCTTTCTGAAAATAAAATAAAATAAAATCCTCTCTGAGTTTTTCTAAGAGAATCTTTTGAGTCTGAGACAAATTCATTTTCCTCTTGAAGGCTGATTGTGTAGGCATTTTGATATTGCTATCTACTTCTGTGTTTGTGTTCTGCTCTGTACTTTTTCCATAGTAGCGTTCTTTGATAAGGGTTCTTTTTTGTCTTTTGCTCATTTTTTAAAAGTTGAGCTTTGCTCCTAGGGTACAAGGTCATTGTCCCAAGGTTATTTTGCTGAGGGACAGAACTGGTCCCTGGATTTCTGCACTGGGCAGGAATTGCTAGGAGTTTACCCACATATCCCATGTATTGTGTAGGGTTATAGGAATCATAATTCACTCTCTATGCTGTAGCTAGAAGCCACATAGCAAGCATGCAGAGCTACTGTCCTGCTGAACTAATCCTACGTGCCCTATCTGCTCATTTGTGCTATACTCCACTAGGTTACCTACACACCACTTCCACTGGGACATTCCCCTTCTATTTAAGTAAAACAGACCTTTACTGAAGCCCTTCTAAGTTATCTTAAGTTGGAAAATTATTGCATTCCATCTTTTTGTAAGTTCTGTCACTCTAGATTCTGTTTAGAGACTTCAGTTAGTGCTATTTCCAAGAAAACTGGGGAGATCTCAGGCAAATTCCTGACTTCTTTCTGTCTTCTTCAATCTGTCAGTCTGGCTCCCATTTTGGGATTTCTTTCAGGTGATAGGTCGATTCTTTCAATATTCATTCTGTCCTCTGGTTCAGGTAGTACAATAACTTTAAATTCTTGGATAAAATTTCCATGTTAGTTCTTTATTCATTTGAATATTTTTAGACTGTCTTTTATGTTTTCATTCTTTTGGTCTTGCTTTCGTTCATAATTTCTCATAAAGTCATTAGCTTTTATTTGCTCAATTAAAATTTATAAGGAGTCTTTTTCTTCAGTAAGCTTTTATACCCCCTTTTTTATTTGGTCTATTCTGCTTTTTAAAGCATTCCTCTTTTCACTGACTTTTTGTCAGTGAATTTTTTTGTCTATTCGTCCCAGTCTATTTTCAAGGTATTATTTTCTACAGCATGTTTTGCATCTACTTGTCAAATAGTTGACTTATTGCTCTTGGATAGGCCGAGCAAATATAATAAAGATGACAACACTCCCTAAACTAATCTATTTATTTAGTGCTATATCAATCAGACTCCCAAGAAAATATTTTAATGATCTAGAAAAAATAACAACAAAATTCATATGGAAGACCAAAAGGTCGAGAATCTCAAGGGAATTAATGGAAATAAAAATCAGATGAAGGTGGCCTAGCTGTCTCTGATCTAAAACTATATTATAAAGCAGCAGTCACCAAAACTATTTGGTATTGACTAAGAAATAGAATAGTTGATCAGTGGAATAGGTAAGGTTCACAAGACAAAATAGTCAACTATAGAAATCTAGTGTTTGACAAACCTAAAGATCCTAACTTTTGGGATAAGAATTCATTATTTGACAAAAACTGCTGGGAAAACTGGAAATTAGTATGGCAGAAATTAGGCATGGACCCACACTTAATACTGTATGCCGAGATAAGATCAAAATGGGTCCATGATTTAGGCATAAAGAATGAGATTATAAATAAATTAGAGGAACATAGGATAGTTTACCTCTCAGACTTGTGGAGGAGGAAGAAGTTTGTGACCAAAGATGAACTAGAGAACATTATTGATCACAAAATAGAAAATTTTGATTATATTAAATTAAAAAGCCTTTGTACAAACAAAACTAATGCAAACAATATTAGAAGGGAAGCAACAAACTGGGAAAACATTTTCACAATTAAAGGTTCTGATAAAGGCCTCATTTCCAAATTATATAGAGAATTGACTCTAATTTATAAGAAATCAAGCCATTCTCCAATTAATAAATGGTCAAAGGATATGAACAGACAATTTTCAGATGATGAAATTGAAACTATTTCCACTCATATGAAAGAGTGTTCCAAATCACTATTGATCAGAGAATTGCAAATTAAGACAACTCTTAGATACCACTACACATCTCTCAGATTGGCTAAGATGACAAGAAAAAAATAATGATGAATGTTGGAGGGGATGTGGGAAAAGTGGGACACTGATGCATTGTTGGTGGAGTTGTTAACAAATCCAACCATTCTGGAGACCAATCTGGAATTATGTCCCAACAGTTATCAAACTATGCATATCCTTTGATCCAGCAGTGCTACTACTGGGCTTATAATATAAGAGATACTAAAGAAGAGAAAGGAACCTGTATGTGCCAAAATGTTTGTGACAGCCCTGTTTGTAGTGTCGAGAAACTGGAAAATGATTGGATTCCCATCAATTGGAGAATGGTTGGATAAATTGTGGTATATGAATATTATGGAATATTATTGTTCTGTAAGAAATGACCAGCAGGATGAATACAGAGAAGTTTGGAGAGATTTACATGAACTGATGCTAAGTGAAATGAGCAGAACCAGATCATTATATACTTCAACAACTATAATGTATGAGGATATATTCTGACAGAAGTGGATTTCTTTGACAAAGAGAAGATCTAACTCAGTTTCAGCTGATCAATGATGGACAGAAGCAGCTACACCTAAAGAAAGAACACTAAGAATGAATGTAAACTGTTTGCATTTTTGTTTTTCTTCCTGGGTTATTTTTACGTTCTGAATCCAATTCTTCCTGTGAATAAGAGAAATGTTTGGTTCTGCACACATTGGATTTAGGATATACTGTGACATATTTAACAAGTATAGGACTGCTTCCCAGGGGTAATGGTGTAAAGAATTTTTTTTCAAAATTAAAAAAAATAAAATGAAAAAAAAAATGTTTACTTATTTTTCAAGATTTTCTTGTATCACTCTCAATTCTCTTATCTTTCTTGAGGTCTTCCATGATCTGCAAGCAAATACTGTTTTTCTTGGAGGCTTTGGATCTTTTTGATTATATGTTTTTTTTTTATCTTCCTTGTAATCATAGTAACTTTCTACAATCAAAATTTATTCTATCATTTATTTACTTTTTCCAACTATTACTTGACTTTTAATTCTTGTTTAAAGTAGGGCTCTGTTTTCAGATTATAAGGTTCATTATGAAAAGCCTCAGGGATTTTGGTGAAGCAGTTTTGAGAAATAATTCTAAGGAATTGTAAGTTTTCAGTTATTTCATGGTAGAGTAATCAAAGGAAAAATGTCATTACCATTCTTTTGGTTTCTGATCTGGTCTATGAGTGATTGCACACATACTTTTCTGTCATAAAATTATAAAAAATGGTTCCTCCTTCATTATGGCTTCAAGGTCTAATGTGCTCATGCTTCTCATTTACAGGAGTCTGCCAATCAGGACTGTGACCAGATCTGTATATAGGCAAAGCAACAGAATCCTGCCTCAACTCTAGCAAAAAGATCCTTGTAATATCATTATGATTAGTTGTTCAATCTCTTTATTGTGTGTAGGCAGAGACCTCTGGAAACAGCAACTGCCATTGCTAATTCAGTGGCTCTCTATATCTGCTTATCTGTTTTGCTGGGTCTAGGCTGTGTTAGTAGGATCTAATCCAGTTTCACTCAAGTGTAACAGCTCTTTTCTTATGAAAAGAAGTACTTCTTCTAAGTACTCTTTGCCATCTGTGGGCTAAGAAATTTGAAAACCCCATTATTGCTGCTGCTTTTCCTATCCCAAGATCTGCTTGGTTTGCTTGCTTCTCTTCCAGGCTGGCATGGACTCTGCTCTAGACTTTTATACACTCTTAATCTATTGCAGTAGATCCTTTCTGCTAACCTTCTAGCAGAAGTTGCTTTGTTGCTTTGTCTTCCTTTGGAATATTGTTTCTGTCTGTTTTTTTGCGTGAGGTTTGTGCTTTAGAATTTGTTTAGAATCATTATTTAAATGTATTTTGAGGAATTTCATGGAAATCTCAGGTGAATTCCTACTTTATATCTGCCACCTTTTTTTTTTTTTTTTAATTTAATAGCCTTTTATTTACAGGATATATACATGGGTAACTTTACAGCATTAACAATTGCCAAACCTCTTGTTCCAATTTTTCACCTCTTACCCCCCCACCCCCTCCCCTAAATGGCAGGATGACCAGTAGATGTTAAATATATTAAAATATAACTTAGATACACAATAAGTATACATGACCAAAACATTATTTTGCTGTACAAAAAGAATCAGACTCTGAATTATTGTACAATTAGCTTGTGAAGGAAATCAAAAATGCATGTATGCATAAATATAGGGATTGGGAATTCAATGTAATGGTTTTTAGTCATCTCCCAGAGTTCTTTTTCTGGGCATAGCTAGTTCAGTTCATTACTGCTCCATTAGAAATGATTTGGTTGATCTCGTTGCTGAGGATGGCCTGATCCATCAGAACTGGTCATCATCTAGTATTGTTGTTGAAGTATATAATGATCTCCTGGTCCTGCTCATTTCACTCAGCATCAGTTCGTGTAAGTCTCTCCAGGCCTTTCTGAAATCATCCTGTTGGTCATTTCTTACAGAACAGTAATATTCCATAATTTTCATATACCACAATTTATTCAGCCATTCTCCAACTGATGGACATCCATTCAGTTTCCAGTTTCTAGCCACTACAAAAAGGGCTGCCACAAACATTCGTGCACATACAGGTCCCTTTCCCTTCTTTATAATCTCTTTGGGATATAATCCCAGTAGTAACACTGCTGGATCAAAGGGTATGCACAGTTTGATAACTTTTTGAGCATAGTTCCAAACTACTCTCCAAAATGGTTGGATTCGTTCACAACTCCACCAACAATGCATCAATGTCCCAGTTTTCCCACATCCCCTCCAACAATCATCATTATTTTTTCCTGTCATCTTAGCCAATCTGACAGGTGTGTAGTGGTATCTTAGAGTTGTCTTAATTTGCATTTCTCTGATTAATAATGACTTGGAGCATCTTTTCATATGACTAGAAATAGTTTCAATTTCTTCATCTGAGAATTGTCTGTTCATATCCTTTGACCATTTTTCAATTGGAGAATGGCTTGATTTTTTATAAATTAGAGTTAATTCTCTATATATTAATAATTTCATTCTTTATGCCTAGGTCATGAACCCATTTTGACCTTATCTTGGTGTACGGCGTTAAGTATGGATCAATGCCTAGTTTCTGCCATATTAGTTTCCAATTTTCCCAGCAATTTTTATCAAACAGTAAGTTCTTATCCCAAAAGCTGGGATCTTTGGGTTTGTCAAAGACTAGGTTGCTATATTTGTTGACTGTTTTGTCCCTTGAACCTAATCTATTCCACTGATCAACTAATCTATTCCTTAGCCAATACCAAATAGTTTTGGTAACTGCTGCTCTATAATATAATTTTATATCTGGTACAGCTAAGCCACCATCATTTGATTTTTTTTTTCATTAATTCCCTTGAAATTCTTGACCTTTTGTTTTTTCCATATGAACTTTGTTGTTATTTTTTCTAGGTCATTAAAATAGTTTTTTGGGAGTCTGATTGGTGTAGCGCTAAATAAATAGATTAGTTTAGGTAATATTGTCATCTTTATTATATTTGCTCGCCCTATCCAATTGGTTAGATTGCCATTTGATCTTTTTGGATCTTTTACTTCCCACTTAAAATAGGACTGTTGCTTTGACTTCCCTTTTCGTCTCTCTTATCATATAGTAATACCATCAATTCTACTGATGTCACCCTCAATCTCAGCAACTCAAGGTTCTCTGTGATTAGCCTTTCAAATTTCTTTCCTAAACATGTATTTTTTTCTCGTTTTATCCTGTGACTTTTTTAGATTCCATTTTTCTCACCTTTAACTTTCTCTAAAAAATGAGCTAAACTTTATCTCTACATTGCCCTTCTCATCAGCTCAAAATCTGACTAATGGTCTCTCCATTCTATTGAAAAACCTGAAGGTCATTAGTGACATCTACAACAGGTGGCAACTGGCAACTGATAACTAAAGACTACCTTCCCACAAAATCAAACTTTTTGCCAAAATGCATTCAAGAAGATAGTCTTTGAGCTTTCTTGAAGTACTCTAAAATTTTTTTCAGTATGTTTAACTTTACCATTATTACAGTAACAATCCCCGCTACTTCAGTTCTAGGCATTGATTTCAATTATTTACAAACTATCTTTTTCATTGAAATTGCTTCCATCTGACCCAAAAAGATGGTCCTGTCAAGGTTAAGCATAAAACTTTGGATTTTCAGTTCATTGAATGGAACAGTAAAGACATTTTCATGGCTTCTACTATGTAAGTGATACATAATTGACCCCCATACACTAATAAAAGAAGATGGTTTCTGTCATCTTTGAACATTTATTAAAACACTCATTGGCTGCTTCTCGATTAGTATTTCTTTTAGTTCAAACATCTATCACCCTCCCAGCCAAGCAGAGAGCTTAAAATGCCATAATCCATTTAGAAAGGCTGGATAAAATTGTATCCACTGAGTTCGATTTATTAAAAAAAAATGTATTCATTGAGTTAACCACTTTCTGAAGCAGGCTGTTTCATTTAAATCTAATGCCATTCCACCTTCTCATTCTTTTGTCCTGGCTGAGGCAATTATAAGCACAGATTGCTACATGGGATTGGAGCACCAGGGAAACTGTTAACGCCTAGCCACTCTGGCACAAGATCACACTAAACAGCTTATTAAGATTCAGGCATCAGCTCTGATGACTAACATGAAGCAAAGACCTGGGATTTACTTCCAACTCATTTAATTACAGAAATCAATGAATTCTTGGAGTTGTGCCAAGTGAGAGGGAATGAACCTAGTTTGACCGACATTTCATTTCAGATATCAAAATTATAAAAACAATCCCGGTTAGAGAAACCACTCCAGGATACTCTCCCCTCCCTTTGATAGCCCACATATAAATCCCAGAAAATTTAAATGGCAATAAAGAAATGGGGAAGATTTACTTGGAAATCAGTGAGTGGGGAGGGGGTTTGTAATGTTTTAAAATACACACACATATATACACACATTCATCAATAAATATATAAATTTGTATTTAGCCCTTTCTTTGTATAAGATATTGTGAGAAATACTGAACATTACTTCAAAGAGAGAATATTCAAACTTATGAAGAATGAAGCCCCTCATTTTTCAGTTGAAAAAATTGAGTCCAAAAGATGTTATTGATTTTGTCTCAACATGGTTTATATCTATAAAATGAAATATTTTAAAATTTAAATTGTATACACATGACATATAAGTATATATTATACACACAAATGTATATACATACAAATATAGATGCATAAAAAGACAATAAAAACACTGACCTATAAGCAATAAACTTACTTATAATTTTTTCCTAAATGTTAATATTTCACTTTTGTTTATTGGTGATTCTTATTAACCACTATATAGAAATTCATTTTTCCCTGCTGTCTCTCCACAACACCACTAACACTCCAGAATCATTCCACTCTGATAAAGTTCAAAACAAATACATCAAGGGATTGGAGGTGCTAGGCAGATGCAAGTTGGGAAAAGGATAGATTGCCAATTCTCCCCTCCCTTTGATAGCCCACATATAAAACAGTGGTGAAACAGATGGTACTTTCCTGGCCTCTACATTTCTCCCATTCCTTCTACAGTTTCATAACTTCCTCTTACCGTGCTCTGCCACCTTCATCTCGACATCTCAACCAGACTTGGCAGACATTTCAACAATGGGAACAAGTGTAAACTTCTCTCCTCCCCCAGTCCTCACATATTTCTGCTTCTCCATTCCCCCACATAGAATGAGATCCAGGCTGTCTGGGGAGTCTAAGTAAAGGGTGCCAGTTTTCTTCCACACCAGGATTCAATAAAGCTCTACCACACTACATATTATGGAGACAGAAAGTACTCAGATTCTGAAAATTTGACAAAGTTTTCATGGCTGTGGAACAGGGCAGCAAAGTTAATCTTATCTGTCTTTCCCCATATTTCTACATCATCATACCATGGTATTTCATACCCTTTCTTTATTCTCCTGTTTCCTTTTTCCTAATTTTTGATATGGAACTATTCTGTATTCATATCAGTGTGATAATTTGGAATTAGATCTTTACTTTTATTTCTTAGATGCCTATATCAGGATTTTGGATTCCTATGGAAGGGCATTTTTAGTAGCCCCACTGTGCTTTAATTAAATAGTTTATAATCTATTTTAATTATGTAAATAAAAGTAGTAGAAGTAAGAGAAAGGATATTTTAGATGATATTCTATTCTTATTAACTATTACCTTTATAGTTAAACCAAAAAAAAATCTACAATAGGTTCGTCTACTTTTCTCTCCTTGAAGTCTTTTCTTAAACCATTACAATCTGTCTTCTGTCCTTATCTTTCTAATGCAATTGTTCTCTCCACAGTTATTAATTAATTGGCAGATCTAATGGCCTTTTCTCAATCCTTTCTTCTTGATCTCTTGTAACCTTTGAGACTGTTCATCAGTCTTTCATCCTTGATATTCTCTTCTCTCTAGGTTTTGGGGTCACTTTTCTCTCTTTATTTTCTTCTTACTTACCTGAACACTCTTTTTTTCCTTTCATTGATCCTCTTCTAGATCATTCCCACTAAGAATAAATATATCTTGGAGTTCATTCTTGGTACCTCATCTCTTCTACTTCACTTAGTAATCTCATAAGCTCCTGTAGCATAACATCAGCATGCTGATGATTCTCAAATACACTTATGATTCCCCAGTCTCTTTGATGACTTTCAATCATGCATGTTCAGCCACTTTTCAGATATCACAAACTGGATGGACAGTTGACAACATAAACTAAACATTTCAAAACAATGCATCATCTTTCCCACTTCAACCCAACCCTTCTAACTTTTCTATTACTATAGAAGGTGACACCATCCTACTACAACATCACGCTCATAAACTAGATCTTATTTCTGAATTCCTCAATGTCTCAGAAACCCATATCTAATTTGTTGTGGAAGCCTATAGATTTCATCTCTACAGCATCTATGGAATATACTTTCTCTTCTCCTCTAACCCTGTCATCATTCTAATGCAGCCCTCAAAAACTCACACCTAGAGTGCTACAATAACTTCCGAGTGTGACTGTCTGCTTCATAAGGCTCCCTTCTTCAGTTCATCTTCCTTTTAGATACTAAAGTAATTTTGCTAAAGGACAAGTATGATTACAACATTCCTTTCCTTGAATAAACTCTGGTGGCTGCCCATTGCCTCCAGGAGCAAATTAAAAATAATCTGTTTAGTATTCAACATCCATCATAATCTCTCTCCTACATCCTAGTATTTTTATACTTTACTATTATTCACAAACACTTTGATGCAGTAACATTGCTCCTCTGACTGTTCTTCATTTTAAGATCTGGCAATTCTTCTTATTCTCCATATATAGAATATTCTCCCTCCTCTGCCCTAGACTATGCCCTTCACTCCTTCCTTTTTAATTCCAACTAAAATCCTACCTTCTCCAGAAAACCTTCATTAAACTATTCTTAATCCTAAGACTTTCCTTCTATTAATTATTTCTTTTCCTACATATATGTATATACATACATAAACATATATATACATCAATATATATGCATGCATGTATATGTATATATATATACACATATATATGCATACATTTTTTTTTGCATTTTGCTCTCCATTAGATTATAAGATCATTGAGGGAAGATATTTTTTTCACCTTTTTATATCCCTAGGATTTAGTGTATTGTCTGCCACATAGTAGCTTCTTAATAAATACTATTGATTGATTCACTGATTGATACAAATATATTATCATTACAAAGAATGAAGGATGGGTAATGTTCCAATAAGTAGAAAGGAGGAAGACATAATGAAAGAAGTAGAATTAAAATAAAAAAAGACTTTAATAGTATTCTAATTGGTATTGTTCAGAATTATTTTTTTCTTTCTTGATTGTTCTCTGTATGCATGAATGGGTTTATGTATGTAGGCATATGAATATATTGATCAATTTATACACATATATGTGCATTATCACATAGTACTCATGCATATAATAGTTATACATATTTGTTACATATATTATATATATATAATATACTCACATATAATCACACATTAATCAATTAAACTTGTGCTATATATATATATATATATAAATTTTGCATATTAATATAGAAATACGCCTGTATTATGTATATATGTATGTATTTGTAAATTAATTCATATGTAGATTTTTAAGTGTATATACATACAACTAGACTTGATTTCTGGCAATTACAAAAATAAAGGAAGAGAAAATTAATTCAAGTGATTATGGATTAATAAGGCTTTGATTGACATAGATGAGCAGAAAGGTAATTGGACAATCTTTCCATGAATAGATGACTTTTAGGACTACAAAAACAAATTTATAAAGATTTAATGGAATTAATACTGGAATTGCAGGTGTAGAAATAACACACATGCACACACACACTATTCTTACACAATAGTACAAAGTGAGAATCATTAAAGATAAGAAAAGTTAGAATTACAACAAAAGCTACAAAGTAGATGTCTCTCGATTGAGCAAAATCAAAATCTATCTTGTTGCTTGTTTTTTGAGGGGGAGTGAGGAGGAGTAATGGGGGTGGATGTAAATTACTATATCTATATTGCAGGAAAGAAAGACATTAATTTTAATTGCCAGGGTTGAAATGAACTCCACCCATGTTTTTTCTTCTCATATTGTTAACTGTGTGTTCTTTTACAGAGAAGTGCATCATTAAAATAGATTATCATACCACTGGAAGACCATTTGAATCCAAATAATAACCATTTTCAAGGTTCAGGTGAAACTCACCTGACAAATGAGAGCAGGGGTAAAACAAGACTGCAAATTGTCACAACTATTATTCAAGTTTTACTAAAAATGTAGGCTTTAGTAAAAAAAAAATAAAGTAAAAAAGGAAATTGAAGGAATTAGAATAGACAATGAGGAGATAAAACTATCACACTGTGAAGATGATATGATACACTTAGAGAATTCTAGAAAATTATCCAAAAAGCTATTTGAAATTATCAAATGTTTAGCAAAAGTTGCAGAATATAAAACAAACTTCATTAGCATTTCTATATATTATTGACAAAGCCCAGCAGCAAGAGACAGAAAAAGAAATTTCATTTAAAATATCTATAGACAAAATAAAATATTAGGGCATCTACCTACCAAGACAAACCTAGGAACTATAGGAAAACAATTAAAAAAGACTCCTCACACAAATAAAGTGAGATGAAAACAATTAGAAAAATATAAATTTTTCATGGATAGGCCGAGTTAATATAATAAAAATGAAAATTCAACCTAAATTGGTCTATGTGTTCAGTGCCAAACTAATCAAATTGCCAAAAAATTATTTTAAAGAGCTAAAAAGATAATAACAAAATTAATCTAGACGTACAAAAAATTAAGAATACCAAGGGAATTAATGAAAAAAAATATAAAGAATTGGGTACTAGCAATACCAGATTTATTTTTTTTAATAAAGCAGCAGTCATCAAAACTTTTTGGTACTGGCTAAGAAATAGATGGTGGATCAGTGAAATAAATTAAATATAAATGATACATGCCAAACAAAACATTTCCCTGTTAGTCATGCAAAAGAATATGCAGAGTCTTTGTCCTCACCCATAAAGAAAGCATAAAAACAACATTTTTTTTCTCGGGAGATAAATAGAATTTTCATGATAAATCCTACTGTATAGTCTTGGATCATTTTATTGCTGAGAACAGCTAAGTAATTCAAAGTTGATTGCTGTACAATAATGGCCTTGTTGTGTACATTATTCTCCTATATTTTATCATTTCACTTCACATCAATTCATGTAAGTCTTTTCAAGTGTTTCTTTTCTCTGAGAGCATTGTGTTCATCATTTCTTATACTGCAATAGTATTCTGTCACAATTATATGGCACAACTTACTCAATCATTCCTCAATAGATGGCCATCCACTCAAAGTCAATTTTTTCTTACCACTAAAAAAGCTGCTATAAATATTTGTATACATAGTTCTTTTAAATTAAAAAAAGAAATCTCAGTGGAATACAGAATTAGTAGCATCATTTTTGGTCAAAGATTATACAGTTTGATAGTCCTCTGGGCAGAGTTCCAAATTGTTCCAAAAAATAATTGAATCTGTATATATTCTCCAGACAATGCATGAGTTTTTCAATTTTCTAACACTCCCTCTAATATTTGTTATTTTACTTTTCTTCCATATCAGCCAATCAGATAAATGTTAGATAGTATTTCAGAAGATTTTTAAAATTTGCTTTCTTTTAATAGTGATTCAGAGCATTCTTTTTTTTTTCATATAACTATAGGTACTTTTGATTATGTCATCTAACAATTACCTCTTCACATTTTTGACCATTTGTCAACTGGGAAATGACTTGTATTCTTATACATTTGATTCAATCCTCTTGATTCAAGAAATGATACCTTGCTATAACTTTTCAATTATAATTATTATGTATTTTCCATAATCCTATTTTACCCCTGTTGATTCTACTTTCTTACCTTACTTTCACCCTTTCCATTCTCAAAATTGGCTTCTGACTAATATGTTTTACCAAGTATCCTCTGTCCTCTTTTTCTTACTCACTTTCTTACTTTCCTATAGGGTAAGAGAGATTTTTATACCAAAAGCAATGTTATACCATTTTAAGCCAATTCTGTCGATATTAAGATTTACATGCTTACCCCTTTTCTTTTTATTTAAAAGTTGTTTCATACCTCTTTTACCTAAGATCTAACACTCTTTTCCCCTGCCCAGTACATTACTTTTTGTCATTCGTTAATTTTATTTTTTAGATATCATTGCATCATATTCAACTAACACACTGTCTTCTATGTATAATCTTAACTGTCCTAATAATCAGAAAGTTCTTAAGAGAAATAGTTAACATCTTCCCATGTCTGAATGGAAATAAGTGAACCTTATTGAATCTCTTAATAGTTCTTTCCTGTTTACCTTTCTATAGTTTTCTGGAATCTAATATCTGAAAGTCAAAATTTTATTCAGTTCTAGTCTTTTCATAAAGAATTTTTGAAAGTCTATTGCTTTGAAACAATATTTTTCCTCTTAAAGGATTGTATTCAGTTTTTTTTTTTCTGGGTAAATGATGATTGAATGTAATTTTAGCTCTGCCCTCAATTAATATTATATTGTAAGCCCTTTAATTCATTAATGCAGAAGCTGCTAAATTTTGTATTATCCTGTTGAAAAATTACGTTCTCACTAAATGAAACATTTTTCATTGACCTAGGAGCTCTAAAATTTGGCTATAAAACTGTTGTAAGTTTTCCTTTGGGGATTTCTTTAAGAAACTAATCAGTGAATTCTTTCAATTTTTATTTCACCTTCTGATTGCATGATATCAGGGAAGTTTTCCCTGATGATATCTTGAAATATAATATTCAGGATCTTTGTTATCATGGCTTTTAGGTATTCCAATAATTCTCAAATTAGCTTTCCTAAATTTACTTTTCTGTTCAGTTTTTTTAATTAGATGTTTCATATTTTATTTTTAATTATTTTGAGTAGTTTTACAGTTTCTTGTTGTACCATTAAGTCATTAGCTTCCACTTGCCCAATTCTAATTTTTAAGGAATTATTTTCTTCTTTTCTTCAGTGAATGTTTTTACCTCCTTTTCCATGTGGCCAATTCTACCTGTTAAGGAACTCTTTTTTTAAATTAATATCGTTTACATCTTTTTTCCATTCTCTTCAGTTAATTTTGTATCGTTTTTATGCTTTCTCTTTAGTATATTTTAAAAGCCAATTCCTTTTTATGATTTCCTTTTTAATTAAAGATTTTTTTATTTTCAAAATGTATACAAAGATTATTTTTGACATTCACCCCTACAAAACCCTTTGTTATAATTTTTCCCTTCCTTCTCCCATCCCCTCCCCCCAGTTAGAAAGTCCAATATATGCTGAACATATGGAATTCCTGTATACATATTTCCACAAATAACATGCTGCTCCCAAAAAAATCAGATCAAAAAGGGAAAAAAAATGAAAAAGAAAATAAAATGCAAGGAAACAATAAAAAGAGTGAAAATACTATGTTATGATCCACATTGAGTTCCCACAGTCCTCTCTCTTGGTGAAGATGAGTTTCTTCGTCACAAGATCATTGGAACTGTCTGAATCTCCTCATTGTTGACAAGAGCCACGTTCAGCAGAGTTGATCATCATATAATCTTGCTTTTGCCCTATGTAATAATGATTTCCTCATCGTGCTCATTTCACTTAGCATCAACATCATGCTTACTCTTGTTTTTGGGGGAGGGTGTTGTTTTTGACACAATTGGGGTTAAGTAACTTGCCCAGAGTTATACAGCTATGAATTATTAAATGTCTGAGGCTGGATTTGAGCTCAGATCCTCCTGAATTCAGAGTTGGTGATCTATCCATTGTGCCATCTAGCTGCCCCTATGCTTACTCTTTTTTTAAAGATGACATTTTCCTTAGGTTTGTGTGTATGTGTGTGTGTGTGTGTGTGTGTGTGTGTGTGTGTATTTCCTTTACCCAACTATTGGTTCTTTTTTTCATGGTTTTTTGCATCATTATCATTTTCTTTTTTATTGTTATTATAATAACTTTTTATTGACAGAACCCATGCCAGGGTAATTTTTTTTTTATAACATTATTCCTTGCACTCACTTCTGTTCTGATTTTCCCCTCCCTCCCTCCACCCCCTCCCCTAAATGGCAAAAAGTCCTATATATGTTGAATATGTTGTAGTATATCCTAGATACAATATATGAGTGCAGAACCAAACAGCTTTCTTGTTGTACAGGGAGAATTGGATTTGGAAGGTAAAAATAACCTGGGAAGAAAAACAAAAATGCAAACAGTTTACATTCATTTCCCAGTGTTTTTTTCTTTGGGTGTAGCTGCTTCTGTCCATCATTGAACAATTGAAACTGAATTAGGTCTCTTTGTCAAAGAAATCCACTTCCATCAGAGTACATCTTCATACAGTATTGTTGTTGACATATATAATGATCTCTTGGTTCTGCTCATTTCACTTAGCATCAGTTAATGTAAGTCTCTCCAAGCCTCTCTGTATTCATCCTGCTGGTCATTTCTTACAGAACAATAATATTCCATAACATTCATATACCACAATTTACAAAATCATTCTCCAATTGATGGGCATTCATTCATTTTCCAGTTTCTAGCCACTACAAACAGGGCTGCCACAAACATTTTGGCACATACAGGTCCCATTCCCTTCTTTAGTATCTCCTTGGGGTGTAAGCCCAGTAGTAGCACTGCTGGGTCAAAGGGTATGCACAGTTTGATAACTTTTTGGGCATAATTCCAGATTGCTCTCCAGAATGTTTGGATTTGTTCACAACTCCACCAACAATGTATCAGTGTTCCAGTTTTCCCACATCCCCTCCAACAATCATTATTTTTTCCTGTCATCTTACCCAATCTGACAGGTGTGTAGTGGTATCTCAGAGTTGTCTTAATTTGCATTTCTCTGATTAATAATGATTTGGAACACTCTTTCATGAGTGGTAATAGTTTCGATTTCATCGTCTGAAAATTGTCTGTTCATATCCTTTGATCATTTGTCAATTGGAGAATGGCTTGGTTTCTTATAAATTAGAGCCAATTTTCTATATATTTTGGAAATGAGGTCTTTATCAGAACTTTTATCTGTGAAGATGTTTTCCCAGTTTGTTGCTTCCCTTCTAATCTTGTTTGCATTAGTTTTGTTTGTATAGAAGCTTTTTAATTTGATGTAATCAAAATTTTCTATTTTGTGATCAATAATGGTCTCTAGTTCATCTTTGGTCACAAATTTCTTCCTCCTCCAGAAGTCTGAAAGATAAACTATCCTATGTTCCTCCAATTTATTTATAATCTCATTCTTTATGTCTAAATCATGGACCCATTTTGATCTTAACTTGGTATATGGTGTTAAGTGTGGGTCCATCCCTAATTTTTGCCATACTAATTTCCAGTTATCCCAGCAGTTTTTGTCAAACAATGAATTCTTATCCCAAAAGTTAGGATCTTTGGGTTTGTCAAACACTAGATTGCTGTAGTTCACTATTTTGTCTTGTGAACCTAACCTATTCCACTGATCAACTAATCTATTTCTTAGCCAATACCAAATGGTTTTGGTGACTGCTGCTTTATAATATAGTTTTAGATCAGGTACAGCTAGGCCACCTTCATTTGATTTTTTTCATTAATTCTTTTGAGATTCTTTACCTTTTATTATTCCATATGAATTTTGTTGTTATTTTTTCTAGATCATTAAAATATTTTCTTGGAAGTCTGATTGGTATAGCATTAAATAAATAGATTCGATTAGTTTAGGGAGTATTGTCATCTTTATTATAGTCACTCGGCTTATCCAAGAGCACTTAATTTTTTTTTTCCAATTATTTAAATCTGACTTTATTTGTGTGGAAAGTTTTTTGTAATTTTGCTCAGATAATTCCTGATTTTCCTTTGGTAGATAGATTCCCAAATATTTTATGCTGTCGACAGTTATTTTGAATGGAATTTCTCTTTGTATCTCTTGCTGTTGGATTTTGTTGGTGATGTATAAATATGCTGAGGATTTATGGGGATTTATTTTATAACCTGCAACTTTGCTAAACTTATGAATTATTTCTAATAGCTTTTTAGTAGAATCTCTGGGGTTCTCTAAGTATACCATCATATCATATGCAAAGAGTGATAGTTTGGTTTCCTCATTGCCTATTCTGATTCCTTTAATCTTTTTCTCGACTCTTATTGTTGAGGCTAGTGTTTCTAATACAATATTGAATAATAATGGTGATAGTGGGCAACCTTGCTTCACTCCAGATCTTACTGGGAATGGTTCCAGTTTTTCCCCATTGCATATGATGCTTACTGATGGTTTTAAATATATACTCCTGACTATTTCAAGAAAAAGTCCATTTATTCCTATACTCTCAAGTGTTTTTATTAGGAATGTATGTTGGATTTTGTCAAATGCTTTTTCTGCATCTATTGAGATGATCATATGTTTTTTGTTAGTTTGGTTATTGCACTATCATTTTCTTCCAAAAGTTTTTTCCCCCTATCTCTTGTATTTGATTTTAAATTCTTTTTGAACATTTCTAGGAATTCTTTTTTTTTTTTTTTAGCCTGAAACAAATTTACATTTTTCATTGAGACTTTAGATGTAGCAATTTAAATGTTGTTATCATCTTCTGAGTTTTGCATTTTGACCTTCCCAACCACTGTAGTAACTTTCTCAGGTAAGGTTCTTTTTTATTTGGGCGGGGGGGGGGTCATTTTCTACCCTATTTATTGACATTTAAGTCAATAAGTGGGGTTCTATTTCTAGGGTGGAGAATGCATTGTCTCACTTTCAGGTCTTTCTTGCTATTGCTCTCAGAGCTAGTTTTCAGGTTCTTTGAGTTTTTGTTTCTGTCAGGGTTTATGACTTTGTGAGAGTTGTGGTCACATTTCTCCTGGATTTTTTTAAATGGGTCTGTAAGTAACCACAAACATTCTTTTGTATCCCAAACTGTGACCAGGGTTCCCACTCCCCTACAAGTATAAGCTTTGGTGTGCTCATCCTTGACCTTCTGTTCAAACTATATTTTAGGACTGTTACTCAGATCCATGCAATAGATTTCTGCATTCAGTGGCAATAAAATGAAGCCCCTAATCTCCAACTGACTAATTAATCAGCTCCCACACCATCTATGGGCTAAGAGCTAGGGAAACCATCATTTTCCCTGATTCAGTTAGCCCAAGTTTTGCTGCTGCTTTATTGAGGCGTGATATAACCTGTTGGAGGCTGTAATGGAGAGTTTTCCACTGTCACTTTGTTGTAATAGAACTTTTTGTTAACATTCTATTTTGCCTTTAATTGAAAAATAATTTGACTGTGTCATTTTAGTGGGTCTTATGATTCCAGAATTAATTTTGAGCCATTATTAAAGATATTTGGAGAGAAATTTGGAAGAGCTCAGGAAAGTGATGATAAGTGTTACTTTGTAAGGTGTTCTAGAATGCTAATAATAGCATTATATATGATGTTAGAGATCTCCAAAATGATTAATTATTAATAACCCTTTTCTCTTCTTTAAAATGAAATTTCTGCATCAAATGATATTAAAGTTGTCTTCTAGCTTTAAGCCTTATCATCTAAGAATAAAAGAAAATAAAATAAATAATATCTGAATTTGGAGAAACACCATTGTAGAAATTAAGAAAGGATTAGCACAAAAAAATTATATTTAGGGTGAATGCTATTTGGCCAAAAACTTTTCTTCACTCAACATTGTGCTAAATGTTAAAGAAATAAAGACATATTTTCTCCATAAAGGGTAAGCCTTTATAATAATTATTATAATATAAAAATATTATATTAATTATTATATATAATTATATATATTATTATATATTATATTATATTATTATAATTATACTATAATTAATTTATTATAATTTAATATTAATAATAATTATAATATATAATTATAATATAATAGATTAATTAATTATATATTATATTATTATATCTAATAATACATTATTATATATAATATATAATATAATGATAATGATAATATTATTATATTATTTATTATAATAATTATATATATATTTGTCATTGTGTGTCTGGGTCTTAGTGTAGCCCCGGGCACACAATAATTATTAAAGAAATATTGATGAATTAAACTAAAAGATAAGGTGAGATAAACTTAGTGGAGTGGCTTAAATTCCATATAAAGAAATGTGTTTTAGCCATAGTATGACAAGAGAATTACTAATGTTTGAGTGGAGGAGTGACATGACCATTTCTATGCATAATAAAGATATTCAGACTTAGGAGAATGTTCAAATGCTTATATGCTATTTCATTTAGGACAAGCAGAGGAAAAAAAGTTTGCTGATTCCAGAAACAATTTATTCAAAATAACAAGCAATATGAGAACAAGAACTATAGTTTTGCTAGGGAGGGGTCACATAGATTATATAGGACATACAAAGTTTTTATTTTTTTAATACTTTTTGATTTTATGATGGTGGGTGGCAGAATTGAAGGAATGTCAACTATAAATAAACATTTAATAAATAAGAAAATCTTTAATAAACACTATGTTCTAGGGACTGTGCTAAGCTCAGATAATTTTTTAAAGGCAAAATACAGATCAGACTCTCAAAAACTGCACAATTTTCTAAGGAAAGAAAACATGCTAACAAATATATACAGAATAAGATAAATATAGCATATTGCATAATATAATACTTTACAGAAATATAAATAATTAACAGAAAGCCCTGGAATTAGGTCAGCTTAGAGAAGGCTTCCTGGAAAAGGTAAATTTTATGTGGAATGGGAAGGAAATCAGGGAAGTCAATAGAACAGAAGTTGAAGAACATTCTAAGAATGGGGGATTATCAGAAAAAAATGCCTAAAACTACGAGAAAGAGTGTCATGTTTAAAATAAACAAGAGACCAGTCACTAGATTGAAAAATATGTGTCAGAGAGTAAAATATAAAATGACTGGAAGAGTAAGAATTAGCTACATTATGAAAGGCCTTTGAATAGGAAATTAATTTGTAGTTGATTGTAGAGGCTTCTTGGAGTCACTGGAATTTTCTGACTAAAGAGTAACATGTATGTATCTATGTTTTAGGAAAATCATGTTTGTACTGAATGGAGAATGGATTGGAGCCAGGGGAGACTAGTGGCAGATATATTCACTATTCCATATGTCCTGATTTGCAAAAATGAGGGCTTTGACTAGAGGGGAGGCAATATCAAAAGAGAAAAGTAGCTTATTTGAAAATAAATCAATGTCTGAGCAATCTCTTAGATATGTAGAGCAGAACAAAATAAAAGTTATTGAGGAATCCAGGATGATGGTTATGTTGTGAATGTATATAAGGGACTCCGAGGATGGTAATGCCCTCAATACTAATAGAGAAGTTGAGGAGTGGAGTTTAACAAGAAAAAATACTGAGATATGCCTTGAATATGTTAGTTTAAAATGTCTAGTTTGACTTTGAATTTGAATTATTTGAATGTTTGAATTATCTGAAAGAAGGTTTGGGAGCAGGTAGATAGACTTAAAAATCATTACCAAAGAGAATATAATTAAAGCCATGGGACCTCATGAGATCACAAAGTAAGATAGTATAGTGGGAGAACAGCAGAGGTACCTATGGTTAGAGAGTATAATCTAAAAGAACATCCAGGAAAAGAGAAAGAGAAAGAATAGTCAGAGAGGTGAGAGGAATAGTTTAAGATTGTTTTCCCCAAAACTTAGAGAGAATAAAATATCAAGAACAAAAGATTTTTTTTCCTTAAAGTTGATTAATATTTTTTTTTCTAAAATGGAACTACTTAAGTAATTTATTCCCTCCTCTGTTAATCTGGGTGATCTATATTTTTGTAAATATTCATCCATATCATTTAGATTATCAGATTTATTAACCTACAATTGGCCGAAATCACTGCTAATTATTGCTCGTTGTCTCTTCATTTGGTGAAAAGGTCACTTTACTTTTATATGCTTCTTTTGAGTTCTCTATTTGATAATTAAAATTTCTGTTCATCTCTGGTCTTTTTATCAGAAATAAATGAAAATATCCTATTTCATTGGATGACCATCTTTTCCCCTGAAAGTTAAATCTTAATTTTGCTGTTTACTACATTTATGGCTGCAATCTGAGTTCCTTTGCTATCTACAATGTCATTCATATTCCAAGCCATTCAATCATTCAAAGTGGAAGCTGCTAGTTCCTAGAAAATCCTGATTGTGGTTTCATGATATTGAATCGTTTCTTTCTGGCTGCTTGAAGCATTTTGTCCTTAATCTGATAATTCTGGAATTAACTACAATATTCCTTGGGGTTTTCATTTTGGGGTCTCTTTCAGGAGGTGATTGGTGCACTCCTTCAATGGCTATTTTGCCCTCTGGGTTTAAGACATCAAGGTAGTTTTCCTTGATGATTTCTTGGAAGATGTTTCCTAGGTTAATTTTTTTCATTGTGGTTTTCAGGTAGTAAAATAATTCTTAGATTGTCTCTCTTGCATCTATTTTCCAGGTCAGTTGTTTTTCTGATGAGGTATTTTCATGTTCTTGTATTTTTTTTTCATGTTTTTACTTTTGTTTGGCTGATTCTTGAGGTCTCATTGAGTTATTCACTTCCATTTGTTAAATTCACATTTTTAGTAAATTATTTTCTTCAGTTAGCTTTTTTATTTCCTTTTGTATTTGGCCAATTAAACTTTTAAATGAATTGTTTTATTCATTGATTTTTTTTCCATTTCAGAAATTGGTTTTTTTTTTCTGTCTTTGTTCTGCCAAAATTTTCATTGATCTTATGATGAAGAGAATCATCTACACCCAGAAAGAGGACTATGGGAACTGAATGGGGTTCACAACATAACACTTTCACTCTTTTTGTTGTTGTTTGCTTGTATTTTATTATCTTTCTCATTTTTCTGACTTGATTTAATTTTTTGTGTGTGCAGCAAGATAATTGTATAAATATGTATGCTTATATTCAATTTTACATATATTTCTATCATGTTTAACATATATTGGGCTACTTGCCATCTAGGGGAGAGGGTCAAGGAAGGGAGATAAACTGGAACAAAAGATTTTGCAAAGATTAATGTCAAAGAATCATCCATGAATATGTTTGAAAAATAAAAAGCTTTAATAAAAATAAAATAAAATAACTGTCAATAATATAAAATATTTGAGAAGTCTATCTGCCAAGGCAAAGTCAGGAACTATATGAACAGAACTGAAAAACACTTTCCACACAAAGTCAGATCTGGAATTTGGAAAAATAGCAAGTTCTCATGGGTGAGATGAGTGAATATAATAAAAATGACAAAACTACTTTGCTCTACTTATTTAGTGTCATACCAAACAAACTTCCAAGAAATTATTTTACAAACCTACAAAAAATAATAACAATGTTGATCTTGAAAAACAAAAGTTTAAGAATTTCAATGGTATTAATGAAAAATGCAAATGAAGGTGGCCTAGCTGTTCCAGACCTATGTATTGGCTAAGAAATAGATTAGTTGATCAGTGGAATAGTTCAAGTTCACAGGACAAAATAGTCAATGACTATAATTATCTAGTTTTTGACATAACCACAGACCACAGCTTTTGAGATAAAAACTCACTCTGACAAAAACTGCTGGGAGAACTAGGAAATATTATGTTAAGAAGTAGGCATTGACCTACACTTTACACCATATTCTGAGGTAAGGTCAAAATGGGTCAATGATTTAGACATGAAGAGTGATATTATAAGCAAATTAGATGAGCATAGGTTAGTTTATTTCTTAGATTTGTGTAGGAGGAAGGAATTTGTGAACAAAAAAGAAATAGAGATCATTATTGATTACAAAATAGATAATTTTGATTATATTAAGTTTAAAAGTTTTTGCACCAACAAAATTAATTTAGACAAGATTGGAAGGGAAGCAATAAACTGGGAAAACATTTTTTATATTCAAGGGTCCTGATAAAGGCCTCATTTCTACAATATAGAGAATTGACTCAAGTTTATAAGATTTCAAGTCATTCTGCAATTGATAAATCATCAAAGGATATGAACAAACAATTTTCAGATTAAGAAATTAAAACTTTTTCTAACCATATGAAAAGGTGCTCTAAATCACTGTTGATCAAAGAGATGTAAATTAAGGCAACTCTGAAGGACCAGTATAAACCTCTCAGATTAACGAAGATGACAGGAAAAGACACTGATTAATATTGGAGGGGATGTGGGAAAACTGGTACACTGATACATTGTTGATAAAATTGAGAATTGATCCAACCATTCTGGAGAGCAATTTGGAACTATGCTCAAAAACTTATCAAACTGTGCATACTGTTTGACCCAGCAGTGTTTGTAGTGGACTTATATTTCAAAGAAATCATAAAGGAGGAAAAGGGAACCATATGTGCAAAAATGTTTTTTGTCAGGGCTTCTTCTAGTGGCAAGGAACTAGAAACTAAGTCGATGTCCAAATTGGAGAATGGCTGAATAAGTTATGGTATATGAATGTGATGGAATATTATTATTATTCTGTAAGAAATAATCAGCAGTATGATTTCAGAAAGGCCTGGAGAGACTTACATCAACTGATGCTGAGTGAAATGAACAGAACCAGGAGATCATTGTACATGGCAATAGCAACATTATATTATGATCAATTCTGTACATGCCTCTTCTCAACAATGAGATGAATTCAGTCCAATTCTAATGATCTTGTGGTGAAGAGAGTCATCTATACCCATAGAGAGGACTGTGGGAAATGTGTGGATCACACATTTTCACTTCTTTTGTTGTTGTTTGCTTGAATTTTATTTTCTTTCATATTCTTCCTTTTTTCATCTGATTTTTCTTGTGCAGAAAGATAATTGAGTGTGTATACATATATCTATGCTTATATTGGATTTACATACATGTTTACCATGTTTAACATATATTGGATTACTTGCCATCTAGGAGAGGGGATGGAGGGAAGGGGGGGTTAGAAAACAAGGTTTTGCAAGGGTCAGTATTGAAAAATTATCCTTGCATATGTTTTGAAAATAAAAAGCTTCAATAAAAAGGAAATATCTTTTTTTATTATAATAACTTTTTATTGACACAACCCATGCTAGGGTAACTTTTTTTACAACATTATCCCTTGCATTCACTTCTGTTCTGATTTTTCCCTCTCTCCCTCCACCCACTTCCCCTAGATGGCATGCAGTTCCTATATATGTTAAATATGTCGCAGTATATCCTAGATACAATATTTATGTGTGCAGAACTGAACAGTTCTCTTGTTGTACAAGGAGAGAATTGGATTCAGAAGGTAGAAATAACCCAGGAAGAAAAATAAAAATGCAAACAGTTTACATTCATTAAGGAAATATTTTCTCCTGGAAATTTGTTACACTCCAAATTTTTGTGGAGGTTGTTGCTCCAAAATATGGTCAGAGGGTCGATCTACTAGTAATCTGAGCGAAGCCATAAAGAGTTCAAAGATGTGTCTACTCTCCAACAACTTAGCTCAAGCTCCTTGTCCTAATTCTACTTTTTTTGTTTTTATACCATAATGTTTTGAAAAAAGAGATCAGCTAGACTACCACTCTAATTATTTAACTGCAACAATCTGGGTGGTGCTATGTATATTTGGTGTTGAACTTGGAAGCAGAGAAATATGAGTTTCAATACTGTCTTTGTTTAAGTTTCTTCAACTAAAAAAAAAAAAAAAATGAGCTTGAAAGCTCTAATAGCCCTTCCAAAATGAAGGCAAAACATTAAAATTAATTAACATTAATAGATTTGAGCCGAAGATCCATGTGAACATTTAGCAAGTAAGCATCACTGACCTGTGCGAAGGAAATAAAATATCATATTATAATAAGAAAAAAAATGCTTATGCCTTAGAGTTGGGTTTAGAGAATTCTCTATACCACCAACTCCATAGATAGGTAGAAAGACAGATAGATAGATATCTTGAGGTTAGTGGTTAATGGCATAGGGAATTCTCAATACTCAAGGAGAAAAATATATATATATATATATATATATATATATATATATATATATATATATATATATATATATATGCCCAAGGAGAAAAATACAGGAAAATATTTATCAAACCTCTCCTTCATGAAGTCAAAAAAATAATGCATCCTCAAAAAACAAACAAACAAACAAACAAACAAAACTTCACTATATTTCACTATATGTATAAGGAGAAGGGAACTTTAAGGTTGACTTCCATCATCTTCTTGAGAGCAGGTAAGATCACTACATTCCTTTGCTTATCTTTAGAAAAGGAGACCTAAGCAAGGCATTAAAGAATCAGGATATTGGAAATATTTTTGGCAAAAGGAAGGGAACTGAATAAGAAGTAATTTTTAAAAGTCACAATCAGATAGGAACAAGAAACGGCAGGCAATTACATCCTTGAGAAAATTGAACTGAGGGATGGAAAATAGCCAGCTAAGGACCTTGCTAATGAGTCCGAAAAGGTAGTGCCTGTTTCAGAAATGTCAAAGAATAAAAGTCAGTTAAATTGCATAAAAAAAAAGAGAAAGGAAAAAAAATACCTCAGTGCTAATGATAGCAATGAAGGCTTGAGTCATTTTGATATTGATTTAAAGAGCTTTTTCTTGGCTGAAAAAGGAAAGCAAAAAAGTTCTAAATTCTTGCTTCGAAGGTTAATAGATTTGAGCTAAAAATCCCTATGAAGATTTAGCAAGTTAAATATTACTAATCTCTGAGGTAAAGAATTAAAACATCAGGCTACAGTGAGAAAGAAAAACTCCAGTATGGGGGTGACAGCTGAGAGAGAGTGATTAAATGAAGAATTAAATACCAGGCCTATATTAATTCCCTGTATAAAGATATAAACAGCTAAGACAATGACATTTTGTGCCTTTGAAAGGCAAGGTCTCTCAACTATCAAATGGCTAATAACATGTCTTTAATAGGGATTTTGGGGAGAATTCTCACACTTGTAGAGAAAAGGAGTATGAATTGTATGTAGTTTGGTTTGCTCTGTTAATTCCCTGGCAAGAGAGCATTAACCCTTTCACTGTTTAGGTGATATATTTGATGAGAAAAAAAGCATTATAGAAAAACAAGCAAATTACAAGATTATACTCAAAACTTATGCTAAAAAAACTTAGAAAGTCAGCAAGGATTGTCTATGCTCTGTCATAGACTTTTTTGTTTTTCCTGATATTTTCCCTAGCTCTACAGTGGTACTGCTGTCTCCTACTTATTAAGATATTTGATTCCTTTGTTCTCTCATTTACCCTTCTATCAAAGACTGCTCTTGAGAAATGCTATCCCCATTATAATAGCTAGGTAAAATAGTGGGGTTTTGATTAGACTTGAAGTCAGAAAGACCTGAATTCAAATCTTTCTTCTACTTTTAATGGTTATATAGCATGAAGAAAGTCAATTAGCAATTTTCAGCCTCAGTTTCCTTTTCTAAAAATAATAACAACCCCCAACTTTTCTGACTATTGTGGGGATTAAAAGTAGATAATATATGTAAAATATTTTCCAAAAATTAAAATGCTATAAACACATTATCTATTATTGGAAACATTACCATTCCTAACATCATTCTACATTAGGACAGAGAGAAACCCATTCAAATCTTTAGACCCTTGACATTGTACTCCAGTAAATTCTTCACAAAGTGTTCTGATGAGCTCATTCACTTCAATTTAATACTCAAATATTTGAAATTCTAAGCACACTGAAATAACTCTAGATGAGTTGCCTTCACTAAATTTCAGAAAGTTTAGGTTTTTAGAGCTGGAATGAGCCTGAAAAATGCAGTGCAATTTCACCATATTAATATATAGAAATTAATCTTATAAAGATTAAATGTCTTTTGTAAGGTCACATAGATAATATAAATACTAAGGTCATCAAATTCCAAAAATAACATTCTTCAAATTATTTCTAAAATAGTGAGACACACACATATGTACATAAATATGTATGTATATAATGCAAAAAAAAAAGACACTTTAAGTGCTGAAAAAAAAATTTAAGGACGATTGTTGATAAAATATTACCTTTCTCAGGGGCAATTTGTGTTTCAGATCTCAAGTATAAGAAATTTCCTTAACCATTGTAATAGAGCTAGGAGAAATGTAAAATTTGAACAGGACAGAATCTCTAACTTCTTAGAGACCACAGGATAATAGTGAATAGAGAACACAGACATAACTATAATTCAAGATAAAACACAAGAATCCAATAGGTTCAATAAAAAGGCTCTTTGGGTGAATGACTATGATGGAGAGAAAGGTCACTAAAACCACAGGGATATTAGAGAAGCATCAATGAAAACAATCACGCTTTTCTTGTCAAGTTCCAGGGCAACTAGTGCCAATGGAATGAACATTTATTAGGCACCTTTTATGTGTACAGCACCATGTTTGGTTGTGGATACAGAAAAGCAAAACAATAAAAGTTCCTGCACTTAAAGTTGATATTTCCTTGAAGAGAATATAGCATTCACTATCAATTTGACTAACAATAATAATTAATTGAACCAAAGAAATTATCAAAGAACATGGCCTATAAGATGAGCATAGAAGAAAATAAGGAATTCTAAGAGCTAGAAAAAATAAAGTACATTATAAGCATAGACAAAAAGTTATACAAAAATGTGGAAAAGATGAATTCCAATGTAACAAAATTACAGAGAGGGAAAAGTCTGAGTAGAGTGCTAGAAGTGTAATGGTATATAATAAGTTTAGAAATCAAGGGAATAGCCAGATTTTGAAGGTTTTTCAAGACCAAGCTACAGAAACCATAACCTTTGAGGTATTCCTAATATAGATTCAAGGAATTATAGCTGGAAAGGATTTATGAGGCTCTGCATACCAATTAACCCTCCTTATTTTTATAGATAAGAAAACTAAGACACAGAAAAATTAAATAACTTTACCAGGGTCATGTAGTTATTGAATTTCTGAGGCAGGATGCATGCAATGACCTTTCCCCTTTTGTTTTTTTATTTGTTTCATTAAATATATTTCAACCATTTCTTAAAAAATCATTTTTCAAACAAAAAAATCTGAGTTCCAAATTCTCTCCCACTCTTCCTGAGAAGCTATGCAATTTGATAAAAAGGACATATGTAAAGTCATGCAAAACATATTTCATGTTAGTCATGCTGCAAAAGAATGCACAGACCAAAAATAGGAATATAAAAAGGTATGATTTAATCTACTTTCTTCAGTTATCTCTTGCTGGAGGTAACATTTTTTTTTTTTATCATGGGTCCTTTTTTTGGGGGGAGGGTATCATTTTGATCAGTGTAGTT
This sequence comes from Sarcophilus harrisii, assembly GCF_902635505.1. NCBI lineage: Eukaryota > Metazoa > Chordata > Mammalia > Dasyuromorphia > Dasyuridae > Sarcophilus > Sarcophilus harrisii. The sequence goes on along the minus strand of NC_045426.1, from coordinate 370,242,346 downwards.
AAGTTTTTCACTGTTAAGCATTCTTAAAATATCACTATTACTGTGTACAATTTTCCTGATTCTACTCGCTTCACTCCATGCAATGGTCTTTAACTCAAGTATGCTATCCATTAGTGCAACACTACCTCTTCAATTATATTAGAGTTAGTTTTTTCTTCTAGAGAAAATCATAAATAAATGCAGGTTTTTCCAGTGGTGGAGCCAGAGAGTCAGATTTGTTAATTTAGGAAAATCATTTTGGCAGTTATGTACAGGATGATATTGAGAGAAAAAAACAACACAAAAGGACTTTAAATTTAACCTGATAAATTGTTCTGGATGAATTAGTTGAATGACCATGTGAGGGAAGAGAAGGGTAAGGAGGATAAATGTAAAGTAAAAGTAGGTTTGTCAAATGATAGAGAACAATAAATAAGGAAAGAGTTGTCAGTGATATATATCAACATTTTAAACTTGGTTGAATATATTTTATCATGTTTAAGATATATTGGATTACTTGCCATCTAAGATAGGGAGTTGGGAGAAGGGGGAATTGGAACACAAGGTTTTGTAAGGATTAATGTTGAAAAATCATTCATCCATATGTTTTGAAAATAAGAAGTTTTTATAAAAAAAGGAATAAATTTGGTTAAGGAGAAGGATATTGATGTCCACAGTACCTATAGAGAAGTATAGAGCAGGGAAAATAGGGGGAGCTATTTACTAAAATGAAGTTTCAAAATCGTTAAGTCCTACTACTTCTGTGAGCTAAGCAGAATGAGCCATGAATTACTCAATTCTAACATGTTCACCCCTGGTCATTCATAAAATAGCACCCTGAGACAGGTCCTGGAATAGCAGAATTAGCTAAGAAAATGGGAGAAACAATTCTTTAGCCTAGGAAACTTGGAATATTGGCAGGAGGAATCCATCTCACTTTGTAAACACAGAGCACAGTCCAAAACAGGAAGCTTCTCAGTGAGCCAAAAGCAAGCGCCACCTCAGCAAACCAGGAGGAGATCTTGATCCCCAGTGTGTTGGACTGGCTGAAGGCCAACACCAGGATCACTACATATCTTAATTTAGCCAGAAAAATTATAATATGTTTCAGTTTAGCTCTGGGTAAAGGAATATCCTCTATTTGCAATACCTTCATGAATTTCAGCACAGCACAGTACAATTATGGATCCTTGAAAATCCATATCACCATGTCCTTCAGTGCAACCAAAAGCAAACAGTCAGCTTCTTGGGGCAAGAGTGTCACATGTTTAAATGCAAACCTGGGGAAATATGGAAACACTACACTGGGCCTCAGAACAAGCCATACACTTCCACTAAGACCCCATATCATCACAAATTAAGCTGCCAGATCCCTACCAGCATCAATATCCAAACCAACCACCTCAGTGAAGCACCAGACTCAAGAATCCTCCATAGGTCTCAGGGTAACATATGTGCAACATTGGGTAAATAGCCAGGGACTAAAGCCACTGACACAGGAAATCTGAGACAGCAATGCTTCCATCCTGGAACTGATATAAATTGGGGGGGGAAGGAGGAAAGAAAAAAGCCCCCCCAAAAAATAAATAAAGCAACAACAATAAAATATTGATTTTAGAAAGTTAGGGCGAAAGTGAAGACACAAAGTAAGAAATAGACAAAAATCTCAAGGTCAAAATCCTAAAGAAAAATAGGTAGTGGTTTCAAGCCCAGAAAGAATTCATAGATGAGCTCAACAAAGAACTTAAAATCATAGAAGAGAGGCAAAAAATTATTATGTTTTTATTAAAGCTCTTTTATTTTCAAAACATAAGCATAGATAATTTTTCAGCACTGATTTTGCATAGCCTTCTATTTCAGCTTTTCCACCTTCATTCCATCCTCTACTCTAAATGGCAAGCAATCCAATATATGTTATACATGTTAAAATATACGTTAAATCCAATATATGTAAACATATTTATGTAATTCTCTTGCTACACAAGAAAAATCAGATCATAAAGGAAAAAAGTGAATAAGAAAATTAAATGCAAGTGAACACAACAAAAAGAGTGAAAATATTATTTTGTGATCCACATTCAGGTCCCATAGTTCTTTCTATGGGTACAAATGGCTCTATTCATCACAAGATCATGGAAATGGCTTCAATTATCTCATTGTTGAAAAAAGTCACGCCCATCAGAATTGATCATCTTATAATATTGTTGTTGCTTTTTGCAAAGATCTCCTAGTTCTGCTCATTTCATTCATATGTCTCTCCAGAACTCTCTAAAACCATCCTGCTGATAGTGTCTTACAGAACAATAATATTCCATAACATTCATGTACAATAACTCACTCATTCTTCAATTGATGGGTATCCACTCAGTTTTCATTTTCTTGCCACTACAAAAAGGGCTGCCACAAACATTTTTGCACATGTAGATGCCTTTTTCTCCTTTAATATCCCTTTGGGATAATGGATGCAACCATTCTGGAGAACAATTTGGAACTATGCTCAAAAATTATCAAACTGTGCATATCCTTTGATTCAGAAGTGTTACTACTAGGTTTATATACCAAAGAGATATTAAAGAAGGAAAAGGGACCTATATGTGAAAAACTGTTTTTGTTAGCCCTTTTTGTAGTGGCTAGAAACTGGAAATTGAATGGATGCCCATCAATTGGAAAATGGCTGGGTAAATTGTGATATATAAATGTTATGGAATATTATTGTTCTGCAAGAAATGACCATCAGGATGAATACAGAGAGGCTTGGAGAGACTTACATAAACTGATGCTAAGTAAAATGAGCAGAACCAGGAGATCATTATACACTTCAACAATAATACTATATGAGGATATATTGTGATGTAAGTGACTTTCTTCAGCAATGAGAAGATCCAGTTCCAATTGCTCAGTGATGAACAGAACCAGCTAGACCCAGAGAAAGCACACTGGGAAATGAATGTGGACTGCTTGCATTTTTGTTTTTCTTCCCAGGTTATTTTTACCTTTCTAAATCGGATTTTTTTTTTTGTGCAACAGAGAACTATGTAAATATGTACACATACATTGAATTTAAGATATACTTTAATGTGTTAAAAATTTATGAGACTGTCTTTCTTCTAGGGGAGGAAGGAGAGGGAAGAAAGGAAAAAGTTGGAACAATGATTGCAAGAATCAATGTTGAAAAATTACCCATGCATTAGTTCTGTCGATAAAAAGCTATAATAATTTAAAAAAACTCACAAAAATATCTCTTTGGGATATAAACCCTGGAGAAATACTGCTGGATCAAAGTATATGCATAGTTTGATGATTTTTTGAGCATACTTCCAAATTGCTCTTCAGAATGCCTAGATCCATTCACAATTCCACCCACTTTTCCTACATTCCTTCAATATTCATTATTATCTTTTCTTGTCATCTTAGCTAGTCTGAAAGGTGTACAGTGATATCTCAGAGTGAAGCAAGAAAATTATTAAAAAAAAAAAAAAAACTTGGACAGGGATAGAAAGGAATATAATTTTCTCACCAATATATGGCACCCATGCAAAAAAGTGACCAAGTATCAGAGTAAAAAAAAAAAAAAAAAAAAAAAAAAAAAAAAAAAAAAAAAAAAAAAAAAAAAAAAAAAAAAAAAAAAAACAAACTTTAAAATAATTTGAAAAAAGGAAGAATATTAAATGTACATTTTTCAAATAATGATGCAATAAAAATTATATCTAATGAGCATCCAGGTTAAAAAAGATAAATTGGAAATTAAGCAGTCTAGTTCTAAACAATGATTGGATTGACAAACCCAGGAATTATACAAAAATAACTACAAAATACTTGTAACACAAATAAAGTCAAATCTAAACAAATGATAATTTTGAAATATTGCTACAATAGTCCTTGTCATTTTCATTCTGGCATCTCATTCAGGAGGTAATCAGTCAATTCCATGAATGACTATTTTACCATCTAATTCTAGGTTATCAGGATAGTTTTCCTTGATGATTTCTTTAAAGATGCTGTCCAAGATCTTTTTTGTGATCGTGGCTCTCAGTTAGTTTAATAATTTTAATATATCTCTCCTCATATTCATTTTTCAAGTTAATTTATTTTTTTCCTTCCAATGAATAGTTTTATTTTTTTTTGCTATTTCTTTATTCATTTTTTAATTTTTTGACTGATTCTTAATGTCTCATTGAGTCATTAACTTCCATTTATCCCATTCAAATATTTAAAGTATGATATTTGTAAGTAAGCTTTGATACTTCCTTTTCCATTTGTCCAATTCTACTTTTAAAGGAGTTGTTTACATCAGTGGATATATTTTTCTTTTGAATTATTATATTTTAAGGTATTGTTTCCTTCCACTAATTTTTTCCTTGCTTTTCCAAACTGTTGACTGTCTTTTGCATATCTTTCATTTCTTTTCCCATTTTTCCTCTACCTCTCATTTCAATTTTAAATTATTTTGAGATTTTCTTTTTTAAAATTTTAATTCCATCTCTATGAAGATTCTGTCACTCTAGAATTTTTTCAAAGTCTTGTATTAATGTTATTTTTTCTGGAAGCTGGGGAGGGTTCAGGCAACATCCTGGCTTTTCTCTGCTATCTCTTCTCTGCTTGGAAAGCATCTTTCAAGAAATTTCAAGTGATTTTATCCTGGTGTCCTAGAAAGAGAGGATTGAAAGAATCAATTGATCACCTTAAGAAAGAGATCCCAACATGAAACTTCCAAGGAACATAACAGCCAAATTTCAGAACTATCAGGTCTAGGAAAAAAATGTTATAAGTGGTCAATAGGATATCAATGAAGCAAATACCAAATTTTATCAAATGTAGTGAAAGCAGTACTTGTGGTAAAATTCATTTCTCTAAATTCTTCCAACAACAAAATGGGAAAAAATGAATGATTTGGATATTTAGCTAAAAATTAAAAAGAAAAATTAAATTGCCCCAATCAGGCATCAAATTGAAAATTTTGAAATCCTTAAGATGAAGTTAATAAAGTTTAATTATAAGGATTAATGAGGTAGGATTAATAAGATTGAAAGAAAAAAAAACATAAAAATTACTTAACTAATAAATAAATCTAGGAGCTGATTTTATAAAAAAAAAAAATAGTAAAATAGTTAAGTCCTTGGTTTATCTAAGGAAGTGGGAGAGGGAAAGAAGGAGGAGAAGAAGAAGGAAGAATAGGAGGAGGAAGAGAAGCAGAAAAATAGGGAAAAAATGAAGAAGTAGAAGAAAAATAGGAAGAAGAAAAAGAAATATCAATTATAAAAAAATGACCTATCACTAAGAAATTAAAGATATAATCAGGAAATATTTTGCAAAATTTTATGCAAATAAATTTAACAATCTAAGTGAAGTGGATAAATATTTACAAAAATATAAGTCAGTGAGAATAACAGAGGAGAAAATAATATACTTTAATAACTCCATTTTAGGGGAAAAAAAGAAATTGGAGAAGCCATCAATGAAATCCAGGGGAAAAAATCTCCATAATTAGATGGATTTACAAGTTGATTCTACCAAACTTTGAAACAACAATTAATTCAAATACTAGATAAACAATTTGGGAGGAAAAAGTAGACAAGAAAAGAATCCTTACAAATTCCTTTTATAATACAAATATATTGCTAATTCCTAAATAAGGAAGAGCCAAAGCAGAGAAAGAAAATTTTAGGCCAATGTCCCTAATTAATAATTTTAAAAAATTTAAGGAAAATATTAGCAAAAAGATCACAGAATTATCCTCAGCATAATATATCATGAGAAGCTGGGATTTATATCAGGGGTGAAGTACTGATTAAGCATGTTTTCATATTATTTTATTAAAGATTTTTAATGTCCAAAATATTTCCATGGATAATTTTTCAAGATTAATCCTTGCAAATCCTTGTCTTCCAATCCCCAACTCCCCCTTCGTTGGATCCCTTCCTCTAGATGGCAAGTAATCCGATATATATTAAAGACATTGGAATTATTTTAAACATGTTGAAATTATATGTTAAATACAAAACATGCATACATACATACATATATATATATATACACACACACACAATTATCTTGCTGCACACAAAAAAAATCAACTTAAAAAGGGAAAGATAAGAAACAAAATATAATGCAAGAAAACAACAACAAAAACAGTGAAAATTCCATGTTGTGATCCACACTAGTTCTCACAGTTCTCTCTCTGGGTATAGATGGCTCTCTTCATTACAAGATCATCAGAACTGGGCTAAATAATCTCATTTTTGAAAGAGTCACATTCAACAGAATTGTTCATCTATAGCCTTCTTGATGCCATATATAATGATTTCCTGGTTCTCCTCACTTCACTTAGCATCAGTTCATGTAAATTTATCCAGGTGTCTCTAAAATTATCCTGCTGGGCTAGAATTAGTTATCTTTAAGTATATCTTAAAAGAAAAATAACTTGTTAAAGAAGTTCGGTTAACTTGCCTGAAAGGGTCATGTGCCTCTAATTAGGTAAAGTATATAACAAAAAGGATCTGACTTTTCTGAAAGCTTCAACTTTGGCCAAGTTGGAGCTTAGGAGGAGTCCATTGGGAATAATGGCCACATGAGGGCAGAAGGAGAGAAAGAAACTATGCTGTTTCATTATTTGAAATGAGATAGGAAAAGCAGTTTTATATTATTGGGAATTTAAAGCTGTTTGTTACCTATATTATAACATTGTAAATTGTGCCTTAAATCCAGCTCTGCTGGACATGTAGGTTTTATGGAATTCTCCCACCCACCCACCCACTGATTTCTGCTACTTTAAATGTTGGGTGGGGTAGGGATCTTTTGTAAAGATTTAAACTTGCTGCCCCTCCCCCTCCCCCCACTGCTGTTATTTCAGCTATTGGAGCATTTAGTTAGCCTGGAGTGAAGTTTAGTTCCACTCTCTCTAAACTGGTTCCAGACATTTTTTTTAAATCAAGTTGTAGCTATCTAGTTCTTGGCTAAAAGCCGCAAACTGATTTGTATAAATATAAGGTAATGGTAAATATCTGTTTAGGATTTGTTATTGGAGGTAAAATTTCTTGGGTTTGTAGTTAATGTCACTGCATTTTTTTTTTCCTCCTGTAACTGATTTCTATAATCAGAGCAATGGTCAATAAAAAATTGTTAATGCAATTAAAAAAAAAAAAAATCATCCTGCTGACCATATTTTATAGAACAATAATATTCCATAGCATTCATATACCATAATTTATTCAGTCATTCTCCAACTGATTAGCCACTACAAAAAGGGCTGCCACAAACATTTTTGTAGATGTGGGTACTTTTCCCTTCTTTATGATCTCTTTGGGATATAAGCACAGTAGAAAAACAGGCTGGATCAAAAGGTGTGCAAATTTTGATAGGCTTTTGAGCATAGTTCCAAATAGTTGTTCAGAATGGGTTGGATCAGTTCTACCACCAACAATGTATTGGTGTTCCAGTTTTCCAATATTCCCTCCAATATTCATCCTTACTTTTTCCTGTCATCTTAGCCAATCTGAGAGGTGTGTAGTGGTACCTCAGAGTTGTCTTAATTTGCATTTCCCTAAGTAATAGTGATTTAGAGCTCCTTTTCATACAACTAGAAATGGTTTAAATTTGTTCATGAGAAAATTGTCTGTTCATATCCTTTAACCATTTATTAGTTCAAAAATGGCTCTGATTCTCATAATTTGAATCAATTATCTATATATTTTAGGAATGATGCCTTTATCAGAACTTTTGAATGTAAAAATGTTTTTTCCCAGTTTATTGCTTCCATTTTAATGTTTGCATTAGCTTTGTTTGTACAAAATTTATTAACTTAATATAATCAAAATTATTTATTTTGTGTTCAATAGTGAATTCCAGTTTTTCTTTGCCTACAAATTCCTTCCTTCTCCATAAACCTGAGAGGTAAATTATCTTTGCCCTTCTAATTTGCTTGTAATGTCATTTTTTATGTCCAAATCATGAACTCCTTTTAATCTTATTTTGGTATATGGTGTTGAGTGAGGTCAATATCTAGTTTCTGCCGTACTAGTTTCCAATTTTCCCATAAGTTTTTGTCAAATAGTAAATTCTTATCCCAAAAACTGGGGTTTGGCGTTCTGTCAAACACTAGATTATTAGACAATGAAGTTGACTTGGAATACAAGATACAGTAGTCATTGAAAAAAGCAACCCAATAATATAAATTACTTTTTATTAGAGAAACGTACATTAAACAACTCTAAGATGTAATCTCTCATCTGTCTTAAAATATACTAATCCTTTGCTTGGTAGAGTTTGGAAATGATCCAACCATTCCAAAGAGCAAGATGGAACTATGACCCCAAACCAATTAACCTATGTATACTCTTGGAGCAATCAATACCAATGTGGGATCAATATTAGATCCCAAAGAAATTATAAAAATGGAAAGGACCTAAAGTGCAAACATACTTATTAAAACTCTCTTGTGGTAATAAAATATTAGAAAGTGAGGGGATGCCTATCAATTGCAGATTGATTGAATGAACTGTGGATTATTAAGGTAATAGAATCCTACTGGGCAATAAGAAATAATTCAGAGGGAGATTTCAGAAAAACCTGAAAAGCCTTTTGTAAACTAATACAAAGTGAAACGAACAGAATAAAGAAAACATTGTACACAATATCAGCTACATTGTGTGATGATCAACTATGACTGACTCTTCTAAATAATATAATGTCCAAGAGAAGGAAAAAGAGCTCATGAAGAATAAGGCCATCCATATCCAAATAAAGATGTAGAGAAATGGGAAAGCCTCAGAATGCCCTTAATTGCTAGATAAACTCTGGATCCAGATCAAAACATTTTTTTTCATTAGCTTCATTCTTTTTTCTGTTTTATTTTTCCCTTTTATTTCCTTCTATTTTCACAACTTTGACTAATACAAAAACATGTTTTAATATGTCAAAATTCCTACCTTCTTTAGACAAAAGGAGGGAGTAAAGCGGAAAAAAGGAACTAATTATCTTTAAAAATAAATATAATTGGACTTCTGGCCAAGATGGTGGAGAGGAGGCACACAGATGCATAAGCTCTGAGTTTTCTCTCAGAATTCATTTCATGACAAGATCTGAATTAATGCTTAACTGAAAAAAAAAAATCACAAATAGTTACCAAGAGAAGACATCCTTGAAATTTGCCAGGAAAGATCTGTTTTTACTCTAGGGCAGGGACAGTTTTAAATCAGGCAGAGGCTGAGGGCAGGCAGCAGCAGCAAGAGCAAGGCAGGCAACTCACAGCCGAGCAGACCCAAAGGGGGTGGGGTATGATCTCAGCTGTCTCTGCTGGGAGAGCTTTGCTACAGGATTGGATATTTTGCCCTGGTAGCAATTCAGTAGCCCAGCAGAGAAACTAAAAACACCAGGGGTGAAGAATACAAGCCCAAACAACTAGGGTCTCTTGGGACCTGGCCATCCCTCCTCCACAGGGTCTCAGCACTCCCTTAGAGTCTCAGATCACAGGTGCAGCACAGGCATCACTGTCCTGCTAGTGCCTCCCTGCTCCCCCCACCCAGTCTGTAGAGAAAACTCGGTAACACCACCCAGCCCAAAAAAGAAAGCAGATTCCTTTTTTTTTTCTTTTTTTCTTTGCTAGTTTGTCTTTGATTCTTCTCTGACAAAATGAGCAAAAAACTGAAACGGACATAACCATTGACAGCTTCTATACAGATAGAGAGCAGACTCTAAACCCTGAGGAGACTATAAACAGACTGTCTCCAGGTGAATCCCCAAAGGAGGAGATCATCTGTTCCTCAGCACGGATGAATCTCATAGAAGAAATTTAAAAGACTCTCACAAGAGAGCTAGAAGAAAAATGGGAAAAGGAAAGGGAGGTTTGGTAAAACAGTCTGGAGAAGTCATCCCACTCATTTAAACACAGAGTGGATAAAGAAATCAAATCATTGAAAAATAGAATTAGTGAACTATAAACAGAAAATAGCTCTCTAAAAAATAAAATTAGTGAAATGGAAAAAAAAAAATTCCATAGAACAAAACAACTCAATTGGACAATTAGAAAATGATGTAAAAAAAGTGATTGAAGAAAATACTTCATTGAAAATTAGAATAGAACAAATGGCATCGAACAAATGGCTGTCAAGGAGACAGCAAGAATAAGTCAAGCAAAACCAAAAAAATCAAACAATGGAAAAAAAATATGAAATACTTTCTTGGGACAACAACAGACAGGGAAAATAGATCTAGGAGAGACAATCTGAGAATTATTGAACTCCTGGAAAAAATATAATGAAAAAAAGAGGCTGGACAATATTTTCCAGGAAATTATCAAGAAAGCTGCCCAGAAGTCATAGAAACAGAGGGTAAAATAGACATTGAAAGAATTCATGGATCACCTACTGAAAGGGATCCTAAAATCAAAACACCAAGAAATACAGTGGCCAAATGCCAGAACCACAGATGAAGGAAAAAATACTGCAAGAGGCTAGAAAAACCCAATTCAAGTATAGAGGAGCCACAATAAGGATTACCCAGGATCTAGCAATATCCACATTAAAAGATTGAAAGGCCTGGAATATGATATTCTGAAAGGCTAAGGAACTCTGTATGCACCCAAAAATAACTTACCCAGTCAGAATGAGCATCTTTTTCCAGGGAAGAAGATGAACATTAAACAAAATAAGCAAATTTCACCTATTTTTGATGAAAAAACCAGAACTTAACAGAAAGTTTGATTTACAAATATAGAACTCAAGAGGAACCTAAAAAGTTAAAAAGAAATCGTGGGAATTATATTTCTGCTATAAAGATGTATAAAGAATACATATATACCTTGTTCTAGAAATTAAAGGTGGAAAGGACATTGTAACAGAAAAAGGGTAAAGTGGTGTTACTACATCTCACAAAGAGGCAAAGGAAACCTATTATATCTGAGAGAAAGAATGGAGGGGAATGAATATAGTGGTTATCTTACTGCCATCAGAATTGGCTTTAAGAGAAAAAAATTTAAACATCTTCAATTTATGGTGAACTTCTCCCACCTCATTGAAATGTGGGAAGGGAAAAATGAAAAGGGAAGGAATAAGCTAAGCAGAAGGGAATAGAGAAACTGTGAGGGAAAGGAATAAGATGGGGGAGGAACCCTAAGGTGGGAGGAGAGATACTAAAAAGAGAGGGCTGTGAGAAGCAAGTAGTGCTCACAAGTTTAATACTGGGGAGGGGGATAAGGGTAAAAGAAGGGAGACAAGCATAAACAGGGGTTAAATAGATGGCAAGTAATACAGAAGTGGTAATTTTAACCATGAATGGGATAAACTTCCTTCCATAAAGAGGAAGCAGTTAGCAGAATGAATTAAAAGACAGAATTCTACAATATGTTGTTTACAGGAAACACATCTGAAGCAGGGAGATACATACAGAGTAAAGGTTAAAGGTTGGAGCAGAATCTACTATGCTTCAGGTAAAGTCAAAAAAGGAGTGGTAGCCATCCTGATCTCAGATCAAGCAAAAGCAAAAATTGATCTAATTAAAAGAAATAAGGAAGGGCACTATATCTTGTTAAAGGGTAGCATAGATAATGAAGCAATATCAATATTAAACATATATGCACCAAGTGGTGTAGCATCTAAATTCTTAAAAGTGGAATTAAGAAAGCAGCAAGAAGAAATAGACAGCAAAACTGTTGTAGTGGGCGATCTCAAACTTGTACTCTCAGAATTAGATAAATCAAACCACAAAATAAATAAAAAAGAAGTCAAAGAGGTAAGTAGAACACCAGAAAAGTTAGATATGATAGATCTCTGAAGAAAATGAAATGGAGACAGAAAGGAAGGAATACACTTTCTTTTCAGCAGTTCATGGAACCTATACAAAAATTGACCATATATTAGGACATAAAAACCTCAAACTCAAATGCAGTAAAGCAGAAATAGTAAATGCATCCTTTTCAGACCATGATGCAATGAAAATTACATTCAACAAAAAGCCAGGGGAAAATAGACCAAAAAATAATTGGAAACTAAATAATCTCATACTAAAGAATGATTGGGTGAAACAGCAAATCATAGATATAATTAATAACTTCACCCAAAAAAATGACAATAATGAGACGTCATACCAAAATGTGTAGGATTCAGCCAAAACTGTAATAAGCAGAAATTAAATATCTCTAGAGGCCCACTTGCATAAAATAGAGAAAGAGAAGGTCAATGAATTGGGCTCGCAACTAAAAATAATAGAAAAGGAACAAATTAAAAAACCCCAGTCAAACACTAAACTTAAAATTCTAAAAATAAAAGGAGAGATCAATAAAATTGAAAGTAAAAAAAGAAATTATTAAATTGATTAATAAAACTAAGAGTTGGTTCTATGAAAAAAAAAAAACAAAATAGACAAACCCTTATTAAATCTGATTAAAAATAGGAAAGAGGAAAATCAAATTATTAGTCTTAAAAATGAAAAGGGAGAACTTGCCACTACTGAAGAGGAAATTAGAGCAATAATGAAGAGTTACTTTGCCCAACTTTATGCCAATAAATTTGACAACTTAAATGAAATGGAAGAATACCTTCAAAAATATAGCTTGCCCAGATTAACAGAAGAAGTAAATATCCTAAACAGTCCCATTTTAGAAAAAGAAATAGAATAAGCTATTAACCAACTCCCTAAGAAAAATCTCCAGGACCAGATGGATTTACATGTGAATTCTACCAAACATTTAAAGAAAAATTAATTCCAATGCTATATAAATTATTTGAAAAAATAGGGATTGAAGGAGTCCTATGTAAGGAGTCCTTACGACACAGACATGGTACTGATACCTAAACCAGGTAGGCTGAAACCAGAGAAAGAAAATTATAGACCAATCTCCCTAATGAATATTGATGCTAAAATCTTAAATAAAATATTAGCAAAAAGATTACAGAAAATCATCCTCACCATAATACACTATTACCAAGTAGGATTTATACCAGGAATGTAGGGCTGGTTCAATATTAGGGAAATTATTAGCATAATTGACTAGATCAATAATCAAACTAACAAAAACCATATGATCATCATCTCAATAGGTGCAGAAAAAGCATTTGACAAAACCCAACATTCATTCCTAATAAAGACACTTGAGAGGATAGGAATAAATGGACTTTTTCCTTCAAATAGTCAGGAGCATATATTTAAAACCATCAGTAAGCATCATATGAAAAGAGGAAAAACTGTAACCTTTCCCAGTAAGAGCTGGAGTGAAGCAAGGTTGTCCACTATCACCATTATTATTCAATAATGTATTAGAAATGCTATATGATGGTATACTTAGAGAAACCCAGAGATTCTACTAAAAAGCTATTAGAAATAATTCATAACTTTAACAAAGTTGCAGGATATAAAATAAATTCCCATTAATCCTCAGCATTTTTATACATCACCAACAAAATCCAACAGCAAGAGATACAAAGAGAAATTCCATTCAAAATAACTGTCGACAGCATAAAATATTTGGGAATCCATTTGCCAAAGGAAAGTCAGGAATTATATGAGCAAAATTACAAAGAAAATCTTTCCACACAAATAAAGTCAGACTTAAATAATTGGAAAAAATATTAAGTGCTCTTGGATAGGCCGAGCAAATATAATAAAGATGACAATACTCCCTAAACTAATCTATTTATTCGGTGCTATACAAATTAGACTTCCAAGAAAATATTTTAATGATGTAGAAAAAATAACACTGAACAAAAGATCAAGAATCTCAAGGGAATTAATGAAAAAATAATCAAATGAAGGTGGCCTAACTGTACCTGATCTAAAACTATATTATAAAGCAACAGTCACCAAAACCATTTGGTATTGGCTAAGAAATAGAGGAGTTGATCAGTGGAATAGGTTAGGTTCACAAGACAAAATAGTCAAGTCAGCTATAGCAATCTAGTGTTTGACAAACCCAAAGATCCTAACTTTTGGGATAAGAATTCATTATTTGACAAAAACTTCTGGGATAATTGGAAATTAGTATGGCAGAAATTAGGCGCAGACTCACACTTAACACTGTATATCAAGATGAGATCAAAATGGGTACATGATTTAGGCATAACGAATGAGATTATAAATAAATTAGATTAACATAGGATAGTTTATCTCTCAAGATTGGAGGAAGAAATTTGAGGCCAAAGATGAACTAGAGATCATTATTGATCACAAAATAGAAAAATTTGCTTATATCAAATTAAAAATCCTTTGTACAAACAAAACTAATGCAAACAAGATTAGAAGGGAAACAACAAACTGGGAAAACATTTTCACAATTAAAGTTTCTAATAAAGGCCTCATTTCCAGAATATATAGAGAATTGACTCTAATTTATAAGAAACCAAGCCATTCTCCAATTAACAAATGGTCAAAGGATATGAACAGACAATTTTCAGGTGATAAAATTGAAACTATTACCATTCATAGGAAAGAGTGTTCCAAATCACTATTGATCAGAGAATTGCAAATTAAGACAACTCTGAGATACCACTACACACCTGTCAGATTGGCTAAGATGGCAGGAAAAAATAATGATGAATGTTGGAGGGGATGTGGGAAAACTGGGACACTATTGCATTGTTGTTGGAGTTGTGAAGGAATCCAACCATTCTGAAGAGCAATCTGGAATTATGCCCACAAAGTTATCAAACTTTGTTTGGGGTATGCCCAAAAGTTATGCATACCCTTTGATCCAGCAGTGCTAATACTGGGCTTATACCCCAAAAAGATACTAAAGAAAGGAAAGGGACCTGTATGTGCCAAAATGTTCGTGGCAGTCTTGTTTATAGTGGCTAGGAACTGGAAAATGAATGGATTCCCATCAATTGGAGAATGATTGGGTAAATTGTGGTATATCAATGTTATGGAATATTATTGTTCTGTAAGAAATGACCAGCAAGGTGAATACAGAGGGACTTGGAGAGACTTACATGAATTGATACTAAGTGAAATGAGCAGAACCAGGAGATCATTATATACTTCAACAATGATACTGTATGAGGATGTATTCTGATGGAAGTGTTTTTCTTTGACAAAGAGATCTAACTCAGTTTCAGTTGATTCATGAGGACAGAAGCAGCTACACCCAAAGAAAGAACACTGGGAAATGAATGTAAACTGTTTGCATTTTTGTTTTTCTTCCTGGGTTATTTCTATCTTCTGAATCCAATTCTCCCTGTGCAACAAGAGAACTGTTCAGTTCTGCACACATATATTGTATCTAGGATATACTGTGACCTATTTAACATGTATAGGACTGCTTGCCATCTTGGGGAGGGGGTGGAGGGAGGGAGGGGAAAAATCGGAACAGAAGTGAGTGCAAGGGATAATGTTGTAAAAAATTACCCTGGCATGGGTTCTGTCAATAAAAAGTTATTAAAAAATAAATAAATGATAATTTTTGACATGTAGATGAGGAAAAAATAAAATATTTTTAAATAGAAATAATTATGTCCAATTTCTCTATCTTCATAAAATAAAATTAAGCCCATTAAATTAACTGATTTTATCCAAGTTCACATAGTATTCCAACTAAGGTAATTACATCCCAAATTCAGCATTCTTTGCTCTTCTAAAATAGTAGCAAAAACTAAAACACAGTGTTTTACACTATAAATAATGATAGTTGTAATAGCCATTGGTAATAATAATGATAATGCTGTTTCAATAGTAACTGAGGAGGACTTGACATTGGGAAGGAAAAATGATAAAGTATAGTGTCTTAAAGTGCCCTTACTGCTAGAGTAACCATAAGGGAATAGTAGATAGTATCACAATTTTCTTTCAATAGGCAATATATTTTTTTAAAGCAAAATAATCTTTATTACGGTATTTTAGCCATTATCCAGGAGATGAGGCATTCATTGGGAATACAAGTTCTATTTGGTTAATTTTACTATATTAGCTATCAACTAATATTATTGTCTTTCTTCCTTTGTGTATATCTGGGAATGCTACTTTAAATCAACCTGAATGAGATAGCAAAAATCAAATTCAATGCATTCCATTCTACACTTCAAAGAATTTACCCTGGTAATGTCTGATCTTGTACATTGTCCCAAATATCTCTATTATGGCCTAGCCTTGTAAATTTTATTATGGAAAAAGCAAGGCTGCTGGCTAGTTGTTTTTTTTTTTTTTTTTTTTTTCCCCCAGACTGCAGGGTTGAAAAGGAAGGTGAGAATTTGCATAAACTCACACATAGTGCTTGTTTACAACTACAAAAGAGTGAGCAGAAAATGAGGTAAAATAGTAATTAGCAACATATAAACTACCTGTATAGCAAATTACTTTCAGAGTGAGGAATTCCACTTTTGATATTTCATTCTAAAGATTTCCATGCTTCTCTTATATTCTAGAGGCTTAAGGCTCAGTATCAAGGTACAAAAGAATTAGATAGTCAATGTTTTTATTTGAAAGAGACTTTCAGCCTTAGGTGACAGCACCCAAGAAAACATGGAGAGAGATTCAAGATGTAGAAAGGTACAAAGAAATGTACTAGGGCAGCCTTTGTCTCCCAAATGAGACATTGGCTGGCACCTTCAAAGTAGGTCATCTTGATGGATGCACCCCAGTACTAGCATCTGTGAGCAGGAATGTATAAATGTAAGTACAGATTTGCCACAAACACATACACACACAGATACTCACTCACATCCCAGAATAGGATGGAAACTTCGGAAAATATACAACAGTGAAAGGATATAACTTGGAACTCACCAGGAAGCTGCAGGCAAGACCTCCTTCAATTTACTAAGGAATTTAAAATATTCTTAACAAGGTTATTTCTAAGTAGACATTGCATAGCATTAAGTACTCCAGTAGTACTGCAGAGTATACCTTCCCTCCATTTATCAACCTTGCTCAGTGTCAGTGAAGGTCAGAGATCTTTTTTAGGAGAGGTTTTTTTTGTTTGTTTGTTTGTTTTTAGGAAAGTTAGAGGTGCTATGACAGTGTCCTGCATTAAGGTCTAATATGATTTATGAGATCATGGGGAAAAAGTTAATTGTTCATTTTTTTTCCAGTCATGTCCAACTCTTCATACCCCAATTGGGGTTTTCTTGCAAAAATGCTAGCGTGGTTTGTCAATACTTTCTCCAGATTATTTTAAAAATGAGGAAATGTGTTAATGACTTCTCCACAGTCACACAGCTAGTAAGGATTTGAGATAGGATTTAAATTCAGGTCGTCTTCCTCATTCTGGGTCCAGGCTTTTATGCACTGTCCTATCTGCCCTAGGAAGAGAAGTACGACTGTGAGTGAACAAAAGTTTCTAGTGCTGAAATTTTGGGGAATCAAGATTTCAAAACAATTTGGAACAGTCATCTAGAAAAGGAGAAAATGGTTTCCTCCTCCCACCTAAGCCTTCTGAAGGTATTCCCCAGAACATCCATAAGACCTGAAAGAAAAATCCTAGAAATGCAAAGTTAGAAGGGAATTTATATATCACTTAATGATCCATTCCCTCTCAATTTATGGCTGCAATCTGAATTGTTTTTAAATGGTTTCAACTCACTTATTTTCATCAAATGATGGCAGGAGAAAAAGAAAAAAACTTCCTTTATTATTATTTTTTAAAGGACAAGGAACTTCTACATCTGGTTTACATCATCAAATCAACCAAGCTCATAATTTTTAAAAGTCAGTGCCTCCAGGTTAAGGGATTATATTAAAAACAACAATAACAACAACAATGAAAACGAATTACCATCTCAAGCTCAAAATTAAAAGCACTTGTTTGCAAAAAAACAAAACTTAAAAAAAAAGGTTTTAGAAGGTGGGGAGAGGGATATAAAATCTCAAGGAAAAGACTGCTAAATTGTTGCTCAGCAGTGTCTGGCCTGCTTACTTAGCCAAGCATTCTATGGAACAAGACCTCCTACTGCTTTTATTTAAAGAGAATAGTACTTAGACACATTCTCATTGGCTGTTATCATTTCACTTTCAACATGACTGTATTGGTGTAGATTTTAATGCTATCAACACAACAGAATAGGATCCCTTCAGCCCAGATGCATTTCCCTAGATTAGGAAAGGGTTAATCTAGGACGTTAATTTTATGCTTGGTATATACATACATATACATATATATATATATATATGTATATGTATGTGTATATATATATGTATATATATATATATATATATGTATATATATATAGGAACTAACACTAGAATGTTATTACAAGGCTTGAGAGAATACTGACAGTACTCTATGGGAGCCACTTTTCTTCCTCTGCTGAAATTCTAGTGCTATTTTACTTTTCTATCCCCTGCATTAGAGGCTCTAATGGAATCATATGAGGTGCTAAATATTAAATTTGCCATTTTTTCTACAAGATTCTTCTGTTTAAATTTAATCCTTTATATATATCATTACCATTCTTCTATCTCTTACTCTTATGCCACTCATTGATTGCCTAAATCCCCCTCTCTCTTTCTCTTGGTGTATGTGTCTGCCTCTGTCTTTCTGGGTCTATGTTTTCTCTGTGTGTGTCTCTTTCTGTGTCTCTTTGTTTTTATTTTTCTGCCTCTCTGTCTCTGTGTCTCTCTTTGTCTCTGACTCTCTTTCTGTGTCTCTGTGTCTGTCTCTGTGTCTATATCTGTGTCTATGTCTCTCTCTGGCTCTGGCTCTATATCTGTGTCTCTGTCTCTGTCTCTGTCTCAGTCTTTCTCTGTCTCTGTGTCTATATCTGTCTCTGTCTCTCTCTGTCTCTCTCTTTCTGTCTCTGTCTCTCTCTATCTCTCTCACACACACAACTCCCCTATTTACAACAGCCAAGTGACATAGATATTATAATTTTAATGCTCCCACTTTAATGATGAAGGTATTGAGCATCATCAGAAAGGATAAGTGTTTTTTTATTATTATTATTATTGTTCACACAGTAGTAAGCACTGGAGAATTTAGCACTATAATGTTTATGCCTGAAATGGGTCTTAAGGGTCCTTTCTCTCATTTTAGAGATGAAGAAGCCGAGACCCTGAAAGCTGATCTGATTTAAATCAAAATCACAAAGTTAGTACATGGCAGAGCCAGCATTTAAAACTAAGATTCCAGATTCAGGCTTTCTACTATGTCATGTTAAGAAGTTGAAAGGCAGTCAAGCACTGATCATTCCCAAGTAATCATCTATTAGCCATAATAATGATAGTTTATATTTAAATAGAATTTTTATATTTACCAATGCTTTCTATGCATCACCTTTATTTGATTCTTATAACAGTTCTTGAGGTTCTACTTTACACATATGGAAAGTGAGGCTGAGAGAAATTGTAGGAATTGCACAGCTCATACAGCTTGGAAGCATTTGAGGCTGAATTTGAACATAGTTTTTTTTTCTAATTCAAAGTCTACTACTCTATCAATTATGCTATATGGGTACTTCAGTATTCCTGGTTTGCTATGAACTTCGATTCTTAGTAGTCCAGCTTTGTCGGATATGCAGCCCCAGACTGGTTCTTGGACACAAATCATTGTTCAGCATCGCTGATGTTATTACTCATGTCTGAACCCTGGAGCAACACAACACAGTCATAGAATCAACCAATAAAGCCTAAGTATACAAAACCTACTCCTGCTTCTAACCACCTCTCCCAGAGGTTTAATAGCCAGCTGCATACACATAGGGAGACAAAACACCCTGGGTCTCCAGATTACCTTGATTACTTCACTGTGCTATTCTCATAAATTCCACCTGTCTTCTGATCTTGGCAATTTCCCACCACAATGATATCTGCAGGCAAAGACATTGACCAGTGTGAGTGCATCAGCACTCTACAACATATCCACTGTTTAAATACTGTTGCTGTTAGGCTCAGAATGGGATAGCTCTGCTTGTATGGGGAAACATCTGTAGGTTTGGTTTACATATGAACTCTTTACTGTATCCATTTTTCTTTACTAAGAACAATGTATTTGGGAATATAGGTTGAATTGAAGAGAATAATGTAAGCTGAGTTTTCAAATGTAAATTGGAAACTGATTGTAGAAAGCCTTATACTCCATAAATACCCTTTTGTAGTAAGAGTTTTAGTGGATATAATATCATTATAAATTTTGATCTGGCAATTGACATAATCAGAAATATGTTTATGCATGTATTCTCAGTCCTTTTAATGTTCAGAACAACTACCCTTTCTTTTGTCCTTGGCCCAAAGTTTCTCTTCCATTTCATATTGTGAAAGTAAGAATATGAAATATTAAGCTTATGGCAGTACAGTGGTTAAATATATGCTGCCAAAAAAAGAAAAACAGAAAAGGAAAAGGTGCTAAGAAGAATTATATTCTACCCACATCCCAAATGTCATAGAACTGAAGCAATATTTCAGACCCTAATAGGAAGTCCTATTAATAGTCAAGTAGAAAGAAGCCTCAATTCAAATATGAACTACCTATTGGAGGTCACTTGAAGAGGAGAGAGAACTGGCTGTGTTTTGACTTCATGCAATTTTCCTGTTGCAACTCAGTTTTCAGTAGTTTCCTAAAATGTTGAAAGGGTATATTCTGAAAGACTTTCAAAGCAGTTATATATTTTCTGAAAGAAGGAATATGAGCCATCTGACCCCATATGCTCCACAACTCCTTTATAGAAAACCACCATTGAAATTTTCGTTTTGGTGTGGTCCATAAATCTCCATTACAGTGAGATTACTTTTCAGTTCCAACTGGGAAGCAGGCAACATGAACTGACAGCCTTCTCCTTACCTGAATCTTTATTTTCCTTTTTTGTAGAAATTTAGTCTTTTGTAGAAAGATGATTAACAGACACTTTGCCTCTCATACTGGGTTAGAAAACTCAAATGAGATTATGTATAGTAAAATGTAGAGTTATATAATTGTAAGTTGCATTAACTTCTGCATTCTTCTTATTATAACTCTATTGGGAGTAATAGTGAAAAGAGGTTCAAAAAGATAGCTTGGAAACTCCAATAGGTTAAATAAGGGAAAATCTGGTGCAGTTTTTATTCCCACTGAGGCAATGCCCCATATAATATGCCCTGGCTAGGACAAACATGACCTTAATTATTATATTGGAATAGAAAGTTAAAATAGACTAATCACATAAGTACTGTGCCAGGAAAGGTAAAATAAGTATGGCTTTCCTTTAAATACTTGGGAAGTAAATAAATCAATTTGACTTTGTAATAAACATTTACATTTTCAGTTTTGTGTATGTCTCAGAACAAATATATTATTTAAATTAGGATTTTCATCACAATATGTGAAAAAGGCAGAAATTTAATATACCTTTACCTCATGAATAACAAAAGCTGAGCCCAAGAATATTCTAATAGTTTGCCCAAGGTCACAGAGACTTAGTGACAATCTTTCTTAAAACCTAGTCCATTTCTAATGTTCTGTGGCAGTGGGATATAGTTAAGGCAGCATAATGGTAGAAAAATGATCAGGATAAGTAAATAAATACAACCATGAGAACCTTGTTTATAGTAATAGCATTATTGTAATAATCATCCATTGCAAAAGAGTTAGCTAATTTGATAATTGTAATGATCCATAAAAATTTCAAAAAATTTATGGTGAAAAACATTGTCCATCCCCAAAGAGAGAACTGATGGACTTGTAAGTACATATTCAAGCATTTTTGTACTTTATTTTTCTTTGTTTTCTTTTATCTTTTGCAAATTGGCCAATATGAAAAATGTTTTGTATGACTTCACATATTTAATGAATATCAACCTTCTCAAAGGATAATGGAAGTAGAAGGAGGGAGAGAACTTGAAACTCAAAAAAAAGGATGTTAGATTTTTTTTTTTATTACCAAAATAAATAAGTAGTGGACTTGCAAATATGAGGACTTATATTTAAGGTTGGACATTGAAACTAGCTTGTGGCAATGGGGAAATTGTTTAATTTCTCTGAGCGTTCAACTTTATTTATAAAATGGAAACAATAACAAATATATAAACTATACACAGAGTTATTTAAGAAAATCATTTCATCTAAATTAAATATGATGTAAATTTTTTTTCAACATTGTGCCATCTTTCTTTGCACTGAAGTGGACTAAAATTTAATTTAAAATTGCATCAAAGAGAAAGATTCATATTATCAAATTAGTCAGATCATCTCAAAAAAAGGACAACAAAAGTTACTATAGATTACTTATTCCTTAACTGATTCTGACTTTTAACATAAAACCATCACTTGTTTTAACTTGTTCAATTTACTCCATCACTCAATGGACAAAATAAAACTCAGAGAGGTACCAAATAGAGCTGGTGAATAGTTCAGGATAATTTCATCTAAGTGCCTTGTCCATTATTTGGAATCTGCTCTTCAATTTCCATTTTTACATCATCAAAAATAGTTATGCAAAAACAGCATGGAATCCCTGCATGATACCCAGAAATCAAGTGTCCTTTCATAGCCTATTTTCTCACTGACTATGTTTAAATAAAAAATAAACTAAGTTAAAAATTATTGTATTTTCCTTTTAATACATATTTTACTATATTTTTAATTAATTAAATTAATTAATTAATTAATATTTTTGTTGAGTGAGACCTTATAGTGGATAGATATTTTGAAAATTCTTGGTGGTGGCTTATAGCAAAAAACTTAATAGCTTCCTAAGACAGGCATTCCTAATATTTGTCAGCATTTGTGTTTGTGTTTGTGTGTTTGTGTGTATGTGTATGTGTGTACACTTGAGAAAGACAGAGAGAGAGGCAGAGATAGAGACAGAGAAGTAAAAAGGTAAAAAGACAGACAGACAGACAGAAAGAGAGAGAGGTGGGGACAGAAAGTAACAGACACACAGAGAGAGATAAATCGAGAGAGACAGACAGAGAGAAAGAAAGAGAGAGAGAGAGAGAGAGAGAGAGAGAGAGGAGAGAGACGTCATTTAAAAATTTCAAAAAAAAATGTATGATTCCTAATCAGAATGACTTTAAATGTCTAAAATATAATTCATAATATTACAAAGGAAATCAATTATATTGAAATAGTTATCAAAATGAATTGTGTGTGTCTTTGTCTATGGATATATTTATATGGATACCAGAGAAAAAGAGTGAAAAGCAAGTTCACTGAAACTAAGGAAACTGGAATGTTTGTACCATGGCCATTTCTGACACAAGGTTTATAGTATTAAAATGTATCTTATAGGAATTTAAGATATTTATTTTGGTACAATATTCATTTTATGAGAGGCCATGGTCTAACAATGGATCACTCAGCATCCTATAGTGATGTCTGTCTACAATCTGGTCATCAAGCAGAAGATGTCATATTTTTCTGTAACTTAATTCTGAATATACCCAAACGTACAAAATCTTCCAGATTCCCATTTCTTGACATAGCCTTCATGGTTCCAAGGTAACCTGTATATTATTATGAAGCATTGGAGGAAAATCTTTGTGGAAATACAGATTATATGAAGCCATAATAGCATGAAAAATCCTAAATGAAATTTTCAACACCTGAAAGAGTTTGATCCACATTAAAAAAAAATCATTAGGGCAGCTATATAGGTAGTAGATAGAGCACCAATCTTGAAATCAGGAGGACCTGAGACATTTAACACTTCTTAGCTATGTGACCCTGAGTAAATCACTTAACCCCAAATTGCCTCATACACAAAAAGAAAAGAAAAGAGAAAAAAAGAAAAAAAGGAGGTAAAGAATGCCTAGTGTTCAGATCATATAATAGTGAGTTTATAATTAGGTATACTTTAAATGAATTAGGTCATAAAAAGGAAAAAGAGAGATGGATGGCATTTATTGAGAGGTATTTCAGAGAGAATAAGATGCACCTGTAATCTTCTAGGGATCATGCATGGTCTGAATCATACATAGATTACAACAGTCCCTGAAAGCATAAAACATTCAGGTCACCTAAGGACAATAAAAGTCTTTGTATAAACAAAACCAATGCAAACAAGAGTAGAAGAAAGCAGAAAGCTGTTAAATAGTCCTCACAGCATGTGTCTCTGATAAAGGCTTCAGTTCTCAAACACATAGAAAATCTAATCAAATTTATAAGAATACAATCCATTTCCCAACTGAAAATCCCAGGATATGTAGAAACTGAGACACTAATAAACTGATGGTAGAGATGTTAACTGTTCCAACCTTTCTGGAAAACTCTCTGGAATGATGTCCAGAAAGCAAGCAATCTGTTCATATGCTTTGACCCAGCAATACCACTAGATCTCTATCTCAAAAAAGAGAAAAGATTCTATGTGGGTAAAAATATTTATAGCAGCCATTTTGTGTTGAAACTTCACTGAATACTGATAGTATGAATGAATACCAGAGGCTAGGCAGAAAAAAATACTTCACAGTCTTGGTTTATTAATCTGTGTGCCAGTGTTTCTATACCTTTTAGGCTAGTGTTCCAAATATTACTAGCTACCTTCCATTGACATCATATTCCTCCAAGGTTAATGCATATTCTATATTTTGACATTTCCATATCTACCTTAACTATCAATACCAAGATATTCATCAACACAGAATTGTAAAGAGCCTAGTTGTGATGCTCTTTAACATCAACAAAATTGTAAATAGTTGTGATGTTTTATCAATAACAAAGTACTTGTCCAAACAGAGTAGTAAATAGAAGAAATTATCATATTAATGTATTTACCTCAAGTATGTCTTTAATTCATTGTTGAGTGGTAAATAATATAGTTAAAATGCATTCTCCATTAAGATTATCCTAATTTTGCTAAATAAGTCTTACAATTATTAATATCTAGACTGAACTCTAGTTGTTAATGGATTTATTCAATATTGGCTCTCTACAATTTTTCAGTGGCAAAATAACAAAAACTGAAGGGATGTCTGTCAGTTGGGAAAGAATTGAACAAGCATTTCTACAAGAATATAATGGAATACTAATTGTGCAATAAAAAATGAAGAAGTAGCAGCCAGATGGTGCAGTATTTAGCCCATCAACCTGAAGCTAAAGGACCTGGGTTCAAATCTGACTTCAGACACCTAATAGTTATTAACTTGTGACTCTAAGAAAGTCCCTTAACCCCAATTGCCTTGGAAAAAAAAGGAAAAAAAAAAAGAGGGTTGAACAGCACATTTTAGAAAAACCTGGAGACCCATATGAACTGATGCAATATACAATGGATAGAATTAGAAAAGCACTGCAAACAATATCAACAATATTATGTGATGATTAACTATGATCCACTCAACTCTGTAATACAATGATCCAAGAGAAATACAAAGGATTCCCAAAGAAAAATGCTATTGAACAAGATGGAGTGAGAACTCTCAAGACAGCTGTGAAAACTGAGTAAAGCTTCATCTATCCCAGAGTTGGAGTAGGCCTAAAGGTCCTTGGACATTGAGTCAAAGGAATATCTAAATCCTCTTCCTGCTATTCTCCCATGACATCATTTTCTTCCTACCTGAATAAAATATAGGCAGATACATACCTGGATTCTATATACATGGAGTACTTACTGTATATTTAAAAAACCTTTCACTCCACATTAGGGGTAAAAGATAAAAAATTAAGAATAGTATTCCTTTAAGAAAAAAAAAATAATCAGGAGGACTAAAAAAGTTAGACAGAATATTGTCCTCCCTTCTGTAGAGGGCTGAAACTCCAAAAAGGTATGCTTGAATCTGACAACCAAGCACTTAAGGCTAATTACCTATTTGATGAGAGACAATGACTCTATTAGCATATATTTGAATAAATGGCTCTTCTCACCATTGGTTCTTGCTAAATGTTTGGGGTTAAGATAATCATAGGCAAGGATTGCAAGACAGGGGGAGAGAGGCCAGTCACTTGGCCGCAGGACAAGGAGGAGAGAAGTTGGTGACTCCAAACTCCAGAATCAAGGATTCTGCTTGCCTGCCTTCTTCAATTCTCCCCCTAAAGACCAAGGACTTTTACTTAGGCTGATTCTGGTTGACTTCAAGGCCTTCTAGGGAGCTAGCCCATACTTTATATTTGGCACCCAGCATGTAGACCAAGGATCCTAATTTCAGTGAAGAGGTTCCTGTGACCAAGAAATAGGGTGAGTCTTTTAATATAAAATCAGGGAACTTAGTTTGTTAAGAGCTAAACTACTAGCTTTTGTTTTCTAGCTGAAATGAGGCAGATATTAGGGAAAAGATTCTCCCCCACACCCACACCCTCCCGAAACTCCACCCTTGCACCTAGGGAGCTGTATAGAAAGCAAACTCAGACTAATAAAAATGAAAGGTTTTTTTGTAACTTGGGAGCAGATTGGTGGACTCTTGGATACAATAGCATAAATGTACCCTTGTTTCTTCAAGGAAGAAGAAATAGAGGCAGATAACTGGAAACTAGTAGGAGACCAACTATGTGAATATTACAATGATAAAGACATTAAACAATCCTGCAAGGGAGACTTACATGAACTGATGCTAAATGAAATGAGCAAAACTAGGAGATCATTATATACCTCAACAATGATACAACAAGGATGTATTCTGATGGAAGTGGATTTCTTTGACAAAGAGATCTAACTCAGTTTCAATTGATCAAGAATTGACAGAAGCAGCTATACCCAAAGAAAGAACACTGGGAAATTAATGTGAACTGCTTGCATTATTATTTTTCTTCCCAGGCTTACTTTTACCTTCTGAATCCAATTCTCCCTGTGCAATAAGAGAGCTGTTCGGTTCTGCACACATATATTATATCTAGGATATACTGTAACCTATTTAACATGTATAGGACTGCTTGCCATCTGGAGGAGGGGGTAGAGGGAGGAAGGGGAAAAATCAGAACAGGAGTGAGTGCAAGGGATAATGTTGTAAAAAATTACCCTGGCATGGATTCTGTCAATAAAAAGTTATTTAAAAAAAAAAAAAGAATTCTGCAAGGTCTAGAGATAAGAAAAGTTTTAAGAACAGCTAGATGAGGAAGTAAGGAGAAATAGGAGGACAAAGAAGAGTTTAATTAAAATATTGCCAAAAGGCATGGAGAACTTGAAGGGTGTGGGAAATTCTCACTCTTACAGTTCAGCTTCAACTCCACCTACACCTGATCAGGCCCTTAACCTTCCCCCATCAACTTTACCTTTCTGGATGGAGGAAGGAGGAAGAGTGGGAGGAGCAGTGACATCACCATTACTTCTTCCCCCAGCAATCACTTCCTCCTATGACTCAATTACAAAAGGCACCATTTAAAGCCAAAGAGGAAGGACAGAATACAGCTGATTTGAGAATAGAAAAGTATTTTCTGATTGAATAGCTTAACTCTTCAGGTCAAGAAAGAAGAATATAGAAATTATCAAGGATCTGAAAAAGGCTCACACTCTTTATGAGGCTACATCATCTTATGTTAAAATGTTATTACAAAATTTGGCTTATGAAATTTTAACCTCTAGTGACTGGAAATCTGTAGCAAAGACATGCTTAGAACTTGGACAAAACTTGTGGCTTTCTGAATATAGTGAGTTCTATAAAATACAAGCCCAATGAAATAGGCAAACTGGAGTAAATACACCAATCGACTGTGACCAACTAACAGGTGAAGATTCTTATGCAGAAACTTCAGCACTGATTAATTACCCCATAGCAGCATATGACAAAGGAAACCTATCATATCTGAGGGAATTTGGAGAGAGGGAGGAACAATATGTGAATTTTACTCTCATCAGAGTTGGCTCAAAGAGAAAATAATTGACATATTTGGTTAACAGAGAAACTTCTCTCACCTCAATAAAAAGTGGGAGAGAAAAAGGGAAAAGGAAAAGAGTAATAAGGGAAGGGTACAAGAAAGGGGAAGGAATTTAAAGGGGGAGGGAGGGATCCTAAAGAGGGAGAGCTGTGTAATGTAAATGGAGCCCATAAATTTAATACTGGGAAAGATGGGGCAAGAAAAAGAAAGGCATAATCTGAGGATAATAAGATGGCAACAAATACAAAATTAGTAATTTTAACCATAAATGTGAATGGGATGAACTCTCTTATTAAGTGGAAGCAGATAACAGACTTGATCAAAAGTCAGAAGCCTATAACATGTTGTTTACAGGAAACACATTTAAAGCAGGGAGATATATACGGAGTGAAGGTAAAAGGCTAGAGCAGAATCTATTATGCTTCAGGTGAAGTCAAAAAAGCAGGGGTAGCCATCCTTATCTCAGATCAAGCAAAAGCAAAAATTGATCTAATCAAAAGAGATAAGGAAGAAAACAATATCTTGCTAAATGGTAGCATAGACAATGAAGCAATATCAATACTAAATATATATGCACCAAGTGGTATAGCATCTAACTTCCTAAAGGAGAAGTTAAGAGAGTTGCAAGAAGAAATAGACAGCAAAACTATAATAGTGGGAGATCTCAAATTTGCACTCTCAGAATTAGACAAATCAAACCACAAAATAAATAAGAAAGAAGTCAAAGAGGTAAATAGAATACTAGAAAAGTTAGGTATGATAGATCTTTGGAGAAAATTGAATTGTAACGGAAAGGAGTATACTTTCTTCTCAGCAGTTCATGGAACCTATACAAAAATTGACCATATATTAGGACATAAAGAACTCAAACTTAAATGCAGGAAGACAGAAATAATGAATGTTTTTTTTTAGAAGAACACAATTCAATAAAAACTACATTCAACAAAAAATTAGGGGTAAATAGACCAAGAAGTAATTGGAAACTAAATAATCTCATCTTAAAAAATGATTGGATGAAACAGTAAATTATAGACACAATTAATTATTTCACTCAAGATAATTACAATGATGAGACATTATACCAAAATTTGTGGGATGCAGCCAAAGCAGTAATAAGGGTAAATTTTATATCCTTAGAGGCTTACTTGAATAAAATAGAGAAAAAGAAGATCAATGAATTGGGCTTGCAACTTAAAAAGCTAGAAAAAGACCAAATTAAAACCCCCCAATCAATTACTAAACTTGTAATTCTAAAATTAAAAGGAGAAATTAAAAATATTGAAAGTAAAAAAACTATTGAATTAATAAAAAAAAACTGAAAGTTGTTTTATGAAAAAAAAAATAAAAGAGATAAGCCTTTGGTAAATCTGATTACAAAAAGAAGAGAGGAAAATCAAATTAGTAGTCTTAAAAATGAAAAGGGAAAACTTTCCACCAATGAAGAGGAAATTAGAGAGATAATAAGGAATTACTTTGCCCAACTTTATGCCAATAAATTTGATAACCTAAGTGAAATGGATGATTACCTCCAAAAATATAGGCTTCCCAGATTAACAGAGGAGGAAGTAAATTCTTGAATAGTCCCATTTTAGAAAAATAAATAAGCTATTAATCAGCTTCCTAAGAAAAAATCCCCAGGACCAGATGGATTTACATATGAATTCTACCAAATATTTAAAGAACAATTAGCCCCAATGCTATATAAACTATTTGATAAAATAGGGAATAAAGGAGTCCTACCAAATTCCTTTTATGACACAGACATGGTACTGATACCTAAATCAGGTAGGTTGAAAACAGAGAAAGAAAATTATAGACCAATATCTCTAATGAATATTGATGCTAAAATCTCAAATAAGATATTAGCCAAAAGACTACAAAAAATCATCCCCAGGATAATACACCATGATCAAGTAGGATTTATACCAGGAATGCATGACTGATTCAATATTAGGAAAACTATCAGTATAATTGACCATATTAATAAACAAAGTAACAAAAAACCATATGATCATCTCAATAGATGCAGAAAAAAAGCATTTGGTAAAATCCAACATCCATTCCTATTAAACACACTTGAGAGTATAGGAATAAATTGACTTTTCATTAAAATAATCACTAGTATCCATTTAAAACCATCAGTAAGCATCATATGTAATGGGGACAAACTGCAGCCATTCCCAATAAGATCTGGAGTGAAACAAGGTTGCCCACTATCACTGTAACTATTCAAGACTGTATTAGAAATGCTAGCTTTGGTAATAAGAGTTGAGACAGAGATTAAAAGAATTGGAGTAGGCAATGAGGAAACCAAATTATCACTCTTTGCTGATGATATGATGGTATACTTAGAGAACCCCAGAGATTTTACTAAAAAGTTATTAGAAACAATTCCATACCTTTAACAAAGTTGCAGGATACAAAATAAACCCAAATAAGTCATCAGCATTCTTATATATCACTAACAAAATCCAACAATCAGAGTTATAAAGTGAAATTACATTTAAAGTAACTATTGATAGTGTAAAATACTTAGCAATCTATCTGCCAAGAGAAAATCAGAAACATTATGAGCAAAACACTTTCCACACAAATAAAGTCTGATCTAACCAACTGGAAAAATATTAAATGCTCTTGGATAGGGCAAGCAAATATAATAAAGATGACAACCTAAGCTAATCTATTTGTTTAGCACTATATGAATCAGACTCCCAAAAAACTATTTTAATGACCTAGAAGAAATAACAACAATGTTCATGGAAAAACAAAAAGTTAAAATTTTCAAGGGAATTAATGAAAAAAATAATCAAATGAAGGTGGCTTAGTTGTACCAGATCAAAAATTATATTATAAAGCAGTGATTACCAAAGGCATTTGGTATTGGCTAAGAAATAGACTAGTTGATCTGTGGAATAGGTTAGGTTCAAAGAACAAAACAGTCACTAACTTTAATAATCTAGTGTTTGACAAATCCAAAGACCCCAGTTTTGGGGATAAGAACTCACTATTTGACAAAAATTGATGGGAAAATTGGAAATTTGTATGGCAGAAAGTAGGCGTTTACCCACACTTAACACCGTACACTAAGATAAGGTCAAAATGGATTCATGACCTAGGCATAAAAATGAGATTATAAATAAATTAGAGGAACACAGGATATTTTACCTCTCAGACCTGTGGAAGAGGAACTAGAGATCATTACTGATCACAAAATAGAAAATTTTGATTATATCAAATTGAAATGTTTTTGTACAAACAAAACTAATGCAGACAAGATTAGAAGGGAAGCAATAAAGGAAAACATTTTTGCAGTCAAAGGTTCTGATAAAGGACTCATATCCAAAATATATAGAGAATTGACTCTAATTTATAAAAAAAAAATCATGCCATTCTCCAATTGATAAATGGTCAAAGGATATGAACAGACAATTCTCAGACAAAGAAATTAAAAGAAATTAAGAAAAAAAATTAAATCATATTTAGCCATATGAAAAGATGCTCCAAGTCATTATTAATCAGAGAAATGCTAATTAAGACAACTCTGAGATACTACTACACTCCTGTCAGACTGGCTAGAATGACAGGGAAAAAATAATACAGAATGTTGGAGGGGATGTGGGAAAACAGGGATACTAATACATTGTTGGTGGAATTGTGAATACATCCAGCCATTCTGGAGAGTGATTTGGAACTATGCTCAGAAAGTTTTCAAACTGTGCATACCCTTTGACCCAGCAGTGTTACTATTGGGCTTATATCCCAAAGAGATCTTAAAGAAGGGAAAGGGACTTGTATGCACAAGAATGTTTGTGGCAGTCCTCTTTGTAGTGGCCAGAAACTGGAAACTGAGTAGATGCTCATCAATTGGAGAATGGCTGAATAAATTGTGGTATATGAATAATATGGAATATTATTATTGTTCAGTAAGAAATGACCAACAGGATGATATCAGAAATGCCTGGTGAGACACGAACTGATGCTGAGTGAAACAAGCAGGGAGTGGAGATCATTATATAGTTCAACAACAATACCGTATGATGATCAATTCTGATGGACCTGGCTATCTTCATCAATGAGACGAACCAAATCAGTTCTAATGGAACAGGAATGAACTGAACCGCTACACCCAGTGAAAGAAGTCTGGGAGATGACTAAGAACCATTACATCAAATTCCCAATCCCTCTATTTTTGCCCGCCTACATTTTTTATTTCCTTCACAGGCTAACTGTACAATATTTCGGAGTCCGATGCTTTTTGTACAGCAAAATAATGGTTTGGACATGTATACTTATTTTGTATTTAATTTATCCTCTAATATACTTAACATTTATTGGTCATCCTGCCATCTAGGGAAAGGGGTGGGGGGAAGGACAGGAAAAAATGGAACAGAAAGTTTGGCAATTGTCAATGCTGTAAAATTGCCCATGCATATAACTTGTAAATAAAAAGTTATTACAATTTTAAAAAAATAAATAAAGAGCCATTAACTGAGTAATGTTTTGGAAAAATGAACCGAAGAAACTTACTACTGTGACAAAGTCAAAATACATACTAAAAAGAAGATAACAAAGTCAAAGTTTCTACATCCAAAGCCTCCAAGAAAAATAAGAATTGATCTCAGCCTATGGAAAAGGTCAAAAGTAATTATTAACATCAAGTAAAATAAGTAGAGGAAAAATTAGAATGAGAAATGAGAATGATGCAAAAAGAAATACAAAAAGCTCATGAGAAGAATTAAAAAGCAAAATTGAATAAATAGGAAAGGACTAAGAAAATCTCACCAAGGAAAATAATTATTTACAAATTATAATTGAGCAAATATTAATAACTTTATGAGAAACTGAAAAAAAAGCTAAAAGAAGAGGAAATAGAAAATAATGTTAAATATCTCATTGGGAAAACAAATTAACCTGAAAAATAGATCCATGAGAGATGATTTAAAATATTTTGATCTTCCTGAACACCATGATCACACAAAAAAAAAAAAAGAAGAAGAAGAAGAAGAAGAAGAAGTCATCTTTCACGGACTTATCAAGGAAAATTGCCCTGATATTCTAGAGCCCAAGAATCCATCAATCACTTCTGACAGAGACCCCAAGATAAAAACTCCCAGAAATGTTATAGCAATTCCAGAACTCCCAGGTCAAGGAGAAAATATTGAAAGTATCTAGGAAGAAACAACTCAAATATAATGAAGCCACATTCAGAATAACAAAAGATCCTCTCAATTTAAGCATCAGAATTGGAATTGGAATGATATTCTGGCAAGTGATAGAGCTAGAATTACAACTAAGATTCATCTATGCAGCAAAACTAAGGATAATCCTTCTGGGAAAATGGTAGATATTTAATGGAATAGAGACTTTTAAAGCATTTGTGATAAAAAGACCAGAATGGAATAGAAAATATGACTTTCAACAAAGGACTTGGGAAAATCATAAAGAGGTAATCAGGAAAGGCAAATCATAAGGGATTTAATAAGATTAATCTGTTAATGTTCCCATGTTATCCCTGCATAGGAAAATGATACTTGTAATTCATAAGAACTCTGTCATTATTAGACTAGTTAGAAGGAGTATATATAGATACAGGGCACATTTGTGAGTTGAATATAAAGAAATAATATACAAAAAACAAAATTAAGGGGTAAGAGAGAAATATATTGGGAAACAGAAAAGGGAGAGGTTGAATGGCATCCATCATCTGCTGCAAAAGAGTGAAGTAAAAGTTGTTAAAGTGGAGGGGAAAATGCAGAGGGGAGGGAAAATGCATAAAACTTACTCTAATTAAAATTCTTTCAAAGAGGAAATAACACTCACTCTCAATATGTGTTTAGAAATATATCTCACTCTGTAGGAAAGTAGGACAAAAAGGGGTTATAAAGGAGAAGAGGGTGATATAAGGAGAGGGCATATTGAGCAGAAGCAAAACACTTAAGATAAGTGACAGAATGAAAGGAGAGAGTGAATAGAATAAACTAGTAGAAAATGTGATTAACAATAAGAACTGTAAAAAATGTTACATCAAATGTCTCTGACAAAGGCCTCATTTCTCAATTGCACAGGGGACTAAGTCAAATTTATAAAGAAAAAAAAGAGCCATTATTCAATTTTATATATGATCAAAAGATAGAAATGCCCAAAGGACTATAAAATCAGCATACCCTTTGACCTAGTACCACTATTAGTCATGTATCCCAAAAGACATCATTTCTTTATGAATCATGTTGAGAGAGAAAAAAAAAATGGAACAATGGGAAAAATCATGGGGAAGAAAAAAAAACACAGAAAAAATAAGTGAACATAGCAATGTTCATAGTTCTTTTTCTGGATACATATTGTGTTTTGCATTCAGAGTTTATTGAAATTGTCTTGGATCACTGAACCACTAAGAAGAATCAAGTATTTTATAGTTGATCATCAAACAATATTGCTGTTACATTGTACAATATATTCCTGGTTCTGCTTCTCTCTCAGTTATAGGAACTGAAAATCTTTTCATTTCTTTCTAAAATCAGCTTATTCCTTTTATATAATAATAATAATATTCCATTACATTCATATACCACAACTTATTCTGCCATTCCTCTATCAATGGGAATCCACTCATTTTCCAATGCTTTTATACCCCCTCTCCCCCAAAAAAGCTGCTACAAATATTCTTGCACTTGTGGGTCCTTTTTGCCCCTTTATGGGAGTGATTTGGTATAGAGAACCAAGAATGGCACTGCTGATCTAAGGGTATGCAGAGTTTTATAGCCCTTTGGGCACATTTCCAAATTGCTCTCCAGAATAGTTGGATCATTCCACAATTCCACCAACAATGCTTTCGTGTCCCAATTTTTCCATATCCCCTACATTTATCATTATGTTTTCCCTGTCATCTTAACTAATCTGAGAAGTGTGAAGTGGCACCTTAGAGTTGTTTAAATTTACTTTTATAATGACTTAGCAAATTTTTTCATATGACTATAAATGTTTACTTTCTTCATCTAAAAATGGTCTGTTATTATCCTTTGACAAATTTTGAATTAGAGAAAGACTTGCATTCTTATAAATTTGGCACAATTCTTTATATATTATTTATTGGAAACATTGTTTGTAATTTCCCCCCAATTTTGTACTTCCTTTTTAATCATGTTTGCATTGGTTTTGTTTGTTCAAAAACTTTTCAATATAATGTTATAAAAATTGTCCTTTTTGCTTTTCATAATTTTCTCCAGTTCTTCTTTGGTCATAAATTCCTCCCTTCTTCAAAGCTCTAATATGTAAGCTATCCCTTGCTTTTCTAATTACTTATGGTACCTAGTCTTTATGCCCAAATCATGTACTTTGGAGAAAAGTTTAGAGATATATTGGAGACAAATTTAGTTATTCTACATGATGCTATCAGCTGTAATGTCTGCTCTCGCTCTCTGGAGGGCCTCAGGATCAGTCAGAGTCAGGATCAGTCAAAGGCCTTGGTCTTTTGGAGGAGAACAGGAGACAGGTAAGCTGTCACATGGCTCTTCAAAGATGGATCCTGGATTCTGGAGTCTGGACTGAGTGTGCTGTGACAGAAAGAGTCAGACTCTTTTCCTCAGCCCTCCAATCCTTCCCTATGATTACCTCACCACAACACACTCAGCAGGCTCCAATAGTTGAGAAGAGTCAGTCATCATATCACCATATCATCTAAGTATATGTTTGTAGAACCATTATCTCACATTGAGTAGGTACTTAGCCTTAAGTACTCTGCCATTCTGTATTCAAGTACAATCTATATTCAAGTACACTTTTTCAGAGTTCTATCCTCTATAATCAGCCAATGGAAATATTTATGCCTTTCCTTTTTGTTGTTGTTGTTGTTTTGAAAAAAAGTAGTTTAAGTTGCACTGTTCTTTAGGATGACTCTAATTATTTCTTTTTGCTCCTTAGTACAATCACTAATGATTTAGGTTTCATAGGGAAGATTGATTCAGGCACTTATGTACTCATACACCATTATAATACATAATTGTCTCTATTAAAACAATCTGAGAATCACACACCAATGATATTTGGAAAGATTAAATTGCATTGCAGATGTTGCTGTTGACTTTTAAATTCAGTAGGTGGTTCTCTGAATCATCCTTTCCTCCACCCAAATGTCACACAGGAAAGAAAATGAGTTACAAGCTAATGTCTGTTTCCTCAGAGGCTCTCTGATTATTTTCTTTATACCACACTAAAGCCCTTCTAACTCTTGGCTAGTTTGTTATTTAGGTATGAACTAACAAGATTTAAACAACTTTTCTTCTAATAAATGCTATTAGGTGATCCCACATCACCATTATTAGGTCGAATAACGGATTGTGTGGAAATGAGTCGGTATCAAATCAGAAGCACACAAGGACTCACACACAGTTTTCCTTAGAGAAAAGTTTGTTAAATTGACAACAGAAGAGCCAGACTAAGATCCACATTCTATCCTCAATCTTTTGTTAACTTAATGTACTTCTGCAAGGCAAATTATTTAATTGCAATAGGTCTCGTCTCTCCATTTGTAAAGTAAAGAAAATGAGAGTTCCCAAGGTCTTCATTCTGTATTCATATTCCCTACTGGAAGTTTGTAAGACTATAGGGCATGCTCTATTCAAAGTGACATCAAAAAATAGGCAGAAAAATGTCTAAATTAAATCAATTTGATTTTTGGCTTCCATTGCCAAGCAGTTAGGTCAAGTGATTTTTGTGTACAATTAATATAAAGAATATAGAATGTAGAATAAGATGACCCAAGTTCAGATTCCTTGTTCTGTTACCTATTGTATGTCTAAGTCTATAAAATAATTTGATCCTTTAGTTTCCACACTGGTAAAATTCAGAAGTTGAGCAGTTAACCTCAGTCCTTTTACAATTCTAAATCTATAACTCTTTGATGATTCTGTGAAATGATCAATTTAAAAAATTGTCCAGAAATGTGACAAAAAAAAAAAATTCTCTAAATCTGAAGCATCCCTAGCAATATGTCAAAAAGACATAGCAATAAATCTTAGATTTAGAATAATCTGGATTCAATTCCAGTCTCTACCACTTATTAACTGTGAAAATAAGCAAGCCGTTTACTCTCTGTGGGCCTCAATCCATTATCTGTAAACTGAAAAAGTTAGATTGGATGATCACTCATTTTCTTTTCCAATCTAAATTTTGATTCAATGTTCCTATCTCCTACTCTGTCCTTACTTTTCCCTCTTTCTTCCTATAAGTTACATATAAAAAAGATTTTCTTCATTTTTTTTCCCGTGAATTCTGCTAAAAAGTAGATTTATTTTGCAGAGGGATGAATGCAATAGGAAAAAGCTCAAAGATCAAGATCAGATAATTTGGATAAGAGCAGAAGAGAACCAATTCTTTTTACCCTTCTTTATACTTTCCAGGCTGAGTTCCTGACTATGATCAAGTTGAAATAGTCATATATATAAGAAGTCCTGTGAAATCAAGATCTAGGGAAATCTATCAGATCTCATGATCTCCAATCCACACTTTCCTAATATGAAGTTGTTTCCCTAAAGAAAGCAGCTGCTGTTTTATGAAATGGGTTCTAGACTGCCCTCTAATGACAAAATCTCTTCACAAAGAAATCAAAATTATCCTAACACCAGATTAATTTAGATATCACTCATCTAAAGCTGGAAGGAATATTAAAAGTCATCTAATCTAACGCTCTTATTTTATAAATAAGGAAATGAAGGCCCAATGAGGAGAAGTGATTTGTCAAAAATTCCATGGGTTAGAATTTAAGAAGTGAGATTTGAACATAGGTCTTTGTTGTCAGAACCAATGCTTTTTGAACATGCCATTGTCATATTATTTCATGTATAAAAGGGATAGAAAATACCTCTACCCTAGCCTGTTGTCATAACTCTAGTTATTAATATTAAAAACAATTAAAACATTTTATATAGCATGTGCATTGTGTCAGACACCATGATAAGGAATTTTACAAATTTTTGAACCTTGGCAAGTAGATGATATTAATGTCGTTTTACATTCAGAAAAATGAAAAAGACAGTTTAAATAATTTGTCCAAGATCATGCAATTAGTAAGTACCTAAGGCAGGCTTCTAGCTCAGGTCCAGGCCAAGCACAATATTCACTGTATCAGCATATAGCTAGAGGTTTCCTAATGTTAAAGGCAAAAAATCATTCTGTTGGAGTATTTTAATTTACAATGAATAGCTTAAAGCCAAAAATGGAGAAAAATTTGTGGGATTAGGCTACCTCAATATCACAGTCATCAATATGGACACAATGAAATCACCAGAAGGACAAACAGTACACATTTGCAGAGAACGATAGATGAGGCTAGGTTACATGATCTTCAAGTATCAATAGAAGAAGGAACATGATTGAGGATGCAATGAAAAGGACCCTTCTTGACACAATGCCTTGATTATACTATACTTGTAACACCTTCTAGTTCTGGGGGCCCCAGTGAGGATGATTTACTAGTACAGTTATAGGAAAGGATTAACTCACTCCATTTGACTGACTTCTAACTCTCATGGCACAATTAGGGAAATACCAATTATTGAAATTTGAAATTTCAAACATAATTTAAAATACTTGTATGAATGTGTTTGGAAAGTGAAATGGGAGAGGTAATTAGAAGGAATAGGGCATGTGAAAATCTATTGCAATGATGATTAGCTCTTAAAACCAGAAGGGTTTTTTGAGGTTTCAGAGACAATTCTTTTTTAATATTCAAGAAGTGTTTAATTAATGGTCTACTTTGAGTAATACTTTGTGCTAGTTGTAAAGTAAAACCTGTGTTGTGAGATTCATGTTATTAAAAACTAGCTTGACCGGGGTGGTGCAGTCAATAGAGTATGAGCCGAATCAAATCTGGCCTCAGAAACTAGCTGTGTGACCCTGTGGGAGTCATCTATCTCTGTTGCTTCCGTTGTCTCATCTGTCAAATGAAGAGGAAACTGAAATGGCAATCTATTCCATTATCATTGCCAAGAAAATCCCAGTTGGCATCACAAAGTGTTGGACATGACTCAGGACCGAAAAATAATTAAACAACAAAGTTTCACAAGAAACTATTTCAATGGAAGAAAGAAATTTAGATAGGAAGACAATGCAGAGCTCTCTAAACACAAATGTCATTGTTGGACAATAAATATTGAGGTCTATTAAAATAATTTGATCCATATGCATGATATTTGTGAGTTCGTGGGATGACATATGCCATTTCATTGTGATTGTTATGGTGATGTTCTTATCTGCTTTTTATTTTTTAAGGAAGATTGATTTGGGGGTAAAGAAATCCAGATATTTGACTCCATATTTTTAGCTTGCACTCTAAATATCAAAAAGTCACTTAAGATATCTGAGTTTTACTTTCTTTAACTATAAAATATGGACAATAAAATACTACCTAAATATACATATATATGTATTGTATATAAAAAAAAATATATATATATACTGGAATTATTATTCATTATCATTATTTTTCAAGCTCATATTATAGTTACAGTGTTATGCTAGCTACCAGATTGTCAAATAGAAAACATTTTATAGTCTCTATTTTCAAGAAGTTTCCAGTATAACATTATTTGATATGTACATAACAAGGCATCATATATTTTCTGGTCCTCCTCTATTATAAGAGAAGGGCTTTTCTGAATTTTCCCATGTTCTTTACATAGTCTAAGTTCCTTATTTGGTCTGTTAGATGTTGAAATAAAAGAAAAATGACATCCATGGCTTTCTTTCCTGAACCCTACCTTCCAAACAAAATATTATCCAGGTTGAATTTTCCCTTCAGCAGAAACTGAAATCAGAGACCAAATAGATTTGGCTCCGCATGCTTTCATATGTAGTTGTGGTTTCCACGGAAACTATTCCCACAATTTCCAAATGTTCAGGATGGTAGCTGTGCCCCTTACATGATGGTTTTTAGAATATTAAAAATGTTTTACACCATCAAGAAAAGAAAGAGAGACAATCTTTTAAAATGAAAATTCTTCCCCTTGTTTCCCCTCTTGAGATTTTTTTTAAAAATAAGTTTTGAAAGCATCTAGAGTTCCATAGAGGGGAAGGATAGATGGGGGGAAGAGAGCCAGAGAAAGAGATGCAGTCAGAGAAGCACAGAGATAGGGGCAGAGACATACATGGTCAAATTCAGGGACAGAGAAAGAAAGAGAAGTTGGGCTAACCCAGTTTCAGAAAGTACCACTTTGGAGGGAAGAAATGAATTAATTTGTCAAAGGAAAGAAAAAAACATACTCATGCAAACCATGTGTCAATTTTTATTCTAGTAATATCATTACCCCTAATGTAATGATTTGGTAGATCATTACTACCAAACTACAGGAATGATTTGGTAGAAGGAATGATATGTTTAATTCTTAGAATTTTTATGTCTATCAATTCAAGCTTTATGAAAACAAAAATTAACTCCTCAATTTTACAAAACCTTGGTGTGATGAATCATGTTATCACACAGAAATATGGTGATAGTGGCTAATTCTATATTTATACTCATGGTCCCATAGAGCTTTCTCCTACCTTGCCTTCCTTATGTTGTTTCCTTTTAGTGAAATGTCCTCCCTCATCACTTCTACATTTTCATATTCAATGTAATTAAAACCCCAGCTCCCCTAACCCTTCTCTCTCCTGGAGCCTCTTATCTTTGGTCTCCCTTGCTTCCAAACTTTTATAATAATTCAGTTTGGTAGCACAAAATTTTGTACTTAATTTTATGTCCAAAAAAGGAAGGTTGGCTGGATGATTTCAAAGTTCCTTCCTTTTCCAGATTGAACAATCTAGGTGTCTACTGTTTTCTGTGAGCGTGGTGAATATTTTGATCAGGCTCATACTACCACCCCCCTGCAATTTCTGTTTTAATCAGGGTGCTTGTGGTGGTTGTTGTTTGTTTGTTTTGGTTTTTCCCCTAAATACTGACTGTTGTTAATTGTGCATTTTAGGATGGCTGAACACATGAAGATGTAGTCCAAAGGTAAGGGACAAGTTGATGATTAGTTCACTTATGAATTAGTCACTGATTAACAGAAATCTATTATATAAATTGTACAAGATTTTGCACTAGCTTTTTCATGTGTGCAAAGAAATAGTTAAGATATAGGTCATGTCCTCAATAAACTAATAATTTATTTGAAGACTTAATAGCAGCAACAAAAAAAAAATATCTAATGATAATATGAGACTAGTTGTAAGTTCTAAATGTTCAGCAAAGACAATAAAACCATACTGTAAAAAGAAAAATCCCTATCTGGTGTGCACTGCAAGGTATCAATGAGGTTGGGGGATTTGCTTCAGCTTTGAAGAATGGGTAGAATTCTAAAAGATTAAAAAGAGGAGCAAGAACATATCAGGACAGGGAGAATGGTGATGAAAGGCAGAGATATGTGGTAGCATAGAAATACTGGAGGGGCATTTGATCCATTGATCTGTTTGAACAGCCATTCTGCATTACACAGGCCACAAAGTGATATTTTGAATTTGTATTATTTAGCCTAGAAATGTACATGGTTAATTAATCGGATAATGGGAATCCCTTTACTTCATATTGTGGTTTGTAGGTGCTAACTTTTCTTTTTTCTTCTAGCCTATCCTGATGCAAGTTTTCTCTTATTGCACAATCAACAACTGTCATTTTATTGTACCAATATCTAGGAGACAGAATGATTACATCTACATCATAGAGACAAAATCATTGCATTATTGCAAAATAAATGTCTTCTACTTTATAGAGAAGTGTCTGTGATTTGCAAAACATTTATTTTCTGATAATGTGGAAGACAATCATGAGACATCATTCTTTTCTGTCAACTCAGCAGGGGGGAGTGAGCTACTTTTCAAATGTGAAGGTGAGGAAGGTGACTCATGACCCAAGTCTCAGAGTATTACATTATTCTTTTGGAGAACAATTCAAAGCAAGGTTAAGCACAAAAGCAATTTTACTGAAGCACCAAATTGTGCACAATCACTTTTGCACTTTTGATATATGTGCACGAAGTAATTTGACCATTTATTGTCTGACTCAATTTTTAAAATAAGAAAAAAAAAATCAAACTACTGAATTGGCTTATTTTCAAAGGATTTGAAGGGTCAAGCCAGCTATAGTAGTAAAAACTATTTGAATGTGTAGTTACACACCATTTTTTCAACAAAAGCCAAATCTATACAACAAAGGATACACTGATTTGGTATTTTCTATTGTAGTTAAACCAGATCTTCTGCACGAATAACTATCACTTTTGCTTGTAATCAGTTATAAATTAATACTATGAGAGTAGAGTATAATGGAAAATTGAAGAAAATATGGCAATCTATACTTTGGGGTATTTGGCCAAAAACTTAATATCTTTGAGAGTTTTTTTTTTTCCTTTGCAAAATGTGACTGTTGAACTAGATGACCTTGATGTCTTATGTTTCAGACCAAGATCCTATGAGTCCATTATCTGGTATAATGGAAAATGTTATTTTTGGGCTCAGATAATGTAGGCTTTATTTCTGTTTCTGGTGCTTATTATTAGTGTGACTTTCAGCAAAATTTCCTTGTTCTTTAGTCCTAAGTTTCCTCATCAACAAAGATTAGAGAGTGAAGCAAGATAAATTCTAAGGTCATTTTTTCTTCTAAATCCCTGCTTCTGAAGTCAGAAACTGCCTCTGAATCTTACTACCTCTGTG
Organism: Sarcophilus harrisii; assembly: GCF_902635505.1. Lineage (NCBI taxonomy): Eukaryota > Metazoa > Chordata > Mammalia > Dasyuromorphia > Dasyuridae > Sarcophilus > Sarcophilus harrisii. The sequence goes on along the minus strand of NC_045426.1, from coordinate 370,200,057 downwards.
ACTTTGATTTAATCTGTTTCAGCCTCATTTTCTTCATCTGTAAATGTTGAGGATTTTTTGTTTGTTTGTTTGTTTTGTTTTTAGATCCACTTTGAGGTTATGTTTTTTTTTCTAGAATTATAATTATTCATTAAAACTCCTTTACAACAGCAAAATAATATTACAAAAATTCATGTATTTTCTTAAGTGATTGAGTTAACTGTCTTGGTGCTCCCTTTGCTTTTGAAAAGTTACTTCAATGACAAAATAAATCTAACAGCATCTGCACTGTCTTCAAACCCAGAAACTATGATAATGTTTATTCAGAATCAGGTACCCTGTTTGCATATTTGACTGCATGTCTTAAATCTCATTGGGTGTGAAGATGATCAATGCAACTGAAATGGACATATTGTAGTCTAATTACCAATGTTATCTGAGTCTCACTTGTAATTACCAAATTGGCTAAAGCATGAGTTCCTTAAGATAGTAGAAAGGAAAGTTCAAAGCATTGATCAATTATTAGAATACTGTGCACAATATAGATAGGCAAAATTGATAATTCAGATCTAAAGACACCCTCACTTCTTTGTAGAAGTGTTTTAGTCATAATTTCTGGAATAAATTATAATTCAGTTATTCATTAAAAAAAAAAAGCAGATCTAAACTAAATCCAATTTCAATTTAAACATTATTGTATATTTTGACCCTTGTTTCATTTACACCAGAGTAACAAGTTGTAACCCACTTAAATGCTATTAACTAATTCTGGGTAAGAACAATTTTAAAGCAATTTCAGAATTCATTATGTTGGGTAATATAATTTCATTTTTCCAAAAGGGATGGAAGAAAAGAGAGATTTACATTAAAAATAGCTAAGTTGACCTGAGCAGATACTTCTTTTTAAGATAAAACCTATGGTATCTGAGTGTTGTTTAAAGTTGTGCTTGGGGCTTCAAGCTGAAATAGATATCAATTATCTGGTGAAAACAATACAATAGTAAAAAAAAAAAAATACAGTATTTGTTCAGATCCTCTTTAAACTTCCACACTTCAATTTTACTATATTTCCAGCAAACCATCATATTCTTTGGTCCACGTGTAATTCTCAAATAGTGACTACATTCTCACAACAAGAAATAAGGTTGTTTCCATGACAGGTACTATTTTGATCATTTTCACAGAATTATTGACTAATTTACTCAAATATTTGGTTTGCCAAAAATTGAGTAATCATTTAGATATGTAGAAGCAAATCATTCTTGACATCTTTAAAATAAATATTTGCTGGTGGTTGATATTTGCTGATTCTGTTGTTGTTTTCAGAGTAGTGGAGGTATTGAATGAGGAGGGAAAAGAAGAGAGAAAGAGGCAACATCAGAGAGAAAGAGACAGAGAGAAACAAAGAGAGACAAAGACAAGATAGAAAAATACTTGTGTTCAGAGTTGATTGAAATAGTTGAACAGCTAGAATTGGAGAGTAGTAATGTAAAGATGAAACATTTTTTAATCCTAAAATATTCAGCCTTTTTATATTTTTCATGTACTGTGATACAGGCCTTAATTCCTACTATTCAAGAGACTGAGAGAGGTACATTATTCAAGATAAGGAGTTATGAAGTGAGCCAAATCCCATCTCATGCCTACACAAACTGACAATAATATGGTGAGTTTATGTAACTAAGAGTTTCCTAGGAGGCCTAAGGAACAGTCAAAGTAGTTCAGGTCTGAACAGAGAGATTATAGCTTCCATGCTAATAATAAGTAGCCTCTTTATTTATAGCCTAGGAGATAGGAACATTTAATTTCCATAAAACTAAATAAATTATAAAAATTGTCCCTGGACAATAATCTTTCTCTCTCCCTCTTTCCTTCCTTCCCTCTCTTTCTCACTTTGTCTATCTCTCTCTTTCTCTCTTCTCATTAGGGGACAATTCAAAAGAAATAATTGTGTTTAGATAAGATAGAATATATGAAAGTTTTACTTCATAAGATGGAAATTATAGGTTGTAGTACTTGAGTTGAATTTTAATGGAAGCCACAGAAACTAACAAGAGCAGGTAAAGAGAGTGCATTCTATATACATCGAATACCCAATGCAAAGGTATGAAGAAACAGACAGCCCTGTGCAAGATACATCAAATAAGCCAGGGTAGTAGAATCAAAAAGTGTATGTAGAAGAGCAAAGTGTAAGAGGATTACAAAACAAAAAGTAGTATGGTTATGAAGAAGTTTAAATGCAGACAGATGACTTTTTGTTTGGATACAACATATAGTAGAGAACAATTGAATATTTTTTAGTAGAAGTGAGATAATATGGTTAAATGTAGACTTCAGAAAAATCACTTTAGCAGTGAAGACAATGAAGGACTTGAGTGAGAACAAACTTGAGACATACAGGCCTTTATTAATCTAGGTTATAGGTTTTTTTTAAGTATTAATTAAAAAGCATAAATGAATATGCAATTGTCAAGAATGAGTTATGACATATTTAACATATATTGGACTGACTACTTGCCAACTATGGAAGGGGGTAGGAGGAAGGAGGAGAAAATTTGGAACAGAAGGTTTTGCAGGGGTCAGTATTGAAAAATTACCCATGCATATGTTTTGCAAATAAAAAGCTATACTCTCAGCCAAGATGGCAGAGAAGGCACATGCAACTTTCTGAGCTCTCTCATACCCTCACTACCAATTATTAAATTCAGCCTCAAAAATAGTGCTTGACTAGTAAAGTTCACAAAGATTGAAAGTGCAGCAACTTACCAGTCAAAGATAATCTGGAAGATCACCAGAAAAGGTTTGTTCTGAATGGCAGGAACAGACAGGACAAACAGGGATAGAGAATTAGAGGCTAGCAAATTGAGTAGACTGGGTAGGGGTGGCCTCGATGGTTAGAAAATTTACAGAGACGACTCTGCCATAGGTTGACTGCTCTGCTCTGCTTGCAAAACAGCAGGCCAGTAGAGAAATTAATGCCAAATGCCAGAACCTAACAAAATGTGGCTATATTCACCCAAAAGCCGAAGTGACTCAGCACAGACCACAGCACAGCTGTGCAGCTGCAATATACAGCATGGGGCTCTAGCAAGCAGTCACTAAAATGCACAGCAGGGAGGCGCAGCCCGGGGCAGCCTCTTATCTGCACAGGGGAGCTCGGTCTGGGGCAATAGAACTTCCACAGTGTGACTGTGCTTCTCTGGGCAGAGCCACTTCCAGTGACTTGCAGGACTATTTGTTGGGCAACTGCTAAAACCCACAGCCCCACAGCTGGCTTTCACTTGGGATAGTGCTGCTCAGCCTGATATAACATAAAAAAGGGAAGTAGAAATGGAAAGAGGATAGTGGCAGAAAAAGGGAAAAGGGGAGGTGAAAAGCAGGAAACTACATCCCACGAAAAGGCAAAGGAAACATATCATATCTGAGGGAATTTAGAAATGGGGAGGAATATTGTGTGAATCTTACTCTCATCAGAGTTGGCTCAAAGAGAAAATAATTGACATATTTGGTCTACAGGAAAACTTCTCTCACCTCATTAAAAAGTGGGAAAGGAAAAGGGAAAAGGAAAAGCCTAATAAGGGATTTCCTTCACAGACTAATTGTACACTATTTCAAAGTCTGATTCTTTTTGAACACTGAAATAACTGTTTGACCATGTATACTTATATTGTATTTGATTTATACTTTATCATATTTAACATGTATTGGTCAAACTGCCACCTGGGGGGGGGAGAAGGAGAGGAAAAATTGGAACAAAAGGTTTGACAATTGTCAATGCTATAAAATTACCCATGCATATAACTTGTAAATTAAAAAAAAAAAAGAAAGAAAATATGCAAACAACGATAGCCAATTTAGTACAAATATTCTTGTATAGCAAGACCTAGTTATCAAGTGCAGAAAATATAAGACTATACCACTTTAAATCTTTAACTTCCATCAAGACAACAATGTGGGATATTCAGAAGGCCAATGCTTTTCCCAGGTTGTAGCTATCCTTATGTTGGTAGCATCCTCCAGCAATTTATTATAGTCTAATCCATTACTCATTGAGCTTGGTGAATGATTAGACTCCTCAAGGGAAAGTTGGATGAAGAAAATCATTCCTTAATATAGTAACATCTTGTATAATATTTAATCCCTCAATTTATGAAATTTGAATCTTTACAGACTCACATATATTGGTTAAAAAAATCCATATCTTCTCTTTTTCTTGAAATGTTCAGCTTTTCTACTTAATGGATGAGGTAAACCTAAAACAGAAAGCTATTATGTTCAGTGATATATAATTATGTGAAGCCTATTTCATTTTACTCTGAGTCTATTATCCATTCCAAACAGTTTTTTTTTTTTGGTATAATGGTAGAAATAAGAATCTAAAGAGAATCATTGAGAACTAATTTTTTGGTCCCTGAAGAGTATGGCAGAGAATAACATTTGAAAATTATTTAGATTTTTTTTATTCTCAACATTTTTATTCCATTCCTACAGCTACTGTTGTTCTCTTTTTATTCTTAAACCATCTTTTCTTTGAGGAAAGTAAAAATGAGATGTGAATATGGCATCATCATTATTTTTATTTTCAAATGTGAAATCTACCTACAAAAAAAAGAAAGAAAGAAAGAAAGAAAGAAAGAAAGAAAGAAAGAAAGAAAGAAAGAAAGAAAAAAGAAAGAAAGAAAACAAGACGTGATCAATCACATTACTTGATTCTAAGCCCTTTATCTGCCAAAGATAATATTCTGCTTCGTTAGTTTTGAGACAAACATGTTCTGGTTGGAGAAACATTGTAAAGTTGTTAATAGTTGTTTTTGTGCTCTCCCAACTCTTGACTTCTACTTTTTGTATCTCTTCTTTTTTAAATATCCTAGGTGATTATTTTCCTCTAGCTGATATTCCCAGCTACTTTCTCAAATCTATATCCTGTTGTGTTCTTCTTTTCTTTTTCTAAAATATGATGGTTCTCTGTAAGCAGGTTTCTTGGGGAGGTTTTCTGAAGGTAGCCTTAGTTTCAATTCCAAATAATAATCACCCCAAATGCAGCCAGCTCTTAAAATGCAAACATTTATTTTCTCCTTCCAAGTCTTATCTCTTTCCTTGGGCCCAGTAGCTTTCTTAGAGGCCTATCTCTCTGCTTGGTTCCAAGAACTCTTGCAGCTTGTCCTTTGTTGCCTCCAGCTGAACTCCAACTCGTGGCTTCTTCTGAACTGACTTCTGGCTCACTGACTGAAGCTCTTTTTAAGCTCGGTGTAAAAGGTTGACTCCTCCGAGAGAGAGTGGAAGTGTGGGTTTCTGACTTGTGAATCTCATACTGAATATTGACTTGTGAATCTCATACTGAATATTGACTTGTGAATCTCCCAAAAGTGTGAACTCCATTGAGTACTTAAATACATTAGTGAGCTAGAGAATTTGATAAATACCATGCTAAAATAGGCAACTGATTTAACATTTTGTAAGGATTCACTCTAATGTGTGAACCAATAAACATTGCATCAATTCCATTGAATTAACACTAGGATTCTAACATCTCCTTTGAGTTATCACCTTGTTTCAAATTCTGGTTCGTAACAATATTCTGATTTCCTTAACTTCATTTCTTTAATAGTTAAAACCCATCTTCTAGAAGAACATTTGCCAATTCCTTAAATTCTTTGTGCTTTCCCTCTTTTTTGAATATGTTTTTGATATACTCAACTTATCTCTTGTTTATACATAGTTATTTACATGCTTTCCCCTCATTAAACCATGAACTTTGCAAGGACAGAAATTGTTTTAGTGCTTAGCAGTAAAAGAGCATATAGGTTTTAAAAATAAATTTCCAGAAGAAGATACTTTGGAATAACTGCAAGAAAGGTCTGGTTTAGCCAGGTAGGAAGAGAGCCTGCTGAACCCAGACCAAAGAGTAGGGATCTCATGGTAAGGAGCTTTTATGAAATCATCAAGGAAAACTACCTTGATGTACTAGAATGAGAATGTAAAGTAGCCATTTAAAGAACTCACTATCACCTCCTGAAAGAGATCCCAAATTGAAAACTAAGGAATATTGTAGCTAAATTTCAGAATTATCAGACTGAGAGATAAAATATTTCAGACAACCAGAAAGAAACAATTCAAATACTGAGGAGACACAATCAGGATTATCCAGAACCAAGAAGCTTCCAGCTTAAAGGATTGAAAGACCTGGAGTCTCATATTCCAGAAGACAAAGGAACTTGGATTCCAGCCAAGAATTAATTATCCAGTTAAAGTTAGCTTTATATTTAAGAAAAGAAGGTGAATATTCAATGATAGGTTTGAATTTCATTGATTTCTATTGAAAAGACAAGAGTTGAACAAACAAGAGAAACATAAAAACTAAAAAGGAAAGAACTCGAGAACTATGCCTCTATTGTGGGTATATTTAAAGAGTAGGGTTATAATTTGATTTTATTGTAATAATATTAAAAAGAATCTAGAGGTGAAAAGGGATTGTAACAGAAAAAGAGGAAAATGGAGGTAAAACGAGGGAAATTATATCTCATGAAGATGCAAAGAAAATATATTATACTTGAGGTAAAGAAGAGAGGGGGATTCATATTGTGTGAATCTTACTGTCATGAGATTTTACTCAAAGATAGAATATTTTAGAGATATTTGGTTTCACAGAGAAACTTGTCTCACCCTATAAGGAAGTAGAAGAGGAACAGAAATAGAAGGAGAAAGGTTTAAGAAAGGGGGAGTAGCAACATAAAAGGTTTTTTTTTTGAGGAAGGGGGGTGATCATTGACAAAATACTGAAGAGGAAGGAAAGGGGGGAAAGGAAAGAAAAAAACATAACTCAAGGTAAATTAAATGACAGAAAATACAGAATTAATTATTTTAATTGTGAATGTGAATGGGATGAATTTCCCATAAAAATGGAAGCAAGACAGCAGACTGGATTAAAAGTCAGAATCTTAAAATATGTTGTTTAAAAAAACACAAAGTAGGGGTACTGAACAGAATCTCAGATCAAGCAAAATCAAAAATAGATCTAATTTTAAAAGATAAGGAAGGAAACTATATCTTGCTAAAGGATACCATAGATAATGAATCAATATCAATAATAAACATATATGCACCAAGTGGTATAGCATCCAAATTCTTAAAGAAGAAGTTAAGAGGGATGCAAAATGAAAAAGACAGCAAAACTATACTAGTGGGAGATTTCAACCTTGCTCTCTAAGAACTAGATAAATCAAAGCACAAAATAAATAAGAAAGAAGTTAAGGAAGTAAATAGAATTTTAGAAATGTTAAGTATGATAGGTCTTTGGAGAAAATTGAATGGAGAGAGAAAGAAGTGTACTTTTTTCTCAGTAGTTCCTGAAACCTATACAAAAATTGAACAAGTATTAGGGTATAAAAAGTTCAAAATCAAATGCAGAAAGGTAGCAATAGTAAGTGCATTTTTTTTCACATTATGATGCAGTAAAAATCACATGCAATAAAAGATCAGGATAAAAGAGGAAAAAAATTGAAACTAAATAATCTACTCCTAAGGAATATATGGATGAAACAGCAAATCATAGACACAATCAATAACTTCATCCAAGAGAATGACAATAATGAGACAACATATCAAAATCAGTGGGATACAGCCAAAACATTTATTAGGGGAAATTTTATATCTCTAGATGATTATTTACATAAAATAGAGAACAAAAATTGGGCTTGCAACAAAAAAAAAAAAAAAAAAAGCTAGAAAACGAGCTTAGACTCAATTAAATACCAAATTTGAAATTCTGAAAATAAAAGGGGAGATTAATAAAACTGAAAATAAAAATGAAAAAAAAAACTATTGAATTAATAAATAAAACTAAGAATTGGTTTCATGGAAAAAAACAAGATAACAGATAAAGATTTAATTAATTTGATTATAAAAAGGCAAGAAAAAAAAAACAGATTATTAGTCTCAAAAATGAAAAGGGAGAACTTTCCAACAATGAAAATCAGGAAATAATTAGGAGTTATTTTACCTAACTATATGTCAATACATTTGAGAATCTAAGTGAAATAGAGAAATATCTACAAAAATATAGATTGCCCCAAATTAACAGAAGAGAAAATAAATTACTTAAATAGTCCCATTTTAAAAAAGGAAATGGAACAAGATATTAATCAATTTCCTAACAAAAAATCTCCTGGGCTAGATGGATTTACATGTGAAATGTACCAAACCTTTAAAGAACAATTAATTCCAATATTATGCAAAGTATATGAAAAAATAGGGAAAGAAGGAGTCCTGCCAAATTTCTTTTATGATACAGACTTGGTACTGCTACTAAACCTGGTAGGATGAAAACAAGGAAAGAAAATAAAAGACAATTTCCTTAATGAATATTGATGCAAAAAATGCAAAATATTAGCAAAAAGATCACAGAAAGTCATTCCCAGTATAATACACCATGACCAAGTAGGATTTATAGCAGGAATGCAAGGCTGGTTCAATATGAAAAAAAAAAAACAAAAAACTAATAATATGATTGAATTTATCAGTAAGCAAACTAACAAAAATATTTCATTATGTTAATAAATGCAGAAAAAGCATTTAATAAAATCCACACTCATTCTTATTAAAATCACTAGACAGTATAGTAATAAATGGAGTTTTCCTTAAAATGATCTGTAGCATCTATTTAAAACCACCAGTAAGCATCATGTAATCAGTACAAACTAGAATAATTCCCACTAAGATTAGGGGTGAAACAAGATTGCCCACTATCTCCATTACTTTTCAATATTGTATTAGAAATGCTAGCTTTGGCAATAAGAGAAGAAAAAGAGATTAAAGTAATCAGAGTCACTAATGAGGACACTAAAGTATCATTTTTGCAGATGATATGATGGTAAACTTAGAGAACCCTAAAGAACAAATTAAAAAAAAAAAAACTACTAGAAACAATTTACAACTTTATCAGTGTTGTAGGATACACAATAAGTTCACATAAATCATCAGCATTTTTTAAAATTACCAACAAATTTCAGCAACAAGAGAGAAGTTCCATTTAAAATAACTGTCAGCAATATAAAATATTTTGGAGTCTATCTCCCAAGGCAAGGTCAGGAACTATATAAAAAGACAACTACAAAACTTTTTCCATACAAATAAAGTCAGATCTGATCAACTGGAAAAATATCAAATGCTTATGTGTGGGCTGAACTTATATAATAAAAATGACAATATTACCTAAATTAATCTACTTATTCATACCAATGAAACTCACAAGAAATTATTTAACAGATCTAGGAAAAATAATAACAAAACTTCATCTGGAATAATAAAAGGTCAAGAATTTCAAGGGAATTATTGAAAAAAAATGCAAATGAAAGTGCCCTACTTGTACCAGACCTAAACTTATAATATAAATCAGTGGTCATCAAAACCATTTGATGCTGGCTAAGAAATAGAGGTGTCAATTTTTGGAATAGGTTAGGTTCACAATACAAAATAGTCAATAACTATAGCATTCTAGTGTTTAATCAATCCAAAGACCCCAGCTTTTGGGATAAGAACTCACTATTTGACAAAAACTACTTGGAAAATTGGAAAGTAGTATGGCAGAAACTAGGCATTGACCCACACCTAACATGCCTATACCAAGATGAAGTTGAAATACATTCATTATTTAGACATAAAAAGTGATGTTATAAGCAAATTAGAAAAGTGTAGGATCTGTGGAGAAGGAATAAATTTGTGATGAAAGAAACTAGAGATCATTGTTGAACACAAAAGAGATAATTTTGGTATTAAATTAAAATTTTTGTCCAAACAAAACTAATGCAGACAAAATTAGAAGGGAAGCAATAATTGGGACAGCATTTTTTACATTCAATAGATCTAATAAAAGCCTCATTTCTAAAATGTATAGAAAATTATTTCAAATTTATAAGAATTCCAGCCCTTCTCCAAGTGATGAATGGTTAAAGGATATGAACAGACAATTTTCAGATGAAGAAATTGAAACCATTTCAAGTCATATGAAAAGGTGCTCTAAATCACTATTGATCAGATAAATGCAAATTAAGACAACACTGAGAAAATACTACATAACCTCTCAGATTGGCCAAGATGGCAGGAAAAGATTATGATGAATGTTGGAGAGCATGTGGGAAAACTGCAATTGTGTAATTGTGGATGACTTCAACCATTCTTGAGAGCAATTTGGAATTATGCTCACAGTGTTATCAAATTGTGCATACCCTTTGATCCAGCAATGTCTCTTCTGGGCTTATATTCCAAAGATACCTTAAAAGAGGAAAAGGGATCTACATGTGCAAAAACTTTGTGGCAGCCCTTTTGTAATGCCAAGGAAATGAAAACTGAATGGTTGCCCATGAGTCGGAGAATGGCTGAATAAGTTATGGTTTATTAATATTATGAAATACTATTATTCTAATAAGAAACGATCAGCAAGATGATTTCAGAAAGGCCTGGAGAGACTTACATGAACTGATGCTACATGAAGTGACCATTACCAGATCATTGTACATACCAATAACAAGATTATATGATGATCAATTCTGATGTACATGGCTCTTTTCAACAATGAGATAATTCAGGCCTGTCCCAATGATCTTGTGATGATGAGAGTCATCTACTTCCAGAGAGAGGACTCACCTAATTGAGGGTGAATAACAGCATATCATTTCACTCTTTTTGTTGTGGTTTGCTTGAATTTTATTTTCTTTTTCATTTTTGATCTGATTTTTCTTGTGCAGCAAGATAATTGTATCAATATATATGTCTATTTTGGATTTAATATAAAATTTTTACCATGTTTGAGATATTGGATTCCATGACATCTAGTGGGAAAGGTAGGGGAAAGGGGGGAATTGGAAGACAAGGTTTTTCAAGAGTCAAAGTTGAAAAAATTATCCTTGCATATATAACTGCATATATAAAACACCTCAATATAACATTATAAATAAATAAATAAATAAATGTTGGCTGAATACCTTTTTATTCTTTGAAATTTAATTTCAGTACTTTTTTCTATCAAATTTTAATTTGTTTCAGGGCAGATTCTCTTGTTTTAATCCCATTGCTCTTTCCATACTATCTCTCATCTACCTCACCTTCTGTATTACCTACATTTTCTAAAGCAAGTACTTTATCCTGAAATGTCCATAATCAAAGTATGCCTATCTCAGTTTTATGTTTAGAGGACAGAGAACTGGCTTAACCAATTTATCCTACTGTTTTAAATGTATAATTTCAATGCCAATGCTCTTTCATCTGTCTATATTATAATAAGGGCCTTTCATTTAGTATTATTTTAGGGGTTCTTAATCTTTTATTTTTTTTTTTGTATTATGGACCACTATGGAATTTGATAAAGTTTATGGACTCTTTGTCCCTTGAGTCCAAAACCTCTCATTTCCCTATCAGTTTTGCTTTTGGTTCTGTAGACTCCGTTGCTATATTTCACCTGCTTTCTCATTCTGAAATTTATCTGTTTTTTCTTATCCTCCAAAACCTATAACCCTTTTAAGTCCCTTTATCTCATTGATTTATTGCACTCAGGGGCTTCCATTTTGGGAAGTGTTCAAAAATATCATTCTTCAATCATCCAGTTTATCTGACTCTCCATATTTTGTTAATATGCCCCTAAACAAGCACATTTTTTTTCCTTTTCTCGTTAATTTTTAGCTCTGTGTGTGAGTGTATTATTCCTTGTAAGAATATAATTTCTTTGTCTGCAAAGACTAGTCTTATAATTTGCATTTATATCCTCATCTTTTAGCACAGAACATAGCAACAATGAATGCTTATTGCTTGGAGTATTGATTAGAGGAAGAAGCAATATTCTGTCATCCTCTTAATTCAAGACTAGCCTTTGAATTTATCTAAATTTAGATGTGTTTCCTTTTTTATTCACATTATTGTGTTCTCTATATAAATTGTTCATCAATTTTCTAATAAAAAGGTTAGGAGTTCATATGAAGAATTTACATATGTTGTTTCTGACATTACTTTTAATGAAAAAGTAGATTGTTCTGAGCCATCTATGTTTTTTTTTTTTTTTTTTTCTGGCTAATCCCTCTTGTTTTTCTTTGCTTGTTTATTTTTTTTTAATAGCCTTTTATTTACAGGATATATGCATGGGTAACTTTACAGCATTAACAATTGCCAAACCTCTTGTTCCAATTTTTCACCTCTTACCTCCCCACCCCCTCCCCTAGATGGCAGGATGACCAGTAGATGTTAAATATATTAAAATATAAATTAGATATACAATAAGTATACATGACCAAAACGTTATTTTGCTGTACAAAAAGAATCAGACTCTGAAATATTGTACAATTAGCTTGTGAAGGAAATCAAAAATGCAGGTGTGCATAAATATAGGGATTGGGAATTCAATGTAATGGTTTTTAGTCATCTCCCAGAGTTCTTTTTCTGGGCATAGCTGGTTCAGTTCATTACTGCTCCTTTGGAAATGATTTGGTTGATCTCGTTGCTGAGGATGGCCTGGTCCATCAGAACTGGTCATCATATAGTATTGTTGTTGAAGTATATAATGATCTCCTGGTCCTGCTCATTTCACTCAGCGTCAGTTCGTGTAAGTCTCTCCAGGCCTTTCTGAAATTATCCTGTTGGTCATTTCTTACAGAACAGTAATATTCCATAATATTCATATACCATAATTTATTCAGCCATTCTCCAACTGATGGACATCCATTCAGTTTCCAGTTTTTAGCCACTACAAAAAGGGCTGCCACAAACATTCGTGCACATACAGGTCCCTTTCCCTTCTTTATAATCTCTTTTGGATATAATCCCAGTAGTAACACTGCTGGATCAAAGGGTATGCACAGTTTGATAACTTTTTGAGCATAGTTCCAAACTACTCTCCAAAATGGTTGGATTCGTTCACAACTCCACCAACAATTCTTTGCTTGTTTATTGTTTGTTTAGTTGCTTTGTTTATGTTATTTGCTTTGTTTTTTGGTGTAGGAGTGCAGTTTGTGGCCATGCTGATCCGAGTTCAAATCTGTGACTTAGAATTTGGTGATCTCTAGGCACCAATGGTATAATATAGTAAAAATATATAATTTCAGATAGAAATGTCTTCATGTCTCTAATCTGCCATTAACTAGCAGGGTGACTTTGGACAAGTCAATTCAAATCTAAATTTTCTACTTACAAAATGAAAACGTTGCCTTCATTAATACCTTTTCAGCACTAAAATTCCATGTGCTCTCAATAACAAGAGATTGCATTTATATGGGATTTTAAATTAATTATCTCACATGTCTCACAACAACCTTATAAGATGGCTACTGCAGATATTTTTCTGTTCATTTTATGAGTAAGGTAATGAAGGCTCATCAATTTGATCTTGGTCACATAGCTTAGCATTGTCTATTTTTTCTAGATTTCTATTATTTCTAGATTATTATTATAAATTTTTGGGTAATTTTCTTATAGTATTTTTTAATTTCTCTGAAAACTCATTCAGTGTTTTATAGGTAGTTCTCTAGGTCTTCTTTCCTTCCATACCTCTCAATGTAGCTGCAACTATCCATCTCTTACTTGTTTCTGGCTAATAAAGCCTATAGTCTTTCCAAGTTTATTGTGTAATACTTTTTATATCATGATATAAAATTCAAACAGATTAAGAGGTCAGTAAATTATTCACAATGGATAAGGATGCCTATGGCACATATTGACTTAGAAAGCCACATATTAACTTTTAAATACTCCTCAATTACATTTTAATCTTGTCTGGGCCTCATTCAAGAATGTTCATGGCAGCAAGGGAGATTTGCATTTGACAATCTCTGTTCCATACCATTTTAGGAGTATAAATAACTACTGACAATTGGCTGCAAACTGGCTGTTTAATAATTTACAGTTTTGATTTGTCATAGGTTGTACCATTCCACTAGTCACAGTCTTAAGGATCTCACATTTAGGGATAGAAGGTACAGGTCATTCTTCTTTAGTAGATGATTATATAGACAAAGGTCTAGAGAAATGACGTGACTTGCTCAGAGACATTCAATTAGCAAATGGAAGAAGATACAATATTTGAAGTTGGATCTTCTAATTCAAAATACACTATTCTTTCTACTGTGTCATGTGGCCCATCATTTAGGATCATCATTAAAAAGTTTGTGTTTTATACATGACATTTGAAAAGCTGTGTGACACTGGACAAGTGACCTGACCCTAAGTGCCTCCTTTCAAATGGGGTATTTTTTAACTCAGATCCTCCTGATTCAAGGATTGCTACTCTATTCACTGTGCTACCTAACTGCCAACACAGAAGTCCTTTCTGCAAAAGCATCTATTTAGTCATACTTGTGAATAAGATCCTCTAATTAGGAACTCAGTCAATAAGCATTTATTAAGCATCTAACAGATGCCAGAAATGATACTAAAAAGTGTACATAAAAAGAAAAATAGAAATATCTTTTTTTTCCTTTAAAAGTTTATACTCTAATGGGAAATATAACATGAAACATAAAAAAGTTTTACATGGAGAAAGGAAATTATTACAGAGAAAAGATACTAAAATTAAGAAGCATTAGGAAAGGCTTCCTGTAGAAAGGAGGATTTAGTTGGAATGTGATGCAAGGAAACGCTGTTGGAAAAAAATAGGAGTGAGATCATCCCTCCATGGGGCAAAGCTCCTTAAAAGTGTTTGAAATAAGGAACTGGAATGTTTTGTTGAGAAACTACAAAAAGGCAAGTCTCAATGGATCATAGAGTACATGGGTGGAGATTGTAAGATGGAAAATTAGAAAGGCAGTGGTGCTAGTGAGGGACCTCTTTCAGAATGATTTTGAACAATAAACACAGAATTTGATATGTAAACTTTGAGTAAAAAGAAGCCACTGAAGTATTTTTGGTAGTGGTGTAAAATGGTAAGATTTCTACTTGATTTCCTTCAAATTGGCAGATTGTAGTGGGAAGAGATTTATGGCTGGAAAGTCAATGAGATTATTACAATTTTCTAGATATGAGGAAATGATAGCTCAAATTAGGATGGTGATAATATAAGTATAGAGAAGGAGGAATGTTACAATGAACATGTTACAATTTTGGAATTGACAAATTCCCTTTGAAACAGATGAAATGTAGGAATTTAGAGAGTATGAAACTGAGACTGACAAGTGGGTTGAAAGCCTGGGAATGGAATAATGATGGTGACCTCACCAATAATAAACAAGTGCAGGATGTGAGGTTTGTAGGAAAAGATAATGTCTAAAAGACGTCTAGTTTTATGTCTAAGGGACAGTTACTGAGATAATAGCTGGAAAAGTAGATTTGAAAAGCATCAGGTACTAATATAGTTTATGGAAGTTGAGAAATTTGACAACAGAAATTGTTTACAAAGAGAAAAATAATTTAAAAGATAGAATCTGATTAGTTATCAACAGTTAATAGACATGACAGCTCTCAAAGGAGACTGAAAACTAATGGTAGAGCTGTTTTGGTTTCTTTTTGTTTTGTATTTTTGTTTGTTTGTTTGTTTTTCTGGTTGGGAAACCATTGCTGAGGGCACCAACCAGGTATACACCACAACAAAGACCTGAAAGTGCAGTGCAAGGAGCTGCTGGTAAATCTGTACCCATTCCTGGTTATTCCTAAAAGGCTATTCATAAACTGGAATAATTGCATCCCCTTCCCAGTGCTGTCCCTGTTTCTAAATGCTCTGGAAGATGAAGCTGCCAAATAGGAAAACAATATAGCTCTCCTTATTGGAACTATAATAGATGGTGTGAGGCCTCAGAATGTCCCCAAGCTGACTTTGTGTGTGTGCTCTTCACTTTATCAGCAATGCCCACAGCTACATCCTCGAGGCTGGTGGGAAGATTCTCATATCTGACCTGCTGGTCATGAGCTCATCAAAATTCTGGTACACTGTCCTGCTATCTACTCCTTGAAAAGGCCGTGGGGTATATAAGCATTTTGAGAAGGCACCTGGTATTTCCCACAGCCTCACAAAACCCTTTGTCCAATCCACAAGCTGAAAGTTTGAGTAGGCCAAAAGTCACTGTCCCAGCCAGCACTACAAAAATTAACTTTTTTCATTCTTATTACATTAAAAGATTTTTTGGACAACAACGACAACAAAATTGGTGGTAGAAAAGTTAGGAGGAGAACCAGGAAAGAAAGAAGAATTTCTCAAAACTTAGAGAGATAAAAAAAATGTTTAAGTAGAGGATGTTAGACAATATTGAGAATACAGAAAGGTTAAGAAGGATGAGTACTGAGAAGAAGTCACTGGATTTATCAGTTACAAAACTTTGCAAGAAAAAAAAAAAAAAAACATCCAGTTGAATGAGAAGTTTGGAAGCCAGATTGTAGACTTAAGAAAAGAGTGAGCTCAGTTTGTGAATTCCAATTCTCTTGTGGTTATAAATATATTATTTCTGTGGTGTAAAAGGCCTTGAGGAATGTGAAAAATTCTTCCTGAGAAATCTGTCTTTGGGTCTGATCATTACCACTGACAGGTTAAAGGTGCCTTATTAGTGCAGCATAAACACAAAACCCAGATTTATTTCTGTGATGGGTACTGACAAAACTAGTGATGCCATATTTAATACATCCCTTCCTATTTTCTTACCAAGTAAATATATAATTAGTTATCTAGAAAGATAATACAAAGATATTAATTTAACTTCCTTTATGGAATTTGAAAATAACATTACATAGAAAAAGTATTATAAAGAAACAAAACTTTAAAGTATATCTTGTTACTAATTTAAATTATAAACTGCTCCTCTTAATAGTAACACATATAAATCTGTAGATGATTTTCAGTATCTCTATCCCATTTCAAATTATTCTCTTTCTGTTTGAAGTTGAAGTGTTAGATGCCTCATTACTAAATGTCTTAAAATAGCTAGGAGGAATTTTCTAATTCTTAAACTAGCATTCACTCTTCTGCCATCTGATCTTAGAATTGACATCTGCCCTAATTTTTTTTTTTAAACTTTGTTGGTGTTGTTTCTGAACTGCTATTTAACGGAGAATCATATAATTTCCCTGAATCTACTTCATTGGGCAGCTATGTCCTATAACATATAAAGTACTATGTTTGGAATCAATTTTATGATCCTATAAAAGTCATTTAATGCTGTTTACCTCAATTTCTCCTTTGTAAAATGAACTGGAGAATGAGATAGGAAATGACTTCAGTATCTTTGTCAAGAAAATCCCAAATGAAATTATAAAATGTCAGATATGACTGAACTGCTTGAGCAAGAACATCTTATCTTACTTTCAAGCCTCATCATCTTAAAAAAAAATCAGACCTTTAAATTATTGCTATCTTGGGGAGGGGGAGTCATGGAGAGAGAGAAAAAATCTGGAACACAAAGTCTTACAAAAATGAATGTTAAAAACTATCTTTACATGTATTTAATCAAGTAAAGGTAAATTTAAACCATTGGGAGACATATTCCTTGCTCATTGATACACTGAATCAAAATTTTAAAATGTAACAATTCTACAGAAGTGAGTTTATTTATTCAGTGCTAAACCAAACTACCAGAGTTATTTTATAGAACTAGAAGAAATATAATAGCAAAACCACCTGGAAAAACAAAAGTTCAAAAATATCAAGGGAATCAATGAAAAAAATATATGAAGGAAGATAACTTAGATGTATTGAGTATCAAATTATATCATCAAAACAATCTAGTATTGATTAAGAAATAGATTAGTATATCAGTGCAACAGATTAGGTACACAATGCATGGGTTTTAAAGCCCATACTACTTTTGATAAACTGAAAGATTGAAGGTTTTGTGGTAAAACCTCAACACTGACAAAAATTGATGGCAAAACTGAAAAGTAATATGGCAGAGAAGAGACACAGAATAATATTTCACAATATATAGTAAGAAAAGTTCAAAAGAGAAAAGAACACAGGATGTAAAATGGATAATTTTGAATACATGAAAGTAAAATTCTTTTGCATACATGCACACACATGCACACACACACACACACAAACAAACAAGCACAGTCAAAATTAGAATGAAAACAGGAAGCTGGCAGCGGAGAAGGGAGGATGATGGCAAATTTCCAGCATATTTCTTTGATAACATCCTTATTTCTAAAATATGTTGGGAATTGTGCCAAATTTATAGAAAAATAATAAATAAGATTTATTGTCTATTTAACAAATGGTCAAATGATATGAAAAGGCAGTTTTCAAATTAAAATTATCAGTAGTAAGAAGATGAAGATTGATCCTATACAATTTTCTTACTAATACTATTTTCAATAAATTGATTTTGTTCTATAATTGCCTTTGTACTGTAGCTGTTTAAGTCACACTTCTTTGTCTCCAAACCCAGCTTAGAATTCAACTGCCCCATAATAAATTAATTTTAGAAATTCACTTCTTCAAATAATCTATAAGATATTCTTGCCTCAAGAATTTTGCTAATCTCGCATGTCTGTGAGCATAAAGGGAGTTGGTCCCGATATTTTTATTTTATCAATCTCTCCTTCAAAGTTGACTGGTTTGCTGTCCAAAAGTCTGAGTCACTGTCTTGCCATTTAGAGAAGAAAAGCTATTATTAGCTCCAATTACCAATATTTCAAACAATCATATTGGTTCCTGTGGCTGAGCTTGTAATTGATTGTATTGTCTCAATCCCATGATGTAATCTTACTCTATTTTGTTCTATGCCCTGTATTCCCTAAAACTTTTATAAAGAGAGCTCTCTTCTTGCTCAGATCTTTAGCATAAATAAAGGTATGTTATCAACACATTTATGGATATGTATGCCCCTAATAATAAATTTTAAACTGCTTGGAGAACTGTCTCAGTTTACTTATTTGTTAAATTCTTAATCTGATAGTAGTCACTTTTTAAAAATGCTCTAAATTACTCATGATTAGAAGAATGCAAATTAAAATAACTCTGAATTATTGTCATATTTATCAGATTAATTAATGTGTCAGAAAAGGAAAATGACAAATGCTGGAGAAAATGTAGAAAAATTGGGAAACAAATGTTTGTTTTTATTAAAACTTTTATTTATAAAACATATGCATGGGTAACTTTTCAACACTGACCCTTGCAAAACCTTCTGCTCCAACTTTTCCCCTCTTTCCCCCCACTCTCTCCCGTAGATGGCAGGTATACTGCCAAAGGTATACTTTTATTTAATTATTTTTTGCTGAGGCAAATATTTTTGCACAGGGTCACACAGCTAGGAAGTGTTAAGTATCTGAGACAAGATTTGAACTCAGGTCCTTCTGACTTCAGTGCTCGTGCTCTATCCACTGTGCCACCTAGTTGCCCCTTAATTTTTTTTCTTTAAAAAAAGATTCATATTTTCAAACTATATGCCTGGCCACCAGTCTTCATTATGGTCACCACAGTCTCAAAAATTCATGGAGTAGAAATATATTTTAATTTGTTAATAGTAATATATAAAATGTGTTAATTAATTTTAATAATAATATTAAATATATTTAAATTTTAAATCAGATAGGGTTTCTAAATAGTAATATTATTTAGGAAGACCAAGTAACTTGAAAAGGAGTCATCATAATTTAAAACTTTAATGTGGAAATGACAATAATTTTGTCTCTTTTAGATATTTCCATATATAAATAGAGTAAAAAATATATAGATAAGGTTAAATATAAAAATAAAATTTTTACTGATGGTAGGAGGGAAAATATTATTGTAATATATGGTTGCAAATGTTTTGAGGCCCAGAACCAAGGAACCAATTCAACACAAATATGATTTTTCTATTCAGGTAAATATGAAAGTGGAATTGCAAATCAATATTTGTCTTCATAGATTTTGAATTAAGGCTGTGTGAGAAAGGTACAGAATTATGTTTGAACTAGAGATTGCCTCATCCCCTCCAACATATATCTTTATCTTTTCTTATCATCTTAGGCAGTCTAAGAAGTGTGAGGTAGTATCTCAGAGTTGAGAAAAAAAACATTTTAATAAATCATTCAACTAATTATTTAAAAGGGTTTTATTTTTAGCATCTACTAAATTGACTATAAGGACTTCAAAATACATCTTGAAAGGCAGCACTAATACCTGAAAAGGAAACAACAACAGCAACAAAAATAATATCCAACATTTATGTAACAATTACTAAGTGTCAGCCACTATGCTAAGTACTTCACAATTATGCTTTTATTTGATCTTCATAGCAGCTCTGAAAGACAGATGCTATTATTAACCCCCCCTTTAACTTATGAAGAAACTGGAACACAAATGCATTGTTGTAATTTTGAAATGAACCAATCATTCTGGAGAGCAATGTGGAACTATATCTAGCGAGCTATAAAGCAGTGCCACTATTAAGTCTGTATCTCAAGGAAATCATAAAAGAGGGAAAGGAGCCTATATGTGCAAAAATGTTTTTAGCAGCTCTTTTTGTGGTAGTAAATTGGAAAATGAACAGATGCCCATCAGTTGAAGAATAGCTGAATAAGCAGTAGTATATGAAGATAATGGAATATTATTGTACTATGAAAATTTATGAATAATATGGTTTTAGAAAGGCCTGGAAGTATTTAGATGGCACGATGCTGAGTGAAACAAACAGAACCAGGAATACACTGTACAAAATAACAGAAACAATGTGTGATGAATAACCCATGAAAGGCTTAGTTCTTTTAAATGGTTCAGTCATCCCAAGCAGTTCCAATAGACTTTGGAAAGAAAATGGCACCTGCATCCAAAAAAAATATTAAGGAGATTGAATATAAATAAACACATGTTATGTTCAATTCATTTTTCTAGTTTTTTTCCTCTATCTTGGTATTTCCCTTTTGTTCTGATTTTTCTCTCCTAACGTAATTCATAAAGCAATGTGTACTTAAATAAATGAATGAATGAATGAAAATAAAATAAAATAAGTTTTATTTTTCTTCAAAAGCTGCTTTGGTTTGTTCCTTTAGCAATAATAGTCTATAGGATGCCATAAACTTTCTATAGTGACTTTTCAACCTTGGTTCCCTTAGACACTGTTTTACAATTCAGTAAACATATATGTGTGTGTGTGTGTGTGTGTGTGTGTGTGTGTGTTATATATAAATATATGTATATATATATTTATATATATATAATTAATGAGTACATCAAGATAAAAGAAAATCACTTAGAAGTGCTATAATGTAGGGCATCTCTTCTGAATTGTAACACATATCTGACAACATTTTCTTAACATTTCATCCATCTTCATTTTCTGAGGCTTATGGCAATACTCTCTGCAGCCAGATACTCATTTTAATTTCATAGGAACCATAAAAAAAGTTCTGTACAAAGTATTGAACTTTAAAAGTACCATGTAGAAGATTGGGTCATTTAGTTGCCATAATAGTAAAGAGAAGCCTAAAGTGAACAAAGCACTGCCATACAGCAGGAAGTGCAAGCCAGAAAAATCCAATTTCTTTTAGTAAATTACTATGTGCAGATAACAGCAAACAGGTCCTTTAAACACACTAGATGAGTCATTTATCCATTGTTCAGAGTTAGCAAAATGCATTGCACTGAAAGAACATCCTGGCTACTAACACAATTAAGTGAGTGCTTCATTTATCAAGAGTTCACTAGTTTGAGAGAATTAGTTTAGAAAATTCCTTCCAAATGAGGCTAGGGAAGGTACTTCTAGTATAGAAGTAGAAGAAATAAGTAACCACCTCATAAGGAAAGTTCTTCAGCATAAATTCAGAATTAATCAGCTTATCAGGATTCCTGGAGTACTTTTTGGCAGTTTGAGAGTAGCAAAAGCCTAATTTCAGGAAGCTTAAAATGTAGATGAAGAGACAATATGAAATAGATAGAGGTGAAAAAAAAGGCATATTGCATATATGCAGTGGGAAAAGGTTGAGAAAAGGGATTGAGTGGAAGCTAGAATATTAAAAGAAAATTTCATAGAAAATATGGAACTGGAACTGAATTCTGAAATAAATAAATAAATCTAAATCTATATGCATATACAATCTCTCTCTCTCTCTCTCTCTCTCTCTCTCTCTCTCTCTCTCTTTCTCTCTCTCTCTCTCTGTTTCTCTCTCTCTCTCTCTCTCTCCCTGTCTCTCTCTTTCTCTCTCTTTCTTTCTCTCTCTTTCACTTTCTCTTTCTCTCCTCATTTATCTAGGTAGAGTTGTATGGTGCTACAGTATATTTGGGCCTGCATTTAAACACTGCTACTTACTACCTGAGTGATTATGGGCAAACTTCACATGTGTGTATATTACTTTCTTTATCTATAAAAATGAATATTGGATTGGATAACCTCTAAAATCTTTTATTATTATAAATTTGTGACACCTTATAATTGAAGAGTGCTTTAAATTTTGCAACATGCTTTTCTTATCACAAAATGTGGGAATGTTCATATGGGCAATCATATTTTGATTTTTTTACAGGAAAAACTGAATCTTTGAGAGGTTGACTGAGCATACAGTTGGTATATAGCTGAGTGAGAATTTAAATATAGGGATCCTGACTCCAAGCATATTACTCCAGCTGAGAAGGACACTCAAAGGAATAATATCTTATAGTCACTTCTAATAAAAATGAATCAACATATTAGTTCTTTTGGAACATACAACATGTCAAGAGAACACAAGTGCCACTTGTGTGAGGACTCCCAAGCCCTTTTCAGGGCTGCTTTCGGCCTATAGTGTCTAACTGTCCAATGAAGCAATATAAGTATTAAACATATATGCACCAAGTAGTATAGCATCTAATTTCCTAAAGGAAAAGTTAAGAGAGTCGCAAGAAGAAATAGCAAAACTGTAATAATGTTAGATATCAACCTTGCACTCTCAGAATTAGATAAATCAAACCACAAAACAAATAAGAAATAAATTAAAGAGGTAAATAGAATATTAGAAAAATTAGGTATGATAAATTTTTGGAGAAAATGGAATGGTGAGAGAAAGGAGTATGCGTTCTTCTCAGCAATTCATGGAACCTATACAAAAATTGACCATATTTTAGGACATAAAGGCCTCAAAATTAAACGCAGGAAGAAATAGTAAATGCTTTCTTTTTAGATCATGATGCAATAAAAACTATTTCCTGGCTGATTGATTGTGTAATCCCTTTCTTCCATCAGATGGTTTCCTGACTGATTTGTTATGTCTGGGTATTGAACTTCTAAAGGCACTCTGGGTGTAGCATCAGCTGCCATCATGCTCCAAGTATTTTTTGCCTTAGGCCCCTCATCCCATTTCCCTGACTCAGTCTACGTTCTGATACCCAAAGAAAGCCTCTGTTGCATTTTGGACCTTGTTCTCCTACTCTGTTTTTTCAGTCTGTCTCTATGCCAGCATTGAGCTTTCAAATGCCCTACCTTACCACATTGAAAGCATTGATGAGTTTCTCTGGAAGTCCCTTGCCAAAAGGGACCCTGTCTTCCCATGTTTGGATTTTGAGGAGTCTGCAACATAGCCTAGCTATAAAAAGTATTTGTGCCCACTGTGGCACAGCATCTTATGATCTCCTCTAAAGAAGCATGGTTGCATAGTACTAGCATAATTCTTCTACAAACCTCATTAGCATTTTCTTTGGCAAGTTGCCTTATCATAATGTCTGTTATTTCATTTTCACCAGTAGTTTGTATGACAGTTGTCTACAAAAGTCCCACAAAATCAGCAAAGGGTTCATTTGGCCCTTGTGCTATTTTTGTGAAGGCTTCACCCTTGTCATTTTTATTGGGAAGACAAGTCTATGCTTTGATAGCAGCAGAAACAATTTGCTCATATGTTGCTGTGGGGTAATTAATCTGTACTGAAATGTCTGCATAAGAACCTAGACCTGTTAGTTGGTCATAGATGATTGGAGTATTAACTCCACTATGACTATTTTGTTGGGCTTATATCCTACAGAGCTCATTATATTCAGAAAGCCACAACAAGTTTTGTCTAGGTTCTATGCACATCCTTGCTATAGATTTCCAGTCCCTAGGGGTTAAGACTTCATAAGCCAAGTTCTATAATAACATCTTAACATAAGCTGATGTAGCCCCATAAAAAGTGCAAGCCTTTTTCAGGTCTTTGTGGATTTCTATATCAAAAGGAGTGTATCTTCTACTTTCTTGACCTGAAGAGTTAAACTGTTGAATGAGGATACATTTCTAGTCTCAAATCACCTATATCCTGCCCTTCTTCTGTGACTTTAAGTAGTCCCTTTTGTAATCTAGTGATAGGAGGGAATGATTGCTGAGGGGAAGGTGCTGTGATATCACTGCCCCTCCCACTACTCCTCTTCCCTCCATCCTGGAAGGTGAAGTTGATAGGGGCATGCCAATGCCTTGTGAGACTGAGAATCACCATGCCCTTCAACATCACTTAAGTTCTCATGGCCTCTGGTGATATTGCCATTAATCTGTCCTTTATCTTCCTCTTTTTCCTCACACTTCCTCATCTAGCTGTTCATAAGCCTTTTATTTTTTCTATAACTTATAGGATTCTTTAAGGCCAATTGTATTATGTTGTATATATAGAATCTTTCCTTGGAAATTAAATTTTATCAACTAATATCTATCAACTATCAACTAATAAATAAACTTTATCATTGTAGTATTCACATAATTGGTCTCCTACTAATTTCAAATTATCTGTCCCTATATCTTCTTCCTTTAAGAACCAAGGGGACATTCATTTTAATGTACCCAAGAGTCCAGCAATCTGTTCCTAAGTTACAATTAAGCCTTGTCCCTTGATCTACTTAAGTATGCCCCCTCAGGGTGGGTGTGGGTGTGTGGGGGGGTGCTGGAGATAGGGGAGAATCTTTTCCTAATATCTGCCCCATTTCAGCTAGAAAAGGTTACTTGTTTAACCCTTAAGAAAGTAAGTTCTCTGTTTGTCTATTAAAATACTCACCCTATTTCCTGATCACCGGAGACTTCTTCAATGAAAGTAGGGTCCTTGATCCACATGTTGGGCACCAAATGTGAAGACCGAGTCAGCACCCTGGATTCCTTAGAATCAGCCAGAGTCAGAATAAGCAAAAGTTCTTCGTGTTTATTCTTGGTCTTCAGGGGTAGAAGTGAAGGGAATGGACACAAGCTCTCCACAATAATGGAATATTAATTTTCTATAAAAAATTATGAACAAGCTGGTTTTTAAAATGGTATGGTATATTATCATATATTATTGTTCTAAAAATGATGAACAAGCTGATTTTAGAAAGACCTGGAAATATTTACATGAACTGATGCTGAGTGAAACAAGAAGAACCAGGAATACCTTGTACAACATAGTAACAGCAATAACATGTGATCATCAACTAGGAAAGACTTGGTTCTTCTCAGGGGTTCAAGGATCTGAGGCAATTCCAATAAATTTTGGATAGAAAACTCCATCTCCAACTAGGAAAAAAGAATTATGGAGTTAGAATGTAAATCAATAATGCTATGTTCACTTATTTTTTTTTCTCTTTTTTTTTCTGTCCCATGGTTTTTATCTTTTGTTCTGATTTTTCTCTCCCAACATTATTAAAAAATATATTCATTCTAAAAAATAAATTAAATTGAAAATCAAAAATCAAAAAGATGGGGGGAAAGCAATAGTAGGCATAACAATATTTCATAAAATTATCTGTACTCTATAAAAGTTATTTAAATTGTAAAGGATCATAAAATATGCTATCATTGTTATTAATATATCTATCATAAAAATAACACAATTGTTATTGAAAAATCTACTGTTTAATAATAATATAATTTATTAATATATGCTTTTATTATATATTATTAATAATATAATTTAATAATAAGCTTCTGGAATAATATTTCAATATTTAACAAAAATTACTGGAAATTAAGGAAGAAACTTATCATAGACTAACATTTTCTGCCTTATAACAAATTAGGATCAAAATGGTTTCATGAGTTAGAAAAAAAAAAAAAGAATGACACCATCAGCAGATTAGGAGCTTAAGGCTTTGTATACCTATTAGATCTTTGGAGAAGGAAGGAATTCATAACCAAATAAGAAATACAGAACATTATAAAATGCAAAATGGAAAATTTTTACTACATTAACTTAATTTTTTTCCCATGAACCAAATTAATGAAACAAAGATAAAAAGGAAAGGATAAAGAAGGGAAACAATTTTTACAGCCAGTTTCTTTTTTTTTTTTTTTTTTTTTTTGTAAAAGCCTCATTTATCAAATATATAAAGGACTTCATCAAATTTATAAGAATAGAAGACATTCCCCATTGATCAGTTGTCCAAGATAAGAACAGACAACTTTCAGATTAAGAAATTAAAGCCTTCTGTTGTCATATAAGCAAATGCTCTAAATCATTATTGGAAATTCAAGAAACTCTGAGGTACCACCTTACACCTATTAGATAGAGTAAGGTGATAGGGGAAAAAAATAAAAGTTTAAGGGAAGATGGGAAAACTGGAACACTAATCCACTAATGTAAACTGATCCAAATATTTGGAAGAGTAGTTTAGAACTATGCCCAAGAAATTAAAAACAAACAAACAAACAAACAAACAATCTGTGCTTACCCTTTGATGCAGAAGTATCACTACAGGGTCTATATCATAAAAAAGATGGTAAAAGAGAGGAAACCCCCACATGTGCAAAATGATCATCTCTTTCTGTGTTGGTCAGGAATTGGAAATTGAGGGGATGTCCATCAATTGGGAAATGGCTGAATAAGTTGTGGTATTTGAATATAATGGTAAACTATTGTTCTATAAGAAATTATGGGCAGGTGGAATGCAGAAAAAGAAAAATCTAGAAAGACTTAAATGAAATAATGCTGAATGAGGCAACCCCTCAGGAAAATACAATAATAGTAATATTGTGCAGTGATCAACTATGATACTTAGGTGTTATCAATTCAATGATCCAAGATAATTTCAAAAGACTTGTGATGGATAATGCCATAAAAATCTAGAAAAAAATAACTACAAAGACTGAACATAGTTCAAAGCATACTATTTTGTGTGTTTTTCTCTCTTTTGTTTTCTCTGACCTCATTTTTCTTGCATGACATGACTAATATGGGGCTATGTTTAATATGATCCTGCATATAATCCACATTTGATTGATTTTTGTCCTGGGGAGGGTGAGGGAAGAGAGGAAGAAAAACTTTGGAACTCAAAACATTACAAAAATGGATCTTTCAAGCTATACTTAACTTGTTAGAAAAAGTAAAATACTATATTAAATGGAAGAAAATAGAAGGAAAGTCAGTATATGACTGTTTTAGAAGACCCCTGAGGTAAATCCTTTTATATGTCAAAGATATGTTTAGCAATAGGAATAAGAAAATTTGTTACTTCCTGCTTGGAAGATCCCATTTATGTTTTTTTCCCCATATTATGAAATGCCACTATTTTGGTAGTTTCTTTTGTGTTAGTTTCAAATGATTCTTTAGTTGTTTATATAGCTTTCTATTATACCTTTTTATATTTTATTTCTTTCATCTTGCAATCCCTTGAGGGCTAAATTATTTTTGCTGATTGTCTCCTGTCTAATATCACACATAATCATATAACAAATATTTCTTATTGTCATAATGATAAAAGTGAAAATAAAACATATAACTGAATTGCTGTCTACCTTTGTCCCAAAGTTAAATATAATACTTAATAACTCTGCTGTTGGAGGAGGAACACCATTAGAAACAGCCAGAAAGTAACAGAAAACAAAAATGCTATAAAGGACCCAACAGTAAGACTCATGTTTTTTGTATCTAAAGTATGGAATACACATGTGTATGTGTTTGTGTGTGTGTGTGTATTTATCAGATAAGGAAAAATAGTGATTATAAGATAAAATGGGAAATCCAGTACTAGGAAAATATTTGGAAAATACAATAATAAGTGTAGGTGTTTGGAAATTACTGGAGAAATATATCAAATTAAGAAAATATAATCATTAAAGAAAATTCAGGAATGACACTGGGGAAACAAAATAGATTACTAAAGATCTATGGAGGCAGAAACTTAAGCTGCATTGCTCTCAGAACAATTATAGAGACAATGTGGATCAAAAGCAAAAATAGATGAGGGGATAGAAAAAACATATCACAAGTTAGGCAAAATGGCATCACATGTGATGATGTGGGATTTCAGTTATGTGAATTTCAGTGAATTCTATTTTTGCAAAAATGGAACAATTAATATTTTTGGCTTTTCTTAATGAACATTTAATCCTTCAAAAGAGCTATAAGGTATAAAAGTGGAATTTTCATTATAGATATGATTTTTTTTCATTACAGAATAAATTGCTTAAGTAAAATGTATAAGTAATTGACCATTCTGCCTTGGAGTTTCTAATAGAACTCAAGAGTAAAGCTAAGTACATATAATAGATTTTAGAAGAATACATTTAAATACCCAAGAGAAAAGATAGATATTATCTCAGAAACTTAATTCCATAGAGAAATTATTCTTGGAGAGTTAGAAATTTCTCATGAATGGAATTTTGAAGACATGATGAGAAACAATAACAATAAGCAAGAAGAGTGAGGGTTATAATGAAGCCCATGTGCATAATGAAAATTTTTAATGAAGGAATTTACAAAAATAAAACAAAACAAAATCAAGCAGTATTAAACTAGATTTTTATTTTAATGGTACAATTTTTTCATAATAGTTTAAAAATAATTATATCCACATGTGATCAGATTAGTGAGGCATGGTGAGGACAAAAAAAAAAAAAAGATTTTTAAAGTATATAAAAGAAAAGAGGAAGCTCAAAAGAGAGTAGAACCAAAATATGGTTCAGGTTGACTGGGATGATGAAAATTAACTACAAAGGAAAGGTAGACTTTCATTCTACTTTTATTTTCTTTACTATAGAGAATGATCTTTGGTTTCTAAAGGATAGAAGAAAAAAATTAAAATGGGTTTGATATCCAAAATTATTAAAGAGATATTAAATGAACTCTTTACTGTTATTGATAATTTAAAGACTCAAGACCCAGGAAAACTACTTCCCAGGTTGTTAAAATAAACAGTTCAAATTCAGTCATCCAGAGTCAGTAATCTTTAAATATCTAAGAGATTGAGGAAGGTGCCAGACCACTGAATACATGAACTGATGCTAATTGAAGCAAGTAGAACTAAGAGAATATTGTACACAGGAACAATGAGATTATGTAATAATAAACTCTGGTGAACATGACTCTTCAACAAAGAGGTTATTCAGGCCAAGTCCAATAGACTTGTGATAGAGAGAGCCATCTGCATCCAGAAGGAGGACTATGAGGATTGAATATAGATTACAATATAGTATTTTCACTTTTTTGTTTTTTTTTCTTTCTTATTTCTCCTGATCTGATTTTTCTTCTGGAGTATGCTAATGCTGAAATATATATAGAAGAATTGAACATTTTTAACATGCATTGGATTGCTTGCTATCTAGGGTGAGGGAGTGGTGGGAGAGGAGGGAAAAAGATTTTGAGTGTGAAATTTTGCAGGGGTGAATGTTGAGAACTCTCTTTGCATGTATTTTTAAAATAAAAAGCTATTATTTTAAAATGTATAGTAGATACCACCCCCATTTTCAGATAACAATAACAAGAAAAAGATGGTGATGGTGATGATGAAGTGCTATCTGTAATCTGTTTACCTATAATCTTAACTTCAATTTCCACCATGTTTGAAAAATGATAGCGAAGGAATAGTTATTGGATAGCTATAAAAGGAAGTGATAGACATAAATAATTAGCATATATAATCAATAAGGACATGTCAAGCCAGACAAATCTCCCATTTTTGACGTTACTAAATATATTTCCCATAGAATGCTACAGATATAGTTTACGAGGAGTCACTAAACTAGCATTTCTTAAGCATTTCTTATGTGCTATTTAACAAAGTCACTCATGCTTTTTTTCTGTGATATTAGAAATATATAGCTTTCATGGAAATAAGATTAAGTGAGATTGAAGTTGTTTCAATGGAAGGACCTAAAAAGTCAACAGTTCAATGTCAACATAAAAAAGAGATCTGCACAAATGCCCCTGGGGTTATGACCTTGGATAATCAAGTAAAATTAGTTGATACAGTGAGGAACCAAAAAAGTTACTGCTAATCAAGTATATGGGGACAAATATAATAAGATGAACTGCATAGGTGTGTGTGTGCGTGTGTGTGTGTGTGTGTGTGTGTGTGTGTGAGAGAGAGAGAGAGAGAGAGACAGAGAGACAGAGACAGACAGAGAGAGAGACAGAGACAGAGAGAAAGAGAGTGAGAGAGAGAGAGAGAGACAGACAGAGAGACAGAGACAGACAGAGAGAGAGACAGAGACAGAGAGAAAGAGAGTGAGAGAGATAGACAGACAGAGAAAGACAGGGAGGGAGGGAGAGAAGGAGAGAGAAAAGGAGGTAGGAAGAGAGGAAGTTACAGGGATGGAGGGAGAGAGGAATAGAGGGAAGAAGGGAGAGAGGGACAAATAGAGGGAGGGAGAGTAGGAGAGAGAGAAAGGGAGAGAGAAACTGAGAGATTAGGAGACTGTAAGCTCATTATCAATCAATCACATGCCATATGTCAGAACAAAAGGGGATAATATAATTCATGATTGCATGATGAGGAATAGAGTTCAATACTTGAAGGGAGAATTGATGTGCCCACTTTTTTCTTCCATTGTCAGACTACATCTGAAAACTTGTATTCACTTCTATAGACCACATTAAAGACTGAAAAGCTGGAGAATATCTAATGGAGGGCAAGCACTATGGAAATGAAACTTTATTATGTCAAAAGAAAATTGGCTAGGAAATGGGGAATACTTTAGTCTTATAAAAATATAGCTTGAGGTGGAGAAAGAAATATAGTAATTGTCTTAGAGTGCATGCTAGGTTATCAGTTAAGGAAGGATTAGACATTGTGATTGACCTCGTAGAATGAAATATAAGAAATGAATGGAAGTAAAAAATGCAAATTTTTGATTCATTGGGAGAAAAATTTCTCTAATACTTAGAAAGTAAAATAAAATAAAACAAAACAAAACAAAAACAAAAACAAACAACCAAACAACAACCAAAAAAAAATTGTTTTGCTCTATGGAATTTTTTTTCCATTTCACTATTTTTTTTTAGTGAGTAATTTTTTTCTCCAATTCACAAATTCTGTTTCCCTGCACTTCTTGGGAGTTTTTTTTACCTTTTCCAATCCACTTTATCCATTTTTTCTTTTACTGAGTTATATGTCTTTTCTGTACTCTCTTGCATAGCTTCTCTTTCCTTTCCCCATTTTTCTTCTAGTTCTTTTTTAAGGGTTTTAATAGTCTCTTCTAGGAGAGCTTTTTGTATTGGGGACCAACAATTGTCTGGAGACTGTCTGCTATTAGTCTCTTCAGGGTTGAAAAGCTGTTCTCTTTCTGAATAGAAACTAGCAATCATCCTTTTGATTTTTTTACTCATTTTGTTAAAGCCTGTAGGGTCTACCTTCAAGGCCAGGAGGTTACCAGCTTCCTCTGCAGAGCAGTGAAAAGTGTATGGACGGGTAGCTGTCCTGCTAGCCGACTGCAAAAAGCACCCAGTTATTGGAGTGCTCTGGGAAAGAGTTCCCCACCTGGAAGTAACTCAGGCCTGCAGGGCAGAGCTGGGAAAGTGCCCCACAAACAACCTGGCTGTGTGAGATAAGGACTGCCTTGGGGCTAGACACTAAGCTGTGAGAGTTTCACTACCCCAAACCAAATCCTGCCCTGGGGCTGTGGGTATTAGCAGTTGAGCAGTGAATGGATTTGCAGGGTCCAGAAATGTCTCTGCCCTGGGAAGCACAGTCCTGTTGGGAATGTTCTATTGCCCCAGGATGAGCCCCCCCCCCCCCCTGTGTCAATTACAGGTTTCCCAGGTTGTGACCCTTGCCATGCAGGGTTTGTAACTGCCCCTGAAAAGCACTGCAGGATGTGGCTATGTTTCAGTCTTCCTGAGTCATTTCCCGGTTTGAGTAGTTACTGCCAGATCTTGTTAGGTTCTGATGTTTTTTAGAGTACCCTCTGTTTTAGGCTTTAATTTATCTGCCAGTTCACTGCTTTGTAATCAAGGCAGAGCAGTTAGCCTATAACAGAGTCGTCTCTATAACTTCTCTAGTCACAGAGATCACCCCCACCCCTGTTCTGCTCAGGGTGCTAGTGTCTTGCTGCCTGTGCTAGTCTGTTCCTGGCCCCTCAGGACAAACCTTTCCTGGTGATCTTCCAGATTGACTTCAGCTGGTAAGTTGTAGTGCTTTTGATCTTCATGAATTTAAGCAGTGAAGAGCTATTTTTGAGGCTGAATTAAATAGTTGTTTATGAGGGGAATGAGAGGAGCTTAGAAAGTCATGTGTGCCTTCTCTGCCATCTTGGCTCTGCCCTCCTTCGATCTCATTGTTTTCCAAGAAACTCTCAAAAGTCTTGTTCAGCAACATAATTTATAAGTCTTGATTCGGGTTTCCTTATACTCTAACCCTTACATCCATACATTGCTCCTGTAAAAAAAAAAAAAATAGGTTTAACTATATGGATCTTTTCTGCCAACTTGATTTCTCTTTGTTTTAGTATCCTGTCCAAATGTTCATAGCATTTTTTTCCAAGAGGTATCTCTTTGTAACTCTTTTTGAAAAGTACATTTTTTCCCATTTACTTGTCAAAATTTTTAGCATTAATTTTAAAGAAATTTTTAGTTACATTTTTTTTGCTTCTCTCCCCTGCCCATTTCTCTTCTGAAATTGTGGACAATTTGATATAGGTTATGCATGTCCTATCATGTAAAACATATTTCCATATTAATCACAGTTGTGAAAGGAGAAGCAGATAAAAAGAGAACAAAAAAACATCAAAAAGAATAAAGTGAAAAAGTATTCTTTGCTTTGCATTCAGAGCTCATCGATTATCCAGATGTGGATAACATTTTCCTTTGTGGGAATTCGTTATATCTGTCTTGGATCATTGAATTGCTTAAAAGAGCTTAGTCATTCTTAAATATTCATCACACACCACTGCCATTATAATGTACAATGTTCTCCTCACTCTTCTCACTTCATTTTTCATTATGTTATACACATCTTTGCAGATTTTTCTGAAATACATCTGCTGATCATTTATTACTGAACAATACTATTCCATTATGTCTGGATACCACAACTTGTTTAGTCATTCCCCACCTGATGGGCATCCCCTCAATTTCTAATATTTTGCCACCATGAAAGAGCTGCTAGCCTTTTTTTCATATTTAGATTCATTTTCTCTTTTTATGATATCTTTGTGATACAGACCTATTAGAAGTATTACTGGATCAAAGAGAATGCAAAGCTAAATTCTTAAAAGAGAAATTAAGAGAGCTGCAAGAAGAAATAGATAGTAAAACTATAATAGTGGGAGATGTCAACCTTGCACTCTCAGAATTAGATAAATCAAATCACAAAATAAATAAGAAAGAAGTCAAAGAGGTAAATAGAATACTAGAAAAGTTAGATATGATAGACCTCTGGAGAAATCGAAATGGAGACAGAAAGGAGTACACATTCTTTTCAGCAGTTCATGGAACCTATACAAAAATAGACCATATATTAGGACATAAAAACCTCAAACTCAAATGCAGTAAGGCAGAAATAGTGAATGCATCCTTTTCAGACCACGATGCAATAAAAATTACACTCAACAAAAAGTCAGGGGAAAGTAGACCAAAAAATAATTGGAAACTAAATAATCTCATACTAAAGAATGATTGGGTGAAACAGCAAATCATAGACATAATTAAGTTATTAGTTAGTTATTTTCTTTCTCCAATTCACAAATTCTGTTTCCCTGCACTTCTTGGGAGTTTTTCACCTTTTCTAATTTATATTTCAGGAAGTTGTTTTCTTTTTCCACTTTATCAAATTTTTCTTTTAATGAGTTATATGTCTTTTCTGTACTTTCTTGCATAGCTTCTCTTTCCTTTCTCCATTTTTCTTCTAGTTCTCTTTTAAGGTTTTTAATAGTCTCTTCTATGAGAGCCTTTTGTATTGGGGACCAACAATTATCTGAAGACTGTCTGCTATTAGTCTTTTCAACGTTGAAAAGCTGTTCTCTTTCTGAATAGAAACTATCGATTGTCCTTTTGATTTTCTTACTCATTTTGTTAAAGCCTGTAGGGTCTGCCTTCGAGGCCAGGAGGTTACCAGCTTCCTCTGCAGAGCACTGAAAGATGTATGGATGGCTAACTGTCCTGCTAGTGGGCTGCAAAAAGCAGCCAGGTACTGGAGTGCTCTGGGAAAGAGTTCCCCACCTGGAAGTAACTCAGGCCTGCAGGGCAGAGCTGGGAAACAGTCCTGCAAAGAACCCCTGCTGTGTGAGATAATGACTGCCCTGGGGCTAGACTCTGAGCAGTGAGAGTTTCACTACCCCAAGCCAAATCCTGCCCTGGGGCTGTGGGTATTAGCAGTTGAGCAGTGAATGGATTTGCAGGGACCAGAAGTCTCTCTGCTTAGGGAAGCACAGTCCTGTTGGGGCTGTTCTATTGCCCCAGGCTGAGCTTCCAACTGTGCCGATTAGGGGCTGCCCAGGCTGTGCCCCCCTACCCTGGGGGGTTTGTAACTGCCCCTGCAAAAGCCCCAAAGTGCAGGATGTAGCTGCAGGGCTATGTTTCAGTCTGCCTGAGTCATTTCCCAGTTTGAGTAGTTACAGCCAGATCTTGTTAGGTTCTGGTGTTTTTTAGAGTACCCTCTGTTTTAGGCTTTAATTTCTCTGCCAGTTTACTGCTTTGTAATCAAGGCAGAGCAGTTAGCCTGTAGCAGAGTTGTCTCTATAACTTCTCTAGCCACAGAGATCACCCCCACCCCTGGTCTGCTCAGGATGCTAGTCTCTCACTGCCTGTCCTAGTCTGTTCCTGGCCTCTCAGGACAAACCTTTCCTGGCGATCTTCCAGATTGACTTTAGCTGGTAAATTGTATGCTTCTGATCTTCATGATTTTAAGCAGTGAAGAGCTATTTCTGAGGCTGGATTAAATAGTTGGCTATGAGGGGAATGAGCGGAGCTTAGAAAGTCACATGTACCTTCTCTGCCATCTTGGCTCCCTATTTCTTCTGCTTTCATTGATTCTGACTCTGTCCCCATATGCATGTATGTTTGTATGTTTGTATGCATATAAAGAGTGAATATGGGTATTTGTATATGAGTGTGCATGCAGTCGTATTTATATATATATATATATATATATATATATATATATATATACACTTGTATATATGTGCATATATGATTAAACTATTAAAATTTCTAGATCTGCTTGAGATAATAAGATAGAAGTGGGGAATTCAATCCCCAAAGAAATTTTAAAAATGCAGTCTGTGTTAGGAGAATGTCCAGAACAAGAAAGGTGATAAATATGTTGGACTCTACTTGGTTATACTACATCTGAAATATCGTTTTGACATCTCAGTGACACACTTCAGGACTGACATTAATAAGAAAAACATTCTTATGATGGTAGACAAAGTGATGAAAATTCTGAGAAATTTATCATTTAAGAACTGGATGAATGTTTTATGCATTTTGGTATGGGTGAGAGAAAATTGCATTAGAGAGGTTAGAAGGATCATAAGGCATGATTGTGATCCTCAAGTGTTTGAAGGCAATCATTGAGAAGAGTAGATAAAGGAGTTTGTGTTTTATTTTATTTTGTTTTCTATTTTGCTCAAAAGACAAAACAACAACAACAACAAAAAAAAAAAAAAAAAAAAAAACAGGATGGAAATCATAGATAAGCAGCTGCATTTAATACCAGAAAACATTTCTTGACAATTTGAAGGATTCAGAAATAGATCAAGCTGTTTCAGGTGTTTGTGGGTTCCTATCAATAGAAAGTATTTGTCCAGATGCTAAATGACTTTACATTAGAAATGTTGTGAAGAATAAAATAGTATAAATTTGAGTTGAACTAGGTAATTTCTTAAATAATGTCAGGAATTAGGTCAAAAATTACTAGTGGATTCCTGTTGCCTCCATAAGCAAATATTATCTTCTATTTGCCATATAAATATCTTTCCCATTTGGATTCTTTGTATCTTTTCAATCTTGTACTATTTTATTCTCCTCCTTGAATAATGCTTTTCATTCATACTGGCCTATTTGATGTTTTGAACACATGACAATCCAGGTTTGGTGGACTGCATAGCTGAAATGCACAATGCACAAGTTCCTCACCCCTATCTCTTAGAATCTTTGCTTTCATTAAAGACTTACTTCAAGCATTAATTTCTTAATAAATCTGTTCCTGGTTCCCAAGATCTTAGAAACCCTGGTGGTTATTATATTTTCTCTCTATTTCTGTCTCTCAGTCTAGTTCTGCCTCCTTGTCTCTATCTGTCTGTCACTCTATCCTGTGAAGGCCTGGAACAGTTCAATACATTATATATTTTCTATTTCTGGATGTAAAAGAAAACAAATGCTTAAATACTGAGTACATATTTGTGCATGTGGGCATATGTATATATGTATATGTGTGTAAGTATATATGTATAGTGCTTCTTAGAAAATAAACTCCTTTAGGGAATAAATTAATTCATTTTTATTTGTATGCTTACATAGTCTACAACACAAATTAAATAAACATTTAATTAGTGCTTATTAGTTGAATGACAGCCCTGTGAATTGTTAGATTATATACTACAGGAACTACAGGAAACTAAGAACAAATAAAAGAAAGAAAATTTTATGATTTATAACCAGAGGTTTTCTACATATAGACTGGGGTTCCGGTGTCTTAAGAGAGATATTTAAATATATATATATATATATATTCTGTTTGATTTGTTTTTGTGGGAAATGTATTTGGAATAAGGAAAAATCATATTTATAAAGTAAATTTTGAAATACTCTGATTTGTCACATAAATACTTGCATGTATTAGTCTTCCCTTGATAAAGATTAACCATCTTTCTGTTTTCTTCATAAAATTAGTTCTTAATCTTAAAAGCACCCAAGATAATACAGGAAAATTTATTCATGAGCTCTGAATGTCCCTTTTCCAAACTTCTAAGTCCTCTACCTTAGATACTTACCCAGATAATATAATCAATTTCCAAGTGAACATTTATATAACAATAACTTCATTATGCTAAGTTACAAGTGTTCACTGTGCAAGATGTTTTAAGTCTGGGAGTTAAATAAATATTATTTAATATTTTAAATCATTTTTAGGATGTTCCTAATATTTAGATATTTAATTATGATATACAACTGAATGAGATGGATGATGAACTTTAGTTATGACTTCTATCTGGATATTTCAGTGACATGGCAGAAAGCCAAAGGGGTACAACTTTGAACAACAAAAAGATCCTAACTTAAGAATTGAAGTTCATGGTTAATAAAAGCAGAAATATAGTATGAGTGGATTCTTGAAATACCTGAGGTGGAGGAGGAATAATTGTGATGTCCAATATATTTTCCTCCAGTGATATCTTAATATTCACAATCCCTGTGTCTTTACAAAATTAGGTAAAACCAACTTTTTCTACCTTCAGGCAACTAATGTCCTCCAAGTGGTTTTTTCTAGCAATATTTATCTGAAAAAAAAAAAGAATCTGAAACTCACTCACACTGAGCAATAATGACTGAGAATCAATAAAAGTCTCACTCTACAAGGTAAATTTTTACTATAACACTAATAAAAAACTTAAAATCAATCTATAAAGCTTAATTGATAAAATCCCAAAACTAATAATATATATAAACATTTAAGCTTCATTCCTTTACTTAATATTATAAATTCACTTTTATACTATGTGTATTTGTCTATATATACATATGCATAAACATATGTACAAATGTATGCATAAAGCACATGTACAAGTGTATATTGTGAATGTATGTGTATATGTATATATTGCATTATGTGTATATATGTTTATACACATGTATGTGTGTGTGTGTGTATGCATATATGTGACACAATGAATAAAACTCCTGGTCTGAATGTCATTTTCCTGTATTCATATCTGCCTCTGACACTCAGCACGTATGTGATCCAGGGTTAGTCACTTAACCCTGTTTGTCTTAGCTTCCTCATGTATAAAATGAATTAGAAAAGGAAATGAGGAAGCATTCTAGTATTTTCACCAAGGAAAGGCTAATTGGGGTCATAAAGAGTCAGAAGTAACTGGAAATGACTGAACAAGCAGAAGATGCTGTATAGTTATATGTATGTGTTATATATATATTATATATATATATATATATATATAATATATATATGCATGTTATGCAAATACATATTTTTTTATATACATAAAATGCCTGAGTGTCATTGATATTCAAAAATTTACTCTAGCAATGCATAAGGCAGACCCTTATTACTAGAATTATTTTATTCTGCATCTTTACATAGATAATTGTAGGAAGCTGTGGAAACTGGAGACAGGTTAAGAAATGATATCTCTAAGGGTTTCTACCTTAATAACTAATGGAATTTTTCTAAAGAGTATTATCTTTATTTTTTAGCAAAGTAATTCCACTCTAGTGGCCTCACCACACCCCAGCACACACACACACACACACACACACACACACGAATGATATAAGAAAATGAGTGCCAAATAATTTCCAATATTACAGTAGGATTCAATGGTGAATTTTTTAGGACTGAGGTCGTTCTTTCCAAATGGCTCTATTGAAGAGAAGCCCCTGAAGAGATAAGAGTAAGTGACAGTTGCACATACAAAATCAAGCACATCCACAGAATCTCAGTCTTTCATCTATGTCTCATTTATCTAATTAAAAGGAAGGCTGATTATTGTTATGTTTTGGATTTAATAATATTGTCTGCTTCTTTCTTTTTTCTTTTTTAATTTTTCCCCAGACAGTAGGATTAGGAAAGTGGAGGAACTTCTCTGGGGCCTCAGGCTCTACTTCCTGAACCCAGGTGTATTTACCACAACAAAAAACATCAGCAACTACTCTTATCATCACCATGGCAACAAGATTGAGGTTACATTGATCAACAAAAGAATCACCTCATAAGGAAAAGTCAGGCATTTAATAAAGAAGAGTGAGGATAATTATATGGTAGCTCAAATAAAAGACGTTCATTTTTCAAACTGAAATACTATTTTTTATGTAAAAATTTCAGTTCATTAGACATAGGGAGTCCATTCTCTAATTTCTATGGAAATTTGGTAAAAACAGCCACAATAGCAAATAATTCTCCATGAATGTCAAATTGCATTGCGAGTCGTACAGCTATTGGGAGATATGTTTACCTCAGTAATGTGAGACCACTCCATTAAAGGGTTCAAATGAATATGGGATTGATTACATCTGTGTGGTATGGCAAATCCAATTTACAAATACTCAGAGATATCTCAAGTGAAGAACAGAAATGTTTATTCTAGAATCTTGCAAGAAGGAAACTTCTCTAAACTGGGGTTCAGCCAGTAGAGTGAGGTTAATTTCCACAGAGATTGAAATGCGTTTTATAGTCTTGACCACAGGAATAATGCTAGGAAGTACTAGGAACTTCTTAAATTTTGACTTGAATTTTAGGATGGTTAGTTTCACAAGGTTTACAGCTATTTGCAGGCATGTTTTATGGTGGTCAGTTTTGCAACTGCTTACAACTGTTTACCCTATTTCATTTCCCCAAATTCTCCAGATAAACTGAATCTAAGTTATAAATTCAATCTACCTTAGTTAATGATTTTATAAGTAACCATATAATCCCTCACAAAGAGGAGATTTGTGTGGAGTTAAGTAGTTCATTAAACTAGAATAACCAAGGAAATTTAATTTGCCTCAGGCTTCCTCAATTTAGGGAGATTAGTCTGTATAGACCTCTTAGAATATCTCCAGGCCATTAAATAGTTACATTCTTAGTTAAGTAAAGGTCCAGGAGATCAGATATTTCTATTAGAAGATCAAGTCTTTTGCTCTCATTCCCAGAGCCTTAATGATTAACAGACCTTTCAAATTGAGTCTGAAATCATCTGAGATGTCCTCAGTTTCTTGTTGAGGTGGAAAAGCACCCCAAATGGGACCATGAGAAACATAATCTTGAATCTTTGCAGTTAGAAGTTTATTACTAGTTCTTCATTCCCTAATGCAGAGGGTATTTTTTTAACAACCCAGATGTATTGTCCTGAGAGTCCTGAGAGCTTGACAACCTGATAAGCTTAAAGAAATATCTCTTGCTGCTGCCTGAGAATAACCCCCTTAGAGTGATAACTTTTTTTTGCCTCCTGTATAGAACAGAAATTCCTTTATTATGACAAATGTATCAAGAAACATTTTGATGTCACTCTCTTTTTTCTATAAATATATGGCCCTGAGGCCACTGATTACTGACCCCTCCAGTCTTGGTGTTGGACTTCAGTCATTGGCTAGCAATAAACACTCTTAAAATTTCATTATTTTGGCTGCCCTGTTTTTCTCTAATCTGGGCACTTCACTGTTACACTCACATGTATTCCCAAAAGTGAAAAGAAAATAAAACTAAAGTTTACCAGAAGAATACTCTTATTTAGAAGAAAAATTACATATAGTCTCTTATCATCTCATTCAAAAAATGGGTATAATCAGGGGTGGGCTAATAGCTAGTATATTTTATCTAAATTACATCAATGACCAAACTATTTATTTTATTTTCAGTTTATTCTAGTTATGAACAAAAATTTGTTTCAGATACTAACAATATCTGAGTAGAATGAAGGGAATACACATAGATATTTAAAAATGAATTCATAAGTTTGGAAATGGGGCAACAAAAGATAATAGAAAGAATGCAAATAATACCAAAAAGGAGTTCCTGGATACCTATCTTATATACAGCTCTTTGTGGAGCATAAAAGATATTGAAGAAGGACAGAATATTTAAGAGGCACATTGACTTCACTTCTTAAT
This sequence comes from Sarcophilus harrisii, assembly GCF_902635505.1. Lineage (NCBI taxonomy): Eukaryota > Metazoa > Chordata > Mammalia > Dasyuromorphia > Dasyuridae > Sarcophilus > Sarcophilus harrisii. Next base: position 370,159,257 of record NC_045426.1, on the reverse strand, counting down.
AGATCAGTTGACCTGTATTCTGATCCACAGTCTGCATTGATTAGTCATAATTTATTTATTTTGCAGTCAGCCTACAGAATTTGTCTCTGTCTTCATTTAATAGTATACTATTTTCCGATTACATGTAAAGATGGTTTTCAACATTCATATTGTAAGGTTTTGAGTTCCAGTTTTTCTTCCTTTTCTTAACTTTCTCCTCACTAAGAAAGTAGACAATCTGATTTAAATGATAATACATGTACAATCATTTTAATAGATTTCCATATCACCCATGTTGGAAAAAAATTCAGAACAAAATGGGAAAACCATAAGAAAGAAAAGGGTGCAAAACAAAACAAGACAAACATAATATGCTTGAATCCACATTTGGTTTCCATAGTTCTTTCTGAGTATACAAATGATATTTACCATCCAAAGTCTATTGGAATTGTCTTGGATGATTATATTGCTAAGAAAAGGTAACTCTACCATAGTTGATATAAAAAAGTCTGTGATCATGTAAAATTTTTCCTGGTTTTGCACACTTCATTCACCATCATCTCATGTAAGTCTTTCCAGGCTTTTCTGAAATCAGTCTGGAAATCATGTCTTATAGCACAATAGTATTCCATTACATTTAAATAACAGAACTTGAGTCATTTCTCCACCGATGAACATCCTCTCAATTTCTAATTCCTTGCCACTACAAAAAAAGAAATTCTAAAAACATTTCCTTTTTTTTAATGCACCAGTCTTTCCACATCTCCTTCAATATTTGTCATTATCTTTTGCTGTCAACTTAGTCAATCTAATAGATATGAGGAGGTAAGTTGGAGTTGTTTTGATTTGCAATTCTCCAATCAATGATGATTTAGAGCACTTTTTTCAAATGATTACACAGATAGCTTTAATTTCTTCATCTAAAAATTGTCTGTTCATATCTTTTGACCAATTATTAATTGGGGAATAATTTGTATTCTTATAAATTTTACTTACTTCTCTAAATATTTTAGAAATGAAGCTTTTATAAGAAACACTGGCTGCAAAACTTGTGTCTCATTTTTGTTTCCCTTCTAATATTTGCTGCTTTTCTTTTGTTTTTGCAAGCCCTTTTTTAATGTAATCAAAATTCATTTTTTATTTCATAATATTCTTATTTTCTTGTTCTGTCTTCAATTTACCTCTAAAGATCTGGCAGGTAAATAATTCCTTGCTGTCCCAGTTTGCTTATAGCATCACTCTTTGTGTCAAAATCTTGAACCCATTTTGACTTTATTTTGGTCTAGAGTATGGGATGTTTGTCCATGATTAAGTTCAGCCATAGTATATTCCAATTTTCCCAGCATTTTTTTCAGAGTGAGTTTGGAATTTATCTTTCTATCTCTTTATGTAACATCTGATGATTTATGTGGAATTATTTTATATACAAATATTCACTAAAATTGTTAATTGTTTAAAATAGTTTTTAGATGATGTTTTTATGATTCTTTAAGTATACTGTAATATAAACTGCAAAAGGTGATAGTTTTGTTTCTTCATTGCTTGCTCTAATTCATCCAATGAGTTTTTCTTCTCTTATTGATAAAGGTAACATTTCTAGTACAGTATTGAATAATAGTGGTCATAATGGGCATTAATTTCACTCTTGATCTTATTGGTGAAGCTTCTAGTTTCTTGCCATTGATGGGTTTAGATAGATGCTGCTTTTCATTTTAAGAAAAGCTCCCTTTATTTCTAGCCTTTCTAATGTTTTTAACCGGAATGAATGCTGGGAATTATCAAAAGCTTATCTACATCTTTTTAGATAATAATCTAACATCCCTTAGTTTTGTTATTGATATCAAGATTAGAGCCAGAGAGGTGGAAGTTAGGGGGAGAACAACTAACTTAATACAATTGGTTAAAATTGGTTTTAAGGAATCCCACAAGTTTTAAAACTAGGAGACATTTTAACTTGGGCAGCTAGACAAGGAAGTATGAGGAGAAAAGCAAGCAGAGAATTAGTTCCCAAAGCCCCAGAGAGTGCAGCACCTGGGGCAGAGCTAAAGAAGTGTTTTTTTTTTTTGTTGTTGTTGTTGTTGTTGTTTTGTTTTGTTGTTGTTGTTGTTGTTGTTTGTTTGGTTTTTGGTTTTTGGTTTTGTTTTTTTGTTTTGTTTTATTTTTTATTTTATTTTCTAAGTATTTTACTCATTTATTTTGCTTGTTACTACTCTAGGAGATCTGCAGTATTTAGCCATTTGGTAGAGAAAAGAGTTAAATATCTTGAGTACTATGGTGAGTTGGACAGAAAAGGAATTAAGTGGGTTAAGTACCTTGCTTAGGAATAAGGAGAAGGGGTTTGGAGTCACCCTTTATGTATAAATCATGAATCCATTTTGACCTTATCTAGGTCAAGGGTATTAAGTGTGGGTCAATGTCTAGTTTCTAACATACTAGTTTCCAATATCCCCAGAAGTTTTCGTCAAATACTGAGTTCTTATCATACAATCCGGGTCTTTTTGTTTCTCAAAACACTAGATTGGTAGAGTTTATGGAGTATTTTGTCCTGTGAACCTAAACTATTCCACTTATTGATTACTCTATTTTTAGTCAGTACCAAATGGTTTTGGTGACTGCTGCTTTGTTTTTTGTTTTTTGTTTTTGTTTTTTTTGGTTGTTTGTTTTTGTTGTTGTTGTTGTTTTGTTTTGTTTTTAGTTTATTTTTTTATTATAATAACTTTTTATTGACAGAATCCATGCCAGGGTAATTTTTTTTTTTACAACATTATCCTTTGCACTCACTTCTGTTCTGATTTTTCCCTCCCAACCTCCAACCATTCCCCTAGATGGCAAGCAGTCCTTTGAATATGTCGTAGTATATCCTAGAAACAATATATGTGTGCAGAACCAAATAGTTTTCTTGTTGCACAGGGAGAATTGGATTCAGAAGGTAAAAATAACCCGGGAAGAGAAACAAAAATGCAGTTTACATTCATTTCCCAGTGTTTTTTTCTTTGGGTGTAGTTGTTTCTGTCCATCATTGATCAATTGAAACTGAATTAGGTCTCTTTGTCAAAGAAATCCACTTCCATCAGAGTACATGTTCATACACTGTCATTGTTAACATATATAACGATCTCTTGATTCTGTTCATTTCACGTAGCATCAGTTCATGTAAGTCTCTCCAAGCCTCTCTGTATTCACCATGCTGGTCATTTCTTACAGAACAATAATATTCCATAACATTCATATACTACAATTTACCTAACCATTCTCCATTTGATGGGCATCCATTCATTTTCCAGTTTCTAGCCACTAAAAACAGGGCTACCACAAACATGTTGGCACATACAGGACCTTTTCCGTTCTTTAGTATCTCCTTGGGATATAAGTCTAGTAGTAGCACTGCTGGGTCAAAGGCTATGCACAGTTTGATAACTTTTGGGGCATAATTCCAGATTGTTCTCCAGAATGGTTGGATTCGTTCACAACTCCACCAACAATGAATCATTGTCCCAGTTTTCCCACATCCCCTCCAACAATCATCATTATTTTTTCCTGTTATCTTAGCCAATCTGACAGATGTGTAGTGGTATCTCAGAGTTGTCTTAATTTGCATTTCTCTAATTAATAATGATTTGGAATACTCTTTCATATGAATGGTAATAGTTTCAATTTCATCATCTGAAAATTGTGTTCCTATCCTTTGACCAATTGTCAATTGGAAAATGGCTTGGTTTCTTATAAATTAGAGTCAGGTCTCTATATATTTTGGAAATAAGGCCTTTATCAGAACTTTAACTATGAAGATGTTTTTCCAGTTTGTTGCTTCCCTTCTAATCTTGTTTGCATTAGTTTTATTTGTACAGAAGCTTTTTTAATTTGATGTAATAAAAATTTTCTATTTTGTGATCAATAATGGTCTCTAGGTTGTCTTTGGTCACAAATTTCTTCCTCCTCCACAAGTCTGAGAGATAAACTATCCTATGTTCCTCCAATTTATTTATAATCTCGTTCTTTATGTCTAAATCATGGACCCATTTTGATCTTATCTTGTTATACAGTGTTAAGTGTGGGTCCATCCCTAATTTCTGCCATACTAATTTCCAGTTATCCCAGCAGTTTTTGTCAAATAATGAATTCTTATCACAAAAGTTAGGATCTTTGGGTTTGCCAAATGCTAGATTGCTATAGTTGACTATTCTGTCTTGTGAACCTAACCTGTTCCACTGATCAACTAATCCATTTCTTAGCCAATACCAAATGGTTTTGCTGATTGCTACTTTATATTGTAGTTTTAGATCAGGTACAACTAGGCCACCTTCATTTGATTTTTTTTTATTTTCATTAATTCTTTTGAGATTTTTTACCTTTTACTATTCCATATGAATTTTGTTGTTATTTTTTTTCTAGATAATTAAAATAATTTCTTGGAAGTCTGAGTGGTATAGCATTAAATAAATAGATTAGTTTAGGGAGTATTGTCATCTCTATTATATTCGCTTGGTCTATACAAGAGCACTTAATATTTTTCCAATTATTTAAGCCTGACTTTATTTGTGTGGAAAGTTTTTTTGTAATTTTGCTCATATAATTCCTGACTTTCCTTTGGTAGATAGATTTCCAAATATTTTATGCTGTCGACAGTTATTTTGAATGGAATTTTTCTTTGTATCTCTTGCTGTTGGATTTTGTTGGTGATGTATAAAAATGCTGAGGATTTATGGGGATTTATTTTATAACCTGCAACTTTGCTAAAGTTATGAATTATTTCTAATAGCTTTTTAGTAGAATCTCTGGGGTTCTCTAAGTATACCATCATATCATCTGCAAAGAGTGATAGTTTGGTTTCCTCATTACCTGTTCTATTCCTTTAATCTCTTTCTTGACTCTTATTGCCAAGGTTAGTGTTTCTAATACAATATTGAATAATAATGGTAATAGTGGGCAACCTTGCTTCACTCCAAATCTCACTGGGAAAGTTCTAGTTTTTCCCCATTGCATATGATGCGTACTGGTGGTTTTAAATATATGCTCCTAAGTATTTTAAGAAAAAGTCCATGTATTCCTATATTCTCAAGTATTTTTTTAGGTATGGATGTTGGATTTTATCAAATGCTTTTTCTGTATCTATTGAGATGATCATATGGTTTTTGTTACTTTGGTTGTGGATATAGTCAATTATACTAATAGTTTTCCTAATATTGAACAAGCCCTGCATTCCTGGTATAAATCCTACTTGGTCATAGTGTATTATGCTGGGCATGATTTTCTGTAATCTTTTTGCTAATATTTTATTTAAGATTTTAGCATCAATATTCATTATGGAGATTGGTCTATCATTTTCTTTCTCTGTTTTCAGCCTGTCTCGTTTAGGTATCAGTACCATGTCTGTGTCGTAAAAGGAATTTGGTAGGACTCCTTCAATCCCTATTTTTTCAAATAGTTTATATAGCATTGGAGTTAATTGTTCTTTAAATGTTTGGTAGAATTCACATGTAAATCCATCTGGGCCTGGGGATTTTTTCTTAGGGAATTGGTTAATAGCTTGTGCTATTTCTTTTTCTAAGATGGGACTGTTTAGGATATTTACTTCTTCCTCTGTTAATCTGGGCAAGCTATATTTTTGAAGGTATTCTTCCATTTCATTTAAGTTGTTGAATTTATTGGTATAAAGTTGGGCAAAGTAATTCTTAATTATTGCTCTAATTTCCTCTTCATTAGTGGCAAGTTCTCCCTTTTCATTTTTAAGACTAACAATTTGATTTTCCTCTTTCCTTTTTTAATCAGATTTGCAAAGGGTTTGTCTATTTTGTTGTTTTTTTCATAGAACCAGCTCTTCGTTTTATTAATTAATTCAATAATTTTTTTACTTTCAATTTTATTGATCTCTCCTTTTATTTTTAGAATTTCAAGGTTAGTGTTTGACTGGGGGTTTTTAATTTGTTCCTTTTCTAGCATTTTTAGTTGCAAGACCAATTCGTTGACCTTCTCTTTCTCTATTTTATGCAAGCAGGCCTCTAGAGATATGAAATTTCCTCTTATTACCACTTTGGCTGCATCCCACACATTTTGGTATGATGTCTCATTATTGTTGTTTTCTTGCATGAAGTTATTAATTATGTCTATGATTTGCTGTTTCACCCAATCACTCTTTAGTATGAGATTATTTAGTTTCCAATTATTTTTTGGTCTACTTTCCCCTGGCTTTTTGTTGAATGTAATTTTTATTGCATCGTGGTCTCAAAAGGATGCTTTTTCTATTTCTGCCTTACTGCATTTGAGTTTGAGGTTTTTAGGTCCTAATATATGGTCTATTTTTGTATGGGTTCCATGAACTGCTGAAAAGAAAGTGTACTCCTTTCTGTCTCTATTTCGTTTTCTCCAGAGATCTATCATATCTAACTTTCCTAGTATTGTATTTACCTCTTTGACTTCTTTCTTATTTATTTTGTGGTTTGATTTATCTAATTCTGAGAGTGCAAGGTTGAGATCTCCCACTATTATAGTTTTGCTATCTATTTCTTCTTGCAGCTCTCTTAATTTCTCTTTTAAGAATTTAGATGCTACACCACTTGGTGCATACATGTTTAATATTGATATTGCTTCATTATCTATGCTACCCTTTAGCAAAATATAGTGCCCTTTCTTATCTCTTTTAATTAGATCTATTTTTGTTTTTGCTTGATCTGAGATCAGGATGGCTATCCCTCCTTTTTTGACTTCACCTGAAGCATAGTAGATTTTGCTCCAACCTTTTACTTTTACTCTCCATGTATCTCCCTACTTCAGGTGTGTTTTCTGTAAACAACATATTGTAGGATTCTGGCTTTTAATCCATTCTGCTAACCGCTTCCTCTTTATGGGGGAGTTTACTTTGTTCACATTTATGGTTAAAGTTACCAATTCTGTATCACTTGACATCTTGTTAACCTCTGTTTATGCTTTTCTCCCTTCTTTTCCCCTTACCCTCCTTCCCAGTATTAAACTTGTGAGCACCACTTGCTTCTCACAGCCCTCCCTTTTTAGCATCCCTCCACCCACCTTAGAGTTCCTCCCCCTATCTTACTCCTTTCCCTCACAGTTTCTGTATTCCCTTCTGCTTAGTTTATTCCTTCCTTTTTCACTTTTCCCTTCTCACTTTTCAATGAGATGGGAGAAGTTTCACCATAAATTAAATATGTCTAAAATTTTTCTCTTAATGTCAATTCTGATGTCAGTAAGACATGCACTATATTCATCCCCCTCTGTTCTTTCTCTCAGATATAATAGGTTTACTTTGCCTCTTTGTGAGATATAGTACCCCCACTTTACCCTTTTTCTGATACAATGTCCTTTCCACCTCTAATATCTAGAACAAGGTTTACATTTATTTTTTATACATCTTTACAGCAGAAATACAGTTCTCAAGATTTCTTTTTACCTTTTTAGGTTTCTCTTGAGTTCTATATTTGCAGATCAAACTTCTTGTTAAGTTCTGGTTTTTTCATCAAAAATAGGTGAAAATTACTTATTTTGTTGAATGACCATCTTCTTCCCTGGAAAAAGATGTTCATTCTGGCTGGATAAGTTATTTTTGGTTGCATACCGAGTTCTTTAGCTTTTCGGAATATCATATTCCAGGCCCTTCAATCTTTTAATGTGGATGCTGCTAGATCCTGGGTGATCCTTATTGTGGCTCCTCTATATTTGAATTGGGTTTTTCTAGCTGCTTGGAGTATTTTTTCCTTCGTTTGAGGGTTCTGTCATTTGGCCACTATATTTCTTGGTGTTTTGATTTTAGGATCTCTTTCAGTAGGTGTATCGATGATTCCTTTCAATGTCTATTTTACCCTTTCTTTCTATGACATCTGGGCAGTTCTCTTTGGTAATTTCCTGGAATATAGTGTCCAGGTTCTTTTTTCCATCATATTTTTCTGGGAGTCCAATAATTCTCAGATTGTCTCTCCTAGACCTATTTTCCAGGTCTGTTGTTTTCCCAAGAAGGTATTTCACATTTTTCTCCATTGTTTGATTTTTTTGGTTTTGTGTGACTGATTCTTCTTGTCTTTTTGAGTCATGCAATTCCATTTGCTCGATTCTGATTTTCAATGAAGTATTTTCTTCATTCACTTTTTTATATCTTTTTTCTAATTGTCCAATTGTGTTGTTTTGTTCTATGGATTTTTTTTTTCCATTTCACCAATTTTGTTTTTTAGAGAGCCATTTTCTGTTTCCAGTTCACTAATCCTATTTTTCAAGGATTTGTTTTCTTTATCCATTCTGTCTTTAAGTGAGTGGGACGATTTCTCCAGACTCTTGCCAGACCTCCCTCTACTTTTCCAATCTTTCTTCTAGCTCTCTTGTGAGAGCCATTTTAATTTTTTCTATCAGAGTCATCTGTGCTGAGGAACAAATGATCTCCTTCTGTGGGGATTCACCTGGAGATAGTCTGCTTTTATTCTCCTCAGGGTTTAGAGTCTGCTCTCTGTCCGTATAAAAGCTGTCGATCATTAAGGTCCTTTTCAATTTTTTGCTCATTTTGTCAGAGAAGAATCAGAGACAAACTAGCAAAGAAAAAAAGAAAAAAACCCAAATGGAATCTGTTTCTTGGGGGTAGGGGCTGGGTGGTATTACCAATCTTCCTCTACAGATTGCAGGGGCAGCAGTGAAGCACTAGCCAGGCTGTGCTGCGCCTGTGCTTTGAGACTCTGAGAGAGTGCTGAGATGCTATGGGGGAGGGGTGGCCAGGTCCTGAGAGACTCCAGATGTTTGGGGTTGTATTCTTCACCTCTGGTGATTTTAGCTTCTCTGTTGGGCTACTGACTTGCTGCCAGACAAAGTATCCAATCCTGTAGCGAAACTTTCCCCGCAGAGATGGCTGAGATCACACCCCAACCCCCTCCGGTCTGCTCATCTGTGAGCTGCCTGCCAAGCTCTCACTACTGCTGCCTGCCCTCTGCCTCTGCCCGATCTAAAATCGTCCTGCCCTCCAGCAAAAACAGACCTTTCCTGTCAAATCTCAAGGATGTCTTATCTTGGTAAGTATTTGTGGGGTATTTTTCAGTCAGGCATTAATTCACAGGCTTGTAATGAGATGGATTCTGAGAGAAAATGAGGAGCTTACACAGCTGTGTGCCTCCTCGCTGCCATCTTGGCCAGAAAGTGACTGCTGCTTTGTAATCCAGTTTTAGGCCTGGCATAGTTAAACCACCTTCATTTGCATTTCTTTTTTTCATTAATTCTCTTGAAATCATTGACCTTTTGTTCTTCTGGATGAAATCTGTTATTATTTTTTCTAGGTATGTAAAATAATGTCTTGGAAGCTTGATTGGTATGAAACTGAATAAGTAGATTAATTCAAGTAGTATTGCCATATTTTTTATTCCCTCTGTCTATCCATGAACACTTGATATTTTTCCATATGAATTAGATCTGGTTTTATTTGTGTGTAGTATTTTGCACTTGTGTTCATATAGTTCCAGAATTTGTTTTGGCAGATAAACTCCAAAATATTTTATCAACAACTATTTTATTTTATTTTTTTATTATAGTTTTGTTTTTATTTACAAGATATATGCATGGGTAATTTTTCAATATTGATAATTACAAAACCATTTGTTCTAATTTTCCCTCTCCTTTCTCCCACTCCCTCCCCCAGATGGTGGTAGACCAATACATGTTAAATATGTTAAAGTATATGATCAAAAGTTATTTTAAATGGAATTTTTCTCTTTATCACTTGCTATTAGAAGTTGTTATTAATATATAAAAGTGCTGATGATTTATGTGGATTCATTATGTATCCTAATGTTGTGAATTGTTCCTAGCAATTTTTCATTTGATTCTCTAGGGTTTTCAAAGTATATCATCATAACACCTGCAAAGAATAATATTGAACCAGCCCTGCATTCCTGGTATAAATCCTATTTGTTCATGATATATTATTCTGGGAAGGACTTTCTGTAATCTCCTTGCTAAATATTTTATTTAAAATTTTTGCATCAATATTCATTAAAGAAATTTGTCTATAATTTCCTTTCTCTGTTTCTAGCTTACCTGGTATAGATATCAACACCATATCTGTATCATAAAAGGAATTTGGTAGGACTTCTTCTTGCCTATTTTTTCATATAGTTTTCATAGTATTGGAATAATTATTCTTTAAATGTTTGGTAGAATTTCCATGTAAATCCATCTGGCTCTGTAGATTTTTTTTTCTTAAAGAGTTGATTAATAGCTTGTTCAATTTCTTTTTTCAAAAAATGAGACAATTTATGTAATTTATTTCCTCTTTGGTTAATCTGGGAAATCTATATTTTTGAATGTATTCATCAATTTCACTTAGATTATCAAACTTACTGACATATGCTTGGGTAAAATAACCTCCTAAATAATGTTCTAATTTCCTCTTCATTGATGAAAAGTTCTCTATTTTCATTTTTGAGACTAACAATTTAATTTTCTTGTTTTCTTTGTCTAATCAAATTAACTAAAGTTTTATGTATTTTGTTGGTTTTTTCATAAAACCAACTCAGTTTTATTTATTAATTCAATAGTTTTCTTACTTTTAAGTTTATTAATTTCCCCTTTTATTTGCAGAATTTTAAATTTGGTATTTATTTTGGAAGGGTTATAATTTGTTCTTTTTCTACTTTTTTTAGTTGCAAGCCCAATTCATCGATCTTTTCTTTCTCTATTTTATTCAAGTAAGCATCTAGAGATATAAAATTTCCCCTAATAACCACTTTCACTGCATCCCACAAAATGTGGTATGTTGTTTTATTTTTGTTATTCCCTTGGATGAAATTATTGATTGTATCTACAATTTGTTGTTTCACTCACTCATTCTTGAGGATTACGTTATTTAGTTTCCAATTAATTTTTGGTCTATTTTCCCCTGGTCCTTTATTACATGTGATTTACATTGTGATCTGAAAAAATTGCATTCACTATTTTTGCCTTTCTGCATTTGACTTTGAGATTGTATGCCCTAATATATTGTCAATTGTTTATAGGTTCCATGTACTGCAAAGAAAAACAAAAAAGAATATTTCTTTCTTTCTCCATTCAATTTTCTTCCAAGTTCTACCATCCCTAACTTTTCGAGTATTTTATTTACCTCCTTAACATTTTGCTTATTTATTTTGTGGTTTGATTTATCTAGTTCCGAGAGCAAGTTTGAGATCCCCCATTAGTATAGTTCTGGGGTCTAATTCTTCTTGTGGTCTATTAATTTCGCCTCTAGAAATATGGATGCTATACCATGTGGTGCAAACACCTTTAGTATAAAGTAATATGAACTTCATTATTTATGGTATCTTTAAGTAGGATGTACTTTCCTTCTTTATCTTTTTTTAATTGTATCTATTTTTGCTTTTGTTTGATCGGAGATCAAATTTCAGCTGAGGCATAATATATCATGCTCTGCTCTCTTGTCTTTACTCTCACTGTATCACACTGTTTAAATGAGTTTCTTGTAAACAACAAATTGTAGAATTCTGCTTTTTAATCCAATCTGCTATTTGTTTCTATTTTAGGGGAGATTTCATTCCATTTATATTCATAGATAAAATTATTATCTTTGTATTTCCTGCCATCTTGTTTACCCCCAGTTATATTTTCTCTTCCTTTTCCTTCTTTCCTTCTTTCTCTCCTCTCTAGTATTTTGTCACTGATCACCCCCTATCTCAAATAGCTCTCCCCTTTTACATCCCAAATTCTTCTTTCTTATACCATTCCCTTTCTACTTCTGTTCTCCTTTCTATTAGCCTCCCTTTTTCTTTTTAATCTTCCCTTCATATATAGATATAGATATAGATAGATAAGACAAGCTTCTTTGTGAAGCTAAATGTGTTTGATGTTTTGGTTTTTTTTGAGACATACCTGATAAGAATAAGATTCGTACACTGTTCATCCTTCTCCCTTCTTTTCCTCAATTGCAATAGGTCTTTTTTCCCTACTCATGAGATGTAATTTATCCCATTTTATCTGTTTTCCTCTTCTTCCAGTAGAATCACTTTCCCCATCTAATTTCTTTTTATATCATCACAATAAAATCAAATTATAGCTGCATTCTCTATCCATAACAGACATACAAATCTAAATAGTTAAACATATCATCTTCCCATATAGGAACATAAATGTTTTTTAAGTTTTAAAAGAAAAAAAAATTTTTTTTCTTTTCTTTTTACCTTTTCATGCTTCTCTTGAGTTGAGTACTTGAAGACCAAATTTTCTATTCACTTTTGGTCTTTTCATCAGAAAAAGAAGAAATTCACCTGTTGTATTGAATGTCCATTTTTTCTTTCTCAGAAAGATGATCAGTGTTGCTGGATAGTTGATTTGTGACTGCAGTCCAAGTTCCTTTGCCTTTTGCAATATCAGATTTCATTACTTTTGATCTTTTAAAGTGGAAGTGGCTAGGTCCTGGGTAATCCTGATTGTGGTTCCTTGGAATTTGAATTGTTTCCTTCTGTCAGTTTTCAATATTTTCTCCTGGATTTAATAATTCTGAAATTTAGCTATGATGTTCCTTGAAGTTTTTATTTTGGGGGCTCTTTCAGGAGGTGATCAGTGAATTTTTTCAATGGCTATTTTACCCTCCAGTTCTAGGACATCTGGAAAGTTTTCCTTGATGGTTTCCTGAAAAATGATGTCTAAGTAAATGTTTTCATCATGGTTTTCAGGAAGTCAAATAATTCTTAGCTTGTCGTTCCTAGATCTGTTTTCCGGGCCAGTTGCTTTTCCAATGACATATTTTTTAATTTCTTCTATTTTTTTTGTTTGTTTCACTTGACTGATGCTTGAAGTTAAGTCATTAATTTCTATTTGTTGACTTTTAATTTTTAGTGTATTATTTTCTTCACTTAGCTTTTTTATTCTCCTTTTGCATTTGGCCTATTACATTTTTAAATGAGGTGTTTTGTTCATTGCATTTCCCCCCGTATTTCACAAATTCTGTTTTTCAACAAATAGGTTTCTTTTTCATAAATGTTTTGTAAAGAATTATATGCTTTTTTTATATTTCATCAGATCTATTTTTATGGAGTTTCCTTCAGATGATTTCTGCTTTTCCTTTTCCATATTCTTTTGTAAAGATTTCATGTCCTTTCCCCATTTTTCTTCTAACAATCTTTTAAGATACTTTTTTGAAATCTTCCAAGAGAGACTTCGTAAATGGGTACCAACTCCATATCAACCTTTGGGGCTTCATCTGTGGCCAATTTTCCTTTAGGACCTTCAGGATTTGAGGTTTGTTTTTCTCTTTTTCCACAAAAACTATCTATGGTCAGAGTTCTTTTTATTTTTTTGCTTATTTGTTTTAAAAGTTGAGGTCTATTCTTAAGGCAAAGGGGAGACAGCCACTTTAGTTTCCTCTAGGGCTAGTGATGCTGATTGACTTCTGGTTCTGGGTAGGCATGACCAGGTCCTGAATTCTGGGATTCTGGGGCTCACAATTTTCTATTTACTTTGGATGTCTTAAAGCAAATCTTTGAACCACTTTCTAGGAACCAGAAAAGAATAGCCTAAGAGCCTCCCAGTAGGTTCCCTGGTGTGTGTGTGCTGTAATCCCCTGGCTTCCCACCCCAGCTTCCTGTCCCAGGCTTTCTATGGTCTGCTCTTGGCAGCCTCTCCCCTGTCCCATTGAAACACACCTTTTCTAAAGTTGTTCCAAAATACCTTCATCTGGAAATTTGTTGTACTTCAGACATTTATGGATTCTGTCACTCCAAAATCAGTCCAGAGGCTTAATCTGCTATTAATCTGAGGGATGATCAGATGAGGTGCGATACAGATTTGTCTTGGTTTCAATACCTCAGTGTTTACTCTTATAGATCCTTGTGGTCCAAATATTTTTCTTCCTTTCTTCCCCTCACCCCTTCCCTTAGAGGGTAAGTCATCCAATATATAAACATATGCAATTCTTCTATACATATTTCAACAATTATAATGCTACACAAGAAAAATCAGATCAAAAAGAAAAAAAAAAGTGAGAAATACAAAAAGCATGCAAACAACAAAAAAAGGTGAAAATACGATGTTATGATTCACACTCAGTCTCCACAGCCCTCTCTCTAGGTGCAAATGGCTCTCTCCATCACAAATCCATTAGAGCTGGCCTGAAATAACTTCCTGTTTAAAAGAGCCAAATCTATCAGAAATGATTGTATAACCTTGTTGTTGCTATGTACAATGTTCTCTTGGTTCTACTAATTTCATTAAGCATTAGTTTATATAAGTTTTTCCAGGCATTTCTGAAATCAACCTGCTGATCATATAAAACTAGTTTAGTTTTATTTATTCAATAGTTTAATTAGTTTCAGTTTTTCTTAATACCTCCTTTGAGTTTCAGAAGTTCTAATTTGGAATTTAGTTCGGAGTTTTCAAGCTGTTTTTTTATCTAGCTTTTTTAGTTGCATGCTTAATTCATTGATCTCTGCTTTTCTATTTTATTCACATTGCTATTTAGAGATATAAAATTTCCCATATGAAAACCCATAGGTTTAGGTATTTTGTCTCATTGTTGTCATTCTCTAGGATGAAATTATGTTTTTTTCCTATGATTTGTTGCTTGATCCACTCATTCTTTAGAATTAGATTATTAAATTTCCAAATAATTAATATACCCATGTATTTTCCATAATTAGCATATCTTTGCCTGGCAGCTTATTGAATAAAAATTTTATTGGACCATAGTCTGGAAAAAAAGCATTTACTATTTCTTCTTTTTGGCATTTCATTGTAGGATCATTTATATCCTAATACATAGTCAATTTTTTGTGTAGGTACCATGTTTTGCTGAGAAAAAGGTATATTTCTTTTGTCTCTATTCAATTTTCTCCAGAGGTCTATCATATCTATGTTTCTAGAATTATATATAAAGTATATAGGATCCTTTATACTTTTGTGGCTAGATTTTCTGTTTGTGAGAGGTGAAGTTTGAAGTACCCCCCAATATAGTTTTGCTATCCATTTCTTCCTATGATTGGCTTAATATCTTCTACAAGAATTTGTATGCTTCACTACTTGGTGCACATCATTTAATATCATTACTACTTCATTATTTACTGTGAACTTTATCAAGATATGGTTTCTTTCCTTGTCTCTTTTAATTAGATCTATTTTTTTTTTTACTTTTGTTTTATCTGAGATCCGAATTTCTTCCCTTGATTTCTTTTTTCTTTTTTACTTCAGCTACAGCATAATGAATTCTGTTCCAACTCTTTACCTTTACTCTTTTTGTGTTTCTATTTAAGGTTCATGCCATTCAAGTTCATAGTTATGATTATGCATTCTCTATTTCCCTAAATCTTCTTTTCTCCCTTTTATGTCCCTTTGTTCTCTCTTTTAAACCTGTCCTTAGTAGTGCTTCATATTTTTGTATCCACCCCACCCACTTCCTTGTCTTCTATGACCCCTTACTTGTTCTCTTACCTTTTTCCCCTAATGTTGCTGCCCTCCCTTCTATCCAGCCCCTCTCTTTTCTTTCCCTTTTCTCCTCCTGTTTCTTTATTGGTTTAGATAAATTTCTATACGCAACTGAATGATTAAGTTATTCTCTCTTTGATGCTAAACCAGAGATTAAACTTCAGACAATGTTTATCTCCTTTTTTTTTTTTTTTTTTTTTTTTTTTTTTTTTTTTTTTTTTTTTTACTCTATTGTAATAGATCTTTTGTACCCTTTCATGGGACCTAGTTTATCCCATTATACACCCTCTTTCCTCTTCTCCCAGAACAATTCTTTATTCACCATTCAATGTGCTTTTTTATTTTTTAATATCATCACATCAATCCATTCACAACCACACCCTTTGTCCATATGATGCCCCCTCTGTCTGTACCAGTAACAGATACAGTTCTCAAGAGTCACACATAAAATTTTCCCATTTAGGGATGTAAACACTTTAATCTTTAAATTATATATATGAAGCTCACATTTGCTGAATAGATAATTCTTGCTTGTAACCCCTACTTCTAGTCCTTTTTCTTTCCAAATATGTATTCAAGGTCCTCTGATCCTTTAATGTAGAATCAGCCAGATTCTGAGCAATCCTTACTGTCCCTCCTTGATATTTGAATTGTTTTTTGTCTGGCAGATCGCAGTCTTATTTCCTTGATGTTGTAGTTATGGCATTTTGCAGCATTGTTCCTTGGGATTTTTCTATTGGAATCTCTTTCCAAAGGTGATTGATCAGTTCTTTCAATGTGTATTTCCCATTTTTATAGAATATTTGGGCAGTTTTTGTTGATAATCTCTTGAAGGCTCTTTTTTTTTTTTTTTTTTTTTTTTTTTTTTTTTTTTTTTGTTCATAGCCTTCAGGTAGACCAATAATTTGAACTTTTATCTTTCTTGGATTTATGTCCAATGAGGTATTTTCAAACATTTTTTCATTATTTTTGTTTTGTTTGGCTGATTCTTGATGACTCATAAAGTCATTAGCTTCAATTTGCCCAATTCTAGTTCCTAATATTTGATTTTCTTCAATTAGCTTTTGTATCTTTTTTTTCTATTTAGTTAATTCTACTTTTAGTCACTTCTTTTATTTTTAGAATTTCAAGTTTAGTTTTTGAATGAGGATTTTTAATTTGCTCTTTTTTGAGCTTTTTTTAGTTGCAAGCCAAATTCATTGATTTTCTCTTTCACTATTTTATGCAAGTAGGCCTCTAGAGATATAAAATTTCCCCCTTATTACCACTTTGGCTTCATCCCACACATTTTGGTATGATGTCTCATTATTTTCATTCTCTTGGGTGAAATTATGAATTGTGTCTATGATTTGCTGTTTCATACAATAATTCCTTAGGATGAGATTATTTAGGTTCCAATTATTTTTTGTCTATTTTCCCCTGGATTTTTATTGAATGTAATTTTTATTGCATTGTGATCCAAAAAGGATGCATTTGCTATTTATGTCTTTCTGCATTTGAATCTGAGGTCTTTATGTTCTAATATACGGTCAATTTTTGTAAAGGTTCCATGAACTGCTAAAAAGAAAGTGTATTCCTTTCTGTCTCCATTCAGTTTTTTTCCTAAAGAGCTATCATACCTAACTTTTCTAGTATTCTTTTTACCTCTTTAACTTCTTTCTTATTTATTCCGTAGTTTGATTTATCTAGTTATGAGAGTGCAAGATTGAGATCTCCCACTATTATAGTTTTGTTGTCTCTTTCTTCTTGCAGGTCTATTAACTTCTCCTTTAAGAATTTAGATGTTACACCACTTGGTGCATATATGTTTGATATTGATATTGCTTCATTATCTATGCTACCCTTTAGCAAGATATAGTGGCCTTCCTTATCTCTTTTAATTAGATCAATTTTTGCTTTTGCTTGATCTGAGATCAGAATAGCTACTGTTTTTTTGACTTCACCTGAAGCATAGTAGATTCTGCTCCAGCCTTTTATCTTTACTTAGTATGTATCACCTGCTTCAAGTGTGTTTCCTGTAAACAGCATATTGTAGGATTCTGGCTTTTAATCTAGTCTGCTATCCACCTCTGCTTTATGGGGAGTTTACCTCATTCACATTTATGGTTAAAATTACTAATTCTGTATTTCCTGCCATCTTGTTTATCCCAGATTATACTTTTCTTTCCTTTCCCCCTTTACTCCTTCCCCAGCATTAAATCTGAGCACTACTTGCCTCATGCAGCCCTCTCTTTTTAGGATCCTTCTCCCTCGTAAGAGTCCCTTCCCTTTTCTTAAACCTTTCCCTTAATTTCTGTGTTCACTTCTATTTAGCTTACTCCTTCCCTTTTCACTTTTCCCCTCCCACTTTTCAATGAGGTGGGAGAAGTTTCTCTATAAATCAAATATGTCTAATTTTTTTTGTCTTTGAGTCAATTCTGATGACAGTAAGAGTTACACTACATTCATCCCCCTCCCGTCTTTCCCTCAGATATAATAAGTTTCCTTTGCTTTTTTGTGAGATGTACTACTTCCACTTTTCCCTTTTTCTGGTACAATTTCCTTAATATCTCTAGCTTCTTTTATATAACATTAAAATCAAATTATACATGTATTCTTTATGTATACTCATAAAAAATATAGTTCCCAAGATTTCTTTTTATCCTTTTAATGTTTCTCTTGAGTCCTGTATTTGGAGTTCAAACTTTTTGTTTAGTTCTGTTTTTTTTTTTATTTTTTATTTTTTTGTCAAAAATAGATGGAATTCAACTATTTCATTGAATGTTCATCTTCTTCCCTGAAAGAAAATGCTCATTTTGGCTGGGTAAGTTATTCTTGGCTGCATACCAAGTCTTTCAGAATATCAGATTTCAGGCCCTTCAATCCTTTAATGTATCTACATTAAATGCTCAATCCTGAGTAATCAAATCTCTATATTTGAATTTTTTTCCTAGCTGCTTATAGTATTTTTTCCTTGATTTGACAGATCTGGAATTTAGCTACAATATTTCTTAGAGTTTTGATTTTGGGATCTCTTTCAGTAGGTGATTGATGAATTCTTTCAATTTTTATTTTACTTTCTGTTTCTATAACTTTTGGGCAGTTCTCTTTGATGATTTCCTGAAAAATAAGGCCTAGGCTCTTTTTTTATCATGATTTTCAGGAAATCCTGAAAAAAAAAAAATCTTTAGAGTTTTTCTTCTAGATCTGTTTTCCAGGACTGTTGTTTTCCCAAGTAGGTATTTAACATTTTTTCTATATTTTTATTTATTTATTTTATTATTTTATTATTTTGCTTGACTGATTTTTGGTGTCTCCTCGAGTCATTCATTTGTATTTGTTCAATTCTGATTTTTAATGAATTATTTTCTTCATTTACTTTTTTTCTTTCTTTTTGTAATTGAGTTTTTAAATGAAATGTTTTGTTCTATGAGATTTTTTTTCCATTTCACCAATTGTATTTTTTAAGCTATTTTCTTTTTCCAATTTACTAATTCTGTTTTTCAGATAATTGATTTCTTTATCCATTCTATCTTTTAATGAGTAACTTGACCTATCCATGCTCTCTTGCAAAGCTTCCCTTTCCTTTCCCCATTTTTCTTATAGATCTTTTTAAAGAGCCTTTTTGATTTCTTCTATGAGAGCTTTGTGCGATGGGGACTAGGTTATATCACTATTTGGGGCTTTATCTAGAGACTGCTTTTAGTCTCCTCAAAGTTTGAAGTCTGCTCTCTTTCGGTATAAAAGCTATTTATAGTTAGAGCCCGCTTTGCCTTTTTAATCATTGTGACAAACAAACACATAAAACCGACTGCAGTCTGCTTTTGGGGCAGTATGGTGTTAGCAAGCTTCCTCAACAGACAACAGGAAGTAGCAGTGAAGCAGCAATGGGAGAGCAATGGCTGTGCTGGGGTCAGTGTCTGCACTGGGATTAGCATCTACTCTGTGGTCAGTGTCTGTACTATAATCAGTGGTTGTGCACTGAGATGATGCCAAATCCCTCTTGGTGCTGGGTGGGTGTGGCCAGGTTCAAAGAAACTCTAGCATTTTGGGGATTATAATCTTTACCCCCTGTATTGATAGCTTCTCTGCTGATCTACTGGCTTGCTGCCAGAGCAGATTAACTGACACTGTGGTAAAGTTCTCTGCACAAATTTTCCATTGGCTAAGACCACACCCTGGCCCTCTCTGGTCTGCTCAGCATGAACTGTTTTCCGTGCTCTCACTGCCTACTTGCCTGATTTTTGCACTTGGCCTAGCTGTCCCCACTCACAAGCAAAAACAGACCTTTTCTGGAGAATTTTGAGATTATTCTGTTGGTCAAGGACTAATTCCAAAGTAGTTTTGTAAAAAAAAAAAACAAAAACAAACAAACAAACAAAAAAAAACAAGTAGTCTAAGCATAAAAGAGAGCTTATATAGATGCATGTATCCTCTCTGCCATCTTAGTTCCATACCTAATTCTACTTTTGAAGGTGTTTTCTTCAGTGGGTTGTTTTGGCATTTGGCCAATTGTATTTTTAAGGAATTGCTTTCCTTTTCCAAGCTATTAACTCTCCCTTGCATACCATTAAGATCTTTTTCCTTTTATTTTTTCTACCTTTCTTATTTTTTTTAAAGTATTTAGGTTTGAGACCACTTCATATCACTCTTTGATAGTTTTCTGGATATTTTGTCCTTATCTGAATTGGTGTTTTGGTCTTCCCTATCATCATCATAGCTTTCTATGATCAAGGTTCATTTCTGTTTCTTGCTCATTTTCTTTTCTTTTAGTATTTCCTCTTTTTTACTTTTATAGTTGAACTCTGCTCCTGTGTTAAAGAGGCCCTGTTCCAAGGAAATTTGGACTGCCCTACTGTTTTGTTCTGCTACTGAACCAATAACAAGGATCTCATTTGATGATCTGCTGTGATCAAGACCATCTCACTGGCTTTCTCTGACTGTATATGAACACTCCTTTCACTTCCTTTCCTTGAAGTTTTCCAATCTATCTTGAACTGGGGAGTGGTTTCATTCTGTCAGACTCTTTTCAGAGGTTTAGTTTCATGTCATTTTTGAGTGAAACTGGAAGAGCTCAGGCAGCTTCCTGGCTTCATGTCTTATACAAACTGATGCTGAGAAAAACAAGAAGAATCAGGAATACCAAACATAACAAGTACTGTTAACTCTACCAAAAACAAAACAAAACAAAACAAAAAAACAGCAACAATGTGCAATGATCAACTATGGAATACTTTATTGTTCTCAGTGGTTTGGTGATCCCAGGCAATCCCAATAGACTTTGGCTACAGAATTCCATCTGCATCCTGAAAAATATCTATGGAGACTGAATGTAAATTAATACATACTATGTTCACTTATTTTTTCTGTTTTTTTTTTTTCTCTCCCATGATTTTTCTCTTTTGTTCTGATTTTTCTCTCCCAGTATGATTCCTAAAGCAATGTGTATTGAAAATAAGAAAGATTTTTTTTAAAAAAGTTAATGCAATCTTAAGCTCAACTAAAGAGAGATAGTTCCTATTGTTCATTTGTTTCAGGCATGCCCAGATAATTATATATCTCTATTTGGGATTTTCTTGGCAAAGCTACTGGATAGCTGTCATATCCCTTTCAAGTTCATTTTGCAGATGGAACTGAGGCAAACAAAGATCTCAGGTCTTCCTGAGTCTAGGCCTAGTATTCCCTCCACTGCACAACCTAGATGCCTATGGTATCTAGGAATATATAATGATTGTTTTATTGTACTATAATCTTATTAGAGCTCAAATTACATATTTTGTTGTGTTCTTGTAATGTGATACCAAAAAAAAAGGTGTCAGTAAGCCAAAGAATATATAGAAAAAGGCAAATGAGATGTTGAAGTTCATGTCATATGAAGTTTAGTTGAAAAAAAATGAGGAACTTAATTGGGAGAAGAGTAAATACAAGAAGAGATATCTTTAAATATATTAATTGTTGTCATATGGAACACTTTAGGCTTCTCCCATTTAGTTCCAGAGGGCCAAACTGAGTACAATATATGAAAATTGCAAAGAAGCTTATTTAAGCTTGATTTGAAGAAAGTCTTTAGAACAATTACTACTGGCCCAAAGTTGAATATGACATTTAAAAACCTTCTTTAAGATCTTCAACCAGTATAATAATAATTTGTCTAATATGTTTGATTCATGGATTGCATTAAATGACTGCTGAAATTCCTTCTGATTCTCAAATTCAATGTGTATGTGGCAAAGAACATTACTCAACATAATTCCCTTATCATCTTTAAATTTTAGGGCAGTTGAGGCTTAGAGACAAGTGGGTTAACCAGAGTCAATTATAAAGTAAATGTCAGAGCTAAGACTCAAACATATGTGAGACAAATTAGTCTTTCTCTCTTGTACTAATAACTAATTATTGAATCAGAAGTGAGGATGTTTTTAGTATTTTTTGTTTTTGCTTTCCTATTTTCTTCTTCTTTATGCAGAAATCTACTAGGTAGGTAATCTTTCTTAAACATTTACTCAGGCCAAAATTTAATAAGACAGTAAAAAAAATAGGTTGGGCTAATAGGAGCATATATGCTTATTGTGTTTACTCAAAAAAGTCTGGGAAAATGTTGATTATCTCTTGTCAGATAAGCGATATAGAAATTGATATTTCTTTGAGCAAGACTTGGTTTATCCAAGTAATATAACCACAAGACCTTCATTGCAATATAGTTCAGCCTTTCATTACAATATTCATTCTCTTACTAGAGTTAATTATCATCTTTAGGGGTACACACTCTTTCAAATTCATATAAACTATGAGTCCACTGCCATGAGAGATCTTTGGCATTTGAGCAGACCACTGGCCTCCTTTTATTAAAATGCTGGCATCATTCATAAAATAACTAATAATTCAGAAATTATGCCTCTTTTTGAACATCACATAAACCCAATTCCGAATTCAATATTCTAGTCTCTACATTATGTTTTCTTATATTTGGGAAAGCAATTTGATCAACAAGTACTGGTAACTCTTTAAATTTTCTCAATATTATTTTAACATTGGATTATAGTATATTAAATTTAATAATGGAAGAAGACTTAGAGAACTTCTAATCCAATGCCCTCATATTAAAGAAAAGGAAAATGTTGCCTAGAGAAGTTAAATGATTGTCCAATGACACATAGGTAAAAATTGACAGATGAAATAGTTAATCATAAGACCATGACTGAAAAGAAGCAGTTAGGCAGCACTGTAGAAAAAGTACTAGGCTTGGAATCAGGGAGTTCTGAGTTTATTATCCATTTTCAGATACCTACAAACTGTAAAACCCAGAAGTCACTTGCCTTCCTCAGTTTTCTCAACTGTAAAATGAGGATAATGATAACACATAGTTCCCATTGTTCCTGTAAGGTTCAAATGAGTTATTTGTAAATTACTTAGCATAATGCTTGAGACATAGTGCATTAAAATGCTTGTGGTGTTTTTCATCATAAAAAGTTTTTTTTTTTTTAATCATTTACTACATAATTTAACTTTATTATTCTCAACCATGATATTTTAGTCTTACTATGAATTTTTGAGTTTGAAAACCAAAGAAATAAATAAAAATATCATAATATTGATATTAAAATCAATACATTGAGTTTTGGTAAAGAATAGAATTAGTATGAAAATTTAGAAATCTATTTTAATGATTAATTTGTTAGAAAGTATTATCTATGGGGTTATTTTCTAATATTGTCAGAGATCAAGTTTTCTCAGGACCAGAGCTGTCTCTGGAAAAATTATGTATCAAAATGTTTCATTATTAGCACCTCATATAGAAATCTATGCTTTTTTCCCCTTTCTGGTGACTCCTCTTTTCATCCATTACCAGTGCTTGCAATAACACCCCTTCTCTCCTTAAAAATAACATAATCTGTACTTGCTTGTCACTAAATATAATGACACTGAAAAAAAAAGACTTTTAAAATAGAATATTTAGGAAGGAAATTAGTTAATCTTTTCAGTTATTTGACATTCCAATGGATCTATCTCTATTTATATATACATCTCATTCATGAAAGTAATACTTCCATCATTATAAATAGTAATTTATCCACTTATAACTTACGCATTGTATTTTTTGTCCTTGTTGTCCCATAAATTTTACTTTGAAAATCTTCTCAATGTGCTATGGGGTTTTAATATCTCAAAGGTACTAGTTCAACTTTAGGCATATCTAAGCATTATCAAATAATCTTGTCACAATATGATCCTATCTACTCTTTTTTTGCCCATTTAGATATTCCCTAGATAATTATTTTACAAAATTTCATGTGGTTATACATAATTTTGAATATGTTTCAGATTACTTACAACCATCATGGTCTTTGTATTTACTCAGAATTTTGATTTTGTTGAGATTATAATGCTTCTTAATGTATAGGCAGAATTATTTGGGGGGGGGGTAGGACCATTGAAAATTTTATATCATTTTCAACTGGCTTCTGTGTTCCTCCTATTCAATTCTGAATTCATCATCAATGCTTGTCCAATATGCACACACTGTTTTTCTAATTCCATGGACTGCCAATTCAACCTGACGTTATAGAAAATAGGAATTTTTCATTCATATCAATTTTAATTTATGCATTATTAAGTTACTTTTAAAAAGTAATAGATCTTATTAAGGAGTGCATATTTTAGGGCGTAATATAACTAATACTTTGCGATCATCAAACAAATATCTGGACTACTTCAACAAGTATAAGAATGACAACAACAAAACTTTAGCAAGTTTACATCTTTCTGTTTTTTTGCTCAATTGATATGATGAATCAGATACTGAATCAAGTTATGTCTTTGGTTGCTTTTAACAAAAAAAAATCATGTATGATTTAAATATATACATAAAAGACACTTCATTATATATGGATCTTTAAGTTTTTTTTTTTTTTTTTTTTCTAATGAAACAAACCTTTTGGTAGCTGTATAAGCCATAAACAAAGCAGGATCATATTATAGTCTCTATAATTTTCATCAATAACTTAACTATGCTTGCATTCTATTAGAAAAAATAGCTAAAAATAATCTATTTTTATAGTTTCATCAAAGATATATGATACACATGTAGATCATTTATAAAAACTTTATAGAAATGTTAAAAAGTGTACATAAAATATTTTTATCTAATTATCTAATTTTCAAAGAATCATTTGCATCTTTGAAATACTGTACTGCATTTTCTAGTTGGTTAATTTTTTTTATACTTTTCTTATTTTCTTAGAGTTTTAACTTTTCTTTTTAGCTTTTCCTCAGTGTCTCTCATTTGAGTTTTAAATTCTGTTTTGTTTTTTTGTTTTATTTCTTCTATAAATTCTTTCTAAGCAGGAAGTCATTTCACATTACTCTTTGGGATAGAAATGGTTTTGTTTGTTTGTTTGTTTTTTACTGAAGAGTCCTCCTCTGAGGATGAACCCTCATCTTCCCTATTCCCATAATACTTTCATTGGTGGGATTCTGTCTTCTATGCCAATTCATTTTGTAAAAATAAGCAGTATTAGTGTAAGCACCTTTAGTTGTGGAGTTAGAGGATGGTACCTCAGCTTCTCTTTCATTCTCCACTCTGACCAAGAATCCCAAACCAAGAGCTTTGCTCTGTTGCAAGTGCTCACAGCCATCAGCGTCCCTGTTTCACTGTCTCTGCACTCACCACCTACTGTTTCTGCTAGCCCAGTGAGAAGTGTCAGCAGCACAGCTGTACTTGGCATTCCCAATCACCCAGGTTGATTGAGTGCAGTTTTCCTAGATTCAAACCCAGGCTCCACAAAGAGATTGGGAGATGCAAATCTCTTTGGGTCCTGATAAAGCTCCAGCCATACCCAGTTAGCATTAGGATCCCCACTAGATGTTTCTAAGGAGCTAACACAGAGGCATTTGGATTCCAAACAAGTTAATCCCCATACTAGGGTTTTTCTTCAGATTTTCTCAGATTGTATTAGGACAACCCAAGCCTTCTTGGTTTTTTACCAGTCTATGTTCACTTTGAGGTACAAATTTCTTCTATTTGTGGGGAAATTTTGAGAGCTTGAAATTTACCAACCTAATCCACCATCTTCCCAGAATCCTCCCCCAGACAAAAGCTAAATGAGGAATTTTGAAAATCTTCTGAGTTGACCTCTCTTATTGAATGAAGGCTTTGTTTTATGCATCCATTGTTTAACCATAGCTTAATAGTTTGGAGGATTAAGGCTAATGAGAATCTCATAGTATGATTATCCTACTAATGAGCTTTTTTGGGTGTGGTGAAGAGTGCAGCTAGATAAGAAATGATAAATATCACAAACTTGATTGTTAAGGTTCAAGTTATTGTAGCTAAATTCACATGTTTATTCTCTTTGGGCTTCCTTTTAATTTCCATGTGGTTCAAAACAGTTCATAGTCTGAGTAAACATTTACAATACATTTACAAATCTTGATTTGTAAATTGACTTTTTTATTAGCAAGTTGATAATTGTATGTTGAACCATAATGTTTATTCATTTTTAAATTTTTTTGTTTAGAGCTTACTATATCTAGGCCACTCAACTGTCTTTGGAAGTATTATTGATATTTAAATTACTGACTTTAACTAGTTTACAACTCTTCAATTTCTTTAATTTTTTTAACTAACTTTTCTCCCACAGTGCTTATAATAACCTTGAAGTAAGTCAGCCTATCAATCAATAATTTTTAAGAATTTAATTTATGCTATACATTTTCACATGTGCTGAATATTTATAAAGAGACAAAGGACAATATCTGTCTTCAATGAGGTCAGAGTCTCACAGGAGAAATAAACAAATCACAAAATATATAAATCATACATAGTAAAGAAAAGGGGGGGGGGGGTAGGAAAAGCTTCCTGTAGAAAATAGGAGTTTAGTGTGGCTTAAAGAAAAACAGGGAAGTAAAAAAGAGAGAAATGAGGTTGGAGAACATTTGAGATACTAGAAAGAACTAGAGACTATTTTCAAATCTAAGAAATAGAATACATTTTTGTGGAACAATTAATACACCAGTGACCCTGGAATTAATTTTAAATAGCAGAGAGTTAGGAAAATTTTGTATTTGATCCTGGAGGAGACAGGGAGCCTATTGAAGTTACTGAGTATAATTGTTGGTGGAATTGTGAATACATCCAGCCATTCTGGAGAGCAATTTGGAGCTATGCTCAAAAAGTTATCAAACTGTGCATACCCTTTAATCCAGCAGTGTTACTACTGGGCTTATATCCCAAAGAGATTTTTAAAAAAGGGACCTGTATGTGCAAGAATGTTTGTATCAGCTCTCTTTGTAGTGGCCAGAAACTGGAAACTGAGTGGATGCCCATCAATCGGAGAATGGCTGAATAAATTGTGCTATAAGAATATTATGGAATATTATTGTTCTATAAGAAATGACCAGCAGGATGATTTCAGAAAGGCCTGGAGTGACTTATATGAACTGATGCTGAGTGAAATGAACAGGACCAAGAGATCATTATATAGTTCAACAACAATACTATATGATGATGTGTGGTCCTCTTCAACAATGAGATAAAGCAAATCAGTTCCAATAGAGCAGTAATGAATTGAACCAGCTACACATAGTGAAAGAACTCTGGGAGATGACTCTGAACCACTACATAGAATTCCCAATCCCTCTATTTTTGTCCGCCTGCATTTTTTATTTCTTTTACAGGCTAATTGTGTACCATTTCCAAGTCCGATTCATTTTGCACAGCAAAATAACTGTATGGACATGTGTACATATATTGTATTTGACTTATACTTTAAAATATTTAATATGTATTGATCAACCTGCCATCTGGGGGAGGGGATGGGGGAAGGAGGAGAAAAGTTGGAACAAAAGATTTTGCAACTGTCAATGCTGAAAAATTACCCATGCATGTATCTTGTAAATTAAAAAAAAAAAATATATATATATATATATATATATATATATATATGAAGTTGTTGAGTATAGAAATGACATAGTCATATAATATTTTAGCAAAATAACTTCACTGACTAAATGGAGAATAATTGAATAAAGGAATGATGTGAGGGAAAACAAACCCCAATACCATATTGCAATAGTTTAGCTGTGAGGTGATAGAGAGTTGCACCAAAGTTTTAGCAATTTCAGCAGTGAAAAGGGATTATTCCAGAAGTACTATAATTGGTCTTGACAATAGATTAGATATGAATGAAGGAGGAAGAGAAGTGGTGAGTAATTGTGAGGATGGCAGGTAGGTTTTGAATATAAGGGACTGGGAAAACTGAATTGTTCTCTATGGTAATAGAAAAAGTAGAATTTGGGAAGGAGTTGTGAGAGATAATGAGTTCCATGTTGTGTTTAAAGTATCTACTCAGAATCCAGTTTGAGAAGTCTGAAAGACAATTGAAAATATCAGGTCGAAAGAAAGGAGAGTTTGGGGCAGGATAGACAGATTTGAGAAAGATAAGCATAGAGATGAGCAGATGAGATTACTAAGTGAAGAAATATAAAGGAAAAAGAGAAAAAGGTACTGAATGGTATCTATGAGACTATTAGAAAAGATAGTTTGAAGTTTTGATCTTGATTATGATCCAGGAAAAGTAGATATGAGGAGAACCCTGAGAGTGTGATACCCCCACAACCTTGAAAGAAGAGAATTTCGAGGAGAAATTGGTCAACATTGTTAAAGACTGCAGAAAGGTCAAGAAGAATGAGGATTGAAAAAATTCCATTGGTTTTGGCAAGTAAGTTATGACTGGCAACTTTAGTGAGAATACTTTTACTGGAATTATAATGTTGGAAGCTGAAATGTAAGGGATCAAGAAAAGAGTGAGAGGCAAGAAAGTTGAGATATCTTTTGTAGATGGTCTTTTCATAAAGTTTAGACCCAAAGGACAAGAGTTATGGAACAATAATGAAGGTGGATAGATTAAATAAGGATGTTTTGAAGATGTTTATATGAAATAAGGAATGAGCAAGTAGATGGAAAGACTAAAGATAAATGCTCTTTTGATTTATTTAACAATTTCCATGTTTCTTTACATTTTATTTCTAAAGATGTCAATAATGATATGGTTCAATGTCTTCAACAGAAAGTCAACTCAGCTGAAGGACTGGACTATTATTGGGAGAATATGGAGGAAAATTTTATATTTTGGACATTATAAAAATGTGACTCAGTCTCTTTTATTTGTCATTCCATTTTACCAAAATCATGAAATACAATAAAGCTTCAAGTAGAAGAGATGCAGCTTAAATGTCAGAGAAATAACTTGATCCAAGGTCTTCCTGACTCCCAGGCCAATTTTCCATCCATTAAAACAAGAGTTCTTATACTCCTTTTTGTCATAGAAATTTGGTAAAGCTTATTCCCTTCTCAGGAATATATACACACACATACGTGTTTATATATGTGTGTAATTTTAGTAAGAAGGAAGAAGACCAGATTGTTTCTTTCAGTTTTAATCTTCTAGCTGAAGAAAAGAATGAGATTCTCTAGCATCACTTTGTCTGAGAATATCAGTGACAATCAAAACAAATCATCTCACTGATTGTGAAACATAAAGTCATTTATCTGGAATTGTTGAGGAAATAGTAAATCCAATTTTGCATTTGCAAGGTAACTTACCATGAGTTCAGCTGAAGTAGCAAAGGATTTAAAGTCATATTTGGCCAAGTTAGGCTCTATTTGGTCTCTCTTAGTTGTAGCATTTCTAAAGGAATTTGAAACTTCAGGGAATACAGTTCATTCACTCTTGGCAGAATACCACTTCCTGTTTCAATGAAAAAAGTCCCAAAATTCTTCTTGGATGATTTCTCTCTCCTAACATGATTCATAAAGCAATGTCTATTAAAATAAATAAATTAAATTAAGAAAAATTTTAAAAAGATAAATTATACCTAATCTACTTCCATAACCCTCTCCCATTTTTTCCCTACTTATATATGGTACAAATGAACTGGTCTTCACATTCTCTTCCAAACATAGTAGTTGGTTTTCTATCTTATTTCTTTGTCTGATTCCATTGTTTCTATTTTAAACACCATCTATCTTCTTTGATTACTAAAATCCAACATATTTTCAAAGTCTATCTCTAAAGCTGCTTCCTCAATAAGCTATTCCTTATTATTCCAGACAATATCTCTCCTTTCTGAGATTCCACAGATTTACTTTGCATTACCAATATTTTAATACTCTATATGCCTCTCCACTATTATAATGGAGTTATGTGTTTCACCTCCCCAGTAGATGATAATTATTTTGAAGACAACATCTATGTCAAAAATTTATTCTTCCTATACAAAAAAAAGATCATAGAGCTGGAACTGGGAGGAATCTTAGAAACTATAAAGTTGAACCCTCTCTTTTATAATTGTAGAAACTTAGGTCCCAAGAGTTTATGTGATTTTTCTAAGATCACAATGATAGCAAATATTAGAAGAATATTTTAAACCCAAAATCTTTAAACTTTTCCATTGTATAATGCTGATATCAATGCTTTATTTAAAGATAAATCTATGTATTTTTCTTTTAACATCTTTAAATTTTGAGTTTGGAACTATTTTCTTCTCCAAAGTTCTTCACCTACTGAGAAGATAAGCAATGTGATACCAAGTATACATATAAAATTATGCAAAAAAAGATTTTCATGTTAGGCATATTACAAAAATAAAAGCAAGAAAATTTAAAAAGTGAAAAAAAAAACTATGCTTCAGTCTTCACTAAGATTTTGTCAATTCTTTCTGGTGATGGAAAGCATTTTTCATAACATATCTTTAGGAATTATTTTTTAATATCTTTTAAAAATTATTTTGATATTCCTAATATACATGTTGTCTCTTCATAGAGTTGGAAGTACTCTTAAATGGAATCTGATATAATTACTGAAATTCTAAAACCTAGAATTTAAACCAAATCATAAGAATGAGCCTGTTACTATTCAACCTTTTTTCCTCCAACTATAACCTTATGAAATAATGGGACAGGTATTATCATCCCTGTTTTATAGATAAAAAAATGAGGACTTAAAAAGTTTGTCCTAGACAACCTAGGTATAATCATTTACAGCATCAACCCATGATAAAAGTAAAGACTGTGACTGCTAAATAAGTAGTCTCTCAACCATCCCTCCCTATGCTGTATCCTACACAATTTTTTTTTTTTAAAACAGGCAATAGATTTGTCATAAATGTTATTTCCATAAACATTTTATTGTATTCATTGCCTCTGAATTGTATCTAGAAAGTAAGAAAGATGATTTTCTACAAAAAGAAAAGATCAAGGAAAAGTTGATTATATATATATATATGTATATATATATATATATATATATATACATATATATATATATATATATATATGTTGATATAACCATAAAATAAGAAATAAAACAAACAGAAACATGTCCCATGATGGAAGAAAAGGACAGAAAAAAGTAACTTTTCCCCTTCATTTTTAAATGACAACTCCTAATTATAAACTTTTATGGGTTTCTACAAAAATATGATAGGTAAAAAAGAACATTTGTCTCTCCTTTTACTACAGGCATGGAGTCAGAAGTATGTTCTTGTAAAAATAGCACCTTCTTGCTTAACATGAGCAATTTCTCTAATTTTTGGCAAAGACCAGCATAGCCAAAGAAGTGCCATGCTAATGAGCTATAGATGCTTAAAACTGAAAGGAAACTTAGAACTTATTTCACTTATACATGAAAAAATTGAAGTCCAGATAGGAGAAACTATTTTCTCAAAGTCACAAGCTAATTAATGAGCCAAAGTGGTTAACTTCTCTAAAAGATCATAGTTTTCTATTATCCTCAACTTAAATCAGACTTGTAGGATGATGATAACTGAGAGATAAGAGGTAGTTTAAAAACCTTTTAGAAATTCATGAAACTGAATAAAGCCCAACACAAACAAATTCTCATGGCATAAGATAACTAAATACACCATATTTGTATTTAGCACTTACCCTTTGTTTTTTCCTGCTCTGAATTCATTTTTCTGTCTCAGCACCTTTTGAGTTTCCAGTATTCTCTCAGGACCCAAATATGAAAAATAACTTTAGGGATAATAGTGTTCAATGCACATGCTATTAAAATGAAGACACATAGTTGAGAGGTTATATGGTTTGTGCAAATTGGAAAAGACAACATTTAATGATAGACATTTTTCTTACAAATCTGATGTAAGCACTGCTATTTGGTATTGCCCTGATTTCCCTTTTCATTGAAGAACAATATTTGATATCCATTCACTCAAAAATTATTTTTGATTGAATATATTATCTCTCCCAGAATATAAAGTCAAAGAAAGGAATTGCTACCCATAAAATTTCAGGCATCAGTTAAGAAAACTTTCACTCAGCTTAATACAAATGTGACTATTCAACCTATCCATCAAACAATCTAGAGGAAATAATCACACATGTGTGGTGTCCTATCTAGATTTGCTCTATAAACTCTACTCATATTTTCATGTTGATTTTTCAAAATTATAGCTACCTACCTCAAATTTTAGGGTTTAACTTTTATATCTGCACTAAAGCTGTAACTCACAAGCATCATTGTGCTTTTCATTACCAATATATTAGAAGTCAAAATTCACACTTAACAAAGGCATTTGTTAAGATATCACAACACAAATAAAAAAACCATTAGCCAAAATATATTCCTTCTGCTTTACAACAAAAGGAAATCTGGAAATTATTTTTTCTGTACATTATCCTTATACATGGACACACACACATTCTTATTTTTAGATAAGGTACTTATATAAGGTATAACATACTTCTGATAAATCAAAGTGCAGATGTTCTTTATCTTTTCTTAAAGTCCTCATGTGGCTATTCTTGAAGGTAATGTTCTTTCTATATATTCAGCTATTTCCTATGGTTCTTCTCCATAGTCAACTCTATTCTCTGTTATGAGAATCCTACTTTTTATTCTTTGTTATTTTTTTTTTCTTTTGAGGAATTCAGGGTTAAGTGACTTTACAGCTGGTATGTATATAAGATCAGATTTCAACTTGAATTCCCCTGACTCCAGGGATTGCTCTGTCCACTGCACCACCTAGCTGCCCCAATCACACTTTTTATTTTATTTTATTATTTTTTTTATTAAATAACTTTTTATTGACAGAACCCATGCCAGGGTAATTTTTTACAACATTATCCTTTGCACTCACTTCTGTTCTGATTTTTCCCTTCCCTCACTCCATCCTCTCCCCAAGATGGCAAGCAGTCCTATACAAGTTAAATAGATTACAGTAGATCTTGGATAAAATATATGTGTGCAGAACTGAACAGTTTTCTTTTGCTCAGGGAGAATTGGATTTAGAAGGTATAAATAACCTGGGAAGAAGAACAAAATACAAGCAGTTTACATTCATTTCCTAGTGTTCTTTCTTTGGGTGTAGCTACTTCTGTCCATCCTTGATCAATTGAAACTAAGTTAGATCTTGTCTTTGTTGAAGAAATCCACTTCCATCAGAATACATCCTCATACAGTATCATTGTTGAGGTATTTAATGATTTCCTGGTTCTGCTCCATTTGTCAGCATCAGTTCATGTAAGTCTCCCAACCTCTTATATTCTCCTGCTGGTCATTTCACAGAACAATTTTCCAAACCATTCATATACCCAATTTCTCCCATTCTCCAATTGATGGGCATCCATTCATTTTCCAGCTTCTGGCCACTACAAACAGGGTTGCCACAAACATTTTGTTTTGGTCCTTTCCCTTTTTTAGTATCTCTTTGGTGTATAAGCCCAGTAGAGACATTGCTGGATCAAAGGGTATGCACAGTTTGATAACTTTTTGGGCATAGTTCCAAATTGCTCTCCAGAATGGCTGGATGTATTCACAATTCCACCAACAATTTATCAGTGTCCCTGTTTTTCCATATCCCCTCCAACATTCTGCATTATCTTTCTCTGTCATTCTGGCCAATATGACAGGTGTATAGTGGTATATCAGAGTTGTCTTAATTTGCATTTCTCTGATCAATAGTGATTTGGAACACTCTATCATATGAGTAGTAATAGTTTTAATTTCATCATCTGAAAATTGTCTGTTCATATCCTTTGACCATTTATCAATTGGAGAATGGCTTCCAATCACACTTTTTAAAGTTGATTCTTTCTTTAGTTGACTTTCTCCATTTCTGTTTGGAATATATCTCTAATCTCTCAATTTGGCTTGACCTCTTTTGATTGACAGTCTTGCAAATGCTAAAGAAGATGTCTCTCCCTGAGCAAGTTCCTCTATACTAGATGCCATGAGTGATAGGCGAAGATGATAAGAAAAAAAAAAACATTCTTTTCTTCCTATCACCCCATACAAGAGTTTCCTCCAAAATAAGTTCCCTACTTATAATCTTTTTCAACTATCCAATTACATTTTCTTAGAATATGATTTTTCTGAATTCTGAATATGCTACTTAATCAAGGATAAATATTTGTGAATATATAATTTAAGGAAAAGAGGGCTGAATCACATCCTCTCCTTTCTATATCCATATCCATATTTTGCATGTGTAATTTACCTCACCTTGCCAAGTCTTTAGGTTGTTAAACCAACTTCTTTCTCAAAGCTTTTCAGTTATTTTTTAATTATTAAATCTATTATCACTTTCCTGTCCTTTGTGTGGCTTTTGATATTTTTAAGGATAATATACATTCTCTCCTACATATTCTCATTTCTCTGCTTCTATGACACTATTCTCTTATTTTTCCTTCTATCTTTCTTCTTAACTTGATTTGTTAAATACTATCTATTGCCTGTTTTACTTTATGTATGGATTTTCCAAAGATTTGTCTAAATGTCCTTTTGCCTCACTATCTCTCTTTGTGACTTCATTAGCCTCTATATTATGCAAATGATTGTGAAATCTCCATATCTGTATCTGACTTTCATCTCTCTGCTAAGCAATTTCTCCACTTACATATTATACTTCTCCAAACTGATATCCTGCAAATATCTTATACTCAAAATATCAAAAAATGAAATCATTATTTTTGCCTCCTAATCCAATTTTCATCTAACTCCAGTATTACTGTTACAAATATTCTCCTTCAAGATATTGTAGTTGCATAAACTATACTTTGAATTCTGTGGTATTAGGACCTTTCAGGAACCATTTTTTTCACCATGAGGTTTCTAAATATTAGCACCCAAAGATAAATGGAAGTCTATGTAGTTGTCATTTTATAAGACAGAATGACATAACCACTTATTCACTCAATTGTGAATTCTGTTACTAGTAATATAATCTGTAATCCAATAAAGATAAGTATCACATACGTCTGTCTTATTTATTGATCAACAATTCTTGCCTTTTCTTCTTGCATATCATTTCTCATATTTGTTCCTTTCTTCATTGTTCTCCACATACATTTCCTACCACTCCCTGCCCCCGAGCTTGAATTATTGCAATTTCCCCAATATATCTCCCATACAAAGATTCCAGATTAAAATAGCCCAAACATTTGATGTAGTGCAAATGTTTACTTTACTATGTGGTATTAAATGGATACCACATTTTTGCCCCAGAGATGGTGACTCTGAAAAACACAGGAGCTTTGGGATGCTCAGGGATCCAGAAATCATATTAGCAGTATCATTAACAAAAAACAACCAATTAGTTATGTACTTCAAGAAGAGAAACAAGATGTGGATAACACTAGTGATAATAATGTAAATAAGGCAATCATTTGAATTTTGTAAAAGAAAAAGAAAAAAAAAAACAGGGAGAAAACAAGGTGATACTGAATTTAATTCCAAAGGACTGGTGGTCTAAAGGTAACCTCAGTAATCAGATTTTGCAGTTTTGTCATTAAATATTTGTTAATAAGAATGCATTATCACAACTCTCTTATCTTTCTAAGATTTTTTGCAAGATGAAGCTGAAAAAAACAATAAAAAGGGCTTATGTCACTGAAATCTCAGGTACTTCCCCCCAAAAAATCTATCATAGTAACAAGAAAAAATAATAGATCATAGAGACAATGCAAAACATGGTTTAGATATGACCTACTATATCAAACTATTATTATTCTCTCCATGAATTTACTTTGTATTATTTTTATTTATTTATTTAGTATAGCTTTTTATTTACAAGATATATGCATGGCTAATTTTTCTGCATTGACAAATGCAAAACTTTTTGTTGCAACTTTTCCCCTCCTTCCCTCCACCCCTTCCCCCAGATGGCAGGTTGACCAATTCATGTTAAATATGTTGAGGTATAAGTTAAACAATATATGTATACATGTCCAAACAGTTATTTTGCTGTGCAAAAAGAATCAAATTTTGAACCAGTGTACAATTAGCTTGTGAAGGAAATCAAAAATGCAGGTGGACAAAAACAGAGGGATTGGGAATTCTACGTAGTGGTTCATAGTCATCTCCCTGAGTTCTTTCACTGTGTGTAGCTGGTTCAGTTCATTACTGCTCTATTGGTACTGATTTGGTTCATCTCACTGTTGAAGAGGGCCACATTCATCAGAATTTATCATCATATAGTATTATTGTTGAAGTATATAATGATCTCCTGGTCCTGCTCATTTCACTCAGCATCAGTTCATGTAAGTCTCTCCAGGCCTTCTTAAATCATCTTGCCAGTCATTTCTTAGAGAACAATAATATTCCATAATATTCATATGCCACAATTTATTCAGCCATTCTCCAATTGAGGGGCATTTGCTCATTATCTAGTTTCTGAACACTACAAAGAGGGCTGCCACAAACATTCTTTCACATTTGTAGTATTTTTAAAATAAATACTGGGTACTTACAGGTTTACAAGTTGTATCTCATGTTAGAATATAATTTCCTTGGAATCAAGAATAATTTCAGGGTTTTCTGTCCCCATAAAACATAATATAGTGCTTTATACATAAAAGATGCATGAAATGACCATTGAATTAATAGATAATAGTTCTACTGATCCTTTATTTTAGTTGCATAAATTATATTTTGAATTCTCTGGTGTTAGGACCTTTCAGAAACCTTTTTTTTTTCACCAGGAAGTTTCTAAATATTAGCACCCAGAGACAAATGGATGTCTAAGTCGTTTCATGAGGCAGAATGATGTAAACATTTATTCATTCAATTCAGAATTCTGCCACTAGCAATATAACCTGTAACCCAATGAAGATAAGTATCATATAAGTCTACCTTAGTTATCAGGATGATTTAGTTGTTTTGATTTTAGTTTTGATTTTAGTTACAATTGGTTATTTGACTTTGAGCAAGATTCTATTATTTACTAAATACATAATACTGAGTAACTTACTTCTCTAGACTTTGGTTAATTTAACTGTAAAAGTAGAGGGTTGGACTACATTTTCTCTATGATCTATTATTTTTTCTTGTTACTACGATAGATTTTTGGGGGGAAGTACCTAAGATTTCAGTGACATAAACAAGCCCTTTTTATTGTTTTTTTCAGCTTCATCTTGCAAAAAAAAAACTTAGAAAGATAGGAGAGCTGTGATGATGCAGTCTCATTAACAAATATTTAATAACAAAACTGCAAGAATCTGATTACTGAGGTTACCTTTAGAACACCAGTCCCTTGGAAATAATTTCAGTATCACCTTGTTTTCTCCCTGTTTTTTTTTCTTTTTATTTTACAAAATTCAAATGATAACCTTATTTACATTATTATCACTGGTGTTACCCATATCTTGCTCCTCTTCTTGAAGTAAACAATTAATTGGTTGGTTTTTGTTAATGATACTGTTACTATGATTTCTGGATCCCTGAGCATTCCAAAGCTCCCATGTTTTGCAGAGTAACCATCTCTGGGGCAAAATGTGGCATCTGTTTAATACCACATAGTAATGTAACCCAACTGCTGAGGAAAAGAAGGGGAAACACACACACTCACATACACCATAGCCAGTTGAAACTGCAGGAGGGAATTTAAGCTGGCAGAATGCAATTACACATGTTGGATTTTAGCCAGGACACCCTGCAAAATAGCTCAGCAGTTATCTGTATATCTTACTTTGCATAGGGTGGGAAAAGGATTTATACATTGTTTTCAACACACATGAGAGGTTTTCTGAAGGCAATTTGCACTGGGACCTTAAGGAACCCACAAAAATAAAACTTAAGCTTTGAATACTTGCAAGTTCAAAAATGTCAGTTAGTTCTTAGAAATCATCTATTATAAGTTTTATCATATTTTTATTTTTAATGTATTATATCTACTTGCCAGACTAAAGAAAGCAGTTATGTATGTATTTTTATATATTTATTTACATATTCTGTATATTTATATACACACATGGATTTACAAATGTACTCATGAATACAGATATGTATAAACATATGTGTGTGTACCTGTGTGTACTTATGGACCTCAAGTTAATAATGCCTTATCAAGTCCAAGCTTCATATTTCAGTTGGAGAAATAAAAACTCAGAGAATTGAGTTGTTCATAGTCATACAACTAGGACATTGGTCTTCCTTCTTTTCTCTTTCTTAACATCAGTTTTAATGTTTGGGACCTGCTACACTCCTCCCCTATCAGCCATTTTATACAAAATTTCACTTGCTGACATCTCTTTCTTGCCATTCCTATCAGCACTCTTGGTTAAGCCTGTTTTTTACCCAACAGCTAAACCAAAAATTTGTGAAGTGGTCCTCCTGTCTCTTGTAGCACAAGTCCTTTACCCAAATCTTTCTTTTTTTGACTATTTTTTATTATAACTTTTTATTGACAGAACCAATACCAGGGTAATTTTTTACAACATTATCCCTTGCACTTCCTGTTTGCCCCTTTTCACCACTTCGGGCAACAGATATATTTAAATATGTAAGATATCCGGTAAAATAAGGGAAAACATTCTTTTTTATGGGATTTGACAAAGAAAACCGGAAGAAAAAGAAAAAAACGTTTTTTTGAAATTTTTTCTTTGGGTATATTTTCCATCAATGATCAATTGAAACTGGAGTTAGGTCTTTTTTCAAAGAAATCTACTTCCATCAGAAAAATCTTCATACAGTATCATTTTGAAATATTAAAATCTCTTGGTTCTCTATTTCATTAATAATCAAAGTCTCTCCAACCTCTCCATCCCTGGTCATTTCTTACAAAACAATAATATTCCATAAATTCTATACCATAATTTACCCAATCCCCCAGTTATGGACATCCATTCATTTTCCAGTTTCTGTACTAAAAATAGGCTGCCACAAAATTTTTTTTACAGTCTCCTTCTTTAGTATCTCTTTGGGGTATCCCAGTAGTAGCATTCTGGGCAAAGGGATGACAGTTTGTGCTTTTGGTCAATTCCCGTTCTTTCTCCGGAATGGCTGGATTCGTTCACAACTCCACCAACAATGTATCAGTGTCCCAGTTTTCCCACATCCCCCCAACATTCATCATTATTTTTTCCTCTCATCTTAGAATCTGACTGATGTGTAGGGTATCTCAAGTTGTTTTAATTTGATTTTCATCAATGTGATTTGGAAACTTTCAAATAGTGGTAATAGTTTAATTTCATCATTTGAAAATTGTCTGTTCTATCCTTTGACCATTTATAATTGGAGAATGACGATTTCTTTATAAATTGAGTCAATTTCTATATATTTAAATAGGCTTTATCAGAACCTTTAATGTAAATGTTTTCCCAGTTTTTTGCTTCCTTCTAATCTTTGTTTATTGTTTTGTTTATAAAAGGCTTTTAATTTGATGTAATCAATATTTTTATTTTGGATCAGTTTGGTCTTGTTCATCTTTGGTCCAAAATTTCTTCCTACTCCAAGTCTGAGAGATAAATATCCTATGTTCCTCAATTTTTTAATTTTCTTTATCCTAAATATGGACCCATTTTGATTTATTTGGTATATGGTGTTAAGTGTGGGTCCATGCCTAATTCCAAATTAATTTCGTTATCCAGTTTTTTGTTAAATAATGAATCTTATCCCAAAGTTAGGATTTTGGGTTTGCAAAACAAAGATTGCTATAGTTGATCTTCTGTCTTGTGAAACTAACCTGGTCCACTGATCAACTAATCTATTTTTTTTACCAAATGGTTTTGGTGACTTCTCTTTATAATTATTTTAGATCAGGTACACTAGGCCATTCATTTGATTTTTTTTCCACTAATTCCCTTGAATTTCGACTTTTTTATTATTCCATCTGAATTTTGTTGTCATTTTTCTAATCATTAAAATATTTTCTTAGAAATTGATTGGGTATAGATTAAAAAATAGATTAGTTTAGGAGTATTGTCATCTTTATTATATTTCTCACTATCCAAGAGCATTAATATTTTCAATTATTTAAAGTATGACTTTATTTGGTGGAAAGTTTTTTTTTATTTATTTAATGTTTTTTTTTACGATTTATGTATGGTAATTTACAGTTTAAATTCCAAACCTCGCAATTTTTACCTTCCCCCCTCCCTCCCAGATGGCAGGATGACCAGTAGATGTTAAATATATTAATATATAAATTAGATAACAATAAGTATACATGACTGTTATTTTGCTGTACAAAAGTAGACTTGAAATATTTGACAATTGCTTGTGAAGGAAATCAAAAAATGGATGGGCAGAATTAGGGATTGGGAATTAATGTAATGGTTTTAGTCATCTCAGAGTTTTTCTCGGGATAGCTGTTTTAGTTATTCTGCTCCATTGGAAATGATTTGGTTGATTCGTTGTGAGGATGGCCAGGCCATTAGAACTGGTCATCATATAGTATTTTTAAGTAAATACTGATCTCCCCTGCTATTTCCCATCAGTTCATGAAGTCTTCCAGGTCTTTCTAAATCATCCTTTTGGTTTTCTTAAGAACAAAATATTCCATAATATTCATATACCTCAATTTATTCAGCCATTTCCAACTGATGGGATCACTCAGTTTCCAGTTTCTACCACTAAAAAGGGCTGCCCAAAATTTTGCACATCAGGTCCTTTCCTTCTTTATGATCTCTTTTTGGGATATAATCCAGTAGTAACACTGCTGGATGAAGGGTATGCAGTTTGATAACTTCTTAATAGTTCCAAACTACTTCCAGAATGGTTGTTCTTTACAACCCACCAACAATGCATCAATGTCCCCAGTTTTCCCACATCCCCTCCAACAATATCATTATTTTTTCCTGTCATCTTAGCCAATTGACGGGTGTGGTATCTTAGGTTGCTTAATTGGCATTTCTCTGATTAATAATGACTTGGGATCTTTTAATATGACTAGAAATAGTTTCAATTTCTTCATCTGAGAATTGTCTGTTCATATCCTTTGACCATTTTTCAATTGGAGAACTTGGTTTTGTAAATTAGGTTAATTCTCTATATATTTTGGAAATGAGGCCTTTATCAGAACCTTTGACGAAAAAATATTTTCCCAGTTTATTCTTCCCTTCTAATCTTGTCTGATTAGTTTTGTTTGTACAAAAACTTTTCAGTTTGGTATAGTCGAAATTTTCTATTTTTTGATCACCAATGAACTCTAGTTCTTCTTTGGTCATAAAATCCTTCCCCTTCCACAGGTCTGAGAGGTAAATTATCCTGTGTTCCTCTAATTTATTAATAATTTCATTCTTTATGCCTAGGTTATGAACCCATTTTGACCTTATCTTGGTGTATGGTGTTAAGTGTGGATCAATGCCTAGTTTCTGCCTTATTAGTTTCCAATTTTCTCAGCAATTTTTGTCAAACAGTAAGTTCTTATCCCAAAAGCTGGGGTCTTTGGGTTTGTCAAAGACTAGGTTGCTATAGTTGTTGACTGTTTTGTCCCTTTAACCTAACCTATTCCACTGATCAACTAATCTATTCCTTAGCCAATACCAAATGGTTTTGGTAACTGCTGCTCTATAATATAATTTTAGATCTGGTACAGCTAAGGTGTGGAAAGTTTTTTGTAATTTTGCTCATATAATTTCTGACTTTCTTTTGGTAGATGGATTCCCAAATATTTTATGCTGTCAACAGTTATTTTGAATAGAAATTCTCTTTGTATCTCTTGCTGTTGGATTTTGTTAGTCATGTATAAAAATGCTGAGTATTTATGGGGATTTATTTTATATCCTGCAACTTTGCTAAAGTTATGAATTATTTCTAATAACTTTTTAGTAGAATCTCTGGGGTTCTCTAAGTATACCATCATATCATCTGCAAAGAGTGATAGTTTGGTTTCCTCATTGCCTATTCTGATTCCTTTGATCTCTTTCTTGACTCTTATTGCCAAGGCTAGTGTTTCTAATACAATATTGAATAATAATGGTGATAGTGGGCAACCTTGCTTCACTCCAGATCTCACTGGGAAAGTTCTAGTTTTTCCCCATTGCATATGATGCGTACTGGTGGTTTTAAATATATGCTCCTAAGTATTTTAAGAAAAAGTCCAGGTATTCCTATATTCTCAAGTATTTTTATTAGGAATGGATGTTGGATTTTATCAAATGCTTTTTCTGCATCTATTGAGATGATCATATGGTTTTTGTTAGTTTGGTTGTTGATATTGTCAATTATGCTAATAGTTTTCCTAATATTGAACCAGCCCTGCATTCCTGGTATAAATCCTACTTGGTTATAGTGTATTATCCTGGGGATGATTTTATGTAATCTTTTTATTAATATTTTATTTAAGATTTTAGCATCAATATTCATTAGGGAGATTGGTCTATAATTTTCTTTCTGTTTTCAGCCTACCTGGTTTAGGCATCAGGACCCTGTCTGTGTCATAAAAGGAGTTTGATAGAAATCCTTCAATCTCTATTTTTTCAAATAGTTTCTATAGAATTGGAATTAATTGTTCTTTAAATGTTTGGTAGAATTCACATGTAAATCCATCTGGTCCTGGGGATTTTTTCTTATGGAGTTGGTTAATAGCTTGTTCTATTTCTTTTTCTAAGATGGGACTGTTTAGGATATTTGTTTCTTCCTCTGCAAATCTGGGCAAGTTATATTTTTGAAGGTATTCTTCCATTTCATTTAAGTTGTCGAATTTATTGGCAGAAAGTTGGGCAAATTAATTCCTAATTATTGCTCTAATTTCCTCTTCGTTAGTGAGGAGTTCTCCCTTTTCATTTTTAACACTAACAATTTGAGTTTCCTCTTTCCTTTTTTAAATCACATTTACTAAGGGTTTGTCTATTTTGTTGTTTTTTTCCTAGAACCAACTCTTAGTTTTATTGATTTATTGAATAGTTTTTTTACTTTCAGTTTGATTGATCTGTCCTTTTATTTTTAGAATTTCAAGTTTAGTGTTTGACTGGGGGTTTTTAATTTGTTCCTTTTACAGCATTTTTAATTGCAAGCCCAATTCATTGATCTTCTCTTTCTCTATTTTATGCAAGTAGGCCTCTACAGATATGAAATTTCCCCTTATTACCACTTTGGCTGCATTCCACACATTTTGGTGTGATATCTCATTATTATCATTTTCTTGGGTGAAGTTATTAATTATGTCTGTGATTTGCTGTTTCATCCAATCATTCTTTAGTATGAGATTTAGTTTCCAATTATTTTGTTGGTATATTTTCCCTGGCTTGCTATTGAATGCAATTTTCATTGCATCATGATCTGAAGAGGATCATTTACTATTTCTGCCTTACTGCATTTGAGTTTGAGGTTTTTATTTCCTAATATATGGTGAATTTTTGTATAGGTTCCATGAACCACTGAAAAGAAAGTGTACTCCTTTCTTTCTCCATTTCGTTTTCTCCTGAGATCTATCTTATCTAACTTTTCTAGTATTCTATTTGCCTCTTTGACTTCTTTCTTATTTAGTTTGTGGTTTGATTTATCTCATTCTGAGAGTGCAAGGTTGATATCTCCCACTATTATAGTTTTGTTGTCTATTTCTTCTTGCAGTTCTCTTAATTTCTTCTTTCTATTCTATTCCTGTACTCTTGGGTCATTAAAAAAGGCAGCATGTTCTTTGAATAATGGATGTGGAGTTGGAAGAAATTGCCAAACACATAGGGCAGAGCAAGAGAATAAAGTTTCAACCTTTCTTACTGATCAGCTACATCAGAAGATCTTTCAGGGACATCTTCCCTGGATTTTTTCAGTCTGTACATTGTTCCACCCTATAAAGGGAAAAAGGAGTCAGCAGCTGGAG
Organism: Sarcophilus harrisii; assembly: GCF_902635505.1. Taxonomy (NCBI): domain Eukaryota; kingdom Metazoa; phylum Chordata; class Mammalia; order Dasyuromorphia; family Dasyuridae; genus Sarcophilus; species Sarcophilus harrisii. The sequence continues at coordinate 370,115,847 of NC_045426.1, read as the reverse complement.
AGGCACTTTCCAAAGTTACTTCTTTTCTGACTCTAGGCTATTACAAGATAAAATTACAGAGTTGGCTAGGGGAAAAAACTGTTAAGGGTACAACATTTGCTCTTTCTACTGCCAGTCTTCTTTTTCAGTCACCCTCTGCTCCAGCTGATGGCTTTCTTTCTGGTGTTGTCTGTATCAAATTCTGTTCCGTGTCCCCTTCCAATTGGCGCTTATTCAGAACTCTGTCCCAATAAGGTAATAGAAAAGATGGATTTAAGGGAACTTTGTATGCTACTCCTACTAGGAATTTTTAAATTTAAGAATCTGTTCTTAAATATTGAATAGAATGAAGCCTCAATAATAGAATAACTTATAGGGATATAGATATATGTATATACACACACACACTCACACATACACACACACATACATATATATATATATATTACCTAACAAAACTGATGAGAGCTTATATAAATAGATAGCCACACTATTAATATTAACAAGACTCCATCACTATACATTACCATGTGAAAACTGTTGCATCTCAATCTAAAAAAGTTGTACTTAGGAAGTGTCTCCTCACCTTCAGAAGGTGAGAAATAGCTAATTATTCAGAACTATATCTCATACAGAAGAGCACAGGGGTGATGAAAATTTGCCCCTATGATAGATTCAAGAACTATATGTAAAACTTGATCACTCACCAAGACAAATTAGAAGGCAATATTTACTTGAGCTTAGGATCTTCCTTTGACTTTCCCATTAGATGGCTAAATTGACTTTAAAATGTCCATTTCAATTTGTGATGGAGCGAGCTATCTGTATCAAGGAAAAAAAAAAAACAACTATGGAGTATTTACACCTTTTTGTTGTTGTTTGCTTGCTTTTTTCTTCATTTCTCATTTTTCCCTTTTAATCTTTTTTTTTTGTTGTTGTTTATAATAACACACTTTTTTTTTTTTATTTAATAGCCTTTTATTTACAGGATATATACAGGGGTAACTTTACAGCATTAACAATTGCCAAACCTCTTGTTCCAATTTTTCACCTCTTACCCCGCCACCCCCTCCCCTAAATGGCAGGATGACCAGTAGATGTTAAACATATTAAAATATAACTTAGATACACAATAAGTATACATGACCAAAACATTATTTTGCTGTACAAAAAGAATCAGACTCTGAATTATTGTACAATTAGCTTGTGAAGGAAATCAAAAATGCAGGTGTGCATAAATATAGGGATTGGGAATTCAATGTAATGGTTTTTAGTCATCTCCCAGAGTTCTTTTTCTGGGTATAGCTAGTTCAGTTCATTACTGCTCCATTAGAAATGATTTGGTTGATCTCGTTGCTGAGGATGGCCTGATCCATCAGAACTGGTCATCATCTAGTATTGTTGTTGAAGTATATAATGATCTCCTGGTCCTGCTCATTTCACTCAGCATCAGTTCGTGTAAGTCTCTCCAGGCCTTTCTGAAATCATCCTGTTGGTCATTTCTTACAGAACAGTAATATTCCATAATTTTCATATACCACAATTTATTCAGCCATTCTCCAACTGATGGACATCCATTCAGTTTCCAGTTTCTAGCCACTACAAAAAGGGCTGCCACAAACATTCATGCACATACAGGTCCCTTTCCCTTCTTTATAATCTCTTTGGGATATAATCCCAGTAGTAACACTGCTGGATCAAAGGGTATGCACAGTTTGATAACTTTTTGAGCATAGTTCCAAACTACTCTCCAAAATGGTTGGATTCGTTCACAACTCCACCAACAATGAATCAATGTCCCAGTTTTCCCACATCCCCTCCAACAATCATCATTATTTTTTCCTGTCATCTTAGCCAATCTGACAGGTGTGTAGTGGTATCTTAGAGTTGTCTTAATTTGCATTTCTCTGATTAATAATGACTTGGAGCATCTTTCATATGACTAGAAATAGTTTCAATTTCTTCATCTGAGAATTGTCTGTTCATACCCTTTGACCATTTTTCAATTGGAGAATGGCTTGATTTTTTATAAATTAGAGTTAATTCTCTATATATTTTGGAAATGAGGCCTTTATCAGAACCTTTGACTGTAAAAATATTTTCCCAGTTTATTGCTTCCCTTCTAATCTTATCTGCATTAGTTTTGTTTGTACAAAACTTTTCAGTTTGGTATAATCAAAATTTTCTATTTTGTGATCAGTAATGATCTCTAGTTTTGCTTTGGTCATAAAGACCTTCCCCTTCCACAGGTCTGAGAGGTAAACTATCCTATGTTCCTCTAATTTATTAATGATTTAATTCTTTATGCCTAGGTCATGAACCCATTTTGACCTTATCTTGGTGTACGGCGTTAAGTATGGATCAATGCCTAGTTTCTGCCATATTAGTTTCCAATTTTCCCAGCAATTTTTATCAAACAGTAAGTTCTTATCCCAAAAGCTGGGATCTTTGGGTTTGTCAAAGACTAGGTTGCTATATTTGTTGACTGTTTTATCCCTTGAACCTAATCTATTTCACTGATCAACTAATCTATTCCTTAGCCAATACCAAATAGTTTTGGTAACTGCTGCTCTATAATATAATTTTAGATCTGGTACAGCTAAGCCACCATCATTTGATATTTTTTTCATTAATTCCCTTGAAATTCTTGACCTTTTGTTTTTCCATATGAACTTTGTTGTTATTTTTCTAGGTCATTAAAATAGTTTTTGGAGTCTGATTGGTATAGCGCTAAATAAATAGATTAGTTTAGGTAATATTGTCATCTTTATTATATTTGTCTCGCCCTATCCAAGAGCATTTAATATTTTTCAAATGTTAGATCAGACTTAATTTGTGTGAAAAGTGGTCTGTAATTTTGCTCATAAAGTTTCTGATTTTCCCTTGGCAGATAGATTCCTAAATATTTTATATTATCAGTAGTTACTTTAAATGGAATTTCTCTTTGTAACTCTGACTGTTGGATTTTGTTAGTGATATATAAGAATGCTGATGACTTATGTGGGTTTATTTTATAACCTGCAACTTTGCTAAAGTTGTGGATTATTTCTAATAACTTTTTAGCAGAATCTCTGGGATTCTCTAAGTATACCATCATGTCATCGGCAAAGAGTGATAATTTGGCTTCCTCATTGCCTATTCTTATTCCTTTAATCTCTTTCTCAGCTCTTATTGCTATAGCTAGTGTTTCTAATACAATATTAAATAGTAACGGTGATAGTGGGCAACCTTGTTTCACTCCAGAACTTATTGGGAATGGTTGCAGTTTGTCTCCATTACATATGATGCTTACTGATGGTTTTAAAAGATGCTGCTGATTATTTTAAGGAAAAGTCCATTTATTCCTATACTCTCAAGTGTTTTTAATAGGAATGGATGTTGGATTTTATCAAATGCTTTTTCTGCATCTATTGAGATGATCATATGGTTTTTGTTAATTTGGTTATTAACATGGCCAATTATATTGATAGTTTTCCTAATATTGAACCAGCCCTGCATTCCTGGTATAAATCCTACTTGATCATAGTGTATTATCTTGGAGATGATTTTCTGTAGTCTTTTTCCTAGTATCTTATTTAAGATTTTAGCATCAATATTCATTAGGGAGATTGGTCTATAATTTTCTTTCTCTGTTTTCAGCCTACCTGGTTTAGGTATCAGTACCATGTCTGTGTCATAGAAGGAATTTGGTAGGACTCCTTCATTCCCTATTTTATCAGATAATTTATATAGCATTGGGGCCAATTGTTCTTTAAATGTTTGGTAAAATTCACATGTAAATCCATCTGGTCCTGGGGATTTTTTCTTAGGGAGTTGTTTAATTGCCTGTTCTATTTCTTTTTCTGAAATGATTTCCCTTTTAATCTAATTTTTATGGTGTGGCATGATAAATATGGAAATATATTTAGAAGAATTGTGCATGTTTAACATATATCGGATTGCTTTTTGTCTATGGAAGGGGGTAGGGGGAAGGAATTTTAGAAAAGCATACAAACACCTATTGGAAACAATTAATATCATTAGCAAAGTTGCAGAATATAAAATAAATCCACACAATTCATCAGCATTTCTATGTTTTACTGACAAGGCCCTGCAGCAAGAGAAAAAAGAAAAATTCTGTTTAAAATTACTATAGAAAAAAATAAAATACTTGGAGATACCTGTCAGAACAAACTCAAGAACTATATTAACATAATCACAAAATATTTTTCACACAAATAAAATGAGATCTAAATAATTGGGAAAATATCAATTGGTCATGGCTAAGCAGAGCTAATATAATAAACATGACAATTCTGCCTAAGTTGGTCTACTTGTTCAGTTTTATACTAATCAAACTGCCAAAACATTATTTTATAGAACCAAAAAAAAGTAATAACCAAATTCATCTGGAGGAGCAAAAGGTCAAGAATATCAAGGTAATTAATTAAAAAAAAAAAAAAGATTGTGGCTAGTCATCAAAGGAGTAGTCATCAAAACCATTTGATACTGGCTAAGAAATAGAATAGCGGATCAGTGGGCTAGATTAGATACACATGACCCAATAGTCAAGGCCTATAACATTCTAATATTTAATTAAGCCCCAAACTCTAGCTTCTGGAATAATAACTCATTATTTGACAAAAATTGCTGGGAAAACTGGAAAATAGTGTGTCACAAAATCAGTATAGACCCTCATACCATACCCCATGCCAAAATAAGGTCAAAATGGATACATGATTTGGGCATAAAGGATGATTCCATAAACAAATTAGGGGAACAAGGGATATTTAACAATAAATCTTTAGATAAGGGAGGAATTTATAACCAAAGAAGATCTACAGAACATTATGAAAGGCAAAGTGGACAACTTTGATTACATTAAATTGAAAAGTTTTTTTGCACAAAAAACCTTAACAGAAACAAAATTAAAAGGGAAGTAAAAATGGGAAAAAAATCCTTACAGCCAATGTATCTGTGAAAGGTCTGATTTCTAATGTAATTTCATATGAAGAACTGTGTCAAATTTATAAGAATACAATATAAGAATATGTCATTCCCCAATTTATAAATGGTCAAAAGATATAAACAGACAATTTCCAGATGACAAAATTAAAGCCATTTATAGTTTATGAAAAATGCTCTAAATCACTATTGATTAAATAAAAATAAAAATAAAAAACTTTGGGATATCACCTCCAACCTCCCAGCTTTGTTAAGATGACAGGAAAAGATAACGATAAATGTTGAAGGGGATGTGGGAAAATTGGGACATAATGCATAGTTGGTGGAGTTGTGAAATGATACAACCATTTTGGAGAGCAATTTGGAATTCTATGCCCAAAGGACTATAGAACTCTGCATATTATTTGACCTAGTAATGCCATTACTGAGTCTATATTTGAAGGAAATCATAAAAGAGGGAAAAGGACCCATATATGCAAAAATGTTTATAGCAGTTCTTTTTGTCCAAGCAAATAATTGGAAAAAGAGAAGATGGCCATCAGTTGGAGAATGGCTAAACAAGTTGTGGTACATAAAGATAATAAAACATTATTTTTCTATAAAAATGATGAATAGGCTGATTATAGAAAGACCTGGAAACATGTATATGAACTGATCCTGAATGAAACAAGGAGAACCGGGAATACATTGTGTGCAATAACAGCAAGAATGTGTGATGATTAACTATGAAACTTGGTTTTTCTTAGTAGTTCAGTGATCCAAAACACACCTAATAGACTTTGCACAGAAAATGCCATCTGCTTTCTGAACTAGAACTATTTCTTAGCCAGTACTGTAATGCCGGAGAAACTGAGGCAGGAGAGAGATTAGAGAGTTTTCAATAGTTTATTAATTGGAGAGTATAATTGACTGGACAGGACTCTTGTCTCAAATTATCCAGTCAGATAGAGATATACTGGGACCAAGGAATCCATGTTGGTCCCAGGGCTGTCATCTCAAAGAATGAAGCAGCCCCAAATAAGAGCGGCCTCTTCCTTTAAATAACCCTTGAGACAAAGTACGCCCCCCAAAAAAGTGGGAAGTCTTCTGTCAGGTTGGGGGGAGACCATAACTCCTAAAAGCCCAGAGACAGGATGTCTGAATACCCAGAGATAAAGATGTCAGTGAGGTATCTTGGAATATTTTAGAGGGATATTGTAAATTCTTGAGGACAGGGGAGGGTCAGGAGTTCTGCTCTCTTGTTTATCTTGCTAGCAATATATAAGCTTAGAGTAAACGGTCCCAACCTTAATGGACTAGAGTGGGTTTTTACAACTAAGGGAATTTAACAGAACAGTTAAGGAAACTGAGACAAAGGAAACTAGTTCAGGGGAAACCAAGTCAGAACAGTTAAAAAGAACTGAGGCATAACAGTACCAAATGGCTTTGATGACTGCTCCTTTATAATATAGTTTTAGATCTGTCAATGCTAAGCCACCAACTTTTTTTTTTTCTTCTTTTATTAATTTCCTTGATATTCTTGACCTTTTGCTCTTCCAGATGAATTTTGTTATTACTTTTTCTCACTCTATAAAATGATGTTTTGCTAGTTTGATTGGACTTAAAGGGCAGGTCAATTCTCCAAGAGCCTCCACAGCTGTGGATCATAGCATCTGAAGGAGTTGCAGAGAAGCCTTTGCTGACACAGGTGTTGAGGACCAGGAATGAAATAAATAGGAGGCAGAGGGAAGAGGAGAGAGATCAGATAACGCAATGGCCTCTCAGTCAGAGAGGTCAGAAAAGAGTAACTGCCTCTCAGTCTCTTTGTAACATCCTCTCCCATGAGGAGATTCATTCTGCAGGTCTCAATTGGATCTCCAGCAGCCACTGTCAGGTGGCATCTGTATGCCAACATATATAGGGTTAAATCTCTTTCATAGCTTTTCCCTTTTACTCTGATTTTTGTCTCCCAACATGATTCATAAAGAAATGTGTGTTAAAAATAAATAGCACAATAAAAAATGAAATATCAAGGCAATTCTAATTTTCAATAAACCTTTGTGTTCCTTACATTTCAGATCTTCTTTTCCAAGGAGTTGATTTTCTTTTTATAATCTTGCTTTTCTTTGATTGTTATTATTATTATTTTTAAATTTTCTCTCAATTTCTTTCATTTTGTTTATAAAACAGTTCCTGAGTTCTATGAATTGTTTTGGGCCAGGTGACAATTTTATATTACTCTTTAGGGTAAGAGAGTTTTTTTTTTTCCAATATCCTCCTCTGAAGATGGACCCTCTTCTTCTCTTTTCCCATAATAATTTTCTCTTTTTAGATTCTTTTCCCTTTGCCTGCTCATTTTCTTCCTTCAATTTATTACATCTTTGTTATTGACCCCTCTGGCCTGGAAGTGAAACCAAGAACTCCCATGCAACCAGTTCTTCTCCCATAGCTTCTATACTCTCTTGGAAGATAGGTGCTTCTTCCTTCTTGCTCAGAGCTATGTCTTAGTGGGTACAACTGAGTTTAGCATCTTTTATCAGCAGTTTTTTTTTTTTTTTTTAATCTTCCCCTGCTTAGATATCCAACTCCTTACACTGGTCCTACAGACTCCCAATACCACCCAAGAGGTGAAAATTTCTTTGGCTGGAGCTGAGGCTATCTCCCATCCCAAATAGCCCCAGGGTTTACCACTTACTGTTTCAGTGGAACAAAACTTGAGGTGTTTATAATTCCCTTGGGCCAAACCTCCATCCTCCTACCTTTCTTTAGCTCTCTAGTTTTCTCAATAGCAACACTGTTCTGCCTAAAATATTGTTTATTTTTATCATTCTACATTTATCCTTAAGTGCTCTTTTGTCTTTTCTATGTGAGAGATCTGAAGAGCTTAGAATTTTCTGATCTACCCCACCATCTTCCAAGAATTCTTAAACTATTTTGAGATTTTCCAAAAGTTTTATTTGAATTTAAGATAAATTCACATTTTTCTTTGAAGCTGTGAATGTCAACATTTTGACATCCTTGCCCTCTTCTCAGTTTGTGTTTTGATCCTCCCTTTCACCATGAGAACTTTATGTGGAGAGCTTTTGTTGTTGTTTGTTTTGTTTTTTCCTTTTTGCTGCCATACAATTTAGCATACTAGCTTATAATTATAACTACTACTTTAATTTCTTTTTCAATGGTGGTAAGTTCATCCTTTTCTTTTTCGATGGTGGTGATTTTTTCCTTTCCTTTTTTCAAACCAAATTAACCATAGGTTTATCTATTTCGCTGATTTTTCATTAAACAACTCAGTTTTATTAATTAGTTAAATAGTTTTTTTTTATTTCAATCTTTTTAATTTCTCCTTTTAATTTTAAATTTAATTTGTATTTATTGGGGGGTTTTTTTTTTTTTTTTTTAGTTTTTATTTAAGCCCAATTTTAATCTTTTTTTTTCTGTTTTTTTAAAATCCCTTAAAATTCCCTCTTAACCTTTGGCTGATCCCACAAATTTTGGATGATTTAAATTTTTTTTCTTGAAAAAATTTAAAAGTTTATTTTCTTTTCTTTTTTAAATTTTTTATTTTTATTTTTTTTTTTTTTTGAATTATTTTTTAAATCTTGTCTAAAAAACTTTATTTTTCCCTTTTCTTCTTTAATTTTAGGGTTTATGTTTAATATATTAATTTTAATAGGTTCCAAATCGGGAAAAAATATTTTCTTCCCAAATTTTCTCCAAAATAACATACCTAAAAATTTTTAAATTCATTTTTCTTTAATTTTTTTATTTTTTTGGTTTTTTTTCCCGAGGTTTTTTGGATTCCCTACTTTCAGTTTTTTTCTTCTTGAATTTTCTTCTTTTAGGAAGTTGATCCATAAACCCGGGGCCCATTTTTTTTTTGATATTTGTTTTTTCTCCCTTTTAAGGATTGTTTTCCCCTTTTGAAATCAATTTTCTTTTGTTTCGAAAAATTTCCCCCTTTTTTTACCATAAGCATTAATTTTGCCACCTTTTATTTTTTTCTTATTCCCCTCTTTAAATTTTTCTTGAAAAACATTTTTTCCTTTTATCCTTGATTCCCTTCCTTTTTGGGGGTTATTACATTTGTTAATTTAAATTTTTTTAAAAATTTCTTTACTTACTTGTCCCCCCTTTTTCCCCTTTTAAACATTCCCCTTTGTTCACTACTTATCCTTTTATAATTTCCCCCTTTAGTTTCCCTTTTTTTTATTATCTTTTTTTCCTTTCCCCCCTTTTTTTTCAGGGAATTTCTAAAACTGAATTTTTTTTTGAGAATCATTAAAATTAAAATTTTTTCCCCTTTAAATTCCCTGATTGTAACCCCTTTTATTTTTCCCTTTTATCCCTCCTTCCCACCTTGTTCTGCCATATTTTTTCCAAACTTTTTTTTGTATATCAAAATCAAATTTACATTATTCTTTTGTTTCAAAAAATTTTCCCAATTTTATTTTCATCCTTGGTTCTATTTTAATAAATTTTTTTTTTAGTTCTGGTTTTCTTGAAACAAATGAATTATTTTTTCATTAAATTATCCTTTTCCCTGGAAAAAATTCCACTTCGGGTTTTTATTCTTGGTCATCCAACTTGTCCTTTGGGAAACAAACAGGCCCTTTTTTTTAATTGAAGGGAAATTTTGACCTTTTTCACCTCTATTTTTTTTTTTTAAAATTTTTTTTAATCTTATTTAAATTTTTGCCACAAATTCCTTGGGTTTTTTTTGGTTTTCTTTTCGGGTTTCATAAACTTTAATGTATTTTTCCTTCTTTTTAATTAAGTTCTTTTGATACCCAAATAGTATTAGGTTTTTTTTCATCTTTTTTGGGTCCTAATCCCAGATTTTTGCTTTTTAAGTTGTGTTTTGAAGGAAACGTGGTTTTTGGATTTTTTGTTTTGTTGATACGCTTTAATGAATCAAGTTTAATTTGTTCGTTTAATTTTTTTATTTCTTCAATGTTTTTTTTTTTTATATGTAATTTTTTGATTGTTTTGGTTTGGAATTTTTTCCTTTTTTTTTTTTTTTTTAAATTTTTTTTTTAATTTTGGGCCCCGGGGGGTTTTTTTTTTTCCATTTTTAAAATTTTTTTTTTTCCCTTTTTTTTCCGAGATTTTTATTTTCCGTTTTTTTTTGACCCTTTGGGAATTTTTAATTTTTAATTGTTTTCCAGGGTTGTTGTTTTGAAAACCCCCCCCTTTTTTTCTTTTTTTTTGGAATTTTTTCTTTTTGGGATTATGAAGGGGAATTGGTTTTGTGTTTGGGGTTCTTAGGTTTTATTTTTTTTTTTGCTAAAGTTTGGTGGTTTTTTTTTTTTTATGTTTTTTAAATTGGGTTTTAAAAAGGGGTTAAGCTTTTAAGGGAAAATTAAAGTTTCCGGTTTGGGAGTGTTGGGTGGGTTTTCTTGGAATGGATTTTTGCTGGCCCTGTTGTGGTGTGGGATTTCATTGTAAAAGGAAAAATTTAAAAAGGGGGCCCCTTTGTTGGGATTCCTGCCCGGGAAAACCTCTTTTCTCTTCCGATGCAAATGGTGGTTATAAAATTTTTTTTGCGTTTTTTAAGGGCTTCCTTGGATGCGGTTTAGTTTTTTGGGGTTTTTTTTTGAAAGAGTTGTCCTTACCCGGTTTTTTTTTTTTTCCCCTGTTAGTTTTGGCCCGGCCAACCTTTTTGGCGAGACTGCAGATTTTCTTCGGCCGGTGAGTTGTTCTACTTCTTATCTTTACGAATTGTAGCAGTCAAGACTATTTTTGAGGCTCGATATAATATTGATAAAGAGGATAAGAGAAGAGCTTAGAAAGTCGCGTGTGTCTTCTCCGCCATCTTGGCTCCGCCCCCAAAGCTTTTTTATTTTCAAAACATATGCATAAATAGTTGTCAAAATTCACCATTGCAAAACCTTGGGTTTCATATTTTTCTCCCTTTTTCCCCATCACCACTCCTAGACAATGAGTAATCCAATATGTTAAACATGCACAATTCTTCCTTACACATTTCCTCAATTATAATGATGCACAAGAAAAAGCAGACCAAAAAGAAAAAAAAAAAATAAGAAAGAAAACAAAATGCAAGTAAAAACAACAACAACAAGAAAATTGAAAATACTATTTTGTGATCCATATGTAGTCCCCACAGTCCTCTCTCTGTGTGGAGATGACTCTCTCTATCACAAAACCACAGGAAATTGCCTGAATGGTTTCATTGTTGAAAAGAGTCATGTCCAACAAAATTGATCATCATATACTCTTGTTGTTATTGGGAACAATGTTCTCCTGGTCTATTTATTTCACTTAGCATCAATTCATGCAAGTCTCTACAATCCTTTCTGAAATCTTCCTGATGATCATTTCTTACAGAACATTAAAATGCCACAACATTTATATACCATAACTTATTCAGCTATTCTGCAACTAAGGATCATCCACTCAGTTTCCAGGTCTCTGCAAATACCAAAAGAGGAGCTACAAACATTTTTCAAATGTGGTTCCTTTTCATTTTTTATGATCTCATTGGGCACAGAGACAACATAGACACTGCTGGATCAAAGGGCATGCACAATTTGATAGTCCTTTAGACAGAGCTCCAAGTTGCTCTTCAGAATGGTTTTTATCAGTTCATAGATCCACCAACAATGTATTAGTACCACAGTTTTTTCTGCATCCCCATCAACATTTATCATTATCTTTTCCTATCATTTTAGCCGGTCTAAGAGGTGTGTAGTGAGAGTACTTCAGAGTTGTCTCAATTTGCATTTCTCTAATCAGTGGTGATTTAGATCACCTTTTCATATGGCTAGAAATAGTTCCAATTTCTTCATCTTAAAATCATCTGTTCATATCCTTTGACCTTTTATCAATTGAAGAATGGTTAGTATTCTCATAAATTGGAGTCAATTGTCTACATATTTAAAAATGAGACTTTTTCAGAGTTATTTGGATGTAATTTTACTGCTTCCTTTCTAATCTTGTCTGGATTGCTTTTGTTTCTATGAAAATTTTTGAACATAATATAACCAAAATTATCCATTTTATATTCCATAGTGTACTCTAGTTCTTTTTTGGCAGTAAATTCCTTCCTTCTCCAGAAATCTGACAGGTAGAGTATCCTTTATTATCCTTAAATAATATCCTTAAAGTATCACTCTATGTCTAAATCATGAATCCATTTCTACTATATCTGGGTATAGAGTGTTATGTGTACTTTCTTCCATACTAGGTATTTGGGTTTGTAAAACACTTGATTGCTATAAACATTGACTATTGTGTTTTATGAACCTAATCTATTCCACTGAACAACTACTCTGTTTCTTATTCAGTAGCAAATGGTTTTGAGGACTGCTGCTTTCTATTATAGTTTTAGGTGTGGCTCATTTCCATTTCTTTTATTAATTCCCTTGATTTTTTTTTTTTACCTTTTTTTTTCTTCCTCGTGAAGTTTGTTATTAGTTTTTTCTAGCTCTGTAAAATAATTTCTTGGCAGTTATATTGGTATGGTACTGAATAAGTTGATTAATTTAGGTAGAATTGTCATTTTTATTCTATTAGCTTGGCCTACCCATGAGCACTTGATTTTCTTATAAATTAATTAGAATTGATTTTATTTGCGGTAAAAGTGTTTTGTAATGGTACATCATATAATTCCTGACCTTGTCTTGGCAGTTAGCTTCCAAAATATTTTATATTAACTATAGTAATTTTAACTGGAATTTCTCTCGTTATCTCTTGCTGCTGGACTCTTGCTTTTGGTAACATATTGAAATGCTGAAAATTTATGGGAATTTATTTTTTATCCTGCAACCTTGCTAAAGTTGTGAATTGTTTTTAGTACTTGTTTAGTTTATTCTCTAGGATTCTTTGAGTATAGCATCATATCATATGAAAAGAGAGATAATTTGGTTTCTTCATTACTTCTTCTAAATATTTTAATTTCTTTTTTTCTGTTGCTAAAGCTAATATTAAAGTGGATAATTTTGTTTCATCTCTGATCTTATTTAGAATGGTTCAAATTTATCTCAATTACATATGATGCTTGCTGATAATCTTAATATATACTAGTGATCATTTTAAGAAAAATGCTATTTATTCCTATACTTTCTAGTGTTTTCAACAGGAATGGGTGTTGGATTTTCTCAAATGTTATTCTTGCATATATAATCATATGATCTCTATTAGTTTGGTTACTGGTATAAACAATAATGCTAATAGTTTTCTAAATACTGAACCAGCCCTCTGTTCCTGGCATAAATCTTATTTGTTCTTGACGATTTGATCATAATAGTTATTCTGGTGATAATTTTCATAATCTCTTTGCTAATATTTTATTCAAGAATTTTGCATTAATCTTATTAAGGAAATTGGTCTATAATTTTCTTCCTCTCTTTTGATCCTGCCTGTTTTAGGCGTCTGTAACATAGCTCTGTCATAAAAGAAATTTGGTAGGACTCCTTGCCCTATTTTTCCAAAGGGTTTGAATAATATTGGAATTAATTGTTCTTTAAAGGTTTGGTGAAATTCAGATGTATATCTATCTGGCCCTGGACATTTGTTCTTAGGGAATAGATTAATATATTTTTTTAAATGTGACTATCTAAGTAATTAATTTCCTTGATTATTAATTTGGGTAATATATATTTTTGTAAGTATTCATCCACTTAACTTAGATTATCAGATTTATTGGCCTACAGTAGGGCAAAATAGCTCCTAATTATTGCTTCAATTTCGTGTTCATAGGTGGAAATTTTGATACTAACAATTTGATTTTCTCTTTTCCATTTTCTAATCAAATTAACTAAAGGTCTATCTATATTGTTGCTGTTTTTTTTCATAAAACCAACTCTCAGTTTTGTTTATTCATTCCCTAGTTTTCTTATTTTCAATTTTATTAATTGCCCTTTTTATATCCACAATTTTTTTTGGGGGGGTCAATTTGTTCTTTGACTAATTTTTTTTAGTTGCATGCCTAATCATTCATCTCTTTTTCTATTTTATGCAATTGAAGCATCTAGAGATATAAGATTTCCCCTAATAACTGCTTTGGCTTCATCCTCTAAATTTTCATATGTTGTCTCACTATTGTCATCTTTTAGATAAAATTATTGATTATGCGTATGATTTGTTGTTTCTCCACTCATTCTTTAGGATTAGATTATTTAATTTCAAGTAAGTTTTAGTTTATTTTTTTTCCTGGTCCTTTATTACATGTAATTTTATTGCACCATGATCTGAAATAGCAACTTTTACTATTCCTGTCTTTCTGCATTTAATTTTGAGATTTTTATTCTCTAACACATGCTCAATTTTTGTGTAGGTTCCATGTATGGCCAAGAAAAAAAAATTCCTATTTCCATTCAATTATATCCAAAGGTTTATTATACTTAAATTTTCTAAAATGCTATTTATCTCCTTAACTTCTTCTTTATATATTTTGTTGTTGAATTTATCTAATTCTTACAGAGCAAGATTGAGATGCCCCACTAGGATAATTTTTCTGTCTAATTCTTTTTGTACCTATCAACTTCTCTTGTAGGGAGTTGGATGCTATACCACTTGGTGAATATGTGCTGATAGTACATCATTGTCTATGATGCACTTTAGCAAGATGTGCTTTCCTTTCTTATCTCTTTTAATTACATCTACTTTTGCTTTTGCTTGATTTGAGATCAGAATCATTACCCCTGCTTTTTATTTTATTTTTTACTTCAGCTGAAGTATAATAGATTATTCTCCAGCATTTTACCTTTGTTCTGTATATATCATTCTACTATACATGTATTCCTTGTAAACAATATGCAGAATTCTGAATTTTAATTCAGTCTGCTACCCACTTATGTTTTATGGGAGAGTTTGACCCATTTACCTTCACAAATAAAATCACTGACTCTTTATTTCCCATCTTATTTTCCGCAAGCTATATATTTTTTTCCTTCCCTCCTTTCCCTTCTCAAGTGTTTGCTTCTGACCACCACCTCCCCCAATCTGTTCTGCCCTTTTATAGTCCCTCCCTAATTTTTATTCCTTTCCCCTTCTACTTCTATTCTCCCCTCTATTACCTCCCACTTTCCTTTACTCTTTCTCCTCTTACTTCCCTATATGATGAGACAAATTTCTATATTAAACTTAATATGTCTTCTATTCTCTCTTTGATCCAAACCAGATGACATTAATGTTCACACAATTCTCACCCCGTTCCTTCTTTCCATCAATCATAATAGTTCATTTTTGCCTCTTTATAAGATGTACTTAACTCCATTTTACTTTCCCTTCCCTTTTCTTCCAGTATAATCCCTATTGTACCTGTAGCTTATTTTATATATCATCACAGTAAAATCAAATTATACCTATGCCCTCTAAGTATATCCATAACAAAGATACAATTCTCAAGAGCTCAGAATTAGATAAATCAAACCAAAAACAAATGAGAAAGAAATTAAAGAGGTAAATAGAATGTTAGAAAAATTAGTTATGATAGATCGTTGGAGAAAACTGAATGGTGACAGAAAGGAATATACTTTCTTCTCAGCAGTTCATGGAACCTACACAAAAATTGACCATATATTAGGACATAAAGACCTCAAAATTAAATGCAGGAAGGCAGAAATGGTAAATGCTTTCTTTTCAGATCATGATGCAATAAAAACTACATTCAGCAAAAAGTTAGGGATAAATAGACCAAAAAGTAATTGGAAACTAAATAATCTCATCTTAAGGAATGATTGGGTAAAACAGCAAATTATAGACACAATAATTTCACTCAAGATAATGACAATGATGAGACATTATACCAAAATTTGTGGGATTCAGCCAAAGCAGTAATAAGGAGGAATTTTATATCTTGAGAGGCTTACTTGAATAAAAGTAAGAGAAAGAGAGATCAGTTAATTGGACTTGCAACTTAAAAACTAGAAAAAGACCAAATTAAAAAAAAAACTCAATCAAATACTAAACTTGAAATTCTAAAATTAAAAGGAGAAATTAATAATATTGAAAGTAAAAAAAAAACTATTGAACTAATAAATAAAAGTAGGAGTTGGTTTTATGGAAAAACCAATAAAATTAATAAACATTTGTTAAATCTAATTAGAAAAAGGAGAGGAAAATCAAATTACTAGTCTTAAAAATGAAAAGGGAAAACTTTTCTTTTTTTAAATTTTTAATAGCTTTTTATTTACAAGTTATATGCATGGGTAATTTTACAGCATTGACAACTACCAACCTTTTGTTCCAATTTTTCCCCTCCTTCTTCCCACCCCCTCCATTAGATGGCAGGATGACCAATACATGTTAAATATATTGAAGTATAAATTAAATACAAAATAAATATACACGTCCAAAATGTTATTTTGCTGTACAAAAAGAATCAGACTCTGAAATATTATACAATTAGCCTGTGAAGGAAATAAAAAAATGCAGGTGGGCAAAACTATAGGGATTGGGAATTCAATGTAATGGCTCTTAGTCATCTTCCAGAGTTCTTTCTCTGGGTGTAGCTGGTTCAGTTCATTACTGGTCCATTGGAACTTATTTGGCTCATCTCATTGCTGAAGATGGCCAGGTCCATCAGAACTGATCATCATATAGTATTGTTGTTGAAGTATATAATGATGTCCTGGTCCTGCTCATTTCACTCAGCATCAGTTCATGTAAGTCTCTTTACATGTAAATTCTATGAAACATTCAAAGAACAATTAGACCCAATGCTATATAAACTATTTGAAAAAATAGAGAATGAAGGAGTCCTACCAAACTCACAGATATAGTACTGATACCTAAATAAGGTAGGTTGAAAACAGAGAAAGAAAATTATAGACAAATCTCCCTAATGAATATTGATGCTACGAATGTTTGTGGCAGCCCTTTTTGTAGTGGCTAGAAAATGGAAACTGAATGGATGTCCATCAATTGGAGAATGGCTGAATAAACTGTGGTATATGAATATTATGGAATATTATTGTTCTGTAAGAAATGACCAACAGGATAATTTCAGAAAGGCCTAGAGAGACTTACACGAACTGATGCTGAGTGAAATGAGCAGGACCAGGAGATCATTATATACTTCAACAACAATACTATATGATGACCAGTTCTGATGGATCTGGCCATCCTCAGCAACGAGATCAACCAAATCATTTCCAATGGAGCAGTAATGAACTGAATCAACTATGCCCAGAGAAAGAACTTTGGGAGATACCTAAAAACCATTACATTGCATTCCCAATCCCTATATTTATGCCCACCTGCATTTTTGATTTCCTTCACAAGCTAATTGTACAAATCCCCAGGACCAGATGGATTTACATGTGAATTTTACCAAACATTTAAAGAACAATTGGCCCCAATGCTATATAAATTATTTGATAAAATAGGGAATGAAGGAGTCCTACCAAATTCCTTCTATGACACAGACATGGTACTGATACCTAAACCAGGTAGGCTGAAAACAGAGAAAGAAAATTATAAACCAATCTCCCTAATGAATATTGATGCTAAAATCTTAAATAAGATATTAGCAAAAAGACTACAGAAAATCATCTCCAAGATAATACACTATGATCAAGTAGGATTTATACCAGGAATGCAGGGCTGGTTCAATATTAGGAAAACTATCAATATAATTGGCCATGTTAATAACCAAATTAACAAAAACCATATGATCATCTCAATAGATGCAGAAAAAGCATTTGATAAAATCCAACATCCATTCCTATTAAAACACTTGAGAGTATAGGAATAAATGGACTTTTCCTTAAAATAATCAGCAGCATCTATTTAAAACCATCAGTAAGCATCATATGTAATGGAGACAAACTGCAATCATTCCCAATAAGATCTGGAGTGAAACAAGGTTGCCCACTATCACCGTTACTATTTAATATTGTATTAGAAACGCTAGCTATAGCAATAAGAGCTGAGAAAGAGATTAAAGGAATAAGAATAGGCAATGAGGAAGCCAAATTATCACTCTTTGCCGATGACATGATGGTATACTTAGAGAATCCCAGAGATTCTGCTAAAAAGTTATAGAAATAATCCACAACTTTAGCAAAGTTGCTGGTTATAAAATAAACCCACATAAGTCATCAGCATTCTTATATATCACTAACAAAATCCAACAGTCAGAGTTACAAGAGAAATTCCATTTAAAGTAACTACTGATAATATAAAATATTTAGGAATCTATCTGCCAAGGGAAAATCAGAAACTTTATGAGCAAAATTACAGACCACTTTTCACACAAATTAAGTCTGATCTAACCAATTGAAAAATATTAAATGCTCTTGGATAGGGCGAGCAAATATAATAAAGATGACAATATTACCTAAACTAATCTATTTATTTAGCGCTATACCAATCAGAGTCCCAAAAACTATTTTAATGACCTAGAAAAATAACAAACAAAGTTCATATGGAAAAACAAAAGGTCAAGAATTTCAAGGGAATTAATGAAAAAAAAATCAAATGATGGTGGCTTAGCTGTACCAGATCTAAAATTATATTATAGAGCAGCAGTTACCAAAACTATTTGGTATTGGCTAAGGAATAGATTAGTTGATCAGTGGAATAGATTAGGTTCAAGGGACAAAACAGTCAACAAATATAGCAACCTAGTCTTTGACAAACCCAAAGATCCCAGCTTTTGGGATAAGAACTTACTGTTTGATAAAAATTGCTGGGAAAATTGGAAACTAATATGGCAGAAGCTAGGCATTTATCCATACTTAACGCCGTACACCAAGATAAGGTCAAAATGGGTTCATGACCTAGGCATAAAGAATGAGATTATAAATAAATTGGAAGAGCATAGGTTAGTTTACTTCTCAGACCTATGGAAGAGGAAGGAATTTATGACCAAAGAAGAACTAGAAATCATTATTGATTACAAAATAGAAAATTTTGATTATATCAAATTTAAAAGTTTTTGTACAAACAAAACTAATGCAGACAAGATTAGAAGGGAAGCAATAAACTGGGAAAACATTTTTCCAGTTAAAGGTTCTGATAAAGGCCTCATTTCCAAAATATATAAAGAATTGACTCTAATTTACAAGAAATCAAGCCATTCTCCAAATGATAAATGATCTAAGGATATGAACAGACAATTCTCAGATGAAGAAATTAAAACTATTTCTAGCCATATGAAAAGATGCTCCAAGTCATTTTTAATCAGAGAAATGCAAATTAAGACAACGTTGAGATACCATACACACCTTTCAGATTGGCTAGATTACAGGGAAAGATAACACGGAATGTTGGAGGGGATGTGGGAAAACAGGGACACTGATACATTGTTGGTGGGATTGTGAACACATCCAGCCATCCTGGAGAGCAATTTTGAATTATGCTCAAAAAGATATCAAACTGCATACCCTTTGATCCAGCAATGCTACTACTGGGTTTATACCCCAAAGAGATACTCAAGAAGGGAAAGAAACCTGCATGTGCCAAGATGTTTGTGGCAGCCCTGTTTGTAGTGGCTGGAAACTTGAAAATGAATGAATGCCCATCAATTGGAGAATGACTGGGTAAATTGTGGTATATGAACGTTATGATATATTATTGATAATATTCTGTAAGAATGACCAGCAGGATGAATACAGAGAGGATTGGAGAGAATTATTTGGACTGATGCTAAGTGAAATGAGCAGAACAAGGTGATCATTATACACTTTAACAACAATACTGTATGAGCATGTAGTCTGATGGAAGTGGATTTTTTCTACAAAAAGATCTAACTCAGTTTTAATTGATAAGTTATGGACAGAAGCATCTATACCCAAAGAAAGAACACTGGGAAATGAATGGATGGACAGAAGCATCTATACCCAAAGAAAGAACACTGGGAAATGAATGTAAACTGTTTGCATTTTTGTTTTTCTTCCTGGATTATTTTTACTTTCTGAATCCAATTCTTCCTGTTCAACAAGAGAACTGTTTAGTTCTGCACACATATATTGTATCTAGGATATACTATGACATATCTCACATGTATAGGACTGCTTGCCATCTGGGGGAGGGGGTGGAAGGAGAGAGGGGAAAAGTCGGAACAGAAGTGAGTGCAAGGGACAATGTTGTAAAAAAAAATATCCAGATATGGGTTCTGTCAATAAAATGTTATAATTATGAAAAAAAAAAAGAAAAATACCTTGACAAAATGGAACATATGTAGAGGAAGGGAGATAGGACAGTCAGATTATATATATATATATATATATATATATATATATATATATATAGTATGTTTACTTGCAGCGTATTTAGCCAGAAGAGAAAAAATGGTGGAGAGGAGGGAGGAATAGCGTGACTACTGGTTTCATTGTATAGAATAGAGATTCATTTTTTTTTCTGCTTGAACCCACAGAAAATAACTAGAAACAATGGCTAAGAGTTGCATAGAAATAGATTTAAGTTTACAATTTCAAGCTTCCCTTAAAGAGTTGGCCAAATGGGGAATGCTGCAGGAGGCAATGGATTCATCATCTCTGGGCACTTTTAAAACAAGATTGGGTGTGTAAGGTATTCTGTAAAGCTAATTTCTGTTTACATTTGGATGTGACAATCTGTCTTAGCTTAGTCAAACTCTGATATTTTCTTATTCTATTTCACAAGAAAAAATACCCTTTCAGAGGAAATATTTGAGTTGCCTTATCTCTATGTCTCTCAAGAGCATCTCTAACTTTATGAAAATCCTTAATTTTACATATTTAATCAAAGATCTTAAATAGTGAGCTTAAGAATCACGGTACTTATGTTCTGATTCAGATTTTGCCAACTAAACGAATTTTGGATAGAAAATCACAAGATCTAAGATTTGGAATCTAAAAGGAACTCAGACATTTTCTAGTACAGTCCTCTTTCATATTGTGGTTGAAGAAACTGAGGCTCAGAAAGATTAAATGAGTTTACCAAGATCAGTCAGATAATATCAGAATTATAATTTGAGCAATGGTTGTCTGACTTAACAGACAGTATTTTTTTTTTATCTACCATGCTTCCCTGGAATCAGGATGATATAATTCTTAATTTCTCTTTATACTTACTGTATGACCTGAATCAAGTAACATAAACTTTTGCAAGCTCAGCTTTCTCATCTAGAAAAATAGGAACTATAATAGTACTTCTCATCATCATCATCATCATCATCATCATCATAGTATTGGATTATAATTCAGGTCAAGTGAGAATGAAAAAAATAAATATTTGTGAACATTAAAATGGCACAGAAGTGCAAATGTTCATTAGTAAGAGCCTTAATACTGTTAATTATTATATTTGTGACTTTAACAATTGACACAATTTCTTCTACCTTCATTTTCCTATTCTATACAATATGATGTCCAGAATAAATCAGGCTTAGAACTCATTTGAAGCTTCTAACATTCTATAATCCTGTGATTTTTTTTTATCATTTTGGAGAATATTAGGAAAATAGCAATAATACAAAATTTTCAATACTGAAAGTTAGATCTCTGTCTAGTTTTGGTCCTAAGGGTGAAGTGTTCCAGGAGATTTTAAGGTGATTAATAAAAAAATATGATTAAAGGTGTACCTAATTTACATAATATTTTATATACATGTATAAGTATATATATATATATATATATGTGTGTGTGTGTGTGTGTGTGTGTTTGTGTGTATAGTATGCATACACAAATATTACACACATACAAATACACATATGTGCATATTGACTCTCCTGATACTACTTTGAACTATTGAGGGAAGGGGGTTGTTTTTATTTTCTCTTTCTTAGCACAGTACCTAATGAATCAGTGACGATTGGCCTATTGAGCCTCGAAAGAGTAGTTAGGGGGAGAAAGGGAGTAGGATACTTTGGTTCTACTTCTCTGTCATTTCTCTTTCTATTTATTTGTTCATTTGTTTGTTTATTTTACTGTTAGGAGCTCCCAGGGCAAAAATTTTCTCCATAAATGTAAATTGTCTTTTTCTGTTATTTAAAGTCACAGAAAAATTTTGAAGGGTCTTGGAGATTGATAACTTTTTTATGAGAAGATAAGTAGCTTTTTTGTCAAAGCTAGGATATGAACATGAGAAGTTTCCTGTGTGAATGCTGGCTTTCTCTCCATTATTGTGATGCTTTTCACTAATAATAGGTTAATAAAAATTTTATATGTCCAGAATTGATAATACTATAACTATACATTTTCCCTCTACCAATATCAATTATAAATTGTCTTGGAGGAAAGAATACTACTGCAGGATTCAAAAGACCTGGGTTTAGATCTCATCTCTAAAAGTCATACTTTTAGCACCTCACCTTATATTCCCAGAAATATTTTGTTACAACTATAAAAAAAATCAGATCCTCTATTTTAAATGGATTTATTTCTACTTTTATGTATATCTATATATATATGTATATATTTCCCATTTCAAAGTCATTTGAAAGTTTACAAAATTATTTCTGGGAAATGAATTTGTGAGATCAGTAATATAAGTATGAATATATCTGTTTGAAAAACAGAGAAATTGGGGCTCTGAGAGGCAAAGTGACTCACTAAAGTCAATGCTTTGCTTCTCTAATCTCCCAAAACAGAGAGTTAGAACTCACCAAAACAGGTTTACTTTGAGCCATACCTTGGTGTGAATACCTTTAAATTGAACTGGAGAAATGGAAGGGTTTCACTTCTAATCCCTTCTCTTCCCAAGGATCTCCCATACTGAACCCAGATCTATGAGATTAGCTGACTACATGCTGGATAGACATTATTATCATTCAGCTCAAAATGATTCAACATATGGACACCATCAAAACCCAACTGATTTTATGAACCACATTTCTAGCAAACAATTAGAGAAATCTAATTGAGCCACATCACTATGTCAAGGCCTAGGAAATTTGGCACTAAATGTTCTGTAGTGTTGTGCATAGAGCTAGAAAACAATGTACTGCAAACTCATTTTAATGTTATAGAGACAAATTGAAAGACGCAACCATTTTCCTTAGTGTGCAGCAGTCATAAAATAAGCAAATAAAGAAGGAAGGAAAGAACAATCAAAGTCCTAATAGAAAACAAAAGTGGCATCATCAAATCACACCCATATTGACATCTCACAACTGTAGCCTGATGGTTTTGTTAATTAATTCTTGAGATGCACAATAAGCCAACAGGACAATTTGGAAAGAGCACTTGTCACTTAATTAGTAAATTAACTTTTTACTTCAAATGTTTCTCCATTAAATTAGCACATACTCTAGGCCAAGATCACACACCAGCTGGATTATTATTATTTTTTTAGGATAAATGACTTTTTTTTATTTATTAAATTAGTAACTTTGGGGAATGGAGCTGAGGGTGAGGTAAGGACATGGGTGCAGGCAAGGGATACAGATTTCATGGCAAGATTAGAGGGTATATAAAGACAGAGCTTTTGGGGTTACCAAAGTATATATAGGTTGATAGGGTTATGCCTATTTTGGGGGGCTGTTCAGGGATAGGTATTCAATTAATAAAGCTAGGGTTTATAAAACTGAAAAGATATTGAGGATAATTCAGTGATGGATTATACACTTCTTCCAAAGTTTAGTCTAGATTTCTTCGGAAAGATTAAAAAATAACTGGACCACAGAAGGCTGAATTTTCTGGCTACATTTCACAAAGAGAATTTACAAATTGATGACATGTATATCACATTTTAAGATTTGTAAAGTATTACACATGATGTTTATCTTTCCCTCAAAATATCCTTATGAGATAGGTGCCATTGTCATGTCATTTTAATGCAGAAAAGATCATAGAGAGCTATAAGTGGAAAAGTCTAAGAAACCATCTAGCCATATCTTTCTACTTTGCAAATGAGTATACTGAAGTTCAAACAAATTAAACAACAGGAATAGGTTTAAAATTTAGGTATTATGACTTGAAAATTATGGGTCATTCCATTGTACAATGCTGACTTGTTTAGTGCTAAATATTTAGAATTAAACAAAGGAATTAATTAATAAGCATTTTAATTTTATTTTTTTCTAGTAATTTTTTTTAATATTAAGATGCAATATTTTATGAATCATGTTGGGAGAGAAAATCAAAGCAAAAAGAAAAAAGGGGAAGATAAAAAAGAAAAAAAGAAATTTATTTACATTAATTCACTTTAGTTTTATTTATTTATTCATTTATTTATTTATTCCTGGATGCAGAAAAGTTTATCAGGATGGCTGTGGATCACTGAGCCATTGAGAAGAACCAAGTCTTTCATTTTTGATCATTACACATCTTTGCTATTACTGTGTGCAATTTATTCCTGGTTCTGCTTGTTTCACTCAGGATTGGTTCATGTAAATCTGTCCTAGCATTTTAAAATCAGCTTGTTCCTCATTTTTTATAAAACATAAAATACCATTATCTTCATAAACCACAATCGGTCATTGACTGATTGATGAGTATCAACTCATTTTCCAATTTTTTTGATACCACAAAGAGTGGCAAAACATTTTTGCAATGTGCTTCCTTTATCCTCCTTTATGATTACCTTGGAATACAGACCCCCTAGTGACACTGCTGGTTCAAAAAGTATGCACAGTTTTATGGCTCTTTGGGCATAGTTCCATAGTGCTCTCCAAAATGGTTGGATAATTTCACAACTCCACCAACAACACATAAGTGTTGCAGTTTTTTTTTTTTTTTTCACATCCCCTTCAACATTTGTCATTATCTTTTCCTGTCATCTCAGCCAGTCTGAGTTGTGAGATGGTACCTCAGAGATGTTTGAATTTGGATTGCCTAATCAATAGTGATTTAGAGCATTTTTTGTATAACTATAGATAGCTTTTATTTTGTCATCTGAAAATTTTCTGCTCATATCATTTGAACATTTATCAAGTGGGCAATGACTTGAATTCTTATAAATTTAACACACTTCTTTACATATTTTGGAAATG
Organism: Sarcophilus harrisii; assembly: GCF_902635505.1. NCBI lineage: Eukaryota > Metazoa > Chordata > Mammalia > Dasyuromorphia > Dasyuridae > Sarcophilus > Sarcophilus harrisii. The sequence continues at coordinate 370,091,063 of NC_045426.1, read as the reverse complement.
AGACCTTTATTATAAACACTAGCTGTAAAGATTTTTGCCAGCTTTGTACTTCCCTTTTAATCTTGCTTCTGGTGGTTTTGTTTGTGCATTTTTTTAAATTTAATGTATTCAAAGTTGTTCATTTTGCCTTTCATAATGTTCTCTAGTTCTTCTTTGATTATAAATTCCTACCTTCTCCAAAAATTTGATAAGCAAGTTATTCCTTGCTCTCTAGTGTCATCTTTTATGCACAAATCATGTACCCATTTTGAACTTATTTTGGTATGGGATGTGAGATGAAGGTCTATGTTGAGTCTCTGAAATATTATTTTCCAGTTTTCCCAGACATTTTTGCCAAATACTGAATTCTTATTTCAAAAAATGAAGTTTGGGAGTTTATCAAATACTAGGTTACTATAGGTTTTAATTATTGTGTTATGTGCATCTAATCTATTCCACTGATCCACCACTCTATATCTTAGCCAGTACCAAATGGTTTTCAAGACTGCTGCTTTAAAATATAGTTTAAGGTTTGTTACTGTTAAGCCATCTTGCTCTGTATTTTCTTCCAGATAAATTTTGTTATTATTTTTATAATTATGTAAAATAATTCATGTCAATTTGATTGGTATGGCACTGAACAAGTAGATCAATTTAGGCAGAATTGTTATTTTATTATATTAGCTCAGCCTACTCATGAGCAAATAATATTTTTCCAACTGTTTAGATCTGAATTTATGTGAGAGCTCTTTTGTAAGTATGTTCATCTGCAAAGAGTTGAATTTTTATTTCCTCATTTTCTATTCTAATTTCTTTAATTTATTTTTATTCTTCTTGCTAAAATTAATATTTTTAGTATAGTGTTGAACAATAGTGGTAATAACGGGCCTCCTTGTTTTGCTCCTGACTTATTAAGAATAAATTCAGCTTCTCTCTATTAGAAATAATGCTTGCTTTTGTAATTAGATATACTGCTTATTATTTTAAGGAAAGTTCCCTTTATCCATATACTTTCTAGTGTTTTTTTAATAGGAATGGATGCTGAAGTCTGTCAAAAAATTTTCTGAGGGGAGCCAAGATGGCAGAAATCAGACATGACTTTCTGTGATCTCTTCTGACATTTCTCTCAAACCAACAGCATATTAAGCCCTTGAAGGGACAGAACCGATACATATTTGGAGTACAACACATTTCTAGAAGAAGATACCTTGAAAAAAACTTCAGAACAAGTCTGTTTCAATTGGGCAGGAGTACAGTCTGCCAAGCCAGACTGCAGCACAGGAAGTCTGGTGCAAGGAGCTGAGTCAGGGAACCAGAGTGTTGCTGACTCCCTGGACTGAGTAATCTTCTTTGTGTCTCTTAGGATACTCTGCCCTGGTTACAAGTGAGTGGCTTATTAAATTTGCAACAAGACACCTGAAAGCCAGTACAAAAGGTGAATTGTAAGCTGCTGAACCCTGGAAGAACTTGGCACATAGCTGTGATTACCCAGCACCAGAAGTTAGTCAGAAACACTGGTGCCAATGCAAACTAAACCAGCTATTGCTTTTTCACCTTAAGACCAGAACTCAACCCTTAAAAATGAGCAGAAAAGTTGGGTGGAGCCAAGATAGCTGAAAAAACACACATTTATCTCTGACATTCTTTACAACCCTCACAATAATTATGAAATCCAGCCTCTGAATTAGCTCTGGAAGGCAAAACCCACAAATATTGAGAGTGCCACAAATTATCAGCAGAAAATAATTTCAAAGATGGTCAAAAAAGGTCTGTTTCAATTGGAAATGGGAGGGTGGCATTCAGTGCAAGCAGCTGAGCACAAGCTCCTGTGCAGATAGCTCAGTGATCAAAGGCAGAGAATTTGCTTGAGGAAACACATTTGTTTCAATCAGAAATGGGAGAGAGGAAACGAAGCACAAACAGCTGACCACAATGCCAGTGCAGACAGAGCAAGGCCCCAGGGCAGAACAGTTTCAGTGTGGTGGTGTGACTTCCACAGGGCAGAGAGTTTGCAGGAGGAAGCGAACCAGAGAGGGTCTGCTTCAAATGGGAAAGAGACACATGGCCTGGGAAGCTGACCACAAACACCAGCTCAAAAAGCTCAGAATCTGGGAGCAATGCAGTCTTAGGCTGCCTGAGCAGACTCCGACCACCATGATAGACAGCACAGAGCCCCATGGCAGAGCCAGCACCAAGAGTGACCTAGCACAGCTGCCCACATTTGGAAAATCTCACTTAAAAATGAGTAAAAAAGTAAAGAGGATTCTAATAATTGACAGCTTTTATAGAGAAATAGAAGAACAGATTTCAAACCCTGAGAAGAACAAAGGTAGATTGTCTCCCAATGAAGCTCCAAATGGGTAAAATAACCTGGTTGGGATCACACAAGGCTCTCCTATAAGAACTTAGAAAGTATCTTAAAAGACAGCTAGAGGAAAAATGGGGAAAGGAAATGAAAGACTTGCAAGAGAGTCTGGAAAAGGCAACACAGAATAGACATAGTGATATGGAAAAGCATATAACTCATTAAAAATAGATTTAATAAACTAGAAAAAGAAAACAACTCCAAGAAAAACAGAATTTGCGAAACAGAAAAAGAAAATAACTTCTTAAAAAACAAAATTTGTGAAATGGAAAGAGAAAATAACTCTCTAAAAAACAGAATTTATGAAATGGAAAAAAATTCCATAGACTCATTCAAAAATTCAATTGAACAAATACAAAAAGAGGCAAAAAAAGTAAATGAAGAAAATAACACACTAAAATTCAGAACTGAACAAAGAAATGAATGACTCAATGAGGCAAGAAGAATCAGTCAAGCAAAACCAAAAAATAAAAAGGAAAAAATGTAAAATACCTAACTGGGAAAACAACCAACCTGGAAAATAAATCTATGAGAGACAATCTAAGGATTATTGGAATCCCTGAAATACATGATGAAAAAAAGAGCCTAGGCACTATTTTTCAGGCAATCATCAAAGAGAACTGCCCAGATGTCATAGAAACAGAAGATAAAAATAGACATTGAAAGAATTCATCTGTCACTTACAGAAATTAAATTAAATTAAAACTCCAAGACATATTGTGGTTAAATTCCAGAGCTATCAGATCAAGGAAAAGAAAATACTATAAGCAGCCAGAAACAAACAAACAAACAAACAAACAAAAAACCCTCAAATAACAAGGATCACTCAGGATCTAGCAGCTTCCACATTGAAGCACAGAAGGGCCTGGAATCTGACATTCAGAAAGGCAAAGGAACTTGATATACAGTCAAGAATAAATTATCCTTCTAAACTGAGCATTTTCGTACAGGGAAGAAGATGGACATTCAATGAAATAGGTGCATTCCTGTAATGTTCTTAGTTTGGTATTCCTGGGGAATACCTTCTTTTCAGTTCAATAATCACGACAAGAGTAGTCAGGGATTAAAGTACAAATTATTTATTATCTCCTTCCTTGTTCTAAGCAGCTTTCTGCAGAACCTTTCAGACCAGCCTTGGTCTCAGTGGAGAAATGTAGGTGAAGAGACTGCCGCCAGGCGCCTGACCAAAGGTGGAAATGAATTCCTCTCTCCTTCATTCTGAGAGCTTAAATTCCTGCCTCCAGTTCTCTTGTCTTGTCTGCCTCTGTGAGCCTCTCTGTCCCCCAGGAGCCTGACTGAAGATCTAATGAATCTCTCTGTATGGTTCTGAGACTTCTAGTGCACTTGTCTTCTGTGGCTCTCAGTCCCTGCTTATATGCTCCACACTGAGTATAAACCAATCATTATATCTCTAGGAAAGCATTACTTGTTATAAGATTAAATCAATCATACTGAACTTAGAGAACTATTAAGCACCATGGTAAACTAGAAAACCATTGTATTATGAATTCCACTTAGTACCTTTTAAGAATCGTTATTTCAAATTCCAAGTTCTGACTGATAACAAATTCCATATATTTCTGATGAAAAAACCAGAGCTAAACAAAAACAAAAAGTATGACCTCCAAATATAGGACACAAGAGAAGCATGAAAAGGTAAAAAGAACTATTGAGAACTATATTTCTGTTATGGATATAAATAAAGAGTAAATATAATTTTGTTTACTGTTATAAAAAAAGGATCTAGAGATGGAAAGGTAATTGTACCAGAAAAAGGGAAAAGTGGAGTAAAAACAGGGAAACTACATCTCACAAAGAGGCAAAGGAAGCCTATTATATCTGAGGGGGAAAAAAAGGAGGGGGATGATCATAGTGTAAATCTCACTCTCATCAGAATTGGCTCAAAGAGAAATTATTAGACATATTCTGTTTACAGAGAAACTTCTCCCACCTCACTGAAAAGTGGGAGGGGAGGAGATGTAGCCAAGATGGCAGAGAAGAAACACACTTTATTCTAAGCTCTCTTATACCCTCACTACTAATTACTAAATTCAGCCTCTGAAATAGCGCCTGACTAGTAAAATACACAAATATTGATAGTACAATTAATTACAAGCCGAAGATAATCTGGGAAGATCACCAGAAAATATCTGTCCTGATCAGCAGGAGGAGGTCAGCGTAGGTATGGAGGCAAAAACAGAGGCTAGCATGCTGAGCAGACTAGGAATGGGAGTAGTCTCCACGGGTGGAGAATTTGTAGTGAGAACTCTTCCAAATGTTGCCTGCTCTGCTTTGGTTGCAAAGCAGTAGATCAGCAGAGAAGTTACACAAACACCAAAAGTAGAGTGTACCCTACAACTCCAGAGCTTAACAAGACTTAGCTACACACACCCAGCACAAGAAGTGACTCAGCATGAACCACAGCACAGCTGTGGAGCCACGTTCTGCAGTGAAGGGTTTTTGGTCAGTGCAGCCACACTTCTGCAGGGGGAGGAGGGTCTGCCTGGGGCAGTGGACTGCTCTTCCCAGGGCAGTGACACTTCCACTGCAGGGCTCTTCACAGGGCCCTTCAACAGCTGGGCTGCATTTTGCAGCCCATTTGCAGGACAGCTACTGTCCATCTATATATCCTTCTTCTGTAGAGGAAGCTGGTAAGCTCCTTGCCCTGAAGTCAGACCTTAAGGGCTTTTTAAAAAATGAGTAAAAACGCCAAGAGAACTCTAAACATTGATGGCTTCTATACAGAGAGCAAGTTTTCAACCCCAAGAAGACTAATAGCAGACGGTCTCAAGAAAAACCCGTAAAGGGGGATGTAACCTGGTCCCCATCACAAAAAGATCTCCTAGAAGAAATTATAAAATCTTAAAAGAGAGCTAGAAGATAAAGGGGGGAAGGAAAGAGAAGCTATGAAAGAAAGTACAGAAAAGGCATATAGCTCTCTAAAAGAAAAAAATTGATAAAGTGGAAAAAGAAAACAACTTCCTGAAATATGAATTGGAAAAGATAAAGAACTCCCAGGAAAATAGGATTTGTGAATTGAAAAAAGAAAATAACTTATGAAAAAAAAAATTCCATAGAGCAAAACAACTGATTTAAAAACTCAATTGGACATATAGAAAAAGAAGTTTAAAAGCTAATTAAGAAAACAACTCATTAAAAATCAAAACTGAACAAAGAAATGAAAGATGCATTGAGACATCAAGAATTAGTCAAGGAAAAACAACAACAAAAAAGAACTGAAAAAAATAGAAAAAATGTTAAATATCGACTTGAAAAACAACAGACCTGGAAAATAGATCTAGGAGAGATAATCTGAGGATTATTAGACTTTCTGAAAATTATGATGAAAAAAAGAGCCTAGACACTATTTTACTGGAAATCATCAAAGAGAACTGCCCAGATGTAATAGAATCAGAAGGTACAATAGGCATAGAAAGAATTAATCAAACATTTTCTGAAAGAGATCCCAAAATAAAAACTCCAAGGCATATTGTGGCTAAATTTCAGAACTATCAGACTAAGGAAAAAATATTAGAAGCAGCCAAAAAATAAAATAAAATACCAAGATGCCACAATAAGGATCACTCAAGACTTAGCTGCTTCCACATTAAATGATTGAAGATCCTGGAATCTGATATTCTGAAAGGCAAAAGAAGTTGGAATGCAGCCAAGAATAAACTACCCAGCTAAGCTGAGCATTTTTTCCCAGCGAAGACAATGTTCATTTAATGAAACAAGTGAATTCCATTTGTTTCTAATGAAAAAACCAGAGCTAAACAAAAAACGTGACCTCCAAATATGACTCAAGATAAGCAGAAAAAGGTAAAAAGAACTCCTAAGAACTGTATTTCAATTATGGACATACATAAAGAGTGCATGTATAATTTAATTTTATTGATATAATATAAAAAAGGGAAGAAGTATAAAGGTGACAGTATCAGAAAACATGGAAAAGAAGAGATAAAAAGAGGAAAATTACATCTCACAAAAAGGCAAAGGAAACCTATCATGTCTGAAGGAAATTGGGGAGTGGGAGGAACATTGTGTGAATCTTACTCTTATCAGATTTGGATCAAATAGAAAATAATAGACATAATAATTAGTTTATAGAGAAATTTCTATTACATCATTAAAAAGTGAGAGAGGAAAAGGGAGAAAGAAAATAGTAATAAGGGAAAGGTATAAGAAAGGGGAGGGATTCAAAGAGGGTGGGAAAGATCCTAAAAGGGAGAGCTGCATGAGGCAACTGGTGCCCATAAATTTAATATTGGGGAGAAGGATAAGGGGGGAAAGAAAAAGAAAAGCATAATCTGGGGATAATAAGATGGCAGGAAATACAGAATTAGTAGTTTTAAAAATAAATGTGAATGGGATGAATTCTCCCCTAAAGCAGAGGCAGATAGCATATTGGATCAAAAGCCAAAATCCTACAACATATTATTTATAGGAAACACATTTAAAGCACAGTGATACATACAGAGTAAAGGTAAAAGGCTGGAGCAAAATGTATTATGCTTCAGGTGGAGTAAAAAATTCAGGGGTAGCCATTCTTATCTCAGATCAAGCAAAAGAAAAAATTGATCTAATTAAAAGAGATAAGGAAGGAAACTATAGCTTGCTAAAGGGTTGTATAGACAATGAAGCAATATCAATACTAAACATATATACACCAAATGGTAGAGGATCTAATTGACTTAAAGAGAAGTTAAGAGAGTTGCAAGAAGAAGTAGACAGCAAAATATAATAGTGGGAGATCTCAACTTTACACTCTCAGAATTAGATAAATCAAATGACAAAACAAATAAGAAAGAAGTTAATGCAGTAAATAGAATATTAGAAAAAGTTACGTATGATAGATCTTTGGAGAAAACTGTATGTAGACAGAAAGGAATATACTTTTTTCTTAGTAGTTCATGAAAACTATACACAAATTGATCACATATCAGGACATAAAGACCTCAAAATCAAATGCAGAGGGCAGAAATAGTAAATGCATCATTTTCTGATTACAATGCAAAAAAAAAAAAAAAAAACTACATTCAATAGAAAGCTAGGGGTAAATAGACCAAAAAGTAATTAGAAACTAAATAATCTCATCCTAAAGAATGATTGGGTGAATCAGCAAATCATAGACACAATTAATAATTTCAACTAAGAGAATGACACAATAAGACAACATACCAAAATTTGTGGGATGCAGCCAAAGTGGTAATAAGTGGAAATTTATATCTTTAAAAGCTTACTTGAATAAAATAGAGAAATAGAAGATCAATGAATTGGGCTTGCAACTTAAAAAGCTAGAAAAGGAGCAAATTGAAAACCCCCAATCAAATACTAAACTTGATATTCTGAAATTAAAAGGAGAAATTGAGAGAACTGAAAGTAAAAAAAAAAAAAAAACTAATGAAATTAAGAGTTGGTTTTATGAAAAAAAAAACAAAATAGATAAATCCTTAGTAAATTTGATTTAAAAAAGGAAAGAGGAAAATCAAATTGTTAGTCTTAAAAATGAAAAGCAAGAACTTTCCACCAATGAAGAGGAAATTAGAATAATAGTTATGAGTTATTTTGCCCAACTTTATGCCAATAAATTTGATAACCTAAGTGAAATGGCTGACTACCTGCAAAAACATAGACTTCCCAGATTAACAGAGGAGGAAGTAAATTGCTTAAATAATCCTGTTTTATAAAAAGAAAAAGAACAAGCTATTAATCAACTCTCTAAGAAAAAATCCCCAGGAAGAGATGGATTTACATGTGAATTCAACCAAACATTTAAAGAACAATTAATTCCAGTATTATATAAACTATTTTTATTTATTTTTTAAAATTTATTTATTTATTTTTTTATTTAATAGCCTTTTATTTACAGGATATATGCATGGGTAACTTTACAGCATTAACAATTGCCAAACCTCTTGTTCCAATTTTTCACCTCTTCTCCCCCCACCCTCTCCCCCAGATGGCAGGATGACCAGTAAATGTTAAGTACATTAAAATATAAATTAGATACACAATGAGTATACATGACCAAAATGTTATTTTGCTGTACAAAAAGAATCAGACTCTGAAATATTGTACAATTAGCTTGTGAAGGAAATCAAAAATGCATGTGGGCATAAATATAGGGATTGGGAATTCAATGTAATGGTTTTTAGTCATCTCCCAGAGTTCTTTCTCTGGGCATAGCTGGTTCAGTTCATTACTGCTCCATTGGAAATGATTTGGTTGATCTAGTTGCTGAGGATGGCCAGGTCCATCAGAACTGGTCATCATATAGTATTGTTGTTGAAGTATATAATGATCTCCTGGTCCTGCTCATTTCACTCAGCATCAGTTCGTGTAAGTCTCTCCAGGCCTTTCTGAAATCATCCTGTTGGTCATTTCTTACAGAACAGTAATATTCCATAATATTCATATACCACAGTTTATTCAGCCATTCTCCAATTGATGGACATATATTCAGTTTCCAGTTTCTAGCCACTACAGAAAGGGCTGCCACAAACATGTGTGCACATACAGGTCCCTTTCCCTTCTTTATAATCTCTTTGGGATACTATCCCAGTAGTAACACTGCTGGATCAAAGGGTATGCACAGTTTGATAACTTTTTGATCATAGTTCCAAACTACTCTCCAAAATGGTTGGATTCGTTCACAACTCCACCAACAATGCATCAATGTCCTAGTTTTCCCGCATCCCCTCCAACAATCATCATTATTTTTTCCTGTCATTTTAGCCAATCTGACAGGTGTAAACTATTTTTAAAAAATAGAAAATGAAGGAGTTTTACCAAATTCCTTTTATGACACAGATATAGTACTGATACCTAAACCAGGTAGGCTGAAACAGAGAAAGAAAATTATAGACCAGTCTCCCTAATGAACATTGATGCTAAAATCTTAAATAAAATATTAGCAAATAGATTACAGAAAATCATCCCGAGGATACTATATCATGACCAAGTCATATTTATACCAGGAATGCAGGGCTGGTTCAATATTAGGAAAACTATTAGCATAATTGACTATATCAATAATCAAATTAACAAAAAAACTGTATGATCATCTCAATAGATGCAGAAAAAGCATTTGACAAAATCCAACATCCATTCCTTATTAAAAACACTAGAGAGCAAAGGAATAAATGAACTTTTCCTTAAAATACTCAGCAGCATCTATTTAAAACCATCAGTAAGTATCATATGTAATGGTGATAATCTGGAACCATTCCCAATAAGATCAGCAGTGAAACAAGATTGCCCACTATCACCATTACTATTCAATATTGTGTTAGAAATGCTAGCTTTGGCAATGAGATGAAAAAAGACTAAAGGAATTCAAATAGGAAATGAGGAAAACAAATTATCACTGTTTTCAAGAGATATGATGGTATACTTAGAGAACCCCAGAGATTCTACTAAAAAGTTATTAGAAATAATCCACAAGTTTAGCAAGGTTGCAGGATACAAAATAAAGCCACATAAATCATCAGCATTTTTACACATCACTAACAAAATCCAACAGCAAGAGATACAAAGAGAAATTCCATTTAAAATAGCTGTCGATAGTATAAAATATTTGGGACTTTATCTGCCAAGGGAAAATCAAGACCAACACTACAAAACACTTTCTATAAAAATAAATTCAGATCTAAACAATTTGAAAAATATTAAGTGCTCTAGGTTATGTTGAGGTAATACAACAAAGATGACAGTACTCTTTAAACTAATCTATTTATTTTGGTTATACCAATCAGACTCCCAAGAAACTATTTTAATGAACTAGAAAAAATAACAACAAAATTCATCTGGGAAGAACAAAAGGTCAAGAATTTCAAGGGAACTTATGAAAAAAAGTAAATGAACGTGGCCTACCTGTACATGATATAAAACTATATTATAAAGCAGTGGTCATCAAAACCATTTGGAATTGCCTAAGAAATAGATGAGTTGATCAGTGTAACAGGTGAGGTTCACAGCACAAAACGGTCAAGAAATATAGCAATCTATTGTTTGACAAATCTAAAGACCCCAACTTTTGGGATAAGAATGCACTATTTGACAAAAATTTCTAGGAAAATTGGAAATTGGTATAGCAGAAACTAGGTATTGATCCACAATCATGTTGTTATTTCATACAACAAGATAAGATCAAAATGAGTTCCTGATCGAGGCATAAAGAATGAGATTATAAATAAATTAGATGAACATAGGATCATTTACTCTCAGACTTGTGGAGGAGGAAATAATTTGTGACCAAAGAAGTACTAGAGATCATTATTGATCACAAAATAGAAAATTTTGATTATATCAAATTAAAAAGCTTTTCTACAAACAAACTAATGCAGACAAGATTAGAAGGGAAAAAACAAACTTGGAAAACATCTTTATAGTTAAAGATTCTGATAAAGACTTCATTTCCAAAATATATAGAAAATTGACTCAAATGTATAAGAAATGAAGCCATTTTCCAATTGATAAATGGTCAAAGGATATGAATGGACAATTTTTAGAAGATGGAATTTAAACTCTTTCTACCTATATGAAAAGGTGTTCCAAATCATTATTCATCAAAGAAATGTGAAATTATGACAACTCTGAGATACCACTACACACCTTTCATATTGGCTAAGATTACAGGAAAAGAGAATGAGGAGTGTTGGAGGGGATTTGGGAAAACTGGGACACTAATACATTCTTGATGGACTTGTGAATGCATCTAACCATTCTGGAGAGCAATTTGGAACTATGGTCAAGAAATTTTCAAACTGTGCATACCCTTTGAACCAGCAGTGCTACTACTGGGCTTATATCCCAAAGAGATATTAAAGAAGGGAAAGGGACCTGTATGTGCAAACATGCTTGCAGCAACCCTTTTTGTAGTGGCTAGAAATTGGAAATTGAATGGATGCCCACCAATTGGAGAATGGCTGGGTGAATTGTGTGATATGAATGTTATGGAATATTATTTTTCTGTCAGAAATGACCAGCAGGATGAATACAGAGAGGCCTGGAGAGACTTACATGAACTGATGCCAAGTGAAAGGAATAGAACAAGGGGATCATTATACACTTAACAACAATATATAAATGTATCAGTTCTGATGGACATGGCTCTCTTCAACAATGAGAGGTTCCAAATCAGTTTCAATTGATCAGTATTGAACAGAACAAGCTACACCCACAAAAACATCACTGGGAAATGGGTGTGAACCACAACATAGCATCTACACTCTTTCTGTTATGGTTTGCTTGCATTTTTCATTTTCTTCCCAGTTTATTTTAACTTCTTTGTAAATCTGATTTTTCTTGTACAGCAAGACAACTGTATAAATATGTATACATATATTGTATTTAACATATTCTTTAATATATTTAACATGTATGGAACTACCTTCCATCTAGGGGAGGGAGTGGGGGGAGGGGAAAGGAGAAAAGTTTAAACAGAAGTTTTTTACAAAGGTCAATGTCAAAAAATTACCCATGCATATGTTTTGTCAATAAAAATGTATAATAAAAAAGTTAAATTTAATTTAAAAAAAGAATGAGCAAAAAAGTAAAAAAAAAAAAAAATAAAGAAAAAAAAGTAAAAAAGAAAAGAAAAGAAAAAAAAAAATAAACCTGATCACAGACAAGCTGTATGGAGATAGAAAAGAGACTTAAAACTCCGAGATTACCAAAGGCACATAAATTCCAGAGGAAGCCCCAAACTGGTATATGAACTGCTCTGCATTTCACAAGGCCTTCTGGGAAGATCTCAAAAAGGGTCTTAAAAGAAAAATGGGGAAAGAAAATAAGATCTTTGCCAGAGGGATGGAATAGGAAAAACATATTATATGAAGAAAACTTCTTAAAAATTGATTTAATGAAATGACAAAAAGAATTTAATGAAATGAGAAAATGAGAAAAAAATAGTTCCTTAATACCTCCCTATAAAATAGATTTCATGAAACAAAAAAATCATTTAACTGCTTACTATATATATATGATACCATTTTGCTGAAAAACAGAATTTGTAAAATGGAAAATAATGCAAGTAACAAAACAATTCAATTTTACAAATATAAAAGAAGGTGAAAAAAGTAACTGAACAAAATAATACACTAAAATTTAGAATTGAAGAGCAGTAATGAATTGAACTAGCTTCACCCAGTGAAAGAGCTCTAGGAAATGAGTATGAATTACTACATAGAATTCCCAATACCTCTATTTTTGTCTGCCTGCATTTTTGATTTCCTTCACAGATTAATTGTACACTGTTTCAAAGTCCAATTCTTTTTTACAGCTAAATAACTTTATGGGCATGTATACATATATTCCATTTAATTTATACTTTAACAGATTTAATATATATTAGTCAACCTGCCATCTTGGGGAGGGAGTGAGGGGAAGGAGGGGAAAAATTGGAACAAAAGATTTTGCAATTGTCAATGCTGAAAAATCACCCATGCATATATATCTTGTAAATAAAAAGCCATAATTAAAAAAATAAAAATTAGAATTGAACAAATGGAAGTGAATGATTCAATAAAACTTCAAGAATCAGTCAAACAGAACCAAAAGAATTTTAAAAAATAGAAGAAAATATAAAATACCAGCTAAAATAATTTTTAGTTTTATTTTTAAATCTTTGATTTTTAAATTCTTTCTTTAACTCCTATTTTAGCCCCCATCCATCATAGGAAAAGCAAGCAATTCAATATATATCATAAATATTTAGTCATGCAAAACATTTTTATGATAGTCTTGGGAAAGCAAATGAACAAAAAGAAATCCTTGAAAATACAGTAATAAATAACAAAGTAAACAAAATAATATATAAATATATAAACTACAATAATAATATTTATTTCTATATAAATAATATATACACATATATATAAATGAATAAATAGATAAATAAATGAGTTTATAAATACAAATTAAAAGTGTGTTTTAATCTCTATTCAGACACCATTGATTCTTTCTCTGAATATAGACAGTAATTTTCATCACATATTCTTCAGAGTTGTCTTCAATCATTGTACTGCTGAGAATAACTATATCATTCACAGATGATAATGTCATAACGCTGCTATTACAACATTTATATTTCACTGTGTATCAGGTCATGGATGTCTTTCTATGTTTTTTCTGAGAGCATCCTGATCATGATTTCTTTTATTGTCAAAATTTGTTTAGCAATTCCTTAGTTGTTGGTGCTCCCCTCAATTCCAATTGTTTGTCCACAGAAAAAGCTGCTAAAATTATTTTTTGTACCTATAGGTCCTTTTTCCATTTTTTTCCTCTTTTAGAGTAAAGACCTGATAGCGGGGTAGCAATAAGTCAAAGGGTATACACAGTTTTGTTTTTGTTTGTTTGTTTGTTTGTTTGTTTGTTTTTTACTCCTTTAGGCATAATTCCAAATTGGTCTATAGAATGGATAAATCAGTTCTCAATTCCACTAATAATGTATCAATGTAATATTTTACTCACATTCTTTCCAACATTTCTCAATTTCTTCATATATCCTATTAGCCAATCTAATGGACATGAATTAATATCTCAGAATTGTTTTTAATTTGTATTTATCTGTAGAGGGCTGAAACTTTTGAGCTCATGCACTGAGGTTGGATAACTGAGCACTTAAGGCTAATTACCACTTGGACAATATTCTATAAGCATATACTTGGAAATGGCCCTTCCCACTATCCTGTGCTGACTCGATATTGGTGTGTACAAAGAATTGTAGTAGGGACTAGGAGGTGAAGTAAGATTAGCCAGGGTCATTCTGGGTGGGAGGCAAAGAAGGAAGGTCATGGAGATTTTGCTTCCATCCAATTCAATCCTACCCCTAAAGACCAAGAATAAAGACTAAGGACTTTTGCTTATCCTGACTCCGGCTGATTCTAAGGTATCCAGGGTGCTAACGTGGTCATCACATTTATCTAATCAATAGTGAGAGCTTTTTTTAAAAAAAAATCTATGAGTAGCTTTGGTTATTTCATCTGAAAACTGTTCACATCTCTTGATCATTTATCAGTTGGGGAATGGTTCCTTTTGTTTTTAAATAAATCTAACTCAGTGCTCTATATGTTTGGGAAATAAATCCTTTATCAGAAAAAAAATTATTTATTTTTCCCACAATTACTATAGTTAACTGTATCCCCTTCCTTTTTATTTTATTCTTCTCCTTTTTCCCTGTGCCTTCTCCAAAAGTGTTTTGCTTCTATTTGCTCCTTCCTCTAATCTGCCGTACTTCTCTAATGCCTTACTTCTCTTATCTCTCTCCTTCCCTCCTACATTTCTATTATGTGTATAATTGAATGTGTATAATCTTGTCTCTTTGGGCTAATTCTGATGATAGTAAACTTCACTTGCTCCCCTTTCTCTCCCCCTCTTCCTCATCTCTATAAAATGTTTGTCTTTGTACTTTTATGTGAGATAAGTTAACCCATTCTACTTCTCCCTTCCCCTTCTCCTAGTATATTTCTCTTTCACCCCTTAATTTTAATTTTTTAAGATATCATCTATTCACATTCAACTCACATCTGTGATCTGTGTCTAGACATACTTCCAAATTATGAGGAAGTTCTTAGGAGTGACAAGTGTCATGTTCCTATTTAGGGATATAAAATTTAACCTTATTAAATACTTTATGATTGCTATTTCCAGTTTACATAAGTCAGTGCCAACAAAGAGAAACCTACAGTCTCCATCTGATTAGTTTTTAGACCTCTTTACTGGCTATGGATTATGAATTTCTATATTTTGCTTTCAATGTTCACCTCCAAGGCCTACTACTGGCTTGGTGTAGTTTGTCCTTTATAGTTCTCCACTTTCAACAGACATTTTTTTTTCTTAATTTCTAAGTTGTTTTGGGTTGAAATATGTTTTCATTCTGTCTTTTTATGGGTTCAGAGAACCCAGAGATTGTTTTGAGACATTATTTTGATTTGCTTAATTGGATATTTGTGTGAGCTAAAACAAGTCAGTATCTTTTCTTTGCCATCATGTCTCTGCTCCCTGCTAATTCTACTTGTTAAAAAAATAAATAATAACTTTTTATTTTCAAAATATATGCAGATAGTCTTCAGCATTCCCCCTTGCAAAACCTTATAATCCAAATTTTTCTCACTCCATTTCCCTCACTCTCTCCCCTAGACAGTAAGAAATCTAGCATATATTAAATATAAGCAATTCTTCTGTACACATTTCCACATTTATCATGCTGTACAAGAAAAATCAAATTAAAAAGAAAAAAAGCAAACAAACAACAACAAAAAAGGTGAAAATGTGTTGTTATCCACATTCAGTCTCCACAGTCTTCTTTCTGGATGCAGAAAACTCCTTCTATCACAAGTCTATTGGAACTGGCCTGAATCATCTTATTGTTGAAAAGAGCCAAGTCCATTATAATTGATCATCCCATAATGTTGTTGCTGTGTATAATATTCTCCTCATTTTACTCATTTCACTTAGTATAAGTTCATGTAAGTCTTTCCAGGCCTTCCTGAAATCATCCTTCTATTCTTCCTTAGACCAATAATATTCAATTACATTCATATAACATAACTTATTCAGCCATTCCCCAACTGATGGCCATCCAATCATTTCTAGTTTTTTGTCACTACAAAAAGTGCTACTACAAACATTTGTCCAAATATGGAGCCTTTTCCCTTTTTTACAATCCTTTTGAAATACAGACCCAGTAGAAACACTGCCAGATCGAAGGGTATGTAGTTTGATAGGTCTTTGGGTATCAAATTGCTCTCTGTAATGTTTGGCCCAGTTTACAACTCCACCAAAAATATATTAATGTCCCAATTTCCCCATATTCCTTCCAATATTTATCATTATCTTTTCTTATCATCTTAGTCAATCTGAGATTTGTATAGTGGTATCCCCGAGTCATCTTAATTTGCATTTCTGTGATCAATAGTGATTTAGAACATTTTTTTCATATAACTAGAAATGATTTTAATTTATTTTTCTGAAAATTCTTTGTATTCTTTGACAATTTATCAACTGGGGTATGCCTTGTATTTTAGAAAAAAAAATTAATTCTCAATATATTTTAGAAATTAGATCTTTATCAGAACCCATACATGTAAAAATTTTCCTCAGTTTTCTGCTTACCTTTTAATCTTAGCCACATTGGTTTTGTTTGTACAAAATCTTTTTAATTTAATATGATCAAAATTATTCATTCTGTATTTACTCTCGTTCTTTGGTGGTAAATTCCTTCTTTCTCCACTGTCTTCCACAGATCTGAATGGTAGACTATTCTTTGTTCTTCTAATTTCCTTATATTATCATTCTTTATATCTAAATCCTGGGTCCCTTTAACCTTATCTTGGTATATGATGTAAGGTGTGGTCAATGCCTAGTTTCTGCCATAATAGTATCCAACTTTCCCAACAGTTTTTGTCAAATGCTGTTATTATCCCCCAAACTAGAGTTTTGGGGTTTGTCAAATACTTGATTATTATAGTTACTGACTACTGTGTCTTGTGAGCTTAGCCTATTCCAATGATTGACTATTGTATTTCTTAGCCAATGCCAAATGCTTTTGATGACTATTGCTTTATGATATAGTTTTGTGTCTGGAACATTGAGACCAGCTTCACTTGTATTTTTTTTTCATTAATTTTCTTGAAATTCTTGACCTTTTGTATGAACTTTGTTATTATTGTTTCTAGCTCTGTAAAATAATTTCTTGGCAGTTTAATTGGCAAAGCACTGAATAGGTAGAAATAATTTAAGCAGAATTGTCATTATTATTTTATTAACTCAGCTTACTCATAAGCATTTGATATTCTTCCATTTGTCTTGATTTAACTTTGTTTGTGTGGAAGGTGTTCTGTAATTGTGTTCATTTAGTTCCCAACTTTATCTTGGCAGGTAGACTCCCAAATATTTTATATTATCTGTAGTTATATTAAATAGGATTTCTCTTTGTATCTCTTGTTGATGCTCTAAATCACTATTGATCAGAGAAAGGAAAATTAAGACAACTCTGCAGTACCACTACATACTTTTTTGGTAACATGTAGAAATAGTCATGATTTATTTAGCTTTACTTTGTATCCTATATTTTGCTAAGGTTACTAATTGTTTCTAGTTGTTTCTCAGGTCATTCTCTAGGATTTTCTAAGTATACTATCTTATCATCTACAAAGAGTGATGATTTTGTTTCCTCATTACCTGCTTTAATTCACTTAATTTCTTTTTCTTCTCTTATTGCTAAAACAGACATTTCTAATACAATATTGAATAGTAATGATGACACTGGGCAACCTGATAGTGAGCAATCTTGTTTCATTCCTGTTATTATCTAAAATGCTTCTACTTCATCTCCATTACATATGATGCTTACTGATGGTTTTAGATTGATGGGACTTATCATTTAAAGAGAAAACTTCTTTTATCCTATACTCTATTTTTTTTTTAATAGGAATGGGTGCTAGATTTTCTCAAATACTTTCTCTGCATCTATTGAGATAATCACATGATTTCTATTTATTTGGTTATTGATATCATAAATTATGCTAATAGTTTTTTTTTTTTTTAATGTTAAACCAGCCCTACTTTCCTGGTATAAATCCTACTTGGTCATAGTGTATTATTATTATTATTATCTTGGTCATAACTTGCTGTAATCTCTTTGCTAATATTTTATTTAAGATTTTTGCATGAGGGGCAGCTAGGTGGCACAATAGTAAGAGTACCAGTCCTGAAGTCAGGAGGACCTGAGTTCAAATCTCATCTCAGACACTTAATACTTCCTAGTTGTGTGACCCTAGGCTATGGAATCTCAGAAAAAAAAAAAAAAACAGCATCAATATTCATTAGGGAAATCGGTTTGTATTTTTCTTTCTCTGTTTTGACCCTACCTGGTTTAGGTAGGGTCATCATTCCTCACTCCATGTTTTTTTTTTTTTTAAAGTCATGTGGAATTGGAATTTAGAGCCATAAGCCCTATACCAATATTTCATCATATGTAAAATTATTAACAGGAACACTGTCTTAAATTATTGGCAAAGTATAGCCATATGCTATCTATTTTATTTAAAGAGAATTGTTATTTTTTTAATTTTCCTATCTTGTGCTGTATTCTATAAGTCACCACCAGCACTCTTTTGTCTCCAGGATTGTGGCCAGCATCCCTACTTCCTTGAGGTCATAAGCTTTGGTATGTTAGTGTTCTGCCTAACCCTGTTCACTGTGATCTGTAGAGGTAACTCATATACAAATATAGGTAGTTCTACAAAGTTTTGATTTCAGTGTCCACAATCCATTATTCTCTGTCCAGCTGCCTGATCTCCTATTATCTATGGGCTGAGAAATCTAAATGTGGTTACTTGTGATTCAGTTGTCATGAATACATGCCACTGGCTCATGAAGGCAATGACTTGTGTTGATGTATGCTTTGCTTTGTTGCTGACTTTCTAAATTGTCTGACAAGAAAATCATTTCAACCTATTTTGGGGGATATTCTGCTTCTCCAAAAATTTAAGAGAGTTCAGCCAAGAGATCTCTTAAGATCAAGAAAGACATTTACAAACTGAACGACATCTAAAGAAATTAACAATATGAAAATGCTGAACAGATTGCACAAATAATAGTTGAATTAAATGTGTATTTGAGGATTTTGGACTGAAGAAGAGAAACAAGTGAAAAACTCAAAATTACTTTCCAATATTTGAGGGCTTTTCTTGTGAGAGGGAACAGAATGACTCTCTGAAACTACAAGAGTAGAGAAACTACTATGAGTAGAAGTAAGGGTGAAACAGATTTTAATTCAATCTAAGTAATTCAAATCCTAGAAATGAAATGATTTGCCTGAATAAGGAATTTATTGCCAACTCACCAAGATGTTCAAGCAGAGACTAAAGGACTTGTCAGGAATACTGAAAAAGGAACTCATATCAGATGACATTTCAGGTCTCTTTCAAGTCTATAATTCTAAGAATAATAAAGGTCTGTTCAATTATTTCCTTCCCTTTGGTCTCTGACATCTGTTTGCAGTATTATCACATCCTAATAGCTGTTTATGTACTATTCATAAAAGATAATGTGTCTCTTTTCTTCTTCCTTCCTCTTCTCATCACCCCTCACCCCTTGTCTTTTTCAAGGCATGTGAAAGTGGAATTTAGAGCTATAAATTTTTTTGTCAAGATTTCTTCATATGTGCAAAAATTAATAGGAACACTATGTCTCAAAGTATTAACAAAATAATGTACAGCCATATGGTATGCACCATGAGATTAAACATAAAATAAGAATAGTCTCCATTCAGTGTCTGAATCAACTTCTATTGAAAAGTAGCTGGATTTATTTGTTTGTGTTTTCTTGTTGTGGAATAAAATAGAAATTGGAAATGTTACTTTAAAATGTTACAAATTTAGGCTGAGGAGGAAACTAGACTATGGAATCAAAAACAATCTAAAAAGTTTGGCTACTGATTTTTTAAAATGTGATTTTTAACCATATAAGGAACTATTTTCTGGAATTCACATTTTTAATAGTCCTACTATTTTTTTTTTTGTGGTAGATTAGGAGTACAATCAATAGAAGCATTCTAGCATAAAAAAAAATATTTTATAGGAGGGATTCTTGAATAGTTGGGAAGTTGAACCAATTGGTTCTTTAGATTGCAATGTTTAAGGATCTAGGACATCTTTCAGTCCCTGGGGCTTATATATAATTGCATTTCTCAAATAGCAATATAAATAGAGTGAAATCTGACTATTCTACAGGGCATTTTCCCTTTGCTTAAAGGTTAATGATACGGTGACCAACCTACCATTGATGAAATATTTATCTTTTGTAATTGATTATAAAAAATTATCTATATTGGTGGTGTCAACTCAAATAGAAATTTTTTTCAGTATCCATACATACAGATCTCTGTGGGCTTTCTATTGGCTTAGTTTTAAAATCTAATGTTATCTGTTTTATTACGCATTTATTTTGTTTAGCAAATTCCAAGTATACTTTAATCCAGTTCTGGTCACAATCAGTAGAAGCCATATGTTTGATATCTTTGGTCTCTGACTTCCTGCCAGGATTGTATCTAACTACCTGGGCCAATGGTTTGCATCACTTAGGTGAATAGCTAACACTCAAACTTTATCCTGTAATTAGTGTTTGAATTTCTACTGCCTCTGCTATAGAGTGTGTGTGTGTTTGTGTGTGTGTATGTGTGTGTGTGTGTGTGTGTGTGTGTGTGTGTGTGTGTGTATTCATCTATTGTTCTGTTTTGGTGATAAGTTCTTTGAGAGCAGGACTGTCTTTGTATCACATAAGTTCAGTCTGCAATAAGGAAAGGGATGAAAACTAAATGACCCAGAGAGAGAACAGCTACCTGAGTTTGACCTTATTAATGCCATCCTCTGACTAATTGAACTGACCACAGAAATTCATTTTACCTAAAAAACAAGGGACCTAACTATTTCCAGTCATCCCTGAACTGTAATATCTATTTCCGAGAATCACTCCTCCTCCCAGAAAACCTCTTTTTGGAAGCCACAATCAAGCTTAATGCATTTCTATTTAGGGATCTAATGTCTGGTGAAAAAAGAATATCTTTATCATTTATTTAATATGTAGATATTGTTTTATCCATCCTGATGCCCTATAGCTTTGCAAATTACAGTTGATACTTCCCATTAATCAATTTTTTCTGTTGCTGATGGGTAGTCATTTAGTCTGGGATGAATTTGGAGGCCCTATTTAGAGAACTGCATAGCTAGACTCTACAACTTTGTTTGAAGGTGAATCAGGATATTATAATCAGCAACCACTAAAAGTACAAGCGATATACACCAGGAATTGCTTTTTTTTCCCCTAGCTTCAAAAAAATTATTAATGTAGAAACATGAGAGGTGAATACCCAGGTTTAATTGAGAAGCTGAACTACAGTTTCCTGAAGTTCATACAATGTCAAGCACACAGTAGTCAATAAATGCTTCCTGACTTAACTTCAAGCTTACATACTTCAGACTATTTACATTGCCATCAAATTTAAATTGTAAAGTGTTGAGTAGCTTATGCTATCACTTCAACTCATAAAGGCCCAAACTGAAATTATCTTCCTCAAATGAGCTCTTCTTCCTACCTTCACCTTTTGTGAGAATAGAATTAAAAACTCATTGAAACGTTGACAAAGAAAAGACTTTTAAAATAATTTATTCATACCTTCTCATTTTACACATAAGAATCATTGAGGAATTTTTAACAGAACCTGAAGGATAAAAGTGTGCTTTCAGGTAGAAGAAATTCCTACTTAATTGCCTTCTGTTCAAATCCTAAGAATCTTCCAAAGTTTTACCTAAACCATGCCTCTTATATGAAGCTTTCTTTAACTACCCTAGCCAAAACCAACATGTATGTTGTTGTTGCTGCTGATTTCTTTCTTTGTTTTTTTGGGTTGCATATGTGGTACAATGGATAGAGCTCTAGGACTTGGAATCAAAAGGATATGAATTCAAATCTCACTTCAGGCACTTCTACTTCTATGACATTGGATGATTCATTTTATCTGTCTACATCAGTTCTCTCAGTGGTAGTGTGATGATAATAACAATATCTACCTTCTAGAATTGAGAGAACAAAATGAGATATTATTTATAAAAAATATTATTTGTAAATTTAAATCTAGAAAGGACCTTATAGAATAAGAAATATATAAAAAGAGAACAAACAAATGTTGATTTGACTTAAAATTCATAAACCTATGTCAGAAAAGCACTCCCTATTTATTTCTTCAATTAAAAATTTTATCTTTCCTCAATACTTAACTTAGCCACCATTTCCTTCACTGATTATACCAATCAGTTGCTAGCACTACTTCCTCAAATTATTTTGTTTTTACTTATGTGTGTTGTATTATCCCTAAAAGAGTGAAATCTCTCTGGGTAATCAAACATGTCTTTTTCTTTTATATTCTCAACATATAGCACACATACTTGAATAGAATAGGACCATATGAACTATTATTTCTTTTTATCAGTCACCAAATTTTTAAGCATATAGAAAGAGTAAGGCTCTGGCATATATTCTGGGGACAAAAAGAAAAGCTAAAGACAATTTCTTTCCTCCAGGAGCTACTCCTTCTGATGAATCATCTTATCCAATTACAGGTTCATTATGCAGGGTTCAAATGATATACATAGAAACTAACCTTAAAGCAAAAGACCTTTTTTTTTTTTTTAATTTAATAGCCTTTTATTTACAGGATATATGCATGGGTAACTTTACCGCATTAACAATTGCCAAGCCTCTTGTTCCAATTTTTCACCTCTTACCCCCCCACCCCCTCCCCTAGATGGCAGGATGACCAGTAGATGTTAAATATATTAAAATATAAATTAGATACACAATAAGTATACATGACCAAAACGTTATTTTGCTGTACAAAAAGAATCAGACTCTGAAATATTGTACAATTAGCTTGTGAAGGAAATCAAAAATGCAGGTGTGCATAAATATAGGGATTGCGAATTCAATGTAATGGTTTTTAGTCATCTCCCAGAGTTCTTTTTCTGGGCATAGCTGGTTCAGTTCATTACTGCTCCATTAGAAATGATTTGGTTGATCTCGTTGCTGAGGATGGCCTGGTCCATCAGAACTGGTCATCATATAGTATTGTTGTTGAAGTATATAATGATCTCCTGGTCCTGCTCATTTCACTCAGCATCAGTTCGTGTAAGTCTCTCCAGGCCTTTCTGAAATTATCCTGTTTGCTTTTGGTCAAAGAACTCTTTGGCAGTCTAATGAAGTCTCATGATCCTATTTCAGGGTGTAATTTTCAAATGCATAGGACACCAAAGAAAGTCAGTTATACTGAAATATCACACACACACATACACACACACACACACACACACATACACACACACACTCATAGATCTCTAATTAAAATCTCTGTCAGACAGAAAGGTATCCTGGCATTTGAGATAGGGGAGGGAGAGATTAGCAATACAGAAAGGTTTCTCATAGAAATGTTTCTTTGAACTGAACTTTGTAGGAATCCAGAGATCCCAAGATAGATTTGAGAAAAGAGAGCAAAATTTGAGTCTGATAGGGAAACAGTACATGGAGCTTTTGTAAGTATTGTAAAGATAGAAGAGGGAAATAAAGGTAAGAAGTTTGGAAAAACATAAAGTCAACAGGATGAAAAGCACTCCAGATGCCAGATGAATTTATATTTGATCTTAATCATAACAAGGTTTATTGAGTATAATGATGATATGCTTAGACTTTGCTTGCCTTTTAGTTGCATGAAGGATGAACTGAAAGACAGTGAGACTTGGAGCCCGAAGAAAAATTAAGAATTTATTGCAATATTCCACACTATAAATTACTGGCTATATTATTGGAGAGTATAAGAATAAGGAAAAAAAACATTATGGAGATGTAAATGACAACATATAATAACTGATTGGATATCTAAAGTGAGAATAATAATCTTACAGTGTTTATTTAATAGAGAATGAGCATATATTTAACAGCTTTCAGTGTACTGTTAGCACTGAGTAAGAGACAAATTGCAGCTCTAATAGTAACCTATTTCTTTTGATGGTACTATGCATCTTTCTATATACTAAGGATAGCAACCTTAGAGACACTCTTGACTTTTCCCTCTTCATCATCAACCATATATTGTCAGTTATGATGTCTTTTGAATTCTGCTTCCAAAGAATCTCTCACACATACCCTTCTCTCCACTCAAACCCATACTACTTTACTCCTTCATCCCCTTGCAATAATCTCTAATTAGTTTCCCTGCTCCAGTGCTCTCATTTGTCTAATCCTTCATTCACAATGTGACCAAAGTGATTTTTCTAAATCAAAGTTCTATCACATCACCCCCACACAAGCCTTCTATTTCCTTAAAGATGAAATAAAAATATCACTTTGGATTTAAAAGTCCTTCGTTTTTCTTCTAAGTTGACTTTTACATATGATATATTCATATTCTATATACCTGACAAACAATTCTTTGCTGCTTTTTATGTGTGATTTCCAGATACAATCTCACAGGGAAAAAAAGAAAGGAAGAAAAGAAAAAGAAAAGGGAGGAAGGGAGGAAGGTAGGGAGGAAGACAGTGAAGGAAGGAGGGAGGGAGGGAAGAAGCAAGGGAGGAGGAGAGAAAGGAAAAAGGGAGGAAGGAAGGAAGGGAGAAAGGGAGAGAGAGAGAAAATATCACATAGTAAATATATTTATTATAATAATAATAAATAGACCTATAGAAAATATTGAATGGAAAAAGAAAGGATGTTTCCTGTTGTTTACCTGGGAAATTTACAATTGGTATTTTATTAGTGCCAAAAACATCATAAACAAATACTGAAAAGCAGAAATATAAATATAATTTTCAGACTACAATTCAATGATAATTATATCAACAAAAGATCTTGGATGTGTACATAAAATATTAATTTAAAAACAATCTAGTTGTTAAGATTCAGTTAGTCAAAGATTAATCACAAATCAATAATTTAATTAAATATATAATTATAATAATGAGACAATATACCAAACTTTGTTAGATGGAAACAATGCAGTCCTTAGGGAATTTTGTTTTAATGTCTAAAAGTTTGCATCAATAAATGAGAAAAACAGTAGATCAATGAAGTAAAAACACAACTAAAAAAGCACCATTTTTAAAAAGGCATATAAAAATGCCCATTTAAATAACAAAAAAGATGTTTAATAATCAAAGAAGTAGTTAATAATATTGAAAGTTTAAATATTTTGGCTAATAAAACAAAAGATCAATTTATGAATAAAAAAGTAACAAAGTAGATAAACCATTGGGCAATTTAATTTAAAATAATAAAAAATTAAGCATGTTACAACTATTAAAATAAAAATGGTTAAAGTAAAAATAGTGAAAATGAAAATTAAAGCAATAAGGAGGAGCTCTCTGTCCAATTACAACCAAAAAATCTTGCCATAAAAATGTGATGAAAAAATTTTAAAGCAACTATCCAGATTAACAGAATATAAAATAATATCAAAAAGCCATGCCATAAAATAAATTCAACAAGTCATAAATAAGTAAGGATATTATACAAACATATAAAATAGAGATGATAAATTGTGATCAGGCTATATTTATACCACAGATTGCAATTTTATTGAATATTAGGAAAATTATAAGTATAACTGACAATGTCAATAATAAAAAAATACAAGCTAAAGTTATTTTATGATTTCAATAGATGCAGATTTTTTTTTTTTTTTACAAAATACAACACCTGTTACTTAAAAACATACACTAGAAATTTTAGGAGAAATTATAGATTTTTGAAAAATAATAAGTAGTATTTATCTGAAATCAAAAGTTAACATTATCTCATCTGAAGTTAAATTAAAAACTTTTCCAATTATATTTGAGATAAAACAAATATGTTCATTATTACTATTATTAAGCAATAGTGTATTAAAAATGCCAGCTGAAGCAATGATGCAAGAAAATAAATTGAATGAATGAGAATAGGCATTGAGGGAGGAAACTATCACCTTTTTACAGATGGTATGATGATTTACTTAAGGAATCCAAGATAAGCAGTTAAAAATAGCCAAAATAATTAACAACTTCAAAAAAAAAAGAATCCAAAATAAAACTAAAAACTTGTTTATAAATCATCAATTAAATAGAGCAAAGAAAATTGAAATTCCATTTAAAATAGATACAGATTATAAAATATTTTGGAGTTTATCTAACAGAAAACTATCTAGCAGAAACTCAATTACATTACACTTCTCACACACACACACACACACACACACACAAATAGACCTTAATAAATAATTTACACACACACACAGAGAGAGAGAGAGAGAGAGAGAGAGAGAGAGAGCTAGCTCCTGGATAAGCCAAGCCAACATAATAAAGATGAAAATACTTCCTAATATTCCATAAATTAATTCATCTCTTCATGCTATAGCAATCAAACTACCAAAGAGTTACTATATGGAGCTAGAAAACAATAACAACAATAATATTTATCTGAAGGAATAAAATATTAAGAAAAATATAAAGGAACCAATGAAAAAAGAGTGGGGAAAGTGAGTATCTAGTAGTACCACATTTTAAACTGTACTACTAAATACATCATCATCAAAACAATTTTATAATGCATAAAAATATTGAATATATTCAGGTCACAGCATACAGAAGAAAATTAAGACAGCAATCTAGTGTTTAATAAATTCAAAGATCTCACCTATTGGACAAAGAATTTACAATTTGACAAACCTTCTGAGAAAACTGGAAAATCCTCTGTCAAAAATTAGGCATAGAAGAATCACCTGGTCACAGGGGGAGTGGGGAGGTGAGAGGGTGAGGGGGGTGAAAGGGTGGGGGGAGGGAGGGGGTGGTGAGAGTGTGGAGCCAAGATGGAGGAGAAGGCACACAAGACTTTCTAAGCTCCTCTCATTCCCCTCATAACCATCTATTAAATTCAGCCTCAAAAATAGTTCTTCACTGCTTAAATTCATGAAGATTAGAAGCACACAATTTACCAGCTGGAGATATCTGGAAGATCACCAGGAAAGGTTTGTCCTGAGGGGCCAGGAAAGACTAGAGCAGGCAGCAAGAGACTAGCATCCTGAGCAGACCAGGGGCAGGGGTGATCTCTGTGGCTAGAGAAATTATAGAGACAACTCTGCTACAGGCAAACTGCTCTGCCTTGATTACAAACAGTAAATTGGCAGAGAAATTAAAGCCTAAAACAGAGGGTACTCTAAAAAACACCAGAACCTAACAAGATCTGGCTGTAACCACTGAAACCCGGAAGTGACTCAGGCAGATTGTAACACAGCCCTGTAGACACATCCTGCAGTTTGGGACTTTTGTGGGGGGCAGTTAAAAATCTGCATGGAAGGGGGCACAGCCTGGGAAGCCTCTAATCAGCACAGTAGAGGGCTCAGCCTGGAGCAATAGAACTTCCCCAGCAGACTGTGCTTCCTGGAGCAGAGACATTTCAGGGCCCTCCAGGGCCATTCCCTGCTCAGCTGCTAACACCCACAATCCCATGGCAGGATTTGGCTTGGGATAGTGAAACTCTCACTGCTCAGGGTCTAGCCCCAGGGCAGTCATTATCCCACACAGCAGGGGTTCTTTGCAGAGCACTTTCCCAACTCAGCCCTGCAGGCCTGAGTTACTTCCAGGTGGGGGACTCTTTCCCAGAGCACTCCAGTAACTTGCTGCTTTTTTTAGCTGGCTGGAGGACAGCTACCCAACCATACACCTATCACTGCTCTGCAGAGGAAGCTAGTAACCTCCTAGCCCTGAAGGCAGACCTATAGGCTTTAAAAAATGAGTAAAAAATCAAAAGGACAATTGATTGTTTCTATACAGAAAGAGAGCAGCTTTTCAAACCTGAAGAGACTAATAATAGACCGTCTCCAGATAATTGTTGGTCCCCAATACAAAAGGCTCTCCTAAAAAAGACTATTAAAAACCTTAAAAGAGAACTAGAAGAAAAATGGGGAAAGGAAAGAGAAGCTATGCAAGAGAGCAACAACTTCCTGACATGTGAATTGCAAAAGGTAAAAAACTCCCCAGAAGTGCAGAGAAACAGAATTTATGAATTGGAAAAGGTCAAGAATACCCAAGAAAGTATGATTTGTGAATTGGAAAAAGAAAATAATTCACTAAAAAAAATACTGAAATGGAAAAAAGTCCATAGAGCAAAACAACTCATTTAAAAACTCAATTGGACATATACAAGAAAAAATAAAAAAAACTAATGAAGAAAATAACTCACTTAAAGTCAGAACGGAAGAAATAGAAATGACTGATTCATTGAGATATCAAGAATCAGTCAAGCAAAACCAAAAAAAAAAAAAAAATGAAAGATTGGAAAAAATGTCAAATATTTACTTGGAAAAACAGCAGGCCTGGAAAATAGATCTAGCAGAGATAACCTGAGGATCATTGGACTACCTGACACTTACAATGAAAAAAGGAGCCTAAATACTATTTTACAGGAAATCATTAAAGAGAACTGCCCAGAAGTAATAGAACCGGAAGGTAAAATAGGCATCATCAAACACCTGACAAAGACCCTAAAAGAAAGACTCTGAGGAATATTGTGGCCAAATTTCAGAATTTTCAGACTAAAGAAAAAATATTACAAGCAGCCAGGAAAAAACAATTCAAATACCAAGGTGCCACAATAAGGGTCACACAAGATCTGGCTGCCACAACATTAAAGGATTGACTGGTCTGGAATCTGATATTCCGAAAGGCAAAAGAACTTGGAATGCAGCCAAGAATAAACTACCCAGTTAAGAGGAGCATTTTTCCCCCATGGAAAAAGATGGACATTTAATGAAATAGAGGAATTCCATTTGTTTCCAAGAAAAAAACCATACTTAAACAAAAAAAATTGATCTCCAACAACAAGACACAAGAGAAGTTAAAAAAAAGGTAAAAGGAACTCTTGAGAACTGTATTTCTGTTGTGGATATACATAAAAACTACATATATGATTTGATTTTACTGATATAACATAAAAAAGGGAAGTAGAAATGGAAAGGGGATAGTGTCAGAAAGGGAAAAGGGGATATAAAAAGAGGGAAACTACATGTGATGATGAGGCAAAAGAAACTTATCATATCTGAGGGAACTTAGAGAGGGGGAGGAACATTGTGTGAATCTTACTCTCATCAGTGTTGGCTCAAAGAGGAAATAATTGATATATTTGTTTTACAGAGAATCTTCTCTCAATTCATTAAAAAGTGGGAGAGGAAAAGGGAAAAGGAAAAAGAGTAACAAGGGAAGGGTACAAGAAAGGGGAAGGGATTCAAAGGGAGGAGGGAGAAATACTAAAGAGGGAGAGCTGTGTGACACAAGTGGGACCAATTAGTTTAATACTAGGGAAGGGGGGCAAGAAAAAGAAAAGCATTATCTGGGGATATTAGGATGGCAGGAAATACAGAATTAGTAATTTTAACCATAAATGTTAATGGGATGAACTCTCCCATATAGAGGAGGCAGATAGAAGAGTGGATCAAAAGTCAGAACCCTACAATATGTTGTTTACAGGAAACACATTTAAAACAGGGAGATACATACAGAGTAAAAGTAAAAAGACTTGAGCAGAATCTATTATGCTTCAGGTGAAGTCAAAAAAGCAGGAGTAGCCATCCTTATCTCAGATCAAGCAAAAGCAAAAATTGATCTAATAAAAAGAGATAAGGAAGGAAACTATATCTTGCTAAAGGATACTATAGGCAATGAAGCAATATCAATATTAAACATATATACACCAAGTGTATAGCATCTAACTTCCTAAAGGAGAAGAGAAATGAAAGAAGAAATAGACATCAAAACTATAATAGCAGGCGACCTCAATCTTGCACTCTCAGAATTAGATAAATCAAATTACAAAACAAATAAGAAATTAATTAAAGAGGTAAATAGAATATTAGAAAAATTAGGTATGATAGCTCTCTGGAGAAAACTGAATGGTGACAGAAAGAAGTATACATTCTTCTCAGCAATTTGTGGGATCTATACAAAAATTGATCATATATTAGAACATAAAGACCTCAAAATTAAATGCAGGAAGGCAGAAATAGTAAATGCTTTCTTTTCAGATCACAATGCAATAAAAACTATATTTAACAAAAAGTTAGGTATAAATAGACCAAAAAGTAATTGGAAACTAAATAATATCATCTTAAGAAATGATTGGGTGAAACAGCAAATTATAGACACAATTAATAATTTCACTCAAGATAATGACGATGAGACATCATACCAAAATTTGTGGGATGCAGTCAAAGCAGTAATAAAGAAATATTTATATCCTTAGAGGCTTACTTGAATAAAATAGAGAAACAGAAGATCAATGAATTGGGCTTGCAATTTAAAAAGCTAGAAAAAGACCAAAATAAACCCCCCCAATCAATTATTAAACTTGAAATTCTAAAATTAAAAGGAGAAATTAATAATATTGAAAGTAAAAAAAAAACTATTGAACTAATAAATAAAACTAAGAGTTGGTTTTATGAAAAAACCAATAAAATTGATAAAACTTTAGTAAATCTGATTAGAAAAAGGAGTGAGGAAAATTAAATTAGTAGTCTTAAAAATGAAAAGGGAGAACTTTCCATCAATGAAGAGGAAATTAAAGAAATAATAGGGGTTACTTTGCCCAACTTTATGCCAATAAATTTGATAACCTAAGCGAAATGGATGACTACCTCAAAAAAATATAGGCTTCCCAGATTAACAGAGGAGGAAGTAAATTGCTTTTATAGTCCCATTTCAGAAAATGAAATAGAACAAGGTGTTAATCAACTCCCTAAAAAAAAAATCCCCAGGACCAGATGGATTTACATGTGAATTCTACCAAACATTTAAAGAACAATTAACCCCAATGCTTTATAAACTATTTGAAAAATAGGGAATGAAGGAGTCCTACCATTTCCTTTTATGACACAGAAATGGTACTGATACCTAAAACAGGTTGGTTGAAAACAGAGAAAGAAAATTATAGACCAATCTCCCCAATGAATATTGATGCTAAAATCTTAAATAAGATATTAGCAGAAAGACTACAGAAAATCATCCCCAGGATAATACACCATGATCAAGGAGGATTTATACCAGGAATGAAGGCTGGTTCAATATTAGGAAAACTATCAGTATAATTGGCTATATTAATAACTAAATTAACAAAAACCATATGATCATCTAAATAGATGCAGAAAAAGCATTTGATAAAATCCAACATCCATTCCTATTAAAAACACTTGAGAGTATAGGAATAAACAGACTTTTCCTTAAAATACTCAGTAGCATCTATTTAAAACCATCAGTAAGCATCATATGTAATGGGGACAAACTGCAACCGTTCCTAATAAGATCAGGAGTGAAACAAGGTTGCCCACTATCACCATTACTCTTTAATATTGCATTAGAAATGCTAACTTTGGCAATAAGAGTTGAGAAAGAGATTAAAGGAATAAGAATAGGCAATGAGGAAACCAAATTATCACTCTTTGTTGATGATATGATGGTATATTTAGAAAACCCCAGGGATTCTACTAAAAAGTCATTAGAAACAATCCACACCTTCATCAAAGTTGTAGGATACAAAATAAATCGACAAAAGTCATCAGTCTTCTTACATAGCACTAACAAAACCCAACAGTTAAAGTTACAGAGAGAAATTCGATTTAATGTAACTACTGCTTGTATAAAATATTTAGGAATCTTTCTACCAAGGGAAAATCAGAAACTCTATGAGCAAAACTACAAAACACTTTCCACACAAATTAAATCTGATGTAACCAACTGGAAAAAATATTAAATGCTCTTGAATTGGGAGAGCAAATATAATAAAGATGACAACACTACCTAAACTAATCTATTTATTTAGCGCTATACCAATCAGACTCCCAAAAAACTATTTTAATGTCCTTGAAAAAATAACAACAAAGTTCATATGGAAAAACAAAAGGTCAAGAATTTTAAGGGAATTAATGAAAAAAAAATCAAATGAAGGTGTCCTAGCTATACCAGATCTAAAATTATATTATAAATCAGCAGTTACAAAAACCATCTGGTATTGGTTAAGAAATAGACTAGTTGATCAATGGAATAGCTTAGGTTCAAAGGACAAAATAGTCAATAACTTTAATAATCTAGTGTTTTACAAACCCAAAGACCTTAGTTTTTGGCATAAGAATGCATTATTTGACAAAAATTGCTGGGAAAATTGGAAATTAGTATGGCAGAAACTATGCATTGACCCACACTTAACACCGTACACCAAGATAAGATCAAAATAGATTCATGACTTAGCCATAAAGAATGAGATTATAAATAAATTGGAATAGCATAGGATAGTTTACCTCTCAGACCTGTGGAAGAGGAAGGAATTTATGACCAAAGAAGAACTAGGGATCACTATTGACTACAAAATAGAAAATTTTGATTACATCAAATTGAAAAGTTTTTGTACAAACAAAACTAATGCAGTCAAGATTAGAAGGGAAATAATAAACTGGAAAAACCTTTTTACAGTTGAAGGTTCTGATAAAGGCCTCATTTCCAAAATATATAGAGAACTGACTCTAATTTATAAGAAATCAAGCCATTCTCCAATTGATAAATGGTCAAAGCATATGAACAGAAATTCTCAGATGAAGAAATTGAAACTGTTTCTAGCCATATGAAAATATGCTCCAAATCATTATTAATCACAGAAATGCAAATTAAGACAACTCTGAGATACCACTACATACCTGTTAGACTGGCTAGAATGACAGGAAAAGATAAAGTGGAATGTTGAAGGGGATGTGGGAAAACAGGGACACTGATACATTGTTGGTGGAATTGTGAATACATCCAGTCATTCTGGAGAGCAATTTGGAACTATGGTCAAAAAGTTATCAAACGGTAAATACCCTTTGACCCAGCAGTGCACTTATATCCCAAAGAAATCTTAAAAAAGGGAAAGGGACCTGTATGTGCCGAAAAGTTTGTGGCAGCCCTGTTTGTAGTGGCTACAAGCTGGAAAATGAATGGATGCCCATCAATTGAAGAATGGTTGGGTAAATTGTGGTATATGAATATGATGGAATATTATTGTTCTGTAAGAAATGACCAGCAGGATGAATACAAAGAGGCTTAAAGAGACTTACATGAACTGTTGCTAAGTGAAATGGGCAGAACCAGGAGATCATTATATACCACAACAAGGATACCTTATTAGGATGTATTCTGATGGGAGTGGATTTCTTTGACAAAGATATCTAACTCAGTTTCAATTGATCAAGAATGGACAGAAGCATCTACACCCAAAGAAAAAACATTGGGAAATGAATGTAAACTTCTTGCATTTTGTCTTTCTTTTCAGGTTATTGTTACCTTCTGAATCCAATTCTTCCTAGTGCAACAAGAGAACTGTTCGATTCTGCACACATATATTGTATCTAGGATGCACTGTGACATATTTAACTTGTATAGGACTACTTGCCATCTGGGGGAAGGGGGTGAAGGGAGGGAGGGGAAAAGTCGAAATAGAAGTGAGTGCAAAGGATAATGTTGTAAAAAAAATTACACAGGCATGGGCTCTGTGTAATAAAGTTATAATAAATAAAAAGTTATAATAAAAAAAAACAGAAAAAAATATCTTGCACCATATCTTAAGATAAGATTAAAATAGGTACATGATTTATACTCAAATGGTGATTTTGTAAGCAATTTAAGGGAGCTTGCAAAAAAAAATTACCTGTCAGATTTATGAATAAGAGAAGAGTTCATGACCAAAATAGAGACAGAAATGTTCACATAAAAAAATGGATAATTTGGAATACATATTTTTAATTGTAAAAGCTTGACAGTATTTTACTATCTTTAAATGATGATTTTTTTTTCCTCTCCTTCATCTTCTTTTATTTTGTTCTGCAGCAAGCCAAACTTAATTTAATATGATACATTAATAATTAAGATAGCATTATGAATAATATCATGTTCTAAAAGAGAAACATTACATAATGTTCAAGTGTAAGTAGAAATAGCCTAAATTTAAATAACACTTTAGGGTTTGCAAAACAATTTACAAAGATGAGCATAATATATTCTTTCACTGGTAAGAGATACAAGTTTTAATTTCCCATATAAAGGCTACTAAGGTAAAGGAACTAAGGCTAAGAAAATTTGAAAGATTCATGCAAGTTCATATGTCTAGTAAGAATTCTGAAAATGTAAACTTAGGTTTACTTGATTCCAAGTCTAGCAACATATATAAAATTCCTTAATTGAATTGTGTTCTCCAATAAAGACCTATAGAAGCATCCTTTAATTAAAAAAGAAATAGTTCATAATAAATTCTATGTTCTACAGCAATGCCTGATTTTTAAAAGTAAAAGCCTTATAAATATAGTTAAATATAGTAGTTAATAACTATTCCTTCCCTAATGTATGGTCATTTGATATTAAATTCAAATAAAACTAAAACAAGTATTCCATTATTTAATTATTATTTATTAATTAATAATGTACAGATAATTTTTTGACACAACTACTGATTCAATTGATCATAAACTCCACATCAGGTGCATATTTTTTGGTAAAGCTTTAATTTCCTTTCTAAAATGAAATTCGAAGATGTCTTCCCACATCCACACTTTACTATGAACATAACAAAAGCTTTGCAAATCTGAGAAATATTTAGGCTATTTCTAGAAATAAGCCCAGAGGACTATTGTGACTATGATCCTATCTATCTCTCATTTCAATCCATTCATCCAACCCACTGTCATGAAAACAGAATTCCAGATCATGGGGAAAAATAAGCTAAATCCTACTATGCATTTAGTCTATCAGTATCACAAAGACTGAGCTCTCTAACCTGCCAAAATGAAGATAAATCACTTGAAAGTGTCCTTTAATGGTTTGTAATAGAAATATGCACACTTAACTTTAGGTACACCTCAAGTTTAAAATATGTGGAATTAACCAGCAAAAATGTATGTAGAAATCCATCATTTTGGCTCAAAAGGAAAATATATTAGCCCATGAAAGAAGTCTTTAATTCAAGGTTTGTAGGATCCAATAAAAAACATTTCACATAGTTGTCAATACACCAAATTTTAAAGGTTTATTGAATTGAGTTATTATGGAGCCCAACCTGGAGGAAAAAAGTATACCTTCCAAGGCATGTGTTTGATAGAAAAAAAAATAAACTGGTGGAATTGGCTTTAGTAATTGCTGTTAAACACTCCAAGGCTTTCCTCCAAGAGTGAGGCAGTTAAATGTGGTCAGTGAAGTCTCTTGTGACATTCTAAAATCATTGAGAATCATTGCTTTCATTCATCAGTGACATTGTTTGAAAATTATGTTTTCCCTATCTCACCACTTTTAATCAAAATTGATTTTTGAACTTCATTCTATTGATTAGACAATATTTTCATATTATTTCCCCCTTGCCACCATCCATTTAGCTTTCCATCTGAGTTAATCCTTTCATCAGATAAATGATCAGAACAACAAAAATACCTGAACATTCTGCCTCAAAAACTGTGAAATATAAAATCTTTGCCATCTTGTTATCTCCCCTTTGTTCTCTTAGCATGTTTCTTGAATCCATATGATGACAACTCCTCATGTCTTCCACGTGCAAGACCCAATAATTATTGGTGTTAAGAGAAATTCCTTAGGATGTTCAACCTTTATTCTCCTATCTATGACAAGCTGCCTGCACTTGAAAAGAAAGGAATTCATATGTTTCTGATTCATTTACACTCAACTAATCAAACTACTATTCTCTAATAGCTCTCTGATGGTTAAGAAGACATGGGAACTGCTTTTAAATTTTGCTAATCCTCTTTTACTTTGAAGCTAGATAAGTGATGTTTTAACATATTGAAATAAGCCTAACAGGTTTAAAAATATGACTTGGGAATGTGTCAAAGCCATTCAACCCTCTATTCCCACTCATCTTCTTAAGTGGAATATGTGTCCAACTTCTCTCTGATTAGACAAGAGTTTTCTTTCTCATGTAGGGAGTTGAAATATTGGAATTATTTTTTTGTTGTATATAGCACACTTCAGTGTATATTTGCACTACAACTATTTAAGGAAAGCAAAATAGAAATTTAAGGCAACAAGCCAACAAAGACAAACCAAAATATCCAGCTATCAAGGAAAAGAAACCTTTAGAGCCCAGTGATTTAGTTTGGCCATTAGCCTGGAGAATTTGTTAGATAATTGATCAGTGCTCTAATTTACTTTGCCTTTATAAACACAGTTTAGTTTGCTCTAGAAATACATTAGGACTGACTCTTCATCACTTTAATATTCTTCATCATGCTCTTCATTTCCTTCCCCTTCCCTGAACTCCTGTTGCTTATTGTCTCTAACAATTCCATTATTGAAAAAAAAGAATATAAATATCATTTTCACAGCAAATCTCAGATAAATTATAGATAAATTTATGTATAAGTATATAATTTATTTATTTATACATATATGTGTAAGTTATCTATTTTTCTTCCTATATTGAATCAGTCATATATCCTGATATTTTACCTCATTTCACTCCTGTTAGTATGGTATCTCTTTATAATTATAAATCCTGATCCTAAGGTAACTTCTGCATAGTCTACCAAACTTGCAGATATATGTTTATGAGACACATAAAGATACATAAAGAGACACATATATACTCACAAAGTGGATTCATAAACTGATATATAAATAATAATAATAGAATAACTACAATGAAATTAAACACAAGAAAATTAGAGATGGAAGGCATTATAACCTGGGCTAGCATAAGAATTTACAAGGTATTGTGTAAGTAGAATTTTTTAATGGGCTGAGGCTTGAGTTGATGCACTGAGGTCCCAAGCACATGAGGCTAAATAGTAATTGGACTATATTAATATACATGCTTGGATAAAGAATGGCCCCCACCCATTCTCTGTGCAAGTCCTGATGTGTTGTATAGGAAATGACGATTTTGGTGGGTGGAGGCAGAGAGACAGGAAGAGAGGCTGGGAGAGATTGGGCTTGGGTTCTATTCTGGTAGCGGCTCGTCCTGTGGCTGCTGGTCTAGCTAGCTTCTTGACTCAGCTGCACACATTGCTATCACCTATTCTCTTCCACCTCCTATCTTTCTTCACTGAGAATAAAGATCAACAATTTTCCCCTAACCTGAATTCCTGACTCTGGCTGATTTTAAAATACATGGTCTTCACATTTGGCGCCCAAGTGTGGGAACCAAGAACCCTACCTTCACTGAAGAAGTCTCTGGTGACCAGGAACTTGGGTGAGTATTGTTAATAGACAAACAGGGAACTTATTTTCTTAAAAACTAAACTAGTAATCTTTTTTTGGCTGAAATGGGACAAATGCTAGCTAAAGACTCTCCATCCCCGCCCCCAACCCCTTCAACCCCACCCAGCAGTGGCGCTACAGAAAGCATGCTTAAGCTGATAGGACAAGGGCTATTTATAACTTGGGAACAGGTAGCTAGACTTCTGGGTACATTAAACCCTCTCCCCCATTTTATTAAAGGCCACTAAGCGAGCAGCGCAATTATCTGGGACAAGACCTGACAAGATATACACCTTTTACACCAATTCACAAATTAATGTGTGTTGTGAGACCATCCCAGAGTGGCAAATTTTATTAGCCATGGCTCCAAATTTTATACATGGGTCTCCATTAAAAATAACCAGACTATTACATAATTGGTGATGGATTCTTGAAGAAAAAGTTTTTAAAGTTCCTCTTAAAGGACCAACTATCTTCACGGATGCATCCAAACATAATATTTGTGCTGTGTACTCTCATGATCTAACTTTAAAGAGAGTAGTCAGAACTCCTTTTCAGTCCACTCAGCAGAATGAATTGTTTGTGATCATTCTAGCTCTTACTTATTATCCAGGAGACATAAATATAATATCTGACTCGGCCTATTCAGTAGGTGTGGTACAAAGAATTGCCACAGTCCAAATAAAATTTGCAGCCTGTAATATATATCAGCTCTTTAAGAAACTTCAAGAGCAAGTGAGAAAGCATCCAGGTAAGATCTATATATTTCATGTCCACTCTCATAGTGGACTTCCAGGTCCCATTTTTGATGGCAATTCAAAGGCAGATAGCCTTCTAACTATGTTGGTCAATACTCCTTTATTCCAAGAAGTCCAGGCATCTCATTCTAAATATCATCAGGCTGCTCGAGCTTTACATTTACAATTTGGAATAACAAGAGAGGAAGCTAGGAGCATAGTAAAAGCCTGTACAGCTTGCCTTCCTTTCCACACTCCTACACTGCCTCCAGGGAAGAACCCTCATGGTTTGAGACCCAACGAAATCTGGCAAATTGATGTGACCCATTATAAATCTTTTGGTCGTCTGTCTTTCATCCACATTGTGGCAGACACCTTTTTAGGATTCACTTTTGTAATACCAGCAGCAAAAGAGACAGTCTGAGTGGTCACTGAATTCCTCACACAAGCATTTGCCATTATGGGTGTGCCACAAGCAATAAAAACAGACAATGGTCCTGCTTATACTTCGAAACCTTTTGTACACTTTTGTGCACAGTATAAGATTTTACACACCACTGGCATACCTTTTAATCCTCAAGGACAGGCAATAATGGAGAGGAGAAAAAGATATTAAGATGCTCCTCCAAAAACAAAAGAAAGGGGGAGCCACAGGTAATCCTAAAGAACTTCTAAATCTAACCCTTTATACTATTAATTTCTTGATTTTTGACAAAGATGCACTGGCTCCGGCAGACAGATTTTATAACCCACCGGAAGGTCAATGTCCAGTGCGAACACCTCTACTATCTTTAGATAATCGCCAGGTGATATGGAGAGACCCAGAAAGTGGTGAATGGAAAGGGCCAGATAAACTAACTGCTTGGGGGAGAGGGTTTGCTTGTATATCTACAGGTGGAGAAGGAATCAGATGGGTGCCAACAAGCCATATTCACCTTGTCCATTGCAGAGAGATGGAGCAGAGCCTTGAAACAAAGGAGACAACCCAAGAAATATCAGGTGGTTCTGTTGCTGATAGTGCTCACCATTGAAAGAACATGGAAGTTATGGTGTTTGACTCATGGACATCAAAGATTGTTGGACTTCAAAACCCTCAGTAATCATTGGATTCTCTGAGACATAGGACTTGAAAACCCCCAGGAATCATTGGATTCTTTGAGACATAGGACTTGAAAACTCTCAGGAATCATTGGATTCTCTGAGAAATGATAAGACTGTTACAGGACTTCAAAATCTGCTGGAATCATTGGATTCCATAACACATAAAAAGACTTTTGCAGGACTTCAAAAACTCAGGGGGAATCATTGGATTCCCTGACATGTGAAGCAATGGACAATAGATTGGTATTGGACTATCTCTTGGCTGCTGAAGAAGGCATATGTGTGACCGTTGTTTACATACCCTCCTTCTAGTGATCTTTTACAATACCATGTTGATTTATATTGTTTGCTATTTCGCTACTTGCGTGTACAATTCATGTTTGTTACACCACATCCAGCCTGCACTGACTGTGGGGAGAGTCATTCCTAATAGCCTCTGCATTATTGCTATGTGCTTGTGTAATACCTCCCAAGCTGATGGGTTTGTGCATAATAAGACCCTTCAGGCCAGAATCCCGCTAGCAACCCCCACTTCCCTTTGGTGCTTTTCATCTCCCTTCCTGAGATGTCAGGAAGGGCATGATCACTTCCTTTTTAGTGCTTCCACCTCCCTTCCTGAGAAGTCTGGGGGGTTGTTATCACTTCCTTTTTGGTGCCTTCACCTCCTTCCCTGAAAAGTCAGGGAGAGTGTGACCACCTCCCCTTGGGGGCTCTGACCTCCCTGAGGAGTCAGGGATGGCATGACCACCTGTGTTCTAAAACCAAAGAAAGCGGGAGATGTAATGGGCTGAGGCTTGAGTTGATGCACTGAGGTCCCAAGTCTGTGAGGCTAAATAGTAATTGGACTATACTCTATTAATATACATGCTTGGATAAAGAATGGTCCCTGCCCACTCTCTGTGCAAGTCCTGATGTGTTGTATAGGAAATGACGATTTTGGTGGGTGGAGGCAGAGAGACAGGAAGAAAGGCTGGAGGAGATTGGCCTGGGTTCTATTCTGGTAGCGGCTGGTCATGTGGCTGCTGGTCTAGCTAGCTTCTTGACTCAGCTGCACACATTGCTATCACCCATTCTCTTCCACCTCCTATCTTTCTTTACTGAGAATAAAGATTGACAATTTTCCCCCACCTTGAATTCCTGACTCTGGCTGATTTTAAAATATG
Source organism: Sarcophilus harrisii (assembly GCF_902635505.1). NCBI lineage: Eukaryota > Metazoa > Chordata > Mammalia > Dasyuromorphia > Dasyuridae > Sarcophilus > Sarcophilus harrisii. The sequence goes on along the minus strand of NC_045426.1, from coordinate 370,050,916 downwards.
CGGTCTTCACAGAATTTGAGCTATTTTTTAAAGGAAGAAAGGGATTTTATGAGATGGAAATGAATGAGAAGGAAATTTTGGATATAAGGAATAGCAGGTGAAAAATGTAATTTGGAAAAATTGTAATATATATAATGAACTAGCAAAAGAATCTAAATAAGAGTGCTCATATAGAACCAGGACAGCATAGTGTAACTAAAACACATAGGAGAAATTATTTCAAAAGTGAAAGTAGTTAACAGTTTCAAATGAAGTAAAGAGTTTCAGAAGGATGAAGACTGAAAAAAGATCATACAATTTAGATATGAAAAGATTAATAAAAAACTGAAGGGAACAATTTCAGTTGAGTAGTAAAATCATCAGCAAGCTTGCAAAAGCTTGAGAAAAGAGTAAAAGACTATTGGCAATAAATATATATTGCATTTTTTTTTCTAGAGGGAAAACACTTTAAGAATTGGTAAGATATACTGATTAATTGGTTTTTAAGGATAAGTGGAATATAATTATGTCTGAAATATTATGGAAAGAACAAAGAGAGAAAGAAAGTTAATAATTAAAGAAAGACAGAAGATGGCTGATGTAACAATTTATTAAAGAAGAAAAGAAGTAACAGTTGTAAAAAGACAAAAAGGGGATTGATATATAAAAAGAGAAGGCCAACTTCAATGCTATAAATTGTATAGAAGGAAAGAGCAAGGGATGAAATTGAGAGTTTTTGAAATAAAACAAATGGAAAAGAAAAGAGGTTGAGTAATTTTTTCAATATATTAAAGGGAAAACATGTAAAAATAGAAAGAAGGTAGAGAAACAATGAACCCAAGATATAAGTGAATTGAGGAGAAAAATATAAAGACTACTTATCTTTCTATTCTATTCAAGTTAGTAAGTATACTTTAAAAACCTACTTGGTTTTGGTAGAGCTGAGATGGCAGAGAAAAGGCAGGGTCTTACCTCTGCTTTCCTCAAAAACCTTCCAAAAACTTTAAATAATATCCCCAAACAAATTCTGAAGTGGAAGAATTCACAAAAGAACAAGATGAAGCAATTTTCCAATCCAAGACAATTTATTTTTTAACTGATATACTTATTTTTAATTCAATTTTCTTTAGTACACATTTCTTTATGAATTATGTTGGGAGAGAAAAATTAGAAAAAAAGAGAAAAACATAGGAGAAGGAAAAAAACAAAAAAAAAAAATAAGTGAACATAGCATGTGTTGATTTATATTCAATTTCCATAATTTTTTTTTTGGATGAAGAGGAAGTTTTCTATCCAAAGTTTATTGGGATTGTCTTGGGTGACTGAACCACTGAGAAAAACCAAATCATTCAGAGTTGATCATTGCACATTCTTGGTGTTATTGTGTACAATATATTCCTGGTTCTGTTGTTTCACTCCTCGAGATAATTTATAAGATTTAAGGAGATGTCTGTTTCACTGGGGTTAAAGTGAAAAGCAGTCCAGTGAAGGCTGCATCACAACAAATTGATAGTAGACCTTAGAGGTGACTGTATCAGTGGCTGCTCTAGTAGTTTCTGGACTTCTCAATCCATAGATGGAAAGGGAATCAGACATCTAATGAGAAGTAAAATACAAGGAATTAAGTCTCTATTCTATTACATATAATTGGTTCTGGGTCACAGTCCTAGATCTCAGTTTAGGGCAAGAAGGAGCACTAAGACACTAGAGCTTGTGCCGACAAGAGATATGGAATTTTGGTCACAGTTCCAGAATGAGAAAGTATATTATGACTAGAACACAAACCAGGAGAGTAGCAAACACACTTCTCCCTAGATAATACCATTTCAATAGGACAAAAGAAAAACTTATACATTCCAAGAATTGTCTCTGAAAACACCTAAATAAAAATTAAGAAACTTCAGAAGGTGCCACCTCACCTCCAGAAGAACAGCCCCAATTTAAAAGAGTTAAAAATAAAAGAAACACATTAGAAAAAAATGAGCAAGGGCCAAATAAAAAAGATCCTGACTCTGGAATGTTATTATGGTGACAGGTGACAATCAGCAGAAAACAACAGAAAACAACAAATCCATCCAAAGGCTCAAATAAAACTATGAATTGATCCCAGGCCATGGCAAAACTCAAAAAGGATTTTAAAAATCAAATTATAAAGGTAGAAAAAGTTGGAAGAAAAATTACAATGATGCAAGAAAATATTGAAAAAAATCTAACAGCTTGGTAAAGAAAGGAGAGAAACAAAGAGACAAAAAGACCAACAGAGAGACAGAAAGAGAAAAAGAAAGAGAGGAAGTAAGAAGAGAAAGAGAGAGGGAGGGAGGGATGGAAGAGCAGAGAGAAGGAGAAAGAAGGGAGGGAGAAAGAGAGATATTGGAGAAAATAACACTATAAGAACAGAATAAGCCAAATGATTTAAAAAGTAAATAATAAAATCAAATGAGGAGAAGAATGCTTTGAAAAGCAAAATTGCCAAATAGAAAAAAATATATATATGCAAAAATTCACTGAAGAAAAGAACTCCTTAAAAAGTAAAACTGGTCAAATGAAAAAAAAGAGATACAAAAGTTTACTGAAGAGCATAATTCCTTAAACAATAGAATTGTGTAAGTGGAAGCTAATGATTTTATGCAACCTCTAGAAGCAATCACACAAAATGAAAAAAAATTAATGTGAAATGTCTCATAATTAAAAAAAAAAACTATTCTGGAGAATAGTTGCAGGAGACATAATTTAAAATGCTATTGGACCTCCTGAAAGTCATTTTCAAAAAGAATATAGGCTTCAGCTTTCAAGAAATTATAAAGGATGACTGTCTTAATAGTCTAGAGTCAAAGGGTAAAATAGAAATTGAAAGAATCTCCCAGTTGACTCCTGAAAGAGATCCCAAAATGAAAACTCCAAGGAATATTATAGCCAAGTTACAAAGCATCCAGGTCAAGGGGAAAATATTGTAAGCACTAAGAAATAAGCAATTCAAGTAACAAGTAGCCACAGACAGCATAATACAAGATTTAGCACTTTCTACATAAAAATAATCACAGAGTTTGGAATATGATATTCCAGAAGGCAAAAGAAATCATGTTATCTATCAAGCACAATTAAGTATAATTTCACTGGAAAAAAATGAATATTCAATGAACAAGAGAACTTTCAGGTATCCCTGATAAAAGACCAATACTGAATAAAACATTTAACTTCCAAATACAATATTCAAGAGGATGAAGAAGTAAACAAGAAAAATAAATCATAAAGGTTTCAATAAAGTAAAACTATTCATATTCCACATAGAATAAAGGATACTTTTAATTCCTAAAGACTTTCACTTTATTAGGGCAGTCAGAAGTAGTAAACAGAGGCAGAGAGCATGGGTGTGAGTTGAATATAATGAGATGATAATCTAAAAATAATATAAGAGCAGAGAAAGACAAATATATTGGTAGAAGAGAAAGGGGAGAAGTTTGAAGAGATAATTTAGAGTTTTTACATTGAAAGATTAGTAAGATGGAGTGAGAGAATACCTTGAATTTCATACTCATCAGAAATAGTGAATTGAATATAGAAATCTATTTTACTATAAAAGAAAGTAGGAAGGGAAGGGACAGTAGAAAGATGGGGCTGATAGAAAGGATGGTGGATCAGGAAGAGAGGATGGACTGAGTAAAAGAAGAGTAGGATTAAAAAAGAGGAAAATGGAGTAGCTAGGTGGTGTAATGGTTAGAGCACCAGCCCTGAAGTCAGGAGGACCTGAGTTCAAATCTGGTCTCAGACACTTAACACCTCCTTGCTGTGTGACTCTAGGCAAGTTACTTAATGGAAAGAAAAAAGACTTATATAACCAAAATGTTTATAGCAGTAATGGGATGTCCATGATTTAGGAAATGTCTAATATGTTGTATATGATTTCCATGGAATACTAGTGTTCTACAAAAAAAAAAAAAATAATAAGCAGTATGTTCTCATAAAACCTTAAAAGAAAACAAAAAACTTTCAGTAAAATGATCTAAAATGTAATCATCAGCACGAGGGGGAAAATAACAATAGTAAGTTTGATGATCAGCTGTGAATAATTTAGCAATTCTCAGCAATACAATAATCCAAGACAATTCTGAAAGAGTTATGATGAATATTGCTGTGGTAATGAGTTGGTAGAGTTAGAAAAATATGGAAGGACTGTGGAAAATGTTATCTAGTTTCAGAGCAAAAGGAGAAAAATTATAGGGTAGTTTTACATACATGTGTATGAATGTATTTGTGTATATATGTGTATAATTATTGAGATCTATATGAATATACATATATATTTGTATGAGAATGTGTATATATATATATATATAATGTACATATACATACAAAATAAAAATGACAATTCTCCCTAATTTAATTTACTTAATGAGATATCAAATTACCAAAAAAATTAATTTGTAGAGCTAGAAAAAAATAACAAAATTCATTTGGAAGAACAAAAGATTAAGATCAAGGAAATTAATTGGAAAAATATGTGAAGAAAGGTAGTCTAGCCTTAGTAGTTCTTAAACTGTACTATAGTACTGTACCAAATCATCCAAAATAATCTGGTACTAGCTAAGAAAAAGAGTGGTAGATTAGTGGAGCACTCTAGGTACACAATATACAGTTATAAATAACCATAGTAACCTAGTGTTTGATAAACCCAAAGGTTCAAGTATTTGGGACGAGAATTATTTGAAAAAATTTTACTGCTGGAAAAACTATAAAAAAGTTTGGCAGAAACTAGGTATAGACCAACATTTCAATGGATACAGGATTTAGATAAAGTGATTGAATAAGCAAATTAAAATGGCATGGAATAATTTGCTTGTCAGATCTATGAATAAAAGAAGATTTATGATGAAGAATGCTATCCATCTCCAGAAAAAGAACTGTTGGAATCTGAATGCAGATTAAAATATGCCTTTTTAAAAAATTTGTTTTTGTCTACTTTTTCTTTTGCCACTTTACTTACATGGAAATATTTTCTATGACTGAACATGTATAATCTCTATAAACAACAAATATGCATAAACAATATCAAATTGTTTGTATTTTCAATGAGTAAAGGGGAGAGCAGGTAATGAAGGGGAGAATTTGGAACTTGATATCTGAAATAAAAAGAATGTTACAATTGTCAGTGACAGAGTGCTTCAAAATTACTTCAAAACTAATACAATGCAGTCAGAATCTGAGTCTTTGATGGATGATGATAATTTTTAAATATCAGAAAATTTTCAATATTGGGATGGTTATAGGTTTAGCATGTTCAAATCTTCCTGGATTTTTTTTCTAACAGAAATATATCTAAGTGTCAATCACTTCCAATAGAAACAAAGAATTTTAATGGAAAAAAATTCAAAGTTTTTCTTAGATTTCCAAAAGGGCTGTGGTAGTATTATTACCACCTTTTAATTTTCTTTGGGGTTTATAGAAAAAAAATAATTTGGGATTGAGCTAAGATGATAGAAGGGTAGGAAGCAACCCATGGAGCTCTCTATCAAAAGACTCCAAATAGGCCAAGAAAATATTGCAGACAAAATTCTGAGGGAAATCAAGAAAAAGCTGCAGTGAGTGATTTTCTTTTTGAGCTTAGTTCTGCACATACAGACAGCCAAGGAGGTCTCAAGAAACAGGATAACTGGGAGTTTGTTGCACAGGAAATACTCCAGCATATAGGGAAAAGTTGTAAAGTATTTTATGAAAAATTATCAGATCAAAGGGACATATGCCAACTGGAAGTTTTATTCCCCACTATTCTGCTCAAGGTCTTAGATGCTGAGAGAACTAAGAAATGAACCACCAACAGGGGTATAATTTCCAAGTAGGGTGACCCTAGTCAATGAACAAAAAGAGAAACAAGTTCAAAACTAGTGATGTTTTCTGAACAATAGGTGCAAAACAGGAAACTATTTCCAATATTTATTTCTAATAAATACAATAAATAAATCTAATAAAAAATAAAAAAACAGAAAAAAAAAACCATGAAGATCAAGGAGAAATCAATAATTATATTCCTTTGAGTAAAGACAATCTTCTAGCTGGAAGATAGGGAGCAGAATCCAGCAGTTATCTATTTTTATTCAGACTGAAATTAAAGTCAAAAGCTTCCAAGGGTCATCCTATAACAAAGACATTCAGTATCCCCAAAAAATGTAATAAGAGAACCAGCTCAGAATGTCCTACAAAAGAGTTGGCACATTCAGATCTAATTTCAAGTGCTGTGTAAGGAAGTAAGTTGAAATAATGCTCAAAAAGTAAAAATAAAATAAAAATAAAATCAACAAAAAGAACTATTATAAGAAAAAGAAAGCTCAAAATAAAAACCCCAAAGAATCATATTACTCAAAAATATACACAAAAAAATAGGAAAAAAACACGACAATGACACAAATTCAACAATATTTTTTGGAAAAAATGAAGCGATAATTTCAGTTTAAAAATATCTTGTGAATGGAATGAGAGTTCCTGAGGGAAAATGTAGAAAAGCTACAAAAGCTAAGGAACAAAGTTGGAAGAGAAAATAGCAGGCATGATATTCTAAAGCAATTTTCTTTGAAAATTAAAAGAGATGAGACTTTCGGCCAAGAGGGCGGTGAGGAGGCACACAGCTGTGTAAGCTCCTCGTTTTCTCTCAGAATCCATCTCATTACAAGCCTCTGAATTAATGCCTGACTGAAAAAAAAAAAAAAACCCACAAACAGTTACCAAGAGAAGACATCCTTGAGATTCGCCAGCAAAGGTCTGTTTTTGCTCAAGGGCGGGACAGTTTTAGATCGGTCACAGGCTGAGGGCAGCGGCAGCAGGAGCTCAGCAGGCAGCTCACAACCGAGCAGACCAGAGTGGGTTGGGGTGTGATCTCAGCCGTCTCTGTGGGGAGAGCTTCACCACAGGATTGGATACTTTGCTCTGGCAGCAAGTCAGTAGCCCATCAGAGAAGCTAAAAACACCAGGGGTGAAGAATACAACCCCAAACAGCTGGAGTTCCTTGAGACCGGCCACCCCTCCCCCACAGCGTCTCAGCACGCTCTCAGAGTCTCAGAGCACAGGCACAGCACAGTCCTTCTAGTGCCTCGCTGCTGCCCCCTCAGTCTGTAGAGGAAGCTCGGTAATGCCACCCAGCCCTGCCCCCCAAAAAAGCAGATTCCATTTGTGTTTTTTTTTTCTTTTTTTTCTTTTCTAGTTTGTCTCTGATTCTTCTCTGACAAAATGAGCAAAAAGTTAAAAAGGACTTTAACGATTGACAGCTTTTATACAGACAGAGAACAGACTCCAAACCCTGAGGAGACTAAAACAGATTATCTTCAGGTGAATCCCTACAGGAGGAGATCATCGTTCCTCAGCAAGATGGATCCCATAGAAGAAATTAAAAAGGCTCTCACAAGAGAGCTAGAAGAAAATTGGGAAAGGAGAGGGAGGCTTGGCAAGAGAGTCTGGAGAGTCATCCCACCACTTAAAGACAGAATGGATAAAGAAAAAAACCTTGAAAAATAGGATTAGTGAACTGGAAATAGAAAATAGCTCACTAAAGAATAAAATGGGAAATGGAAAAACATTCCATAGAACAAATTGGACAATGAAAAAGATATAAAAAGGAGGAAGAAAACATCACTGAAAAATAAGAATAGAACAAAATGGAATTGAATGACTTGAGGAGAACAAGAAGAATCAGTCAACAAGACCAAAACCAAACAATGGAGAAAATGTGAAACCTCTGAAAACAAAGACCTGGAAAAAGGTCTAGGGAGAGACAATCTGAGAATCATTGACCCAGAAAATACGATGAAAAAAAAGAGCCTGGACACTATTTTCCAGGAAATTATCAAAGAAACTGCCCAGAAGTCATAGAAACAGAGGGTAAATAGACATTGAAAGGATTCACCAATCACCCACTGAAAGGGATCCTAAAATCAAAACACCAAGAAATATAGTGGCCAAATGACAGAACCCTCAAACAAAGGAAAAAATACTCCAAGCAGCTAGAAAAAACCCAATTTAAATATAAAGGAGCCACAATAAGGATCACCCAAGATCTATCAGCATCCACATTAAAAGATCGAAGGGCCTGGAATATGATATTCCAAAAGGCTAAGGAACTTGGTATGCAACCAAAAATAACTTACCCAGCCAGAATGAGCATCTTTTTCCAGGGAAGAAGATGGTCATTCAACAAAATAAGTGAATTTCATCTATTTTTGGTGAAAAAACCACAACTTAACAAGAAGTTTGATCTGCAAATATAGAACTCAAGAAAAACCTAAAAAGGTAAAAAGAAATCTTGGGAACTATATTTATGCTGTAAGATGTATAAAAATACATGTATACTTTGTTCTAGAAACGAGGTGGAAAGGACATTGTATCAGAAAAAGGGTAAAGTGGGTACTATATCCTCACAAAGAGGCAAAGGAAACCTATTATATCTGAGAGAAAGAATGGAGGGGATGAATATAGTGGGATTTTATGACATAAGAATTGACTTTAAGAGAAAAATGTTAGAATATTCAATATATGGTGAAACTTCTTCCATTTCATTGAAAAGTGAGAAGGGAAAAGTGAAAAGGGAAGGAATAAGCACAGAAGGGAATACAGAAACTGAGAGGGAAAGGAGTAAGATAGGGGGGAAGAACCTAAGGTGGGGAGGAGATACTAAAAGGGAGGGCTGTGAGAAGCAAGGGCCCACAAGTTTTAATACTGGGAAGGGGAGTAAGGGGGAAAGAAGGAGAAAAGCATAAATGAAGAACAAGATGGAAGTAAACAGAATTGGTAATTTTAACCATAAATGTGAACGGGTAAACTCCCCACAAAGAGGAAGGATTAGCAGAATGGATTAAAAGCCAGAATCCTACAATAAGTTGCTTACAGGAAACACAATTGAAGAGGAGATACATGCAGAATAAAGGTAAAAGGATGGAGCAAAATCTACTATGCTTCAGGTGAAGTCAAAAAAGCAGGGGTAGCCATCCTGATCTCAGATCAACCAAAAACAAAAATTGATCTAATTAAAAGAGATAAGGAAGGACACTATATCTTGCTAAAGGGTAGCATAAATAATGAAGCAATAGCAATATTAAACATATATGCACCAAGTGCTGTAGCATCTAAATTCTTAAAAGAGAAATTAAGAGAGCTGCAAGAAGAAATAGATAGCAAAACTATAATAGTGGGAGATCTCAACCTTGCACTCTCAGAATTAGATAACTTCACCTAAGAAAATGAAAATAATGAGACATCATATCAAAATGTGTGGGATGCAGCCAAAGTGGTAATAAGGGAAAATTTCATATCTCTAGAGGCTTACTTGCATAAAGCAGAGAAAGAGAAGGTCAAGAATTGGCACAACCAAAATGATAGAAAAGGAACAAATTAAAACCCCCCAGTCAAACACTAAACTTGAAATACTAAAAAAAAAGAGATCAATAAAATTGAAAGTAAAAAACCATTGAATTAATTAATAAAACTAAGAGTTGGTTTATGAAAACAAAAAATGACAAACCCTTAGTAAATTGATTAAAAAAAGGAAAGAGGAAAATCAAATTTTAGTCCTAAATGAAAAGGGAGAACTGTCATAATGAAGAGGAAATTAGAGCAATAGCCAATTAGAGTTGGGCATTTTTCCCAACTTTATGGCAAAAAACAACTTAAATGAAATGGAAGAATCCTTCAAAATATAGTTTTGCCCAGATTAACAGAGGAAGAAGAAAATCCTAAAACCCATCTTTAGAAAAAAAAAGAAAAGCATTAACAACTCCCAAAGAAAAAACCCCAGGACCAGATGGATTTACATGTGAAACCAAACATTTAAAGAACAATTAACCTAATGCTATAGAATATTTGAAAAATAGGGACTGAAGGAGTCTTACCAAACCCTTTTATGACACAGACACGGTACGATACCAAACCAGGCTGAAAACAGAGAAAAAAATTATAGAAATCCTCTAATGAAATGATGCTAAAATCTTAAAAAAATATTAAAAAAGATTAAGAAAATCACCACAGGATAATAACCATGACGTAGGATTTATACCAGGAATGCAAGGCTGGTTCTATTAGGAAAACTATTCATAATTGACTATATCAATGCAAACCAAAACCATTGATCATCCAATAGATGCAGAAAAAGATTTGATAAAACCAACATCCATTCCTAATAAAAAAACTTTGAGAGTTTAGGAAAAATGGATTTTCAAAATAGTGGAACATATATTTAAACCATCAGTAAGCATCATTGAAAAAAATAATCTTTCCTAAGATCGGAGGAAGCAAGGGCCCACTGTCACCATTACCATTCAATAGTTTAAAAAAGCCTCGGCAATAAGAGTTGAGAGAAAAAGGAACGAATAGGCAGTGAGGAAACCAAAACATCATTCTTTGAGATGTTATGATGGTATATTAGAGAACCCCAGAATTCTAAAAAAAGCTATTAGAAATAATCCATAACTTTGCAAAGTTGAGGTTATAAAAACCCAAAATCCTCGCATTTTATACATCACCAAAAAACCAACAGCAAGAGATACAAAGAAAATTCCAGTCAGAATAACGTTCAATAAAAATTTGGGAACTATCTACCAAAGGAAAGTCAGGAATTATTGAGCTAAATTACAAAAAAACTTTTGCACACAAAAAAGTAGACTTAAAACAATTGAAAAATATGTCTGGATAGGGTGAGCAAATATAATAAAGATGACAATCCCAAACTAACTATTTATTTATCATACCAACGACTTCCAAGAAAATATTTTAATGATCTAGAAAAAAAAAAAAAACTATGGAATAAAAAGGTCAAGAATTCAAAAGAACTAAAAAAAAAATCAAATGAAGGTGGCCTTGACCTGACCTAAAACTATATTATAAAGCAGCAGTCACCAAAACCAATTTAACAAGAAATAGATTAGTTGATCAGTGCAACAGGTTAGGATCACAAGACAGAATAGTCAACTATAGAATTTAGTGTTTGACAAACCCAAAGATCCTCACTTTTGGATAAGAATTCATTATTTGACAAAACTGGATAATAGAAATTAGTATGGAGAAATTACATGAACAACTTAACCCGTACCAAGATAAGATCAAAATTCCATGAAGACATAAAGAACGAGATTATAAACAAATTGGAATAGGATAGTTTACCTCTGGAAGAGGAAGAAATTTTGACTAAAGATGAACAGAGACCATTATTGATCACAAATAGAAAATTTTGATTAATCAAATTATAAAGTTTGACAAAAAAACTAATGTAAACAAGATTAAAGGGAAGCAACAAACGGGAAAACATCTTCCAGTTAAAGCGATAAAAGCCTCATTTCCAAAAATATATGAGAGTGATTCTAATTTATAAGAAACCAACCATTCTCCAATTGATAAATGGTCAAAAAGAACAGACAATTTTTGATGATGAAATTAAAACATTACCACTCAAGAAAGAGTGTTCCAAATAATTAAAATAGAGAAATGCAAATTAAGACAACTCTGAGATCACCCACACACCTGTCAGATTGGCCAAGATGAAGGGGAAAAATAATGATGAGTGTTGAGGATGTAAAACTGGGAATGAACATTGTTGGTGGAGCTTGAACGAATCCAATATTCTGAGAGCAAATAATTTCCCAAAAGTTATCAAACTGTGGAACCCTTTGACCCAGCAGGTTTTACTGGGTTTATACCCCAAGGAGATATAAAGAAGGAAAGGGACCGTTGTGTTTATGTTTGTGGCAGCCCTGTTTGTAGTGGCTGGAAGTGAATATGGCTGCCCATCAATTGGAATGGTTTAAATTGTATATGAAAATTTATGGAAATTATTGTTCTGTAAGAATGACCAGCAAGATGAATACAGAGAAGCTTAGAGAATTCATGAATTTGGGCTATGAAATGAGCAGAACCAAGAGATCCTTATATACACAACAATATATTATGAAGATGTAATTTGATGGAAGGGATTTCTTTGACAAAGAGACCTAACTAGTTTCAATTGATCAATGATGGATAGAAGCAGTACACCCGGAAAAAAAAATGGGAAATGAATGTAAACTGTTTGGATTTTTGTTTTTTTCCCAGGTTACTTTACCTTCAACCAATTCTCCCAAAAGAAAAACTTTTTGGACTGACATACATTGTATCTGGGATATACTAGGACAATTCAAATATATAGGACTGTTGCCATCTAGGGAGGAGGTGAGGTTGGGAGGAAAAAATGAACAGAAGGGAGTAAGGGATAAATTTAAAACAAAATTACCCAGACATGGATTCTGTCAATAAAAAGTTACTATTAAAAAAAAATAAAATAAATTCATACAAATATTAAAAAAAAGAACATTAAAAGAGATGATATAGAAGATAATGAAGCAAAAAAAAAAAAAAAAAAAAGAACATCAAAACGCTTGGAGGCAGAGACTAAAGTAGAATTAAAAAGAATACATAAGTCATCTCCAATAAGAAACCCCTAAAAGGAAACTTCCTGAAACATCATCACCATAATACGGAGTTTCCATATCAAAGGGAAAGGAAAAAAACAAAACAAAACAAAACAAAACAAAAACAAACAAACAAACAAAAAAACTTCAAGCAGCTGAACTGAAAAAGAAATAACTACTGAAAAGCCAAAGTCAGGATTGTAAATATTTAGTAGCTGCCCTCATAAAGGAGAATAAAATTGAAATGAAATATTATAAAATACAAAGAATATTGTATTACACCTTAGAATAATTTTTATAGCAAAGCAGTATAATACGACAGCAGAGTTTGTGAGTGTGGGTGTCATTGTGAATGGATATAAGTGTGATTTTTAAGAAAAGAACAATTTATGAGAATTCCTAATGAAAGGATTAGAGCTCTGGAGAAATTTTTAGGTTCAAGCATGGGAATATATTTTAAGAGTAAACACAAATGAATAAGGATAAAAGACTAAACAAGGATAAACTGTTATATTCCAATACTGAAAGATGAAGCATGGTTTCCTCTGGAGTCTAAGTATACAAAATTTGGGTATAATTAATTATATTGTCTTGATAATCTTATGAATAGAAAGAGAGGGGAAGTGCAATACACTGAGTTGGATTTGAATGAATAAGAAGGAGAAATGATTTCAAATAATCAGGGTTCACAAGTACACATTTACAGAAACTAGTGAGAGATGATGCCTCTGCTTTCAGGTCTTCTTTCAGTCTTGTCCTCTCACCTGGAACCCAAAACCAAGTGCCCACATCCAGCAGCTACCTTGCCCTACTACTTCTGTACACTCATCATCTGGTTCTTTCTTACCTAGGGTCATATCTTAGCAGTACAATTGGGCCTGGAATTCCTTATAAGTAGAGATTCCCTCAATGTTCCTAGACTCAGATGCTGAACTCCCCACACTCTCTGGGAGAGAAAAGCTCTGTAGTTGAAGCTGAGACCACGGGGCACCTCTGAATCTAACTATCTTCAGGTAGACCTGCAAATATTGTTTCTATGGAGCTAGTCTGGAAGTTATTACAATTCACACCATTCAGTCCTTTCTGTGGTCTTTTTTTGGATTTTTTCAGGCTGTTTCATGAGGACCCCTGTTTGCTCTCAAATATTTTTTTGTTTTACATTGATCTACATGAGCCTAAAGCACATTCTTATTTTGTTTGTGGGGGAAATCTAGAAAGCTTGAAATTTTCTGACCTATTTTGCCATCTTCTCACAAGGTTCCCTTTTCTGAGGAACTTCTAAATTGTCTTGGAATGGAAAATTCTTCTACACTGTCTTTTTGAGGTCTCTGTCACTGTGGAATTTGTTTTGAATCATTGTGTTCATCATTTACTGTTGTTTGGAGGGCTTTGGGGGATAACTAATTTTAGTTCCTGTTTTTCTTTGCCATTCCATCTAATAAAACACTATCTTAGAATCAAGTAGAACCAAAATGGTCCCATTCCTTAATCAGTTAATATGAAGGCTGGAAATAAAATTAGATACAACTCAAAGAGAAGTCACCAAGAAGGCTAAAGTGGGGATTATAAATAATGACCTACAAAGGATATGAATAGACAATTCTCACATGAAGAAACTGAAACTATTTCTAGCCATATGAAAAGATGCTCCAAGTCATTATTAATCAGAGAAATGCAAATTAAGGCAACTCTGAAATACCACTACACACCTGTCAGACAGCCTAGAATGACAAGGAAAGATAATGTGGAATGTTGGAGGGGATGTGGGAAAACAGGGACACTAATACACTGTGGGTGGAATTGTGAATACATCCAACCATTCTGGAGAGCAATTTGGATCTATGCTCAAAAAGTTATCAAATGGTGCATACCTTTTGATGCAGCAGTGTTACTACTGGGCTTATATCCCAAAGAGATCATAAAGAAGGGAAAAGGTCCTGAATGTGCACAAATGTTTGTGATAGCCCTCTTTGTAGTGACCAGAAACTGGAAACTGAGTGGATGCCCATCAATTGGAGAATGGCTGAATAAATTGTGGTATATGAATATTATGGAATATTATTGTTTGGTAAGAAATGACCAACAGGATGATTTCAGAAAGGCCTGGAGAGACTTACATGAACTGATGTTGAGTGAAACAAGCGGGGCCAGGATATCATTATATACTTTAACAACAATATTATATGATGACCAATTCTGATGGACCTGGCCATCCTCAGCAATGAGATGAACCAAATCAATTCCAATGGATCAGTAATGAACTAAACCAGCTACAGCCAGTGAAAGAACTCTGGGAGATGACTAAAAACCATTACATTGAATTCCCAATCCCTATATTTTTGCCCACCTGCATTTTTGATTTCCTTCACAGGCTAATTGTACAATATTTCAGTCCAATTCTTTTTGTACAGCAAAATAACAGTTTGGTCATGTATACTTATTGTGTATCTAATTTATATTTTAATATATTTAGTCTACTGGTCATCCTACCATCTGGGGGAGGGGGTGGCGGGAAGGAGGGGAAAAATTGGAACAAGAGGTTTGGCATATGTCAATGCTGCAAAGTTACCCATACATATAACCTGTAAATAAAAGGCTATTAAAATAAAAATAAAAACAAACAAACAAATAAATAAATAATGAACTACAAAGTGTTATATGAATTCTTTATCATGTCTACACCCATTACCATGCCATCAACCCATCCATCATCCTACTATCTCCAATAAGAAGAAGCTATCTGCTAACTTGCAGATTTTTAAAAATACTGTTTCTTTTTTTCTCACCTTTAATATATCCATAGATTGAACTCATGAATTCAGTAATATGTACATACATTATGTAGTTCAAATTATTATCATATATATTTTTATGGCAATCATATGCTTTAGATTTTACTCTAAGAATAAATATAATAAAAAGTTATTTAAGTAAAAAATGTGTTCAAATTATGCCTTTAAGAAACAATGGAAGGCTTTTTGGGGGAGTGGATGTCATAAAATTACTTCATCTTTAAGAATGGTTACTGAGAACTATATTTTAGTTAATCAGGAACTAACAATTAAACAGAAGAGGAAAAATGAACTTAAAAGAGAAGTGATTTGTGTGTGTGTGTGTGTGTGTGTGTGTGTGTGTGTGTGTGAAGGCTGTTTGCTTTTTTAATGTGGACAAGTTACTTGCTGAAATTAAAGTTTAAATGATTTAAGTTTAAATTTTGCTTTGGCCTGTTATTTCCATAATGCTGAGCAAATCACTTAATATCAATTTCTTTGCTTATAAATTGGGAACATCATAAGAGTTGTTGAGAAAATCGAATGAGAAGACATGTAAGGAATTTTTTGAAATCTCAAAATATTACCTACATGCTAGTATTTAGCTATTTCTTTTTTTGTTTTATACCTTTTCTTAACCAAATAATTATGGGGAAGGCAGTGAAAGTGAGGATGCCATCATTCCTAATTAATGACTATAAATAGAATTTCTCCTTTCCTTAATTCTCACCTTATCCAACTTTGTGGATAGAAGCAAAGGGTTCTTGTTCTTATCAGTTACATATTTCTAAGGACCAAATATCTATAGAATCACTCCATACAACTAGTCAGGACTTCAAAGGTCATTTAGTTCAAATCCCTCTTTCTTAATAATGAGGAAATGGAAATGCAGAGAGATAAAACTAATTCCCCAAGGTTAAAAAATTAATTTACATCAGAATCAGGATTAAATAGAATCAGTGTTCTGGTTCCCAGTTCACTAACATTCTTTACACTGTAGCACAAACCCACCTTCTAAATGAGAATATATTCAATTGAACTCAACAAATTGCAAATTGAAGCTTGAGCAGAGATGAACAAACTTAGAAGAAAATAATTTCATTTCAAACATAGACAGTAAACATAATAAAGTGAACTCAATGAATAGAGAGGGTCACATCAATCCCAAACATTTACAAAGCCATGTTCTGAGACTTCATCTGCCATAATGCATATAGTGATTCCATTCCCTGGATTGTGTTTGTGATTAGTCTTATGAATAGAAATTGTACATTTACCTATAACTAATTTATCAACCAAAGAATGATTCGTACTTTAGTGATTTCTCTTCTTCCTCCAACCTAATTTAAAGTTAGTAAAGGAATAGATAGAGGTAAAAATTTAAACCAAGTTTCTAATTTGAGGAAAACAATCAAATATTCTCATAAAATATTAAATAATAATAAAATGGAATTTTTTTTTGCTTAACTGCATGCATGCCTGCATTTTCAATAACACTTTATAATAAGTCCAAAAGCAGAAGGATCTGCTAATTGAGGAAAGAGAATAATTTTATAATAAAGCTCAAATAAAACTTGATGGGGATCCAAAACTTTTAAAATGAAAAAAAGTTGCGGCAGCTAATAACAGGCAGTTTGCATAGATTTAGAGGTTATTTCCTAGAGGGCTGAAACTGTTTCAAGTATACTCCTTTTTCCTTATTTTAGAACTTATGAAATTCCTTATAGCCAATTGTATCATGTTTTATATATATAACATTTCCTCAGGAATTGAATCAGGGCCATTATCATTGTGATATTCAATTAATTGCTCTCCCACTAGTTTCCACTTAACTAGCTCAATTTTTTCTTCCTTAGAGAATCAAGGAGACATGTATTCTAATGTATCTAAGAGTCCAATGATCTGCTCCCAAGTTACCATCAAACCTTGCCATTTCTATGGCACTGTGCTTTCTAACTATGCTTTCTAAACACTTCCCTTGGAGTGGGGGAAGACTCTTTTCTTAGTAAGTAACATGTAGAATAGTAACAGAGAATCAGAGTGGGCTTCATCTAAGCTCAAAGAGCCAAAGCAGAAGTTATTCCTTTCAAGGTCTATTATTTATTATTTGTCTAATAAAGCTGAGCTACATTGAGGTAACTATTATTGCGCAACTGAGATGTTGAATTCAAAATATTTTCACTACTGTTTGATACTGGTCCCTTATTGCCTTATGTACTTTATAGAATTAAACACTCTAAGGTGATGGAGTTCAGTGGTAACATCCACTGAAATTGTCTCATCTTTGCCCATTGAAATATTCCTTTCTTAACAACTCTTATTTTCTCAGTCATTAATGATGTCTTCCACTGGTGCTTATTTGATGCCTCTCAGTCTTTCAAGAAGTATATGAAAACATAATTTAATGATGAAAAAGAGTCAGTTACTAAATGTTTCCTTAAAATGGTAAGATTTTTAGATGGGTCTTTAACAAAGTCAGGAAATAGAGATGAAGTAGAAGATCACTCTAGGGATGATGACAGTAAGAAAAAATACTCAGAGTTGAGATTGAGAGTGTTGTAAAGGGACTTTTAAAGACATCACTGCAACTGGATCAAAAAATACATAGCAGGCAATGTAGGTGGAAGAAGATTGGAAATATATATATAAAGATATTATATCTAAGATATAATTTAGATAAAATATTAGATATAAATAGCTTTCAGTGCCAAAGATAGGATTTTACTTTTCATTTTATAGGTGATACAGTTATAAAGTAGGAAGAGGGGGTAATTTGGTCAAACCTGAACTTTTGGAAAATCATTTTGATGTGTGAATGAAATATGGACTGGAGTGGGGAAAGACTTGTAGCATTCTGGCTCATTACTTATCTCTGCAAGGATTGTGGTGGTATCAGAGGAGGAAAGGAAGATCATGCAATGGTAAAATTGACAGGCCTTGCCAACAGATTACACGGAAAGAGTGAAAGATAATAAGATCAATGAAGATAACTGGGCTGAAAACCTGGGGGACTGTAAGGATGAAAGTGTCCTAAACAGTGATAGGAAAGTTGGGAAACAAAGAAGGTTTAGGGGGGAAAATGAGTTAAGTTTTGGACATGTTGTGTTTTAGACACCTACTATATATCCACTTCAAAGTGCCAGAAAGAAAATTGGATATGTAAGTCTGGAAATCTCCAGAGAGACCAAGGCTAGGTTAGAATTGAGAACAATCAGAATAGAGATTATAATTAAAATCTGTCGGAGATGATGAGAACATTAATTGAAGTAGCATAAAGGCAAAAGAGAAGAATTAAAAGAATAGAGTCCTACCGGAGACTCACAGTTAGTGAGGATGATCCTAAGAAATTCCTAATTAAGGAGACTAAGGAGACTATGTTTCTGGCTACATAAAAAAAAAAATCAGGAGATGATGTTGCCTTAAAAAAAAAAAAAAACTAGAGAAAAGAGTCTGCATGAAAAGAGGGTATCAAGAATGTCAAAGTTTGCAGAAAAGTCAAGAAGGATGAAGATTGAGGGAAAAGTTACTTAATTTAATAATAAGGTATCATGGGTAACCTGAGAGAGAGCAATTTTAGTTGAATGAAAAAGTCAGAAACAAAACTGAGATGAGGAAGTAGAGGGACCAATTGTAGAATACCTTTTCAAAGGATATTGATATAAACGTTTGCATTTATATGGATGGATGTTGAATGGGGATGGAAGAAACAAGTCAGAGTTTTGGGGGAAATTGAGGGAGACACTGTTAGCCCAGGAATGTCAGCAGGACAAATGCATCTGATGAAAGAGAGAACAACTCAGGAAGGGAAATTTTCCATCAAGTCAGCAGCAAGCCTTGCCTCAGCAAACCAGCAGAAGATCCAGTGTGGGAAAACTAGCAAACACAAATACCTAGACCTCTCATTTACCTTGGCATTTTCAGAGGAGCCAGTGGACCACAGTTGTTGGAATCATTAGTATCCTTTAAAGTAACCAGGGGAGATCAGATATTTTCTAGCTGCCAAAACACTCTATGTTTAAGTGAAGCCCTGAAGAATTGCAAAAACACCCTGATGGACCTCAGTATGAGCCAATCCCCACTATTGGAACTGCAGATCAGCAATTCTATGGTAAACTGTCAGACCCCAAACCACCAAATCTTAGCCCTCAGCAAAGCACCAGACATAAGTGTCCCACATGATTGTCAGGGCAAGATTAATGCTCTGGTAAACACCAAGTAAGCATCCAGGACCTGCAGTCCCTGGAATAAGAATCCTAAAACACTAAACCTTCTGATCAGGAAATAGAGCACAGCTATTTAAACAAAAAATAAAAAATAAAAGGCCAAAAGTCAAATCAAATCAAATGTGCCAATAGCAAGTTTTTATGGAGAAAGGGAACATCAAGATACCAATTCAGAAGAAGGTGACAATATCAAATCACCTGCGGCACAACCCCAAAGGAAAACAGAAGTGATCTCAAGTCTTGGAAAAAAAAAAAAAAAAAGAAAAAACAAACTTATGAAAGAGTTCAAAAAATAGCTTAGTAATCAAATAAGAAATATGGAAGAAAAATTGGAGAGGGATGAGAGTGATGAATGAGATTTATGAAAAAATAAGCCAATAGCTTGGAAAACTGCTTAAAATTGGGCAAATGCAAAAGAAAATACAAACATTGACTGAAGAAAACAAATACATAAAGAGTACAATCGGCTAAATGGAAAAAAAGTACAAAGTCTAATCGAGGAAAACAATATATAAAGAATTAGAATTGGGCAAGTAGAAGTTTATGACTCTATGAAGCAACAATTAATTGCACAAATTAAAAAAAACAGAAAAAATGTAAATTACTTCATGAGAAAAAACAACTGATCTGGAAAACAAATTCAGGAGGGACAATATCATAATCATTGAAATACCTGGAAATAGTAATCAAAAAGAAGACCTGAAAAGTATCTTTCAAGAAGTTAAGATAAATTATCCAGATGTACTTGAATCAAGGAGCAAAAAAAGGCTTTGAAAGAATTCACTGAAAGATATCCCAAAATAAAATTGTAAGGAACATCAAAGGCAAATTTCAGAAATATCACGTCACAGAAGAAACATAGTATAAGTGGACAGAAAGAAACAATCCAAATATCAGGACTTGGAAGTCATAATATTAAAGGATTAAAAATCTTAGAACATGATTTTACAAAAGGCACAGGAACTAGGACAATATCCAAGAATTATTTACTCTCCAAATTAAACATACTACTTCAAGGGAAATATATTGTCATTCAATGAAATAGAAAAATTTCCAGCTTTCATAAGAAGATCAGAATTAAATGAAAAAAAAAAAAAATGACCTTCAAATCAAGACCCAAGAAAAGCACAAAGAGGTTGAAAAAAAGAAAAGAAAAGAAAACAAGAGATTCATTAGAGCTAAAATAGTTACTATCACAAATGGGAAGATGATAATTGTAATTCAGGTGACAGGGAAATGCATCACTAATAACACAGCTAGAATAAATATTTAAATAAACATGGTATATGAATTTAAGGTGAATTTGAGTGAATGACATTAAAAAAAATTAAAGCCTAAGTAAAAAGGAATATACTGAGTACAGAAATACTCAAATATTGAGAATATATTGGTTGCAGGTTTATGGCATAAGTTCTTTCACATGAAGAGGTCCATAATACCTTTTACAATGGAGAAGAAAATGGGAGGGTGAGTAGTAAACATTGTTTGAACCTTACTCTCATCAGCAGTATCTCAAAGAGGGAATAATATGTATAATAGGTTGAATATAGAAATCTGTCTTACTAGACAGAGAAGTATGAGAAGGAGATGAAGTAAAACAGGAACTAACAGAATGGAAGGTAGATTAGAGAAAGCAGCCAAAATAAGCAAATACTGATAAGGAGGAAAAGGGTAAAAAGAGAGAGAAGACAAGCAGGAGGAAGAATTCCATGGAAATAAATACACAATCTAATTTATATTTTAATATATTTAACATCTACTGGTCATCCTGCCATCTAGGGGAGGGGGTGGGGGGATAAGAGGTGAAAAATTGGAACAAGAGGTTTGGCAATTGTTAATGCTGTAAAGTTACCCATGCATATATCCTGTAAATAAAAGGCTATTAAATAATAAAAAAAAGGAAATAAATAAATACACAGGTAGAAATAGCTGTGATTGTGAATGGGACAAATTCTTCCATAAAATGGAAGCTGATAACAGAGCTGATAGAAAGCAAGAATCCCATAGTGTGTTGTTTGCAAGAAATTAAAAAAAAAAAAAAAAAAAAAAAGGTGAAAGACACACACAGAACAAATGTAAGGGGCTGGAGCAAAAATCTATTATGCTTCAAATAAAAGTTTTAAAAAGGAAAGCAATCCTGATTACAAAAGTAAAAGCAAAAACATACCTAATTAAAAGAGTTAAGAAGGAGACATTAGACATTATATTGCTAAATGGTACCATAGACATTGAAGTAATTCAACATTAACCATATATTTGCCAAATGGTACAGCACACAAATTCTTTTTTTTTTTTTCCATAGCTTTTTATTTACAAGTTATATGTATGGGTAATTTTATAGTATTGGCAATTACCAAAATTTTGTTCCAATTTTTCCCCTCCTTCTCCCCACCCCCTCCCCTAGATGGCAGGTATGGCCAGTAGATGTTAAATAAATTAAAGTATAAATAAGATACACAATAAGGATACATGATCAAACTGTTATTTTGCTGTACAAAAAGAATTGGACTCTGAAATATTGTACAATTACCCTGTGAAAGAAATCCAAAATGCAGGCAGGCAAAAATATAGGGATTGGGAATTCAATGTAATGGTTCTTAGTCATCTCCCAGAGTTCTTTCGCTGGGCGGAGCTGGTTCAGCTCATTACTGCTCCATTGGAACTGATTTGTTTCATCTCATTGCTGAAGATGGCCAGGTCCATCAGAATTGATCATCATATAGTATTGTTGTTGAAGTATATAAGGATCTCCTAGCCCTTCTCGTTTCACTTAGCATCAGTTTATGTAAGTCTCTCCAGGCCTTCCTGAAACCATCTTGTTGGTCATTTCTTAACAAACAATAATATTCCATAATATTCATATACCACAATTTATTCAGCCATTCTCCAATTGATGGACATATATTCAGTTTCCAGTTTCTGGCCACTACAAAGAGGGCTGCCACAAACATTCATGCACATACAGATCCCTTTCCCTTCTTTATGATCTCTTTGGGATATAAGCCTAGTAGTAATACTGCTGGATCAAAGGGTATGCACAGTTTGATAACTTTTTGAGCATAGTTCCAAATTGCTCTCCAGAATAGTTGGATATATTCACAATTCCACCAACAATGTATTAGTATCCCTGTTTTCCCACATCTCCTGCAACATTCACATTATCTTTACCTGTCATTCTAGCCAGTCTGACAGGTGTGTAGTGGTATCTCAGAGTTGTCTTAATTTGCATTTCTCTGATTAATAATGACTTGGAGAATATTTTCATATGGCTAGAAACAGTTTTAATTTCTTTGTTTGAGAATTGTCTGTTTATATCCTTTGACCATTTATCAATTGGAGAATGGCTTGATTTCTTATAAATTAGAGTCAATTTTCTATATATTTTGGAAAGGAGTCCTTTATCAGAACCTTTGACTGTAAAAATATTTTCCCAGTTTATTGCTTCCCTTCTAATCTTGTCTGCATTAGTTTTGTTTGTACAACAACTTTTCATTTTGATATAATCAAAATTTTCTATTTTGTAATCAATAATGGTCTCTAGTTCTTCTTTGGTCATAAATTCCTTCCTTTTCTACAGGTCTGAGAGGTAAACTATCCTGTGTTCCTCTAATTTATTTATAATCTCATTCTTTATGCCTAGATCATGAACTTATTTTGACCTTATCTTGGTGTATGGTATGAAGTGTGGGTTGATGCCTAGTTTCTGCCATACTAGTTTCCAATTTTCCCAGCAATTTTTGTCAAACATTAAGTTCTCATCCCCAAAGCTGAGGTCTCTGGGTTTGTCTAACACTAGACTGTTATAGTTATTGGCTGTTTAGTTCTTTGAACCTAACCTATTCCTTTGATCAACTAATCTATTCCTTAGCCAACACCAAATGCGCAAACAAATTCTTAAAGGCAAAGTCAAGTAAGTTAAAAGAAGTAGACAGCAAAGTTATACTAATGTAAATCCTCAAATATTCCCTCTTAGAATTTGAAAAACTCAATTAATAAAGAAACAAAAAAGAAACTAAGGAAGTAAGCAGAACATTCAACACCATAATTTAAAAGAGCAAAAAATGATCTACCTATCAGATTCAAGGGAAGAGAAAAATTCACGACCAAAGAAAAAATAGAGAGCATTAAAAACTCAAAATTGATAATTGTCATTATATAAATTTAAAAAGCTTATGTGCAAACAAAACCAATACAACCAAGATCAAAAGGAAAACAGATCTGTTATACCAAGATATCTTTTATAACAAATATCTCTGATAAAAGCATAATTTCTCAAATATATAGAGCACTGTATAAAATTTATAGGAATATGTCATTCCCAAATTGATGAATGTTCAAAAGATATGAACAAGCAGTTTTTAGATGAAGAAACCAGTTATATATAAACTTATTAAAAGATGCCTTCTATCATTGGATTAGTGAAATACAAATTAAAACAAATCTGAGATACCATCTCACACCTATTATATTGACTGAAAGGAAAAATAATTGTAGATGCTGAAGAGGATGTGGTACTTTAATTCATTTTTCATGTAGTTTTGAACTGATCCAGTTATTCAGGAGAGCAATTTGGAACTATGTTGAAAGAATTATAAAATTGTGTATACACTTTGATCCAGCAGTGCGAATGGGTCTATATCCCAAAGAAATCATGAAAGAGAAAAAGACCCACATGTGCCCCCTCACCCTCATAAAAAATGTTTTTAGCAGCTTTTTGGTGCAAGAAATTGGTGGCAAGAAATTGGAAATTGAATGAGATTATCACTATGGGCATATTTCTGTATGTGTGCATGCATATTATACATATACAGTTCTACAAATTCTATGTGGGTCTATATGGTGTATGTGAAGAGCATCTGTGATGTTTGAAGATCTCATTATAGTATTTCACCACCCTGATTGAGGAAGAATGACACCAAATGACACATCATTAGGCATTTCTATAAAACAGTTTAATTACCTTTTCATAAAGTGCTAATGCATTGTATAAGTGGTTATTAATACATTCAAGAAGCCATGTTTCCAGAAATAGTCCCATAAGTTGCCATCCCAGACATCTCACATACTTTCCAGATTTTCTGTCAGGTTAAGTCAAAAAATTCCAAAAACATGCTCATTAATCTTTATATATTGCATCAAGAATACATCTTATCTAAATATGTTTATCATGTATTCATTATCAGGATATTTCTTCAACCTATTACTTTGTTTCATTTCCATGATTTGATACAATGACCCAGCAAAAGTGCTGTATGCATGATTCATTCTTTCTATATTTTCTCCCATGCAAAATGAACAAAATAAAAGTTAATTAGGTTAATGAGAAAGTCCTAAACTTAGGGACAAGCATTCAAATGCTATGTCTGACATTTTATGAATTATGTGATAATGTAGATGACAATTAAATGTTCAGAACCTTAGAAGCCTTACTGATAAAATTGTGATACTAAAATTTGTAGTACTAGCCTCTTAGGGTTCTTGTAAGTGTCAAGAGATAATTCCTTTACATTGTATTTTTATAATTATTAGGACACTACATAATGTCATCTACTATTAATATTATCCACACAATTTGACCTAAGAAATAAACTGAAAATACAGAACAAGGAAGACATGGATTCATATCTACATATTTCATATTATTTCTATGGTTTAATATTATAATTTATGAGTTATTAAAAGCAAAATAAGAAACAACAAAAACAATAATAATAACTTTAAAGTCTAAAACATTATTCTAAGGTTGGGAGAGGGAGCAAAAGAAAAGTGGTAGAATGATATCCAAAGTGACTTAGTGGATTTTGTGTGACCTATGATCATGATAGTAGCTTTGAAGAATTAACAGGAAACCTAAAACTCTGACAAATAGGCTCTGACATTACTCTGGCAATACTATTGATTGGGTTAGCACTCATTTTATTTGAAATAACTGATAGGACAGCAAAAGATGGTGAGTAAACCCTACTTGAAATCATAAATAAACTTGATATGGAAGACAATGTACTAATGGTAATTCTTAGTATTTTGATACTTTCAGAATGCAAGATAAATAGGAATAAATAAATATTAAATATCAGCTGTTAGAAATGTGTCAGTAAAGATGTCACTGAGCACTCTAGTGGGCAAATGAAAGTGATTGAAATATTAATGTGGACTGAAATAGTCCATGAAACAGATTGAAGAGATAAATATTTTCATTATGAGTCAATGTTTTATCATAATATAATTGGAAACATATTTCACTAATGTAGTCAAGGACTTCTTTTATTTCAATATTGTTCTTAGTTCCAAGAAAAGAGAATGATATATTACAAGTCACAATCAGGTAGTCAGAATAAAACTGTATCTGTAAGTAAATATTATTCAAAATAAGAAATATATTTAAGACACTACAAACATCTGAAGAGAGAAAAATAAAAAAGCTGAGATCATGGAAAGTCTTCCCTTAACTATCTTCATAAATTATATCTAATAATTTAACAGATAAAAAAAAATCATGTGATGCCATACATGATTGGGAGAAAAGAGATAAGATATATAAATCCTGATTATATTTTCCATTTTTTGGGGGAGGAAGGGGATATCACTATTTGATGGCATTACTCCAACTAGAGGAATAATTGAAATAAAACAAGGTAATTAAAAAAAAAAAAAACAGAATGTGTTATAATCCTTATGGACAAATACAGGTTCTCACAGCATTTCAAGAAATTATAATTCTTATCAGATCATAAACACAACAGTATGTATAACTGCCATGGAAAAGACTGTAACAGGTAATATAAAGCTTTCAAGAAATGCCTACAAGGGGAAACATCAAACACTGCCTTGGCAGAAGTGACTTAAAAGATAATTCGTGAAAAGGTAAGGGAATTATATCAATATCTAATTTGGATTTATGGTAGCAAAGTAGTATACTACTTTTTAAAGTAATGGAAAGAAAAGCAAAATAAAATCTAGTAAATAAAAAAAAGTATTTCAAAAAGTCTAGATTCTTTTTAGTCAGCAATTAAATACAGCATTACAGGATAATACAGCATTAGCCTTTCAAAAATTAACTGATACAATAATTGCAAACACTTAAAAATGGATCTGTTCAATAAAATTAAAAAGTACTATAGAACCAAAATAAACTTATTTTCCATATCCTTCCCAGCCCAATTTTCATTTTTTTCTAATTCTTTGTAAGATACATAAAAATCTTTGTTTCTTCTTTCGTTATTTCACTACTTTCATGTGTCCACATGTGTTTGCCTCACTATTATGACCTAGTTCTTTCCTGACTTATTCCGATTTCCCATGACATCATCTCAATTTTTTCCTATTGTCTCAAGACTGAGATTTTTCTTACACCTAATTATTTAAAAATATATTTAAAACAATGCAAAAAACCCCAATAAAAATAAAGACCAAAAAGGAAAATAAACTAAACATTGCCATATATCCAGAAGACATTAGGGAGGATTCAAACTATGTAACAATAGATTACCATTTCAGGAAAGCATATATCATAATAGAAGACTATGTATTCATAACAATATTTTATTTGATTCCTCATAGGTTATTCTTTCATTCTCTGCTGTGCACTTTTTGCTTTATTCTTTTTTCCCTTTTCAACCTCCTCCTCCCCTAAGCAGGCTACAATTCAGCACAAATTATACACACACACACACACACACATCATATAGACATATGTGTTTATCTTTACATATATGTGTTTTAATATATATTCATCTCATATATATATAACCATAAATACACCTATATGCATCTGCATATATATATATAGATATATATATGTACAGACATATACAAACATACACATTTATGCACATGTAGACATGCATCTAAAACAATATTAATATGGCCCCATCCTGAGGTCTTTTTTTGAATCATCTTAAGTTCTTCTAAGAAGACCCCTGTTCTATCCTCAAGTCTTATTTGTTTTTCACTGGTCTATGATTACCTTGATATGCTTTTTTTTTTTTTTTTGGTTTGTGAAGAGAAATCTGAAGAGCTTAGAATTTTCTGACCTACTATACCATCTTCCCAAAATCCTCTTGAAACTAATATTAAAAGAAAAAAAAAAAGAAGCAAAATGTTGTCAGTGGTCAATTTCTTTTTTCTCTTCTTCCCCATCCAAAGCAAGGTGATAACATCTCATTTTGGAGGAGTAATAAAATGACTTGCCAACATTCACATAGCTAGTAAAATAAATTGAAACTTAAAGGCAAGTCTTCTAATTACAAAGTCAATGGTCTTTCTATTACTTCATAATGCCTCACCTCTCATAGGTACCCTCAGAGACTACTGAATGAATTAAATATAGCAATTTTCAGAATTTCTGGAACCCAGACAAAAAAATATTTTGTTTTAAAAGTTAAATTTTTCTTTAAATTTTGTTTAAAAATTTAAATAAAAATTTTGTTTAAATGATTTTACCAATATCCTTTACATGTGTAAAATCCCATAAAATATAAGAAGGAAAATGTTTTTTCTCTCCTCTCTCTGAAGATGTGGCATTTGATCTGATTAAGGATTAGACAATACACCTGAAAAATTGCTGTCTGAAACAAGTAAAAGCTGCTGTTTACACCATATGTTTTTGCTGATATTGACCAAAGAAAGTAAACAACAACTTATAAGAGGGATAATTGTAAGCAGAATTAGAATTTGCTGGTATAAAAGACTATACAGCATCGGTGTCAAAATCCAAACAAAAATGTTGGAAAGATTTCTAAACATTATTGTAATTTCCATCCTTTAAGGATTTTCTTTTTAATCTCTTCTCCTTCCCCTTTCACCCTCCCTCTCACACATGCATTATCTCAGCTGAATAGGGACATTTGGCTAATCAGTTTCATTATTTTCTTTATAAGCAGTTCTTACTTCCTGGTCCAGATGCACTAGATGACATGATCAGGGAACCTAGCATGGGAATGCATCAAAGAAAAGGATGGAAGGTAGAATAAACGTGTGTGTGTGTGTGTGTGCGTGTGTGTGTGTGTGTGTGTGTGAGAGAGACAGAGAGACAGAGAGACAGAGAGAGAGAGAGAGAGAGAGAGAGACAGAGACAGAGAGAAAGGATTTGGAAAAGAAGCAAACACACAAAAAGGAAATGCATATGGGAAATTTTGCTATTTTTAGTGAAATTAACATTCTTTGTTTTCTCACTACTACATTCCGAATGTCCTAGCCAGATAGTATAAACACATAATCAGATTTAGATTTTCTGCTGCTCAGAACTTCCAAACTTGTCATTTACTAAACAGGTCTCCAGTTGCAGGGATTATAGCTATGTACCATCACACTTAAGTGCATATGTAATTTATAAAGAAAGGGTTTAATTTACATCTATATTTTGTTAATTGATTCTAATTCAGGGAATAGAGTGTGTCTGATTGTACTCTTCCACTTAATAGTGAGAGAAATAATATGCTGAGTGACATGTACCAAGTTTTCACAAGTTACTTTTTAAATTGTAGGATTTGAAACCTAACCATTTGACTCTAAATCGAATATTCTTTATTCAAATGCTGCCTCAAGATCTGAAAATGACTCATTAAGCATTTACTAATAAGTAGTTATAAAATAACATTCTGCTTCAGAGTATTAAATAATTTTTTTTCACTGTGAATTGAGAGAAGAGACAAGAATATCAATTCAAAATCTAAAGAAAAAAAATAGGCAAAGCAGTAGTATGGAAGCAAAAATATGGGATTTAGAGTAAAGAGACCTAAGTTTCAATCTTGTATATAATACTTCCTAGATATATAACCATTATCAATTATTTAATTTCTTTAAGCCTCTGTTTCTTCAATAGTGATATAGGAATATTAGTACTGTTATACTTTGACTCATAGAATTAAGTTGGTGGAAGGTGTGTTGGAAACCTAAAACATCTCTGTTGTATTTACAATACAAATAGCTACTTGAATTGCAAGTAGACTGCCCAGATCCAAAATTTTTATTTTAGCCAATTCATGAAGTTCACCTCACCTCAAATAATCTTATAGCACAAAGGATTTTGTATGTAGAGGCATTAAGAGCTGAAAGCTTCTCTTAGAAAACCCCAGGAGAGAGACCTTAGAAAGTCTAAAGAACTATAGTAAATAGCCTATACTAGGAAATTCTGTGATGGCCAAATGTATGTCATGAGGTATCAGAAAGGGCCTTATATATCCAGTGCTTTGAATCTCAAAGATTGGGATGACAAAATTGATCTATGAAGGCAGTTACAACCATAAAAACCCAATAAACCCAAATAGAGTCCAAGAAGTGTTAACTACCATCAAAACAGCATGAGAGGGCATGAAATTTGACCATAACACAAAAGCCCAGTTCTAAAAAGGAAAGCTGAAGAGATTAGTCATTTTTTAAAAAAAGAAATAAAATCATATATATGTATGAGTATTAAATAGTACAAAGCTAATTCTGTAACAGCTTCAATCACAGATATGAAGGAAAGCATCAAATTTCCACAAGGACTACATGGATACTCAGAAAAAAAAATGATGAAAGATATAAACAATCAAATAAAAGTTCTGCATGAAAGAAATAGGAAATATAAGTCGATTAGAAGAGAAAATGTTGACACCCACCAAATAGAAACTATGAATCCCAAAAATGAATAAATTGAAATCAATGATGACATTATATATCAAGAAGCATTAGAAGAAACTCAAAAGACTAGAAAATTAGAAGAAAAGTAAGAGGAAATTTTAAAAAATAGATCTGCTTTATAGGTCAAAGGGAGATAATTTAATCAAATGTGAAAATAATGATTTTTTAAAAAAGAAAAACTAGATAACATATTTCATAAGAATTACTCTGATCTATGAAAACCAAATGGCAAAATAAAAACACAAAGAATCCACTGATCATCTTCTGACAGGAATTCCATAAGAAAAATTCCCTGTAATGCCATTATCAAAACTTAAAAATCCTGTATCAAAGAAAAAAGTTCTGTAAGCATATGCAAAGGAATAGAAATAGAAATTGTGATGACTGCATATTTTAAAATCATCCAGAGTCAGGAATTCAGGTTAAGGGAAAATCTTCGATCTTTATTCTTTGTGGAGGTGAAAGGGGATGGCGATAGGAATGTGAGCAGCTGAAACACCAATCTGGACAGCTGTCTCTCTGCCTCTCTCTCTGCCCCTCTCTCTACACCCACCAAAATCATTCCTACATCATTTCCTATACAATACATCAGAACTTGCACAAAGAGTGGGTGGGGGCCATTCTTTCTCCAAGCATATATGAATACAGTATGGTCCAATTAATATTTAGCCTCACATGCTTGGGACCTCAATGCATCAACACGAGCTTCAGCCCATTACATCTCCCACTTTCTTTTGTTTTAGAACACAGTTGGTCATGCCATCCCTAACTTCTCAAGGAGGTCAGATCCCCCAAGGGGAGGTGAGCACACCTTCCCTGATTTCTCAGGAAAGGAGATGAAAGCACTAAAAAGGAGATGATTATGCCCTTCCTGTCATCTCAGGAAGGGAGATGAAAAGCACCAAAGGGAAATGGGGGTTGCTAGAGGGTTTCTGGGCTGAAGGGTCTTATTAGAAACAGGTATGCACAAACCCATCAGCAGGGGAGGAATTACACAAGCAATAATGCAGAGGCTATTAGTGATGATTCTCCCCACAGTAAGTGCGCTCAATGTGGTGCAAAAACCATGAATTGTACATGCAAGTACTGGTATAACAAACAATATAAATCAACATGGTGTTGTAAAAGATTTCCAGAAATCCTAGAAGGAGGGTATGTAAACAAGAGTCACACATGCGCCTTCTTCAGCAACCAAGAGAGAGTCCAAAACCAATCTATTTTCCATTGCTTCACATGTCAGGGAATCCAATGATCCCCCCAAGTTTGTGAAATTCTGCAACAGTCCTTTTATGTGGTAGGGAATCCAATGATTCCAGCAGATTTTGAAATCCTGCAACAGTCTAATCATTTCTCAGAAAATCCAATGATTCCTGAGGGTTTTCAAGTCCTATAACAATCTTGTCTCAGAGGATTCCTGAGGGTTTTCAAGTCCTACAACAATCTTATCATGTCTCAGAGAATCCAATGATTCCTGAGGGTTTTGAAGTCCAATAAGTTTTGATGTCCATGAGTCAAATGCCATAACTGCCATGCTCTTTCAGTGGTGAGCACAATCAGCAACAGAACTATCGGATATTTCTTGGGTCTTCTCCTTCGTTTCAAGGGTCTGCTCTGTCGCTCAGCAATGGACAAGGCAAATATGTCTTGTTGGCACCCATCTGATTCCTTCTCTACCTGTAGAAATACAAGCAAACCCTCTGCCCCTAGCAGTTAGCCTCTCTGGTCCCTTCCATTTACCACTTTCTGGGTCTCTCCACATCACCTGGCGATTATCTAAAGATAGTGGTGTCACTTGCACTGGCCACTGCCCTTCCAGTGGGTTATAAAACCTGTCTGCCAGAGCCAGTGCATCTTTGTCAAAAATCAAGAAGTTAATAGTATAAATGCTTAGATTTAGAAGTTCTCTAGGGTTACCTGTGGCTCCCCCTTTCTTTTGCTTTTGGAGGAGCATCTTAATGTCTCTGTTTCTCCTCTCTACTATTGTCTGTCCTTGAGGATTAAAACGTATGCCAGTGGTGTGTAAAATCTTATACTGTGCACAAAAGTGTGCAAAATGTTTAGAAATATATGCAGGATCACTGTCTGTTTTTATTGTTTGTGGCACACTCATAACTGCAAATGCTTGTATGAGGAATTCAGTGATCATTTGGGCTATCTCTTTTGCTTCTAGTATTGCAAAAGTGAATCCTGAAAGTGGATAAAAGACAGACAATCAAAAGATTTATAATGGGTCACATCCATTTGCCAGATTTCATTGGATCTTAAACTATGAGGGTTCTTCCCTGTAGGCAGTGTAGGAGTGTGGAAAAGAAGGCAAGGTGTACAGGCTTTTACTATGCTCCTAGCTTCCTCTCTTGTTATTCCAAATTGTAACGTGAAGCTCAAGCAGCCTGATGATATTTAGAAGGAGATTCCTGGGCTTCTTGGAATAAAAGAGTATTGACCAACATAGTTAGAAGACTATCTGCCTTTGAATTACCATCAAAAATGGGACCGCTATGGGAATGGACATGCAAAATATTATTCTTACCTGGATGCTTTCTCACTTGCTCTTGAAGTTTCTTAAAGAGCTGATATATACTGGAGACTGTAAATTTTATTTGGGCTGTGGCAATTCTTTTTACCACTCCTACTGAATAGGCTGAATCAGATATTATATTTATGTCTCCTGGATAATAAGTAAGAGCTAGAATGATCACATACAATTCATTCTGCTGAGTGGACTGAAAAGGAGTTCTGACTACTCTCTTTATAGTTAAGTCACGAGAGTATACAGCACAAATATTATGTTTGGATGCATCTGTAAAAACAGTTGGTCCTTTAAGAGGAACATTAGAAACCTTCTTTTCAAGAATCCATTCCTAATTATGTAATAGTCTGCTTATCTTTAATGGAGACCCTTGTGTAAAATTTGGAGCCATGGCTAATAAAATTTGCCACTCTGGGATGTTCTCACAGCACACATTAATTTGTGTATTAGTATAAAAGGTGTATATCTTGTTAGGTCTTGTCCCAGATAATTGTACTGCTTGCTTAATGGCCTTTAATAAAATTCTAGCCACAAGTACTGGGTAAGGAGTAAAGCTTTGTTCTGGTTGTGCTGGGAGGTTCACCCACTCTATCACACTGTCTCCTTGATGAAGTACTGCTGTAGGTGCCTTTTGTGTAGCAAAAGTTGATATTTCCAAGAGTTTTTGACTGATTCTTTCAACCACATTGGATAATGACAGTTCAACTTCTCTCAAAGCCTCTTGAGCTTCTTTTGTAAGCTGGTGTGGTGAATTTAAAGCACTGTCTCCCCTTAAAATATCATATAACAGTTGCAATTGATAGGTAGTCAAGCCTAACACTGGTCACATCCATTGGATATCTCCTATTAATTTCTGAAAATCATTTTGAAAATTTCTGAAAGGATAGTTTTTGCACTATAAGCACCTTAGGGTATACTTCATATGCTAAATATTGAAAAGGATCATGTCTTTGAATTTTTTTCTGGAGCTATGTACAATTTGTAATTCCTTAGTGTTTCTATGGTCTTTTGTAGACATGCTTCTAACATTTGTTCCTCAAGTGCACTTGCCAATATATCATCCATATAATGTAATAGCATCAATTGCAATGGTTATATTACTATTTAGCCTCACGTGCTTGGGACCTCAGTGTATCAACTTGAGCTTCAGCCCATTACAACAAATGAAGTATAATCTGGATAATATAATATTTTGTCAATTTCTACTAAAAACAACACTAATCTTGGAATATCATATTCCAAAAAAAAAAGGGGAGGTAGGTAATGAGCAAAACGGGAAACTGAGGACTTCTCAAAATAATAATTGGGCTATTCAAGAATCAGCACCAAGGGTCTGTTAATCATTAAGTTTCTGGGAAGAAGAGCAAAGATTTGTCTTCTACCAGAAATACTTGAGATAACCCCCTTGACCTTTACTTAACTGCTTCAAGAAGAACCTAATTATCTAATGACCTAGAGATATTCAAGAAAGTGTCCAAACTACTTATCTCTATTTGTTGATTGAGGAAGCCTAAGGTAAACTAAGTCTCCTTGGTTATTATAGAAACCTTTTAACCCCCCTTGCTTAATTAATTACTTACCTCTAAATAAATCTCCTTATTGTGAGGGATTGTGTGATTTCTCATAAAATCATTAACTACAGGAGATTGAACCTATAATCTACATTTTAATTTATGAAGATCTGATGGTTTGGGAAAAATGAAATTCTTTGTACAAATCTTACAACAGGGTGCTCATGCCAGCTCAAACACACCTGCAAGTTTTTGCAAACATAACAAATGGACCACCATAAACTTAGGCAAACACACTTGCAATAAGTCAACTATATTAACTTGATTAGAATTCAGCAAATCTTTGCTACTTCCATCTAAGAAAGCCCTGAAAATTAACCAGATGAAATGAGGGGGGTCACAGGTTCCTGTGGTTTTTGACTTTAAATCATCTCTTGCCTTTGTAGAATCTGCTCTCCTCTCTCTGAGACTCCAGTGAATAGATTGCCCGCTTTTCACGGGCTTCTTTCTTCACTTTGAGAAATCTCCGAGTAGTCATTTTGAGTTAGGGGTTGCCATCCCACACATTTGGAATATAGATTTAAAATCAAGAATAATTTACCTTGTAAAATCCAGTATAATCATAAATAGGGGTTATAGAAATGAATCTTTAATGACATAGAGAATGTTCAAGAACTTCAGTTTAAAAGATCAAAACAACATGTAGATTTTGAAATGTGAACATGATCTCTAGAACCTAGAAAAAAGAACCTAGAAAAATAATCATATTTGAACAATTGAAAAGATCTGTATATATTATGATCTAGTACATAAATTCAGGAAAAAGAAAAGTAAGCATCCTTTATGTATCTTCAAGACTTCAAAGTTTGTTTAGGGGTTTAAGCAATAAAAATAGATTATCTAGGAGCATATTAATTCTACTATAAACTTTTAAAGAAAAGACAAGGAAAGAAAGGTAAAAGAAGGAATGTAGTCAAAAGAAGCAAGTAGGGGTGCTATTTGTTATTTTTCATAGTTGTACTACAAATGTGTGTGTGCATACATACATATGTATGTATATATTTATTTATACATATAAGTGTGTATGCATACATATCTGCATGCATAAGTACATAAGGTCATGAACAAAGAAGACATCAAATAAGCTTTCCTTTTATTTGAAATAGTCTAAGGAAAACTGAACAACACAAACAGATTGGTGTCAAAATAAAATAAATCCAACAAAGAAACAAGCAAGAGATATTTCAGGGTGGAGCCAAAATGGTAAAGTCAGGAAGCGGCTCAAATTCCCTAAATTTCCCTTGAAAATCACATGAAAGCAAGCCTCTGAACAGAGTCTGATGGAATGAAATCATTCTCCAGTTCAAGACTGAAAAAACTTCAAGAAAGATCAGTCTCCCTGGAGAGTAAAAGGTGTTCAGGTCAATTCAAATAGATTGTGGGAAATCTGGTAAGAGGGTCTTATTCACAGCAAATCAGCAACTAAGACCCTCAGCCCTGGCTTAGTAGAGGAGCAAATCATGGAAATACCTTCTAGTCCTAGTTCAGAGAGCAAACTCTAGGAAACCTTGAGCAGGCAAAGTTACTACCAACAAACACCAGGGGTCCCTGTGCTCAAAGACAAAGCTCAGAACTATACAGAAACTTAGGGCAGTGAAAACATTTTTTTTAATGGAAAAAACAACAACAACAACAACAAAATAGGTGAACCTTTGGTTAATTTGATCAGAAAAAGGAAAGAAAAAAACAAATCACCAGCATCAAAAAATGAAAAGGGTAAACTTAACACCAATGAAAAAGAAATTAAAGTAACAATTAGGAGCTATTTTGCCCAATTGTATGGCAGCAAGTCTGAACATCTAAGTGAAATGGATGAATATTTGCAAAAATACAAATCACCCAGGTTAAAAGAAGAAAAAAATAAAATACTTAAATTGCCCCCTTAAAAAAATGAACAAGTCATTAATGAACTACCAAAGAAAAAGTCTCCAGGTCAAGATGAATTCACAAGTAAATTCTACAAAACATTTAAAGAAAAATTAATTTCAATACTATGTAAATTATTTTGAAAAAATAGATAAAGAAGGAGTATTGGCAAATTCCTTCTAAGATACAAATATGGTGCTGATACCTAAACCAGGAAAGGCCAAAATACAGAAAGAAAATTACAGACTAATCTCCCCAATGAATATTAATGAAAAATTAATTAAATAAAATATTGGCCAAAAAATTACAGCAACTCTTCATCAGGATAATACACAATGACCAAGTGGGATTTATACCAGAATGCAGGACTGGTTCAATATCAGGAAAACTATTTCCATAATCAACCATATCAACAAAAACAACAGCAATCATATGATAATCTCCATAGATGAAGGTTTTGATGAAATACAGCAGCCATTCCTTTTAAAAAGACTAGAGAGCATAGGGATCAAGGGATTTTCCCCTAAAATAATAAGTGGTATTTATCTAAAACCTATAGCAAGCATTATTATGGAGATAAGCTGGATACATTCCCAAAAAGATTAGAGGTGAAACAAGGATGCTCATTATCAGCACTATTATTCAACATTATATTAGAAATGTTGGCTTTAGCAATTAGAAAAGAAAAAAAAATAAAAGAATTAGAATAGAAATGAGGAAATAATACTATTACTCTTTGCAGATGATATGATGATTATTTTTAAAGAATCCTAGAAAATCACCCCAAAACCTACTCAAGACAATTAATAGCTTTGGCAAACTTGCAGGATATAAAAGAAACCTATATAAATCATAATAATGTATATATATATATATATATATATATATATATATACACATTATTGACAACAATCAAAAGACAGAAAAACGAATTCCATTTAAAATAACCATAGACAAAACAAAATATTTCAGTCAGCCTATTCACTATTTGACAAAAGTTGCTCAGAAAACTGGAATATAATGTCAGAAACTGACATAGATCTGCATCTCATACTTCATGCCCAAATAAGGTCAAAATGGGTACATGATTTGGGCATGAAGGGTGATATCATAAGCATATTAGGACAGCAAGTGATAATTCCCCTATCTGATCTTTGGAAAAGGGAGAAATTTATGACTAAAGAATAACTAGAGGACATTATGAAAGGTAAAATGGACAATTGTCATTACATTAAACCAAAAAGTTTGTGCAAAAACAAAATAAACAGAAACAAGTTTAAAATGGAACTACAAAGATAGGGAAAAAAATTTTACAGATAGTGTTTCTGATAAAGATCTCATTTTTAAAGCTGAGTTTATATAAAGCTGAGTCAAGTTTATAAGAATATGTCATTCCTCAATCAATAAATGGCTAAAGGATATGAACAGACAATTTTCAGAAGACAAAATTAAAATCATCTGTAGTCATACAAACAAAGTTCTAACTCACTATTGATTAGAGAAATGCAAATTAAAACAAGTCTGAGGTACCACTGCACACTTCTCAGATTGTCTAAAATTTCAGGAAAAGACAATGATAATGCATGCCTTTTGATCCATCAGTGACACCTCTAGGTCTGTACACAAAGAAATCAAAAGGAGGGAAAATGATACAGATGTGTAAAAATGTTTGTAGCAGCTCTTTTTTGTGGTAGCAAAGAATTGGAAAATGAGAAGATGCCCATTAATTGGAAAATGGCTGAATAAGTTGTGGCATATGGTGGTAATGAAATATTATTGTTCTATAAAAATGATGAACAAACTGATTTTTAAAAGGCCTGGAAGATTTATATGAACTGATGCTGAGTGAAACAAACAGAACCAGGAATACATTGTACACAATAACAGCAAGAATGTGTAATGAACAACTATGAAAAACTTGCTTCTTCTCAGTGATTCAGTGATCTAAAGCAATCCCAATAGATTTTGGACAGAAAATGTCATCTGCATCCACAAAAAGAACTATAAACATTGAATGTAAATTAATGCATTGTGTGTTCATTTCTTATTTCTTTTGTTTCTCTCTCCCATGATTTTTTCCCTTTTCTTCTAATTTTTCTCTACCAACATTATTCATAAAGCAATGTGCAGTCAAGATAAATAAATTATTTTAAAAATTAAAAAGATGAAAACAATGTTACACTTACCTCTCTCCCTCTTGCCCTAGGGTCCATAACCATAAGTGTTGTACACCCAATACATTTAAGAGCTTTGTTTGTTTGTTTGTTTTTATGTTAATGGGGTATGAGTTATGAGATATGAGGAATATAATTCATTTATTATCTTGTTGTTCCTATGACCCTGAAGTCACTGTTTCTAGTTTTTTTTTTTTTTTTTTTTTTGCTAATGTAAATACTGATTCCTTATCTGTGCAATGGGAGTGTTGGACTAGGTGACCTGTAAATTTTTAAATCTAGGATTCTATGTCCCAAATATCAGAAAAATCTTCATTCCAGACCAAAATCTGAAAGGAATTTGTTAGCATAAAGTAGAATGTCATTTCATCTCTGAATCTCAAAGTTTTTATTTTTTGTTAAGTTCAGAACTAGGTTATTAAATAAAATAATAACTATAAAAATAGATTTTGAAAACTTAAATATTTATATAAATGTTAGTTTTAACTAAAAATCATGTAACCATAGGATTTTAAAATGAAATAGATCTTCTAGTTTTCTGTTATTTGAGGGCATTTATGTTTTATTTATTATTATTTTTTGAAATACATATCAAGGGTGGAGTACAAAATATGCAAGTGTTTCTAAGGAGGACAATATCTTTCATGGTATCACAATGGGAAAATTCTAAAACAACAATGATAGCACAAGGGTATTGAACTGTGAAAAGAAAAGCCACCAGGAAAGTAAAAAGAGGATAAACATTGTCAGGTGAGAAAATAACACAGAAAAAAAAAAAAACTGCTGATTTCATGGTTTTGTTTCAAACTAATAGTAACTTTTGGTCTTCCTATAAAACTTGTACCAAGACAGTTTTCTCCATAAAGCTTCACATCTCAACTATCATTGTTGTTATCTGCCTAGGTTGAAGTGTCATGTTAATTTCTGCTTCATTAATCCTCAGCTCAATTTTCCTAAACTTAACAACTTAATGAACAAATCTTTAAAATCCAGGTTCTAAATTAATATTAAAAAAAAAATAATGATGACAATGGTGATGATGGTAGGACCTGAAATGTTATATTAAAATTTCCCCATCACTTGTCATCCATTATCTCACATGATGATCTCTAAAGTTCCTTATAACTCTAAAATTTCATGATTCTAATATTTCTTCAAATAAAATGGAATATTAATAAATATAAACAAAATTGACTCTGTTGGGGACTTTATTGACTTCCTTCTTTCAGAAATGAAGTAACTAAGGCTCTTGAAAATTAAACCAACTGCCTAAAATCAGATATGTAGTAGAGTTGTAGATGTTTCAGCAATCACTTCAGTGAAAGGTGAGAATTGAAGGTCTCTATTCAGTTTTAGAGTTTTACTAAGCTGGTCCTACAACAATCTGGCTAATGGCAAAATTAGTTCCAAGCCACTGTTTGTCCTGGAATTGTTGTTCTTCTTAAATTTCTTCATATAGCTTGAATCAAAAAATTGCTAATGCATATCTGTTTCATTTTGTACAAAAATAACATTTTCTGGGTTTTGTATGACATTAAAAAAACAAATCACCAATTTATCAAGGATCGAAAGGAAAATAATTAGCTATGATATTCTGGGTTCCCAAGC
Organism: Sarcophilus harrisii; assembly: GCF_902635505.1. Taxonomy (NCBI): domain Eukaryota; kingdom Metazoa; phylum Chordata; class Mammalia; order Dasyuromorphia; family Dasyuridae; genus Sarcophilus; species Sarcophilus harrisii. The sequence continues at coordinate 370,011,158 of NC_045426.1, read as the reverse complement.
CACATTTCATTTGCATTAAATAAGAATTATTCTTAGCATCTTATTTTTTTTTCTTTCAAAATAACATTTATTAGCACACAGGAATCAGTTAAGAGTTGACAAAGGATCTCAACCTCACCAGTTACCAAAGAATTGTACTTTGTTTAATTGCTCCAAATCCTCATGTTTTACTGCTCTGGAAATTTTTCTCCTCTTGTCAGAGTAAATTCTTGCAATTTCAATGGAGCAGAGGTCATCAAAGCACACAAATCATGAAGATACTTTTTAATAATTTCTATGTTATTGCAGAAAGCAATTAACTAGCCCATTGTATGTACTTTTTGTAGTGGAGATACCCTTCCAGAGAAAATTTCTTTTCTTGCTTGAGAGATCTGATTAAAAATCATCTCTGGACTGATAAATGACCTACAAAGCAAAAACAATCACCTAGTTCATTCATCTTTTTGAGTGAAAAAAAAAGTTAAATCTTTTTTTGTTTGTTTGTTAATTTGTTTCTACATAAGCAAAAAATAGAATGTTTCCATGTAAAGCTGTACAAATGAAAACAAATATTCAAAACTCTTAAAGAGCAGGATTGGTGACTTTGCTCCCAGAACAGTGACATGTTTTGTGACATTTTTCTAGAAAAAAGGAATTCTTCTGGGAAGATATAGAATTCCCCTATTGATCCTTGCTTTCCTCAACTAAACTCACAAAGCTATATTACCTTAGTATAGATATGACTATCAAATGACTATCAAGAGGCTAAACAATTGTCTGGGTACTCTGTTTATGTATAAGGAAAGGTCCTAAGTGTCATTCAGAAACTTGGTGGAAAAATCCCTGATGGGTTCAGGTGCCAAGAAACATGTGGAAATCAGTCTGATGCAAAGTTTTATTGAAAACAATGGGGAAGATAGGAAAGAGGAAAATAGGATTCAACATAACACTCAGGGGTGCAAAGTAACTGAATATAATTCACATACAGGTACCACTATGTTGGGAACAAAGGCATATTCAGCAGCAATGGAGAAAAGTATGCATGATTCCAAATGTTTTTCTGCTTATGCATTATCTGGCTTATAGCTACACGTTTGGTCAAAAATGTTCAGAATTTTGAGTTTGAGTCGGCTGGTAACCGACATTTCTAAACTGCTTTGATATTTGTAAAATACACATTGTGCAGTGGACAGTGCAGTATGGTACTGGGTACAGAACTCTAAAAACAAGATCTGAATTTAAATCCTGTCTTTAATTAGCAGTACTTATGTAAGCTTAGACAAGCCCCTTAACCCTCTTTGACCTTAGTTTCTTTAGATATACATATCTGGTGGAATCTTTACAATGTGTTAAGCCATTAGAGTTGATAGAGACAATAATTACCTAATTTAGCATGGGTCAATATGATTGATTTGATCTTAGAAGGAGATATTTTGGGCCAGAACTTGAAACAAGGTACTAAGTACAACTGATAGAAATGATGCTTGTGTTCACACCTTTAGAGAGCTCATAGAAGCAAGAAATATTTAAGTACTCATTGGAGTTCACATGTTTGGAAGATTTCAGGATTTAGAGAGAGATATCCGAATTCACACCTCCCTTAAGCCCTGCCTCCAGAAGGAGGAGTTAACTTTGGGAGATCATATATATAGAGGAAGCTCTTAGAGCTTGAAGGACTTACTTCAGAAGATTGACTAGGGTTGGAGAGGAGCACTCTGGGAGGAAGCCCACAACCCCTCTCTCCAAGACAAGAGAGATTCGTTGCATCTTCCACCTTGGTGCTACCTGTAGGCTGAAGAAAGCAGAGGCAGAAGCCAAGGACAAAGCTGCAAGACCTCTTGGAACCAAGCAGAGAGAGAGGCCTCTGAGCTAACTGGGCTATATGGAAGGACACAATAAAAGATCTGAACTTTTATCAGCTGGCTGCGATTTTGGGTGATTATTTACTTGTAACTGAAACTAAGGCTGCCTCCAGAAAACCTCCCTGAGAAACCTGCTTTCTCCCAGAGAGAATCACATTATTATATTTTAAAGAACAAAAACACCCACACATATCTACATATGTAAATGCATTATATATGAATGTATATTTATACATTATATACTCTATATATACATGTACATTTATAATGCATGTACTTATGTAGTTATGTATGTATATGTATATATAGATAGTCTAAATTAAATCTGTGATTTTTTTCAATGCTAGCTATAACATTATTATGTAGAAAAGAAAATTGATGGTCAGAGTTTTAGAGTGATGTGGAATTTGCACGCACATCTTATTTTAGCCCAGTGCTCTTTCCTCTCTGTAACACCATGTCTCTAAAGTCGCCAAGTGATTTATTCACTGCCATTATCCTCTTATTGAATGATATATTCCCCCTGGATCTTTAAAGATTCCTTCAACTTAAAATTTAGTTAATACTTGTGGCAAATTACATGGAGAGGGTTTGTTTTTAGAACCATAGAGATACCAAATGTTAAAGCATGAAAGCATCTTAGAAATTATGCAACATAATATTTGAATACTATAGATGAGAAAATTAAAAGGGGTGTGTGACTTGATTAATATCTCAAGGCTAGGTACTTAGGATAGAAACTAGAATTATTAACTCACAATCTAGGGGTCTTTTCTGTATATTTTTGAGTTTTATTAAGAATGAGAGTTGATGTTTCAGGAAACTAATTCAAATTAATGGTATTATTTTCTCTATAAATCTACTTTGTTGTCCCAATGAATTTTTCTATAAATATATTTTATTGCCCCAGTGAATTATGGTGGAGTTTATTGGCTCAAGTCTAAGTTTAGACTGTACAAATAGTTACAACACATCACATGCTATCTTAGTTGTTTAAACTCAGTAACATTTTTGCATAGAAATGTTTTTTTTTATCAATTCCAGTAATTACGTATATCTATTGTTACCACCACAATTTATTAATTAGTGGTAGTTATTGAACATCTGTTATGTGTGCTCACAAATGTTCTCAATGTAATTGAGGAGATAGTGTTAAGTATAAACCCTAGGTCCTTGTTCTAAGTTTGCATTCCAAATTAAGACAACTCTGAGATACCATTACACACCTGTCAGATTGGCTAAGATGACAGGAAAAAATAATGATGAATGTTGGAGGGGATGCGGGACAACTGGGACACTGATGCATTTTGGGGGGAGTTGTGAACAAATCCAACCACTGGGGAGAGAAATCTGGAATTATGCCCTGAAAGTTATCAAACTGTGCATATGCATTGATGGAGCAGTGCTCCTACTGGACTAGGAGAAAGGGGTGTAATGGCAAATTAGGGACAACATAGTACTTGTATCTCACATTTCTCTTGAACTTTAAAACTTAAAAGTATTTTCCTTACTCTGGTGTTAGGCCCTTTTAATCTCTAATTTATGGTGAGAAATTAGAAACTCAAATGTAAAAAGTTATTAGTCCATGGTCAGAAATTGGTATCAGAGCTTCTATTCAGTGTGAGTTTTTTCCCAGATACATTATCATGGTCTATTTTAAATCAGCCCATGAGTTCTCTCTTCTTCAGTCAACCCTGCATCTCCCAACCCCACTCTCATTTTTTTTTTTAACTTTTGAAACTAATTTTACAATTTTCTTTAACTATATGAGTTTCCTTTCCATTTCTTACTTTTATCTACTATTTAATTTGTTTTTTCTCATATAAGTATCAAATGGTCCACTTGTTTCTTCTCCCTTGAGGATTATTTTTAATCTGTTTTACATCTTTTTCTTAAAAAAATATTTCATCATTATTTCTTCTATTTCATATAATGTTAGAATTTTAGTCTTTGATTCATCACACACACACACACACACACACACACACACACACACACATACACAAACACATACACGTACACACATCCCTTATGTATATATGGTGTTTTTTTTCTTTATATTGTCACTATTATTCATGGAAACTTCTAAGATATTAATTTTGACTCCTTCCACCCTTTTTTGATTATTTTGAACTTTTAGGAGTAGCAAATCTTTGATTGATAGAAGGGATATTTCCCCAGATGGGAAAATTTTCAATTATCCTTATTGTGCAGTATATTACTAAACTTCACTTCTCTGATGGCCATTTTTTCCCTCATTTACTTTGAAATCTCCTCCCGGAAACCATGTCTTCCCACTCTTGGGTGCCAGTTGCCCGTAGTTGAGATCAAGCAGAATTTGGACTTAGACCCAAGTATTCTGATTTCAAATGCATATTTCTTTCTGTTAAACCAAGCAATGTTTTTTCAGTGGATAAAATTAGATTCTATTTTCAATTCTATTATGTCACAGCTACCATCCTTTCAACTAATTGATTATATAAAATTTCTCATTCTACATAATGAGGAAAGGAGAGTGGGAAAATACATTTCTTATTTTGTAACTCAAAGAATAGTTTTTAGAAAACATGATAATTTTTTTTTTATTATACTAACTTTTTTATTGACAGAACCCATGCCAGGGTAATTTTTTTACAACAATATCCCTTGCATTCACTTCTGTTCTGATTTTTCCCTCCCACCCTCCACCCCCTCCCCTAGATGGCAAGCAGTCCTATATATGTTGAATATGTCATAGTATATCCTAGATACAATGTATGTGTGCAGAACCAAACAGTTTTCTTGTTGCACAGGGAGAATTGGATTCAGAAGGTAAAAATAACCTGGGAAGAAAAAGAAAAGTGCAAACAGTTTACATTCATTTCCCAGTGTTTTTTCTTTGGGTGTAGCTGCTTCTGTCCCTCATTGATCAATTGAAACTGAATTAGGTCTCTTTGTCAAAGAAATCGACTTCCATCAGAATACAGCTTCATACAGTATCATTGTGGACTTATATAATGATCTCTTGGTTCTGCTCATTTCACTTAGCATCAATTCATGCAAGTCTCTCCAAGCCTCTCTGTATTCATCCTGCTGGTCATTTCTTACGGAACAATAATATTCCATAACATTCATATACCACAATTTACCCAACCATTCTCCAGTTGATGGGTATACAGAAAACATGATAAATTTTAAGCACTACATGACAGCTATGTATCAATATTCAAAATGTAAAATAAAGATTAATTTGAATATGATAAACACAAAAATGCATTAATATCCTGTTTTACCCAATCATTCTTTTTTTTGTGGGTGAGGTTTCTTTTTTTTTTTTTTTATAACTTTTTATTGACAGAAACCATGCCAAGGTAATTTTTTACATTATCCCTTGCACTCACTTCTTTTCCAATTTTTCCCCTCCCTCCCTCCACCCCCTCCCCCAGATGGTAAGCAATCCCGTATATGTTAAATAAGTTACAGTATATCCTAGATACAATATATGTATGCACATAATATGTGTGTGCAGAGCCGAACAGTTCTCTTGTTGCACAGGTACAATTGGATTCAGAAGGTATAAATAACCCGGGAAAAAAATACAAAAATGCAAACAGTTTACATTCATCTCCCAGTGTTCTTTCTTTGGGGGTAGCTACTGCTGTCCATCCTTGCTCAATTGAAACTGAGTTAGATCTCTTTGTCAAAGAAATCCACTTCCATCAGAATTGATCATCATATAATATTGTTGTTTAAGTATATAATGATATCCTGCTCCTGCTCCTTTTACTCAACATGTAAGTCTCTCCAGGCCTTTCCAAAATCATCCTGTTGGTCATTCTTGCCAATCCTCTCTGTATTCATCCTGTTGGTCATTACTTACAGAACAATAATATTCCATAACATTCATATACCACAATTTGCTCAGCCATTCTCAAATTGATGGGCATCCACTCAGTTTTCAGTTTCTAGCCAATACAAAGAGACCTGCCACAAACATTCTTGCACATACAGGTCTCATTCTCTTCTTTAAGATTTCTTTGGTATATAAGTACAGTAGGATCAAAGGGTATGCACAGTTTGAAAACTTTTTGAGCATAGTTTCAAATTGCTCTCCAGAATGGTTGGATGTATTCACAATCCACCAACAATGTATTAAGAGTCCCTGTTTTCCGACATCCCCTTCAACATTCCGCATTCTTTCCCTTTAATTCTAGTCAAGCTGACAAGTGTGTAGTGATATATCAGAGTTGTCTTAATTTGCATTTCTCTGATTAATAATGACTTGGAGCATCTTTTCATATGGCTAGAAACAGTTTCAATTTCTTCATCTGAGAATTGTCTGTTCATATCCTTTGACCATTTATCAATTGGAGAATGGCTTGATTTCTTCTAAATTAGAGCCAATTCAATATATATTTTGGAAATGAGGCCTTTATCAGAACCTTTGACTGTAAAAATGCTTTCCCAGTTTATTGCTTCTCTTCTAATCTTGTCTGCATTGGTTTTATTTGTATAAAAACTTTTCATTTTAATATAATCAAATTTATCTATTTTTTGATCAATAATGATCTCTAATTATTCTTGGGTCATAAATTTCTTCCTCTTCCACAGGTCTGAGAGGTAAACTATCCTATGCTCTTCCAGTTTATTTATATTCTCATTCTTTAAGCCTAGGTCATGAACCCATTTTGACCTTACCTTGGTGTATGGTGTTAAGTGTGGGTCAATACTTAGTTTCTGCCATACTAGTTTCCAATTTTCTGAATAATTTTTGTCAAATAATGAGTTCTTATCCCCAAAACTGAGGTCTTTGGGTTTGTCAAACACTAGATTATTAAAATTATTGGCTGTTTTGTCCCTTGAACCTAACCTATTCCACTGAACAACTACTCTATTTCTTAGCCAATACAAAATGATTTTGGTAAGCGCTGCTTTATAATATAATTTTAGATCTGGTACAGGTAGGCACCTTCATTTGATTTTTTTTTCAGTAATTCCCTTAAAATTCTTGACCTTATGTTTTTCCTATGGACAACAAAGTTCATTTGCACTGAATAAATAGATTAGTTTAGGTAGTATTGTCATCTTTATTATATTTGCTCACCCTATCCAAGAGCATTTAATATTTTTACAATTGGTTAGATCAGACTTAATTTGTGTGGAAAGTGTTTTGTAGTTTTGCTGATAAAGTTTCTGATTTTCCCTTGGCAGATAGATTCCTAAATATTTTATACTATTAGTAGTTACTTTAAATGCAATTTCTCTTTGTAACTCTAATTGTTGGATTTTGTTAGTGATATATAAGAATGCTGATGAATTATGTGGGTTCATTTTGTATCCTGCAACTTTGCTAAAGGTGTGGATTATTTCTAATAATTTTTAGTAGAATCTCTGGATTTCTCTAAATCTCTATGGGGTATTGGGGTATTATATCATCAGCAAAGAGTGATAATTTGCTTTCCTCATTCCCTACTCTAATTCCTTTAATCTCTTTCTCAACTCTTATTGCCAAAGCTAGCCTTTCTAATACAATATTGAATAATAATGGTGATAGTGGGCAACCTTGTTTCACTCCTGATCTTATTAGGAATGGTTGCCATTTGTCCCTATTACATATGATGCTTACTGATGATTTTAAATATATGCTACTGATTATTTTAAGGAAAAGTTCATTTATTCCTATGCTCTTAAGGGTTTTTAATAGGAATGGATGTTGGATTTTATCAAATGCTTTTTCTGCATCTATTGAGATGATCATATGGTTTTTGTTTGTTTGGTTATTGATATGGCCAATTATACTGATAGTTTTCCTAATATTGAACCAGCCCTGCATTGCTGGTAAAAAATACTCACTTGATCATGGTGTATTATCCTGGGGGTGATTTTCTGTAGTCTTTTTGCTAATATCTTTTTAAGATATTAGGATCAATATTCATTAGGGAGTTTGGTCTATACTTTTCTTTCTCTATTTTCAACTTACCTGGTTTAGATATCAGTATCATGTCTTTGTCATAAAAGCAATGTTGTAGGACTCCTTTATTCCCTATTTTTTTTTTTTCAAATAGTATATATAGCATTAATTGGGGCTAATTGTTGTTTGAATGTTTGGTAGAATTCACATGTAAATCCTTCTGGTCCTTGGGATTTTTTCTTAGGGCATTGATTAATAGCTTGTTCTATTTCTTTCTCTGAAATGGGACTATTTAAGTAATTTACTTCCTCCTCTCTTAATCTGGGAATCCTATATTTTTGGAGGTAGCCTTGCATTTCACTTAAGTTATCAAATTTATTGTCATAAAGTTAGGCAAAGTAACTCCTTATTATTTATTTAATTTCCTCTTCATTGATGGAAAGTTCTCCCTTTTCATTTTTAAGACTACTAATTTGATTTTCCTCTCTTCTTTTTCTAATCAAATTTACATAAGGTTTATCAATTTTATTGTTTTTTTTCATAAAACCAACTCTTAGTTTTATTTATTAGTTCAAATTTTTTTAAACTTTCAGTATTATTAATTTCTCCTTTTAATTTTAGAATTTCATGTTTAGTATTTGATTGGGTATTTTTATTTTGTGCTTTTCTAGCTTTTTAAGTTGTAAGCCCAATTCATTGATCTTCTCTTTCTCTATTTTATTCAAGTAAGTCTCTAAAGATATAAAATTGCCCCTTATTGACTCTTTGGCTGCATCCCACAAATTTTGGTATGATGTCTCATCGTTGTCATTACCTTGAGTGAAATTATTAATTATGTCTATAATTTGCTGTTTCATCCAATCATTCTTCAAGATGAGATTATTTAGTTTCTAATTACTTTTTGGTCTATTTACCCCTAACTGTTTGTTGAATGTAGTTTTTATTGCATCGTGATCTAAAAAGAAAGCATTTACTATTTCTGCCTTCTGGCATTTAAATTTGAGATCATTATGTCCTAATATATGGTCAGTTTTTGTGTAGGTTCCATGAACTGCTCAGAAGAAAGTATATTCCTTTCTGTCTCCATTCACTTTTCTCCAAAGATCTATCATACCTAATTTTTCTAATATTCTATTTACTCTTTAATTTCTTTCTTATTTGTTTTGTGGTTTGATTTATCTAATTCTGAGAGGGCAAGGTTGAGATCTCCCACTATTATAGTTTTGCTGTTTATTTCTTCTTGCAACTCTCTTAACTTCTGCTTTAGGAAGTTAGATGCTATACCATTTGGTGCATATATTTTTATTATTGATATTGCTTCATTGTCTATGCTAACCTTTAGCAAGATATAGTTTCCTTCCTTATCTCTTTTAATTAGATCAATTTTTGCTTTTGCTTGATCTGAGATAAGGATAGTTACCCCTGCTTTTTTGACTTCACCTGAAACATAATAGATTCTGCTCAACCATTTACCTTTACTCTGTATGTATCTCCCTGCTTTAAATGTGTTTCCTATAAACAATATATTGTAGGGTTCTGACTTTTAATCCAGTCTGCTATCCACTTCCACTTTTTGAGAGTGTTCATCCCATCCACATTTATGGTTAAAATTACTAATTCTGTATTTTCTGCCATCTTATTATGACCAGATTATGCTTTTCTTTTTATTACCTCCTCCAACCCTCTTTCTCAGTTTTAAACTTATGGGCCCCACTTGTGTCCCTCAGATATGATAGATTTCCTTTGCCTCTCTGTGGGATGTAGTTTCCTTCTTTTTATCCCCCATTCCCCTTTTTCTGACACTATCCCCTTTCTATTTCTACTTCCCTTTTTAATGTTATATCAGTAAAATCAAATTATACAGGTAGTTTTTATGTATATCCATAACAGAAATAGAGTTTGCAAGAATTCCTTTTTCCTTTTCTGCCTCTCTTGAGTGATCATATTGTTTGTTTAGTTCTGTTTTTTTTTTCCTTAGAAACAAATGGAATTCATCTGTTTCATTAAATGTGCATCTTGTTCCCTGGAAGAAAATGCTCAGCCTGGCTGGGTAGTTTATTCTTGGGTGCATTTCAAGTTCTTTTGCCTTTCAGAATATCAGATTCCAGGCCCTTTGATCCTTTAATGTGGAGGCAGACAGATGTTAGGTGATCCCTATTGTGGCACCTCGGTATTTGAATTGTTTTTTTTGTTTGTTTGTTTGTTTTTTGGCTGCTTGTAACTTTTTTTCCTTAATCTGGTAGTTCTGACATTTGACCACAATATTCCTTGGAGTTTTTATTTTAGGACCTTTTTTCAGAATGTGTTCGATGAATTCTTTCAATCCCTATTTTACCTTCTGATTCTATTACATCTGCACAATTCTTTTTGCTGATTTCCTATAAAATAATATCTAGGTTCTTTTTTTCATCATAATTTTTGGGAAGTCCAATAATCCTCAGATTTTCTCTCCTTGATCTATTTTCCAGGTCTGTTTTTTTTCCAAGTAGATAGTTGATGCTTTTTTATAATTTATCATTTTGTTTTGTTTTGTTTTGGTTTTGATTTTGCTTGATTGATTCTTGATGTCTTAATAAATCATTGGTTTCTATTTTTTCATTTCTTATTTTAATGAGTTACTTTCTTTATTACTTTTTTTTACTTCCTTTTTTATATGTCCAATTGAGTTTTTAAATGAGTTGTTTTGCTCTATGAATTTTTTTTCTATTTTACTATTTTTTTTTAGTGAGATATTTTCTTTTTCCAATTCACAAATCCTATTTTCTTGGGAATTCTATATTTTTTTCCAATTCACAAATCCTACTTTACTGGATTTTTTCACCTTTTCTAATTCACAAATTCTGTTTTTCTGTACTTCCTGGGAATTATTTACCTTTGCTAATTCACATTTCAGGAAATCATTGCTTTCTTGAATAGCCTCTCTTTGCTTTCCCCATGTTTCTTCTAACTCTCTTTTAAGACTTTTAATTGTCTCTTCTAGGAGAGAGTTATGTGATGGGGGTCAGGTAACATTCCCCTTTGAGGTATTGTCTGGAGACTCTTTGCTATTAGTCTCCTCATGGTTGTAAACCTGCTCTCTTTCTGTGTAGAAGCTATTTATTGTCCTTTTGATTTTTTACTCATTTTTTTAAAGACTTTAGGTTCTGCCTTCAGGGCAAGGAGGTTACCAGCTTCCTCTGCAAAGCAGGGATAGGTATATCCAAAGAGCAGCAAAGTACAGGAGTTCTCTGGAAAAAGTCCCATGCCTCCCTTCCCTTCCCCCCCCCCCTCCCCCCCCCCCCCCCCCCCCCCACGGAAGCTATTCTGACCTGGTTAGCACTGGCCTTAGCTGTGGAAGTGCTCAGTGAAGAACTCCTGCTGTGTGGATTAGCAACTACCCTGAGCTAGATGCTGAGCAGTGAAACTGTCAGTACCCCAGGCCAAAGCCCACCAGAGAGCTGTAGGTATGACCAGCTAGTAGTTCCCCAGGGAATGGAAGTGTCTCTGCCCAAGGAAGCATAGTCTGCTGTGGAAGTTCTATTGCCCCAAGCCAAGCCCCCCATTGTGCAGATTAGAGGCTGCCCCTGGCGGTGCCCCCCTGCCATGCAGATTTATAACTGTCCTGAGCAAACCCCCTATTGTGGAATGTGGTTGCTGAGCTATTATGGTCTGAGCTGAGTCCCTCACTTCTGGTTTTCAGTGGGTGTAGCCAGATCTTGTTATGTTCTGGAAATTTTTAGGGTACTTTCTGCCTTTGGCTTTAATTTCTCTGCTGATCTGCTGTTTTGCAACCAAGGCAGAGCAATAAGCCTATGCCAGAGTCGCCTCTATAATTTTCTAACCAGAGGCCATCCCCTTTCTCATCAGCTCTGTTTGCTAGCCTTTCCTACTTCCCTGCCTGCACTGATCTGTTCCCTCCCCTCCGGACAAACCTTTCCTGGCGATCTTCAGATTATCTTCAGCTGGTGAGTTGTTGTACTTCTAACCCTCATGGGTTTTACCAGTCAAGTGCTATTTTTGAGGCTCAATTTAATAAGTGGTCATGAGGTTATGAGAGGAGCTTAGAAAGCCGCATGTGCCTTCTCCGCCATCTTGGCTCTGCCCCAACTTTGAAATTTTTGAAAAATATTTGCTCTGCTTACATAGGGTAGGGTAAGAGTGGCTATGCAGAAACATTATCCCAAATTTCAGACTTTATGCTTCTTTCAAAACTAGTTCTGGGAAGCTGAAAGTTTTAGTGCTTTTAAGATACTATATTCTGGGAAAAGATATAGTTATTGCTCTGTTGTTCTGTGCTCTGGTTTTTTAGCTAAGAAAGGTCACTTTTCTTGAAAGTTGCTAGCATTATTGCTCCTCTTGGCCCTGAAACTTTTACCCAAATTGCATATGGACAAGTGAGTTTCCAATTGGTATCAATTGTACCTAGCAACAGATCCACTGTAAGTCCTCTTGACCAATTGTCTGACATCTGTGGGCTGTTTTCTGGAGCTGCTATTTCTGTGTCTGTATGGCCTCTGGATAGACCTCTACCACAGAACTGGTTTTCATACTTCACACGTTTTCTTTGGTCAAAAAAAGTCTCACCCTGACATTTATAGACTTTGTCAAATCAAAATTTATCTGAGACTTTTTCTCAAAGTTCTTAGAAGGAAACTTTTAAAGAATTTACCTGGGTTGAAACTTATAATCTGCCATTTTGTTTAAGCACCATTTATTCCTAAGCATTTCAATATATTAATTCAAATTTTATTTTATATTTTAATAGAGTTTGATTTCAAATCCATCTGATCCTGGCATTTTTTATTTTATTTCTTATATATTTTATATATTTAATATGTATTATTTACATATATATTTAATATATCTTATACATTTTATTTCTTAGCAACTTAGCAACTTAAAAACTCATATTTTTTTTAAATGGGGTTACTTGTAATTTTATTTTCTCTATTCTTTATATGAATAGTCAATGTTTCTATATATTTAAATTTTTATTAAAATTATTGGTTTTATTTTCCTATTATTAAGCAAAATAGATCCTCATAGCAGTTTTAGTTTTATTGATTGCACATTCATTGTTTTTATTTTTTGATAGGTAATGTGGTTTTTCTTCTTCCTTTAAAATGTTAAATTAATTTATATTTTTGCCACATTATTGGTTTATTCATTGTCAGTTTTATGTATTTTTTCAAATTTTTGGTTTTCTTTTCAATTTTAATATCTTTGAAATTCAGGATTGTTCTATCAATAATTGGATAATATTGTAATGGGCTGAGGTTTGAGCTGATGCACTGAGGTCCCAAGTACATGAGGCTAGATAGTAATTGGGCTATACTCTATTAATATACATGATTGGATTAAGAATGGTCCCTGCCCAGTCTTTATTCTCAGTGAAGAAGGATCGGAGGTGGAAGAGAATCTGTGATAGCAATGTGTGCAGCTGAGTCAAGAAGCTAGCTCGACCAGCAGCCACACAACCAGCAGCTCGGAGTCTCCAACTCAGCCCAATCTCTCCCAGCTTGTCTTCTTCCCTCTCTGCCTCCACCCACCAAAATCGTCATTTCCTATACAACACATCAGGACTTGCAAGGAGAGTGGGCAGGGACCATTCTTAATCCAATCATGTATATTAATAGAGTATAGCCCAATTACTATCTAGCCTCATGTACTTGGGACCTCAGTGCATCAGCTCAAACCTCAGCCCATTACAGGATATAATCCCAGTAGTAACACTGCTGGATCAAAGGGTATGCACAGTTTGATAACTTTTTGAGCATAGTTCCAAACTACTCTCCAAAATGGTTGGATTCGTTCACAACTCCACCAACAATGCATCAATGTCCCAGTTTTCCGCATCCCTCAACAATCATCATTATTTTTTCCTGTCATCTTAGCCAATCTGACAGGTATGTAGTGGTATCTTAGAGTTGTGTTAATTTGCATTTCTCTGATTAATAATGACTTGGAACATCTTTTCATATGACTAGAAATAGTTTCAATTTCTTCATCTGAGAATTGTCTGTTCATATCCTTTGACCATTTTTCAATTGGAGAATGGCTTGATTTTTTATAAATTAGAGTTAATTCTCTATATATTTTGGAAATGAGGCCTTTATCAGAACCTTTGACTGTAAAAATATTTTCCCAGTTTATTGCTTCCCTTCTAATCTTGTCTGCATTAGTTTTGTTTGTACAAAAACTTTTCAGTTTGGTATAATCAGAATTTTCTATTTTGTGATCAGTAATGATCTCTAGTTCTGCTTTGGTCATAAAGACCTTCCCCTTCCACAGGTCTGAGAGGTAAACTATCCTATGTTCCTCTAATTTATTAATAATTTCATTCTTTATGCCTAGGTCATGAACCCATTTGACCTTATCTTGGTGTCGGCGTTAAGTATGGATCAATGCCTAGTTTCTGCCATATTAGTTTCAATTTTCCCAGCAATTTTTATCAAACAGTAAGTTCTTATCCCAAAAGCTGGGATCTTTGGGTTTGTCAAAGACTAGGTTGCTATATTTGTTGACTGTTTTGTCCCTTGAACCTAATCTATTCCACTGATCAACTAATCTATTCCTTAGCCAATACGAAATAGTTTTGGTAACTGCTGCTCTATAATATAATTTTAGATCTGGTACAGCTAAGCCACCATCATTTGATTTTTTCATTAATTCCCTTGAAATTCTTGACCTTTTGTTTTCCATATGAACATTGTTGTTATTTTTTCTAGGTCATTAAAATAGTTTTTTGGGACTCTGATTGGTATAGTGCTAAATAAATAGATTAGTCTAGGTAATATTGTCATCTTTATTATATTTGCTCGCCCAATCCAAGAGCATTTAATATTTTTTCCAATTGGTTAGATCAGACTTAATTTGTGTGAAAAGTGGTCTGTAATTTTGCTCATAAAGTTTCTGATTTTCCCTTGGCAGATAGATTCCTAAATATTTTATATTATCAGTAGTTACTTTAAATGGAATTTCTCTTTGTAACTCTGACTGTTGGATTTTGTTAGTGATATACAAGAATGCTGATGACTTATGTGGGTTTATTTTATAACCAGCAACTTTGCTAAGTTGTGGATTATTTCTAATAACTTTTTAGTAGAATCTCTGGGGTTCTCTAAGTATACCATCATGTCATCGGCAAAGAGTGATAATTGGCTTCCTCATTTGCCTATTCTTATTCCTTTAATCTTTTTCTCAGCTCTTATTGCTATAGCTAGCGTTTCTAATACAATATTAAATAGTAACGGTGATAGTGGGCAACCTTGTTTCACTCCAGATCATATTGGGAATGGTTGCAGTTTGTCTCCATTACATATGATGCTTACTGATGGTTTTAAATAGATGCTGCTGATTATTTTAAGGAAAAGTCCATTTATTCCTATACTCTCAAGTGTTTTTAATAGGAATGGATGTTGGATTTTATCAAATGCTTTTCTGCATCTATTGAGATGATCATATGGTTTTGTTAATTTGGTTATTAACATGGCCAATTATATTGATAGTTTTCCTAATATTGAACCAGCCCTGCATTCCTGGTATAAATCCTACTTGATCATAGTGTATTATCTTGGAGATGATTTTCTGTAGTCTTTTTGCTAATATCTTATTTAAGATTTTAGCATCAATATTCATTAGGGAGATTGGTCTATAATTTTCTTTCTCTGTTTTCAGCCTAGCTGGTTTAGGTATCAGTACCATGTCTGTGTCATAAAAGGAATTTGGTAGGACTCCTTCATTCCCTATTTTATCAAATAATTTATATAGGATTGGGGTCAATTGTTCTTTAAATGTTTGGTAAAATTCACATGTAAATCCATCTGGTCCTGGGGATTTTTTCTTAGGGAGTTGTTTAATTGCCTGTTCTATTTCTTTTTCTGAAATGGGACTATTAAAGCAATTTACTTCCTCCTCTGTTAGTCTGGGAAGTCTATATTTTTGGAGGTAGTCATCCATTTCACTTAGGTTATCAAATTTATTGGCATAAAGTTGAGCAAAATAACTCCTTATTATTTCTCTAATTTCCTCTTCCTTGGTGGAAAGTTCTCCCTTTTCATTTTTAAGACTACTAATTTCATTTTCCTCCATCCTTTTTCTAATCAGATTTACCAAAGGCTTATCTATTTTATTGGCTTTTTCATAGAACCAACTCTTAGTTTTATTAATTAGTTCAATAGTTTTTTTACTTTCAATATTTTTAATTTCTCCTTTTAATTTTAGATTTTCCAATTTAGTATTTGATTGGGGGTTTTTAATTTGGTCTTTTTTTAGTTTTTTTAGTTGCAAGCCCAATTCATTAATCTTTTCTTTCTCTGTTTTATTCAAGTAAGCCTGTAAGGATATAAAATTCCCTCTTATTACCGCTTTGGCTGCATCCCACAAATTTTGGTATGATGTCTCATCATTGTCATTATCTTGAGTGAAATTATTAATTGTATCTATAATTTGCTGCTTCACCCAGTCATTCTTTAAGATGAGATTGTTTAGTTTCCAATTACTTTTTGGTCTATTTCCCCCTAATTTTTTGTTGAATGTAGTTTTTATTGCATCATGATCTGAAAAGAAAGCATTTACTATTTCTGCTTTCTTGCATTTAATTTTGAGGTCTTTATGTCCTAATATATGGTCAATTTTTGAATAGGTTCCATGAACTGCTGAGAAGAAAGTATATTCCCTTCTGTCTCCATTCAATTTTCTCCAAAGATCCAACATACCTAATTTTTCTAATATTCTATTTACTTCTTTAATTTCTTTCTTATTTGTTTTGTGGTTTGATTTGTCTAATTCTGAGAGTGCAAGGTTGAGATCTCCTACTATTACAGTTTTGTTGTCTATTTCTTCTTGCAACTCTCTTAACTTCTCCTTTAGGAAGCTGAGTGCCATACCACTTGGTGCATATATGTTTAATATTGATATTGCTTCGTTGTTTATGCTACCCTTTAGCAGGATGTAGTTTCCTTCCTTATCTCTTTTAAGTAGATCAATTTTTACTTTTGCTTGATCTAAGATAAGGATGGCTACCCCTGCTTTTTTGACTTCACCTGAAGCATAATAGATTTTGCTCCAGCCTTTTACCTTTACTCTATATGTATCCCCCTACTTTAAATGTGTTTCTTGTAAACAACATATTATAGGGTTCTGACTTTTGATCCAGTCTGCTATCTGCCTCCTCTTTATGGGGGAGTTTATCCCATTCACATTTACGGTTAGAATTACTAAATCTGTATTTCCTGCCATCCTAATAACCCCAGATTGTGCTTTACTTATTCTTGCCTCCCCCAACCCTCTTCCCCCTTTTAAACTTATGTACCCCTCTTGTATCATGATACTTATCCCCTTTATAATCCCTCCCTCCCCCCCTTTGAGTCTTTCCCCTTCCTTCCCTTATTACTCTTTTTCTTTTCCCTTTTCCTCTCCCCCGTTTTAATGAGGCGGAGAATTTTCTCTAAAACAAATGTCAATTATTTTTTCTTTGAGCCAACTCTGATGAGAGTAAGATTCACACAATGTTCCTCCCCCTCTCTAAATTCCCTCAGATATGATAAGTTTCCTCAACCTCTTTGTGGGATGTGGTTTCCCTCTTTTTATCCCTCCTTCCCACCTTATTCTGCCATCATCCCTTTTCCATATCTACTTCCCTTTTTTTATGTTATATCAGTACAATCAAATTTTACAGTATTCTTTTTGTATATCCACAACAGAAATACAGTTCTCAAGATTTATTTTTACCTTTTCTGCATCTCTTGAGTTCTATTCTTGGAGATCAAATTTTTTGTTTAATTCTGGTTTTTTCTTCAGAAACAAATGGAATTCATTTGTTTCATTAAATGTCCATCTTCTTCCCTGGAAGAAAATGCTCAGCTTAGCTGGGTAGTTTATTCTTGGCTGCATCCCAAGTTCTTGTGCCTTTCGGAATATCATATTCCAGGCCCTTCTTTCCTTTAATGTAGAGGCAGCCAGATCTTGGGTGATCCTTATTTTGGCACCTCGGTATTTAAATGGTTTTTTTTTTGGCTGCTTGTAAAATTTTTTCCTTAATCTGATGGTTCTGAAATTTTGCCACAATATTACTTGGGGTTTTTATTTTAGGGTTTCTTTCAGAAGGTGTTCAATGAATTCTTTCAATGCCTATTTTACCTTCTGAGTCTATTACATCTGGGCAGTTCTCTTTGATGATTTCTTGTAAAATAGTATCTAGGCTCTTTTTTTCATCATAGTTTTCGGAAAGTCCAATAATCCTCAGATTATCTCTCTAGATCTATTTTCCAAGTCTGTCGTTTTGCAAGTAGATAATTCATGGTTTTTCAGTTTGTCATTTTTTGTTTTGCTTGACTGATTCTTGCTGTCTCAATGAATCATTAGTTTCAATTTGTTCAGTTCTAATTTTTAAAGAATTATTTTCTTCATTAGCTTTTTTTACTTCTTTCTGTATATGTCCAATTGAGTTTTTGAATGTATTGTTTTGGTCTGTTTGGTCTGGAATTTTTTTCCATTTCACTAATTTTTTTTTTTTAGTGAATTATTTTCTTTTTCCAATTCACAGATCATACTTTCTTGCGAGTTCTTTGTCTTTTCCAATTCACAAATCCTACTTTCTAGTGAATTCTTTATTTTTTCCAATTCGTATTTCAGGAAGTTGTTGCTCTCTTGTAAGGCTTCTCTTTCCTTTCCCCATTTATCTTCTAACTCTCTTTTGAGACTTCTAATGGTCTCTTCTATGAGAGCATTATGTAAAGGAGGACAGTCTGATGCATTTTTGCTGTTTGAGGTCTCTTCAGGTTTGCTGACCTGCTCTTTTTCTGCATAGAAGCTGTTGATCGTTCTTTTCATCTTTTTATTCATGTTTTAAAGCCTTTAGGGTAGGTCTCCTAGGCAAGGGGGTTACCAGCTTCCTCTGCAGAGCAGGGAAAGATTTAAACTGATTTCCGGCTCCGAGGTATGGGAGTGCTCTGAGTGAGAGTTTTCCCTTCCCCCAACAGGAAGTGGATTCAGCACTGGCTGAGCTATCAAACTGCTTAGTAGGGCTGAGTGGATTAGCGATTGCCCTTGGCTAGAGACTAAGGGGTGAAAGTGTCACTGCCCCAGGCCGGAGCCTCTTGTGGGACTGTGAGTATTAGCAGCTGACCGCAGACCACAGACCACAGACCGCAGACCGCAGACCACAGACCACAGACCGCAGACCACAGACCGCAGACCGCAGACCGCCGCAAACTCTGCCCAGCGTCTCTGCCTGATGTAAATCGGCCCTGGAAAAGCTCTTTGGCCCCAAGCCGAGCTCCCCACTGCGCAGATTGGAGGCTAACCCGGGCTGCGTCCTCCTGTTGTGCAGGATCACAACTGCCCCAAGGAGAAGCCCTGTACTGCCGGTTGGGGCTGCGCGATTGTGCTGAGATCTGTGCCTTCACCCTCAGTTTGAGACTCTCCTCGGAACCTAATTTCTCTCCCTGTCTGCGCCGATCTCCCCCCTGGCCCCGGAACCAACCTTTTTTGGCGAGACTGCTGATTTTCTTCGGCCGGTGAGTTGTTCTACTTCTTATCTTTACGAATTGTAGCAGTCAAGACTATTTTTGAGGCTCGATATAATATTGATAAAGAGGGTAAGAAAAGAGCTTAGAAAGTCGCGTGTGTCTTCTCCGCCATCTTGGCTCAGCCCCCTGTATTTCTTATATTAGCTGCATTCCTTGATATGAACTTTTTTTTTCTCTTTTATCGATGTGTGTATGTGTGTGAATATGTATTCCCCTAAATATTTCTTTGGCTACATTCCACTAAGATTTTAAAACTATCTCATTGCTTTAATTATCTATAACAGATTTATCTATAACCTCTTTTTAACTCACCTTTTAGGATTAAGCCTTTAATTTCGATTATTTTTTAATTTATGTTGAAAGGCTACTCATTTATGAAATGTAATTTTATTGCATTATTTTCAAAAGAGAAGCAATTTTAAAGTTTGGTATTTTTAATTTGTAAGGTTTTAATATTGTGATACATGTTTATTTTTTTCTGAAAGTAACATTTGCATTTGAGAATAAGTAGATCTTTTCTATTCATATTTAATATTAAATAAATCTATCAAATCTAATTTTTCTAAAATTCTAAAATTAACTGCATTTTAATTTATTTCATAATTATATTTATTTACATTTGAGAGAGATAAATTTAAGTCCCCCATTTATATATTATGTACTATTTCCTTGAACTCATTTTAGTTTTGCCTCAAGAATTTAGATGCTGTTACATGATGCATATATTCATAATTTATACTAATTCAGTTTCTCAGTTACAACAAATTTTAGTTCCCCTATTTATCTCTCTTAATTATTTTTTTTTTAGATTATAATCATTACTTCTTCTTCTTTATTTTACTTCAGCTGAACCATAATAGGTTTTGTTCCAACCTCTTAAATTTTAACTCTTGCATTTCTCTTTCTGTTTAAGTGTCTCTTTTGTAAAGAAAATAATGTTAAATTCTGGTGTCTAATTCATTTTCCTATCTTATTCTGTTTTATGTGTAAGTTTATCTTATTCAGGTTCATTGTTGTAATTTATATTTTTGTGTTTTGCTTCATCCTATTCTCAAAAATTTGTTTTTGTTCAGTTATTTCAAGCATGCCTGACTCTTCATGACCAGATTTTGGGTTTTTTTGGTAAAGGTACTGGAGTGATTTCATTTTTTTAATCTACCTTGTTTTTACAGAGACAAATAGGATTAAGTCACTCACTGAGGGTTTCATAGCTAATAAAATAGGTTGTTTTGAACTCAGGCGTTCTTGATTCTTTATTTGGCAATCAATCTTCTACCAGATGAAGCTGGCCTTTCTCATATTTTATTTTTTTTTCTTTTCTATCTTTTTATTAAACTATATTATGTATTCAAGTGTCTGTTTTGTTTAAAACCATGCTCTCTCTTAATTTTCCCTATAGCTTTTTTCAGCCCTGTTTTTCTTTTGTTCCTTTAGCTCTTATTTCTTTCTCTGTTGAGTTAGATGAAATCTCATATAACCAGTTTTTTATATGTATACATTTCCCTCTTTGAACACTTTAAATAGAAGTGAGATTCAAGAGTTGCTTGTTCACCTCCAATCTCCCTTACATTGTATATTTTTCCTGTTATACCTCAAAGGAGAAGTCATGAACTATATGAGCACAATTACAAAACACTTTCCACACAAATAAAGTCAGATCTAATCTTTTGGAAAAATATCAAGTACTCTAGGTAGGCTGAGTGATTACAATAAAAATGATAATACTACCTAAATTAATCTATTTATTCAGTGCCATAACAATCAAACTCCTAAAAGTTATTTTACACATCTAGAAAAATAATAACAAAGTTCATCTAGAAGAACAATAGGCTATGAGTTTTAAGGGAATTCATGAAAAAATTGCAAATGAAGGTGGTCTGTGCCAGAGCTAAAACTCTATTACAAAGCAATGGTCATCACAACCATTTGATACTGTCTAAGAAATAGAGTAGTTGATCAGTGGAATAAGTTAGGTTCATAGGACAAAATAGCCAATGACTATAGTAATCTAGTGTTTCATCCCAGTTTTGGGGGATAAAATCTCACTATTTGACAAAAACTACTATGACAAATGGAAACTAATATGGAAGAAACTAGGCATGGATCCACACCTAATATCACATACCAAAATGAGGTCAAAATAGGTTCATGATATAGACAGAGAGAGATATTATAAACAAATTAGAAGAACATAGGATAGTTTACATCTCAGATCTGTGGAGAAGGAAGGAATTTGTGTCAAAGAAGAAATGGAACTCATAACTAAGCACCAAATAGATAATTTTGATCACATTCAGTTAAAATGTTTGTGTACAGAACTGATGCTGAGTGAAATGAGCAAGACCAGGAGATCATTATATACTTCAACAACAATACTATATGATGACCAGTTCTGATTGACCTGGCCATCCTCAGCAATGAGATCAACCAAATAATTTCCAATGGAGCAGTAATGAACTGAACCAGCTATGCCCAGAGAAAGAACTCTGGGAGATGACTAAAAACCATTATATTGAATTCCCAATCCCTATATTTATGCCCAACTGCATTTTTGATTTCCTTCACAAGCTAATTGTACAATATTTCAGAGTCTGATTCTTTTTGTACAGCAAAATAACGGTTTGGTCATGTATACTTATTGTGTATCTAATTTATATTCTAATATATTTAACATCTACTGGTCATCCTGCCATCTGGGGGAGGGGGTGGGGGGTAAGAGGTGAAAAATTGGAACAAGAAGTTTGGCAACTGTCAATGCTGTAAAGTTACCCATACATATAACCTGTAAATAAAAGGCTATTAAATTAAAAAAAAAAAACAAATAAAATAAAATACCTATCATTATGAAGGCAAAAAAAAAAAAAAACCCAAAATAAAATGTTTGTGTACAAATAAAACTAATGGAGAAAAGATTAGAAGGGAAGCAAAAAACCTGGGAAAACTATTTTACATTCAAAGGTTCTGATAAAGATCTCATTTCTAAAATATATAGAGAATGATTCAAATTTATAATTCAAGCCATTCTCCGAATGACAAATGGTCAAAGGATATGAACAAACAATTTTCAGATGAAGAAATTAAAACCATTTCTAGTCATATGAAAAGGTGCTCTAAACACTATTGAACAAAGAAATGCAAATTAAGACAACTCTAAGAAAACACTACATAGTTCTCAGACAGTCTAAGATGACAGGAAAATATAATGACGAATGTTGGAGAGGATTTGGGAAAACTGGAATATTAATACATTGTTTGTGGAGTTGTGAAGTGATCCAACAATTCTGGAGAGCAATTTGGAACTATGCCCAAAGATTATTAAAAATGCATACCTTTTCTTCCACCAGTGTTTCTAGTAGGCTATTATCCCAATGATAACTTAAAAGAGGAAAAGGGATCCACATATGCAAGAATGTTGTGGCAGCCCTTTTTGCAGTGGCAAGAAACAGAAAACTGATGTCCATTAGTTGGAGAATGGCTGAATAATTAATGGCATATGAATGTTATGGAATGTTATTGTTTTATAAGAAATGATCAGCAGAATGATTTCAGAGAAGCCTGGAGAGACTTAAATGAACTGATGCCTAAGTTAAATGGGTAAAACCCATGGCAAAAAAAAATTATACAATGCTCAATTCTGATGAATGTGGCTCTTTTCAATGATGAGATGATCCAGACCAGTTTCAATGATATTGTATTGAAGACAGCCTTCTGCACTTAGGGAGAGAACTATGGGAATTGAGTGTGTATCACAACATAGCATTTTCATTCTTTTTGATGTTGTTTGCTTTTATTTTATTTTCTTTCTCATTGTTTTCTTTTTGTTTTGCTTTTTCTTTTGCAGCAATATAATTGTATAAATATGTATGCATATATTGGATTTAACATATTTTTACCATGTTTAACATATATCAGATTACTTGACATCTAGAGGACAGGGTGGGATGAAGGGAGGAAAATTGTTACACAAGGTTTTGCAAAAATTAATGTTAAAAATTATTTATATGTTTTAAAAATTAAAAAAGCTTAACAAAAATAAATAAAGTATCACTGTGCTGTAAGTAGAGACAAAAATGTTAGAGAAAAACATCAACTTAAAAAAAACAAATCAAATATGGAGTCATTGTCAGAAAAACACAGAATTGTTGCATTTTCTGTATTATCAAAGAGCTTAGCAGATGATGTATCAGAGATCAAAGGAATTAGAATTAAAATTAAGAAGCATTTACCCAGCAAAACTGAATATAATCTTTCAGGGGAAAATGTGAATATTCAATAAAATAGAGGACTTTCAAAAATTAATGATGAAAAGACAAGAGATGGATAGAAAATTTAATTTTCAATATAAAACTCAGTTGAAGCATAAGATGGTAATTAAGAAAAGGAAGTCATAAGAGAGGTAATAAGTTTTATCTGTCTAATTTCCTATATGGGAATAACTGTCACTCGAACTCTTTGAACTTCATCTATAAAATGGTAATGATGATAACACAAATCATTTTATATATATATTTATTTTTTATTATTATACCTTTTTATTTACAAGATATATGCATAAGTAATTTTTCAGCATTGACAGTTGCAAATCCTTTTGTTCCAACTTTTTCCCTCCTTCCCCCCACTGCTTTCCCCTAGATGGCAGGTTGATTATTAAATATGTTAAAGTATAAGTTAAATACAATATATGTATACATGTCCAAACAGTTATTTTGCTGTATAAAAAGAGTCGGACTTTGAAATGGTGTACAATTAGCCTGTGAAGGAAATAAAAAAAAATGCAGGCGGACAAAAATAGAGGGATTGGGAATTCTATGTAGTGGTTCATAGTCATCTCCCAGAGTTCTTTCCCTGGATATAGCTGATTCAGTTCATTATTGCTCTATTGGAACTGACTTGGTTCATCTCATTGTTGAAGAGGGCCACATCCATCAGAATTGATCATCATATAGTATTGTTGTTGAAGTATATAATGATCTGGTCCTGCTCATTTCACTCAGCATCAGCTCATGTAAGATTACATAAATCCTTACAGGATTGTTATGAAAATCAAACATGACAAATTTTTTTAAAGGATTGAGAAAATTAAAAGCATAATGTTTGCATTTTACACAGGGCTCTGAGAACTAACCCTGAAGACTTAACAGAAATAAAATTAAAACATCTTTAAGGTTCCTTTAGTTGGCAGCATTGTAGAGTTGAATGGTTACTATGGAAGATAATTAGGACTGGAGCAACATGGTAGAGATCTTCTAGTAAAAGGAATACAAGGAAAGTTAGATAATACAAGACCTGACTGTTCCTGAGCAGAAGAAAAACACAAAATGGAAAGGTTTGGATTGCTTCTTGTCTAGCTCAATACTGTTTTTTCTTCCCTGCTATACCAAACAATGACTCAACCTCTAGGAGCCATACCTTTCTGTAATAGGCTTGAAACTCTTGAGTCAATGCACCGAGGTCAGGACAGACGAGCACTTAAGGCTAACTACTGATTGGACAATACTCTATGGGCATATGCTTGGAAAATGGCCCTTCTCACTGTCCTGTGCTGGCTTGATGATTAGTGTATACAGAGGATTGTAGGAGAGACTAGGAGGTAGAGTAAGACTAGCCAGAGTCATTTTGGTGGTAGACAAGGGAGAAGGAAGGTCGCAGAGATTCTGCTTTCATCTAACTCAATCCTACCTCTAAAGACCAAGAATAAAGACTAAGGACTTTTGCTTATCCTGATTCCAGCTGATTCTAAGGTATCCAGGGTGCTAAGGGAGTCATCGTACCTTTCACCTCAGGGTACTCCTCCCCCCCCCCCCCACCCCCCCGGTTTTAAATCTGCTTTTGTTTAAGATACTGTTATAATTGCTGGCCCTTTTCAGCTCTGCAGCAGTCTCCTTGCCAATTATCCTGTCTTTGTGACATTTGTTGTTATGAATTATGGTCACTGTAATTCTAGAAGTTAGAATCCTATGAACCAAATTCAGTTTGTTGATATTACCTTATTCACTCCTATTCTAACCCCATTGTCTTACTGCTTCCTGAAAAGAAACACCTTAGCTGGAGCCTCTTCCTTCCTCTGCTACAATTCCCTGGACTAATCTACATGACTGGGGCCACTCACATTCATCACCCATGATCTAGAGTGAGTCCATGGACAACAGGCTCTTGAAACTTGAAGATACTGAATTTATGGGATTTTTATTTGCACTGTGACAGGCCAGTAGAAATTCTATTTTTAGACAACTAGTTCTATGTTCATATGTATTTGCTCTTAAGGCCATTCAGAGACCTGGGACGTTTTTTTGTGTTGTTTTGTTTTTTTCATTTTGAATAATGAGCTGTTTAAACACCTATTGTGTTTCTTGATTGTATTATATAGTTTAGCATTGATTAAATATCAATTCCACATTTCAAATTATGCCAACAGAAACCTGGGATAACTTGTATAAATTAGAAGACAAGGAATGCTAAGAAAGAGAAAAAAGAGAGCATGTGTCAAGCAAGTTGAAACATGACCACAGGTCCTATTTTGAACACCATCTCCTCTTAGGCCCTGATAGAAAGAAAACAAGAAACAAAACAAAGGACTTAAAACCAAGATTGTTTAGGAAACTAATACTTATAGTTCAATAACAAGGGGCTCTACATTAGATACTGACATGATGTTATCATATAAATGGCATTTAAAAGATCATTGTCAACTGTGTTTTTCCTTTACCCTAAAAACCATAAAATTTTTCTATCAGATTTGGTTCATATAAACTGTTTCTCCAATTTAAATGTGAATATGCTTCTTGAGAAGGACTGTCTTACCTTACTACATATATTTCCAGCTCTTAACAAAGTCCTTTGCCAATCATAAATGCTTACTGAATACTTCATTCTTTCATAAAGTAATGGAATGAAGTGAGGAGAGCAGAACAATTTACATAAAAATATTATTAATTAAAATAATTTTAAGAGATTAAGAATAGTTATGATTGCAATGCTTAGCAACAATTCTAAAAATCACTTGTCAAAATCTGCTTCTCATCTTCTGACAAAGGATAGAGGGAATCAAGGTATAGAAGAAAATGTATATTTTGGGATATGACCACTTTGGAAATTTGTTTTGCATGACTGTAAATATATGGCATGGGAGGAAGGGGATGAGGGTTATATTGCTAATGCCATCTCAACTTAAAAAAAGAGAAATGATGGTCATTGAAGAATGTTCATTGTGATGGGTAAGAAAGCAATGATTCTTAATCTTGGAAGTATGTTCTTAATCAGACCAGATCCTCTCTTTTCCATATTCTAAAATAGGCTCAGTATGCCCTTAAAATTTCCTAGTATTCAATTTTATTGGCCAATCCTCTTTTCTCTTCTCATGAACTCTAAATTTTTTCTTCCTGTGGATTATTAATAATTTTGTGTTAGGATAATCAAAGTGTTGGAATAATTAACTTCATTTTCATCTTATATGATCCAAATGTTTAATATGAAGTAGTGATCTGGAATGTGTGTTATTGAAGTTTGTAGATAGGAGACAATATAGTAATGTCTGCTATAATATGAGAAGATATATGCTAGGGAACCTAGCAACAAGAATGCTAGAGAACAGAATAATAAGAGTCTGCATTAATCTTGAAACCCTTCATCTTGTACCTTGTACATAATGCCCCATTTGTGCAAAGACAGTCTTGTGCAAACCTGACCCTTTGGGGTCTTTAGGTGATTGGATCTAGTTCAGCTCACTCTTGAAAATAGATGTTGAGGCCTCGAGTGTATGTTCTGCGTGACTGGATAAAGGTCCAGGATACACAATCTGTAGACACATCAGGACAGGTATCGAGCATGCACCAAATTGAGATAGCCCCCACTTTCTCAGGATTTGAGCTCCTGGATACACAAACTATACACATGCTTATTGCTGGGGCACGTTGTCAAGGGCAGATAAGAGGGGTACAAGTACAGAACAGGAGAGAGAGAGAGAGAGAGAGAGAGAGAGAGAGAGAGAGAGAGGAAGCAGGAAGAAGGGACAAGATGATGTAACCAAGCAATAAAACTTCTCTAACTGCATAAGTGATGTCAGACTTCTCTGTCATATCCAGAGATGTCCGAAGGTCATAAAGGCAATGATAATTCTGGGTAAATGCTCAGATTCCAGCTAGTGTCAACAGGTCTGCACTAGCTGAGGACCCCAACAGCTATACAATTAATAGATTTGAATTTTCCGTTTTAATCAAGATTTATTTTTACCTTCCATATACATAGACTTTGGAGTTCCCTAGGCACAAATAAAAATCAGAAGGAATAGAATAGTACTTCATTTCTTATGAGGCTAAATAAAATAAATAGTTCCATCCTATTTTTTTAAAGAATTCCCTTGCATTGTAAAACTACTTTCTAGTTTCCCACCTTTATTTTTCTACTTAAGACATTTTCTTTTGACACACTTTGCTTTATGAATCATAGTAGGAGAGAAAAATCTGAATAAAAGGAAAAACTATGGGAGAGATTTTAAAAAGCAGAAAAACGAAGTGAACATAAAATGTGTTGATTTACATTCAGCCTCCTTAGATCTTTTTTCTCCTTACAGATGGCATTTTCTGTCCAAAATCTATTGGGATTATTTTGAATTACTAAATCACTGAAAAGAACCATGTCTTTCATAATTGATCATCACACATACTTGTTGTAATTGTGTACAATGTATTCCTGCTTTTACTTATTTTGCTCAACATCAGTTCATGTACATTTTTCAAAGCCTCTCTAAAATCATAATTGTTCATCATTTTTATTTATTTTTTAAATAACTTTTTATTGACAGAACCCATGCCAGGGTAATTTTTTACAACATTATCCCTTGCACTCACTTCTGTTCCAATTTTTCCCCTCCCTCCCTCCACCCTCTCCCCCAGATGGCAAGCAGTCCTATACATATTAAATAGGTAACAGTAGATCTTGGATATAATATATGTGTGCATGTTCATCATTTTTAAAGAAAAATGATATTCCATTACCTTCAGATAGCAGAATTTGTTCAGCAATTTGCCAACTGATGGGCATCTACTCATTTTCCAATTGTTTGCTACCACAAAAGAGCTGCTACAAACATTTTTGCACAAGTGTGTGCTTTTCTCTCATTTATGATTTCTTTGGATATAGACATAGGAATGGCACTGAAGGGTCAAAGAGTGTAATGGGCCAAAATTCTGTACTTGAAACAAAGATTCTTACAAGGTGCAAACTTAATGGAATTGATAAGACAATGGTTATCTAGTTTAGTATGATGATTAATAGCTCTCTAGTTCAGTATGATTAAATTAACCTTACAACAAATAATGGTTCCCTAGCGATATAATGATTGGCTTATAATCAGTATGATCAATGGATTTAACTATAATAAAGAATATAAACTTGGACAAACTCAGCTGGAGACAGACGCGGAGAAGATAGAGGATAGGAGGTGGGAGCTCAAGCTCTTGTACCCAAGGCGGGATATTCAGTCCATCTCCCACCTTTGTGGTGGTTGGAGGCTGGAGCACAAGCCCTCAGACTCAAAGAGACTTCAAGACAGAGACTGTCATGGTGGTCCTCCTGCCTCCCCCACAGAAACCAAGACACATTCCAGAGGATTTCCAGAATCTGGCTGGGCCCCAAGCAAGGAAACTAGTCTGTGAAGGAGATAATAAAGAATTTGTACTTGATCCCTGGCTATTCTCATGATTCAGCTGAAATGAAGGCTGGTCCAAAGCCCTCCAGAAAAACAACCAGAACATTACAAAAGGGTATGCAGAGTTTGATATCCCTTTGGACATGATCCTAGATTGCTCTCCAGAATGATTGGATCATTTCACAACCCCAACAACAATATATTAGCACCCCTGTTTTCCCACATGCCCTCCAATTATTTATCATTATATTTTCCTGTCATCTTAGCCAATCTGAGAGGTAGGAGGTGGTATCTCAGAGTTGTTTAAATTTTCAATTCTCTAATCAATAGTGATTTAGAGAATTTTTTTCATCTGATTATAGAATACTTTAATTTCTTCATTTGAAAATTGTCTATTCATATCCTGTGACCATTTGTCATTTGAGGAATGGCTTATAGTCTTAGAAATTGGACAGTTCTTTATTTAGATAGATAGATAGAATTTTTAGAAATGAGAAATTGGAAATACTGTGTGTAAAGATATTTTCCCCCAGCTTTGTATTACCTGCTTAATTTTGTTTCTGTTGGTTTAGTCTGTGCAAAAAAAAAGAAAAAGTTTAATATAATCAGAGTTGTTCATTTTACCTTTCACAATATTATATAGTTCTTTGGTCATAAATTCCTCCTTTCTCCAGAAATCTGATGGGTAAGATATTCCTTATTCTCCTAATCTGTTTATGGTATCATCCTTCATGCCCAAATCATGTATCCATTTTGACCTTATTCTGGTATGGGGTGGGAAATGTAGGTGTATGCTGAGTTTTTGACATATTATTTTCCAGTTTTCCCAGCAATTTTTGTCAAATCATGAGTTCTTATTCCAGAAGCTGGAATTTGGAAGTTTATCAAATACTAAATTTTTATATGCCATGATTATCATGTCATATGTATCTAATTCATCACTCTATGTCTTATCTTGGATCAAATGGTTTTGATGACTGCTTTACAATATAGTTTTAGGTTTGGTACTGCTAAGCCAACATCCTTTGTATTTTTTTTTTCATTAATTTCCTTGATATTCTTGATCATTTGTTCTTCCAGATCAAATTTGTTATTTTTTTTTAGTTGTGTAAAATAATGTTTTGGCAGCTTGATTGGTATGCCACTGAACAAGTAAACAAATTTAGGCAGAAGTGTCATTTTTATTAGCTTGTCCTAGCCATGAACACTTGGTATTTTTCCAATTATTTAGATCTGACTTCATTTGTATGATAAATATTTTATAACTGTTTTCATATAGTTCTTGGGTTTGTCTTGGCAGGTAGATTCCCAGGTATTTTATTTTGTCTATAGTTATTTTAAATGGAATTGCTCTATATTTTCCTGATGGGCTTTGTCATATATTATATGACAAAATATAATATAATATATAGAAATGCTTATGATGTGTGTGGGTTAATTTTTATCCTGCAACTTTGCTAAAACTATGAATTGTTTCTAGTAAGTCTTTGGATAATTTTCTAGGATTCTCTAAGTATATCATCATATCATCTACAAAGAGTGATAGTTTATTTCTTCATTGCCCATTCTAATTTTTTAATCTTTTTTTTTCTTTTCTTATTGCTAAAACCAGAATTTCTAGCACAATGTTGAATAATAATGGTGATAATGAGTACCCTTGTTTCACCCATGATCTTATTGGGAGTACATCCAGCTTCTCTCCATTGTAAATAATGTCTGCTATAGCTTTTAGATAGATATTGTTTATTATTTTAAGAAAAACTCCATGTATCCCTATGATTTCTAGTATTTTTAATAGAAATGGGTGCTGTATTTTGTGAAAAGTTTTTTCAGCATCTATTGAAATTATCATAGTTCCTTTTATTTTGAAATGGACAATTATGGTAGTAGTTTTATTGATAGTGAACCAGTCCTGCATTCCTGGTATAAATTCCACTGGGACATAGGGTATTATCCTGCTGATATGTTGCTGTAATCTCTTTGCTAATATTTTATGTAAAATTTTTACATCAACATTCATTAGGGAGATCAGTCTGTTTTTTCTTTCTCTAGACATTTTCTTATAATTGATAACAAACTGAAGCATGATTTTCCCCATCAATTCATTTTATTATCTTTCCTTCTAACCTATTTTTCCTTCTGACTATTCTATGTCTATCTTTACAATGTCTATCTTTGATAGTCATGGACTCTGCTATGGTTAAAACATTTTCCTCATAAGACTTTTTCTTACAACCAAACATATATAATATTTTATTGATTATGCCTCCACAATATTTTTCCTAACTCTTCTATTCTCACAGACATTGTCCTTAAAAGGGCCTCTTTACCACAACCTAGATCAGAAATCTCAAACACATAGCTGATGGGTCACACAATTAGAATCCTACACCAAATTAAAAGTAATTTGGAAATATATCACAATTAAATAAAAATACAATAGAACACATAATGTGAATATGTGGTTTTCTAAGTCAATATGTGGTCCATTGGTATCCTTATTTATGGAGAGTATCTAAATTTGAAAACACAGTGATATAGTAATAATCTAGTAGTTCTCATCTTTACATCTTTCACAAGCAATCCTTGATTGCTTTCATTCAAGGTCTTCATAGTCTATCTTTCTAGATTTACCCCCATTCTATTCCTCTTTTCATATTTTGTAAGAAAACCAGAAGGAAGCTATGCAAAGAGAATTGAATCTAGTGTTAACTAGTAACCTGAGCCTTCCTTCTCCTGCTTGGTGTAGTATGTCTCTAAAGACAAGCTGGTAGACACTAGACCAGTATCTACTATGTACTCCAAAGTAATCACTTCCATTTGCAACAGCCTAAGGTATTTTTCATTTTTTGCTTTCAGCCCATACTTTCAACTAGTTCCAACTAGTAAAGAACCTTTAGTATAAGGAAATAGAAATCTCCTTTTCATTTCACTCATCTCCTCATTCATTTATTCATTCAAGGTAGAAGAAAATCACTCTCCCCTCCATGAGGAATATTCTCATGCCTGTTTATATTCTTCACAGGACAACATTGCATTCAAACTTCACCCACCTTTCTGTGCTCTTGCGAATCCCTATTTTATAAACAACAAATTTTCCTTCATCTTAAAACTTTTCTTCTCTCTCTTCCCACCTACTAATTATTACTGAAAACTGGGTTTCCCCTGATTACATAGACTCCTTGATCATTTTTCTCGGTACTGGATACATCTTCATATATTGTCCCTTGCTAATTGTTTGGGTGGAAGAGTTTGAATATTCCTTGTTTTCCATTGATGCTTTCAGATCCTTCTCTTTCCTTCTTTAATTGGTATTCTGTAATCCTTTAAGGTCCATGCTATTCATATCTCCTGCCTAATCAAAATCCTAGTAATCAAAAATCCTGAAGATCACTCCTTTCCTTTGTCCATGAGACTGATACCTGCTTTACAATTTTTCTTTCCTCTCCAACTCATGGTCTCATATTAGAGGATTTTAAAATCCATATTAATTCTCCCTCCGTTTGTCAACCATTCTCCCATCTCCACTTCTCATCAATCACGCACAGAGACAGTCAATGTCTTTTCAGCTCTTCCTTTGCCTTCTTTTCCATAACCTTATTCTTCATCTTCACTATCTCCTCCAGTTTTCTGATCTTTTAAATTAATTCAGGACCATCTCATTTGCTTTAGTCTCTTATTCCATATGAACTTCCCAGTGAATAAATTCAAGTCTACAAAGTCTTCTCCTTTAGAATCATAGCACCAATAATTAAAAGTCAAATCTCTGCTTTCCACTATTTGTTTCTTCCATATGTACATATGCTGCTAAATGAAAATGGAGAAGGCCATGCACCCTTTCCTACTGGGTCTGCTACATATTTATGTTGCATAGCTTTTAGTGAGCTCTTGTTACTACTGTTAAGCAACCCAATTACCCCTCCCTTTTCAACTTACTATTCCATTTTTCACAGTGATTCTTCCCAATTTTTCAGCCTTCCTCAATCCTCCCATGACTCTCAATCCCTCTTCTCTCATCTGATAATGTTGCTTCATACTTTATGAAAAATTGAGACAACTTTTCATAAACTCTTTCTTCTTACTTCGTCCTCATCTTCTCTCAATTTATCCTCCTTCACTCATGTCTCCCCATATGAAGGGGCCTCATCCCTCACCAAAACTAAGACCTCCAATTGTTCAAATCATTCTATTTCATCCCATCCTCTCCAACAGATTGCCACATCTTCCATTACCATTCTTTCACTGATTTTTAGTCTTTATTAGTACCTTTCATATTGCCTTCAAGCATGTTCATATCTCCTCTATGCTGGGGGAAAAATCCCTATTTCATTCTTCTGTCCCTGTTAATAATCATCCTACTACGGTCCTGCTTTTGTAGCTAAACTTCAACATACAATGTACAGAAGATGCCTCTACTTTTGCTCCTCTCCCTCTCTTCTTAACCCCTTCTAATCTGATTTCCAAATTTGTCATTCCACTAAAACTGTTCTTATAGTTACTAATGATGTCACAACTATGAAATCCAATATTCCCTTTTAAATTCTCATTCTTTGACATCTCTAAAGCATTTGATACTATTTATCATCTTTTCCATGTTGATACTCCTATGTTTTCAGTACATCATTCATTTCTGGTTGCCCTGTTACCTATCTAACCACTCTTTTTCTCCTTTGCTGGAGATCATGCCTTCTAATCACAGGTATCCCTCAAGTTTATATATTGGTTCCTCTTTTTTCTCAATCTGTACTACTTCTTTGGTCATCTCATCAACTCCCATGGAATTAATTAACATCTTTATATTGATAATTCCCAAATCTATCTTTCCTATCTTCATCTTTCTATTCACTGCCAAATTTACAAAGTCCA
The DNA here is from genome assembly GCF_902635505.1 of Sarcophilus harrisii. Classification (NCBI taxonomy): domain Eukaryota; kingdom Metazoa; phylum Chordata; class Mammalia; order Dasyuromorphia; family Dasyuridae; genus Sarcophilus; species Sarcophilus harrisii. The sequence goes on along the minus strand of NC_045426.1, from coordinate 369,977,405 downwards.
CTGCACATCTTAAATTAAATATATCTGAAAGCATATCTCATTGTCTTTCCCTTTAAATCAAATCTATCACAATCACCCTTTCCTTATTACTATAAAAGATAATGCCATACTCTCACTTTCTCAGATCTACAACCTAGCAGTCATCCTGGATTTTTCACTATCTCTAATTCTCCATAAAAAAAAAAAAAAAAAAAAAAAAAAAGCAGGGGGTAATAATCCCAGATTTACAGAAGATAGTGTAAAATACTTAATCCCATTTTTAGAAAAAGAAATTGAAAAAGCCATCATAAACTCCCTGAGAAAAACTCTTCAGGGCTAAATGGATTAGCAAATGAATTCTACCAAACATTTAAAGAACAATTCCAATCCAATATAACTATCCAGAAAAATATGTGAAGAAAGCATTGTGTGAACATAAATCTCATCAGATTTGGCTTAAAGAAAGACTATCAAACTTATTTAATTTAATATAAAACCTTGTCTCATTCTATAGAGAAGTAGGAATAGTAAGGGGTAAGAAATAAGGAAGTAATAGAAGAAAGAACAGAAGTAGAAGGCACAAGGTATAAGAAAGGTGGGAGGGGCTATAAAAGTGAAAGACAGATAGAAGAAGGAAGTGGGATCAGAAGAAAAATGTTAACGAGTAAGGAAAGAGGAAAAAGAGAGTGAAAAATATAATGAGGAAAATAAAAAATAGGAAATATGATAGTAATTTCAACTATGAATATGAATGGAATGAACTCTCCCATAAAACAGAATCGAATTAAAGATTGTATTAAAAGCCAGAATCCTACAATTTGTTGGGCCTGGGGAAAAATACAACAAAAATTAATTGAAGACAAAATAATATAATCCTAAGAACAAGTGGGTGAAACATCAAATCATAGACATAATTGAGAAATTCATCCAAGAGAATGACAATAATAGGACAAAAAAACAAAATTTATGATATGCAGTCAAAGCAGTTCTTAGGGAAAGTTTTATGTATCTAGATGTCTACTTGCATAAAATAGACAAAGAAAAAATCAATAAATATGATGATCAATTCTGACAAAAGTGACTCTTTTCAACAATGAGGTGATTTAGGCCAGTTCCAATGATCTTGTGATGAAAAGAGCTATCTGAAGCCATAGAGAGGACTGTGGACTAAGTGTGGATCACAAATATAGTTTTTTGTTTGTTTGTTTTTGTTTTGTTTGTTTGTTTGTTTGTTTTTGTAGTTGTTTGCTTGCATTTTGTTTTCCTTCTCATTTTTCCCTTTTTGTCAGATTTTTTTTTTTTTTTGTGCAGCATGATAATAGTGGAAATATGTATAGAAGTATGCAATTAAAAAGACTAGAAAAAGGACATTTTTTTGCTTGCATTTTATTTTCTTTCCCATTTTTCCCTTTTTGATCTGAATTTTCTTGTGGAGCACGATATTCATATGTTTTAAAAAAGAAAAGGTTTTAAAATATAAGATAAAATAAAAGATTGCTCAGAAAAATAATAGAGGGTCCAATTCTCCTTTTTTATAAAAGCTTTTTTTTTTAATTTTCAAAACATATGCATAGATAATCTTCAACCTTTACCCCTACAAAATCTTATATTCCAAAATTTTCCTCCCTTCCTTCCCCCCACTCCCTCTCCCAGATGGCACGTATTTCAATATATGTTAAAAAAAAAAATACAGTTCCTCTATACATATTTCCACTATTATCATGCTGCACAAAAAAAAAAAAAAAAATCTGACAAAATGGGAAAAATGAGGACAACAGAATGCAAGCAAACAACTACAAAAAAAAAGAAAAAAAGAAAAGAAAAACTATGTTTGTGATCCAAACTCAGTCCACAGTCCTCTCTATGGCTTCAGATAGCTCTTTTCATCACAAGATCATTGGAACTGGCCTAAATCACTTCATTGTTGAAAAGAGCCACTTTTGTCAAAACTGATCATCTTATAATCTTGCTGTTGCTGTGTATAATGTTCTCCTGGTTCTATCCTGGTTCTATTTCACTTAGCATCATTTCATGTAAGTCTCTCCAAGTCTCTCTGAAATCATCCTGTTGATCATATTTTTATAGAACAATAATTTTCTATAACATTCATATACCATAACTTATTCAGCCATTCTTCACCTGATGGGCACCTATCAGTGTCCAGTTCCTTGCCACTACAAAAAGTACTGTTATAAACATTTTTGCACATGTGATTCCTTTTCCCTTTGGAAGTATTCTAGGAGAGCAAGGTTGAGATTCTCCCACTAGTACAATATTACTGTGCAATTCTTTTTGGAGCTCATTTAACATTTCCTCTAAAAATTTGGATGTCCTATCACTTGGGGTGTGTGTGTGTGTGTGTGTGTGTGTGTGTGTATATATATTTAGTATTGACATACTTAATTATATATGATACCCTTTAGCAAAATGTAGTTTTCTTTCCGTATTTCTTTTAATTAGATCTATTTTTGCTTTTGTGTGATCTGTGATCAGGATCACTACCCTTGCTTTTTTTTTTTTTTTTACTTCAATTGAACCATAACAGATTCTGCTCCAGCGTTTACTCTGTATATATCAGTCTGCTTTAAATGCATTTCTTGTAAACAACATATTGTAGGATTCTAGCTTTTAATTCAGTATGCTATGAAAAAAAAAGTGTCCTTTCTCATTCAATTAAAATTACTAACTCTATTTTCCACCATCTTATTTTCTCCACATTACACTTTTCTCTTTCCTTCCCCCTTTCCCTGCTCCATAGAGTTTTGCTTTTGACCACCACCTCTCACAAATAGCTCTCCCCTTTTATAGCCACTCCTCCTTTCTTTTCCATTTCCCCTTCTACTTCTATTTTCCCTTATATTCATCTCCCCCTTTGCTTTATCCATTCTTCTCCTACTTCACTTTAGGATGAGACAAAGTCCTCTCTCAATCTAAATATGTCTGATATTCTCTGAGTCAAACTTGATCAAAGTAAGGTTCACAAAATACTCATCCCCCTTCCTTCTTTCCCTCAATTGTAATAGTTGTTTTTTGCCTCTTTATGAGATGTACTTTATGCCATTTTTCCTCCATTTTTTCTTCTTTCAGTACAATCCCCTTTTGACTTCTAATTATTTTATATCATTAAAATAAAATGAAATTATACCTATACTCCCTAAGTATACCAATTAAAAAGATGCAGTTCTTAAGAGTTAAATATATTATCTTTCCATATAGGAATGTAAATGTTTTAACTTTTAAAAGAAAGTGTTTTTTTTTTATTTTATTTTTTACCTTTTTTTGCTTCTCTTGAGTTCTCTATTTGAAAATCAAATTTTCTCTTCACCCTTGGTTTTTTCATCATAAATAAATGAAATTAATCTGTTCCATTGAATGTCCCCCTTTCTCCTGAAAAATGATATTTAATTTTGCTAGAAAGCTGATTTTTGGCTTCAATTCAAGTTCTTTTGCCATTAGGGATATCATATTCCAGGCCTTTAAAGTGGAAGGTGGTAGTTTCTGGGTAATACTAATTGTAGCTCCTCGATATTTGATTTTTTTTCTTTCTGACTGCTTGAAATATTTTCTTCTTGATATGATAATTCTGAAATTTAGCTCCTGTATACTTTGGAATTTTCATTTTGGATTGCTTTCAGAAGATGATCAGTGAGTTCTTTTAATGGCTATTTACCTTCTGGTCTTGGGTTTCAGGGCAGTTTTCTTTGATGATTCCCTGAAAGATGTTGTTTAGGCTGTTTTTTTTTCTTTTTTTATTTTGGAATACATGCTAAATCCAATGTGTGTATACATATTTATATAGTTATCTTGCTGAACAATAAAAATCATATCAAGAAGGAAGAAAAAGAAAAACCGAGGAAGAAAACAAAATCCAAGCAAATAACATGGAGAGGATGAGAATGCTATGTTGTGTTCGACACTCTTCCCAATGGTTCTTCCCTTGGGTGTAGATGGCTCTCTTTATCACTGAACAAGTGGAACTGGTTTGAATCATCTCATTGTTAAAGAGAAGGCTCTTTTTTTCATTATGGATTTCAGGAATCCAATAATTCTTAGATTGTCTTTCCTGGATTTATTTTCTAAGTTAGTTGCTTTTGCAATGAAGTATTTTATATTGTCTTCTATTTCTTCATTTTTATGCCTGATTTTTGATGTGTCTTTGAGTAATTCACTTCCATTTGTTCAATTCTGATTTTTAGTTAAATATTTTCTTCAGTTAGCTTTTTTATATTCTTCTGCATTTGGTCAATTGAACTTTAAATCATTTGTTTTGTTCTCTCTTTTTTTTTTTTTTTGCCATTTTGCAAATTGTTTTTCATTGAGTTCTTTTCTTTTTCCATTTCATCAAATCTATTTTGTAAGGAGTTATGTGCTTTTTCCCATTTTATCAAATATATTTTATAAGGAGTTATATGCTTTCCCCCTTTCTCTAAATCCATTTTTTTTAAGTTTTCTTCAGTTAATTTCTGAGTTTCCTTTTCCAAACTCTCCTGCAATGTTCTCATTTCCTTTTCCCATTTTTATTCTAACTTTCTTTTAAGGTACTTTTAAAAAATTCTTCCAGAAGAGTTTCATGAAATGGTGACCCACTCATATCACCCTTTGTGGCTTCATCTGGAGACAATTTGCAGGCTTTGAGATCTGTCCTTCTCTGTCTCCATAAAACTATCATTGATCAGAGTTATTATTATTATTTTTTGTTTTGTTTTGTTTTGCTTTTTTTGCTCATATTTAATATGAAATATTCATAGTATGCTCTTAAGGCAAAGGGGAGATTGTCCCAAGTTTCCTCTATAAGCAACAGGGCTTTAGACTACCTTTATGTGGGTGCTTCTGACTTCCTACTTGTGGTAGATGAGCATAGCCAAGTCCTGCAATTTTCTGGGGTATAGGGACTTACTATCTTGTGTAGTTTTATTGAATGTCTCACAGCTAGCCTGGTTATGCACTGACTTCTCAATAAGAACAGAGTAGACAGCATTTCTGTATTTTGGCTATTAGTTTCCTAGATTCCCGCAGTGCTCTGACACCACACTGCTCTAAGTCCATGTGATTGGCCATCTACTTCTCCTCCTCCCCTTGCCTGAATGAAATAGACATTTTCTGATGTCCTTCTAAAATGTGTTGGCTGGACATTTGTTACACTACCAAAATTTGTGTATTGCTTCAAACTCAGTTTGGAGACTTGATCTGGTGTTGAGCTGAGCAAAGCAAGGAAGAACTATGGCAAACACCTATCTATTCTATGGCATCTTGGCTTTGCAACCTGGTAGGAATTTTCAACCTTTCTCCAGAGTTGTCTAAAAAGCCTAGTGCAAGGTTTTATTCATGGGTTTATTCCTCCTAAGAAGGCAGACATGAATACAAAAAGAATAAATATAATAAACTTTTAAAAAATTTAAAAAAATAAAAACAGAATTGAATAAATGGAAATGAATGACTCAATGTGAAATCAAGAATCAGACCAAAAAAATTGAAAAACTTAGACAACGTAAAAAAAAAAAAAAAACCTCATCAAAAATACAACTGACCTAGAAAATAGATCCAGCAGAGACAATCTAAGAATTATTAGACTATCTGAAAACCACAATAAATAAAAAAAAAGACCTTAGATTACATCTTTTAAGAAATTGTGCAAGAAAACTGCCCTGATGTCCTGGAAACAGAAGGTAAAATAGTCATCAAAAAAATATACCAATCACCTCCTGAAAGAGAACATAAAATGAAAACTCCATAGAATACTGTAGCTACATTCCAAAATTAAGGGAAAAAATATACTGCAAACAGCCAGAAAGAAACAATTTGAATGTGGAGGAGCTACAAATACGATTACCAGGACCTTTCAGCTTCCACCTTAAAGGAATGAAGTTTGACTATATTTGACTTCAGGCAAGAATGAACTATCCAGCAAACTCAAGTATTAACTTTCAGGAGAAAATATGGATATTCAATGAAATAAGGGATTTTCCTTTATTGTTGATGAAAAGACCAGAGGTGAGCAAAACATTTGCTTTTGACCCTAACTGATTTTTTTCAGAATCATTTGAATAGTATTGAACTTAATTTTTCTTTAAATGTTTGTAAATCACTTGTAAATCCATTTGTGTTGGAGGTTATTTCTTAGAGAGACCATTAATAGATTTTTCAATTTCTTTTTTCTAAATATGACTTTTAAATAATTTATTTCCTCCTCTGTTAATTTGGCAATCTTTATTTTTGTAAATATTCATCTCTTTCTCTTAGATTACAAGATACAAGAAGAAATAGACAGCAAAAATATACTAGTGGGGAATCTCAACCTTACTCCATCACAAGTACATAAATTGCACCACAAAATAAACAAGAAAGAAGTTAAGCACATAAATTGAATTTTAGAAAAGTTAGATATGATAGATGTTTGGAGAAAATTGAATGAGAAGAAAGGAATATACTTTTTTTCTTAATAGTACATTGGACATATACAAACATGGACATAATTATTCTGAAAAATAGGGAAAGAAGTAATCCTACAAATTCCTTTCATAACCCATATATGATGCTGATACCTAAATCAGGTAGGGTCAAAAGAGACAAAATAAATTATAGAAGAATTTCCTTAATGAATATTTATGTAAAAAATCTCAAAATATTAGCAAAGACTTTAGAGCAAATTATCACCAGGGTAATAAACCATGACCAACATTAAGAATATAATTAGCATAATTGGCTGTATCAATAACAAACTAACAAAAATTATCTCAATAGATGCAGAAAAATAATTGTACAAAATCCAACACCTATTCCCATTAAAAACAGTAGCAAGCATAGGAATAAATGGAGTTTTTCTTAAAATGATCAGTAGCATCTATTTAAAACCATCAACAAACATCATATGTAATGGGAACAAACTTGAACATTGCCAATAAGATCAGGGGTTAAACACAGTTGCCCACTATCACCATTGCTATCCAATATTGTACAAGAAATGTTGGATTTAGTAATTAGAGAAGAAAAAGAAATTAAAGGAATTACAAAATTACAATTACAAAAGACTTTCCACACAAATAAAGTCAGATTTAATCAATTGAAAAAATATCAAGTGCTCATGGATAGACTGAGTTAATTCAATGAAAATGGCAAAACTACCTAAATTAATCTACATATTCAGTGACATATAATCAAATTGCCATGCAATTACTTTACAGATCCAGAAAGAAATAATAAAAAAATATTAATTTGAAAGAAAAACAATAAAGAATTTCAAGGGAATTAATGAAAAATGCAAATGAATGTGGCCTAACTGTTCTAGCACTAAAGCTATATTATAAAGCAGAAGTCATCAAAACCATTTCCTACTGTATAAGAAATAGAGTAGTTAATCCATGTAATAGGTAAGGTATACAAGACACAGTAGTCAATGACTAAAGTAATCTAAGTGTTTGATAAACACAAAGATTACAAATTCTGGAATAAGAACTCACTATTTGACAAAAAAAAAAACAAAACAAACAAACAAAAACCTATTGTAGACATTGGAAAATAGTATGGCAGAAACTATGCATTGACTAACACCTAGCACCCTTTATCAAGGTAAGTTCAAAATGGGTTCATGATTTAGTCATAAAGGGTGATACTATAAGCAATTTAGGATAACATGGAACACCCTCTCAGATCTATGGAGAAGAAAGGAATTTATGGACAAAGAAGAATTAGAGAACATTATAAAAAGTTAAATGGATAATTTTGATTTTATAAAATTAAAGTTTTTGTACAAATAAACCCAATACAACCAACATTAGAAGAGAAGCAAAAAACTGGGGAGAAAAATTTTACATCAAAGATTATGATAAGGACTTCATTTCTAAATTATAGATAGAATTGACTCAAATGTATAACAATACAAGCCATTTTCCAGTTGATAATCAAAGATATGAATAGACAATTTAAAATCATTTCATCATATGAAAAAAATGTTCTAAATCACTATTGATTGGAGAAATAAAAATTAAAGCTACTCTGAAGTACCATTACACACCTCTGAGACTGCCTATGATGACAGGAAAAGATAATTATAAATGTCAGAAGAATTATGGGAAAACAGACACTAATAAATTTTTGGTGGAGTTGTGAAGTGATCCAATGATTCTGGAGATAAATTTGGAACTATGGCCAAAAGGCTATGAAACTGTGAATATCCATTAATCCAGAAATGTTTCCACTGAGCCTATATTCCAAAGAGATCATAAACATGGAAAACAATTCACATGTGCAAAAATATTTGTAATAGCCCTTTCTGTAGTGGAAGGAACTGAAATTTTAGTACATGCCCATCAGTTGAGGAATGGATGAATAACTTATGGTATATGAATGTTATGGAATATTATTCTTCTATAAGAAACTGTCAGTAGGATGATTTTAGAAAAGCCTGGAGAAACATAAACTGATGCTAAGTGAACTGAGTAGAACCCAGAGAACATTATACAGACCAACAACAAGATTATGTGATAATCAATTCTGTTGAGCAAGGCTGTTTTCAATTCAGTGAGCTAATTCAGGCCAATTCCAATAGACATGTGGTGGAGAGAGCCATTTTTGGTGACTGAATGTGTATTACATCATCTTTTTTATTATTGTTTGCTTTTTTTTTCTTCTCATTTTTCCCTTTTTGATCTGATTTTTTCTTGTGCAGCTTGATAAATGTGGAAATATTTATGGAAGAATTTTATATGTTTAACATATATTGGATTACTTGCTGTTGAGGAGAAGGCCTAGAGGGAAGAGAGAGAGAAATTTTGGAACACAAGGTTTTGCAAGGGTGAATGTTGAAAACAATATTTGCATATATTTTGAAAATAAAAGTCATTATTTTTTTAAAGTGACCATATTTTGGAAATGAAATGAAGAAGGAAGAGAATGAAGAAGAGGAGGAGAAAGAGAAGGAAAATGAAGAGAAGGAGGAGAACTCAAAAGAAAATAAGCCACCCTAAATTTGATAATGACCTAAAATTGTGTAATATTAAATGTCATTAAATGACATTTAATATTACATACATTACAATAAAAATGACATAAAAATGTCATTTTATTCAGAGACAATAGAAATATGAAAGACCTTTAAAATATTCAAGGTTGAAATAAATAAAATTAAGAAAAATAATTAAAATACACACACATAGTCACACACACACATACACACAAATACAACACTACAACACATGAGTGGAAAGAACCAAATCACGAATCCACCCAAAATCACAATCAAGCAAATAGTAATACTGAATATACAATCTGACACAAGGATATATTGGCTGACTGTATTAATCTGATTTTTTCCTCTTTACTTTTGAATCTTTTTTTAAAATGAAGATTAAATTTCAGAACAATACATCAATAATAGTTTAAAAGACCTAAAAAAGACCTTCAAGATCTTTTAGTATTTCTTGATTTTTTTTTCATAAATCCTTTGACAATCTGTTAAAACCTGCAGCTGTCTCCTTGAAATAATGTTTTTGAAGGCAGAAAACATAAAGCAATTATAAAAGAAACCAACTTACTTTAAAATAAAAAATTATTTTTGAAAAAAAAATCAGGCTAGTCTAAGATGAAATCTAATGAGTTTATAATATTATTTTAAAGTTCTGTACAGTCAGGTTTAGAATCCTGTTCTATAAATTTACAGTGATGTGCTTTTTAAATTCCACAATGTTATTTCCCTCAAGATTCTGTTTTTTTTTTTTTTTTTTAAGTTAAAGCTTTTTATTTTCAAAATGAATACATGGATAATTTTCAGCATTCACCCCTACATAACTTTGCATTTTAATTTTTTCCCCTTTTTCCTTCCTACCCCAAGTAATTCAATATAACTAAAACATGTGCAATTCTTCATTGCATATTTCCACAAATATGCAACACAAGAAAAATCAGATCAAAAAAGGAAAAAATTAGAAAGAATCAAGCAAACAACAAAAAGACTGAAAATCCCATGTTTTGATCCACACTCAGTTCCCCACAGTCCTCTCTCTGGGTTCAGTTGGTTTTCTTCATCACAAGACCACTGGAACTGGCCTGAATCATTTTATTGTTGAATAGAACCATCAGAATTATCACATTATCTAGTTGTGGTGTTGTGCAATGTTCCCTTGTTTCTACTCAGTTCACTTAGCATCACTTCATGTAAATCTCTCCAGGATGTTCTGAAATCATTCTACTGATCATTTCTTATAGAACTGTGATATTCTGTAACATTCATATACCAAAATTTATTCAGCCATTCTCCAACTGATGGACATTCACTCCGTTTCCAGTTCCTGACCACTACAAAAGGGGCTGCTACAAATAGTTTTGCACATCTAGATTCTTTCCCCCTTTTTATAATCTCTTTGTGATAGACACCAACTAGACACTGCTGGATCAAAGGGTATGTACAGTTTGATAGCTCTCTAGACATAGTTCCAAATTGCTTTCCAGAATGGTTGAATCAGTTCAAAACTCCACCAACACATTAGGAAAATTGGAAAATCTCAGTTTTCCCACATCCCCTCCAATATTTGTCATTATCTTTTCCTTTCATCTTAGATAATCTGAGAGGTGTGTAATGGTACTTCACAGTTGTCTTAACTAGCATTTATCTGATCAAAAGTGATTTAGAGCACCTTTTTCTATGACTAGAAATAATTTTTTATTTCTTCAATAGAAAATTGTCTGTTCATATGCTTTGACCATTTATCAATTAGAGAATGGCTTGAATTCTTTTAAATTTGAGTCAATTATTTATATATTTTAGAAATGAGGCCTTTATCAGAACCTTGAATATAAAACAATTTCCAGTTTTTCCCTGTTTATTGATTCTCTTCTAATCTTGTCTGCATTGGTTTTGTTTGTTTTTTTTTAATTTAATATAATCAAAATTATCCATTTTATATAAAATAATGTACTTTAGTTTTTCTTTGGCCACAAATTCCTTCTTTCTTCACATATCTGAGAAACTATCCTGTGTTCTTCTAATTTACTTATAATATTACTCTTTATGTCTAAATCATAAACCCTTTTCACTTTAGTTTGGATTATTGTGTTAGGTGTCAGTCACTTCCTTGTTTCTGCCATTCTAATTTTCAATTGTTTCAGGAGTTTTTGTTAAATGGTGAGTTCTTATTCCAAATACTGGGGTGTTTGGCTTTGTTGAACACTAGATTTCTGTAGTGCTTGACTACTTTGTCCTGTGAACCTAACCTATTCCACTGATTCGGACTACTGTATTTCTTAACCAGTATCAAATGGTTTTGATGATTGCTTCTTTATGATATAGTTTTAGGTCTGGTACAGCTAAGCCACTTTCATTCACATTTGTTTTTTGTTAATTCCCTTGAAATTCTTGACCTTTTGTTTTTCCAGATTAGCTTTGTTATTATTTTTTCTAGCTAAATTTCTCAGTAATTGGCTGAGTAATTTCTCAGAAGTTTAATTGGTATGACACTGAATAAGTATGAAGATTCTTCAAATAAGAACATTAAAACTCTATCCCTGTTGTTGGTCATATCCATAAACCACAGATGGCAACTGCCTGGCTAAGAGTGATTTGAAGATGATTAGAAAAAACCTATTTGCTACAAAATATCTTACCAATTTTCCACAGTGCTTGATAATTGTTGCCATTTGAGATTGAGTTCTTAGATTAGAATCTTATATCTTTATGATTCTTCACTTCTAATACAAATATTCCCTCAATGCTGAATATATCTATTTATTATTTTAAAAAATTAGCTGCCACTTTGAAGCTATGGATAAATGTTCACTGTATATAATCTCATCAAACTCTTTGAGGTATTTATCCAATTGATTAATATTCCAGTTGATTCCTTTTTCCCATTGATATTCCCTCAAAATAAATTGTGTGATGATCTCATATCAAAACAACCCCTGCCCCATACTTTTACTCTCATTCTATATCAATCTATTTTTTGAGTGAGCATGATAAATGATTGTAGTTTTTAATGGAATTTCCTATTTACTCCTAGATTATGCAATGTAAAAGCTGGAAAAAGAAATGTAAGTAAGAGAATATTAGAAATGGAAGGAGACAGACTTTTTCTAGTCCAGGTCCTTTATTTCACAGATGTGAAAGCTGAGATCATAGAATTCAGAGAAACTTCTCAAGGTCATAGAGCATCAGTGCTAAATCTGGGATTAATGTTTTCCCCACTATGTGAGGAAGCCATTATCTTGCCTTTTTATAATTCTGTGATGTGATAGTGATGTCTTTATCCTGTTTAATGTGGCAATATGATCACTTTTTAAATGCTGATAATCCAGACCCATTTGCCTAGATGAATAATTGTGATCACAACTCTTCTTTTATTCATCAAAATACCAAAGAAACTACATACTGAAGTATTGCATATCCTAAAATGTTATTGCTCCATTTATGTTCTCTTGTTCCAAGAGAGGGGAAAAAACACTATTAAATTATAACAAATCTGTTTGTAATGCATTTTTCAGTTTTATGATGCACTGAAACTTTTGTGTGGTGATAGTCATTTCCAAATATACTAGGCATTATTTCTTTCCCCTCCCCATATTTTGACACTTAGCCAATGATTCTCCACATTCATAAATAAAATGTGATAAATGTTATAATACAACATTTTTTATCAATTCAGCTTAAAGGTACCAACCAATTTTTTTATATTAAAACAAAAGATGTGAAAGGGCTTTCCAGAAAATAAACACATTAAAAGCTTTAGGCAATTTGGTTACTACAACCATAGTTGTATATATGTTTATATATTGCTATGTGTACATATTCATGTAAATACACACGCAGATATATATATACACATATCAAGACATATATAAATATAGATATACTATTGTACTATCATTACATATGCTATAATATAGTTTATTGTTATTACCAGGACCATTGCAAACATCTGAGTAGTTTGTATACATTATTATGCATAGGAGTATTGTGTACAATAGTACATGTCACATTCTTTCATTTTAATCACACTATTTTAAAATGTTTATTTCCATATACTGGCACTCTATTCTTATTTATAACATTTATTAAATAAACTTTTGGTAAGATGAGACACTTTTTTTTTTTCCTGAGGCAATTGGTATTAGACACTTTTTTTTAAAAAAACTAATACGCTATGGGGTCCTTATTCTCCATTATTCTTCCCTGTTACAAAGGAAAGTCAGCCTAATGTGTGAATTTTATAGTCAATGTTTCCTTTCATGTTCTAAGAAATTAGCTTTTATTCTCTCAAATTAGCATCGAATCATAGTTTCAGAGCCAGAAGGAACAAAGTCACTTAGTCTAATGTCTAATGTCTAATTTAATTTGGGAAGAAACTGAGAACCAGAGAAGTCAATTGACTCATAGAACTTCACACAGAAAGTAATTTTCAGATATAGAACCTGAAGCTAGTGTTATGGTATGGGTAGCAGACATAGATTTAGAGTCAAAAGATCTGAATTCAAATTCTGATTCTGTAATTTTTTTTTTTTAAACAAAGAATTTTCATTCCAAGCCTATAGAGGATTGCAGATATTGTGAAACCCTGAAAAAAGTATACTTGAAGCAAAGATACTTACAGCAAGATGTTTACTCAGTATGACTGATGAGATAATGGTTCTCTATTTCACATGTACTTAGTATGATGATGTAATGGTTTCACAATTGTCACATGTTCAGTGTGCTGTAGTTATATAATTATACTAAGGCTTTTAAGGACTAAAAGGACTTGAAATAAGCAGATTCAAGTGTGTGTGTGTGTGTGTGCTTGAGCTTGAGCTCAGATTCCAAACTCCAGACTTTATCCTGACCATCCTCGTGTTGACTCTCCTGCTAAGACCAAGGCCCAAAGTAGGGTGCCAAGATGTAATATCTGGACTAACTCTCTAGGGGACCACTGGATTAGCCTAAGTCTTTTGGTCTTAGTGGAGGAGTGGAGGCAGGAGACTCACCAGGATGGATGGTCAGAGGTGAAATCCAAAGTCTTCTTTGTGTCTATGTCTGTGACTGAAAGAGTTCTCTGTGTCTGTGGCTGAGTCTTCTGTGTTTGAGACTCCCTTAAATACCTCAATATGATTACATCACTATAGTACACTGAGCATATGCAACCATTACAAACCCCATATCACATTAAGTGTGTGTTTAGAGAACCATTATCTCACACTGAGTAGGTGCTTAACTATAAGCACCCTGATCTCCTTGATTCAAGTACACCTTTTCAGAATTGCAGCCTTCTACACTTAACATTAGACCAAGTTGGCAGATTAGAGAATGCAACTCACTCAAACTATCCCAAAATTCCCCTCCAAATAGTGCTAAAATAATGCTTCCAGTTCTAGAGTGGCAGAGCCAAAAAAGTTCAAAGTGACATTTTTTTACCCTAAGACAACTTAAGCGATCAGCAGGAGAGGTCTGTGACAGTGAGGTGAGAGCCAGAGCCCAGGTGGCACAGTACCAAAAGTGGGCCTGAAAAACAGACACAATAGCCCCAATAACAGCAGCTTCAGGAGCTCAGTACAGTGATGAAAAAGGGATCAAAAAGATTATGGAGAACATTTGCCGGCACAGAATGTAACTGGCATTGATTGGCAACTTTATTGTCCATACACAGTTTTGGGTTGCAGTTCCAGTGTAGAGAGATCTTCTCATTGGTAAGAAGAAAGAAGGGGCTCTGGTACAGTTCCAAGATAGAGAAAATATGTGCTTTAAGAAATGATTAAGGGTTGTATGTTTTTTTCCCATCTCACTCATCCCCCATGCTAGAGAGTACTACCATTAGACACAAAAAGATATCTTCTTTCTCTGGATATAGATAGAATATCTTATGTCCTTTATATTTAATATGGGTATTTATAATAGTCTAAGTAATTTATTCATTCAATCATTCTAAATATAAGATTGTTGTTGCTTCTGCTCATTTCACTCAATTTCCCCATCTTTTTCTAAAATAATTGAATTAATTATTTTTTCTAGCATATTAGTATTTTGTTACAAGTCCAATTCCATCACTATTCGGCCATTCGATAATTTATGTACATCCCTGCAATTTCCTACATTTGTTGTTGGAATACACATATACGGGAGAGCTGCTAGAATACATGGGAACCACCTGACAGTGGCTGCTGGAGATCCAACTCAGAATGAATCTGCTCTGTGAGAGAATGATACAAGGAGACTGAGAGGCAGTTACTGTTCTCTGACCTCTCTGACTGAGAGGCCTTGAGTTGTCTGACTTCTCTCTTCTTCCCTCTGCCTTCAATTTATCTCATTCCTAGTCAGCAACATTTGTGTCAGCAAAGACTGCCTTGCAAACCCTTCCGATTTTATGATCCCCAGCTGTGGAGGCTCTCAGGGAATTGACCTGTCCCTTAGCAATTTGTCACTTTATCCTTCTATCATTTTTGTCAATTTTGTAGGTGTAAAATGACACCTTATGTTTGTTTTAATTTGCATTTCTCTAATCAATAATGATTTAGAGCATTTTTCCATATGATTGTAAATTGTTTCATTTTCATTGAAAAACTATTTGTTCATACTCTTTGATCATTTATCCACTGGGGAATGTATTTTTCTAGATTCGACAAAGTTATTTATTTATTTTAAGCATGAGACCTTTATCTGATAAACTGTAAAAAAACTTCCTCAGTTTTCTGCATTTCTTCTGAACTTGGTTACATTTGCTTTATTTATACAAAACCTTTCAAAATTCAATTTAATTAAAATCATTCATTTTGCATCTTTGTTCTCTGTCTCCTGATTATTCATAAATTGTCCACCTATCAATAATTCTAATAAGCAATTTGTTCCATGTTGTTCCAACTTTCTTGTAAAATCTCTTTTTGTACTTGTCACATTCATTTGGTCTCATCTTGATAAGTGATGTAAAATATTGCTCTATATCCAATTTCCACCACACTGCTTTCTAGTTTTCCCAATGATTTTTTTTTTTTTACAAATAATGAATCTTTATCCCCAAAAATGGTGTCTTTACACTTGTCAAATATAAGGTTATTATATTTATTTGCTAATGAAAATTATATGTCTATACTATTTTATGTCTTTGTGACTCATGTTGAATCTCTTGTTCACAACACATTGGTGTATTATGGTTTCTAATCCATTTCACTATCCAGTTCCATTTTATGACTTAGCTTTTCCTATTCCTATTAATAGTTGTAATTACTGTGTATTTTCCTCTATCATATTTTTTTCTTTTTATCTTTCTTTCTATTTTATCCTGTCTTTTACAAAAAAAAAAATTCATTTATCCATTGCCTCCCTTAATCTGCCAACCCTTTTATCATACTACACCAAAAATATTTTACCTTCTTTTAATGGAGTCTTTAAATTTTAATTTTACTTCCTGGATCTAAAATATCAGGACAGTTCTCCTTTTTTATTTCTTGAAACATGGGTCTTTTCTTCATTGTGACTTTCAATTGTTCTAATAATTATTAAATTATTTTTTCTTGATCTTTTCAGTAGATGTAATTCTTATGTCATTCAGAACAGAATACAGGTTAAGAGAGTAGTATTCACATCTCTTCCAGATCACATTACCTTTGAAAAACTAAAAACTTTTACACCCTAAATACTCACTCTGAAAACAGCAGCACACACACAAAAAAGCCTGAAGCTTGAGATAATGCTTCCCCACTCTAGGATGAGCTGACCCAAATTTAAAATAAAGTTTGAATTTTTTTTTAAAGTCAGGGAAAATGAGCAGGCAATAATAAAAATAGAACTTAACCATTTAAAGCTACCATGGTGGCAGAGAAGAACAAGACAGAAATTCAGAATAAAACAATACTGTGAAAATAGCTCCAACTAAAGCTTTAAAGAAAAATGCTATCTTGACACAAAACCAAGAAGCATCTCTCAGGTTAAAGATGGAAGGAAATGAAGAAGAAAAACTGAGGGGAAAAAAAGCAACACAAAAAAATAATGTGAAAAATTTATCAGCTCACTGAAAGAGGCACATTTAATTGCTTAAGAAAAACAAAACCTTAAGAAACAGAATTGATCCAATTGGGATGGAGTCCAAAGCTTAAAAGTTTGAATTGCTTAAATGGAAGCTAATGCCCCCATAAGACATCGAGAAACAAACAAAACAAAAACAAAAACAAAAACAAAAACAAACAAAAACAAAAACAAAAAAAAAAAAAAAAAAAAAGGCAAAGATGGTGAAGGGAAACCAGGAAGCTGTTTGAGCTCTCCCATTGTTTCTTGAAAACCACATGAAATCAAGCCTCTAAACAGAGTCTAATGGAACTAAAGCACTCTCCAGCTCAAGATAGATTAGAAAGACTTCAAGAAAGGTTAGTCTCATTGGGGTGAAAGGAATGTTTAGCCCAGCTCAGACAACACCTGGGAAAACCAGTGAGACGGTATTCATCACAGCAGATTAGTAACTGAAATCCTCAATCTCATCTCAGTAGTGAAGCAGATCAGTGAGGCAGTCTCCAGTCCCAGCAAAGAAGGCAAATTGTCATCTGAGAAACAAAACTGTTTACTGAAGAGAGCAGCTAGGGCTATCCCCTGCTTTGAGCAAATCACCAACCAGAACTAATAAGTGAAAATAAGTTATGGCATATGAATGGAATATTATTATTCTATAAAAAATTATGAACAAACTGCTTTTAGAAAGGCCTGGAAAGATTTACATGAATTGATGAGTGAATCAAATAGAACCAGTAACACTGTGTACACAAAAACAAAAAGATTGTATGATGATCAGCTATGGAAGACTTGGTTCTTTTCAATGGTTCAATGATCCAAGGCAATCCCAATAAGCTTTGGATAGAACATGCCATTTTCCTCCAGAAAAAGAGCTATGGAGAATGAATGTAAAGCAAGACATGCTCTGTTTGCTTTTTTCTCCTTTTCCTTCCTTTTCCCCTTCTCACTGTTTTTCCCTTTTATTCTGATGTTTTTTTTTTCTTTCAATGATTCATAATTTTAAATTTAAAATTTAATTTTAAAATGTATGTACATGCATAGACAAAAAGAAAACAATATTTAAAAGTTAATAAAAAGAAACAATAAAACAAAGTCAAGATTATGAAAAAAAATAGAAGAAACTTTGTAATATTTCAATGGAAAAACACTTGACCTGGAAAATAGATTGAAGAGGAAAAGAGGGGAAGAGAAGGAGAGGAGAACAGAGCAGAAGAGAAGAGAGGAGAGAGGAAAGGAGAGATGAGAAGGAGGGGGAGAGAGAGAAGGGAAAGAGTTAAGATATCAGAATTTTTAAAAAATTATTTTTAATGATAATAACTTAGTGTTATCTTAGATCCATAAGTGAATAGAATTAGACATTTAAATATGAGGTGAGAAAAGTATAAAAGGTAAATGTGACAGAGAAATCATAAGAGTTTCAATAAAGATAATCTACGTTTCAATGTGGAAAAAAAATTCACATGTTATTCTTTAGAATTTTCTTTATTAGAAGAGCTAAAAGGATGCTACTGGAAAAAAAGGAAGGATCTATTTCATCCAAAAGGGTCATAGGAAGAAAAGAGAATAAGTTACATAAGAAGAGGGAAATCAAAGGAAGTACAGATTAAAGGAGATAATGGTAAGAATCAAAATAGTCTTTTAGGAGGGACAAGATAAAATGGAGAGAAACATAAACACGAAGAAAATAGTATGGAAGCAAATAAACGAGTACATATCCTTGCAGATATGAGTAGAAGGAGATCACACATAAAACATAAGCTAATAGTAGGATGGATTAGAAAGCATTCTCTAGCAAAATCCTGTTTACAAAAGATATACTTGCAAGAAAAACACACAGAGAGTTGAGGCAGAATGTATTGTATTTTCTATGATGTATTTCAGGCAGGGATAGCAATCATGATCTCAGATAATACAAAAGAGAAAGATAATCATGGAAATTATGTTTTTCTAAATGGTACCACAGATAATGATACAATACATGTATGTGCATCTGTGTGTATGTATATGTATATATGTGTGTATATATGTATATAAATTTTGCAGCAAGTTTCTATGATAAAGGCTATATTACTCAAGTATATAGACAACTGAATGAAATTTATAAAATGGTAACCATTCCCTAATTGAAAAATGGTCAAAGGATAAAAACAGGAATATTTCAAAAGAATAAATCAAAGGTATCTATATTCATATGGAAAAATATTCTCTAAATCACTACTGCTTAGAGAAAGGGAAATTAAAACAACTCTGAGATACCATCTCACATCTATTAAAAGTGACAAACTCTGGAAGGGATTAAGGAAAATAAGTATACTTATAACCGGTTAGTGGAGTTGTGAAATGGCCCAAATATTTTGGAGAACAATTTGGACCCTTGCTTATAAGACTATAAACCTAAGGATTCCCTTTGATCTAGTAATACAGCTACTACATTTGTATCAATAAGAAATCAAAGAAAAAGGGAGAAGGACTTCCATGTACAAAAATGTTAATAGGTTATTGTTGTAATCTTAGCTCATTTGTCTTCTGCAATATCATATTCCAAGACCTCTGTTCTTTTAGTGTGAAAGCTGTAAATCTCATGTTGTCCTAAATGCGGCTTTCTGATATTTGAATTGTTGTTTTTATTTGGAGGTTGCTTTTCTTATTTTGTTTTGCTTTTATTTGGGGGCTTGGGATTTTTTGTTTGTTTGTTTGTTTTTGCTGCTTGCAATATTTTCTTTTTCAACTGGTATTTTTAGAATTTTACTAAAATATTACTGAGAGTTTTAATTTTTGGATATCCTTTAGAAAGGATGGGGTCTTTCTATTTCAGTTTAACCCTCTGAGTCTAAGATATTTAGAAAGTTTTCTTTTATAATTACTTGAAATAATGATATCTGATTGTTATAGCTTTTTATTTACAAATTACATGCATAGGTAATTTTAAAGCATTAAAAATTGCCAAGCCTTTTGTTCCAGTTTTTCTCATCCTTCCCCCCTTACCCTCCCCCAGATGGCAGGTTGACCAATACATGCAATAAAAACTACATTCAATAAAAAGTTAGGTGTAAATAAATCAAAAAGTAATTGGAAACTAAATAATGTCATCTTAAAGAATGATTGGATGAAACAGCAAATTATAGACGCAATTAATAACTTCACTCAAGATAATGACAATGGTGAGACATCATACCAAAATTTGTGGGATACAGCCAAAGCAGTAATAAAGAGAAACTTTATGTCTTTTATATCCTTAGAGGCTTACTTGAACAAAATAAAGAAAGAGAAGATCAATGAATTGGGCTTGCAACTTAAAAAGCTAGAAAAAGACCAAATTAAAAACCCTAATCAATTACTAAACTTGAAATTCTAAAATTAAAAGGAGAAATTAACAATATTGAAAGTTAAAAAAAACTATTAAACTAATAAATAAAACTAAGAGTTGGTTTTATGAAAAAAAAACAATAAAATTGACAAACCTTTGGTAAAACTGATTAGAAAAAGGAGAGAGGAAAATCAATTTAATAGTCTTAAAAATGAAAAGGGAGAACTTTCCACCAAAGAAGAGGAAATTAAAGAAATAATATGGGGTTATTTTGCCCAACTTTATGCCAATAAATTTGATAACCTAAGCGAAATGGATGATTACCTCCAAAAATATAGGCTTCCCAGATTATCAGAGAAGGAAGTAAATTGCTTAAATGCTCCCATTTCAGAAAAAGAAATAGAACACGTTATTAATCAACTCCCTAAAAAAAAATCCCCAGGACCACATGGATTTACATGGGAATTCTACCAAACATTCAAAGAACAATTAGTCCCAATCCTTTATAAACTATTTGAAAAAATAGGGAATGAAGGAGTCCTACCAAATTCCTTTTATGACTCATACATGGTACTGATACCTAAACCAGGTAGGTTGAAAACAGAGAAAGAAAATTATAGACAAATCTCCCTAATGAATATTGATGCAAAAATCTTAAAATATTAGCAAAAAGACTACAGAAAATCATCCCCAGGATAATACACCACGATCAAGTAAAATTTATAACAGCAATGCAGGGCTTGTTCAATATTAGGAAAACTATCAGTATAATTGGCCATATTAATAACCAACTTAACAAAAACCAGATGATCATCTCAATAAATACAGGAAAAGCATTTGATAAAATCAAACATCCATTCCTATTAAAAACACTTGAGAGTATAGGAATAAATGGACTTTTCCTTAAAATAATCAGTTGCATCTATTTAAAACCAGCAGTAAGCATCATATGTAATGAGGACAAACTGCAACCATTCCCAATAAAAGATCAGGAGGAAAAATTGCCCACTATCACCGTTACTATTTAATATTGTATTAGAAATGCTAGCTTTGGAAATAAGAGCTAAGAAAGAGATTAAAGGAATAAGAATAGGCAATGAGGAAACCAAATTATCACTCTTTGCTATTAATATGATGGTATACTTAGAGAACCCCAGAGATTCTACTAAAAAGTTATTAGAAATAATCCACAACTTTAGCAAAGTTGCTGGTCATAAAATAAACCCACATAAGTCATCAGCATTCTTATATATCACTAACGAAATCCAAAGGTCAGAATTACAAGAGAAATTCCATTTAAAGTAACTACTGATTATATAAAAATATTTAATAATTATCTGCAGGAAAATCAGAAACTTTATGAGCAAAAATACAAAACACTTTCCAACAAATTAAGTCTTGATCTAACCAACTGAAAAATATTAAATGCTCTTGGATTGGGTGAGCAAATATAATAAAGATGACAAACTAATAAACTAACATTTATTTAGGTATACCAATCAGATTTCCAAAACCATTTTGATGACTAGAAAAAATAACAACAAAGTTCATATGGAAAAAAAAAAGGTCAAGAATTTCAAGGAATTAATGAAAAAAAATTAAATGAAGGTGGTCTAGCTGTATCAGATCTAAAGTTATATTATAAAATAGCGGAATATTGTGGCAAAATTTCAGAACTATCAGATTAAGGAAAAAATTTTACAAGCAGCCAAAAAAAAAACCATTTAAATACTGAGGTGCCAAATATGACACCCAAGATCTGGCTGCCTCTACATTAAAGGAAAGAAGGGCCTGGAATATGATATTCCGAAAGGCAAAGAACTTGGATGCAGCCAAGAATAAACTACCCAGTGCTGAGCATTTTCTTCCAGGGAAGAAGATGGACGTTTAATGAAACAATGAATTCCATTTGTTTCTGAAGAAAAAACAGAACAAAAAAAAATTTGATTCCAAGAATAGAACCCAAGAATGCAGAAAAAGGTAAAAATAACTTTGAGAATTGTATTTCGTTGTGGAATACAAAAAATACAAAAATTTGATAGTACTGAATAACATAAAAAGGGAAGTAGATATGGAAAAGGGATGATGGCAGAATAAGGTGGGAAGGAGGGATAAAAGAGGGAAACCACATCCCACAAAGAGGCTAAGGAAACTTATCATATCTGAGGGAATTTAGAGAGGGGAGGAACATGGGTGAATCTTACTCCATCAGAGTTGGCCTTCAAAGGAAAAAATAATTGACATTTGTTTTAGAGAAAATTCTCTCCTCCCATTAAAAACGGGGGAGAGGAAAAGGGAAAAGAAAAGAGTAATAAGGGAAGGAAGGGGAAAGACTCAAAGGGGGAGGGAGGATTATAAAGAGGATAAGTATGGGGAGCCAAGATGGCGGAGAAGACACACGCGCCTTTCTAAGCTCTTCTCTTACCCTCTTTATCAATATTATATCGAGCCTCAAAAATAGTCTTGACTGCTACAATTGTAAAGATAAGAAATAGAACAACCACCAGCCGAAGAAAATCTGCAGTCCTCGCCAAAAAAGGTTGGTTCCGGGGGCCAGGGGGAGATCGCGAGACTGGGAGAGAAATTAGGTTCCGAGGGAGAGTCTCAAACCGAGGGTGAAGGCACAGATCCAGCACAAGGCGATCCCCAACCCGCAGTAAGGGCTTTTCCTTGGGCAGTTGATCCTGCATGGCAGGAGGACGCAGCCCGGTTAGCCTCCAATCTGCGCAGGGGGAGCTTGGCTTGGGGCCTAGAGCTTTTCCAAGGCCGATTTGCTCAGGCAGAGACACCAGAGTTTGTGGCTGTGTGGCATTCTGAGGTCTGTGCTCAGCTGCTAATACTCACAGTCCCACAAGAGGCTCCGGCCCTGGGGTGACACCTTCACCACTTATCCTAGCCGAGGGCAATCGATAATCCACTCAGCCCTACTTAAGCAGTTTGATAGCTCGCCAGTGCTGAATCCACTTCCTGTTGGGGGAAGGGAAAACCCTCACCCAGAGCACTCCCATACTCGGAGCCAGAAATCGGTTTACATCTTTCCCTGCTCTGCAGAGGAAGCTGGTAACCCCTTGCCTAGGAGACCACCCTAAAGGCTTTAAAACATGAATAAAAAAGATGAAAAGAACAATCGACAGCTTTATGCAGAAAAAGAGCAGGTCAGCAAACCCGAAGAGACCTCAAACAGCAAAATGCATCAGACTGTCCTCCTTACATAATGCTCTCAGAAGAGACCATTAAAAGTCTCAAAAGAGTTAGAAGATAAATGGGGAAAGGAAAGAGAAGCCTTAAAGAGAGCAAACAACTTCCTGAAATGAATTGAAAAGTTAAAATCCAGGAAGTGCAGGAAACAAAATTGGTGAATTGGAAAAAATAAAATAATCTCAGGAAAGTAAGAATTGTGAATTGAAAAATAAAGAATTACTAGAAAGTAGGGATTTGTGAATTGAAAGACAAAGAACTCGAAGAAAGTAGGATCCGGAATTGAAAAGACAAAGAACACGCAAGAAAGTAGGATCTGTGAATTGAAAAAGAAAATAATTCACTAAAAAAAAAATTAGTAAAATGGAAAAAAATTCCACAGACCAAAACAATACATTCAAAACTCAATTGACAATACAGAAAGAAGTAAAAGCTATTGAAGAAAATAACTTTAAAAATTAGAACTGAACAAATTGAAACTAATGATTCATTGAGACAGCAAGAATCAGTCAAGCAAAACAAAAAATGACAAACTGGAAAACCACGAATTATCTACTTGCAAAAACGACAGACCTGAAAATAGATCTAGGAGAGATAATCTGAGGATTATTGGACCTCTGAAAACTAAATGAAAAAAGGGCCTAGATACTATTTTACAAGAAATCATCAAAGAGAACTGCCCAGATGTAATAGAATCAGAAGGTAAAATAGGCATTGAAAGAATTCATTGAACACCTTTTGAAAGAAACCCTAAAATAAAAACCCCAAGGAATATTGTGGCAAAATTTCAGAACTATAAGATTAAGGAAAAATTTTACAAGCAGCCAAAAACCATTTAAATACGAGGTGCACAATGGATCACCCAAGATCTGGCTGCCTCTACATTAAAGGAAAGAAGGGCCTGGAATATGATATTCTGAAAGGCACAAGAACTTGAGATGCAGCCAAGAATAAACTACCCAGTTAAGCTGAGCATTTTCCCAGGGAAGAAGATGGACATTTAATGAAACAAATGAATTCCATCTGTTTCTGGAAGAAAAACCAGAACTAAACAAAAATTTGATCTCCAAGAATAGAACTCAAGAGATGCAGAAAAGGTAAAATAACTCTTGAGAATTGTATTTCGGTTGGATATACAAAAGAATACATGTATAATTTGATTGAATTATATAACATAAAAAGGGAAGTAGATATGGAAAAGGGATGATGGCAGAATGAGGGGAAGGAGGGATAAAAGAGGAAACCACATCCCACAAAGAGGCTAAGGAAACTCATCATATCTGAGGGAATTTAGAGAGGGGGAGGAACATTGTGTGAATCTTACTCTCATCAGAGTTGGCTCAAAGAAAAAATAATTGACATTTGTTTTAGAGAAAATTCTCTCGCCTCATTAAAACGGGGGAGAGGAAAGGGAAAGAAAAAGAGTAATAAGGGAAGGAAGGGGAAAGACTCAAAGGGGGGGATGGAGGGATTACAAAGAGGATAAGTCGGATACAAGAGGGTACATAAGTTTAAAAGGGGGAAAGAAAGGTTGGGGGAGGCAAGAATAAGTAAAGCACAATCTGGGGTTATTAGGATGGCAGGAAATACAGATTTAGTAATTCTAACTGTAAATGTAAATGGGATGAACTCCCCATAAAAGAGGAGGCAGATAGCAGACTGGATCAAAAGTCAGAACCCTACAATATGTTGTTTACAAGAAACACATTTAAAGCAGGGGGATGCATATAGAGTAAAAGAAAAGGCTGGAGCAAATCTATTATGCTTCAGGTGAAGTCAAAAAGTAGGGGTAGCCATCCTTATCTCAGATCAAGCAAAAGAAAATTGATCTAATTAAAAGAGATAAGGAAGGTAACTACATCCTGCTAAAGGGTAGCATAAACAACGAAGCAATATCAATATTAAAACATATATGCACCAAGTGGTATGGCACCAACTTCCTAAAGGAGAAGTTAAGAGAGTTGCAAGAAGAAATAGACAAAAAACTGTAATAGTAGGAGATCTCAACCTTGCACCTCAGAATTAGACAAATCAAACCACAAAACAAATAAGAAAGAAATTAAAGAAGTAAATATAATATTAGAAAAATTAGGTATGTTGGATCTTTGGAGAAAAATTGAATGGAGATAGAAGAGAATATACTTTTTCCAGCAGTTCATGGAACCTATTCAAAAATTGACCAATATTAGGACATAAAGACCTCAAAATTAAATGCAAGAAAGCAGAAATAGTAAATGCTTTTTTTCAGATCATGATGCAATAAAAACTACATTCAACAAAAAGTTAGGGGTAAATAGACCAAAAGTAATTGGAAACTAAACAATCTCATCTTAAAGAATGATTGGGTGAAGCAGCAAATTATAGATACAATTATAATTTCACTCAAGATAATGACAATGATGAGACATCATACCAAAATTTGTGGGATGCAGCCAAAGCGGTAATAAGAGGGAATTTTATATCCTTAGAGGCTTACTTGAATAAAACAGAGAAAGAAAAGATTAATGAATTGGGCTTGCAACTAAAAAAACTAAAAAAAGACCAAATTAAAACCCCAATCAAATACTAAATTGAAATTTAAAATTAAAAGGAGAAATTAAAAATATTGAAAGTAAAAAACTATTGAACTAATTAATAAAACTAAGAGTTGGTTCATGAAAAAGCCAATAAAATAGATAAGCCTTTGGTAATCTGATTAGAAAAAGGAGGGAGGAAATGAAATTAGTAGTCTTAAAAATGAAAAGGAGAACTTTCCACCAATGAAGAGGAAATTAGAGAAATAATAAGGAGTTATTTGCTCAACTTTATGCCAATAAATTTGATAACCTAAGTGAAATGGATGACTACCTCAAAAATACAGACTTCCCAGACTAACAGAGGAAGAAGTAAATTGCTTGAATAGTCCCATTTCAGAAAAGAAATAGAACAGGCAATTAAACAACTCCCTAAGAAAAATCCCCAGGACCAGATGGATTTACATGTGAATTTTACCAAACATTTAAAGAACAATTGGTCTCCAATGCTTATATAAATTATTTGATAAAATAGGGAATGAAGGAGTCCCACCAAATTCCTTCTATGACACAGACATGGTACTGATACCTAAACCAGGTAGGCTGAAACAGAGAAAGAAAATTATAGACCAATCTCCCTAATGAATATTGATGCTAAAATCTTAAATAAGATATTAGCAAAAGACTCAGAAAATCATCTCCAAGATAATACACTATGATCAAGTAGGATTTATACCAGGAATGCAGGGCTGGTTCAATATTAGGAAAACTATCAATATAATTGGCCATGTCAATAACCAAATTAACAAAACCATATGATCATCTCAATAGATGCAGAAAAGCATTTGATAAAATCCAACATCCATTCCTATTAAAAACATTGAGAGTATAGGAATAAATGGACTTTTCCTTAAAATAATCAGCAGCATCTATTTAAACCATCAGTAAGCATCATATGTAATGGAGACAAACTGCAACCATTCCCAATAAGATCTGGAGGAAACAAGTGCCCACTATCACCGTTACTATTTAATATTGTATTAGAAACGCTAGCTATAGCAATAAGAGCTGAGAAAGAGATTAAAGGAATAAGAATAGGCAATGAGGGAAGCCAAATTATCACTCTTGCCGATGACATGATGGTATACTTAAAGAACCCCAGAGATTCTGCTAAAAAGTTATTAGAAATAATCCACAACTTTAGCAAAGTGTGGTTATAAAATAAACCCACATAAGTCATCACATTCTTATATATCACTAAAAACCAACAGTCAGAGTTACAAAGAGAAATTCCATTTAAAGTAACTACTGATAATATAAAAATATTTAGGAATCTATCTGCCAAGGGAAAATCAGAAACTTTATGAGCAAAATTACAGACCAACTTTTCACACAAATTAAGTCTGATCTAACCAATTGAAAATATTAAATGCTCTTGGATAGGGCGAGCAAATATAATAAAGATGACAATATTACCTAAACTAATCTATTTATTTAGCGCTATACCAATCAGACTTAAAAACTATTTTAATGACCAGAAAAAATAACAAACAAAGTTCATATGGAAAAACAAAAGGTCAAGAATTTCAAGGAATTAATAAAAAAAAAATCAAAATGATGGTGGCTTAGCTGTACCAGATCTAAAACTTACTATAGAGCAGCAGTTACCAAAACTATTTGGTATTGGCTAAGGAATAGATTAGTTGGATCAGTGGAATAGATTAGGTTCAAGGGATAAAACAGTCAACAATATAGCAACCTAGTCTCTGACAAACCCAAAGATCCCAGCTTTTGGGATAAGAACTTACCTGTTTGATAAAAATTGCTGGGAAAATTGGAAACAATATGGCAGAAACTAGGCATTGATCCATACTTAACGCCGACACCAAGATAAGGTCAAAATGGGTTCCATGACCTAGGCATAAAGAATGAAATTATTAATAAATTAGAGGAACATAGGATAGTTTACCTTCAGACCTGTGGAAGGGGAAGGTCTTTATGACCAAAGCAGAACTAGAGATCATTACTGGATCACAAAATAGAAAAATTTTGATTATACCAAACTGAAAAGTTTTTGTACAAACAAAAACTAATGCAGACAAGATTAGAAGGGAAGCAATAAACTGGGAAAATATTTTTACAGTCAAAGGTTCTGATAAAGGCCTCATTTCAAAATATATAGAGAATTAACCTAATTTATAAAAATCGCCATTCTCCAATTGAAAAATGTTCAAAGGATATGAACAGACAATTCTCAGATGAAGAAATTGAAACTATTTCTAGTCATATGAAAAGATGCCCAAGTCATTATTAATCAGAGAAATGCAAATTAAGACAACTCTAAGATACCACTACACACCTGTCAGATTGGCTAAGATGACAGGAAAAATAATGATGATTGTTGAGGGGATTGGAAAACTGGGACATTGATTCATTGTTGGTGGAGTTGTGAACGAATCCAACCATTTTGGAGAGTAGTTTGGAACTATGCTCAAAAAGTTATCAAACTGTGCATACCCTTGATCCAGAGGTTACTACTGGGATTATATCCCAAAGAGATTATAAAGAAGGGAAAGGACCTGTATGTGCACGAATGTTTGTGGCAGCCCTTTTGTAGTGGCTAGAAACTGAAACTGAATGGAAGTCCATCAGTTGGAGAATGGTTGAATAAATTGTGGTATATGAAAATTATGGAATATTACTGTTCTGTAAGAAATGACCAACAGGATGATTTCAGAAAGGCCTGGAGAGACTTACACGAACTGATGCTAAGTGAAATGAGCAGGACCAGGAGATCATTATATACTTCAACACAATACTAGATGATGACCAGTCCTGATGGATCAGGCCATCCTCAGCAACGAGATCAACCAAATCATTTCTAATGGAGCAGTAATGAACTGAACTAGCTATACCCAGAAAAAGAACTCTGGGAGATGACTAAAAACCATTACATTGAATTCCCAGTCCCTATATTTATGCACACCTGCATCTTTGATTTCCTTCACAAGCTAATGTACAATAATTCAGAGTCTGATTCTTTTGTACAGCAAAATAATGTTTTGGTCAATGTATACTTATTGTGATCTAAGTTATATTTTAATATATTTAACATCTACTGGTCATCCTGCCATTTAGGGAGGGGTGGGGGGGTAAGAGGTGAAAATTGGAACAAAGGTTTGGAATTGTTAATGCTGTAAAGTTACCCATGTATATATCCTGTAAATTAAAGGCTATTAAATTAAAAAAAAAAAAAAAAAGTTAGGTTCAAAGGACAAAACAGCCAATAACTTTAATTATCTAGTGTATGGATTATTTGACAAAAATTGCTGGAAAAATTGGAAATTAGCAGAAACTAGGCATTGACCCAAATTTAACACAGTACACCAAGATAAGGTCAAAATGGGTTCATGATCTAGGCATAAAGAATGATATTATAAATAAATTGGAAGAGCATAGAATAGTTTACCTCTCAGACCTGTGCAAGAGGAAGGAATTTATGAACAAAGAAGAACTAGAGATCACTATTGACTACAAAATAGAAAATTTTGATTATATCAAATTGAAAAGTTTTTGTACAAACACAACTAATGCAGGCAAGATTAGAAGGGAAACAATAAACTGGGAAAACATTTTTACAGTCAAAGGTTCTGATAAAGGCCTCATTTCCAAAATATATAGAAAATTGACTCTATAAGAAATCAAGCCATTCTCCCATTGATAAATGGTCAAAGAATATGAAAAATTTTCAGATTATGAAATTGCAACTATTACCACTCATATGAAAGAGTGTTCCAACTCACTATTGATCAGAGAAATGCAAATTAAGACAACTCTGAGATACCACTATACAACTGTCAGATTGGCTAGAATGACAGGGAAAAGTAACATGGAATGAAGGGATGTGGGAAAACAGGGACACTGATACATTGTTGGTGGAATTGTGAACACATCCAGCCATTCTGGAGAGCAATTTGGAACTATGCTCAAAAAGTTATCAAACTGTGCATATCCTTTGATCCAGCAGTGTTTCTACTGGGCTTATTCCCCAAAAATATACTAAAGAAGGGAAAGGGACCTGTATGTGCCAAAATGTTTGTAGCAGCCCTGTTTGTAGTGGCTAGAAGTTGGAAAATGAATGGATGCCCATTATTAGAGAATGGTTGGGTAAATTGTGATATATGAATGTTATGGAATATTATTGTTCTGTAAGAAATGACCAGCAGGATGAATACAGAGAAGATTGGCGAGACTTACATAAACTGATGATGAGTGAAATGAATAGAACCAGAAGATCATTATATACCTCAACAACGATACTGTATGAGGATGTATTCTGATGGAAGTGTATTTCTTCGTCAAAGAGAAGATCTAACTTAGTTTCAATTGATCAAGGATGGACAGAAGCAGCTACACCCAAAGAAAGAACACTAGGAAATGAATGTAAACTACTTGCATTTTTGTTCTTCTTCCTGGGTTATTTATATCTTCTAAATCCAATTCTCCCTGAGCAACAAGAGAACTGTTCAGTTCAGCACACATATATTGTATCCAAGATCTACTATAACCTATTTAAGATGTATAGGACTGCTTGCCATCTGGGGGAAGGGGTGGAGGGAGGGAGGGGAAAAATCAGAACAGAAGTGAGTACAAGGGATAATGTTGTGAAAAATTACACTGGCATGGGTTGTGTCAATAAAAAGTTATTTAAAAAAACAGCAACAACTACAATAACAACAAAAAAATAATGTGTTCTTGAAGAAGGACTAATGTGGGTACCTCTTTTGTAGAAAAAAAAACTGTTATTTCCAAGGGTTTTTTGAGTAACTCTTTCAACCTCATTGGATAAAGCCAGTTCAACCTCATTCAAAATCTCTTAAGCTTCTTTTATAAAGCTGGCATGGTTAGTGAGTTTAAAGCATTGTATCCTCTTAAAATGTTATATAATAGTTGCAATTGATAAATAGTTTAGCCTAACCCTGGACACATCCATTGATTATCTCCTATCAGTTTCTGAAACTAATTTAGGTGTTCAACTTCTCTGTTCTTAAAGAAAATTTTTGTACTATAAGCACCTTAGGATATACTTCATATCCTAAATATTGAAAAGGAGCTAAAGTGTCTGCATAAGGACCTAAACCTGCTAGTTGATCAAAAGTGACTAGTATATTAACTCCAGTTGCCTATTTCATTGTGCTTATATTCTACAGAGTTCACTATACTCAGAAAGCCACAACAAGTTTTGTCCAGATTCTAAATATGATCTTTCTATAGATGTCCAATCAGTAGGGGTTAAAATTTCATAAGCCAAATTGTCCAATACTATCTTAATACAAGACAAAGTAGACCCATAAAGAGTGCAAGCCTTTTTAAGATCTTTGACAATTTCCAGATTAAAAAGAGTGTATCTTCTTCTTTCTTGACCTGGAGTCAAACTCTTCAATCACAAGGTATGCTTCTATTCTCAAATCAGATGTATCCTGTCCTTCCTCTTTAGCTTTAATTAATGCCTTTTGTAAACTTGTCAAAAGAGATGGACAAAGCTGCCTCATGGGTGGTGCTGATGTTGTCACTGCTCCTCCAACTCCTCTTCCTCCCTAGACCCACAAAGGCAAATTGAGGGGGAAGAGTCATGAGATTGGGAATGCCCTAAGGGCTTCTGCTCAGGAATCCCACACACTTTAATTTCATCAGCAGTGTACTTAACTCCTTCCTTGTCTAATTCTTCATGTTTTTCAACTGCTTTATCAGTACCAGCCCCCTCCTGCTCTTTCTCATTTTTTTATTTTATTTTAAACTTTATTTTAAAACTAAGGGATTCCTTAAAACCAATTGTATTATGTTATATATATATACATATATATATATATATATATATATATATATATATATATGTGTGTGTGTGTTATTATATATATATATATATATATATATATATATATATATATATATAATATTTCCTCAGTAAATGAATCAGGACCATTATCTTTGTAATATTGAAATAGTTGCTCTCCTACTAGTTTCCACTAATCTGACTCTAATTTTTCTTCCTTAAAGAACCAAGTAGTCGGGCATGCTAATATTTCTGAGTCCAATGATCTGCTCCCAAATTACCAACAAATCTTGCTTCTTTATTAACCTAACTGTGCTTGCTACACACTTCCCTTGGGATTGAGGAAGGCTCTTTTCTTAGTATTTGCCCCATTTCAGCTGAAAAAAAGAAAAAAAAGTTACTATTTAGCCTTTACCAAAGTTTCCTGCTTGTCTATTTTTGTACTCACCCTATTTCCAGGTCACAGGGACTTCTCCACTAAGTTTATGATCTCATCAGTCTAACTGCTGAATGTTGGACTTCATGTCTAGGGGCCCATATTTAGGCCCCAAAATGTCCTTCTGGAAGTCCCTGTTCAGGAGCCAAAATATAGTAACTGGACTTGCTCTCTGGAAGATCTCAGGACCAGCCTTGATCCTAATGGAGGAGTGCAGGTTTCAGGAGAGCCACCAGGAGGATGGTCGAAGATGGAATGTCTCATTTTCAGTCTTCTCAGAATTTAAATACTTCGATATGATTACATCATTACAGCACACTAAGTATATTTGAACTAGAGAGTCATTACATCACCATACTAAGTATATGTGAACTAGAGGATATTCATCTCATCAATTACACTGAGTAGACACCCTGTTGTAAGTATCCTTGTTTCAAGTATATTTTTCCAGAGTTCTGGCCCTCTATACAAACTTTAGAAGTTCTTTCCTGATCCCCACAGTTACTAATGTTATCCTTACCAATATTCATTTGCATATATCTCAACTATACATATACTTAGTATATCTTGAAAATTCATAAATATGAAAATTATCCCTCATCATTAGCCAATGTAAGGTTTCTTGATGACAACAACTGTTTCTCTTTAGTTTTTGGATCCCAAGCACTTATTACAATGTCTGATACATATTAGAGTAAGGAAAGGAATAGGGATTGAAGTCTTGGTTTGTTTTAATATAGGATACTACTGGATGAGAAAATCCTGTAAGTCAGCTCCTTTCTGGGGGCAATATATACTAGACAAACAAATAGCAAGCACTTAACAAAATCTTATTGATTATACAAATGTTGAAATTCTCCCATCATTTAGCATAGTGTTCTGCACTTTGTAGGAGTTCAATAAATGACTGTTCCATAAAATCAAACTTATTATTGGAAAGAAATGTAATGTGCTTTTATACTGAAGAACCAGGTAAAATACATCTTTGCTTAGAAACAGGATGCTTAATGAAATAGCTCTCATGTTACTTTCTTTCTTCCTCAAATGCTCTTTCCTTCTATGAGGCTATGACCCCCCACCCACCAAAACTGAAAGACTTGACGAGTCTTCTTAATACAAGGATGAAATTCCTATTCTTTTTCAGATGGAAGGCATGGCTGCCTATAACAAACAGCTCACCCTCTCTAGCTTCACATAGGCAACATTTGCCTATGAACAGCCTATTTGTTTTGCCTGAGATTTGCAATCCAATTTATATTCTCACACAGATGCCATTACTCAAGGTGACCAGTTGCCTCAACTAACCAGATTGTGAGGTTAGCCAAGATTTTTGTTACCCTATGTTTGTGGAAATCATTTATTTTGCTTCCCTGGAAAGGATACCTTCTTTTAAAAAAATGTCTTTCTTCTCTCACCTTAGGTTGGAATGTTGGAATAATCAAGAAGATAGAAACACACACCCACACCCACACACACACACACACATACACACACACACACACACACACCAGTCTTAATGAAATACTTTGTATAGGGGAAGGACAGAGACATAACTAAAAATAAGACACTGATGTTTTATCACCCAGGATGAAAGATTTAGAGCATACTAAGAAAAATCAATTAATCTAGATGTAGAAAGAGATGGAGTGAGGAGAATAGAGAGGAAGGAATCAGGAGCTCAGATTCTGCTTAAGTAGTAGAGATTCTCAGCAGAGGAAAATAAAACTCCCAGCAGTTATGGTAATAGCTACTCCCTCCTTTCTCCTCAACTCAACCTGTAGTTTGCTGTCCGATCTTTTCCAAATGGACTAGATTTTTCCTCCTTATTCTCCTTTGGCAAATAACTTCTGTCAGGGTAAATTATGATTCCATCATTACTATCATTCCCTAATTTTGCATGGAAAGGAGGTTCAGAGAAGTTTTTCTGGTGGAGTCAAATACACATGGTATCCCACATTGAGAATCCTTTCCAAAACTAAGATTTTTTTCCCCCACTAGTTCAAAGAGTAACTGAATTTTACTTAATTATTTCTTGAACACTTCTTGGTGAAATCCTCATATAACTTCCATTTTTAGAAAGTATCCAAGCCTGTCATCTTTCATTGTTCTTTTAACTTTGATCTTAACTCGTTGGAATTTTATACCATGCTTGAAGCAACAATCTTTAGCCTGCAAAGTTACTTGTCATCTTCCTTTTATTTGTTGTTTTCTGTCAAGTAAATGTACAATCCTTTGAAAGTTAGGAGTAGCTTTCTTTTCTGCTTGTATTGGTATTCCTGGTACTTGGCACAATGCCTGGTACATAAGAAATACTTAATAAATGTTTATAAACTTGAATTAATAGTCACATCAACAATTACAAAGTTAAACATATATCATTTTTGTCCAAATTAATTTTGTGATGCTTTCCCAAAAATAGAGTTATGAGTCATGAAAAAAAAATCTTACAGAGTAAGATTATGATGCCTTTTATTCATAGCAGCATTTATAAAAGAGAGATGTTTTTAAACTTATAAAGCAATCAATAACCACCCAGGATCACTCAAATTATAAAACCAATTCCAGAATTCTTGAAATAAAAATCCCCTTCAGAAGGTCTAACTTTGTACATAAGTGGAGTGGGCATGTATAACTGAACTGACTCCATATCTACTAGAGTTTTATCAGTCCAATTTCGGAAAACAATAAACAAATAATTATTAAATAAATATTTTAAAGTTTACACTTTTTGCCCTTTGAATGCCATTATACTTGATTTTTAATTCAAGTTTGTGATCTTTATTAAAATCAATATGTGGGGCATTTGAGAGGTTTAAGGATGATTAGCAGTGTTTGCCAGTCCTCTTCAGAATTATTCATTCACCTTTGGTATCCACCTAGCATTCAACTCACATTTATGGCTCCAAGAATCTGTATCTGGAGAGGGTTCAGATAGTGGGGGAACTCTGGGTAAGATATAAGATCCTTTTTGCTCAGAGAAATCCCGATCAAAATATCTGGTTTGGCTCCCCAACTCCTTTTGGTGTTCACATCTTTCCCTGAGAAAGGGAGGGCAAGACTGCCTGTTTTCTACTTGAAGCAAGGGATACTTACAGCAGGGAGCTTGTAGTTAGCACTTACTCAGTGTGATTGATGAGATAATAGTTCCCTAGTTCACACATACTTAATATGCTGTAATAATGTAATCACTCTATTTGGCACATACTTAGTGTGCTGTAATAATGTAATCATTCTGAGATATTTAATGGCTGAAAAGACTGGAAATAAACACAACTCCATCCTAGACCATCAATCTTTGTGGCTCTCTTGCCTCCTTCACTCTTCCACTAAGATCAAGGCTGGTCCCAAGAACTTCCAGAGAGTTCGTCCGAATGTTGCATTTTGGCGCTCAAACAGGAACTGCCATAAGGATAAGATATGTAGCATGCATATTTTGCACACCCCTGCAAAACTCTCTTAGCCAGATGGTCATCAAGAGGCCATAAATCCTTCACTCAGTTAGGGGGATGACTTCTCCAAACATGTGAAGATTTTCCTTCATGGAATGAGTAAATAAGAACAAGTTGCATGTTCAGACGCCAAAGATGTCTGAAAACAGTTGCATTCCAAGCCAGTGACAGTAATCTTGTCTTTTATTTTTCCACTGGACTTTGATGACTCTGGAAAAGAAAGTGAGTTTCACAACTTTGTAAAGCCATGACTCACTTAAAACCAATTCATACATTAGTCAAGTTATTATCCCACAATGTCATTGGGTTATCTTCAAAAATGAGAGATAAATAACAACAAATACCTATGTAAAGCTATTTTAACCTACTGTCAGTACTTCTTATAGTTGGATAAATTTAGGATTCGGAACAGATTTTTGATCAGAGATAATGTAATCTGTAAGGAAATAGAGGATAATCTACCAGTATGCATTTTTAAAATGTCTACCATAAGCTAAGCACTGTGCCAAAATACAAAAATAAAAACAAAGTAGTTTTTTTTTTTTCCCTCAAGGAGCTTACATTCAATCAAAGACAGTGTGTACATACATAAGTATAAATAAAACACAATAAAATTGAATGTTAAAATTAGAGAAGGGGCACTAGCAGCTGGTAGGTATAAAATGTCTTCCAACAGGAAAATTGATCTGTATGATGTTTAATAACCACTTAAGTATTCAAAGAAAGAAAGAAATTTATCTGTAGACATATGGAATGATTTTTTTTCTCAAATCATGAATCATTAAAACAAAGGCAAATTAAAGTTACTCTGAGTTTCTACAATTATCTTGCTGTACAAGAAAGATCAGATAAAAAAGGAAAGAAAATTAATAAGAAAACAAAATACAAATGAAGAACAACAAAAAGTGAGAATGTTGATGTTATGGTCCACATTCAGTTCCCACAGCCCTCTCTTTGGGTGTGGATGACTCTCTTCATCACAATATTATTTAAACTGGCCTCAATCATCTCACTGTTGGAAAGAGCCATGTCCATCAGAATTGATCATTATTTAATATTGTTGTTGCTGTATACAGTGATTTCCTGGTTTTGCTCATTTCACTTAGCATCAGTTCATGTAAGTCTCTCCAGGCCTTTCTAAAATCATCCTGCTGATAGTTGTTATAGAAAAATAATATTCCATAACATTTATATACCATAACATATTCAACCATTCTCCAACTGATAGGAAACCTTTAAGTTTCTAATTTCTTGCCACTATGAAAAGGACTGCCACAAACATTTTTGCACATATGAGTCCCTTTCCCTTTAAGATCGCTTTGGAATACAAGCCCAGTAGAAACACTGCTGGATCAAAGGGTATGCATAGTTTGATAATTTTCTGAGCATAGTTCCAAATTGCTCTCCAGAATGGCTGGATTCTTTCACAGTTCCACCAACAATATATTAGTGTCCCAGTTTTATAAAACTTTTTTTCACTCTTGATCTTATTGGGAATAGTTCTAGTTTGTCCCCTTTACATATGATGCTTGCTAATGGTTTTAAATTGATGCTACTGAATATTTTCAGGAAAAGCCCATTTATTCCTATACCCTCTAGTACTTTTTAATAGGAATGGGTGTTGGATTTTATCAAATGCTTTTTCTGCATCTATTGAGATGTATGACAAATGCCATGTGTGGGCATCCTGTATATGCCATATAAATGAGGCATATATACATGAATACACATGCATATATGAATATATATTTGTAAATGTATATTTATATCTAAGATTATGTATGTATATATGAGATAGAGACAGAAACAGAGAGAATGTACCAATACAAAAATTTGTCTTATTAACTAAATTCTTAAAGAATATTACCCTTTTCTCAATCATAAGGGATGTGTGAGGGAGAGAAAGTATATGTGAAGAAGAGTGAAATCCCTCAATGAAAATATTACTGATGTTACAATTTGTCTAGGCTGAGCACTAATAGAGAACAATGATATGGACCATGTGGAGTAATATGATATGGAAAAAAAATGCTTACCTTGGATCCAAGAAGAAAAGGGTGCAAAACCTAGCTCTTACATTTATTACCTATGTGTATCTCTCTGAAACATGGCTCATTTATCAATGAAAGGGGGTTAATGACTACTCTCTTCCCTACAAGGCTTTTATCATGGTCAAGAAACTAAAGAATATTGAATGTGCTATAAATTCCTCCTTTTATTAGGGACAACATTACCCTGAAAGATGATAATTCCTGAAAATTTTGACAAGTTCAAGAATAACTTTGACAATTCAATGGATAGTAGACCCCAAATCGGATCTGTAAGGAACATCATGATTTTAAGCTAACTTTTTCTGGTACTATGGAGGATAGCCTTACATTCTGAAAATCCTTAGGCAATTGGGGTTAAATGACTTGTCCAGGGTCACACAGACAGGAAGAGTTAAGTTTCTGAGTCCAGATTTGAACTCAGGTCTCCCTGCCTTCAGGGGTAATGCTCTATTCACTGCACCACCTAGCTGCCCTAAACCCATCTCTTTTTGAGAAAAATAAAAGCAAAATTTGGGATGAAATGGATCATGGGATAAAGTCTCTGTCCTTAATATTTCATAAAGCTAGAGAATTATATAGTTGGGGTGAAATCAGGAAGTCAAATATTTAGATTCTTTACTTACAAATGATAAAATTGAAGTTTAGAGAAATATGTCAACTTTTCCAAAATCACACAGCTATTTAATGGCAAAGATAAAAATAGAAACCAGGTCCTTCAACACTGAATTCAGTGTCAAAGCATATCAAGATGAAATTTAACCTTATCTTTCTCCTCTCTGAAGAGGAAGCTATTCATGACAAAAAAAAAAAAAAAAAAACTGGAGAATGGGAGATGGATCAATCAATTCTTACCTACTTACCTGGCCTAGAATAGAGCCATGGATTTAAATCATTTTGACTTGTATCCCAACATTGACTTCTTTTTCACATATTCATTAAAATTTCTGTTATGTTACTCAATTCAATGTTGATTTATTATACAACTGCTACATGCAAGACACTGGAATAGCCACCAAGGAAATAAGGACAAAAACAAAAAAGTAATAGACCTTACTTTTCTATTGGGAAATAAAACAAATAAATGGTACAATAATATTTGAGAAGGAAAAATAAATTGATAACTGAGCTGAAGGCAGGAATCAGTCATAGTTTCATGAAGGAGATGAGAGCAGTTGAATTTTCAAGGGAAAAAAGGACTCAGAGAATCAGAATAGTAAGTACAAGCTAGAAATGAGGAACTTAGAGTGAATGAGTGAAGTTAAGAGGTGAAATATTGAGCCCGAATGCAGACTGAAACCAATTTTAGCTAAGACATAGGACATATGAAGGAGATTAAAAGGACAAAGTGAAATAAAGTTTAAAATATCAATTGGAATAAGTTTATAGATGTATTAAAGTGCTAATCTTTAGAATGTATCATAACCCAAAGACGAGACCAAACAACTGAATGTTTTGTTTTAGGAATGACTGAATGAATTAAACCTTCACAAAACTGACATCTTCTTATTACACCAGGATCCTAATGTGTTCCCAATGTTTCAGGAAAGAGCCAGTGTTCTCTTTTCCTCTGCACCTGAAATGTAAAATATGTAATCAAAATTATCTATTTTATATCCAGAAATTCTATAAGCAAATTAGAAGAACAGAGGCTAGTTTACCTCTCAGATCTGTGGGGAAGAAATATATAATGAGCAGCTCCAATGTAATTGCCAGGTCGTGAGGAGAGATCTAGAAAGGGGTAAAGAGAAGGAAATTAGATAGGTTAATTGCTTGGGAGAAAGGGTTAGCTTGTATTCCTACAAATGGAGAAGGAAACAGATGGGAGAAACAGAAAAAGAGAAAAACCTCAAAACAAAGACCTAAGAAGAAAATCTGCAGGAATCATTGGATTCCCTAACACAAGATGAGACTGTTGCAGGACTTGAAAACCAGCAGAAATCATTGGATTCCTTGAGAGGAAAAATTGTTAATGAGACTATTGCAGGACTTCAAAACATGCAGGAATTATTGGATTTCTGGAACATGAACCAATGGACAATAGATTTCTTTTGGACTATTTCTAGAACTTGTGGACATGTGTAATTCCTCATGTTGATTCATGTTATTTGTTACATCACTACTAGCCTGTGTTATGTTACTATGTGCTTATGTAATTTATGTAATTATGTGTCATACCTCCCATACTGATGGATGTATGTACACCTGTTTTAAGAGTGAGCCCCTTCAGAAACCCACTAATCTGATTTCATTTCCCATTTCCTTTGGTATTTTCATCTCCCTTCCTGAGACGTCAGGGAGGGTCTGAACACCTCCTTTTGTGGTGTTTTCACCCCTTTTTTGGACAGTCAGGGAAGGTGTGATCAACTTCTTTTGGGGGGTTCTCACCTCCTTGAGAAGTAAGTAACCACCTATGTTCTAAATCAAAAGGAAGCGGGAGATATTAGGATTCTTACATGGTGCTAAGACAGTGGAATTGATAGAGACAATAATTATCTAATTTAGCATGTTTCAGTATGATTGATCTGATCCTACAAGGAGAAGTTATGGGCAAGAACTTGAAACAATGTACTAAGTGGAATTGAGGAGACAGTGATTAAATCTAGTTTAGTATTGATTTAGTCCTACAACAAATAATGGTTTCCTAGTGATATAATGGTTAATGTATACATAGTGTACAGCATATAAGTAAAAAGCTCTCAGGGCCAGACACACAAGCCCACTAGAAGCTCTCGAAGGAGGAGGCAGATTCATTCCATCACCTTTGTGCTGGCTGGAGGCTGAAGTACAAACCATAGGATTCAGAGACATTTGGAGCAACCTAGAGGCAGAAGCTGGCAGAGGCAAAGGACTAGTGGCAGGAGCTCTCGGAACCAAGGAGAGATAGGCCTCTAAGAAAGCTAACCAGGCCTCAGGGAAAGAGACAAGACTTGAAGGAAACAATAAACAATTTTGACTTTAATCCCTGGCTGCACTTGTGATTATTGAACTGAAAGGAAGGCTGCCTCCAGAAGCTTCCCAAGAAACCTGCTCCCAGAGAACTTTACATTTTAGAGGAGAATATTACAATACATATCTGGAGAATAGAATAGGAACAGAAAGAAATATACCTTCTTTTTCAGTTGCAATGTCACAAAAACCTTACATTCAAATGCAGAAACAGGAAAATGCATCCTTTCAGATCATGACACAATAAAAATTACATGCAATAAAGTGACAGGGAGGGCAGCTAGATGGTGCAGTGGATAGAGCACCAGGCCTGAATTCGGGAGAACCTGAGTTCCTGAGTTCAAATATGGTCTGAGATACTTAACACTTCTTAGTTGTGTGGCCTGGGCAAGTCACTTAGCAAGCCTCAGCAAAATAAAATAAAATAAAGGGACAGGGAAATGTAGAGTAAAATCTTATTGGAAACTAATCAATCTATCCCTGAAGAATAAATGGGTCAAACAACAAATTACAGGAACCATCAATAATTTCATTCAAGAGAATGACAATAATAAGACAACATTTCATAATATACGAGACTCAGCAAAAGCAATTCTTAGAAGAAATTTTATAGCAATAATTCCTTATATAAATAAAATAGAGAAACAGGAAATCAATGAATTGGGTGAACAATTTAAAAAGACTAGGAAATAAATGAATTAAAACGGCCAATTAAATACCAAATAAGAAAGTCTGAAAATCAAAGGAAAGATTAATAAAATTGAAAGTAAAATAAAACTATTGAATTAATAAATAAAACTAAAAATGCATTTTAAGGGGAAAAAAAGATAATCCTTTGGTTAATTTGATTGGAAAAAGTAAAGAAGAAAAACAAATTACCAATATCAAAAAAGAAAAAGTTGAACATAGCATCAATTAAGAAGAAATTAAGGACCTATTTTGTCCAATTGTATGCCAACGCATCTGAAAGTCTAATTGAGATAGAAGAATAGTTGCAAAAATAAATTATTAACCAGATTAATAGAAGAGGAAATAAAATGCTTAAACAAACCCATTTTAGAAAAAGAAAATGAACAATCAATTAATGAATTCCCTAAGAAAACATCTCCAAGGCTAGATGATTTTATAAGTGGATTCTACCAAACATTTAAAGAATAATGAATTATTTGGAAAAATAGGGAAAGAAGATGTTCTACCAAATTCTTTTAATGACACAAATAAAGTCTAATTACTAAATCAGGAAGAGCAAAAATAAAAATAAAATAAAATTATAGACCAACCTTGCTAATTATAATGATGCAAAAATTATAAATATAATACTGGCAAAAAGGTTACAGCAATCTATAATCAGGGTAATACATTATGACAAAATGGGATTTTTGCCAGAAATGCATGAATGGTTCAAAATCAGGAAAACTATTGATACAATTTACCATATCAATAATAAAACTAACAGAAATTATGTGATTATCTCTATCAATGCAGCAAAAGTTCTTGACAAAATATAGCATTGAGGAAGGGTAAGCAAGATGGCTGAGTGAAGGAAGGGACTCACTCAAGATCTTCCCCCCAAAAAAGAAGAAATACCAAAATAAAAGGAAAGAAAATGAGTAAGAAACAAAAGGAATTTGACCACAGAAAGCTACATTGATGACAAGCAACATCAAAACACCAATTCAAAGATGTCCACAGAAGAAATCTCAAAGAATGAAATTAATTGGTCTCAACCTCAAAGAGGCTTTTTAGAAGTGCTCATAAAAGACTTTAAAAGACAAATAAGAGAGCAGCTAAGTGGTGCAGTGGATAAAACACCAGTGCTGAAGTTAGGATGACCTGAGTTCAAAGCTGGTCTCAGAAACTTAACACTTCCTAGCTGTCTGACCCTAAGCAATTGGGCAAGTCACTTATCCCCAATTGCCTCAGCAAAAAAAAAAAAAAAAAAAAAAAAAGGCAAATAAGAGAGGTAGAAGAAAAAAATGAGAAAAGAACTGAGTGATATGTAAGAGAGAGTCAGCAGTTTGGGAAAAGAAGGCAATTCCTTAAAATACACAATTGATGAATGCAAAAAAAAAAAAACATTTCAATGAATAAAATACCACCTTCAAAAATAGAATCAAACAAATAGAAAAACAGATACAAAAGCTAACTGAAGAAACTCACACATTAAAAGTAGGATGGGGCAAGTGGAAGCTAATTACATTGTGAAACATTAAAAGTTACTCAAATTTTAAAAAATAATAATTACTCAAATTTAAAAAAGAATGAAAAATGGAAGAAAATATGAAATACCTCATTAGAAAAAAGTTAACCTGGAAAATAAATCCTGAAAAGACAATTTAAAAATTATTGGTCTACTTGAAAGTCATGAGCAAAAAAATGAGACTGTATAGCATTCTTCAAGAGATCATCAAGGAAAACTACCCTGATATTCTGGAAACAGAGGAAGAAAGAATCCATCAATGACCTTCAGAAAGAGATCCCACAAGGAAAACCCCAAGGAACATAGTTACATAACTCCAAAGCTATAATCTCAAGATAAAAATAGTGCAGCTGCCAGAAAAAAAAAAAATTCAATTATCAAGGAGCACCAGTCAGGATTATGCAGGATCTGGCAGTTTATACAATAAAGGATCAGAGGTCTGGAATATCCCAGAATCAAAGACCCTGGGGTTACAACCAATAATTAACTACGAAATGAGAATGAGCATTATCTTGCAAAGAAGGTGATGGATCTTCAATGAAATAAGAGACTTTGAATCATTTCTATTGAACAAACCAGGACAAAATAGAAATTTTAATCTGCAAATACAAGATTCAAGAGAAGCATAGAAAAGAATATTTATGTATCCATAAAAGTTAAACTGTTTATATCATTAGATGGGAAAGGGGACATCTTATGGATGGAAGGTATAGTTGGGAATGGATTCTGATATGATGATATCAAGGGAAAAAACATTAAGGGGTTGGAAAAGGTCTGAAATAAGAGGAAAGGGGAGATATAATGGGAGAAATTAGATCACATGAAGAAGCAGAAAAAATCAATTACAATTGAGGTAAAGAAGAGAAGGAGATGGGAATGTCTGAAGCTTGATCTCATCTAGATGCTAAGAGGGAATAATCTAATGATTCAGTTGAGTATAGAAATTTTTTCTAACCCTATAAAGAAATGGAAGGAGAACAGAAAAGTAAAAGGAGTGATTGCAACCATTCTGTAGAGTAGTTTGGAACTATGCTCAAAAAGTTATCAAACTGTGCATACTCTTTGATCTCACAGTGTTTCTACTTG
The DNA here is from genome assembly GCF_902635505.1 of Sarcophilus harrisii. NCBI lineage: Eukaryota > Metazoa > Chordata > Mammalia > Dasyuromorphia > Dasyuridae > Sarcophilus > Sarcophilus harrisii. Next base: position 369,933,453 of record NC_045426.1, on the reverse strand, counting down.
GATTATATTCCAAAGAGATCTAAAAGAAGGGAAAGAGACCCACATGTTCAAAAATGTTTGTGGCGGTCCTCTTTGTAGTGGCAAGAAACTGGAAAATGTGTGGGTACCCATCAATTGGAGAATGGCTTAATAAATTAAAGTGTATGGGGGTGGAGCCAAGATGGTGGAGATGACACACATTTCTACCTGACCTTCTTTACAATGATCATAATAATACAAAATCCAGCCTTTCAATAGGTAGCTTTAGATGGGCAGAACCCACAAATATTGGGAGTGCAACAAATTATCAGCCAAAGATAATTTCAAAGATCTCCAAACAAGGTCTGTTTCAATTGGAAATGGGAGAGAGATTGCCAGAGTAGCCAGTTAAAATGCCAGCCCAGACAGCTCAGAGTCCTGGGGCAGAGAACTTACCATAGAAACAGACCAGAAAAGATCTGTTTCAATCAGAAACAAGAGAGAGGCAGCAAAGCACAAACAGCTGACCACAAAGGCCAATGCAGACATCTCAAAGTCTGGGAGCAATGCAATTTCAGGGTAGCTGAGCAGACTCTGACCACAAATATCAGGGCAGACAGCACAGAACCTGGATGGCATTGCTGTTGACTCCACATGGCAGATCCAGCACCAGAAGTGAATCAGCACTGACCCAGAGCAGCTGCAGCTTTTGGGAAAACCTCTGCAGCCCTAAAGATTGACCTTAACTTAACTTCAAAAAAATGAGTAAAAAAGTAAAGAGGACTCTCACAATTGACAGCTTTTATGGTGAAAGGGAAGAACAGATATCAAGCCCGGAGGAGACTAAAGGAAGACTGTTTCCAGTAAAAGCTCCAACATATGGAATAATCTGGTCCCCATCACACAAGGCTCTCTTGAAAGAATTTTAAAAGGATCTTTAAAAAAATACTAGAAGAAAAACGGGGAAAGGAAATGAAAGTCTTGCAAGAGAGTTTGGAAAAGGCAACACAAAATAGACATAGTGAAATGGAAAAAGCTTATAACTCATTAAAAGATAGATTTGATAAACTAAAAAATAAAGCAACTCCCAGAAAAACAAAATTTGCGAACAGAAGAAGAAAATAACTTCTTAAAAACCAAAATTTGTGAAATGGAAAAAGAAAATAATTCCTTAAAAAACAGAATTTGTTGACCAGCAAGATAAATACAGAGAGGCTTGGAGAGACTTACATGAACTTATGCTGAGTGAAATGAGCGAACCAGGAGATCATAATGCATTTCAACAACAATACTGTATGAGGATGCATTCTGATGGAAGTGGATTTCTTTAACAAAGAGATCTAATTAAGTTCCAATTGATTGGTGATAGATAGAATCAGCTACATGCAGAAAAGGAACACTGGGCAATGAATGTGGACTAGTTGCATTTTTGTTTTTCTTCCCAGGTTATTTTTTACCTACTGAATGCAACTTTTCTTGTGCAACAAGAGAACCGTACAGATCTGCACACATATATTGTACCTAGGATATACTTTAACAGGTTTAACATGTATGAGACTGCCTGCCATCTAGGGGAGGGGGTGGAGGGAGAGAAGGGAAAAGTTGGAACAGAAGTGAGTGCAAGGAACAATGTAAAAATTATCCATGCATATGTTCTGTTAATAAAAAGCTATAATTAAAATTTAAAAAAAAACAGAATTTGTGAAATGGGAAAAAAATTCCATAGAACAAAGCAACTCATTCAACAATTCAATTGGGCAATACAAAAAGAAGTAAAAAAAAAAAAAGTAAATGAAGAAAATAACACACTAAAATTCAGAATTGAACAAATGGAAATGAATGACTCAATAAGGCAACAAGAATCAATCAAGCAAAACCAAAAAGAAAAAAAATAGAAAAAATGTAAAATATCTAATGGAAAACAACTGACCTGGTTGCTTTAATCTCTTTCTCGACTCTTATTGCCGAGTCTAGTGTTTCTAATACAATATTGAATAATAATGGTTATTTGTGGCAATCTTGCCTCAGTCCTGATGTTACTGGGAAAGGTTCCAGTTTTTCCCCATTACATATGATGTTTATTGATAGTTTTAAATATATGCTCCTGACTATTTTAAGGAAAAGTCCATTTATTCCTATCCTCTTAAGCAAACACTGATCTCAAGAGAAACATAAAAAGGTAAACAAGAAAAAATATTTGGTGTTTAAACTGTTTACATCCCTAAAGGGGAAAATGGTACATGGAATTCCTGAGAACTATATTCTTTTGTTGAAGCAGTTCAAGTGGGCAGACCTGGCTGGAAAGTGTGGGTATTAATTGACTCTGATGTGATGATTTTAAAGAAAAAGCCATTAAGGGATGGGGAAAGGATTGTACTGGGAGAAGAGGAAAAGGGAAATAAATGCATCCAATTTTATCACATGAAGAGGCAGAAAAGACCTATTACAATCGAGGGAAAGAAAGGAAGGGAAAAAGCACTGTCCGAAGCTTAATCTCATCAGTTTTGGCTCAAAGAGGGAATAACATTAACTCTGTTGAATATAGAAATTGATCTTATCCTATCAGAAGGGAGAAGAAAAAAGGGGAAAGAAAAGAGAGGAGCTAGATATATGTGAGGGCAAAAATACTAGTAGAAAGGGGTAAGAGAGAATAGGGGTAGTGATAGAAGGGAGGAGTGGGTGAAGGTGGGGTGGGTTAGAAGAAAAACATTAGTAAGAAAGGACAGGGTAGAAAGAGAAAAACAATATATATATATATATATATATATATATATATATATATGGAAGAGAAAAGGATATAGGAAAATACAGAGTTGATAATCATAAATGTGAATGTGAATGGAATGATTTCTCCCCCAAAATGGAATTAATAGCAGAGTGCATTAAAAACCAGAATCATACAATATGTTGTTTACAAAAAACACATTTGAAACAGGAAGATACATACAGAGTGAGGGTAAAAGGATAGAGCAAATTTTATTATGCTTCAGGCAAAGCAAAAAAAAAAAAAAAAAAAAGGAGGGGTAGCAATTCTAATCTAAGATAAAGTAAAAGCAAAAATAGATCTAATTAAAAGAGATAAGGAAGGAAATTATATTTTTCTTAAAGGGTACCATAGATAATGAATAAATATTAATACTAAATATATATGCACCAGGTGTTACAGCATCCAAATCCTTAGAAAAAAGTTAAACCACTTAGATAGAAGTAGCAAAACTTTACTAGTAGGGGACCTCAACCTCTCCTTCTCTGAATTAAAAAAAAAAATCTAATCACAAAATAAACAAGAAAGAAACTAGAGAGATTAATAGGTTCTTTTAGATATGATAGACCTCTTGAGAACATAGACTAGGGACAGAAAGAAACATGCTTTTTTCTCAGCTTTCCATGATACCTACACAAAAACTGACCATAGATTAGGAAATAGAATAATCCCAATCAAATGCAGAAAAACAGAAATAGTACATACATTATTTTCAGATGATGATGCAATAAAAATTGCATTTAGAAAGAGGCATGGATAAATAGACCAAAAATTATTTAGAAATCAAAATAATCTAATCCTAAAGAATGAATGGATAAAACAACAAAGCATGGATAAAATCAGTAATTTCATCCAAAAGAATAACAATAATGAGGCAACATACAAAAACCTATGGGAAGCAAAATAATTCTTAAAAGAAATTCTGTATCTCTAAATAGTTACATAAATAAAATAGAGAAAGAGGTCAATGAATTGGACATGCAACTAAAAACTTTTAAAAAAAGAACAAATTAGATATCCCCCAATTATATGCCAAATTAGAAATTCTGAAACTCAAAGGCAAGATTAATAAAATTTAAACTAAAAAACTATTGTACTAATTAATAAAATTAACACTTGATTTTATGAAAAAAGTCAACAAAATACATAAACAAATTTGATTTAAAAAAAGAATAGAAAAACCCTAATTGCCAGCATCAAAAACAAAATTGGTTAATTTACCACCCATGAAGAAGAAATTAAAACAATAATTAAGAGCTTTTTTGCCCAATTATATGTCAACAAATCTGACAATCTAATTGAAATGGAAAAATACTTAAAAAATATAAATTGCCCAGATTAACAGAAGAGGAAATTAATTACTTAGACAGTCTCTCTTTACAAAAAGAAATTGAACAAGTTTTCAATGAACTCCCTGAGAAAAATTCTCTAGGATCAGATGCATTTACAAATGAATTCTACCAAACATTTAAAGAACTATTTATTACAATATTATACAAGCTATTTGGAAAAATAGGCAAAGAAAGAGTCATGTCAAATAACTCGTATAACACAAATATGGTACTGATACCTAAAGCAGGAAAAAAACAAAATAGAGAAAGAAATTACAGACAAATCTCCTTAATCAATATTGATGCAAAAGTTTTAAATAAAATATTAGCAAAGATATTACAATAATTTATCATCAAGATAATACACTATGACCAAGTAGGATTATAACAGGAATGCAGGGCTGATGCAACATCAAGGAAACTACAACCTTAATTGATAATATCAATAACAAAAGTAACAAAAATCATATGATAATCTCAATAACTACAGAAAAAGCTTTTGAAAAAAAAACCAGAAATGTTTGTAGCTGTCCTTTTTGTAGTAACAAAGACTTGGAAACTGAGTTGATACCTATCAGTTGGAGAATGGCTGAATAAATTATGGTATGCAAATGCTACAGAATACTAGTGCTCTATAAGGAACGATCAGCAAGATTGCTATGGGCCAGAACTCTGAACTTGAAACAAGGATGCTTACAAGGTACTAAGTGGAATTGTGGAGACAATAATTATCTAGTTTAGCATGGTTCAATATGGTTGATATTATCTTACAACAAATAATGGTTTCCTCATGATATAATGATTGCTTTATACTCAGTGTAGATCATATAAGCTAGGAGCCTTAGCCAGGATTCAATTTGGAGAGATTCAGAGGGTAGAGAAGACAGGCAGGAGCTCAAACTCTTGGAAGCAAGGCAAGAGATAAGTCTCTAAGAAAGCTAACCTGGTCCCAGGAAAGGAGACAAGACTTTGAAAGAGATAATAACAGATTTGGACTTTAACCCCTGGCTTCTCATGTAGTGATTACTAAACTGAAACGAAGGCTGTTCCCAGAGACCCCAGGAAAACTGAACTAGAGAACATTACACAAGATGATTTCAGAAAGGCTTGGAGAGACTTTAATGAACTGATGCTAAATGAATTGAGTAGAACCAAGAGAACAATGTATACAACAACAACAAGGTTATGTGATAATCAATTCTGATGGACCTGACTCTTTTCAATAATGACATGATCAGGTGAATTCCAACAGACTTTTGATATAGAAAGCAATCTGAAACTGGAAAGAAGACTGTGAATGTGGATCAAAACATAGAATTTTCATCTTTTTTGTTATTGTTTGCTTTACTTTTTTCTCATTTTTCCTCCTTTTCATTTGATTTTTCTTGTGTACCATGATAAATGTAGAAAAATTGCACGTTTGACATATATTGGATTAACTGTTATGTAGGGGAGAAAGTGGGGGAAATGAAGGGAGAAAAATTTTGAACACAAGGTTTTGCAAGGATGAATGTTGAAAAGTATCTTTGCATATATTTTGAAAATAAAAAGCTACTATTAAAATATAGCACCTAGTTGACTGAAAAATATATGAATAAAATTCATAAAAGGTTAAAGAGTAAAATGAATTCATATGGGATTCAATATTTTTAAGCTGTTTGGATTCCTACATGGAAAGATGATTGATACATGTGTAACACCTAAGAACTATTTTCCCCCCATTATTAGGGCAGTTAGTAAAAGTATACATAAATACACAGCTTGGGTGTGAATTTAATAATTAAGGTATGAGAAAGAGGAGAAAAATGTGGGTGTAATACTTGAACCTTACTCTCATCAAAATTGGCCTAAAGATGGAACAGGATAAGTATCCAGTGTATTTTTTATCCTACAAAAATAGTAGGCAGGGGAAGGAAGAAGAGAAGATAAATTAAAAGAAGAAAGGGTAAACTGGGAAAGGAGGTAATTAGAAGCACCTTTAGAGAATGTGTGTGTGTGTGTGTGTGTGTGTGTGTGTGAGAGAGAGAGAGAGAGAGAGAGAGAGAGAGAGAGAGAGAGAAGGAATGGAGGAAGGAAGGAGGGAGGGAGGGAAAAACAGAGTTAATGAAAATAACAGTAAAAATATCCCACAAGTTTCTCTGATAAAGATCTAATATGTAGAGAAATAATTCAAATCCAAGAAGAGTCAGAAGACATGAAAAGGTATTTTCAGTTTCAAAAATAATCACAGCTATCTACATCTACATAAATTTTAAGTAATTATTGATTAGAATAATTCAAATTAAAACAATTCTAAGTTACCACTTTATATCTGTCAGATTAGCTAATATGACAGAAAATGGAAATGGAAATTTTGGAGGGGATGTGGAAAAATTGGGATACTGATGCATTGTTGGTATAACTTTGAAATGATTTAACTATTAAAGAGTAATTTGGAATTATGACCAAGGGCTACAAAACTGTGCATATACTATGACTTGGCAATAATACAACTTGGTCTGTGTATAAAAATATTTCTCGCATCTCTTTCTCTGGTGGCAAAATTTTGGAAATTGTGGGCTATCTATCAATTTTGAATAGCTGAAAAAATTGTGGTATATGATTGTGGTAGAAATTTGGTAGAAGAAACAATCATCAGGACTCTCTCAGGAAAACCTGGATATAAGCTGATGTAAAGTCAAATGAGCAGAACAGAGAGACCATGTTGCACAACATCAACAATATGGTGCCATTATCAACTCTGATTTCACTATTCTTGAGAATACACCGAGTCAAAACAATGCCAAAAGAATTATGATGAAAAACATGATGCACCTAAAAAGATATACCTAATGAAATGTGAATGCATTTCATTACATTCAACTCACAAAAATGAACTCTTCCTATATATACTCTAATAGCTGTAATAATGTTAAAATTATTAAGAGTTTCAAGGATCATCTTCCCAAGTAGCAATATAAAGATATTAACCCTATTGAATTCTTATGCTTATTCTTTCCTGTTTCCTGTTTACTTCTTTTGAATCTTTTTTTTCCCCTGAAGCTCTGGTCTTTTCATTGGGAATGATTAAAAGTCCTCCTTTCATTAAAAATTCCTTTTTCTCCCCATGAAGCATATTATTTTTTTTAATTTTCTTTCTTTTTTGCTTCTATTTTCTTTAACATTATGGCTAATATGGAAATTTGTTTTTTATATAACTAAACATCTATAATCTATATCAAACTCCTTGCCTTCTCAATGAGTAGTGAGTACAGTTCATAAAGGAGAAAATTTGGAAGTAATTTTTTTTAAAGAATGCTAAAATTGCTTTTACAAAAAGTTAAGAAAAATGAAACAAATTAGTTGATTTTTAAATTCTTAAAAATCATTCACATAGTTCTTAGATTTGTTCTGGCAAATTGACTTCCAAATATATTATATTGTGTACAGATAATTTAAATGAAATTTCTCTATCACTTGCTGCTAAACTTTGTTGGCAAAATTGCTAATCATTTATGTGGGTCTGTTCTCTATCATGAAGAACATGATAACATGTTTTAGTAACTTTTTACTAAAGTTGTTAAATATCAACTATTTTTGTTGGCGATTCTCTTGGATTTTCCAACTATACCACCATATCATCTGGAAAGAGTGATAGGTTTGTTGCTCCATTGACTCTTCTAATTATTCCAAATTATTTTTAAAATTTTCTTAATGCTTTAATTAGCATTTATAATATAATACTAAATCATAATGGTGATGATGGGCATCTTAGCTTCACCTTTAATCTTATTGGGAAGGCATCTACCTTTTCCCATTTACATATAATTCTTGCTTATAATTTTAGATATGTGCTACTTATTAATGAAAGCTCCATTTATGCTTTCTAGTATTTTTAATAGAAATGATTATTATAGTTTATCAAAAGTTTTTCTGCATCTTTTAGAACAATCGAGATTTCAGTTACTTTTTCTTTTCTTTTCTTTTTTTTATTATAATAACTTTATTATTGACAGAACCCATACCAGAGCAATTTTTTTACATTACCCCTTGCACTCACTTCTATTCTGATTTTTCCCCTCTCTCCCTCTACCCCCTCCCCTAGATGGCAAGTAATCCTATATATGTTGAATATGTCGTAGTATATCCGAGATACAATATATGTGTGAAACTGAGTTAGATCATGAAGATGTATTCTGATGAAAGTGGATTCCTTTGACAAAGAGACCTAACTCAGAAGCAGCTACACCCAAAGAAAGAACACTGGGAAATGAATGTAAACTGCTTGCATTTTTGTTCTTCTTCCTGGGTTATTTATACCTTCTGAATCCAATTCTCCCTGAGCAACAAGAGAACTGTTCGGTTCTGCACACATATATTGCATCTAAGATATATTGTAACCTCTTTAACACATATAGGACTGCTTGCCATCTGGGAGAGGAAGTGGAGGGAGGGAGGGGAAAAATCGGAACAGAAGTGAGTGCAAGGGATAATGTAAAAAATTACCCTGGCATGGGTTCAGGCAATAAAAAGTTATTTAAAAAAAATACATCTTCATACAGTATCGTTGTTGAAGTATATAATGATCTCCTGGTTCTGCTCATTTCACGTAGCATCAGTTCATGTAAGTGTCCCCAAGCCTCTCTGTATTCATCCTGCTGGTCATTTCATACAGAACAATAATATTCCATAGCATTCATATACCACAATTTACCCAACCATTCTCCAATTGATGGGCATCCATTCATTTTCCAGTTTCTAGCCACTACAAACAGGGCTGCCACAAACATTTTGGCACATACAGGTCCCTTTTCCTTCTTTAGTCTCTCTTTGGGGTATAAACCCAGTAGTAGCACTGCTGGGTCAAAGGTCATGCACAGTTTGATAACTTTTTGGGCATTATTCCAGATTGCTGTCCAGAAGTGTTAGATTCATTCACAACTCCTCCAACAATGCATCAGTGTCTCAGTTTTCCCACATCCCCTCCAACATTCATCATTATTTTTTCCTGTCATCTTAGCCAATCTGACAGGTGTGTAGTGGTATCTCAGAGTTGTCTTAATTTGCATTTCTCTGATTAATAATGATTTGGAACACTCTTTCATATGAGTGGTAATAGTTTCAATTTCATCATCTGAAAATTGTCTGTTCATATTCTTTGACCATTAATCAACTGGAGAATGGCTTGGTTTCTTATAAATTAGAGTCAATTCGCTATATATTTTGGAAATGAGGCCTTTATCAGAATCTTGAACTGTGAAGATGTTTTCCCAGTTTGTTGCTTCCCTTCTAATCTTGTTTGCATAGGCATTGTTTGTACAAAAACTTTTTAATTTGATGTAATCAAAATTTTCTATTTTGTGATCAATAATGGTCTCTTGTTCATCTTTGGTCATAAATTTCTTCCTCCTGTACAGGTCTGAGAGATAAACTATCCTATGTTCCTCTAATTTATTTATAATATTGTTCTTTATGCCTAAATCATGGACCCATTTTGATCTTATCTTAGTATTAAGTGTTAAGTGTGGGTCTATGCATAATTTCTACTATACTAATTTCCAGTTATCCCAGCAGTTTTTGTCAAATAATGATTTCTTATCCCCAAACTTAGGATCTTTGGGTTTGTCAAACATTAGATTGCTATAGTTGAGTATTCTGTCTTGTGAACCTAACCTGTACCATTGATCAATTAATCTATTTCTTAGCCAATAACAAATGGTTTTGGTGATTGCTGCTTTATAAATATAGTTTTAGATCAGCTACAGCTAGGCCACCTTCATTTGATTTTTTTTTCCCATTAATTCCCTTGAGATTCTCAACCTTTTATTATTCCATATGAATTTTTTTGTTGTTTTTTCTAGATCATTAAAATATTTTCTTGGAAGTCTGATTGGTATAGCACTAAATAAATAGATTAGTTTAGGGAGTATTGTCATCTTTATTATATTCATTCGGCCTATCCAAGAGCAACTAATATTTTTCCAATTATTTAAGTCTGACTTTATTTTTGTGGAAAGTTTTTTTTGTAATTTTGGTCACATAATTCCTGACTTTCCTTTGGTAGATGGATTCCCAAATAGTTTATGCTGCCGACAATTATTTTGAATGGAATTTCTCTTTGCAACTCTTGCTGTGGGATTTTGTTGGTGATGTATAAAAATGCTGAGGATTTATGGGGATTTATTTTATACCCTGCGACTTGGCTAAAGTTATGAATAATTTCTAATAGCTTTTTAGTAGAATCTCTGGGGTTCTCTAAGTATACAATTATATCATCTGCAAAGAGTGATAGTTTGGTTTCCTCATTGCCTACTCCAATTCATTTAATCTCTTTCTCGACTCTTATTGTTGAGGCTAGTGTTTCTAATACAATATTGAATAATAATGGTGATAGTGGGCAACCTTGCTTCACTCCAGATCTTACTGGGAATGGTTCCAGTTTTCGCCCATTGCATATGATTCTAACTGATGGTTTTAAATATATGCTCCTGACTATTTTAAGGAAAAGTCCACTTATTCCTATACTCTCAAGTGTTTTTATTAGGAATGGATGTTGAATTTTATCAAATCAAATTTTATCAAATGCTTTTTCTACATCTATTGAGATGATCATATGGTTTTTGTTAGTTTGCTTATTGATATAGTTGATTATGCTAATAGTTTTCCTAATATAAAACCAGCCCTGCATTCTTGGTATAAATCCTACTTGTTCATAGTGTATTATCCTGGGGATGATTTTCTGTAATCTGTTTGCTAATTTTTTTTAAAAAGATTTATGCATCAATATCCATTAGGGAGGTTGGTCTATAATTTTCTTTCTCTGTTTTCAGCCTACCTGGTTTAGGTATCAGTACCATGTCTGTGTCGTAAAAGGAGTTTGGTAGAACTCCTTCAACCCCTATTTTTTCAAATATTTTATATAGCATTGGAGTTAATTGTTCTTTAAATGTTTGGTAGAATTCACATGTAAATCCATCTGGTCCTGGGGATTTTTTCTTAAGGAGTTAGTTAATTAGCTTATTCTATTTCTTTTTCTAAGATAGGACTATTTAGGATTTCTTCTTCCTCTGTTAATCTGGGCAAGCTATATTTTTGAAGGTATTCTTCCATTTCATTTAAGTTGTTGAATTTATTGGCATAAAGTTGGGCAAAGTAATTCCTAATTATTGCTCTAATTTCCGCTTCGTTAGTGGTAAGTTCTCCCTTTTCATTTTTAAGACTAACAATTTAATTTGCTCTTTCCTTTTGTTAATGATATTTAAGAAGAGTTTGTCTATTTTGTTGGTTTTTTCATAGAACCAACTCTTAGTTTTATTAATTAATGGAATAGATTTTTTACTCCTTTTATTTTTAGAATTTCAAGTTTAGTGTTTGACTGGGGGTTTTTAAATCGTTCCTTTTCTAGCATTTTTAGTTGCAAACCCAATTCATTGACCTTCTATTTCTCTATTTTATGCAAGTAGGCCTCTAGAGATATGAAATTTCCCCTTATCACCACTTTGGTTACATCCCACATATTTTGGTATGATGTCCGATTATTGTCATTTTCTTGGGTGAAGTTATTAATTATGTCTATGATTTGCTGTTTCTTTTTTTTTCTTTTTTTATAACTTTTTATTGATAGAACCCATGCCAGGGTAATTTTTTTACATTATCCCTTGCACTCACTTCTGTTCCAATTTTTCCTTCACATGCTCCACCCCCTCCCCTAGATGGCAAGCAGTCCTGTATATGATGAATATGTCGTAGTATATCCTAGATACAATGTATGTGTGCAGAACCAAACAGTTTTCTTATTGCACAGGGAGAATTGTATTCAGAAGGTAAAAATAACCTGGGAAGAAAAACAAAAATGCAAACAGTTTACATTCATTTCCCAGTGTTTTTTCTTTGGGTATAGCTGCTTCTGTCCATCATTGATCAATTTAAACTGAATTAGGTCTCTTTGTCAAAGAAATCCACTTCCTTCAGATTACATCTTCATTCAGTAGTGTTGTTGAAGTATATAATGATCTGGTTCTGCTCATTTCACTAAGCATCAGTTCATGTAAGTCTTTCCAAGTCCCTCTGTATTCATCCTGCTGGTCATTTCTTACAGAACAATAATATTCCATAACATTCATATACCACAATTTACCCAACCATTCTCCAATTGATTGGCATCCATTCATTTTCCAGTTTCTAGCCACTACAAACAGGGCTGCCACACATTTGGCACATACAAGTCCCTTTCCTTCTTTAGTATCTCCTTGGGATATAAGCCCAGTAGTAGCCTCTGGGTCAAAGTATCACAGTTTGATAACTTTTGGGCATAATTCAGATTGCTCTCCAGAATGGTTGGATTCGTTCACAACTCCACCAACAATGCATCAGTTTCCCAGTTTTCCCACATCCCCTCCAACAATCGTTATTATTTTTTCCTGTCATCTTAGCCAATCTGACAGATGTATAGTGGTATCTCAGAGTTGTCTTAATTTGCATTTCTCTGATTAATAATGATTTCAAACACTCTTTCATATGAGTGGTAATAGTTTCAATTTCATCATCTGAAAATTATCTGTTCATATCCTTTGACTATTTGTCAATTGGAGAATGGCTTGGTTTCTTATAAATTAGAGTCAGTTCTCTATATATTTTGGAAATGAGACCTTTATCAGAACCTTTAACTGTGAAGATGTTTTCCCAGTTTGTTGCTTCCCTTCTAATCTTGTTTGCATTAGTTTTGTTTGTACAGAAGCTTGTTAATTTGATGTAATCAAAATTTTCTATTTTGTGATCAATAATGGTCTTTAGTTCTTTGGTCACAAATTTCTTCCTCCTCCACAAGTTTGAGAGATAAACTATCCTATGTTCTTCCAATTTATTTATAATCTCGTTTTAATATCTAAATCATGGACCCATTTTGATCTTATCTTGGTCTATGGTGTTAAGTGTGAGTCCATGCCTAATTTCTGCCATATTAATTTCCAGTTTTCCCAGCAGTTTTTGTCAAATAATGAATTCTAAACCCAAAAGTTGGGATCTTTGGGTTTGTCAAATACTAGATTGCAATAGTTGACTATTCTGTCTTGTGAATGTAACCTGTTCCACTGATCAACTAATCTATTTCTTAGCCAATACCAAATGGTTTTGGTGACTGCTGCTTTATAATATAGTTTTAGATCAGATACAGCTAGGCCACCTTCATTTGATTTTTTTTTTCATTTCTCTTTTAAGAATTTAGTTGTTACACCAGTTTTTGCATATATGTTTAATACTGATAATATTCTATTATACCCTTTAGCAAGATATAGTGCCCCTCCTTATCTCTTTTAATTAGATCAATTTTTGTTTTTGCTTGAGCTGAGATCAGGATAGCTACTCCTGCTTTTTTGACTTCACCTGAAGCATAGTAGATTTTGCTCCAACCTTTTACCTTTACTCTGCATGTATCTCTCTGCTTTAGGTGTGTTTCCTGTAAACAACATATTGTAGGATTCTGGCTTTTAATCCATTCTGCTAACTGCTTCCTCTTTATGGGGGAATTTATCCCGTTCACATTTATGTTTAAAATTACCAATTCTCTATTACTTGTCATCTTTTTAACCCCTGTTTATGCTCTTCTCCCTTCTTTCTCCCTTACTCCCTTCCCAGTATTAAACTTGTGAGCACAATGTGATTCTCACAACCCTCCCTTTTTAGTATCCCTCCTCCCCACCTTAGAGTTCCTCCCTCTATCTTACTCCTTTCCCTCACAGTTTCTGTATTCCCTTCTGCTTAGTTTATTCCTTCCTTTTTTCACTTTTCCCTTTTCACTTTTCAATGAGATGGGAGAAGTTTCACCATAAATTGAATATGTCTAAAATTTTTTCTCTTAAAGCCAATTCTGATGGCAGTAAAATAGCCACTATATTTATCCCCCCCATTCTTTCTCTCAGATATAATAGGTTTCCTTTGTCTCTTTCTGAGATGTAGTACCCCCAATTTACCCTTTTTCTGGTACAATGTCCTTTCCACCTCTAATTTCTAGAACAAGGTATACATGTATTCTTTATACATCTTTACAGCAGAAATATAGTTCACAAGATTTCTTTTTACCTTTTTAGGTTTATCTTGAGTTCTATATTTGTAGATCAAACTTTTTCTTAAGTTCTGGTTTTTTCATCAAAAATAGGTGAAATTCGCTTATTTCATTAAATGGCCATCTTCTTCACTGGAAAAAAGATGCTCATTCTGGCTGGGTAATTTATTTTTGATTGCATATCGAGTTCCTTAGCCTTTTCGGAATATCATATTCCAAACCTTTCAATCTTTTAATGTGGATGCTGCTAGATCCTGGGTGATCCTTATTGTAGCTCCTCTACATTTGAATTGGGATTTTCTAGCTCCTTGTAGTATTTTTTCCTTCATTTGAGGGTTCTTGCATTTGGCCACTATATTTCTTGGTGTTTTGATTTTAGGATCCCTTTCATTAGGTGATTGATGAATTCTTTCAATGTCTATTTTGCCCTCTGTTTCTAGGACTTCTGGGCAGTTCTCTTTGATAATTTCCAGGCTCTTTTTTTCATCATATTTTTTTCTGGGAGTCCAATAATTCTCAGATTGTCTCTCCTAGACCTATTTTCCAGGTCTGTTCTTTTCCCAAGAAGGCATTTCCCATTTTTTTCCCATTATTTGATCTTTTTGGTTTTGCTTGACTGATTCTTGTTGTCTCCTTGAGTCATTCAATTCCATCTGTTCGATTTGGATTTTCAATGAAGTATTTTCTTCACTCACTTTTTCTATATCTTTTTCTAATTGTCCCAATTGAGTTGTTTAGTTCTATGGAATTTTTTTCCATTTCACCAATTTTATTTTTTAGAGAGCTATTTTCTGTTTTGAGTTAACTAATCCTATTTTTCAAGGATTTGATTTCTTTATCCACTGTGTCTTTAAATGAGTGGGATGACTTCTCCAGACTCTCTTGCCAAGCCTCCCTCTCCTTTTTCCATTTTTCTTCTAGCTCTCCTGTGAGAGCCTTTTTAATTTCTTCTATGAGATTCATCTGTGCTGAGGAACAGTTGATCTCCTCCTTTGGGGATTCACCTGGAGCCAGTCTGTTTTTAGTCTCTTCAGGGTTTAGAGTCTGCTCTCTATCCATATAAAAGCTTTCAGTGGTTAAGGTCCTTTTCATTTTTTTGCTCATTTTGTCAGAGAAGAATCAGAGACAAACTAGCAAAGAAAAAAATAAAAATACCCCAAAAGGAATCTGCTTTTTTGGGGGGAGGGGTTGGGTGGTGTTACCAACCTTCCTCTACAGATTGCAGGGGGCAGCAGAAGCATTAGCAGGACTCTGCTGTGCCTGTGCTCTGAGACTCTTGAGAGTGTGCTGAAACGCTTTGGGGGAGGGGTGGTCAGATCCCAAGAAACTCAAGCTGTTTGGGATTGTATTCTTCATCCCCGGTATTTTTAGCTTCTCTGCTGAGTTACTGACTTGCTGCCAGGGCAAAGTATCCAATTCTGTAGCAAAGCTCTCCTCTCCAAGACAGGTGAGATCTCACCCTACCCCCTTCCTGTCTGCACGGTTGTGAGCTGCCTACCTTGCTCTAGCTGCAGCTGCCTGCCTTCAACCTGCACTGATCTAAAATTTTCCCTGCCCTCGAGCAATAATAGACCTTTCCTGTCGAATCTCAAGGATGTCTTCTCTTGCTAACTATTTGTGGGTTTGTTTTTTTTTTTCAGTCAAGCATTAATTCAGAGGCTTGTCATGAAAGAAGATGAACCAAATTAGTTCCAATGGAGCAGTAATGAACTGAACCAGCTACACCCAGAGAAAGAACTCTGGGAGATGACTAAAAACCATTACATTGAATTCCCGATCCCTATATTTTTGCCCATCTGCATTTTTGATTTACTTCACAGGCTAATTGTACAATATTTCAGAGTCCGATTCTTTTTGTACAAGAAAATAATGGTTTGGTCATGTATAATTATTGTGTATCTAATTTATACTTTAATATATTTAACATCTACTGGTCATCCTGCCATCTAGGGGAGTGGATGGGGGGAAGGAGGGGACAAATTGGAACAAAAGTTTTGGCAAGTGTTAATGCTGTAAAATTACCCATACATATAACTTGTAAATAAAAAGCTATTAAAAAAAAGAAAAAAATTACCCATGCATATGTTTTGTAAATAAAAAGCTATAATAAATAAAATAAAATTAAAAAAATACTAAATAGTAGAGGAATAAATAGATTTTTCCTTAAAATAATCAGTAGCATCTATTTACAATCATCAACATCATATGTAATGAGGACAAACTAGACCCATTCCCAATAGAATCAGGGATGAAACAAGTTTGCCCACTATCACCATTACTATTCAATATTATATTGCTATAAGAGAAGAAAATTAGATTAAAGGAATTAGAGGAGGTAATGAGGAAACCAAATTATCACTCTTTGCAGATGATATGATGGTATTCATATAGAACCCTAGAGAATCTATTAAAAAAAAAAACTATTAGAAAAATGCACAACTTTAGCAAAGTTGGATACAAAATAAATCCATATAAATCATCATCATTTTTATATATCACCAATGAAATCCAACAGTAAGAGATACATAGAGAAATTCCATTTAAAATAACTGTTGATAGCATAAACTATTTGCGAATCTATCTTCCAAAAAGAATTCCCGAACTGTATGAACACAACTACAATGCACTTTCTATACAATTAAAATCAGATCTAAACAATTGGAAAAATATTAAATACTCTTATTTGGTGGAGTGAATATAATAAAAATGTTTGCTTGCATTTTTTTCCTTCATCATTTTCTTTTCTGGTTTGATTTGACTTTTCTTGTACAGCAAGAAATTTATATAAATATGCATCCATATGTTGGATTTAAAATATTTCTACCATGTTTAACATATATTGGACTACTTGCCATCTAGGGGATGGGATGGTAGAGAGGGAAACTGGAAAAAGATGTTGCAAAATTATCTATGGATGTTTTGAAAAATAAAAAAGCTTTAATTAAAAAAAGCTACCATTCCAATGGAATGTTATCTTGAAGTAATGTGAAATTATATATCAATTGCAAACAGTTTTCAAGTCAAAGTATAGTTTTTATCATGGCATCCCTCTTATATACTTCCCAACTCTCTCAACACCTCCCTCCCTCACACAAACATAATCATCTCTTCAATATCTTTCCACAGTTAACTGAGGTATCTCAATAGTGCAAGAGAATGCTGGAAGACTATCTAATAGTCAGTACATGCATACTGGAATCTCCTGGATATAACCTACCCTGATCCCTGTGAGCTATACTCAAGTTTATGGTACTTTTGGAATAATTCTAATTTTGAGCTTCGGTCAATATATCTCCTTTTATCTCATAATATTATACTTCACATGACTTTAAAGCAAAAAGTGTTTAATGAAATGGAATAACAAAATAATAAGAATGTGAATCCTATAATTAATACTCACCATTATAGCATTATGCCCATTCTTCTTATCTTTTATTTTAATGTTTATTATGAAGGGAGGGATGCAAAGCCATGATGGTGGAGAAAACACATATCTCTATCTGACCTTCAAGCTTTTCTCAAATCAACAGCAGATTAAGCCTTTAAGTTGGTGTTGGAATGAAAGAATCCATAAATATTTGAAGTACAACAAATTTCCAGAAGAAGATACTTCAGAAGAATTTCAAAAAAAGGTTGATTTCAATTGGGGAGGGATAGAGGCTGCTGATTCCAGGCTGCAGCTCAGGGAGCCTGGGGCAAGGAGCTGGGACAAGGAGTTGAGTCATCTGTGCACCAAAGAATCTACTGTGAGGCTCTTAGGCTATTCTGTCCTGGTTACAAGTTAGTGATCCAGCAGATTTACTGTGAGACGCACAAAACAAATACAAAAACCAAATCATGAGCCATTGAGCCCTGGAAGAATGCCAGACCTGGCCACACATACTCAGCACCAGAAATCAGTCAATGGCCCTAGGCCCCAGGGCAAACTCCTTTGACTTAAAAACAGACCTTAACCCTTAAAAAGTGAGAAAAAAAATCAAAAATATTTCTGACCATAAATAGTTTTTTTTTTTTTTTTTTTTTTTTTTTTTTTTTTTTTTTTTTTTATGAAGAAAGAGAACAGATTTCAAACCCTGAAGATTCTAAAGGCAAATGATCTCCAGATGAAGACCCAAAAGATGATATGAGTTGGTCCCCATTTTACAAGACTCTCTTGGAAGAATTCAAAAAGTATCATAAAAGAGAGTGAGAAGGAAAATTAAGAAAGGAAATGAGATCTTTGCATGAGGTTATGGAAAAGAAAAAAAAATTATCTGAAGAAAACTCCTTAAAAATAAATATGATGAAATGGGAAAAGCATATAACTCCCTACAAAATAGATTTGGAGAAATGTAAAAAACCATATAACTCCTTACAACTAGATATAGAAAGAAACAAATTCATTGAAAAGCAGAATTTGCAAAATGGAAAAAATGAAATGAACAAAATACCCCATTTAAAAGTTCAATTGGTCAAATGCAAAAGGAGATTTAAAAAGCTAACTGAAGAAAATAATTCACTAAAACGAGGAATTGAACAAATGAAAGTGAATAATTCAATGAGATTTTAATTATCAGTCAAACAAAACCAAAAAAAAAAAAAAAAAAAAAAAAAAAAAAAAAAAAAAAAAAAAAAAAAAAAAAAAAAAAAAAAAAAAAAAAAAAAGGAAAGGAAAAAAAATAGAAGAAAATGTAAAATACCCCATTGGAAAAGCAAATTGATTTGGAAAATAGATCTAAGAGAGAAAATCTAAAAAAAAAAAAAATAGATTTCCTGAAAACTATGTTAAAAAAAAAAAGAGAACCTAGACATAATCTTTCAGGAAACATCAAGGAAAACTACCCAATGTCCTAGAAACATAGGGTAAAATAGCCATTGAAAAAATTCACTGATCACCTCCTGAAAAAGAGCTCCAAATGTAAATTCCAAGCTAATTCCAATAGCTAAATTTCAGAATTATCAAATCAAAGACAAAATATTGCAAGCATCCAGAAGGAAACAATTGAAATATCAAAGAGCTACACTCAGAATTACCCAGGACTGAGAAGCTTCCATTTTAAAAGATTGAAGGGCAGGAAATCTGATATTCTAAAGGCAAAAGAACTTGGATTGTAGCCAAAAATCAACTGCCCAACAAAATTGAGCATCATCTTTAAGGCAAAAAAGATGGATATTTAATGAAACAGGTGAATTTCATCTATTTCTGATAAAAAAAAGACCAGAGATGAATAGAAAATTTGATCTTCAAATAAAGAACTCAAGAGAAGCATAAAAAGGTAAAAAGGAAAGAAAAAAATAACTTTTTTAAAAGTTAAAAAACTTTATCCCTATATGGGAAGATGATATATTTAACTCTTAAGATCTGTATCTCCATAATGGATACACTTAGAGGGTGTAGGTATAATTTGATTTTATTGTTATGATTAAAAAGAGAAAGGAGAGGAGAAACAGTGATTCTACTGGAAGAAGAAGAAACTAGAGAAAATTGGATAAATTGCACTTGATGAGAAGACAAAAAAAGACCTTTTGTAATTAAGGGAAAGAGGGAAGGGGGTAAGCATTGTGAAAATGTTACTTCCATCAGACTTGACTCAAAGAGAGAATATCAGACACATTTAGGTTTACAGAGAACTTTGTCTCACCCTTTAGGAAAGTAGGAAGGGAAAGGGAAAAGGCAAGGGAGGGGGCTAATAGAAGGGAGAATAGAAGTAGAAAGGGAAAAGGAATAAGAAAGGAGAAGGGGAGGATTGTATGAGAGTGATGGTGATCAGGGAAAAAATACTAGGGAGGAGAGAAAGGGGAGAAAGGAAGAGAAAAAGTATAGCAGGGCTAAACAGGATGGCAGGAAATACAGATTTAGTAATTTTATCTGTGAATGTGAATGGGATAAACTCTCCCATAAAACAGAATCATACAGCAGACTTATCAAAAGCCAGAATTTGTTGTTTAAAAGAAACTCATATAAAGAAGAGTGATACATTTAGAATAAAGATAAAAAAAGATAAAAGGCTGGAGCAGAATCAATTATGCTTCAGCTAAAGTAAAAAAAAAAAAAAAAAAAAAAAGGTGATAGAGATAGTGATATCAGAACAAGCAAAAGCAAAAATAGATATGATTAAAAGAGATAAGGAAGGAAACTATATCCTATTTAAAGGTATCATAGATAATGAAGTAATATCAATACTAAACATATATAAACAAAGTGATATAGCAGCTAAATTCCTAGAGGAGAAGTTAAGAGAGCTGCAAAAAGAATTAGACAGCAAAACTATACTATTGGGTGATCTCAACCTTGGTCTCTTAAAACTAGATAAATTAAACCACAAAATAAATAAGAAAGAAATTAAGGAGGTAAATAGAGTCCTAAAAAACTTAGAAATGATAGACCTTTGGAGAAAACTGAATGGAGATGGAAAGGAATAAACTTTTTTCTCAGAATTACATGGAGCTATACAAAAATTTACCATGTATTAGTGTATAAGCACTCTGGATACTTTAGAATCAGTGGGAGTCAGGATCAGCAAAAGTCTTTGATCTTTATTCTTTGTGGGTGTGAATGGAATGAATATAGGCAGTGAGAGCACTGGCAACAGGAATCCACCAGGAGTGGCTCTGGTTCTCTCACTTAACTCCCTAAATCCTCCACCTAATCTCCTATACAACAGATCAAACTTGCACAGAGTAGTGGGCAGGGCCATTCTTTCTCAAAATCAAATGCAAAAAGGCAAAAATAATAAAAGCATATTTTTCGAGACCATGATGCAATAAAAAAGGCCAGGGGAAAATGTGAAGACCGCGTATTTTAAAATCAGCCAGAGTCAGGAATTCAGGTTAGGAGAAAATCGTCAATCTTTATTCTCAGTGAAGAAAGATTGGAGGTGGAAGAGAATGGGCGATAGCAATATGTGCAGCTGAGGCAAGAAGCTAGCTAGACCAGCAACCACACGACCAGCAGCTACCAGCATAGAACCCAGGCCCAATCTCTCCCAGCCTCTCTTCCTGTCTCTCTACCTCCACCCACCAAAATCATCATTTCCTATACAACACATCAGGACTTGCACAGAGAGTGGGCGGGGGCCATTCTTTATCCAAGCATATATATTAATAGAGTATAGTCCAATTACTATTTAGCCTCATGTGCTTGGGACCTCAGTGCATCAACTCAAGCCTCAGCCCATTACAGGAAAAATAAACCAGAAATTATTTGGAAATGAAAAAAAAAAAATCTAATCCTAAAGAATGAGTGAGTGAAACAACAAATGATAGACAAAATCAAAAATTTCATCCAAGTGAATGATGAGACAACATAACAAAATTTGTTGGATATATCCAAATTCGTTTTTATGGAAAATTTTTATATCTCTACATGTTTATTTGCAAAAAAATAGAGAAAGAGAAGATCAATGAATTGGACTGGCAATTTAAAAAGTTAGAAAAAGGACAAATTAAAAACCCTAAATTAGCTTCCTTACTTGAAATTCTAAAAATAAAAGGGGAGAATAATAAAATTGAAAGTTAAGAAAACTATTGAATTAATAAATGCAATTAAGAGTCTTCAATATTGTAATAGAAATATTAGCTTTGGCAATAAGAGAAAAAAAAAACATTAATGGGATTAGAGAAGGTAATTATCACTCTTTGCAGATAATATAATGGTATTATTAGAGAACCCTAGAGAATCAACTAAAAAACTTCTAGAAACAATTCACAAGTTTAGCAAAGTTGCAGGATATAAAATAAGTCCAGATAAACCATCAGCATTTTTATATATTGCCAACAAAGTCCAACAGCAAGAGATACAAAGAGAAATTCCATTTAAAATAACTGTCAATAATATAAAATATTTGGGAGTCTGTCTGCCAACGCAAAGTCAGGAACTATATGAACACAGCTACAAAACACTTTCCACACAAATAATGTCAGATTTAATGAACTTGAAAAATATCAAGTACTCATTGGTTAGTGTTATGACTGTGTTAGCACTCTGGATACTTTAGAATCAGAGGGAGTCAGGATCAGCAAAAGTCTTTGATCTTTATTCTTTGTGGGTGTGAATGGAATGAATATAGGCAGTGAGAGCACTGGTGACAGGAATCCACCAGGAGTGGCTCTGGCTCTCTCACTTAACCCCCTAAATCCTCCACCTAATCTCCTATACAACAGATCAAACTTGCACATAGTAGTGGGCAGGGCCATTCTTTCTCCAAGCATATACGAATAGAGTATTGTCCAATTGGTAATTAGCCATAAGTGCTCAGACCTCAGTGCATCTGCTCAGTTTCAGTCCATTACAGGTAGGACAAGGAAATATAATAAAAATGACAATACTACCAAAATCAATCTACTTATTCAGTGTCATACCAATCAGACTCCCAAGACATCATTTTACAGATCTAGAAGCCGTAACAATAAAGTTCATCTGGAAGAACAAAAGAATTTCAAGGAAAATAATGAAAAAATGCAAATGAAGGTGGCCTACCTGTGTCATACCTAAATTATATTACAAACAGCAGTCATCAAAACCATTTGGTACAGGCTAAGCAACTGAGTAGTGGATCAATGAAATAGATTAGTTTCCCAGGACAAAATAGTCAATGACTATCGTAACTTATTGTTTAACAAACCCCAAAACCCCAGCTTTGGGGATAAAAACTCGCTATTTTACAAAAAACTGTAGGGAAAATTGGAAACTAATATGGCAGAAATCAAGCACTGACCCACATCTAACACCATATACCAAGAAAAGGTTGAAATGGATTCATTATTGACACAAAAGTATGATATTATAACAAATTAGAAGAACATAGGACACTTTACCTCTCAGATTTTTGGAGAAGGAAAGAATTTGTGACCAAAGAAGAACTAGAGTTCATTATTGAACACAAAATAGATAGTTTTAATTATATTAAGTTAAAAAGTTTTTTTTTACAAACTCAACTAATGCAAATAATATTAGAAGGGAAGCAATAAACTGGGAAAATATATTTTTCCATTCAAAGGTTCTGATAAAAGCCTTATTTCTAAAATATAGAGAAAATTGCATCAAATTTATAAGAATTCAAGCTATTCTCCAATTGATAAATGGTCAAAAGATATGAACAGATAATTTTCAGATAAAGCAATTGAAATTATTTCTGGTCATATAAAAAGGGGCTCTAAATCACTGTTGATCAGAGAAATACAAATTAGGACAACTCTGACTTACTACTTACTACACACCTCTCACATTGGCTAAGATAATAGGAGAAGATAATCATGAAGGTTGGAGAGGGTGTCAGAAAACTGGCACCCTAATACATTGTTGGTGGAGTTGTGAACTGATCTAACCATTCTGTAAAGCAATTTGAAACTATGCTCAAAGTTATACGAAAATGTGTATACCTTTTGATACAGCAGTGTTTCCAATGGGCTTATATCCTAAAGAGATCTTAAGGAAGGAAAAGTGACCCATATGTGCAAAAATGTTTGTGGCAGCCCTTTTGTCTGTGGCATGAAACTGGAAACTGATTGTATGCCCATCAGTTTCAGAATAACTGAATAAGTTATGATATATGAATATTACTATTTTATAAGTATTTTATATTATTTTTATGTTATTATTTTATAAGAAACAATCAGCAGGATGATTTCATAGAGGCCTGGAGAAACTCACATGAACTGATGCTCGGTGAAATTAATAGAACCAAGAGAACATTGTACACAGCAACAGTAAGATTATAAGATAATCTTTTCTGACAAAAGTGACTCTTTTCAATAATGAGATGACTCAGACCAGTTTCATGAAGAGAGTCATCTACACCAAGAGAAAGAACTATGGGAACTGAATGTGAATCACAACTCAGAATTTTCACTTTTCATTGTTTGCTTGCATTTTATTTTCTCTTATTTTTCGCCTTTTTGATCTGATTCTTCTTATGCAGCAAGATAATTGTATAAATATGTATGCATATATTGAAATTAACATATATGTTTTCATGTTAAAATATATTGGATTACTTGACATCTAGGGGAGGAAGGGAAGAAGGGTGGAAAATTGGAACATGAGGGTTTTCAAGGATCAATATTAAAAAATTATTCATTCATATATTTTGAAAATAAAAAAAAAACTTTAATAAAAAATGAAGTTGATTATATGTTCTGAGTTCTCATAATATGTGTTGCCCTAAAATTGAATGGTTGTCAGAAGTCTTTGGAGGAAATTGTATTTTTGAGATATAATTGAAAGTCCATTTGATTCATAATTTAACCAGTTGCACTTTTCTCCCTGTTTTGGAGAATGTGTATATCTTCACATGCAATAAATAAAAGAAAATCCTTCTCACATAATTCCCTAATATTATTTGAATTGGGTCTGTGCTGTGAGAGTTTGGAGTGAGGGTCATTCTTTTTTCAAATAGGAAATATTTGGTAAGGAAAAAAAAAAAACCACATTTAGTGGCAGTGCAGTGTGTAATAGAAAGTGAGTTATGCTAAGTATTCAGATGACTTAGATTTCAATCCTAGTTGTATGACCTTAGACAGTGAATCATTGTAGTGCACAGCATGATATATACAAACCTAATTTGTCTCCTAAGTCCCATTCTTATATTACTACCTTCTTATTTGACACAAGAAACCAATATCCAGGTATCATCTCAAATAAAAGACACCTAAAACAGAACATATTCTTTATCCCAAATACCTACACCACCAGTAAGATTATTGATAGTGCCTTTATACTTACCATTTTGAACTGTTATATGTTTTATATAAGAATTCACATTTAGATGAGAAATTTAGATTATAAAATGTGTTACAAAATTATGTGATTTAATCATCCTAATTGTATTGTCAAGTAGGTAATTAATTAATAATTTTTATTAAGCATTTAATATCTTTTTTATATTGTATTAGACATTGAGGATACAAAGACTAAATAGAAAATCCTTGCCCTCACAAAGCTCACATTATATGACAAAAGTACATGTCTTATTATTGGAAAAAATCCAACAAATTACTCAAAACATTCCAATCACAAAACTGAGACTTAAAACAAAATGGAATTTGCTATGTTAAGTTTACAAGCTTATTCCTTTTTTTCTTATTAAGATACTAATCTCTATTTTCCACTACAAATTCTCCATCACATTTTTACAATTATGTATCCCTGATCCTGGGTTATCCCTTTTTGCTTTTAAATGGGTATAGAATGGAACTCCAGGTACAGATATTTTCACTGGTCATTCTTACTAATGCCAAGATTTATCTTGTTCTTTATAAT
Source organism: Sarcophilus harrisii (assembly GCF_902635505.1). Lineage (NCBI taxonomy): Eukaryota > Metazoa > Chordata > Mammalia > Dasyuromorphia > Dasyuridae > Sarcophilus > Sarcophilus harrisii. The sequence continues at coordinate 369,908,122 of NC_045426.1, read as the reverse complement.
AGAAATTTCCTAGTTTCCTTTAAATTGCATCTAAAATATTACTTTTTGCAAGAAGCCTTTTTCAATCATGTTTAATTCTTATGTCTTTCCTGCAATGATTATCTTCAACTTATTCCATTTATATGACATTAACTTATAGTTATTTACATGCTCTCGTACCCAAAAGATTGTGAGCTCCTTTAAAGAAGGTGCTCTATTTTGGATCTTTCTTTGAATTCCTCTCTTTTAGCACAATGCCTAGCACATAGTAAATTCTTAATAAGTAAATGTTTGTTGATCACTGGTTTTACTGAACTGTTATATAGCTTGTATAAAATCCTTATATATTCTAAAAGACCAGCTTTGTGTAGTACTTAATTTTTATTTCCCATGTGCTTAGCTCTATATTTTGCATGTTTCTGGAGCTTTATAGATATTTGTTGAAATAGAGATAGAATATTGATTTGGGAGAAAAAAAAAAAAACTCTATTAGGAGCCAACAGAGAAGTAGGATTAAATCCTGTCTCTGATACTCACTGGTTGAGTGATTCTGTATAAGCGATTTAACCTCTGTAAATATCAGTTACTCTTTTATATAATATGGATGATAAGTAAGATGGTACCTATTTCACCCTATTCTCAGAGTCACATATAAAGATCACAAAAAAGTTACATATATCACAGTTCTAAGTGGAAAGAGTATACCATCTGTTCTCAAGGCAACAACAACAGTAACAACAACCACAACAACAACAAGATTTACATATATAAAGCAACTGGAAAATGTAGAAGACAGAATGTCTGTATAACAAAAGTTAAACAGAACATCTGTATAGGAGTCATTCAGACAGTAATTATTCGAGATGATCATAAATGAGATTCTGGTAGAGCCATTTACTTTTAGTTCTCTCATACTTTTAGTTTTATCTTCAGAATACATTGGGCAAAACAGTTCTTATTGTAACATCTTTTTTCCCCTATGTTTTGGGCTGTTTTCCTGAGTTGGTAGTGGTAGATATAAAGTCTTATTGACAGATGGCTAAGATATAATTCTGTATATTTCCATAAGGGAGAAATGTACTTATTTACATCAATCATTGTATATATTGGAGAGAGGTAACCATGAAAAGTAAAGAGTAATTTTTTGAATGACTCTCAGTTCTCAGAGACAAATATACATAAGAAAAGTCAGTTCCAAAAATATCAATTAATTCCGAGAATTTACAAGTCTATATATTGCTAAGAGGAGATTCATCTTGATGAGATCAATAATTAACTCCTTGATTGAGATGACAAGCTACTCTCCCAGAAAGAAAATAATGATTCCCTTAACTCTTGTGTCTTGTTTGTGTTTGTGTCAGCTTCTGTGATTTTGATTTACTTTTCATGCTAGTATTTTGTTTAGCCAATGTTGGGTGGTAAGGAAATTTATTCATGATAGTAAGTTCAATACTACCTAATGCTGAAAAAATGATCAGGCAGAGTGTCATTTATTGGAAGTACAATAACCCCTATGTCCAAAATTTGAGTTATGGTGGCAATTATATATATATATATATATATATATATATATATATCTTTGTGGGTATGTGTGTATGTGTATGTGTATATATATTTATGCACATATATATACATATGTGTCTGTATATATATGTGTGTGTATACACACACACATATATATATATTTGATTTTCTAAAGCTTGACAAATTTTATTTATCTAAAGCAGCAAAACAAAAAACAAACAAACAAAGAAACAAAAAACAGAGAATACTTATGTTCTAATACCACTCAGAAACACTCAGAAAGGCATTTTGAAAAGAAAGTCCTGGAAGGTGAGGAGTGGAGCCAAGATAGTGGAGTAAAGGCAGGAAGCTAATCAAACTCCCAGTTTCCCTCAAAAACCACAAGAAACCAATCCTCCAAACAGAGTCTAATGGAATGAAACCATTGTCCCGCTCAAGAGAGATGTAAAGGACTTAAAAAAAAGGTCAGTCTTTTAGGGATGAAAGGGGTATTCAGCCCTGCTCAGACAGAATTTGAGAAAGCCAGTAAGAGGGTCTTAATCACAGCAGATAAGCAACTGAGAAATTCAATGTTAGTTCAGTAATAGAACAGACCAATGGAACAGTCTGCAGTCCCTGCTCAGAAGGCAGAGAAAGCTAGTAAAACTACCCCTTCCTGTGAGGAAAACACCAAACACCAGGGCCCCCTATGGTCAAAGTTAAAGCTCAGAGCCGCACAAAAAGGTAAGGCAATACTCCCTTTACCCCAATAATAGAGCTTGAGCATAGAAGTAAAAAATAAAAAAATAAAAAAAGGAAATCTAAAAAGAAAAGAAAAGGAGGAAAAATAAGAAAAGAACTTTAAACATAGAAAACTATTATGATGACAGGGAATAACAAAACACCAACTCAGATGAGGACAAAATATCTACAGAGGAAATTTCAAAGAATGATATGAATTGCTCTCAAGCCGAAAGAGGCTTCTTGGAAGTACTCATAAAAGATTTTAAAAGTCAAATAAGAGAAATAAAGGAAAAGAAAATAAAAATGAAAGGTATGCAAAAGAGTCAACAACTTGGAAAAGAAAGGAAAAAATACACTGAAAAAATTAGTTCCTAAAAAAAGACAATAGGCCAAATGGAAAAAAATCCACTAAAGAAAACAACATCATTTTTTTTTAATTTTTTTTATTTAATAGCCTTTTATTTACAGGATATATACATAGGTAACTTTACAGCATTAACAATTGCCAAACCTCTTGTTCCAATTTTTCACCTCTTACCCCCCCCCCTCTAAATGTCAGGATGACCAGTAGATATTAAAATATATTAAAATATACAGATACACAATAAGTATACATGACCAAAACATTATTTTGCTGTACAAAAGAATCAGACTCTGAATTATTTACAATTAACATGAAGGAAATCAAAATGTAGGTGTGCATAAATATAGGGTTGGGAATTCAATGTAATGTTTTAGTCATCTCCCAGAGTTCTTTTCTGGGTATAGCTAGTTCAGTTCATTACTGCTCCATTAGAAATGATTTCGTTGATCTCGTTGCTGAGGATGGCCTGATCCATCAGAACTGGTCATCATCTAGTATTTTAGAATATATAATGATCTCTGGTCCTGCTCATTTCACTCAGCATCAGTTCATTGTAAGTCTCTCAGGCCTTTCTAAATCATCCTGTTGGTCATTTCTTCAGAACAGTAATATTCCATAATTTTCATAACACAATTTATTCAAACCATTCTCAACTGATGGACATCCATTCAGTTTCAGTTTCTAGCCACTACAAAAGGGCTCCACAAACATTCGTGCACATACAGGTCCCTTTCCTTCTTTATAATCTCTTTGGATATAATCCAGTAATAACACTGCTGGATCAAAGGTTACAGTTTGATAACTTTTGATATTTCAAACTACTCTCAAAATGGTTGGATTCGTTCACAACTCCACCAACAATGATCAATGTCCAGTTTTCCATCCCTCGCAATCATCATTATTTTCCTTCATCTTAGCCAATCGACAAGGTGTGTAGTGTATCTTAGAGTTGTCTTAATTTGCATTTCTCTGATTAATAATGACTTGGAGCATCTTTTCATATGACTAGAAATAGTTTCAATTTCTTCATCTGAGAATTGTCTGTTCATATCCTTTGACCATTAGAAAACAACATCATTAAAAGTATATTTTTTAAACAGTGAATGTGAATGTGATAGTTTTTTTTTTTAAATTGAAGCCATTCCACCAACAATGTATTAATGTCCCAGTTTTCCCACATCCCCTCCACAATTTGCCATTATCTTTGAAAAATGCATTTAATCAAATGGAAAAGAGATACAAAAGCTAACTGAAAGAAATCACAGATTAAAAATTAGAACAGGGCAAATGTGACATCAAGAATCAATCAAACATCCTAAGAAGAATAAAAAAAATGGAAGAGGATGTAAAATACCTCATTGGAGAATGGAGAAACAGCCTGCCTAGAACACTGATTCAGCAGAGACCATTTGAAAATTATTTAGCTACCTGTAGGCCATGACCAAAAAAAGAGCCTAGATAGCATTATAAAAGAGATCATCAAGAAAAATTGTCCTGATATACTAGGGGAAAAGAGTGAAATAGTCACTGAAAGATCCATTGATTATCTCCAAAAAGAGATCCCATAAGGAAAACACCAAGAAAAATTGTTCCAAAAATCCAGAACAATAATTTCAAGGAAAAAAATTACTGCCAATTGCCAGAGAAAAACAATTCAAATATCAAGGAGCAACAGTTAGGCTTACCCAGGATCTGGCAGGGCCTGGAATACATATTCTAGAAGGAATCTTGGAGTTATAACCAAGAATTAATTGGCCATTGAGACTGAGCATCCTCTTTCAAGGGAGGAGATGAATCTTCAATGAAGTAAGAGACTTTCAATTATTTCTATTGGAAAAAAAAAACTAAACAGAAAATTCAGTCTCTAAACACAAGACATTATCTATCTATCTATCTATCTATGTGTGTGTGTGTGTGTGTGTGTGTACATGTGTGTGTATATATATATATACATATATATATATGTATATACATATATATATATATATATATATATATGTATAATTTAAAAGTTAAACTAATTGCATCCCTAATGTAATTATATCTGTAACTCATGAGAACTTGAGAATACTGGAATAGTTTTCTTTGATGATCTCTTGAAATATGTTATCCATGCTCTTTTTTTTTGTTCATAGCCTTCAGGCAGGCCATTTTTTTTTTATTATTATTATCTCTTCTAAATCTATTTTCCAGGTTGGCAGTTTTTCTAATGATTTAACATTTCCATTTTTTTCATTCTTTTTAGTTTGTTTGTTTGACTGATTTTTGATGTCTCATACAGCAATTAGCTTCCATTTGTCGTGTTCTATATATGTGTGTGTGTGTGTGTGTGTATATATATAAAATCTGTGTTTCTCTTCAGTTAGTTTTTGTATCTCTTTTTCCAATTGGCTAATTATACTTTTAAAGATGTTTTCTTCAGGTTTCTTGTTTGGTTTTTGTTTGTTTGTTTTTTTGTATTTGACCAATTGTATTTTTTAAGGAATTGCCTTCCTTTTCTTGACTATTGACCCTCTCTTGCATTTCTCTCATTTTCTCATTTTTCTACTACTTCTCTTATTTGACTTTTAAAATCTTTTATGAGCACTTCCAAGAAGCTTTTTTAGGCTTGAGACCAATTAATATCACTGTTTGAGATTTCTTCAGTCTTTGTCTTCATCTGAGTTGGTGTTTTGGTTATCCTTGTGTTTCTGGCTCATTTTCTTTCCTTTTCTTTTGATATTTCCTCAATTTTTTTTTTACTTTTATACTTAATCTCTGCTCCTGGAAAAAAGGGAGCACTGTCCCAAGCTTTCTGTGTAGCTTTAAACCTTGGCTTTAGGCACAAAGGCCCCTTGTATTTCCAAGGGTAGTTTTGCCAACTCTTCAGAAAACAGCCTGGTTTCCTAGAGTTTCCCTTCTGATCTGGGACTGAAGGCTGCCCGACTGATCTGCTCCATTATTGATCCAGGACCAAGTATCTCAGTTACTTATTTGTTGTAATTACTTTCACCAGCTTTCCCAAAGTCTGTCTGAACTAGGCTGAACACCCTTTTCACCCCCATAAGATTGACTTTTCTTGAAGTGTTTCCAATTTATCTTGCACTGGAGAGTGATTTCATTCTGTCTGACTTTGTTCAGAGGCTTGGTTTCATGTAGTTTTTGAGGAAAAATGGGAAATATTGAGCACCTTCCTGCCTTCACGCTGTCATCTTGGCTCCACCCCCCTCTTGTAAGTTTCTGACCATCATAAATTCCTTTATGACTTTTTATCATAACTACCATCTGCATATTTCTTGTTAAATATATATTCTTCTTAACAATAGTTACATATACATTAAGTCCTTGTAATGCAACAGACAATTTGGCAAGGGTCAAGGATAAAACAGAAGTTCAACTATTAGAAGCGATGAAAATGTGGAGGACTTGAATTCTAAATGCAAAATTAAGTAACTAATCTTGCAACAAATGATGAAGCATATCCAGGAGAATTCCTGAAGATCAGTGGGAATTCTATTTTTGTCTTTATAGCTAACATCATTTTTACATATAATAGGTCCTTAATATTACTTTATTGATTGATTAAAAGTTTTGAAGTATAAATCAAAAGTGTTCTTTTAGAAAAAAATAATCTTGTGGCATTAGTGATAAGCAAAATTAGCTAAAGATTATTAGAGCAGTTAGGATGCTTTTGCAATGAACCAGACACTGAGTTTTAGCTTTTAGATTATAAAACAACATAAGAATAATCTAGTCCACAACATATGTGTGTATGTGTACATATGTATATCTTACATGTAAAGAAATTGTATGTATATGTATGTATATCATACACATGAAGACATTTAAGTACATGGAGAGGAAGGGCACCAAGTGATAGAGATGGGATTAACACCAAAATCTTCTCTTGCTATTATTCTTTCCAAATGCTAGATGCTATGGCTCCTTGCACATCTCATAGGAATTTATAGGAATCCCATTAAGCAAAATGTAGAAAATTCAAAAGTATAATAGATCCTACCAACATAAAACATTTTTGAGTTATAAACATTTCTACCTTTCACTGTGCACTCCACTATTATAACTACATTGACCTATCCTACACTTCTGGCCATGGTACCCAATTGTATTTATAAGCAAATACTTATAAGAATGATTCCTTCTGCTCTCTCCCTAGTCAGACACTCAAGCAGGAAATATTTTCTTCTTTTATGTTCAGTGAAGATTTTCTTCTTCTGGAGGGATGCCTGGTGAATTTTGAAATCTTAGCTTTCCATGACCTTGTAATGCATGATGGCAATAATATTGCCATTAAAAAAGAGTGGGGCATTTAGACCAACTATTCACACAACCTTGGATTACAGAGGCTTGAAATATGAGTAGGAAACATTAACATAAATGTATCTTTCCCTGAAGCCAAATGGAATTGGAGAACTTGGGGACTACAGTACTTGGTTAAGATATAATATGACATTGCAGACACAATTTGGAGGTTAATGCAACAAGCGGTATTCCAGCACTTAATGTGGCAAGATTAAGAATGCTAATGTGATATTTCTCATTTTTCAATGTATCATAAAAAATTGCAGAGACTTATTACAACTGTAGCCTGGGGCAACTGAAAGAGATATTTCATCAGTGAAAACCTTTCTGTTGAGGTCACCATGTAAACAGTTAATGAAGCAGAAACTCTCTGGGGATTCATTGACTGAGCATATTTAGATGGATTCCATAGAAGTGTTCAATCATCAGTAAAGAAATTACTTCTATGATGCTTTCAAGAAACTGTGGACATTCTATTTTCCCTGTAATCAATGGAGTGTTGATAATTAATTTCTTATTTTCTAAGTGATTGTAACAATTGGTTATAACTTTTTATTATAAGCATAAAAAGTTAAAGTCAGGGGTCACATACTGTATAAACTATATGGGAAAATTGAAATAGAAAATTCAGTTTGATAGCATAGACTAGCTGATTTGGGCACAGATTTTCAGTATCTCATGAATGTTTTCATTGGTTTTTAATTAATAATCATTTAAATTATGTAAGAGGGACTTGCTTCAAATTTTCATGAGGTTATAGAATATAAGCTCCATGAAGACAAATAATTTTTTGTTTGTTTGTTGTTTTTAATTTTGTAGGAGCCAAGATTGGGGAGTTAGTAGTGAGTCATTGTAATTCTCCTATGTTCACTTTTAGGCAGCCATAAAAAACAGCACCTCAAGATATATCCTAGAACAGCATAAATAGAAAGAAGATGGGTTTAAACCATCTTTTAGGCCTGTAAAAGAGGAAGATTGGAAGGAGTGATACATCTCTCTTAGATAAATGGGAATGCAGTCCAGAATATGTAGCTTTCCAGTGAGCCAGCAGAAGTCCAGCCTCAGCAAACCAGGAGGTAATTTTCATGGGGAAAAAAAAATGGGACAATGTTTTACAAAGGTGAATCATGAAAACTATCTATGCATGCTTTTCAAAAAAAAAAAAAAGAAAAGCTTTTTTTTTTTTTTTTTAAGAAAGTAACTTTAATTGCATAAATTCATCTGATTTTTCCAAAATCCTTGAGGGCAAGATTTTAAGGTTATATACTTTCTACAGTAGGCTCAGAAGCAAGGGACATTGAAAGATGGAAGGGATTTTGGGAGTCATCTAATCCAGTGATATCCTTTGACATTTATGGAGAATGAGGCCCAAAAAGGTAAAATGAATAGCCCAAAATTGTAAGAGGTATAAGGGACTAAAGTCAAGTCTTCTGTCTTCATATGCAATGCTATTTTTAAATAATTTTAATGCTGACTTCCTAGCTCTATGACATGGGCAAGTTACTTCACCCCAATTGCCTTGGGGAAAAAAATTTATTGATGTTTGTGGTCTTTTAAATCATCCATAATTTCTCATAGAATTATGCTCCATTATTTCTCCCAGAGAACCAACACATTTAACAATTATTTTTTTTTTTAAATGGGGGGAAATAATCATTAATGATTGATACATTGAAAAAAATCTGGAAAAGTATATTATATAATACTTATGGACTTTTGATCTTCAGTCAAGAGGGCGAGGATAGTGTCTTCTCATCTCTTCTGAGCCATGTAGCTATGTTTATTTTTTTGTGATTTTTCAATATTCACTTTTTATGGGAGGGAGAGGGTGGTGGTTAGTAGTGGTGTTCATTCTGTTTACATTCTTAAACATTGTTGCAGTCATTGTGTATATATATATATATTGTTTTGTTTTGTTTTGTTTACTTCACTGTGCTGTCTTCACTCTATCAGCTCATACACACCTTTCTATGCTATTCTGCATATATCATGTTTGTGTTTTCTTATATGACAGTGACATCCTGTTACATTCATGTGCTATAATTGATTTAGTTATTCTCGAATCATTGGAACCTATGTTGTTTCCAATTTTTTGCTATCTCTTACAATGCTACAACAAATGTTTTGGTGAATATGTGTACTTTCTTCTTATCAATATCTTCTAGGATTATAAGCCTCACAATAGAATTTCTGTATTAAAAGGTATGAAGATTTTTGTTACTATATATGAATCATTCCAAATTGCTTTCTAATGATTCTACAGATCCACAACTCCACCAGCAATGTATCAATATGTCTATCTTTCTACAACCTCTCCAACAGTGATTGAATCTTCTTGAAATCATGTAAATGGGACTAAATGCATTGTTCTTTCCACTGTGTTTCATATGTCAATAACTCTCTTTACCATTGCCATCATTTTGACTTAGATCTGTATTATTTCTGTAAGGTAAGGTTCCACATTTGGAGAAATTGATATGTACAAGGTTCTCTTTCCTCACATGCAGATGTGGAGAGGGATTGTTGCTTTGTATGGCTCAAATGGAAACAGGAGACACAACTCACCTCACTCTTACATAAGGGTGATTTTAATTTCTTTCTGAATAAAGAGCAGGGAATTGAGGCAGGAGGCCATTCTGCTCTTGTGGGGGTTTTGGAATCCTAGTGTTAACTTGCAGCTTTGTCCTTTGCCTTGGCTTTCTTTAGCTTCCAGATGGAATGAATCTCTCTTGCCTCTGAGAGAGAGTTGCTGGCTCTCAATCTCCCAGAGTGCTGAATCTGGTTGTGCCTCTAAGAGAGTGCTTCTCCTCAGCTAAACTGACACTCCCTTCTCCAATCTAATTCAGCTGAACTCTTCTCTCAGTGTTTTCAGGTCAACTCCCTGAGAGAGCCTCTGTCTGTTTCTTATATAGGATCTCTTCTGAGAAAGAGGTATTATGGGTTTCTCCCAGAGTTCTCTCTGGCCCTGAGAGCTTCAAGGGAGGTGTGAATTCAGATATCTCATACTAAACCCTGAAATCTCTCAAACGTGTGAACTCCAGCGAGTACAGGTGTGAACACAAGCATTGTTTCTCAGTTCCACTTAGTACCTTGTTTCTAGTTGAGTTAACACTAGGATTCCAACATGGGGGTACTGGGATAGAAGCATATCCATTTGCTCTCTTAAATATTATTAGTATAGGGAATATAAATAAGCTTAATCTAACTTCTGAATATCTGTTTCACTTTATTGGAGGGAAAGAGAAGTCCAAGCTCTTAATTCAAGATTTGACCCGCTTTCTCAGCAAATACTAGTTCCACAATGAACATACAAAGTACTTAGCCAAGAAAACTCATTTACCCAAATCATAGCAAAACAGAATATCAGAGAAGGTAAACATAAGAGAATATGTAGCAGACAATATGAGTCAAAGAACTCTCCTATCATAAGTAAGGTAAATCAGCTCAGTTCCAAGATAGTTCCAGAAATCACCCAAGGTGAAAACCCCTGAAGTTGAGAGTCAGCTATGGAAACATAACAGAGAATATATATTCCTCCCATGTCTTCCCAAATTCTTTTCATTCAGCTCCCTGAAGTGGGGTTTTCCTCTTCCATCTTCTTTCTCAAAGCTGGAGTGCTTAAGAAAGAAGTGCTTAAAGCAATTTGTAGCTTGAAGACTGTGTTCTTTTCTGACCAACTCTACCCTTCTCTTCATATAGAGCAGCTTATTCATCTTGACCACTGAAGAAGTCTCATTCAAATAATCATTGAAACAGGGATTACCCATCACACTTTGATTATTGCAGTGGCCTCTTAATAGTTTTTCTGACTTCCTTTCTCTGAAAGCTCTAAGTTCTTCTCTGTTCCAGAGAAGACAGAACAAAGAAAAAGTTAATACATCCCTCTTCTCAAAAGCCATCTATAGTTCTGTACAGAAAGGATTCTGAACTTCCTAACCAGGCATGTAAGGCCTTCCACAATCAGCCTATAATTCTAACCTTAACTTAGACTAGTCTCTTATATACACATATCCCAGATTCCAGCTAAATTGCATCATTCTTAATTAGTCCTTATGATTTTCTACCTCTGTACCTTTAGATACATTTTCTCTCTGTTTATAATATCCTTCTATATCCCTATGAATAACCAATTTCACCTATTATCATTATCATCTTTCATAGTTTAATTTAAAAGTCACATGACCTTGCTTTTTCTTTCTCATGTTCTCCCCTCTTCCTGGCTTTGGTCTGATTTTTCTTGTACAGGATGACAAATATGGAAACCTATTTGAAAAGACTGTATATGCTCAACCTATATCAGCTTGCTTGCTGTCTTGGGGAGAGGGAAGATAAGGGAGAGAGGGGGAAATTTAGAACACAAAATCTTACAAAAATAAATGTTGAAAATCAACTTTACATGTATTTGGGAAAAGATTAATGGTGATAGTAAAAATGAAAAATAAATACACAATTCATTTATTTTTCATTTTTACTCTCACCTTTAATTAATTAATTAATTGATTTATTTAAAATGTACTTCCTTGGAGCTTCCGTTTACTCCAGCTTGCCCTGTCTATCCTATGGAGCCAAATTGAGCAACAACAGGAATTATTTATATAGCTGGTGAAGGAATTTACATGTACCATACCATTCCCTTTTAGAATAATCTTGTGAGATATATGATTTTATTATCCTCATTATACAGAGAAGTCAATCTAAGAGAGGTAAAATAACTTGCCCAATATTATATAGTTTATTTCTTAAAGAAAAATTCAAACTTAGATTATCCAAGTCCAGCACTTTATTCATTTTCCCATCTAGTTGCCTTTAATATGTTTCCCACATCATGACCCTTCAATATTGAGGATAGTTATCATGTCATAACTGAAACAGACTTAAATGAATTCTTTTTTAATAAAAGTTTTTTTTATTTTCAAAATACATGCAAAGATAGTTTTCTTTATTGTAACAGTTTGCATTCCAATTTTTTTTCTCTTTTTCCCCACTATCCTCCCTTAGACAGCAAGTGATCCAATATAGATTAAACATGTGCAATTTTTCTAAACATATTTCCAGATTCATCATAGTACATTAAAAAATCAGATGAAATGGGAAAAATAAATGAGAAAGGAATAAAAAAGCAAGCAAACAATAAGGAAAAATGGTGAATATACTATGTTGTGATAAATTCAGTCCCGATAGTCCTCTTTGTGGAAGCACATGGCTCTCTCCACCACAAGTTTATTGGAATTAGCTTCATGTTGAAAAGAGTCAAGTCTAATACAGTTGATCATCACATAATCTTGCTGCTGTGTGCAATATTCTCTTGGTTCTATATACTTTACTTAGCATCAGGTCTTGTAAGACTCTCCAGACTGTTCTGAAATCATTCTGCTGAGTGTTTCATATAGCACAATAATATTCCATCACATTCATATCCCATAGCTTGTTCAGCCAATGAATTACCTTTCTTGATTATGTCATGAACATAGGTAGTTGGCAGAGTCAATAAAACATGAACTAAGGGTCATGAGCACTCAAATTCGAACCTGGTCTCTGATACATGTTACCTATAAAATTGTGGTTAATTATGTAATTTCTTTCTGCCTCAGTTTCATCATCTATAAAATGAGAATAATAAAAGACTTACTTTCTTTTTTTTATGTGTACCATATCACATTTTTATTTGTACCAAATCACAAGTAACCATGGGGCACATTGATATTTTTCTAAGTTGATTTATAACCTTTCCCTCTTCTTTTCTCTCAGATTTATCAACAAAGTGGTGTCAGTCAGAACATTTTTGAATTTGACTTATATCCAAATTCCTAATGTTGAAATTCAAGGTTTTTCTACTTTGACTACCACTTATCTATCTTTGTCCCTCACTGCTGCCTAACACCAGTTCTCAATGCTGGGCAATGTAATTTCCTTCTTGTCCCATCTTTATGCCACACTCATCCCTACCTAGTTTTTATTCATCCAATGTCTGGAATGTTTTCACTTATTCTTTACTTAAATTATCCTTGTTTCTTTTTGATTGCTGTTCAAATTGTATCTTATCCTTGAAACTATACCTCTATGCTTTTAGTCCTACTTATTGTTACAGGATCAAAAAAAGAAGGTGGTTTGGAAGAAAACAAAGATTTCTAAATATGAGAAATGAAAAGTGAACATATTCTAGCTGTGCAGAAAAGACTGAAGGAGGAGGTTGGGAAACAGTCAGTCATTCTATTCATTAAGAAGATATGCAGTATGTGAGGAAAGTTCTAACTAAAAAATTATCCTAGAAAAGTAGTTTGAAGTCTCTGAATTTTAGTTCTCTGTCACCATCTACCTGCTAAATATTTCAAACTATATTTCTCATGACCAAGAAGTTCAAATAGAACTCATCATTATTTCCCCTATACCTTTCCCTCCTATAATTATATTATTATTACTAGATTATCAGATTATCAGTTATTCATATTTGTAGTTTCCTCATCAACTTTTCATTCTCTGCCATATCAAATATCTAATATTAACATTGTCAAATCTTAAAAGCTTACATTTCAAAAATCTATAATGTATGTCATCTCTTCACTAATATGGCCACTGACCTACTTAAGGTTCTAATCATCTCAAATTTGTACTATTTCAACAATATTATAGCTGTTCTCTGTTTCATATCTTTCAACCCTCCAGCCTATATTTTACATAGGTGCCAAAATATTTTTCATAAAGCATAGATATGGATATGGCATTCCTTTACTTAATTAAATTCAGTCATTCCCTATTACCCTTCAAATCAAATAAAATATCTTTATTTGTCATTTGAAACTTTTTGCAACAGGGTACCTTCCTGGTGTTCTAATTTTATTATTATATAATCCATATACATACAAGGGAAGGAGAAATAAATATTTAGAACAAAACTCTAAGATTTAGTAATATTGGGTTAATCCCATCTCTCATTTCTGAACCTTTACTCTGGCTTCCCTCTCTTTCTAGAAAGATATTCTTCCTTACTTCTGATTCTTAAATTGATTGATTGGCTTCTTTGACCCCAATCAAAACCCATTTTCTGTAGAAAGTCTTTTTTTTTTTCTACTTCACTTCTCACTGTTAGAATTTACCCCTCTAAAGTAATATTTGATCTTCCCTGTATGTAGCCTTCATTGCATATCTTGTCTGTATTTCTAGTGCACTCTTTGATAGAGAGCTATTTCATTTTTGTCTTGGTATCCTTAATGCTTAATACCCTTCCTAGCAAGTGTTAAGTATTTAATAAATGCTTGCTGATTGACTGATTGGTCCTAGAGAACCCTCAATACTAGACTAAGAAGATAATGTTTTATCTTATAGACAATAACTTTACAGATTACCATTAAAGGAGATCACACAATAAAACTTTATGAAAAAACGAAGATCATTTTCATGCCATCATCAGGATGAACTAAGAGATGAGAGTAAGAGGCAAGAAAACTTTTATTACATTAATTGTATCCAGACCCATGAAAATGTTGAGACATGGAAGTGAGAAGAGACTGTGGACAGCAAGTTACCATGAAGCATTAATTCTGATTCAGAAAAACATCTTGTCTGACACAAATAACTTAAAAGGTTTTTGTTGGGGGCAGAGCCAAGATGGCGGAGAAGACACACGCGACTTTCTAAGCTCTTCTCTTATCCTCTTTATCAATATTATATCGAGCCTCAAAAATAGTCTTGACTGCTACAATTCGTAAAGATAAGAAGTAGAACAACTCACCGGCCGAAGAAAATCTGCAGTCTCGCCAAAAAAGGTTGGTTCCGGGGCCAGGGGGGAGATCTGCGCAGACGGGGAGAGAAATTAGGTTCCAAGGAGAGTCTCAAACCAAGGGTGAAGGCACAAATCTCAGCACAAGCGCGCAGCCCCAACCCGCAGTACAGGGCTTTTCCTTGGGGCAGTTGTGATCCTGCACGGCAGGAGGACACAGCCCGGGTTAGCCTCCAATCTGCACAGTGGGGAGCTCGGCTTGGGGCCATAGAGCTTTTCCAGGGCCGATTTGCATCAGGCAGAGACACTGGGCAGAGTTTGTGGCAGTCTGCAGTCAGCTGCTAATACTCACAGTCCCTCAAGAGGCTCCAGCCTGGGGCGGTGACACTTTCATCACTTAGTCTCTAGCCAAGGGCAATCGATAATCCACTCAGCCCTACTAAGCAGTTTGATAGCTCGGCCAGAGCTGAATCCACCTCCTGTTGGGGGAAGGGAAAACTCTCACACAGAGCACTCCCATACCTTGGAGCCAGAAATCGGTCTACATCTCTCCCTATTCTGCAGAGGAAGCTGGTAACCCCCTTGCCTAGGAGACCTACCCTAAAGGCTTTACAACATGAATAAAAAGATGAAAAGAACAATCGACAGCTTCTATGCAGAAAAAGTGCAGGTCAGCAAACCAGAAGAGACCTCAAACAGCAAAAATGCATCAGACTGTCCTCCTTTACATAATGCTCTCATAGAAGAGACCATTAGAAGTCTCAAAAGAGAGTTAGAAGATAAATGGGGAAAGGAAAGAGAAGCCTTACAAGAGAGCAACAACTTCCTGAAATACGAATTGGAAAAAATAAAGAATTCACTAGAAAGTAGGATTTGTGAATTGGAAAAGACAAAGAACTCGCAAGAAAGTAGGATCTGTGAATTGGAAAAAGAAAATAATTCACTAAAAAAAAAAAATTAGTGAAATGGAAAAAAAATTCCACAGACCAAAACAATACATTCAAAAACTCAATTGGACATATACAGAAAGAAGTAAAAAAAGCTATTGAAGAAAATAATTCTTTAAAAATTAGAACTGAACAAATTGAAACTAATGATTCATTGAGACAGCAAAAGAATCAGTCAAGCAAAAACAAAAATGACAAACTGGAAAAAACCACAATTATCTACTTGACAAAAACGACAGACTTGGAAAAATAGATCTAGGAGAGATAATCTGAAGGATTATTGAACTTTCTGAAAAGTATGATGAAAAAAAAGAGCCTAGATACAATTTTACAAGAAAATCATCAAAGAGAACTCCCCAGATGTAATAGAATCAGAGGTAAAATAGGCATTGAAAGAATTCATCGAACACCTTCTGAAAGAAACCCTAAAATAAAAACCCCAAGGAATATTGTGGCAAAATTTCAGAACTATAAGATTAAGGAAAAAATTTACAAGCAGCCAAAAAAACCATTTAAATACCGAGGTGCCACAATAAGGATCACCTAAGATCTGCTAGCCTCTACATTAAAGGAAAAGAAAGAGCCTGGAATATGATATTCGAAAGGCACAAGACTTGAGATAGCAGCAAGAATAAACTACCAGCTAAGCTGAGCATTTTCTTCCAGGGAAGAAGATGGACATTTAATGAAACAAATGAATTCCATTTGTTTCTGAAAAAACCAGAACTAAACCAAAAATTTGATCTCCAAGAATAGAAACTCAAGAGATGCAGAAAAGGTAAAAATCAACTCTTGAGAATTGTATTTCTTTGTGGATATACAAAAGAATACATGTATAATTTGATTAGTACTGATATAACATAAAAAGGGAAGTAGATATGAGAAAAGGATGATGCAGAATAAAGGTGAGGAAGAGAAGGGATAAAAGAGGAACCACATCCCACAAAGAGGCTAAAAATTTATCATATCTGAAGAATTTAGAGAGGGAGGAACATTATGTGAATCTTACTCTCATCAGAGTTGGCTCAAAGAAAAATAAATTGACATTTGTTTTAGAAAAATTCTCTCTCACCTCATTAAAACAGGGAGAGGAAAAGGAAAAGAAAAAGAGTAATAAGGGAAGGAAGGGAAAGACTCAAAGGGGAGGAGGGAGGATTATAAAGAGGATAATATCATAGATACAAGAGAGTACATAAGTTTAAAAGGGGAAAGAGGGTTGGGGAGAGCAAGAATAAGATAAAGCACAATCTAGAGGTTTAGGGATGGCAGGAAATACAGATTTAGTAATTCTAACCATAAATGTAATGGATGAACTCCCCCAAAAGAGGAGGCAGATAGCAGACTGGATCAAAAGTCAGAACCCTACAATTATTTGTTTACAGAAACACATTTAAAGCAGGGGGATGCATATAGAGTAAAAGTAAAGAGCTGGAGCAAAATCTTTATGCTTCAGGTGAAGTCAAAAAAGCAGGGAGTAGCCATCCTTATCTCAGATCAAGCAAAAGTAAAAATTGATCTAATTAAAAGAGATAAGGAAGGTAACTACATCCTGCTAAAGAAGCATAAACAACGAAGATATATCAATATTAAACATATATGCACCAAGTGGTATGGCACTCAACTTCCTAAAGGAGAAGTTAAGAGAGTTGCAAGAAGAAATAGACAACAAAACTGTAATAGTACGAGATCTCAACCTTGCACTCTCAGAATTAGACAAATCAAACCACACAACAAATAAGAAAGAAATTAAAGAAGTAAATATAATATTAGAAAAATTAGGTATGTTGGATCTTTGGAGAAAATTGAATGGAGATAGAAAGGGAATATACTTTCTTCTCAGCAGTTCATGGAACCTATTCAAAAATTGACCATATATTAGGACATAAAGACCTCAAAATTAAATGCAAGAAAGCAGAAATAGTAAATGCTTTCTTTTCAGATCATGATGCAATAAAAACTACATTCAACAAAAAGTTAGGAAATAGACCAAAAGTAATTGGAAACTAAACAATCTCATCTTAAAGAATGATTGGGTGAAGCAGCAAATTATAGATACAATTAATAATTTCACTCAAGATAATGACAATGATGAGACATCATACCAAAATATTGTGGGATGCAGCCAAAGCAGTAATAAGAGAATTTTATATCCTAGAGGCATACTTGAATAAAACAGAGAAAGAAAAGATTAATGAATTGGAGCTTGCAACTAAAAAACTAAAAAACCAAATTAAAACCCCAATCAAATACTAAATTGGAAATCTAAAATTAAAGGAGAAATTAAAAATATTGAAAGTAAAAACTATTGACTAATTAATAAAACTAAGAGTTGGTTCTATGAAAAAAGCCAATAAAAATAGATAAGCCTTTGAGTAAATCTGATTAGAAAAAGGAGGGAGGAAAATGAAAGTTAGTAATCTTAAAAATGAAAAGGGAGAACTTTCCACGCAATGAAGAGGAAATTAGAGAATAATAAGGAGTTATTTTACTCAACTTTATGCCAATAAATTTGATAACCTAAGTGAAATGGATGACTACCTCCAAAAATACAGACTTCCCAGACTAACAGAGGAAGAAGTAAATTGCTTGAATAGTCCCATTTCAGAAAAAGAAATAGAACAGGCAATTAAACAACTCCCTAAGAAAAAAACCCCAGGACCAGATGGATTTACATGAATTTACCAAACATTTAAAGAACAATTGGCCCCAATGCTATATAAATTATTTGATAAAATAGGGAATGAAGGAGTCCTACCAAATTCCTTCTATGACACAGACATGGTACTGATACCTAAACCAGGTAGGCTGAAAACAGAGAAAATTATAGACCAATCTCCCTAATGAATATTGATGCTAAAATCTTAAATAAGATATTAGCAAAAAGACTACAGAAAATCATCTCCAAGATAATACACTATGATCAAGTAGGATTTATACCAGGAATGCAGGGCTGGTTCAATATTAGGAAAACTATCAATATAATTGGCCATGTTAATAACCAAATTAACAAAAACCATATGATCATCTCAATAGATGCAGAAAAAGCATTTGATAAAATCCAACATCCATTCCTATTAAAAACACTTGAGTATAGGAATAAATGGACTTTTCCTTAAAATAATAGCAGCATCTATTTAAAACCATCAGTAAGCATCATATGTAATGGAGACAAACTGCAACCATTCCCAATAAGATCTGAGTGAAACAAGGTTGCCCACTATCACCGTTACTATTTAATATTGTATTAGAAACGCTAGCTATAGCAATAAGAGCTGAAAGAGATTAAAGGAATAAGAATAGGCAATGAGGAAGCCAAATTATCACTCTTTGCCGATGACATGATGTATACTTAAAAGAACCCCAGAGATTCTGCTAAAAGTTATTAGAAATAATCCACAACTTTAGCAAAGTTGCTGGTTATAAAATAAACCCACATAAGTCATCAGCATTCTTTATATCACTAACAAAAATCAACAGTCAGAGTTACAAAGAAATTCCATTTAAAGTAACTACTGATAATATAAAATATTTAGGAGTCTATCTGCCAAGGGAAAATCAGAAACTTTATTAGCAAAATTACAGACCACTTTTCACACAAATTAAGTCTGATCTAAGCCAATTGGAAAATATTAAATGCTCTTGGATAGGGCGAGCAAATATAATAAAGATGACAATATTACCTAAACTAATCTATTTATTTAGCGCTATACCAATCAGACTCCCCAAAAACTATTTTAATGACCTAGAAAAAATAACAACAAAGTTCATATGGAAAAACAAAAGGTCAAGAATTTCAAGGAATTAATGAAAAAAATCAAATGATGATGACTTAGCTGTACCAGATCTAAAACTATATTATAGAGCAGCAGTTACCAAAACTATTAGTATTGGCTAAGGAATAGATTAGTTGATCAGTGGAATAGATTAGGTTCAGGGATAAAACACTCAACAAATATAGCAACCTAGTCTTTGACAAACCCAAAAGATCCCAGCTTTGTGATAAGAACTTACTGTTTGATAAAAATTGCTGGGAAAATTGGAAACTAATATGGCAGAAACTAGGCATTGATCCATACTTAACGCCGT
Source organism: Sarcophilus harrisii (assembly GCF_902635505.1). Taxonomy (NCBI): domain Eukaryota; kingdom Metazoa; phylum Chordata; class Mammalia; order Dasyuromorphia; family Dasyuridae; genus Sarcophilus; species Sarcophilus harrisii. The sequence continues at coordinate 369,888,480 of NC_045426.1, read as the reverse complement.
ACACCAAGATAAGGTCAAAATGCGTTCATGACCTAGGCATAAAGAATGAAATTATTAATAAATTAGAGGAACATAGGATAGTTTACCTCTCAGACCTGTGGAAGGGAAGGTTTTATGACCAAAGCAGAACTAGAGATCATTACTGATCACAAAATAGAAAATTTCGATTATACCAAACTGAAAAGTTTTTGTACAAACAAAACTAATGCAGACAAGATTAGAAGGGAAGCAATAAACTGGGAAAATATTATTACAGTCAAAGGTTCTGATAAAGGCCTCATTTCCAAAATATATAGAGAATTAACTCTAATTTATAAAAAATCAAGCCATTCTCTAATTGAAAAATGGTCAAAGGATATGAACAGACAATTCTCAGATGAAGAAATTGAAACTATTTCTAGTCATATGAAAAGATGCTCCAAGTCATATTAATCAGAGAAATGCAAATTAAGACAACTCTAAGATACACACTACACCTGTCAGATTGGCTAAGATGACAGGAAAAATAATGATGATTGTTGGAGGGGATGTGGGAAAACTGGGACATTGATTCATTGTTGGTGGAGTTGTGAACAGAGATCAACCATTTTGGAGAGTAGTTTGGAACTATGCTCAAAAGTTATCAAACTGTGCATACCCTTTGATCCAGCAGTGTTACTACTGGGATTATATCCCAAAGAGATTATAAAGAAGGGAAAGGGACCTGTATGTGCACGAATGTTTGTGGCAGCCCTTTTTGTAGTGGCTAGAAACTGGAAACTGAATGGATGTCCATCAGTTGGAGAATGGCTGAATAAATTGTGGTATATGAAAATTATGGAATATTACTGTTCTGTAAGAAATGACCAACAGGATGATTTCAGAAAGGCCTGGAGAGACTTACACGAACTGATGCTGAGTGAAATGAGCAGGACCAGGAGATCATTATATACTTCAACAACAATACTAGATGATGACCAGTTCTGATGGATCAGGCCATCCTCAGCAACGAGATCAACCAAATCATTTCTAATGGAGCAGTAATGAACTGAACTAGCTATGCCCAGAAAAAGAACTCTGGGAGATGACTAAAAACCATTACATTGAATTCCCAATCCCTATATTTATGCACACCTGCATTTTTGATTTCCTTCACAAGCTAATTGTACAATAATTCAGAGTCTGATTCTTTTTGTACAGCAAAATAATGTTTTGGTCATGTATACTTATTGTGTATCTAAGTTATATTTTAATATATTTAACATCTACGTGATCCTGCCATTTAGGGGAGGGGGGGGGGTAAGAGGTGAAAAATTGGAACAAGAGGTTTGGCAATTGTTAATGCTGTAAAGTTACCCATGTATATATCCTGTAAATAAAAGGCTATTAAATAAAAAACAAAAATAAAAACAAAAACAAAAAAAAAAAAAAAGGTTTTTGTTGTTGTTGTTGTTTTGTTTTGTTTTGTTTTGTTTATTTTGTGTTCTGTATGCCCTACTCATGATGATTTCCCAGATGTGATCCACTTTTGAAAAAGATGATCCACTTTTTATGAACTTCACTTTAGCTCTTACCCAACCTTTGGGAATTATTTCCTCTGTTAATGCTGACTTTCTCAATTCCCAACCATTTCTTGGAATTTGTCCTCTTCTCCAGAGAAATTTTTGCTGTCTCAGGCACTGATAATTTTCCTCAGCACTAGAAAGTTTCAACCTTATTACCTAGAAGACTTGGAAATATAGAAGTGATGGACTTATTAAAATAAAGTAAGTCACTAATAAGGTTCCCCAAAACAGGTAAAGGGAGAAAACAGGCAGGTGAGGTATCATGATCAGGCCAAAACAATAAGAGGCTACAGTAAGATGTCTCACCAAGAAAGAGAATAATTTCAGGCAAAGATCCAGAGAAGATGGCAATGGTCATCAAAGAGGTCAGACAGCAGGGAGGATCCCCTCCCCAAGAAAAAAATAGAAGTGGCCTTGGGAAACTGCTAGGTCAATCACACCTTTACAGATGGAAGGTTTAGGGAGTTGTAATTCTTGTCCTAGATCAAGTGACCAAGAAATAAGAGCAAGACTTAAAATAAAAAATCAGTACTGTTTGCAGAAGTAAAGGAAGAAACTAGGTGACATGCTCTGTTCAAAATCCAACAATATGCCTTACCAAAGGCTTTCTGGTAACCCTCAACAAGTCAACACTATGTGACATTAGCTTAAAAAGCTGGCTTCAAATGTATTAAGATGCTTTCATTCCCATTCAACCCACCCAATTCATTCTTAGGAGCCCACTAAAGTGTGAACAGTTGAATTTTTAAAACAATTTAGAAAAGAAATAGCTAGCTGTGTGGAATCCTCATAAACCAAGTGGACATTTTCATCTGAAATGTGCAAACACTTCTCCTGGCTAATGATAAATATTAGTTTTAAAATTATGTGCATGTATAAGGTTTCACAAAAAAAAAAAGTCACATCCGTCAGAATTGATCATCATATACTATTATTGCATTGTACAATGATCTCCTGGTTCTGCTCATTTCACTTAGTATCACTTCATGTAAGTCTCTCCAGGCCTCTCTAAAAATCATACTGCTGATCATTTCTTATAGAACAATAATATTCCATAACATTCACATATCATAACTTATTCAGCCATTCTCCAACTATCGGGCATTGACTGAGTTTTCCACTTTCTTGCCACTACAAAAAGGGCTGCCACAAACATGTTTGTACATGTGGGTCCCTTTCCCTCCTTTAAGATCTCTTTGGGATATAGGCCCACTGCTGGATCAAAGGGTATGGACAGTTTGATAACTTTTTGAGCACAGTTCTGAATTGCTCTCCAGAATGGCAAGATTCATTTATAATTCCATCAACAATGTATTAGTGTCCCAGTTTTCCTACATCCCCTCCAACATTCATCATTATCTTTTCCTGTATCCAGTGAATCCAAGAGGTGTATAATGGTAACTCAGACTTGTCTTAAGTTGCATTTCTCTGATCAATAGTAATTTAGAGCACTTTTTCATATGACTAGAAATGATTTTAATTTTTTCATTTAAAAATTATATGTTCATATTCTTTGACTATCAATTGGAGAATGGTTTGTACAATAGCTTTCAAGGATGATTAATTTAACTAGGTTGGAATCCATAAACTATTCAACACCATTTGTCATGAACAAGGTTAAGGCAGAGTTTTTAGATTTTTAGATTTTTTTTTTTTGACATCTCGGACACCATTTTTAAAATGTAGAACTTGATCAACTAAAAAAATATAGCATATACATATTTATATAGCAAGTGGCACAGTGTATAGTGTACAGGAGGACCTGACTTTAAATCCAGCCTCATACATTGTCTATGTGGCCCTAGGCAAGCTCCCTAACCTTGATGGCCTCAGTTCCTCATATGTAAAATGAGATGGAAAAGGAAATGGTAAACCACCCCAGTGTCTTTGCCAAGAAAACTCCTAGAGGAGTCACAAATAATAGTGTGGGATTTAAATGACTCAACAAGGACATGGATGTCTCTAGTGATACCAAAAAAAATTATAAAGGTTTTATGTGTGTAGGGTGTGAAATTTCAAATCATTGTTATTCATATAATCATCAAAAGTCAGAGTGCAAATAAAACATTAAGATTAACCCAGACTTTTCATTTGTTAAGTTAATGAAACTTTGGATTAGTTTCCACCTTCACCTCTCAGAAGGAAGAGGAACTCTCCTCAGCTAATTAGAGTCATAACCAGGACTAAGACTCCATTTCTTCTACTACCTATGTAATGATTATTTATTGCATCATAACACAAATTAAATACTTATATCCTATGTAGCAAGGTAGATAATTAAGAAGGCAATGAAGGAATTGTAGCAAAACATTTCCTTTTGGTATGCTTGACCATAATAAATAAAATTATTATCCCCAAACCAATTCATCTATGCATACCTCTTTTTTCATTCTTGTCTCCAGTTTGAGATGTTTCCTTAAAAATAACTCTTCTCATTTAGTCTAAGATCTCAAGCTCTTTCTAGAACCTGTTTTCTCTCCCTTTCTACTTTTTTTTCCCAACTCTGAGCTTGCAAACATGCAAAAGTTCCTACTAATTAGAAAAATCACTCCCATGACCCTCATGTTTCCTTTCACTAAGATACTATGGAATGTGGGCAGACTTCTACATATTTCTAAGATGACTTGCATTTCACAAATAATTCAAAAGATATCCCCTAATATAAATATGAATAGAAAAAAGAATTCCAAAGGATTAGATGAAGAAATCAAGGATGTTTGTTCTGCAGACAAATATATGACAGGGGAAAATTATTTATATTTGTCCTAAAAAAGAAATTTCCCTAGTATGTCACTGCCCAAGCCACCTTGAAAGTTTTGTTGAATATTTGACTTGTGTTATTTCAATTGATCTTAACAGCCATGTGTATAAAGTATGAAATATAATTATTTTCATTATAAAAAGAAGAAAGATGAAAACCCTTTCCAATGTCAGACCAAGTGATAAGTGATTTCCCAAAGATCAAATAGCTAGTCATCAATTGAGATAAAACCAGAATTTAGATTTTTTTTAAATGCCTAGTTTATACTGTCTACCTGTGTCCCAAGACTCAATGATGTTTCTTGTGTGTATGTATATATCTGTATCTATATCTATATCTATCTATATCTATTTTCATCTACCATCTATCTATCTACCGATCTCTCTATAATCTATCATCTGTCTTCCTATCTATCCACACAGCTAGCTAGCTAGCTATATATATACAAATTCATATATGAGTCTTTCCCATTGTCATTGACTCTATCATTATAGTCACGTTAGTAGAATAGCTAGCTGAAAAGTCTACTTCTACACATCTTTTGGTGAAGTTTGGTACTATAAAGAAGAACTATCTTTTTTCTTTTTAATTTTCTTTATCACTATTCTTTAAAATGCATTTTCAAATATTCATTTGAGTTTATATAGGAGAGCTGAAATTTCTTATCATCTTTCTTATCATCATCTGAACTGGGAGATTTGAAAAGTTATTTTTACAGCCTGAAAGGGAACTCCATATATTCCATTCAATCAATATTTCCTGAGGATTCAATCAACTAACATATATTTATTAAGAGCTTACTGTATGCCAGCAATACTTTAGTCTACTGAAGTGATGGTTTCTGTGTCAGATACAAGAGAAGGAAAAGGCACATTCTTTGCACTGAATTAATTTCTGGATGTGGAAAAGACATGAAAGGGAAAATATAAACATTAAAACGGAAAATAAATATAATTAAAATTTAGCTCTAAAATTCGATTTTTTTTTAATTTATGTTGCACTTTTGTGCATAGTTCTACTTCTGGATAGACCTGATACCAAGGCAAAGTAAGTACTAACAATACATTATACATTCAGTAATGGGAGGAAAATTCCTGTCCCAAAATATCACAACCACTTTATAGACACATTTCTAAAATGATATAATAGGCAGATATTAAATCTTAAAGAGCTCTCTAAGATCACCCCAGTTAAGTGACCTTAAATTACAGAAAAAATAAAATGATTACAAGATAGGTAAAATAATTTGTTCAAGGTCATGCAGTTAGTTAGCAGAAGAGTAAAGAATGTTGGTTCCTCCCCTTAAAAAAATGGCACATTCTTGTGTGTACATATCCATTTTGTTTTGAACCCCAAAAGACTCAAATATATTCCCTTAAAAAGTACATTCACTGAAAAAGTTAGAGAAATGAAATATCCTTTAAATTTCACTCTTGAGATAGTAGTTTTGTTAAAAACAAAGAAACAAAACCCAGGGATATTAAAGGACTGAAAACCAAAAATAAAGGAGACAATGGTAAAAATGTAAAATGGTCAAAAAGAAAACTTATACAATCTTGGACTATATTAAAGGAAGCTTAACTACAAATTATCCCAAAGTGGTAAAAATTAGAATGATTTGTCAAGGGTTAGAAATAGAGATTTAGATATTCACCTAAGGAAAAAATAAACATAAGATGATGCCCTAAGACAAATCTTGGAACATTAGGACCAGCAAAAAATGAAAATGGGAGATAAAGAATCATTAAACCCAAGAAACATGGAAGATTAGCAAAAAAAGTCTGTATCACTACAATAAAAGTGAAATGTAGTCCCAGACAGGAAGAGTCTCAGCAAGTGAATCAAGTGGCAATTCATATTTCAGCAAACCAGTTTGAGATCCTGAGCCCCAGTGAGATTAAATAGACCAGTCAGCATTATTAGGGGAATAAACAGACTCCAGCTCAAAGAATAACTGTAAGTAGGGCAGACAGGCACCCTTCAGGAACCAGACCCCTATAGCCTCCAGCAGCATTAGCCACTCCTCACCTCACCCCCTCACCACAGCTTCCCTGTTGGTCTCATGTCAGCATCCATACAACACCAGATAGACAGTCAAGGTCTGCAACCAGTGGCAGAAGAAGTTTGAGACAGTGTGCCTTCTACTCAAAGAGCAGCAGTAGTTTAGAAAAAGGAAACAACTGCTTAATACATAGAATTGGCCAAATGGAAAAGGAAGTACAAAAGCTAACTGAGGAAAATGACTCCTTAAAAGTTAGAATTGAGCAAGTAGAAACTAATCACTTTATTAGACATCAAAAAACAATTAAACCAATCAAAAGAATGGAAGAACATGTATAGTATTTCATGGGGGAAAAAACTGATCAGAAAAATAAATGCAGGAGAAACATCAAAATCATTGGATTATCTGAAAGCAAGAATCAAAAGGAGGATCTGGACAGAATCTTTCAAGAAATTATCAAGGAAAATTTCTTGGATGTCCCAGAACCAGAATGTATGTATGACTTCAAGAAAGAGATTCAAAAATAAAAACTGATAGGAACACTATTGCCAAGTCTCAGAACCATCAGGTCAAGGAAAAAAAATGCTGAAATTGACCAAAAAGAAAAAAAAAATACTAGCAGGAAATTACAGTCAAGAATACCTAGGACTTAATAGCTACAGCATGAAAGAACAAGACTTCATGGAACACAATATTCAGAAAAGTAAAGGAATGAAGACTACAACCAAAAATCTCTGTCTCCATGAAATTAAGCATAAAATTTCAAGGGGAGAGGGCCATTTAATGAAATAGGAAAACAAGTTTTCATAATGGAACAAACAAACAAACAAAAAAAAGATGTTGATGTCTTATATCAAGTCCCATGAGAAATGTAAAGGAAAGAAAGAAAAATAAGCTTTCAATGGAGCTAAACATTTTACATCCCTATATGGGAAGATGATTTTATATTTAAAATTTATATAATTATAAATTATAATTTTAAAAAATTGTACTACTAGTAGTATAGCTAGAAAGAATATACATAGACAGAGGATGCTAATATAAGGTGAATTGGAGAGAATAGCATTAAAAAAAATTAAGGGATGAGGAAAAGAAATAAATTGGGTGCAGAAGGAAGGGAGAGATAAAATGGGGGTAAATTATTTCACAGGAAGAGGTACAAGAAATAGTGGAGGAAAAGATGGGAGGGTAGACACTGGTCATTGCTTGAATCTTATTCTCATCAGTATTGGTTCAAAGAGGTAATAATATATAAAATCAATTGACTATAGAAACATATCTTACACAACAGGAAAGTAGAAGAGGAGAAGATTAAGTAAAGGCAGGGTGTGGGGAGGGGGGAAGAGAGAGATTACAGTAGGTAAGGCATACTGTTGCAGGAGTTTGACAAGCAAAACACTATTGAAGAGGTAAAAGGGAAAAAGAATAGAAAGGATGGAGAGTAAGAAAAACACAGTAGAAGGAAATACATAGTTACTAATCATAATTGTGAATGGGAATGGGATGAACTTCCCCATAAAATCACATAAAATCACAAACAGATCATAAAAAAGAGAACCGGACACACATGTGCCAAAAATGTTTGTAGCAGCCCTTTTTGTAGTGGCAAGGAACTGGAAATTGAGTGGAGCAGAGAGTGGAGTGGATCAAAACAAAAACAAAAACAAACAAACAAAAAACCAAACAAACAAACAAACAAAAAAACCTGAATCCTACAATGGATTGTTTACCAGAAATACATTCAAGTAGAGACATAAACACACAGAATAAAAGTAAGAGGTTGGAGCAGAATCTACTATGCATCAGCTGAAATAATAATAATAATGAAAAGGAGGGATAACAATCCTAATGTCAGACAAAGTAAAAACAAAAATAGACCTAATTAAAGGAGATAAGAGAAGGGAACTACATATTGCTAAAAGGTACTATACCCAATGAGGTAATATCAATACTGAACATATATATGCCAAGTGGTATAGAATTCAAATTCTGAAAGGAGAAGGTAAATGAGCTACAAGAAATAGAGAGCATTATAAAATATAAAATATATAATTTTCTTTATATTAATTTTTTTTAAAAGTTTTTCACAAACAAAACTAATGCAAACAAGATTAGAAGGAAAGCATAAAGATGGGAAACATGTTTAACAGTAAGTGTCTCTGAGAAAGGTTTCATTTCTAAAATATATAAAGAACTGAGTCAAATTTATAAAAAATCCAAGTCATTCTCCAATGGATAATTGGTCAAGGAATATGAGCAGGTAGTTTTTAGATGAATGAATCAAAGCTATCTTTTCATCTATGAAGAAATTCTCTAAAACATTTTGATTAGAGAAATGCAAGTAAAAATAACCCTAAAATTTCCTAATATGACAAAAAAAGAAACCCATACATTTTGAAAAAGGATGTTGGAAAATGGGAACACTTATGCACTGCTGGTGAAGTTGTGAACTGTTCCAACCATTCTGAAAAATAATAAACAATTTGGAGCTATGCCCAAAGGTCAATCAAATTGTGCATACACTTTGATCCAGCAATACCCCTACAATTCTGTATCCTGAGATTACCATTGAAAAAGGAAAAACAATTTATATTTACAAAATATTAGTAGCAGCCTTTTTCATGATGGAAAAATATTGGAAATTGAGGGAATGCCCATCATTTGGGGAATTGCTGAATAAGCTGTGGTAAATGTGGTATATATGGTATATGTGGTATATAAACATATGGACATATACCACAAGAATATAATGGGATACTATTGTGTAATAAGAAATGATGAAATTAGAAATTTCAAAAAACCTAGAAAGACCTGTATAATCTGATGCAAAATGAAATGATCAGGACCAGGAGAAAAAAAAATATTACACAGTAATAGCCACATTTTGTGATGATCAATTGTGATTGACTCAGCCTTTCTCAGTAATACATACTTCCAAGACAAGAAAAAATATCTTATAAATGAAAATGCTATCAACATCCAGATAAAATGCTGCCTGACTCTGCATGCAGATTAAAGCATACTTTTTAACTTACTTTAATTTTTATTTTTTTTTCTTTTGATTTCTTCCTTCCTTTACAATTGTGACTAATATGAAAATGTTTTACATAATAAAATATATTTTAGAAGAGGAGAAGGAAGGGAGAAAGGGAGAAAAATTTGCAATTAAAAATCTTGTAAAAATTAATGCTGAAAAATTAGAACTATGCCCAAAGGGCTATCAAACTTTGTATACCCTTTGATCCAGCAATGTCTCTACTTGACCTGTATCACAAACAGATCATAAAAAAGAGAACGGGACCCACATGTGCCAAAAATGTTTGTAGCAGCCCTTTTTGTAGTGGCAAGGAACTGGAAATTGAGTGGATGTCCATCAGTTGGGGAATGGCTTAATAAATTATGGTATATGAATGTAATGAAATATTATTCTATAAGAAAAGATCAGCAGGATGATTTCAGAGAGACTTGGAGAGACATACATGAACCGATGATAAGTGAAATGAGAAGAACCAAGAGAATATTGTATACAATAACAAGATTATTTGATGACAAACTGTTATGCACTTGACTCTTGAACAATTCAGTAATTGATTAAAGCCAATTCCAATAGAGTTGTGATGGAGAGAGCCATCTTCCTAAAGAAAGAGAACTGCGGGGACTGAATGTAGATAACAACATTTTTTTTTCACTTTTTTGTTGTTGATTTTGTTTTCTTTCTCTCTTTTTTTAATCTTGTGCAGCATGATAAATATGGAAATCTGTATAGAAGAATTACACTTTTAACATATATTGGATTGTTTGCTATCTAAGGGAGAGGGTGAGAGGAAGGGAAGGAGGAAAACTTTGGAACACAAGATGTTGAAAGAGTGAGTGTTGAAAAATATTTTTATATATATTTTGATAATAAAAAAAATTAAACCTAAAATTTTCCTTGACATGTAATTGGATAAATAGTAAAATACTGCTTAAAAATAGGGATTGATTGAGTCAATCAATTCAGTTGCCCTTAAACTACATATTCTTGAGGTTCCTAATATTTTTTTAGTTTATCTCAGATCCCTTGGCAATCTGGCAGTGCTTGTAGGTCCTTTGCATAACACAAAAAGTTCCTAAGGAAATCACTTATACTTAAAATAAACATTTTTTTTTCAAATTTGTTGAACCCTAAAATGGGAGGGAGACAGTTTATGGAATATAAATCCAGTGACTTTGACTTTAGTTCCTAGGAAAATTCTAAAAAAGATAATTAAAATTTGGTTGGTGAAAGTGAAGAAAAGAAAGTCACAATTATAATGAATGGCCATAGCTTCTCCAATTATTGACTATGTAACCACAATTCTCTTTTGATATGATTGATATGATTAGTAAAATTGATGGAAAAAAATATAGGGGAATAACTTACCTATCTTTTAGAAATCTAAGATGAAGTATCTTCTACTATTCTGAATATAAGATGGAGGTATATAGATTAAATGGTAATGCAATCAGATGTCTGAAGTTTCTGGAGGGTCAGACTCAAAGAATGGGTATTTATGATCAGTATAAATATGGTGAGATATTCCCAGGAATGCAATTTAGAAAACTGCAAGTTTTAACATTTTTTACCTATGATTTGAGGAAGGGAAGGGAGAGAAAAAATAGTGTATTTATGACATTTCCAGACCATACAAAACTGAGAGAGTAGCTACACAGTGGATCACAATCAGGATCAAAAGGATCTTGACAATCTAGACCAGGGGTCCTCAAACTTTTTAAATAGGGGGCAAGTTCACTGTCCTTCAGACTGTTGGAGGGCCGGACTATAGTAAAAACAAAAACTATGAACAAATTCCTATGCACTCTGCATATATCTTATTTTGAAGTGAAGAAATAAAATGGGAACAAATGCAATATTTACAATGAAGTAAAGTTAAATCAACAAACTTACCAGTATTTCAATGGGAACTATGGGCCTGCTTTTGGCTAATGAGATGGTCAATGTCTGGTTCCATATTTGTCACTGCTAGTGACAAGTGATGCAAGTGTGCATCTGTTAGTCTTGATCTAGTTGGAGATTTCAAATGTTTTATTCTAGAAAAAGTCTGTTCACAGACATAAGTGCTGCCAAAGATGGTTGCCATTCTGAGTACATGGTTCTTGAGATGAGGATATGTCTCAGAGGGGAGAGATGTATAGAAATTATGAAAGCTGCTTGACTTGAATGTGTCTTTCAGAGAGTCACAATTCTGCAGTTCAGCCAGTTCCATTTGGTAAATTGTATCCACATTTTCAATGTCAATAGAAAATCGGTTAAGGAAAAACTGTATGCCCTATTCATGGAAATGAAACTCTTTAAATCTAAATTGGAACTCTTTTTGCAATTTTTCCAGTGAATCCACACATATTTTGTTTGGGAAGGCAATCAGCAGTTTTTCTACTAACAGATTTTGAGTTGTGGAGAGATGGCAGAAGTTTTCCTCCTTCACTTGTTTGATGAGGAGGCCTGATTTTACTTCAAATGCTTTGACGTGCGATTGCATATCACAGATGAGCTTTCCCTTATCTTAAAGTTGCCTTTTGAAATTGTTGAGTAGCTCTGTTACATCTGTCAGAAAGGCAAGGTGCCATTTCCATTCTGTATCATTGAGCTCTGGTACTTCTTTGTTTTTTGAAAGCAGAGTTGTAATCTGTGGAAGTAAGTCATAGAAACGTTTCAAATCTCTCTCTTGACTCAGCTAATGGACTTCTGTGTGATATAGAGCATCTTCTTACTCAACATTTAGCTCAGAAAGAAATTCCTGAAATTGTCTGTGATTTAGTGCATTAACTCTAATGAAGTTAACACAAGATACCACAATTTTCATAACAGAGTCCCACTTCAGTGATTTACTATATGGCACTTGTTGGTGGATGAGGCAGTGTATGGCTATTGGATGAGAATGGTTGTGTTTGTCCATCTTTTGGTTAATGCGAGCAATTACTCCTTTCTTAGACCCCACCATGGTAGGAGCACCATCAGTTGTCATGCTGGCTAGTTTAGTCCAGTCCAGGTCCAAATCATTCATAGTTTGGCAAACCTTTTCATAGATATCCTCTCCTGTAGTTGTTCCTTTGATACTTTGCAGTGCAGCAAGCTCTTCTATGACTTCAAAATAATCATTCATCCCACAAATAAAAATTAGAAGTTGTGCAGAATCATGAACATCATTGCTTTCGTCGAGTGCCAAGGAAAAATAAGAAATTTTTTTTTATGGAGTTTTGCAAATGCTTATGCAGATTGTCTCCCATTTCTTCAATCCTCTGTGTAATTATAAGTCCTGAAAGAGTCCCTGTAATAAATAAATCAGCTTTCTCTGAACACAATTCTTTGTTAATAGAAAGAAGGCATTCTTTAACAAATTCTCCCTCTATGAATGGTCTGCCAGTGTGTGCTATTAGATTGGCAACTTGAAAACTTGCTCACAGTGATGAAATATTTAGCCGCTTCTGCTTCACAAAAGTATTTTGCTGAGTTGTCAATGTATTTTTCAGTTTTAACATTTTATCTTTTCTCGCTTCTCCAACCAAACAATCATATTTATCTTTATGTTGGGTTTCATAGTGTCCACGCAAATTATATTCTTTGAACACAGACACTATATTCTCGCATATCAGACATACAGCTCTTTCCTTGCATGAAAAAGTAATCATAAGTCCACTGTTCTTTGAATATCCTACACTTCAAGTCAATTTTTTTTCTTGACATCATTATTTCCTAGGGATTCCAAATTGCTATTAGTAAAATACCAATATGTATATATATAGCACTACAAAAACAATATACCAGCAATAACTTTGCCCACACAGAGACATATAGACTGTAATGCCCAACTTCCTCCAAGCTGCCTCTACACTGTGATGCCTCTGTTTCCCACACTCTCTCTCCCACTCTTCGTACTCCCGCTTCTGACCTTCACTGTTGCAGTGAATTCCCCCTGCAGCGGCCATGACCTGAGCAGCATGCACTGTACATCCCCCGCACCTGTCTGTTGTGGTGGCTGCCATTACTGTACAAGGCCATGGGCCATCAGTTCTCTGTCTTCTGCATCTCTCTCCCTTCCCCACATTACACACCCCAGCCTGGAAACTCACTTCACCTCGGTATCACCTCACCTCGGTATTGCCTCACACTCTTTCTCCACCGCCTCAGCCCAGTGCCAGAAGTGTGTGTTGCTAATGCAAGTTTAGGTTGAACGTCACTTCCGGTCTGATTTTGCCATAATCTGGCAGGCCTCATAAATGTACTCAGTGGGCTGCATCTGGCATGTAAATGTATATGTATATTGAATTTTTCTAAAGAAAGTGTAAAAGATCACCTATATTTTAATATTCAATTTTAAATAAATAACAGTATTCTGCAGTATTGATTCCATATAAATGCTTGGTTACAATATAAGGTTTATAAAATTTTTAAAGATCATTCATAACTCAAAATCATTACATCTGATATGATTGTGTGAGATGATTCCCATTAGATGAGATGGTCCCATCTAGTTCAACATCTTTAATTATATGATCCTTAAATCCTTGAGGTGATAAAATTCTCTATGTCTATGACTTATTTGGTTCTTCTGATGCAAAGATTATTTTCTTCATTACAAGATTATGAGACTATGAACACTCAAAAGTCTGGGTTTTGCAGGAATAAGCAGTTTGTAATCACTGATATAGCTTTGTAATTTCCCAAATATGATCCAGCCCATTTTCCTCTTGCTCTCCAATTCTAGGCCAAGCTCCATGAAATCTGTATACAGATTATTCCAGAAATAATAGCCATTCCCCAGACCTCCCCTCTCATATCCCTTCATACCACTTCACAAGCCCCCATGTAGCCTCAGAAAAAAAACCATCTTTCTCTCATCTTCTTAATCCTTCCAGTTCTCCTTTGGAAGTCTACACACAACTAGTATTAAGGTAACAGGAATAAACCAGGATATTTAAAGGCTTAATTAAAATATATATATATTAATGCTCACAATCTCCATTCAAATTTCCTTTACCAGACAATTTCTTGTATTTCCCAAAATTTGTGTCTAGATTAAAATAGGATTATGTTAAACTGTATTTATTATTTCTTATGTTTTGTTTTGATTAGTTTAATCAACAACTATGCATTGATTTTTATAAATATAGTCAGTGACTTCTGGAAATAAATGCTGGGATATCTCCATTTTCCCTGGGAAACATGTGAATCTGAGAGGAGAAAATCTACTTTTTTTGGATTATAACACTATAACACCAACACTATCACCTTTACCAAGTTGACTCATGGTAAACAAGTAATAAAGTTAGGCTGCTAAATAGACTTTCCTCCCTTTCAGCTAACATTCCCTTTCCTAACTAGGAAGAAAGACATGTTTGCATAAAGAAGAGATTCAACCCTCTTCCCATTCATTTTGCAGAAAATTTTAGCTTCCAAATCACTTTGCTTGAAATGTAACTTTAGTGGATGTGAGGCACTAAGTAAACAGGAGAAGAAACATTGGTTTTCCAATCAGAAAAAACTGAATTTTAATTCTGACTATGCTATGAACTTCATGTATACAATGAAATTGCTTCATCTTTCTGGGCTTCAATTCTCTTCTTTCTAAAAGTACAGGTTCTATAAGGTTCAGTCAAGTTGAAATTCTATAAGATTCTGAGAGAATTCTTTCCAAGGAGGCCAAGTATGATAATAAATATCCCAGATGAGAAGCAAGACTCTAATATATGTATATTGATTTTTTCTAAATGAAATATAAAAGATCACCCATATTTGTCTGCAGCTCTAATTCCATACACACACACACACACACACACACACACACACACACACACACACATATATGCTTGATTATAATATCAGGCTTATAGAAATTTTTTAAGATCACTCATAAATCAGAATTTTTTTTTTATCTGTATGGACCAGAGTGGAGGCAGGACCCACTGTCCTGGCTGATAGAATGGACCTGATTGGGGCAGCTGTGCTGGTCATAGTACTTGTGCACTCACTCACTCACACACTCAACTGAAAGTGTGACTGGCATCACAGTGAACAGCATGACTATAAACACAATGGCACTAAAAGAGAAGACAATTCATCCCTTAAATATGTCTGTTCCAGTCCCTATGAGATTTGGCAAGAAAAAAAAAAAACTACTAAGAGGAAGAACAATTGGAATAGGGCCAACGGGGAAAGATCACATGTATTCATATAAGTCAGAGGAAGACCCTAAAGTTTAGGAATGGCAAAATCTGAACCAACATAGGGAAACAATCCCTCCCTGATCCTGAGAAATGTGTTGCCTCCTTAGAGTAAGACTCTGGAGCCACAAACCATAATTATGGAGCTATGTTTAAAGTTGCCAAAGTAATTTCTTAAAAATTCTGCATCCTGTAATATATGAAGTGTGAGCACTATTTATAGTCAAGAAACATAACAAATACTGAGTACACAAAAATTAAATGAAATACATTCCCTTTATCACAGAATGTTTTACAGTCTCCATCTTTACTCTTTTGGTCATATCTGGGAAATCTGAGTAAGGCACTTTAAAGGTTTGGTCCTTACCATAGCCCAGATTCATTTCCCATTTCATTTAATTACATTTTTAAAATAGCTGGTAACACTCTACTATGTGCAGATATTGTGCCAGGTGATGAGATAGGTGGAAAATTTTATAGGAAATGCAATCCTATCCTCATGATATTAAGTCTGACAATTTTAGTAATGAGAAATGCTATTGGAGAAAAAATGATTATTATATCTTTCTTCAATAATTAATGACTCTCTCTAGACTATAAAATAGCCTGGAAACATCCTCAGAATTGGGAACTATTGTTTGACCTGTTAGTACAAGGTACAGCTTGAAGGTGTTTATGATTGATTATACATACATGATATACATACACAGTATGTATAATTTTTGATATTTTGAATCTGACATTTTGAGAACCTAGAAGATATGTACCTGGATTTGTAAGACAACAGAAAATCATGATTCTTGGTTGATGCAAGCTCCTAAACCATTGTGTAGATGAGGGTTCTTTCTTGTTATTATCCTAAGAAGAGATATCAGCATTGTGAGAGTGAGAGTAGCAATAAAAATCTTAATATAGAAATGTCTGATTTAGAATATTTTGTGTCCCCAGTGTTTTTCATGGGAAAAGTGAGTACTTGGAGAAAAACCCCTGGATACAGAATCTGTAAAAGTGCATTAAGAGAAGGAGATGAAGTACTTATACATGCAACTTATGTAGGAATTACTACCAATAAAATAGAAAATGATTTCCCCACGTGGCATAAAGTATTTTGGCAATGATTGTGTGATGTTTATAGTAAAATGAAAAAAAAAATTCCTTATATTGGTAGTTAGGATGTTGAAGGAGAATTATCATCTAAAAAAAAATCAAATTATTTGAGTCTCCATTTCCTGCAGTGGAAGAGATTAAGGTCACTATGTCTCTGCATGTGTTTTCAAGATTTTTGGAAATTGCAAGGAGATAGTATTTAAATGACTCTAAAAAAAGTCTCTTACTACATACAGACTAAACTATAATCTAAGTTGTAAAAGGAATTGGCATATATAACTTGCTAAAGAAAAAAAAAAAAAAACTTCTGGCAATCTATTAAGAGGAATAGAAAAAAAAAAAATCAGTGCTCTAGAAGTGTCAATGACCTAACTTGGGAAAAAAAAGGAGTAGTCAAAGGTAAGAATTCTTTGAATTATTAACCATTGAACTTAATAACAATTCTTAGAAACATTTTTGAATGTTTAAGACAATATTTTATGTTTGTATTTTTAAGATTTAGAAAATGATTAATATTTTATCAAGTAAATCACTAACAATTAAAATAAATTCATCAAGAATATATCATGACAGACTAACTTCTTTTTATTTTTGTACCACATAAATTGACAGAATGATGACTCAAGATATTAATGATATGTAGCACATTCTAGGGGAAACTATCCAAGAGTGTTTGACATTGTGTTAGTTGTCCTATTCAAGATCAAAATGGTAGAAGACTTTTTTAGGGATTGGGAATGATTCCAGATGTTCCTTTTTTGCAAATGCTATACTGCTGATTTCATAAAACCTGGGAACATTAAAGGGCTTCTTTAATGAATTTTTTTTTTTTTTTGGAGTGTGATTAACTTAACAATTCATATAAGAAAAGCTAAATAGATAAAAAAAAATCTACTATTTCGATTCTATTATGCAGTTGGATAATCAAATCATTGCGTTTAAATATCAGCATGAATATCTGGGAAAGACATTTGCAAAAGACAATTAATTAGGCTGAGAATTGAACAGAATAAGAATACATTGTATTTGGAGATTTGTGCAATGTTTTCTGTGATCTCAAATTGATTTAAGGTAAAAAATGCTATATTTTTTTAATATCTGATTGAAGATCTGAAATTGTCAATACTGCAGATTAATGTTAATAGATTACATTTCTGATACTATTGTTTATTGATGTTGTTTCTCCTTTGTTCTCAAAGAGGAGGATGACATCAGGAAGGTGATAGTATGACATTCAATTGAATTGAAGTGACAAAGATCTGTGCAGACTTTCTCCTTGAGAATCATCTGAGTCCATTGACAAGATATAGATCAGGATGATTTGAACTGGCCCTGGCTGTAGTGATAGACTTGAGCTTTTTAAGCCAAAGTCTTATTTTGAACTAGTATTTTATTTTTTTCCAAATAAATTAAAAAAAATAGTTTTCAATATTCACCTTTGTACAACTCTTTGTCCCAAATAATCTTTCCAAAATGGCAAGCAATCTGATATAGATTAAATGTGCAATTATTCTAAACATATGTCTATATCATTGTGCTGGACAAAATATATATATATATATTATGTATATATCAAATCAAAAAGGAAAAAACACAAGAAAGAAAAACAAACAAATAGACAATAACAAAGGTAAAAAATATTATGCATTCATCCACATTTCATGCATGGCATCCTCTATCCTAAATCTATTAAAATTAGCCTAAATCACCACTTTGTTAAAAAGATCCAAGTTCATCATAGTTTTTCATCACATTATCTTATTACTGTATACAATGTTCTCTTGGCCCTAAGATAATAGGGCCAAGCTTTTTATTGATAGAACATATGCATGGGTAATTTTTCAACATTGTTTCTTGCAGTCACTTCTGTTCCAACTTTTCTCTTCCTTCCCTCCACCCCTTTCCCTAGATAGCTGGCAGTCTCATGCATGTTAAACATGTCAAAGTATATCTAAAATACAATATATGTGTACATGTTTATACAGTTATCTTATTGCACAAGACAAATCAGATTTAGAAAGGTAAAAATAACCTGGGAAGAAAAACAAAAAGGCAAACAATCCACATTCATTTCCTAGTGTTCTTTTTCTGGGTATAGCTGGTTCTGTTCATCACTGATTAATGGGAACTGAATTGGATCTTCTCATTGTTGAAGATATTCACTTCCATCAGAATTAATCCTCATGTAGTATCTAAACTAAGATCTTTAACAGTTCTCAGTTTGGCTGAGGCAATGCCCAATCAGTGATGAAGGCTAAGTAAGAAATGAGACAAATTATGTCCTATTTTACTTAGTCAAAGGAGAAAAAAAAAAGTAAGATAAATAAGAAATCAGAGATCTATATAAAAATAGGGATATCATATGTGTTTCTATAGAGACTAGGTTTTTCAAAGCATTGTCTCTCTTTACAATTAAAAACAGTTCTAATTAGCTATCTAGGCAAGGCAGGAATTATTATTCCCATTTTACAGATGAGGAAAGAATGTTCAGAGAGACTAAATGATTTGCCCAAATCATTATCAATATAATAGCAATAATTCTTTCTCTAGACTTTGACTCCTGGATTTATTTTCCTATGCCATTGCTGTCTCCTGACACACATCTTCTCTGAGCATTGGGGGAAAGAACAGGACTCATTAATAAATTTCTTCACATGTCATATTAGGCACTTCTCAAATCATTGAAAGTACCCAATTAATTACATGTAAATCACTGCTGGGCTGACACTGCTGGAGAGCAGGGATTATTCCCCTGTGCTAGCAGTCATCAATGGAATGGCATAGGGATTTGGGAGAACAAATTGCTACCCGATGGAAAAGAACCAAACTCATTAAAGTTTCAGTATTTTTATGAATTGAATTTTTTATTTGTAAAAGGAAAAGGATCCCAGTCCTGGCAGATACTACTGCCTGGGGCTTTCTTGCCTTTGAATAAATCTGCCAGCTGTAGCATTGTAGAGGAATAACAAAGATGCTTTAATGAGCATTCTTTCTCAAAGGACATGGCCACAGTCAATCCTTAATACATGGCAATCTGAGCATTCTCTCCAAGTTCCTCAGTGAAAGTGTTCAAGGCTTCCAGTGTTCCCCAGAGAATCTCTATATCTTTCAAAGCAAAGAAATAATCATAACATACTGGAGTTGAAAGAGGTCTTAGAGATATTCTCTTTAGACCAATTCCTGCTAGATTATAAATTCTGGAAGTCCATAGACTGAGTCGTTATCATCTTGAATTTTTCCTGGTGCCTGAAAAGTTACTCTGCATAACTTAGGCAATTATTACATGTTTGGTGAATGAATACCTTCAATTTACAGTATGATTCTGGGATTATATTCAAAAATCTTTCATGGCAACCTCGTTAACAAGCTTAATATAAATGTCTTTGGCATTCAAACTACTCCACAAATTGTTTCTATATCTTTTTTGGGGGGTGGGGGGGAGGGGACTCTGGGGGACGATAATCTCAAATTGCACCTTCCATGTATTCTCTGATTTAGTTAAACTCAACAATTCTTACTCATCTAAACATGCTCTGAATCCTCTCACCTCTGACTACTCTTTCACTTCCTGTTCCTGAAAGATCCAATTTTGCCTTTTCTTATGCTGAATAATTAGAGTATTTTGAATTTTCCCTTGTATCACCTTTTTCATGAAGTCTTCTCTAGTCATTATAATCTTTATTTCATTCTTCATTCCTTATACCATATACAGATTTTTGTTCTGCTCCTTTCTGATAGATTTGCTGTGTATTTTTTTTTTGGCAAAAGTTTTTGTTTTTATCTCATTTTCTGAGTTTACCATAAACTGCATGACAATAAGGTTTATGTGTATTCTAAAACATGTTTCTTCTCCAATACCTAGAGAAGAAAGGTAGGGAGTAGGAGTGGCATAGAGTGGGAATTGAGAAAAATGGATAGTGAGAATGTTTATAGTCAGGAGTTAGACTATGTCCTGTGAAGAACAGCAAAGAAACCAGTGTTACTGGATAAGAGAGTACAGTAGTGGAAAGATAGAATAAGGTCTACAATAAGAGTAGTAATGTAGGTGGCATCAAATTATTAAGAACTTTAAATGCTTAATGAAAGCTTATTATTTTGTCCTCATAGTGACAGGTCCTCTGAAATTTAATTAAACAAAATGGTCTGATCAGCACATTAGAAAAGCAAACTGACAGCTACATGAATGATAGACTGGGGAAAAACTTGAAGCTTGAAGAGTAACCACCAAGTGAGTTTAAGCATGATCTTAATTGCCAAATTAGTGACAATGTAAGATGAGAGAAAGGGTTGACTAAGAGGATGGGTGACACATTCCATGATAAAGAAATTTAGAAGAAGGAGAGGATAGATAATAAGTTTAGTACTCAGTCATGTGAGTAAAAGATGTTTATGGGACACAATTTTCTATTTCTGTACAAAAGGTACTTGGACACTGGAGTTTAGAATCAGATAAGTAGATCTTGGGGAAAAACCAGCAGTAGCAGATATGATCTGGATTGAGATCAGAAGGATAATGACAGGAAAGAAACATCACACAAACCTATAGATAAGAGATATTCAAGGAGAAGATAGTGATAAATATTTTTAAGATAGTGGAATCATTGACTGTGAATAGATTTTTCAAAGAGTTTAACCACAAAAGGGAGAAAATATATGGGACAATATCTATTGGTGATAGACCAATGAAGTGAAGGGGTTTTGGAGATGGGGAGGCCCAGGAATCTATGCAATAGGAAAAAAAGCCAGTAGACACAAAGAGACTGAAAATAAGAGAAATGGTTGAGATAATAAATGGGTCAATCTTGTCACGAGGATAAGGTGAAATAGATTCATATGTACAGTTAGAAAGTGTTGCTTTGGAAAGGAAAACAACCAATTCATTCACATGAGACAAGGACAAAAAAAAAAAAAAAAAAAAAAAAGATAGGTAAAAGAGGTATCTTATTGCTGTAAGATAAAGAGAAAGAAAAAAAGAGAGAATTAATTACCAAGAAATAGTTTTAATTTTTTCAGTGAACTATGAATAATGACTCACAAGTTAAAGTGAGAGGGTTGGAAGGAAAAAGAAAGAAGATAAGTTTGAGAAGAGTTTAAAGTCAATATGATAAATAGAGTAAGGAATCAGTTACAAAGATATAAAATAATTTGTTTTAGTGTGTTAAGTAATTGAGATCATGAAGATAATATCATGTATACTATAAGTTTATATGGACGTGGTCACACACAGTTTCATAATTTTTTCCCTAATTTTCTGTTTCAGCACATGAGTAGAAACAAAGGCATCTGATTTGGGGAATAATCAAGTCTGAGGCTTGACAGGGCAAGATCAGTGATAACATAAGAAGGCAAGGAATTTGAGAAAAGATAATGCTATAGAGTTTAACTGATTCACCAGGAAGTCATGATGGTAACAAAAAAAGTTCAAGTAACAGTCTTAGACTGGCCAGGAAGTCATAATTGGAGGGCATGGTTAGAAAGAAATTTGTTATAACAGAGGAAGAGATGGAATGAAAATGGATTGTAATCAAATAAGGGATTTTAAGAGCTTCTGAATATAGAGTATAAATATATATATCCACTCTGAATACATACATACATATATACATATATATTCTAAATATAGAGATAGTGCATTTCTAAATTATGGCAAAATCAAGAGTACATGCACCTTTGCATGTGGCTAGGATAAGGTGGAGGATTATATCAAGAGAAATGAGTAAATTGAAAAATTATGAAGTTAAGTATTTAAATATGTAAACTGAGGTTCCCATAGTATGGGAGAAACAGTGGTAAATAAGAAAAGATTATGACCCTAGTACTGGACTCACTGAGGAAAAGAGAGTGTTATGTTGGGATATAGGTAACTATTGCCAGAATCTTGATTTAGAATGAACATCAAAAGAAGAGAGGTTACTGAGGGATTGTAATAAAGAGGAAACTTAAAAGTGTAAACAAGAAGGAATACTTGAATTTTCCCATCTCAATAAGAAAGGTAGGGGAATGAGTCAAAGTGCAGCGAATGCTGAAAAGGATGATCATAGAGGGGGTATTTTCAGGAGCAGGTCTCAGTGAAACCCACAATATGAAAGTACTGGGAAAGGGAAAAAAAATAAGATGAAAGCAAATTTATTACATCTAAAACAAGCTTTCTAAAGATATAAATGAAGGGATGGCTACATTTAGAGTGAGACATTGGTGAGTTGGGTTAAGAGGGAAAGGAATAAGGTAACAGATAGGGACAAAAAAGAAGATTAAATATCTCCTTTAATAATGACTTCTGGGAATTCAGAATCACTGGTATGAGGAGAGCATAATCAGATGGGAACTCCTTAATCATTATGGAAATAATTCAGACAATTTATCAATTTTCCTAAAGAATTAACCTTAGATAGAATAGTCTGAAGTTCTCAGGGAACAAGGAGACCAATGGGAGAAAAAAATAGAATTTGCATTCTTCTCCTACCTTGAAGATAGGACATGTCAGTACAATAGATAGAGAGAATGAAATATAAGAGAATGAGATTTCCCTCTTTCCATTGAAGTTTGGAAAAAGTCAATTTAAGAAACCAACATGATGGAATGTATTGTGAGACTTTTGTGTGTGTGTGTTTGTATATGTATTTCTTCAGGCAGTGACATAGAGACCATTTTAAGAAAATAGCTTAAGATGAAATGGAACCTTTATATCTCTATATGTCTTCATTTGTCTTTCTGTTTCAGTCTTTGTTCCTTTTTTATCTGTCTCTCTTTCCATCTCTTTGTCTTTCTTTTATTGTGTTGGTTTGTGTCCACATTAATGTCAATCAGATCTAGTCAGAACAGAATTTGCTCTGACAATAGAGTTCTATATACTTGAGGATTTACTTGGGCAGGGAATGAAAAGGGGTTTCTGCCTTAACAATAGACCATTGACACCATTCAAAATCTTAGGATCTCCTGTGCAATTTTAGATGCAACAAAAATCAAGAAAGAGACAATTTGGACTAACTATAGTCTTTATTCTTAAATTTATAAAATATAGTTATAAAAATAGAATTAAAAACATGAGTTCTATTTATGTTTAATAATAATAATGTTATGAAAATAAAAGATGCTTTTACGAAGGGAAAAAATTAAGTAGGGAATTGCAGAGTATGCTGAAAGCATGATATTAAGATTAAATTAACTAAAGCCTCTTAAAGGTAGAAAAAGTGATGATGGTAGTTAATTTTATGAACTTTTTTGGCGTAGATAACAATGAAGAAATGTTTAATAAGCCTCTTGTGAGAAAGGTATGTTACTTGCAATCCTGAAATGCTTTAACTTTTAAATTCCATACAATTAGATTTGATTAAAAAATTTAGTTCTTTAAGTCCCCTTTTCAATCTATTTCTTCCCTGCTTCATGTCATCTGTACATTTCATAAGTCTGGTAATAGTTTTTATTTATCATTTGAAATTCTCTGCAACTTTCCATTGTAAATATTCTTCTGCTGTAATTGTTACAAATAAACATTCTTCATCATACCCAAGTTATTCAATTAGGCACAAATCTACATAATTATATTGTAGTTAATACTGCAACCTTATATCATGTCCATCAGAATAGCTTAAAATATCCAATATAAAGTGAAAGCTGAGATGTCTGCCTACTTGTTGTCCAAAAACACATATCCCTTTGTCCCTGCTTCCTTGAAGTTCAAAAACTTTAGCCTTCTTTCAGTATTGTTAATTATAGTTCCTCTGAAATAGGTTACTTAAATATATATAACATATCTAAATGCTTTCTTAACCATTGTCTCAGAAGCAGAAAACCACAGTTTGGAGAAATCTAAAAAATTACCTAACTCAGAGCTAAGAGACCTGACCCACAGGCTTCAGTAAGGCCCTGCAACAATCCCAAATGATAGCTAAATCTGATTAAAATGTAATAAGGAGGTATTTAACAAAATAAATAAAACTATAATAGAATATAAATAGTCTTGACAGATGGTCTTCTAAGTCACTATGCAACTCTCAGGGATCATAATGTACAGTTTAGTGGCCATTGCTTTTTTTTTTTTTTAATTTTACTAAACTTGGTCTTGATTTGTTTCTGACTCTTTACAACCACATTTGGCTTTTTCTTGGCAAAGTTACTGCACTGGTTTGCTATTTTATTCTCTAGCTCATTTTACAGATGAAGAATTAAGGAAAATAAGGTCGAGTCACAAAGCTATCAATTATCTAAGGCCAGATTTGAATTCACAAAAATGAGTCTTCCTGACCCTAGGTCTGGGCACTCAGTCCGCTGCACCAACTAGCTGCTTTTTAAACCACCTAATCCTTTTCTCCTATAGGAAAAAGGATCTATTATTCAATCTCATATCTTTGATTCAACTTGGTAACATATTACTGTTGAATGGGGTAGAATGTTTTCTATTTTGACAAGTTAGGGCCAAGAGGAAATTAACTCCATTGAGTTATACATTCTTTTGAATAGGTACAGATTATTTGACATCTTTATTTTTATTTAAAGGAAAACAATGAAATCAGCTATATTATTGTGACTAAAACATCTTGTAAAGAAATTGTTGGATTGTATTCTCAGTTGTTTTCCATATAATTAACATTTCAGTTGTTTTATTCATACAGTATTATCCTGCAAAATGCTTGGTTAATGGCCTGCAGCTAATGAAAATTTAGACCATGAAGATGTCAGCTCTGGTCCTTTGGCTCCTAACTCACCAGAGGCTCTTCCAACTTATGGAATTGACTTGTCCAAAGATACTTAAATCAAGATAGATTTTTTTATCTTTTTATGATGATCTTTGTACAAGATTTGAGCAGAATTAAATGGCATGTTTTATTAAAAGCTGCACATCAATAAGATTCCCAATACTTTGAATTATAGAATGAAATTAGTACTTTAGGTGAGGGAATATAAGCAAGATCTATTGCCCTCTTGACATCTATTCTCTTAAGGTGCATGGCATAGCAAATCATTGCAAAGAGCATAACTCTATTCTTAACTTGTTTAATTTTAGATCTCTATATAGTAATTTTTTTGTCTATGCTTAACGTGAAACTTCATTTGGTTAGTTAGCCCTCGATTTTAATGTATTGTAATATTTTTATTTTATTATACATTTAATATATAGTTCTGACAAGAGATGTGATGTCACTAGTGTAAGGAACTTTCTTTCTTACTTATTTAGTTCTATTAAGGAAGCTCCCAAATGTTTCTTTTTTTTTTTTTTTTCCCTCAAGCCCAATATGGATTAGTGGATAAATATGCCCTTATGAGGCCACCAACACTCTCAATTGCAGCCTAAATCAAATTAAAATAGAATTGCAAAATATTTAACAAAAAAATAAAAATGCAATAAAACAAAATAAAATAAAGCATTTAAAAACTAAATCAATATGCATTCACAGTAACCCTTATATAAGAATTAATAGCCCTATTTGTGAGTTTGACATCACTATTCTATACAATTTAATCAGATGTGTGATGATAAGGATGTAGTTTATTATGTAATATCAGTTTTTGTAATGTTAGGGCTAGATTTCTGGAAGTCCTCTGGAAGGGCCTTGGTCTCAGTGGGATAGACAGCACAAGAATGTATAAGAATAGAGTCCAAAATCTTTATTGTCCCTTACATAGTCTGTGTCTGTCATAGTCAGACCCAGTCTCAGTCTGACTCAGTCTCCTTTAGCAGTCTGCCAGTCTGCCAGTCTCAACCAGTCTCCCCTCCTACACTGACTTTGTCCCCAGTTATATTATTACAGTATCCTGAGCACATGCCAAACTACAGTGATTATATCATTATATCAAATCAGAGTGATTATATCATTATACCATACTAGCTATATGTGAACTAGAGAACTATTATCTCATCAATTCCATTGAGTTAACACCTTGTTTCAAGTATACTTCTCCAAAGTTTGGCCCTCTACAAGTTTTGAAACCCATTTTTTCCTCTATTAATGACCACATCAAGATGCCATTCATCCTATTGATTATGTCATTTAAAAAAGCATTATCATTATTATATCATCACTATAGGTCCCATAAGTTGAATATAAATGAATGTTGTACAAATAAATTGGAAGTAAAAGATGATGATATCTTTAACTTACAGAGCATTAGACTTGACTTTAAATAACGCTAAAAATAGTATTGCTAAGATAGTTTTGTGGGAATTTAAAAAATGATTCAATATCACAAAGTGATCAAATTCAGTTTGGTTAGACTAAACTTATTTCCTTTTTTGTTTGTTTTGGAGATTACTCAGTTAAAATAAAAAAGCAAATAGATTTAATACACGCACATAAATTTTGACAAGGTAATTAACAAAGTCTTTCATAATATTTTATAGACAAATTAGAAATTTATAAAGAAAGTTAGATTACTGTTAGAGTCAGAATAGACTGATATAAACAATAATAAGTAATATTTTCAAACAAATCTACAGGTAGATAGCATATCATGCCCTAATAGTAAGCATATCCATGTTTAATAATGTGTTATTTAATATTTAATTATCAATTATTTGATTAAAGACACACAGGATACATTTACCAATTTGTAAATGACACAGAGCTAGGAAGCTTGGAACACCAAACAACAGTCAAACATCTAAAAGACTTCAACCCATTCAATCTAAAAAGATTAAATTTAATAAAGATGAAATCCTACAAATGAAGCCCTACAAATTTGTTTCAAAAAGAATTATACAAATACTAAATAGAAGTGTAGATATACAATAGGTTATGCAATTGCCAGATGACATAATAATTGTAAAAGCTTTTAGCTCAGTACCTGGTATATGGTAAGCTCCATATACATACTTATTCTCTTGTCAATAGTTCATGTCAATTGTTGAAGGAAAAGGATGATAGTAGAAATATTTCATAATTTTATTTTTGAAAATTTACTCAGGACATTCGATTTCATTTGTTTCTCTAGCTCCTTTATTATTGCAGATCAACAACTTGTCTTCTGAATTTTAGATTCATAGAATCACTTAAGGTATTGAAATTTTAAGTAATTTGTCCATAGTCACAAACTTGATATATAACAGATGCAGGCCTTGAACTATGGGTTTTCCTGAGTTCAAGCCCAGTCATTGATTCACTACACTGTACTGCCTCTCAATTCATATTCATTACATATTGATAACATGAAAAAATCACAGATAGATAACAGTTCATTCAAAAATGGACCAGGCCATCCTCAGCAACGAGATCAACCAAATCATTTCTAATGGAGCAGTAATGAACTGAACTAGCTATGCCCAGAAAAAGAACTCTGGGAGATGACTAAAAACCATTACATTGAATTCCCAATCCCTATATTTATGCACACCTGCATTTTTGATTTCCTTCACAAGCTAATTGTACAATATTTCAGAGTCTGATTCTTTTTGTACAGCAAAATAACATTTTGGTCATGTATACTTATTGTGTATCTAATTTATATTTTAATATATTTAACATCTACTGGTCATCCTGCCATCTAGGGGAGGGGGTGGGGGGGTAAGAGGTGAAAAATTGGAACAAGAGGTTTGGCAATTTTTTTTTTAGAGGATATAATTTTTATTAAGTTACAAGTGATATATATTTTTTTATAAACAGATTTTTCCCCCTCCCTCACTGTCAGGCACAGAATCAATTAATGTAGGCATAAGCCAAACTTCTATGAAGTGTTGTAATGAAACCAAGTCTGAAAAAGGTATGTATTAAGTTTTTGAGCCCTGTGTTGATGTTAAGAAATTACTCTGTATCTTGGGTGGGTGGGTGCATACCCAACCCAGCAGGGTATGCAAAGTTTGGCAATTGTTAATGCTGTAAAGTTACCCATGTATATAACCTGTAAATAAAAGGCTATTAAATAATAAAAAAAAAAAATTAAAAAAAAAAAAAAAGGATCTCACTAGTCCTCAATAAAAAAAAAAAAAAAAAAAAAAAAAATAGGTATAATGGAAAGAAGTTACATACAAATTTTGGGCTTGATTTAAAGGGGAAATTTTTATTAATTAAGATTATTAAATAATTTTCTATGACTAGAAGTTTTATTTTGTTTTGTATTTAAACAATGACTAAATTATTACTTGTCCAAGAGATTCTAGAAAATATTTCCATTCATTTATATATTGTATAAGGAGATTTCTGAAATATCTAATGTTTCAGATGTGAGGAATTGGACTTTGAAATGTAGTCCTATGTAATTCTAATGTTCTACTCCACTTCCAGTATAGATTGACTATGACAACCATAATTCTTGAAATGCTTATGATTATGTTACTAAATAATTACACATAATGAACAGGTTACAACATAAAGGATATATGATTTCATGCCAAGATAATGATGCAGTGTTATAAGATTTCAGGGGAAGACATGAATATGACTTGTAGATATTTGGAGTTGCTTCATAACAGAAATGAAGTTTATTTTAAAAGACTAGCTCCAAAATCGAATTTTAAAAATACTTCACAGTTGCATAGTTCATTATTTGTAAACATTTCCTGGTAACAGTATTATTATGTGGGTCATATAAATGTCATTAGTTTGATTTTTAAAGTGAAAACACTGTAATTCAAGAAAGTTAGCAAGAACTTTCATTTATAGACCACTTTTAAGTTGTTTTCCCTTCCACAAGTCTCTCCTTACTCTATTCCATCTTCCCTTCAACTGTTAAAGTGATCTTCCTAAATAGGACATCTGACCACATTATATACTTCTTACCCTCCAGTCTCCTCCAGTGACTCCTTATCATCATCTCCAGAATCAGTGATAAAATTGTCTGTTTGGAGATTATAATCTGCACCTTCCCCCAAGTATCTTTAGATATCTTTATCTTTTGAACCATTATCTTTAGATAACTTTAGAGTATCATTTTACCCTATACTCACACATCTTATTGGCCTCCAAGATGTTTCTTTATCAAAGGAAAAAAAAACAAGGAAATAAGGAAGGAAGAAAGGAAAGGAGGAAGGAAGGCAAGGAGGGAGGGAGGGAGGAAGGAAGGAAGGAAGGAAGGAAGGAAGGAAGGAAGGAAGGAAGGAAGGAGGGAGGAAGGGAGGAAGAAAGGATGAACAGAGTGAGGGAAGGAAAAACAAATAAGGACGGAAAGGCTAGAGGGAGGGTGGGAAAGAAGAAAAGAAGGAAAAAGGGAGGGATGGAGAGATGGATGAACTAAGCATTTATTAAGGATAAAGACCTACTATACTCCAAAGCACTGTGACAAAAACATTATAAATATAATTCTGTTAAATCCTTACTATAATCTTGATAGATTTTATTGTTATTTCCATTTTACAATTGAGGAAACTTAAGAAAAAAGTCAAATGATCTTCCCAGGGTCACACAACTAGTCTGAGCCTGGATATGAACATAAGTTTCCTCACTCAAGGACCATCATGCTTTTCACTGTGCCCTTGAATTGCCTTAACATTTGGGTGTTCTGAATAAAGGGATGGAGGATGGGTTTAGAGATTCATGAATCTGCAGAAATTAAGTTTGTTTTTGTGGAAGAGCAATTGGAAATTAAGTTAGACATGTAGATTTTAAGTAGATTACTGGGGACTATTATTACTAGACTTAGGGATTTGCCTATATCCCTTTATCCTTAAGACAATACATAGTCAAAAAAAATGTTTGAGACACTGAGAAGGTTGACATAATGAAAAAAAAGCAAACAAACAAAAAAATGTCTTTAGGAAAATCATTCTTTCATAAATGCATGTTACATAGAGAGGGAGAAACAGTAAGTATGGAATTTTGACATTAGTAAGTAAATATAATCTAGGTTTGCAGTGATAAGAGCCTAAACCTGTTTGATGACAAGAAAAAGGGAAAAATAATAGATAATGATAGAAAGAGAAGAATTTGCAGGAATAAATTTTTGGTTGGATCTACAGCATGAATAAGAGGTCTGAATGAAACAATGATTTTCAGCCTAGATGACATTGAAAAAAAACTAATGAAATCAAAGAGAAGAGCTGGAATTATATAGAGAAAAATATTGAGTATAATTTCGTAGTTTGAATTAATAAGTAGTTATCTAAACAGAAATCAGAGTAAAGATCTGTGATTAAAAATCAGGGAGATATTAGGACTTACTATAAAGATAGCGAACATTAACAAAGTTGTAATATTAAAATCTATACTATTGGATAATCATTGTGATGTGAGGGACTGTTAAGAAAAATAGAGGATTAAACTCTTCCACCTTGGTGAACACACACACAACACACACACACATATACAACATGCATTGTTTTAAAATGTGAATGAGATTTAAACAGAAAATGAGTACATTTTAATGTCTTGGATGTACAGGGAAGAAAAGCATCCTGAAGAAGAGTTGGGTAATAAATGCCACTTGAAGCACAAGGAGAAAGAGTTGAGGAAAGGTAACATTTTGATGGTATCAAAAAAATGCAGTATGTCAGACTGGGAAGGGACCTCAGATGTCATCTATTCCAACTCAGGTCTGAAGAGGAATTCCCACTACAACCTGCTACCAGGTTATCATCCAGTATCTTGTTGAACTAAGAATGTCATTGGCCCAGTTTCAATAGAGTACAGGGGCCAGAAAACAATTTTCAGAGTGACAAGGAAAAGAAGGCTAACAGCTGTTTTAATCACTTTGCTCCAGTGTCTGTAGAGTTACCTTGAGCTAGAAGGAACACTATTATGTCAGTAAACTTGGAGTACATTAGTGTGATGTTAGCTAGACCACCCCTAGGCAATATTGTCAAATTATTCTCCGAGCATTCTCCACTTCCCATTTCAGAAGTTTTTGTTTTGTTTTGTTTTGTTTTTCCTTGTTAGATATTACTCCACTTATAATTCAGGTCTTCATATTCATCCATAGATATTCACTTGACAAATATGTGGGTCCCTACTGTTGATTCAATATTGCATTCAATCTTAAGGAAGTAAATGTAAATATATATATATATATATATATATATATATATATATGTACATATATATTATATTATATTATATTATATTACATTATATTAAAATCTTATTCTTTGTCACTCATAGTCCTGCATGATTTTATATCTCCAGACTAAGTAACAAGCTAAAATTAACTAGAAATCCTCATTCTAAGAGCATATTTTGCTTTGTAGTTAATACTTATTTCCTCTTTAAGATCACAAATATATTTTTGATTAATTTTGTTCTTTATTGACTAGATATTTAAACACAAGAATGTTTGTAAATGGACTTCATTATTGGTGGGTTATAACCTAAAGCTGGGATGTGTACTTGGGAGGGTATAACCTTTCATATAGAGAGGTGGGAATTTAAAAATGGAAAATGTGGTAAATGAAGGATTTGGATGCCTCATTATACTTCCCCCCGCCTCCCCGTCAGATTGTATGTTGTTTAGTTCTACAGGATTTGAGGAAGAGCATAAAGAAGTTTGAGCAGGAAAAAAAGGAGGGTAATTAGGAAGAAAAAAGGTTTCTAGAAGTTAAGAATTCATGCAAAGGGCTCTCAACAGGGGGGCAGAGCCAAGATGATGGAGAAGGAACACGGGACTTTCTAAGCTCCTCTCATGCCCTTACAAACACTTATTAAATTAAGCCTCAAAAATAGCACTTGACTGGTATAACCCACAGAGTTTAGTAGCAACAATTTACCAACCAAAGATAATCTGAAAGATCACCAGGAAAGGTTTGTCCTGAAGGGACAGCAGGGAGAGACTACCATCTGGAGCAGACTAAGGGTGAGGGTGATGTCTGTGGCTAGAGACAATTCTCCCATAGGCTAACTGCCCTGCCTTAATTATAAAGCACTAAACCGGCAGAGAGATTAAAGCCAAAGACAGAGGGAACTCTTTAAAAAAATGCCAAAATCTAACAAGATCTGGCTATAACCACCCAAAACCAGAAGTGAAATGGATAACTACCTTCAAAAATATAAGCTGCCCACATTAACAGAGGAGGAAATAAATTGCTTAAATAGTCCCATCTCGGAAAAAGAAATAAAACAAGCTATTAATCAACTCCCTAAGAAAAAATCCCCAGGATCAGATGGATTTACATGTGAATTCTACCAAACATTTAAGGAACAATTAGCCCCAATGCTATATAAACTATTTCAATAAATAGGGAATGAAGGAGTCCTACCAAATTCCTTTTATGACACAGACATGGTACTGATACCTAAACCAAGCAGGTTGAAAACAGAAAAAATATTATAGACCAATCTCCCTAATGAACATTGATGCTAAAATCTTAAATAAGATATTAGCAAAAAGATTGCAGAAAATCATCTCCAAGATAATACACCATGATCAAGTAGGATTTATACCAGGAATGCAGGGCTGGTTCAATATTAAGAAAACTATCAGTATAATTGGCCATATTAATAACCAAACTAACAAAAAACATAAGATCATATCAATAGATGCAAAAAAAAAATTTGAAAAATCCAACATCCATTCCTATTAAAAACACTTGAGAGTGTTTTAATAAAAACACTTGAGTAATAGCATCTATTTAAAACCATCAGTAAGCATCACATCTTATGGGGACAAACTGCAATCATTCCCAGTAAGATCAGGAGTGAAACAAGGTTGCCCACTATCACCATTACTGTTCCATGTTGCATTAGAAATGCTAGCTTTGGCAATAACAGTTGAGAAAGAGATTAAAGGAATTAGAGTAGATAATGAGGATACTAAATTATGACTCTTAGCTGATGATATGATAGTATACTTAGAGAACCCCAGAGATTCTACTAAAAAGCTATTAGAAATAATCCAGACCTTTAGCAAAGTTGCAGGATACAAAATAAACCCACATAAATCATCAACATTCTTATATATCACTAACAAAATCCAAGAGTTGGAATTACAAAGAGAAATTCCATTTAACATAACCACTGATAGTATAAAATATTTAGGAATCCATCTGCCAAGGGAAAATCAGAAACTTTATGAGCAACTACAAAATACTTTCCACGCAAAATAAGTCTGATCTAACCAATTGGAAAAATATTACATGTTTTTGGATAGGGCGAGCAAATATAATGAAGATGACAATACTACCTAAACTAATCTATTTATTTAATGCTATCCAATCAGACTCCCAAAAATCTATTTTAATGACCTGGAAAAAATAACAACAAAGTTCATATGGAAAAACAAAAGGTCAAGAATTTCAAGAGAATGAATGAAAATCAAATCAAATGAACATGGCCTAGTTGTAGCAGATCTAAAATTATATTATAAAGCAGCAGTTACCAAAACCATTTGGTATTGGCTAAGAAATAGACAAGTTGATCAGTGGAATAGGTTAGGTTCAAAGGACAAAAGAGTTAATAACCTTAGTAATCTAGTGTTTGACAAACCCAAAGATCCCACTTTTGGAATAAGAACTCACTATTTGACAAAAATTGTTGGGAAAATTGGAAGTTAGTATGGCAGAAACTAGGCACTGACCCACACTTAACAGCATACACCAAGATAAGGTCAAAATGGGTTCATGACCTAGGCATAAAGAATGAGATTATAAATAAATTAGAAGAGCATAGGACAATTTACATCTCAAACCTGTGGAGGAGGAAGGAATTTATGACCAAAGAGGAACTAGAGATCATTATTGATCACAAAACAGAAAAAATTGATTATATCAAATTGGAAATTTTATTTTTTTTTGTGCAAACAAAACTAATGAATACAAGATTAGAAGGGAAGCAATAAATGGGGAAAACATTTTTACAGTCAAAGATTCTGATAAAGGTCTCATTTTCAAAATATATAGAGAATTCTTATAAATTAGAATTATAAGGAACTAAGCCATTCTCCAATTGATAAATGGTCAAAGGATATGAACAAACAATTCTCAGATGAAGAAATTAAAACTATTTCTAACCATATGAAAAGATGCTCCAAATCATTAAATACAAATTAAGACAACTCTGCGATACCACTACACACCTGTCAGACTGGCTAGAATGACAGGGAAAGATAATGTGGAATGTTGGAGGGGATGTGGAAAACCAGGGACACTGATACATTGTTGGTGGTATTGTGAATACATCCAACCATTCTGGAGAACAATTTGGAACTATACTCAAAAAACTATCAAACTGTCCATACGCTTTGTCCCAGCAGTGTTACTACTGGGCCTATATCCCAAAGAGATTTTAAAGAAGGGAAAAAAACCTGTATGTGCAAGAAAGTTTGTGGCAACCCTCTTTGTAGTGGCCAGAAACTGGAAACTGAGTGGATGCCCATCAATTGGAGAATGGCTGAATAAATTGTGGTATGTGAATATTATGGAATATTATTGTTCTGTAACAAATGACCAACAGGATGATTTCAGAAAGGCCTGGAGAGACTTACATGAACTGATGCTGAGCGAAATGAGCAGGACCAGGAGAACATTATATACTTCAACAACAATACTATATGATGATCAATTCTGAAGGATATGGCCCTCTTCAGCAATGAGATGAACCAAATCAGTTCCAACAGAGCAGTAATGAATTAAACCAGCTACACCCAGCAAAAGAAGTCTCTGGGAGATGACTATGAATGACTACATAGAATTCCCAATCCTTCTATTTTTGTCCACCTGCATTTTTGATTTCCCTCACAGGCTAATTATATACTGTTTCAAAGTCCAATTCTTTTTGTATAACACAATAACTGTTTGGACATGTATACATATATTGTATTTAATTTATACTTTAACATATTTAGAACGTATTGGTCAACTGGCCATCTGGGGCAGGGGTGGGAGGAAGGAAAAGAAAAATTGGAACAAAAGGTTTGGCAATTATCAATGCTGTAAAATTATCTATGCATATAACTTGTAAATACAAAGTTATCATTTTTTTAAAAAAAAGGGCTCTCAACAAAGGGCTGCTAATAAGTACCAATAAGATATCAATACAGGCTACCTCATAAGCAGTAGACTTATTCCATCTTATTTCTATTAAAATTTTCTTAACATTGTAATATTATAACTATCTTCTTCAATAAGTCACACTGAAGTGTTCATGTCTGATACTTATCTAACATTCGTGGATTTCTGGAGAAATAATGAATCAATCTAATGATAACACATCCACTATTAGGGCTAATAGACAATTTATAAATTATCTAGTCCAAAGTTGTAATTTGAAATCATCTGGGGAAGGTTAATTGCCTTGTCCTTCATTCTGGATTATGCTGGTAAATATTTAATAATCTCAATTAAATAATTCAGATAGGTGTGTGTATGTGCATATGTATGACTGTGATGACAGTGCTAGCACTCAGGATACCCCGAAATCAGTCAGAGTCAGGATAAGCAAAAGTCTTTAGTCTTTATTCTGGATCTTTAGGGATAGAAGTGAACAGGATTGAAGCAGAATCTCTGCAACTGTCTTCTTCCTCATCTACTGCTAAAGTGACTCTGGCTTATCTTACTCCATCCCCTAGTCCCTCCTACAATTCTCTGTATACACCAATCATTTAGCCAGCACAGGATAGTGGGAAGAGTAATTTTCCAAATATATGCCCATAGAGTATTGTCCAATCAGTAATTAATCCTAAGTGCTTGAACCAACCTCAGTGCAACAACTCAAGGGTTTCAGCATTCTACATCTCCCACTTTCTTTTGTTTTAGAACACAGGTGATGACACCATCCCTAACTTCTCAGGGAAGGAGATGAAAACACCAAAAAGGAGGTGATCATGACCCCTCCCTTCCCTTCCCCCCGCTTCTCAGGAAGGGAAGTGAAAGCACTAAAAAGGAGATGATCATGCCCTCCCCAACATCTCAGGAAGGGAGATGAAAAGCACCAAAGGGAAGTGGGGATTGCTAGTGGGTTTCTCTGCTGAAGCGTCTTATTAGAAACAGGTATGCACAAACCCATTAGCATGGGAGGTATTACACAAGCACATAGCAAT
Source organism: Sarcophilus harrisii (assembly GCF_902635505.1). Lineage (NCBI taxonomy): Eukaryota > Metazoa > Chordata > Mammalia > Dasyuromorphia > Dasyuridae > Sarcophilus > Sarcophilus harrisii. The sequence continues at coordinate 369,851,975 of NC_045426.1, read as the reverse complement.
AATGCACAGGTTATTAGTGATGACTCTCCCCACAATCAGTGCAGGCTCAATGTGGTGCAACAAACATGAATTGTACATGCAAGTAGTGATATAACAAACAATATAAATAAATTTGGTATTATGAGAGATTTTCAGAAATCCTAGAAAGAGGGTATGTAAACAACAGTCTCACATCCATCTTCTTCAGTAGCCAATAAATAGTCCAAAACCAATTTATTGTCCATTGCTTCACATGTCAGGGAATCCAACGATCCTTGCAAGTTTTTCAAGTTCTGCAACATTCTTTTTATGTGTTAGGAAATCCAATGATTCCAGCAGATTTTGAAGTCCTGCAACACTCTTCTCATGTCTCAGAGAATCCAATGATTGCTGAAGGTTTTGAAGTCTAACAATTTTTGATGTCCATGAGTCAAACATCATAACTGCCAGGCTCTTTCAGTGGGAGGCACAGTTAGCAATGCAACCACCCGATGTTTCTTGGGTCTTCTCCTTCGTGTCAAGGGTCTGCTCCGTTTCTCTCCGATGTACAAGGTGAATACGGCTCATTGGCACCCATCTAATTCCTTCTCCATCTGTGAATTTACAAGCAAACCCTCTCCCCCAAGCAATTAATCTATCTGGTCCCTTCCATTCACCACTTTCAGGGTCTCTCCACATCACCTGGTAATTATCAAAAGATAGTGGAGCTGCTCGCACTGGACACTGCCCTTCCAATGAGTTATAAAACCTGTCTGCAGGATCTAGTGCATCTTTGTCAAAAATCAAGAAATTAATAGTATAAAGAGCTAGATTTCAAAGTTCTCTAGGGTTACCTGTGGCTCCCCCTTTCTTTTGTTTTGGAGGAGCATCTTAATGTTTCTGTTTCTGCCCTCTACTATTGCCTATCCTTGAGGATTAAGGTATGCCAGTGATGTGTAAAATCTTATACTGTGCACAAAAGTGTGCAAAATGTTTTGAAGAATAAGCGGGACCATTGTCTGTTTTTATTTCTTGTGGCACACCCATAATGGCAAATGCTTGTGTGAGGAATTCAGTAACCACTCAGACTGTCTCTTTTGCTGCTGGCATTGCAAAAGTGAATCCCAAAAAGGTGTCTACCACAACATGGATAAAAGACAGACAACCAAAAGATTTATAATGGGTCACATCCATTTCCCTAATTTCATTGGGTCTTAAACCACGAGGGTTTGTCCTTGGAGGTAGAGTAGGAGCATGGAAAAGAAGGAAAGCTGTACAGGTTTTACTATGCTCCATGCTTCCTCTCTTGTTATTCCAAATTGCAAGTGTAAAGCTTGAGCAGCCTGATGATATTCAAAATGAGATTCTTGGGCTTCTTGAAATAAAGGAGTATTGGCCAGCATAGTTAGAAGGCTATCTGCCGTCAAAAATAGGACTTAGAAGTCCACTATGAGAGTGGACATGCAAGATATAAATCTTTCCCAGATGCTTTCTCACTTGCTATTGAAGTTCCTTAAAGAGCTAATATATATTAGAGGCTACAAATTTAATTTGGGCTATGGCAATTCTTTGTACCACACGTACTCAATAGGCTGAATCAGATATATTTATATCTCTTGCATAATAAGAGCTAGAATGATTACATACAATTCATTCTGCTGAGTAGACTGAAAAGGAGTTCTAACTACTCTCTTTATAGTTAAGTCATGAGAGTGTACAGCACAAATATTATGTTTGGATGCATCTGTAAAGATAGTTGGCCCTTTAAGAATAACTTTAGAAACCTTCTCTTCAAGAATCCATTGCCAATTACGTAATAGTCTATTTATCTTTAATGTAGACCCATGTGGAAAATGTGGAGCCATGGCTAATAAAATATGCTACTCTGGGATGGGTTCACAGTGTACATTAATTTGTGCATTAGTATAAAAGGTGTATATCTTGTCAGGTCTTATCCCAGATAATTGTACTGCTTGCATAATGGCCTTTAATAAAATTCTAGCCATAAGCACTGGGTAAGGAGTAAGGCTTTGTTTTGATTGTGCTTGGAGGTTCACCCATTCTATCACACTGTCTTCTTGATGAAGGACTGCTGTGGGTGCCTCTTGTGTAGCAAAAACCAATATTTCCAAGGGTTTTTGAGTGACTCTTTTTTTTTTTAATTTTATTTAATAGACTTTTATTTACAGGTTATATGTATGGGTAACTTTACAGCATTAACAATTGCCAAACCTCTTGTTCCAATTTTTCGCCTCTTATACCCTGCCCCCTCCCCCAGTTGGCAGAATGACCAGCAGATGTTAAATATATTAAAATATAAATTAGATACACAATAAGTATTCATGACCAAACCGTTATTTTGCTGTACAAAAAGAATCAGACTCTGAAATATTGTACAATTAGCTTGTGAAGGAAATCAAAAATGCATGTGGGCATAAATATAGGGATTGGGAATTCAATGTAATGGTTTTTAGTCATCACCCAGAGTTCTTTCTCTGGGCGTAGCTGGTTCAGTTCATTACTGCTCCATTGGAAATGATTTGGTTGATCTCATTGCTGAGGATGGCCAGGTCCATCAGAATTGGTTATCATATAGTATTGTTGTTGAAGTATATACTGATCTCCTGGTCCTGCTCATTTCACTCAGCATCAGTTCGTGTAAGTCTCTCCAAACCTTTCTGAAATCATCCTGTTAATCATTTCTTACAGAACAATAATATTCCATAATATTCATATACAAAAATTTATTCAGGCATTCTCCAACTGATGGGCATCCACTCAGTTTCCGAGATTCTAGCCACTACAAAAAGGGCTGCCCTAAATATTTGTGCACATACAGGTCCCTTTCCCTTCTTTATGATCTCATTGGGATATAAGCTCAGTAGTAACACTGCTGGATCAAAGGGTATGCACAGTTTGATAACTTTTTGAGCATAGTTCCAAACTACTCTCCAGAATGGTTTGATTCATTCACAACTCCACCAACAATGCATCAATGTCCCAGTTTTCCCGCATCCCCTCCAACAATCATCATTATTTTTTCCTGTCATCTTAGCCAATCTGACAGGTGTGTAGTGGTATCTTAGAGTTGTCTTAATTTGCATTTCTCTGATTAATAATGATTTGGAGCATCTTTTCATATGACTAGAAATTCTTTCAATTTCTTCATCTGAAAATTATCTGTTCATATCCTTTGACCATTTTTCAATTGGAGAATGGCTTGATTTTTTATAAAAATATTTTCCCAGTTTATTGCTTCCCTTCTAATCTTGTCTGCATTAGTTTTGTTTGTACAAAAACTTTTAAGTTTTGTATAATCGAAATTTTCTGTTTTGTGATCAGTAATGATCTCTAGTTCTTCTTTGGTCATAAAGTCTTTCCCCTTCCACAGGTCTGAGAGATAAACTATCCTGTGTTCCTCTAATTTATTTATAATTTCATTCTTTATACGTAGGTCATGAACCCATTTTGACCTTATCTTGGTGTACGGCGTTAAGTATGGATCAATGCCTAGTTTCTGCCATATTAGTTTCCAATTTTCCCAGCAATTTTTGTTAAACAGTAAGTTCTTATACTAAAAGCTTGGGTCTTTGTGTTTGTCAAAGATTGGTTGCTATAGTTGTTGACTGTTTTGTCCCTTGAACCTAACCTATTCCACTGATCAACCTAATCTATTCCTTAGCCAATACCAAATAGTTTTGGTAACTGCTGCTCTATAATATAATTTTAGATCTGGTACAGCTAAGCCACCATCATTTGATTTTTTTTTCATTAATTCCCTTGAAATTCTTGACCTTTTGTTTTTCCATATGAACTTTGTTGTTATTTTTTCTAGGTCATTAAAATAGTTTTTTGGGAGTCTGATTGGTATAGCGCTAAATAAATAGATTAGTTTAGGTAATATTGTCATCTTTATTATATTTGCTCACCCTATTCAAGAGCATTTAATATTTTTCCAATTGGTTAGATCAGACTTAATTTGTGTGAAAACTGAGCTGTAATTTTGCTCATAAAGTTTCTGATTTTCCCTTGGCAGATGGATTCCTAAATATTTTATATTATCTGTAGTTACTTTAAATGGAATTTCTCTTTGTAAATCTGACTGTTGGATTTTGTTAGTGATATATAAGAATGCTGATGACTTATGTGGGTTTATTTTATAACCAGCAACTTTGCTAAAGTGGTGGATTATTTCTAATAACTTTTTAGTAGAATCTCTGGGGTTCTCTAAGTATACCATCATATCGTCGACAAAGAGTGATAATTTGGTTTCCTCATTGCCTATTCTTATTCCTTTAATCTCTTTCTCAGCTCTTATTGCCAAAGCTAGCGTTTCTAATAAAATATTAACTAGTAACGGTGATAGTGGGCAACCTTGTTTCACTCCAGATCTTATTGGGAATGGTTGCAGTTTGTCTCCATTACATATGATGCTTACTGATGGTTTTAAATAGATGCTGCTGATTATTTTAAGGAAAAGTCCATTTATTCCTATACTCTCATGTTTTTAATAGGAATGGATGTTGGATTTTGTCAAATGCTTTTTCTGCATCTATTGAGATGATTCTATGGTTTTTGTTAATTTTGTTATTAACATGGCCAATTATATTGATAGTTTTCCTAATATTGAACCAGGCCTGCATTCCTGGTATAAATCCTACTTGATCATAGTGTATTATCCTGGAGATGATTTTCTGTAGTCTTTTTGCTAATATCTTATTTAATTTAATTGATTGGGGGTTTTTAATTTGGTCTTTTTTTAGTTTTTTTAGTTGGAAGCCCATTTCATTAATCTTTTCTTTCTCTGTTTTATTCAAGTAAGCCTCTAAGGATATAAAATTCCCTCTTATTACCGCTTTGGCTGCATCCCACAAATTTTGGTATGATGTCTCATCATTGTCATTATCTTGAGTGAAATTATTAATTGTATCTATAATTTTCTGCTTCACCCAATCATTCTTTAAGATGAGATTGTTTAGTTTCCAATTACTTTTTGGTCTATTTACCCCTAACTTTTTGTTGAATGTAGTTTTTATTGCATTATGATCTGAAAAGAAAGCATTTACTATTTCTGCTTTCTTGCATTTAATTTTGAGGTCTTTATGTCCTAATATATGGTCAATATTTGAATAGCTTCCATGAACTGCTGAGAAGATAGTATATTCCTTTCTATCTCCATTCAATTTTCTCCAAAGATCTAACATAACTAATTTTTCTAATACTCTATTTACTTCTTTAATTTCTTTCTTATTTGTTTTGTCATTTGATTTGTCTAATTCTGAGAGGGCAAGGTTGAGATCTCTCACTATTACAGTTTTGTTGTCTATTTCTTCTTGCAACTCTCTTACCTTGTCCTTTAGGAAGTTGGATGCCATACCACTTGGTGCATATGTGTTTAATATTTATATTGCTTCATTGTTTATGCTACCCTTTAGCAGGATGTAGTTTCCTTCCTTATCACTTTTAATTAGATCAATTTTTGCTTTTCCTTGATCTGAGATAAGGATGGCTACCCCTCCTTTTTTGACTTCACCTGAAGCATAATAGATTTTGCTCCAGACTTTTACCTTTACCCTATATGTATCTCCCTGCTTTAAATGTGTTTCTTGTAAACAACATATTGTAGGGTTCTGAATTTTGATCCAGTCTGCTATCTGCCTCCTCTTTATGGGAGAGTTTATCCCATTCACATTTACGGTTAGAATTACTAATTCTGTATTTCCTGCCATCCTAATAACCCCAGATTATACTTTACTTTTTCTTGCCTCCCCCAACCCTCTTCCCCTTTTTAAACTTATGTACCCCACTTGTATCACGATGCTTACCTTCTTTAGAATCCCTCCCTCCCCCCCTTTGAATCTTTTCCCCTTCCTTCCCTTATTACTCTTTTTCTTTCCCCTTTTCCTCTCCCCCTTTTTAATGAGGCGAGAGAGAATTTTCTCTAAAATAAATGACAATTAGTTTCTCTTTGAGCCAACTCTGATGAGAGTAAGATTCACACAATGTTCCTCCCCTTATCTAAATTCCCTCAGATATGATAAGTTTCCTTTGCCTCTTTGTGGAATGTAGTTTCCCTCATTTTATCCCTCCTTCCCACCTTATTCTGCCGTCATCCCTTTTCCATATCTACTTACATTTTTATGTTATATCAGTAAAATCAGATTATACATGTATTCTTTTTGTATATCCACAACAGAAATACAATTCTCAAGAGTTCTTTTTACCTTTTCTGCATCTCTTGAGTCCTATGGTTGGAGATCAAATTTTTTGTTTAGTTCTGGTTTCTTCCTTAGAAACAAATGGAATTCATTTGTTTCATTAAATGGCCATCTTCTTCCCTGGAAGAAAATGCTCAGCTTAGCTGGGTAGTTTATTCTTGGCTGCATTCCAAGTTCTTTTGCCTTTCGGAATATCAGATTCCAGGCCCTTCGATACTTTAATGTGGAGGCAGCCAGATCTTGGGTGATCCTTTTTGTGGCACCTTGATATTTAAATCGTTTGTTTTTTTTTTTTTTTTGGCTGCTTGTAATTTTTTTTCCTTAATCTGATAGTTCTGAAATTTGGCCACAATATTCCTTGGGATTTTTATTTTAGGGTCTCTTTCAGAAGGTGTTTGATGAATTCTTTCAATGCCTATTTTACCTTCTGATTTTATTACATCTGGGCAGTTCTCTTTGATGATTTCTTGCAAAATAGTATCTAGGCTCTTTTTTTCATCATAATTTTCGGAAAGTCCAATAATCCACAGATCATCTCTACTAGATCTATTTTAAAAGTCTGTCGTTTTTGCAAGTAGATAATTCAGGGTTTTTTTCCAGTTTGTCATTTTTTTGGTTTTGCTTGACTGATTCTTTCTGTCTCAATGAATCATTAGTTCCTATTTGTTCAGTTCTAATTTTTAAAGAACTATTTTCTACATTAGCTCTTTTTATTTCTTTCTGTATATGTCCAATTGAATTTTTAAATGAATTGTTTTGATCTATGGAATTTTTTTTCCATTTCACTAATTTTTTTTTTAGTGAATTATTTTCTTTTTCCAATTCACAGATCCTACTTTCTTGTGAGTTCTTTATCTTTTCCAATTTACAAATCCTACTTTCTAGTGAATTTTTTTTTTCCAATTCACAATTCTTACTTTCCTGAGATTTTTTTACTTTTTCCAATTAATATTTCAGGAAGTTGTTGCTCTCTTGTAAGGCTTCTCTTTCCTTTCCCCATTTATCTTCTAACTCTCTTTTGAGACTTTTAATGGTCTCTTCTATGAGAGCATCATGTAAAAGAGGACAATCTGGTGCATGTTTGCTATTAGTCTCTTCAGGTTTGCTGACCTGCTCTTTTTCTTCATAGAAGCTGTCAATAGTTCTTTTCATCTTTTTATTCATGTTTTAAAGCATTTAGTGTATGCCTCCTAGGCAAGGGGGTTACCAGCTTCCTCTGCAGAGCAGGGAGAGAAGTAAACCGGTCTCCGGCTCTGAGGTATGGGAGTGCTCTGAGTGGGAGTGTTCCCTTCCCCCAACAGGAGGTGGATTCAGCACTGGCCGAGCTATCTAAGTGCCCAGTTGGGCTGTGTGGGTTAGAGATTGCCCTAGGCTAGAGACTAAGGGGTGAAAGTGTCACTGCCCCAGGCCAGAGCCTTTTGTGGGGCTGTGGGTATTAGCAGCTGACCACAAACCGCTGATTCTACCGGAATTCTGCCCGACAGTCTCTTCCCCAACGTCTCTGCCCCAACATCTCTGCCCAACAAATCAGCCCTGCGAAAGCTCTATGGCCCCAAGCTGAGCCCCACACTGCGCAGATTAGAGGCTAAGGCTAACCTGGGCTGTGTCCTCCTGCTGTGCAGGTTCGCAACTGCCCCAAGGAAAAGCCCCGTACTGTGGGTTGGGCCTGCAAGCTTGTGCTGAGACCTCTGCTTTTACTTTTGGTTTGAGGCTCTCCTCAGAACCTAGTTTCTCTCCCAGTCTACGCTGATCTCCCCCCTAGCCCCAGAACAAACCTTTTTTGGCGAGACTGCAGATTTTCTTCGGCTGGTGAGTTGTTATACTTTTTATCTTTATGAATTGTAGCAGTCAAGACTATTTTTGAGGCTCAATATAATATTGATAAAGAGGCTAAGAGAAGAGCTTAGAAAGTCGCATGTGCCTTCTCCACCATCTTGCCTCCACCCACCCACCCCCTTGATTGACTCTTTCAACCACATTGGATAAAGCCAGTTCAAATTCTCTCAAAGCCTCTTGAGTTTCTTTTGTAACCTGGCATAGTAAGTTTAAAGCACTGTCTCCCCTTAAAATGTCATATAATGTTTGCAATTGATAGGTAGTCAAGCCTAACACTGGATGCATCCATTAGATATTTCCTATCAATTTCTGAAAGTCATTTAAGGTGTTTAGCTTCTCTGTTCTTAAGGAAAATTTGTGTATTATGAGCACCTTAGGAAATACTTCATATCCTAAATATTGAAAAGGAGCATATCTTTGAATTTTTTTCTGGAGCTATGTGCAATGTGTAGTATCTTAGTGTATCTTAGTGTTTCCATGATCTTTTGTAAACATGCTTCTAACATTTGCTCCTCATGTGCTCATCCCAATATATCATCCATATAATGTAATAACATTACTTTTGGAAATGCTTTTCTTACTGGAGTAAGAGCAGCAGCAATATACATTTGACACATAGTACGGCTGTTTTACATTCCCTGTGGCAAAACTGTCCATTCATATTTTTTATAAGGCTCAGCTAAGTTAACACTGGGCACTAAAAAGGCAAATCTTTTCATATCCTCCTTATCTAGAGGTATAGAATAGAAACAATCCTTAATGTCTATAACCCACAGAGGCTATTCTCTAGGCCAGGGGTCCTCAAGCTATGGCCCGCGGGCCAGATGCAGTAGCTGAGGACTTTTATCACACTCACCCAGGGTTATGAAGTTTCTTTATTTAGTAGCCCACAAAACAAAGTTTTTGTTTTTACTATAGTCTGGCCCTCCAACAGTCTGAGGGACAGTGAACTGGCCCCCTATTTTAAAAGTTTGAAGACCCCTGCTCTAGGCAATTGAGTAGAAGATGGAAGCCCAGGCTGAAGAGTTCCCATAATTTCCATCTGTTCATTTATCTTTCTTAAATCAATCAATATCCTCCATTTTTCAGATGTCTTTCTTACAACAAATACTGGGGAATTCCAAGGACTTAGAGAAGGTTGTAAGTGTCCTTCGTCAAGTTGCTCCTGTACTATATCTTATAAGGCATGAATTTTATTGCTACCTAAGAGCCACTGTTTTATCCACACTGGTGTATTGGTTTTCCATTGGATAGGAACAGGGGAATGTGTTGGCAGGTCTTCAACAGCAGACCTGCCTAAAAAACCAAGATACTCATTTTTAATCCTAATTGTTGTAAAATGTCTCTTCCCCACAGGTTGATGGAGATTTTTTCAACTATAAAAGGATTAAAAATTCCTTTTTCATCCATCTCAAAGTCCATCTCAAAGGGGTAGCACTAACTTCAGCTGCTATTGATCACCCTATGTCAGACATGTAGGTCTCTCTGCCTTTATCTTTGGCCAGTAATTGGGCCAGTTGGCACCTCTAATGACTGTATGATCTGCACCTGTGTCTACCAATCCTTCTAATGGTATGCCATTTACAAAATAGTGAGTATAGGCCAGTCAGTTGTCACAGCTGCTGTCCAGTATATTCCTGGATTTTGTTTGCTTGGAATCAAAATCTGGGTGATTATCACCAGATTGCTTATTAGAAGTCTGTATCAGTAAACCTGATGCTACTACTTTTCCTGGGTGACAAGTCACACATTGTCTACCTGTATTAGTGACTGGGATATAATCTTCACATTCCCCAGTTTCCCATATCAGTGTATGGATGAACACTGTTTTGTAAGTGCTCTCAGGAGGTTAAATGGTCAAGCCTACTGTGCCTGGAGGCAAGGGATCCATATGCTTGAGAGGAACAGATTTCACCTCTCTAGGAGATATCTCAGTTGTTCCAGCTGCATACAACTCTATTCTCCCCAATTATAACCCCTTTCTCCCATCAGGTTGCTTTCTAGCTGGTTGATTGTGAAATCCCCTTCTCCCCTCATATGCCTTCTTGACTGATTGATCATGTCTGTGTACTGGACTTCTAGGCACTCCGGGTGTAGCATCAGTTGCCATCATGCCCCAAGTATTTTTTGGTCTTGGCCCTGGGGCTGGGCCCCTCATCTCACTTCCCTTAATCAATCTACATTCTGATGCCCAATGGATAGAGGGTCTTGTTCTCCCACTCTGTTTTCTCACTCTGTCTCTATGCCAAGATTGAGCTTTCAGATTCCCTACTTTACCACATTGAAAGCATTGACAAGTCTCTCTGGAAGTCCCTTGCCAAAAGGGACGCTGTTTTTCCATGTTTGGATCTTGGGAAGTCTGCATCATAACCTGGCTGTAAAAGGCATTTGTGCCCACTGTGGCATAGCTTCTTATGATCTCCTCTAAAGGAGCATCCTTGAATAGTCCTAGTAAAATTCTTCTACAAACCTCATTAGCATTTTTTTTAGCAAGTTGCCTTATCATAATGTTTGTTACTGCATTTTCACCATTAGTTCATATGACAGCTATTTTCAGATGTCCCACAAAATCAGGAAAGGGTTCATTTGGCCCTTGTGTTATTTTTGTGAAGGCTTCACCTTTATCATTTTTAGTGGGAAGACAAGTCCATGCTTTGATAGCAGCAGCAGCAATTTTCCCATAAGCTACTAAGGGGTAATTAATCTGTACTGAAATTTCTGCATAAGAACCTACACCTGTTAGTTGGTCACAGGTTATTGGAGGATTAACTCCACTATGACTATTTTGTTGGGCTTGTATCCTACAGAGTTCACTATTTTCAGAAAGCCACAACAAGTTTTGTCCAGGTTCTATACTTGTCCTTGCTATAGATTTCCAGTCCCTAGGGGTTAAGACTTCATAAGCCAAATTCTGTAATAACATCTTAACATAAGCTGATGTAGTCCCATAAAGAGTGCAGGCCTTTTTCAGGTCTTTGCATATTTCTATATCAAAAGGAGAATATCTTCTACTTTCTTGACCTGAAGGGTCAAACTGTTGAATCATTGGATACATTTTCAGTTGCAAATCACCTAAATTCTGCCCTTCTTCCATGGCTTTAAGCACTGCCTTTTGCAATCTAGTAATAGGAGGGAGTGATTTTTTTTTTTGGGGGGGGTGCTGGTGGTGTCACTGCCCCTCCCACTTCTCATCTCTCCATCCCAGAAGGTGAAATTGATGGGGGAGTGTCAAGAACCAGTTCTGGTTTAGGTGGGGTTGAAGCTGGTTTGTGAGAAAGAGGATTGCCATGCCCTTTGCCACCCCCTTCACCATGCCCTTCATTCTCACTTAACTCACCATGACCCCCCCACCCCCCCACCCCCCTGTGGTGATGACGCTTTTAATCCCTCCTTTGTCCTCCTCATTTTCCTCACACTTCCTCATCTGGCCATTTTTAGAATTTTTCTTTTTTCTATAACTTGCAAGATTCTTTAAGGCCAATTTTATTATGTTGTATCTATAGATTGTTTCTTGGAAATTGAATGACGACCTTTATCATTGTAATATTTGCATAATTGTTGTCCTACTAGCTTCCAATTATCTAGCCCTATCTCCTCTTCCTTTAAGAACCAAGGGGACGTGGGTTTTAATGTACCCAAGAATCTAGCAATCTGCAACCAATTTACAATTAAGCCTTGTCCCTTGATCAATTTCAGTATGCTTTCTATAGTGCCCCCTTGGGATGGGGTGAGTGTGGGGCTGGGGCTGGGGCTGGCTCTGGGACTGTGGGAGAATCTTTTCCCAATATCTGCCCCATTTCAGCTAGAAAACGTTATTAGTTCAGCCCTTAACAAAGTAGGGTCCCTGTTTGTCTATTTAAATACCCATCCTATTTCCTGGTCACCAGAGACTTCTTCAGTGAAGTTAGGGTCCTTGGGCCCCACGTTGGGTGCCAAATGTGACCACCGCACTAGCAACCAGGACACTCCAGAATCAGTTGAAGTCAGGATAAGCAAAAGTCCTTAATCTTTATTCTTGGTCTTTAGGGATAGAAGTGAACAGGATGGAAGCAGAATCTCTGCAACAGTCTTCTTTTTCTACCACTAAAGTGAGTCTGGCTCATCTTACTCCACCCCCTAGTCCCTCCTAGTATTCTCTGTATATACCAATCATTGAGCCAGCACAGGATAGTGGGAAGGACCATTTTCCAAGTATATGCCCATAGAGTATTGTCCAATCAGTAATTAGCCCTAAGTACTTGAATTGACCTCAGTGCATCGACTCGAGTTTCAGTCCTCTACATGTGCCTGTATCTATTTGTATGCAGTACTGTTATGGGCAAGCATGAAACACTTTTAAATTTATTCTATATTACTAGATCTTTCTCTGTCACTTTCTTAAGTCTATACAATTAACAAAACAATAAATTAAATCCTGACTTGCAGTTTGTGCTGGTTTCTGAAGTATAAATGCTAATGCTGAAAATTTAACAATAAACCTTCCCTGGAAGGTAGGAACTGATTACAGAACACTCCCCCATCTGCACTATGGTTAGGTAGTTTCAGGGTCAGAACATTAACCTAAGTGACTGTCTTGACATCAATTCTAAGTGTTTTCTCCACTATACCCTTTATATCCTGCTAAAAGTGGCATTTAAAATAACAGAATACCTCTAATTGGTTGAAAAAATCTGTGGAAACCTATAAAGGGTATCCAGCAATACCCTAATTCATATCTCTGTGTAGCTATTTAGACTGTAAAAGTGTAGGACGAAAACTGAATGCAAACAAGGCAGGACTTCACTCATATTAGTGGAAAGAAAGAAAGAAAGAAAGAAAGAAAGAAAGAAAGAAAGAAAGAAAGAAAGAAAGAAAGAAAGAAAAAAACAGATTGCCTCAGATGAACAACAAAACCAGTTGGGAAATATATATGTATATATTGTGCTTGTGGGACTGATTAAAGCCCATCTAAGCATTTTCAGTTCTTTGCTTTGGGTTAAGCTACACAAACAATAAATTAAATTTTGATAAAATTTAAGGTTGTGTACTATGTCAGTATTAAAAGTTTTGCAACTTTTTTTTAAACTTATAAAGCAGATGAATCAAGGTTTTGGTTTGAAAGATGGAATACCTATCTATAAAGAAAATTATAATGAAGGCATGGGTTGTGACAATAATGTTGTAGATTTGATCATTGCCAATTAGAGTTCCAGGTTGGCCAAGCTTTGCTCAGATAAGGAGACTTAGAGCTGTGCCAATTATGCCTGCTCAGGCACCGAATAGTAGGTAAAGAGTTCCTATGTCTTTGTGATTAGTAGAGAAAAGTCATCGAGTAATGAACATAGGTAAAATGGCTGAGGACAAGCATTGAACTGTAAATTCAAAGACAGAGATTAAATATCTATTTTTACCAAATAATTGGAGCCCCTGATATAGCATTGCCCTGAATAAATAATATGAGTTTCTGACTGCTTCAACCATCATTCCTTCTCCTTTTGGTGTCTTCAACAGTTGAAGCGGGTGCTGGAACAAGATGACCAGTCTACCCGCCTTTAGCAAGTAATCTTGCCCCCACAGAAGCATCCTTAGATCTAGCTATTTTCTCACTTCACCTGGCAGGGATCTCATCTATCCTGGGACTTATTAACTTTATTGCAATAATTATTAACATAAACCCCCCTGCAATATCCCAATATCAAACGCCATTGTTCATCTGATCTGTGATAATTACAGCAGTACTACTTCTTCTATCCCTGCCAGTCTTAGCAGCCAGTATCACAATACTCTTAACAGACCACAATCTTAATACAACATTTTTTGACCCTGCTGGTGGAGGAGACCCAATCCTATATCAACATTTATTCTGATTCTTTGGTTACCCAGAAGTATATATTTTAATTCTACCAGGTTTCGGAATTATTCCTCACATTGTTTCATACTATACAAGCAAAAAAGAACCTTTTGGTTACATGGGAATGGTGTGAGCAATAATATCCACTGGATTCCTAGGCTTCATTGTATGAGCTCATCACATATTTACTGTTAGACTAGATGTAGATACACGGGCATATTTCACATCAGCTACAATAATTATTGCTATCCCTACAGGCGTTAAAGTATTTAGCTGATTGACTACACTACACAGGGGAAATATTAAATGATCTCCAGCTGTACTGTGAGCCCAGGGCTTCATTTTCCTTTTTACAATTGGAGGTCTAACAGGAATCGTACTAGTTTTGGGAAATAAATATATATATATATATATATATATATATATATATATATATATATATATATATTTCCCCCAACTGGTTTTGTGTGTGTATATATACAAATACGTGTATATATATATATATACACACATACACACACACACACACAAGTTAAAGGACTCAGAAATTGAAGGAAGATTTGAAACCTGCCCCAGATTTAATGTGGTTTAATCCAGCTGTGTAATGTATTAACTCCCTATCAGAAAAAAAAATACTCTGACTTTAATATTAAGTTTATTGCCTATGGGTAACTTAGGAATTAAATTTTACTATGAACTAACCTTTTTCTATATAAATTAGTCAGATCCTTCTGACATGTTAATGATGGCATATGCACATAAACTACATTTTCATAGATTCTCATGCCAACATGTCCAATGAATAGAAATAAAGAGGGGAAATCATTCAAATTGATAAAGTGGTTTCATGTCAATGAAATAAGTAGGTAAGAGGACTTTTTTCTTTTTTTTTTCTTATTTTTCTTAATTTTTAAAAAAATTTTGAATTTGTGAAATAAAACAAGCATTTCTATAACACAGTATAATAACAAAGTTGATTGCAAGTGAAATTTCAAATATAGTATGTACAACTTGTTATTCCTTTTAAATACATTATAAAGTTATTGTGAAAAATTCTTTTCTTTTATCCCCCAACCTTGAGATATCTATTATTAGACATAAATAAGTACACACACATACATAAAATTGTTCTATATATGTATAGAATTATCTTCTATTTTCAGGTGTTTCTTTGGATACAAGTAACATCATTCTTCATGAGTCCTTTATTTTTAATTTGTAATAGGAAAGAATGACAATTACTCAAAGTCATTCTTAAAACAATATTGCTGTTACTATATACAATGTTCTCTTAGTTCTGTTCACTTTGCTCTTCACCATTTCATATTATTCTTTTTATGCCTTTCTAAAATTATTGAGGTGATCATTTCTTTACAGCACAGTAGTATTCCATTACAATCATACACCACAACTTTTTCAGCCATTCCCCAACTGATGAGGATCCCTGCAATTTTTAGTTTTCCAATACAAAGAGCTGCTATAAACATCCCATTCATATTTGAAGTTCGAATTACTAATTATGAATTTCTCTCCATCTTATTTTTATTGATAATTTTCTTTCTTAGCCTCTTTTTACCCTGTACCTTATTTTCTTCTCTCATCCTCCTATTTCCCATCCCAGTCTTCAAAAGACCTCCCCACTGTCTCCTATCTATCCAATCTTGATACACACATCCTTGCAAAAAGCCTGTCATCTTTTCCCTCAGACTCTCCCAAATCCCAGTCTACAGACCCTTCTAAAAGTCCCTTATGAACACTATCCACCAGTTTTCTCACTTTTCTATATATTTAGAAGACTTCTACACCCTTCCAGCTATCCATGCTGTTTCTTCTTCAATTCAGATATCAGCATTATCAGTTCTTTACCCTGACTGACTTCTCTGTATTAGTTCTTCCTTTTATATCCCACTTTATAATATAATTGCTCTCTTTTACCTTTTTCCTACTCAGTTTTGATATTGAGAATCATCCCATCATACACAACTCAGACCCAACTTTTCCTTTAAATTACCTAAATGATGATGACAGTTTTAAGAATATTGATATTTCCATTCGTTCTTATACACACACATACATATATGTATATATGCATTGTGATTACACATGTTAGGATATATAAATTGTTTACTTTAATGAGTGTCTTAATAATTAACCTTTAATGCTTGTCCTTATTTTTTTATGGATCTTTTAATTCAAATTTTCCATTGAGTTATGGTCTTTTTGTTACAAATACCTGAAAGTCTTTCAGTTTGTCAAAAATTCATTTATTTTTCATCAGTAAAATTGTCCTGAAGTTTTACAAAAAGAGAGTAAAGTAGAAATAGGAAAACATATCATTGCCAAAGAGATTCCAGGGAAACAATTAACAGTAATTTCATAGTCAAGTTTCAATACTCCCAGGTTAAGGAAAAAAATAATTCTGTGTAATATTGTATCTAGTTTTTTTTTTAATCAAAACTTTCACTTTGTCAATTTTTACATTGTCTCTCCTCTAACTGTTCTTCAGATCAGTTGTTTTTATAAGATGCTTCAGATTCCTTTCCATTTTTTCTAGTTTATCACATAGTTTAGTCTATAAGATACTCATTAGTATCTTCTAACATCACTCAATTCCTCTTGCCTAATTCTAGTGTTTAAGATGTTGCTTCTTTTTTAATATTTTGTGTATTCTTTTTTTCCATATAGTTGTTCCTTTTTTATAATTTTCTTAGATTGCTTGTTTCCCCAATTTTTTTCATCAATCTATTCTATTTGATTTTCAAATTACTTTTTAAGCTCTTCCAAAAACTCTTTTTGTGCTTGCAAGAATTAAAAGCTATTCTTTGAGCTAGGAGTGGCATTTTTTATTTTTTTGTTAATTAAAGCTTTTTTATTTTTCAAAACAATGGACAATTCTTCAACATTAGCCCTTGCAAAACCCTGTATTCAATTTCTCCCCTTCCCTCACACCTTCTTCTAGATGTCAAGTAGTCCAATATATGTTAAATGTGGTAGAAATATATGTTAAATCCAATATATGTATACAGGTGGTAGCCTCCTGAACCTCTGGCTAAGCCAACTGCATACCCTTGGCCTGGAACTTGAGCATGACCTAATGAAGGCACAATTATGTCGCACAAGAAAAAAAAAATGAAGCAAAGCAAAATGCAAGCAAACAGCAACAAAAAGTTAAAATGCTATGTTGTGAACCACATTCAGTTCCCACAGTCCTTTCTCTGGGTGTAGATGGCTCTCTTAATTACTGAACAATTGGACTGATTTGAATCACCTCATTGTTAAAGACAGCCATGTCCATCAGACTTGATCATCATATAATCTTGTTGTTGCCATGTACAATGATCTCCTGGTTCTGCTCATTTCACTTAACATCAGTTCATATAAATCTCTGCAGGCCTCTCTGAAATCATCCTGCTGGTCATTTCTTACAGAACAATAATGTTCCATAACAGTCATATACCATAACTTATTCAGCCATTTTCTAATTGATGGGCAACCATTCAGTTTCCAGTTTCTTGTCCCTACAAAAAAAAAGGGGCTACCACAAACATTTTTGCACATAGTGGTCCCTTTACCTAGGAGTGGCTTTTTTTAACTTCACTACATTCCTCTGAATATGAACTTACAATTTCTTTTATGCCAAATTAGCTATTTCTTTGTCTTTTCATTTTTACTATTTTTTTTTTGTAATTTATATAATCAGATTTTAATAAATTATTGGTTAGGTTGCCCTGGATCTCCATTCTTTTTACTATTATTTTATGAGTTCTCCTCTAAACCATGGCTTTTTCACAATTTATTAGTAACAGCAAAAAAACCATATAAGATCTAAACATTTACAAAACATTTCACATAATAGAATTTTGCATCTGTATTGTGCAAAACCTGCTATCTCATTTAGTCTTCACAACAACCCTTGAAGGTAATTGTTATTATTGCAATTTTGAAGATTATTCTGAGTTAAATGACTTTGGTAGGTTCCCAAAGCTAGTAAATATCTCTGATAAGATTTAAATTCAGATAATCAAATTCAACATTTATTCATTGTGCTACCTAACTGACATATATACTCACACTTGAACCTCAAAACAACCCTCTATTGTAAGCCTGAAACTATGATTTATTCATACTTCATGAATAATGAAGCAAGATCAGAAAGGTAATTTGTCTAACATTGGTCATACATCTTATAAATTTCAGACATGTAAGGCAATTTTTTCTTTACTGTAAATATTTGGATTTATATAGATTAATTTTATTTCCCTAATTAAATGTTCTAGTTTATCACAGCTGTAGTGTTTTTGAAAATATACATCAGATCAGCTTACTAATCAGAGACAACCTCCAATAAAATTACTTTCAATAAACTTAGACAAAAGTCTCTCACCTCTATTTTGTTTGGTATAGTTAACACATACAGTGTCACTATACCATTACTAACTAGTGATCTGACTCAGTTTTACTCTTCCTTAGAGTCTGGATATAATTTCAATAAAATATTCTTATCTTCTACCTGATTCCCTCAATTTTAAAGTTTTTATATAATTGATTAATAAGCAATTATTAAGCTCCTACTACATGCCAGACACCAATGGGGTTAAAATGAATTATGAATAAATGTATTATTAAAGTATTTTCACCCTAAAACAGACCTCCTATCAATAATATGACTTACTCCATGCCCTATCCCCAAAATAATGGAATTGAATGGATTTATCATCACATTGCACTGTGAGAAGATAAATTTTGGATTGGGGAGCTTTTTGAAATACATTAAATAGTGCTGATTATGATCCCATCCTAGTATAATAGAAAAAATAAACCTTGAATTTGTATGCAGAAAATGTTTGAACATAAATTCTGTTATTTAATACTTTTGTCAATTTGGCAAATCGTTTCCCACATCTTTTCTAGAGAATGGAATGGTCAATAAACTTCCTCCCAACTCTCATATCTACCAGTTGATGACACATTCATTCTTACCTTTGAAACCAAACAGATCATTCTTGATTAAACTAAACTGAGAAGTTTTTTTTTTTTATTTTCCCCTTCCTCTCTCTTTTTCCTTCTAATTTTCTTCCTCCTTCCCTTGACTCTTCCTCCTTTCACATTTCCCTTTTTTATTTATGTTCCTTTTTCTTTCTTTCTTCTTTCTTTCTTTCTTTCTTTCTTTCTTTCTTTCTTATAAAGGGGACTAAAGAGAGTTAAGCTGAAAATGAGCTAACTTTTGCATGTGTAGACATTCAGAGTTAAAGGAGGACAGAAAGAATCATTTATATAAATGTGACTTCAGAATGTGAGGAAAAAAAATTATGAAGGAATGATGAAAGTAACGTCTCTGGCAACCTGGACTATAGCTGGGCTTAAAAGGATTCGGGTTAGTTCTTGGGGTTACTCATTTTCTTCAGTCATTAATGATTTCAAGTTTTCTGATTACCAAAGACCAAATATCACCTCCATGTCATGAATTTATTTCTTACCCTGACAAGAAAGCTAAGGAATGAGAAATAGAAACTCTTTGTTCTCTTGTCAGCATGGGATAAAATACCATTTTGAGAGTTCTGTAAAGGAACATTAATGCCTTCTAAAGGGTATACTATGCTGCAAGATGAAAGCCAATGTTTACTAATCTCATCTTAAAGCTCCATCCACAGTGTAGTTCTCAGAGATGAAATGATAATGTGGGTGAAATAGCGATATGTCCTAATGAAGTACCCCAAAGTCTGTTTTCCATCATAAAGTAGGAGTTTGTAGACTTTTAATAACATGCTAAACCCTTTTAAAAGTTTATACAATCATGACAAATAAGAAAACAGGTTTATTTTAATGTAATACCATCAATTTATTCTGTACTTTTGAAGTGCCAGCTATGTGCATAGTCATGTGTTAAGAGAAATACAAAACAGATATGTGATATATTCCTTGTCTTCTCAGCATGTATATATGTGGAAACATTTCAGTTTTAATATAATAGGTAAAAACAATAATAACATTTCAAAGAGAGTGATTATCTTAGTCTGGGATCAACAGAAAAGATCTAACTAAAGAGATGTATTTTTATAGGATCTTGAATGACAGGTACATAACCTTTTCCTATGGAATTTTCCCCTTACTTATCCACAATAAAAATTTCTTGTTGTTTTACTGTTCCACATTAACTACATGTTCACATTTAATTTTAAAACCCATCTCCATGATCCTTGTGAATCTTCAAATGGGATAATGAGGTATCAGACACATCTAAACAACAACAATATGTTGATTTCCTTGGGGCTAGGCATTTAGATTCTCATTTGATTGGGTGATTCTTTCTTCTGAGGCAAGGAAAATTCCAATTATTGATTTCTTAGAAAGTGAAGTGAAAATGGTCCTTGTCATTCACAGTCCCTGCTTTCTGATTCATAGATAGAGGAGGAAATGACTAACTGGGGAAAAATAATTTTACATATTTTAATTTTCAAAATATTTTCTTTATGATAACTTTATGATTAAAAAATAGTACAAACATTATTGTTTCCATGACATATATAAGGAAACTGAGTCTTACAAATGTAAAGTGGCTAGTAGACTATACAGCTAACAAAAGAGGGATTATATTCACATCACTTTGGGTACACTGTCCAAGGAACAGTTAATTTTAATTCCCTCAAAATTGCCAAACCTATTTTATTAACATTTCTAGATTCAAATGATATAAAGTTGACCTCCTTCCCTCAGGAGAATATTTCATAATGCATTAGCCTTCCCTGCAAGAAATTTTCTCTAACACCCTATATCTGACTGGTTTCATTTCCATCTCTGTAATCATCAGTCCAAGTGTCATACAACCAACTAATGGGTCTCCAGGTTATTTTTATTACTAGAAACTGCTTTCTCATGCTTCTTCCTAAACTATTTTGACTTAAGTTACTAAGTACTTTTGATATGCATAAAGAAGAGCATTATCTCTCCTAGTAGATAGGAAAGTGGCCTAGAAGCCAAGAAGACAGATTCAAATCTCAGTTCTGACACATGCTGGTAGTGTAATCTTCAGTTAACTAATATTTCAGTGTTCTAGACAACTCTCCCAAGTTCAGAAGTTGCAGATAAATTATCAGTCTCTACTTTTGGAGGGATTTTCCTCACAGGAGAATTTTTATCCTTAATTAATTTTTATGGCAATTGTTCAATCATAGTTCCCTTACCCCAGACCTAAACATTAGAGAAGAAATGAATCACAATAAACTTAAATATGGATGAAAGCTCACTCATTTCCTCTTATTTATGTTCTAAGATGTTGTGTCATTTTGTTTACATATGGATTCTCTATAGTTGACTAAAGTCCTTGCTCTTCCATTTACATGTTGTTTGACCTTAGGAAAAACTATTTCTTTGAAACTCAGTTTCCTTCACTTTATTTTGAAGTGAATGCTCTACTAATCTGAAAAGTCCCTTTTACTTCAAAACGTTATGAACGAGATAGAGCATTACTGAAGCAAAGAGGATAAGGATTGTTGTCCTTGCCAAATTACATTTTTCTCCCATTCTCTAATGAAAATGCAACCTTCAAAGAAGGATGAGATAGAAACTCCTCTTGGGTAGATTGAAATCATCCTGTCAATCCTATCATCACTTCTGAGAAAGATCCCAGCTATATTGCCTGATTTAAAACCAGCTTATTTCTTAGACTTTGGATCCAAATTAGACCAGTAGATCCCAATGGAGGCGTGCTTCTATCTTTAGTCTTCTTGGCATGTAATCACTTAGCAAGGCATCCCAAACTGCTTTTCTTTGTTTCTTTTTTTTTTTCCTGTAAATAAATTTTTATTAGGGCAGATAAATTAATATATTTAATAATTATACATAACCTATACATGCTAATATGTAACATACATATACACATTGTGTGTGTATATGAAGTAAAATTGTAGTTGAATAGCTTAGATGCTAATAGAATAATTTCTTTTATTTAATACCTTTTTTATTTACAGGTTATATGTACAGTAATTTTGCAGCATTGACAATTGCCAAACCTTTTGTTCCAATTTTTCCCCTCCTTCCCCCCACCCCTCTCCCCTAGATGGCAGGATGACCAGTAGATGTTAAATATATTAAAGTATAAATTAGATACACAATAAGTATACATGACCAAACTGTTATTTTGCTGTACAAAAAGAATCGGACTCTGAAATATTGTACAATTAGCCTGTGAAGGAAATCCAAAATGCAGGCAGGCAAAAATATAGGGATTGGGAATTCAATGTAATGGTTCTTAGTCTCCCATAGTTCTTTCACTAGGTATAGCTGGTTCAGTTCATTACTGCTCCATTGGAATTGATTTAGTTCATCTCATTGCTGAAGATGGCCAGGCCCATCAGAACTGATCATCATATAGTATTGTTGTTGAAGTATATAATGATCTCCTGGCCCTCCTTGCTTCACTCAGCCTCAGTTCATGTAAGTCTCTCCAGGCCTTTCTGAAATCATCTTGTTGGTCATTTCTTACCAAACAATAATATTCCATAATATTCATATACCACAATTTAGTCAGCCATTCTCCAATTGATGGACATCTACTCAGTTTCCAGTTTCTGGTCACTACAAAGAGGGCTGCCACAAACATTCATGCACATACAGATCCCTTTCCCTTCTTTATGATCTCTTTGGGATATAAGCCCAGTAGTAATACTGCTGGATCAAAGGGGATGCACAGTTTGATAACTTTTTGAGCATCGTTCCAAATTGCTCTCCAGAATGGTTGGATGTATTCACAATTCCACCAGCAATGTATTAGTGTCCCTGTTTTCCCACATCCCCTCCAACATTTGGCATTACCTTTCCCTGTCATTCTAGCCAATCTGACAGATGTGTAGTGGTATCTCAGAATTGTCTTAATTTGCATTTCTCTGATTAATAATGACTTGGAGCATCTTTTCATATGGCTAGAAATAGTTTTAATTTCTTTTTCTGAGAATTGTCTGTCCATATCATTTGAACATTTATCAATTGGACAATGGCTTGATTTCTAATAAATTAGAGTCAATTCTCTCTATTTTGGAAATGAGTCCTTTATCAGAATCTTTGACTATAAAAATATTTTCCCAGTTTATTGCTTCCCTTCTAATCTTGTCTGCATTAGTTTTGTTTGTTCAAAAACTTTTCAGCCAAACTGATTTTCTAATTCATTCTATCCTATTTGCTGATTTATCCTTATCTTATCTTCCAAATTCTCCAATAGCAATTTCTGGATCATATGAATCCATTCTCCATATAAGTAGCTAGTATACTAGTACTAGAGCTAATTTCCAGCTGTTCTTGGGATAGTTTCTGTCCAAATATTGTCCTTCTTCACTCTAGAGAGCAGTTTTGAAAGGGTCAATGCATGCCTTTCTTTGCTGCTGATTTAATCCAACTTTATTAAGCATTGCTTAAACACCTACTATATTCAAGGGATTATGCCAGGTGCTTGAGATTCCACCACCATCAACAGCAATATGTAGTACATCTAGTGTATAATCTCCAAATCGGAAAGACATTGTACATAAGCACATATAAATTGAAAATGATTCAATGAAAATAAATTAAAGAATCAAGCTTAGAGATTTGAGGAAGAAATGATTTTTTATGTAGGTTGTTCAAATAAGCATTACTGATCTTTCCAGACTTTATTCCATGTCTCATATTCTTTGTGAAAACTCTCCTGACCACAGTAATAGAAAGTGTCCTTTCCTCTTTCTCTGGTAGATCAGATAACTTATTGTCCATAACACTGATTTGGCACTTGGTATCTAAAGTTCTGTATTATTCTTAACATTACATGTGTTTTGTAGACAAACAGGTATGTCTTTTATAGATACTGTATTGTTCTCCAATATATTACACCTCCATCAGTACCTAAGACAGTGCCTTCCACATGTTCAGCTCAATAAATATTTGTTGATTGAAAGAGGAACCTTGTTAAGACTTTTTTTTTTAAGTTTTAGAGCATAAGTTTGGGGTAAGTTATAATATAAACACTATGTCTTATCTTCTAACCAGTGTAATTCAAAATATGCTTATTAAGCATAGTAGAGATTTAGTACAAATTCAAATTTTGTAACTCCTTTTAATGTGCATTGCATAAAGTAGATAATCTATTCCACCTATTTTTTTTTTTTTTTACTTACAATAGGATGAATGGCTATCCAATTTGTGATATTTTTAGTAATCATTTTATATTGGTACCCATGATGAAAAAAGCCTGAGAAAACATTCAGGATTGTTGGCTAAGAGTTGGTAATTATTTAATAAGGTAATCTTGATATTTTATTTTTCTCCTTTAAGTTGTTTCTACTTAATGGAACCATTTCAGATAAAGCAATGTTAGTGATGTACCTGAAATGCACAATTCTAAGGGACCTTTTAAATCATTTATTTCATCCTATGCCCCTTAATTTTACAAAGGAAGAAGCTACATTATTCTGAGAAGACAGAATCAGCAAACTATTTGGCAAGGTATTTAATGCTTTATACATGGAAAAGATGGGAAAATTAGGGTAGAAATTATATATACCTAGATTGCTTCAAAACTGGCATATTGACAGGAAACAAAGAGTAGTAATTAATGGATCAATATTAGCTTGGAAGGTTTTCAGGGTTCTGTTCTTGGTTATTTTCTTTAATATTTATAATCTATAATTTGAATAAAGCTACTATTCATGTCAAATTTTCAGAACTCAAGTATTAGATTTTTAACTTACTATTCCCAAGATATGTATTTTTATTTTAAAGACAGCATATCTTAGCTTGTCTATACAAATCAAATTTAATTGAAATGAACATAAAATGTTATAATATGGGTTCAAAAAAATCAGCTTCAAAAAGACAAAGTTGAGGAGACATGACTGGGCAATAGTTTGGATGAAAAAGCAGGGCTCTAGCTTACTTCAAACTGAACAAATACAAATTGATAGTATGATAAAATATTATGGGCCAGAACTCTGAACTTAAAACAAAGGATTCTTACAAGGTTCTAAGTCAGTGGAATTGATAGAGACAAGAGTTATCTAATGTAGCATAGTTCAATATGATTAATTTAATCCTACAAGGAGATGCTATGGGCCAGAACTTGAAGCAAGGTACAAAATGGAATTGAGGAGACAATGGTTAAATTTAGTTTAGCATTGATTTAATCCTTAAGGTGTATACTCAGGGTACAGAATATAATCAAGAAGCTCTCTGGGCCAAAAAGAATAAGTACACTAGAAGCTCTTGGAGCCTCAGCCAGAAGGAGAATGAGGGAAGACCGGAGAAGTGGTGGCAGGCTGTCCTCCTTCTCTTCTCCACTGAAAAACTAGCCAAGTTCCAAGTGAAGGAGACAAGACTTTGAAGGAGACATTAAAGGATTTGGACTTTAACACCTGGCTGCATTTGGGGTGATTACTGAACTTCAGTTGGCTGCCCTCAGAGACCCCAAGAAAACCTCCACAGAAAATATTACATTTTTGAGAGAATATTACAATAAAAGTAAAAAAAAAAATAATGCAATATAAGACTGTATTAAGGAAACTATAATATCCAGGATTTGAAAGATGGTAATATCACTCTCCTCAGTTCTGGTCAGGAAATATTTGTGGGTTCTAATTATTTCTGTCCACCAATTAGAGAGAGCATTAAGACACTAGAGAGTACACATTGAAGGACAACTAAGATGATGAAGATCTCAAGTTTTCAAACTTATATCCTAGATGATAGAAGACAACACAAATATATATACATGTAAACATTATACACACACATATATATGTACATATACATAAACACACATATTTATATATATACATACATATGTGTATACATACACAAAACAAATACAAAGTGATTCTAAGGAAGAATACTTCTAGCAGAGGGAATAGGAAAGACTTTCTGTTGAAAGAGACAGTTGGATTGAACTTTGAAAAGAAAAAAAACTAGGGGTTCTAAGAAACCAAGATGGCAGAAAGGAGTCAGAATATTTTCTGAGCTCTCCCAAACTTCCCTCAGAATTAATACTGAATCAAAACTTCTGAATGGATTTTCAGGTGACAAAAGCCATTAATATTTGGAAGATAATTTTACAATTTAAGATATCTTGAAAGAATTTTAGGAAAGTTATATTTTGGGAAAAAGTCAACAGCTTGGGAAAGAAAGTACAGAAATTGACTATAGAAAGTAACTCCTTAAAAATTAATTTGGCAAAATAGAAAACACACACACACACACACACACACACACACACAGGAGAAAACAACTCCTTACAAAATAGAACTAGTGAAGTAGGAAAAAAAATCCACTGAGTAAAACAACTCCTTTAAAAATACTATTGAAAAGAGGCAAAAGGAGGTTAAAAAAAAACAATTAATGTACATGTTAAACATATATTGGATAGTTTACTTTTAGTAAGGGATTGGAGGAACAGAGGGAGAAAAATTTGAAGCAAGAAAAAATTTGCAAGGGTGAATGTTGAAAATTATCTTTGCATATATTTTGAAAATAAAAAGCTATTATTTACAATAAATAAATAAGTTAAAAAAAAGTCATTGTAATGAAACAAATGGAAGGGAATGACTCATTGAGATACCAAGAATCATTCAAACAAAATTTTATAAAATAAAATAAAAAAATTAGAAGTACATGTAAAATATCTCATTGGCAAAACAATTGACCTGAAAATAGATCCAGGAAAGACAACATAAGAATTATTGCCCTACCTGAAAGCCATTATCAAAAAAGTTGGACAATATCTTTCAAGAAATCATCCAGGAAAATTATTTTTGTATTGTAGAACCAAAGAGTAAAATGGTCATTGAAAGAATCCACTGGTCACCTGAAAGAGACCTCAAAAGGAAAACTCCAAGGAATAATGTAGCTAAATTCCAGAATCATCACATCAAGTAGAAAATACTTCAACTAGCCAAAAGGAAATAATTCAGATATTAAGGAGCCACAATCAGGTTTACCCAGGACATAGCAGCTTCCACTTTGAAGTACTGGAGGACTTAGGATATGATATTCTAGAAGGCAAAACATCTTGGACTAAAATCAAGAATCAACTATACAGCAAAATCAAGCATTATATTTCAGGGGAAAAGATGAAAATATAATGAAATAGGGGGTTTTTAAATCATTTCTGATGAAAAGACCAAAACTGAACCAAAATTTTGATCTCCAAATACAAGATTCAAAAAGCATAAAAATGTTAACAGGGAAGAAAAAAAAGTTATGTTTTTTAAAGGTTAAAATGTTTACATTCCTAATGGGAAGATGATACTTTTAACTCATGAGAACTGTATCTTTTTAAGGCAGTTAGAAGGGGTTCAAATACACAGGAGGTGTAAGTATAAGTTAACTTTAACACGATGATATATAAAATAAATTAGAGATGGAAAAAAAAAAGATTGTATTGTATGGGGAAAAGAGGAAAGGAAAGGTAAAACTGCATAAATTATATCACATGAAGACACACACACACACACATACACACACACACACACACACACACACACACAAAACTATTACAATAGAGGGAAATAAGGGTTGGGGACTGAGCATTGTTTGAACCTTAATATCGTAGGATTTGGCTCAAAGAAGGAATAACATGCACACATAGATTTGTATAAATATTTATCTAACTTCTATTGGAAGTAGTAGGCAAAAAGGAAGGGGGAACTAATAGAAAGGAGGGCAGAAAAGAAGGGGCAAATAAGAAAGGGAGGGCTGATAAAAGAGAGAACAGATTGAGGAAAGGGGGGAACAGAAGCAAAACACTGGTGAGGAGGAAAAGGGTGAAAGGAGAGATAAAAGCATAAAGGGGGAAAAATAGGATGGTGGTAAATACAGATTTAGTAGTCATAACAGGGAATGTAAGTGGGATGAATTCTTCCACAAAATGGAAGTGAATAATAACAAAGTGGATTTGCAAATGATATGATGGTATATATAGAGAATCTGAGAGAATAAAAAAAATCTAATAGAAATAATTAACAACTTTAGCAAAATATAAGCAGATTAAAATAGGAAGGAATAGTCCATCTGTCAGAGTTTTGGAGAAAGGAGGAATTTATGGACAAAGAACTAAAGAATATTTTGAAATGCAAATGAACAATTTTGATTACATGAAATTTAAAAGGTTTTGCACAAACAAAACCAATGCATTCAAGATTAGAAGCAGAAAGCTTGTGATAAAAATTTGTAGCTAGTGTTTCTGATAAAGGCCTTATTTCTAAAATATACAGAGAACTGCCTCAATTTTATAAGAATATAAGCCATTCTCAAATTGATAAATGGTCAAAAGTTATGAATTGACAATTTTCAGATAAAGATACAAAAGACATTTCTAGTCTTATTAGAGATTAGAGATTAGAGAAATGCAAAAAGTTGTCTTAACTCTGAGGTATCACTTCACAACTGTCAGATTGGGTAAGATATAGGAAAAAATAACAATGAATGTTGGAGTGATGTGAGAAAACTGGGATACTAATGCACTGTTGATAGAGTTTTGCAATGATCCAACCATTTTAGAGAGTAATTTGGAATTATGTTCAAAGGCCTGTCAAACTGTACATACTCTCTTTATCACAAAAAGATCATAAAATAAGAAAAAAAAACTCACATGTACAAAAATGTTCGTAGTACTTGTAGTAGAAAGGAACTCAAATTGAGCGTATATTCATTAATTTGAGAATTGGTGAAAGACCTATATGAATGTAATAAAATATTATTTTTCTATAAGAAATGATGAGCAGACATTTCAGACAGGCCTCAGAAGATTTACATAGACTTAGGATGAAAAAGGACTTCTGCAAACAGAGACATAATGAAGCATAGTGTTTTCACTTTTTTGTTTGTTCATTTTGTCTTTTCTCATGTGTTTTTTTTTTTTCCCTTTTGGTCTCTCTCTCTCTCTCTTTCTCTCTCTCTCTCTCTCTCTCTCTCTCTCTCTCTCTTTTTGCACAGCATGACAAATATGGAAATGTATAAAATAATTGCCCTTATTTAACCTGTATCAGTTTACTTGCCATCTTAGGGAGAAAGGAGGTAAGGTGGTAGACAAAAAAAAAAAAAAAAAATGGAACAGAAAGTCTTACAAAAGCAAATGTTGAAATTATCTTTACATGACTTGAAAAAATAGAATAATACTGAAAATTTAAAAGAAAAGGAAAAATCAATTCTCCAAATGGGAGACAGCCCAAATTTTCTGGAGACAACTCAAACTGATACTGAACAGCACACTATTAAATAATCAGTATTAATATTTTAAAAGTTGACAAACACTATAGATCCAAATTTGATTTTTATTATTATCGTTGATTGTCTAAATTTATGAAGACAAAAAAGAAAATGTTAAAAATGAAGATTAAATGTAAAAGCATGTCAAACACACAATTTCTTTTTTAGCAGGCCAGTTTTTAAACACTTAATGGAATACCCCTATATTGGTGATCTGGGTTGGCCTTCGAAATGGAGAAAAATACAATGAAGAGAAATCAGATAATCTTTGTTGAAATGGAGATTACTTAAAAATAATATAATTATCCTGAAAAGACAGGTTATATTTAGGTTATGAAATATCTTAATAGCCCAGGATAAAAGTTTATATTTTATCCTAGTGGTAATGGCAAGACCTGGAAGTCTGCAAAAACAAGAGTTATATGACCAAGCCTATGCTGTAGGAATATCACTTTGGTAAATGAGCAAGGACTACATTAGATTAGGGAGATAATTAAGTCACACAGACCCAAAATTCAACTATTGCAATAATTCTGGAGACAATTTTGATCAATAAAATGATCCATGATTATCGTGTGTATATATGTGTATATACACATGTGTGTAAATATATACACATATATAGTATATAAATATACATATTGTGTATATATAAATATACCTATATGTGTGTACATGTGTCTATATATGTATGTATGTGTATATGCATATTTCTTTTTTTTTTCCTTTTTTACATCATAGCTAATATTTCTTAACTGATATCACTAGATAATGTCTTTGGTCCATACCAACTATGAGATTCTTTGATAACTAATCAGGAGAGAGAAGCTATTAATTCCTATTTAACTATTATCTTTTTCAAAACATATTTGTGGCAGCTAACAGAGCAGCTACTTACAAACAGAGAAACCCATTACATAAAAGATTATAGTAAAGGAATTCAGAGAAACAGGCAAGCAAGTTTATATGGTACTTATAAGGTAAAGGATTCTATACTTTGTAGGGAAATCATATACTTACATATGGGAGAGTATACATTAAAAAGCATAGGCTTACATTTGAAGGGGTTTATTGTAGAGAACAGACAAGCTTTGTCAACATCACAATTCTTACAAAGTTTCTAAGTTCTTCATTGTACCAACTTGTGAGTTGAAAAAAAAGGCAATAAATAGATATGTAATTTTATGTTTATCACTAATTTTTGGCTAGAAAAATCTGAGAAATGATCAATATTCAAAGCACCACACTTGTTCTGCAGGAACTGAACAAAAGAGATTCAGCTGTCTTTATTAGAGTGTTAATGGCCTAGGTCAGATTTTTATAGACTTTCTGTCAAATTAATCAGACTACAAACCTGCAGTCTACTTGAGTTTCCCTATCCCAATGATCATTAAACTATAAGCCATGGCAATTAAACTGAGGAAAACTCATCTTGTTGCTGGGAAACCATCACCTACTCTGGTCAAGAAGATATTGATGATTGGGGAGGAGGGCAGCAAGGTATTATTCAGTATTATGTCTATTTGGCAAGGTATCTTAGTTACTCAAAAACTGGCATTCATAGAACAACTTAGATATTAGCATTAGATAGGCCAATCAAGGATAAGAAAGTCAATTGCTAATCAGTTAAAGATCTGATAGTTGTATTCAAAATACCTGATTTCATTTAAGAAATATTTTCACTATAAGATGCTGACTCCCAATAGCCTTCAACATTTACAGTATATTCTATAATTCTTTTTGTTGTCACTTTTGTTCTCAGGTCATCTCAAATCTGATTTTCCTTAGGCAGCCTTCGCTATATATTTAAAACCGCTTGATGTCTACTTTATTTATATCGGTAATCATTTAGACTACAAAATTTGCCCCTCATAATAAAGTTCATTTATTGTTTTATATAACCAAGACTTTTCTTTCTAACTCTTGAAATATCTTACCATCAGAGAATAAAATGGAATGTGAAAAATGTGTGGGTTTTGCTTCTTTTCACATCTCAGTAGTGTGTAGATCATTGAAATCATGGAGCTCAGAGTTGGAAGGGATTCCAGGATTGATCTATCTAACCCATAATTGATTAGTTTGTTGACTTTAAATGTTGTCACCAAATGAGAAATAATTTTAAGCTTTTGCTTAAAAATCTTGAATGAAAAGGAACTCACTGTTTTCTGAGGCAGTGTATTCTATATATAGATTATAGGTAACACAATTCCAATCTATAACAAAAATCACTGAGAGATAGCTCCAAACATGATGTATTAATTTATTAAGGATATAACTGGTCACTAATCATTCTAAGACCTTCATCAAGGAAAAGGATCCCTCTGCTAAAAGGAAATTATTTTAGAGTCATTGAGAGTACAGCAATAGAACAAGAGAGGTACAATTCTATGATTAGTGAATTTCACATACCGGAATCTTTTAGTTGTCCAACAATAATAACCAACTTGTCAATAGGACTTTGACAGATCAGTACAGCTGATGAACCTCAGACCATGAACTGCAGGCCATCTCAATAGGGATTTTCCAAAGATCATAAAACACTATCAAAAATATCTTAAGGCTTTCCACAGGTCATACAATCCAATGTTTGACCAACAATATCCTGAGGCCAAAGGAAGTAATGGTTTTGAAGCAAAAGTCATTAGGGAGTTGAGCGAAGTTTTTCCTAGAGGTGAGAAAATATTATTGAAGCTTGTGAACTTTATTTTATTTTTTTTATTATAACTTTTCATTGACAGAGCCCATGCCTATGTAATTTTTTTTACAACATTATCCCTTGCACTCACTTCTGTTCCAACTTTTCCCCTCCCTCCTTTCACTCCCTCCCCCAGATGGCAAGCAGTCCTGTACAAGTTAAATATGTTGTGAACATCAGGGCTAACTAATATAGTGTGAACGTGAGTATATATATATATATATATATATATATATATGTGTGTGTGTGTGTACACATATATATGTATGTATGTATATATAATACAACTAGCATAATTATTAATATTTGGTGGAATAATTAATTGTAGTCTGCATAATTCTTATTCTTACATTAATTAAATCAAACAACTTAATTCCACTTATAATTATTGATACGTATTAAATCATAAGAACCTGAGTAACTACTGACTAAATTGAATAGGGGTATCAAAATAATCTCACAAGATAGAGATGGGGAGAGAGATAGGAGAAAGGAGGAAGAAGAAAGGAAGGCAGACAGGAAGACAGGAAGGTAGGAATATATATATATATATATATATATATATATATATATATATATATATAGAGAGAGAGAGAGAGAGAGAGAGAGAGAGAGAGAGAAGAAAGTGATAGACTGAATGATGTATCTACACCAATTTTTGAGTTTTGTCCAAATTTTTTTCTAAACATCACTGTCTATATTCCAAAGATTCAAAAAAAAAAAAAAAAAAAAAGGAAAAGGACTTTATAAAAACAAAATAAAACAAAATATTTAGACTACTCTTTTTTATGGACAAAGACTTGGAAACTTTAGGGATGCCCATCATTTGAAGAATGGCTGAATAAGTTGTGGTATATGATTATAATAGAACATTGTTGTGCTATAAGAAATGATGATGAGGATGACTTCAGAAAAACCTAGGAAGACTTTTATGAATTAATGCAAAGTAAAGTGATCAAAGCCATGATTATCTACAGAGAAGTGTGAGAGGGAATTAAAGGAATAGATGAGGGACATGTAGGCTTATAGATTCAGCTAATTTGATTAACAACCAGAAAGGGGCAAAGAGGCTTTTGTAGGGAGTGAAAGAGTCAGGTCAGTCCTGATCTTCTAGTATATTTTCACTGACTTTTAGGGTTGTGGATCAGACTCTACTACCTTCCTTGGTAATAACAACATAATAAAAGATCATCAACTATGACACTTTTTTCAGAGTTTATCTTTTTAGCAACTGCTTCTGTTTTGTCTCTCCACTTAGAATGAGTCTTCTTCTACTCATACTCCTATTTCCCTGCTTCTTTTACCCAGAAGACCTATCCTGGATCACAGTAGGTAAAATTCTAAGCAGTCTATATCTAGTCTAAATTGGAAGCTACTTGGAGCTTAGAGAGTGCTTAGAAGGAAACTCCCTTATCTTCCATTAGTCTGTGGGCAAACTTTTAAAATATATTTATATTTGGGGACTTCCAGCCAAGATGGTGGAGAGGAGGCACACAGCTGTGTAAGCTCTGCGTTTTTGCTCAGAGTCCATCTCATTACAAGCCTCTGAATTAATGCTTGACTGAAAAAAAAAATAGTTACCAAGAGAAGACATTCTTGAGATCTGTTTTTGCTCAAGGGCAGGACAGTTTTAGATCTGGCATAGGCTGAGAGCAGGCAGCAGCAGCCCAGCAGACCAGGGGGGTTGGGGTGTGATCTCAGCCATCTCTGTGGAGAGAGTTTTGCTACAGGATTGGATACTTTGCCCTGGCAGCAAGTCAGTAGCCCAGCAGAGAAGCTAAAAACACCTGGGGTGAAGAATACAACCCCAAACAGCTGGAGTTTCTTGGGACCTGGCCACCCCTCCCCCACAGCATCTCAGCATGCTCTCATAGTCCCGGAGCTCAGGCTCAGTACAGTCCTGCTAGTGCCTCGCTGCTGCCCCTGGCAGTCTGTAGAGGAAGCTCGGTAACACTACCCAACCCCTCCCCCCCAAAAAGCAGATTACATTTGTTTTTTTGTTTTTTTTTTTCTTTTTTTCCTCGCTAGTTTGTCTCTGATTCTTCTCTGACAAAATGAGCAAAAAATTGAAAAGGACCTTAATGATTGAAAGCTTCTATATGGATAGAGAGCAGACTCTAAACCCTGAAGAGACTAAAAACAGACTGTCTCCAGGTGAATCCCCAAAGGAGGAGATCATCTGTTCCTCAGCACAGATGAATCTCATAGAAGAAATTAAAGAGGCTCTCACTAGAGAGCTAGAAGAAAAATTGGAAAAGGAGAGGGAGGCTTGGCAAGAGAGTCTGGAGAAGTCATTCCACTCATTTAAAGACAGAGGGGATAAAGAAATCAAATCCTTGAAAAATAGTATTAGTGAACTGGAAACAGAAAATAGCTCTCTAAAAAATAAAATTGGAGAAATGGAAAAAAAAATTCCATAGAATTAACAACTCAATTGGACAATTAGAAAAAGATATATAAAAAAAAGTGAGTGAAGAAAATACTTCATTGAAAATTATAACCGAAGAAATGGAATTGAATGACTCAAGGAGTCAACAAGAATCAGTCAAGCAAAACCAAAAACATCAAACAATGGAAAAAAATGTGAAATACCTTCTTGGGAAAACAACAGTTCTGGAAAAATAGATATAAGAAAGACAATCTGAGAATTATTGGACTCCCAGAAAAAAATATGATGAAAAAAAGAGCCTGAACACTATTTTCCAGGAAATTATCAAAGAGAACTGCCCAGAAGTCATAGAAACAGAGTGTAAAATAGACACTGAAAGAATTCATCGATTACTTACTGAAAGGAATCCTAAAATCAAAACACCAAGAAATATAGTGGCCAAATCCCAGAACCCTCAAATGAAGGAAAAAATATTCCAAGCATCTAGAAAAACCCAATTCAAATATAGAGGAGCCACAATAAGGATCACCCAGGATCTAGCATCCATATTAAAAAATCTAAGGCCCTGGAATATCATATTCCGAAAAGCTAAAGAACTCGGTATGCAACCAAAAATAACTTACCCAGCCAGAATGAGCATCTTTTTCCAGGGAAGAAGATGGTCATTTAACAAAATAAGTGAATTTCACCTATTTTTGATGAAAAAAACAAAACTTAACAAAAAGTTTGATCTACAAATATAGAATTCTAGAGAAACCTAAAAAGGTAAAAAGAAATCCTGGGAACTATTTTTCAGCTATAATGATGTATAAATAATACATGTATATCTTGTTCTAGAAATCAGAGGTAGAAAGGACATTGTACCAGAAAAAGGGTAAAGTGGGGATACTACATCTCAAAAAGAGGCAAATAAAACCTATTATATCTGAGAGAAAGAACAGAGGGGGATGAATATAGTGGGTATCTTACTGCCATCAGAATTGACTTTAAGAGAAAAATTTTAGACATATTCAATTTATGGTGAAACTTCTCCCACCTCATTGAAAAGTGAGAAGGGAATCATGAAAAGAGAAGGAATAAGCTATGCAGAAGGGAATATGAAAACTGTGAGGGAAAGGAGTAAGATAGGAGGAGGAACTCTAAGGTGGGGAGGAGGGATACTAAAAAGGGAGGGCTGTGAGAAGCAAGTGGTGCTCACAAGTTTAATACTGGGAAAGGGGTAAGAGGGAAAGAAGGGAGAAAAGCATAAACAGGAGTTAACAAGATGGCAAGTAATACAGAATTGGTCATTTTAACCATAAATGTGAACAGGGTAAACTCCCCCATAAAAAGGAAGTGGTTAGCAGAATGGATCAAAAGCCAGAACCTTTAAATATGTTGTTTAAGGAAACACCCAAGCAGAGAAACAACAGAGTAAAGGAAAAGGTTGGAGCAAAATCTACTATGCTTCAGGGTGAAGTAAAAAAAGGGGTAGCATTCTGATCTCAGATCAAGCAAAGCAAAATTGATCTAATTAAAAGAATAAAGGGCAATCTTATAAAGGGAATAATAATGAAGAAAATCAATATTAAACATATATGCACCAAGTGGTGTAGCATCTAAATTCTTAAAAGAGAAATTAAGAGAGCTGCAAGAATAAATAGAATGCAAAACTATAATAGTGGGAGATCTCAACCTTGCACTCTCAGAAATAGACAAATCAAACCATAAAATAAATAAGAAAGAAGTCAATGAGGTAAATAAAATACTAGAAAAGTTATATATGATCGCTCTCTGGAGAAAATGAATTGGAGACAGAAAGGAGTACATTTTCTTTTCAGCAGTTCATGAAACCTATTCAAAAAATTGGCCATATATTAGGACATAAATATCTCAAACTCAAATGCAGTAAGGCAGAAATAGTAAATGCATCCTTTTCAGACCAAATGAATAAAAATTACATTCAAAAAAGCCAGGGGAAATTAAAAAAAATATTTGAAACTAAATAATCCTACTAAAGAGGATTGGGTGAAAAGCAAATGACAGACATAATTAATAACTTTACCCAAGAAAATGATAAAATGAGACATATACCAAAATGTGTGGGATGCAGCCAAAGGGTAATTAAAGGGAAATTTAATTCTAGAGGCCTACTTATAAAATAGAGAAAGAAAAGGTCAATGAATTGGGCTTGAAACTAAAATGCTAGAAAGAAACAAATTAAAAACCCCCCAGCAAACACTAAACTTGAAATTTAAAAATAAAAGGGAGAGATCAATAAAATTGAAAGAAAAAAACCATTGAATTAATTAATAAATAAGAGTTGGTTCTATGAAAAAACCAACAAAAAGACAAAACCCTTTAGTAAATCTGATTAAAAAGGAAAGAGGAAAATCAAATTGTTAGTCTTAAAAATGAAAAGGAAGAACTCACCACTAACGAAGAGGAAATTAGAGCAATAATTGGGAATTACTTTGCCCAACTTTATGGCAATAAATTTGACAACTTAAATGAAATGGAAGAATACCTTCAAAAATATATCTTGCCCAGATTAACAGAAGAAAAAGTAAATATCCTAAACTGTCCCATCTTAGAAAAAGAAAAGAACAAGTATTAACCAACCCTAAAAAAAAATCGCCAAGACCAGATGGATTCAATGTGAATTCTACCAAACATTTCAAGAACAATTAACTCCAATGTTATATAAACTATTTGAAAAAATAGGGATTGAAGGAGTCCTACCAATCTCCTTTTACAACACAGACATGGTACTGATACCTAAACTAGGTAGGCTGAAAACAGAGAAAGAAAATTATAGACCAATCTCCCTAATAAATTTTGATGGTAAAATCTTAAATAAAATATTAGCAAAAAGATTACAGGAAATCATCCCCAGAATAATATTCTATGACCAAGTAGGATTTATACCAGGAATGCAGGACTGTTTCAGTATTAGGAAAAGTATTAGCATTATTGACTATATCAATAACCAAATTAAGAAAAATCATATGATTATCTCAATAGATGCAGAAAAAGCATTTGATAAAATCCAATATCCATTCCTAATAAAAACACTTGAGAGTATAGGAATAAATGGACTTTTTCTTAAAATAGTCAGACACATATTTAAAATCATCAGTAAGATCATATGCAAGGGGAAAAATAACCTTCCCAGTAAGATCTGGAGGAAGAAGGTTGCCCACTATCACCATTATTATTCAATATTTATTAGAAACACAAGTCCAGAAAAGAGTCAAGAAAGAGATTAAAGGAATTAGAGAAATGAGGAAACCAAACTATCACTCTTTAAGATAATATGATGGCATACTTAGAGAACCCAGAGATTTCAATTAAAAAGCCATTGAAATAATTCATAACTTTAGCAAAGTTGCAGGATATAAAATAAATCCCAAAATCCTCAGCATTTTTATACATCACCAACAAAATCCAAAGCAAGAGATACAAAGAAAATTCCATTAAAAAAAACCATTGACAGCATAAAAATATTTGGGAATCATCTCCAAAGGAAAGAGGAATTATTGAGCAAAATTACAAAAAACTTTCCACACAAATAAAGTCAGACTTAAATAATTGGAAAATATTAATTCTTGGAAGGCCAAGGAATATAAAAAGAAACAATCTCCCTAAACTAATCTATTTCTTTAGTGCTATATCAGACTTCCAAGAAAATATTTTAATGATCTAGAAAAAAATAACAACAAAATTCATATGGAATAATAAAAGGTTGAGAATCTCAAGGGAATTAATGAAAAACAAATCAAATGAAGCTGACCTAGCTGTACCTGATCAAAAACTTTATTATAAACAGCATCCACCAAAACCATTTGGTGTCGGCTAAGAAATAGATTAGTTGATCAGTGGAATAGGTTTGGTTCACAAGACAGAATAGTCAACTATAGCAATCTAGTGTTTGACAAACTCAAAGATCCTAACTTTTGAAATAAGAATTAATTATTTGACAAAAACTGCTGGGATAACTGGAAATTAGTATGGCAGAAATTAGGTATGGACCCACACTTAACACCGTATACCAAGATAAGATCAAAATGGGTCCATGATTTAGGCATAAAGAACGATAATATAAATAAATTAGAAACATAGGAAGTTTATCTCTGACCGGGAGGGGGAAGAAATTTTGACCAAAGATGAACTAGGACCATTACTGATCACAAACAGAAAATTTTGATTACATCAAATTAAAAACCTTTGTACAAACAAAAACTATGCAAACAAGATTAGAAGAGAAGCAACAAACTGGGAAACATCTTCACAGTTAAATCCTGATAAAGGCCTCATTTCCAAAAATATAGAGAATTGACTTAATTTATAAGAAATCGCCATTTCCCAATTGAAAATGGTCAAAGGATGAACAGACAATTTTCAGATGATGAAATGAAACTATTACCACTAAGAAAGAGGTTCCAAATCACTATTAATCAGAGAAATGCAAAAAATAACTCAAACCATAACCCGTCAGATTCAAGATGACAGGAAAAAAAATGATGAATTTTGGAGGGGATGCAGGAAAACGGGACACTGGAGTTGGGAATGAATAACCATTCTGAGAGCACCCGGAATTATCCCAAAAGTTATCAAATGTGAACCCTTTGACCCAGCAGGTAACTGGGCATCCCAAAGAGATACAAAGAAGGTAAGGATTGTATTGGCCAAAATGTTTTGGGCACCCTTTTTAATGGCTAGAAACTGGAAAATAATGGGGGCCCATCAATTGGAGAAATGGTTGAAATTGGGGTATTGAATGTTATGGAATATTTTGTTCTGTAAAAATGACCACAGGATGAATACAGAGGGTTGGAGAACTTACATGAACTGATGCTAGAAATGGAGAACAGAAGATCAGTATATACTTCAACAATGAACTGTATGAAGATGTTTCTGATAGAAGTGGATTCTTTGACAAAGAGACCAACTCAGTTTCAATTGATCAATGATGGACAGAAAGCCATCCAAAAAAGAACACTGGGAAATGAATGTAAACTGTTTGCATTTTTGTTTTTCTTCCATTTATTTTTACCTTCTGAACAATACTTTCTTAAAAAGAGAACTGTTTGGTTCTGGGCACATATATTGTATCTAGGATAGAGTGACATATTTAAATATATTGTTGATCTAGGAGGGGGGGAGGGAGAGAGGGGAAAAATCGGAACAGAAGTGAGTGCAAAGGATAATGTGTAAAAAATTACCCTGGCATGGGTTCTGTCAATAAAAAGTTATTATAATAAATAAAAAAAATAAATTATAATATATATATTTATATTTAATAGTCATCATTTAAAAGCTTTTTATTTACAGGATTTATTTACAGGATATATGCATGGGTAACTTTACAGCATTAACAATTGCCAAACCTCTTGTTCCAATTTTTATTCTTACCCCCCCTCCCTGATCAATTTTCCAGAATGTTAAATATATTAAAATATAAATTAATACACAATAAGTATACATGACCAAAAAATTTTGCTTTACAAAAAATGACTTAAATATTGACAATTACTTTGAAGGAAATCAAAAATACAGGGTGCATAAAATAGGGATTGGGAATTCAATGAATGGTTTTAGTCATTCCCAGAGTTCTTTTTCTGGGCATAGCTGGTTCAGTTCATTACCCCATTAGAAATGATTTGGTTGATCTGTTCGGAGGATGTCCTGGTCCATCAGAACCTATCTATATATTGTTGTTGAAGTATATAATGATCTCCTTGGTCCTCTTCATTTACCAGCATCAGTTCGGTAAGTCTCCCAGGCCTTTCTGAAATCATCCTTTTTATTTTCAGAAAGCAAATTCCTTATTCTATACCACCCAATTTATTCAGCATTCTCCAACTGATGGACATCCATTCAGTTTCCAGTTTTAGCCATACAAAAAGGGCTGCCACAAAAATTTTTACAACGGTCCCTTTTCCTTTCATTCCCTTTGGGAAAACCCTAGTAACACTCTGATCAAAGGATATAAGTTTGATAACTTTTTGAGCATAGTTCCAAACTACTTCAAAAATGGTGGATTCGTTCACAACTCCACCAACAATGCATCAATGTCCCAGTTTTCCCGCATCCCCTCCAACAATCACAATTTTTTTCCTGTCATCTTAAATCTGACAGGTGTGTAGTGGTATCTTAATTTTTAATTTGATTTCTCTGAAATAATGACTTTTTTTTTCATATGACAGAAATAGTTTAATTTCTTCCCTGAGAATTGTCTTTCATATCCTTTACCATTTTTCAATTGAGAATGGCTTATTTTTTTAAATTGGTTAATTTTCCTATATATTTTGAAATGAGGCCTTTATCAGAACCTTTGACTGTAAAAATATTTTCCCAGTTTATTGCTTCCTTTAATCTTGCGCATTAGTTTTGTTTGAAAAACTTTTCAGTTTGGATAATCGAAATTTTCTATTTTGTGATCGTATTCTGTTCTTTTTAAAAACCTTCCCCTTCCCAGTCTGAGAGGAAACTATCCTATGTTCCTCTAATTTATTAATAATTTCATTCTTTATGCCAGGTCATGAACCCATTTTGACCTTATAGGCTAGAACTAAGGGGTGAAAGTGTCACGCCCAGGCTGGGAACCTCTAGTGGGACTTGGAAAGAGGTGACCCCAGACCACAGACCACAGACCGCAGACCGCAGATCCGACCCAGGGCCTGACCCGCAGACTGCCGCGGACTCTTTGGCGCCCTGCCTGATGCAAATCGGCCCTGGAAATTTCCCAGGCCCCCCGAGCTCCCCCACTGGGCAGATTAGAGGCTAACCCGGGCTGGGTCCTCCTGCCATGCAGGATCACAAGCCTGGAAAAAGCCCCGAACTGCGGGTTGGGGCTGCACGCTTGTGCTGAGATCTGTGCCTTCACCCTCGGTTTGAGACTCTCCTCGGGACCTAATTTCTCTCCCCGTCTGCGCTGATCTGTCCCCTGGCCCCGGAACCAACCTTTTTTGGCGAGACTGCAGATTTTCTTCGGCCGGTGAGCTGTTCTACTTCTTATCTTTACGAATTGTAGCAGTCAAGACTATTTTTGAGGCTCGATATAATATTGATAAAGAGGGTAAGAGAAGAGCTTAGAAAGTCGTGTGTGTCTTCTCCGCCATCTTGGCTCCACCCCTATTAAAAGTTATTCATCTTTTTAATCTCCTCAGACACACATATCTACTTGCAGCAATTCTCAGATGACACTCCCTTTGGTCATTACATGCCATTTCTCTATTTCTCTTGAATGGGCAATTACTGATTTAATGACCATTCAGATAGACATGCTTGAAATCAAAACTTAAAATAATTCCAAATAACACTCCCAATAGCTTTTATCTCCAATAGCCAATTTCACTAGTCACAATTTAGGACTAGGTACAGTTATATGTTTTTATATTTTTATAAAAGCAGTTAAAAGTAAGTACATATTAGACCTTATCTTACTCATTTTCCCCCAGCTTAAATCCATCCTAGAAAGAAATCGATAATATAAGTTGAGAACAATCATTTTCAGGAGTTTTACAGATAAAGTGAATATGTGATATTTTATTTAAAACTCAAAATAAAATGTTTATTTACTATAAGGCTCCAAAACAATAAATATTCATATTGCTCATGAACCCATAAGGTAGAATTAAGTCTAAAATTAATCTAAAATTTGTCACTACTAAATTGGCTCAAAGACGTAACTTCAAAGTGTATTCTTACAGGTGCACCTTCATAATTTTCATAAACAGTGCCCAAACAACCTATCATATTAAAAAAATAAACTATGCTTCATAAAACAAGCTTTTTGGTATCTTCATTTTAGTTATATTTATGAAAAGGAAGGAATCTGAGTAAACCAATTCATTATTTCAGAATTTCAAAATATGTTGTCAATAAGACTAAAAAGATTTGAGAGCCTTGTTCAAAAAGATCCCAGAGACCTTCACAGGTATTGTCTATTTATAAGGTCTGTGGTACTTTTCCAAAAAAAAGTGAGCTATTATTATTTTCTATTTGGAGTAAAATAAAACCAATCAAATACTTGACAGTTTTCAAACATGACTACATTCTTTATTAGCTAAATTTCTAATCCAACAGCATCCAGATTGAAAGAGAAGTTAATTTTCTAAGGATACAGTGATATCATCCTCTGAGTATCATTTTTCAAATTAATGATATTTCTTATATAATGATTTCCCCAAAATCAAAATATAACCAATAGAATCTTTTAAATATATTATCAATTTTAAAATACAACACAAAATTTATTGTCAATTCAGTTGAATGCACTTTTAAATCATCTTACTTAGAAAAATCAATTTATCAACCTATCAATTTAGCATCCTTCAATAGATGAAATAAAAATTAGTATAGAATAATTTTGAAGTATTTATACTTTCACTTTTTATCCATACAGTTTCTTAGTGTATTGCTTTAAGGACAAATGTCAAATGTATATTTTTCATTAAGGACTAATCTACCTAGAGGGCAACAATTACCAGGATTATCCTAATATGAGAAAAAAAAAATTTTAATGTGATAATATAATTATTTAATTATAATTTAGTTAGGTTTCTTTTTTGGATAAAAATCAAATATGAATTTATAATCACAAATGACTTCATCCAAAATCTCAGTGTTTCCAAGAGCTATTAAGATTTGTACAAACAGCCTCAGATTCTCACATCCTCCTTTTTTTGAGGCCCATGAGGTGCTAAAGATTGGAAAAACATTTTTCTAATTGCTCTGCTATATGAAAATAATTCCATGCTATAAATTTATCTCTGTAAATTCTACTTAGCAAATGTTGAGACTTAATAAAATGTATAATAAATAAAATATAGAGAAATACTTTTTCTAGCTGGTGTCCATAAATTCACGTTTCAAAATTTTCTCATATCCCTCTTACCACCATGAGACAAAAAAAAAAGCCTTCCTCAACCTTCATTTTCCATAACTTCAAATACTTTACTTTCAATGCCTCCATTCACCCTGTTAATACAAATATATTCCATGTTTCTTTAACTTTCCACCTATTCTTCTCCTAAAATTTTCTTTTTTTACCTTTTTTTTCTTTCAATGGACTTTGATTAAGTCTCCACAAACTTTTAAAATACAATATTCCTTTCACATTATGACTTGATATTTTAACTAGCTTTCTTTTGCCCATTTCATCTTTATTTAACAAGCGTATTTGTTTCTAAAACTCTACTAAATCTCTTCTATATAAATTGTCTAATGTTGCACTAATTAATTGCAAAACATATATATAATATATATATATATATATATATATATATATATATATATATATATATATTTGCATAGTTTATTTCAATTTCATTTAGGTTATTTTCATTCTAATTCACCTAAACAAATAAGATCTGTTGAATTACTCACAGAAAAAATATATAATAGTAAGGTAAATTATTTTCCTAAGATCAAATTTCCACCTGATAAGATCTGTAGGTTGTCAACTACAAATTATTTTTTTTAGCATCCCTTGGGATTTGAAATCCCCATCTAATAAAACAATGAACCTTTGACCTTCTTGGTGGAAAAGTGTGAAGGAAAAATGGTTTTAAATGGTTTTTTTTTAGATGCAACGTTAGTCTGCAAAACCCAAAACATCCACTAAAATCAGCATTTACAGAAATATTGAAACTATAATTTGGAAATTAATAGTAAAGAAATTTCAATTCTATAATGTACCTAATTTTTAATTAATTTGTCATTTAAAATTCTACAAACTAAAAAAATTCCTTTCTTTCTTACCTACTTTTATTTCTGTAACTTCAACTTGGTCAGGATTAAAAGTATAGAATTAATATCTCAGTTTTTAGGTTTTATACTGTCCTTTCTAAAACCTGATAATGAAAGTCTTATCAAAAGTTCACTGAAAGTAAATCCTTGTTTATTGAAAAGGAAGGTTTAGCATCATATTTTAAAATGGGAAAACTGTATTAAATTTCATTGATTTTTCCCCAATCTTATTAAATGCTTTTCTGTGATTTTAGAATATTGTTTTTTCATTCATTTATTTCAAATACTTGTTAGTTTCTTTTATTTTTTTAAATTTAAATTCAGTTTCTTTTCTTTCCCTCCTATGTCAGCTCTTCTCCAAGTTAAATTATACAGGTGCTTTGACAATTTTATAAAGTTAGTGTGATCTCCCCTTTCCTCAACACTCTGTATGACCTCTTCTATATACTCCAGCAATTCCCCTCCTGAAATCTGGAAACTTCAACACAGTATTCCAGATGTCATGTGCATAGTGTAGAACAAATCAAAGACTCCCTGTATTTTTAAATTTTGTCTTTATTAAT
This sequence comes from Sarcophilus harrisii, assembly GCF_902635505.1. Lineage (NCBI taxonomy): Eukaryota > Metazoa > Chordata > Mammalia > Dasyuromorphia > Dasyuridae > Sarcophilus > Sarcophilus harrisii. The sequence continues at coordinate 369,807,529 of NC_045426.1, read as the reverse complement.
GTAATTTAAGATGAAAATAGGGTTATGATTATAATAACCCAACTTTTTATTATGACAATATTATTAAACCAAGTTATAATAACAACTGCACTTGTGACACTAACTTATTAAAACCCAAAATAAGATTTTTTAATGTAAATTCATTCATTTTTTTTTCTGATTGTTATCTTCCATTTTTGTTTAAAAAAAATTTGATCTAATGTTATCTGAAAATTGTGTCATTTTCAATTTTGATAATCATCTAAGTTTTCATCAAATTTTTCAAAGACAGTTAAGGCCAAGGAGAATCTACTAAACATCTTCCTTGAACTTTGTTTTGGGTCATTAATGAATACTCAATCTTAATCATTTAAACAGTTTTTTTAATCTAACTATTGTGAGGCCCACATATCTCTAGATTGTATTCAAGGATAATGCATGCAATTTTGTCCAAGATTTTTCTGCAAAATTTATAATACATATCAACAATATTCCCTTAATTTATTCATCTAATTACCTACTTTTTAATGAAAGAAAATTAGGTTATTTTGGCATAGCCTGTTCCTTTAAGCTCAATATGATTCATAATAATTCAAATACTTAAGTATAATAAAAAACATCATCGAGAATTAGATAGATTAGTTAGAGCTATAGATAGATAAATAGAATAATAATTTAGTCTTGATTATAAGCAAGGTATTGTATTAGATACAATATACACACAACTACAAGTACACAAGAGCAACTTTATCCTCAAGGAACTTAACTATTTTAATGGAGGAATCAAATACATTTTTCAAAATAGAGTTTAAAAGTCAGGGATGGAATAAATGTCAGCACAACATGAAGGTGGCTTAAAAATGTTATCAATATGTGAACACTGATAAGAAAAAACAAAAATTTACCTATCAGGATTGAAAGATGTAGAGAAAGAGTTAAAGTTTAAGGTGAAAAGGTAAGGAAAGTATGGTATGGCAGAAGTAGAAGGGTATGAAGGAAATGACACTTGTACATTTCTGTTGATCAGATTGCAACTAGAATATTGATTTCAGTTCTTGATACCATATTGTAGAAAGGGTAGTGGAGATCCGCTAAAGGAAGTCTAAACATTAGGGGTGGGGGGAATAGGGATATTTATCCTGGAGAAGAAAAGACATAGCAAAGCCATCAACAATTCAAAGAAATGTTATGTTACATTATAGTTCATAATATCCTTACAAAAATGTAGGGAAACAAATAAAACTTATCTCCTGGATCTGAACCTTGCTAATAAGGAAGAATTGATTGATATGAACCCTGGGAGGAGATGATTTCTGCATTTTAGAATCTAGTCCAAAACAGTACAAGAATATGATATAGAAAGAGATTTATCCTAACTTTTAAGAGGACAAATTTCAAAAGATTTAGCAAGAGGATAGGTTGGATCCCAAATGTTATTAATATTTTTAAGAGTTGTCAGACCATGGAATATGGGAAATTCGTTACTAAAATTCTAAAGACTCAAGAAGATACAATTCAAATAGTGGGGGATAGGGAAAGTTTTCTCAAGAGACTGATGTAGATACACAAGGAAAAATTCAATATTTTAAAACAGCTAAAGAATAGACAAATAATAGAAAATGAATACAAAGTCAATTCACAATCCTATAAGAAGAGGAACCAAAAAAAAAAAAAAAACCCATGGAATAGAAAATAGAAATATCATGAACAAAAAATAAATAATGAAGCATATCACAGAAAATAAAACACACATTTTTGCTCATATAAAATTAAAAAGTCTTTGGACAAGCAATATCAAAGCAGCTAAAACTGGAAGGACAACAGTCAAAGGCAGGGGGGGGGGGGTACTTAGGAAGTTTCTCTATTACTCTAAAAATTTTTTCTATCTTTATCCTGGATATTCTCTTCTTTTAAGAATATAGATTATTCTTATATGATCCTTAAAAACATGAGATACTTTCAGGATCTAAATTTATAGGTTGTAAGACAAGGAATATATATATATATATATATGTGTGTGTGTGTGTGTGTGTGTGTGTGTTTTTTTACCTCGTTGCTTAGGATTTAGAGTTGACCATATATTCAGATTTAAAACAGTCAGATCTTTTCGTACCTGCATGCTATTAGATTTTTCTCTTTATCTTCCAGTTAAAGTTTAAACAAAAAAGTCATCAAATAAGTTCTTGCTTAATATTACAGATAGGTTGGAGAGTTACTTCAGGTAGAAACATTAGTTTTCCCCACTTTCTAAGTTCCTCTTCCATGTTGTCTCATAGCAGTTTTTTATGGGTGACAAGATCAATTTCAAAATTCTGCAAAATAAAGAAAATCAATGTTATCATTGTGAAATGGAAGCTCATCAAACCCCTTTTCACTGCCTACCAGATATAATCTTCCTTCACAAGCCTGAAATATAGGGCTAGCTCCCTGGAGACCTCAGGATTAGCCAGAGTGATAATAAGCAAAAGTTCTTGGTCTTTGGGGGAGAAGTGAAGGAGATGGACAAAACTGCCACAAGCTCTCCACCAACCTCCCTTCTCCTGGTCCTGCTGCAAAGTGAGTCTGGCTTGTCTCACTCCATCCACTAATCCCTCCTACGATTATCTGTGTACACCAAAAGATTGAGCCAGCATGGAATAGTGAGAAGGACCATTTTTCCAAATGAAAAAGATTATGAAAAATTTTTCTAAAGAACTAATAATAAAAGAATTACAAATCAAAACATTTTTGTTGATTTAACTCCAACTCAAAGATTAGGAAAAAAGTGTTAATTATCAGTGTAAAAAGAGCTTTGGTAAAATATGAACACATACATTTTTGTGGAGCTAAATGTTGAATCAACTATTTTGTACAAATATTTGGAACACTATAAACTCCAGGCTAACTGTCTGGAGGGCCTCAGTATCAGTCAGAGTCTGGATCACTCAAAGTCCTTGGTCTTTAGGGAGAGAAGTGAAGGAGGCAGGCAAGCTTCCACTCAGCTTGACAAAGATGAATCCTGGACTCTGGAATCTGAAGCCTCAAGCCTCTCTCCTCCTTATTCTGTAGCCAAGTGACCTTGATCTCTCTCCCTCAGCCCTCTAATTTTGGCCTAGGATTACCTCACCACCACACATTCAGAAAGGAACTATGATGAGGAGAACCATCATATTACCATCACATCTAAATATATGTATATAGAACCATTATCTCACATCAAATAGGTAATTAGCCTTAAGTGCACTGCTGTTTGATTCAAGTACACCTTTTCAGAGTTTCAGCCCTCTACATTGATCACACTTTCAAAAACTGTGACATGAATGTCTATACCCTTTAATGCAGAGCTTCCATGGCTAAGTAAATAATCAGAAGAAAGTAAAGATATGATGGTTTCATAAACATCAATTTAATATTGCAAGACTTTTTAGAATAGCAAAGAACTGGAAGTAAACCAGATAACCACCTATCAAGCATTGGCTAAATGAATTGTGGTACAGAAATGTTATAGAATATTATTTTGCCTAAATAAATGGTAGAGTAGAAAGAAACATTTCAAAGAAGCAGATAATTTTCATATTTTAACTGATATATACTTTTTTTTTCCCCCTTTATTCATTCACTTAGGAAGACCCTAGTTTAGTGAAGGAAATTTATACCTGGCAGGCAGGGTTTTGATGAGCTTCCAGTTAAAAAATTAGAAGAAGCAGATAAAGAATGTGTATAATTACAACAATATTGTAAATGAAAAGGACATTTAAAAACCAACTGGGAGCTGTGTAATAATTATATGACAAAACTTGGCCCTGAAGAAGAGATGAAAAAATTGATCTCTCCTCTCTCCCTTCTTTGAAGAAGGAAAAGACTATGAGAGAGAATAATTACATTTCCTGATATATTGGGTGATGTTTTTGCTATTTTTTTTTCCTGACCTTCCCTTTCTCTCATTTCTTCTGCATATGCATATTTGTTTGTTAATTTTAAAGTAACATTACATGGCTCAATGATTACAAAGGGGTGTAATATATTTTAAAATAAAGGTAGGATAAAATGCAAAGAATAAATTTATAAGAAATAATAATAATAAAGAAGAAGAAGGAGAAATAACTTTTCAACAATTATAACTTCCCAGCAATGGATTACCATCTCATAAAGTAAAGAAAAAAAAAAGTATTAAATCACTAAAGTTGGAATATGCATAGTAGAATGACTACTTGATTGGTCACTTTTAAAGGTGACAACTTTAAAAGTGACTCCATATATTAGTGGTAAAACATGTTATGAATGTCACATGAAAAATGTTTTGTGTGAAGTGTTTTTTAAACCATAATTACATAATTCTCCACTATTCTTAATCATATATATTACACCTTCATATATTCCTTATCATAACAACTTTGACAAGGGAAAATGTTTTTAAGCACACAAGTACACTTTGTAGGCTACTTTGTTCATAACTACTGAACAAATAGCTGCTTTTATCAAATCTCAGGAAACAATCCCTTGCTTGTCATAATCTCCTCAGATGGCCAGAGTAAGAACTGTGCCTGAGTAAAAGTAGTTCTGTGTATTCATTTCTACTTTGGTAGGGGGTGGGGAGGAGAGGGAATTTAGAAGTGGACTAGATCCATCTTTTACCATTTTCTCCTCTTTTATCTCATTGGGTATTCATGGCAACACCAAAGAACAGATATTATTATCTCAGTTTTACCAAATGATTAACAGAATAATTCTATGAATTCTGAGAAAGGAAAAATACAGAAAAAAAAAATACTTGACTCAAAATTATGCTCTATTCATTACATATTGTCTTTATGACTTGGGATAAAGCATTGCCTCTCTTTGTTTCTTTATTTGTAAAGCGAGACAATTGTAACAGATAATCTTCAACTCTCTTTTCAGAAGTGGTTATCGTCCATATGGGGAGTCATTACTTCTATATCTTTATTTTTTAGAATTCCTAGTTTTCTTCAGGTCTCAACTCAAGCATTATTTTCTATATGAAACTGCCTAATACTCTCAGTTATCAGTGTCATTTCTTACTCTATCATCTTGTATTTACATACATACATACATACAGTTCATGTGTATATGTATATATCACATATATAATATAGATATAGATATTTATATTTATATATGCACATTGAATTTCTACATTTTTACATTATATATTTTCATGTGTGTATATATTATACTATATATTATATATATATTAAATATTTTGTGAATGTGTGTCTATTCACACATATACACACACATACACACAAAATTAATATAAAATAGACACAGGAAGACTTGTATTCAATTCTGTCCTCAGAAAATTACTAGTTCTGTGACCTTGGGCAAGTCATTTAACCCTCTTTGTCTCAGTTTCCTCATCTATAAAATTAAATGAAGAAAGAAATGGACAATTACTCCAGTATCTTCATCAAGAATACCCCAAATGGGATCATAAAGAGTTAGAAATGACTGAATGTTAGTATAAATTTAAATTTTATCTATATTAGGTTCCTTCTGTAAAATGTAAGCTCCTTGAGCACAGGGGAATTTTATTTTTGCTTTTGCATCTCTACTATCTAGTATGGTGATTATCACTCTATAAATATGTGCATGATGATTGACTCTTTTTATTTAACGGTCAGTTTCAAGGCTGTGAGATAATTTTAAAAAATGAACTTTGCTGAAGAGTTTTAAAAGAGGAAGAAAGAATTCTACTCTCCAGGCCTCTTCCCTTCAAAAGTTCATATGCTTCATGACTTTCTTTGTGAACCCATTCATGGAATTCTTTTTTTTTTTTTTTTTTTTCCTAGGGTTATTTTTTAAGGCACATGCAGGAATATCATAGATCCTTCTGTCTCTTTTTTTAATAACATTTTTGAGATTTTTGAGATTCCATTATTTGACTTTATCTCACCCCTGGTGAGAGCCCATAATGGATATGAACATTACACTGTTCATTATCCACCAACATCAACCTTGAAAATCAATTTCTATCTGACAAAAAGGGAACTCCTTCTTTGAGTATTTATTTTGGTTTGTATTTAGAGTAAAAAGAAAAAGAAAAAAGGAAAACATGATTCCTGGGCTCTAATATTGGCTTTAAGAAGATAATGGTCACTCTCTTCTTTTCTGCAATAAGATAATAAACAAAGTAGCTTTATATTGTAGGGACTTTTCTGAGAAATAATCAAAAATACATTTTCAGTATATCCAGAATAACTAATTAGTAACATAGATGCAGGGCTGTCTTCAAGCAATTTTGCCTTTTGGTAGAGTATCCTCCTCCTTTTTTTTTTTTTTTTTTTCCATTTTTGAACTTTAAAAGTGATTTATTATGAATAAAATTTAATATTGAAGCAATTAAATTTATTTCACAACTTTTTAAGAATAAATAAATAAAACCCCTTTTCCTCTTTCTCAGGAGGCATCTTTCCATTAAAGTTTTAATTGATAATGATTTAATAAAGGATTTTTTTTTCAATATGGGTTTTTGGAAGGTCAAAAAGCTACAAAAATCCAAAGAAATCACTATAATAATTCAATTTCTGTTATCATGAGAGAATAGGAATAAGCAAGGTAAATTATCACCTAGGTTGCAACATATGGAAAGATATACTCAAGGAAGAATTTAAAATATTACTTTTAAAAATAAATTCCAGAAATTTCAGATCTCTGTGAGATGTAGATATGCATTTTAGATGCATTGTCTTTAATAATGAAAACTCAAAACTTCTGGAATATGTAACATGCATGAAAAAAAGTTGTTTTTATATCATCTTCATTTCCAAACTTTTTAATGTTTCTATCTGTTTCCTTAGCACTCTCGCACTCTCTCTCTCTCTCTCTCTCTCTCTCTCTCTCTCTCTATATATATATATATATATATATATATATATATATATATATATATTACTTGAACCAAAAATTAAATATGAGAGGATAAAAACCACTTCCACAAAACTCAACTATGTCTGAAGGTATATACAATAACCTATATCCAAATATTCCACTCATACAAAGAAGGGAAGGAAGTTCACATACACACACACACACACACACACACACACGAAATATTATTAATAATGTTTAGTTTTTGGTTATTCCATTTTATTATTATAATTCTTATGTACAATGTTTTCCTGATTCTATTATCCTTCAATGTCATTTCATGTAGGTGATTCTACATTTCTCTGCATTTCTTTATAGTAATCAATTCTTATATAATACATTTATTTACCCCAATTGGTTTGCTCATTGCACAATTGATCAATAATTTGTAATCACTATTTGCATTTTTTTTCCTCTCCTAATGATTTTAAATGCTGAGTCAAATATTAGGAGCATTTTAGTTATTTAAAAAAAAAAGTCCAAATCACTTTCCAGAATGGTTGGATCCATATTTTTCATTTTCCAAATAGGAAAAATATTTTCAAGTGAACAAGGAGATACAATTTATAGCAATTATACAGAGCAAATGAATGCCCTACTAGCCCACAAATTGATAAACAGAACACAGAAGATATTTGACAGTTACCTGAAGTCCATAATCTTACAATCTTACCATAAATAATAGTTGCCTATTTTTTTCTGTTAAGAGTTTTGATGACTCCAGTTTACTTCAAAAATACCTTCAAATAGTAACAGTTAATGAATAAAACATTTATAATAATAATGTTCTTTTAAAATCATACCACAGAAATCATGTAACTTATCAAAAATTATTGGTGTTATCTTTTATTTAATATCATTAACTGATCATGACAATCAGTGAGTTGAGGAATGTAATGACATTTGCGGATTTAAGTGTAACATGGAACAGACTATTTTCCTTCCTTTGGTCTTAATTTCCTCATCTGTAAAATGAGGAGGTTGTTATAATGTTGTCTAAGGTAAACAGAACACTGGATATGGAATTGGCAAGACCTAAATTAAAATCCTGCCTCAAACATTTACAAACTGTGTGACTTTAGGCAAGTCACTTAACCATTTACATTCTCTGTTCCTTCATATTTAAAAAATGAGAATAATAATAGTCTATAGTTCATGCAGTTTAATGAGATAATGTACATTGAAAGCTTTAGAAATTTTAGAGTATTATACAGAGATAAACTTATTTCCAATTGTCATATTACTTGAAGGAGGCTAGGAAGGATGCTGATGATGCCGGGAAAGATTCCTTTCTTTATGACTCTCAACCCCCTCTAGTTAATGTAATTACCCTTTGACTCACAAATCCTGGTCTCTTTGTATTCCAATAGAAAATCCTGACCTCTCCCAGCACCCATTAGAATCTGAGCCAACTTTGGAGCTATGCCCACAGGCCCCTTGAGCTAACTCTCCCATTATAAAAGGGAAACACTGGGACCTCCCCTTTGTAGAAGTCCCAAACATGCTAGCCATGTCAAAACCTTCTGTCCACTGGACCCTCTGTCCGGTGCCCTTCTTATCTCTACCTTCACCGATTTCCTTACTTCTAAACTCCATAATAAATCTCTTTTATCAATCTAGCTCTTTGGGCCAATAAATGCTTTTATTGGGGACTCGAGCCACTACTAGACCTCATATAATGTCGTATTGTTGAGGTATTTATCGAATGTTGAGGTGTAGACCAAATGTTGAGGTCTAGATTTGGGGTACCTAAATGAAATTAGGATTTAGTTGAGGTCTAGTGGCAGGTTTGGGGTACAGGGAGTCAAACAGAGCTCCCCTGAAACCCCCTTGGATTTGGCACAAGGATACAGTGGTAAATGAGGTCTAGTAGCGGTGCGAATTCCCAATAAAAGCATTTATTGGCCCGAAGAGCTAGATTGATAAAAGAGGTTTATTATTGAGTCTAGAAGTAGGAGATAGGTGAAGGTAGAGATAAGGAGGGCACTAGACAGAGGGTCCAGTGGACAGAGGGTCCTCACATGGCTACTATGTTTGGAATCTCTGCAAAGAGGGGTTTCCAGTGGGAAGGGGGAGGGGGGGCTTTTGTAATAGGAGACTTAGCTTGAGGGGCTTTTGGGTGTAGCCCCAAAGTTGGCTCAGATCCGGGTGGGGCTGGGACAGGTCCGGATCTTTTATTGGAATTCAAAGGGACCAGGATTTGTGAGTCAAAGGGTAATTTACATTAACTAGGGGGGGGTGTTGGGAATCAAAGATTGGAATCTTTCCCACATCAGTATCCTTGTGCCAAATCCAGGGAGGTTGCAGGGGAGCTCCATTTTACTCCCTGTACCCCAAACCTGCCACTAGACCTCAACTAAACCCTAATTTCATTTAGGAACCCCAAATCTAGACCTCATCATTGAGACAGAAAAGAAAGAGACATAAAATTTAAAGGTATAAGTAGACAAAGATCAGGTTAAAAAAAAAAAGAAATCCATATTACATCTAGGAAGAAAGAACAAAATGAGAATAACAGAATCTATGCAAGTAGTCATTAAGAGACATGAATTATTTAATCAAAGTAAAGAAAGAGGTCAAATGGCCAGGTAATAAATTGTAAGTCATCTGGTCTATAGAAAATAAGAATTATCAACAGGTTAGAGACAATGTAAAAGGGAAATATCCATAGAGAATCTTAATGAAGATATAGTTTACAGATTTGCCCTCAGCTTGTTTATAACCCTCTAATCCTGATGACAACTAGACCTTAAGTAAATTAAAGGTCTGAGTGAGCCTGATGAGGACAATACAGCCTTGCCCAAGAGAGCATCTGCATTAAAATGTTCCTTTCAGATGCGCACCTTTTGGATGCAAACCTATCCCAAGTATGTCCCTTTTAAGTTGAAGACTTAGCTCCAGGGGCTTTGGGGTGTAGCCCCAAAGTTGGCTCAGATCCGGGTGGGGCTGGGACAGGTCGGGATCTTCTATTGGAATTCAAAGGGACCAGGATTTGTGAGTCAAAGGGTAATTTACATTAACTAGGGGGTTGGGAATCAAAGATTGGAATCTTTCCCCTCATCAAGCCTGGCTTGACATTGCAGCTGATGACAATAGCAAACAGTTGGATAGGGAGTGACAGTAGGAATTGGGACAGGGAAAAAACATTATTATGACTTTTCTCTAATTTTCAGCATAAACTCTAACCTTTATTGGTTAGGAATAACTCCATAGGTAGAAAGGAAGGAAGGAGGGAAGGAAGGAAGGAAGGAAGGAAGGAAGGAAGGAAGGAAGGAAGGAAGGAAGGAAGGAAGGAAGGAAGGAGGGAAGGAAGGAAGGAAGGGAGGAAGGAAGGAAGGAAGGAAGGAAGGAAGGAAGGAAGAAAGGAAGGAAGGAAGGAAGGAAGGAAGGGAGGGAGGGAAGGAAGGGAGGGAGGAAGGAAGGAATAAAGGAAGGAAGGAATAAAGGAAGGAAGGAAGGAAGGAAGGAAGGAAGGAAGGAAGGAAGGAAGGGAGGGAGGGAAGGAAGGAAGGAGGAAGGGAAGAAGGGAGGGAAGGAGGAAAAGAAGGGAGGGAGAGAGGGAGGGAAAGAGGAAAGAAGGGAGGAAGGAAAGGAGGGAGGGAAGGAGGAAAGAAGGGAGGAAGGGAAGGAGGGAGGGAAAGAGGAAAGAAGAAGGGAGGGAGGAGGGAAGGTGGATATCTTGAAATAGTTTTCCTTTTCCCAAGCCACCTTCAATCTTCCTGATCCAGATAATATGAAATTTTACCTTGAGGGTATCATTCAAAAAAATAAATAAATAAAAGATTGGATTTAGCATTTGAATAGATATTACAAAGATCATACAGTTCAAACTCTATGATTTGTATTCTGAAAACTAAGGCTCAAAAAGAATGAATGAATTGTGCAAGGACACATGGCAAGAGATGGGACTATAATCCTACTGCTTTCTAAACCAAAGATCTACTTTATCAGGATGCTTACTTTCCCCAAGGAAGATTTTCTCTCTAATACCAAAAACCACAAATGACTAATGAACTCACCTTTCTCATACTTACAATGAACAAGTTATAGAAGGTAATCTCTGAGGATCTTTCACAAGTCTAGAAACTATATTTTTTTAGTAATCAATTACAGAAATGTGTGAATGAAGCATCCAAGAGCAGACTTTGAAAGAGATGGAGAGATTTGAGTATGTAGGGCACAGGAGAAAGGAGTGAGTGCCTTTAAGGTGGGTTAAAAAGGCAGATAATAGGAAGGCTGATGACCCTTCAAGTGATGTTCACCTCCTTTGCAGCTTTGCCAAGAGACTGACTCTGAGTTTACAGTCACAATTTCATTTCATGTATCTAGTTCAGGCCTTGCTGGAATGCTTAATTTTGCAGAAAAGCAGATGCAGATGTGTGTTTCATTATCCCCGGTTGCTGAGGTAAAGAACTGATTCTCTGGGAAAGGACACTTTCCCTCCCAGCATTTAGTTGAGAAATTCCTTGGCTGAGACCCTGGCTATTATGATGCTCTCCCTGGCAACAGCTGCATAACAAAGGTAATTCACTGAAGCCCACGTAAGACAATTACTGGTAAAAGAATAAAACGTTTATAGAAATCAATTCTCCCTGCCCCAAACCTCTCAATTATACTCTTGGCTGTTAAAGGGATTGCTGTTTGATGAATAAAACAGATAAAAGAGTAGGTCTAAAAAGCCCTCAATTCTATTCACATTCTGATTACTTGGAAGTGTTCCTCACTGCCTCCACCCATCAGCAACTGGATCCAGAAACTCTTAGGGTTTGAATTTGCAAAGAACAGAAAGAGGACTGATCCTGGTCTAGAAATGATTCATAGGACATTAGAGGGTATAACTGAGTAAGAAGGGCCTGGAGAGAGAAAGTCATTTGTTCAAGGATGAAATGGTAATAAATAGCAAAACTGGGATGGGAACTCTGGTCCCCTGGTTCCACATCTGACTTTTTTTCCTTTCCACTACACTACAGACTGGAGATTAGGACAAGGCAGACATTCATTAATAATTCTTTTATGTGTATCAATCTCATTTCCCCTCTCAGATTATAAATTTCTCAAAAGTAGAAACTGTTCTCCTTCATAGCACTTAATCTAGTTTCTATACATTTTTTGGTTCAAAGAATTGAACTGAACTTTAGTTACTAATAAATATTCTTGAGTGTCTACTGTGTGGTAGATTCAGGAACATGAGAGATAAAAGAATAGTTTCAAGAAACTGTCCCTTTCCTTCAAATATTCCTATACAAAAAATTCCTGCAAATACCACCAAGCATGTATCCTCTCACTCCCCTCAAGTTCTAAAAGCATGATTAAGTCATCTCTATCACTAAAAAGATCTATCAATCTATTTTATATTAACCCAAATCACCATTCCTAGGCTTTTCAGGCCAAAATCATGTTATTTGGCAACTATTATCTTAAATATATGGTCTCTTCTCATGGTAATATATACTTGTTAGAGGAGACATTGTTTTTGCTTTTGTATTTGGGCAGACTTGGATAACACTTTATTATTTGATGGTGTGCTAAACATCCAATGTGACACATAGTGCCAAAATATTGTGTACTTAAATGCTAAAGCAATTGTAGAACAAATGATTACAATAAAAGAAGAAACAAAGAATATTTGTCTTTTGGACTTTGCATCCTCGTACTTAGTATTGTTAATAGTATATTGGAAATACTTTTTAGGGGAGGCAATTGGAGTTAAATGACTTATCCAGAGTCACATAGCTAGTAACTGTTAAATTCCTGAGTCCAGCTTTGAAGTTTTAGACAAAAGCCCAAACTAAACTTCAAATCTGTCATCCCTATCCAAACTGGGAAATAATTGGGGATCATTGACTAAAAATTCAATGGCAGCCTATGTACTGCTGGAGAAACAGAGACAAGATAGAGTTTTCAATATTTTATTTAAAATGGAGAGATTGTACTGGTGTCATGCTGCCCCCATCAGGGTAGATGTCCAAAGCATCCAAAAACCAATGTGAGTTCTCAATGACATACATAAGCAGGTGACTCAGCTACAGGGGTAGACTGAGGCAGGAGCAGAATCAGAGCACTGAGAGCAGGAACTATCCTTCTGGTTCTGACAGGGTGGGGGGGAGGCACTGGATATTCTGATAAATTGGCGTAAAGATTAACAGTGACAGAATGGGGTTAGGACCATAAATTCTTGATGACAGGAGGAGTTAGGAGCCAGGAAGTTTGAACTCCCCCTTATCTTGAATTTACACTGGCTCTAAGTTTATAATTTGTCAATCTTGAATTTACACATTGACAATTTATAAACTTAGAGCTGGTAGCCCTGAGTTATATCAATCTTAATGAACTGGAGGTGGGGTTTGCAATTAAGGGGATTGAGGCAGAACTATTCAGGGAAACCTAGGAAGAACAATTAGGGAAACTGAGGCAAGGCAATTAGGGAACTGTGGCACAACACCTATACTAAAGAAAGAACCAACAAGGAAGGTAGTCATAATTGAGGAAAAACTAATGCTAGATACAAATCATAGGGATAATAGGATTTGGAAAATCATATTGATCCTGAACATTTAGGGAGCAGGTTGATAGGCAAGAGCTCTGGATACCTGAGGCAAACTGATTGGTAGGGAATCTAGTGGAATTAGCATAAATATTGAATCAATCCTAAACTACTGAAGTACTAAAGTAGGATTTTTGACTTTGTTCTACTTCTCAAGTGAGGAAGAGTAAAAGGGTCTGGAACAAGGATGGATATAGATTATTTTAAAGTGATTTCTTCAAGTCCTTAGTTAAAATTCTACCTGCTACAAGAAGCATTTCTTAATTATCAATGATTAGCAGACATTGCTAATGTCTTCCCTCTGTTATCTTATATATAAGTAGCTTGGACATAGTTGTTTGCATGTTCTCTACTACTAACTTGTTAGCTCCTTGAAAGCAGAGACTGGTTTATAAGAGATGGTATATGGTATGGTGTGTGTGTATGTGTGTGTGTGTGTGTGTGTGTGCGTGTTGCCATTCTTTGTATCCTTTTCCCTTAGCACAGTGCCTGACATCTAATAGAAACTTGTTGATGTTACCTTCAAAAGGGATCAGGGAATTATTTATACTAGCTTATAAGACTGTGAGCTCATACTCTATCTGATCAAGAAACTAAAAGTCATGATCAATTCACAAAATCATAGAGTTTTAGAACCAAAAGGAATAATTCTCTTACTTGACAGATGAGGAAATGGAGCTGAAGAGATTGTGTTCAACTGAGGATCACTCAGCAAATTAATGAACAGGCTAAGTTTGGAAGCCAGATCTTTTAACCAATATTCTTTCCAACACACTATGTTGATTTCCTTCCATATTTTCCATCTCCTTTATATCTCCTTGGACATTACACACATGGTATAGATGCATGAATTATCTCCTTACCAAGGCCACCCCCAGAAGAGCAGCAGAGCAATGAAGCATTACATTATTAACCTTTCTGTTTGTGTAGCAGAAAAGTAGGGAGAGTATCACAAGGGATGACTCCTCAGGGTGCTGGAGAAATGCCAACACAATTACACTCATCATGCCTTCCAAGCTGGCAGCTGGGGCTGACAGTGAAGTGGATGGCAAATATGGAATTCAAGGGTTACTAAGCTATGTGCCAAATTTTCATTTCTCTGCCAATCAGTGGAAACTACCAGCCTGACAATCAATAAAGTTGACTTGGTCTGTGCTACCTTCTAAATAAAATATAGCACTGACTTGTTCAGAAACAGCAGTCAATCAAGAATTGCCCTCCACTGACTTCTATTCAGAATGGTATTCTCAGAATGGCTGTCTCTCCTCATTACTGTTATTGCAGTTGGAATTGCCAGGATGCTTAGTGATGGCAGGCTTGCCTTCTTCATAATCCAACTTCTCAACTGAGAGGTGTAAGTTGGAGATCAATTCCACCACAGAAAGACTTTTTAAATTAGTATCCTTTTTTTCCTGCCTCTGAAATGTTGCTTGATTTATCATTAATAGTATTTTCTTTCATTTCCAACATCAGAAATGTGTATTGCCTGTTAACATCATCTTCCCCAAGATTAAAATCAAGATAACTAAAATCAAAGCTTATGTTTGTGATAGGTTCAGACCAGATCAAATAAATCACTCTATGCTAAAACTCCTTTTATTTGTCTATATATGTACTAGCTCCATAGGCAAAATAGGCAGATATATGGATGAAAAAAATTTAGACCACAATAGAATTGGAAGTGAAATAAAAGATCATATGTTCCAGAATTCTCATTTTACAGACAATGAAATTGAGACTTAGAGAAATGAAAAAAGACTTTCTATAAACAATTGCTATAACACAACTTATATAAAATATAGCTTCCATTTACATCTTTTTTTAAAGTTTATAAAATGCTTTAATTATATTCTGTCCTTTAATTCTCGGGTGAAATAGGTATTATTATCCTCAATTCAGAGTTTGAGAGAAGTAAAGTTCAGGGTTGTGCAACTAGAAAACATCTGAGGTAAGTTTTAAACTTACATCTTCTTGATTTCAAGTTCAACACTTTATAGCACTTAACTGCTCCAAAAAGTACTAAGTAGAATATATTTAAGGGATATGTGTATTCTCTCTCTCTCTCTCTTTCTCTCTCCTCTCTCTCTCTCTCTCTCTCTCTCTCTCTCTCTCTCTCTCTCTTTCTGTCTCTCTCTCTCTCCCTGTCTCTCTCTGTCTCTCTTTCTGTCTCTCTCTCTCTGTCTCTCTCTCTCTCTGTCTCTCTGTCTGTCTGTCTGTCTATCTCTCTCTCTCATATAATCTTGTTGCTATGAACAATGTTCTCCTGGTTCTACTCACTTCACTCAGCATCAGCTCATGTAAATCTTTCCAGAGTTCTGTCTCAATAAATAAGCCTTTATTGAGAACTTACTCTGGAGAGACTCCAGAGGTATTGTTTATGCCAAATGAGTGTAAAAAAGATAGAAGTATGGGGCAGCTAGTTGGTGCAGTGGATAGAGTACCAGCCCTGAAGTCAGGAGGACTTGAGTTCAAATCTAGTCTCAGACACTTAATACTTCCTCACTGTGTGGCCCTAGGCAAGTTCACTTAACCCCAATTACCTCAGCAAAAAAATAAAAATAATAATAATAAAAATAAAGATAGGGATATGATTCAAAGAAATGGATAATGAACCACTGCCTTCTTAATCTGGCCTTTGTTCTGAACCCTAATTTCATTTCATTTGATTAAGAGGTTCTAAAGAACAAGACTCATCACACCTCTAACAAGGTCTCTTCAATTGAAGTTGCTAAAAAAAAAAAAAAATAAGGACATAACCTTGTACCCAGATTTGTATCAATAACTACAAGGGATTTCCCAACCCAAAATCAGATGATTGTCCAGAAATATAGAGCTTAAGATAGCACTGTATAAAAGCAATGAAACAATGAGAAAGAATGAGTTCATTCTAGTGGCTATTATTAACTTCATTCTTAGATGAGCATATTGATCTGTAGCTTCAGTTATACAATGGAAAAACTGCTCTAAAGTAGCATCAGCCTACCCATTACTAGAATTTCTAACCACTGAACCTTTATAGATAAGAGCAGAGGGTGCTGCATGTACCCTAGAGAATTGAAGCTCAGTTGTCTGACACTAAGAAAGATGGCAAGTAGAGATGATATGGTCCCCAGTGAAGAGATCCATGATTGCAGGAAAGGATGTCATCAATTATCCCTTATCTAAAGTAGGAATTTTTTCAGCCATGTCCCTTCATGTGTGCATTTTGTATATTTTACATGCAAGACTAGTTTCTTGCTCTAACCATTCACATATATTTTCTGGGGATATGAATGATTGAATGAGTGAGTGAGCAAAAAAAGCATTTATTAAGGCTTACAATGTGTCAACCACTGTGCTCTAGTGCTAAGCAGTAGAGATATAAACAGAAATATAAAATAATTCCTGCTTTAATGTAGTTCTTATATTAACTGAGCCAGTGGAAGGAGGGATAGCAAATATATTTATGAAGAGTCAATTCTAATATAGATGGAAAGGGTTACTGATTGGCCATCTAACTAGAAGGATTTTAATCTGTGACTTCTTTCTTATTCTACAAGAAGTATGAGTGTGCTAGAAAAGAATAACTGGGAAAATGGTCTGAAGATAGGTAGAAGGAAAGGCTTCCCACCCCACAGGATCTACTTCATTCACATTTCCAGCACCAAAAATGTCTGAATAAAAAGAATGTGCCTTACTTCACTCGATACTCAGTCTTCTATGTATACTACTTTGTCATTTTTGGTCATTTTATAGTGTGATAGATAACTTGTGTAAAAATGAACCCCACATGTATGTGGAAATATCTCATTTAGGTATTTTGTTTTCCATGTTTTTTAATTAATAGAATCTAAAACTGATAGTGACAGTAGACATCATTGGATCCAAACCCCTCATTTTACAATTGTTCCAACTGGGAACAGAAAGATTAAGTGACTTGCCTATTTAGTTAGTGTCTGAGACTGGATTTGAGCCCATATCTTTTAGATTCCTGTTCCATTGTTATATCCACTATTGAAGTTTCCTCTGTCTTGATGGAAAAAGTATATGTATTTTGGAATGAGAATTAAGGCATTTTCTGAAGGCCTCACATCAATTCTACCATAAAGTCAAAGTGTCCAAATGAACTTTGAAGTCACCAAATTCAACTTCATACATGATACAGAAATCACTTCTAAAACAGTGCTAAAAGATCATTCTTTAACCTCTTTTGCAACACTTCTGGTTAAGGGAAATTGCTTTTTAAGAGGCAGTAAGTTTTTAAAATGCTATAATCATTAGAAAATTCTTCCCCAAATTGGAAGAAACTATATCAGTTCCACCCTCTGCACAGAAATAGAGATTAGATCTATTCTTTTTTTTTTTTTTTTTCATGTGTCAGTCTTTACTTGAAGACATCTCATTGCTTCTTTAAATCTTGTGTTCTCCAAACTAAACATTCCTTATTCCTTTGAATATTCCTTGTCCAAAATAATTTCAAGGCCCTTCATCAATATGATTACACAATCTTCCAGACAAGTTTTATTTTGTCAACGTCCATAACTAAACAAGACACTAGGAAGTGTCACAGCATTCCAATACTCTTTTTCATCCCCCCAAATGCCTAGCAAAGTGTAATACACTGAAAGGAATATAGCATAAAGAGAATTGTTTTTCTGTCTTAAATCTAAAGCTCCCCAGCTGTGGTACAGTGAATGAATCATTAAATCTTTATGGATCTCAGTTTCCCCTTTCCCCAAAAAAATAGCACCAGACATAGTTTGGGGGATGAATTCCTGTCTCATAAGTCAAAAGATCTGAGGTTCAGTGGTACAGTGCCAGTGAATTCTTTGATTTGGGGTGAATCATTTCTCCAATTTGTAATTTGCTTAGCTATAAAATGAGGAAGCTAAAATAAATATCCTTTAACCTCCCTTACAACCCTAAATTTCTCTGGCTTAAAGATTCATAGTTTCATATATTTACTGCAAAACCAGAATTGAAATAACCTCTAATTTCATATACCATCTCTACATCCCTTTAACAAAAGAACAATTAAGGCCCAGAAGGCTTATCTGTGACTTTGATATGAAAAGTTTATGAAAATAATGAAACCTCTATCACAAGCTGTGATGTTATCATTAACATATTAGGCAAGCAAATGAATACTTATTAATAGATAGTACTTAGTGACCCTATCTAATTTTGAGATTTGATTCTTGACTATTTATTCTTAGATTCATAAGTATTCAGGCAGTTAGATGAGGTCAATTGAATTATAATCCTTTCCACAGCCTTTATTAACTGGCATTTTGGACCTATCTTATATATTTTTGACAACTTTATTTTTTTTAAAGTATACTATGAGAAATAACCTATGAACATGGATGAAATATATTCTAAGGAAATCTCTGCATTGTTTTTGAATGCCATTGTTTAGTTATCCCAGAGTTTAGGGTAGCTGAGAAGAAATAATCTTCTGTCCCAGAAAAGTGGGTGAACCAATACCAAAAAAAAAAAAAAAAAAAGAAAAAAAAAGAAAAGCTGTATCCTCCTGAAAAACCACTTTGAACCACATGTATTAATAATCCACCCATGTATCTGTCTCCTTTTCCAGGAAGAAGAAATGGAAACACAAGGCTTGTAGCCATCCCTCTGTATATGCTCCCTCTCCCTGTTGTTTTCTGTCTCTGTCTTGCCTGTTATTTCCATCATAATGGAATAAGAATAACAATGCAGGCACTGTGCCAACTCCCAGTGCTGACTGATGCTCCAAAGGATTTTTGGATGTGTGCACATATTTAGGTGGCATTTAAATGATGTTTGTGCTCCACACAGTCAGAAAAAAACAAAACAAAACAAAACAAAACACTTCAGTATTGGTTCTTTTGATCACCAGAAAGTTATCATAATAAAGATTAAATTGTAAAAGACTCAAATTAATCCAAGGTCCTCCAGACTACCTCTCAGTGTGTTTCAATTTGGTGTTGAGGTGAGAGGTAAAGGTTAAATTCTCAAGTGAGAGAATGAAGAGGATAATTGGAGGTTCAAAGAATGCTTAGCTTGTTTTGAGTTAAGCTATTCCTTTTTTGACTATTTTCATACAAGTGCCTAGTCTGAAGCTTTGGGTATGGGAAAAAAAAATCAGCTATAAATTGAAAACAGTGTCCCAGATCAAAGCAAACAACAACTAAAAGGGCAGGTAAGTACCAGATAGAGGAGTCATGCCAGGTTAAGTAACAAATAGTTCTGTTTGAACCAGGTCCTCAGAAGTTATTAACCTAATTAACAGATAGATTTCAGAAGATCTATAAATTTATTTTTAATGTTGCTTTAATAAATGCTTCAAAATAATATTTCTCTTATAAACACATATATTTTATTTTGTGCATTTAAAAGTACAAGAATAAGTTAAGAATAGTTCCATAGACTTGATGAGAATGCCAAAGGGATTCATGATGTACAACAAAATTGTAAGAATGACTAAGAAATCTGAATGAGTATAGGACCAGAAAAAATTATAGATTGGCATGTAAACAAGAAACAAAACATATGGTGGTTTGGTGACCAGAAAATGCATGCATTAGAGGAACAAGTTTCAGGAAATCTACAAGTAAGAAAGGACAGGAGAAGAATAAATTGTGGGGTAGAATAGGTCATTTTATTAGAAAGAATTATTAGACTAGTAACCCAGGCAAAAGAGCAGAGCAAAATTCTAGAAAGCAGATTAGTTCTAATATTTATATACTATTGCTAAATGAAGACTGTTTCTCTAGTCTGCTGCCATCACTCCACAACTTCTACTTCTTGGAGGTATTGATGATCCACCTAAATAATACACAATTAAAAAAAGAAAATAATAAAACTTACTGCCTGCATATACTAGTTTCCAGATGTATTTTCCATGTATTTTTACCCCCAGGATTTAAGTACTTTTCTCATAATCTTTCTTCAAACCCAACTCCTGATTCAAGTCTTAGAAAAATGTATCCTCAGTCACGTTGAATTCAAAATTAAGCAACCCCTTAATCATAATATACATCTTTAATTCACTTTAACCATTTATAGGTTAAGTTATTTTATTCACATTATTTATAGATTTATAGGATTAGCTGCATATTGAAATTCACTACTACATATAATAATTGTCTATCATGCTATTCTTCCCCAAGTCTAGTCATCCTAAATATATTCTTATTATCTCTGTTATCTTAGTTGTCTATTTTTAACATTGCTTACTGAGGAGTCACATGACTTGGTTTCAAATCTGATCTCAGACATTATTTATGTAACTTGAATATTTCATTTAACTTTACCGGATTCAGTTTCCCTAAAATTAAGAGGTTAGACATATGTCTCCTGAATGAGGTTCCTTTCAGTTCTATATCTATGATTCCATGGTTCAATCTGTATATTTTTCTGTGTTCTCTCAAAAGCAATTAATTGTTTATAGGTATAGATCCATTGGTGTCATCCAGTCATATAAAGTTCTAGTGAAGAAAAAACAATTACTAGTAATCAGCTACCCCCTGCGCAGTAGTCTTGGAGCATGTTACAATGTGTGAAGATCCTTGCAAGATTTATCAAGTTTGATGCCTTTAATTCACATAACACTGCCACAAGAAATCTAGAAAGCATTACTAAAATTACAAAGTCTTGGGTAAGAAACTGAAGACTTTAGGAGCACAGGTGGTGTTTTTGTCAATGTTGCCACTTACAAGCAAGAGTTTTAGAAGAGAAAGTAGGTTTGGGAAGTGAACAGCTGGTTAAGAAAATAGTGTCTGAGAACAGGATATCAATTACTAGATGGCAGCTTAATATATCATAATGATGGGCGCCTTGCCCTGAATAGAGCACACCTCACAAAGATGGGTACAAATAAAGTTGCATGAAGTTTTGAAGATTATATCAAATGAAACTTGAAACTAATAAAAGAGGGAGAAGGAGAAAACTACAAATATTCAAAAAGTCAAATGCCATGGAGAGTTGTTATAAGAAGAACAGCAAGCAATAAGACCCCCTAAATTCACAAGTGTTAAAAATGAAATAATCAGTCCAGGTTTAGGGGTGGGGGGTGATGAAATGGAGTGAAAGTGTTGTATATTTTTTCAAAAATGCTCATTGTGACAATAAGGAAAAGTAATGATGATATCATTATTGAAATATGTCCTAGGAAGAGTATACCGGAATCAAAAGGAACAGGATGAATAAAGGGGAAAGCCAAGTAGCACTGCATTTTTGGGGAATGTCAAAGTCCAGGGAAATGAGGAAATGTAATGAAATGCATCGCCAAACATAAAGTGCAGCTCCCCCATAAACATTCAATGTAATCTAGGTATATTCTATAAAAGAGACTTGTCTTTCACTTCATTGGAAGTAAAGGCCACTCACAGAAGTAATTTAAAATAAAGTTTAAAAAAATCATAAAACATTAAAAGAACTCATAGATTCTTTTTTTTTTTCTTTTTTTTTTTTTTTACTGACAGAACCTATATCTGGGTAAGTTTTTTAAAACATTATCCCTTGTACTCATTTCTGTTCTGACTTTACCCCTCCCTTCCTCCACCTTTTCCCCCAGATGGCAAACAGTCCTATACATGTTAAATATGTCACAGCATATCCTAGATACAATATTTGTGTGCAGAACTGAACAGTTTTCTTGTTTCACAGGAAGAATTGGATTCACAAGGTAAAAAATAACCCCGGAAGAAAAACAAAAATGAAAACATTTTACATTCATTCCCCAGTGTAGCTGCTTCTGTCCATCACTGATCAATTGAAACTGAGTTAGATCTTCTCTTTGTCTAAGAAATCCACTTCCATCAGAATACATCCTCAGACAGTATCATTGTTGAGGTATATTATGATCTCCTGGTTCTGCTCATTTCACTTAGCATCAGTTCATGTAAGTCTCGCCAAGCCTCTCTGTATTCATCCTGCTGGTCATTTCTTACAGAACAATAATATTCCATAACATTCATATACCACAATTTACCCAACCATTCTCCAATTGATTGGCATGCATTCATTTTCCAGTTTCTAGACACTACAAACAGGGCTGCCACAAACATTTTGGCACATACACGTCACTTTCCCTTCTTTAGTATCTCTTTGGGATATAAGCCAAGTAGTAGCACTGCTGGGTCAAAGGGTATGTATGCACAGTTTGATAACTTTTTGGGCATAGTTCCAAATTGCTCTCCAGAATGGTTGGATGTATTCACAACTCCACCAACTATGCATCAGTGTCCCAGTTTTCCTGCATCACCTCCAACATTCATCATTATTTTTTCCTGTCATCTTAGCCAATCTGACAGGTGTGTAGTGGTATCTCAGGGTTGTGTTAATTTGCATTTCTCTGATTAATAATGACTTGGAGCATCTTTTCATATGGCTAGAAATAGTTTCAATTTCTTCATCTGAGAATTGTCTGTTCATATAGTTTGACCACTTATCAATTGGAGAATGGCTTGATTTCTTATAGAGTCAATTCTCTATATATTTGAAATGAGCCCTTTATTGGAACCTTTGACTGTAAAAATGTTCCCAGTTTATTACTTCCCTTCTAATCTTGTCTGCATTAGTTTTGTTTGTACAAAAACTTTTTAATTTGTTGTAATCAAAATTCTCTATTTTTTGATCAATAATGATCTCTAGTTCTTCTTTGGTCATAAATCCCTTCCTCTTCCACAGGTCTGAGAGGTAAACTATCCTTTGCTCTTTCAATTTATTTATAATCTCATTCTTTATGGCTAGGTCATGAATTCATTTTGACCTTATCTTGGTGTACGATGTTAAGTGTGGGTCAATGCCTAGTTTCTGCCAAACTAATTTCCAATTTTCCCAACAATTTTTGTCATATAGTGAGTTCTTATCCACAAAACTGTGGTCTTTGGATTCATCAAACACTAGATTATTAAAGTTATTGGCTGTTTTGTCCTTTGAACCTAACCTATTCCATTGATCAACTAGTCTATTTCTTAGCCAATACCAAATGGTTTTGGTAACCATTGCTTTATAATATAATTTTAGATCTGGTCATAGATTCTTCAAAGAGGAAAACTGAATGAGAAGTTGCCTTTCAGACAACTTTTTAATATTTCAATTAGCACTTCTTTCAACTAAGATTTTTTTTTTTGTTTGTCTTTGTTTTTCTTTTTTTTTTTTTTTTTTTTTTTTTAGTATCCTCAGGACATATAATATGATTCTGTGGCACCCATCAGATCCACACTGTCCAAACAACTCAATCTAATAGTGTTTGGGAGTGGGGAGAGCAGGGAGTGACAACATACAGATCTCTTACCCTTATAGACATGACTCCTCCAAATTCAGGTACTGTGTGGGCAAGCCTCTTCTTTTTTCTAAGAGAAGATGCATAGTAGGAACTATGTGAGAGATTTCTTTTTTACATTAAAGGTCTAATAACCTGAACTCTTCAACTTGGGAATAAATGATCTTTTCTTATGATGCAACACTGAAAGCTGGCATTGCCCAGGAAATCTCTCTCATCTGGGAAGAAGGCTGGGTTCCAGGATCTTATTGCCTAAGGAATAGCTATTTCCTTCTCATACACACATGCTCATAGTGTTGAGATTCTTGAATATCATCCATCAACTTTCTCTCAGGCCAAGTGAAAAACCATATGCCTTGTTCTTCCATGAGCTTCTGTAGTTAATTTGTCAATTCTGGCTGTTGTCATCTCTTGGGCACAAAAAGTCCACTCAGAAATTCTATTCTCTGATATTTTGAATTATGTTCATAAATGTGTCTATAAGCATAAATAACACACATCTTTCCTTCCTCCAAGACAATTGGCATTGATTCCTTTAGGAATGACTTTTTGCTCCCCTACCAACTCCTTAAATAAAACAAAAGTCTATTCTGCATATAGACAGGTAGGGTATCTAAACAGAAAATCAAAAGACAAAAAACAAAAAAAAGGAGCAAAAACTGAAAGGGACAAAAAAACAGATGGCCTTCTTTTTCTTATCTTTGCTTTTATGATTAGATATCAAAAGCTTATTTTTCGAGCTTATTTCTCCATTCTTCTGAGTCCTAACAAGACAATCATCCTGTTAACAATTGCAGTCTCTTAAAATCGATTAGAAGAGACACGTATCATGATTGATTGATTGAATGAATAAAGAATTTTTAAAGTCTTTACTATATGCAAAACAACAGCAGTTAGATGGTACAATAGATAGAACACCATATTTGGAATCAGAAGACTGATCTTAGTTCAGATCTGGCCTCTGACATTTATGTGGTATGTGGACCTGGAGAAGTCACTAAATCTGGTTTGCTTGAGTTTTTCATTTATAAAATCAGCCTGACCTTTTCATTTATAAAACAAGCTGAGAAGGAAATGACAAACCATACCAGTATCTTTGCTAAAAAGAAAAAAAAGGGATCACAAAGAATTGCATGTGGCTGAAACAGACAACAAACAACACATATGCAAAAAACTATGCTGAGCACTAGGAATGCAAACAGAAAAAATAAAAACAGTCCTTGTTCTTAAGGATCTCATTGTATAATGCAAATGAGTAATAACATATATTGAAGGTTTTAGTTATAAGTTGGATGAAAAGTCACATGATCCTTAAGATATATCAGCCAAAAAACTAGGCATGGACCCACACTTCACACCATATACCAAGATAAGATCAAAATGGGTCCATGATTTAGGCATAAAGAATGAGACTATAAATAAATAAGAGGAACATAGGATAGTTTACTTCTCAGACTTATGGAGGAGGAAGAAATTTGTGACCAAAGAAAAACTAGAGATCAGTATTGATCACAAAATAGAAAAATTTGATCATATCAAATTTAAAAGCCTTTATACAAACAAAACTAATGCAAACAAGATTAGAAGGGAAGCAACAAACTGGGAAAACATCTTCACAGTTACAGGTTCTGATAAAGGCCTCATTTCCAAAATATATAAAGAATTGACTCTAATTTATAAGAAATCAAGTCATTCTCCAATTGATAAATGGCCAAAGGATATGAACAGACAATTTTCAGATGATGAAATTGAAACTATTTCCACTCATATGAAAGAGTGTTCCAAATCACTATTGATCAGAGAAATGCAAATTAAGACAACTCTGAGATACACACCTATCAGATTGGCTAAGATGACAGGAAAAAAATAATGATGAATGTTGGAGGGGATGCAGGAAAACTGGGACATTGATGCATTGTTGGTGGAGTTGTGAATGAATTTAACCATTCTGGAGAGCAAGCTGGAATTATGCCCCAAAAGTTATCAAACTGTGCATACCCTTTGATCCACCAGGGCTACTACTGGGCTTATACCCCAAAGAGATACTAAAGAAGGGAAAGTGATCTGTATGTGCCAAAATGTTTGTGGCAGCCCTTTTTGTAGTGACTAGAAACTGGAAAATGAATGCATGCACATCAATTGGAAAATGGTTGGGTAAATTGTGATATATGAATGTTATGGAATATTATTGTTCTATAAAAATTGACCAGCAGGATGAATACAGAGAGACTTGGAGAGACTTAGATGTACTGATGCTAAGTGAAATGAGCAGAACCAGGAAATCATTATATACTTCAACAATGATACTGTATGAGGATGTATTGTGATGGAAGTAGATTTCTTCAACAAAGACAAGATCTAACTCAGTTTCAATTGATCAATGATGGACAGAAGCAGTTACACCCAAAGAAAGAACACTGGGAAATGAATGTAAAATTTTTGCATTTTTGTTTTTCTTCCTGGGTTATTTTTACTTTCTGCATCCAATTCTTCCTGTGCAACAAGAGAACTGCGGTTCTGCACACAAAATATTGTATCTAGGACATACTGTGACATATTTAACATGTATAGGACTGCTTGCCATCTCAGGGAGAAGGTGGAGGGAGGGAGGGGAAAAGTCAGAACAGAAGTGAGTGCAAGGGATAATGTAAAAACAAAAACTTATCCAGGCATGGGTTCTATCAATAAAAAGTTATAATTGTTAAAAAAAAAAAAAAAAAAGTTCTATCAACCAAGTAGGCTCTAATGTCATTTTCACTAGGGGAGAAATAATTTCAGTCTCTGATGTCAAACCATTTGAAAGTTTCAAGAACTTTAGTGGAATGAACTTTTGGATTGTGGAATGAATGAAATTTGGACAAAATTGGAACAAAAGGAATTTTGTTTTCTAGTTTTTTTCATAGCTGTGAATACAGCACCTATTGGAATAATTACTAAAGTATATCTGCACAAAGCTTGTTTTCCAGAATAATGTCTGAGGAAGTGGTCTCATGGCATTATTTTTTCCAAGGCTTTTGGGTCCAGTGATCTAACCTGTCCCCAGCATAATATGAGGAGAGATAGTGATTGAAAAAGTGGCATGTTTGATTTTCCTGGTAAATGATGCCTACTTTTTCTTTTTTTTTCCTCTACACCTTGTTCCTTCAATTAGAGTGTCCTATATGTAGCAATTACCAACTAGTTGGTAATGTTTGTGTTGGCTGGATCCTTTTCCACACTAAATATTATAATTAATAATAACTGTGAGGGCTAGACTAGAGGCTAGAATGATGGTGGAGAGGCTGAATTGGGAGTTCAGGGGGATGTAGGATTGTCATTCCTGAGCTTCTGTGCTTATCTTATGGTGTAAGTTGATCAGCAATTGTTGCTAATAGTAATGAAGAATAGCAACTTCCACAATAGTTTCATTTTTTAATGAAATAACTAAGGAAGCTAGGTTGGAAAAAGGTCTGGTGACTTAGAAGAGGTCACTGTTATCTTCAAGGCTCTTATGTTCAGGGTCTTAAGACATATTCATTAAATTCTAAGGGGTGATGGTAATCAAAATCACAGTAGTTATTTCCCTTGCTCTGTCACATACTGCTTCCTTTTTCTCCCTCAAGGTGGCTTCTTGTTTCATCTAGCTTAAGTCCCCTTTTGGTGAGGAATGCTAGGCCTTTTTCCAAAGTGGCAAATAAGGAAGGCTGGGATGAAAACAGGAATGAGAACTTGATGTTATGCTTTGATCACCAAGGCTCCTGTATCAATTAAATAAAAAGTGCCCATAAACAAGAATATGTTGTTTCTGAATAAGGAAATATTCCAGTTAATCAATATAAGCATGATTAATATCTTCCCTGAATATTATAATCTTATATCTCTTTAAGAAATAATTTCTATGAGGTATTCAGAGACATGTGGGAAGAACTATGTGAAATAATATAAAATAAGGAAAATAGAACCAAGAGAAAAATATGCAATGGCAAAATGAGTAAATATTGTCATGATTTATAATAAACTATTTCATTTTTTTTTTTATAATTGACAAGGAAGTCTTTTAGAGTTGTAGTAGCCTTTTAAATTATTATTATGTTCATCATATAAATTATTCTTCTGGTTTTACTCACTTCTTTGTGCATCAGTTTATGCTAATCTCTCCATGTCTCTGAATCTATCATATTTTTCATTTGTGGAACAATAATATTCTATTACATCCACATACTAAAATTTCTTCATTCTCCAAATTTCTCCATTTCTTAATTTTGTCTCTACTTCATTGCACAATAAAAAGTGACACTATATTCTTATGCATATCTATGAGTCCTTTCCCTCTGACCTTCACCATCTCTTTCTAGTATATCTCTAATAAATATTTTTTGTAAGTGAGTATGTAAAGTTTAATGTACCACTAGTTTAGTGAATCTTCAATCCTTCAGCATAGATATGACTGAAAAACTAAAATGTGGCATCTGCTGTCAGGATTGTAGGCAGGTCAGTTCTTTTAACATTTTTATTCATTACAAGGACAGTTTCAATGTATATCTATTTGTAGGAAAAGTTAAATAGAAATAATATACGAAAAAATCAAAAGACAACAATAAAATTTTTGTGACTAATAGAAAATTAAAATTCAGCATAAATAAGGAGATGTTAAGAAAGTCATTGCTATTGATGTGTTTAAATCATCATACCTAGAAGAGTTAAATCCCAGAGAATGAGGAAAGAATGTAAATATGATAAAGCCACTGTCATTGATCTCAGGAAAAATAAAAGGATTACAAAAAGGCACAGTTTTCAAGAGAGATGTTTGGAAGCTGCACAACAAAGGACAATGAGCTTAATATCTAATCCTAACAAATTTCTAAAACAGAATACTAAAGTGATGGTTAAGGATTTCTAGAAAAGAAATGGGTCACTGATTAATGAGTATGACTTTAACAAGAATAGGTCATGTCAAATTAAAATAATTTTCCTTTCTGATGGAGTTACTAGAATAGTAGATCAAGAGAACAATATAGATAAGATATATTCCTTTTAGCTAATCATTTGACAAAATCTTTTCCCACTATTATTATAGATGTGATGAAAAATGTGGCTATGCAATAGTACAGAAATAAGCATAGACTGCATAGTCATTAATGATTCAATGTCAGTTGTAAAGAGTTTTCTAGTAGTATGTGCAAGAAATTTATCTTTGATCCTGTGATGTTTAACATTTTTTTAGAAATGATTGGATAAAGGGATAGATAGCAAACTTATAGTTTCATATACTATAAAATCCAAAGAATCTGTAACTCACTAATAATAAAAAATTATATTGACTATTTAGAACATAATTAAAAATAATAAAATGAAAGTTTTTTTGATAAGTTTTTATCGATAAGACAACTCATCTTGTACATGTTAAATTGATTGTTGGAATTAAGATATAACTTTCTTTGCATTTCTGTGAATCTGGGATTCTTTGAATTTTTAAATTAGTAAATGAAGTGATAAATGAAGGATTTATTCCCTATATGTCAATATGGAACTCACTACTGTCAAGAAAAATAATAAAACACAATTGGAAAATATTTTACAAAAGAAATTAAAAGACAATAGGATGTAGACAATGTTAGATATGTGGTTTCATAAATCAATATATAGTCTTTAGGGAATGTTATGTATACTTCATTGGTTCCCATTTCTATTGTTTGAAACAATATTTATACCTTGCCCTATAATTTATTTAACTGACATAAAAAATATCCATTAATCTTAATTACTTCTCTTATGGACAATCTATAACAAAATTTGTGTTCTAAGTTTGAATTGTCCTACCACCCTTCTGGGCTGGCACATGGTTCTGATAATGTGTCCCTAGGGGAGAAAACATTGAACTACTTAGAATTATGAACAGAAACTCTGTCAAAAAGAAAATGAGATTTTCTTTAACTTTTCATGTTTTCTAAAACAAAATATTTTATTGACATTATTGACATGAATTGTTCTTATTAAAGAAATGCTTATTCTTTGAAATCACTGACCTCTTTTCACTCTAGACAATAACTAACCATAACTTTAGTAAAACAATTTAGAAATTCCTCAGGGAGAAAAAAGTCAATCTTAATGACCTACAGCATTCAGATTTCAATGTTTTTTTCTCTCTTAAAATTTTGGAGTTTTATCCATTTCCTTTCCTCTATCACCTTTTCCATAGTCTTTCTAAGATGACTTCCAGATTAATTATTTTACTGAAAAGATTTGTATTTTTTTTATCCAAAAACAGTTTTTTTAGTTTTATCTAAAACTCCTGCAAATGATAATGGTAATGATAATGATGACGAGGATGAAAACATATCCATATGTAGTTCTTTGTGATTTCCCAAGCACCTTTCTCAAACAAAAATAAAGATAACTGTGCATGAATACAATGAGCATGATCAAAACTAAATAAATGAAAAAAATTATGTCAGTTAAAGTTAATAAAAAAATGTACTAGTCTCAATTAGATATTCAGATAGTATCTATAGTGTTTAACTATGTCTGGTCCATAATAATAGTTGGAAAGGAAGTTGGGAAATTAGAAGGGAAGAAAGGAATGAAGGAAAAAGGAAAAGAAAGAAAACAGTAATTAAAACTTGTCATGTGCCAAATACTATTCTAGGTGCTTTACAATCATTTATTTGATTTATTTGATTGGGGTAGGGAGGAAGGAAGAATAAAAGTAGGCAACTACATCTCAGATTTTTAAAATTACTGAAAAGAAAAGAAAGATTAACTGTTCTATGAATGCTGGAGCCTTCCAGGAGACCAAATAAGTCTTCTATAAGCATCATAATGCTGGGAGGAAGGTGCTGTTAAACTGAAGTTGTTGAGTATTTTGCCCAGGGTTACTCAACTGATGAATGCCTAAGACCAGATTTGAAATCAGATCTACTTGAGTTCAGATAGATCAATATGTATCCATTGTGGGCTATTGCCTACATGAATAACAATAGCATATCTCTCTCTCTCTCTGTGTGTGTGTGTGTGTGTGTGTGTGTGTGTGTGAATTCACAATGTGCTTTTCCCAAAAATATATACTGAAGTATATATACTGCAAGTTATAACTCTCATTTTACACATAGTTTACAGGGGAAATAAATTATTTTCCCAAAGTCACATAGAGAATGTAATGAGATGGACACTCAAAAATCAAGTCTTATAGCTATAAATCCTTTTTGTTATCCTTCACTCAAATCGAGAAAAAATAATAAATGGTCAAATGGATTTTTTCTGTTGTTCCATTTCCCTCCTATCATCTTTCTTATTACTTTCTTATTTTTATGTTTAGTCTCATCCCATTGGTCCGTTAGCCTTCAATTTTTATCTTTCTGATATGTGATTTCTTTCAAACATTTTGTTGTTATTGCTGTGTTCTCTGGATCTATTTATTTATGGCCTAAATATTGAAAAAATTGATGGATATCCATCTAAATACTGTTGTTTTTTTTTCCCCCAGTTGTTTATCTGTTTCTTTCTAGATGGGCCCCAAATAACCATTTGGGACAAAAAAGGGATAGTTTTTA
Organism: Sarcophilus harrisii; assembly: GCF_902635505.1. Classification (NCBI taxonomy): domain Eukaryota; kingdom Metazoa; phylum Chordata; class Mammalia; order Dasyuromorphia; family Dasyuridae; genus Sarcophilus; species Sarcophilus harrisii. The sequence continues at coordinate 369,776,361 of NC_045426.1, read as the reverse complement.
TTTAGAAATATGATCATGTAGACATGACCAGGGAGTTAGTTGCAAAACTAATGTAACAGTCACAATTTTTTTATATTTCTTCCTCTGCACAATGGGGATACTAATACTTGAATTCCTAAATTTACAGGGCTAGTGGAAAGAAAGGACTTTGTAAATCTCTAAGGATTATGTTCATGTTGTTATCATTATTATTTGTACTTTTAACTTTGGGAAATTTAAATTTTCTTAAAACTGACTTATCAGCAAAATATAAGTTCCCATTTCAAGGAATGTACATTCCTTGAGGAAATTTTCCTCTTTTTTTTTTTTTTTTTTTTTTTGTATCTCCAAAGCTTCATACAGTATCTAACAAATTGTGAGTAATAAATACTCATTTAACTATAGTCAAAACAGTACAGTGGGTAATAAAGAGGAATGAGGGTTTCCCTTGAAAGATGACGAAAATAGAAGCAGAAAAGTTAAGTATTTGACCAGAAATATACAAGCAGGCTGAACAATAGCTAGAAACCTAGCATCCCTATTCTGTGATTTTCTATCAAATTTCTCTTGAAGCTAAAACAAAACTAGTAAGGCTTTATTATCCAGAGACATGCTTTTCTTTTTCTCTTTTCTGTCCCCTGCCCCAGAATGCCCAAGTTTTTTAAGCTCCATATTCTAGGTTCAGAAATAAAAGAAAAATGCCCCTTTTGTTTTGCATTCTTATTTAGGAAAAGTAATTGGGAACAGTTCAGATTCTGGAAAATTAAACCAAATTCCATGATATATAGGAATTTTAATCACTTTCTACCTGCTTGCATTACCCAAATACAGACTGAGTTGATTTGGGTCTCCTTCTAAACCATAACACTTCTCATCACCTCCTCTCCTCACCCTAATCCTCCTAGCATTTTCTAGGATCTCTCACCATTTTCAAAAATTAGACTAAAATAATGAAGCAATTTATGTTAATTGTTCTGAAAATGCTATTAGTCATTCAAGAGCACTACCACTTCATCTCCATAGGGGTGGAATAGTATGAGTAAATGGGGGTAGGGAGGAAGGAAGAATAAAAGTAGGCAACTACATCTCAGATTTTTAAAATTACTGAAAAGAAAAGAAAGATTAACTGTTCTATGAATGCTGGAGCCTTCCAGGAGACCAAATAAGTCTTCTATAAACTGATTTGCCTTCTTGACTGCGATTTACCAGACTGACACCTAATTTGTTCTGAGCACAGTTGATACCTCAGACACAATAGTGGATGACAGGCCGCATAACCTCTCTTTCAGCTTTCATCTCATTTATTCCATTTGAAGTCGAGTTCCGACAAGAGAGCGGCACAGAATTAATATTACCTTGGATCAGCTCAGTCTCCAGAGGGAACAGCAAAAGCTTTTCTGGAAACAATAAACCTTTTAAACATGACAGGGGGAATAGGACCTTAGGAGATATCTGAAAGTATTCATTATTTAAAAAGAGGGGGGTGAGAGAAAAAGAAGGAAAAAAAAAAAAAAAAAACCTCATGGGTGACTGATTTTTCTCCCAGAAAAAAAAAAAAAAAGCAACTATGAACTGTTGCCAGTTATACATGTAAATATAAAGATCTGGGCTCGGTTATAGTAAAAACCTTTATGTGCTCCTCATCAGCAAACTCAAGAAAGGGGAAAGGATATTCCCCATCTAGCATTATTCATTTTGACTTTGAAATTCCTATCATATTTTATCTCAAATGATGAGGGAAAGCCCAATCACAAGTGTTAGTTTTTAAGGTCAAATTCAATTATTTCCATTTCCTTGCAAGATGAATATAAGAATTCTCAAAGAGAGTTTATATTGAAATTTACTTGAAGAGTTTTTTTCACAGTTCCAGTAAGACAAAGTAGAGCAAATATTTCATAATAACAGTAACTTATGTGTCCATTGAACTTTGGGTTTCCTCTACCCCCCACCCTCCCATTTATTTCATTGCATGACAAACCAACACTTTTGCCATTTCCAGATATGGCCTAGTGTTATTTATTATTTGTATCTTATTATCTTTATATTTCCTCTTCAAATAGACTATGAGGTTCCAAAGACTGAAAATATATCAACTACTGTGTATGTTTTAAAAGATAGCCATTAAAATGCCTTCCAAATAGAAAATGGGCAGTGAGCTAGTGAGGTAGATAGAAGACTAGAAGAGTAAAAAGGGTTCACCTTCTGAGTTCAAATTTGGCCTCACAATCTTACTAGCTGTGTGACCTTGAGGAAGTCACTTAAGACTGGTTGTCTCAGTTTTCTCATCTGTAAAATGACTTAGAGAAGGAAATGGAAAAGCATTCTAGTATCTTTGCCAAGAAAATCACAAATGGGGTTATGAAAGGTTAAACATAACTGAAAATGATGGAACAGCATGCATTTATGCCTGCCTCTCTATTTCTCTCTCTCTTTGTACACAAACACACACACACACACATATATATAGTGCTTAGTGAGGATTTGTTGGTGGATCATTTTACTTTGTTCTAACTTTCTAGAGATAGATGGAGAGTAATATCCATGTCTCTTCAACATTGACAGATATGAAAAATGACAAATATAGGAAATGATTTGGCTAGACTAGACGCCTAGCCTCTGGCCTTACTATTGTGATGATGCTGCAGTGTTAATTCAAGAATAGATAAATAGATCCAGAATAAGAAGGAATTTAGGAATCATCTAGTTCAGCTCTGCATTTTACAAAAGGAGAAACTAAGGCACAAAAAGATTGATTGTCTGATCACTATGGTACTAAATATCAAAGCCAGGATTTGAACCCAGATCTATTAACACCCAAATCACCTGTTTCCATTGAACCATTTTGTCATCTTAAATTACTGTCCCCCTTGTTAATTGATTCCCAGTTATCTCATAAATGTCCTTACAGTGATCTCAGATTCAACAAATTCAAAATATTAAAAAATATAGCTTATATCTCTTCAAAACATCATTAGTATCATTACTCTTCCAATATTTGTCTATATTCTAGTTGTCACATAATCACGTCAACATCAACAAACCCAAGATGGAATTAATGAATAAAATATTAAAAATGGAAACCATGCTTTACCAAAAGTTTATTATTTCTGTTCAGGGCACCACTATACTTCAACTAATTAGATTTATATTTTTGAGTCATCCTTAATTTAATAGTCTTCATTACAATTCTCCTACATATATTGACAAACAAGTCATTTGGATTTTATTTCCATGAAATCTTTTGTGCCTGTTATTTTCTCTTCCTACACATAGACATTTTTTTTTAATGTCTCATCACTTTTCACCTGAATTATTGTAATAAATCTTTAATTCATTTTCCTGCTTCTAATTTTTCAACTTCCCAATCCATCGTGTAAACCTGTCAATATATTTGTTTTCAAACATTGTTATCTTATCATTCCCTCTCTCAATACATTTCCATGACTCTTCATGCAACTAAGATGAAATAAAAACTCCTTAACATGGCATTTAAGGTCCCTCACAATCGCCTATTTTTCCTTTTCAGATTTACTTCTTACTTTTCCAAAATTCTAATTTATCTAGATTCATTTTCTGTATTCCTTGCTGAATCTTCTCTGTTCACAAGCCTTTCCAAATATCTTTCATGCCCTCTATCTTTATGTCTAAGAATCTCTTGCTCACTTCTAGGCTTACCTCAGATTCCACTTCAGGAAAGCTTTTTCTGAGGCCTCTAACTGCTATTCATGTCTTCCTCCCCAGATTATCCTTTTCTCTAACAATTTACTCTTTTCCACAATTTGAGGCCAATTTTATTTCTCCAGACTGATATAATTACATTAATAACTTCTTAAAAAATTATAAATTATTCTCCCTTAGGCACTCTATTGTGTGTGAAACTTCCCTATTTGTTATCCTTCACATGTAATATTGTTTCCCATTTCTAAGCCCTTAGATTGGTTGTCCTCATATACTTCTGACTCACTTTTACCTCTGAAAATCATTTGTGTTCTTCAAGAACTAGCTCTGCACCATGTCCTATATGTATCCTTTCCTGATTCCCCTAGTGACAAATTTCTTCACCCTCACCCTCAAGAATTACATTGTATTCATTTTGTATATATTTATTTCAAATCTTATGTTCCCTTATAGAAAGTAAGGTCCTTGAAAAGAGGAACAGTTCTATTTTTGTCTTTTTATCACTGGCCCTTGACTGAGTGATTAGCACATAACTAATCTATAGTAAATGTTTTATAATTGATTCTCACATGTGGTTTAATTTTTAAGGAGTTTCAAATTCCCCTATCTCTAGATTAGAACTCTTCATTTTATCCATAGGCATATCATGATTTCCCCCTCCTCTCAATACTTTGCTCTAATTGATGTAAATTTTATCTACAATATTCCTATGAACTACCAAGTTAATTATCCTTTGGATGTGGAAGAAATTTTCCTTTTACCTTTGAAGCTTGAGAGAAAAAAATATCATTCAATCCTGGAAATGGAAATGAAGAAAATGCAAGAAATGGAGCCCAACAGATGTTGATTCAAGGATTTCAGATGCTTACACTGCCATCACTTGTAATTCTTATTGGTAGTTGTTTGCCTCAAAATTGGATTGATTAAATTTCTTTTGTTGAAAATTCCAGTAGACCACAAAAATCATATCTTGGAGATAAAAAGTACATCCAAAGCTAATTTGTCCAAAAACACCCTATTATCAATGAAAAGAAGAGAGGTTGGTGACAGAATTTATGTTCAGTTGTAATTATCTACAGATTAATAAATTTTGGCTTGAAAGTAAAGTGCTTTGCCCAGGGTCACAAAGCTATTTATATTCATAATTTAAGGATGAATTTAAACCTAGGTTTTCCTGACTTCAGGTCTAGTACTCTATTATAATGCCAGTTAACTCTTAACCCTCTGGAATTCACATTGTAGAATGATAATTAGCCTGGGGTCAGTCCCCTTGAGAAAATACAAGAACCCTTTACTTCAGGAAAAATGGCCAATGAATATAATCTACATTTGTATTATGTTAAATAATCATTTAAAACTATTAAATTTTAAAAATTATCCCACATGATTTATCTCATATAATTATTTTAGCTTTGTAAACTGTATACTTGGACATTATCCCTCTTTTCCAAATAAAGAGGCTAAGCTCCAGTTATATTGAGTTTATAAAGGACACACAACTAATTTATTGCAGACATGCAACTAGAACCTAATGACAGCTGAGTGGTACAATAGATTGCAAAGCCTGAAATCAGGAAGATTCATCTTCCTAAGGTTAAATCTGGTCTCAGACACTTACTAGTTGTAGGATCCAGGATAAGTCACTTAACTCTTGTTTGTCTTCAGTTGCTCATTTGCAAAATGAGATAGAGAAGGAAATAAATACTTCAATATCTATGACAAGACAACCCCAAATCTTGTCATAGGGTACTAACTGTAATAACTGAGCAACAACAAGAACACCAAAAACAAACTTAGAACCTAACTCTCCTTAATCCTATGTCAGTATTCCTTCTGTATCATCATTCCAAACCCTTCATTATCCATTTGCTCTGCCTTTTCCTGTTAGAGCTAAGATAAGTGTTTTATACAAATGAATTCCCTCTTAACAATGCCTGAATGTCTCCATTAGATAGATCTTACCTTAGAAAAATAAATAAAACAATAAAAAAAGCAAGTGTTCAAAAATCCAACTTGGTAGACAGATAAAGTTAGGTAGATAAAATTTAGGAGATGATACTTAATAAAGATTTCTCAGAAGTAAATTATAATATGACTACTTTGTAAATTCAGGGAGAATGTATTAAGTTTAAAATTACAAGTAATTAAAACTCAGATTGTGTTGACATCATTAAATGCCATTGAATTTGTCACTTCTTCTGAGATTTGACTTCCTTATTTGTAAGATTGTTCAAACAAAAAATAGATAACTTCTAAAATTTCTTGAAATTCAGGCTATTTTATGATCATTTTCATTTAAAGTCTAATTTATGGAGCACATGATACTTTATGGATTTTGGAGTCCCTCCTTTCCAACATGATTACAAGCCAGAATAAAGAACTTTTGAGTTTTTTGAAAAGTAGGACATTTCAAAAATCATTTTATAAAAACATATGAGAATGTATCACTTCACTTGAGCTTCATAAAGGCCCCATTGGGCAATTATTATTAACTAGTTTTCAGGCTTCTAACTTGAGGTTCAGAGAGACCAAGTTGCCCACAATCACTTATCTAGATACAGAACTGGTAATGAAATTCCTTTCTCCTGAACCAGATTCTTATAAGAGCATAGGAATTTAATGCAGGTCTGTTCTGTAGGCATCATCTACTTTGTCTTAGCGTTTTATAGAGAAGGAAAATATGACCAATATAACATGATAATTAGCAGAACCTTTTGATTTCATTAGATTAAGGGAAAAAAACTAAATTTTTTTCAGTTTTCTTAGATCATTGTGTTGCTGAGATTATTTTACAATATTTCTGTTATTTTGTATATAGTACATCTTACCTTGTGTCAACTCATGGAAGTCTTTCCAGGTTTTTTTTTGTTTTTGTTTTTGTTTTTTTGTTTTTTTTCCGGCATCTAGTCATTATTTCTTATAGCAGAATAGTAATTGTTCATGTGTGAGACAGCCACCCTTACCCAAATTAAAATCAGAGACTCTCAAGGTAAAAAGCAAAAAAAGGATTTATTATAATATCATGAGAAAGGGCAACTCCCAACAGATGAGAAATCAGTAGAGGAGTGCAAAGCACAAGCTGCAAGCACAGGATCATACAGAACCTAACCAGAAATCCCCACTCCCTCCTCTGATCTTTACTTCCATTGGCTGGCAAGTTTTAATTTACCCAGAGACTAAATATCAATACCAGACACACTTTATCTATTAGGTATTCAAATGCTAATGAAAAAGTGTGTGTGTGTGTGTATGGGGGGAAACAGGAGGGAAATGTTTGTTTATTTAAAATAATGGAACACCTGAAGCTTTATAACTCAACTTGTTATTGCAAAGTCTCAAGTCACAATTGGGGCACAAGTCAAGGCCACATTCTTAGGAAAGATCTTCACTCAGTTTATCATATTGAATGTGATAGCTTCCTCTTTATTTATTAAATTATTCATTATATTTATTTATTATATTAATTTTTTATTTTATTTATTTATTATAATATTATTATAAATTATATTTTATTGTATTACTTTATGTTATAATAAAATATATTATTTTACATTATATTATTAAAATATTATATTTTATTATTATTTATATTATTAAATTATTAAGTACTTCCTCTTTATTTATTAACCTTTGAAATCCTCTCACACCATTCTTGATATATGTTCTCAACAGTTTTGTTCTCAGTCTCCAATCATTCTGGACTTCGTTTGTCCTTTTTCTTTACTTGCCAGCCAATAGAAGTAAAGGTCAGACAGGGGAGTGGGATTTCTGGTTAGGTTCTATATCAGGGGTCCTCAAACTATGGTCCATGGGCCAGATGTGGTAGCTGAGGACAATTATCCCCCTCACCCAGGGCTATGAAGTTTCTTTATTTAAAGGCCCACAAAACAAAGTTTTTTGTTGTTGTTGTTGTTTTGTTTTTTTGTTTGTTTGTTTTTTACTATACTCTGGCCCTCCAACAGTCTGAGGGACAGTGAACTGGCCCCCTATTTAAAAAGTTTGAGGACCCCTATAATATGATCCTGTGCTTGCAGCTTGTGCTTTGCACTCCTCTACTGACATCTTATCTGTTGGGAGTTGTCCTTTCTCATGAGATCATAATAATTCCTTTTTTGCTTTTTACCTTGAGAGTCTCTGATTTTAATTTGGGTAAGGGTGGCTGTCTCACACATGAAGGGTTACTATTCTGCTATAAAAAATAATGATTCAATGCTCTGGGGAAAAAAAAAAAAACCTGGAAAGACTTCCACAAGCTGACACAAAATAAGATGTACTATATACAAAGTAACAGAAATATTGTAAAATAATCTCAGCAACACAATGATCTAAGAAAACTCTGAAAGAATTTAGTTTTCTCAGCCTCCAGATTGCAATCTCAGTCATCTATAAGCACCCGCTCTCATGGAAATGCAAAATCCAAAAATGTTATCTGGTCCAAAGATGTAGTCTGGGCCAGCAATCCTTACTTCCTAAGAGCTAAAGGGATGAGGACAATACCAGTATATAATTCCTTAAAAAACTTATGCTTTGTTTCAAAATAGGGTCTTTCCTTTTCTCTTCCCAAATAAAATAAACCAAATAACATCTCAGACAGGCAAAGTCCCAGATCACTTCTGGGGATAGTTTTAATTCTTTAACAAAGCAATAAGCAAACATTTGGTCCAAGGCAATTTAGTCTCTAATAATTTAGTAATCTGTTTCTTAAAAAACTGATACATTTTTTTCCACTTCCCCTGATGAGGGCATATATCCAGGTGTATGGAATTGCCATTCAAATCTGTTTCTTATAAAACCTTAGAAGTAAAAGACATTCCACTATCAGAATCATTGATCTCTACCAATCCATATTTAGGTACAATTTGTTCCAATGTTATTCCACTACCACTTTGTTGAGGTAGTAGAGCTCAGGGCAAAGCTTCCACCCATCCTAACAAATGGCCAATTATAATCAGTAAATACTTCAGTTTTCCCACTGGTGTCATTTCAGTAAATCCTAACTTGAATATGCTGGAGCCAGGTTCCTTTCCTCCAGATGGACACCTCCTTAATGCCTTCTTATTTATCTTTAGGCATATTACACACCTTTCAGATACAATTTGTTTTACAATTACACATATCTCTACACATCACATTTTCTTGCTTTTACTTCTTTACTAAAGGGAGAAAGCAAGACAAACCTTAAGATTCAGAATATAGGTTGCATCTAAATATTTTTGCACAAAATTTCACAAAATTTATACCCAAATATCCAGCAGGGCTGACAAAATGTTAAAGCACAGCTCATAAAAATTTTTTAAACTTAAAATCAAATCAAATACAGACTTAAACATCTATTTGCAACACTTCAATATTAATGTACACATATTTCTAAAATCTTATGCCAGAATAAATATGTTCACAATTTTAACAGACATTAGTTCAATTTCAGAATCAGAATTCCAATTTAAACACATATAGTCCCAATATTTAAGATGGGCTGCCTACAAGAGAGGGAAACATGCAAGAAGGGCTTTAAGAAACTAGCAGACTTCAAGACCCTGAAGGAGAGGGTTAGAGAAATTTGGATCCACTTGTGTAGCCGTGGGTCTGTGGTCTATTGACTAGTCCACTCTCCATGCCAGAAATGTAGAGGGGCCAATTCAAAGATGTTGGGGCAGAAGAGCAAACACAGAAGAATCCAAGCCAGTGAGGGATGCCAGCCTAGCCAGGACAAATTCCACAAGCCTCTCCAAGGGAGAGAAGCATGGAAAATCTGAGAGAGTGTTTTTTTTTTTTTCCTTTTGTAGTTTTTCAGTAACTCCTTAAGTCATATAAATTAGGTCTACTTAAAAATAAATAGATTGACTCAAGTTAGCTAATAGAGCAACAATGTGCAGTAATATAATGATCTCCTACACTATTTTATTTCTGCAAACCCAAATTAACTAGTTCTAGGTCCACAAAACTATATCAATTTTTTTTTCTTTTTTGGTGTGACAGTTAAAAACTTTCTCTATCTCAGAACTAATCCTTCTCTCTAGCTAAAAGCTATTTGCTTAAATCCAATTATTGTAACAGTCTTCAAGGAAAACTGCCTAATATTCTAGAAGCAGAGGGTAAAATAGCCATTGAAAGAATCTATCAATCACCTCCTGAAAGAGACCTCAAATGACAAAACCAAAGAATATTGTAGTTAAATTTCAAAATTATCATATATAGGAGAAAATATTGTAAGCATCCAGAAAGAAACAATTCAAATATTGAGAACTCACAATTACAATGACTCAGAACCTACCAGCTTCCTCCCTAAAGGACTGAAGGGCCTGGAATATGATATTCCAAATGTCAAAGAAACTTCAATTGCAGCCAAGAATCAACTATGCAGCAAAATGAAGCATTTTTTTTTTCAGGGAAAAAGATGGATGTTCAATGAAAGAGGGGATTTTCATTTATTTTGATGAAAAAACCAAAACTAAACAGAAAATCTGATCTTCAAATACAGAACTCAAGAAAAGTATAAAAAGTTAAAAAGGGAAGAAACAAAGACCATATTTTTAAAGGTTAAAACTTTGATATCACTATATAGGAAGATGACATTTAACTCTTGAGAACTGTATCTTTGTCAGGAATATACTTAGTGGGTCTAAATATAACTTGACTTTACAATGATAAAGGTGCAGGAACTTTGCCTGTGGGCAGAGTCAAACAAAAGAGGACAAACAAAAGACTAATTTATGACAATTAGAACAAGAAGTTCAACAATTCCATCTAAAGGCTGAGACAGAGAACAAAGGATTATTTTAGAGCACACAGAAGAAGAAATTCAAGAGCTCCTCCTACAGGCTGAGTTGGAAAAAAGACAAAAGATTACAAAGACCTGTTGCTTTCCCTATTGAATAGAAGAAAAGCCTCCCCCACATGGCTTTACAGGTAGCTTTGATAAGGGCAGCTGGTGAGGGAGAAGATATAATTCCCTGGATTCCAGTTGGGGCCTCCAGGACTATCCAGTAGAGGAGGATGAAGCCAGAGGTCAGACACATGTCCTAATTCCATTTAAAATGTTGAAGGAAGTGAAATAAGCTTGTGTTAACTATGGCCCAAATGCTCCCTATACCATACAAATGTTACAACTGTTATCAAGTAGGTATGCTCTCACTCCAAATGATTAGAAATCCATGGTATCTGCCTGTTTTACTCCTGGCCAATCAGTTGTATGGATATCAGAATTTGCTAAATGGGCTCAGAAGTAAGCTGTGGCCAATGATCATTAGAATCTGTGCTTGTAATTATTGGCACTGGCCAATATTCTACAACTCAGGCTCAGATTTTATAGGATGTGACTGTATTTCCACCTATTGCACAGTGCATTACACAGACTTGGGAGAGAATAGATAAGGAGGAGTTGGTACAGCAACATCTTATTTTAATGAAACAAGGTCCCTGAGAAGCTAATCAAGATTATGTGTCCTGATTAAGAACAACAATTGACAGAGTTAAAGGGAAAGGTGGAGCTTCTGACCTTCTTTTCAAGCAACTGTTAAAAGAGGGAATGAATAAAGTGTGCAGCTATATAATGGCTGGACTTTCTAAAGAAGTTCCTATCTCTGAGATTATAGATAAATGTTATGAAGCAGATTATGAGGCTGTAATGCAGATGCTATGGCCTCAGCTATAGCCCAAGGAATCACACAGCGGATGAACAGGAAGGATGAAGGAAAGAAATGTTACAACTGTGGCAGAAAAGGACATTTCCAAGCCCAATGCCATAAGCAGCCACTAGGGGCTAAAAAATTCTTTTGCTTTGCTTGTGGCAAGATAGGCCACATTACAAAATTTTGTAGGACCAGAATGAGAAGTAATTCTATGGTTCAGGGAAACAGGTGAAAGGTCCCCATAAGGGCTCCAAATGCATTCCCGATAGATCAGGAACCTACCAAGAGAGGTGCTACAGGATTCAAAGAGAATTATCAAGCCCTAATGAGGAATATGGACAGTATTTGGTGAATGCAGTTGAGGGTTTTGATATCAACCCATGGACCACTGAACTAGAGAACTATTAATCACCATGCTAAACTAGATAACCATTGTTATCAATTCCACTGAGTTAGCACCTTGTAAGAATCCTTGTTTCAAGTAGAGAGTTCTGGCCCATAATAATTGGGAATTTGTGAATCAGAAGGGTATCTTTAGGCCTCTTGTCATCGCTGGGTTCAGAACTCCTTGTGGGGAAGATATTTATTGAAAGCCCTTCAGGCAGCATTAGACATTGAGGAAAACTAATGGGGGCCACTGAGAAAGTCCTGGCAGTGCCACCCTTAATATGGAAACATGACCGTCCTATATGGGTCCTATATGGCTTCACAATATTTGAATTGTTTCTTTCTTGATACTAAACATTTCTCTTTGAGAAATTGGGAATGCCCAACAGGCCATAGTACTTAAGATATTTTCTCAACCAATTGGCCGTGCCCTGCAAATCTTCTAGAGCAGTAACAAGCAAAACAAATCAGTAAAATTCTAAAAGGATTTTTAGTAATTGACATAGCATTTTTGTTTTGTTTTTTGTTTTTGCTACCAAGCAAAAATGTAGTTAATGACACAAATAATAAAGTAAAATCCTAATTTAAAAAAAATAATAATGCCTCTCCAGAATCAGTAATCTTCATTTTTTTTTTTTGGTGGGGGGTGTTTTGTTTGACTTTGGCTGTTAGAATCTGTTTTGCTTAGGACTACCTTACTCTCCTGTTCTCAACATTTTTAGAAATAATTTTTCAGTCTTTTTCACTCTTACAAGAAGTATATTTTTGTATTCAACTTTGGGTGCTTTTAGTTTCCCTCATATGAACAATTCAGATGAAAATGAGGTTTCATTATTGCTAAATTCCCCACATCTTCCTCCTTGTTTGTATAGACTTCTAATTTTGGACAGTAATTATGAGGGCTACTTATCCCCATACTTCATCCCTCTTCTACCCTTTCATATTCTCCTTTCCCTTCATTCCCAAACTCCTTTGAACACCATCAAAATTTAACAGCATCTTTTGAAGAATCTCTTTTTGATTTTATTCTTTTTATGCCTTCCAATGATAATAGCTTTTTGAGGAAATGCATGCATCATTTCTACATATTGGAATATAAGCAGCACCCCTTCCCCTTTTTTAATCCTTTATCATCATCCATTCAAATTTACCTTTCTTTTATTTTTCTCATAACTCCTGTGTTGTATTTCAAATTTGCTACTCAGCTCTGGTCTTACATTAGCAAAACTTGGAAATCTTCTATTATTTTCCTCAATAGAATTGTACTTGATTTTTCTTAGTAAATTATTCTAAGTTATAAGCCCACATATTTTGATTTCTGGAATATCATATTTCGAGTTCTCTTCTTCCTTATGGGAGAGTATGATTCTATATATGGAGATACATGAGTTTTGTATGACAGTAGCTCCTTGGAACTTATTTTATTTCTATTTGAAGGTTTTTTTCTTTGATCTGGAAATTAAAGATTTTAGGTATATTGATTACAGAAGTTTTAATTTTGTTATTTCTTTCAGAAGTAGTCATTGGAGTCTTTGTATTTAAATTTTGCCCTCTGCTTCTAATAGATAAAGATGATTTTATTTTATTATTTATCAAAATATAGTACCTAGGCTTTTTTTTTTTGGAGGAGGGTAGTAGTATGGTTTTTCGATAATCTAATGATTCTTAAATGATCTTTGCTCAATCTACTTTCTGTTACTTTATTTTTTTATATAAATATAAGATAATTTAGATTTTCTTCCTTTTTTTTTAATCTTTTCATTTTGTTTTATGATGTCTTATCTTATAGAGTTATTTTATGATCTATTTTGTACTTCATATAATTTTTTGGGCAAAGTTTTATACTTCTTGTGCCAGTCTGATAATTCTTTTTTTTAATTTCTTTCTTCAATATTTCTCAGTTTCTCCCTATTTCAATTCACTAGGGCTCTATTTCATCTGAAAAAAAAAAATAGCTCCTGGGGGTGGAGCCAAGATGGCGGAGAAGGCACACTCAACTTTCTAAGCTCCTCTCATCCCCTCAAAACCAACTATTAAATTCAGCCTCAAAAATAGCTCTTCACTGCTAAAATTCATGAAGATAAGAAGCACTACAACTTACCAGCCGAAGATAATCTGGAAGATCACCAGGAAAGGTTTGTCCTGAGGGGCCAGAAACAGACCAGCTCAGGCAGGGAGAGGCTAGCATCCTGAGCAGACCAGAGGCGGGGGTGATCTCTGTGGCTAGAGAAGCTAAAGAGAAGAATCTGCTATAGGCTAACTGCTCTGCCTTGATTACAAAGCAGTAAACTGACAGAGAAATTAAAGAATAAAACAGAGGGTAATCTAAAAAAAAAATCACCAGAAGCTAACAAGATCTGGCTTTAACCACCCAAACCCGGAAGTGACTCAGGCAGACCATAACACAGCCCTGCAGCCATGTCCTGCAGTAAGGGGCTTTTGTAGGTGCAGTTACAAATCTGCACAACAGGGGGGCACAGGCCAGAGAAGCCTCTAATCTGCACAGTGTGGGGCTTAGCCTGGGCCAATAGAACTTCCTCAGCACAACTGTGCTTCCCAGGGCAGAGACACTTCCAGTCCCAGCAAGGCTATTCACTGCTTAGCCACTAATACCTACAGCCCCAGAGCCGGATTTGGCTTGGGGTAGTGAAACTTTCACTGCTCAGCATATAGCCCCAGGGCAGTCATTAACACACAATAGCAGGGTTCTTTGAAGGGCACTTTCCCACCTCTGCCCTGCAGGCCTGAGTTACTTCCCACTGGGGAACTCTTTCCCAGAGCAATCCAGTACTTTACTGCTTTTTATAGCCATCTGGGAGGACAGCTACCCATCCATACACCTATCACTGCTCTGCAGAGGAAGCTAGTAATCTCCTGGCCCTGAAGGCAGACCCTACAGACTTTAAAAAATGAGTAAAAAAACCAAAAGGATGATTCATAGTTTCTATACAGAAAGAGAGCAGCTTTTCAACCCTTAAGAGAATAGACAGTCGCCAGACAATTGTTGGTCTCCAATACAAAAGGCTTAAGAGACTATTAAAAACCTTAAAGGAGAACTAGAAGAAAAATGGGGAAAGGAAAGAGAAGCTATGCAAGAGAGAAACAACTTCCTGACATGTAAATTGGAAAAGGTAAAATACTCTCAAGAAGTGTAGGGAAACAGAATTTGTGAATTGGAAAAAGAAAATAACTCACACACAAAAAAAAAAAAAAATAGTGAAATGGAAAAGAAATTCCATAGAGCAAAACAACTTACTTAAAAACTCAATTGGGCATATACAAAAAGAAGTAAAAAAAACTAATGAAGAAAATAACTCACTAAAAATTTGAACTGAACAAATAGAAATGACTGATTCATTGAGACATCAAGAATAGGTCAAGCAAAACAAACAAACAAAAAAATAAGAGGAAAAAAATGTCAAATATTTACTTGGAAAAACAATAGACCTAGAAAACTGATCTAGGCAAGATAATGTGAGTATCACTGGACTACCCGAAAATTATGATGAAAAAAAGAGCTTAGATACAATTTTGCAGGAAAAATCATCAAATAGAACTGCCCAGAAGTAATAGAAACAGAAAGTAAAATAGGCATTGAAAGAATTCATCTAACACTTTCTGAAAAAGACCCTAAAATAGGGGACTTCCGGCCAAGATGGCGGCGAGGAGGCACACAGCTGTGTAAGCTCCACATTTTCTCTCAGAATCCATCTCATTACAAGCCTCTGAATTAATGCTTGACTGAAAAAAAAAAAACCCACAAATAGTTACCAAGAGAAGACATCCTTGAGATTTGCCAGGAAAGGTCTGTTTTTGCTCAAGGGCAGGACGGTTTTAGATTGGGCACAGGCTGAGAGCAGCGGCAGCTGGAGCTTGGCAGGCAGCTCACAGCCAAGCAGACCTGAGGGGGTTGGGGTGTTGGGGTGTGATCTCAGCTGTCTCTGTGGGGAGAGCTTTGCTACAGGATTTGATACTTTGCCCTGGCAGCAAGTCAGTAGCCCAGCAGAGAAGCTAAAAACACCAGGGGTGAAGAATACAACCCCAAACAGCTGGAGTCTATCAGGACCTGACCACCCCTCCCCCACAGCATCTCAGCATGCTCTCAGAGTCTCAGAGCACAGGTGCAGCACAGTCCTGCTAGTGCCTCGCTACTCCTCCACCACCTCATCCCCCAGAGCCTGTAGAGGAAGCTTGGTAACACCACCCAGCCCCTCCCCCAAAAAAAATCAGATTCTATTTGGGATCTTTTTCTTTTTTTTCTTTACTAGTTCGTCTCTGATTCTTCTCTAACAAAATGAGCAAAAAATTGAAAAGGACCTTAACCATCGACAGCTTTTATATGGACAGAGAACAGACTCTAAACCCTGAGGAGACTAAAAACAGAATACCTCCAGGTAAATCCCCACAGTAGGAGATCATCTGTTCCTCAGCACAGATGAATCTCATAGAAGAAATTAAAAAGGCTCTCACAAGAGAGCTAGAAGAAAGATTGGAAAAGATGAGGGAGGCTTGGCAAGAGAGTCTGGAGAAGTCATCCCACTCAATTAAAGACAGAATGGATAAAGAAAACAAATTCTTGAAAAATAGGATTAGTGAACTGGAAACAGAAAATGGCTCTCTAAAAAATAAAATTGGTGAAATGGAAAAACATTCCATAGAACAAAACAACACAATTGGACAATTAGAAAAAGATATTAAAAAAGTGAATGAAGAAAATACTTCATTGAAAATCAGAATCGAGCAAATTGAATTGTATGACTCGAGGAGACAAGAAGAATCAGTCAAGCAAAACCCAAAAAATCAAACAATGGAGAAAAATGGGAAATACCTTCTTGGGAAAACAACAGACCTGGAAAATAGGTCTAGGAGAGACAATCTGAGAATTATTGGACTCTCAGAAAAATATGATGAAAAAAAGAACCTGGACACTATTTTCCAGGAAATTATCAAAGAGAACTGCCCAGAAGTCATAGAAAGAAAGGGTAAAATAGACATTGAAAGGATTCATCAGTCACCTACTGAAAGAGATCCTAAAATCAAAACACCAAGAAATATAGTGGCCAAATGCCAGAACCCTCAAACGAAGGAAAAAATACTCCAAGCAGCTAGAAAAACCCAATTCAAATATAGAGGAGCCACAATAAGGATCACCTAGGATCTAGCAGCATCCACATTAAAAGATCGAAGGGCCTGGAATATGATATTCCAAAAGGCTAAGGAACTTGGTATTCAACCAAAAATAACTTACCCAGCCAGAATGAGCATTTTTTTCCAGGGAAGACTATGGTCATTCAATGAAATAAGTGAATTTCACCTATTTTTGATGAAAAAACCAGAACTTAACAAAAAGTTTGATCTACAAATATAGAACTCAAGAGAAACCTAAAAAGGTAAAAAGAAATCTTGGGAACTATATTTCTGCTGTAAAGATGTATAAATAATACATGTATATCTTGTTCTAGAAATTAGAGGTGGAAAGGACATTGTACCAGAAAAAGGGTAAATTGGGGGTACTACATCTCAGAAAGAGGCAAAGGAAACCCACTATATCTGAGAGAAAGAATGGGGGGGATGAATATAGTGGCTATTTTACTGCCATCAGAATTGGCTTTAAGAGAAAAAATTTTATACATATTAAATTTATGGTGAAACTTCTCCCATCTCATTGAAAAGTGAGAAGGGAAAAGTGAAAAAGGAAGGAATAAACTAAGCAGAAGGGAATATGGAAACTGTGAGGGAAAGGAGTAAGATAGGGAGAAGAACTCTAAGGTGGGGAGGAGGGATACTAAAAAGAGAGGGCTGTGAGAAGCATGGTGTTCACAAGATTAATACTGGGAAGGGGAATAAGGGGGAAAGAATGGAGAAAAGCATAAACAGGGATTAACAAGATGGCAAGTAATACAGAATTGGTCCTTTTCACCATAAATGTGAACGGGGTAAACTCCCCCCATAAAGAGGAAGCGGTTAGCAGAATTGATTAAAAGCCAGAATCCTACAATATGTTGTTTACAGAAAACACACCTGAAGCAGGGAGATACATGCAGAGTAAAGGTAAAATGTTGGAGCAAAATCTACTATGCTTCAGGTGAAGTCAAAAAAGCAGGGGTAGCCATCCTGATCTCAGATCAAGCAAAAACAAAAACTGATCTAATTAAAAGAGATAAGGAAGGGAAATATATCTTGCTAAAGGGTAGCATAGATAATGAAGCAATATCAATATTAAGCATACATGCACCAAGTGGTGTAGCATCTAAATTCTTAAAAGAGAAATTCAGAGAGTTTCAAGAAGAAATAGACAGCAAAACTATAATAGTGGGAGATCTCAACCTTGCACTCTCAGAATTAGATAAATCAAACCACAAAATAAATAAGAAAGAAGTCAAAGAGGTAAATAGAATACTAGAAAAGTTAGATATGATAGATCTCTGGAGAAAACGAAATGGATACAGAAAGGAATACACATTCTTTTCAGCAGTTCATGGAACCTATACAAAAATAGACCATATATTAGGACATAAAAACCTCAATCTCAAATGCAGTAAGGCAGAAATAGTAAATGCATCCTTTTCAGACCATGATGCAATGAAAATTACACTCAACAAAAAGCCAGGGGAAAGTAGACCAAAACAATAATTGGAAACTAAATAATCTCATACTAAAGAATGATTGGGTGAAACAGCAAATCATAGACATAATTAATAACTTCACCCAAGAAAACGACAATAATGAGACATCATACCAAAATGTGTGGGATGCAGCCAAAGTGGTAATAAGGGGAAATTTCATATCTCTAGAGGGCTACTTGCATAAAATAGAGAAAGAGAAGATCAGCGAATTGGGCTTGCAACTAAAAATGCTAGAAAAGAACAAATTAAAAACCCCTAGTCAAACACTAAACTTGAAATTCTAAAAATAAAAGGAGAGATCAATAAAATTGAAAGTAAAAAAAACTATTGAATTAATTAATAAAATGAAGAGTTAGTTCTATGAAAAAACCAACAAAATAGACAAACACTTAGTAAATCTGATTAAAAAAAGGAAAGAGGAAAATCAAATTGTTACTCTTAAAAATGAAAAGGGAGAACTAGCACCTAATGAAGAGGAAATTAGAGCAATAATTAGGAATTACTTTGTCCAACTTTATGGCAACAAATTCGACAACTTAAATGAAATGGAAGAATACCTTCAAAAATATAGCTTGCCCAGATTCACAGAGGAAGAAGTAAATATCCTAAACAGTCCCATCTTAGAAAAAGAAATAGAACAAGCTATTAACCAACTCCCTAAGAAAACATCCTCAGTACCAGATGGATTTACATGTGAAGTCTACCAAACATTTAAAGAACAAATAGCCCCAATGCTTTATAAACTATTTTTAAGAAAAGGGAATGTAGGAGTTCTACCAAATTGCTTTTTGTGACACAGACATGGTATTGATACTTAAATCAGGTAGGTTGAAAACAGAGAAAGAAAATTATAGACAAATCTCCCTAATGAATATTGATGCTAAAATCTTAAATAAGATATCAGAAAAAAGACTACAGAAAATCATCTCCAGGATAATACACTATGATCAAGTAGGATTTATACCAGGAATGCAGGGCTGGTTCAGTATTATGAAAACTATCAGTATAATTGGCCATATTAATAACCAAATTAACAATAAACATATGATCATCTCAATAGATGCAGAAAAAGCATTTGATAAAATCCAACATCCATTCCTATTAAAAACACTTGAAAGTATAGGAATAAATGGACTTTTCCTTAAAATAATCAGTAGCATCTATTTAAAACCATCAGTAAGCATCGTACGTAATAGGGACAAACTGCAACCATTCCCAATAAGATCAGGAGTGAAACAAGGTTGCCCACTATATTGTAATAGAAATGCTAGCTTTGGCAATCAAAGTTGAGAAAGAGATTAAAGGAATAAGAATAGGAAATGAGGAAACCAAATTATCACCCTTTGCTGATGATATGATGGTATACTTACAGAACCCCAGAGATTCTACTAAAAAGTTATTAGAAACAATCCACACCTTTAGCAAAGTTGCAAGATACAAAATAATCCCACATGAGTCATCAGCATTCTTATATATCACTAACAAAACCCAACAGTTAGAGTTACAAAGAGAAAATCCATTTAAAGTAACTACTGATTATATAAAATATTTAAGAATCTCTCTGCTGAGGGAAAATCAAAAACTTTATGAACAAATCTACAAAACACTTTCCACACAAATTAAGTCTGATCTAACCAACTGGAAAAATACTAAATGCTCTTGGATTGGGTGAGCAAGTATAATAAAGATGACAATACTACCTAAACTAAGCTATTTATTTAGCGCTATACCAATCAAACTCCCAAAAAACTATTTTAATGACCCAGAAAAAATAACAATAAATGTTAAAAAAAAACAATAAAAATAACAATATGGAAAAACAAAAGGTCAAGAATTTCAAGGGAATTCATGAAAAAAAAAAATCAAATGAAGGGGGTCTAGCTGTACCAGATCTAAAATTATACTATAAAGCAGCAGTTACCAAAAACATCTGGTATTGGCTAATAAACAGACTAGTTTATCAATGGAATATCTTAGGTTCAAAGGACCAAACAGCCAATAACTTCAATAATCTAGTGTTTGTCAAACTCAAAGACCCAGTTTTTGGGATTAGAACTCAATATTTGACAAAAATTGTTGGGAAAATTGGAAATTAATATGGTAGAAACTAGGCATTGAGCCACACCTAACAATGAACACCAAGATAAGGTCAAAATGGATTCATGACCTAGGCATAAAGAATGAGATTATAAATAATTTGGAAGAGCATAGGATAGTTTACTTCTCAGAACTGTGGAAGAGGAAGGAATTTATGATTATAGAAGAACTAGAGATCATTATTGACTCCAAAATAGAAAATTTTGATCACATCAAATTGAAAAGTTTTTGTATAAACAAAACTAATACAGATAAGATAAGAAGGGAAGCAATAAACTGGGAAAACATTTTTACAGTCAAAGGTTCTGATAAAGGCCTAATTTTCAAAATATATAGATAATTGACTCTAATTTATAAGAAATTAAGCCATTCTCCAATTGATAAATGGTCAAAGGATATGAACAGACAATTCTCAGGCGAAGAAATTGAAACTATTTCTAGTCCTATGAAAATATGCTCCAAGTCATTATTAATCAGAGAAATGCAAATTAAGACAACTCTTTGAGATACCACTACACATCTGTCAGATTGGCTAGAATGACAAGGAAAGATAATGTGGAATGTTGGAGGGAATGTGGGAAAACAGGGACATTGATACATTGTTGGTGGAATTGTGAATCCAGCCATTCTGGAGAGCAATTTGGAACTATGCTCAAAATGTTATCAAACTGTGCATACCCTTGGATCCAGCAGTGTTTCTACTGGGTTTATAGCCCAAAGCGATACTAAAGAAGGAAAAGGGACCTGTATGTGCCAAAATGTTTGTGGCAGCCCTGTTTGTAGTGGCTAGAAACTGGAAAATGAATGTATATCCATCAATTGGAGAATGGTTGGTAAATTGTGGTTTGAATGTTATGGAATATTATTGTTCTGTAAGAAATGACCAGTAGGATGAATACACAGAGGCTTGGCAAAACTTACATGAACTGATGTTAAGTGAAATGAGCAGAACCAGCAGATCATTATATACCTCAACAACAAAACAGCGTGAGGATTATGATGGAAGTGAATTTCTTTGACAAAGAGATCTAATTCAGTTTCATTTCATCAAGGATGGACAGAAGTGGCTACACCCAAAGAAGAACACTGGGAAATAAATATAAACTGATACTAGGCATTGCAATAGGTGCTGCCGAATATACAGAGGGGAAAATAAAAGTCTGCTGCTCATGGATTTTATATTTTACCTATGGAGGAAACATGTACATATATAATTACATGCAAAATAAATATATAGTTAAAAAAAAAACTTTATGTGATGCATTTGAAATCTAAACTTGAAAACATAGGACTGAATTTGAGTCTGAACTACTTATGTGACCTCGAACATATCACTTCCCTTCAATAAATGCTCATTTTCTCAACTTTAAAATGAGTTCCAGACTAGATGGCTTCTGGGATCCTATTGAATTCTCCACATATGATCTTATTACGTTAAAAAAGCTAGATTCCTGTCAAGTTCTTTTTACAATAGCTCCATCTTTTACAATTTATTTAATACCTTCCATCTCTCCTAATCAAGGTGCCAATCTCTATTGGACATCAAAGATTTTATTCCAACTCCCAGAATACATAAATCTCTAAAATTCCTACAATTCATATCAATTGTTTTATAAACATTAAAATGTTTTATAAATATCATTTATTTTTGCAATTAGTGGTGGTTTTTTTTAAATTAATGGGCTGAGGCTACATAATACATGATCCATTTACAGAGAGATAAATGTAAGGGTTATAAACATATGGGTGAGTGATGCCTTTATTTTCATTTTATTTTCAATTTCTTTTAGATTCAAACTAAATTCTTTTCTTGCAAAAGTATCCTTAGTTCTATATCTATCCTAAGGAAAGTACTGACTTCTGAACTCCAGAAACCAGTCATTTGGTTGTAGGATCTACATGATCAAATAAGTTATTTTCCAGAGATGAAGAGATCAATTTGAATTGTTTTTTTTTTTTAATTATAAATGTTACTATTTCTTAAGATCCACAACCAGTTCCTTTCCAAAGGGCTTGAAGTAAATATTAAATTAGTAACAGTTTGGGTCAGATTGTATTGAGGAGGTGGCAGAGGGGGAAATTCACTTCTAAATAAGTCAGATTAACCCTCATGGTTTTTCTACTTCATTTAAATATGCCTCCTTTTTATGGTTTCAACCTTTATCATCATCATTATCAATTTGCTCTTTATCAGACTCTAATGCCAAGAGATAGGAAGCCATCATTCAAATCAATCTGTTTCTAGAAGAGCCAGGGTTTAGTAAAAACTCTGTATTCCAGTACAGAACACATTTTCACTCACAGGTTGCTAATGGCCTGGATCCATTTGCCAAAAGTATTTATTCCTTAATTACTGGTAAACCAATCACACCTTATCTTATGTTACTGAGCCTTCTACCATTCTCCAAACGTAAAAAAGCAAGAGCCTGTGTGAAAGAAATGGACCTTGTAACCCAGACACCCTTTTAATTAGGGAATGAATAAGAAAACCCAGAGAGAGATTTTACAGACTGCTTAGCCTGAGCAAGCAAGTCCTGTGGATTCATTTACATATCCAAATTTAGCAGACTTCAGGCACCACCAGACTCTGTTTCTTCATTTAACTCTGCACATTAAACAGATTTGCTAAGAGATTGCCTGAGGTGAAATTGTACTAGAGGGTAAACAGTGAAACTTGCTTATATTTTTCAACTAAGATTATCCCCTCAGCATATATTTAGCTTATATTTTGAGCCCATTTAATTCTTCTTAATATGAATACAGACATAGATATAGAAAGATAAATGTCATTTAGTTATTTTTCAGTAATGTCTGATTTTTTGTGACCTTTTGGGGAGTTTTCTTGGCACAGATATTGGAGTAGTTTACCATTTTCTTTTATAACTCATTATACAGATGAGAAATGAGGGTTAAATGATTTGCCAGGGTGTGAAGACCGTGTATTTTTAAATCAGCAGGAGTCAGGAATTCAGGTTAGGGGAAAATCGTCAGTCTTTATTCTCAGTGAAGAAGGATCGGAGGTGGAAGAGAATCGGCGATAGCAATGTGTGCAGCTGAGTCAAGAAGCTAGCTGGACCAGCAGCCACACGACCAGCAGCCAGGAGAAAAGAACCCAGGCCCAATCTCTCCCAGCTTCTCTTCCTGTTCCTCTCTCTGCCTCCACCCACCAAAATCGTCATTTCCTCTACAACACATCAGGACTTGCATGGAGAGTGGGCAGGGACCATTCTTTATCCAATCATGTATATTAATAGAGTATAGCCCAATTACTATTTAGCCTCATGTACTTGAGACCTCAATGCATCAACTCAATCTTCAGCCCATTACACCAGGGTTACCCAGCTAGTATCTGAAGCTGGATCTCAATTCAGGTGTTCCTTACTCCAGGATCAATTTTCTATCCATTTCATCATATATCTGTGTATAGATATATCCACACTCTTACATGTATGTGCTTTTACATGTGTATGTATGTGTATATATATATATATACATACACACACACACACATATATATATATATATATATATATATACACAGAGAGAGAGAGAGAGGGGTGTACATATATTTATTCATGTAGGTATAAATGTATGTGTTCTGTACATGTATACGTAAGAAAATATTTAATAAAAATATTTTATTTACATTGTTGGTGGAATTGTGAATACATCCAGCCATTCTGGAGAGCAATTTGGAACTATGCTCAAAAAGTTATCAAACTGTGCATCCCCTTTGACCCAGCAGTGTAACTACTGGGCTTGTATCCCAAAGAGATCTTAAAGAAGGGAAAGGGATCTGTATGTGCAAGAATGTTTGTGGCAGCCCTCTTTGTAGTGGCCAGAAACTGAAAACTGAGTAGATGCCCATCAATTGGAGAATGGCTGAATAATTTGTGGTATATGAATAATATGAAATATTATTGTTCAGTAAGAAAAGACCAACAGAATGATTTCAGAAAGGCCTGGAGAGACTTACATGAACTGATGCTGAGTGAAATGAGCAGGACCAGGAGATCATTATATATTTCAACAACAATACTATATGATGATCAATTCTGATGGACCTGGCCATCTTCAGCAATAATCAGTTCTAATGGAGCAGTAATGAACTGAACCAACTACACCCAGTGAACGAACTCTGGGAGATGACTAAGAATGATTACATCGAATTCCCAATCCCTATATTTTTGCCCGCCTGCATTTTTGATTTTCTTCACAGGCTAACTGTACAATATTCAGAGTCTGATTCTTTTTGTACAGCAAAATAATGGTTTGGACATGTATACTTATTTTGTATTTAATTTATACTCTAATATATTTAACATGTATTGGTCATCCTGCCGTCTAGGGGAAGGGGTGGGGGGAAGGAGGGGAAAAATTGGAACAAAAGGTTTGGCAATTGTCAATGCTGTAAAATTAACCATGCATATAACTTGTAAATAAAAAGCTATTAAATTAAAATATATATATATATATATATATTTTACTTAAGTTATAACATATACTACCTATGCATAAGCATATTTTTCTACTCAAGCATACTATGGTAAGAACTTGATTACTTATGATAATCAATTATGTCCCAACCATTACAAAGAAAGTATTGAATATCCAGATTAACAAGAGAGTTTTGAAATGAAATTAAATAAGAAAAAGAAAAATGTTGATATAAAAATATAAAACTAGATACTATGGAGAATAAGTGTAAAACACAACAATGGCAAATTAAATGTCCATTGTTTCATGAATGAAAATAACTAGAGAAAGTGTCAGAAACAGTTTGGGTTTCATAGTCTGTATAACAACTTAATAGTTGCATAGTTATATAGTTAAAACAAAGTTGAAAATGTAAACAAGAGTATAGTTAAATTATTATAGTTCTTAATGGGGATTGATAGTGTTGAATTTCTCTCTAGAAAATAGACACATCTGATTGAAGAACTAGTGCAATGTTACTAAATACCACTGTTAGTCAATTGCCAATAAATCTATAGAGATGAAATCCACTGAATTTCACTCAATTCAAAAAAAATGTCTATTAAGCATATTTTCTACATAAGATTATTTGCTAGGCAATAAGGGTTTTAACACTGATTCATCACAAAGGACTTTTTTTTTTTTCTAAAACAATTGGGGTTAAGTGACTTGCCTGGGATCACAACTAGGCAATGAAAGTGTCTGAGGTCAGATTTGAATTCATATCCTCCTGACTTCAGCGCTAGTGCTCTATCCATTGTGCCACCCAGCTGCCCTGACACAGTTCTTTATAAGAAATTAAATCTTTTTCAGAAACACTGGGTGTAAATTTTTCCCCCCAGATTTGTACTTCCTTTTAAATCTTGTTTATGTTGGTTTTGTTTGTGGGAAAAAAAACAAAAAAAAAACCAAATAAACCTTTTTTTTTAATTTAATGTAATAAAAGTTGTCCATTTTGCATTTCATAATGTTCTGTAGTTCTTTGGTCATAAATTCTTCTCTTCTCCAAATATCTGATAGGTAAATTATCCCTTGTTCTCCTAATTTGTTTATGGTATCATCCTTTATGTACAAATCATATATCCATCTTGACCTTATCATTTCACAAAATCCCAAAATGCTATGTCTTGATTATTGTGTCATGTGTATCTAATCTATTCCATTGATCCACCACTCTATTTCTTAGTCAGTACCAAATGATTATGATATATATGATATACTTTCAGATTTGGTACTGCTAAGCCATCATCGTTTGTATTTCTTTATCATTAATTCCCTTGATATTCTTGACCTTTTTTTCTTCCAGATGAATTTTATTTTTTTTTCTACCTCTATAAAATAATGTTTTGGTAGTTTGGTTAGTATGGCAATGAACAAGGAGCCAATTTAAGTAAAATTGTCATTTTTTATTATATTAGTTCAATCTACCCATAAGGAATTTATATCTTCCCAATTATTTAGATTTCTGTGAGAAATGTTTTGTAATTGTGTTCATATAATACTGGATTTGTCTTGGCAGGTGGACATCCAATATTTTATTTTGTCTATATTTATTTTAAATGGAATTTCTCTTTGTATCTCTTGCTTCTGGGCTTTGTCAGTAATATATAGAAATGCTAATAATTCATGGAAGTTTATTTTATATCCTGCAACTTTGCTAACATTGTAAATTGTTTCCAATTGGTTTTGGAATGGTTTTCTAAGATTCTTTAATTATATCATCATATCATCAGCAAAGAGTGATAGTTTTTTGTCCTCTTTTCCTAATCTAATTCCTTTAATTTCTTTTTTTTTCCTTATTGCTAAAGCCAATATTTCTAGTACAATGTTGAATAATAGTGGTGATAGTAGGCATCCTTGTTTCACCCCGATCTTCTTGGGAATGCATCCAGATTCTCTCCATTACAAATAATGCTTGCTGTTGGCTTTATAGATAATGCTTATTATTTTAAGGAAAGTTCCCTTTATTCCTATCCTCTCAAGTGCTTTTAATAAGAATGGATGCTGAATTTGTCAAAAGCTTTTTCAGCATCTATTGAGATTATCGTATGATTTCTGTTTGTGCTTTTATTGATAGGGGCAATTATGGAAATAGTCTATGTGATATTGAATCAACCTTGAATTTTTGGTACAAATCCCACTTGGACATAGCATATTATAATGCTGATAAACTTTTAATCTATTTTTTCACGTTTTAGTTAAAATTTTTATATCAATATCCATTAATGAGCTTGGTCTGTAATTTTCTTTCTCTGTTTTGGCTCTTCCTGGTTTAAGTATCAGGACCATATTTGTGTAATAAAAAGAATTTGGCAGTATTCCATCTTTACCTATTTTTCCAAATAGTTTACATAGTATTGGCATTAATTGTTCTTTAAATGTTTGATAGAATTCACTTGTGAAGCCATGGAGATTTTTTTCTTAGGGAGTTCATTGATGGCTTGTTCAATTTCTTTTTCTAAAATGGGACTGTTTAAGTAATATATTTCTTCTTCTAATCTGAGCAATTTATATATTTGTAACTATTCAACCATTTTGATTATATTGTTAGTCTTGTTGGCATAAAATTGGGAAAATAATTATGGTTTTAATTTATTTTTCATTGGTGGTAAGTTTGCTGTTCATTTTTGATGTTAGACAATTTTTTTTTCTTTTCTTTTTTCTAATCAAATTAACCAAAGCTTTATCTGTTTTGTTATTTTTTTAATAAAACCAATTCTTAGTTTTACTAGTTAATTCAATAGTTTTCTTAGTTTCAATTTTATTACTCTCCTCTGTGTTTCAGAATATCTAATATGATATTTAATTGGGGGCCTTTATTTTGTTCTCTTCTAGCTTTTTTTTTTTTTTTAGTTGGATACCCAATTCATTAATCTCTTCTTTCTCTATCTTATTCATATAACTATCTGGACATATCAAAATTTCTCTAAGAATTGTCTTGGCTGAATCCTATAAGTTTTGGCATATTGAATCATTATTGTGTTTCTGTTGGATAAAATTATTTATGATTTCTGTGATTTGTTGTTTGAGCCACTCATTATTTAGAATTAGATTATTTAATTTTCAACTGATTTTTAATCTATATTTCCATGGTCCTTCATTGAATACAATTTTTGTTATGTTGAGATATGAAAACACGGTGAGAGGAGGAGGGGGAGAGGGCAACCAGGTTATAAACACATAATATGGTAGTATGTATAAGTCCATAGGTTTGGAATGAAAATTGATTGTGGTAATCATCTAGTTTAAGAAAATCTTCTAAAACTAGTCAGCCATACAACCTCTAATTGAAGATCAGCAGTAAAAAGAAATTAATTCCCTATGACCCAGATTTTCCATTTCCATTCCAATGCTCATTCCATATTATGCTTTCTCTCTTTCTTGAAAGATGCTTATGTTACCAGAGACTTCTGAAAGGACTTGTTATTTAAAATGAACAAAATACCAATGCCTTTAATAAGAATGGATATGTCATTAGGTAAAATAGATCATTGATTACAGGAATTACAGAAAGATATTTCTCTTAAATATATCTCTTTTACCTTTTGACTGAGACTTAATATTTCTTTTTTGAGGAATAAAGTGTTTTAATTTCTTAATTAGGGAAAATTAAAACTGTCTAGAAAATAGAATAGTTATGTTTTAGAATACTGTAAAAAATACTGTAAAAAAAAAAAAAAAAAAAAAAAAGAAGAAAAAAAAGAAGCTCAAATCCTGTCCAAATCACTTGCTGTCATGGTGATTATGGCCAAATCACTCTTTGAGTCCCAAATTCTTTATTTGTAAAATTGGGCTAATAAAACTTGAGTCCCTTGATTGGAGATTTATTAAAGTCTTTGAATGTCTCAAAGTTGACCCTGAATTTAAAAAGACAAACTCTAATAAAGCACAAAATCTGTAAAGTCTTACCAGGCTCACACTTTGGTAGTATGAGGGATTATTTAACTGTCATTTGGAAAAAAAATACATGGAAGTGTGGAGTAGCTCACCATATTATCCACACTGTAAGAAATTTTGAGCCAAACCAACATTAAAAGAGCAAATCACAGAAGATCTTGGATTTTTGTCAATAGAAATACTGCCTACATCTAGGAAATCAAAGACCTACAAAAAGACTGAAATAATTATTTGACACAGAAATTCTATTGTTAGGCATATATATCCTAAGGAGGTCACAGATACCCAAATCGCCAAAATATTCAAAGTAGGACTTTGTGGTAGTAAAGAAGTGAAAGCAAAATAAATACCTATTGATTTAGGAAAGCTCAATAAATCGTGATACAAGAATACAGTGGAATATTATGATATGGTAAAAAAAAAAAAAGAAAGAAAAAAAGAAAAAAAAAACAAATATAAGTAATTCAGAGAAGAATGGGAAGACATTTGATCTGTTATAACAAAATAAGCAGTAATAGGTTAACAATATGAAAATTAATTAAAATATTATAAATAGAATAACAATAAAGGAGATGGATAATTCTTATATTATTTCCTACCTAACTATACTTCTGATTTCATCAAACTCTCTGGAATTTCATTATCCTCCAATATCATATCAACCCTGAAACTTCCACTTCCATAGAATTCTGTCCCTCAGGCCTTTCTTACCTTTCACTGGTGAAGGTGGACATTAAGACAGTGAAAAACTCCTTTTTGATTCTCTATTTAAAGAGGGTTGTCAGAAAAACCACCATAGTTTCCCATCTGGGTGCATTGTTATGCGCGTGTGTCAGGTCCCTTCTCATTCCTTTCATTTTCTTTTTATGTATTGCTTTGTTTTGGTTTTTCATTCAGTTATAAACTTCTTATGAGCAGGGATTCTTCTTCTTCTTCTTTTTTTTTTTTTATCATTCTGTGTATCCTCAGCACTTAGCTTAGTGCCAGGTACAGAGTAAGCACTTAATAAAGTATCTATTAACTAATTGAGATAATAAAATGTACTTTCTTCCTTTCTTGTAGAAAGAAGAAAATATCCTGTGTTGAACATTGCATATAATGTCACATTCGGTTGATATCCTAGAAGGTTTTATTGAGCTGTTATTTTGTTTTGTTCTTTTTACTTCTGTGTTACAAGGGATGGCTCTTTATGTAAGAAAGAAGAGAGAGATTTATTTGGAAATGATGGTGATCTTTTTTTTTTTTTTTTAAGAGCAATACAACTTTTACAAAAAGGTATGAAATACTTTTGCAAAATGACCTAATTAACAGAACAAACATTATAGCTTTTAAAAGGATTATTATTATAGTTAGTAAATTCAATAATGATAATAAATGGTGTACATCATTTGCTCACCAGTTTGACCTCTACAAACAGTCCATCATAAATTCAACTAGCTTGCAAGAAATATAAAATCATACTTGATTGGGAGTGAGAAATACTTAAGAGATATAGGGGGAGATTTATCCAGGGAAATGAAGAAACATGAGAACTTATGAAGCTCAATTTCAGAAGTATTTTTGGAAAATGGGGTGAAACAGCAACGTAGGAACTACCTGTACAGAATGGAGGAATTTTTCAAAGTTGGAACATGAGACTTGAGCCTCTCTACCTGTCTCTCTCTCTCTCTCTCTCTCTCTCTCTCTCTCTCTCTCTCTCTCTCTTTTGCTGCAGTGTAGCTCTCCAAGGGTTGGAATATCATTTTTGCTTAGCCTTTGAAGACCTCAGAAATGATGCTCAAGGCAACATTGGAACTTAGCCCACACTTTTTTCCATCCCTTAAACCATCTTCTTTTCTTTGATCAGCAAGACTAGAAAGCAATCCCATGAAATGTTTAAAAGTGAGATTTTTTTTACAAGTCTGCTTGAGTAAATCAAACTGTATGTAATTCTCTGGTAGGTCTTCTAAAAACAGAGCAAGAGTAATTGAGCCCCCTGGTAATAGCAGGAAACTTAAATATACTTTATTAACTTTTTCTCCATCACCCTTCTGTGTGTTGAAAAAGAGGATTTGCAATCCAGAGAAACAAAAGAATACTTCATTAAAAGTTCAATAGCAACTTAGCATTTTGTTGTGTAAAAGTCTTACCAGATACCTAAAATGATGGAACACTTATGTTTCACTGGTATCATTACATAGCCATCCATTCCAGGAGCAGTTTTCTCAGCTGAAATGATACTTCAGACAAGTACAAAATTTATGTTGGTGATAGGAAAGCATCTTCCTCCTGTGATCGGACAGAAGGTACTCAATAATAGATAACTTTGACATTTATTCTGTGAGAAGTTTAGCTTTGAGAGGACTTACATTTTAGTGACACATCATTTGGAAGAAACCAGTGAGAAGAAAGATAATCAATGAATGCTGACATTTATTTGGATTCTTTACTTGGAATCATGTAAAGCTTAGATGCATTGGTTCTCAAAGTATGGTCTAGAGAATCCTGGGGCTCTCTGAAATCCTTTTAGAGGGTCTACAAATTCAAAAATAGTTTTCATTTCCAATATGGTAAATGCTATAAATATATTCCAGATAAACAAAAATGCTTTGGAGAGATCCTCAATAATTTTTAATAGGATAAAGATACTGAAAACAAAAGTTTGAGAACCACTGGTTAGAGACTGTTTGTTTAATGCACCATACCTTTCAATCATTTTAGCAAGTCAGATATCCTGAAAATTTCATCTTTTAAGCAGATTCAAAAAATTACCAATCATTAGTCAAATAATTGGTCAGTTAGTGAATACTGAGTTCCCTCTGGCCATTTTTTAAAAAGCACTAAGGGCTAAGATAATGAAGAGCAATAGCTGACAGATTCCATCATAGAATCTTAGCTTTAGAAGGAACCTAAATAGAAATCACTTCAACGAAATCCTTCTCACATCAACAAGTGACCCACCAGACCTATAAACCTCAAAATTCAGTTTTGTTTTTCACTTATAGTGTTTGCTTCTCTGTCTAACTTTTATCTACATCTCATAGACTTACATTCAAAATCCACAAAATCCACTCTTTCTTTAATATATCACTTCAACTACCTGAAAATAGCTATTATGCCTTTGCTAAGATTTCTCTTTTCAGGGCTAAACATCCATGGTTTCATTAACAATTCTCATGTGGCATGATTTTGAGGCATTTCATGATACTCATCACTTTCTACTTATTACATTTTAATTTTTTTATGCCCTTCATAAAAATGTTACCTATAACTGAAAGTCACAAGCAAGGTTTTGAAGAAAGAGTATAACTCTTTTACGACTATTACTACCATTGTTATTGACATTTAACTCTATCAATGTGGTCTAATACCTGATAATTTGGCCTCACAACATGTTGTTTATTCACATTGAGATTGTATTCTACCAAAGCAGTCGGACCTTTTTTTTTTTTCTAACAACAACAAAAAAAAACTGTTATATCGTCATTCATCTTATAGTTTGTCCTTAGTGTAGGTTGTTCATCATCATTAACATATGTATTATTAGCTTTAGTTTATTGTTGTAGCAAAGAAACCTCACTGTCTTATAACTGGAAGATTTAATTTGAAATGTCTTTTTAAAAATCAGGATAATATTTTTATACCTCCAGCCATATAGCATTTCTCCTATTATATGCAATATTTCAAAGATTTTTACACAGTGCCTTAGCAATCATATTTTCCAGTCTCACAAAACTAACATGGATTTTATTTGAGTCTGGTTATCACATATTACTGAAAGCAATTGATTTACACTTACCATAGTCTCATTTATCTGTCATTTAAATTTATCAGTAAAGATTTCTCAGGCCAAAAATATTTTTTCTTGGGAGAGAAAACTGAAAAAAAAAATGGGTTGAGTGGGTCTGTCTTATCTACCTCACTTCATCCATCCTAAGCAGAGGTTCCCTCCTATCTTTATCTTTACCTTTTCCCCACCATAGTTTATCTTTATCACATTAACATTAAATATCACCCTTAGTTGATTCCAAGTTTTTGTGCTCCTGCACACCATTATTACAGGACTATGCAATTCTTTCAAGTACATTCTGGTTTACTTGCCCTCTTCTCAACATGCTCTGAAAAGTAGAATTTGGTCAATGATTTATTCAAATTAATCTCCTTATAAATGTCTTCATCATGAAAATTATGCTTATTTTATGTAATCAGAATTTCATTCTTAGGAATTTACTATATTCCCTTGGACATTCTTTCAGACAAAATTTGACCCAAAAGGACCAGTCATCTTTTCTCAAAACTTGTAGAAACTCATTCACCAAAACTATAGAATATACTTTAAATTATCAGTCCAAACACATTTATGAATCACCTACTATTACAATTTCAAAGGCATTGTAACAAATATTGGGAGTAGAAAAGGTTTAAAAAAAAAAAGGTAGCCCCTGATCTCAAGAAGCTCATAATCTAATGAGGGAGGCAACAAGAAACAAATAGGTATATGCAGGATAAATAGAAAATAAATAATAGAAATGATAAAGATTTCCTGTAGAAAAATGATTTTAGATAGAGGGAGGATTCTGGGAAGATCACAGAATAGGTTAGTAAATTTTAAGCTCTCCAGATTTTCCTCACAAATAGAACAATATTTTGTACCTCAGGGTAAACATAGACTGTTGAAAAACAAAGAAGACTTGGGGCTAAACATGAGCCTTCCTTGGGCAACCCAAGAATACCCAAAGAAAGATACCAGGTTGGTGATTAACCATTGAAGTGCAAATGCCTTCAGGGTGCCTCTATAGAAACAGCCTGCTGGAGCCCTGAGAGTGGCAGAATCTCAGTCTCAGCGACAGAAACTTTTACCCACCAGATAATCTAGCTAGTCAATGTTCTGAGAATACAAAAGCTGAGGGAATTTCTGATGATAAGGAACTCTAGGCCTAGCTATGCTACAGAGATAGGGCCCTGGGTGAGAAGGAACAAGCACGCTCAGTGAGTACAGAGTTAGTGGAGCAATTGCAGGAGGGCAGAACTTTTTGTTTGGGGTTCCAGGTCAGAGGGGAGAACTGAAGTGAAACTAGAAGTTCCATAACTCCCACCTCAGGATTAGAGGTACTCAAACTAATACTTCTCATTTAAAAAAAAAATTAACCTGCATAAAAAAGCATTCAACCATAGAAACTTAACATGGAAATATGGAAGACAAGGGTTCATCTGAATAAATAAATAAAAATAATAAAATATTAAAATAAATAAATATGATATAAATAAAAATTTTTTTTAAATGAAATAAAAAAGCTTCTACTGCAAAGAGTAACATTAAATGGTTACCTGCCCAAAGAAAATTTATAGAACATCTCAAAAATGAATTTAAATGTCAAATGAAAGATTGAGGAAAAACTGAAAAAAAAAATTTAAAAGTAAAAACGATCCAAGAAAAACAAGAATATTATGGTTGGGAAGAGAGTTTACCAGCTAGAAAAAAAAATACAAAGTCTTAAAGAAAATAATTCTTTGAAAATTAAAATTGGACAAGAGGACAAAAGTAAAGCTCTAAGAGACCAAGAAAAAACAAAACAACCTATAAGGAATGAAAAAAATCAAACATATTGTGAAATCTTATAAGAAAATCTTATAAGATCTAGAAAAGAGACCAAGAAGAGAAAACATAAGAATAATTGCACAACCAAAAAAAGAACTTTGACACAATAATGCAAGAAATATTTTTTTAAAAATGTCCTGGAGTTATACAGCATGAGAGGAAAAGAGAAATAGAAAAATACACCAATTAACCCTTCAAAGAGATCCTTTGTGGAAAACATATAAGAATATCATTGCCAAATTTCAAAAATCTGAAATCAAAGAGAAAAATCTGCAGGAAACAAGAAAAAAAATTCAAATATGTTAGAGCTACAATTAAAATCATACAGCACTTAGTAGCAGCCACAATAAAAGACTATAGATCCTGTAATCATATATACCAGAAATCAAAAGAACTAGGATTGCAGCCAAAAATATCATATCCAACAAAATTTTCCATAATACTGAATGAAAAAATGGATAATCAACAAACTTATAGATTTTCAGTATTTTGTCTCAACCAAATCTGAATGTAAAATAAAATTTGATATCTAAGATCCAAGATCCAAGATTAATTTCAAGGCACTTTAACATGGACAAATTGTTTGGATTTTTTTTACATGAAAATATATACCATATATTTATGATTGATATCAGTAACTAAACAGGTCAAAAAATATTGGGACAGTTTTAAGAATGATTTGACTCTAAAAAAGTAAAACTGCCTAGGAAAAGGTAAAAACTAGTAACTGTGTTGTACAAATGAAAAGAGGACTAGACACAGAGGCATTAAAGAGGGGAGGAGGGCTCCTAGTTTTGAAAAGTTACTCTCATCAGGAACAGATTAAATAGGTAACACTATACCATGAAGGGTATAGCACCTTCAAAATCTACTTAAAAAAATAAGGGGGGGATGAAATAGGATACAGTGAGATATAGAAGGGTATACAAATATATGGCAGTTAGACAAGGTATATAGATTAATGGGCAAGGGATAAATGATAAGGTTGGGTTTAAAAATGTGTATAGAATTATAGTAGTGGGATAAGGTGTGAATTAACAGAAAAGGGATAAATGGCTGAAAGGATGCCATAAAATAAGAGTGTATAGAAGGATATTTAGATTGCTAAAGTGTGCATATCAAGAGAATAGAATGAAGAGGGCAGGAAAAGGGTAAGTGGAGAAGAGAGTGATCTAGGAGTGTGGAGAGATTATGCAATAGCAAGTCAAGATAAGGTGCAAAATTAAATTGAAGATTTATTACGAATAGAAAATAAGAGATATACACAAACACTACAACAAGGATCAGGAGTAGAATTCTTTTAGAAAAAAAAAAGTAAGGCACTAGTAATCATTGATCTTAGACAGAGTCAAATTTAAAGATTGAGTCAAGAGAGAAATCTATTTTATATATCAATCATATTAATATTGTTTTAGATGGATGTTCACGTTTGAGTAACTGCGTGTTTGTATGTGAGTATATGGATGTGTATGTATGTATCTATATGTATGTATATTTGTTAGATATATGTATATGTGTCAGTTAGTTGGTAAGTTTGGAAAAAGGTATATGTGTTTAAGAGTAACTTGCTTGAAGGACTTGGAGGAAGAAGTATAAGGGAAAAAAGAATAAAGTAAAAAGTGCACAGAGAACAAAACAACATCCTACAAGAATTCAAAGGGATGATGGACACTCAGGAATATAATTTATTTTATTATTATATATGCATTTTTAAAAATTTTTATTTTAACTTTTTATTGACAGAGTCCATGCCTGGGTAATTTTTTTTTACAATATTATCGCTTGCATTCACTTCTGTTCTGACTTTTCCCCTCCCTCCCTTCACCCCCTCCCCAGAAGGCAAGCAGTCCTATACAAGTTAAACATGTCACAGTGTATCCTAGATACAATATATGTGTGCAGAACTGAACAGTTCTCTTGTTGCACAGAAAGAATTGGATTCAGAAGGTAAAAATAACCTGGGAAGAAAAACAAAAATGCAAGCAGTTTACATTCATTTCCCAGTGTTCTTTCTTTGAGTGTAGCTGCTTCTGTCCATCCTTGATCAATTGAAACTAAGTTAGATCTCTTTTTTGAAGAAATCCACTTCCATCAGAATACATCCTCATACAGTATCATTGTTGAGGTATATTACGATCTCCTGGTTCTCGTCATTTCACTCAGAATCAGTTCATGTAAGTCTCACCAAGCCTCTCTGTATTCATCCTGCTGGTCATTTCTTACAGAACAATAATATTCCATAACATTCATATATCACAGTTTACTCAACCATTCTCCAGTTGATGGATCCAGATGATTTTCCAGTTACTAGCGATTACAAATAGGACTGCCACAAACATTTGGCACATACAGGTCCCTTTCCCTTCTTTAGTATCTCTTTGGGGTATAAGCCCAGTAGAAACACTGCTGGATCAAAGGGTATGCACAGCTTGATAACGTTTTGAGCATAGTTCCAAATTGCTCTCCAGAATGGCTGGATGTATTCACAATTCCACCAACAATGTATCAGTGTCCCTGTTTTCCCACATCCCCTCCAACATTATGCATTATCTTTCCCTGTTATGCTAGCAAATCTGACAAATGTATAGTGGTATCTCAGAGTTGTCTTAATTTACATTTCTATGATTAATAATGACTTGGAGCATCTTTTCATATGGTTAGAAATAGTTTCAATTTCTTCATCTGAGAATTGTCTGTTCATATCCTTTGACCATTTTTCAATTGGAGAATGGCTTGATTTCTTATTAATTAGAGTCAATTCTCTATATATTTTGGAAATGAGTCCTTTATCAGAACTTTTGATTGTAAATATATTTTCCCAGTTTATTACTTCCCTTCTAATCTTGTCTGCATTAGTTTTCTCTATACAAAAACTTTTCAGTTTGGTATAGTCTAAATTTTCTGTTTTGTGATCAGTAATGATCTCTAGTTCTTCTTTGGACATAAATTCCTTCCTCTTCCACAGGTCTGAGAGGTAAACTATCCTGTGTTCCTCTAATTTATTTATAATCTCATTCTTTATACCTAGGTCATGAACCCATTTTGAACTTATCTTGGTGTGTGGTGTTAAGTGTGGATCAATGCCTAGTTTCTTCCATATTAGTTTCCAATTTTCCCAGCAATTTTTGTCAAAGAGTAAGTTCTTATCCCAAAAGCTGGGGTTTTTGGGTTTCTCAAACACTAAGTTGCTATAATTGTTGAATGTTTTGTCATTTGAACCTAACCTATTTCACTGATAAATTAATGTATCCCTTAGCCAATACCAAATGGTTTTAATAACTACTGCTCTATAATATAATTTTAGATGTGGTACAGACAAGCCACCTTCATTTGATTTTTTTTTCATTAATTCCCTTGAAATTCTTGACCTTTTGTTTTTCCATATAAACTTTATTGTTATTTTTTCTATGTCATTAAAATAGTTTTTTGGGAGTCTGATTTGTATACCACTAAACAAATAGATTAGTTTAGTTAGTATTGTCATCTTTGTTATATTTGCTCGCCCTATCCAAGAACATTTAATATTTTTCCAATTGGTTAGATCAGACTTAATTTGTGTGAAAAGTGTTTTGTAGTTTTGCTCATAAAGTTTCTGATTTTCTCTTGGCAAAAAGATTCCTAAGTATTTTATACTATCAATAGTTACTTTACATGGAATTTCTCTTTGTAACTCTGACTATTGGATTTTGTTAGTAATATATAAGAATGCTGATGATTTATGTGGGTTTATTTTGTATCCTGCAACTTTACTAAAGTTGTGGATTATTTCTAATAACTTTTTAGTAGAATCTCTGGGGTTCTCTAAGTATACCATCATATCATCAGCAAAGAATGATAATTTAGTTTCCTCATTGCCTACTCTAATTCCTTTAATCTCTTCCTCAACTCTTATTGACAAAGCTAGCATTTCTAAAACAATATTATATAGTAATAGTGATAGTGGGCAACCTTATTTCACTCCAGATCTTATTGGGAATGGTTGCAGTTTGTCCCCATTACATATGCTGCTTACTGATGGTTTTAGATAGATGCTATTGATTATTTTAAGGAAAAGTCCATTTATTCCTATACTCTCAAGTGTTTTTAATATGAATGGATGTTGGATTTTATCAAATGCTTTTCCTGCATCTATTGAAATGATCATATGGTTTTTGCTAATTTGGTTATTAATATGGCCAATTATACTGATAGTTTTCCTAATATTGAACCAGCCCTGCATTCCTGGTATAAATCCCACTTGATCATGGTGTAATATCTTGGCGATGATTCTCTGTAGTCTCTTTGCTAATATTTTATTTAAGATTTTAGCATCAATATTCATCAGGGAGATTGGTATATAATTTTCTTTCTCTGTTTTCAGCCTACCTGGTTTAGGTATCAGTACCATGTCTGTGTCATAAAAGGAATTTGGTAGGACTCCTTCATACCCTATTTTTAAAAATAGTTTATAAATCATTGGGATTAATTATTCTTTAAATGTTTGGTAAAATTCACTTGTAAATCCATCTGGTCCTGGGGATTTTTTTTTTAGGGAGTTGATTAATAGCTTGTTCTATTTCTTTTTCTGAAATGGGGCTATTTAAGCAATTTACTTCCTTCTCTGTTAATTTGGGAAGCCTATATTTTTGAAGGTAGTCATCCATTTCGCTTAGGTTATCACATTTATTGGCATAAAGTTGGCCAAAGTAACCCCTTATTATTTCTTTAATTACCTCTTCATTGGTGGAAAGATCTCCCTTTTCATTTTTAAGACTACTAATTTGATTTTCCCCTCTCCTTTTTCTAATCAGATTTTATTTATCAATTTTATTGGTTTTTTCATAAAACCAACTCTTAGTTTTATTTATTAGTTCAATAGTTTTTTTTTTCTTTCAATATTATTAATTTCTCCTTTTAATTTTAGAATTTCAAGTTTAGTAATTGATTGGGTATTTTTAATTTGGTCTTTTTCTAGCTTTTTAAGTTGTAAACCCAATTCATTGATCTTCTCTTTCTCTATTTTATTCAAGTAAGCCTCTAAGGATATAAAATTTCCTCTTATTACTACTTTTGCTGTATCCCACAAATTTTGGTATGACATCTCATCATTGTCATTATCTTGAGTGAAATTATTAATTGTGTCTATAATTTGCTGTTTCACCCAATCATTCTTTAAGATGAGATTATTTAGTTTCCAATTACTTTTTGGTCCATTTACACCTACCTTTTTGTTGAATGTAGTTTTTATTGCATCGTGATCTGAAAAGAAAGCCTTTACTATTTCTGTCTTCCTGCATTTAATTTTGAGGTCTTTATGTCCTAATATATGGTCATTTTTTTGTGTAGGTTCCATGAACTGCTGAGAAGAAAGTATACTCCTTTCTGCCACCATTCAATTTTCTCCAGAGATCTATCATACCTATTTTTCCTAATGTTCTATTTACCTCTTTAATTTCTTTCTTATTTGTTTTGTGATTTGATTTATCTAAATCTGAGAATGCAAGATTGACATCTCCTGATAAGAGTTTTGCTGTCTATTTCTTCTCCGAACTCTCCTAACTTCTTCTTTAGGAAGTTAGATGCTATACCACTTGGTGCATATATGTTTAATAGTGATATTGCTTCATTATCTATAGTACCCTTTAGCAAGATATAGTTTCCTTCCTTATCTCTTTTAATTAGATCATTGTTTGCTTTTGCTTGATCTGAGATAAGGATGGCTACCCCTGCTTTTTTTACTTCACCTGAAGCATAATAGATTCTGCTCCAGCCTTTTACCTTTACTGTGTATGTATCTCCCTGTTTTAAATGTGTTTCCTGTAAATAACTTATTGTAGAGTTCTGACTTTTGATCCAGTCTGCTATCCACCTCCTCTTTATGGGAGAGTTCATCCCATTCACATTCAAGGTTAAAATGACTAATTCTGTATTTCCTGCCATCCTAAAATCCCCAAATTATGCTTTTCTTTTTCTTGCCCTCCTCCCCCCCTTCCCTAATATTAAACTTATTGGTCCCACTTGCATCACGTAGCTCTCCCTCTTTAGGATCCCTTCCTCCTCCCTTTGAATCCCTTCCCCTTTCTTGTATCCTTCCCTTATTACTCTTTTTCCTTTTCCCTTTTCCTCTCCCACTTTTTAATGAGGTGAGAGAAGATTCTCTGTAAAACAAATATGTCAATTGTTTCCTCTTTGAGCCAACGCTGATGAGAGTTGGATTCACATAATGTTCCTCCCCCTCTTTAAGTTCCCTCATATATGATAGGTTTCCTTTGCCTCATCACCGCATGTAGTTTCCCTCTTTTTATCTCCCCTTTCCCCTTTTTCTGACACTATCCCCTTTCCATTTTTACCTCCCTTTTTTATGTTATATCATTAAAATCAAATTATATACATGTGGTTTTTATGTATATCCACAACAGAAATACAGTTCTCAAGAGTTCTTTTTACCTTTTTCTACTTCTCTTGAGTCCTGTTGTTGGAGATCAATTTTTTTTTGATTAAGTCTGGTTTTTTCCTTAGAAACAAATGGAATTCGGGGTGGAGCCAAGATGGCGCAGAAGGCACACATGACTTTCTAAGCTCTTCTCTTACCCTCTTTATCAATATTATATCGAGCTTCAAAAATAATCTTGACTGGTACAATTCATAATTATAAGAAGTATAACAACTCACCAGCCAAAGAAAATCTGCAGTCTCACCAAAAAGTTTGTCCTAGGGCCGGGAGGAGATCAGTGTAGACTGGGAGAGAAATTAATTTCCAAGGAAAGCCTCAAACTGGAAGTGAGAGCACAGATTGCAGCACAAGCTCGCAGCCCCAACCCGCAGTGCAGGGCTTTTCCTTGGGGCAGTTGCAAACCTGCATAGCAGGAGGGCACAGCCCAGGTTAGCCTCTAATCTGCACAGTGGGGGGCTCGGCTTGGGGCCATAGAGCTTTCACAGGGCTGATTTGCATGGGGCAGAGACATGCAGGCAGAGACTTCTGGGCAGACTTCCGGTAGAGACTGGCTATGTGCGGTCAGCTGCTAATACCCACAGCCCCACAAGGGGCTCTGGCCTGGGGCAGTGACACTTTCACCCCTTAGTCTCTAGCCTGGGGCAGCCGCTAATCCATAGAGACCACCTGGGCACTTAAATAGCTCAGCCAGTGCTGAATCCACCTCCGGTTGGGGGAAGGGAAAACTCTCACTTAGAGCACTCCCATCCCTTGAAGCCGGAAACCGGTTTACATCTCTCCCTGCTCTGCAGAGGAAGCTGGTAACCCCCTTATCTAGGAGGTATACCCTAAAGGCTTTAAAACATGAAAAAAAAAAAATGAAAAGAACGATTGACAGCTTCCATGCAGAAAAAGAGCAGGTCAGCAAACCTGAAGAGACTAATAGCAAACAGGCACCAGACAATACCCCAAAGGGGAATGTCACCTGTCCTCTTTTACATGATGCTCTCATAGAAGAGAACATTAAAAGTCTCAAAAGAGAGTTAGAAGATAAATGGGGAAAGGAAAGAGAAGTCTTACAAGAGAACAACAACTTCCTGAAATATGAATTGGAAAAGATAAGCAGGGAAAGAAAATTTGTGAATTGGAAAAAGTAAAAAAATCTCAGGAAAGTAAGAATTGTGAATTGGAAAAAATAAAGAATTCACTAGAAAGTAGGATTTGTGAATTTGAAAGGACAAAGAAATCACAAGAAAGTAGGATCTGTGAATTGGAAAAAGAAAATAATTCACTAAAAAAAAATAATTATTGAAATGGAAAAAAAAAGTTCCTTAGAGCAAAACAATTCATTTAAAAACTCAATTAGACATATACAGAAAGAAGTAAAACATATACAGAAAGAAGTAAAAAAAGCTAATGAAGAAAATAATTCTTTAAAAATTAGAACTGAACAAATAGAAACTAAGGATTCATTGAGACAGCAAGAATCTGTCAAGCAAAACCAAAAAAATGACAAACTGGGAAAAAACCATGAATTACCTACTTGCAAAAACGACAGACTTGGAAAATAGATCTAGGAGAGATAATCTGAGGATTATTGGACTTTCCGAAAATTATGAAGAAAAAAAGAGCCTAGATACTATTTTACAAGAAATCATCAAAGAGAACTGCCCAGATGTAATAGAATCAGAAGGTAAAATAGGCATTGAAAGAATTCGTCAAACGCCTTCTGAAAGAGACCCTAAAATAAAAACCCCAAGGAATATTGTGGCCAAATTTCAGAACTATCAGATTAAAGAAAAAAATTTAAAAGCAGCCAAAAAAAAAAAAAAAACAATTTAAATATCAAGGTGCCACAAAAAGGATCACCCAAGATCTGGCTGCCTCCACATTAAAGTATCGAAGGGCCTGGAATCTGATATTCCGAAAGGCAAAAGAGCTTGGAATGCAGCCAGGAATAAACTAGAATAAACTACCCAGCTAAGCTGAGCATTTTCTTCCAGGGAAGAAGATGGACATTTAATGAAACAAATGAATTCCATTTGTTTCTAAGGAAAAAACCAGAACTACACAAAAAAAAATTTGATCTCCAACCATAGGACTCAAGAGATGCAGAAAAGGTAAAAAGAACTTTGAAATTTTTTGTTGTGGATATACAAAAAGAATAATGTATAATTTGATTTTACTGATATAACATAAAAAAGGGAAGTAGATATGGAAAAGGGATGATGGCAGAATAAGGTGGGAAGGAGAGATAAAAAGAGGGAAACCACATCCCATGAAGAGGAAAAGGAAACTTATCATATCTGAGGGAATTTAGAAATGGGAAGGAACATTGTGTGAATCTTACTCTGATCAGAGTTGGCTCAAAGAGGAAATAATTGTCATTTGGTTTAGAGAAAATTCTCTCTCGCCTCATTAAAAAAAGGGGGAGAGAAAAAGGGAAAAGAAAAAGAGTAATAAGTGAATGAATGGGGAAAGATTAAAAGGGGGGGAGGGAGGCATTCTAAAGAGGGTAAGCATCGTGATACAAGTGGGGTACATAAGTTCAAAAAGGGGAAAGAGGGTTGAGGGAAGCAAGAAAAAGTAAAGTATAATCTGGGGTTATTAGGATGGCAGGAAATACAGAATTAGTAATTCTAACCATAAATGGGAATGGGATGAAATCCCCCATAAAGAGGAGGCAGATAGCAGACTGGATCAAAAGTCAGAACCCTACAATATGTTGTTTACAAGAAACACATTTAAAGCAGGGAGATACATACAGAGTAAAGGTAAAAGGTGGAGCAAAATTTATTATGCTTCAGGTGAAGTCAAAAAAGCAGGAGTAGACATCCTTATCTCAGATCAAGCAAAAGCAAAAATTGATCTAATTAAAAGAGATAAGGAAGGAAACTGCATCCTGCTAAAGGGTAGCATATACAACAAAGCAACATCAATATTAAACATATGTGCACCAAGTGGTATGTCATCCAACTTCCTAAAGGAGAAGTTAAGAGAGTTGCAAGAAGAAACAGACAACAAAACTGTAATAGTGGGAGATCTCAACCTTGCACTCTCAGAATTAGACAAATCAAACCACAAAATGAATAAGAAAGAAGTTAAAGAAGGTAAATAGAAGACTAGAAAAGTTAGGTGTGTTAGATCTTTGGGGAAAATTGAATGAAGACAGAAAGAATATACTTTCTTCTCAGCATTCATGAATATTCAAAATTGACCATATATTAGGACATAAAGACCTCAAAATTAAATGCAAGAAAGCAGAAAAATGCTTCTTTTCAGATCGATACAATAA
The DNA here is from genome assembly GCF_902635505.1 of Sarcophilus harrisii. Classification (NCBI taxonomy): domain Eukaryota; kingdom Metazoa; phylum Chordata; class Mammalia; order Dasyuromorphia; family Dasyuridae; genus Sarcophilus; species Sarcophilus harrisii. Next base: position 369,732,305 of record NC_045426.1, on the reverse strand, counting down.
AACTACATTCAACAAAAAGTTAGGGGTAAATAGACCAAAAGTAATTGGAAACTAAACGATCTCATCTTAAAGAATGATTGGGTGAAGCAGTAAATTATAATATAATTAAAATTTCACTCAAGATAATGACAATGATGAGACATCACACAAAATTTGTGGGATGCAGCCAAGCAATAATAAGAGGAAATTTTATATCCTTAGAGGCTTGCTTGAATAAAACAGAAAAGAAAAGATTAATGAATTGCTAGCAACTAAAAAATTTTTAAAAGACCAAAATTAAAAACCCCCAATCAAATACTAAATTAAATTCTAAAATTAAAAGGAGAAGTTAAAATATTGAAAGTAAAAAACTATTGAACTAATTAATAAAACTAAGAGTTGGTTCTATCAAAAGCCAATAAAATAGATAAGCCTTTGGTAAATCTGATTAGAAAAAGAGGAGGAAAATGAAATTATTAGTCTTAAAAATGAAAAGGAGAACTTTCCACCAATGAAGGAAATTAGGAAAATAAAGTTATTTTGTCAACCTTTATGCCAATAAATTTGATAACCTAAAGGAAATGGATGATACATCCAAAAAAACTTCCCAAACTAACAGAGGAGGAAGAAAATTGTTAAAGTCCAATTTCGAAAAAAGAAATAGAACAGGAATTAAACAACTCCCTAAGAAAAATCCCAGGACCAGATGGTTTAAGTAATTTTACCAAACATTTAAAGAACAATTTACCCAATGCTATATAAATTATTCGATAAAAAAGGGAAATGAAGGAGTCCACCAAATTCCTTCTATGAACACACATGGTATGATATAAACCAGGTGGTTGAAAACAGAAAGAAAATTATATAAACTCCTAATGAAGTTGATGCTAAAAAACTTAAATAAGAATTGCAAAAGACCCGAAAATCATCCCAGGATAATAAACATGATCAAGTAGGATTTATACCAGGAATGCCGAGTTGGTTTCAATAAGGAAAACCATCAATATTCCAATTAAAACCCAAAATTAACAAAACCACATGATCATCTCAATAGATGCAGAAAAACAGTTAACAAAACCAACATCTATTTCCCAAAAAACACTTGAGAGTATAAAGAATAAATGAACTTTTCCTTAAAATAATCAGCAATCTATTTAAACCATCAGTAAGCAAAATTGTAAAGGGACAAACGCAAACCATTCCCAAAAGATCTGAGAAAAAAGGTTCCCACTATCATCGTTACATTTAATATTGTATTGAAACGGTTTGGCAATAAATGAGAAAAATTAAAGGAATAAGAATAGGCAATGAGGAAACCAAATTATCACTCTTTATTAATATGATGGTATACTTTAGAAACCCCAGATTCTACTAAAAAGTTATTAGAAAAATCCACAACTTCAGCAAAGTTGTGGTTATAAAAAAACCCACATAAGTCATCAGATTCTTATATATCACTAAAAAATCCAAAGTCAGGTTAAAAGAAAATTCCAAAAGTAACTACCGATAATATAAAATATTTAGAAACTTATCCCAAGGGAAAATAAAAACTTTATGAGCTAAATTAAGACCATTTTCACACGTATTATCTAACAAATTGGAAAAATGTAAATGCCCTTGGATAGGGCGAGCAAAAAAAAAGATGACAATATTACTTATTCTATTTTTTAGCGCATACCAATCCCAAAAACTATTTTAATGACCTGAAAAATAACAACAAAATTCAATGGAAATACAAAAGGTCAAAATTTCAAGGGAATTAAAAAAAAAATCAAATGAAGGTGGCTTAGCTGTCCCAAATCAAAATTAATTATAGAGCAGCAGTTCCAAACCATTTGGATTCAACAAATAGATTAGTTGATCAGTGGAATGGTTAATTCAAGGGACAAACAGTCCAATATAGCAACCTAGTCTTTGACAAACACAAAGACCCCAGCTTTTGGGATAAGAACTATGTTTGACAAAAGTTGCTGGCAAAATTAGAAACTAATATGGCAGAAACGGCATTGATCCATAACACCTACCCAAGATAAGGGCAAAAAACAAAGACCTAGGTATAAAGAATGAAATTAAAATAAATTAGAGGAACACAGGATGTTTACCTTCAGACTTTGGAAGGGGGTGGTTTATGACAAAGAAGAACTAGAGATCATTACTGATCCAAAACAGAAAAATTTTGACTATACCAAACTGAAAAGTTTTTGTAAGAAAATAACAGCAAATTAAAGGAAGAAAAATAAAATATTTTTACATCAAAAAGGTTCCTGAAAAGGGCCTTTTAAAATAAAATATAAGAAAATAATTTAAAAAAATCAAGATTTCCAATTGAAACAGGAAAATATGGAAATTTAGATGAAGAAACGAACTATTTCAAATATGAAAAATTTCCAACATTTTAACGGAAAACAAATTAAGACAACCAGATACCCTCCACAAACAAATTCAAGAGACGGAAAAAAAAATGATTGTTGGAGGGGATGCAGAAAACTGGGACATGGATAATTGTTGGTGGGTTGTGAAAATAAATTTGGAAAAGTTTGGAAATGCCAAAATTATCAAACTAGCTACCCTTTGATCCAGCAAGTACTAGGTTTTATCCCAAAAAATCTTAAAGAAGGAAAGGACCGGTTTCCCGAATGTTTGTCAAACTTTTTTAATGGAGAAATGAAACTAATGGATGCCCAGGAGAATGGGTAATAAAATTTAATAATATTATAATTTTTTTTTTGAAATCCCACAGTTTTTGACCCAAATTCAGAACTGATCTTTTGGGTAAACAACATAGGAATATTATATATTCAAAAAAATATTTAACCATTCTGTGGACCCGCCATCCTAGAATGGTAAAAAAAATTTAAGGAGGTAATAATGAACCCAGCTATCCAGAAAAAAACTTAATAAAAAAAACAAATTTGAATTCCCAATCCCTATATTCTTGCCCACTTGCATTTTTGATTTCCTTCACAAGTTTATTGTACAATATTTCAGAGTCTGATTCTTTTTGTATAGCAAAATAACAGTTTGGTCATATATACTTATTGTGTATCTAATTTATATTTTAAAATATTTAACATCTGCTGGTCATCCTGTCATCTGGGGGAGGGGATGGGGTGTAAGAGGTGGAAAATTTGAACAAGAGGTTTGTCAATTGTTAATGCTGTAAAGTTACCCATACATACAACCTGTAAATAAAAGGCTATTAAATTAAAAAAAAAAAAAAGAAACAAATCGAATTCCTCTGTTTCATTAAATGTTCATCTTCTTCCATGGAAATAAAATGATGCTCAGCTTAGTGGGGTAGTTTATTCTTGGCTGCAGTTTTAAACTTGGACTTCAAGGAAGCTAGGGTTTGTGTATGTGTATTTTTAACCAATGATGAATTCTAAAATGACAATAGTTTTAATTTATACATCATTCTTACATCACAACTTATTTTTCCTAATTGACCAGAATCAATTTCACAGTCAGTCAACCAGCCAACTAGCATTTATTCTACTTCTATTATGTGCCAAGAGCCATGGAAAACAAAATGTCTCCCATTAAAGTTTTTTTTTTTTAATTAGCTTGAAGTTAACATTAAAACATACTTCAACTGCCTGTAAGTAACTTACATTCCATATCTTCAGTGGCAGTGAAAGAAGAAAAAAAAATTGAAAAGGAATAATAAATGATATTAGAGGTCATGTCAACTCACTCCATTTTATATATAAAGAAACTAAGATTCAGAGAAATTGTCATGTGTCTAGAGTCACATAATAAAATTATAGAGTATGTTATAGCAAAAAAAATAAACTTGGTCTTTTGGAAAATACATTAACTAGTAATATAGTTTTGTTGGGAAAGATAGTCATGTATTCATATATTAGCTGAAATAAAAACCTGTACCTATATGAAAACTTTCACCAGATTCTGGCTCTTATAAGAAAATGTAATATGCATCCAATTCTCACCTACTTATAAAATTTAAAGAGATTTTTTCCCCTGAGGCAATTGGGGTTAAGTGACTCGCCCAGGATCACACAGCTAGGACATGTGAAGTGTCTAAGTGACTCAGGTCATCCTAATTTGAGGGCTGGTGCTCTATCCACTCTGCCACGAGCTGCCCCAGGGAGTTTTTATCAATATATAGGAGTAATTAAAGTGAGCTCAAAATTAGTACGAGTATAGTTGCCAGTGAAAGTGGCAGTTTTTAAAGACATTTCTAAATATTGTTTTCTGTTTAATGACATTACCCCAATTTGTTGTATAGAATAGGAAATATACACTTACATAGAATTGTCAGATTTACTAAGGTAGTTAAGAGATGAAAGACTATAGAAGACAACTCAGGGACAGAACTCTTCTCTAATTGCTAAAGAATCTCAGTAGAGGACACAAATTCCTTAATGAATTTGAGATAATGAAAAAGTTGGTCCACAATTTGCATTCAGTCACTCTTTTAATCACATTTAAGCCAATTAAACCCAAGAATTGGTTTAGAATGCCATATTTCTCTTGTTTCTGACTGTATGGGGAAAGAAGCCACAAACACTAACATTACTGCAAACTGAACTAGAACTGAATGAAGAGTATAGTATACAGAGAAATTTGACATGGCCATTGCTATCAGAATTCAAAGTTATAAACTCACGATAGGAAACCAAATCTGCAATAAATAACAAAGTTAGAAGTCACTGGTCCAAAGAAGGGGATTGAAGATGGGAACAAAATTTCAAGCAAATACTAGGTAGATATAAGAATCACTCATGACATAGTTAAGGTCAGATTATATCCTTGTATTTTTGTAGCATGTTATTGTGTTTAAAACTCTTTTAGTTATATTTTCTCATTTGATTATCTCATAACCTTCATGTGTAGCATAAAATATGTGAGGAAGAGACTTTTTGTGTTTTCTTTTACCTATGGAAAAGTAAAATCCAGAGAAGCTAACCAATTAATTAAAGGTTAAGTTAATTACAGATGAATTAGATAAGGAAAAAGAATAAAGCTGTGTCTTCATTCATATAGAGAATATCATTCACCAAGGCAGTCTGTGGCCTTCTTTACAACTTATAGTTTGAAAGAGCTTTCTAGAGGCCCAGGATGCTAAATGACTTACCCAGAGTCAAAGATAGAATTTGAATTCAGGGTTTCCTGAGTCTGAGACCAGCTCTTTATCCATCAGTGCAAGGTCCTTCTAGTTGACTTATAGAACTAAAATGAAATAATTATTATGGCATATGGGGTTAGAGTAGCCAGGAAAAGAATTAGATAAAATACACTTACCAAACAGGACTATATGATTCAAAGATGAGGTCATAAGAGAAACTCCATGGCCATAGTTACCACAAAAACATACCAACAGGCTGTTAAATTCAGCAAAAACACTTAAGCTTTGCCCTTTTTGTCAGAGATATAATAATAACTAAGTGGTACAATGGATAGAACACAAGGCCTGGAATCAGAAAGAACTGAAATCAAATCAAGTCTCAGATACTAGCTGTGTGACCCAGGTCAAATCATTTAACCCTGTTTGCCTCACTTTATCATCCTTAAAATAACCTGGAGAAGGAAATGGCAAACCAATGTAGTATCTTTGCTAAGAAAATCCTAAAATGGGGTCAAAAAGAGTTGGACAGAATTGAAATGCTTCAACAACAATGACAAAAAGACATTGTGATGTCATGGGGTAGAAAACCACCCTTGAAATTAAGGATACCTGGCATCCTGAGCTAACAATTATTGTGTTGAACTTTGTGACCCCAGGAAAACCTCTGTTCAATCTTTCCTTTGACATTTACTAGCTGTGTGATCATGAGCCAGTTACTTAATTCTTTGAGCCTCAGTCTCCTCATCTGAAAATGAAATAGAGAGATGCATGGCTTCTGAGGTCCCTATAAGTTCTATGTTTATTTTCCTCTAACTTATATTTTCATATATGACCATGAAAAATTCATTTAATTTCTTAGTAACACCAGATATATTTTAAGAGTCAAACTTAGAGATGTGTTTCTAATCTGTATTAATTGAAGGACTACCCACTCCTTGAACTCCCAATATTTGTAAAATCACAGGTATGGACTAAAATAAAAATACAGCATGAGGGCTTTTTGTTTGTTTTCTGGGGTAGTGAGTTGTTTTCTTAGGTTAGGTTAGGTTTGGTTAGGTCAATATTTGCTCTCTGGATCTCAATGGTGAATAGGTTTAGTGAATAGCATCTCTTAAAATTACTATACCTTTGATTTGAGATATAAATGCCATAGAAAACAATAGAAACAAAAATCTAATACCCTGTAGTATTTCATGTATTCTTTTTATTATCCCAATGGGAGCTTGAGGAAGTAGCAGCTGCCAACAATTCTCAAATATTCTTCTGAGGGACCTAGCACCAAAAAGATTTGTTTGTATACCTTTAGAATTATAGAATCATAGAATTAGAGCTAGCAAAAAAAAAACCCTATTTAGTTCAAAGCATTCATTTCATAGTTCAGTTTCAAACTGAGGCCAAAAGTAGTGAAATAAGTTGCTCAATGTTACAAAAAACGATGTAGATGGGGACTTGAGCCTAACCCTTTGATTACAAATTCAGCACTCTTTTTACTGTAATTCTACACTCCTACCTGTAGAGATATCATTTCATCCTAATTATCTGGAATACCAATTACTTTTTCCATTTTGAACTTAAATGAATTATTAAGTTAGTTTGAGCTTCATCCCAAGAAAAATCTTTTTCTCCCCCCATTTCCCCCCATGAAGAACAAAACTTCTTCATAGTTTTGTTTGAACTTTGATATTAAATCAATGATATGACCAAAGAACTATGAGTAAGACTCATCCTATAGACAATGGTGATTGCATTATGCAGCCTATCTACATATACATTCATCCAGCAGTCTAAATAGTTACTGAGTAATTATTTCATTAAGATAGTGTGATATTGTAAACAGAACCCTTAAGCCAGGAAAGCCTAGATTTAATTCCTATCTCTGACAGCTATTTGACCCTGACCAAACTTCCCATGCTCTAAGAAACTCTCAAAAACTCTCATTTGGGGAGAAGGTGTCACCTTGCCTTATGAGAAGGAGTTTCCATATTGCTAAATCACTTTTACCAGCCTTGTTCTGTCTTCAGGACTACAGAGGTGCAAAAGATAGCAGTTCAGGTGAAAAAAGGTAATAGCAGTTCAGGTGAAAGAAGGTAACACAGCCAATCCATTAATTAGGGATAGGAACTAAACTAAACTAAACCAACTTCATTGGTAAAGAGAACTCTTAAGGTGAGGAAAGTTCTTCCACCAGTGAAGGTTGGCATTTTCATAGCAACTTGTAGTCTGCCAGTAAACTAGGGCATTGGAAGCATGGGTGTCTTGCCCAGGTTTACATAACCGAGATGTCAGAAACAAATATGAACCCAGTTTTTTCCTGGCTTGGAGACCAATGTTTTGTCTGCTGTGCAAAGTCATAAAGCTGTCTAAAAATATGGAAGAATATTGTTTTCTCCCTCACTAGTCTAATTTTTATTTCATTGCTTCAACCATCTTGGCTTATATATGTAATAGATGTTGTTCATATTCATATACATAATATAAACACATGTATATATACATACATTTATTTATTATATATATATAGATATACACACATACATACATATGCACATATTGCTATTGTTGCTTTGTTATATCAGTCTTGCCTGACTCTTTGTGAGGCCAATGAAGATTTTCTTGGTAAAGATACTGAAATAGTTTGCCAGTTCCTGTTCCACTCATTCATTTTATAGAAGCAAATAGGATTAAATGACTGGTTCAGTCATATAGCTATAATTAATGTTTATAATAAATAAATAATTATAAATATATAATAAACATATATGTATCTGTAACTATATATATGTATCTGTATATAAATGCATGTATATATGCAAATATATATGCATGCTTGTATTGTTTCTAATGTATTGTATGTGTATAGGTATGTGCTTGTATGAAAGTTTATACATTGATTTTTACTAATTTAAATAAACAAAGAACAATTCTTAATAAAGCTTTTCATTAGGATCAATTTTATGTTTTAGTTATCAACTACAATAATTTATTGAGTTACCAGAAAAAAGTAAGGAATTCCTCTTTATTTAAGATCTTCAAATGAAAACTAGGTGGCTGTCATGGATATAACAGATGGAAGTCAATCTCAGGTAAAAGTTGGATTTGACTACTCCTTTAACAGGATTACATATGAGGAGCAAGGTGAGGATTAAGAGTTGACTGGGGAAATGAGCCAGACATGGAAAGCTGAGTAGACTTAGGATGTATAGAGGTATTACATATGAGAATAATCTGAACAAGATTATGAGGTAGGAATGAACATGATTATGTAAGGACAAATGAAGAAACTATCCTGACAAAAATGCAATCATATTAGGGAATAATACAAAATAAAATTGGATAACTTAAGTGGAGCTAGATTTTGGAAGACAGAAAAAATAAAAGAAGTTTAGATTTAAGCTACAGGAAACTAGGAACTCATGCTGCTTTTGCAGCAGAAAAATGATGTGATGAAAATGATGTTTCTCAAAGATTAATTTGTAAAATGAAGTGAAGAGACTTCCATATGTTACCGTAAGTTCTCTCAACCCTGTTGTGTGTCTATTAAAAGTTTTTTTCCTTGTTTTATAGGTACAATAAAAATGGATTGAAATAATTCTCAGGGATCTGGGCTTGCGGTGTATCTTTTTTTAGGAACATGTGCTTTGGCCCCTTGGTTTTTACCTGAAACTCCATAATGGTCCTTTGAAACTGACCAGTACAGGATTCTAGTTAAGAGGGAAGGAAAAAAAAAAGCTCAATGGAGAATTGTAAAAGTCCCAAACTTGATGCACTTGGGAAAGAGATAAAACTTATCTCCTTGTTTTTATAGTCTTTTGAAGGGATGGCTCTTCATGGCTGAGTCAACAAATATTTTTGATGCAACTTCAGTCACAGGGATGAGGAACTAATTAAAAGGTGTTGACTCTTTCATGTTCTTTAGTAAAGAGTCAAGGCATACATCTATACAGTGAATAGTAAGATCCCATACTTTATTTCACAAATAAATAAACTAATTCAGAAGAGATTATAATAATCACAATGCTGATAGATGACAGAAATATGACTTGAACCCAGTTTGAGAGTGCTTCCCATCCCATGACACTGCATCCTTTAAAAATCAGCTAGGATCCAGTTACAAACAACAGCTGTCTTTCACTAGATTTCTAAAACAAAAACAAAACAAAACAAACAAAAAAAGCTTGGATGTGATACATAAAAAGAAGTGAGGGTTAGAACATTTACAAGTGGCCAAGTCTGAGCAATGGCTCAGTGAAAAACAGCATAATGTGTGAGCCTTGTGTAGAAAGAATTACCCGAAGGACAAGCTCTCAATGAATAAAGGATTCTATTCATTATCTGGAACCCAGAAAAGGGTGGCTAATGACACAGTCAGAAAACATTCTAACCAGAAACTAGTCTATATCTTAACAATATAAGCATTGAATTAGCCTGAAGGAGAAGAGTCAACACCCAATTATCAAAGTCTGTGGGAGACAGAACATACTGCTACAATGCACTGAATTTAAATACCTAACAAATGGAAACATCAGGAGTGTTAGTTAACTTTGCAATATTAAGAATGCAATTAGGTTTCTTCACTTCAAATAACCATGATGCCTATACATCCAAATAGCAGTGCTTTCATTAGTGAATACAGTCCTTCAGGTCCAATATTCATCTGGATAAAATTCAAATCAACCAATGAATAAACAGATCAACAACTATTTATCAGATACTTATTATATACTCAGTAATATGCAAAATTAAAAGATAGAATTTTGGCCTCAATCTCTTTTTGATGCCTAATTGAAGAGATAAAGAATATATGATATGTGTCTGCAAAGTAATATTGTTGATAGGGTTATACTGATTGTTCAAAAAAAGAGTAGCATCTCTAAAGTAAGGGTTTGCCTATCCTTTATCAGCATTACTCATTTACCTTTGATATCTATCTGGCAGTCAACTGTGATTCTAAGAAGCTATAATCACAGCAGTCATATCTTGGTAAAGGCATTTCAGCAGATGGGTTGAACTTGATTGAGGATAATCAAGATGAAATATGGAGATGTCTACCCCAAGCACATCCAGACTTCCCCTGGATACATGTATGTATCAGAAAAGTTTGTTCTAATGGCTGTGAAAAGACTCTTAGCTGAAGTAGGATCTGTAAAGTATATATAACTTAGATACGAAGGTCCACTGTATTCTGACTTTTGTTTTGCCATTACATTAGACTTTAGTAACTCAGGAAGATAGAGTTAGAGTATTGACTTTGTGCAGCTCTGCCTCACTTAAATCCAATTGACTCATGAATCAAGACATCAGCTATGATGTCACTTGTCATCTTCAAAAACAAAGGACAAATAATAATAATGTGTAAAGGGCTGCAACTATGAAAAGGTACTTGAATCAGACAACCGAGCACTTAAGACTAATTAACTATTCAATATGAGACAATAACTATTAGCATATGTTTTGGATAAATGGCTGTTCTCATCATTGGTGCTGGCTCATTGTTTGATGCTAAGATAATTGTAGGCAAGGATTAGAGGGTGGTAAAAGAGAAGTGAGATTTCACTTCATGGCAGGATGAGGAGGAGAAAGGTGGAGATTCTGAACTCCAGAATGTAGAGGGCTGAAACTCTTTGAGTTGATGCACTGAGGTCAGGACAGCCGAGATATTGAGGATAACTACTGATTGGACAGTACTCTATGGGCATATGCTTGGAAAATGACCCTTCCCACTATCCTGTGCTGGCTCAAAGACTGGTGTATAGAGAGGATTGTAGGAGCAACTAGGGGGTGGAGTAAGACTAGCCAGAGTCACTTTTTGCAGTGGACGAGGAAGAAGGTAGTCATGGAGATTCTACCTCCATCCCCTTCACTTTACCCCTAAAGACCAAGAATAAAGACTAAGGACTTTTGCTTATCCTGATTCCAGCTGATTCTAAGGTATCCTGGGTGCTAGCACAGTCATCACATTTGGTTCCTGGGCATGGGGCCTGAGGACCCTAACTTCACTGAAGAAGTCTCTGGTGACCAGAAAATAGTGTGATATTTAAATAGACAAACAAGGAACTTACTTTGCTAAGGGCTAAACTAGTAACTTTTTCTAGCTGAACTGGGGCAGATATTGGGAAAAGATTCTCCCCCAGTCCCACCCCCACCCCCACCCCGAGGGGGCGCTATAGAAAGCATGCTTAAGTTGATCAAGGGACAAGGCTTAATTGTAACTTGTTTGCAGATTGCGAGACTCTTGGGTACATTAGAACGCATGTCCCCTTGGTTCATAAAAGAATAGGAGATAGAGCAAGATAATAGGAAGCTAGTAGGACAATAATTATGCAAATACTACAATGATAAAGGTCCTCTTTCAATTTCCAAGGAAACATTCTATACATACAACATAATATAATTGCCTTAAAGAATCTTGCAAGTTATAGAAAAAATAAAATTTCTAAGAATGGCCAGAAGAGGAAGTGTGAGGAAAATGAGGAGGACAAAGGAGGGATTAAAAGTATTATGGTGGGGGGGGAGGAGCGGGAGGGCATGGTGAGGTAAGTGAGGATGAAGGGTGTGGTGAAGGATGTGGTGAAGGGGTAATTTTCGCTCTCACAAAGCAGTTTCAACTCATTCTAAACCAGAACTGGTTCTTCGCATGACCCATCAACTTCACCTTCTGGGATAGAGGGGCGTGGAGTAGTGGGAGGGGTGGTGACACCACCAGCACCGCCCCCCCAAAATAACCCCCTCCTATGACTAGATTGCAAAAGGCAGTACATAAAGCCATGGAAGAAGGGCAGAATTTAGGTGATTGCAACTGGAAATATATCCTGTGATTCAACAGTTTGACTCTTCAGGTCAAGAAAGTAAAAGATAGGCTCCTTTTGATATAGAAATCCTCAAAGACCTGAAAAAGGCTTGCATTCTTTATGGAACTACATCAGCTTATGTTAAGATGTTATTACAGAATTTGGCTTATGAAGTCTTAACCCCTGGGGTCTGGAAATTTATAGCAAGGACAAGTTTAGAACCTGGACAATACTTGTTATGGCTTTCTGAATATAGTGAGCTCTGTAGGATACAAGCCCAACAAAATAGTTATAGTGGAATTAATCCTTCAATCACCTATGACCAACTAACAAGTGTAGGTTCTTATGCAGACATTTCAGTACAGATTAATTACCCCTTAGCAGCTTATGGGAAAATCGCCGCCGCTGCTATCAAAGCATGGACTTGTCTTCCCAATAAAAATGATAGGGGTGAAGCCTTCACAAAAATAACACAAGGGCCAAATGAACTCTTTGCTAATTTTGTGGGATGTCTACAGACTCCTGTCATACGAACTAATGGTGAAAATGCAGTAACAGACATTATGATAAGAAAGCTTGCTAAAGAAAATGCTGATGAGATTTGTAAAAGAATTATACTAGGACTACACAAGGATGCTCCTTTAGAGGAGTTCATAAGATGCTGCACCACAGTGGGCACAAATGCCTTTTACATCCAGGTTATGATGCAGACTTCCCAAGATCCAAACATGGGAAGACAGGGTCCCTTGCCTTTTGGCAAGGGACTTCCAGAGAGACTTATCAATGTTTTCAATGTGATAAAGTAGGGCATCTGAAAGCTCAATGTTGGCATAGAGACAGAGTGAGAAAACAGGGTGGGAGAACAAGACCCTATATCCCATGATCAAAATGCAACAGAGGCTTCCATTGGGCATCAGAATGTAGACTGATTCAGGGAAATGAGATAAGAGGCCCAGCCTCAGGGCTCAAGACAAAAAACACTAGGGGCATGATGGCAGCTGATGGTCCACAAAGAGAGTGCCCAGAAGTCCAGTACCCAGACATGACCAATCAGCCAAGAAGCCATTCCCCAATTGATTAGCATCCATTCCATTTGCGATTCTTTGCTACTACGAAAAGAGCTGCTACAAACACCTTTGCACATGTAGGTCCTTTCCCCTCTATTTTAATAACCTTGGGAAACAGACTCAGTAATGACATTGCTGGTTCAAAGTATGTGCACAGTTTTAGAGCCCTTTGGACATAATTCCAGATTGTTTTAAAGAATGTTTATATCACTTCACAATTCCACCAACCATGCATTAGTGTTCCAGTTTTCCCACATTCTTTCCAAGATGTATCATTATCTTTTCCTGTCATCTTCACCAATCTGACAGGAGTGAGGTGATATCTTAGAGTTGTTTTAATTTGCATTTTTCTAATCTACATCAACAGTACTATGGAATTTAGAGTGATTTAGAGCATTTCTTCATATAATTTTAAATGACTTTAATATCATCATCTGAATATTGTCTGTTCATATCTTTTGATCATTTATCAATTGAGGAATGACTTGTATTCTTATAAATTTGTGTTCTTTATATATTTTATAAATGAGACCATTATCAGAAATACTGACTGTAAAGATTTTGTCCCAGCTTTGTCCTTCCCTTTTAATCTTGTTTCTGTTGGTTTTCTTTTTTGCAAAAGCTTTTCAATTAATTATAATCAAAGTTGTCCATTTTGCCTTTCATAATCTTCTCTAGTTCTTCATTGGTCATAAATTATTCCCTTCTCCAAAAATCTAATAGGTAAATTATCCCTTGTTGGCCTGATTTTTTATGGTATCATCCTTTCTACTTAAATCACATATCTATTTTGACCTTATTTTGGTATGGGGTGTGATAGGTAAATCTATGCCAATTTTCTGACATATTATTTTCCAGTTTTCCCAGAAATTTTTGTCAAATAGTGAGTTTTTATTTCAGAAGCTGAAACTTGGAGCTTTATAAAGTACGAGATTTGTTATAGGTCTTGATTATTGTATTGTGTGTATCTAATTTATTCCACTGATCTAACACTCTATTTCTTTAGTCAGTACTAAATAGTTTTGAATGCTGCAACTTTATAACATAGTTTCAGGATTGGTACTTGTAAGCCACCATCCTTTATTTTTTTTTTCATTAATTCCCTTGACATTTTTGACCTTTTTTTCTTCCAGATTAATTTTGTTAATATTTTTTCTAGCTCTATCAATTAATGTTTTGGCAGTTTGATTGATATGGCACTGAACAAGTAGACCAATATAGACAGAATTGTCATTTTTATTATATTAACTTGGCTTAGTTATGGAGAATTTATATTTTCCCAATTGTTTAGATCTGATTTTATTTGTGTGAGAAGTGTTTTGTAATTGGGTTCATATAATTCTGGGTTTGTCTTGGCAGGTAGGCCACCAAATATTTTATTTTGTCTACAGCAATTTTAAAGGGAATTTCTTTCTATCTTTTGTTGGTGTACTTTGTCAGTAATATATAGAAATGCTGATGAATTGTTTGGGTTTATTTTATATCCTGCAAATTTGACAAGCCTATGAATTGTTTCCAATAAGTTTTTGGATGATTTACTAGAATTCTCTAACTATATCATGGTATCATCTGCAAAGAGTGATAATTTTATTTAGTCATTGCCTATTCTAATTTCTTTAATTTCTTTTTCTTTGCTTCTTACTAAAGCCAATATTACTAGTACAATGTTGAATAATAGGGATGATAATGGTCATCCTTTTTTCACCCATGATCTTATTGGGAATGTGTCCAGCTTCTCTCCATTACAAATAATGCTTGCTGGAGGTTTTAGATAGATACTACTTATTGTTTTAAGGAAAGCTCTTTTTCTTCCTATGCTCTCTAGTATTTTTAATAGAAATAAGTGCTGTGTTTTATCAAAACTTCTTTCTTCATCAATTGAGATTATCATATGATTTCTGTTGGTTTTGTTATTGACATGATCAATTATGGTAATAGTTTTCCTGATATTGAACCAGCCCTGCATTCCTAGTATAAATCCTACTTGGTCATAGTGTATTATCCTGCTCATAAATTGCTGTAATCTTTTTGCTAATATTTTGTTTAAAATTTTTGCATCAATATTCCTTAGGGAGATTGGTCTGTAATTTTCTTTCTCTGTTTTGGTTCCTCCTCATTTAGGAATAGTGCCATTTTTTTGCCATAGAAAGATGTTGGCAGTACTTCTTCTTTACCTATTTTTTTTCAAATAGCTTACATAACATTGGAATGAATTGTATTTTAAATGTTTGTTAGATTTTACTTGTGAATCCATCTGGCCCTGGAGATTATTTCTTAGAAAGTTCATTAATGACTTAGTCAATTTCTTTTTCTAAAATGGGACTATTTCAGTATTTTATTTCATTTTATTTTAACCTGGGGAATTTAAGCTTTCTGTAAATATTCATCCATTTTGCCTAGATTGTCAGACTTGCTGCCATAGAGTTGTGCAAAATAGCTCCTAATTATTGCTTAAATTTCTTTTTCATTGGTGGTAAGTTTACCCTTTAGTTTTCAATGCTGGTGATTTGTATTTTTTCTTTCCTTATTCTGGTCAAATTAATTAAAAGTTTTTTTTTTTTCTATTTTATTAGTTTTTTTTTTCGTAAAACCAACTCCTAGTTTTGTTTATTAGTTCAATAGTTTTCTTACTTTGAATTTTGTTAATCTCTCCTCTTATTTTCAAATTTTCTAATTTATAATTTAATTGGGAGTTTTAATTTGTACTTTTGCTAGCTTTTTAAAATTGTATGCCCAATTCATGGAACTCTTCTTTCTTTATTTTATTCATGTAGTTATTTAGAGACATAAAATTTCCCCTAAGACCTGCCTTGGCTGCATCCCATTGGTTTTGGTATGTTGTCTCATTATTTTCATTTTCTTGGATGAAATTATAGATTGTTTCTGCAATTTGTTTTTTGACTCACTTGTTCTTTAGAATTAGATTATTTAATTTTCTATGGGTTTTTAATCTATCTTTCCCTTGTCCTTTATTGAAATCAATTTTTATTGCATTGTGGTCTGAAAGAGAAATATTTACTCTTTCTGTCTTTCTACATTTGATTGTGATGTTTTTATGTTCTAATGAACGATCAGTTTTTGAATAGGTGGCATGTATTAGCAAGAAGAAGGTATATTCCTTTCTATCCTTATTCAGTTTTCTCCATAGGTCTATCATATCTCCGTTTTCTAGAATTTTATTACCTTACCTCGTTTCTTTGTTGTTTATTTTGTGGTTAGATTTCATCTGATTCTGAGAAGGGAAGTTTGAATTCCCCCCACAAAAATCGTTCTTCTACCTATTTCTTGCTATAACTAGCTTAAAATCTCTAGAAATTTGCCTGTTTTACCGCTTGGAGCATACACATTTAGTATTGTTACTACTTCATTATCTACTATACATTATTATTATAATGTACCCTTTATCAAGATGTACTTTCCCTCCTTATTTCTTTTAATAAGATCTATTTTTACTTTTGCTTTTTCCAAGATCAGAATTGTTACCCCTGTTTTTTTTTTACTTCAGCTGAAGCATAATACAATAAAATAAAATAAAATAATAAAAGACTCTTCCAGTCTTTTACCTTTACCCTGTATATTTCTCTCTGTGTTAAATGTTTCTTGTAAAGAACATATTGTAGGATTCTATTCTCTAATTCGTTCTGCTAATTGCTTATGTTTTATAGGAAAGTTCATTCATTTCACATTGTTATGATCATCAGCTCTATATTTCCTTCCATCCTATTTTCTCTTCTGTACATATATATATATTTAATCTCTTTCTACCCTGTTTTCACTTGCATGCTTTTTTTTAACTCACTCCATCCACCACCACCTTATCTCCTATCACCCCTTCCCTTTCTCTTACTAGTTTTCTTTTTACCCAACATAACCTCTACCCACCTTTTTTTTTTTCCTATCACTCATCCTTTTTTTTTTTTTTTTTTTTTTTGCTGAGGCAATTAGGGTTAAGTGACTTGCCCAGGGTCACACAGCTAGGAAGTATTAAGTGTATGAGATAAGATTTGAACTCGGGTCCTTCTGACTTCAGGGTTGGTATTGTATCCACTACACCATCTAGCTACCCCCCCTCTTTCTCTTAATAGTGTTATCTCCTCCACTGAGCAGGACTGAGGGTACTAGTTACTGATTTGCTGTGATTAAGACTCTCTCACTAGTTTTCCCAGGGTCTGTTTGACCTGGGATGAATACCCTTTTTACCTCAGTGAAACTAACATTTCTTGAAGGATTTTCTTTCTATCTTGAGCTGGAGAGTGTTTTCATTCTGTCAGACTCTGTTTAGAGGCTTAGTTTCATGTGGTTTTTGAGGGAAATGGGAAGAGCTTAAGAAGCTTCCTGACTCTACTCTGTCATTTTGGCTCCACCGCAGGATGTTATGTCTCAATTTTTTATAACTTAGAGAAGAATACTGACACTCCCCAAGAATTGGGGGCTTTGGTTATGTCCTTTCTCATACTTACATTGACCCTCACACTGAGTGTGTATAAAGGCCATGTTGGGGCCAGTAAAAAAAAAAAAAAAAAAAAAAAAAAAAAAAAAAAAAACTTTTTAAAAAAAATTTTATTTAAAAGAAAAGGCTCCAGCTAAGCACCAGGTAAGATTCTAGAATCCTACAGCAACACACAGTATCAGCTATTCTCTCAGTGTTACATCAAACATGTGAATTTTCCATGGGTCTCCAGGCAATATCAGTGCAGCACCATAAACAGTCTGAACCTGCAGCATCCAGCACAAGAAGCCTTAGACAATTTCCCTTCTACCCTGTGAACAGAGCTCAGATTTAAAAGAAAGGGAAAGAGCCAAAATTAGTGAGCAAATAACAACAAAAATGTAGACAAAGAAAGGTATTGTGGTAACACAGATAACCAAAACACAAACTCAGAAGAGGATAACAACATTAAAACACCTATGGGCAAAACTCCAAAGGAAAAACAAAATCATGAGTTGTCTAATGCTAAAATAAATAAATAAATAAATAAAAATTTTTTAAAAATCTCATGGAAAAACTCAAAAGAAGCGTTAATAAAACATGAGAAATAGAAGAAAAATTGGGGAAAGAAATGAGAGCAATATTAAGAATTATGGGGGGTGGGGAGAGGGAAGAGTCAACAGCTTGGAAAAGTAAAACAACTGTTTAAAAACTAGATTTGGCAAAATGGAAAAAAGATATACAAAAATCCACTGAAGAAAACAATTCCTTAAAAATTAGAATTGGCCTAGAGGAAGTTAATGTCTTTATGAGTTATCAAGAATTATTCAAACAAATTCAAAAGAATGGGGGAAAAGGAAGAAAGTATAAAATACCTCATGAGATAAACAATTTACCTAGAAAATAGGTCCAGGATACATAATGTCAGAATCATTAAATAAACCTGAAAATTATAATCAAAAAGAAGAAATGGACAACATCTTTCAAGCAATTATCGAGGAAAACTGCCCTGATGTCTCGGAACCAGAAAACAAAATAAGTGTGGAAAGAATCAACTAATAGTTTCCAGAAAAAGATCACAGAATAAATCCTTGGAATATTGTAGCTAAATTACAAAACTATCAACCCAAAGAAAAAAGCGTTGCAAGTAACAGTATGAATAAATAATTCAAATCTCTACATTACATAGATTTTAGCAGCTGCAACATTAAAGGATCAGAAATCATGGAACATGATATTTCAGAAGGTAAAAGAGCTAGGATTACAATCAGAATCACATACTTGATGAAATTAGGTATAATACCCCATAATAAATTACTCAATGGTCATTTAATGAAATACAAGGATTCCAAACTTCCTTAAGTAGAAAACCAGAATTGAACAAAAAACTAGGATCTCCAATATCAAGACCCAAGAGAAATATAAAAAGGCATTAAAAACTGGAAAAGAAAACAAGAGATTCAATGGAGCTTAACTATTTACATCCTTACATGGAGTATGACACTGCAATTCTTTAAAAAACGCATCATTACAGCTAGAAAAAATATATTTGAGTTTATGAATATAAGGTAAATTTGAGGAAATTACAAAAATAAAGGAGGAGAAAGAGGAATACACTGGGTATAGAGGTAAGGGAGAGATGGAATGTGGTAAACTATTTCACAAAAAGAAGCACAAAAAGCCTATTACAGTAGAGGCAAAGATGGAAGGGTGAGCAGTGGGCCCAGCTGACCATTATTCTTAACAGTACTGATTCAAAGAGGGAATAATATACACAATCAGATGAATATGAATTTTTTTTTAATCAGGAGCAGTGAGTTGGTGTAGAGGATAGAGCATCAGCCCCAAAGTCAGGAGGACCTGAGTTCAAATATGGTCTCAGACACTTAACATGTCCTGTCTGTGTGACTCTGGGCAAGTCATTTAACCCCAATTACCTCAACAAGAAGAGAGAGAGAGAGAGAGAGAGAGAGAGAGAAAATTGCTTTATTCTAAAAGGAAAATAAGAAGGGAGATCATTAAGTAAAGGTGGGGTGGGGGAGGAGAGTATGGGGGTAAAAGGGTATGGCAGAAGAGAGATCAAGGGAAGTAATAGAAGCAAAACAGTGTCAAGGAGGAAAAAGTAAAAGTGAGAGTACAAATAACAGGAAAAATAAGATGGAGTGAAATATACAGGTAATAATCATGAATGAAATGAACTCTCCCATGAAATGGAAATAGATAAAAGAGTAGATTAAAAAAAAAAAAACCAGAATCCTACAATATGTTGTTTACATGAGACACACACAAAGTAAAGATAAGAGTCTAGATCAGAATCTATTATACTTCAGCTGAAGTTATTTTTGTAAAGAACAAAGCAAGGATAGCATTCTGATCTCTGACAAAGCAAAAGCAAAAATAAACCTAATTTTAAAAGACAAGGAAAGAAACTATGTATTGCTAAAAATTGCCATAAACAATAAAGTCTCAGGACAGGAAGGACTGATTTGAAAATAATCACACCAGAGAAAAAGAATAAAAACTGAGAAAAGACCATTGGATTAGGTAGTTAAGAGATTATTAGTAATTTAGAAGCAAGTGAATTCAAAGGATAACAAATTTGAAGCTAGGTTGTAATGGGTTCAGAAGAAAGTATGAGGAAAGAAAGTGGCAATACATATTGCAGACATTCTTTTTTAAAGCTATGAAGATTTGAAGAGATGTAGTATAATAGGTAGTAGGGATGAAAATATCAAATGAGAGTTTTTTTTTGTTTCATGATCAAGAATGCATGGACATGTTTGTAGATTAGTAAAAAGTGGAAGACTTAAGTGTTAGATTGGGGAAAACAGAAGAACATTCTGCTGGAGAAGAAGGGATGGAGTGAGAATGAACTAGTGAGTTGATAATAAAACTATATTAAAATTGCTTAGGAGAAATGAGGAGCTATCTCAGGTTCTCCAAGATAAATTTACAAGGGATCCACTCAGAATATAGGATGGGTAGAGCCAAGATGGTGGAGAATAAACAAGTTTTTGTCTGAATCTTCCTAATTTCCCTCAGAATCAATACCAATCAAGCTTCTAAACAGGTTTTGTAGTGACAGAATCCACAAATATTTGACATATAACAAATTTCCAGCAGTTATTTTTGAAGAACTTAATGAAAGATCTGTTTCAATCAAGCAGTAAAGAACAGGGCCCAGTGCAGGAATCTAGAACACAGAGGATTCCATGAGCCAAGAATCTGGAGGGAGACTCTTATCCAAAATACTTTTTCTTTGTCTCATTTCCAAAATTAGTGGATCAGCAGACTAGCTGTGAGACCTCCAACACAACTACAGAAGGCAAATAGTTGACCCCTAAATCCCCCAGCATAACTAATGATATTTGGCCATGCCACACAGTACAAGAAGGAAACCAGTAGCCCCAGCTCCTGGGCAGCATACAGACACTGTCATTCATAGGGGAAGATTAAAACAACATTTCCCTTAGTCTAAGAGCAGATGTAAACCTTTAAAAATGAGCAAAAAGAGCTCTGACAATAATTAGATATTATGGAGATAGAGAAGAACAGATCTCAAACATTGAGGACAGTAAAGACAAAACTTCTCCATATAAAGCCTCATACAGTGATATATGTTGCTCTTCAATCAAAAGACTCTTTAAAGAATTAAAAATTAATCTTAAAAGAGATCTCTGTTAAAAGAAACTGGGGAAAAGAAACAAAAGCTTTTCAGGAGAGTTTGAAAAAAACACAGAAATTATCTGAAGAAAACCACTCCTTTAAAAAAATAGATTCGGTGAAGTGAGAAAAGAAAACAACTTTTTGAAAATCAGAATTGGTGAAAGTGAAAAAGAGAATAACTCTTTAAAAAATAGAATCTGTGAAAGGGAAAAAACCCAATGAACAACAACAAAAAAAAAACTCATTTAAAAATTCAGTTGGCCAAATGCAAAAGAAGGTAAAAAAGCAAACTGAAGAAAATAACCAAAAATTAGAATTGAAAAAAAGGAAGTGAAGCACTCAGCAAGACATCAAGAATCAGTCAAATAGAAGAAAATGTACAATACCTCATCAGAAAAACAACTGACCTAGAAAATAGATCCAGGAGAAACAATTTAATAATTATTTGACTACCTGAAAACCATGATGAAAAAGAGCCTACACAAGATCTTTCAAGAAATCATCTAGGAAAACTGCGCTGATGTCCTAGAACCAGAGGATAAAATAGCTGTTGAAAAAATCCAGTTGAAAGAATCTGAATCTACCTCCTGAAAGAGACCCCGACATGAAAATTCCAAGGAATATTGTAGCTAAATTCCAAAATTATCAGATTAAAGAGAAATTATTGCAAGCAGTCAGAAAAAATTCAAATATTGAAGAGCCACAGTCAGGATTACTCAGGACCTAGCTACTTCCACTTTAAAGGATGAAAAGGGCCTAGACTATGATATTCTGAAGGCCAAAGGAGCTTAGACAGCAGCCAAAAATCAACTATCAAGAAAAATTAAGCATTATCTTTCAGGGCAAAAGATGGACATTCAATGATATTGGAAATTTTCATTTATTTTTGATGAAAAGACCAGAGCTGAAGAGAAAATTTGATCTTCAAAGGCAAAACTCAAGAGAAACACAGAAAGGTAAAAAAGGCAAGAAAAAAAACATGTTTTTAAAGGTTAAAATGTTTATATCTATATATGGCAATATGATATGTTTAACTCTTTGAGAACTGTATCTTTATTAGAGATATACTTAGATGATGTATATACAATTTGATTTTGTTGTGATGATATAAAAAAAGAAACTAGGAGCGTTAAAGAGATTATACTTCAAGAAGAGGAAATGTGACATGAAATAGGGTAAATTATAGCAGATGAACAGGCAATTTCCACAATTATTGCAATTGAGGAAAAGAAGGGAGGGGAATGAGCATTTTGTGAATTTTAATCTCATTGCATTTGGCTCAAAGAGAGAATATCAGATCTATTGAGTTTGTCAGAGAAATTTGATTCACCCTATAGGTAAGTAGGAGAGGAAAGAGGAAAGGAAAGCGAAAAGTATAAATTGGGGAAAATAAGATGGCAGGAAATACAGAATTAGTAATTTTAACTGTGAATGTGAATAAAAGGAACTCTCCCCTAAAACAGAAGAAAATAGCAGACTGGATTAAAAGTCTACAATATGTTATTTGCAAGAATCACATTAAAGCAGAGTGAAATATACAGAGAAAGGAATCTATTGTCCTTCATCTGAAGAAAAAAAAAAAAAAAAACAGGAGTATCCCTGCTGATCTCAGAGCTAGAAAAAGCAAAAACAGAGCTAATTAAAAGAAATAAGGAAGAACACTATCTCTTCTAAAAGGTACCCTAGAAAATGAAATAATATCAATAGTAAACACATCAATATGGCTGTTTTCAACAATTAGGTTGTTCAGATCAATTCCAGTAGACTTGTGATAGAGAGAGCCATTTGCATCCAGAAAGTGGATTGTAGTATTTTCACCTTTTTAGTTGTTGTTTGCTTCCTTCTCATGTTATTTTTTCCTCTTTGATCTGATTTTTCTTGCACAGCATATGATTTTTCTTGGACAGGATTTATTTTGTGATCTTTTTCTGCAAACTATTAGTTGATCCTTTCCACACTTATTTTGTTTTCTGGTTCCAAGACATCAGGGCAGTTTTCCTCGATAATTGCTTGAAAGATGTCCAGTTCTTCTTTTTGATTATAATTTTCAGGTTTATTTAATGATTCTGACATTATGTATCCTAGACCTATTTTCTAGGTAAATTGTTTATCTCGTGAGGTATTTTATACTTTCTTCCTTTTCCCCCATTATTTTGAATTTGTTTGATTAATTCTCCATAATTGTGGAGATTTGTATAGAAGAATTGCACATATTTAACATATATTGGATTATTTGCTGTCTAAGGGAAGACATGGGTAAAGGGAGAGGGAAAATTTGGAACACAATGTTTTTCTTTTTTTCTGGGTAATTAATATTTTATTAATAAATTCCATCATTTTAAATAAAAAATAAGTAGCACTCTTGAATGCCAAAGACAATCATGGAGGTAGGGTCATGGCTTATACACCTTGGGAAGAAGGGTATTAACTGAAGGTGCTAATCAACTGGAAATTGTTTACAATTAAAGACAAAATTAATTACAGGAAGAAGTAAGCTTGAGCCAATAAGTGACTGAAAGTGACATCATGTCACCCTTTTTTTTTTATTTTAATAGCTTTTTATTTACAGGTTATATGTATGGGTAACTTTACAGCATTGACAATTGCCAAACCTTTTGCTCCAATTTTTCCCCTCTTTCCCCCTACCACCTCCCCCAGATGGCAGGATGATCAGTAGATGTTAAATATATTAAAATATAAATTAGATACATAATAAGTATACATGAGCAAACCATTATTTTACTGGACAAAAAGAATCAGACTCTGAAATATTGTACAATTAGCTTGTGAAGGAAATCAAAAATGCAGGTGGGCAAAAATATAGGGACTGGGAATTCAATGTAATGTTTTTTAGTCATCTCCCAGAGTTCTTTTGCTGTGTGTAGCTGGTTCAGTTCATTACTGCTCCATTGGAACTGATTTGGTTCATCTCATTGCTGAGGATGGCTAGGTCCATCAGAATTGGTCATCATATAGTATTGTTGAAATATATAATGATTTCCTGGCCCTGCTCATTTCACTCAGCATCAGTTCGTGTAAGTCTCTCCAGGCCTTTCTGAAATCATCCTGTTGGTCATTTCTTACCGAACAATAATATTCAATAATATTCCTATACCACAATTTATTCAGCCATTCTCCAATTGATGGGCATCCCCTCAGTTTCCAGTTTCTGGCCACTACAAAGAGGGCTGCCACAAACATTTGTGCACATACAGGTGCCTTTCCCTTCTTTATTATCTCTTTGGGATATAAGCCCAGTAGTAACACTGCTGAATCAAAAAGTATGCACAGTTTGATAACTTTTTGAGCATAGTTCCAAATTGCTCTCCAGAATGGTTGGATGTATTTACAATTCCACCAACAATGTATTAGTGTCCCTGTTTTCCCACATCCTCTCCAACATTCTGCATTATCTTTTCCTATCATTCTAGCCAGTCTGACAGGTGTGTAGGAACACAAGGTTTTTCAAGGGTGATTGTTCAAAACTAACTATACATATATTTTGAAAATAAAAAGCTAAAAAAAAGAAATGTTAGCTTTAGAAATAAGAGAAGAAAAAATAAAGAATTAGAGTATGTAAGGAGGAAAATATATTATCACTCTTTGCAGATGATATTATGATATACTTAGAGAATCCTAAAAAATCAAGTAAAACCTATAAAAACAATTAAGAACTTTATCAATGTTGCAGATTACAAAATAAATCTACATAAATCATCACCATTTCTTTATGTTATCAACAAAGTTCAGGAAAAAGAAACAGAAAGAGAAATTCCATTTAAAATTAGTGTAAAAATATAAAATATTTAGGAATCTACCTGCCAAGAAAATTCAGGAACTATAGGAATACAATTACAAAACACTTTCCACAAAAATAATGTTAGCTCTAAACAATTGGAAGAATATCAAGTGCTCCTGGATAAGCTGAGCTAATATAATAAAAATGACAATTCTATTTAAATTAATCTACTTATTCAGTGCTGTACCAATCAAACTGACAATAAATTATTTTACAGAGCTAGAAAAATTAATAACAAAATTCATGTGGAAGAACAAAATGCCAAGAATATCAAGTGAATTAATAAAAAAAAAAAAAAGATGCAGACAAGGTGGCTTACCTATACCAGATCTAAAACTATATTATAAAGAGCATCATCAAAACCATTTGGTATTGGCAAATTAATAGAGTAGTTGATCAGTGGAATAGGTTCACAAGACCTAATAGTCAATGACTATAGTAATCTAGTGTTTGATAAACCCCCAAACCTCAGTTTCTGAGTTAGGAACTCAGTATTTGACAAAAATTGCTGGGAAAATTGAAATATAGTACGACAAAACCTAGACATTGACCAACACCCTATAGCAAGATCATGTTGAAAGGGGTTCATGATTTAGACATAAAGTGATAGTATAAGAAAATTAGGAGAACAAGTGATAGTCTGCCTCTCAGATCTGTGGAGAAGGAAGGAATTTATTGCCAAAAAATTAGAATACATTATGAAATGCAAAATAAAGAATTTTGATTGTATTAAATTAAAAAGGCTTTGTACAAAGAAAACCAATGCAGCCAAGATTAGAAGAAAAGCAGAAACCTGGGGGAAATATTTTTACATCCAAGGACTCTGATAAAGGTTTGGTTTCTAAAATATAGATAGAATTGGCTCAAGTTAATAAGAATATAAGCCATTTTCCAATTGATAAATGGCCAAAACATATAAGCATATAATTTTCAGATGAAGAAATTAAAACCATCTCTAGTCATGTGAAAAAAATGCTCTAAATCATTATTGATCATAGAAATGCAAATTAAGACAACTCTTAGGCACCACTACACACATCTTAGATTGGCTAAGATGACAAGAAAAGATATGGGAAGGATTGTGGTAAAACTGGGAAACTAATACATTGTTGGTGGAGTTGTAAATTGATCCAAACCATTCTGAAGAGCAATTTGAAACTATGCTCAAAGGTGCTATCAAACCATGCATACCCTTTGATCCAGCAGTTTCTCTACTTGGCCTGTATCCCAAAGAGATTGTAACAAAGGAGAAAGGACTTACATGTGCAAAAATGCTTGTGACAGTCCTTTTTGTAGTGTCAAGGAACTGAAAAGTGAGTGGATCCCCATCAGTTAGAGAATGACTGAATAAGTCATGGTATATGAATGTCATGGAATATTTATGTTCTATAAGAAACAATTGGCAGGAGGATTTCAGAAAGTCCTGGAGAGATTTATGTGAACTGATGCTAAGTGAAGTGAGTAGAGCCAAGAGAACATTATACACAGCAACAAGATTATGCAATGATCAATTCTGATGAATGTGACTCTTTTCAACAATGATGTGATTCATGCCAATTCCAATAGATTTGTAATGGCGAGAGCCATCTGCACCCAGAGAGAGGACTGTGGGGATTGAATGTGGATAACAACATAGTATTATCACTTTTTTTGTTTTTTGATTGATTTTTATTTCCATTCTCATTCTTTTCCTATTTGATCTGATTTTTCCTGTGCAGTATGATAAATGTGGAAATATGTATAGAAGAATGGTACATTCTTAACATATATTGGATTACTTGCTGTCTAGGGTAGGGATTGGGAGAATGAGAGAGAGAAAAATTTGGAACACAAAAGTTTTTCAAGGGTGAATGCTGAAAAAATATCTTTGTATATATTTTGAATACAAAAGTTATGATTTAAAAAAAAAGATATAACATGATTTTTACCACCTTCTTTAATGGTACTTGTATAGGAACAGAAAAAATTATGGGCATATTCCAGGGCTGAAACTTGGCAAAACATCATCACTGATATGATGATGGGAATAGAATTCTAGAATAGGATAACATAGAATGCAGTTTGTTCACCAATGGGAAAAAATGGAGAGACAGGCTAATTAAAGATAAAATTAAGGAATCAAGGGATTTCAAATCAGGGAATAGACAAAGAGTAGGATTTTGTAATGAAAAGCAGAAGAAGAAATCAAAATAATTGTAGGTTATATTTCAATAATCGGATTCTGGAATTCTTGAATATGAAAGTGGTACATCTGTTGGTGATAGAAAGAATAAGGGTCTTCCAATCTTTGTGTGTATCTAAAGTAAAGTAGAGGAATAGTTCATAATTATTAAACAGGCTGAGGAACTAAGTAGTTAGTTTTGTTTTGTTTTTTGAGGGATCTGAAAGTCTCTTTCTCAGAAGTTGGAGAGGAGAGAAAAATTGTACGTCATCTGTCATACTCATTAATGAAAAGCAAGTATGATCTGGACATCTCTAAGCAATAGCTACTGTCATTTTGGTTAAGTAACATACATGCATTACATGGATATCCAAGGGAGATAGTTTGTTGAGTTATGGAAGTAGGAGGAGAAGTTCTATATGGAGTAAGGAATTTTCCAATTACTCTGCCTCAACCAGTGAGCCAAGGAGAATGACTGAAGATGTATTAAGTACTAAAAATTGTGACCATGGAGATTGTTGCATCAAATAGAAGGCAAGCATCAGGAATAGCTTGGATGAAGTTTTAAAGGAAAAATACATGAAGAAGAGAAATTATTATCTACAGAACAAGTATGCCAGAGAGCACTGTAAAAGACCTGAGTGGTGTTTCATTGAAACGCTGGAATAGGAAAATTAAATGGAATGGAAATAAGGATGGAAGTGGGGAATGTAAAAGTACATAGGGACACAATGTATAGAGAACTGGGTTTAAAATTAGGAAAACTCATCTTCATCAATTCAAATTTAGCCTCAGACACTTACTAGCTGGGTAACCTTAGGCAAGTCATTTAACCCTGTTTGCCTCAGTTCTGCTCAGTTTCAGGAGCTGAAAAAGAAAATGGCAAACCACTCCAGTATCTTTGTTAAGAAAACTCCAAATGGGGTCACAAAGAGATATAACTAATGACCAGAAAGGAAATAAGTGAGTAATATAGCTTGTATGATGATCCATAGGGCTTCAAAATCACTGGAGTGATAAGGATATTGACCAGGAATAAAAAGGTCCAATATTTCCATTGGAGGTTGGAGATTGGGCTGAAAGAAAGTAAATCATGAGATGAGAGGAACATAGTCAGATAAATAGGGTCCCTGCTTCCATAGTACTCTTCTCCCTGGAAGATAAAAATTAAAGATGAACTGGGTAAAGATAGAAATAGAACCTGCACATCAGAATAAAGAAACCCTGGTCTCCATCAACTTTCTTTTCCCTCTTCCCTCAAGGGACAAGTGCAATATGAGATAGAAAGCTTAATGTCAAAGGCAGTTTGCTTCTCTTTGAACTGGAGATTCTCCAAATCTGGGTTAGGAGATTGGGCTGACAGCAGGAGGTGTGCTGTCACAGATGGAATTTATTGCTTTGGGTCAAGAAACAGTACTATAGGGCAGATAGCCTCTTGCCTTCTCATAGGTGATCTATTACATATGGCAGGAGATGAAAATTATAAGTTTGGAGAATTGGGCTTCTCTTTTCATCAGAGGAAGCTGGTGAGCAAGAGAGAGCTATCCAGCTGGATGGATAGATAGATGTACCCAGATGAATATATTTCATGGAATTTATTGATTTGGGATTTGGCTTTTCTGTCTGATGACACAACAACATCTTTATCTTTCTTAAATGTGGTTTTCTCTGAATGCACAATTGGCTTTCTGCATAGAATTAAGGTGTTAATTTATCTTTCCTAATATTAGAGTCTCTCTAATTAAAGACCTGTATGTGCAAAAATGTTTGTGGCAGCCCTATTTGTAGTGGCTAGAAACTGGAAATCAAATGGATGCCCATCAATTGGAGAATGGCTGGATAAATTGTGGTATATGAATGTTATGAGATATTATTGTTCTATAAGAAATGACCAGGAGGATGAATACAGAGAGTCTTGAAGAGACTTACATGAACTGATGCTAAGTGAAATGAGCAGAATGAGGAGATCATTATACACTTCAACAACAATACTATATGAGAATCAATTCTGATGGAAGTGTCTATCTTTGGCAATGAGAAGATCCAATTCAGTTCCAAATGATCAGTGATGAACAGAACCAGCTACACCCAGAGAAAGAACATTGGGAAATGAATGTGGACTGCTTGCATTTTTGTTTTTCTTCCCAGGTTATTTTTACCTTTCTAAATCCAATTTTTCTTATGCAACCTTTTTCCAAGGTATATATATGTACACATATATTATATTTAAGATATATTTTAACACGTTTAACATGTATGAGACTGCCTGCCATCTAGGGGTGGGGGTGGAGGAAAGAAAGGGAAAAGTTGGAACAGAAGTGATTGCAAGGGTCAATGTTGAAAAATTACCCATGCATATGTTCTGTCCATAAAAAGCTATAATAAAAAAGGAGGGTCTCTCCATGGCTCTCTTCAACAATGAGATGATTCAAACCAGTTCCAAGGATCCTGTGATGAAGAGAGCCATCTACATCCAGAGAGGACTATGACAACTGAGTGTGGTTCACAACATAGTATTTTCATTCTTTTGGTTGTTTGCTTACATTTTATTTTCTTTCTCATTTTTTTCAGTTTGGTTTGATTTTTCTTGTGCAGCAAGGTAACTGCATAAATATGTATGTACACATTGGGTTTAACATATATTTCTACGATGTTTAACATTAAAAAAAATCAGAGTGTCTCAAGACTTATTCTTCATAGAGTTTTCATGTCTTTCAAACACTTTCTGTTTAGATAGGCTACAATTCTTGTATCTTCTCTGGCATTATCTTACTTCACTAAAATCCATTCTCATGAATGTTATATGCCTCATCCCCCAGAAAAGCAAATGTCCTATCCAATTTTTCTAAGTTGAAGGTATGGAGTGACTGGAAATTAATTCTTTTCTCTGAGCCACAGGTTCCAAATCTATAAAATGAATGAATTCACCTTTAACTCATTCTAATGAAGATTCTATGAACCTATAACTACTGCTTACCTAACTCAATCCCCTTGCCCTTGAAATAACTGTATTAGTGCCTATAAGAGACACTACTTATCATGTACCAAGGATGTGCCTCCATTCTTCTCAGAAATATATGCTCATTTTTTTTCCTGACACTTGCTTTCCTTATGACATGATGTATTTAGCTACATTCCAAACTAATACTCTTTAAGTGCTTGTTATATATGACAGGGGAATGTGTTTGTATTTTTATAACAGTCACTCTCAGTGCAAAATGCTATTATTCCCATAAAAAACACTTTTCCTTCTATTTCACTATTACTCCATTCATTCATTTAGAAGTGGCCCACTCAATATAATAGGAAGACAAATGGACTAGAACAAGATGTTTACAATCACATAAACATCCAGAAACCTGTTACCTGCTGTGCTCTTTGGTAATATATAAAAGCTCTCTTATGATTTGTTTCTTCCAAACATTACAGGTTCCCTACCAAATACCAATAGCTGAAGTTGAATAGCTTAGTGATTTTCATTGATTCATCAGCATGGAATATTAAAAAAAAAATGAAAATGTAGTTTACTTGATTTCCAATCTTCTGATAGGTTACTCACCAATCTCTTGTTTATAGAGTCTGAAAAATATCTGTTGAAAAAGAGGAAACCTCCAGGGAAAGGGAATTGCTATCAATTTAATTCTGGGATCTATAGTAAAATTCTAATATTAAAGTGCCTCATCATACCTCTAGTTTAAATAAATTTCAGATGACACATTGACTTCCTGTATTCATACACATATTTTATATGTTAAAATATATCATTTTGATGAAGCTAATTTTAGGCCACAAAGTAGCCATTGCAGTACATTCTTGTTTATTCTTTTTCTACATAATCTCTAAAACTAGTGAAATTTATGCTGTAGTCATTTTATTTAAATAGTTTTCCCTTTCCTTAATTCTGTTTATTTGGAAAGATCTTCCTCCCCCCCACTGTGATACATGATCACTAGAAAATATTTCTCCATAAAATTCAACAAGTAGGTGCTCAAGCTCAACAACAGAAATATGTTTTGCATTTCACAATACACAATACACAATAAATTTTATATGGGGATCCTTTACATCAAATTTTTAAATAAGAATATGTGAAATTGTGGTTATAGCTAGTTTTCTTTAAATCCCTGTATCAAATATATTTATTGACCTCCAACAAATCATGTGTATTTTGTATGATATTACAGCAATTCACCTTATGGCATCATAAACTCTGAATGATGTGATAATTTTGTTTATTTGTTTCTTTTATCTTTGTATGTCTTTGAACCCCAAGCATAGTAATTCTAAGCCTAAAAGGGTAAGTAAATCAAGGATTAATTGATGAATTGTTTATTTTAATATAATTAATAGATGTGGATTACTCAGTCAGAGTTAGATGCTAATAATGTCAAGTTCCAGAGCCAATCCTTGGTATATAGGTCAATTAGAATGAGGGGAATGGGGAGTGAGGGGGAAATGAAGAAGGAAGAGGAGGAGGAAGAGGAGAAGGAAGAGGAAGAGGAGGAGGTGGAGGAACAAAGGAGGAAGAGGAGGAGGAGGAAAGAAGAAAGAAAGAAAGAAGGAAGGAAGGAAGGAAGGAAGGAAGGAAGGAAGGAAGGAAGGAAGGAAGGAAAGAAGAATAAACATAAGTATGTGAAGAATAGCTGGGAGGTCAGTGTCAGTGATTATAAAGTACTTTTGGAAACCTATATTAACAAATCAGATGCCAGGCTGAGGCAAGGATAACAGATTTAGGTACTAGTTAGTTAGACTAAGTTTTTATTGGGGCAAGCAACGAACATAAAATTTAGATTAGAATAAGAATGTATTGTAGGGTTGGAGAAGGATCATGACACAAACAATATCTGAAATTGTCATAAAATGAAAACTTAAAATAATCAGAGACAACAGATAGAGGCTATGGTCTTTTAATTCAGAGTAGTTTGAGAGAGAGAGTGGCCGCTACACTGGAGAACCCTTTGGGATAGTACAATCAAACTGAGATTTTAACTTCAGAACTACAGATAAATTTAGCAAATGGGTTATTTCCTATTTGAAATTCATTGTACATTAAAGAGATCAATTGATGTCATCTTTATTGTCTATAAAGTGATAGTTATCACTTCCTCCATCAAAAAAGCAAAAGAGCTTATAGAATGCATTTGTCAAAGAATAAGGATAAATCTTTTCTGAAGGACGTTGGGTGACATGTATGATTTAAAAGTTAAGAGTCATTTTTCCAAATTTTCTCATAAGATGATCTGATCATAATGCACTGGGATATTTAGACGAATCTCTGAACCAGATGGCTTTTAAGGATACTTCAAGCTTTCAACCTATAAATTTATAGTCTATACTCTCCTCTTTACTGGGTAACTAAGTCATGCTTTAGTGATGCTTTTTATCCTTAGTCAAAGTCAAGGGATGAAATATATGTAAGAATGAGCATAGTGTTGAACTCAGAGACAAGGACACCTGCATTCATGTTTTGTTTCTTGTATTTAGTAGGTATGTGACCTTGAGAAGGAAGGAAGGAAGGAAAGAACAGAGGGAAGAAAAGAGGCAGGGAAGAAGGGAGGGAGGGAAGGAGAGAGGAAGAGAAAAAAGGGAGGGAGGAGGGAAGGAGGAAGAAAAAGAAAAAAGAGAGGAAAGGAATAAGCATTTATAAAATAACTATTGTGAATCAGGAGCTATGCTAAGCACTTGAAAAATATTAAAATATTATCTTATTTGATTCTTATAACAATCTCAAAAGAGAGCTGCTATTATTATCTCCATTTTACATAAATGGAAGCTGATGCAAATATCATTTAAATGACTTACCAATAGTAACACAACTAAGTGTTTGAGGCTGGATTTGAATTCAGCTCTTTAAGATATTCAGGCCCAATGATCTATCTACTCTTGTAGAACATTTCCCTCTAAACCTCAGTTTCTTCATCTGTAAGATAAGAAAAGCAATGCCTCCAGTTAGTATGTATCTGATTAGATTGTTACATAATAATAGGTTTCAACATAATAATATATGCAGAGAACTTTATAAATTTCAAAATGTTATATAAACTTAAACTATTGTCATTTGGAATCCTTCACTGATACATATGAATGTATAACATGGAAATGACAATATATTTAGTAATAATCCACCATCAAAGCTTTCATTCACCATATTAGCAAGTCAGTCATTTTATAAACTAATTTATAAAGTGCTAAATATTAAAAAAAACTTTTCACATAGTATCTCATTCAATTCTTACAATAACTTTATAAGTTAGGTGCTATTACAATTTCCATTTTACAGGGGAAAAAAACTAAGAATGAGAAAGAACTGACTTTTCCAGGTTTACAATCAAAGAGAACTGAAATTCTGACCTTCCTATAACCACATTTAACACCTGTTCTCTATGGTCACTGTGGTAATCAGTGTAAATAAAATTAATACCTTGTGGCCTGAGGTCATTGATAGGCTATTTCTCTAAAATATTTTAGTTTTGCCATCCAATAATAATCAACCAATTGAAAACAATTTGCTTTTACAAAAGAAATATTTACTGGGAACATGATCAAAGTAATAACAAAGACAAACAAACAAAAACCTCCCCAAACCAGGAAATACAATTTTCCCTTGCACACACAAATTGCCTGAAATAGCAGAATCAAACTTTGAAAGAAAATGTGGTTGCAGTGTAAAGTCATAACTCCTAATAGTGTGTGTGATATGTTATGTGTGTTGTTTGTATGTGTCTGCCCTCCCACTCCCTTGTGGAGTCCTTATGGAGTTTCCCTTAAGTATAGTTTTCTGATATATTAGTCGTGTATCTGGATTATTTTAGCTCCTTGATGAATGCATGGTTTACTACTCATAAAGTCCTTGATGATATGGTCATTGGTAGCCATATTGGCTCTCAGCACACACACACACACACACACACACACACACACACACCAGAAATGCTCATCTCTGATACAGGTGCAGAGGATTCAATCCTTCAAGGTACTCCTGAGTCTGGAATCTGCTAATGCTTAACTGGTTCAGTACTGGATTGCAAGTCTCTCAAGTATCTTGATGTGTTATATATACACTTATAGGGCATGAATGACTCTCTTTAACTACATTTCCTATGTGATATGATCTCCTTTTATTCAGTGATCATAGCAATTTTTTCATACTACACTGGTTAAGACCTTGATACTAGAAAGTATCTAGATACTAAAAAGTACTAGATACTAAAAAGATACTAGAAAGTTTAGTTTTTATTCATTTAATGAATAATGATGAAGAAGAACTAAATGAATAAGTTAAATTTTATTCAGTTAATCCAGCTGCCTAAACATGGCAATTATATTAAGTGAGATGGAGTCAAAATTTAATTAATAGGCTCCTGTAATAATCCACACTAGGTAGTGAGAGCCTGCATCATTGTGATGACTATGCGGATAGACATTATAGAAGTCCTGTGAAAGTACAATATAAAAGACTTGGCAAATGAATGAGCAGGTGGGGTAAGGAAGAATGAAAAATTAAGAATAGCGCCAACATTACAAACAAGAGTGACCAGAATAATGGTTTTAGGTACCGTGGATAGAAATGGAGATGTTTTAGGCTATATCTATATCAGAAGATGGGCTATGCATTCTTCACCTTCAACCAAATCTCAAGATCTTACTCTTATCACATGGGGCTCCAATTTAGCTCATCCCTCGCCCCCCTCCAATTGTAGCTCCAAAAACAGTCAAGACCTCCATTACTAGAAATGAAATGTCAAACATTTAAATTATTGCTACTATTACCATTCTCTATGACTTGTTCAAAACACTCCTTACTAGCCACCACTACCAAAAAAAATGTGAATTCTTTGAGGGCAGAGACTCTCCTGCTTCCTTGTATTTGTATCCCCAGTACTTAGCAACATTTCTGTCACATAATTAAGACTAAATTAATATTTTCTTCTGTAATGCATTCATATTTTTGTATGTGTACATACTACGTAATCTGTCACAAATTATAGTACTTTTCTTCCTTTTTTATTTTTTTGAAATGTGATATTATGTTGATGTCTTGATTCTTAAAGAATAATTTATCATCTATAATAATGAAAGTAATGGACAAAGATTTATTTTGCCCTTTTACTTTCTGTTCTAGGCAAAGGACAAGTCTTTACTTGGAGCATTAATATGTTACTTCATTTTTGCAGAAGCACAACCATGAATTCACACTGCTAAATGTCCCTTGCTGTTCAAGTTTGTTATAAATGAAATTTTCAGTCTTTTTTTTTAATTGCTTCTAGTTTAAAGACAGATCAGAATCAATTTACACAAGACAAAAAAAGCCTTTTATGAGCACACATATACTTTTTTTAAAAGAAACATATGCATACATATGAATCTATTCTTATGCATTTATAATACATATAGAGACACATATAAACACACATAATTCTAGCTTGTCAGATTTGTGAATATACAGATCAAGCAAAAAAAAAAAAACAATCTTTTTGATAGGGACAGATTTTCAAAATAGCATTTTCCATGAGTCACTGAAGCTTCAATATCTACAACATTCCTAAAATGGGACACACACACACACACACACACACACTACACATACACAGCTCAGAAACTGTTATCAATTCCATTCACAGTGGCAGAATGACTCTTAATAGCAGAGACATTTATGAGTCATAAATTACCATTTATAAATGCTGTGTTTAGTGTTCATTTCAATGGACGACATATGGTCGCAACATTTCTAAATAGCTTGAACTGATAAATAGGCCAGGGAAGTGGTTCAATTTGTTAAAATGCTAACACATTAACTCCTGTGTATGGTGGGTTGCAGGTTTGCATCCTTAATGCTGCTTTGTCAGCTTTAAGATCACCAACTGCTAACTTCAGAAATCAACCTACTGCCTGGAATTTATGAAGTGGGTCTGGAAGTCTATTCCTCATCTTGATTTATGGTGATTCCCCACTTGTAGACTGGGTCATCCATCCACATCCACCAGACACTCTGTTTCCATGTTTGAGAATGTGACTATGTCCCCCATAGTCTAGCCTCCTATCCTTCCAGTATACAAAGAAAATAAGTAGTTTTCTCATGCTTGGTAATGTCAGTCATTTCAAATGACTCACTTAATGAAGGAAAAGTAAATGAGAATATTTTTCACTTTTAATATTTTATTTTTTTCCCAATTATGTGTAACACAATTTTAACCCTTTTTTCCCCCCAATTTTGAGTTCCAAATTCTTTCTATCTCTTCTTGATTCACCACCATCGAGATGGTAAACAATTTGACATAGATCACACATGTATAGTCATGTAAAACACTTGCCTATGTAAGTCATTCAGTGAAAAAAATAACAGGCAAAAACCTCAGGAAAAATAGAGGAATTAAAGAAAAATTATATTTGATCTGCATTCTGTCTATAACAGTCCCCTCCCCCAGAACTCCCAAGAGGTGAACAGCATATTTCTTCATAAATCATATAGTATTGCTAAGAAAGGTAAGTTATTCATAGTGGATCACCTTAAAATATGCTGGTATTCTGTGCAATATTCTCATGGTTCTGCTAATTTTACCTTGCATCAGTTCATATAAGTCTTTCTATGTATTGCTTGTTTGTTTGTTTTTCTGAGAGCATTCTGCTTGTCATTTCTTAAAGGAAAATAGCATTTAATAACAATCATACAGAACAATTTGTTCAGCCATTCCCCAATTGATGGACATCTCCTAAATTTCTTATTCTTTGACACCACTAAAAGAATTGCTATACATATTTTTGTACACATAGGTCCTTTTTCTTTTTTAAAATCTCTTTGTGATACAGTAATATTAGTATTGTTACTACCTTTAGTATTGCTAGTCAGTGTAGTCTTAGTAATGGTATTGCTCAGTCAAAGGGTATGCATGATTTATGATTTTTTCAGTACTTTGGGAATAGTTCCAAATTGCTCTCCTCAATGGTTTAATCTATATACAGTTTCACCATTAGTACATTATGGTTTTAATTTTTTCACAACCCCTACACCATTTGTAATTTTCCTTTTCTGTCATATTAGCCAATCTGATAGGTATGAAGTACTAATTCAGAAATGTTTTAATTTGAATTTCTCTCATCAATAGTGATTTAGAGTAGTTTTGTATGATTAGAAATAACTTTTATGACCCTGCTTGAAAATTGCATGTTCATATCCTTTAATTATTTATCATTTAGTATGGTTCCTATTTCTATAAATTTGACACAGTTTTCAATACTTTTAAGAAATAAAGGCTATCAGAGAAACATATTTTAAAAAGTTTGTTTTACTGTAATGATTACCAACTATGATATTTCTTTCCATTCTATTTTCCCTTTTATCCTACTCTCTTACTTCTTTTACCCTATACATTCTCAAAAGTGTTTCCCTTCCCTGCCTTCTATCAGCTCACTCCTACCATCTTTTATCCCCTTCCCTTTCTGTTTCCTGTATGGTGAGATAGATTTCTATACCTGAGTATGTATATTATTTCTGGTTTGATTCAGTTCTAATGAGAGTAAGGTTCATGTGCTCCCTTCTCCACTTCCCTCATTTTACCCTCCATTGTAAAATCTCTTTCAATCCTCTTTTATGTCAGATAATTTATCCCATTCTATTCCTTTCCCCTTTTTTTCTCAGTGCATTCTTCTTTCTCTAGCATTTATTTTATTATTTTTAGATAATCATAACATTCATTCAACTTATCTCTCTGCTTTCTGTCTATATACACTCCTTCTAACTGTACTAATAATGAGAAAGATTTTAGGAGTTATAAATATAATTTTCCCAAGTAGAAATATAAACAGTTTAACCTTATTGAATCCCTTACAATTTCTCTTTCCCATTTGATTTTTTATAATCCTTTTGCATCTTCTATTTGAAAGTTAATTTTTCTATTCACTTTTTTTTCCCCATCAGGAATGCTTGAGACTTCTCTATTTCATTGAATAGTCATTTTACAGTGGAGGATTATGCATAGTTTTTCTGGGTAGGTGATGGTTGATTGAAATTCTAGCTCTTTTGCTCTCTGGAATATCATATTGCAATCCCTCTTATACTTTGAGGTAAAAGTAGCTAAATTCTGTGTTATCATGACCGTGGTTTGATGATATTTCAGTTGTTTCTTTTTGGCTGCTTGAAGTATTTTCTTCTTGATCTGGGAGGTCTGTAATTTAACTGTAATATTCCTGGAAATTTTCATTTTGGGATCTCTTATAAGAGGTGATAGGTAGATTCTTTCCATTTCTATTTTACCCTTTGAAACTTGAAAATCAGCTTTGTTTTCCTTGATAATTTTTTTTTTGAAAGATGATGTCTAGGCTCATTTTGTAAATCATGACTTTCAGAGAGTCTAACAATTTTTAAATTATACCTCCTGGATCTATTTTCTAGGTCAGTTGTTTTTCTAATGAAAATTTTCTGCTATTTTTTTCATTCTTTTGATCTTATTTATTTTTTGATATCCCATAAAGTCAATAGTTTCCATGAGTTCTATTTTAACTTTTAAGGAATTATTTTCTTCAGTGAGCTTTTATATCTCCCTTTCCATTAGGCCAATTCTACTTTTCAAGAAGTTCTTCTTTTTAATGAATTTCTGTATATCTTTTTTTTCCATTGGGCCAATTTTCAAGGCATATTCTCTTCAATGGATTATTGTGCCTCTTTAATATTTGTCCTAT
The DNA here is from genome assembly GCF_902635505.1 of Sarcophilus harrisii. Classification (NCBI taxonomy): domain Eukaryota; kingdom Metazoa; phylum Chordata; class Mammalia; order Dasyuromorphia; family Dasyuridae; genus Sarcophilus; species Sarcophilus harrisii. Next base: position 369,693,651 of record NC_045426.1, on the reverse strand, counting down.
TTGTTTTTTAAGATGTTATTTTCCTCATATCTTTTTGTGCCTCCTTTACCAAACTGTTGGCTCTTTTTTCATTATTTTCTTGCATCACTTTCATTTGTTTTCTCATTTTTTTCCCCTCTACCTCTCTTGCTTGATTTTTAAAATCCTTTTTAACTTGTTCCACACACTGAAGTCAATTCATATTTTTCTTTGAGGATTTGAATTTTTGATTTTGATGTTGGGATCTTATTCTGAGTGACTGTTTTGATCTTCCTTGTCAATTACAACTTAATATCATCAGAATTTTTTTTCTTTCGTTTGATCATTTTACAACCTATTTCTTGACTTTTAACTCTTTACTAAAAGTGGATATCTGTTTTCAAGTTTTTGTGCAATTGCTTTCAGGGGTAATTTTGAGTACTTGTAAGTTCTGGGCTCTTCCAAAAGGATGATTTAGGGACAGGGGTGTTTATTGTTCTCCTATACTATGAACCAGTTTGTAAACAACAAGAAAAACTTTTTTAAACACTTGAACTGTGATTAGGCCAGTGCTCCTCTGTGGTAATAAATTCTGATGTGTTAGTATTCTTCCTTACCCTGAGACTAATACCCAGGGACATAATTCAAATCCAAGTATAGGCAATGCAACAGAGTCCTGAACCCTTTAACAGTAAAGAGACCCTTATAAAATTCCTACTGCCCCATTGTCTTTTCCTCTTACTCTCTGCAGGCTGAAAAGCTTTCCTCTCTTACTCTGATGCAATAGATCTTTCCTATTGACTTTTTAAGCAGTCTTGGGTTGGAAATTATTTCACCCCATCTTTTTCTGGGTTCTGCCACTCTAGGATTTGTTAGTCATTATTTAAAGGTATTCAGGAAAGTTTAGAGACAAGCTCAGGTGAGCCCCTGTCTCTTCTCACTATCTTGAATCTGCCTCCCTTTTTTCTCTTAGAAATAAATAAACCATAGAAAGACCTAATCTTTGACAAAATTTTGCAGTTGAATAAATTAGTCTTCAATATAAAACACCATGCTACTAGAGAAAACCTATTTGACAAGGGATCAGAAAATTATTTGAAATCCTTTCTATAAGTATATTTCTTAGTCTATTGGCCATGGATAAGTAATTTAACTTTTCTGAAATGCAATTTCTTATTTTCTAAAATAAGGGTAGCAATGTTTTACTATATTACCATAAAGATCAAATGAGATAATCTAAATAGAATCCATTGCAAACCTAAAAACACTAGAAAATGTAGTGCTTAATATAGTGATCATATTTAATACCATTATCATATTTTATTCTGCTGCCTCTTATAAAAATAGATAAATTACCTCAAATTTAGACTCAAGTCTCCCCTCTGAATTACGCTGTACAAGTAACTGGATCTCTAAATACTCTAGAGAAGTCTCTATAACTGTAAGTTGCAGATATGGTGACTATATGTACTTGTTGGGTTTAATCACCTAGGTGATTCTTAGAAGCATGAAACAATAGATCCAGTGTGAATTTCTTTTAATGTGTCCGGCCCTAACCATTCTCTCTTTTCTGTTTAATCTAAGAGCAAAGTTAAAATGGCCAGAATATTTTGATCATTTAACTAAGATTCCTTGCCTTTTATAATTTCATCAGATTTGTTTCCAACTATTTCTCAAATATCTATGAAAATGGAAGAAAGCTCTGCAAACTCCAAGGCATATAAAATGCTGTCTTAAAAGGATATCGAACAGTTAGCTTCAAATCCCTGAATAGTAATTTAGATTAAAAACTAACATGTAGAAACTGTGTTGATGTAAACTAATTTAATCCAAGTGACACACTAAGTATGTGAGAGTTCCAGATCTTGAACTCAGGTTTCCTACATTGTGGTTCTGGATACTCTTTCCATCATGCTATGTTAATTGTCTTCCTAGAGCTACTGATACCCTTTTTATTTTTGGAAGCTTGTTGTCAACATTTCTTGTGTAGTACATTTTAAATCCATTCAAGTAGATAATTTCTATAGGATATAAACAGTGTGTTATAGAGGAGATCAATCTTTAAGTAGCATAGTGATTAAGATTCAATTCAACCTATATGCATTGAGTTTCTACTTTGTAAGTTACCTGTGTAGACCCTATGGGAATATGTTATGGGCCAGAACTTGAAACAAGGTGCTAAGTCAGTGGAATTGATAGAGGCAATTGTTATCTAATTTAGAATAGTGCTTAACAGTTCTCTAGTTCAGTACATGTACTTAGTACTTACTATAGTTCTACAAGATTCACACTTTTAAGAGAACATATATAAGCTAGGAGCCTCAACCAGGATTCAGTCTAGGAGATTCAGAAGCCAGAGAAGGCAGGCGGGAGCTTAAACTCTCAGAACCAAGACTACAGAAGGCCTCTAAGAAAGCTAACCAGGCCAGAGGAAAGGAGACAAGACTTGAAAAGAGACAACAAAGGATTTGGACTTTAATATCTGGCTGCATTTGGGGTGATTACTGAACTGAAACTAAGGCTGCCTCCAGAGACCCCATAAAAACCCCAACAAGAGAATATTATAGTTTAGAGAAGAATATTACAGGAATACACACACAATGAATTAAGATAAACTTACTTTTAGGAAGGTGACAACTCAGCAGAGGATAAAACACAAGTGAGCAAATAATTATAGCAAAAGTCAGAATGTGGTAACTATCAAAAGATTCAACAAAATACCAGGGTATAAGCCATAATTTATGTTAATTTATTATGGTGCCTTCAAGGTAATCATCTGTGTGTTCAAACAAATGTCTTGCTTTGAGTCATTGATATCTATAAGACAATGACAATATTTTAATTTACCCTGTTTTCATACTCAGCCTTTTAAAATGAGGATACAGGCTAGTAAATGTTTTTGCATGTGGTAATGGAATTTTAAATTCAGGCATCTAAAATTGATGGATCTAGCCCAGATAATGTTGAAAGCAACTAATAGCTTTGAAATTCTAGTATCTAGTGAGGTTCAGTTAAACTAACAAATAATTATTCTTAAAAACAGATATGAAAAGATGACTGATTCAGAAAATTACTAATCATTAGTCCCATTCTTCTTCATTAGTCTTTGATTCTTATTTATCAATGACATTCATATTCAAAGATGATTGGAAAGAAGGACATCATTAGGAATGAACAGGAGCATCAATGCCAACTTAACTCATTTTGGAGATGAAAAAAAAAAGTGACTGGGGAAATATCTTATAGAAAAACAGGGCAAACAGCCCAAGCCTCATTCTGTCAGGCCACTGTCATTCTATTACACCACAGTAGTTCAGTTTCTATCTCTGCTATAAAATTTGGAATAAAATTTAAAAAAAAAAAAAAACATTCCTTATATATGACAAAGAACCCTTGGATTGCATATGATTGAATTATGGAATTATTTCTAAATTGATCCTTAATAAAAAGTGTAAATCAGATAAATTTCTTTCTCTATTGAACAATATCTCTCCTACCACCTCATAATCTGTTACTTTCTCATTATTTTCCTCCATTATCATCTATAATTTTTTAAACTTCCTACTTCCTTGCCTTGAAGCCCTGTTTTCCTTTGGGTGACAATGGGCAGCTATGTATAAGTACAATCATAGAGAAATCCAAATTATTAGATTTGGGTGATTCATTTCATGAACCTGATGAAATGAAAGAGGGATTCTGTGATTGAGGTAAGGGGGAAGGCAAGTAAGGAAGTAGTGAATGAGTATGGGGGAAAGATAATGAGTTATTTTTTTTAATTTTATGGGTTATTCAAATAAACAAATCCCCACTGTGTTATTACTAGCAGGAGTTGTCCATTTGTTTAACAGTTGACTAGAAAAAGATTAACCTGAGACAGAGTTTTAATTTAAATCTACAGTATTAACATTTTCTTAATAATTTTAAGTCTAGACAATCAAAACATTAGTAAATCAAGTCCCAATCTGTAATATTTGCCAATTTCTTATGTTTAATCACACTGTGAATTAACTATTGCCTCTCCACAGACTAGCTCCAGTGCACTATGAATTTTATTCCTCCTAGACAACCTGTCTTCTCACAGGTAAAATACACAGGTATGTAAAGCATTCACATCCAAAGTCTGACTCATTATCTTTTTCTAAACCAGAATACCATTTCTTTAACTTGCTTCTTTCTGCCAAGGACAGTGTCACTATACCAGTATCACTCTTTTAATTCTTCATGTTAACAAGCTGAACCTTTGATTTCACTCTCCCTCAAACCTAAGAGTATGCCATTTCTTTCCCAAATCATATCCTTTGTTTCCTATAAGACTAATCCATGCCCTTATAAGAACTCTGCTGGTCTCCTACATTTGGTTTATTTAGTTTATCTCTTTGCCACCAGGCTTTTTCTTGTCCCATCCACCAGCGAAATAATTTCTCTAAAATTCTGTTTTAACTATATTCTACACTGATCAACAATATTCTCTATTGTCTCCAGGATAAGATATAAAACTATCAGTTCACCATTTAAAGCCCTTGACAAATGGACTACAACCTCTTTACACTATTTTCTATTTTGCCTATTGATTTCATATCATGCCAATTGATGTCAAATTGACATACTTTCTGTTCTCTATAAGTGATACCATGTCCAGTCCCTCTGTTATGCACTTTCTCACCTTCAAATCTGAAATATTCTCCAATCTTACCAGCTAACTTCTTTCAATGTTCATCTGAAATTCTAGTTTCTATTTGCAATCTTTAGAGGTAGTCTTACTTGTTAGTGCTTTCTCCCACCCCAATTACGTTGTTTATATTTCATTAATTGTGCAGTAATTGAAACCCTCCCTACTTCCAATATAAGTTCCTTGAGGGCAAGGACTGTTGCTTTCTTCCTTCTTGATGTTTTGTCCTTGTTGGGCCTACCACAATCATTTACTAGACTAAATAAACAATAAATGTCTCTATTGAATTCTCCTGAATGCAATGCTAATTTCCATCATCCTGACAGCTTGATAGGGGAGATGTTGTCAAGTATGACCTTTCATTTAACTTCCAATGACATTTTAGAAAGAGATATGGCTTAGACTATTGAATGAGGGTCATCTTGATTCTGGCAAAAATCCTAATTTTCTCTCAATTTTTCCAAATAATTCTCATCAGAGTAGACTTTGTTCTCAAAGGTTTTCTGGAATTTATAGCTTTGGAGTCAAGAACAATGAATATGTAGGAAATAAGAAATATCAAGGGAATATTATCATCACCTCTAGAAAGATCTAAGTGCCCTCAGAAGGAGAAAAAATTAATTTATTCACTGAACTTTGCAGCAACATATTGCACTCAATTTATTTTTGGTTTACATGCTTATAAATAAAATTAAGAAGAGGAAAAACATCATCCAATCCTTTTCTAGCTAAGAAATAACAAACGTTTATTATTCTTCTTCTATTCCTACTGCCTGGGGCACTGAAAGGACCTTCTTTTGCCTTATATCCTTCATTTTTACATGCCTTATTGGTTTCAGAGTCCCACATAATGAATGCAATTTTTGAGGGTTGTAAAACCATGTTTAAACATTTGATTCTCCTTTCTGCTCTGGTGAAATGTTTTAAATGAACAGGCCAAATCACTTCAAAATGCTAGGAGGAAGAAAACTCTTACTTCTCACATATCCTGCCTGCTAAAAAGGACAAAAATTAATCTTCTTTAATATTATATTGACTTAATGGAGGACAGCAATTTAGGGAATGTTTCATATTTTAGTATATAAGCTCATCTATAAATATATTTATGGAGAATTGAAATAAATTAAGAGACTTGATTTTTAATTTTGCCTCTCGTAGAACTTGAAAGTCCTTCGTCAAGCACTTCTCAAGTGGTACTCCCTATAAATTCAGGTTGTTAAATGATGGAAATATAGCTAGGTGTTGTAATCGAATCTATGGAGATGATACAGTGGTGAAGGGGGTCAGAATATGTACACAAAGAAACATGATACAAAGCAATATATAATAGTTATAAAGAAGAACTCAAAGCCAAGTGCTATGAAATGGAGAAGTGTGTTCAAGAAAAGGAGAGGGCATGATCAAAGGTACCGAACAGAACAACAATACTAGAATGGGGACTCAAAGAAAAGTTGATTTTGTTGGGATTTGCTTTTTCTTTTGTTGTTGTTGTTTTTCCCCTGAACTTAACATTATATGTCATAGGAAAGAAGTATAGAAAGATAAATTGGAAACAGATTGTAGAGAGTATCATAAGGTCTTGAATATCATATTTAGAAATTCATATTTTTAAAATGTGGGCCACTCCTCTTTGTATTACCCATAGTGTAGAGCACAGTGTCCCATACATTGTACATACTGCATAAATATTTATTAAATGAATTAATGAATAAATAGATGAATTTCTGGAAATGGCCCCTATCATGTAAAATTGTCTTGACAATGTCAATTTATATAATGCCATTAATATTATTATAGCCAATAGTTCACCTAACCTTACCCATTATAAAATAGTAAAACTCACTATACCATCATTTAGTCAATTGCCCAGTTTCCTGAGATATTAAAAGATAATCTATTATGAAATTTCTGTCCTCTGTTTTGTCTGACATGGGATAATTGATGTTGAGTTGAAAAAGACTTAAACATCCATTCCAACTTCCTCAGTGTACAGATGAGGAAGCTTAGGCCCAGAAAGGCAAAAAAAAAAGTTACTAAATTTACTAAAATAAGATAAGGTTAAGCTTTCTTAACTAGTCCATCTATTTATATTGAGTGTTTATCAATGAGAAATGGATATAGAAGCCTATATGGAGAGGATGGGGTCTCCCATAGGACTTTACCTGCTACGTGCTTTTAAGTACGGTTTCTCCCTGCTACTTTTCCAATACCCCCAAACTACTCGGTTCCCCTTCCCTGAAGGAAAGGATTTAGCACTTAGAGCCATTACTGAGCAAGTTAGTATTTGCAAACAGGTTTTGGGTGGTTTTTTGTTGTTGTTGTTGTTGTTATTTAATCTTGAGTTTCTCTTGCTGCTACACTTTGATTGTATACTCCTTGAGAGAAAAAAATGTTATTCCTCTCTTATATCTTGTTCCATAGTGCACCAAATACAGGATTAAACCTAGTAGAAATTCAATAAACATCAATAATTAACAAATTCCAACCTACATGGACCTCCAAGGCAAAGAGTAATTAGAAAATAGCAATGCTAATTTGTTCTTCAGAGTTTCCAGAGACCAAGATGTTAACCTCTAAGTCAAAGCTTTTTAAAAGGTGGTTCATGACCCCACACTGGTTCTTGTAACTGAATATAGGAATCATGAAAAATTTGGCAATAGTAAAAGATAACAAATATTTTGCCAAAATTTAATTCTTTATATAAAAATAAAGAAGCACATCCATCTCATTAGTATGCAAATTTGCTTTTCTCTTTAATAAATGGTAAAATTTATGAATACTAAAGAACTGTTTTAAAATAATTTTTTTATGATTGATTATTAATAAATGTTTGATTTATATACCTATTTTATGTAACTATATGCCTGAGGTCACACATAAAAATTTTTTAAGCAAAAAGGAAAAAGTGAAAAAAGTTTAAAAAGCTCTGTTCTAACTGACTAAACAAGCCATATAGCATTCATGCATATAAATATGCCTATTTCACAGAGAAATGAATCCAAACTGTATTTTGGAAAATACCTGCCACTATATGTCATATAACTCCTTCCTCAACTCCACTTCTCTCAAATCTAAACTTTTTTGAGACTTAGATCAAGAACTGTTTCCTCTCTGAAGTCTAAGTTCTGTATGCATTGGTGGCACAAGGCTGCTAGGTAGTGTATTGAATAGAGTATTATTTAAAAGATCTGAAATAAATCTTGCCTCAGACATTTCCTAGTCATATAACTATGAAAAAAAACATTTAGGCTTTCTAAACCTCAGTTTCCTAATATGTAAAAGGGGATGATAATAATATTTGATATAAGAATCAAATAAGATCATATTCATAATGTACTTTAAATATTTATATAAATATTAGCTATCAGTATTATTATAGATACCATAAACCCTTAAAATGTTTTAAATAAATGAGAAAGTCCAGTGCCAGACCTCAGTTTTCTGCAAGAAATCAAGGAATAAGAAAGAAGTATCCAATCTACTTGCCATTAGGGCAGAAAAAAAAAAAAAAAAGTTTCACCTGTAGGTGAAAGCACTTGACTAAATTAAGTAGATAAAAATAGTATGAAGGAGAAGTTGTAAAATCATAAATTAACCAATCAATAACCACAAGAAAATATAGAATTACCTAAATCTGTAACTGTCAAGACCCTGCAGAATAGAGAAGACTGATCAAGGAAAACTTAATAAGATTTAAAGATACATTATTCTCTTTGGGATGAAATAGATAATAGGAAATGTTATATTTTGGTACTATCAGTTTTTAAGTTTCCAGACTGATTTCCATTTACTTTCCAGATTACGTTATTATTTAAGAGAAATTATAGATTCCAAACACTCTGGCTTCTGCCTCATTCATCTGAAGGAAAAAGAAATCCATAGTGATGGAAAGAAAATAAAAGACTTTAGAATCTCAGAACTTAAAGGACTGATAGAATATTACATTTTCTCCTGTGTAACTAAGGAAGTAATGGAAAGAACACAAGAGCAAAAATAATATGACCTAGATTTCCTATCCATTGGAATAGGATTTTCTTTGCCATTAACTTGTAGTATGATCTTGAGCAACCTCTTCTTTTTTGGACTCATATATAAAGTGAGGATGTTGGATTAAATGATGCCTAAGGTCTCTTCCAGCTCTCAAATTTGAGAAACTTTGGGTTGTACCCTTCTAAGCTTCCTGTTGAATAAGTTTTTTTTAATTTCTTTCTGCATTCATTTTCCCAGAGATTTTTCTCCCCATAAAATCCAGCCTCAAAATGCATTCTCCATTAGTTTTGCCTCTTTCAGAATGCTGCACATAAGAGTGCACAGGCTAGCAACATTATTGTGCAGGTGTGTCCATAGACTATACCTAGTTTCAATTCTCCTGATGGTCATAATTTCCACAAAGTGATTCATCTTAATGAGCTAAGTAGACTTCCAATATTATGCTGATGGTACGAAAAGTTCAGAGATAATATAAGAAGATCTGTAAGATGCAACTAAAAAAGAGAGATCAATACTCTTTGTAAATGGCTGGCACACAACTTTTTTTTTTCTTTATGTGCTGAGTTAGTATAAAAAAGCATTGTGTCCTAAGGCATTGTATTAAAGCTATCTCATAATTGGGATGATCAGTAAAAGGACCCAAGAAATAAGCCTACAGAAATACCTGACTTATCAACAGATGTCTGACAACCCTAACTATCTAATAATCCAAGACAAAGGCTACCAAAAAGGTAAAATAGCTGTCACAAAGTCCATGCATTGAATTCTGAGGAAAAGCACTCAGAGAGCATTAGTTTTAAATATTACGTTAGTAATTTATTACTATTCGGGGGGCATAGCAGAATAAAAGTATCATATTAAAGGGGTCATTCTTCCCTACAAGTGACTCCTGACATGCTGACAAAAAAGGAAAAGGTAAAAATAAAAAGGAAAGCAAAAAAGGATAGACATAAATACATAAAGAGCATAAGTCTCAGATTAATTAGAATAGAAACCAGTAGTTTTCCATAATTCCTTTAATCATGAAGCTATTTATCACTGATGTAATACTTCCTATACTCTCCATTCTAGTCAAATTGAACTTCTAGCTATTCCTCCACATGTCTTTACAAGTCCTAGCTATGAATAAAAGTGTTTCTCTGCATATGGAATTTTTTTTCAAGTTCTTCAACTTAAAATTCAAGCATCAGCTCCTACTCATGAAATTTTGATATCCTCCCAGTTATTAGTGATGTTGTTGTTATTGTTGTTGTTTTTATCTCTTGCAGCCACTGTTATCGATTTCATTTGGACTTTGTATTTAGGTAATTATGTATATGTTGTGTTCAGTCCATTAGAATATAAACTCATTGACATCAGAAATTCTTTACTAGTTTATCACCAGATAAATTAAATATTAGCTCTGTTTAAAGCTAACATGATTTCAGCCTATTATATATGCCCCTACTTGTAGGCTAAGGAAAGTGATTCCTCTATTATCAGGCTCCAGATATTCTCTTTATCATCTTTGACCATTACCAACAACCTGGAGAGGTAAAAGCAAGAACTAGAATGAGATGAGCTAATCTTCAAATACTGTTCACCTTCTGTTTTTTCACCACTGATTTTCTCATAGCTACTTACTTCTGAAAACTGGTAGCACTATGCTATGTGAAGAGAGAATAAAAGTTCCCTAGGCCCTAAATTTTAAGGTTTATCAAGAATCCCTCCATCAACAGCACAAATCAAACCATTGGGTAAATTTGTACCTTAATAAAACCTTCTATTAACTTTTTTTCTGAAGGGGAAGTATTTGAAACTTTATGTTTGATGCCAAAAAATCATAGTATTTTAGAAAAAAAGGAGATCTTGAAGCTAACAGTTTGATCAATGCTTAGGATAATAGGAAAAGCACAAAGCTGGAAACATTCCTTAACAAAACAATTGCATTTTATTTCCTGGTACTAATTGCAAGACAGTTCCACTCCATGTAGAGGTCAGATTCTTCTGAATTAGAACTCATATTCATGTGCACATAAAATAAGCTACCCCCCCCAAATACAATTTGCAAATAATACGTTCTAACTATAGAATACGTTAGGTCCTATTTACCAATATCATATTATTCTTCAATTGGATTCTGCCCCCATATATTCAAATAATCACTAATTTAATTACTGAATTTTAATCTATTATAACTGGATTTTTAAAAATCAAAATGCATAATTGGATAGATTGCAGGGTTTAGACACTTTTTTTCAACATAGCACAAATAATTATGAGTAATCACAACAGCTCACTTTATCTGATCAATCTCACCTTAACTGTGTTCAAAGAAGCCTCTTAAAACAATTTGCTTTCAATTTTTCTCCCACTATCAAACTGTGCATACTCTTTGATACAGCAGTATCTCTACTGGGCCTATATCCCAAAGAGATCATAAAAAGAAGGAAAAGGACCCATGTGTGCAGAAATGTTTGTAGCAGCCTTCTTTTTAGTGGCAAGAAACTGAAAACTGAATGGATACCTATCAGTCAGAGAATAGCTGAATAAGTTATGGTATATGAATGTTATCAAATAATATTATTCTATAAAAATGATCAGCAATTAAATGTCTGAGATCAGATTTGAAATCAGGTCCTCCTGAATTTAGGGTTCATGTTCTATCCACTGTACCACCTAGTTGCCCCAAGGGAAATGCTTTTTAAAGAAGGAATCATGGGGCAGCTGGTTGGTGTAGTGGATTGAGCACCAGTCTTAAAGTCAGGGGGACCTGAGTTCAAATCTGGTCTCAGATGCAACACTTCCTAGCTGTGTGACCTTGGGCAAGTCACTTAACCCCAATTGCCTCAGGGAAAAAAAAAGAAAAGAAAAAGAAAGAAAGAAAGAGCAAAGTAATCCAGAAAATCTGAGAAGCAGATATTAAGAAGGGGAGTATAGCAAGTATGGGGGGGGGGACAGTGAAAAAGCAGAGTTGGGAGATCAAGGATCAATGAGAAAACTGTGACCTGGCAAACAGCAAACATGTTATGTTCACTTTTTTTTATCTCCCCCATAGTTTTTCCCTTTTATTCTGATTTTTTCTTCCAATATGATTCATAAAACAATGTGTATTTAAAATTAAAAATCACAGCAAATCAAAAGAGCCAAAGAATTCGAGCCTTGGTGTCTGGGAATCAGAACAAAAGCAAAGTTAAGACTAGTGGTGGTAGTTATATGTAGGATAATAGGTAAAACAAGATTCAATAGTAATCATGCAACTTCTTCATCCTCATGGGAATGAGTATCTTTTAAGCAGATAGAAAATATTTCCTCTTAGAATGTTTGCATGCCTTACTAGATCTGTTGAAATTTACATATGCCTATTTCTTTCCTAATCTTCAGTTTTTGGCGGGAAGAGGAACTGTGAAGTGAGACCTCCATTCTGTCTCCCTGTCTCATACTTCAATTGACTCCAGCCCAATTTTTCACTTCTATTGGGAGAAGGGGTGGTACCTTCATCTCAAAGAAAAATATTCTTTAACCTGTCCATACTGTTCACATCACAATGACTTTGAACTTCTGTAGATCATATAAACTTTATTCACTATTCCACATCTTCCTTCTCATTTCCTTCAACTTTCTTCCTCAATTAGTTTGGTATATAGTTCATATTTTTCTTTCGCTTCCTCAAATCCTATCCTCACATTCAGTGACTTAAGTCTATATATTGACTCTCCCTCAAACAGCCTAATCTCCAAGTTCTTCATATACCCTTTGCATCAATTATTTCTCCACTCCATCTTTGCTACATATAAAGATGTTGATACCCCTAATCTTCTCATACCCTCAAATATATCACTTCCCTGTTCAAAAACTCCCAAATTCCCTTATCTGATTATAACTTAGTGACTTTTGATTCCACTCTCCCTATTCTTTCAATTGTCAATCTTGTCTCTTATTTTACAGAAAAAAATTGAGGTCATTTACTTTGAGCTTCCCTGTTCTTCATTTCTATGATCTAGATACCTTCTACCACTATCTCATCCTTTTCATGTGAAGTGCCTTTATTCTTTACCAAGGCTAACCCATCTATTTGTTAAAATGATCCTATTCCATTCCATCATCTCCAACAGATTTTTTCATGTGCCATTCTCACCCTTTCACCTATTATTAATCTCTCTTTTCTACTGGTGTATTACATACTCTCCATAAACATATCCATTCCTACTAACTATTATCTTATAGTTCTTTTGCCTTTTATAGTTCAGCATACTGAAAAAGTTACCAATAACCCCTAATTTGCTAAATGGTCTTTCCTCATCTTTATTCTTGAACTCTCTGCAGATTTTGACACTCTTCATCAATTTCCCACCTCCCTGGATTTTATTCATTATCCATCCTGGATGTAGTTCATTCTATGACTTTTTGTATATTTCCCCACATTTGACTGTAAGCTCCTTAAGAACAGGGACTAGCTTTTTCTTTGCCTGACACATGGTAGGGGTTAAATAAAAGTTTATGTATTAATAGAGTAGACTTTGTTTCCTTCTAGGAGTAAAAGCAACAGTTTGAGGCTAGAGGATGTCTACTTTGTTTTCCATAGAGAAAATATGTATTGGGATAGATATAGTACTACTTGCTGTCTTAAATATTATTAGTTTAGAGGAAATAAAATTTTAGATTTAAAGCGATAGTGATTGCTATTACTTAATGGTAAGGCTATGTATTTAAATCATGACTCCTTCAACATCAAATACCAGGAATACAAAGAACATATAACTACTACCACTAGTCTTATCCTTGCCTTTGTCATGATTCCCAACCCAGCACAAGCACCAAGGTTCTAATTCTTTGACTCTTTTGATTTGCTGTGCATTAAAAAAAATAACACACATTGCTTTATGAATCATATTGGAAGAGAAAAAGTAGAACAAAAGGGAAAAATAATGGGAGAAAGAAAAAAAAGTGAACATAGCATGTGTTGATTTACATTCAGTATTCTTAGTTATTTTTCTGGATGCAGATGGCATTTTCTTTCCAAAGTCTATTGGGATTGCTTCAGATCACTGAACCACTGAGAAGAACTAAGTCTTTCATAGTTAATCATTGTACATACTTGCTGTTATTGTATACACTGTATTCCTGGTTCTGCTTGTTTCTCTCAGCATCAGTTCATGTGAATATTTCCAGACTTTTCTAAAATCAGCATGTTCATCATTTTTTTATAGAACAATAATACTCCATTATTTTCATATATTACAACTTGTTCAGCTATTCCCCAATTGATGAACATCTACTTGTTTTACAATTCTTTGCTGCCAGAGAAAAAGCTGCTACAAACATTTTTGTATATGTGGGTCATTTTCCCTCCTTTATGACATCCTTGGGATATAGACCCAGTAATGGCACTTCTGGATCAAAAGGTATATACAATTTCATAGCCCTTTGGGGATAGTTCCGAATTGCTCTCCAAAATGGCTGGATCATTTCACAATTCTACCAACAATACATTAGTGTTACAGTTTTCCCATATCCCTGCCAACATTTATCATGTTTTCCTGTCATCTTAGCCAATCTGAGAGGTGTAAGGTGTTACCTCAGAATTGTTTTAATTTGCATTTCTTTTATCAATAGTGATTTAGAGCACTTTTCATATAACTATAGGTAGTTTTAATTTTTGTGCAAAAATTTTTTTAATTCAATGTAATGAAAGTTGTCCTTTTTGCCTTTTATATTGTTCTCTAGTTCTTCTTTGGTCATAAATTCCTTCCTTCTCCAAAGATCTGATTTCTAAATCATTCCTTGTTCTCCTAATTTGTTTATGGTATCATCCTTTATACCAAACCATGTACCCATTTTGACCTTATTTTGGAAGGGAGTATGTGATGTAAGTCAATGCTGAGTTTCTAACATGTTATTTTCCAGTTTTCCCAGAAAATTTTGTCAAATTCTGAGTTCTTATTCCAGAAGCTAGACTTTGGGGGTTTATCAAATACTAGACTACTATAGGCCTTGATTATTGTGTGATATGTATCTAATCTAATCCACTGATCCACCACCCTATTTCTTAGCCAATAGCAAATGGTTTTGATGATTGCTGCTTTATAATATAATTTTAGGTTAAGTACAGCTAAGCCACCAACCTTTGTATTTTTTCTCATTCCGTTCCCTTGATATTATTGACCTTTTTTTACTTCCAGATGAATTTTATTAATTTTTCTAGTTCTATAAAATAGCTTTTTGGAAGCTTGATTGATATGGCACTGAACAAAAAAACCTCCCCTAAAAGATTATGCTGAGTATCACTGCGTAGTTAACTCTTGGTTGTAATTCTAGGTCCATTGTCTTCCAGAATATGGTATTCCAGGCTCTCCATTCCTTTATTAAAGAAGCTGCCAGATATTAGGTGATCCTAACTGATGTTCCTTGATAGATGAATTGTTTTTGTCTAAAAGCTTGCAGTATTTGTTCCTTGAGATTGGAGTTCTGGAGTTTCGCAAAAAAGTTCCTTGGTATTTTCCTGTGGGATCTCTTTCCAAAGGTGATCTCTGGACTCTTTTAATGAGTATTTCCCACTCCATTTCAAGAATATTGGGGCAGGTTTTTAAATTATCTCTTGAAGAACACTATCCCAAGGTCTTTTTTTTTTTTAAATCATGGCCTTCAAGTATAGCAATAATTTTTAAATTGTCTCTTCTGCAACTATTTTCTAGTTGGCTGTTTTTCTAATAAGATATTTTACATTTTTCTCCTTTTTATTCTTTTTAGTTTGTTTGACTAATTCTTGCTGTCTCATGAGACATTGTCTTCCATTTGCCCTATTTTAGTTTTTAATGTATGATTTTGTTCAGTTAACTTTCATATCTCGTTTTCCATTTGATCAATTCTACTTTTTAAGGTGTTGTTTTCTTTAGTGGATATTTTTTGCATTTAATCAATTGTATTTTTAAGGAGTTATTTTCTTCACTCTTTTTTTTTTCCTTCTTTTTCCAAGATGTTGACTCTCTCATGCATACCTTTCCTTTCTCATTTTTTTTCTTCTGCCTCTCTTATTTGCCTTTTAAAGTTTTTTATGGACTCTACCAAGAAGCCTCTTTGGGCTTGAGACTCATATCACTCTTTGGGATTTCTTTTCTAGACATCCCTTGTCCTTGTCTGTGTTGGTGTTTTGGTCTGCCCTGTCACCATAGTAGCTTTCTATTACCAAAGTTGTTTTCTGTTTCTTGCTCATTTTACTTTTTTTTCTTTTGGTATTTCCTCTTTTTTTTTTTTTACTTGTATGTTTGAGTTCTGTTTCTGGGGCAGGGGGCACTGTCCCAAACTCTTTGTGCAGCTTCTGAGCCTTGGCTTTGAGCACTGGGGCTCTTTGTATCTGCAAGGGTAACTTTGCCTTCTCTTTTCAGCAAATAGCCTAGTTTCCCAGAGTTTGCCTTTGGAGTTGGGACTGGAAGCTGTCCCACTGATTTGTTCTTCTGCTAGCCAAGACTGAGGGTCTTAGTTGCTGATTTGCTGTGATTAAGACTCTCTCATCAACTTTTCTAGGGTCTATCACAGCTGGGCTAAACACCTTTTTACTCCAGTGAGATTGACCTTTCTTGAAGCTTTCCCAGTCTATCTTGAGATGGAGAAGGGTTTCATTCTGTCAGACTTTGTTCAGAAACTTGGTTTCATGTGGTTTTTAAAAGAAACTGGGAGAGCTCCAGCAGTTTCCTGTCTATACTCCACCATCTTGGCTCCACCCCTAGAATTCTCTTTAGCTCTTTTGGAAATTGATGGGGCAAAAAGATTTTATTCTTCTGTCCTTGTCAGCCACGACCAGATACAGAAGAATCCACATAACCTACAATGACAAAATAATATAGACACACACATATACACATTCATCCTACATGAGTAAACAACATAATACAATAAACAGGTGAGAACTAGAAGAATAATCACGTCATCAAATGTCATTCTTCTGTTCATAGAAGGGAGAATTTTCAGTGAATTTGGAGACAAAGTAATATTGTCTTTCCTAGTTCGCAGGATGCAGAAAGAACAAAAAACAGCAAGGTGGCACAGAGCCTGGAGTCAAGATGACTCTTACTGAATTCAAATGTGACTTCAGACACTTAATAACTGTGTGACCTGAGCAAGTCACTTAACTCTGTTTGCCTCAGTTTGCTCATCTGTAAAATGGTCTAGAAAAGAAAATTGCAAACCATTCCAGTATCTTTGCCAAGAAAATCCCAAATGGGGTCATGAAAAGCTGGACATGACTGGAAAATGACTGAACAACAATAAAAATGTATACCAGATTGTTGTGTTAAAGACTGGGTGACTTTCTGCACTTAAATGTTATCAATAAAGTCAAAATAATGTAAACCCTTTAGTAAAAAGTTTGTTATAATGTCTCAATTCCTAGTTTTCTCTTCACTACAATAAGCTTTGTTTTTGTATACATGTACTAAGGAATCCTGGACCCAAGATTTCATTGGTGTAGAAACTCCCATATAAGGAAACTCCCTCTTACCAATTCCTCTTCAACTTAAGAGTCCTAGAGATTCAAATAACATTGAGGAATAAAGTGACTTCCTAGGGTTGATCATATTGCCAGAATGTATCAGAAGTAGAGCTTAATAGCTGCTCTCTTGGGCTATGAGTCAATTTTCCATCTGCTAACATACTTCATATATATGTACTTACATTTTTTTATTTCCTTCTAATTCTTGGAATCTTTAAAGCCATATCTGGAGCTAAAAATAACTCTCATTCTATGAATGAGGGGGAAAATGGCCCAAGAAAATCAAGTGATTTGCCTAAGATCACATAAGGAGTATGGATTTGAATACAGATCTTCTAACTCCCAGAGCATTATTTCTGTTCATTCTTACCTTACTAATTAATAAATCAGCTTATGATGGGAATAACAATTGTTTAAAATGTTATAATCCCTGAGGGTCGTATTTTGATTTTGAAAAAAATTAGAGGATTTTAATAATGGACATGTTAGGTGTTTTTTAGTAGCTGAGGAGGAGAAAATATTTGAGGAGCTTATTGCCCTTTTAGTTTTCCTCAAATTCTCTTTATTTGATCTAAGTCTTATATCTATCCACATTGCCAATACTTTTCAATCCAATAACAATCGCTTCCTTCCTATTTCTTACACAAAGCATTTCATCTGACAGTTGCAGGAATTTCCACTAACTGGCTGTTCCCTATGCTATAATTCTCTTCATATGTCTGCTGCTTAGCTTCCCTGAATTCCTTGAAGTGTGATTTAAAAACTTATCTATTACAAGAAGCCCTTATTTCTCTTTAATTCTAATGTTTTTCTTCTATCCTCCCATTGTTATCTACAATTTATCATATTTATAAGTATATGCAATTATACACATATGTATACACATATATGTGTATCTATCATTGGTATAAAATAGTTTTGTGCTGTCTCTGTATGAAGGTATGAGTTTCTTCTGAGCAGGAACAGGAACTGTCTTGAGTTTCTTTGCATTTTTCAGTAGAAAGCCCAGTGCCTAGAACACAGAAAGTACTTAAGAAATTCATTCAGTCTGAATGACTGAATAACAAGTGCATCATTTGTCAGTCCAGAATAGATAATCAGCCTTTCAAACATGTTTGTTAACCTTTTGAAAATTATTATTATTATTAACACTTTTGAAAAGTGTTCTTATTGGTTTCATGGGTCACCTGAAATAAATGTAGTTCTAGTTTCATACTTTCTAATACAGGGTCGATAAAGGATGAATCACATTCCTCTAAAAAATTCAATAAATACAAATTCAATTGGGTTTTTAAAATATATAGGCTTTACAAAAATCAACTTCTTGTCTCAGTGGAGTTGGTACTTTATGAATTACATGCATTAAAAGTAATTTTGTATCTTCCCCACTCTATCACTAGGGGTCAGGATTGCATAGCATACATATAGAACACAACCCAATGATTTGGCCAATAAAGGATATGATGAGTATTTACCATTTGAAAATTATCTACCTTGTGCTTCTACTATGATGAAAAGCATTTGTCATGATTCTGTTGTTTATGGTTGTCTCTCAAGATAAACAAAGGGCTCACTGGGGTTTCTTCATATAACAAATGAACTGACTCCAAACTCCCTTTTCCATTTTGCCTCCCAGGAATCCTTTAGTAGGATGATATATCCACTATAGCCTGTCTAGTCTTCTCAGTCATCTTCAAACAAGCCTTGTAAATTTATGCCTCTGAACCTTTGGTCATACAGTAATTACCAGTTAGAATACAGAATGTCCCACTTAGCCTACCTCCCTCACAATCCACCTCTTTTTTTCAAGGAACTAAAGCTACCAATTTTAAGAAGCCTTCCTTAATCATTCTAGATCATGGTGATCTTTTCTCCGTATAGACTCCTTTAGCACTTCTTGCCAATAATAGTGATTTGATGACTTGAATAATTAGTTGTCCTTTTAAAAGTATGTGCCCTCTCTTTCAAAATTTTTTTTTAAATATTCCAGACCTAAAGATTCTTTGCCTTTTTTAGTTTCATCAGTCATTTTGGTGGTCTCATAAAGAATTTGCATAGTTTTTCAGAACAATGTTTTTAAACTACATAAACTACATAAAATAAGAAAAGGATTACAAAGGAAACAAAATATGAATCCCATTATATATATATGAAATGGACAAAGGACTGGCCTAGACTGGCCTCCCCTCTCCTCCCTCAGTCTTAGGTTAAAGGGCCTGGGGCTCACAGAGAAAGGTCTGATTAGTTAGATTAAAGGAGGTGTTTTGCACTTTGTTAGAATCCTAGTGTAAATTCAATTTGAAACAAGGTGATAACTCAAGGGAGATGTTAGAATCCAAGTGTTAACTCAATGGAATTGATACAATGCTTATTGCTTCACACCTTAGCGCTAATCCTTACAAAATGATAAGTCAGTTGCCTAATTTAGCATGGTACTTAGCAAATCCTCTAGCTCACTAATGTATTTATGTAGTCATTGGAGTTCACACTTTTGGGAGATTCACAATTCAGTATTCAGTATGAGATTCACAAGTCAGAAACCCATAATCCCACTCTCTCAGGGATGGAGTCAACTTTGGGAGATCATATATAGAAGCTCTTAGAGTTTCAGGTTAGTTAGTTTGGAACATTGCCCAGAGTCAGAGAGGAGCACTCTGGGAGACTGAGAGCCAGGAGCACTCTGGGAGATACAGAAATTCACAAGGCCTCTCTTGGAGGCAAGACAGATTCATTCCAACTTTCACTTTAGTGCTGGCTGGAGATATTTGGAAGAAGAGAAGCCAAAAATGGCAGAGGCACCAAGCAAGGCTTGTCTGAAAGGCTCCCCAGAAAGCTGCCCAGTCCCAGGCAAGGAGACAAGAGATTCATTCCATCTTCCACTTTGTGCTGGCTGGAGGCTGAAGAAAGCAGAGGCAAAGGACAACTGCAAGAGCTCTTGGAACCAAGCAGAAAGATAGGCCTTTAAGAAAAACTAACCAGGCTATTTTGGAGGAAGCAATAAAAGATCTGAACTTTTAATACCTGGCTGCATTTGGGTGATTATTACTTTTAACTGAAACTAAGGCTGCCTCCAGAAAACCTCCCCAAGAAACCTGCTCCCAGAGAGAACCATTATATTTTAGAGAAGAAACCACAACACTTCAACGTGCCTGCTCAACAATGAGGGGTATCTGTTCAATAACCCCAACCTATAAACTATGTTAAACATCTGTCATTGTATCTTTGATCCTGTAAAGTCGAGTCACTGTTTAATGTCAAAATGTGCCAGCAAGGGTGAACAAGAAGGCTTATAAGGCTGCCCCTATTTCAGTTGGGCACGGAACCATGCCAGAATCCTACTGGAGGTCCGTCCTGGCCATGTAGATAATCTAAGCTAGGCTGGTCAGAAATAAATTTATTTCTAAATAACGAATTACTATGGCCGTCTTGAATTTTATTGCCTGGGCTATTTCATATATGTATATATTAAAGACAAGTTCATGAACTTTAGGGTACAAACCTTACAATCTAGACAAAGCATTTTGGCATGATTTATACTGCCTTTTCCAATTACCCATCATGTGCTAATCTTTCCACATCAGGATTATAATATCTTCCCACAGGACAGAATCATTTCCTCTGCCTCTCATTCTTGATCAAGTCCTATTATTCTACCTAAGGAACATTTACCTTTTCCTCTGTATTCCAATTATCCCCACAAACTGGAATTGATCAATTGGAAGACTTCCTTCCCTCCTTCCCACCTTCCTTCTTTCCTTCCTTCTTTCCTTTTTCCCTTCCCTCCTTCCTTCATTCCTTTCTTCTTTCTTTCTTACCTTTCTTCCTTCTTTTTTCCTTCTTCCTTCCTTTCTTCTTCCCTACTTTCCTCGCTTCTTCTTTCCCTCCCTGCTTTTCTCCCTTTGTCCACATACGGTATCATATCCTTACCTATAGATGCTCTTAAAAGCATTGTTTTATTTTTTTTGCACCTCTGATATCCAAAATAGATACTAGCTAGATTTCTTTCTTTAGGACCATGCCTTAAACTAAAATCAATCTGATTCTCATTGGCTACTACTAGGACCTATTGGTCCTAAGCCAATCTCCATTTGGTTATTGTATGGTTCTGACTTACTCAGATTGAATGTAAATAAGAATCTTGTCTGCTTCAGCCAGAAACCCTGAGGGTCTTCCCCTTGCAGATTCATTTTATTTATTTAAATTGTTTTAGACTATGTGAAAGAGGAGATTCTTTCCCTCAGTTGCTACTAGCCTTGATCACTAAATAGATGAGGCCTCAAATTGAGACCTGCTGAAAATCTTAGCTTTAAAAGGCCAAAGACTCCCATTTCATCATTTCATCCAAAGCCATCTCCAATTGTCTTATTCTATATTTGGCTCTGAAAGGGAAATCTGGCAGGGCATCTTGCAGGTGACCTTGCTCACCCCTCCCTTATTTACTTCCAATTCACTTGCATGTCATGGCATCACCTCCCTGATTTCATAGTCCTCTCCAGAACGAAGCAACTAACAACAATTTATTTAATATGTTTATTGATAACTATATGGACAATACAATGTTTTCTTAACTGATGTTCATGCCTCAAATCTCTCCCCTCTCCAAACCATCATTCATGGCATTACCATGAGCATATGTCTGTTAATATTATTCTTCTGCTGAAAAGACATCAGGGGCCTATCATGCCTACTGAATGAGTTCAAAATACTTGGAATTTGAGACCTTTCAAATTACACCTTTCCAGTTTTATCTATTGTTATTCACCACTTTCTCTTCATCACTCCCACATTTTGACTCTGTCCTTTCACACATATTTTATGTTTCTATCAAAATGAATTAATCTTTTTCCCCAAGTATATTCTGTACATACTTGCTTCCATAACTTTTCATTCTCTGGAAGAGCAAGGAATGCCATCCCTCCTCTCTTTATTTATTGTATTTACTATATTCATTTTATAGAAAACAACTCATATGATACCTTCTCCATGATAAATTGATGAAATGGAAAAAACAATTTTATAGCATTTAAAGGGATTCAATTGTGTAATAACCACAGTGAATTTCTCATCACTGGAGGCCTTCAAGAAGATGCTGAATAACCACTTGTTAGAATTGTTGCAGATTGAAATTCTTTTCCGGGCATATAATTGATCAAATGGTGCCTAAAGTCCTTCAATTTCTGAGATTCTTTGGCTTCTGTAAGCTATTCCCCAAATCTCCTGTTTGTACCTCATCCCTCACATAGCATTTTTGTTTTATACATCATTTTAATGGACATTTATTTATTATAGTTATCTGTGCATGTGTTTTATCATTCCAGGAGACTGTAAACTCCAAGGGGGCAGGAACTAGCACAGAGCTCTGGGCACAATAGGGGTTTAATGAATATTTGTGAAACTAAATGGAATTGACTGGTAAGTACTCAGTAAATATTTGTTGATTGATTTTCATACCTTCTTAAAGAGGAACTATGCAAATATCATAACATTGCCCAGCATGTGAAAAATAACAGAGCTCCAGAAATTGATGTGCTATTTAACCATTCCTTTTTCCAGGATGAATGGCCTGAGGAAGTCTTTCTCAGTCATAAATGAGAGTACTGTAAATCCAATAAATATGTGGTTATGGAGCAAAAGAAATGTAGTTCCATGTTAGAAAACTTCCTATACTAAATGGACAGCATAATGAGCATTGGAAGACAGTTCCACCTAATATCTAGAAGTTTTCATTAACTCACAGTAAAAATTAATGTTCTATTCTGACACCTCCCCAAGGTATGGAGATAATTCTTGGTTCTTAAAAGCTATGCCAGCCAGGTATGAGCTTGGACATATCCTACAAATCTAGAAAGGTTTTGAGTATGAGCCCATTAATTGAATGTTTGCCTGTTGACTGAGGGCCAAGCAAGGTCAGATCAAAGAAGCTCATCACCATAATATGAGGAGGACGGAGGAATTTCTTCAGTTGCAATTATTCATGAAAAAAAATCTACTAGGTCATTAAAAAGCTCCATATATATAGAAGAATGGAATATCCATATAGGTAAGATTATAGATTCTGAAATTCTAAAGTCTATATCAAGGACTGACAGCTTCTCACAAAGGTAATTTCTTATTCTGTGGTACAGAAATTGATATGCATATAAGAAGCAAAGAGTCATAAAGAAGAGGTTTCAACCCTCCTCTAACCAAAAAAATGGTAATAACTAACCATTGACTCAAAATAGTGTGAGGGAAAAGGGTAGTGACTGATAAAAGGAGGAGAAATCAGATCACAAAGGCACTAACCAGTCCCTATTCAATATAGTACAATGGAAAGAACACTAGCTTTGGGGATGGAGGACCTACATTCTTACTACGTTGTTACTTATTTTCCTATATAACTTTAAGCAACTAATTTAATCTCACTGAAATTCAATTTTCTCACATGTAAACTGGGAAGGACATAATAAATGATCTTCAAATAACCTGGCTTTAAAAGAATGAATGACAGGATGAATGAATGAAAAAAAAAAACATTTTATACATACTTACTACATACTAAACATTGTATTAAGTGCTAGAAATATAAATGCTATAAAGAAAGAGTTTCTGCCCTCAAGGAACTTAAAAGAGAGGAAAAAAACAACCTAGGCAAGTGAAGAAGAAAAAAGATTTTTGGTTTGGTTTGGTTTTGGTTAAGGAATGCAAGAGGACGGTGAATGGAATTGTTGGTTATAAGTATGTAATCCTATATTCAGTAAATAGAATATAGACTATTCTGGAGGCCTAAAACTTGGAGCACACTATGCAAAACTTTCATTTAGTAAGATAGGAGGTATGAAGATCAACTAGACAATGATAGTAAGTTGAAGAGGCTGTTGAGGGTAAATTTTAGGGTAGGAAATGGATTAAATTCCATCTTGATATCTGGTAGATTCATATTTTAGCTAGTAATTTTTACTAATTTGGTATTAAGATTTGGTCTTTTTATGATGCTGAAGGAGAAATGTTGGCAACAAAATTTAAATTTGGCTCCCTAGTTCAAATTCCTAGTTAAAAAATTAGTAATGACTATCAAACACTGGTTTATATGTTTTATTTAATAAAATAACTTCTGTTCCTTGCCAGTTGTGGATGGTACCATATACACTCTAGCATGCATTTACTAAGATGCCCTATATGAACTCTCAACTGATTTACCATAATAACTAATCAGAGTAATATTAAGTTTGAAATAGTTCAATTCCTTCACAATTTGACTCTAATATTTCATAAATGAATTTTGGGGGACATAGTTCTGAATAGCAGTTCTTATTAAAACTAACAAGGGATTTTATTAGACTACAAATTTAATATGACTTAATATTGTTATAAAAATAATTGCCATACACGAACTCCACTTTGAATTTGCTGTTTTCCCTGGTTTCAACTTCACAGAACAAGATTACCCTGTGCTGGATAGTCCCTGGTTTCTTCTCCCTCCTGGGTCCTCATGTATATTCTCCTTCCTCTACTAGATTGTAAGTTTAAGGATATAATTGCCTTTCTTTTTATTAATTATATCACCAGCCCCATCTCTCTCTTTCTTTGCCTCTCTCTGTGTTTTTGTCTGTCTTTGTCACTCTTTGTGTCTCTCCATGTGTCTTGTCTCTCTATCTCTGTCTTTGTCTTTTTATCTCTCTGTCTCTCTCTCTCTCTCTCTGTCTCTCTTTCTCTCTCTCTCTCACACACACACACACAAAAATACACACTCTCTGACTCTTTCTTTGTGTATGTGTGTGTCCCCACATATTCAATTGATTGCCAAAAGTTTCTAATTTATTTCTCTGCAGCATCTGTTGCATATGTTCTTTTTTCTCTCCTTCAAATAAATATCACCCTCATTCAATTCCTCATCACATTCAATGGAACCCACAATAACCTTTTAATTGGTCTCCTTGCCTCAAGTTACTTTTTAATTCATCCTGCTAAAATGTTTTTCCTAACATACAAGTTTGACCATGAGGCAACCCTATCAAATAAACTCCTTATGATTTATAGGATTCAATATAAAGCTTTTCACAACCTAGACCCTTGCTTCTTTCATAATATTTTAATTCATTATTCCCCTCAACACACTCTAGGGTCTATTCATAGAGTTAACTACTTGCAATCACACACATAGGAGATTCTGTCTCCTATATCCCACCTCTGTCTCCTCCATAAGTAGCTGATAGAGTGGAAGGACTGAATAACTTCAGTATCTGGGGTGAATAAAGTGATATTAGCATGAATGACAAAAATTATCAAGAACATGGAAAGGTTTGGAGAAAATGTTCCATTTGTTCCAGGCTATAAACTTTTGTTCTTTCTTGTACAGAAGTACAGAATCATTAATATTCATTCAGTTTAATATGACTCAGGAAATATCAACCATACAATGCTAAGTGAAATAAGAGAATGCTAAGATTTTTCTTTTTAGCTCTGGTTCTCAATTCTGTTAAACCTTTTTTGAAGGTGATTGGCAGTAGGACATTGTTCTTAGGGGGCTTTGTTTTTGTGTGTATGTGACTGTGTGTGCGTGTGGGTGTGTGTGTGTTTGTGTATAGATATATTTCATTTACAAGTACTTGAATAGTTTACCTACAGTAGTCTCCCAATCCCACCCTCCAAGAAAGACTGCTGAAAAAAAAAAATTACCTGGCATTAAGATGACATGTATTGTCTGTATAAGGAGCATTATTTCAGTCTACTAGACCTGACTAGTAAATGGGAGGTGTGGAAGGTTGATGGGATGAGGGAAGAAGCCTGGTTAGGGGCTGTGGTCTGGAAAGATGAACTTGAAGAGAGGCCACAGGGGCCTGAGAAGTGGCTGGTTGGAGCCCAACTCTGAAACCAGCCCAACCTTCACAATAGTAGTATGTCATTGGGAATTGACCTTCAAGATTCCTTCCCTCATTTTATGGGGGAGGAAACTAAGACTCAGGGATAAGAGGCCTGCCCAAGACTGGGACCCAATACTAAATGAGTCTTGGCTTCCTAAATCCAGCTGCAAAAAGCTCCGGGAATAAAATTTTCTTTTTCCTTTGCAACTGTGGATGGGTGTGCTTCTGTGGGAGTCTCTGAATGTGTATAAATTGTTACTCCTTCAGGGCCTCTAGATTGGAAGAAGGAAATGGGAGGGAGGGACAGACTGAAGCAGGGGTGGGAACATGGTATTATTGATGTAGTAATTTTTTTTTAATTCCCCCCTCTAAAAAAAGTTAGTGGTGCAGGTTAAGCCTAAAATAACCAATTAATCCATCAGTTTTCAGGAATATGCCATTCCTATAGGAAACTATTCTCTTTGTTACCTGGTTGGAACATTTGGACATGCCATTTCATTTTTTTCCAACTATTCCTTACTATGTTTAAAAGATGTGTGTGTGTGTGTGTGTGTGTGTGTGTGTCTTGTCTAAGTTTTCTTTCCCATGTTGTTATTCCAGATGGTCTAAGAACAATGAATAAAAACTTTGTGTCACTGCTCTGGTCATGGAATTTTCTCATCACTATGAAAGAGCAGATCCCAAAAGAGTTGCTCATTACACAACTAAAAAGTTCACTCATAAATGTATCTTCCCCTAAATTTAGCAATAAATATCTAAGAAATTACTTTAGAATAAAATAACCAATTGACTCCTTGGACGTGGAAGAAATATCAAAATAGAATCTTAGATTTAACAAGAATTCCTGAGTCCATTGCATTACTAAACAGATTTTCTCTCTCTTTAGCAAGTGGTTATCTGTTTAACTATATGACCTAGGGGTACCTCCAATGAAAAACAGCTCACTACTTCCCAGAATAACCTATATTACTTGGGGCAGGTGTTATTTTTAGTAATTTGTTTCCTTGTATTGAACAAAAAACTTTGAACTTCTCATTAGTCTTTGTGCTGCAAATCCATTTCAACATTTCTTATGTCACAATATTTTATTAATTTATTTTACTATTATTTGTTTAGCCATTCCCAAATAAGAGGACAGTCATTAAGTTTCTAATGTTCAGTTATTATAAATATTTGTATATATACAGATTCTTTTTTTCTTTCTTTGATTTCTCCAGGGATACTGACACAGCTAAGTCAAAATACATAAACAGTTCAGTAACTTTTGGGGCATAGTTTTAAATGCTTACAAACCAGAGACTGGACTGATCCTTATTTCCATCAATAATGTCCTTAGTATCCTTGTTTTCCAAAAGTCCCTTCAATATTTATCACAGTGGTTCTCAAACTTTGTTTTCAGTGTCTTTATCCTATTAAAAATCATTGAGGATCTCTCCAAAGCATTTTTATTTATCTGGGTTATATTTATAGACATTTACCATATTGGAAATAAAAACTATTTTTGAATTTGTAAACCCTCTAAAAGGGTTTCAGAGATCACCAGGATTCTCTAGACCATACTTTTTTTTTCAGATGAAGATTTTTTTTATTATAATAACTTTTTATTGACAAAACCCATGCCAGTGTAATTTTTTACAACATTATCCCTTGCACTCACTTCTGTTCTGATTTTTCCCCTCTCTCCCTCCCTCCCCCCCAGATAACAAGCAGTCTTATATATGTTAAATATGTCGCAGTATATCCTAGATACAATATATGTGTGCAGAACCGAACAGTTCTCTTGTTGCACAGGGAGAATTGGATTCAGAAGGTAGAAATAACCCGGGAAGAAAAACAAAAATGCAAACAGTTTACATTCATTTCCCAGTGTTCTTTCTTTGGGTGTAGCTGCTTCTGTCCATCACTGATCAACTGAAACTGAGTTAGGTCTCTTTGTCAAAAAAATCCATTTCCATCAGAATACATCTTCATACAGTATCATTGTTGAAGTATATAATGATCTCCTGCTCATTTCACTCAGCATCAGTTCATGTAAGTCTCTCCAAGCCTCTCTGTATTCACCCTACTAGTCATTTCTTACAAAACAATAATATTCCATAACATTCATATACCACAATTTACCCAACCATTCTCCAGTTGATGGGCATCAATTCATTTTCCAGTTTTTAGCCACTACAAATAGGGCTGCCACAAACACCTTGGCACATACGGGGCCCTTTCCCTTCTTTAGTATCTCTTTGGGGTATAAGCCCAGTAGTAGCACTACTGGATCAAAGAGTATGCACAGTTTGAAAACTTTTTGGGCATAATTCCAGGTTGCTCTCCAGAATGGTTAGATTCGTTCACAACTCCACCAACAATATATCAGTATCCCAGTTTTCCCACATACCCTCCAACATTCATCATTATTTTTTCTTGTCATCTTAGCCAATCTGAGTTGTCTCAATTTGGATTTCTCTGATCAATAGTGATTTGCAACACTCTTTCATATAAGTGGTAATAGTTTCAATTTCATCATCTGAAAATTGTATGTTCATATCCTTTGACCATTTATCAATTGAAGAATGGCTTGATTTCTCATAAATTAGAGTCAATTCTCTATATATTTTGGAAATGAGGCCTTTATCAGAACCTTTAACTGTGAAGATGTTTTCCCAGTTAGTTGCTTCCCTTCTAATTTTTCTTGCATTAGTTTTGTTTGTTCAAAAACTTTTTAATTTGATATAATCAAAATTTTCTATTTTATGATCATAAATGGTCTCCAGTTCATCTTTGGTCACAAATTTCTTCCTCCTCCACAAGTCTGAGAGATAAATTATCCTATGTTCCTCCAATTTATTTATAATCTCGTTATTTATGCCTAAATCATGGACCCATTTTGATCTTACCTTGGTATACGGTGTTAAGTGTGGGTCCATGCCTAATTTCTACCTTACTAATTTCCAGTTATCCCAGCAGTTTTTGTCAAATAATGAATTCTTATCCCAAAAGTTAGGATCTTTGGGTTTGTCAAACACTAGATTGTTATAGTTGACTATTCTGTCTTGTGAACCAAATTTTTGTTGGATTTTCTAGGCTCCAAATCCAGGTTTGTAACATGGCAACATAGTTTCATACTTGGCCCTTGCTGGTACTTCACGTGACAATAGCTATCCCTAACTCCTTTCAACTATTTATTGGACTCAACAGCTGGTCTAGTTTTTCTAAGTCTGGAGTTAAACCCAAGATCTCTTCTGAGTCGATTATTGCTATTGACTAAGCTTTACTCTTCTGAGACTGTTTCTTCAATCTGCACTGGGAAATCCTGGCAGCTGACTGTCTAGCCCTGTTCAAAATAGTTAGGGACTTGATCTAGCATCTTAGACCCAGTTAATTACAGGTGCTGGACTAGGATAGGATCCGAGTTCCTAGTCCATACTTGACAAGCTTCTCTGTAATTACAATATTCTTGAGTCTTTCAAGCTCATATTATCAGTGTGATTCAATGCTCATAAAATTTGTTGAGCCCCCAAAATGTAGTGAACAACTTCCATAAAATAAAACTATGAATTTGGGATTATGTTATTTGAGTAAACAGCACCTCTCGTGTTGCCTTTAGTAATTAACAGAGAATATGGTGAAGTTTTTATTTTAGGGGTAATGATCATGCCTGACCTCAAGTGCATATGAGGAAAGCAAGAAACCCTAGTGTCCAAGATAATCAAAATCACTCAGGAAACGTACTTAAATTTAGGCTGATTGTCAGGCTTTAAGTGTGAATGCTTAGCCTGGAGTATACAATACAGTTCCTTCATTTGATCAAGCAGCAGCTCTTTTCAGCTTGTCTCCCCTGCCTTAGCCACTGACATTCAAATTGACTTTTTGCATTTCATAATAGCAGTTTCTGTCTTGTTTTTGCCTTTGTCCACCAAACCAACTGCTGTGACTCTCTCCTGATGTGTGAGTTTAGAGGAAGCTGCCTGAAAAATGCACCATTTATTCCAGTCATTTTGCTAAAGTACACTCTCTTGTGGGCAAAGTCATAAGAGAGAATGATGGGCAGCTGCCTGCAACTGTCAGGAATTACTTCCTTATCAATGACACAATTTTGAGAAATTGGGCCAAAAAGGCCCTGTTTGCTGGCTTTGAAGAAAAGAAAATGCAAATCCTTTGGCAATGATTGAACTAAACCAAAAACTCTTACCAAATAATTTGTCCACCTGAGAAGACTAGGAAATATCCAGGCAAAAGAAAGTAAATTCTAGATAATAGCCATTAAGTAAGCATTTACTTAGAGACAATTGTGTGCTCAATAATGAGCTAAGTATAATATAGAAAGATTAAAGGAGCAACAAAGAACAGTCCTTTTGCTTGAAAAGCTTATTTTTTCTTTTAATGATCAAACTAAAAACAAAAGAAAACAAGGTAGCTTGGTGCCTTGGCAAGAACCCTGATTTGAAAGCTAAGAGACTTCGCTCAATTAATTCCTCTCTTTGAGTATCAAGTTTTTTTATCTGTAAATTGAAAATGTTGAATTGCATGACCTGGAAGATTCCTCCTATTTGTAAGCCTCCAAATATCAATTCAAAAGTCTATTAACTGGCAGTATTGAGCTACTCTTTAGAAATTGTTTCTTTCTCACATGCTTGTTTTTCTTTCTCCCATTGTGTTTTCTCTCCAACTCAGCTCTTAAAATGTTTCATTCTTTTCCCATCCTTTCTTTCCTACTCCCTTGCCTGTGATTGTTTCACCATTGGCTACTGGATATACTACTTAATACCAATAACATAACTTCATGTTAAAGGGACCATTGAGTCTTACCCTTGAAGCTTATAACTCAAAATAGGTATATAAAGCAGTAAGACCATCAGTCAAAAAAGAAGGAAAAGTGTAACTCTTACAAAGCATTATGAAGTTACACAAATTCTTTAGTAAGACTTAAAAACTAAATCAACAAATACAAGCAACATGTTGTAGTAGAAAGAATAGCACTTTTGAAATCAGAAGCTCTTCATTCACATCCCATTTTTTTTCTTTATGTGAGCTTTGGGGAGTTACTTCTCCCCTCTAGATTATACTTTTTCCTTTCTAATATGAGGGAGACTGGACCAAATGAGCTCTAAGGAAGTTTCTAAATCTACAGGTCAGTATCTATAAATCTGTCCTGGGTATATGGTGAGACAACTAGATAGCATAGCTCAAATTCTGCCTTGATCACTTATTAGGTTTCTACTTTGTTGGCTAATATTAAAAACATGTAGTGGCTAAAACATTATAATTGAAAGATCAGAAGAATCTATGCTGTAATGGTATATGAATATAATGGAATTTATTATTCTATAAGAAATGATGAGCAAGCTGATTTCAGAAAAGCTTGGAAAGACTTCCATAAACTGAGGCTAACTAAAGTGAATAGAACCAGAGAACATGGTGCAGAGGAACAACAAGCTTTTTTGATAATCAACTGTGATGGACTTGGTTCTTTTCAATAATGAAGTGATACAAGACAATTCTAATAGACTTAAGATGGAAAGTGTGGTCCACATTCAGAGAAAGAGCTATGGAGACTGAATGTGCATCAAAGTATTTTCACTTTTTTGTTGTTTGCTTCTTCTTTTTTCTCTTTTCTTTTTTTCCCCTTTTTATCTGATTTTTTTTTGCTCAGTATGAAAACATGGAAACATGTTTAGAATAATTGCATACATTTAACCTATATCAAATTACTTGCTTCCTTAGGGAGAGAGGAGGGTGAAGAAGAGGGAAGAAAATTTGGAACACAAGGTTCTATGAAAGTGAATATTAAAAACCATCTTTGCAACTATTTGCAAAAATAAAATACCATTAGAAAAAAAATAATCTATATTCTATCACCATAATTTCCTTATGACTTTGGGTCAGGGTTTATCCATCTCACACTTGATGTGACAGTTATAAGTTCTATTAAGGACTAGACAGGACTCAGGGAAGATGATAAATTCTTTATACTTCTCCAGAATTGGCTACATCTACTTTTTAAGTCTGAACTTAATGTATGGATTTGGGATTAACATCAACTATGGCACAGATATATTATAAGGAAAATTTGGTGGCACAGCAGATAGAGTGAAAGCAGGGACTTGCCTGAGCTGTCTCACAAACTTCTCCAAATACCTTTAAATAATGACTCTATACAAACTTTAGAGTGTCAGAATCCACAAAAAAGATGAAATGAAACAATTATCAAGCCAGAGATGGCTTAGAAATTCAGCAGAAGAAGTCTGTTGCACCGAGATGAGTCTGGAACACAATTGCCACAGCTGCACCTGCACAGCCTGAGCTCCAGCAAACCAGAAGTGTTGTGACAGTGGCATTGATCTCCAGGCTTCTCAGTCCACAAACACCAAAGATGATTTGCAAAGTTGGCAGGGATGGTTTATGGCTCTAAGGTATGAGAGGAACCACAGTAAAGAAGGAGAGCGGGCTTTGGGAGTCACTAAATGCAGCAGCAGCAGTGCTATGGCAGTGACAGCAACTGTGGCAGCTTCAGCTTCCAGACATCTAAGCCCATAGTTAGGGAGGCCAAATGACTTGCCAGAGGGAAATTGCAGGAGTCTATTTACTAGCATTGAGGCAGGACTCCATTGCTTTACTCATACTGAAATCTGGGTAACAATCTGACTCACAATATATGTCCTGAAAAAGATCTCTGAAAATAGATGCACAAAACCCTTGAAGCTTTGGACATAGCACTTTTCAACTTGAAAGCAGAACCCTACTTTATTTTTTTTTATTTTATTTGGGAAAACAGAGTAAGAAAAAAAAAGAAAAACAGAAAAGAAATACAAAATAAAATAAAGCAAAACAAAAGAGAATATTGTCATGTGCCCATCAGAACATCAGGGAGGATTAAAAATATATAACAACAAAATGCCAGATCAATACACACTGTATTGATCTGGCATTTTACATATCTATATCTGCATATAGATATGCATATACATATATATATATATTAGTAAAAGAAATTATATTCATGAATGTCCACTTTTTCTTTACTTCCTTGTAAATTGTTCTTATGTAATGTTGCCTATTGAACTTATTCCCAATATGAGTAAGTTTTGAGAACTACAAGCCCTCCTCTTTCCTCTAATACCTATGTATCTATTTTTCCTCTGCATCTCATTAGTAAAACATGATTACTATTTTTTAACTTAATTCTTCCAGTCTTTCTTTTGACTTGTCCTATTGTTGATATGACCCTTAAACATATAATGAACATATATAAACATATAAACACATAAATAATTTCTTCATCTTTAAACAGGTTCTTCATATTAAATTCCTTAAAACTGATCTTTTATATTGGCTCTTCTATGTTAAAATTTCTGTCAAGTTCGGGTTTGGTTGATAGAAAGTCCTGAAAATTTACAAGTGCACTGAATGTTCATTTCATTGGATATTTTTGACCATACGCCTAGTTATTTTGATTGTTGATAGATATAATTCCAGGAACTTTGGTCTTTTATGGGAGCTGCTGATAAGTCTTGTACAATTTTAATTGTAGCTCCAGAATATTTGAACTGTTTCTTTCTGATTTATTGCAAAGTTATCTCTTTGATCTGGGGGTTCCAATAATAAAACTGTGTGTTTTCCTTTGTGGAAATATTCCTGTGTGTTTTCCACAAAGCATCATTTTGAGGTGGTTTTTTTGAGGTGGATTTTTTTTTCTATATCTACTTTTCCCTCATGTTCTATCACTTCAGGACACTTATTTGGATTATTTCCTGCATTATTGTGTCAAGGTTCTCTTTTTGGTCACAATTTTTTTGGCTCCAATTGTTCATATATTTTCTCTTCTTGAACTGTTCTCCAGATCTGTCATTTTTCTTATGTTTCACATTCTATACTATATTCTCATTCTTTATAATATCTTTTGTTATATTTTGGTCACTCATAGCTTCACTGACTTTCCCTTGCCCAATTCTAATTTTCAAAGAATTGTTTTCATCTTTGAGACTCTGTACCTCCTTTTCAAATTGGTTAATTTTTTTTCATAATCTTTTGGGGTTTTTTGGATGGTTTTTATTTTTCTTTTTGGTTTTTTCTCAATGCCTCTCATTTGATTTTTTAAATTCTTTTTTGGGGTTCTTCTATAAATTCTCTCTAGACAGGGAGTCATTTCACATTAGTCTTTGGGGGTAGATGTTTTTTTGTTTGCTTGTTTGTTTTTTACTTAAGTGTTCTCTTCTGAAGATGAACCCTGGTCTTCCCTGTTCCTATAATATGCTTCAATGGTGAAGTTCTTTTTTCTTTCTCAATTCATTTTTTTTAGTAAGAAGTTTTATTGTAAGTACCTATAATCATAGAGTGGGGAGATAGTGCCTCAAGCTTCCCTTCAGCTCTATCCTCTGACCAGGAATCTGAAAACCAAGAGCTCCATTCTCCTGCAAGTGTCTGCCTCCAGCAGCATTCCTGCCCTGATGTTTCTGCATTCACTGGGTGCTGATTCCTTCTTTCCCAAGTCTGTGTCTTAGTACAGCTGGATCTAGTGTTCTCAATCAGCCAAAATCCCTTTCATCTTTCTGGACTCAGATCTCAACTTGACAAACAGTTTGGGAGGTGAAAGTTTCTGTGGTATCTGCTGAGGCTCCAGTCACACCTAACTAGCCTAAAGGGTTCCCACTTAGTGTTTCTGAAGAGCCAGGCAGGGAAATGTTTGCACTTCAGGCACATTAATCCCCAGCCCAGTATTTTTCTTCATATATTCTTGGGTTGTATCAGAAAGACCTCAGCAGAACCCTACTTTAATAAAGAGATAAAAGCCAATTAATCGGCTGGGAAATTGA
The DNA here is from genome assembly GCF_902635505.1 of Sarcophilus harrisii. Taxonomy (NCBI): domain Eukaryota; kingdom Metazoa; phylum Chordata; class Mammalia; order Dasyuromorphia; family Dasyuridae; genus Sarcophilus; species Sarcophilus harrisii. The sequence goes on along the minus strand of NC_045426.1, from coordinate 369,658,920 downwards.
GCAAACAACAGATAAAGATTCTGACCCTAAAAAGTTACATTGGTGAAAAGAAAGGTGAAAATACACACTGTGGAAAAGATTTTTTAAAAAGTCAAAGTTCCTCCAGCCAAAGCCTCCCCAAAAAATAAAAATTGGTCTCAATCCATGGAAGATCTCAAAAGGAATTTTCAAAAATCACATGAGAGGTACAGGAAAACTTGGGAAGCAAAATAAAGTGATGGAAAAAGAAATGCAAAAAGCTAATAAGGAGAGGAATGCCTTCTGAAGCAAAATTGGTCAAATGGGAAAGAAGGGACAAAAGTTCACTGAGGAAAATAATTCTTTAAAAATTACAATTGAGCAAATGAAAGTTAATAACTATATGAGATATTTAAAAAAAACAATAAAACAAAACCAAAGAAATGAAAAAATTCAAAAATGTGAAATATCTCATTGGAGAAACAACTGATCTGGAAAATAGATCTAACAGAGATAATTTTAAAAAATTATTGGTCTACAGGAAAGCATGATCATGAAAAGAAAAAAAGCCTAGACATCATCATTCAAGAAATTTTCAAGGAAAATTGTCCTAATATTCTAGAAGCAGAAAGTAAAATAGAAATTGAAAGAATCCACCAATTTACCTGAGAGAAATCCCAAGATGAAAACTTCCAGGAATATTATAGCCAAATTCGAGAACTCCCAGGTCACAAAATAAATATTACAAACATCCAGAAAGAAACAGTTCAAGTATAGTGGAGCCATAATTCAGATAACACAAAATTTAGCAGATTTTACATTAAAGGATCAGAGGGCTAGGGATATGATATTCTGGAAAGCAATGGAGCTAGGAATACAATCAAGAATCACTTATTCAGCAAAAATGAGTATAATCCTTTAGAGGAAAAGATGGACATTCAATGAAAAAAGAGTCATTTGATGCATGTATAATAAAAAGACCAGAGCTGAATAGAAAATTTGATTTTCAAATAAAGGTTCAGTACAAGTTTTAGGAGGTAATCAGAAAAGGGTAATCATAAGGGACTTAATTAGATTAATATGTTTACATTCTTATCATAGATAGAACTTTCTCATTATTATGGCAGTTAGAAACAATATGCACAGGTAGATTACACAGGCATGAGATAAATATGAAGGGACAATATTGAACAATAAAAGAAAAATCAAAGGGTGAGAGAGGAAAGTATTGGGAGAAAGGGATAAGAAGAAGTAAAATGGTGTTAATTATCTGCTATAAAAGAGGCCAAAAATAAAAATAAAAAAACTGATTTTACAATTCCTCTGGTGAGGAAGAAGGGGAAGCATGGGAAAGAGTGAAAGAACTTTACTCCCATCAGAATCGGCTCAAAGAAGAAACAATACACATACTCAATATATATAGATAAATCAATAATGCAGGAAAAGAGGAAAAGGAGGTACAAAAAGGTAGGATAATAGAAAAAACAGCATATTGGGGGGGGAGGTGGTCGGAAACAAAACATTTTCGAGGAAAGAGAAAATAGAATAAACAGGGAGGGAATACATTTAACAATAGTAATTATGAAAAGAATTTTGAAGCAAGATTCTCTGATGAAGGTCTCATTTCTCAAATGTACAGGGAAAAGAATTAATTTTATAAAAAAATAAGAGCTATTCCCCAATTGATAAATGATCAAAAGATATAAATTATGCTCAAAGGGCTATAAAAACACATACTCTTTGAGCTAACAATACCACCAATAGGTATGAATCCCAAAACAGATTTAAAAAAAAAAGAAAAGACCTATATGCACAAAAATATAGCACCTTTATTCTCACAGCAAACAATTAGTAATAGAGGGAATTCCCATCAATTGGGGGATAACTGAATAAATCGTTACATGATTATAATGGGATATTATTGCTCTATAAGAAAGGATGAAGACGTCATCAGAAAAACCTGGAAAGAAAAATGTCAAGAAAAGTAAAATGTATTGTGTACAAAACAATACTAATCGTTTGGCATGATCACCTGAGAATGACTTTGCTATTCTCAGCAATACATTGATCCAAAATTCCTCTGAGGGACTTAGATGAAAAATGCTATCCTCATTATATCATATATCATGCTCAGAGAAAGAATTGACTGTGTCTGAATGTAACCTAAAGCATAATTGTTTTCAATTTCTTTATTTTTCCTGAATTTTTTTTTTTTTTAGATAAAGGGGGTTCCTATGTTTTCTTTCACAACATGATTTTTATGTAAATATTTTCATGACCATATATCGCCTTATCAATTTGGAGAGATGGGGTGCAGGAGAAAAGAAAAAGGAGAATCTGGAACTCAAAATTTAAAAACAAATGTAAAAAAGTTTTACATGTAACTGGGAAAAATTAAAACTTAAAAAAAAAACAAGACTTATAATCTCTAAATAGTATGTAGAATATATAAGAGGGGAGACAACAGTTTAAAGTGCTATGTTGTTGTAGTCTATTGTCCTGTTCAAAATCTGCTATCATCCCAGTGGGATCATAATAATATGATCACACTTTAAAACGCTGCTGATAAGAGATACACACTGCAAGTGGTGAAATATAGATGGTCACTTTTTACCAAAGAAGATGGTGTGGAAAAAAGGCACTAAGGAAATGGAAGTCATAAAATGTGTGCAAGTGGACAGGGGTATTCATCTTGCTGGTCATTTCTTACAGAACAATAATATTCCATAACATTCATATACCACAATTTACCCAACCATTCTCCAACTGATGGACATCCATTCAGTTTCCAGTTTCTAGCCACTACAAACAGGGCTGCCACAAACATTTTGGCACATACAGGTCCCTTTCCCTTCTTTAGTATCTCCTTGGGGTATAAGCCCAGTAGAAACACTGCTGGGTCAAAGGGTATGCACAGTTTGATAACTTTTTGGGTATAATTCCATATTGCTCTCCAGAATGGTTGGATTCGTTCACAGTTCCACCAGTGTCCCAGTTTTCCCATATCCCCTCCAATACTCATCATTATTTTTTCCTGTCATCTTAGCCAATCTGACAGGTGTGTAGTGGTATCTCAGAGTTGTCTTAATTTGCATTTCTCTGATTAATAATGATTTGGAACACTCTTTCATATGAGTGGTGATGATTTTAATTTCATCATCTGAAAATTGTCTGTTCATATCCTTTGACCATTTATCAATTGGAGAATGGCTTGGTTTCTTATAAATTAGAGTCAGCTCTCCATATATTTTGGAAATGAGGCCTTTATCAGAACCTTTAACTGTGAAGATGTTTTCCCAGTTTGTTGCTTCCCTTCTAATCTTGTTTACATTAGTTTTGTTTGTACAGAAGCTTTTTAATTTGATGTAATCAAAATTTTCTATTTTGTGATCAATAATGGTCTCTGGTTCGTCTTTAGTCACAAATTTCTTCCTCTTCCACAAGTCTGAGAGATAAACTCCTATGTTCCTCAATTTGTTTATAATCTGTTCTTTATGTCTAAATCATGGACCCATTTGATCTTATCTTGGTATACAGTGTTAAGTGTGGGTCCATGCTTAATTTCTTGCATACTAATTTCCAGTTATCCAGCAGTTTTTGTCAATAATGAATTCTTCCCAAAATTGAGGATCTTTGGGTTTGTCAAATACTAAATTGCTATAGTTGACTATTCTGTCTTGTGAACCTAACCTGTTCCACTGATCAACTAATCTATTTCTTAGCCAATACCAAATGGTTTGGTGACTGCTGCTATAATATAGTTTTAGGTCAGGTACAGCTAGGCAACTTCATTTGATTTTTTTTCATTAATTCTTTTGAGATTTTGACCTTTTATTATTCATATGAATTTTGTTGTTATTTTTTCTAGATCATTAAATATTTTCTTGGAAGTCTGATTGGTAGTAACCTAAATAAATAGATTAGTTTAGGGAGTATTGTCATCTTTATTATATTGCTCGACGTATCCAGGAGCACTTGATATTTTCAATTGTTTAAGTCTGACTTTATTTGTGTGGAGAGTTTTTGTAATTTAGCTCTATACTTCCTGACTTTCCTTTGGTAGATAGATTCCCAAATATTTTATCTGTCGACAATTATTCTGAATGGAATTTCTCTTGTATCTCTTGCTGTTGGATTTTGTTGGTGATGTATAAAATGCTGAGGAATTATGGGGATTTATTTTATAACCTAACTTTGCTAAGTTATGGATTATTTCTAATAGCTTTTTGTAGAATCTCTAGGGTTCTCTAAGTATATCATCATATCATCTGCAAGAGTGATAGTTGTTCCTCACTGCCTATTCTGATTCCTTAATCTCTTTCTTGACTCTTATTGCTGAGGCTAGTGTTTCTAACACAATATTTAATAGTAATAGTGACAGTGAGCACCTTGCTTCACTCCAGATCTTACTGGAAAGATTCCAGTTTTCGCCATTCATATGATGCTTACTGATGGTTTAATATATGCTCCTGACTATTTTAAGAAAGTCCATTTATTCCTATACTCTCAGTGTTTTATTAGGAATGGATGTTGGATTTTATCAAATGCTTTTCTGCATCTATTGAGATGATCATATGGTTTTTTGTTTGCTTATTGATATAGTCAATTATGCTAATAGTTTTCCTAACATTGAACCAGCCCTGCATTCCTGGTATAAATCCTATTTGATCATAGTGTATTATCCTGTGGATGACTTTCTGTAATGTTTTGCTAATATTTATTTAAGATTTTAGCATCGATGTTCATTAGAGATTGGTCTATAATTTTCTTTCTCTGTTTTCAAGCCTACCTGGTTTGGTACCATTTCTGTGTCGTAAAAGGAGTTTGTGGACTCTTCAGTCCTATTTTTTCAAATAGTTTATATAGCATTGGGGTTAATTGTTCTTTAAATGTTTGGTAGAATTCACATGTAAATCCGATCTGGTCCTGGGGATTTTTCTTGGGAGTTGGTTAATAGCTTGTTCTATTTCTTTTTCTAAGATGGGACTCTTTAGGCTATTTACTTCTTCCTCTGTTAATCTAGGCAAGCTATATTTTGAAGGTATTCTTCCATTTCATTTAAGTTGTCAGATTTATTGCCATAAAGTTGGGCAAAGTAAGTCCTAATTATTGCTCTAATTTCTCTTGTTAGTGGCGAGTTCTCCATTTTCATTTTTAGACTAACAATTTGATTTTCCTCTTTCCTTTTTAATCAGTTTACTAGGGTTTGTCTATTTTGTTGGTTTTCATAGAACAACTCTTAGTTTATTAATTAATTCAATAGTTTTTTACTTTCCATGTTATGAATCTCTCCTTTTGTGTTTAGCATTTCAAGTGCCGTGTTTGACTGGGGGTTTTTCCTTTGGTCCTTTTCTAGCATTTGAAGTTGTAAGCCCAATTCCTTGACCTTCTCTTTCTCTATTTCATGCAAGTAGGCCTCTAGAGAGTAAATTTCCCTTATTACGCTTTGGCTGCATCCACATTTTGATATGATGTCTCATTATTGTCATTTGCTTGGGTGAAGTTATTAATTATGTCTATGATTTGCTGTTTCATCCAATCATTCTTTAGTATGAGATTATTTAGTTTCCAATTATTTTTTTGGTTTACTTTCCCCTGGGTTTTTGTTGAGTGTAATTTTTATTGCATCATGGTCTGAAAAGGATGCATTCACTATTTCTGCCTTACTGCATTTGAGTTTGAGGTTTTTATGTCCTAATATATGGTCTATTTTTGTATAGGTTCCATGAACTGTTGAAAAGAAAATGCTCTTTCTGTCTCCATTTGTTTCTCAGAGATCTATCATATCTAACTTTTCTAGTATTCTTGTTACCTCTTTGACTTCTTTCTTATTTATTTTGTGCTTTGATTTATCTAATTCTAGAGAGTGCAAGTTGAGATCTCACTATTATAGTTTCTATCTGTTTCTTCTTCGCTCTTAATTTCTCTTTTAAAATTTAGATGCTACCACTGGTGCATATATATTTAATATTGATATTGCTTCTATTTATGCTATCCTTTAGCAAGATATAGTGCCTTCCTTATCTCTTTTATTAGATCAATTTTTGTTTTTGCTTGATCTGAGATCAGGATGGTCTACTTATGCTTCACCTAGCATAGTAGATTTTTCATTTTTCTTTATTCTGCATGTATCTCCTGCTTCAGTGTGTGTTTCTTAACATGTTGTGGATTTGGCTTTTAATCTCATTTCTGCATCGCTTCCTTTTATGGGAGTTTACCCCATTCACATTATGTTAAGTTCCAATTCATGTATTACTTGCCATCTTGTTAACCTATTTATGCTTTTCTCCTTCTCCTTACCCCCATCCCAGTATAAACTGTGAGCACCACTTGTTCTGGCCTCATTTTAGTATCCTCCTCCCCACCTTAGGTTCTCCCTATCTTTCTCCTTTCCTCTCGTTTCTGTATTCCCTTCTGCTTAGCTTGTTCCTTCCTTTCCTTTCCCTTCTCACTTTTCAATGAGATGGGAAGTTCTCATATATTGAATATGTCTAACATTTTCTCTTAAAGTCAATCTTGGCAGTAAAATACCATATATTCTTCCCTCCATTCTTTTCAAATATAATGGTTCCTTTGCCTCTTTGTGAGATTAGTACCCCACTTTTACCTTTTTCTGCACAATGTCCTTTTCCACCTCTGATTTCTAGAAAAAGGTATACATGTATTTTATACATCTTTACAGCATATAGTTCCCAAGATTTCTTTACCTTTTTGGTTTTCTTTGAGTTCTATGTTGCAGATCAAACTTCTTGCTGTTCTGGTTTTACCAAAAGGTAGGTGAATCACTTATTTCGTTGAATGACTATTTTCCTGGAAAAAATATACTCATTCTGGCGGGGTAAGTATTTTTGTTTGCATACCGAGTTCTTAGCCTTTCGGAATATCATTTCAGGCCCTTCGATCTTTTAATGTGGATGCTGTAGATCTTGAGTGATCCTTTTGTGTCCTCTATATATTGAATTGGGTTTTTCTCGCTGGAGTATTTTTCTTTGTTTGAGGGTTCTGGCATTTGGCCACTATTTTCTTGGTGTTTTGATTTTAGGGATCCTTTCAGTGGGTGATCGGTGAATCCTTTCAATGTTCTGTTTACCTCTGTTTCTATGACTTCTGGGCAGTTCTCTTTGATATTTCCTGGAAAATAGTGTCAGGCTCTTTTTCATCGTATTTTCTGGGAGTCAATGATTCTCAGATTGTCTCTAGACTGTTTTCCAGGTCTGTTGTTTTTCCAGAAGGTATTTCACATTTTTCTCCATTGTTTGGTTTTGGTCTTGCTGACTGATTTTTCTTTCTCTCAAGTCATTCAATTTCCATTTGTTCTATTCTTATTTTCAGTGAAGTGTTTTCTTCACTCACTTTTTATATCCTTTTCTAATTGTCAATTTGTTCTATGGAAGTTTTTTCCATTTCGCCTATTTATCCTTTAGTGAGCTATTTTCTGTTTCAGTTCATTAATCCTATTTTTCAAGATTTTTTTTTTCTATTTCTGTCTTTAAGTGGTGGGATGACTTCTCCAGACTCTCTTGCCAAGCCTCCCTCTCCTTTTCCATTTTCTTCTAGCTCTCTTGTGAGCCTTTTAATTCTTCTATGAGATTCATCTGTGCTGAGACAATGATCTCTCTCTGTGGAAGATTCACCTGAAGATGATCTTTTTAGTCTCCTCAGGGTTTAGAGTCTGTTCTCTGTCTGTATAAAAGCTGTCAATCGTTAAAGTCCTTTTTAACTTTTTGCTCATTTGTCAGAAGAATCGAGACAAACTAGCAAAGAAAAAAAAGGAAAAAAAACCCCAAATGGAATCTGCTTTTTGGGGGGAGGGGCTGGGTGGCGTTTCCAAGCTTCCTCTACAGACCGCGGGGGCAGCAGCGAGGCATTAGCAGGATTATGCTGTGCCTGCACTCTGAGACTCTGAGAGCGTGCTGAGACCCTGTGGGGGAGGGGTGGCCAGTCCCAAGGAACTCCAGCTGTTTGGGGTTGTATTCTTCAACCCCAGTGTTTTTAGCTTCTCTGCTGGGCTACTGACTTGCTGCCAGAGCAAAGTATCCAATCCTGTGGTGAAGCTCTCCCCACAGAGACAGCTGAGATCACACCCCAACCCCCTCCGGTCTGCTGTGAGCTGCCTGCCGAGCTCCTGCTGCGTGCCTCACCTGCCCGATCTAAAACCGTCCCGCCCTCGAGCAAAACAGACTTTGCTGGCGAATCTCAGGATGTCTTCTTGTACACTGTTTGTGGGTTTTTTTTCAGTCAGGCATTAATTCAGAGGCTTGAAACGAGATGGATTCTGAGAGAAAACGCGGAGCTTACACAGCTGTGTGCCTCCTCGCCGCCATCTTGGCCGGAAGTCCTGAATAATATCCAATCTTTTCTTATACAGGGCCTGATTTCATTGGATTTTTAATATGCTGTTTAAATCCTAAGAAACAATAAAATAATATATTAAAATCAGAAATAGTTGGTTTTATCAGTAGGAAAAACAACTAGAGTTTGTTCATTTGGAAGATGGAAGTCAATATAATAAAGTAATGAAGGGGAAAATATCATTTACAGAAAAATCCTCAAACTGTTTTCCAACTAGAAAGCCAGTAAGAAAGGAATAATTCTTTGTGTCAATTCTAACAGCATGAGTATTCATGGAAATTAAAGATGAGAATCAAAAAGCAGGTAAGTATTGAAAATAATAGCAAGCAACATTTTTGAGGTATATTTAAGACACATGTATATTTAAGCATGAGTGTTTATATGTGTATGTGTTTATGTGTGCTTGTCTTTAAGTCACATGGGTGGAAATTGCATTTAGTCATATGATAAAAATAAACTTTATCATAAAGAAAGCTATGCTAAAGTAGAATGAAGCCCCTAGATGCAATGCATTATCACTTGAAGTTTTAGAGGAAAGGCAGGATGATCATGGTCAAGAGTTCTGTAGAAGGAAGAATATATATTTAATAGATGACTTTTAAAGCCCTTTGCAATGTTAAAATTTTGTTTATTTGATATAATTTTTTAAAGTGCCTACACTGAGAGCAGCACTATGTAAGACTTTATGAAGCATTCAAAGGAGTAGTTTGTGTTGTCATCCCCCAAACTTTAGGAGATAGTAAAGTTCTAAGATGGAGAGATGAGAGAGCTAAAGCAAGGTTAGGGCATATGAATGAATACCAGAAATGGGATCCGGTCACTACTGAGGGCAAGCTAAAGACAGAGCAGAAATAAACAACACAGATTGTACTCTGGAATTGTGGAGTATGATATGTACAAGTACTACCAAAGATAAAGTTAGTTGGTTAGAAACACACTCTAATGAAAAATGGATAAGGGCCACCAGCACCTAAAAGATCTTGATCTTGAAATAACATTCATTTCTAGTTAGGAAACAGCTTCTAAATTTCCTACTGGGCTAATAGTATAAATGTAGAGTTTTGAAACCTCTACATATGAGAAAGACAGATATTGATATAGTAATTCTTATTGACATATCTGACAAGCACTGACACCTTCATTTTAAGGCCATGAACCCAATTTTGTTTGGTTGATGAAAATACCAAAAAAAAGTATTTTATTTCCTTATGTTAAACGTCAGATATTAAAACACCCCAAAATAACTTCAGTATAAAAATGAGATAATTAAATAAGATAAATCCACTTATTACCTGAGTCACAGCCAAGAGAGGGGCTACAGAAACCTGTAACAAATAGATATAAAACCCATCTCTTACAATATCTTCTTTTCATCCTTGTCTTTTGCTTGCCTTGTTTCTCTTTCTTTTTTTCCCTTTCTTTTTCATTCTTCTGTAGCTCACTGTTGTTCCCATAAAAGAATAGAAATTCCGCTATAAATAAGACATAAAGACAGAAGAGAAGAGCCATTATGAATTGTAGATCTTTAAGGAAAATATCCAGACTCTTATAAAAAAAATAAAAAATAAAAACATAGAAATAATCCAAGCAAGACTACTGCCTACAGGAAACGCTTTCAAAAAGAAAGGATTAGATTTTTATGGTTAGCTAAAGTAAAATATCTTCCAGTAAGGCTCTTCTCTACCCTAGAAATCCTATGGAATCCTAGAAATCTATGGCATATTAGCAGTAGCTATCATCATGGATGAACTTCTTGTCCAATGGTAATTACAAATGGAGCATATAGAAGTAAGTAGTAAAAATGAGAATGTTTCACATGTAAACATGGATGCCAGTCAGTTTCTGGTAGAACAGTTTAGATCTTATTAATACTCAGAATATAAATTTATATGATAGTAAATCCGTCCCAGTTACCTTTGAAATTATCACTTCTCTCATTTCCTGGTGTGCTCTGTCAATTATATCTCTTCACAAATGATCATTTCTTTAGTAAGCTATTTAATTTGGGTAGACAAAAGGATTAAAAAAATCCAGCATTTAAGTTATGTATGTCACAAGTAGAACAATCTCAAGTCACTCTAAGGCTACTTTGTAGAACATCAATTCACTGATATTTCACCACCAAAGAAGAAGAAAAAACAACTATTCTTTGTGTATTTTTCTACTTCAAATGTTTCTTATCAACAGCATATTGTAGGATTCTGACTTTTAATACAGTTTATTTCCATTTTATAGAAAGAGTTCATTCTATTCACATTCACAGTAATGATTACTAACTCTGTATTTTCCTCCATCCTATTTTTTTTCCTATTTATATTTTTTTCTCTCCCTTTTCACCAGTTCCCTCCTCACCAGTTTTATCCTTCTGACCCCACCTACCTCAATCTACCCTCCTTTCTATCACCCTTTTTTTACTTCTTTTCTCTTCTACTTATGCTGTCTTTTCTATCAGCCTTCTCACTTCCCTTTTCTTTTCTATTTCCCTCCTACTTCCATATAGGGTAAGATAAATTTCTTTTTTTTTTTATTAAGACTTTTTATTTTCAAAACATACACATAGATAATTTTTAACATTCACTCTTGCAAAATGTTGCATTCCAAATTTTTCCCTCCCCTCCTCCTACCCCCTCCCCTAAATGGCAAGTAATCCAATATGAGTTAAACATATGAAATTCTTCTATACTTATTTACATAATTATCAGGCTGTACAAGAAAAATCAGATCAAAAATGAGAAAGAAAACAAAATGCAAGCAAACAATAACCACAAAAATGATCCACACTCAATACCCACCGTCCTCTTTCTGGGTGCAGATGGCTTTTCTATCACAAGACCATTGGAACTGACCTGAATCATCACATTTTTGAAAAAAGCCATGTCCCTCAGAATTGATCATCATATAATCTTGCTGTTGCTATGTACAATGTTCTCCTAGTTCTACTCACTTCATTTTGCATCAAGTCATGTAAGTCTCTTCAGGTCTCTCTGAAATCATCCTGTTTATGGAACAATATTATTCTATAACATTCATATACCATAATTTATTCAGCTATTCTCCAACTGATAGACATCCACTCAGTTTCCAATTCTTTGCACTACAAAAAGGGCTGCCACAAACATTCTTGCACATGTGGGTCTCTTTCCCTCCTTTATGATCTCTTTGAGATAAAAGCCCAGTAGAGACACTACTGGATCAAAGGGTATGTTAAGATAAATTTCCATACCCAACAAGGTGTATTTTGCTACAGCTGTCCTCTACTAGGTTTGTGTTCTGCTTTTTGCTGTTGCCATAGCAGCTTTTTATAGTCTAGGATCATTTTGCTTTTTTGCTTATTTTTAAAAGATGAGCTCTGCTGCTATGGGAACAGGAGACACTGTCCCAAGCTTGTTTTGTAGGGGAACAAAGGTCTATCATTGGCTCATAGTACAGGAGGAAAAAGAAAAAGAGGTGGAAAAGAAAGAGGAGGAAGGAGTGAAGGAGGGGGAGCAGGAGGAAAAAGAGAAAAAAAATGAAAAAAAAAAAAGAATGAAGATGATGATGATGATGAAGAACAGAGAAGAAGAAGGAAGAAAAACAGAAAGAACATGAATGTTACAGGGGTCACCTGCTAGTGGTTGCTAGGTATTATGGGAGCTACCTGCTAGTGGCTGCTGGGGAATCTAATTCTGACCAGCAGAATAGATCTCTTCATGTAAGAGGATGATAATGATACAAGGAGACTGAGAGGCAGATGTGTTGTCTGACCTCTCTCCTTTCATTACCAATTCATTACCAATTACAAATTTCATTACCAATTCACAAGCAACATCTGAGTTAGTAAAGGCTGATTTGCAATTCCTTCAAGTGTATTATAATTCACAGCTGTGGGAGCTTTCTGAGAATCCATTTGCCCCTTCACACTTAGGCATGGTCCTCAACACATGAAGAACTACAAGAAGGAAGAACAAGAATAGAAAATGAGGAGGGAAATGTTTCAAAAGATAGGCATAAAAATTTTTCAACATTCATCCTTGAAAAACTTTTGTGTTCCATTTTTTTCCCCTTTCCTTCCCCCTATACCTCCCCTACATAGCAAGTAATCCAATGTAATGTTCTCTGGTTCGGTTTTCCTAGGGGTCTCTGGGAACAGCCTTTGTTTTAGTTCTGTAATCACCGCAAGAGTAGCCAGGGGTTAAAGTCCAAATACTTTATTATCTCCTTCCTGGGGCTGGTCAGCTTTCTGGAAAGCCTTGCAGACCTAGCCTTAGTCTCAGTGGGGGAAACACAGAAGGCCAGGCCAGCCATCAGGAGCCTCACTGAAGGTGAAATGAATTTCTGTCTCCTTGGCTCTGAGAGCTTCTCTTCTGTGGTTTTCAGTTCTTGCTTATATGCTCCATACTGAGTATAAACCAATCATCATATCACTGGGAAACCATTATTTGTTGTATGATTAAATCAATCATACTGAATCATGCTAAAGTAGATAACCATTGTCTCATCAATTCCACTTAGTACCTTGTAAGAAGTTCAGAGTTCTGGCCCATAACAATTCAATATATGTTAAACATGTGCAATATATCTATTTGCATAATTATCATGCTGCACAAGAAAAAAATAAATCAAAAAGGAAAGAAAATAAGAAAGAAAACAAAATGCAAGCAAATAACAACACAAAAGTGAAAATACTATGTTTTATACTCAATCCCCACAGTCCTCTCTCTGGATGTAGATGGCTCTCTTCATCAAAAGACCATTGGAACTGATCTGAATCATCTCATTATTGAAAAGAACCACATCCATCAGGACTGATTGTTGTGTAATATCAATGTTGCCAAGTGCAATGATCTCCTTGTTCTACTTGCTTCACTTAGTATCAGTTCATCTAAGTCTCTCCAGGCCTCTCTGAAATCATCCTGCTGGTCATTTCTTAGAGAACAATAATATTCCATAGCATTCATATACCATAACTTATTCAGCCATTCTCCAACTGATGGGTATGCACTCAGTTTCCAGTTCCTTGTCACTACAAAAAAGGGCTGCTACAAACATTTTTGCACAGATAGGCCATTTTCCATTTTTTTAATGATTTTTTTGGGGGGATAAAGGCCCAGTAAAATCACTGCTGCACAGTTTGATAGGCCTTTGGACTTGGTTCCAAATTGCTCTTCAGAATGGATTCACAGCTCCACCAACAATATATCAGTTTCCCAGTTTTTCCATATCCCGTCCAATATTTATCATTATCTTTTCCTGACATCTTAGCCAATCTAAGAAGTATGTAGTGGTATCTGAGAGTTGTCTTAATTTGCATTTCTCTAATCAATAATATGATTTAGAGCATGTTTTCATATGACTATAAATGGTTTTCATTTGTTAATCTGAAAATTGTCTGCTCATATCCTTTGATCATTTGCCAATTAGGGAAGGGTTTGAATTCTAATAAATTTGAGTCAATTCCCTACATATTTTAGAAATGAGGCCTTTAATGGAACTCTTGGATGTAAAATTTTCCCTCAGTTTATTATTTTCCTTCTAACCTTGTCTGTATTGGTTTTGTTTTATTAAAACCTTTTTAAACTTAATATAATTAAAATTATCCATTTTGCATTCCATAATGTAATTTAGTTCATCATTTTCTATAAATCCTTTCCTTTTTTCACAGATCTGAGAGCTAGACTATCCTTTGCTCTTTGAATTTAGTTATACTATCACTCTTTATTTCTAAATCATGAACCCATTTCAACCTTATCTTGGTATACAGTGTTAGTGGGTCAATGCCTAGTTTCGGCCATCTAATTTCCAATTTTTCAACAATTTTTGTCAAATAGTGGGTTCATATCCTAGAATTTGGGGTCTTTGGATTTATCAAACACTTGATTAGTATAGTCATCAACTTTTGTGTCTTGTACCAAAAATTGTACACAAAATTAAGAACTTTATTAAAAAGTTTTAATAAAAATTTTAGACAGATTTTTTTTTTAAAGGTGGTAAGCTGGATTTGATCTTTCAAATAATCCCTTGAGCTAAATTTACACTGAGCACATTATTTTCTCTCTGTTTCTTTGATTCTTTCTGTCTCACTGTCTCTCTGTCTCTTTTGTCTCTTAAGAATTATTGGGCTATACAGTAGTAAATGACCACAGTAATCCAGTGTTTGATAAACACAAACGCACACACATGCAAAAAAACAAAACAAAAATAATTCAAGCTTTTGGAATCAACATTTGACAAAAACTGCTGAAAAAATGTGAAATTAGTTTGGCAGAAATTAGGCATAGATTAATATATTCACACTTTGTAAGCAGAGAAGGTCAAAACAGATAAATGATTTAGACATAAAATATAATATGAAAAACAATTTTAAAAGTATGGACAAATATTCCTCAGGAAATGTCTTTCCAAAATATATACACACACACACACACACACACACACACACATATATATATATATATATATATATATATATATATATATATATGATAGTGTCTTCAAATAAGGGGATAATAAATTTGACTTTGAACCTTAGAAAAACAGCAGTTCATTACAAAGAGCCAGCAATGTAATTATCTACAAATGGGTCATGCCAAACTAACATATTTCTTTTAGGGATAGAAAAAATAAATTGTTACATTAAGAACATGATGTTACCTAGATTTTACCAAAATAATTAACAAAATCGCACATGAAATATTATAGAAATGTAGATGTAGGCCAGAAGGCCTCTTCTCAGAAGAGAAATGCATTTGGAAATGCTTAAATAAACAAAATCAAAGTTATTTAAATTTTATGAATAACTTTCTAAACAAGCAATTTGAAGTAATAAGAATGGTGATCTAGTAGAAAATTTAAATACTTGGAAGTCTACCTGAAAAAAAAAAACCTAAAAACTATATGAACAAAATTATAAAACACTTTTCACACAAAATCAGATTTTTATTTTCATGTTTTTTTTTTTTCTGGTTGACTAATGTTTTACAATGTAACTAATAAGAAAAGTGTTTTACATGACTGTGCACATATAATCTATATCAAATCACTTGCCTTCTCAATGAAGAGGGAAGAAAATAAGGGATAGAGAGAACTTGAAACTCAAATATTTTTTAAATGAATGTGACAATTGTTTTTACAGAACACCTATCTCAGTGGATAGAGCACTGGTTCTAGACTCAGAATGTTCTGAGTTCAATCCAACCTCAGACTAGCTGTATAACCTTGGCTGATTTTTGTGTAAGTGTCATGTGCCCCTGAGAAAAAGGTACATTACTTTCTATTCCCATTCAGTTTTCACCAGAGGTTTATCATATATATTTTTTCCTAAAATTATATTTATATCTTTAAATTATTTTTGTTTATTTTTACTAGATTTATTTGGTTCAGAAAAGGGAAAACTGAGATACACTACTAGTTTACTTTTACTATTTCAAATTCATTTAACTTTTCCTTTCAGTATATGGAGGCTATACCATTTGGTGCATTTATATTTAGTACTCATATTAAATTATCATTGTCTTTCGTTCTTTGAGCAAAATGTAGTTTTCCTCCTTATCTCTTTAGATTAGATTTATTTTTGTTTTTGCTTTTTGTGTGAGAGCATGATTTCCATTCCTGCTTTTTTTTTTTAACTCTAGCTGAAAATAGTAGATTTTGTTCCAGCCCCTTATCTTCTGTGTGTCTCTGCTTCCTTTTTCCATCTTCCTTTTTATCATGTCCCCCTTTAACTTGTCCTACCCTCCTATTTCCCTTTTGGGTAAGTTACATTTCTATATCCAATTGTATATTATTTCCTATTTGAACCAATATAGATGAAATTGACATTTAAGCCTCTTTTACAATTAGACCAATTCTATTTTTAAAGATATTATTTTCTTTAATATTTTTTGTGTCTCTTTTGCCAAGCTGTGAATTCCCTTTTCATAATTTCTTTGTATCATTCTAATTTATTTTTCCGTTTTTTTTTTTTCCCTCTACCACATTTATCTCTTGCTAAAGCTCTTCCACGACTTCTTGTTTGGTTTGGGTCCAATTAGCATTTTTCAATGGGGCTTTTTTGTATATGTGCTTCTTTGCTTGCTTGCTTGCTTCCTTTCTTCCTTCTTTTTTTTTTTTTTTTTACATTTTTCCTTCCATTTCTTTCTTGTCTCTTCATTTCTTTTCTTTTTCTAAAATTCTAAACGATATAATTTACTATTCTACATAAAGAATAAAAATTATCCAGCCCAAGTTTTACATGTTTTACTGTTGCCATTGTACATATATTAAATGCAACTTTTCTTATTAAAGCTCTCTAGAAGTTTGATTATTTAATATGTTTTTAATTCAAAGTGTTTTAGTGAGAGGATTTTTGAGAACCTTTCTCAGTGAGCTTATTGATGTTTTGCCACAGATTATTACATGTTGAATAATATTTTAAATAAGAAAAATGTATTTATTTTTAAAAATCATTTTTTCAAAAGAAATAGATATCAAAGACACTCGAGACAGACCTTTCAATATTTATCAACTTTTGGAAATGAATTATGACTATAATGAAAGCATAGAAAATTCCAGGATATTATGGTAATATTCTTGGAAACTTATAGAAGATTTTCAGATTGCCAAATTGAGGATAAAATGGGTTGATATTATGAACTGATGAGAGCAAAAGAACATTTAGTTAGGACACTATTATTAGCCCCACTCTAACATGGACAGTTCAGAGAATTTGGTATTGGTTAAGTGAATGTATCCATAGAGAAATAATTAATGTCTCAATATCAAGTTGGAAGGATCTCTCTAGTGCAATTCTCAATGGATATATCCTATATGGCTAACCATTTTTCTCAATATCCTAGATAAAAGTATAGCCGGTACCCTTATTGAATTTGCAGAAGAAACAACATATGGAAGGTGAAAGTCAAGATCCAAAAGTTTATCAACATATGAGAATGTTTGACTTATTATAAGAGAAAATTTAATAGAAAGAAATGTTAAATTTTGGCTTTATCTGGTCAACTTCAAAAAAACAAAATTGAGAAAACTATGCTAAATAGTAATTTGTCTGAAAATAAACTTGAGAAGGCAGAGCCAAGATAGCAGAGAAGGCACACGTGACTTTCTAAGCTCCTCTCATACCCTCACAACCAATTATTAAATTCAGCCTCAAAAATAGTGCTTGACTGCTAAAATTCATGAAGATTACAGGCACAACAACTTACCAGCCAAAGATAATCTGGAAGATCACCAGAACAGGTTTGTCCTGAAGGGCAAAAACAGACCAGCACAGGCAGGGAGATAGGAGAGACTAGCATCCGGAGCAGACCAGGGGCAGGGGTGATCTCTGTGGCTAGAAAAGTTATAGAGATGACTCTGCCATAGGCTGACTGCTCTGCCTTGATTACAAAGCAGTAAATCAGCAGAGAAATTAAAGCCAAAGAGAGAGGGTATCCTAAAAAATGCCAGAACCTAAGAAAATCTGGCTATAACCACCCAAAACTGGAAGTGACTCTGCACAGACTACAGCACAGCTATACAGCTGCATTATACAGGTAGTTACAAATCTGCACGGCGGTGGGTCTATGGGGGCAGGCTCTAATCTGCACAGTGCGGGGTTCAGCCTGGAGCAATAGAACTTCTGCAACATGTCCGTGCTTCCCTGGGCAGGGACACTTCCAGGGGGCTATTTGCTGGTCAGCCATTAATACCCATAGCCCAATACAGCAAGCTTTGTCCTGGGGTAGTGACAATTTCACTGCTCAGCTTCTAGCCCCAGGGCAGTCGTTAACCTGCAGAGCACAGTTCTTCACAGGACACTTCCACAACTTGGCTATGCAGGCCTGAGTTACTTCCAGAGGGGAACTCTTTCCCAGAGCACTCTTGTACCTCACTGCTCTTTGTAGCTGGTTGGCAGGACAGCTACCTGTCCATACACCTATCCCTGTTCTGCAGAGGAAGCTGGTAACCTCCTGGACCTAAAGGCAGATCCTAAAGGCTTTTAAAAAATGATTTTAAAAAAATCAAAATGATGATTAATAGCTTGTCTATGGAAAGAGAGCAGGTTTTCAACCCCAAGGAGACTAATAGCAGACAATCTCCAGAAAAGTGTTGGTCCCCAACACAAAAGGCTCTCCAAAAGAGACTATTAAAAATATTAAAAGAGAACTAGAAGAAAAATGGGGAAAGGAAAGAGAAGCTATGCAAGATACTAACAACTTCCTGAAATGTGGATTGGAAAAGGTAAAAAAAAAAAAGAAAACTCCTAAGAAGTACAGGGAAACAGAATTTGTGAATTGGAAAAAGTAAAGAATTCCCAAGAAAGTAGGATTTGTGAATTGGAAAAAACAAAATAACTCACTAAAAAAAAAAAAAAATAGTGAAATGGAAAAAAATTCCATAGAGCAAAACAACTCATTTAAAAACTCAATTGGATATATACAAAAAGAAGTAAAAAAAGGTAATGAAGAAAATAACTCATTAAAAATCAGAACTGAACAAATAGAAATGAATGATTCATTGAGACATCAAGAATCAGTCAAGAGAAACCAAATTTTAAAAAATGAAAAATTAGAAAAAAAAAAAAACTGTTAAATATCTACTTGGAAAAGCAACAGACCTGGAAAATAAATCTAGGAGAGATAATCTGAAGGTTATTGAACTTACCAAAAATTATGATGAAAAAAAGATAATAGATATTATTTTGCAGGAAATCATCAAAGAAAACTGCCCAGATGTAACAGAAGCAGAAGATAAAATAGGCACTGAAAGAATTCATTGAACACCTTCTGAAAAAGACTGTAAAATAAAAACTCCAAGGAATATTGTGGCCAAATTTCAGAACTATCAGACTAAGGAAAAAATATTACAAGCAGCCAGGAAAAAACAATTCAAATACTGAGGTGCCACAATAAGGGTCACTCAAAATCTGGCTGCCTCAACATTAAAGGATCGAAGGGCCTGGAATCTGATATTCTGAAATGCAAAAGAACTTGCAATGCAGCCAAGAATAAACTACCCAGCTAAGCTGAGCATTTTCTTCCATGGAAGAAGATGGACATTTAATGAAACAGAGGAATTCCATTTGTTTCTAAGGGATAAAAAAAAAAAAAATCTAAACAAAAAAAAAAAAAAAATGGTCTGCAACCATAGAACTCAAGAGAAGCAGAAAAAGGTAAAAGGAACTCTTGAGAACTGTATTTCTGTTGTGAATATACATAAAGAACACATGTATAATTTGATTTTACTAATATAACATAAAAAAGGAAGTACAAATGGAAAGGGCATAGTGTCAGAAAAAGGGAAAAGGGGAGATAAAAAGAGGGAAACTATATCTGATGATGAGGCAAAGAAAACCTATCGTGTCTGAGGAAATTTAGAGAGGAGCAGGGACATTGTGTGAATCTTACTCTCATCAAAGTTGACTCAAAGAGAAAATAATTGACATATTTGTTTTACAGAAAATCTTCTCTCATTTCATTAAAAAGTGGGAGAGAAAAAGGGAAAAAGGAAAAGAGTAAGAAGGGAAGGGGACACAAAAGGGGAAGGGATTCAAAGGGAGGAGGGAGGGATCCTAAAGAGGTAGAGCTATGTGACAAAAGTGGGGCCGATAAGTTTAATACTGGGGAAAAGGAGAAGGGAGGTAAGAAAAAGAAAAGCATAATCTGGGTATATTCGGATATCAGGAAATACAGAATTAGTAATTTTAACAATAAATGTGAATGGGATGAACTCTCCCATAAAGTGGAGGTGGATAGCAGATTGGATCAAAAACCAGAAGCCTTCAATATGTTGTTTACAGGAAACACATTTAAAGCAGGGAGATACATACAGAGTAAAGGTAAAAGGCTGGAGTAGAATCTATTACGCTTCAGGTGAAGTCAAAAAAGCAGGACGAGCCATCTCAGATCAAGCAAAAGCAAAAATTGATCTAATTAAAAGAGATAAGGAAGGAAACTATATCTTGCTAAAGGATACTATAGAACATGAAGCAATATCAATACTAAACATATATGCACCAAGTGCTAGAGCATCTAACTTCCTAAAGGAGAAGTTAAGAGAGTTGCAAGTAGAAATAGACAGCACAATTAAAATAGTGGGAGATCTCAATCTCGCACTCGCAAAATTAGGCTTCCCAGATTAACAGAGGAGGGAGTAAATTGTTTAAATAGTCCCATTTCAGAAAAAGAAATAGAACAAGCTATTAATCTACTTCCTAAGAAAAAATCCCCAGGACCAGATGGATTTACATGTGAATTTTACCAAACATTTAAAGAACATTTAGCCCCAATGTTATATAAAGTATTTGAAAAAAAATTGGGAATGCCGGAGTCCAACAAAATTCCTTTTATGACACAGTCATGGTACTGATACCTAAACCAGTTAGGTTGAAAACAGAGAAAGAAAATTATACACCAGTCTCTCTAATGAATATTGATGCTAAAATCTTAAATGAGATATTAGCAAAAATACTACAGAAAATCATCCCTAGGATAATACACCATGATCAAGTATGAGTTATACCAGGAATGCAGGGCTGGTTCAATATTAGGAAAACTATC
Organism: Sarcophilus harrisii; assembly: GCF_902635505.1. Taxonomy (NCBI): domain Eukaryota; kingdom Metazoa; phylum Chordata; class Mammalia; order Dasyuromorphia; family Dasyuridae; genus Sarcophilus; species Sarcophilus harrisii. The sequence continues at coordinate 369,638,098 of NC_045426.1, read as the reverse complement.
AGTATAATTGGCCATATTAAGAACCAAACTAACAAAAACCATATGATCATCTCAATAGATGCAGAAAAAGTATTTGATAAAATCCAAAACACTTGAGAGTATAAGAATAAATGGACTTTTCCTTAAAATAATCAGTAACATCTATTTAAAACCACCAGTAAGCATTATATATTATGGGGATAAACTGCAACCATTCCCAATAAGATCAGGAGTGAAACAAGGTTGCCCACTATCACCATTACTATTCAATATTGTATAAGAAATTCTAGTTTTGGCAATAATAGTTGAGAAAGAGATTAAAGGAATTAGAGTAGGTAATGGGGAAACCAATTTATCACTCTTTGCTGAAGATATGATGGTATACTTAGAGAACCCCAGAGATTTCTAAAAGCCATTAGAAATAATACACACTTTTAGCAAAGTTGCAGAAAACAAAATAAACCCACATAAATCATCAGCATTCTTATATATCACTCACAAAATCCAATAGTTGGAGTTGCAAAGAGAAATTCCATTTAAAGTAACTACTGATAGTATAAAATATTTAAGAATCTATCTGCCAAGGGAAAATCAGAAACTTTATGAGCAAAACTACAAAACACTTTCCACGCAATTTAAGTCTGATCTAACCAATTGGAAAAAATATTAAATGCTCTTGGATAGGGCAAGCAAATATAATAAAGATGACAATACTACCTAAACTAATCTATTTATTTAGCGCTATACCAGACTCCCAAAAAACTATTTTAATGACCTAGAAAAAATAACAACAAAGTTCATATGGAAAAACAAAAGGTCAAAAATTTCAAGGAAATGAAAATCAAATCAAATTAACATGGCCTAGCTGTAGCAGATCTAAAATTAGGTTATAAAGCACTAGTTACCAAAACCATTTAGTATTGGCTAAGAAATAGACTAGTTGATCAGTGGAGTAGGTTAGGTTCAAAGGACAAAACAGTTAATGTCTTTAGTAATCTAGTGTATGACAAACCCAACTTTTGGGATAACAATCATTCTTCTTAGCTTTGTTTTTTTTTTTCTTATTCATTTTAACTACTTTGCTGAAATTTTAAGAACTTTTTATAAAATATATTAGAATCATTTTATGCATATTGTTTGTTTTTACAGAATTCCTCCAAAATTATATTCCTTTATTTTTTTTTTCACTACATCTTTTGAATGATTCAAAAGGTAATCAAAAAATGCCTGGTGATTTTGAGTAGGCTGTTGGGTTATCACAAATGATATCGTACTACTGGCATACAATCAAGAAAATGAAATAGCCTGATCATATATTATATACAAGGTTTAACAGGTGTATGCACTCATGTCCATGGGATGCATAAATGCCTGTTGAAAGACCTGAAGCACACTGGGTGGATTCTTTATGTATGATCTATGAAAGAACATGAATGTGAGTTACATCGAATGAAAAATCATAAAGGAGTATCTCTCCTTTTTGTACTAATGAACAGAATGTTTACATCTATAATTGATCCACTGAGGTATCAAACAATATATTATCCATATTTTTATTATAGTTTTTTATTTACAAAATATATGCATGGGTAATTTTTCAGCATTAACAATTGCAAAATTTTTGTTCCAATTTTTCCCCTCCTCCCCCCCCTCCCATGGCCGTAGACCAATACATGTTAAATATATTAAAGTATATGTTAAATGCAATATATGTATACATGTCCATACAGTTATTTTGCTGCACAAGAAGAATCAGACTTTGAAATAGTGTACAATTAATCTGTGAAGGAAATCAAAAATGCAGGCAGACAAAAATAGAGGGATTGGGAATTCTACATAGTGGTTCATACTCATTTCCCAGAGTTCTTTTGCTGGGTGAAGCTGGTTCAATTCATTACTACTCTATTGGAACTGCTTTGGCTCATCTCATTGTTGAAGAGGGCCATGTCCACCAGAATTGATCGTCACATAGTCTTATTGTTGTCGTGTACAATGATCTCCTGGTCCTGCTCATTTCACTTAGCATCAGTTCATGTAAGTCTTTCCAGGCCTTTCTGAAATCATCCTGCTGGTCATTACTTACAGAACAATAATATTTCATAACATTCATATATCACAATTTATTCAGCCATTCTCCAATTGATAGGCATACACTCAGGTTCCAGTTTCTGGCCACTATAAAGAGGGCTGCCACAAACATTCTTGTACATACAGGTACCTTTCCCTTCTTTAAAATTTCTTTAGGATATAAGCCTAGTAGTAACACTGCTGGTTCAAAGGGTATGGAGAGTTTCATAACTTTCTAGCATAGTTCCAAATTGCTCTCCAGAATGACTGGATGTGTTCACAATTCCACCAACAATGTATCAGTGTCCCAGTTTTCCCACATCCCCTCCAACATTCTGCATTATCTTTCCCTGTCATTCTAGCCAGTCTGACAGGTGTGTAGTGGTATCTCAGAGTTGTCTTAATTTGTATTTCTCTGATTAATAATGATTTGGAGCATCTTTTCATATGGCTAGAAATAGTTTCAGTTTCTTTGTCTGAGAATTGTCTGTTCATATCCTTTAACCATTTATGAATTGGAGAATGGCTTGATTTCTTATAAATTAGAATCAATTCTTGATATATTTTGGAAATGAGGCCTTTATCAGAACCTTTGACTGTAAAAATGTTTTCCAAGTTTATTGCTACCCTTCTAATATTGTCTGCATTAGTTTTGTTTGTACAAAAACTTTTCAATTTGATATAATCCAGCTTTTCTATTTTGTGATCAATAATGATCTCTATTTATTCTTTGGTCATAAATTCCTTCCTCCTCCACAGGTCTGAGAGGTAAACTATCCTATGTCCTTCTAGTTTATTTATAATCTCATTATTTATGCCTACATCATGAACCAATTTTGACCTTATCTTGATGTACGGTGTTAAGTGTGGGTCAATGCCTAGTTTCTACCATATTAATTTCCAAATTTCCCAGCAGTTTTTGTCAAACAATGAATCCTTCCCCCAAAAGTTGGGGACTTTGGGTTTGTCAAACACTAGATTATTAAAATTATTGACTATTTTGTCCTCTGACCCTAACCTATTCCACTGATCAACTAGTGTATTTCCTAGCCAATACCAAATGGTTTTATAAACCACTGCTTTATCATATAATTTTAGATCAGGTATAGACAGGTCACCTTCATTTGATTTTTTTTTCATTAGTTCCCTTGAAATTCTTGACCTTTTGTTTTTCCATATGAATTTTGTTGTTATTTTTTCTAGGTCATTAAAATAGTTTTTTGGGAGTCTGATTGGTATAATGCTAAATAAATAGATTAGATAGTATTGTCATCTTTATTATATTTGCTCGCCCCATCCAAGAGCATTTAATATTTTTCCAATTGGTTTGATCTGAGTTTATTTGTGTGAAAAGTATTTTGTAGTTTTGCTCATATAGTTCCTGATTTTCCGTTAGCAGATAGATTCCCAACTACTTTATGCTACTGGTAGTTACTTTAAATGGAATTTCTCTTTGTAATTCGAACTGTTTAATTTTGTGAGTGATATATAAGAATTCTGATGAGTTATGTGGGTTTATTTTGTATCCTGCTACTTTGCTAAAGGTGTGGATTATTTCTAATAGCTTTTTAGTAGAATCTCTGAGGTTCTCTAACTATACCATTATATCATCAGCATATTATTCATATTTTTAAGCTCCTGGTGTTAAGAAACTTTTTTTGTGGGGTTTTCTTTTGTCTTTATATTCCAAGGATAAATGAATGGATTGAATTTTCTTAAAATAAATATTTAAAATGTGCTAGGTATTATACTAAATGGAATACAAATTAAAACAAACAAATAAACCTATTCCCTTCCTCAAGGGGCTCCTTGCATAAAATTCTGAAAAGCTAAATCAGTGAATAGAAAACCTGGTCTAGAGTAGGGAAACTTGAGTTAAAAACTGACATTAGATTTACTAGCCATGTGATCCTAGACAAGTAATTATTTCTATTTGCCTAAGTTTCCTCATCTCTAACATGGGAATTAAAATAATACCTATTTCTCAGAATTGTTATTAGGATCAAATAAGATAATAGTTGTAAAGTGCTTAATATAGTATGTGGCATATAATAAGTGCTCTACAAATAATAGCTATTATAATTAGCATTTTAGAGCTACATTTATAGTTATATAGTATAATTAAACTCTCAGAGTGATATCTGAAAAGTAGAAGTGAGAGGAAGGAGCACATTAACATTCTTGGTGGCCTAGTAGGAAGCTGGCCAGAGTGAAGTGTGGACTAGATCCCAGGCCAAGATAAAATTAACTCAGTTTCAAACTTTATGATAACTTCTAGCTAAGGGCCGAGCTTATATTAGGAACTTAATAAGTGCTTGTTGATTTTGTTGCTTTCTTGAATCAGCCTCAATAACATTTACAAGATCTCAAAGAGTATGCTTTTTATTAGGTACTTAAACCTAAAGGCTAATCCAATCCAATACAGGAAACATATATAAAGTCCCTACAATGTTCAAGGTATTGTACTAAGCACTAAAGATATATTTAATTTAAAAAAATTAGTCCCTGCCCTCAAGAAACTTAGAGTTTAAAAGAAGACAGAATATACAAAAAGAAGGCTTGAAAAAGTGGGAAGATCAAATGATTTCCTACACAAAAGGATATTGTTCCAGTGAACTGAAACTAGATGAGGCAGCAGATGCAAAGTAAAGATAAACAGTATAATCATGCTTTTAAATTCATTCTTATCAGATTTAGTCTGTTAACCTAACCAGTCAAGATGTTTGGGAATCCTGAATATCACTGAACTTTACTTAGACCTCCTTGCTTACATATAGTGTAACCTAACAATTTGATAAGTATATCAGAAATATGATTATTGAAATCATAATTAAATATTGAAATGCACAAGACTGAGAAAAATTTATTAGGGTCTGTTTATCAATTTATCTTACCAATACACTAAGACTTCAAATTGCAGATAAGGTACTGAGCTGCATAATAAATGCAATCTCTTAAAGTGAGGAAATCACAATCCAATTCCTATCTCTATCTCTTTGGGTCTGGTTCATTAATCACTGCTATATCCTGCTAACTAGAAAATCTTACCCACATCTTTTTTGTCTTCTCCAAAAGGATAGTGTGAGAGACTATGAAATGCTTTACTGAAATCCAGTTATTCTATTGCTTTGTATGTACTTAATCTGCCAATCTATTCAGACTGTTTAAAAAAAAAAAAAGAATGAGAAAGTATAACATAAATTACTTCTGATGAAGTCATGCTGGATTGTTGGTGATTAGTTTTTTCTCTTCTAAATATTTACAATCCATTCCTTTAATTATCTTGTTTCTAGAACTTTTCTACTAATAAAATTTTTGATTACTAGTCTGTATTGAAGAGCCTTTTTTTTTTCACTTAAAAATCAATGCATTTGCCCTACTATAATCTTTTATCATTGTTGTTGTTTTTCTGCTTATACATGTACATTCTTTAAAAAAAAAAATCCTTATGAATCATGTTGGGAGAAAAAAATCAGAAACACAAGATAAAAGAAAAAAAGGAAAAAACACAAGATTAAAAAAAAAAAAAAGGGTGAGGGGAAGTTGTAATGTCCAGGCTTGCTTTCTGGAGTTGCTCTGGAAGAGCCTTGGTCTCAACAGGATAGACACCAGGAGAATGGACAAGAATAGAGTCCAAAGTCTTTATTGTCTCTTACATCATCTGTGTCTGTCATAGTCTGACCCAGTCTCAGTCTGCCTCACTCTTCTCCAGCAGTCTGCCAGTCTGCCAGTCTGACTTCCTCCCCAGTTTAAATACCCTATTACAATTACATCATTACAGTGTAATGAGCATAAGCCAATCTAGTATGATTATATCATTATATCATACTAGATATATGTGAACTAGAAAACCATTATCTCATCAATTCCACTGAGTTAACACCTTATTTCAAATTTACTTCTTTCAAGTATACTTCTCCAAAATTCCACCTTCTACAAAAAGTGAACATAGCATGTGTTGATTTGCATTTGGTATCCATTGTTCTCTCTATGGAGGCTGTTTTCCATACCAAGATAATTGGGATTGCCTTAAATCATTCAACTGCTGAAAAGAACCATCTTTTATAGTTCATCATCACACAATTATGCAGTTACTATCTACAATGTATTTTGCTTGTTTTGCTCAATGTCAGTTTCAAGTAAATCTCTCCAGCCCTTTCTAAAATTAGCTTGTGCATTATTTTTATAGAACAGTAATATTTCATTACTTCCATATGACATAACTTATTTAACCATTCCATAATTAATATGTTTCTATCATTTTCCAATTCTTTGCCACCACATTTTACAGTCTTTTAATACTTTTCTTTACTCCTTTGTTTTTTCTTTTCTTTTAAAATATATATTTTTTTGCATCACCTAAATTTCCTTTGTGTATTTTCCCTTTCCACTTTCATGGAATCATTTCACATTATAAAGAACATTTTGAAAAAAAAAAGAAGAGAGAGGAAGAGGAGGAACAGAAGAAAATGAAGAAAGAAGATGAGAGAAGGAAGAAGAAAGAAGGAGAAAGAGGAGAAGGAGGAAGAAGAGGAGAAGGAGGAGGAGGAAAAGGAAAACCATGAAGAAGGAGGAGGAGAGGGAAAGAGAAAGAAGAGGAAAAGGGAAGAACTGTTTGAAAACTTGTTTGAACTGGTTTTTTTCTGTGTTTTTCAGGAATAATCCTTGGCAGAAGAAACAAAATTGAATCAAACTAAGAATTAAATTCTATCTTCTCCCTGTTATCTATCATCATTTCCCCCATCCAGCATAATAGCAGTCCCATCTTCTTCTTCTTTTTTTAATCTTCCTTTTGATCCCAATATAATTAAAGAACATTTTCTTCACTATTTTTGTCATTCATTTCTACTCTTGGAGTATTCTGAATTTTAACCTCCATGGTAGCCCACCCTAGAATATTTATTGTCTATTCAAAAGACAAATCAAGACCTAACCAGGAGCTGAGTTTAGATTTTATTTGTAGGACATCTGACTGTACCTTATTTCTATCATTTTGAAATGATGCCAGTGTTATTTTAGTCAGAGCACTGAGGGTTCAGGCACTAGGGTTAGGAATCCAGATGTAAAACTTTAATTTGCTCCAGCATATATCAGGATTTGTCACTTCACAGCCTACATCTAGTAAACTTCCATTTCCTACTTCTCAAATAGTGCCCTAGATAGCATTTATATGATGTTTAAAGTAGAGAATAACCAGCAATGAGTCTTTTCTCTGTGATAATAAAATTTGGGAGGAAAGGTGGCTTCAAAAACAGGTTGACCTATGCAATAACACCAGGAGATAGAGTGTCCTATCTCTCAGAGAAAAAAAAAAGAAACTACTCCAGTATCTTTGCCAAGAAAACTCCAAATAAATTGGACCTAACTGAAAAAACAACTAAACAACATTTTTTCTTCTTTTTTTTAATAGCGTTTTATTTACAAGTTATATGCATGGGTAATTTTACAGCATTGTCAATTGCCAAACCTTTTGTTCCAATTTTTCCCCTCCTTCCCCCCACCCCCTCCCCTAGATGGCAGGATCACCAGTAGATGTTAGATATATTAAAGTATAAGTTAAATACAAAATAAATATACATGACCAAATTGTTATTTTGCTGTACAAAAAGAATCAGACTCTGAAATATTGTAAAATTAGTCTGTGTAGAAAATCCAAAATGCCGGCAGGCAAAAATATAGGGAGTGGGAATTCAATGTAATAGTTCTTAGTCATCTCCCAGACTTCTTTCCCTGAGTGTAGCTGGTTCAGTTCATTACTGCTCCATTGGAACTGATTTGGTTCATCTTCTTGCTGAACATAGTCAGGTCCATCAGAATTGATCATCATATAGTATTGTTGTTGAAGTATATAATGATCTCCTGGCCTGCTCATTTCACTCAGCATCAGTTCATGTAAGTCTCTCCAGGCCTTTCTGAAATCATCCTGCTGGTCATCTCTTACCAAACAATAATATTCCATTATATTCATATACCACAATTTATTCAGCCATTCTCCAGTTGATGGGCATCCACTCAGTTTCCAGTTTCTGGCCACTACAAAGAGGGCTGCCCCAAATATTTGTGCCCATACAGATCCTTTTCCCTTCTTTGTGATCTCTTTGGGATATAAGCCCAGTAGTAACACTGCTGGATCAAAGGGTATGCACAGTTTGATAACTTTTTGAGCATAGTTCCAAATTGCTCTCCAGAATGGTTGAATGTATTCACAATTCCACCAACAATGTATTAGTGTCCCTGTTTTCCCACATCCTCTCCAACATTTTGGATTATCTTTCCCTGTCATTCTAGCCAGTCTGACAGGTGTGTAGTGGTATCTCAGAGTTGTCTTAATTTGCATTTCTCTGATTAATAATGTCTTGGAGCATCTTTTCATATGGCTAGAAATAGTTTCAATTTCTTCCTCTGAGAATTGTCTGTTCATATCCTTTGACCATTTATCAATTGGAGAATGGCTTGATTTCTTGTAAAATAGAGTCAATTCTCTATATATTTTGGAAATGAGTCCTTTATCAGAACCTTTGACTGTAAAAATATTTTCCCAGTTTATTGCTTTCCTTCTAATCTTGTGTGCATTAGTTTTGTTTGTACAACAACTTTTCAATTTGATATAGTCAAAATTTTCTATTTTGTGACAACAAATTTTTTTCAAGAAAATAACTATCCCTATATTCTCCTATTTGTCCTGTTTCCCAGGTTCTACTTCTAAATAAACAGAATGGTATCCCAATGATTTTGGTTTTATGAATTGAAAAATAAGTTTTCAAATATCTTCTTAGGAACATAGATTTTCAGTTGGAGTATCATGATTGTATAAGGAGGGATGGCTTTAGAGATCTTTTGATCTAACTTGCTTTTTTTTTTTTTTTTTTTTGATGATGTGAAAAAGGAGATCTACAATGTAAAATAACATTCCCAAGATCAGACAAGAAGGTAGGAAATAGCCGAGAGAGTGTTAGAACGTGTCTTTTGAAACTGATCTCAAAGCTCTTACTATAATGTCAATGTGAATCCTACGAATATCTATAAAAATGATAATTAACATCAAATCCATATTAATTCTAGTGACTTTCCTCTGTTGATTATCTTCTATTATCCTGTTTGTAGCTCATTTATACATTACACTGTCCTCCCCGTTAGACTGAGTTTCCCAAAGTCTGGTTTTGTTTTAACTTAACACAGTGTCTGGCATAGTATGGGCCTTTAATAAATATATATTGATAGAACTATTATTTACAATATTTATGTAATAGTAAACTAAGATTCCCAGAGATTAATTTGTTTAATTTTGATTAATGAATCAGTGAATTTGATTTGAACTCAGAGCTGCTGATTTTCAGTCCAGTATCATTTCACCCACTATGGACTGTCTCTGAATAAATGAGGTTTTACTAAATCAAAACTGCTTTCACACCAGTCATTTATTTGGTGATGAAGCTCAAAGGCCAATCATGGGGGGAAATTTGCAGAAGGTAAGATTCACGTATCATGGAAAGTAAGGGCACGGAGTCTTGCATTTCTGATGTTCGTATTGTTCCACAATGAGGTAGAGGCAAATGAGCTATATAATGCCAGCTCCACCTCATTGGTTTTCATTATTGAACAATTCAAATGAGCAGACTTTTCTAGGGCAACCTACTTCTGGGGATGAGAAGAATATTTCTTAGAGATATAGAAGGCCAGATTTGTCCATTTCCCTGCCTTTATTCAGCGAAGTGCTAAGCACTCAGCTTAAAACTGTTTTATGGTATATTAAAAAGCGTTTAAAATATTTTAATGACTTAGAATTTTTATCCACAGGAAGAGTGAATTGAAGAATTGAATGATTTTCCAGTTAGTTGAATCATTGTGAACAACTGATCCAGAAAATATGGCTTTCCTCTCTTCTATCCCCCAAAATCAGTTATATTAGAAATTGAAAAAGTACCCATAATATGTATGGATTTTTATGAAGAACTTTGAAATTTATGATTCTACCAAGTATATGTCCCTATGAATCCAAATAACTACATTTTGTTTCTACTCTTGGTGGCGAGGTCAACCTGTTTCTACTTCTTTGTCTCATTTCTTTGTGTGAAAAAGATAAAAAGATCAGAGTACTAAATTTTTGAGAACTCTGGACAAAACACGAGAAATTGGTAACATGCTTTTTTACAAGGAAATTATTAAATTTGAGTTTGGCTCACCTATTCTGAGTGAGCCAAATTCAAAATCCTATTCAAAATCAATCAGAGTATCTGCACTTCAGATAGTTTGCTAAAGTACATTTCAAGTTATATCTAACATAAAAGAAGTAGCTACATGGTATAGTGGATGGAACACTAGTGCAGGATCCAGGAAGGTCTGAGTTCAAATCCAGCCTCAGACAATTTACTGGCTATGTGACCCTGGGGCAAGTAAGTTACTTAACCACTGTTTTCTTTCTGTTTGTTATCTTGTAAAAAGAGAATAATAATAACACCTAATTCCCAAGGTTGCTATAAAGATAAAATGAAATATTTAAAAAACACTTTTTTTTAAGCCTTAAAACTCTGTGAATGCTATATATTATTATTATTATTATTACTACATGTGTAGAATAAATAAAGCAATTAATTTAGGGGGGGCATCGAGGTGGAGCAGTGGAGAAAGCATCAGCTCTGGAGTTAGAAGGATATGAATTGAAATATGAACTCAATCACTTGACACTTACTAGCTGTGTGATCCTTGGAAAGTCATTTAATACCAATGGCCTTGGTAGAGGAAAGGGGGAAATCCAGATAAAAGAAATTTCTGAACATTCAGGCTTTGAGAACACAGGTTTCCTGACTTGGAAAAAGAGAGAGAAGAAAAAAAAAAAAAAAAACAAACAGCAGAACAAAAAATGAGAGAAGAATAAAAAACAACAGCAGAACTCTAAATTCTTTGTTTATTGTTGTTTATTTTGTTTCATCTAAATTTAATAAAAGTATAGATTTTTTCCTAATACTTATTCAATTCTCCAAGTCTATAAAAATCTCATTTGTACCTGGACAGATTGTCTTTTATAAATTATGCTTACTATTCTATAGCTTTGACCATTCCCCTATTTAAGGACTAAAAATCTTAGATAGTGATGGCAGAATTGTTTCACCTATGTGATACAGAATGCCAAGGGGAAAAAAGGAAGAATTTTACTCTGTTCTTTTAAAAACATACTATCACTGTTGCCACCATTATTATAATCACCCTCATCATTGACCCAATACAGATCAGGAGTTATTAACCTACCATCTATGAACATTGCTTTAATTTTTTTATAACTGTATTTCAATATAATTGGTTTTCTTTGTAATTTTATGCATTTATTGAAGCCATTTAAAAACATTATTCTGAAAAGGGGTCCATAGGTCTCACCTGCCTGCCAAAAGGGTCCATGGCATAAAAAAGGTTAAAAACCCTTCTAAAGCACTTAATAAGTGATTATTGATTGGTTGTCATCTTCATCTTTATCATCACCCCTAGTTCCTAGCAGAGTGCACTATAGACAGTAGTCATTTCTTGTAACCCACATTTCAAAACAGCCTGAATTCTTGTCTCTGCAATTTCCTGGATCTTTTAGGTGCCAGACAAGGATAGGAACTGCAGGGCAGGAGTCAAATTGCTAGATCCATCGTCATTAATACTTCTCTATAGTCAGGAATTTTAAAACAAAGAAAATTGCCTACCTTACATCATGTAGGCCAAACAAAACAAAAAGAGACAGCTACACAGAGAGACACACAGAAATAAAGGCAGAGAAAAGGGAAGAAAGAGATTAAGAGACAAATATACAGAAAGGAACATAAGAGAGAAAGAGAAGGAAGAGAGAATGGGGAGAGAGAGCGAGAAAAAGAGGGTGGGGGAGGGACAGAGGGAAGGAGGAGGGAAAGAGAGACAGAGAGACACACACAGAGAAAGAAAGAGAGAGAGACAAAGAGAGACAGAGAGATTGGGGGTAGTGCGGGGTGGGGGAGGATGAAGGTAGGGAGGAGGGGAGAGAGATGGATCTTAGAATATAGTATAGGAAGAAAGTCACTCCTTGGAAGGACTTCTAAGACTTTCAAAAGCCTCTGGTAAGAGTTATAACTGGAGGCTTTTGAAATGCCCATGACAGCATGACTGAGTAGATAACAAACTTATTAATGCAGTCCAGCAAAAGCAGAACTCTGAAAGTCTGAAAGAGAAACTTTGAATACAAAGCAGAGGATTTGAGAAGTTCCCTATCCCTGAAAGAAATCCAAAAGCAACACCTAATTTTGAATGACCTAAGAACCTATTAAGTGAGCTGTTAGGAATAAATGTAAATGCCAGTGAGACTATTCATCTTCTTGCCTACATTGAACTTTGGTAGTATAAAAAAGGAATGTACTCTGCTAAAAAGTTATTCCACTTTGCTTAGGAATTCATCTATCTAAAAATATAGAAGAGGAAATTTCAGAGTTTACTGGAACAGTAATGTCTCTTGGATTTTTAATGTTTTAACATTTTATTTTCCATTATGCTCAATAATTGCACTCTGTTCTATAATACATGTGTTTTCCTTTGTGTCATCCAAAGTGTGAGGGAAGAGGAGGGAGGATAACAAGTTTAGTGCCAAAAATGAGTGAAGATAATTTTGATCATCTATAAAATATACAAAAATGATCTTTACTCTAGATTGAGCCAAGATAGAACCTGGACATGCACTAGGAAATAGGAATTGCCTCTTGGTTCTTGTGTAGAAATTTAAGCAAACAGAATAGGTCTAAACTTTTGTGGAGATATGGGTTGGTAGCTCATGTTTGAACATACCCAGTAATATGTAAATATTGTTCCTTCAAAATAATATTCCTTTCTTGAACTGAACTGCCAAGCATTCAAACTCTACTGCAGAGGGCAGCTCTGATGGACTGACCACATAAGCCAAATGCCAGACATTTATTTACCTAAAAGGCTATTTTACAGAGACTAGGAAGTCTCACAAGGAAGCACTCACAAAGAAGTCAGAAAATGTAATAAAAGGTCTCTTTTGCTAGAATCCTTACAAGGTGTTAACTCATTAGAGTTGATAGAAACAGTGCTTTTGTAATTGGTTCACAAATTAGAACTCACACCTTTAAAAGAGTTTACACATTAGAGTTCATAAGTCCTGGAGATTCACAAGTTATACCTCCCATAATCCCACTCTCAGAGGAAGAGTCAACCTTTGAGTTTACACCTCTAAAAGAGCATAAAAAGAGCCAAGTTCAGTTAGTCAGTCAGTCATTTCCGGAGAATGACAGAGCCACGAATCAGTGGAGAAGAGTAAAACCAAGATTCAGAGAGAGCTAGAGGCTGAAGCTGGCAGAGGCAAAGGACAAGCTGCAAGAGCTCTTGGAACCAAGGAGAGAGATAGGCCTCTAAGAAAACTAACCGGGCTATTTTGGAAGAGACAATAAAGAATTACATTAACAGCTGGCTGCATTTGAAGTGATTATTGATTTGAACTGAAACTAAGGCTGCCTCCAGAAACCTCCCCAAGAAACCTGCTCCCAGAGAACGATTATATTTTAGAAAAAGAAGAACACTAAACTCTTTAAAGAATGTTATTATCAATTGTGAGACATGGAAAATACTAGCATAGAACCACTAATCATGGAGTGCCTGCATCCAAGAAAGTGCTGTATTCTATGAGCAAAGCAAAATTACAGTAGCACAAAGAAAATGTAAGTTGTACAAATCTAGAGATATCTCCATCCAAAATCTAGAGACATCTCAAAAATCTAGAGATATCAACATCTCAAATACACTATTTGTGTCCAACCTGTACTAAAGAAGTGAGATATTCGTTCATATTGAACTAACCAGCTACAGTCAAAAGTACTGTATCTTGACCCCAACCTTGTAATGTCATTGGTCTTCTTTAAATACAAAGGATGAACAACAGTTGTACATATGGTATGATTAGGATAGAGGATTGGAGTACTCATAATGGACAATGATCAGTAAAGAGATTCAAAAGGCAAACAATATAAAACTGATCAAGGAAATAAGAAAATAAGCACTGACAAGGAGAACTAACTCTTACTACCTTTGACTATAGCCCTTCACAGGCAGTATTTTAGATTGTGACCATAATGTGGGTTTCTAGGATAGAGATGCATGCTAGAGGGTATCATTATATATGTGGGCTCACATATGGGTTCCTTTTTATTAGCTTGTAATTTTTTTCATCCTTTAAGTGTGTTGTTTGTGTATTTTTTTAAATGCATCAAGACCCAAATGTAAAGTGAGTCATTGACACAGGCCCTGATCACTCAAGATGAAGGAATCCACAAGATAAATGCCAAGGACCTGCTACTGGAAGAATTCTGTGTCCTTCGACCCCATGAGTGAGAGTTGCCTCTTTCCATTTTTTCTGCATAGTCAGAGCAGTCACTGTCTTAAAAAGTGGTCAGATTAGGACAGTTCCTCTCTTTTGTTGCTGTGACCAGAGGAAATAAAGTTCATTTTTACCTTTATCATGGTCACCATGAACTGCGTTGGTTATGGAAAAGGACTATTTCCTCCTTGCCCCCTCTAAGTCCTGTTGTCCCAAGTGTCAAGTATTGGTCTTTGTTCAGATTAATTTGTCCCTTACAATTCTGAGAGAAATGAGTAGAGTCCCTATTAGACCCAAACTCAAGCTATAGTAGCCTTGCTGTCAAGGTTCTAGGGTAGATGTCGTTGCCAATCCTGTAAAGAAGCTCTGAGAATTCAGACTTCCAAAAACTAGATGATAAGGATGATTTTACATTTGGAACTTAGTGGGACAATGCTACAAAAGGACTGAGTTAAACTATAGACCTCAGAGACTGAAGTGGTGTGAGTCTGGGGATTATATCCCCATATACTGCTAAGAGAGGGAAGAAATGTTTATATGTTTATCTCATACTTTTGAAAAAAAAAATTTCCTTTTTTAAAAGTTAATCTGTGTGATAAGTGGGAGAATGAAGTGAGAAGAACCAAAAGAACAATTTATAATATTAATATTCTAAATGAGCAATTCTAATGAACAAGAATGCTGCTCACTTCATGAGAGACATGATGAATTGATATGCAGAATAAGAAATACAGTGTAAGACATTACCAATGTGGGAATGTTTTGCTTGACTATGTTTAGTTGATTCAGGGGAATCTATATTTCTTCCTTTTCCAATTCTCTCACCAGTGAGTAGAGGATAGTAGAGGACAGGGGGGAAATTATGCCTGATAATGGAAAAAAAAATGACTATACTAGGTGCCATGTGACATCTCTTCTCAATCTATATCTTTTTTATAATCAAAAAAAATTAATTTAATAGCCTTTTATTTACAGGATATATGCATGGGTAACTTTACAGCATTAACAATTGCCAAACCTCTTGTTCCAATTTTTCACCTCTTACCCCCCCCACCCCCTCCCCTAGATGGCAGGATGACCAGTAGATGTTAAATATATTAAAATATAAATTAGATACACAATAAGTATACATGACAAAAACGTTATTTTTCTGTACAAAAAGAATCAGACTCTGAAATATTGTACAATTAGCTTGTGAAGGAAATCAAAAATGCAGGTGTGCATAAATATAGGGATTGGGAATTCAATGTAATGGTTTTTAGTCATCTCCCAGAGTTCTTTTTCTGGGCATAGCTGGTTCAGTTCATTACTGCTCCATTGGAAATGATTTGGTTGATCTCGTTGCTGAGGATGGCCTGGTCCATCAGAACTGGTCATCATATAGTATTGTTGTTGAAGTATATAATGATCTCCTGGTCCTGCTCATTTCACTCAGCATCAGTTCGTGTAAGTCTCTCCAGGCCTTTCTGAAATCATCCTGTTGGTCATTTCTTACAGAACAGCAATATTCCATAACATTCATATACCACCAATTTATTCAGCCATTCTCCAACTGATGGACATCCATTCAGTTTCCAGTTTTTAGCCACTACAAAAAGGGCTGCCACAAACATTCATGCACATACAAGTCCCTTTCCCTTCTTTATAATCTCTTTGGGATATAATCCCAGTAGTAACACTGCTGGATAAAAGGGTATGCACAGTTTGATAACTTTTTGAGCATAGTTCCAAACTACTCTCCAAAATGGTTGGATTCATTCACAACTCCACCAACAATGCATCAATGTCCCAGTTTTCCCGCATCCCCTCCAACAATCATCATTATTTTTTCCTGTCATCTTAGCCAATCTGACAGGTGTGTAGTGGTATCTTAGAGTTGTTTTAATTTGCATTTCTCTGATTAATAATGACTTGGAGCATCTTTTCATATGACTAAAAATAGTTTCAATTTCTTCATCTGAGAATTGTCTGTTCATATCCTTTGACCATTTTTCAATTGGAGAATGGCTTGTCAATCTCAATCTTGATCTTGTGATTGTTCGAGCTACTGCAAAATTTATAAATATACACTTATATGTGAATTAAATTTGCTAGTTCCATTTAGTTTTCTGTTAGTTGAGTTCTAGATTTCATGAAAACATGTTTCATTGTTCTCTTTTGTTATGTTTTGAATTCTATGGTTTTAAAGAAGACATTACCCCAATCAATACATGCAAAAATTGTAACTTTTAAATTGCAAATTTTAATGGCTATTAAAAATTGTAGCAAACTGTTGGTGTAGGAAAAAATGGATGTAAGCATTTGTCAGTTATTTCAGAGAGTTTGTTCAGGATGCTCCTGAAAAGAAAAGATTCTAGGAATGGGTTAAACCCAAAAATTACCGGAGAGGTTTTTTTTCAGTTATTGATTTATTATTGTTATATTCTTTGGGCATAATCTTTTCTCCTAACCCTGATCTACAGTCTGGGAAATATGTACAATTTGTCTCAAAGGGGAACAGATGAAAGAAAATAAATTAACATAAAGTACTTTTAGGGTGACAAAGCAAGTAGTTGAAGTTCAGTCTCAGTTTTGTATTAGCTATGTGACAATAGACTTGTTATTTGGCTTTTCTGAGCTTCACTTTTTTTAATCAGTTATATCATTGATAAATATACTTGTACTACCTACCTCATAAAATAGTTGTGAGAAAATATTTTTTCTAAACTCCAAAGAGTCACACAAATGTTGATGATAAATATGACATTGTCAACAAAGTTTATGATGATGATGAATAACAAGGATGATGTTTGATGGAGCAAGGAAATCCATCCATGTGCTTGGGAAAATAGCAAAAATACATGGCCTTATATTGAAGGATCAGGACATTATAATATTATCTTGGTCAGGAAGGAAAACAGGTAAATGGAGCATTCACTACAGCCAATCTGATTCCGATTTCTGTACTACACCTCACTGATTCTCTAGTTCCAATATCCACACCTTAAGAAAGCAATCATTAAAATCTGATGTCAGGGCAAGGATATTGAAGGTAGGTTTTGCTTCATTTTCCAGTCACCATTGTCTCTGGCATATCAAATCTAATTCTGCTATTCTGACTGCTTGCCATGCTTTGATCACTGTTCTATCTTCCACCTACTGAAAATTGGAAAAGTCTCCTAACTGCAAGCTTTCCCCTGTCCAATCTATTCTTTGCATGGCTGACAGAATAATCTTCTTAAAATACTGCACAACACACATCATGCCCCTGTGAAAAAGCTTTAAGTGATCCCCTCCATTGCCACAGAATAAAGTCCAAATTCTTTAATTTGGCATTCTCTCAAGAATATTCCCTACTTCATTCACCAACTCCTACAATATTTCAACCCTGTAGAAGACCTCACTTCTGCCAAAATGCTCTACCCATTTTCCCTAATGTGTCAAGTATTGGGCTTTTTTTTTTTTTTTACTAGAATATGAGTTATGATATTGCCTATATTTATTTTGTTCCTTTCCTTCCGGATCCCATATGATTGAAGGCTTTCTGGAAGTAAGGGCAGAGCATTATACTTCCTGTGTTGCCCCAGAACACTTGGTATAAGGATTTCTATGAAATAAAGATTTGAAATTACTTGAATTGAATTTTTCATTGTATAGATTACAGGGGAGGAAACAATCTCTTTTTTCTTTCCTCCCTCTTTTTTGTTCTCTGTTTCCCGGACTACATTTGAGAGTCTTTGAAAGTTCAGATGCCTTAAAGGACTTCACAGTATTCTAATAGCATTAAAATTAGAAGGAAAAAGGAGGGGAGGGGAGACAAAAGCCCAAAGAAAAACGTGAAAGACAACCCAACGTGGCAGCTAAACACTTCGACTGCTCCAGCTTGAGCCTCTGCAGGCAGCAATTACATTTCGAAGGAAAATGTTTTACAATTGTAATTACACATAATAGGAGGAATGTATTTTTTCCTTCATCCTACTCCCTTGGCGAGTCAATTTAATTTTTAAATACAAGAGACATAATTGATTTTAGCCCTAGATTAGTGCTGAAAATGATCTATATGTGTTCTCATTAATGGAACAAGAGAATTGGTCCTCCTTGGAGACTTTACCCAAACCTGTTCAAGGCAACAATTATTAGATCCTGGCAGGTTAGCATGCAAGAAGAGAGAGGAGGGAGGGGAAATACCCCCACTGATTAACAATCGTGCACAATAATTAATGTTATGGTCTTTTCAGTTAATTATGGATTATTCACAAATTTTATATTACTATTAAAGAGGCTGCAAAGGGATGAAGCCATGTAGAGAGCCCCAGTCCCATAGCCAGGCAAAAGGCCTTCTTTTGAGGGTATCTAGGCAATAATGTTGCTCTCCTAGAGTTTAGATTTGGTTAGTTCATTCCTAATATTTGTTTGTGGGTAGACACTCAATCTTTAGAAAAAGCAGGACTCCCTCAGTAACACAGCCCTTTATCTTTTCCAGCCAAACATTTGGTTATGAGGAAAGATAGATGACACATGAATTAGTCTGGTTTGTTATTGCTTAACTAATTTCAAAAGTGTTTGACTCTTCATGGCCCCATTTGGATTTTTCTTGGAAAAGATTCTGAAATTTTTTGCCACTTCCTTCTCCAGCTCATTTTACAGATGAGAAAACTGAGGCAAACAGGATTAAGTGACTAACAGAGAAGCATTAACACAGCTAGGTACTATCTGAGATCAGATTTGAATACAGGAAGATGTCTTCCTGACTCTGGCACTCTCTTCCCTGTGTCACCTAGCTGCCCCAAACTGAAGATATTAAAGTTCAAGCTGAAGAGATCAAAGTGAAATACCAGGCAATGATTTGGGAGCAAGCAGATATGCTTTCCTGTTTTCTATTCAAATTGTTCACTTGTCATACACTGTTGTAAAGATGAGCAAACTCTTTTTATATGAATTTATGTCTCAGAATTGTTTATCTTCAACAAGTGGTAATTTACCTCGCCTTAGTCCTTAACTGCCTCAGAGTTGGCATTTGCTTCAAGGAGTGGGCAAAGATCAATTTCCTCCTTCAGTAAGACTATTTGAAGAGACAGACAGACAGACAGACCAAGACCGAGATTTATTTATTTATTTATTTATTTATTTATTTTTATAATAGCTTTTTATTTGCAAGTTATATATATATGGATAATTTTACAGCATTGACAATTGCCAAACCTTTTGTTCCAATTTTTCCCCTCCTTCCCTCCACCCCCTCCCCTAGATGGCAGGATCACCAGTAAATGTTAAATATATAAAAGTATAAATTAAATACATAATAAATATACATTACCAAACCGTTATTTTGCTGTACAAAAAGAATCAGACTCTGAAATATTGTGCAATTGGCCTGTGTAGGAAATCCAAAATGCCAGCAGGCAAAAATATAGGGATTGGGAATTCAATGTAATGGTTCTTAGTCATCTCCCAGACTTCTTTCCCTGAGTGTAGCTGGTTCAGTTCATTACTGCTCCATTGGAACTGATTTGGTTCATCTTCTTGCTGAACATGGTCAAGTCCATCAGAATTGATCATCATATAGTATTGTTGTTGAAGTATATAATGATCTCCTGGCCCTGCTCGTTTCACTCAGCATCAGTTCATGTAAGTCTCTCCAGGCCTTTCTGAAATCATCCTGTTGGTCATCTCTTACCAAACAAAAATATTCCATAATATTCATATACCACAATTTATTCAGCCATTCTCCAATTGATGGGCATCCACTCAGTTTCCAGTTTCTGGCCACTACAAAGAGGGCTGCCCCAAACATTCGTCCCCATACAGATCCTTTTCCCTTCTTGATGATCTCTTTGGGATATAAGCCCAGTAGTAACACTGCTGGATCAAAGGGTATGCACCGTTTGATAACTTTTTGAGCATAGTTCCAAATTGCTCTCCAGAATGGTTGGATGTATTCACAATTCCATCAACAATGTATTAGTGTCCCTGTTTTCCCACATCCTCTCCAACATTCTGTATTATCTTTCCCTGTCATTCTAGACAGTCTGACAGGTGTGTAGTGGTATCTCAGTTGTCTTAATTTGCATTTCTCTGATTAATAATGACTTGGAGCATCTTTTCATATGGCTAGAAATAGTTTCAATTTCTTCATCTGAGAATTGTGAGACAGAGATTTAGAGAGAAACAGAGAGGGGGGAGGAGAGAAGGAGAGAGACAGACAGACAGACAGAGAATAGAGAAAAAAAGAGAGATTGTGTAGTATTAGTAAAGCTCTGGAATAAGAAGATTGCTTGGTTTCAGATATTATACTTAGTAGTTGTATTACTTTGGGCCAATTACTTGTAAAATGAAATCTGTAAAACAGGGATAATAATATTCATAGTGTTTAGTATTGTGCCCATTGCATAAGTAGTTAGTAAGTTCTAGGTTCAACTGTATTCCTTGGACCTACAATTCTTTTAAGTTTGATCCCCAACTGTCATATGTGAATATATTCTCTCCACCACCACTGGGAAATAGTAGCTTTACCACAAGACCCTATGGCTAGGGAGGTAGAGTGGGAAGGGAGGGAGTAGAAGTGGATGAGGTGAAGAAAATCTTCCAGGTTCCTGCCACTATTTTGTTGAAGTTCTGGGGTCCTACTCCACTCTTCTTTTCTGCTTCTCTGCCTACCTCAACTCTCTCTAAGAATGGGCAAGATTGATTTTTAAGGGCCACAAAGAGAGTAACAAATCTCTGGTCTGCCAGGAGCATCCTGCCCTTCTAATTCAATTAAGTAGAACTGCATACTTTCCAAAGGGGGGTTACAGGGTAAAGATTCACTTTTGCATTTCATTTATCATGTTGAAGTCTCTATCTTCCATGATTTCAGCCACTAGACTAGGGAGAATGTCATATCTATGTGCACATTGTTTTCTATAAAAGAATGCATGCTTCTTGTGTGCAGGGATAATTTACTCTTACCTTGTATTCTTATTGCCTAGCACTGTACTTGACACATGGCAAGTGTTTATAGACTGAGTGATCCATCTCCCATATTCAAGTTTGTTTTTGGTCTCTTGTTCTAATCATACTTGACTTTTTGTGCGTCCTTTTGGGGTTTTCTTGGTAAAGATGCTGGTGTGACATTTTATACATGAGGAACTGGGCTAAGTGACTTGCCCAGGGTCATATAGGTAGCAAATTAATGAGACCAAATTTAGATTTAGGGAGATGAGTATTTCTGATTTTAGATTCAGCACTCTATTCACTGTACCACCTAGTCTCCTTAACACCTCTCCCATGTTCAAAAACTTCATATTATTTTTGAATTAGAGAAGTTACAGAGAGGAAACAGCTATCAGATACTAAATCCAGTTGATTTCACCTCTTCAGTAACATTTTCAAATCCATTATCTTCTCTTTAGTTCCATTGCCACTTTCCCAGCAAAAATTGTATAGCCAATTACAATTGCTTCTCAGGAAAAAAACAAAAAAACCCAAAAACTTCCTACTGGCATTCTCTTGAATGCTTTCTTCAAATCAGTGCAGAATACACTTTATTATTATTATTAATCATTATTATTACTATTAAATGTTCAACAACTGTCATGTCTTCTCTTTGCTCTAAAGCCTTCATTGGTTTCCTATTATCTAGTAATGAAGTTCAAATTTCTTTGTTCAGTATCCAAGGGCTTCTACTACCTAATGATACCCTATCTTTCCAGACTTATTTTAAATTATTGCTGTACCACATTCTTTCTGTTCCAGTAGAAATGGACTTTTGAGCTCCCTTTGAATACATCCTATGTTATTTCCACTCCTGTGCCTTTGCTCATAGCATTCTTCTACTACGTCTCTTTTTTTTCCCTCCACCTATTTACGTCCATCTCAGAAGTTATCTCAAGGAAACAATTTTCCCTTATTTTCTTTATATGTAAAACCTTTCTCCTTTTGATATTATGTAGTACTTTGCTTATGACTAACTAACTTGCTACCTTCTATCTGAAACTTCATAATCTCCCTGCCCCCAATAGCTAGTGATTTGATCCCCAAAACATGCAATTTTTTATTAGATGTGCAAAATGTGTACAGACATATAAAGTATGTATTTATAAAGTCATATGTAGATATCAATAATTTTACATATTGCATACACAAATATATCATTTTCCTTGATAGAATACAAATTCTCTAAGAGCAAGGAGTGTTTCATTTTTACTCTTCTAACCATGTTTATCTTTTTAACCTGCTGTATGCCAAGAAAAATATTTAGCATATAGTAGACATTGAATAAATGGCTATTGACCCCGATAAGCATTTCTTAATAAAATATAAGCTCCATTAGAACAGGGACTGTATTTTATTTAAACTAGGTCTCACCATAGCTAACACACACACACACACACACACACACACACACACACACACACAAAATCTAAGGCTTGTATGCAGTAAGCACAAAATAAATGTTTATTCAATGAATGAGTCAATAAATCAATCAAAAGAATCTCTATCCCAATAAAACAATAAATCTAAAGTCTTAAAGCATAAGTTCATATTTCTATTTAGTATATATGCATATGGTTAGGCATATATATACAATACATGTCTGTATATGTATGTGTATATATATAAACACATACATATATGTATATATACATAGTTTGGGTGTGTGGGTATGTATAGCACAGTTGGGTGGTTCAGTGGATAGACTGTTGGCTCTGCAATCAGGAAGATCTGAATTCAAATCTAGCCTTAGAAAATTACAAGCTGTGTGTCTCTGGGCAACAGCAACAACTTTCTATCTATCTGTAGTTAATCCTCAACATTCTTGTGTTGAACTTTTGTGACTTCAAGTAACTCCATGTTTTTATTAGTAACCTCATTTTCAATTTTGGGTTGACAGCCACACACATATTATATGCAGTAGATTTTAAAAAATGAGAATTGCAATATGGGAAAATTTGTGGAGCAGTGTTATCCTACTACTTCACTGGTCTTGCTCACCATATCCTTTAAGAGTAAAGAGCTCTCCCATGTATTCATTGAGTTTTCATTGTTTGCCTTTAAAACTCAAGTTTTGTGTTGCAATTATGTCTCCAAAGCATAGTACAAGTCCTTGGGACACTAAATCCAAGTGTGTAAAGTCAATGATGTGAGTTAATGAGAAGATAAAGGTATTAAATGTTATGCTGGAATCTCTGCCACTGCAAACTGCAAACCCTAGAGAGTTTGATGTTAATAAATCAGTGCTGATAGATTATTTCAAGCATTCTCCCTGATCTCCAACACAATCCACCAGCTACAAAGGATGGAGTGTTAGAGGTGAAGTCAAGATCTCTTCAATCTCAGCATCTTCTGACATTTTTGCTAACATCCTAGCAACTTCTCCCTTGGTTTTCAGAGAGTAACAAAGTAGAGCCATATGCCACAGAATAGTATACAGTGCACACCACCATCTGACATAGTGGAATTCAGGTTAAAGTATTTTAGTTTTAAGAATTTTGTTTTCTCTATAGTTTTTACGATACTGTAGATTTCATGTGCTATGAAAAGTTAATATTGCCTGAAATCAAAGACTTTTTAATTATTATTAAGATGTTAGTACAAAAGATCACAGAATTCTAAGGAATTACTAGCAAGAAAAGAGGCTTTACATGTTACCAACTTTATTCTGTTTACTGTATTTTATGAGTTATTTCATGGTTAAAGTGTTAGGGAAAGTGAATATTATCAGAATTAATGACTTGTTATAAAGAATTGCATGCATAGAAGTGTATTTTCAGTAATCTCTAATGAAAAAAAAATAGTTTTTGATTGTTGCAGGAACCTAATCCTCTATTTCCCATTCTCATAAATGTATCAACATTTATGTTTTGTTTGTTTATTTGTTTTTTACTTTTATACCATCTTCTGGAAACATAATCTCTGTTGATGATTGTTGATGTTTGTGATGACTGATGATCATGATTGTTGATGATTGACTTAATATAAAACATACTTTCAAAGATTCTTTGAAATTTTAAATATATATGTGTGTGTTTACATGTATAAATAATACAGATAACATACTTCCATACATATATACCTTCAAATATGTTTCAAAATATGTATTCATATAAGTACAAAAAAACCTGTATTGTTATGTGAATGCATATGCATATAATCACATGAAATTTATGTAGATATTTGCATATTATGTGTATATTAATCTATATAAAAAGTATAGGAACATACAGCCATGTAGTTTTTAGTCAATATTTGTCTGATAGCTGCATGGACAGAAAAAATCACTACTTATATAGAATTATGTTCTAGGGCTAGTCACTTAGGTCTTGAGCTTCAGTTTTTTTAATTGTAAAATTAAAAGTTGGTCCCCAGGACTTTAAATTGCTTTTCATCTCTAAAGTTATAATTCTATGGCCTATTGATTGGTTAAAAAAGAGATTTTTAAGTAGAATTTTCCCATACTACTAATGAATTTACACTGGGCTCTACATACTCTTTTTTCCTTTCTTTCTCATGGTACACATTTCGAAGAAGATGAGGGTTGGATCCTTGAAGATCATCTAGTACAACCATCATTTTACTAAAAAGTAAATTGAGAACCAAGGAGTTGAAATGACTTGTTCAAGATGCTAAGATAGAAAGAATTAAAATATCCACATTAATCCAAGTCTTATGATTCTAAATCCAGAACTAAACCCACTGTACTATGTCTAACATGATTTTTCTCTGAGGTATAATATGGTCTACTGTATAGGTACAGAAAGGAATATACCTTTTTTCTCAGCAGTACAAGGAATCTACACAAAAATTGACCATGCCTTAGGGAATAAAAATCTCACGATCGAATGCAGAAAGGCAGAAAAAGTAAATACTTCCTTTTCAGTCCACAATGTAATAAAAAATTATATTCAATAAAAGGGCAAGAAAATATTGAATAAAAATCAGTGGGAAATTTAAAAAAATTAATTCTAAAAACTGAGTGGGTCAAACAAAAAATCAATGTTAATAATAAGACAACATACCAAAATCTATGGGATACAGCCAAAGCAGTTCTTTGGAGAAATTTTATATCTCTAAGTGGATATATGAATAAAAAAGAGAAAGAGATCAATTAATTGGACATGTCTCTAAAATTTCTAATTTGATATTTATTTGGGGAGATTTAATATGTTCTTTTCCTAAGGAACAAATTAAATCTCCCCAACTAAATATCAAGTTAGAAATTCTGAAACTCAAAAGAGAGATTAATAAAACTGAAACTAAGAAAACTATTGAAATAATAAATAAAACTAAGAGTTAGTTTTAGAGGAAAAAACAAAACAGATAAATCTTTATTTGATTTGATTTTTAAAAAGGAAAGGAAAAAAAAAAGCAAATCACCAGCATAAAAATGAAAAGGGGTGAATTTACCACCAATGCCAAAGAAATTAAAACAATAATTAGGAGCTATTTTGCCCAATGGTATCTGACAATCTAACTGAAATGGATTAATATTTACAAAAATATAAATTGTCCAAGTTAAAAGAAGAGGGAATAAATTACTTAAATAGAAATATTTTAGGAAAATGAATTGAAAAGGTAATTGATGAATCCCCTTAAAAAAAACACTCTTTAGGGTCAGATAGATTCACAAATGATTTTTGCCAAACATTTAAAGAACAATGAACTCCTATACTATGTAAACTATTTGGAAAAAATGTAAAGAAAGAGTACTGCCAAATCTCTTCTGTGACACAGATATGGCACTGATAACTAAATCAGGAAATGCCAAAATAGAGAAAATTATAGACCAATCTCTCTAATGACTATCAATGCAAAAAAAAAAAAAAAGCAATACAAGAAAATAAAATATTTGCAAATAGATTGTAGCAACTTATCAGTAGGATAACAGATAATCACCAAGTGGGGTTTATACCAGGAATGCAGAACTGGTTCAATATCAGGAACACTATTACCATAATTGACTATATCAATAAGAAAAACAACAGAAATCATATGACAATCTCAATAGGTGCAGAAAAAAGCTTTTGACAAAATATAGCACCCATTCTTATTAAAAATACTAGAGAACATAGGGATAAAGGGAGCTTTCCTTAAAAATAAAACAGTATCTATCTAATGGAGAGAAGCTGGACTCATTCCCAACAAGATTTGGGGTGAAACAAGGATGCCCATTATCACCACTATTATTCAACATTACATGAGAAATCTTGAATTTAGCAATAAGAAAAGAAAAAGATATTAAAGGAATTAGAATAGGCAATGAGGAAATACAACTATCAGTCTTTGCAGCTGATATGATGATATACTTAGAGAATCCTAGAAAATGATTCAAAAATCTATTGGAAACAATTCACAGATTTAGCAAATAAACTCACACAAATCATCAACATTTCTATTACTGACAAAGCCCATCAACAAGAGATAGAAAAAGAAATTCCATCTAAAATTACTTAAGCAAAATAAAATACTTGGAGGCTTACCTGCCAAGACACACCCAAGAACTATATGAACACAATTACAAAGCACTTCTCACACAAATAAAGTCAGATCTAAACAATTGGGAAAATATTAAATGCTCATGGGTAGCCAAGCTAATATAAAAAAAAAAATGACAATGGTACTTAAATTGGTCTACTTGTTCAGTGCCATATTAATCAAACTGCCAAAACGTTATTTCATAGAACTAGAAATGATAACAAAATTCATTTGGAAGAACAAAAGGTCAAGAAGATCAAGGGAATTAATAAATATATATATATATATATATAAAGGATGGTGGCTTAGCATCAAAACTATTTGGTTCTGGCTAAGAAATAGAGTGGTGGATCAGTGGAATAGATTAGATACACATAATACAGTAATCAATGACTATAGTAATTTAATATTTGATAAACCCCCAAACTTTAGCTTCTGGGATAAGAACTTATTAGTTAACAAAAATTGCTAAAAAACCTGGAAAATACTTGACATAGAGCTAATTCTCACATGCTATACCAAAATAATGTCAAAATGAGTACATGATTCGGGCAAAAAGGATGATACCATCACCAAATTAGGAAGGCAAGGGATAATTTACCTATCAGATTTTTGGAGAAGAGAGGCATTTTTGACAAAGAAAAACTAGAGAACATTGTGAAAAGCAAAATGAACAACTTTGGTTACATTGAATTAAAAAAGTTTTTGCACAAACAAAACCAATAGAAATGAGTAAAAGGGAAGTACAAAGTTGGGGGGGAAATTTATAGCCAGTGTTTCTGATAAAGATCCCATTTCTAAAAATATATAAAGAACAGTGTCAAATTTATAAGAATACAAATCATTCCCCAATTAATAAATTAACAAAAGATAAGAACAGACAATTTTCAGATGATGAAATTAAAGCCATCTATAGATTTATGAAAAAAATTGCTCTAACTCACTACTGATTAGAGAAATACAAATTAAAACAACTCTGAGATTTCACCTCACACCTCTCTTTTGGCTAAAATGGTGAAATAATGATATATGTTGGCAGGGATGTATGAAAACTGAGACACTAATATATTGTCGAGAGAGTTGTGAACTGATCCAACCATTCTGGAGAGTAATTTGAAAATATGCCCAAAAGACTATAAAACTGTGTCTACATACCAGTGCCATTATTGGCTCTGTATCTCGAGAAAATCATAAAGGAGGGAAACATCCTACATGTGCAAAAATGTTTGTAGCAGCTATTTTTGTAGTACCAAAGAATTTGAAAATGAGTAGATGCCCCTCCCCTCAATTGGGAATGGTTGAACAAATTGTAGTATATCGCAGTAATGGAATATTATTGTTTTATAAAAATGATAAACAAGCTGATTTTAGAAAAACCTAGAAAGATTTATATAAACTGATGCTGAGTAACACAAGCAGAATCAAATTTTTGTACATTGTACATTGTGTACATGTACACAATAACAAGAATGTGTGATGATCAACTCTGAAAGACTTGGTTGAGCATGGTGGTTCCATGATCCAGAGGAATTTCAATAGACTTTGGACAGAAAATGACATCTGAATCCAGAAAAAAGTACTGAGGAGACTGAATGTTCACTTCTTTTCTTTTTTATTTTTTTATCTCTTTCATAATTTTTCCCTTTTGTTCTGATTTTTCTCTCCCAACATGATGCATAAAGCAATGTGTATTAAAAATAAAAATGAAAACAATACAATAATACAGTTTATTGGATTTGGAATTAGAAGATTAAAGTTCAAATCTTATCTCTGAGGTTATCTACATATTTAGATGTATAGCATTTGTCTTGTGAGGTCTTATTTTCATTATCAATGAAATCCCAAATTTATAAATTCATATTTTTTTATTTTTTATTTTTGGAATTTATCTTATGCTGTCTTGCTTTGTCTCCCTGAAGACTATAGTAGTTTGAATTGATTTTTAGTTTCATGCATAAATATCTTTACCCCCATTCTCCTGGATCGAGGCTTTAAACTTTGTGAAGGAAGGAACTGAATCCTTTGTCCTTCTGTGTGCCTTTCACTGAGTTTCACAGAGGGGTCACAACTTTATGTTCCAATCAAACTGAACTATTTCTCTCTCTCTCTCTCTCCACATTTAATATTCCTTCTCCCCACTCTATCTCTGCATAGATTGATCTCTACATTTTCATTCTCACTTTCACTTTTAGATACCCTTGCTTTCTCCAAACCATATATCTGGTCTCATATCCTATATGAACCTTTGCTTGATTCAATCAGTTGTTAACACTCTCTACATTTTAGCATTATAATGATATGCAAAATACTTAACAAAATCAATCGTTTTTATCTGTTTTCATTTGTGTTAGCAATGGTCATGCATGTATGCTTCTATGACTTTGTCTAACTCAGAATGTATAACTTTAACCAGAAAAAACAAAATAGGTTAATCTGGTTTTCTTCATATATTGTTAATTCATCATCAGATGGATACTGAATTCCTTGCCATAAATATGTATTTTATTGCTATCTTTTGTTATGTTTTTTAATTATATAGATTTTTAAAAAGGATATTATTCCAGGGAAATGTACAAAATATGGCAGAACACTTAATCATTTCTGATTAACTGATAGAGATATGACATCAGTTATTTTATGAGGAAGCCAAAAATTTTAAATATCATTCAAAACTACAATGGTTATTAATCACAAAAGTGTAAAGTATGGCAAAAAAAAAAAAAAACAATTACAATACCAAGAATTGAGAAATGATTGCAATAAAATAGTTTTCAATTATTTCTTTAAAAGTAGCAAACATCTATAAAAGGACTTGGCAGTTGAATTGAATTTTATAATTATTCCATTTTAAAAATTCCAATACTATTTTATTTTTTCCAGTTACATGTCAAAATTTTTGCCATTCAATTTTATAAAATTTTGAGTTCCAAATTTTTCTCCCTTTCTCTCTCCCTTTCCTTCTCTCTTCCAAAGATGACAGACAGTTTGATATAGTTTATCCATACACTAGCATGTAAAACATATTTCTATATTAGTCATAGTTGTAAAAAAAAAAAAAAAGATCAAAAAAAAAAAAAAAAGAGAAAGCAGAAAGTAAGTGAAAAAAATGCTTCAATCTGCAACTCCAAGTCCATCAATTCTTTATCAGGTTATGACTAGCATTTTCCTTCATGAGTCATTTTCACTTAACCTTGGATAATTGTGTTGCAAAAAAGAACTGATTCATTCACAACTGATTATGACATAATATTGCTGATACTGTGTATTGTTTTCTTCCTTCTGCTTATTTTACTTTGCATTAATTTCTCCAATTCTTTCCAAGTTTTTCTGAAATCTTCCTGTTCATTGTTTCTTATCTCACAGAAATATTCCATTATATTCATATACCACAGTTTTTTAGCCATTCTTCAATTGATGGGCATTTCCTCGATTTCCAATATTTTGCCTCCACAAATATTTTTATGCATATAAATCCCCTTTTCCCTTTTTATGATCTCTTTGGGATATAGACATAAAAATGGTATTTCTGGGTCAAAAGTTGAATGAAGTTATTATTGACTCCTCTATGGTACCCCATAAAATTCTTGAATATAGAACAATAAGATTACTATATATTTTTAAAGCTGCTAATCACATCAATAAATAAAAAAAATTGATCACAAGCAAAACAATGCAAAGACTGGAGTACTAAAGACTAGAAAAATAGTGTTTTTTTCTGATAAAAGTTTTTTGTTGTTGTTAAGACTGTTACAAAACTGCTGTCATAAGTTCAGGTGAACCTCTTAGAATTAGGCATAAACCTATAATATCTGGATATTTTTTTTCAGATTATAAAACATCATTCTCTAGAAATTTACTTCTAGAGGCTTTAGAAATCTTGTCATCATTGCGAGAATTGTGGTCTCTAACAATTCTGCTGATTTATGAGAAGCAAAATTATTGTAGAATTATAGAAATTTCTTAATGGAACTCTAATAAATAAAATATGACTTTGTGTCATGGCACATTTTTCAAAGGATTAAGAAATTTATACAAGAAATGGAGATAAACATGCTTTAATATCTTTGGAACTCTTCTGATTTGATTCTCATTGAAAATCCATAGACTGTAATAAAGGCTCTTCTTTAAAAATGTACTCTTTGCCAAATATGATAAAAATCTGGTTTTATTAGAAAAAAATTAAAGATATTTTTAAATCTTAGGAATCCTAAATCATATCATGTAAAATAAGTGATTGTAAAAAGAGGTCAAATTGTATGTTAAAAGCTTGTTTTTAACTCATAAAAGTGGTAATATTTATTATATTTATATTTTTGTGAGTGACAATACACTCAACTACTTTTTTTTTCTAGTAAACTTGCACACCACTCCATAGCTATTCTAATGAGGTAAATTCCTCCTTTCAAGCTTTTCTTTACTATTGAACTCAAGGAACTACAAAAACATTCTGAGCTCCAAAGGTGGGGTAGAGTCTTCTCCTCATCAGTCTCAATCTCTGTAAGCCCATTTTCCCTTAAGTAAGCCTGTGTTTGAGATGGAACCATATCTTGTATGTTCCTTCTTTCATTTGTTGCAGAGCCTTGTGAGATCCCCAAAAGTAAGCATCTTCCCCTTCTTCGTGAGCACCAGAACAGTGGGGTAACAGCAACAGGATCAGTTGCAATGGTGACAGTGGAAGATATGGAAACTAAAGATCAAAAGAAAAGTGATTATGGATTAGCATTATTTTCCTCATTTGGAATAAAAGAGCCTATTCTTTATCACATTTGTGTTTATACTTTGGATATTCTTCTGATATCCTCTTCCTCTTCTAAGAAGGAATCTTTAAACGAGGATTAAAAATTCAGCTGTCGAGCTGAAATTTAAGGTGTAGGTATTAGAGAAGCTCCAGGAGCCTCATTCTCTTGAAGCAAACAAGCCAGAATAATGAACCCAAAGCCAACTGTGAAGGCAGGTAAAGGACAAAGGCTGGCAAAAGTCACCTGCCATAGTGCTTCTTGGCCAGATGTTATGAGAGACTTTCTCACCAATTTAGGGCTGATTGAAGTTCACAGTGAAGATGACTTACATTTCCATAGTGTAAGAACATACCAACTGTCTTAACTTTTGTCTTACCACTAGATTTCAATGACTCTGGAGGAGATTGGGAGGCTGACTTGATGCAGCTCTGAATCACTTAAAATCAATTCTCAGCAAATCAAGACAACACTTTCATAATGCCATTATTCCTCTTTGATAAATCACACTTAATCATTTTTGCCTCTGTTTCCTCATCTCTAAAATGAGCTGACAAAAAAAAAGATAAACCACTCTAATGTCTTTTCCTAAAAAAAAAATCTAAATGGGATCATAAAGAATCAGTCATCACTGAAACAATTGAACAACATTGCTTTCATCCCAACACTTCTGATCTATTCAATGAACTTAGAATTCACATTTTTTAAATTGGCAATTATGGGATCATAAATTTATAACTAGAAAGTACTTTAGGTACTATCCAGTCTTACCTCTTCATTTCAAAAGTGGAAAAACTGAGTACCAGAGAGGTGCATTGACACAAATCAGAGTATATGATCATTATAGTATTTCAAGTTATTTTTTATTTTATGTGTTGGAAACACACTTGGCACTGAAAATCAAATATTGAGGAAATTTATTAAAGAAGAATCTTAAGGAATTGTCTTAATATTTCTGGCCAGAAGTGGGCTCCATCCTTCTTTGGGAAGAGGGAGTGCTGAGCACAGAAGCTAGAGAAACTTTATACTTGTTAGCTCAGTGCAGTCCTTCCTTTCAGAGAACTTTGATCTGTTCACTTCTTGGTTACAATCTTTTTGATATGCCCAATGTATGTTTCTCCATAAATATGTAGAAATATGCCCCCGCCCTCCTTGATCATACATCCCATTTTCAAAAATGTCAGACAACTCTTCCTGCAGGTGTGTTAATATTCAATTAGTCAGTTAAACAGATGCAATAGCAATTTGGTCAAGTCAGTTCATTCATTGATCCCAACAAGTTTGAGCTGGATTGGCTATCATCTTAAGCTTGTGGTTCTCTCAAAACCACAAGACTTTCTGAAATGAATCAACCTGTATTTTCCTATCTCCCCAGTTATTTGCTTTCTCAAGGCTTCTGAGAGACTGAAACTTAATTGCTCTATAGAAACTTAACCTTCCTTAATTTCTCACATTCTGAAAACCAATTGGCCAGTACTTACAAGTAATATCTTACATTGCCTTGAAGTTTACAACATTCTGTGGAAACCTAAATTTTCAGTATTTCTCACACATGCGTAAATGTGAATCTTGAATCTCTAGCTAAACTTTGCGATGCTCAAGGATAGGAAACATTTTTCTTCCTACTTTATAATTTTAGTAAAGACTCATTTTTCAATGAAAACTGATGATTGATTAACCAGGGCAATGATAGTTATTATATGCCACTTTGACAGCTAGAGTTGATCCTCCATGAGGGGGAGAAATGAACAATGAGTACTAAAATTGTCCATTAATCAGCATTATAATCTATATCTATAATCTAAATTGGCTTGTTATGATTCATATTGGGAAGCCATTTTTAATGCGACTCTCAGAGTAATTATAATAATAATAGTGTCATTATTACAATCACAACACTGTTATATGCCCTTTGGAGAGATAAATAATGACTGTGTAAATTTCTGGTAACCACTATAAATTTAATATTGAAGTATCTCTGCTTTTATTGATTGTCAATGGGAAATTGGAAAATTCTGGTTAAAATTTAGAGTCTTTGAGAGTTTGGAGTAGTGGAAGGATATAAACCTGAATTCTTATCTGCATCACTTAAAGAGTAACAAAGAGTACAAGGAAGAAGTCAAGAACAGATCAAGGAAAAGGGCTAGGAAGGGCAAATTAGCACATTGAAAGTTTCAGCCTATTTACTTGTCATTTCCAAAGAATGTCTGAGGCTGCTTCTTCCTATACAAGCTTTTGACCAAGACAGAAATCATAAGTTTTTATCTGACAGAAAGAAAATTGATGTAACCCCATGGGTTTATCTTGCTAGTTAAACAAAGCAAAAGCAACTTCAGACTTTTATTCATCACTAGCTTTTCATATGGCAGGCTTTTAGGAAAAAAACTATTCTCCAATTACCCTACTGTTTCTCACAATCCAATGTACATCTTCACATTTTAATCAAATGTCATTCGTTTAAATACTATAATTTCTTAGCAATTCATGAAGACAGAGATTTTATTTGTGCATATCTGCTTTATTACTGAGCTAATTTGAGGTTCTCTTCTTCTGTATTTATAACTTCTTTATGAAGCATTTTCTATCATCTCCTGCTAATATTTGTTAATAAATTTCCTCCAAAAATGACCAGCAGCTGACATAGATACTACCATCACCCTCAACGATGCACTTGATTGGTTATAATGGCTATTTATATCACTCAAAGAAGGACCTGGGCTATTGGTATAATACAGGAAAAATATCAAGCTTCCATAGAGTGGACAAAGTACATAAACTCGTAGCCCACATGCTGGACATGACAATGATAGGAATTTGAAATGGCTAACCAGTCAAAATATAGAATCCCAGTTGCCCATTTGCTAAAATAACATCAGTATTGAGTTAAAAAATCTGTCAAATGCTTAACAGCTAATACCTTATGTTTAGACAACTTGAAGATTTACAAAGTCCTTTCCTCACAGAAACCTTGGAAGTCAGTAAGGTAAGTGATACTAAGCCCATTTTAAAGGTGATAAAATTAAAACTAAGAGATCATTAAATTATTTGTAGATAGTTAAGTGTTCAAATCAGTTCTGACTCCACATCCAATAGTATCTACTAAATCATATTTTACCTACTATGTTAGGCAATTAATAAATATCTGTTTATCGATTGACTGATAAAGCATTAAGAACTACCATTGTGCTGTACTCTAAAGACCTTACAACATTTCCATCTGGACTTCCAGCCAAGATGGTGGAGTGGACACACACATCTACTTAATCTCCGTCTTTGCTCTCAGAATTTATTTCATGACAATCCTTGGAATTAGTGCTTGACTGGAAAAAAAATAAAAAAATTACCAAGAGAAGACAAGCTTGACATTCGCCAGAAAGGTCGGTTTTTGATCAATGGCAGGGAGGGCTAGATCAGGCACAGGCTGAGGTTAGGCAGTGGCAGCTAGAGCACAGCAGGCAACTCATACTGAGCAGACCAGAGTGGGTGGGCTGTGATTTCAGCTGTTTCTGTGGAAAGAACTTTACTAGAGTATTGGCTATTTTGCCCTGGCAGCAAGCCAGTAGACCAGTAGAGAAGCTGTAAACACAGGAGATAAAACCCCAAAAAGCTAGGGTCTCTCAGGACCTGGCCACACCCACCTGGAGTGTCTTAGCATGCTTGCAGAGTCTCAGAGCACAGATGCAGTGCAGCCATTGCTGTCCTGCTAGTGTCTCACTGCTTCCTTCCCCCCCCCCCACAGTCTGTAGAGGAAGCTTGGTAATATCATCCAGCCCTCCCCCCCCCAAAAAAAAAGGTGACTGAATTTGTTTTTTGTTGTTGTTGTTGTTGTTTACTAGTTTGTCTTCTTTGATTCTTCTCTGACAAAATGAGCAAAAAATTTAAATGGACTTTAACTATTGATAGCTTCTATATGGATAGAGAGCAGACTTTAAAACTTAGGAGACTAAAAACTGACTGTTTCCAAATGAATCCCCAAAAGGGGATATGATCTGTCTTCAGCACACAAGACTCTCATAGAAGAAATTAAAAAGGATCTCACAAAAGAGCTAGAAGAAAAATGGAAAAAGGAAAGGGAAGCTTGGCAAGAGAGTCTGGATAAATCATCCCACTCATTTACAGATAGAGTGTATAAGAAATCAATTCCTTGAAAAACAGAATTAGTGAATTGGAAAAACAGCTCTCTAAAAAATAAAATTGGCAAAATGGAAAAAAAAATCCATAGAACAACTCACTTAAAAACTCAATTGGACAATTAGAAAAAAAAAAATATTTAAAAGTGAGTGAAGAAAATGATTCCTTGAAAATCAGAATCGAACAAATGGAATGGAATGACTCAAGGAGACACCAAGAATCAGTCAAGCAAAACCAAAAAATTGAAACGATGGGAAAAAATGTAAAATACCTTCTTGGGAAAACAACAGACCTGGAAAACAGATCTAGGAGAGACAATCAAGAATTATTTGACTCCCTGAAAAATAGGATGGAAAAAGAAAAACCCTGGACACTATTTTTCAGGAAATTATCAAAAAGCCAGAATCCTATAATATGTTGTTTACAGAAACACACTTGAAGCAGGGTGATACATACAGACTAAAGATAAAAAGTTGGAGCAGAATCTATTATGCTTCAGGTGAAATCAAAAAAGCAGGGGTAGCCATCCTCATCTCAGATCAAGCAAAAGCAAAAATTGATCTAATTAAAAGAGATAAGGAAAGTCATTATATCTTCCTAAAGGGTAGCATAGATAATGGAGCAATATCAATATTAAACATATATACACCAAGTGGTATAGCATCTAAATTCTTAAAAGAGAAATTAAGAGAGCTGCTAGAAGAAATAGATAGCAAAACTATAATAATGGAAGATCTCAACCTTGCACTCTCAGAATTAGATAAATCAAATCACAAAATAAATAAGAAAGAAGTCAAAGAGGTAAATAGAATACTAGAAAAGTTAGATATGATAGATCTTTGGAGAAAACTAAATGGAGACGGAAAGAAATACACTTTCTTCTCAGCAGTTCATGGGACTTATACAAAAATTGACATATTAGGACATAAAAACCTCAAACTCAAATGCAATAAGGCAGAAATAGTACATGTATTATTTTCAGACCATGATGCAATGAAAATTATATTCAATAAAAAGCCAAGGGAAAATAGACCAAAAATAATTGGAAACTAAATAATTTCATACTAAAGAATGATTAGGTGAAACAGCAAATCATAGACATTATTAATAACTTCACCCAAGAAAATGACAATAATGAGAATTCATACCAAAATATGTGGGATGCAACCAAAGCGGTAATAAGGGGAAATTTCATATTTCTAGAGGCCTACTTGCTAGGGAATCTAGCAACAAGAATGCTAGGGAACAGAATAACAAGAGCCTCCATTAATAGTGAGATCCTTCATCATGTACCTTGCACACAATGCCCCATTTGCATAAGCAACAAGTCTGTGCAAATACAAGTCTTGTGCAAACCTGACCCTTGTGGTCTGTGGTCTATGGATCTCAGCCAGCTCATTTTTTAAAATAGCTTTTTATGTACAAGTTATATGTATGGGTAGTTTTACAGCATTGACAATTGCCAAACCTTTTGGTCCAATTTTTCCCTTCCTTCCCTCCATCTCCTCCCCAAATGGCAGGATGACCAGTAGATGTTAAACATATTAAAGAATAAATTAGATAAAGCAAAAATATAGGAATTGGGAATTCAATGTAATGGTTCTTAGTCATCTCCCAGAGTTCTTTCTCTGGGTGTAGCTGGTTCAGTTCATACTGCTCCATTGGAACTGATTTGGTTCATCTCATTGCTGAAGATGGCCAGGTCCATCAGAATTGATCATCATATAGTATTGTTGTTGAAGTATATAATGATCTCCTGGTCCTGCTCATTTCACTCAGCATCAGTTCGTGTATGTCTTTCTAGGCCTTTCTGAAATCATCCTGTTGGTCATTTCTTACTGAACAATAATATTCCATAATATTCATATACCACAATTTATTCAGCCATTCTCCAATTGATGGGCATCCATTCATTTTCCAGTTTCTAGCCACTAAAAAGAGGGCTGCCACAAACATTTGTGCACATACAGATCCTTTTCCCTTCTTTATAATCTCTTTGGGCTATAAGTCCAGTAGTAGCACTGGTGGATCAAAGGGTACGCATAGTTTGATAACTTTTTGAGCATAGTTCCAAATTGCTCTCCAGAATGGTTGGATGTATTCACAATTGCACCAACAATGTATTAGTGTCCCTGTTTTCCCACATCCCCTCCAACATTCTGCATTATCTTTCCCTGTCATTTTAGCCAAGCTAACAGGTGTGTAGTGGTATCTCAGAGTTGTCTTAATTTGCAACTTTCTCTGATTAATAATATCAGTCAGCTCATTCTTGGGAATGGATGTTGAGGCCTCAAGTATAAATTCTGCCTCACTGGCTAAAGGATTGGGGTACACACCCTGTAGACACATCAGGACAGGCATCGAGCACACACCAAATCGAGATCGCTCCCACCATCTCAGTAGTTGGGCTCCTGTATACACAAGCTATACACATACTTGTTGCTGGGGCACATTGGCAAGGACAGATGAATGGGGTATAAGTACAGGACAGCAGAGGAAGAGAGAGGAAGCAGGAAGGAGAGACAAGATGATATAACCAAGCAATAAAGCTTCTCTAACTGCAAAAGTGGTGTCACACTACTCTGTCATATCCAGAGATGCCCAAAGGTCATAGAGGCAATGATAATTGTGGATAAGTGCTCAGACTCCAGCTGGTGTCAGCAGGTCTGCACCAGCTGAGGACCCCAACATCTACTTACATAAAATAGAGAAAGAGAAGGTCAATGAATTGGGCTTGCAACTGAAAATTCTAGAAAAGGAACAAATCAACACCCCCCCCCCAATCAAACACTAAACTTGAAATTCTAAAAATAAAAGGAGAGATCAATAAAATTAAAAATAAAAAAATATAGAATTAATTAATAAAACTAAGAGTTGGTTCTATGAAAAAACCAACAAAATAGACAAACTCTCAGCAAATCTGATTAAAAAAAGAAAAGAGGAAAATCAAATTGTTAGTCTTAAAAATGAAAAGGAA
The DNA here is from genome assembly GCF_902635505.1 of Sarcophilus harrisii. Classification (NCBI taxonomy): domain Eukaryota; kingdom Metazoa; phylum Chordata; class Mammalia; order Dasyuromorphia; family Dasyuridae; genus Sarcophilus; species Sarcophilus harrisii. The sequence goes on along the minus strand of NC_045426.1, from coordinate 369,599,439 downwards.
GAACTCGCCACTAATGAAGAAGAAATTAGAGCAATAATTAGGAGTTACTTTGCCCAACTTTATGTTGATAAATTCAATAACTTAAATGAAATGGAAGAATACCTTCAAAAATATAGCTTGCCCAGATAAACAGAGGAAGAAATAAATTGGCTAAACAGTCCCATTTTAGAAAAAGAAATAGAACAAGCCATTAACCAACTCTGTAAGAAAAAATCCCCAGGACCAGATGGATTTATATGTGAATTCCACCAAACATTTAAAGAACAATTAACTCCAATGCTATATAAACTATTTGAAAAAAATAAGAATTGAAGGAGTCCTATAAAATTCCTTTTATGACACAGACATGGTACTGATACTTAAACCAGGTAGGTTAAAAACAGAGAAAGAAAATTATAAACCAATCTCCCTAATGGATATTGATGCTAAAATCTTAAATAAAATATTAGCAAAAAGATTACAGAAAATCATTCCCAGCATAATACACTATGACCAAGTAGGATATATAACAGGAATGTAGGGCTGGTTCAATATTAGGAAAACTATTAGCATAATTGACTATATCAATAACCAAATTAACAAAAACCATATAATCATCTCAATAGATGAAGAAAAAAGCATTTGATAAAATCCAATATCCATTCCTAATAAAAATAAATAATAAAAAGGAATAAATGGACTTTTCCTTAAAATAGTCAGGACCATATATTTAAAACCGTGAGTAAGCATAATATATAATGGGGAAAAACTGGAACCTTTCCCAGTAAGTTCAGGAGTGAAACAAGGTTGCCCACTATCATCATTATTATTCAATATTGTATTAGAAACACTAGTCTTGTCAATAAGAGTCAAAAAAGAGATGAAAGGAATTAGAATAGGTAATGAGGAAACCAAATTATCACTCTTTGCAGATGATATAATGGTATACTTAGAGAACCCCAGAGAGTCTCCTAAAAAGCTATTAGAAATAATTCACAACTTTAGCAAAGTTGTAAGATACAAAATAAATCCATATAAATCCTCAGCATTTTTTATACATCACCAACAAAATCCAACAGCAAGAGATACAAAAAGAAATTCCATTCAAAATAACTGTCAATGGTATAAAATATTTGGGAATCTATCTACCAAAGGAAAGTCAGGAATTATATAAGCAAAATTACAAAACACTTTCCACACAAATAAAGTCAGATTTAAATAATTGCAAAAATATTAAGCGCTCTTGGATAGGCCAAGTGAATATAATAAAGATGATAATACTCCCTAAATTAATCTATTTATTTAGTGCTATACCAATCAGCCTCCCAAGAAACTATTTTAATGATCTAGAAAATATAACAACAAAATTCATATAGAAGAACAAAAGGTTGAGAATCTCAAGGGAATTAATGGAAAAAAAATCTAATGAAGGTGGCTTAGCTGTACCTGATCTGAAACTATATTATAAAGCAGCAGTCACCAAAACCATTTGGTATTGGCTAAGAAATAGATTAGTTGATCAGTGAAATAGGTTAGATTCACAAGACAAAATAGTCAACTATAACAATCTAGTGTTTGACAAACCCAAAGATCCTAACTTTTGGGATAAGAATTCATTATTTGACAAAAACTGCTGGGATAACTGGAAATTAGTAAGGCAGAAATTAGGCATGGACCCACCCTTAACACCATATACCAAGATAAGATGAAAATGGGTCCATGATTTAGGCATAAAGAATGAGATTATAAATAAATTAGAGGAACATAGGATATTTTACCTCTCAGACTTGGGGATGAGGAAGAAATTTGATCAAAGATGATCATTATTGATCACAAAATAGAAAATTTTGATTACATCAAATTAAAAAGCCTTTTTGCAAACAAAATTAGAAGGGAAGCAACAAACTGGGAAAACATTTTCACAGTTAAAGGTTCTGATAAAGGCCTCATTTCCAAAATATATAGAGAATTGGCTCTAATTTATAAGAAATCAAGCCATTCTCCAATTGATAAATGGCCAAAGGATATGAACAGACAATTCTCAAATGATGAAATTGAAACTATTTCCATTCATATGAAAAAGTGTTCCAAATCACTATTGATCAGAGGAATGCAAATTAAGACAACTCTGAGATACCACTACACACCTGTCAGATTGGCTAAGATGACAGGAAAAGATAATGACAAATGTTGGAGGAGATGTGGGAAAACTGGGACACTGATGCATTGTTGGTGGAGTTGTGAACAAATCCAAACATTCTGGATAGCAATCTGGAATTATGCCCAAAAAGTTTTCAAACTGTCCATACCCGTTGATCCAGCAGTGTTTCTAGTAGGCTTATACCCCAAAGAGATACTAAAGAAGGGAAAGGGACCTGTATGTGCCAAAATGTTTGTGGCAGCCCTATTTGTAGTGGCTAGAAACTGGAAAATGAATGGATACACATCAATTTGATAATGATTTGGTAAATTGTGCTATATGAATGCTATGAAATATTATTGTTCTGTAAGAAATGACCAGCAGGATGAATACAAAGAGCCTTGGAGAGACTTACATGAACTAATGCTGAGTGAAATGAGCAGAACCAGTAGATCATTATACACTTCAACAACAATACTATATGAGGATGTGTTCTGATGGAAATGAGTATCTTCGACAAAGAGAAGATCTAATTCAGTTCCAATGGATCAACAATGGACAGAATCAGCTACACCCAGAGAAGGAACACTGGGAAATAAGTAAACTATTTGCACTTTTGTTTTTCTTTCCAAGTTATTTTTACCTTCTGAATCCAATTCTTCCTGTGCAACAAGAGAACTGTTTGGTTCTGCACACATATATTATATCTAGGATATACTATAACGTATTTAACATGTATAAGACTGCTTGCTATCTAGGGAAGGGAGTAGAGGGAGGGAAGGGAAAAGTTGAAACAAAAGTGAGTGCAAGGGATAATGTTGTAAAAAAAATTACCCATGCATATGTACTATCAATAAAAAAGTTATAATTATTTTTAAAAAATAAAATAAATAATGAAAAAAAGACATTTCCATCTAACTTTAAGTTGAAGTCTCTACCTACACTCTATGTGCTGTCTTTACCTATATTGCATGTGCCCTTCCTATCCATACACTATCTGTTGCTTCTAATTATTACAATGTGTTCTATTTGAGTTCCTTTTCTCAAATGATTATATGTATCACCAGGGCTTAATATAATGCTTAGAGTATGGTAAGTGCTTATTCACTATTTCTCATTCATCCATTTATTCACTCATTCATTGTAAAATCTGAAAGAAGTAGAAGTCATGTTTCTGAAATCTAAACAATGTTTAATTTCAAAGAACGCATGTGAAACAAATAGAGATTATAAAACAGAATATCATCAAATGTTAATGTGCATAGTCAGATTTTACAATATTTTAAGAATTTGAAGAATGGAAATGTGCACTGAGGAATTCATAGAGGTTCCATAGAGAACTGGAGGTGGAAACTCTCATGCTGGCCTTTGTTTGGATAAGTAATGGGAGGTTGGGGACAGTTGGAAAGGTTGTACAACAACAATAACAAAATAGAGGCTAACATCACATTAGCATTTCAAGGCTAGAACAAATTATCTAATCCAACTCTCTCACGTTATAAATGAAGAAACAAAGGCCTAGAGGAGAAATCACTTAGGGAGTTTCACATTACTAGTTGCTAAATTATTAGGAAAGAGACCAGATTATTTTGTTCAGTCTGATATTTTTTTTCATCTTAAATTATAATTTATTGATGTCCTTAGGAATTTTTAACATCAAAATCATTGGGAATATATCTCATACATAATGAGAACTCTCCTTAACCAAAGAAAAATGATTAACTCTAGCAAGCTGACCGGATGACCATGACTTTGCGACACTCTAAGCACTAATTTACATTCATAATTTCTCACCTCATTAATAAAAAAAATAGAGGCACTTCATTATCTGTTCTGTAGACAAGATTGATTATGACAATTATTCAGAATTGAGTTTTATTTTAGTGTTCTTTTCATTTACCTTATTTTATCACTTTGTATATTGTATTTTCAGTGCAATTAGGTGATATAGTGAATAGAGTTCTGTAACTGGAGTCAGGAAGTCCTGAATTTAAATTCAGCCTATTACACTTCTTAGCTATGTGAGCCTAAACAAATCATTTAACTGCTATGTGCCTAAATTTCCTTGATTGTCAAATGAGCATAATAATAGCACCTACCTTTTAGGATTCTTGTGAGCATCAAATGAGTCAATATTTTAAAATTACTTAGTGTTAAGAAGACAATAGTCTTGAATAATAAAATCTATCAAACACTTAATAAGTAATATCCTATATTTGGATAAATTTAGATTTGTAAAGTACTTTCTTCATAGAAATTTTTTTAAAATCAACAATACAAGTATTATTGAGCCTATTATAAAAGTGATAAAATTTTACTCCCCTCTCCTTTCTTTAATGTGTTATTGTAATTCCTATGTCTATCCCTATGTCTATTTATGTTCCCATAAATTTTCCATCTTCTTCCTTTCGTATAGTACAAGAATATTCTATGATTTTTCACATTTTACTTATTTTTTATAATAACATATATTTCATAATATAAATTTCACTATTTAGTCATTTCTTCATTATAAGGATAATCATTTTGTTTCCAGTTGTTATTACCATAAAAACATGCTGCTATTCATAAAATCAGTTCAAACACAATATACCAAGAGATGTTGGCCAATAGAATATTAGTCAAAAGATATAGATTTTTTAAAACATTACAAACCATCAGCAACTTTAGGAAAGATGACTCCAAATCCAATAATAAAATAAATAAAAATTAATACAAATTTGTGGTATCACCACACATAAAGCAAATTAACAGAACTGATAAAAGAGGAAAGAGTTGATGGGAAGAGATGCATACTAATAAACTGCTAAAGGCATTACAAATTGACCCCATCATTCTGGACAACAATTTGAAACCATGTAAGAAAAGTCATTAAACTGTTCATTACCTTTGACTCACAGAATTGATTCTTGGGCATAAACATCAAGGTAATAAAAGAGAAAAAGAAGTCTTCCATCTGAATCAAAATATTCAGTGGTCATATATGAAGGAAGAATACTTTGGCTTCCCACTTTCTTTTGTTTTAGTACATAGGTGGTCATGCCCTCCTTGACTTCTCAGGGAGGTGAGAACCCCCAAAAGGAGATGATCATGCCCTCCCTGACATCTCAGGAAGGGAGATGAACATCCCAAAGGAAATGGGGAATCACACCAGATTAGCAGGTTTTTGAAGGGTCTCGAAATAGGTATACATAAATCCATCAACATGGGAGATATAGCAATATAAAACAGGCTAGTAATGATGTAACAAACAACATGAATCAACATGAGGAATTATACACATCCATAAGTCCTAGAAATTGTCCAAAAACAATCTATTGTCCTTTACTTCATGTGTCAGGAATCCCATGGTTCCTGAAAGTTTTGAAGTCCTGAAATAGTCTCAAGTGTCAGGGAATCCAACAATTCCTGCAGATTTTGAAGTCCTCTATCAGTCTTATCATGTCTCAGAGAATCCAATGATTCCTGCAGGTTTTGAAGTTCTGTAATAGTCTCATTATCAGCCATGCTCTTTCAGTATCAGATGTTTCTTAGGTTTCTCCTTTGTTCTAAGGTTTTTTTCTCTTTTTCTCTCAAGATGCTCGTTGGCACCTATCTGATTCCTTCTCCATCTGTAGAGAGAGAAGTAAATTCTTTCTGCCAAGCAGTTAACCTATCTGGTTCCTTCCATTCACCACTTTCTGGATTTCTCCTCATCACCTGGTGATTATTTAAAGATAGTAGAGCTTCTCGCACTGGACACTGCCCTTCTGTTGGGTTAAAAAGCCTGTATTCTCTCCAATTGTAATCCCTTTCTTCCATCTGATTGCTTCTCTGCTGAATGATCTCATCAGAGTCCTGAACTTCTAAAGACTCTCTGGGTGTAAACTTGGCTGCCATCATGTTCTACCTGTTTTTTGTTTGAGGTCTTGGAGCTGGGTTCTGCTGCTCATTTCCCTGGGTCAATCTACATTCTGAGGCCCAGTGGAAACCACCCTTATTTCATTTTGAACACAGGGTTTTGGGTCTTGTTCTCTCTGTCCTCTCACCACACTCCTTAATTTGATAGCTTTGTAGTTAATTCCATCCTTGTCTAATTCTTTATGCTTTTCACCTAGTTTGTCAGTATCCTTCCCCTCCTGCACTTTCTTCTTTTTCCTTATTCTATAACTTGTGTAATTTCCTAAAGCCAATTGTATTAAGTTATATGTATAGAATGTTTCTTTAGAAATTAAATCAGGGCCATTATCATTGGAATATTCACATAGTTGCTCTCCTACTAAATTCCACTCATCTGGATCTAATTCTTTTTCCTTAGAGAACCAAGGAGATGTGTTCAATGATCTCACCCAATTTACAATCAAACCTTGGTTTTTTATCAATCTAACCAAGCTTTTGATGCATTTTCCTTGAGGTGATAAAGAAGGCTCCTTTATAAACATTTGTCCCATTTCAGCTGAAGCACTAGTTTAGCCCTTAACAAAGTTTCCTTCTTGTCTGTTTTTGTACTCACCCTAATTTCTGGGTCACAGATGTAGGTCCTTGGCCCCACATTGGGTGCCAAAATGTAGTGTTCTGGTTGGTTTTCTGGAGGTCTCTGGACCAGCTTTTGTTTCAGTAGATTAATTACCATGAGAATAGTTAGGTGTTAAAGTCCAAATTCTTTATTATCTCCTTCAAAGTCAAGGTTCCTTGCCTGGGGCCCAGGCCATCTTTCTTGAGGTCCTCTGGAATGTGTCTTGGTTTCTATGGGGGAGGCAGGAAGACTGCCACCTTTTCTGTCTCTCTCTAAATCTGTCTCTGAGCCTTTTCCTAGTCTCTCCCTCTCTCAGATGGGCCTTGTTCTCAGTGGAGAAATGAAGGAATATAAGCCTGCCACCATGGTGGTGTGAAATGGAAAGAATGAATCTGACTGAGTGTGTCCCAGCTTATATGCTTTATTATAATTACATTATTATAGGTGTGAATCTTGTAGAACTATATTAAGTACTAATACATGTACTGAACTAGAGAACTATTAATCACCATGCTAAATTAGATAACCATTGTATTATCAATTCCACTGACTTAACCCCTTGTAAGAATCTTTGCTTTAAGTACAGAGCTCTGGCCCATAACAAAAGGCTACAGAGAATAGAGAGGCACAATGTGAGTCAGGGAGATAAACTAGGAGATCATAGTGTCATAGGAAGGGCAATGATAGCTAAGGAAGATGGGAGTCATAATAGTAGAAAAATGAATTGGAAAGCAAGTGACTCTCATTTGAAATAATGAGATTTGGCAACTCAGAATCATTTGGTTGAGAAAGGGTAAGGAATAAAGGGTAATGGTAAGGTCACAAACTTGGGACACCCGAAGACAGCCAAAGATGGTTTACATGGCCAAATAACCCCTCATGAACATGGTTGTTTTCTTACAACAAAACCAGAAAAAAAAAAAAAAAGACATTATAAGATGGGAAGATAATGTGTGCGACAGTTGCCTGGCAACCCCTAATTCAAAATGATAACTCACAGATTTCTCAAAGTGAAGATCAGAAGCATTATTATAATCTCAGAGAAGCAGACAGTCTGCTCACTGGGGTCTCAGAGAAAGGAGGCAGATTTTACAAAAGCTAAGAGATGATTTAAATAATCAAAACCCCCAGTAACTAGTTTTACTCCCCTCCCCTCATTTGGTTAATTTTCACTGCCAGCTCAAGTGGAAGCAACAAAGGTTTGCTAAATTCTAGTCAAGCCAATATAATTGACTTAATGCAGATGTATTTGCCTAAATTTACTGTGGTCAACTTGTTACAATGTTTGCAAATGCTTTCTTGAGCTGCTATGAGCACTCTATTGTAATGTTTATATATAGAATTTTATTTTTCCCCAAACCCATCAGGCTTTTATAAACTAAAATTTAGATTATAGGTTCAATCTACCTTAGTTAATGATTTTATGAGAAACCACATAATCCCCCATAATGAGATGTATTTAGAGGTAAGTAATTGATTAAACCAGAGGGGTTAAAGGTTTCTAAAGCAACTAAGGAGACTTAGTTTACCTCAGGCTTTCTCAATCAACAAATAGAGATAGTCAGTTTGGAGGCTTTGCAAATATCTCCAGGGTATTAAATAATTAGTCAGGTTCTTCTCTAAAGTAGTTGAGTAAAGATAAAGGGGGATATCTCAGGTATTTTCTGCTGGAAGAGCAAGTTTTTCCTCTTCTTCCCAGAGCCTTAATGATTAAATAGATCCCTAGTGCTGAGTCTTGAATTACCCAAAGCTATTATTCTGAGAAGAGCTTAGTTTCCTGTTTCACTCAATACTAATCACTGAAATGTACACAACATGTTTAAAGCCTGTAACATGCTTTGAACAGATTATTTTACAGGAATCTCACAATTAAAATAAAAAAAAAAAACTTTGTGAGCTTCAATTTTTTTGATGGCACTTACTTTTATAATATTTCAAACACTTCAAATGAATCTATATATCTATCAATCTTTTGGGTCCAGAACAAGGACCATTCTAAGAAATTTATCTTTAGTAATAATTATTTTTTCTACATGCATCATCCCCCTTGTCTTTCATTCTGACTAAAATACCTCTCATTTATTAAAGTCCCTCTGAGCCAAAGATGTTACAAAATTAAAATGATACATCACTTTTTGCTAACAAAAATTAATACAATTTTAAAGATTTAAGAAAGAGATTTGGAGGTAGAAGGGCTTTTCTGAAAGACCCTAAAATTATTTCTCAGAGGTTGTCTATGCATAAGAGATACTCAGGTGATATCTGATTGAGGAGCCAAATAGTAGAGTACTAATTAGACTTCATGTCAAGAAGACCTAAATCTGAAATCCCAGAATAGATAATTACCTGTGTGATACTGGTATATATATATATATATATATATATATATATATATATATATATATATATATCTCCTTTCTCAGTCTCAGTTTTCTCATCGGTAAAATGGGAATATCTGCACTACAAACCTCACAAGGTGTTTTTGTTGTTGTTGTTGTTGTTTTGTTTTTTTTGTGAGATTCCTATAAAATAATCTGTGAAAAGCAGGTTACAGGCTTTAAGCTTTAAACATGATGTATTGTGATGCCAGAGAAACTGAGGCAAGATAGCGATTAGAGAGTTTTTAATATTTTATTAATTGGAGAGTATAATTGACTGGACAGGATTCTCATCTCAAAGTATCAAGTGATGAATGGGAGAATCCCAAATCTTTATATATCTTTTTCAGACAAAGAAGGGGAAAGAAGTGGGAAATTTCTTTACAGACCCATTTGGTTCTGTCAGGATGGGGGGAGGCTATAAATTCTTACTAAAATTTCTAAGCCAGAGTCAGGATGTCTGAATAAACAGAAGTAAAGATGACAATGAGGTATCTGGGATAGTTTTATCTTTTGGAATATTTTAGAGGGGGTAGTGCCATAAATTCTTGAGGGCAGAAGGAGTTAGGAGCCAAGAAGTCCTATACCCCCTCTTCTTGAGTCTCACATTGACAATTTATAACTTTTGAGCAAATGGTCCTCAGTCTTAATGGACCAGAGGAGGGTTTTACAACTAAGGGGATTGAGGCAGAACAGTTAAGGAAACTGAGATAGAACAATTCAGGGAAACTCAGTCAGGACAACAAGGGAAACTAGTTCAGGGAAACTGAGGTAGAACAGTTTAAAGAGACTGTGACATAACAGTATAAAGGTCAGTGTTTAGGATATTCCTTTCTCATAATTATCTGGTTCTTAACTCTTTTTTTTTTTTTTTTGTATTCATCTGTGATCAATCAGAATAGCTTGAGGACATAGGAAAATAATACATGGTTCTCCAAGCATTAGACAGCGCTCATAAGTAAACAGTTCAAACATTCTATTCTCCAAATGGATTGATTCAGGATTCAGGGATGATGCTAGCACTGAGTTGTGCTATTCTGTGTAATTAGTGGGAAGAAGCAGAGCCATTCCCCATTCTAGAGCACAATATACTGTATGTCCATTTGTCTCCTGAATATTACTTTCTACGGACATCTGTTTCTATGGACGCCTGAAAGGCAGGGTTGAGGTGGCAAGGGGGGTGGGGTGCTGCTCACTACAAAAAGCACCATTCAGCCTAAAAGTATAGAGTAAGGATTATTGCTAGAAAGTAAGACCTAGGATTTCCTTGACTATATGACTGCTAGCATCAGGCGGTTTTCTTTCTTTGTTAGCTCTGTGGCAGCAGCTGTCCTGGGTGCCTGCTGCTTCTCTTACTGGTTTTTCTATGCAGCACCTGCTGCCTGGTTCCCATAGCAGTGAAAGGGAATCACTTGGGAAATATTGAGATCTTGCTTCAAACTGGCCCTATGCAGAGACCAGAGGAGTTTTCCTTTTAAATCATACCATGTAAACCATCTCCTAGTTTGTCTGCACCCAGACAACAATAACTAAAGAATTAATAACTAATTAACTCTTCAATTACTGTGTCCTTCCTAAGGGCATTTGCACATTAATATGTGTATTTAAAAGACTTATAGGTAATTAAGTGCTACCTTGAATGGCTAAGGGTAACAGAAACTTCTTGAGGACAGATTCCGTTTGTTTGGTTTTTTGCTGTTGTTATTGTTCCCATTTATTTAGTGGACATTTTGTAAATGCTTTTGTCATTGTTGCTGTTGAATTATAAGCACAAAATGTCCCTGATATCATGTCCAGTCTGAGTAAATAAATGCTAAAGGAGTGACTTGCTTCCTCCCTTGTGGTGTCCCTCATTGTCCCCCAGACCCATTCTATAAGTTGCCACAACCACAAAATGAACAAAGATGCTCTTTCTCTCTTTTTCTTCCTTGTGCAAATGTAAAGCTGTGATATCTAGGGGTTAAAAGTCATTAAGAGTTTAGGGATTTTTCTTATATGATTTCAAGCTGTTTTCCCACAGGCAGCTGTTGTTGTATTGTACAGAATGCTGAGCAGTGTCTTGGGAAGATCAGAGTTAAAATTCAGCCTTAGATATTTACTAGCTGTGTGTTCACGTTAAAATATAAATACACATAAAGGGATAATATGTTTGGCCATCCGACTAGTCATTAAAATGTTAGCAAAATTAGCTAATATGGTAACTACCTAGTGTTTAATCAGTTAATTATTGATCATTACTTTATCAGATCCTTGTTGGGTGACAACTAATTACAATAAAATCAACCATAGAGAGGTCCATTGGATTCTAGAAGTCACTGGTCATCAAGACATAAGAAAGAAATCCTAAAATGAAAGAAGGGGAGATGATAATCCAATTGAATTGGGGGAAAGAGTAACAGAGGGAAATCCAAATGTTATACAGTCATATAAGAGAAGTGATAGGGAAGAGTCTGTACTCCAAGAGAGGGATATAACAGCAACAAGACTCTCAGAAATAGTCCTGCATCACAAACAAAAAGTCAAATAAAATAGGCACTGCATGGTGAAAATTCAATGTCCAGAAAAAGATCAGCACTCCTCTGAGTTTGGCATTATAGAATAAACTCCTTTTGGTCCTATGCTTGTAACAACTCTTAGAGGATAAGTCTCAAAAGGGAATATTAATGTCATAAGATCCATTAGAACTCTGAAGGCACATTTTGTGTTTTTCTTCTATGAAAGCAAATGTAAGAATTGTTTTCAAATAAATAATCAATCAAAAATATTAATTAAGCCTCTACTATATTTCAGGCCCTATACTAGGCACTTAATGCATAAAACAAAAATTAAACAGTCCCTGATCTCAAATAAATTACATTCTGTAGGAGGGAGGGAAAGGGACATATAAAAGTTTACACAAAATAAATTTAATGTAAATACAAGATACATTAGAGAAGGAGGGCATTAGCAATCCAATGGAATGCTGTTATGCAGTAGTGTCAAACTCAGAAACAGGTACCAGTAAACTCTATAGATTTTATAATATTGACTTAGAAAAACACATATTAATGTGTGTTGTTATATTTTTATTTATTTTGTTAACTATTTCCCAATTACATTTTAATTTGGTTTTGACCACTTTGAGGAGTACTGCCTCTGCTATAGAAGGTGATAAGTGAGCTGAGTTTTAAAGGAAGTAAGGAATTTTGAGCTAGAGGGAAAAAAGGAATGCATTCCAGACATGGAGGTATAGAGGATGTAAACATAGAGATGGAAGGTGGAGAGTTATGTGTGTGAAAATAATAAGAAGGTCAGTCTAATATGGCCAGACCACAGTGAGTAAGGTCAAGGTTGGATAGGTAGGTAGGATTGGAACCAGTCTGTGAAAGATCTTAAAAAGGAAATTATACTTGATGTTAAAGGCAATAACAGTTTATAGAATCGTAAGGTGTAATATAGTAACATCTATAATTTTGGGAAAACCATGTTAGCAGTTGTGTACAGGATGAATTGTGGAGGAAGTAGAGGAAGACTTGAGGTAGGAAGACTAATCAAGAGGTATCTAGCTAGATCTTGCAGTATAGATATGAACTCTGGAAGTTTTGAGTTGGATTTTGGTTCTTAGATTCTTCTTCCTCATGTGAGTCTGGGCAATTCACTTATTTTCTCTTTTTTTTCCATCTGTTAAATGTGGCTTTAGGAGTAAGAACAGCATGTACTTACAGGGCTATTATAAAGATTTAATGGAATAATATTTCTTAACACAGTTTACACAGTTTGTCAACACTTCTAAACACAGTCATGGCACATAATAGACACTATATAAATGCAAAAGGTTATGAAAGTTGAATTAGAGCAGTTGCTACATAACAGAGTAGTCTTATGAGATGTCATAAAGGCAAAAGTAATAAGATTTGGCAGTTAAAGTAAATATGAGACACAAAGGAGAATAAGATAGAAGGTAAAACCAAGGTTGAGAAGAGGCCTAGAAAGATGATGATGTGCCCTGACTGAAATATGAAAATAAAGAAGGGTAATTTGGGGATAAATAAAATGAATTCAGTTTTGGACATGATGAATTTGAGTTGCTTATGAGTCATAAATTTTGAAATATTCTATAAGCCAATGTTAATGCATGATTAGGGATCAGGAGGCACCTAGGGCAGGATATATAAATTTGGGAGTACTCTGCATGGAAATGAAATTAAATGCATGAAAAATTTCAGATAAGAAAAGAGAGACAGAGAGAGAGAAGAGAAAGAATAAAAGAGAGTCCAGGATAGATTCTTGGCATGATATGGGTGATAAAACAGCAAAAGAGGCTCAGGAATGGGCACACAGAGGGTGCAAGGAGTGAGCAGTCTCATAAAAATCCAGAAAAAAGGGAATATCTGGGAAGAAAAAGATGGTGGTCAGTAATCCCAAATGCTACAAAGTTAGAAAGGATAGACACTGAAAATGGTTATCAATTAAACAGTCACTATGAACTTTGAAATAGTTCAAGTTGAGCAATGAAATAGGATTCCAGATGATAAGTATAAGTGGAATTCATCTTAAGAAGGAACCAAAAAGAATTTAAACACACATCTGGTGACTAACATGAATAATATAGCTAAAAATATTATGTTTGATTTACAAACAACAACAAAAAAAAAACAAGTTGTGATTATTCAGGAAAGAGACTAATTTTCTCTCATTGTTTAGGAAACTGACTTTGTAGGTTATTCCCAAAGAGAAGTTTCAGATCTATTTGATTGTTTATTTTCATTTATAATAGCTCCTTTTTTAAAAGTATGTTTTATTTTTTCCAATTACACATAAAGATAGTTTTCAACGTTAACTTCTATAAGATTTTTAGTTCCAATTTTTTTTCTCCCTTCTCCCCTCCCTCACCTCTCCCCTCCACAAGATAGTAAACAATCTGATATAGATTATATATATATAGTCATATTAAACATATTTCCACATTAGTCAAGTTGTGAAAAAAGAATCAGAAAAAAAGAGAAAAATCAAAAGAAAGGGGAAAAAAGTGAAAATAGTATGCTTCAATCTACATTCAGACTCCATACCTCTTTCTCTGGATGTGCATATCATTTTCTATCATGAGGCTTTTGGAATTATCTTGAACCATTGGATCAGAAGAGCTAAGTCTATCAAAGCTGATCAATGCATAATGTTATTGTTACTGTGCACGATGTTCTCCTGGTTCTATTCATTTTACTCACAGTTAATACATGGAAATCTTTGCAGGTTTTTTTTTTTTTTTTTTTTCTGAAATCCTCCTGCTCATAGTTTTTATAGCACAATAGTATTCTACTTTCATTCATATATAACAAGTTGTTCAGTCATTTTTCAGTTGATGGGCATCCCCTCAATTTCCAATTCTTTGCCACCACAAAAAGAACTGTTAATACAATTATGTGATGAGCAACTGTGCTGGACTTGGTTCTTTTCAACAATGAGGTGATTCCAGGCAATGCCAATAAATGAGATAGAACTTGCCATTGGCATTCAGAGAAAGAACAAAGGAGACTCAATGTGGATCAAAGTATAGTATTTTCGTCTGTTGTTTTTTTTTTTTTTTGCTTGTTTTTTTTTCTTTCTTTCTCTGTTTTTTCCTCTTTTGATATGATTTTTCTTGAATAGCATAAAAATTCAGAAATATGTTTAGAAGAATTGCATACGTTTAACCTATATCAGATTGCTTGCTGCTTTGGGGGTTGGGAAGGGAAGGAGAGAGGGAGAAAAATTTGGAACTCAAAGTTTTGCAAAAGAAAATATGAAAAACTGTCTTTGCATGTATTTGTAAAAAAAAAATACAATGTTATTTTCAAAAAGAGCTTTTATAAATATTTTTGTACACGTGAGATTTTTTCCAGTTTTTATGATTTCTTTGTAGTAGTATTATTGGATCAAAGTACTTGCACAGTTTTATAACTCTTTAAGCATATCTCCAGATTGCTCTTCAGAATGGTTAGATAAGCTCACAACTCTACCAATAATGCTTTACTGTTCTAATCTTCTCATATCTTCTCCAGCATTTCTCTCTTTTTTTTCCTTTTCTGTCAAATCAAGTAATCTAATAGATATGAGGCAGTACTTCAGTTGTTTTACAATTTTCTAATCAGTTATGATTTAGAGCTTTTTTTATATATAATTATACATGGCTTACATTTTTTCATCTAAAAATTTCCTGTTCAAATCCTTTGACCATTTATCAATTGGGCAATGATGTGTCATTATAGATTTGACTTATTTATCTGTATATAAAATATAACTATATATATGTATAATCTTACCAGTAATTTTTCGTAATGTTATCAGAAATTCTCACAGTAAAATGTATTCACAACTTTCTGTTTGCCTTCTAATCTTTTTTGGATTGGCTTTGTGTTTTACATTTTAATTTAATGTAATCAAAATTATCCATTTTCCATTTCATAATGTTTTTTTCTCTCCTCCTCCTCCTTTTTTTCCTTTTCCTCCTCCTCCTCCTTCTCTTTCTTCTCCTCTTCCTCCTCATTCTCCTATTCCTTCTCTCTCTCTCTTTCTTTCTCTCTCTCTCTCTCTCTCAACAAGGCAATTGGGATAAGTGACTTGTCACTTGTCCTAGATCACACAGCTAGTGAGTATTAAGAGTCTGAGGTCAAATTTGAACTCAGATCCTCCCGACTTTAGACTTAATCCATTGTACTATGAATGCTCATGTTCTCTCTTCTTTTTCCCTTCTCCACAGATCTGATAGATATTCTTTATTCTCCTAATTTGCTTCTGGCATTATACTTTATATTTAAACCATGTACCCATTTTGACCTTATCTTGTTATACAGTATAAGATGTTGGCTTGTACCTATTTTCTGCCATACTATTTTCCAATTTTCCTAGGAATTTTTGTCAAATAGAAGCTGGAGTCTTTGGGTTATCAGACAGATTATTACTACAGTCACTGACTTCTCTATCTTGTGCATATAAACTATTTCATTGATTGGTACCTCTATTTCTTAGCTAATACCAAACAGTTTTGATAATTGCCACTTTTCAATATAGTTTTAAATCTGGTATGACTAGCCTCCATTTTTCATTATTTCCCCTGATATTTTTGACATTTTGTCCTTCCAGACAAGTTTTGATATTATTTTTTTCTAGGTCTATAATGTAATGTTTGGTAGTTTGAATGATATGACACTGAGTAAGTAAATTAATTTCAGTAAATCATCATTTTTATTATATTAGTTCAACCTATGCATGAGCTATTGATAGTTTTCCAATTTTTAAAATCCGAATCATCTATTTGTTAAAATAGATTTGTTAAAAACAAACAATTCTATCTCAATATCCAAAAAAAGATGATAAAAAATTATTTCCATCCTTCAAGAAGCTTACAATATATTTGGGATGACTAATCATAAAGAGAAAGTGAAATGTCACAAAACAGCATGTGACAAATGCCCTAAATTGGTGTTTTGTGGAAATCAATACTATAGGAGTTTAGGGGTAGTGCTATTTGTTCTGGTGCAACGACAAAAGGTTTTATGGGAGATAGGTCTTTATCAAGGATCAGAAATAGGTAATATTTGAATGAGTAGAGAAAATGAGAATATGTGGTATTAAAGAGTAATAAATACTGCTCACATAGTGAATTCAAGGATTAAAGAAACAAGCATTTATTGACCTCCTGCTATGGGCAAAATGTGCAAAATATGCCTCTTTCTACATTTGTAGACAAAGTCAAAAGCACCAAAATAACCATCCTACTTCTAAATCAGGGTGTTGCCTTTTCTTGGAGACCTCGGCATTTAAATGGATCCAATAGGGCAAATCAAATATGTAAAATAATATTTTCTGTGACTCTAATTAGCAGTTTTTATATCTAGAAGCAATCAACACAAGCAAATTTTTAGTTCATTCTTAGGAAGTAAGGAAGTTGGAGAAAGTCAGTGTGGTATGGAAGATGGTAGACACCTCTGATTCCAATGGGTTTTGCATGAGAATGTGGAGCATCTACTGAGATCTGGGCAGTAAGGAGACCTCTTTATCTGGTAATTGCTTATTTTGGATACATTTTCCCTCTAACTAGATGCTAAGCTAATTTATGTTCCTTTGCTTCTACTGAAGGACTGAAAATACCCTCTCTAAATATTAGCATGCTAGAACAAAACCCAAATCATACCATTCTAATAATGACTCTAGTGGCTCCGGAACACTGAGTCATTCTAATCAAAAAAATAAATAAATAAATAAATAAAAAACTATTACACTCATGGGTTTAAGGAGATTAAAACATTTTAGAGAAAAATAATAGGCTCCAGTAGGGAAAAGACTGACTAGAAATTATGCTTCAATATTTTCAGGTAGTCCTGGCATTAAAAGGCTTCATAAGGAACCATTAAAATATAGAGCTGGGAAACTAGTCTAATGATTGCCAAAAGAATCATGCTGTGGCTGTGGAATGAAAGCGCCTGAATTTCTAGCAGCTCATAATGGATTGTACAGTTATGGCTTCACATGAAAAAGTAATGTATGGTACAAAAGATAACGAAGAAGAGTACAATACGATCTGCACGCATTCCTGGGTTTATAGCCAATCAACT
The DNA here is from genome assembly GCF_902635505.1 of Sarcophilus harrisii. Taxonomy (NCBI): domain Eukaryota; kingdom Metazoa; phylum Chordata; class Mammalia; order Dasyuromorphia; family Dasyuridae; genus Sarcophilus; species Sarcophilus harrisii. The sequence continues at coordinate 369,581,877 of NC_045426.1, read as the reverse complement.
CCAGTATTAAAATTCCAGCACACTTAATTAAATGTCTCATTTTGAGGAGCGTGATGAATTAAGGGTCATGAAATGGTGAGTGCTGGGAACTGAAAGTCAAGTGTCCTCAATTTTGTTCAGAGCTTGGTCTCTGACTCAATTTTGAGATCAGCAAGGCAGGCAACAGAACCACTTACTTATCCAGGCTAATGACCTTGCCTTAGAACTTGGAGACCTCTCTATAAAGAAATACTGGAATGCTGGAATATGAAGAGGAGGGTAATTGTGGATCACTGGGACTTCCAGGGGGTGGGGGCTGGCCTGTTTTCTCCTTGTTTATTTTATCAACTTGTGGGAAAACAGTTTGCTTAACTTAAAGTTGGCTTCTCTCAGTAGGCAAATTCTATATTTTTGAATCTTGTTTACAAGGAGAGTAGGGAATCATCCATTAAGTTGTACTGTGGCACTTCTGTAATATGGTTTGTCCTCAGAAGGAGAATTAAGGGAAAATGAAGGATATAAACCTTCAGGGACCTGTCAAGCTTAGGTCTTTTTACTAGCTCTGCAAATGTTATTTATTTTGCATATTTTAGTACTCTTGACATTTCCATAATTTCTGCTTTTCTCCATTCTACTACTTCTTACGCCATAAAGTTATCCACTTGGGACTACCTTCATTTTGTAGGCCCCATATACCAGAACTTTGTATATCACAATCAAATTCTGCCTTAGATCTCACTTCCTAAGTGACATCTTGCTACTCTCTGATGAACTAATTAATACTGAAATATTCCTCTTTTATTACCCTTTAATTTATCTGTATGGTTCTTCCCAGGTATATTTGCATTTTAACAGTCACTCCTGGTACAAAGCCCCAAACCAAAAAAATGACTCCCAAAAACAATGTCAAATTGTGGGGCAAACTAAGAGAAGGGGACTTGGGTATAAAAGGACCTGTAATGGATCCTAGTATATTACTGCTCTGCCTTTGCACAGGAAAAGAAAACTTCTTTTGTAATGGATTTCTGGACCCTAACTCATTTCCTAGAGATTTCAATCTAGATGAACCTTATAATATCATAGATTTGTAAGACAGCTAGTTAAAAGGGAACTTGAAAATCAACTAATCCAAATTCTTCATATTCAAGATAATAAAACATTATCAACAGCAAACTAAAATTAGATTGTAGGATTTGTGACAATAGATGTAGAAAATGTTTTACTCAGAATCTTATAGTTCTGATCTAGGCTACAATAACCCTTAAGGAATAATCTTTGCCAGGTAAGTGTCCAGGTTCTTGAGTGAAAATTCAACTCTTGTAACCGAAATATGTTCTCTGGTGAGCTCAAATGCTTCTTTCATTTTTTTTCTTTGACATGCAAGACAACGAGCTATGCTATTATTACACAGCCAAACCATTATATTAGCTATTTTTGTTTTGTTTTGTTTTGTTTCATTCTAATAGGATGGATTGAACCATCTAATTGTTTTGGACTTGGGGAGTAAAAGTAGAGAATAAGGCAGAACTCAAGGCTGTTAAGAATTTCTTCTACTTAGATCATACCTTTTTCTTGGCTACACCCCAAAGGCCAATCCTACCATCTAGTGATGATTATTTCAATATATGGCTAAGTGAAACAGCTCTCCATGTGTCCAATGATGCTTTTTAATTATAAGTATAAGTGTCTGCCAGTTCTCAATCAATAGTGGCCTTAGATATTCAAAGGACTATAGGGGAAAACAGAGTATCTCCAAGAAACTGAACAGGAGAAATAATCATTAGATGTTATTAAACAGATGACTAATGAAAGTGTATTTTTTTGTATAAGAGCCAATGTTTCAAGCACTTTATTGATTCATTCTTATAACAATTACACTACATGCAGGAGGGAAAGCAAGTCAAAGAATACTGAAACAACAAATCTCAGACAGCTCTTCATGGCTCAAAAGACACATAAGTGCCAAATGTTCACACTTGGATGGGCAATCTGTTCAGAAAGTGGCTCGACAGGGAGTTGTGCTTTGATATATCCTGCCAAACTGTGTTTTGTTTAATCATTCATGGTAAAGGATTTAATGTTAATGCTTCTGTTGCTTACCCTGGGCTCTATGAATTAATATCGGCCACACTGCCCAGCCTCCCTTTCTTGTATGCTCGGCCTCTTCAGACAAGATTGCCATCTTTTGTACATTATTTATTAAAGTGTGATAAGGTGAGGTAATTACATTATCAGATATCCCTGTCGAATTTCAGCAATAAGGCACCTTAATAACAGCACAAGACATCTTGGAAGGAGGGTATAATTACCACAAGACAATCACACCCGTGGGGATTAAAGGAGCTTGGATACATGTCTTCCCTCATAATGCCCTAAGGATGTGATTACCTCAAAAAAAAAAAAAAAAAAGAAACAAACAAACAAACAAACAAACGGGAAAAAAAAGAAAAATAGAAGAGTATGCGTGAGAAGGGAAAGAAAGAAATCTACTGAATAATGTTGTATGCTGTTATACAAAATTTATAGGAAAGGGCAAAAGTGTATTTCATACAAGGATATGATGTGACAGTTTGGAATATTTGAATGCAATTTCAAATGAGCTGAGCTATTCATGGAAGTTAACCTGTTCCTTCAAAAAGCTCCTCAGACATTCAAAGCCATTTTGTAAAACCAGATTGAACTTGGAAATGCATTAAATTTGTAGCATAGTTTCAGGACTGAGAAAATGGTCTGATGGAGCTATTCATTTTTAACTGGCTTGCTTGCTACATGTCTTCCATTCTTCAGAAAGCTCTGAAAGAGACTCTGATGATAACTATTTGTTCTCAAAAGTTGACCAGAGTCTTCTGTGAAGCTATTGGTTAAATAGGCATTAGAATGATAGTGAAAGTCCACTTGGAGTTGTCTAACCAGATATGTCGGGGATACAATGGAGTGTTTTATGTTCAAACTGTGAGGATAAATGAGAGAAAAGGAATAAGAAGCATCATTCTTATTTTTCCTCTGAGCCAGCCAGTGATAAAAAGAGAGAGATGAAGATGACATTGATTATGATGATTATCCCTATTAATAGTAGCAAAATAACTAGAATTTATAATAGTACTAAGATTTGCAAATCCTATTATATATGCTATCTTATTTAAGTCTCACTATAACTCTTTGAGATGGATGTATTTTCAATCTCCATTTTTCACATGAAGAAATTAAGACTGAGAAAGTTTAAGGGACTTGTCTAGGATTACACATATAATAAGTATCTGAAGCACGATTCAAATTCAAGTCTTTTTTATTTCAAGTCTAACACTCTATCCATTGCATTGCCTAATTAACTTACAATTTAGTTATGACTGAATAATTTGCTGGATTCAGAGAATTCCAGAAAGATAAGTTTCAATGAATTCCCACCAAGACAATCTCCTGAGCAAATTTTTCCAGATTTTGAATTAATTTTTTTATAAATCAAAGGCGAAGGTAGTTCTCTAGGGAAAATCTGACTCAATATGTCCAAAGCTCAATTTATTATCATTCTATGTAAATTTACCTCATTATTATCTTTCTGTGTAAATTTCTCTATTTCTGTCATTCATATAATTATTGTATCTGTCTTCCAACTTTATAATCAAACCACTAAACCAAATTCTCTCTTTCTTTCACCTCATATATTCATCAGTTGTCAAATCTTACTAACTTATCTCCAAAATGTCTCTCATATCTGATTCCTTTCTACTCACATATCTCCCCCTTTAGTTAAGGACTTCACCATCTCTCATCAAGATTATTGTAATCACTTGCTAATTGGTATCTCTACTTCAAGTCTCTCACTATTCCAAACCATCTTACTCTTATATGTCAACATGGTTTTCCTTAAACATGGATCTAACCATGCTACTCACCTACTCAGACTTCTCCAACCACCTACACATTGTGCTTTAAATAAAATACAAAGTTCTCTGTTTATGAATTTTAGTATCTTTTTTACAATATCCCCTAATCTTCCCAATCTCATTGAATATAATTCTCCTTTTATTCATATTCTTTAATCCACTCAACCTGGTCTTGTGAATTCTGCATACACGACAATTCATCTCTTATCTTTATATCTTTGGACCAGTTACCCCCTATGTCAGGAAGGTATTCCTTAACCAACTTCTCTTATATTTTTCTCTGGACTCTATCTATGACTCTTCAGATTTTTCTAGCAAATCACAACATTCTTCTTATCATAAGTTCACTCTGTCCCTGTGGAGTGGAACTCTACTGAGAAATTATCTATACTTTCTCCCACTGAAAATATACTTTCCTATTGAGGTTTCAATATTGAGGCTTCAACTTGCCCAAAGTCATGTAGCTAGTAAGAGTTTGATGTCAGATTTGAATTTAGGACTACCTGACTATAGGACTAGCACTTTATCCATGGTGCCACCTATAAAAATGATAATATAAATCTCTGATCTATCTTGGCATGTAGCACTATGTCCATCTATCTGTATCTATCTATCTAGGTACATTTACATATTTGTGCATATATATCTTTAGTATTCTGCCAAGCCTTGTTCCCCCAAATCTGATTTTTACATCACACAAAGATCAAAGAAAATGAGTTGAGAGTCGTTCTTATTTATTTTGGTATTATCTGCCTACCATCTCCATCTAAATTATCTGCCTTGTAGATTCATACCAGTAAATTAGCTTTTACGTTGAACAGCGTTTTGCTAAATTCTTTAAAGATAAAAGGAGGGAATAGAAGACATGGTCCCTATCCTATGAAAATAGATAAAAATAAGTAATAATACTGAATTATAAATTCAACAAATAAACATCCATACAGTCATTAATGGAGGAGGAAATTATTTATATTAATTGTTTGTATTCCAGAATAAATGGAAATGCTGAGTAAAAGAACATGATATGTTGACTTGAGCAAATCCTTTGTTTTAGTCTTCCTTTCTAGTCATTAGTAAACAGGGGAAATAGAGTTTAAACTAGAGATCAATAGTCTTTCAAGAACTGTGTGACAAAAATCCAACCTTTTTCTTCTAAATGAGCCAGAAGTAGACTACCTTCTAATTCTTGATAGTCTGCATGATAAATTAAGTCAGCTGTTACTTTTGAACAAATAATGGTAGTTTTATACAGCATAAGGAAGTGGGGGATAGTAACAGGAACTAGGTGACATGCCAGAGGAAATAGTTAATAAATGTTTATTGATTGATTAGAACCATTTAAAGTATTTATTTTTTATCCATAGATTCACAGAAATGATTTCTGCTGTCAACTATGAGTTGCCCAACTTACACTACATTGTAGTTTAACACCGCCTTTCCCTCTTTAAAGTACAGTGAGTCATTATTCAGCATTTGATTGAATATGTCTGGGAAGGAAGAAGACACTAGATCCCAAAGAAGGTCAATCTTTAATAGTCTAAAGATTTGTCTTTTCATTAAACCTACATTTGCCCTTCTTCAGCCTCCATTCATTGTTTACAACAATGTCCTTAAGTGAAATTCTTCTTTTACATATTTTCACAGTTTTCCAAATATTGGAAGCTAACTACCACATCTCATCTTCAAACTTTTTTCTCCTAATCTAGACATGTCCATTTTTATTAATTGCTCCTTACATGGTATTATAGAAGGTCCTCTATAGCAAGCTATTTATGTTATAAATATGTATTGTCTACTATGGAAATGGTATTTGTTTGAGTACAATAGGGAATAAAAAAGATGAAATATAGTCCTTTCACCTTCTATTCACCCAGAGATACACCCTGCTATGTTAAGGCCTCATCTGCTCTTGCTTGGTTTCTAATTGATCTCTTGACTCCCTCTCTATCCATTTTTCATACAGATCTAAAAGTGATTTTCCCAAAGCAAAGATCTAACTCCCCTGCTCAAAAGCTTGAGTTACTTACTCATCTCTGGAATAAATATTAAATCCTCTGTTTGTCATTTAAAGTCTTTCACAATTTAACATATGCTTCAACTTTCAAGACTTAGTGTTTTGATTAAAGATTAATTACTTATTGTCTCACACTCTGTGTTCTATTCAGATTGGCTGTCTTATTGTTCTTCATATTCAACATTCCAGCTTCCCCATTTCTACCTATAAATTATGATGATCATTGAAGAATTATCCCCTACACATGGAGGCACATACTCTCTTACACATACAAATAGACAATGTCTTCTTTTCTGAAAGGTTTCTGAATTACTTATATTAAATATTCATTTCTTATTCCAAAGATATTGTTAGTTCTAGATATCTTCTTTTTAAATTGTAAATACTATGGAAAGGCACATTAAGCTATGTTTGTCATTAACCTGTTGACATTAATTGGATTACTCAATGATTTTCATGGTAAAAAATAGAAGATTTCAAGGCAAGAAAAGAGTATTTAGAATTGAAGTAGACAAAGAGGTAAGTTTGAAGCTGAATTCAAGGACAGGACTGTTTTAGAATCTATACTTCATTTATGAGATTAATTCCAGTATTTGGAAAGGTGATCGTGTTTCCCAATCATTCTCCAACATTCATCAACAAATATTTTCTAAATGTGTAATTGTATGGCAATTATTGCTTGCCTTAAAGTAAAATCTAAAAGAAAAACTCAAAACACAATTCACATATTTGTTTATTATGATATGAGTTATTAAGGGCAGCTATTAAGAGCACAGTAGATAGAGTACCAGACCTCAAGAAGACTCATCTTTCTAAATTCAAATCTGGCCTTGAGCACTTACTAGCTATGTGATACTGGGCAAGTACCATAGTCATATTTTTCTCAGTTTCTTCATCTGTAAAATGTAAACTTCACACAAACAAACAAACAAAAAATCGCATACAGTGTCCCAAAGAGTTGGACATAACTGAAAATGATAGAACACCAGAAATTTGTTATTAAAGAAAATTAGTTCCAGCCAATAAGATCTTAGATGAATAGTGATGTAGGGAGCAGATACTATGAAGGTCCACTCTGATATTTCCAAATGAGAGACATGTTTCCCTACCCTTGGGAGTTACTATTAAAAGAGAAATTCAGACAACTGGAGGTACATTCTACCATGTTTCTCTATGCTGATATAAACTGATAGAAATGAAAACCAATATCATTGCATGTTGTTATTTAAGTCTTTGGCAACAACAAATTTTAAAGACAGTATGCTCTTGTTTATGTAAAGTAACAGCTTCACCACTAACATTATGCTTTACCAATAAGATGTCCATTCTTCAAGAAAAGTAGAAATTTAAGTGAAGATTTAAGAGCACTCATTGGTTGGCCAAGGCATACAAGCATATACCTGTTGGATAGTCTTTCCAAAAGTATGATTAGTCTGTGAGGCTACCTAGTCCTGAAATACATTTGAAATTTCCTTTGGCTTTAAGGGTAGGTGCCTTTTGTCTGAGGGAAGACTTATCATAGACTAGTTTCTATAATTAAGCTATATATATTCAGTGACACAGAGGTTGTGGTAATCTCAGAATGAGCAGCCCACTCAACTTAGGTACAAATAAATATCCTGAAAATAACTTTGAAAGAATCTACTGTTAGAGTGTGCAATGTGTGTGTGTGTGTTGTAGTAGGGATAGAAAGGCTTTTCTCAAATGCAAAAAGGAAATAAAGTTTTGAATATTTATATATAAGCTTTTGTGGCTACAAATATCTGTACTTCAATGAAAACCATAGACTCTACATGCAAACAAAAGGAATGGTAATAAATCACATTTAACACCTATAGTTATTTTATTTAGGAATAGGATCTGCAAAAATGGGGTTACTCTTGCAATTTTAATATAAACCAAATAATAGAAATAGCAGTACTGACGACAGAAATAGTAGTATTGATTTAATCCATCATTTAGCCTCACTCCTGCCAGAAGAAAGCCATCCATCACTAGGATCTCAAAATATGAAGTAAATTATGACATTAGAAGATGGTTGATGAGAAAAAGGCTACTCAAGATGGATTCCTCATAGAGGGACTCAGAATAGTGAGAAGCTTCTAAATAGTGATAAGAAAGCATAATTGATCCCAATGTCTGGAGGAAGTAACTGGGTCACAATAACATTACTATTTCAAGACTATGCAATTACTTTGCACAGGTATTTCCCCAACTATTATATTATAACCCTTCTATGAATAATATGAAAGAGTTGCTGTGCCACAAGCACTCTCCCTCCAAAAAGAAATCATTTCCCTCTTCAAATATTGTTAGGTTTTTCTTTAGAAAATGCACATAGAAAACACATATAATCAATAAGCTTAGCCATGAAGCTAGTCTGGCTTTGTAGGACATGCTAGGGCATATACTCTGTGGGCATAACCTTCAACAACCTAAGAAGCTTTAAGCAAATGATAAATTTGGAGGTAGAGGTGAATGGAAAAATAAAAGAGCAGTTAATATTTATATTGTATTTTAAAATTATAAAACACTTAATTCACATGATTTCATTTCATCTTTACTTCATCCCAAAGATAAATCTTGACCACTTTACAATTTTTCATAAGACTAATACTGGCCAATAGAATCACAGAATTATAATTTCAGAAGACATCTTCAAGACAGATATTTATTCAATATATTAATTTTCTTATTTACTTATTTATTTTTATTTTTCAAATAATTTTTAAAAACAGCATTCTATCTACAACCTCCATGTCTTTATCCTCCACTCCCCTACTACCTTCCACCCTAACTTGGCACATTAAAACAAACAAATAAACAAATCCCTCAATACATAGCTTCATCATTCAGCAATAAAATTCCTTCATAAGCCATGTGTTAAAAATGCATACGATTTTTCTGGCCTTTAAGTTTTTCACTTATCTGGAAGGAGGTGTATGGTCTGTTTCATAATCATTATTTTGATTTATGTCTTCTCATTGTGTTGCCCAGAACTCTTTCTATAGAAAGACTTCCAAACTATTTTTTTCTGTCTAATATTGTTATAATTATATAAATCATTCCCTAAAATTCACTCTGCATCAAATCATAAAGATCTTCCCAGTTTTCCTAGAAATTGGCAGTTACATCATTTCTTATGGTGCAATAATACTCTACTACAATTATTTACAAAATTTTATTCAGTCATTCATCCTTAGAACAGCTGTTTACTTTTCAATTATGGATTGTTGTGGAAAAAATTGTATAATATATTGCTCATATAAATATTTTTCCTCTTTATTTGATTTCTTTGGTTATAGCCCTAGTAACTCAGAGTTCAATCTAGATACTCCCCGAAAAGTGGTCATACTATTTTTTTTGTTTGTTTGGAAATCAGAGATGACAAGGAATTCATTACCTCATGAGGATATCCATTCCATTTTTATTCCTACTATTAAGTTGAACTCTTGCTGAGACATCAAGAGTTTATTCAAATAAATTTCACATAGTATCATTTCAAGTCTTCTCACTATATTGATATCCTAGATCTGGGCATGCCTCCACAGTCAACACATTTCTTAAAATATAAACCCCAAAACCAAATTCAGAAATTGACATGTAATTTGACTGCAATATAAAACAGTCAGAAGCTCACTGCCTGACATATATTTCTGTATAGACTGAGATATAATTAGGCATTTTTGGCTTCTACGGTTCTATTGATTTATAATGAAAATGCACCATCCTCTTCCCCCATCCTCTTCCCTCAAGGTCCCAATAAAAAAAAACATGTTTTACTCAAGCATCCTTCCAGTTCTTACCTGATTTTTAAAAATTAATTCAAATACAAAAGCATCTGATGAAATACAGCTCCCATTCCTATTAAAAACATGAAAGAATATAGAGATAAAGGGAGCTTTCTTTAAAATAATAAGTAGTATCTAACTACAACAAGATGCATTATTTGTAATAAAGAGAAGCTGGACACATTCCCAAGAAGATCTTTGTACCCATTATCACTACTATTATTAAACATTACACTGGAAATGTTAGCTTTAGCAATAAGAAAAGAAAAAAATGAATTAAAGGAATTAAAATAATTCCTTTATTACTTAATAAAGAAATAAAACTATCACTTTGCAGATGATATTATGATATGCCTAGAAAATAAAAAAAAAAAAATCCAAAAAACTAATGGAAACAATTAACAACTTTAGTAAAGTTGCAGGATATACAATAAATCCACACAAATCATCAGAATTTCTATATATTATTGACAAAGCTCAGCAGCAAGAGATGCAAAGAGAAATTCCATTTAAAATAACTGTAGACATAATAAAATATTTGGATGTCTACCTGCTAAGACAAACCCAGGAATTATATAAACAAAATTACAAAAACTTCGCACACAAATAAAGTCAGCTCTAACCAATTGGAAAAATATCAAATGCTTATGGATAGGTTGAGTAATGTAATAAAAATGACAATTCTACCTAAATTGGTCTACTTATTTAGTACCATATTAATCAAACTGTCAAAAAGCTACTTCACAGAACTAGAAAAAGTAAAAACAAAATTCATTTTGAAGAACAAAAGGTCAAAAATATCGAGAGGGCAGCTAGGTGGTGCAGCCCTGAAGTAAGGAGGACCTGAGTTCAAATCTGGCCTCAGACACTTAACACGTCCTAGCTGTGTGACCTTGGGCAAGTCACTTAACTCCAATTGCCTCAGCAAAAAAAAAAAAAAAAAAAAAAAAAAAAAAAAAAAAAAAAAAAAAAAAAAAAAAAAAAAAAAAAAAAAAAAAAAAAAAAAGAATATCAAGGGAATTAATGAAAAAATAATACAAAGGATGGTAGCTTAGCAGTGCCAAACCTAAAACTACATTATAAAGCAGCAATCATCAAAATTATTTGCTACTGGCTAAGAAACAGAGTGGTGGATCAGTGGACTATATTAGATACACATGGCACAATAATCAATGACAATAATAATATTTTATTTCATAAACCCCCAAACTTTAGCTTCTGGGATAAAAACTTACTATTTCATAAAAATTGCTGGGAAGACTAGAAAATAATCTGTAAGAAACTTGGCATAGACCTAGATCTCATACACCATACCAAAATAAGGTCAAAATGGATATATGATTTGGGTATAAAGTGTGATACCATAAGCAAATTAGGAAAACAAAGGATAATTGATCTATAAGATCTCTGGAGAAGGGAGGAATTTGTGACCAAAGAACAACTAGAGAACATTATGAAAAACAAAATGGACAACTTTGATTAAATTAAATTAAAAAGATTTTGCATAAACAAAACCAACAGAAATACGATTGAAAGGAATGTACAAAACTGGGGGAAATTTTTTTTTTATATACAACCAATGTTTCTGATAAAGGCCTCATTTCTAAAATATATAAAGAACTGCATCAAATTTTTAAGAATGCTAGTCATTCTCCAATTAATAAATAGTCAAAGATATAAACAATTTTTAGTGATGAAATTACAACCACCTATGAAAAATATGATCTAAATCACTATTGACTAGAGAAATGCAAATTAAAGCAACTCCGAGGTACCATCTCACATGTCTCATATTGGCTAAGATGACAGCAAAAGATAATGATAAATTTTGGAGTGGATGTGGGAAAACTGGGACACTAATGCTTTGTCGGTAGAGTTGTGAAATGACTCAACCAGTCTGGAGAGCAATGTGGAATTATGCCCAAAGAGCTATTAAACTGTGCATAAATTTTAACCCAGCAGTGGTACTACTGAGTCTATATCCCAAGGAAATCATAAAGGAGGGAAAAGGACCCACATGTGCAAAAATGTTTGCAGCATCTCTTTTTGTGGTTGCAAAAAAAATTGTAAAATAAGTGGATATCCATCAGTTGGGGAATGGCTGAATAACATATGGTATATGAAGGTAATGGAATATTATTATTCTATGAAAATGATGAAAAAGTTCATTTTAAAAAGACATGAAAAGATTTACATGAACTGATGCCGAAAAAAACAAACATACAGAACCAGTAATGCATTGTACAACTAACAGCAAGAATGTGTGATGATCAGTTATGAAAGATTTGTTTCTTCTCAGCAGTCCAATGATGCAAGGCAATTCCAATAGAATAGATAGAAAATGCCATCTTTATCCAGAAAAAAGAACTATGAAAATTGAATGTAAATCAACACATGCTGGGTTAACTTCTTTTTTCTGTTTTTTTTTTTCTCTCCCATGGTTTTTGTTTTTTGCTCTGATTTTTCTCTTCCAACATGATGCATAAAGCAATACATATTAAAATAATATTTAAAAAGGAAAAACAAATAGGCATGCAAAAATAAAATACTTGCAAGATTACGGAAATACACCAAAAAATTCACATACTGATGGGTGAATTTATATCAAGAATTTGGGACTGTTTCAATTTTAGAAAAACAAAAACAAAGCTAAGTTTAATTTATCACAATAACAACAAAACGAATAATTATATACATAGCTAGAGAAAATTCTTTTTGACAAAATACAACAATTTCTGTTTAAAAATAAAATCTTTTGGAAAAAACAGGAATAACTAGAGCATTCCTTAAAATGATTTCTATCTACCCAAATCAAGAGCAATCATTTTCTACAATGGGGAAGAACCTAAATGCCTTTCCAGTGGGTTCATGGGTGAATCAAAGATATTCATTATTAAAATCACTATTCAATAGTGTATTAAAATGATATCTACACCATTAGAATGATATCTATATCTATAAGACATGAAAAAAGAACAAATAAATTGAAGGAATAAGCAGAGTCAGTAAGGAAATAAAGTTATCATTTTATACCGATGATAAAGTATTTTACTTAGAGAATCCCAGAGAGTTAGCTAGAGAGAGAAGACATAATACACAATTTCAGCAAAGTTATAATTAAAAAAAAATACAGAAATTATAGCATATATGTATGTGTATATATACATATAGATATATCTGTATGTATATATGTATATGCATTGTGAAGCTATATGTCTATATGCAAATACATATGCTTATGTGTATATATGTATGGGCACACATGCATATATATATATATATAAAACCAACAAAGTACAGTAAGAAGAGATAGCAAAATTCCATTTAAAATAACTAAAGACAGAACAGAGACAAAATAGCAGAATAAAGGCCGGAATTCACCTGAGCTCTCCCCCAAATCCCTCCAAGTACCTTTAAATAATGGTTCAAGTAGAAGAATGCACAAAAAATATGGCATGGAAAAAAATTTCCAGCCAAGGACAGCAGGAAAAGTTTATCATGCCTAGGTGAAAGTGTAGCTCACACCAGCACAAGCCATGTAAACCTTTACCAGGCCTCAGCAAACAGGAATAGGCCTTGGGAGCCTCTGAATCAGCAGCATCATTGACAGATTTCAGAGCTCTCCCAGCAAAGATGGTAAAGGAATCAAATAACTGGCCAGAAGAAGATAACAGGCATCTCTTTGAAATGGGACTCTGTTGTTTTGCCCACATTCAAATATAGGTTGCAATCCTTGTGGTGGGAGGAACATGGGGAGGAGGAATACTAATACACCAGAGATTGTAGCCACTGTGGAGCATGGATCCTTCTCATAGTTCCAGAGCAAAAAAAAAAAAAAAAAAAAAAAAAAAAAAGAGCACTTGAGATTCTTCAAAGATCAGAGCACAGAGGAGAATAGGAAACACATGTATACTTAGGTCTTACTTCCTTGGATAACTGAAAACATAGAGATCCCTAGAAGATCTCAGAAAATAGCTTCACAAAACACGTCAAGCATGGGAAAATGCACATCCATTCTAAAAGCAGAACCCTACTTTTACAGAGTTAAAAGTCAAATAATAGACTGGGAAAATGAGCAAACAAGAGAAAAAGATTTTGAACATAGAAACATATTATGGTGACAAGGGATATCAAAACACACACTCAGAAGAAAACAAAGTCAAAGCTCCTACTTCCAAAGCCTTGAAGAAAAATATTAATTAGTCAGAAATCATTGAAGAGCTCAAAAGGGATTTTGAAAATCATGTAAGAGAGGCTGAGGATAAATTGGGAAGAGAAGTGAGAGTGATGCAAGAAAATCAGGAAAAACTATTCAACAGCTTGGTAAGGGATAACAAAAAAAAAAAAAAAAAAAGACTTAGAAAACAACACCTTAAAATACAGACTAGGTCAAATGGTAAAGGAAATCCAAAAAAATCAATAAGGACAAGAATGCCTTAAAAGCAGAACTGACCAAATGCAAAGAGAAGCACGGAAAAAATTGTTGAAGGAAAAAATAAAACTCCTTATGGGGGGAGAATATAAAGGGGGATCCACTAAAACAACTCATTTAAAAATAGAATTTAACAAATGGAAAAGGGGGTACAAAATCTCACTGAAGGAAATAATTCCTTAAAAATTAGAATTGAGCAAATGGAGGGCTCAAGAAAAAAATAAATAAAACAAAATCAAAGAATGAAAAAGAAGACAATGTGAAATATCTCATTTGAAAAACATGAGAGAGGAATGTAGTGGGAGAAAGAGAAAGGGAGAAATGAAATGGAGTGAATTATACATAAAAGAGGCAAGAAAAAGCTTCTAAAGTGGAAGGAAGAAAGGAGAGGTAAGGGGTAGTGAATGAACTTTACTTTCATCAGAATTGACTCAAAAAGGGAATGACATACACAATAAATTGGATATTAAAAACTATCTTACCCTAAAGGAAAATAGGAGGGAAAGGAGATATGAGAATGGGAGATAGTAATAGAAGAAAGAGAAGCCTGGGGAATGTGATAGTCATAAGCAGAACAGTTTTTAGAAGAGACAAAGTGAAGGGCAAGAGAGAATAGAATAAGCAGTTAGAAAATATAGTTAGCAAGAGTAATTGTGGGGAAAAAATTGAGGCAAGAATCTCTAATATAGACCTCATTTCTCAAACATCTAGAGAATTGAGTCAAATTTATAAAAAATATGAGCCATTCTTCCAATTGATAAATGATCAAAATATATGAACAGTTTTCAGATGAAATAATGTTATCTAGATTTATGAAAAAAAATGATCTAACTTATTCTTGAAATGCAAATGAAAGCAATTCTCAAGTACTACCACATAACTAAGGAAAATGACAAATGTTGGAGGGGGTGTGGAGAAAATGAGACATTACTGCACTGTTGGTGGAGTTGTGAAGTGATTGAACCATTCTGTGGAGCAATTAGGAACTCTGTCTGCCTAAAGGCTATAAAACCATGAATACCTTTTGAGCTAGTAAAGCTACTACTGAGTCTATACCCCAAAAGAGACTTTCTTTTTTTTAAAGGAAAGGAACATATATGTATAAAAAATATTTGTAACATCACTTTCTTAGGGGAAACGATTGGAAATTGAGGGAAAAGTCCATCAATTGGGGAATAGTTGAATAAATTATGGCATGCCATTATGACAATACTATTAGGATGTTCAGAATGTTCTTGGAAAAGCCTGGAAAGACTTCCATGAGCTGATGCAAAATGAAATGTTCTGTGTACAAAGTAACACCAATATTGTAAGGTGATTAGTTGTGAATGGCATAATGATTGTCAAAATACAACCATTCAAGACAAATCTGAAAGACTTATGATGAAAAATGCTATCCATATCCAGAGAACAAACTGATGGTGTCTGAATATAGATTGAAGCACACTTTTTTTTTACTTTCTTCATTTTTCTTGAAGATGTGTGTATGTCCTATGTTTTCTTTTACAACATGAATTATGGAAATATTTTGTAATATTTTCTAAATATTAAAAATATTAAAATGCTTAAAAATTATATTCACATTATTTGTGGGAAGCTAAAACACTAAAATCAAAATAAAATAAAATAACTATAGGCATTTTTAAATGCCTGGGAATCTCCGCACTGACATTCATACAAAAAAAATTATATTAATAATATTACAAAACAATATAAATAGAAACAGTAAAGAGTAAGAGAACAATTATGCTAATTGTTCATGAGTTGGTAAGCCCATCTAATTCTAAATTGATTTACTTGCTCAGTGTGATACCAATTGAGCTATCAAAGAATACCTTTTTAGAGTTAGGAAAAAATTCATCTGGAGGGACAAAAGGTCAAGAATATCATGGAATGGGAAGGAAGAGGATAAATTACAATATTATCTCAAAGTTAAAACTATCAACAAATTTGGTGCTGAGTTGGAAATAAAGTTAGAGCAAAAGAACAGTTTAGATATCTTATTTATGTAAGCAAATAAGTATAATAACATAGTCTTTAATAAATGAATGTAGTGGAATACTATTGGGTTATATAGTAATGATTTAGGGGATTATTTCAGGAAAACATGGGAATTCTATGAACTGATATAAAGTGAAATGAGTAGAACGAGGAAAACAATTTATAGAGTAACAATATTGTGAAGATAATCTACCTTGAAAAACTTAGTAATTCTAATCAACACAATTATCAAACACACACACACACACACAAAAAAAAATGATCTCATGATCAAATGTGCTATCCATCTCCAGAATAAGAACTAATGAATTCAGAGTACAGATTGAAGCATATTGTCTTCTACTTTTTTTCTTTGTCTTGCTTTTTTTGGGGGAGGGGAGAGTGGAGAGAATTGATTATTGCAGAAGTTCATCTTGCACAATTATACCTACTTCTAGTACCTTTTATTATTTATTAATTGCCTTATCAATGGGTGGGGAAAAGAGAAGCAAGAGAATTTTGAACTAAAAATAAAATGTTTTTCATTTTTAAAAAAGGTTAAAAGAGAGCAAATTCAATTTTGTGGAAATTCAACATGTTTATTAAGTACTCACTCTATTCAGACCTCTTGTGCGTATACATACTGGGATATAAAATTTATTTAATACAGTGTTTCATTTAGTCAAATAATTATTTAAATGTTGTACCTCCCCTTAAAAAGTGTAAATGAAAAAATTTAATATATTTACATGTCTGGTTTTTCATTTAACATTAATTTCTACCTTGATAGGAATTTAAAATCCACATATGATGCTTTCTTGCCTTCTTTGGTTTCTAATGGAATTGGCTGCTTCTAATTTCCATACCCCTTTCCTTCTCATCTATCTATTTCCTTCCTAACACCTCCAAAATGTATTTCAGGTCTTCAAAGTGTGAGCAAATTATGTTACACATATTTTTCTGTTTCCATTTTATAATTAAACTCTAGTGGTTAATCAAAGGCAATCATATTTCAGCAGGAAGCCAGAACCATCTCAATAGGGTGGAGAGGAGAAATCTGTGGTGCTGCCCAGCAGTGTGACTATGGTTATAAAATCGCACTGATAATCAGCAAATCCAGCAGGCAATCCTGTCTGCTGCCAGGGTGTTGCCAACAGAGAGGCCCATTAACTTAGCCACAGTGATAAATGGGGACCTAAGAAGTGTAGCCTTAGGTTTCATTCCTGAAATACTGCTAATGTTTCTCTTTGAAATTTCAGATTTGTACTCTATTCTAAACCAAAATTGAATGAAGAGACTCTCTTTGGTACAGTGGCATGGCAAATAGTAATGTTACAATGTCAATGATACAAATATCTGGAGTATGGAGCAATGAGTTGTTAAGATTCACAGCCCTATGAAAAACAAATTCAGCATTCATTCTCAAGGGCATTCCTTTGCTCTGTTCATGGAGAAAAAACAGTTTTGTTTTTTTTTATTATTTTGCCTTTAAGGCTCAACCCTAATGCTACCATCCCAATGAAGGCTACTTTGACTCCTCCTCTCAATTGTTAGTGTTCATTCCTCTCTTAATTGTCCTTGCATTGTGAATATTTTTGTGAATGTTATATTACCTTTTCATCCCTACCCAAGCAGAATATATATATATATACACATATATATGTATATATATATACATATATATGTGTATATATATATATATATATGTATATATATTTAGCGATGGAATTATTTGGCTTTGTATCCCAGTGCCTTATACATTGTGATAATAAATGAACCATAATCCCCTCTCCAAGATACTTAAAGAGGTATTTAACCTTTACATGAAGATCCCTAATAAGAGGAACCATCCTAACTCCCAAAGCAACGCATTCACTTCTGTAAATCTTGAATTATATATAGAAACTAAATCTGCCTCTTTCTAGTTCCTATCTGTTGTTCTTAGCTCTGCTCTCTGACAGTCTAATTCTTTAACTATTAGAAGAAAATTCACAAGTTCTACCTGCCTTTCTTTTCTCTCTCCTAGGATAACTATCACCAATTCCTTTAACAAATTCTCATGTTGCATTGTCTCAATTTCCTTGAGCATCCCAGTATTCTTATTCTAAATGCTTTTCAACATATTAATGTCATTCCTTTAAAAAAAGAAAGGGAAGAAAAGAAAAGTCGTGCCTATAATTGAACATTATGCTCTCAATGAAATCTGATCAGAGGAGGATATACCAAATTGTCACCTTTCACATTTTAGACCCTATGCTTTTCTTTCAGTGAGACCTCAGACCTTCATTAGCATTTTGATTGCTATATTACACCTTTGATACATTAAGATTACAATTTGTTGAAATACTCAGAAATTTGTTGTTGTTTTTTAATGAATGTCTATCTAATCATGCTGTACATAAGAATTTGCTTATTAAAATCAATGTTCTTCAAGTTAAATTCTCACTGGAGTGAATGATATTAAGGAAGTCTTCATGAATGAAGTAGGAAGTGTGTGATTTTGAAGTGTGTGAATTATTTTTAATGGGAGGAGATTGAAAAAAATAATATTCAAGGTAGAGAAAATAAAGCATATTAGAGAATGAGAAATGAGAGATTCAATTGTCTAATACTCAAAGGTCAAGATGGTAGAGAAGCAAAAGAAAAATATATAGCCAACTTCCCCACCAAATCTTTTTCATAAAGAACTAGAAAATTTACCTGATCAAATTCTAAAGAGGATATCAAAGGAAAATTCACAGTGAGTGAGTTTTTTTTATTCCAAGGCAATTTATCAAGGCAGACAATGCTATCTAAAAATGGAATATTCCATGTATTGAGTCTACTGGATAGAAACTGAAAGAGACATTGATCCACACTTAACACCGTACACCAAGATAAGGTCAAAATGGGTTCATGACCTAGGCATAAAGAATGAAATTATTAATAAATTAGAAGAACACAGGATATTTTACCTCTCAGACCTGTGGAAGGGGAAGGTATTTATGACCAAAGAAGAACTAGAGATCATTACTGACCACAAAATAGAAAATTTCGATTATACTAAACTGAAAAGTTTTTGTACAAACAAAACTAATGCAGAAAAGATTAGAAGGGAAGCAATAAACTGGGAAAATATTTTTACAGTCAAAGGTTATGATAAAGGCCTCATTTCCAAAATATATAAAGAATTAACTTTAATTTATAAAAAATCAAGCCATTCTCCAATTGAAACATGGTCAAAGGATATGAACAGACAATTCTCAGATGAAGAAATTGAAACTATTTCTAGTCATATGAAAAGATGCTCCAAGTCATTATTAATTAGAGAAATGCAAATTAAGACAACTCTAAGATACCACTACACACCTGTCAGATTGGCTAAGATGACAGGAAAAAATAATGATGATTGTTGGAGAGGATGCGGGAAAACTGGGACATTGATGCATTGTTTGGTGGAGTTGTGAACGAATCCAACCATTTTGGAGAGTAGTTTGGAACTATGCTCAAAAAGTTATCAAACTGTGCATACCCTTTGATCCAGCAGTGTTACTACTGGGATTATATCCCAAAGAGATTATAAAGAAGGGAAAGGGACCTGTATGTGCACGAATGTTTGTGGCAGCCCTTTTTGTAGTGGCTAGAAACTGGAAACTGAATGGATGTCCATCAGTTGGAGAATGGCTGAATAAATTGTGGTATATGAAAATTATGGAATATTACTGTTCCGTAAGAAATGACCAACAGGATGATTTCAGAAAGGCCTGGAGAGACTTACACGAACTGATGCTGAGTGAAATGAGCAGGACCAGGAGATCATTATATACTTCAACAACAATACTATATGATGACCAGTTCTGATGGACCAGGCCATCCTCAGCAACGAGATCAACCAAATCATTTCTAATGGAGCAGTAATGAACTGAACTAGCTATACCCAGAAAAAGAACTCTGGGAGATGACTAAAAACCATTACATTGAATTCCCAATCCCTATATTTATGCACACCTGCATTTTTGATTTCCTTCACAAGCTAATTGTACAATATTTCAGAGTCTGATTCTTTTTGTACAGCAAAATAACGTTTTGGTCATGTATACTTATTGTGTATCTAATTTATATTTTAATGTACTTAACATCTACTGGTCATCCTGCCATCTGGGGGAGGGGGTGGGGAGTAAGAGGGGAAAAATTGGAACAAGAGGTTTGGCAATTGTTAATGCTGTAAAGTTACCCATGCATATATCCTGTAAATAAAAGGCTATTAAATTAAAAAAAAATCAAAAAAAAAAAAAAAAAAAGAAAAGAAACTGAAAGAGAGCCAAAACTAGCCACCAGAGCAGGAAGAAATCTTAAAGGTTCCCTGAATTAACATGATTCAGGAACCTTTTTGGCAACTTTGTTGCTTGTTATCCAGTTGTAGTCAGACAGCTGGGAGATATGGATATAGAGATGGTGGAAAGTAGCTACTATGTACTAAATTAGGAGTGAGTTTGGAAGATAATGGTAGCTTTGCAGTCCTGATTCAATCCTTGAACTCAGTGTGGAAACTTCCAATGGAATAACAAAGACAGGAGTCTCATCCCAAAGGAGAATTGTAGTTCAGTCCCTCTGAACCTTGCTTAGAAATATATTAGAAATATGCTTAGAAAACTCTCTGTTTGAACTTCAACTGGAAACAAGCCAAAAAAATCCATATTTCATTCAGAAACTTCCAGATCTCAAACCAAGAAGACAGTAAATAGACTTTATCCTGGATCATGTTGTTTTAGAAGAACTGAAAACTTGCAGACCCTCACGGAGAGAGCTTTGAAAGTTCAGGGAAAACATTATCCCCACCTACTAACATAAAGTCCAAAGTCAAGAAGTAATCTGGGGAAAAAAAATAAGTTTTCCATAAGCACTTATTATTGAGACAGCAAAGTTCAAGACACAAAAAAGAAATAATGAGAACATCTATAAACAAAGCCTCCAAGAAAAATGCAGCTTGGACACATATTCAACCAAAATTCCTAGAAAGACTAAAGGAAAACTTTTTTTTTAATAGCTTAACATGATTTTAATACCATATGAGAATAGTAAAGAGAGAAAAAAATAAAATAAATGAGAGCTAAGGAAAAAGATATGAAAACAGAATTAACAGCTTGGGACAAAATTAACAAAACTTTACCCAAGAAAATAACTCCCTGAAAATTAGGGCTGATGAAATAGAAACTAATGACTCCATGAGACAGTAGGAAACTAGAGGGGGAGGAATGTGAGGGATCTCATAGCACAACCACAGACTGGGAAAGAAGACTGAAGAAAAATAATTAAAGAATTATATTTGGCTACATCAGAGCCATAGCTAAAACAAGTGTCAACATATTAAATTTCAAGATATCCTAAATGACAATATCCCAGATCTCTTAGAAATAAAATGCAAAATAGAATTAAAAGAAATTTATTTGTCAACATATTAAATTTCAAGATATCCTAAATGACAATATCCCAGATCTCTTAGAAATAAAATGCAAAATAGAATTAAAAGAAATTTATTTGTCCACTTCCTGAAAGAAACTCCAACTTGACAATTATCAGAAATATCAAAACCAAAATCCGGAGTATTACACGTCAAAGATAAATTTTGTAATCAGTCTGAAAGAAAGAAATCAGTTATTAAAGAATCATAGTCAGGTCCACAAGCGATTTGTCAATTACCTTTTAGGAATGGAGAGCTTGACATAGGATATTTCAAATAACAAAAGATCTGAGCAAAAAAAGAATGTTTTAACCAGAACTAGTGATATAATATACAGGGGAGTAGAGGTGGGAGGGGGAGAGGTGAAAAAGGGACCTTTAATTAAATAGAGGATTTCCAAGCATTCCTGATGTTGAGTACAAAATTTGACATATAAAACATCTAACATTGTTTTCTAAAATTTGGTCCTAAGTGTGATTTAAAATTCATCTAATCCCACTTTCTCATTCTACAGATGAGTAAACTGAGTTGCAGAAAAGGTATTTATATTTAACAAAATCATATTGAGTGCAGTCAGAATTTGAACCCAGATAATATGGCTCTAGATTTAATATTTCTTCTATTAGAACATGCAGTCAATTATAATATTGTATATCTATTAATATATGTGACAATTATTTTTTCTTTAGGATTAATTTACCAATTGATATCCAGTCATTAGAGAATATTTTATCAACAAAAGCATTCATTTGCAATTGTTCATAAAAGAACAATAAACCACGTGGAAGAAAGGAGAAAGCAATGGTATGTTCAATTTTGATATAGTGGATTTCTCAGAATT
This sequence comes from Sarcophilus harrisii, assembly GCF_902635505.1. Lineage (NCBI taxonomy): Eukaryota > Metazoa > Chordata > Mammalia > Dasyuromorphia > Dasyuridae > Sarcophilus > Sarcophilus harrisii. Next base: position 369,559,516 of record NC_045426.1, on the reverse strand, counting down.
GAACTTTTGCTTCACCAGCTAGATTTCATCAAATTTCAACAGGTTTCCACTTCAGTACATACCACAACTAGGTCATTTACTACACAGGAACTACTAATCTAATGACATGATATTTTTTTTCTAGCTGGGTTTTGCTGTAATTAGTGTTTTGCACCATCTCTCTATAGCAGACAAGATAAAATATCTTCCTAAAATTCTCAGGAAACTCCAAACCAGGAAACAGAAATATGAATTTCAGTAGCTATTTTCTTAAAAGTAAACAAAAAAGTCTTTAAGTGAAAGTGACAAAATGACAAATAAGTACAATAAAAATATTTTATTAGTGATATAGCTTGTTAGAAAAGAAATGAAAGAAGGAAAGCAAGAAGGAAGAGAAAGAGAGAGGGGAAAGAAAGGAAAGAAGGGAGGGAAGGGGAAGAAAAAAGGAAGGGAAGAAAGAAGGGAAGAAGAAAAAGGAAAGAAAGAAATAGAGGTTAAGAAGGGTGGGAAGGAGGAAGAAAAAGGAAGGAAAAAAGGAAACAAAAAAGAAAGGAAGGGAGTTTAAGAAGGGAGGAAAGAAGGAAAGAAGGGAGGAAAGAAGGAAGAAAGGAAGGAAGGAAGAAGAAAGGAAAAAAGACGGAAAGGAAGGAGAGGGAGAACCAAATAGGAGAAAGAAGAAAAGAAGAAAGGGGGGAAATGGTTCTTATATGGAAAAATATAATCATCTCATTCCTTCCTAAATCCAAGATAGAAAAGGAAAAAAAAACAGTTTTTCTTTTTTCAAGAAAAACAACTAGATGTGAAAATTCCAATCAAAATCATATAAATAGTGACTTTCTCTTTTATTTTTTAGTTGTATGAACAAAGATAAGTCACTTAAGCTCTCTGATTTTTTTTCCCCTCTTCTATAAAATGCAAACAATAATTGTACCAGTACCTATCTCTCTGGTAAATGAGATTATATAGGTAAATAGCTTTGCCAATTTAAGGTGCTCTAGGAATATCTCTTCATCTTATTCCCTCCTTCCTCAAAAATGTATTTTTATCAGTGTAGACAACCTTTTAACCAATGCAGATCACAAACTCTGAAGAAGTTAATGTCTTCAATAGTTGATGTAGCTAAAAATGTCATCATATAGTTTAATTTTGACTCTTTCTGATCTTAGACTGATTGGCCCTCAACCGATAAACATTTTTCACTGTGCTATAACTCTGCTGAATTTTCCTTTGATAGGCCAAGCTAATTCATAGTTAACACTGCATTCTTGAAAGCAGGGGCAACAGAGAACAAACTCTGACAGTCCTAACAAGCTATAAAGGTATTGAATATAAGTACAGTAATTATTTTTAGTTATCTAAAATAAAATTATAGCACAATATATTGTCCTCAACCTTGCTCAATTTTTTTCACCAATATAACTAGCTAGTTCTCATAAGCCATAATATATGGAAAATGCAAATTCTGCATCTCCAAGTGCCAAGGTCTCTTTTAGATGGAACACCAGGCCCAGTCTCTGCCTGCCCACAGCCATTTATACTACTTTTCAGACAAATTTAGGGACTTGGAAGAAATTTCCTGACTTGATTACAAGGAGTAAGAGTGAGTTAGAGGAAACCTACTCATTCAGCCTCTAGGGAAGAAGCCAAGTAACTAAATCAAGGTTCTTGGAAGAGGAATCCTTGTGACCTAAATGTCTTCAACTATTTGCTGGGATAAAGATCAGAGCAGACCACTACTTTGTCTTTAAGTAATTTCAAATGCCCTGCTGGGACAGGTGATTAAATTCATTAGAAGTTTGTTTGGTTCATTTTCTCCAGCAATCCCTTTTAATCTTTTTGCTTGTCCTTTTGAATTGTTTAATGTAGGCCTAGATCACTTTCATGTAGAGGGCCCAGTGTGAGGGCTTAATGAGCTAATTATAATGATACTGACAGTAAGACTTGGGTGTTGGAACTAGATACCCAGGTTATAATTAGGGTAACATAGTACATGCTGTGTTTATCCCGTAACACAAAATGAAACCCCAAAACCCTAAGAAATTTGCATTAAGGATATAACAAAAAAAAAATCCAGGTTTTCCCCTGAATATCATAATGGCTATTAGAAGACCAAAGTTAAATAGTTAAATAATATAAAGAATAAAGTACTGGGCATGAAATCAGGAAGATTCAACTTCCTGAGTTAAAATCTAACCTCAGATACTTACTAGTTATATGAACCTGGGCAAGTCATTTAATTGTGTTTGCCTCAGTTCTGTTATTTGTAAAAATGAGCTGAAGAAAGAAATGGCAAACAGCTCCAGTATTTTTACCAAGAAAACCCCAGGGGCATCATTAAGTGTTAGGTGTGACTAAAATGATTAATCAATAACATTGGAAGTTCACAAACAAGAAATCTTGGGGATTGTTTCTTGACTCAACATTATGAGCAAGAAAGATGAAATTAAGTACAGTTTCATATCTTGTTTGCTATACACATAAACGTATCCTCAATCCCAATCCTAGCATGTAAGGATTATGTCAATACATTTTAAATCCCAAAATGTTTTATGGTTAAATATTTTTGGTTGGTGCAGTGAATTATTATTTGAAACTAAAACAATGCCTTTTCAGACAGTAATCCTCCACAAAGGTTTGTTGAGTGATATAAATAAAGTCAAAAGAAGAGTAAGCCATGTGAGGATATCTTTGAGGAAAATATCTGACTAGAAAAGGAATTGAAATAGCTAAAAATTAATTTTCCAATTCATAGAAAAGGTCAGTTCAATATTTCCCTCCAAATTTTAACTGAATGAAATTCCACCAAAATGATGTTTTTCTTTTGATCACTAGATCCCAGAAGAGATAGCATTCACAAATTTTTTCAGTAATTTACATTTTATGTGAATCAAAGATAAAAGAATAGATTTGATAAGTGAGTGGATGAATGGCAGATGATAGAAATTTGAATGTTTTCAGTTAAGAGGGAATATGCTTCTGAGAGGATCAAGAATATAGAGAATGGTGAATACCAACATCTTTAATTTAGTTCTTTTGTCTCCAAATTTCTCTACCTCCTCTCCAACATTGCCATCCATTTTCCATGGTATATTTAACCCATTTTACTCCAACAACTCAATATATATTTTATCTTTAAAAAAGGTAGGAATTTCTTCTTTGGAGGGGAAAGGGATAGAATTACTTTCACAAAACAATGCTGCTGAGTTTTTCAATAGCTCTAAAGGGAACCAAAGTTGTAGAGAATTTGCTCATTAACAAATATGTTCATGATCTGTACCTACTGTGAAAGAGCATGGAAAGTATAATTTCACATTGTAAATATCTTAGTGAATGGATTATCTAATGGATTCATGCACAAAAGCATTTAGATCTTTCAAATGTGCAGAAATGGGGTAGTGGAAAGCTGAGGATTCAATTTTATGATGGAATTGGAGAGAAACTACAAAGAAAGATAGGAAAGTTAAGGTACACAGTAGTTGAGAGGAAGAGAAATTAAAGAAGGCCTACAGATATTCAAAAAGAAGATAGATATTAGGATATAACATCCAGTGGATGAGTCATTCATCAAATCAAAGCTAATGTTTTAACAGATAGAATGTTTTCATTAAACTAATAAAAATCCTCTCCCCAAGGAAGGAAGAAAAAAGTGAGCCCATTTTTATCTTGCAAAGTCCTCTGAGAAAGCTGCTAACTATCAAAATCAAATACTTCTAATTTAGCTACTCCAAAAAAGAATCAACATATCCAAAGCTGTATTTTATTCCTGTGAATGCATTTTTTCATTCCTTTGAAATTATTTTCACTTTTTAAAACAATAGCATTGTATGAGCCCTGTGGAAATCCTTTAAGAATATTCTGTTATTATTAAGCATTGACTATAATTAATACCAATTAGATTCTATTAAGTTTAATAGGTTTTGAGTTATTGAGCTTAATTCAATTTCAATAAATTTCAATTAAGTCCAATTTGTTTCCATTACTTTTTATTAATTCCAGTCACTATCAATTATCTTCAATTAATTTAATTTACCTGCAATATATTCTCAGGTAATTTTCCATTACTTTCAATTAGTTTCTATTCGTTTCAATTGGCTCTCTTGGCTGCTAACTGATTTCATAAAAACAAATGTGCTGCTATAATACAGGTCTGCAGCTACAAGACAGTCATGGAAACTAATTAGCTCTTCATTCTAATCCACAATATCATGAAGAGGTCAAAACTGCCACTATTACAAAATCTAACAAGCCCTAATGCTGTGTTATTGAGACTGTTTTCTTACATTCCACCATCACTATCCTTTGTAAGTCAGATGAACCAACTACCACTAATTATGTAAAACCACTCAAAAATAAGAGATGGAAGAATTATCCCTGCTCAATCATAGATCATTCATTGACTAACTCATCTCTATGCTGTGTAGTATACAAAAGCAGGAGAAGGCATAGCCTCTTGTGACAATCTATTTGAGCAAATAAGAGGAACACAAGAAACACAGAAAATGATGACCTACTAAAGTTATCATTTTTCTTACTTTTGGCTTAAATTGTTTTCATCTCAAAAACAAAGGATATGGTATTAGGGGAACAGAGAAATAATTGGGATGGTCAGGAAAAGCTTATAGAGGAGGAAGGATGTTAAGTTGCTTCTTCAGTGATATATGCCATTTTGATTAGACAATAGAGGTAGAGATACAAGTAGAAAATAACAGATTAAAAGGATTAAAGACCAGTGATAAATGCATACATATTAAGCATATGTAAAAGGCAATAATGTTGAAAATAATTGTTTCAGTTGTGGCTAACTCTTTATGACCAAATCTAGGTTTTCTCAGCAGAGATGTTTTAGTAGTTTGCTATTTGTTTCTCCAAAAATCTACTGAAACCTTAAATGTTTGAACAGGAATGGGTTTTAGTGGTCATTTAATCCACCATTATTCAGAGAAGTTAAGTGAATTGTTCACTGTCACAGAATTGACAAGTTACAAACCTAAGTTTCAAACATGGATTTCCAGGACTGTTTCAATTTTATTGAACTGAAATATAGATTTGACTTCTGGGAAATCATTATTTATTTGTTTGTTTGTTTGTTTTGTCAAATAGTGAACTATTTTTCTTAAAGTTTGGATATTTGGGTTTATCAAACACTAGATTACTGGGATCACTTATTGTTGGGTATTTTGTACCTGATTTATTCCAGTAATCCACCACTCTGTTAGTACCAGATTTTTGACTAAATCTTTGAAATAAATTTTGAAACTTGATATGGCTAAGTGACTTTTCTTCACTTTTGTTTTCATTGATTCACTTGATATTGTTGACATTTTGTTCTTCCAGATGAATGTTGCTATTTTTTCTAGCTTTATAAAATAACATTGCTTGTTTAATTGGTGTGGTATTGAGTAAATGCATTAATTTAGCTAAAAAATGTCATTTTTAGTACATAGGCTTAGCCTATGTATAAGCAATTAATATTTTCCAGTTGTTTAGATCAGACATAATTTATGTTAAAAAAAAGTATTTTGTAATTGAGTTCATATAATTTCTAGTTTTGTCTTGGCAGGTAGATTCTCAAGTACTTTATATTGTCTAAAGTTATTTTAATGGAATTACTTTTTTCTATCTGTTTATGCTGGATTTTTTTTTTTGGCAATTTGTAGAAATAGTGATGGTTTATATTTATTTTATGTAAAGGGCAGGAACTCAGAAAAGATATTCTTAAAACTCAGTATGACTGATGTAATCTTACAACAAGATTTAACTCAGTGGAATTGATGAGATAATGGTTCCCTAGTGATATAATGATTGGCTTATCCTCAGTATGATGAATTGATATTATTATAATAGAATTTTTTAAGAGGTCAGAGTCAGACTGAAGTGAGAGACTGAGAAGTACAGACTACTGACTGACAGACTGGCTGACTGGCTGACTGGAAGAGACGAGAAACTGTAGACTAGATGATTGACTAAGACTGCTGGCAAGCTGGTTAAAGGAACTATAGGAAACAATAAAGACTTTGCACTTTATTCCTGACTAGACTTGTGGTGATTATTCCGTTGACACCAAGGCCCAGTTTGGAGGAACTCTAGAAAGTCAGCCCAAACATTACATTTTGGCACCTGAGGTGGGGGTAAGGATTTACATTCAGCAGTTTGACTTACATGATCGTGAGTTCAGTGAGAAGTCCCCGTGGATTATATCCCAAAGAGATTATAAAGAAGGGAAAGGGACCTGTATGTGCACGAATGTTTGTGGCAGCCCTTTTTGTAGTGGCTAGAAACTGGAAACTGAATGGATGTCCATCAGTTGGAGAATGGCTGAATAAATTGTGGTATATGAAAATTATGGAATATTACTGTTCTGTAAGAAATGACCAACAGGATGATTTCAGAAAGGCCTGGAGAGACTTACACGAACTGATGCTAAGTGAAATGAGCAGGACCAGGAGATCATTATATACTTCAACAACAATACTAGATGATGACCAGTCCTGATGGATCAGGCCATCCTCAGCAACGAGATCAACCAAATCATTTCTAATGGAGCAGTAATGAACTGAACTAGCTATACCCAGAAAAAGAACTCTGGGAGATGACTAAAAACCATTACATTGAATTCCCAGTCCCTATATTTATGCCCACCTGCATCTTTGATTTCCTTCACAAGCTAATTGTACAATAATTCAGAGTCTGATTCTTTTTGTACAGCAAAATAATGATGTGGTCATGTATACTTATTGTGTATCTAAATTATATTTTAATATATTTAACATCTACTGGTCATCCTGCCATTTAGGGGGTGGGGGGGGTAAGAGGTGAAAAATTGGAACAAGAGGTTTGGCAATTGTTAATGCTGTAAAGTTACCCATGTATATATATCCTGTAAATTAAAGGCTATTAAATAAAAAAAAAAAAAAAAAAAAAAAAAAAAAGAGAAGTCCCCGTGACCTGGAAATAGGCTGAGTACAAAAATAAACAAGCAGGAAACTTTGGTAAGGGCTAAACTAGTGTTTCAACTAAAATGGGACAAAGGAATACAAAAGAGGCTTCCCCAACCCAAGGGAAATATGTCGAAAGCATAGGTAGGTTAATAAAATGGCAAAGTTTGATTGTAACTTGGGAGCAGATCACTGGACTCTTAAATACATTAGAATACACATCTCCTTTGTTCTCTAAGTAAGAAAAATTAGAGCCAGATACGTGGAAACTAATGGGAAAGCAATTAATTGAATATTACAACAATAATGGTCCTGATTCAATTCCTGAAGAAACATTCTATATACAATACAATTGGCTTTAAAGATTACCATAAGTTCTAACAAGGCAGCTGAAAAACATGGAGAATTGGACAAGAAATGAGTTAAGTATAGCACTGATGAACTTAAAGGCTGTGGTATTTTTTACATTCACAGATTAGATACCACCAAGCAGGTGGTATCCCCCATCTCTTCACCATCCTCCTTCAATTTCATCCTCATGGGTGGAGGGAGAAAGAGGAGGGGAGATGGCAATGACACTATCAGCACCATCCATACAGCAGTTTTGTCCACCCTCTATGACATGATTACAAAGGGCACTAATTAAAGCTAAAGAGGAAGGGCAAGATTCATCTGATTTAAAAATAGAAGTATACCCTATGATTGAAGAGTTTGATTCTTCAGGTCAAGAAAAAAGAAAATACACTTCATTTAATTTGGAAATTATCAAAGATCTGAAAAAGGATTGCACTCTTTATGGGTCTACATCATCTTATGTTAAGATGTTACTAGAGAATTTGGCTTTTGAAGTTTTAACTCCTAATGATTGGAAATGTATAGTAAGGACATGTTTAAAAACTGGAGAAAATGTATTGCATCTTTCTGAGTATAATGAACTCTGTAGAATAAAAGCCCAATGAAATAGGCAACTTAGAGATAATAGACCAATCACCTTTGATCAACTAGCAGGTTTACATCTTTATGCAGACATTTTAGCATGGATTAATTACCCTTTGACTTTGACAGCATATAAACAAATTGCTTCTGCTGCTATCAAAGCATGGGGCTTCCACCCAGGAAGACAAGGTAGAAGGGAAGCCTTTACAAAAATAGCACAAGGTACAGATGTACCCTTTTCTGATTTTCTAGGACATCTGCAGACAGATGTCATACAAACCATGGGTGAAAATATAGCAACAAAAATTATAAGACAACTTGCTGCAGAAAATGCTAATGAGGTTTGTAAGAGAATTAATTATATACTAGGACTACACAAAGATTCTTCTTTAGATGAGAGCATAAGATGCTGTGCCACAGTGGGCACAAATACCTTTTATACTCAGGCTATGATACAGACTCTCAAGATCCGAACATGAGAAGACAGGGTCCCTTTTAAAAAGAGACTTCCAAAGAGACTTGTCAATACTTTTAAAGTAGTAAAGTAGGGCATCTGAAAGCTCGATGTTATCATAGAAGACAGGGTGGGGAAAAAAAGGTCCTAAACCCTATGTCCAAAATGCAACAGAGGCTTCCATTGGACATCAGAATGTAGATTGACTCATGGAAATGGGAAGCGAGGCTCAGCTCCAGGGTCCCAGGCAAAAAAACATTTAGAGCATGATGGCAGCCTTTATTACATGCAGAAAGTCTTTAGAAGTTCACTACTCAGGCATGATCAATCAGCCAAGAAGCAATCTGATGGGAGAAAGGGATTGCAATTCTGGAGAATAGAGTTGTATGCAGCTGGGACTACTGAAATATCCCCTGAAGTGGTGAAATCTATCCCTGTCTGGCCTTTAGATCCCTTGCCTCCAGTCTTAGAATGTTTTACCATTTCACCTACTGAGAGGGCTTAAAAAACAGTGTTCATTCATACATTGATTTGGAAAACTGGGAAATGTGTAGCTAATATCCCGGTCACTAATACATGTAGGCAATGTGTGACTTATTAACCAGGAGAAGTAGTAGTATCAGGTTTACTGATACAGACTCCTAATAAGCAATTTGGTGATATTTACCCAGATTTTGACTACAAAAACAGAATCCAGGAATATTCTGGACTGTAGCTGTTACAGCTGACCATCCATTGCTCACTATCTATGTAAATCCAATACCTTTGGAAGAGTTGGTAGACACAGGTGCAGATCATACAGTCATTGGAGGTGCCAATTGGCCCAGTCACTACCCAAAGATTAAGGTAGACTTCTATATGTCTGACATAGGAGAATCAATAGCAGCTGTTACCCCTTTGAGATGGACATTAGAAGGTGCAACAAGAGTTTTTACTCCTTTTGCAGTTGAAAAAATCTCCATCAATCTGTGAGGAAGAGACATTTTACAATAGTTAGGATTACAAATGTATACTTCAGCTTTTTAGGCAGGGCTGCTATTGAAGACTTGCCTACACTCTCACCTGTTCCCATTCAATAGAAAACTGATACACCAGTGTGGGCAGAACAGTGACCCTTAGTAGTGATAAAATTCAGGCTTTATTAGATATAGTACAGAAGCATCTTGACCAAGGACACTTAACAACCTTCTCTAAATCCTTGAAATTCCCCTGTATTTGTTGTAAAAAAAAAAAAAAAAAAAAAAAAAAAATCTGGAAAATGAGGAATGTTTGACTGATTTAAGAAAAATAAGTGAAAAAATGGATGTGAAGGGCTGAAACCCTGAAAAAAGTGTGCACGAATCAGACAACCAAGCACTTAAGGCTAATTACCTATTCAATATAAGATAATGATTCTATTAGCATATGTTTGAAAGAATGACTCTTCTCACTGTTTGCTACCGGCTCAATGTTTGGGTTAAGATAATCATAGGCAAGGATTAGAGGGTGGGGCAACAGAGACCAGAGACTCACTTGGCAGCAGAACAAGGAGGAAAAACGTGGAGATTCTGGACTCTAGAATTGAGAAGAAATTTTTGGCAAAACTCCTGGCAGTTTGCCTGCTTCTCCCCCTAAATACCAAGGACTTTTACTTATCTTGACTCTGGCTGATCCTGAGGCCTCCAGGGAACTAGTCTAGACTGAACATTTTGATACCCAATGTGGACTAAAAACCCTAATTTCACTGAAGAAGTCCCTGTGACCAGGATATAGGGTGAGTATTTTAATAGACAAACAGGGAACTTACTTTGTTAAGAGCTAAATTAGTAAGTCTCATTTTCTAGCTGAAATGGGGCAGATATTAGGAAAAGATTCTCCCCCACCCCAAGGGAGATCTACAGGAAGCATACTCAGACTGATAAAGAGGCAAGGTTTGATTTTAACTTGAAAGCAGAATTAATGGACTTGTGGATACATTAGAATTCACGTACCCTTAGTTCTTCAAGGAAGAAGAAATAGAGGCAGATAATTGGAAACTAGTAGGAGATCAACTATATAAATATTATAATGATAAAGGTCCTGATTCAATTTCTAAGGAAACATTCTATATGCACAGCTTAATACAATTGGTCTTAAAGAATGCTGCAACTTACAAAAAAAAGAAAAGTTTTAAGAACAGCCACATAAGGAAGTATGAGGAGAAAGAGCATGAGAAAGGAGAGATTAATGGAAATATATCCTGAGGGCATGAGGACTTAAGTAAACTTAAAGGGTATACTGATTCTTACTCTCATAGCCCAGTTTCAACTCCATCTACACCTCAGCAGGTCCTTGACCCTCCCCCATCAGCTTCACCTTCTGGGTGGAGGGAGGAGGAGGAGTGGGAATGGCAGTAATATCATCAATCACTCCTTCCTATGACTTGGTTACAAAAGGCACTACTTAAAGCCAAAGAGCAAGGGCAGAATACAGCTAATTTGAGAAAAGAAATGTATCCTGTGATTGAACAGCTTGATTCTTCAGGTCAAGAAAGCAGAAGATACACTCCTTTTGATCTAGAAATCATCAAAGACCTAAAAAAAGGCTTGCACTCTACGGGGCTACATCATCTTATGTTAAGATGTTATTACAGAATTTGGCTTATGAAATTTTAACCCCTAGTGACTGGAAAGCTATAGAAAGATCATGCTTAGAACCTGGACAAAACTTGTTGTGGCTTTCTGAATGTAGTGAACTCTGTAGAGGATACAAGCCCAAAGAAACAGGCAACCTGGAGTTAATATACTAATCATCTTTGATCAACTAGCAGGTTTAGGTTCTTATGCAGACACTTCAGGACAGATTAATTATCCCATAGGCAGTATATGAGCAAATTGCTTCTGCTGCTCTCAAAGCATAGGATTTTATTCCCAGGTAAACAGGACAGAGGAGAGGCATTCACAAAAATAGAACAAGAGCCAAATGAATCTTTTGCTGATTTTGTGGGACACCTGCAGACAGCTGTCATATGAACTATTGGTGAAAATGCAGCAACAGAAATTATGATAAGGCAACTTGCTAAAGAAAATGCTAATGAAGTTTCTAAACGAATTATACTAGCACTACACAAGGATACTCCTTTAGAGGAGATCATAAGACACTGTGCCACAGTGGGCACAAATACCTTTTATAGCCAGGCTTTGATGCAGACTTCCCAAGATCTCAACATGGGAAGACAGGATCACTTTTGGCAAGGGACTTCCAGAGAGAGGCATAAATGATTTCAAAGTGGTAAAGCAGGGCATCTAAAAGCTCAATGTTGGCACAGAGAAAGAATGAGAAAACAGGGTGGGAGAACAAGACCTAAAACCCTATGTCCAAAATGCAACAGAGGCTTCTGTTGGGCATCAGAATGTAGACTGATTCAGGAAAATGGGATGGGGGGCCCAGCCCCAGGGCCCAAAACAACAACAACAAAAAAAAAAATGGGCATGAAGGCAGCCAATGCTACACCCAGAGAGCATTTAGAAGTTGAGTACTCAGACATGACCAATAAGCCAAGAAGCAATCTGATGGGAGAAAGCAATTACACAATCAATCAGCCAGGAAGCATCTTGGTGAGAGAAAGGGATTACAATGGGGGATAATAAAGTTGGATGCAGCTGGGACAACTGAGATAACCCCTGGAGAGGTGAAAGCTGCTCCTCTCCAGCCTATGGATCTCTTGCCTTCAGGCACAGTAGGCTTGATCATTTCACCTCCTGAGAGTACTTACAAAAGAGTGTATTGTAATGAAAGAAGAGGAAAGAAGAGGCAAAATATGGTAAACTATATTACAAGAAAAGGCAAAAACACTTGAAGAATAAAAGAGAGGAGGATAAGCATTGCATGAACATTAATCTCATAAATTTGGCTCAAAAAGAGAATATCACACATATTTAGTTTAATTATAGAAACTTGTCTCATCCTATAAGGATGTAGAAGAAGAAAAGGGAAAGGAAAGAAGGAAGCAATACAGAAAGAACAGAGTAAAAGAAGAAAGGAATAAAAGGGGGAGGTACTAAAAGAGGAAGGGCAGATTGAGAGAGGTGGTGGTCAGAAGCAAAACATTGATCAGGAGGGAGAGAAAGAGAAAAATATAATTTGGGAAAAATAAGATGATGGGAAATACAGAATTAGTAATTTTATCTGTGAATGTAAATGGAATGGATTCTCCCATAAAATGGAAGTGGATAGAAGAATGGATTAAATGCCAGAATCCTACAACATGTTGTTTACAAGAAATACATTTAAAGCAGAATGAGACATACAGAATAAAGGAAAAGGTTGAAACAGAACCTATTATGCTTCAATTAAAAAAAAGGGGGGGGAGGTAGCAATCAAGCAAAAGCAAAATAGATTTAATTAAAAGATATAAAGAACATCTTGCTAAAGGGTACCATAGATAAAGAAGTTATCTCAATACTAAACAAACATGCACCAAGTGGTATAACATCCACGTTCCTAGAAAACAAATTAAGAAAGATACAAGAAGAATAAAGAGTAAAACTAAACTAATGGGGAATCTCAACTTTGCTCTATGTATAAGTAGATAAAATAAAGCATAAAATTAATAAGAAAGAACTTAAAGAGGTAAATAAAATTTTAGAAAAGTTAGATATGATAGATCTTTAGGGAAAATTGAAAGGAAATAGAAAGGAATATACTTTTTTCTTTGAAATACAAGAAATCTACACAGAAGTTGACCATGTACTAGGGAATAAAAACCTCAAAATTAAATGAAAAAAGAAAGAAATAGTAAATGCATCTTTTTCAGATCATGATGCAAATTATCTGTAATAAAGGGTCAGGGAAAAATAGACCAAAAATTAATTGGAAACTATATAATTTAATCCTAAAGAATGAGTGGGTGAAACAACAAAATCACAGGCAAAATCAATAATTTCTTCCAAAAGAATGATAGCAACTTGAATTTTTTGTAGCTGATTATCCAGTTCCAAGTCAAAGACCTAAAGAGAACTTGAGGAGAGGACCTCTTTCTTATGATGTAGAAGAGAAAACAGTTGAGGATGCTGGACTAGCTACTCAGCAGAGAAGAAGTTCAGAAGCAAAAAGTAATATTTAATTCCAGTGTATAGCTCATTCTAAAGTCTTCAGAGGAATCATCATAGCAAGATTCCCTGACCAAAAGGAAGCATGAAGTTTTCATACTGTGAACAGTCAGAACTTTCAAGCTATCTAATGCTGCTCAGAAAAAAGCAAAATAAAACAAAACAAAAACTAGGACAAAAATTTGAGAACTGAGACCAAGGAAGCAATAATTAGACATTACTCAGGATCAGACTTCTTTGGAAACATTGAAAGTTTGGAATTCCCCTCCCTGAGCTCTCCCTGAAAACCTAGAAAATACAATAGTCAGTATTCCACAAAAAGGCAGAAGCAAGACAAATCCAGACTTTGTTCCAGAAGTGTACAGAGATTGGCACTAATATAAAATCCAATTTCAAAAAATAGGCAGGAAGAATGAGTGAACAAAAAGTAATGTCATCATTAAAAAGCTATAATGATGGCAAGGATGCATAAGACAAAAATTAGAAGAAAATTGCTTCAAATATCTACAAGATTAAGCTTGTTAACCACAAGCTTCAAAGAAAAACATAACTTTAACACAAATTTTCTTCTTGGAAAGGATGAAGCAAGCAAGAGTTTTGAAGTTGCTGTTGTTATGCAGTAATTTTTTTAAAATATCCTGAGAGAGCTAGAGGGGAAAAGTGGAAAAGAAATGGAAGTTCTGGGATAAAGAATTGGAAAGCAAATTAGCAGCTTAGCACAAAAGGTACAAGAATTTGCCCAAGCAAGAAACTCTCTAAAAATTAGAATGAATCAAATAAAAATCAATGTCTCCATGAAAAAATAAGTATCAAAGCAAAATCAATATACTGAAAAATAGACAAAAATGTAAGTGATCTCATAGCAAAAATAACTGACCTGGAAAAAAGGAGGGGAAAAATCGTTAGATTATATGAAAGTTTTGATTTTTTTTAAAAAAAAGAGCCTGAATATTATATTTCAAAAATCTTAAAACTACACAGATCTCTTAGAACCATAAGGCAAAGTAGAAATGGAAAAACTTCACCAGTCAACTCCTGGAAGAAATTCCAGAGATTCTATGGTAAAAATCCAGAGATTCCATGTGATGACCTCATTTAGCACCCAGAGTATTTTAAAATCAACTGGACTCAGGATAAGGGAAAATCCTTGATTTTTATTCTTTGCAGAGTTGAAGGGGAATGGTGACAGGAAGTGAGAGCAATCGCAACAGGAATCTGGCTAGCAGGGCCTCTGGCTCTCACACTCCATCCACCAAATCTTCTACACAATCTCCTATACAACACATCAAACTTGCACAGAGAGTGGACAGGGCCATTCTTACTCCAAGCATATATTAATAGAGTATTGTTCAATTGCTAATTAGCCTAAAGTGCCTGGACCTCAGTGCATCGGCTCAGTTTTAGCCCATTACAATTCCAGGTTAAATGTGTGTGTGTGTGTGTGTGTGTGTGTGTGTAGATGTGTGTTTGTATACATACATATACACTGTAAGAAACCAAAAATAATTCTAATACTGAGGAATTTGTGAGGCTTATACATGATTTAGCAACCAGCACTTAGCAATGGAGACACTACTGTACAATATTCCAGAAAGCAAAAGCTATTGGCTTAGCAAGAATAACACAATCTCCCTACCCCCAAAATTAGGGAGGAAATAAACTTTTAATGAAATGGAGGACTTCCAAGCATGCCTGACAAAAAGACTAAACTTTAAAGTTCAAACATAGAAATTAAAAGAAATATAAAAATGAAAGCAAATTTAAAATGACAAAAAAAAAACTAAACAAGGAAAAACTTTATATTGTAATATAGGGAGATGATATATATGCCTCCTCTGAAACCTATCGTCATCAGAGATCACAGAATGAATGAGTCTAATTAGACAAAAAACCTGGGAATGATTTCCTTATCTTAATCATCTGAAAGAAGAATGGAAAGGGAAAGGAAGAGCAATATACTGAGGGGAAACTCAAGATCAAAGAAGAATGGAGAAAATTATTTCATATAATCGGGATGAGCAAGTAGAAAGAAGTCCATAGAAACAATAAGGTAAGGAAAGTGCCTGATACTCTCATCTTAACTGGTCAGAGGAAGGAAACACACACATACACACACACACACACACACACACACACACACTCACATCCACACACACACACATATGTGTACACATGTGAAGTTGACTTATTTAGTCACATGCAACTCTTTGTGACCCTATGGGTCATAACATATCAATGGTGTGATTGAGATTTTCTTGGCAGAGATACCAGAAGGCTTTATCATTCCTTCTCCTATGGATAAAGGCAAGTAGAGGTTAAGTAATTTGTTCAGCATCACACAGCTAATAAACATCTGAGTCCTGATTTGAACTCAGGTATTTCTTACTCCAGACCTGACACTCTATCCACTGAGTCAACTAGCTGTCTCCATTTAGTTCAGTATTTCTATACTGAATATATATATTTCACTCAAAAGGAAAATGGGAAGAAAAGGGAGAAGAAATAGTGGGAAATTGGAAGGAGGGTAAAATAAGGAAAGAATCAGCAAAAAAAAAAAAAAATAGATAGATAGATTAAGAATGTACAGAAATTCCTATGCTGTTCAGTTGTGGGACTTGGGGGGTATTGGTTTTTTTTTTTTTTTTTGAGGTAGCAAAGAATTGGAATTTGAAAGAGTACCCATCAACTAGAGAATGACTAAATGGGTTGTTATTTCTGAATATGATGGAGTGGTAAAATGCTTTAAGAAATAATGAAAAGGATAGTTTTGACAAAACCTAGAATGACTTAAATGAAGTGATGCAAAGGGAAGTTAATAGAACCAGAAGAACAATTTACATAGTGGCAATAATATTATAAAGAAATACAATTTTGAAAAAACTTACATAATGGTCAACTGTTTCAAGAAAGATAATGAGAAGTTCTACCAACCCCTATGTATATGCATTGTTTTTGTTTATTTGAATCCAACTCTTCACAACTCTGCAGATCTTAATGTCTATGGAGTTTTCTTGACACATTTACTGAAGTGGTTTGTCATTTCCTTCTCCAGCAGATAAAGGCAAACAGAGATTAAATTACTTCCTCAGTGTCACACATCTAGTAACATCTGAGTCCAGATCTGAGTTCAAATAGTCTTAAATTCAGACCTAGCATTCTCTCCACTGGGTCACCTACCTGTCTCCTTTGCAAACTATGCAAAGTGCCCTGCCCAAGGTCACACGGCTAGTCTGAGATCATAAGTCTGACTCTTTCTGATTATAGAGCCAGAGCCCTAGATATAGAGTCATACAATTGCCCCATGTATATGTGTGAATATATGTATATGTTTATGTATAGATGTGAATATATGTATGTGTAGATGTGTATGTATATGCCTAATTTATTTACATTTCATAGACACTACATTTTTTTTTTCAAATTGAAGCTTTGTGGCAACCCTGAATTGAGCAACTCTATGAATGGCATTTTATTAATAGCAGGTGCTTGCATTAGATTTCTGTCACATCTGGTTATTCTCCAAAAATTTTATTTTTTTTCATTTTATCACTATATCTGTTATTATGATCTATGATTAGTGATCTTTTTGATATTACTATTATAATTGTTTTGGGGTGTCATCATGAATTGTCCTCATATAAGACAAGGAACTTAATAAATGTTTTGTATACTCTGATTCCTCTTCTCTGACCTCCCTATTCCCTGAGACATAACAATATTGAAATTGACTATTGTAATAATCTTGCAATGGCCTCTAAATGTTCAATTGAAAGGAAGAGTCAATTTATGAGGCAAAATTCACTGTGATCTTATTTTAAGAAATTGCCACAGCCACCCCCAACCTTCAGCAATCACCACTCTGATCAATCAGCAGTCATCAACAATGAGACAGGACCCTCAACAGCAAAAATATTAATACTTGCTGAGGGCTCAGATAATTATTAGCACTTTTTAAACCATAAAGTATTTTTAAATTAAGGTATATGCATTGGGCTTTTTTTTTTTAGATATATTACTATTACAAACTACAGTATAACATAAATATAACTTCTTATGATACAGTGGGAAACCAAAATAAATTGTGTGAATCACTTTATTGAACTATTGCTTTATTACAGTAGTCTGGAATGCAAACTTCAACATCTCTGAGATTATACATAAATATATAGATATATACATGCATGTTCAGGTGTATAGATAGATAATTAGAGATAGAAATAGAAATAAAAATATCTATGATATATAGATAGATAGATATAGATATAGATATCTGCACCTAAATCTTCATCATGCATATGTATGTACATATGCATATATGTGTGTATCTATTATGTGTGCATGTGTATGTATACTGCATTGCTAGTATATATGCATGCATCTATATATTTATATCTGTGTATGTATGTGTATATGTGTTTGTGTGTATATGACATGGCTAATGTGAAAAGACATTTTGCTTGACTATACATGTTTGTAAAACATTTTTTGTTTTCATTTTTAATTAGAAAAGCAAGGGTGGCATCGGAAGAAAAAAGAATGCATTTTACTAATTGGAAAAATACATATCAATTAAAAAAAGTAAAGAAAACTTCATATCATTTGAGCCTTTATCAATTGTAGAAGCCTTTTATTCTTAATTTCCTTTAAATATCTTAGAAATGAGAACTTTATCAGTTGTGAGAATATTTTTCCAATAAATTTCTCACCTCATCTTAGCAGAATTGAGTTTGTTTGTGTACTTTTTAAAATTATTTTGATAAAAAAAATTGTTCACTTTAATTTGTGTGCTTTTATTTTTACCTTCTTTGGACATGAAATTTTCTGCTATCCACAGACATAAAAATAATTTTCCCCCTTGTTCATTGAATTTGATTGTCATTGTACATCTAATTTGTACTTATTTGGCTTTTATCTTGGCATGAGATGTTTAGGCATTGATCTACATCTAATTTCTGCTGTGTTGACATTGAACCATCAGCAACTATATTTTTGACAAATGTCATCCAACCATTTCTGAATTGATCTGATTTTATTGTTATCAGTTCCAGTGGAGTATTGAGCTTTTTTTGTGTCATGGCCTTCTTTGGCAGCCTCATGAAGTTCCTGTGATGAGGTCCTGAATGACTAGGTGGGGTTTGCAAAGAAAGCATGAAGTACTGATAAGATTATTCCCTGAAGCAAACAGGGAAAATCATTTCTGGGGGATCAGCCCAACCTTACAGTCTTACCCCCTGTGAAGGTCTTGGATAATCCCACCTTACAGTATTCAATCAAAATCAAAATTATTATGTCAAACCCTTGATATTAAATTTCCCCTATAAATCTTCCCATGACCTATGTCATCCTTTTGCCTTGTAGTCCTTTTCTTCTCATATCCTCCCCGCTGTACTTCATGGTGTCTTTCTCCTTTTAGCTAACAAACTTTTTTATAATACTAAACTCCTCTATGGATTTAACCTGCTGGTCAATGGTGAATACCTACCCCATGGTATATTATGTTTCTCCTGGTTAATGGGAAACTTGTATTTTATATTGTTAACTATTAAAACCCCTATTTTTGCTAACTATATGCTCTCCCAAATCTATTTCATATTTACCATTCCTAATGTCTATTTTACCTTAAATAGAACTCTCATTCAAACTGTTATTAATTCCATTTGTATAAAATACAGTGTATTAGAAAGGAAACCCATTTTCTTGATATTTATCTATCTAATTATTAAACTACACATATTTGTCTATGTATATACACACAAATGTGTGTAAAAACATACACAATAGATATACAGATATGTGTGAACTTTTTTCCACATATGGGTGAATTTTTTTCCCCCCCACAGACTTGAGGTTAAGAACACCTAGTCTAATTTCCATTTCTTTGTCTTTTTTACAAGAGTACTTTGAGGGGGCAGCTAGATGACACAGTGGATTGAATACCATCCCTGGAGTCAGGAGGACCTGAGTTAAAATTCAATCTCAGTCACTTAATACTTACTAACTGTGTGATCCTGGGCAAGTCACTTAAACTCAACTGCTTCGAAAGAAAGAAAGAAAGAAAGAAAGAAAGAAAGAAAGAAAGAAGGAAGGAAGGAAGGAAGGAAGGAAGGAAGGAAGGAAAGAAAGAAAGAAAGAAAGAAAGAAAGAAAGAAAGAAAGAAAGAAAGAAAGAAAGGAGGAAAGAAACAAAGAAGGAAAGAAAGAAGGAAAGAAACAAAGAAGGATAGAAAGAAAGAAGGAAAGAAGAAAAGAAGGAAAGAAAATGATATATAGACTAACTACAATTATGCAAATGGAAAGAAGAAAAAAAAAAACTAGCAACAACAGTAAGGAAACCGAATATTGAATAATTATAATTCTTAAAACTTTCATCATTATTAAAGTAGCTTGAAAGAAAGGTTGGGGCTGAGTTATGTATGATAGAGTGACTCTAGAAAACAAAAATGGATAGGAAAAAGGTAAAAGAAAAACAATTATATCATAAAAATTGGGCATGAAAAGAAGTAATACAGAGGAAGCAAATTAGGGTGGAGAGCTGGTAATAATCTTAGTCTCATTTGGATTGAAGATTAAACAACATTTCTTACTTCTCTGCACATGAGAAAACTGGTGGCCAGTGTGGGAGAGAGAATAACAAGAAGAGGGTTTAAAAAGAAAAAAAAAAAAGAGAATGAGAAGGAAAGTAGTAAGTAAAAGTAAAATGGAGGGAAATTCACAAATAGTAATTACAACTTTGAATAGGAATGGGATGTTTATAGCAGCTCTCTTTGTGGTGGCAAAGAATCAGTTTGGGATTGAAGGGATATCTATCAAGTGGGGAATAGCTGAACAAATTGTGGTGGTTGGTATTTGTCCATCATTCTTGAAGAAGACCATGACATCAAGGAGGTGATACCATGACATGAAAATGAATAGAACTTAAGTGAGGGAGGGCTATGCAAGGGTACCTGCCTTGTTTTCCCCTTCAGAGACATCTAGGTCCAGTGGGCATATGTAGATCAGGACAACTGGAAATGGCCCTGGATGCAATGGGAAACTTCAGCCTTTTTAAGCAAATGTCTTCAACAGGTCTCAGTTTGAATAAGACCACACCCATTCAGTGATTAAGGTTAGGTAGCAAATGATTGTGATGGAGTATTACTGTGCTATAAGAAATTATAAGCTCCCTGATCATAGAACAACAGAAAAACGTGTATAAAATAATGAAGAGCAAAATGAGCAAAACAAGAGAACATTTTATACAATAATAGCAATAATTGTTTTAGGGACAACTTTAAGCAAATAAATCATTTTGACTGTTACAAGTACAAAATGTTATCAAAAAGGACATCTGCATCCAAAGAAAGAATAATTAGAAGCATATATAGAATTTTGCATACATGTGTGTGTGTATGTGTATGTGTGTGTAAACTATTTTTGTCTTATAGCAGCTATCTCTAAGCTGAGAGGAAGAAAAAGGAGAAAAATTTACATGATAAATTTATTATAATTTTCTTAAATAGCAAGTTGCTCATAACAGATATGCAGTTCCATGGGTGGTCAACTTTTTTATATACCACATTATTTAGTATACATTTTATACTACATTATAGAAATGCTTATTTTATTCCATAAATTAAAAATAAAATATATTTTAAATAATAATTATTATGTAATGATCAAATTCCATCCTGAAAAAGGGAAGAAAATATGCACCTCTCTCTCTTCTTTGAAGATGTGGGTTACTATGAGTGTGGAACTTTAAATGCAATGTTACATTTGGTTGGCATATTGATTATTTTTGTCAAATTGATTTTTTAATTTTTTTTTGTCTCTGTCTCTCTTCGTCTCTGTTTTACTTTCTCTTTATGTCTTTATCTCTCACTACTTCTCTGTGTCTGTTTTTTTTTTCTCTTTCATCCTTAAATTCTATATTACTATTATGGCCCACTAGGGAGGAATATGATAAGGAAATGTCTAGGGAGGAAAAGGAATGAAAAACAAAATATACTGATTCATTTTGCTATGATGATCAAATCAGTAGCAACATGTTCTTTTAAGAGACAAAGAGAGAGACAGACAGACAAGAGACAGAGAGAGAGATAGAGACACCGACAGAGAGAAAGAGGCAGAGAGAGAGACACAGAGAGCGAGAGAGAGAGAGAGAGAGAGAGACAGACAGAGAGAGAGAGAGACAGAGACAGAGACAGAGACACAGAGACAGAGAGAAAGCCAATAAAGAACAGGTTTAACACACGCGCGCGCATGCACACACACACACACACACAAAACAAGTATTCAAGTATGGAAATTCCAGACTCTAGTTGTGGGGAGAGAAAAAAACTTGAGGAGAAATGCAGGCTTCCCTTTACCTTTTGAGTATAAACAGATAGGTTCTACCTACTTTATCTAGTTGAAATTTGCTCCTGTTTATACTTAAGCTTACAAGATCATTTTTTAACTTTGTATTCTGCTCATGCAAACAAAGCTCAAGTCCCTTTCTTGGCCACTAATTTAGATAACTGGAAGAAACTGACACAGCCCTTTAACATAAAACAATTCAATCAGTGGGCTCACTCCTGGCAGATGTATTCAGGAGAGGACAACATGGTCAGGGTTCCCATGGTTGGCCACACTGTGTTGAATAGACAATCATGTCCCAGAGAAATAAACAACAACAACAAAACTTTAAAAACGATTCACTCACCAGACAGGTCCTTCTGGGCTTCTGTGACCAATGACACCCTGGGGAATTTACCTGGATGAATGGAAGTTTACTGGATAGATGGCAGATGTGAACAAGCAGGGAGCATGATTAGAACATAACATCTCACTAGGGGAAGGCCAGGTGACTGAAGGAGATGGCTCTAAGCATGGATCTTTGGCAGCTGGGCAACACTGGAGAGAAAGAGAACTTGGCTTGCGCCCAATATGTCCCTGGCAGAAAACCCACTGCAAGAGAAGTGAGGAGGAATTCAGTGCTGAATTCAAACCAATTGCCAAAGCTCTTCAGCTGAGATGTGGGAGGTCCTAGGAAGTGAACCACAGGCTTTAACATCAAAAGAAAATCTGGCTGGAGCATGTATAAGAGCTTTTAGAGGAATTGAAGCTTGGGACCAGCATACTGACAGGAACTCTTCTACCCCAGAAATATAGTCCAAGGTCTAGGATGGAGCAAAAGTGAAGTGAGAATGACTGAATGAAAAAAAAAATATTCAAGAAACACCAGAAGAATGTTCATAATATATATATATATATATATATATATATATATATATATATATATATATATTTTTTTTTTTCCCCCTATCTCATGGGGAACACAGAAGTTCCTGCGATCCAGGTATCCATCTTAGGTGTTATAGAAAGTATGATTAGACATTTTCATTCTTTAATCCCAACACAATTAAATAATGCAAAGAGCATTAAGTATTTATTATGCTTATTAGAATTGTGCAGGATTCTGTTTTCCTAAGGGACAAGAAAGATTTAGCATATAAATACTTGCTATCCTTGCCCTCATGGAGTTTTCATATAAGAGAGAACACAGATATTAGAATTTGAATGAGTTTATGATAAATGTAACAGAATGCTTTGTGAGATCTGTGAAAATAGGATGGTACCAACTAAGGATACCAGAATAGACTTGATGGAGGAAGTAGAATTGGAAGTAGGTTTTAAGTTTTGGATATGAATTAAACAGGGAAAGGCACATGAAATAGTGTAAGTAAAGACAAAGATGTGGGAAACTGCAGATTATGAAAAAGGAAGGGACAGTGACAAATTCAGATCTGAAGGAGAAAGAAATGGAATAAGCACCTATGATGTGTCAGATATAACAAAGGTATAATTTTAGTTGATTTTCACAAGTGAGGAAACTGAGGCAGAGAGCAATTAAGTGATTTGCTAGTAAGGGTCTGAGGCTATATTTGAACTCAGGTATCCCCAACTCCAAGATCAGGGGTCTAGCCTTTGTGTCACTTTGCTGCTGCTAGTTATTGTTGTGGAGTACATAGAGGGAAGTAGTAGAAGTTAGGCTGAGGGGAAAAGGTGAGGGCAAATTGTGAAGTGTTTTGAATGCCAAATTATTGTGGTAACTAGGATTTAAGGGTCATTTTAAAATTTGCAAAGCAATTTAGGCAGTTACTACATTTCTACTTTACAACAACTTTCCAAATTGAGTTCTATTATTATTTCCTTTTTCAAAAAAGAAAATTGAGGCTGAGAAGGCACATCTTTTGTAATCTTGGCCAGGGTCATAGAGCTAGTAAATACCAAAAGGATAATTTATATTTAGATCTTCCTGACTCTAAACCCCACCCTCTATGTACTATGCAAACTAGCTATATAAGGAACTAGTTTTCTCAATAGTAAAGTAGTTATTCAAGAGCTTGAAGTGGAAGAATCATTTGGTTTGATCTATATGCAAGGAACTTATGTTCTCTATGCAAGGAACAACATCTTTGAAAAGAAATGATTAAAGGAAGGAAGAATGTGGAGATGGGAAGTCCTATCAGAAGAGTACTATAATATTTGAAATAGGTGGTAATAAGGGATTGTACTAGGATCATAGTAATAAGAACAAAGACAAGTAGAAAATGAGGGGAAAAATATTCTAGGTAGAGGATATGATGGTACTTAAGAGTCTTCTATCATAGAACACTTTGGCAGTCTTGTGAAACCTATAGACTCCTTGTAAGCATAAATTATTAATGAATAAATTAAACCCAGATTCCAAAGGAAAGCTTTTTTCTTGACTTTGAAATTACTGTTGGGTTCTACTCAGCTTGGGGTAACAAGTACTATTCCACGCTTAAGGATTTTTTATTCTGATGTTTTCAAAGCTAGTTCTGGGGTCTCCAAGTTTTTGGTCCTTCCAAGATAGTATGAAACAGGAAGAAAAGTGATTATTGTTCTCTTGGTCTGTTCTCTGGTCATTACCCAAGGTAGGTAAACCTGCCTAGGGGCAGCTGGGTGGTACAGTGGATGGAATGCTGACACCAGCGCCAGAAAGACTGATTCTCCTGAATCAACATATAGTATCAGACACTTGCTAGCTGTGTGACCCTGGGCAAATCACTTAATATTCTTTGCCTCAGTTTCTTCATCTGTAAAATGAACTGCACAAGAAAATGGCAAACCACTGAAGGAATTTTGAAAAGAAAAATCCAAATAAAGTCACAAAGTGTTGGATATGACTGAAACAATTAAACAACTTTTTTTTTTTTTTTTTTTTTTTTTTTTTTTTTGCAGAAAGGGTGCCTGTTACCCTGGAGCTGTAAGCAGTATTCTCTTAGACCTAGAATTGTAATCAGATCCCCCAATTTCCTGCAACCAAAAGTGTTGGAATTCTTCTCTGCCTTAAAACTGGGACTAGGGTTCTTAATCTCTTATAATTGATCACACTGTGCCTGTATGTCCTAGAACTTCAATTTAGAACTGCTTAAAGGCAATAGAATTGCCAATAACACTTAGCTATTCCTGGTACGTATAAACAGTCCTCTGTAACCTCTTTATAATCACTTGTCTAACCCCCTTACTGTCTCTATGATGATACCGCCCTAATCGGTTGCTATTGCTGCCTCTGTCATGCTACCTCTAAAACCCACCACATGTATTCTGGACTGTTTCCTATCCTGTGTCATAGATCTCTCCTGCCAACCTCCCAATTCGTATTAGACTGGATAAAGGTCTCACTTGAATATTTTTTCTTTTTTTTTAATTTTTAATAACTTTTTTATTTACAAGTTATATGCATAGGTAATTTTACAGCATTGACAATTGTCAAATCTTTTGTTCTAATTTTTCCCTTCCTTCCCCCCAACCCCTCCCTTAGATGGCAGGATGACCAATACATGTTAAATATGTATATAAATTGAATACAAAATAAGTATACATGTCCAAACCATTATTTTGCTGTACAAAAAGAATCAGACTCTGAAATATTGTACAATTAGCCTGTGAAGGAAATCAAAAATGCAGGAGGGCAAAAATATAGAGATTGGGAATTCAATGTAATGGTTCTTAGTCATCTCCCAGAGTTCTTTCGCTGGATGTAGCTGGTTTAGTTCATTACTGCTCCACTGGAACTGATTTGGTTCATCTCCTTTCTGAAGACGGCCAGGATTGGCCAGAATTGATCATCATATAGTATTATTGTTGAGTATATAATGATCTCCTGGTCCTGCCCATTTCACTCAGCTTCATTCATGTAAGTCTCTCCAGGCCTTTCTGAAATCATCCTGTTGGTCATTTCTTACCAAACAAGAATATTCCATAATATTCACATACCACAATTTATTCAGCCATTCTCCAACTGATGGGCATCCACTCAGTTTCTAGTTTCTGGCCACTACAAAGAGGGTTGCCACAAACATTCTTGCACATGCAGGTCCCTTTCCCTTCTTTATGCTCTCTTTGGGATATAAGCTCAGTATAATACTGTTGGATCAAAGGGTATGCACAGTTTGATAACTTTTTGAACATAGTTCCAAATTGCTCTCCAGAATGGTTGGATGTATTCACAATTCCACCAACAATATATTAGTGTCTCTGTTTTCCCACATCCCCTCCAACATTCTGCATTATCTTTCCTTGTCACTCTAGCCAGTCTGACAGGTATGTAGTGATATCTCAGAGTTGTCTTAATTTGCATTTCTCTGATCAATAGTGATTTGAAACACTCTTTCATATGGGGGGAAATAGGTTCAATTTCATCATCTGAAAATTGTTTGTTCATATCCTTAGACCATTTATCAGTTGGAGAATGGCTTGATTTCTTATAAATTAGAGTCAATTTTCTATATATTTTGGAAATGAGGCCTTTATCAGAACCTTTAACTGTGAAAATATTTTCCCAGTTTATTCCTTCCCTTCTAATCTTGTCTGCATTAGTTTTGTTTGTACAGAAACTTTTCAATTTGATATCATCAAATTTTTCTATTTTGTGATCAGAATGATCTCTAGTTCTTTTTTGGTTATAAATTCCATCCTCTTCCACAGGTATGAGAGGTAAACTATATTGTGTTTCTCTAATTTATTTATTATCTTATTCTTTATGCTTAGGTCATGAACCAATTTTGACATTATCCTGGGTATGGTGTTAAGTGTGGATCAGTGCTTTAGTTTCTGCCATACTAGTTTCCAATTTTCCCAGCAATTTTTAGTATATATTTATATATTTTGTATATATTTGTATATTTTTATACCAAGATAAGATCGAAATGGGTCCATGATTTAGGCATAAAGAATGACATTATAAATAAATTGGAATAGCATAGGATAGTTTACCTCTCAGACTTGAGGAGGAAGAAATTTGTGACCAAAGATGAAGTAGAGACCATTAGTGATCACAAAATAGAAAATTTTGATTACATCAAATTAAAAAGCTTTTGTACAAAGAAAACTAATGCAAACAAGATTAGAAGGGAAGAAACAAACTGGGAAAATATCTTCACAGTTAAAGGTTTTGATAAAGGCCTCATTTCCAAAATATATAGAGAATCAACTCTAATTTATAAGAAATCAAGCCATTCTCCAATTGATAAATGGTCAAAGGATATGAACAGACAACTTTCAGATGAAGAAATTAAAATTATTACCACTCATGTAGAAAGTGTTCAATCACTATTGATCGAAGAAATAAAATGGAACTCTGAATCTACTACACACCTGTCAGATTAGACTAAGATGACAGGAAAAACAATGATGAATGTTGGAGGGATGTGGAAAACTGGACGATGATGCATTGTTGGTGGGTTGTGAACAGATCAACCATTCTGGAGAGCAATCTGAATTATGCCCAAAGAGTTATCAAACTGTCATACTACTGATCCACAATGTTTCTACTGGGCTTATACCAAAGAGACACTAAAAGGAAAGGACTGCATATGTGCCAAAATATTTGTGGCAGCCTGTTTGTAGTGGCTAGAAACTGGAAAATGAATGGATGTCCATCGAATGAGAATGGTTGGTAAATAGGTATATAATGTTATGGAATATTTGTTCTGTAAATGACCAGCAGGAGAGATACAAAGAGCTTGGAGAGCTTGCTGAACTGATGATAAGTAGAAATAGGCAGAACAAGAGATCATTCAACAATATGCTTGTGAAGATGTATTCGGATGGAGAGTGGATTTCTTTGACAAGAGACCTAACTCAGTTTCAATTGATCAATGATGGACAGAAGCAGCTACACCCAAAGAAAGAACACTGGGTAATGAATGTAAACTGCATTTTTGTTTTTCTTCCTGGATTATTTCTTGCTTTTAAATCCAATTCTCCCTGTGCAACAAGAGAACTGTTCGGTTGTGCACACATATATTGTATCTAGGATATACTGTGACATATTTAACATATATAGGACTGCTTGCCATCTAGGGGAGGGGGTGGAGGGAGAGGGGGAAAAATTGGAACAGAAGTGAGTACAAGGGATAATGTGGTAACAAATTACCCTGGTATTGGTTCTGTCAATAAAAAGTTATTATTAAAAAAATAAATTAATTAATTAAAAAAAAAGAAGAAGGCTGATGACTTATGTGGGTTTATTTTGTTATCCTGCAACTTTGCTAAAGGTGTGGATTATTTCTAATAACTTTTTAGTAGAATCTCTGGGGTTCTCTAAGTATACCATCATATAATCAACAAAGAGTGATAATTTGGTTTTCTCATTACTTACTCTAATTCCTTTCATCTCTTTCTCAACTCTTATTGCCACAGCTAGCATTTCTAATACAATATTGAATAGTAATGGTGATATGGGCAACCTTGTTTCACTCCTGATCTTATTGGGAATGGTTTAGTTTGTCCCCATTACATATGATGCTTACTGATGGTTTTAAATAGATTCTACTGATTGTTTTAAGGAAAATCCCATTTATTCTTATACTTTCAAGTGTTTTTAATAGGAATGGATGTTGGATTTTATTAAATGCTTTTTCTGCATCTATAGGATGATCATATGTTTTTTGTTAATTTGGTTATTAATATGGCCAATTATACTGATAGTTTTCCTAATATTGAACCAGCCCTGCATTCCTGGTATAAATCCTACTTGATCATGGTGTATTATACTAGGGATGCTTTTCTGTAGTCTTTTTGCTAATATCTTATTTAAGATTTTAGCATCAATATTCATTAGGGAGATTGGTCTATAATTTTCTTTCTGTTTTCAGCCTACCTGGTTTAGGTATTAGTACCATGTCTGTGTCATAAAAGGAATTTGGTAGGATTCCTTCATTCCCTATTTTATCGAATAATTTATATAGCATTTGGGCCAATTGTTCTTTAAATGTCTGGTAGAATTCATATGTAAATCCATCTGGTCCTGGGGATTTTTTCTTAGGGATTTGATTAATACCTTGTTCTATTTCTTTTTCTGAAATGGGACTATTCAAGTAATTTATTTCCTCCTCTGTTAATCTGAGAAGCCTATATTTTTGGAGGTAGTCATGCATTTCACTTAGGTTATCAAATTTATTGGCATCAAGTTGGGCAAAGTAACTCATTATTTCTCTAATTTCCTCTTCTTTGGTGGAAAGTTCTCCCTTTTTATTTTTAACACTATTAATTTGATTTTCCTCTTTCCTTTTTCTAATCAGATTTACCAAAGTTTTATCAATTTTATTGTTGTTTTCTTAAAACCAACTCTTAGTTTTATTTATTAGTTCAATAGTTTTTTTTTTTTTTACTTTCAATATTTTTAATTTCTCCTTTTAATTTTAGAATTTCAAGCTCAGTATTTGATTGGGGATTTTTAATTTGGTCCTTTTCTACCTTTTTTAGTTGTAAGCCCAATTCATTGATCTTCTCTTTCTTTATTTTATTCAAGTAAGCCTTTAAGGATATAAAATTTCCTCTTATTACCACTTTGGCTGCATCCCACAAATTTTGGTATAATGTCTCATCATTGTCATTATCTTGAGTGAATTTATTAATTGTATTTATAATTTGATGTTTCACCCAATCATTCTTTAAGATGAGATTATTTAGTTTACAGTTACCTTTTGGTCTATTTACCCCTTTTTGTTGACTGGGGTTTTTATTGCATTGTGATCTGAAAAGAAAGCATTTACTATGTCTGTCTTCCTGCATTTAATTTTGAGATCTTTATGTCCTAATATATGGTCAGTTTTTGTACAGGTTCCATGAACTGCTGAGAAGAATGTATATTTCTTCCTGTCCCCATTCAGTTTTCTCCAAAGATCTATCATGCCTAAATTTTCTAATATTCTATTTACCACTTTAATTTCTTTCTGATTTGTTTGTTGGCTTGATTTATCTAATTCTGAAAGTACAAGGTTGAGATCTCCCATTATTACAGTTTTGCTGTCTATTTCTTCTTGCAATTATCTTAACTTCTCCTTTAGGAAGTTAGATGCTATACCATGGTGCATATATGCTTAGTATTGATATTGCTTCACTGTCTATGCTACCCTTTAGCGAGATATAGTGTCCTTCCTTATCTCTTTTAATTAGATCAATTTTTTGTTTTTGCTTGATCTGAGATAAGGATGGCTATTCCTGCTTTTTTAACTTCACCTAAAGCATAATAGATTCTGCTCCAGCCTTTTACATTTTCTCTGCATGTATCTCCCTGTTTTAAATGTGTTTCCTGTAAACAACATATTGTAGGCTTCTGACTTTTGATCAAGTCTGCTATCTGCCTCTGCTTTATGGGAAATTTCATACCATTCACATTTATAGTTAAAATTACTAATTTTGTATTTTCTTGAGCAGGACCCGGAGATCATTATATACTTCAACAACAATACTAGATGATGACCAGTTCTGATGGATCAGGCCATCCTCAGCAATGAGATCAACCAAATCATTTCCAATGGAGCAGTAATGAACTGAACCAGCTATGCCCAGAAAAAGAACTCTGGGAGATGACTAAAAACCATTACATTGAATTCCCAATCCCTATATTTATGCACACCTGCATTTTTGATTTCCTTCACAAGCTAATTGTACAATATTTCAGAGTCTGATTCTTTTTGTACAGCAAAATAACGTTTTGGTCATGTATACTTATTGTGTATCTAATTTATATTTTAATATATTTAACATCTACTGGTCATCCTGCCATCTAGGGGAGGGGGTGGGGGGGGGGGGGTAAGAGGTGAAAAATTGGAACAAGAGGTTGGGCAATTGTTAATCCTGTAAAATTACCCATGTATATATCCTGTAAATAAAAGGCTATTAAAAAAAAAAAAAACTAATTTTGTATTTTCTGCCATCTTATTATCCCCAAATTATGCTTTTCTTTTACTTCCCCCCCAACCCTCTTTTCCAGTTTTAAACTTATATGCCCCACTTGTATCATGTCACTCACCCTCTTTAGGATCCCTCCCTCTCCCTTTGAATCTCTTCCCCTTTCTTGTATGCTTCCCCTATTACTCTTTTCCTTTTCCCTTTTCCTCTCCCACTTTTTAATGAGGTGAGAGAAGATTTTTTGTAAAACAAGTATTTCAATTATTTTCTCTTTGAGCCAACTCTGATGAGAGTAAGATACACACAATGTTCCTCCCCCTCTCTAAATTCCCTCAGATATGATAACTTTCTTTTGCCTCTTTGTGGGATGTAGTTTCCTTCTTTTTATCCCCCTTTCCCCCTTTTCTGACATTTCCCTTTTCAATTTCTACTTTCCTTTTTTATGTTATATCAGCAAAATCAAATTATATATGAGTCTTTTTGTATATCCACAACAGAAACACAATTTTTAAGAGTTCCTTTTACCTTTTCACTTCTCTTGAGTCCTATGGTTGGAGATCAAAATTTTTGTTTAGTTTTGTTTTTTTCCTTAGAAACAAATGGAATTCATCTGTTTCATTAAATGTCCATCTTCTTCCCTGGAAGAAAATGCTCAGCTTGGCTGGGTAGTTTATTCTTGGCTGCATCCCAAGTTCTTTTGCCTTTCAGAATAACAGATTCCCAGGCCTTTGATCCTTTCATGTGGAGGCAGCCAGATCTTAGGTGATCCTTATTGTAGCACCTCGGTATTTGAATTGGGTTTTTTTTTTTTTTCTGTCTGCTTGTAATATTTTTTTCCTTAATCTGATAGTTCTGAAATTTGGCCACAATATTCCTTGGAGTTTTTATTTTAGGTTCTTTTAAAAGAAGGTGTTCAATGAATTCTTTCAATGCCTATTTTACCTTCTGATTCTATTACCTCTGGACAGTTCTCTTTGATGATTTCCTGTAAAATAGTATTTCGGTTCTTTTTTTTTTTATTATAATTTTTGGAAAGTCCAATAATTCTCAGATTATCTCTCCTAGATCTAGTTTCCAGATCTGTAATTTTTCAAGTAGATATTTCATGTTTTTTTTCCAATGTATCATTGTTTTGATTTTGCTTGACTGATTCTTGCTGTCTCTGTGAATCATTGGTTTCTCTTTGTTCAGTTCTGATTTTTAATGAGCTATTTTCTTCATTAGCTTTTTTTTTTTTTTTTTTTTTACTTCTTTATGTATATGTCCAATTGAGTTTTTAAATGAGTTGTTTTGCTCTGTGGAATTTTTTTCCATTTCACTCTATTTTTTTTTTTAGTGAATTATTTTCTTTTTCCAGTTCACAAATCCTACTTTCCTGAGATTTTTTTTTTACCTTTTCCAGTTCTCAAATTCTGTTTCCCTGCACTTCCTGGGATTTGTTTTTTTTTTTACCTTTTCCAATTCATATTTCAGGAAGTTGTTACTTTCTTGCAAAGCTTCTCTTTCCTTTCCCCATTTTTCTTCTAACTCTCTTTTTAGACTTTTAATGGTCTCTTCTAGGAGAGTGTTATGTAAAGGGGGCCAAGTAACATTCCCCTGTGGGGTATTGTTTGGAGACTGTTTGCTATTAGTCTCCTCAGGGTTACAAACCTGTTCTTTTTCTGTATAGAAGCTATATATCATATTTTTTATTTTTTTACTCATTTTTAAACCTTTAGGGTCTGCCTTCAGGGCAACAGGGTTACCAGCTTACTCTACAAAGCAGGGAAAGATGTAAATAGGCTTCAGGCAGGGAGGTATGGGAGTGCTCTGGGCAAAAGCTCCCCCCCCCCAACAGGAAGTGATAGTGATTTGGCACTGTCTGAGCTATGGAAGTGCCCAGTGGAGAACCCTGCTGTGTGGTTTAGTGACTGTCCTAAGGCTAGAGATTAAGCAGTGAAAGTGTCACTACCTGAGGCCAAAGCTCTGTGAGCCTTTGGCTATTAGCAGTTGGCCATTGAATAGCCCCAACAGACCAGAAGTGTCTCTGCCGAAGCAAGTTGCACTGGGGCAGTTCTATTGCCCTAGTCTGAGCTCTCCACTGTGCAGATTAGAGGCTGCCCCCGGGCTGTGCCCCCCTCCTCTGTGCAGGTCCATAACTGCCCCAAGGAAAAGCCCTGTACTGCAGATTGAGGTTGCACAGTTGTGCTGTGATCTATGCTGTCACTTCTGGTTTTGGGTAGGTAAAGCCAGATCCTGTTAGGTACTGGTGTTCTTTAGAGTGGCTTTGATTTCTCTGCTGATCTACTGTTTTGCAGAGCAATCAGCCTATGCCAATGTTGTCTCTAATTTTCTAACCACAGAGACCACTCCTGCCCAGTCTGCACAATATGTTACCCTCTAGTTCTCTTCCTGCTTACACTGATCTTCTCCCCAGCCCCTCAGGACAAACCTTTTCTGACAAAATTCCAGATTATCTTCAGCTGGTAAGTTATTGTACTTCTAGTCTTCATGGGTTTTACCAGTCAAGCATTATTTTGGGGGCTGAATTTAATGTTGGTCGTGAGGGTATCAGAGAGTTTAGAAAGTTGAGAATGCCTTCTCTGCCATTCTCTCACTTGAACATTTTAATGACTCTACCACTCCAAAATTTGACTTGATTCCACCTATAATTCAGTTTTCACTCTATGCTTCAACTGAATTGGGATACTCATTGTGCCTCAAATATGCTTTTCATTTTTATAGCATAATCATATTCCATCATAATTACCTACCATAATTTATATTGCCATCCTCCAATTGACAAGTATCCCCTCAAGTTCAAATTCTTTGTCCTTGTCTGGCACAAATATAGTTCTGATACTTAAACCAGGAAGAACAAAAGCAAAGAAATAAAAAAAGAACAATTTCCCTAATAAATATTGAGGCCAAAATTTTATTTTTAATAATATCTTTTTATTTTCAAAATATATGCAAAACTAGTTTTCAACATTCAACCTGCAAAACCTTATGTTCCACATTTTTCTCCCTCCCATCCCTCATTTCTCCCCTAGATAGCAAGTAATATGTTAAACATGTGTAATTGTTGTCCATCAGAATTGATCATTACATAATCTTATTATTTCTGTGTACAGTGTTCTCTTGATTCTATTCATTTCACTTAGCATCTGTTGATGTAAGTCTTTACAGGCCTTTCTGAAATCATCATGCTGATCATTTCTTACAAAACAATAATAATCATAACATTCATACACCATAACTTACTCAGACATTCTCCAACTGATGAGCTTCCATTCAGTTTCCAGTTTCTAGCTACTACAAAAAGGGCTGCGACAAACATTTTTGTATAAGTGGGTCCTTCCCTTTTTTATGATCACTTTGGGATGCAAACCAAGGAGAGGCACTGCTGTTTCAAAGGGTATTTACAGTTTGATAGGTTTTTTTTGGCAATTGCTTTCCATAATGATTGAATCAGTTAATAATTCCACTCACAATGTATTAGTATCCCAGTTTTTCCACATTTCCTCCAATATTTATCATCTTTTCCTGTAATTTAGCCAAGCTGAAAGAGGTGTAGTGATAATTCTGAGTTGTCTTAATTTGCATTTTTCTGATTAATAGTGAAAAAATAGTCATATGAAAAAATTAAGTAGAAATGTTTTTAATTTCTTCATCAGAAAATTATCTATTCATATCCTTTAACCATTTATCAATAGGAGAACGACTTGTTTTCTTACAAATTTGAGACACTTCTCTATATATTTTAGAAATGACACCTTTATCAGAACTCTTGGAGGTGAAAATTTCCCCCAATTTTCTGCTTCTCTTCTAATCTTGTCTGCATTAGTTTTGTTTGTACAAAACCTTTTTAATTTAATATAATCAAAATGATCAATTTTTAATTTCATAATATACTCTAGTTCTTTGGCCATAAAACTTCTCCTCTACAAATTTGAGAGGTAAACTATCCCTTGTTCTCCTAGTTTGCTTATAGTGTCATCCTTTATATCTAAATCATAAACCCATTGCAGCCTTATCTTGGTATAGGCTGCTAAATGTTGGTCAATACCTAATTTCTGCCATACTATTTTCCAATTTTCCCAGCAATTATTATCAAATAGTGAGTTTTTATCCCAGAAGCTAGATTATTTGGGTTTATCAGACATTAGGTTACGATAATCATTAAACATAACTATCCCACTGATCAGCTAGTCTATTTCTTAGACAGTACCAAATAGTTTTGATGATTGCTTTATATTATAGTGTTATGTTTGATATAGCTACACCACCTTCAAAGGCAAAAATTTTAAATAAAAAATAGTGTAGAAATCTCAGAAATATATGAACAGAATTATAAACTTTGACAAGTGAGATTTATATTACTGTGCAGTGATTGTTCAATATTAGGAAAATTAAAAGCATAATTGACTGTAAATAGCAAAAAGAACATAAATCAAGTAATTATATCAATAGATAAAGAAGAAATCTGACAAAATATAATACTCATTCCTATTAAAAACACTAAAAGCCTTCATGGGTAAAGAAAATTGAAGAGAGGAAAGGGGGGAAATAAAGTTTAAAAGTACACAAAAGAGTACCAGCCCTGAATTCAGAAGAACATGAGTTCAAATCTGGCCTCTGATACTTAATATTTCCTAGCTGTGTGACCCTGGGCAAGTCACTTAACCCCAATTGCCTCAGACAAAAAAAAAGTACACAGAAGAGACCAAAAGAAAACTTATGAGAAAGCAAAGAAAAGATGGACAGCTTTAAATACAATGTGTAGTGTTTATCATACAGGGTTTCTTGAATTGAAAATTTGTTTTATATTTTGAATGCTCTCATGCTTTGTGTGCACATGGCATTATTTCCTTTTTATGATTTTTTATAATGATTTTAAAAATCACTAGAAAGCATATAAAACCACCAATTTCCATGTTGTATGAAGGGAACAAGCTAGAAGCCTTGCCAATAAAATCAGGAGTAAAGCAAAGATGTCCACTGTCTTCACAGTTATTCAATACTGCACTCTGAAATTCTAATTATGGCAATAAGAAAATTAAAAGAAATAGAAGGAATTAGAATAGCTAATGAGGAAACAAAACAATTACTCTTTGAATAAGAAATGATAATATTCTTGGAGAATTTGAGAGAAATAACTTTCAAACTACTTGTAATAATTAGCAACTTTCACAAAGTTTCAGGGTATAAAGCAAACCCACAAAAATCATGGGCATTTTTTTTATCTTACCAACAAAGTTCATCAACATGACAAAAAGAGAAATTCCATTTAAAACAACTGTATACAATATAAAATATTTGGAAGTCTAACTACGAAGATAAACCTAGAAACTATATGAACATTATTCCAAAATAATTTTCACATAAGTGAAGTCAGATGTAAACATTTGGAAAATATTAATTACTCCTGAGTAGAATAAGCCAACATAATAAAAATGTCAATTCCATCTAAATTAGTGTATTCATTCATTGCCATACCAAATTAGAAAAAATGTATAGAGCTAAAAAAATAATATCAGAATTCATCTGGAAGAACAAATGGTCAAGAATATCAAGAGATTCAATGAAAAAAAATCAAACAAAGGTAGGTGACTTAGTCATGCTAGATATCAAATTGTGTTAGAAAGCAGTAATCATCCAACAATCTGATACTGGCCAAGAAATAAATTAGTGAATCAGTGGAAGAGATTGGGTATGTAATGCACAATAAAAAATATTGTAATATACTGTTTGATAAACTCAAAAATGCAATCTTTGGGGGACAGAAATTCATTATTTGAAAAAAAATCAGGAAACTAAAGCAATTTGGCAGAAATTAGGTACAGACCAACATCTCAAACCGTATAACAAAATACAGTCAAAATGAGTATATTATTGAGACAAAAGGTATGATACTATAATCAAATTAGGGGAATATGAATCTTACCTGTGAATAAGGGAATAATATGTAACCAAATAAGAGACAGAGAACACTGTAGGAAGCAAAATGTAACATTTTTAATACATTAATTAAACTTTTTTTTTGAGCAACACAAACAAACCAACCAAAATTAAAAGAACAGCAGAAAACTAAGAAAAATATTGATAGCAAGTTTCTCCAATAAAAGTCTCATTTATCAAACATATACAAACTGAATTGACTTTAAATAAATAGAAATCACTCCCCAATTGATAAATGGTCAAAGGATATAAACAGACAGTGTTTAAGTGAAGACATCTAAGCTATCTACAATCATATGAAAAAATGCTATAAATCATTATTGATTAGAGAAATGCAAAATTGAATAATTTTGAGGTGTTAACTCCCATTTTTCAGATTAGTTAATGTGACCAAAAAAAAAAAAAAAAAAAAAAAAAAACAGTGTAAATTGGAAGGGATGTGGCAAAATTGGGACATTAATGTGCTATTGGAGTTGTGAACTGAACCAACCATTCTGGAAAATAGGCCAAATAGAAAAGGAAGTATAAAAATTTACTTTAAAAAATCTCCTTAAAAAGCAAAACTGGCCAAAGGTAAGAAGAGGTATGAAAGCTCATTAAAGAAAATAACTTCTTATAAATAATAATGGGAAAAGTGAAACCTAATGACTCAATAAGATATTAAGGAAAAAAATAAAAAAAAGAATAGGAAAAAAAAATAAAAGAAGATGTGAAACATCAGGGGAAGAAAACTGTCCTAGAAAATAGATTGAGTAGAGATATATTAAGAATTATTGGATTACCTGAAATCTATAATGGAAAAAAAAAAGTGCCTATATATCACATTTTAAGAAATTATCAAGAAAAACTATCCTGATATTTTAGAAAAACTGTAAAATAGAAATTGAATAATGCATTAATCAAATCCTAAAAAGATATGCTGAAATACAAACTTCCAGGAATATTATAGCAAAGTTCCAGAGTTCACAGGTCAAGGAGGAAATATTGCAGACCAACATGGAGGAAAGAAGCTATTCAAATTTTGTGAAGTCACAGTGAGATTTAGCTGTCTTCACATTAAAAGAGGGCTGAGAATGTAATATTCAGGAAGGCAAAGGAACTAAGATTAGAACCAAAAATGAACTACCCAGCAAACTAAGCATTATTTCACAAGAGAAAAAAAATGCATATTTAATAAAATAGAGAATTTTGAATCATTCCTAAGGAAAAGTTGAATGGAAAATTTGATATTTAAATGTGATGCAGAGAAGCATATAAGGTAAACACAAAAGTGTAATCATGAAACTCAACAAAATTAAACTGTTTATCTGTCTATATAAAAACATCATACGTATAATTCTTAAAATTTTATCATAATTGGGGCAATTAGGAGTCTATAGGAATAATTATGCATTTATTATGTTGAGATGATATCTGAAGAAAATTGATATACTTGGAGAAAAGGGAAGAGAAACACAATTTTCAGATGAAGAAATTGAAACTATTTGTAGTCATATGAAAAGTTACTCCAAATCATTATTGATCAGAGAAATACAAATTAAGACAACTCTGAGATACCACTACATACTTCTCATATTGGCTAAGATGACAGGAAAAGATAATGACAAATGCTGGTGGGGATGTGGGAAAACTGGGACACTGATATGTTGTTGGTGGAACTGTGAATGGATCCAACTATTCTAGAGAACAATTTGCAACTATGCTCAAAAAATTATCAAATTGTGTTTACTCTTTGATTCAGTAGTATTTCTATTGGAATTATATCCCAAAGAGATCTTAAAGGAGGAAAGGAACCCACATGTTCAAAAATTTTTGTGGTAGCCCTTTTTGTAGTGGCAAGAAACTGGAAACTGAATGGATGCCCATCAATTGGAGAATGACTGAATAAGTTGTGGTATATGAATATTATGGAATATTATTATTCTGTAAAAAATGACCAGCCAGATGATTTCAGAGAGGCTTGGAAAGACATGAATTAATGCTAAGTGAAATGAGAAGAACCAGCAACAACAAGATTATACAATGATCAACTCTGATGGACATGCCTCTCTTCAACAATGAGATGACTCAAAACAATTTCAATTGTTTAGTGATGAAGAGAGTCAGCTACACCCAGTGAGAGAATCTTGGGAACTGAGTGTGGACCACAACATAGCATTTTCCCTCTTTCTGTTCTTGTTTGATTGCATTTTTGTTTTCCACCTCAGTTTTTTTTTTTCTTTCTAGAGCTGATTTTTCTTGTGCAGCAAGATAACTGTATAAATATATATACATATATTGTATTTAACATATACGTTAACATATTTAACATGTATGGGACTACCTGCCCTCTATGGAAGGGGGTGGGGGAAAGGACAGGAAAAGTTGGAACGCAAGGTTTGGCAAGGGTCAGTGTTGAAAAATTGCCCATGCATATGTTTAGTAAATAAAAAGCTATAATAATAAAAAAAAAAAAAAGTAAAAAAGGGGGGAGAGAGGCAGAATTGGGAGGAGGGAATATTTTACCATAAAAGAGTCATGAAAGTAATAGCTTTTATAGTAGAGTGGGACATGACAAGGATAGTTGGCCAGAAAAGCGTAGATTTCATTCTCATTAGATTAGTTCAAAGAGAGAAAAATATATACACACACATATACATATAGACATAGATATGTGTCTATGTATATATACATTAAAATATACTTACTAGAGTATGTCTCAACATGGAAACAGGATATAAAGGGAATATGGAAATTGATGGAAGACAAAAGGGAGGGGTGGCG
This sequence comes from Sarcophilus harrisii, assembly GCF_902635505.1. Classification (NCBI taxonomy): domain Eukaryota; kingdom Metazoa; phylum Chordata; class Mammalia; order Dasyuromorphia; family Dasyuridae; genus Sarcophilus; species Sarcophilus harrisii. The sequence goes on along the minus strand of NC_045426.1, from coordinate 369,520,251 downwards.
TAAGGGTGGTAATAGTCAGAAGCAAAACAACCCTTGAGGAGTGACAGGAGAGAGAGGCAGCCAGACATAGACACAGAGAGACAGAGATAGACAGAGACACAAAGACACAGATATACAGAGACTGAGAGAGACAAAGACATTGGGAGAGGCAGAGGGGAAGAGGAAGAAAGGGAGGAAATGAAGGAAGAAGAAAGAGAAGAATAAACAAAAGAAAATAGGAGGGAAGGAAATACACAATAGTCATATCTGTGAATGTGATTGGGATGAGCTCATTCATAAAATGAAAGTATTTAGAAGAAAGGATTAGAAATCAGAATCCAACAATATGTTCATAAGAGACATGCTTGAAACAGAAAGACACAGAGTTTAAGGACTAGAGCAACATTTTTCACAATTCAGCCAAAAAAAAAAAAAAAAAAAAAAAAAAAAAAAAAAAAAAAAAACAGCAGTAAAAGCCATGATCTAAGACAAAGCAAAGCAAAAATCAACTTAATTAAGAGATAATCAATGAAACTACATTTTGATAAAAGGCACCATAGACGATGCAGACTAACAAAATTTTTCTCTCACAAGATTCTATGATAAAGAATTCATTTGCCCAAATGCAGGTAATTGAGTCTTTTTTTTTTTTTTTAGCACTATTTTCTAATGGTCAAATAGTCAAAGGTTATCCATAGGAAGATTTCAGAAGTCAAAATTACTTATCATATTAAAAAATACACCAAATCACTACAGATTAGAGAAAGGCAAATTGATATAAATCTGAGGTATCACTTCACATTTATCAAGAAATAGAAAATTTTGGAGAGAAAAAAGAAAAATAGATATGAAAATAAAATGTTGTTGTGAACAGTCTAACTGTTCTGGTGAGTAATTTGGAACTATATTAAAAGGGCTATAAAATAGTGCATACTCTTTGACCCAGTAATACTACTAGTAAGTCTGTCCCAGAGGGATCAAAGAAAAAAAAAAAATATATATATATATATATATATACACAAAATATTTAAAGTGGTTCTTTTTGTAGTGGCAAAGAATTGGAAATTGAAGAGGCATCCATCAATTGGGTAATTACTGAAGAAGTTGTGGCATATGATTGTGACTGAGTACCACTGTGCTATAAGACATGATGAGAGTAATAGTTTCAAAAAACAAAACAAAACAAAACATGTCAAGGTCTATATGAACTGATGCAAAGTAAAAGAGAAAACTTGGGAGATCATTGTGCACAGTAACAACAATGTTGGAATGATGATCAACTGTGAAAGCCTTGACAAATCTGATCAATACAATCCAAAACTGCTCCAAAGGACCCATGATGAAAAAATGCTATCCACCTTCAGTGACATAACTCAGTATAAATTTAGGTATAATTTTTCCCTTTTTTATATTTTTGTGTTATATAGCTAATATAAAATGTTTTACATAATTTCACATGTATAATTAATTGATATCATTTTGCTTGCCTTCTCAGTCAATGAATGAGGGTGGGATGAGTGGGAGAGAGAAAATTTGAAATTCAAAATCTGAAGAGTGTCAAAAATATCATTTAAAAAATTGAATTATAAGAAAAAGGATCTGGGTCTATATCCCAGGGAAATCATGAGGGAGGAAAAAGGACCCACATATGCAAAAATGTTTGTAGCAACTCTTTTTGTGGTAGCAAAGAATTGGAAAATGAATAGATTTTTTCTTGTGACTACCCTATCCCAATTTGCCCTCCCTTCTCTCTCTCTCTCTCTCTCTCTCTCTCTCTCACACACACACACACACACACACACACACACACACGCACACTTCTTTCATACCCTTCCCCTCCTACTTTCCTGTAGGGTAAACTGGATTTCTATACCCAATTGAGGATATATATTATTCCCTCTTTTAGCCAATTCAGAAGAGAGTATCATTTACTCTTTTTCCTTAAATCCACCCTCTTTTCTTCCATTGTAAAAGCTTTTAAAAAAATTCTTTTAAATGAGATATTTTAACCCATCACATCTCTCTCTTTCCCTTTCTTCCAGTACATTGCTCCCACCCCTTAATTTAATTTTTCAGATACTATCCCTAAATATTCAACTCACACCTGGGTACTATGTCTATATATATTCCTGGATCTAACTACCCTAATGATGAAAGAATTTGTAGGAGTTATAAGTACCATTTTTCCTTGTAGGAATATAAACAGGTTAGCCTTATTAAGTCCCTTGTGATTTACTTTTCCTGTTTACCTTTCTATACTTCCCTTGGGTGTCCTATTTAAAAGTAAAGTTTTCTATTCAGCTCAGTTCTTTTCATCAACAATGCTTGAAAAGTCTTTATTTAATTGAATACCATTTTTTTTCCTTTGAAAGATTAGACTCAGTTTTTCTGAGTAGGTGATTCTTGGTTGTAATCTTACTTCCTTTGTTCTCTTGAATTTCACCTCCAAAGCCCTTCAGTCCCATAATGTAGAAGCTACTAAATCCTACCTGTGGCTTAATCATACTTGAATTGTTTCTTTCTGGATATTTTCAATATTTTCTCACTGACCTGGAAACTTGATAGTTTAACCATAATATTTTTGGGAGTTTGGAATCTCTTTCAGGAAGCAATCAATGCATTCTTTCAATATATCTTGCCATCTGATTCTATAATATCAGAATAAAAACTATGCTTGATAATCTCTCAAAAAAGATGATGTGCAAGCTCTCTTTGTGTTAGTCATGACTTTCAGGTAGTCTAAAAGTTTTTTACATTATCTCTCCTGAATTTAATTTCCAGGTTAGAAAGATTTTCCTGTGAAATCTTTCACATTGTCTTCCTTTTTTCTCCCATTATTTTGATTTTGTTTTGTTATTTTTAATTCTTCATGAAGTCATTAGCTTCTATTTGCTGAGTTCTAATCTTTAAGAAATTATCTTCTTCAGTGAGCTTTTGTCTCTTTTTCCATTTGACCAATTCTGCTTTTACATAAAGCTTTATGTTTTCAAAAATGTGCATAGTTTTCAACATTCACCCATGCAAAACCTTGTGTTCCAATTTTTTCTCTCTTTCTTCTCTCCATCTTCTCTGCTAGACAAATAAACTAATATAGTTAAACATTCTATATTATTCTTTATATTCTTCTATATATATTTCCACAATTATCATTTGCACAAGAAAAATCAGATCAAAAAGGAAAAAAAAATGAGAAAGAAAACAAAATGCAAGCAAACTACAACAAAAAAAGTGAAAATATTATGTTGTAATCTACATTCAGTCTCCACAGTCCACTCTCTGGTTGTGGATGACTCTCATCATCACAAGATCATTGGAAATGGTTTTAATCATCTCACTGATGAAAAGAGCCATTTCCATCAGAAGTGATTATCATGTAATCTCATTGTTGCTGTGTACAATGATCTTTTGGTTCTTCTTACTTCCATCAGTTCATGTCTCTCCAGGACTCCCTGAAATTAATCTGCTGATCATTTCTTATAGAACAATAATATTCCATAATATTCATATACCATATCTTATTCAATGATTCTCCAACTGATGGGCATCAGTCAGTTTCCAGTTTCTTGCTATTACAAATACACCTGTTACAAACATTTTTGCATATATAATCTCTTTGGGATACAAACCCTGTAGAGACTCTGCTGGATCAAGAGTTTGATAGCTCTTTGGGCATAGTTCCATATTGCTCTCCAGAATGGTTGGATCAGTTCACAACTCTACTAACAATGTATTAGTGTCCCAGTTTTCCCACATTCTCTCCAACATTCATCATTATCTTTTCCTGTCATCTTAAACAATCTAATAGGTATGTAGTAGTACCTAATAATTGTCTTAATTTTCATTTCTCTGAATAATAGTGATTCAGAGCAGTTTTTCATATGACTAGTGTAATGGGCTGAAACTGAACAGATGCACTGAGGTCCAAGCACTTAAGGCTAATAACCAATTCAACAATATTCTATTAGCATTTGCTTGGAAAATGGCCCACCCCACCATTCAGTGCTGGCTTGATCTGTGGGCCTATAGAGAGATGGAGGCAGGATTTAGGGGGTGGAGTGAGAAAGCCAGAGTCACTCCTGGCCAAATTCTTGTTGCAATTCCACTTACTTCTTATCACCATTCCATTCACCTACACAAAGAATAAAGATCAAGGACATTTGCTGATCCTGACTCCAGCTGATTCTAAAGTTTCCAGGGTGCTAATGCCGTCATCACATGTGGCACCCAAATGTGGTACTAAGGACCCGACTTTCACTGAAGAAGTCCCCAGTGACCAGGAAATAGGGTGAGTATTTTATAGACAAACAGGGAACTTACTTTGTTCAGGGCTAAACTAGTAACCTTTTCTAGCTGAAATGGGGCAAATATTGGGAAAAGATTCTCCCCCAACCCCACCACAAAGGAAATCTGCAGAAAGTATACATAAAGAGACAGGGCTTATTTATGACTTGGGAGCAGATTGATGGATTCCTGGATACATTAGAACATATGTTCCCTTGGTTCTTCAATGAAGAAGAGATAGGTTTAGACACCTGGAGATGTCTTGTAATGATAATGGTCCTGAGTCAATTTCCAAAGAAACATTATATATATATATACACACACACACACACAGAACATAATACAATTGGCCTTAAAGAATCCTGCAAGTTATACAAAAAAGAAAAGTTTTCAAAACAGCCAGATGAGGAAGTGTGAGGACAAAGAGAACAAAGACAAAGAAAAGATTAATGACCATATACCCACAGGGCATGGAGATTTAAGTGAGGTTCAAGGGTGTGGTGACTTTCTACCTCACCTGGCAACTTCAACCCGGTTTATGCAGCACATAATTGACCCTTCCCCATCAACTACACCTTTCAGGATGGAGGGAGGAGGAGGAGTGGGAGGGGCAGTGATGCCACCAGCAACTCCTCCACCCCAGGAACGACCCCCTCCTATGAGTAGAATGCAAAAAGCAGTACTTAAAGCCACTGAGGAAGGGAGGGATATAGGTGATCTGAAACTGGGCATGTATCAGTGATTCAACAGTTTAACTCTTCAAGTCAAGAAAGTAAAAGATACACTCCTTTTGATATAGAAATCTTCAAAGACCTGAAATAAGCTTGCACTCTTTATGGGGCTACATCAGCTTATGTTAAGATGTTATTACAGAATTTGGCTTATGAAATCTTAACCCCTAGTGACTGGAAATCTACAGCAAGGGTATACTTAGAACCTGGACAAAACTTGTAGTGGCTTTCTGAATATAGTGAGCTCTGTAGGATACAAGCCCAATAAAATAGTCAAAGTGGAGTTAATACTTCAATTACTTGTGACCAACTAACAGGTATACGTTCTTATGCAGACATCTCTCAGTACAGATAAATGATTCCATGGCAGCATATAAGCAAATTGCTGCTGCTGCTATCAAAGCATTGGCTTCCCTCCACAATAAAAACAACAAGAGTGAAGCCTTCACAAAAATAACACAAGGACCAAATGAACCCTTTGCTGATTTTGTGGGACTTTTGCAAGCAGCTATAATATGAACTAATGGTGAAAATACAGTAACAGATATTTTGATAAGGCAACTTGCAAAAGAAAATGCTAATGAGGTTTGTAGAAAAATTATACTAGGACTACACAAGAATGTTCCTTTTTTTTTTTTTTTTTTTTTAATTTAATAGCCTTTTATTTACAGGATATATGCATAGGTAACTTTACAGCATTAACAATTGCCAAACCTCTTGTTCCAATTTTTCACCTCTTACCCACCCACCCCCTCCCCTAGATGGCAGGATGACCAGTAGATGTTAAATATAATAAAATATAAATTAGATACACAATAAGTATACATGACCAAAACATTATTTTGCTGTACAAAAAGAATCAGACTCTGAAATATTGTACAATTAGCTTGTGAAGGAAATCAAAAATGCAGGTGTGCATAAATTCAATGTAATGGTTTTTAGTCATCTCCCAGAGTTCTTTTTCTGGGCATAGCTGGTTCAGTTCATTACTGCTCCATTGGAAATGATTTGGTTGATCTCGTTGCTGAGGATGGCCTGGTCCATCAGAACTGGTCATCATATAGTATTGTTGTTGAAGTATATAATGATCTCCTGGTCCTGCTCATTTCACTCAGCATCAGTTCATGTAAGTCTCTCCAGGCTTTTCTGAAATCATCCTTTGGTCATTTCTTACAGAACAGTAATATTCCATAATATTCATATACCACCAATTTATTCAGCCATTCTCCAACTGATGGATATCCATTCAGTTTCCAGTTTTTAGCCACTACAAAAAGGGCTGCCACAAATATTAGTGCACATACAGAGCCCTTTCCCTTCTTTATAATCTCTTTGGGATATAATCCCAGTAGGAACACTGCTGGATCAAAGGGTATGCACAGTTTGATAACTTTTTGAGCATAGTTCCAAACTACTCTCCAAAATGGTTGGATTCATTCAGAACTCCACCAACAATGCATCAATGTCCCAGTTTTCCTGCATCCCCTCCAACAATCATCATTATTTTTTCCTGTCATCTTAGCCAATCTGACAGGGTGTGTAGTGAGTATCTTAGAGTTGTCTTAATTTGCATTTCTCTGATTAATAATGACCTGGAGCATCTTTTCATATGACTAGAAATAGTTTCAATTTCTTCATCTGAGAATTGTCTGTTCATATCCTTTGACCATTTTTCAATTGGAGAATGGCTTGATTTTTATAAATTAAGTTAATTCTCTATATTTTTGGAAATGAGGCCTTTATCAGAACCTTTGACGTAAAAATATTTCCCAGTTTATTGCTTCCCTTCTAATCTTGTCTGCATTAGTTTTGTTTGTACAAAAACTTTTCAGTTTGGTATAATCGAAATTTGTATTTTGTGATCAGTAATGTTCTATATTTCTTCTTTGGTCATAAAGACTTCCCCTTCCAAAGATTTGAGTGGTAAACTATCCTGTGTTCCTCTAATTTATTAATAATTTCATTCTTTATGCCTAGGTCATGAACCCATTTTGACCTTATCTTGGTGTACGGTGTTAAGTATGGATCAATGCCTAGTTTCACCTATTGGTTTCCAATTTTCCCAGCAATTTTTATCAAACAGTAGTTCTTATCCAAAGCTGGGATCTTTGGATTTTCAAAGACTAGGTTGCTATATTTGTTGACTGTTTTATCCCTTGAACCTAATCTATTCCACTGATCAACTAATCTATTCCTTAGCCAATACCAAATAGTTTTGGTAACTGCTGCTCTACAATATAATTTTAGATCTGGTACAGCTAAACCACTTTCATTTGATTTTTTTTTCATTAATTCCCTTGAAATTCTTGACCTTTTGTTTTTCCATATGAACTTTGTTATTATTTTTTCTAGGTCATTAAAATAGTTTTTTGGGAGTCTGGTATAGCGTTAAATAAATAGATTAGTTTAGGTAATATTGTCATCTTTATTATATTTGCTCGCCCTATTCAAGAGCATTTAATATTTTTCAATTGGTTAGATCAGACTTAATTTGTGTGAAAAGTGGTCTGTAATTGTGCTCATAAAGTTTCTGATTTTGCCTTGGCAGATAGATTCTAAATATTTTATATTTATGTAGATTACTTTAAATGGAATTTCTCTTTGTAACTATGACTGTTGGAATTTGTTAGTGATATATAAGAATGCTGATGACTTATGTGCGTTAATTTTATAACCAGCAACTTTGCTAAAGTTGTGGATTATTTCTAATAACTTTTTAGTAGAATCTCTGGGGTTCTCTAAGTATACCATCATGTCGTCGGCAAAGAGTGATAATTTGGTTTCCTCATTCCCTATTCTTATTCCTTTAATCTCTTTCTCAGCTCTTATTGCTAAAGCTAGTGTTTCTAATACAATATTAAATAGTAACTGTGATAGTGGGCAACCTTGTTTCACTCCAGATCTTATTGGGAATGGTTGCAGTGTGTCTCCATTACGTATGATGCTTACTGATGGTTTTAAATAGATGCTGCTGATTATTTTAGGAAAAGTCCATTTATTCCTATACTCTCAAAGTGTTTTTAATAGGAATGGATGTTGGATTTTATCAAATGCTTTTCTGCATCTATTGAGGATGATCATATGGTTTTGTTGAATTTGGTTATTATCATGGCCAATTATATTGATAGTTTTCCTAATATTGAACCAGTCCTGCATTCCTGGTATAATCCTACTTGATCATAGTGTATTATCTTGGAGATGATTTTCTGTAGTCTTTTGCTAATATCTTATTTAAGATTTTAGCATCAATATTCATTAGGAAGATTGGTCTATAATTTTCTTTCTCTGTTTTCAGCCTACCAGGTTTAGGTATCAGTTACCATGTCTTGTGTCATAGAAGGAATTTGGTAGGACTCCTTCATTCCCTATTTTATCAAATAATTTACTTATAAGCATTGGATAATTGTTCTTTAAATGTTTGGTAAAATTCACATATAAATCCATCTGGTCTAGGAGTTTTTTCTTAGGGAGCTGTTAATGCCTGTTCTATTTCTTTTTCTGAAATGGGACTATTCAAACAATTTACATCCTCCTCTGTTAGTATGGGAAGTCTATATTTTTGGAGGTAGTCATCCATTTCACTTAGGTTATCAAATTTATTGGCATAAGTTGAGCAAAATAACTCCTTATTATTTCTCTAATTTCCTCTTCATTGGTGGAAAGTTCTCCCTTTTCATTTTTAAGACTACTAATTTCATTTTCCTCCCTCCTTTTTCTAATCAGATTTACCAAAGGCTTATCTATTTTATTGGCTTTTCATAGAACTCAACCCTTAGTTTATTAATTAGTTCAATAGTTTTTTTACGTTCAATATTTTTTAATTTCTCCTTTTAATTTTAAATTTCAATTTAGTATTTGATTGGGGGTTTTTAATTTGATCTTTTTTAGTTTTTAGTTTGCAAGCCAATTCATTAATCTTTTCTTTCTCTGTTTTATTCAAGTAAGCCTCTAAGGATATAAAATTCCCTCTTATTACCGCTTTGGCTGCATCCCACAAATTTTGTATGATGTCATCTTTGTCATTATCTTGAGTGAAATTATTAATTGTATCTATAATTTGCTGCTTCACCAATCATTCTTCAAGATGAGATTGTTTAGTTTCCAATTACTTTTTGGTCTATTTCCCCTAATTTTTTGTTGAATGTAGTTTTATTGCATCATGATCTGAAAAGAAAATTTACTATTTCTGCTTTCTTGCATTTAATTTAGGTCTTTATATGTCCTAATATATGGTCAATTTTGAATAGGTTCCATGAACTGCTGAGAAGAAAGTATATTCCTTTGTATCTCCATTCAATTTTCTCCAAAGATCCAACATACCTAATTTTTCTAATATTCTATTTACTTCTTTAATTTCTTTCTTATTTGTTTTGTGGTTTGATTTGTCTAATTCTGAGAGTGCAAGGTTGAGATCTCCAACTATTACAGTTTTGTTGTCTATTTCTTCTTGCAACTCTCTTAACTTCTCCTTTAGGAAGCTGGATGCCCTACCACTTGGTGCATATATGTTTAATATTGATATTGCTTCGTTGGTTTATGCTACCCTTTAGCAGGATGTAGTTTCCTTCCTTATCTCTTTTAATTAGATCAATTTTTGCTTTTGCTTGATCTGAGATAAGGATGGCTACCCCTGCTTTTTTGACTTCACCTAAAGCATAATAGATTTTGCTCCAGCCTTTTACCTTTACTCTATATGTATCTCCCTGCTTTAAATGTGTTTCTTGTAAACAACATATTGTAGGGTTCTGACTTTTGATCCACTCTGCTATCTGCCTCCTCTTTATGGGGGAGTTCATCCCATTCACATTTATGGTTAGAATTACTAAATCTGTATTTCCTGCCATCCTAATAACCCTAGATTATGCTTTACTTATTCTTGCCTCCCCCAACCCTCTTTCCCCCTTTTAAACTTATGTACCCCTCTTGTATCACGATGCTTCCTCCCTCCCCCCCTTTGAGTCTTTTCCCCTTCCTTACCTTATTACTCTTTTTCTTTTCCCTTTTCCTCTCCCGTTTTAATGAGGGCAAGAGAATTTTCTCTAAAACAAATGTCAATTATTTTTTCTTTGAGCCAACTCTGATGAGAGTAAGATTCACACAATGTTCCTCCCCCTCTCTAAATTCCCTCAGATATGATAAGTTTCCTTTGCCTCTTTGTGGGATGTGGTTTCCCTCTTTTTATCCCTGCTTCCCACCTTATTCTGCGATCATCCTTTTTCCATATCTACTTCCCTTTTTTTATGTTATATCAGTACAATCAAATTATACATGTATTCTTTTTGTATATCCACAACAGAAATACAATTCTCAAGAGTTATTTTTACCTTTTTTGCATCTCTTGAGTTCTATGGTTGGAGATCAAATTTTTTGTTTAGTTCTGGTTTTTTCTTCAAAAACAAATGGAATTCATTTGTTTCATTAAATGTCCATTTTCTTCCCTGGAAGAAAATACTCAGCTTAGCTGGGTAGTTTATTCTTGGCTGCATCCCAAGTTCTTGTGCCTTTCGGAATATCATATTCCAGGCCTTTCATTCCTTTAATGTAGAGGCAGCCAGATCTTGGGTGATCCTTATTGTGGCACCTCAGTATTTAAATGGTTTTTTTTTGGCTGCTTGTAAAATTTTTTCCTTAATCTGATAGTTCTGAAATTTGGCCACAATATTCCTTGGGGTTTTTATTTTTGAGTTTCTTTCAGAAGGTGTTCGATGAATTCTTTCAATGCCTATTTTACCTTCTGATTCTATTACATCTGGGCAGTTCTCTTTGATGATTTCTTGTAAAATAGTATCTAGGCTCTTTTTTTCATCATAGTTTTCGGAAAGTCCAATAATCCTCAGATTATCTCTCCTAGATCTATTTTCCACGTCTGTTGTTTTTGCAAGTAGATAATTCATTGTTTTTTCCAGTTTGTCATTTTTTTGTTTTTGCTTGACTGATTCTTGCTGTCTCAATGAATCATTAGTTTCTATTTGTTCAGTTCTAATTTTTAAAGTATTATTTTCTTCATTAGCTTTTTTTACTTCTTTCTGTATATGTCCAATTGAGTTTTAAATGTATTGTTTTGGTCTGTGGAATTTTTTTCCATTTCACTATTTTTTTTTTTTTTAGTGAATTATTTTCTTTTTCCAATTCACAGATCCTACTTTCTTGTGAGTTCTTTGTCTTTTCCAATTCGCAAATCCTACTTTCTAGTGAATTCTTTATTTTTTCCAATTCACCAATTTTGTTTCCCTGCACTTCCTGGGAATTTTTTAACTTTTCCAATTCATATTTCAGAAGTTGTTGCTCTCTTGTAAGGCTTCTCTTTCCTTTCCCCATTTATCTTCTAACTCTCTTTTGAAATTTTTAATGGTCTCTTCTATGAGAGCATCATGTAAAGGAGGACAGTCTGATGCATTTTTGCTGTTTGAGGTCTCTTCAGGTTTGCTGACCTGCTGTTTTTCTGCATAGAAGCTGTCGATCGTTCTTTTCATCTTTTTATTCATGTTTTAAAGCCTTTAGGGTATGTCTCCTAGGCAAGGGGGTTACCAGCTTCCTCTGCAGAGCAGGGAGAGATGTAAACCCATTTCCAGCTCGGAGGTATGGGAGTGCTCTGAGTGAGAGTTTTCCCTTCCCCCAACAGTAAGTGGATTCGGCACCTGCCGAGCTATCGAAGTGCCCAGTTGGGCTGTGTGGGTTAGCAATTGCCCTTGGCTAGAGACTAAGGGGTGAAAGTGTCACTGTCCCAGGCCGGAGCCTCTTGTGGGACTGTGAGTATTAGCAGCTGACCGCAGACCGCAGACCGCCCCGAACTCTGCCCCAGCGTCTCTGCCTGACAAATCAACTCTGGGATAGTTCTATGGCCTCAAGCCGAGCTCCCCACTGCGCAGATTGGAGGCTAACCCGGGCTGTGCCCTCCTGCTGTGCAGGATCACAACTGCCCCAAGGAAAAGCCCCCTACTGCAGGTTGGGCCTGCGAGCTTGTGCTGAGATCTGTGCTTTCACTTTCGGTTTGAGACTCTCCTCGGAACCTAATTTCTCTCCCAGTCTGCGCTGATCTCCCCCCTGGCCCCGGAACCAACCTTTTTGGCAGGACTGCAGATTTTCTTCGGCCGGTGAGTTGTTCTACTTCTTATCTTTACGAATTGTAGCAGTCAAGACTATTTTTGAGGCTCGATATAATATTGATAAAGAGGGTAAGAGAAGAGCTTAGAAAGTCGCATGTGTCTTCTCCGCCATCTTAGCTCCACCCCCAAGGATGTTCCTTTAGATGAGATCATAAGACACTCTGCCACAGTGGGCACAATTGCCTTTTATAGCCAGGCTATGATGCAGACTTCCCAAGATCCCAACGTGAGAAGACAGGGTCCCTTCTGGAAAGGGACTTCCAGAGGGACTAGTCAATGCTTTCAGTGTGGTAAAGTAGGTCATCTGAAAGATCAATGTTGGTATAGAGACAGAGTGAGAAATCAGGGTGGGAGAACAAGACCCAATACCCCATGTCCAAAATGCAACAGAGGCTTCCATTGGGCCTCAGAATGTAGACAGGTTCAGGGAAAAGGGATGAGGGGCCCAGCTCCAGGATCCCACACACAAAACACTTGGGGCATGATGACAGCCGTTGCACACCCAGAGAGTGCCTAGAAGTCCAGTACCCAGACATGACCAATCAGCCAGGAAGCCATTTGATGTGAGAAAGGGACTACACAATCAATCATCCAGTAAGCAACCTGATGGGAGAAAGAAATTGCACAATCAGCCAGGAAACAATCTGATGGGAGAAAGGGATTATGATTGGGGAGAATAGAGTTGTATGCAGCTGGGACAACTGAAATATCCCCTGGAGAAGTGAAATCTGTTCATCTCCAGCCTATGGATCCCTTGACTCCAGGCACAGTAGGCTTGACCATTTCACCTCCTGACAGGACATACAAAACAATGTTCATCCATACACTGATGTGGGAAACTGGGGAATGTGTAGATAATATCCCGGTCACTAATACAGGTAAACAATGTGTGACTTATCAACCAGGAGAAGTAGTATCATCAGGTTTACTGATACAGACTCCTAATGAGCAATCTGGTGATAGTCGCCCAGAATCTGATTCCAAGCAAAAAAATCCAGGAATACACTGGACAGCAGCTGTGACAACTGACTGACATATGCTCATTAGCTATATAAATGGCATACCATTAGAAGGATTGGTAAACACTGGTGCAGATGGTACAGTCATTAGAGGTGCCAACTGGCCCAGTCATTGGCCAAAGATGAAAGCACAGCTACATGTCTGGTGTAGGAGGATCAATAGCCAGCTGAAATTAGTGCTACCCCTTTGAGATGGACTTTTGAAGGCAAAACAGGAGTTTTTACTCCTTTTATACTTAAAAAAATCGCCATCAACCTGTGGGGAAGAGACATTTTACAACAATTAGGGTTAAAAATGAGTACTTTGTTTTTTTAGGCAGGGCTGCTGTTGAAGGCCTGTCAACACTTTCACCTGTTCCTATCCAATGGAAAACTGATACACCAGTGTGGATAGAACAGTGGGCCTTAGGTAGAGATAAAATTCAGGCCTTATTGGATATAATACAGGAGCAACTTGACCAAGGACACTTACAATCTTCTCTAAGTCCTTGAAATTCCTCAGTATTTGTTGTAAAAAAGAAATCTGGAAAATGGAGGATATTGACTGATTTAATAAAGGTAAATGAACAGATGGAAACTATGGGGACTCTTCAACCTGGACTTCCATCTCCTACTCAATTACCTAGAGAATGGCCTCTTTGGGTTATGGACATTAAGGATTGTTTCTATTCTATCCCTCTAGATAAGGACGATACGAAAAGATTTGCCTTTTCAGTGCCCAGCATTAACTTAGCTAAGCCTTATAAAAGATATGCCCACTATGTGCCAAAATATTGCTGCTGCTCTTAATCCAGTAAGAAAAGCATTTCCAAAAGTTATGTTATTACATTACATGGATGATATATTGGGATGTGCACCTGAGGAACAAATGCTAGAAGCATGTCTACAAAAGACCATAGAAACACTAAGGAACTACAAATTGTACATAGCTCCAGAAAAAAATTCAAAGACATGCTCCTTTTCAATATTTAGGATATGAACTGTACCCTAAGGTGCTTACAGTATAAAAACTGTCCTTAAGAACAGAGAAGCTAAACACCTTAAATGACTTTCAGAAATTGATAGGAGATATCCAATAGATGTCCAGTGTTAGGCTTGACTACCTATCAATTGCAACCATTATATGACATTTTAAGGGGAGACAGAGCTTTAAACTCACCACACCAGCTTACAAAAAAAGCTCAAGAGGCTTTGAGAGAAATTGAACTGGCTTTATCCAATGTAGTTGAAAGAGTCACTCAAAAATCCTTAGAAATATCAATTTTTGCTACACAAGAGGCTCCCACAGCAGTCCTTCATCAAGGAGACAGAGTGATAGAGTGGGTGAACCTCCCAGTACAATCAGAACAAAACCTCACTCCTCATGCAGTGCTTGTGGCTAGAATTTTATTAAAGGCCATTAAGCAAGCAGTACAATTATCTGGGATAAGACCTGATAAGAATATACACCTTTTATACTAATACACAAATTCATGTGTGCTGTGAAACCATCCCAGAGTGGCAAATTTTATTAGCCATGGCTCCAAATTTTACACACGGGTCTCCATTAAAAATAACCAGATTATTACATAATTGATGAGGGATTCTTGAAGAAAAGATTTCTAAAGTTCCTCTTAAAGGACCATCTATCTTTATAGATGCATCCAAACCTAATATTTGTGCTGTATATTCTCATGACTTAACTATAAAGAAAGTAGTCAGAACTCCTTTTCAATCCATTAAACAGAATGAATTGTATGCAATCATTCTAGCTCTCATTTATTATCCAGGAGATATAAATATAATATCTGATTCAGCCTATTCAGTAGGTGCAATACAAACAATTGCCACAGCCCAAATAAAATTTGTGGCCTCTAATATATATATCAGTTCTTTAAGAAACTTCAAGAGCAAGTGAGAAAGCATCCAGGTAAGATTTATATTGCATGTCCACTCTCAATGTGGACTTCCAGGTCCTATTTTTGATGACAATTCAAAGGCAGATAGCCTTCTAACTATGTTGGTCAATACACCTTTATTCCAAGAAGCCCAGGAATCTCATTCTAAATATCATCAGGCTGCTGCTCGAGCTTTACGTTTATAATTTGGAATAACAAGAAGCTAGGAGCATAGTAAAAGCCTGTACAGCCTGCCTTTCTTTCCATATTCCTACACTGCCTCCAGGGAAGAACCCTCGTGGTTTGAGACCCAGTGAAATTTGGCAAATAGATGTGGTCCATTATAAATCTTTTGGTCACCTGTTTTTTATCCATGTTGTGGTAGACACCTTTTCATGATTCACTTTTGCAATACCAGCAGCAAAAGAGACAGCCCAAGTGGTCACTGAATCCTTATCTAAGCATTTGCAATTATGGGTGTGCCACAAGCCATAAAAACAGATAATGGACTGAATATACTTCTAAATATTTTGCACACTTCTGCACATTATAAGATTTTACACAACACTGGCATACCCTTTAATCCTCAAGAACAGTCAATAGTAGAGAGGAGAAAGAGAGACATTAAGATATTCCTCCAAAAACAAAAGAAAGGGGGAGCCACAGGTAACCCTAGAGAACTTCTAAATCTAGCCCTTTATACTATTAACTTCTTGATTTCTGACAAAGAGGCACTGGCTCCGGCAGACACGTTTTATAACCCACTGAAAGGGCAGTGTCCAGTGCAAGCGGCTCCACAATCGTTAGATAATCGCCAAGTGATGTGGAGAGACCCAGAAAGTGGTGAATGGAAGGGACCAGACAGGTTAACTTCTTGAAGAAGCGGGTTTGCTTGTATCTCTCCAGATGGAGAAGGGAGCAGATGGGTGCCAACAAGCCATATTTGCCTTGTCCATCAGAGAGAGACAGAGCAGACTCTTGAAATGAAGGAGAAGACCCAAGAAACATCAAGTGGTTTCATTGCTGACTGTGCCTACCGCTGAAGAGAGCATGGCAGTTATGGACATCAAAAATTGTTGGACTTCAAAATCCTCAGGAATTATTGGATTCTCTAAGACATGATAAGATTGTTGTAGGAAAATTCTCAGGAATCATTGATCCTCTGTGACATGATAAGACTGTTGTAGGACTTTAAAACCCTCAGGAATCACTGGATTTTCTGAGAAATGATAGCACTGTTACAGGACTTCAAAATATGCAGGAATCATTGGATTCCCTAACACATAAAAAGACTTTTGCAGGACTTCCAAAACTTGTGGGGATCATTGGATTCCCTGACCCGTGAAGCAATGGACAATAGATTGGTTTTGGACTATGTCTTGGCTGCTGAAGGAGGCGTACGTGTGACTGTTGTTTACATACCCTCCTTCTAGGATTTCTGGAAATCTTTTACAATACCATGTTGATTCATATTGTTTGTTTCTCACTACTTGCATGTACAATTCATGTTTGTTACACCACATTGAGCCTGCACTGACTGTGGAGAGAGTCATCACTGATTGCCTGTGTGTTATTGCTATGTGCTTGTGTAATACCTCCCATGCTGATGGGTTTGTGCATACCTGTTTCTAATAAGATCCTTCAACACAGAAACCCACTAGCAATCCCCACTTCCCTTTGGTGCTTTTCATCTCCCTTTCTGAGATGTCAAGGAGTGTGTGATCATCTCCTTTTTAGTGCTTTCACCTCCGTTCCTGAGAAGTGGGGGGGGTGGAGGGCACGTGATTACCTTCCTTTTGGTGTTTTGACCTTCTTTCCTGAGAAGTCAGGGAGGGAGTGATCACCTCCCCTTGGGGGCTCTCACCTCCTTGAGAGGTCAGGGACGGTGTGACCGCCTATGTTCTAAAACAAAAGAAAGTGGGAGATGTAATGGGCTGAAACTGAGCAGATGCACTGAGGTCCAAGCACTTAAGGCTAATTACCAATTCGACAATACTCTATTAATATTTACTTAGAAAATGGCCCACACCACCATTCAGTGCTTGCTCGATCTGTTGGCCTATAGAGAGATGGAGGCAGGATTTAGGGGGTGGAGTGAGAAAGCCATGGTCACTCCTGGCCAGATTCGTGTTGTGATTCCACTCACTTCTTATGGCCATTCCATTCACCTCCACAAAGAATAAAGACCAAGGACTTTTGCTGATCCTGACTCCAGCTGATTCTAAAGTGTCCAGGGTGCTAATACAGTCATCACAGACTGGAAATGGTTTTAATTTCTTCATCTGAAAATTATCTGTTCATATCCTTTTATCAATCAATTACTTTTTAAGTATTTTTTCCTTCAGTGAATTTTTGTACCTCTCCATTTGATAAATTCTGTTTTTTAAGGCATTCTTCTCATTGACTTTTTGCACTTCCTTTACCATTTGCCCTAGTCTGTTTTGTTAAAAGTATTATTTTCTTCAGTATTTTTTTGCATCTAGTTTACCAAGCTGTGGACTATTTCTTTTATGATTTTCTTGCATCACTTTCATTTGTCTTCTTTGTTCTTTTTTTCCTACCTCTCTTACTTGATTTTCAAAATCTTCTTTGAGCTCTTCCATGCCTGAGACCAAATCACATTTTTCTTGGAGGCTTTGGATGCAAGGATTTTTGACTTTGCTATTGTCTTCTGAGTGTATGTTTGATCTCCCTTGTAATTCACAGTAGTTATCTGTAATCATAATCTTTTTACTCTTTTTGCCAGCCTATTACTTGATGTTTAATTCTTTGTTAAAGTAGGCTTTTGCTTCCAGGGTGGAGAGTGCACTGTTCCAAGCTTAAGGGATTTTGTGTGACTGTTTTCAGAGGTGCTTCCAAGGACTTGTAAGTTTTCAGTTCTTTCAAGGTGCTATAATCTAAGAGATGTTTACTTTTCTCCTGGTCTATGTTCTGGTTTGTGAATGACCAAAAACACTTTTTTCTACCTAGAACTATGAGGAGGATCCAGCTTCCCTATGGCTGCAATCTCTGGTGTTCTAGTGCTCTTCTTCATCCTGGGACCGCCACTCAAGGCTCTGACTCAGATCCAAGTATGGGAAAAGCACTAAACTCCTGCCTCAATGATAGCAAAGAAACTCTTAATCTCCTTCCGATCATTTGTCCCCCACCACCACCTTCCACCTTTATCAGCTGTGGGCTGAGAACTTCAGAAGAAGCTCATGCTAATGCTTATTCTGTCATTCTGAAGGCCTGCTCCTGGTTTTCTGGGGCCAGGTTAGAAGTGTTATGGCCTGTGCTTGATTGTGTCCCACTCTCACCCTGGCACAACAGACCTTTCCTGCTGACATTTTAAGTTAGCTTAGACTGGAAAATTGTTCCACTCCATGTTTTTGTAGGTTTGTTGCTCTCAAATTTATTTATTCATTATTTAAAGTTATGTGGAGGGAGGTGGTGAAGAGCTCCTAGGAGATCCTGCATCCATCATCTTGACTCCACCTCCCCCCAGTCTTCTTTAAATTCTCTTCAATCTAGCACTAGATATAAGCTTTAAATTTGGGGTGCCTGGGTCCAAATCTTAATACTTTGTGACCAAAGGCAAGTCACTTAATTTTTCACTTCAGTTTTCTTACCTAAAAAGCAACAGGATGGAAAGTGTTTCATACTTATGAGAATCCTTTTACCTCTAGATTTATGACTACATAACCATATGTTTTCCTTTTGTCTCTCCCACAAAAGGCTATTCAGAATAGGACACTACACAGGTACCTAATGTTTGTTGACAAGGTGATTTTTTTCAG
The DNA here is from genome assembly GCF_902635505.1 of Sarcophilus harrisii. Taxonomy (NCBI): domain Eukaryota; kingdom Metazoa; phylum Chordata; class Mammalia; order Dasyuromorphia; family Dasyuridae; genus Sarcophilus; species Sarcophilus harrisii. The sequence continues at coordinate 369,501,479 of NC_045426.1, read as the reverse complement.
GATAACATAAAATACTGATTTTGCGTTTTACATTTTGTTTAAAATTATACAATTCACATTATTTTTTAGTTTCATGAAAGGATATACATATGGTGCCAATTTATCAAGAGATATTAGGACCCAGTTTTCTCATTGTGATACTTCTGTTGTCTCTTTTGTGAAGAAAAGTGAAATCATATGTACTAGTAAATTGATAAAAAAAAATATGATAGCAAGGATACATAGCAAAGATCTTAAATATTTTATAATTAATTTAGTTTATGTGATACTGCAGTGTTGAGTCACCAGACCAGATAAGGTCTCAGTTGAACTTGCGTATAACAGACTCTCTTCTTAGTCTAATCTCCAGATATTACTTTCATATTCATAGCTACCTTGCTCAGAACTTCCTCAGGGGTAAATCTCTATATCCCTCATTCTCATCCTATCCCTCCCCCCTCCAAAAAAAAAAAAACAAAAAACTAGATATTCTGATGCCTAGAGTAAAACACACCAACAAATTATCCTTTTCAGATAAAATCAGCTAAAAGAAAATAAGAGAAACTTCATTATATAAAACCCTATTGGAAGAAGAAGCTTTGATATGATGGGATACCATGACTTCAAAGTCATTGTGTAGAAGGCCACTTACACAGGCAATTCAGATCAAAGAACTTATCCTGGGTACAGTCACAGAGTGGGGAATAGGATGGGGGTGGGAGTGAGGAAAAATGGGCCATCTGGTAGCTTTCTATTTCAACTAAATAATCTTTTTAATTCAGAATTAATTCCAGGTTTTTTAATGCTGCCAAGCGAATATAAGTGCTATCAATACCCTCTAAATTGTGATACTATAGAATTAAACCTCAGTTGCTTCCCTTCCATCCTGCAAGTTAGTTTTGAGTCCCATGTGATTAATCCAACTTTATTCACACTATCCTTTAAAATTCATTTGTCTCTCTAGTCTCATAATCCACAAATGTACTATGCTAATTTCCACATTTACTCCTTCAGTCATTTTGCTGCTTTCTTTTAAAATGTTTTTCTTTATCTCCTTTCTCTAGCCAAATCATATCCATCCATCAAGGTAAAGATCAAACCTTAATTCCTAACTCTCTTACTAAAACTTTAGTGATTCTTCTAAATTTCAGACTTTTGCCCATTTGTTAATGTCTCATTGTAATTGTCTTTATCACATAATTCATTGATTATATACTGCTTTCAATTACTATTTTCCATTTCAAGCTTTGTCCCTTCATATTAGAAGCTACTTAAGGGCAGGGACCCATGTTTACACCTTTTCTGACATCATCAGCCATGGGGTTAAGTATCTAGTGGGTGCTCTATAGATAAGTCTTGATATATATTACATTGACTACCCTTTATCTATACAAATAAAGGAACATATTGAATGAGATGATAAGCAAATAGTAATTCAGTATTAAACTTGCCAGACAATGGAAAAAGCATATGAGCATGTGTGTATGTATATGTGTGGGCTAGTATGTCTCTGAAGGAGCTCTAACTGAATGATAGAGCTCAATTGTGCCCAAAGATTAAATTCACTAGTTAATAGTTCAGATCTCTGTTTCCCTTTGCCAGTGTAGCCTCAGTATATCTGCATATGCTCTGGAAAAATAAAGCATATTATTTACTAAGTTGCCCAGAGATTTTAATTTTTTGTACATAAGCAGAGTATGAATTACAAAGCTACTGTGGATTGGGTCAAGTTTGAGATTTCACTCTTCAACATCTTCTATTACTAAATCTTTAAGGATACTCCCTCTATTCTGAGGGATTTCTAGTGAGGCTTGATTAGAAAGCCATACATTTTCTGGACTTTCTGCTAATAATCAACTTCTCATCCAATCTATCTGATCTAATCTATATGGAACATACAGAATCTTATTATTTCAGAACCATTCACATAATTCAAGGAAATAGAAACATATTGAGTCCAAACAAGTAATTTGATCATCTCAAAATTACTGACTATTCTCAAGGACTTTTGGCTAACAAATATATTAGAATGCTGTACTACTTGAAGCAGAAAATTAGGACTCTATTAACAAAGTAATTTGGTGAAAGAAGAAAATTCAGGGAAGCACAATGCTGTGGAAATGTTCAGAAGGTTTAGGATTTGAATAACAATATGTAGCTAAAAATCACATAATTATTTTTTTGAAATATATATTATATTATAACAATAATAGCAATTTTATATTATCTTAAGGTATATATCGTGCTCTCTTAAAAAAAAAACTCTTTTTAAATACTGGATAAATTTGAATACTGGAAAGTGAATTACAAACAGGCTACCAATATTTACTTACATACAGACTTACCAATATTTATACAACACATAAATACTGGAATTAGGAAATGACTACATTTTTGAACTCTAAATCCTTGAAAAGATTCTGAGGAGAGCATTTATTGAGCATCTTTTATTTACAGGGTACTGTGTTGAGAGCTTTAAAGATAGTATCACTTGTTATATAACAAATCTGCAAGGTAGGTATTATGTTTATTCTCATTTAATAGTTGAGGAAATGAAGAACAACAGAGGTTACATGGTTTACCATAGTTCACACAACTAGTAAATGTCTGAGAGTGCATTTAAACTTTGATTTTTAACTCCAGATGCAGTACTCTATCTTTCCATTAAACCATCATTAGTCTTCTTATTGGAAAATTAAAGGTATCAAAATCAGAAAACTGCATAATTTTAATATCATAATTAAACCCTATCATTGGTCAAATAAGAAATTCAAGACTTAAAAAGTTTCAAGTTGTCGAAATTCATATTCAAATAGGATAAAACAAACTATTAATCTTATATTCCTAATTGACCAGTTTATTAGATTATGGGTTTCAATTGCTCCAATATTCACTTTTATTTTTTTTTCCTTTATAAGCCTCTATATTTTATGCATTTTACATTTTCATCTTTTTAAAATTTGAATTTCAAATTGTATCCCTCTCTTCTGCCTGCCGCATCCATCAAGAAGGCAAGCAATACCATAGAAATAATACCTGTGAACTCTTATAAAACATATTTCCATACTAGCTATATGAAAAAAAAGGAAGAAAGTAAGAAAATTGCTCTTTAATTTGCACTAAATTCACCAGTTCTATGTCTGGAAGGGGATACATTTTTTTTTTTCACTTATGAATCCTTCAAAATTTTCTTAGATCATTGTGTCATAGCCAAGTTTTTCACAGTTGATCAATGTTTCAACTTTTGTTATTGTACACAATGATTTTCCCATTCAGTTCACTATGCAACAGCCATGTAGGTCTTGACATGTTTTATTTATTTTGTTTTTTTCTGAAACTCTTCCCTCCCATCATGTCTTATAGCAAAGTAGTACTGCATAGCAATCATGTATCACAACTTGTTCAGCTATTCCCCCATTGATGGATATTCTCTCAGTTTCTAAATCTTTGCTAACACAAAAAGAACTGCTATAAATATTTTTTGTCTGTATTTTTTTTCCCTTTTTCTTTGATTTTTTTAGGATACATACATACTAGTGGTGTTACTAGATCTATTTTTATAACCCTTTGAGCATAGTTCCAAATTATTCACCAGAATGTTTGGATCAGTTCACAACTCCATCAGCAATTTATTAGTGTACCCATTTCCCTAATTCCCTCAAGTATTTACCATTTTTGATAGATGTGAGGTTGTCTCAATTTGCATTCCTCTGACCAATAGTGACTTGGAACAGTTTTCAATTCAGTATAGTTAATGTTTATTTCTTCTTCTGAACACTGCCTACTCATATTTTGATCATTTATCAATTAGGATAGAGCTCTAGATTTTATAAATTTGACTCTGTAGTAGTCTATATATTTAAGAAAAATGGCTTTCCCAAGGAAATCATAAAGGAGAGAAAAAGATCTAAATGAGCAAAAATGTCTGTAGCAGCTATGAGTAGATGCCCATCAGTTGGGAAATGGCTGAATAAATTGTGGTATATGAAGGTAATGAAATATTCTTGTTGTATATAAATGATGAATATTCTATTCATGATTTTGGAAAGACTTAGAAATATTTACATGAACTAATGCTAAGTACAACAAGCAGAACCAAGAATACATTGTACACAATAGTGGCTAGATTGTGTGTTGTTCAACTTTGAAAGACTTGGTTCTTCTCGGTGGTTCAGTGATCCAAGGCAGTCCCAATAGACTTGGGATAGAAAATGCCAGGGGCATCCAGAAAAAGAACTATGGAGATTAAATGTCAATCAGCACATCCTGTGCTCACTTCTTTTTTCTGTTTTTTTTTTCTTCCATGATTTTTTTTTCCTTTTGTTTTGCTTTTTCTCTCCCAACATGATTCATAAAGCAATGTGTCTTAAAAATAAAAATTTTAAAAAATTTTAAAAGGAAAGAAAAAGAAAATATATTTCTGAACAAAAAAAAAGGAAAGAAAAAGAAAAATTGCCTTTAAGGAAGAAATTTGTAAAGATTTTTATTTTACTTCAATTAAATAGTAAAATGTAATTTCCCTAGTTATGTCTTTTAAATAGGTCCATTTTTATTTTTGCTTTGACTGAAGTCATGATTGCAATACTTGTCTTTTTTTATTTCAGCTGAAGCATAATGAATTCTTCTCCAGCTCTTTACTTTAACTCTGTGTGTCTTTTGACTTTCAAGTATGTTTCTTATAAATTACAAATTGTTGAATCTGATTTCTAATAATGTCTGATATCTGTGTCCATTTTATATGTGAGCTTATCCCATTCATATTCACAGTTATGATTATGATTAATAACTATGTATTTCCCTTTGTCCTATTTTTGTCTATTTCTTCTCTCTCTTTTATTATTGTCCCTCCTCAAAAGTTTTGCTTTTAACCTTGGCATCTCTTACTATACTCTCTATTTTATCACTCACCTTGATGTCTTTTATCCCCTTCTGCTGCTATCTCATTATTGGGTAAGATACATTTCTATAGCCAACTGAGTATATGTATGTGTATTCTTTGAGCAATTTCTGATGAAATTAAAGATCATGTATTGTCCAGCATCCCTCATTTTCCCCTTTACTAAAGAAGCTTATTCTTGTGTCACTCTTTTATGTGAGAAAATTTCTTTAACTTCCTCTTTCCTCTTTTCCCAGTGCATTTCTTACCCCTTAATTTTATTTTTAAAATATCATTCCATCATATTCAACATCTACCCACATTCTCTGTGTATATTCCCTCTAACTCCCTTAATAATAATAAAGTTCCTAGGAGTTTTATATATATATATATATATATATATATATATATATATATATATAAGATCATCCCAAATAGGTATGTAAATTGTTTAACTTAATTGACATTTTTATCATTACTTTTATCATTACTTTTTCCATGTTTATCATTTGATGCTTTTCTTGATTCTTGTATTTAAATATCAAATTTTCTATTCAGTTCTTTTCATCAGGAATGCTAGAAAATCCACTCAATTCTTTGAATATATATTTTTCCCCTTGAAGAATTACTCTCAGATTTGCTGGATAGGCAAGCCTTGGATGTAATCTTAGCTACTTTATTTTCTAGGATACCATATTTCAAGTCCTTAGTTCTTTACCCTGGAAATAACTAATTTTCAGGAGAAGAAATCAAAACTATGCATAGTCATATAAAAATACTCAAATTGCTTAGAGAAATGCAAAATGATATAATTCTGAGAGGTACCACTTCATACCTATCAGATTGGCCAATATGGAAGGAAAGGAAAATGACAAATTTTGGAGGAGACATGGGAAAATTATGGCACTATTGCACTGTTGTGGTTGTTATGAACTAATACAACTATTATGAACAGCAATTTGGAACTAGTTCAAAAGAATAACAAAACTGTTGATGCCTTTTCATCCATCAATATAGCTATTAAATCTGTATCCCAAAGATATCCAAAAAATGCAAAAGAACTTATATATACACAAAAATATTTATGCAATTCTTTTTGTGGTGGCAAAGAATTGGAAACTGAGAGGATATCCATCAATTAGGAAATGGCTAGAAAAGTTGCAGCATATGATTGTGATGGAATTCTATTATGCTTGAGAAGGATGGTTTCAGAAAAATCTTGGCACACTTATATGCACTGATGCAGAATAAAGTAAGCAGAAATAGGAGAACCTTGTACATTGTAACAGCCATAATGTACAATGATCGATTGTAAATTGCTTAGCTATTCTGAGCAATAAAATCAACTAATGTGGCAAAAACTGTTATCCACCTTCAGAGAACTAAGAAAAAACTAAATCTGAGTGCAATTAGAAGCATACCTTTTTTCTTTTCTTTTCTTTTTTTTTACTTTTCTTCTTTTTTTTTTTTTCCTTCTCTGGTTTGTTTTCTTTTGCAAGATTGCTGATATGTTTTGAATGATTTTGCATGCATAATGCATACATAACACAAATATGTGTGTATATACGTATATGTGCGTATATATATATATATATATATACATAAATAGATAAGTAAATAAAATATTTGTTTTCAAAAGGAAGGATCAGGGAAGGAAAGGAGGTAAGAAGAAAATTTGGAACTCAATTTTTTTGTAAAAATGAAATGTTAAAAAATTACATATAATTGAGAAATATAAAATAAGAGACAAAAATACTCCAAAAAAAACATGGATGTCAGTAAATCTTGTGTGGTCATGACTGTTGCTCTATAGTGTTTGAAAGATTTCTTTGTGGCTTCTTGCAATATTTTCTTCTTGACCTGAAAGCTTTGGAATTTTGCTGTAATATATCTGTAAGTTTTCATTTTGATATCTCTTTCAGGAGGTAATTGATGGATTATTTTGATTGTTATCTTATTCCTTAGTTGTAAGATATCAAAGCAGTTTTCTGTTATAATTTCTTGAAATATGATGTCTAGAGTATTTTTATCATAGTTTACATGTAATTCTTAAATTATGTCTTTTAAATCTATTTTCATGGTAAGTTATTTTCCAATAAGATATTTTATATATTTGTTTTCATTCTTTTGACATTTTTGGTTTGTTTGTTTCTTGATGTCTCTTGGAATCATGAACTTCGACTTGAACAATTTTAGTTTTTAAAGATTTTTTTTAAAAGTTCACTAGCTTTTATACATTTTTTTCTATTTGACTAAGTATGCTTTTTAAAGAATTCTTTTCTTTAGTGAATTGTTTTTCTTTTACAATTTGACCAATTTAAGATGACATTTTCTTCATTATTTTTGAACAGCTTTTCCCAAGTAATTAATTTTCTTTTCATAATTTTCTTTCATCACTCTGTTTTCCTTTATCCAAACTTTCCTCTACCACTTCTCTCTTTCTTTAGCTCTTCAAGTAATTCTCATTGGACATTTTATTTTCATCTATTTTTTTTTCCCTTTAAGGTGTTGCTTATTTTTACATTGTTGTTTTCTTTTGAGTTTGCCTCTTAACCTTCTTTCTTGTCACCACAATAAACTTTTATGGTAAAGTTACTTTTTGTAATTGCTCATTTTCTCCAACCCATTTATCAACGTTATGTAAAAGTCTGATCATTTTGAGAAATGGGAATAAATACTGTCCCAAACTTCAAACTATTCCTGGTTATACTCCTAGTTCCTTTGCCTCTGCTTCTTTAATGTGAAAGCCACTAAATCTTGTATCATATTGACTGTGACTCCATGAAATCTGTTTATAACTGTTTAGAATATCTTCTCCTTGGAAACTTGCTATAGAGAAAAATTCATCTCTGAATCCCTTAAACTTGGCATAGTGATTTACCTACAGGAGGCTCTTAACAGATTTTCATTGAACTAAATGGAATATAATTCAACTGAATTCTATTGTATTTCATGCTTAAAGAGGGGATTTGAACAAAGGAAGATCCAAGGTATGGAAAAGTGGGAATATGAAGAACTGATAGATTCCAGATGTATGTCAACAGGTAGAATTTAAAGACCAAACAAGAACATAATGGAAGCCAATGTGAAGGTTTCAGGATAGGAGTTGTGTGATGTGATTTTTCCAGAGAGAGTGGTGACTGTATTTGGACAGGTTGGACTGAGTTATTTAATAGATATCTAGAAATAGCCTCTCTTCCAGCTGGCTAGAACTCCAGGAGATCAACACTGGAAAGAAAGGAAAGAAAGAAAACAAAGTTACAGTTGTTTCATTTATTTAGATTTTTTTTTTTTCAAGTAACTTTACTGGAGTTTAAGGAAGGCTGTACCTATAATCAACAGATATGGATGGTTCTCTACTCTCCTGATTATCAGAGAGAATGAAGTGTTCCTTGAAAGAGTGGAGGGAATGTTTCAGAATGATAACAGATTAAAAAGGATCTGAAGAAATAATATTGTTCACCTATTTCAGGAGGTTGGAGGAAATGAAAGAAAGCCATACTGAGAAGAAAAACAAAATAGAAGAACCACTGATGTGATAAAAAAAAAAACATTTAATAGACATATGACTTTAAAATTAAAAAATAGAGAGAGGCGGATGTTAGAACATCAGAGGAGGAAACAGTTTCTCACTGTAGATAAGAATTGGTATTTACCTAAAATATTAGACTAGCAAAAAAAAAAAAAATAATAAGGCTTGCTAAGTGTATCTCATATTGAATTAAACAAGGAGGTTTGATCAAGAAAGAGCCCATATGGTAGTGCTGAGAGGAAGAGGACATGAGGCATGGTGGGTGCTCAAGCCCTGATGAGGGATTTAAATTTATAGCTGGAATAATCTTCCAAGGCCATCTAGAACAAGAAGGCACCTCCACTGCCATCTAATCTAAACCATTCGCTTTACAGATAGGGAAACTAACACATAGGGGAAGTTAATTGACTTGTACAAAGTCAAATAAATGGTAATAGAGGTTGGATCAACCCCTTCATTTTACCAGTGAAGAATTGGTACATAAAGGTATAAGTAGCAGAATCAGAATTTAAAATTATGTCTCCCTACTCCAAACTCAATATTTATTCCATTTTATCAGATTGCCTCCCATATGGTGACCTTACATGAAAAATAAGGAGCAAGGCTCCTCCTAGGGAAAATGTGATAGAGAGCATCTGGGACTTGTCAAACCAAATAAATACTTTTCCATATTTGGTAGGTACAAATGATAGCCAAAAAAGGAAGCTAGAAAGCATTAATAGGGATTCCAAAGACCTTGATCAAGTAATTGAAGACATAAGAGACAAGTGTTTTCATAACTAGTGTCTGTGGAAGGTAGGCATTTCAAAAGACAAAAGTAAAGTGAGGAATTAGATGGCTGATTTCAAAGATAGGATATGAGTGTGATTTTGATCTCTGAACAACAAATTAAAATATAAAAATACTAGTTTCTTGCCTAGGAGTGATGCATCAGTATCAAATTTTTAGAATTGGAAGGGGCTTCAGTGGGCATCTCATCTAATACCTACATTTTACAACATACTTGAATCCCAAAGTGTCGGGGACTTACTTAAGAATAGAGACCAGAAAAGAAAAGTAAGATTTCTATCTACTCCCTCTAAATTCAGACCTCTTTCTATTAGAATTTTGGTTCTTTGGTATCTGAAAAAAAAAAAGAGATTTAAATTGATTTTAAGTAAAAGACAGAAAATTGCCCACATGAATTCATCCACCCAGAGCACAGAGACTAATAGATTCGATGCAAAAAGAAAAAAATAAATAAATACAGCAAACAAGTATTTTTCATGTGGCATTCCATTTTGAATGATAATTTAAAAATAGAATAAGTTCATTTAAGTTCTTTCTCTATATTGTACTGAATCTAGAAACTTAAAAAGTAAATATTAATAAATGAAGTAAATGATAATTTGATTTTCCTCTCTTTCCTTATAATATACTTTCTTAGAGTTCCAATACAGGGAATAGGATAAGAATTAAATACATTGCTTCAGATGTCTGTAAATTAATTTTCTGGGTTTGGATTATGAACAAGGTAAACTGGAGATTTTATTGCAAAGAAATAAATTTCACCTCATAGGTTTTATTAAGATTTGGTGAGATGTGAATTGTGACTGTTAGATAGTTAGGGAAAACCATATTCTCCAATTTTAATTAATGTTCATTTAGAACAATCAGATAAAAGATAAGTAACTTGATATTTTAAAAAAATATGCTCACATGAGGACATTTATGAACTGAAGATATAAAGCTAGATACAAAGCATTTTTAAGTAGAATCCATGGAGGAAGAAACAAAAGCAGTTTTGACATGAGAGTGTGTGACAAAATGTCCAAGAAGAGAGGGAATAAATGATAAATTTGGAAAACAAATCATAAACTTAACATGTCAGTACATTATAGCAGTCATGGAGAATTTCAATCATTCAAATATTTGTAGGCTATTCCTTTCTGCTGTGAGAAGAGTAGTTGAAAAATTCTTGACCTAGTAATAATTTAATTTTTTTAAAAATTGTAGGAAACAAAAAGTAAAATTTTATTCTAGACATAAATTTGGATAATAATGATGAATTGGTTGACAAAGTAGAAATTATCAGAATCTTGGAGAGAAGCGATAATTTCATCTTAGAGTCCATGATACGTAAGGGATGATAGACAAAGGGAAGCTTGACATTGACTGATGGCCCCTAGAGACTATAGGGAGAATACATTTCAAAGAATTTGGGGAAAAGTACACAATTTAACAAGGGAATTTGACCTAAGTGGTTACCAAGAATAAAATTCTAATAGCACAAACAGTTATCATGATGAAGAAAAGGTTGGCTATTTAAAGAGATAAATCTCTTCCCAGAGGATTCCTGAACTTACTTAGATTTTGAAAAGACATTTAGAGGAAGCAAAACAGAGTAGGTAACAGAGGCTGAATATAAAAAATTAGCAGTCATACTAATTGTATTAGTAATGTAAATGATCAGAAAAATTGATCATGGACATGAGTCAATAAATGCTAAAGACTTTATAGCATTTAAGACTTTACTTTCTCTACACCCTGCAAAATCTCTCTCTAAAATATAAGGTTTGAGTCAAACAACACCTGGATTTCTCTTTTTGCTACAGTTAATTTGAGGATGGAGTGTCAGTACCTCCCAAAGTTCCTACTATGTCTGTCTTAGCAACCAATTCCTCCCTTCTGGTGTAATGGGATTCAGAATGGCTCTTCTTTTGGTTATTTCCTCCATCCTTTAGATTATTCATTTTTCATTAAGACAAATCAAGATTTGCTCAGCTGCTCTGTTTTTGGCAGAGGAAAAGAGCTCCAGCCGATGTCTATATAACTAGATTCCTTCCCATCTCCCTTGTCCACTTCTCTCATGCTTCTGTGCCAGGTATGTGATCTTCTCCCCAGACTCCTCATCTATTTCCTCTTTCTGTTCAGGTGGTCTATAATATACTCCCATAACAGTGTTACTTCTGTTTTGACTCCATTAATCTCAGTCTAAGTGTTCTCCGTTATATTTCTCCTCTTTGGTTCCAAGATTTCCTCACATGAGTTTATCTTTCTAACATATAACCTCACTACAATTGTTGCCCCTTCAAAGAAACATTTTCATGTAGGACTTAGAAAGATTCAGAACTCATATATGACTTTGGAAAATGTTGTTCAAATCCTGTCTCCAACTTTGACTTTCTGTGTAATCAGAAGAAATTCACTTTACCACTAGAACCAATGTTTTTTCATCTATAAAATGGGCATGATAATAATACTGCTCTGTGTACTACAGTAGATTTTTTAGAAACTTTATATAAATAAATATTATTTGTAATTATCATTTTGTTCCTTTTTAACCAAGCTATTTAATTTATTTTTTATTTAGAATATTTAGAAACTTTAGAATTAGAAATTTAGAATATTTAACCATATTCTTTTATAACTGTATTCCAGTCATTAGGTATTATGATACCCAAGACATCATATTTATTTCCTTACATTAGAATCTCTAGTTCACTTTGTTTATTAATCAGACTGTATACATTTATGTATGGATAATTAGAACATAGGTTTTACTGTTGACTCCCTTTTTATCCTGTGAATCACAGGGCCTTTCCACATTTGTACTGCATACAGCATTTCAGCTATTCTCAATGCAGGATTTGGAATTGAATTTGTGATTTTGCCCTAAAAGAAATATCCTAAAATATTTGAGAGACACTATATGCACAGGTAAGTCATAACTATCTTTCTTTCTTTTAAATTATTTGATCATAATCATCATAATGGCATTTATATAATGTTTTAAGATTTGAAAAAATATTTTTAAATGTTAAGTTTTACTTTGATCAAATGATATAAACCACACAGATGATTATCTACCCTGTTTTTTCCTAAGGCAACATGGCTTTTGGATTTATGACAACGGAAAATCTAGTGTTCTTGCAGTGCTGGAGGACTGGTAGAGGGTGTATACAAAGAGAATGTTATTACTATCCATCGTGTGATGTTTGTTATTGGAGGGTTTAATAGTATATTTAGCTCCTAACAGGGGTTTAGCAAGGAATTAGAATCTCTTTTGTTTTAGCTTTAAGAAACATAGGGAGATTGGATTTGGGGACAGATTAGTCCCATTTCTCTTCTGAAGAGAGTTCCTGGGACCAAGAAGTGAAGAGACTGGTTGAAAACTGAAGTTTTGAAAAAAATATTGCAAAATTTGAGAAAATTTTGTTAGGAGAATGGAACTAGGGATATAGAAGAGTAAAAAAAAAAAGTCCAAGACTAAAACTATAACTTGTGTTTCTATCTTCTATACCATTAAGAATAATCATCAGATTGGAAAACTATCATGTCACATTACTACTAAGAAATCATGTCTTATTTATAAAAATGAGTATTTAGATAATAATTTCTCATAATAATATCTAATGTACATATCTAATTATGATAATAACAAATATTTTGATAATAATCTCTAAGATCCTTACCAATTCCAATTTGATAATAATATGATCCTAAGAATGGAACAAAAAAATGGTTAACAAAAGTTGAAACCCAAGGTGAGTGATAAAGTGATAAGAGTGAACTCAGCTACCCACAGTATTTTCAGGTATAAAGCCCCCAGTGAATTACATCTGTTAACAGAATTGTTAGAATAGTGTATAGAGGGTTATAGACTTTAATTATTCAGATTTCTGGAAAGCATCAAAGACTTCCTTAAAAGAATTTGAGTGTTCAGAACTGGGGAGGTTGCTCAGCTGCATTCAACCCCATGTGTAGACTAGTTTAGATGGACCAGGTATTACATTTTATGGTAGGCATTGACAAACTGGAAAGTGTCCAATGGTGAAGGGTTTCTGGATAATGTCAAATGATGATCAATTGAAAAAACATGGATATTTAAGCTGGACAAGAGAAAATTCATGCCTTGGAGAAAGAAGCGAGGGGAATAGTGACTGCCTGAAATTATGTGAAGAAACATCATGTGAAAATAGTGTAACATATGATCTGTTTATCTCACAAAATGCTGAACTAGGAATAATGTTAGAAGTTCCATAGTAATAGATTTAAAGTCAATGGAAAGAAATACTGGCAATAAGACCTATCTAGGAGGGAAACAGGCTGCTTCATTAGGTAACAAGGTCACTTTTATTTGAGTTTTCCACATGGAAGCAAGATGACCAATTTTTGTAGAAGTAATTATTGTTCAGGGATGGTTTGGACTACATATCTCTAAAGCAAGAATGGGGAAGCTTTTTTTCTGCTAACAGCTATTTGAATATTTATAACATTATTCACAGGCCATGCAAAATTATAAACTTAGAACCTCAAGCAAGGGGAGGGTGTTGTAACCTAGTTTTCAACTCATCATCACCTGCAATTGTATTGGCAAGGCCAGACTAAATGATTTTGCAGACCTTATACAGTCTGAATTGGATGTTCTCCACCTCTGCTCTAATGTTATTTAGAATTGTTTTTAATTCCATGATTTTCTTTTGATGAAATATTTTTGGAAAGGCAAATATTTAACAGCTTCCTCTCCTCCTCAACACCTGAAACCAGGATACTGAGTGAATAAGAGTTTAATTTGTTGGTGTGTTGATTTTTTTTTTTTTTTTTTTGAGGAACACATCAAGTATAATTCTAAAGAAGGAACCCTGATTCAAAAATTGAAGGGATAATGTTAAGGCCTTGGGGGCTAGAAAAAGAAATAAACAGGCAATCAGAGGAGCTGTCACAATATTCTACATGCATTTTTCCTGTGTAGGTCCTCTCTGAGAGTTTCTGAAAAGTGTAGAATTGAGTCCAAATGGACACTTCTTTCAACTCACCAACTGGAACCATTATGATTGAGAAAGCAAGACCAAGATTATATAAGTAACTGAAAGCGAGAGATGCAAATGTTATGATTTTATCTCAATTAGCTCATTGAAAAACTACTGGGGCAGTGAAATTGCTCAGTGGATAGAGCACCAGCCCTGAAGTCAGGAGGACCGGAGTTCAAATCAGCCTTTAGTTGTGTGATTCTGGATAAGTCATTTAATTCCAGTTGCATTGAAAAAAAAAAAATCCCCAAAGAAAAATTGTGATAGTAACATAAGGCAATAATGCTTGAGTTGCAAAGAACGTTAGAGGTTGGTTGTCTTTTCCAATCTCATTATGTGAGGGGAGAAGAAACTGGGGACCATATAAATTAGATGATTTATCTGAGGCCACACAAGTAATAAATAACAAATCTGTGATTGGAAGTCAATTTGTTTTTTTTTTGTTTTGGGGGGGTTTTGTTGTTGTTGTTGTTCGTTTGTTTGTTTGTTGTTGTTGTTGTTGTTGTTGTTGTTGTTGTTGGTTTGTTGGTTTGGTTTAGTTTAACCCCAGGAATTTTTCTTTTGTCCCCTTTAAAGCTTTTGGTTAGATCTCATGTCTGATCAGCCTAACATATGTAGAGTGAGCTGTCAGCTTTAGATTTTTGACACTATTGTTCTGTGAGTGTTCTGTGTTCTGTAAGGAATCTATTCTTTTGTGTAAAGAGTTATTGTTTCTTCCAAAGTAATGCAAATATCCCAGGTGGGTAGAATCAATCTTAAATATCATTATCTAATATCTCTGGCATCTTAATATTTCTTTATGTTAGAAATAGGTTATCTAAATTGCAAAGCACGTTAAAAACATACTGAGACAAATTTGTTTTAAATTTTTTTTATTTTATTAAATATTTAACAATTGCATGTATAAAATTTTTAAATATTCAATTTTTTAAATTTTGCATTCCAATTTCTATCCTTCCCCTTCTGTCTCTCCCCCACCCCTTAAGAAAGCAAGCAATATGGTATTAGTTATGCATATAATATCATGAAAAACATATTTCTGTGTTAGGTTACAAAAGAAAACACAAAAATAAAGAAAAATAAAGTGGTTTTTTTTTTTTTAAGTATTCTTCAATCAACACTGAGATTTTGTTTTCTCTCTCTGAAGTATATAGAATTTTTTCATCATGGGTGTTTTGGAACTGTCTTAGATAACTCTTAATCAAAGTAGCTAAATCTTTCATTAGTTGACTATAATTTCAATATTACTGTTACTCTCGGTTCTTCTCACTTCACTTTGCACAATCTCATATAGCTCTTTCTAAGTTTTTTTTTCTGAAATCATCCTATTTATTATGTCTTATTGTACAATAAAATTCACAATCATATACCACAACTTGTTCACCCATCCTCTAATTATTGGGTATCTCCTCAATTTCCAATTCTTTGCCACCACAAAGAGAATTATTATAAATATGTTTACACAAATTCTGTTCCTTTTTCTTTGATCTCTTGGGGGTATTTCTGGGTCAAAGTGTATAAATAGTTTCATAGCCCTTTTGGGCATAATTCCAAATTGTTCTCCAGAATGGTTGGACTAGTTTACAAATCCACTAAAACTGCCCTTTTGTATCTATTTTTTTTAATATCCACTCCAACATTTCTCATTTACTTTTCTATTCTCAGGGCTGTTTTAATTTTCATTTCTCTAAATAATAGTAATTTAGACATTTTTTTCATGTAACTGTTAAAAGCTTTGATTTTTTTTTTTTTCAAGTACAGAAATTTGTCAGGGGAAATAAAGGCCTCCCACAGCAAGGGCTATCAGTCCAATGAAAGCCTTGATTTGATCAGAGGCAATGTAGGTCACAGGCAAGAGAAATGGTCAAAGGCAATATCAGCCCCATGCCCCAAAGGCAAACTTTTCTTTTTTTCTCAATTTTTCCTAGGACATGCCTTGTCTTCTAGGATGCTGGTGAAGATTATCTTTGTTTCATTTTCTCTTGAAAAATCATCCAAATTTAGAGAAAGGAAGTCAGAGTAGGAGACAGGCTTAAGTCTGCATTCACAGATTCTCCTTGAGCAATTGGACCTTAATTTAAACTCCTATTAGATTCTTCAAATCTTCTTATTCCCCCCATGTAACATAGGCATCGATTTTCTTTTTATCACAAATTCTCTAAAATGGATGAGGTGTTTTCTCATTATCTCACCCTTGAAGAATACACTCATCATTTATTCAGGACTTGTTGAGATGTATGCTCTTTATTTTCTTACTGACTCAGGGAGGAAATAAAGAAAATAAAAACAACCAAAAAATCTGATCCATTTTCCTCCCACTATTTGGAACACATAAAGAGTGACTGATAATAGATAACAGGTATCTGCTGTTTTCATATACTGGCTATGAAATTCTTGCCTGTTGAAGAGGCCAAAGAAAAATGTAATGAGGCTTACTACAGAGAATAAATATCAGTGCACTCAGCTGGGCTTTCAGAGCTGTGGCCTACCATGACTCTTTTTTTTTTTTTTTTTTTCATTTCATCCTCTCCCCTTTATTCTCCTTCCCTTAGTTTTTCTCTCCATTTCTTTTTTCTCTCCTTTTCCTGTGCTTTCTTCCTCTCTCCTTTTTCTTCTCCCTTCTGCTCTCCTCCCCTTTCTTCATTTCCTCCTTTTCTTCCCTATTTTCTCCTCTTGTTTTATTTCTTTTTTTTTTAAGAGAAAAGAAAAATATAAATTCATAAGGCTCTTTTATAAGTTATACCTTGTTATAGACCCAATTGTTGAACTGGATGATATGGCATTCACTAGCAGTGACAATAATACCTTTCATTTATGTATTATGTTTTAGCTTTTTCATTCGAAGTGATTCTACATCTAGTCTTCACTTTATATCCTCACAAGAACTTTATGAAGTAGGTAGAGGAGCTATTATTATTTGCATTTTAGAGATGTAAAGGCCAAGTCTCAAAAAAGTAAGCAATTAACTTGATTTCTCAAGAGGGAAGGGAAGGAAAAGAGGAAGGGTAAAATAGAATTTGGAACTCAAAATTTAAAAATAAATGTTAAAAATTTATGTTTACATGTAAGTAAGAATAAATTTAAAAATTTAATTTTAACAACAACAACAAAAAAAAGGTAAGCGATTTGGCCAAATTAAGAGCAAAAATATTCTAGGGTTGTTTGGAGAACACTGTCAAATGGAAGGGCACTGAAAGGGGTGGGCTTAGAACGCACATAGCTAGTTCATGATAGAACCAAGACTGCAATTCTCTTCACTTTCATGTTCTGTTATTTGAAATTAATGAGGATCAGTTCATTCTGTGACTATTAATTTTGCTTGTTAAACTGTTTCTGCCTCTTCTTCTCACCCTTTCTGCTAATCTGTATATACATGTATGTATGAGAGACAGACAAAGACAAGGCGCACAGAGAAAAAAAGAGAGAAAGAGAATAACAAAAGGAGGGCTAGGGTGGTTGTCCTTACCATATCTGCTGACATGCAATTAGTTCATTGGTTTCACCAGCATAAAGTGGTCTGGAAGAACATTTATGTAAAAATCACATATGCTGGGAAAATGTACGTGGTTTAAACATGGATACATTGGCTTCAGGTCCAATATTGATTTAAGTAAATTATGCACTAAGCTTCAGCCAATATATATATATATATATATATATATATATTTCAGTTAAACTTTTCTAATTTGATAAAAAAGATATTGCATTTATTCTGCAGCACACATAGATCAGGTTATATGAAATTAATAGCTGAGGTTCACTCATATGGATTTGATTAAGACATATGGGCTGGAATGGGGGGAGAAAGAGAGCTCTGGGTTGGATTCTAGCTGTATCTGCTCCAGGATCACTGTACTCAATGGCACATAAGGGCTGGCTTTGCTTAATACACACGTGTTCAAAGGAACTGTGCATTGGCTGCCTTTCCTTTTTGAAGGCTTTCCTTAAAATGTATTGGGTTTTGTAAATACCAGTTTAGTTCACTTTATTTAATTATCCAAGAGTATTTACGGGTTCCAAAATATAATTGTTTACATTTGAACTATGTTTGGTGGTGCTCTGTTTCAAAGAAAATACATTAATTTCTGGGAAAAAATTCTTGGAACTTTCCAAAATTGTACCATTTCCAAGACTATCTGTTCATCTCCAAACAATGACCTGATGGGCTGGCTTGTTTGCCTTTCCAAGGAGAGGAATCTTTGGGGAAGTTTGTTCTGTGTCAAGCTGCTAATGTCCAATTCAGGTGTCTTCCCCTCTCTCAGAAAAAAAAAAAAAGAAATAGATAATTCTTCTGAAATGTGAACTAGCAAAAAATAAACAAACAATAGCAATCACTATTCTCTACAAATCTCATTTCCATTCTTATTTATGGGTTTATAGATTTAGACTAGAAAAGTACTTATAAAATCAAAGGTTCATGGTTCTATAAGCTAGAGAGGACCTCAGAGGCCATCAAATCCAATTGCCTTATGTTATAGATAAAGAAAAAGAGAACAAGAGAAGATCAAACCTGCCAGGTCCCAGAGGTTAGGATTTGTCAGCATTTGAACTGAAAATATTAACCCCAAGAACATTACACTGTACTGTTCCACTGTACCACATTAAGGGCAAGATGAATCAAAAAGTATATGAAATAAAATTATTTACATGTCCTACTCATATGTTATTAAATGGCCTTATTCCAATGACATGAAAGTAAATCAATCACATGGGTATGTTAACACTGTTTGCTATATATTAAAGTTATCTAATCTTAGTTTTACTTTTTTCTAGTTGATTTTCTATACCACTATCCAAGTAGCTAGCCTAACCTTATTTTCCATCCTCAATCCTATGGCACCATTTTCTCAATCCTCGTAGCTGAATCAGACTCCATCTCAAATTTTACTAAGAAAAAACGTTTGCAATGAAGTCCATATCCTGTTCCTTTGGCATCCTCTTCCCTTTTTTAAAAAGTCTAGTCTGATAACGAGATGGCTCTCCTCTTGTTCTCCTAGTTATAATCTTGAGCCCATCACTTCTCATTTGTAGATTCCATCAACATTCATCCCTCCATCTCTCTAACTTTGAATAACTCATATTGATCATTTTTCAGTTGTGTTGTACTCTTTGTGATCTCATTTGGGATTTTCCTGACAAAGATAATTGAGTGGTTTGCATTTTCTTCCCCAGCTCATTTTACAGATGAGAAAACTAAGGCAAATAGGATTAAATATCTTCCTAGAGTCACATACTTAGCAACTGTGTAAGGCCAAATTTGAACTCATGAAGATGAATCTTTCTGACTCAAGGCTTAGCACTCTATTCACTGTGCCACCTAATTAATAATTCTCCCTATATATTCATTCTTTGATGACTATATTCTCCCCTTTCTTTTATCTTTCCACTTCTTCAACCATTGATGGTTCCCCATTATCTACATGAATCAAAAAGTGTAACATCCTTAAATTTATTCTAGCTTTTCTATGGTCCCAAATAGTCTTCTAATCCTTTTATCACACTACTCTCCTACAGGAAGCTTTTCTTCTGTCTAAGATAATTTACTCATTACTCTCTAAATACTGTATAATAATTTTTGCCTCTAGCTTTGACTCATGATACTCATCTCTAGGGCCTAGATCAATGTTTTGGACATAGTAAGCATTTAACAAATTTTTGAATTGGTTATAATTGAATTTTGTAAGGCTGAATTGGTTTATTTGATTATAATGGAATGGAAAGACACCTTCCACCCCAATTCACTTGTTTAATACTTACTTTTACTACAAGATCCAATTTAATTCTCACTTTTTCCATGATGTCTTACTAAACTCCCTCAGCCCTGATAATTGGTTCCTACTCTGCATTTCATAAAACCTATTAAGAATCTATTATTATCAAGTCCTTTGCATACTACATTGTACTGTTAGTATTGATGTATTAATTGTTTTTAATATATTGTATACCTTCCTCTCTTCTAAAATATGTTGCAAACCCCGAATGTCAGGGATTTTGCCTTTTATTTCTAACTCAAATTCCAAGCATAATAACAAATAATAGCAGTCATTTCTTAAGGGCCTCCTATATGCCAAGCACTGTGCTAGTTGGGAGGGATTATAAAACAAAATAAACATACTCCTTGTAACCAAAGTGCTTACAATCCTATATAGAAAAGCAACATGTGGACAAAACATAACATGTAATAAGTAAGTCCAAAGTATTTTTAGAGAATATAAGAGAGAACTAACATTTGGAGAAGAAGCATCATACATCTGTGACATCAGGCTAAAAAGAATGTTTGAAGACAGCTTGTAAAGGGCTCTAAATGACAAAAAGGGAAATATGTGTTTTATATTAAAGACAATAGGAAACTGCTGAAATTTCTTGAATGGGGAAGTGACATCGTGAAGGCTATGCTTAGGAATATAAATTTGGCATATAAAGGGAATAGATTAAAGAATGAGCAGACTAAAGGCAGGGAGACAAATTTGAAGAACATTATAACATAACATAACATAACATAACATAACATAACATAACAAAACATAATAGACATAAGTCTTAACTAAGGTGATGGCCCAATGAGTGAGGTAAAATAGATTAGACTTGGCAATTAATGGAATATGAGGGATAAGAGATGACAGAACTTAACCATGACTTGTAACCTATGAACCTAGATGACTGGGAGAAATGCGTTTCAGGGAAAAAACTGAATTATAGAAGAAGGGCATGTTGAGGAGAAAAGATAATGAAATATGCTTTGTACATGTTGAGACTATGAAGTTTTTAGAAGATGTGAGGTGAAATGTCCAGTAGGTAATTGATGTTGCAAAACTGGGTCTCATGAGAGATGAGAGCAACATACATGCAATTTTGTGCACCATATAAACTCCATATGGATAATAATAATATAACATATGATATTTAGTAAGATGAGACAGAGAAGGGAAAGCAAGTGGAAGAGAGAGACAGAGACAGAGAAAGGGAGAGAGAGAGAATCTAAAAGAATAAGTAAAAATTTTTAAAAATTCATCAGCTTAGAGAGAAAAGTTGGTCTAATACAAAAGTTTTGTCTATAAGCAGATATAAAATAATTAGAGACACAAGAAGAAAAATAGAGGAAAGCAGCAACATGAAAACACAATGATAAAAGAATATTCAGAAAAGGGGGACATCATCAACAGTCAAAAAGTGCAATGCAGCTAAGAATGAGGACTGAAAAAAGATCATGAAACTTTGTAATTAAGTGTAAGTAAAGGTTTATTAGTAATCTTAAGTAGAACAGTGTCAGAAAAAAGCTTGAGTGAGAATGAGCAAAAAGTGAGTGAAAAAAAGGCATCCTGAGAAGATATATAGTGATGATTTTTCTTGGGGTAATTTCTCACTACACTAAATAATGTCAATAAAAATCTCAAAAATCCAGAGAGTTGGCTGATAAAAAAAGATGATAAATGAGAGAATATAACACAAGATAATCCTGTACGAAAAAAAATAGCTAAAAATCAACTTATCTTTTTTTTTTTAATAGCCTTTTATTTACAGGTTATATGTATGGGTAACTTTACAGCATTAACAATTGCCAAACCTCTTGTTCCAATTTTTCACCTTTTACTCCCCACCCCCTTCCCCAGATGGCAGGATGACCAGTAGATGTTAAATATATTAAAATATAAATTAAATACACAATAAGTATACATGACCAAACCATTATTTTGCTGTACAAAAAGCATCAGACTCTGAAATATTGTACAATTAGCTTGTGAAGGAAATCAAAAATGCAGGTGGGCATAAATATAGGGATTGGAATTCAATGTAATGTTTTTTTGTCATCACCCAGAGTTCTTTCTCTGGGCGTAGCTCGTTCAGTTCACTACTGCTCCATTGGAAATGATTTGGTTGATCTCATTGCTGAGGATGGCCAGGTCCATCATAACTGGTCATCATATAGTATTGTTGTTGAAGTATATAATGATCTCCTGGTCCTGCTCATTTCACTCAGCATCAGTTCGTGTAAGTCTCTCCAGGCTTTTCTAAAATCATCCTGTTGGTCATTTCTTACAGAACAATAATATTCCATAATATTCCTATACCACAATTTATTCAGCCATTCTCAAACTGATGGGCAATCACTCAGTTTCCAGTTTCTAGCCACTACAGAAAGGGCTGCCACAAACATTCGTGCACATACAGGTCCTTTTCCCTTCTTTATGATCTCTTTGGAATATAAGCCCAGTAGTAACACTGCTGGATCAAAGGGTATGCACAATTTGATAACTTTTTGAGCATAGTTCCAAACTACTCTCCAGAATGGTTGGATTCATTCACAACTCCACCAACAATGCATCAATGTCCCAGTTTTCCCGCATCCCCTCCAACAATCATCATTATTTTTTCCTGTCATCTTAGCCAAACTGACAGGTGTATAGTGGTATAAAGATCAACTTATCTTCCCTAGAATGTATAGTTATAGAGTGGAAAAGGGAAAAAAATGAAACTGTAAAAAATAAAGAAGATGAACCTGTTGAGTTTTTGACATGCAAATTTGAATATAAAATAATTAATAATTTAAATAAGAATTCACTCTAAATATGAAAGGAAATTTTTTTATTTATTTATTTTTAAATAGCCTTTTATTTACAGGTTATATATATATGGTAACTTTACAGCATTGACAATTGCCAAACCTCTTGTTCCAACTTTTCCCCTCCTTCCCCCCACCCCCTCCCCCAGATGGCAGGATGACCAGTAGATGTTAAATATATTAAAATATAAATTAGATACACAATAAGTATACATAACCAAACCATTACTTTGCTGTACAAAAAGAATTGGACTCTGAAGTATTGTACAATTAGCCTGTGAAGGAAATCCAAAATGCAGGTGGGCAAAAATATAGGGATGGGGAATTCAATGTAATGGTTTTCAGTCATCTCCCAGAATTCTTTAGCTGGGCATAGCTGGTTCAGTTTATTACTGCTCCATTGGAACTGATTTGGTTCATCTCATTGCTGAGGATGGCCAGGTCCATCAGAATTGGTCATCATATAGTATAATTGTTGAAGTATATAATGATCTTTTGGCCCTGCTCATTTCACTCAGCATCAGTTCGCTTAAGTCTCTCTAGGCCTTTCTGAAATCATCCTGTTTGTCATTTCTTACAGAACAATAATATTCCATAATATTCATATACCACAATTTATTCAGCCATTCTCCAATTGATGGACATCCACTCAGTTTCCAGTTTCTGGCCACTACAAAGAGGACTGCCACAAACATTCATGCACATACAGGTCCCTTTCCCTTCTTTATGATCTCTTTGGAATATAAGCCCAGTAGTAACACTGCTGGATGAAAGGGTGTGCACAGTTTGATAACTTTTTGAGCATAGTTCCAAATTGCTCTGCAAGGAAAAAAATTAAAACCAATACTATAGAAGTCTCTCCTATTTAAAAAGTAATACAGAGTGAATATTGCATTAAGAATTTTGGGATAATAGTAGTTTTAGTCATAATCATTATATTCATAGTTGTTGTCACAAAGTTGTAGTACAAAATTCAGGTTCCTTTATATATGTCTTTCCAGTTTCTTTGTAACATAAAAACTATATAAAAATGACCAGGTGGCCCACCCTCAATCCTTTTTAGATAATGATATGCCTCACCTGACTTCTCTACCTTTGAGAGTAATGTGAAGACAGTAGTAACTGGGAAGATGTTGTCTTGTTCTCCTGTCTTTAAAGGGAAACATTCACCTAAAATTAAATTTTTTTTGTTAAATTGAGGCATTTTTTTGCCTAGAGTTATGTTTTGGGGACCACAATAAAAGCTAATTTTCCTGGTCACTTTGAGAAAAATAAAAGTTTTACCTCAAAACTGAATAATATTAGATTTATCATAGTCAGCTTATTACTCTTATATAGTTATTGCAGAAAATACCATTACAGAACAATGAGAAAATAAAGAAACTGGACATTTAAATTCAGTTCATTTTCTGTACATTAAGATTTGCAAAGCAATTTAAAATACCATCTTATATAATCCTCACAACAACCATTGTAGATAAGTGCTACTATTAACCTCTTTTCACAGGTGACAAAACAGAAATAGAAGCTTGTGACCCCAGTTCTAGTATACTGGTTTTGAAATCGGGTCTTCCTGACTTCAGGACCAGTGCTTTATCCTAAGTGCCACCTAGTGATCACCTTATGTTCTTTATCAAACCACATAGTATCTTTTGAAAATTTCCAATTCTTTGGACTAAGCTGCCACTATCATCCTTGAGTAAGATAATGTAGGCCAAACCCACAGAAGGTTACAATAATCCTACCAGAAGTGTGCAAAGTATACTTTAACACCAATTTGATAAATCCCAATTTGGTAAGTAAGCTTAGAAAAATGAGGTCTTTGTGAATCTTGTTTGTTTATTTTAAGAAATAGGGACTATTATGACCTCAGTGATATCTAAAAACCAGTCCAAAAGAAAGACATATATAAAAATAATAACAATAGAATAAAGAATTGGACCAGAAATGAGAAATTGATAGAAATACTTAGGGGGAAAAAAAGGAACAGATTAACACAAGAAGTTCAAAACCTTTACCTAGTAACAGATGCTCTAAAAGTGAAAGTGAATATAATCAAAATTAATGACTATATGAGAAAACAATAAGTTTTTTTTTAAGTTAACTGGAAAAAAACAAGAAGTTATAATGTAGGGATCCTTGGACTTTAATAAATATTTCCAAAATATTCTGGATATCTCATTTCCAAAAGAAAATAAAAGTCATGAAATAAAACTGTCTTGATACATAATCAAGAGAGGGATGCATAATGAAAATCAATAAATAGCTTCTGAAAGATGTCCCTTAATGAAAACCCAAAAGCATTCCTAGCCAAAGTCATAAGCTGCCACATCAAAGAAAAAAAAAAATACTTCAAATAAGCAGAAAAAAAAAAAAAGATTTCAAGAACCAAGGAATCACCATCAATATCACACAAGATTTAGTAGCTATAACTTGAAAAGTGAAGAACAAGGAAAATGATGTTCCAAAATGCAAGTGTTAGAGCTAAAACTAAGAACTTTCCTAGAAAATTACATACAATCATATGAGGGAAGGGATGGACTTTCAGTGAAATACAGAACTTCCAAAAATTCCTGACAAAAAGTTCAGAGCTAATTAGAAACTCAGAAATATACATACAATATTTAAGAGAAGCATGAAAACATGAATGAAAATCAAATCAGCTTTAAACATTTATATTATAGTTGAGCAGAGGAAGGTTAAAAGTGTCATTTGAGTTCTATTTTTGTCAGGAGTAATAGAGTGACTTAAGTAAGACAAAGGATATCTGATTATGATATGTAACATGTTAAAAGAAGAAAGGAAAAGAAGGAGAAAGTATACATTTGTATAAAAATAGGAGGCAGTATGAAGGAATTTATTATTTCACACAATCCAGATATGAAAATAGAAATCTACAAGAAGGAAGAAGACCAAGGGAATGGACATCACTTGAGTCATCCTTTCAAATGAATTTGTCAAATGAAAATAGCACATAAATGGGTAAATAAAAAAGACTTGAATAGCATTCAACAAAACAGGGAAAAAAAGAGGGAATAGGAAAGGGGTGGGAAAGGTGGAAAGAAGGAGGATAGATTCAGAATGAGAGTAATTCTAAAAAATAAAAATGCTAAGCTTAGATACTCTATGATAAAAAAGGAGGCAGGCAACACAAAAAGGATAAAAAGTACCTTCAAAATTTTATTACAAAATTAATTATTATAACTATAAATGTGAATAGAATGAGACTGGCAAAATGGAATACAAAGCTGATTCCAATAATAAAGTATTTTCAAAAAGCATTTGAAACAACAGCTCACATGAAGGTAAAAAAAGAAGTTGAAGCAAAATTAATTATGCTTAAGTAAAACTAAAAAATATCAGAAATAACAAATATGATTTCTAATAAGATAAACATTTAAATATATTTAATTAATTTAAGGAGCAAAAGGTTGAAAGTATATGTTTCTGAATGATGCAATAGAAAATTAATAGATGTATGTGTATATACATGTATGGTATACATAAGTATACATATATGTTATTTTATATTTGTACATAAAAGAAGTGTATTAATTAAGTGATCAAAATAATTAAAGGCAAAAAATACTTTTTGTTTAAATAAAGGAGAACTGAAGCTGTTTTTCTTAACCAATAGAAAAGCATCAATAAATTTATTTTTCAATAAAAAAAGAAATAAATCAAGTTATCAGCACAAAACAACACTTAAAAAAAGACAATTCACAATAAATTCAAAAGAAATAAAGGAAATTCTAAATTATATTGTGCAACTATATGGCAATAAGGGCAATGTAATGAAATAAACAAATGCTTATAAAAATATATAACCAAATGATGGTTGTATAATAGATAATTTAAGTAATCCAATCTCAGAAAAAGAAATTGAGTATAACATAAATGAGCTTCTAAAAGAAACAAAAAACCCATGTTTATGAAAGAAAATTATTTAAAACTTTCAATGAAAATATTATTCTAGTATTATGCACACTATTTGCGAAAAAATGTAAAACAGAAAAATCCTATAAAATTATATGAAACAAATATGTTCTTGATATCTAAATCAGGGAGAGTAAAAATAGAGAAAATTATGAACTAATATTCCTAATCAATATTGAAATAAAACTTTTGAATAAAATATTAACAAAGAAGCCAAAGCAGCATACTAAAAAGATTATACATTATAACCATACTGGATTTTATAAGGAATACAGGGTTAATGCAGTAGGAGAAGGAGGAAGAGAAGGAGGAGTACTAGGTATAATAGTAATAGCAGTAAATATAGCAGATAGTAGATATGATTATCATCAATATTCAACCAATTCTCATTTTTTTTGATGGCATGAAAATAGAAATAATCACTCTTCTTTTATTCCTTTAATTCATATTTTATAAAGTACTGTACAGATAATTAAATATTTTAATTGAATAAAAATATTGAGATACTTCTCTCACAAACTCATTGAAAACTAACTCAGTATAACACCATACCCAGTAAGATGATGCCAATGAGAAGTATAGCATTCTCTTCTTAAATGTTAGGTTTCATATTTAGAATGCTCTTTACTCCACATTATGTTATCATCATCACTGTTACCATCTCATTTTCATCTTTTTCAGTGGAGTTCAGATAAAAACAGTTTACAGCATCCTAATCTTGCTATAATTCTTTTCCATTTATGTAGTATTTCTATCTTTATGAAGTCTTATACAAGTAGAAAAAAAAGTCTATTTTTGTGGCTCCATAAAAAATATGTCCAAGTATAAACATATCCTTTCTAGAATTATTGAAACCTTCTTTGGTACTTAACAAAGACGAAAATATTCATAACTTATTCAATACTGACAGAATCTGGATCTCCTCTGCTAAGCCTATATCTTTTAAAAGATGTTGATTCCTTGTAACTTGAAGGTCATAAGTATTTGACATAGTAACATCTCTTCAACTTATTGTTCTGGAGTTTTTAAGGATCTTTGTTAAGTCAGAGGAATTGTTTCATACCAAGACAGTTTCTCTTACAATCAATAAACCCACTGTTATGTGCCTATAGAGTCTTATTTCTAATGTATACAGAATTCTAACCCTTTTTTTGAAAAGTTTCATCAGTTACAAATAGATCAATATTTTATACTAAATATGACAATATCTTCAAAATAAACAGTTAACCTGATAGAAATAATAAAATCATTACTTAAAAAAAAAGAAAAGAAAAAAATTAGGTAGTTTTCCCAACTACATTTGAAGGGAAATTTCGTTTTTGTTTTTTTTTTTAAACATATGCATGAATAATTTTTCAACACTGACCCCTGCAAAACCTTGTGTTCCAAATTTTCTTCCCCTTCCACTAGATGGCAAACAATCCAATATATGTTAAACATGTTTAAAATATTTGCTAAATCCTAACTTATACTTTAATATATTTAACATGTATTGGTCAACCTGCCATCTGGGGGAAGGGATGAGGGGAAGAAAGGAAAAAGTTGGAACAAAAGGATTTGCAACTGTCAATGCTGGAAAATTACCTATGCATACATCTTATAAATAAAAAGTTATAATACATAAAAAATAAAATAAAATATTTGTTAAATCTAATATATGTATATTTATTTATATAATTTTTTTGCTGTTCATGAGAAATCTGATCCAAAAAAGAAATCAGAAAGAAAATAAAATGTGAGCAAACAACAACAAAAAGAATGCAAGTGCTATGTTGTAATCTGGATTCAAATCTTACATTCCTCTCTTTGGGTGCAGATGCTCTCTTCATCACAACATCATTGGAACTGGCCTCAGTCATCTCATTGTTGAAAAGAGCCAAGTCCATCAAAATTGACCATTGTGTAATCTTGTTGTTGCCATGTAATCTTCTGGGTCTGCTAATTTCACTTAGCATCAGTTCATGTAAGTCTCTACAATCCTCTCTAAAATCATCTTGCTGATCCTTTGTAACATAAAAATACTATTTCATAGCATTCATATATCATAACTTATTCAGCCATTTTCCAACTGATGGATATCCACTCAATTTCCAGTTTCTTGCCACTACAAAAAGGGCTGCCACAAACATTTTTGTATGTATGGGTCCTTTTCCTTCCTTTAGGAACTCTTTGGGATATAAGCCCAGTAGAAATATTGTTGGACCAAAGAGCAATCCACAGTTTGATAGACCTTTGGGCATAATTCTAAATTGCTCAATAGACTTGTGTTATGGGCCAGAACTCTGAAACAAGGATTCTTACAAGGTGCTATTTCAATGGAATTGATGATACAATGGTTACCTAGTTTAACATGATGTTCAATAGTTTTCTGTTCAGTATGATTGATTTAATTTTACAACAAATAATGGTCTCCTACTGATATAATAATTGATTTATACTCAGTGTAGAGCATATAAGCTGGGATCCTCAGCCAGATTCGGAGAGCTAGGGAAGAAAGTGGACTTGAGCTGAAGCACAAACCATTGGACTCAGATTCATTCATGCCATCTCACACACTGTGGTGGCAGGCCTGTCCGCCTGCATTTTCTCCACTGAAACCAAGATTCCGGAAGGCCTTTAAGAACCAGGGCCCAGGAAAGGAGACAAGACTTTGAAAGAGATAATAAAGGATTTGTACTTTAATCCCTGGCTACTCTGTGGTGATTACTGAAAAGAAGGCTGCCCCAAGACCTCAAGAAAACCCAACAAGAATATTATAGACTAGATATGTATATATTATATTATATTATAGACTGATAGAGAGAGTCAATTGCATACAGAGAGAAGTCTATGGGAACTGAACATGTATCACAACATAATATTTTCACCTTTTTTGTTGTTTGCTTGCTTTTTGTTTTCTTTCTTTTTTTTCTTTTTTGATCTGATTTTTCTTGTGTCTCATGATAATTGTGGAAATAAGTATAGAAGAATTATACATGTTTAACATATATTGGATTACTTGTTTTCTAGGAGAGAAGTGGGGGATGGGAGGAACACAAGGTTTTGCAATGGTGAGTGTTGAAAACTATCTTTGCATGTATTTTGAAAATAAAAAGCTATTATTTAATTTTTTTTAAAGACTATAGATTTGAGAGCAGGTGCTCACCTACTCTGGTATAGGATGTTCCTCATCTAGAGCTCCTTGTGCCATTAATATTTCAATTGGGGATGGGGATGGGTGGGAAGGAACCCTTTCCTTGAAAAAAAAAACGAGAAAAGAATTGGGAGAGAAACATAATAGGGAAACTATTTGTCTCAAATAGTAATATAAATCTGTTATCTATAACATAGTGAAGACTGAAACATATATATCACTATTAGGTGTTGCCCAGTAGAATGATCAAAAAACATGACTGATTTTCCAAAGATTTAAAGAAAAAAAATGACATGAAAACACAATCCAATAATTTTTAGTATAATAGCAGTTATGTAGCACAGTGAATACAGCACTAGGCCTAAAGTCATGAAGACTCGTTTTTCCTGAATACAAATCTGCCTCAAACATTTATTAGCTGTGGGATTCTGGACTAGTCCCTTAATCCTGTTTGCTTCAGGTTCATTATCTTTAAAATGGGTTGAAGAAAGAAATGGCAAACTACTCCAGTGTCTTTGCCAAGAAAACCCCAGAGTCTCAAAGATTTGGACACAACTAAAACGATTAAACAACAACAATTGATTTGTAGCATCTCTGTGGGTATATGTGACTGAGAGACCCTTCCTTCAGATCAGTCACATATATTCTCTTACTTCTTCCTATCTGTCATGAAGACACATAACACGAGCCAGAACTCCTCAACAAAATCAAGGGGCAAACCTTATCCTCTCAGGGCATTCTTTCCTTTAGATGTTAAGATGACTCTGAATAGTGAAGAGCCTGTAGGAAGAGAACCTTCCTCTTAGCAGGCTGGTCTGGTAACATAAGACATCTTAAAAAAGCCTGCATCTGAGATGGGCTTTCTCCTATTTGTGTCTTTTATTTGGTATAGGATTTTGAGAGTCGTTAAAAGCTGGCTTATTGCCCGATCCTGGTCACCTACCATTACCAGAGTTGTTATGATGAGAGGGCAGAAACAGCAATAATAACAATAACAAACTGGCCAAAAGGAGAAGATTCACCCAAAGAGAGGAGACTACTACAAAAGCAAAGGACCCACTTGGTGTTGCTCAAACTATACTTGATGGTAAGACACACCTAATGAACAGAACTATTGTAGATTTTCCAGCAAGACTTGTATACTAATTGCTCAATTGATAATTATCCTGTGAGGATCCCTTATTTCTTAGTGTTTTCTTTCAGCATGTGAATAAACTGCCTTTTCCATACTAATTCATGTTTTTTTTTTTCCTATGGATACCTTTTTTTAAGAACATCCTCCCCATTCTACCTGTCTTCCCACAGCTTGAATGAGAGCCTTACACTAGGGCCAAAATTGGAATTATCCCATTGGTATATGACTTGGGTGTTAAATTTGAGTTCTGGGAAAGCTATCCCTGTTGTTGCTATTCAGTAGTGTCAAACGTTTTGGGATCCCCATTTTAGGATTTTTCTTGGCAAAAATTCTAAAGTGAGTTTACATTTCTTTTTCCTCCTCATTTTGCATATGAGAAAACTGAGGCAAACAGGGTTAAGTGACTTGCCCAGCTAGTAAATATCTGAAGTTGAATATGAGCTTCTTGACTCTAAGCTCAAGCAAGTGCATAGGAGAAAGAAAATCCCAGAAGAATGAACTAAGGACAAACTCCTATACATTTCTATTAAAATAGCTGTTGTGTTAGACTTGCATGAAATTGCTCACCAAACCTATTGCTTCTGGTTAGGTTTCTGAGAAAAAGCAAAATAAGTGTAATACCTCATGAGAAAACGCTTCAGATATTTTAGTACAATAATATTTTGTTCCCTCTACAAAGTTATTCTTCTGCAGGCTAAAAAAAAAAGTTTCTTTCATTGATCTTCATGTGACCTGTTCATGTCACAATCCTGGCTGCTTCCTCTGAACATTCTCTAGCAGTGTTCATCATATTTTTATTGCCATGGAATCCTTTGTCAGGCTGGTGGAAACTAAAGACCCCTTTTTAAATAGTGTTTTGTGAGTTTTTAATTAATTTTTAAAGTATACTTGGTTTTGTGTTGACAAAAATTCTCTCAAAACCCTAGCTTATGAAGAACTTCATTAGTAGATAGAGCA
Organism: Sarcophilus harrisii; assembly: GCF_902635505.1. Classification (NCBI taxonomy): domain Eukaryota; kingdom Metazoa; phylum Chordata; class Mammalia; order Dasyuromorphia; family Dasyuridae; genus Sarcophilus; species Sarcophilus harrisii. The sequence goes on along the minus strand of NC_045426.1, from coordinate 369,469,579 downwards.
TGGAGAGTCAGGGAGACTCGACTTCAAATACAAGCCAGAAATTCAATAGACCTTGGACAGGTCATTGAATCTCTGCCTTCCTCAGTTTTCTCAACCATAAAATGAAAATAATATGTTACAGCTTTGTTGTTAACATCAAACAAAATAACATTTGTAAAGTCTTTAGCCTGTGCTTGGCATACAGTAAACACTATAGAAATAGTTATTCCTGATTTACGGAGTGGATACAAATGGCAGCGTTAAGTCAGGAAGCTGTTCCAGCTTTCCTAGTCTCCCTCAAAAATCACATGAAACCAAGCCTCTGAACACACTCTGACAGAAAGAAACCCCTCTCCATCTCAAGAGAGATTGGAAAAACTTCAAGAAAGATGAGTCTCACTGGGGTCAAAAGGGTGTTCATCTCAGCTCAGATAGACTTTGAGAAAGCTGGTGAGAGGGTTTTAATCACAGCAAATCAGCAACTAAAACCCACAGTCCTAGCTCAGTAGAAGAAGAAATCAGTGAGGCCACTTCTAGACCCAGCTTAGAAGACAAACTCTGGGAAACCAGGCTGTTTCTTGAAAACAGCAGGCAAAACTACCCCTGTGGTCAAAGCCAAGGTTCTGAGGTGCACAGGAACCTTGGGACAATGCACAGCACAGCTTGACCATAAAAGTTAAAAAAAAAACAACTTTAAAAGGCAAATAAGAGAGAAGAAAAAGAGAGAAGGAAGACGACAGGTATGCACAACAGAGTCAAACAGCTTGGAAAAAGAAAGGAAAAAAAAAACTGAAGAAAATAACTCTTTAGACAGTAGAATTAACCAAATAGAAAGAGATACAGAAGCTAACTGAATAAAAGCACACCTTAAAAATTAGAAAAGAGCAAATGGAAGCTAATGACTTTATGAGACAGCAAGAATCAGTCAAACAAAATAAAAGAATGAAAAATGGAAGAAAATGTGAAATACCTCATTGGAAAAAATAGCCAATCTAGAAAAGAGCTAATTTAAAAAATAATAATAAAAACAATTAAAAAAAAATGAAGGCCATGACCCCCCCCAAAAAAAAAAAAACAAAAAAAAAAAGAGCCTGGATACAATTCTATAAGAGATCATTATGGAAAATTGCCCCAATATTCTAGAAGCAGAGAGGGAAATACTGATTGAAAGAATCCATTGATCACCTTTGGAAAGAGATCTCACAAGGAAAACCCCAAGGAATATTGTTGCAAAACAACTACAATCTCAAAGAAAAAATACTGCAAGCTGTGAGGAAAAATAATTCAAGTCAGTATTACCCATGATCAAAGGGCATGGAATACCATATTCCAGAAGTCAAAGGATCTAAGGGTCCTTTGGTAAGTGTACAACCAAGGTACACCTTGGGTTGTACATAGAGGTACAACCAAGAATTAATTATCCAGCTAGACTCAGCATCGTCTTTCATGGGAGACAATGGAGGTTCCACAAAGTAAGAGACTTTCAATCATTTCTATTGAAAAAGCCAAAACTAAACAGGATTTTTAATCTACAAACACATAACTTGGGAGCAGCATAGAAAGGTAAACAGGGGGAACTATTTTTTATTTAAAGGTTAAACTGTTTACACCCTAGATAGGAAAATGGTATCTGTAACTCTTGAGAATTGTATCTGTCACTGGGGCAGGCAGAGGAGGGTATGCCATGAACTGAGGGCATGATTTCTGAATGAACTTTGATGTGATGACATCAAAGAAAGACATTAAGGAGCAGAAAAAGAGGAAATGGATGGAATAGGATAAAAAAATACTAAGAAAAGGGGAGAGAGGGTGATAGGAGATAAGGTACTAGGTGGAGGGAATAAAAAAAAAAACTCATAACTAAGGACAGGGTGGAAAGGGAAGAAAAGTACATTTAGGGAAGAAAAAGGATGGAGGGAAATACAGAGGTAGTAATCATAACTGTGAATGTAAATGGGATGAACTCTCCCATAAACAGAAGCAAATAATAAAGTGGATTAAAAAATAGAATCCTACATTATATTATTTACAAGAAACACATTTGACACAGAGTAAAGGTAAAAGACTGGAACAGAATTTATTTTGCTTCAGCTGAAGTAAAAAAAAAAAAAAAAAAAAAAAAAAAAAGAAGGGGTATGGAACAGAATTTATTTTGCTTCAGCTGAAGTAAAAAAAAAAAAAAAGAAGGGGTAAGCAATTTTGATCTCAGATAAAGCAAAAGTAAAAAAAAAAAAAGATCTTATTAAAAGAGATAAGGAAGAAACAAAGATAAAGATCTTGATAAATGGTACCATAAATAATAAAATAGTGATCGTTATGGGCCAGAACTCTGAACTTGAAACAAGAATGCTTACAAGTTACTAAGTGGAATTGAGGAGACAATGGTTATCTAGTTTAGTATGGGTCAGTATAATTGATTTAATCTCACAACAAATAATGGCTTCCTAGTGATATGATTGGTTTATACTCAGTGTAGAGCATATAAGCTACGAGGCTCAGCCAGGATTCATTTGGAGAGATTCAGAGGGCAGAGAAGACAGGCAGGAACTCAAGCTCTCAGAACCAAGGAAAGAGATAGGCCTCTAAGAAAGCTAACCAGGTCCCAGGAAAGGAGACAAGACTTTGATAAAGATAACAAAGGATTTGGACTTTAACCCCTGGCTACTCATGTTGTGATTACTGAACTGAAACGAAGGCTGCTCCCAGAGACCCCAAGAAAACTGAAACCAAAAAGAACTTTACAACAATGAACTTTTTGGGCCCTGGAGAAAAACCAGTAGAACAAGTGATTTAGAGATTTAAAATACATTGGGTATTTAGTGAAGAGTTTTTCTTTTTTTTTTTGGTGGGGGGGAGTAGGGGCTGGAGGGAGTAGAAGCAGAATTGACAGTTGATATACATATCTGTGTTACTTATGTCTTCCCTGATTACTCAAAAAAGGTCAGTGTGATGACCGTGTATTTAAAATCAGTGGGAGTCAGGAATTCAGGTTAGGGGAAAATCTTTGATCTTTATTCTTAGTGGAGGTGAAGAAGGATTGTGATCGCAGTGTGAGCAGCTGCAACAAGAAACTAGCCAGCAGAGGTAAAGTGGGATCACTCTAGCAATGTGAGAAGCTGTGACAGGAACTAGTCAGCCATCTCTTTCCCCTCTCTCCCTGCCCCTCTGCCTCCACCCACCAAAACTGTCATTTCCTATATAATGCATCAGGACTTGCACAAAGAGTGGGCAGGGCCCATTCTTTCTCCAAGCATATATATTAATAGAGTATGGTCCAATTACTATTTAGCCTCACGTGCTTGGGACCTCAGTGCATCAACTTGAGCTTCAGCCCATTACAGGTCAGGTCAGGTCAGGCAATAATAGAGAGGAGAAACAGAGACATTAAGATGCTCCTCCAAAAACAAAAGAAAGGGGGATCCACAAGTAACCCTAGAGAACTTCTAAATTTAGCTCTCTATACAATTATTTTTTTTTAATTTTTTGATAAAGCTGCACTGGCTCTGGCAGTCTATAAAACCCACTGGAAGGGCAGTGTCTAGTGTGAGCAGCTCCACTATCTTTAGATAATCACCAGGTGATGTGAAGAGATCCCAAAAGTGGAGAATGGAAGGGACCACATAGGTTAACTACTTGGGAAAGAGAGTTTGCTTGTATTTCTACAGATGGAGAAAGAATCAGATGGGTGCCAATGAGCCATATTTGCCTTGTCCATCAGAGAGAGACAGAAAAAGAGAAAAAACCTCAAAACAAAGAAGACCTAAGAAACATCTGACACTGAAAGAGCATGGCTGATAATTAGATTGATACAAGACTTCAAAACCCACAGGAATCATTGGATTTCCTGAGATGAAAAATTGTTCATAAGACTGTTATAGAACTTCAGAATCAGCAGGAATCACTGGATTCATTGATGCAGGACTTTAAAATCTGCAGGTCAAAATGGAAACATGATTTGGGGATAAAGGGTGATATAAACAAATTAGGAAAGCAAAAGATAATTTACCTATCAGATCTTTAGAGAAGGGAGAAATTTGTGGCCAAAGAAGCACTAGAAAACATTATGAAAGGTAAAATGGGCAACTTTGATTACATTAAATTAAAAAGGTTTTGCACAAATAAAACCAACAGAAACAATAAAAGGAAAGTACAAAGCTGGGGAATAATCTTTACAGCCAGTATTTCTGATAAAAATTTCATTTATAAAATATACAAAGAACTGTGTCAAATTTATAAGAATACAAATCATTACCCAAATGATAAATAGCCAAAGGATATGAACAGACAATTTTCATATGACAAGATTAAAGTCATCTATAGTTATATGAAAAAATGCTCTAAATCACTATTAATTAGAGAAATGCAAATTAAAACAACTCAGAGGTACTATCTCATACCTCTCAGATTGGCTAAGATGATCTGAAAAGATGATAAATGAGAATGTGGTAAAGCTGTGACACTAAGGCATTGTTGATGTGCATCAACTGAACTATTATGACATCTAACATAGGAAATGCAAGCTTGGGCTGTAGTGAGAAAGGTGTAGCTTTCTGGACACATTTTTATGTGTATTTGTAAAAGTTGTAAAATGATCTAATCATTCTGTAGAGGAATCTGGAACTATGCCCAAAGGGCTATAAAATTGTGCCCTTTGACCCAATAGTGTCATTACTGGTTCTGTATCCCAAGCAAATCATAAAGAAAGAAAAGGGCCCACATATGCAAAAATGTTTGTAGCAGCTCTTTTTGTGTCAGCAAAGAATTGGAAAATGAATAGATGCCCATCAATTAGGGAATGGCTAAACAATTTGTGGTATATGAAGGAAATGGAATATTACTGTTCTATTAAAAACAAAAAAGATTAGCAAACTGATTTTAGAAAGTCCTGGAAAAACTTACATGAACTCATGCTGAGCAAAACAAGAAGAATAAGAATATATTGTACACAATAACAGCAAGAATATGTAATGATCTACTAGGAAATACTTGGTTCTTCTCAGTGGTTCAGTGATCTAAAGCAATTCTAATAGACTTTGGACAGAAAATACCATCTACATCCCAAAAAAGAACCAAGTGGACTGAATGTAAATCACATGTTATGTTAACTATTTTTTTCCTGTTTTTTTTTTTTTTTACTCTCCCATGGTTTTTCCATTTTGCTCTGATTTTTCTCTCCAACATGATTCATAAAGCAATGTGTGTTAAAAATAAATAGAAAAGAAAAAGAAAAAAAAGAAATAGTTATTCCCTCTCTCCTATATAACAAATAATAGTTTTAAAGGTAAAAGTAGAAAAGAAAAAAGGCAGCAAACTAATAAGTACATCAAAAAGGCATGAAAATATATGTGATGTGTAATACTTATAAACCTTCACATTTCCCATAATAGCCTCAAAAATATTATGACATTTTTATTATTATAATTGAAAAAAATGTTAAATTTCAATTAGAAGTTATTGAAAGTAAAGATATATAGATATAAATAGGTAGATTGATAGATTTTTTTTTTCCTTTTTGAAGTTCATAGTTGCATTGGATCCATGGATGCAAGTTGTAAACCCCAGTTCTATAATTTATCAATGCACCTCCTGAAACATACTATTTAGTACAAATGATAATGGTGGAGAAGTAGGGAAGAGTACAGCAGGATTGTTACCTTACTAGGTGTAGCTAAACCTTTCTCACTACAGCCCAAGCTTGCATTTCCCATGTTAGATGTCATAATAGTTCAGTTGGCAAGTATTGAAATTGCACTCTCCTAGAATTTCCAAATCTTATTCAAAGGGTCTGTTGTCTGGCCATATCTTTACCATTCCATATTTGTGCAATTTATTATAATATATAAATATAACATGTAACATTAAATAATATATAAAACTTTACATTTAAAAAAAAATTAAATTGCATCTTATAATGGGCCCATTATTCCAATATGCTTAACTAGTTTTAGATTCTATTTTGTTTTGATCACTTCCATCTACAAATATAATAAACATGTGATCTGTAACTCTATCATATCATATGAGGATTAATTGAAAGAACTGAAAATGTATAATCTACAGAAGAGACAGTTGTTGGGAATAGGATTGAAGGAAGGAGAGTATGGAAGACGTAAGACAGTTATGATGGATACTTTCAGATATTTGGAGGATTCTCATATGAAAAAGGCACCAGAGATATCGGATGTGTGTATGTATACATATATATATGCAATGTATGTAAGTTGGGGGAAAGCAAATTTAGGCTTGTCATGATTAAAATCTCCTGACAATCAGAACTATCTAAAAGAGGGGTGTGTTACCTTCAGAAAGGGAAAGAATCAAGCCAAATTGATCATTCTTTGTTATGTTACAGATGATATTCTGTTCAGTTTAGTTCAACTATATAACTCCTTCCAACTCTAAAAAAATCTGTACTTCTGTATAATGCTGTTTTTTCCTCCAAAACAATTACTATTGAATTTGTGTAGCTAATTTTTTTTTTTATTATTTAAAGGAACAACTTTTAGTTTCCTTGAAAAACATTTTCTGCATTCCTTTTTAGCCAAGCAATGTGAATAAATTACATGAAACTTGCAAAAAATATGGCTAAATGGAAAATAATTAAATATGAAGCAAAGGTTATATATCTCCTAGCCTTGGTATTAGATACTAGGCTGGACATCGTAACAAAATCTAATCTAAACTGATGGTGAAGAATCTCCACTGTGAAAGAAACACATTTCTAATTAATTTGGAGCTAATTAAAATATGGAACATTCTTCTACCTATCCACTCTCAGCCCTGGCTTTGAATATGACAGACCTCCCAGCCTATATTAGTGACAGCTGATGATCAAATTTATCCTGATCTTTGTATTTCCCCTCTGTTTCATCTGACTGGATTTTTCAATTTCCAATTTTCAAAGCATTATTCTTTCTCCTTTCCATTCAGTCACAGCTCATTTAACCACTGGATAAGATTTAACTAAGTGATCTGAATAAGTGGTCAGAAATGGCTTGAAACTAAGGTAACACCTGTGAGAATTGAGTTTTAGAGGGTAGGGCAGAGGGCAGAAAATAAAGCTACAAAAACATTGGGAGAAGGGCCAAAAGATAAGAAGCAACCAAGTGGTATAATAGAATGACCACTGGGCATGTAATCAGGAAATCTCATCTTCCTGAGTTCAAATCTAGCCTCAGACATTTAATAATTGTGTGATTCTGGGCAGGTCACTTAGCCCTATTTGCAAGTTTACTCATATGTAAAATGATGTTAAGAAAAAAATGGCAAACCACTTATATGATTTTGTCAAGAAAACCCAGATGGGTTATAAAGAGTTGGACACAATTAATTGACAACGAAAATCTAAGTTATATAAGGCCAATCCAGAATGTTATTCTTATCTAAAAAAGAGAGGAAAAAAGTAACTGTCAAGATCTTCTCAAATCTGATTTAATGAAAATTGAAATGAACTAAGACTTCTGGGAATTTGATCTCAGTCTTGTTACAATCTCTAAATAAGCATGTGCCCTTAGAAAAACCCTAATCTCTCTGAGCCTTAGTTTCCTGGTTGAAGGAGCAATTTTAGTTGAATTCTAAGATCATAGTTAGAAACAGTTTTTGAAATGGTAGAAAGATCACTGGAGTCGAACTGCAGAGTGAAGTTTAAGTGCCGGCTGCTATCAAAACCTTTTCTGATCATCTAGTATGTTAGATTTCTAGCCCCCATACCCATTATTCTATATTTACTTTGAAACTCTTTTACTTAACTGTATATTTTGCTTATCTAAAATCAGAAACTGCTTCATTTTTGTTTTATAGCTAGCATGTTATACAGTGCTTGGCACACAGTAGGTACTTATTAAAAGATTGTTGAAATGAATTAATTTGAATATAAATTAGAGAACAACTTAATACAGTATATGAGGGCTAACTTGAAAGGCACAGATTCTATGAAAAGCTATGAAAAGTTAATTGATTAATAAACTATTAGGTACACTTGTAAAATAAAGTGGCAGGACTAAATGATCTCTAAAATCTTTCTCAATGCTAAAACTGGTGAAAACACTTTACAAATTTATTATGCTTGTATGGATTGAAATGGTACTAGTAGAATTAATAATAATAACTAGCATTTATGTAGCGTTTTAAAGTATGTAAAGTGTTTTCCAAATGTTATCTCAATTGATTCTCACAATAACTCAAGAGGTAGATATTATAAGGAGGAAACTAAGGCAAACAAAGATTCAATAATTTACCTTATCTAGTAAGTAACTGTGGTCTGACTCATACTCAGATCTTAATGCTCCAGGGTCAATGGTTCTAGCCATGATACTACTTAGTCAGCTTTTCTATTACTACTAATCTTTCTGGTATTATTATTAATAACTTACCATATGTCACCATCAATAACTGCTGTTATTGTTGCTGCTGATACTATTTACTACTACTACTACTACTACTACTACTACTACTACTACTACTACTACTACTACTATTACAAAGTTTACAAACTAATTAGGAAAAACAAATACATGAAAAACTGTGTCCCAATACAAAAGTTATATAACCATAGAAGAGAAGTCAGAAGACATATACTTCAACACTTTAAAAAATATGTAATTTCATCTTGTTTTCCTTACAAGGAAGGCATTGCTAGTGCTAAAAGTTTTAATAGAGTTTCAGGAATTAATATTACTAAAAAATAAAACTCATTACCTGGTGTCACCTTTCTGGCTATGAAATTTAGCTAGACTAGTCCATTCTTGGAACCTCATAGCCAAAGCTTATAAAATTTACTTTGGAATAATATTAAAAAGACAATCCAAGCACTGCATCAGATTCTGGTAGCAGAACAAGGATTCAATGTTCTACTACCAATCTTTGTTTTTTAAGAAAGAAAATGATAGGTTATTAATTATCAGTTAAGTGGGATAGATAATAAGCCTTATGAGTTCCAATGACAGGAAAATTAATAAGGACTAAAGAATTCAGAGATATTAACACAGGAAAAAAATTTCAGCTGAGCCTTGAAGGACAAATAGAATGGAAATAGACTGGTAGGGACAGGAGAAGTTTCCCAAGCACAGAATGATACCTAATTGAGTCTGATTCCAAAAAATGATAATGCTTTGCCCATACTGGTCTTCCTTGCTACAGATTCACTGAAATAGAGGCTCTGTCATTCTCTGTCAGAATGAATAACTATAAAAATAACGTTATGTAATAATTCAGTCACTTACCATTATGATTTTCCTGCATTCAAAGTGCTTGTGTACTTTGATATTGATAGGAAATTTATTCTTAATGCCCTTCTAATTCATTTTGAAAACAGTCATTTTAAAAAATATGTTCATGGTCCTTATACTCTATCAACCTAATATTAGAGAGAGAGAGAGACAGAGACATAGAGACAGAGAGAAACAGAGACAGAGACACACACAGAGAGAGAAAGAGACAGACAGAGAGACGGAGACAAAGACAGAGAGAGAAAGACAGAGAGACAGAGAGAGTGCCAGAAAGAGACAGGTACAGACACAGAGAAGAGACAGAAACATAGAGACAGAGAGATAGAAAGAGACAGAGGGAGAAAAAAAGAGAGAGCATTCATAGAAACCAAAGAATACCCAAGTGTTGCAAGTGAATAAAACCCCTCCTGAATGATGGGAACAGATGTTCTTTCCTAGGAAAGCCCATATCACACAGTCAAGAAAACATTTGTTCCATTTTTTGCATCTATAAGAGAAATGTTTTGCAAATGTGTACAAAAACAAAGAGAACCTGCTTCATTGTGGCAAGGATTTTTATTTTAATTTTAATTTTAAACAGGTCAAGTCCACTAATTTTTTTCCCTGCTTAAATGCTAGCAAAATCTAAATAAAATGAAATAAAAGCTTCTTATCTGGGTAAAGTCTCAGGACAATGCTAAAGCTAGAATTCTCTTTGGTGTACTGTGATAAGGCTAGCTTTCCCACAACCAGACCTTAAGTATATGCGGGCACTGGTGTAGCTGCTGAAGCAAGAACAGAAAGAGCTAAATAGGGGAAAGGGATGAGAAGAAGTAGGGGTGAAGGACAATTAAGTGAAGGCTTTTGGAAAGAGAAAGGGGAAGGTACTGGAGCGGGGGTAGGAATGATTTGTATAGGTATTGGAGTAAATATGTTCTTAGGACTATGCTGCTTGCAGATTTGAGAAGGAATAGAAAGGACATATAAATGGACATAGAATCATGGTGCCAAGATACTTATTTTGCATGTTTCCTCTACCACTCAGACTGAATAGATTTTAAGAGATTGAAAACAGTTGTGCCTATGGAATTCTGCCTCACCTGAACTTAAAACAAGGAGAACAGTTAATGGAGTAGAAAAGCAGCAGTATAGGGAACTTAGAGCACCCCAACTCATTGTTGTGTGTGGCTAATATATTCAGTATTATATATGCCTGACTAATCCTAATAAAGGTTAATTAACTACTGGTTGTCTACTGGATAGTGAAAAAAAAAATGCAAAATGATTAAAAATGAACACCTGTTGGTCTAATTGGCTTCATTATGGTATATTGGTAAGATATGGCTTTAATTAAAATTCAGCAGGGAGAGAGAAGTCTTAGAAGTGGGAGTACCACAGGCCATAAAATTTAACAGTACATATCATACACTCAGACTACTGAGCCAAGAGTCGTTGCCCTAGCCCAACCTAGCCCTCACCAAATAAAGTGCAGAATCAAGGGATAAAGGAAAGCACTATCTCAGATAGTTGAGAAACAGAGTTGGACATTTCTCTGAAGTTCCCTCTGGTGCTAATTGGGCTACAAACCACTAGGATAAATTCTAGTCTAGTCTAGTCTGGGATCAGGAATATTTTTTTGAATATTTTGATAACAGCATTTTAGTATAAAGGGTTTCCCTATTCTTAATGCATTTACAAGCATGATTCTGAGACGGGAACCACAGATTTCACTGACTGCCAATGGGGGTCCATGAAAAACACATACACACACATACAGGGAATGAAGAGTCCCTTCTATAAAGTTAAATTTTTCTTGTCTTGATTAGAAATTAATATTAAAATAAAAATTCTCTGATGAGAAAGCAAAAGGACTTAAATCACAATGAAACTATCCTAGTGAGCAGATTTTCTTGAGAGAAATGCACTATAAGTTCTGAATGTCATCATTGATATTGAGGGGACCACAAAACAAGGAGAGGGGCTAAGAATATCAATAAAATCTTAACTAACTTCATATTTTTTACAATGAATCCCATGCTGCCATGAGCATTAGCTGAGCTCCTGACTAGCCTAAGACTAAGCTTATTCCCTATGCATTAGTAACACTGAGCCTAATTCTTCTGTTTGTGACTCAGTCACAATTCCAAAGCCAAATTCACTTATCAATGCCTCCAATCAATTTCCATACTTTCTTCTCAATATAGATGAGCAAGTGAGGAATAAATATTCCAGAGATAGAAAAGAGCAGGTAAATAGGGGTCGAAAAGGCCCTGTGTCACTACAGGAGGCTGGTGAGAATTCCTCTGAATGGGCATTGCTAGAAATTTTGCATAGAGATCAAGGTCCTGCTAGGCTGTGGCATGAGCTGTATCCCAAAGCACAGTTCTAGGAACAGTGGTTTTTGAAATGTCAATCATCCTGTGCCCTTAGACAATGCCAGGCTGGGGTATAATCCATCTCTATGACAGACAATGCTCTAAAAAAGGCCATGTCAGGCCTGAACAGAGCAAATGTCATCAAATATATAGAATTTTTCCCTCTCAACTACTGAAATCTTGGCAATTGGGAGAAAGTATATGAATGGGAGTGGAGGGGGGAGATAATTTAATGCAAATACCTCCTAAAATAATTGCACTCTTGAGCCTATCCTGCAGATTAGGAGTCATCTGGCTATAGTTTGGAATGCTCTTTCTGTTCTATAAGATTTTTAAATAAAAAAAAAATGTCAACCACAGAGGAAGGGGTCCTAGGAATGGTTTCAATAAATTCCCAGTCTATAGGCATTAGAAACTTAAAGAGATTTCCATCTGTCTATGAAATGGCTCCACCCAAGTCCAAATGTAAAAAGATTTAAAGAGCACAGAATCACTGCTTTATTCCTTTGATCTACAGCCTGACTGTTTTCCCCAGACTTGTGAGATATGCAAATAATGGAGATTGTGAGTTGATGATATGATTTGCATTAATCGTAGACCCCATATACATTTTTAATGTGATATGTATTTTCTTACATACTTCATACCTCAACCTGCATAAGGGAGAATCACAGAGAGAAGATGATTTTATTTTGTTTTGTTTTATTTAAACAAGTCATAGACAATGTCCTTCATAGTCAAAAGATCTGAATTCAAATCATCCAAATCCCTTAACTTCTCCATAGCCCCAGGCAAATTTCTTAATTGGTTGTTGTCCTTCTAGAAGAGCACCAAAATGATGTAATTATGTGAGATTTGCATTTCAGTGTGACTACTTTCTCTGCTCCATGTTCTTCTACACAGGGACTAAATTGATATTATTAAATTACATATCTGACCGTGTTAGTCTACTGCTCAACAAGTTTTAATGCAACATTATCTTATGAAAAGACAAAATACAAATTCCTCTGTTAACTCTATTGCATTCAAAGCTCTTTACAATGATTCCTCATCTTTCTAGACATATTCCATTACTACTAAATAATTCAATCTAATCTTCAAATAAATTACTATCCTTCTTATCTGTACTCCATATACAACAATTCATCATCCACTTCTAGGCTTTTATATATATATATATATATATATATATATATATATAAATCAACCATGTCTAGAAGCACTCTCTCTTCTCAGCTCAAATTCTTGTATTATCTAGCTCTGGGAAAGTGCCATTTGTATTTATGGACAGTGTAACAATACAGGGAGGCCATCAAGCATATGGAAATTACAAATCTTTTGTGTCTATCTGACTGGACATCCATTTATCCCTTTCCTTATTAGAAGCAATGTCCAATTGCCTTCTGAACTTATGAAATAATTCACTGGGGATGGCTCTGTCTTCAAGTCTAACCAAGCTCATTTGCCAGACTAGGAAAGGAAAGATAGATTCTGCAGTTGTTTGGAGCGTCCCTAATATTTCTATTACCATTTGAGAAGCCATCTTAGTAATGGAAAATTCGCAAAAGTTGGAGTCAGGAGATCTGGATTCTCAACGAGCTCTACCACTATTTGTGTAATATTGAGCAAGTAAAATGCTCTCTGGGTCTTAGTCTTCTCCTTAGTAAGATAAGGATATCAAAATCTAGTGTGATGGAATGAACGGAAATCTATACTCAGAGTTAATGGGTAAAATTTATTTCTTCAGCTTACTACGTAAAGTATTTTTTTTAAGGATGATTTTTTTTTTACATTCAATTAATTTCTGAATATACCCCCTCTTAAGTTCCTTTCCTTATTGAGACTTACCTTGTCTGTATGAGTCTTACCTTATCTCAACTCTCCAAAAAAGGGAGAACAACCTACTTAAAATCTTGAGCAGATTACTTTTTTTTTCTTTTTTACTTTCTGGCTTTCATTTCCCTTTTATTTAAGTAAAAGGAAAAGGTTAAGCACTTGACTTCTATGCACTGTTTCTCCCAGAGTTATCAAAATAGAGTGAAAAACAAAAGTTGGGATGATAGGCAATGATCCAGCATATAGTGGATGACCTTGGCGTCTTTGATGTCTGACCAAATTCTAAGCACTCCCTAAGGTTTACTTCAATTAGACATTGAAATGAATTGTTCTCATCTGCCCATTCAACTTGGAGGAGTCTTAACATCCTTGGACAAACATCCCCCTAGCTCACCAACAGATTTCAGGCCTGTCCCAGGTACCTTTAGTCTGGGTTATGCCATCTACTGTCTGCCCTAAATTTTTATTAGAATATGGCTGCGGAGCATGCTATAGCTCCTTGGAGTCATAGAATGTGTGACAGATAGACACCAAAGATGGGTGAACAGCTATAAAAAGCACTTGGCAAGCCTTCAAGTCAGAAATGTTGGTCTTTCTTGAACACCTATATATCCCAAAATGAAATTTAATGAAATAACTAGTTTAAATACCAAAAGATTCATATAACAAACTTACTTTAGAGTACTTCATTTGAAGAGGGCACATAAAATCATAATCTCTGCAGAAGGGTCCAGGCTACTGGCCAAATTCTGTTATCCTCTAGCTCTGCAGGAATCAACCAAAGTGCTTGCCAAATTTTTGATTTTGAAAGGGAAAAGTTGATTTTTTTTAATCCATAATTATCTGATTGCCAGGCATCAGAAAACAAAATAGGATTTCATTTTTCACCTTTATTATAATCTTAAGTGATCCTTCCCTTAAGTGATTCTCTGTTTAAGTCAGACAACAAGTGGTGAAGAGTTTGGTCATCAATTTGGATTTTTTGATTTTTCATTGCTGAGGCAGAAAGGGACACTTGATCCATTTTGTTTGGCATGTCACAGAAATGAGCAATCGTTGAAACCTGCCATTCCTGGCTGCTTGTCATAGTTCATAAAAGAAAAGAATGTCTTCATTATCCCCCCTGGTATTTGATTGTAATTCCTGATAGTGCTTAGGATTTTCAGAATACCTCAGCTTATGGCCTGCTCTAGGAAAAGATTGTTTTAATTAATTAATCTTAATTTATTTTTAATTTTTGAGTTCTATTTTTTTCTAATCCCTGCTCCATCTTGAAAAGGCAAATGATATGATAAGAATTATATATGTGAAATAATGCAAAATATATTTCTAGGTGAGCCATATTGCAAAATAAAAAAGTTTAAAAAATTATACTTCATATTCATCAGTTCTCTCTCTGGGGGTAGATAGTATTTTTCATCATGTTGTCTTTTGGTGTATCTGGGTTTGCCTATGTGTAACATCATATTTGTTCCCAGTATTCAACTAGTATCTCATACAAACTTCCTTCCCAACCAAAGAAAACAAACAAAATCTTAATAGTACATGAAAATCTCCCACCCAAATTCCTCCCTCTCCATTTTCATCATCTGTTCTTCAAAAATAACATTGTTCATTGCAATTAATCTGAGTACAATTGCTATTTATGTTGTTTTCATTTCATTGCCATTCTGTATGTTGTTTTCTTAGATCTGTGTCATACTCTCATGTTTTATGGCACAATAATATATCATTAAATTCATATGCCACTGTTTATTCATCCATTCCTTAATCAAAGAGCACAAAATTTGTTTTCAATTGGCAAAAATGTTTCTATGAATATTTTGTTATGCAAAACCTTTCTTTCTGCCATTGACCTCCTTGAGGCACATGACCAATTGAAAGATAAGTGGATAAAATAGTATGAAAAGTTTAGTAACTTTTCTCACATAATTCCAAATTGATATCATGAATGGTTGAGCCAATTTCATAATTCTATAATAGTTCATCAGTGTGACTATCTTTCCACAAACCTCCCCCAATTAATTACTTCATTTTTTGTTCTTTCCCAGTTTAAAAGATGATGTCAGAAATATTTTGCCATTCAACAGTGTCTTTTTTTTCCCCCTGCCCTAGCTGCATTGACTCTATCCATGCAGAAAATTATGCCAGGATTTTTTTTTAATTATCCTTTATGGCTTCTTTTTATTCTTATTCTCTCCCAACAATATATATTAAAAGTACCTCTTCCAATTGTGCTTTTTTGTGATATGATCTTTTTATATTTAGGCTATTTATCCATTTAGAGATGTGGAATAGAGATACTAAAAAGAGAGAGGGAGAGACCAAGGTAGGGAAAAATGCTACAAAGGTAACTGTCTTTTTAATCTTCTCTAACCAACTCAGCCCTAATGGTTTTCCTAGAACTGACAAATAAAGACATCAGTTGACCTTTCATATATGCATTCTGTTGTATTATCTTATTATTTTCCGTTTTGCTTAGAATTTGGATTTTCTTAATAACAGATGAATGTAAATACCTCAATGAGTTCTTGAACTATGGATCAGAGAAGATTCAGACTCCAAAAGTACCTAGAAGTTGAAAATGTCTCTTTATTCCTTGAGGAAGATTCCAGGTACTACATCGTAGTGGATAGTCTGGGATGATCATTTAAAATACTGTAATTCTTTGAGAATTAATTGGAATAACTTTTGGAGAAAAGTTGTGATTGGCAATTGAGCATTCCCAATGTGTCCATTTATTTTCTTTATATAATACAAGCCAATTGTTTTAAAAGTAGCTATCATACTATTACTACAGGTTAAAGTGCCATGGAAATATTACCATTTATTTCTATGTTAATTGAGTGCTGCTTTAAAAAAAATTAAAAATGGATGGTGTGTCTTTAGAACATAAGTCTGCAAAAATATTCTAAAACTTTGGAACTCCTAGAAGGAAGGGAGGATTTCAGGACTTCAAGAATAAGACCACTGAAAATATTTCATGACATTGTGAATTTTTGATGAGCTATAAAATACTTATCAAATGATATGAGGAGACATAATCAATTCATTCTGTTTTCACAAATTTTCTAGACCATTAGACTACTATAAAATTATATGTGAGATAACAGTTGAGCACCCTATAAGCTGATTCTTATCTTCCACTTAGCATGAGAAGATACTACATAGAATCAAAACTATCTTAGTCAGAGGAGGGATATCCAAAGATTGTCATAATTGATCCCAAAGAAGATACAGCTAAAGAACCAGGAGCAGGTTGTTGTTGTTGTTACTGATGCTGTTGTCAATGTCATGGTGGTGATGGTTAATCAGACCAGTCTTCCTATCTCACAGCAATGACTGCTCAAAAAAAAAAAAAAAAAAACAAACAAACAAAAAAAAAATTTCTATTAATTTCATTTCCTTTCATTGCCAGTTTTTTTACCTCCTTAAGCAGTCTAGTAGCCCCCTACTCATGGGAGCTTGCCAAATCATTGTTAGGCAGTGTGGGCACCCATGATCAGCTTAGCTCCCTTACCTCAAAATTCTAAACCTCAAACAAAAATTTCAGGTATACACTATCATACCTGGCAAAATCAAAAGCAGTTAAAGAAGCCGATTTTAGTATGCTTAGTGGATGGACTTAACTAAGAGACGAAAAAGGTTCTTAGGAGAGGACCTATGTGCATCTGAAAAAAAAAAGCCATTAGAATTCCACATGGGAATGTGCCACTGAAGTTTTAGGGATTAATGTGGACACAGTAAGCTGAGAGAAAGCCTTGAGATACTTTTGTCTCATACTCAGTCTTTCATTAATGGATCTTGAAATCTTGGTGCTGGAAAAACTAAAGATTTAAAAGGTAGAGCAAATTATGTTTAGCAAGCCTATGTTAAATTCCTCAATACTTTCTAGACTAAAGGATTATAGTTTGGGCATATTGTGAACTGACTATTTAAAAGACAGGGAGACTTAAGAGTAGTGAAGATAGAAAAAATTGGCCTATGTTTGACTTTTAAATTGGTCTAAAACTGACAAATAGGAGCAGCTAGTTAGTGCAGTATATAAAGCTCTATCCCTGGAGTTAGGAGCTCTGAGTTCAAATGTCACCTCTGATATTTATTAGTTATGTTATCCTGTATATTTTATTTAACCCAAATTGCCTCTTAAAAAAAAAAAAAAAAGGACCGATGGACGGCTGGATAATAAAACTAAACATTTATCTGATTATCAATGCAGAAATTAGAAAATAAATTAAATATGAACTTATTGAAGATAGAAAGTAACATTTAAAACACATTAAAATGCAAAGAGAGAGAAATGCAACAAAAGAAATCAAACTTTGATGTTTCCAAATTCTCAAATTCCTGCCACAGGAGAAAGGTGATAATAGTATTTACATCCAATAATCGTGAAAATCAAATGAGAAAACATATGTAAAATACTTTGAAAAATTTAAAATATTACATAAATGATTATCATTTATATAATGATGTTTTGATTTAAACCCATGTTTTATCATTAAAAGTATTAATATTCACCTTTTTATCTACATTCAAAGACAGGGGATTAGGGAAAGAAAGACTAATAAGAAATGGAAGAAAGAAAAATGGAACCCACTCTATTCTGAAAAACAAAGTTAATTGGAATGAAGGTGCCATAACTAGATGTGAACACAGCTGGTAATGTTCAACTAAAAAGCAAAACTATGTGTGTGATAATTGGAGAGTAACAAATGATTTTTGTGCTTAATTGTATAGAAGAAATTTAGAAGAAAAAAAAAAAGATAATTCTATAGCTTTTGTAGGAGCCAGGATTCTGGACATTGAGTCTGAAGTACTTTTCATATAAGCACTATATTTGTGTGAACTTCCAAGTTTCCTACAGAAGTAATTAATAATTATAATAATAATATACATTTATATGTGCTTACTATATATCAGCACTTATCTCATTTATTATTAAAACATTATCTCATTTATCTTCACAACTACTTTGGGAAGTAGGTACTATTATCATCTCCATTATAGAGAGAGGTAAACTGAGTCAAATGGAGTTGAAATAATTTGCCTAGCTAGGGAAGTCAGAGTTGAATTCAGATCTTCCTGACTCTGGACTAGATTTTCTATCAATTACTGCCTCTTCTTGCTGAGGAGATGAATTCTGACATTAGAAGGTGAATTCTGACTCTCTTATGCTTAATTTCTGCAGCCATTTCTGGTGTGTCAACAAAATCCAGTTTATTCAACTTATTAGCTAGATAATAATAATAATAAAGCAAGCTGAGATCTAATACATAGGCACTTTGAGGATGCATGCCTTGTACATAAAAATTTGAAATGAGAGGTGGCAGAAAGGCTCTCAAGAGTTCTAAATTTTCCAAAGAAAATATAGAGACACTTGATTTTAAATATGCTCTGGTGACTAAGGAATAGAAAAATAAGTTAAGAAACTCAGCACCCGGGACAACTCATTCTCCTTCATTAAACAGAATTTGAGGTATGTTCCAATAGCAGAACTAAGCATAGAAGAGTTTATCAGGAAAGTCCCTGATTAGATTAGGGAGTTTTCCTAAATAACTTCATAATAATGGAAGAAGGAATTACCTAAACAACTTAATAAGAGAATTTGAAGGAGTTTCTGAAGCATAATAGAGTATTTGCTATTAGAGGAAAGCAAGTAATGGGGCACAGAATTTTTTTTTAGTGATTGGCTGAGGATCAGGCATGTCTCTTGGGCCTTTAGAAAGAAAATTGGCCAACTCTAAGATAGTCAGCTTTAGAATGACTGGAAGAACATCTGAACTCTTGAGGAAACTCTAAGATCTAAGACTCATTTATACCTCTTGCAGAATGTGAGCAGGGCCTCTCTTCATTTTCTTCCTTCAGCAGTTTTGTCCTACAACAAAAGCATATGGCTGTAGGAGATGAGCTCATGTGGAACCCGAGAAGAATTCAAGGACAATGCTTCCTGAACCCCAATTTTCTATATCAAAAAACTTGAAAATAGGCCATTTGGTGCTTGCAGCTAGAATTCTGTTACTTTGAAGATGATTGACCTTGGAGCTAACACTCTAAGGTAGTAAAACAAGAGAGACTTCCTTTTGGCTCCAAGATAAAGGATCCTGTTTTTTTTTAAAAAAAAAGAACAGAGTAGTGTGCTCTGTCCAAGGGTTTCAGCTAAGCCAGTAACTGGAAGCAGCAGAATTGGCAGAACTTAGGAAGTAAAGTGCCCTTCAAAGAGTAACTGGACTGAGTCCAGTGGAGCAACTCATCTAGCTAAGATGGGAGCATCTTGGAGATATATCATAAGAGGACATTCAGGACCTGGCAGGGTTAGAGATGTCCTTCCATAGGTTTTCCCCTTATAGTTCAAAATTTCTAAATATCAACAGCACCCACCTAACTATTAGTCTATGATGTTTCTGTTTGTGGGAAGAAAAGAAGTTCTGCATAAAAAGCCATTTTGTTAATGTTGATTCATTGCTCTTGATAGCCAAATACACCAGAAACATTCTGGAATGCTCATGGAAATTATGATTGCTATTTCAACAAGCTCAAGGTTCATACTATTTGCTTCTGCCAAATTAAGGAAGTCATTATTAGGCCTTCTAGGACTGGGAGGGCCTCAGAAGCCATTTGGACCAAAATTTTCTTTAGAGACAAGGAAACAGAGGCCCTGAAAGGAAAAATAACTTGGTCCTTTACACAGGTCATGAACAAGAGAGCTATAATGAGAATTCATGCCTTAGTCTTCAAATTCAGTGTTCTTCCTACTATATCACATTGCAGTGCTTAAGCATTTATGAAGCTCACAGATTCGTTGGTAACTAATACCCCACAGATAGATACATTGGATTTATGTTCACTCATACTTGTCTTACAATCCAATTTTATTCAGAATTGCCCTTCTAGTAATTTTATCCTATTGTTTCTCAAACAGATTGATTTGTTCTTTTATAAGTTTCAAGGCTCCTGCTGGTACCTAAAAAGAGTGATCCAAGAGTGAGAAAGAGCTATGGCAGGTGAATCTTCTTCCCTGTGGATTCTTATCAATTTTCCAATTTTAAAAAATTGAAAACATATTTCTTCATTGTATCTCAGAAGACAACATATGTAATTTTTCACTAAAGTACAACTCTACAGTAATCAATATGCTAAAATATATCTTTTTTTTTTCCTTACTAGGATTTTCAGTACTTAATTCTAAATTTTTTCAGGAACTAACAAATATAATAATAAGTATGATTCATAATTTTTGTAACCATAAATGCAACCATGAAAATTGAAATTCATAGGCTTATTGGATTATTTTTTAGGAAGAACCATAGTGATAATTTTGTCAAATCTCAGATGTATACAACCTTTCCACCCTGAAGATATATGTCTTCACAATTTTCATTAAAGGACACTTTTTTTTTTTTTTGGTCAATGTGTTATGCAGAATAAATGCTATCTATAAATGCTATCTTTTTTGATAGAATTTAAAATTGTCAGCTAAAGATTTTCTGTTGTGCACACATGGTTATAGGGACCTTAGCTGCTAATTAGCCATGAGGTAGATTTAAGTTTTTCTATACAAGAAACATGATATAATGGACAGGTAGTACAAAGGAAACTGGACAAGTCAAGAAGCCCTGAGTTAAAGATGTGTCTTGACATTGGCTGGGGATCCAAAGTAAGTCAGTTCATAATTCATTTCTCTAGGTCAGTGGGATCAAACTCGAATACAAGTGGGGCCACTAAACAAGAAAGATCCCTAAAGATTCATATTGACTTATAAAACCACATATTAATATAACCTGTTTTATTTTATTTGTATTTCTTTATTGAATATTTCCCAATCATATTTTAGTAGGATTTAGTTAACATTCAGGGGTATTGTGAGTCTATAGGTCCCACATCTGACTTCTCTACTCTAGGCAATTCTCAAAAACTAGTAAATAGAACGTGTCAATCTACATCGGTAATAGAATTTTCATCTGAGAATTCCATATAATATTGAAATTGCAGGTCTAGTCTCTCTATCAACACCCCCAAAAGTGTTTGGGAATTGAGAACATTTACCATTGGATTGCAAGCTTCTCAAGGAAAAACTTCTTTTGTTGTGTTATGTCATGATCTATTACAACAGTAATTGACATATAATATTTCCTTAATAAATTTTATTGGGTTTTGTTTCATTGTGTTTTTTTGACTGATCTATTGAAAGCTAAGTAATTTAATGACTGACTATGCAAATAGAGAACAGTGAAAGCATGGAGAAGAATGGAAGCTTGATAGTTCCAATTGCTTGTTTATGAATGTGAAGTAAAAATAAGATTGTGTGTAGGAAAGATAATCAGGGAATTTCTAGAATACCTCAGCTTGGAGAAGAAGTAAATATGTGAAAGCTGGGATTTGAAAGTGTTGAAGATTTAGTGATGGAAGGCATATACCACAAAAAAATTGTACAAAACTGAGGATAATGATAGTATATAACTCTTAGAGTTATTGTGAAGATCAAATGAGATACCACATGTAAAGTTCTGCAAACATTAAAACACCACATAATTGTTAGCTACAATCATTATTGTTGTTATTGTTATTATTATTATTTTTATTATTTACCCCACACAGGGGCAAATCTATCCTAAAAATTAGCCAAGGAGTGGTTCTCTCAACCTCTAGAGGGAGAATTAAGTGTTCTATAACTCTGGAATAGATTACAACTTTTAGACAGCAGATTGTATTTTTTTTTTTTAATCTTCATTAGCATCATGCTTACCAACTCAATATAGCCTTGCAAAGGCTTCTGTATGTAGCCTTGCAAAGAGCAATAAAACTAGATAACAGCTCTTCCCCCAAGGCACCCCACAATTAGAACCAACTTTAAGTTTCCCTCCTTGTTATGATTGAAGTTGTACCAGGAATTCAGTTAAATTAAACAGATTTTTTTTTAAGAACTTACTAAATGCAAGACACTATTCTAGGCACTGAAGATACAAAGATAGAAAGAAAGAAAACAGCATCTGCCCTTAAGGAGTTTATAATCTCCTGCAGCCAGGAAAGCTTCTTGACTCAAATTTTTAATTCATGATCTATCACAATGTCTGAAATTTTATTAGTATTTGATTCCCTAGTGATAGCATTCAACCCTCTATCATTCATTCATCCAGTAAACATTTATTGTGTCTGTTTGGAGCCAGATATCATGCTGAGTGCTAAGGATATAAAGACAAAAATGAATAATCTCTACCATCAAAAATCCTACATTCCATTGGGTATTAAGAAGAGGAGATTGATACAGGGAAACAATTTCTACACAGATAAAGTCATATAAACTATACACAAAACAAAAACAAAGTGATTTCTAAGATGAGGGGATAGGGATCAGGATAGATGAGAACAAATGGCACATTGAATTGAGCCTTGAAAAAAGCTAGAGGGAATAAATGGGAAATGATTCAGAGGACAGTCCAAACATAGTTATAATAATGCTAAGAGAAGAACAGACTATCCCTGCTTCATGAGGGAAAGGAGCAAAGAAGGAGTATCATGGCAATGGGACAAGGTGCCAGATGGAGGACTAAAAGCAAAATATGAGAATGGCGAACACTTTAAGGTAACCCCTAACTCTTCTGAATATTGGTTCCCTGTGGGAAAAGTCCCTCTTGACCTGTGTTCATATCTGATGTGGCCCCTGCACATGCTTAGGGAAAGTCTATGTCTGTGCCCAGAACCTATCTCTTCCCTCACAATAACCATACCCTCTGCAGTGTTTTTCTGCTATTTTAAAAATAAATAAATAAATAAAAACATTTTTATGCTAGATAGATATGTTATTTATGACAGGCTTGAAGGAAATGATGTTGACAGTTTTGAATGTTGAATAGCAGTGAGAGCTGGGTTGTGTGCTGGCGAAGGTTCACTAAGACTTTGGTCTCCTGCTTCATAACAATAATTGTGATTTATTCCCAGCACTATTAAGCTTTTTGAATGACTCTATGCTGATTTCCAGGCCAGCATTTTATTTTTTTGTCATCTCAGCTGAAGTTGTAATACCAAAGACATATTTCTTTCTGTCCCCATCCCAGGCACCCGCCAGCTTGTTAATGGTTTACTTCTGAGATGGAGGTCATGCATGGTTGGAGCATTTGGGGGAAAATCATGTTCTCTCTGCCCTGTAAGAAAAATAGCCACATGAGAGGAGGAAGAATCTCTCTAGAGATGATGGTTTTGACTTCTAGAAGGTCATATGTTTGAAATGTTAATGTGATTTTATGGATGAAAATTTTACCTGCAAAATACTTCTAAAATGTGTGTCTGTCAAATATCTTTCCTGCCAGGCCTACTTCTCTTTGGACATCAAAGGCAGCTCCTAGCCAGAGGCACAGATATACAGTGAAAGAACTGAACCCTCCAATAGCCTATCCCTTGCAGTGAACCACGTCAGCCAATTTTCTCAATTTGCAGTAATACTTGGCTCTCATTTTTTTACACTTTGGTAGAGTAGAAGGGGGGAAGGGAAACTTGTCATGTTAATGTTATAGATAAACCAAAAGGATTATGCAAAATTCATTTGTATTTATTTTACTGAATTATTATATACATATCAATATATATTAGGCAAATCACTTGGCCTTTTCCAAAGAGCTCCTTTTCCTTACCTGTTTAGACTTAATCTCTAAGGTCTTTCCAAGTCTAAAATTTTATAAAGAGATATTCATAAGTTCATCTGTTTATAAGTAGATATTCTCTTAAATTTAGGTATATAGGGGCAGCTAGGTGGCACAGTGAATAGAGCACCGGCCCTGAAGTCAGGAAGTCCTGAGTTCAAATTTGATCTCACTTAACACTTCCTGATTGTGTAACTCTGGGCAAGTCACTTAAACCCAATTGCCTCAGCTAAAAAAAACAAAAAAAAAAAACAAAAAAGAAAAACCCGACAGCATTATAAGAGTGATGGATTCATAGATCTAGTAGCAAAGTCTCCACTAAGTTTTAACTATGTCAATCAACAATATTGAATCAAGCAAACCATGATTTAGTTCAATTTAACATGTATTTCCTAAGTGTTACTATGAATTGAGGCAGTGAGTTAGGTTCTGTATATAGAAGGACTAAAACAAAACAGTCCCTCCCATCAAACCTGTAATCTAGCAGATCCAAAGTACTTTAGTAAGGGGAGAGCTCTGACAACTAGAAGAATGAGGAAAGAATTTGATTAGGGTCTAGTACCTGAACTGAAAGCTTCCAAAAATTCAGAGTTAAAGAGGGAAAATATCCATTGAGGATCACATATAGAAAGTCACAGATATACATTTTGTAGTGTTAGAGCTAGAAAAGAGCAAGTAGGACAGTTCATGTGCGTGCGCACACACACACACACAAATATAGACACATAGATGCATAGCCACAGACATATACACAGAGAAACAAATACATACACATACACATACACTATTAAAAAGATTAATGAAAATTCTGAAAAGATAAGCTGTAGAGCAGCCATAGTGATCTGAGTGCCAAACTAAAGAGTTTATATTTATCCATTCATTTTCATTACCCAAATTGTATTTTATGAATGATCTGCCCAACAGCTGATCTCAGGGTCCAGATTCACATATCATCTGGTGGCATCTTATCACATCAAATATCATGGACTTCCTTTATCTAGCTGTATTTTTTTAAGATACTGTCATGAAGCTCAAGACCTATGCAGTGAATACTTTGATCCCTTGCTAATGTTAATTTAGTCTTTACAAAGCAATGTGTCCACCTAGAGGGAGGATAGAAGGAGGTGAAAAATTTGGTTGTTAAATTTTCTCTGTGAGCATTGGTACTTCAAAAATTGACAAATATTACAAACCGCATTGTTATTGTTTTGTTTATTGGTAGACTTTTGGAAGTAATGGATAAATATTAATAATGCAGAATAAACCTAAAAAATGTATATATGCATGCTTTTTTTCTTTTTCTGAGTGTTTAGTTGTTAAACATTTACCAACACTCCTTTATATTATGCTATAATCATTGTTTGAGCTCAGCAGGATTATAATAGGAGGTTCAGGGAATAAAGCCAACACTACACAGGAGGCCTGGTGACCAGAAGCTAACAATCATCATCATCATCATTACTAGCGGCAGCAGCCACAGTTATATGGTACTTTAAATTTTATATTTTTTATTTCATTTAAGCTTCACAATACCTATGTATAGGGATGTGTGTGTGTGTGTGTGTATTTGAGTTGGTTTCAGTATACCCCTGCCTTGCTATACTTTTATATACTAGCTGAACTAGTCAACCTGCTGTTCTCACTTTATATATGTGTGTGCATACATGTAAATATACATACATACACAAGTATTCATATTATATATTGTTCAGTATATATACATATGCATGTGCACATGTGTATACATCATATATATAAATGTATATGGAATGTGTAAATAAATATATATGGAATACTGCCAACCAACATGAAGATGATGACTTTGAAAAATGATTTCTACAATTTATACAAATATTGTATAGATCTGCCCATCACTGATAGGCACGGAAAGGAAATACCAATTTTCAACCTGTGCCCATCAACAATGGGCAGACATATACAATACTTTCCCTGTGTTGTAAAGAAAGGGAAAGCCATTTGAGATTCCAAGCCAGTTTCTATTAGATCTATTAGATCCCAAAGTTTACTCTAGATGATTTCATTCCCTTGCCTTTTTAAAGATTTGTTCAATTATTCTTGAAATAATTAGTTTCCTCACCTGTATTTTCTTCTTTATTCAATGTTACAAGTCAGCTTTGGAATGGAATTTGGATCTGAACTGTATGCTCTATGGCCAAGAATTCATTTTATGATTCCTGCTCCAGGCCAAACCTTGTCTCTTAGTATTATTCACCATAAGCCCACTGGAGGAGTCAGGATTTCGTTGATGAGAAGGGTGAGATCCTCCACAATCTGACCTCAGAATTTTTAGCATCACCCAATCTTTCAGCCAAACTGAACTTTTTATCACTCTGGGTTTCATTTTGCCTTCTTTTCCCACCTATTTATGAAAACCAAGAATGACTCTCTATCTCAACTTTTGCATGTTAAAACCACTCTCTTCCTTCAAAATCCTATTCAATTTGATAAGGGAACCAAGAACAGAATAAGTTTTTTAATATGCCAAGGAAGCTTTAAAGCTTGCAAGCCCTTTGTATTATTGTTAGTTTCATGATACTATGGAGCAGCTTAAGTAGTACGGTCGTTAGAGTGCTTTGCCCAGAATCAGAGTTCAAATCTAGCCTCAGATACTTGTTATCTGTGTAACCCTGAATAAGTCACTGTTTGCCCCAGTTTACTTACCTGTAAAATGAGGATAATAATATCATCTACTTCACAGAGTTGTTGTAAGGATTAAATGAGATCATATTTGTAAAAGAGTTCACGTAGTCTTTGGGTCATTAGTAGGTACTATATAATGCTTATTTCTTCCCCACCCAGAGATTTGGGGCCTTTACTAGAACAAAAACTTGATTTATCTGAGAATAAAGAAAAGCTACAAAGATTAGAATTCCTCAAACATTAAGCTATATGTATTTCTACAAATTAATGCTTTAGAAAGCATTAATTAATTTATTTTTATTTATTTTATATTAATTTATATAAAACAAATTAATTTTAAAATGCTTCTTTGTACCCCATGAAATTTTTACCTTCAACAGCTGCCCACCCTATCTATCCCTACTCCCAATTATATCAGATATCAAAATTTCCAGACAGAAGAAAAGAAAATCAAGTAGATTTTATTTTGTAAGGTAGTTAGTGGTGAAAGCTTGGTTTTAAATTCCAGTCATTTTGCCTTCTTTTAAAGACTAAAATCCAGAGTTACCTCCTAGGTTTTCTCCAAATTCCTGCCAGGTTCTCCATTTGCCTCTTGAAATGTCAGGGTCAGACTATATAGATTCCCCGTCCATGTGAGAGGCAAAATGAAAGCCACTGTTTCACTTAAGTCACCCACCTATCCCAGTAATTCTCTGGAAGAAATCATCTACCACAAATTATTGATTACACACTACCCTGGTGGGTTTGTCATTCCATTAACGGTTTTTCCAAGATCACATTAAAGTTGTATCTTCTCCAAGAAATATGATATTCATTCAGCATTGAGTAAATTCATATATTAAAGCCAAATGTTGATAAATAATGTAGGCCAATAACCTTAAAAAGGCAGATTTCCATATTTCCTGGAATGGTGACAGCATGCTACTATTTTTATTGGCTTACACTGCTACCATCTCTGGTGGGTGAAGGATATGTTGCTAGTTTAGCTCTGATTTATTAATTAGGATGCAATTTCCAGTGCACTAATATTGCCGTGAATTGAATGATAAGTATATATTTTATCTCCTCCCTCCCCTCAGAAGGGGAGGAGATAGTGCTTGAAAAATATTTTGATCTTCACAAAGAAAAAACTGGAAATGATAAGGAGAAAGAAAGGAATATGAAAAGAAAGCAGAAGAAGCAGGAGGAGAAAAAAGAAAAAGAGAAGAAAGAAAATGAAAATCAGTCATTAGCAATTTATTTGCATAGATAACAATAGCAGTTTTATCTTTCCATCTCTAATCCTATGACTGCCTATGAATGGAATTTGGAGTCAGGAAATTCTTGGTTTGAATTTTCCTCATACTCACTTTCAACTTATCTCTAAAATTGGAGTAGGGATGTTTCAAGGATAAAAATCATCAACATCATTAAAATCCAGGGAGTTAAACATTTCCCTTTCCCCATGGGCCCTTATAAAATGGAAACACATTATGTCCCTGACACCTTAGTGTGGATTAGTTAATTATGACTTCAATTTCCTCTGTGACAAGGGAAACTAAGACCAAATGAAACTACTGACTATCTCAATAGGAAAAGAGAGCCCCAAAGGACAAGGAAAAATGAATGGAAATAAAAGCAAAGAAACTTTAACTATATCTCAGTTTTGAGGGTGAAGCTTTGCATATAGAACCCAAGTAAAAGAGATAAAGGATACTTAAAGAAAGAATTCTCCTTTTTGGAACTTTCTCAATTTTTTTCCAAACCTGTGTTCAAAGGACAGAAAACTGTCATGTCTTAGAAAGAGCACCAAAGTTAAGATTCAGGTAACCTGTGTTCAAGAATCATTTTTGACATTTCCCTTTCTTGAAAATTCTCTATGGAAAATGGTTAATTTTTTTAAATAACTTTTTTATTGCCAGAACCCATGCCAGGGTAATTTTTTACAACATTATCCCTTGCACTCACTTCTGTTCCAATATTTCCCTTCCCTCCCTCCACCCCCTCCCCCAGATGGCAAGCAGTCCTATACATGTTAAAGAGGTTACAGTATATCTTAGATACAATATATGTGTGCAGAACTGAACAGTTCTCTTGTTGCTCAGGGAGAATTGGATTCAGAAGGTATAAATAACCTGGGAGGAAAAACAAAAATGCAAGCAGTTTACATTCATTTCCTAGTGTTCTTTCTTTGGGTGTAGCTGCTTCTGTCCATCCTTGATCAATAGAAACTGAGTTAGATCTTCTCTTTGTCGAAGAAATCCACTTCCATCAGAATGCATCCTCATACAGTATCGTTGTTGAGGTATATAATGATCTCCTGGTTCTGCTCATTTCACTCAGCATCAGTTCATGTCAGTCTTGCCAATCCTCTCTGTATTCATCCTACTGGTCATTTCTTACAGAACAATAATATTCCATAACATTTATATACCACAATTTACTCAACCATTCTCCAATTGATGAGCATCCATTCGAAAATGGTTAATTTTTTAAAAGTAGTTTCATTGATTAAAGGAAGAAGCATCAAATATCCAGAATCACATCTTAACGGAATATGGTATTTGTTTTTTTTAGAGGTAGAAAATAAGAAAAAATAAATAAAAGGATCGATGCTATATTCTGAAATAAAAATAATTGTAACAGCAATAATTCATATTTGATAGCACTAAAAGAGTTGCAGAGTTTTTTTCTTCATAATTCTATGATGTGAATAAATTAAGTATTATTGTACTTAATTTACAAATGACAAAATTGAGCATCTGAGATGTTTCCTTTAAATTGTTTAAGTTGGGTTTGGAACTCAGGTCTCCTGATTCTAAATATGGTACTTTATCCCAATGGGAAAAAAAAAAAAAAAAATTGCGCAAGCAATATTTGTTTTCTCATTTTCAATTTTAAGGGTCTCATTTCTACTTTGAGAAACCCAGGAAAGTTTTTTTCATGTCCAATCCCACATCACTGTATTCATGTAACATGCACTTCAGCCAATAGGCATTCATTATTCACATTTTACCTTATTTACTCTCATCTCACTCTTCTCAAGTAAAAACAGGGAAACATCCTGATCTACAGCTTCTCTCCCTCAAGAAATTGGTGAAGAAAAGGCAAATATTTGCAAATCATAGAAAGAATCAGGATTCAGCTTTTCTTCACTTCTTAGTTTTTGCCATTCATGTACATTGGAACACCTTCCCAAAAAAGCCATTGTAAGGACATAGAGTAAGATTGTGAGTTCACCTTTGGTCCTTCTTGTTCACCACTACTTCTGTTGTTGTTAGAGGAATGAAAGGCATCAGAGAGCACCAGGTAATTCTTTTTTAATGTTAGATGGATGGAGGGATGGAGGGATGGATATAAGATACAAACTAGAAATCCCATTATCAAGAAAAGATCCATGCCTTAGTTCATATTGAGGGAGAGACTCAGGAATTTCCCTTAGTAATTAGAGGCAGAGAAGTTCCATAATGCATAGAGTTTGGAATTTGGAGTCAGGAAATTCTTGGTTTGAATTTTCCTCATACACTTACTGGATGAGTTACCCTAGAGAATTCTCACTTTCAACTTATCTCTAAAATTGGAGTAGGGATGTTTCAAGGATAAAATAAGATAACTTATATTGCATGAAGTGTTTATCAAAACCTTAAAGTACTAAATAAATGCCATATTATTATTATTATTACTAATAATTGGATTATAATAATTAAATAATTAAAGCTGTGTGGAGCTATGTGGTTCCTGGAATATTACCCTTAGGTGCCAGAGGACATTAAAGGGCCACATGACTGGAGCTAGTCTTCTCTAATATAAATATAATCAAAATTCCTTTTTTCTTTGAAATATTTAACCTATCAATAGAGGCCTATCTACTCTACAGTTGATTCATGGGAGGGAAATGTAAGGTAGATTGATAAGATTATATCTTTCAAGAATCCATCAAGTCATCATTAATCAAGCTAAGGACCAGAAGGATTGAATGATGTGTCCAAGGTCACACAGGGAATAAATGACAGAGGTAACCTTTGAACAAGGGAGTGTTGATCAATGGGATCTTTCCACTCTCTCATTTCAAACCTGCTTTTACTCAGTTATGTGGCTCCATGGATAGATGTGGATTGAAAAAGATCTAAATTAAAATCCAGCTTTAAATATCTACTGCTTCCTGAGCAAGTCATTTAACTTCTGTTTGCCTCAGTATACTCAACTGTAAATGAGGATAATAACAGCATACATCTCATAGGATTATTGCAATATTAATGATAAAATTGGCAAAATATTTAATACAGTGCCTGGCACATGGGTGGCATTTTTAAAATGTTTATTTATTATTTTTAATTTATAAAATAAAACAAACATTTCCATACCATAATACTATTTAAAAAGGTGATTTACACATGAAATGGCAAATTTACTATGTACAATTTGCTATTCCTTTTAAATATACAACAGTTATCACGTAAATTTTCTTTTCCTCTTCCACTTCCTCTTTCCACTTCTCACTGACCTTGAAATACAGCTATCCAGTGTCCACATGGTTGTTCCTTAATTTCCTAGCTAGGATGTTCCCACCACTAATCTCTAAAATCCAAATAGTCATCCATGCTGCCAACTGTTCTCATTCTCAGGACAAATTGAAGAAATTTAGCATTAATGGAATACCAGGAATATGTTAATACAGAAATTTAAAATTAATGGGATCCCAGAAATAGTCACAGACTACCATATATATATATATATATATATATATATATATATACACAATTGAGTAGAGTACTTTATAGCTTGAGCTCAAGCATTATGAAATAGGGTTATTACCTCAAAACCCTCTTTTGTGATATTTTTTCCTTCTTACCTAATGCTTTTCTTATGGCTTTTGGTAGTAATTGCTGCCTTTCTGCTCTCACCATTAAAGTGTCCTGCCTCGCTGATATTGATATCACAGTGTTCTCTCCAAGATGGACTCACCTTCCCCTGTCATTATGAAAGTAAAATAGGTCATGAATATATATGTCCTTTGAAATGACCTTTCAACTACCCATTTGAAGGGCAATTTGTAAACAAATAATAATTTTTAAGTGTTGCACCATATAACTTAAATAAAACCCTCTTTTTACTATACCTGTTAGTTTAGGCAATCTATTTTGTATACTTTTAATAAATAAAGAGAAGGAATGACCCATCCACATATCCATGCACTCTATGGAAAGGGCCTGGTTTAAAAGGTATATTAATATCAATATCTTTGTTATCCCAGATTATTCTTCTGCCTGGGTCCATGTATATGAAATGGTATATGGATGCATATTTTGCTGTATATTTCTGTGGAAAAGTAGAGACATTAGTGACCAATCTTGAATTGAGCATCAACAGAGGAAGGATCTTGGCTAATATATATTCTTTTATTAAAAAAAAAAAAAAGATTGCTTTTTAGCCAGTGGGTTTCCCTGATCTACATACATGTTCACACACAATAGATCTGGAAGGGCAGAATTCAGGGGAAACCTTAACAGCTGTAGTACAAATTGGTCAGAGATTTTCACATCCTGAATTGTAGACAGATGAACATCTGGAAAACTAACTTCTATCCAAAGTCCACTTTAAAAAAAAGAAGAAAAAGAAGAAGAAAGAAAAAAAAAAAAAACATTCTTAATTGTGTCTGAGATTTTGTTAAGTGCTTGCTTCCGAATGTAAGAGATAAAGTTGATTTGAGAAGTGTGTTTTTTAAAGTTTCACATTATCATGGGATTTACATCATATGGAAAACACTTGAATGAATCTGGAAAAAATATAAGCTTGAAATGAGCTGAATCTTTTAAGCAACAAAGAAAAAGAAAGGGGTAACATTTGTAGGTATAATTGACACTCACTGATCATCTTTCTTCCTCTCATTACTGGTTGGATTCACGCCAACCTGGCTTCTAGCCATCCTCCCTATTTTATTATGTGTGTTGGGGACAAGGGAAAAATGTTTGGTCTCTTGCTTCAATCAACTTTGTCTTTGGGGGACCTAATAGAAGACACAGAATTGTGTAGTGGAAAGAACCTAAAGACTTAAAGAAAGGAAACTTGACTTCTAGCCATAGTTCTGATAGTTACTGAGTGTATAATTTAAGTCACTTGAATTTCCTAAGCCTCATTCTCCTCCTCTACAAAATGGAATACAGTAATAATAGTAATGATAATAATGCTCATACTACTACCTTGAAGAGATATTATAAGGAAAATTTTGCAAACTACAAAACACTAAATTGAATTAACCTCGCATGATGACTCACTGTTCTGTTTCTTTTGTTTATTTGTATTCTTCAAAGTTTTGATGACTATTATCTGGAAACAAATTACTTAAGGTTTTGGTTACAACCATCAAGAAGTTAATAAACTAAATGGAGAAACAAGATGTATGTGCATGAAAGAGAGAACAATATAAAGCAGTATATGTTGCAGTAGTAAATCACACCCTACAGTGATTATAAAAGTTTTCAGAATTCAGATAAATTACTGATCCTTATAGCTTGAAATAAAGAAGGTTAATAATAATAATAGCTAACTTTCATATTGCACTTATTAAGTGCCAGGAACTATGCTAAATATTTTATAATTATCATCTCATTTAATCATAACAATGATTTTAGAAAGTAAATGCTATTATTTTCCCTATTTTACAGATAAGCAAATTGAAGCAAAGAAAAAAAAAAAAAAAAAAGGTTGACACACACAGTAAATAAGTATCTGTGGTCAGATTTGAATCCAATGTTTCTGATGCCAGGCCCAGTAATCTATCTACTACATTTTCAAGCAGTCCCCATATTGTATCTTTGAATAATATTTCACTCCTTATATGACCCCTCATTGATACCATTTGCTCTACCATTTTCTTAGTACTCCCTTCTTGCTCACTTTTTCCCATTCTTTTTTACTTTTCACTTTGACTCTTACCTAACTCCATTAGAGTCGCATTTATTTGCTAAAGTGTGCACTTTATTTCATATATTTCTACTTTCTTGGAAAATTTTGTGATTTGTCAAAAGGGACCCTATTTTTCCCTTGACTGCTCTTTCCTTCTCTGGTCACACACTTCTTAGATCATAATATTTAGGGCTAAAATCTATCAAAGATATCATGACCTATTTCAGTTTCTTCATCTATAAAATAAGAATAATAACATCTACCTCAGATTTCTTATGAGAATAAAATAAAATAATACTTATAAAGTGCTTTGGAAACCTTAAAGTACTATTAAATGCAGATTATTATTATTATTATTAGACATCAGTATTGCAGAAACTGAAAGCAGATAAATGGAGTGATTTATCTAAAAGGTCCACAAGACCTGGGATTCAAATTCAATGAATTTGAGTGCTCTTTCTCCCAAGTTGGTGCTGTGTTGATGAGATCTAAAAATCTCCTAAATCTAGATATCAGACATAAGACTTATCCCCTTTTAGTCATTTTAACAATGTCTTATGGGAATTGTAAGAAGTCAAATACTCATCAAATAACAACAACAACAACAACAAAAATCACTTTCATCCCTTCTTTCCATCCTGCTTTTGAGTTCAGAAAAGCCTCCTTATTAATGCATTTTACCCACTAGGAATCAATCCACTAGGAATAATATAAGGAATGATCCTCATATTATTATATGAAGATTAAATGAGAGTATTTGTAAATCAATTGGGTTCCTAGCACCCAGTAAGTGCTTAATAAATTCCCTTTCCCCCTTCACCTCAAGCACTGGAAAAAATACTTTTGGGGTAAGGGGAAAAAAACTAAACTGATAATTAGGTGACTTGAGTTCTACTCCAGATAGACAAGGTGGGTATTTATTTAGCTACCTAGGTTATCACTTATATAGAAAAACTGCAAATGAGTTTGTTTATTTTAAATGCAAATATTTTCACTATCAAAAACAAAAACAAAAAAAAATCAGTTCTGCATGGCACAAAGAAGTTTTTGAATTTTTTTTTGTTTTTGTTTGTTTATTCGTTTGGTTTGGTTTTTTGTTGTTGTTATTGTTGTTTAATATCAGTCTGTGAGTGTGAAGGCTCAAATCCTTGAGTGGACAATAACACCCTTAGAAGCTCACATTTAAAATCTAGAACTCAACTTTCACATTTTGTTTCAGAGATAGCTCAAAACTGTCTTTTGTATCATTTCCTAACTCTGTGACTTTGAATAAGTGACTTTGTCTGGGGCTTAGTTTCTATCTGGAAAAAGAGGAGTCTCCTTTTGTCTAAAAAATTATTATCAGACTATGATTCTCCTGCTCTGTTGGCCCCACTGATGAACCCCTGCACTACTTGTTCATGTCCAAACCTATCCTTTCTTCTTATAACAAACAACACCTTTTCCGAAGCCAATTTCTCTTGCATAATAGTGTGAAACATCTAGCAGTCAGAGAAATATACAAGTTAGAAAAAGCACATTTTATAAAAACATTTTAGCTTTTCTCAGACTATGTTAAAGGAATTGTCCTATAGACCCAATATTTGGAAAAGGCTAACTTAGACCCTGAGAAAATTTATTTTTCCCTATACTATCCTAGTTCCAGCCCCCCATACCCAAAAATGAACAAGCAGAAATTCTATGACTTTTCTTGGGTCAGCTGTTTTAGTGTAAAAGATTCAGACTTTTACTTCTTCAAGAAGGGTGAAAATAGGGAGGTTTCTGGGAAGATGGCAAAGTAAATTGGTAAATTTCAAGTTCTCCGGATTTCTCTCACAAATGGAATGAATTTATGGCTCAGAACAAAAATACACTGGTGAAAAATCAAGAAGACTTCGGGCAAAATGGGGGTCCTCCCAATACCAAGAAGATCTGAAGAAAGAACCCCAGCTAAGGATTAACATGTCTGTAGTACAAACACCTTCAGTTTACCTCTGCAGAAACTTCAAGTGGGGATCCTCAAGCTAGCTGACATGTCAGCAGGAACCACAGAGACCTTCACCTCCCAGACTATTTGTTGAGTTGGGGGTCTGAGTCTGAGAGGACTGAGTGAATCTCAGCTGATTAGGAACACCCAGGCCTAGTGAAACTGCTGAGACATGGCCATGAGGGAGAAGGAACTAGCATACCAGTAAGTGCAAAGGCCTCAGGGCAAGGACACTGTGAGTTGTGGGCATTTATAGAAGGGTGAAGCTCTTAGTTTGGGGTTCCTGGTCAGAGAGGAGAGCTGAAGGGAAGTTTGAGGCATCACCCTTCTACCCCCATGATTAAAGGTGCTTACACTAATATCTCTTATTTTTAAAAAAAATGAATTGGTAAAGAAGACACAACACCACCACTGAAACATATTATGGTAACAGGAAAGACCAGTGTTTTTCTTCAGAGGGAAAAAAAAAAAAAAAAAAACTTCTATCTCAAAGACTAATGTAAAGTAGCTTCTTACCCAGAGAGAATTTATAGAGGAACTCAAAAAAAAATTAAAAATCAAATAACAGACACTGAGGTAAAGCTTTAAAAAATAAAATAAAAACCATTAAAGAAAAACAAGATTATGAAAAAAAAAAAGTTAACCAACTAGAAAAGGAGGTACAGTCTCTAAAATGAAAATAATGCTTTGAAAATTAGAATCAGGAAAGGGGAAGTCAGTGAAGCTATGAGAGACCAAGAAATAACAAAACAGATTATAAAGAATGAGAAAATAGAAGAGAATGTGAAACATCTTATAAGAAAATAACAGATCTGGAGAATAGATAAAGAAAAGAAAATATAAGAATAATTGGATTGCCAGAAAGTTGTGACCAAAAAGAGCACCTTGACAAAATAATTCAGGAAATAATCCAAGAAAATTGTCCTGGAGTGATAGAACATGAAAGGAAAATAGGAATAGTAGAAAATCTATTTTTTTCCTCTGATCACCACCTCAAAGAGATCTTTTGTGGAAAACACACAGGAATATTTCCATAAAGAAAAACACACAAAATTATTATTGCCAAATTTTAAAACCCCCAGATCAAAGAGAAAATTTTGCAATAAATAAGGGGAAAAAAAAAAAAACAATTCAAATACTTTGTGTGACCCCGTGCAAGTCACAATTTACAAGGAATGGACATGTTCAAAATGGACATTCATGAATATAATTTCTGCTACTAATATATATACTTTCTTGATCTGGTAATTTGTTGTTATATATTTTCAATCCTCCCTGATGTTCTGCTGGGCACATGAAAATGTTCTCTTTTGTTTTATTTTGTTTTGTATTTCTTTTCTGTTTTTCTTTTTTTCTTACTGTTTTTTTCAAATAAAATCAATTTAAAAAAGAAGGAAAGAAAAAAAAAGGAAGGCAGGCAGACGGGAAGAAAGAGGGAGAGGGAGAGGGAGAGGGAGAGGGAGAGGGAGAGGGAGAGGGAGAGGGAGAGGGAGAGGGGGAGAGGGAGAGGGAGGGGGAGAGGGAGAGAGGGAGAGGGAGAGAGGGAGAGGGAGAAGGGGAGAGGGAGAGGGAGAGGGAGAGGGAGAGGGAGAGGGAGAGAAACCATTGCACAGAACTGGAAAGTCAAAGAGTCTAGAACTTACCTGTGTCTCCAGCATTCTGGAGAAAGAAGGTGATCAAAACAACAAGCAGCCTAAAAACACAGTTCTGAGTCTCATGGTCTTTTGGTCATTTGCTTTAAAAAAAAAAAAAAAAAAAAAAAAAAAAGTCAGCAATTATTTATTATATGTCAATTATTTACAAAATACTGGAGATATGTGAACTCATTATATTAGAACTTGTGGAACTTGGTTCTTAGTGATTCTCAGATGTGCCCCAAGTAGCAATGGGGAAGGGAGGAAAAGCTCTTTAATTACTCTGGGGTAGCAATGGGGAATCTTTTGTTTTTCTACCAAGGGCTTTTTGCATATTAATTACCTCATTCACAGCAGTGGGAAGTTATGTGGCTAGCTTTCAGCTCATCATCACCTGTAGTTTGACTCAGCAAATGATTTTTGCTAGCTTTATAAAGTTAGGTCTAGATGTTCCCTACCCCTGCTCAGTGTTGCTCTTACAACCACTCTTGGTTTCAGTATGTCTATTATGTCTATAAAATTTGCTTGTAATGTGAATTAATAACTTAAATTTGAAACTGGATAATAAATATAACATTATTCATTGGTTTTTCAACCAAAGCTACATGATCCCTCTTAGTAAAAAAAAGATCAAAGTAGCACTTCAACATAAGCCAGGGATCTGAGTAGGATCATTTTACAGGTTAAAGTAGGATAGAACTGTCAGGATGTCAGTAAAACTCAGTTGCCTGAGTTTATATTTAACCTCAGACACGTACTAGCTGTGTGTTCCTGAGCAAGTAATTTAAGGCTATTTGCCTCAGTTTCCTCATACATAAAATGACTTGGAAAAGGAAATGGTGAAACGATTTCAGTGTCTTTGACAAGAAAATCCCAGATGGCATCACAAAGGGTCAAAAAGACCAAACAACTAGTGCCAAAAATGAAGCAACCAATTATAGGCAGGTTGGCCTTCAGGTGTGGATGATCCTGCCCCTTTCTAGCAATTACTGTCCTAGTAATTGTGGCTAGAAAACAAAACTACCCTAATTGGGGTCCCCAGCCCATCCAATTAGTCTTCCCCTTGGAAACCAAACTTCCCCATCCCTAACTGAAGAATAAACTTAGGGCTGGGGAATGACAGAGTGATCATCACTCCTCTCCCTCAATCTAGTTTTTTGTTAACCTATAAACAAAGTCAGGATCCTACTTTAAATTGGTTAACTAACAGATGACCTGGAGCTAGGAATGATCTCTTTTATCAAACAAGAGTTACTTCTGATTGAGAGGTCTCATTTAAAATTAGATTAAAAGATGAATTTTTCACAAAAATGAGCAAAAGAATGGATTATAAGATAGAATTAATTTCCCTCAGAACTAAGTGGCCTCTGCAGTGCAACCCTAGCTCTATAATTGAATTGACTTTTTTAGTCATATTTAGATTAAACTGATGCTTTCTGTTTTTTAACCTAGTAAGAGCTTCCCAACTTTTCCTGAAATCTCCCAATTTCTCTGAAGTTCTTTAAGGCTAGTGACAAGCATTTATTAAGCACTTAATATGTGACATATGGACACTGTGCTAAGCTCTGAAAATACAAATACAAGCAAAAAGAAAGTCATTTTCTTCAAGAAGTTGTACGTTAGTTAATGGGGTAGATACATAAAGGGAAGCCAGGGAAATAGAGTACCTAATGGAGCACAGTAGAGAAAATGCAGAGTTCAAAGTCATGGAAATGTAGGAAGATGTGGCTAATCTGGGTGTTCTCCTTAATTTGAAGTTGTAGTAAAAGACATCCAGCCAATGGATGGAAGGAGAGGTTGCTGAGGCAAAAGATACTTCTAACAATGAGATTTACAGGCCAGAATGAGATTTCAGAATGTCTGAGAACATGAAGAAAGTCCAGCGTGTACCTTGGAGTAACCATCAGGAGAAAAATGTAGGAATTCACTCATACTGCCAATTACCAACTACACTACCACTGCAAATTGCGAAAGATAGCTATTGGACATACTTTCATCTAGCAAACCATAGAGATGAGACTGAGGTAAACAAAATCAGTTTAGAGACTAACCTGCTAAAGATTCTCAAACTACTATAGATAATAATTTCTTGGCAGGAGAGCCCTAGTTTTGGCCTAAAATTTGGCACAAATTTTAGAATTTGGCCTAAATTCCTAATGGCAAGAATTTTAGAGGGGTCATCAGAGGAGATTTCATTGGGACAGAAAGTCTCCTGAGGTCCTCAAAGCCAATTATAAGAGACTGTCTTTGTTGCCCATGCTTAGGTTTCTTATGTTTTCCAGATGAGCAGGAAAGATAGAAAAACTATTCATACTTGCAGTGATATCTTTTTCTGAGAACATTTGGCACTATACCAGTGCCAAATGAACACAATGTGAGATACATAGTAGGATTTTTATGTGTCTTTTTAACTGAATGGAATAAACTAGATGACAACTTCAATCATCTCTTTTTTATAAAATCCACTGCCTTTCTCCAGACCAAAAGCAGGCTCTGACTGATCCTTTCCACAGTTCATTTCAAACCCCAAATTCATTGGTTGCAACCATACTTGCTCTGCAAAGATGCTTCTCATTGATTTGTCTGGTTTGATAGATGGAGACACCGTTATTATTGCAGCATGCTGTCCTCATGCCCCCTTCATCATAGTTATGACCGTAGACTAACAGGAACTTCACTGGAAATGAATGCTAGAAATCATAATGGCATTTTATTCCATGCAGTTTTATTTAGGGAAATGCTATTCAGGACATAAAACAAGGGGCTACTGTAGAAAGAAATCAACAACTGAGCAACATAATATAATGATTTGGTGTCAGGCATATGGTTTCCTGGAAGAGGCCAGTTTTTATTTTATATTTCATCCTATCTTCTTTAATTTTGGTTAAAAATTAATCTATAGCATTCATTACTACACTAAAGATTGCTGGAGTGATTAAAATCTTCTTTTTTATGTGTAAACAGAGAGAATCCTTATTACAAGCTGAGAAATAATGGGAAATATATTTCTCTGCTATTATCTTCTCACTCAGTCGATTATATTCAACTGATATTTATTAGTCAATGCCTTCATTAAGGACACTATGTTGAGTGATATGCAAAGACACAGCCCCTCCCCTCTAGTGGCTTACATTCTAGAGAAAGGAATGAGTGATATATGCAAATTAGAAATAACCCAGATTTAAGGGCAGTGTTAAATACAATTGAGTTTTAACTGATGTGCTTGTAGATTTGCCCTGAAAATAACAGAATTAAATTGAATTCTTTTCTAAACTACAGAAATCTAACTTTTCTCTGGAGTCAAATTCACTGACTTTGGAGTTAGAGCATCTCTGGCTTCAAATCCTGTCTCTTCTCCTTACAACTTTTTTTGACCTGGAGCAAATCATTTCACATTTATATTCTTGGTTCTCTATTCTCTATTACAAATGAAGAGATGGAATTTGAGATCCCTTCCAGCATGAAATCTATGTTCACATAATTATGGGTCTGCGCTATCTATGATTCTATAGCTACATTATAGGTGTGAGGGGACTCTGTAGTTTCTCATAAAATTATTAACTAAGGTAGCATGAACCTCTAACCTAAATTTACTTTATGATGGTCTGATGGGTTTGGGAAATGAAATTCTTTGTACAAACCTTATAATAGAATGATCATACTAACTCAAGTAAGCATTTGTAAACCTTGAGGCCTACCACCATAAACCTAGGCAAACACACATGCAAGCATTTGTAAACCTTGTAAAACTGACCACCATAAAATTTAGTAAACACATCTGCAATAAGTCGACCATATCGGCCTGAATAGAATTTAGCAAACCTGTGCTACTTTCACCTGAGCAAGCATTAAGGAAGGTAGTGGAAATTAATCAGACAAGGGAAGGGGGTCATGGATTCTTGTGGTTTATGACTATATAATCACCTTTAATTTCTGTGAAAACAGCCTCCTCTCTCTGGCGAACATCAGTGAGTAAACTGTCCATTTCTTGCAAGATTCTAATAAAACTCCTTATTCTTCACTTTGAGAAATCTCTGAGTAGTCATTTTGAATTAGGACTTGCCCTACCACATATAGGTATATACATCTACATGGATATATACATATCCATTTGTATATGAAACCAGAACAAGGACACCAGATAGGAAGACAAATGAGATGATCGCGAGGTCCTTTCCGATTCTAAAATACCATGAATCTATAAAAAAGATACTGAAAGTAATTGAAAATATGAATATGTTATACAAATGTAAGACATTATTGTTATTATTTAAATGATATCTTTTCATTTGGAAAGCAAATTTTAGTCTAATGTCTAGCTCAGTGTCTTACATAGTAGGCACTTAACAATAAATATTTATTGATTGATGGAGTGAGTGATTGGAGGTAATAGCATGTGGAAGCATATATAAAACAACATTCATAATAAAACTGAAAATATTAAGAATTTTTTTTTAATTTAAACTCTGTCCAGGGAAGGAAAAACAAAAAGCTTTTTTTTTTAAGAGAATGGAATAAAGGTGATAATCAAAGTTAATTCTTTATAATCTTGCTTCCCTCTCATGCCCATCATTATGAAGAAAGGATTGAGATATCAATGGAAAGAGAGAGGGCCCCTTAGTTTAATACTATTTAACTTCAGGAATGAGGAATATGATTCAAGATAAATGGTTACTTTAATCTAGAATGTTAGCCCAGACTTGATTTTATGATAGCTTTTTCCTTGAACAAGATCCCTATAAATGTTACTTGAAATTGTTTTGGAGCAGAATAATCTAGGAAAGAAATGGAGAATTATACCAATTTGGACATCTCTGTCCAAGCTAGAAATGTTATGCATATTAAATTAAATCAAATCATTTTTGGTAGATATTAACCTGAACTACAGATGACAATGTTAGTAGTATTTTTTTCAATAGTTATAAAAACATACATTTACAGAGAATATCCATTCCACTATTTCTCAGATAAAATAAATAAAGGAAAACTCTGTTCTTGTGCATACGTGGAAATGAAAGCATATTTTTCCCTTGGGCAAACTACACATTATCTCTGGAAGCTGAATGACCTTTGCCAGGGATATTGTACAGGGCATTTCTGTTTCCAATATAGGTCAAATGTGATGAATAATAATAATAATAATCTCTGCGGTTTCTTCCAAGTCTAATTTTCCATAATTCTAAGATTTTATGAAATCAGAAGCTATAGATTGCTATTCCAAAAAAGAAGCCAGAGCAGTTGATGGGTGAGAATGGCAAAGCAGTCTCAAGGACTACGCAAATGTCTATCTTGTCCTTGAAATATTAATAGTTAACACAGAGAAGCTACAAAAGGCAAGGATTTTAGTGTTTACAAAAGCTGAGTAATTATGTGCTGTCATAGAACAGATTGCATTTGAAGGAAAGAGAAATAATGAGGTTGGTAGTACTAAATCTCTTCAGCTCTTTATCTCTGGTATTCTAGTTGGCTTTTTTTGGTTATTTCTGTGTTCCCCTTGTTGTATATATGTGTCTTGGGAAAGTCTTTTTTGATATGTTGCATTTCAAAATATTCAGAGATTTGAACACAGATACTGCTGAAAAAATTGGTGGTATTGAGTCTATGAGACAAAGTTAGCAACAGATATGTCCTAGATAGTAACTTCTAAAACCTTCCCTAATCACTCAGGAATATGATCCTGACAATCAAAAATCTATGACCTTTATATAGAGATTTTACATGTCATCTAGTCCAACCTTATTTCTTTAAAGTCTAATAAAAGATGGATCCCTGGGATGAATGTTTTAAGAGTAGCAGTAGAGATTATTTAAGTAAACAGTTATGGGGATACCTAGTGACCTAGAAGTTACCAGGTTATGTTACTTTCTGAAATAACACCCACCTAGCAAAATCTTTAGAGATCACAATCTCAGTCAACCCATTTAGACCAAAACAAATTAGTAGAATTTTCACAATTTCAAATTCAATAGAAAGGACTACAAATTGTGAAAATTCTTCTACTAATTTGATCATAGCATATTTTAGAGGGATAAATATAATTGAGAGATATGTGTCACAAAGAGATCACTAAAAAATAAAATTTAAAAGTATAAAAAATTATAGCAGCCCTTTTCATAATGGCAAAATACTTGAAATCAAGAGTATGTCAATTAATTGAGGAATAGTTGAATAAACTGTGATATACAAATGTAAAAGAACATTATATGCAGAAAGAAATGAACAGGCAGATTTCAGAAAAACCTGAAAAGATTTATATGCAATGATGCAAAGTGAAATGATCAGAACCATGACAACATTGTATATAGTATCACCAACATTCATGATTATCAGCTATGAATGACTCAGCTCTTCTCAGCAGCACAATGACTCAAGACAGCCACAAAAGTCTCACAAAAGAAAATGCTATCCATATCCAGAACAAGAACTGACAAAATCTGAGTGCATATAGAAGCACATTTTTTAAACTTATCTTTCTCTTTCTTGTTTTTCCCCCTTTTGATCTGTTTCTTCTTTCACATCTGTGACTAATATGGAATTATGGTTTATATGATAGTCATGTATAAATTAGATCAAGCTACCTACCTTTTTCAAAAAAGGGGAGACAGGAAAGCAGGGAGAAAACTTTGGAACTCAAAATCATGTAAAAATAAATGCTAAATGATAATTGTGGAAATACGTATAGAAAAAGTGCAGATATTTAACATATTGAATTTGCTGTGTCGGGGAGGGGTGGGAGGAAGGAAGGGGAAAAAGTAAAATACAAGGTTTTGCAAGGGTTAATGTTGAAAATTATCTATGCATGGGTTTTGAAAATAAAAAACTTTAATAAAAAAAAGAAAAAATGCTACAATTTTTTTTCTCGTATCTAGGAGGGGGGAATAAAATACTAGTATATATAAAATAAATAAAAATAAAAGCAAAAATTTTAAAATATTAATTGACAGAGGAACCTGAGAAAAAGGGTTAAGCTAAAGTGAGATAGATAAATTTTGGAGTAAAATCAAAGAAAATAATCTTATTCTCATGTTGGAAATGCACCACAGGAAGTCTCCTGTGTCTACATATATAAGATTATATTTAATATTTTAAAGGCAATTGTTATCAGCTTCAAAATTTTCTTGATTCACATCAATTAGAAGATAAAATTTCTAGTGAAATTGAAAACTCTGGCACAGCCAAAGAAAATGTCTGTTATCTAAATTCATCATACAGGAAAACTTGCATCATGAAATATTAGTCTGGGCTTCATCTATTTCTTTTTTTGTCATAGTGCGTCAATTGAAAACATGATCCTTTAGGAAAAATAGAAACAGAAGTGACTAATCTATAAATAAGGATCTCTGTAAACTGAATGTCAACAACATCAAAATATAACATATTTTATTGTATTTTTATTTTATTAAATATTTCCTAATTACATTGTAATATAATTCTAGCCACATTCAACAGTGCTGCAGGTCTCACAAAGGTTAAGTGTTTGACACTTCTATTCTAGGTTTCTCTAGCTTATGATCTAGCCATCTTAAAAGAATAAAGTCTGAGAAGTTATGCAGCCAACTTGAAGGGCAAAGAATTCAATTTTTACCCTGAGTACATAAAAACCATAAAATATCTGGAAAGCATTAAAAATGTTGGTACATTTGAGGAGCTCTTCGCTTTATTTTTTAATGGTCCAATATCCTATTATTCATTTCAATAAGGT
Organism: Sarcophilus harrisii; assembly: GCF_902635505.1. Taxonomy (NCBI): domain Eukaryota; kingdom Metazoa; phylum Chordata; class Mammalia; order Dasyuromorphia; family Dasyuridae; genus Sarcophilus; species Sarcophilus harrisii. The sequence continues at coordinate 369,424,698 of NC_045426.1, read as the reverse complement.
TGATGTCTATAGAGAGATATTGCAAGGTTCAAATGAGATAATGCATGTAAAGCATTTTTACAAAATGTTATAAGCACTTTGTAAAGCACCTTAAAGCACTACATAAATTCCATTAACAATTATTGCTATTGTTGTTGTTGTTAGCCTATAATCACCAGGTTCAAAGCCTATAGATAACTTTATACCTAAGCCTTCTACTATAGTCTTACAGAGTTTATGCAAGGTTTATTGACCAAAGTTGGGGCGTGCTGGTAAATGTTTGACAACTAGGCTCTCTGGCGGGATATTACATACATACATACACACACACACAGACATATATATATATATATATATATATATATATATATACACACATGTATTCACATAGTATTTGCATTATTAACATTTTTAAAATCCAATCAGGAAAATAATTATGCCTCACAAAGAAAGCCAGTTGGAACTGTCTTCAGCACACCCCTATGTTCAAGTCATCATCTTAGATGTTACTGCTTCAGTGGTGGTGCATGTGAGTCGGCTAAAAAATGTTTATGGTACTCTACAGAACATTGAGATGATAACAAAAAGGAACAAGGAGAAGAAGTAACCAGCATGTTGCCACCAAATGAACCCTGATTTAGGCAAAGAAGTGACATGAATTAAACTATTCTCTTGCTCCAGGATTTTACTGCATTCAACATTTTTTTTCCTGACTACTTTATGGCTTCCCCAGCTTTAGACAAAGGATCACACAGATTAAGAACTGGAATAGATGGTAGACATCATGCTTTATTCATGTAATGACAATGTAATAACTCCTTCATGTGATCAGTCAACTATCTTCTAAGTAAATAGAGACTTCTCTTAAACAACAACAACAACAACAATAATGATAGCTAGCTTAAGTTTTGCAGTTATTTGTATATAAATATTGTCTCATTTTATACTGACAACAAGCTTGAGATGGAACTACCTGGTAACTTCCCCAGAATCAAAATCGCTGTGTAACAAAGTCTGGAACCTTAATCTAGGTTGTTCTAACTCTAAGACTGATAAATTCTCAATCTATGATACCAGACTACTATCATTTCCTAGGCTAATTGATCAACAGCATTCTATAGCCTCATCACCTCCCTAGGTATCTAAGATCAGACAATAACTAGAAAACAGATACAATCTAGATAGAGCCTCTCCTATTGTATTGTTTTCTGCTTTTATTTGTTTTGTTTTTATCTTCAGTTAACAGGTCTAGTTGATGTTTGAAAACTCTAACTTTGTGTATAGTAGATACTTATTAATGAAGGATGATGTTATGCCATTGAAGCATATCACTTATTGTTCTGTGAATTTGCCAAAAAAAACATACACTGAGCCTTTCTGCTATTTGTTCTCAAAAATGCGGTTTAGTCAGTGTTTGTGCCAAAAACTTAACCATCAAGTGACTTTTTTTTAACCACAGCAATTCATGAATCATATGTGCTAAGGCTGACAGAACTTGAAATTTACCATAGAAATGTAAGAATTTATCATAGGAATGTAAGATATAAAGGTATACAAGCTTTTTAGAAACCATCTAGTTCAATCCCTTCAACGCACATTCACCATTTTGCAGGAAAAAAGAAAAAAAGACACAGAGGTTGAATGAGTTGAGAAAGAATTCAAATTTATAAGTATAGGATCTATTCTATGATCAAAGTAGATAAATGATCAAAGGATATGAAGTACCAGTTTTCAGAGGAAGAAAACCAGGCTATCAGTATACATTTAAAAATATGTTATAAATTATTGGAGATAAGAGAAATGCAAAAAATGGCCAGTGCTGAAAAACAAGACTGTGGGAAAATATATACATTTGAACACTATTGGGGGAATGATGAATTGGTTTAGTCATTCCAGAAAGCAATTTGAAATTAAACTCCAAAAATATATGTATCTTTTTTTTTACAGCACTATCAATACAACATGCATATTCCATGAAGATCTTTTAAAAAGGAAAAGTATAAATAGAATCTCTTTTTGTGATAGCAATCAATTGGAAACTGAGAAGGTTCTCATAAATTTGAAATGGATGAATAAGTTCTGAATCATATATTTGATGGAATACTCTTATACTATAAAAATTAATGAAGGGTTAAGTGTGAGAGAAATCTGGGAATACTTGTATGAACTGATGAAGTGAAGTGAACAGAACCAGAAGAATGATTTATGCAGCAATAACATTATATAAGACAAACCACTCAATATAGTGCTCAACCATGATTCCAGAGGTCTCATGATGAAACATAATACCCACCTCTTAAAGGAGAGTTTATGAACTCATCATGGCTTTGGAGACATAGACATTATAGGAATTTGTTGTTCCTGACTATACATATTTATAATGGGTTTTGTTTCTCTTGCTTTCTTACTGGGGTTGGGAAGTTAGTAGAGTAGGGGAAAAAAAGTAGATTTCTTATTTGAAAAATATAAAATTTACTTAAAAAAACAGAATTTCTCTTCATTTTCATTCCTTCCAATAAATTCTGATTTATATGCTACATTATTTCCATAGTGATTTTTCTATAAATGGTTATACCATGTACTGTAATATGAAATAGTCAAATGAATAATGTTTCTTGTTGGTTTTGAATGCACAATAAAATCAATTCTGCCAACTCATTTATTTGCCTCTCCAAGTAGAACCTATAAATCATTTCTCAAATCAATTTGATAAGAATTTATAAAGCATTTGCTATGTATAAAGTTATCCTAAGTAGTAGAATGGAAAAAAATAAATAGGAAAAAACACTGTCTCTGTCCTCAAGGAGCTTAAATTCTATTTGGAGAAAATACTAAAATGCTAGATAAATAAATAAAAAATATTCATAAAGTAATTTCTGGGCAAGGATAGGATGACCAATGAAAGAGAGAATAAACAGCTGAGTAGATAAATAAAGAGGCAAAAGAGATGTCATTAAAGCAGAACTTTGCAGAGAACAAAGAATTCCAAGAAGTAAAGGCTATACAAAGGCATGGAAGTAAGAAATATGATATTATATTTGGGAAACACTAGGTAGGTCAATTTATCTGTAATGTATGTAAGAGGAAATAATTTGCAATCATTTTAAAAAGATATGGTAAATTTGAACCAGAGCATAAAGAGCTTTAAGTGCTGAACAGAGATATTGATATTTTATCATTGATTATAGGAAGTTACAGATACTTCTTGCTGAAGATAGTAACATGGCAGGTATGTAGAAGATGAATAAGGAAAGGGAGAAGCTAGAATTAGAGGATCCTGATAGGAGATTATTGCAATTGTCTACGTAAGGTATGATATGGAACTCAAATAAGGTGGTGGCTCTGAAAATGAAGAAAAGGAGCTAAAATGAGAGGTGTAGAAGTATAATCAAGAAAAAGTTATTAAATGATTAAATAAAGGGAGGAACAGAGAATGTGCTTGATTTTTTTGAGCCCTGGCAGAAGCCTTTATATTTATAACTGTTATATTTCATTGTTTTTTTATTTGGCTTAGGTTTTTTGTTTGTTTGTTTTAATTTCTCTACATCATCTTGAATCCTGGCTCTATTACCAAAGAGGTTAGCTATTCTATTCATCTTTGTGTTATCTTGTATTTGATAAATCTATCTTACTTAGCACCATGTTAAGGATAACTACTTAAGGCATTACACTAGAAAACTTATTCCAAATACTCTTCAAGTCTGACAATTCAACCAGTTCAGTATCTATTTCATTGTTCTATCCTCTAGCCCATATGCAAAATCTGAGACTCTCTGTTAAAAACTTCATCAAAATCTAGATAAACCATATTGATATTATTTCCTTGATCTATCATTCTAATATGCTTAGTAAAAGGGGAAATATGATTAATTGGACTGGCTTACTCCTGATGAAGTCATCCTGATTCTATAATTGCTACTTCTTTTTCTAGAAACTTAGCAACTTCAGGGGGAAAAAAAACTCCATTTTATTCCATTCATTATGTTCCATTCTTCAATGTTTGTGCTCATTTGTCAATTTTTGAACAATGTTAATATTTAATCAAAAGAGACGCTGATGTCAATTCATCTTGGCATCTATGATTTACAATTAGTTGTATATTTTAATTACATAGTAATAATACAATGTTTTACAAGAGCTCATATTCTCCTAAAGGAATACTAATTTCAAATAACAGAAATATTAGAAGTAATACCTATCGTCTAGCACCTTTCTTTAGGAAACTAAGAGTGTTTTACCAAGAATAGGCCAAATCCTCCAGGTATAGAAGATAACTCTCAGTACATAATGGGAGGTCCCTTTGGAACCACTGTTCTCTACCCCTTCAGGCTCATCTTCCCAGGCACAGGCCCAATCACTTTATTCCCTTGCTCATAATTCTTTGGTGGATAGAGTGGCATTATGGAGAAATTGAAGTAAAAATAATTGCCATTTAAATAACATTAGAAGGTTTATAAAGTGCTTTATACATATGAAGTACTTCCTCTGGGATATCATGTCCCAATTTTAACTTCCCTGGGGGACAGGCATTGCAGGTTCAAGGTATACTGAGATCTACATTTTAAAAACTATAATTCACACACTCCCAGTGAAATTTTTACCTTTGGATAGTTAGCCACAGGACCCAATTAGTTCAAAATAAATTGTTTGCTAAAAATACAGTGTAAGAAAAATAGTAACAAAACATCTCTTCCATAAATCTAGGAGATATTTTCCCACAAATATAAGCATGTCAAAAGAGAAAGTAAATACTTATGGAGTTAAGAGGCACACAACTGTGGAACATATGTGACCAAGACAAGTTATACTTTAGGGGCCCCCTCTCCTGTTTTTTTTTTTTTATTTGTTTGTTTGTTTTTAAATATAACCCTTCTTGGTTGGCACTATATCTATTGTGTGAGTCATTAACCGAGACATCTAGTGTATGAGTTTCATTTTTTCTAGCTTTAACCAAAACAACAAACAGTTATTAAACACTTAATGCTCTACCCTTTGACCCAGTATTTCTACTGGGATTACATCCCAAAAAAGATCTTAAAGGAGGGAAAGGGACTCACATGTGCAAAAATGTTTGTGGCAACCCATTTTGTAGTGGCTAGAAACTGGAAACTGAATGGATATGCATAAATTGGAGAATGGCTGAATAAATTATGGTATATGAATGTTATGGAATATTATTGTTCTGTAAGAAATGAGCAAGAGGATTATTTCAGAGGGGCCTGGAGAGACTTACATGAATTGATGCTAAATGAAATGAGCAGAACCAGGAGATCATTATACATGGCAACAAGAAGATTGTTACGATGATCAATTTTGATGGACTTGGCTGTCTTCAACAATGAGATGATTCAAACCAGTTCCAATTGTTCAGTAATGAAGAGAGCCAACTACACCCAGAAAGAGGACTATGGGAGCTGAGAGTGGACCACAACATAGCATTTTCACTCTTTCTGTTATTTTTTGTTTGCACTTTTGTTTTCCTTTTCAGAGTTTTTTTTTTCTTTCTTGATCTGATTTTTCTTGTACAGCAAGATAACTATATAAACATGTATACATATATTACATTTAACATATATATTAACATATTTAACATGTATTGGACTACCTGCCATCTAAGGGAGGGTTGGGGGGAAGGAGGGGAAATTTTGGAACAGAAGATTTTGCAAGGATCAATGTTGAAAAAAATTTCCCATGCATAAGTTTTGTAAATAAAAAGCTATAAGTAAAAAAAAAAAAAAAAAAAAAAAAAAAAACAACTTAATGCTCAAGGCTACCCTCCCAGAAACACAGTGAAAAAAGGTGAACTTTTTCCTCAGTGCTGGATGGCTTAGAGTTAAACCAGTTTGTTTTTTAACTCAGTCATGAAGAGCATGTTGATAATGAAGCTCTATGTCTCACTAGATACCTTCCTCCACTGACCAATGTCTTATAATTACACTAAGAAGAATGAGGAAGTTCATAATTTGCTCTCAGGTTTTTTAGGCCACTCCTTTTGGTTCTATTATTAGGATATTAAGGAAAAGCCTTAAACATCTATTTCATTTGAATTTCAGATCATATTAATGAGAAATATAAGTATTTTTATTCCAATTTTAAAGATAAAAATGAAAAGAACAGTTAGCATTTACAGAGAGCTTTAAATACAAAAATCAGCTCATTTTTACCTCACAACAACCTTAGGAGGAAAGTTCTAGTATTATCTTTATTTTACAGGTGGAAAACCATGTCAAACAGTGGTTCAAGTGACTTGCCCAGGATCACACAGCTAGCAAATATTTGAAACCAAACTTGAAACAGATCTTCCAGATGCAACTTAATATTCAATCTCCTGAACCACCTTAACTATTCTAAAACTAAGGAACTTAATAAACCAAGACTCAGAGGTTAAAATAATTTATTTAGAGTTAAAAAGGTAACATTATCAAAATTAGGATTAGAAATCTGATTTCTACTGATTACAACTGGAACTCTATGTTCCAATATCTTACAAACGGAACTAAATATCACTGCCTATCAAAAGAGCTCTCATCACAAATGGAAATGAGATTGAATCCTGGTTTTGACAATTACCTTTTGTGTAATTTTAGGCAATTCTATTTTTCTAAGCCTCAATTTATTCATCTGTAAAATGGGAATAATAATTGCCCTCCTTGTCGTGAGGTAACTTCTTTGCATATATTATAGGCTATGGAAGTGTGAGATACCACTATCCAAATAGCCTGGCATATAAGGCCCCCATAATCTTGTCCCAATCTCTACTCAAAGGCCTTTCTCATATTACTTCCCTTTGCTTATTCTATGTTCAACCACATTCACCATTCCATCAAATTGTTTCATATTTACTCATGTCTATAGTCGTGTTCTTGTTACATGGTGCCACATATGGAAGACACTCTCCTTCCTACAATCTTATCAGAGTCATTTACAATACATTTCAGATATCAGTTCGTCCAAGAAGCCTTCCCTGGAGTCTTCATTTCTCCTCCCTCCTCAATTAGAAGAAATCTTTTCTTCCCTTAAGATCTCATAATAATTAGATCTTACTTCTTCTGAACACTTACTATATTTTAATTTGTATTAACTATCAATCAAAAAGCATTTTAAAGCATTTACTAAATCCTAGTTACTGTGCTAAGTGCTAGAGACACCACTATCATTGTTCAACTGTTTCAGTCATGTCTGAGTCTTCATCATCACATTTCAGTGGCAAAGATGCTGGAGTGGTTTGCCATTTCCTTCTCTAAATCATTTAAGAAATGAGGAGACAAAGACAAATAAGATTAAGCAATTTGCCTAGGATCATACAACTGGTAAATGTTCAGGGCCACATTTGAACTCCCCAAGATGAGGCTTCTTGACCACAGACCTGTTGCTCTATCCATTATGCCATCAAGCTGCCCTAGGGGAGAAAACATGATCTCTGACCTCAGGAAGCTTGCATTCTAGGTAATTGTATATCAGTCTTACACTCTCCCACAGATTCTGAGCTCCTAAAAGACAGATATTATATTTTATATATTATTAGCTTCATATTCAGGATCTTGCTTGACTGGACTTTATATAAATCTTTGCAGTTCCTCATTTAATAGTGTTATTTTCCTTAAAAAAAATTTTAAAAAGCTTTATATTTTTTCTTTTTCTTTTTTTTTTCTGTGTTATTTTGAGCTACATGATTATAAGTGGGGAATCAGTATCAGTACACCTAGTACAGCTAATATATCTTATACATTTCCCTAGTCCTCCTAGAAAGGTTTTGAATCAAGAGAGTAAAAAATTACCCCCCAAATACTGTTTTTGTAGCATATGAACATCTACCATGCTAGAAATTATGAATTACTTAGGAATTCTTTATTCTACTCTATAGCCATTCCATTACTTGGTGATTTCAGGAACAAAGGAATCATTGTTGTTGGGAATAGTAAAAAGAAAAAAGAAAAAAAAAAAGCCTTAGAAGAAGGGAAACTAATCCTCAACTGAAGCTCAGGATTTGGACAAAGAGAAAATAAAAAGTGATCAAGGAGCCATAATCAGTTGTAAAGATTGATAGATCCAGAAACTATAAAGAGGAACATCAAAATATAAGAATTAAAGGCTAGGAGAAATGACAGGATGCATTCAGATGAGACTTTCATAGGATATTAGATTTTGTGTTGGAAGGTACTGCGAGATCATCTAAGTCAGAGGTCTTTATTATTATTATTATTATTGTTGTTGTTGTCATGGATTCCTTTGACATGTGGAGTCTTGTGGAGTCCTCTCAGACTTTGTTGCCTACATTCACAATGGGAGGAAATTTAGCTAGAATTTAGGGAAAATAAAGATATAATTTTCCCTTCCAAATTCATAGACTCCCTGAAATCTATCCATAAAACCTTTTGTGATCCTTACACCCTCAGGTTAAGAACCTCTAATTTTGTCTAATGTCCTCTATGAACAGATGAGAAAATTGAGGCCCAAAGAGTGACTTGAACTATTTGCTCAACTTCCCACAGGTAGGGAACAGAAGCATGATTTCAATTCAGGTGCTCTGGCTCCAAAGCTCATAGATTCCTATGAATGAGCCAGAGAGGAAAGGGGCTTAGAGTCTAGACTGAGTTCTTTGACTTGATATATTGGACAAGTACTTTACATAATTGAAATCAATAGGACAACTTCAGAAATATTCTACAGGTGACTACAATTCTGAGTCTAAGAGGAAGTGTCCAAGTAGCAAAGATCTTCTTACCCTGTCCAGCTCTGTCTTGCCTTATGCTGCCCTCTAGAAAGTGTCTTGAAAGCATTTCAGTTGATAAGGCACTCCTGATGCCATAGATTACTTAAGAGATTTTTCCATGTATTTTGACTCAGCTTTGTCCAAATTCTATGCATGGGGTTTGAAATCTCTGTAAGCTCCCTCTGGAGATGCTTCCCAGAAAGCTATCCTTTCAACTCACCCCTGAATGCCCTTTGAGCAACCAGCTGCTTCTCCTATAAGCCTGTTATTAATGGTCTCTTTTCAAAAACAGAGATAGTGCCCTGGAAAATACTGTATTGATTTTTCTCCCTTCTCTCTCCCTGTTTCAATCACTGCTCGTTTGAATGGCTTTCATTTTTAGCAACAACAAGAGAATCTCCGAAGAAAAGTGGTTTATAGGATCAGCCTGAAATAAAATCACCGCTCAATTTAAGCTCTGAAAAATACTATTGATATTTTAATAGAAGTTTGGAGAGCCTATTGCTAGCTCAATAATAGCTACAAGGAGTTTATACACAGAAATCATACTTAGGGATCGTTTTATTTCTTAGACAGTACGTGTTAACAGCAAATAACAGTTTAAAGCTTGACTCATTCCCATACTTTTATACATCAGGGGTCTCAAGAGCATGAAAATGCATAGACCCTTCAGAAAGGAAAATAGTCTCTCAAACAACCTCAGAAATGATTCCGGCCAGCCAACTGGCTGTCCTTGAAGCAGCCTGGGATTGGGTTTTTGCCAAAGCACCCTCTTCACCTGAGGGGGAAGCAGGAAATGCAACCACCAAGATAAAATGTTAAGAGCCCAAGAGAGACCTTAGAGATCAATGAACTACTCCAAATACTTTATTTTATAGATGAGGAAAAGAAGATAGTCAAGAAACTTGCCTGAAGCCATACAGATACTACTTGGCAAAACAGATACCCTACTGTTTCTATCATTGAACTCACTGGGAACTTTTCACATCTGTATGCTCCTCTATCCAGCTGTAGCTAAGAAATGATTGTTGCTATGGAGAATGACTAAAGAGAGAGGTAAAGGAAACTGTTCTATTAGCTGAAGAGAATTCTGAGAAAACTAGAGGGTCAGATACCCATCAGGGCTTGGTATTATATATAGGCCTTCGGAGCATCAGGAGCAGCCAAGTCAGTGAATTCCTTGCCAAATAGCTTGTTAGAGAACTGACATTACTTGACCCCAGAACTCACTTCTCGATAACCCCTCCAACTTTGTTGTGTTCTTTGTGTCCACCCTGGCTTCTGATCCAGGTAACCCTTCACACCTTCACATATACCTTTTTACCTTACCTGAGCAAAAATTTCCTAATTGCCACATCCACACCACCCCAGAGAAGACTTCAACCAGAGCAAAAACATCTACTAGCTAATTAATGCAAGGATGGATTATGGAAAGATTTCTTCTAGGCAAAGGAAAGATACAGTCCTTGCATTCTGGATTTAGCTTCTATACTTCTTCAAATCCATTGTTTTAATCACTGAATGGGTGGGTCTCAGTCAAACTGAAACCTGCAGAAGACCTTACCTTAAAAAGGCCAAGGTCGGGGGAGCCAAGATGGCGGAGAAGACACACGCGACTTTCTAAGCTCTTCTCTTACCCTCTTTATCAATATTATATCGAGCCTCAAAAATAGTCTTGACTGCTACAATTCGTAAAGATGAAGTAGAACAACTCACCGCGAAGAAAATCTGCAGTCTCAAAAAGGTTGGTTCGGGGCCAGGGGAGATCGGCGAGCGGGGAGAGAATTAGGTTCCGAGGAGAGTCTCAAACGGAGGTGAAAGACAGATCTCAGCACAGCCGGCCCCCAACCGCATCGGGCTTCTCCCTTGGGGCGTTGGGATCCTGCACAGCAGGAGGACGACCCGGTTAGCCTCCAATCTGCGCAGTGGGGAGCCTCGGCTTGGGCCATAGAGCTTTTACAGGGCCGATTTGCATTGGGCAAGACACTGGGGCAGAGTTCGGGGGTCTGCGGTCTGGGTCAGCTACCAACTCACAGTCCACAAGAGGCTCCGGTCTGGGCTGACACTTTTACCCTTAGTCTCTAGCCAAGGGCAATGCTAATCCACTCAGCCCTACTAAGCCCTTTGATAGCTCGGTTGTGCTGAATCCACTTCCTGTTGGGAAGGAAAACTCTCACTCAGAGACTCCCATACCTCTGAGCCGAAATCGGTTTAAATCTTTCCCTCTCTGCAGAGGAAGCTGGTAACCCCTTGCCTAGGAGACCTACCTAAAGGTTTAAAACATGAATAAAAGATGAAAAAACGATCGACAGCTTCTATGCAGAAAAAGAGCAGGTCAGCAAACCGGAAGAGACCTCAAACAGCAAAAATGCATCAGACTGTCCTCCTTTACATAATGCTCTCAAGAAGAGACCATTAAAAGTCTCAAAAGAGAGTTAGAAGATAAATGGAAAGGAAAGAGAAGCTTACAGAAACAACTTCCTGAAAATACGAATTGGAAAAGTTAAAAATTCCAGGAAGTGCAAATTGGTGAATTGGAAAATAAAATCACAGGAAAGTAAAATTGTGAATTGGAAAAAATAAAGAATTCACTAGAAAGTAGGATCCTTGAATTGGAAAAGACAAAGAACACGCAAGAAAGTAGGATCTGTGAATTGGAAAAAGAAAAATAATTAGTAAAAAAATTAGTGAAATGGAAAAAAATTCCACAGACCAAACAATCATTCAAAACTCAATTGGACATATACAAAAAAAGTAAAAAAGCTAATGAAAAAATAATTTTAAAAATTAGAACTGAACAAATTGAAACTAAGATGCATTGAGACAGCAAGAACAGTCAAGCAAAAACAAAAATGACAAACTGAAAAACCACGAATTATCTACTTGCAAAACGACAGACTTGGAAAATAGATCTAGGAGAGATAACTAGGATTATTGGACTTTCCAAAACTATGATGAAAAAAAGAGGCTAGATACTATTTTACAAGAAATCATCAAAGAACATGAGATGTAATAGAATCGAAAGATAAAATAGGCATTGAAAGAATTCATAACACCTCTGAAAACCTAAAATAAAACCCCAAGAATATTGTGGCAAAATTTCGAACTATCAGATTAAGGAAAAAATTTTACAAGCAGCCAAAAAAAACCATTTAAATACCGAGGTGCCACAATAAACCCAAGATCTGGCTGCCTACATTAAAGGAAAGAAGGCCTGGAATATGATATTCGAAAGGCTCAAGAACTTGGATGCAACCAAGAATAAACTACCCAGCTAAGCTGAGCATTTTCTTCCAGAAGAAGATGGATATTTAATGAAACAAAATTCATTTGTTTCTGAAAAAAAAGAATTAAACAAAAATTTGATCTCCAAGAAATAGAACTCAAGAGATGCAGAAAGGTAAAAATAACCTTGAGAATTGTATTTCTGTTGTGGATATACAAAAAAAAAACATGTAAAATTGATTGTACTGATATAACATAAAAAGGAAGAGATATGGAAAGGAATAGAAAATGGAAAGGAAAAAGGGAAACCACATCCCAAAGAGCTAAGAACATCAATCTAGGGAATTAGAGGGAGAACATTGTGGAATCTTACTCATCAGAGTTGGCTCGAAAAAATAATTGACATTTGTTTGAGAAAATTCTCTGCCCATTAAAACGGGGAGGAAAAGGAAAGAAAAGAGTAATAAAGAGAAGGGAAAGACAAAGGGGTGGGAGGGATTAAAAGAGGATAAGTCGTGATACAAGAGGTAATAAGTTTAAAAGGGAATTGGGAGGCAGATGTAAAGCACAATGGGGTATGGATGGCAGGAAATACAGATTTAAGAAAACCAAAATGAATGGATGAACTCCCCATAAAAGAGGAGGCAGATAGCAGACTGATCAAAGTCAGAACCTACAAATGTTGTTACAAAAACACATTTAAGTAGGATACATATAGAGTAAAGGTAAAAGGTTGGAGCAAAATCTATTATGCTTCAGGTATCAAAAAAAAATGTCTTATCCAGATCAAGCAAAAAAAAATTATCTAATTAAAAGATAAGAAGGAAACTACATCCAAAGGGTAGCAAAACAACGAAGCAAATTCAAATTAAAACATATATGCACCAAGTGGTATGGCACTAACTTCCTAAAGGAGAAGTTAAGAGAGTAAAGAAGAAATAGACAACAAAAACTATAGTTGGAGATCCAACCCTTGCACCTCAGAATTAGACAAATCAAACCACAAAACAAAAAGAAAAATTAAAGAATAAATAGAATATTAGAAAATAGGTATATTTGATCTTGAAGAAAATTGAATGGAGATAGAAAGAATAATTTTCTTCCTCACAGTTCATGGAACCTATTCAAAAAGACCATATATGAATAAAGACCTCAAAATTAAAATGAAGAAGCAGAAATAGTAAATGCTTTCTTTTCAGATCACATATGCAAATAAAACTACATTCAATAAAAAATTAGGGAAATAGACCAAAAGAATTGGAAACTAAACAATCCATCTTAAAGAATGATTGGTGAAGCAACAAATTATAGTACACTAATAATTCACTCAAGATAAGACAGTGAGACATCATAAAATTTTGGATGCACAAAGGTAATAAGAGGAATTTATATCCTTAGAGGCTTACTTGAAAAACAGATAAAGAAAAAGATTAATGAATCTTGCAACTAAAAAACTAAAAAGCCAATTAAAAACCCCCAATCAAATACCAAATTAAATTTAAAATTAAAAGAGAAATTAAAATATTGAAAGTAAAAAATCTATTGAACTAATTAATAAAACTAAGAGTTGGTTCTATGAAAAAGCCAATAAAATAGATAGCCTTTGAAATCTAATTAGAAAAAGGAGGAGAAAAAAATTAGTAGTCTAAAATGAAAAGGAAACTTTCCACCAAGGAAGAAAATTAGAAAATAATAAGAGTTATTTTGCTCAACTTTATGCCAATAAATTTGATAACCTAAGGAAATGGATGACTACCTCAAAAATATCCACTTCCCAGACTAACAGAGGAGAAAATTTTGAATAGTCCCATTTCCAGAAAAAGAAAAGAACAGAATTAAACAACTCCCTAAGAAAATCCCAGGACCAGATGGATTTACATTGAATTTTACCAAACATTTAAAGAACAATTGCCCAATAAGCTATATAAAGAAAATGGGTAAGTCCACCAAATTCCTTCTATGAAAACATGGTACTGATACCTAAACCAGGTAGGCTGGAAACAAGAAAGAAAATTATAGACCAATCTCTTAATGAAATTGATGCCAAAACTTAATAAGATATTAGCAAAAGACTACAGAAAATCATCTCCAAGATAATACACTGATCAAGTAGGATTTATACCAAGAATGCAGGTGGTTCAAATAGAAACTATCAAATAATTGGCCATTTAATTCCAAATTCAAAACCATGATCATCCTCAATAGATGCAGAAAAAGCATTGATAAAATCCAACATCCATTCCTATTAAAACACTTGAGAGTATAGAATAAATGGACTTTTCCTAAAATAATCAACATCATTTAAACCATCAGTAAGCATCAATTAATGGAGACAAACCAACACCCAATAAGATCTGGATGAAACAAGTTGCCCCATCACCGTTACTATTTAATATGTATAGAAACCTAGCTGTAGCAATAAGACTGAGAAAGAGTAAAGGAATAAGAATAGGCAATGGGAAGCCAATTATCACTCTTTGCCGATACATAGTATACTAGAGAACCCCAAGTTCTGCTAAAAAAGTTATTGAAAAATCCACAACTTTAAAGTGCTGGTTAAAATAAACCCACATAAGTCATCAGCATTCTTAATATCACTAACAAATCCAACAGTCAATTACAAAGAGAAATTCCTTTAAATAACTACAATTAAAAATTTAAATCATCTGCCAAGGAAAATCAAACTTTATGAGCAAAATTACAGCCACTTTTCACACAAAATTAAGTCTGATCTAACCAATTGAAAAATATAAATGCCTTGGATGGCGACAAATATAATAAAGATGACAAATTCCAAACTGAATCTATTTATTTAGCGCTAATCAATGACTCCCAAAAACTATTTTAATGACCTAGAAAAAAAAACAAAGTTCATATGGAAAACAAAAAGGTCAAGAATTTCAAGAATTAATGAAAAAAATCAAATAATGGTGGCTTACTGTACCAGATCTAAAACTATACTAAGCAGCAGTTACCACTATTTGGTTCTAAGGAATAATTAGTTGATCAGTGGAATAGATTATTCAAGGATAAAACAGTCAAAAATTAGCAACCTATCTTTACAAACCAAAGATCCCAGCTTTGGATAAGAACTTACTTTTGATAAAATTGCTGGAAAATTGGAAATAATATGGCAGAAACTAGGCATTGATCCATACTTAACGATACCAAGATAAGGTCAAAATGGGTTCATGACCTAGGCATAAAGAATAAATTATTAATAAATTAGAGGAACATAGGATAGTTTACCCTCTAGACCTGTGGAAGGGGAAGGTCTTTATACAAAACAGAACTAGAGATCATTACTGATCACAAAATAGAAAATTTCGATTATACAAACTGAAAAGTTTTGACAAACAAAACCAAGCAGCAAGATTAGAAGGAAGCAATAAACTGGGAAAATATTTTACAGTCAAAGGTTCTGATAAAGGCCTCATTTCAAAATATATAGAGAATTAACTCTAATTTATAAAATCAACCATTCTCCAATTGAAAATGGTCAAGGATATGAACAGACAATTCAGATGAAGAAATTGAAACAATTTCTAGTCATATGAAAAGGTGCTCCAAGTCATTATTAATCAGAGAAATGCAAATTAAGACAACTCTAAGATCCTACACACCTGTCAGATTGGCTAAGATGACAGGAAAAATAATGATGATTGTTGGAGGGATGCGGAAAACTTGGGACATTGATGCATTGTTGGTGGAGTTGTGAACGGGTCCAACCATTTTGGAAGTAGTTTGAACTATCTCAAAAGTTATCAAACTGTGATACCCTTTGATCCAGCAGTTACTACTGGGATTATATCCCAAAGAGATTATAAAGAAGGAAAGGGACCTGTTATGCACGAATGTTTGTGGCACCCTTTTGTAGTGGCTGAAACTGGAAACTGAATGGATGTCCATCAGTTTGGAGAATGGCTGAATAAATTGTGGTATATGAAAATTATGGAATATTACTGTTCTGTAAAATGACCAACAGGATGATTTCAGAAAGGCCTGAGAGACTTACAGAACTGATGCTGAGTGAAATGAGCAGGACCAGGAGATCATTATACTTCAACAACAATACTAGATGATGACCAGTTCTGATGGATCAGGCCATCCTCACAAGAGATCAACCAAATCATTTCTAATGGAGCAGTAATGAACTGAGCTAGCTATGCCCAGAAAAATAACTCTGGGAGATGACTAAAAACCATTACATTAAATCCCAATCCCAATATTTATGCACACATGCATTTTTGATTTCCTTCACAAGCAAATTGTACAATAATTCAGAGTCTGATTCTTTTTGTACAGCAAAATAATGTTTTGGTCATGTATACTTATTGTGTATCTAAGTTATATTTTAATATATTTAACATCTACTGGTCATCCTGCCATCTAGGGAGGGGTGGGGGGTAAGAGGTGAAAAATTGAAAAAAGAGGTTTGGCAATTGTTAATGCTGTAAAGTTACCCATGTATAAATCCTGTAAATAAAAGGCTATTAAATAAAAAAAAAAATAAAAAAAAAAAAAGAAAACTATCTTTACATGTATTTGGAAAATAAAATAGTACTGAATTTTTTTTTGAAGTTCCCTTTAAAAAAAAAAAAAAAAAAAAAGGCCAAGGTCGCCCATTGCATCCAGGACCACTTGTCCTGATCTATATCTGGACACTGGACCCAGATGGCTCTAGAGGGGAAAATGAGACAGATAACCTTTCACAACTCTCCCTCACTTAAACCCAATTCATTTACATGTCATGGCATCACCTCCCTGATATCATGGGTCCTCCTCAAAAATGAAGGACAAACAACTTCTTCAAATTAATCATCATGGCTGATATAAAGCACTTGGAGAGTACTGGAAAGGAGAAAAATTTAATAATCATTTATATAGTGCTTACTTTGTGCCAGTATTCTGCTAACCACTTTAGAAGTACTATATCATTTAATCTGCATGAGAATTAAGTAGTAAATTATATTGTCTCCATTATACAGTTGAGATAACCGAGGCAGACTTCCTCAGAATCATACACTTATTAATTGTCTAAGGCTGAATTTAAAATCACATCTTTCTGACTCTATTCACTAAGCCACCTCAAAAGTCTAGAGTCAAACGTAAGTACTACAATGCTTTTGCAGATGGGGCCAAGATTTTCTTCCATCAAATGAGGGTGGGAGCATAAAATCCCCAGAAGAAAATTAAGCAATGATATATATTAACATTCTAGCCCTGAGTCATGAGAAGTCTCCTACAGAAATGAAATTATTAATTTTATTAGTTTCATTTTTAATGAATTTTTTTTGAAAAAAGGATTTAAGCTTGTAAACACCAGTTAAATAGGGTAGTACTGGATTACAAAGAGATCTAATCTAAACAAATTATCCTTTGAGAAACCTAGGAAGACTTGCAAGAACTGATGCAAAGTTAGGTGAATAGAAACAAGAGGACCATTTATACAACAACAAAAACAGGGTAAAGTTAAAAAAAACTGAACAGACTTAAGAATTATTATGAATGTTGTGACTTGTATAGTCCTAGAAGACTGATGATAAATCTACCCATCTCCTGACACAGAGAGATTGATAATGTGTCATGTCATACATCTTAAAAACAATGCCAATAGAGCAATTTGTTTTGCTTGACTGAATTATTATTGTAGGGGATTGTTTTCTTTTTCTTTTTTTCCCAACTGTGAAGTATCAGGAATAAAAGATTAAAAAAATGACAGGGATAGAGTTGCTAAAAGAAAGAATAAAAGAAAAAGTAAAACAAAAAAGTGTATTTAAAAATACATGAAAAAGTAGAAGGAAGGCCAGACAGAATTACAGAGAAGGATCACTTTAAAAATTTCACATTGAAATTATTATGTATGTGCACACATACACATGTGTATATACAATATAAAAAGAAAGGAGTACATAATAAAAATGTGTAGTTTCAGGCACAATCCTGTTAGAATCCTTACAAAGTATTAAGTCATTAGAGTTGATGGAAACATTGCTTGTGTGCTTAGGATTTACATCTTGGGAGAATTCACACATTAGAGCTCCCACCTTTGACAGTTCACACATTAGCTCACACATTGGAGTTCACAAGTTCGGGAGATTCACAAGTCAGAAACCCACAATCCCACTCTCTCAGAGGAGTCAGCCTTTGGGTTCACCACTTTTAAGAGATCATATATAAGAAGTTCTTAGAGCTTCAGTCAGTCAATCAGTCAGTTAAGGAGATTGAGAAGCTAATCTGCAGTCAGGTAGAACTAAGATTCAGAGGGAGCTGGAGGGGACAAAGGACAAGCTGCAAGAGCTCTTGGAACCAAGGAGAGAGATAGGCTTCTAAGAAAACTAACCAGGCTATATTGAAGGAGACAATAAAAGATTTGAACTTTTAACACCTGGCTGCATTTGGAGTGATTATTACTCTAAACCAAAACTAAGGCTGCCTCCAGAACCTCCCCAAGAAACCTGCTCCCAGAGAACCATCATATGTTTAGAAAAGAAGAGATCACCACACAATCCTATTAAATTTTTTTTTGGATTATGTATCTCAAAATAATTGTCTTATTTTGTTTTTAAGTTCAGAATAAAAACAAATGCAACTTTAAAGAAAACTCTTATTCAGGAAAGGAACTATCCATTCCAGTCAATGGAAAAAACAGAGCCATCTCAGAGAAAAAAAAAAAAAACACTGAGTTTATCTCTTTGTTTTCTTTTCATCTGATGATGGGGGGGGGTCTTCTCTAAAACAGAAGAAAAATAGAAATAGAAAAAAAAAGAAGTAAAAAAGTCTGAGAATGGAGCTAAAAGAGCTTTATGAGGAAGTAGCAGGCACTCAGCTTGAAGACTACCTGGAATGAGAAGCTGAAAATAAAACTTCATTCAAAGTGCAATTGTATCTAATAGAGATAAGTACATGACCATGAGACCAGCTAAACACTGCCAAGTAATCAGCCATCAAAAACCAGGAGAGCAGAACCAATATCACTAGAAAAGACTGAAGGACCCTACAATGACAGAAATGAGAGTCACACCTCTATCTATGTGCCTTGGTTAAAATGTTTCCAATATATGTTCACCCTATGTATCTATATTCACTATTGATAATATGTGTATTTGTAATTCTTCCCAAGTGTATGTCAGAAGTACTTAAATGTTTTTGCTTTGATTTTGTTGTGTCTTCTTGCTATTGGAAAGATAAACTCAATGGTAGGGACTCATGGGCAATGGTTTTGAGTGGATATAGAACCAAAGAGTACTTTAAAACTAAAACTGCCTTGTTTTGGGAAGCTACTATGAGAATCAGAAAGTATCTCTAGATGCTACAATTTGTTGTTTCATTAAGAAAGTAACAGTATCCATGGCTAAGAAAGATATATTCCCAATATATGCTACATTATTCGTATCAACAGGAGTATTGTTTTTCACTTGGTGCCACATTATACAAACTGAGTGCCTCCACTTATCTAAAATTAGGAAGGGTATTTATAAATTGGAAACAATCCAGATGAAAGGACTTCTGAAAGGTTTTGAGACAATACCTTAAAGAAGGGTTTGGTAATAGTGCACATGGATAGCCTAGACAAATGAAGATGTTTTGGACATGTAATATCTGTGATCAAATAGTTGAGGGACTTGTGATGCAGTAGAGGAACAAGATTTGTTCTTCTTGGCCAAGGAGGCAGAATTAGGATTAAGAAAGGAGAGATACAGAGTACTAGGTTCTGCCTAAAGGTCTAAGGAAAAGAAAATAAATAAAAGGGTAAAAAACGAGACTATGAGTATTCTCCAAAAAATAGAATAAGCTACCCTAGGAAGGAATAAATTTTAACTAACTTGGGGGAAGAACAAATGACTCTTTATCAGGCCTATCACCAAGGAAATTCTAATTCAGAGAAGGATTTGCACTAGATGGCTTTGAGATCCCTTCCAAAAATGGCATCATGGGATTTTGCTTGTTGTTGGTTTTTTGTTGTTGTTGTTGTTGTTGGGGGGGGGGTTGTTATTTTATGGCTGTTATTTTGTTTTGGTTTGGTTTGGTTTGGTTTTGAGGTGATATGCATCTAATTTTTAACGTTGTGCCAAACACCATCAAGGTGGACCCAATGATTAGTCTTTCCTAGCTTTGCTCTTCTTCTTCGCACAGAAATAATGTATACATACATATGAATCTTTGGTTCCACTTTTGTTTAGGCATATCAAAAAAGTATATGTTCCATCGTCCAAATAAAGATGAAATAGGATTGCCTCTCATCCAATATGTTCTAATTCTGTCCTTTCAGGGTCAGTATCCTGATGGACTCCACTTTCCATGCAGTGTTCACTCATTGATAAATGACACCATTTCTGTGAACAGAGGCCTAGCATCAACATGAGAATACAAAATTGTTTAATTCCTCCTAGAATACTATTTCCAAATCTCATTCCTATCTCTGGTGCTAACTCCCTGTGTGACATTAGGAAAGTGACTTGCTCAAGTAACTTAACCTCCCTATGGCTCAGTTTATATGTAAAAAGAAGAGATCAGATGAAATTTCATTTTAGGTTCCTCTGAATTCTAGATACATAATCCTATGATCTCTACTTTTTTCTATTTTGAAAATCCAAACATTCCAAATGGTGAAAAGAAGATATATTTCTTTTTATTCTCAGATTGATTTGGAACTCAAATCTTCTGTGATAGGTAAGTTAGGAGATGACTAATGGAGAAATCCCTGATCCTCTCTAAGCAATTTCTTGGTACCATTTCAATCATACCATATTAGTATACTTTGCCTATCATGTAAAATTAGTCTAAGCTGGCCTAAACTTCAGCCAATGTTTTTGTTCCTAATTCCAAGGAGTGGGTTCCCTAGTGAGAAAACACATGTAACTTATGGAAGTGTTAAGACACTTTAAACTTTAATAAAACAATTCAATATAGGTACCATATTATGGATGAATAAGACAGTTTTTTTTTATGAGAACAAGATGCTATTCATTAATTGAACAGAAATTCAGTTGGTATTAAACTCTGAATCCAGTTTCTTTCCTAAATAAATTTAACATATTCTATCTTGCTACTACTACTGAAAATAGGAAGAAGTCTTCATAATAACAATCAAAATTCCTATTGAATCAACTCCTCATCATGGCATTCATGGTCCTCTATGATCCTCAAACCAGTGTACCTTTCTAATTATTTTCTGTTATTCCACATAGTCCCTTTGCTCCAATGAAATTGCTTCTATTGTCTTCTTAAATAGACTTACCAAAATCTTCCTCTTTCATGCCTCTACCTTTTGGGCTATTTGTTTTTTCTACTCAAAATGTCTTCTCTTTTCCTTTCTTTCTAAACCATTCCTTTATTCAAAACATGACTGAGCTCCTAAGCTAATAGTCATCTCTAACTTCCCCTGAATTCTGCAAATACTCATTCATGTGTCATTTACTATCCATTTTTGTGTTGTATAGTTTAACTTTTTCACTCATTTAAGGCTTCCATCTCCAAGTGAATGAAAATTTTTGGGACATGGGCCCAATTACTCCTTTCTAACCTACACACACCTTAGAATCCCAGTAGGCATATTATAAACATCAAGAAAAAAGTCAATAAATTCATGTTGAGTGAATGAGAAATGAACATTAATATCAAATAATTTTATGACATCTGTTGAAATAACCCCACCCAATTTTCACCAAGGAACATCAGTGACAATAAAAACAACAACAATAATAGATATTTTACTACTTCTAATTATTTTCTGCTTTCAGTGATTAGAGTCTGGATCATTCTCTTTTTCCTCCTTGGTCTTCTTTCTTCATACAAATTAATGGCACAAAGAACATATAAAGGCATCATTAATTTTCCTGTCAGGGAATGTTTCTTCCTCTCACCATGTACTCTGTGACTTTTTTGCTTTGAAGTTTTCTTTCTTAGTAGAGAGGTTTTCTTTGCTATTTCACAAGATGGTGAATTCACTTTTCCTTCTTTGACCAAGATAGCTTAAAGTTTCTATTGAGATAAACTCTTTAGAATATATCACATATATTTTAATGCTGAATAAATATTCCTATTAGAATGTTGTCAGAACTCAACTAAATCAAACTTTTACAAACCCCTGATCAGCAATTCATTTTATGATTTTCAAAATTATCTTCATACATGATTGAGAACACACCCATGGCCACAGTGTATTCACACACATGCCTTTAATTTGGGTAATTTGCAGATGAAAAACATATTTGCAAAATGGAAAAAAATTATCAAAATGATTAAGCTATGTCCTTCCATGGAATTTAAAGCATGATACTACAAATTCTGGATTTTTCTATTAATTCAAAACAACAACATAAACAACAATTATGTGTAAGGAACTATGATAGTTCCTTACTATCCTTACTATGCAACTGTGATTTAGTGTTAAGGATAGAAAGATATGTGGGAAGTTCTCCACACTCCAGGAGGAAGACTAATCATTGCAAATAATACCTTTTAAAAATTGTTGTTTATTTGTTTTCAGTCAAGTCCAACTCTTTATGACTTCATTTGAAGTTTCCTTTGCAAATATACTAGATTGACTAGTTCCTTCTCCAGTCCATTTTACAGATGAGGAAATTAAGGCAAAAAAGTTAAATGACTTGATCAGAGTCACACAGTTAGTAAGCGTTTGAAATCAGATTTAAACTAAGGAAGAGAAGGCTTTCTGACTCCAGGTCTGTTGCTCTATCTATTACTGTAGGACTTCTTAAACTTGTACCATTCACAATCCTTTTTCTCCCCCAAAAAATATTATGTAAGCCCAGGTATATAAGTATATAAAAAAATGTACAAATCAAACATTTACTAATTAGTCATGATTTTGTGACTTCCATATTGAGGTATGAGACCCATATAGAACCATGAATCACATTTTAAAAGCTGGACACTACATACCACCTAGCTGCTAGGGTGGATAATTAAAAAGACATATGTTTGTGTGTCTTTAGGAAAATTCCTTCCTCAATCTACATCTTGGTTTCCTCATTTGTAAAATGCCAGGGTTGGGCTAATTGTTTTCTAAGGTCCCTTAAAGAGCTATCTCCCATAATCCACAGATTAGTTTCACTATCTCTGATCATTACTTCCCTCCAAAGAGGAGCTAATCCAGTACCTTTTTGTGACAAAAAAATGATATTAGATGATGAACTATTTAAGTCTGCTGACCTGTCATTATTACTGATAACTCCTATAGGTATACATGATACCACATTAAGTAGTTTTTAAACACAGGAAGTTAGTACCTCTGAGTCAAGAACTTGAAAATATTGAGAGTACTTGTGACATTTGCATCACTTTTCTTCATTAAAGGTAGGATCTGAAAAGTGATGGAATAATTAAGATATATATTCTGAGAAGGTAATAAAGATTTCTGAGTCACAGTACAAGATACAAGATGGAGTCTGCCCACTGAAAAAAGGTAAAAATACATTTTCTTGGAGATGAAAACACAATTAAGAAAATTAAAATGAGAATAAAATAGTAAGCCAGATACTACTGAGAATAATAGGTATGTCTCACAAGATCCATATAAATGAATGAAGTGTTTATAAATCAATTATTATATATCAAAAAAATTAACAAAAAAATCCAACAATTAAAATCATCATCTCATATGTGCAATATGAAAATGAAAACTTTATTCAATAAGGAAAATGTAATTGTGGAACATATGATAAGATTTATAATTGCAACATGACTATTAAAGGATAGAACATACAACAAGATCAAAAAGTATCTCAGTGATTATAGGATTTAGAGTATGAAAGAACTTTTGAAATGATCTCATATAATCTCAGCATTTTAAATATGAGAAAAATGAGGCTCATCGAGATTAAGTGTATTGGCAAAGATCACCAGTAAATACATGAGTCAGGATTTAAACTGAGATCTTCATAATTCAAAGCAACATCACTTTTTATTGAGTCTATGAATTAAGAATACATATTTTTTAAAGGAAATCCAGGAACTAGAGTAAAAGATATAATGTGAAAATTATTTAGGAAAGCAATGGAGGCAGAAAAATATATTACAATGGCAGAACAATATCTTATTTCCATAATACTTCAAAAATTTATATAATAAATTGTAATGGGCTGAGGCTTGAGTTGATGCACTGAGGTCCCAAGCATGTAAGGCTAAATAGTGATTGGGCTATACTTTATTAATATACATGCTTGGATAAAGAATGGCCCCCACTCACTCTCTGTGCAAGTCCTGATGTGTTGTATAGGAAATGACGATTTTGGTGGGTGAAGGCAGAGAGACAGGAAGAGAGGCTGGGAGAGATTGGGCCTGGGTTCGATTCTGGTAGCTGCTGGTCATGTGGCTTCTGGTCTAGCTAGCTTTTTGACTCAGCTGCTGACATTGCTATTGCCGATTCCCTTCTTCCTCCTATCTTTCTTCATCTCTGCTAAGAATAAAGATTGACTATTTCCCCCTAACCTGAATTCCTGACTCTGGCTGATTTTAAAATATGCGGTCATCACAATAAATAAATAAATAAATCCTAATAAGAATAAATTTACTAAGGATAAATGTAGAATTCTATATTGAATTCAGAAAATAATCAAGAGGACAAATATAGAATGGAGACATAAATCACAACAGCTCATTTGAAGAGGATCTGGAAGTTTTAGTAAATTACAAAGTTTAACAGGAATCCTCAGTGGAAGAAGTTAACAACAAAACCCAGCATGATCATAGCTAGCATTATAAGAGGCTTTTTGATTAGGTCAAGGATAGGTCTTCTATATGCCATACTAGTCAGACTTTATCTGGAGCATCACTTTCAGTTTTCAGGCTCACATTTTAGTAAAGATACAGACAAAACTGAATGCATATAGAAGAATATAAGCAAGATGAAGAAAGAATAAAGCACAATGTCATTCAAAGATTAATAAAAAAGAAAAAAATAAATATTTAACCTGGAAAAGAGAAAATTTAGAGGTGAATATAAAAATGGAGAGAGGGAAGATAGTGTCTTTAAGTTAGTAAAAGGCTATCATCAAGGATGGGCTAGTAAAGGTTTAACAACCATGTCTCCAAAAGAAAAAAGTACCCAGGACACAATATTAATTAAGTTTAATATGCATAGTTAGTATTTTCTTCATCATTTTTTTTATTCTACACAATGAACAGAACAATAAATTAGACCCTGTTTTTTAGCATTTGTGATTACCAATGTATAAATTTTCTCACACTGAAAATTTAACAATAATTTCTTGTGAACCAGTTCACGATCTGGACAAAAAAAAAAAAAAAAAAAAAAACTTCATGAGGATAAATGTGAAATACTACACTTGAATTCAAATAATCAACTTCCTCAATTTGGCAAATAGAAGATGAGGGAGGTGTGGCACTTACCAGTTCATATCAAAGAGATTTAAGAAGAGAGAGAATGAATGATTCTCTTTCTTAAATATTTATGGATTTGTGGTTCCTCTGTGATTTGTTCACAGGTAGATATTCATGACCTTGGTCTGTAAAGACAATGGTATGACATGTTAAGGACTATGCAGCTCCTCATTGACCTGAAATAAAGAACAAATGGATTTCTGTTTCCTTGTTGAGCACAGTTTCAAAGACCATTCATTCTTGCAGCCTCAATTGTAAATCTGGTACTCTGTTATAATAAATAATAACCACTTGAATAATAATAATGATTCTGCCTGGAGAAATGAGCAAGAGTATTAATGGGGCATGGCCAACACATAAGTCCTGGTTAGTTATCTCTTTAAGTGGAGAATGAAAAAAAGCATTTTCCACCTTTCACTAGAGGTTGTATTCAGTGTTTTACAAGCTTCTTCAGTTCATGACATGCCTGTGAACTTCTCAAGCCTCACTGGTTCCCTCTCCCATGATACTTTTCTGTCTCTATTCACAGTCTCCAATTATGGATATAATATAACATAAGCTAAAAGTCACAGGAAACTACGAACTAAAATGGGGACAATGGATTAGGGGAACCATTATGCTCAGTTTAGGTCCATCTCCCATAAAGTATCATGTCAGAAATTATTCCTTCCTTGATTAACCCAATTTTGAAAAAAATAGTATGATGATATCCAACCCTGCCTTCTTTTACTTTAAGCATTACATATTCTGGAAAAAAAAGTGAAAATATATTGCCTCCTTTGTCCAGGCTGGACAATATCTGAATTATCCAGAGGAGAAAAGCAGGATTGCTACTCAAGCAGCAAATTCAGCTAATGAAAGTCTTATCATTAATTTAGTGCCAGAATCTGTCTAATTTTTTATCAATATATTTATCCTACATTTTCTCATCTGGACCAATAAAAATGAATTTCTTGACCCCTAAATCACTAGCCTAGAATCTCTGTGAAAATGTTTGAATTCTGTGCTCTAGTCCTCCAAGTTGCCTAGGTTCCGAACCTGAAACTCCCAGAGTGTCCAGAAATAAGATGGATAAGGAGATCCAAAGTATGGAGAAAGATGCCTCTTTGATCTAGATTAGTGCCAGACCAGATTAGTGAGATTAGCTCTCACATCCTTCTTCTGGCTTCAGTTATGATAAACTACAAGCTTTCCAGGTGTAGACTCTTTTTGATAGATAAGCTTGAATTTTCATTTGATCTCACAATCCTAGGAGGAGCACCTACTGAGCCTTTCAACAAACAGACAAACTAAGAGATTGCCAACTGAGGTCATTTATGACTTATTTAATATAATAAAAAAGAACACTGGTATGGGAATCAAGAGTTGTAGGATACAATCCCAGCATAAGAATTTACTTGCTGTGTGACTTTAGATAAGTCAAATACTTTCCTTGGGATTCAATTTTTTTTTTTCATCAGAGAAAGAAGTGAACTTCACTAAATAATCGCTATGGTCTTTTCCAGCTTTGGTGACTTAGCAGCTGCTCAGCATTTCAATTTCTTCAGAAAAGAGCCATCCAGACTATTATGGAAGCCTCTGTTCATATTGTCAGGGCAGAGTCTGCAACGGAAACAGCTGTGCTTAAACATCAACTTCACACTGTGTTCTGCTTTGTTCCCTAAAGAATTAAACTTTTCTCTCTGAGTTTTCCATTCAGGAAATTGGTGATGATTACTTTTTTCCTGCACAAAACAGCCCAGGATTTTGTAATTTAGTGCAATGCTTTCTAGGTTTCTACTGGTGATATTATTTGTACTCATGTGAATCAATAGGTAGTGGGAGTCATCATCAGATCTGATTGGTTTTAGGAGGCACTCTGCCATGTTCTGCATATCCATCCTTGGAAGAGAGCATATATCTCTCCAGTTCATGTCAAACTAATTTATATTTGCCTTGCAATCTGTCAGCCTGGAGTCACATCAGCTACCATGGCTTGCTTCTTCTTCCTATAAGCAGTACTAGATTACTTGTTCCTTAGGGACACTTTTGGATCTACTTTGGTACACAAGTTGTTTCTTTCTCCTCAGAGATTCAAATCCAACCATTTATAATAATAATATATATGTATATATATGTATTTAATAATTTTTTTTATTTTCAAAATATATGCAAAAATAGTTTTCAACATTATTGAAAATCTTGTGCTACAAACCCTTCTTTTCCCCTCCCCCACCACTCTCCCAGACATCAAATAATCCAATATAGGTCAAACATGCACAATTCCTCCAAATGTACCTCCATATTTAACATGCTGCACAAGAAAAAAGAGATCAACTAACTCAGTTTCAATTGATCAAGGACGGACAGAAGCAGCTACACCCAAAGAAAGAACACTGGGAAATGAATGCAGACTGTTTGCATTTTTGTTTTTCTTCCCAGGTTATTTTTACCTTCTGATTCCAATTCTTCCTGTGCAACAAGAGAACTGTTTGGTTCTGCACACATATATCGTATCTAGGATATACTGTGACATATTTAACATGTATAGGAGTGCTTGCCATATAGGGGAGGGGGTGAAGGGAGAGAGGGGAAAAGTCGGAACAGAAGTGAGTGCAAGGGATAATGTTGTTAAAAAATTCCCCAGGCGTGGGTTCTGTCAATAAAAAGTTGTAATTAAAAAAAGAAAGAAAGAAAGAAAAAACAGATCAAAAAGAAAGAAAAAATGAGAATTCAATCTGTGAATCACAATCTGTGAATTCACAAAGAATTCACAAATTCAATCAATTTAATGGAGTTGCAGTGAACAGAGCAGAAAACTTACAATTGGAAGATTTGTGTTTAAATGCAAACCCTATTTTTTGACTGTGTGACTAAGTAAAGCCACAACCACTCTGAGCTCCATCTTGTTTAATTATAAATAGAAAATGAATCAGAAAATCACTGCAGGCCTTTTTAGCATAAAGTTTTTACCTCTTTGATTTGATAATTTCCCAAACTTCTTGTTTTACTTTCACTTTCCTACTTAGTCCACTGAATTGCCTGCAGATCTACTGATAAAACAGCTAGTCACAGAGCTTTCCTAAATAGAGAGCACCATTATATACTTATTGAACAACTACTATATACATGGCAATATGATAAACACTAAGATTATACTGGGGAGATGAGTGCGGATATTATCTCAGATATTTACTAGCTATGTGATGCTGGGGAAATTAATTTTCTGAGCTTTAGTTTGATTATTTACAAAATTAGTAATTAGAAAAGATGACCTCCCAAGTCACTTCTAGCTTTCTATCTATGATCCTCTAATTTAAAGGCAAGGTCTCATGTCTTTAATTCATAACTGAAAAAAAAATAGAATTAGAATTTTTTAAAAAGAACTCTTAACAAGAAAAATATACACTCTTATGGAGAATATTAAGTAAGAAAATAAGCTATTTTGTAAAAAATAACTATTATACATGCTAAAATGCAACTAGAGGCACAAAGTGTTATGAATTTAACTAAATAATGCCAAACAGAACAAACAACTTCAACAAGTATCTATTGATTGCCAATCATACATGATTTATGCTGTGTTATGATATATTTATATGTATCTATGCAATTTAATACATATATGTATATGAGTATACCACCATATAAATTATGGTAAAATGTCATGCCATATATGTATTTTTTATTTTGCATGTATGTATGACATCAACCTTCAGGTAGCTTTCACTCTATTTGGAACATAACACAAATATATATTAAATAGAGAACAAAAAGAGATGGAGTTATTCAAGTGTTTGATTATATGATAGAGACTGTAAAGACGCTACAAATTCAGAAAAGAAAAAAAAAAAGATTCAAATAGCTTCCTTTGGAGTGGAAGCCTTTCTGACCCTCCCCAGGGGAGAAAAAATTGACAGTCAAGAAATACATGTGGATGGAGTAGGAAGTACACTAACGTTCTGAAAAATATTTTGGCTTGAATTTCTTGTTTCCTTTTTGTGGTATCTAATTCCTCATTTCCTCTACTCCTGCTGCATATGTTAGGGACCTCTAGCAGTCAGGCTAGCAGGCCTGTCTGGAAGAACTATTCTTATAGTAGGGAAATATTTCTCTAATTCATAGTAATTATGAGGGAAATCAGGCTCCATTAATGACAGGCCCCTGAATTATAAACTGTGAAGAAATGGTCCTTCATTACCTTTCAATACAGACAATAGCACAAGTGAGTGACTAACAAAATAGGCCAGAAAAAGACTACCTTAGATTATCTGCACCTTTCCATGTTATTTATGCCATCCCATATACTACCCTAGAATATAGGAATGGCTCATGACCTCACCGCAAAGATGATATGTCTATGTTAGTTCTTAGCCCGGTGTAGTCTAGGTTCAAGAAAGTTGTCAATCAAAAAAAACAAAACAAAAGTCAGGATAAGAATACTGAGGATAGAGAGAAGATGTGAGGGCAAGACGTTGGGAGGTAGGATGGGATCTAACATACACAGGTAGGAAGGCAGAAAATGCAGCCAATATTTATTATGTGTCAAATACCATGCTAACTGTTAGAGACACAAGTATGAGTAAAGAGAAATAAATCCTACATCTTCAAAGCATTTACATTTTAACAGAGGAAGATAATATATGAAAACATAACATGGACTGAAGCATGATGGTGAAATCTAGAAAGCCAGAAGCATGACCAGGATGAGAATCACAGCTGATAAAATAAAGAGACATGGCCAGTCTCGTCTTTTTTCAAAATGATATCTCTGGAAGGAAATCCCCAAAGAGTAAAAGGGGTCAGCACAGTGGAGGAATGAAGTTTCAAAGTAGAGGAGGCATAATATAAAAGAATGAAGAATCAGAAACACACCTGATAAGAGAATGAGATGACCCTAAGAAAGAATTGACAGACATCAATGATCAACTCAAAACACTAACTAGGGCAACATAGCTTTAGCCACTAGATGAAGTCGGTAGCCTTTAATCTCATACTGGTCAGCAAAAATAATCTGGTACTGGGATTGCCCTATGCTCCTCTGCTCTTTAAGACCCAGAAGCATTCAAACATAGAATGTATTTGAATTCAGTAGTCCTAAAAAATGTACCTTGTGTACTCCATTAATGGTGCAAAAGAATATTTACAATACAGTTTACTAAGGATTTTCAGATCAGTCTTTCCACAGAATTAGTCTTTATTGAAAATGCAGACTCTGGACTTAGAATCTCAGTTCTACCCAGGGCATAGAATTTGTAATTTGGTAAAAATTCAAACTTAAAATTGTTGCATATACTGCTCTTGACTGTCCTATTTCTGACAGAGGAAAAATAGATTAGATTCTGGTCATTGAACATGCCATTTTCTTGAACCAATCTTTCAGGATCCCCATCCTTTTGGTCTTATGTAGCTCAGTTCTGGATCTCATTGGTTGATCAATAATAGGTCCAAGGCCAAGCCCCACTGGGTCATTGTTTGGACCCTTGGGAGCTTCCCCTTCCCAGATTATCATTATTTTTATTTTACTGAGGGGGAAAAAGCCATTCTTTGCTTCATTTCTTATCTAGCTTTAATCACCAATTGATTGAATTGAGACTTGTTAAAGACTTTGGCTTAAATGGGCCAAGATCTTCCATTATATCCAGAACCATCTCCAGTCATTCTGATTTATACCTTACCAATGGACCCATATGACTCTGGAAGGAAAAGTGAGGCCAGTGATTTTGCACAGCCCTCCCTTATTTAAATCCACTTCATCTGCATGTCATGGCATCACCTTCCTGCTGTCATGGTCCTCTTCATGAATAAAGCACAAACATTAGTCTGACTTAATTTGGACTTCACCCAAAATGGTATCTTTTCTGTTCATAATGTGATGAGGTTTGTTCATGTTCTTATTATTACATTTTATTACATTTATTACATAACATCTGTATCTTTTCACAGATAGTTTCCTGTTAATATTAACTTCACTGGG
Source organism: Sarcophilus harrisii (assembly GCF_902635505.1). Taxonomy (NCBI): domain Eukaryota; kingdom Metazoa; phylum Chordata; class Mammalia; order Dasyuromorphia; family Dasyuridae; genus Sarcophilus; species Sarcophilus harrisii. The sequence goes on along the minus strand of NC_045426.1, from coordinate 369,393,460 downwards.
CTAAAACCTAATTCAAGAAATGATAGAATTATGTGATTTTTTTAAACATTCCTCAGATATGAAGTCAAAAGGGAATTTTAGCTTCCCAAAATGATTTAGTTATTTGTGGGAGATTTCTTACAAATTCTGTAGACTTATAAATTTCCTCTCCCCATCAGCCCAATATGAATCTTTAATGTACTTTAATCTGTTGCCTCAGTTTACATATAGCATCTGCTTAATCAGGCTTATTTCCTTAGATGTATGAGATTGTGACTCTCTTTAGCTAAGCTTGTTCAATTTTTACAATATTGAAATGATGGGATTATGAAGGCATAGGGTTTTGTTTTTTAACTTTTACGCCCTAAACCTAAAAGAATGTATGAGATTGCATCTCTAGGAGAAGATTGGAAGAAACTGTCTTTGCCATGAAGAAAGTCATTAAGCAGCAGCTTTGCCTAAAAAATGTAGGAAATAAATTGCAGTAGGAGCAGTGAAAAAGAGCAGGCATCTTCAAGAACTTACTTGAATTGCTTCCTCATGTCCCAGGAAGCTCATCCTTGTTAAATTTCTTCTTCCGAAGAATCAGAGCCAAGATGGAGAAGTAAAGGAAGGAACTTGCCTAATCTCTTGCCCAAAGAGCTTCAAAATCCTTTAAATAATGACACTAAACAAATTTTAGAACATCAGAACATACACAGATGGAGTAGAACATTTTCCAGCTGAAGGCAACTTAGAAGGTCAGCAGAAAAAGTCTATGACATCAGGGTGAAACTCCAGCATGCAATCCTAGTCGAACCTGTGCCATCCCAGCCCCAGCCCTAGCTCCCAAACCAATTTCTGTATCAGTAGCAATAATGATTGTTTCCAGACCTCTCAACCTTGAGACACCAAAAAAGAACTTGGCGTGTCAGCAGAAAAAAAAAAAAAAAAAAGGGTGAGAGTCCATCATGCAATCCTAGCACAGGCTTTGCCAACACAACCCTGACCCCAAATACAGACCTAATCTTGGCCCCAGACATGGACTAAGCCCCAGCATCAGGGAGGCAGGACCTCTGAATCAGCAGCAGTACTGAAGGCTTCTGAATTTCTCAGCCCCAGGATATCAGGGAGGACTTGGAAGGTCAGCAAAGAGGATCTGTGGCATTTGGGTGAGAATTTGGCATGCAGTCGCAGTACAGGCTGGTCAGTAAAGTCCTAATCCAAAGCCCCAAGGCTAGTCCCAGCCCTACTTCTCAAAGCAGGACTCTCTTGCTTTAGCACAATAGATTTTATAGCTACAATTTGGCGGGGCCATTCCTAACAGCTCCAGGACAGAAAAGAGTACTTGTGGTCAGATGCCTAGAACAATCTCTGAAAATAATTGCATAAAACTTCTGAAGCTTAGTAAAATGCACCTTCCATCTTGGAAACAGAACCTTACTTTAACAAAGAGTTAAAAGTCCAGTATTAAGCTAAGAAAATGAGCAAGCAACAGAAAAAGTTTCTGACCATAGAAAGTTATTATGGTGACAAGGAAGATCAAAACCACACTCTCAGAATATGACAAGTCACATCTCTTACATCCAAAGTGTCCAAGAAAAAGAAGTGGGCTCAGACTATGGAAAAGCTCAAAAGTGATTTTGAAAATCAAATAAAAGAGATAAAGGAAAGCTTAGGAAATGAATTGAGTGAAAGTGGTGCAAAAGGAAATACAAAAAAATAATGAGAATGCCTTAAAAAGCAAAATTGGCCAACTGGGAAAGGAGGTATAAAGCCTCACTGAGAAAAATAATTCCTGAAAAATTAAAATTGAGGAAATGGAAGCTAATGACTTTATGAGAAATCAAGATACAATAAAGCAAAACCAAAAAAAGTTTAAAAAAATGTGAAATATCTCATTAAAAAAAACAATTTATCTGGAAAACAGATCCAGGACAGATAATTTAAAACTTATTAGACTACCTGAAAGTCTTGATAAAAAAACAAAAAGAGTCTGGACATCCTCTTTCAACAAATTATCCAGGAAAATGGTCCTGGTATTCTAGAACCAGTGGGTAAAATAAAAAGTGAAAGAATTCACTGATCACCTACCTCCTAAAAGAGATCCCAAAATGAAAACTTCCAGGAATAGTATAACCAAATTCTGGAACTAAAGAACAAATGTAGTGCTCCACAGTCAGGATAACACAAGATTTAGCAGGTACCTAAATAAAAGGATCAGAGGGTGTGGAATATGAATACTGGCTTCTCTCAAAAAATCCCACATTTAGTACAGGAAAATGTTCCAATATTAGTCAAATATCACAGTGAGCAAATGTCTTACAGGAAGGTCTTTTAGAAGGGTTAAAAAAGGAGACTTAGAGAAGGACTTAGAGAATGAATGATCAGATGGATGGGTTCAAATAAGTAGGGAGAAAGATCACTTTAAATTAACTGAGTTCAAAGTCATGAAATTCTTCACCAGATCAAAGTCCTCTCCCTATATTCTCCAACTTTTCCTCCCTCTCTCAACTCCCATTTAATTAATGTTTTTGTTTACTTGTTTGTTTGTTTGTTTTTGTTTTACCCAGCTGTATATAATATATTTTTAAAGTATCTATTGTGTTCAGAGTTTACATTAAATGTTGAAGGAGATTCAAAGTTAATAGAAAATGGGATCCCTCCCCAGCCTTATGGAAATTATGACCTTTTTCTTCAGAATTTGGTACCCTGACTACGCGGTTTATCCATTCAAATTCTTGGAATGGTAATTCTAGCACAGTTTTGCTCCCAGACTTGTGGAATGGAAAAACTCAAACAGAATAATAATAATATGCGACATTAATGTTATAAATTCATCGGAGTGAATTCTGTGTAAGGTCTCTTCTGTTTGATATCTAAAGTCCTTGAAAAACTAATTCCAACTTAAGTTTCTTTGCTGTCTTATTATATATTTCTATTTGTCACACACTTAGGCTACAGATAAACTGGTCTTGTTTCTTTTTAAACACACTATTTCTTTTCCCTTCCTTTTATCTTTGGGCAGGATTTCCCCTATGCCTGAAATGCAATCAATTAATCAATCAACAAACATTTATTAAGCCAAGCTTGTGCCAAGCTGTACTAAGCCCTGAGAATTCAAGTAAAAAAAATAAAATAATTCCTACCTCAAAAAATTTACATTCAAATTCCCTTCTCATTTCCATACCTTCCTTAAAAGCTCAGTTCAGATGATAACTCCTAAATCAGACCTCTCCTCATCTTGAAACTATTAGTGCTACATTCACAAAATTACTTTTTATTTAGTTGCTTAATATTAAATATAGCTTATTTTTGTTGCCTATTATTTCCCCAAAGAGTATAAATTCTTTGAGAACTGGAATTATTTCTTTCTTTCTTTTTTTTTTTTTTTTTTTACCTTTATATCCCTTGGTTATAGACTATTGCATGGCACAGAGTAGATGTTTAATGCATATTTGTTAATTCATTGATTACAAAGTTTTGGCCATTATTATGAAAGAAATATCTTAAATGATGTAAATCTCTAGGTATTTAGTATTTTTAAAATGAGCAAGCAAATCTCAGATGCTTACCTTATAGAGCAACTATAAGAATTAGACATTGAGATTTCAAAGAAACCCTACACAATATTAGGAACAAATAGAAGGGGACAGCTAGTTGGTGCAGTGGATAGACCACCAGCCCTTAAGTCAGGAGGACCTGAGTTCAAATCTGGCCTCAGACATTTAACACTTCCTATCTGTATGACCTTGGGCAAGTCACTTAACCCCAATTGCCTAGAAAGAAAGAAAGAAACAAACAAACAAATAGGTGCTTAGTCTTTAAAGTGAACTCTAAAGATGATGATGGTGGAAATGATGGTGATGAAAGTGACAGTAAAACTGGTGAGGGAGGGGAAGTTAAAGCTGAGATTCCAGAGTATAAACTCATTTTCCCCTGCCCAATACTATATCTATATAAATCTAGGAACTATCTTTGAATATTTCCTATTCAAAAAAATCCTACCCTTTTCTCCTAATTAGAAAATTTTAAATTAGTATAAAAAGCTTTAGGCACTTATGACCTTCAAGTATTTACTGTGTATCTATCACTTCCCTCCCTTACCTAAAAGGCTGAAATGAACTAAGTTAAAATAGGATTTGATCATTTCAATCAACTATAAGCATTGTATTTCTCTCCTCTGCCTTTCATATCTTTTCTTTATAGCTCAAGTAGAAACTAAGAACTATCTAGGAAATGTTTACAGTTTCTTTCACCCCATTATAGGGTCACCAGTAAGGCTTAACTCTCAGACATGGAACACGATTGGTTTTAGGTGGTAATGTTTTCCCCTAGAAAAATCTTTTGGTTTTGGGGAAAATATGTTTGCTTAGAGAATGTAGAAGCACTTTCCAAGATGAATGAAGAAACTTCAGTTTCTTAGCATTGTAGAGCAAGTGGGTGATAGTCTGACACTTCTGTATGATTTGGGCATCTCTTTTTTTTTTTCTTTTTCTTTTTTTTTTTTTTATTTTTTTTTCTTTTTTTTTTTTTTTAATTTAATAGCCTTTTATTTACAGGATATATACATGGGTAACTTTACAGCATTAACAATTGCCAAACCTCTTGTTCCAATTTTTCACCTCTTATCCCCCCCCCACCCCCTCCCCTAAATGGCAGGATGACCAGTAGATGTTAAATATATTAAAATATAACTTAGATACACAATAAGTATACATGACCAAAACATTATTTTGCTGTACAAAAAGAATCAGACTCTGAATTATTGTACAATTAGCTTGTGAAGGAAATCAAAGATGCAGGTGTGCATAAATATAGGGACTGGGAATTCAATGTAATGGTTTTTAGTCATCTCCCAGAGTTCTTTTTCTGGGTATAGCTAGTTCAGTTCATTACTGCTCCATTAGAAATGATTTGGTTGATCTCGTTGCTGAGGATGGCCTGATCCATCAGGACTGGTCATCATCTAGTATTGTTGTTGAAGTATACAATGATCTCCTGGTCCTGCTCATTTCACTTAGCATCAGTTCGTGTAAGTCTCTCCAGGCCTTTCTGAAATCATCCTGTTGGTCATTTCTTACAGAACAGTAATATTCCATAATTTTCATATACCACAATTTATTCAGCCATTCTCCAACTGATGGACATCCATTCAGTTTCCAGTTTCTAGCCACTACAAAAAGGGCTGCCACAAACATTCGTGCACATACAGGTCCCTTTCCCTTCTTTATAATCTCTTTGGGATATAATCCCAGTAGTAACACTGCTGGATCAAAGGGTATGCACAGTTTGATAACTTTTTGAGCATAGTTCCAAACTACTCTCCAAAATGGTTGGATTCGTTCACAACTCCACCAACAATGCATCAATGTCCCAGTTTTCCCGCATCCCCTCCAACAATCATCATTATTTTTTCCTGTCATCTTAGCCAATCTGACAGGTGTGTAGTGGTATCTTAGAGTTGTCTTAATTTGCATTTCTCTGATTAATAATGACTTGGAGCATCTTTTCATATGACTAGAAATAGTTTCAATTTCTTCATCTGAGAATTGTCTGTTCATATCCTTTGACCATTTTTCAATTGGAGAATGGCTTGATTTTTTATAAATTAGAGTTAATTCTCTATATATTTTGGAAATGAGGCCTTTATCAGAACCTTTGACTGTAAAAATATTTTCCCAGTTTATTGCTTCCCTTCTAATCTTGTCTGCATTAGTTTTGTTTGTACAAAAACTTTTCAGTTTGGTATAATCGAAATTTTCTATTTTGTGATCAGTAATGATCTCTAGTTCTGCTTTGGTCATAAAGACCTTCCCCTTCCACAGGTCTGAGAGGTAAACTATCCTATGTTCCTCTAATTTATTAATAATTTCATTCTTTATGCCTAGGTCATGAACCCATTTTGACCTTATCTTGGTGTACGGCGTTAAGTATGGATCAATGCCTAGTTTCTGCCATATTAGTTTCCAATTTTCCCAGCAATTTTTATCAAACAGTAAGTTCTTATCCCAAAAGCTGGGATCTTTGGGTTTGTCAAAGACTAGGTTGCTATATTTGTTGACTGTTTTATCCCTTGAACCTAATCTATTCCACTGATCAACTAATCTATTCCTTAGCCAATACCAAATAGTTTTGGTAACTGCTGCTCTATAATATAATTTTAGATCTGGTACAGCTAAGCCACCTTCATTTGATTTTTTTTTCATTAATTCCCTTGAAATTCTTGACCTTTTGTTTTTCCATATGAACTTTGTTGTTATTTTTTCTAGGTCATTAAAATAGTTTTTTGGGAGTCTGATTGGTATAGCGCTAAATAAATAGATTAGTTTAGGTAATATTGTCATCTTTATTATATTTGCTCGCCCTATCCAAGAGCATTTAATATTTTTCCAATTGGTTAGATCAGACTTAATTTGTGTGAAAAGTGGTCTGTAATTTTGCTCATAAAGTTTCTGATTTTCCCTTGGCAGATAGATTCCTAAATATTTTATATTATCAGTAGTTACTTTAAATGGAATTTCTCTTTGTAACTCTGACTGTTGGATTTTGTTAGTGATATATAAGAATGCTGATGACTTATGTGGGTTTATTTTATAACCAGCAACTTTGCTAAAGTTGTGGATTATTTCTAATAACTTTTTAGCAGAATCTCTGGGGTTCTCTAAGTATACCATCATGTCATCGGCAAAGAGTGATAATTTGGCTTCCTCATTGCCTATTCTTATTCCTTTAATCTCTTTCTCAGCTCTTATTGCTATAGCTAGCGTTTCTAATACAATATTAAATAGTAACGGTGATAGTGGGCAACCTTGTTTCACTCCAGATCTTATTGGGAATGGTTGCAGTTTGTCTCCATTACATATGATGCTTACTGATGGTTTTAAATAGATGCTGCTGATTATTTTAAGGAAAAGTCCATTTATTCCTATACTCTCAAGTGTTTTTAATAGGAATGGATGTTGGATTTTATCAAATGCTTTTTCTGCATCTATTGAGATGATCATATGGTTTTTGTTAATTTGGTTATTAACATGGCCAATTATATTGATAGTTTTCCTAATATTGAACCAGCCCTGCATTCCTGGTATAAATCCTACTTGATCATAGTGTATTATCTTGGAGATGATTTTCTGTAGTCTTTTTGCTAATATCTTATTTAAGATTTTAGCATCAATATTCATTAGGGAGATTGGTCTATAATTTTCTTTCTCTGTTTTCAGCCTACCTGGTTTAGGTATCAGTACCATGTCTGTGTCATAGAAGGAATTTGGTAGGACTCCTTCGTTCCCTATTTTATCAAATAATTTATATAGCATTGGGGCCAATTGTTCTTTAAATGTTTGGTAAAATTCACATGTAAATCCATCTGGTCCTGGGGATTTTTTCTTAGGGAGTTGTTTAATTGCCTGTTCTATTTCTTTTTCTGAAATGGGACTATTCAAGCAATTTACTTTCCTCTGTTAGTCTGGGAAGTCTGTATTTTTGGAGGTAGTCATCCATTTCACTTAGGTTATCAAATTTATTGTCATAAAGTTGAGCAAAATAACTCCTTATTATTTCTCTAATTTCCTCTTCATTGGTGGAAAGTTGGGCATCTCTTTTGACAAGGCCTGTGTCTTATAGTTTTATTTTATCTTTGGTAAAATAAAAGGCCTCCTTTCAAAGTGATATCACTGCAATCCCTTCTTTGCTTTGACTTAGTTACTTCACATACCCTTAATAAGTAATGTTGGGCCTAAAAGACTTCGCTTAAGTAGGAAATACCTGTATTTGAAATTAAGCCCCAGGTTCCAGAGAATCTAGAAACATAGTGTGACTCTTAAAAGTTCCACAGAATGAAAATAAGAGAATTCATTTGAATAGAGTAAACTGCATTCAAAATCTACTGAGAAGGTGACATTCCCTAAATATAAATTGTATTGGGGGAAAAAAATCAACCTGGAAAGCATATGAAGCTCTTAAGAATGTAATTTTGAAGACACAATGAGAAACAATCAGCATGAGGAAGAAAAGGAAGAATTTCTTAAGGAGACTGATATGAATTAAAGGGAATTCAATTATCATCTTAGATTTAGAAAGGGAATATGTTCTCAGGAGACAAATCAAAGTGCCCTGGGTGAAAATTCTTCCATGATTCATTGCAGCATATAAACAATCCAAATGGATGTCCTGATGTTGTTTCATCATATAGGCCACATCAAAATTTCTCCAATAGTTTCTTGGCAACTCAAATATTGTTCCTAAATCATCCACAGATAGAACAAGTTCAAAAAGAAAACATTATCAGATGACCTGGAACATGTGTGAGACGTTTGAAAGAGATTAAATATTTGGTGTTGATTAGAATTAACATTTCAAAAACTCTGGCTCACTTCTCCACATCTACCATTAAGAAGCCACTCCTAGCCCACAGGGGTAGGGCACTGTGCCCAATCCCTTCACCACTAAGGGGCCCATCTTCTTTAAGCCCATGCTTCTGTGGGCTCCTTCTGGTAGATCCATGAATGTGATCCAACTTCATTGCTGTGGAAACTTGTATTCTAAAAAGAGGGCTAAGCTTCCTTTTCTCATATTCTTCCTTGCACTAAACACTCTCCTTAACATCCCAAGACAAAATATTTAAACCAATATTATGGCTCAAGTATAGGTCTCTTCAAAGGCAAAAAAAAGAAAAAAAATACAAGAACATTCAATGTGAAATTTGATTCAAATATAGGACAGTTCTTCATTTACCCAAGAAAAAAATGCTAACAAGATAAACTAACATTTATTAAGCACCTACTACTTTGCCGGGCACTATGCTAAGTGCATTACAAATATTATTTCATCTGATGCTTACAATAACCCTAGAAGGTAAGTACTATTATTATCCTTCTTTTTTTTAATACTTGAGGAAGCTGAAAGTTTTACTTACCCAAGGTCACATAGAGAAGATCTGAGATCAGTCACATTTGAATTGAAATCTTTCTGATTCTAGGATTCTCTAAGGTATAAAAAATCTCAATATACCTCAAAGAAAGATTTAAAACAGAATTCAGTAGTGCAGCTTATATTTACTGTTACAGTCTTTTTAGTGAATTATACTTGAACCTTATCAGAGCATAAAAGTAGTTTGTGTGGTTACTAAATAAACATTTGACATCTCATCTTGGTTCTTTAAGACTAAACAATTCCCTTTTATACAAACCATCTCAGGTTCTTGTTGATAGCAAGTTTCTCCAAAAGCTATGGAGTAGTTGCTGAGGTCTCCTCTTAAAACCTCCAAGTAGCATGTCAAAGACATTCCAGGGCCTCTGGATCTGAAACCCATAATGTCACCTTCAAACTGTATATCACCATATATAATCCCCAGAAGTTTCCAAAGAGGCTTTGGGCAAGTATTCCCCAAACTTAATCAATGACCCTAATAGACTAGGTCACTTTACTAAGTTTATCATTTATCAATCAGTTATCTTTATCTGGCTCTTAGCATATACTATCTTCAATTGTTAGTATTGATGGATTAGAGTATTGATGTTTTATACACTCTCCTCAACTACATTATAAGTGCTCCAGGGAAGTAATTGTGTTTTATAAGCTTTCAACTTCTAGCTCCAAATATAATAATACTTATAACAATACCAACAAACAAGCATTTATTAAGTGCCTATTATATCTTAAGAACTAAGAATAAAGCTTTAAAAAAAAAAAGCCCAAGCCCTCAATTGTGTTGATTTTAAAAAAGGTCAAAAAAAATTCTGTGTGATTTAATCATTTTATAAATAATGCCAGAATTTTAATAAAAGCACAGTCGTTTGGTCACCTCTCTTAGAAAAAAGATCATGGGGCAGCCAGTTTACCATCTATATAACATTCAAGAATAGATATTCCCCAACATGGGAATCAAAATATTACAATGTGGGGCTGGACCTGAATTTTGATTAAGTCATTAACTTCATCATTTAATTGTGAACAATCTATTCAAAGACTTTATGCCCTACCCACACCTGAGCAGAAAACAATAGCTACAACAGTTAGGTTAAATCCGAAGAAGAAAATTCAATCTCATTATCAGCAATGTCTTTCAAGATACTGAACTTTTAAAATCAGTACTTTAAAAAAAAAAAGGGAAAAACTCTAGATCACTGGCTATTAATAATCATTTCTCTCAAAAGAAACTTGATTTCTACTAAGGTGGGAGAAGGGATACAGAAAACATGTACACAGATAGTATGTAAATGCAAAATAAACCCAAACTAATGGGGGAGGGGGAAGTACTAACAATTAGGAATCAGAAAAGGTTTCTTGAAGGAAATGGAATTTAAGCTGACTTTTAAATAGGAACTAGGACTCAGGAGAGACTCAGGGGAAGACCCGAGTTCTTATGTGACCACTCATTTACTAGCTCAGTAATGCTGAACAAGTGACTCAGCCTCTGTCTACCTCACTTTTCTTAATGGTAAAATGAGGATAATCTACCACCCAAGGTTGTGTTGTGCCAGTTTTCTTTCAATGTCCTGACCCAGTTTCCCTAATTGCCCTATTCAGTTACTCTGCCTTAGGTTATAACCATTACCTCTTAATGTTAGGATAAAGGTCTTATATTTTAGACCAGTGGTTCTCAAAGTCTGGTCCAGAGCATCCTGGGAATCTCTAAAAATCCTTTCAGAGAGTCTACAAATTCATAATTAGTTTTTATTTTTAATGTGATCAATATCTATAACTATAAGCCACATAAACAAAAACTCTTTGGACCTCAATCATTATCTCAATCATTTTTAATAGGATAAAGATATTGAGAACAAAAGTTTGAGGACCACTGTTTTAGACCTTAGGTTATAATAATTCCCTCTTAATGTTTGATGGGATAAAGGTCTTTATCCATTTTAAATATCATTAGAATATCAGGAGCCTTTCCAGTACCACCCATTATGTCATCCAAGGTGCCTCCCCCCCATTAGGTAATCCCCATCCAGGTACCTCCCCCATCATGTCATTGTTCTTGTTACCCTATTAAAAGAATCTTGTATCTGACATTCACAGCTGGATTCTTTGGGATGATACTCTCATTCAGCCCTGCGACCAAACAATGGATCCATTTGGTCCCAGTAAATCTCTCCCTTTTGAATAAATTATTAAATTGTTCTCTAATCTCTATCTTGCTCAGTTTCTCCAGCATTACATTTTGGAGCTCCCCAGTGAGATGTTAGAAAATGAGCAGGATTAAAGACTTTCTGGTCTCTGCCTTGGGCCTCAAGGTAAATTCTTGGCCTGGCCTGCCCCCACCCCTGGAATTTTTTTTTGCCAGATCCTCTAGGAAAGAGAGCAGTTTCCAGCCACAACTGTTTGATGGTAGACACCCCCATTTCAGCCACAGGAGAGTAAGTCTATCTGGATACCTTTTGGGGTACCATCTGGTTAAGTTTTAAGACCTGTTCTGTTCTGTATGCTAGCATCTGGATTCCCAGATTTATGAAATGCTGATGGGCATAAATTCTGGGAGTAGGGTCTTCTGGACACAGGGGACCCTCCCTGAGTGTCTAAGACACATCAGTGTGCCAGTTGGCACAACACTGGGCATTCCAGAGTATAAATTTGAGTGTCTTTTTTTTTAAGACACTATTTGCCTAAAAGAAAAAAAAAAGGCTCCATTTGGATTATGGGAGGGAAGACTGGAGCCACAACTTCCCTCAGGGCTATTCTTTCCAGATAGCCCTGGTCTGTGTTAAATGTTTTGACTGCGCATTCAATGTGTGTTCTGTGTGATTTGTTTGTCTATTTTGTTAATTTAAGAGCTCTGTTCGAAATGAGCAGGACAAGGAGATCATTATATACTTCAACAACAATATTATATGATGATCAATTCTGAAGGATGTGGCCATCTTCAGCAATGAGATGAACCAAATCAGTTCCAATAGAGCAGTAATGAATTGAACCAGCTACATCCAGCAAAAAGAACTCTGAAAGATGACTATGAACCACTACATAGAATTCCCAATCCCTCTATTTCTGTCCACTTGCATTTTTGATTTCCTTCACAGACTAATTGTACACTATTTCAAAGCCTGATACTTTTTGTACAGCAAAATAACTGTTTGGACATGTATACATACATTGTATTTAATTTATACTTTAACGTATTTAATATGCATTGGCCAACTTGCCATTTGGGGGAGGGGATGGGGAAAGGGGGGAAAAATTGGAACAAAAGTTTTGGCAATTGTCAATGCTGTAAAATTACCCATGCATATAATTTGTAAATAAAAAGCTATAATAATAATAAAAGAAGAAGAAGAAGAATTTAAGAGCTCTGTTAAGTTTAAGAACAATGATCAAATTTGGAAATTGGTTATTTCAATGTACTTAGTATAATTTTGAACTCCAGCTAGAGAAAACATTTGATTAGGAATTATAGGATGATTCTAAATTTGGGAAATAATTTTATTAGTTTGCCTTTGAATGCCAGATTTGTTCTGAGTATTCTTTTGAGCAGTTTTAAAATTGTGGGAAATAATTTTACTGTTCCCTATGCTGGCTAGATTTAGTTATCTCTAAGTATAAGATCTTAAAAGAACAATAGCTTGTTAAAATGAAGTTAACTTGCCTGAAAGGGGTCACATGCCCCTAATTAGGTAAAGTATGTAGCAAAAAGGATCTGACTTTTCTGAAGGCTCCAATTCTTGGCCAAAGTTGGAGGTTGGGAAAAGTCCATTGGGAATAATGGCCACATGGGGCCAGAGGGAGAGAAAGAAAAACTATGCTGTTTTATTATTTGAAATATGATAGGAAAAGCAGTTTTATATTATTGGGAATTTTAATCTGTATTTTGGTTCAGAGTTTGCTACCTATATTACAACATTGTAAGTTATGCTTTAAATCCAGCTCTGATGCTCATGCGGGTTTTATGGAATCTCCTCCTCCTTCCCCCCCCCCCCACACACACTGATTTCTGCTACTTTAAAGGCTGGGTGGGGGAGAGATCTTTTATCTTCAAAGGTGAACATTTAAACTCACCCCCTCCTCCCCACTGCTCTCTGCTACTTCAGATATGGAGCATCTAGTTAGCCTGGGCTGCAGTTAAGTTTGTCTTCTGTCCCCCCTGCCTCTTTGAAGGTGGTGTGGGGGGAAGGGCAGCCATGTGGAACTCTCTCCTCCCCCCTATCTCTAAACTGTTCCATTTTTTTTTTTTTAATCAAGTTGTAGCTACCTGGTTCTTGGCTAAAAGTAGCAAACTGATTTGTATAAATATAAGGTTATGGTAAATATCTATTTAGGATTTATCCAAAACTTTGGTTAATGGGATTTGTTATTGGAGGTAAAATTTCTTGGGTTTGTAGTTAATATGTCCCTGCATTTTTTTTCCTGTAACTGATTTCTATAATCAGAGCAATGGTCAATAAGAAACTGTTAATGCACTTCTATTATGTCATACATTGCTTCAGTCTGGTTATCTGTAATCATTATACCCTAAATACTTGAGCAAATAAGTATTTTGTCTGGCCATCTATCTGTTACTAGATATTGTGTCTGGATATTAAAGTTATTTTAAGGTTTATAACTAATGAGAGGCCACATATTGTAGCAGTCCTTGTGGACCAGTCTTTCTATCTCAGACTGTTCTAACTTTTCTTTGTTAAGATTTGTTTTTGTTTCTAGATTTGGTCAAATTACAGATATAATGACTTGCTTCTGAGACCTAGATCAGCTTTGAGTGTCAGCAAGCCATATTACACTCATTCCCCGCCCTGGACTGATCATCTCTGCCCATCTTCAGCAGGAAGTAGTTTTTGAGAAAACTATCACCCCTGCTCCTGATGTAATTTGGACTGATATGGGGGAGTGGGAAAGTGGTTGAATTTTAAAAACTATTTCTGTGTTTAAGATTTGGGATGGAAATTGTTAAACTATTGCTGTTATGTTTGAGGGATTTTTAGTCTATTATGTATATGTATAGGAAAATTGATTCACTCGTGGGATTTATATGTGGAATGGTTATTTGATAATTCCTTTCCATGAGAAAAAAAGGGAGGAAGACATAGGAAATTGGGGAAACTGGTGTATTTTCTTAGGCACTTCTGCCCTACCCCCTATCTTACTCTTAAAGATTTAATTGGAAGTCCTTTAAACAGTCCTTTACTCCTTGCTTAAATTTACTGGGCTGATTTGCTAGTTATGCTTTAACATTGAAACCCCTTATTCTGTTGAATTGCCCTGGCAGACTCAGTTTTGGGGATTGTTTTTTAGAAAGAACCAGAAATCAGACACCTGTCCTGGGACTGGCAGTCTCTCTGATCTGTTTCTCCACTCCTGTTACCCCAGGTCCTTAATTAGTATTTCAGCATACTTTTAAAAGACTTACAATTTGGTGGTCAGGCCCCTAAAAGTTTGGGGTTTTCCTGCTTTGGTCTAACTGCATAATCTGCTCAGAAATCTGATCCTTTCTGCAGCCCTGTCTGTTTTTCTGGGTAGAGACCAGAAATGATTGCAATGAGAAGCTTTATGTATTGCTGATTAACTCTGGGGTAATCGGAAGATGCTTGTCCTTGCCATAAGTCCTTGCATTATTCTAGCTGTATTTTGGTTTTTATTGGTTTATTTACTTAATATAGGATTGGTCAAAATTGTGGTGCTGAGACCTTCTAGAGGAAGGTAATTCAATGATTTCAATAGTTAGAAGAGAGAGAGTGTGGAATGTTGTGCCACAATTCTCTTTTAATGTCTTGACTCAGTTTCCATAATGTCCTATTCAGTTACTCTGCCTCAGGTTATAACCTTTCCCTCTTAATGTTAGGATAAAGGTCTTATATTTTAGACCTTAGGCTATAATCATTCTCTCTTAATGTTTGATGGGATAATGGTCATTATCCATTTTAGACATCATTAGAATATTAGGACTCTCTCCAGTACCGCCCATTATGTCATCCTAGGTGCCTCCCCCCATTAGGTCATCCCCATCCAGGTACCTCCCCCATTATGTCATTGTTCTTGTTACCTTATTAAAAGAATCTTGTGTAGGACCAGGAGATCATTATATACTTCAACAACAATACTATATGATGACCAGTTCTGATGGACCTGGCCATCCTCAGCAACGAGATCAACTAAATCATTTCCAATGGAGCAGTAATGAACTGAACCAGCTACGTCCAGAGAAAGAACTCTGGGTGATGACTAGAAACCATTACATTGAATTCCCAGTCCCTGTATTTATGCCCACCTGCATTTTTTACTTCCTTCACAAGCTAATTATACAATATTTCAGAAAAAAAAAAAAAGAATCTTGTATCTGACATTCACAGCTAGATTCTTTGAGATGATAGTCTCATTCAGTCCTGGGACCAAACCATGAATCCATTTGATCCCAGTAAATCTCTCCCTTTTAAATAAATTAAATTATTAAATTGTTCTCAAAAAAAAAGAAAGAAAGAAAGAAAAGAAAAAGAAATAGAGATGTTTTATCTCATTTTGTCACAAGCATTAGTTTCCCCAATTCTATAGCTCCTCATCCATCTCTAGATGTCTCTAGAGATAAAGAAATGACAAAATGCTCCCTGATGAAGGGGCCTTTTTGTCAGACCACAGGAATTCCCATTTCAAGCATCCCTGAGAGAATTCTGCTCAAGCCTAGGGCTCTAACAACCCAAAACTTTCCCAGAAATTTTTGGGTATCTAGCTATAGAATAGAAAAAGAAATAGAAAAAAAAGAAAAGAAAAGATTTTACCTTGTCCAGATTCTTGGGGATTCCTGGTCAGGGAACCAAAATAATGCAGTGCTAGTGATAGTGAAGAAGTGAAGAAATGCAAGAATTGACTGGTGGAATACCCTCTGGTCCATGTAGGTCCAAAGTTTGTATGGCAAAAGGGAAGTTTATTGTTAACTAAGAAGATGCTCTCTTAGTGGGCAAAACTCCTCATTAGGAATTTGGCAAAAGTGTGTTAACAGATCCCTGGTTATATGGGCATATGTTGGCCTGGGGCTGGGAGCTGTTTGGACTAATCAATAAAGGACTATCAACAGAGATCTCCAATTGAATAAAATTGCTTAACTGGGAGTTTGAAGACTTTCTATCAGAGCCTGGGAATTCCCTGAAGGGGATCTGGGCCACCCCCAAAAGATATCTTTTTCAATAGATGATAATTTGACTAAGATCTCTGATTGAATGAAGCCACTTAACTTAGGAAGGGCTTGGGAAGGTAGGTTTTTCCCAGGGGAGAGCCTGAGACCCTAAATCTCCTTTTTTTTTTTTTTTTTTTTTTTTTTTTTTTTTTACAGATTAAAGGGGATACAATTTCAGGGTTCACCCCCATCATCCTGATCTATATCTGGCCACTGGACCCAGATGGCTCTCGGAGAAAATTGAAGCAAGTGACCTTACACAGCCTCCCTTCACTAAAATCCAATTCGCTTTCATGATATGGCATCACTCTCCTGATGTCATGGTCCTCTTCAAAAATAAAGGACAAACAACAATGTCTGTGAGTAATTGGAAAACTCTCTTCCTCCCTCCTTCCTTTTCTCCCTCCCTTCTTCACTCCTCCCTATCCTCCCTCCCTCCTTCACTCCTTCCCTCCTTCACTCCTTCCCTCCTTCACTCCTCCCTCCTTTCTTTCTTCCCTCCTGCCTTCCCTCTCTCCTTTCCTTACTTCCCTCCCTCCCTCCCTTCTTCCTTCTCTTGCTCCCTCCTTTTCTCCTTCATTCCCTCTCTCCTTCCCTGCTTCCTTCCCTTCCTTCCTTCCTTCCTTCTTTCCTTCCTTCCTTCTTTCCTTCCCTCTCTCTCTGTCCAGATAGGATAGGGTATCATACTCTTACCTATACATGCTCTTTAAAGCATTTCCCCCCACACTTTTGCATGTATGAACCCTTCTAAAATAACTTGGGGTTTAATGGCTAGATAAAAGATAAAAAGAGATATGGATCTAGACATACTCATTTTGAAAAAAATTAAAGAAGGAGAGATTTCAAGTAACTGATCAAAGAACAATTTTGGGGAGAGATTGAATCTAAAGTAGATCCTGAAGGAAGAGAAAGTCTGGATTATCCCAGGCATGGAGAATAATGTTGTTAACAAATTTAAGAAGGTCTAAGAAAGAAGGACAACTTCTTTAAAAGTCTTTAATCCAGTTTAGTTCTAAAAAAAAAGAGTGTCTAAAGTTAAGTCAGGGTGACTAAATGGTTCTGTGTATTGAGGGAACACTCTGGGACTTGGAGGAACTGATTTCAAATACAACTTCCAACACTTACTAGCTATGTGACTTAGGGGAGTCACTTAATCCTGTTTCCCCCATTTACCTCATCTTTAAAAAGATCTGGAATAGGAAATAACAAACCAATTCTGTATCTTTGCCAAAATAAAAACAAACAAAGAAATAAAAAAAACCTATTAGAAGTGAGATCAAGAATTAGACATGACTAAATAAAAAATACAAATGAATCACTTTTTAAAAGAAATCTATTTATTTAATATTTTCCCAGTTACATTCAACACAATTTTTTTACATTAGTTTTTAAGATTTTTGAGTTCTATGTTCTTTCCTTTATCCACACTCACAATTGAGAAGACACCTGTGAATTTATGCAAAACATTTCTATAAAAGTCAAGTTGTTAAAAAAAAATAGATCTCCCACCCTAATAAAAAATAAAAACCCTCAAGAAAAATTAAGTTAATAAGGAGAAAGATATATATAGAGAGAAATAGAGAATGCTTCAATTTGTACTCAGACACAATGAGTTCCTTCTCTGGGTCTGGATAGGATTTTTCATCACAAGTTCCTCAGAGTAGTTGTGGATGATTGTACTACTAAGAATAACCGTCATCCAAGAACATTGCTATTACTTTGTCAACAGTATATTTCACTTTCTTCAAGGAGGACTTTCCAGGTTTATTTGTTTGTCTGTTTTTTTTTCATTCATTTCCAAAAGAACAATAGTATTCCATCAGAGAAACTTGCTTCAAACTGTTTTTTACAATTACTATTCCTAATTATATTTCCCTCCATTTATTCTCTCTCTCCTTTCACCCTGTCCCTCTTCAAAAGTGTTTTGCTACAGACTATTCCTCCCCCAATTTGCCCTGTGTTTTATCACCCTCACCCACTTCCCATATCCCATTCCCCTCCTATTTTTCTATAGGGTAAAATAGATTTCTATATCCCTACTAAGTATGCATGTTATTTCTTTTTTGAGCCAGAAAAGTAAGTTACTTTTTAATAAGGTTGTAATGATTGGATCCAGATAGTTTTTTTTGTTGTTGTTGTTGTTTGTTTGTTTGTTTGTTTTTGTTTATGTTTTTAAAGGGAGCTGGATTATTTATTGAAGAAGCATTTATGGGATTCTTCTTATATCAGAAATTTGGTCTAAAGAGAAAGACACAATGAGAAGGCTCAAAGTAGATGACAAAGTTTCTAGAAAATCTTTTTATTCCTAAAAAAATTAAGCGAAATTTTCTTTAAGTAAATTCTCTAACCTGAACCATGAATCAAACCTGATAACCAAAGATTCTGCTATCTAAAGTGTTAACTGTGTTCCAAGTATCTCATGACAATATTTTATTTTTTTTAAATAAATGGTTTAGGACAGTAACTTAATCACTTTAAAAAATGATCTACCTAAATAACATTTGGTTGAGTTCATCATTTCTAAGGAGAAAATGATTATTAAATCTGACAACATTTGCATATGTAAGCTACCATAATTTAATTTTTACAAAAAAAAAAAAAAAAAACCCTCTTCATTCTAAAGGGTATTCACTAAAATTATTAAAAAGTCAAAAATTTCTATTAGGTAAAATAAGATATTAGCTACAATAAAAATAAATGTGAATAATGAAGTTCATTTTAATTTGAGGGCAATAGACGTATCATACCATGGCTAATATTAGGCTCAAAGGCACTTGCTAAGTCATATCTTAAAAATGAAGGGGGAAAAAAAAAACATTGTATCAACTAAGGATTAACTATTCAGAGAAAAAAGAAAAAGAAAGGTTTAGAGGGAGGGAAAGGAGAACAGAATGGCAAAGCAGAAAAATAAAAGAGGGATAAGGGAAAGGCTGTCCATATACTGATCCATAGGTTCCAAAGGAGTATTTTAAAAGAGTGAGAAATTAAAATTGAAGGTTTCAAAGCAAGGTTTCAAAAAATGTAGAGAATGTCCTTGAAAGTGCTTATGAGCTTGTAGGCACAGGTTTCTGAAATCACATATTTTCTAAAGTAAATGAGTAAGTGAATATTATTAATATTGTACAATAATATTATTATTCATTATATACAATATTATACAATATACAAAACAAAAATACAATAATATTACACTATCACAAAACAATAGAACTAGAGGCAAGATGATGAAGTGAAAGGTTTTTTTCCCCTTAACCTTAATTTCCCAGCACACTTTCTCAACAACTTAGAAAATGCTCCAGATCAAATTCTAAATGAAAAAGTAAAACAAAATCAAAATGAGTCATTTTTCCAGATGAAGACAGCTTAGAAATACAAGCAGATTCCAGGTAGAAATGGAAAAAAGCCAGAAAGAAATCATGGTCCTAGAGAGAGTTAGAGGTGTTCAGTATGATTGTATAATATTTGGATTATTTCAAAAAGAAGAAAGAAAGAGTGAGAAAGATAAACGACCTGAAAAAGGAAGGAGGAAAGAGGAGAATGTTTGACAAAACTTTTTGACAAAACAAAATCTTTACTGATTCAAAGAGGGAACAAAAAGTATACATGTTCAAATATAGAAACTCCTCTTATCCAAAAGGGAAGTTTAAGGGAAAAGGGTTAAGAGAAAGGAAAGGGATAAATAGGAGGGTAGATTAAGGGAGTACTCATCAGAAGCAAAACAGACAGCAAAGAGAGAGAAAAAAAGGACAGATATAGGAGAATAGGATGGAAGATTACACAATTAGCAGTCATAACTTAAAATCTCATTTCTATACTTTTTGACTCAAATTCTTGATAATGAAGACTATTTTAACTCCCTCAGTTGCCACTCCTCTCTGATTGGAGAGCTAGAAGGAGAAGCATTAAACTCCTCTCAAAGCCTTCCTTTATAGAGAAGTGTGAATTTTCAGAAATTTCCATGTAGCTCTCCATTTTGAATCAGAATGGGGAAAATTTTGAGATATTCAGAGCTGCCAACAGGTTATTGCAATAAACAAGGTATGAGGTGACAAGATGCAATGTCAGAGAAACTGAGATAGGACAGAGATTAGAGGTTTTAATATTTTAATAGTGGACAAGTTGGACAAGTGTAGTCATACTAACCATAGCCACAACCAACCAGCTGGATCAGACTCTTGTCTCAAAGCATCCAACAACAAGCAAGTAATTCCAGAGACTTTTATAGGGCTCCAGCAATCAGGGAAACAAAGGTAAGGGGTGAGTGGAAATTCCAGGAAGGACCATAACTTTTTAATTCTGACAGGTTGGGGTGAAGAAGGATCATAAATTCTGATAAGCTGGGAATGAAGAAAATGGTCGAGCAAGAGACAGGAAGCCTGGGCCAGAAGATACCCAGGCATTTGAGATGAGCCATATGGAGTTTTATGCTCTTTGGAATGCCAGAGTGACCAGAGCTCCAAAACCCTAATTATTTCAGTCCTTATGGCCAGGAAAGGGGGTTGTCACCAGGGAAACCAAGGCATAACTATTCAGGGAAACTGAGACAGAGAAACTGAGGTATTATAATCCAGGGAAACTGAGGTGAGGAAACTAAGACATAGCAAAGGAACTACATTAGAGTGGTGGTATTCTCAAAGGTATAAACAGCATACTAGAGAGATCTTGCAAAAGTTGGAATCAACAGGGCTTGTAAAAACCTTGGATATGGAGAGGATGGGGAAGAGAGTGAATAATCCAGGATGACTCCAGATTGTGAGCCTGAGGGACTAGGAGAATGGTGTTGCCCTCTTTAATAAGAGGTAAAGGAAAAGGTTTAGGAGAAAAGATAAGGTTAGTTACACAATATATAGAAGGGAATGAACACACTAACCAAATATTTGATAAACCCAAAGATCTCAGCTTTGATGACAAGAAGTCATCATTTGACATAAAGACTTTTGGGAAAACCAAAAAGTAGTCTGTCAGAAATTAGGCATGGACTAACATATGGGAAATGTATAAACATGTTTAAAAAAGATATGTATAAGCAATGACATATCATAAGCAAACCAATAAACCATGGAAGCAATTGTCTATCAGATCTATAGATGGGGAAAGAGTTTATGGTTAAACAAGAGAAAAAGAGTTTCAGAGGAGAAAAAAATAAATCAATTTGAAAATCAGGTAGTTAGATGTAGATAGAGCACTAACCCTGTGGTCAGAAGTTCCTGAGTTCAAACCAAGCCTCAGACACGTAACTTTTTCTTAACTATGTGATGCTGGTAAAGTCACTTAACCCCAATTGCATTTCAAAATATTAAAATTAAAATATGTAGGGTAATATTTTTTAATACATCATCTTGGGATATAATCCCTTCAGTAACTCCTTGGTGTAAGTGTGTGTGAGTTTAAGAAGCTGATTAGGTTCACAACTTTCTCAGTTCATCCCCAGCTAGCATTCAGGTTCAAAGCTAGCACTGCTGTGTACTTTTGCCTGATGGGAGTCCCAAACCTTTGCAAGGGTATTTTATGGGGTCAGGATAGCAATACTTAGTTCAAAATAAATATCATTAACTCACAATGGTCGTTCTGTTTGTCAAAAGACAAGTTTAGTTAAGGATATAGGTTATAGACAAAAATAAGAAGTAAAATAAGCCCTAGTAGTGACAAATATGAAAAAAAGTTGGGAAAGCATATGATTAATGAGGAAAAAGATAAATTCCTCAATTAACTAGGAAAAAAGAAATACTCCCCAAGGTAGGAGAAGAACATTAACTGGAAGGCTAGACTAATCAGAAGATCTTTGCTAAGTCTTCAGGAGTAAGGTCACTATTATGTTACTCTCTCTTCTCCCTCATAGTGCCTTCTCTCTAATGACTTCTTTCTCCTTACTTTAGATAATTCCGACATATTAATAAGGAAATGTCTTCATGTTAGTGCTTTCTAAATCTTTAAAATGCCTATCTCTTAATAAAAACATTGATATCAAGTGTTTAAATGGAACTTAAATGATAGTCACTGCCATTCTTAAAATGAGGGCTGGGGTTGGTGGAAGAGGAACAGAGCTGGTTAGTTGTTAATTCTGATGACAAAGGAGACAAACGCTTTCAGAGTTGAGAACCCTGAGGGAGGAAAATATGGCAGGGACAGAGAATGATCATTGCCTTTAATAACTTCTTTCTTCCATGGCTTTATCCAAGTACCTTGAGATGTATAATCTTTATGGACAGCATGGATTTATATAAATATAAGAAAATGTGAAAGAGGCTAAAAATGGAAACAATGTTTTAAGGAACTCTTTTGTGAGCTGATCTGAGAGAAATGTCATCCATTTTGTCTTGAGTAAAAAGGAGTTCTTCAGCTCCTCTTTCTGGTAGCAGCTGCTACTGGGCACTGGAACTGACCTGGAAAATCAAATAAGATCTGATTTCTGCAAGGAGGATGAGGTGCTAAAGGAAAGAGGAAAAGCTGGGGAGAGGAGAGGAGAAGGAACAGAGCAATTACATTTTTATCTCATGTAAAATCTGTAATAATCGCTGTAATCAAAAAGCTTTTAGGTCCAACTTTTGTTTGATGGTTGGATTTGTGTTGACACTTGTAAAGAAATGAGGAGTAATACACCCTCCTTTGTAGTAATGGCTATATGCAGCATAAAACTCTCAAGCAATTTTTATACTTCTGGTGCTCAGACCTTGGGTAAATTAGTTGCAATATCTTAGACCATTAGAATGATTATAGGTTACTATAATATACAGTAATAGTCTGCAGTAGACTGTAAAATTCCTTGATAATTTTTAGTTATATGCCATACTATAGTACCTAGAAATAATTAAGGGAGTTAGTGAGAAATGGTATCTAACAGTTGCCCAGACATCTCTATACCTATAAATTGAGGGAGAAATTTTTATCAAATGCCAATTGTCTTAACATTTTCCTGCATAGAGACACCAAGCTGTGTTTGACATAGCAGCTTTCTATAGCTAGTAGATTCCTGAGTACAAGAAGAAGTACAATAGCCTATCCAGGTTTTCTCAGAGTCACAATCTTTTCTTTTTTTTTTTTTTCTTTTTTAGTAAGGAAAGATTTTTTTGTAAGGGAAAGGATAGATAAGTGAAGGAAAGAAAGAAAGAAAAATGGAAGAAAAAAGAAAGGAGGACAAAAAGAAAGGAAGGAAGGAAGAAAGAAGCGATGATGGAGGAAAGGATGGAGGGAGAAAAGGAGGAAAAAAAGAAAAGAAGGAAAATAGGGATAAAGACCTAAAAATACAAATTTATGTGTGTGTATGTACAAAAATATTTGATTATTATTATTCTTTAACTTTGTATCTCTAGGACCCAGCACAGTACCTGGAATAAAGTAGGTACTGAACCCATTGATTTTGTCATACATTCTACTTGGCCCTTTCTGTTATTCTCTCTGTCTCTATATCTCTGTTTCTGTGTCTCTCCTTGTCTCTCTATTTCTGTCTTTCTCTGTCTCTGTGTCTCTGTCTCTCTCTCTGTATCTCTGTCTATATATATATATATATATATATATATATATATATATAACTTGTCCCCCCCCAAAAAAAAATCCTACTTGACTGAATATAAACATATACAGATCTCCAGCATACTTTGGAAATAAAATAAAATAAGCACTATGTTCACTGTCTTCTCCCAGCCATTTCTTAATACCCTGTAATCTAAATCAACTGAAGTTCTTTTCTGCAAAGGCTTTTTCTCTGTAAATATTTTTTTTTGAATCCTCTGATATTTTTGACATTGATTGTCAATCGCTCCTCTTGGATATTTTTTATGCCCTTAACTTTCATTGACTCTGTATTTTCTAGGTGCTTTCCTTACCCATGAGATCCATTCTTTTCAGTGTCCTTTGCGGCATTATCATCAAAGACCTGACCTCAAAGAAAGGGAATGCTATTTGATTTGGCCTTGGATAGTTTTCTATCTCCTCCATATATCCTCTCTCTTAATGACATAATGATAACTTTCATGAGCTAGAACATCTGTTTGTAGATGATTTTTAAATCTATATATCTAGAACTAATCTCCCTCCTGTGTTTTAGTTCCTAACTGTTTATTAGAGTCTTCTTTTAATGCTCTATTGGTATCCCAATCTTGATATATGTCAAAAACAGAACTCATCTCTACTCTGAATTTCTTGATTTTTATTTAGAAGATTATCATCCTTCTAATTACTTAGCCATATATCTTCAGAATCATCCTTGACTCTTCACTTTTATTTCACTTCTCATAATGTAATTAATTATCAAGTCTTGTGGTTTTGATCTCCCCTACATTTCTCATACCCTTTCCTTCCTCTCCACTTTTATAGCCATTACTATCCTGATTAGGAAAACAACAACAACAACCATGAGTAGCTCCCTGTTGCATCTAGAATAAAACAAACTTTCCTATCTGTTGGCTTTGTAAGCCCTTCACAATCTACCTACATTTAGCACTTACAATGCTTTCCTTTGTTTTCTATTTTCCAGTAAAACAAGCCTATTTGTTATTTTCTAAACTTGATATTCAATCTTTTACTTCCATATTTTCACAGAGCATAGAGTATACTATACATCCACGCCTAGAATGAACTCCCTTCCTTCTGTGCCTACATCTTGACTCAGTGCAATGGCTACTTTCAGCAGGAAGCCTTGATGCTTTCCTTAGTAGTTAATTCTCTCCTCCTCAAGCATTTACTTTTTTGCATAAAAGTTGTATTTCCGAGTAGCGAACATGCTCCTTGAAAACAAAAACTGTTTTTGATATTTTTATCTGGATCTTTGTGCTTAGAAAAATGGCTAGTACAAGACAATTCCATGATCAATGATTCTGGAATGAAATGGAATCAGTTGGCATAGAATGGAATGGAATGAAATGAAACAACTAATTATCTGACAGACCATATGGTATAGGAGAGAATGAAACAGTAAAGATCCTAGAAAGGAGAGGTAAGAACAAATGGACCAAAGACTTAGGAAGCAAATATGTTAACATGTAAAGTTTATAATGACCCCACATATCCAGAGTAATGTCTTCATTTTAAATAACTGAGGTCCAAAAAGATTAAATAACTTTCCCAAGATCACAATGATGATGAAAGGCATAACTGGGACTTAAATACGTATCTTCAATTAAAAAGCTTTTGTAACAATGCAAATAGAAAAGGATAAACTATAATATTATGAGTAGAGACAAGGGAATCTGTGCAAGAGATGATGAAGAGATAGAACTGACAAGACTTGGCCACAGATTGCCTATGAGGGAGATGATGAATAATGTAGAACTAGAGATGATTCTTTGCTTGTGAATCTGAGTGACTGAAATGTTAGAGGTGGACCAAATAGAATTAGTGGAATTTAAAGACAGGTGGAATTAGGAGGGATAATATAACAGAATTTGTTTGAGTTTGAGTTGACCATGGTACATCATTAGAGGTGCTGATGCTGGCAGTTGGTATTGTGGAACTAGGATTCAAGAGAGAAATTATAACAGAATATGTACATTTAGGAGTCATGTGCAGAAAGATGGTAAATACATATGAAACCTAAATCAGTAAGCTGTAATTTGACTAGAGGAGGTATTATTGTGTAATATATAGTGCTCTAGATTTGGCATTAAAAGACTTATGTTTAAATCTTAGATTGTTATCTGGGTGATTTTTTGAGTATACCTCATATTATTTCCTTTCACACTTTACTATGTGCTCTACTCAGACATTTTTGAACTTCCATTTCCTTGTTCATAAAATGAGAGAACTGTATTAGATGAACACTATATTAATATAAAAAACATATACTAAAAGATAAAATTGGTACATGTGTACTCATTTGACACATGCAAAAATAAATTACATAAAGATCATCATTTTCTTAAGGTTCACAAATGAGGTAGTGGCACAGAGAAATTCTCTTTGTGTATCACTAAAGTATCTGAGTTTAGGGGATTCTGGAGAAGGAAAGCATGTCCAATCCTCTCCGTCTTCAGAGCCTTCCAGCTGCTTTTTTTTTTTCCTGCAGGCCAAAGAGAAAAAGGAATCTATTGTCTCTTTCCCAAGTACCCATTTTGTTAAACAATTAATTGAAACCATATATAT
Source organism: Sarcophilus harrisii (assembly GCF_902635505.1). NCBI lineage: Eukaryota > Metazoa > Chordata > Mammalia > Dasyuromorphia > Dasyuridae > Sarcophilus > Sarcophilus harrisii. Next base: position 369,367,326 of record NC_045426.1, on the reverse strand, counting down.
TCTTAATGCACTGAACCAATTATCCTTTCAAAATAACCTTTACTTAGTGAAAAAAGTGCAATTTCAGTGATCTTAAAACCAATTACTTCTAACAATTTGTTCTCATGATGTATTCCCTCTGAAAATCTTCATACACACAATGCAAAATGCAATTTTCTCCCAGCAGCATATCCCAAGATTCCCTACGTGCCAGTGACTTCATGTGCATTTTATTCCTAATGATTTACCTTCACCACATATCATCTGGCCTATTTAAAATGGGCCAAGAAGCACAAAGGTATTCATATTTGCCTGTGCCCTGCAGTTCCAAATCTAAAATAAAAATGAAAAAGAACTAAAGGATCAGAGAGACCATTTATTACAACCTCCTCATTTTGTAGATGAGGAAAAAGGTCCAGAGGAAATGAGTACAAAAGTGGATGTTGAAGATGGCTGTGATTTCCATTTCTCAAGATTAACTGAGTACCACGGATATTTCTGAAAGAAATTTAGATAGGAGAATTGTGTTTGATATTCCTTATTAACCATTTCCATGTGATTAATATCTTGATATCAGCTAATTCATTCAGCAATGCCAATGTAACAAAATTCATAGAATTAAAGCTGGAAGGGCCTCAGAGATCTTCTAGTCCAACCCCTTCATTTCATACATGAGAAAGCTGAAACACTGGGAGATTAAATTAAGAATCACATTGGTGACAAGTATCAGAGATACAATTTGAACCCAAACCTTCTACAGCCTTCCACTTGGTTTCTTAAAATACCTCTCAAAAATATGATTGATGAGTCACCAAAAGTGATATTTGTTTGCCTATGGAGCATTAGAGATACACAAGAATATTTTCCTAGTTTTCAAAACAGGAAAGAGAAGAAAGTTCATGGACTATAAACCAGTGATTTGATTTTCAAGAAACTTCAAGAAAATTCTATTTTTTCAAGAAAAATTCTAAAAGTGATTATTGAAGAGACAGATGTTTAGAGTCTATCTAGGAGGGAAGAAATGATTATTAAGGGCCAACATTAAATCATTAAGAACAGGTCATACTAGACTAATTTTAGTTCCACTTTTTTACTGACTTCCTAAACTTGGGAATAGTATAGGGTTTACCTAAATTTTAGCAAAAAAAAAAAACTATTTTTTAAAAAATTTCCATATTATTCTTGGGGATAAGATAACAACATGTGAATTAGATAAAAATTCAATTAGATATATTTAGACCTGGTCAAATGGTCAGTATTGGTCAAAAGGAGCAATTATCACTGACTCCAGTAAACACTTAGCAGAAGGCTTCCAGGGAAATATTCCCAAACATCTTTGTTTGACACATTGCTAATATTTTTATCAATGTCCTGAGTAAAGAGATGTGTGTGTATCTATCTATCTATATGGGTTTGTATATACATATGTGAATCATGGTATAGTATAAATATATATATTCCCATACATATAGTGCATGTGTGTGGATACATACATACATACATGCCTACTTTATTTTTATATTTGCTTATGACCCAAGCCAGAAAAGATAGTGAACAAATTAGTTGGCAAAGTCAAGATCTAAAAAGGATTTTGACAAGCTCAAAAACTTTGGGGTATAGGTTGGAGGAAATGGCGTCTGAAGTTTCTTCCAATTCTTAAATCCTGTGGTTTTGATTCTGTTACTTGCCATCAATATTTGCAGAGAGAAGATTTAATTGTTCCTTGCATAAAAATTGTAGAGGCTCACCTGTCTCAATCCTAAACTAAGATTGGATACAAAAATAAAACCATACTTATTTTATATATTAGAATACATTGTAACATCCCAAATAGCAATTATATTTTGCACAATGGAGGTGTAACTTTTTCTATTCTTGGCTTCTTCTACTCCTCTCTTTATCCCCTTCCTCAATCTTCCTGTCCTCCTCCAATAGCTCTGTGATATAAGTGGTTGCATACCTAGACATTGTTATATGTATAGAATCTATAGGATGCTTTAATTTCCATAGGGTACACACATATGTATATATCTGTGTGTATATGTGTACTTCAGTCATTTTCATTCATATCTGACTCTTCATGACCCCATTTGGGATTTTCTTAGCAAATATATTGCAATAATTTGCCATTTTCTTCTCCAATCAATTTTTTACAGAAGAAAAAAAAAAACTGAGGCAAACAGATTTAAGTGACTTGTCCAAGATCACACAGCTAGTAAGCATCTGAGGCTGGATTTGAATTCAGGTCCTCTTAAGTGCAGAGATGGTGCTCTGCTCACTGTGCTATCCAGCCACATAGATTGGCTACTAAATCAATCAATAGATATAGATGTATGAATGTATATATTCATATATATGCATACATATACAAATGTGTGAATTTATATGTGTGATCTAAAGTGCTTGAGCATCTAAGGATGTTTAATTTAGATAAGATTTTTGACTTGTCCTAGCAATATAGGAGACAGTCAGAGAAGAGGAGAATGGTTTTCATGAAGAAGATCCATTCGATGATTCAGTCCCAGAAGCTTCCTCTGGTAAAATGGTTATGAAAAATCCTTACAAAACTGTAAAAAGAAAAGTGGTTATTTAGTAGCCACCATGTAAATGGAGTAGATGTTATTAGACTGCAAGCATATGGCCCTGGATGTAAAAGATTTTTAAATGTTTGTTTAATCTCCTCAAAACTATTTTATTTAGCATTATAAATTAATCTGTCTCCTGAAATTCCTTTCTAATGAATTCCTTTGCATGTTTTTAACATTAATAATTTTAGAATCTTCAACTTACTTTTTGAAGTGTATTCCCTTTGGTTTTTGATCGTATTGAGGGAAATTGATAGGATAAAGGGCCTGGAAGAAAGACCTGAGTTCAAATGCAGGCTAAGATACTTATTATCATGTGACTCCAGGCAAATCAATTAACCTTTGCCTGAATTTCCTTATCTCTAAGGTATGAACAAAAATAATAAAATCTACCTCCAAAGGTTGTTATAAATATCAAATGAGATAATATTTGTAGAACTCTTTGTAAACCTGAATGCATTATATAAATCACTGCTATTATTCGTAGGATATAGAACAAATTATATTCCCAGTTTACAGATGAGGAAACTCTTGAGTCCCACAGAATTTAAGTGACTTAACCTTGGATAATGAAGGCAGAACTAGAAATAGCGTTACCTTATTTTTAGTCTGATGTGCTTTTCATAACAACTTAAGTGAGATTTAACAAAGTAGAGAATGAATTATTGATGCAAATGCAAAATACTTAAAATCAGACCTAATTTTGAGTAGGGGAAAAAAATGCACAATACAAAAGAAGTTTTGAAGCTCAGTACAAATAAGGAAGTATTATAAAAATTTGGAAGAAAATGGCAATAGAATGTTGAGATTTCTTTATTTAAAAAACTGATGATTTTGAAATTTTAATTTAAAAGAAAATCACATAATGAAAATCCCAAGTGAGAATATCATTCTTTGTGTGTGTGTCTACATATGCTTGTGTGCATGTGTATATGTGCTTTAAAGGGAAATGTGGTAGCACTAAGTATAAGTGCTATTAACCACACTTTTTTTTTTAAATAACATGTTATCCTCTGTCAATAACTTTTAAGTCTGTTTTTTTTTAATTCATCCTTTTTTTTTCATAATTTATATAACAAACTGAACTTCCTGTTTGTTAATTTTTTTCTGAAGTAAGGACTGTAATATGAAGGTGCACTGACTCCAAAAACAGAAGGGGTGATAAAAAGAGGAAGGAAAGAGGAGGATAGGTGTTTTTAATAACAATTACCAGTTGTTTTGAAAGGCTTTTGCTTATCTTCTCTCTTTTCATTCTTATATATCAATATGTTGGTCACAAAAGAAAAGGAATAATACTCATTTGAACTGAAATAACTTAGATTAAAATAGACATCTTTCCAAATCCATGATATTGTATTCTACTAATTAATTATTGGTAAGGATTTAAAGAGATATGCTTGATTTTCTATTTTTCCCTATAGTAGGAGAATTGAATTCTGCATTTGGAAGGAAACTTAGAGGTTTAGTTCAGTTTCTTTAGACTACCAATGAAGAAGTTCTTAAAGAAGGGAAATGGATTAGCTGCCCAAGATCAAATGATGCAAGAGAAGAACATTTATCCTTCTCAAGGTGATATTCTTTCCCATTACTATCACCCTGCCTCCCTTTCACTCTGCAGCTTCCTTGGAGGTGACTTGCTTGTTCAGATGCCCTTTGAATACTTGGGTTTGAATGTCTTTCCCAACTCCAAAATTGTGTGATTTTATTACTAGTATCACTGTGTGTGTTTTTTGTTTTTTGTTTTTAATTTATATTTCCAAATGGGCTTTTTCCTCATCAGGTCTCTATGTCTTCATGCTTGTGATTAATTTCTTATTATATCTGGGGTCTTCAACTCACAGGAGGCATTGATCACAATGCTTTTTTTTTTTTTTTTTTTTGCTCTAAACCAAGAATTTTAAAACTTTTTTTTTTTTAAATTAAGGAGCCTTTTTATAGTCTGATGAAGCCTATGGACCCTTTCTCAAAATAATGCTGATTTTTTTAAATTTAATGCAATGTTAAATTTCATTTTGAAATATGGAAAAATTAAGGGAAAAAAAGATATATATATATATATCTATATATATATATATATATTTCCGACCAGCTTCATGGATCTCCTGAAATTTATCAGTGGATCTCAATAAGGACTCCTGCTTTAATGTATCATATATGGATAATTAATTCAGCCATAATAATTTAATAAAGACAGTGAAGATGACTACATTATGTTAATTTATAAGATTGTTATTCTATAAAAGTCAATTTAACAAATATTAATAATAGCTCACATCTATATAGAAGTTTAAGATTTGTAAATCGCATTATAATATATGAGACATAATATACTGTGAGGTAGAAGCTATTTTAACTCCCATTTATAGATGAAGAAATTGATTTTTAGGGAGATAAAATGAATAACCCAAAGTCACACAGTTTATCAAGTTCAGTATTTTATCTATAAAGACTTGCCACCTTTCTGCAGACATCATCTATATGCAGAATACTAGGTGCTGGAGAAATAGAAAGATAAGATAAAAAGATATAGACATAGCTCAAAGAGCTTGCAATCAAGTCAGAGAAAACAGACATAAATACTTCTAAACAATTAAAATATGAAAGTCTTTAAAATGAGCAGAAAATACCTTGAAATCAAAAGAGGGAGAAATCATTTCTAGCTTGAAGTTGGGAAAAGATTTGTAGCAACTGGTAGAACTTTAAGAAGAAAAGAGAATTTGAATTTGGTTATGAAAGAGAGGTTTTCATGACACTACTTTCTTGGCTCTCCTCCTGCCTCTCTGATTAATCCTTTTACTGGCTCTTCATTCAGATTATACCGTTTAGGGTTAGTTTTGGATCCTGGGTCATTTTCTCTTCTCCCTCTGTTCTATTTCCTTTGGTGACTAATCATCTCCCATGGATTCAATTATTCTCTCTAAGTTGATGATTTTGAAATCTACTTCAGCCTTCAACTCTGAGCCAGTGTCAATACTCATATGCTGTTTGAATTCCCTATTCAACTTTTCAAGCTGAGTGTCCCATGGAATCTTAAATGTAACACATCCAAAGCTGAACCTTTTTACTTTTCTTTTCTACTTTTAAACTTCTATATTACTTGTAAATAGATATAGAAGAATATACCATCATCTCAGGCTCACCATTAAAGAAAGGATAACCCCTTCATCATACCTTCCAAGAAGAAGGCTTAGTCTTCATGAATATTGGATAGGCCCTAAGCATTGGATTCTCATTGACCAGTCTTTCATTGCATTTGTATGTATTGTCATAAACTGAGGATGAACTGAGGGTGAACCCGAGAAGAAGCCTATATAAATATTCCAGGGATGTTATCTAGTCCCATAAAAATGAAATAGGGGTCAGAAAGCAGAGATTAGATAAATTCTCATTTAGCAGTCTAGATAGAACTACTATCAGAGGTTAATATTCCAAGTAACTGCTGGATTATTATTATTACAAGATTCCAAAATAAAATTTAGGAACATCTTGGACAAGAACTAATTCCAATAGCAATAGTAGCAAGCAGCCGTACTGGATAACATCACAATGAAAAAAAAAAAAAAAAAACATGGGCCTGGGGTTAGAAAAGAACTGAGTTCAAAGTCTGTTCCTAACATTTGATAAGCTCTGTTTTATTATAGGCAAAGCATTTAACTTCTTTCTATGTCAGTTCCTCAGTCTGTGAAAAAGAGATAATTCTTGCTCACATAAGTAATATATATAAAGTGCTTTGCAGACCTCAAAAATGTAAACCTCAAATGTCAGTTATTCTTATAGAACTACTATACCGTATAAATTCAAAGGCCTATTGTAAGCCTACTATATTATATTAAGCTTTTCTTTCCTTTTCAGGATCCCCCCCGCCCCCCAACAAAGGACTGAAGTTTTATGTTATAGTCAGTCTGGGAGACAAGTCAAAATTGATACAGGATTTACACCTTTTTCACAGTGTCAGAATACCCGAGTGGGGAGTACAATGATGGGACAATCTCTGGCAGATAACATAAAATAATGGAATTTTGGAACTGAAAAGGACCTTGGAAACTAGTTTGCCCCTTATTTGATAATCAAGACCCAAAGAACTTAGTGACTTACCCAAAGTTACTGAATAATTGGCAGAGGAAGAACAAGAACACAGTTCTTCTGACTCAGTTTAGAGAACATTTCACTTCTACCAGGCCATCTATTCCTCATGTAAAGACATGAAACTAATAAAAAGAACAATTTAGCAACAGTTGTAAAGCACTTAAAATGTATGAAACACTTCCCTTACAATAACCTGATAGGTAATTGATATAAGTAATATTTTGACCCTTGTACAGATGTCAAAACAGACAGATGAAGGTATAAAGCTGGTAAGTTATGAAACCAAATCAATGACAGACAACCAGATTCTCCTCCCCAATAGCTGAATTACCAAACCAGGGATAGATTTATTAATATAAGCCCCAAAATACACAGTCTATTTCTCCTTGTCTCATTGGAATTTAGGTAATAATGGATCAAAGACCTAATAATGCTATGACCCAGGTTCAGAAGAAAGAAGGCAAAAAATAAAAACAAAAAAGAAATAGAGAATTATCAAAACCTAAGAAATGCATAGAAATTGAGTGTCAAGGCAGAGTAGTGAGTCCCAGACAAATAAATGCTTGAACTCTAGAGATCACAGAGAAGCTAGAGAGCAGCAAAGGGCCAGAGGAAGGCATTGGGGGAAGGATAGTAGGAAAGGGTCAGAAAACATATTGCACTGGGAAAAAAAAAAAAAGAATGCTTTCAATCCTTGGTAAAGCCTCTCTCACAAAACAAGCCCTTTAAATTCTTTCTCCTACAGGAAAAAATAATGAGGATCTTCCCAAGATCAAGTTAGATCAGGAACTGGTTTTGACAGCCTATAAGAGAATGACAATTTACCACACCTGATGTTACAGCTGCAAAGACTACAACTTAACTCAATATAATGCAATGCAAAAATCAAAAATCATTTATAAAGAGCTTAATGTGGAAATCAATTATTTTTTTCCTCTGGGTCCAAAAAAGAAGTTATGTTCTACTGGGAGAATGGAATATGCCCTTGTATGTGTAACAGATAAATAAATAAAGTGCAAAGTAAAGGGGGAAGGAGTTTCAGTCAACAATATATTTGCCCAAAGTCTACCAGTTCCACTGAAGATAAAAATGAGGCAAGAGCTGATTCCCCAGGTAGGGTCTCATTTTCTTTCACAGTCCTCTGCAGAATTTTCTTCAGAAAGTTTAGATATAAAAATGGAAACCAATTTAATGCTGCTTATCTGACAAGTCAATGGTGAAGTGGCTAAAATTCTTTTCTATTGTTCTAGGTGATATATTAAGAAATTCTTGATAGGATCCAAAATACAACACAAATCAATGTAAATGTTATTTAATCTAGTAGACAAGACACTGTTTATTGAATGCAAAGAAGGGACTATCCATTAAGTCCATATTCAGAAGTGAGTATGGTGGAACATAAATACTTTATAGCAACTGAATTAAATTTGAACTCACTCTCCTGGTAGATAAGGGTAGTAGAGAGAAGAGTGTGCGCTAATTTGGAGGGATGTATTTCTATCATTGATATATCTTCCTGATAAATATCTTTTGAAAAGACTTATCAATGTTAATTCATGATATTGAGGAGAAATCTAAGAATCACATAATAGTGGGGTTCTAACCACTAGTTAGATTACATTAAAGAGGTAAGTGGTCAACTGAAGTGAGAAAGATAAATAAATCAAACGGAAAATTCAGTCTAATTATAACTTTAAAAAGAAAACCTACTGTTTTCACACAAGAACAACCTTAGAATTCAAGGGGGAAATGTAACCAGCTGAGCACCAGGCAGTTGACCTGCTGGTGTACAACTGAATTGGGAGAATGATTCCAGAAACTTGTTACATGAGTGAATGTAAAAAGTTTTGTCCTTATTTCAGGAACAGATTGTAGCTGAATTCTGCATTTGTTAAGTCTATCATTTGGAATTTCAATCATATAAAATAGCAAATGATACTTAAATTCACAGATAGCACTTTGGTTAACCATGACTGAATTGATTCTAGTCTGGTAAAATCCCTTATCAGTACCTTTCAACTCTCTAATGTTGCTGGCTACAAGACAAAGAATTTGAAAGTTTAGAACTGCTGGTCAGTTTTGTATAGAAAGGACATTTGGGAAAGGATCTTTCAATAATTGTGTAGTTCGGGGGGTGGAGCCAAGATGGCTGAGAAGACACACGCGACTTTCTAAGCTCTTCTCATACCCTCTTTATCAATATTATATCGAGCCTCAAAAATAGTCTTGACTGCTACAATTTGTAAAGATAAGAAGTAGAACAACTCACCGGCCGAAGAAAATCTGCAGTCTCGCCAAAAAAAGGTTGGTTCCGGGGCCAGGGCGGAGATCAGCGCAGACAGGGAGAGAAATTAGGTTCTGAGGAGAGCCTCAAACCGAAAGTGAAAGCACAGATCTCAGCACAAACTCACAGCCCCAACCCGCAGTACGGGGCTTTGCCTTGGGGCAGTTGTGATCCTGCACCGCAGGAGGACGCAGCCCGGGTTAGCCTCCAATCTGCACAGTGGGGAGCTCGGCTTGGGGCCATAGAGCTTTTCCAGGGCCAATTTGCATCAGGCTGAGACGCTGGGGCAGAGTTTGTGGCGGTCTGCAGTCTGCGGTCTGCGGTCAGCTGCTAATACAGATCCACAAGAGGCTCTGGCCTGGGGCAGTGACACTTTCACCCCTTAGTCTCTAGCTGAGGATAGCTCAGCCAGTGCTGAATCCACTTCCTGTTGGGGGAAGGGAAAACTCTCACTCAGAGCACTCCCATACCTCGGAGCTGGAAATCGGTTTACATCTCTCCCTGCTCTGCAGAGGAAGTTGGTAACCCCCTTGCCAAGGAGACATACCCTAAAGGCTTTAAAACATGAATAAAAAGATGAAAAGAAGGATCGCCAGCTTCTATGCAAAAAAGCAGCAGGTCAGCAAACCTGAAGAGACCTCAAATAGCAAAAATGCATCAGACTGTCCTCCTTTACATGATGCTCTCATAGAAGAGACCATTAAAAGTCTCAAAAGAGAGTTAGAAGATAAATGGGGAAAGGAAAGAGAAGCCTTACAAGAGAGCAACAACTTCCTGAAATACGAATTGAAAAGTTAAAAATCTCAGGAAGTGCAGGGAAACAAAATTATGAATTGGAAAAATAAAAAATCTCAGGAAAGTAAGAATTAGAATTGAAAAATAAAGGATTCATAGAAAGTAGGATTTGTGAATGAAAAGACAAAGAATTCTGCAAGAAAGTAGGATCTGTGAATTGAAAAGAAAATAATCACTAAAAAAAATTAGTGAAATGGAAAAAATTCCACAGACCAAAACAATACATTTAAAAACCAATTGGACATATACAGAAAGAAGTAAAAAAGCTAATGAAGAAAAAATTCTTTAAAAATTAGAACTGAACAAATAGAAACTAATGATTCATTGAGACAGCAAGAATCAGTCAAGCAAAACAAAAAAATGACAAACTGAAAACCATGAATTATCTACTTGCAAAAACGACAGACTTGAAAAATAGATTTAGGAGAGATAATCTGAGGATTATTGGACTCTTCCGAAAACTATGATGAAAAAAAGAGCCTAGATACTATTTTACAAGAAATCATCAAAGAGAACTGCCCAGATGTAATAGAATCAGAAGGTAAATAGGCATTGAAAGAATCTATCGAACACCTTCTGAAAGAAACCCTAAAATAAAACCCCAAGGAATATTGTGGCAAAATTTCAGAACTATCAGATTAAGGAAAAATTTTACAAGCAGCAAAAACCATTTAAATACCTGAGGTGCCACAATAAGGATCACCCAAAATCTGGCTGCTCTACATTAAAGGAACAAAGGGCCTGAATATGATATCTCGAAAGGCACAAGAACTTGGATGCAGCCAAGAATAAACTACCCAGCTGTTGAGCATTTTCTTCCAGGGAAGAAGATGGACATTTAATGAAACAAATGAATCCATTTGTTTCTGAAGAAAACCAGAACTAAACAAAAATTTGATTCTCCAACCATAGAACTCAAGAGATGCAGAAAGGTAAAAATAACTCTTGAGAATTGTACCCTGTTGTGGATATACAAAAAGAATACATGTATAATTTGATTGTACTGATATAACATAAAAAGGGAAGTAGATAGGAAAAGGGATGATGGCAGAATAAGGTGGGAAGGAGGGATAAAAAGAGGAAACCACATCCCACAAAGAGGCAAAGGAAACTTATCTATATCTGAGGGAATTTAGAGAGGGGAGAACATTGTGTGAATCTTACTCTCATCAGAGTTGGCTCAAAGAAAAATAATTGACATTTATTTTAGAGAAAATTCTCCTCGCCTCATTAAAAACGGGGAGAGGAAAAGGGAAAAGAAAAAGAGTATAAGGAAGGAAGGAAAAGACCAAAGAGGGGAGGGAGGGATTCTAGAGATGGTAAGCATTGTGATACAAGAGGTATACATAAGTTTAAAAGGGGGAAAGAGGGTTGGGGGAGGCAAGAATAAGTAAAGCATAATCTGGGGTTATTAGGATGGCAGGAAATACAGATTTAGCAATTCTAACCGTAAATGTGAATGGGATGAACTCCCCCATAAAGAGGAGGCAGATAGCAGACTGGATCAAAAGTCAGAACCCTACATATGTTGTTTACAAGAAATACATTTAAAGCAGGAGATACATATAGAGTAAAGGTAAAAGACTGGAGCAAAATCTATTATGCTTCAGGTGAAGTCAAAAAGCAGGGTAGCCATCCTATCTCAGATCAAGCAAAAGCAAAAATTGATCTAATTAAAAGAGATAAGGAAGGAAACCACATCCTGCTAAAGGGTAGCATAAACAACGAAGCAATATCAATATTAAACATATATGCACCAAGTGGTGTGGCATCCAACTTCCTAAAGGAGAAGTTAAGAGAGTTGCAAGAAGAAATAGACAACAAAACTGTAATAGTGGAGATCTCAACCTTGCACCTCAGAATTAGACAATCAAACCACAAAACAAATAAGAAAGAAATTAAAGAAGTAAATAGAATATTAGAAAAATTAGGTATGTTGGATCTTTGAGAAAACTGAATGGAGATAGAAAGGAATATACTTTCTTCTCAGCAGTTCATGGAACCTATTCAAAATTGACCATATATTAGGACATAAAGACCTCAATTAAATGCAAGAAAGCAGAAATAGTAAATGCTTTCTTTTCAGATCATGATGCAATAAAAACTACATTCAACAAAAAGTTAGGGGAAATAGACCAAAAGTAATTGAAACTAAACAACTCATCTTAAAGAATGATTGGTGAAGAGCAAATTATAGATACAATTAATAATTTCACTCAAGATAATGACAATGATGAGACATCATACCATAATTGTGGGATGCAGCAAAGCGGTAATAAGAGGGAATTTTATATCCTTAGAGGCTTACTTGAACAAAACAGAGAAAGAAAAGATTAATGAATTGGGCTTGAAACTAAAAAACTAAAAAGACCAAATTAAAACCCCAATCAAATACTAAATTGAAATTCTAAAATTAAAAGGAGAAATAAAATATTGAAAGTAAAACAAACTATTGAACTAATTAATAAAACTAAGAGTTGGTCTATGAAAAGCCAATAAAATAGATGTCCTTTGGTAAATCTGATTAGAAAAGGAGGGAGGAAATGAAATTAGTAGTCTTAAAATGAAAAGGGAGAACTTTCCACCAATGAAGAGGAAATTAGAGAAATAATAAGGAGTTATTTTGCTCAACTTTATGCCAATAAATTTGATAACCTAAGTGAAATGGATGACTACCTCCAAAAATATCCACTTCCCAGACTAACAGAGGAGGAAGTAATTGTTTGAATAGTCCATTTCAGAAAAGAAATAGAACAGGCAATTAAACAACTCCCTAAGAAAAACCCCAGGACCAGATGGATTTACATGTGAATTTTACCAAACATTTAAAGAACAATTGGCCCCAATGCTATATAAATTATTTGATAAAATAGGGAATGAAGGAGTCCTACCAAATTCCTTCTATGACACAGACATGGTAACTTGATACCTAAACCAGGTAGGCTGAAAACAGAGAAAGAAAATTATAGACCAATCTCCCTAATGAATATTGATGCTAAAATCTTAAATAAGATATTAGCAAAAAGACTACAGAAAATCATCTCCAAGATAATACACTATGATCAAGTAGGATTTATACCAGGAATGCAGGACTGGTTCAATATTAGGAAAACTATCAATATAATTGGCCATGTTAATAACCAAATTAACAAAACCATATGATCATCTCAATAGATGGAGAAAAAGCATTTGATAAAATCCAACATCCATTCCTATTAAAAACACTTGAGAGTATAGGAATAAATGGACTTTTCCTTAAAATAATCAGCAGCATCTATTTAAAACCATCAGTAGCATCATATGTAATGGAGACAAACTGCAACCATTCCAATAAGATCTGGAGGAAACAAGGCTGCCTACTATCACCATTATTATTTAATATTGTATTAGAAACACTAGCTATAGCAATAAGAGCTGAGAAAGAGATTAAAGGAATAAGAATAGCAATGAGGAAGCCAAATTATCACTCTTTGCGATATGACATGATGGTATACTTAGAGAACCCCAAAGATTCTGCTAAAAAGTTATTAGAAATAATCCACAACTTTAGAAAGTTGTGTTATACAATAAACCCACATAAGTCATCAGCATTCTTATATATCACTAATAAAATCCAACAATCAGAGTTACAAAGAGAAATTCCATTTAAAGTAACTACTGATAATATAAAATGTTTAGGAATCTATCTGCCAAGGGAAAATCAGAAACTTTATGAGCAAAATTACAGACCACTTTTTCACACAAATTAAGTCTGATCTAACCAATTGAAAAATATTAAATGCTTTGGATAGGGCGAGCAAATATAATAAAGATGACAATATTAATCCTAAACTAATCTATTTATTTAGCGCTATACCAATCAGACTCCCAAAAACTATTTTAATGACCTAGAAAAATAAAACAAAGTTCATATGGAAAACAAAAGGTCAAGAATTTCAAGGGAATTAATGAAAAAATCAAATGAAGGTGGCTTAGCTGTACCACATCTAAAATTATATTATAGAGCAGCAGTTACCAAACTATTTGGTATTGGCTAAGGAATAGATTAGTTGATCAGTGGAATAGATTAGGCTTATGGATAAACAGTCAACAAATATAGCAACCTAGTCTTTGACAAACCCAAAGATCCCAGCTTTTGGGATAAGAACTTACTGTTTGATAAAAATTGCTGGGAAAATTGGAAACTAATATGGCAGAAACTAGGCATTGATCCATACTTAACGCCGTACACCAAGATAAGGTCAAAATGGGTTCATGACTTAGGCATAAAGAATGAAATTATTAATAAATTAGAGGAACATAGGATAGTTTACCTCTCAGACCTGTGGAAAGGGAAGGTCTTTATGACCAAAGCTGAACTAGAGATCATTACTGATCACAAAATAGAAAATTTCGATTATACCAAACTGAAAAGTTTTTGTACAAACAAAACTAATGCAGACAAGATTAGAAGGGAAGCAATAAACTGGGAAAATATTTTACAGTCAAAGGTTCTGATAAAGGCCTCATTTCCAAAATATATAGAGAATTAACTCTAATTTATAAAAATCGCCATTCTCCAATTGAAAATGGTCAAAGGATATGAACAGACAATTCTCAGATGAAGAAATTGAAACTATTTCTAGTCATATGAAAAGATGCTCCAAGTCATTATTAATCAGAGAAATGCAAATTAAGACAACTCTAAGATACCACTACACACCTGTCAGATTGGCTAAGATGACAGGAAAAAATAATGATGATTGTTGGAGGGGATGTGGGAAAACTGGGACATTGATTCATTGTTGGTGGAGTTGTGAACGAATCCAATCATTTTGAGAGTAGTTTGGAACTATGCTCAAAAAGTTATCAAGCTGTGCATACCCTTTGATCCAGCAGTGTTACTACTGGGATTATATCCCAAAGAGATTATAAAGAAGGAAAGGGACCTGTATGTGCATGAATGTTTGTGGCAGCCTTTTGTAGTGGTAAAACTGAAACTGAATGGATGTCAATCAGTTGAGAATGGTTGAATAAATTGTGGTATATGAAAATTATGGAATATTACTGTTCTGTAAGAAATGACCAACAGGATAATTTCCAGAAAGGCCTGGAGAGACTTACACGAACTGATGCTGAGTGAAATGAGCAGGACCAGGAGATCATTATATACTTCAACAACAATACTATATGATGACCAGTTCTGATGGACCAGGCCATCCTCAGCAACGAGATCAACCAAATCATTTCTAATGGAGCAGTAATGAACTGAACTAGCTATGCCCAGAAAAAGAACTCTGGGAGATGTCTAAAAACCATTACATTGAATTCCCAATCCCTATATTTATGCACACCTGCATTTTTGATTTCCTTCACAAGCTAATTGTACAATATTTCAGAGTCTGATTCTTTTTGTACAGCAAAATAACGTTTTGGTCATGTATACTTTTTGTGTATCTAATTTATATTTTAATATATTTAACATCTACTGGTCATCCTGCCATCTAGGGGAGGGGGTGGGGAGTAAGAGGTAAAAAATTGGAACAAGAGGTTTGGCAATTGTTAATGCTGTAAAGTTAACCATGCATATATCCTGTAAATAAAAGACTATTAAATAAAAAAAAATAATTGTGTAGTTCATAGTAATGGAATTTTTGTGAGGTTTTTATTTTTTAAATTGGTTGTTCCTTTAACTGTAGCATAGAAGGAAAGAGTGGGGTGATTTTAATGCTGGTTATCCATTTCCTGAACAAATAACAAATTGAAAGACCTCTCTCAGCAGATAAATGTCATAACAGTGGTGACAGGGATTTGGAGAACTGCTAGGACCTGAGTAACATTTTCTCTAAATTAAAAATGTCACCTGCTAAGGACTCAGAAAATGCTTGAAATGAGTAGTGAAGAAGTCATCCTGAAGAGGTCCCATTAAGACCATAGCAAGATTTTCATAGCAGATTGTGAAGATACCAAGTTAAATAAAAGCATTTCATAGAAAACCTTTCTCTCCTCCTGAAACTTTTTTCTATTATTACTAGCTAAACTTAATTAACTTATTGAAAATCTACTTACTAACCACACTGATGATTTTTTCCTCTACAATTATTTATTCATTCATTCAATAAGTATCTATTAAGCACTTGCTTAATGTGCTAGGTACTAAGGATTCAAATACAAAAAAACAAAAAATATCTGCCCTCTTTATTGTCATTCACCTTTCCACATTTTCCATCATTTTATTGGAGGCAAATGACTTGTAGACAGAAAAATAAATCCATAAGAACTGTATAGAATATCACCCCAATAAATAATGACTTAGTTTCAAAGTGAATTCAACTAGGAGGTGAAAGGGGAAACACGGGTAACACTCTAAGAATGAGGGTATAAGGACCTTCATTAAAGTGATGACTTCGAGCTGAGAGAAGGAGGTGGTTATTGAGGGTATGTGGAACAGGCAAAAGTTGACAATTGATTGGACATTAGGGATGAGGGAAAAGAAAGTTTCAAAGACAACTTTGAGATCATGAAGCTGCATGACTAGAAGAATGGTGAAGAAGAAAGAGAAAAAGAAAGAGGAACAAAGAACGAAAGAAAGAAAAAAAAGTAGCAAAGAAAGGAAGGAAAGAAGGAAGGAGGGAGGGAGGGGAAAAAAGAAAAAAAGGAAGATTAGTGGGAAAATATATTGGGTTCAGTTTTAGACATGTTGAGATTGAGATACCTCCTTGGTGCTTGAAAGAATTCTGGGAAGGACACTGAAAAAACCTTGAAATCAAAGGACCTAAATTTGAATCTTCCAGTGTGCTCACCACAACCTAAGTGAATTTTTGACAAGTTGATGATGAGGGAGAGGATTCATGCAGTGACTAGCAATTTTTACACAACAACTATATGTGGTAGGTAAGAGAATGATAATAATTATCCCCATTTTAAAAAAATGTAAGTAAAATTCGTCAACCAATGCTTATGGTTACAAAACTTTTAAGTGTCACTTACAGGATTTAAATCTGCAAGCTGAGCATCTTTCCACTGTTCTATGCTTCTCTGATAGTCATCTTAATCACTGAAGATGAGAAAAGGTCACTTTAGAAATGCTGGCAGATCTGTTCCTTATCATGCCTATTTACTATCTTCCTTCCAATTTCAGTTATAAATGCAATTGGGAAGATCTAGTTATAGGTTAGGTATAACCCATGCCAAGCTTTTTATGAGATTGTTTTCTTCACTTCTCCTTTTAAAAAAAAATTATAAAATCATACTATTTGTATCTTCCATCACCTTCCTAGATACTATTTATTTTAAAAGTTTGTACTATTAATCATTGCAAAGCGGCAGCATAAAGAACCAGGAACATCTGAGTTGACAGCTGATCTAAAACACCAGTTAGTTGCATTGACCTTGGAGAAATCACTAATTTTTTCCATAATCTTGGTAACTCTTTGAGACTACAAATTACAAAGAAATAGCATTTAGTAAAGTTCATTTACCCATCAGAGATTTCTATACACCTATGACCCTATATCTAATCTAATATTTAACCAGTATTAACCAGTATTAACATGATCCTTTGTGTTTGTAAAGGGAGCAAGTTTTTGTTCATAGATGCAATTTGTAGGTATATTTGGCCTCCTCATTATAGTAATTATTTTGCATTAGCTAAACTTATTTAAGAAGTTCCAATATTTTGAGGGGGTATGGGAAAACTGGTAACATTAATACATTGTTGGGACAGTTGTGAACTGATCCAAACAATCTGGAGAGAAAACTGGAACTATGCCCAAAGGGCTATCAAACAGTGCATACTCTGATTCAGCAGTGTCTCTACTGAGTCTGTATCCCAAAGAAATCATAAAGAAGGAAAGGGACCCACATGTGCAAAAATGTTTGTGGCAGCCCTTTCTATAATGGCAAGGAACTGGAAGCTGAGTGGATGCCCATCAATTGGAGAATGGCTAAGCAAGTTATGGTACATGAATGTTATGGAATATTATTGTTCTATAAGAAACAATCAGTAGGATGGTTTTAGAGATGCCTGGAGAGTCTTACATGAACTGATGCTAAGTGCAGTGAGTAGAACCAAGAGAATATTGTACATGGCAACAAGAAGATTATACAAGGATCAATTCTGATGGAAGAGGCTCTTTTCATTTGAGTGAGGTGATTAAGGTCAGTTCCAATGGACTTGTGATGCAGAGAGCTATCTGCACCCAGAGGGAGAATTGTGGAAACTGAGTGTGGACCACAACATTGTATTTTCACTTTTTATTGGTTTTGCTTGCTTTTTGTTTTCTTTCTCATTTTTTTTCTTTTTGATCTGATTTTTTTTTTGGTGCAACATAATAATTATGGAAATATGTATAGAAGAATTGTCCATGTTTAATGTATATTGGATTATTTACCATCTAAGGGAAGGGGTGGGGGGAAAGGAGGAAGAAAAAATTTGAAACACAAAAAGTTTTGCAGTGGTGAATGTTGAAAACTATTTATGCATATATTTTGAAAATAAAGTTTTTTTTTTTTTTAATGGAAAGCAGCAATGGCGCATATACTAGACAGAGTGTATAATAGGTTAAATGTGTATGTGAGAGAGAAAGGGGATAGTGAGTGAAGATTGGTTTAAATGTACAAAGCATAAATGGTTCTGGGAGTGTCATTGAAATCATAAACTTTGTTTTTCCTTCAAAAAGAAAAGTCCCAACATTTCTCCAATGAGCTGTTTTCATCAGCTATCATAGGACTATCACATTTAGACTCAACTCCCCAGTACCTTGTATGCAAAGGGAGGAATTTTAAAACAAAACTTAAGGAAATGAATTTAGAGAGGGGTAAGTCATATAAAGAAAACTTAATGGAGGCAACAAATTTAAAAGATGAATGTGAGACTGAATTTCATGCTTTCTCACAGTGGAAAGATTGCAAAGGAATGAAAATTGTTACAAATAAGAGTATTAACATAACAACAAAGACAAACAAGAAAATATCATCAACTATGAATTAATTTCATATACCTAATTTTCTTCCTTTCTGTCTTACCACTCCCTCATTTCTTTTGCTGGATCTTCTTCCAGATTAAGCTTAATAACCATTATTCTATCCACCCAGTCTCCTCCAACATATTTCCCATTCTCTCATCACCATTATTTCACTTATCTTCAATATTTCCCTGTTTACTGACTTATTCCCTCTTCCCTACAAACATGTCACATATCTCCTATGTCTTCCCCAGCCTTAAAAAAAAAAAAAAAAACACTCATCATTTCATTCTCACTATTGTCTCTCTTCTGCTCTTTGTACTTAAATTCCTGCAAAAGGCTGCCTTTGCTTTCTTTGCTGTCACTCTAATAACTTCTTACCCTCTGACTTCTGACCTTATCATTCCACAGAAATTGTTCTCTCCATTGTCACTAACACTCTCTTACTCACTGAATCGAATGACTTTTTTTTCAGCTCTCATTCTCCTTGACACTGCTCATGATTTTCTTCTCCTTGATATTCTCTTCTCTCTAGCCTTTAGGACACCACTCTGTCTAGTTCTCCTCCTACCCAAGTGATCACTCTTTCTCTGCCTCCTTTGCTATATCTTCTTCTAGATTACTCCTTCTAACTATAGGTGTCCCTCAGGATTTTCTGCTAGGCCCTCTACTTTTATCTCTATATCATATATAGATATATAGATACAGATATAGATACTTCATTTAGTGATTCTCATCAGCTCTCATGGAATTAATCAGCATTTCTGAGTATATGTTTCTCAAATATATCTTTCTTGCCTCAGTCTTTGCTGATTTCCAATCTTGTATCTCCAACTACCTTTCTCAAACTGAAGGTCCATCAGACATGTTAAACAATATATCCAAAAGAAAATTCATTATCCTTCCCCTAAATTCTCCTCCCTTCTTCCCTTCTCTATTACAGTAGAAGGCAACACCAAGTTCCCAGTCATTCAGGATCACAATCTAGGAGTCATCTTCTCTTCCTCATTACCTCTCACCCACTAACCAATCTATTACCCAAGTTTGTCAATATAATCTTAAATATGCCTCTTTCTCTCCTCTAAAATCGTCACTACTCTGGTATAGGCTCTCATCATCTTACTTCTAGATTATTGCAATAGCCTGCTAGTAGGTTTTCCTGACTCAAATCTTTCCTCATTCAATTCTCCTCCATTCTGTCACTAAAGTGATTTATCTAAAGGGTAGGTCCAACCATGTCAATCTCCTGCTTAAAAAATTCTGGTGACTCCCTGTTGTCTCTAGGATCAAATATAAAATTATCTATTTTGTATTCAAAGCCCTTACTAATATAGTCCCCTCCTATTTTTCTAATCCTCTTACATCTTATATCCTCACATATACTTTTCTATCTATTAACACTGGCCTTCTTGTTTGCTGTTATTGTTTTGAGAGGCAATTGAGGTTAAGTGACTTGTCAAGGACCACACAACTAGTAAGTGTTGTGTCTAAGGGCAGATTTAAACTCAGGTCCTCCTGATTCTAGGACCTGTACTTTAACCACTGTACTATCTAGTTGCCCTTCCTTGCTGCTTTTTAAACAAGACTTTCTAGGGGAAAACAACTCTGCTTACATGGCCTATATCTAATTTAATAAAAATAATAATAAAATAATTATTTAATAATTGTGAAGGTATCTAAGGACTAAGGAGAAATCAAAGGCCATGGCAATAGTCATTTGAAGAACAGAACTCAGAACAGTAGGTCAATGGATGTAGATAACTATTCTGACTGGGCCATCTATAAACTCAGAAGTTAAAGTTAAAAGTGTTGGGCCTACACTTCTAGTCATATAAAAAAATGCTCTAAATCACTATTCAACTTAAGACAGCTCTGAGATACCTCTTCACACCCCTCAGACTGGCTAAGATGACAGGAAAAGATAATGATAAATGTTGGAGGGGATGTGAGAAAACTGAGACATGAATACATTGTTGGTGGAGTTGTAAAATGATCCAATCATTCTGGTGAGTAATTTGAAACTAAGTCTAAAGAGCTATCAAACGGTGAATACTCTTTGATCATGCAGTGTCTCCACTGAGTCTGCATCCCAAAGAGATCATAAGAAAGGGATAAAGAACCCATATGCAAAAATGTTTGTAGCAGCACTTTATGTAATGTCAAGGAATTGGAAACTGAGTAGATACCTATCAGCTAGGGAATGGCTGAATAAGTTATGATATACAAATAGAAAGAAATATTATTGAACTATAAGAAACAATCTACAAGATGATTTCAGAAAGGCCTAGAGAGAGTTACATTAACTGATGCTAAGTGAAGCAAGTAGAACCAAGAGAAAGTTGTTCATAACAACAAGATGATCAACTGTGATGAAATGGGCTCTTTTCAACAAAGGTGATTCAGGCCAATTTTAATAGACTTGTGATGGACAGAGCCATTTGCATCCAGAGAGAAGACTACAGGAACTAAATGTAGATTTTCACCATTTTTGTTGTTGTTGTTGTTGTTTGCTTGTTTGATTTTTTTCTCATTTCCTTTTCTTTTTTGATCTGATTTTTCTTATGTAGCATGATAAATGTGGAAATATGTTTAAAATCATTGCACATGTTGGATTACTTGCTGTGTAGGGAATGGAGGAGAAGGGGAGGTGGGACAAAAAATTTGAAACACAAGGTTTTGAAAGGATTAATGTTGAAAACTTCTGTGTGTATTTTAACAAATAAAAAGCTATTTTTTTTTAAAGTGTGGGCCTGTTAGAACAGTGATCAAACTTATAATTTAGGGGAAAAAGTAAGAGGAAAAAACTCATCTAGACAGGTGAAGTTTTGTTAGTTATGTATAGACATACTAGTGATTTAGTGACTTTATTTTGTATTACAACATTGTTGAAGCTATTAGATTGATTCTTGCAAAATTGCTAAGTAATTCTTCATCTGCAATGATACTTTTGCACCTTCTTTTCAAAAAATTATTTTTTTTATTTTTTCTTGTCATATTACCTAAGCAGCATTTCTAGAACTATGTTAAATAATAATGACAATATTAGACATCTTGGCTTTATATCCTAAGCTTATTAGGAAAGAGTTTAGAATTTCTCCATTAAAAACTATCTGGAAGAAAATATCTACATACAGTCATACATATTAGTATCTTAATAACAATAGTAATTAATAACTAATAATATGCATTTACTTCTTTAAGGTTTTCAAAGTATTTTTTTCAGTATGAGCTTCCTCTCTACCCCCTCCCAATCTATTGAGATAATCACATTTTTAATATTTAGTTTTCTTTTTGAGATTGTTTTCATTAGAACATTTGGATAGTCCAATAAAACTTTCTGTTTTAGGAATCTCCATGACATATAAACTTTAGTGTCATACTTGTATAACATTTAATGCACCACAATTAAGTTCTATATTTCTATTCATCATTGAACAGTATGATTCCTTTTTGAAACATTCTAAAGACTGGAATAGATAAGAATGGGACAATTATCTATTTCCCATTTATTTCCTATTTCCCATTCCTGTTGTAGCTTCCCTTAAGTTTTATGTATTTTCTTGCATGTCTATCAATTTCTTTTTTGTTGTTTTATTAATAAAGAATCATGCATTTCAATTTCAAATTTAATTGTCTTTAATCTTACTTTTTTTTATTTCACCTTTCTCCTTTTTAAAAAATTTTGGTTGTCATTCTGGAGAGCAATTTGGAACTATGCTAAAAAAGCTATCAAACTGTCATACCCTTTGATCCAGCAATGTTACTACTGGGCTTATATCCCAAAGAGATCATAAAGAAGGGAAAAGGACCTGTATGTGCACGAATGTTTGTGGCAGCCCTCTTTGTAGTGGTCAGAAACTGAAAACTGAGTGGATGCCCATCAATTGGAGGATAGCTGAATAAATTGTGGCATATGAATATTATGGAATATTATTGTTCGGTAAGAAATGACCAACAGGATGTTTTCAGAAAGGCCTGGAGAGAATTACACAAACTGATGCTAAGTGAAATGAGCAGGGCCAGGAAATCATTATATAATTCAACAACAATACTATATGATGACCAATTCTGATGGACCTGGCCATCCTCAGCAATGAGATGAACCAAATCAGTTCCAATGAAGCAGTAATGAACTGAACCAGCTACGTCCAGTGAAAGAACTCTGGGAGATGACAAAAAACCATTACATTGAATTCCCAATTCCTATATTTTTGCCCACCTGCATTTTTGATTTCCTTCACAGGCTAATTGTACAATATTTCAGAGTCCAATTCTTTTTGTACAGCAAAATAACGGTTTGGTCATGTATACTTATTGTGTATCTAATTTATATTTTAATATATTTAACATCTACTGGTCATCCTGCCATCTGGGGGAGGGGATGGGGGTAAGGAGGGGAAAAATTGGAACAAGAGGTTTGGCATCTGCCAATGCTGTAAAGTTACCCATACATATAATCTGTAAATAAAAGCCTATTAAAATTTTAAAAAAATAAAAATTTTGGTTGTTATTCCTCTATATGTTAAAAAAATAGCTCATATTTTACTAAATTTATCCATATTTTTTAAAGTACAGATTAACTTTTTAATTTATCCAATTAGATATTGTTTCCAATTCTATTTATTTCACCTATATTTTTCCCCAAAATTCTGTTCTATTATGATTGTTTTAGTCATATCAATTTTTTTTTTTTGGTTTGGGCATGTGTAGTGTGAGGAAAGTGACCTTTGAAAATTCATGTGTTGGGGTCATAGTAAAATTTCAGTTTTATGAGAATAACTGTTATTACGTATTCTAAAATAAGTATTTGCTTTTTTAAGCAGTTGATGGTTTGCATATGTCAGAAAAATTGCCCATTGTTCATGGTTTGCTGATAAGAATGAGTGGGAAAAGGATATTTTTTTTGTTATTACCTCTTGTTGCATTATTTTAATTGAAAGCATCATCTAAGCCTGAATATTGGAAATGATGTTACTCATCATTTATTATGGTGGAATAAATTTAGCACAGTCTTGTTTCATCCAATAGATATGCTATATCTCCTAAAATGTTAGCCCAGCACATCAAGGGAACAGCTTATGGTAGCAAGGGAAATATTTGGTCACAGAGAAGCTATTCTAAGGGGCAGCTAGGTGATGCATTGAATAGAGCATCAGCCCTGAAGTCAGGAGGACCCGCATTCAAATCTGGCCTCATACCTTTAACACTTCCTAGCTATGTGTGATCCTGTGCAAGTCACTTAACCACAATTGCCTCAGGAAAAAAAAAAAAGCTATTTTAATGAAGAAACTTTTATGAATAGTTTCTAAGAAAGACAGGGTATAATGAAGATTACAGGTCCAGACTTGTGAGTTCCTCCAACCACATGTATTACTTGCATATGTTTTACTTATACTTATTACCCTAGAACTTATTACATAATCCTTGTCTCTTCATGGGCATTATTTGGATTGGTAGAAGAATGTTTTCCAAATTTATGAGGGGGATGTTATGTAAATATTATGTTTCTTCTGCATTTAAATGTTTTGATTAATGTTAATTGGGTATTAATGGTCAAATTATTCATGAGCAACATTTTGTGGGGGTTCATGAGCTATAATTAATAGTCACTCACAAAAGTATCCCTAGGGCCCTGAGAATATTGAATTATGGCAGCCTTTGTCCCTCTTGGGAAACCTAAATTGTCAATGTAAAGGAAGATCAAGGGGAAAACAGGTTTAGAGAAAAAGTGAATGCTTCACTTGGAAGTGGAGTGGGGAGAAGAAGGGAGATTGAGGATATGCTCATTCTATTGTGAGTTAACTTTACCAAGCAAGAACTAATAGTATTCATGCTTTAAGTATCAAAGCCTTTAATAATTGTGGTGCCCTAGGAGTCAGAAAGAGTTACTGAGCCCTTCTGCCTAGAGCCTTAGAAATGTTCTATCTTCTATCCTTCAGAAGCCCTGTCAGTGTAAAATGAACTAGAACTGTGCCTGCTCTAAGCTGCTGACTGTTCTCAGAGATTGACTGTCCAGAGTATGATCCTGGAGTCTATAAAAGGGGTGTTATATGGTGCTCATTCTCCCGTGCCTGTTAGGAAAAAAATGAGCCATTCCACTAGGGGACTAGAACCCTCAGAATATGACATTCGATACAGTTATATAAATGAGTACCTTAATGGGTCGCTGGACCACATTATCCAAAGGGCCATCACAGTTTGTCTTCTGCCCTCCTCAAGAGGGTAGAAATAATTTATAGCAACCCAAGTAGTTGCTGAGGAATTGCAGGTTTAAGCAAGTACCTGCCCTTCCATCAAATTCTAATACAAAGAGACCAAAAAACAAAGTCCCCTTTAATCCTCATATGAGCAATAATTCTGAAAGAAGTCAGAAATGAGAAGCAATGAGAAATGGGCTTCTTTGCTCAAAGAGATCCTATGTTGCCACACACCTCCTGGAGATCCTCAAATTATACTCAGCAAGCATGAGTCTATAGTTTGGGGGCAAACGATGAGGTGGGAATCAAGAATCTTCCTTGCTGGCACATCTGGTAGGTCTGAATTGGCATTCATTGGCAAGGGTTTGCAAAATTAATTACATTCTGATGCCTTGTCACAAACAATAACTTAGCATGCCAAACCCTGATCCTTCACACTCTGCCAAATGTACTGCATCTGCTTCTTTTTATGGCCTTTCATCTCATTTGGCAAAGATATGCTTGGAAAAAATGGGGCTGACACAGGGGGAGGTAATGGCAAAAGAGATACTGGTTTGGGGAAGGGAAAGATGGGTTATCAGAGAGGTGCTTAGTAAATCCAAGGTGATTTTCCAGGTTTAAGAAAGGGAAGGTTTTCTATCCCTCCCCAAGAAAAAAGAGGATGCAATTTTTTTTTAAAGCATCACATTTAATACTTAACAAACCCAATCTAATTCCCTGTTGATCTTGGCCTCTGTAATTCAATATACTCTGTTTTGATGGAATCGACCCCATATAAAATGTATTCATATATTTCTGGAAACTACAAACTAGCAGACTCAAGTTCTTGTCCTGGTTTTACCAGTAACTTGATAAATGACTTGATCATGTCTTTTAATTTTTCTTGGACTATTTCCTTATCTACAAAAGAGTTGGACTAGATGATCTGTAAAGTTCTTTCTGTCTGTAACATTCTATGATTCTGTAAATCCATGGTCTATCCTTTTGTGAATTTCACAAACAATTGACTATTGAATGATGTTCTTTGGGAGATCACAGGGATTTTCTTTTTGCTATGATCTTCTGGGCCCCAGCAGTATCCTCTTACTAAACTCAAAGCCCTCTCTTCTATTAATCCCCACAACAGGGAGGTGGCATGCATATTGTAAATCTCCCTCTGAAATAGAGCTGCTCTAAAAATATCCAAAATGTGACTAACAAGATACTGAAAGTACATTATGGAAAGTGTGAGGACATTGGCTTCTTGGGATTCATGAAAAACTTTGCTCTTTTGAGTTCTCTAGCACCAGAGCACAACAAATTCACACACTTAATGGCACATAGTTTTGGTTTTGATAAATTACACACTATATAAATTCATATAAACTAATTTAGAAAACACAATGAGTCCATTTCTGTATTAAGTTTTCAAATATCACTGTATTTTAAATCTTCCCCAAAGTAACTGAACTCTCAAACTCTCCTTCCTCCATACTTCTCCCCCTCCTCTTTCCTCCTTTTTTCCTCCCTTTCATTGTCTGTCTTCCTTCCTTCTTTCCTCCCTCTCTGTCTCCCTCCCTTTCTCTGTCTATCTCTGTTTATCACTGCCTCTCTCAGACTATGTATGTGTCTCTCTCCTTGTCTCTCTGTCTCTATGTGTGCCTTTCCCTTCTCTTCTCTCTCTCTCTCTCTCTCTCTCTCTCTCTCTCCAATTTGTTGTGCTCTGGTGCTAGAGAACTCAAAAGAGCAAAGTTTTTCATCTATCATGATCTTTTCTCTTCTCCTCTTCTTTTTTCTTTCCTATCGTTCCTAAATCTAATGGCTTTTTCTCGACCTTAATGCTTTTTGGCCTTTAAAACTGTTAACTGGCTTTTGTGATATTTCTCTCCCCATTCCTTTATCTGTATCCCCACTGACTTATTTTCCTCCACTAACTCCATAAAAATACACGTCTCACCCAGTGTGGTGATACACACCTGTAATCCCTACTATTACTGGAGAAGCTGTAGTATAGAGTTCTTAGATTCAGGAGTTCTGAGCAGAAGGAACTTAAGCCAATCAAGTATCCACATTAACTTTAACAATAATATATTGAATCCTTAGGAGTAAGAAATCTCTAAGCTACCTAAAAAGGTATAAATCAGGCTAAACTGGAAATGAAACAGATCAAAGGTCCCATAAGGATTAGAGTTTGATCAGTTATACGCAGTAAATTGTACTAGCCTGGAAGAGATTGAGGATCATCGCCTCAAAATAAATAATTAATTAAAAGAACAGATGTCCATCAAGTTCTTTCTTCAGTCTTCCTATTGTATTCCTGCTGTATTAACTTCAGTGGTTTACCATGGCCTCAATATCTCTCTCTCTAGAAGTAAATCATGCATTTCCAGTGTTCCACTGCACAATTTCACCTTGTAGTATAGGTGGCTCCTCAATGTACCCCAAATTTAACCTCTCTCCCCCAACCCTTTTCTCCTTTTCATAACTTCAATATTTCTGCTGATGGCACTGCCATCCTTCTAGTCACCCAGGTTCACAATTTCAAGTTCCTCTTTCCTCTCCTTCATTCCCACATCTATGCAACTGCTAAGTTTTAATACATGTGACATAATACAGCCCATATCTGCACTCTGCTCTCTAATCATCCATTTGCTGCCTAGTTCTACCCTTTATCACTTCTTACCCAGACTTTCATAACAACTTTCTACTTCATCTTTCAGACAGCAGCTCTTGTTTCTCTAATTCAGTCTTTAAACATCTGCTAAAATGCACAAATTTGCTAATCTCACTTCCCCAATCAAAAAACTTCAGGAGCTTTCTCTTTTAGTCAATAGATAAAATGAAACATTTTCAACCAACTTTTAAATTCTAGCCTCCAATAATCTGCCTTCAATTTAGGCTTGTAGATATATTTTGTACTATTTACACTGGTACTAATTCCATATTCTAGTGAATTTGGATTGTTTTCTGATCTAATTCTGCCCCATCATATCTCCATGTCCTTCTTTCAACCATCCCTAATCCTGAGCTTTACTGAATAAAGTCCTTTTTTTTTTTTTTTTTTTTTTTCCCTTTAGGGCTCAGGTCAAGAACTTCCTCCTCTGATAAATTACCTCTATTCACACCAGTTGAAAATCCTCTCCTCCTTAAACTGCCTTGAGACACTTGATCTGTATTTTTCCTCATCCCCAACATATTTTCCCTAGTATTGCATTTGTTTGTGTATTGTACCTATTGCCTTGTTAGATTGTATGAGCCTCAATAGCATTCTCTGTTAAATTTTTCAGCTTTCAATGACCAATGACTAGCCCAAGACACAGAACATAACTAATGCTTAATATGTTTGTTCAATTTTGATTTAAATATAGCCTGTTGCTTTAAAAAAGAAATAGATGTTTGAATATATTCATCCATTTTCCAAAAGAGACACATCATTTAATGGTAAGCCTATACTGAACCAGATCAGTTCTTAGCAAAACAATGGAGCAAGTTAAATTTATCTCCCCCTTTCTTGTTCTTTGTCTCTTCTCCTACTGCCTTGTACTCCTTTTAGATCCCTAGGGTTCTCATATTCCATCCCTGGTTGCCCATTGATTCCCACTGTCTTCATCCAGCCTCTCTCCCCATCCCTCTGCCCCCTAATCCTGATTGTAAGAGAATTATCCATATTCCAAATCTCTACCTCCTCTATCTTATTAAATCTCATCTAATTGTCAGGAGAAACCAATTCACATTAAAGCTACAATGACCCATAATAATTTAATATTTTATATCTCCCCAAGAGAATTGGCATTTATTTCACTGTGGACTCTTCCATATAGTTCTGTTTTATCCCAAGGAGCAAATCTCTCATGGTACAATTTGATACACAGGGACAGGTAGACGTTCAAAAGCCCTGAAGGAAGAGAGGTCAAGGTGGCAACAATGTGGTCTTAGAAAAGGCTCTAACTCTCTGAATCTCAGACTTCTGACTTTTAAAATGATGGGTTTATGTTAGAAGGGTCTCTCTTCTGAGATCCTTCCCAGTCTATGGGCAGGGAGGTTTTGTCTTTATCACATAACCCTGCTTCTATACAAAAATTCTTCCCTTGTGGGGAGGCTTTATTAAACACAGTTATATTTTTTTTCTAAGCCAAGCTCCTCCATACTGAAAGCACTAAAGCCCAAAAGTCAATATTGGTATTAATCTGAGGATTAGTGATCTCCCAAGGGATCAGGATATAATACAGTAATTAAACATGATCTCACCAGACCCTTTTCCCCATCTAATCTTTATGTTGGGAATCTATGTTATCTCTTTGCCTTGACATCCCCACCTTCTTCCCTAAGGCTCAGTGTTTTCCACTTCATTTCAGGTCTCCCCAGAGATATTTACAAATTAAATAAACAAGGGCAGAAATATACTCAAGTTCTTATTTGTGCAAAATACCTATGAAATTGGGGCCAAATGCTACACTAAGACATCCTTTGCCTCCCCCGCCTAAGTATCCATCAAAGAACAAAAACTCGAGCTGTGCAATTGAGTCTTACATTTATATCTACATGACATTTAGGAAAATTGAAGACTGGAAACTACACATACAAGTAAAACTAGTGATTAGAGACAATGAGATGCAGTCTCAGAAAAACAGTGATATTATTAAAGAGACACTGTCAAGTCCTATGGGCCCCAAATATAGATTCCACCAAAAATGAAACAGTTTTAGAATTCATCAGAAATGTTAGCATGAATGTTTTTAATCAACAGAAACATGTTTTCTTTTTTTCCAATTCCATTTTTTTACAGCAGCATTTGGAACTCAAGTACTTGAAATCAATTTAGACTTTCTCTCCAGTACCTAACTCATGTACATGGAATCAAGGGCTCCATATAACAATTTCTATAAAACTGAAATTTATTTTTTCAAGGAAAGAACTCTGTTTTTCTTTAAACACTGAGCACTTTTTCATAATGCATTACTCTTTTTTTTTTGTCTTCTTAAGCAGAAAATATAGAACATAATTTTTAAAAATAATAATTCAGGGTCATAATTATGGGTCCAATCGTTATAGACTATAGTTTAGTTTAAAGGTGTCAAAGCCCTGAAGACATATAAAAATCCCAAGTGCAACTCAAACCTCATTGGGAAATGTTTACAAAATAAATAAAAATGCGATAAAAAATAGTTAATGTTAACTTGTGATTTTCTAAGTCAATATGCAAGCTAGTACTGTTTGAGTTTGATGTCACTGACCTAGACTATAGATTTGGCCAGACTATAACACAATGATAGATCACTAAGGATAATAGTACTCTTTTTTTCCTATACATATCAAATTACTGTGTTTTTATGGTTCCTATGTCTTATTATTATGGTTTTTCTGTTTTCTTCCTTGTAGTGAGGGTAGGTCCTTACTATTTTGGGGGCATCTAGCTCTGTCTTTCTCTTCCATTTTCTAATAGGTAATTCTATATTGATATAGGCTAGTTAATCTAATAACTAGTACTATTAGAGTTAGGAGAAGTAAAAGCAAAATAGATGACAAAAGGATCTCCCATGAGGGGCATAAATAGATTTTAGCCTGTCTTCAAGAACATAATCCTATTTCTGTTTATTCTACTCATACTAATAAAAACATAGCTTGAAAAAGAATGATTCTCAAAATGTAGTCCAAACACAATTAGAGTTTATCTAGAAACTATGCATTGGTCTCTTGTTTATCATATCATCACTGAACAAATATATATTATCAACTATGAGTCATGCAGTCTGATGGATATTAAGAATGCAAAAGTTAAATAGTCCTTATGCTCCAGGAAATTCAGTCTTGTTGTGCAACAGTTCCCTTTTATTGTCCTAACTCAGATTCCCTAATGATTCTGCCTCAATTTCATTTAATTGTTCTGCCTCAATGCCCCTGGTTGCAATACCACCCTTCCCTCCTAATCATTAGAAATGATATAATTTAGGGTTGGCTATGCTAAGATTATAAATTGTAAATGTTTAATTCAGATAAGGAGAAAAATCTTCTATATTAGACATCATGACCCCAGACCTTCCCTACTTATCTGAATGCCCAGTGCCTCCCCCTACCCCATCCTGTCAGAATCGGATTGATAGTCCATTCCTCTTTCAGTGCTCTGACTCCACCCCTGCCTCAGTCTACCCTGGTCGCTTGGAGTCACATGTGTATATATATTTCAAGGGAACCTGACATTGTCTACTGGATGTTTTGAAACATCAGCCCTGGGGGCATCATGCCCCTAGCACAATATCTACCTCTCAAATAAAATATTAAAAACTCTCATTTCTATCTTGCCTCAGTTTCTCCAGCATTACATTCTATCACATAAATAATTGAACAAAGGGAGCAGAGGTCATTAGCAGTAGAGGAGATTAAAAAAGTCTTCCTGTAGAAGAGGTTACTTGCGATAAGCTTTGAAAGAAGTCTATCATTGCAAAGAGGAGGAATGAGGAGTAAGTGAATTTTAAGCATTGTAGATCTGTGAAATGGCATTCAGTATGGAGACAGAAAGCAATATTAATAGGTAACAACCAATAGGCCATTTTGTCTGAACTCTGGAATGTATGAAGTGCAATATCATTTAATAAGTCCAGAATGATCTGAAGCCAAAGTTTGAAAGTTCGAAGATGCTAAACATGGGAATTTACATTGATTCTGAGGGCAATAGGGAGCTATAGGAGCTTTTTGAGTGAGAGTGATAGTTATATCTATTTTTTGTTTGTTGTGAGTGGTGGGTTTTTATTTTGATTTGGGTTGGGTTTCTAGGGAAATTATTTTGGCAGGATACAAGGCAAAGAAGAAGGTGGGAAGCCAATCAGAAAGCTATGGGAATAGTATAAGTAAATCTTTAGGTTAGTTTCTATCATTAATTATTAATACATTTATCCAAATGTTAGCCAAAAAGTCACTAAACTTTGGTTTCATATTGTTGAGACTCTCTTATTTTTAAATCAAAGGCAAATCAGAATTACTAAGGCAAGATGGCCAAAAAGTCTTTTGCCCATCCAGACTCAGTTAATAAATATGCACTGAGTAATAAGTCTACATTGAGTAATGCCTTCAGAGAGGTATTAAGAAGTATAGAAAAAGAAAAATATAGCACAGCCTTCAAGTTTATAGGTTAATAGGAAAATAAGAATAACATATGCCAAAAAATTGTTCTAATTCTTAAATCTGACCTCTCAATACTAGCTAAAAGAAGAAACCAAATTAAATGTTAAATACATAATGCATAACAAAACCCAGAGAGCCAAGGGGGTTATTATATACTTATGTATCTACCATCCTGCTAAATGGCACAATAGACAAACTGCTTGACAGAGTCAGGTTACATCATTACTTAGGATCCCAAATTTCAGTTCTTGATTCTTAATAGGCTGGAGAAAAAGCTACTAATCCCCACAAAAAAAAAAAAAAATGACCAATAGAAAAAATCGGTCTGAAACGCATCCATCATTGCATATACATGGGTGGTGTCACCTAGTTTATTCAGTCCTTAGAAGTCTACATTCAGTGACCCTGATTCCTTAACCTTGATTCCCTTTTATAATAGAGTTTTAAGCACCAATTTTCTATTAAAAAAAAAACTATCATGCACAATCTTCTTCCATATTTTAATCATTATTCTTAGCTCACAACTAAATAGTTTTTTCAGAGAAGTGTGCAGGGCAACTTATTGCACAAGTATTATCAAGACTTTTCATTTCCTGCTTGACTGAACTCCTCTGAACTTTTTCCATCATTTCTCCCAGAACTTCATTCTGCAAGATTGTTCCAGCTCTGGAATTCACACCTTAATCAGTACTTTTTGTCCCGGGACTCTTTCTTCTCTCTGATTGGAGGGTGAAGAGCAAAGATGAACTTCCAGTTAAGAAGAGTGCTCATGTCAACTATCTCTTCACTTCCTTCCTAGATGTAGTTCTTTGGACTTCTCCAACATTCTTCCAAGAAGCTCTCCAACAAGCTTCTTCCTCCTTCAACTGTTTTTCAATTTCTTTTAAGTATTGTCTTCCCCTGTTGGAATTCAGTCTCCTTAAAATCAAGACCCTGATTTGTCTTCCTTTGTGCCTTTAGTGCTTAGCACAGTGCCTGGAACATAGTAGACACTTATTTAATATTTAATTGCCTTACTGATCCAGTTCAAATATCACTTTCTCCACGATACTATAACTGATCCCTCCAATCATATAGAAGTAATTTCTCTATCCTTAGAATCTCATAACTCTTTGTCTGTGATAATAACAGTTGAAATTTTTAATCAAGCTATTCTCCAATTGAAAAATGGTCAAAGGATATGAACAGACAATTCTCCGATGAAGAAATTGAAACTATTTCTAGTCATATGAAAAGATGCTCCAAGTCATTATTAATCAGAGAAATGCAAATTAAGACAACTCTAAGATACCACTACACACCTGTCAGATTGGCTAAGATGACAGGAAAAAATAATGATGATTGTTGGAGGGGATGCGGGAAAACTGGGACATTGATGCATTGTTGGTGGAGTTGTGAATGAATCCAACCATTTTGGAGAGTAGTTTGGAACTATGCTCAAAAAGCTATCAAACTGTGCATACCTTTGATCCAGCAGTATTACTACTGGGCTTATATCCCAAAGAGATCATAAAGAAGGGAAAGGGACCTGTATGTGCACGAATGTTTGTGGCAGCCCTTTTTGTAGTGGCTAGAAACTGGAAACTGAATGGATGTCCATCAGTTGGAGAATGGCTGAATAAATTGTGGTATATGAATATTATGGAATATTACTGTTCTGTAAGAAATGACCAACAGGATGATTTCAGAAAGGCCTGGAGAGACTTACACGAACTGATGCTGAGTGAAATGAGCAGGACCAGGAGATCATTATATACTTCAACAACAACTATATGATGACCAGTTCTGATGGACCTGGCCGTCCTCAGCAAGGAGATCAACCAAATCATTTCCAATGGAGCAGTAATGAACTGAACCAGCTACACCCAGAGAAAGAACTTTGGGAGATGACTAAAAACCATTACATTGAATTCCCAATCCCTATATTTATACCCACCTGCATTTTTGATTTCCTTCACAAGCTAATTGTACAATATTTCAGAGTCTGATTCTTTTTGTACAGCAAAATAACGGTTTGGTCATGTATACTTATTGTGTATCTAATTTATATTTTAATATATTTAACATCTACTGGTCATCCTGCCATCTGGGGGAGGGGGTGGGGGGTAAGAAGTGAAAAACTGGAACAAGAGATTTGGCAATTGTTAATGCTGTAAAGTTACCCATACATATAATCTGTAAATAAAAGGCTATTAAATAAAAAAAAAGAAAAGAAAAAAAAAACAGTTGTAATTTTTTATAAATCTACAAAGGCTTTTCCCAACATAAATCTAGAATGTGGGTATTTCTAGTATTATTATTTCAAGAATCAAATCAAGTACTATTATCTAAAAGTATTTTTGGTAGAGGAAGGAACTGAGATTCCAAGAAGTAAAATGACTTGTACATGTTTATTAAGCTAGGAAATATAAGACTCAAAACTCAAATTCAGGTCTTCTGGATTCAAGAATAAAACCTTTTCCAATACTTTATTTGATCTCTCATATTTCTTATCAACATAAATATTTATACTGCAGATCAATCTCTCTCTCTCTCTCTTTCTGTATATATATATATATATATATATATACATATATATATATATGTATATATATATATTCATCTGCCTATCTAGCTAAGATTTCATTATTACTTTTTTATGCCACAATATTTTTTTTCCTTTTAATTCCTTATTTCTTCCACTACAACTTCCAACTCACATAGAATCCTTCCTTGAAAAATAGAAAAATATTTAAGAAAACCCAAATGACATGACAATTGTCTGACAATATGTACCACATTTCCCACTCAAAAGTTCCCAGATTGTTACTGTGATAAATCACAGTTTTCCAGGAATAAGATTCCTTATTGTAATTTAGGGTCTGACTAATTTTTTTTAGCTTGTTACCATTTGCATTATTGTATATATAGTTATCAGGTGCTATTTACTTCACTCTGAATCACTTCATATATATTTCTCTAAATTCTTCATGCAGTTTCTACAGACACCCTTTCACTCACATATGTACCTCTTGGCCTCAAATCTGATCCAAATTCATTCCTCATGAGCCTCAACCAAAGTGTTTAGGTCTCTTCACACATTAAGAGCTAAAGAAATATTGTTGAGTTTCTGATCAAAAGCCAAACAAAATTCCAAATTTTAATATGGTATTATTAAAGGATGTATTCTCTCCAAATGGCCCATAGGTCATAAAGCAAACTGCCTGACATTCCTTTGTGCTAGGAAAATGACACTACTTATAGATGCTTAAAAAGAGAAACAAAGAACCTAAGTAATTTTCACTAAATCACAGCAATTTTAGCAAAAGCACATGTATCAAAGCTAGAGTATTCCTATGCCTTCATTTAGCCTGTCCATTGATGAGAGCTCAGAAATAACAGCTCAATACACATAGATTTTATCTATTTTGGGGAAATAATGAGAAGAAATGAACTTGTAAAATATTAACCTGCAAAAATATGGAGATAAAAAAGCTAACTAAGATAGCATCATGGTGCTTCCTCCCCCCCCTCCCTTTTTCTTTATTCATCAGAAGTTGTAAAGGCTAAAATCCACCTACATGACATATATAGGATTCCTCTGCTTTCTCTGAATCCTGCTTGGCTCAAGGAAGATCTTAGAAATAATGAATCTTGGAGGAAAAGAGCTAATTATTTGAGCCAAGCCTATGCTTATGGGTCTATAAACATTTAATTGTCAGTACTTCTCAGCATAATATCAGAAAACATCTCTTTTGTGTTGTGTCAAGAAGAATGAAAAGGACTGAAAGAAAGGACCCCTTCCTTTTGCAGTTCTTCAGGAAGTAGTTATTATCCTAAAAGGATTGGATGAACCTATTCCTATATTCTCTGGCCAGTCCTAATTTTTTAACAGCCAATCCTGATTAGGAAGTTGTTTCATGAGACTTTAGGATCTATACCAGGGAAGGGCCTTTATCAACACCTTCATTCCATGGATGAGGAAACTGAAATTGACAGATCAAGTTACTTGTCTAGAATTATACAATAGCAAATGAGGAATTCAAACAGAGCTTCTCTGACTCTATCTGAAGTTCTCTCTAGTATGGTTCACATCCTTGGGCAATCCAGGATTAATAATTCATCTAGCCAAGGGGTAAACTCCCTGAGGACTTCTCCCAGAACTATGTTTTGTTTCATTTTTAAAGCAATAAATTTTCAGTACCCTGGATATGTTAGTCACTTAATAAATGCTTGTTGATTTGAACTAAATAGAACCTCTAGGCCTCAAGTATCATGGATCTGACATATTTTTATTAGTTGGCATTAAAAAAGAAAAAAAAACTATATTTATTGTAAATAACCTCTACAACTATAAAAGATAAAATTAAATGAATAGTAATTAGAGAGTAAGCTTATAAGAGCACAGGATATAAAGCACAGGATATGAATCATCTATGTTTTATAACTATGGTGAAATAAATAGTATTGATTCCCTCATTTTAAACACGAGGAAAATGAAATTCCCTAGTGCTCCTTCCTCAGTGTTTCCTCCATTTAATTCTTCTTACTTTACTTCTTCACATGAAACCAAAGTGATGGAAAGGTCAAGGGTCCAGGAAGAGAAAGTTTCTTTATACAGTCACAGCTGCATCCCAACCAACCAGCATAGCTAGAGGGCTCTTGAGAAAAGGGCCAATCCAATTGCTGCCCTGATGACTCTTCCCCTCTAGATACAGCTTTCATTCCTCCTAATTATGAGGTAACCTGCTTACTTCAAAAAGGCATGCTCAAGTAGCCACCTGAAAAGGAAAAAAAAAAAAAAAAAATGAAGGAACTACAAATACTAAAAGGTCTTTAAGGATCTCTCTTTAAGGGCTCTAAGTTGCTGATAACCAGACAGGTGATATCCAGGAAGTGAGATACTATATCCTTACCCAATTACACATTACAGAGGTCAATATGCAACCATCTTGTGCAGTAATGCTAGGGGAAAGTAAAGTCAAGTGTACTAAAGGTCTAATGAGCTATGTGGGAAGATGTTGGTGCAACTTAGCCCTTTCACATCATGGATTCTATGAGCCTGGCTCTAAAGAAGGCTCTGAGGGTGGGGAGGGGGGTGAAGAGGGGGAATAATGTATGATGGGAAGGAGGTTGAGAAAAAGGAGAGAGAGGGGGGAATTTCTTTTGACTGACAGAAAGTACCAAAAAGGGGAAATGAATTTAATTGTGATAAGTCTAAGTCTATTTGCCTGACATAAAGAAGCTGTTGATTTAGAGATTTGTTGTTGTTTTTAAGATAGTAAGCTGTTGATATTAATAACATTATTATAGGAAGAAATAATCAAACATGTGTTTTGAAACTATTCTATTGGCAGAAAAAGTTACTTGTTTATGTGGTAAAAAAAAAAAAAAAAAAAAAAAAAAAAAAAAAAACTTGTCCAACGATATTTTCTGGAGTAGGAGTGAAGATGGTAAGGGTCTGAAACTTGTCTTCAGCATTTACTTCCTATATGGTAACCCTAGGCAAGACAGAGACACATAGAAAGTGCAAGTTGCCTCCATTTTTTCATCTATAATTTGAATATATTTATAATAATCTCTCACATTATATTGTATTGTAAATTTGAGTAATTTAACATATGCAAAATATCTTAAGAAGCTTAAGGGCTATTTGAATATCACTTGTTAGTCCATTTGCAGTGTATATAAAATACTCATCACTTCCAAAAGCACACCCAGAAACACTCATGAAGGCTGTCTATTAAGGGGTAGATGGAGTTGAAATCTTCCTTCATTGTAGGATATTAGTGAGTATATATATCCATAAGTGTGGCTGTGCTCAGCCACACTTGGTGTAAGATAAAGAACTTAGACAAGAAATTTTTAATTTTATCCCCCATTATCCTGAAAACTGGTCATGAAATACTACTTCAACTTGTCTAAGCCTGAATTTCTTCATGAGCTTTCAAATCTCTTAGAGCTGTTGTGAAGAACCAAAAGCACTCTAAGGAATTAAAATAAATATTACAAAAGGGAATAAGGAGCAAAGATGACACAGTAGAGGAAGCTCTACAGCCCATCTCTCTTCTACAACTATTTCCACAATTATTTAAGAAGAGTGTGTGCCAAACTAAGTAATCATAATAATAATAAATCTGAGGAAAAACATAATGGATCATTTCTTTAGCCTGAGAGCAGGAAGTGAGCCTTCAGGCAGCTGATAAGAGTAAAACTGCAGAACCGGCCTGGAACTACAATTCTATTATTCTGATGCAAGAGCACATTCATAGATTTATCCCAGAAGATAGACCAAAGATGGGCAGGGACCAATATCACTCTCATGGCAAGTAACATTACTGTGGATTCAATCTGCTGACACAAACTAAAGATGAGCCTCTAAAAATCATAGATTCATGCCTTAATAAAGTGACAAGAGAAAATACTACAGAGCATGACAAGGAGTAGGGGGCTGTAAAGCCTTTCAGCTAGTGGATAGGGATTGGTATCCACAACTGGCTATTAAATCACATTAAGTAGTTAACCTGTAATTGTGCTACCCAGATAAAAAAAGAAATCAGGGAACAGAACCTGCAGATCTGAGATCAAAAGGCAGTGATCAGACTTTTCTACAGATCAGACCTCTTTGGGCACACTAAAAGTTTGCAGTTATGTGGTTTTAGCTAATCCTGAAATCCTTGAAATACATATCACTCTCGTAAATACAATATCAGGACTTGAGTTAATACAGAACAGGAGCATATAAGGTCCAAACATTCCTTCCCAAAGCATGCAGAACTTAACAATAATACAATCTCCCAGATCAGGAAGTAAAACTAGAAGAATGAGTAAATAATAAGAAACAAATAATACAGAACTCATTTGGAAACAGATAACATAAAAACCCTGAAGAATATACTGATTCCCATATACCTATATATATATATAATTTTTTTGAAAATCAAAAATGAGATTAACAAAATTAATATAAAACTGAATTAATAAATAATACTAGTTGTTCTTTGAAAAAAAACTAACAAAACGGAAAAATCAGTAGCTAATTTGACTTTTTCAGAAAGATGAAAACTAAATTATTAGTATCCATTTTTTAAATAAAGATTAAAAATTATTTGGCCCTATAATATCCCAAGAAAATCAACAAAAATGAAATAAATTACCATTTATCCCCACCAAATTGCACAAATTAAGAGAACAAAAAGCTGAAAATTTTAATTATACAGTCTCAAAAAATATTGAATGAAGTATAAATATATTCACCCTACCTCACCATATCATCCTATAATTAACCTAGACCAGATAGATTTATAAGCAAATTCTCTCAAACATTCAGAGAAAAATATATGTTATGTTAAACAAACTGCAAATTTAGGAAAGTAGGATATTCTACTAAATTCATTCTATGGTCTTGACATCTAAAATTGGATAAATCAAAATAGAAAACAAACTCCAGACCATTATCCCTAACTAGTGTCAGTGTAATACATTTAAATAATTTTTTTTAAGCTACAATAATATATTAAGAAGATCATTAATAATGAAAAATTGAATTTATAATAGAAACACATGGTCGGCTATATATTAATCAAACTACAAATCATGTACCACATTATTTTAAGGTCAAAAATGTGTTAACATAATGATTGAAGAAAAAAAGCTTTTTAAAATATAAAAATTTCTTTTAAAATACTAAAAACTTAACAATAAATAGATCTTTCTTGATCTATCTAAAGCAAAGAGCCAAAATATCATTCAATGCCTATAGAAGCATTTTCAATAAGATCAGAGGTAAAGCAAATATTAT
The DNA here is from genome assembly GCF_902635505.1 of Sarcophilus harrisii. NCBI lineage: Eukaryota > Metazoa > Chordata > Mammalia > Dasyuromorphia > Dasyuridae > Sarcophilus > Sarcophilus harrisii. The sequence goes on along the minus strand of NC_045426.1, from coordinate 369,327,577 downwards.
ATAATGCTATACATTTTAGATGTAGTAATAAGACAAGAAAAAGATATTGAGAAAATATACATAGACAAAAAGAGAAAAAGTAATCATCACTTTTTGAAAATAGAAGGTTTTTCTAAGTGGATCAACTAAAAATTAAAACAATTTGTTAGAAAATTTGAGGTGAAGCTGTACAATATAAAATTATCAAAGTTGTAGAATATAAAATAAATCCACACAAATCATCATTTTTTTTTATTATAGGCAAGTATACTAATAGACGCAATCACAACCATAGTCACAGTCACCTACAGAGAGAGAGAGACAGAGAAAGAGAAAGAGAGAGAGAGAAAGAGAGAAAGAGAGAGTTCCATTATAAGATGTATTAAATAAATACTTGGGACTCTATCTACCAAGACAAATGCAAGAACTATATGAATACAAATACAAATCCTTTATGATAACAAAGACAAATCTAAATCATTGATAAGAAATGAATTACGATGAATAGTCTGAATTACCAAATAAATTTATTTCTTTAGTGCCATACCAACCAATTTACCAAAGAATTCCCTCCTCAAACTCAGTGGAAGGAAGGAAGGAAAGAAAGGAAGGAAGGAAGAAAGAAAAAAAGAGAAAAAGGAAGGAGAAAAAGGAAGGAGTTCAAATCTGGTCTCAGATACTTAACACTTCCTAGCTATGTGACCCTGGGCAAGTCACTTAACCCCAATTGCCTCAGGGGGAAAAATAGAAGAAGATGCAGAAAAAAAAAAAAAAGAAAGAAAAAGTAAAGAACTGGAAGAAAAATATGGAAATGATTATAATGATGAAGAAGAAAAAGAGAAAAAGAAAAAGTGAAGAAGAAGAAGAAGAAGATGATGATGATGATGTTGTCTCATGTTTATAAATATTTATACTAGCTCTTTCTGTTTTGTCCAAGAACTAGAAACTGGGGAGGAGAATCCCCATCATTTGTGGAATAAATGAAATTTAAATATATTAAAGGAACAGAAAACTATAGCACTCCAAGAATAAATGAAATTAACTATTTAAAGAAACTTGGGGAAACGCATATCTAAAGTAGAATGAATAAGCAGAATCAGGAGAACAATTTATACTAAATAAATAAATAAAAATAGCTGAAAGACTTAGAAATGTGATCAATGCAGTAATCAACTGTAATTCCAGACAATTGATGATAAAGAATGTTACCCACCTGCTGATAGATAATGTAACACTCAATTATAGACATGATCAATACAGGTGTTTATTTTGCTTAATTATATACATTTGTTACAAGTATTTTCTTTGGGGAGAAGAAATATTGTGTGCAGGATTAAAATGTGGGATACAGAGAAGAGCAAAATTTCTTAATAGAAAAAAATTGAAATGGAGGAGAAAAATAATTTAAGAGGAGTCATATGATGGGAATTCAAGAACCTGGATGCAGATCTCAAACCTACTATTTGTTGTCAAAGTGATCTCTGAGAAGTTATATATTCTTTTTATTTATTTATTTATTTTTAAAATTTTGAAAACAATTCATTTACAACACTATCCCTTGCACTCACTTCTGTTCCAACTTTTTCCCTCTCTCCCTCCAACCCCTCACCCCAGATGGAAAGCAGTCCTATATATGTTAAATATGTCACAGTATATCCTAGATACAATATATGTGTGCAGAACTGAACAGTTCTCTTGTTGCACAGGAAAAAATGGATTCAGAAGGTAAAAATAACCCAGGAAGAAAATCAAAAATGCAAACAGTTTATATTCATTTCCCAGTGTTCTTTCTTTGGGTGTAGCTGTTTCTGTCCATCATTGATCAATTAAAACTGAGTTAGATCTCTTTGTCGAAAAAATTCACTTCCATCAGAATACATCCTTGTACACTATCATTGTGGAAGTAAATAATGATCTCCTGGTTCTGCTCATTTCACTAAGCATCAGTTCATGCAAGTTTCTTCAAGCCTCTCTGTACTCATTCTGCTGGTCATTTCTTACAGAACAATAATATTCCATAACATTCATATACCACAATTTACCCAACCATTCTCCAATTGATGGACATCCATTCATTTTCCAGTTTCTAGCCATTACACATAGGGCCGCCGCAAACATTTTGGCACATACAGGTCCCTTTCCCTTCTTTAGTATCTCTATGGGGTATAAGCCCAATAGGAGCACCACAGGATCAAAGAGTATGCACAGTTTGATAACTTTTGGGGCATAATTCCAGATTGCTCTCCAGAATGATTGGATTCATTCACAACTCCACCAACAATGCATCAGTGTCCCAGTTTTCCCACATCCCCTCCAACATTCATCATTATTTTTTTCCCATCATCTTAGCCAATCTGTCAGGTGTGTAGTGGTATCTCAGAGTTGTCTTAATTTGCATTTCTCTGATCAATAGTAATTTGAAACACTCTTTCATATGGGTGGAAATAGTTACAATTTCATCATCTGAAAATTGTCTGTTCATATCCTTTGACCATTTATCAATTGGAGAATGGCTTGATTTCTTATAAATTAGAGTCAATTTTCTATATATTTTGGAAATGAGGCCTTTATCAGAACCTTTAACTATGAAAATGTTTTCCCAGTTTGTTGCTTCCCTTCTAATCTTGTTTGCATTAGTTTTGTTTGTACAAAGGTTTTTTAATTTGATATAACCAAAATTTTCTATTTTGTGATCAATAATGATCTCTAGTTCATCTTTGGTCACAAATTTCTTCCTTCTCCACAACTCTGAGAGGTAAATTATCCTATGTTCCCCTAATTTATTTATAATCTCGTTCTTTATGCCTAAATCATGGACCCATTTTGATCTTATCTTGGTATATGGTGTTTTGTGGGTCCATGCCTAATTTTTGCCATACTAATTTCCAGTTTTCCCCGCAGTTTTTGTCAAATAATGAATTTTTATCCCAAAAGTTAAGATCTTTCGGTTTGTCAAACACTAGATTGCTATAGTTGACTATTTTGTCTTGTGAACCTAACCTACTCCAATGATCAACTAATCTATTTCTTAGCCAGTACCAAATAGTTTTGGTGACTGCTGCTTTATAATATAGTTTTAGATTAGGTACAGCTAGGCCACCTTCATTTGATTTTTTTTTTCATTAATTCCCTTAAGATTCTCAACCTTTTGTTCTTCCATATGAATTTTGTTGTTATTTTTTCTAGATCATTAAAATATTTTCTTGGGAGTCTGATTGGTATAGCACTAAATAAATGGATTAGTTTAGGGAGTATTGTCATCTTTATTATATTCACTCGTCCTATTCAAGAGCACTTAATATTTTTCCAGTTATTTAAATCTGACTTTATTTGTGTGGAAAGTGCTTTGTAATTTTGCTCATATAATTCCTGACTTTCCTTTGGGAGATAGATTCCCAAATATTTTATATGCTATTGACAATTATTTTGAATGAATTTCTCTTTGTTATCTCTTGCTGTTGGATTTTGTTGGTGATGTATAAAAATTCTGAGGATTTATGTGGATTTATTTTGTATCCTACAACTTTGCTCAAGTTATAAATTATTTCTAATAATTTTTTTTTAGTAGAATCTCTGGGGTTCTCTAAGTATACCATCATATCATCTGCAAAGAGTGATAGTTTGGTTTCCTCATTACCTACTCTAATTCCTTTAATCTCTGTTTCCACTCTTATTGCCAAGGCTAGAATTTCTAAGACAATATTGAATAATAATGGTGATAGTGGGCAACCTTATTTCACTCTTAATCTTACTGGGGAAGGTTCCAGTTTTTCCCCATTAAATATGATGCTTACTGACAGTTTTAAATATATGCTCCTGACTATTTTAAGGAAAAGTCCATTTATTCCTATCCTCTCAAGTGTTTTTAATAGGAATGGATGTTGGATTTTATCAAATGCTTTTTCTGCATTTATTGAGATGATCATATGTTTTTGTTAATTTGGTTATTGATATGGTCAATTATGCTAATAATTTTATTAATATTGAACCAGCCCTGAATTCCTATAAATCCTACTTGGTCATAGTGTATTATCCTGGGGATGATTTTCTGTAATCTTTTTGCTAATATTTTATTTAAGATTTTAGCTCAATATTCATTAGGGAGATTGATCTATAATTTTCTTTCTCTGTTTTCAACCTACCTGCTTTAGTTAGCAGTACCATGTCTGTGACATAAAAGGAATTTGGTAGGACTCCTTCATTCCCTATTTTTTCAAATAGTTTATATAGCATTAGGGCTAATTGTTCTTTAAATGTTTGGTAGAATGCACATGTAAATCCACCTGGGTTTGGGGATTTTTTCTTAGGGAGTTGATTAATAGCTTATTTTACTTCTTTTTTCTGAAATGGGACTATTTAAGGAATTTCCTTCCTCCTCTGTTAATCCGGGGAACCTATACTTTTGGAGGTAGTCATCCATTTCACTTAGGTTATCAAATTTATTGGCATAAAGTTGAACAAAGTAACTCCTTATATTGCTCTAATTTCTTCTTCATTGGTGGAAAGTTCTCCCTTTTCATTTTAAAGACTAACAATTTGATTTTCCTCTTTCCTTTTTCTAATCAAATTTAACAAAGGTTTATCTATTTTATTGTTTTTTTGTTTCATAAAACCAACTCTTAGTTTTATTAATTCAATATTTTTTTTTACTTCCAATATTATTAATTTCTCCTTTTAATTTTAGAATTTAAAGCTCAGTATTTGATTGGGGATTTTTAATTTGGTCTTTTTCTAGCTTTTTAAGTTGAAAGCACAATTCATTGAGAGGGGCGGAGCCAAGATGGCGGAGAAGGCACACGCGACTTTCTAAGCTCTTCTCTTACCCTCTTTATCAATATTATATCAAGCCTCAAAAATAGTCTTGACTGCTACAATTCATAAAGATAAGAAGTATAACAACTCACCAGCCCAAGAAAATCTGCAGTCTAGCCAAAAAAGGTTTGTTCCGCGGCTAAGGGGCAGATCAGCATAGTTTGGGAGAGAAATTAGGTTCCAAGGAGAGCCTCAAATCGAAGTAAAGCCAGATCTCATATGGCTATGCCCAACCCGCAGTATGGGGCTTTTCCTTGGGACAGTTGCGAACCTGCACGGCAGGAGGGCACAGCCCAGGTTAGCCTCTAATCTGTGCAGTGGGGACCTCGACTTAGGGCCATAGAGCTTTCACAGGGCCGATTTGTTGGGCAGAGACGTTGGGGCAGAGACTGCCCGGCAGAATTCCAGTAGAATCGGTGATTTGCGGTCAGCTGCTAATACCCACAGCCCCACAAGAAGCTGTGGCCTGGGGCAGTGACACATTCACCCCTTAATCTCTAGCCTAGGAAAATTGCTAACCCACACTCCAGATCTTATTGGGAATGGTTGCAGTTTGTCTCCATTACATATGATGCTTACTGATGGTTTTAAATAGATGCTGCTGATTATTTTAAGGAAAAGTCCATTTATTCCTATACTAAGTGTTTTTAATTAGGAATGGATGTTGGATTTTATCAAATGCTTTTCTCCATCTATTGAGATGATCATATGGTTTTTGTTAATTTGGTTATTAACATGGCCAATTATATTGATAGTTTCCTATTGAACCAGCCCTGATTCCTGGTATAAATCCTTACTTGATCATAGTGTATTATCTTGGAGATGATTTTCGTAGTCTTTTGCTAATATCTTTTTAAGATTTTAGCATCAATATTCATTAGGGAGATTGGTCTATAATTTTCTTTCTTGTTTTCAGCCTACCTGGTTTAGGTGTATCAGTACCATGTTGTGTCATAGAAGGAATTTGGTAGGACCCTTCATTCCTATTTTATCAAATAATTTATATAGCATTGGGGCCAATTGTTCTTTAAATGTTTGGTAAAATTACATGTAAATCCATCTGGTCCTGGGGATTTTTCTTAGGCAGTTGTTTAATTGCCTGTTCTATTTCTTTTTTTCTGAAATGGGACTATTCAAGCAATTTACTTCCTCCTTGTTAGTCTGGGAAGTGGATATTTTTGGAGTAGTCATCCATTTCACTTAGGTTATCAAATTTATTGGCTAAAGTTGAGCAAATAACTCCTATTATTTCTCTAATTCCTCTTCCTTGGTGGAAAGTTCTCCCTTTTCATTTTTAAGACTACTAATTTTCATTTTCCTCCTCCTTTTCTAATCAGATTTACCAAAGGCTTATCTATTTTATTGGCTTTTCATAGAACCAACTCTTAGTTTTATTAATTAGTTCAATAGTTTTTTTACTTTCAACATTTTTAATTTCCTCCTTTAATTTTAAATTTCCAATTTAGTATTTGATTGGGGTTTTTAATTTGGTCTTTTTAGTTTTTTTAGTTGCAAGCCCAATTCATTAATCTTTTCTTTCTCTGTTTTATTCAAGTAAGCCTCTAAGGATATAAAATTCTTATTACCGCTTTGGGCTGCATCCCACAAATTTTGATATGATGTCTCATCATTGTCATTATCTTGAGGAAATTATTAATTGTATCTATAATTTGTTGCTTCACCCAATCATTCTTTAAGATGAGATTTTTGTTCCAATTACTTTTTGGTCTATTTCTAATTTTTGTTGAATGTAGTTTTTATTGCATCTTGATCTGAAAAGAAAGCATTTACTATTTCTGCTTTCTTGCATTTAATTTGAGGTCTTTATGTCTAATATATGGTCAATTTTGAATAGGTTCCATGAACTGCTGAGAAGAAAGTATATTCCTTTCTATCTCCATTCAATTTTCTCCAAAGATCCAACATACCTAATTTTCTAATATTCTATTTTCTTTACTTTCTTTCTTATTTGTTTGTGGTTTGATTTGTCTAATTCTGAGGTGCAAGGTTGAGATCTCCTACTATTACAGTTTTATTGTTATTTCTTCTTGCAACTCTCTTAACTTCTCCTTTAGGAAGTTGGATGCCATACCACTTGGTGCATATATGTTTAATATTGATATTGCTTCGTTGTTTAGTTACCCTTTAGCAGGATGTAGTTTCCTTCCTTATCTCTTTTAATTAGATCAATTTTGCTTTTTGCTTGATCTGAGATAAGGATGCTACCTCTTTTTGACTTCACCTGAAGTAATAGATTTGCTCCAGCCTTTACCTTTACTCTATATGTATCTCCTGCTTTAAATGTGTTTCTTGTAAACAACATATTGTAGGATTCGACTTTTATCCAGTCTGCATCTGCCTCCTCTTTATGGGGAATTCATCCCATTCAATTTACGTTAGAATTAAAATCTATTTCCTACCATCCATAACCCCAGATTGTGTTTACTAATTTTGCCTCCCCAACCCTCTTCCCCTTTTAAACTTATGTACCCCCTTTAACACGATGTTACCCTCTTTATAATCCCTCCCTCCCCTTTGAGTCTTTTCCCTTCCTTCCCTTATTACTTTTTTCTTTCCTTTTCCTCTCCCCGTTTTAATGAGGAGAGAGAATTTTCTAAAACAAATGTCAATTATTTTTCTTGAATAACTCTGATGAGAGTAAGATTCACACAATGTTCCTCCCCTCTCTAAATTCCCCAGATATGATAAGTTCCTTTGCCTCTTTGTGATTGGTTTCCCTCTTTTTATCCCTCCTTCTCCTTATTCTGCCATCATCCCTTTTCCATATCTACTTCCTTTTTATGTTATATCAGGACAATCAAATTATACATGTATTCTTTTTGTATATCCAACAGAAATACAATTCTCAAGAGTTATTTTACCTTTCTGAATCTCTTGGGTTCTATGGTTGGAGATCAAAATTTTTGTTTAGTTCTGGTTTTTTTCTTCAGAAACAAATGGAATTCATTTGTTTATTAAATGCCATCTTCTTCCCTGAAGAAAATGCTCAGCTTAGTGGGTAGTTTATTCTTGGCTGATCCCAAGTTCTTGTCCTTAATATCATATTCCAGGCCCTTCTTTCCTTTAATTTAGAGCGCCAGGATCTTGGGTGATCCTTATTGTGCACCTCGGTATTTAAATGTTTTTTTTTTTTTTTTGTTGCTTGTAAATTCTTTCCTTAATCTGATAGTTCTGAAATTTTACAATATTCCTTGGGGTTTTATTTTAGGGTTTCTTTCAGAAGGTGTTCGATTATTCTTTCAATGCCTATTTTACCTTCTGATTCTATTACATCTGGGCAGTTCTCTTTGATGATTTCTTGTAAAATAGTATCTAGGCTCTTTTTTTCATCATAGTTTTCGGAAAGTCCAATAATCCTCAGATTATCTCTCCTAGATCTATTTTCCAAGTCTGTCGTTTTGCAAGTAGATAATTATGGTTTTTCCAGTTTGTCAATTTTTGGTTTCTTGACTGTTCTTGCTGTCTCAATGAATCATTAGTTTCTATTTTTCAGTTCTAATTTTTAAAAATTATTTTTCTTCATTAGCTTTTTACTTCTTTCTGTATATGTCCAATTGAGTTTTTAAATGTATTGTTTGGTCTGTGGAATTTTTTCCATTTCACTAATTTTTTTGTGAATTATTTTCTTTTCCATTACAGATCCTACTTTCTTGAGTGTTCTTTGTCTTTTCAATGCACAGATCCTACTTTCTAGTAATTCTTTATTTTCCAATTCACAATTCTTCTTTCCTGAGATTTTTTTACTTTTTCCAATTCGTATTTGGAAGTTGTTGCCTCTGTAAGGGCTTCTCTTTCCTTCCATTTATCTTCAACTCTCTTTGAGACTTTTAATGGTCTTCTATGAGAGCACATGTAAAGGAGGACAGTCTGATGCATTTTGCTGTTTGAGGTCTCTTCAGGTTTGCTGACCTGCTCTTTTTCTGCATAGAAGCTGTCGATCGCTTTTCATCTTTATTCATGTTTAAAAGCCTTTAGGGTAGGTCTCCAAGGGGGTTACCAGCTTCCTCTGCAGAGCAGGAAAGATGAAAACCGATTTCTGGCTCCGAGGTATGGGAGTGCTCTGAGTGAGAGTTTCCCTTCCCCAACAGGAAGTGGATTCAGCACTGGCGGGAGCTATCAAACTGCTGTAGGGGCTGAGTGGGTTAGTGATTGCCCTCAGCTAGAGACTAAGGGTGAAAGTGTCACTGCCCCAGGCGGAGCCTCTTGTGGGACTGTGAGTTTGAGCTGACCCGACCAAGACCACAGACCATCAGACCGCCCAACTCTGCCCCAGTGTCTCTGCCCAATGCAAACGGCCCTGGAAAAGCTCTATGGCCCTAGCCGAGCTCCCCACCGCAGATTGGAGCTAACCGGCTGCGTCCTCCTGCTGCAGGATCACAACTGCTCCAAGGAAAAGCCCTACTGCGGGTTGGGGCTCCAAGCTTGTTGCTGAGATCTGGCTTTCACTTTCGGTTTGAGACTCCCGGAACCTAATTTCTCTCCCAGTCTGCGCGATCTCCACCCTGTCCCGACCAACCTTTTTGGCGAGACTGCAGATTTTCTTCACTGGTGAGTTGTTCTACTTCTTATCTTTACGAATTGTAGCAGTCAAGACTATTTTGAGGCTCGATATAATATTGATAAAGAAGGTAAGAGAAGAGCTTAGAAAGTCGCGTGTGTCTTCTCTGCCATCTTGGCTCCGGCCCCGAGTTATTTCCTTTAATAGCTTTTTTTTAAACTTCTTTTTGTAGATGTCCAATTGAGTTTTTAAATGAGTTGTTTTGCTCTATGGATTTTTTTTCCATTTCACTAATTTTTTTTTTTTTTTTTTAGTGAGTTATTTTCTTTTTCTAATTCACAATTTCCATTTCCCTTCACTTCTTGGAAGTTTTTTAATTCCACTTTTCACTTCACTTTCCAATTCACTTTTCAAGAAGTTGTTGCTCTCTTGCATAGCTTCTCTTTCCTTTCTCCATTTTTCTTCTAGTTCTCTTTTAAGGTTTTTAATAGTCTCTTCTAGGACAGCCTTTTGTGTTAGGGACCAACACTTGTCTGAAGACTGTCTGCTATTAGTCTCCTCGGGGTTGAAAAGCTGCTCTTTCTGTATAGAAGCTATCGATTGTCCTTTTGATTTTTTTACTCATTTTTTAAAGCCTGTAGGGTCTGCCTTCAGAGCCAGGAGATTACTAACTTCCTCTGCAGAGTAGTGATAGGTGTATGGATGGGTAGATGTCCTGCCAACCAGCTATAAAGAGCAGGGAGGTACAGGAGTGCTCTGGGAAAGAGTTCCCCAACCAGAAGTAACTCAGGCCTGCAGGGCCAAGATGGGAAAGTGCCTTGCAACACCCTGCTATGAGGGTTAATGACTGCCCTGGGGCTATACCCTGAGCAGTGAAAGTTTCACTACCCCAAGCCAAATCCCACTCTGGGGCTGTGGGTATTAGAGGCTGTGCAGTGAAGAGCCTTGTTGGGACCAGAAATGTCTCTGCCCTGGGAAACACAGTTGTGGTGGGGAAGTTCTATTGCCCCAGGCCAAGCCCCCCCACTGTGCAGATTAGAGGCTGTCCCACCCGGCCCACTCCGTAGTTTGTAATGCCCCTGCAAAGCCCCCATCCAGGTGCGGGCTATTTTTGGGTCTGCCTAGCACTCGGTTTTAAATGGTTCACCAATCTTGTTGGTTCCACATCTTTTAGAAGTACCTCTGTTTTAAGCTTTTTTCCTGCTGGTTTACTGCTTTGTAATTAAGGAGGCAGTTAGCCTAAGCAGGTCATCTCACAACTTTTTGACAGAGATCACCCCTCCCCGTCTGCTCTGACGCAGTCTCCCGCCTGTGCTGGTCTGCTCCTGGCCCCTCAGGACAAACTTTTTCCTGGTGATCTTCCAGATTATCTTCAGGTGGTGAGTTGTGCTTCTAATCTTCATGGGTTTTACAAGTCAAGGGCTATTTTTGAGACTGAATGTAATAGTTGGTTGTGAAGGGATGAGAGGAGCTTAGAAAGTCGCACATGCCTTCTCTGACATCTTCAAAGTCACATAATCTTGATGACTGTGAAATGAGAGATTTGAATCTGATAACTTCTGATGTCCCTTTCAACTCAATATTTATGAGTCTTTTAATTGGAAAAGACTTAAAAATATCCATCCACTCTCATTTCTGATAGGTGGTTAAGTCTTCCTTTGAGATCACTAATGGTTGGGAAGACACAACATCCCAATGAGGCTCGTTTAGGCTTTACATAGATACTTCTAATTTCAAGTGAACTGAAAATTAATTCCCTCTGATACATTGAACTTAATTTTAGCTTTTGGAACCAAGCCAAAAATTTCTTTCATGTAACATCTCAAGCATATTAAGACAAACTTTCCTCAAATCTTTTCTAGGCTCAATATTCCTGGTTTCTCCCTTCAGTTTTCATATTATATCCCTCACTGTTCTGTTAGCCCACATCTGGATCTCTTCCAGCTTGTCAATTTCCCTTCTAAAATTTGGTTTCCCAAACTGGATACAGATGTGTTTTGACCCAGGCAAAGAATAGTGGGACTATATATTCCTTATTTTAGATACCATTCTTCTATCAATGCATCCTAAGATTTATGCATTTTTTTTTTGTTTCTAACATTATAATACAAATTCATACTGAATTTTTAAAACACCAAAAATCAACAGATTTTTTTTTTCCTGCAAATAACTTTCTAGACATTTTCCTTGTCCTGCCATTATTTTGTGTCAAATCAAAGTAGTTTAAATTTTCGTAATTCTGATATGTTTTGTAATTTTATGTGATTATATGTATTTGTTTAGTTATGTTAATTCTTCATTTTATTGAATTTTGACTTATCTGTCTAAACCAATTGGAATCCAATCCTGCTATATCTTTGAATGTTGTTTTATCATTTTATGTTTTAACTATCTTTTCCAACTCCACATCAGCTGCAAATTTTAAAAGAATATCATCCATACTTTCACATTAGCTACTTACAATAAGGGAGGTTGACACTACAAAGCTAGCCTTATGCTAACATTTTTGCTTAGGCCAAATCTTGCATTGAAATCTTTTGAATATTTCCAGTGTTTAAGACCTCAGGTATGAATCAACAAGGATATTATTTAAAATGGCAGCACAGAAAAATCATATAAAGTCTTCTTTTAGTATTTTATTGATATTTTGACTTCTTATATTACCATATTATCCATATACTTTTCCCTGAAATAGTTAAAAGTATATGGGATAATATGGTGATATAAGAAATTAAAACATCAATAAAATACTAAAAGAAGAGTTTGTATGATTTTAACTAATACTTGTAACTCTTAAGAACTTTATCATTGTGGAACAAATAAAAGAAGTCTTCATAAAAAGAAGACATGGGCATAAATTGACTATGATGAGATGATATCTACTTAGATAGATAGATAGACAGATAGATAAAAGACTGAGAAAGAGGGACGCAATGGGATAAAAGAGAAGAGAGGTAAAATGAAGCAAATTTTTTTTAAAATTTTCTTCTTTTTTTTAGTTGCATGCCCAATTCACTGATCTATCCTTTTTTTGCTTGTTTTAGACATATAAATTTTTTCCTAAGTATTATTTTGGCTGCATCCCATGAATTTTAATATGTTGTATCATTGTTTTTATTGGGAATTTTAAATTATCAGTTAAATACCAATTTGAAAATCCTGAAAAGTCAAAAGAGTGATTAATAAAATCAAAAGTAAGGGAATCATTGAATTAACAAATAAAACTAGGAAATTGTTTTAGAAGAAAAAACAAATAGATAAAGCATTGGTTAATTTTATTTTTTTTTAAGTAGAAAATCAAGTTAGCTGCATAGAAAATAAAAGAGTAAATTCACCCCAACAAAAAAAAAAATTTAAGCAATTATTAAAAGCTATTTTTTGCTCAATTAAGTACCAACAAATCTGATAATCCAAGTGAAATAGATGAATATTTATAAAATTATAAATTTGCCATATTAATAAAAGAGGAAATAAAATATGTAAATAATCCCATCTTAGAAAAAATATAGAACAAGCCATCAACAAGCTCCCTAAGAAAATAGACCCCAAACTAGTTGTACTCACAGATGAATACTCCCAAAAATTTAAAGACCAGTTAATTTCAAGAATATCATAAAGTGGGAAAATAGGCAAAGAAAGATTTGTCAAATTCTTTTTATGTCACAAGTGTGTCACTGACACCCACAAAAGAACAAAATTCATCTAATTATTCCAATAAATGAAGAATAAACTTTTGTCAGATAAAGTTCTCCTTCCTATTAAAAACAGTAGAAAATATAAGAATAAATGGAACTTTCTTTAAAATAAGTTATAATAAGGATAAGCCAGAAGCCTTCTCAATAAGATTAAGGGTAAAGCAAGAATGCTCATTATCACCCTTATTATTCAATTTTGTATTAGAAATTATAGCTATAGCTATATAGCTATAAGAGCAGAAAAAAGAACTGAAGGAATTAAAATAGACAATGGAGACATTAAAACTAATGTCTTTGCAGATGATACGATGGTGTTTTTAGAAAATCAACTTTAAAAAAATCAAATTAATTAAAATTGCAGAATATAAAATAAATCCATATCAACATTTCTCTATGTTACCAACAAAGTCCAGCAACAAGAAATAGAAAAAGAAATTCCATTTAAAATAACTGCAGACTATGTAAAATATTTGGGAATTAAAGGACTTTATACAAAAATATTTTTACCAACTCTTTTTGTGGTGGCAAAGAATTAGAAATTGATGGGATGCCTATCAATTGTGTTATGGCTGAACAAATTGTAGTGTATAGTTGTAGTTGAATACTATTATTCTATTGTTGTTATTATTCATCCTTTGCTTTCAAAGAGGACCAATGACATCAGGAGAGTGGTGTCTTAAGTTGCAAGTTAATTGGATTTAAATGAGGCAATGGTGTGCAAAGTCATCAACCTTACTCTTCCCTCCAGAGTCAACTAAGTCTTATAGCAATATATAAATTGAGATTCCTGGTGATGGCCCCATTGTGCTATAAGAAATGAGCAGAACGCTTTCACAAAAACAAAGAAATAAAACAAAAACCTAGAAAGACTTACATGAACTTAAGCAAAGTGAAGTGAGCAGATCCAGGAAAATATTATATACAGTTTCCACAATATTGTATGATGATCAACATGAATTACTTAGTTATTCTCAGCAATACAATACAAAAAACCAAGACAATTCTGAAGGATTTATTTTTTTTTTTAAATGTAATACCTCCAGAGAAAGAACTGATGCAATCTGATGCAAATTGAAACATATTCCTTTAATCCATATTTTTTGCTATTTCAGGGAAGGGGTAATGGAAAGAGGAAGGGAGAAAATTTGGAACTCAAGATTTTAAAAAACAAATGTTAACAACTGTTTGTTTGTTTATGTGTAATATTGTGTGTGTTTGTGTAATTTCTCCATTTGCTTTGACCTTTTATCTTTGTCTTAAGCAAACATCTGGAGAGTTGTATATCCTGGAGCCTAGAAGAAACAAATCTAACAAGGAGTTTGGGTAAACACAGGCCAAAAAGGAGCAAGAGAAAAATAATTAAAAGTGGAGTGAGTGTAGCAGCTATGCAAAGAAAGTAGCCAAAATTCCCATTAAGAGGCTTGCTTTGTTAACTTAAAAATAAATTTCAGAAAGGGAGATCCTATTAGGCTAATGGAGACATTCATAAACTGTGCCTTAACAAGGGTCTTAGCTCTTTCAGTGACTGTGGAGCTTGATTTTCAAGCAAGGGAATAATCCACTGTCAAGTAGCAGGAAATTGAGATAGAAAGATTAGCCCACAAAGAAGTGGGTAGCACAGATGAGATGATGAAGAGCTTTGAAGAGGTCACATTAGAGAAAGGGGTCTTGCAAAATTGCTTTGACTGGAGATGCTAGTTATCCTGTGGATGGGGGTAACATACCCAATAATCCTGGACTCCCCTTCAACCTGTTGAGTTTTCTCACTTGACTAAAGAATTATCCTCCCATCTTCCCATTAAAGAATCAGAAGAGACTGTACCATTGTCACTTTGCAGGAAGTTAAGCAGACCAAAGAGAGGTATAACCCGTTTTAGTAATTACCTTGATACTTCATGTGTTTTCTTAGTCCTGCAAGAAAAGATCTCAACTAAATTGGTGAAGGTGTCAACAAAAATCAGAAGCAATCTGAAACCCCTGCATGGGGGCATATATGTTGTCTATCTGTTAGTTCTTGCCTGGATATGTACCCCTTTTCTGAACAGGTTTTAAAAGACAGGTTTAATGGCTTCTTCAGGATTCACAAATTAGACGGCTTTGACAAACCTGCCTAATGTTTTGTTTTGTTTTTTTTCTAATTTGTTACCATGGGGCCTGGAGAACATTTCACCACCACCCACTGGGACTCTGCATAGAATCAGCCTCGGGGCCCTGGAGCTCATCACCCCTTCTACATTTGAGTGGGATTCTCTAAAAGAGGAACAACTCTATGCCTAAACTCAGAGGATGCAGTTTTAGAAGAAAAGATCTTCATTCCTCACCCTAAAAGATTTTGAGTCCCATTTGTTATTGGGAGAAAATGATAAGGTCTTTGGTAATTAGATGGATGTTCTATCTTGAATTGCTGTATATAATGTGGAATCCTAGTTATTTCCTGAGGCAAACAGAGGCAAACATACTGATGGGATCATATCAGCCTTAAGTGGGTCTTTTGTTCTTAAGTAGGCCTTTTGTTCAAGTAGAATTTTGATTACAGTCCTACCTCAGGTGAAGATCTCTAGCAAACTCCATTTTTATCAACTCAGAAAGCCAAGTTATGATGTCAAACTCCCAAGGATGTATATTCCCCTATAAAAGATATGGCCATAGTGTAGAACCTTGTTAAATTTCTCTATGAATTTAGGCCACCGTCAATGGCATATTCCACATACAATATCACACCTTTACCTTTATTTACATTTATTTAAATGTTCTTAAGATTTTTTTTTCACGCTGGAGGCTTATTTGCTAGATTTCTTTTTTAAGAACCTTTGCCCTAAACCCAAATTACTTTGGCTCTCATAGATTGGCCAAAAATAGGTCTCACGCCAAGATGCTATTGATCAATGTTTGGGTCCTGATTGACTCAGAGTGAATGTAAATAGCAATCATTTTGGTTTGGCTCAAAACCAAAAAGTCTTCCTCTTCCAGATTTATTTGTTTGTTTTGATTTTTTTTTTTAAATAGGTGAGAAAAAAAAAAATTTCTCCAATTGCTACCTAGTTTTAATTATTGAATGGGTGTGGCCTCAGTCAAACTGAGACCTGTTAAAGATCTTAGCTTAAAAAGGGCTCCCACTTCATCCAGGACTATCTCTAGTAGTCTTTATCTGTATCTGGCCACAGGATCTTGATGGTTCTTGAGGGGAAAGTGAAGCAGATGATCCTTCACAGCCCTCCCTCATTTAAATTCAATTCCCTTGCCTTTCCTGATATCACCTCCTGATGTCATGGTCTTCTTTGGGATTGAAGGACAAACAACAATATTGGGGGAATAATTATTATTCATTCATAGTTGGAGAGATAAATAGATAGATCTTTATATATACAGATATAAATTACATATGTATAACAATTTAAAAATTAAATATATATACATGTATATTTCATACCAAAGAAGAATTTATAAAAAATATTATTTTCCCCCATTTGTCTACATATCTTCTATGCTAGCTACATTGATGAATATGCAGAAACTTTTCCATTTCAAGTAATCAGAGATGTTTTGTTTTTAACTTTTCTCATTGCCTCTCTCCTATTAGGTTAAAATACATCACTCAGGATATCCACCCGTTAGAGAATGGCTGAATAAGTTATGGTATATGAATGTTATGGAATATTATTGTTATATAAGAAACAATATTGTTATTTTGTTATTTTATTTATATTGTTATATAATATTGTATATTATTGTTATATAAGAAACAATAAGCAGTATGATTTCAAAAGGCCTGGAGAAACTTACATGAACTAATGATAAGTGAAGTGACTAGAATCAAGAGAACATTGTGCATAGCCAAAACAGATGGATGTGGCCCTTTTCTTTCTTTCTTTCTTTCTTTCTTTTTTTTTTTTTTAAGGTTTTTATTTTCAAAACATATGCACGGAAAATTTTTCAGCATTGACCCTCGCGTAGCCTTGTGTTCCAAAAGATCCTTTCCTTCTCCCCACCCCCTCCCTTAGATAGCAAGCAAAATCCAATGTGTTATACATGTTAAAATGTATGTTAAATCCAATATATGCATATATATTTTATAATTATCTTGCTGCACAAGAAAAATCAGACCAAAAAGGAAACAAGATGAATAAAAAACCAAAATGCAAGCAAACAACAACAAAAAGAGTGAGATTGTTGAGTTGTGATCCACACTCAGTTCCCACAGTCCTTTCTCTGGGTGTAGATGGCTCTCTTCATCACAAAATCATTGGAACTGGCCTCAGTTATCTCATTGTTGAAGAGTCATGGCCATCAGAATTGATCATCATATAATCTTCTTATTGCAGTGAACAATGATCTCCTGGTTCTGCTCATTTCACTCAGCATCAGTTCATGTAAGTCTCTCCAGGCCTGTCTGAAATCATCCTACTGATCATTTCTTATAGAACAATAATATTCCACAACATTTATACACTATAACTTATTCAGCCATTCTCCAGCTGATGGGCATCCACTCAGTTTCCAGTGTGTTTCCACTACAAAAAGGGCTGCCACAAACATTTATCTAAAATAAAAATATGCATCATGTGCAATGGGGATACACTAGATGCTTTTCCAGTACATAGGAATATGAAGCAAAAATGTCCAATCTTCCCACTATTATTTGATATTGTGAAGTGCTAACAATATTATTAAGCCAATTTTCAGATAAAAAAATTAAAATCATTTCTAGTCATATACAAAGGTGCTCTAAATCACCTTGATTTAGATCAGAGAATTGCAAATTGACAGCTCTGAGATACCACTACAGATCTCTCAGATTGGCTAGATGATAGGAAAGGATGAGGAAAGTTGGAGGGAATGTGGGAAAACTGGGACACTAATATATTGTTGGTGGAATTGTGAATGGATCCAGACATTCTGGAAAGTAATTCGAACTATGCTCAAAAAATTATCAAACTTTGATCCAGCAGTGTTTCTATTGGGCTTGTATGCCAAAGAGATCTTAAAGGAGGGAAAGGGACCCACATGTGCAAAAATGTTTGTAGTAGCTCTTTTCATAGTGGCAAGAAACTGGAAACTGAGTGGATGCCGATCAGCTGGAGAATGGCTGAATAAGTTATGTTATATTTATGTTAGAAGAGATCTAAAAGGTCATGGGATCAGAGAAATATCCATCTTGGGAAAAATGTCTCAGAAATTCTACATAGTAAAATTTCATAATTTGTAGAGACTTTAGAAAGTCAACTTTAGAAAGGTCAACCTCAATGATCCTATCCAGACCACTGCAGTGTTTTATAAACAGGAAATATGATTATTCACCAATAATTCTTCATTATATATCCCCAATTGTGTTAACCTCCCAAAAAGTAACTTTGGAACTTAGTAGATTCCTCACCAAATCAAGGAATTTTATCAATTTGGAAATTTAGAAATGGTATTTTGGGATAAAGGGAGAACTTTAATAATCACCTAGACTATTAAATATAATGGAATGTTTCTGTGCTATAAGAAATGATAAATATGATGAATACATGGAAACATATTGTGATATGTACTGGATGCAAAATAAAGTAAGCCGGAAAACACTATACAACATGAATGGAAAAATCTGTGATTAAAAAAATGAGAGTTACAAAATTATAATGACCAAAGTTGACATAAAAAAAAAAAAAAAGAAAGAAAGAAAGAAAGAGGAAGACTCTTTCACCTTATTCTTTTTAAAAAATAAGATATCATGGGTATGGAATAATATTTGTTGTTCAATCATGTCCAAGTCTTTGTGATTCCATGGACTATATCACATCAATACTGTTGATGGGGTTTTCTTAGCAAATATATGCGGGTGGTTTGCCATTTCCTTCTTCAGTGGATTTAGGCAAATAGTCCAGGGTCACAGAGGTAGTAAGCATTTGAGGCAAGATCTGAACTCAGGTCTTCCTGACTCCAGACTCAGCATTTTATTGACTGAGACACCTACCCATTGAAAAGAGAGAAAGATAGACAGGCAGATAGAGACAGAGCTAAAGGTAGCGACTTGTTTGATAGATATACATACATATACACATTTAATATTTTCTGTATTTATTTTTGAAGAACTTTCATATTTATTTTAAGGGATGGTTTGCTAAGAGGATTTGGGGAAGGGGTCCAGTGAAAATTCTTTTCAATGTAAAATGAAGATATCAATGTTTATTTAAAAAAAAAATCCAAACAGCATAATCTTATTCTTTACCACATATCATCAATGGATATGCTTATTCTCCCCAGTATCTCAGATTTACAACTTGAATTTTTCCTGACTTCTCATTATTTTTCACCTCCCATGCCAAGGTCAGTCAATTTTGCCTTTGCAACATTGCACCAACATAGCTTTTTTTTTTTTTTTTTTTTTTTTTTTCCCTGATACTGCCACAACTCTGGTTCAATCCTTCACCTCCTCATTCCTGAACTATTTTGGTAGCCTATAGGGGGTGCCTCCCACAATTCTTTCCCCACTCTAGTTTACCTTCCACTCAGTCACCAAAGTAAATTTTTTAAAGTGCAGGGTCTGACCATATCATTCTCCTCCTAAGTAAATCCCAGTGGTTTCCTCTCACCTCTAGGATCAAATATCAAATACTCTGACATTCAAAGTTCTTTTGAAACCAAACCTGCCCTCTCCTCTCTCATCAACCTTCTTCATCTTCTTATACCTTACACCCTTTCCTTACTTACTCTGTAATGCAGGCATACTGGACTCCTTGTTGTGTCTTTAACAAGACATTTCACTTCTCAGCTCTAGCCATCTTCGTTGATTACTCTTCAGATTTAGAATACTTTCTCCCCCCTCATCTCCACTCCTGGCTGCCAAAATCTTTCTTTCTATAGGAAAGGCTTTCCTCGACCCTTTTTAGTTCAAGGATTTTCCTTTCTTAGATCATTTTTACGTGTCCTATTTATAACTTGTGGTATCCCTCATTTCCATTAGATTATGAGCTTCTTGAGGGCAAGAATTTCTTTCTTTCTTTCTTTCTTTCTTTCTTTCTTTCTTTCTTTCTTTCTTTCTTTCTTTCTTTCTTTCTTTCTTCTCCCTATGCTTAGATTATTGGTAGGTAGATAGCAGGTTCTTAACAAATGTTTATTAAGTGACTAACTAATGGGCTTTTAGTACCTACAACTATGAGACCTCTTTTGAGTCCCTCTGGAAAATGCACTAGTAACTCATACTTTGCAAAAGCCTTTTTATCATTACTTTTACTTTTTTCTTGGAAGATCAAAGTCTATTTAAAATATTCTTCTACCAAATCCTCACTGAAGCTTCCATTACACCTTCTTACTTCCATCCAAAAAATAACTCAGATTCTTTTCCTACTCTCTCTAAGCAAATAAAAGACACCTAAAAAGTATTTCTTAAAGCATCTGTTGTTGTTGTAAACTAATGGCTAGCATTTTATATAGTAACTATTATGTGCCAGGCACTGTGTTAAATACTTTTAAAATATTATCTCACGTTATCTGATATTTCATTTCCATTCATTTCTCCTAATAAAAGAAAATCCAGCTGCAAAGGTTTCTTTGAGATTTTTTTCCTCTGTATCTGCACTGAAATGCTGTTGCTGATACCATTTTGTATGTGTGTGGTATTTTTTTTTTCAAGGATGTTAGTGGTTCAACAGTTACTGACAAACACTATTAGGAATTGAGCATGGGGTGGTATCTTGTCCTCTAGTCTACCCTTGTGTTTTAGAATACCCTGCTTATTTACAAAATCTCTTTGGAAGTGAAGAGCCCAGAGCAAGAGAGGAAGAGCCAAACTTTGGTGGTTGTTTCATAATGACTTATTACTCTCACAATAAGGGGTATAGGCACTTCGATGGACAGAGAAATTTCGCCAAGCAAGCTCAGCTCTTAGGGAAGTGCCATCTCTCCATCATGAATTATTGATCAACTCACTGTGCAGGAAAAACAACAGATGTGATAAACAATGCAACCAATGCAACAAAGAGGGAGTTTATAGTTTATTATTTTACTGCCTATTATTTCCCCATTTGTAAAGATGCCAAAAGCACAGTTGCCCAATCTCCACTTGGGGGTATAAACATTGTGACAAGCAAAAAAATAATTAAACAATTTAACCCTGCCTATATATCTCTGAAATGGTCCCTTAGGATCCTGCAGAAAATTATAGTTTCCAAAAGAATACATAGACCCTGTTTTCTTTCTTTTTTTCTTTTTTCTTTTTATTATTATTATTATAGCTTTTTTTATTTAGATAATATATGCATAGGTAATTTTTCAGCTTTGGCAGTTGCAAATCCTTTTGTTCCAACTTTTTCCCTCCTTCCCCCCCACCCCTTCCCCCAGATGGCAGGTTGACTAATACATGTTAAATATGTTTAAGTATAAGTTAAATACAATATATGTATACTTGTCCAAACAGCTATTTTGCTGTATAAAAAGAGTCAGACTTTAAAATAGTGTACAATTAGCCCATGAAGGAAATCAAAAATGCAGGTGGACAAAAAATAGAGGAATTGGGAATTCTATGTAATGGTTCATAGTCATCTCCCAGAATTCTTTCCCTGGGTGTAGTTGGTTCAGTTCATTACTGCTCTATTGGAACTCATTTGGTTCATCTCATTGTTGAAGAGGGCTATGATAGACCCTGTTTTCTAATGGAAGTAATCCCCAGTGTTCTATAGTGGTCAACCTCATCTGCACTATTACATTTATTTCTATTCACCATGTTTTAAAGGGAGCATTAAAGAACTAACAAGTGTCCAGATAAGGGCATTCAGAATGGAGAGTGAGCTACAAAATATATTACAGGATAAACAGTTGAAGGTATTAGCAAAGATAAGAATTAGAGGAAGGGAGACTTCATAGAAGAGAGGGAGGTTAGGGGGAGAATTCATGATAACTGTCTTCAAATATTTCAATTACTATATTTGCATGTTTTGCTATCAAAGTAGAGTCTACAGCTTGATCATGTATCCTGTCAAGTTTTGTTGTTGTTGTTTGTGTGTTTTTTGAGCAGGCATAAATATCCTCCTATTCATATGCCTGGATCCTCATCCCCCACCCCCACCCCCCAAAGAGCCAGAATGGTTTGTCTATTCTTCTGCATTCTTGCTAGAACACTTTTCAGGAAATTAAATTTCATTTTGAGTCTTGGAATATCCAGGCTCGTTTCTCCCTGGTTCCCTAATAGACACAAGAGAGTAACTATCCAATCAGGGAATTCAATCCAGTTAAAAGCCTTCTGGGATAGCTCTCTTGCTTCTGCCTAAGAGCTATCTAAGTGGTGAGGAAGATCTGAATTCAAACCCTTCCTCAGAAATTCACAAGCTATGGGAAACATAATGATTTCTATACATTGGCTTTCATATTTTGAAATTCAGTTCTCCTTGAGTTGAAAAAAGTATTAAGAATTCATCATCTTGCCAAAGGAGAGAAGATTATTTTCCACTTTTCATTAGAGACCATTTTGCAGTTCTTCAATATAAGTGATGATATCCTGGCCACTGTTCTTTGAGCCAGGGTTTTCCAAACTATGAATCTTTTTTCTAATATTGCTATAGATATACATATCCTAAATCTAACTATTCAGACTTAAAGGAGAAAAGGATCTTCCTCCCAAGCAAACTATTACTGAGCTGTTATCCCAACTTCCTTGGCAAGAGCAAGACAAAGGAATTGTTGTCCCTATGTGGGAGGCTACCAGATCGTTCTTCCCTAAAACATTACCTTCATTATGTTATTTTCATATTCAAAGACCTTCTATGACTTTTCATTGTTTAGAAGATAAAACCCACACACTTCAATCTGGAATGCAAGACCTTTCAAAATCTGACACCAAACCAACTTTTCAATCCTACCTACAACTCTTCCTTAAATCATATTTCCACTCCAGTCAGATTCTTCTATTCTCAGAAATTCCAGGACCTAGTTTTTGCTTTCCTATTTTATTGACTTATGATGTCCCCTCCTCTATCACCTCTATTTCCACCACTGACATCTTATGCATGGTATATAGTATTTAGAGATGAGAGGCATTTCAGAAGTAGTCTCCTTCAGTTTTCAGATAAGAAAAATGAGACCCAGAAAGAAATCTTTATCTGTGTTAACACAGCTGATAAGTAGCATAATGAAGATTTTAATCTGTTTCCTCTGACCCAGAATACAGTGGGGATTTTCCAAGTATACAATGGCTCTTTCTAGCAAGGTTCAGTTCAAGATTTCACATCTTTTGTGAATGGTTTCATATCAACCCTTGTGGAAAGTTATTGTTTCTTCTTCTGAAATCTGAAATCATTTAAAATCTTCATCATTATTCTGAAATATGACATAAATACATACATGTGTGTGCATGTATATTTATATCTGTATTCAAGTGTATAGATATATCTGTATTTTCATATAAAGAGATACATATATGTATCTATGGTGCAGAAATTTCTTGAGGGCAAGGCTGAGTCTTAAAATTCTTTACCACCCAAAGAGTATCCAGAAGGTTCCTTTATATAAATAGCAGTTGCTCAATAAATATTTGCTGATTTACCTCCAGTAACAGAAATAAACACACTCTCCTTCCTGTCTCCTTCTCCTTCCTACCTAAAAAGATGAATGAAAAAGCAAGGATAGATCACAGTAATACCGGGAACACCCTTGGCAGAAGACATAGAATTAGAGCTGGCAAGTTGATTAGCAAAGCACACTTGTTCCCTTTACAAGATGTGTGTGCATCCTGATTGTAATAAGTGAGCTTGGAAAGCTAGACAGACTCTTTAATCTTGGGAATGACACTGTGAACTCCAGTTCACCTGCTCGATTTATTTACATTGCTTTCGCCTGCTAACAAATCCAACTCTCTATCAGATTAATCAACATTTATCAGCCAGCGGCTAGAGCATCATTTCATAACATAAGTAAAATAGAGTGGGAGTGAAATAGAATGGAGAGAGAATAAAACTCCCATTACTTTCTGGCTATTTTATTCTCTATGTATTTTACTCACATAATGAATGATGTACTTCTGGCTCTAACAGCATCGCAGCTCTGAGTTGTATTTGGTATCTCCCTCCTTCCCTCCTGAAGGACAGATACAATCCAATAATATATGCATAGCAGTCAAAAACATAGGAGAATGAGGTAACCCAGACTCTTTGGCCCAGCTATAACTTAATGGCTGGAACTTTAGGATTGCCCAAGAAGATCACATAAGCAATATAGTCCATTAATTTATATCAATGGATGCTTACTGAGTATAAACTTTGTGCAAAGCTTTGTGTACTTGAGAGGGATTGAGGTGATTAAAAATTAATAAGATGTGCTCACCTATTCTCAAAGAGTTCAGGATGAGATATAAGATATATACACAAATAATGAGAGGTATCATGGGTACTGGAAAAAATAATAGACTTGGAATGAAACGGTCATTTTCAAGCCCTTGGGGATAATAATACCTGTAGTGTTTACCTCACAGGGATCTTGTAAAGAAAGTTCCAGGTAAACTATGAAGTGCCCTGTAAACATAATTTTTTTATAATACAGATTGGACCATAAGTACATAATCTAGAATTATAGCTCTAGTTCTAAGAGGGAAATTCAGAGGTCATGTAGTCAAATATCTTCATTTAACAAATGGTAGGATCTGACCCCAAATCCTTTCACTAATAACAAAAATATAGTATTTATATAACATTTTAACATTTGCAAAGCACTTTGTAAATATTTTCTCATTTGATCCTCATAATAACCTGGGAGGTAGATATTGTTATTATCCCCAGTTTACAGATAAGAAAATGAAAGCAAATAGAGGCTATGTGACCTGTCCACATAGCTAGCTATTCTAGGATTTTGAGACTGTATTTGAACTATGGTTTCCCTGACTTCAGGATCAGCACTTTATCTACCACACCCCCTAGCTGCTTCAACTCTTTTTCCACTACATAATGATTTTGCTTGGCATCAATCATGCACCAAGGAATTTCAGAGAAAGACCCTTTCCACAGAAGAATATGAGAGAAGGTTTCAAGAAGATAGCATTGATTAAGGCCTGAAGGACAGGTAGGATTTCAACAGAGAGATGGATGAGAACCCAAGAAAAGGTATTTTAAGCATCATAATAGCATGAACAAAGACATAAAGATAATATGGTTTAGATCATTTTTGAGGGAGGAAAGTAATCTATTTTAGCTAGAACATTGATCTAGTGTCAGTATTCTTCTTTTCCTGGCATGAATAGAAATCATATAAGCAGTCTGCTTCAAATGACTTTACCAAACAAAGTTTAAGCAAACCTTGATGAGTCAAATATGTAAACCAATCCTAATGATCAGAAGGCCTCTTGTGACCTCAGTCTCAGTGTTCAGTGTACTCCTCTCCCTCTTCCTCCTCATCCTTTTCCTTTAACATACTGAGTATAAGGAAAGTTGAGAAGAAATAGTTTAATGGAAGAAATGATAGATGACTAAGTGAATAAATGAAAGAATAAAAATATTAAGCACATTTATTAAATCTTAAGGATATAAAACTGTGGCAAGACCTAATGCTGCTTATCTATGCCTTTAAGAACTTTAAAATCTAATAGAAAGATAACACACAATAAGCTGTGTCAAGAAAGTGCATTTTGTTCTGGGGATACATTGGAATTGTAAGTAGAACAATAAGGCAATCCATTGATATAACCTTAGAATAATACTCTGAACAAGGGTTATAAAGAGGGAAACCTTGGCAAGTAGACTAAAATGTTTGGGATAAAGATAAGGATCCATGGCCCCAGGGAGCTCAGAGCCCCTCCAATTCACAATTTCTTTGTTACATTTGAAGGATAGAGTGAAAGATAGCAATAGCAGTGGCAATAGCAGTTTCAGATTAGAGATGAAGCACTAATGTATTATAAGGCCACAAACCACCTCAGTCTGCCTTATACTCTTGACACTTTTGCATTAATCACTACTGTGATTTTCATCAGTCAATATATTACTTAGTGATTTAGAAATCATCTGCACAGAGGTAATCATTAAAACCATAGGTAATAATTAGAACCATAAGTCACCAAATCAAGTACCAGGTTGCCAGCATTCAGTCCAAATATGTATCTGTAACAAAACAATTAAAGCATATCCAGCTTGTTGCCTATTAAAATGAGAAAATCCATTTTCTTTCTCTCCTGCCCAGTGTCGCCCAATTAGATCGTAAATTCCTACAGAACAGGAAGCATATCTTAAAGCTCTTCTTATCCCAAGTTCCTCTAATAGTGATTTACTCACTTACTCACATTAGGTATCCATCAGATGATTGTGGATGGTAATGATGATCAACATGAACCATTTGTCAAATGCTAGGATGCTCTGCATTCAGATAGGGACTGAAAAAAAATTATATTACTCCAGGACAAATGGAAATTCATGATGAAGCTAAAAAATGATTTTGTATAATTTGGCTAATTTCATTATCTTCAAATGGAGTTGACAACTATCTGAACCCTGACAACCGCATATTGTCAGGAATAATTTGGTTCTTATATATTATCTCTGCTTGCTTTCTGCTTACAAATGAAATATGGAATCATAAAACTGTAAATTTTCTTTTCTAAAAAATATAATATTTTCCTTTACTGGACCTGTATCTGAAAGAGATTATAAAAAAGGGAAAAAGACCCTCATGTGCCAAAAAAAAAAAAGCAGCCTTTTTTGTAATGGCAAGGAACTAAAAACTGAGTGGATGCCCATCAGTTGGAGAATAGCTGAATAAATTATAATATATGAATGTTATGGGATAGTATTGTTCTGTAAGAAACTATCAGCAGGATTTTTTCAGAAAGGCCTGGAGAGACTTACGTGAATTGATGCTAAGTGAACTTAGTAGAAGCAAGAGAACATTATACATAGTAATAAGAAGTTATGTGATGACCAGTTCTAATGGATGTGGCTTTTTTCAATAGTGAGGTGATTCAAGCTAGTTGCAATAATCTTGTGATGGAGAGAGCCACCTGCATCCAAAGAGAGAACTGTGGGAACTGAGTATAGATCACAACATAACATTTTCACTTTTTTATTATTGTTTGCTTGCATTTTGCTTTCTTTTTCATTTTTTCCTTTTTGATCTGATTTTTCTTATGCAGCATGATAATTATGGAAATATATATAGACATTTATCATATGTTTAACATATATTGCATTGCTTGCTGTTTGGGGGAGAAGGTGGCAGTAAGGGAGGGAGAGAAAGAAAATTTAGAACACAAGGTTTTGCAGGAGTGAACATTGAAAACTATGTCTATGTTTTGAAAATAAAAAAGCTTTTTAAAATATATATAATATTTTATTTTTACCTATTTATATATTTTTTCAATCAAAAATAATGCATTAATTAAGCATCATCTATCTACTAGACACTGTGCGAAGTCCCAAGAATTGTTTTATTTGATTGTTTCAGCCATGTTTAACTCTTTGTGATCAGATTTGGGATTTCTTGACAAAGATAGAGTAGTTTGCCATTTCCTTCTCCAGTTCACTTAACCGATGAGAAACTAAGGTAAACAGGGACAAGTGATTTGTCCAGGGTCATATATTTAGTAAGCACCAGAGGCTTGATTTGAATTTAGGAAGATATCTTCCAGATTGCAGGACAGGAATTAAATATCCATTAAATATCTCACTGCCACAACTTCTAAGGATAAAAAGATAAAAATGAAATATTCCTAACTTTCAAGGACCTTACATTCTATTGGAGGAGACAATATGTACATGCATATAAATTATATGCCTTCATGCATATATGCATAAATATGAGTACTGCCTAAACCCAACAAATTCAAAGTAACTTGGGATGACTCAAGGCACTAAGTTAATGGAATATCAGTAAAGGTTTCAGATTGAAATGATACTTGGACTAAACTCTGAATCATGTAAAGATTTTAATTGACTGCAGTGTTGTTATGATTTAATAATGTGATGTGGGAGTTTAAAAAGCTCATGTAATCTTAACCTTTATTTATTTATTTTTTTAATTCACATGTACTTGACCCTGATAAAGTCACACATGAAGTTCTATGTTCAGTCTAGGATTCTTCATTTCAGTAATTACATTGTCCAAAGGGAAAATATCCGGAGATAAGTGACCAAGTTTCAGATCATTGCACATAAACTGGTTGGAAAAACTGTCATATTTTACCTGGTAGGCCCTATTTCTAGTTCATTTGTGTATTGTAATGTCCAAGAAGATGCCCTATTTTCTTCCTCTTCGCTTTCTCTAAGGTAAGTTGAGGCTTATGAATCAAATCTATTTCCAAAGAATTGGAGATAGAAAAGTTGGTGGCTATTGAAGGTGATGGAGCCCTAAAGGAAAAGTAGTCAAATTATATGTAAAGTGTCCCTGCAGTTGTCCTGACTGAACACACTCTTGCCAACCCCACAATGGGCTGAAGCCACATGACTTTAGCTAACGTGATATTCCTTAAGGCAGGTCTAACCAAGTTATCCTTCTACTTAATAAGATACTGTGGTTTTCCTCCATTATATGTTAAAACAATTTTTAACATACTTTAAGTTCTGAGTTCCAACTTCTATTTATCCTCCTTTCTCTTCCCCCTCCCTGAGATGGTAAGCAATCCAATATAGGTTACATATATGCAATTATGTAAAACATTTCTATATTGGTCATTTTGTATCGAATTTGAAAAAAAAGAAAAAAAAAGGTGGAAAATAGCATGCTTTAGTCTATATTCAGATAATATCAGCTCTTTTTTTTTTTTTGAGGTAGATAATGAGTCCTTTGGGATTGTCTTAGATGACACTATTGCTGTCATTCACAATTCCTCACCATACAATATTGTTAACTGTGTACAACATTCACCTGGGTCTGCTTATATCACTTTGCATCAGTTCATAGAAGTCTTTCCAGGTTTTTCTGATATCATCCTGCTTGTCATTTTTAAAATAACAATAATATTTCATCACAATTATATGTCACATCTTGTTTAGACATTTCTAAAGGATTATAGAAGTCATTTTATATGACTTCTGTACTGAGGTACCCTCTCTTAACAGTTGAGTCCCTAACCAAATCCACCATTTCATGGGTGGCCACAGCCATGCTCACATCTGTTCCAACTTGACTTCTATTCCATCTACTCAGCAACAGCCTTTGGTCAACTGATATCCCTTTCACCCTATTCAAACTTCCCTTTATGTTTATATTCTCAAAAACATAACACAACGTCAAAATAATGTTCTCAGAACTGAGCACATTACTCCACATGTGGTTTGGTCAGGTTACATTAGGATTATTGTTTTATTGAGCCTTGTCTTGGACACTAAGCTTCTTTATTGATACTTAATATCAGGTCATCTGATTTTTGGGGCTATACTATCCCACTACTGATCCATGTTAGTGGATTAAAATTCACTAAATATCTATGTAGCTAGCTATCCAGCTAGAGAATTTATCTGTCTCTGTTTCTCTACTTAACTAGATTATGACTCAGATCTCCTCCTTCCTTTCCAGTTCACCAAATCAATCACCAAAGTCTGGGGTATTCCACAACTTGGCTTTGTAACCTTGATCATTTCAACTAATTGACTTAGTTTTCTCATCTATAAAATGAACAATTTTACCAGATGGCTCCTGATGTTTCTTCTAAATTTGACATGTCTGTGTATGTCCTGGGTTAGACCAGATGATCTTAAAAATTTCTTCTAGATAAAATGAAATAACATTTGTAAAGTGCTTAGCATATTGCCTGACACATAATAGGTGCTATATAAATGTATATTCTTTCTACCTATCTGTATTTACAAATTACTGGAACCTTGACTTAAAAGTGTTAGAGTTTGAAAGAACTTTGAGATGAGGAGATTAAAGCTTAAGGAAACTTAAATGAGCGGGCTGAAGGTCCATAATTAAAAGGTGCAGATTCAGTATCTGAATGTAGGCCTTTAGAGTCCCCATCCAGTGTTCTTTCTGCTACCCCACAGATTATTTGTACCTATTAATACATATTATTGGAACCTTTGACCTTGATTTGCCTAGCAGCCTGCTGCTCAGATGTGATCAATCAGGTGACATTCAAGTATGCAAAACAAGAGAACTGATCATAATTACTCATTGCACATCAATGATAAATAATGCCTGATAAATCTAAGGAATTAGCATGAGACTGAAAGCTAAGGCCAGGCTACCAAGGAGAGGGAAATAAGCAGGCACTATTGTTGTAGTGAAACAAACTGCATGGCCCCACCTCATGCCTGGTTTCTGCTGTATTCATTGTTACTGAGGCTTTCATTGTGAGCAGTCACCTTGGCCCCTTGGCATAATGGACAGTGGAAGGAATTACATATCACATTTAATTGTCACACTTAGCAGTCCTGTAATGCAGGCTTTCTGGAATTTTAATAGAATGACCTGCAAAGCTTGCAAGCTAATATACAATCAGTTTCCTAACTACTTTCTTTAATGCTGTCTTGATGACCTCAAATGATAAACTCTTGGGACCCTTCTCTCTTTAATTCAATTTGTTAGACATTTCAAATTAAAATAAAATCGTTTCCCCCCGCAAATTGATGGCAAATGAGGGATTTTCCCCTCCCCCTTTTTCCTCCAGGAAAGATTACCATGCAGTGAATTGGAAAATAACTGGTTTACACAGCGTGGGTTTTCAGCCTTGACTCAGTGAAGGAAATGAGCAATACCACAGAATAGTACCCTAAAAAGTTTGTGAATCTGGCTCACAGGCTCATAAATATAGAGCTGGAAAGAATCTCAGAGGCAATCTAGTCCAAATCTTTTTAATTTCACAGATGAAGAAACTGAGGCTTAGAGAGATTGTCATACAGCTCATTTATCAAAGACAGAATTTGAACCCAAAACTTCTGGGATTCAAATCCACAGCACTCAATTCACTATGACAAGCTTAGTGAACATCAATAAAAAACTAAAATTAAAACTGAGACCTAACCCAAGAGAGGGCCATCCATTACATAGGTCTATTTTATTGTTAAAATGAAAGAATTGGGTCTAGACTGGACAAGGATTTCCAACGTGATACCAGTTTTAACTCAGTGGAAACATTAAAAGAAGCTATGCATCAACAGAACAGTGAGAATAGGGCTCATCAGTGGGAGAAACTGGTGAATGTGTAATATGCAAAAAAAAAAAAAAAAAAATTCCCAGGATCATCTCAGGAGAGAACACCTAGATCAAGATTGAATTCTTGTTTTGGCAGCTCTGCCTTTTACAGCTAGAATCAAAATATTTAAAAGAAGCAGAGAAAATTGAACAAGAAAATCCTTGAACAAAGCTGGTCATTACTTTTTTTTAGATAACAAATTTCATGTGAAGGATGATCCAGTTGAGGCCTTTAGATGGTCATGGTATGATGAGAAGATCCAGCTTTGTTCTCCATATGTGTGTGTGTGTGTGTGTGTGTGTGTGTGTGTGTGTGCTCCCCTTGATAGCTAATTATCAAAGGACTTGTGGTATCTATTTCTTAAAGCATCAAGTACCCATAACATCCACTACCTATGATGTTTGCCTGAACTGGGAGGGTTGATGTTAAAAGATGTATTCCAGATTGACAGGAGTAATATTGATACCATTTACTAAACTTGAACGTGTCTATACTAGTATCCATTGGACCTTGGCAATAAATACTCAAAGGACTCTGGCAATTTTATACCAATACACAAAGTTTCTTCGTAGTTTCACTCTGACAGGTTTAGTTGGGGAGCTACGGAGCTTGGAGGAACAACTGAAAGAATTAGAAGAATAACAGATGCTGGCTATAGGAATGTCTTGATATTCTTTCATGTCTTCCTCATCTTCACCCCTACTGTGACTAGACCCCTTTGATGCCATACCTGCCTGCCTTTTGGAGACACTGGGAAGAATGAATTAATAGCTTTCCTTGGACAAAAGCAACATGGTCTTCAAAAACTCAAACCTAAACTTTCAAAAGATGAGCACAAGCAAGGCTTATCACTGGGAAATTTGTGAGGGAGTGAATTTAATAGGACTGCCCTTCCTAGGGAGCTATCAGGATATTAGTTGAATTGCTTAGATCTGGGAAGCCATATTTTCATTTTTAGTGTGATAGCTAGGAATGATACTGTCGTTCCTCTATGTTAACAAGAAAATGTTAACTGACATTCATTTTGAGATATAGTTAATGTTCATAGAAATATTTACAAGATTTAAGAGAGGTTATGAGAGCTTCTAAGATCCATTCAGCCCCTTCCTCTCATTCCATTTTATGAGGCAAGGCTTAAAGACAAACTTGTCTATCTTGAATGATTATTCAGAATAATAAGTGCAGGAAGAAATGGGTTCATGATCAAGGGAAGTACATTTCTGAGAGAAATCTCAGAGAGATTTCTGAGCTCTGCTGGTGACTTCTAGTACCTGTGTATCAGAATTCTTATGTAAAAATCACCTAAAATTATATGGAAAAGTACTCTGGAAAATATAACCAAATTACACAACCCTAAAATTTCTTCCTATAGTGAACCTACAACATCATTTTATTTATACTTCTTGTAAGCACATTATCATAG
The DNA here is from genome assembly GCF_902635505.1 of Sarcophilus harrisii. Lineage (NCBI taxonomy): Eukaryota > Metazoa > Chordata > Mammalia > Dasyuromorphia > Dasyuridae > Sarcophilus > Sarcophilus harrisii. The sequence continues at coordinate 369,295,061 of NC_045426.1, read as the reverse complement.
GATTAGAAAATTAGAGATAGAAGGAAACCTGGAAGGTGACCTCATATGACAGTTGAAAAAATATAATCCAGTGAGAGCGTAAGTGATTTATTCAAGGTACAAAAATAGCATTTGTTAAAAACCAAGTACTCTAATTCCAGAGCTAGTATTGTTTCTATATTACCAGGACATTTATTATGTAACATAATTGTTTGTGGGTAGTATATAAAATTATGAGATCACAGATTTGGAGCTGAAAGTTGCTTAACAATCACTGAGTCCATTTTACAGATGGTAAAATTGGGGCAAAAAGCATTTAGTGACTGTATTCAGAGAAAATGTGAAGCCACATCATCATTTCTAGGATGACAGTTTCCTTTATGCTAACAAGTTATGGTAGTTGGGGGTCATATCTCCTTTGAAGTATGAATAATATGTTATTTACCTTTGCACCTGAATATCAAAAAGGCAACAGGAGATAGATAATGAATTATAAATCTCAGAATCAGTATGACATAGGTTCAAGTCCCACTTGTGATATATACTGTGCAATTTATTCCAGTGGTTTCCTATTACTTCTAGGATCAAATCCAAACATCATTGACATTTGAAGCCCTTTCTAATATGATTCTACCCCACCTTTCTAGGCTTATTTAATTTTATTCTTCTTCAAGTAATCTACAGCCAGTCAAACTGGTCTTATTGTTTCTCACATGACACTCCATCTCCTGTCTCTCTGCCTAGAATGTATTCTCCCCTAACTTCTACCTCATAGATTCCTTACTTTTCTTTATGGCTTACTTCAAAAACCACCTCTAACATTGGACATCCTAGTCCTTAAGCTATCTTTGCAAGTCCCTCTCCCTGTATTTATTTTGTATATGTAATGGGTGATGCAACCCTCCAAAAAGCAGAGTTTAGGAATCCTCTTCAAGAGAAGTATGATGCTATTTCACATGATTTCCTTGTATATATTTAGATAATATGGGGAAAAAATATTGTGACTGATTCTGTTCTGTTAACCAAATGCTGATGAGAAGCTTTTTCAAGTGGTTCTCTAGCTATAATTGGGGTATGTTCAGAGGATACTAGTCAGCCAAGTTCTTTAGGTCTGATTCTTTCTTAACTGATTATAGGCTAGTAAAAGAAGAGACATGGTACTATGAAGGGAGAAACCTTGGACTTTCTTAATCTGAGGCAGATATGTAATCCATGAATGTCCTTGCATTGGTGTTTATCTATGGGTTCTCCCCCCCCCCATTTTAAGTGAAAAAGACTAGAAATAACTATGATCTTGTGAACTTAAAAGGGTTAGAGGATAGAGAAAAAAGAGGGAGAAGAAGAAGAAAGGAGAGAGAAGGGAAAAAGAAACAAAGAGAGACAGAGACAAAGAGAGAAACAGAGAGAGAGACAGAGAGTCATAGAGACAGACAGACACACACACACACATACACACACAAAGAGAACTAGAGAGAAAGAAAAGAGAGAGACAGAGAAAGAAGAGGAGAGAGAAAGATGAAGAAAGAAAAAGAGAGAGACAGAGAAAAAGAGAAACACAGAGAGGGGAGAGAAAGAGGGAGGGAGAAATAGAATGAGAGAGAAAGAGAGAGAGAGAGACACAGAGACACAGAGACAGAGACAGAGAAGAGAAAGAAGATGAAGAGAAGGAGAAAGACAAACAGAGAGAGAGCAAAGAAAGAGGGATGAAGAAAAAATAATAGAGACAGAGAGTGATACAGAGAGAAAAAGCGAGAGACAAAGAGAGAGAGGAGAGACAGAGAGACAGAGACAGAGAGACAGACAGAGACAAAGACAGAATAACAGGGGCAGTAACAAATAAAAATAAAGTCAGAGATTCAAAAAGAAAGTCATTAGGAAGGCCAGAGGTGGAGTCTATGTTGGATTTTGCAACAGGTAAATCTAGCATCTCTAACACATCAGTAGTTGGAAGGTGTAGAAGACTTGAATATAGAAGAATAAGAGAATTACTACATATGTGTTTTAAATATACTTATACATGTAAAACATTGTTTTTCTCAATAGAATGCAAGCATATTCAGTGCTTGGACAATCTTACTTTTGTCTTTGTACCTAAAATATTGCAGATGTTTAGTAAATAATATGGATTCATTAGTTGATTGACAACTTTTCAGTGGCCAATTCAGTGACCAATGTTCTAAGACTTTAAATTGCAGTTGTTTATATTTTGGTTGACAGAGAAAATTGATTCACTGAGTTCCCTATAATTATAGTTTTCTATTTGATTATCATAATTTTGTAGATAGCAAAGTATTTTAGAGTCAAAAAATCATGCAACTCAATAGATGAGGAAACTAAAACCTACAGAAAGAAATTATTTTCTTAAAATCATACAATTAGCCTTTTAGTGACAGAGCTGAATCTGAAATCCAGAATTCTTATTTCTAGAGCAATGTTCTATTTTTTGATTTTGATATTTTTTTACCCCAGGACCTAATAGTGTCTTGTATATGGAAGGTACGGAATAAATGTTTTTTTGAATGGTGAATCAACTGCTAAAGAAATGTTTATTGTTATTGTTGTTAAAACTGTTCCCCTTCAACCGACACTCCCATTTTTATGTTACTTTTGCTCTCCCCTAAATGGAGCCTGAGATGGCTGTTACAGTCCCTCTGTGTTCCTTACTGAAGGTAGCAGACACATAAACTATCTAAGTCTCCGTTGCTGCTAATGGGATTCCAGCTTCAGAGATTTTTAACACTTATCTACTGGGCTATCCAAGTTACTGAAATGTCTCCTGCTTAGCCAGCCCATGGTGCCATTATTTAGGAAATATTACAGCTCAACATTTTTTTCCTTCAGTTGCTTGTGTTTTTTTATTATTTGCTGTTCAGCAGCTATTAAGATCTGTTGTCACAAAAAACAACAACAATAACAAAAAGAGCAACTTTAATAAGCAAACAAAATCTAAAGTACTCAGCAGTGAACAATGCCAGGTTAACATTTCTAAACCGAGCAGAAAAAAAGCAAGCCAAAAGGACAAAAGAAAGGGCAGATGTGAGGAAGGGACATTTTCTGATGGATGAGTGTGCATAAGCTTTCCATGCAATGACAAAGAAAGAAAGAAAGAAAGAAAGAAAGAAAGAAAGAAAGAAAGAAAGAAAGAAAGAAGGAAGGAAGGAAGGAAGGAAGGAAGGAACTGCGGATAAGATCTGCAATACAGTAAAGTTAGGGGTCCAATCTTTGAAAAATAAAGAAGCTCATGATGTTTGTCTCCAAAACCATTTCCTTTCTCCTTTTTGTTTTCTCCATCTTTCTGTTCCCTGTCTGCCTCAGATGCCTCAACTATACATGGAAATCAAAATAGCACCTACCTCACATCAAATGAGATAATGTTGTAAAGTATTTAACACAGTGCCCAACACAGAATAGGCATTTAATAATGATTGCTCTCTTCCTCTTCCCTTCCCTTGTCAATCCCCTGGGTGCTGAATTTATGTTTCATTTCTGTATTTCCTTATCATCTCAATGTCGTTATTCCCTTCTTCCCTCCTCCCCAATATGTACCACACCATAATACTTGGCGTGAAGCAATTTCTTTGAATCTTAAAAGCTTTCCTACTTCCAAAGGTCTCCTATGACTATGAAAATACAATTCTTTTTTTTTTTTTTTAAATTATAGCTTTTTATTTACAAGTTATATGCATGGGTAATTTTACAGCATTGACAATTGCCAAAACTTTTGCTCCAATTTTTCCCCTCCTTCCCCCAATCCCTCCCCCTAATGGCAGGTTGACCAGTATATGTTAAGTATGTTAAAGCATATATGTCCTACATATTTTTTTTGCTGTACACAAAGAATTGGAGTTTGAAATAGTATACTATTAGTCTGTGAAGGAAATCAAAAATGCAGGCAGACAAAAATAGAGGGATTGGGAATTCTATGTAATGGTTCATAGTTATCTCCCAGAGTTCTTTCGCTGGGTGTAGCTGGTTCAGTTCATTACTGCTCTATTGGAACTGATTTGGTTCATCTCATTACTAAAGATCGCCAGGTTCATCAGAATTGATCCTCATATAGTATTGTTGTTGAAGTATATAATGATCTCCTGGTACTGCTCATTTCACTCAGCATCACTTCATGTAAGTCTCTCCAGGCCATTCTGAAGTCCTCCTGCTGGTCATTTCTTGCTAAACAATAATAATATTCCATAATATTAATATACCACAATTTATTCAGCCATTCTCCAATTGATGGGCATGAACTCAGTTCCTAGTTTCTGGCCACTACAAAAAGACCTGCCACAAACATTTGTGCACATACAGGTCCCTTTCCCTTCTTTAAGATCTCTTTGGGATATAAGCCCAGTAACACTGCTGAATCAAAGGGTATGCACAGTTTAATAACTTTTTGAGCATAGTTCAAATTGCTCTCCAGAATGGCTGGATATGAAAATACAATTCTTATAATAAAAACCTTCAGTGCAAAACTATCCTTTTGATGAGGTTTGGGTGCACAGCAGAGAGTTGTGGGAATCCCTTCTGGTCAGTGCAGGTCCTTCGCAAAAGGATTTACAAACCCAAAAAGTTAGACTGGCAAAAAGAATTTTATTGTCACTGAGAAGTCAGCTTTTACTAGGGGGCTGACTTCCTCAGTGGCAAGGTCCTGACAGAAAAGTAAAGATGTAGCAGAGGAGTCCTGGCAGAAAAATAAATAAGGGGTATAGAGAAATCCTGTCAGAGAGATAAATAGGGGTGTATTAACACTGAGAAGAGGGATGTCTCTTTTCAGTGGACAGGGTCCTGGCAGGCAGCTATGCCAAGGAGAGAGAGGGATTCCTTGACAAGGCATGGTCCTGTTTTGGAACTCTGCCAGGTCCTGACAGAGAAGTAGGCAAGAGAGATAAAGAGGGGTCAATGCTAAAAAGAGAATGTCTTCCCAGTGGGCAGGGGGTCCTCACAGGCAGCTATGCTGAGGAGAGGTCCCTTGACCTGGCATGGTCTTGCTTTTTAGGTCCTCTACAAAGAAATGAGCCCCGAAATTGCTCTTTATAAGAGATCTGAATTGAATAAGATCCTTCAATGTTGTTACTGCCCCAGGCCTAGATGAGACCACTTACTGGGAGTGGTCCTGAGCTAATTTTCAGCTCAATAGGGGTGGATAGAAATCTAGATCTCCAGCTAAATGACTACTTAAGTTTGAAGTAAATAAGAGTGGTCTTGGACTCAACTAGTCCCATCGAGATAACAGAATGAAAGCACTTTATATTTTTTCCCTGGGGTGGGTTTCTCCCAGAGGAGAGTTTCTCAAGCATTCCCCCCAAAGTCAAAGGACAGCTTCAGGGTTCCCTTCATCATTTTCATAGATTTCAAGCATTGTGGTATAGGTATCCTAACAGAGTTGATCATCATAATTCTTTCATGGCACTTTAAGATCTGCAAAACACTCTTTGTAATTAATCCCATGAGGCCAATAATACAAGCATTATTATCCTCATGTTACAGATGACAAGCCATAGATTCAAAGTTGTCATAGGATCATAGGATTTAGAGCTGAGCATATCTTGGTGATCAAGTACAACTCTTTTAGTTTCCAGATGAAAAAAAAAAAGATGAAAGTGAGTTGAGATGAAAGGAGTTGCCCCGTGTCACACCACTGATGATTGGCAGAAGACTAAGCACAAAATTCATATCTATCACTCTTTCTTACTACATCTACTGAAGTTTGCCTATAATCTCATATAATGACAGAACTATAATCTGAATCAAGGTCATTGTGCTCCAAGTGTAATTTTATTATTATTCTTTCTCTCTTAAAAAAAAAAAAAAAAGGTTTATTCATTTTAAACCCAAACATAAAATAAGAAAAAAAAAAATGACTTTCTCTGTACAAAGCAGAACATAGAGAAGATTCAACACATTTTCATTCAACAACACATTTCCATTTCAAAGTGTTGACTTTTTTGAAAACCCATATAATGAATGCAAAGCTATTTAGCTTTGCATTCATTATATAGGTTTTTTCAGGTATTTTCAAAGCTACCCAGCTTTTCTGTGCTTCCTTCTGTTTTCCTTTGTTCTCTGTCATTTACTTTTTAATTTTTTTTTCCTCCTTCTCTCCCTTCCTCCCTTCCCACCCTGCCCTAGAGAAAGCTAAAATAATGAATATATTTATATATGGAGAGAGAGAGAGATTTCTCTATATATACATACATTCATATGTATATATTAGATACACAAGTCCATGCCACAGATACTTCTATTTGTCTTTTTTTTTTTTCCTCTCGAGATAGATGGCATCTTCCTTTACAGGTCCAAGTTTTTCCATGTCTCTTTCTAAAATCAATCAGCCCATCATTTTTTATATCACAGTAGTATTCTATCGCAATCATATATGACACTTTGTTTAGCCATTCCCCTATTGAAGGTCATCTATTATTTTAGCCAATCTGATAGATGTAAGATGATCTCAGAGTTGTTTTAATTTGCATTTCTCTAATCAATAATAATCTATTTTTTCATAATACATATATTTTTATTTCTTTATCAAAAAACTGCCTGTCCATATTTTTTGACCATTTATCAACTAGAGAATGGGACTTTTTGACCCCCCACAATTAACATTTTCACCCAAGGGTGTTTACCCATATAAAAATCTGTTTTCATTTTCCTGAGGGGTTGTCTTTGAAAACAGAAAAGGCCACAAAATGACCATTCCATTTCCATAAAATTGAAAGCATAAAATTCTTCATCTGTAAATTAGGCTTAATAGTACTCACACTACCTTCTTCACAGATAGTTACAACAGTAATATTTCATAAATAAGCAAGCTCTATTAAGCTTTAAAAAGCTATAAACTGCACCAAGATTTATAGAATACCTATGTAGCTTTAAGTTCTGATCATTCTATGAGATTAGAAGCTTCTTGAGGACAACTGTGTCATTTTTCATCCTTGTATTTCCAGCCTTCATAATGTTGCTTTATGCATGGGATGTTCTAAATAGATACTTGTTAAAGAAAATTCAAATACAAGGCAATATATGATTAACTGTCAAGATAATTAGTATGAATAATAAATGCTATCTGAATTTAGAGGTAGAAGAGATTCCTGTATGCTGGGATGATCAGAGAAGACTTTCATCAAGGAGGGAGAGCTAAGGGTTAAATAGAATTTGAATCAGGCAGGATCTAGAGAAGCCTACAAAAAGAGGACACAGGATGAATAAAATTTTGAAACTTGGAATAGCAGCGGCAGAAACTCATGAAAAGACAAGTTTTTCAAATAATAAATACTTAAACATCTACTATATGGTACTATATGTGCTGGAGATATAAGGACAAATGTGAAATATAGTCTGTCCTCAAAGAAATGATATTTTAAGTGGGAAGACACCATGTACACACAAATGGATATGAAGAATAAATAGGTAACAGATATGGTACCCTCTCAAGGACTACTCTCTCAATTCGTTACTGAAGAATCCCCAGAGGAGGACAAAGCTACTCCTATTCCTCTCAGAGTTTTCATGTCAGTTTAATTGAATCTCATGTAATGTCCTCATGTAAATTTGTTGGGTAATATAGGATTGTACTGGTATGTAGGGTAATTACTTTCTTGAAAGAAATGCTGGAGTCAGGGGTCCTGTTAAATGTAATGAAGGTTACCTAAGAGGAAATGTATATATATAAAACAGGAAGTAAGAGTGGAACCCCGGATATTTTATATTACAAAAAAAAAAAAAAAAAAAAAAAAGATGGCTGTACCAATGGCAGATTTAATAGGAGAAGGTCCATTTATTAGATTCCAAAAGGGACCAACATATAAGGTATATTTGTAAGGTAGAGAAGGAAACATATAATTCCTAGTTACTGGAAGTCCTTGAGTCTGTGGAATCATCATAAAGTTCTCCTTACTTTCCTAAATAGATCATGTGCTACTAGAACAGGTCACTCAGAAGCTACAATTTCTCTCCCCTCCATAACTTCCTTCTTTTAGGTGCCAGTAAAGGGTAAATGAACAGCAAATCACCATGCTACTAAGTTAATCTCTCTTTAGGTTGGGCTACCTATTGGTCATTCAGCTGCAACTCTGCATTTTCTCTATTATCACAATGCCCCCAAGGTCTCTTCCTATGCATATCTTTCTCAAGGTTGTTGCTCAGTTACTTCCAAAGACCAGGGGCTACTAGGCTCTCTCCATTAAACCACACTGATTCCAGTCATTGATGATCCCTCTCAGACACCTGAATTTCAAAAATATACAACCTCTTGGACACTTCCATCTCTGAATATTTGTCCACATAAGATCAAGAAAGAATAAATACAAAAGGAAAAGAGGAACTTTGTATTCAGAGAAACATGGTAACTAGGTGGGAGAATACAGTAACTGTCTTTCTTTCATACTACAGTGAAAAATATTTTTCCTCTTTTGAAGAAATAAGATAAGAATCTGAGAAGTGGACAGTCTTACTTTAGTATGCAATTCATTTCCAGTTGAACAACTCAAATCATTTCTTGCAGTTTCATAGTCATTTAGAAGACTTCATCACCATAGAGGAACAACCTTTCAGCTACTGATGGCTAGAAGAGGCTCACCTAAGTTTTCATGTGGTTGAATTGAAAGCAGGGTAAAACCAATATATATGCACATTCTAAGGACTGGATCCTCACTGGTCAGTCTTCAAGTTTCCCTCTTCCTCCTAAGTAGCCTGGAGAGTAAAGACACGAGTATCTGGGGGTGGGATGGGGAATTAAAAAAAAGGCACTTGAACTTAGGAAGAAACCCAGAATTTCAAATGTCAGAGATAAGAATTATTACAGGCTTGAGGGAATAGCCAAAATAAAGTCTTAGAGATGAACAGTTGTATGTGAGGAATAGTATGTGTGAGACGAGGATTTGCTGGATGATATAACTAGAGGCAAGTAATATGTAAAGAGAGGCATAAAGGGACCAGAATACATATGCCAGACACCTGGAGTTTTATTTGATACTAGAAATACTAAAGAATCATTAGAGTTTAAGGAATTTTAAGTAGCTATTAATATTTGTAAAATAGAATCATAATTATTTTCATTGATAAAAGTTGGTAGCATGGTACTTTTTGATGAAAAAAACTTTGACAGGCTTCTATTTTTTTTCCCTAACTCTCCACCTCATCCTGAGGATATGCAACCTTTATAATACAAAAAAAAAAAAAACAGAAAATAGAATCAATTATCAAGTAAAATTATTGTTCTAGGAATAAAACAAAAATAACAATTCATAAGAATAATGGTATCTTAAGAAGTAATGATCACACACATGCTGATTCCTTTAGTGGCAACCATATTTTATAATACTGTGGGAAAAAGAAAGAAAGAAAATGATACTTCTAATCCATCTTCAATGGAGCATTCATTTTGAATTATTTATCCTCTTGTGGAGATTGTTTTACAACAAATTATCCACACTCTCTCAGTACTTCCCTCTCCATTCATTCCATGACCAGCTTATGACATGTATTTATGAGTTCTATACAGGTAGATGGCACAGTGAATAAAGTGTTGGAATTAGAGTCTGGAAGACTAGAATTATCAGACATTTATTAGTTGTGTGACCCTGGGCACTCCTTTAACTACCATCTACCTCAGTTTTCTCATCCGTAAAATAGGGATAATATTTCCCAATGTTATTGTAAGAATAAAGAGAGATAATTCAAACCTTAAAGCACCATATAAATACTAGCTATTGTTCATATCAAATATTTTTTTTTAAATCTAGGACTTTTTTGAGACATTCTCATTTAAACTCTTGATTTTGCCAATGAGAAAATTGATTCCCAGAGAATTAGAGCAATTTGGTCACATTAGTTTGTGACAGAGACAGGCATAGAACCCAGAACTACTGCCATTATCCATGTGATACACCATAAATGCTCTGTTACTACAAGGTTTTGCTCATAGTAGATGCTTAACAGATGTCAATTGAATCGAACTTATTAAATATAGAAGAGAGAAAAGAAGTTTAAGTCATATTATATCCTATAATCAGCTAATCTAATCAATCAACAATCAAAAATAGACATATCTGTGCGCAAAGCTAATTGTATGAATCCAGTTTGAACTTGAGATATTGAAATATTGGATAATATAAAAATGTCCAAATATCTATGGCCTGTGCTATCTGACAACACCAGTAGGTGGAGCTCTAGTATCTAATTCTGTATGTAGCAATGTTTCATAGTTCTGGAAAAGGGCTTGGAGATCATTGAATTACAGACTTTCAAAATGGGAAAGGACTTTAGAGAATGTCAGTCAGAACTACATTGATAATTTAGTCCAAAACTCTTGTTTTACATATAGAGAAATTGAGAACCTGCAGTTGAAAACCACACCACATTAATCTCCTTGTTATGTTTCTTCTGCTAATTTATGTGATCAATATTTACTAAGCACCAGTTGCCTGGGCAAAGCATTGTGCTAACTTTGAGGGAATAAACAAAGATCCAATATAGTCCCTATTCCCATAGGACTTAGTAGGGAAAAATAGATAAATGCTTAAAATCTATAACAAGGCATAACATGTGCCTTAAGAATGTATAAGCAACATACTTAGAAGTAATTGGATGGATAAGATATAAAGAATTTTAAGAATTGAGGAATTCTTTGTGGAGGTGAAGGGGAATGGTGATACGAAGTTAGAGCAATTGCAACACGAACCCGGCCAGCAGTGCTTCTGCCTCTCACGCTCCACCCACCAAATCCTTTACACAAGCTCCTATACAACACATCCAACTTGCACTGAGAGTGGGTGGGGCCATTCTTTCTCCAAGCATATATTAATAGAGTATTATCCAATTACTAATTAGTCTCAAGTGCTTAGAGGGACCTCAGTGCAAGGAGAGCTTCAAGAGCTTCAGCCCATTACACAAACCTACCTTGAACTAGAAGTATAGATGTCTCATCATTTCTCAAATACAAACAGAGGTAAAATACCAAAATTTTCCACAATCATCCCAAACAACCTCTGGTCTAGGTATTTAGTTTAGGTTCTTTCTGGATTACAGGGTAGGTAGGAAATGAGGAGCTGGGAAGTAGAGTGAAGAGAGATGGAGGCACAGGATTCAGAAAGGGATATAACAGATTTTTTGTTGTTTTTTATTGGTTCATTTTTGTAGTTTATCTTATCCAAACCATACATAACATATATTTTGCATGTGTGTATATGTATATGTATATGCATGTATATATACATGTGTGTGAATATGTCTGTGTATATATATGTATATATAAATTATAAATACTTATCCTTATATATGCATACATATAAGAAATGTCTTTATATGCATATATGTATATGTGTTTACAGATGTATGCATACATATATCTATATACATCATCTTCTTATAAGGAGCAATTCTAATAAGTAATAACAAAAAAAATTCCCAATTGTAATTTTCTGACAATATTTCATCAAAAAAGAAACTAAATAAGTTTCAGAATCAAATGTCTATGAACTCAGAGTTTAGGATCAATATACCTTTACGGGCCATTTCAAGAACATCAATACCCCCAGTTTCATTAAAGATCACTACTCTACTCCCCAGTGCTTCCCTTTGTTTGACTAGAAGGTTGTGTAAGAATATATTCTTATATATTCTGGAGTCTGGAAAGAAGTTGGGATGAAGAAAAGATGGAATCTTGGACAATTTTCTTTAAATGCTCTAATTACTTCCTGTCCTTGCAGGTGGATCTTGATTATAAAATCTAAGTCTTTTGAGAAGATAGATGGTACTTTCTTGCTTCTCTCTTTGTTGATTCTACCATTCAATGGTGCTTGATTAGACAATTGATAACTATTTGATTTCAGCTAAAAGATTTAAAGCTGAAAAGTACCTTAACCCTCACTCATGTAGTCCAATACTTCCATTTTAGACAAAAGGAAACTAAAATCCAAAGAAGTAACACCACTTTTCTAAAACAGAAGGAAAGAAAGAGTATCTATTAATCATCTATTATATGCCAGCCATTATACTAAATGCTTTACAAATGTCACTTGATACAACTAGGATAGAGGTGCTGTCATTATTGTAATTATAATTATTTAGTACTTTTTCTACTGTGCCAACTACTTGTACAATTCAAGCACAATTCTTCTTCATATCCCATCTAGTTGCAATATTTTGGGACTTCTCTGACTTCTCTATCATGCTCCAGGAAACTCATCCCTGGAAAAAATTCCACCAATCTCTAATCATCTCTGGTACACCTTATCACTGATTTCTGTACCTCTGATTAAAATATAGAACAATGAACTCCACCCTCCAAAACTCCACTTCAGGACAGATATCTCATTTTCCACCTGGCTACACTACTTTAGACTTTCTCTGACTTCTTTACCATCTCAATCATCTTCATTCTCTACCTTTCCGACTTGTGTTTCTCCTTTTCACCTATAAGCTTCCTTTTGTGTCTCATCTTTTTCTTATTCATTGCAAGCTCCTTGAGGGAAGGGACTCTCTTTCTTTTTTGCTTCATATTTGTATTCCCAGTGCTTAGCACAGTAACCTTACACATAGTAGAGACTTAATGTTTATTGACTGACTGACTCTAACTTCAACTATTTCTACTTCTGCCGCATTGGAGGCCAAGTTCATATAGATATAGTCCCTTTGGGAGGAAATGATGGAGCTGCTGCTTTTAAAAGAAAATGCACAACTGGATGCTTTTGACTGTTTAAAGCTATGATTACCAGAAATAAAGTGTCCCAGCAAGATATAGTTTAAGATATAGAAGCAACTGGCTGTTTTGTTCACATGTCAACACCTACTATATCCTCGTCTCTTGAATCATCATGAAGTAGAGGTGATCCTGAGTTCTTGAAGGCCATGCCAAGCAGAATCAAAGCTAAATGGATTTCAAATATGATTCTGATTTATCTCATCTGAGATCTAACCTAGTTATCTTTATCATAAGTTGAATGGACCACCTGTGCTGATTTTATTTGTTTGTATAGTCATTCATTCATGTTGTTGTGGGGAAGTGAGGGAAGATGGGCATAGCAACTTGTGAAAGTACCAAAATATGGTCAGGCTGTGATATGCAATAGTAGAAAAATGAAATCATATTTCATTTTTCATATCATATTGCTGCTATAAATATTTTTACCGGATTGGCTAAACTGGATTACTGGTTAGATATTTCCGTTTACCCCAATGGACTGCAAGAACAATTGAACAGACGAGTATAACAAAACTTGCCTGTTTAAATGACTGGTGTTAGATAGCAAATCAGAGGATTAAAGGAAGAAATAATTTAAAAATAATTAATTCAGAAACTGTTTATAAAGTCAACCCAAGTTAATGTCTCAGGTTGGTATATTTTGACCCATACACATAGAGGTAATATTACATAGTAGATAGATAGCCACAAACATAGGAATACTTAGAAACAGTTCCTATTTTGCCTAATTCAGGTCATATACTCTTAATCAAGTTGCTTTACTTCTCTAGAAAATTCTCTAAGACTGTAAGTTATAAAGAAGGTACCTATCTCCATTGGTAGAGAGTTTCTGCAACCAGGCATTTCCTATCCCAACAAAATCACCCATTCAATCCTGATCACTGAATCCCTATTCCATCCCCTCCATGGGTATCCCTCAGGATTAAATTGTAAATAAACTTACCTATATATGAGTGGGCCATTCAACTCCTTCCAAATCAGAAAAATATCAAGGATTGTTTGAAATCAGCTAAAATATTTTACACTTTTAAAAAAAGAGAACTGCTCCCAAGTCAAATATGGAGTTAAATGCTCTTATAACAAATGAAAAAGTGAAACAACCTTCTCCTTCAAAAAATATTTATAATTTACATTTTTGAGTACCTGTTCTCATAACACCTTGAAACTATTGGAATCAGGTGGCATTAAAGAAAGCAAACTAATTCCCTCCCAATCTTGTTTCAGAAGTGACTACAATTAAGCCCACACATCAAGATAGTCTGAAGAGTTACGGAATAATAGACAGACAGGCAGACAGACAGACAGACAGATAGATAATTAGCAGCACATGATATCTTAAGACATCTTCTATTCTAGATTCATATCTTTAGATAGATGAGACATTATTATCCAAATTTTACAGAATAAGTAACTAAAGCTGGGAAAGTAAAGAATCTTCCAAGGGCCAGATATTCATTCTTGGAGATCTTGGCTTTGATGTCCTAGAAAGGCAGGCAGAATAAGTCAGCAGAACAAGTTTTCATTGGGCCATACATTTGTATGGTCTACTTATCTGAAATAATAATGTAATATGGTAATGACTGCTTATAACAGGGTGATGGCAGTGGGAATAGATAGAAGGGAACAGATCTGGGAAGATACTTTAGAGACAAGATTTGGCATGTAGAAATAGATATAGGTGAGGTCAGGGAGGAATAAAGCTAACATTAAGTTTACCAACCTTAGTAACTGAGATGATAATGTCATAAGAGAAATAAACAAGTAGAAAAATAAACAATAGTTCAATTCAATAAGTATATATATTTGCTATTGAACTTTGTATGAAACAATTTACTAGGCTGCTGAGCCTAGATGAAAAGCAATAGTCTCTTATACTTGTACTCTTATACCTTGTATTCTAATAAGTGGGATCATGCTTACACAAATGAGTTTCAAAGAAAAGAGCCCAGAATAATATAATTTAATAATTAGAAAATTCCTCAGTGTTCACCTCATCCAAAGATTCTGAAATTTTTTTTTGGAGGGGAAATAAGGAGGGGATGTGTCAAGCACCTGCACCAATCTAGAATTTTACCTGGTAAAGAATCTCTGTTTTATATATATACTTAGGTTAAATTATTTTCCCAGATTTAAAGATGAAAAAACTGAGGCACAAGGAGTTTACATTACTTGCCTAGAACCACACAGCTATTATCTGAGACAGGATTTGAACCCAAATCTTTCTGACTCCAAGTAAATTATTAGGAGATTTTTCCTGGAACGAGGCCAAAATTTGCCTTTTTGATGATTCCAAACATTATTTCTATTTCACACCAATGAACCTTTAAGATTTGAAAAGTAAATGGACAATTTTGACTGCATTAAATTGAAAAGGTTTTTGCACAAAGACATGCAACCAATTCACCCAAGATTAGAAGGAAGACAGAAAGATGCAAAACAACTTTTACAACAAGTGTCACTTATAGGGACCTCTTTCTCAAATATATGGAAAGCTGAATTAAATTTATAAGAAGAAAAATCATTCCCCAACTGATAAATAGTCAAAGAATAATATGAACAGGCAGTTTTCAGATGAAGAAATTAAAGCCATATGTAGTCATATGAAATAAAGCTCTACATTACTTACTGTTGATTAGAAAAATGTAAATTAAAACAACTCTGAAGTATCACCTTATGTTAATCAGTTTGAGTAACATGGCAGAAAAGGAAAACTATAAATGCTGGGTGGAATGCAAGAAAATTTGAGACTCTAATGCATTGTTGTTGGAGTCATAAACTAATCTAACTATTCTGGAGAGCAGTTTGGCTATACCCAAATGGCAATCAAACTTTGATATTCTTTGATCTAACAATACTGCTACTAGGTCTATATCCCAAGGAAATAAAAGAGAAAAGGACCTATTTGTTTAAAAAAAAAGTAAATATATATAAAATCACAGCTCTTTTTGTGATAGCAAAATAATGGAAATTGTGGGGTTTTCTATCAATTGATGAATGACTAAACAAGTTATGGTATATGATAGTAATAGAATACTATTGCACTATAACAATTAGTGAGCAGACAAATTTCAGAAAAACCTGGAAAGACAAACATGAATTGATACAAATTGAAATAAGCAGAACCAAGAACAGAGTAAGATAATATGAAGAAACATGAATAGCTTAACTATTTTCAGCAATACAATTATCTGAGACAATTTCAAAAAAGTCATGAAAAAAAATGCTATCCACCTTCAAAAAAAGAACTAAAGGAATGTTTGAAATCTCCACCTCCAAAGAGGCAGTGGGTAGGGAAGGCGAGCTAAACTGCACCCCTGGACATAAGATTCCCTACTGTTTCCTACTCAATTTTCCCCACACAGAAATCCTTCCATTAAAATCTTTCCTCTGTACTTAGATCTTCTCTTCCCTTAACTACATACTTTAAACAATTCCCAAATCTACAAAACTCCATTGCTAAAGTAGCAGAGAGCAGTGGGGAGGTGAATTTAATCTTCACCTTAGAAGACAAAAGTTCGTCTCCCATTTCTCGCTCCCCCACCTCATCTTTTCTCCTCCCAAATACCTTCCCAATGCTTTCTCTTACTCCCTAAAATCATCCAAACCTCTAATTGCACCTACAAATCAATCCTTCATAAATCACCTCATGTCCAGCAGAGCTGGATTTAAAGCATAACTTATAATGTTATAATATAATATAATATAACAAATTACCCAATGTGTTTCAGAAGGTAACATACTTTACCTAATTAGAAGCATGCCACCCTTTCAGGCAAGTTAACAGAACTTCTATTTAACAAGTCATTGTTCTTAAGATCTTATACTCAAAGATAACCAAATCTAGCCTGCATGGGCAACAATAAAACAATTTAAAACTGCCCAAAAGGATACTTTTTTGTTTTGTTTTCACTTAGGTTTAAACTTAGTTCTCCAAAACCTTTCTCCAAGTTTCAAAGCAGTTGGCATAAACTCCTTTGTCCTCCAGAGGCCTTATCTGCCCAGCCCAGCCTAGGCCAGGCTTGAATTTTAATTGCTTTTTTCCTCCTCTCTAACTACCAGGCTACTTTTTTTTTTTTTTTCCCCCACTTAGGTTTAAACTAGTTCTCCAAACTTTTAGCAGAGTTCTTTAACCAACAAAGAGACAAGTCACATAGATCACAGAACACAGATCACACAGACATAGACTGCAAAGTTAAACATTAAACAAAACATTTAACACATATAGCCCGATAATGCCCAAAAAGTCCCTCAAAGTCAGATCAGACCAGATGTGTCTTAGAAGACACCCAGTGTCCTGGAATGACACCCTTCTCAGAATTTAATGCCTATTGCCATTGTATTATTTTGAGAATCCAGATGCTAGCGCAGACAGACAGAATAGGTAACCAGATCAGATTATGATCTAAGACATCCAGACTTACTCTCCCATGGCCAAAATAAAGCATCCATCATCAGGCTGTGGCTGAAAACTGCTCTATTTCACAGAGACTCTAAAAAAAAGCCAGAGGGCCATCCTCTCCAGGCCAAAAACCCAGATCCTCAATCATCCCAAGGTCCAAGGTGGAGACCTGAAGTTCTCTAATCTCTACTCCCATTCTCAGTTTCTAGTATCTCAGTGGGACCTCCAAAATGTAATGCTGGAGAAACTGAGGCAAGATAGAGCTTAGAGAGTCATAATATTTTATTTGAAAGGGAGAGATTTACTGGGACCAAATGAATACATGGTTTGGTCCCAGGGCTGAATGAGACTATCGTCTCAAGAACTCAGCCACGAATGTCTGATACAAAGATTCTTTTATAAAGTAACAAGAACGATGACATAATGGGGGCAGGCACCTGGAATGGGGATGACATAATGGGGGAAGGCACCAGAGAGGGAGAGGCACCTGATATTCTAATGGTGTCTAAGATATAAGATCTTTATCCTATCAAACATTCTAATGACTAAGAGGGAAGGGTTATAGCCTGAGGCAGCATAACTGAGGTAGGACTATTAGAGAAACTGGATCAGGACATTAAAAGAGAAGGGAGGCACAACATTTGATCATCACACACTCTTGTTGCTGTGTACAATGGCTTCCTGGAGCTACTTGCTTCACTCAGCATGAGTTCATGTTAAACTTTTCAGGCTTTTCTAAAAACAGTCTGTTTATCTTTTGTAGAACAATGATAAACCATTACTTTCATATATCATAGCTTATTCATCCATTCTTCAATTGATTGGCATCTACTCATTTTCCAAGTCTTTACCATAACAAAAAGAGCTGCTATAAACATTTTTTGCATATGTGGGTCCTTTTCCCTCTTTTATGTTTTTTTTTTTTTTTTAATGATGGAGACACATTAATGGCAGTAGGTTTGTTTTTAATTTAGCCAATTTACACAGTTGTTCAATTCAGAGAAAAATTCAGTCATTTTGTTTATTTGATGACCAAAAAAACCTCTTTTACTGATTGAAGTGTTCTTTTTTCAACAAATTGCATTGAGGGTAATAACAGCTTGAGCCTCTTTGTAGTCATTCTTGTCATATAATTCCTCAATATTTTTCTTATCTCATTGGAGTGAATCAAAGATCATTGAATGAATGCATAAATGGTATACATAGTAAGCAATTTCTACTTGCCAGCCACTATGCTAAAAGATAAAGAAAACAAGTTAGCAAGTTGTTCCTTTAGAGGAGTTTACATTCTCTTAGGAGGTTTACATTCTAATAGATCACTATTAAGTGGAACTACTTTAGATAATAATCCAGTCACTAATACAGGTAGACAATGTGTAACTTATCAACCAGGAGAAGTAGTAGCATCAGGTTTACTGATACAGACTCCTAATAAGCAATCTGGTGATAGTTGTCCAGATTCTGACTCCAAGCAACAAAATCCAGGAATATTCTGGAGAGCAGCTATGACAGCTGACCGACCTATGCTCACTATCTATATAAATGGCCTACCATTAGAAGGATTGGTAGACAAGATGCAGATTGTACAGTCATTAGAGGTGCCAATTGGCCCAGTCACTGGCCAAAGATTAAGGCAGAAACCTATATGTTTAGCGTAGGAGGATCAATAGCAGCTAAAGTTAGTTCTACCCCTTTGAGATGGACATTTGAAGGTGAAACAGGAGTTTTTACTCCTTTTGTAGTTGAAAAAATCTCCATCGATCTGTGGGGAAGAGACATTTTGCAACAATTAGGATTACAAATAAGTACTTCAGATTTTTAGGCAGGACTGCTTTTGAAGGCCTGCCAACACTCTCACCCTACATTGGGCATCAATTATGAAATATGAGCTAGTTCTTTGGAGGGCCTCGGGGTCAGCCAGAGTTGGGATAAATTAAAGTCCTTGTTTTTTAGGGGGAGAAGTGAAGGAGACAGACAAACTGCCATGAGGCTTGCCAAAGATGTATCCTGGATTCTCAAGTCCAGAGCCGTTCAGCTTCTCTACTCTTCATCCTGCTACAAAGTGACTCTGGCCTCTGTCCCTCCACCCTCCAATCCTTGCTTATGATTATCTTAACACTAAACATTCAGCAAGCACCCACCAGTGAGAAGAGCCATTTTTCCAAACATATGCTAATAGAGTCATTGTCTCACATCAAATAGGTAATTAGCCTTAAGTGTCGATTGTCTGATTCAAGTACACCTTTTCAGAGTTTCTCTACAAACTACAAGGTGAAAAGTAGAATGAGAAGAGAAGGGGGATTCTATGGTTTTCTGATGACCAGGATACCTCAGAGATTTGGCTAAATAAGGTGAAGGCTCACCTATCAGAAAGCAGGGGCCCATGGGTAGGAATCTGAGTTGTGGTGGGAGGAGAAGAGCTAAGTACAGATAACATGGAAGATAGATGAGAAGTAGCATCTAACTGTATCAAAAGATATCAAAATCCTTTACTTTCAGTAGATAATTTTCCTTGAAGATTCTAATCTAGTTTCCATCATTAACTCTGCACTAGGTTTTCCATAGGAGGCACCTTTATTGTAGTTGTCTACCCCCTTCAATTCCCAGATCCCATGGATTTCACAGTCACTTCAAAACTAATAATAATGACTTTCTCCAATCTGATAATTGAACTTAATTGCATATAATCCAGTCTTATATTAAGTAACATAATAAAATGATCCAGTATTATATTAAGTAAAGTAATAAAAAGAAAAATAATAAATTAGTCATTAATCTTTCAATGCTATTGTTTGTCAAATGCTAATACTTTGTCAAATAATTGATACGTTTGAGTTTTTTTTACTTTTCAAGAATTTACTTTGAACTTTCTTAGAAATAGCTAATAATTTCCAGAATAGATATCTGATTATTAGCTATGGATGAGATCTCAGGAGATCATCATTATCATTGTCTTAGCTTGTTAGCCTTTAGAATAAGGACCACAAAGAAAAACTATAGCTCATATATCCTGATTTCCAGGGCAATGACTTTTTCATGACCATCTTGAACTTTAAGGAATCTATCCTTATACCCACCTTAAGTTTCCTCAGTTAGGTTGTCTCTTTGTTAAGCATTCCCTTTACTATGAGATCATTATAGGAAAACTAATTTTTAAATGTTAAATATTTTTCTTTTAAAAAATATGGATGGAAGGCAGATCCAACATTTTTCTTCAAACAGTATCACAAATAAAATTTTAGAATGGCAGAGTCAACAAAGAGAATGAAACATTTTTTAAGCTCAAGACAATTTAGAGGGTCAGCAGTAGAGCTCTAGGACACTAGGGTGGTGGTAGGCTAGGAGAGAGGAACATACCACTGCAACACCAGCAGCAGACCCTGAAGGTGTATTCAGACAGTAACTAATCAGAAAGTGAGTGATCTCAGAGAACCCTTTGCTGGCATTGGATGCAAAAATCTTTGCCCTCAGAGAACCCTATAGGAAGTTCTCAGCTGCAGTTCTGGAAGGAAGAGATGCACTAAAGCTTGTAACTTCAGGAGAACAGGAATCCTGAGCTCAATTCCAAGTCAGATAGGATACATTAGGATAGGAACATTACCACCAGAGGCCTTAGGAGAGTAAAGGATCTGATCATAGATACAGGACTAAGAAGAACAGGAGTACTTACCACTGTAGAGAAACAAGATCCTTTCCAAGATAAAGACCAGAGATAGGCCATTAGAGCAATGATCACACTTATTTTTAGATTATACTATATTAGAAACAATTAAAATTTACAGACCACTGGAACTAGCCCTGAAAACAGCAAGACAAAAAAACCTGAAAGTTGAGACAAGGCCCCTTCAGCCACAGAAGCCAAGCAAAACTTTAACAAAAAATTAAAAGTCAAGAAATAGGCCAGGAAAATATGCAAACAACAACCAGAAGAAAAAAAAAAACAACCATAAAAAAATTATGATGATGATCAAGACAGATTCAGGAGAAAACAATGGCAAAATAACTATAAGCAAAACTTTTTAAAATTTCAATTAGATAAAAACTCAATAAGAATTCCTAGAACTAAAAAAAAGGAATTTAAACATTGAATAAAAGAAGTAAAGGGGAAAATGAGAAAAGAAATGAGTGATGCAAGAAAATTATGAAAAGAGAATTAAGTTTGTTAAAAGAGACACAAAAAATTGAAAAAAACAGCACATTAAAAAACAAAATTGGAGATAGAAACAAAAGCTACAAAAGCTCGATGAATATAATTCCTTAATAATTGGATTTCTGTGCTTGGAAGCTAATGATTTCATGAGACATCAAGGAAAAAAAAATAAAAAAGATCAAAAGAATTTTAAAAATACAAAAAAAGTGAATATCTCATTGTTAAAGTGGCTGATCTGGAAAACTGATGTAGGAAAAACAATATAAGAATAAATAGACTACCTGAAAGCCTTGATCAAAAAGAGCTTAAGCGTCATATTTCAAGAAATCATATAGGAAAACTGCTGGGATATCTTAGAGTCAGAGCTAAAATAGAAATGGAAAGATTCTTTCCTCTTAAAATGTAAACTCTAAAGAATATAATCAAATTCCAGAGCTCCCAGTTAAAAATGAAAATATTACAAGTAGTCAGAAAGAAATAATTCAAATATCATGGAGCTTCAGGATCATAAAGCATTTAGCAGTTTCCATGTTAAAAGAGTGGAGGATTTGGGATATCATACTCCAAAGAACAAAGGAACTAGCATTACAACATGGAATCATCTATTAAGCAAAATTAAATATGGTCTTTCAAGAAGGAAAAAAATCATATTTAATGATATAGAGGACTTCCAAGCATGCCTGATGAAAAGACCAGAGTTAAATAGGACATTTAACTTTCAAATACAAGACAAAAGAGAAGCATAAAAAGCTAAAAATGAAAGAAAATTTATAAGGGACTCAAGATTAAACAGTTTGCATTCCTGTATAGGAAGATGATACTTGTAAGTGATAATAATTTTTTCATCATTAGGCCAGTTAGAAGGGGTATAGACAGGCAATGGTGTGAATTGACTATTATGAGATGACCCCACCAAAATAATAATAATGAGTAAGAAGTAGGGGTGCATTGGGAGAAAGGGGAAGGGAGAGGAAGAATAGAGAAAATTATCTCACATAAAAAAGGCATGCAAGAAAGATCTTTTATATGAGAAGGAAAATAGGCAAAGGAGTCCTGCAAAATTTCCTTTTATGTCACAAATATGGTGCCAATTGATCATAGTTGTGGATTGGTGGAATAGATCAAGTACAAAATGCACACAGTAAAAAATGACCATAGTGATATAGAGTTTGATAAACCACCAAATCCAAATTTTGGAGACAAAATGTTTCTTGGCAACAGTTGGTGGAAAAACTGAAAAGCAGTTTGACAGAAACTGGATTTAGACCCATATCTTAAACTATATATAGGTAAAAGGCACTATGACTTAGATATGAAGAATATCATAAGCAAATTAGAAGAGCTTAAAAAAAATTTCCTGTTGGATCTGTAGATAAAATAAGAATTTATGACCAAAGGATTAAAGAGGATTACAGGAGATAAATTGAATTAATTTTGGTTATATTGAAAGTGTTTTGCACAAACAAAGCCAATGAAGGAAAAAATCAGAAGAAAAGCAGGAAACTGAGGGTGGGAGTGGAAGATTTTTATGGAAAATTTCTCTCATAAAGTCCTCATTTCTAAAATACAAAGAGAACTGAGTCAACTTTATGAGAATATGTCTTTCTTCACTTGATGGTCTATGAAGATGAAGAAATCAAAGTTATCTATAGATATATGAAAAAACCCCAAAAACTTCAGATAGCTATTGATTAGAGAAATGCAAATTTTAAAAGATCTGAGGTACTACTCACATCTATCAGACTGGCTAATATGACAGAAAATGAAAATGATGAATGTTGAGGGGAGGTAGAAAAACATGGGACACTAATGGACTCTTGGTGAATTTGTGAACTGGTCCAACTATTCATTTGGAATTATGCTCAAAGGACTACAAAACTGCATATAATTTTTTGATGTATCAATATTACTACTATGAAGAAATAAAAAAAATGGAAAAAGACATAGTAATGCAAGAAATATTTATAGTAGCTCTTTTTTGTGGTTGCCAAGAATTGAAAATTGAAGGTATGCTCAATAATTGGGAAATGGCTAAACAATCTATGGTATTACGATTATGATGGAATATTGTGCTCTAAGAAATGAGGAGCAGAAAACTTTCAGAAAAGCCTGTGAAAACATATGAATTGAGGCAAAGGGAAGTGAGTAGAACCAGGAGAATACTGTGCACAGTAGCAGCAATATTGTAATGATGATCAACTGTGAATGACTTGAACTATTATGAATATTATTGCAGTGAACCTACATAATTCTAAAGGACATGATGGAAAAATGCTGTTCACCTCAAGAGAAAAAACTGATGGCTTCTGAATTGAAGCAAAATTTTCCCTTTGTTTTTGTCTAGCTTTCTTTTTCAATATTTCTAATATGGAAACATGCACGATTTCCCATGCATAATTGGTATTACATTTCTTGCCTTCACAATGGGTCAGTGAGAAGTGGGAGGGAGTAAAATGAGAATTCAATGTTTAATTGAATATTTAAAAATAAATTTGAATTTAAAAACACTCTGTTAATAATAAAAAAAAAAAAGATAGGTAGCTAGATTATTTGGTTATAGCTCAACTTCAGATATCTTTGTGCATATGTTGCCCAGATCAGGGAAAATTAATTGGATACATATTTTTTTCTGACAAGAAAGAATCAAAAATAACTGTAGATTAAATAATTAATGAAAGGGTAGATAAAGAAAAACAAAAAATGATAATTTCATTAAAAATAAGGACAAAATGAAACAACTAACAAAGCATTTCTTGGGTGAAACTTAACATCTCTAAATATTATAATCAACAAAAGATAAAGAACAACTCAATGAATTGGTCATACAACTAAATAAACTAGAAAAACTTTTTTTAAATCACAAACATTAATTCTAAAAATAAAAAAAAATTAAAATGTAAAACAAAAAAAAAAAAACAAACAACAAAGGCTAGTTCCTAGCAGAGAAGACTATAAATGGTAAAACAAGACAGAGTGCTAAGTATGAGAAAGATTAAGAATAGCAATTGTATTTAACTATACAATTTGGAGGAGGGATATGTAAAAGTCCTGAAAACATAGAATGGAGGCAAATTGTAAAAGGATTTAAATGCCACATAGGGAAGACTATATTTTATCCTAGAAATAATGGGAAAGTCCTATAATTTACTATGTATAGAAGTGACATAGTCCCCAATGTTAGGTATATGAAGGATAGATCTGAAAGAGAGAAAACTATTTGAAGGCTACTGCAATAGACCAGGTAAATGGTGATGCCTGAAACAACATGTTGTTCATATTAGTGGAGAGAAAATATACATGCAAGAAATGTGAAAGTAAACACTTAGTAAATTCTTTTGATTGATATAGAAAAAAAAACATGATTTGACAACATATATATATGGTGAGTGTCAGGAAAGGAAGTCATTTAATATGAGACAAAGTTATGAATTTGGATGAGTAGATGGATAATTCCTCAACTGAAATATTCAAAAAAGAAGTAGATATGAAAGGAACAAAAGTGTAAAATAAAATTCATACAGAATGTCTTCTTTAAAATGCAAATAACTAGTGCTTCAAGACTCAGATTTATGAGATAGACTGTGTCTGAAACTTTTATGATGAAGTCATCATCACAGAATTGATAAAAATCATCATCATAGAACTGATAATTAAATCCATAAGAACTGACGCACTTATCAAGAGAGTGTATGTAGAGAAAGAAAATGAAAGGGAGTCAGACAGAGGTTTAAGATTTACCTACATGTAGGGTACATAGTGTGAATAATTTATAGATAAGGAGATAGTGAAAACATTGCCAGTCATATAAACCAATGAGTATTCATTAAATATTTAATATGTATCAAGCATTGTGCTAAGCACTATGGATACAAAAATGGATTTTAAAAAGTTCTTGCCCCTAAGAAATTAACAATCCAATAGAGTATGCATGCATAAATAACTATACAAATAACATATATACAGAATAAAGTGGATATACTATCAGAGGTATGTCACACCATTAAGGAGGAATCAAGAAAGTTTTTTCATGTGATAAACAACAAGGAGGTCAATGTCAATAAATCACAGAATAGTTGGACAGGAAATGAAATATTATAAAGTAACTTCTGAGTCACATGAGCAACAAGATAGTAAATCTCTGATCCTTAAGACTTCCCAAACTTCCTCAAGACAGAAATTATGTATCAAATAAAAGAACAACTTCAGCTATTTCCAAGAAAGAAGACAGAAATAAAGATTTAAAATAGTTGAAACCCAGAATCTCTTGCTCACTCACATTAATCTCATTTAACTCTTTCCCTCATCCCCCATACTACTTGGAGCAAAGTTATAATTAGCAGGCTCAAGTCAACATCCATCCCTTCACCTCAGTCCCCCATTTCTTTTTCCAGTGCCATGGAGACTCTGGCTTCAGTCCGTGAAAATTTCCTCAAATCTCAACAGCCAGCTTGGCCAAAGTCCTTCAGGAGCAATCCTTTGGTTGGGGGATGCAATCTCATAGAACCAATGCTACAAAGCTCTGAATTTCTGGTAACTCTGAACTGCAAGTGATGAATACAAAGTAATATGGAAAGATCTATATGAACTAATGTAGAGTGTAATAAATAGGGCCAAGATAACAGTATACAGAGTAACTACAACATTGTGAGTGCAAAAAAAAGAACAAATCACTAAAAATTAAAGTAAATATAATAAAATTACGAAGATCAAATAGGATTCAAATGAAGAAATATAAAAAGCCACCCCAATTTTCCTCTTGATGGAGATGGGAAATCCATGGATGTTATAATTTCCATATACTTTAAGGCTTTCTCAATATATTTATTGATCAGTTATGCTTATTTTTCCCTCTCTATATATAGGATAGATGTTGGAGAGGGGAAAGGGAGGGTTACATAAACTACTATGATGATATAAAAACAAACTTAGTAAAAATTATTTTTAAGTTAAAAAAATGAAAAAAAAAACATTTAAAGAGATAAATTTACTCCACAAAAATAAATGGAGTCAGATGTAAGAAAAAAACATTAATGAAAATTATTGTTTTAAAAAAGAAATAATATAGAAAAAGAAAAGATGAAGATCTGTGGCAAAGCACAGGGTATACCCCCAATTAATAAGCATTATCTAGAGGAAGATCCATTCAAGGAGACTGAGATTAGTACATGGACAGATGATAAGAGTATCCAATCTGCTGAATAAGATGCACTAGAGGTAGTCTGAAGGCAAAGCTAAGATAGTAGAATAAAGGCAAGAACTCATCCAAGTTCTCCTCCTAACCATCTGAATACTTTTAAATAATGACTCTACACAAATTCTAAAATGCCAGAACCCCCACAAAAAAACCAAAACAAACCAAAACAAACAAACAAACAACAACAACAACAATTTTCAAGCCCAAGAGAATTTAGTAGATCAGCAGGAATAGTCTGTTGCATTAGGGTGAGACAGGAGCACAATCCAGCACAGGCTATGCCAGCATAGATGGGCCCAGCAACCCAGAAGCAGGCCTCTGGATGATTAAATTATTGGAAATAATTTAGAATTTTCAAACCTCTCAATCCATGGATACTAAGGGATTAGTCAGAAGGAGATTTACAGGAGTCCCTTTGCTGATATCTAGAGCAGGACTCCATTATATTGTCTATATTTGCATTAGCATAAAGTTAAAAATCAAGAAACAGTCAGGAAAATCAGCAAATACAGAAAAAATAGCAGACCATAGAAATTATTGTGGTGACAAAAAAGATCAAAACACATTTTCAGAAGACATAAAGTCAAAATTTGTCCATCCAAAAGCTAAAAGAAAAAAAATGTGAATTGCTCTGTAGCCATTAAGAGCTCAAAAAAGGATTTTTAAAATCAGGTTAGAGAAGTAGAAGAAATATGTGGAAGAGAAATGAGAGTGATGCAAGAAAATTATTAAATAAATAAAAAAATCAGTACTTTGGTAAAGGAGGCACTAATATCTTGGGGGTGGGGGGAACAATAGGTCAAATGATAAAAGAGGTACAAAAATCCAATGAAGAGAAGAATGCCTTGAAAAGCAGAATTGACTAATAGGAAAAGACATAAAAATTCACTGGAAGGAAGAATTCTTTAAAACATATAATTGGCCAATTAGAAAAGGAAATGCAAAAATTCACTGAAGAAAATAATTCTTTAAAAGTTATAGCTGAACAAGTGGAAGCTAGTGACTATGAAAAATCCAAAAAAAAAAAAAATCAAGCAAAAGTAAAGGCAACAAAAAATACTGAAGAAAATAACAACTGGTAAAGGAAATACAAAAAGTTCATGAGAAGAAAAATGCCTTAAAAAGCAGAAATGGCCAAATGGAAAAAGTCACAAAAATTCATTGAAAAAAAATTCCTTATAAAGGAAAATTCTACTTATAAAGTAGAATTAGTCAAATGAAAAAGGAGATACAAAAGTTCATTGAATAAAATAATTCCTTCAAAATTAGAATTGAGCAAATGGAAGCTAATGCCATTAGGAGTACTCAAGAAACAATGAAATAAAACCAAAAGAATTTTTAAAAATAGAAAACAATGTGAAATATATCATTAGAATAACAACTGACTTGGATAATAGAAAACCATGATTAAAAATGAATCTACACACCATCTTTCAAGAAATTATCAAGAAAAATTGCCCTGATATTTTAGAACCAGAAAGTAAAGTAGAAATTGGAAGATCACCTCCAGAAAGAGATCCCAAAATGAAAACTCCCGGATCAAATTCCAGACCTCCCAGTTCAGGGAGAAAGTATTGCCAGCAGCCAGAAAGAAATAATTCAAATATCCAGGGCCAACAGTCAAGATAGCAAAAGATTAAGCAGCCTCTCCACTAAAGGATTAGAGAGTTTGGAATATAATATTCTAGAGGGCAAAAGAAGCAGGACTACAACCAAGAATTACCCTCTCCTCTCCCCCCAAAAAGGAATATAAACCTTCAGGGGAATTTCAACCATTCCTGATGAAAAGATCAGAACTGAATAGAAAATTTTACTTTCAGAGAAGGATAAAAAGGTAGACAGGAAAGAGAAATCATAAGGGATTCAATAAAGTTAAGCACTTTTATTTTCCTACATGAAAAAAAAAATCCTAAAAAAAAAAAAACTTTCTCATTATTAGGGCAATCAGAAGGAATATACATGGACAGAAAACAGATAATGAGTTGAATATGATGGTGTGATTATCTAAAAAAAAATAAGCGATGAGAAAGAATACTGGACTGGAAAAGGGGGGAAAGGGAAGGTAGAATAATATAAATTATCTGATATAAAAGAAGCTTGAAAAATTTTACAGTGGAGGAGAAAATGGAGGAATGGAGAGAGAAGCATGGATCTTATTCTCATCAGAATTGGATCAAAGAGATAACAATATACATGCTCAGTTGGCTGCAGAAATTTGTCTTACCTACACAAGAAAGTAGGGGAAAAAAAAGAAATAAGAGAAGATAAGGGGATGAGAAGGAGGTGACAGAATGGACGGCAGTTTGAAAGAACTAAAAGTCAGAAGAAAAATACTTTTAAGAATGAAAAAGATAAAAAAAAAAGTGAGAGATAAAGAGAGAGAGTAAGATAAAGAGGGGGAAAAGAACATGGAATTAAAAATACATGGGTAGTAATCATTATTATGAAAACAAATGTATAATAAGTTTCTCTAATAAAGACTTCATTTCTCAGACATAAAAACTGAGTCAAATATATGAAAATAACATTGATGAATTGTCAAATCATGTGCATAGGGAATTTTCAGACAAAGTAAACAAAGTTATCTATAATAATATGGGAAAAAAATGTTATACACTACTGAAAAGAGAAATGCAAATCAAAGCAGCTCTGAACTACTCTCACCTGTCAGATTGACTAATATGATAGAAAAGGTAAATGTGGAATAGGACATGGGAAAATTAAAACATTAATGCACAATTGGTGAAGTTATATACTGATTCAATATTCTGCATAACAATTAGGAACTATACCCAAAGGGTTATAAAACCACACATACCCTTTGACCAAGTAATATCACTAGTAGGTTTGTATCCCAAAGCGATTAAAAAAACAAAAATGAAAAGGACCTAGGTGTACAAAAAAATAGTTTTAACATTTCTTTTAATGGTGGCAAAGAATTGTGAATTAAGGGAATGTTCATCAATTGAGGAATGGCCAAAAACATGTATATGTTTGTTATAGAATACTATTGTGCTCTAAGAAATGAGAAGCAAGATGTTCTCAAAAAAATACATGGAAAGACTTACATGAAATGATGCAAAATGAAATGAGCAGAACTAGTAGAACATTTTACTCATTAACAGCAATAACATATCATGATCTACTTTGAATGATTCAGTCATACAATAATCTGAGACAATTCTGAATTGCTAAATGGTGCTAAAGATTCTGTCCATCTTCAAAGAAAGAGCTGGTAGAAATCAAATGCAGATCAAAGATACTCTTATAACTTTATTTTTCTTGGGTTTTCTTGTCTGCATTTTCTTCCACAGAATGACTTACATGCAAATATGTTTTGTTTGACTATACATATATAACCTTGCTTGCCTTCTTAATTAGACAGGGAAGGGAAGAGAAGAAAGGGAGAGAGTTTCTAACTCATTTTTTTTTTCTAAATGTTAAAATTGTTTTTACATATAATTGAGAAAAAATAAAATGCTAAATAAAATTTTTAAAAAGACACAGTAGAATAAGATCATTTGTGAAGCTAGAGTGTTTTTTTGAAAGCAAGAGAAGAGGGTCCTCTCCAAGAATAAAAGATATATTGGTGAAAGGCATTTGAGTTGTGCATAGTAGATTTGTAATTTTATGTGCAGTCATCTTTTTTATTGTAGTATGTTATGAAAATGTTTATTTTATTCCATAAATTAAAAATAAGGGAAATTTTAAAAAAAGAATTGAGGAAGAGGGAAAAACAGAGGATTCAGAATGGTCCTAACTTTTTCAGTTAAATATAGGCAAAGTTCTCAGCTTAGAGAAGGGGAAGAATTAGAGAGATGGGATATTTAAGGAGGGATATATTTTAAACTATTATTCTGTTAAAGGCTGCTACCAATTTCAATTTATACTCACCACCTCTTTCTTTGCCCTTTTGATAGCTTGACATTTTGCTTCTTTGAAAGGTGGTACAATGATAGATTTAAATCCAAAAGTGATTACAAAAATAATCTACCATTTCTGTGTTCCTATCTTAAACCTAATTTGTTCAGACAAGGAAACTGAGGTCAAGAGAGATTAAATGGCTTGCTCACAATCACAGAGATAATAAGTAGTAGAACTGATCTAGCCCTTTGACTCCAATCCCTTGTTCTTCCCACTACATCATGAGAACCCCAGAGTTATGGGCATTTTAGCACTTCATGTCATATCTGTATAACATCACTGGAAAAAGGTATATTTTTAACAATTAAATTTTGTTTCAGTGATAAGCTTGGGGACATTGAAAATAACTGCACAACAATGCAATAAAGCCAGGTCTCCTTATCCTAACCACATCTGTCTCCAATGTGTGTGTCCAAGATAGTCATCTTTTGATGAATGAGCTTTATTGATTGTTTATCCAACCTTACAATACAGTCTAAATAATAAACTTTCTTCAACACAGTGAGGTGAATAGTTTGAGCAAAATATTTTAATTTTTGTTTTGTTTTGTTTGTTTTTATTTATTTTTTTATTAAAGCTTTTTATCTACAAAGCATATGCATGGGTAATTTTTCCAACACTGACCCTTTAATAACCTTTTGTTGAAAATTTTCCCCTTCTTCCCCCCATCCCCTCCCCTAGCTGGCAGGTAGTTCAATACATGTTAAATGTTTGAAATGCATGTTAGATCCAGTATATGTATACGCATTTATACAGTTATCTTGTTGCACAAGAAAAATCAGATCAAAAAGGAAGAAAAAGAAAAACCGAGAAAGAAAACACAATGCAAGCAAATAACAGAGTGAGAATGCTATGCTGTGTTCCACACTCTGTTCCCACATTTCTCTCTCTGGGTGACTCTCTTCATCACTTCACAAATGGACTAGTTTGAATCATCTCAATATTGAAGAGAGCCACATCCATCAGAATTGATTGCTGTATAGTTTTCTTTGTTGCCATGTATAATGATCTCCTAGTTCTTGAGCAAAATATTTTAAATAATTTTGGATATTTTTTAAAGATATATTCTAGTGTTCCAAGGCTTGATGTGATCAGCCTTGCAGATGTAATATCATATGCTAATAGGAGCATCTGGATGGGCTTAATCATTTCCAGGGAATTCCAGTATCTCTTGGCATCTATACTAGGCATTCTTCATCATAAAGACCACAAGTGAATATATCCTTATTTATTTTATGTTTCACTTGAAATTAATAACTAGAAAACTTTAGAACAAAATTATAGTCAGTATTGATTTTCCTTCTCCATACCTTTGAACTGTCCTGGAATACACTATGATTTTTTTTATTATAATAACTTTTTATTGACATAACCATGCCAGGGTAATTTTTTTTACACCATTATCCTTTGCACTCACTTCTGTTCTGATTTTTTCCCTCTCTCCCTCCACCCCCTCCCCTAGATGGCAAGCAGTCCTATATATGTTGAATATGTTGTAGTATATCCTAGATACAATATATGTGTGCAGAACCAAACAGTTTTCTTGTTGCACAGGGAGAATTGGATTCAGAAGGTAAAAATAACCTGGGAAGAAAAACAAAAATGCAAACAGTTTACATTCATTTCCCAGTATTTTTTTCTTTGGGTGTAGCTGCTTCTGTCCGACATTGATCAATTGAAACTGAATTAGGTCTCTTTGTCGAAGAAATCCACTTCCATCAGAATACATCTTCATACAGTATCATTGTTGATGTATATAATGATCTCTTGGTTCTGCTCATTTCATTTAGCATCAGTTCATGTAAGTCTCTCCAAGCCTCTCTGTATTCATCCTGCTGGTCATTTCTTACAAAACAATAATATTCCATAACATTCATATAACACAATTTACCTAACCATTTTCCAATTCATGGGCATCCATTCATTTTCCAGTTTCTAGCCATCACAAACAGGGCTGCCACAAACATTTTGGCACATACAGGTCCCTTTCCCTTCTTTAGTATCTCCTTGGGGTATAAGCCCAGTAGTAGCACTGCTGGGTCAAAGGGTATGCACAGTTTGGTAACTTTTTGGACATAATTCCAGATTGCTCTCCAGAATGGTTGGATTCCTTCACAACTCCACCAACAATGTATCAGTGTCCCAGTTTTCCCACATCCCCTCCAACAATCATCATTATTTTTTCCAGTCATCTTAGCCAATCTGACAGGTGTGCAGTGGTATCTCAGAGTTGTCTTAATCTGCATTTCTCTGATTAATAGTTACACTAAGATTTTTGACTCAAAATCTGTTGCTTCCTTCAGAACTCTGCCCAAATGATACCTGACCTTTTCTAAATGAAGCCTTTCTTGCTTCCCCTCCCCTCACAAATACTGCTTTCCCCTCAAAATATACTTCACATTTGTTCTGTAAATGACTGTGTGTACAAAAGATGTGTATATATTACACACACACATATATTTATAGATACTTACACATATCTTCTCAAGTCATAACATGTAAGATTCTTGTAGATATAGGTTTTCTTTTGTCCTTTTGTATGTATACACATACTTAATGCTTATTAATCAGTTGGTTAGAAACTCATAACAACTATGTAAATTAAATAACTTGAGACCTCTACATAAAGATTTCAAGGAAAATAGAAAAACAGGAAAATTACATAATGGTAGTGACATAAAGAACTTTTGCTGTTGTTGTTCAATCATCCTTTAATTGTGACTTACAGGAAAAGATAATGATGAATATTGGAGGGGATGTGGGAAAACTGGGACATTAATACATTGTTGGTAGAGTTGTGAACTGATCCAACCATTCTGGAGAGCAATTTGGAACTTTGCTCAAAAAATTATCAACCGTGCATTCCTTTGATACAGCAGTGTTGCTATTGGGCTTATATCCCAAAGAGAGCTTAAAGAAGGGAAAGGGACCCACATGTGCAAAAATGTTTATGTCAACCCTTTTGGTAGTGGCAAGAAACTGGAAACTGAATGGATGCCCATCAGTTGGAGAGTGACTGAATAAGTTGGTATATGGTATATGAATGTTATGGAATGATCAGCAGGAAGATTTCAGAGAAGCCTAGAGAGACTTGCATGAACTGAAACTAAATGAAGTAAGCAGAACCAGGAGATCATTGTACATGGCAACAGCAAAATTATACAATGATCAATTCTGATGGACATGGGTTCTTTCCAACAATAAGATGACTGATGCCAGTTCCAATGATCTTGTGATAAAGAGAGCCATATATACCCAGAGAGAGGACTGTGGGAACTGTGTGTATCACAACATAGTATTTTCAGTATTTTTGTTGTTTGCTTGCATTTTATTTTCTTACTCATATACTTTCCTTTTTGATCTGATTTCTCTTGTGCAGCAAGAGAATTGTATAAATATGTTTACACATAGTGGGTTTAACATATATTTTAACATGTATAACATATATTGGATTACTTGCTCTCTAGAGTAGGGGTTGGGGGGAAAGAGGGGAAAATTTGAAACACAAGGCTATGCCAATGTCAATGTTGAAACATTATCCATGCATATGTTTTAAAAAAAACTATGACTCTTCATAATTCCATTTAGGGTTTTCTTGGCAAAGATATTAGATCTGTTTTCCATTTCCTTCTTCAGCTCAGCTTACAGGTGAAGAAATTGAGGTAAACTCGGTAAAGTGATTTACCCAGGTTCATATATCAAGAAAGTATCTGACATCAAATTTGGACTTATTAATATGTTATCCTGACTCTAGGTCTGGCAGTCTATTCACTGTACCACATAGCTGCCTAACTGAGGAAGCTTAGAGGTCTTGTAATCCAATTTCTCCATTTTATAAATGAGGAAATGGGGGCCTACAAGAATAAAATTAACTCACTCAAACTGGGAAATGATAGAACAGGGATTCATAACTAGACCTCTTGACTTAATCCATTTTTTCTTCCTCAATATCAACAGCCTCCCACAGACAAATCTGTAAGAAGTGGCCTATTGATATTCTGCCATTAGAACACATCTGACTTCTCATCTCCTACCCCAATAAATAGAATGGCCATGCAGTAAACTACTTAATTTAAATTATGCTCTCAACTCACTGAGTATGGGACACAATTCTCTTGTATTTTCTGATAAGGCTGATAATGAAGTG
The DNA here is from genome assembly GCF_902635505.1 of Sarcophilus harrisii. NCBI lineage: Eukaryota > Metazoa > Chordata > Mammalia > Dasyuromorphia > Dasyuridae > Sarcophilus > Sarcophilus harrisii. The sequence goes on along the minus strand of NC_045426.1, from coordinate 369,260,568 downwards.
ATCAGTCTATAGGATTCCTATGTGGTAGTGAACCTGCATTTGCATAATGATATTAGAGTATTTGTCGAACATGTTAGCAGTGACTCATCTGTATTCAAGAAATATAGGTCAGCAGAAAGAAGTAGCAATGAGGGAAGCAAGGCCAGTCCATTGTTAAAGACAAAAAAGTCTTCTCCTCTCTTAGCTGGACAATACTGAATTAAATGCAGCAGAATGTCTCAAGCAATTGCATTGTCATTCATCTCAAAATGTACCATAATTCTAGCTGAGGGTTCAGATGCCATTCTCAATCTACTGAGCCCTTTCAATCTTTTACTATGCCCATTTTGCTCTTTTTCTGCCTCACTAAAATGCTACTCATTTCAAATGCCACTTTTACCAGAAGCAGCAGCAATTTGTAGGGAAAAACAAATTACCTCAACAGTCAGAAAAGTTATTCTCTATGCTTAGCTTAGCTACAGATGGTTGTGTGACCTTGAGCAAGTAGCAGATTGAATGTCTCCACTTCTTATTTTCTTTATTTGATCTCTAAAATCTAAAGTTGATGAGAACAACCCTACAGTTTTCCTTGTGTTGTCCTTATGATTTGTGCCCATCATAATGGCAAATAATTATAATATCTAACATTTACATAGTACTTATTATGTGCCAGGAACTGTGCTAAGAGCTTCATTATCTCATTGGATCATCACAACAAATCTGTGCATTATTCTCATTTTACAGATGAAAAAATTGCAGTAAATAAATTGATTTGGCCAGAATCAAGCTACTAGTTGGTCTCTGAGGTCAGATTTGAACTCAGTTCTTCCTAACTCCAAGCCTGATTTCTCTATCTACATTATTTTTTTTTTATCCTCCAATTATTTCATATGTATGATCTGTGTATCTTCCACAAGCTTCTTGAATGGAGGGACATATTTTGACTTTTTCTTTTCCTTCATCCAACATAGCAACCAAACTAGGCATTGGTTGAGTACTTCATGAATCAAATTGAATTGAATTCTTCATCACCATAATAGTTAATTAAGACTACAAGAGACCAAAAGAAGTAAATTCATTCTTCTCTCTGTGTTTGGAGAAAATAATTGTTCATTTAAGAAAAGTTTATCATGGTACTAGATATGGAAATCTAGCGAGAGAAGAATCCATGCCATCTTACCACATTAGAAAATTCTGAAAAGTCAGAACTCTGTCTAGTTGCCATTTAAACATATGACCCATTTTATGATTCTTTTTTATGTCAATGTATCACATTAATGCTTTTTGAATTCTAGTATCGTCAACAAGTATTTGTTTATGTTTGTTATAAGCATTAAAATGCATTATCAAATATATGCCAATACACATGTCAGCTATGTGCCTCAGTGGATAGAATGCCAAGCCTGAATTTAAGAGGACAGGAGTTCAAACTTGATCTCAAATGTTTCCTAGCTGTATGACCCTGGGCAAGTTACTTAACCTAGTTTGCCTCAATTTCCTCATCTGTAAAATGAGCTAGTGAAGAAAATGGCAAACCAGGAGTCAGATACCATTAAAAAAAAACAACAACTGAAATATAAAGTCACAATAAGCCCTAAATATGATCAAAAGATCTTAAGGAATGTTTAGATGTAATGGGCTGAGGTTTGAGCTGATGCACTGAGGTCCCGATCACCTATGACCTACTACAAGGTATAGGTCCATATGCAGACGTCACAGCACAGGTTAATTATTCAGTAGCAGCATATGAGCAAATTGCTGCTAATGCTATCAAAGCGTGGGATTCGATTCACAATAAAAATGATAAAGGTGAGGCCTTCACAAAAATAATGCAAGGGCCAGATGAGCCCTTTGCTGACTTTGTGGGACGTTTGCAGACTGCTATCACAAGAACTAATGGGGAAAATCCAACAACAGATGTTTTAATAAGGCAACTTGCTAAGGAAAATGCTAATGAGGTGTGCAGAAGGATTATACTAGGACTGCCCAAGGATGCTCCTTTAGAGGAGTTCATAAGACGCTGTGCCACAGTGGGCACAAATGCCTTTTATAGCCAGACTATGATGCAGACTTCCCAAGATCCCAACATGGGTAGACAGGGTCCCTTCCGGCAAGGGACTTCTAGAGAGACACGTCAATGCTTTCAGTGTGGTAAAGTAGGGCATCTGAAAGCTCAATGTTGGTATAGAGGCAGAGTGAGAAAGCAGGGTGGGAGAACAAGACCCAGTATCCCATGTCCAAAATGCAACAGAGGCTTCCATTGGGCCTCAGAATGTAGACAGGTTCAGGGAAACGGGATGAGGGGCCCAGCCCCAGGGCCCCAGGCAAAAAACACTTGGGGCATGATGGCAGCCAATGGTGCACCCAGAGAGTGCCTAGATGGCCAATACCCCAATATGACCAATCAGCCAGGAAGCCATATGATGGCAGAAAGGGATTACACAATCAATCAGCCAGGAAGCAACCTGATGGAAGAAAGGGATTACAATTAGGGAGAATAGAGTTGTATGCAGCTGAGACAACTGAGATACCCCCTGGAGAGGTGAAATCTGTTCCTCTCCAGCCTATGGATCCCTTGCCTCCAGGCACAGTAGGCTTGACCATTTTACCTCCTGAGAGTACGTACAAAACAGTGTCCATCCACATACTGATGTGGGAAACTGGGGAATGTGTAGATAATATCCCAGTCACCAATACAGGCAGACAATGTGTGACTTATCACCCAGGAGAAATAGTAGCATCAGGTTTACTCATACAGAATCCTAATAAGCAGCCTGGTGATAGTCACCCAGATTCTGATTCCAGATCACAAAATCCAGCAATTTACTGGACAGCAGCTGTAACAACTGACCGACCTATGCTCACAATCTATATAAATGGCCTTCCATTGGAAGGATTGGTAGACACTGGTGCAGATCGGACGGTCATTAGAGGTGCCAGCTGGCCCAGTCACTGGCCAAAGATTAAAGCAGACACCTACATGTCTGGCGTAGGAGGATCAATAGCAGCTGAAGTTAGTGCTGCCCCTATGAGATGGACTTTTGAAGGCAAAACAGGAGTTTTACTCCTTTTATAGTTGAAAAATCCCCATCAATCTGTGGGGAAGAGACGTTTTACAGCAATTAGGGTTAAAATGAGTACTTCGGTTTTTTAAGCAGGGCTGCTGTTGAAGGCCTGCCAACACTTTCACCTGTTCCTATCCAATGGAAAACTGATACACCAGTGTGGATAGAGCAGTGGCCCTTAAGTAAAGATAAAATTCAGGCCTTTTTAGATATAGTACAGGAACAGCTTGACCAAGGACACTTAAAACCTTCTCTAAGTCCTTGGAATTCCCCAGTGTTTGTTGTGAAAAGAAATCTGGAAAATGGAGGATGTTAACGGATTTAAGAAAAGTGAATGAACAGATGGAAACTATGGGAACTCTTCAGCCTGGACTTCCATCTCCTACTCAGTTGCCTAGAGAATGGCCTCTTTGGGTCATAGATATTAAGGATTGTTTCTATTCTATCCCTCTGGATAAGGAGGATATGAAAAGATTTGCCTTTTCAGTGCCCAGCGTTAACTTAGCTGAGCCTTATAAAAGATATGAATGGACAGTTTTGCCACAGGGAATGAAAAACAGCCCTACTATGTGTCAAATGTATGTTGCTGCTGTTTTGCTCCAGTAAGAAAAGCATTCCTAAAAGTTATGCTATTACATTACATGGATGACATTTTGGGATGTGCACCTGAGGAACAAATGTTAGAGGCATGTCTACAAAAGACCATAGAAACACTAAGGAATTACAAATTATACATAGCACCAGAAAAATTCAAAGACATGCTCCTTTTCAATATTTAGGATATGAAGTATACCCTAAGGTGCTTACAGTTCAAAAACTCTCCTTAAGAACAGAAAAGCTAAATACATTGAATGATTTTCAGAAATTGATAGGAGATATCCAATGGATGCGACCAGGGTTAGGCTTGACTACCTATCAGTTACAACCGTTATATGGCATTTTAAGGGGAGACAGTGCTTTAAATTCACCACGCCAGCTTACAAAAGAAGCTCAAGAGGCTTTGAGAGAAGTTGAACTGGCTTTATCCAATGTGGTTGAAAGAGTCACTCAAAAACCCTTGGAGATATCAGTTTTTGCCACACAAGAGGCACCACAGCAGTCCTTCACCAAGGACACAGTGTGATAGAGTGGTGAACCTCCCAGCACAACCAGAACAAAGCCTTACTCCCTACCCAGTGCTTGTGGCTAGAATTTTATTAAAGGCCACTAAGCAAGCAGTACAATTATCTGGGACAAGACCTGATAAGATATACACCTTTTATACCAATACACAAATTAATGTGTGTTGTGAGACCATCCCAGAGTGGCAAATTTTATTAGCCATGGCTCCAAATTTTTTACATGGGTCTCCATTAAAGATAACTAGACTATTACATAACTGGCGATGGACTCTTGAAGAAAAGTTTCAAAGTTCCTCTTCAAGGACCAACAATCTTCACGGATGCATCCAAACATAATATTTGTGCTGTGTACTCTCATGATCTAACTATAAAGAGAGTAGTCAGAACTCCTTTTCAGTCCACTCAGCAGAATGAATTGTACGCCATCATTCTAGCTCTTACTTATTATCCAGGAGACATAAATATAATATCTGATTCGGCCTATTCAGTAGGTGTGGTACAAAGAATTGCCACAGCCCAAATAAAATTTGCAGCCTCTAATATATATCAGCTCTTTAAGAAACTTCAAGAGCAAGTGAGAAAGCATCCAGGTAAGATCTATATATTACATGTCCATTCTCATAGTGGACTTCCAGGTCCCATATTTGATGGCAATTCAAAGGCAGATAGCCTTCTAACTATGTTGGTCAATACCCCTTTGTTCCAAGAAGCTCAGGCATCTCATTCTAAATATCATCAGGCTGCTCAAGCTTTACGTTTACAATTTGGAATAACAAAAGAGGAAGCTAGGAGCATAGTAAAAGCCTGTGCGGCTTGCCTTCCTTTCCACGCTCCTACACTGCCCCCAGGGAAGAACCCTCGTGGTTTGAGACCCAATGAAATCTGGCAAATGGATGTGTCCCATTATAAATCTTTTGGTCGTCTGTCTTTCATCCATGTTGTGGTAGACACCTTTTCAGGATTCACTTTTGCAATGCCAGCAGCAAAAGAGACAGCCCGAGTGGTCACTGAATTCCTCATACAAGCATTTGCCATTATGGGTGTGCGAAGCAATAAAAACAGACAATGGTCCTGCTTATACTTCGAAACATTTTGCACACTTTTGTGCACAGTATAAGATTTTACACACCACAGGCATACCTTTTAATCCTCAAGGACAGGCAATAGTGGAGAGGAGAAACAGAGATATTAAGACACTACTCCAAAAACAAAAGAAAGGGGAGCCACAGGTAACCCTAGAGAACTTCTAAATCTAGCTCTTTATACTATTAACTTCTTGATTTTTGATAAAGATGCACTGGCTCCGGCAGACAGGTTTTATAACCCACCCGAAGGTCAGTGTCCGAAGTCAGGAGCTCCACTATCTTTAGATAATCGCCAGGTGATGTGGAGAGACCCAGAAAGTGGTGAATGGAAAGGACCAGATAGGCTAACTGCTTTGGGGAGAGGGTTTGCTTGTATCTCTACAGGTGGAGAAGGAATCAGATGGGTGCCAACGAGCCATATTCGCCTTGTCCATCGCAGAGAGACGGAGCAGACCCTTGAAACAAAGGAGAAGACCCAAGAAATATCGGGTGGTGCTGTTGCTGATTGTGTTCACCATTGAAAGAGCGTGGCAGTTATGGTGTTTGACTCATGGACATCAAAGATTGTTGGACTTCAAAACCCTCAGGAATCATTGGATTCTCTGAGCCATAGGACTCAAAAACCCTCAGGAATCATTGGATTCTCTTAGCCATAGGACTCTGAAAACCTCAGGAATCATTGGATTCTCTGAGACATAGGACTTGAAAACCCTCAGGAATCATTGGATTCTCTGAGACATAGGACTTGAAAACTCTCAGGAATCATTGGATTCTCTGAGAAATGATAAGACTGTTACAACACTTCAAAATCTGCTGGAATCATTGGATTCCCTAACACATAAAAAGACTTTTTCAGGACTTCAAAAACTCAGGGGGATCATTGGATTCCCTGACATGTGAAACAATGGACAATAGATTGGTTTTGGACTATCTCTTGGCTGCTGAAGAAGGTGTATGTGTGACTGTTGTTTACATACCCACCTTCTAGGACTTCTGGTGATCTTTTCCAACACCATGTTGATTTATATTGTTTGCTATTCCGCTACTTGTGTGTACAATTCATGTTTGTTACACCACATCGAGCCTGCACTGACTGAGGGGAGGGTCATCCTAATAGCCTCTGAGTTATTGCTATGTGCTTGTGTAATACCTCCCATGCTGATGGGTTTGTGCATAATAAGACCCTTCAGCCCAGAAACCCGCTAGCAACCCCCATTTCCCTTTGGTGCTTTTCATCTCCCTTCCTGAGATGTCAGGTAGGGCGTGATCATCTCCTTTTTAGTGCTTTCACCGCCTTTTCTGAGAAGTCAGGGAGGCTGTGATCACCTCCTTTTCGGTGCTTTCACCTCCTTCCCTGAGAAGTTAGGGAGGCTGTGATCACCTCCCCTTGGGGCTCTGACCTCCCTGAGGAGTCAGGGATGGCATGACCACCGGTGTTCTAAAATAAAAGAAAGCGGGAAATGTAATGGGCTGAGGTTTGAGCTGATGCACTGAGGTCCCAAGTACATGAGGCTAGATAGTAATTGGGCTATACTCTATTAATATACATGATTGGATAAAGAATGGTCCCTGCCCACTCTCCGTTCAAGTCCTGATGTGTTGTATAGGAAATGACGATTTTGGTGGGTGGAGGCAGAGAGAGAACGAGGAAGACAAGTGGGGGAGATTGGGCCTGGGTTGGAGACTCCGAGCTGCTGGTTGTGTGGCTGCTGGTCAAGCTAGCTTCTTGACTCAGCTGCACACATTGCTATTGCCGATTCTCTTCCACCTCCGATCCTTCTTCACTGAGAATAAAGACTGACGATTTTCCCCTAACCTGAATTCCTGACTCCTGTTGATTTAAAAATACACGATCTTCACATTTAGAGAGCTGCTTAAAGGCATGTATCCATGAGGATGTGGTGATGAAGAAAAGGGAGAGAAAGTAGGGAACACATCTGTGTTCCTAGCAAGTAGCCTGGTATCATCATGCCTTAATAATCTACATGGAAAACTACTCTAAAAAGGAGTAGGAAGTTCCAACTGTTTAGACTGGAGTCAACTTGAAGGTGAGGGGAAAACTTGGGGTTAACTTCAAATGGATTGATGGAGTGATTTCACTGTGATGGTTTTGTGGGAGAAACTGGAATGAGGAGCATTGTTTAGCAATAGGGTTGATTTCCAAGGTAATGAGCTAACTATAAAAACCCAAATCTTGGCTTCAAGCTACAGTACCACTCAGCCTTAACTGGTTCAATTTGTGGCAAAGAAGAGGAAACTGAGGTTTCGATTAGTTCCTGAGAACTCTGAAAGCTTTCTTAGCTCAAATGAAAGAGAATATGGCTCTAAAAGTAAAAATATAATAAAATCAAGAGTTCATTTCTCTTCTGGTTTAGATATCAACATCATCTGTCCTTTGTTCTTGGTCTCATTCCTAGCTCAAGACTCTGCACCTCTCTCCAATCTGGGTCTTAGCGACAACTGAAAGTCAAAAAAGCAAATCCATGAGCTGATGGACTAGGAGGAGTCCAATGTCAGTCCAAATTACCTTCATTGAAGGAAAAAAAGGGTTCTCCCTCCCTTCTTTCTTAATTATGAATGAAAATTTCATTCTTGCCTACCCCTCTAACCAAAGTATGAGCTCACTGCTCTAAAATTTTATCAAGAAGGGCTTTTCTCTCCATGGTCATTTTTTCAACCATGGTGGTGAAAGCTTGTGCCCTTGCGGCAAGGAACCACATATGACTGAAAGTTTACATCAAGATGAAAAAAGGTCAAATGTTTTGAGATGTGGCTAGAATTGGGCCAAAGGGCATGCCTTATGGAAAACAACTTTCCTTTCCAAAGTAGCATACTTTCAGACTATCTTGCAAACCACGGTATATAATCAAAATGGCTATTGTCCCAGAGCGTTTGCCTTTTTTCACAGAACAAATAAAAAATGGAATTTGAGTAAATATATAACCATCTGTCCATTGATTAACTAAACTGTAAGATAAAAACATTTGCTCCAGAATCTTAGAACTTCTGAAATGGAACTTGGAACTTCCCTATGGAACCTTGCATAGGGATTTTATCAACTGTGTGTTAAGAGTTGTAGCAACTGAAATTTCATCCACCATCTTCCTTAAAATAACATAAGCTGTTAAGTTTATCTGGTTCTAGTATTTCTTCTTATTGTTATTATTATTGTTTTCTTTCATTTGATGTTCTTTGTTTCTCAATTTTATATTGTCAATTCTTTATCATCTTAGTGATTACAGCAAGCAAAATTAGTTGATTAATATGACTTACTCTTAGGACATCTTTTCTGGCTCTTTTCTGGCCTTTTCCTCTCCTTTCCCTTCTCTTCATTCACTCTTCACAGTAGTATTAGCAGGACTGCTTCCATAGTTCCTTCAAGAGAGGCTTGTTCTGACCTTGATATAACAATAATATTTTTAACTGATATTTGCATAGGTCAATACTTCATAGTTATGCAGCATTTACAGCCACCTCAGGCTGTTCTTTGAAATAAAAGTACATTTGTTAATGGAAAGAAGAAAGGGAAGGAAGGGAGGAGGAGGGGAGGGAACAAGAAAAGGAGAAAAGAAGGGAAGAAAGAAGAAAGGCAGGGAAAAAGGAAGGAAGGAAGGAGAGAAAGGGAGGTAGGGTGGACTTTATGTGCCAAGTATTATGCTAATCACTTTAAAAATTATATCATTTAATCTTCTCAGCAACCCCAAGAAGTAGATGGAATTATCCATCTTTTGCAGATAAATAAAGTGAGGCAGACAAAGACTAAGTAATTTATTCTGAATCATATAGTTATGAAGTGTCTAAGGTTGAATTTGAACTTGTCTTACTGACTCCAGTTCTGTTCTCTAACCACAGAGGCAACTAGTTACTTCTATATTCTGTAAAGGGCAATGAAGAGACAGGATGGGTGTAGACATAGTCTCTTTATATATTTATGCACACATGTCAATATAGACATGAATGTGTATAAATACATGTATACATACTTGTACAGTGTGTATTTCAGGGAGGATATATAGGGAACTTCCAACATAGAAGCATTCTCTACTAATGTACACTTACAGTTTATATTTAGGAAGTGATCTTCTTAAATAAGAGATCCCTTTCCTTTTCTTTCCACTATTTTGTGCCTTGGACATAAATAAGCTACAGAACAATAACAATGACTCATACAGAAGTACATAAAAATTGCTTTGTGTTTGAGAGCAGGCTTATAATTGCACTAGTACAGGAAAATACCTAAACAATTGGATGAGCAACTGGTTGGTCTCTTAGAAGCTTAGAACACAAAGCAATCGACCATGATCACTGCTGGTTAGTCAAAAATAGGATTTAAATAATAGGTCTGTTTTGCCTCAAAAGCCAACCCTCCACCATATTATGGAACTTTTAAGGAAGTGAGGACCATTTTTGGATTTCTGGCATGGGAATTAGACTAGCAGGTAAGTTTGGCTGGAAAGTGTAATGGAATCATGAAATCAGTTCAGAAAGATTGTCTAGAACCTTTAAAAACTGAGAGGATTTTGTATTTCATTAGAAATCAATGGGGAATTTCACTAAAACTTCTTGAATAAAACAGTAGTATGGTAAGATATGGCCTAGAAGTAGGATTGGAATTGGAATTGGAAGCTATTGCAATAGTTTAACAAAGTGGATAAGGACCCAGATTAGAGTATTTTGGACATGAGAAAAACGAAGGACTTGAGAGATGGTTGGAAATGGAATCAACAAGATTTAGCAACTGATTAGATATGGGGATGGGAAGTAGTGAGATCAAAGAATCAAGGGTAATTAGAATAATAGTGGTATGTCTTCTAGAAATAAAAAAAAAGTTAGCAGGAAGGATAGGTTTAGTGAGAAAAGAGAAACTAGGATGATTTTGAACATGTTGACTTTAAGGTCCTCTGAAACATTCCAATGCATATGTCCAGCACTCTGGTGTCTGGACAAGTGGGACCAGAACACATGAAAAAGTTGAGAGCTAAAAATTGTTGCAGCCACTATTTCTGATAAAGGCCTCATTTTAAAAATATATAGAGAATCGACTCAAATTCATAAGAATACAAGCCATTTCCCAAATGATACATGGCCAAGCTAAGTAAATATTTAACAACTGACTCTGTAGAAAGAAATATATATATTCAACTTCCTTAAAAGCTTAGTCTTCATTATTAAAATTTTCTCCATTATTTTCTTGATTTAAACAATTTTTAAAAGTCCTGTTTTTAGCATTTGTTGATTTCTAAGGTGTAAATACTCACATTGAAAATTTAACAATTGACTCTTGGGGTGATGTAAGAATTGTCTACAACACACACACAAAGTATAGAAAGTGAATTACAATCCTGCAAAGACTGAAGAAGACGTTGTGGAAACCCCAGAAAGAAACAGCATTCAAAAAGAGAGAGTAACTGGTAGTGTTCAATGTTACATTTAGGTCAAGCATATAAAGGCTGAAACTAACTCTATGTTAGGATTTAGCAGTATAACACAATTTGTAAGCATAGAAAGGGCAGTTTTATTCCAGTTGTAGAGATGGAAACCAAATTGAAAAGGTTTGTGGAGAGAAGAGTTACTGTTGTTGTTCTAAAAGAAGCAAAACAGAACTTTCCCACCTTAATCTTCTCCTAGATCTTGATTACAAAAAGTGGAAAAGATATAGGGTAATACCTTAAGGGGATGTGAATACCTTAATACCATAAGGGGTAAGATGGCTATCCTTAATGGATAATAGCTTAATGGATAAAGTGGAGACTTCTAAAATCAGAAAACATGGCCAATGCATATTTGAAGGTTAACATTTCATAGAAATTTTTTCATTAATGGTAAAATAGACATAATATAAAAAAGCTATCTCTTCTACAAATGACAAGGTACCAAACCCTGCCCAAGAATAATTTTTAAGCTTTCATTCTCCCTTTTATTTGGCATTATGTGAGCATTATCAGACATTGTTTAAAGCAAAGGCTCAAGGAAAATAAGATCACATGATCCAGCACAAGAAATTGAAAGGGATATTACTCTGGACATCAAGAAACTTGGACTTTCAGCCTAATTCTACTGCTTAATAGCTCTGTGGCTTTGGGTAAGTCCCTTTGCTTGGGGAAAAGGGGCATCAATTGCTTCATTGTAAAAAGGAATCAATTGAACCACATTCTTTCAAAGGGTTTGTCTCAGGTACAAACATCTGTGGCTCTACTTTGGCTTTTCCACATATACAAATTGAAGGAGGAGAGCTATGGATCTTACACAGATCAGAACAACTCATTATCTTTGTTTTATTTTTAAGGTAATGTTGCTAAAGTCACTTCCCCAAACTAGAGTAGGTATGTATAGCTATACTGCTTCTGATTTTGCATCATTTTGCATCATTCAAGTAAATACATGTGTAACTTTTTTCTTCAATGATAGAGGGAAGATGCACTATTAAAACTATTTTGCTAAGGACATTCTCTCATTCTTCATTCAAATAAGGCTCTTCCAATAGCATTCAAAAGCAAATGTTAAATGGAAGAAAAGGGCTATAATTAATATTCTTGTTAGAATCTTGCATTTTTATATCAGTCATGTTTAATGACTTTGGTCTCCAGTGGAGTACCCCAGAGATATGTGGTTGGCTCTGTGTTACTTAACATTTTTATCAATAATGTGCATAAAGACATAGATCCCATCCTCATCAGATCTGCATATTACACAAAACTGTAAGAAATAGCTAACATACAGTATTACACACAGGATCTCAAAAGATCTTTATAGGCATTGGTTTATATATAATAAAATGAAATGCTATAAGGAAAAATCTAAATTATTTTGCTTTAATACAAAAGTCAATGTCCCCAGTTCAAGAAAGGGGAGGCATAGTTAGTATTTTTTTTCTGAAAAATATACTGGAGAGTTGGTATGTGGCAAGCTTAATTCTTGATAGTGGTGTGGTGGAAGCAACTGGAGAAGGGACTAGTGCTAGGATTAGTAGGAAGCTTCAAGTGAAGAAATTCTCCCTAAAAAATCAGCTCAGCACCTTTTCCATTTGTCTTTGAGAGATTATTCTATTGCCCAGAGTTTTAAAGTTTAAAGTGACTTCTTTACATAGCCAGTATATGTTCAAGGTAGAATTTAAATCTCAATCTTCCTGTCTTTTGAAGTCAGTGCTCCTTATGGTAGCCAAAGAAGTTAGTGCTTTTTGATAGAACTTCCAAGAATAGGGAAGTGAGATTTTTACTGTATTATACTCCTATCAGACTTGCTATGGAATTCTATATATAATTATAGATAAGTTTTTTTTCATAATAACTGAAATTACAAAGTTGATAAAGGAGCTTGAGTCCATCTTACATGAGAATCAGTTAAAGGAAGGAGAAATATCAACTTGGAAGAGAATAGATGGGGTAGAAATGATTGCAATATTGAGGTATTATAAATTGTGGTGGGTTCTATCTCCTTGGAAGTCTCCAAACAGAATCTGGTTGACTACCTGTTAGGTATGTTATAAAGGGAATTCCTTTCCAGGTATATATTAGACCAAATAGCCAGTGAGGTGCTTTTTATCTCTTAAATTATGTTTTTCATTTTTAAAAATGTAATTAAGAAACTATGATTCTATTTATGTTTCTATCCCCAAATCTAATTGTTTGTCTTTTCCTTAAATGCGAGGTGAAATTATTTGTTCAAAATTGCATAGCTAATCAGGGCCAGTCAGAACTGACATTCAAGTTCTCAATACTTTATAAACTGCTCCACATCTTAAACCTGAGCTCTCCTTCTCACTGTAAGATCTGTTAGTCTGAGTACAGTATCATAAATTGATTTTAGTTATCTCTAATTACCTAAGGAGCTTTGTCCTTTTTGCTGTCTTTTGAGATAGAAAGAATAAAGGTTCAAAAAAAGTAAAAGCTCAGCAAACACTTTCATGTATTGGTAGCCAATTTCTTGTCATAGGCAGATTTTATTTAAATAATTAGCTCAAAAATGTAAGCAGCAAAGAAGTTCAAGAGGCAGGAAAATGTTTTTGCCTACTGTAGAGGAAAAAAAATGTGTCCATAGCCTATGGATGCTACTTCCAGAACCTTTCAAAATAAGCATTTCAAAATCTAAACCTTCATCCCAGGACTTTAATACTGTACCTTGTGAAGGAAGAAAGCATACTATAGTGGACAGAATGCCAGACAAGATTTCAGGTACACTAATAATCCATTCAAATGAGGCAACTATATAGTCCAACTATATAGTAAGAGCATGAGCCATAGAGTCAGGAGGACGGAAGATGAAATCCAGACTTATTGGATACTTACTACCCGTGTGAGGTCACTCACAAGTCACTAAATTTATCTGCCTCAGTTTTCTTATTTGAAAAATAAATCTAATTGTAACATCTACCTCCCAAGGTTATTGCAAATATTAAATATGATAATACTTACAAAAGCTCCTAATGTACCTTAAAGCTCTATGTAGGTATTTATTGTTATTATTATTAAATTAATGTACCAACATTTATTTAGCCATTCCTCAAGGAAAAAAAGGTACTTGCTTTTCTTCTAGTTCTTTGCTACCACAGAAAGTATTGCTGTAAACATCTTTGGTAGATATTGGACCTTTCTCTGTATCTTTAACTTTCTCAGAATATAAATATAATAAGTATCAGTTCTTATCTTTCTTGGAGAAGTAACACAAGAATAGGAACTTGAACATAATACAATGGATACATACAAATTAATGAGAAGATGAATAAATGAAAAAATGAATGCATACATATGTAAATATTCAGATGCCCAAATGGATTGGTAATCTCATTAATTTGGATATTCTCTCCAATGATGAAAATAGCAGCACATTCATCCCTGATGAAACTCTTATTCATATTTGCCCATGATTTCACAATAAGAAATCTACCCAACATATTCAAGACTTTCCTCTATTTCTCCTGACATTTTGGGGTTAACAATGGAGCACATAGGCTGTCCATCTGGCATCATCTAGCATTCCTTTGTCTCAACATATAGGGGTGTGTGTGTGTGTGTGTGTATGCAGGTATATATGTGTGTAATACATATATGTATACAGTACTTTAAATTAATACACATTTACAAAGCAATTACTAACTATTATAGTGATTGTAATGAAAGGTTCCACATTTTCTGTGGTCCTTAGCAATAACAAGTCTTGAAATAAATGCTGAAAATGGTAAAAAAAAATTTTTTTTAATTGATTGAGGGAGGGAAGAAATAAAGGTTATTTTAAATGACTTGTTTGATATGGTCTCACAGCTAATAAGCAACAGCGCTAAGATTCCAGATTCTTTGCCTCTAAAATTTTCTCCTACATCATACCAGTTTTTTTAGTCCTCGTCTCCTTCCATCCCGTTCTACTCTAAAATTCATTTTAATTCAACTCTTACCAAGTACCAATTCACCAGTGCAGAGTGTAAGTGGTAAGAAGAGAGTTACAAAAAATGTTTGTACATATGCATATACACATATATTCTGAGTGTGTGTGTGTGTGTGTGTGTGTGTGTATGTGTAAAATCATGGAATTTTTAGTCTTCTGAGATAAGACATAAGAAATGACATGTATCTAGTGCTCCAAATTTAATATGCTTTAGCACATCACATTCATTTTCTTGTTTGATCCTATAACAAAGATTCTGTCTAAAAGCAAAAAGATCTGGTGTCTAGATCAGTTTCCAAGTCAGGAAGACTTGAAGTCAAAGCCTCTCTCTAACATATTTCTCTGTGTAAACTTGTATAAATCACTCAAGGACCCAGATAGTTCCCTCTAGCTGCATCCAGAGAAAGAAGTGATAAATAGAAATATGTATAGAAAATTTTACATACACATATTTGTATTTGTGTGTATATACATATACATATATATGTGTGTATACATATTTATACACACACATATATACACACACACACATATACATACCTATTTGTGTCTATTTGATAGCCATCTCTGGGAGGGAAGAAAAAAAAAGAAATTTACATGATAACTTTATTGTTTGTTTAAAAGGAATAGCAAGTTGTATATAATAGGCTTTCAGTTTCATGTAACATCTTTTTTATTATGGAAATGCTTTTTTAATGTCATAAATTTTAAATAAAATTTTTAAAAGACTCTTCAGACAATTTATTACAAAGTTAATGGGTTTCAGTGATGAGAGAAGAACACAACAAAAACTAGATAGTAGTATCTAAAGCTATATCTTTGTTTGCACTGACAGGAAATATCATGATTTTATTTCTATTCAATACTGTTGGTAATGTCACAGCCACAACAATAAATTCCAGCAAAGATGGGCAAAGTGGAGCTAAGGGAAGTAGAAGGGAATGGAGCTGGGTAAGGTGAGAAGAGGGGGCAGAGAAGCAAATCTCATCAAGCACAATCTCGTATGGAGTTCCTTCTTTTAAGCATGACTTCAGATGTTCTCAGGAGTAGCCTGGTGGTTTCCCTGTGGGGGATTGTACTCAGCTAGGGACTTCCTCTCTGAATGGAGGACTACTAACCAGAAATGTCAGTGGGATGCTATTTTTCTCAAACTCCAGACTCGACCAACAAGTCAGAAATCCACAGAGGGAATTTGTGGGGATATCAAGATAGATTAGCAGCGGGTTGCCTCAGGGGACAGGCAGCATCTCTGGAACCTTTGGAGCTCTTCTAGTGTTCTCTGATGAGTGCTTTTGCACCCAGACCAAGCCAAGCTGAACCTTTCCAATGCCAGCTATGGCTGGCTGTCTAAACCCAGTTCAAGAAAAGAGCACTTTTGCCTGGAGAGACTTACACGAACTGATGCTGAGTGAAATGAGCAGGGCCAAGAGATCATTATATACTTCAACAACAATACCAGATGATGACCAGTTCTGATGGACCTGGCCACCCTCAGCAATGAGATCAACCAAATCATTTCCAATGGAGCAGTAATGAACTGAACCAGCTACGCCCAGCAAAAGAACTCTGGGAGATGACTAAAAACCATTACATTGAATTCCCATTTCCTATATTTTTGTTCACCTGCATTTTTGATTTCCTTCACAAGCTAATTGTACAACATTTCAGAGTCTGATTCTATTTGTACAGCAAAATAACGGTTTGGTCATGTATACTTATTGTGTATCTAATTTATATTTTAATATATTTAACATCTAGTGGTCATCCTGCCATCTGGGGGAGGGGGTGGGGGGTAAGAGGAAAAATTGGAACAAGAGGTTTGGCAATTGTCAATGCTGTAAAGTTACCCATACATATAACCTGTAAAGAAAAGGCTATTAAAGAAAAAAAAAAGAAGAAGAAGAAGACGAGAGCACTTTTGGGATTCCCAGGAAATCAATTCAGTGCAGAACTCTTGGAAACAATTGAAGTTGTTTTCCTTCTATACTTTCCAGTCCTGCCTTCTTTCAGGTATTTTATTTTCAGCTGGATAAAACATAAGCTATAGAACCATGCCTCCTCCTAGGGAAGCATAATTTCATTTTACTAGGAAGCCTGGAAGCCTTAAAAGCTGTTAGGATTCATAATAATTTTTTTACTCATTTAAATATGCAGACACAGGCCAACAGGCCTCAACAAGGCAGGTGGGCTTCCTGAGGTGTATGGATGTCCAGGAATTCTCTCCATTGAACTGCTTAGGGGGACTCAAATAAATATAAAATAATGTCCTTGTACCCAAAGAATCTAAGAACTGCTGGTGGTTAAATGGAAAGCTTGTGTTAAGATAAACAGCATGAGCAAAAGAGATTTTGTCAATAATCCAAAGCAAAAGGATTTTTTAATGTGATAGACCACTTTGGTAGCTGGGTGCAGCCTATGGAATCCTTTTCCAAATCATGTTTTTAAATGCATAAAATAAAGTACATCGGATTACAGAATAAACCAATTGCATTGAAATACAATGTTATCAAAATAGATTTTAAAATTATGTTCAAAGACTCCAGAACGCCTAAAGTGATATACAGTCCTCTGGAAAAAATGCTGTATAGTACAGAAAGCATTAGACTTAGAGTCAAGGAAAATGAGTTCAAATCCCTTTGCCTGATAGTGCTAATTCCCCCTTGCCAAATCATTTCACTTTGGGAGTCAGTGTCTTCTTTGGGAGCAACTAGCTGGTACAGCAGATAGAGAACTGGACCTGATATCAGGAAAACCTGAATTCAAATCCAGCTATGTGATCTTGAGCAAATCACAACCTCAGATTGCCTCAGTTATCTCATCTGAAAAGTGCTATTAATAGTAGCATACACCTCCAAGGATTGTCATGAGGAATAACATTTGAAATGATTTTTGTATAGTACTTAGAATAGTGCCTAGAACATAATAGATACCATACAAATGCTATTTTATCATTATTGCTATCATGATTATTTATAAAATGAGGATATTTCACTGAATAATCTCTAAAGCCCTATCTAACTCTAAATCTTAAAATCCTAAGAAAAATCACCATCCCACATTGAAATGTACGTGTCCTGTGATGCTTTTTCTTGGCCCCTTCTAGATGCCAGGTAGCAGCTGTCAGAAACAGGTTGGGGGGAAAGAAAGTTTAAAAACATTACAGTTAATCCAAGGTCCAGATGGAAACATTGTCAGTTGTTATTAGTAGAAAATTATAAATCTTAGTCATGTACAAAAATACTTCCAAATTCTTTTTGGATCCACTTGAGGAGAAATGGAATTTAAATAATTTGGCCATTCTGAATTTAGGAGTTTAGTCCAAGCCAAATTATCTAGCTTTAAATTTATGAACTAGTTCTTGGAACTGAATCAAAATAGATTAAAATAAAATAAATTTAAATTAAATTAATTAAAATAAAGTAAAATAAAAACTGGATTAAAATAGTATCATAAAAATCTTCACCTATTTGGAACTCTTTGGACCCTAATAAGAATATGACTCTTGCAGTCTAAATTATTCAAATCCTGCCTCCAGCACGTACTAGCAATATTACTAAGCCTCCAGCACATACTAGCAATATTACTAATGCTAGTGCCTCAGTTTTTTCATGTATAAAGAAAGTTGGAGAGAATAATACAATTATGACAGGAACATTTATCTCAAGAATGTTGTGAAAATCAAATGGAATGGGTTTTGCAAATTTTAGAATATTTCAAAATTACCAACTGTTATAATTAAGTTATATGTCAAGGAATGTTTGAAGAGATCAACCAGGAACATTTCTTTAAATGAACCATCAAAGACTCTGTCAATTAACCTCCTAGGTGTATTTCTGGGACTCTTCAAACCCTAAACCTTACAGGGATAATTTGAATGGTGCTATAGCATTCTGGATCACTGGGAACTACTGTGTATTTTTGTGGTTGTTGTTTTATAAATTGTATCTCTGATTCAATATTAGGTCTTTTGAACTGTCCATTTCTAATTTACTGAATGAAATAAAAGTTTTAAAGTTAGAATTTCAAAATGTCTATTTCTCCTGTTAAATAGGAAAATATTGAAAAACTCTGCTGCCAGGCTTCAGAGAGATAATCCCATATGACCTTGAGCAAAACTCATTCTAATACCACATTTTTTTTCCCAAAATAAATTTTATTGATATCTTTCACTGTATCCTATACCCTCTCACTTTCAGAGAACCATCCCTTATAACAAATAGTAAAAAAGATGACAGAAACCAAAGACTATATATATTCGGTCAGAACACCAAGACGATTTGGCTTCCAATTGGAAAGTACCAGTTAGTTGTACAGAGTATCCCCCCTTCATCAAATGCATGAAGAATCCTGCTTTTGATGGACAATTCTGGAGAAAGAAATAAGAGAGATAATCAAAATAATTTGCTATTATCCTCAGATCTTATCTGATTGATCCTAGGGAAAAGTGTAAGGAAAAAGAAGTTACTTACATGGTTCAGCATGTTCTTGGCTTGGCCCATGTCCCCTTTCTCCTCCCTTCATCTCTTCCTAACCTCTACTTCTTCCCTGGAGACTTAAAGGTAGTTAAGAGATTATCTAGTCCAATCCCTTTATTTAATTGATGGAAAAATTGAGACCAAATAAGTAGGTTTCAGAGAAGTGAAGCATTTGGCCCAAAGTCTTGGAATTAGGGAGTGTCATAACCAGAAGATGACACAGATCTTTACTGGATATCAATCCAAAGAAATTTTTAGGCCTGTGATTCAAAAGAGAGTCTGTTATAAATGAGCCAGAAAGAAAAAGAGATATATAAAATGCACAAAAGAAAGCAAAAAGAGGACTTAAAGGGGAACACAAGCAAAGAGAGGTTTGTTATTACCTTGTTAAATTTAATGTATACTTTAAAAAAATCTAACTCTCTCTTTACACACACATCCATACACACACATATGAATACACAAAAATATATACACACATAGGTATGTATATAATATATAATACATATATTATTTTAATTTTATATATCTACATATCAACTCACCATTTCTTTATATAGTTCTTATTTTTTTGTATATGAATATTTCTATTTACCAACGACTGATTATAAATTTTATAATAAAATAGTAAATAATAAAAATTTCTGTGTATGCTTGGAGAATTTACTGAGCCTCAGTTTTCTCATTTATAAAAAGAAGTGAGTAGAATAAAAGATATGCAAGGTTCTTTCCAGGTCTCACATTCTATCAGTTTCTAAATTGTGGCACTATTAGCCTGCATTTCTTCAAACTCTCAGAACACACCCAGAGTAAAGACATTTGAAATACAGCCAGCTGAACCAAAATCCAGTCTATAATAAGTAATCTTCTCCAAGGGCCCCAGGGTATGGCCTGCATGACTTAATCAGATTTCTTTCTTTTTAAATTCTAGGATTGCAGTTCTCACATCCTCCTCTCAGCCAACACCCTGTTTTAGTATCTTTTTTTTTTCTTTTTCTTACTAAGAAGACTAAGACCTATATCTTGAACACAGTAGGTGCTCAGTAAATGTGTGTTGGATAGACAAGATACAATGGCTAATTCTATTAAACACTATGACATAAGGCTAGTTATCTTCATGACCCTATCACCCTTTTATAGCTAACTCTTTCCAGCCCTCCTTTTTTTTCTTGTGGCCTTTGCATGCTATCCTCATCCTGTCAGAAATCATTGGATTATACTGATCCCAGAGTGCTAAGTGGAAGGTAATGAGCTTGATCACTAGGATATTTTGGGTCATAAAGGGTGGAATGGGGAAGCTTTCAGCCATACTTCTCTTAAACCTCAAGACCTAGATAAGTTATATCTCTGACTTGATAGAAGGCCTCTTGAACTGTCCATTTCTAATTATATTTGGTGCAATGTGATCTTTACTAAACATTTAAGGGTCAAAGGTTTCCTGGCAGCAAATGAAATCAGAAGAAGACAGCTATTCATCATTTTTCTCTCCAAAATGATCCCCATCTGACAGTTTCATCAATATCAGAAGCCACAGAAGAGACACAGAAATGGGGTGTTAAAGGGATGTACTTTAGGCAGAGAATATCTTGTCCACATGGCCTGACTTGAGATGCTTAGGAAGTCCCAAATACACACACACACACACACACACACACAAATACACACACACAAATGCACACATCTCCCAAATATGCATATGCACATATATATCCAAATACACTCCCCCATATGCACACCCAAATACACACAGACACCCCAAATATGCACACACACAAAAATGCCCCCCCAAAATACACACACCCAAATATACACTCATATTCCATGCACATACATCCAAATACACACACATACCCCATGCACACACACCCAAATACACATACCCCAAATGTGCACACACACACCAAATATGCACACACCCCAAAATATGCACACATACCCTATGTACACACACATACAAATATACATATATCCCAAGTATGCACACATACACACACACACACACACACACCACTAAGAGTGTCCTTGATATAAGGACACTGTTTTGAAGGCATAGGAGTAAGAAGGAGGGAAAGAAAATAAGATCATAATAAAGCAGAGATACTTTTGAAAGTGAATAGGAGAGAGAAGTGAAAGTGGTGATCAGAAAGAAGCCAGCTACCCACTTTAGGTAAAATTTTTAATAACAGGGACAAAAATCTTTTCTGGTATAAACCAAATTCTGGTATAGATGGTGAATTCAATGAGGCATCAAAAGCTGAGCTGAATTAAAAGCTAGAAAAGGAGAAAAAGTAGACAGTAGACCACAGGGATGAAAGTTCCTATGATAAAGTGCAATGATACATTGATGGTACAAGGGAAGGGGAATAGAATAAAAATTTTACTTACCTTGCCTACTAAAGGCTCAGCCCTATGCTAAGCATTTACAAATATCTCATTTGATTTTCACAGAAACCCCAGAAGATAGGTGCTATTATTGTCCCCATTTTACCATTGAGAAAAATAAGTCAAATACAGCTTAAGTGGCTTGCCTAGGATAACAGAGCTAGTTAATTTGAAGCTAGTCTTCCTGATTCAGAGCTCTATCCAATGTTCTTTATTTTTTCTTTCTGATTTTTTTCCCCTGAGGCATTTGGGATTAAATGACTTGCCCAGGGTCACACAGCTAAGAAGTATTAAGTGTCTGACAACAGATTTGAGCTCAGGTCCTCCTGTCTTCAGGACTGTTTTATCCACTGTGCCACCTAGCTGCCCCTCTATCCAATGTTCTTAATAACCATGGCAAAAATGCTTTATTTTTCCACTGTGAAAGGATGGAGGTGTAACTCAAGAGCCTGGCTATATTCACCTCTTACAAACATGCTTAAAAGATGGACAAACTTGGAGTTTTGAAGTGGGAGGTTAAAGTTTAGGCTTCTGTGGATGTATGATCATGATTTTAATGGCAACTTCTTAACTATACCTTTATTACTTCAGTAAAATGTATTTTGCATAGGAAACACAGCAGGGATCAAGACAAAGAGGAATTTTCCCACAAGAATCCTAGACCAGTAGTTCTAAAACTTTTTGCTCTTAAGACCCCTTTACATTCCAAAAGCTTCTTGAGGGCCCAAAGAACATTTGTTTACATTGGTTGTATCTATGAATATTTGCTACATCCAAAAATTAAAATAGCTAAATTAAAACCCCATTATATTTTAACATTAATATATTTTTATGAAAAATAATATTTTCAAAAACAAAATTAGTGATGAGTGACATTGTAAATCTCTTTAAAGTCTAGTTTAATAGAAGGCAACTTGATTCCCATATTTGCTTTGTTTTCTCAATATACTTATCCATGACCTATTCCTTTGCTCCATATCATTCGCATACAAGGATGGACATATCTTTTATCTGTCATCACCAATGTTACCACCTCCAGTTCAAGAACTCTAAAATCCTTTATCTGACTATAATTTATTGGCTTTCCATGTTTCTGTCTTTTTTTATCAAGCTCTACTCTTTGTCCACACCATTACCTCTAATCTCTTGACCCCTGAAATTTATTGACCCTGCACTGGTCACTCTCCTATTTTCCCTTATCTTGACTTCTCTGATAAACCAGTTCAATTCTTCACTGATCTCTTCTCTTGAGTCATTATCTCTCTTATCAATTACCTGTTAAATACTCTATCAAAATTCATTCTGGAATCTTATCAACCACTTTCACTCCTCTACATATATGTGCTGCTAAAGGAAGCTAGAAAAGATCTCACAATCATTCTTTTCTGGCTTCATTACAAATTTATGTTATCCTCAGCTAGGTCTTCACTGCTACTAGGCAATACTTTTATCCTTGTCAACCCATTATTCTATTCTCCACAGCAGCTCTTCCAGATCTTTTCATTTCTTCTCAAACATCCCATTATTCTTCTTTTCTTCACCTTCTCAGGTTAGAACATTATCTCATATTTTATGAAAAAAAATGGGGGCCTTTTCCATGAGCTTCTCTCCTCTTTATCAGTCAGCTGCCTTCTGGTGCTATTTCTTTCTTCATCTCTATCACATATGGAGAAATAATCCCTTTTTGTTGCCAAAGTTAACCTCTCTACCTGCGTATTGGATTCTATTCCATCCCATGTCTTCTAACAGACTCTAACAGACTAACTAGAAATCTTTTGCAATACCTCTTAATTCTAGTGCCTTTCCTATGTTAATTAGTTCATATTTATCATAGTGTAGTGTTCTCTCTAAAATGTAATGTTCTCTGTTGAGGTTTTCTTGGGGTCTCTGGGAGCAGCCTTCGTTTCAGTTCAGTAATCACCACATGAGTACACCCAGGTGTTAAAGTTCAAATCCTTTATTATCTAATTCAAAGTCCTATCTCCTTCATGTGGGGCTCGGCTAGTTTTCTGGAGGCCTTCTGGAGTCCTGATTTTAGTGGGGAAGCGAAGGAGAAGAGCCTGCCACCAAGATGGTGTCAGATGGAAAGAAACTGTCTGAGTCCAAGGGCTTGTGCTCCAGCCTTCAGCCTCCAGCCTTCTGTCCACTTGTCTCTGTGTCTCCCTGGCTGAGGCTCCTAGTTTATATGCTCCACACTGAGTATATACCAACATTATCACTAGGAAACCATTTGTTGTAGGATTAAATCAATGCTAAACTAGATTTAACCATTTTCTCCTCAATTCCACTTAGTACCTTATTTCAAGTTCTGGCCCCTAACATCTCTTTGTAGGATTAAATCAATCATACTGAACCATGATAAATTAGATAACTATTGTCTCTATCAATTCCACTGACTTAGTACCTTGTAAGAATCCTTTATTTCAAGTTCAGAGTTTTGGCCCATAACAAGATAGCTTATGCATATATGTTTACTTAGTCTCCCCCATTAGATTGTGAACTCTTTGAAGGCAAAGCTTGCCTTTTGTTGTTTTTTTGTATCCTTAATATTTAGCAGAATGCCTGGCACATAGTAGGTGCTTAATAAATGCTTATTGGTTGACTGCAAAGGTAGGAATATTTTAATAGGTAAATGATATCTTAATGTTATTATGAAAATTATTTTAACCTTGAGAATCTCAATAAAGAGTTCATAGGCCACACTTTGAGAACTGCTTCCTCTGGTCAACAAGAAAAATAATACTAAGTAAAGAGAGAAGTTATTCAGGTTTCTCATAGACAGAGAAAGCTTTATGGTTCTTCCAAAAGTCCCTCTGAGGTTAGGTGGTACACACGGCAGGTGTTAATGAACACTCACTTGATATCATTTGGTCCATATTAGTGAAGAGAGTCAAACACTTGTCATAACAGTCCCTATCCTCAACAGAAGAATCTGCTAATGATGCATGAAATTGCAGCCTTCTATACATGGCCAACTCAACTCACTTTCAATTCCATTCAGCAAACATTTATTAACTGCCTAGTGTCCAGTTTCTTCCAAATTTCCCTCTATATTTCAGCAACTGTTTCCTTGTCATTAGTCAGAATCAGGTCCAAAAAAGACATTTTCCCTATATCTTTTGAAAGATGAAATTATTATTAAGACAAGGCAGAAAATTGTTAACTATTCTTGCTTTCATCAAGCTCTAGCTCTTTGGGTCGTTGAAAATTCCTTCCTTGTTTTTATCATCTTCTTTTCACAGATAGTGAGCTCAATAGAGCTGAGTGATTTACCAAACATCACATGGGAGTTAGCAATGAGGTCAGAGTATCTAGGGCTGGGACTCTGATGCTCTCTTGAATTTGCTTGTAGTCTACCATTTCCAGATGGGATACAGACATCAGTGGAATTTTGACCAGGAGAAATGAGGCTGAACTCCATTCTACTTCTCATCCTAAGTCAGCATTGCAGAAGTACTATTTGAGATGAAACTCGAGGTGACTGACATCACCTTAGTTGGAATATAAGGTTCATATATACAGGTAGATACAAGGCCATGATAATAATACCAATAACACATTATTACTAATAATAGTTCTTCACATTTATTTTATACTTTTAACTTTTAAAATGAATATCTTCTATGTGTCTAGATATAAGTGATTTCTCAGATTGATCTTTGAAAAGTTATTTAATCCCCTTATCATAACCTGTGATTATTTCTTTTTCAGCTTTTCTTTTCTTTTCTTTCTCACTTTTGTCTTTGGTTTTTTTTTTTTTTATCTAGCTTATTCTTTCATTTTTAATTGATTTCTCCCTTTATTTCTCTTTCCATTTTTTCACGTTCATTTTTGTCCTCTTTCTTACCCCCTCTGTCTTGACCTTATAAAGTTCAGAAATTAGATAATTAGACTGAGCCATGGGCTATTAAGTACAGTACAATTATCTGTGTTTACAGGTCTCCTAGTCTAATGTTGTTGATGTTTTTTCTCTCATTACATTCCTAGTTTTTAATGAGTTCAGGGTAACATGAATAATGGAAAAATGAGACATTCGCTCTCAGAAGAAGCCAACCATGATGGTAGACAATTGAAGACATAGTCATATAAAGGATAGTTGAAAGAGCTACAGATGTTTAGACTAAAGAATATAAGGCTTGGAGAATGAAAGGCATGAAAGCTATCTTTAGGTATATAAAATACAGTCATATAGTAAAGGGATTTGATTTGTCCTTGACCCCAGGGAGAAGAACAAAGAACAACAAGTGAAAGTTAGAAAGAAGTAGATTCTAGTTCAATATAGATATAAGATATATGGTTGTGGGACTGTTTAAATATATGAAATTCAACTTACAGGTGGCATAATTACATATGATCTGAGATAATATCTAGTCTGTTCTGCCTTGGTGACTTGGAAGAGATAATTCAGCCTCAAAAGTTTGAGATCTGGAGTTCATCTTTCCTCACACTATATCCCCTACCTTTTTTTTTTCTTTAGTGAGGCTCAATAAACTTCCTAAAAGTTAAAATAGTTCAAATTTGGAAAAAGCTGTCTCAGGAGATAGTCACCATCACTGTGGAGAAGCAGCTAGATGGCATAGTGGCTAATTTACTGAACCTGGAAGGAGGACTTGAATTCTAATCTAGCTTCTGAAACAACCTGTATGACCCTGACCAATCACTTAATCTTTCTTTGATTCACTTTTCTCAACTGTAATTGAGAATAGTAATAGCACCTACCCCCCAGGATAATCAAATTAAATAATATTTATATAATTCTTAGCACAGTGACTGGAATATAAAAGAGCTTGTTTTTCTTTTTTTTCATTAATTTTCTATTCCCAGATTTTCTGGCTAAAGTTGACAGACCACTTTTCAGAATTTTTATATGAGAAATTCCTGTTCAATTATGTCTTGTATTAGCTATGCTCTTATTTTACTTTCTAGTTCTGAGTTTCAGTGATTTGAGGAATTTGTTTCTTCAAAAGAATTCCTTAAAACTCAAACCATATATTCTATTTCCCAACTAAATTATAATTGATGACAATTTCATCCTTTAAAAGGTAGTGGGAAATGACTATTCTAGACTTAATTTTTGACCTATGAAACCAGGAAATAATTACTGAAATAAAAATTATGGGAAACTTGGGCAACATTGACCACACTACCTTAGATAATATGATCGAGAAATAGAGAAAAACAGGATACAGTCAGACAACCAATCTTGATTTTGGAAGACCAAATTTCAAAGGATACAGAGAAAAAATGGGTATGCTTATATGAATTTCAGTTTAGCCAAAGAAAATGGGAAGTCAGAAGAAAGAAATTCTGAAGATCCAAAGACAATTAGTTTTTCTGTGAAGAAAAAGAAAGAATTGTCTAAAAACTCCACTATGTGAACACAGGAAATTCATAGACCAACTTAGACTTTTAAAAGATGTATATAAAAAAGGGAAGCAAGAACAGGTAACAACTTGTATAGAAAAATGTATAAACATAAGAATAGAGTCAGAAAAGCTAAGCTCTGAATGAGCTCAGGATGATCAGGAGCACTAAGGACAAACAAAGAAGAGCAAAAAAAAAAAAAAAAATCCATATTGGAAAAAAAAAAAAAAGAGAGAGAGAACAGAAGAGAGAGAGAAATGCTAATTGGTTTACTAAACGTTGGGATGATCATAAGCTATGACAGAAGAAAGGCAGAGCTATTAAAAATGTATTGGACTTCTCTTTTCTCTGCCAAGGAAAATAATATTTGAATTGGAAAGAACAGAGAAAAAATGACAAATTGTGAGTAAAAATTCAAGGAAAGTGCATGACTACTGTTGATGAGCTTAAGTCATCAAGCTCAGAATAATTACATTCGTGGCACTGAAAGAATTAATTGGTATATGTGACTGCTTAGCCATTGTCAATGATCTTTCAAATATCCTGAAGCTCTGAAGACTAAAGCTCTACTATTCAAGGTTTTCATAAAGGCAAATGTTCCTGTTAGCAAAGGGTTGATTGATTTGCCCAATCAGGTCACACAATCCCACTTAAAGCAAATGATAAGATGCTCTGGAACCTAAACCAAGTGAAAGCAATCAATTAATATCAATCATAGACTTTAGTTTAAAATAGTTATTCAATTATAAAATTAAAATTAAAAGTGAAAAGTTCTTGGAACTGGAGAAAAGTTATACAGGCTGAAGAAATCTGATTATGTTCTAAGGGACATTTCTAAATTATCAAATGACTTAGAAATAGTTGACACACTAAAAAACTGAAGCAAGTGTGGTATTCAATAAAACCCTTAGGATGAATTTTGCTGAGGTTGGTTAGAAAGGAGAGATTTCAGTTTCAACTCTGACCTTCTCTCTATCGCTTTAGCCAGGGGAGGACTTTATGAATTTCAAAGAATGGACTTCCAATATTCTTAACAGTGCTTTGGCTTCATTCTTCAGATCAACTTAGAGGAGTGCTTTCATAGTTATCACTTTGCCACACATTCTCTGAAAATGTCAACTTACTATCACCTGGATTTTATGCATACATAAAAAAGGGTAACAGAATTTTGGAGGTTTGCTTTATAATTTGTAGAAAAAAAATGGATCATTTTATTTAAATAAAAGATTAGTTAATATCTAGTAAAAGAAGCAATGAGTTGAAAAATCAACTTTTTTTTTTTAAATCAGGAATTGGTCATGACACATTTACTTTATTTCTTTTGTGGAGGATTATCAGAAAGAATGATTAGGGAATGTTGTAGATATAGTTTATCTAAATTTCGACAAAGAATTTGAAAAAGTCTATTATGGTCTTGTGAATAAAATGGAGGAATCTAGGTTAGGTGGTTAGTGCAATGGATTTAGAATCATGTGAAAAAGACAAATCCAAGCTATTCCTGGCTTCCTGACACTTTGGAAGGAAGCCACTAGTGGAGGGCTTTTTTGGTTTTTGTTTGTTTGTTTTTCCCCCTAGAAATTTGTCTTTTGTCCTGTAAAGTTTGAGGATTTTTTTGTTTGGATTGGTTTGATGGTTTATTTGGTTGGTTGTTTTTTTTTGTTTTGTTTTGTTTTGTTTTTGTTTTTTTTTAACCTTTATCAGTTACTTGAATAAAAATTCAGATAGCATGATGATCAAATCTTTGATGACAAACAGCTTTAGGGAATAACTAATACTAGATGACTAAATTCAGTTCCAAAAGAATCTTGGCAGATTGGAACTTTGAGGTTAACCAAGAGGGTAAAACTTAATAAGGATAATACTAGTGTCTTCAATTTGGTTCCAAAAGAATCAGTTTCACAAGGGCAAGAGAAAGCTGTAACATAGCTTTGTATTTCAGCTACAAACACATATAAGGATTTTAATGATTTGAAAGTTAATTTTGAGGTACCTGTGTGTGTGTATTGCAATAATAAGAATAAAAAGTTACCATAAACACAAAGTAGAGAGTTGTTTTGCTTTTTCCTTTGCATCTCCAGGACTTTCCATAGTGTTAAATACCTGATTGTTGTTTATCTTTCATTCTCCTTCTTGATGTCACTGATGGAGGACTGGGCAAGGTCACCTGCTTCATTTTCCCATCCAAAACCATCTGGGTCCATTGGCCAGATATATATTAGGACAATTAGAGATCATGCAAGGGGACACTTGGCATTTTTAAGATAAGGTCTTCAACTGGTTTCAATTTGACTGAGGCAATGCCTTCCTGCCTTCCTTCCTCCCATCCTCTCTTCCTTCCTCTCTTCCTTCCTTCCTTCCTTTCTTCCTTCCTTGCTTCCTTCCTTCCTTCTTTCCTCCCTTCCTTTCTCCCTTTCTTCCTTCCTTCCTCCCTCCCCTCCTTCCTTCCTTTTTTCTTTCCTTCCTTCCTCTCTTTTTTCCTTCCTCCCTTTCCTCATTCTTTTCTCCCTCCCTCCCTCCCTTCCTCCGTCCTTCCCTTTCTCCCTCTTGTCTTCCCTTCCTCCCTTCCTTTCCTCCTTCCCTCCTTCCCTCCTTTTCTTCCTCTCCTCTGTCCACTTTAGGATATTATACCCTTACTCACAGATGCTCTTAAAAGAACTTCTATAGTAACTTTCTTCAAATATTTGTAATGTAGTCTTGAGAAAGAAGTATTCTGATAATTAGTTATACAGCCAATGGTATGAGTTGCTTTATTAATATCCATTTATTATGACTCCTGGTAAATTAACCAAGAGAAAGGGGCTAAATGACTCCTGTAAGAATGATTAACATGGGGGAAAAAAGCCAAAGTCTGGGAAGATTTATTTAAACTGATGCAGAAAAAAGAAGACAATATGTCCAACAATGACATAAATATCTATTGAAAAAATAACAACAAAATCTCAAATATCAATATTGGGATATTAAAATGAACTTATTTTTTATGTTTCATAGTACAATCTAAAAATATGCCATATTTTATAATAAATATGGAATTAATATATTTCACAAGAACTTATGTAAACTTTAGTAAAACAAATAGCATAATGCCTTTAAATGAGGTAAGTAAAACTTACTAAAGTTAACTTCCCCAAGTTCATTCATCTATAAAATAGGAGACTTCAGACACATATACAATCAATTATTTTAACCAAAAATCTAGTCATGTTCTTCCTATTCTGCAGAAATGAATTGCTAGATTCACATACTAAGTATCCTGAAAGTCTTAAGGTTTTAAAATTTTAATTGCTTCAGAAGTGTAAATTCAACTAACTTACAAAAAAAGATCATTTGAGAGCTTAAGTATTTAAATTGCTTTCACATTTATTTTGTTTTGTAAATTTTTGATAATGTATTTTTTATTTTAATGTAAACAAGATAAGGTTAACAATAATGTTAACAATTTTGCATTCCAGAGGTGATGATTTCTGGATGACAGGATATAGGACAAGGTAATTAAGTTTGAGAAAGAAAGAAAAGGTCTGGATTATAGGACATTGGTAGGGGATTGCAGGACTGTGTAAGGCAAAGCAGCAGAGTTTTCATCAGCTTGTAAGCAGGATGAGGACATATAGTCTAGAGTTCTGGCTAGGGTAAATAAGTATGCTAAATTGATGATAGATGAATAGAAATGAGAGACGAGAATACAACTTTCATAGTTTTGTCTATATTGGTGTGGTATTCTCTTTTTTCTATCCATAAATGTATAGACATATACATGCATATATTATATGCACACATGTACTATGTATACACATGTATGAATGTGGGTGCACAAGTATGTGTATGTTTGTATGGTGTAGATGTGTATGCATTTATGTGTGTATGTAGAGTCCAAAACACAGGGAGAATACATTTCCAGTGTAGATTGGCTGATTTTCTCTCATAAAGAGAGTAGGAAACCTCCTGCTAGGATGGTCTAAATGAAATAACATAGATATTCCTTAGAAAGAATATTTAGCTCATATAGACATTCTATAACTGATGCTGGTTTGCTGATCATTTGGTTAGGAGAAGCCCTTTCTGATGGGCTACCTAGCTGGTAATGGAGGCACCTTCAAAAAAGGCTTGAGTTGGCCTCTGTCTGCTCTCTTTGATTATGTTTTCTTTTATTGCATTTTGACTTCAACTTCTTAGTTGACAGTGTCTGGTGAGAGACCATACTGTTAGAGGAGAGGCTTTTGCATAATTTTTTTTTTCCATTCTAGATGAAGTAACTGGAGAATCTGTTCTTAAGAATTTCAAAAGATCAGGAGGATGTCTAGGTGTCCTGTCTTTCCACAGTTAAGGTTTTGCAGCTAGTGAACTATTGATACTCTAAAAGTGAGAAAAGGATGTCAAAAATATGAGATTAAATTCAGAGTAGCTGAGATGTGATCTCTTTTAGCAGTCATGTTGTAACTGGGCGTGAATTTGGTGGGATGAATATTGGGAAAGAACTAAGCTAAGGATACATTCCTGAAATGCTGAGCAGAGGGAGCCTGCTTTCTAAACACTAAGGTAATATTGGATAATGTGGTTCCCCTGAGGTATTGGGAGGAAAGATATTCTTGTCCCTGCTCTATCTTTGAAGTAATATTCCTTGCCAAAGCCGGAACTGGGACATTAGCCACTAGAACCTAACAATAAGTGGGGATATAGTCAGTGTGATTTTAAGGTAATAACTTTAGAGAAAAGATACTTCAAAATCTCTTGTCCTAGAGACAGGTGAAGCTAGCCAGGATCTGGGAATGAGGCCAGAGAGTTCTTACTTCACCCTTTCCAGTTATACATTTGGCTGTATAACTCATATTAAGAGAATCTTCAAAAAGTCCTGAGTGATACACATAAACAAACACACACATGTATTCATCTGAGATAGAGATAGAGACACAGAGAGATCTCTAACAGAGTATTAATGAAAGTGAGTTGGACTGAGAATTTAATAATAAGAAGAGAACATGCTTCATTGCCTTCAGGGTTTTGCAAAACTCCTTTAATCATCCCAAACTTCTTGTAAAAAACCAATGTACCATTTTTTTTTTTAATACCAATATGCTATCAGTGGAGTTGTGCAGGAGCCCATTCATTATAGAATTCCTGTAGTCTCATGTGAATTAAAAATGAGTTTCACACTATGGAAAAAAGAAAGGTGCATGTATATTGTCAACTTTGTTCATGTAAAATACTAGAGAAATGTAATGTGTAGC
Organism: Sarcophilus harrisii; assembly: GCF_902635505.1. Taxonomy (NCBI): domain Eukaryota; kingdom Metazoa; phylum Chordata; class Mammalia; order Dasyuromorphia; family Dasyuridae; genus Sarcophilus; species Sarcophilus harrisii. Next base: position 369,228,494 of record NC_045426.1, on the reverse strand, counting down.
TATTGTTGATCTGCCTTGAGTAGGGCATGTTTTGTTTTTCTCTAATCTCCTAATTAAAAAGGGGGTTATTCACTTTTTTTGGTCTCATGTTCATCTTTGGCAGAGTGGTGAAGCATATAGACCTCTTAACTTAAAACTTAAAAATTTAAAAAAGTTTTTAACTGCACAAAATAAAATACATAAGATTACAAAGGAATCTAATTATGTTGAAATAGTTATCTCTGTCTATCCACCCATCCCTCCATCTATCTATCCACTACAAATTCACTTTCCCTAATTTAAGAACCTCTGAAAAAATCTCAGGTAACGATCTATAGTCTATAGAGGAACTCCATCCAAGCTTCTCCATCCAAGCCAGCTAGCTTCTCAACTGCAGAAGCAGCCACAATAATCACGGTCAGGAAAAGGCATTGTGTGCCCCAGGCAAGGTTGGAAAATACCACCCCAGTCTTTGAAAATTGTGCTCCCTGTGCATATTGTCCACTCAAGGTATTGAGCCTTCACTATAATACATGTGTCCCTGGAGGAATTTCCACAATTGGTGAAATGGACCATTGAAAGCCTGAGAGTTCATAGAAACAATAACTCTACTAAAATGTACTCAATATGACCCTGAGGTAAAAATAATTAATAAAGAAGCAGCCTTAAAAGAGATTCAGTAGCAGTAATTTCTTCGCTCAAGCCATAGAATATTCCTTATAAAACCCTTAACCAAAGGGCCTCCAGTTGGTTTTTAAGTCAATTCCCCTGAAGACTAAATTAACTCATATTTCCTTGGGACTATGCCAATCTGTAGTTTGAGGTTTACAACAGCCCTTGTTGGTGGCTTGGGGGTGAAGAGGCTAACTCAAGCCATCGCTGGCCCACTAGTTTCCTGGGCAAACAGTTTGCCCCCTGACCCTGAATGCCCATAACCTGTGGCCAGAATTACAAATGTTAGCTTCACAGCATGACACAACAAAGCACAGCAGAGCACACCCCTTAATTGACTTCATATCTTTCCTTGGACACTTACTAACTTTGTGACTCAGTACAGGTCACTTACATTCTGTCTCAGTCTTCTCAGTTGTAAAATGCATACAATAATAGCATGTATCCCTCAGGAATTTTATCACCATCAAATGAGATAATAGTTGTAAAGTACTTGGCATAGTGCTTGATGCATAATAGGCATTATATAAATGTATAAAGCGAGTTATTTTTTTATTACTTTTATTGGTTATTGTTGCTATTCTTAATTGAAGGTTTCTTCTTCCTGGGATGATTTGGACTGATCCTTTCCATAAAGGGTTTGCTGGACCAAGAGGCAGAATTATTGGGAGGAACCCAACTTTTGAATGATATAGAAGTAAAATTTTATTTTTATAATCATGGTACTTGGGAGCTTATTTGGAGAAAAGGAGATATTTTGGATAGTTTGGTAATGATTTCATAAAGTAAAGTGAAATCTTTATCTAATTCATAAAAGAAATCAGTAGTTCCTCACTCAAGGACTTTAAAGGGGCCAAAATTTGCCCTTATCTCTAGATAAGGTTCCTAAGGAGGAGGTGATTTGTCTGGTGAGCCTGAATGGCTGCCAATATGGAGTGAGTTGGAGATTAACATAAACCCTGGGACAGTTGGCATAAGAAATCTCTGACCTTTTAAGTGTTTTAATTCAGAGGGCTCAGAACAATGGTGGAGACCAATAACAACAGTGGATATGTTATGGTTCATTTAGGGAATCCACTCTTCCTGGTGCTGTTTCTAGACACCATGATTGTTTATCATATTTGTCTTCAGCATCACTTCCATACTGTTTAAAAATATTTACTAAATATTGTTTTATGTGTTTTTTTTTAATTTAGAAATTTGTCTTAATCTCCTCCCCTAGCTTCTAGGTTTGTTTTTAGATTATTTTAGTGATGAAAATGCTGATGGAAAATTTGGGGATTTTGTCAAAAGGAAAAGGATATACTAGGAACTCATGCAGGCTGAAGATGTTGCAAATATGACCACAAATGGATTTTACTTATCTCTTTATATCATCCCTGTCTTTTATTTTATTCTCCTTGTGGCTTGCATTGTAAATGGATTGATATGAGTTCAGAGATAGTTTTCAAGCATCATTCCTTCAGTTCTTATTGTCCATGATTTGTTTTCTTTAGTTACTAGCCAGGTGACTGCAGAATGTATTGCATTTTTTTTATATTTTTGAATTATGTTCTAATATTAAATTATTAAAGTAATTTAATTTAATTTTACTAATGAAATCTTGTTTTATTAAAACAAAACAAAAAAAATTGAGTCCCTTGGACAAAACTAAATTTAAAATTAGGCTATAATGATGTGCAGCTTGATTTATCACAAGTTAAAAAACTTATATTCCACAGGGAATGGGTTTTCCTGAAATTAAAATATGCACACTTGTAAAAATTGTTGTTAAAAAGTGCTGTCCTTCTGCAACCCCGATGTAGCACCCTACACAATTATGTCTTCTGTTTACTTTTGACCAATTTCTGATGATTTCTGATGGTATTGATAACAGTTATTGTGATGATGAAGATGAAGAAAATTATGAACAATGAATATACTAATTCATTTAATATGGGATCTTTACCTTTTTGTTTTAAATTATTTTTATTTAGAATTTACAAATAAATGAATATTTTCCATTAGTAAAGAGACAAAAAGAAAAATCATTTATAAAACTGTGACTCTGCTTTTTCTTTTAAAACATATAATAACTTAAGCATATAACTTTCAAAGTTATTTCTTTTTATTCTCATCTGTACCTTTCAAAGAATTCTTTAATGACCCTCTTTTCTTTTTATGTGGGTTTAGGCAGAAGGGAAGTGACTTTTTGCAACTCTTCATTACTACTTCCTCTCTCAACTGAAAAAAAAAAAAAAGGAGGGGGCGATGTAAAACAAAATCCTGACCCAGTGCTTGGCACATTAATTAATAGTCCAAACCTATGATTTAACTGATGTAGAGAATACCAAGTTTGAAAATCCCCATGTTTATGCAAATTGACAGGTTGCCTATAATTTATAATCTTAAACCTTTGTTTGGGGGCATATCTCCTTTTACACTTTTCATTCATTAAATATTCATTCATTGCTGATCCTTTAAAATGATGGTTGGTTATTGCATTTATCAGGGTTCTGCTGTCTTCAGCAAGAATGATTTTCTTTACCATTGTTGTATACATTATTTTCTAGGTTCTGCTTGCTTTACTTTGCATCATATCAGACGATGGACTTTTAAAAATATTTTTATAAATACTACTTGTAGTATAGGGTGGGACCTGAGACTATTCTGGTAAGGACAGTCCCTTTGTCAATGTGGCTTAGAAGCTTGAAGAGTTTTTAGGAAGGTTAACTGACAGGATCATACAGGCAATACATGTCAGCTATAGGACAGGCTCAAAGTCATTCTAGCTCTAGGGCTGGCTCTCTATTCACAAGATCATGTTACCTGTTCTTGTTGTATAGATACTTTGTAAAAATACCTACATCTATAGCTATAGCTATAAACTATACTACTAAAACATTCTTTTTTTTTTTTTTAATTTAATAGCCTTTTATTTACAGGTTATATGTATGGGTAACTTTACAGCACTGACAATTGCCAAACCTCTTGTTCCAATTTTTCCCCTCTTTTCCTCCACTCCCTCGCCCAGATGACAGGAAGACCAGTAGATGTTAAATATATTAAAATATAAATTAGATACACAATAAGTATACATGACCAAACCGTTATTTTGCTGTACAAAAAGAATCAGACTCTGAAATATTGTACAATTAGCTTGTGAAGGAAATCAAAAATGCAGGTGGGCATAAATATAGGGATTGGGAATTCAATGTAATGGTTTTTAGTCATCTCCCAGAGTTCTTTCTCTGGGCATAACTGGTTCAGGTCATTACTGCTCCATTGGAAATGATTTGGTTGATCTTGTTGCTGAGGATGGCCAGGTCCATCAGAACTGGTCATCATATAGTATTGTTGTTGAAGTATATAATGATCTTCTGGCCCTGCTCATTTCACTCAGCATCAGTTCGTGTAAGTCTCTCCAGGTCTTTCTGAAATCATACTGTTGGTCATTTCTTACAGAACAGTAATGTTCCATAATATTCATATACCACAATTTATTCAGCCATTCTCCAACTGATGGGCATCACCTCAGTTTCCAGTTTCTAGCCACTACAAAGAGGGCTAACACAAACATTTGTGCAAATACAGGTCCCTTTCCCTTCTTTTGTATCTCTTTGGGATATAAGCCCAGTGGTAACACTGCTGGATCAAAGGATATGCATAGTTTGATAACTTTTTAAGAATTTTGTTGTTATTTTTTCTAGGTCATTAAAATAGTTTTTTGGGAGTCTGATTGGTATAGCACTAAATAAATAGATTAGTTTAGGTAATATTGTCATCTTTATTATATTCGCTCGCCCTATCCAAGAGCATTTAATATTGTTCCAATTGGTTAGATCAGACTTAATTTGTGTGAAAAGTGGTCTGTAACTACTCTCCAGAATGGTTGGATTCGTTCACAACTCCACCAACAATGCATCAATGTCCCAGTTTTCCCGCATCCCCTCCAACAATCATCATTATTTTTTCCTGTCATCTTAGCCAATCTGACAGGTGTGTAATGGTATCTCAGAGTTGTCTTAATTTGCATTTCTCTAATTAATAATGACTTGGAGCATCTTTTCATATGACTAGAAATAGTTTCAGGTTCTTCATCTGAAAATTGTCTGTTCATATCCTTTGACCATTTATCAATTGGAAAATGGCTTGATTTTTTATAAATTTGAGTCAATTCTATATATATTTTGGAAATAAAGCCTTTATCAGAACCTTTGACTGTAAAAATATTTTCCTAGTTTATTGATTCCTTCTTTTGGGAAAATTTTTTAACGTTGAGGAGGTAAACATCCGGGTTTCTAATTTTTTTAAGTTATTCTTTTGTTCTGCCCATTTTACTTTACTTTTTTTTTTAAGCCTTTTTATAATGTTTCAATTTTCAACAATTTTTTCAAAAATAAATTCTTACCAAATTCGGGTTTTTAAAACATGGGTTTTATAGTTTTATTTTGCCCTAACCTAACCTTTCCATGTCCTTCTTTTTTACCTTTAAAAAGGTTTTGGTAACTGCTGTCAAATATTTTTAGTTGGTACCTAAAAATTTTTTTTTTTTTTTTTTAATTCTTAAAAATTTTGTTTTGTTTTTATGAATTTTTTTTATTTTTTAATATTAAAATTTTTTTTGGGGTCTATTTAAGCAAATAAATGTTATTTGGTTAAATTTCAATTAATTTGTGTAAAGGTTTAATATTTTTCCAATAGTTGATTTGTTAAATTTAAAAAGGGTGTTTTTTTCCAAAAAATTTTTTTTTGGGTTTTCCAATTTTTTTGGGGTTTCTAATGGGTTTTCTTTTAATTTTTTGGTTTTTTTGTGGGAAAAAGGGTTTTTTGGGTTTTTTTAACCCAAACTTTTAAAATTGGTTTTATTTTTATAATTTTTTTTTTTTTTTCTTTTGGAAAAAGGGGGTTTTTTTTCCTTTTTTTTTTTTTTTTTTTTTTTAAAAATTTTTTTAAAAAATTTTGTGAAATGGGGTTTTTTTTTTCAAATTTTTTAAAAGTTAAAGGGTTTTTTTGGTTTTTTTTTATAAGTGTTTTTTTGGGAAAATTTCTTTTTATTGGGTTTTTTTAATGGTTTGGATGGGAATTTTCAAATTTTCAAAATTTATTTAAATGGTTTTTGGGTTTTGTTTTAAAAGTTTTTCTATTTGCCCCCCTTTAAATTTTTTATTTTTTGGGTATTTGGGTTTTTTTGTTTTTAAAATTTTTTTTAATTTGGAAATTTTTTTTTTTTTTTTTTTGGGGGATTGTTTTTGGGGTAATGTTTGGTTGGGTTTTTGGACCTTTTTCCCTTTTGGGATTTTTTTTTGGGGTGTTTTTTTTTAAATTTTTTCCCCTTTGGCCCGGGTTTTTTTCTTGGGAGTTTGGGTTTTCTTTTTCGGGGGGGTTTGGGTTTTTTTTTTTGGGTTTTGGTTTTTTTTGGTGTTTCCCAGGTTTTTTTTTTTAAATTTTTTAAATTTTTTTTTTTTCTTTTTTTGCGGTTTTTTTTTTTTTTTTTTTTTTTTTTTAAAATTAAAGGTTTTTTTTTTTTTTTTGGTTTTTTTTTAAATTTTCTTTCTTTTATTTTTAATTTTTTTTGGTTTTTTTTTTATGGGGTTTTTTTTTTAATTTTTTTTTGTTTTTTTTGGGGTTTTTAACTTTTTTTTTTGGGCTCCCGGGGGGGTTTTGTTTTTTGGGGTTGGGTTTTTTTGGGGTTTTGGGTTTTTTTTGTGGTTTTTTTTTTTTTTTAAAATTTTTTTGTTTTTTTTTTGGATTTTTTTTGGGTTTTTTTGTTTTTTAAATTTTTTTAATGGTTTTTTTTTAATTTTTTTGTGGAGGGGGGTTTTTTTTTTTTTTTGTTTTTAAAAAACCCTTTTTTTTTTTATTTTTTTTAAATTTTTTTTTTTGTTTTGGTTTTTTTTAATTTGAGGTTTGGTTAAATTTTTTAAAAATTTTTTTTTTTTTTTGTTTTTTTTTTTTTTGGGGGGTTTTTTTTTTTTTTGGGTGGGTTGTTGGGGTTTTTGGGGGTAGTTTTTTTATTTTTTGTAAATTTTTTTGTTTGGGGTGGGTTTTTTTTTTCCCAGTTTTTTTTTTTTTTTTTTTTTTTTAAATTTTTTTTGGGGTTTTGTTTTTTTTTTATTTTTTTTTTTAAGTAGGGTTTTTTTTTTTTTTTTAAAACCCTTTTTTTTTTTTTTTTTTTTTTTTTTTTTTTTTGGTTTTTTTGGTTGGGTTTTTTTTTTTGTTTTGGTTTTTTTTCTTTTAATTTTTTTTTTTTCCAAGGGTAAAGGGTTTTTTTTTGGGCAATTTTTTTTTTTTTTAATGGGGAAGGGGTTTCCTTTTTTTTTTTTTTGTGTTTTTTGTTTTGGGATTTTTTTTATTTTTCCCTTTTTTTCCCTTTTTTTTTTTTTTGGGTTTTTAAAATTTTTAAAAATGTTTTTTTTTTTGATTAAAAAATTTTTAAAGGTTTTTTTTTTTTTTTTTTTTTTTTTTTTTTGGGTTTTGGGGTTTTTTTGGGGTTTTTTTTTTAAAAAGGAATTTTTTTTTTAAAGTCTTTTCTTGGAAAAGGGTTTTTTGGGGTTTTTTTTGCTGTTAAAGTTTTTTTTTTGGGTTTTTTTTGGGTTTGGGGCCTTTGGGGTGGGGGGATTTGGGTAATTTTTGGGGTTTTTTTTTTTTTTTTTTTTTTTTTGTTTTTAAAAAAATTTTTTTTTTTTCCCAAAATTTTGGGGTTTTTTTTTTGGGGTTTTTTTTTGGGAATTTTTTGTTTTGGTTTTTTTTGGGGGTTTTTTGGTTTTTGTATTTTTGGGGTTTTTTTTTTATTGGGTTTGGGGTTTTTTTTGGTTTTTTTGTTTTTTTTTTTTTTCTTTTTTTTGGTTTTGGGGTTTGTTTTTTTTGGTTTTTTTTTTTTTGGGGGTTTTAATTTTTTTTTTTGTTTTTTTTTAAAAATTTTTTTTTTGCTTTTTTTTTTTTTCTGTTTTTTTTTAGGTTTTTTGGGTTTTTGTTTTGGTTGTGGGAATTTTTTTTTTTTATTTTTTTTGGGTATTTTTTTTTTTTTTTTTTTTTTTTTTTTTTTTAAAGTCTTTTTTTTTTTTTTTTTTTTTTTTTTCAAATAAATTTAGTTTTTTTTTTTTTTTCAAATTTTTACTTTTTTGGGAATTTTTTTTTTTTTGGGTTTTTTGTTTTCCCTTTGGGGTTTTTTTTTTTTCAGGGGTTTTTCTTTTTTTAAAAATTTTTTTTTCCCTTTATTTCTTTTCTTTGAGATTTTAATGGTTTTTTTTTAAAAAAAAGGGGGGACAACTGGTCCATGTTTCTTTTGGGTCTTGGTTTGTTACCCGTTTTTTTATAGAAGTGTCCATCGTTTTTTTTTTTTTTATGTTTTAAAGTTTTTGGGATGTTTTGGGGGGGGTTTTCAGCCCTTTCTCGAGCAAGGAGGATTAAACGATTTCTGCTCGAGGTTAAGTGCTCTGAGTAGAGTTTTCCCCTTCCCCAACAGGGAAGTGGGTCGCACTGGCCGAGTTCAAATGCCCGAGGGGCTATTGGGTTAGTGTTGCCCCCTCAGCTGAGACTAAGGGGTGGAAAGTGTCATGCCCCAGGCCGGACCCTTGTGGGACTGTGAGTTGGCTGACCTCAGACCCCCCATTCTACTGGACTCTGCCCTGAACTCTGCCCCAGCCCCGAAATCCCCTGGGAGCCCTCTATGGCCAAGCTGACCCCACTTAGTTAGATTAACTCTTTCCTCCTGCCCTGCAGGACCAACTGGCCAAGGAAAGCCCCATCCGGTGGGTGGGAAGCTTTTACAGATTGAGCTTTCAAACTTTTTGAGACTCTTTGAAAATACCTTAGTCTGGCTTTTTCCCCCCTGGCCCCAACCAACTTTGGAAGAAATTTTCTTCGGCTGGTAGTTATTATACTTCTTATTTTAAATTGCCAGTCAAGTATTTTGAGGTCTTAATATTTGGGGTAAAGAAATTTAGGACGGGTTTGCTTTCTCTGCCATTTGGTTCCCCCCCATACTAGAATCATCCCATCAGTTGAGGGTTTCCAAGATAATTTGAATTTCAGCACTTTTCCTCCTCATATTAATTAGGGAATTTATAATTTTTTTTGAAAATTCCTTTATAGACCTCTTTCTTTTCTACTTACATAACCACCATCCTGCTACAGACCTTTACCACTTCATGGCTGGACTCAGTAGACTCCCCCTCCCCCCATACCCCTCCAATTCATCCTTCACTCAGTTGCCAAGATGATTTTCCTAAAGCACATATCTGACCATGTCAGCTATTCTACTCAATAAATCCTGGTTACTCTCTATAATAATAATAGAATTAAATATAAAATGTTTTGTTTAGCAATTAAAGTCCTTCACAATGTGACCCCTTCCTACTACTTCTCATTCAGATATATTGACCTATTTGTTCTTATTCCTTGATGTAATGGGTTGAAGCTTGACTTGATGCACTGAGATCCCAAACACATGAGGCTAAATAGTATTTGGACCATACTCTATTAATATATATGCTTGGAGAAAGAATGGCCCTCACCCACTCTTTGTGCAAGTCCTGATGTGTTGTATAGGAAATGACGATTTTGGTGGGTGGAGGCAGAGGGGCAGAAAGAGAGGCAGAGAGAGACTGCTGGGTGGCTTCTTTTCGCAGCTGCACACATTGCTATCCCGACCCCCCTTCACCTCCACAGAGAATAAAGATTGAAGATTTTCCCTTGACCTGAATTCCTGACTCCAGCTGATTTTAAAATACATGGTCATCACACCTTGAAAATTATAGTCCATCTACCAAAGCTTTGGAAACTTTTCACACCTTTTACATTCCATTGTTCTAATCTTTGTTGTCAATGCCTTTGCTATAAGATTACCTTCCTTTGTCACTGTGCTTATCTTGAGTGTGTGTGTGTGTTTATCTTCTTTAAATAAATAAATATATATATATATATATATATATAATTATTTGTGTACTATTTATGCATGTCATTAGAATAAAAGCTTTTTGAGAGCAAAGAGTGTATATTTGCCTCTCTTTGTAACCTCGGCACTTAGCACAATGGCTGGCATATAGTAATTATGTAATAAAATACTTTTCAATTGTATGAGTCATTTCTAGGATTTAGAATTGTAAGAAATCCTTAAGATCATTCATCACAACTCAGTCATTTACACATTAGGAAAACAATACCCCACAGATTAAATATTTGCTGAAGGTCAACCTCTAAGAAAAAGAGTATTCATTTAGTATTCATTGAGTTACACACACACACACACACACACACACACACACACAGCTCAGAAATGAAAAGTTAACTTATCTCAGACTGGGACTCCAGTCCTGTCAATGTAGGTACTTGAAACCATGTCATATGAAAATGAGTGGAAAAAACAGACATGTTTAGACTGAGAAAAGGGAAGACTTACTTGAAAGGCTATCTACAAGTAGAATAGGCTGGATTCCTTGGGGAGTTAATGAGCTCTGCATTAATTTAGCTGTATATATAAAGACAGCATGAATGCTTGTCATGCATATTATAGAGGTAGTTCATACTTCATTTGTGGGTTGGATAAAATAATCTCTTCCTACCCTGAATTTCCAGCATTTTACAATTCTATAATTTTATAATTATATATTATAATTTATAAATAATAGTAATTTATTTATTTATGTGTAATCCAGTGCAATGAATCCTTATAAACCCTAGGCTCTGGGAATACAAAAATAACTACCTTTACTTCAATGAACAAGGTGATAAAATGAATCGTGTGGGCTTGGGATTCAAATCCTACCTCAGATACATAACTAACCATGTGGGCATTGCTCTATATGTCATTAGCATCATTTGCAAAATTTGGAGGGGAGGCCTCTAGGTGGACTTGATGATCTCCAAGAACCCTTCTGGCTATAATTCTACCATCCCATTCCTTATGACCTTGTAAACTATCATTCTACTAAGAATGATGATGTTGAGATTGATGTTCAGGCACCAAATGCTGGGGTTCAATTGTGAAGAATTCACAGTGGCCATTCTCTTTGACAAAAGATAGGTTTATTTAGGAGAAGATATTATAGACAAAATGAAGAAATACAATAGACACCAAGAATAGTAAATATGAAATAGAGTTGGGAGAGCATATAATAATTACCAATGGAAAAGACAAGTTCCCTAGGGGAACTCACAATTAATCAGGGGAAAGGGACTATCCCATGAGGTTGGAGTATGCCCTTCACTGACAAGCTAAATCCCCAAATAGACTTAGCATCCTAAAAGAGTTATTTAGCTATTAGGAGAAATAGAGGAAAGACAATAGAGGCATAGTATGGTGATAAGAGGAAAGACATCACATGGCATGGGAAGGGGTGAGGGGAAAGACACCATGAGAAAGAGTGCCATGGCAGCTATAACCCCAAAAGGAATTCAGCAAAGATAGTATGAGCCAGGGACAGATTTATAGGGGAAATTTAAACTCAGGGGTTTGACATAACTTAGATTTCTGACACAACATAGCAAGATGGAGCTACTAAGCTGCACAGAGGGTGAGACTATGAGATGCCTTTCCCTGTTTGCCTCAGGGTATGATTTTATCAGTACTTCAGGCTTTCTTTGCTACCCCCCCTCCCAGTCACTCAAATCTCATCAGTGGGAAGGGGGATATAATATATTCAATGACAAGCAAATGCAAAATAATTACAATATAACTTGAAGTGAAAAAGAAAGTGATCAACTAATGGAATTAGGAAAGATTTTCTATAAGAACTGATCTAAGGCAGATAGAGGGAAGGAGCAATCCTAAATATAGAAGGACCACCTGTGGACCCACAATAAGGCAGGATATGAAATGTGTTAATAGAATAAATAGCTAACAAGCCATTTTGACTGTAATGGAAAATTGGTGAAAGGAAGTTGTGAAATATCTGGAAAAGTAGGAGGAGTCCAGATTGGGGAGAACCTTGGGAAAGGCTAGATTCAATATTTCATATTTTGCCCACCAGATGTGACACAGGTTTTTTTTTTTTTTTTTAATAAATTTTTATTGACAGAACCTATGCCAGGGTAGTTTTTTACAACATTATCCCTTGCACTAACTTCTGTTCCGATTTTTCCCCTCCCTCCCTCCGCCCTCTCCCCAAAGATGGCAAGCAGTCCTATACATGTTAAATAGATTGAAGTGGATCTTGGATATAATATATGTCTGCAGAACCGAACAGTTTTCTTGTTGCTCAAGGAGAATTAGATTTAGAAGGTATAAATAACCTGGGAAGAAGAACAAAAATGCAAGCAGTTTACATTCATTTCCTAGTGTTCTTTCTTTGGGTGTAGCTGCTTCTGTCCATCCTTGATCAATTGAAACTCAGTTGGATCTTGTCTTTGTTGAAGAAATCCACTTCCATCAGAATACATCCTCATACAGTATCACTGTTGAGGTATATAATGATTTCCTGGTTCTGCTCATTTCGCTCAGCATCAGTTCATGCAAGTCTCACCAATCCTCTCTGTATTCGTCCTGTTGGTCATTTCTTACAGAACAATAATATTCCATAACATTCATATACCACAATTTACTCAACCATTCTCCAATTGATGGGCATCCATTCATTTTCCAGCTTCTGGCCACTACAAACAGGGCTGCCACAAACATTTTGGCGCATACAGGTCCCTTTCCCTTTTTAAGTATCTCTTTGGGGTATAAGCCCAGTAGAGACACTGCTGGATCAAAGGGTATGCACATAACTTTTTGGGCATAGTTCCAAATTGCTCTCCAGAATGGCTGGATGTATTCACAATTCCACCAACAATGTATCAGTGTCCCTGTTTTCCCACATCCCCTCCAACATTCTTCATTATCTTTCCCTGTCATTCTGGCCAATCTGACAGGGGTATAGTGGTATCTCAGAGTTGTCTTAATTTGCATTTCTCTGATCAATAGTGATGTGGAACACTCTTTCATATGAGTAGTAATAGTTTTAATTTCATCATCTGAAAATTGTCTGTTCATATCCTTTGACCATTTGTGATACAGGTTTTTAACCTTTTTGAAGAAAAATAGCCTTTCTACAATTTGGTTAAGCCTATAGACTCCTGCATAGAATAAGTTATTAGATGCATAAAAAAGAGACATAGAATTTCAAAGTAAATATTATCCATATTAAAAAAAAACAATAAATTAAAGTATTGATAGCAGATCCCAGGTTAATAACTCCTAAAGAGAAATTCAATTATTATTTTTTTTTTACATAACATATATCAAAATTTGAACCCAAATTTTCTGAAGGTGATCTACAAGGTCCCATCTATCTATAAATTAATAGTCATTAATCTTCCTTGCATCAGGAATCACATTAGTAGTTTGATGAAGCCTAAGTCTTTTCTCCAAATCATAGATTATTATGATATAATTGGCTTCCTATAACCCCATGTATTTTATATTATGTATTTTAAACCTTACAAATGCATAAGCTTATGTCATAGTTCATCTGATAAATTAATCTGCTTAAGTTAATTGTTAATTATTAATAAATAATAATGACTCAAGGGGTATTGCCCATTGGTATTAAATAAAAATACCAACAGTAATAATAGCAAATTTACCTTTTAAAGGCTAGATATTATTATCCCCATTTTTAAGATGCAAAAAATGAACACTAAGGCAATTTACCAAAAATCACAAAACCAGTTAATGATAAAAATTGGATTTCTAAGCAGGTCTCTAATCCATATCAGTGTTTTTTGCTACTATATCAAAAAGTGATTCCAGATAACACACTAGCATTTTTTCAGAAGCTTTCTCTTAACCTAAAGACATAATCTTTTTTTTTTTCCCACTTAAGGACATTCTATTTTTTTTTTAATTACATAGAAAGATAATTTCCAGCAATCATTTTTATAAAATTTTGATTTCCAATTTTTCTCCCTCTTTCCTTTATCTCACTAAGTTAGTAATCTGATATAAATCAGCCAAATACATTCATGTCAAACACATTTCCACATTAGTTATATTGTTGAATAAAAATCTGAACAAAAGGGAACAACCACAAGAAAAAAACAAAATAAAACAAAACAACAACAACAACAACAACAAAGTGAAAATAGTATGCTTTGATCTGCACCCATACAACATACTTCTTTCTCTTGATGTGAATGACTTTTTATACAATGAATCTTTTGGAAGTGTCTCGGATCACTGCATTGCTGAAAAAAAGCTAGATCTATCATGGTTGATTATCATACAATATTGTTGTTACTGTACTGTTGTACTCTTCTCCTGGTTTTGCTTACTTCACTCAGCACCAGTTCATGTAAGGCTTTCAAGGCTTTTCTGAAATCTGCCTGTTCAACATCTCTTATAGAATAATAGTATTCCATTATAATCACATACCACAACTTATTCAGCCATTCCCCAATTGATAGTCATCCTCACAATTTTCAATTCTTTGCCACTACAAAAACATACACAAAAAAGCTGATATAAATATATTTATTCATGTGCATCTTTCCCCCCTCTTTATCTCTTTGAAATATAGAACTAATAGTGGTATTGTTGGATCAAAGGATATACACAGTTTTATAGCCCTTTGAAAATAGTTTTCTCTGTAAAATAGTTGCATCAGTTCACAACTCCATCAACAATACATAAGTATTCCAATTTTCCCACATTTTCTCCAACATTAATCATTTTTTCTTTTCTATCATCTTAATAAATTTAATATGTGTGAAGTGGTATCTTAGATTTATTTTAACTTTCATTTATCTAATCAACAGTCATATGACTCTAGATAGTTTTTTTTCTTTATCTGAAAATTGCTTATTCATATCCCTTGATCATTTATCAATGGAGGAATGACTTCTATTCTTATTAATTTGATTCATTCCTCTATATATTTAGAAATGAAGTTTTGTTTTTTCTTTTTTTAAATCAGAAAAACCAGCTGTACAAATTACTTACCAGCATCCTCTTTTCTTCCAATGTTAGTTGCATTGGTTTTGTTGGTACAATTTAAAAAAAATATTTAATGTACTTTTTCAGTTTTCATTTTATAAAATTCTCTATCTCTTGCTTAGTCATAACTTCCACCCTTCTTATAGATCTGACAGGTAAACTTTTCCTTGCTCTCCAAATTTGCTTATTATATCACTTTTTATCTCTAAATAATATATCCATTTCAACCTTATAGTGCTATAGAATGTGAGATATGAGTCTATGCATAGTTTCTGCCATACAATTTTCCAGTTTTTCCCAGCAATTTTGTCAAATAGCGAGTTATTATCCCAGAATCTGGAGTTTGATTTAGAATGTTTTTAGATGGCTTTAAATTTTTCATCTGAAACTTGCCTGTTCATATTCTTTAACTATTCATTAAATGAGGAATGCTTGTATTCTTAAAATTCTGACTCAGTTCACTATATATTTTAGATATGAGGCCTTTATCAGACACACTGACTATAAAATTTGTTTTCCAGCTTTCTGCTTCCCTTTTAATTTTACTGCATTGGTTTTTTAAGTGCAAAAACCTTCTAATTAATCAAAAGTATACATTTTTTCCATTTAATAGTATTTTTTTACCCATTCATGTAAAGACTTGCTTTTATAATATTTAAAAGTATCTATTTTGCATTATAAATATTCTCTATTTCTTGTTTGGTCATAAATTCCTCTATTCTCCAAAGATTTTACAGATAAATTGCCCTTTGCTCTCCTAATTTGCTTCGTGTATCTACCCTTATATCTAAAGAATTTCATTTCAACCTTATATTGGTTTAGGGTATGAGATGTTCTCTGTCTAGTTTCTGCCGTACTATTTTCAAGTTTTCTCTGTAGTTTTTTTTTTGTTTTTTGTTTTTTTTTTTGTCAAATAAAGAGTTTTTAATGCCAAAAATTGGAGTCTTTGGATTTATCAAAAAGTAGATAACTATAGTCATATACTACTGTATACATAAGCTACTCAAATGTTCCATCACTCTATTTCTTAGCCAGTACCAAACAGTGTTAATGATTGCCACTTTGTAATAATTTTAGATCTGGTACAGCTAGTCGACCTTCCTTTGTATTTTTTTCTCATTAATTTCTTTGATAATCTTGACCTTTTGTTTTTCCAAATGAATTTTGTTATTATTTTTTCTAGCTCTATAAAACAATTTCTTGGAAGTTTGATTGGCAGGGTCCTAGGGAGTAATTTAGAGAAAACAGCCATTTTTATTATTATAGCTCAGCCCATCAATGAACAATTGATATTTTTCCAATTGTTTGTCTTTGAGTTTTTGGGGGGTGAAAAGTGTTTTACAATCATGTTCATATAATTTCTGGGTTCGTATTGGTGGGTAGACTCTCAAATATTTTATATTGTCTACAGTTATTTTAAATGGAATTTCTCTTCCTATCTCTTACTGTTGGGATTGGTTGGTAATATATAAAAATTGTGATGATTTCTGTGAGTTTATTTTATATCTTGCAACTTTGCTAATGTTACTGTTTCAAGTAGCTTTTTAGTGGTTTCACTAGGATTCTCTAAGCATACAATCGCATCATCTGCAAGTTTTTTTTTTTCTTTTCTCATTGTCTTTTCTAATTCATTATATATATATTTTTTCTTCTCTTATTGTTAAAGCTAACATTTTAATACAATATTGAACAACAGTGAACAATGACATCCTTGAATCACCCCTGATATTATTGGGAATACTTCTAGCTTATCCTTATTACATATACTGCTTGCTAATGGCTTTTAGATACATACTTTTTATCATTTTAAGGAAAATTTAATTCCTTCCTATGTTCTCTAGTGTTTTACATAGGAATGTGTTGTTTGGTTTTTTTTTTTTTTTTTGACATAAGGATTTTTTTTTTTCTGCATCTATTGGGATCATATGCTTTTTTTTATCTTTTTGTTATTAATATGTTCAGTGATGCTGATATTTTTCTTTTTTTTTAATTATAGCTTTTTATTTACAAGATATATGCATAGGTAATTTTTCAGCACTGACAGTTGCAAATCCTTTGGTTCCAACTGTTTCCCTCCTTCCCCCCACCCCTTCCCCCAGATGGCAGGTTGACCAATACATGTTAAAAATGTTAAAGTATAAGTTAAATACAATATATGTATACATGTCCAAACATTATTTTGCTGTATTAAAAAAGTCAGACTTTGAAATAGTGTACAATTAGCCTGTGAAGGAAATAAAAAATGCAGGCAGACAAAAATAGAGGGATTGGGAATTATATGTAGTGGTTCATAGTCATCTCCCAGAGTTCTTTCCCTGGGTGTAGCTGGTTCAGTTCATTACTGTTCTATTGGAACTGATTTGGTTCATCTCGTTGTTGAAGAGGGCCATGCCCATCAGAATTGATCATTGTATATAATGCTCTTCTGGTCCTGCTCATTTCACTCAGATGCTGATATTTTTCGCAATATTGAATCAGTTCTGCATTCCTGGTATAAATTCCACCTGTCATAATGTATTATCTTCATGATAAATTGTTGTAGTTTCTTTGCTAATATTTATTTTAAATTCTTATATCAATATACAACAAGGAAATTGGAATAATTATTTTCTTTATTTTGGCTCTTCCTGGTTTAGGTATCAGCATTACATTTGTGTCATAAAAGAGATTTGATAGGATTCATTCACTTATTTCTTCCAAATAATTTATATATATTAAAATTTATTGTCATTTAATTAGTAGAAATCACTTTTAAATCCGTTTGGCCCTGGAGATGTTTTCTTAGGGAGTTCGTTGATTGTTTGTTCAACTTCCTTTTGTTTCTAAAATGGAGTTAATTTTATTTCCTTTGGACATAAAATATTAATATGGATAATTTATATTTCTTATAAATATTTATTCAATTCACTTACATTGCTGTATTTATTATATACAGTTTGGCAAAATAGCTCCTAATTATATCTTCATTTTCCTCTTTATTGGTGGTGAATTTTTTTGTACTTTTAATTTTTTGTACTGTTAACTTAGTTTTTTTTTCTTTCTTTCCTCTAATCAAATTAACCAAAAGCCTATCTAATTTATTTATTTTTCCCATAAAATTAGCTTTCAGTTTCATTTATTAGTTCAATAGTTTTTTTTTTTACTTTATATTTTAATAGTCTCTTTTTTAATTTTCAGAATTTCTAATTTTATATTTTATTGGAGGGGAAGTTAATTTGTTCTTTTTCTAGCTTTTTTACCTGTATTCATAATTCACTGATCTCTTCTTTTTTTTTTAAATTTATTCCTATAAGCATTTAGAGATATAAAATTTCTCCTAAAAACTGCTTTGACTATATCCTATGAATTTTTGTATGTCATCTCCTTATTGTCATTTTATTTAATGATTTTTAAAAATTTTTTTCTATGATTTGCTGTTTGATCCACTAATTATTTAGGATTAGATTATTTTTTCCAATCAATTTTAGTCCATATTTTCATTACACATAATTTTTATTACATATCTGAAAAGATTGACTTTCATATTTGTGTCTTTCTGCATTATATTCTACATTATATATATAGGGCATTTATGCCCTAATACATGGCCAATCTTTTGTGTGTCATGTACTATGGGGGGGGGAGGGAGGAACCTGTTTTCACCTGCTTAACTTTTTTCTTGTTTATTTGTGGTCAGATTTATCTAGTTCAGAGAAGAAGAGGTTGAGGTCTTTCTATTAGTGTAGTTTTACTGTCTATTTCTTCTTATAACTCACTAAATTTCTCCTCTAAGAACTTGGATGCTATATCACTTGTTGCACATCTGTTTAGTATTGATATTACTTGTCTATGGTACCTTTTAGCAAGATGTAGCTTCATTCTTTATCTCTTTTAATTATATCATTTTTGTTTTTACTGTGTCTGAGATCTAAATAACTACTTCCACTTCTTTTTGTTTCAGTTGAAGCATGATACATTCTGCTTCAGATTTTACCATTACTCTGTATGTGTATCTCTCTGCTCCAACTGTGTTTCTTGTAAACAACACATTGTAGGATTCTGGCTTTTAATCCACTCTGATATCTGCTTCTGTTTTATAGGAGAGTTTATGTCACTTACATTCACAGTTATAATTACCCATTATGTATTTCCCTCCATCCTATTTATATTTATTCTTTCTCCTTTCATCCTGTCCCTCCTCAATAGTGTTTTGTTTCTGGCTACCACCTCCCTCAATCTGCCTTCCTTTCTATGAACCACCATCCCCCCCCTTTTATTTTCTCCTCTTACCCCTCCTACTTCCCTGTAGAGTAAGATAAATGTCTATACCCAACTGAGTGTGTATGTGATTCTTTCTGAGAAATTTGATGACAGTATGGTTCAAATAAGGTTCATTCCTTCCTTTATTTCCCTCTTCTGTACTCGGTCTTTTGCAACTTTTCATGTGATTTACTTTAGCCTACAATGCCTCCCCTTTTCCTCTTCTCACAGTACAATCCTTTTTTACTCTTATTTTTTATATCATCATATCAAAGTCAACTTATCCTCATATCCTCTGTCTATATATTCTCTGTTCAACTGATCTAATAGAGATACAGTTCTTAAGAACTGTAATGATCATCTTAGTTCAAACAGTTTAATATTATTGTATAACATTTTTTTTCCCTTTCTTCCCTGTTTACCTTTTTATGTTTTTCTTAATTCTTGTTTTTTGAAGATTGAATTTCCTGCTCAGTTCTGGTCTTTTCATTAGAAAAGTTTGAAAGTCCCCTATTTCATTTAATATCATCCCCCCCCCCAAAAAAAAAAAAAAAAAGATTATACTCAATTTTTCTGAGTAATTGATTCCTGGTTGTAATGCAACCTCTTTTGCTTTTTGAAATATTATATTCCAAGCCCTCTGATTTTTTAACATAGAAGCTAATAAATTTGTTTTATCCTGACTATGGCTTCTTATTATGGATTGTTTCTTTGTAGATGCTTGAAGTATTTTCTCGTTGACCTGATACTCCTGGGATTTAGCTGCAGTATTCCTTGGGAGTTTTCATTTGAAAACTCCTCTTTCAGGAGGAAATTGTTGGGTTCTTTCAGTTATTATTTTATCCTCTGATTCATGGATATCAGGGAAATTACCCTCAATAATTTCTTGAAAAATGCTGTCCAGACTCTTTCTTTGATCATGGTTTTCAGGTAGTTCAATAATTCTTAAATTGTCCTTCCTGAAGCTATTTTCCAGGTTAGTACTTTTTTTTTTCAATGGCATATTTTTTATTCATTTCATCTAACTAATTTTTGATGTTTTAGAGAGTCATTAACTTCTATTTGAATATTCTTCAGTTAGCTTTTGCATTTCCTTTTCCATTTGGCAAATTCCCCTTCTATTATTTTCTTCAATAGACTTCTCTTTTTTTGGCTGATTTTATTTTTTCAAGAAGTTCTTTTCTTCAGTAAATTTGGGTGCTTCCTTTTCCAAGCTATTGAGTATTTTTTTCATAATTCTCTTGCATAGCTCTCATTTCTTCTCTCAATTTTTCTTCTACCACTCTTACTTGATTTTTAAAATCCTTTTTTTAAACTCTCCCAAAGTACTTTTTGGGCTTGAGATCAATTCATACTCCCCTTTGAGGCATCACATGTATGCATTTTGACAGTATTGTCCTCTGCTGAGTTTGTATTTTAATCTTCCCCGTCATCATAGCAGTTTTCTATAACCAGGACTCTATTTGGTTTTTTGCTCATTTTTAAGGGCCTCAGGTATGTGTGACTTACCTATTGCAATGGGGTGACCCTGCCTAGACATTTCTGTTGTGCCATAGTTCTAGGGTTGGCAATTTGCTCTCTGCACTGGGTCTGGAAGCCTCACAGCTGACCTGCTATGCCACTAGCTTTCTAATCCAGAACATAGGAAGCTTGGTTGCTGACCTCTACTGTAACTAAGAACCTCTGACTTATCCAGACATTATCATTGATGGACTGTGTTCCCCTTTTACCCAAGTTGAAATAGACTTTTTTTTGAAGTCTTTCTTATATGAATTAAACTAGAAGTTTTTAGTCCATATTTTGTTTTGTTTTGTTGCTCAAAATTTCATTTAGAAGATTGACTTAACATTATTTCTGAGGGAGAACTCAAGTAACTTCCTGGCTTTTCTCCACCACCTTCAGTCTCAGGCATAGTCTTAATGCAGGAATATGAGGTATCAAGATAGTTTTTAAGAAAGTCAATTTTTTAGATGTCTCTCTAGACCTATGGATTGTTATGCCACAGTTACCTTTTAATGTCCTGACTCAGTTTCTCCATTGTCCTATTTAGTTACTCTGCCTCAGGTTATGACCTTTCCCTCTTAATGTTGATGAGATAAAGGTTTTATATCTTTAGGCTATAATCATTCCTTCTTAATGTTTGACAGGATTAAGGTATATCCATTTTAGACATCATTAGAATATCAGTAACCTTTCCAGTATCTCCCTCCATTGTGTCATCCTAGGTGCCTCCCCCATTAGGTTACTCCCATCCAGGTACCTTCCCCATTATGTCATTGTTCTTGTTATCCTATAAAAAATCTTGTTGTCTAATACTCAGGGATGGATTCTTTGAGATGATAGTCTCTTCGGGCCCTGGGACCAATCATGAATCCATTTGGTCCCAGTATCTCTCCATTTAATAAGTTATTAAATTGGTCTTTAATCTGTCTTGCTCAGTTTCTCTGGCATTACAGGATGACAATATATACAGGAGGCCAACCTTTGAGAACTCCTCTTTGAATGAGAACTCTAAAGAAGTTAACTAAGTGTGGGATTTGAAGTCAAGAGACCTTATTTTCAATCCTGGTCCTACCACTTTATAACCCTGGGCAATCATTTCATAGCTGTGCTTCCTAAAGTTGTCATCTGGCAAATGGGGATAATAACACTTGTACAATTAACTTCACAGGGTTGTTGTGATGATCAAATAAGATAATATCTGTAAAGCATCTGGTAAACTACATAAAATATATGTTAAGAGCTACCTTGGCATAATGAATAGCGATCCAGTCTTGCAGACAGAAAGAGCTATTTTTGAGACCTATCTTTAACATATACAAGCTCTAGGGAAGTTGTTTAATCTCACCATTTCTGAAGCAATTTAATATGACTAAATGGCACAGAATAGTTGTTTCTTATCAGATACAGAGGAGTTGTTACTACAAGGTGCAGAAGAGTTGCTGATGAACATTAGTAAAAGGAGTTTTCTTATCTGAAGTTCTCTACATTGAGAAAACACAAGTCTGTCCTTCCCCAATGAAAAAGGTGATTGGTATACTTTCTAACTTCTAATCAGTAGAAAAGAACAGATTGACAGTATAGTATATAAAAAGGATACTAGTTTAAGACAAGAATTTTATATTCTATTTCTGGTTTTGCCATTATCTAGCTGTGTGATAACTCACAAGTTTCTGTAACATTTTGGGCCAGATTATCTTAATCTGTAAAATGAGGTGGTTGGATTTTCAGACCTTTAAGAGTTTTAAAATTCTTAGATTCTAATGTTCTTTCTCACTCTGTTTTCTATTATTTTATAATTCTCAATTAATTTAAATGAGATGAAATCATAAATCCTTTTACAAAGTATCTGGCACATAGTAGGTAATGAATAAATATTTATTTCCTTTCTCTTTCCCTTCCCCATTAAGCATAGGACTTTTTTTTCAGGGAA
Organism: Sarcophilus harrisii; assembly: GCF_902635505.1. Classification (NCBI taxonomy): domain Eukaryota; kingdom Metazoa; phylum Chordata; class Mammalia; order Dasyuromorphia; family Dasyuridae; genus Sarcophilus; species Sarcophilus harrisii. The sequence continues at coordinate 369,206,274 of NC_045426.1, read as the reverse complement.
ATATATTATACAATATACTTCTATCATCTATACAGTATACTCCTATACTATCCAGTATTACTCTAATACTAAGATGGAGCAAGGCATTGGGGGGAAAAGTCAGTGTAATATGATGGAGACCTCAAAATCCTAGTTAACATATCTGGATTCTGGTGTTTCCTCTGAGCTCTGGTCCTATAACACATTTCTAACTAAATGATCCACAGGCACTTCAAATTTAACAGGTCCAAATCATATATGCAGTCATTTGCAAGTAGAAACTTATTGATTCTCTTTCTACATTATCTCTTAAATATACCTCCTTCTCTCTATTCACAAGTCATCACCCTAGTTTGAACAAGCCTTACTTTTCCCCTAGATAATTTAGATAGCCTCTTAATTGGTTTCCTGAAATCTCTTTCTTTTGCAATTCATTTTCTACACAATTGCACCAAAGTGATTTCCCTAAAACATAGGTGTAATCCTAGTTTAATGGTGAAGAGGAGCATAATTATTTAATAAGTGCCTTCCGGGTATCATTCACTTGACAAAGGGCTTGTAAAATGTGATCTCATTTAAACTTAAGCCTTATTATAACACACTATTTGTTATATATATTTATCAAAAATACTTATTATAGTTGCACTTCACATAGTATAGAGTCCATCCTTTTAGACTTTTTTTTATTGGTGGTTATCTTTATTCTTTTGGGAATGTACTTCCTCTTCACCTATACTTTATAGAATTCCTTCTTTCCTTCAAAATTCCTATAAAATGACTTTCTCGAAAAAGCTTATGGCTCTTTCCTTAGATGCTAGTCTGAGAAAATCTCCTCAGATTCTGTCCTACAAATTCCATTATAAATATTTCACAAATATTTTGTATGGATTTTTCTATGTCTTCCCTCAATAACATGGAATTTCCTTAAGGGTGGAGACCATTTAATGTTTGTCTTTGTATTCCCATTTCCTTGGAATCCATTACTTTCAGATTTGAGGAGGAATGAAAAGATTTGGAAGAATTTGTAGTGAGTGGATTCATGAATCAATTATCAATATTTAAAAGAAATATCTTGCTGGAGTGAATGTCTAGTTGAGATTATGTTAACATAAATTTGTATTGGATTCACCAAATTCAATTACCTGATTTTCTCAAGCTTCATTCAGCAATATGTGAGTAAGGGTGAAGGCACCAGATTTTTTTTTTTGGGGGGGGGAGGGGATGGGGTAATCCAGGACTGAAGCTTGACAGGGCAAAATCAACAATAGGTTAAGGTTAAGAAAGAAAAAAAAAAAAGAAAAAAAAAAAAAACAGTGTAGACCTGAACTTTTTTTTTTAAGAGTTCAAGATAGAAAAGAAAAGATAAGTGTACTCAGTGCAAGGGAGGTAGCCTAGGAAAGAACCAAAAGGTAAAAGGGCCAGAGGTTTAGAGTTGCAAGGCAGAAGGAAAAGTAGAATGATAACAAATTAGGGTCAGATAAGGGAATTTCAGTATTAAAGAGGGAAACAGAGCTTTTGGTGTGTTATAACAAGATTAAGAATGTGATCATCACTGCATGTAACTAAGTTAGGGAAAGGAACAAAATAAGAACTAGGAGGTAAGAATGTTAGGAGAGTATCAATACATATGATGATACTCCAAGAATGAGAGAAAGAGTAAAAGAGGAGAAAAAGACTTTGAGTCAGAAGTTTAGTTCACTGAAGAAAGAAAATTAGTCTACTATCAATGGACAACTTCTAGTTTTGATTGGGTGATAGATATGGATTGAGTGAACCTTAAAGGAGAAGAGTAATCTTCTCAGTGCAAGGAAGTATCAGAGGGGAACAAGGAATATTCTGACTCTTCAATCTTAACCAATGTATCAGGAAAAATGAATGGAAAATGAAACCAGTACTGGGAATGGAGGCTAGGGAGATTACATTATTAGTAGATTTTGGTGAGAGCCAAAAGATGGAAGGGTGGGAAAGGGAAAAAAAATAAACTGAAAGCCTGTTTCTTATCTATGAATGGGAATTCCAGGGAATAGTGAAAATGTTGGGTAGATATATATTAGGGCACTGTATGAGGGAGGAGAAGTTTGGGGTTGAGGGGACAAAAATACAAGAAAAAGCAATGGGAGATAAAAAAAATAGCATAAGTATAAAGACAGCTGAAGGTATGTATTATAGGAAATGTATTAATCATTACCTAATGATTTCAAAAAGTTTATTAACATCCATATGAGTTTGGCATTGGATATATCCTTTCAGGGTGCTAGGCTGCTCAGGAGAGGGGGAAAGGGAGGAAATTAATGGAATAACTTTTCTGCCAAAGAATAGGAACATATATCCTATAAGCAGGAAAAGTTTCTTGAAAAATTTAATAGGCCAGTCTAGGAGACCAACAGGTAAGGGAATGATAGTGAACAGATATGTTACTGAATATATAACTATAAAATATAACCATAGCACTCCTATCCCAGGGAGTTGTGAATAATCATTCCAGTTGTCCTGGACTATAGTCAGATAGGACATTTATCTCCTTATCTGAAGGAAGTTTATTTAATCTTCCTAATATTACATCTCTATTCTTGCCATACGATAGTATATCACCATTAGAAATTCTTTTCTTTGAGTTGTTTTTCAATCTCTAATCTTTCTTTTTTTATTGTAAGTACAGTTTACCTTTGCAAAGAAAACTCTGTTTAAAATATTAACACTTTCACATGAATTAATATTTGAGGGAATATAATCTAAGAATGCTTGCTCCTTGGACATCTTCCTTTTAGGTGGCTCTGCTCCATCTTTCTGCATCCAGATCAGCATTTTAGCTCCTTTCTAGCAACCTTGAACTCCTGATTATTGTGATTTCTTTGTTCCTCCCTTCCTTCTGCTGCTTTCTTTCTTCTTTTCTGATTTCTTCTTCCTTTCCCTTTTCTTTTTCCTTCCTTTTTTTTCTCTTTCTTTTTTCTTCCTTTCTTCTTTTTTATCTTTCTCAAGGCTCGTTTTTGGAAAGTTGAATCAGAATAAGATGATAAATTTTGATAGAAGATGAGAGATGGGTACTACTCAATCTTTTTAGAGAGATTAGGCTCAAAGTAGCTCAGTTCTAATATTACATTAGCTTCATCTAATTCAGGTCCTCATCTCTAAAGAAAGAATCCTTTCCTCACCTATTCCCAAGCTAGAATCTTGAAAGTAATTCTTTAATGACACTGCTTACTTCTTGGGGAAATACTCTATTTTCCAAAATTATGCTCTGGAATGTCTAAGGTGCCCAACAGACCCTTACAACTCTCAAGGTCATAAACTCTATTTTTTTCACAAGTCACTATGAGTGAAGGAATTACCAAACTCTACAAGAGCCCTGAGACAATGAGGCAAAAGCTGAAACCCATAGGCATTTCTGAAGGCCTACGTAGTTAACTTAAGAACCTCCTTTTCACCATGTAATTGAACCAGTAGCAGAATCTACACATGCTATCCAAGGCACTTCCACCCCCATATCTTCATGACTATTCCAGAAATACAAAGTAGGCTCCATTTCTATGGAGAAACACCATCAAAGGAAGGCTGCACATGTGCTAAATCCTCATCGAAAAGAGGACACTGGAAGTCCTGCAATTGAAAACATAGAAAGCAAGGAAAAGAACACATAAAAGAAAAATGGAGAGAACCAAAGGTCATAAATAGTGTGATAAAGTTATCCCATAAAGTCACTTGAAGTAAAAAAGAACTAAATTCAGTTGTTTCTAATTATCATCCTTATGACTAGAAAAGTCACAAATTAAGTTAAACTAAGAAGGGGTCTTCAAAATCTCAACTCTACTTAATATTTATTTTATAAAATTTAATTTTTGTTTAAATGTTGTTTTTTAAATGTGATAAATCCATAGTAACATGAATTCTTCTTCAGAAAGCTATTACAGGGAGGAAGAGCCAAGATAGCAGAGCAGAGATAACTATTCAACCAAACTCTCCCATCATTTACCTACAAAAAATATTAAAATAATGCCTCAAATTGAATTCTTGAATTTTTGTTACCAGAGTAAACAAAAGATTAGAGTGAGAGTTTTTTTTCAATAAAAATAATCTATATGTGCAAAAAATATTTATGGAGGTTCTTTTTGTGGTGTCAAAGAACTAGAAATTAAGAGGATGCCCATCAATTAGGGAATAGTTGAACAAATTGTGATGTGTCATTGTGATGAAATATTATTCTACTATAAAAATTACTAACAAGATGGTTTTAGAAAAACTTAGGAAGACTTATATGAAAGGATGCAAAGTGAAATAATCAAAATCAGAAAAATCCTGTACAAAATAAAAGCAAAATTTTAACTATAGTTACTTATGAAAGACTTAGCTACTCTGATCAACACAATCATGCAAAATAATTCCAAAGGACTTTTGATGAAAAATGCTATCTACCTCCAGAGAGAATTGATATAGTCTAAGTGTAGATTGTAGCATAATTTATTTTACTTTATTTTTTCTTGCTATATATGTGTGTGTGTGTGTGTGTGTGTGTGTGTGTGTGTGTGTGTGTAACATGGCTAATATAGAAATATGTTTTACATGATTTCACATGTATAATTGATGTCATATTTCTTGACTTTTCGAAGGGTGGAGAAGGGAAGGGAGAGGGAGAAATTCTTTTTAAAATTGATGTTAAAAATTAGCAATATAGGTATTAAATAAAGCCACATAGAAAGGAAGAATGAAAGGAAGGAAGGAAGGAAAGAAGGAAGGAAGGAAGGAAGGAAGGAAGGAAGGAAGGAAGGGAGGGAGGGAGGGAGATATGAAGGAAGAAAAAGGAAGGAAGAAAGGAAAGAAAGAAAGAAATAAAGGAAAGAAAGAAAGGAAGAAAGAAAGAAAGAAAGAAAGAAAGAAAGAAAGAAAAATCTGTTGCATTACTAGAAAGTTCATAAACTTAAGTCTGTGGTGGAATTATTATTAAGGTGAGTTCTTGTTCAGTAGAAAAGAAAAGGAAAACTTAAGGCATATGGGACTATGGTAAGAGCTTAAAGGGATAAGTAGAAGTGGAGTATTAATATCAATTCTCTTCCCCAAAAGATAAACTTCTAGGGAAAAAGTTAGTCATAGAGATTTGTGGGGCTAGTATAGATATTTATGAGGTGAGTGTAATCTCTTCTTCTTAGGTTTTTTCACTTCTGAAGAAGAGAGAAAGGGGGGAAAAATTCAGATTTTTTGAGTTAATAAAAGACTAATGGATAAATAGAGGTTATTTTAATCTGGTCTCAACATTCTATTATGTCCAACTATGGCATAATAGAATGTGATCTCCTTGTGGACAAGGACAGTTTTAGCCTCTTTTTTGTATTTTTAGTGTTAAACACAATGTTGGCACAAAGTAAGTGTGAAATAAATGCTTATTGATTGACCAACAGCATCATCCTACTATAGAAAAAAACAAGCATTACTTTGAATCCTGGCCTTAAAAGTGTGACCAGGGAAATGACAACAAAAATGTCTTTCTAAGCAACCTACTTTTCAGTGAGCTATTCTCAATGACCCATTGCATTAGACAACTGTGAAATGATGGATTGATGGGCAAGTTGTCATCATGTTACTACAGCCCATTGCCAATTCTCAAAAACTCTCAATCTAAGCTCATGGAACTCTACACACCTGGTCCAAAATGAACTTCTGGACATGTCATAGAGAATAGAAATAAATGCATTACCCAAGCCTTTAATGTCTTTTCCTGGAAGCACTAGGATTTTTGCACATGAAAAATTTAATGCATGGTGAATCTGGAGAACCAATGAAATAATCTAGAAAGAACCTACTCTAGTCCTATATTATCCAGATTTAGAGAGCTTCTCTCCTGACATTTCTTTCGGCTGCTTCACAAATGCCATTATCTTTATGGCTGTAGCCTTTTTACTTCTCCTTACTGCTATTGCTTTCCTGCAGACTTTATAGCAGCTTTGACAGTTCCCCTCTTGATTCATTCAATCCCCCCTCCTTCCCTTGGCTGTCTTTTTGCTCTGTCTATTTTAAGTTACAAGGGAGAGACAAGAAAATCACAGCCTAAAGGCTTTCAGAATTTAACGTTTTTACTCTATGGAATATATGAATCACCCACTTGCACATTCTGGGGCTTTATTTATTTATTTGGGGAGGGGGAAGAGAGAGAGGGGAAGATTTTTGTAATGGGTTTTAAAACCATGGAACTTGGAGGTTGCTCTGTGATTTCAATATTTTCTTTCTCTTTCTAACCCTCCTGTACCCTAAGATCACATGCAATTTGTAACCAATAAAACAAACTATAGTATGGTTAACTTTGGCATGATTCTAGATATAATTCAGCCCAGCTTTTCTTCAATACTAGGCCAGACCACATCATGCCACTGACTGGGTGAGTACTTTGTGTCAGATAAGATAACAGGAAATCTCAGGACACAAACTAAGAAGGACATCATAAATCAAGCAGTGGCAAGTTGATTGTCCAAGGTCAACAAGATCTATGATCACAGCAAGAAATGAAATGGAACCATTTGGGGCCTTCCCAAGGCAGTAGAATTCAAGGAAGAAGAAAAAGTCAGCAAAAAAGCCAAATCAATAATATAATTCAGAGTCAGCCTGGTCAAAGCATCAAAAGGAACCCCAAAGAAATGGCCATTAAATATTTTCTATTTTTTTTAATTAAAGCTTTTTATTTCCAAAATATATACATGGATAATTTTCAAGATTCACTCTTACAAAATCTTGTGTTCTAAATTTTTTCCCTCCCTTTCTTCCACTCCCTCCCCTAGAGGGCAAGTAATCAAATATATGTTAAACATGTACAATTCTTTTATAGATATTTCCACAAATATCTTGCTGCACAAAAAGTAAGATCAAAAAGGAAAAAAAAAAAATAAAAAGAAAACAAAATGCAAGCAAACAACAACAAAGAGTGAAAATACTATGTTGTGATCCATACTCAGTTCCCAAAGTCCTCTCTCTGGATGCAGATGGCTCTTTTCATCACAAGACCATTGGGGCTTGAATCATTTCATTGTTGAAGAGAGTCATGTTCATCAGAATTGACCATTCTATAATCTTGCTCTTGCCATGTATAATGATCATCGGGTTCTGTTCATTTCACTTAGCATCAGTTCCTGTGAGTCTCTGCAGGCCTCTCTGAAATCATCCTGCTGATCATTTCTTACAGAACAATAATATTCCATAACATTCATATAACATAACATGTTCAGCCATTCTCCAACTAATGGCATCCATTTGGTATCCAGTTTCTTTGAAATAACCATTAAATAGAGAAGTTTGTGTCAATGATAATCTTGAACTTTCTAAGTTCATTTTTTTCTGGGCAGCCCAAACTATTTTGTGGATGATTATATTCACTGATTGGTAGAACTGGCATAAACTTAAGAATCACGTAGTTCTACTCCCTTATTTTGGAGCAGAAAATTGAGATCCAGGGTGAAAGAATTTATCAAAGATGACAGACAAGGATGCACTGGAACCAGCTCAAAATGATTCTAGAGGGCCAATTGTTGAATTTTCAATGTGAGTTTCAAACATCTTATCTGCAAACATTAACAACCAGGGATTGATTTATTGTTTTGGAGATTTCTGGATTTAAGAAGATGATAAGAAGATGATAGAGGAAGTGCTATTAATTCATATTAAACTTTAAAATGTATTGTGCATACTGCTTCCCATCCAATCCCCACCCCCAGAAAACTGCTTGTTAAACATTTACCAAGACACCACTGGTCACAGATCGACAGCTATAGCAATGATTGGAGTACTGGGCCTGGAATCAAGAAGACCCAACATCAAATCTTAATTGCAAACCCTTATTTAGGGAACAAGTTACCTTCAAAATATCACTTCTATTTGCCTCATTTTTTCAACTATAAAATGGGGATAATAACAGTATCTAGGATTATTATATGAATCAAATGAAATAATATTTGAAAAGTACTTCACACAGTGCCTAAAATATAGTAGGAAATATATATATATACATATATTTGTACATGTATATATATTTCCTATTATATTATACATACACACACACACACACACACACACGTGTGTGTGTGTGTGTGTGTGTGTGTGTATACTCATCTTCTTCTCCTTTTTCTCTTCCTCCCTCCCTGACATTATCAAAACCTAGAACCAAGGTCTATTGGTTCTTATATTGTTTCTACTATACCAAGCTTCTTCCTGTTGGTTCTAGGACTGTGTATGGCTGGAGATGTGAACCTCTCAGTCAGGAAAACCTGAGCCCATCACTCCTCTCTCATGTCTAATCATGGGTAAATCACTTAACATCTCTGAATTTGTTTCTTGATCTGGAAAATGTGATCAATACCTATAGTGCCTACTCAGAGCTATTGTGAATTTCAAATGAGATAGCATGTATAAAGCTCTTTATACATTTAAAAGCACAAAACATTTCTCAGCTATTATTATAAATGGATCCTTAATTCTAAACTCCATCTTTCTTCCTTAATGACCAGAAATTATGTCAGCCCAAAAGTAAGGACACATTCTCCAATGGGCTTAAGATCAAATGTATCAGGTTCCAAGAAAAGAGACAGCAGAATATTTTGAATAACAATAGAGGTTCTTTACCTTTTGGGCATCATGAAAGACTGGGCTGTCCTTTTCAGACACCTTTTCAAAATTATGTTTTTAAATTCATAAAATAAACTCCATGTAATAAATCAATTATGTTAACATTCAGTTTTCAGATTTTTTTTCCCCCCTAAGTCATAGATGCTAGGTTAAGAACGCCCTATGCTGCAGGCGTTGTTCTCTTTTTCATCTAACTTGTTTCCTTCTGTGGTTTTTTCACAAGGAAATTTCTTTGCTGGGTTCTATTAGTCTTTTGCATATAGACAAAGGCATATTTCCCAGAACTCTAAATTTTCTGCCTTTCATTTCTTCAACCCAGAGACCAGACCACTACTCACACTTAGACCTCTCATAATATGACTGAAAAACTGAGATTTCTTTGTGTTTTTTTCTTTTTAATATTTTTAATTCAATTTCTTTAATATTTCATTTTTTCCAAATATTTATAAAATCTATTTATCTTCATGTGTTTTCTCTCAATAGACAACTGCCATGGGTCTTAAATATAACACTCATATGTATAAGAAAAAGTTCTGACTAGCCTAGGGCCAGAAAATTTGCCATATGTCAAAGCAAGTCATTTCAATTTCAATATCCTTATCAGCAAAAAAAGAATAATAGTATCTCCCCACTAAACTTAGAGAATTATTGAGAAACCACAGGTGTAAATATGTATAAAAATATTGTTATGATTGGCCACACAGAAACATAAGGCATTAAAGACATATGGAATATACCAAAAATTAAACTCAAGAATATTTTTCCCTAGACTCACGACCCTTTATTTCTCAGTTTTCCCATGACCATACCAACTTCTCCTTATCCAAACTGCCGACTTGGCCTCTCTCTATAAACTAACAAAGGCTGCCATTTATTCCCCTCTAACTCATCTATAGCTATATATTCCTAAAGCCTGAATGACTAATGGTTAGAGGAAAAGCCTTGAAAGTAAAAGAAAGAAAGAAAGAAAGAAAGAAAAGAAAGAAAGAAAGAAAGAAAGAAAGAAAGAAAGAAAGAAAGAAAGAAAGAAAGAAAGGAGGGAGGGAGGGAGGGAGGGAGGGAAGGAAGGAAGGAAGGAAGGAAGGAAGGAAGGAAGGAAGGAAGGAAGGAAGGAAGGGAGAGGGAGAGGGAGAGGGAAAACTTGGTCCAATTACACCTCACCTTCTGGCCCATTCTGACTGGGAGGATGGAGTACTGGCTCAGCCTCTCTGCCCCTCCACCCCCAGCCTAGGCAACTCTGGGAGGTGCTGATCTCCATTACATAAAGGGAGTTTATTCTTACAATAACACTGAAATCACATGTCTTAATTCAAATAAAATATCTCTCCCAACTATCCTTTCCCTATCACTCTTCCTGCCCCCATCCTCCTTCTTAACTTTATTAACTACAGCCTAAAACTCAGGATTTGAAAGGAGAGTGACTAAGACAAGAGAGATAACAGGATGTTGTGAATAAAATATTACACCTAAAAACCTGCCTTTGAATTCTTCTTCAGATACTTTTAAACAGCTCTGAGAAAGCACCTAGCTTTCTAATTTTGGAAATAAAGGACCTGGATTAGATCATTTCTGCAGTCCCTTCCAGCTCTAAATCTCTGAATGATGGCACAGTCCTCATAGCAAAGTAAACAAGACACTAAATTTGGATTTAAGAAGGTCTGGATTCAAATTCTTCTGCAAATACTTACTAGTTAATTGTAGAATTGTAAGTGACCACCTTTGCTTGTCTCAGTTTCCTCATCTGCAAAATGGCAACTCAGACCACATCAAGTTTGCTTGAAATACAAAAAGCACCTATATATATATTTTTTATTTATTTAATAGCCTTTTATTTACAGGTTATATGTATGGGTAACTTTACGGCATTAACAATTGCCAAACCTCTTGTTCCAATTTTTCACCTCTTGCCCCCTCCCCCACTCCCCCAGATGGCAGGATGACCATAGATGTTAAATATATTAAAATATAAATTAGATACACAATAAGTATACATGACCAAACCGTTATTTTGCTGTACAAAAAGAATCAGACTGAAATATTGTACAATTAGCTTGTGAAGGAAATCAAAAATGCAGGTGGGCATAAATATAGGGATTGGGAATTCAATGTAATGGTTTTTAGTCATCTCCCAGAGTTCTTTCTCTGGGCGTAGCTGGTTCAGTTCATTACTGCTCCATTGGAAATGATATGGTTGATCTCATTGCTGAGGATGGCCAGGTCCATCAGAACTGGTCATCATATAGTATTGTTGTTGAAGTATATAATGATCTCCTGGTCCTGCTCATTTCACTCAGCATCAGTTCGTGTAAGTCTCTCCAGGCCTTTCTGAAATCATCCTCTTGGTCATTTCTTACAGAACAATAATATTCCATAATATTCACATACCACAATTTATTCAGCCATTCTCCAACTGATGGGCATCCAGTCAGTTTCCAGTTTCTAGCCACTACAAAGAGGGCTGCCACAAACATTCGTGCACATACAGGTCCCTTTCCCTTCTTTCGTATCTCTTTGGGATATAAGCCCAGTAGTAACACTAAAGTACCTATTTTGAAAACATTCTGAACTGACCAAAATAACTTATCAAGTCACAATTGGTTTGTAGAAAGCAATCCACCTCATCCCCCAAATTCAGAGCCAACAAACTTCATTCAGCATGTCACATGCTAAGAATCTCAGAGCTAGAAGGGACCTCAGAAATTATCCAAGTATAGAAACCAATCTAAAAGGGAGTGCTATCTGCCAGCAGTAGGTAATTTTTGAAATTGAATAAATTTACTCATGCTTTTCTTTTCTTGTTTTATTGCAATTCATTAAGATAATGATAAATTATTGTTACTGAAATAGTATGTCCTCTTCCACTCTAGTCTCTTAGGTAAAAAGAATGTTGATTCTAAAATTACAAGATTTGAGGTAACACAATACATTTGATGTTTACAATCTATGTATACCCATCCCAATTTCCCTATTTTTATAAAATGAGTTTAACCAGATAGCTGCCAATATCTCTTCCACTTCCAGATATATGAACCTATGAAACCTCCACAGAACTTTTTACATCTTCTCTTATTTCCTGATAAAATTCATTTAACAATAATTCTTCTGTGAGAAAGGGCTCAACTGGTGTCTCACCACTACCACCACTCACACACGCACTTTCCCTTTCCATTGTCTATTGCTATCCATCCCATGTTCATTTGTTGCTGTAAATGTTATTTTCCTCACTTCTACTCCTCTGGGATCGTGGCTTTGAAAACAAGGAACCGTGTATGTCTGTCTGTGTGCTTGTGCATACATGTCTATGAAGCAATGTGTTGTAATAAAAAAGAGTACTGAATCAGGGGTGAGAAAAATCTGAGAAAATCTTGGTTTTGCCTAAGGGACTATGGGCAAATCCTTTCTATCATTTCCCTTATCTTTAAAAATAAGACAGTGGACAAGATGTACTCTTAGGTCTTTTCCAACTCGAAATCCTAAGATCCTATGAGAATGTCTGTGCCTATGTGCATGTGTGTGCGTGTGTGTGTGTGTGTGTGTGTGTGTGTATCTTTCACATGCTGGTATGCATTATGACCTAATTATCCTTGGGCCTCATCAGGTGCAATCCCAGGTTCACTACTCTAGTTGCTCTGGTTCTGTTATGTCTCTCCAATATACCAGATGTTTCTTACATTGCTCCCTCTATGGATTTAAATCAGAAGGTTTTGGGGTTTTTTGGTTGTTTTAATTTTTTTTTCTCTTCCTTTGTAGTTTCCTACCACAGCTATACACCCATATAACTGCCTTAGCCTCTCTGTGGCAAGTTCATTCTCAGCTTCTAAAGTTTCATTAGCCTGTGCTGTCCATCCTGAAAATTATTTTGTAATTATATGAACCCAAACAAGCCCTAACAAATTTTTGTTAATTCTGTTTCTTTCTTATCAGGTTGTGTGTATGTGTGTGTGTGCATGTGTGTGTGTGTGTATAAATATCTCTGACTTTCTGACTTGCTATTGCAGGTGTCTTCCTGACATGTTTCAGTTCTGAGGGACTTCCACTATGCCTTTCTCATGCCCATCTTCATTTTCAATTGTCTCTCTCAGAGCAGTATACTCATGGACCATTAGCTAGAAAGTCTTTCTAGAAGTCCAAGAAGTGTGGTGATGTCCTATTCATCATCTCACTAATGTCATCAACGAAAGACTTTTTTTTAATGAGTCAAAGTGTGATGGAATATAAAAAGCACTGGATTCGAAGTTAGAAGACTCATCCTCAAGTTCTAGCTCATTTAAGTTGGGTGAACTTGAGTAAATCAGTTACTCTGCCCTTCTGTTTTCTTTTTTACTGAAATTAAGAAATTGAATTACTAAGTAATCTCTCAAGTTCATTTAAACTATAAATTCTGATTTTATGTTCCATGTCATCCATAGCTTTTACTGGCTACTACTACATACTAAATGTTATGAAGGCAAGCATTATATATTATATATCTTTGTATCTCCCACAACATAAAACCTAGCATAATGCTGAGTACATTAAAATCAATCAATCAACAACTAGTTATTAAGCTCCTACTTTATGCCAGGTACTGTATTAGGTTCTGAAGATATAAATTTAACATATGAAACAAGTTTTATTCTCAAGGAGTTTACTTTTTTTTTTTTTTAGGAGTTTACTTTCTAAGTTATATGATTGTTGTTTAAAAAAAATCTTAGAACAATAAAATCTTAGAACTAATTTATTCCAATCCTATGTAATACAACAGTTGCATAAGGGACCATCCAGACTGCTTGAAGATCTCCAGAGATGGGGTATGCCTCCCCCAAGGCATCTCCTTCTATGACTGAATAGTTTTCATTGTAGGAATGCCCTCTCTTCTACATACTTTTTTCTATAATTCCCTCCCATTGAATCTTCTTCTGCCCAATGGAGCCAAGCAAAACAAATCTAATCCTTCTTCCCCATGACAACCTTTCAAATACTTGAAGACCATGATCATGTCTATCCTCATTCTTCTCTTCTTAAAACTAAACATCCTCAGTTATTTTAACTGATCTTCTTACAGAAAGGCCTTGTGTCCTCCGAGTTACTCTCCCCTGGATATACTCCAGCTTGTCAATATAGTTCCTAAAATGTGGTGACAGAACTGATCACAACATTCCAGATGGAGTCTGGCCAGAGTAGACATAGAGATGATGCCCTGCCTCATTCATTCTGTTTCTTATGCAGCATAAATTATATCAGTCTAGTGAAAATGGAGGTGAGGGAGACAATCTGTCACAACCTACCATTGGCTTATATGAAAGCGAGTTTTGGTAACTTCAGAATCATAACCATGGGAAGAATGCTAGGGATCACAGAATCACTGAATGTTTAAAGAGCGAAGGGATCTTGAAATTCATCAAGTTCATCACTCTGATTTTACACAAGGGGAGACAGGTCGAGGATGGAGGTTTGTCTTGTTCAAAGTCATAAAGCAAATTTGTTAGAGGGCTAGAATTGGTACCCAATGTTCCTGACAAGTACAATGATTTCCCCACTTCCACACCATAATGAAGAGTGATCTCTGCCTATCCTGCCATGAACAGGACACAGGTGCCTGAATCAACTGGCAGGGTCCACTGCTTCCTCTCGTCCAAACCACATCCTCTGTTTGAGGTTATTATTATAGGCATTGACCTTGGGCATTGTAGTTTTAATTCACAACTTTCTCACCACCAGCACTTACTCTTCTTTGGAAAAGAAAGAACTCTTGTTTTAAAGCATTGGCCTCAGCTCTCTGTTTCTGGCCTGCAGATAGGAGAGGTTTTTTTTGTTTGTTTGTTTTGTTTTTTTTAAGAAAGATCCAAACTTGTTCAGAAGCTGACCCTGGGAGTTTCAAATGTTCAAGACACACATGGAGACTGTCCAAGTTACTTGACATTTGGCAGCAAATTACTTCCTCTTTTCTAAGAATAAGAAGAAAACATACTATAGAGCCTTCAGGGAGACCGAGGCTGCTCTGGTCAAGTAATCTGTCCTTGATTTACTCAGAAGCCATTATTAAATGTGTTTGGTGTATTTCTCTCACAATTTACAGAGATTAGAGACACCTAAAGGGAAAAAAAAAAACAAGACCTTTCAGAAGTCCATGAGCCCAAAATGTTACATGGTCAAAGTAAAAAAGAAATCAGATTGAGCCCAGAGGAAACTGTGTGAGCTCAAGCAAGTAACTTTCCCATCTCAGGACCTCAATTTTGTAAAAATAAAATAAGGGGATGGATTATTTGCTCTCCAAGTTCCCTTTTAGTTCTGACATTCTAGGAATCTAGAGAAATCAGAAATGAATCTAAAAGACTGGGCAGGAGATGCCAATCACTGATGATCTTTTTCTTTTGGCATAAAGACTTTATATTTCTGTGCTTATTAGTTATCTTTGTTTACACCTAGCACTTTTATTCATTTGTAAGTTCCTAGAAGGAACTTATTATCAGAACCAATAATGAAAGTACCAGACAAAATGTAAATTACACAAGGAACAGGGACAAATACAGAAAAAAAAATACTCTAAAACATCTTGGGATGGACTCATGATGGAAGAAGTGACAACTAAGCTAAAACATGAAGAAAGGAAAGCATTTTAATAGTTTGAGACGGGAAATATTCCAGTTAGATCTAAGGAACAGCAAACAGAGAATCATAGAAAGGACGGGAAATATTCCAGTTAGATCTAAGGAACAGCAAACAGAGAATCATAGAAAGAACACTGTAAAGGAGCTCAAAGGCCTTTAAATGCAAGCCCCTTATGTTTTACATTTTAAAAACAAACAAACAAACATTTTAGCTTATAATAAAGAATGTTTCTTCTAATAGCAAATTCACCCAAGACAACAATCAATAATCACAGTAGGCTCATACCACTGCCCAGAAGGAGGTAGTATATTATAGCACAGTAAAAAGAGCATTGAATTTGAAGTGGGAGTACTTGGGCCTGAGGTCTTTCTCTGTTATTTGCTGCTATCCCCTTTCTGGGTATCAGTGCTGCTCTAAAATGAGAGATTGAAGGAATACATAAATAAGTGAATGAATGAATAGTAAAGCATTTATTAAGTGTTTGCCATGTGATAAAGCATTAGAGATATAATACCAAAAAAGATAGCTCTTTACCTCAAGAAATTTATTTCACGTGAAGGAAAGAGGAATAGTTGGACACATTCTTTTCAGGACCAATGACAAAGTTAAATTGTTATGCTTCTAGAGCTAGAAAAGGGACAAATAGGAAGCCCTGCAGTACAAAGACTAGTTAGAGCTAAGAAATATGGGTGGAGCTAATCTTAGGTGAGGAGGATAGCTAAGGGAAATACCAGTCAACAATCATTTTCCAAGCTAATCTAATGGCAAAAGAAAATATCTCCCAGCTCTAAATTCTATCATTCTGTCCTATAAAGGGTTATAGTCAGATAACTTAGTCCATAATAGAGAATTAGGCTATGGAGAACATTATGGAAGTGTTCAGTTCACTTCCACTTGAATTGTCTTAGAAAGATTCTGAAGATCACCTGGCAGGATAAGATACTGAGGTCCTTTTTCGAACTAAATGGCCAAGCATTCCAACTGTACTTCAGAGGGTACAACTCTGTTGGGCTGGCCATATTGTTTGAATAACAAATATATGCTTGCCTATATTTATTTATTTATGGAGAGCTCACACAGGACAAGTGCTCACAGGGTGGTCAGAAAAAAGTGACATAGGGACAATCTCAAGGTATCTTTTAAGAACTTTAGAACTTGTATGACATGGGAGTTACTGACACCTAGCATAATGTGATCTCATCAGAGAAGGTGCTGTGTTCTATGAGCAAAGTAGAATTGAATTAGCCCAAATGAAATGGGAAATACACAAAATTAGAGAAACTACCCCAAAAGTTCGTATGGACTATTTGTTTCCAATCTGTGGCAGAGCACTCCAAGCTCATATTGGTATTGGTCTGATGAGCCACAGTTAGACACACTGTAACTCTATTCTAATATATTGATGTCATTTTGTTCCCACTTTGAGAACAAAGCACAATAACCAATGAACTTGCCATTAGGTATCAGATTGGTCTCCTAAGGATGGAGCCATTTTATATTTTTCCTTATTTGTTTTTTTCAGAGGGAGACCATGCCATTCTTCCCAGACCAGGTGAGTAACAATTTACCAGAACTGGAGGAGCTCCAACAGTTTCCATTTAGGACTGCCAATCTCCATATTCTTAAGGGTTTCGGACCTCCAACAGTAGGGTACAGTCATGAATCAAATATATTTTTTTTCAATTATATAATCAAGGGAATGACAAATGCATTTCCCTCATATTCCTCTGTCTTGATTAGGATACCTCTGAATGAATTTATAATCTTTCTAAATCATGGCAACCATCATGTCATTTGTCATAACATTTATCCAACACAATAGAACAATTAGTTTATCTTTTTGCCAAATACCACAATAACAGTTTAAGGTGAACTACAAAAATATTAAGTCCATAACACTATTAATAGCTCATCTATTCCACAGAATAAGGCACAGTCAACTTTCATGAATACTTCTGGGAAGCAAAATTATAATATATATAAAATGTACATGAGAATGAATTATTCATATATTTTGGGTTTGACAAATTTTGCCACAAGAAGAATGAAGAAGATGCAATCTGCATTGGCTTCTAATGAAGATAATGGTCTTATGACATCCTGGATTCCAGATACAATGAAATAATTTCCTTTTGTCTTTTTTGTAATAAATCATATCCTGTTTTTCAATTACATGTAAAATAGTTTTCAACAGTCATTTTTTTATAAGATTTTCAGTTCCAAATTTTTCCCTCCCTCCTTCCCACCCATCTTCCCAACAGAGCAAGAACTCTAATATAGGTATTACCTGTGCAATCATGTAAACAAATTTCCATATTAGTCATGTTGTTAGGGAAAAAACAGAACAAAAGGAAAAAAAACACCAAAAAGTCCAGTTTTTTTTTTCTGAAATCCACCTGCTCATCATTTCATATTTCATTATATTCATATACTACAACTCGTTCAGCCATTCCCCAACTGATGGGCATCCCCTCACTTTTCAGTTCTTAGCCACCACAAAAATATTTTCATACATTTAGGTTATTTTCCTTTTTTTAATGATCTCTTTGGGATCAGATCTAGCAGTAGTATTGCTGGATCAAAAGGTATACATAGCTTGATTGCCCTTTGGGTCACAAGTAATATGAATCATATCCTTTATCTTATCAACATTTACTAGTTTTACGAGAATATCATACAGCTTAAAAATCTATAAGTGAAAGCATAGAATATTCACAATCTTTTTCAAAAAAAAAAAAAAAAAAAAAGGCTATTTCTAACCAGTCTCCCACTTGATATCTAGATACTCTCTAATCCTGAGCAGGCTTAATTTCTAAGGTAAATCAATATCTATTGGCCCATGAGACACAGAAGTCCTATTATTCTCAATCATCCATACTTTGCTAATCTCTGGAGAAAGAAAAAGGTGACATTTAGGCTAGATACCCTTTCCTTTTTAAGGTCTTAAGGTATCATTCCCTCAAATGAGAGAAACAGAACTATTAGGCATATATATTTTTTTAAGTTGCTGGTATTTCTTTTTGTTTTTCTATCTTGATCATTTCAAAATACATCCCCCTTTTCACCTATATTCCTTATAATAAGAAAAAAATCAGTTCAACATAAGTAATCAACACTTCTACTGAGTCTGACAGTAAATGCAATGTTTCACACCCATAGCTCTCGACCTCTGTAAAAAAGAGAGGGATATCCCTTGGGTCAAACAGTATAATTACATAATTCTTTATGATCAAATACAATATGCTGCTATGAATTTTTTAAAGCATATAAAATCATTCTTTCAAATATTTTACCTCCTTGGGGTATATGCCTAGCAGTGAGGTTGCTACATCAAAGGAGCAAAGGAACATAAAGCTATACATATTGCTAAGTAATCATATTGACATGTTTTTGAGGGGAGAAATTTATCAGAAATATTTGCATCTGGCATACAGTAATTCCTAACTCTTAGGAATCCAAAGACTAAGAATCATGATGGCATGGATATTTATCAGAGCTTTTATTGTTATTATTGAAAAAGGAAATGATTTAATATAGATCAGACGCGCTGTCATTCAAAATACTTCTATATTAGTCATCTTGCAAAAGAAAATGAAGACAAAAAAAAGAATAATAAAAAAGTAAGAAAAGTATGCTTCAATATTTCAGATTCCATCAATTCTTTCTCTGGAGGTGCATAGCATTTTCCATCATAAGTACTTTGGAATTGTCTTAGATCATTGTATTACTGAAAATAGCTGTCAATCATAGTTGATCATCATACAATATTGTTGTTACTTTGTACAAAAATTCTCCAGATGATCCTGCTAGTATCATCTTGCATCAGTTCATGTAAATCTTCTCAGGTTTTTATGAAACCATCCCTTTCATCATTTCTTATAGAACAATAGTATTCCATCAAAATCATATGCCACAATTTATTCAACAATTCCCTAATTCAATTTCTAGCTCTTTGTCACAAAAAGAGCTATTATGAATATTTTTGTACACATACTTTTTTCCCCTTTTTCTTTGTGGTACAAACCTAGTAGTGATATTGCTGGATCAAAGATATACAGTTTGATTGCCCATGAGGCATAATTTCAATTTGATCTTCAGAATGATTGGATTAGCTCACAATTCCACATTGTATTAAGGACCCTATTTTTCCACATGCCCTCCTGTATTTGTTTTATTGGTCAATCTGATAGATGTGAGGTAATATCTCAGAGTTCTTTTCATTTTGATTTCTCTAATCAATAGTAATTTAGGCAATTTTTTATATAACTATAGATAACTTTGATTTTTTCTTCTGAAAATTGCCTATTCATATCCTTTAACCATTTATCAATTCCTAATTACATTTTAATCTGGGTTTGGCTGCATTGTAATGAATCTAGTCCTCTTCTCTTAGGTTTTTTGGAATCCTCCAGTTTATTAATGCCCTTTCTAAAATGCTCCCTAAGGATTGAACCTAACATTCCTGTTATTGTATAACTAGGGTAGAACATGGCATAAAATACTACCTTTATTAATGTTGCATAAAATCACACTAGCTTTGCTGATTCCTATATTACACTGCAAACTGACCACCTGACTTCAACTGTCTCACTAATCTTTCAATCTACAGAATCCCAGTTTGTTTTGTTTTGTTTTGTTTTGTTTTCCATGTAATCTATTATCAGGTCATACTTTCCATGTTTGGCTGATTTTTAGAACTCAAGTGTATAGCTTGTGGGAAAAAAAAAAAAAAAAAACAAACAAACTTCAATTTATTAGTTACAATGTAGTGATGAAGCTTTTCCATGTTCCCTTTGGATCGTGACTCTGACCCAGTGCCATTGTTAAGGATCCTAGCTATGTGAGATCCACAAGTCTGATAACCATATATTTTCCTTTCAATTCCAAGAGCTTTGTGTATGCTGCCTTGGTATGACTGTATCATTGGTATCTGATTTCATGTTGATGGGAAACAAATGAAAGGTCAGTTTCCTCATTGAAATCACTGATAAATATGTGAAACAGATGAACACCACGAATAAAGCCCTAGGACATCTCCCATTAAGTTAAAGTACTAATTGTTCTCTGGGTCCATTACTTTTTGAGTTATACACTAATCATTCCCTTAATGATATGTTCTAGAATTTCTCCAGGAATTAAAGTCAAACTCCTTAGCCCTAAATTTCAAGTCACCATCCTCTTCCTTCTTTTGGAAACTTGGATATTTACCTTTTTCCAGGGCTGTGGTTACTCTCATGTTCTCAATGAATTTTCAAAGACCACTGACAGCAATTCAGCATTAACATCTATTTTGATGTAAGATTGTATATATGAAATATTTGCATATCTTAAAGCAGAGTATAAATATCTGTTATTAGCATTATTAACATTTCAGGACCCCAAGATAAGATATACTAATTCTCTGCCTAGTATTTTGAACTCCCTGGAGGAAGCTAGATATATATACTCTAACGTCTCTTATTTATCTTGGCTCTCTACTCTCTGTTAACTATGTTGTCCTATAATTTCTATTTTGGAGACCAACTGTTCCCTTTGATAAAAAATACAGGAAGAAAAATAAGAGCTGAATAGTTTTCCTTTTTCTCCACCAAATTATCAATGTGTCTGTCTTCTAAGGAGTGAGTAGCAGTCTTTAATGTTCTTTGATTGTTTCCTTGAATAAGTGGAGGGTGAATAGATGGATGGGTGTGTGGATTAATGGATGAATGGGCAGATGGACAGATGGATAGTTGGATGGATGGATGGATGGATGACTAGGTGATTGGATGGATGGATTGATGGATGGATGAAAAAACATTTGTTAAGGGCTTCTTATGTGTAGACATTATGCTGATATACAAATATAAGTAAGCAAATCATTCCTTTTTTATAAGGAGGTTACATCCTAAAAAGAGAAACATATAGAGGAGACAGGGAAGAAAATGTGCTTCAGTCAGAAAAGTCCGAGGAAATGGAGCTTGGAGTCATAGGGAAGTTAATTTATGCATCTTTTTCAGGAAAAATAAATCTGATTTAGTTACTGATCTCAGAACTAGATTTAAAAGAGGGAATAGGATTTGAGGCAGGTACACATGGGGCAACATGACATGAAAATAGTTGAGAAGTGGTGGTTTGAGGCCTAGTCAAGATAAGGCAAATGCTCACCAATTGGAAGCTCAGGAGGCCTGTATCCAGGGGGTAGAATCCTTAAGTTCTAATAAGAGGTGAAGGCTAGAGCAGGCTGGTTGCATAACTTGGTGAAGCACTCCAACATATCAAAATAATATTCTTACAAGATAGTATCATGCTTTTTTATTCATCTGCCATAATATGCCCTAGCTTCTAGCTTTTCTTACTATCTTTGAAAAATTCTAAAATTGGAGATGAGTTTGCTACTGAAAGAACATAATTTTATTTAACTCCTACCTCATATTATTATAGTAAGAATAGAATAATAAATGTAAAATGCTTTTCAAACATTAAAGAGCTATAAAAAATATTACCTGTTATTATAAAATAGTTCTTTTTCTTCCTCATCATGTCTTTAGAATTTCAATTTTGAAAGCTTTACAACCCTCCTGGGTTTTCTTCAACTATAGAATTTTAGGCCATTGATTACTACTTATCCTTCTCCAAAAACATCGGAATCTGCTTCCTAAAAATTAGGATATATCTCAAATTTTGCCCAATTTTTCTCTATCAAGGGTTAGAAGGCATGTTAGAAGGCTCCTGAAGTTCTTCCATCATTTCTACTTAAGCAATCCATAACTCTTTACTGATTAGAATCAGATCCAGGACAATAGTTGCCTTCTTCATTTTCTCTACTTTATTAAATAATCAAATTATCACTTAGACTAGTTGGGAAGATTTTTTTTTTTTCAATTTCTAGATCAATCCCATCACAACTCTATACTAGGTTTTTTTTGTTGTTGTTGTTTGTTTGTTTGTTTTCTTGGTCTTTTTCTCTTTTGCTCCTAAAATTTCTAATTTATTTCCTTCTTCTAACCTGGCAATCAATGATATACTTCTATGATTTCTTCATACTAATATATATTCCTTATATATAAAGATACTCTTTTGCCCTTTATAGTCAGCAAGCTCTTTCAGCATAGAGATCATTTCATTTTCTGTATTCTCAACTCCTAACATAGTATCTGGCATCTAGTAGGTACTTAATAAATACTTTCTGATTGATTGAATATACACAGTGTGTTTTGTTCAATAGAAGTATTTATCAATAAAGTCATAAGTCTTATATCAAACCTTAGTAACACCTATGAAATTGAATTTACCTAATGCAATAAGATATTTGCTCCATTATGTCTATTATTTGTAATATATATAAAAGCCACAGGTTTTATTCTTGGCTCTTTTGTGGGTATTATCTTTTGCAACCTACTAGCTCTTCTACAGATAATCATCTTCCTAGGTTACAATATGCTATTCTGTAATATCAAGCAAATTCATGGAACGTTCAGGAAGAAACTAAATCTATCTCTTTTATATCCCACAGTGCCTAAAATGATGTTAGAAACATAATAGTAGTTCCATACATAGCTGCCATCAATAGTCTGATGATGGAATGATAGAATGATGGATATAAGGAATTTTATAGAACCATTAAGCTAATCTTCTGATTTCAAAGATGAAGGCACTAAAACCCAAGAATTGGCCAAGGCTGAACAGGTAAGTATTATTGACAAAATTTTAGACTAAGTTCTTTGAAAGAAGTGTCTGTACTCTACATCAGTATTCTGAGGAGAAAAGTGTTGTCATTAATCTCCTGAAAACTTAAAGTGATGAAGAGAGAGTACAGAATTTGGGGTCAGAGAACCAGGATGTATGTTACTTTATGGGTGAGCCTTGTCTAGCCACTGTTTGCTTGTGAACAACAAAGTGGTATGTGGGGTTGAGGGGACAAGAACATAGAGAGGGAAAAATACCAGTACACACTTGAATTCAGTTCTTGGTGGTTGGGCATGTAACAAAAGGGAAGAAAAAGTTCAGTATATTCAGCCCTCATCTTGGGACAGTTTTCATTCAAAAATTACTGTTTCTTATCTTACCATTTTACACATGAAGAAAGTGAGGTCCAGAAAAGTAAAGCAATTTTCAGAAGATCCCCTAAGTCAGAAGTAGCACTCTTCTCACTTTCTACCCATCTACAATTTGGCTTTCAAAATCATCATTCATGGAGAGAGTCATATTCATCCAGAGAGAGGACTATAGGGATTGAATATAGATTATAATATAGTATTTTCACCATTTTTTGCTGTGTTTGCTTGCTTTTTTTTTTCTTTCTCATTTTTTCCTTTTTTGTGCAGCATATGATTCTTGATTTTTCTTGTGCAGCAGATAAATGTGGCAATATGTTTAGAAGAATTGTACATGTTTGAACTATATTGGATTACTGGCTGTCTACAGGAGGAGGTTGGGAGAAGGAAAGGAGAAAAATTTGGAATACAAGGTTTTTCAAGGGTAAATGTTGAAGTATCTTTGCACGTATTTTTTGGGAAAAAAAGCTATTATTGAAAAACAAAGAATAATTTTTTTTAAAAAAATTTAGAAAAAAGAAATTTTAAAAAGGTTTAAAAAAGAAAACACACACACACACACACACACATACGAAAAAATCATCACTCAATCAAAACATCTTTTTCCATGGTTATCAATAATCTCTGGTTTGCCAAATATTAATCCCATACTCATCCTCATCTCTCTAGAGAATTTTTCCCTATTCAAAACTGTCTCTTCTTGAACACTCTCTTCTTTTTGGATCTTCTTGACATTATTCCTTGTTTCTCTTTCTATCTGCCTGATCAACCTTCTCAGGCTCTTTTCCTGAATTGTCATACATATCTGCCCTTTAAATGCAGTTGTACCAGTAAAGCTCCACTTTCAGCTCTCTTCTCCCTTTCTAAATCCCTGTCTAAATGACTTCTATATTTTATCTTATATGTGTCTATCAGTCTTAACTGATAATGGTAGATTTTTTCTGAGCTCTAATCCTGTATCACTAACTGAATATTTGACATTTTCAACTGATTTGCTCATAGGAATCTCAAACTCAACATGTCCAAAACAAAACTCAACATCTTTTCTCAATAACCATCCCTCTTTTGAACTTCATTACTACTATCAAGAGCTATAATATTCCCTTCTCTAAAATATATTATTCTCTGGGAACAGGTTTCTTGGGGAACTTTTGGGAGCAGCCTTCATTTTCGTTTCAGTGTAATCACCCCAAATGCAGCCAGGAATTAAAATCTAAATCCTTTATTGTTTCCTTCAAAATAGCCCAGTTAGCTTTCTTAGAGGCCTATATCTCTCCTTGGTTCTGAGAGCTCTTGCAGCTAGTCCTTTGTCTCTTCCAGCTTCTGCCTCTAGCTCCCTCCAAATCTCCAGCCGGCACAAAGGTGGAATATGGAATGAATCTGACTCCACCTCCAAGAGTGGGCTGTGGGCTTCTGAATTGTGAATCTCCTGGACTGAATTCTGACTTGTGAATCTCCCGAATTGCATACTAGTTGAGGGTCCTAGCTTATATATATACTCTCTTAAAGGTGTGAAAGCACTAATAAGTACCAAGTACAGTTAGAGAACTGTTAAGCACCCTGCTGAAGCATTGTCTCTATCAACCCCACTGACTTAGCACCATGTAAGACTCATAACAAAGAGCACCACTATTCTTCTGCTCACTCAGGCTGCAAATTCAGGTACTCTTGATTTATCACACTTCCTCTTATTTTCAAAGTTGCCAAGTCTTTAAAATTCTACCCCCCAAAAAAATATCTTCTGTCTCCCTCTTCTGTCTACTCATTTAACCACTACCACGACTAATATTCTCATTGGCTCTTACCTGGTCTTCTGCAATGACTTCCAAAATTGTTTCCCCATCTCAAACCTCTCCCTTTTCCAATCCATCCTCCATAAATCTTGCAAAGAGATATTGTTTGCTTTGGCTGAAAAAAAAAAATGAACATGATATTGCTTATCTTTTTTCATCATCTTTTCATCTTTACATCATCATTTTTTCTCTTTCACTATTCTTTTCAATATAATTATTTTTTTTAAATCTTCAAAATAAATTTGCATAATCTAAAAAATTCTCATATTAAATATATCTAAATGTCAGTCTTATTCTGAATTTTAAGTCTATCATCTCTTTGACAGGATACAATCTCCTATCAACGTTAGTCCTCTAAAATGAAGCATTTTCATTTCATTAATGAGAGTTAAAAAATATTTCAAATCTATATATATTATTGTCATTGCATAAATTATTTTATTTCTACTGATTTATACATATCAAATCATATGGTATTCTTTTTTTATGGCACAATAATATTCCATGACATACACTCATTTTCTTGAACTATTTCCCAATTGTTAGATATCCCTTTGGGTTTCCATTTTGGAACTACTACAAAAAGAACTGTTACAAATATTTTTGTATACAAGGGTTCCAAAAATGATATTCTTAAAGCATTGATCTGATCATGTCACTTACCTATTTCCTGTTTTTCACACATGAAATTCTATTTCCCATTTCTGGGCTTTTGTTGCACTCCCTCCTCATTTTCATCTCATAGAAACCCCAGTTTCCTTCAAAACTCAATTAGCTGTCTGCTGTGAGTCCTTTCCTGATTACCTCAGAAGTGTCAAACTCACTACATGATTAAAATGCAATTGTGAAATGTTTAGCAAAATAAATAAAAGTAAAAAAGAACATAAGGTTAACTTGTATTTTCTAAGACAATATGCACTCTGCAGGATCCATTTCTATTTTAGTTTGACACCACTTTTCTAAAATCTGCCTCAAATTACCTTATATTCTTTTAGTATAGATTTTAAACAAATGCATGTGTTGTCCCCTACCCTCCACAATTCAATGTAAGATTTAAAAAAAACAGGAGAATATTGTATTTCTCCAGTGTTTCTCCAATAACTGAGTATCTGATACATAGTAAGTGTTTCATAATACTTATAGATTCCCAAAAACAATGTTGGATACAGTAATTTTCAAACAGGATCAAAAGTTATTCTATTCTTTATAGCATGAAATGTTTAATTATTGATGTGGGAATTACTTTTTGAATCAATTATAAATGTTTAATCAGACAATCAACTTGCTAGATTAAAGATGAAACTATACATAAAGACATTAAATTATAAGGACAAAAAACCAAGACATTATCTATAATCGAGGTATTCCAACCTGTCCTATCAAAATAAGCTCTTGATGGAAAAAAATGAAATTTTTGAAGTAGTTTTCAACAATTTCTTGAGGAAATTTAACCAATGTAAGTCAAACAAGAATAAAAGACTCTCAAAACTGGTTTAACCATTAAATATTTAATCTACTTACCAACTAGAGAGATATAGAAGAGAAGAGCAACGGTGACTTAAAATAAAACTTATTTGTGAAATCATACAGATGAGGGTAGTGGAAAATTAAGAGAAATAATGCCTTATAATACAGTAATAAGCAATGGAAGGAGAAGCATAAAGAAAATTTGATTAGAAATCCAATTTTAATCTACCTCATTCTATAAGCACTCAAGAGTGAGAGATGATAATAGACAGACCAAAAATGTGAAAAAGATCTGTAAAGATTTTAATAAAATCAAGAAAAATAGCTCTGCAATAAAAATAATGTAAAGAAAAACAACTTTAAAAGATTTAAGAACTCTGATTAATATAATGACCAACTACAATTATGCAACATATTACTGACAGAGGTGATGGATTCAAGATGTAAAATGAAATACATTTCTGGACATGGTTAGGGGGGTTATTTTACTTCACTATCCATATTTTAGGGCTTTTATTTTTCTTCTTTTTGAATTGAGTGAAATTGATGACTGAGGGAAAATGTGGCAGGAAGAGCCTCTCCAGGTATATTTCCCCATTGAAACCAATCAGCTTTCTTCTTTACATCTTCCTTGAAACTGTTTCCTGCCCTCTGACTCTGTTTCTGACATGACTTCAGTCTGGATACTAGATCTGCTAATTGAGTGGTTCTACCTCAAAATGACATGTACAATGAGTAGGAAGTAGAAAGAAAAATTCATTTCTTCCCTCCACCAAGACAAAAGCACAGAAGTCACCTTCCACAAAACTGCTATCTCAAATATCTCTAGGGCCTACATTAAGTTTTTTGAGGTCATCAGGCAAAAAATACCATGACTAATTTTCAGCCAGCTGATGATAAATTCCCCTCCCATTTCCATCAGTCTCTTTCCTAATTCCTGAAGAATTAAAAGGGCATATACATGTTTTTATATTTCATTTAGCACATTCACCTGTTTTTATCCTAATCTTAGTTTCTTTGATTAAATTAATTGAACTGGTGATACAGTTGACAAACTTAGAGAGAACCCCAAGGCTCCACCATGCTTATTGTGCAAGCCTGTTTTACAATCATGCAAGAATAACTAAAATTGTTGTAATAAATAACTTTGACAATTCAATGATGATGATGATGATGATGATGATGATGTGGAAGTGGAGGCTGAGGAAGATATATGCCTACCAAAGCTATTTTCCATTGTCATATCCTGTGAGACACCAAATTGAAGTGAGATTCTGGGAGCTGATAACATCCCCTAGATATTCCTGAATGTGGATGACATTGGGCTATCAAGTTCTGGGGGAGAAGGGGGGAATCTTTTAAAATACATGTACAATCATTTAATATAATTTGACCTTATTCAGCATGAAAGAAAAACTAAGCATGCCCATTTTCCAGGTTGTGACATACAATTGAATGAACAACATATAAATCTGGTCCATCAATAATATATAATCAATGGGTGGCAAAAAGAAAATCGAACTAAAAATGAGGATGAGAACATATGAGATGCATTATGAAACTGTGTAGTGTGTAATGATCCTAAGCTTTACTTTAGATCAATATTTCTCCAATTAGACCAGAATCCAACAAATGTTTAGTAAGCACATACTGCATGTCATTCACCTATAGGGCTGTTAATTACATAATACAATAGTCTTCAATAATTAAGTTTATAAGTTGATTAAACAGTAAGCAGGCTGCAATGTATTACCAAAAGAAAAAAAAAAGAATTTTGCCAATATGATCTAAAAATAATAGGTGACATTCACGTTTGAAATTTGCAAATAACACTCTGGTAAACCATTTCATCAGATGGGCAAAACCAGGTTGAACATAACCAAGGGGTCTCAAACCCTGCGATGAGTTAGGGGAGTACCTACCCCAGGTACGTAAAGACTTCTCCTAGTAGAATGGGCAGAGGGAACAATTTGTTCCAACAGCCATGAAGACAGGTGAAGCAAGTGCTATGGAGTGCTTAGAGCTTGATTCAACATTGAAGAAACCAAGGTCGTCCATTGCATCTTGAGTCATTACCACCAGTTGTCTTGATTCTGTCCTGCCACTGGACAATGATGGTTTTAGAAGAGAGAGTGAGATTGGCGATATATGCAACTCTGCCTCACTTAAATCCTATTTATTCATGAATCAAAAGACATCCCCATAACTACCCATATATTTTCTAGGCACCATTATCTCAGTTTTTCAGATGGAAAAAATGTGGCTCTGACAAATTTTAAATGATTTGCCCCAAGTCATATAGCCAACAGTTGCCAGAGATAGGATTCAAATCCAGTTCTTTTGTGACTCCTGATTTCAAATCCAGAAGCCTCTCCATAAAGTCAAATCCAAAATTTTCAAATAAAGGAGTGACAATGGGCATGTAAATAGGGCATGATAAGAGCTAAAAATCAAATAGTGAGCCCAGAGTTTAAGGATTTCTAGTGTAGAATAAGGAAAAAGAATGATGAAAGGCACAAAGAACCAGGGTTGGATCTGGAGGAACATATTTCCAGAACCACTGTTTAGTGCTCCTATCCATCATGTCTCAGAAAACTCAGAAATTGTAAAGGGAAGTGAGAAACAGCATGGTTATACTTTAGACTTCTCTGTGATCAAGTCACATTCTGCCCACCCTATGTCACAATCCACCCATCAATCCATCATTTAATTAACTAATATCTATTATGCATCTACATGGAATCAACAATGTTCAGATTTCTAAGTACAAAAAAAATGTGACTAATCAGGAAAAGCTTATAAAACTCAAGATCATGTTCCCAAACTCCTTCATTTTATAGATGAAATATGGAAGCCTACAAAAAGGAAGCAACCTGCTTAAGACCAAATAAAATAGTACACCCAGGCTTGAAACTTATACACATGGCTTAATGGCAAAAATCAACTTGTGGCTATATGCAATATGAGATCTGGTTTAACTTTACCATGGAGTATAACATCAGACCTAAGCTTATCCACCCTTGCTCTCTTCACTCTTTCTATTTGAACAGGGAGCCTTTCCACTCTGCAGTCTAGCTTATACCTGCTTGACAAGCCTGTCAGAGAAGGAGCAGAAAACAGGAAAGTGCCTATTACATTTTGCCCTGCATTTATCAGCCAACCTTTCAAAAAGGGGAAATAACAAAAGGCAAATGGTGGGAAGTCATTTTATCTACTAGAAAAATATGCCCTCTGCCCCAGTCACAAAACAAGTGGTTGTGGAGTAACCGCATTTTTTAGAGCTACAAGGCAAACAGGAAGAGGCAGACCAAACAAGCAGGCTCTGAGAATTTCCCCCAAGTGCACCCCATAGGCTCATTTGCAGTAAGGACAGAGGTGTTGACAGGTCCCAAGGTCGCCATTAAACCAGAGAGTTCTTGGTGAGAAATTAAAACAAAGGAAAGTGCCAATTCCTCTTTAGAAAACCATTTTGGATATGGTTCAAAATAATCATTACATTTTTTTTTTAAATAATTGAACTCATACACACACACACACACACACACACACACACACCCCTAAAAAACACAACAAAAAAGGGTGATGATCTTCACAGTAAAAGAGAATGAAACTAATGTAGAGATAAAAATTTGAAAGATGTGAAAATTAGCTTCACTGTGGCACAATGGCAAAGGTACTAACTATGGAATCAGACAATTGTATTCCAATCCTACTATAGATAAAAATTGTCATATGCAAATTTAGGACAATTTTTTAACTTCTCTAGGACTCAGTTTTCTCAACTGTGAAACTGAGAAGGCTTGAACTAGATATCCTTATAACTCTGTATCTCTGGTCCTGTAATTTTGAGCCACTTAACCTTTATGGGCCTCAATTTTCTCCTCTGTAATTTAAATATATTGGACAAGATAATCTTTGAAATCTATTCTACCTGTAGATCTGTGATCCTAAGAACCAATCCTGCCCAGAAATGGGAACAGGCTGGTCCTACCCAACTAGGTTCTGGAATACGGAGGTATTCATGTCAATAAATCTGAATCTAGATAGTCATAAAGCCTGTGCTTTAGAACTATATTAGTTATTAGATTTCCATTTCTTTCCATTAAGCAGACCCAGATTTCTGAAGTGTTTTTATGTGTCCCAGGAAATGTTTCTGCATGCCAGCTTTCCCCATAGAAAAATTATGATGGGGAGTGGACTACACCATCAATGACAAAATCTAAGTTGATGACTGTATTTCCCAAAACCAGTCCCAGTTTATCAACCAACTGAAACTGCAGATTTCTTGTATGAAGCACAGAGTGGAAAATGAGCTATTTAGCTCTAGGGAACTTGCTGTTTCATGAGGTAGACCGTGCTCATAATTGGAGCTATCCAGGAGTAGAATGAGCTCTCCCAAGAGATAATGAGTTCCCATCCCTGGAGATCTTCACATAGAGACATCACTTTTCAGGTGCTATAGTTGGGAATTGTGCCTCAAGCAAGGGACTGGACTAAAGGATTATTAACCATTGACATTTGTGTAAATTCTAAGTCTTTCATTTAAAAAATAAAAATAAGCTTATGTCCTCAGAGACAAAATGGGTTTTCAAGCAAATGGTGTGTATAATTCAACCAAGCAACAGTTTTTCCTCAGAAAACAAAGTTTGTGGCTATATGAATAATTGGCTGAGGTTGTGTTTAATATAATATTTTGTTTAATATTACATATATACATATATATGTATAGTTTGATACTTTGTTTAATATTTTAAAATAATATTTTATTATTTACAACATTATTTAGAAACTGTTCCAATAGTATGCTTATTTTTATTGCAATATATTGGGATGCTATGGAGAACTGTCAGAATGTTCTAGTCCTGGATCTCCTACCAATTCACCTTGTGATCTTTGGTAAAATTCCTTCAAATCTACAAATGTTAGTGTTCTCATCTGTAAAATGAGGAAGTTGGAATAGAGAAACAAAGTATTTTTTGAGCTCTGAAAGTATATAACTTTATGATTTTAAATGTAAAATAGAGAGATTGGAACAGATTATCTCTAAAAACCCTGAATGAAAGCCTGAATAGAATAATATGGACCTGGAGACTCAGGAAGACCTCAGAGTCTTATCTTGATATATAATAATTGAATCATTATGATTCTTTATGGTCCTCCTGTTTTCTGTTGTTCCTCTCTTTCTTCACCCTTCTACTCTTGTTAATGACTTCCCTCTGAGAAGACCTTCTAGTTTCATTGCATATATCTTGTCTTTACCAGTTCTTCTTTGGATGTTCACACACACACACACACACACACACACACACACATACACACACACACACACACACATACAAATGAGAAGAAGCTCTGTGAGGGCAGAAAGCCAGCTTTTGCCATCCTTTGTATTCCTAGGTCTTGATACAGAGCCCTGAGGAAATCTCCAGGGGTCATCAAACTTTTTAAATAGGGTGCCAATTCACTGTCCTTCAGACTGCTAGAGGGCCAGACTATAGTAAAAACAAAAACTTTGTTTTGTGGGCCTTTAAATAAAGAAACTTCATAGCCCTGGGTGAGGGGCTTAAATGTCCTCAGCTGTCGCATATGGCCCGCAGGCATAGTTTGAGAACCCCAATTGCAAAGAAGGTGAAAAACTACCTTTGCTAGACTTCCTTCACCTGTAATTTTCTTCACCAATAAAATCTTGGGTCTTGACGCAATAACAACAGCAACCACAGAAAGGATACTATCACCTCATAAGGTTATTATTGTTTGAGTCCTGGTTGACTCGGATGGAATGTAAATAATAATCATTTCTGCTGGGAAAAAAAGCAGGCCTTCCCTTCCCAGATTCATTCATACACTTATTTATTTATTTAGATTTTTTTGGACCAGGTGAAAGAGAAGATTGTTTGCCTCAATTGCTACCTAGCCTTAATCAATGAAGTCTCAGTCAAGAGACCTGTGGAAGATCTTAGCTTTAAAAAGTCAAAGTGTCCTATTGCCATCTCAAGTCATCTCAATCTATACCTTGTTATTGGACCCAAATGGCTCTGGAGGGGAAAATGAGGCAGGTGACCTTGCCCAGCCCTCCTTCACTTAAATTCAATTCACTTGTATGTCATGGTATCACCTCCCTGATGTCATGGTTCTCTTCAAACACAAAGAACAAAAAACAACAATTAGTTTGAATTATTTGTTATAAGAGGCTACATGAGTGATAACATGGTAAAGTAGATATAAAGATGGCTCAAGTCATGCCCTTGACAAACTGCTGTAATCACTTCATGTCTCTGCTCTAGAGAGTTCCTGAAGACTCTAAGTTACAGAGAACTTGTCCACAAGCATTGGTAGAAGACATTTTTTCACCCAGGAATCCTCCACATTATTGAAAATAGAAGCTCAGTTCCTATTCCCTCAAAGCCACGTAAATCATCAGCCTTGACTGATAGCAATCAAGGACACCAAGATAGAAGCATATTTTTTCTTTGCAGTATATAGAAAGTTCTTTATTCTCATAGAAGCCTGGGGAAACCACAGCAAGGTCCTTGGCCTGGCTAAAGAAGGAAGTTTTACTCCACAGGTTTCCCAGCCTCCAAGGAGCTCTCTACAAAGTAAGGAGCCAAAGATCCTCACTCTCTAGAAGCAGATTACTCAGAAAAAAAATGTGCAATTTTGCCGACAGCAATATTAACGTATGTTTTCCCATTTCTCTGGCTCCTCTGACAAGATGTAGTGTCGGGCAGAACCAAATTAACACACTGGGAGGCTTTGTCATTAAAGAAATACAAGCTCGCTTTGGTTATTACTGGCAAGAGAGCAAAGTTTGAGGTGCTAACAGCAATCCTATTCTCAGAACTAATATTCTTCCAGACAGCACAGTGCTGTCTCCAAGCATCCTGAATTGGGAGGCAGGAGTATAATTTGTCAAATCCAGAGAGACAAAGTGATTTCCAAGCTAGGTACTTAAAGGTATAGCCAACCATAGATTGCAATGAACATAGCTGTCAATGTTGCCATAATCATAAAAAAGAAGGAAAGAAGTGAACAAAAAGGGTGGGGGGAGAGGGGAGGAGGAGGAAAAGGGGGTGGGGTGTGTGGAATCACAAGAAGTGCTTCTTACATCATTGCATGGATACGATGAATTTACTCAAGAAGAAAAACCAGCCAATGCCAATAACAATTAACAATTGTAGCGGCTAGCAAAAACCTTGACTCAGAATTTTTGCCTGAAACAAATCATCAAATGGAATCAAAACATTTTGTGAACAAAACTTTCAAAAAATCAGCTCTGTCATTGGAATTTTTTTTTCTCTCTTTGGATGGGATTGAGTTAAAGTTATATTTTTTTCCCCTTTTTTCTTTTCTTTTAAGAGGAAGTGTGTATTTTGGAAAGGACCTTTAACTAGGAGTTAGAAGAAATGATATCTAATTCCAGCTTATTTCATTAATTCATTATGTGACCTTGACTAAATGATGTCATTCTTCTAACTATCATTCTGCTCATATGTAACAAGGGAATATAATTCTCAGAGTTCCACCTAAATCCTGTCCACATATCTAGGGGCCTCATGTACCAACACATGAACTGTGACCCTAGAGAGAGTTTTCAGAATGATTCAAGAAAAGGAGATGGGGATAAATGAGAAGATAAATGGGGATCAATTCATTTTCTCCACCACCCATCACATACCCACCATCATTTTGATTTGATTTGAAAGGGCCTCTAATAGCTTATAGTGACTATCTTTCCATTAGGAAAAGCCCAACAGACTTTATTTCAAACCAAATGGAAAGAGATAAAGAGAGAATCATAAAATCACAGCATCCTTAGTAAACAGAAGTCACTGACACAAGACATTCAAATGACCAAATATTACACCTTCCAGATGG
The DNA here is from genome assembly GCF_902635505.1 of Sarcophilus harrisii. NCBI lineage: Eukaryota > Metazoa > Chordata > Mammalia > Dasyuromorphia > Dasyuridae > Sarcophilus > Sarcophilus harrisii. Next base: position 369,171,938 of record NC_045426.1, on the reverse strand, counting down.
CATGCAGCTAGGTAGCAAAAGCCTAATATATCTAAGCCATAACCTCAGGACTCTTACTTGGACTATCAAGGTAATTTCTTTACTGGTCCCTTTGCATCTAGTCTCTCTTCTCTAATCCAATCGTCAAATGGATGTCAAATTTATAACCCTAAGACACAAGTATGACCATGTCACTTCACTGCTACAGAAGTTCTAGTGGCTTCCAATTGCTTCTAGGATAAAGTATAAAATCCTCTGTTGGTATTTAGACCTCATATCTTCAGACTTATTGACAATTCTCTCTCTCTCTCTCTCTCTCTCTCTCTCTCTCTCTCTCTCTCTCTCTCTATCTGTCTCTATCTGTCTATCTCTCTCTCTCTCTCTCTCTTTTTATTTGCTCTCTTGTTCAGGCAATTCACTAGTGTCCACTCTTCATGACTTCATTTGAGTTTTTTTAGCAAAGGTACAGGAGTAGTTTGCTATTTCAATTTACAGATGAGGAAATTGAGGCAAACAGAGCTAATTAACTTATGAGGTTCACACAGCTAGTTATGTCTGAGGGTGGATTTCAACTCGAGTCTTCCTGACTCTAGCGCTGGCATTCCATCCACAGGGCCACCTAACTGCCTTTTATATATGCTATATTTAGTTAAATTGGCCTACATGCTGTTTCTTGAACACAACATTCCCTCTCCCACCTCAAGTCAAGGCCTTTTCAAAATTAAGCTGCATCATATGGCTAAAATTTCCTATTTCCCTACTTCGATCACATAGAATTCATACCTTCCATTAAAGTTTGGCTCAAAGTCACCTCTTGTGAGAAACCTCTCCTGAGCTTTTCAATTGCTAGAAATCCTTTTGTATATACTTTCTTTTTATGTGTTCTTTCCCCTAATATATCTGTTCCTTAAGAGGATATATGCTCCTTAAGGGCAGGAAAAGTTTCATTTTTTTTGTCTTTGCACCTCTAATTACTTCTTGCATAGAAGATATTTACTAAATGCTAATTATAAATGAGAAATGAATGGATGTGACAGGTGGCACATAGAAGCCAAATAGCTGCTAAAAGTTTCACATCATTAAATATACAGCTAAGGGAGAATTTGGGCTCACACAGATAACCAAAGGAACACGTAGGCACTTGTTCAATCTGCTCATATTATTTACTTCATAGAATTATTTGAGGAAAGCATCACATAAATCCTTATTTCTATTATTTCTGCTTGTGCTGACTTGCCTTAGTATTTAGATCTCTTTGTCTTTGTCTTTAATTTGTGTCTTGACTGGTTTATTTGATTTCTAACTTTAGGTCTTCCTTCTGCATCAGGTACCTGAATATTTTTCTTCTCTGGACTTCTTATATGGTTACTGACCGCTTTCTTGTTTTGGTTACAATTATCCATGTTATCAGTTATTTGACTCCTGACTCATTTTATCCTTTGATCCCTGGCTCTGCAGCAACCTCTAGTTTCCCTACCCTCTGTGGGTCCATATCATTCATATAGCTAACCTTTATTTTCATTTCATTTTCAGCCTTTCTTTGGTTTTCCCAGGCCTAGATTTTTGTCCTGTCTCCAGGAAACTACCATATCTATGGAAGCTGTATGAGAATTACAAATAAAATAATTTTTTTTATGACCATTAATCCTAAAGTATTATAAGTGGGAATTCAATTCTTTTCAAAAAGCCCCAATTTCTACAATAGAGGACACAATCTCATTTTCTTAATATTTGAGAGTAAACCAAAATCTTCAGCAAAATCCAGAAAGAAAATTGTTTCCTTTCCCTGTGAAAAGCAATGGGATTGACAAATGTTCTAGAACCAACATCTGGCCAAACAGAACACCTGGTTTCTCATGTGACAATGTAAATGTGAACAAGTAGATTGATAACCATGACTACACCCAGATCAGTGAAAGAGATGCTTCAGATGATTCAGTTTATGAAGTCAATTCTTCATTAAGATCAATTTAGGAAGCCAGCCACAGGAATTCTCCCAAGTGGTCTTTTCTAACTGAGGGACAAAAGAATAAGTCTTTTAAGTTTTCAACCATAATCCTTTTTTCTTAATGAAGAACCATAGAATTTTAGAATTAGAAAGGACTTAGTCTACTTTCCTATTCTGTCAATTTGTTCTAAAGGATTCCTAATGGCAAACTAAGCAACTTCTGCTCAAATAGTTCTAATGACGGAGGACTCAATATTTTACTAGATGTCCTATACCACTAATAGATTTAATTGTTAGCAATTTTTTTTCTTGCTCAGCTAAAATCTGCCTCCTTATAACTTCTACTTATTAGTCTGGTTGGGACTTCTAGAGAAACATAGAAGACTGTTTATTTTTCAACTTGACAGTTCCTCTAATATTTCAAGTCAGATATCATGCCCCCAAATGTTCCCGGTTCCTTCAATCATTCATCATGAGATATGGTTTCCAAGACCTTCACAGGCCTGCTCATCGTTCTCTGAAAAGTCACCAGTTAATCAATGTCCCCCCTTTAAAAAAATGTACTTGTATACAATGCTTCTAATGTTAGTGGTACAAAAGAAAGCGAGATTATTATTTCCTGTGATCCAGATAAAAATCTTCTACTATCTCAGCCTAATAATACATTCAGGAAAAACAAAAGGATATAAAATTGTTTATTAGATTGCTTGGGACTGGATAGCAATTTGTAGAGTTAATAAGAATACAAAACAAGGATAAGATCTCTAGATAAACAACGACTTGGGCCCAGAAAGAGAAAAGGTGCAAGTCAGATTGCTTTTAAGAAACTGTAGAGTGCTTCTGAAGATCCTCAATTGCTTCCAAGAACAAAGGCCATCTATTTAAAACATATGTTTACTTAGGATAACTGGAGAATCAGAGTGTCTAAAATCATGGGTGACCCAAAAGTTAATAAAGTCCAGTCCTCATCTCTTTGTGCCTCCTATCTCATAAGCACAGAATGGGATAGGGATTAATATTGTGTTTATAATTCATTGATATAGGCATATATTTCTCAGGAAAGAGGAATCCTTCTACTAATACAGCAGAATACTATCTCTGCAATTTTTTATCTTTTAAAAATTTATTTATTGAACTAAATATAAAATAAGAAAATATAGACTAGAAAAGAGAAAGGTAGAAAAGGAAAACAAAAACAAAACAAAATATTGCTAGTTAAGCACAAAGATAATTATATATGTGTATATATATATATATATATATATATATATATATATATTCACACCCACCTATAGACCCATCCACATATACATATATCTAGACACATACATAGACCTACATGTGTATATATAAATATATATATATTCACATATACTCAGACACACACCCATATTTATATATACACACACATATGCATTTACCCATATGTAAACATGTATCTAAAAACAATATTAATATGGCTAACATATAGGATAGATTTCTCCCTTGGCTGAGTCTTTAAGGTTGACTTTGTCTAAGATCAATGATTACTAGCCCTACTTTTTTTAATCTAATAAATTCTACTCCTAATCCTTATTGTAGTGTTTCTGTATATCTCTTATATCCTATCCCTGCTAACTCTTCTATTTTAATTCTGCTCCTTAACTTGTTTAGCTATTACTTAACCTCTCCCCACCCGTGGATCCCTCCCTTATATTTTCTCCCCACCCTTTCCTTCCCTCTTTCTCTCATTTCCATTAATCTACACACCTTATCCAATCTATACACCTTATCCCACTCCTGTTAATCTAAACACCTTCTGTATCTATCCTATTCTACCTCCTATTCTGCCCTTTATTCTTTTCCCATTAATCTACACACCTTGTCCCACCACCATTATTCTATTTATTCTTCTATACCCCACCTTATCCTTTATCCCTTGTCCATTAATCTAAAACCTTGTCTCAGAGCCATAAATCTACGCATCCTTTTATATCTCATTTTATTCTCATTCTCTTCCTCCTTGTTTCCTTTATAGATTTTGGAGGGTGATATATCCTTCATAGAATATATATGTATATGTAGCATTCTTTATTTAACCCATTCCCAGTGTAAGTAGGTTTTCAGAACTATGAGCCCTCCTCCTCCCTGCCCCCTTCCCCCCATCTAATGCTTCTATATTGATTCTTCCTCTGCACCTCCTTTGCATAGAATAATTTTTTTTTACCATTTTACCATTTTTACCATTTCCTAGAAGGTTTTGCTTTTGCTTTTAGCCCCAATCTTTCTTTTGACTTATCCAATTACTGATATTAATCTTAAATATATGGTATATATTTTCATGCACAACACATTAATGATTTGTCCATGTTGAGTTTCTTGTTTCAAATCCTATCCTATTTTTTCATTCTTCATCTTTTAGTTTGTTATTTCTTGGTCTTTTATAGCTTCACTGGCTTCCCCTTGTCCAATTCTAATTTTCAAAGAATTCTTTTCTTCTTTAAGATTCTGTATCTCTTTTTCTAGTTGGTTAATTTTTTTTTCATAATCTTCTTGGTTTTCTTGAATTTTTTTTTTTTTTTTTAGTTTTTCCTCCATCTTTCTCATTTAATTTTTAAATTCTTTTTTGAGTCCTTCTATAAATTCTTTCTAGGCAGGGAAGCATCTAACATTACTCTTTGTATACATGGGGACTTTTTTTACTTCATTGCCCTCCTCTGAAGATGAACCCCAGTGTTACCTGTTCCCATAGTAAGTTTCTATGGTCAGATTATTTTTTTTTCTTTGTTCATTATTTTAAAAAAATAAGGACTTTTTGTGTATGTACCTCTAATCCTGGGGAGGGGCTGGGGTATGCCTTCATTTCAGCTCTCTCCTCTGACCTAGAACCCCAAATCAAGAGCTACACTCTCCTGCAAGTGCACACAGCCAGCAGTGTCCCTGATCCATTGACTCTACACTTGCCAGCTGTGCTGGCCCCTTCTCTGCCAGGGCTGTGTCTCTGTAACACAGCTGGGCCTGGCATTACAAATCAGCTGAAATTCCTTAGTCTTCCCAAACTCAGACCTGAGACTCCCCCCTATGTCAGGGAAGTGAAAGTTCCCCAGATTCCTGTGGGAGGCTCCAAGCAAACCCAGCTCACCCAGAGATCCCTTCTATGTGTTTCTGCAGAGCAAAATAGGAGGTGTTTTCACTTCACACAGGTTAATCCCCAGCCTGGGATCATTTTTTCCAGTCTTCTCCCTTTATCCCAGAAGGACCCCCCTTCTTCTCCAAGTCTTTTTTGTTTTTCACCAGTCTATGTTTTCTCTGAGGTACAAATTTGTTTTGTTTGTGGAGGAAATCCCAAAAGCTTGAAATTTTCTAATCAACCATCTTCCTAGAATCTTCCATTATCTCTGCAATTTTTAATCTTTGGGTATTTACTGGAACACAGTGTGGGTCAGGGACCCACCCTGGTTCCCATAGGGCATATATCTCACAGATAAGACTTCAAACTGGTTTTTGCTACACTTGAGGCTAGCACTACACTCTTTTTTTTTTTTTTTAATTTAATAGCCTTTTATTTACATGTTATATGCATGGGTAACTTTACATCATTAACAATTGCCAAACCTCTTGTTCCAATTTTTCACCTCTCACCCCCCACCCCCTCCCCCAGATGGCAGGATGACCAGTAGATGTTAAATATATTAAAATATAAATTAGATACACAATAAGTATACATGACCAAACCGTTATTTTGCTGTACAAAAAGAATCAGACTCTGAAATATTGTACAATTAGCTTGTGAAGGAAATCAGAAATGCAGGTGGGCATAAATATAGGGATTGGGAATTCAATGTAATGGTTTTTAGTCATCTCCCAGAGTTCTTTCTCTGGGTGTAGCTGGTTCAGTTCATTACTGCTCCATTGGAAATGATTTGGTTGATCTCATTGCTGAGGATGGCCAGGTCCATCAGAACTGGTCATCATATAGTATTGTTGTTGAAGTATATAATGATCTCCTGGTCCTGCTCATTTCACTCAGCATCAGTTCGTGTAAGTCTCTCCAGGTCTTTTTGAAATCATCCTGTTGGTCATTTCTTACAGAACAATAATATTCCATAATATTCATATACCACAATTTATTCAGCCATTCTCCAACTGATGGGCATCCACTGAGTTTCCAGTTTCTAGCCACTACAAAGAGGGCTGCCACAAACATTCATAGCACTACATTCTTAATAGGTACTTAATACTTCTTAAATTGGACTGCAGAATTAGAGGGAAAGTTAATGGATGTGACTTTGTTAAACACACTAAAAGTGTCCCTATAGTTATTGTCTACCAAAATACAGGGTTGCTTTCCCTCAAGATTGTGCCTCCATTGCTAAAATGGGGTTTTGACAAAAAGTTTCTTTATAACGTTTATAAAATTTCATTTCCTCTTCATATTGGCACTTTCCCAAATTGGCAAATAAATGACATTTTGGGTGGAGTCCCAGAAGAAAATAATAAATATAATAATAACTGAAATGTATATTGTGTTTTAATGCTTACAATGATGGTCGTGGTGTTAGTAGTGGTGGTGGTGGTGGTAGTAGTGGGAATGATAGCTGACATTTACACAGCCCTTAAAGATTTACAGAGATGACATCTATATTATCTTATTTGATCCTCCTGATAATTTTGAGAAGTAAGCAATGAAAGTATTATTATTTCCATTTTATAGATGATGAGATTGAGAATTGGAGGAGAAATGTATAACTAGATAACAAGATCATTGAGATAGAACATCAAGTACCACCTTTTATCCTGTCAGGATTGAAGTACTAAATCATGAGTCTTTAAGAGCTTATAGGCAGTATACGTTTTATAGGGAATAACACAGAACTTATAAAGGTCATTCTAACCCAAAGATTGTTGTTCATCCTTTTTAAATCAGATTGTATCCTAGTTCAAAAAACAATTGCTGAATAGCATCACCCTTGCAATGAGTTTTATGGACAGAAGACACTGGACCCAAATAGAGATGGTGCTTGAGGTCTCAGAGTTATATCAAAGTCATAGTTCCTTGCTCTTCTTCTTAACCAAAAAAAAAAAAAAAAAAAAAATAGGGCTCTGGTAAGAACTGGAAGAATAAATACTCTATGCTATTTCTTCTTTGAAAACTTCTGCAGAGCACTTATTAATGACCTAATTAACTAGTTAGAACTAGTCAACTAGAACTGAGGCCCTTAGAACTAAGTTAATTACACAATCCTATTGCCTAAATGTGACTCATTTTGCCTCAACATCATTAAAAATATATAAATTTTTATATGATTGGGAGTGACATGAAGTCTTTAATTTTAGATCTGTGAGAGATCCTATTTAGATCTGGCATTGATCTTCTCCAAGCAGTCCTTCCAGAAGCATTAGATCCTGGATTGGTCTCTTTTCTATAAGTGCCATGTAACTGCAGACTCAGCACCAGCTAAGAGATCAAAACATCAACAAAAATAGTGAGTTATACTTAGGTTTAATATAACTTTTCTTCCCTTACATATTAAAGATCATAGATACAGAATATCTATGGACATATATGTATAGTTTCACCTCATTAGGAAGGTGTCAGATTGCTAAGGTTCTCATTTATATTGAACTAATACTGAATCTATAACATCCAGAGTTGTTCCTAAAGTTAACAAAAGTTAAATGTAATAGGTGAAATGTTCTACAAAACAAACCACCATTAGTCATTTGTGGTATTATCATCATCATCATCATCATCATCATCATCATCATCATCATCACCACCAGCAGCACTGGGTTTTGAAGGTGATATGTAAAGCAAATCAACTTACAAACATTTTTTTAAGCTCCTCCTACATGCCAGTCACTGTGTTAAGCACCGGGGAAACAAAAACAAAGTGAAATAGCTTCTGACTTCTGTTATATCAAATCAGGAACTACCTATAAAGGTGAGGACTGGTCAAGCTCAGAGTCAATAAGAAGGAGAAAGAATATGGGAGCAATAGGTAAACTATGCAGCAGCAAAAGTTCTGGTATTTAGAAAATCTCATGCTTGAGAACTGCATAGATCCTGGATATTAAAAGTAGACTTGTATCTCAGGAGCTGTACAAGCTTCCTCCTATCATACATGGGGCAAATTGTGAGAGAGTGTTAGGTTACTGATGAGACTGCCACTATAGAACATATGTCTAAGTAATAAGGATACCATTTTTTCAATAGGTGCAAGAATTAATAAAGAAAATAGCTATTATACACCCAATTTTGATGAATAAGAGAGAACCAAGTACTGCAGTAGAAACTAGACTTAAGTTTTATTCAACTCATATTTTTTCCTTATTCCTGATTCCAAGTCCAGCACTTTTTTCATTACCAAAAAAAAAAGCAAACTTTGAAATTTTAAGGCATTCATGATAGGGGAGAAGGAAACCAGGCATAGTCTGCAATGGACCCTAGTTTTGAAGAGAATAGAACAAAGCATTGAGAAAAACATTAGGTAGGATTCAATGGTTTAAAATTCTACAGGGGAAGTCAGTCTAAATAGGATGGGAAATCTCTCAAGAATAAAATTCTGAAGTAGCAAATGGAGATGATTTAAACAAGGAAGAAAAGAAAGACTTATCCAAAGAGATGGATGCAGATGTACATTAAAAAGCCTTGTACAGAAGATGAATTAAGGATGAGTAACAGAGGATGAATGCAGAAGAGTAATAGGATAGTAGCAGGAAGGCTAACAGAATGATCACAAGGAATGCTAAGAAAAGGATTTTTCTCATCAGTAATATTGGGACAAAAAAGATTTTCAAAGAAAGAGTGGGACTACTACTTAGGGTTTGGGGAGTGATGATAACTAACAAAGAGAAGGAAGCCATTTTATTTAACTATTATTTCAGTCCTATTTTCTTGTCAAAGGAAAGTGATTCTTGGAATTTAATGAACAAAACAAGAGTTATTAGTAAGAAGCTGAAGCCCATTCTAAAAAAGGAAATAGTAAATGAATACCTGGCTATTGTGAATTCAAACTACAAGGTTCCAGTGTATAGTAATCCATAATTCTGGAAGAAATGGTGGTAATGAAGTGCATTCTATTCTTGTGGAGAATATTAGAACAGATAATTAGTATTGTTAGGTAAATTCAAAAGTTATTGAATGACTAGATCCAAATTAGTCACTAGTGACTGTACATTTAACATGGATTCTCTACTATAGAAATCTTTAGTCCTTTGCTATTTAGTGATAGCCAAAGGCATATTTTTTTTCCAGATTTTTTTTTTATGTCCAGGTGACTCAAAGGAAGGATAGTTAAAAGATTTAAAGTGTTGGCCCAAATACAAATGGTTAAAATCTTATGCTTGGGTTCAAAAAAGTTACCTTCAAGAAGACAAGATGAGTAAGGCATGGCTAAATAACTTTTCAAAAAGATTTTGGAAATTTAATGGACTAAACTAAAGTTAATGTTATTCAATAGAGGGAAATGTCCATGTCTCCCTCTTCCCTAAAAAATTTATATTTTACTTCATTTCCTTACCATCTTCTATGTCTTGGAGAGACTCCATGAGTATGACATTTATAATTGGTACATCTTCTTCCCTTCTTCTCCTACACATTTTGTAATATGACTTTCAGCTTTATCATTCAACTGAAAATGTTCTTTCCAAAGTTATTTGTTATGGGCCAGAACTTGAAACAGGGTGCTAAGTCACTGGAATTGATAGAGACAATGCTTATGTACTTAGTTCACACCTTTAAGAAATTTACACTTTTAAAAGAGTTTACACAATAGAGTTCACACCTTTAGAGAGCATATATAAGGAGGAGCCCACTAAAGGACAAACTCACTAGAGACTTCGGGAGATTCACAAGTCAGAAACCCATAAGCCCACTTTCTGGGAGGTGGAGTCAGAGTCATTCCTTCTTCCACCTTTGTGCTGGCTGGAGGTTTTGGATTCAGAGGGAGCTAGAGGCTGAAGTTGGCAGAGACAAAGGACAAGCGGCAAGATTTCTCCGAACCAAGGAGAGAGATAGGCCTCTAAGAAAACTAACCAGGCTATTTTGAAGGAGACACTAAAGAATGGGACTTTAACTCCTGGCATTTGAGGTGATTATGACATTGAATTGAAATGAAGGCTGCCTCCAGAAGCCCCCAGAGAAACCTGCTCCCAGAGAACTTTATAATCTAGAGAAGAGAACATTACAGTTATTCATAATCTAATTGCCAAAACTAATGGTCTTTTTTCTGCCTTTACCCTTTTTTATATCTCTTCAGTCTTTGATGCTGTTCATCACCTTCTCTTCTCAGACATGATGCTTTCTAAGTTTTGCTGATATTGCTCTCTCCCGATTCTTATCCAATCTGTTCAATCTGTCTTCAGTCTCCTTTATTAGGATTTCATCTATGTCATCCCCATTAATCATCGTTTCCTTCCAAGGCTCTCTATGAACCTGTTTCTCCCTTTGCTCTTTTCTGTCACATGAAGATCTCATCAGTTTCCATGGGTTCAATTGACATCTCTATGCAGATGATTTTCAGATATATATAAAGAGATAAATATAGAGAGGTAATGTATATGTACATCATACTTCTCCAAATTGCCTGTTAATTTTAAAGTCAGCTTTGTTATCAGTTATCCAATATCTTCATCTAAGTGTTAGCCTGACTTCTTTATTTTGATTCAACCCTACATACCCAATTCATTGTTACATCTTGTAGACATCTTGTAGATGTAGATGTAGATGTAAGATGTAGACATCTTACAATATCTCTCATATAAGACTTTCTCTCCACTTACATGGAAACCCCAATAGAATGAGTTCCTAGCAGCTCTTTTTATGACTTTTGTATTAGCTTTTCAATTGGTTTCCCTACATCAGTCTCCACCCACACAAGTCCATCTTCCACTCAGTTGCCAAAGTGATTTTCCTAAATCATGTTATTCTCTGCTTACTGTAGTTATTCCTTTTCTAAGTATAAATAAATATTTGACACTTAAGGATATTCACAATATGGAATCTTGTTTCTTTATCTAATCTTCTCTACTTTATTCTTTTTTACACACTTCATCTCTGTGTCTTTGCATTGCCTGTCTAGAATGCTCTCTCTTCATCTTCACCTCTCAGTTTCCCTGGCTTCTTTTATTCTTTACCAAAAACTTTCTCTGGACCCTTTCCCAATCTCTCCAGCCTTCCCTTCTTGTGACTTTTTGTTGTTTGTCATTTTTCAGTTGTGTTCAATTCTTCATGATTCTTTTTGGGGTTTTCTTAGCAAAGATACTGGAGTAGTTTGTTATTTCCTTCTCTAGCTAATTTTACAGATGAGAAAACTAGTGACTTGCCCAGAATCACATTGTTAGTGTTTAAGGCTGGGTTTGAGCTCACAAAGAGGAAGACTCCTGACCCTAAGCTCAGTACTCTATCCACTGTGTCAACTAGTTGCCTGTGACTACCTTCTAACTAGTTTGTATATATCGTGTATGCACCTAATTATTTACATGTCATCTCCTCCTTTGGAATGTGAATTCTTTAAGGACAAAAGGAGATTTTTGCCTCTTTTTTGGATCCCTATCACTTGTATAGGACCTGACACATAATAAGTACTCATTAAATGCTTACTGCTTGCTTGCTTGATTGATTCTGTTAGAATAACAAAGATAATTGCTTGTCAAATCTTATTCCATAGCAACTCCTTTTGATTAAACACTGATAAAATGGAGAGTGTCAAGAAGGTTAAGAGACCAAAGAACATACCAAATGATGAATGGTTGAAGATCTGTGTGATTTAGGGAAGTAAAAATTTAACGGGATCAGGATAATTGTTTTATCATATTTGATAGCTCTTAGAGCTTTTAGTTTTGGGGATCTAGTCTTTCTTTGTAATTAGGTATCTGTTTTAGATATACTCCATCCACCTATCTTTTGACCAACACTCTGCCCCCTTCCTAGAACTCTCTGTAACTATATTCCCATGCCCCATTTACCCTCACTATTTGACACTTACTATATCAGTAACATTAGATGTGGGAAATTAATCAGATATACCTGAGTGATACCCATTCTTCTTTGTAAATTCTATTGTCCTTGTTCACAACCTTAAGTTTCTCTGTTGTGTGAGATGATCTCTGAGCATTTAAACTTTACTGGGGAGAATGAAGAGATCCTACAAAGCTCCAGCAGGACTACTTCTCAATGGATTATTGATCTTTTTCTTCCTCTTTTATCCTGAAAATCATCTAAATGGAGGTGTTGATGTTTCCTTTCCTGTCCTTTCTAAGACCCAGTTGCATATTTATCTTTCATAAAGTTATCTGGCCTCATTCTCTCCTAATGTTTAACCTGGTCTCAAAGCTTATACCTTCCCTGGTGTGAAAGGAACCCATCTTTTGATGATTTCCAATCTCTATAGAAATGTGAGAGTCAGGGGAGAGGAACAGGATATTGTCTACTTTCTGGGCCACTTTTTCTCCTAGGATTCACTCCAAGCTGCAATGACCTTGAACACAATTCTATCCAAAATGTCTCTACCACGACCTTGAAGGTGCTTGTGAAAAGTCCTGGCTGGCCATTCCAAACTGTTGAGAAGAAGAATAATGGTTCAAAGATGAAAGAGATGTACAAATTAGCATTTTTTAGGACCTAGCTGACTTCTCACTGCACTTTCAAAAACAAGCCTTCCCCACAGGGAAGGAAGAGAGGAAAGTGAATCCTGAAAAGCACCAGCCTACTAGGGAGCAGGAAGCTTCCAAATAAGCATGTGCAATTGGTCTAGCAAGGCCTCCATAGCAACACAATGCTATCAGTTTTCACTCACAGACTCCCCCTGGTGCTTGGATCAAGATAAGTGGAATAAAGGGCTATTGCTTGTGGATTCCTTTGCTAATCTATTTTCCTTAATGTCTTATCTTCTTTGGCAGAAATCCAATTCCCTCTTCCCTTCTCCCCATCAGATAACTTCAATGAGCTGAGACAGGTTGTCAGATGGAAAGGAAATTGGCCGTGTTCTTCTTGATCCCAGATTGCAAGATTTTAGTAGTGAAAGGAAATTACAAAGAAATAGAATAAGGTTCAATGTAAGGAAATATTTAATAATAATAATATATGCTACCCCCAAATGGAATGTTTTTCCTCAGTTGGCAGTGGCTTTTCCCTTACTAGAAGTTTTCAAGACAAGGACAGATTACTATTTTTATAATTAATTTTTTTCTGGTTTATATAGATCAAATGACTTCTAAAATCTTTCCAACTTTGAAATGTTGGAATTCTGTTATTTTATGCACACATTACATGTCTGTGACACTTATGCCCAGGTTAATTTGTCACAGATAGGTAATTATAAAACCTTTAAATACTGAACCATCAAAGCAAAGACGTTCCATGAAAAATCCTGACTTTGAATTCTGTGGAAATGACATTCTCTTTTACTAAGGACTCTTACTATGTTTAAATTTGTAAAACTTCAGTTTGACAATTGTAGATATAAAGGTGAGGGGAATATTTAAAAATTTGAATTCCTGAAAGAACTTCTCCACTGTGCAAAATCTATGGTCCTTGTTCCCTCAGCTGCCACAATTCTTTTCCATGAGATAGAAGATAAAAGATAGATTAGATAGAAGATATCCTGGGAGGTTAATAATAAACAAAGACTGCTTTTGTGGAAATCCTTGATATTCAAAGTCCATGAACAATTTGGCTCATGCAAAGTTGATTCATTAAGTTTCCTGATCAACTGTTTGCACCTGTTTCCAAAGCTACATGTTTACATCTAGCAGACTATGACTGGTCTTCTAAGAGAACTGTCTGATATGAATGTTCCACTCCAATTTACAATGTAATAATACTCTGTGCTTAAAAGCTATACCAGCTGGGAAACTTACGGGGTCAATGGTATCAATGGTATCACACATTAGGGAAAAAAGTTTAGGTTGGGTACATCAGAAAATCTTGCAACACTACACCTCTATATTGGCACTATAGGTGCCCATGCTGGTAATGTCTGACATCATCCTGATCCTGTTCAGAAGAAAGGATCCAAAGTTGAGTGTTATCACACTTACCTTGGCAGTAATAACCATGTACTTTTCTGTGCAGAAAGACTAAGGAACTACAAAGCTTACTGTTGTTCACAGAGAATCTTCTCTCCACAGTGCCAGCAGTTACAAACTGATCCAAATAGAAATTAGCTTCTGGGCCTTAGTTCATGAGTTAAAAAAAAATACTTCTCCCTTAATATTAACATATTTAGGTAAACCCTCATCACATGGCATTAGCAAAATGAAGTTATTTCTCCATAGAAATGACATCCAGCTTGTATAGTGAATAGATTTCTAGAACTGGAAATAGGAAGAACTTTGTTTAAAACTTGACTCAGAATCTTGGTACTTCTATAACCCTAAACAAGTGACAGCCTCTATTTGCTTCAGTTTTCTCATCTGTAAAATAGAGATAATAACAGCACTTACCTGCTAGAGTTTGTGTGTGTGTGTAAAATGAGATATTTGTAAGATGCTTCACAAGTCTTAAAATGCTATATAAAGTAATATTAATTAATATTAATTCCATTAATTAATAGTATTGAGTTATTATTAGAGGTATAAATATGCTTAACCTCTTATATTTTACCACTGGCATAGAATCAGTTAAAATTGGTGGATTGTTGCCTTTTGCTCTTGAAGAGGACAAAAATGACATCACTATGTTAGTCAAGTTACAATATGTCCAACTGTAGCTGATCAAGTCAATATGAGCTCAGAATGCTCTTCCACAAGAAGGACACAAATAGTCCCTATGAACATTTGGGGTAGCTTCTCTAACTTTGTGCATCTCATGTTACTTCTGAACTAATTTAGTTCTGATTTTCTCATAGAACACAGCATCTTCTGATGAGGTGATCTTGTGCCAGTGTCTCCCATGTCATGTAATCAATTCTAAATTCTTAAAAGAGCCCTTGAGAATATTCTTGTATTGCTTTTTCTGATCACCTTGTGAGCACTTGCCTTGTGTGAGTTCTCCATAAAATAATTTTTTTGGTAAGTGTACATTTGACATTCAAGCAATGGGGCCAGCCCAATGGAGTTGTGCTTTCTGCAGTAGAATTTGAATGCTTGGCAGTTTAGTTCAAGAAAGGACCTCAGTGTCTGGTATCTTATCTTGCCAAATGATCTTCATAATTTTCCTAAAGCAATTCAAATGGAAATGATTCAGTTTGCTGGCATGGTAGTAGACTATACAGGTTTCACAAGAATACAACAATGAGGCCAGCACAATGGCTCTGTATATCTTTAATTTAGTACTCAGTCTCCTCTCCCACAATTTTCTTCAGAGTTTCCCAAACATTGAACTAGCTCTGGCAATGCATGTATCATTCTCAATGTGGACATCCCTGGAAAGTATATTACCAAGATAAATTAACCTTTTTTTAAAATTTTCTTTTGATAAATTAACTTATCCACAGCATTGAGAATGTCACCATTTATTGTAACTGATGGTTCCACATGTGAATGGTGTGATGTTGGCTGATGAAGCACCTGTTTTTCTTGGTATTAATTGTTAGGTCAAAATTAGCACAAGCAGCAGAGAATTGATCTATACTTTAGTGCATTTCAGCTTCAGAGGCTGCATTGTGTGCACAGTCATCTGTCAAAAAAAATACACCAACATTCCCTCAATTTTGGTTTTGACTTGTAGGTTTTTCAAGATGAAGAATTTACAATCAGTGTGGTAAATTCTGACTTTGATTCTATGTTTATCCTCATTAAAGGTGTTTGATGACATGGCTAAAAACATCATGCTAAAAAGGATGGGAGCAAGCACACAGCCTTGTTTCAGTCCATGGTCGGTGGGGAAAGCTCTAGACTATTATCCATTATCCAGAACCCAGGCAAGTATACCTTCATGAAATTGATGTACAATACTGATGAAGTTCTCTGGGCTAATAATAATAATAATAATACTCATTATTATAAAAAAGGCAAAATAAAGTATTTATTCTTCAGCTGTTGCCCCCACCAATGGTTCTCCCAGTATATTGTAGTCCTTAGCACATAAGATGCTTTGAAACAAGGAGTACTAGAAATGCAATTTGAGTTTATTGTTTTCCTCGTTCCCACTTATACAGCCCAACATTAAAGGAGTGGGAAAGGTTCAAAACGGTCACCACTTAATGCTTGACTCAGATATCCAGCATAACCCATTATCAGAAAAAAAGCAGAAACTCTAACTCTTGACCCAGAAATCATTCAGGACATGGGGTTTGGAGATCCAATAAAATCAGATTTTTAACTCTTTTTTTCCAGGAAAGGGACTCAGAAAGAAGAAACTACCACAGGGAGCACTTTTTTAGGGTCCTGCTGTACCTCCCTCATCTCATCCAAGCTAGCTTATTCCCCATAGAAGAGAGTGATTGGACACAGTGGCCAGTCATGTAAAGCGGAATTTTGACAACATCATGACATCATAGTACTATCCTGACCTTCACCATCCCACAACTCCCTATTTCTGATACTAGAGAAAATCAGTAGCTCTGACAACCTTCGTTCCTGGCTTCCCTTTCCTACAGGCCAGCTGTTTGAAAGCAGGAGTAGAGGTCCTATGAAGTGATTAAGGCCAATCATGAAGGCTCAAGGAAATCCTTATCTTAAGGAAACGTAGTGTAGTCCAATGAGTAATGAGAGTTCACACCAGAGACTGATCAAGTTGAAGCAAAACTTACCAGAAATAGCAAATCTAGCAATGTAGGAGAGAACTGGTAAATTTAATGATGTAGGATTCTGGGAGTTAGCTGGGAAACCAGCACATCAAGAGAATATATTATAAAACCAAGCAACAAAATGGCAGTTTTTCTTATACAACTTCTTTTCCCAAGGCAGTATTTTTAAAAATAATAATAATTATAATACACTCCATCACTAGTGTACTCACTATTTCCATTGTTTCAATATATCAATACTATTGTGGTTTCTGACACACACAAAGAACAAGCATTAAGAGGATTTTTCTGACTATTGTAGATTAGAAGGGAGACACTAGATGTAAGGAACTCAAAGTAATAAGCCTATTGAATTAGTCCAGTTGAAAACTAATATGAACTGGAGCAAGGGTAGCGATGACCAGAATGCAAAGGAAGTTATCACTATGAAAAACAAGATAAAGGAAGATAGCTCTTGTTAGCTACAGATTTAACTATCAATGGGAATAAGAAGATGCAAGTTAAGAAGAAAACTTACATATGATTCCAAGGTTATAACTGGAAAGGGATCCCACAGACCAGGAAAGGAAGAGAGATGGTTTTATAATCAAAATGAACTACTTAAAAACCATCTGTATAAACATTTAATAATAAGTAATTCCAGTCCACCTACAAGAAGGCTTCCAATCCTTGAAGTAGATCTTCTAGGTTAACCTAGGTCTCCAATACATGAGATGGATCTATTTTGAAGGGAATATGTGAAGCAAAAGAGGATAATGTGTGAATAGGTTGCTTCCTGTACACTTATGGGTAGATAGTTCATCTTTCAAATCACAAATTCACTAGTGTAGTGAAATAATAAGGAAGATAAATTTCAAAGAGCAATGTTACAGAGAGATAAATTTAAACTCAATGTAAGGAATAATTGTCTAACAGTTAGAGGTCACCAAAAAGAAAATGGTCTAAGTCAGATATCATGCATTACTCTTATCCAGAGGTCTTTAGGCAAAGATTTTCACATCCCATTGTCCATTATGTTGTTAAAAAAATGTTGTTCAGATGTGTGTGTGTGTATGACTCCCTCACCTCTCAAATTCCATGAATTTAGGGCTATAATAATATTTGATTTGAATCAGATCAATAAGTCAACAATAGCTTATTAAGAAAGAAACCAGAGTGTGCATGGGAGGACTTGTACTTCAGGTGTGAGGGTTTGCTGAGCCCTTTTCAAGGTGCTCATCTATCTTTGGTATTCACCTGTCACTCAACCCAAAAGTGTAGCCTGTACAGCTGCCACACCCCAGTACAACTTTCCTGACAAACAAGTTAAACCAGATTGAGGGCAACTAGAAGACCTCAAAAGCATTAATGAGTTAGAGGATGTTTCTCCAAAGCATATGAAGACTTCCCCCAGTAGAATGGGAATATGAGAACAATTTGTTCCAATAGTCATGAAGAAAACTGAACCAGGCACTGTTTGTTCAGACATTAAAGATACCAAAGTCATGTACTGCATCCTGAACCATCACCAGTCATCCTGATTTTTGTCCAGTCTTACTGGACTTCAATGATTTTGGAAGGGAGTGAGGCTGATGACTGTGCAATTCTGCCTCCCATAAGTCCAACTTATGTATGAATCAAGACATCACCATACTATTTTGTTATTTACTATGTTTTCTATTCTATAATCTTTCTATATTATATTTTTTACTATTTTAGGTGTCTTGAAGTACTATGGCAACTAGTGAGTAATAAAGCAGCATATGCTTATACACTAGAACTGTAGTAACAACTGCACTCACAGGGATCCCAAGGCTTAAAGTTTTCTCCCTAGATGACTACAGGATGCTGTGGGACTCAAGGAAGCATCAGTGGGATTCAGTAGCCCCCTGAGGAGATTTTCTTAAAAAAACTGCACTCCTCATCTCCTGTTGTGAGGAAATGGCTAAGATATCTTAAAGATTGTCTGCTTCACCTAATCCTGGTGTGCTTACCACACCAGGCAGGGATTATAGCCTGTGGTCAAAATACTAAAAAAAAAAAAAAAATACAAAAAATTTTGAAAGATGATTCCTCTTTGCATTGGTACATGGAATGTGCACCTTTATGGACAATATGAAATAAAGTAGACCTGAAAGATGAACAACTATTCTTGTGAAAGAACCCAGCAACTATCACATCCAAATAGCAACTCTGAGTCAAACAAAGTTAGTAAAGAAGACTTATCAAAATCAAAGCCATATACTTATTTTTTACGGAATAGCTTCTGTTATGAAGAACACCATGAAGATGATGTATGTTTGTCAATCAAATCCAATATAGTCAGCAAGCTTGTATGCTTCCCCAAAAGAAGACTAATTGCAAAAAAAAGGTCACACAACCATCATCAGCTCCCACCATGATGAACCTTGATGAGGTCAAGGAAAAAAATTTATGAAAACTTGAAGACATGTATCATCAATGTGCCAAAAGACAGCAAGTTTATGATTATAGGTGACTTTAATGCCAGAGAAGACACAGACTATTAGCTATGGCTGAGAGTCCTTGGGAAGAATACTGGAAAGAGTAACAGCAATGGTCACTTAATATTGAAGACTTGTGTGTCTCATAACCTTCTCATCACCAACACTGTCGTCCATTTATTTAAATGTGACAAAATGTCATGGGTGCATCCTTGAAGCAAGATGTGGAATTTAATACACTACATGGCTATATCACTGTAAGGAGAAGAGACAAATAGGATATAAGAGTGATGAAGGTGAATTAACAGAAGAGTTTATGGTTAATCTGGAGGGAAATCTGAGTCGAAATAGGGTCAAAAACAATGGAGATGAAAAGAGTAGACAATTATCTTTGCACATTTTGACCAGAATATATACAAACATCAGTATTGGTGTCATGAAAATTTTGGGGAAATTCAGAAACTACTAAATGAAAAATGAGAATTTCACAGGGTTTATCAGCAGAATAGTTCATGCATTTTTAAGAAAGCAGTATTTAACTCCATCAAAAGTAAAATTCAAGTGAAAATTAGAGAGCTGTAATATTATTGGTTCAGTAAGAAAGTAGATGAGATTCAACTTTCACTGAAGTAATCAAAATTACTTCTACATTGTTCTGAAAGTTATTTATGGCTCCCCAAACTTGGGGCGCATCTTTACTAGTCCTATTGGAGCCACACTGGTGATAAGAAGACTAGATCATCATCAATCAATGCTAAAATCATTGACTAAATTGATTGAAATTAACACTATCCTACCTGAACTTCCAACTGAAGGAAAGATATTAAATGCCATTAGGCTCTTCTTCTGTGGGAAAGTAGATAGTGCTGGTTCCATTCCAGCAGAAATCTACAAATGAGTTGGTGCATTGTTTATCCAAAAGCTTTCTGAAATCTTACAGGCTATATGGCAAGAGAAGCTTATCCCCTGGGAGATCAAAGATGCTTCTATGGTTCATTTCTATAAAGGAAAAGGAAACAGGTTGTCCTGTGACAATCTCTGAGATACATCTTTCTTAATCATTGCTGCCAAGATTCTTGCCAAAGTCCTCTTTCATCTCAAAAATGGTCATCTACATGAGAGCAAATGTGGTTGAATAAAGAGCTAAGGAATAGCAAATATGGTGTTGGCTCTGGGAGAAATGCCAGAAGCAGAAGAGTATACCACTGACCAAAGTCATGAGGGCTTGTGGAAGATCATGGCAAAATCTGATTTCCTAAAGAAATTCAGCAGTATTGTATGCCAATTTAATGGTGGCATGTTTGCACAGGTTCTGGATAAAGGGTGTGTTTTCAGTCATAATGGAGTAAACAGGATTGTGTGTTTATGCCTTTGCTTTTTAACATGTTTTCTTTGATGTCATTATGTCTTTGATGAGGACAAAAATGGCATCAAGGTCAGCTGCCATATTGACTGTAAATTATTTAACTTGAAAAGACTACAAGCCAAAACTAAAGAGGAGAGTTGATACAAGATTAGAATTGTGCACTCAACACAGCCTCTGAGGCTAAGATGCATCACAATATGGATAGATTTCCTGCTGATCATGTTAATTTTTTTTCTGACAATTAACATAAAGAAAACACAGGTTCTCCATCAGGCAGTACCACCATATCAGCCATACAACAAATGGTGAAATTTTGAATGTTATGGATAAGTTAACTTACCTTGACAGTATACTTTCCAGAGAATTCCATATATATGATGAGGTTGATGCACACATTGTCAAAGATAGCCCAGGATTTTGTAGACTCTGAAAGTAAGTGTAGGAGAGAAGAGATAATAGGCTACTTATGAAACTGGGGGTCTACAGAGACCCTGTGTTGACTTCATTGTTGTATGTCTGTGGAACCTTGACAATTTACCACAACTATGTCAGAAAATTGAGTAGTTTGAATTTGATTTGTCTTAGATTCTGAAGATTACCTGCAAAATAATGTACTGAAATTACATGGGAATAGTCCTCCCTCAAGCTAAACTGCCAAGTTTTCAAACTCTATTAAAATGTGCACAACTCCAACAGGCTGTCCATGTTGTTGGAATGCCAGACAAATGTTTATTTAAATGACTATTTTATGGAGACCTCACACAAGATAAGTACTCACACAGAGGCCCGAAGAAAGCTCTCTGAACACAACAGAATCACAATAGCACGAAGATAAAAACATTAGATATACAAATCCAGACATATCTCCATCTCAAATGTTCAAAGAAGCTATTGTGCTTGACCTATGATAGAGCCTTTTTAAGTTTATATTGGCTTGATCAATCACAATCAAACTCAATGTACACTGACCCCAACATTATGATGTTATTTTAGTCTTCTTCAAGTAAGAAAGATAGACAACCAAACAATTAAGAAATCAATTATCAAGAACAAATATAAAGAATGAAACAATCCCTACAAACCTAGGGGCAATTTGTCCTATAACTCTGAATGTCTGTTCTTCAAAATGTGTTTGTACCTCTTAAGCAAGTCATTTGACTTAAGGTTTCAGTTTTCTCACCTATAAAATGTTCATGTTAGATTATATGGCCTAGCTAAATAGTATAATGCAAGGTCAATAAAGAAGGAGAATTTGAAAGTGCAAGACCAAATTAGAGTTACTAGTGTAGCAAGATGCCTGAAGAGAAGGAAGGGATAAGTGCAGCCACATGGGTGGAAAAGAGGAAGGAGATTAATTTTATTCTAAGATAGGAAGGAAGAGAAAATGAATGAGGATACAGAGAAATGTTCAGGTAAAGGGGAAAGGGTGGCATCATAAATGTCATGCTTGCCTTATTGAGTAGAGAAGTGAGGAAATGCAGGGAAAACAGCAGAAATCAGGCTCTGAGAGTCTTTCCAGTGACCTGCTCTGGTCTGCAAAGAAAGGAAAAGCAAGCTGTTTTGTGGACTACACACCTACAGATCCCTTTGGGACTTCCCTATTTCTGTACACTTTTTTGCCATCACGTATACTTGTTTGGAGTCAAATTGCAAAGTTCAATAAAAGATCAAACCCTTGCCAAGCCCAGAAAATCAGTCATCATAGTTTAACATTTGCTTCTATGGTCCACGATCCTGCATTCCTGATTTTAAAAGGGAGAGTAAAGATGGACTCTGGACAGTCTTGCATGTCTTTACCTCCTGGGGAAAACCCCAGCATATAAATTCTGTTTAAATCCCATGTGCCTTTCCAATGTGGTTTGGAAACATTTACGCATCCCAGATAGGTATGTAAATTGGGGAATTACATCACATTACACACAGATGTAAACTTCATCAGCTTTCGGCCGCCCTCAATTTTCCCCTTTCCACAAGGGAGTGTTGCCAAGGAACTTCTGACAAGCAAAGAGGGCCATGGGCCTTAAAGGGGAAATGCCACTCCCTCTCCTGCTTCCCTTTGCCAACAAATTAGACGAGAGCCATATGTAGGCACTATGTTCAGTTCTAGCCCATTTCAGATGTCAGCATCTCAGATGCCAATGAGGTTAGCTAGCCCATTTCCCGATAGCCAGTGGCTTCTGAAATATAATATCATAGTAATGAGGTACCAAACCAAATTTTAAAAGGAGGAAATTAAGATTGCAATTATAAATATAAATAGTGCTAACAATAAAATGAGTGACAGATTTGGGGACAAAGGACATGGATTTAAATCATGACTTCCATTTATTAACTATGTGATCTTGAAAAATTTACTCACCCCCTGTGAGTTTTATTTTTATAACCAGAAAAAAAGAGGATCTTATATTATTTAATAGATACTCTTTAAGGTCCTGTCTAAATCAAAAACTATGATCTTATATTTCTTTGTTTTTAACCAAGACTATGATCTCAGCAGTTTAGGGACTATGCAGATGAAATTTCCTCTCTCAATGCAGATCAGTTCCTTCTCTGCTCCTTATATTCTTACAGGATTTTCTGGAGTCCTACAAGGTTAAGTAATCTAGGGTCATACAGCCAATAGATGTCAGAGGCAGGACTGGAAATCCTGATAGGCTTCCCTCCAACCCCAGCTCTCTATCATCTAATACTGCTTCTGATGAGTGCAAACCACTCATCAAAGCTTTCACCTTTTATCTCATTTGATTCTCATGACAGTCCCTCAGGCATGTAGGATATTATTGTTGTCCTTGAGTACAGATGGAAAAACTGGATCCCAGGCAAATGAAATGTTTGCTCAAAGTTATATAGCAAATTAAGGGCAGCAAGTAGACAGTAAGTAGACAGAGCACCTAGCCTAGAGTCAGGAAAACTCATATTTCTGAATCCAAATCTGGCTTCAGGCATTTAGGAGTTGTGTTACTCTGGGCAAGTCACTTAACAGTGTTTGCTTCGATTTCCTCATCTGTCATATGAGCTGGAGAAGGAAATGGCAAACCATTCCACTATCTTTGCTAAGAAAACCCAAATGGAATTGCAAAGTCAGACATGACTGAAAATGATAACAACAAAATATATCAGTGATATAGGGAAGAGGTGGCTGAACTTGGAGTCACAAAATTTTGAGTTCAAATCCTTTCTCAGACATTTTCAAACTGCATGACTTTAGACAAGTCTGTCTGTCTTGTTTTCATCATTTTTCAAATGGGATTAACAATGGCACCTACTTCCTGAGGATTGCAAAGGACTTTAAGCACTTTGCAAACCTCAAAGTGCTATATAAATGCTATTGTTATTGTTATTATTACTAAAAACTAATTACTGTAACCTCAGCCTTAGGGTTTCCTAATGTGTTGATGAAGTAAAATTACTTTCCAAATTTAAAAAAAAAAAGAAAAAGAAAATCCTTCTGAGGAAGTTGAAATTCCTCTACCTAGCATTCAGGACCTTTCATAATTTGGTGTTACATGACATTCTATCCTGACTTGATAGATTCCATTTTATGTATTTTACTCTCTAGCTAAAGTGAATTACTCTATGCTACTAAACATGGTCCACACTTTTCCTACCTCCATGCTTTTGCACACATTATTTCTTATATATGAAATGTCTTCCATCTTTCATTGAGCTTTTATTCTTTCTTTGAAATCTGGCTTAAAACTATGCCCATTACAAATCTATCCTTGACATTCACTGTTGGTAATCATCTCCTACCTTCAGACTTTACATAGTGCTTTATAGATTTTTGATTACTTATCATATAATATGTTATATCATAATCATCTAGCCTTATATGTTTTACCCATTTAGACTTTAAGATCTATGATGTTAGGACAGTAACCTCTGGACCTCTGTCAATAATTAATGTGATGCTCTATATAATATAATGTAAGGTTAATACATATGTTTCTTGAATGAATATAGGTATACAATTTCTCTTGTTCTGCCTGGCCCTCACCTCACTTTTCTTCCTCCCACTTTACAGAGCAGCACTTTTTGGTCTAATTCCAGACCTGAAAGGAAGGTGTGCAACAGGAAATGATACCACAGCAGAGAGAGATGTTTCAGATTCAAAGTCATAAGGTCAGAGAGATGAGAAGGTAGAAAGGCAATAGGCTACCTTTTGCCAAGGGCCTTTTTATATAAGGTCATCCCTATGCTGAGGGATGAGTTAATCATGGTGAATAGTCAAAGGTCTATGTGAGTGATAGCAAATGAACAGAAAAGCATTGGTCTTGGGCCATTTCTCTCATGACTGCAAATAGTCCCAAGTCACAAATTCTTAATTTTCTTTAAAAGGGTGACCTTATTAGATATATAAGTTGAACTTCAATTGCAAATCAAGATGTATAGTCTACATTTATTTGTCTAATTGCAGAAAAGCCTTTGTATAGACCAAACTTCAGCCATTTGCAACAACCAACATTTTTGCTACCTGCCTTCCTTTGTATGCCCATTCTCACTACCTCAACTTTTGATCCCTTTATCTAGAAATTGAAATCAAAACAATACTATGATAGCTTCTGGAAAACATATTTTAATTTACTCCCTTAATTCACCATTTCTGAGACCAGAATAAAATACCTTTTCTTGGTCCTCGTTCCTCTTTATATGGTGACTCCTTATTAGAAGGTAGGGTCTTGAGAGCAAAGATTGTTGCCTTTTTATTTGTATCCCCAGTGTTTAGCACAATGGTTAAAAAATAACAAACACCTATTACTTCTCTTTCATAAGCAAATTTGTGCATTTTCTAGAAAGCCTATATGTCCCCCACCCCATGAACACAAGAAAAGTGAAATATGCTTTATACAAAGTAATGGCAATGTAATGGGATTACCACCTATAAATGACTTTGCTGTTATTAGTAGTATAATCATCCACAAGTACTCTGAAGGACTTAGAAATCCTAACTATACCTAGAAAAAGAACTGATTATGTCAGAATACAGTTTGAAGCATTCTCTCTTTCTTTATCTATTTTTCTCCTTTTTAATTTGTTTTTCTTTTTGAGGGTTTTTATGTTCATTAGGTACAAGATCTATGTTTTCTTTCACGTTTTCTTTTTTATGGAAATGTTCTGCATAACTAAATATGTGGTTTCTTAATTGTGGATGAGGATAAGGAAGAGAATCCCAGAACTCAAAAAAATTTTAAACAAATGTTTTTAAAAAGTTTGTTTTAAATGCAACTGAGGGAAAAATAAATAAAATTAATTTTTTTATGGATTTTTTTCCCTGAGGAAATTGGTCACACAGCTAGGAAGTGTTAAACATCTGAGGTCAAATTTGAACTCAGGTCCTCCTGACTTAAGCAATGGTACTCTATCCACTGTACCATTTAGCTACCCCATTTTTTTTTTTTTTTTTTTTTAAAGAAAGAGAGCCTATACATCATCTGGGAGCTGTTTCAGTCTAAGAAAAGCTAAGAGAACAAAATTTCTGTCTGACTATATATTGTCATATTGTTTTTATTCATTCTATTTGAGAGTAAAATAATACTGTCTAAGCATGTTTTGTTTCTTCTTGTGGAAAGATGACTTATGACAAGATCTGTTGATAAAGTTCAAAAAACATTAATAAGTTCAGGAAAGAGGTGAAGGTTCAAGAAATGATTTTGATCAGATAAATCCACAATGATCCATACCAAGTCAGTGTGGCAGTGGTAGAAAGAAGCAAAGGCTGGACATACACGATCATTTACTTTCTGGGAATTTCTGAGATCTTGGAATTTCTCTAGCATTCATATCTATGGGATAGAAAATCAAAATCTTCAGGTGAAGCATGGAACCACCCATTATCTTATGTTTCTTTTTCATTGAAAAGGACTAAGAAATTGTCTATAAATGCCTCCTAGTTATTGAAAATGTTTGGGCTCACAACCATAGACTTAGTCCACTTTTAAAGGAGAATATGAAGCTTTGCAGAATCTGCCAAATGAGGCTCAAGTCTCACAGGCTACATGTCCTAGGCTAATAAATATGCCAGTTTTTCTTTTTTAAGGAACCCTATACTTTGAACTACCAGCATAAGAAGCAAACATATATATACTCTTGTCATATCCCAGGCTTTTTGTTCTTTCCTCCCATTTCCTCCTTTTCCATCAAATATTAATCAATGTGTATTCACAGAATAAAGTGCACACATTTTAATACCCATGTAATCAAACATAAGAAAGGAAAACATGCCTTACTAAGAGTAGATTAAAATTTTAAAATCATGTAGATTCCAAAGTCAAAATTCATTTTAGATTATCGCTTTTTTGGCATTACCTATGCAAGTAAACTTAATTACTGAAGTTTTCTAAGATTTGACTGCTTTGTATAAATGCAAGGGTCACTTCTCAGTATTGTGTATACCCAATAATCAGTACATTTGATTTCAAAGATAAATAATAATTAAAGAAGAAAGTTTAATAATATTAAGTCTTCTGGAGATCTTTAGTTGGAAGTGGAATGACGACCTGTTAGAGATATTTTAAGATGGATTTTTAGACAAATATGAATTCAGCTAGATGACCTCTGAAATGGTTCCCTGAATTGAAATTTTGAGAGTCAATGAATGTTTTCTAGTTAGATTAATATCTATGTTTCAAATATAAAGATATTCCAATATTAATAGTCTATGAATGCATGATATTCGCTTATTAAAGTTTCCTTAAATTCAGGAATATCATATATTTATATAATCTGACAGTGTTCAGGATGATGTTATTGAATGAACTTAAATGTTGAGTCCTGCTTATGGAATAACCTCATAATCTGTCAATAACTATTTATTGAGCCTTTTTGCTAAGTGATGGAAGATGAAGGTTTATAAGAAATATAAGCTATAGTTCCTATCTTTAAAAAGCTTACAATTTATCTGAGAAGATACTATTACTACTACTAGAAATATTTAGTACTACTAGAAATAATTAGTGTAATTAAATGATAAGATGTTTAGGATCAGTTATAAATTCAGAAGAGGAAGCATTGTGTGACCTCAATCAAAGAAGGCTTCCTAAAAGAGGTGAAAATTTAGCTGGTATTGAAAGGTATTGCTTACGGTACAATTATATACATACTCCCTATTTTGTCATTATCTCATCAAGGTCCTTACTATTTATAAATTTTTTTAATGTATTTTATTAGATATTTCCCAGTTATATTTGTATTTTTTTTTTATTTAGTTCTCAGTTCTTTCCCTCCCTCCCATATCTTTAACATCCTTTAAGGAAGTGAGCAATATATCAATTATACATGTGAAGTTATACAATGTATATTTCCATATTAGCCATATTGCAAAGAAAGCACCACACACACATGTATACACACACACACACACACACACACACACAAAGAAGAAAAACAAAGAAAATTTGAAAAGTTTATTTCAATCAGCACTCAGATTTCATTAGTTCTCTTTCAGGATGTAGATAGATGGCATTTTTCATTATGGGCCCTTTGAAATTGTCTTGGATCATTGTCTTGATCAAAGTAGCTAAATCTTTCACAATTAATCATCATGATCATATTGCTACTACTGTGTACAAAGTTCTCCGGATTCTGTTTTGCATCAGTTTATATAAGACTACCCAAGTTTTTCTGCAATCATAAAGGCCTCTACTGTTAACACACACTTTCTATACACACTGTGGCTCTGTTTCTAAGATCCTTTTCATCCTCCTCTCTTATGGACATTGTCCATCTAAAGGTCACAGGGAGCCAGAGTCCAGGGTAAATTTATGCCCCAGTGAGCATTAAACACTGGCAAGCAGGGTAGCTTTTAAAAGTAGATGGTGTGGAACTAGACTAGAACATCCAAAACTCGACTTGCCCAGTTCCCTTTCCAGCAGCAGATGTTGGATGGAAACCATCTGTGATCATATTTAGCCCAACCCACCAGTCTAAAATGTGAAGAATAATGTTAGTGACTTTCTCTTCCCCTTATATCCACAGCTATTGATGTAAGAATGAAAAGAGATAATAACAAAACTCCATTCATTAGAGAACTAATGAGTCCCCATTGATGAATTGAAGTATATGTATACAAACATACTTATACCCTCTCCCAAACCTAGACACTTTCATTGATAGGATAATAGATTTTAGAGTTGAATGAGGCCTGAGGGACCATCTAAAACCACTTCATCATTCTAAAATGAGGAAAATGAGATCCAAGGAGGTTATAAGATCTCAGATTTGAAGAGATATTCAGGTCATTTAGTATGGGGCTTCTTAAAATGTTTCCACTAATGACCCCTTTTCACCCAAGAAATTTTCACATGACTGAGTATATAGATATATAAAATAGGTATACAAATCAAACATTTGCTGATAATAAATCATAATTTCACAACCCCCATATTCAGTTACAAGATCCCATATGGGGTCGTGAACCACAGTTTAAGAATCTGGGATTTAGTCCAATTCCCAACTGTTGCATAATATAAGATGTCACATGATATTTAGAGTTCCTTTTTTTCCCCACTCAATCTTTATGTCACTTTAGGTCTAATTCACTCAATTTTTGTTAATATGTATGTGAATATTCACGAATCTATCTATCTATCTATACACATATGTATATGTGTGTGTATACACACATAAATAGATATCTTACCTCCTAGGGGAGGCTGTGAGAATCCCTATCTGCTCAGTCATTAGTGTATATGAAGATTTTAGGGGAATCTTTGAGACCTTTTTTGTTTAAATCATTATATACAGTTGAATTTCTAAAATCTACACACCCCTACTTAAATTTTCCTTTTTCTAACTAATAGGATCATAAATTGAACATTAGAAGGGCCCTTGAAGATCATCTAATCCTATGCCCTCATTTTACAAAGGAGAAAACTGAGTAGCTGAGGGGTTAAAAGACTTTCTTAAAATCACACACACACACACACACACACACACAAAAAAAACATTAAATAGCTAAGCAATATGTAAACCCAGATCCTCTGACTCTGCATTAATGACACCATTTCAAGACACACATATAAACGACAGCCAGAGATTGGACCAAATGACCTCTAGGATCCCTTCAAATTTGAGTTCCAATGTTTCTCAAAGCTGGGGATAAGATTCTAAGAAATTCTATGAGTGTTTTCAGCCTTCTCCCACTCCCTCCACCCTTCCTGTTGGCAGCCAATTAAATCTGAGTCAGAAGGCATGAGTGAAGGTGCCCAAATTGGAAAGGTATATAATAAATGCAAATACATTCCTTCTGATGTTAACATCCCAACTTTAACTAAAAACACATTGAAATCAACAAAGTCCTTGAATTCTACAGTGGCAATGAATAGGAATTTACTCAATATGTATGCCTACAGCACTCTTTAGAATATTCAAGGTGTGGATCAACATATATATATATATTATATATAAATACATAACATAAAACATCTTGAAATTAATTATGTTTACATCCTCTTTCTCTTCTTTTTTACCAGTGCTGTAGAGTTTATCCTGAACATCCCTAGTTCCCCTAGAGCAAAGGAACCAAAGAAAGTCTGCTATGGGGGAGGTCTCTATGACCCTAACATTAGCCTTCCAATGGCTAACACAAAAGGCATGTTTCAGATCTGAAGTACCCCAGCCTGAAGGTACCTGACTGAAGCTGGGAGCTCATCCAGTCCAGACAGAAGGAAAATATTACCCTTCCACTTAGCAAGGCAGTGCCGAAGGATTAATCATTAAATAAATAGAAACAAGCCAGGAGTTTTTTGGGAGGGGCCAAGGTCCCACCCCGTGTTCTCAATGTTTGCTGAGATTCAAGATGGAAAATATTACAGGGATTGTTTGGAAGGGGCTTCAATAACAACCACCTTCCAAGTCCAGACGGAACTGTGCATGAAACCTCAGGACTGACCCTAGCCAAGAGAGAAGTTCATTTTCATATCCCTCTGGGGAAGACAGAACAGTTTGGTCTCACAGCCAGTGCCTGGGGATAAGATTCATGGTACTTGGATTGTATTCCTAGTTTGAGTAAGACACTTAACCTTTCTAAGCTTCATTTTTAATTTGCTCATCTTTAATTTGGACAAATGATCTTCCACAACTGTTTTAATTACATTAACCATACACAAAACTCCTCTGATTTTTGATGTTATATAAAATCCTTAAAACACTCTTTTTACCACTTTGGGTGGAAAAACTAGCAGCCCCATTGGAGAACCATCAGGGCAGAAAAGCTTCCTGGAGGAAGTAGGATTTCGAGGGGTCAAACTTGGTCCCTTGAAAGGGTATACCAGGAGCCTTTTTTTTTCCCCCCAGAGGACTGTAAGGAAAGTGTTAGACAAAGAGCCAAATTAGGCTTTAAAAGTGTGTCTAAAACAAATCAAGTGATCTGGGGTATAAGGACATATGAGGGATTTTGAGGATCACAGCCATTTTTGATACCTCCTTCTTTCTGCAGTGCCTTAGTACAATTTAGTCAACAAGAACTGCTATTTCCTCCTTTAAATTGTCCTTTGGAACACATTTGGGTGGAGTACAGTATAGTAAACAGATCATTGACTTGGAGACAGGATCACAGGTTTCAAGTCTTAGTTTTGACACTTCCTACCTCTGTGTCCCTGAGTAAGTCTTCATTTATTTGATCTGTTTCCTCAACTATAAAGGTGAGATAATGAAACTTGCATTATTTATCTCACATTACCAATGTAAAGAAAGCAATATGTAAACATTAAATTTCTAAATAAAGATGAGATATTGGTTCTTGCTAAGTCCTTCATAGAAAAATGGTCTTTTGAAGTCCTATTTTCACTGAGAATAGTTAAACAGAGAAAAAAGAGATAGTATTAGTTGGGTCACATACTCCTTATCAGTCTATTTTATAAGGGTCACTATCTCTTCTCCAAGTTATATGCCACATGCTTCTTTGGCAAAATATTTCCAGCGTATATTAGCTGGCTAAAGATATTGTCCAGGTCCCATTTTTTCCTTGTCACGTTTACTGCTTCTTTGCTGAACAGAAAGCCACCAATTGATTTTCTCATTCTGCCAATCTCAAAGTGTCAATGGGATTAACCATAATTGGAGAAATTAGAGAAGTTTAGCCCCTGGTCATTTTTCCTTGCTTTGCTGTCTATTTTTATATAAAATATTAACAATGAGAGAGAAGGCCAAAATGACTCCAGAATAGTTCAACAATGTATGCATCTTTAATCTGAGACAGCAGAACTAGGGCACTTGTCTGAGGCAAATGGGATGCATATTTTTTCTTAGATATACAGATCA
The DNA here is from genome assembly GCF_902635505.1 of Sarcophilus harrisii. Taxonomy (NCBI): domain Eukaryota; kingdom Metazoa; phylum Chordata; class Mammalia; order Dasyuromorphia; family Dasyuridae; genus Sarcophilus; species Sarcophilus harrisii. The sequence goes on along the minus strand of NC_045426.1, from coordinate 369,140,273 downwards.
GACAAATCGAAAGTGTGTCCCTTTGGGGTTGAAATATACCCAGTCATCATGAATATTGAAGCATTATTTTGAAAAGCCAGATTGATGATCAAGAAATTTATCTTTCCCAGGATGTTGTATTGGAGGTAAATGCATTAATAGAGAGCATTTGAGAAAAAGAGAGAATGCATGTATTCCCATCTATGTTCATTCATGTAAATGATTCTTGTATAAGATGTTGTTGGAGACACAAGGGAAGTGTAAGGCATTATTCTTACTTCAAATACCTTTAGATCTCACAAATAAATCTCCTTGGATGAAACTGGATGAAATTTTTGAAAGTATTTATTCTAATCCCTTCATTTTACAGATGAGGAAATTGAGGCTGTCATAGAACTACTAAAAACTATCATTCAGAATAGGTTGTTTTTCTTAAAGAAATATTGTTATTTCTTAGAAATTTAATTGATCCAGAAAGATATCAAGGTTCAATCATTAACATAGCTTTTTGGTCACCTCAAATAAAAGTCAGAACAGAAGTCATCAGTAGCCCCTCCCTTTATCTTAATAGATGTATAACATATGTGCTAGCTATCATTGCATCTGAGGAGACAAGGAGCTACACCCCATTGAATCACTATTTGTTGAATATCCTTTCCATGCTATTGTTAATCTAACATACTATAGTAAACTGTGAGAGGGTTTACAAATATTTGATTTCATTCTAAAATGGAATCTAAAAGAATAGACTAATCTGAGTTTATCCCTAGTCTAGAACAGAGACCCAAAAAGGTAAAATTATTTTTTCCAAGATCATGTTATTAATTAGTAGCAGAAACAGTATTCACATTTATGTGATTTGAGTCCAAATTCATTGTTTCTCCCTATATTCCACACTCTAATTGAAAAGACATAATTAATGAGCATGAAATACAAATCAAAATGTAAGCAATATCTGATGAAATACTAAGTAAATAATATAGAAAAATATATAGAAATAAATATAGAATAGAATAGAAAATAATATAGAAAAAATATTAAAGTGAGAGATTAATATGGATTAAATACTCCAGGGGAGATTTTTAAAATTTTTTTATTATAATAACTTTTATTGACAGAACCCATGCCAAGATAATTTTTTACAACATTATCCCTTGCACTCACTTCTGTTCCGATTTTTCCTCTCTCTCCCTCCACCCCCTCCCCTAGATGGCAAGCAGTCCTATATATGTTGACTATGTTGCAGTATATCCTAGATACAATATACGTGTGCAGAACCAAACAGTTCTCTTGTTGCACAAGGAGAATTGGATTCAGAAGGTAAAAATAACCTGGGAAGAAAAACAAAAATGCAAACAGTTTACATTCATTTCCCAGTGTGATTTCTTTGGGTATAGCTGCTTCTGTCCATCATTCATCAATTGGAACTGAGTTAGATCTTCTCTTTGTTGAAGATATCCACTTCCATCAGAATACATCCTCATACACTATAGTTGTTGAAGTATATGATGATCTCCTGGTTCTGCTCATTTCACTTAGCATCAGTTCATGTAAGTCTCTCCAAGTCTCTCTGTATTTATTCATCCTGCTGGTCATTTCTTAAAGAACAATAATATTCCATAATATTCATATACCACAATTTACCCAACCATTCTCCAATTGAAGGGCATCCATTCATTTTCCAGTTTCTAGTCACTACAAACAGGGCTACCACAAACATTTTGGCACATACAGGTCCCTTTCTCTTCTTTAGTATCTCCTTGGGGTATAAGCCCAGTAGCAGCACTGCTGGGTCAAAGGGTATGCACAGTTTGATAACTTTGGGGGCATAATTCCAGATTGCTCTCCAGAATGGTTGAATTCATTCACAACTTCACCAACAATGCATCAGTATCCCAGTTTTCTCCAGGGGAAGTTTTTGAGGTGTGTCAGTTTTAAATTGAGTTTTAAAAGCTATGTAGGATTTTGAGGTGGTGTATGGAAGAAGAGGGGTGCATTCCAAGCCAAGGGAGTAACATGAGCATCATCATCATTATCATTATTAAAATTATTATAACAGTCTTCTTATTTTTCTCATCTATCTTGATGGGAATCACATATAAATGGCTCAATACCAGTCTCTGACCTGATTTATGTTATATTTAGGTTCTGAGAATGATTATTTAAGTGGATAAAATGACAGATTTTTGTAATTTTATAGTGATGTATAAGCTTAACTCTAAAGACCTTAATTTAGGAAGACCAAGGTCCTGAGCCATCACTAATAATCCTGATTTTTGCCTTGCCATCAGACTTGTTGATTCTGGAGGAGAGAGTGAGATTGATGACTTTGTCTAGCTCTGTCTCACTTACATCCAATTTAGATGCAAGTCAAGACATCACCCATGATGTCATTGGTTCTTTTCAAGAAGGAAGAACCTACAGTGACAACTATTCATTGAAAGGATCTTTAGAACAATACAATAATAGAAAAGATGACATGAATCTTATTTCAAATTCTTCTGCTAAGTCTCAACATTTTAAAAGTTTTTCTTTCCTTGAAGTTTAGAGATTGTGCTCCAGTTCCAGTACTTTTTTATTTGCTGAATTCTCAAGGACGCTTAAGAGAATGTACTCATAGAGTAGGGACTCATCTATTAAGTATAAAGGTCTTCTCTCCCAGACAATGTCTACTCACTCATTTTTACCCTAAAGATTTTGTAACCTTCTGTCATATACATAAACCCCATTTCCATCTTTCTTTTCTCTCTCTCTCTTTCTCTCTCTCTCTCTCTCTCTCTCTCTCTCTCTGTTATATATATATATATATATATATATATATATATATATATATATTTCTGTGTCTTTGTCTCTCTCTTTTTCTCTTTCTGGCTTTCTCTCTCTCAGAACTACAATTAAATCAACACTATCATTGCATCTAAAAAATGTATATCACTGAACTGCCCTATTGTTTTATTTATCTTTATGACTTCCCATATCAAAACTTCTTTCACTGACTAAGACTTTCAAAGATAGATAGATGGATAGACAGATAGACAGACAGACAGATAGATCATTCCCTCATGATTGTAGTTAGCATGTTTTAGTACCCAGTGCCATCTGCACAGAAGCATTCCACAAGGTAAAGTATTTATTTTCTGATTTGTTCAGGTAGTTAATAGTCAATAAATATTTATTAAACACCTATATGTGTCATAACCAGGCTAATGTCTGGGAATGCAAATATGGAAAAGAAAAACACTCCTTGTACTCAAGGGGCTTCCAATTTTATGGCAGAAGGAAACATACCAAAAAAAAAAAAAAAAAAAGGCTGAAAAGTAGGTTGAGGAAGGAGGAGGACAGGAAAAGAACATGGTGTAGCAGAGAACAAAATGACGGTAGCTGAGTGGGAAATGGGGTATATCTAGTCTCCTCTGGTAGTAGAAACAAATGAGCACTATTCATTTCATTGATCTTGTCAAACTGATCATTACAATGGCTTCAAATCTGATCTAGTAATATTGGATTCCTGGGTTGTTCTATAAACAAGATACTCTATCTGTCAGGTTCAGACATTTTCTCTGACTCCCCCAATATCTGGAATGTTATCTCTCCTCTCCTCTGACAACTGACTTTCCTGCCTTCCTTTAAGTTCCAACTAAAATCCTACCTTCTACAGAAAATTTTTCCCAATGCTTCTTAATTCTCATGCTTTCGATTATTTTGTTTGTATATATTTATTTAAATATTGTCTCCTTCCTCATTGGACTGCTTTTTGAGAACAGGGTTGGTTTTGGGTTTAGGTTTTGGTTTTGTTTGAGGTTTTTTTGCATCCTCATCACTTAACCACAGTGCTTATTACACATTAGATACTTAATAAATGTTTATTGTATTGAAAGAAATATTTCTTAGATTTATGGTAACAATTTTTCCATCCTTTCCAGAGCACTAACCTAATTAGTAGCATCATAAGAGGCCAGGTTTTAGAGTTTCTGCTAGGCTTGAAAACTTTCTTTGCAGTCTGAGAAAAAACAGAATCCTAACTAAATATTATCTATGTTAATATTCTCTTAATTTGCCATTATTCCCCACTCTCTTCTTATAGATAAAGGATTGGCCACTGGGGGTAGGGATGAGAGGAATGACTGATCACTGTTGGGTCCCAATTGACTCAGATTTAATGTAAATAGCAATAATTTCTTCTTTGGCCAGAAACCCTGAGGGTCTTCCCCTCCTGAATTTATTTATTTGTCGGTTTGTTTGTTTGTTTAGATTTTTCTTTGATTAGGTGAAAAAGGAGATTCTTTGCCCCAATTTACCCAGTTTAATCACTGAATGGGTGCAGCCTCAATCAAACTGAGACCTGTTGAAAACTTTAGTTTAAAAAGGTCAACATCTCCCATTGCATCTAGGGCCATCTCCAGTCATCCTGATCTGTATTTGGTCATTGGACCCAGATAGCTCTGGAGGGGAAAGTGAGGCAGCTGACTTTGCACAGCCCTCTCTCATTTAAATTAAATTCATTTGCATGTCATAGCATCACCTCTCTGATATTATGGTCCTCTTTGAGAATGAAGGACAAACAATGGTAAAAGCAGCCTTTATATAATTACATAATTGTTATAATACAATTGAAGCAATTAGAATTGTATCATTTGACCTCATAATATCACAGAACCAAATTATTTCATGAGGATCAAGGTAATTGCAATTGACCAAATTTGACCTCATTTGAAAAATTATCGTTTTAATAATTTTCAAAGGAGTTAAGGTAGATGTTACTATCCTATTTTACTCTTTTTAATTTATTTTCTATAGATCATTGTGCAGGCCAATAAAGTATTTATTTTTGATGAAGAGCTATGCTACTTGTTGTGTTTCTACATTATTTCATTTTTCTTCTGTTAGGTCTCTATTTTGAAACATTTTCATTCTTCTAAATTGGAAATTATGAGTATTTAATATGGCAACATCTTTTATTTTGGGATAGAGGGGATTAAGGATGGGAAACACCTTCCAGTTGCTTCTATCTTACTATTTTTTTTAAGAGCATTGAAATTTTTGCCCAATTACATATCAAGACAATTTTAACATTCATTTTTACAAGATTTTGAGTTCCAAAATTTTCTCCCCCCACTCTCTCCTTCCCTCTTCCTAAAATGGTAGGCAAATCAATATCAGTTATGTATATGCTTTCATGTAAAAATATTTCCATATTAGTCACAGTTATGAAAAAATAAGTATATCAAAAGAGAAAAAAAACAAAAAAGAATAAAGGCAAAAATGTGTGCTTCAATATGCATTCAGAGTAAAGTTATTCATAGTGGATAATCATCCAATGTTGCTGATACTATGTAGAATATTTTCCTAGTTTTGTTCCTTTCACTTTACATCAATTCATACAAGTCTTTATAGAATTTTCTAAAATCTTCCTGTTTATCATTTTTTATTGCACAGTAAGATTTCATTACATTAATATACTCCAACTTATTCAGTCAACTATTCCTCAATTGATGGGCATTCCCTCAATTTCCAATACTGTCTCACCACACAAAGGGTGTGTTATCACTTTATTTTGCACATGTAGGTACTGGAAAAAAAGACCTAGTGAGTGGTATTGCTGGATTAAGTGATATTCACAATTGGACTGCTCTTTGGGAGTAGTTCCAAATTGCTCTCCAGAATGATTGGATAGGTTCACAAATTCACAAACAATGCATTAGTGTCCCATTTTTTCCATATTCTCTCCAATATTTATCACTTTTTTTTTCATATTGACCAATTTGATAGATGTGAGGTGGCACCTCAGAGTTGTTTTCATTTGCATTTCTTCAATTAAAAGTAATTTAAAGAGTTCTAGGTATACTGTTAAGGGCACTTTTTTTTTTTTAAGAATTAAAAGTGTCTATGGACCCACACTTAACAACATATAACAAGATAAGATCAAAATGGGGCCATGATTTAGGCATAAAGAAAAGGATCATAAATAAATTTGAGGAATGTAGGATAGTTTATCTCTCAGACTTGTGGAGGAGGAAGGAATGTGTGACCAAAGAAGAACTAGAGATCATTACTGATCACAAAATAGAAAATTTCGATTATATCAAATTAAAAAGCCTTTGTAATTGTACAAACAAAACTAATACAAACAAAATTAGAAGGGAAACAACAAACTGGGAAAACATTTTTACTGTTAAAAGTTCTGATAAAGACCTCATTTTCAAAATGTATAGAGAATTGACTCTAATTTATAAGAAATCAAGCCATTTTCCAATTGATAAATGGTCAAAGCATATGAACAGACAATTTTCAGATGATGAAATTGAAACTATTCCCATTCATATGAAAGTGTTCCAAATCACTATTGATCAGAGAAATGCAAATTAAGACAACTCTGAGATACCACTACATACCTGTAAGATTGGCTAAGATGACAGGAAAAAAATAATGATGAATGTTGGAGGAGATGCAGGAAAACTGGGACACTGATGCATTGTTGGTGAAGTTGTGAATGAATCCAACCATTCTGGAGAGCAATCTGGAATTATGCCCCCAAAGTCATCAAACTGTGCATACCCTTTGATCCAGCAGTGCTATTACTGGGCTTATATCCCAAAGAAATACTAAAGAAGGGAAAGGGACCTGTATGTGCCAAAATGTTTGTGGCAGCCCTTTTTGTAGTGTCTAGAAACTGGAAAAGGAATGGATGTCCATCAATTGGAGAATGGTTGGGTAAATTGTGGTAGATGAATGGTATGGAATATTATTGTTCTTTAAGAAATGACCAGCAGTATGAATAAATACAGAGAGGTTTGGAGAGACTTACATGAACTGATGCTAAGTGAAATGAGCAGAACCAGGAGATCATCATATACTTCAACAACTATAGTGTATGAGGATGTATTCTGATGCAAGTGAATATCTTTGACAAAGAGAAGATCTAACTCAGTTCCAATTGATCAATGATGGACAGAAGCAGCTACACCCAGAGAAGGAACACTGGGAAATGAGTGTAAACTGTTTGCATTTTTGTTTTTCTTCCCAGGTTATTTTTACCTTCTGACTCCACTTCTTCCTGTACAACAAGAGAACTGTTTGGTTCTGCATACATATATTGTATCTAGGATATACTATAACATATTTAACATGTATAAGATGGCTTGCTATCTAGGGGAGGGGGTGGAGGGAGGGAAGGTAAAAGTCGGAACAGAAGTGAGTGCAAGGAATAATGTTGTAAAAAATTACCTAGGCATATGGTCTGTCAATAAAATGTTATAATAACAACAACAACATAAAAGAATTAAAAGTGTCATCTTCCCATGTAGGGATGCAAATAGCTCAGTTATTGCCCAAAGGGCTATGAAACTGTGCATACTTTTTGTTAGACTTGTGATCCAAACATTCTGGAGAGCAATATAGAACTATGCCCAAAGGGCTATCAAACTTGTATATGCTTTGATTCAGCAGTATCTCTATTGGGTCTGTATCCCACAGAGATCATAAAAAATGGAAAAGGGTCCCACATATGCAAAAATGTTTGTAGTAATCTTTTTTTTTTTTTTTTTGTAATGGCAAGGAACTGGAAACTGAGTGGATACTCATCAGTTAGGGAATGACTGAATAAATTAAGATATATGTATGTTATGAAATATTATTATTCAAAAGAAATTATTAGCAGAATGATTTCAGAAAGCCTAAAAGACTTACATGAACTGATGCTAAGTGAAATGAGTAGAACCAAGTGAACATTATACACAACCACAAGATTATGTGATGATCAACTCTAATAGACTTGGTTCTTATCTACAATGAGATGATTGCCAATTCCAACAGATTTGCGATGGAGAGACACATCTACATCCAAAAAAAGAACCATGGGGACTGAATGTGGATCACAAGGCAGTATTTTCACCTTTTGTGATGTTTTTTCTTTGGTTTTTATTTTCTTTGTCTTTTTTTCCCTTGTTGATATGATTTTTCTTGTGCAGTATAAGTATACAAATATTTATAGAAGAATTACACATATTTAACATATATTGGATTAATTGAGTCTGGGAGAGTGGTAGGGGAAGGGAGGGAGAAAATTTGGAACACAAGATTTTGCAAGTGTGAATATCAAAAACTATCTTTGCATATATTTTGAAAATAAAAATCTATTACTTTTTTAAAAAAGTAAATAGCTCAGTTCCATTGGATCCCTTATGTTTTCTTTTACCTTTTTTGGCTTTTCTTAGTCTTGATAATAGAGATTAAATTTTTTTTTTGTTCAACTCTGGTCTTCTCTTTATGAAAACTTGAAATGCTTCTATTTCCTTTAATCACCATTTTTTTTAACCTTTTGAAATATTGTTTCATTTTGTGAGGTAGGTAATTCTTGCTCATAATTCTGTTTTGTTTTGTTTTGGTTTTTTTGCCTTCCAAAATATCATATTCCAAAGGGACCTGTATGTGCATGAATGTTTGTGGCAGCCCTCTTTGTAGTGGCCAGAAACTGGAAACTGAGTAGACGCCCATCAATTGGAGAATGGCTAAATAAATTGTGGTATATTAATATTATGGAATATTATTGTTCTGTAAGAAATGACCAACAGGATGATTTCAGAAAAGCCAGGAGACACTTACATGCTGAATGAAACAAGCAGGGCCAGGAGATCATTATGTACTTCAACAACAATAATATATGATGATCAATTCTGATGGACCTGGCCATCTCCAGCAGTGAGATGAACCAAATTAGTTCCAATGGAGCAGTAATGAACTGAACCAGCTACATCCAGCAAAAGAACTCTAGGAGATGACTAAGAACCATTATATCGAATTCCCAATCCATATATTTTTGTCTTCCCGCATTTTGGATTTTCTTCACAAGCTAATTGTACAATATTTCAGAGTCTGATTCTTTTTGTACAGCAAAATAATGGTTTGGTCATGTATACTTATTTTGTATTTAATTTATACTTTAATATATTTAATGTCCTGCCATCTAGGGGAGGGGAAGGGGGGAAGGAGGGGAAAAATTGCAACAAAAGGTTTGGCAATTGTCAATGCTGTGAAATTACTTATGTATATAACTTGTAAATAAAAAGCTATTAAAAATTTTTTAAAAAGCCATAAGAAAGGAAAAAAGCAAACACCACCAAATAAAAGAAAAAAAATAAAAATAAAATATTAACTTCTTTTAAAAAAAATATCATGTTCTATAACTTCTGCTACTCTAATGTTGAAGTTGTCAAGTCCTATGTAATCTTGATTGTGCTCCCTGGTATCTGAATTGTTTCTTTTTGGGCAACTTGCAGTATTTTTTCCTTGACCTGATAGTTCTGAAATTTGGCTAAAATGTTCCTTGGAGTTTTTATTTTGGGATATCTTTCCTGAGGTAATTGGTAGATTCATTGAATGCCTATTTTATTCTCTGGTTCTAGGACATCAGAACAGTTTTCCTGTATTATTTATTGAAGAACCCTGTCCAGATTCTCCTTTTTATTATGGCTTTCAGATATTCCACTGATTCTGACATTGTCTTCCCTTGATCTATTTTCCAGATCAGTTGTTTTTCCCATTATGTATTTAACATTTTCTTCTATTTTTTTTATTCTTCTGAAATTGTTTGATTGATTTTTGATGTCTCATAGTGTAATTATTTCTACTTGTCCAATTCTAACTTTTTAGGAGTTGTTTTCTACAGTTAACTTTTGTACTTCCTTTTCCATTTGGCAATTTTTACTTTTTAGGGATTTGTTTTGTTCAATGGATTTCCTCTTTGGCCAATTCTACTTTTTAAGCAACTGTTTCTTTTTCCAGGTTGTTGCTTCTTTTTTCATAATTCTCTTGCATCATTCCCATTTCTTTTCCCAATTTTCTTCTTCCTTTTATTTTCAGCTCTTCCCCTAGTTCTTTCTGGGCTTGAAACTACATCCTCTTTTTCTTTGAGGTATTACCCAAAGGTATTTTGACAGTGTTGTCTTCTTCTGAGATTGTCTTGATCTTTCCTGTCACCATAATAATTTTTGGTAGTCAGATTTTTTCATCTTTTTTTGGCCTTTTTCCTTTTTTTTTTTTAATTGAAATCTACTCCAAGAGTGGATGGGGCACTGTCTTAGGCTTCTTGTGTCAGCATCTATAGGCCCTATCTGTTTACTATTTTAGGTGTTGCCCTGAGGCCCACAGGGAACTCTCATAGCTGGTACTGCAATGAGCAAGTAAGATAGAAAATGGTTGATGACTTTAGGAGTCTGGAAGTTTAGCTTGTGCTAAGCCAGGGTCCTAGTGATGTTATCTGGTGTATGCTGAGACCACTGGGATGTTTCTTCATTCATCAGGAGATACAATGAAACACATGAAGCCTTCTGGAAGTTGCTCAGGGCTACACTGAGACACATGACAATTCTCAGAGCTGGATCTTTTTGCTTCTTCTACTGTTCCAGGATTTATTTTGAGGAGCTATTTTATAATTTATGCTTGTTTGGAGGTGAATAAGGAAGAGTTAAAACAATTAACTATTTACTCTACCATCTTGGTTCAAAGAACTCTGGCAAAATATTTTTAAAATATTTTTTCTTTATTTTTTAATAGTATTTTATTTTTTCCAAATACATGTAAACAGTTTTTAATATTAATTTTTTGCAAAACTGTGCCCCCAGTTTTTCTCCTTCCCTTACCAAGACAGCAAGTAATATGATATAGGTTAAAGATGTGCAAATTTTTAAAACATGTTTCCATATTTGTCATATTGTGCAAGAAAAAAATCAGATCAAAAGTGAAAAAAAAAAGCCATGAGAGGAAAAAAAGCAAACAACATCAAATAAAAGAAAAAAGGTTAAACCATTATGCTTCAATCCACATTCAATCTTCATAATCTTTCTGGAGACAGATGGCATTTTCCAATCTACATCTATTGGAATTGCCATGTTGTTGAAAAGAACCAAGTACATCAGAGTTGATCATCACACAATTTTGTTGTTAATGGGTTCTATGTTCTCTTGGTTCTGCTCACTTCATGTTCATGTAAGTCTTTCTAGATTTTTCTGATCTCAGCCTGCTCATCATAATATATATATCAGTATATATATGTGTATATATATATATATATATATATATATATATATAGCATATGTAGTGTAGTGTGTGTGTGTATACCATAACTTATTAAGCCATTATCCCAACTAATGGGCAGCTACTCAATTTCCAGTTCCTTGCCACCACCAAAAAAAAAAAAAAAAAAAAAAAAAGAGCTGCTATAAACATTTTTGCACATGTGGGCTCTTTTCCAAAAATCATTTTTTTTTCTTAAAATTTTATGGCTTAGTTTTAGGTCCAGGCAGTTGGGGTACAACTTCTATCTGTAATGAAGCTCCAATATAGTTTGTTTGCTGGAATTTTAAGTGTACATTGAGGGCTTTGTTATAGATCAAATATTTGTTATGTATTAATTTATATTTATATAGGGAACTTCCAGGGTATAATTCTAGCTACTTTATTGCATCTTTCTAGGTATCTGTCATCTGTTTCATCATTAAATATACTTTTTTTAAAGTTCACATTCTGAAGATTTTCAGTGACTTCAGACTCTTCCATTTTTATCTCTTCAGATTTTAGGAGCTCTCTGATTTCATCTCTTATTTCATCTAATCTAAATAGAGTAGTAATATCTTTTAATGTATTATTAATATTATATTTGTGGTGTCTTGTATAATGAATATTCTGTTGTGTTTCTCTTCATTCTTACTCTAGTGACCATTCACACACACCCCCTGCCATGACTTCAATATCACTTCTATGCAGATGACAGTGAAATCTCCATTTTTAGCTCTGACTACTTTTATAAATTCCAGATACATATTTAACTGCCCATAGAACCTCTTGAGTTTTATGTCCTGTTAATACTTCAAATTTTGACTGTTCATATGAACTTTTTCCTTCTTTAAAAAAACTACTTCTCCTTCTACAATTATTACCTTCATGAACCATACCTCCATTTGTAACATCCCACTTTCAAATTACTTATTTTATCTTTAACTTCTCATACATCAAATGAATTATCAAGTGATGTCAATTCTGTATCTATATTGTTTCTTCCAAATATCCCTTTTAAATTTCTTTTGCTACCATTCTAGACCAGAATATCCTTAGTGCCTACTTGGCTTATTAACAATGCCAGCTTTTCTAATAAGCTAAATGGCACAGTGGAAAGAGCTCTCAGCCTAGAGTCAGGAAAACCTGAGTTCAAATCTGACTTCAGACTCTGGGCAAATCACTTTACCTCTTTTTGTTTTAATTTTAAAGTAAAGATAACAATAGCATCTACTCGCCGGGGTGCTGTGGAAAGCAAATTAAGAAATATGTATAAAAGTAGATCAAATCAGATATTAGTAAACATCATTTACATCAGTGCCTGGCACATAGGGTGATACTTAATTGCCCTTCTTAAGAAATACTCCTTCTTCTAATAGCTCTAGATCTATGATCCAACAAGCTATTCCCATCTTTATTCTCTCTCCATTTCAGTCTATCTTCAGCAATGTCAGACTATTCTTCAATATTAGTAGATCTAAATATATTACTTATCTGTCTCTAGTCCTGTTATGAATTACAATTATCTACAAAGTTCAAATTCCTTAATTAAGCAAAATCATTTCTTTCTTTTCCAATATTATTCAAACCACTCAAAATCCTACATATCAACCAAATACTTTTTCACACTTAATACCTTTGCTTATTTTATTCTTTTATGTGAAACTCCTCCTTTCTGCTCGCCTCTATTAAATTCTAACATCATTTAAATCTTAACTTGCATTCCATCTCTTCCATGAAACCATCCCTGATTCATATTGCCATAAATGGTTTTTCACCTCCTTTGAACCTTCACTGAGCTCCTTTTGAACCACTTTTCTGAATTTAAATATTTTTTGTGGTATAACTACTAGCATATGTACAATATCATTCTATTGGACTCAGTTTCATAAAGGCAGAGATCTTTTGATTTCTAAATTTAATTTTTCTCTCTGCCAAATATAGCATTCTACATTGAGTAAATAATTATTATAGAATTATTTGTTGAAAAGTCTTGCAAATGTAAAGTCTTACAAGATCACAAATTTAATGCTAGAAGAGATATTAACTATAACACAATCCAACCTGTGCATTTTGTAAGGGAAGAAAGTTTGGTTCAGAAAAATGAAGTGAGTTGGCTAAAGTTGCCCAAATAGGAAGCAAAAAGATATCCTTTAACTTATATCTGGTATTTCTCCCTCCATGTCATGCAGCCTTATGTTTGATTCTCACATAAGTGCAGTGTCTTTGAGGTATAGTAATATGTGTCTTGTTGAAAGTATTTCCATTTATATGATGGAATAATGAGATATAAGTAGGAGGACCAGATTGTAAAAGGACCTGAAAATCAACCTAAGAATTTTATCTTATTTTGTAACGTACTTTATATTTTATGTATCTTATTTAAATATGATGTAACCACTTGGTAATGTACAACTACTGCCAGATCTTCTACCTAATAAGGTTTGCTAGAGAATAGCATTATCATGTATATAGAGCCCCACTTCTTTTCACTACTATCAAATGACTTTGAGTGAAGCAAGAAGAAAGATTGCCTTTTAAAGGATAAGACCCTTGCACTTTCCTCCATTTCTGCTCTCTTCTCTTTACTGGAACTCTTAATCCAAGTGCCAAATACTCTCATGGACTAATCTGTTTCTTTAGGCAAGTTTTTCCTGAATGGAGCCTCTTACTCCAAAATTATAGTCTCTATCCTCTTTCAAAATTTAAAGCCCTAACGACCCTGCTCTCAACTCAGTGTCAAAAAAGAAAGAGGTTCAATAAGTGAATTCACACTAAGGTGGGAACACAATCTAAGGAATGAACAAGATGACACTGAGAGTCTAATGCATGCTGCAGCACAGCAATGGCAAATATGTGTGAAAGTGAGTTTTCTGAGAAATCACACAAGTTAAACACATACACACACACGTATATACTCACACACACATACATACATGCCAACCTCCACATCATCTCCAGTTACTTGAGCCTCTCAAAGTACTTTAAAGATACTTGGAAAAGAGAGAAGAAATGCACTTAGAACAAACCAGTTAATAATCAGAATTCTGCCCCTTTCCTCCTGATGTTCTCAAGATGAGATGAGATTCTTGGAAAAGGAAGCCCCTCTATTTTCCCACCCAAAAGTGGAGGATTAGCTGACATTCTAGATGAAATAGGAATTAGAGAATATTAGAGAGACCACTGATCCTTCTTTCTTCCACCATACTAGATAAGTGTATTATATACTTATGTGTTTTCAGTATTCTGTAAAATAATAATAATAGAATTCCATACACTTTGGACTCAGCTATTCATCTCTTGTCTTAACTGGATTCATTTATGGTTTCCTTGGTTCCTATTATTCCACCTTCCTTCTCAATGAGGTTCTCCCTTAAAACACAAAAATATTGTAAAAATACAAACAGAAGAGTTCCCATGCATTTTTTTACCTCTTGTGAAAAAATTGCAGAAAGACATAATCAAGAATTGCATTGCTTGGAAGGGTTACTATCTGTTCTAGTGAAGGCAGTATCCACACATTTTAACATCATAAATTTTTGGAAGTATTCAAGTACAGACTAACATTATTGTTTGAGCTTCATAATCAATATTTTCTCATTTTTTTTTTTTTTTGTTATTTAACTCATTTCAGTTATCTCCAATTGCGATTCCATTTTGGATTTTTTGACAAAGATGCTGAAGTAAATAGTTTGTCATTGTCTTCTTCAGCTCATTTTACAGATGAGGAAACTGAGGCAAATAGTATTAAGTGACTTGCCCTGGGTCATACATTCATGATCCATTTATTGTACCACCTAGTATACATTTTTACTTTAATTTTATTTTGTTACTGATAACATTTTTTTTTAACATAACATGGTTTCCAACAAAACACATACTGTATGTGTGTCCCTGGGGGACGCACATCTCATCTGATCACTTACCCTAGTACCTGGCACATAGTAGGCATTTAATGAATGTTTCTTGATTAGCTATCTGTGTTCTAAGTACTCTCTAAGACCATCAAGTTGCAAATCAGTTACAGATTTACACAGGGAGAGGAATTTTCCTCCAAAGGCCTTCCCTTAAACAAAGATTTCACAGATTTTTTCTCTATCAGCATCCCTTCACAATTAGGCAGCTAGAACAATTGTTCCAGATTTTTTTAGTCTCATTCAATTCGTGAATCTTTTCTGGATCTTCAATCCAAATCACACCCACAAGAAAAATCGGACTTAGAAATAAGGTAAAAATAACCTGAGAAGGAAATAAAAAATTCAAGCGGACAAAGACAAAAGGACTGGTTAGAACTCTGGAGTTGGAGTTAGGAAAAGGAAAGTTCAGATGTTGCTTCAGTTATTTATTAGCTGTTTGACCCTAGCAAGTTGTTTAACTTTACTCTGCCCATTTATAAAATGATAATAAAAATAGAACCTTTTTCCCAGGGTTTCTATGAGGATAAAGTAAGACAAAAATTGCAAAGTGCTTGTAAACCTTAAAGCATTATATAAATACCAATCGTTATTATTGTTACTCTTATTATCATTAATTATCAGGGATAGAGATACAAGAATGAAAACAAAACAATCCCAACCTTTGAGGAATTTGGGGTCAACGGGACACAGTTTATTATGGGAATACAACATGTATACAAATCCATATCTGTGAGGAGAAAGTTTTTGTGTTAGAATACAATTCAAAAGACAAAGACTTTTTGTTTATTTGTTTGGTATATATAATGAAGACAGAAATCTGAACCAGAAACAGAGAGCAAGCATCTTACCTTCATTTTGATTTTGGTCTTATTCAACTTTTTTACATGTCAAAGATTTCCTCTGCATCAAAAAATTCCCTTTACACAAAACCTTTGCAGGATTCTTGGCAGCTGGGACTAGGCCCTCTCCACAATGGCAGGGAGCATGGAATCACCACTGGAGGCTAAAGAGAAGTTACAGGAAGTGTGCAGACTCAAAATCAGATCTTTGTCTGAGTCAATAGATTTCCAATCAGCCCCAGAAGCAAACAGGATAATGAAAAGATGAGAGTAGTCTAGGTTCAGATCATTTTCACATATCCCTTTTGGTGTCACTGCCATTAGCTGGCTATGGATGCCCTTACCCTTGCTTAGGAACTAGAAAATGTGTTTGCCTTTGACACAAGAGGCTTTGTAACCACATGCTTCAGTAAATGGATTTTTTTTTAACAGACAACAGCTCAGCAACCAGAAATTCCCAGAAGAACAGCATAATACCCAGAGAAGATGCCCAACACAGAAGATGACTAGAAGAGATAATTTTCCTAAAGGAAATCAGCATGCCCAGAATTTTCCAGAATGGAAATTAGAATGCCCAACAGACAGAAATGTAAGATCATCACTACAAGAAGACAGTATCAAAGACCATCAAAAGATCTGCAAAATCAGAGACATAAGTTGTCAGAGCCACTGTCATGCTATAGGTGTATAATTGCTTTATTGTATCTTCCATGTATATTTCCTGATCACATATTTCCTTCATGTGTACCTTTCATATATATTTTCTAATCATGTATATTATCTATATATACATTCTCCAAATAATAGCATGATAATCTTTGGAAGAATGTACCCAAAGTGTACATGGAGGGATCTTTTCTTCTCAACTTTGATTAAGCCATTTGAAAATGTAGCATAGAGGTTCTTTATCTTTTGAAAAAATTAGTTTTGAAACTATCTCACAAAAGAATTGGAGAAGGTAAATGTAGAGACTGGATAATCAGACTTTTACAGAGATCCAGTCCAGATGTAAAAGATAATTACGTTCAGAACAAGGATCATGTCTTTATGAATATAGAGAAATATCATAGAATTGTGGATTTTAAAAGGCAAAGAACCAACTTCTTTATTTTACAGATTAGTAAACTGAGGCCCTAAGGTTAAACAGCTAACAAGCATGAGAGGTAGGATTTAAATTCAGCTCGTTTGACTTCAAAACCAGTACTCTTTTTACTGTACAGAAATAGGTAGGCTATATATCATTCTCTCCATATCACAGATCAAGAAGCTAACATTGAAAAAGGGGAAGGAAGGGGAAGCTAATTGCTGTAGTGGATAGAGCACTGAGAACCTGAGTTTAAATCTGGCCTCTGTCACTTAATACTTCCTGGCTGTGTGACCCTGGGCAAATCACTTAACCCCCAATTGTCTCAGCAGAAAAGAAAAGAGGGAAGCAGGCAGTTGACTTTCCCAAATTAGTGACAGAGTCAGCTCAAAACCTAAGTATCAAAGCAACATTATACTTTCCATCTCCAATGCCTTATAAATAGTAAAGAAAGCAATTCTCAGAAGTTGCCCTAATAAACAGAAAAGAAAATCAAGATTCTCACATATTTCTAACATTATGGGAGTCTCCAAAGGCCAATCAGACTTAAAACTAGAAATTTGCTTCAGCCTGCTATTATTTCATTTTTCAGAGAGCTTCTTCCAGGTGTGTTGTCTTAAGGGGGAATTTAATTTTCTTTAGAATAGAAGCTACCAATGGACAGGAACTCATCTTATATGATGACTCTAAACTTTTTGCTACTCCCATGGGTGTTCAATAAATATTTAATAATAACAAAATCATTAATCGAGAATATTACTACTCCCATGTGCATAGATAGAGCCTTCTTTTCACTTTAATTACTGTTGTTTTAATCATCATTTAATAGCATTTCTTAGATAGTAATTAGCTTCCTTGTTAAACATAGAAGCTGTCATAGCTTTTCATTCTGAAGTAAATTGTGAATGCAAAAAAGTAACAGGATTTATGGGAAGTACCTAGCCTTTTTGTCCCATATGTTCTTACTTGAGTATATCAGGAAGGGAGTTATTTTTATAGATCGCATCCAAGTTTCCCAAACCAAAATATATTGAACCTGCTGTATGTATTGGGGTGGGGGAATGAGGGTAGGACTTGAAGGTACATGTGGAGGTGTTTCAACCTGTGATTTTATTGGCAAAGGACACTCTCCTTGAGGGAAATATTGCAGATAAACTTCTTCTCTTCAATTTATAGTCTTCAAATTATCTAGGGTACTGAGTACTAAGAGATTAAGAGATTATCGATCCTTGACTGGTTCTGAACCCAACTCCTAAAGTTTCAAGGACTTGGCTCCCCAGCCATTGTTACATTGCCTTTCTATCATAGATTACTTCCTTTCTGAAGCCTTTCAGACATCTTGGTTGCTGAGAGCCAGAGGGAAAAAAAAAAAAGAAATAGGGAAATAGAGGGATAGAAAAAGAAGGGAGATATAGTTTTCTAAGTGTGTGGATTTTGAGGCAAGATACTTAATATATTTATTTATTTGATATATAGTTAATTTTTTATTTAAATTTTATCACTGCCTTTTTTCTTTACATGAATCATCTTTTTCTCTGACACACACATACGCACAACTTTCATTTGTAACAAACAAAAACAATTAAGCAAAAGTGTTGAATACTGTGATTGTATCAAGATATACAATTGCTCCTCTTTGGCATGGTTCATTATTTGTGCTTCAGGACATCAAATGCTCAGAGTTTGACTTCCTTTCAGGAATCTTTTCATTTACAATAGTGTGGTCATTGAACTCTTCATTTTTGTTTATTGCATCTATAGCTATTTATAGAAATAGCTATAGATGCAATAACTTCTCATACTTGTCATTTCTTACTCTATAATATTCAGCTACATTCATAAATCATAGATTTTCAGGCATTTTAAAATTCACCACAACCACAAAAAGTATGCCTATCAATATTTTGTTATATATTGGTTATATATTGACCTTTTTTGTCTTTGTCTTTCTCTGGGTCATATGTCTGTAGGAAGTAGATTATTGAGACAAAGAGTATTGATAGATTAGTTACTTTTCTTGTATTAGCTCTTGATTTTAAAGATATCCTTTAGAGTATATTAAAAATGGTTCTTCCATGCCTGTGGTTTTAAAATTTTCTCACATAAATATTATGCTTTGTCAATGTTTTTTTTCATTACACTGAAAAGAATCATGTTGGTTTTCCCTTCTAGGATATTCTCCCAATTTGCACTTGTATTCTCAGGTTAGGGCCCCAGAAATCAGCTGCTATTTCAAGATTTTACAGTTAAATTTATTAGTATGTTCTCTTAATACTAGAACTCATGAACCCCCAACAGGATGCTTTCCATTAATAATCAGCTGTGACATGCAATTAGTTTTTAGCAATGAACCTTCCTAAGACAGCAAAATAAGACTAGTAGTAACAAAACACCATCTTCCTTAAACCTGTGGCAGGCTCTCGTAAAGAAAATCACAATGCCCATGAGGAAAATGGACATAAAATTACAGTACAGTTGTATTGAAACATAGTATAAGATACACCTATTCCAAAGACAACATTTTCCTTAAACTCTTTTTGAACATAACATGTCTGCTGGACAGTCACTGAATTGTTTCCCAGATTAACTCTTTTCCACAACTCTTTTCTCTGCTTCCAGAAGTCCTATTATTCTTCTCAGCTGCTTTCCTTTCATAATGATTTTCTTCCAATTTCTGTCTGAAATATGTGTCTCTGCTTATTCGATTATGTCTTAAGATCTCTGAAAATGATAAACTCTTGAACTGCTAGGTGAAATGTCTCTATTTGGTCCAGTGACTGCTGAACTGCTATAGGTAAATGGGAGTGATATAGCAAACCCTCTTTTCTGCTCCTAAAGGATTCTATTTAACAAAATGTTCCCAAGCCTGCACTCCCTGGAATTGAAATTAAGAATTTAGCTATTTAAAATAATACAACATCATACGCAATTTTAGCTCATCCAATGAGGTTTTTAAAATTATTATGTCTGAAGAAAAAAGTATTTGCACACTTTAAAGGCAACAGGGTATAGTTGTGTCTTTTCAAGTCCTTTTGCCCCACCTCTTTGAAATTTTGTAATTACATTTTTGACTAGGATTCAAAGATTAACTTCCCTTCAACATTTGTTATTTATGTGATAAATTATGTTAATTGTTTTCCTAATGTTAAATGTCAAACCATCATCATTTGGGGTCAATGAACTTGCTTTCTTAAAAAATTTGATACTTGCATTTCAATATAATTGCTTTATAATCCTATGTATTTTAATTTATTCATTTAAAAACATACTTAGAAAATAGTCATAAGCTTCACCACCCTATCCAAAACATAGAATAAGTTATAAATATCAGTTACTCTAAGTAAAAGGACGACCCATTTGCTTGATCATTTCCAATATCCAAGGCCAATCTTTCCATATTTTAATTCTGTCATTGGTCTTTAGCCAGGTTATTCTTAAGAGTTTTTTGGTCTGGGGGCAGAGCCAAGATGGCAGAAAAGGCACACGCGACTTTCTAAGCTCTTCTCTTACCCTCTTTAT
Organism: Sarcophilus harrisii; assembly: GCF_902635505.1. Lineage (NCBI taxonomy): Eukaryota > Metazoa > Chordata > Mammalia > Dasyuromorphia > Dasyuridae > Sarcophilus > Sarcophilus harrisii. The sequence goes on along the minus strand of NC_045426.1, from coordinate 369,119,886 downwards.
CAACATTATATCGAGCCTCAAAAATAGTCTTGACTGCTACAATTCGTAAAGATAAGAGGTATAACAACTCACCAGCCGAAGAAAATCTGCAGTCTCTCCAAAAAAGGTTGGTTGCGGAGCTAGGGGAGAGATCAGCATAGACTGGGAGAGAAATTAGGTTCAGAGGAGAGCCTCAAACTGAAAGTGAAAGCACAGATCTCAGCACAAGCTCTCAGCCCCAACCCACAGTACAGGGCTTTTCCTTGGGGAGTTGGTCCCGGGCAAGGGCAAGCCCAGGTTAGCCCTCAATCGCGAGTGGGGGCTGGCGGGGCCAAGAGCTTGCTGGGCCCGTTTGTTGGGCAGGCTTGGGCAGAGACGCCGGGCAGAATCCCAGTAGAATCAGCAGTGTGCGGTCAGCTGCTAATACCCACAGCCCCACAAGAGGCTCTGGCCTGGGGCAGTGACACTTTCACCCCTTAGTCGTCTAGGGCAATCACTAACCCACACAGCCCTACTGGGCAGTTCAATAGCTCCACCAGTGCTGAATCTACCTCCTGTTGGGGGGGAAGGAAAACTCCACTCAGAGCACCCCATACCCAGCGAAGGCGGTTTACATCTCTCCTCTGTTGCAGAGGAACTTAACCCCTTGCCTGGGAGGCATACCCCTAAAGGCTTTTAAAACATGAAAAAAGATGAAAAGAACATGGCAGCTTCATGCGAAAAAGAGCAGGTCAGCAAAACTGAAGAAAGGGCCAAAGCAAACATGCACCAGATTGTCCTTTTTTAAATGATTTAGAAGAGACCATTAAAAGTCTCAAAAAGAGTTAGAAGATAAATGGGGAAAGGAAAAGGTTTTACAAGAGAGTAACAACTTCCTGAAATACAAATTGAAAAAGTAAAAAAAAATCTGGGAAAGTAAGAATTTGAATTGAAAAAAAAAGAATTCACTGAAAGTAGGTTTGTGTTGGAAAAAGCAAAGAACTGAAGAAAGTAGGATCTGTGAATTGAAAAGAAAATAATTCACTAAAAAAAAAGTGAAATGGAAAAACCAACCAAAACAATACATTTAAAAACTCAATTGACATATACAGAAAGAAGTAAAAAAGCTAATGAAGAAATAATTTTTAAAATTAGAACTGAACAGAAAAACTAATGATTCATTGAGACAGCAAGAATCAACGCAAAAACAAAAATGACAAACTGAAAAAAACCAGAATTATCTACTTGCAAAACGACAGACAGAAAAATAGATCTAGGAGAGAAATCAGGTTATTGGACTTTCCAAAACATGATGAAAAAAAAGCCAGATCTATTTTACAAGAAATCATCAAAGAAACTGCCCAGATTAATAGAACGAAGGAAAATAGGATTGAAAAATTCATTTTATCAAATGTTTTTCTGCATCTATTGAGATGATCATTGGTTTTTTGTTAATTTTTAATGGCAAATATATTGATATTTTTCCTAATATTGAACCAGCCCTCCTGCCCATTCCTGGTATTTTAAATTTTCTTACTTTTTTGAAACATTTAAGTTTTAGTTATTATTGGGATGGATTTTCTTTCCCAGTCCTTTTGGTAATATTTTTTAAAAGGAATTTTAAGCATTCATTTTCTTAAATTTTGGTAAATCGATGAAACCATTGGTTGGGGATTTTTCTTGGGGAATTTTCTTTTTCTGAAATGGGACTATTAACAATTTCTTCCCCTCCATTATCTGGGAAGTCGATATTTTTTGGAGGTAGTCATCCATTTCATTAGGTTATCAAAATTTCAAGGGAATTAATGAAAAAAAATCAAATGATGGTGGCTTAGCTGCCAGATCTAAAATTTTTGGCAGCAGGTTACAAAACTTTTGGTTTGGCTAAGGAATAGATTGTTGACATGGAATACATTGGTTCAAGGGGATAAAAGTCAACAAAATAAACCTGCTTTGAAAACCCAAAAATCCCAGCTTTTGGATAAGAACACTGTTTGTAAAAATTGCTGGGAAAATGGGCTAATTGGAGAAACTAAATTTGATCCATACTTTTCCCCAGACACCAAGATAAGGCATGTGTTCATGCCGGATAAAGAATAAATTATTAATAAATTTGAGGAACATGGATGGTTTACCTCCAACCTGTGGAAGGGGAAGGTCTTTATGACCCAAAAGAACTAGAGATCATTATGATCAAAAATAGAAAATTTCGTTATCAAAGAAAAGTTTTTGAAAACAAAACAATGCAAAAGATTAGAAGGAAAGCAAAAACTGGGAAAAATTTTTTTACGTAGGTTCTGAAACCCCCATTTAAAATATAAGAGAATTAACCAATTTATAAAAAAATCCCATTCTCCAATTGAAAAATGGTAAAGGATATGAACAGCAATTCTCAGATGAAGAAATTGAAACTATTTCAGTCTATGAAAAGATCCAAGTCATTATTAATGGGAGAAATGCAAATTAAGACAATAAGATACCCACAAATTTTGTCGATTGGCTGATGACAGGAAAAATAATGAGATTTTGGAGGGATGCGGAAAACTGGGACATTGATGCATTGTTTGGTGGGTTGTGAACAATCCAACCATTTTGGAAGTAGTTTGAACATCTCAAAAGATCAAACTGGCATACCCTTTGATCCCAGCGTTGTTACACGGGAAATCCCAAAGAGATTATAAAGAAGGGAAAGGGACCCAGGCCCGAATGTTTGTGGCAGCCCCTTTTTGTGGGTAAAACTGAAACGAATGGATGTCCATGTTTGGAGAATGGTTGAATAAATGGGTATATGAAAAATTATGGAATTTACTTTCTGTAAGAAATGACCAACAGGATAATTTCAGAAAGGCCGGAGAGATTAATGAACTGGATGCTGAGTGAAATAGCAGGACCAGGAGATCATTATATACCAAAAAAATATATATGATAACCAGTTCGATGGATCAGGGCCATCCTCACAACGAGATCAACCAAATCATTTCTAATGGAGGTAATGAACTGAACTAGCTATGCCCAGAAAAAGAACCTGGGAGATGACTAAAACCAACATTGAATTCCCAATCCCTAATTTATGCACACCTGCATTTTGATTTCTTTCAAAGCAATTGTAAATAAATATTGTACAGAGTCTGATTCTTTTTCTACAGCAAAATTTTTGGTTAATTTATTGTGTATCGAATTTATATTTTAAATTTAACATCCACTGGTCATCCTGCCATCTAGGGAGGGGGTGGGGGGAAGAGGGTGAAAATTGAACAAGAGGGTTTCAAATTTAATGTAAAATTACCCATTATATATCGAAATAAAAGGCATTAAAAAAAAAAAAAGAAAGAAAGAAAGAATTATTAACACCTTCTAAAGAAACCCTAAAATAAAACCCCAAGGAATATTGTGGCCAAATTTACAACTATCAGATTAAAGGAAAAATTTTAAACACCAAAAAAAAAAAAAATGCTGAGGTGCCAAATAAGGATCAAACATTGGCCCCCACAATAAAGGATCGAAGGGCCTGGAATCCATTTAAAAGGCAAAAGAACTTAGCAAGCCAAGAATAAACCACCCACTGAGCATTTTCTTCCAGGGAAGAAGATGGAATTTAATGAAACAAAAATTCCATTTGTTTCTAAGGAAAACCAAACAAACAAAAAATTTATCTCCAACCATAGAACCAAGGTAGAAAAGGTAAAATAATTTGAGAATTTACTGTTGTGGATATACAAAAGAATACATGATAATTTGATTTTACTGATAAAATAAAAAAGGGAATAGATAGGAAAAGGGATGATGGAGAATAAGGTGGGGAAAAGAGGGATAAAAAGAGGGAAACCACATCCCACAAAGGGCAAAGGAAACATTTCTGAGGGAATTTAGAGGGGAGGAACATGGAACTTTTAGAAAATTCTCTCCCTTAATAAAAAGGGAGAGGAAAAGGGAAAAGAAAAGAGTAAGAAGGGAAGGAAGGGAAAAATTCAAAGGGGAGGGAGGGGTCCCAAAGGGGTAAGCGGGATTCAAGTGGGAATAAGCAAAAAGGAAAAGGTTGGGGGAGGCAAGAAAAATCATAATCTGGGTTATTAGGATGGCAGGAAAAGATTTGTAATTTCTGTAAATAATGGGATAATCCCCATAAAAGAGGAGGCGATAGAACAGGATCAAAAGTCAGAACCCCAAAAGTTGTTTAAAAGAAACACATTTAAAGCAGGAGATCATGTAAGTAAAGGAAAAAGGTGGAGCAAAATCTTTTGCTTCAGGTGAAGTCAAAGGGAGCCATCCTTATCTCAGATCAAACAAAAGTAAAAATTATCAATTGAGATAAGGAAGGGAAACTATATCCCAAAGGGAGCATAAACAACGAAGAATTCAATATTAAACATTAAGCACCAAATGGTTGGATCCAATTCCTAAAGGAAAGAAGTTGAAGAAGAAATAGAAAAAAACTGTAATGTGGAATCTCCCTTATCTCAGAATTAGACAAACAAACCCAAACAAATAAGAAAGAAATTAAAGAAAAATAGAATATTAGAAAAAATTAGATATGTTAGATCTTGGAGAAAATTAATGGAGATGAAAGGAATATACTTTTTTCCCAGCAGTTATGGAACCTATTCAAAATTGACCATGTATTAGGACATAAAGACCCAAAATTAAATGCAAGAAAGCAAAATAGTAACTTTTTCAGATCATGATGCAAAAAACTACATTCAACAAAAAAGTTAGGGGAAATAGACCAAAAAAGTAATTGAAACTAAACAACTCATCTTAAAGAATGATTGGGAAGCCAATTAGAAAACAATTAATAATTTCCTAAGATAAAAATGATGAGACATTTTAAAAATTTGTGGATGCAGCCAAAGCAGTAATAAGAGGGAATTTTATATCCTTAGAGGCTTACTTAATAAAACAGAGAAAGAAAAAGATTAAAGAATTGGGCTTAAAATAAAAAACTAAAAAAAAGACCAAATTAAAACCCCAATCAAATACTAAATTAAATTTAAAACTAAAGGAGAAATTAAAAAATATTGAAAGAAAAAAAAACTATTGAACAATTAATAAAATAAGAGTTGGTTCATGAAAAGCCAATAAAATAGAAAGCCTTTTGGTAAATCTGATTGAAAAAGGAGGGAGGAAAGAAATTAGTAGTCTTAAAAAATGAAAGGAGAACTTTCCCCAATGAAAGGAAATTAGAGAAATAATAAGGATTTTTTGTAACTTTATGCCAAAATTTGATAACCTAAGTGAAATGGATGACTACCTCCAAAATATCGACTTTTAACTAAAGAGGAGGAAGAAATTGTTTGAATAGTCCCATTTTAGGAAAAGAAATAGAACGGAATTAAACAACTCCTAAAAAAAAAATCCCAGGACCAGATGGATTTACATGGAATTTTACCAAACATTTAAAAAAATTGGCCCCAATGATATATAAATTATTTATAAAATAGGAATGAAAGGTCCACCAAACCCTTCTATGACTAGACATTCCTGATACCCAAACCAGGAGGTTGAAAACAGAGAAAGAAAATTATAGCCAATCTCCCTAATGAATATTGGTAAAATCTTAAATAAGATATTAGCAAAAGACTACAAAAAATCATCTCCAGGATAATAACCATGATCAAGTAGGATTTATACCAGGAAGCAGGGCTTTCAATATTGGAAAAAACTATCAATATAATTGGACGTTAATAACTGAATTAAAAACCAATGATCATCTCAATAGATGCAGAAAAAGTTTTGAAAAATAAACATCCATTCCATTAAAACACTTGAGAGTATGGAAAAATGGATTTTCCTTAAAATAATCAGAATTATTTAAAACCATCAGTAAGCATCATATGTAATGGAGATAAACTGCAACCATTCCCAATAAGATCTGAGGAAAAAGGTTCCTACACCATTTATTACTATTTAATAATTTTAAATTTAGAAAGTAGCTTTGGCAATAAGGTTGAGAAAGAGATTCAAATAAAAAGGTAGGAAAAAACCACACCTTTGCCAAAGTTGATTATACCCTTAGAAACCCCAAATTCTACTTAAAAAAATTATTAAAAAACAACTTTTAAAAATTGCTTTAAAAATAAAACATAAGCATCAGCATTTTAATATCACTAACAAAATTAAATAATTTTAAAAAGAAATTTAAAGTAATATATAAATAAAATATTTAGGCTATTTCCCAAGGGGAATAAAAACTTTATGAGAAAATTAAAATTTTAAAAAAGTCGATTTAAAATTAGAAAAAAAAATTAAATGTTTGGTAGGGAAAATATATTAAAGAGGAAAATTAAAACAATCTATTTATTTATATAAATAGAGGGTCCCAAAAAAATATTTTAATAAATTTAAAAAAATAAAACAAACATTTGGAAAACCAAAAGGGTCAAAATTTCAGTTAATGAAAAAAAAAAATCAAAATGAATGGCCAGCTTACCGATCAAAAAATATTTAAGACAGTTAAAAAAATTTTTTGGAAAAAGGACGTGGGAAAGCTTTAGGCAAGGGAAAAATTTAAAACAAAATAGAAATTTTGAAAAACCCAAAGAAGTTTTTGGGAAAAACTTAAGGAAAAATTGGGCAAAAATGGGAAAAACTAAATTTATGGCAAAAAATAGGAATTATCCCTTAAATGTCCCAAGAAAGGTCAAAGGGTTCAGACCAGGATAAAGAATGAAATTATTTAAATTAAGGAAAAGATGTTTTAGTCCCAATTAAGAGAAAGGATTTAGACCAAGAAGAACTGAATCATTCGATCAAAAAGAAAATTTATTTTAAAAAACTGAAAAGTTTTGTAAAAAACAAACTAAGAGAAAAGTTAAAAAGAATAAACTGGGAAAATATTTTTAAAAATGTTCTATGGCCTTTATTTCCAAAATATAAAGAAATTAATCTAATTTTTTGCCTTTAATTGAAAATGGTAAAGGATATGAAAGAAATTTAATGAAGAAATTGAAAATTTTTTAAAATCATAGAAAAGAGCCAAGTCAATTAATCGAGAAATGCAAAAAACAACTCTAGAATACTAAATTTAACCGTCGATTGGCTGATCAGGGAAAAAAAAATATTTTGGAGAGGATAAAACTGGGACTTGATGCATTTTTGGTCTGGAAAATAACCATTCTGGGAGTAGGAACTAGCCAAAAGTTTAAACTTGCTCCCATCACTTTAACCCTTGGGTTTTATCCCAAAAAGATCTAAAGAGGGAAGGGCCTGTATTCAGAATTTTGTTTCACCCTTTTTATGGTTTAGAAAACTGAAACGAAATGGATCCCAAGTTAAATGGTGAATAAATTTTATATGAATAAGGAATATATTTTCTGAAGAAATGACCAAGAATTTAGAAAAAGGTGGGAAAGGTTAAAAATATGTAGAAAAGAGGACCAGGAAGGAATCTTTAAACCAACAAGAATACTATATTTTGGACCAAAGTCTGATGGACCTGGCCACCTAGCGGATAACCAAATCTTTAATGGGCAGTAATAACTGAACCAGCTAAAAGCCCTGGGGTGATGGAAAAAAAAAAAAAAAAAAAAAAAAAAGAGTTTTTTGGTCTGGCAAAATAACTTTTTAGCATTATGGGCTCAGAGGGGATCGGCCAAATTTTGAAAATTACTCCCAATTCTTAACTGTGGTTATTATCCTCCAAGGGTCAAACAGAGTCCTGATTATATGTCCAGGAGAGTTCTGTATAAAATACAAAAGCATATTTCTTGATCTTCACCCTTGATGTCTCTTATACTCTCATTTGAATTATAGCATATATTCACATGAAACAGAGAATATTACATGATAACATGTAAGTCAGTGCCAATATAAGTGGTGTAATCATTTCTATAGTTCAGAGACTCAGAGAAGGAATATATTAACATGGACAGGAATGATCAGAGAACACTTTATGGAAGAACTGTGAGGTGAGTTGAAGGATGAATAAAATATGGATCTATAAAGAGTGACAGGGAAGACAATCAATGTAAGGCAATTAACAAAAAGGTGAGATACATATGATGTGTTCTGAGGACAGTACAGTGACCAGTATGATGAAACTGGAGACAATCTCATAGGATAATATAAGATAACATTTTAGAATAGGGAGTAGCAGGATAAAATATTCAATATTCTGAAACTATTTATATAGTGCTATTATGTAAATAATGTTTGAAGATCTCTTTGATAGTGACACACTGGGTGCATTGTAGGAAAACCTCAGGAGACAATGAAGGCATGTTAATCATAATGGTCATAGATAGGGTAAGAACAGATTAGAAAGACCAGGCTGAAGAATTTAAAGCTGGGAAGCAGTATAATATAGTAGAAACAGAGTTTTAGGAATAGACATTTGACCTGGCTTCAAGGATATGCATGGTTAGGAGTCAGAAAGCCATAGATAAATCATTTGAATTAATTTAACTTCAAGTTTTCTCATATGCAAATAAGTATATTGATCTGAGAGTAATGGGGGTGAACCAAGGAGTCCCTTAATCAGTCTGATGAATTCCCACCAATCAATTTGAAGAGATCTTTGCCTGAAAAGTACTTTCCATGAAAACAAACTTATATCCTGAAATCCTATTAATTGAATATCAGTGCTTCAGGCTGCCTCTTGATTGGCTAACACAAGGCACAGACAAATAGACACTTGTCAGAAGAGCTACCCTATCTATCTACACTACCCTATCAAAAAAAAAAAAAAAAAAAAGCAAGCTATAAAATGGCTCATTCTTATTATGTCTTTTCTCTTTCTTTTTCCTGAGATTTCTTTCCTTTGAAATTCCATACAGGAATGCTCTTGATGAATTCCCATTATATTTGTACTCCCTAATACCCAGGTTATGAATAGAAGAGTGCTTCATAAGACTCAAAGTACTTTATAAATGAGAAATATTATTATTATTATTATCATTGATTCAATAAGCAGTAGAGAGTCCTTGTAGATTCTTATTTAGAAAAGTGTTGTTTAATATATGCTTATGCAATTGATTGATCAATGAAAGTCATCGAGGGAAGAGTAACCTATTCATGCCACAAAGAATGAATTATAGAAAGGAGAGATAATCTGGAGGAAAGATAAGCTACACGGCAACTCTAATAATGTAGGTACAAGAGAAGAGTGTGGAATTCATGATGGCAATGAGTAAAAAAAAAAAATGCAAGGGGTTAATCTATTAATCATTCTCAAGGAATTTAAAATCACCCAGAGACTGAATAATTATGGGAGATCTTTGAAAAGAGGGCATTGTCTTAAATTTGGAATTAATACAAAATCTCAAAGCTTATGGAACATGATGGAAGGTTACAAATGATTCTAAAAGGCAAGGATAGTATGGTCAATATAATTTATGAGTGTAAACATACAATTGTAAAATCTTATGTTTGGGTTCAACTTCACAAGTACAATATGAGAAAATAATCATTAGATAATAGTTCATACAAAAACAAAAGTTCTAGGTGTTTGTTGTTCTACAATTTCAATGTGAGTCAACAGTGTCATATGACAGCCAAAAAAGTCAATGTAAGTTTAGGCTGAGAAAAAACAAGGTTTCTAAGGAGGCAATAATCCCATTGGATTAATTGTATCCCATTGTATATCAAATCACATCTGATATAATGTGGTCAATTTCAGGCCACCACTTTAGGAAGAAGAGTGTATAAAGAAAAGCCATGAGATTGGCAAAGAATTTCCAGTTCATGTTATTTAAGGATTGATTAAAGAAACAAGGGATGTTTAACCTGATAAAAGGAACACTAAGTCACAAGTGATAGCTGTCTTCATGCAATGAAAGAACTTCCAAGCAGAAGAGGAATTCCATCAATTTTGCTTGACTCCAAAAGACAGAACAGTGTATGTAATACATTGTAAAGAAGCAAATTTTGGCTTAATAAAAGGAAAAAAAACCCTACCAATTAGAGCTCTCCATAAACCTAATGGGCTGCCTCTGGGAGGTAGTGGGCTGTCTCATTAATCTTTAAGCAAAAGTTGGATGACTATTTGCTCAGTGAATCATAATGTTCTTTTTAGAATATGAATTGTAATACTTGACCCCTGAATTGCCTTTCCAACTTGAAAATTCTGTGTTTTTACTTAAGTAAAAAATAAGTTCTGAATTCTATACTGTGGAAACAAACAGAAATCCCATTAGCAGAAATGAGGAAATCAGAAAAAAGAAACTGAAGACTGAAAGAGAAATTGAGCATTTGAGAGCAGAATATTTGTTAACTCGGAGAAGAAAAACATTCTCTAATGGTTAAGTACAAATAAATAAATATCCCAAGGTTGGGTATTTAAGAAGGAAGGAGGTGGGGCACAGTCAAGGAGAACTTTGCAGAGTGTTCATCCTGACAGAAGGGATTCTGACAGTTGCTGAAGGAGACAAGTAATTCAAATTAGCCAAGTTCTTGTTTTAAACAGCATTAACATTTGATGCTGCTTTCCAAAGTATCTTTCATCTTTCAATAAACATGGCAAGGGTCCTCTCACTTAATGTGGAATAAGCACATGTGTACATATGCCCCAACTCAAACATTTGGGATCCTGGGAGGAGATCCCCTCCCTTCCATACTAGAAGGATCTGATAACTTTCCAACCTGAACATAAAGGTCCAGAACTTTATCCACTACACTGTTCCCCACCTTGGCTAAAAAGCATTAGAACTGGAAGCAAACTTAGAGATAATCACTCTATGCCCATTGCACTTTCTTGGACCCTGCCCCAGATCTACCTCCATTATAGAAGATCAATAACAATAATAACTATCCCATTTGCATAGCAACTGATATATGCCAGAACTGGACTAAGAGCTTTACAAATATTACCTCATTTGACAACAGCAACTCTGGGGGGTGCTGTGTTATTAATGTCCCAATTTTATAGTTGATTAAACTAATATCAGACAACTTTTAAGTGTCTGAGGTCAGATTTCAAACAAGGCTTTCCAATCCCAGTCCCATTTTCTATTCATTTTGGCAACAAGATACCTCTTATCCTTGCTGCCTATAAAGGTCTTCTGAATAGTAATGCAAGACACCCTTCCAGATTAGGATACCATATTTTCTCCTGTTCTTGTCTGCTGTGAGGTAGGCCTTCTCTGACCTTACAGGTCATAATATCACCACCTACCACAAAGTTTAAAATAAAGAGAGCAGTCTAATAATGTCCCCTTCACCAGATCCAACAATTTATCCTATGCCTGGACTTACTTTTTTATTTTTATAAAAATAATATAATTATATAATAGTTATAATAAAAGTAACTTTTTATTGACAGAACATATGCCTAGGTAATTTTTTTTTTACAACATTATCCTTTGTACTCACTTCTGTTCCGACTTTTCCCTTCCCTCCCTCCACCCCCTCCCCTAGATAGCAAGCAGTCTTATACATGTTAAATATGTTATAGTATATCCTAGATACAATATATGTGTGCAGAACCAAACAGTTCTCTTGTTGCATAGGAAGAATTGGATTAAGAAGGTAAAAATAACCTGAAAAGAAAAACAAAAATGCAAACAGTTTACACTCATTTCCCAGTGTTCCTTCTCTGGGTGTAACTGCTTCTGTCCATCATTGGTCAATTGGAACTGAATTAGATCTTCTCTTTGTCGAAGATATCCATTTCCATCAGAATATATCCTCATACAGTATTGTTGTTGAAGTGTATAGTGATCTCCTGGTTCTGCTCATTTCACTCAGCATCAGTTCATGTAAGTCTTTCCAAGTCTCTCTGTATTCATCCTGCTGGTCATTTCTTACAGAACAATAATATTCCATAACATTCATATACCACAATTTACCTAACCATTCTCCAATTGATGGGCATCCATTCATTTTCCAGTTTCTAGCCACTATAAACAGGGCTGCCACAAACATTTTGGCACATACAGGTCCCTTTCCCTTCTTTAGTATTTCTTTGGGATATAAGCCCAATAGTAGCACTGTTGGATCAAAGGGTATGCACAGTTTGATAGCTTTTTGGGCATAATTCCAGATTGCTCTCCAAAATGGTTGGATTCATTCACAACTCCACCAAAAATACATCAATGTCCCAGTTTTCCTGCATCCCCTCCAACATTCATCTTTATTTTTTTCCTGTCATCTTAGCCAATCTGACAGGTGTGTAGTGGTATCTCAGAGTTGTCTTAATTTGCATTTCTTTGATCAATAGTGATTTGGAACACTCTTTCATATGAGTGGAAATAGTTTCAATTTCATCATCTGAAAATTGTTTGTTCATATCGAGTTTGACCATTTATCAATGGAGAATGGCTTGATTTCTTATAAATTCAATTCTCTATATATTTTGGAAATGAGGCCTTTATCAGAACCTTTAACTATAAAAATGTTTTCCCAGTTTGTTGCTTTCCTTCTAATTTTGTTTGCATTAGTTTTGTTTGTACAAAGGCTTTTTAAGTTGATATAATCAAATTTTTCTATTTTGTGATCAATAATGATCTCTAGTTGTTCTTTGGTCACAAATTCCTTCCTCCTCCATGAGTCAGAGGTAAATTATCCTATGTTCCTCTAACTTATTTATGATCTCATTCTTTATGCCTAAATCATGGATCCATTTTGATCTTATCTTGGTATATGGTGTTAAGTGTGGGTCCATGCCCAATTTCTGCCATACTAATTTCCAGTTTCCCCAGCAGTTTTTGTCAAATAATGAATTCTTATCCCCAAAGTTGGGATCTTTGGGTTTGTCAAACACTAGATTGCTATAGTTATTGACTATTTTGTTTTGTAAATCTAACCTATTCCACTGATCAACTAATCTATTTCTTAGCCAATATCAAATGGTTTTGGTGACTGCTGCTTTATAATATAGTTTTAGATCAGGTACAGCTAGGCCACCTTCATTTCATTTTTTTTTCATTAATTCCCTTGAAATTCTGGACCTTTTTTTTCCATATGAATTTTGTTGTTTTTTTTTTTCTAGATCATTAAAATATTTTCTTGGGAGTCTGATTGGTATAGCACTAAACAAATAGATTAGTTTAGGGAGTAATGTCATCTTTATTATATTCACTTGGCTTATCCAAGAGTACTTAATATTTTTCCAATAATTTAAATCTGACTTTATTTGTGTGGAAAGTGTTTTGTAATTTTGCTCATATAATTCCTGACTTTCCGTTGGTAGATAGATTCCCAAATATTTTATGCTATTAACAGTTATTTTGAATGGAATTTCTTTTTGTATCTCTTGCTGTTGGATTTTGTTGGTGATGTATAAAAATGCTGAGGATTCATGTGAATTTATTTTGTATCCTGGAACTTTGCTAAAGTTATGAATTATTTCTAATAGCTTTTTAGTAGAATCTCTGGGGTTCTCTAAGTATACCATCATATCATCTGCAAAGAGTGATAGTTTGGTTTCCTCACTACCTACTCTATTCCTTTAATCTCTTTCTCGACTCTTATTGCCGAGGCTAGTGTTTCTAATACAATATTGAATAATAATGGTGATAGTGGGCAACCTTGTTTCACTCCTGATCTTACTGGGAAAGGTTCGCCTGGGTTTACTCTTGAAGAGTTAGTGTATTCCCATTTCTTTATATTCACCTTATAAATCTCAGTTATTCTGATCCCCCATCCCCTTTACTCATCCCAGACTAGATGCCTATTCAACTGACTCTATGCTTTATGACCTATGCCGAATCTGCCCACAGGTTCCTTCTGAAATGCCTGTTCCACAATTATAAAACTTCTGTTTACTGTAAACTTTTTTTTCTCAATGATTTCTCAATGATTATATTAATCATTAAAACAGCATTTCTATAGCCCCTACTTTGTGCTAGTCACTGTGTTAAGTATTTTATAAATATTATATACTTAATCCTCATAAAACCTTGGATGCAGGTGCTATTATCCCCATTTATAGCTGAAGAAACTAAAGTAGACCAATGTAAAGTGACTTTTCCACTTACAATTAATAAGTTTCCAAGCATGGATTTAAAGTCATGTTTTACTGAATCTAGGTCTGGTGCTCCAAACATTGAGACACTTGACACATTATCATCATTACTTTTAGTAATAGTACTCACAAAATATGCCGTAGAATTTTTTTTTTACCTGGGAAAGAGTTGATATCATTGTCTTATTTTTTTCATTTAAAATATATTTTATTTTTAATTTATGGAATAAAATAAACATATTATCATTATTATTATTGCCTTATTTTTCATAAGTGATATCTTCCTCCTAATCCTTCAGTAAATTTATTTATATATAATGAATGGTGTGGTTTAGGGACCAGGATATCATGGGTACAGAATTATGACAATTTGGGGTTTTTTATCAATATAGGTTGGGAAAAAGGACAAGATTCTGAATACATTATAATAGGAGTTCAACCTTTGTCAATGCCTCTTTATTGGGTTCAGCATTGATGTTTTGGGGCAATTACATAGCATAGTGGATAGAATGCCAGACTTAAAGTCAGAAAAACTCCTGAGGTCAATTTTGGCCTCAAACACTTAGCAGTTGTGTGATCCTAGGCAAGTCTCTTAATCCTGTTTACCTCAGTTTCCTCATTTGTAAAATGAGCTGGAGAAAGAAATGGCAAATCACTTTAGTGTCTTTGCCAAGAAAACTTCACATGGGATCATGAAGAGTTAGACATAACTGAAATGACTAAATAACAAAATGTTCTAAGAAGAAGGATAATACAAGCATGACATCAAGCTAATCATTCCTCTTTGTCATAGAGTCTTTTCTCTGTTACAAAGAGGACACAGTCAGTGGATGGGAACAGGCAGAACTTAATTGTCTTGTGCTGCCAACTCCATGACCCCTCAAACAGAACTGCCAAGAATACACTGAAGAAGGAATTGGAAAGAAATTGGGGAATAAAAAAAATCAAATTCAGATGAGAAAAGATCAGGACAACTAGATCAGGGATGGATAGGAAGATCCTTTATTTTTTATTTACTACTGTCACCAGTAATTCTCTACATACATGACTTCTGGGGAACCTGATTCCTTCCTGCCCTATACCCTTATTGCCTCAGCATTAATTCTCCCATTTCCTTAATGTATCCATAGCAATGGCTAGACTTTCCATAGGAAGAGATTCAAGGTCAGAAAAGATTGTAGAGGCCATCAAACCTTCTCATTTTACCAGAGGCCAATCCTCTCATTTTACAGATGAAGTAACTGAGACACAAAAAGATCATGGAACCTACCCAGATTCACATAATTAATTAGTAAATAACCAAGATGGATTTTGACCCCAAATTTTCCTGGCTCAAAGACTAGGACTCTACCCACTACACAAAGTTGTTGCCAATAAATAAGAATGAGGATTGGTTGGAGGGACTTGGGAGATTTAACTTAGAACAGTGTTAATTAAGCTAGGACATGATGACTGTCTTCAAGAATTGGAAGGACCTGCTATGTGGAAAAAAGATGAGCTTGTTCTGGCTGGCCCAAAAAGGCAGAACTAAAAGCAGTGGGTGGAAGATTCAGAGGTATATGTTTGGACTAGCTGTTAAGACAGACTTCCTAATTATTAAAATTTTCAGTAAAGGAGTGCCATAAAGAGGGGATTAGGTTTTGGACTGATTCTATCTATATGTGAACAGAAATACGCCTCTATCTATCTATATAAATAGATATTATCTATACTGTGAACAGAAATTGGATAGGCAAGAAATATAGTAATTTTGGTATTGTCCCAGACTACTCATTGACAAGAGAACTTAGGTTTTAAAAACTGGGAAACTCTAGACAACATAGCTGCTTGATAATTATCAAACAAATAACCATTACTTCATTTATATTTTAGACATCACAAATTATGACTGGGATTTATATGGGATATTTTCTACAAAATGGGATGAGGCTCTAACCAAAAAACCCAAGCATCTGGAAGAAAGACAAAATCTGACAGCATCATTGGAGTTATGAAAAGTTTCAGTAGCCAAGACGCTAGATTATAAGACAGGGTCTTACGGGATATTAGTGGTGGTGGTGGTGGAGTGGTGGTGGTGGTGGTGATGGTTTGGTATGGTTTGGTTTTGGTTTTTGTTTGTTTTACTGAAAACAATTTTCTTCATTTTTTTTCTAAAGTGAGCTATATCAAGGAAAAAAAAAACCCAAGAGCACAGTAGAGGCCACTCTTCCCTTAAGTCAGTTATCAGGCACTGCAAGTGCTAAGGATAGAGAGACAGGCAAAATATAGCCTTTTCTCTTGGGGAGCTCACAATCTAGGAAGAAATAGTCAAGGATTTTAGTAGAGCCAATAGTTACAGGAGTTATATCTTATGTGGTTATTAACATCCAGCAAAGATAGCAGTATCTAGAAGAACAGAATCTATTAAAATAAGGAGAGTACTCTATATATCCAGGTGAGAAATGTACAACCAAAAAATATCTTTAAGAGTATATGCTATCCAGGGCCAAGAGATCATTATATACTTCAACAACAATACTATATGATGATCAATTCTGATGGACCTGGCCATCCTCAGCAATGAGATAAGACAAATCAGTTCCAATGAAGCAGTAATGAACTGAACCCAGCTATGTCCAGCGAAAGAATTCTGGGAGATGACTAAAAACCATTACATTAAATTCCCAATCTCTATATTTTTGCCCACCTGCATTTTTGATTTCCTTCACAGGCTAATTGTACAATATTTCAGAGTCCGATTCTTTTTGTACAGCAGAATAATGATTTGGTCATGTATACTTATTGTGTGTCTAATTTATATTTTAATATATTTAACATCTACTGGTCATCCTGCCATCTGGGGGAGGGGATGGGGGATAGAGGGGAAAATTGGAACAAGAGGTTTGGCAATTGTCAATGCTGTAAAGTTACCCATACATATAACCTGTAAATAAAAGGCTATTTAAAAAAAAGTGTATGCTATCTATCTAAGGGACAGCTAGGTGGTACAGTGGTTAGAGTGCAAGGCCTGGAATCAGGAGAACCTGAGTTCAAATCCAGCTTCAGACACTAGATATGTGACCCTGGGCAGGTCACTTAAGTCTATTTGCCTCAGTTTCCTCTTCTATAAAATGAATTAGAGAAGGAAATGGGAAATCATCCCAGTATCTTTGCCAATAAAACCCAAAATGGGATCACAAGGGGCTGCAGACAAGTATACAAGAACAAAATTCAACATTCAGTGAACATTGTTCTTCTGACCAATGAGTATCTTTGTAAACACTATACCTTCAAATGATCTGTGTTTGTGAGACTATAAGGCTAGCAAATTAGCATAAGAGGGGAGGAGCATGATGACACCATTAGAAGACAACAGACCTGCCATGTCATGTATTATACACCCTTCCAATTGTGTAAAAATGACTACATGTGTTCCTTGTATGTAGTCTTCCATATGTGTTCCTTTGAATGACACTCTTTCCTGGTGTCATTCATTCCAGTAAGGGCGAATTCATGGCATATAAGGCATATAAGGAAAATATTATAATTTTATTTTTATTTTTTTAATTATGCCATTTCATTAAATGCCTCTACTTTTAATTCATTTTATCCTTCAGTTGGTTGTAAAAATTAACTGAGGGTGGCCTCAGAGGAATACAGGTTTTCTGGTATGGGATACAGATTCACAGATTATCTGGAAGCCAAGGTAGTCATTCCCTTAGGTGCATCTCTGAAGTTAGGGTAATACTACTGATCCCTGTGTATTTTAAACTATGAGGAACACCCCCCAGAAAGTAGTATGCCCCTCTCACTAGAAGTCTCTAAGCAAAAAATGATATTCTATAAAGGAGATACTTGTTCCAGTGTGGATTATAACAGATAGCGTCTGAGGTCCGTTACAATATTGGAATTTCTAAGCCAAAATATCTGAAATAAACTTTAACCCTACCATTTACTACCCTGAAGGTTTGGAAAACTCATCAGATGTTTTTAGGCTTCAATATCCTCATCTTTAAAAGAGAAATAAAATTGTATTAAGAGTATAGTGAAAATCAGCACAATCTAGTAATTATCACTATGTTTCTCTTAAGATGCAGAAATTGGCAAAATTTTGTGTCAGATCTTATTATCATGAACCTTTTGCCTTGCCTTGGGCTATTATGCCAACCAAATTATGGCACAAACTATCTAGTAATAAAGAGATGAAAGGGAAAATGTTGAGGAATGTACAGTAAGAAAACCCTAAACAATAAAACATATTAGAGATCTTGAACAAATGAGAAAACTAAGTTCCAGGGAAGTTTAGTAATCTATCTCAAGATATAAATATAACTATAAAGTGCTAATAAAATGGATGTCAGAATTCTTATATCCTGATTCCCAGTCCAATAATATGAACCATGTATAAATCTTGATCAATTTTTTTCTATTACTATTCATTTCTATGTTTCATTTCAATGAATACAACAGCAAAACAGTTAGATTAATTCAATTCATTGGAAGAAATCAGTCAAACTGGAGGGAGATGTTAGTATCCTATGTACCAAAATAGTAAGGCATGCCTGTAGTTTGTAATGTAGGTGTTTTATTATCCTCATTTTTTTCTATATTTGATATTCTAAGAAGGAAGGAAAATTGAGCACCCAGTTCTCTGGTTTTAAGCTCTGGATTTTCAAATGTCTTACATATTTCCACAAGCAAGAGATCAACTCCATAATTCTTAGGAAAGTTTCTGAAAAATAATCAGGTTCATCTCTAACTCCCGTGATTGTTCTTGCTTCCCAGCTCATGGGTTTTGCCAGGAAACTAAGCAAACTGTCCCTCTTTAGAAGCAGGTGCAGCAGCCTGACAATAATCCAATAAAAAACCTATTAGCTGTGTCTCCATGACACTCCTGGTATCCATGGGACCCACAATATCTTTAATGTAGACAATAAATCCAGACCATTTCCTTCCTCAATTGCTCCCAATATGGCTCCACTCCTAGGACTATTCCCCTAACCTTTTGTTACAGCATTTTCTCATGAATGCTGAATCACTCTCTAATCTTTCCAATGAAACAAATGCTGTTCCTCTCTGTGAAACCCATCAGACTGTTTTCCTCACCTGACTACAATTGCATCCTGGGTCATTGCCACATCGAAAATACCAGCCCCCAATATGACCAAGTTGTAAAACAGCCCTAGTGTATTTCTTTTTCCCAAGCTGGGAAGGTTTGTGGCTATTTTGCTCCAATCCAAACAGCCTGAGTTAACTTTGGGTATGCATATCTCCAGTAACAGCATTTTTCTTGGCATGTTAGTGTATAATAATAAGAAGAACAACAAAAACAACAACGATAAAGAATCCTAATAATAATGGTAACAAGAAACTTAAAGACTGACTGCAGTTTCTGCTTCCAGAGAAAAATAAAGTAACTCTAATGGTAATTAGGCTATGAAAGGCAATGCATAGCCCATAATTGGAGATTATTTTTCATAAATGTTATAGAGAGGATAAATGTTTAGCAATGATTTAGACTAGATGGCCTCTTATATCCCTTCCAACACTGATTCTCCATGGTGAACATAAATATGATTATTATAATAAAAATGATGTTTTAATAATAATAAAATATGATAACAATAGCAATAATTATTATTTATATAGCTAATGTTTATAAGGTTTACTTTTTGCATACTATCCAATTTGACCAACATAATGGGGAGATGAGTATTAACATATTCATAGATGTTGAAACTGAGACCTAGATAAGGTAAATGACTTGCTGTTAAGTTATTATATTAAGAGTCAAAATTTCACATGCTTGAATTCAACACACTGATGCTGTTGAGCTGATTATCCTAAAATACTCCCAACTCAAACATCTATTATGGTTCCCAATGACTTTCTAGCTCAAGTCCCAGCCCCTCTTCCTGTTTTTCAAAGCACTCAGAAGCTTGGCTCCACACTACAAATCCAAGTTTATTTGTTTGTTTGTTTTTCCTCAGCTTCTTCTAAATATAAAAACCTATGCTCCAAGTGGGTCAATTCCTTCACTATCCAGTCCCTATATTATTTATGTCCCTGCTTCTGGATTTACTCTTTTTACCTTCCCTAGAATACTCGCCTTCTGCTCCAGACAATTTTCATCATCCTAGCACCTGCTCAAGTTTTCATTTAGATGATAGCATTTTAGACTGACAAGGAGGACTTAGAGGATTTAGATTTTAAGGACACCATAGAGATCTTTTAATTCAACCCCATTATTTTATGGAGGAGAAAGATGAAACCCAGAAACAGAAAGTGACTGTAAAAATGCATAGTAGAACTGAAATTCAAACCCAGGCCCACTATCTTTAAACCCAATGTCCTTTCCAGCACTCAACAGATAGCATGCTCTCTCCTCCTCCTCATTGCTCTCTGTGATCTCTGAATTATTTCTGTAATTGAAGTAAGCATTCCCCTAGTCAATGGTTCCTCTATAACTCTCATATTTGTAGGCTTCACTCCTGACTAGATTTTAAGTTCTTTCAGGGCAATTTCTTTCTCAAATATCAGAGGATCCTCATGACTGACTAACTCATGACTGACAATATAGTAGAGGTTCTGTAACTATTTATTGGGTGATGAAATGATCAATTTGGTAAGAACAAATAAAAGGGCAGATAGAAGCTCCAATATTAACAAAAGATGTAGACAAAACCCAAAATGACTTAAAAGACTGCTGAGCTTCTTCTTCTTTACAAAATAAAGCTCAGGGCCATCTCTATCTATCTAAAAACAACAAAAGCAGCTGGCTAGCTATTAAATGTCTTTCAAGCGGCAGCAAATTAGCAGCCATCAAAATCAATACTCCTCCTGGGAGAGCTTTTCCAGTTACCTGCTGAAAGTCTTATTTGCAAAATATACCCCAAAGCAATGATGGAGACCTTGAAATAGTGCAGAAAAACAAGTGGGAATGGGTGGGGGGATCTTTCCTTTGGTTCCATACTGAGATAAGGAAGAATATGCTTGAGAGATTATCCCACAGGAAGTGAGATTCGGAAACCAAATTGTCTTCAATTCCATTGAATCCCCAAACAGATTTTTTTTTTAAATAGGAAAAGGACCACCAATATCTACAAAAATATTTGTCAGCTCTCATCACAGAACAAAGAATTGAAAATTGAGGGGATGCCCATCAATTGGGGAATGATTAAATAAATTATGGTATGTGATTATGATGGAACATTATTGTTCTATGGGAAATGATGAGCAGGATACTCTCAGAAAAACATGGAAAAAGCTCCATGAACTCAAGCAAAGTGAAATGTACTGTGTACAAAGTAATAACAATGCTGTGGGGTAATCAGCTGTGAATGGTTTCACTGTTTTCAGCAATACAATGATCTAAGACTATTCTGAAGGGCTTATGATGAAATATGCTACTCATACTCAGAGAAAGAATTGATTGTGTCTGAATACAGATTGGAGCATTTTTTTATATGTAACTGGGAAAAGTAAAAATATTAAATATTTTAAAATAAAAATAAAAAACATAAAATATAAGATAATAAAAATAAATAGAAATAGAAGAATAAAAAATAAAATAACAAACAAACAAAAGCACTTAAATATCATTCAGATATGTGTTTTGGCCTTAGATGCTGCTGCTTTATCTTTAAGTGTCAGTTTGGGGTCCAACTAGATAGCACAGTGGATAGAGCACCAGCCCTGAAGTCAGGAGCACCTGAGTTCAAATCTGATCTCAGACACACTTAACACTTCCTAGGTGTGTGACTCTATGTAGGTCACAACCCCAATTGCCTCAGAAAAAAAGAGTCAGTTTTAGATTTGGGGATCATTATATGTGTGTGTGTGTGTGTGTGTGTGTGTGTGTGTGTGTATCTGTGTCTGTGTGTGGGTCTGTGTCTGTGTAAAGAAAGGCAAAGAGAGGTATGGAAGTTTTGCAAGCAGAAAATTTAATCTAAAACATCAAATTACGCATTGGGATTTGCCCTGGTGGGATCCATTAATTTTTTTGTGTGCTGCAGGAGATTGTGATTTTTAAAAATGATGTTTTTCAGAAGACAATTCTGGAAGCAAGGAGCTAGGCAAGTTGTAGAGAGAAAGAAACAAGAAAATTCGGACCAGAGGAACAATGGTTGCGATAATTCAGACAGGGATTTTAGAACCATCTACATCATTGATTGGACTTGTACCTGTCATTGAAATGCTCCCCATTTCTTGATTTCTCCAAATGTAAAATGGAGATAATAATAATCTCAAAGTTGTTGTGAGGATCAAATAAGATCATGTATATGAAAATTCAGCAGCAACCATGAAATTGTAAAAAAAAAAAATAGAAGGGTAAAAATGCCCTTTTTGGGGCCATCAAAATGGCAAAAATACAATTTCACATAAATAGGCCTAGTTTTTTTGAGTGGCTCATTAGATTTGGGTTTGGGGGTTTATAACCTTAGATTTATAACTGCAAGATACTCTTAAGGCCATCAAGTCCAACCATTGCATTTTATAAATGAGAAAGCTGAGCCATAAAGAAATTGAATAACTTTCCCAGGGTCCCAGTCAATAAGTTTCTGAGGGAGCCTCCAGCTCAGGTCTTCCTGATTCCAAATCCAACATCCTATTCACTAAACCACATTGTCTCTCAAGATACATATTGAAGTTCCTTAGAACACCACCACCAAATAGTTCATCATCTTTTTGAATCCCATAACTTGAATCTTCACCTCAGTCATTTAACAGGATGCACCATCTCCTCTTTCACTATTACTAGTGAATACACTGCTATTTATTTCCCCATTCCAGCTATTCCTGAGTTGCATTCCATCATTATCTCTGCCTCATAGAATCTCTCTCTTCCTCTGCAGTACAGCTCAGGCTCCACCTTCCAAACCACCAAACTACTTTGTACTTAGCTACTTTGTATACATTTACATTTATTGATTTTATATTACACTTACATTTAATGATTAGATTTAATTCTATATTTATGACAGATACATTTTATCTTTCTTTCTCTCCCCTATTAGGTTGTAACATTTTAGGACTCTTTCATTTTTTTCTTTGTATTTCTAAAACCTAGAGCAATATTATGAGTATAGCAGGCACTTAATAAATAGTTGTACTAGTTTGAATATGGACTGTTACAGAAAATTATTTATAAAAGCTTTGCCATTCTCTTCTCATATATGCATCTACCTAGAAGCATACTTCATTTTCAGAGAGATTTTCTAAAAATAAGCATGCGTTAGAAGTTAAGATTTGGGGGAAATGGGGCATGGATCACCATAGTTGCTTCTTTTTGTTGATAAATCCGTGATATTTTCCACTAAGTGATTTTTGGAATTTTCTCTTTGGAAATATATTGAATATATGAGATATGTGATGCCAAAAAAGAATTATTAATATAACATACTATCATTTAGATCAGAGTTTCATTGTTTATAAAGAGACATTTATGAGCTGGAGATGACGAGGTTAGGAAACATGACTGAAGGGCTTTGAGCCCTGAAAGGAACCAACATACTTCATAAAATCATCTTGAAGCCTCTGCTTAAAGACCTTCAAGAAGAGGGAACCCTTCACTTCTTGAAACACCTCATTCTATTTCTGAAGTTTTTTAATTGTTTAAAAGTTTTTCCCTGACATTCAACTTAAATCTGTTTTTTTCACATCCATTGACTCTGATTCTGTCTTCTAAAGCCAAGTAAAACAAGTCCACTATGAAAACAGCTTTTCAAATACTTGAAAATGACAATTCTCACCCCTTCATTCTTTTGGCAACATATGCCCAGTTTTTCTGACTGATCCTCATAGGTCATACACTCAAGATCCTTCACTATCCTATCCTAGGTGCCCTCCTTTGCCCACTTTAAATCTAACATGCGTCTTTCTTAAATTGTGGTATTCAGAAATAAACCCAACATCCCTCAATGCATTCTGACAATGACATATTACAATGGAACTATTATCTCTGATTTCCTGGAAGCTTTGCCTCATCTTAATGCCACCCAAGATCACATTAGCTTTTCTGGCTGCCACATCACACTATTGGCTCATATGGAGTTTGGAGTCTACTAAAACATAAACTAAGAGTCATTAGATTTTGTTCTGCTTGGCCCCAGAATGCAGAACCAGGAGCAAAGCATGGTACATTGGGTGCAAAGGGACAAATTTAGACTTGATGACATGAAAAACTTCAGAACAATTAGAACTATCCAAAAGTAGAATTAAGTGGAATTGGCTGCATTGGAAATAGGCAAGTTTCCCTTCTTTAGAGGCCTTCAAATAAATGCTAGAGGCCACATGTCGAGAATATCAAAGCACATCCCTTATGTGTTGGATTAAATGGTCACTTAGGTCTCTTTTAGCTATAAAATTATGTGAATATGTGAAAATTATTTCTGAAAGCTTTTAATACTGTGTTATGTCCAGCATTTATTTAAAAAAAAAAACTTGATCATATCCAACCATTCTTCTTTACTTCATCTACTTTATTGCATTTATTTTTCCTCAAATAGCACATGAGGTACTGTGGTGGTGAGATTCAATCAAATACAGTGGCTCCACAAGCATTACTTATAAGAATATAATACCATAAAATTGCTTTCAGATGGGTTTCATTTCACCTTTGTATGCCTAGGAAGGCTCACTCTACTTTTCCTCTATACTATATTTCATACAATTCTTGAAGCCCAGAGATCAATGCTTATCAGGACAGAATCTGAACATCATATTCCATATTGTGTTGTAGAAATGCACAACACAAGGAAGTCTGACATAATAAGGATTTGAAAGAGAGGTGGAAAAGAGAAACTCAAAAAAGAGAAATATTATGATTATTGAGTCTATTTCACCCAGAATTGGTATAGTCATCAGTAGCTGGACACTGACATGTGATATGGTATGGTGTTTGCTTCCCTCTCCAGGAGACTTTTCCTACAGCTGCAGAAACCCTATGCCAGAGCAATGAATCCCTAGGAGACAGAGCTGGTAGGATGCTTTTCTCTTTATTCTTTGCTTAGATCTATGGCTTGTTTCCTGGTGTTTTTGTTCCTGAAATTCCTGTTCAGAAAAATCATGCCGCTGAGTGCAATGCTTTGAATTTCTAGTGCTGAACTTCTCAAAGCATTTCAAAATCTGCAACAGGGTTTCCTATCACCTCTCATAACTGACTGAGTTATTCACTCATGAGAGAATTTTTTTTTTTTTGCTCTATGAATTTCTAGAACAGTCAGTCCATGGTGGAAATTTTCTCTGTCATCTATTTTGCTATGCTGTGTAATCAAGTGTCTTGTTTGGAATTTATATATCTTATATATTAGTCTGATAAAATAAACATTGGTGGGACATATGAGCTCAAGTATTGGCTCAATACTGACTCAAGTATGTCTTGAACCTGGGGTAACTTTTGGAATAGGACTTGTCTTTACAAGTATTCTTATTTATTTGCATAGGTTTTTTGTTGTTGTTGATTTTTTGATGATTTTCATCTGCAGTGTTATTGAGCTGATTTGGTGCAACTGAGCTCTGTGTCAAATATATTCTAGTACTTTTCAATATTTTGGGAGGCAAGATCTTCTGTCATCCTCTTTCATAATGTTTTACATATGAATTTGTGCTCAAAAACATTTGCTTTCTTTGGCTGACATGTCTGCCACTTGGCAAAGAGATGAAGTATATCCCACATGAATTAGTTTCTTGGATCTTTTAAGCTCCTCATTTTACTCACTCTTTTTCAACAGTTAAACTTTCTAAGAAATAATAAGTGATAAAGTCACTATCTTTATTTTTATCTTTTTCCAACTTGTTGGTGAGAACAATTCCTAAAAACAAATTGAGAGGACCAGATTTCACTTCCTCCTGTCTCTTATGTCTCACCTCTTCATTATTCTGCTTTTTCTCTCCTTTCCTTTGTTCTCTTCCTCCTCTCCTTTCTTCTTAACTTTCTTTTTTTTCTCCCCCTCTCCTTTCAATTGAGTTCCCTCCTCTATCACCTTTTTTCCCACTTCAACTTCCTCCATCTTGGCTCTGTCATCTATCCCCCATTTTCTTTTCCCTTTTTCTTTTCCCCACCTAAGATTTTCTTCTTCACATTAGATGCTGCTTTGGTGGAGATGACTAAAGAGGATCCTGAATTCACCAACACTGACATCATACAACTATTCTGCATCCATGGTCAGTTTTAACCAAAGGTAAAAATATGACTCAACTGTACAGCTTGAAGTATCAGAAAATTAAGGCTATTCCAGTAAGCATTAATCAAAACCAGAAGGTCACAGTATTTCACTTTACCTGGATAAATTCCCTTTAATGGAGCTCTTCTTGCATAGGTAGCATTTCCAGAAGAAAAAGTCTAAAAGGTAGAAGCAAAATCAAAGTATCTTGAAGGAAAAGATAAACAAGAACATAAATGAACTCATTATTTAGGATAAAGATCTTGTCATTCATATTTGAGAAACTTTCAGCAAAACTTAAATATAAGTAAAATGGAACTTAGCAAAAATTTATTTTTCAAACCCATAAGTTGATCCCAAGTCCCTCAAAAGCATTCTCATACCTCTTGGCAGTGGTTCTAAAGGTTATCTTCCTCTGAACTTCACATGCAGACCTTGATTTCCACTAGTCTGCTTCTCTACATGCTATAAACAAAGACTCAGAATTCAAAATCAATCACCAATTTTGTAGCAGAGTTGCATTAGAGGATCTGACTCCTTTGGTCACCTTATAAAATGATTGCCACACTGGTTATTTGTCTGCTGAAACAGATTGAACTGTGTGTGTGTGTGTGTGTATGTGTGTGTGTGTGATACTGTTCAGTGCTCGTTGTATCCAGTGTCTTTCAATTCCCTTTTCAAAGAAAATATTCCTTGCTTTATTTGGCATCACAGCTTGGATTAAAGCAAAAATCTGGGAATTTACAGGGAATTGGTACTCAGGAAACTGATACAAACAAGAACACTATTATCTGGGACAGAAATTAGACAAACAAAAACATACACACATACATACACACACACTATATGACAATTTAATCAGGCAAAGTTTTGTCCCCACAAATACAAGAAAATGATAACATACGGCAGAGGGAGATGAGGAGGAAACTCACTGAGTTTGTATTCATGTGATGGAATTGTATACCATCAAAATAGGCTTGATTGAGAACCGTAATTGGGGCAAGAAGAAGGAGGAACAGGCCTAATCAAACCCAGATGGAGTGGAGATCTTAGGGTCACTTGACAATTCCAGCCTTGGTTAAGTTATGGATATGAAGGAGGGTTTCTTTATCAGAATTACAAATTAGGGAATCACCACAGGTAGCATGAAGAAGATGACTGGAGACCCTAGTTTAATCAAAATCATCCGATCAAAAGCTATAAACATGATCTGCCTAACACAGAGTTAATATAGATCAGAACTGTGGAAAAATACAAACTGTGTCTGTCTTCATCTATGTGCTTTAAGGAAATCTGAATTATTTAGGCTAAGTAGCTCCATATTGAAGTCCTATCATTATAATTGCAATATGAAGCATTAAGTTTACAGTGATCGCATTTGTAATATGTGCTACAGGAAGGAGACTCCTGAGTATTCTATATAGCTTTGGTTTTCTTTATTTCTTTAAATAATTTTATTATTTAATGCTATGTCCCAACATGGTTTTTAATTGTGACAGTGTAGCCAACAAGAATGATATTTGCTGACTTAGTTTGGATGCTATCATATTCTTCATGAAATTTCTCTCTTTCTTCATCCTCTGAAACAGATATTGATAAATGTTATAGTTATCTTCATTTGTGGTAGTATGTTTATCATGAGGATTGCAAAGCATAAGAAGATCAGTGGTATTTCTTATTGTCTTATGGTAGAAGATTGAACTAGCTCCACCAACTCCTTCAATTATCTTTTTGAGGAGAATTTATTAATGGTCATGACATTCAGGTATAACTTTTTATATCTTATTTTACATATAAGGATAGCTAAGTGGCAGAGTGGATAGACTAGACAAGTCATTTATACTTTGTGATTCCATTTCCATTTGTGAAAAACAAGGATTATGATACCTCTTCGAACAGATTGGTCCCTCTGTCACCTCTGCTATTTCATCTGCTTTCAATCTCTCCCTCTCTACTGGCTCCTTTCCTACTCCTTATCAATATAGTCATACCTACCCTATTTTTTTTTAAAAAATTAACCCTTTCATCCCTGCTATTTATACTCTTATATCTCTTCTCTTTGTAATTAAAATCTTCCAAAAGGCTATATACAAGAAGTACCTCCACTTTCTCTCCTTTAACTCTCTTCTTAACATTTCAATCTGCCTCTGACTTTATCATTCCACTAAACCTGCTCTCTCCAAAGTTACTAATGATCTCTTAATTGCCTGATTCAATGACAATTTCTCAGTTTTTTTTCTCCCTGATCTCTCTATACACTTTAACACAATCAACCACTCTCTCTTCCTTGATAGTCTGTTTTCTCTAGGTTTTGTTTTGTTTTGTTTTGTTTTTAAGGACACTATTCTTTCTTAGTTTTCCTTCTACCTACCTGACTGCTCTTTCTCTATCTCCTTTGTTGGATCTTCCTTCTGATCATGCCCATTAGCTATAGGTATTCCACAGATTTCCCATCTAGGTTTTTTTTTTTTCTTTTCTTCCTCTATACTATGTCAACTCCTATGGCGTTAATTATAATCTCTATGTTGGCAATTTTCAGATCTACTTTTCCTTCCTCAATCTCTCTGTTGACCTCCAATCACATCTCCAATGCCTTTTAGACATTTCAACTTGTATATGCAATAGACATCTGAAACTCAGTATGTCCAAAAAAAAGAAAATCATTTCCTTCCCCCTAAACTCTAATTTCCTCCTACTTTCCCTATTACTATGGAGCATACTACTATTCTCTCAGTCACTCAAGTTCACAATCTATGAGTCATTCTGGATTCCTCACTAACTCTCAACCACCATATTCACATTCTTACCGTGGTCTGTTGATTTCACTTCTAAAACAACTCGTTCTCTCCTGTGACACTGCTACCACTCTAGCACAGACCTTCATCACACTTCATGCTGGGATCATTTCAATAACCTGCTGCTGGATCTGCCTGTCTCAAATCTCTCCATCCCTCTTCAATCTATTCTCCATTCAGCCACTAAATTGATTTTCCTTAGATGCAGGTCCAATCGTATCACACATACACACACACACACACACAGCCCACACACCCCACACTATGTTTATTCAATAAACTCTAGTGACTTCTCATTGCCTCCAGCAGCAAACACAAAGGTTTAACATTCAGTTCTTCATAACCTAGCTTCCTCTAATTTTTCCAGTCTTCTAATATTTTATTCTATAACACATGTTTTCTGATCCAGTGACACTGGACTTTTTCTATTTCAGGAACAAAACACTCTCTCTGATTCAGGTATTTTCTCTAGTTCTTGCCCATGACTAAAACTTTCTCCTTCACTCAAACTATTGGTTTCCCTTAAAGTCCCAATGAAAATCTTCTACAGCAAGCCTTCTCTAACCCCTAATTCTAGTATTTTCTCTCTTATAATTATTTCCTATTTTTTTCAGGAATATAGATTGCTTTGTATGTATTTGTTTTCATGTTGTCTTCCCCACAAGACAGTAAGCTCCTTGAGGGCAGAGACCATTTTTCTATCCCTTTTTGTATCCCTAGCGCTTAACACAATGCTTCACACCACAGTAGGTGCTTAATAAAAATAAATAAAACAGTACATAACATATATATTATATATAATTTATGTTTAATAATATATTTATGTATACTATACTGATATGTTTTTTCTATTCTATACAATATTTTATGACATAATATCATAAGAAAACAATATATAACATATTGCAATAATGTAAAATATATTGTGTGATTTATTATAAATGCAATATAATTTGTATTATATTATTTTATTGCATTATATATTTATACTTTATATTTATATTTTGCTCATATTATAATTTGCGTATCTTAAAGCACTATATAAATCTTAGATATAATTATATTTAACATAGCAATGTAATATTTCTTGTTACATATGATATTTAGAAAATATTTTGTACATCTTAAAGTACAATATAAATGTTAGCCATTACTACAATAAAGTCATTCAATTCAGTATATTGGTTGTCAAAAAAAAAGATCTTATATTTAAAATAGCAATAATTAAATTAGTATTTGTCAATGACCTTAAAAAGGAAATAAAAACTGTGTATCTCGTGGCATCCTCCAGCCTTTTCTGAAATTCTGCATCTCACATTGAAGAAATATAAGAGGAAGAAGTATAAAAGATAGTTACACATAAGGTTCAGGGTCATTTTGTAATTCATCCAATTTTGTGAGTCACCATCACCAATGATCAAACTTATATGAATAAAATTCTCCACATTTACCTTAGCTGATATTTGAAAAACTTATATTGACCTTGGGTCAATGCCTTTGCAGTTTAACAACCAGCCAGAGTTTGTACAAATTAGCATAGCTTTTAGAAACTCAGGACCACTTCCACATAACAATAAGGTAAATGAATAGAACTTTTGTGATGCCCCATCCCATTACTTTTTAATTTACCTTACTTTTTAATCTCTCCAAATATTTTTTTAAAACATGTCATCCCCACAACTAAGACCAAGGAAATTGATTTTGTATGAAATAAGAAACTCTATTCTCTACCAACAAATGAAAATTGAAAATAATGCTGTTTTCTAGATAACTCTCATAACACATCAGCAAGATATCCTAGCAGCTTCTGGAAGCAAAAATCTTGGGAGCCCACATTATCAAGCTGATACCTTGTTTTCCTATACTTGTCCTAATCTGGTTATAAAATTGATTTTGCAAGCCCAATTGCTCACTTTCAAAGAAGTCTCAAAGAACTGTTATGACCTCTTTGCCCAACTATCTTGACAACAGAATTTACTCATCAGTATCTACCAATAGATGAACATTATGTAACACTGGCTTTACTCTTTAGATTCAAGTATTCAGTAGAGACATAGAAATGAGAGGGTGGATCAGGATTAGGGACTGGAAATTCTGCAATAAATTTCTGTCTTTCCTCATTTCCCAGAAATAAGAACTTTCTTCATATACAGAAATAGAGGACTGACTCCAATGAATATTTGCCCAAAAGTACTTCAAAGGGATTCACAAATGGAATAAAGTCATCACCCATGCCCTAAGAACTCCAGGATAGTATTACTATTAAGAAATCACAACAGGGTTTACCCAGACAAATTGCTGGAGATTCAGTGTGAAATTCAGTAGCTCAATATATCCTCCAGAGGAAAAGGGGTGAAAAGCCAGCTGAAGATATAGTCAGGGACCTAAATGCACTGGTAGTGGAGGAACCTAGAGATTGGGGGATGGCTCCAAATTATGCAAGAAATTAGAAGCCAATGCCAAGATGCGAGCTGAGTTGAATGATGCCAGAAAAATAAATGGAACAGCTAATGCAGAAGGGACAATACAAAAGAATTAGGATGAAAGCCAGCAGTACACTTACCAGAAATTAGTTGGGAGTACATAGATAGAGCTTAGAAATCTAAAAGGAGACAGGTTTCCTGTGTACAGTACATGTCCCTGCTTCTTCCTTTAAATACACAGAGAATCTGTGCCAGTCAACCATTCATCCTTTTTTTTTTTTCCTTCTCGGAGAATGGTCTGTCAATATTTAGGAACTAGGCATCTTCATAGTGTATCAAATGGCAAGAGCCTAATTCAAAGCATTTGCATTATCAGCAAGTGGCAGGTCAAGTTCAATCAATGTAAAGGGGTCTTATATTCCTCCTACCTTTTACATCTGTACCATAGAAAGAATTTCATAGACCTTACAATAGAAATACTATGTTCACACTGACAATCCTTGAACCAACTTTAATTTGTTATTTATTTTTATTTATTCTTTATTGCCTGGTTTATTTAGTTTATTACTATTTGTTGTTATTCATGATTCATGATTTGTTATTTTTAAAAATTATTTATTTAAAGTTATGTGCTCTATTGCCTCCCAGTTTTAGGAAGGGTAAAGTATGGTTACCCTACCCATATATCTCTGCATGGACAATTCATTTCTCAGAGTGTATGTCTCTGTAGCCATGCATTCTTCATGTAGCCAAGCAAAAGCCATGCTTTTGTAATAATTTTCTTCATAGTTATACTGTCAGAATGAAGTACCACTTCTTTATCTAGAAGAGGTACTATCTAATGATTCAGTCCTGTACCTTTTTTCATACTCCCTTCTTGAGAATTCTATCCATTGCAAATTCCCTTATTTGTGAGATGATTACCTGGTGAAAAGCACAGGCGATATACACAGACACCTATATATTATATATACATTTTATACATCAATATACACCTATATATACACATGTATAAATATATGAGTATATACCTATACACAGATATAAACATATATGTATATATGTATGTGTGTATATACACACACATATTTTTGTAGACATTTTAAAGGAAATGTCTAATACATTGCTAGCAGAAACTTACAAGTAAAAGATTTACAGAAGAAAACATATATTTCCTGTTTGGAGAGTAGGTAAAGGAGAAGGGAAGAAGAATCTATAAAATTAATTTTTTGTCTTTGCAGTTCCATGATAAATAGCAAAGATTTCTTAAATGGAGAGAAATAGCAATGAAAATAAATATAATTGCCAATCTCACACTTTTTTCACATTGGCAAAGATAACAAAAATATTAAATAGCAATATTTGTAATGATTGTGAGAGGCTAAAAAATATATTTAGAAAAGTGAGTGTTATAGGAATACTAACAGAGGTGGGACTGCAGGGGAGGGGTCCAGAACAAAGTTACTCACATTGCATATGTGCTATTCAAACCTTCTAAGTCTAGGGACTGATCTTTCAGTCATCATTTAGACTTTATGCATACCAACAACTCAGTCCCCAACCCTGAACTATCTTTAGTGAAAGATCATTGGATTGTTTTCACAGGAAAAAATAAAATATAATTTAAGAGTTTTTCCCCAATTGATACATGGTCAAAATATGTGAACAGCCAGTTTTTCAATAAAGAAATCAAAACAATATATAAGCTTATGAAAAAATGCTTCAATCATTATTTTTTAGAGAAATGCAAATTAAAACAACTTTGAGAATGGCTGAAATTAAATGATAGATGCATACACACACACACACACACACACACACACACACACACACACACACACACATATATATAAGAGAGAGAGAAGCGGAGCGAGAGGGGGCAGAGAGAGAAGTGGAGAGAGATAAAGAAAGATAGAGGTGGTGTGTGTGTGGGTGTGGGTGTGGGTGTGGGTGTGGGTGTGTATGTGAATTCATGTTTAATTTGAATCTTCTCTATAGTGGAGTGCAAAGAGAAAAAAGTATACAGCAAAGAACAAAAGAAGTAAATACAGAAAATCTGGGTAGCTTTGAAAGCAATCTGTAGTATTTAATAACTCAGTTTGGGGCTTTTTTTTTTTAAGTAAACAGTTCAAAATAGAAATCTATTGTTTTAAATTGAAACCCCTTCTCATGTTTTGCTGTGTTATATGGAAGTATGTTTTCTCATTTTTATTCAAATTTAAAATTAATATTAAGGTTTTTTTTTTAAGTATTAGGAATCTAATATTTGATTCTACTAGCTATTCAATCATGGTTAAATCACTAAACCTCAATGAAGTTCAATTATTTTATATGTAAAATTGGGTAATTTCCCCTGTAGTACAAACCTTACAACTTTGCTATGAAGATAAAATAAGGACAAAAGTAAAAATATTTGTAAATTTTAATACATTGCATAACTGTTAACTATTATTATTCAATAAACATTAAAGGGGAAGGGAACTTCTATAATAGGAGTGCTCACTTATAATCACAAATTAGATATTAAGTGCAAGATTAGCTCTGGGCTTACAAAGAAAAAAAAACAATACCCAAGGCCTTAAGGAATTTATTTTCTACTAGGGGGAATGCAACATAAAGATAGATAAGAAAATATAAGAGGAGAGAGAAAAAGAATTTAAAAATCAAATAGAAAATTTTGATAACATCAAATTGAAAGGCTTTAGCAAAACAATGAATTTAGAATTAGAAGAAAAACTATTAACTGAAGAAAGTGGTGAATTTTCCCAATATCCAAGATAGAACACAAGTGGTACAATTACACAAGAATAAGAGCTATCCCACAATATATAATCAAAATAAATATTAACAGTCAGTTTATAGAAGAAGAGATAAAAGCTACTAATATTTATGTGAAAAAAAGTGTTCCAAATTACTAGAGAAATAGCAATGAAAATAAATATAATTGCCAATCTCACATTTTTTCAGATTGGCAAAGATAACAAAAATATTAAATAGCAATATTTATAATGATTGTGAGAGGACAAACATAATAATACACTGTTATAAGAGTTATAAATTAGTACATTTTGGAAAGTTTTCACATACCAAAAGTCATTTTTTTCTGTAT
Organism: Sarcophilus harrisii; assembly: GCF_902635505.1. Classification (NCBI taxonomy): domain Eukaryota; kingdom Metazoa; phylum Chordata; class Mammalia; order Dasyuromorphia; family Dasyuridae; genus Sarcophilus; species Sarcophilus harrisii. The sequence goes on along the minus strand of NC_045426.1, from coordinate 369,085,561 downwards.
ATACATATTGATATTGTATGCATGTAGTATATTCTTATAGTAAAAATACTATACACCCAAGAAAAAATTTTTTTTTAAAGAAGGAACAAACACACCTAAAAATATTCATAGCAATGCTTTTTATTGAAGTAAAGAACTAGAACAAAAGTGGACATTCATCAATTCAAAAATAATTGAACAAATTGTGAAATGAGAAAGGAAAGCAGATAAACTTGAAAAATCTGAGAAGTCTTATATGAAGAGATGCAGAATAAGGTGAGCAGTATCAAGAGCAATTTATAATCATGTAACATTATAATGTAAAGAAAACTGTCTTAATGAAGCATGCTTTCTACCTCTCGACAGAAAGGTGATAAACCAGAGATACAAAAGGAAATCTACAATTTCAGACATAATCAATGTATGCATTAGTTTTGCTTTATTTATTTTTATTTTTTAAGTTGAAAGCTTTTATTTCTAAGAGAAGTTTTCTGGCAAAGTGTTGTATATTTAAAAAAAAAGAAGAAAAGAGTATTAAAGAAACATTTAAAAATATAGAGAAAAGAACACATGGGAGTTTAAAAGAGTATGCAGTCCAGCAGGATGTTATGTTAAATTTAATATAATTGTCAAACATTGAGGTAATAAAAGTTTATACTTTTGTATTTTTATTGTCTCTATTGTAAAATGCTCATTTTTGTTGGTCACTTAAAAAAATAATCTTTACAAGAGAATAAATAAATCAACAACCCTAAAACAAATACATGGGATAATCTTGAAAGGAAAAAGAAAAATAAAGAAACTTGAAAATAAGGTGATAAAATCATAAACAAATCACTATTTCTCTTACCCCATCCTACCTGATAATAAGATCTTTAACTGGCTAACTGTAGAATTCTTAAGCAAACAAGTGATAGAGTTGATTTTAAGTAATAAAATATATCATCTGAATTTTATGAAATTAAAAAAAAGCTTTTACATAAACAAAATTGATGCAACCTGAAAAAGAGACCATTGATTAGGGGAACATTTGTATCAAACATTTTTCACAAGAAAATGATATTAAAGATATACAGGCACTAAAACAAATATGCAAGACCAAAAGCTAGTCCTCAAGTTGTTAACAGCTATAGACAAATATTATACAAAAGAAAAATTATAAATTCCTAACAACCATCAAAAAGAATATTCCAAATGACATATAAGACAAATGCAAATCTTGAGTTTTTATCTCATGTTCTAACACCTAACAAAGATGACAAAAAATGAGAATAGTGTATATTGAAGGAATTGTAGAAAGTAAGGCACATTAATATATTGTGGTTCAGTTGTAAATTGGAACAATTATTCTGGCAAGAAATTTGGAAATGTATTCAGAAAGTAGTTAAAGTCTATAACATTTGACACAGAAATTTCACCATTTGCCGTGTTATCTAAAGTGGTCAATAATAAAAAGGAATGATTTACATACACCAAAATATTTACAGCAGCATATTGGGTTTTTTTTTTTGGGGGGGGGGAAGGTTATTTTGTTTTATTTTGGGGTTTTTTGTATCAAAGAAATGGAAACAAACTAGGTGCCTATTGATTACCAAATGGCTAACCAAGCTCTGGAAGATGAGTATAATACAAAGTTCTATAAAAATAATGAATAGTATGAAAACAGAGAATATGAAGATGCATATGAACAGGTACAAAGTCAAATAAACAGAAACAGAAAAAAACAATATACAAAATGACTACAGCACTGAAAATGTATAGAATAAAACAAATAAAACTGTATTCCATGAATTTAGAATGATTAAACTTGTCAAAAAAGAGCCAGAAAGTACCTCATCATTTTCTTGGTGGAGAGTGTATACTAAGAGAGGAACACTATAAATATTAGGCTTTTTCATCCTAGTTGGTACATTTTGTTGAATTAGGGTGGGGATTTTTTTCTCTTTTAATTTTGTGTTATTATTACAAGGGAAGGGTTTCTGACAAGAATCAGGAAGAGAAATATTTTGGGGAAATGTCAGCAACATAAAAACAAAAAGAGAGTTAACTATTCTAAATAAATGATATTTAAAATAAACAGCAAAGCAAAGCAAGATAAATACTAAAAAAAAAAAAAAGACAGCAGATTTAGCAGTTGAGGTGTCAACTCAATTTAAAATGTTTCAAATTTGATTCATACTATTTCCTAAACCAATTACATTCTTCTGCCAAATTCCCATTTCTGTCAATTGCATCAATATCCATCCCAGTATCCAGGTTTGAAAATTTAGAGACCCTTTTGAATTCTTACCCTCTTTCTTCCTTGTTATACAATCAATCCCAAACAATTCACTTGTTTCTCACTTTATACTGTTTCTAAGATCTGTCCCTTCTTTGCCAATCTTTCAGCTACCAGAAAGGCCTTCATTACCTATTGCTCAGATCATTGTTGGCTCCAGTTCTGCCTTTCTTCAATCCATTTTGACAGATACTAATAGCCATATTAATCTCCCTAAAGTATCACTTTCATCATATCATTTCCCATACCAAGAAGCTACCTGGTGGTTGCTCTTTGTCTATTGGACCACAACCAAAAACTTGAAGCATGACATAAGAAATCTCTTCATAATCTATCTATCTGTCCTGCTTACCATTCAGTGTACCCTACTTAAGTCAAATTGCCCCTGGCATTCACCCAACACACATGTATAAGCAGTTCTCATTTCTTCATCCACACTTTGACTTGTAATAATTCCATATATAGAATGTTCTCTCTGTTTCTCTTTATCTTTTCAAATCCCACCTGACCTTACTTGCCCTACAAGTATTATCCTTTAAGCTCCTCCGGAGTGATCCTTGATTACTCAGGTTTATGTTGATCTCTTCCTCTCATGGATACTTGTAATTTTCTAGTTCATAGTGTTTATCTTATCTTGCTACTAGAATTGTAACCTTCTCCAAAATAAATCCATGTCTTTAATCAATGTCAGTCAACATTTATTAAGCCCTTACTATGTACTAGGTACTGTATCAGATATAAGATAATATAAAGAATAAATAAAAATGCTCAAAGACCTTATATTCTAATGAGGAGGCACTATCTCAATAAAGTCACACAAAATAGCATGCACAATATATGGAAAATAGTCATAGAGAAGAAGGCAACTTGGGGAAAGAAGAGGACATGAAGAAATTCCTTCTGCAGGAACTAATATGCTGAGTCTTAAAAGAATCAATGGAGTGTGAGAGTCAGATACTGGAAGGGAGAGCATTAAAGGAATTGGGGGCATCAGGTATAGAGGCACAAAAATGAGAGGGAGAGAGTATTGTGTATGAGGAAGAGCAAGAAGGAAAGCATGGCTGGACTACAGTGTGCATGGGGAGGAGGGATATGCTAATAGACTATAAAGATAGGAAAGGTCAGGTTATGGAGAGCTTTCAATGACAAATACCAGTTTATATTTGATCCAAGAGATAATAAGAAGTAATTGGAGTTTATTGGGGGAGGTGGTAACATGGTCAGATATACTTTTTTAGGAAATTTACTTTACTTTAGCAATACAGAGGATGGACTGAAAAGGTAGAGAGACTTGAAGCATATACCTTATTTTTCTGTTCAATTTAACAAATACCTAGTAAGGACTTCCTATGAACTAAGCTGGGGCAGGAAGGAGGCAAAGTGGATGAAGTGACAGATTTGACATTAAAAAGACTTATCTTCCTGAGTTCAAGTTCAGCCTCAAACACTTACTTGCTATGTGATCCTGGCTAAGTCAATTAACCCTATTTGTCTCAGTCTCCTTATCTATAAAACAAGCTGGGGAAGAAAATGGCAAGCCACTCCATTGTCTTTGCCATGAAAAAATCCAAAAAAGATCATGGAGACTTGTACATGACTGAAAAATGATTAAACAACAACTAATGGGCTAGACCCCAAAGGGACAAAATTAAAAATAAAACAACTCATGCCCTCAAGAAGTCTGCATTCAGCTGGAACAAAGCAGCATATATACAATTGGATAAATATAAATATATGCAAAGAAATACAAATCTATTTCAGGAGAATAGGAACACTAATATCTAGAACTGGGAAAAGCCTCACAACAAAGGAAACACAAGCTTTTCTTTGAAGGAATATAAGGATTCTCTGAAACAGAAATGAGGAGTGAGTATATTCTAGGTTGGGACAGGAGAGGGAAGGTTTGACACTTGGACAAATATAAAAATACAAGAGATAAAATGTCATATAGAGTGAATAGCTATAATCTGACTGGAACAAAAAGTTTATGAAGGATAATAATAAAATCATATTGAAAAAGTAACTAGAAGTCTATGGCAGAGGACTTTAAATGCCAAGGTGATGATTTTGTATTTTACCCTAAAAATATTGAAGGATTTTAGTTTCAGGGTGACATGGTCTAATCTATTTTAAGAAATATCATACGGAGAACTTATGAAGATTGAAGGAAAGGGAATTAAGCAATCAACAAGCATTTATTAAGCATTGATTATGTGCCAAGTATTCTACTAAATTTTAAGAATACAAACAGAAAGGGAAATAAAGAAGAGTCAGGGATAGATCCAGTGTTAAAACCTAGATAACTAAAAGGTTGTTGATACCATCAACAAAAATGGGGGAGTTCGAAAGAGGGGTGGGTTTGGGGGTAATTAAAAAAATCCAGATTGATTTTGAGAAGCTTACAAGATATCCAGATGAAGATGTCTAGCAACTACTTGGGGTAAAGAGCTAAAGCATAAGAAAGATTAGAGTTGTGTATTTAGATTTAAGAACCATGTACTTGAAAATAACTGAAGTTGTTTAAGCTGATGAGGTTACCAAAAAAAAGAGATTAAAGAAAGAGATGAAAAAGGCATGAGCCTTGTGGTCCATACCCATTTAATAGATGGGGAAAGAATGATGATCCAACAAAAGAGAATATAGCTTGTCCACGAATATAAGTTTCAGGGAAACTAAGAAAGGAAACATTATCCAGGAGGAAGAGTCACTGACAGTGTCAAAATACATGGAAAGATAACAAAATATAAGAATCAAGAGAAGACCTTTAGATTTGGAGAGAGCAGTTCAGACAAGAAATGAGGTTGAGATCCAAATTAAAAAAAAAATTGAGAGGTGAAAGGGAAGCAAGAAAATAGAGGCACTGATTGTAGACAATCTTTCCTGATATTTGGTGAGAAAGAGAGAGAGAGAGAGAGAGAGAGAGAGAAAGGAAGGAGAGAGGAAGAGAGGAGAGAGAGAGAGAAAGTGTGAAGATCGAGTTAACACCTTGGATACCTTAGAATCAGCTGGAGTCAGGATAAGCAAAAGTCCTTGATCTTTATTCTTCGTTGAAGTGAGAGGAATGGACATAGGAATCTCCACCTTCTTCTCCCGGCCAGAAGTCACTCTCGCTTATCTTACTCCACCCCTCAGTGGTTCTCAAAGTATGGTCTAGAGAATCCAGGGGATCTCTAAAACCCTTTTAGAGGGTCTACAAATTCAAAAAATAATTTTTATTTCCAATATGGTAAATTTCTTTAAATATAACCCAGATAAACAAAAACGCTTTGGAGAGATCCTCAATACTTTTTAATAGGACAAAGATACTGAAAACAAAATTTTGAGAACCACCCCCTACAATTCTCTTTATACACCAACAAATCAAGCCAGCACAGAATAGTGGGGCCATTTTCCAAGCATATGCTAATAGAATTCTGTCCAATAAGTAATTAGCTTTAAGTGCTTGGCTGTCCAAGTGCATCTGCTCAGTTTCAGCCCATTACAAGAAAGAGAGAGAATACTATCATGAGTCAATAACTGAGTCAAGTGCAAGTTTTTCAAGATGGAGAAAAATTAAACATGTCCATGGAGAATGGGAAAGAAGCTGTGGAGAAGAAAATTCCAGGCAGCATTTAGTACACTGTTAAACATTATGCAGGTCATGTTGAGGATGGGTGATAAATTGGATACAAATTCAAACCTGTAGATTTTACCTCCATGATCTCTCTCTATCTGTATAATTGAGGGAGACTTCGATTCCAAATTTATTTATACCAATCTCATATAGACTTTCATTGCCACCCACTTGGACTGTAACAATAACCCTCAACTAGACCTTCCCACATCTATTCTCCATCCCTGATTATCTACCTATAATATTATTAATATAATCTTTCTCATATATAGATCTGGTTATATCCCTCCTCTGCCCGTCATCCAATCTCCTTTATTTGGCATTTAAGGTTTTCCACAATCAGATTCAATCCTCCCTTTTTATGCTTATCTTATATCAGTTTTGTTTCAGCCAAATGAGACTACTAGGTACATTCTAGCATACTACATACATAGGTACATAGCATCCTACCTCTACTCTCCATTGCCTTGGCTGCCTTTCTTATCTCTCTCTTGCTTATTGATATCTATCCTTTCAAATCCATTTCAAATGTTACTTCCTCCATGAAGCCTCCTTTGGTCCCCTCTCAGTAATGAACTTACCCTTTGGGTTTCACATAGCATTTTGTTTTGTACCTTACTAACATACTTAGTATGTAATTGCAGTTATTATGCTTATATATGTATTTCCCAATACTCTACTAGACTATAAATTTTATAAATACAGGAAGATTTTATCTAAATTGCACATCTTCTCTAGCAGCTAGCACAGACCTTTGTACAGAGTAAAGGCTTGTTAAAATGTGTTAATTAGGTGAGCAAATATAATAAAGATGACAATACTACCTAAACTAATCTATTTCTTTAGTGCTATACTAATCAGACTCCCAAAAAACTCTTTTGATGACCTAGAAAAAATAACAACAAAGTACATATGGAAAAACAAAAGGTCAAGAATTTCAAGGGAATTAATGAAAAAAAATCAAATGAAAGTGGCCTAGCTGTACCAGATCTAAAATTATTTTATAAAGCAGTGGTTACTAAAACCATCTGGTATTGACTAAGAAATAGACTAGATCAATGGAATAGGTTAGGTTCAAAGGACAAAACAGCCAATAACTTTAATTATCTAGTGTTTGACAAACCCAAAGACCCTAATTTTTGGGATAAGAATGCATTATTTGACAAAAATTGCTGGGGAAATTGGAAATTAGTATGGCAGAAACTAGGCATTGACCCACAGTTAACACCATACACCAAGATAAGATCAAAATGAGTTCATGATCTAGGCATAAAGAATGAGATTATAAATAAGTTGGAAGAGCATAGGATAGTTTACCTCTCAGACCTGTGGAAGAGGAAGGAATTTATGACCAAAGAAGAACTAGAGATCACTATTGACTACAAAATAAAAAAATTTTGATTATATCAAATTGATAAGTTTTTGTACAAACAAAACTAATGCAGGCAAGATTAGAAAGAAAACAATAAACTGGGAAAACATTTTTACAATCAAAGGTTCTGATAAAGACCTCATTTCCAAAATATATAAAGAATTGACTCTAATTTATAAAAAATCAAGCCATTCTCCAATTGATAAATGGTCAAAGGATATGAACCAACAATTCTCAGACAAAGAAATTAAAACTATTTCTAGCCATATGAAAATATGCTCCAAATCATTATTAATCAAAGAAATGCAAATTAAGACAACTCTGAGATACTACTACATACCTGTCAGATTGGCTAAAATGACAGGGAAAGATAATGCAGAATGTTGGAAGGGATGTGGGAAAACAGGGATACTGATACATTGTTGGTGGAATTGTGAACACATCCAGCCATTCTGGAGAGCAATTTGGAACTATGCCCAAAAAGTTATCAAACTGTGCATACCCTTTGATCCAGCAGTGTTTCTACTGGGCTTATACCCCAAAGTGATACTAAAGAAGGGAAAGGGACCTGTATGTGCCAAAATGTTTGTGGCAGCCCTGTTTGTAGTGGCTAGAAGCCAGAAAATGAATGGATACCCATCAATTGGAGAATGGTTGAGTAAATTGTGGTATATGAATGTTATGGAATATTATTGTTCTGTAAGAAATGACCAGCAGGATGAATACAAAGAGGATTGGTGAGACTTACATGAACTAATGCTGAGTGAAATGAGCAGAACCAGATCATTATATACCTCAACAACAATACTATATGAGGATGTATTCTGATGGAAGTGGATTTCTTCGACAAAGAGAAGATCTAACTCAGATCTTCTGATGAAACTAACTCAGTTTCAATTGATCAAAGATGGACAGAAGCAGCTACACCCAAAGAAAGAATACTAGGAAATGAATGTAAACTGCTTGCATTTTTGTTTTTCCTCCCAGATTATTTATACCTTCTGAATATAATTCTCCCTGAGCAACAAGAGAACTGTTCAGTTCTGCACACATATATTGTATCTAATATATACTGTAACCTCTTTAACATGTATGGGACTGCTTGCCATCTTGGGGAGAGGGTGGAGGGAGGGAGGGGAAAAATCGGAACAGAAGTGAGTGCAAGGGATAATGTTGTAAAAAATTACCCTGGCATGGGTTCTGGCAATAAAAAGTTATTAAAAAAAAAGAAAGAAAATGTGTTAATTACAAGAAGAGGTAGGGTGATATCCTTAGCCAGGGACAAAGGCATGCTTTCTCTGGGATTATATATTCAAGAAGTCTGTGTCAGAACTCAAATGTTGTTGTTATTCAGTCACTTCAGACTCTTCATGACCCCTTGAGATTTTGTTGGCAAAGATACTAAAGTAATTTGTGATTTCTTCCTCCAGATAATTTTACAGATGAGGAAACTAAGGCAAACAAGGTTAAGTGATTCACCTAGGGTCACATAACTAGGAAGTATATAAGACCAGATTTGAACTCTGGCCTTCCTGACTCCAGTTCTGAAATTCTATTTATTGTTCCATCTAGATGATTATAGTAATGCAAAACTCCAACAACATTTTAATATGCTAGTCTTTATAAACATCTTCAATACTATTACCAACTTTTTTCATCTTTGCCAATATGTTGAATGGAATGTAAAAACAACATGTGTTTTGATTCAAATTTTTCTTATTGTTAGTGATTTAGAGCATTTGGAACATGGTTAATAGTTTTCCAAAGATTCTAGGAAGATGGTGGAGTAGGTCAGAAAATTCCAAGCTCTTCAAATTTTCCCCACAAATAAAACAAAATTGCATCCCGGGATGAACATAGACCAATGAAAAACAAATAAGCTTGAAAAAACTTTTCAACAACTTTTTTTTTTTTTTTTTTTTTTTTTTTTTTGCAACAACTTGAGAGGACCCGAAGAAATCCCAGGACCAGATTTTAACTGGTGTAAAATATAACCATCTCCAGACTAACTCTGCAGAAACAGCAACCAGGGAGCCATAGAGCTAACCAGGTTTCAATGGGAACTCAGATGGAACCAAAAGAACTTTTATCTCCTGGACCACATGAGAAGTCAAGGGTCTGAGTCTTGAAAGATTAAGGTAGCCTCTCCTAATAAGAAACACCCCAGATCTAGCTATGCTGCAGAGCTGTTGCCCTGGATGAGAAGGAACCAGAATACCTGTGAGTGCAGAAACAGTGTGGCAGGGATGCTGTTGGTTGAGGACACTTACAAGAGAGTAGTATTTTTGGATTGGGATGCCAGGTCAGATGAGAGAGCTGAAGTGAAGCCAGAGGAAGCATTCCTTCCCAACACCAGGATAAAAGGTTTTCATTTAAGGGGAGGAAATGAGCAAAGAAGAAAGAACCCAATTATAGAAATTACTATGGGAACAGGGAAGAACAGAGTTCATTTTCAGAAGACAGTGAAGTTTTAAAAAATGGTTACCTGTCCAGAAAGAATTTATAGAAAACTCAAAACAAAACAAAACAAAAGATTTAAAAGTTCAAATGAGAGAAACTTAAGGGAGAGGAAACAAGAAAATTATGAAAAAAGTTAACCATTTAAAAAGAAGATACAGTTTGAAAGAAAAAAAAGTTCTTTGTAGATTAGAATTGGGCAAGAAAAAGCCAGTGAAGCTAAGAAAAGACCAAGAAATAACAAACCAAAATATTTTTAAATGACAAAAAGAGAATTTGAAACATCTTTTGAGAAAAACAACAGTGCTGGAGAATAGATCAAGAAATGAAAACATAAGAATAATTGGGTTCCCTGAAAGCCATGACCACAAAAAGATCTTTGAGACAATAATGTAAGAAATAATTAAAGAAAATTTCCCTGGAGTGATAGAACATGTGGGGAAACTAGAAATAGAAAAAATCTACCAATTACCACTTCAAAGAGAACCTACAAGAAAAATGCATATTATTCCTAAATTTCAGAAAACCTAAATCAAAGAGAAAATTAAACAAACAAACAAACAAACAAAAACAATTCAAATATGCTGGAGCTATAATTAGAATTGTATAGGATTTATTAGCAGCTACAATAAAGAGTGAAGGTCCTGGAATTTTATACACACACACACACACACACACACACACACTTATGTACAATTAAAATAATTAGATCTGTGACCAAAAATATAGTATCCAGCGAAACTAACCATAATATTGGACAAAAAGATAGACATTCAACAAACTTGAGACTTTGTCTCCTTGAAACCTGAACTCAATAGAAAATTTAACATAACAATCAACATCAAAGATCAATTTCAAGGGACTCAACAAGGACAAATTATGGTTTTTTAACATGGAAATGTAAACCATATATCTAAGATTGACATCAGTAATTAGGTAATTCAAAGGAAAAGATTGAGGCACAACTAAATATGATCTGACTCTAAAAAGCAAAACTTTCTAGGAAAAGGTAAAAATAGTAATTATGCTATATGAGTGAGGTACAGAGGAATTACTGATACAAAGGCATTGGGTGTGGAAAATCACAGGGATTATGAGAAAGGTTATAGAGTGAGCAAAGGGCATGTTCTTTCCAGGGACATATTTTTTTTTCCTCACTCAGTAGCTAAGTAGTGCAATAGAAAGAGCACAAGATCTGGAATCAGGAATAATTGAATTCAAATCTGAATTCATATACTTTTCAGCTAACTAACCCTGGGCAAGATATAACATTTGTCTGTTTCAGTTTCTTTATCTGTAAAAATGGAAATAGTCATAATGTCTGCTACCTGAAACTGTGGCAAAGATCCAAAAGAGATAAAAAGAATATTAGTAAACTCTATTTAAATCCTCTGAATTCTAGCCATTATATGAATGCTAACTATTATTTATTATCATTATTCCCAAAACAGATGGAAAGGTCCATGGAGAGGAATGTGCTAATAATGAAGCACAATGGATTTGTAGATGCCTAGATAGGGTGAACTTTCCAATAAGTAGTACAGGGCTCAAAGGTGAACTTGGAATGGTGAGCAGAGGGAGAAGTGAGTGGAATGTAGTTGTATAGCTACAGCTTATATGACACGTTTAAGTATGTCAGCATATTCTATTTTCAATTTATATTTGTCTGTTATATATGTGGAAGTCTCATTTGCACTATGGCCATCTTCTTGCTATATAGCTAAGGTAGCAGACACTATTACTATTTCCATTTTTACAGGTGAGTAAGAAGTAAGAGGAAAGTTTAGGGTAATGTAACTGAGGACCAAGTGGATGTAAGCTTCACAGGAATTAGCTATCCACAATCATCAAAATCCTAAATTACTCAGCTCTCCTTCCCCCTTTAGTGTGTCAATAAAGAGACAGGCTTAGCCCAAAGTGTTTAATTGCCAGAATTATGTTTCCTGTTGCAATTCGACCTCATTTGTCCTTTTGCTCCATCCTTAGGGCAGAAAGCAGTTGTTTGACATCCTATCTCCTACACTTGGAAAAACACTGCAATTAATGTGGACAGTTTTAATTAGGATACCAGTTAGTCCAACCCCAGAGGGGGGAAAAACATGGGCTGGAAGGAAAGAAGTGGAATGTATGGGCTAGGCAGGACTTCTATGTGATGGACATCCTTTGGCTTAATGTTCTTGTCCTAACCTGCCCAAATATGTGACCTTAGACAAAATTTTTAAATTCCATTCCTTCCTATCTGTAACATGGAGATTATAACTTCTCAGGATTGCTATAAACATGAAATAATAAAATGGATTTGAAAATTTTCATTAAAATATGATACTTTCTATAAGCATAAGGAAATTACTTATCAAAAAAAATCTGGGTGGCTGAGCAAACAAAGTACAGAAGGACTACGCTTTTCTAGGCACATTCACTGACTTGATGATGACAGATTGAGAAGGAATTGAGACAGTCTTGCTTCTCTCTATTTATATTGCTTGCATATTGTATTATCTGCCCCCATTTCTGTTCAGAAAAACACAAATATTGGTATTTGTCAGTACTTGACCTTAAAGAAATGAAATATTTAGAAAATGCCACATGACTATTTAGAAACATATCAATTTGTGAGCAAGTATTTACTGAGCATCTATTGTACACCAATGCTATGTTACAGACTCCAAGGGGTAGAGAAAGTGATATAATCCCTGCTCTAAAGACACACATATTCTAGAAAAGGAAACACTAAAACAAATACAATTAGATAATAATATAGCATCATCAGACATAATGCAATTATGGAATTCACAAGAGCAGCCCAGAAAACCAGAATATTTTGTTTTTGTTTTTGTGATCATTCCTTTTTACCCTAATGACCAAATAATATTCCCCTTACTAGCTCCCTTTGCCATAACCCAAGGTCTCTGGAATCTTCCCTTATCTGGAATCTGCGAACTTCCTGACTAAATTCGTCTAGAGATTGTCAGAGATGGGAAATGAATCAAATGGGCCTGAGCAAGGCCCCACTCCTCCTCATAAAATGCCAGACTCTACCACATTGTATAAGACTGACTAAGGAGTAACAGGACCAAAGTGGGAAGAAATGTTGAGGAAGATGAAAATCTGTCACAAGCTAGGTGCTAACTCCAGACCCATGTTTAGCCACTGGTCTTTGGGCACAACACACTTTAAAACTTTAATCCTCATTATAAAGATTTTTCCTATTTTTTTAAATTAAATTAAAAATTGAGCCCTAACTTGTAATATTTGCTGATTTCCATGGTATAAATAGGAACTTTAACAATAGGCTCATAGATCTGGTATGATGTGGATCCAGCATACCCTGAATCAGGGGGTATTTCCAACATTGTCTTTTCTAGCTGTCATCTCAAGGTTATCATAACTAATGCTCTAAAACTCAAATACACAACCTACTCCTCAAGAAATCTGGGGTTTTTTCCTTGCCTTTCAGGTGATAGCAATCATGATGGCCCATTCTCATCATTGCTTTCAATCTTCTCCCAGGTTCCAGGGTTTATTAAAGAAAAGTGACTTTCCTTGTATAAGCTAATGTTCTCATAATAACGAATATTACTCCTAGCATTATAGGTTGGCCTGTTTCTTTTGTGTAATTTTCTAAATCCTCAAAATCAGCTTCAACAGACTATGAGAGAAATTCTTGAGAAGAGTTGAAAGTGAATTATTAGTCCACCCTCCCATTCTCTTTACTGGTAGAGAAACTGTTTCCCAAAGAAGGTTAAACTACCTGACTAATGTTCAACAAAATATTAAGTAAGTATCAGAAGCAGGATTTGGGACATTGTTATGAGTTCTATGTCTGTGTTATTAGTAATTTGTATGATATAGTTAATTATGGTTTATCCTTATTTTCGAAGAGGATCTACAACATCTTGAGGTGGTATCAACTTGCTAGTGAATTGGATTTAAATGAGGCAGAGTTGCACAAAATAGTTGTCCTCTTCCAGAGTACCAGATTCTAGTAACAAGACAAAAGACAACTGGTGATAGCCTATTTTGCAGTGGATGACCTTGGTATCTTCAATTGACTAAGCGCTAAGTCTTCCACATCAACTGTTCCAGTTATTTTCTTGGACAGTGGAACAAAGTGATCTCATACACTCATTTGACTGGGGAAAATCTTCATATATTTGGGGTAGGTATTCCCCTAATTCACTGGTTGGTTACCCTCAACCTGTATTAGCTAAAACAATTTTACTAAGATGGCCATTGCACATTTCAGCTTCTTAGAGTCACAAGTGAGAGGTGAATAAAGGTGGACAGCAAAGGTGGATGAGCAGGCCTGAAAAGAGCCCAAGAATCTTTCATATCAGAGGGACTGATCTTCCTTAACCCCTACACACTCTCAATGTAGCTGACAAGTACTTAGGGAGTTTGAGAAGGAAGAGTTTAATGAAACTCACAGTAGTCTAGAAAGAATTCATAAAAAAAATGTGGAATCTGAACTTTTCGTTGAAGAATATGTACAAGCTGAATAAGGTCAAGGGACAGAAGAAGGAATTCTAGATGCAAAGAACATGGCTAGATCAATATATAATACCAATTTTTAAATCTCTTGCATGACTTTGCTAATGTTATCACCTTAAAAAGACCTAGACACAGATGTTTTATTGGGGATAGTTGAATTTAAAATCAGGAAGACCTAAGTCATTTACAAATTGCGAAAATCAAAATAAATCCTTTAACATCTCTCAGCCTCAATTTTTTCAAGTGTAAAACAAGACTAATAATAGCATATAATTAACAGAGTTATTATAAGGATCAAATGATATAATAAAATTAAAAAGTACTTCTTGAACCTTAAAGCATTATAAAGATATTAGTTTTATAATTATTATTTCCCCTTTCAATTAAATTAGCCTGCATAAAAACCTGTATTCAAAAATTTGCAAGAAGAAAGATAAAAAGGGGAAAGGGGAAGAAAAATGAATCTGTGCATTTTGTATTAATTGTCTCCATTTAGTAAAATTGTTATCAATAGAGAGATATAACCAAATCTCATCTAAATTAATTTGTATGTATAGTAAAGGGTTCTATTATAATAAAAAGTACTGAGAGTCAAGAGACCAAAATTGTTATGTCTGAAACCAAGCAATCCCCATTGGTCAATTCAGTTTTGTAATTCATGATGTGAATACAAATAATTAAGACAGATTAAGTTAAGTAGGAAAAATAATGCTGCTATCATATCTTAGTAAATAATATCTCAGATCTGGAATGGACCAAAAATAGAAACAAGATACCCAAGTATAAAAGACAAAGATAAAGATAAAGACCAGGAAAGTCCTCCAGTTGAAGATGGTCCACAGTCTGACTCTTGAAGGAAAAGAGGGATTCTAAGAACTAAAGATGAAGAAAGAGGACATTAGGGATAGTCTATTCATTTAACTGTTCAAAAGCATAAAGAGTAGTCAAGGGTCAGTTTTGAGAAAAAATAAGTAGGCCAGGCCAATTTAGTAGAACCAGAACGTGACACCAGGAAAACAAATCTTCTCTTCATCACTCATAGTCCTACATTTGAGCTCCTGCTCTTCTCAAATCTTTCCACTTTGTTGAAGGTGTGCATGTTATATTTTTTATACACTCTTTATATTTTCCAACCCAGACACCATGCTAGACACAGCTCTAGATTCAAATGCCAACTCATATTTATGACGTGTAGATGCACTACTCTCTTAATTCTGAGGCTTTGTTTTCTCATTCATGAAACATGGATAATAATATTTGCACTGGCTATCTCACAGGATCATTGTACCAAAATCCCATAAGCCTCAAAACACTAAATAAATTGAAGGTGTTTCTATCATGTCACTTAAGTTTTTCTGGGCCTCAGTTTCCTCATCTTTAAAATTGTCGTTAACAATTTCAGCTACTTCACAAGGAGCAACAGAGACAATAGATATAAACAGTGCTTTGATCACTCTCTGATCTTATAAAGGGACATATACAGAACACACACTCTCCCCAGTTCCACATGAACAGTTCCCCAGATACTTCCAGCAATGATTAATGGACATGAAATTATGGATACTTCCTGTGGCTCCTAAACATTTCTCACACAATTATAAGCATGGGCTTCTCTCTAATCACCCTCACATAGCAAAGAAAGGGAAGGAATGTTGCCTAAGAAAGTCCATCTATATATCCTTTTTCCCCCTCTCAGTTCCCCAAGTCTGTGCCAAGTTCCTAATATCAAAAGACTATTATTATTAGAAATATTAGAAAGGAGAATAATTGCCTTCTAAGATTACTATTATCATTACTATTAATAATTAATAATAATAACAATATCTATATAGTTCCTATTATGTGCCAGGCACTATACCTACACTTTTATAAATACTCTCATCTGATCTTCATAATAACTCTCAGAAGAAGGTGCTATTATTATTCTCATTTGATAACTGAAGAAAACAAAGGATAAATGACTTGCCCAGGATCATACAGCTAGTAAGCCCTTGAGGTCAAATTTGCACTCAGGTCTTCAAAAAACAGTACCTTATTAAATCTATCATCTAGCTGCTTTATTCAGTTATTTTTCAGTCATGTCTGATTCTTCATGATCTCATTCAGGGTTTTCTTGTCAAAGATAGTGGAGTAGTTTGCCACTTCCTTCTTCAGCTCATTTTTGCAAATGAGGAAACTGAGGCAAACTGTGTAATGTAACTTGCCCAGGATCATACAGCTAATAAGTGACTGAGGCCAGATGTGAACTTAGGATGATGAATCTTCCTGACTTCAGACCAAGTACTCTGTCTACTGCATCACCTAGCTACCCATATGTAATTGCAATATAGCTACATATCCTTTTAAGAAAGACATGCTCTTTGGGCACCTCTATATTCAGCTTTTTGGACCTTTTCTATATTTTAAAATCAAGGAGCTCCCAAAGGGAACAATTTGGAAACTGTCTAGAACTGAAGATTGTAGCTACTACAGCTGCTCTTTCTATTCCAATGTGGATAAGTCAGTTTTTACCGGTAATGTATTGGGTTACAAACTGACAAGGAATTGAAATTTATTTCTGTAAGCATGTAGGTATTTATTTATTTAGACCAAGAATAGGCATTCTTCCAACTAGTCCATATTACTTAAAAATTGACTCCTCTTTCTTGTGATTTAGTTCCAATAGTTAATTAGTCTCTCTGGCTGATCAGCAGCTGAGAATCCTACTTGTTTATGACCAATATTTCCATACATGGGTCAGAGTTATAAGGTTTACAATGATTCACTTGGTGGACAAACTAAGGGAGTAGACCTTCACATAGGACATTCTTTTGAACACTTTGCAGTCTTGGGTTATGCCTTTGGAGAGAGCCAGGCTGTGTCTCCACAACCCCACACAACCAGGCTATTCAGGAAGTACATTCAAACAACTCATCAATTCAGTGGCAAATTTCAGTTGCTTGACTAAATTGCATGGTTGTGTGAAGGAATTGCCTGCTTAATGGAGGCAAATTTATTTAATAGTAGCATGAAAACAGACTTTCCTTTTTATGAGGTGAAATGCAATTCTTCACTTGAGGAAACTAGGCCTGGGTTAGGTTTGGTTTCCTTTATACACATATAGCTTTTTAAAGATTTATACACATGTTTATAGTGGACCATGAAATCAGGAGCAAGATCAGGAGCCAAGTGGAACACAATTCTTCCAGATGTTATGATTAAAATACAGGGACATATGTGTATATATATATATATATATATATATATATATAACATGTGCATACATATGTATACACATACATACATGCACATTGCTTATACACATATGCCTGCATATCTATACATGAGTAAACATACTATATCTACATATGTATTTGTATAGGTATAAATTATGTGTATATATGTGTATGTATTATTTACATGTACATAGAAATATGTGTTTGTACACATATGCATCCATACAATTGATTAAATACAGTTGAAAGAATTCTGAATATAATTTGGGTTCAAGCTTCAGCCCTACCACTGATGAATTTGCATTCTCTAGGCCTCAGCTTTTTCTCTGTAAATAAATGGAAGTTGGGCAAGGTGGAGAAATGTCTTCTACCTTTAACATCCTGTAATTTGATGAAATTGTCCTGAAAGTTTTTTAAATGTCCAAAAAAAAAAGAAAAGAAAAAAGATTATCAAGATCGTACTTCCTTGGTACTTAGGTATTGTTTTAAACCAGCTTGTGTTAGAAATTCACAACAGGTAAAAGCTGGATATTTCATTAAGTGACTATCTCTTAAATGACCTGAACTTTACCAATGGGGAGAAGAGAATGCTAGGGTTTTACATTCGACTATGATCTGACAATATTCTGGGACCAGTTCTTTTCACAAAAGAATAAACAAGAAATTTTTGTCTGAGCCTGACTTACAGTCACTTCATGATGTTCTGGTTGCAAGTACTTCACATCAACTTATCACTCTATTTTTCCATTGAGCTGACTCATTTTAGATAAATGGATGCTAACTTCTTTTCTTCTCATCCTTTGATTCTACCATTCTTTCTGACCTATATTAACCAAATAATGTTTGCTTCTGCTTATTCAAAAAGACCATCATATATGCTAAAGGGATATATAGATATATGTTTCCACAGAGGGACTGATCTGATACAGTAAAGGGTTATTTAGGGGTTTTTTGCTTGTTTGTAAGGGGGTTGTTTGTTTATTTTGTTTTTCAGTGAGGGGGACATAAGTTGTCTCTGAGAATTTAAAGAGTTATTGTGTGGATGAGAATTAGACTTGTTCTGCCTGGCTTTGGGTCATAAAATCATAGTTATTAGAGATAAAATGGATCCTGATGGTCAAGAACTATAATGCCTCCATTTTACAGATGTAGAAACAGAAGCATAAGTGAATTGACTAAGATGACACAGGTAATATTAACAAAGTCAGGATTCACATTCAAATCCCATGACTTTGTTTCCCATTTGCTTCCTTCAGCACAAGGTAGGCTCAGAGAGAATAATTTAATGTTCAACATAAGAAAAACTTGTCTAACTGTTGAAACTATATAAAAGTACAATAACTTCTGCAACAATAGATTTTCAAGGAAATACAATATGATAACTTGCCATAGATATTGTAGAAAAAATGTCTGCTCATAAATTGAATGAATGTCCTCTGGGTTCCTTTAAATTCCAAGATTCTGGAACAATCAATCATGTAATAACTGATCAAATAACTAATCTAGTAAACTAGTCTTTCACTGTCTTTCATCTATCATGTTATCAAAGCCCAATCTATTTGCTTGGTTTCTGACTCTTGCTCATCCTTTCCAATTTGCATACTTATGAGCTTGATTATCATTTCAAAATAGTATATCAGCTTATCCTTGTTCTTTTATCCTGGCTGATAAGTTGTTGGATAGATAAATACATAATTAATGTTGATAATGATAATGATGATAATGATAGCTAGCATTTAGATAGTACCTTAAGTTTTGCAAAGTGCTTTATATATTTTGACATTTTATTGATTGATGATAGATGACATATGATAGAAAGAGGAGAAACAGATGATGTAGATATAGTCCTAGATGAATGTTTGCTTCCTATGAACTATTGCTAATAAGGACTTCCAGAATTTCAATAAATACCTTTGACATAATTTACACAATTCCACCATCCCACTCTTGTTCACTAACAACCATTTAGGAAAATTGTCTTAGATGAAATATCCTTCTTCACTATCCCTGTAGTACTTATCTTTATTAGAACTAATTTGAGTTTTTATCTGAATGACCTTTGGAAATGAACTTCAGTGCCTTAACCCAAAGGAGTTAATAATACAAAAAAATAAAGCATCAATTGCAGAAAAAGAATTTTAAAGGAAAGGAGCCTCAAACATAGAATCACATAATTGAGGATGGGAAATAAAAGAATGGCCATGAAAATGAAGAAAATGAAACAAAATCTGTAAAAAAACATTTTGAGAACCATTGAAGCCATGTATCATATATAAATAGAGAATATCCTAATGGAGAAAAAGACAAGAAAAACACTCAATATAAATGCCGATTATATGAGGTTCTTGCTAACAAAGAAAATATAAGCTCTAGATGATGGGCTGCTTATTTCAATTAGAATGGTTCTTTAGAGATTTTGTTATATCCTAGAAACAGATTTTTCAGAGTTCAGAGCAATATCAGATATTACAATCAAACCTGGGCCTAAATGGATTTCCTCTTTCCAACATCTCCAATGAAAGTCCAACCAGCTTCTACTTGTGAATATTTGTCTTGTGCGAGTTCTCTATAAAATAGCCTTTTAAGTAAACATACATTTAGCATTAAAACAATGTGTCCAGTCAATCAGAGTTGTACTCTCTGTAATAGTTTGAGTGTTTGGCAGCTTAGTTCAAGAAAGGACCTTAATAAGTGCCTGGTATCTTATCTTACCAGGTGATCATAAGAATCTTCCTAAAATAATTCAAATAGAAATAATTTTATTTCCTGGCAAGGTACTAGTATACTGTCCAGGTTTCAGAAGTATACAATAATGAGGTCAGCACAATGACTCTGTAAAACTTCAGCTTGATAGGCAATTTAATATGTCTTCTCTCCAACATTTTCTTTCAGAGTATCTCAAATATTGAACCAGCTCTGACAATGCATGCACCAATCTCATCATTTATGTGTATATATCTGGAAAGTATATTGCAAAGATAAGTAAACTTATCCATAGTATTCACAATTTCTCCATTTCTTATAAGCAATGGTTCCACATATGGATGGTGTGTGGTGCTGGCTGGTGATAAATCTTTATTTTCTTGGTGTTATTTCTTAAGTCAAAATTAGCACAAGCAGCAGAGAATCAATCCATACTTTCTTACATCTCAGCCTTAGATGCTACATTGAGTACATGATCATCTGTGAACAAAAAAATCATACACTTATACAAATAAATCATGCACTAACTCTCCTTTCACTTTAGTCTTGGCTTTTAGCTTTTCAAGTAAGTTAATTTATCATCATTGTAATATCTGACTTTCTGTTTTTATCCTAATTGAAGTTGTTTGATAACATCCCTGAAAACATCATACTAAAAAACATGGGAGCAAGCATACAGCCTTGATTCACTCTATTAGTAATTGGAAAAATCAAAAGAACATTGTCCATACATACAAGCATGCCATCATGAAATTGACATACAGTGCAGATGAACTTCTCCAGGCAACTAAATTTTGTCATAACTTTCCACAAGCCCTCATAGCCAACAATATCAAAAATCTTGATTAGATCAAAAAAACATGAATTACAGACCTACGTTCTATTCCTGTCATTTCTTCTGGAGTTATCAAGTAGCAAACACCCATATATAGTATACCTCACCCATACTGGCTCTCAAGTAGATAACCATCTTCCAGGTAAAAGATCAGTCTATTAAAAAAGGACTTTGGTACAAACCTTGCTAGCAGTTACTAAGAGAGAGAGAGCTTACTGTCTTTGTCACAGGACAGCCAATACCCTCTTCTTTTACAAAGATGGACAATGGGCTCATCTTGAATTCCTAGAGGACAATCTCCTGTTGCCATAAAACCTGAAGAATGTCAGTCAGCCTTTTTATCAGAAGCAGATGCTCATCAGATTGACTAGAATGACAGGGAAAGATAATGTGGAATGTTGGAGGGGATGTGGGAAAACAGGGACACTAATACATTGTTGGTGGAACTGTGAATACATCCAGTCATTCTGGAGAGCAATGAACTATGCTCAAAAAGTTATCAAACTGTAGATACCCTTTGATCCAGCAGTGTTACTACTGGGCTTATATCCCAAAGAGATCATAAAGAAGGGAAAGGGATCTGTATATGCATGAATGTTTGTGGCAGCCCTCTTTGTAGTGGCCAAAAACTGGAAACTGAGCCCATCAATTGGAGAATGGCTGAATAAATTGTGGTATATGAATATTATGGAATATTATTGTTCTGTAAGAAATGACCAACAGGATGATTTCAGAAAGGCCTAGAGAGACTTACACGAACTGATGCTGAGTGAAACAAGCACGGCCAGGAGATCATTATATACTTCAACAACAATACTATACGATGGTCAATTCTGATGGACATGGCCTTCTTCAACAATGAGATGAACCAAATCAGTTCCCATAGAACAGTAATGAACTGAACCAGCTACACTCAGCAAAAGAACTCTGGGAGATACTAAGAACCATTACATTGAATTCCCAATCCCTATATTTTTTCCTGTCCACATTTTTTGATTTCCTTCACAGGCTAATTGTACAATATTTCAGAGTCCGATTCTTTTTGTACGGCAAAATAATGGCTTGGTCATGTATACTTATTGTGTATCTAATTTATACTTTAATATATTTAACATCTACTGGTCATCCTGCCATCTAGGCGTGGGGGTGGGGGGAAAGAGGGGAAAAATTGGAACAACAGGTTTGGCAATTGTCAATGCTGTAAAATTACTCATACATATAACTTGTAAATAAAAAGCTATTTTTAAAAAAATAAGCAGATGCTCTTTTTCATAAGTCTCAACTGGAATATAATCAGCATCAGGCACTTGGCCACACAAGAAGAGTCTTATGGCATTCAAAATCCCTTCTTCAGTTGTAATTTCAGCTAGAGAGGGATTGAATTCAACATGAAGCATACATCAACAGTTTCAGAATTGATTAAGGATAGTCTCTGGAGAACACTATGAAAGAATTCAGGATCATGTTCTTATAACTGACTAGTATGTTTCCATCAGCCTTGAGTAGTTGAGGTGCACTAGAGATCTTTGATCCACAAATAGCCTTCATGCTTTGAATTATTGACATTGGTTTAAAGCTGAATTTTGTCTGCTTTCTTATTAAACTAATTATTATTAAACTAAGAATCCTGCAATTCTCTAAGCATTCTTGCACTTTACTTTTGATGTAGTTGAGAGTCCTTAACTTAGAGACAAATGAACTATCCTGCTGGTAAGCCTTATGGAGCTCTCATTTCTTGTTGAGCAGCTTCTGAATTTCCTCATAATTTTTGTCATACCAGTCTTGATGTTTGTAAGTATTCTATCCCAGATGAGTAAATGGGATATTTACTGTACAACAAATCTCTGAAAGCTGTCTGCTTCTTTTCTGCTCCATTGCTTGCGGACCATGAGCTTTCTCCTCCTTATCAATGAACTGTTTACACTTTCTCTTTGTTTACACAAAGAGAAGCCCTCTAATCTGTTAAGACTAATTAAGTCTTCTTAATGGGACCACCATTTTTGCTGAATATGAATCTTTAGCTGGGAGATGATTAGTCTAGCAATCTGCACCACATATTACCTTGGTCACTCTCACATTCTACCTGTCTCATCTTCTTAAAACGAAATAGTTTATTAAATGTGAATGTTTTCTGAGCGAGTACATGCATGGACTTTTATTGCATTTGGATAAGTGAAAGACAGCATTAGTGAAGAGAAGGTCATTTCTCTCTCTCTCTTTTTGTTTGTTTGTTTCAATAATTATTTTTATTTTAATTAAAGCTTTTTATTTTCAAAATATGTGTATGGATAATTTTGAACATTCACCCTTGCAAAACCTTGTGTTGCAATTTTTTCCCTACACTCCCTCCTCTAGACAGAGATGCACAAGTTTTTTTTGTTTGTTTTTTTGTTTGTTTGTTTTTTTATTTAATAACCTTTTATTTACAGGTTATATACATGGGTAACTTTACAGCATTAACAATTGCCAAACCTCTTGTTCCAATTTTTCACTTCTTACCTCCCCACCCCCTCCCCCAGATGGCAGGATGACCAGTAGATGTTAAATATATTAAAATATAAATTAGATACACAATAAGTATACCTGACCAAACTGTTATTTTGCTGTACAAAAAGAATCAGACTCTGAAATATTGTACAATTAGCTTGTGAAGGAAATAAAAAATGCAGATGGTCATAAATATAGGGATTGGGAATTCAAAGTAATGGTTTTTAGTCATTTCCCAGAGTTCTTTCTCTGGGCATAGCTGGTTCAGTTCATTACTAGAGATGCACAAGTTTTAATAGTAAGTGACTATTGTTGTTGCTTTTTCTGACTCCTTTCTTTCTAAGGACTCCCTACTATGTCTCACAATCTGTGAATATTCTGCTGTTAAAGGCACCTAGAATTATAAACTTGTACTCTTTCAGCACATTGATGACAAAGGCTTTCATAAAATTTTTCTTTAGTCTCATCAGGTTTGTCATGGTGGGAACATATGCATTGATGATGGTGGTGTGGTGCTTTTTCAGTGAGTAGTAATTGTATTGTCATTAGTCAATTGTCATTCCTTTTGGTAGGCATACAAGCTTGTGGACTAGATTAGTTTTAATTGCAAAAACTTACCCCAATTTCATGGTATTCCCCATCACAGTGGCCAATCTAGGAAAATATGTATGCAGCTCCCATTACATTAAACTAGCCTTCATTTGCCAGCCTCATTTCACTCAAGGCTGCTATTTAAAAATCACAACTGTTGACTTCTTACAAGAGCTGTTACTCTTTCAATTCTATTGGGTATTCCATGTAACAATAGTAAGTGAAGCCATCTTTGCAAAATTTTTTGTACCTTTTTTGTGTTTTGACCTCAGGGTGGGATGCCATGGCAAGCAGATCAGGGTGGATAAAGCAGGCAAATTTTAAAACACCTTTTATGCCCCTTTCCTCATGCCAGGAGATGAGCAGTGTGGTTCTTAAATAAAACTGCTCAGACACCCAGAGGGCTACAGCTTATTACTTTAATAATAATTTAATAAGTATTGAATACTTTAATATTATTTATTTTAATAATTTAATAATTAATTAATTAATGATAATTTAATAATAAGCTTATTGCTGCTTTAGTCAAATGAGAAGATGACTCTATATCTTGGGCCACCTCTGTGCAGGATTGTGAATACAGCTCTCAGTGAATCCATGCTTGCTGCTTAAATTTGCATGTGACCATGGACTTTGATGTAAGCAAAATAGTAAAAATGGTATAGATGATGTCTGTTGACACATTGCGTAAGTTGAATTTAAGGGAGACAGAATTGCATGAAGAGATTGGCTTTACTCTGTATTCCAGAACCATCATTGCAGCATCATCATCAATGACAATACAAAAATCAAAGTCACTAGTGATGGCCTGGAATGCAGTAGATAACTTAGATGTCTTCCTTGGCTAACTAAGCTCTAAGTGTTCCACAGCACCTGCTTGCACTGTATTCATTGCAATCAGAACAAATTGTTCTTGTTTGCCCATTCCACTGAGTGAAATCTTCATATACTTGGGATGGACATCTCAAAAACTCACTAACAAGTTTCAAATTTCTCAGTTATCCTCAACCTGATTTAGTCTAACAAAATAATTTTATGAGGGTATAGCCACTGCACATGCTACAGTCTTTTGGAACTACAGTGAGAGTTGGGGTATCAGGTAGACATCAAAGTTACTTGTCTCCCCTGAACACTTTACATCTCTACTGTACAGCAAATGATGCTTTATTAACTCTATTATTATCAAAAATCAACTAAGAATGAGTGGCTCAGTAATCACATCTGCAAAGTTGAGTTTCCTGAGATATATTAGATCTAGGACTATTGACTTGAATTCAATGAAACCACCTTATTTCCATCTTAGCATTCTCTCATTTATCTTGGCTTTTAATATTCAGATAACTATTTTGATTTGATTTTTTAAATAGAAATAATTTTTTTCAATAGATAAAATGGGAGAAAAGATTTGACTGATGCTTCTTCACTTCATCACCCACTACTATTGGGCCATCAATTCTTAGTACCCTTTTTGTTGGCTTAGTTTCCATCATGAGTATGGATTTATTCTGAACTTGGGAGATTCTTATTCTATTTTTATAGATTTTTATCAATTTTAATATCCATTTTCCTCCACCTTCATTTCATCCTTTTAATATCCATTTACTTCTTTAGCCACTCGCATGTCTTTTATCCACTGATGATCCCCTTAGTTTAGCTTTTTATTCACTACATAATCTCTTAGTCTCTCTGTCTCTGTCTTTTAAATTATTTTTCTTTTTCTCTTTTTATTTTTTTAATTTTAATATATCTCTTTCTATCATCCCCATTTCTCAATATAGCTCCTTCTATCCAGGAAGCCTTCTATTATAATGAAGAATTTTTAAGGAGACTGAAAAATGCAATTCATCAACATTAACCAAGTCATCAACTGTATTTGACAGTTTATATAAAATTCAACATTCCTCATCACACATTTCTGCAAAGAAGTCGAGAGGTACATTTTTTTTTATCTCTTTTTCTTTTCTAGGAGGTGCAATAGATAGAATCCTGGGCTTGCATTAGGAAGTTCTAAATTCAAAATACTCTTAATCACTACCTGTGTAACCCTGGCAAGTCACTTAAGCTCTCTGCCTCAGTTCTCTCAGTTTAAGCTATACAATGGGGATCATAATAGTACCTTCTCAGTTGGGTTGCTGTAAGGATTCAAAATAACATTTGTAAAGTGCTTCTAGTACTTGGCATATAAGAAAAGTTTAATACATGTTCCCTTATTCTTTTCTAAGGCCAAGTTTGATCATTATAATTAAATAGTCTTCATGGAGGAAGGGTGGGTATTTTCCAATTATGTTGTTTTTCTGATTTTGCTACTTGACTCTGCATCAGTTCATATTTATCTTTCTATTCTTCTCAAGAGTCTTCATCTTATTTTATACTTATTTATACTATACTCCATTAGTATAGTCCATTGTATTCACATACTACAATTTACTTAGCCAATGTCTAATCAATGACTGTTATGGGCCAGATCTTGAAACAAGGTACTAAGTCAGTGGAATTGATAGAGACAATAATTATCTAATTTAGCATGGTTCAGTATGATTGATCTGATCCTACAAGGAGATGTTATGGGCCAGAACTTGAAACAAGGTACTAAGTGGAATTGAGGAGACAATGGTTAAATCTAGTTTTGCATTGATTTAATCCTACAACAAATAATGATTTTCTTGTGATATAATGATTGGTGTATACTCAGTGTGGGGCATATAAGGAGGAGCTCTCAGGGCCAAAAAGGACAAGCCCATTAGAAGCTCTTGGAGCCTCAGCCAGGATTCAGTTGAGCAGATTCAGAAGCCAGAGAAGGCAGTCAGGGAGAACTAAAGAAGACAGAGAAGTGGTGGCAGGCTGTCTTGGGGAGAACATTGAAACCAACATCCAGAAGACCTCCAGAAAAACTAGCCAATCCCCAAGTAAAGGAGATAAGACTTGGAAAGAGACAATAAAGGATTTGGACTTTAATCCCTGGCTGCATTTGAGGGTATTACTGAACTGAAATGAAGGCTGCTCCCAAAAGCCCCCCAAGAAACCTGGTCCCAGAGAACATTACATTTTAGAGAAGAATATTACAAATGGACATGTATTTTGTTTCTAGTTCTTTACTAACATACAAAATAGATTATACTATGACTACTGTGATGCTTGTGGAGACTTTGATTTCTTTAGAACAGTTTCCTAGTAATGAGATCTCTGGCTTCAACATGATAGATATTGTTATGGGCCAGAACTTGAAACAAGGTAGTAAGTGGAATTGAGGAGACAATGGTTAAATCTAGTTTAGCACTGATTTAATCCTACAACACATAATGGTTTCCTAGTGATATAATTTTTGGTTTGTACTCAATGGACAGCAAGAAACTCTCAGGGCCAGAAAAGAAAAGTGCACTAGAAACTCTCAGAGGCTGAGATAGATTCATTCCATTGTCCACCTTAGTAGTGGCTGGAGGCTGAAGCACAAAACTTTGGAGTCAGGGAGAATCAGAAGCCAGGGAAGGCAGGCAAGTCCAAATCTCTCGGACAAGGAGAGAGATAGGCCTCCAGAAAAACTAGCTGAGCCCCAAGTGAAGGAGACAAGACTTTGAAAGAGACAATAAAGGATTTGGACTTTAACACCTGGCTGCACTCATGTGGTGATTACAGAACTGAAACAAAGGCTGCTCTCAGAGACCCCAAGAAATTCTCAACAGAGAATATTATATTTTAGAGAAAATATTACAAGATATTTTATTCATTTTTGGTTAATTATAAATTGCTTTACAGAATGATGGCACCAATTTACAAACCAATAATATATTAACATAACCATCTTCTTCAACCCTATTCAACATTGCTTTTTTTTTTTTTTTTTTTTTTTTTTGCTGAGGCAATTAGGTTTAATTGACTTGTCCTGGGTCACAAAGATAGGAAATGTAAGTGTTTGAGGCCACATTTGAACTCGTGTCTTCCTGACTTCAGGGTTGGTGCTCTATCCACTGCACCACCTAGCTGCCCCAAAATTGCATATTTTTAACTTTTTTTTATCTGGGTCAATTTTCTTGGTCTTGTGTGAAACCATATACTTGTTTTTATTTGCATTTCTCTTATTAGTTATATGGAACATTTTTTTTTACATTGTTCCTAATAGCTTGCAATTCTTCTTTTCAGGATAGTTATGTCTTTAACTTCTTTCTTTTGTCTTATTGCTAATGCTAGTATATCCTGAATTATATCAACTAATAGTAGGTATAGTGATCTTTCATTCACTTATGTATTTATTAGGAAAGATTTCAGTGTATACCCATCGTATATAATGCTTTTGTTGTTAGATAGTTTTCTTGATATTTAAAATGGTCCTTCTAGACCTATCCTTTGCATGGCTTTTGGCTTAAATGAATATTGTATTTAGTAAAAGTTTTTTTTTTTCTTTACTAATAAAATCATGTTTTTGGATTTTTTTTGTTATTAATCATTTTGAATGTTTTCCCAATATTAAAAAAAATCTTTAAATCCTTGGAATTAAAGAACTTATTCATGATGAATGATTTCTTGAATAAATCACTATAGTCTGTTCAAAAATATTGTATTTAAATTTTAATAGATATTCATTAATAATATTGGTTTATAGCTTTCCTTTTTAGTTGCACGCTTCCATGATTAAAGAATTAACTAAATTTGTCTCATAAAAGTAGAGCACTTTCTGTTTCAGTTGTTAAGAATAATATTTGTTATTTTTTTGAAGTGTTTTCCCCCTTCTTCCTTTTAATTAGTTGGCTAATAGTTTATAAATTTTATTTCTCTTTTCAAAGGACTGGCTTTTTGTTTTATTTATCCTTTTAATAGAATTTTGTGAGAGGTTTCCAGGTTACTTAGTTTCTTTTAATGTTCAATATCTTTTTGTATGCTTATTTTAGAATTGCATATGTGTATGTGACTTTCTATTTTTTAAAAAAATCATATTTAGGTATTAATCCTCTCATTTTCTATTTTGT
The DNA here is from genome assembly GCF_902635505.1 of Sarcophilus harrisii. Lineage (NCBI taxonomy): Eukaryota > Metazoa > Chordata > Mammalia > Dasyuromorphia > Dasyuridae > Sarcophilus > Sarcophilus harrisii. The sequence goes on along the minus strand of NC_045426.1, from coordinate 369,056,579 downwards.
CAATATATGCTTTTAGAGACATATTTTCTCTTTTAAGGGCTGCTTTACTTTCATCCCAGAAATTTTTGTTTGTTGTATATTTTACATGATGATTAATTCTTTTTATGGCTTGATCTTTAATCCATTCTTTTTAATATTTTACATTTGTTTCTTTTTAAACCTATTTTTATTATATTCTCTATATTGGTCAGAAATTTTTAAACATTGTGGTTTTAAAATATTCTTAGTATTTCTATTTTTTCTTAAATTTCTTTGCAATTTTTTTTCTGTGCAAGCAATATATGGTTAACTCTTTTTTTTTTACATGACCAAACCGTTATTTTGCTGTACAAAAAGAATCAGACTCTGAAATATTGTACAATTAGCTTGTGAAGGAAATCAAAAATGCAGGTGGGCCTAAATATAGGGATTGGGAGTTCAATGTAATGGTTTTAGTCATCACCCAGAGTTCTTTCTCTGGGCATAGCTGGTTCAGTTCATTACTGCTTCATTGGAAATGATTTGGTTGATCTCCTTGCTGAGGATGGCAAGGTCCATCAGAACTGGTCATCATATAGTAGTGTTGTTGAAGTATATAATGATCTCCTGGTCCTGCTCATTTCACTCAGCATCAGTTCATGTAAGTCTCTCCAGGCCTTTCTGAAATCATCCTGTTGGTCATTTCTTACAGAACAATAATATTCCATAATATTCATATACCACAATTTATTCAGCCATTCTCCAAATGATGGGCATCCATTCAGTTTCCAGTTTCTAGCCAATACAAAGAGGGCTGCCACAAACATTCGTGCACATACAGCTCCCTTTCCTTCTTTATAATCTCTTTGGGATATAAGCCATATAACAATGCTGGATCAAAGGTATGACAGTTTAATAACTTTTGAGCATAGTTCCAAACTACTCCAGAATGGTTGGATTCGTTCACAACTCCACCAACAATGCATCAATGTCCCAGTTTTCCGCATCCTCAAATCGTCATTATTTTTCCTGTCATCTTAGCCAATCGACAGGTGTGTAGTGGTATCTTAGAGTTGTCTTAATTTGCATTTCTCTGATTAATAATGACTTGGAGCATCTTTTCATTGACTAAATAGTTTCAATTTCTTCATCTGAGAATTGTCTGTTCATATCCTTTGACCATTTTTCAATTGGAGAATGCGATTTTTATAAATTAGAGTTAATTCTTATATATTTTGGAAATGAGGCCTTTATCAGAACCTTGACTGTAAAACATTTTTCCCATTTATTGCTTCCCTTCTAATCTTTTCTGCATTAGTTTTGTTTGTACAAAACTTTTCAGTTTGTATAATCAGAATTTACTATTTTGTGATCAGTAATGATCTCTAGTTCTTCTTTGTCATAAGTCCTTCCCTTCCACAGGTCTGAGGGTAAACTATCCTGTGTTCCTCTAATTTATTAATAATTTCATTCTTTATGCCTAGGTCATGAACCCATTTGATTATCTTGGTGTCTGATGTTAGGTGTGGATCAATGCCTAGTTTCGCCATATTAGTTTCCAATTTTCCCAAAATTTGTCAAACAGTAAGTTCTTATCCCAAAAGCTGGGTCTTGGGTTTGTCAAACTAGGTTGCTATAGTTGTTAACTGTTTTGTCATGAACCTAACCTATTCCACTGATCAACTAATCTATTCCTTAAATCCAAATGGTTTTGGTAACTGTTGCTCTATAATATAGTTTTAGATCTTACAACTAACCACCTTCATTTGATTTTTTTTCATTAATTCCTAAATTCTTGACCTTTTGTTTTCCATATAATTTTGTTGTTATTTTTCTAGGTCATTAAAATAGTTTTTGGGAGTCTGATTGGTATAGTACTAAATAAATAGATTAGTTTAGGTAATATTGTCATCTTTATTATATTTGCTCCTTCTATCCAAGAGCATTTAATATTTTTCAATTGGTTAGATCCAGATTTAATTTGTGTGAAAATGGTTTGTAATTTTGTCATAAAGTTTCTGATTTTCCTTAGCAGATAGATTCCTAAATATTTTATATTATCAGTAGTTACTTTAATGGAATTTCTTTTGTAACTCTGACTGTTGGATTTTTGTATATATAAAACCTAATGACATGTGGGTTTTTTATAACCAGCAACTTTCTAAATTTTGGATTATTTCTAAAAACTTTTTAGTAGAATCTCTGGGTTCTCTAAGTATACCATCATGTCATCGAAAAAGTGATAATTTGGTTTCCTCATTGCCTATTCTTTTCCTTAATCTCTTTCTCAGCTCTTATTGCCATAGCGTTTCTAATACAATATTAAATAGTAACTTGATGTGGACCTGTTTCACTCCAGATCTTATTGGGAATGGTTGCAGTTTGTTTCCATTACATATGATGCTTACTGATGGTTTTAAATAGATGCTGCTGATTATTTTAAGGAAAAGTCCATTTATTCCTATACTGTTAAGTGTTTTTAATAGGAATGGGTGTTGGATTTTGTCAAATGCTTTTTCTGCATCTATTGAGATGATCACATGATTTTTGTTAATTTGGCTATTATCAAGGCCAATTATATTGATAGTTTTCCTAATATTGAACTAGCCCTGCATTCCTGGTATAAATTCTACTTGATCATAGTGTATAATCCTGAAGATGATTTTCTGTAGTCTTTTTGCTAATATCTTATTTAATATTTTAACATCAATATTCATTAGGGATATTGGTCTATAATTTTCTTTCTCTGTTTTCAACCTACCTGGTTTAGGTATCAGTACCATGTCTGTGTCATAGAAGAAATTTGGTAGGACTCCTTCATTCCCTATTTTATCAAATAATTTATGTAGCATTAGGAATTGTTCTTTAAATGTTTGTAAAATTCACATTAAATCCATCTGGTCCTGGGATTTTTCTTAGGGAGTTGTTTAATTGCCTGTTCTATTTCTTTTCTGAAATGGGACTATTCAAAATTACTTCCTCCTCTTTAGTCTGGAAGTCGATATTTTTTGGAGGTAGTCATCCATTTCACTTAGGTTATCAAATTTATTAGCATAAAGTTGAGCAAAATAACTCCTATTATTTCATTTCCTCTTCATTGGTGGAAAGTTCTCCTTTTCATTTTAAGACTAATTAATTTCATTTTCCTCCTCCTTTTTCTAATCAGATTTACCAAAACATCTATTTTTGGCTTTTCATAGAACCAACTCTTAGTTTTATTAATTAGTTCAATGGTTTTCTTTCAATATTTTAATTTTCCTTTTAATTTTAGAATTTCAAATTTAATTTGATTGGGGTTTTAATTTGGTCTTTTAGTTTTTTAGTTGTAAGCCAATTCATTAATCTTTTCTTCTCTGTTTTATTCAAGTAAGCCTCTAAGGATATAAAATTCCCTCTTATTACCACTTTGGTCATCCCACAAATTTTGGTATGATGTCTCATCATTGTCATTATCTCGAGTGAAATTACTAATTGTATCTATAATTTGCTGCTTCAAATCATTCTTTAAGATGAGATTGTTTAGTTTCAATTACTTTTTGGTTTATTTACCCCTAACTTTTTGTTGAATGTAGTTTTTATTGCATCATGATCTGAAGAAAGCATTTACTATTTCTGCATTCTTGCATTTTAATTTTGGGTCTTTATGTCCTAATATGGTCAATTTTTGAATAGGTTCCATGAACTGCTGAGGAAAGAATATTCTTTCTATCTCCATTAATTTCTCCAAAGATCAACATCCCAATTTTTCTAATATTCTATTTACTTCTTTAATTTCTTTCTTATTTGTTTTGTGGTTTGGTTGTCTAATTCTGAGGAATTACAAGGTTGAGATCTCCACTATTACAGTTTTGTTGTCTATTTCTTCTGCACTCTCTACTTCTCCTTTAGGAAGTTGGATGCCATACCACTTGGTCATATATGTTTAATATTGATATCACTTCGTTGTTTTTACCCTTTAGCAGGATGTAGTTTCCTTGCCTCTTTTAATTAGATCAATTTTGCTTTTGCTTGATCTGAGATAAGGATGCTACCCCTGCTTTTGACTTCACCTGAAGCAATAAGATTTTTGCTCCATTTTACCTTTACTCTATATGTATTCCTCTTTAAATGTGTTTCTTGTAAACAACATATTGTAGGGTTTGACTTTTAGTCCAGTCTCTATCTGCCTCCACTTTATGGGGGAGTTCATCCCATTCATTTAGGTTAGAATTACTAAATCTGTATTTGCTGCATCCTAATAACCCCAGATTATGCTTTACTTTTCTTGTCTCCCAACCCTCTTTACCCTTTTTGTTAATTGTACCCACTTGTATCGATGCTTACTCTTTTAGAATCCTCCTTCCCCCTTGAATCTTTTCCCTTCCTTCCTTATTACTCTTTTTCTTTTCCCTTTTCCTCTCCCCTTTTTAATGAGGCAAGAGAATTTTCTCTAAAACAAATGTCAATTATTTTTCTTTGGCAACTCTGATGGGTAAGATTCACACAATGTTCCTCCCCTCTCTAAATTCCTCAGATTGATAAGTTTCCTTTGCCTCTTTGTGGGATGTGGTTTCCCTCTTTTATCCCTCCTTCCACCTTATTCTGCCATCATCCCTTTTCCATATCTACTTCTTTTTTATATTATATCAGTAAATCAAATTATACATGTTATTCTTTTTATATCGACAACGAAATACAATTTCTCAGAGTTATTTTTACCTTTCTGCATCTCTTGAGTTTCTATGGTTGGAGATCAAATTTTTGTTTAGTTCTGGTTTTTTCCTTAGAAACAAATGGAATTCATTTTTTTCATTAAATGTCCATCTTCTTTCCTGGAAGAATGTGCTCAGCTTAGCTGGGTAGTTTATTCTTGGCTGCATCCAAATTCTTTTACTTTTCAGAATATCAAATTCCAGGCCTTGATCCTTTAATGTGGGCAGCCAGATCTTGGGTGATCCTTTGTGGCACCTAATTTTAAATTTTTTTTTTTTTTTGGCTGCTTGTAAAATTTTTCCTTAATCTGATAGTTCTGAAATTTGACAATATTCCTTGGGGTTTTTATTTTAGGGTCTCTTTCAGAAGGTGTTCAATAATTCTTTCAATGCCTATTTTACTTCTGATTCTATTACATCTGGGCAGTTCTCTTTGATGATTTCTTTTAAAATAGTATCTAGGCTCTTTTTTTTCATCATAGTTTTGGAAAGGTCCAATAATCCTCAGATTATCTCTCCTAGATCTATTTTCTAAGTCTGTCATTTTGCATAGATAATTCATGGTTTTCCAGTTTGTCATTTTTTTGTTTTGCTTGACTGTTTCTTGCTGTCTCAATGAATCATTAGTTTCTATTTGTTCAGTTCTAATTTTTAAAAATTATTTCTTCATTAGCTTTTTTACTTCTTTCTGTATATGTCCAATTGAGTTTTAAATGTATTGTTTTGGTCTGTGGAATTTTTTCCATTTCACTAATTTTTTTATAGTGAATTATTTTCTTTCAATTCACAGATCCTACTTTCTTACAGTTCTTTGTCTTTTCCAATTCACAAATCCTACTTTCTAGTGAATTCTTTATTTTTTCCAAATCACAATTCTTACTTTCCTGAGAATTTTTTACTTTTTCCAATTCGTAGTTCAGGAAGTTGTTGCTCTCTTGTAAGGCTTCTCTTTCCTTTCCCCATTTATCTTCTAACTCTCTTTTGAGACTTTTAATGGTCTCTTCTATGAGAGCATCATGTAAAAGAGGACAGTCTGGTGTATGTTTGCTATTTGCTGTCTCTTCAGGTTTGCTCACCTGCTCTTTTTCTGCATAGAAGCTGTAGGTGGTTCTTTTCATCTTTTTATTCATGTTTTAAAGCTTTTAGGGTATCCTCCTAGGCAAGGCAGTTACCAGCTTCCTCTGCAGAACAGGAGAGATGTAAACCGGTTTCCTGCTCTGAGATATGAGAGTGCTCTGAATGAGAGTTTTCCCTTCCCCCAACAGGAGGTAGATTCAGCACTGGCCGAACTATTGAAGTGCCCAATTGGACTGTGTGGGTTAGCGATTGCCCTAGGCTAGAGACTAAGGGGTGAAAGTGTTACTGCCCCAGTCCGGAGCCTCTTGTGTGGCTGTGGGTATTAGCAGCTGACTGCAAATCGCCAATTCTACCGGGATTCTTCCCCGCAGTCTGTTCTCCAACGTCTCTGCCCCAACGTCTCTGCCCCAATGTCTCTGCCCGATTACAAATCGACCCTGTGAAAGCTCTATGGCCCCAAGCCGAGCTCCCCACTGCACAGATTAGAGGCTAACCTGGGCCATGCCCTCCTGCCGTGCAGGTTCGCAACTATCCCAGGGAAAAGCCCCTTACTGCAGGTTGGGGCTGCGAGCTTGTGCTGAGATCTGTGCTTTCACTTTCGGTTTGAGGCTCTCCTCTGAACCTAATTTCTCTCCCAGTCTATGCTGATCTCCTCCTAGCCCCGGAACCAACCTTTTTTGGCAAGACTGCAGATTTTCTTCGGCTGGTGAGTTGTTATATTTCTTATCTTTACAAATTGTAGCAGTTAAGACTATTTTTGAGGCTCGATATAATATTGATAAAGAGGGTAAGAGAAGAGCTTAGAAAGTCAAGTGTGCCTTCTCCGCCATTTTGGCTCCGCCCCCAATGTATGGTTAACTTTTAGCAAAAATTTCCATATAGTGGAGAGAAATATCTATGTTCTTTTGCAGTCCCATGTAGAGGTCACTATACATATTTTACCTCAAGAGTGTCTCTCACAATTTATTCCATTCTATATTTTTCTTTTTGTTTATCTTTCTATTAGATGTTCTAAAAATGAGAAGGGATGTTGAAATCTCATGCCACTATTAGCATTACAGTCTAAATCCTTGATAATTTAGGCATTTTTCCCTTTATGAATTTGGATGTTAAATTATTTTAGAGTATATAATTTTAATATTGATTTTGATTTGTTATCTATAATTTCAATATAATACTATTATCTCATTTTTGGTGAATTTGTTTTTGTTTTTTTTATGGTAATATGATTGCAACTCCTAATTTTTTTCAATTCATCTGATGCCTAGTAAAATTTGTCTTATTCTCTTACTTTTAATTTATGTTTTTGGTTTTTTTTTTTAGTTGTACAATTTACATAATCTACATATTGTGAAGTATGGGGATTTTTTTTTTTTTTTGCAATTTGTTACTCTTTTTCATTTTATTAATTTGTTTAATCCTTCCATACTCGAAGTAACGAGAATTATCGTTATGTTTTCAAACATTCATTTTAATATTGATCTTTTTCTTAATTGGAATTTTTCTCTCTCTGTGGAAAGATTTTATTTAATTTCTTCAATTGTTTTTAGCTTAATCTAATCCAAAGATATTATTTTTCTATTGTGCTTATATCCCTTCCCTTTCCCCCACTCTACCCCAAAACTAATTTATTACTCCTTTCCTAAGTTTTTGAGTTTGCTTTTTTTTTTTAGTTTTTTTCCCTTTTTTCCCCTCTTATCTATTTGATCCGATACTTTCATTCTTTTTCTTCTCTAAGTTAAATAGTCAAGTTTAATTCTCCTTACTTTCATTCCTTTCAACTTGCTTTATTTTAGTTTTTATTTTAATTTCTGTATTTTTTGTTATGAAATCTTTTTTTCCTCATTTTCTAATTATTTCTTTCTTTTCTGTCTTCTCTACCATTTAATTCTTTGATTCATGAAATTAATACTTATTTTTTTTCCATCATTTGTCTCTGTATTCTTCATGTAATTAAAAGTACTAAGGAACCTATTTTGATTTCTCTATTCTAAATAGTTTCTATTTTATAGCCTTGTAGATCTTTCTCCATTCCTACTTCCCCTTCTGCTCCAACTCACTCTTAGAAAATCTGTTTTCTTCAGATGATAGAGAGGATAGAATTATGATCCCATGCTAGGAATTTTTTTATGTTGCTGACTGTGCAGTTCATTATGACTATTTACCTTTTCCAATGTCATTTATATATGAACTTTTTCCTTTTGTCATAAAATTATTCCTCTATATACATGTTCTCTCACTTAGTGGGTATCCATTATCCCCCAAATGCTCTGATTCCCTTTCATCTGAGGCAAGATATGTTTTATCTAAGTACCAAATTCTTACAGATATCACCTGTCATAAGATCCTCATCTTCAATTACAGAAATCTTTCTTTTTCTATATTCTTCGATAGAAACCCCTCCTACCACTGAAACAAAATTTCTCTCCCTTTACTTCTATCCCTTTCTTTGCCAACTTGTCCATTATCCTATAGGCTCTCTTCTTTCTAAGAGACTAAAATTATGTCTCCTTCATTGTCAACTTTTACTTGATATGGCACATTATTTACCCTTCTCTATCCCTTTTCTCTCCTCTTCCCTTTTTTTGTGCTGTCTCATTGTGGAATTTAGTCCCTCTCTGTCCTAAAAAAATTAATTTAACTGTAGGCAGTATGCTGTAATGTTTACTTCATGATGTGTCAGAACTGTTTCTATACAATCTCTGTTTCTAATTAATTTCATACTAGTCATGACTTTGAGAAAGAAACATTTTAACTGCTTCTGTTTTGTTGATGATGAGGAAGAGGAGGAGGAGGATGGTGATGATGATGATTATTTAATTATTACAAGGAATGTTTTTAGACTTTCATGTATTTTTGTTTTCTGATGTGTTTCAAAAGCAGATAATTCATTCACATTTGGTTTTATTTTGTCATTTTTTTTGTAAAATTTTTTAAACACCTTCTTATTTTGAATATCCACATTTTTACATTAATTGTTAGGCTCAGATTTGCAGAATAAGTCTCCTTGGGTTACATCTTGAATGTCTTTGCTCACACATTCTTCCATTCTCTCCTGAAATTTCAATAGGTGAAGGATAGTGCTGTTTTATGTGAACTTTTTTTCCTTTTTATTTGAAGGTTTTTCTTCTAGTTACTTGCAGCATTTGTTGTTAGTGTTTGGAACTGTTAGATTTTTACCACTGCACATCTTGCAATTTACAGTATTGATTTATTGTTTACTGAAGATGAGGTGTGCATTCTTTAGAATGCACGTGGTTTTCTGTGTTCAGAAAATCCTAACAGATTTTTTTACAATATTTCTTGAATTACTTTGTTCAGATTTTGTGACTCACCATTTTCTAGAAGATTTGTAGTTCTTAAATTATCTTTTCACATAATTTTTTTCAAGATCACTAAGTTTTGCTTGTCTGGAGTTCATGCTTTCTTTTAAAGTTATTATGTTTTGCTTTTCTAATATTGTTCATCATTTCTGTGTATGTACATTCCCAAATGTTCTCTCTTGTTTCTTTGGTGAGGTTTCCCACACTGGATTCAAGTTTAATTATTCTATTGATTATTTCTACTGAATAAGTCATAAATTCTGCTTCTACAACTCTTTTTTTTTCTTTTTTCAAACCATACTGGACGATGCTGTTCTGTTACTACACTCTTGGTAATTCACAACATACTATGCTTTAACAAGTGCTGATTTATTTTCTTTTCTCTTAAAATATTGATTCATAGCTGTCTGTACTTATTTAGCTGATCTGGAGACTATATTCCTTTCTGTAATTAATATCTTCCCTCATGATCCCTCTGCTTCTGCTCACAGTCTTTAATTGAGTTTTCTTGCTTTTTAGATCTTTAGTAATTTGTGTCTTTTTGTCTTTTATCTTCCTATTGATTATTTTCAGACCCTTTCCTTTTTTTATTTTTCACAGATGGTGAACATCAAAACATTACCATCCTCCTCTAATACCAGGCAATACACAGACTTTGGTCTTTACCTCACATGATGGAATTGGCCCCCTCTGGATATTATAAGATATAAGATATTATAGGATATTATAGGGTATTATAAGAAAACCCTTAAATATCCTATAAACTTTATAAACTAGATAGGCACCCCATCTTTCAAACCAAAACCTTGATTCATCTGTTTTATAAGTTTAAAAAAAACAAAAAAGTTGCAAAACTTTTAATATTGACATAGTATACAAACAAATTTTATAAAAATTTTATTTATTTTTTGTGTAGCTTAACTCAAAGCAAAGCACTGAAAATGCCAGTCCCCCCTTTTTTTGTCAGTCTCAATAGAATGTGCCACATGTATGTCCTGCCCCAATTTGCTTTTTTTCTTAGTTCTAAAGTAGAGCTCTGCTGCAGTACAGAGCATTGCTACATTGCAGTCCCAGGGAAAGCAAGTTTCTGTCTTTTGGTTTCCTCCAACTAGGAAGCAACAGGAGAGGCAGAGTTGAATTGAATTCTGTTATAATTCCACAGATAAGTTTGTGTATCTGATTATGTATCATCCTCTATAACCACCATCTTTTTTCCCTCCAAAGACTTAGTCTTGATCTTATTTACAAATTTCAATCTGCCCAAATGACTAGAATACATGCAGGACAATGCTGAGTGGTGAACTCCAAAACTGATATTTAACAAGCAACATATAAGAAGGATGAAGATCTCCAGCTTGGCCCCAATCTTAACCTGACTTCAATCTAGGAGCCTAGAAAGTATGAGGATAAAGGATGAGGGGGGAAGGTTTTTCTAACATAATTTGAATTTCATTTTCTTATTTTAAGTGGTTCCTTTTAACTACATGTATAGCCATTTGTCTATTAATTTAAGAGTGTACATGGGTACCTTATCTGAGATTATCTCTGATACTATCTTGAGCAATTCCCTTTGATACTTGTATCTATTTTGCTTTTCAGAGAGACAGACAGAAACAGAGAAACAGAGAGACAGAGAGACAGAAAGACAGAGGCAGCAAGCTTTAGCCAGAGCTTGGATAAATCAAGTACCCTATCATTATTATGTCATGCTTCTATGGAGGTTTATGTTTTCCCAGCTCTACTCCCTCCCTTTGGCTGGTTGGCCTTATCAAGTTAGGTGGCACAGAGAATAAATGTTGGGCTTGAAGTCAGAAAAAATAGAGTTTATATCTAGCATCAAATACTAGTTGTGTGACTTTAGGGAATCACTTAATCTCTCTCTGTTTCAGTCATCTATAAAATAATCATAATAATATTTCCTATGTCACAAGGGTTTTTTTTGAGATTGAAATGATATAACATGTAAAGTTCTTTGCAAAATACAAAGCGCCATATAAATGCTATTATTGTGTTACTTCTTTCTCTCTTCATCCCTAGATTTTTCCGTTTCTCCCTTCTAGTTCATACTTTTTTCACATTATCTCCTTTTTAGACAGTGCTACTCTACCTCCCCTTCCATCTACTCTATTCTTTTGAATAAAGTATTCCATAACCATGTTACTCAAGATTTCAATCCTACCACATCTCAGGGATACTAAATGAGGTCAAGAGGATACCCTTTCACTAAAATCTTTGAGGCTATGGTTTTTATTTCTGTCTTTCTTCTTGAATATTATCTCCTATGAATTAATAATGATCTTCTCAGCAAGAAAATCCTTCTTCATATATTCTGTTATCATCTATTGCATCTGGCTAAGTGAATATATGTGGATAATTTTTACATCATTTATATGAACTCTATAGATGAAAAAAATGATGTTATATAGCACTGTAAGGTTTGCAACATATTTTCTCATTTGATCTTCACAATAACTCTGGAAACTCAGTGAGATTATCATCCCAATTTTTCAGATGAAGAAACTGAGGCAAACAGAGATTATAAAACTGACCCAAGGTTATACATTAAACCTATGAAATGTTTGAGTTAAATTTGAACTCAAGTTTTTCTGACTCCAGATCCAAATCTGTAACCACTGTGGCACCTAATTGAGAAGACAAAGATTAAGAGACAAATCTGTGATCTGAATTCCCCCTTTTACCATATCCTCTCTTCGAATGCCTCCTCTATCAGTGTGCTACAAAAGTTGTAATTCTAGTGGTAGAGATCTATTCCTTCAGATCTTGAAATCTTCAATGTTTTTCTCATCAATATACAAAAATCCCTGGGAAGGCTATTAGTTAAATAATATATTTTAAAGATGTTAGCCAATATCAGTTTAAGAGTATTCATTCCAACTAGCATAGCTAGCTGAGGAAAAGAATCTGGTAAGCTGAATTTAAAGTACAGAATAAACAGGGACTGAAAGAAGAAAGGGCAGGATCTCAAATCTGAACTAGTCCCACTACATAGGGTTCCTTGAACCTGTTTTAGACATGAGGTCTTCCCTTCCAATTAATTAAAAAATTTCCATTTCAAAGAGAAACAATTCCTTCTCTAGATCCTCTGGAGATGTTTTATGTAACCATTCCTCCCTGACAATTTAGATTCTTCTCAAAGTGCCAGATTATACATTTCAATATTGGTTAATTTTATTTTCTCTTTTTCACTTGTTTTCCTCTTTCCTGCCTTAGTTATTAGATAATAAGACAGTTTATGCCTTGGTTTCAGATTCTATCATAAAGCAAACATAAAAACAAACTGATAGCTTAAGTTAAGTCACAGAAGATTCCAGTATAAATAAGAAGAGTAAAACTAATAGAGAGGTGGTTTAGTGTAATATTCTTCTCTAAAATGTAATCTTTTCTGGGAGCAGGTTTCTTGGGGGACTTCTGGGGGCAGCCTTTAAGTTCAGTAATCACGCCAAATACAGCCAGGTATTAAAGTGCCAATCCTTTATTGTCTCTTTCCAAATCTTGTCTCCTTTCCTGTGGCCTGGTTAGCTTTCTTAGAGGCCTATCCCTCTCCTTGGTTCCGAGAGTTTAAGCTCCTGCTGCCAGTCCTTTGTCTTGTCTGCTTCTGTCAGCTTCTTGAGGTCCTCCTGAATGTGTTTTGGTTTCTGTGGGGGAGGCAGAGGACTGCCACCACTTCTTTGGTCTTCCCTAGTTCTGATTCTGGCTTTGTCTGAGCTTATATCTTCTCTCATTATAGGTGTGAATCTTGTGGAACTATAGTAAGTATTAAGTACATGTACTGAAGTAGAGAACAGTTAAGAACCATGTTAAATTAGATAACTATTGTCTCTATCAATTCCACTGATTTAGCACCTTGTTTCAAGTTCTGGCCCATAACAGTTTAGGGTCTAGTAATGGTCTGATTAGTAGCTATTTTTTTTTTACAGCAATTTCATCTGACTCATTAAAACATTGAAAGTTACAATGACACTTAATTTACAATTATAAGCAGAGTGATAAGCATATAGTTATAAGGGCCACCCCTCCAATATGAGAAAGAATTCCTAAATACAAGTAATTTGGGATTTATTTGTAATGATAAAAATCTGGAGTTTAAAGACCTCATCAGATTTTTCTTAACTAGATACTAATGTCCCTGGTACCCAAATTTTTTATCTATTTTTCACCATCATAAACACTTATGATATTTATTCTCCAGAAACATGTACTGCCTTTTGTCTTATTTTTGTTATTGTTGTTTAATATATCTTTCTCCCAAAGCTATCCATCATTTATCTGATTGCCCTCTTATTTTTCTGCATTGTAGACACAGAAAAGAAATAGGATGACTAGAATCAGAGCCTATGTTAAAACAATTATCAAAGTTTGTATTCTGGTCATACTCTGGGGGGACATTTTCTGAGATGAACTGTCTGTGACCTTTTCTCTAATTTCGGTTGTGTATCTGTCTCACATGTAGAAGAGATGAAAGGAGATGGAAACATATAGTGCTCTATGAAATTTATCCAAAATCAGGCTGTTGATATACCATACTCTAGATTCACCTAATAGATGGTCAATTGCAGATCTGAGGGAGCAACACCATGACCTGGAATCAATGATCACCATTAGCAATGAAAGAAGATATGGTGAACACGAACATGGTTCCCTAGGGCTCCTAAACACTCCCTTTTATTCTCTGAGGGAGAAAATATTGCAAAGCATTCATCGATATGAATCCATGTCAATGGGTGGATCCATCTTTGGCATAGTGAGAACAAAAGACAATAGAATGGAGAAGGAAAGAAAGAAGGTAAAACAGAAATTCACACTCTAGCCAAATGGCTATGTAGTATTCATTAATTGTAATACAATCAAAACTTAATAATTATTTCACTTTGATTTTTTTCCTTCACCTAAATTCCCAGGTAAGTTGTGTGGGGTCATAATGAGAAAGAAAACAAGACAGAGGAAATAAGTCATTATGAGCTAGAATTATTACTAAAAGTTATGAGGTTAAGGGAATAATTTCATAACCCCAGATTTTAATTTGGACTCAGAATAGTCAGAAGTGGCTAAGATCTAAGGCTTTTGATGGTGTTTCTAAGGATACTCAGTAGACACTGAACTGGTATAACTCAAACCTTAAATATTCCCTTGTAATTTGTACAGATATCACATCTCACAGTAATGAGATGGACAGAATAAGCATTCATTAAGGACCTACCATTAGTACTATTAAGTACCTAGTAGTAATGCAATGTAGAAAGATGGTAGGTCCTTAATGAATGCTTATTCTGTCACATCTCACAGTAATGAATAAGCATTCATTAAGGACCTACCATTAGTACTATTAAGCACCTAGTAGTAATACTGAACACTATGCTAAGCACTTTAGAAAGATTATCTCATTTGATCCTCACAATAACTAAGAGCGCTAGGAGGTATTACTATTTCACAGTTGAATAAACTGAAGAAGATAGATGTTAAGTGACTTGCCTATTATATAGTTATATAGTATATAGTAGTTATATAGTTAATTAACTTAGGTCTTCCAGATCCCAAGGCCATCCTTCCATCCACTATGCCAACAGCTCCAAATCATATCACTAATATAAAAGCATCATACATATGTCCATGGGTGTCACTCACTTCCAAGAGTTAAAGTATTACATAATATTATGACTGTTTCACAATCTATTAGCTTTAGACAGTGTGGTTCTCCTAGGATCTATGTCCTTTATTGTTAATAATGAATTTTGGTGGGCAGAGCTAAGACAGTAGAGAGCAGACATGACTTCCTGTGAACTCCTCTGGTCTTCTCTCAAACCAACAGTAGATTAAGCCTCTAAACTGGCTTTGGAGTGACAGAACCCATAAATATCTGTAGTACTATACATTCCCAGAAGAAGATACCATGGAAGAATTTCAGAACAGGTGTGTTTCAAATAGGCAAAGGGGATAGTCTGACAAGCCCAGACTGTAGCACAGAGAGCCGGGATCAAGGAACTGGGATGAGGAGCCAGAGCATTGCAGCTTTCACAAACTGGGGTATCTTCTATGAGGTTCTTAGGCTCTATCCTGATTGCAAACAAGTATTAGCAGATTTGCTATATAACTCCCAAAAAATGAATACAAAAGGCAAATTGTAAGCCGTTGAGCTCCAGAAGAAGTTGGTAACTAGCAATCACCCAGCTCTGGAAGTCAGTCAGAAACACAGGCTCCAGGGCCTAAAGCAGCTGCTGCTCCTTTGCCTTAAGAGCATATCTCAAGTCTTAAAAAAAATGAACAAAAAAGCAAAAATAACTCTGACCATAGACAACTTTTATGGAAAGAGAGAACAGATCTCAAACTCTGACATTCCTAAAGGCCAATAAACTCCAGATAAAGTCCCAAAAGGAGATATAAGATGGTCCCCATTTCACAAAGCTTTCTTTGAAGATTTCAAAATGGATCTTAAAAGAGAGTTAAAAGAAAAATGGTGAAAAGAAATGAAATCTTTGCAAGAAGGTATGGAAAAGAAAAAACAGAAATTATCTGAAGAAAACTCCTTAAAATAGATTTGATGAAATGAGAAAAGCATGTAACATCCTACAAAATAGACTTGATAAAATGAAAAAAAAAAGCAAATAACTCTTTACAAAATAAAGTTTAAAAGATACCAACTCATTGAAAAACAGAATTTATGCAAAGGAAAAAATGCAACAAACAAAACAATTTAATTGGCCAAATTCAAAAAGAGCCAAAAAAGGTAACTGAAGAAAATAATACACTAAAAATTAGAATTGAACAAATGGAAGTGAAAGACTCTATAAGACTTCATAATCAGTAAAACAAAACAAAAAAAATGAAAAAATAGAAGGAAATATGAAATACGTTCTAAGAAAAACAACAGACCTGGAAAATAGATCTAAGAGAGACACTCTAAAGATTATTGGACTTCCTGAAAGCCATGAGGAAAAAAAGAATTTAAACATTATCTTACAGAAACTCATAAAGGAAAATTGCCCTGATGTTCTAGAAAGAGAAGGTAAAACAGCCACTGAAAGAATTCATCAATCACCTCCTGAAAGAGATCTCAAAATTAAAACTCCAAGGAATATCATGGCTAGATTTCAGAACTGTCAGACCAAAAAAGAATACTGAAAGCAGCTAGAAAGAAACAATTTAAATATTGAGGAGCCACAATCAGGATTACCCAGGACCTACCAGCTTCCACCTTAAAGGACTGAAGGGCCTGGAATCTGATATTTCAAAAGGCAAAGGAACTTGGATTATAGCCAAGAAAAAGTTATCTAGCTAACATGAGTATTATCTTTCAGGGAAGAAGATGGACATTCAATGATACAGGTGAATTTTATCTATTTCTGATGAAAAGACCAGAGCTGAACAAAAAAAAAAATTGATCTCCAAACACAGAACTCGAGAGAGGCATAAAAAGGTAAAAAGGAAAGAACTTTTGGGAACTATATTTTTGTTATGGATATACTTAGTGTGGGTATCCTTTGATTTTATTATGATAATGTGAAAAAGAAACTAGAGGTGGAAAGGGGATTGCATTGGAAAAAGAGGAAAAGGAGGTAAAATAAGGAAAATTATATCTCCCAAAAAGACAAAGAAGACCTATTATAATTGAGGAAAGAAGGGAGGAGGATGAGCATTGTGTGAATCTCACTTTCAGCAGATTTAACTCAAAGACAGAATATCAGACATATTTGGTTTCACACAGAAACTTCTCTCACCTTATAGGAAAGTGGGAGGGGGAGAGGGGAAAAGAAAAGGGAAAACTAAGAGAAGGGAAAACAGAAGTAGTAGGGAAAAGGAGTAAGAAAGGAGAAGGGACTCTAAAGGGAGAGGCCTGTTTGAAGGAGGTGGTGATCAGAAGCAAAATACTGGGGAGGAGGGAAGGGGGAAATGAAAGAGAAAAGCATAATTTGGGATAAATAAGACGATGAGAAATACAGAATTAGTCATTTTAACTGTGAATGCGAATGGGGTAAACTCTCCAATAAAATGGAAAAAGATAGCAGACTGGATTAAAAACTAAAATCCTACAAAATGTTGTTTATAAGAAACACATTTAAAGCAGAGTGATACATACAGATTGAAGGTAAAGAGCTGAAACAGAATTTATTATGTTTCAGGTGAAGTTAAAAAATAAAAGTAAGGGTAATGATCCTGACCTCAGGTCAAGTAAAAACAAAGATAGAACTAATTAAAAGAGAAAGGAAGGAAACTATATCTTGCTAAAAGGCAGCATAAATAATGAAGCAATATCAAATTACAAAATACAAAGAAAAATTCCATTCAAAATAACTCTCAATAGTATAAAATATTTGGGAATCTGCCAAAGGAAAATCAAGAACAATATGAACACAACTACAAAACACTTTCCACAAAAATAAAGTTGGATCTAATAAGTTGGAAAAATATCAAGTACTCATGGGTAGGTACAGAGAATTTAATAAAAATGACAATACTACCTAAATTAATCTACTTATTAATGTCATACCAATCAAACTCCCAAAAAATTATTTTACAGATCTAGAAAAAATAATAACAAAGTTCATCTGGAAGAACAAAAGGTCAAGATTTTCAAGGGAATTAATGAAAAAAGATGCCAATGAAGGTGGTCTAGCTGTGCCAGACCAAAACTATATTATAAAGCAGCAGTCATCAAAATCACTTAGTACTAGCTAAGAAATAAAAGTAGTTGATCAGTGGAATAGGTTAAGATTACAGGACAAAATAGTCAATAACTACAGTAATCCCAGTTTTTGGAATAAGAACTCACTATTTGACAAAAACTACTGGGAAAATTGAAAACTAGTATGGCCAAAACTAGGTGTAATGTTCTGGTTAGCTTTCTGGAAGGCCTTCAGACCAGCCTTGGTCTCAACAGAATAATCACCACAAGAATAGTCAGAAATAAAGTCCAAAGTCTTTATTATCTCCTTCACAGTCTGTCTCCTTTGCTTGGGGCTGGGCTAGCTTTCTCGAGGTTCCCCAGAATGGGTCTTGGTTTCAGTAGCAGAATGCAGGAGGCAGGAGAGCCACCAGGATGATTCTCAAGTCTTCTCTCTCTCTGGCTAAGTTTGTCCCCAGTTTATATATTCTATTACAAATACATCATTACAGTATACTGAGTATAAATCAATCATTACATCACTAGGGAAACATTATTTGTTTTAAGATTAAATCAATCATACTGAAATAGAGAAGTATTAATCACCATGCTAAACTAGACAACCATTGTATTATCAATTCCACTGAGTTAACACCACTCTCCAGAGTTGTGGCTCATTACAACTAGGTATTGACTCACACTTAACACCATATGCCAAGATAAGGTTGAAATGGGTTCATGATTTAGACATGAAGAGTAATATTATAAGCAAATTAGAAGAACATAAGATAGTTTACCTCTCAGATCTGTGGAGAAGGAAAGAATTTATGACCAAAGAACTGGATCTCATAAGTGAACATTAAATAGATAATTTTGATTATATTAAGTTAAAAAGTTTTTGTACAAACAAAACTAGTGCAGGGAAGATAAGAAGGGAAGCAATAAATTGGGAAAAGATTTTTTATATTTAAGGGTAATGATAAAGACCTCATTTCTAAAATATATAAAGAATTGACTCAATTTTTAGGAATTCAAGCCATTCTCCATTTGATAAATGTTCAGAAGATATTAACAGACAGTTTTCAAGTGAAGAAACTGAAACCATTTCTAGTCATATGAAGAGATGCTCTAAATCACTACTGATCAAAGACATGCAAATTAAGACAACTCTGAGATACCATTCCACAACTCTCAGATTGGCTAAAATGGCAGGAAAAGACAATGACGAATATTGGAGGGGATGTGATAAAACTAGGACACTAATACACTGTTGGTGGAATTGTAAATGAATCCAATCATTCTGGAGCCAATGTTGAAAAATTATCCATGCATATGTTTTGAAAATAAAAAAGCTTTCCAAAAAAAAAAGAGAAAAATGTATTTAGGACCATCAAGAATTTGAAGATGTGGATCTTCACTCTTACTCTGATTTAGTGGGTGACCATTGGCATACCATAAAGTCATTAAAACATTTTAGAACAATGAGAGATATTAGAGATCATCTAGTTCCTTTCTTCTATTTTATGTATAAGTAAAGAGAGACCCAAAGAGAAAAAGTTATTTGTCTAAGGATTCACAGCTGTTACCACTATAATGAATCATATATATCATTTTTTTATATCATTCTTTTATATCATTAATTATTTTTTCATTTATTTATGTGTTTCCATTCCACATGATAAGCTTTCTGAGGGCAGAAAAGGGTTTTTTTTTTATTCCTTCTAACTTCTACACTCAGCATGGAGTCTTAATAGAATATGTGTAATAAATATTGATTGGTTAGTTAAAGAGAGGTGTCTAATATCAGTAATGTAAGCTATTCATTCCCCTTTTCCCATATACCTCAGTTATTTCTCACAAACAACCAAAGAATAGATTTCTACATGACTTACATAGAGGAAAAAAACTCTTTGGGTTGGACAATCTTTTTTTAAAAATAGCATTTTATTTTCAAAATATATACAAAACTTTGTTGAACTGTCTTTAGCTTCAGTCAGAACCATCAATGCTTCCACTTGCAGAACAAAGAAGTGAGAAAATCTAGAATCACATGATATTACTATTGAAGGAAGATGTGAATTCCTATGTCAATACTAACAGACAAATGGTACACTAGCATTTTATTGTATCTATAGGAGGCTGATCTTCAAGAGGAATTAACATGAAAAAGATTGTAGGAAGATCTAGACCTCAATATGGCAGACTACCAGTGTGGAAACTTCTATCTACTTCTCTATAATTTGTAGTTAAAGAGTTCCATAGAGCACTGAGAAGTTAAATGCCCATATTTACATAAGCCAATATGTATATGAATAAGCCTTGAATACACATCTTTCTGACAACCAAGGTTAAGAAAATAGCATCAATTATGCTACAATGCCTCCCCTAAAAGGTCTTTGAATATCACACAGGATTTTCCTTTCATTTGCCCTAAGATTCTCTCTTTTAGGTTTCACCAAGAGGCTCACATGTTCTTATGAATGATTTCAGCAGCCAGATTCCTCCTTTGTTGGAAGGAGAGAAGAGTTCAGCTTCTCTTGATTGTAATTTGAGTTTTTTCATCCATTCTTCATTCAAATACATTCAGTGTTCTATGTGTCTGGCATTGTTACCTTCCCTATCTCCCTATCTTGTCACATTCTAATCTTATTTTATCTGCAGACCTAACATAGTCCCTTTGTGTATATAATTAAAATGTGGTTTATTTACAGTGCTTTGCACTTTGAGTTAAAAAAAAATAACTACTCAAGTGTCACTCTGTCAGTTCATCAGGATTGCTGTCAGTGACAATCAAAGTCATCTTGATATTTTGATGTTTCTCCTATTTCTCTTACATTGATATACCCTGTATCCCCTTTGTGGTTTCTTTTTGTGTGTCTCTGTCTCTGTCTCTCTTTTTCTCTCTCTCTCTCTCTCTCTCTCTCTCTCTCTCTCTCTCTCTCTCTCTCTCTCTCTCTCTTTCTCTCTTTCTCTTTCTCTCTCCTCCCTTAGTTTCTTGTTTAATTTCCTAAAAAAGGAATCTACCTGGCAAGTTTCTTCACCCTTTTGACAAATTTCTTCATTTTATGTATTAAATTAGACATAAGTATTTCCCCTCAAGTTACAATAATCCCAAAATTGGTGGTATTGTGCCTTAGTGCTTCCTTGGACACCACATTCATTTTTCAACAGCTAATCAAATTTTAACAATTTGCATTTGAAAATGCCAGCAAATGTAAATTTTATGCCATAGTTGAAATAAAAACATCATTTTCTTTAAAATGACTGATCCTTCATCTAGGAACTCTACAAGACATTGAACTGGCTCACATGATATTTAATCTATGGTTCCTAGTACGCTATCTACACTACATCATATCTGTAGTGGGACCAAAACATGTTAAAGATTTATGGATCTGAATGTGATTGGATTAATAGTTTCAATCACTGAATAATATCTCTCATTGTTATTATTGTTATTGTTGATGATGATGAAAATTGTACTACAAAATTTAAAGATCTGTGATTTAATCTGTGTTGGTCTTCAATCAATTCAGTTTATAACTGAGAACTTTATGAGTTATAGGAAAAGAAGAATTCACCAT
The DNA here is from genome assembly GCF_902635505.1 of Sarcophilus harrisii. Classification (NCBI taxonomy): domain Eukaryota; kingdom Metazoa; phylum Chordata; class Mammalia; order Dasyuromorphia; family Dasyuridae; genus Sarcophilus; species Sarcophilus harrisii. Next base: position 369,035,329 of record NC_045426.1, on the reverse strand, counting down.
GGATGACCAACCTTGAGAGGATGAGTCTCTTGGAATTTCAGTTAGTTATCAAATAATAGAAAAATTATCCATGATAATGCTTTTCCAGATTGGTAGAATATACTGGAGTTTGTTCCTTCAGTATATCCTTCAAAAATCCAAGGTCACCTCCATGATAGGATGACACATTGGAGGAGGACTTTAGTCCAGGAATAATAATAAACATATTTATATTGAGTTTTATTTTATATACATCATCTCATTTGAACTTGGCATTGATATAAAATTCCAGCTCATTCTTTAATATTTCAATCCCATCAAAAACAGATGCCAAGGCATTCACTCTCTAAGTTTAGTGCATAATGATAACATATGCACAATAACAATCTAATATTTGCAAAAGACTTTCCTTCTAATAACCTAGGAAATAGATAGTATAAATATGAGTATCCCCATTTACAGATGAGAAAATTGAGACAGTGGAAATATAAATGACTTGCTCAAAATCACACAGCTAATAAATATCAGAGATTGCATTCTAACTTAGGTCTTTTGATACCAAGCTCAGTACTCTACCTACTGCTGTATACTGTCTCTGTATGACTCACAAGTAGAAAACTATTCAGGATCATTCTAAACCAATAAGGATATTAACTCTGCCTTGAACTAAACTAGTCCACTGCCCAAGTTCTTTTTCTTTTAAAAGTTATGGGAGCAAATTCTAAATATCTAGTGCCTGTCCAATACCCTGTCTAAAGAGTTTTACTCTTTGGATTATTTTGCTTAACTATTATCAGAAAGAATGTGCAATTTGTACTAATGCAAGCTCTGCTTTTAAAGAATGATGACCCATTTGTTGATATTAAATTACTAATAATTACTAGTATATATATAGATATATATCTTTTAATCTAGTCAGGACCCATCTGACCATTAGTGAATAAGCAAAGAAGAAAATTCCCACATAGGAAACATCCTGGGAAAATTCTTATTTTTCTTGTACAAAATAAGAACAGCATATAATCTGTTCTCCTTTCCCACTCAATTATTCAACTCCTTTCCAACTTTTTTTTTTTTTTGCTAAAAAGTACCTAAATATAAAGCTTGATATGACAGAAAGACCAGTAGTTTGGAAACAGGTCTTATAAGCTTCAAATTCCAGGCCTGATGCATAAGACCCCACAGGTAGTGTAAGTCATTCAATTTTCTTCTAGACCTGGGTTTCATCATCTATAAAACAAGTCTAGGTTTGCTTTTGACTAATTAAATTCTGAAATCCTTTCCAGCATAAAATTCTGTAATTCTCACATGAAACTACTTCTTAACAGAAGCAGAAATGTAATATGACCATAACTAATGAATTCATAAAGAAAATTAGAGTTTTGTGTCCTCTTTTAAATGAAATTTGAGGGATCCTTAAATATATGCAATATACTTGTTGGTTTAGTTCCTTTTATGTACTATTATTTGCTAGTTTAGATCAACCAAATGGACTGACCATGTAACTTATCTTGCTCATCAAAATCTCATGCCTGGTATATTAAAATATGTAAAATGTTTGTGGTTGATAATGACTGTTAAATTCATAGTAAAGGAAAAATTAAAAATAAAATTTTACTGTAGTTGTCAAAATGCTTTAATTTTATTCAACATTATTAGTAATATAATGCTCAAAAAAAAATAAGGTGATGGCTCTTCTACTCTCTTCAGGTACAAATGAATTAATGGTCAACTCAGATTCCCACATTATATATATTTTTTCAGTTAACTTGCATTTATCTTTTCTCTATGGGCCTCCACATTTTATAAAAAACAATTATCATGAGAAACTAAAAATCATGCTTTAGAAAGAACATGAGAACTTGAGTCTGGAGGAGACATCTATAAGGAATATGAAAGTTATCTTCAAGTATTTGAAGAGTCCGGTGATAGTCATCACAGGAAAAAGGAATTCAATATGTTATTTTTGGCCACAAAAAGCAAAACTAAGAACAATGAGTAGATGCCACAGGAAAAAAAAGCTTAATATGAGGAAATATTTTCTATAAGTTCTATCTAAAGGTAGAATTGGCTATATCAGGAAGTGATGGATTTCCTTTCAGGAGAAGTTTTCAGGCAGTTGTTGGTGATTTGGCATAGGACATTCCAATTCAGTTACGGGTTAAATGAGATGTCTTCAGAAGTTCCTTCCAATGCTGGGATTCTGGGATTCTTTTCTCCATATTAGAGCATGAACAAATGGAAATAATTCTACTATTAATAAAGATGAATTGTGCCCCTTAAATTCTCCTATCTGTTAATCCTGAAACATGGCTGGTAGCCAGCACACATGACCTAAGGCTACATGTGGCCCACAGGATTCAGGTAAGCAGTATTACCTCTTTTTTCTCCATCACTTCTTTCTCCTACAAAAATTGTTGCACTTCCCAACCTCCTCCATTTGCTCCCAAAGCTGATGTTTAATCCTCCATTTGCTCCTAGAGCTGATCTTTCCAAATATCAGAGATTGCCCTGTGTCCGAGCAGAGATTCCCAACTGTGAGTAACTGATAGACTTAGGCCTTTGTCAGGCTGCTAGGCTTTGTGGCTTAATACCTTGCTTTTGATGGAAAGACAGGCTACCAGCTTAAATATTTTTCTTATTTTCTTTGAAACTTATTTTCTTTTTGTATATTGCCCATTGTTGATTGCTTGTCAACTCACAGGCTACAAAACAAGATTGTATATCTTGAATGCAAATCTTAGCCTAGGCTCTAGGAAGCTTTAAAATACAAAACATAACTGTGTTATGATAGAATAAGGAACTAAGAATGGAGATTTTACCATGTGACACTGAGAATGAACCCACCTTTTTCTTTCTTTCTTTTTTTTTTTTTTATTCTCAGCTTTCCCAACTCCTGAATGGGAGCAATAATACTTGTTTCATCTTTAAGATGACAAGACTGCAGTTAAATGGAATCTTAGAGGCCATCTAATTTGTCCAGTTCCCCACATTTATAGACGCAGAAACTGAAACCCAGATAGATTGTGTAATTATCATAATAAACTAAGGACAGAGGATTCAAATTAAAATCTTTCTGATGCTAGATTCACTCATTAATTCAATAAACATTTATTAAGCATCTACTGTGTTCAGGCACTACACTAAGACTTCGACTTCTTTGCATTGTACCATGCTGTGAAGTTACAGAAAGGATAAATTTGTCCTGAAAGAATATCTGGTAGGGATAAGATCCCTGCCTTCAAATAGATGAAGGGCCATTACTTGGAACTCATTTTGGATTGGTATATGTGCAGCTTCAGAAGTCATTACTAGGAACAAGGTAAAGTTAGAAGTAAATATTGGTTCAACAACTTTTTTTATAATTAGATATCATTGTCTGTAGGTCTGAGATTTATGTACTAATTAAGAATCTCATACATATTTCAGGAAGAAAATGTGTGTGTGTGTATATATATATATATGTGTGTGTGTGTATGTATGTATATATATATATATATATATGTATGTATACACATACATATATACACACCTCTTTGAAAACAAAGACTTTAATTTTTGCTTTTGTATTTCCAGCATTTAACACATGGTCAGCACACTCAATAAGCATCAGTAAATATTTGTTGAAATTAATCCCTTCCTACATAGTAATCTTTTCTTCATTTGAAGACAATTATCTTTCTGAATTTTATCATTTTAATAAGTGCTCTTTGCTTGATTTATTAGGAGGCTCTGAGTTCTTGAGTTCTTCAGGAGGAAGAAAACTCCAGATTTGTGAAATGGTTATTGAAAAGCTGGTTCCTTCCTCTAATGTGTTACCATCACCACAACTTCTTGTTGTCCATTCCCTTTTTATGTCCCTACTACCTCTAGTGGCAACTTGATGACCACTTATCATATATGGAACATAGGAGATTCCTTTTTGGGTCCAGTTTGGACTGGATGGTCCCTGAGCTCTCTTCTCATTCTAAGTGTTCTTTTTCTTATGTTGCTATTTTTAATATATAGAATAAAATAAGCATTTTCATATTATTAACTGATATGAAGTTAAAAAGTATCTATCTTCACTCTACTTTTCCAACCTTATTTCTTACTACCCTTACCTTCACCTACTCCAGTTAAACCAAACTACCCACAATATTCCTTGCTCTCTCCTGTTTAAGTGATTTTGTTCATGCTATACCCTATGTCTTGGAATGCCCATCTCAGCTTCTTCCATCAGTTGAAATCTAACCCATATTTTCATGTCTGACTCAAATGTTATTTCCTTGATTCTTCTCCCTCAATTTCTTCAAATCTCTTTATATATCCTTTTTATTAAGATCTATTATGTACTATGTACTGTTATAGTTCATTTTGTGAAGTAGCTTTATTGAACACACAAATATTTAATAAATTCATTTTTCTTTTGAAAGCAGATTAGGTAACCAGCTCTTCACAATGCCAAAATAAAAAAAGTCTGACACTATTCTGTTATTGTTATTATTTGTATAGAAAAAAAAAAAAGAAATAATTGCATAGACTCACACAATGTCAGATCTGGAAGGACCCTTAGAATAATTTATCTGAAACAAAATTCTCATTTTGGTGGTAAGAAAACTAGAACCTAGAGAGAAGAACTGCTTTAAAATCATAGTTGTAGAGGGGCAAGGTACCCAAAAGGTCACACCTCATTGATAATGAAACTAAGCCCCAAAGAGATACAGTATTCAGGGTCTGAACTTAGGTTCTATGATTACAATCATAACACTATTTCCACTATGTCACAGTGACTAGGCAGCCAGTAAGTAGCAAAAAAGAAGTTCAAGTTTGGGTCCTCTGGGTCTGTGATTTCAACACTATCCTCAATTTCAACACTATCCTCACTACAATTATGGAATTCTCTGTTCTCATACAAATGGGTGGTATAAGCCAATATTAGAACCCATATCTCTTGAAAGTGAGTCACATGGTTTTCTCTCTATACTAGAGTGTCAGATCAATGGCTTTTACCCTAGGATAGAGTTAAGAATATTATGGATCTAATTCATAGTTCAGTCTTATAGAATTTTTTTTGTTGTTGTTAATTAAAAGAGATCTAATGATCATCTTGTCCATAAAGCAATGAAAAAAACATGACCCTTGAGTCAAATGACCTGCTTTCAAATCCTTGTTCCATTATATAAGAACTATGCAAATTTTGGCAAATTATTCTGGGTCTCAAAGGAGGAAGTTGAAATAAACAAGTTATAAAGTCCATTCTGGTTGTAAATTTATGATTCTATCATCCAAAGTACAGGACACATGAATTTCTTTCTACAATATCCCTGATAGATGGTCATTCAACTTTTACAAAAAGCCTCCTGTGATGAAATTTGCTACTTCCTGAAGTAAATTATTATGTCATTGTTGTTGTAATGTCCAACTCTTTATGAACCCATTTGGAGTTTTCTTGGCAAAGACACTGGAGTGGTTTGCCATTTCCTTCTCCAGCACATTTTGCAGATGATGAAACTGAGGCAAATAGGATTAAATGACTTGCCCAGGATCACACAGCTAGTAAATCAGGCTAAGTCTTCCTGACTTCAGGCCCAGCACTCTATCCACTATGCCTGCTAGCTGTATTTTCATTAAAATGTCATACAGCTCTATAAGTTAAGAAGTTAGAGCATGGGGACAGCTAGATGGTGCAGTGGATAGAACACCAGCCTTGACATTGAGTTCAAATTTGACCTCAGACACTTAAACACTTCCTGGCTGTGTAACTCTGGGCAAATCACTTATTCCCAATTGCCTCAGGGGAAAAAAAAGTTAGAGCATGGCAATATAGTTCAGTATAGAGAATATTGGCTCTAGAGTCATAGGACCCAGGTTTAAATTTCACTTCTGTTGCATATTACTATATAACTTCGGAAAATCCTTTAACTTCCATAGGCCTCAATTTCCTCATCTATAAAAATCAGGGGATTATACAAATTGGCCCCTGAGAACTTTTCTAGACATATCACAAAGTTTTTTTTATATTTATATTTCCTCTGCAGAGGAGAATGACCTTCATAATGAAAATAACAGTAAAAAAAATTACTAGCAGGGAGTTATACTTAAGATAATTAAAGTGAAACTAAGAAGAATCCTCATTGCCCTTAATAATTTTGGTCACATATGTAGATGAACTAAATCCTGGAGTCCTCAAAAGATTGACAGTAGGAATTATGTAATTTTTCTCAGTTATATCTGAAATATGAAAAGCAATATAGATACTATAAGACAGAAAAAGGACAAATATCCTGATTTAAAAAAACAACAGAATATAAAAAATTAAGCTAATGAAATATATTTTGATAACTAGGAAAATTCTAGAATGGATCATAAAAGAGACTATTGATTAATATATAGAAAGAGAAGCAAAAATTACAAAGAAAAATACTGGCTACATTAATCCAATTCATCTAGACTAACCAATTTTTCTTTTGTGACAGGATTATTAAATAATAAATAATAAGAATGCCATAGATATGATTGACCACTATTACAGCATTGACCACTATTACAGCTAAGTTTTTATGATATCTGATGCTATTTTTTTGGAGAAGATGGAGAGATACATTTTAAACAATAAAATAATTAGATGAATTCAGAAATAATCAAATAACCAGACAATAACTAGTTTGTTCATGGCTCAATATCAATGTAGCAGAAGGATCCAGTGGAGTACACCAAGGATCTGTTAGGCTCTAGTTACTTAGATAACAGGATAAATGGCATGTACCACTTTGCAAATGGACACAAAATTGAGAGTATCAGCTAACATGGAGAATTAAGAAGTGGTACTCAAAAAAATATTGCCAAGTCATAATATTAGGATGAAATTTAATAAGATGATGACTAAAAGAGATAATTGTAAAGTTTTGTGCTGTGTATAAAAATCCACTTCACAAGTGTAACATGGAGGACATGTAAGAGAGGCAAATATGAAAGTTTAAGTGGACTTTAAGTTCAACAGTAAGAGAATAATATGACAGTCAAAAAATTTAATGGGATGTTGGGCTAAATTAAGAAGGCATATATTAAATGAATGGTAAGTTAATAGTCTCTCTGTACTCTATCCTTATCAAATCTATTTAGAATATCATGTTCATTTCAGTGAAGCACATATTAAGGACATTGAGAAGCTAGAGAGTATCCACATGAAGGCATCCAGGATTTTGAAGGAATTACCTATTAAGAGAGACTAAAATAACTGACTATTTTTAGCCTGGAGAAAAGAAGATCATGAGGAGACGTGATAACTATCTTCAGGTATATCTGGGAAGCTGTTCTGTATATGAGCATTTAATTGTTCTACTTTGCCCCAGCCCAAAGAATCATAAGAAAAGGGTAGCAGCTACAGAGAGGTAATAGTTTGATATTAGGGGGGAAAAACCTTCCTATCTCTTAGAACTGACAAAAGTAGAAGGGGCTACCTTTGAGAAATGATGGACTTCATTTCTTTGGAGGTTTTCAAGTAGAAGTTGTGTAATTATTTCTCCAAGTATGTTTTTATAGAGTTTACTTCTGTGTAGGTTGGATGAGTTGCTCCTGAGATTCCATTCAACTCTGAAATTAGGTCTGTGATTCTGTGATCCTACAAACTAAAATCTGCCTCCAAGTAACTTCACCCTAATTACTCTTACTTCTTCTCCCTGGGGCAAAGCAAAGAATTGGAAAAAGGAAAAAAAGAAAGAATTCTACTGTGCAATGACAGCCCTTCAAATATTTGAAAGCAGCTCTCTGATTCTACCTATCTCCACCCTCACCTTCATATCTTCTATTCTCTAGGTTAATCATATGCCATTCTTTGAACCAATAGAATTATTTTGTTTTGTTTTGCTTACCCTTTTTATAACTTTCTATAAATAAGCTCCAGCGTGACCTACAATGTGGTGGCCAGAATAGAATATGAAGCTCTAGATGTGGTCTGAAGAAAGCATAGTACCTCTCTCGAGGTTCATGTTTCTAATAATGAAACCTTTTGAACAACTAGACCATTATATTAACTCATTGAACTTGTAGTCTCCTGAAACCTCCAGTACTTTATTCTAATATTAATTCTTTCTAAGCACATTTTCCCATTGGGTATAGCAGCTTTTTTGAAACCAAATTGATTTATTCAATTTATTCAATACTAGGACTTATAGATGTACCACACAGAACAGTGAGCAGCAGAAGCTCAATAGGAATTCAGGTCCTTTGACTATTTAAACTGCTCTCTTCTGTAACATAGATGAATGCCAAGCTGAAGAGTTTTTATTTTTTCCTGTGATGAGGGAAGTTCCTTTGGATTTCTGAATACTGAAGTGATATAATCTTCACATTAGGAAGCTCATGTTGACAGCAATATATGCTCAATATGTTGGATCTTCTCTGTACACCTCCCCCGAGACAAAATTAAACTGAGAATATAATTTCAATAAAGATGGCAACGGGATATAAAAAAAATCAGCCTCTAGGTTAAAACTGTTCCCTGAAAGGTTCCATCCAGCATATGAAGATCAAGGGCTCCCAAAGTGGTACAAACACAAAATCATTGGCTCCAGTCAGATGGCCTATAATCCTACCTCAAGTTATTGCTATTTATGTTCGTAGGAAAATGACTTAACATCCCTATACTCCAGTTTCCTCTTCTATACAATGAAGGGATTAAATGGGATGTTAAAATGGCCTTTGGGTTCTCTTCTATTTCTAAATCTATGATCCCATGAGGACTTTATCAGCTTTATGTGATGGAAAAATCATCTCAATAATTAAGAGCTCAGTGTTCTCATTCTGGAATTATGGACTTGGATGAGGTTGCTTCTTTGTCATTTGAAGGAGACAGGCTACATGTTTTCTAAGTTCTCTTCCAGCTGACCAAGCTCTGTGACAAGACCAGAATAGCCTCAGAGATGACTCACTATAGGGAATCAGAAGCAAACTCTGTCTGCTCAGACTAATTGTGAAACTTTACTCAAGTGAACTAAATTGGCTGTAAATACTTTTCCCAGGCATCCATGCCCCACAGGCTTCTGGGCACCTGAACAAAAATAACTAAGTGCATAACTGATCACAACAGGGACAACTTGCCCAAACAAATCTATGTGCCAAGGCTGCAGAGAGAGGAAAAGAAATAACTTCCTATCAACACCCATAATCACCATGAGAGTCTCACTTTGTAACTACTTGCCAAATGGTAGGAACAGGGTGGTGATAAGCAGTGGGGGTGGAAAATGTGGGTGGGTGGAAGGATGGGAATATATAAGCAATAGGACATATCAGAATACAACGGATTTGGTGGCAAGAAGGATGGGTTAGGAGATCAGAAACCTGGATCTTAAACCTGTCCCTTTTGTGTGGTACCTGTATGATCATCTGACAAGACAGAAAGTAATATAATGTTAGAACTTTGAGATTAGTCAAGTATAAATCAATAAATAAGCATTAATTAATCAATCATGTGCCAAGCACAGTTTAGACACTGAGGTGAAAGTTTAAAAATGCAACTGTCTCTACCCTAAGGAAATTTAAATTCTATCGAGGGAATACCTAAGATAGATATTAGGACATATAAAATATACAGCAAGCTTTACTTCAGTTTGAAGTTTTAATTGCTTAAAGCAATTATAAAACAATTTGTGGAGGGGGTACTAACAGCTCACTTAAGTAGAAGATAGAATCAGGCAATTCCTGTACAATGCAGTGTTTGAGGTGAGACCTGAAGGGAGCCAGAAATTCTAAGGAAAAACCCAGTGCCCTTATTTTAAGAATGAAGAAACTGAGATTTTGAAAGAGGAATTGATTTGCTCAGGATTGTATGTTGAGTTAAAGAATGTGTTGTACCCAAAAAGCTATGTGGTCAAACGCAATCATATTTCATTTAGGAATACAAGTCTGAAGCTAGGGCCATACTTGCATCCCTAAATGAAATTAAATTCCACTATATCATATAGTCTCTTCAGAGTAGTTGTTTTCTGATAAACAACATAGCTAATATAGTGAGGGTTATCACCAATAGTCTAGCTACCTGGGGATGAAGCTTTTTTTTTTTTGACTGTGACAATTAAAGAATAGTTTGTAGATTGTCACCAAACTTTCATTGAATTATTGATATGCAAAATTTAGGATCCTTGTCCAAAGCCCAACAGATGGACATCTTGGATATATTGATATTGATATTATTGTTATAAACAATACAAGAAAGAAGATGAAGCTATACAAAAGAATGACTCACTGATCCTCTTGAAAAGATAAAGAGAGGAATTGGCAAGGGAAATTTTTTACCACATACCCAAAGACAACGAGAAACTTTATTTAGTAGGGGAACCCAGAGAATTGATTATAGCATGTTTCAGTTTGATTGAAAAGTACTTACAAAAAGCCAACATGAAAAATAATGACAACTTGGGCATCAACATCAGTTTCTTAGAAGGATGAAGTAAAGAAATTATGCAAATATTTGAAAATATAAACTTACAAATTCCATCAATATATAGTTGGATGCTTGGTGACTTTCAGATGAAAGATGGGGAAATAAAGAGCTAAGAAGAAATATATGGGAGAGATTGTTTCAGGAAAAAAAAAAGAAAAATGTCAGAGTATATCATATTTTCCATTATATAACCCTACCTTTCCTTGTTATGTTGATCAAGGGAAATAATAGCTAGAATTTTACCAGCAAAAGTAGATGAACATACAATAATCTTTCCTTTGGCCATTTACAGTTTGCATAGGCTTCAGTAATCAAGACTCAAAAGATCCCAAGAACAGAAATAGACCCATAGAGAGAGAAACACATCTCTTAGGGTAAACCAAAATGGTAAAAGTAGGAATAATGGAACAGAATTATGGGAAATTTAAATGAAGATGGAGGGAAAGAATAAAAGGGACGTCTGATAGACTGCAGTGTAATCTCCCTAAGGAAGAATTGAAAGCTCCAGCACTTGAATCATTTAAAAGCAGACTAGACAAAGCACTCAGGAACACACCAGAGGGAATGATCCACTATTATCAAGGAGAGCAAGCAAGATGACCAGATAGTCCTTTTCCATCTTTAATTTCTGAGATTGTTTGCTCATGTATCTTGCCTGCCTCTTTGCCTGGGCATAATTGTTCCCAAGAGGACTGTCTATCTCTGACTGTTCTAGTCAGCTGAGTTTTAAATAACTTTTTTTACTTGATTGCTCTCATTTTTTACACCAACCATTCTGTACTATTTCTGAAATGCCCATCCATAAAATAGACCTAAATCTAACAGGCTTCCTAGATCAACAAATGCTTAGATTCTACAGCATCAAAAGGAATGAGACCTTGCTTCCTAACCTCAGTTAGGAAGGTTGGATTCCACCTTCCTAAAGAATTTTGAGGAATCTTCCTTTTAAGAGAAATCATTTCTCTTCATTAACCAGCTGGAGTCAACTTGTAAGAGAGTGAGAGAAAATAATTTTAGTAAATTTCCAATTGGAAATTTATAAGAATTTTACTATTAAAAAAACTATCATATGGAAGGTGAAATATAGGTACACCCCCAAGGGGGCAGAATTAGGATAAATGAAAGGAAAATATTATGAAAGAGAAGGATCGGTACTTGTTAGATCATTCAATTTAGATCCAAAGGACTTAGATTCAAAATCTGGACCCAATGTTTGCTGCCTATGTGACCCTCAGAGAAGTGATTACATCTCTCTGGAGAGGTCACTGTTGTCTTTATGCCACTTGTTTGACATTATAGAGTTGTCAGAGAAAAATTCTATCTAGCCAGGTTGTTGGAAGTGAAGTGTCTGCCTCACCCTGGCAGAATGGGAAATGGTTTGAGGAACTCCTTAGGCACAGAAACCCTTGTCTCTTAATCTCTATACATATCCTTTTTCTTAAACTACTGTCATTCAATATATAAATATGACTGTGTAATCAAGATAAACATTGGAAACATCCATACATATATGTTACATGTACATTATTTACTTTGCATGTACATTATTTCATTTGATCCTCAAAACTGACATGTAAATCGATTCATTCCTGTGATTATTCATCCCTATACTATGGAATTTACATCCATAATCTCTTACAGTCATCCTTCTTTAACAAAATGACTTCCATTGAAAATACCTAATATTGGTCTCCCATCTCTTCTTTCTTAAACTGTTGCAATAAGTTCAATAGCTTCCTAACTGGTACCTATGCCTCCACTATCTCCCCACTTCAATTCAATTCAATCTTTATACATCTGCCATAGTAATCTTTCTAAGGATTAGCTTTTTTGTCATTCCTTTGATCAAATATCCACCAGCATTAAGTAGTCTCATGCTACTTACATAAATACCTCTCTATCCTCCCTTCTCATTTCCTAAGTGCTAGTCAGAAAGAATACTTTTTTTTTTCCCCCTGAATACATCTCAAATTTTTGTTTAGACTATGCTCTCATTTGCTTGATGGAGTGGTAATAGATTGAGAAATATTTTCTAATCCCACTTGTAAAGATTACTAACTATGAAACTATGGAGAAATTATTTAACTTTTCTAAGTTTCCTTATTTTTAGAATAAAATTAATAATTCCAGAAGTGTCTGTTTAATAAGATTTTTCATGAAAATCAAATTAGATCATGTAAATTCATGATGACTTCAAAAAGAATCTCCCTATAAAGCAGATTAGAAGTAAAAGTATCTTTTACCCTTATTATTAGACAATATAGGAATTGGGTCTAGACCTGAAAGTTCATTAGAATAAAAATGTCAGGTGAAGGAACTCCCTTTAATCATATAATTTGGTACTTTCTTAGCAATGTATGACTTTATAGAGTTTCTTAGAGCACTGAGAGAATATGTGACTTATCTAGAGTCACTAAATATATGTCAGAGGTGAGACTTGAACTTGTCTTTTTAGCTTTCCAGTCAGTTACTATACTATACTCACTCTCAATAAACAGTAAGCAAATAAATATTTATATAAACTGACATGGGAATATCTTCACTTGAAAAAATAAAGATCAGAAAATAATAAAATATTCTACTAGGACAACTTAAAAAAATTGTTGGCACTAAGACCTGGAAAGAAATAAAGAAAAAACATTGCTGTCTATACCCATTTCATCCAGATTTTAGTAATCATGACCTCAAGGAAGTGAAAAGATCCCAAAATTGCTTCAACTAATAAACAGTTGATTTTATTACCAAAAAGGAAAAAAACAGTAATCAATTAATAAACAAGCATTTTTTAAGACTGATAAATGCAAGACATCTTACTGTGCAGTGATGATTATATAAATAAGTAGCAACATGAGTATCCTTATCCTTTAGGATAAGTAATATGGAGCCACTGGAGATTATTGAACCAGAGAATCTTGTGGCCAAATCTGTGCTTAAGAAAATCAGTTGCCTGGAATTTTCCTTAAATGATCAGTAAAATCTATTTCAAACCATACATCATATGTAATGGGCACAACATAGAACCATTCCCAATAAGATCAGGAATGAAACAAGGTTGCCCCTTATCACCATTACTATTCATTATTGTATTAGAAATATTAGCTTTGACAATAAGAGAAGAAAAAAAGATTAAAGGAATTAGGATTAAAGGAGTAGGCAATGAGAAAACCTAATTATCACTCTTTGCAGATGATATGAAGGTATACTTAGAGAACTCTAGAGAATCAACTAAAAAAATTACTAGAAACAATTCACAACTTTAGCAAATTTGCAGGATACAAAATAAATCCACATAAATCATCAAGATTTTTATATATTACCAACAAAGTCCAGCAGCAAGAGATACAAAGAAAAATTCAATTTAAAATAACTGTCAATAATACAAAATATTTGAAAGTCTATCTGCTGAGGGAAAGTCAGGAACTATATGAACAAACCTCAAAATACTTTCCACACAAATAAAGTCAGATCTAATCAATTGGAAAAGTGTCAAGTGCTCATGGGTAGGCTGAGTGTATATAAATAAAATGACAATACTCTCTAAATTAATCTACTTACTTAGTGCCATACTAATCAAACTCCAAAGAAATTATTTTACAGATCCAGAAAAAATAATAACAAAGTTCATCTGGAAGAACAAAAGATCAAAAATTTCAAGGGAAATAATGAAAAAAAAAATGCCAATGAAGGTGTCCTAGCTGTACCAGACTTAAAACTACATAATAAAGCAGCTGTCATCAAGCCCATTTGGTACTGACTAAGAAATGAAGTAGTCAATCAGTGGAATAGATTAGGTTCACAGGACAAAATAGTCACTGACTATAGTAATCTAGTGTTTAACAAACCTAAAAGCCCCAGCTTTGGGGATAAGAAATCATTATTTGACAAAAAATGCTGGGAAAATTGGAAACTGTTACGGCAGAAATTAGGCATTGACCCACACCTAATACCATATCCCAAGGAAAGGTTAAAATGGGTTCATGATTTAGATATAAAGAGTGATATAAGCCAATTAGAAGAACATGAGATAGTTTATCTCTCAGATCTGTGAAGGGGGAAGGAATTTGTGACCAAAGAACTGGAGATCATTATTGAACAAAAAGTAGATAGTATATTTAATTAAAAAGTTTTTGTTCAAACAAAATTAATGCAAACAAGATTAGAAGGGAAGCAATAAATTGGGAAGATATTTTTATATTCAAGGATTCTGATAAAGGCCTAATTTCTAAAATATATAGAGAATTGACTCAAATTTATAAGAATTCAAGCCATTCTCCAATTGATAAATGTTCAAAGGATATGGACAAACAATTTTCAGATGAAGAAATTGAAACTATTTCTAGTCATAAAGAAGAAGTGCTCTAAATCATTATTGAGCAGAGAAATGCAAATTAAGACATCTCTGAGATACCACTAATATATCTCTCAGATTGTCTAAGATAACAGAAAAAGATAATGACAAATGTTTGAGGGGATGTGGGAAAACTTGGATACTAATACATTACTGGTGGAATTGTAAACGGATCCAACCATTCTGGAGAACAATTTGGAACTATGCCCACAGATTTACCAAACTATACATACCCTTTGATCCAGCAATGTTTGTACTGGGCCTATATCCCACAAAGGTCTTAAAGGAGGGAAAAGGACCCACATGTGCAAAAATGTTTGTGACAGCCCTTTTTGTAGTGGCAAGAAACTGGAAAATGAGTGGATACCCATCAGTAGGAAAATGGCTGAATAAGTTATGGTATATGGATGTTATGAAATATTATTATTCTATAAGAAATGATCAGCAGGATGATTTCAGAGAGGCCTGGAGAGACTTACACAAACTGATGCTAAGTGAAATGAGCAGAACCAGGAGGTCATTGTACATGATAACAACCAAGAGTATACCATGATCAATTCTGATGGACATGGTTCTTTTCAACATTGAGATGATTCAAGCCAGTTTGGATAAACTTGTGATGGAGAGAGAGCCATCTACACCCATAAAGAGGACTGTGGGAATTGAGGGTGGATCACAAGATAGAGTTTTCACTCTTTTTGTTGTTTTTTGCTTGCATTTTGTTTTCTTTCTCATTTTTTTCCTTTTTGATCTGATTTTTCTTGTATAATTGTATAAATTATTGTATAAATATGTATACATATATTGGAATTAACATATATTTTAATATGTTTAACATATATTAGATTATTTGCCATCTAGGGTAGGGGAGAAGAGGAAGTGGGGAGAAATTTGGAACACAAGGTTTTGTAAGCATCAATACTGAAAAGTTATTCATGAATATGTTTTGAAAATAAAAAAGTTTTAATAAAAGAGGAAAAAGAAAAACAGGAATCGCTTAACACAAAACTAGTAACATAATTATGTCAATAATAAAAGTGACAAAAATAATGATTAAATCAGTATAGAAACTTTTTAAAATGAAATATAACACTGATTTCTATTTTAAGAACAGTTGAAATGATAGGTGCGAATGGATTTTTCCTTAAAATTGTGGAGTAAAATTTGCCTAAAACCATCAGCAAGCATTATTTATAATGAGAATAATCTAGAAACCTTCCAGGAATATTGAATGCAAAATAAAGATGCCCACTGTCACTAATATTATTAAATATTGTAATGGAAATCCTAGCAATAGCTATAAAAAAGAAAAAGAAATATAATGAATCAGACGTAATAAAACTTTCTTCTTGGAAACAAAATGATGATATACTTAGGAAATCCCACCTTAACTCAACTAAAAAGTTAATTGAAACAATAATTTTAGTAACATAGCAGGATGTACATATGTAATGGGATCAAACTACAACCATTCCCAATAAGATCAGGAGTGAAACAAGGCTGCCTACTATCACCATTACTATTCATTATTATATTAGAAATGTTAGCTTTGACAATAAGAAAAGGAAAAGAGATTAAAGGAATGAAGAATAGGTCATGAGGAAACCAAATTATAACTCTTCGAAGATGATATGTTATACTTAGAGAACCCTACAGAATTAACTAAAATCTACTAGAAACAGTTCCCAACATGAGCAAAGTTGCAGGATACAAAATAAATCCACAAAAATCATCAGCATTTTTATGTATTACCAACAAAGTCTAGTAGCAAGAGATAACAAAAAAAATTCTATTCAAAACAATTGTCGATAGCATAAATTACTTGGGAATCTGTCTGCCAAGGGAAAGTCAGATACTGTATGAACACAACTACAAAATATTTCCCACACAAAGTCAGATCTAATGAGTTGGGAAAACATCAAGTACTCATGGGCAGGCCAAGTGAATATAATAAAAATGACAATACTATCTAAATTAATCTAGTTATTTAGTACCGTACCAATCAAACTCCCAAGAAATTATTGTACAGATCTAGAAAAAAAATAGTATCAAAGTTCATATGGAAGAACAAAAGGTGAAAAATTTCAAGGAATTAATGAAAAATGCTAATGAAGATGGTTTAATTGTACCAGACCTAAAAGTATATTATAAAGCAGTGGTCATCAAACCCATTTTTTATTGGCTAAGAAATAGAGTAGTCAATCAGTGGAATAGGTTAGAATCACAGGACAAAATAGTCAATAACTATAGCAATCTAGTGTTTTCAAACCCAAAGATCCCATCTTTTGGGTTAAGAACTCACTATTTGACAAAATCTACTGGGAAAATTGCAAACTAGTATGGAAGAAATTAAGGTTCAAATCACACCTAACACCACATATCAAGATAGATCTAACTGGGTTCATGATTTAGACATAAAGAGTTATATTATAAGCAAATTAGAAGAACATAGGATAGTTTACTTCTCAGATCTGTGGAAAAGGAAGAAATTTTTGCCCAAAGAAGAACTGGAATTCATAATTGAACATTAAATAGATAATTTTGATTATATTAAGTTAAAAAGGTTTTATACAAACAAAATTAATGCAGATAAGATCAGAAGGGAAGCAATAAATTGGGAAATCATTTTTATATTTAAGGATTCTGATAAAGGCCTCATTTCTAAAATATATAGAGAATTGACTCATGCCTAAGAATCAAAGCCATTCTCCAATTTATAAATACTCAAAGGATATGGACAAACAATTTTCAGATGAAGAAATTAAAACTATTTCTAATCATATGAAAAGGTGCTCTAAATCACTATTGATCAGAGAAATGCAAATTAAGACTACTCTGAGATACCACTGCACACCTCTCAGATTGACTAAGATGACAGGAGAAGACAAGGATGAATGTTGATGGGGATGTGGGAAAACTGGACACCAATACATTGTTGGTGGAACTGTGAATGGATGCAGCCATTCTGGAGAGCAATTTGGAACTATGCTCAAAAAGTTATCAAACTGTGCATACCTATTGACCCAGCAGTCTTTCTATTGGGCCTATATCCCAAAGAGATCTTAAAGAAAAGAAAGGGAGCCACCTGTGCAATAAAACTGGTGGAAACTGAGTGGATACTCATCAGATGGAGAATGAATGAATAAGTTATGATACATGAATGTTATGGAATATTATTGTTTTATAAGAAATTATCAGAACAATGATTTTAGAGAGGCCTGGAAAGACTTGCATGAACTGATACTAAGTGAAATGAGCAGAACTAGGAGATCATTATACATGGCAACATCAATATTATACAGCAATCAATTCTGATGAATATGATGACTCTTTCCAACAATGAGATGATCGATGTCAATACTAATGATCTTGTGATGAAAAGAGTCATTTCATCTACATCCAGAGAGAGGACTGTGGGAACTGAATGTGTATCATAACATAACATTCTCACTCTTTTTGTTGTTCACTTGCATTTTGTTTTCTTACTCATTTACTTTCTTTTTTTAATCTGATTTTTCCTGTGCAGCAAGAGAATTGTATAAATGTGTTTATACACTAATTTAATATGTTAAATTGGATTTAACATATATTTTAACATGTTTAACATATACTGGATTGCCTGCCATCAAGGGGTAGAGTGGGGAGAAGGAGGAAAAAAAATCTGAAACACAAGGCTCTACAAGGGTCAATGTTGTCAAATTATCCATGCATATGTTTTGAAAATAAAAAGCTTTATTAAAAAAAACAGCAAGATGTAAAATAAAACGATTTATAATACAAAAAACCTCAGTAATGATATTCCATTTAAAAATTAATTTGGAATAAAAATATTTCACTCCAAAAATAAAATTATATAACAAAATTATTTTTTAATTATTTTTTTTCAAAATTTTTTTCTTAAATTATTTTTTGTTCAAGGATTAAAAATTACCAAATTTATTTTATAGTTAAAAATACAAATTTTCATTTGGAAGGAAAACCAAGAGGTAAAGGGGAAAAATTAAAAAAGGTTTACAGGCCAAATTTTTAAATTTATATAATAATTTTTTAAAACATTAAAAAAAAAAGAAGATGAAAAAATAAAAATTTATAGCACAAAAAACTAATAATTATATTTTAAAAATTAAAATTTAAGAGAAAAAATTAAATTTTGGAAAAAAAAAGTTTAAACAATTGAAAAAATTATAACCAAATTTATAACATTTTTCCAAACTGTGTAAAAACAATGACCATAATAAAAATTATTTAATATTAAAAGAACATAATTTTAAAAAAAGAAAGAAAAGGAAAATGGGAAAATTAAAAAGGTTTTATACAAATAAAATAAATACAGCCAATTCAGAAGGGAAAAAAAATTGGTGGAAAATATTTATAGTTTCTCAGATAAAATTTAAACGAAAACATAAAGAAATTTGCAAATTTAAAAAAATTGAGTATTCCTCCATTAAAAAAAAAATCTGGAGTTTTTAGAAAAATCAAAAAAAAATATAAAAAAATCTTTAAACATAATTAAAAAAAGCAATTTTTAAAAATTTTATTTTTAAATGACAATTTAACATTGGACCGTAAAAAATTGTTTTAAATTTTTTTCCCCCCTTTTCACCCCTTCCAAAGGAAAAAAAAAATTGTTAAAATATTAATTTCCCATAATTTCCAAAACAAAAGAAAAATCAATAAAAAGAAAAATGAAAAGAAAAAAAACAAGCAAACAAAAAAAATAAAAAAGTTATCCAAATATCCCCAAATCCTCTGATGAATGATTATTTAAAAGCCAATTAAATGGCATGAACTTTTTGGAAAAGAAACTCCTCCTTCTAACTTTCCTTTTGGTTGAAAATTGATTCCTTTTTCTACCCTTTCAATTAGCATCAATTCCGAAATCTCCCCGGGCGGGCCAATCGGAGAAGACACCCGGGACTTTCTAAGCCTTCTTACCCTCTTTATCAAATTATATAGCCCAAAAAGCTTGAGCTACAACATAAAGAAAGAAGTAGAACAACTCACTGGGAAGAAAATCGCAGTCCCCCAAAAAGGTTGGTTCGGGGGCCAGGGGGAGATGGGGACTGGGAGGAAATTAGGGCCCAGGAAGCCAAACCGAGGGTGAAGGCCGATCTCGCAAAGCGCGGGCCCCAACCCGCATCGGGCTTTTCCCTTTGGGCAGTTGTGATCTCACAGCAGGGGACCAGCCGGTTGTCCAATCTGCGCAGTGGGGGGAGCCCGAGGGCCAAGAGCTTTTCCAGGCCGATTTGCATCAGGCAGAGACCTGGGCAGGTTTGTGGTTTCCGTTCTGCATTCATGTAAACCACCCACAAGAGGTTGGGGGTACCCTTTCTTCTCAGCCAGGCCAAATCCAAGCCCCTACTAACAGTTTGTAACCCCAGTGCTGGTCCCTTCCTGTTGGGGAAGGGAAAACTCCCCCAGACACCCCAACCCCGGCAATGGTTTACATCTTTCCCTCTGCAGAGGAAGCTGGTAACTTTTAAAGACCACCCTAAAATTTAAAATAAAAAAAAGAAAAAAAAATACTTTAAGAAAAAACAGGTCAAAACCTAAAAACCTCAAACACAAAATGCATAACTTCCTCCTTACATAATCTCTAAGAAAGACCATTAAAAACTAAAAAAAAAGAAAAAGGGGAAAGGAAAGAAAACCTTACAAAGAAACAACTTCCCAAAAAAATTGAAAAAAGAAAAAATTCCCAAAGTAGGAAACAAAATTGGTGAAAAAAAAAAAAAAATCCAGGAAATAAGAATTTGAAAAAAAAAAAATTCACTAAAAGTAGGATTTAGAAGAAAAACAAAAACCGAAGAAAGAATCCGTGAAGAAAAACAAAAGAACACCAAAAAAGTAGGATCTGTAATTGAAAAAAATAATTCACTAAAAAAAAAAATTAGTAAATGGAAAAACCACAACCAAAAACAAACATTCAAAAAACTCAATTGACATATAAGAAAAAGTAAAAACAAAAAAAAATTTTAAAAATTAGAAACTGAACAAATTAAAACTTGATTCATTGAACACAAGAATCATCACAAAACAAAAAAAAAACAAACTGAAAAAAACAATTTCAAAAACAACTTGAAAAAGCTGGAATAACAGGTTATTACTTTCAAAAACATATAAAAAAACCAATACTATTTTACAAAAATATCAAAAAACTGCCCAATTAAAAATCAGAAAAAAAAAAAATTCATCAAAACCCTTCCGAAAAAAACCAAAAAAAAACCAAAATTTGAAAAAAAACTATCAATTAAAAAAATTTTCAACAGCCAAAAAACCATTTAAAAACCATCCACAAAACCACCCAAATCTACTCCCCAAAAGGAAAAACCAAAAAGGCCCCACAAAATAAACCCAAAAAAACACCCATAACTACATTTTCCCAGGGAAAAGAAAAAAAAACAAAAATTTTTTTTTAAAAAACCAAAACTAAAAAAAAATGATCTCCAAACCCAAAGAACCAAAATGCAAAAAAAAAAAAAACCTTGAAATTGCCTTTTGAATACAAAAAAACATTATAATTTATTACAATCACATAAAAAAGGGAAAATATGGGAAAAGATCAGAACAAGGTGGGAAAGAAAAAAAAAACCACATCCCAAAAACTAAAAACACTACTAATTTAGAGAGGGAGGAAAGGGAATCTTACTCCATCAGAGTTGGCTCAAAGAAAAATAATTAATTTGTTTTAGAAAATTCTCTCCTCCCCATTAAAACGGGGGAGAGGAAAAGGAAAGAAAAAGGATAAAAGGAAGGGGAAAGACCAAAGGGGGGAGGGAGGGATTAAAAGAGGAAATTGAACAAAGGGGACAAAGTTTAAAAAGGGGAAAAGAGGGTTGGGGGAGGCAAGAAAAGAAAGCACAATCTGGGGTTATTGGGATGGCAGGAAAACAGATTTATAATTCAACTAAATGTAAATGGGATGAACTCCCCAAAAGAGGAGGCAGATAGCAGACTGGATCAAAATCAGAACCCCACCAAATTTGTTTACAAAAACACAAAAAGCAGGGAGATCCATAGAGAAAAGTAAAAGGCTGAAAATCTAACTGGTAAACCAAAAAGAGGGGGTAGCCATCCTTATCTCAACAAAAAAGAAAAAATTATCTAATTAAAAAGAAAAGGTAACTCATCCTGCAAAACAAAAAAAAAAACAATATTAAAACATATACACCGTGGAGGCACTCCCCTAAAGGAGGTTAGAGTTGAAAAAAACAAAAAACTTTAAAATAGAATCTAACCCACTTTAAAAGGACAAATCAAACACAAAAACAAAAAAAAGAAAAAAAATAAAAAAATATTAAAAAATTATATTTATCAGAAAATTGAATAATAAAGGGAATATACTTTCTTCTCAGCAAATTCATAACCTATTAAAAAGCCCAAAACATAAAACCCAAATTAAATGCAAAAAAAAAGCTTTCTTTTTCATATCAATAAAACACATTTCAACAAAAAAAAAAAAAAAAATTAAACAAAAACTTTATTTAAAAAAGATTGGTGAACACAAATTAAATAAATTAATTTTCACTAAATAAACAGATGAATCATACCAAAAAGGATCCAAAGGGAAAAAAATTTTATATCCTTAAGGCTTACAAAAAACAGAAAAAAAGAAAAATTGGCCAACTAAAAAAAACTAAAAAACCAAATTAAAACCCCCAATAAAACTAAATTAAATAAAAATTAAAAGGAAAATTAAAAAAATTGAAAAAAAACAAACTAATTAAAAAACAAAGTTTTCTATGAAAAAAAAAAAAGAAAAGGGAAACATTGAAAAGGAAGGAAAAAGAAAATAGCTTAAAAGAAAAAAACTTTCCCACCAAAAAGGTTAAGAAACAAAAAGTTATTTTCTCAACTTTATCCAAAAATTTGATAACCAAGAAATAACTACCTCCAAAAAAAACTTAACAAAGAAAGAAGAAACCAAATCCCATTTCAAAAAAAAAAGAAAGGAATTAAAAACTCCCAAAAAAAATCCCAGGACCAAATTTAATTAATTTTACCAAACATTTAAAAACAATTGCCCTTCTATATAAATTAGAAAAAAAATGAAATCCACCAAATTCTAAAACAACATTAATTATACAAAATGGCAAAAAAAAAGAAAAATTAAACCAATTCCCTAGAAAAGCAAAACAAATAAGAATTGAAAAAAACTACAAAAACCACCCAAAAAAACAATCAAGAATTTAACCAGGAAGGTGTTTTAGAAAACATCAAAAAATTCCATGAATAACCAAATTAAAAAAACCATTGATCATCCATTTGACAAAAAACAGAAAAATCCAACATCCTTCCTATTAAAAACACTTAATAAAAAAGCCCCAAAAATCCGTTTTAAAACCAAAAAACCATATGTATGGGAAAAACCAAAAACCATTCAATAAAAGGAAAAAGGGCCCAACAGCAAAAGAAGCCTACTAAAAAGGGCAAAAAGGTTTTGTGGCGGGAACCAAAACCCTTCCAGGATTTACTTAAAAAAGTTTGCAAAAGAAAAATTTCCAAATTTGCAAATTTTTTAAAAAAAAACCCAAAGTCATCCTTCTTTTAAATTACTAACAAAATCCAACATCAAGTTACAAAAAAACCAAAAAACACATAAAAAAATAAGGAATCTACCCAAAAAATCAAAACTTTATGAGAAAAACAACCACCTTTTCACAAATTAAGTTGAAAAAAAAATATTAAGTCTTTTGGGCAAAAAAAATAAAGAAAAACCCTTTAAACTAAATTAATTTGCAACCAATCAGACCAAAACTTTTTTTAAACCTAAAAAAAAAAAACAAAGTTCAATGGAAAAAAACAAAATTTCAAAATTAAAAAAAATCAAAATTCACTTACCAATCTAAAAATTATAAATGGCAATTCCAAAACTATTTGGATTGGCTAAAAAATTAAATTGTCATGAAAAAAAGCAAGGTAAAAAGCAAAAATAAACCAGCTTTGAAAACCAAAGAAAACCCCTTTGGGAAAGAACATTTTGATAAAATTGGAAAATTGAAACAATTTGGGCTAGGCATTGTCCATACTTAACCTCCCAACCAAATAATAAATTTCAAAAAATAAAAAAAATTATTAATAAAAAAAATAAATTTCCTCAACCTGGGAAGGGAACAACCAAACAAACAAAATTACATCACAAAAAAAAAACAATACCAAACAAAAATTTTTACAAAAAAACTAACAACAAAAGAAAAGAATAAACAAAATATTTTTAAACAAAAATTCAAAACCTCTTTAAAAATAAAATTTCTAAATTTTAAAAAAATCAACCATTCTCCAAGAAAAGGCAAAATAAAAACAATTTCAATAAAAATTGCTTTTCATCAAAAAAATCTCCAATCCCTTAATCAAAAAAAATAAACAACCAAAAATACCACAACCTTCAGATTTAAATAAAAAAATAATAATTGGAGGGGAAAAATAAACATTATTCATTTTGGGGTAAAACCAACCATTTTGAAAATAATTTAAAAATAAATATCCCTTTACCGATGTTACACATTAATTCCCAAAAATTAAAAAAAAAGGACCTTAACAAGTTTTCAAACCCTTTTAGGGCAAAACAAACTGGTGCCCACGGAAAAAGGCAAAAATTTTTATGTTTGGAATAACTTTCAAAAAACCAACAAAAAAACCCAAACACAAAACGGCGGGAAAACGGAAAATCCCTTAACAAAAACTAAAACCATTCATATCGGCCATCCTCAGCCAATCAACCAAATCCTTTAAACAAAGCGAAACTAACCCAAAAAGAACTCTGGGAGATGACTAAAACCATTACATTAATTCCCAACCCTATATTTATGCACACCTGCATTTTTTATTTCCCTTCACAAGCTAATTGTACAATAATTAGTCTGATTCTTTTTGTACAGCAAAATAATGTTTTGGTCATGTAATTTATTGTGTATCTAAGTTTATTTTTATATTTAACATCTACTGGTCATCCCCATTTAGGGAGGGGGGGGGAGGTGAAAAAATTGGAACAAGAGGTTTGGCAATTATTAATACTGTAAAGTTACCCATGTATATATCCTGTAAATAAAAGGCTATTAAATAAAAAAAAAATATATCTCTCTAGGCCTTTCTGAAAACATCTTGCTGATCATTTTTTTTATAGAACAACAATATTCCATAACATTCATGTACTATAACTTACTCAACCATTCACTAACTGATGGGCATGCACTCTGTTTACAATTCCTTGTCGCTACAAAAAGGACTATTATAAACATTTTTGTACATATGGGTCCTTTTTCCCCTTTTTATGATCTCTTTGGCATACAGGCCCAGTAAAGAACACTACTGGATCAAAGGGTTTACACAGTTTGAACCCTTTCCATGTTTTACATTACTTCTAGAATGGTTGGACATCCCTAAAATGTATTAGTTAAGTTTTCCCACAACCTCTCCAACATTCATTATTATCTTTTCCTGTCATTTTAGCCAATCTGAGAGGCATGTAGTGTGGTACTTCAGGGTTATCTTAATTTGCATTTCTCATATTAATAGTGATTTAGAGTATTTTTTCATATGACTACAAATGGTTTTAATTTCTTCACCTGAAAATTGTCTGTTTATATCCTTTGATCATTTATCAATGGGAGAATGATCTATATTCTTATAGAGAAATACTTATTAAAACAATCTTGAGATATAATTTTATACTTATCAGATTGGCTAAAATGATGGCAGGGGAAAATGACAAAGTTGAATGGGATGTGGAAAAATTGAGACACTAATTTAATTGGTTGAACTATGAACTGATCCAACCATTGTGGAGAGCAATCTAGAATCATAGACAAAGAGTTATTAAACTGCCTATATTCTTTGATCCAGCAATATCCTTATTAAGTCTGTTTCCAAAAATGATTAGGGGGAAAAAGAGAAAAAAACCTTTAGGTCTAAAAAAAATTTATGGCATCTGTCTTTGTGATGACAAAAAATTGGACATTGAAAGCATGTCCATTAATTGGGGAATAATTGAACAAGTTGTGTTACATGATTGTGGTAAAACATTATTGTGCTATAAAGAAATGATAAGCTCAATGATTTTAGAAAATATGGATCAATTTGAATAAAATAATGAAGAGTGAAGCAAGCAGAACCAAGAGAACATTGTTTATAGAAACAGCAATATTATTTTAAGAACTTTGAGTGATTAAATAATTTTGACTACTCTAAATACCCAAATTAATTATAAAGGACATATAAGCAAAGATGCTATTTGCATCAAGAAAGAACTGATAAATAGGAGTGTGTATAGAATGATTTTACATATACATGTATGTGTATAAATATAGATGTGTAACTTTGTATATGTCTAATGAGAGCCATCTTTAGAGTGAGGGGGGAGCAGAGAAGAAAAGAAAAAAGTTTGGGGAAAGAAAGTTACATGGTAATTATATATTTAAAAGGAATAGCAAATTGCACATAATAGATGTGCAATTTCATATATGATCATCTTTTTTTCTATTCTACTATGTTGTGGAAATGTTTTATTTCTTAAATTTGGAATAAATAAATAACATTAAAAAAGTGGAGGGGTGGCATAGGAAAGAAATGTTGTACTCATAAGATTTCTTCTAGATCTAAGTTTATTAACTTGTGATATTATGACATTAATAACAATTGACTACTGTAGTAGGCATATAGTAGTGTGCCTACTAACTATATAGCTGTTAAGATCTCTTCTAGTCTTCAAATTCTGTAAATACTGCATGTTTTGTAATGGTATCCTTGATTTAGATATGAGAAAGCAGCTGGCAGATAATTCAAATAATTTTCTATAAGACTATAACTGCACAGATCTACGATTGATACATCCCATTACATTATTGTTTGCTATTTATTTTCTAAAATTTATATAGGAGAGTAAAATAGAGCCCAAAAGTTTCTTCTTAAACAAAGTTTGTCTCCAAGACATATTAAGGTCATACGAATTGCCTTTAAAATGAAATAAAAATAGATAGGTTGAACAATCATCGTTGCCAAGGTCAACTAAGGCATGGAAAAGGAAGACATATGTTCACCAAAAATGTTTTCCCCTGCCATGAAGAATATTCTGTTCAGAGTATGAATCAAAGAAAGATTCCCTATAAATAGTGAGATCCTTCAGATGTTCCCATTTGACATTTCAATTGATGACATCAAGCCCCTTCAGAACATTGTAGAGACAATAAATGCCCAGCAAACTCTACAGTGCAGCTCTAAGTAAATTAAAATGTAATTGAAAAATGTTTAACAAAATAAATGAAGAACATAAATAATGTTAATTTGTGGTTTTCTAAGTCAATACATGATGTGTGAGGATCTGCTTTTATTTGAGCTGACAACAAAATCATTCAAGAGATCATCCTTACATTCAAAAAGAAACAGATGAATCAATCAATAGACATTTGTTAAGTGTTTACTGTATTAGAAGTATTGTGCAAGGTCTGGGGATTAAAAACAAAAATGTGATAGACCCTATCTTCAAGGAGCTAATATTTTAATGAGGAGACATCATGTTTATGTGTATATATATTGTGTATATGTGTATATGTGTATATGTGTATATATATACACATATATATGTGTATATATATAACTATATTTATGGCACACAAAATTGCAAAAACTCAGAATAGTTCCATATTTCTTTTTTTTTTTTATTTAATAGCCTTTTATTTACAGGATATATACATGGGTAACTTTACAGTATTAATAATTGCCAAACCTCTTGTTCCAATTTTTCACCTCTTACCCCCCCACCCCCTCCCCTAAATGGCAGGATGACCAGTAGATGTTAAATATATTAAAATATAACTTAGAATATAGGCAGTATATATATATATATATATATATATATATATATATATATACACACACACACACATACATACACACATACAGACTATATATAGAAACATATTTATATATGTATATGTGGATGTTAGATGTTTGTGAGGGGTACATGTATATGTATATATAAAAGATGTTGAGGAAGCTCATCTTTAGCCATTCATTTCAGAGAAGCTGGTACTGCTTGATGACAAAAAGTCTTCTAATTAGCTATGGAGCCTGAAGAACTGACACTAAGGAGTTGCTGAGATGGAATTGAGTGGCTATAAAACAGGGATAAACATTTTTTGGTAACTTTTTTTTTTTGAGGACTTGAGTATGTGTCTGATCATGAAAGTCATATAGGGGAGAATCAATACTCCTATCTCTTCCTTATCTGTAGTGACTATCAATGTATGATTCTTTTTTTTCTCTTTATGATAATTTTTTTAATCTTATATGAATGACAATTCCCTGGTAGTACTGCCCAAGTGAACACAAGTGTTTGGGACATCCAAAGGATCCATTAGAAACTGAATCATATTGGTAACATTGGACACCAGAGCAGTTGTGACTAATACTATGGAAGCAGCTTCAAATGTGTGTCAAAATACCAGTTACTTGAAGACAGCAGCAGCTTCAGATAGTGTGCAATATGTGTTGGAAGATAGTATCAATTATGAACTCTAGAAAGATATTGGACCTTAGGAGAGTTTTTCCTAAGAAAAACTTTACAAGGATTTTACAAAGAAAAGGACTTTTGCCTACATGCACCTCACTGTTCTTATACTCTCAATTTCTACCCACTCAGTGAATATGTGAATTTGTATAAGAGAGTATGTGTGTTTTAGGGGAAGTGTTCTATACCAATACTTTTTACTATATCTTTTTAGTAAGTCTGCCTTTCACAATTCAACAATCATATGATAGTTGATGAGATGCATGCTGCTAGATCCTCAGGAATAACAATATTTGAAACCTATCCCTTGAATATTGAAGAGAGACGTAAACATTTGTCTTCTGGGCTCATCAACCTCTAAGTATGAGATAGTACAATGTGTGCTATGCCAAAATATTCTCTCTCTCTCTCTCTCTCTCTCTCTCTCTCTCTCTGTCTTTTTCTCTCTCTCTCTGTCTCTCTGTGTGTGTGTGTGTGTGTCTCTCTCTCTGTCTTTCTCTCTCTCTGTCTCTGTCTCTCTCTCTGTCTCTCTCTCTCTGTGTCACACACACAATATAAGTATATTTATAGGTATATATGTATAGATGTAGATATATGCACACACACATATGTGTGTATACAGAATAAGTACAAAGTAGGTTTGAGTACACTGATTAAGGGACAGAAATCTGGAGATGCTTTAAGTAGAAGATGAAATTTGATCTGTATCTTGAAGGAAAGTGTTCTATGAGCCTAGAAGAGGGGAAGAAGTACATTTCAGACATAATGGACAGCTTGTGCAATGCTAAAGAGGAAAAAAATGGGATGATATGTATGAGAAAAAAGAAATACAGTTTAGCTGGACCATAGTATATAGGAATGGGAATTATGTATAATAAAACTGGCAAAGATCATGATATTAAAGTTTTTTAAAGCCAAAATGAAGAATTGTATGTTATCTAGATGATAAGAGGGAACCAATGAACTTTACTATATATGGGAATGACATGATGAGATCTGTGCTTAAGGAAATTCATTTTGGCAACTGTGTGGAGAATGGATTAGACTAAAGCAAGAAGACAATGGACCTTATTATCCAGACCATGATGTACAATTGGATTTAAAGCTCAATGAATAAGGTATATATCTTGAGCAGATAGTTCAGGTGGCCAAATTCACCTGTCTAAGAACTGATAAGGTTGAAGAGAAGAGACCAAATTGTATTTATGAAAATTTTTAGTGGATTACATTATTCCAAGGCTTCTTTTTGACAAAAATTCATCATTTAACATCATTATTCTCCCAGTAACTCAATTTAGTGTTGATTTTCAATTTACAAAGAATCAAAGTTGAGAATGAACAAAAAATAGAAAGACAAAAAATTACGTTTTAAGGATTTATATTAGATTACTAGGATTAATTTACACATAAAAAATTACATTAAAATGTAGTCTAGAAAATATATAATCACAAAAGGAAGTGGGCCAGTGATGTAGTAAAAAATCAGAATAACAGGCGGATAGTAATGGTATTTCTCTTGTATTCCTTACATGAATTACCTACTTAATTTTTCCTTCTGGAAAATGAAGGGTTTGGATTACATGGAAGTTCAAGGTTGGCATTGCCCAAGAAATCTCCCTATTTTAACTAGAAGCCTTGGCTTCTACATTATACTATATAAGAAATCTCCCTTCCTCTTATTAGGAGGCAAGATTTCAAGAATGGCATCATTCATGAACTCTTCTCTTAAGTCAAGTAGGTGAACATATTCTTCTGTTATGAATTCTTTTCCTGGAATTCTTAATTTCCCACATTGGTCCAGTTACTGCCAGTTACTTAAGATAAGGTCTCTGACCTCTAACTACTGCTTAGAAATCTACAGGTGGGGGGCAGAGCCAAGATGGCAGAGAAGGCACACGGGACTTTCTAAACTCTTACCCTCTTTATCAATATTATCATCGAGCCTCAAAAATAGTTTTGACTGCTACAATTCGTAAAGATAAGAAGTATAACAACTCACCAGCCAAAGAAAATCTGCAGTCTCTCCAAAAAAGGTTGGTTCGGAGCTAGGAGGGAGATCAGCACAGACTGGGAGAGAAATTAGGATCAGAGGAGAGCCTCAAACCGAAAGTGAAAGCACAGATCCCAGCAAAAGCTCACAGCCCCAACCCACAGTAAGGGGCTTTTCTTTGGGGCAGTTGCGAACCTGCACGGCAAGGAGGGCACAGCCCAGGTTACCCTTTAATCTGCCCAGTAGGGGGCTCGGCTTGGGGCCATAGAGCTTTCCCAGGGCCAATTTGTTGGGGAGAGAAGTTGGGGAAGAGACGTTGGAGCAGAGACTGCCGGGCAGAATTCCTGTAGAATCTGTGGTTTGTGGTCAGCTGCTAATACCCACAGCCCCACAAGAGGCTCTGGCCTGGGGCAGTGACACGTTCACCCCTTAGTCTCTAGTTTAGGGGCAATCACAACCCAACCAGCCCACTGGGCAGTTCAATAGCCTGCCAGTGCTGAATCCACCTCCTGTTGGGGAAGGGAAAACTTCTCTCAGAGCACTTAACCTTAGAGCGGAAACGGTTTACATCTTCCCCCATGAGAGGGTTGGTAACCCCCCAGCCCAGGGAGGCATACCCAAAAGGCTTTTAAAACATGAATAAAAAGATGAAAAGAATTATCGACAGCTTTATGCAGAAAAAGAGCAGGTCACAGACCTGAAGAGACAGCAAATACAAAATGCACCAGACTTCCTTTTTTACATGATGTTCGAAGAGACCATTAAAAGTCCAAAAGAGGTTGAAGATAAATGGGGAAAGGAAAGAGAAGTTTTACAAAGAGACAATTCCTGAAATAAATTGGAAAAAGAAAAAATCTGGAAATGAATTGTGAATTAGAAAAAATAAAGAATTCACTAGAAAGAGGATTTTGGAATTGAAAAGACAAAAACCACAAGAAAGAGGATTTTAAAATTGAAAAAGACAAAGAACTAAGAAAGTAGGATATGGAATTGAAAGAAAACAACAAAAAAATTATAAATGGAAAAATTATAGACCAAAACAAACATTTAAAACTAATTACATAACAGAAAAAGTAAAAAAGCTAATGAAGAAAATAATTTTAAAAATTAGAACTGAACAAATAGAAAAATGATTCATTGAGACAAAGAATAGCAAGAAAACCAAAAATGACAAAGTGGAAAAAACCATGAATTATCTACTTGTAACAATGAAGACTTGAAAAAATCTAGGAGAGATAATCTGAGGATTAGGACCTTCCGAAAACCAAGAACAAAAGAGCCTAATACATTTTAAAGAAATCATCAAAGAGAATTTGCCCAGATGAAGAATCAGAAGGTAAAAAGACATTGAAAGAATTATCAACACCTTCGAAAGAAACCCCAAAATAAAACCCCAGAAATTGGGAAATTTCAGAACTATCAGATTGGAAAAAATTTAAACAACCAAAAAATACAATTTAAAAATTAAAAGCAAATAAGGATCACCCAAGATCGGCTGTTTCCCATTAAAGGATCAAGGGGAATCGATATTCGAAAGGCAAAAGAACTTGGGATGTAGCTAAGAAAAAAACCCAGCTGTTGAGCATTTTCTTCCAGGAAGAAGATAGAATTTAAAAACAAATGAATTCCATTTGTTTCCAAGGAAAACCAGAATAAACAAAAATTTGATCCCAACCATAGAACTAAGAAATGCAGAAAAAAAAACTTGAGAATTATTTCTGTTGTGGAATAAAAAATAATGTATAATTTATTTTAATTGATATAAAAAAAAAAAGGGGAGATAAGAAAAGGGATGATTAAGAAAAGGTGGGGGAAGGGATAAAAGGGGAAAACCACCTAAGAAGAGGCAAAGGAAACTTACCAATTGAGGGAATTTGGAGGGGGAGGAAAGTGTGAATTTATCCATGAGTTGGCCCCAAAGAAAAAAAATTAATTTGTTTTAGAGAAAATTTTTGCCCATTAAAAAAAGGGGGAGGGGAAAAGAAAAAAGAAAGGGAAGAAGGGAAAAGACCAAAGGGGGAGGGAGGGATTCTAAAGAGGGTAAGCACGATACAAATAAAAAACAAAAGGGTAAAGAGGGTTGGGGGAGGCAAGAAAAAAAGAATCTGGGGTATTAGGACAGGAACATTTTTAAAACCCAACCGAAATTTAATGGGATGAACCACAAAGTGGAGGGAAGGACTGGATCAAAAGTCAGAACCCTCCATGTTGTTTAAAGAAACACAAAAGGGAGGATCTATAGAGAAAAATGGAGCAAAATCTATTATGTTTGATAAAGTCAAAAAGCAGGGGAGTTCCTTCTCAGATCAACAAAAGCAAAATTGATCAATTAAAAACATAAGGAAGGAAACACATCCTACAAAGGGGAGATAAAAAGAACAAATCAATATTAAAATAATGCACCAATGGATGGCATCCAACTTCCTAAAGGAGGTTAAAGAGTTGAAAAAATAGAAACAAAACGTAATATGGAGATCCCAACCACACCTCAGAATTAGACAACAAACCACAAAACAAGAAGAAAGAAATTAAAGAAGAAAAGAATATTAGAAAAAATTAGTAAGTGATCTTTGAGAAAATTGAATGGATAGAAAGAAAATTTTTCCTACAGTTATGGAACCTAATCAAAAATTGACCTATATTGGAATAAAGACCTAAAAAATGCAAGAATGAAAATAGTAAATGCTTTCTTTAGATCAAGAGCAAAAAAACTACATTCAAAAAAAGTTAGGGGGAAATAGACCAAAAAGTAATTAAACAAAAATTATCTTAAAGAATGATTTAAAAAATTATAGATACAATTAATAATTTATAAGATAATGAAAGATGAGACATCAACCCAAAATTTGTGGATGGCCAAAGTGGTAATAAGAGGGAATTTAATCCTTAGAGGTTTTCTTTGAATAAAACAGAGAAAGAAAAGATTAATGAATTCTTGAATGAAAAACTAAAAAAGAAAATTAAAAACCCCAATCAAATATAAATTTGAAATTTTAAAATTAAAAGGAGAAATTAAAAATTAAAGTAAAAAAACTATTGAACCAATTAATAAACTAAATTTTCGGAAAAGCCAAAAATAGATGTTTTGGTAAACTGATTAGAAAAGGAGGGAGGAAAAAATTATAGTCTTAAAATGAAAAGGGAGAATTTTCCACCAAAAGAGGAAATTGAGAAATAAAAGGAGTTATTTTGCAACTTTTGCCAATAAATTTGATAACCAAGTGAAATGGGATGACTACCTAAAAAATACAGACTTCCCAGACTAAAGAGGAGGAAGAAGTTTGAATAGTCCCATTTAAAAAAGAAAAGAACAGGCAATTAAACAACCCCTAAGAAAAAACCCCAGGACCGAGATTTATATGAATTTTACCAAACATTTAAAGAAAATTCCCCAATGCTATATAAATTATTTGATAAAATAGAAATGAAGGACCCCCAAATTCCTTCATGACACAGACATGGTATGATACTTAAACCAGGTAGGTTGGAAAACAGAGAAAGAAAATTATAACCAATTTCCCTATGAAATTGATGCTAAAATCTTAAATAAGATATTAGCAAAAAAGATACAGAAACCATCCCAAGATAATACACTATGATCAAGTAGGATTTATACCAGGAATGGGGTGGTCAATATTGGAAAACTATCAATAATTGGCCGGTAATAACCAAATTAAAAAAACCAAGATCATCCTAATAGATGGAAAAGATTTGATAAAATCCAACATCCATTCCTATTTAAAACATTGAATATAGGGAATAAATGGACTTTTCCTTTAATCAGCAGCATCTATTTAAAACCATCATAAGATAATGTAATGGAGACAAACTGCAACCATTCAATAAGATCTGGGAAACAATTGCCCATATACCATTACTATTTAAATTGTATTAGAAAGCTATATAGCAATAAGATGAGAAAGAGATTAAAGGAATAAGAATAGGCAATGAGGAAACCAAAACCTTTGGCGATGACATGATGGTATACCTTAGAGAACCCCAAGATTCTGCAAAAAGAAAAATAATCCACAACTTTTAAAAAAGTTGTTTTATAAAAAAAACCAATAAGTCATCAGATTCTTATATATCACAAAAAATCCAACAGTCAGAGTTACAAAGAGAAATCATTTAAAGTAACTTCCTGATAATATAAAATATTTAGAATCATCTAAGGGAAAATAGAAACTTTATGAGAAAATTACAGACCATTTTCACACAAATTAAGTCTGAAAAAAATGCCTTTAATAGGGCGAAAATAATAAAGATGAAATATTATAAACTAATCATTTATTCAGCACTATACCACCTAGACCCAAAACTATTTTAATGACCTAGAAAAATAAAAAAAAATGCATATGGAAAACAAAAGGTCAAGAATTTCCCAAGGAATTAAAAAAAAAAATCAAATGAAGGTGGTCTAGCATCCAATCTAAAACTATATTATAGAAGCAGTTACCAAAACCATTTGTATTCTAAAATAATTAGTTGATAGTGGAATAGGTTAGGTTCGGGATAAACAGTCAACAAATATAAACCTAGTGTTTGACAAACCCAAAGACCCCAGCTTTTGGGATAAGAACTTATTGTTTACAAAATTTGGGAAAATTGGAAACTAATATAGAAACAAGGATTGATCCACACTTAAAACGACACCAAGATAATAAATGGGCCAGACCTAGGGGATAAAGAATGAAATTATTAATAAATTAGAGGAACAAGGATAGTTTACCTCCCAGACCGGAAGGAAGGCTTAGACCAAAGAACAGAGATCAATTGATCACAAAAAAGAAAATTGATTATACTAAACTGAAAAGTTTTTGTAAAACAAAACTAAGAGACAAGATTAGAAGGAAGCAATAAACTGGGAAAATATTTTTACAGTCAAAGGCTGATAAAGGCCCATTTCCAAAATATATAGAGAATTAACTCTAATTTATAAAAAATCGCCTTCTCCAATTGAAAATGGAGGATATGAAAGACAATTTAGATGAAGAAATTGAAACATTTCTAGTCATATGAAAAGAGTCCAAGTCAAAATCAGAGAAATGCAAATTAAGACAACTCTAAGATAATACACACCTTCGATTGGTAAAATGAAGGAAAAATAATGATAATTGTTGAGGGGAGGAAAACTGAACATTGATGCATTGTTGGTGGAGTGGGAACAACCAACCATTTTGAGAGTAGTTTGGAACTATGGTCAAAAAGTTATCAAACTGTGCATACCTTTTGATCCAGCAGTGTCACTACTGGCCTTATATCCCAAAGAGATTATAAAGAAGGGAAAGGGACCTGTATGTGCACGAATGTTTGTGGCAGCCCTCTTTGTATTGGCTAGAAACTGGAAACTGAATGGATGCCCATCAGTTGGAGAATGGCTAAATAAATTGTGGTATATGAATATTATGGAATATTATTGTTCTATAAGAAATGACCAACAGGATGATTTCAGAACGACCTGGAGAGACTTACAAGAACTGATGCTGAGTGAAATGAGCAGGACCAGGAGATCATTATATACTTCAACAACAATACTATATGACGACCAGTTCTGATGGACCTGGCCATCCTCAGCAAGGAGATCAACAAAATCATTTCCAATGGAGCAGTAATGAACTACCAGCTATGCCCAGACAAAGAACTCTGGGTGATGACTAAAAACCATTACACTGAACTCCCAATCCCTATATTTATGCCCACCTGCATTTTTGATTTCCTTCACAAGCTAATTGTACAATATTTCAGAGTCTGATTCTTTTTGTACAGCAAAATAATGGTTTGGTCATGTATACTTATTGTGTATCTAATTAATATTTTAATATATTTAACATCTACTGGTCATCCTGCCATCTCGGGGAGGGGGTGGAGGGTAAGTGGTGAAAAATTGGAACAAGAGTTTTGGCAGTTGTTAATGCTGTGAAGTTACCCATGCATATAACCTGTAAATAAAAGGCTATTAAATAAAAAAAAGAGTAAAAAAAAAAGAAAGAAAGAAATCTACAGGTGAACATATGCACTTCTGACTCAAGGCAGCTATTAATAGCTTTTGGTGAAGGAAGCCATTAAGATATCCCCTTACTCCTCTTCTCACTGCACATCAGAATAAAGACACAGTAACAATTCCCAAGGTCAGTCTATTGGATCTCTTTTATAGGCCAGTAGTGAAATTCATCTCAAGTCTCATTCTCCTATAAAAGACCATCTTCCTAAGAATTTCAATCAACTAAACTATTTAGGGAGTCTCCACATGAAAATTTAATTACATTTATCTTTTGTCCTCTTAACAATTCACTGGGGTATTTGATGGCAGTATATGTCTTAAAGTTTGCCTTGAATGTAGCTTCAAGTTTAAGTCTTTGGATTTCTGGCCTTTTAGAGAGAAGATTTACTAGACAGCATGTCTTGTGGAGAGAGAAGTGAATTGTTCATATAGTGCCCTTTCTAGTTACAAGAATAACAATAGGGTAAGTCTATGACGTTCTAGAAGAAGGCTCAATTTTTTCTCCGTTATTATTATTGAGAGTTATTAACTCAGTGGAGATCTGAAAGGAAGTGAGTTATCTGTCCAGAAACAATGAAGTATATTTGCCTTACAGGGCAAGTACAAACCAGAAGTCAGCAGTAAGAGCATTGGAGAGATTATATAGGACTGGGAGGAAGAAAGGAATGTCAATTAGAGTACTGTCCCACTGACAACACTAAGTTTACTTCCCTTTTGAAGAAAGCTTATGTGCTATTTGCAAGTTTTTCCTATATCTGTTTATAGATTTCCGATTTATTTTTTATGCCTTCTGCATTTTCTTTGGTGCAATATCCTCTATCAATATGCATTAACTCATTTTGGAATCTTAGGACCCTATTATATACATTTTTCCAAACATAGATATTGGCATTTATTTTTTAATCCCAATTTATGACATAATCAATAATGTGAGGTTAAGTCATTTGTCCAGATTTACACAGCCAAAATATTTTAGAAACAAACTTATTTGAGATCACTTTACTATCTACTATAATAATAAGCTTTCTGGCAGAAGTGGAGTGTTCAATAACTGTGGGATTTTTTTTTTAAATAACTTATCTGAGTACACCAAGATAAGATCAAAATGGGTCCATGATTTAGGCATAAAGAATGAGATTATAAATAAATTATAGGAACATAGGATAGTTTACCTCTCAGACTTGTGGAGGAGGAAGGAATTTGTGACCAGAAACTAACTAGAGATCATTATTGATCACAAAATAGACAATTTTTATTATATCAAATTAAAAAGCCTTTGTACAAACAAAACTAATGCAAACAAAATTAGAAGGGGAGCAACAAACTGGGAAAACATATTTACAGTTAAAAGTTCTGATAAAGACCTCATTTCCAAAATATATAGAGAATTGCCTCTAATTTATAAGAAATCAAGCCATTCTCCAATTGATAAATGGTCAAAGCATATAAACAGACAATTTTCAGATGATGAAATTGAAACTATTTCCACTCATATGAAAGTGTTCCAAATCACTATTGATCAGAGAAATGCAAATTAAGACAATTCTGAGATACCACTACACACCTGTCAGATTGGCTAAGATGATAGGAAAAAAATAATGATGAATGTTGGATGGGATGCGGGAAAACTGGGACACTGATGCATTGTTGGTGGAGTTGTGAACGAATCCAACTATTCTGGAGAGCAATCTGGAATTATGCCCCAAAAGTTATCAATCTTGGAATACCTTTCATCCAGCAGTATTATTACTGGACTTATATCCCAAAGATAACTAAAGAAGGGAAAAGAGAACCTGTATGTGCCAAAACGTTTCTGGCAGCCCTTTTTGTGGTGGCTAGAAACTGAAAAATGAATGGATGCCCATAAATTGGAGAACGGTTCAGTAAATTGTGGTATATGAATGTTATGGAATATTATTGTTCTGTAAGAAATGACCAGCAGGATGAAAACAGAGAGATTTGGAAAGACTTACATGAACTGATGCTGAGTGAAATGAGCAGAACCAGGAGATCATTATAAACTTCAACAATAATACTGTATGGGGATGTATTCTGATGAAAATGGATATCTTCAAAAAAGAGAAGATCTAATTCAGTTCTAATTGATCAGTGATGGACAGAATCAGCTACACCCAGAGAAGGATCACTGGGAAATGCATGTGAGCTGTTTACATTTTTGTTTTTCTTCCCAGCTTATTTTTACCTTCTGAATCCAATTTGTCCTGTGCAACAAGAGAACTGTTAGGTTCTGTACACATATATTGTATCTAGCATATACTATAACATATTTAACATGTATAAGACTGCCTGCCATTTGGGGAGGTGGTGGAGGGAGGGAAGGGAAAAGTCAGAACAGAAATGAGTGCAAGGGATAATGTTATAAAAAATTACCCATGCATATGTACTGTCAACAAAAAGTTATTTAAAAAATTAACTTATCTGAGTAAACTATAGATGGGGACAGTAGCAAGCCAAAAGATATTATCTTTTGGAAGGGTATCTGAATATTTGATGCGGTTTCTGTGATTCCAGAGTATATAGGAGCAATGGGCCACAGATTACACCTAAGTATGTCAGATGATGGAATCAATAAGATGAGTTACCTAACCTCTTGCATCCTTTTGTCTTTGCTCATATTATTCTTTCCATTTGAAAAATCCTTCACTTGATGTTCATTTATATTAAGGCTCATCATCTTACAAGGTCCAATGGAAGTTCTACCTCTTCCATAAATAATTCTCCAGCCCACAATAATTTTCTTTCTTGGAACTCCTTCAGTTCTTATTATCTCAAATGTAAAGTTATTTGTAAAGAATTCAAGAAGCCAAGGATCCAAATGGATTTGATTTAATATGAAATGTTGATTTTTCTCCTCCATTGTGGTAAACAAGCTGATGTCCTTTTTAAGCCCATATATGCATGTGTGTGTGTGTGTGTGTGTGTGTGTGTGTGTGAGGAGGAACTTTAACCTATGTAACTATTAAGTCAATGATATAATTGAGCTACTAAGTTAATTATATAGTCATTTGATTACAACAATCATCAAGTGTTTACTAAACACCACTCTGTGCCAAGGCACTGAGCTAGTCATTGGAGATACAAGTACAAAGAATGAAACAATTCCTATTTACAAATAGTTTATATTCTAATGGAGGAGAGAACAAGTACCTATAATAATATATAGCATAAATAAAAAGTGAATACTGAAGTAGTTAAATGCAATGAAGTTTGATACAAAAGCATCCTCATATAGGAGTACAAATAAAGAAAAATATTTATATATAATGTAAAATTTTTTGTCCATCTGTTACATTCCTGAACTCAATAAATGCCTTGTCATACAAGGTCCCATCCTACAGAACTAAGAACAAATATATGACAAGGAATGACATGAAGGCTTTTTATCACAGAGTCCAAAGTTGATAGAGGTGGTGCTACGGACCATTTAGTGCAATATGATCTTATATAAGAATACTCTCTACCCTACCTGGAAAATGGGCATTCAGCCTTTCTTAAAGTAGAGCCCATTACTTTCTTAACTATTCCAGTTCTGTTGAGAAGTTTTTCCAAACCTCTGAAATATCTATCTATCTATTTCTTTTATTTCTGTCATTTGCAGACAAACAAAACAAAATCAATCCACCTTCTATGGGGATAGTCCACTGAAAGTTCTAGAGGTAAAGGTTCCATAAGTGTGCTATATATGATAACCTGCAAAGCTAACTTCAGGGCAAAACAATTTTCTTTTTCATTCTGTCAAGCATATAGTGTGACCCAAGTTCGCAAAAGAATAGTTTTAACAGAGAAATGAAGACCCCTAACTTAGAAATGGAGTCCCCTCAAACATAAAGACAAGAGGCTGAGCTGTTACATGTA
This sequence comes from Sarcophilus harrisii, assembly GCF_902635505.1. Classification (NCBI taxonomy): domain Eukaryota; kingdom Metazoa; phylum Chordata; class Mammalia; order Dasyuromorphia; family Dasyuridae; genus Sarcophilus; species Sarcophilus harrisii. Next base: position 368,995,208 of record NC_045426.1, on the reverse strand, counting down.
CTGCTGTACCCATAGAAGCATTGTGTTGTTCATTAATGTGTTGCTACTTCTAGAAGACTAATACATAATAAGTTCTTGTCAATCAGTTCTTGTTGACTATCCTAGTTTTCATATCTTCTGGGGCATTATGAAGAAGCAGTCAATGAAGGGGTGGTAGAGAAAAAGGCAGACATAGCTCCTCCATCTATCTTTATATTTCTAGACATATTTCACCATTATCAACTAATTCCAAAAATTGATGTATAAAAGTGAAGCCAAAGCTACAAGTGTATATTATATTATATCCATGTTTAGAGGGTCACAGTGTTTCACTATAATGAAAGCCATGGAACAGAGAGACAGATTAACCCACATACCTTTTACAAAACTAGGCATAGAATATCCTTGCTGCCAAGATAATATAAATTAAATTCTGATAAATTCAAAGCAATATGAAACATGGATCTTTATTTAATACCAGGTGACTGCTGTCTGACCAAGTCATAGTTAGGCACTATGATATTATGGAGCTTATAGGGTCCAGGAACAATATTAATCTGCACTATACTAAAGTCTTAGAGAAGTAGATGTCTTTTTCTTTATTTCTTCTACCATCATCTTTTTCTTCTTTGATGTATCTATAACACAAGAGATGCTTAGTATATGCTTGTTGATTAATTGGTCCCCCAATTTGTAGATGTACCTTTTTAAAAATGAAGACTTGCCCAGTATTGTCTTCACAATTCAATAACTGGAAAAGATAAGAAAAGTTAAAACAAATATTTCATCTCTTAACATCAATATCAGGACATCCAAAGTAATTCAAGTGAAATCCATCAGGACACTATTTTTTGGCTTTCATTGGGATTCTGTTAGCAGTTTCTGCTTAAGTGTTATTACCACTGCTATTTTATGTTAGAAAGCTTTGACTCACTCAAGAGATAACTATAATATACTTTGTACTTCATTGCCTTTCATCTTAAATGTTTAACATGATAGGACTATATAGCATTGTTACTCAAAAGAGTAGTTACTAAATGTTAAATTCTTACTAAGTTGTTACTAAATGGATCCTTCTTGGAATGCCCCTATATATTTAAATGGAATGAGAAATGTTGCATTGGAAAAGAAAAAACAAAGAATCTGCTAATGAACTATAATCATCTGCAGAGCATAACCAAATACCATGTTGAAAAAGGCAGTAACTGCCACCAATCCTAAGCAAAATTTGAAATATGCAGTTAATGTGTCATTAAAGGGATAATTTGAGAACATTTAGAAAAAAAGCAGTCATCACAAAGAACCAACATAGCTTCCTCAAGATCAAGTTGTGAATGTGAATCCCTTTTTTTTTTTTAAACAGGCTTCTTTGATTTATCAATCAAGAATTGCAATAGCCTAATAGTTGACCTGGATTTCAACAAGTTGATTGAAAAAATAATTCATACTAGTCTTGTGGACAAATCAGAGAGAGATAGGTTTGATAATAGTTTTGGTAGATTTAAAACTGATTGAATGAGTGGATCTCAAACCATTAATGGATCCATGTCAACACAAAACAAGATCTCAACAAACCTCTCCTGAAAATCATATGCACAGGTGGTCCTAGCCTTTTTCTACAATGCATCAGAAATCACTTTGAAAAAAACTAGAGGGGCCACTAAGGTGGTGCAGTGGATAGAGTATCAGCCCTGAAGTCAAGAGGACTTGAGTCCAAAAGTGACCTCAGATGCTTTAACACTTCCTAGTTGTGTGACCCTGAACAAGTCACTTAACTCCACTTGCCTCAAAAAGAAAAAAAAGGAAAAAAGAAAAGAACTAGGAAAAAAAATCTATCATTTATGGCTATGAATGGTATAGCTACCACATAAGTAGTCACTGTGCTACATCAATATATGTGCTCCAGTGCTAGTAAAGAGAAATGCTGAGTTTCATGTGCAAAAAGACAAATTAACACTTAGAAAACTGAACACTAAGCATGTCAAGTTTGAATGAGCACATCCATGGATTCAGAAGAATGTCAATGAGGCAAGTGTCTAATTTTGTGCCTCAAAAGTTTTTACAAATATCCTAGGATAAAATACCAATGTGGCACACCAAGTTTGTAGCTGACCCAGAGTTAACAAGGATAGCTGATATGTTGGATGACAAGCAAGATTCAGAAAGATACACATAGACTAGATCTAATGGTGTTTGTTTGGGATAATCTGTCCCTCTGTTCCATGGCTTTCATTATAGTGAAAAGTAGTGAAAAAAAATAATTTTGTAAAATTTAGTTTACTCTTGAATTAAAAAAAAAAACTATTTTAGAAAGTGATGACTCTTTTTGTGGAAAGGACTTTACTATTTTAATGAACTATCAGCTTGATATGAGTTAACATCATGGCTTGGCAGATAATTTATAACAACAATGATAAATTATAGCCTGTATGAATAGAAGCCAATTTCTAGAATGAAGTTATAGGTCTCTGACATTTTGTCTTAAAAAGATCACTTTTGAAATAGTGTGTTCAATTATGGAACCAACATTTTAGAAAAGACACTAAAAAGTAGGATTGCTTCGAGAGAAGGGCAAACAGAATTATGAGAAGTCTAGAAATCATGCTATAAAGAATTGAGGATAGCCCAAAGAATAGATAGATTGGAAAGATATCATAATTGCCTTCAAATATTTGAAGCACTAACATAAGAAGTTGACAAATTTATTTTACTGGGTTCCAAAGAGCAAATCTATCTAGAATGTAAATATTACAAAGAAACAGACTTAAGCTGAATATATCTGTTTATGAATATATAATATATATATGTAAATGCATATTCATATGTGTGTATATATAACAGGTATATATAACAGATTTATTTATTTATACAAATCTTTATAGTTATGTCAAGAGAATATTTATGCATTTGTGGTTTTATATAGAGAATACACATATTAAATATATATATATGTATACATACACATAAATACGTACATATATACACCTTACATATATTCTAACAAAATATCTAAAAGTAGAATGAACTGTCTCTGGAGGTAATGAATTCTCTGTCACCAGAAGTCTTCTAGGAAAGGTCAGGTATACATAGTCATTGTTTGGTAACATTGGAGCAGGCAGTTTGCTTAGTAACAAATAAGACAAAATGATCTTCAAGGTCTCTTCCAAATTTAAGATCTTATAAAATCTACAAAATATAGGCATTTGTAAGGCATTATAGCAAAAGTAAATCGAGAAAATCAACAGGATAGTTGGCTTAATCATAAGAATGCATACCTTCTAATGTTATAATGAAATTATAGATTTAGTGCTAGAAGAAACCTTAAAGAAACCAAGTAATTATCTAGAGTGACAAAGGTAGTAGTGATAAATTAAATTAGAACTCAGGACCTCTGACTCTCAATACAGCTCTGTTTATACTACACTACATGTTTCTTGTAACATTTTAAGTTTTACTAAGTATTTTCCTCCCAACAACCCTTGAAGATATTTTATATATGAGTCTCCTTGATTTATATCTTCTCACGGGAGTCAGATGGCTCTGGAGGGAAAAGTGAGACAGATGAGTTTACCCAGCCCTCCCTCCCTTAAATCCAATTCACTTGCATGTCATGGCATCACCTTCCTAACATCATTGTCCTCTTTGAAAATAAAGGACAAACAACAACAGCAATACATTTGAGGAAACAAGCTCAGAGACTTAGAAGTGCCTAGTTTTGATCATGTGGATCTGCTTCATAAACTTGAGTCACTTTGAATATCACTTTACACAGAATCACACAATTTCAAAGTTAGGAGAGACCCATCAACCACCATTCCTAACTCTAGATCAGAGAGAACTAAAGATGAGTAGTCATCTTCTGTGTCTTGTTTAAAGACCTCCAATGAAGAGGAATCTTCCACCTCCCAAGGCAATACATTCCACTTCTGGACAGCTCTAATTGTTAGAAAATTTTTCCTGACATAAAACATAAATTTGCTATTTTGTACTGTCCACCTACTGCATGTGGTTTTACCCTCAGGGATCAAGCAGAGCAAGACTAATCCCTTTTCACCGTGACAGCCTTTAAAATACTTGGAGACAGCTATCATGTCCCCTTGAACCTTTTCTTCTCCAGGGTAAATAACCCAAATTCCTTCAACTTATCCTCCTATAACACGGGTTTAAATTCCTTCACAATCCTGGTTCCCTTTTCCTGTCTTAAGTTTCATTAGTAAAAGACAATTTTGGACTACATGATAAATCTATAAGTCCATATGGACACAACTCAAATCCAAGTCTTTTGACTTCAGGCCTAGGGTTCTTTTCATTAAGCTTCAGAGCCTGAAGGCTGAGAAATTATATATGTAAATTTTTACTAATCGACCAAAATTATACATTGCAATTATTTCCAAATAAGGCTCTATATAACTAATTATTGTAATAATAAATATTATTAATTAATTGCAGTAATGAATTATTTTCAGTGCAGCTGAGGCCCTCCCTGACAGCTCATTAGTAACTCATACAACACAGTATCTTAAAGATCAAAGAGTTCATGTGAAGTGGGTACTTAGGTCTTTTGAGAATTTATCTTTAAGCCTAGTTATCTTCAGACACATTGTATTTGCACTTCAATCTTGAGAGAGAGAGATTCCCCCAAAAAAGTATTTCCTCAGTAAAGGGAGGAAGTAGAAAAGTAGGAAGGCACACATAGACACATTGTGAGCCAATAAATGATTGACATTTGACTGACCTAGCCAGAACAAATGACCAACACCACAGTGAAAACAGCCCAGTTAGCTGGTACCATGACATTTGTAAGTGTACTTGTCCTTCTATGTAAATGTTTTTGTATGTGTTAAGGATGAACATGCAGACCATGAAGTCATACCAAAGAAATAACCTAGTTCAAGTTCTGTGACCAATTTTGGGAATAAGTGCTCCTATTGTTTTTTTTCCCCCATTTTTTAAATCAGGAACCATCAATAACTACCTGACTAAATAAAATAACCAATAACTAAAAAAGTCAATAGTGGATCAAGTGCCTTTGGGTTGACTGTCATTTCCCCTTATTTCCCCAAGGCTCAGAGGTGGGGGGGGGGGGGGGGGGGGGGGGGGGGGGAAACAATCCTAGTGGCTAGAACTAGGAAAAAAACAGAAATCTGGAAATTGTGTCTGATTAAAAACAGGCTTTCTTGGACGTGGACATTTAACGGCATGTTTCACAGAAACAAACTCTTCCTTTAAAATAGATTAAAAAGTTTCTGATTCACTCGTACATTTTGACAGAACGCCTGTCCCTGTTGGATGTGACCTGTCATCAATGAACTTTGAATATATAAAGCCCTGCTATCCCCCTCCCCTAAATTAGCTGAAACACATCTCTCTGTTTTGACTGCAGTGAGATGGCTTCTACTACACTTGAAAAGGTTGCAGCTCACTTCCTGGCACCGTTGGACAGGTTGCAAATCATAACTGTGCTAATTAGCAAGCAGGGCTTCTGGATTTTAAAGCATGCCAGGCAAGAGGGAATGGAGGAGGCGGGGAAGGGTCACCAAGGGAGAGGAAGGAAAAGAGAGGGAAAGACCTCTGTAGAAGGAATTTCTGCAGCTTTATTCTCTGGAGTGCATGCAGAATCAATGTCAGGGAAATGGAAGTGCCTCAGCATTCTTTCTAGCTGTTTGCTGCATAGCAATAAACATTCTTGGGGTCCTTCATCCTCTTTTCCTTTCTTATCCCTTTCAGATTGTGGAAATTCAACAGGTTTTCCTTCCAAGGGGCTGAATTGAATTATCTCAGACCTTGCTGTCTACTTCAGTAGAGTCCATTGCAATCCCATCCCTTCTGTAAATGAACTAAAGAAAACAGGTCTTTGTTTCCTCTGCTTTCTCTGTGTGAAGGGTCTGCAAGCTGCTGAGCAGAGACAGGCTTGGCTCCCTCAGCAAGGGTTAGAAAAACAGTATCTTAAATATATATATGTATACACGTGTGTAATAACCATGGGAATAAATTATCTATTTGCACATGTGCATATATACATTCATATATGTGTATGGATGGATGGATTATATATATTTTAAAGAGGGTAATATTTTGGTCTACTAGCAAGAACTAACTCTCTGCAGTAATTAACATGTCTTACAATGCTTGTAGCCCTTCACATAAAGGGTCCTTTGTTAGAGAAAAAAGTTCCATTTCTCCCACCTTCCTTCTAGTTTTTACCCCATGACTCCTGTCCAATACCAACTCCAGAAAAAGGGGATTAAGTTCTTGTAATCAGTAATCTTTTCTACCTTTTGGGGGGCTTTAAGGAGTTTTCGACCCATCCCTTCAGCATTATATACTCTGAGCATTCTCCAAGGGCATAATGCATTTAACATCAAATGAGAGTAAGAAGACTAGTTGTTTTAGAGATTTCTATCTTTTGCCTTTCTCCTTCTTTTTAACTATTCTCCTTTTTCATCTCCTTTAAATCACCTTATCCTAAAGAAACTATGTGGGGGCAGATCAAAATTAAAAGAAAAATATTTTTACTTTGGAGTACAGAGATAATTGACAATTAGAAAAGAAGATGCCTTGAGATCTCAGTTAGTGTATGGTGTTCCCAGACAAAGTACTCTTTCTTTGAAGCCCTACCCAGTGCTGAATAAGTCTGACAGGAACCTGTGTCTATTTACATTTAAGACCTGCTAGAGTCAATGGCTAAAGATTTCTGAAGCAAGCTGCCTTACCAGCTGTTTCCAGATAACATCAATAACTCATAAAACATGTAACCAAACATTCTGGGGTCTCTCCTGGTGAGGATTTTTAACTCTTCTTTCTTGCTACAGAGGACCTGCCTCAATTGGGTTCTTATAGTAAGGTGTGTTTCTGGCATCAGCCTTCCTAGTGAACAAGTTTCAGATTCAGGAAGCTTGATTATCTTCAAAATATCACACAGTTGGAAGGAGCCTTAGAAATCTTTTGGTCTAGAGTTTCTTAATGTAAAGTCTGTGAACTTTTTAAAAATATATTCTGATTAGTGTATTTTGGTAAAACTGATTTCCTTGGCATTCCAGTTTGGTTTTTTATGTATTTAAAATATTATTATGAATAAAGGTCCATAGGCTTCACCAAGCTACCAAAAGTGGGCTATAATACACACACAAAAAAAGGTTAAAAATTCTTTGACTAGTCCATTCTCTTCATTTTGTATATAAAGAAATTGAACCCCTGGAAATTTAAAATGATTGCTCAAGGTTTCACTAAGCAGACCCAATGCTAAAACCCAGCTTTTGCTGACTTCTAATCCAGTGCTGTCTCCAACAGAAAGGGCCATCCCCTTCCCTGATAGTCATCTCAAAGTTGAGGGATAGCCCTCCTTCTCTTTATATCCATTTGTTGCTCTGCACTCATTAATTTATCCTACCCTTTTGATCCATTTTTATTTTTTACCTAGAATATCCCTTAAGGTCTTAACTTCTCCCATTTGATCTGAAAGGAGATCCCCTGGTCAGGATATCCCAGGATTTAATGAGCAAATCTGTGTTCATTTAATCTGTCCATAATGACTTTTATAGATTTCAGTCTCAGCCTTCACCTATCTTGACTGAAGAAGGCTTCACCTTTTTAGTCTTCCCTCAAGCAATAACTCCTAAAGAAAACAACTGTCTTTAAAGGATCCTTAAGTTTACAAACAGCTAGAGCACCTCTCAAAAGACCATTATGTTCATATTTCATTGTATTTCGTATCCCCAGGAATTATGAGCCCAGATATCCCCCCCCGGCTTATCCCTGATTCCAAGACATACATGGCATTCCTGAGATAGTTCCAATTGAAAAAGTTTGAAGCCTAAAGAAAAATACACATAGCAGGGAGGCAAAGAGGGCAGAAAGCTGCAAAAGCCCCTTGGAGTAAGAGGAGTTCACCAAAAAGAAAAACAACAAAAACTTTTCCCCCATGAGAATCAATAAGTTCTTGTCATTCATCCTTGACAGCAGTATCAATATCATGGAGAATAATAATGATATAGATCTTAGACATCTCATACAACCAAATGAATTGTGCTAGTGGCAGATGGTAAAACAAAGGCCTGATAAAACAGTGTTGTATGAAAAATCTGAAAGTTTGCTGAGCTGCTAGTTCAGTATGAGTTAACAGGCTGATGTGGTCAACTTGCATTTATTCAGCACCTGCTGCATTCCAGGTATTGTACCAAGTGCTGGGGATTAAAACAAAGACAAAAAAACCAATCTCTGCTCGTAAGGAGCTCACAATCTAGTGGGAGAAATAATATGAAAATAAGTATCTATATGTATCCTGGGCTTCTTTTGATATGTCTACTTCTTACATAAAGAGACCTTGAAGGGCCTTTGGAACATGCCAAGTTTGCCAAACATGGAGCCCATAATGTGCCCTTCCATCTGATCGAGCATAGTTTCCTTTGACTGGCTACTAATGGTTTAAAATTATCAAAGCTGAGCCATTCATCTTCCATTTTACAGATAAGGAAGTGGAGGACCAGAACACTGAAAAGGCTTGCCCAGTGTTATAATGGTAGTAGTAGAGTTGGGATCTGAATCCAGGGCATCTAACACTAAGTTTACCACTCTTCTTACTATATCATCTGGTATAGAAATGGAGAATGGGGTCAGTGAATATTTGTTCAAATCCACAAAGCTAATCCATATGTAGGTAAGGTTAAAATATAATACTCTTCACTTTTTATACAGTGCTCTTTCTAGTATACCACAATTGTTTTGCCCACATCACCAAATGCCCTTTAATTATGGTGTATTCTTCTGTTCTCAAATATGAGTAGGGAAAGGAGGAATAAACATTTATGTAGCACCTATTGTGTGCTATACATTGTGTGGAGTACTTTACAAATATCTCCTTTAATTCTCATACTAATCTTGGGAGGTAAGTGTTAATATTATCCCCATGTTAGAATTAAGGAAACTGAGACAAATTCTTTAAGTAACTTGTTCATGACACCATGGGGAAAAGCTCAACTACTCAGAAATTTGAGAAAAGGCCTGGTTCTTTCATCAAACATAATCTAAATATTTTCATCAACTAGGAAAAATAGTCAGGATCAGAACATGTTAATATCATGTCCCTGGCCCCTGAACATTCAGTATCCTTCATTCAGGACCTGAAAAGCAGTTGCAGCCAATTTCAACAAGTATCATCTGATTACAGATTTGAAACAAGGAAAAGTTTCAGTGATCAGGGAAAAAAAATTCTAGACAGCAAGTGTCTAAGGTTGAATTTGTACTCAGGTCTTCTTGACTATAGATACAGTATTCTATCCATCATCCCACTTTAACTGTTTCATACTTCTGATACTGTCTTATATTTTGAAACTATATCATTGGCAACATGATAGTTTGGTGAAAAAACCAGACTGGGAGGAGCAGAGATATGGATCGCAATACCACCTCTGGTATTTACTATCTATGAGCATTTAGTAAGGAAGAAAGCAATTACCTCTCTACAATGCTTGGGGCAGCAAAGTACCCCAGTTGTTAGACTCATCTTCCTAGGTTCAAATCTGGCCTCAGACACTCACTAGTTGTGTGGCCCTAGGCAAGTCATTTAATTCTGTTTGCCCTGGTTTCCTCATCTGTAAAATGAGCTGGAGAAGAAAAGGCACTCCAAGATGTTAGCCAAAGAAACCCCAAATGGCTCATGAACATCATGAACTTCAATATCAACATGTAGTGCTTCCTATGTGATAAATACTGTGTTATGCACTTGACAAATATTACCTCATGTATTCTTCGTAACAGCCCTGGAAGATGGATGTTATTATCTCCACATAACAGTTAAAGACACGGTGACATATAAAGGATTATACATCTGGTAGTTGAGGCCATATTTGAAGTCAGGTCTTCCTGACTCTACAAGCACTCTCTCTACTGTACTCCTGAGCGACCTCTAAATTTAGGCAAGTCTTTCCCCCTTTGGGGTTTAGTTTCTTCTTTTTTTCTTTGTCATTCCTGCAAAATCTGTAAAATGAAATCTGTAAAAAAAAAACTGGACTAAATGCAATCTAAGTTTCCTTCCAGCTCGGACAATATGTGCTTCTATTTCTAATCCTTTTTACACATTCTTGGTGAGCTAATCTCCTTCATCATTTTTGGAAATTACTTCTTCCAGTTCCAATCTCTTTTGGTTGGTCCCAACCCAAGTATAAATTAAAATAATAGAGGAAGTGGAGTTGAGCCACTGAGCTGGTTCTGATTGTGGGAAAGTTGGAAGCCTACAGAGACACTGATAACTCAGAGTTCATTGAAACTTAAAACCCTACCAACTTGGCCTGAGGCAGACCCCCCAAGATGAAGGGTCTCTGAAGCAGTGCTAAAAGAGGAAAAATGCAGAGTTACAAATGACTGAGTAGGAAGTGATTTGAGGATGCTGATTCAGCTTAAAAAAGACCTCTTACTGAGCTCAATGAATTTTCTCTCAGTTGCTTGGGACTGGCCAAATCAAGAGCTGCTGCACAGACAATTTCTAACTCATCGATGTGCTTTCAATTGTGCAGAGTGTCCCAATACTTATAGCATAGAGACTCCAATATCTATAGGCATCAAAGGGACCAGAAATTTGAGAAAGGTCATGAAAAGGTCATGGTTCTGGCCAAAAAATAGAGAGAGAGGGTGAAAGGGACCTTTTGACAAAAAAGAAAATGAATGAGAAGTTTCTATAACAGATTTATTCTATTGCCTCATATTTTGTGTAGCTGCTCCTGTTTTGCTATTCTGACAGCAATACTTAGAAGCCAGAAATAAGGCAACCAAGCAGATATTTTATTGTTCTTTGCATTGACTTTGGCATTAAGGACGCTGGGAAAAGATATGAAGATGGAGAATCCATCTTGACTAGCCAACTCAGGAACAGTGAGGAAATGGAAAGACACTTGCCATATTGAGTCTGATCAAAGACTAAGATTGCCTCTAGAATTGTCTAGGAAGTGAATGACTGCTGATAGAGGAAAGAAAGCAATAACAACAGCAACTAGCTAGTGAAGAGGAAAGAATGCTGGGCCAGAAGTCAGCAAGAGCTCTCCTCCTGAATTCAAATCTGTTCTTGGACACTACTAATTTTATAACCCTAGGCAAGATACTTAAGCCTGTTTGCCTCAATTTCTGCATCTGTAAAATGAGTTGGAGAAGGAAATGGCAAACCACTCCATTATCTTTACTAAGAAAATCCCAAATGGAGGTCACAAAGAGTCAGCATTTACATTAATAATAACAATAGCTAAAATTTATATTGCATTTTGAGGTTTGCTTAGCATTTCATGCATCAAAATGAAGTTCACTTGATCTCACTACAATTGTGTGCTGTTATTATTTCCATTTTACAAATGAGAAAACTAGAACTGAAATACGCTAGACTATGAATTCTTTGAGAGTAGAAACTGCTTTTTGTCTTTCTTTGTATCCCTAGCTTTTAGCACAGCATCTGACACACAGTAGACATTTAATAAATGTTTATGGATTGAGGTGACTTGCCCAGGGTCATACAACTATTAAAAGCCCAAGACAACATGTGAACTAGGGTCTTTTTGACTTAAAGTCCCACTTTTGCTCTAACCAAAGTGTAACATGAAGAAAAGTTAACTTTTGCTCTAACCAAAGTGTAACATGAAGATAGAACTGGGAGTTGCACCAGTAAAAGCAGCATATTGTGAAAAGTACTTGTGAATTTAAAAAACAGAATTCCTAATACCTTCTTTTCCCTCCATCCCTGGCAAACTAGTAGCCATCCATTAACTGTTCATAAATTAATATTTTCCTAATTGTCTTCCCTTCAAAAGAAGGGAGGACTTATACGGGAAATAATTATTCTCTCCCATATAACTTATAACTGGTATTCCAAATGAACTGTTCCCCAATTGTTTACCTTCTTTTCATTACTTAAAAAAATGTTATGCAAAAGAAAAATTAATGACTTCTTATCCTGAGTGGCAGGGCTAATAATAATACCTGGGATGAGACTGAGAAAAAGGAGAAGTTGTTTTGACCTTCATCATACAAACATGTATAAACACAAATACACACACACATATATAGGGGATGTATTGTATATGTATATATGTATCTATATGTGTATTATGTATGCATGTGTGTTTGTATATATGTATCTATATTCTAGTTGACATTGTTTTATTGTCATGATTATTTGCATGGTTTTATTATTATTAATGGCATGTACTACTGTGAAATATGTGTAACTTACACACATTGTTTCTGAACCAGGTTATGTCCTGCTGTGCTCTGTCTATGTATATTTCATCAAATGTTTAACATATATATTTAGCAACCTTAGATGAGTAACTAGAAAACAAGAAATAAAATCAGAAGCTGGTAAACATCCCGGATAAGGGGGTACTAAGGGTACAAAATGAAGGCCTTTTTACTTTTCATTTTTCCTGGTAGGAACTATTTTTATTCCGTTGGGTTTGAAAAGGAAGCTATTATCTAAGCATGTTTAAATGGCTTCTCTGGTTCATAGGATGATTGACAACTTAACCTGTCTTGTTCACAAGCACTGCATGCTGCTTACAAGATAATTTACTTTCCTGGTTTTTCTTACTTTATTTTGCATCAGTGTATATAAATCTTCCAATTTTCTAAATTCCTTATATTTGTCGGTTGGTATAATTTATAATATTCCATTATGTTCACTCACCACAATTTGTTTAGCCATTTCCAAACCAATGACCATAAACTTTGTTTCCAGTGCATTGCTATCATAAAAATGTTATTATGGATATTTTAATATATAGAAGAATTTTCCTTCTGGCTTTTACTTCCTTGGGATATGCAACTGGAAAAGGAATCTCTAGGCCAATATTTTAGTCTTTTTTTTTCATATATTACAAATTATTTTTTCATATAATGACAAATTATTTTCATATATTACAAATTATTTTTTCATATAATGACAAATTATTTTCATATATTACAAATTATTTTCTAGAGTGATTAAAGCAATTAACAATTCCAGTAAGAGTGAAACAGCATGCCTCTCCTCCTGTAGTCTCTTCAACATAGTCTGTGTCTATTCATTGTTATCTTTGCCAATTTTAGAAATCTGAGTTGTTGTTTTTTTGTCTTAGTAATTTGAAGAAATCTTATGTACTTATTAATAGTTTGTAATTATATTGATAATTCATATACTTTGATCAGTTATAAATTTGAGAATGGTTCTTGGTCTTATGTAGTTGTGTTAATTCCATATATGTCTACCTACCTACACACATACACTCGTGTGTGTGTGTGTGTGTGTGTGTGTAATATATATGTTGGAATCAAATGTTTACATTTTTTGCTTATATGTAGAATCCTTTCAAAGATTCAAACTCCTAAATAACAAAGATCACAACTTCTATTTGTTGATATTTCCTACCAGACAGGTAATGAATTAGATAATACTAACATAATCAAATTTATCAAAGCACTTTCATAGATATCTCATTTCATAGACTCATGGAGTAGAAAGGAACTTAAAGGTCACCAACATCAGAAGTTGAAATCTCATCTCCAATATCTGCAACATTATTCCCCATCTCTACTTAAAGACTTCTAGCAGTAAGATGCTCACTAGCCACCTATTGCCATGATTTTATTGTTATTATTCAGACTTTCAGTCATGTCCACTTCATTGTGACCCTATTTTGGATTTTCTTGGAAAAAATGCTGAGTAGTTTGCTATGTCCTTCAAACAGGCTTAAGTGATCTGCCCAAGGACACATAGCTAGTAAATATATGAAATAGTATTTGAACTTAGGAAGATGAGCCTTCTCAACTTTAAGCCCATCATGCTATCACCTTACCACCCAGCTGCCATACTACTCACTTATAATTGTTATAAAGTTGTTCTTTACACTGAGTCAAAGTCTGTTCTGTAGTTTACTTCTACTTGTCTTAGGTCTATTATCTGGAGCCACACAGACTATATATCTCCCTTTTTTTGTTTGACTTGTCAATCGATGTATATTTAGTGTAAATATGCATGCCAGTAAATGTAAATTTATATTGGGTAAGATTTGTTTGGAGAAGATCCAGAACTAAACATCATGATAAGAGATAAAATTGTTGTCCAAGGAGAATTATGAAGAAGAAAAAAGCTTGAAGGAAAGAAATTGGACTGGAGTAAGGCAGAAGGTGGGAGGGTAAGAAAGAGCTAGGATGGAATAAGTAAAAAAAAACCTTTACCTTGAGAAGGCAATCTGGCAAATGAAAGAAACTTCTTTGTGGGAGGATAAGGGAAAGTTTATGATGACTGGGTTGTTGGAAAACTACCAAGAGAGCAGTTTCAATCTAAACTCAGGAAATGTAGTCAAGAAAGAGTCAAAATAGATCTTGCATACTGCGTCTCCAGAGAAGCTAAGAAAGAGGATGCTAGTATGGACTAGGTATAACTGGACAGAGAATATCAAGAACTCCCAAACATCTTTAGGAATATTATTTTCTTGGCTGGCCAAATTAGACTTTGTAATTACTTTGTGAATCAAAGAATGGAGGACAATTTGATAGGAACCTTGGTTCCTATCCTACCTCTAAGAGAAACATGGTTAAGGCTAAGTCATGAAATTCTACTGAGTCTCAGTTTTTTCATTTATAAAATGTAAATAAGAGCACATATCTCACAAGTATGTTGTGAAGATCAAATGGGATAATGTATGTGAAGTGTTTCATAAATCTTAAAGCATAATATAAAACTATTAGAACTGTTAAGATCGTGTATTTTAAGATCAGCACGAGACAGGAATTCAGGTTAGGGGAAAATCGTCAGTCTTTATTCTCAGTGAAGAAGGATCGGAGGTGGAAGAGAATCGGCGATAGCAATGTGTGCAGCTGAGTCAAGAAGCTAGCTCGACCAGCAGCCACACAACCAGCAGCTCGGAGTCTCGAACCCAGCCCAATCTCTCCCCACTTGTCTTCCTCGCTCTCTCTCTGCCTCCACCCACCAAAATCGTCATTTCCTATACAACACATCAGGACTTGCACGGAGAGTGGGCAGGGACCATTCTTTATACAATCATGTATATTAATAGAGTATAGCCCAATTACTATCTAGCCTCATGTACTTGGGACCTCAGTGCATCAGCTCAAACCTCAGCCCATTACATAGAACCATGCACTTTATATTTTGAGATTGGCAGGAAAATCGTTTTGTGCATTCAAAAAAGCTACCTAAGGGAAATGATGCAGGTGATTATGTGTTTTGGGAGGTTGATACTAAGAAGAATAAAGAAACTGATATAGGTACTCAATACCAGAAACTGTGATACCAACAACAATGGAAGTAATCTTCAGTAAAAGTAGATAGCCTTGAAGACTCATCTAGTTTCTACTTTGATCTTCCAGGTATGATGGCATCTGGTTAAATGTCTAGACATCTGGAAACATCACAGATCATCTGAGCTACAAGACAATTTAAAGATCATTACTCAGAGACCTCATTACACATATAAGGAAATAGAAATAGAAAATAACTTGCCTAGTGTCACATGAGTCATAATTAGAGAGTCAAGAATCAAACTTGAATTCTTTGATTCCAACTCCAGTGTTCTTTTTTCCATAGTAGGTTGTCACTCAGGATAAAAGACTGTAATTAGACATTATAATTTTGTAGATTATTTATATATATTGTAATCCTGCCTTTGCTTCCCCTTCTCCAGGATTCTAGACTTACATGAACTAAGCCTCAGGCTAGGAGCATGAGCATAGGGGGTTAGTTTCCATTCCTTAACCCATTTGGTAATCAGGGAATATTGCCAGGATAAAATCTAGTAATACCTTGTAACTAGGGTATCTCTAAATATGGATGGCAGGGTCCTCAAATCCTATAAAACATTCAGCACATAGCCTTATTATTGGGTATAGGTCAAACATAATCTTCTGTAGAAAATTCTAAGAACATTAAAGGATAACAATAACTCATCTACAAATACAGATTAAAACATTCAAATAGCCCAACAATCCTACAAAGAGAGAAATGAACTTAACACCAAATTTTATACTCAATTGAATACTAATTTGCAATTTTCTATACTTATTTCAAAGAGACCAAGAATAAGAAATTCAGAATATCTAAAACTATACAGAATATATATGAGGTACTCAATAAGTGATGAGTCAGGATTTTAATTTACTAAAGATTTCTAAATACTAAGATTCTCAAGTCATCCATTTACCTCTTTCATCATCATGTCAGCCAAAAATTTGTTCCTTTTGTAATTCATGTGACAGTTGGGCCCCACACCTCAACAAAAGGACCCACATACATTTGATGGGGTGGTTTTCTAACAAAATCTTTCTGTTTTATACACTCATTCAGAGAAATCCCCAAACTGTTCATTTTTTAGCTAATTTTGCTCTCTTTAACCCCTCTGAAAGCTCTCAAGCTAACAAGACATTAAATATCAGAAACTCTTTATTTCTACTACAACAACAAAAAAGAAAGGTCAGTCAAGAAAATGCCTTTGCATTGCCCATGGGGAAAGAACCTTAATTCACTAAAGAGCCCTCCTTTCCTCCTATCTAATTCCTCTATAATCCACATAATTTATAATAGTATCAAAGAAATAAAGTGACTTCTTGATGCATAAAGTTCCCTATTGCACTGCCCTCTTGTATGAATCTTCATTTCCTTATAATGAGAAGATGGGACTTATTGGGAAAAAAACCTGTCATTGGGAAAAATTGAAGGCAAAAAGAAAAAGGGATGACAGGATGCTGGCAGATAATGTCATGGAAATAATGAACACAAACCTGAGTAGACTTTGAAAGATGATGAAGGATAAAAAAGTCTGATGTGCAAGGTCCGTGGGATCATGAGGAGTCAGATATGATGGAAAAACAAAAATGTCATGATTCTGTGTCTTATATATCTCTATAGAATGTTATTCCTTGCTGTATCTGTTGTATGGTAAGGCTCTTTGTTTTTTTCTTTTTTTTCATCCAAGTTCTGTCCTGCAACAACCTCTTGGCAAAAAAGGATTAATTTTAGAAACTAAATAGAATACAGAATCTTCAATTCAAAGCGGTGTGCAGTATAGTATTTGTTTCTTCTTAGCCCCAATAATTATCTTCTAATAAGAGTGGGAAAGTTACCTTTATAAACAAGGCAGCAATAACACTACTATATCTATTTCCAAAGATGATAAGGGGAAAAGGAAAACTATATGTTATAAAATATTTATAGCAGCTCTCTTTGTGGTGGCAAAGAACTGGAAATTTCAGAGATGTCCATCAACTAGGGAATGGTTGAACAATTTGCAATTTTCTATACTTATTTCTAGATTTCTAGATTTATTACTAGATTCCTTCTCTGCTATAAGAAATAAGCTCAATGAACTTAGAAAAACACCAAAAGAGGGGGAATGATGCTACGAAGATAGCAGAGTAGGTCAAGAAATTTCAGGCTTTCCAGATTTCCTTCACAAACAGTACAAATTTGCACCTCAGGGTGAACATAGACTGTTTAAAAACAAAAAAGACTTGGAGCAGAACTAGAGTCCTCCTGGGACAATGCAAGACCTGAAGAAAAACCCCAGAATGGGGATTAACCAATGTGAAGTGCAAATATCACCAGGGTAGCTCTGCCAAAAGAGCCAGTGGGAGTCCTGGAGCTAGCTGGGTTTGGCTGGAGCCCCAGCCACTGCAGGAACTTTCACCTCCTGGACAACATGGAGAGTCAGAGATCTGAATCCAAAATGACTGAGAGACCCTAGGCCGATTAGGGATAAGATATTTCCCTGGGAACCAGCACACCTGAGGAGTACAGAAGCAGTGGGGTAGTGAGGCCAGTGGGCACATGCAAGAAGGAGGAGCTTTTGGATTGGGGTTCCAGTTCAGAAGGGAGAGTTGAAGTGAAAATTCAGATATGCTGGAGCTACAATTAGAATTGTATTGGACTTATCAACAGCCAAAATAAGAGGCCATAAGTTCTGGAATAATATATATTGGCAATCAAAAGAACTAGGTCCACGGCCAAAATATCATATTCAGCAAAATTACCCACACTATTGAATGAAAAAAAAAGACATTCCTGCAAAATATATATGAAAAAAAGCTAGATATAGTGCTTTTACTAGGAAGATATTCAGATAATTTGGTCCTATTTATATGCACCTTATATATAAGTACATGCATAAGCATATATACATATATATGTATATATATATATATATATATATACATATATATGTATATATAAACACACACCCCTATACCTATGAGAACTTTCACATTCATGGAAACCCTTCTCTTAGTTAAGAAACTCTTCCTTAAATGCCATACTTCAAGGATGGCCATGAAATTAGAGATGAGATTGGACACATATTTCCTAACAAACAGTATTTTGACTAAATGGCTGTGAATGTCACAAACTAGGTTAATGTGATTTTGACTTAAGAAATCATTGCCTTGTTCACATTTGTTCCTTTTATAAATTTCTAAAGAAAATATTGGTTTTATGGTTTAATGTATGTTATAGATAACTTGTCTAAGGCCCCAGACTTTCAGGATGCAGAGTATGTTTTCAAATACCTTTTTACTATAGAAAGATAGCTTGAGCATGTTCTTAAAAACACTTGTATGTTTGTAGAATGGAGTTTATGTATATTTTTCTAAAAAAAATATGATTTCTTCTAATTATCTAATGTGCCTTAGATATGTGCCAAATGATGGAAGTGAAATATTAAAATTCGTGATTGTTAAAAATAAAATAAAAAAATTTTAAATGGACATTCAATAAACTCACAGATTTTCAGGACTTTGTCTCAACCAAACCCAAACAGAAATATTTGGATTTATTATTATTAATATTATTATTATTTAGAAATATTTAGTAATAGAAATAGAAAATTTAACATATAAGAACCAATATTACAAATTAATTTCAAGAAATTTAACACGGATAAATTATTTTTACAAGGAAATGTATACCATCTGTTTAAGATTGACATCAGCAATTGGGTAACTCAAAAGAAAGATTGGGGCAGAGCTGAGTATTATCTGACTAAAAAGCAAAACTCTTTGGGAAAAGTTTAAAATAGTAATTGTGTAACACATATGAGTTTCAGAGTAAGAATCCAATACAGAGGCAACATAACATGGAAAGGCACAAAATAATAAAGAGCAAAATGAGCAGAATCAAAAGAATATATAACAATATATGGTAACAGCAATATTATTTAAAGAACAACTTTGCACAACCAAGTCAGTTTTACTATTATTAATATCCTAATTAACTATTTAAAAAATAGTTAAAAAATTTAAAAAATTTCTGCATCCAGAGAAATAACTGATAAATAGAATTATGCATAGGATGATTTTACATATAATATGTATCTAATTATAGCCATTGCTAGGGCAGGGGAGGAGGAAAAAAGGGAGAAATAAAAAAAAATTTATGTGATTTTGTTTAAAAGAAAATAGCAAGTTATATGTAATAGATTTGCAAATTCATATGTAATCATCTTTTTGATTATCCTATATTATGGAAATGCTTTATTACATAAACTAAATAATAAAATAAATATGTTTAAATGAAATAGAATTTACCTACATGCCCTCTATATTTGTTTAACTGGAAAAAAGTGTTTAAATAAAATTTATCACACTTCTGCTCAGAATTCCAGAATCACAAAATGTTAATTAGAAGGTACCTTATGGGCCATCTAGTAATATCCATATTCTCACCCAAAAAGAACTTCCATTACTACATATCCAATAAATGACCATTTAACCTCTTCATGATGACTTCTAATGAAGGGAAGCCTACTATCCCCCAAGTCAACCCATTCTAATTAGGGCTAATCCTAATTGCTGGAATATTCTTTTTGAATTCCAGCCTGAATTGTCCCCCTTTCCTTTTCCACTCACAGTTCTTGCTTCTGCTCTCTGGTACCAAATAGAACAAACTTAATTCCTCTTCCATGTGACAGACAGTCCTTTAAATAGTTGAAGACAGCAACTATGTTCCTCCTGACTTGACATTCTAAGTTTACTCAACTGATTTTCTCATGGCAGACCCATAGAGAAAGAATAAAAAATACTTTGAAAAGTGGTAGGTATGAGAGGACTTAGAACTTCAACATATCTCTATTTTTCATATATCCCTTAAGCAACTTCCCTAGATATTCTGAGGAATTTTCCTTTGTTTGAGATCATGGGTTCTCTCTTGGTTAATCTGAAAAAGCTTAGTCCCATTTCAAAAGCTTATATTTTCTGGTATAGTCTAATCTGTCAGAATGACCTGATTTCTATTTGCTATCGGTTTGTACAATTTGATTTCAAAAGTACAGCTTAATTTTATGAGAAAAGAGTCAAGAATAATAAAGTTCAGAATGATCTTAAGCTAAAAAAGAAAGTTAAAGACAGCAAAAGTTGCTATTCATTTAAATTTTCAAGTTATGTTATGAGAAATAGGAAATCAAATAAGAGATGTTCATTATTTGGGGGTGGATAGAATGATAATAATTAATAAAGAGAAAACAGAGCTACCAGCAACACATGAAAGGAGGTAGTAAGAGAGTTCTCCTTGCTGAATTTAAGTTACCTAGCATGGACAAACTATTTTGTGGGGGGACATTGAAAATACTAGCAATTGTTGCTGCTGATATTTGATACTATATCCTTTCATCAAATTCTGTCATCTTCCCCTGTTTCTGTCTTGGTGAGTTCTTTGTACATCAATCAGTCAGTAAGTATAAACAACTACAATGTTCATCCACACTTGTTGCTTTAGACAAATTCCTGTTTTTCCTGTTTGTTGCATTGTGTCCTGTGTAGGGGAATCACTTTTCTAGTGTCTTCAGAATTTTATTCTTGAGAGCTATTTATTCCCTCTTAGATTGGCTTTCCCTCTAAACTTTTAGTTGATGGTACCCCTATGAATCCTTTAAGTCACTTTCCAAAAATGTATTTCAGCTTATGACCAGTTTCCTTCCTTTCCCTTCTAGGGGAGCAAACTCTTCCTTGCCAATATGCTCATCAGTACCACACTAGCAGAAAGTCTTTCTACTTGATAATCTCTCCAGAAAATAATTTCCCCTTATAATTCATCCTATTTTTGAAGGTTACAATAATCATTAGAACAAGTAAAAAAAATATTGACTGCCTTGCTCTTAGTAGAAAAAGAGCTACAGAAGTCCAGTTAATTGAAATGCTTCATCACCTTTCTGTCACATTTATTTCATTCCAACTTCCTCACTCTGTCTCCCTGTCCAGGTGGACTCTTGTTACAATCCAGTAACTAGACAGATAGATAGCAAGATAGATAGATATATAGTTTCTCCTTCTATTGATCTCTATTCAAATACTCTCCACCACAATTCGTATCTATTTGCATTTGTTTTTCTGATAATGTAATAATAGTTGACATTTATTCAGCGTTTTAGGATCTAAAGTTTCTTCACATACATTTTTCTCATTTTGTTGCTCACATTTGTTGCTACCTTTTGAGGTAGGAGAAACAGTCATTATTACCATTTTAAAAATGAGAAAATTAAGTGACTTGCTTGTAGTTTTACAGTTAATAAGTGTGTGTATATGTGTATATGTGGAGTGGGGGAGGGAGGGACTGATGCAGTATTAATTCATCACCCCTGACACTAGATCAAGTATACACTTTCCTATACTTTATGAGCTCTTTCATGAAGAACAACTGCTTACCTAACCATCCTTCTTCTAGGAATCTTTTTTTTAATACTTTTTATGCTTAATAAAAGACATTGAGTCACTACTCAGATCACTTTTGTCTAGGCTAATGAAACCACAGAAATAAGATTTTAAAGTTACAAAGGAAATTAGAGATCATCTAATCCAAATCATTACTTATCTCTGCAATAGTTGATTATCCATTAATTAATCTGGGTTTATTTTCTCATCTATAAAATGATAATAATAACTGTACTACCCTAATCACTGGTCATCTGGCCTGCACTTGAAGACCTTACCAGTAAAGAAACTCATCATCAAAGGCAGCTCATTTTATTTTTTGATAGTTCTAAGGGTTATAAGTAAGTTTCCTTCCTGTTGACATCTGTATCCTTCCACTCACTACTTTTACTTCTAACTTCTAGAATCAGACAGAACAAGTAAAAATTTTCTTCTATATGATAGCAATTGAAATTTTTAAAGTTATCAATCAATTCCCTCCTAATTCCTCTCTGCTCCAGGATAAAATCTTCATTTTCTTTGACCAATGAATATCTGGTGTGTTTTGGAATTTCTTTGCCCAGCTGATTTCTCTCTCCTCCAGATATGCTCACTTGCCAATGTCTCTTTAAAAATGGGGTGGACAAACCAGAACACAGTACTTCAAGTAAGATTGTTTTATTGTTCATCCTTCGTTTTTGAAGAGGACCAATGGCTATATGGAATGGAATCTTGACTTATGAATTGGATTTATGTGAGGCAGAGTTGCACAAAGTTGTCAGCCTTACTCTCTCTTCCTGAGTCATTGAATTCTAGTGGCAAACAAAAAGTCAAGACTGGTGGTGGTCTGTAATAGATGACCTTGGCAATCTCAATGTTTTTACAAATACTATGCACTCCATAGAACCTACTTTGCCAGTCTTCATGGTCATTGGAACAAATTGTCCTCAATTGCTCATTCTATTGGCTCAAATCTCCACATGCTTGGGATAGACATTACTTTAACTCACAGATGGGTTTGAATCCAATCATTTACCCTAACCTGATTTAACCCATCTGAAGAGACAGTCTTTACTGGGATGTGGCCATTGTCCATGCTACAACTTCTTGGTGAAAGTTGGGTGACAGATAGACACCAAAGGCATATTCATTGCCCTGAAAAGGACTCAGCAAGCCCTCTCACCAGAGGTGCTAGTTTTCCTTGAATGTTCTATACACATACACATACACACATACACATACATACATACACACACACACACATACACACAAGTTAGATATAGAGCATGATCATCACTTTCCTCACTCCAGACAGTATACTACAATGAAAAGAGCCTAAATAGTTCACATCTATGTTGCTCTTTAAGGTTTGCTATTATGTTTAAACATAAGGAAAATGAAGCATAGAGAAGCAAATGACTTGTGCAGAATCACACAGATTTGTGAAAAACAGACTTGAAATCAGCATCCCCTGACTCTCGATGCAGCACTATATTTTCTGTCATCTAGCTGCCTTTGCTGTCCTCCTAAGAAAATTGGTATCTTCCACCTGGAATCTATCCCTTAGATACTAGAGGTACTGCTACTTCTGTGGCTGTGGCTATTGTTTTATTGTCTTGACCTAGTGTGTATTCCTTTAATTAAGTTTATGAAAACAATACAAATGAATGGAAAGATTTTTTTGTTGCTCTCAATCTCATCTTTTAAATTGGAAATAGCAAGTTCTTATCCCTTAGTTACTCCCACTGAGAAGCTTCTGTGAGATGTGGAGTCAACATCTAGGTTCCGAGGAGCGGCTGCTCTCCTTCTATCAGGAAATAGGGGATTATTCGGGATCTTTCTGCTTCATAATTGTGTATTTTGTGGACCTGACACAAAGTGCGAGATACAGTTCTCAAAGGCAGAATGTTACCACATGAGAGATGGTTGCAAACCAGGAAATTTTGTATCAGTGTGTATAATATGGACATTTTTGGTTTTCTGTTAACCTAAGAAGCATTTTGATCACTTACCTTTTTGCTTCCATCCCTAACTCCCGAAATATCTGTCTCTCTCCCAGGTTTATAGTTTTGTAAAACTTGCTGAATATTGTTATAGAACTAACTAGCTTTTATCTATACACTAAGTTTTATTTAGCCACTTATGGTGTTAATCACAAACACATTTTAAGGCATTTTTAAAGTTTTAAATGTAGTTTTATTTGGAGGTTAACAAAAGCCAAAAAAAACCCAAACAAACAAACAAACAAAACCTGGAATTTCCATATGCAAAGTAGAAGTTTCTTATAAAATTCTCTAGAGATCTCTATGCTTAGCCTTTCTTTTTTAAGTGTTTAAGTTTATCCTATAATTTTCAAACCTCTCTGTCTCTCTCTCTCTCTCTCTCTATCTATCTATCTATCTATCTCTGTTTCTCTCTGTGTCTCTGTGACTCTGTGTGTGTCTCTCTCTCCATCTCTCTCTTTCTCTCTCTCTCTCTCTCTCTCTATCTCTCTGTTTCTCCTTTTTTCTCTTGTCTCTTTCTCTTTCTCTCTGTCTCTGTCTTGCTGTGTCTCGATTTATCTGCCTCTGTCTCTCTCTCTCTGTCTTTCTCTCTGTGTGTCTCTTGAATCTCTGTATGTCTCTCCTCCTCCTCCTCCTCTTCCTCTTCTTCCTCCTCCTCCTCCTCCTCCTTCTTCATTCTTTTCTCTCTGTCTGTCCATGTCTCTCTCTGTCGCAGGCTCTCTCTTTCTGCCTCTTTGTCTCTCTTTCTCTCTGTCTCTCTTCATCTCCTTCTTCTTCTTGTTCTTCTTCTTATTTTCTCCCTCTCTGTCACTCTCAGTCTCTCTATCTTTATCTATGTCTCTTCTTTTCTCTCTCTGTCTCTTTGTCTTTCTCTTCTCTCACCCTCTGTCTCTCTCTGACTCTATCTCTATGTGTCTCTGTCTCTTTTTTCTTTTTTTCACTCTAGCTGTCTCTCTGTCTCTCTCTCTCTCCTTCTTCTTTCCTCCCATTCTCCCCATTCTCATTTGAAAAACAAAAATAAAACCCATATAACTAATATAAATAGTCAAGCAAAACAAATTTTCAAACTAATAGTATATAAAATTGTCTTATACTGAATTTGACGTCAGTCATCTCTCTGTCAAAGTTGATCATTTCATTGATCAAATCCTTGGATTTTTTAATTTTTAGTTTATAATGTTGTTATTGTGTAAATCGTTTTCCTTGTTCTCACTAAAGCATATTCTGATGACATTTATAATAATAAGGAACCAAGCTTCAGAAAACTCAAGTTACTACTTCTGAAGTTCTTATGGAAAAACCAGCTACTTTAAAATGGCAAGCTGCTGAAGTAAATCACTTTTTAAAACGTATATGACTATAAGTTCTTAGATTTAGATCTGAAGGAAAGCATAAGTGTCATTTAGTCCAACATTTTTATCTTACAGATGAGAAAATTGAAGCTCAAAGAGAAGTAATCTGTAGTAATTATCAGAAGATTGTTTAATTATCCCTTCTGTATACTGTAACCTGTTTGTCATCATAAATTCAATACATAGGAAGCCTTTTCCTTCTCATTCAGAACAGAACAACCCCATTCAGAAGGTACCATTCAAAGAGTCAGTGAATCAAAGTATTTGCTGCTGAAGCCTTCTACTAAAAGCAATTTTTATGTAGTGGGAATTTACCCTTAGATGTGAGGAAGGAAGAAACAAAGGAAAGGGGCAATAGAGGAAGGGAGTGAGGGACATGCCAAGAAGGCATGAACAGGATCTGTAAGTGGGTGGGCAAAGCTGGTAAAAGGTCTCATCTGTAGGCACAAGGCATCTTGTAGGGGTCTCAAGCTAAACCCTATACAAGTGGAGGAGGTAGCTGTCTTTTCCATCATCCTTTCATCTGATTACACTTGGAGAGATTTTTTTTTTTTAAGGCTTATTTGTTTGTTTTGGGGGAGAGAGAGGAGGTTAAAGAGCTGAGAGGCAGGAGTGGAGAGAGCATTGCACTGTATGATAAAGCCTACATGGGGTTGTTTTTATTTTTTGGAATGCAGATTTCTTTCACAATTCTTTACAAAAAGTTGACTTTGAACAAAATAATTTAAATAAAGCAAAAATTATTCTATAAAGTAAAGAAATTGACCTAAATAGAATTGCTACAAGATTCTGAAAGCGTCAGTTTTGATATTTCATTGTCCTCTTAACATCTCTGCAAGCCTTTCAGGATAAGACTATGTCAAAAAAAATCTATATAGTTTTCCATAAATTCAGGTATTATCTTGTCATTCTAATGTTTAGAGTAATATAAAAAATATTGCAGTTCATAAACATTGGCATGGAATCATGTTTCTGGTAATTGTTTGCATCTATGCTTCTGTGTAATAATATTCTGATTCTCTTATTTTCTTTCAAAAGTCCCTCCAAAGTTTTCAGGTATCACATAACAGAAAGAACACTAAGCTGTTTTCCAGCCCTAAGTTTAAGACTAACTACTTGTGCAATCTGTGCTAAAAGATTTTTGTTCTCTTCACTCTCTTTCTTAGTGATTTCCTCAAATTCCATAGGTGCAGTGATCATTTCTATGCAGATGAATTCAAAATCTATATATCTAGCTCCAATTTCTCACATGAGTTGCAATTCTGAATTATCATTTCTACATGGGTATTCCAGCGGTGACTCAAAATCATTATGTCTAAAACAGAACTGATTCAATTGTCAAATTTCTATCTTTAAAACATTTCTTTTATATATTCTATCTCTGCTTGCATATTCACTGCCATAATTCAGGCCTCTATCAATCTCATTCAGATTATTAAAAATGGCTTCCTTATTAGTCTGCCTGTTTCAAGACTCACTCCATTCCTATCCATCTTTCATTTAGCTGCCAAAGCAATTTTCCCAAAGCAGAAGTATGATTTACTTCTCTACTCAATACATTCCAGTGACTCCCTCTAGATTCTAGAATAAAATATAAACATCTTTGACTGGCTTTATAAACCTTTCATACTCTAATACCAGTCCAATTCAACAAACATTTATTAAGCAATGTTTCAATGTTTCAGACATTTGTGTTAAGTATAGGAGATATAATTAATAAAAAGGAAAGTATTCCCTACCTTCAAGGTGCTTACAATCCAATGGCAGAGATGACCCAAAAAAGAATCATAAAAGGGGGTAGACATGAGGTAGTATAAGGGCAGATGCATCATGTTTTATGAAGTTAAAACCAGTCAAAACAAGCAGGCAAGCAGTGAAATGAGCTCAAAAGTCCAATTTCTATGATATCCTATCCTCCAATTCTCTAAGCAAAGAGGAAGATGGGTTCAATCAAGGCTTCAGTTAGAAGTATGGTGATGAGACTAGAGGTGATGAGTTAACCTAAGAGGAGCATCTTCCTAGAGCTAAAAACAAGCTGAACAGCAAATACAGAGTAAAGTGACTCTATCTTTTTATCTTCATTTTCATTACTCCCCTTCCCATATTCTTCAATATGCCCAAATCATTCTATGTTCCTCAATTGCAGCATTCTGTCTTCTCACCAGTCTTAGCACTGGTCATCTCCCATTCTTAGAATGCACTCCCTCTTTATCACTGGTTCTTAGAATCCCCCCTTTCCATTAATATGCAACTCAGGCCCTACCTTCTACATTAAATCCTGATTCCTCCAGTAGATGATAATCCTCCTTAACTACATTATCTTGAATTTCCTTATATTTATTTTATGCTTATTCTGAATATATTATTTGTCTTATCTGATAAAATGCAAATGGATTGGGAGTAGGAGTTGTTTATTTGTTATACTTATATCTCTAGAACCTGGAACATAATTGATGCATATTGAGGTACTTAATAAATGATTGTTGGTTGATGAATATGTCATGACCTATTTCTTCATTTCAAAGAGTTGAGTCTAATTGCCTTAGCTGACTTTATAGATCATAGAATCCTTGATCTCCAGATGCAAGAAAACAGAGAAATTATTTATTCTAATGGCTCAATTTATAGACAAGGAAATAAAGGCAAATGAAGATTGAGCCATGTCTAAGGTCAAACAAGTGAGTAACCACATCAGGATTTGAATTCCCAACAGAATCTGTGACTCCAAGTTCATTATCCTCTTCACCACACTAGACTGTGTTTAGGGGGCCATTCCAGCTAAGAAACCTTGAGATATTTTCCCCCATATCTGGAAAATAAGAGTTTAGATCTGCTTACTAAAAAATAGTAAATCAAATTAGCTTAGAGAATAACAGAATCACACACATATATACACATGAATACCATTTTTTTGTCAATGGGGGTCATCCCTAGAATGGGGAAAAGCATGGAAGAAAAAAAAAAGAAAAAAGAAATGTATATAATAATTTTGTTGTATATGTAAAAGGAATAGCATGGTATACATAGTAGATTTTCAGGTTTGTGAACAATCATCTTTTTTATATTGCCATAGAAAGGTTTATTTTATTCTATAAATAAAAAATAATGCTTTTTTTAAGTTACATGAGAATTTTTGGTTGACATCTCATAATATTGACTTGTATTGATTTTGGAGTCCTCTGGAATTACAAAATCATAAGGTTGTAAGAAGGTGAGTAGTTCTATCAGTCGTTGATTACAGAATGTATTCAGGTATGGAAAACTATTAGTAACAGAAAGATCAAGAAAGGGAGCATTCACTGCAATTTTGGTGTAGATGGCATGATAGTAGTGAACAAGTGAAAAAAAGTGGAGTAAGTCATCTTTTATTCTTTATTTTTCTTCATTTTTCTTCTCTTGTCTCTCTGAAGAAAAATTATGATCAGACTGTGATTGATAACAGACATGATCATGATAATAAAATGGAGAGATGGTTAAAAAAAAACTTACCTGGACTAAATGAGTTTAAATAAACTGAGGTAGGTAAATTGAATTTTAGGGATTAGGAATATTTTAAATGTGCTTTCTGAGAAAACAGTGATATGGAGCTAGAGAAGGATTTGGCTACTCAAACTAGTGGATTACTAACATACTAGATTTGACTCCTAACTCTCCCTACTCACTAGCTCTGTGATCTTAAGTATTATGCTCACCATTATGGACTTCAGTTTCCTTAGCTATAAAATGAGGTGATTTGACTATATGATTTATATAATACAATCCTACTCTGAGTCTATGATCTGATTTTTGAATTATTATGACAAAAAAAAAAAGAAAAGGTGCTTCAGGAGAGGACCTGGGCACACACTACTCTGATTTTCAAAAAAGAAAAGACTAATACTTCAAAGTATGTATATGCTATTGGATTTCATATTGATTACTGATAAAATTTTGAATTGATCACTAAAGTAAAGTTTCATAAACACTTAAAAGGAAGGAAGTGATTATTAGGAAAGACCATAAGAAAAACCAAGGGCACTCCATTTTCCTTTTTGGGGCTAGTTATTAGGGAAATGCCTCCAACAGATTAGCAGATTTGGATTTCAGCAAAACATTTAACAAAATCTCTCATGAAGTCCTGGGAGACGAAGATAAAGTAAGTTAATAGGTTAAGAATACAACTGCATAGGTTAGAATCTAGTTGAATGGCCAGAGCCCAAAAAATGATTAATTGCTTAATGTAAACCCAGAGACAAGTATCTAGCAGAGGGTTCCAAGAACACTGAGTCCTTATTTGGATCAGCATATCTATTAATAAATTTAATGTCATACTTGGCAGGCTTTTCAAAATTTTAAGTGACCCTAAACTATAATACCTAACTAATATTTTAGATAATAGGATCAAAATGCACTGTCAAAAGAAAAAAAAAAAAAAAACATTGACAAGTTGGTATCAAAAGCTGGAGCTCACAAATAAAATGTTTTATTGATGACTATGCATATCTTCTTCCACTTCAAAAAGTTAATTGCATACTTATAAGATGGGAAAAAAAACAGAAGTGACTGCTGGCTAGATCAATGGTTCATGGAGTGTGGAGAAGGTCTGGATTGGAAAGCCAGTATATGTCACTACCAAGATGTGGCAGTCAAAAGAGCTAATATGATTTTGGGTTCCATTAATAGAAGTATAGTATCTAGAGGAAAGAAGATGATGGTGTTGCTACAGAAAAAGCAGAGGTTTCTTGGAAAGAATAGATATACACATATTTGTATGTGTGCATATATATATAAGTATGTGTATATGTATGCATGTATACACATACAATCTTATGAGGCAAATTACTTGGTCTTTTCTATGACCTGGTTCCCTTTTCTATAAAATGGTAATATCTGTATTACTTACAGAAATGTTGTGAGGATTAAATGAGATAATGAATGTAAAGTACTATATAAATGTCAGCTATTATCATTATTACCATGTCATGTTCAGGCCACATTTGAAATATCATACAGGATATTAGAAAGGACATTTATAAACTTGAATATGACCAGGCCAGAAAGGAGATTTGATATTGCTCCACAGGAGCACTAGTCGAAAGAATTGGTTATATTTTTCCCTGAAGAGACTTCCTGGGTGAGGGAGGAATAAGGAAATGTGGAGAGGAAGCATGAAAGTAAACTTTGAATATTTAGGGGGTTATAATATGAAAAAGGGATTAAAATTATTTAGAGGGTGAGGCAATTATTTGAAGGGCAGAAATAGAGCCAGAGGATTCAAGCAACAAGGAAGCATATTTCATCTGAACATAAGTAATAACTTCCTAGAAATCAAAATTATCAAAAAAAAAAGTATAATGAGCTTCATGAAGGGTTAAATGTTTCTAGTACTAGATGTCTGCAAGTAGAAGCTGGATAACCAATTGTCAGGGATATTGATATCAATATTGAAGATTGGAGTATGTTTTGGTCTAGGTGACTTCGGATTTCTTTCAGCTCTAGGATTATATTTCTATTCCTCACAAGACTACAAATTCCATGATGACAAGGACTGTGTCTTATCTAAACTTTATATCACTCAAAATGCCTAGAATGGTACAGTATCTGTGTTTAATAAATATACTTCTTGTTCTTGTTTCACTTTTTAAAATAACTGTAATAACAACTAATATTGGTCTTGCATAACCAGGTCAGAACTTCCCATAGGAAAAAATCTTCATTTCCCCTCCCCATTATGAAATCTGCTCCACCTAGGCCATCTTTTTCATTGCTTCTTCCGTCCATCTCCCCTAACCTATCATTCTAATCTTGGTCTCCATATTTTTGCTCATGTTTTTCCTCTTGATAATATTTCCTTTTGCCTCATTTCTAAAACATAAATAATTGACTCAAATTTATAAAAATTCAAGCCATTCTCCAATTGATAAATGGTCAAAGGATATGAACAGACAATTTTCAGATGAAGAAATTAAAACCATTTCTAGTCACACTCCAGTCCTTCAATTTTGACTGTGCTCTGCTTTTTTTCTATCTAGTCCCTCTTCATCCCTTCACTAGTGGCATGAAAAATTATTTATTAATTTCTTTATATGCCAAGCACTGTATTAAGCATGTAGGGGGCAAGGATAAAAGAGAGACGGGCTTGTCCTTTATGAGTTTATATACTCATAGTGAAAAATAATGCATAAAGGGGAGTGTTAATTAAGGAAAGGTGTTCTGGTCTGAAAAGGCACAGGGATGAAAAATGGAATCATAGGGCAATAGATTGTCATCCTCTTTCTACAAATGATGGTGATAATTTGATTACTGCTTGCAGAACAAGAAGTGGAAAATTTGTGCTGGCAGGGTTGGCATATGGTGGCAAGTATCATGACAGGAAGATGACCAGAATGAAGTATGGTCATGGACTCAGTCAATAACAGAGGTTTCTCACCAATCATGAGAGTATAGCCCTTGATCTCCACCCAATTAAACACTTATCCCCTTACCCAATTAACTGCATGTGATGGGAATACATTATACTCTATTCATGTCTTGAGTTAATATTATTATGCTACTGATACATTAGAAAGTCTTTAAAGATAGGGATCATGTTTTATAGAGATTTGTCTCTACTTTTAATAGCTTATACCCCAAAGATATAAAAGAAAAAGGGAAAAGACCTATACATATAGAATTATAGCAAATCTTTTGAAGTAATAAAGAACCAGAAGCTAGGAAGGGGTCCAAAAATTGGAGAATGGTTGAACATATGGTATATGAATATAATAAATACTAGTTCTGAAAGAAATAGTAAACAAGATGATTTCAGAGAAACATGGGAGAACAGGTATAAAAGGATGCAGAGTGAAGTAAGCAGAAGCAGAAAAATTTATACTGTTATATAACAACAGTACAAAAATGGACAATTTTGAAAATTTAAAAATAATGATCAGCCATGATTTCAGAGGAGTAATCATGAATCATGATAATGAACTTAGGGTATTCCTAGCTGTCCAGAGGACCTCGGGATCAAGCAAAGTCCTTGGTCTTAGAGTTGAGAAGTGAAGGAGACAGGAGAGCCACCATGCAGTTGATCCAAGATGGAGTCTGGAATCTGGAGTCTGGAGTTTGGAGCCTAAAGTCTTTTCTGTAGCTGAGATCACTGTGGCTGATAGAGAGCCCTCTGTCCCTGAGACTCCTCTTAAATACCCCAGCACAACTACACCACCACACCACACTGGACATGTGCAGCTGTAGAACATCACATCACCACATTACCCTAAGTATACATCAACTAGATTGACCACATCATTACATTACATCAAGTATGTGCTTCCACAACCACCAGCTCACTCTTAGTAGGTACTTAACTATAAGCACCCTGATGTCTTAGATTCAAGTACACCCTTTCAGAGGTCAGGCCACTAAAGGGTATAGAAGAAAATACACATTTTTCCACATGAATAATAAGGGAATTTGTTGTTGATAGTGTTATTGTTGTTGTTTTTGAAACTTATTTATTACAAGAGTTCCACAGGAAGGTGGAAAAGTGGGAAGAAAAGAGTACAAATGCTTATGAATTTAAGGAAAAAATAATCTAAGTTTTCATATCTTCTAATACCTAGCTAGAGAATCAAAAATTGTTTATTGAATGACTGAATGAGATGTTTCTTTCCGTGTTTCCTATGTCCTTATGCATAATAGTGTGTTGGTTAGAGAGAATAAGTATCCTGAAAAAGGTCGGGGGGGGGGGGGGGGGGGGGGAGGAGGAGGTTATATTCTAGAATTCTCTATCCATAGAAACTGACTAACATAACACCTGTGATTAATATTGGAAAGGGGAAGGTAATTATCATGAAGGTTTTTAACTAAATGAATTTTTATCTATATGGCATACCTTCGCTTCCAATTGTATTAATACTCTGTTATCCACTGAAATATTCTTGGGGATAGTATAGATGCCCTAGTTTCTTGTATGAAAAATAATTATCTGTGCCATTGTGTGTATTTAGATACAAGAGCATAATGGAGATATGACCTTATCCACAGGCTAATAGCACACGGAATCCAATTCAATAATCTAGTCTAATCCAATAAACATTTATTAAGTGCTAACTATGTGCCAGGTACTGTGCTGAGCCCCAGGGGGTAATTTTTTTTTAAATCATCTTTGCCCTCAAACAGTTTACAATCTAAAGGGAAAAATAACATTTAAAGTAAACAGGGAAAGAAAGAGAAAGCACCTTCTATTATCTGGGTCCATGAAACTGAAACTAGACACAGCAACAAATGAAACGCAGAGTGAGTTATAAATTCAGTTTCTGCCCTCAATAAAGGAAAGCATCAAGAGGAATTTGGTACTCCACTCTCCCTCCCTCCACTCAGAGGGAAGAGAAGACTGAGAGGTGCTAATTCAAGCAGCATGGTAGTAAATTTGGAAGTGATGAGCTTATTCAGGAAGGATCATCTTTGTTGTGTGGAACTGAAATCAGCACAGGGCAGCAGATGCAAAGCAGACCCACAAATCCTACCCTAAAACTAGTTCTTGATAACTTAGTGGGAAATTATCCCTTTAAATATACAAACCTACATTAGAAAGAAAAAGCAATGTATTTCAACCATTTGTTCCTGGGTCCCTGTTTTCTTCCACTTTTATGTCTCTGTGGACCATAACTTCACTTCTAAAACAAGATGTGCTCATTGTAAGCTACATTTTTTTTTTTCATGCCCTCTTCATAGAAATGTGAAACTCAGGTGTAAAAAAAAATAACAATAATAATAATTATGAGACCAACCCCACATGACAATGCCAATAACAGCTTTCAAAACCTTTTGAGTGTAAAAGTCTTATTTGTTTTATGAGCCAGCACATGGAGCTAGTCTTAAAAATAAAAAAAAATAAAATAAGAAAGATTCCTTGCAGCTTAGATTTCATAAGAAAAAAATTCCATCTTTAATTAAGATTTATGGGGCTCAGTGGGTCTCAGCAAGAGGGGAGAAATGCTTTAAGATTGTAAAAACTAACACTTAAAAATGGGCAAATATGATTAAGGGCCTTTAATTCCTCTTGCCTCTTTTACAGGGTTTCCGATGGCCCCAGGCAGAAATAGGCACTTCTTGTCTTTAAAATAGCATTATTCTTGGCATAAAATGTTTATGGATCAAAATGAAACTCATTTTGAGAAATAATAACACCAGCCACACTTGAAAGACCTGTGCTTTTGGAAAGATACAGACAGACAGATAGACAGACACAGAGACAGAGAGAATCTGTATATTCATACACACATATTTAGCTTAATTGATATTACTTTAAGAGAAAAGGTTTATATATGTTATATATATTGTCTATGCATGATAACACATTATATAATATACATGATGTATATGAATAGATGTACACATTCCATTTGTTTTCATTTAAGTTTTTCCACTTAGCAGATGTTTTAAAAATCTTATACCTAGTAATCTAAAACAATATATATATTATTGATCTAAAGATTCAATCTCTGCAAGAAAAACTATACTATCTTGAACTTTTGAGAAGTGAAAATACAATGGAAAATGACTAACTCAACATGAGCAAACATTTAAACCTTCACAGACCCAGTTCTTCCCCTCACTCTTCAAAATATACATTCCTCCAAATACACATCACAATCATTTCTACCTCTCAGCCTTCATTCATATTATATTCCCAATAAGGATTTCCCTCATTCTATTAACAACCCATCCACCTGTATGAATCTAACTCATCCTCCAATGGCCAGCTTAATTCCTCATTCCATCACAATTTCTTTCTTTATCATTCAAAGATACAGTAATGTCCTCTTTGTTTGAGGTCTTTTATTCTGATCTTTATATATAATACATTTCTCCTACCAAATTATAAATTTTTTTAAAGCCAGGAACCTTGTTTTGTGGCACAGTGGAAAAAATATGGACATGGGATCAGAGGATCTTTGTTCAAATCCTACCTTTTCCACTTACTAACCCATGTAATGTCAGATAACTCACTAAAACTTTCTGAGTTTTAATTTCCCTATCTATGAAATGAGAGAATTAAGACTGTACGTCCTTAGAAAGAATTCAAGTCCCTTTCTATTATCCTATGATCTTAGTTTCTGCACAAAAAGAATGTTCAATTGTGGTGTTTTTGTTCTTTAAAATAATAATAATGGTTCTCTCTGAGAGGTTTCTTGGGGAGGTTTTCTGGAAGCAGCCTTAGTTTCACTTACAAGTAAATAATCACCCAAATGCAGCCAGGTATTAAAAGTTCAGATTTTTTATTGCTTCCTCCAAAATAGCCTGGTTAGTTTTCTTAGAGGCCTATCTTTCTGCTTGGTTCCAAGAGCTCTTGGAGCTTTGTTCCTTGCTTCTGCCTCTGCTTTCTTCAGCCTCCAGCCAGCACCTCCTTGCTTGGGGCTGGGCAGCTTTCTGGAGAGCTTTTCAGACCAGCTTGGTCTCAGTGGGGGAAGGGCAGGAACCCAGCCACCACAGCTGTGTGAGATGAAGTGAATCTAGTTGCGCCTCCAAGAGTGGGCTTCTGCTGAACTGACCGACGATTCCTTCTTCAGTCTAATTCAAATGAACTTCTCAAGAGAGCCTCTATCTGTTTCTTATATATGATCTCCTCTGAGAGAGTGGGATAATGGGTTTTTCCCAGAGTGCTCTCTGGCCCTGAGAGCTTCAAGGGAGGTGTGAATTCAGATATCTCATACTAAACACTGAAATCTCCCAAACGTGTGAACTCCAATGAGTGTTTAAATACTTCTTGCTTATATGAGCTCTCTAAAGGTGTGAACACAAGTATTGTTTCTATCAGTTGTACTTAGTACCTTGTTTCAAGTTCTGGCCCATAACATCATATAGTTCTCAAGTTCTGGCTCATAACAGGATCAGGATCATACTGAACTATGCTAAATTAGATAATTATTGTCTCTATCAATTCTAATGACTTAAAACTTTGTAAATATTCCAACATTTAATGATATTGCCAAACTAGCGATTCTATATATTTGTTGTAGTGTTTGATCATAGATGATCTTTCTTGCTTATTTAATTCAAAAAAGTGATTTGGTTTAGACTGACAAAAAAATAATAATTCTTATCTTTCCCACAGTGCCTATAATCAGACTGGTCAAAAAGTGGAAAATGCCCTCCTTTCCAGTCATTTAGCATTTCTCTTATCATGCTGTAAGTTCCTTAAGTGCCAGACCCTTGACCAGCTGATCATTGCATCTTCCTGAGTTCCATGAATAATGCATACCACATAGAATTAGCTTAATATTTATTAAATAAAATGAATAAATGAAGTAATCAACAAGTATATATGGATCATACAATATGATCTCATTTTATTTGACCTAAAATTACCTTCTTCAATCATCAAAGCATTCTTCTTCTCTCTTCATTCAAAAATTTAATGAATATAAGAGGTTCATAATAACTTTTGTGGTTGTCAAGGTCATTGGTCTCTATTATATATCTCTTCTATCTGGGACCAAGAAATGTTTTTTTATATCTGTTTATCTTTTAAAAACACCATTTTGATCAAATGATTACTTCTAATGAAATACCTCCATGTTAGAATCCTTACAAAGTGATGTCAGTTGCCTAATTTAACATGGTACTTAACAAATTCTCTAGCTCACTAATGTATTTAAGTACTCATTGGAGTTCACACTTTTGGGAGATTCACAAGTCAGTATTCAGTATGAGATTCACAAGCCAGAAACTCACAATCCCAATCTCTCAGAGGAGGAGTCAACCTTTGGGAGATCATATATAAAGAAGCTCTTAGAGCTTCAGGGAGTTAGTTCAATTGAAAAGATTCAGAGTGGAGGAGTGTCAGTTCAGAAGAAGCCACGAGTGGGAGTTGAGCTAGAGCCAGAAGTCACTTCAGAAGATTGAAAACCACGAGTCGGAGTTGAGGCAGAGGCAGAAGCAAAGGACAAGATGCAAGAGCTCTTGGAATCCAGGAAGGAGAAAATAAACGTTTGGATTTTATCATCTGGCTGCTTTTGAAGTGATTATTACTCTGAACTGAAGCTAAGGCTGCCTCCAGAAAACCTCCCCAAGAAACCTGCACAGAGAGAACCGTTATATTTTAAAGAAAAGAACACCATATTTTGGTCCCCTGAACATGGGACTGATAGGACTCTGATCTCAGTGGAAAAGCCCTAATCCTGATCCAATGGAAAAGTCTCTTCAACCCAGAAATTAGGGTGAGTACAACAAAGAAATTTTGTTAAAAATATTAAAGTAGAATTTCAGCTAAGATGGGATAGATGTTTAGAAAACAGCCTTCTGTTTCTGTTCAAGGAAAATATTTGCAGAGCATTGTTAAGGTTATGAAAAGCCAAGGTTTTATTATAATTCTGGAGCAGATCATTGAACTTTTAGAAACTGTTAAGCACATATGTCCTTGGTTCTCTATGGGAAAAGAATTGGATCTACACAAGTGGAAATTAATAGGAGAGCAAATGGGTGAATACTACAATTCTAATCCAAACTCAATGGAGTGGAAATTAGTAGGAGAAGATCTTTGTTAATTCTGCAACAAAAATGCAATTTTCAAAGACATACTTAATACATATAATTTAATACAACTGGCTATAAGAAATTATTTAAGTGTTAGAATGAAGAAAAAGAAGAAAGTGCAGGAGGGGGAGGTGCCAACTAAACTAGGTGAAAAGGAGGAAGAATCAGATAAGAATGGAGTTAAGTACAATTTTGAGTGTGATACTTCACAGCACAAGAAATTAGATCATTCCACATCTCATGACCCTCCCCCCTCAATTAAGCCTTCATGTGTGGAGGGAGAAGGAGGGGGAAAGGCAGTAATGCAATCAGAACCACCTATTCAGGAGCCTATGAGAAGATTAGAAAAGGCATTAATTAAGGCAAAAAATGAAGGAGAAGATATATCTGATTTTATAAATGCATACCCTATGACTGAAGAGAATGACACTTCAGGTCAAAAAGGGAGAAGATATACTCCTTTTAATTTGGAAAAAAATAAAGATTTGAAAAAGGGTTGCACTCTTTATGGGGCTATATCATCTTATGTTAAAATGTTACTAGATAATTTGTCTTATGAAATCTTAACCCCGAATGAGTGGAAATCCATATTTAGAACATATTTAGAACCAGGGCAAAATTTATTGTGGCTTTTGGAGTTTCATGAATTATGTAGGATTCAAGCCCAATGCAACAAGCAAACAGGAGCTAATGTACAAATAGCTTTTGACCAACTAACTGGTGAAGGTCCGTATGGAAAGAATTCAGAACAGATTTATTATCCCATACCAGTGTATGAGCAAATTTCTAAGGCTACAATAAAAGCTTGGGGTTCCCTCCCAGGACAAAAAGATTGAGGGGAAGCCCTGACAAAAGTAGAGCAAGGTCCCAATGAACCCTTTGCAGATTTTGTGGGACATTTACAAACAGCTGTCATAAGAACCATTGGAGATAATACAGCTATAGAAATAATGACCAGACATCTGTCTAAGGAAAAAGTCAATGAGGTTTGAAAAGAATTATATGGGGACTAGACAAAGATGCTCCTTTAGAGGAGATCATGAGGTGCTGTGCCACAGTGGGCACAAATGCTTATTATACCCAAACTATGATGAACATGGAAAGACAGAGTCCCTCTTGGCAAGGAACTTCTAGAGAAACTTGTCGATGTTTTCAGTGTGGAAAAGTTGGACATTTGAAAGCTCATTCTAGATAGAATGAGAAAACAGGGTGAGAGAAAACCCAAAACCCTATGTCCAAAATGCTACAAGGGCTTCCACTGGACCTCAGACTGTATATTGACCCAGAGAAATGAGAGGCAGGGCCCAGCTCCAAGATATCAATCAAAAGATAGGGGGGCATGATGGCAGCTGAGGTTACAACCAGAGAGTCTTTAGAAGGTCAGCACTCTGATGTGATCAACAAATAGAAAAGCAATCAGGATTACAGTTGGGGAGAATACAGTCCTTTTAACCCAACAGGGCAGTTTACAATGCAAACAGCTCCAATGTAATTACCAGATGATGATGAGAAATCTCAAAAGTGGTAAATAGAAGGGAATTAGATAGGTTAACTGCCTGGGAGAGAGGATTTGCTTGTATTTCTACAGATGGAGAAGGAATCAGATGGGTGCCAATGAGCCGTATTTGCCTTGTCCATCAGAGAGAAACAGAAAAAAAGAAAAACCTCAAAACAAAGGAGAACATTTAAGAAACATCTGACACTGAAAGAGCATGGATGATAATGAGACTGTTAAAAGAACTTTAAAATCTTCAGCTTTCAGTTCTTGAAAACCAGCAGGAATCATTGGATTCCTTGAGATGAAAAATTGTTGATGAGACTATTACAGTACTTCAGAGCTTACAGGAATTATTGGATTCCTGGCACATGAACTAATGGACAATGGATTCTTTTTGGACTATTTCTAGGACTTATGGATATGTATAAATTCCTGTAATGGGCTGAGGCTTGAGTTGATGCATTGAGGTCCCAAGTACATGAGACTAAATAGTAATTGGACTATACTCTATTAATATACATGATTGGATAAAGAATGGTCCCTGCCCACTCTCTGTGCAAGTCCTGATGTGTTGTACAGGAAACGATGATTTTGGTGGGTGGAGGCAGAAAGAGGAACAGGAAGAGAAGCTGGGAGAGATTGGGCCTGGAGTCCATTCTCCTAGCTGCTGGTTGTCTGGCTACGGGTCTAGCTAGCTTCTTGACTCAGGTGCACACATTGCTATTGCTAATTCTCTTCCGCCTCCGATCCTTCTTCACTGAGAATAAAGACTGACGATTTTCCCCTAACCTGAACTCCGGACTCCTGCTGATTTTAAAAATAAACGGTCTTCACCAATTCCCATGTTGATTCATGTTATTTGTTACATTACTATTAGCCTGTGTTATATTGCTATGTGCTTATGTATTTTATGTAATTATGTGTAATGTCTCCCATAATGACGGATTTATGTATACCTGTTTTAAGAATGAGCCCCTTCAGAAACCCGCTAATCTGATTTGACTTCCTATTTCCTTTGGTGTTTTCATCTCCCTTCCTGAGATGTCAGGGAGTGTGTGACCACCTTCTTTTTATGGTATTTTCACTTCTTTTTTGAGCAGTCAGGGAAGGTGTGATCACCTTCTTTTTGGGTTTCTCACCTCCTTGAGAAGTCAGGGAGGGAGGTCATGACCACCTTATGTTCTAAATCAAAAGAAAATGGAAGATGTTAGAATCCTTACAAAGTGATGTCAGTTGTTTAATTTAGCATGGTACTTAGCAAATTCTCTAGCTCACTAATGTATTTAAGTACTCATTGGAGTTCACACTTTTGGGAGATTCACAAGTCAGTATTCAGTATGAGATTCACAAGCCAGAAACTCCCAATCCCAATCTCTCAGAGGAGGAGTCAACCTTTGGAGATCATATATAAAGAAGCTCTTAGAGCTTCAGGGAGTTAGTTCAGTTGAAAAGATTCAGAGTGTAGGAGTATCAGTTCAGAAGAAGACATGAGTGGGAGTTGAGCTAGAGCCAGAAGTCACTTCAGAAGATTGAAAGCCATGAGTCGGAGTTGAGGCAAAGGCAGAAGCAAAGGACAAGCTGCAAGAGCTCTTGGAATCAAGGAAGGAGAAAATAAACATTTGGAATTTATCAGCTGGCTGCATTTGAAAGGATTATTACTCTGAACTGAAACTAAGGCTGCCTCCAGAAAACCTCTCCAAGAAACCTGCACAGAGAGAACCGTTATATTTTAAAGAAGAAAACACCACACCTTCATTGATTTCCCCATTGTTCACCACAGCAATCAAGATCATCCAATTTAGCCCCTCCCAGCCTTTGTAGCCTTCTTTAGAATTATTCCCTTATATAATATATGTGTGTGTGTGTGTGGGAGAGAGAGAGAGAGAGAGAGAAAGAGAGAGAGAGAGAGAGAGAGAGAGAGAGAGAGAGAATATATTTCCTTATATAAAATCCATTTTTTTTTCTTTCCTGACTTCTCATACAGGCATTTTCTTGTGATTTTCCCTCCTAGAATTTCCTCAAACACTTGCAATAATGTCTGCTTATAATGATCAATTGTGACATCATGAAAATAGTTTTTGATTTAGAATTTAAAAGTCTGGGTTCAAGATCTATTTATTACCTCTGCCACTTTGGGCCAAGTTGCTTACCTTCTTCGAACATCAGCTTTCTCATCTCCTGTATTAAATAGGCTTCATTTTGTGAGCATCAAATAAAATGAATGTGGTAGCACTTTTTAAATTATAAAGTACTGTATTAATGACAGCTATTACTTTTATTTATCTATTTTTCAAGACTTAGATCAAATTTTGCTACCTTTTTATAGATTTTCCTGGGCAATTCAGCAGGAAGTAAGCTCTCTATTTTCATAAGTATGAATACAATTTTGTCTGCACTACTTTGGAGACAATTATTTCATTCTTACTACATTTTATTATAGCTATTTATGTACATATATGTCCTGTGAGCTTTACTAAATCATAAACTCTTTAAGGGCAAAGGTCATGCCTGGCACATTTTTTAATCTCATTTCTGCCCCCAAAGTGCTCAAGAAATATTTTAGGAATGAATGAAAGATTCTTACCTTGTATTATGCTTTGATTATAAGCCTATATTCTTCAAGATCTTTGGTCTTTAATTGCCATATATTCTTCAAATGATAATAAATATAAATTGAATTTTTTAAATTAAATAGAATCTTTTCAGAATAGCCAAGATAAAACTTTTTCCAACCCCTTTGATTTTGATCATGGTAGTGATATTTAGAATGGGCCTGGTAAGCGTTTCTAGAATCCTTTTTTGTATATCCTTAATGAAGTGTGAGATTTCTTAGAAAGGTTAACTCCTAGTTCCAGCATTGATGAAGTTTTTTGTTTTTGTTTTTGTTTTTGTTTTTGCTAAGGGATGAACTCACCTTGCCTTGTGTACTTTTGGCTCACTGACACCACATTAAGGATAATTGATTGACGCATGGCCAGTTTCAGAGCATCTGGGTTAGGTCATTGAACTAGACCTTTAAAGAGGAAAACTAAACAGAAAGAACAAGAGTTAGGGATAGGGAGAAAGAAGCCAGGTACATTCATATGGAATCCAGTTCTCGGAAAGGATGCCTATCAAAACATGTGACCTCACACCACCCAGAGGGAACCATCCTCATTGAGGCCCTAGCAGAGGAAGAAACCTCGTAGATCCAAAGATAGCAATGGACAGCCACAAAAGTGGAACATACAAGAGTTTCTGAGACAAGCCAGGACCTAACAGAGATAGATATATGTCAGTGAAATAGTGATGGAAGAGTGCCTGAACAAGTGAAGGAGTTCTCTAAGCAAGTTACAGCTTTAGTAGAGGAAGAAGATGTAATATAGAAGAGTAAATTCTTTCCTAGTACTGTGGGTCATGTAAAATGTTCAAGTATGGGGGAAAGGAGTCTATTCTTTTTTTTTTTTTTTAAATAAAGCTTTTTTTATTTTCAAAACATACACATGGATAATTTGACAACATTGACCCTTATATAGCTTTGTGTTTCAGATTTTCTCCTCCTTACCCCCACCCCTCCCCTAAATGGCAGGCAATCCAGTATATATTAACAATGTTAAAATATATGTTAAACCCCAGATATATAAATATATGTATACAATTCTCTTGCTATACAAGAAAAATTAGATTAAAAAAGAAAGTAAATGAGTAAGAAAACAAAATGCAACTGAACCACAACAAAAAGAGTGAGAATGTTATGCTGTGATCCACACTCAGTTCCACAGTCCTCCCTCTGGGTATAGATGGCTCTCTTCATCACAAGATCATTGGAACTGGCATCAATCATGTCATTGTTGGAAAGAGTCACATTCATTAGAATTAATTATCATATAATATTGATGTTACCAAGTACAATGATCAAGGAGGCTATTCTTAAACAAATCTTCACTCTACTTTCTCCTTACTGGGGAGTACCAATTGCAGAATGCCAGGCTGGAGGACTGAATAATAGCTAGTATTTATGGAATACTTTAAGTGTTTTAAATGCTTTAAGCATTTTAAGTATAATATTTCATGTGATCCTCAAAGCAACTCTGTTGAAGTAAGTGCTATTATTATTTCCCTTTCACAGATAAGGAAATTAAGAAAGAGAAGTTAAATGACTCATTTAAATCTGTCTACTAGACTCCATGTCCAGAGCTTTATCCAATGTACCACCGTAGCTACCTACTTCCCAAACAAGACCTATGGGAGAGAGAGAGAAATAGAAAGAGAGACAGATTCAGGAAGGCAAACAGAGAATTGTCTTAACTCTTTATGGGCTATGTTGTGAGTTCTTTGAATTTTTTGTCAAGTAAAATCAAATATGTCCTATATTAGATTTATTGACAGGCTAATCATTCTCACAGAAACTAAGGGTCCTTTAACTTTTCTGTAGCAAAAAACAAATTCTGATGTTTCCAAGGGAAATCCTGAGAGTATTTGTGACAGAATTTCCCACAATGAAACCTAGAAAATTTAAATCCACACCTTTGCTCCTGGAACAGTTCCTGATGTTGACAGACATGAAACTCATTAGAATTAATTTTTAATTCATGTCACAATTTCCCACTATTTTAACTTATGCCAATTATCCGGATCTAGAACTACAGTATCTCTATCACTTTCTTTCTGAGTTTTTCAGATCATAAACCTTCACACATTCTGCTTTTCTTGCCAAGGTCATGCACAGTCATACTCAAACAATTCACATCCATATTTCCAACATTCTACCGATATTTCAAAGGACTTCAAGGGAGACCCAGAAATGATCCTCAAGGTCCCCTTATGATTCCATACCACCACCACCCCACAAGAATCTACATGTTAGATTTCATTTAGTTGCTGCTATCTATCTTGAAATATGTAATGGACAGGATTCCAGAGTTCCAGAAGAAGTCTGATAGAGACATTTTAGTTGGGTCTGAGTGATTTAGCATAAGTGAATAGATTTTGAAAGTATATGAATGTTTAACATATCAGAGGAGAAAGGTTAACAGAGGGTGTAACCACGGTCCTCAGTATCATAAAGTGCTGTCTGAAAACTGATTAGTCCTTCCCTGAGTTAATGGAGATGGATGCCTTGTTTGAATGTTTAAACAGTCCTAGAGAATTATTTTATGACCACTAATAACGTTTATCTCTAAGAGTATGATAAGGGAAATCAGATTTCCCAGGCTCCAGGGCATGTATTAATAACTGGGGAAGCTAAAGAAGAATTCCTGTCCCTAAGAAGCTTATGGACCAGCAACTGCCAGGATGCATACACTGAATCAGAAAGGACCTTTTTTTCTAAAGCTTTCAGAAATGGAATGGATAGAAATGTCAGTGGTAAGTACACCCAACTCCAAAAGGAAATATACAAAGA
Organism: Sarcophilus harrisii; assembly: GCF_902635505.1. Classification (NCBI taxonomy): domain Eukaryota; kingdom Metazoa; phylum Chordata; class Mammalia; order Dasyuromorphia; family Dasyuridae; genus Sarcophilus; species Sarcophilus harrisii. The sequence continues at coordinate 368,950,844 of NC_045426.1, read as the reverse complement.
ACAAGTTATCTGGGTCTCCATCCTATAATGGGGTTAAGCCCGCCTTTCTCTCCTGGAGCAACATTAAACTTAAAATCATAGATATGATCAATTTGTCAATGAACCAGAATATACCTCATACAGACTACATTTGAAGAGCTATTCAGGGCATGTAGGAAGAAGAGGATGCAAAGAGTATGACATGGGCCCTGCCATCAAGGAGGTCATAATCATGGAAGGCAGAATGGTATAATATATCAAGCTTTGGTTCTAGAGATGAAAAGAACTAAGTTCAAATCTTACCTCCAATACTTAGCATTTGTGTGCCTCTGGGCAAGTTACTTAGCCTCTTAGCCTCAGTTTCTTCCTGTACAAAATTGGGGTGATAATAGCATCTAGAGTTGTTGTGAAGATTAAATGAGATAATACATGCATGCGTGTATATTAATAGGAGCATTTTGCCAAACTTTAAGACTCTACATAATTGTTATTTGTATTGTTGTTGTGGAAAATTAGACAAACAAGAAAGAACTAATGATACAAAATACTATTTGAGAAAAACAATCCCGGCTTGTATTTGGGAGACCTGTATTTCAATCTCAACAAAATCAATTAGCTGTTGGAAAGCCATTGTATCTCATTAGACCTCAGTTTCCTTATATGTAAAATGAGGTAATTGAATCTGATGGTTTCCAAGGCCCCTGAGAGTTCTGATATTTTGTGCAGATATGAAGTGGGAAATAAGCAGTAGAACAACTAATAAGTACTTCAGAAGGAGAGATCACAGTGACTGGGAAGTCATACAAAGCAAACAGATATGACATGAAGAGCATTAAACATAATTCATAAATTATTGAATTACTCCCACAGATACCACCTTCACTTTTCCTGACCTTCTTTCTCATTATCACTCTTCTTCTCTGAGGGTAAACAACCTATATTCACTAATGTATGGTCTTCTAAAAAGTCAGTTTGAGCATTGAATAGAGAAGGGCATACCAAAGGGCCTCAGGCTGATGGTAGTGAAGAATAATAGTCAACAAGTATTTATTACATATTTATTGAACATCTATTGCATTAGCAGGAAAAACAGGCATTTTCGGGATATTAAACTCTCTAACACATGGCTCCTGATTTCAGGCATACAGCTCATAATCTATTTAGGAGATAATTATAAAATGTGTAGAATAACCTATTAGAAAATGAGAGAAGAAAATACAGTATCAGGTGTAAAATTATGCAGGATAGATTAAAATCAAATGTTATAACAATGGAAGGAAGAGATGCCTCCTTCCTTGGGAGCTTGAAGAAACCTTACAAAACATCTTATTTTATAGATAAAGAGACTGAGACGCAGAGAAGTGATGTAGTTCACCAAAGGCTGCACAATGAGTAAGTGCAAAGATTAGATTTTGAACTAGGTCATACAACACCATTCTGGCTTCAATTTTCAACATTTAATCTTCCCACTTTCCTACAGAGTAGATATTTAAGCTGTCTTTGAAGAGTAGAATGTAGGACTCAACTAACCAGAAAATGGAGAAGGCATTTTAAGTATGGAGAACGAAGAACAAGAACAAATGCCTGGAGGTGAATGTATTTGGAGTGGAAGGAAGAATCAATCTAGTTGAACCAAAGGTATAACTACACACAGTTCAAGGGTGTTGTGACTTTCCATCCCACCAGGAAGCTTCAACTCTATTTATAGAACAGATAATTGACCCTCCCCAATCAACTCCACCTTCTAGGATGGAGGGAGGAGGAGGAGTGGGAGGGGGAATTATGCCACCAACACCTCCCCCCCAGAAATCACCCCCTCCTAAGAGTAAATTGAAAAAGGCAGTGCTCAAAGTCACTGAGGACAGGAAGGATATAGGTGATCTGAAACTGGGCATGTATCCAGTGATTCAACAGTCTAACTCTTCAGGTCAAGAAAGTAGAAAATATGCTCCTTTTGATCTAGAAATCCTCAAAGACCTGAAAAAGGCTTGCATTCTTTATGGGGCTACATCAGCTTATGTTAAGATGTTATTACAGAATTTGGCTTATGAAATCTTAACCCCTAGTGACTGGAAATCTATAGCAAGGGTGTGCTTGGAACATGGACAAAACTTGTTGTGGCTTTCTGAATATAGTGAGCTCTGTAGGATACAAGCCCAACAAACTAGTCAAAATGGAGTTAATACTTCAATCACCTGTGACCAACTAACAGATGTAGGTTCCTATGCAGACATGCCAGTACAGATTAATTACTCCACAGCAGCATATGAGCAAATTGCTGCTGCTGCTATCAAAGGATGGGCTTCCTTCCACAATAAAAATGACAAGGGTGAAGCCTTCATAAAAACAACACAAGAGCCAAAGAAAAGACCCTTTGCTGATTTTATGGGACATTTGCAGACAGCTATCATACAAACTAATGGTGAAAATACAGTAACAGACATTTTGATAAGGCAACTTGCTAAAGAAAATGCTAATGAGGTTTGTAGAAGAATTATACTAGGACTATGCAAGGATGCTCCTTTAGATGAGATAAGATGCTGTGCCACAGTAGACACAAATGCCTTTTATAGCCAGGCTATGATGCATACTTCCCAAGATCCCAACATGGGAAGACAGGGTCCCTTTGGCAAGGGACTTTCAGAGATACTCATCAGTGCTTTCAATGTGGTAAAGTAATATGCCAATGTTGGCATAGAGATGGAATAAGAAAACAGAGTAGGAGAACAAGACTCAATACCCCATGTCCAAAATGCAACAAGAGGCTTTCATTAGGCCTCAGAATGTAGATTGATTCAGGGAAACAGGATGAGGGGCCCAGTTCCAGGGCCCCAGGCAAAAAACACTTGGGGCATGATGGCAGCCAATGCTACACCCAGAGAATACCTAGAAGTCCAGTATCCAGACATGACCAATCAGCCAGGAAGCCATCTGATGGGAGAAAGGGATTACAATTAGGGAGAATAGAGTTGTATGCAGCTGGCACTACTGAGATATCCCCTGGAGAAGTGAAATCTGTTCCTTTCCAGCCTATGGATCCCTTCCCTCCAGACACAATAGACTTGACCATTTCACCTCCTGAGAGTACATACAAAACAGTGTCCATACATACACTGATGTGGGAAACTGGGAAATGTGTAGATAATATCCCAGCCACTAATACAGGTAGACAATGTGTGAATTATCAACCAAAAGAAGTAGTAGCATCAGATTTACTGATACAGACTCCTAATAAGCAATCTGGTGATAGTTGCCCAGATTCTGACTCCCAGCAACAAAATCCAGGAATATATTGGACAGCAGCTGTGACAGCTGACCAACCTATGCTCACTATATATAAATGTCATACTATTAGAAGGATTGATAGACACTGGTGCAGATTGTACAGTCATTAGAAGTGCCAACTGGCCCAGTCACTGGCCAAAGATTAAAGCAGACATCTACATCTCTGGTGTAGGGGGATCAATAGCAACTGAAATTAGTGTTACCCATTTGAGATGGATTTTTCAAGCCGAAACAGGAGGTTTTACTCCTTTTATAGTTGAAAAAATCCCCATCAATCTGTGGGGAAGAGACATTTTACAACTAGGGTTAAAAATGAGTACTTCGGTTTTTTAGGCAGGCCTGCTGTTGAAGGTCTGCCAACACTTTCACCTGTTCCTATCCAAAGGAAAATTGATACACCAGTGTGGATAGAACAGTAGACCTTAGGTAGCAATAAAATTCAGGCCTTATTAGATATAATACAGGAGCAACTTGACCAAGGAAACTTACAACCTCCTCTAAGTCCTTGGAATTCCCCAGTATCTGTTGTAAAAAAGAAATCTGTAAAATGGAAGATGTTGACTGATTTAAGAAAGGTAAATGAACAGATGGAAACTATGGGAACTCTTCAGCCTGGACTTCCATGTCCTACTCAATTATCTAGAGAATGACCTCTTTGGGTTATAGACATTAAGCATTGTTTCTATTCTATCCCTCTAGATAAGAAGGATATGAAAAGATTTGCCTTTTCAGTACCCAACATTAACTTAGCTGAGCCCTATAAAAGATATGAATGGATAGTTTTGCCACAGGGAATGAAAAACAGCCCTACTATGTGTCAAATGTATGTTGCTGCTGCTCTTACTCCATTAAGAAAAGCATTTCCAAAAGTAATGTTATTACATTATATGGATGATACATTGGAATGTACACCTGAGGAACAAATGTTAGAAGCATGTCTACAAAAGACCATAGAAACACTAAGGAACTACAAATTGTACATAGCTCCAGAAAAAAATTCAAAGACATGCTCCTTTTCAATATTTAGGATATGAAGTATATCCTAAGGTGCTTACAGTACAAAAACTGTCCTTAAGAACAGAGAAGCTAAACACCTTAAATGACTTTCAGAAAATGATAGGCGATATCCAATGGATGTGACCAATGTTAGGCTTGACTACCTATCAATTACAACCATTATATGACATTTTAAGAGGAGACAGTGCTTTAAGTTTACCATGCCAGCTTACAAAAGAAGCTCAAAAGGCTTTGAGAGTAGTTGAACTGACTTTATCCAATGTGGTTGAAAGAGTCACTCAAAAACCCTTGGAAATATCAGATTTTTTGCTACACAGGAGGCATCCACAACAGTCCTTTATCAAGGAGACAGTGTGATAGTGTGGGTGAACTTCCCGTCACAACCAGAACAAAGCCTCATTCCTTACCCAGTGCTTGTGGCTAGAATTTTATTAAAGGCCATTAAGCAAGCAATACAATTATCTGGGATAAGACCTGACAAGATATACACTTTTTATACTAATAAACAAATTAATGTGTGCTGTGAAACCATCCCAGAGTGGCAAATTTTATTAGCTATGGCTCCAAATTTTACACATGGGTCTCCATTAAGGATAACCAGACTATTACATAATTGGTGATGGATTTTTGAAGAGAAGGTTTCTAAAGTTCCTCTTAAAGAACCAACTATCTTTACAGATGCATCCAAACATAATATTTGCACTGTATACTCTCATGACTTAACTATTAAGAATGGTCAGAACTCCTTTTCAATCCACTCAGCAGAATGAATTGTATGCAATCATTCTACCTCTAACTTATTATCCAGGAGATATAAATATAATATCTGATTCAGCCTATTCAGTAGGTATGATACAAAGAATTGCCATAGCCCAAATAAAATCTGTACCCTCTAATATATATCAGTGTTTTAAGAAACTTCAGGAGCAAGTGAAAAAAACATCCAGGTAAGATTTATACTTTGCATGTCCATTCTCATAGTGGACTTCCAGGTCCTATTTTTGATGGTAATTTAAAGGCAGATAACCTTCTAACTATGTTGGTCAATACTCCTTTATTTCAAGAAGCCCAAGAATCTCATTCTAAATATCATCAGGCTGCTCGAGCTTTACATTTACAATTTGGAATAACAAGAGAGGAAGCTAGGAGCATAGTAAAAGCCTGTACATCTTGCCTTCCTTTCCATGCTCCTACACTGCCTCCAGGGAAGAACCCTTGTGGTTTGAGACCCAATGAAATTTGGCAAATGGATGTGACCCCTTATAAATCTTTTGGTTGCCTGTCTTTTATCCATGTTGTGGTAGACACCTTTTCAGGATAAACTTTTGTAATACCAGCAGAAAAACAGATAGCCTGAGTGATCACTGAATTCCTTATCCAAGCATTTGCAATTATGGGTGTGCCACAAGCCATACAAATAGATGATGGATCTGCATATACTTCCAAACATTTTGCATACTTTTGTGCACAGTATAAGATTTTACACATCACTGGCATACTCTTGAATCCTCAAGGACAGGCAATAGTAGAGAGGAGAAACAGAGACATTAAGATGCTTCTCCAAAAATAAAAGAAAGGGGGAGCCACAGGTAACCCTAGAGAACTTCTAAATCTAGCTCTTTATACTATTAACTTCTTGATTTTTGACAAAGATGTACTGGCTCCGGCAGACAGGTTTTATAACCTACTGGAAGGGCAATGTCCAGTGCAAGCAGCTCCACTATCTTTAGATAATCGCCAGGTGATGTGGAGAGACCCAGAAAGTGGTGAATGGAAGGGACCAGATAAGTTAACTCTTGGGGGAGAGGGTTTGCTTGTATCTATACAGGTGGAGAAGGGATCAGATGGGTGCCAATGAGCCATATTCACCTTGTCCATTGGAGAGAGATAGAGCAGACCCTTGAAATGAAGAAGACCCAAGAAACATCGGGTGGTTCTGTAGCTGACTGTGCCCACTACTGAAAGAGCATTGCAGTTATGACGTTTGAATCATAGACATCAAAAATTTTTGGACTTCAAAACCCTCAGGAATCATCGGTTTCTCTGAGAAATGATAAGATTGCTGTAGGACTTGAAAACCCTCAGGAATCATTGGATTCTCTGAGACATGATAAGATTATTGTAGGACTTGAAAGCCCTCAGGAATCATTGGATTTTCTGAGAAATGATAAGACTGTTGTAGGACTTCAAAATCTGCAGGAATCATTGGATTCCCTAACACATAAAAAGACTGTTACAGGACTTCAAAAACTTGTGGGGATCATTGGATTTCCTGACACGTGAAGCAATGGACAATAGATTGGTTTTGGACTATCTCTTGGCTGCTTAAGAAGGCGTATGTGTGAATGTGGTTTACATACCCTCCTTCTAGGATTTCTGGAAATCTTTTACAATACCATCTTGATTTATATTGTTTGTTATAACACTATTTGCATGTACCATTTATGTTTGTTACACCACATCGAGCCTGCACTGACTGTGGGGAGAGTCATTACTAATAGCCTGTGTGTTATTGCTATGTGCTTGTGTAATACCTTTCATACTGATGGGCTGGTGCATGCCTGTTTCTAATAAGACTCTTCAGTGCAGAAACCCACTAGCAATCCCCACTTCCCTTTGGTTCTTTTCATCTTCCTTCCTGAGATGTCAGGGAGGGTGTGATCATCTCCTTTTTAGTGCTTTCACCTCCCTTCCTGAGAAGTCGGGGAGGGGGGGCATGATTACCTTCTTTTCGGTGTTTTCACCTCCTTTCCTGAGAAGTCAGGGAGGGTATGATCACCTCCCCTTGGGGGCTCTCACCTCCCTGAGAGGTCAGGGATAGTGTGACCACCTGTATTCTAAAACAAAAGAAAGCAGGAGATGTTATGGGCTGAAACTGAGCAGATGTATGAAAGTCCAAGTACTTAAGGCTAATTACCAATTGGACAATACTCTATTAGTAAATGCTTAGAGAAAGAATGGCCCTGACCACTACTCTGTGCAAATTTGATCTGTTGTATAGGAGATTGGATGGAGTATTTAGGGGGTGGAGTGAGAAAGCCAGAGTCACTCCTAGCAGATTAGTGTCATGATCACTCTCACTTTGTATTGCCATTCTGTTCATGTCCAAAAAGAATAAAGATCAAGGACTTTGACTGATCCTGACTCCTGCTGATTCTAAAGTATCCAGGGTGCTAACGTGGTCATCAAATTTCCCCATTTTTCTTCTAGTTCTCTTTTAAGGTTTTTCATAGTCTCTTCTAGGAGAGCCTTTTGTGTTGGGGACCAACAATTGTCTGGAGATTATTTGCTATTAGTCTTCTCAGGGTTGAAAACCTGCTCTCTTTCTGTATTGAAGCTATCAATTGTCCTTTTGATTTTTTTAACTCATTTTTTTTTGGTAGGGTCTGCCTTCAGGACCAGGAGGTTACCAGCTTCCTCTGCAGAGCAGAAATAGGTGTATGGACAAATAGCTGTCCTGCCAACTGGCTACAAAGAACAGCAAGATATGGGAATGCTATGGGAAAGAATTCCCCACCAGAAGTAACTCAGGCTGGCCAAGCGGCAGAAGTGCCCTGAAAAGAGCCCTGCTGTGTGGGTTAATGACTGGCCTGGGTCTAGAAGCTGAGCAGTGAAAGTGGCACTATCCCAGGCCAAAGCCTGCAGTGGGACTGTGAGTATTAGCAACTGACCAGTGAATAGCCCTGCAGGGACCAGAAGTGTCCCTGCCCAAGGAAGCACCAGACCGAGCCCCCCATTGTGCAGATTGGAGGCTGCCCTGGGCTGTGTCCCCCTGCTGTGCATATTTGTAACTGCCTACAGGATGCAGCTACACAGCTATACTGTGCTCAGTGCTGAGTCACTTCCGGTTTTGGGTGTGTATAGCCAGATCTTGTTAGATTCTGGCATTTTTTATAGTACCCTCTGTCTTTGGCTTTAAATTCTCTGCCGTTTTACTGCTTTGTAATCAAGGTAGAGTAGTCAGCCTATGGCAGAGTCGTCTCTATAACTTTTCTAGCCACAGAGGTGACCCCTGTCCTTGGTCTGCTCAGGATGCTATCCTGAGCTATCTCTCCTATCTCCCTCCCTGCGCTAGTCTGTTCCTGCCCCTCAGGACAAACCTGCTCTCATGATCTTCCAGATTAAATTTGGCTAGTAAGTTGTGCTTCTAATCTTCATGAATTTTAGCAGTCAAGTGCTATTTTTGAGGCTGAATTTAATGTTGGTCGTGAAGGCATGAGAGCACTGTGTGCCTTCTCTGCCATCTTGGCTCTGCCCCCTGACACTGATGTATTGTTGGTGGAGTTGTGAACAGAACCAACCATTCTGGAGAGCAATTTGGAACGATGCTCAAAAAGTTATCAAACTGTGCATATCCTTTGAACCAGCTGTGTTACTACTGGACATATCCCAAAGAGATATTAAAGAAGGGAAAGAGACGTGTATGTGCAAAAATGTTTGTGGCAGCCCTTTTCGTAGTGGCTACAAAACTGGAAATTGAATGGATTTCCATCAATTGGAGAATGGCTGAATATTATTGTTCTGTAAGAAATGACCAGCAGGATGGATTCAGAGAGCCTTGTTGAGACTTACATGAACTGATGCTAAGTGAAATGAACAGAACCAGGAGATCATTATCCACTTCAACAACAATACTATATGAGGATCAATTCTGATGGAAGTGGCTATCTTTGGCAATGAGAGGATCCAATTCAGTTCTAGTTGATCAATGATGAACAGAACCAGCTACCCCCAGAGAAAGAACACTGGGAAATGAATGTGAACTGCTTGCAATTTTGTTTTTCTTCCCAGGTTATTTTTACCTTTCTAAATCTGATTTTTCTTGTGCAAAAGAGAACTGTATAAATATATACACGTATATTGTATTTAAGATATACTTTAACATGTTTAACATGTATGAGACTGCCTGCCATCTAGGGGATGGGGTGGAGGGAAGGAAGGGACAGAAAGTTGGAACAGAAGTATTGCAAGGGTCAGTGTTGAAAAATTACCCATACATATGTTCTGTCAATAAAAAGTTATAATAAAAAAAGAAAAAAAAATAATGCCAAAGTGCACATTTTATCTGAAGACCTTGAGTTTCAGAGAGCCACCTACACTGATAGTACCATGCTACTTTTAATTCACAATGATAACACAAATACCAATTTAAAATATACTTTGCATTTACTTTGCAATGCCAAACTATATTTCAATACAATTATTCTTTGTAATCTTATGCATTTATTTCCCCTGTTCTCCCCTGGACTTTCACTACCATGCTTTATAATCATCATCTTGAAAAATCATTTCAATCCTGAAACTGATACTCAATACCGTTGACCCTGAGGTCCCTCTTTCTGTTTGAAGAAAATGGAATTTTCTTCTAGAATCCCCATTTTTAAAAGCTGCCCTGGCGAATCATCTCTTTATTTGCTATCAGGCTGCATTCCTCTATCTCCTTCTTCATCATGCCTCTTGTCTGGAATTCCCCCTCCCCGCCCCCCCCATAACACCTTTCAGCTTCTTCCATTAAGACTATGAACTTCTTGAGGATAATGGATTACAAATATTTTTTGACTGACTTATGCTTTTAAAAACATTATTCTGAGAAGTGGTTCATCAGCTATGCCAGACTGCCAAAGGTAGCTATGATTTCAAAACAGGTGAATAATCTCTGCCCTAAACTTTTAATGTTTTCCAGTCAACTACTTCTTCTCCCTTGATCTAACAAACAAACAAAAACAAAAGCAACTTACACAGAATATCTTAAGCTTTACCAAACACTTTTTTCTCAGCAACAATCTAATGATTTAATTTGTAGTGTATTATTCCTCCCTTTTTGCAGATGATGGAAAAAGGGGATAGTTAGGTTCTGACATCATCATTGTCATTTATGTAAGTTTTAAGTTTTGCAAACCATTTATCATATAGTATTTCATTTCATTCCCTGGTCAGTACCATGAAGTAATCATTCTAGATGTTATAACTATTTCCCTACTGAGGAAATCCTGGCTTAGAAAGGTTAAGTCACTTGCTAGTAGATGTGAGAATTAGCTCGACTTTGTGGAAGTCTGCCTCTCTATTAAATTATGCTGCCTCTCCACAGCTGCTTCCCTAAGGAGAATCTACCAAGCTATTGCCACATACTATATTGTGGATTTCAGCCAAAGGCAGAGCACTCATCTATGTGATTTAGGGATAACAAGGACCCCTCAGCAGAAAAGTATTTTTTCTCTCAGTCCCAGAATTAGAGGTTCATCCTACTGAATAAATGAATTGTTTCTTTTGAAAGGGAAATACCCACAAGACCATTAACACCTTGTTGTAAATTAGTTTATCTATATATAAGCAATTACAAACAGTTAAGAGAAAAGGGTAGACAGTTATACAAGAGATGAACTAAAAAGGAAGATTCAAACAGGAAGCAACTTGTGGATCCAAGGAGTATGTGAGAAAACTAAGGAGAGAAGAGAAAAATACTTCCCACCTGAACAATGGGATACATTAGAAGCAAACGTTCCCAACTTCTGTTTTGACATGAGCAAGGTATGGAAATCAAAGGAAGCAGAGAAGCCAGCCAGTTTGGACCTTAGAAATTGTTAGGAGTTGAAGGAAATGCATTTTTATATAAAAATAGTAAGGAGGGAAAGAAACAAATGGGCAAAGCTGAAACAACATGCCCTGGTCCTCAGAGAGCCAACTAGGGATTTAACTCTGAATCTCCCATGATCACAACTCTGAGAAAATTCATTAGCATTTTAAAATTGGTGAGGCTTGCAACCTCATGGTTAAAAAATTATAATTTTAACTGACAACTTGTGGGAACTGCTGAGTTTTCCTCCTGTTACTTATATGTAAACCAGAGAGTTGTGCCTGACATCTCCAAAGGATATAGATAGATAGCACAGATAAGTTTACTTAGGGAAAAGAGTCAGCCATAGGGTTCAGACTGCTGCCTCTTGGGCTGGCTATAGTCTTCCTTAGGGTTGCCAGGAGGGAATGCTTTCATGAAGGTGAAAATTCAATGAGCCCAGGAGGCAGTTGCAACTAGCTACAGGGGCTGTCAAATAGCTTTGGGTTTCAAGCATCCCTGAGGTTTTTGAAGTCCCAATAATAGTTTGCTGCTTGTGACAGAAAGAAAAAGAGACAGTGAGTTTCAAAGAGGTTGCCCAGGAAATGGCCATAATAGGGGGGAGGAGATGATCTAAGTGAGTCCCACAGAGACCCCCAGGTTTGTGATTTTGAATGATTTAAGTACTTCTAAAAGCCTTCTTGTAAAAGCAGGCATCATCAGGTACCTGAAAGGTAGGCCCAGTTCATAGACAAAGGTCTTTCCCAAAACATTCCATGAAAACTCACTAAAAATGAAAGGTGCCAAGAGATCACACAATCAAGATAATGTCTAAAGTGAGCTTTCTCCTTTTGTTGAAGGGAAGCCAGGTGTCATTATCCAGGTATGTATTGTTTTACATACTCAAAACAATGAAGCTCCAAGAATTTTAGCAACATGTCAGGGACATGCAATTTAGTTGATTAGATTCAAATTACTTGACTTGGAGTATGCTCTTTCTGCTACATCATATTCTTGGTTTTTCTTAGGGAACTGGATCAGCAAACCTTTGGAGTAGAAATGTATTCTTCTCTTCTAAGCTTTATTATGCTTTTTCTTACTGTGGGGCTGAGGAGAAGAGAAGTCTCTGCTATTATTATCTATATCTTAAATACTCAGAAAAAGGATAGGGCTGGAAGAGACCTTTGAAATCATTTAATTCCAACTTACTCACTGTGAGGAAACAGAGGTCAGGAAATGACTTTTAAGATATTGTCTCCAAATACCCTTCCAAAACTAGATTTATCTTATTATTTTTTGTCATCACACAAACTACCAATGGCTTACAAAAATCCTAAACTCACTTGTTGGGGAACAGGCTAAACTTATTCAGTTTAATCAACATATATTGTCTTGTCCCTTTCTAATCTGTACTAGATGCTATGAGGGTTACAAAGAAAGGAGAAGATACAACTTCTGCTCTCTAATATGTAGGGAGAGAAAGGAAACACACATTTTTTAAAGCACCTACCAAGGACCATGGTCACATAACTATTGCCCCTAATGTGGTGTGGTATGATGGGAAGAGCTATATATCTGCGGTTAGATTTGGTTTCACATCCTGGTATGCTACTGACTATATAATTTGGGGCAGATGATTATTTAACCTTTCTGGCTTCTAGTTTTCTTATTTATAAAATGAAATTATTCAATAAGATGGTCTTATAGGTCCATTTCAGCTTCTAAAGTATGATTCATATGATCTCTAAGTGGCAGAGTTGGAATTTTAACACAATCATCATCATCAACATCATCATCATCATGTGCCAGAACAAAAAGTTTCAGTCATGCTTCACTTCCCTCCATACTCTCTGGCCATTTCCTCCAGTCTTGAAAACTACCTTGCTCCTAAATGCTATTTGTTTGTTTTTGTTACTGTTGTTCCTCATTCTTTCTCAAAGAGAACCAACATCAGGATGGTGTTGTATTGATTTGTAAGTGAATTGGGTTTAAATGAGGCAGAGCTGTACAAATTCACCAGCCTCACTTTCTCCTTAAAAGTCAACAGAGTCCAGTACAAGACATAGGTCAGAACAACTAGCAATGGTCTAGGATGCAGTAGGAAACTCTAAGGTTTTAAGTTTTTTTAAGCAAAGGTCTTCCCTGGGTCTCAGTTTGTTTCTGAAGTAACATCCATTCAGTAATTAAAGAATACATGACAAATGAGACAAAAGATGGTCTGGTTTGCCTTCCCCAAAGAATCATTCTGAGAAGGGAAGACCTTCAGAGTTTTGGGCCAGAAGAGAAAAAAAAATGCTATTTACATTCACTCTGAGCCATCAAGACCCAAACATGATGTTTGTTCTGTACCCAACTTCAAGTTCTTGGACCATAAACCACAACCATATCCATTTTGCCATTATTTCTTTGTGGGATGCATCAAAGTAATTCTCTGTAACCCTACTCATTCTACATACATTCTGGACCAAATTGTTCTTCCCTAGCCACGATTCTCCCATTTATATTGTCTATATGGGATGGAATTAAGGCCTTCTTGGAGACTTGACCCCTGTCATAGTTTGGGGCTACAATTCTAAGAAAACCCACCTTGCCTGTACCCTTGTTTAATTTCATACAAACTGCTTTATAATCTATAGTCCCCCTGTTCTTGTACCCTGAGGATGGAGTGGATTCCCATGATAGATTGGGAGCCCTGATAAGTCAGGGAAAGCTAGAGCCCAACATGGAGTAAAAATTGTTTAAAGGTATAAAAACTGTTCTTTGTTGCCTGTCCTTTGTTTCACTCCATTAGACTATGCTAATGTAGGTGACTCCCTTTTTCTGCAGAAATTGAATAAACTGCTTTCTGCTCTAGCTCTGAGAAATATCTATTTGAATTATTTTCAGTTAATGGTCACTGTCCAACACAGTTTTCAAGGGGCTGGTCTGGAAGTGTGATCTCTCACTGGCAACTCTCTCATCACTCCCAAAGAACTGTCATAAGAGCAGCTCAGATAGTCTTTGGACTTGATGGGGGAGATCCCATGTTAGGAAAAGTAGGAGTCTGAAGAGATTTGTCAGAGCAGAAACCAGAAGAAGTTCCAACAAACTAAAAAGAGGAAAAGCCTGGCCTTTGGTAAGAAGAACAGTCATTCAAGGTATACTTGTATAGCCCAATGTAAAAGCTGAAAGCAAGCCTTGAAAAGGGCAGTGCCTATTAAGCCAAGCTGAACTGGGCCCTGGGACCATTAGAGATAGTGATCCATTAAAAAGGTAGTACTTAGTAAGCCTCTCCAGGTGACTGAGGGAAGGAGGCAACTCCTCCATAATTGGCATCCAGTAATAAATCAAACATGAATCTAAGAAACAAATTGAAGATTGGGGTGAGTCCCCTAGGTAAGCTAGGAGGAGGTACTATTTGGCCCAAGTATAGATTCTGTAAAGATTGGATCAAATTTCATAAAACTTATACATATGTGCAGAAGAGAGAACTAAATTTTAAAGCATAGCTCATAAGTTTTACAAATCACTCAATATACAATTTAGAATGCAACATATTTCATTTACGTGAGAGATATAAACATGTGATCTCTTGAGGTAAGTCACCAGAGAACTTAGGTTTAATAACCATTTTTTAAACTTAAAATAAAATAAAAAAAAATTAAACTTCTAGTAGCGATTCTATAATATTAATGTACTCATTTCTAAAGTCGTATTCCCAAATGCATCAGTTGAAAGTAATTTTATCATATACCATTTAAATTTAAACACATTTCTACTGGGCTTATATACCCCAAAGAGATACTAAAGAAGGGAAAGGGACCTGTATGTGCCAAAATGTTTGTGGCAGCCCTGTTTGTAGTGGCTAGAAGCTGGAAAATGAATAGATGCCCATCAATTGGAGAATGGTTGAGTAAATTGTGGTATGTGAATGTTGTGGAATATTATTGTTCTGTAAGAAACGACCAGCAGGATGAATACAGAGAGTACTGGCGAGACTTACATGAACTGATGCTGAGCAAAATGAGCAGAACCAGGAGATCATTATATACTTCAACAACGATACTGTATGAGGATGTATTCTGATGGAAGTGGATTTCTTCGACAAAGATAAGATCTAACTCAGTTTCAATTGATCAAGGATGGACAGAAGCAGCTACACCCAGAGAAGGAACACTGGGAAATGAGTGTAAACTGTTTGCATTTTTGTTTTTCTTTTCAGGTTATTTTTACCTTCTTAATCCAATTCTTCCTATGCAACAAGAGAACTGTTTGGTTCTGCACACATATAAAGTATCTAGGATATACCATAACATATTTAATATGTATAAGATGGCTTGCCATCTAGGGGAGGGGGTGGAGGGAGGGAAGGGAAAATCGGAACAGAAGTGAGTGCAAGGAATAATGTTGTAAAAAATTACCCAGGCATATGTTCTGTCAATAAAAAGTTATAATAATAACAACAACAACAACAAAAGAATTAAAAGTGTCATCTTCCCATGTAGGGATGCAAATAGCTCAGTTATTGCCCAAAGGGCTATGAAACTGTGCATACTTTTTGTTAGACTTGTGATCCAAACATTCTGGAGAGCAATATAGAACTATGCCCAAAGGGCTACCAAACTTGTATATGCTTTGATTCAGCAGTATCTCTATTGGGCCTGTATCCCACAGAGATCATAAAAAATGGGAAAGGGTCCCACATATGCAAAAATGTTTGTAGCAATCTTTTTTTGTAATGGCAAGGAACTGGAAACTGAGTGGATACTCATCAGTTAGGAAATGACTGAATAAATTAGGGTATATGTATGTTATGAAATATTATTTTTTATAAGAAATTATTAGCAGGATGATTTCAGAAATGCAAATTAAGACAATTCTGAGATACCTCTACATACCTGTCAGATTGGCTAAGATGAAAGGAAATAAATAATGATGAATGTTGGAGGGGATGCGGGAAAACAGGGACACTGATACATTGTTGGTGGAATTGTGAACACATCCAGCCATTCTGGAGAGCAATTTGGAACTATGCTCAAAAAGTTATCAAACTGTGCATACCCTTTGATCCAGCAGTGTTTCTACTGGGCTTATACCCCAAAGAGATACTAAAGAAGGGAAAGGGACCTGTATGTGCCAAAATGTTTGTGGCACCCCTGTTTATAGTAGCTAGAAGCTGGAAAATGAATGGATGCCCATCAAGTGGAGAATGGTTGAGTAAATTGTGGCATATGAATGTTATGGAATATTATTGCTCTGTAAGAAATGACCAACAGGATGAATACAGAGAGGATTGGCAAGACTTACATGAACTGATACTGAGTGGAAATGAGCAGAACCAGGAGATCATTATATACCTCAACAACGATACTGTATGAGAATGTATTCTGATGGAAGTGGATTTCTTCGACAAAGAGAAGATCTAACTCAGTTTCAATTGATCAAGGATGGACAGAAGCAGCTACACCCAAAGAAAGAACACTAGGAAATGAATGTAAACTGCTTGCATTTTTGTTTTTCTTCCCGGGTTATTTCTACCTCCTGAATCCAATTCTCCCTGAGCAACAAGAGAAGTGTTCGGTTCTGCACACATATATTGTATCCAAGATCTACTGTAACCTCTTTAACATGTATAGGACTGCTTGCCATCTGGGGGAGGGGGTGGAGGGAGGGAGGGGAAAAATCATAACAGAAGGGAGTGCAAGGGATAATCTTGTAAAAAATTAGTCTGGCATGGGTTCTGTCAATAAAAAGTTATTTAAAAAATTTTAAAAATAAATAAATTTAAACACATAGGGGGTGGATCCAAGATGGCGGAGAGGACACACATTTCTTTCTGACCTTATCCTACAATCCTCAAACTAATGAGCAAATCCAGCCTCAGAATTAGTTCTGAACTGCAGAATCCACAGATTTTGGGAGTACAACAAAGGTTGTGGGAAATGATTTCAAAGGTCTCTTCCAGCCTACAGGGAGGGGAAAGGGGAAAAGGGAAGGGGTAGGCTAAATAGAAGAGAAAATATAAATTGTAAGGGTAAGATATAAGAAAGGGGGAAGGTCTCTAAAGGGGGAGGACTCATTGAGGCCAGTAGTGCTCATAAATAAAATACTGGGGAGGAGAGAAAGAGGGAAAGGAAAGAGAAAAGTATAATTTGGAGTTAAGGTGGTAGGAAATACAGAATCAATAGTTTTAAACATAAATGTGAATGGGGTGAACTCTCCCATAAATTAAATTATGTATATTCGTATGACTTGACTTCAAAAATAATCTCCCTATAAAGCGGATTAGAAGTAAAAATATTTTTTACCCTTATTATTAGACAATACCTTAAGGATTGGGATCAGACCTGTGAGTTCATTAGTATAAAAATTTCAAGTGAAGGAACTCCCTTTAATAATACAGGTTGGTACTTGTTTAGTAACGTATGACTTTACAGAGTTTCTTAGAGAACTGAGAGACTATATAACTTATCCAAAGTCACTAAATATATGTCATAGATGAGACTTGAACTTGCCTTTTTAGTTTTCCAGTCACCTACTGTACTATACTCGCTCTCAATAGACTGCAAGTAAATATTTATATAAACTGACATGTGAATATCTTCATTTGAAAAGATAAAGATCAGAAAATGATAAAGTATTCTACTAGGATGAGTTTTAAAAAAAAATTGTTGGCACTAAGACCTAGAAAGAGATAAAGAAAAAGCATTGATGTCTATACCCATTTCATCCAGATTTTAATAATCATGACATCAAGGAAGTGAAAAGATCCCCAAATTTCTTCAACTAATAAACAGTTGGTTTTCTTACGAAAAAAGGAAAAGACAGTAATCAATCAATTAATAAACAAGAATTTTTAAGACTGATAAATGCAAAATACCCTACTGGGCACTGATGATTATATAAATAAATAGCAACATGAGTATATATTTTATCATTTAGTAAAAGTAATATAGAGCCACTAGAGATTATTGAACCAGAAAATATTATGGTCAAATCTGTGTTTAAGAAAATCAGTTGTTTGGAGTTTTCCTTAAAATGATCAGTAAAATCTATTTAAAACCATCAGCAAGCATCATATGTAATGGGGACAAAAGAGAACTATTCCCAATAAGATCAGGTTGGCCCCTATCACCATTACTATTCATTATTTTATTAGAAATTTTAACTTTGACAATAAGAGAAGAAAAAAAAAGATTAAAAGAATTAGGATTAAAGGCATAGGTAATGAGGAAACCAAATTATCACTCTTTGCAGATAATATGAAGGTATATTTAGAGAACCCTAGAGAATTAACTAAAAATTACTAGAAACAATTCGCAACTTTAGCAAAGTTGCAGGATACAAAATAAATGCACATAAATTATCAACAGTTTTTTATATATTACCATCCAGCAGCAAGAGATACAAAGAAAAATTCTATTTAAAATAAGTGTCAATGACACAAGGTATTTGGTAGCCTATCTGCTGAAGGAAAGTCAGGAACTATATGAACACAACCTCAAAATACTTTCCTCAGAAATAAAGTCAGATCTAATCAATTGGAAAAATATTAAGTGCTCATGGGTAGGCCAAACGAATATAATAAAAATTACAGTACTACCTAAATTAACCTACTTACTTACCTGCCAAACCAATCAAACTCCCAAGAAATTATTTTACAGATGAAAAAATAATAACAACGTTCATCTGGAAGAACAAAAGATCAAGAATTTCAAGTGAATTGATGAAAAAAAAATTCCAATGAAGATGGCCTAGCTGTGCCAGACTTAAAACTACATTATAAAGAAGTGGTCATCAAACCCATTTGGTACTGGCTAAGAAATAGAGTAGTTAATCAGTAGAATAGTCTAGGTTCATAGGACAAAATAGTCAATGACCATAGTAATCGAGTGTTTGACAAACCTAAAAGCACCAGCTTTGGGGATAAGAAATCATGATTTGACAAAAATTACAGGGGAAATTGGAAACTATTATGGTAGAAACTAGGCCTTGACCCACACCTAACACCATATCCCAAGACAAGGTTGAAATAGGGTCATGATTTAGACATAAAGAGTAATATTACAAGCAAATTAGTAGAATGTAGGATAATTTACCTCTCAGGTCTGTGGAGAAGGAATGAATTTGTGGTCAAATAAGAATTGGAGTTCATTATTGAACACAAAACAGATAATTTTGATTATATTATTAAGTTAAAAAAGTTTTTGTGCAAACAAAATTAATGCAAACAAGATTAAAAGGAAAGCAATAAACTGGGAAAACAATTTTATATTCAAAGATTCTGATAAAGGCCTCATTTCTAAAATATATAGAGGATTGACTCAACTTTATAAGAATTCAAGCCATCCTCCAATTGATAAATGGTAAAAGGATATGAAGAGACAATTTTCAGATGAAGAAATTGAAACTATTTGTAGTCATATGAAAAGGTGCTCCAAATCACTATTGATCAGAGAAATGCAAATTAAGACAACTCTGAGATATCACTACACATCTCTCAGATGGATTAAAATGACAGGAAAAGATAATGACAGATGTTAGAGTGGGTGTGGGAAAACTGGGATACTGATACATTGTTGGTAGAACATTGAATGGATGCAATCATTTTGGAGAACAATCTGGAACTATGCTCAAAAAGTTGTCAAACTGTACATACCCTTGGAGCCAGCAGTGTTTCTACTAGGCCCATATCCTAAAGAGATCTTAAAGGAGAGAAAGGGACCCACATGCACAAAAATGTTTGTAGCAGTCCTTTTTGTAGTGGCAAGAAACTGGACACTGAATGGATGCCCATCAATTGGAGAATGGCTGAATAAATTGTGGTATATGAATGTTATGCAATATAATTGTTCTGTAAGAAATGACCAGCAGGATGATTTCAAAGAGGCCTGGAGAGACGTTCAAGAACTGATAATGTTAAGGGAAATGAGCAGAACTAGGAGACTATTTTACAATGTAACAACAAGACTATATGATGATCAATTCTGATGAACGTGGCTCTCTTCAACAATGAGATGATTCAAACCAATTCCAATTGTTCAGTGATGAAGAGAGCCATCTATACCCAAATAGAGGGCCATGTGAGCTGAGTATGGACCACAATATAGCTTTCTCATTCTTTCTGTTGTCGTTTGCTTGAATTTTGTTTTCTTTCCCAGTTTTTTTTCCCTTCTTGATCTGATTTTACTTGTGCAGCAAGGTAACTATATAAAAATGTATACATATATTGGATTTAACATATATTTTAACACATTTAATATGTATTGGACTATCTGCCATCTAGAAAAGGGGATGGAGGGAAGGAGGGGATAATTTGGAACAGAAGGCTTTGCAAGGATTAGTGTTGAAAAATTACCCAGGCATATGTTTTGTAAATAAAAAGCTTTAATAGAAAAAAAAATAAAGACATCTAAAGGTAGCAATAAAAATAGAAAAAACAAAACAAAACAAAAAAATTTAAACACAGTAATTTGGGTTACATTTTTGGAAGAAAACTCCTCTTTCCCCTCAATGAGGGACATGAAAGAATGATTTGCAAAAAAAAAAAAAAAAACAATTGATAGTTTGAATGGAACATCAATCTAGAATCTCACAAATTAAAGTACTGATTTTTAATTTTTTTTCAAATGGTGTGTATGTTAAAATTGGAAATGACTATAAATTACATGAGGTTCCTATCCATTTTTGTGATAAACTATATTATGTCTATTTGGCCATCATTTATGAAAATTATGAAATGTCACTAATTAAGTTACTATTGTAATATTGAAACCTAAAATTATTAATGATTGATGTGATAGGTTGTTGCAGAGAGTAGGATATTTTAGCTAGCACCAAAAGATATGGTTCCAGGACCCAAAAACAGAGGCATAGAATAAACACCAGAAATGGCAAATATGAAATAGAGTAGGAGAGCATAGAAAGGAGTTTTAATAATTAATAATGGAAAGGGCAAATTCCTTAGTGGGACTTGTCATTTGCCAGGAGAAAGGAAACACCCCATGGGATTGGTGCATGCCCATGGCAGGCTAAATCCTGAAAGAGACTTAGTACCCTAAAAGAGTTAGTTATAAGGAGAAGTAGGGTCAGAAAGTGTAATGGAGTTAGGAGAAATACCACATAGCTTTGGGGAAGGGGAAGGAGAAAGGTGTCTACTTGGGAAGGTAAAGGTTCAGCCCAATCTTCCCTCACTGAATATAGCAGCTTCTTGGAAGTTCACTTATTGGAGCTTACCCCCCACCCCCAACTTCTGCCATCCCCTTGCTAGTTAAATGAAATTACTTTAACATTAATTGCTTTTATTGTTTAAAGGAATAGCTTACATTTACATGGTGTTAATAATTGAATGTTTGTTTTTATTTTTCAAGTCTGTGGTTGTTTTAGAGCAAAGTCATTTATAATGTTATGTCAAAGGTTCAACCATTTAGTAATGCAAGGAACTTCTTTTTTTAACTATAGCTTTTTATGTTCAAAATATATACATGGATAATTTTTGACATAAATCCCTATAAACCCCTGTGTTCTAATTTTTCCCTCCCTTCCCCTTTGAAGTGGGCTAGTGATGCAATATATGTTAAACATGTATTGCAAGGAACTTCCAAGAGAAGTTTGTTAGATTTCTGATTAACTGCAAATTCTATGAAATTGATTATTTCAAAACCCATTCAGCAAATTATCTAATATTTATTTAGTGCATCATAGTCTCATTGTTTAATGAATATGATTTATAGCTTTCTTGCTCTTCAGTCACGATATAGATAGTTTAGGATTTAAAATCTGATTGCTGAAACTTGCTATTGAGATGAAATCTCTTGGGATTATAACTGTTATTGTTTTGAGTTTTGAATTTGGAAATGATTATTTGATAAATTATTAAATTAGCAACCCAACATTTGAGAGTTTAATTGGCTAAAATGAGATTCCTCTACATGATTGGTTGTCAAACTGTGCCCTCAGACTGAAGCCCTGAAAATCAGTTTTGATACTATTATAATCATGCCCCTGCTTTTTCCTGATTTTTCTATAATCAAAGTAAGTGGTCAATAGAAGCCATAAGCATAGATCAAGTATGTAATATTTTGTTGTTTTCAATTTGAAAATATGTAATCATTATATCTTATAATTAAGTAAATGAGTATTTGGCTTGGTGATCTATTTGTTACAAAATGTATGTGTCTGTTTGAAATAATGTCCTTTAAGAACCTCCACGCAAATGTAAAAACAATTGATGCAATTGTCTGTGAGATCTGTTATTTTATTGATTTTTGAAAACTGAAATATCTTTTGTTTCATTTAGAGAAGAGGTTTCTAGTGAATTCAAGTTTTCTTAGAGGGATATAACTTATGGAATGTTTTGTTATATCAGTGGTAAAATTTATAGAAATCTGAATTTTTTAAAATATCTTTGAGCCAGTTTCTAATCCCAGAGTTTAGCCCAGTGGAACTTCCTAAAATCTACAACAAGCTACAAAGGCTCTTGTGAAATCTATTTTCACTGATCTCAGGCTAGGAGCTTGAGTGACTTCTGAAAGTGCCACTGAACCCTTTCTCATGAAACCTGTTCAGAGTTATAGGGATACTTGTCTAAAAGAAAACACACATATAGACACATACTGGCAGAGGCTTTAGAAATGTCTCATACAGAAATCTGGGTTAATTTCTATCACTGTCCTGCTTTTGACAGGTAAATGAGAACTATTAATGAAGGATTTTGTGAATACTTCTGTAATTCTGATGGGTTTCCTTCTTTCTGAAAATTGCTTTTGGGGTATAATGTAGTCTCTAAAAAGGAGATGATGCCTAACTATTTACAGAATCTTCAGAGAAAAATATAAGCACATCTCCTAAGAATGAGGATTCTGCTCTTTGTACTTGCTCTCTGTCTCTTCAATTAGGTTTGTTTTCCCCTAGAATGTGAGCAATTTACTGTCAAATGACCAGCACTAGACAGCTGTATTGACCAGCTTCAGGGGTCTGACTCAATTCAGTGGATCTTCAATCAGATCAAATCCCTTCAAATGGGACCCTGTAAGATGACTCACCTCAAAGTCCATTCTCAGCAGGAAGTAGTTTGAGAAGATGAGATCATAACCCCTTCCCTAAAAGACTTTGAACCCCATTTGTCTGGGAAGGAACTGGAACTGGTTGGTGAATGGACCCCAAACTATCCAGTATCTGGGTGGGTTCCCTATAAGGAGTCCATCAGTCCTGTGAAGGGAGTTAATGCTATTCCCTGCTGCAATAGTATTTGGAGCTTAAGATGGGGACATCAGGTTAAGATTTGGGTTAATATTACTAGGAAAGGATATTGCATAAACAATTCAGTTTGATGCTTGTCAAGTTATAGAATTGCAGAGGCTTGACTTACCTACTCAAGTAGGTACACTTGTGTCCTAATAGAGAAAGCAGTTTTAATGGAACTGTCTGTCCAGTTTGGAATAATGTTTGGTTTGCTACAAGGGCTAGATATTTAGAAAATGCAGATCAAAGAATAAGTTAGTTATACATGTAAAGTTCTTTTAGGAAGATTTGGAATCAAGGTAAGAAGTTAAGGCAAGTGATAGAAACCAATACCTAGGTAGATTTGGTAAAGTACTCTGTAAAAGAGGCTAAAAAAAGAGTAGAGTTATCATCCTGTAAAAAAGAGTTATCATTCTGTAGAGAGGATAACTCCATGCCCATATCCCAAAACAGGTTGCCTCATGTTCAGATAGTACCATTCCCATTGTATATGGAAAAAAATGAGATGAATTTCTTTTGTTCCCAAAATAACATTTCTGGGGAGAATTGAAATGCTTTATACTAGTTCCTTACCTCTGGAGATTAATCAGCTTGCCTCTCATGGCAGGGTGAAAGATTCCAAAATCTAGGGATTATAGTGGTGTGTACCAGAGTCTAGAATGTAACTGAGGGGAGCTCTGGCTATTTCTCAGATGAATATACACCAAGCAAACCTTGGGATAGAGGCAGCCCTCTCAAATTTACTTTGCCTGAGAACTGAGTGATCACATATTCATTGATCCAATTGGCTGTTCCTTTTACCTTGGCATTTGATGAAGCAAGAAAGACTGAATCAGGAAGAATTAAGTCAAGGATAGTAACTGATGAATTCAAGGTTAGAAATCTAGTTCTGGATTTGGGTCATTCCTACTCTGGTGAGTAAATATTATTGAATAAATTACACCAGAGATACTGTGAAGGGAAAAACAGAAGAGTTAGATGACACTAGCAGAATGACATGGGAAAATAGAATGACTCTAGAAAGGTTAATAGCAGGAAAAGAAGGAACATGTTTTACAATTAGAAATTTTGCTCCTAGTACAGCCTTATCAGGAGAATTAGCAGAGAATTCAGGGATTAATTATCCATTCTGTGTAAGGAGATCTGTGTATAGTCTTTTATGAAGTGGGATGTAAAAAAAATTATTAGCCAAATGTGAGGGGTTAAAAAGAACATGTAAACCAAATTATTAAAAGGAAAAAAAGTGGGAATGTGAGAAATTGATGGGCATTTGTTTTTACACAGTTATGAAAATTAAATTGGAGAAATGAAACAAATCAGAAAACAGAAATTCACAAGGAAATCAAGGAATAACCAGAGTAGAACTTATTTTCTCCCAAAAGGGGTCAGGGATTGGCTATGTAATGAAAGGTGAAGATTCGATTCCTCTAATTCTGTATCATCCAATTAATGGAAAATTAGGGATGGGAGCCCATAAGTCAAGAAGATAGGGGAAATCCTGAAACTGAGATAGAAATAGAAGTTGAAAAATTGTATCAGGATTGGTATGAGATATCCCCAAATGGTTAAAAAGGAGGAGGGATTATGTAGGATGGACTTGAGGCCTTCTCAGAGAACTAACCCCTGCCATAGTTTGGGCTACAGTTCCAGGGAAAAAAACCCTTGCCTGTACCCTTGCTTAATCTCACACAAATTGCTTTGTAATCTATAGTCCCCCTGTTCTTGTACCCTGAGGGTGGAATGGATTCCAATGATAGACTGTGGGCCCTGATAAATCAGGGGCAGCTGGGACCCAAGATGTGGTAAAAATTATTTTAAGGTATAAAAATTGTTCTCTGTTGCCTGTCCTTTGCCTCACTCTAGTAGACTATGCTAATGGAGGTGATGCCCTTTTTCTGCAGAAAGTGAGCAAACTGCTTTCTGCTCTGGACCTGAGAAACATCTATTTGAATTATTTGGGTTAGTAGTCATTGTCTCACACTCCTCCTTAGCAGTATAAGCTCCTTGAGGTCAAGGGACTGTTTTTGCTTTTTTTTTTTTTATCCTCAATACTTACTTAATACCTTGTTACATAGTAAGATTTAATAAATTATTGCCATTCACTCATTATCATATGTAATAATATTTGGCACTCTTAAAGGGTTGGATAAACTTAACAGATTCCTAACACTAAATGCTTATTATAAACATTCTGTTGCCGATATGTATATAGCCTTCAAGTATTCATTTTGTTTAATGGGGGAATTTCACTCAAGGTTTTTCCCCTTTGATTAACTGGGGCCTAGTGCCAGGTGTTCACTTAATTGAGTGGCAAGCATTACCCTAATAAGGATCTACTACAAACATGACAGCAACTGCATTGCCAATTGGGTAAAATGCATCATTTAAAAGGACCAATTAGGTGTTGCCATGGTCTCCAAGATGATTATAAGCAATTATCTCTACAATGGTCTTCTAAAGCTTTCCAGGGTTTTAGGGTCTAATTTTGCAGTCCAAAGAGATGATAACTCCATGCCCATATACCAACATTTATTTATAAATGTTCTCTAAGTGGATAGCTTTGGGTTGTGCATTACCACCTTATCACTAAAAAAAAATTAGATTAGAGACTCATATATAACTTAATATATAATATGGTGGTACTGCAGTGGAGAAAAGGGAGGGAATTATATCATACAGTACAGCCATCTAGATCCTAAGCAATTGGAAAAGGTGCTGGAATATTATTGTCTTTTACATTCTTCTCAGTACTGTAAGTCTTTATGTCTGCATTCTAATGATAACTCTCATCAGTGGAAAGCAAGCAATGGTGATTATTTTTAATAGCAACACAATATGAGTAGTTGCTCTTGCATATAAAAGAGGAAAAGTCTTGTTTTTAATATAATATCACTAAATTCCTTTCAATTGTCCTTGAAGAATTGGAGAGTGTTGGTTAACTAGCTTCATAGTTAAGTTTTCCTTTATTCTTCTCTCTCCTTATTCCCTTTTGTTCAAACAGTTGCAAAATATTATCAAATCTATCTCCATAAATCCCTCATATCTTTCCTTTTCTCTCTTCTCACCTGGCCACCACCCTCACTCAGTCCCTCATTATTATAAACTGGACAAATCAATAGCTTCCTCATTTCTGCTCTCTAGCTTTTCTAATCCAATCCCCACATAGCTGCCAAATATATGCTCCAAAAGCACAGATGTGCCCACATCATTCCCCTGTTCAATGAGATTCAGCGGTCCCTACTGCCTTTATGTTAAAATGTAAGCTCCTGTATTTGGTCTTGAAAACCTTTCATAATTGGTTCCTAACTTGTCTTTCCAGGCTTATTGCATGTGACTATCCACAATGCACTCTATGCTTCAGTCAAATTGTCTTGCTTACCATTTCCTATAGACAATGTACAATTTTCCATTTTGTCATATTTGTACAGATTAGTTACTCCCTCCTCAGCTATGCCTGTAATACATTCTCTTCTTACCTCTGCTTTTTAAATTTATTTTCCTCAAGGCTTGAGTCAATGGATTTGAGCCACTGAAAATTTTGAAATACTCAGATTGAAACATTATCTTTCCCTGAAATTATCTTGTATATATTTTTCATTGTCTTATCTATGTACTTTTTGTAACCCTCCCCTCCAGTAGAAAATAAACTCCCTAAAGATACAAATTTTTTTTGCTGTTTCCCATTGTATTCCCAATACCTTTCACTTTGTAAATACTTGCTGAATGAATGTATACCATACGAGTGATAGCTTTGAACCACTGGTATTTCATTTGCTTTGAACTAACTAGATCTTCTGGCTCACTATTAAAGTAATTAGATCACAGATGAGTTCATGAACTTCAGTTCAAAGAAGATACATAGTTACATAAAGTAAGCAGAATCCTGTGATTATTTTTGGAAGTGCTAAACAATTAGTTATTAAATCTCTGAAAAAGAAGCCCAGTTCAAGGGAATTAGATTAGCATTTTTCAGTCACATCATACTTCTAATGACACCTGAGAGGTAAATAGCAAAATCATTTAAGTGGTAACTTTGTGTTTCTAGAGCTTTTAAAGCTCTAAATGTGTTTTGTGGGTTCTGATAGATAATCCACTAGTTACTTTAAATATCTGGAACCGAAATAAAACTTAATTGACCAAAACATAAAATTCACACTGACTTTTCATATTGCAAGCATGTAACTTGAAACATTCTTTATTACAAGAACATCCCAGAAGGTCTAACCAACTTCCCTTGATTTAAACAGGAGCAACCCCCTAGAGAGGTCCTCTGTGCTTCCTTTCAGCTGCCAATCCATATGTGGGAGTTACTACCTCCTCAGCACAGAAAGTTTAGATTGAAGGAGGAAAATAGTCTTTAACCCAGGATCAGATCTCACCTATTTACTAATAGTACCATTACTAATCCTCTTAACTTCTTGGATTGTAGTTCCTGACTGAACAGACCTAGGGATACTTCCTATTTCCTATTTTTGCTAACTTTATTTTGCTCAAAGTCATTCATAGCTACCTGCCCAATTTTCTAATGCAATCTTAATCCATGCACTTAGCCTTTTACTTGACAAGAATTATTTCATCTTTCAAATATCACTCCTATTTGATCCTTGAACTATTGTTCTTGTCTATAAGAGGTTTAATATCTAATTGTTCAGCACCTCCAGAAATATATGCCAGATTCTACTTACTTTGTGGGTGAGACTCCTCTCTAAATCAAAGTTCATACCCTCCTCAGATATGTAGTTATGGCTACTAGTGAGCCAGAAGAGATAAGTAGTCCTATGTAAATGCAAATTATAAAATATAATTAGTAATAAGATGCTAACAAAATGTCTTCTCTATAAATCTGGAGCTATCTTGCACAAACACACATATACATACTCACACATACACTTTCACTATAGGAAGAGTGGACATTCATTAGCATCATATTGTGGTGCATGCATACTACATATGCATGGAGAGGAAACTCATACTTCAAAGCTATAGAGTTGCCAACATCTCCTGTTTTGTACTGGGCTTATTCCCTCTTGGGTGACCTATTTACTTTACCAAGCATATTAACCCAATTTCAACTGGTCTTCAGTTATTTAATGATTTTAAGAACCACCTTATATCCTAATTACCATCTACTGGTAGAAGTGTGAGTAAGCAATTCTATTTTATGCAAGGGAGGGCTTCATCTTTCTAAGCCACCTTTACCATTTACTAGAAGGGGGATTTGCCCCAGTTTCAATGAGTTCTTTCAGCCTCTCACTGGTGTCTTATCAATAATTCATTGGTGGTAGTGGTGATGGCGATATAATGCCATGAAATATCTCCCCCCTCCAATTCAAGTTCTCTTCCTTTCCATGAAGCATCATCAGAACATTAGAAAGAATCTTAAAAGTCATCTAGTCACCTCCCTTTCAAAAACAAAATTCCCAAACACATATTGCTAGCATCCCTGCTTAAACTATTTCAGTAAGAGAGAACTTAAATGATATTATATCATGTTTTTTTTTCTTTCTACTTTTATGTGTATTAAACTCTCCATCATGATTATACTATATAAGCAACTACTTATTTCAGCTATAGATAAGGTTGACCCTACTAGATTTATCATAACTTTGATTTCCTCACATAGAAAACCAAAATCTCCCCAAATCCTCTACTCTAGCTTCTCCCTTTTAAGCACATTGGCCAATAGAGTTTACATGAAGAAGCCATCTCAGGACTTAATAATGAGATAAAATTTCCAACTGTTCTTTTTAGTTCATCCTAGCTTGTAATGGCCAGGGATATGAAAGTTATGCTTTCAAAAAGATCAGACTAGGTAAGAAATGTGATTCAATGCAATGCAATGCAATGCAATTCAACAAGGATTCATTGCATTACTGTGTAACCAGAACAGAAATGTAATTAGAACAAATTTGAATTTTCTCTTAAAAATATAACCAGGACCTACATTTGAAATTCATCTTACTAATCAAAAAGAATTTGTATTAGATACATAACTGGCTTAGAATGTACATCTGTCATATTGGGGAGAGAAACTATTTTCACAAGTACCACATCATTTTAGAGGCAGCTAGGTATCTCAATACACAGACTCTGGACTTGGAGTTGGTTCAAATCTATCCTCAGATACTTAGTAACAAAACTAAACATTTTGTATCTTCATCTATAAAACAGAATTGTTCTGAAGATTAAATAAAATAGTATTTGTAAAGTATTTTATAAATGTTAAGGTATTACTTTAACCTTAAAATCTCTACTTTAAAGTAAGTGTCAGATTACATAGGAAAAAAATATTGATAGTCACAGAAAGGTTAAATGATGACTAAGGTCACACAGATGATCTGTCCATAATTAGGACTAGAAGTCAGATCTCCTGAATCTTAATTCAGGTTTTTTCTAATAGACCATGTTATGTGAGAATGGATGTTTCAAAATATTGAAAGTGAGATTAAATTGAAGTTGATTTTGAAAAGTGAATGGCTGATGCTACTATTAGCTGTGTTCCAATAAATTTGCTGGGATTTAACTGAAAGACAGAATATATATGATATGGACCTACCCTTAGGACTCTGTTTTTTTTTTTTTTTTTTTACTACATACCTGACTTAATGATGCAAATTTCACTAGGTGACTAAGAGACCCTTCTCTTGAGGAAGGAGAGGGGATTAATGGAGTTAAAGAGAAATAACTATGCTGACCTAATTCACAAGAATGTAATTAACTATTTAGTGATTGTAAAGAACTTAGAAAACAAAGAACTATAATAGTGCTAAGTAATATTAATACTAAAACTAATTCACTGTTACTAACCATATCAAGTTTACCAGGCCATTATTATGAACACGCCTCACTTTGCTTGCCAACTCTTAAGATGGTGAATTTAGATAACTCAACCTCATTACTTTTTATATATCACCTCCCACACCTCCTGAATTCATTTCTCTTCTCCATGTCTTATTTTTATTAGCTGGCAAGATCAGGTATCAAAGAGTGTGAGACTGATTACTCTGGTTTCACTCTAGTTAATTAAAAAGAAAACAGAAAGATCAATTTCCCTTATACTTTTTGTTGAATTCTTTTTTTTTTTTTTTTTTTTTTTTTTTTTTTGGTGTCCTGCTAGAGTTCACATAGCAGACCCCTTGTCCCTATGGACATTAAAGAAGTAGCTATATCTATAATTTGCAGCCAAATTATGCTTTCACTTTTTAAAAATCTTGCATACCTTTTGTTTCTAAGTCCTCACAATAGGCTTGAGGGAATTGTCATACCATTTTACCAATGAAGAACCTGACATAGAGAAATTGGGTAGTTTGCCTGACTAGTGATAATTAGTGACAAAAGAATTTCTAGACCACAAATGTTCTGGCTTCCAGATTTTTTCTTTATGTACCAGAGGTCCTCAA
Source organism: Sarcophilus harrisii (assembly GCF_902635505.1). Lineage (NCBI taxonomy): Eukaryota > Metazoa > Chordata > Mammalia > Dasyuromorphia > Dasyuridae > Sarcophilus > Sarcophilus harrisii. Next base: position 368,920,388 of record NC_045426.1, on the reverse strand, counting down.
ACTACAGCCTGTGGGCCAGATAGGGCAGCTGAATACGTTTATCCCCCTCACCCAGGGCTATGAAGTTTCTTTATTTAAAGGCCCACAAAACAAAGTTTTTGTTTTTACTATAGTCTGGTCCTCCAACAGTCTGAGGGACAGTGAATTGGCCTCCTATTAAAAAAGTTTGAGGACCCCTGCAACTAGACCATCATGAGAATAATATTATAACTGAGATAAAAGTTTTTTTGTGTGTATCTGATAATTTCTGTATGTATACTCTTAGAGGTGGAACACTACTACCACCACAAATCCACTGTGCTAGATACCCATTTTGCTTCTATGACCATAATATACTTGTTCTGATCTTAAAGTCATAAATAATAGTATTTAGAATTGGAAAGATTCAAATTTATTGAGAGCAAAATCCACTTTTTTTTTGTTTTTGATTCTCCAGTTCTTAGCACAATACCTTTCATTTTGTTGATACCTAATAAATACTTGTGCAATTCAATTGAGACAAACCTTAGTAATAGTCCAGGATATGCTCATAGAAAATAGTAGATTCAATAGTAGAATCATTTTCACTATACCACATTGCTCTGAATATCAAAGGAAAGATTTTATATTTGATCCTGGTATTAGTAGGGAGCTAGTAGAGTTTAATTGAATGAGAGGTATGGTCAGCTCTACACTTTAGGAATATCACTTTGGCAACTGAGTGAATTATTGACTAGAGTAGGGAGAGACTTGTGACAGGGAGACAAATTAAAAGCTTACTGTAATAATCCAGGTGTGAGATGCTCAATACTCTGGACACACAGATGGATGTATCAATATCAGATAAAAGGAGAGGGTTTATGGAAGAGAAGTTATTGAAAGAAAAATGCACATGAAGTTGGCAAAAAATTAAATATGGAGACAGAAACTGAAGAGTCAAGGATGATGCCAAGCTTATGAGCCTGGGGTACTATGAGATGGTGGTACCTTGAACAGTAATAGAGAAGTTAAGAAGGGTTTAGAGGAAAAGATAGATAATGCATTCAATTTGAAAGTCAACATAAACATAATAATTAAATCCATGGGAGCCAATAAAATTGCCAAATGAAGTGTCATGGAGAAGAAAAGGGGACCTAGAAAAGATATTTTTGGGTTAACCAGACTTAACAGACATTACCTGAATACAGATCTAGCAAAGGAGATTAAGGAGAGATCACATAGGTAGGATGAAAAACAAGAGAAAGTAACTCTAAAAAGATAGAGAAAATCAAGTATTAAAGAAAGAAGGTGACTGACATCAAAGGCTGCAGAGAGGTAAAAAAAAAGATGAGGAATAAGAAAAGGCAATTAGATTTGGCAATTAAAATATCCTTAGTAACTTTGGAGAAATAAATTTCAGTGCAGATGAGTTTGGGTGTCAAACTATAGAGTTGAGAGTAAGAAGAAAGGAAAGAAGGAGAAATATCTCTTATAAAACTAATCTTCTCATGAACTTTAATCACGAAAGTAGGGAAATATATGGAGCAGTAGCTAGCAAGAATTAATCCATAATGGATAAAGTGAGTGTTTTTGTTTGTTTGTTTGTTTTTGAGGATGGCATGTTGTAGGCACTAGGGAAACTTTCAATAGATAGGGACAGATTGAAGGTGTGATGCAACAGAGATGAAAGATGGAGCAATCTGCTGCAGAAGATGGGATAGAATGGGATGATTTGTGCATGTGGAAAAGTTAGACTTGGCAAGGAGAAAGGCCATCTCATTATATGAAACAAAAATAAAGGAAGAGATAGTAGCAAAAGACATCTAGGTAATGAGAGGTAAGGTGGAAAGAAGGAACTTCTCAGCAAATGGCCTCAACTTTTTTTCAGTAAAATGAAGCAAGATTCTCGTATGAAAAAATAAAAGGGAAGGATTTGTGGTAGATTTGAGGAAGGATGAAAAAATTTTTAAAGGCTGCTGTGATAAATGTGATAGTTAATTATAAAGGAATAAAAAGATTATCCTCCAACAGAGAGAGTATGTAGCATAAATTTGCAATAGACAAATTCAACACAATTTTATGATTTTTCTCCAGCTTCATTTATCAGCATATACTATCAAAAGTGGAAGATGGTGGAAGTGATTCAAGGTTGAGGCTTGTTAGGGCATAATTGATGATTGGCAATATGAAAAGAGGGCAAGAAATACAAGAGGACAATGTAGAGTTGAACTGGTTCACCAAGATGTCATAGTAGGGAAAGAAGGAGAAGGTAATAGAGATAGTATAACTTGACAAATAACTGGGAGTTTAAGGCCATGGTATAGATAAGAACAGAATTTGGGATGACTTAGCAGATTGAGAGATAGAATGACAGTGGATTTTGATCTGATAAGATAATTTCAAAGTTTATAATTATGAAAATAGTGTATTTGTAGATAATATGTTTGATTGAGGTGAGATAAATCAATAGATTATGTAAAAAAAATGTAAGTCAAGGAATGTGAGGTTAAAGCATTTGATGATGTATCAGTATAAGACTACAGGCATCAAGGAGGAGAGAACGTCTGTAGTAGCTGGATGTTGAACTTGAATTTTTACTGGGTGAATGAGAGAACCTCAGAGGAGGAGAAGTTATTGAACTGGGATACTATTGTTATGCCACAGTTCCTTTAATTGTTCTGCCTCAGTCTCCTTGGTTGAACCCACACACACACACTTCCTGAACATTAGAACTGATATAAATTAGAGCCCTGAGCACCCTTTATCTCTCTCCTTCCAGACTTCCTGTCTCTAGCTTGACTACCTATTTCACTTCCAACTTGTAGGGATTTATAATCCTTCCTGTCAGAACTGGATTTATGGTCTGTTCCTGGAAATTCCAGCTCACCAATGCACTACCCCTCCCTCCTGCCTTTGTTTCCCTGATAGTTGGAGCCTATAAAAATCCCTGGAATTCTTCACTCATTACTGAATGCTTTGAGATTTGAGTCCCATTCAAATTTGGGGTCAACATAGATCCCGGTTTGCCCCCAGCAAATCTCTCCCTCTCAAATAAAATATTAAAAACTCTTTAATCTCTATCTTGCCTCAGTTTTCTCCAGCATTACACTATCAGGTGACTAAAGACAAAAATAGAGAACAAGGAGCATTCTATCTCCCCTACTTTAACCAGTTGGAAGAATGAGTGAAAACAGTCAGGACCAAGAAATTAATCAAGGGGGCCTGTATTTTCAGAAGGGAATAAGATCTCAATTATGGTAGAAAGGTAGAAAGAGCAGAAAAGGAAAAGATTTTAAATGAAAGTGTGTGCCTATGGAACAGACATTCCAGAGAGCATAATGGAAGGCTTAGGCAAGTTTAGAATGAAACATGGAAGAGGGTTGGGGAAGAAGAGTTGAGTTAAGGGGAATTAGAATAAAGGATCAAGCAGAGAAAAATAGAGAATAAGGTTTGCATGATGATAGTCAGCCAGAGGTTTAGAATTATTAGGATGAGGAAGATATGAGCAATGAAGAGATTGTTAATCATTGAGGAATAAGTTCAGTTTTTATTTTACATAGGAGGCTCAAGGTGGAGTTCCCTTGGGCCTTAGAAAGTTCAGTTCAGTGGACAAATACTATGAGCTGAAGAAATGGTGTTATTCTCCTTCCCCTAAGAGAACCCATACTGACTGGAGATTTAATGCAATAGTCTTTCCCCCTGTCTCAGAAAGGAAGGAATCAGATGCTTGAAAGAATGGTGTTTCTCAATAAAACAAAAATTAAATGTTAAAAAAGATTATCTTCCAACTATGCTTTGTATATCTCTCTATATATCTTAATAACATTTTGTTTCACAATTAGAATGGACATTTCCTGAAGTCAAAAATCATGTTTCTCCCCTCCCCCAACTTGTTTTTGTATTCCAAGTATTATGACAGTGCCTGTTACATAGCAAATTTATATGCATATATGGTATATATAGGTGTGTGTGTATAAAGACATGGAATGATAATTTACAACATTCACTCTTACAAAACTTATGTTTCAATTTTTTCTCCCTTCCCCTGATCCCTTTCCTCTAGATAGCAAGTAATCCAATATAGGTTAAACATGTGGCTCATAGCAAGTTAACAAATGTTTGTTGATTGAATAACTGAAGAAAAAAAATGGTATTTCTTCTCTTACCCTGGAGGCTATAGAACAAGCAGTAGATCCAGCACTATGAAATGGCCTTTTCTTTCTTTATATCTTAGTCAGGAAACTAGTAAGAGGGGAGAAGGGAATTGGAGAGGGTAGGATAACAGCTGTCAAGTACCTTTCTTTCTGTACATCACAGTTTACACTAGGTGGCTTTTTTATTGTTCTCCACAGAATACTCTGCAACTCCTGTTTCCATACTTTTGCTCTGAATGATCCTCTTGCCTGGAATTCACTCCCTCCTCTCCTTTGCCTTTTAGAATTTGTTTGCTTCAAAACTTCTCAAACTCCACTTCCTAAAAGAAGACTTTTTTTTTTCTGAATCCCTGTCCCAGATACTAATAGAATCACTTTTCTTCTACCACCCCACCTCAAAAAATATTTTATTTGTATTTTGTAAATATTTAGTTACATACATATGGTCTCTAGAGGAATTGAATTCAGTTACTGTTTCATTTGGGATTTTGTATCCCCAATATCTTAAACAGTGTCTGGCACATAATGTTACCAAACAACTATTTATTTGTGGATTTATTAATATCTGAAGGATTTATATGTGGAGATTCAATTTCTTTTGAAATTGAAATGAGCGATGAGCGAAAGTTGAAAAAAAATAAAATTAAAGTGAAGAAAAGACTTTATGGTAATTAAGAGTTGCCTAAAAATGCAACACTGTGTCTCAAAAATGAGTAGATTCCCCTTTACTGGAGGTCTTCAAGCAAAGGCTTGATGACCTCTTATCAGGTTTGAGATAAAGGGAATTCTTATTTAAGTCTAGGTTGAATTACATGGGCTCTAGGTTTCCTTTCAACTTTGAAATTTGGGTATTCTATATCCTTAAGGTACCCAAGGGGCAATTTACCTCAGGCAGCATCCCATGCTTCTAATCTTTTTCATCCCAATTAAATTTTCTTTGACCTACATCTCATTTCTGGATCCCAGATATTCTACTTTTTTTATGTAATGTGTCATGTAGTGTAATATTGTTCATAGGCCAATCTTATATTTTAGGAGGAGATTTCAAGAGAGAGTGTTTTAATTTAAATAATTGAATTATAAGAATTACTTATGGGGTTCATGGATGGGAGAGATGTTGGGGGCTAAACAATAATTCATCATCTCTTAAGAAAGCAGCCATCAACTTCACTGGGCTGGCCTTGCCCTCCTTGACTAGATCAATAGCAAAGTTCTTATTAGGTTTAACTTTTTTCACTCTTTCTCCAATGGCCCTATTGTAAGCATTAGAGGAAGGTGAGGGAACACAGAATTTAAAAGTAGTGCTCATATGGTCGCAAAATGCCCACACATTGAGTATCATTTTCTATAACCTCCAAGTGTATTCAACAAGTAGCTTTTATACTTCAAACAAGTTTCCTCACTTCACAATAAATCCATTACTTCTATCAAGTGTTGGCTTCAACTCTGCCATTTTAAAGCATTAAGTTGTGGAACAATGATGAGAGGAATGCATTTTTTTTCAGCTTCTTACAAGGCTCAACAGAAAAAGTCCATTCTCAGTTCTTTGGATAAAAGCTTCCTAAGTTAGAGGGAGCTTTCTATTCAGAAATTCTTACTCTGGATTGATTCTACTATCATGCCATACTGGCCCAAAGAAAAAGGGAATCTTCTACAGAACAAAAGTATAATTTATAAATGCAAAGTGCCCTCAATTTTTAAATGATGTACAATCAAATTCTACCATTCCTCAATATTAAATTTAAACAAGATTTTTCTTTTTCATGGAAAATTTCTTGATTACCTCAATTGGAAATAATAACTCTTTCCTTTGAACTCTTAGACACTATTATACCACTTAAATGTGATTTTTGACAAGTGTGCTTAAACTGTATGATCTATCTGTATTTTTTTGTATAAGAACTGTCCATAAGCTCCATCTAGCACTAAATACCATGAGATTATCTAGTGAAAAACCTCCTTGCTTTTGTGGATAATAAAACTGAGGCTGTGATAGGTAAAGTAATTCATCCAAAGTCACTTTTTGAATAGCTGGTTCATCATGATCCTGACATTGGAACTCTGATTTCTAATCCAAAATTCCTTATAAAATATCATATCACCTCCATGTTTTATGTCCTTTTTTAAACTGTAAGCTACCAACAGTATAATTCATAAATCTGTAGAACCAAAAGAGGCCAGAGAAGTCATCTTAGTCCAACCTTCTCATTTTGCAGTAGAAAATTAAGCCTATCTTTTCAATAGTGAGATGATTCAGGCTTGTTCAAATGGACTTGTAATGGAGAGAGCCATTTGTATCCAGAAAGAGGATTGTGAGGACTAAGTGTGGATCACTACATAGTATTTTCATATTTTTTGTTGTTGTTATTTGCTTGTTTTTTGTTTTTTTCCATTTTTTGTTCTGATTTTTCTTATGCATCATGGTAATTATGGAAATATGTATAGAAGAATTGCACATGTTTAACATGTATTGGATTACTTATTCTCTAAGAGAGGAGGTGAGGAAAGGGAAGAAGGAAAAAATTGTAACAAAAGGTTCTGCAAGAGTGAATGTTGAAAATTATCAATGCATGTATTTTGAAAATAAAAAAGCTAAGAAAAATAGAAAGAAAATTAAGCTTAGAACAGTGACTTACCCCAAGTGACAATGGCACTAAGATATTCAATTGGCTGTCTGCTGTCTCCCAATCTTGTATTCTTTCCTCTGGCCCAGATTGTATTTTGTTGTCTTTTTTCTTACTCAAAGTGCTTAATTCAGTGCATTGCACAGAATGGGTATTCAGTACATGTGTGCTGTGAATGGATATGTGAATATGTGAATGGATTTAGAAAAGCTTAATGGAGGGATGTAGGAAGCTTTATATTGTAGCCAGCTCCAATTTCTGATTATTAAATCTTCAGTGTGAATGTTTGCTACTTGAAAATTAGTAAACTACAAATCAGGGCTTGATTTATTGTTTTGTTGACAAGTTTAAAGTGATAGAGAAAATAATAATAATGCAGATTAGACTTAAATGTATATTGTTCCTAAAAAGTCAGTTTTTATACTGTTAGCATATTTCTAGAAACCCCTTGGATGTAAGCAATTAAACAATATTAGGAATGAATCTAAGAGCCTATCTTATGCAACCCCTACTTTGCAATAACTCCCTTTGCAACATATTAGACAAATACTTAGCCAGTCTTTGCTTAAAGAATTTCCTTAGATTGAGCCTAACTCTGCCTCTCTGTAATTTTCACCCATTGTTCCTAACCCTGTACTCTAAAGCCAAAGAGAGCAATTAGAATCCTGTTCCTACTAGAAAATCCTGCAAATACTATAAATCAGCTAAAACAGATCCATAGGAGAAGCCTTCTAATCATCAGCCTAAATGTTCTAAATTTCTTCAATTAATTCTTTTATGACATAGTCTCAAGATTTCTGACCACCTTGATTGTGCTCTTCAGAATATTCTCCAGATTATCTGTGATCTTTCATAAAACAGGTACCCTGTTTATTTTGAATAAAGATGTTAATTTTGTATTGCTTTTTGTTAGTGACAAAATTAGCATTAGTTCTAAACATTAATCATTAAGGAAGCCAACACTTGCCTGTTTTATAATTGATAAAGCACTTTCCTTCCAAAGAACTAATGTGAGTAGTGTAAACATGAACTTCTTAATACCCAGTAGATAATCAAAGATAAGAGAAGTTTAAGAAATTTACTTCTGAACCTTTGGTTACTAGAGGAACTTGAGCTTGAAGCTGTCTTCTCATTCTATGTCCAACAGTCTTCTCAATGCTGCCCAATATGATAGGACATCTGTTTTGTAATTTTAAATATTTACCCTGTTTGAAGAGTAAATTTACTTTAAATACTAATCTATCCTAGATTCTGTTCAATGAAGCTATATGTCATATTAGCCTTTTGGATTCCCACACCATAGTAAGCCTAATATTATTCTGGAGGATTCTTAGAAATCCAAACTTGTGGTTAAAGTCTTAGAAATAAAATCTAAGGCATTGAGATCAGAAAATTGAACTCCTGTCTTATTTTAAATGGGCATATCATTGGGCATATGGGAAACAATTAATTGGAGAAAAGAAAATCAGAACAACCTAGAGCAAAATGGATTGGAACTAAATGGAACTGAACAGAATGGAAAGAACTGAATGGAATATAATTGAAATGAAACCCTGGCTGTGCTATAGCTTGTCAGAGTAGTGGTAGAAACTTGAAGGCTTGGTTAAATGACACTTCCTTTCCTCGATGGACTCACGAGGATCACAAAGTTCATAGTAACCTTGGTTTTTCCCAATGAGCAGGGAGAATAATTATCAAAGGATATATCCAGGGAGTCCCTGATTCTTTGAAAAAGTTACTCTCACTTGCTTCTCAGTGAAGAGGCTTGTTATTATGGTGAATCATGGGTGAGATGGGGTTGTAGGTGAACCTCAAAGTTTCATAAGCAGCCAGTGATATGATACAGGGTGGAGGGGAAGGCAGAGATCCAAGAGCAGCAAGTCAATGAAAGGTGCTGATAGAGGAATGAATTGGCTTAACTTATGGCAGGGTGTGGTGCCAAGTGAGCCCAAGCCACAGGGCCAAGCAAATACCAAGAATTTTTACACAGCCAGAAAATTGGGCCTGACATGGAAGCAAATCATAAAATTTCATCCAAGAGCTTTTGGGAAGAGTTCATTTTTGTGCCAGCCTCTGTCCCAAGATAATGGCCCAGACAGAGGCTGAGTACTGTGGGAACTATATATATAAGACAAGCTACTGTTGATTTTCCTTCAAGTCCATTGTCACACTGAAGAAGAGACCCTTTAGAAGTCTACTTATGTAAGACTCCATCAGCAATGGAAGACTAAGCAAGTAAATGAGTCAATACATTTTCTTCCACAGTATTTTTCCATGACAGAAGAAATGGGAGAACCTCAGAGTCACATTTTCAGTCAGGATTTTAATTAGTCTAGTAAGGGTCCAGTTTTCATCTCACAATAGTGAACACCCCTTCAACCATGAGCAGTGAAAAGCCAGGGCCTCAGCATCCTTACAAGCTACCTAGAGATAGAGATTTACAAGAGATTCAGTGTCTCAGAAGCAGAACACAATATACCACATCTTAACAATTTAGTCTTGCAGCTGTGATAAGCTGGCTTCCTTGACAGTTGCTGGTTATTAAACATAGAAGTAATGGTACATATTAAAAAAAATATTGGATGTGAAAAAGAGGAGCTGGATTCAAATCCAACCTCTAGCACTAAGTAACTAAGTGTAACCATAAGCAAATCATTCCACCACTACCATCTCATACCCTCCCAGAGTTTCCTCATGTATAAATAAGGGGTTAGATTAGTTGACCTCTGAGGTTTGTTAAACATCTAAGTCAATCATTCTATGATCCTGTGACCTCTGCTAAAGAAGAGTAATTTGTCAACCTTCTCCTAAAACTAAACTAAAACTAAATTTAAAAACTAAAATTATAGTCCCTGAATATTTCTTCTGATCTTCCTCAAGCCCATACGTTTTGTGATAACACCATTCAATAAACTCCAATGGCTCCCTATTACCTCCAGGATCCAACATAAAAAATTCTGTTAGACTTTTAGAGCTTTTCATAATCTGGACTCTTCCTATCTTTCCAGTCATCTTATACTCTGCAGTCCTATAACTAGCCTCCTGGCTAATCCTCCAATAGAACAATCCATCTCCCAACTCCAAACATTTTCACTCGGTATCTCTCACACTTAAGAATTCTATCCTTCCTCATTTCTGCTTCCTGGCTTCCCTGACTCAATTAAAGTCTCAGTTAAAATTCAACCTTCTACAAGAAGCTTTTCCTAGCCCTCCTTAATCTTAATACCTTCCCTTTGAGCTGTATTTTTATATATATATATATAATGTTTGTGTGTATACATACACATCTTATTTGTACATAGTTGTCTGCATGTTGTCTAATCCATTATATAGTGAGTTCTTTCAGAACATTTTTTTGGGGAGAACTTTCTTTGTATCCCAGTACTTAGCACATTATCTGGCACATATTTGGCACTTACTAAATGTTTGTTGACTGACTGTAAAGCTGTCTCAGTCAGAAGCTTGCAAATTGTATTACTTATTCAATGTATTTAAATAGACAGGGTTTCAGATTCCAAGAAGTCATAGTAAGTCAGACCAACAAGAATAACACTAGTTAGAAAACAATACCTAAAGTAAGTTCCAATTCTAGATTAGATACTATTTACTTTCTGTCGTGTTTCATGTCATTTTATTAGATGTGGGTTTCTTCAGGTGTCAATTATAACCAAAAGGGAATTGGAACCCTAATTTAATTCTTCTGCCTAGGAGAATTGAGTTTTGGTTTAAAATGGTTAGATGTCACTTAAGTTTTTTGATAATTTAAATATAGAAAGGATGGGGCAGTTAGGTGGCACAGTATATAGAGCACCATCAGGTCAGGAGGACCTGAGTTCAAATCTAGCCTCAGAGACTTAACACTTCCTAATAGTGTGACTCTGAGCAAGTCATTTAACCCCAATTACCTCAGGGGAAAAAAAAAAAAAACTCAGGAAATTGGGGCAGAAATGAAGGCGGGATAGTTCACTTCCTTCTGTCCCCAGACCACAAATAGCACCTGTAACTTTAGTTACTTAGAGTTATACTTGAAATTTGCTAATTGCTACACATTAGAATTGATTTATTGTTTTGTTGATAGTTTAGATTTGAGAAAGTGATGGGTAAAATGTGAATTCAAATCAAATTTAAAAGTGTCCTTCCATATTTCTCTGCCCCGTCCCCCTCCCCTGAGAGCCCTGTCATTATTTTATTTTATTTTATCTTTTTTACTAACACACCACTGTATTGTTCAATAAACATAGCTGGAACTCAGTAGTGATGCAACAGAAAGTTAAAGGAATGAAATCATCACTAAACTGATTGTGGAACAATAATAATGATAATAACTAGCACTCATATCACTTGAAGGTTTTTAAAGTACTTCACATCATGATGTCTTTTCGTCCTCAGAATATCCCTAATTAGGTGCTTCTTTTGGTCTTCCTAGAGGAATTTTGTCTAAGGTAGGATCAGGAGAAGGAGTGTGGATAGTTCAGTTGGGAACAACAATGCAAAATAAAGTGATTACGCTTTGGAAAACTAACTGGATTAAGAGAAAAACACCTGAGATCTAGCCTAGCCGCTAACCCTAACTAGATGAAAGACCTTACACAAGTCACCTAATTTATCTTGCACTTCAGTTTTGCATTTATAAAAAAGAGATTAGACGAAGTCACTTACAAGTCCGAAATAGCTATGAAATATTAATAGCACACCAAAAAACTTTTTTTTGGATTCAAAGAAAATCAATGACTATTTATCTCTAACAAAGTATTATTAGCGGCATATTTTGATCTTTTCAGTTATTATTATTGTGTGTATGTATTTTCATACTCTGCATATGCTAGCAACAACTAGGTATTATTATGATTTCCTGACAGTCAGGGCAGTAATATTGTGGGACCTCATACTAAGAATTAATTCATGTTCAGAAGCTACATTGTAAAATAAAAGGAGAGTTATATAGGCATAGATTTCATGAATTATGTCTACCCAAGGCTAAAGATGCAGAAGCTGGTGATAGAATTTAGAAAGACAATAAGCTATTTATTAGGTGTCCTTTGGTATATACTTCTTTTGTCAAGATATAGGTGAGTTGAGTTCAAGAATACAGTTAATGTGTACTTTTTTTTTTAATCTATTTGCATGGTTTGGAAAGAAACTGGAAAGACCTGAACAGCTAGGAATTCTGTCAAGTGAGACTTTGCCTTGGCCTAGTCTCTGAAGGGCATTTCATCTCCCCCCAGGGCACAACTTGCCCTCTAGCAGGATCTGGCTGGGCACGTGTCCTTTAGCTATGAATGTTGATTATTTCTATTTGTACCCAGTCCTATATTTATGGATAATCTATTGAGGAAGGAAATATGGCTCAGGTGAGTGGGAGTGACAGGGCTGTATTTAATGGTTATGGCAAATAACCCTCTAACGGCCAAAAGAGCATCATATCTCACAGTTATGATGTCTTCAAAAGGTGATATTTCTGGCTGTGTCATCATAGCTGTGAAAAGCATTTTCTCAGCAACTGAGAAAAATGGAAAGAACGTGGTGTGATGGAGGGGCACTACAGACATACTAGTATTAATCACCCCACCCTCAGTTCCTCAGGTGTCACCCATGTATAACTACAGAGATGCTGTTTTTCTTGGGTATACCCAACAAAGTACACAGAGGGAGAAGCTCAGCATCTGAAACTATGTGTGAAGAGCTTGTAGGTGCTATGAAGCTGCCCCAAGAAAAAATTAGAATGCAGGCAGTTTTTTCTCTAACTCCTCATCTCTTTTATTAACACCTGTCTCATACGTTCTGGCACCACCCTTATACCATATCTAAGCATCAATGCCTTCATGCTACACCTGTCTCCCAGATTGTCTTAATCTATGCTATTCTGTCTTAATGTATGATCTAAGCTCTTTTTATTGCCTGGAAGAATAATATTAGCTTTACTTAACTGAACTCTCTGTCCAATCTCTCCTGGACAGTTCTGGCCTATTGGCTATTGACTCATTTTCAAATATAATATCATTCCTTAGTCAATCTACTTTCTTTTCCAATACTGGGAGAAATGGTGTAGAAGAATGGGAGAATCAGTGCCATCATAGAGAGTTAAACTTTGAGGAATCAGTCAGGTGGCTCAGCGGAAAGAATTCTGGACCTGGAATCAAGAAGAGATGGTTTCAAATCTGATCTCAGATACTTACTAGCTCTGTGATCCTGGGTAAGTCATTTTATCACTATATCAGTTTTCCCATCTATAAAATGGGAAAAATAATAGCTTCTACCTTGCAGGGTTGCTGTGAAGATTAAATGAGGTCATTTAAAAATATTTAACACAGTTCCTAGTACATAGTAAGTGCTATATAAATGTTAGCTATCATTATTGCTATTCTATCCTTGTTTCAAATATTTCTAAACATGTACAAATTGTAGATTCACAGATGGTGATACTCAGAGCTGAACCTATTCAGGTTGGTATGACCAAGATCTATCATTTCATTTCTTTTCACCATTCTGCTTCTCCTAATTTGATCTGGTATAGCATTTGTTCTTTTGGTTACCATTTCATCCCACTGACATATGGTAATTATAGTAAAACATTCAGATCCAGTTCCAGAAGAACTTATTTTTTAAGTTTTTTTTTTCAATTCTTCATTCTTTACTTATAAAATTTATTTTTGACAAATATAAAGCTTTACATTGATCTTTATTCAACAAAATCTTATTCATCTTGGTCCATCATTCTTCTCAGTTGATATTTTGTGGCACCTTGATTTTTCCACACTTTTAGTTACTAACATGCCATTAATGCAATTTTAAAACTTCTATCTAAGCCTTCATCCAAAAGTTATTGATTTAAAAAAAATTAACATCACCAAGTCAATTTCTGAGGTACTCCATTGTACACTTTCTTCCAAACTAATCTTAATCCATTCAATTAGTTTCATATTCATCTAAGAGGTTTATGGATTAGCTAATAATTCTATAGTTTATTGAAAAGCACAGCATGAGAAATATTGTCAAATGCTTTTCTGAAATATTAGGATAGTATGTCTTCTTTATTTCCATAATTTTAGTCTAGTTACCCTGTCAAAAAAGGAATTGAAAATATTCTGGCCTGATTTCTTCTCTGTGGAACCATGGAAGATTTCAGGAATCATTGCTTCCCTTACTAAGCAATCAGAAATGATTCCCTTTTAAGTGTGTTCTAGAATGCTGTCAAGAATAAAAGTCAAATGTGCTTATTGATCATTTGCAGATGTCATACTCTTAACTTGAAAAAAAAGTAGAGACATTTTCTCTTCTCTAGTCCTATGGATCATTTCATTTTCTTTAGTCACTTTCAAAGATTGCTGAGTGGTTTAACCATTTCAGCTTCCTAACCTTTAAAAACTCTAAGAGATATTTCATTCACATATGGTAATTTGAACTTAAAAATATTTTACTACTTCCTTATTTGTTTCAGCTTTCCATTCCATTGTAACCATTTTAATCTATCTTTTCCAAATGTACAATGATCCTCCTTGGATGGGGGGAAAAATCCAGCAAGCAAATGATAATTTTAATCTATACTTCAAATGTGCAATAATCTTCCTGGGGGAGGCAGGGTAGGGAACAAGCAAGCAAATGAGAATTGAGTAGTTTAGCCTCCTTACCATTATCATCCTACCATCTACTTAGACAAAGTCATCTCTTCCTTGATCTTCCTCTCCTTCCCTTTCTTCACCATGAAAATCCTTTTTTCTTCACATGCACTCCCAGACTTAGATTATTCTAGGTTTAGTGTGTGTGATGAAATTTTTATAAAAACCATGCTGCTCTTTTGTATTTATACTCAGTTACTTGCCCTTGCTTCTATCTTCTATAGATATCTATCTCAAATCTGAGCCAGCAAATGAATTTTCTATACATCCACATTGTTCTTTTTAGACAGTGCCCCCTTTTCTCAGAATTCTTTTTTGGTTCTCTCTTTCAAATTTCATTTTTAACTCTTCCATTCTTCTTAAACTGACTTCCCCTATAGAATTCCCCTACAAATTGTTAGCCCATGGAATCCTATTTGAGCTTATTCTGAATCATTTTAAATGTACTCTCTGCAAGTTTAGATAGCATTTCAAACTACACTTAGTTTCTCTCCTTCTCTATAATACTTTATGATGAAGTAATCATTTCCCCATAAGATTCCTATGGTAAATTCAGGGCTGGAACTGAACTCAGAAGTCCTTCTATCCAGCCCTTTGTTTTACTGATGAAGACATTGAAGCTCAGAAAAATTAAGTGACTTAACTATAGTCACGTACATTGTGAATTAAGATTCAAACCTAGTTCTTCTCATTCCAAATCCCTTCTTCCTTTCCACTGTCTTGCATTGCTTTTCCTTTTTCTCATTCAAAAATCAGGTCCAGGATAGAAATTCTCTGTATTCTTTCTTTTATCTTTTGCAGAATTAAATCATCATTGACAAGTAACAAGTAGATCAACTGCTCCATAAAGAGAGGAAAAGAGAGAGACAGAAGACAGAGAGAGACAGAGACAGAGACAGAGAGACAGAGAGAGATAGAGAGAGAGGGAAAGAGGGAAGAAGGGAGGGAGAGAGAGAGAGAACCAGCAGATGTTTGCTTAGTAGAAATATCCCATGATGACAATGCCATGGATCCATAACAGGTTTGTGATTTGTTTCCCAAACTCCTGATCTAATTCCTCCACCTTTACAGGTGCTGTGTAATACACTCTTAGAAAAATATTGTTTCTCTTTTCATTGATCCTCACCCAAATGTTCTCCATCATGTCCCTATCTCCAGTTCCAGGTTTCCTCACATGAGTATAAATTCTTAATTATTATAGTACTTTATTATTATTTCCTTTAAAATAAGCTATCCTCTTTCAGAGATAAAGTCCAGGCCCAAGTACCATCCTACATAATCTAAATGATGATTATGATATCAATTTTATCTCTTTACATACATTTCCATTAGTGATTTATACCTCCTGCACATCTAATAGACATCTAAAGATAAAGATTTTTATTATTGTCTTTTTTAGAGATTGTCTCTTGTGAATGATTAGTCATCTCTTCTGCAACTGAGGTTATACATAATAGTTTAATGTTTGCAAAATATGTTATATAAATTATTTTATTTGATTGCCACATTAGACCCATGGGGGTATAAACAACAATAGCTATTATTAAACCCGGAATACAAATGAATAAACTGAGCATAAGAGAAATCTTTTGCCTGTGAACACATTAGAATGTGTTTTGGGCAATATTAGAACTTATATTTCTTCTTACTCTAAATCTAGCTCTCTTCCCACAACTCTATTATACCACTATTATCTCTGGTTCCAGACTCACTAAATCCATATGAACAGTTTCCTGCCTTCTCCCTTTTCATCTTAAAGCTATTTTTATTAGATCTGCACAAATAAATTCAGGATGTTCCAAAAGTCTTAATATATTTTTAAGCATAGCACTCAAATATTTGTTGATTTGAATTGAATTTACTTTATACATATGTATCATTCATTCTGGACAATTTCTTCAAATTTATGCATATTAGAGCACACAGAGGACATCTAACTACCATTTTCAGAATTCTTTGGGAAACCTTGAAGGGCTATACTTCCAACACTGTAGCACACGAGCCCCCACCAATGTACTTCCCAGTAATAATCAGACAATAGATTAATTAGATTTGAGCAAAGGCACTTACTAAAATGATAAATCAGAAAATAGTAGTTACAGAAACATTTCCACAAAAAAGTCTGATGTAAATTCTTCTTCACATATAAACAGTATCCATAAGATAAGTGGCCTCAAATTTAGAGTACAATGGTAATGAAGAATATATATACATATATATATATATATATATATATATATATATATACATATATATTTATTTATAATCTATGTGGCAAATTCACAATTGCTGCTACAGGTAGTCTTTTCTCTCTTTAATATAGTCCTTATAAAGCTCACCTTAGGTAACTCTGCTGGACTCTTAGAATTTGTGCTTTCCTAGAGTCCACAAATGGCATTTCTTTCATCCATAGGGAAAGGGTCACATTTTCTGAAGCTACTTTTCTTCATAACTCCTGGTATTGAATGTCCTTTATTCTTTTAGAGTATCCTCATCCAAATCCTTTTGTGTGACTATCTTTCTACATTTTTTTTTTTGTCCTCAGTATGTCTCTTCCCATTGTCTCCTTCTGGTCTAGCCTTTCTGATCCCAGGAGGATGCATTATTTGTATCTTCTTTCATTCATGGTCCAGTCTTTTTAATGACATGAAAGAAAGAAATGGACAGATAGACACGAGACAGAGACAGAGACAGAGACAGAGAACACAGAGAGAAACCTAATTTCCTCTTATCCTTGTTACTACAAAATAATAACAACAGATCTCTATCAGGGATCTGGCTCCACTCTTGAACTGTAATCCTCAGTTCTTATACTCAGAGTTTTCACTTGTAGACCAATTTACTTTCTAGCATACATACATATATTTATACCTATGTATATGCATATATGTATATCTGTAGCTATGAATATATGTATATAATGTATATGTGTAAATGTACATAATTTGTGTGTGCAGACCCAGGGACATATCTGATTCTCTCAACCAACTATAAGATGTTTTCTGTATGGTACTGTGGCTTTATCCAATGGCCAAATTATTCTAACCCTCTAAAAGCAATTATGGATTTATTTACAAATTGTGGGATTATTGAAAATTTTCTAAATATCTACTTTACAGAACTGATTGGTGAATTGATTCAATTGTGGTTTCTAGGACTGCATTAATCAAGTTATATGGTGAATGGATGAACCCTTCCTCCATTATATATTATATTATTTATAGAGCCTTTTTATGAAATGAAAACCATCATTTAATTCTCATAAAAACTTTATGCAGTAGGTAGGACAATTCTTATTATCTTTATATTTTACAGTTGAATAAACAAGCTCAAAGAAATAAAATAATGGCCAGCAAATGGCAAAGCAGAAGTAAAATCACAGTCATTTGAGTCCTTGTCAGTACTTTGTCCACTGAATACATGGAGCTAGAGAAGGAAATATGGATTTCTCATCTCCACTATTGGAAAAATAACCCCAGAGACAAGGCACCAGTAATTTCCTTTATAGGATGTGGTTAACAAATAGCCAACAAGTACATATTGACATTACATACATATTATTCTTGTTGTTAGTTTTTGTTATTAGTCTTTCCTCATTGCACACACTGACATTAATTGACACTTTTAGTTGCTCTAAGTTTTAGCCTGTGTAAGTGATATTAATGTTTGCTGAGTTAATAGGCCACTTCACTGTCACCTCATAAAATCACTACTTTTAAGGCACAGCTCAAGTACCACCTTCTTTAGCAATTTTGTATTTAATTGTATTCATTTTCTTTATATTTATATTTATATATTCATAAATGTATTTTCAATGCCTTTCACAGTGCCTGATGTCTAGTAGATACTTTACAAATACTTCATGATTGATTGAATGATTCAAAAAAGAAAATATCAGGCAAATGTGGCCACCTGGCAAAGTGACCAGTTGCAGGGGCTGGCATCAGAAAGTCCTAAACTTCATGGTTATCTCTGACTCTCAAACTGGGATGACTGAACAAATCATTTAACTGCTATCTGCCTCAGGCTTCCCTAAGACTTATCTGCTAGGTCAAAGACTGGTGGAAATAAACACTATTGGATAAAATGCTCATACCAGGAGTTTCTAACTATGGATGAAATCACATCTCCTCTGGGCATTTGGGGATTGAACAAAAGAAAAAAGGATACATATACCATACACACAAAATATATAACATATATTTTGGGCTCACCCCAATTGATTCTTCCTTGTTCGGGAAATAGCAGTAAAATTCTTTAGTCTCTCTAGCACCTACCATTCTGAATAAATGATAGTCTCTGATGAAAAATCTCTAGTGCAGCAACTTCCCTCATTTATTTGTTGCTATAAACAATTGCATAAGAGAAATTCAAACTCTGTTTCATGGCTCCAAATGAGGGCATCAGCTTCTTAATTCAATTTTGTTTTATTTTCAATTCCAAATTTCCTTTCTCTATTTCCCCTCCACTTGAAACAGCAAGAAAAACAAAACCCATTACAAATATGGAACATGAAAAAACAAAAGGGTGTCATTTTCTATGGCTCTAGAATGACAAAGGACAAAGGCAATTTGCAACTTGTAAAGGAATTTGCTCAAATCTTAGGATTTAACTGTCTAGGACAGAGAGCCAAACAAGTTGGACTGACTGAGTGAGAGAAAATTTAACTGATGATACATCATACCATATGAAAACTTTGCCAATGCATGATATATATTTAAATCTTAAATCATAAGGCCCTTAGAAAAGGAAGGTATTTTAAATCTGTATATACATCTGTGCCACCATGTGTACACAGAGACGAAATCCTATATATGGTCTAACTCTCATTTATTTTTGCCTAGGGTTTTTTTCTTTAGGTTCTGTCTCTCTCATCTGCTGCTCTTGTGGGCTAAATT
This sequence comes from Sarcophilus harrisii, assembly GCF_902635505.1. NCBI lineage: Eukaryota > Metazoa > Chordata > Mammalia > Dasyuromorphia > Dasyuridae > Sarcophilus > Sarcophilus harrisii. The sequence goes on along the minus strand of NC_045426.1, from coordinate 368,901,138 downwards.
CAGTGTGATCTCAGCTACCTGGAATTCTCAGTTGATAATTCATTCTGGATAGCTCAGATTATTTTTTTATAGCTGTGGATTTATCCCCTTTAAACATCAAATTTTTTTTCAAATGTTAACCATTTTGAATGCAAATATTTTAATGAAGTCTGACTTCTTAGGCAAACTACTCTGAATATAATTTAGCTCTTTCTTGATGACTTAGAATCATCAGTATGAACATTGATTATTGTACTGCCTATGAATATGATGATGAACTATGGGTACATTGATCATTTGGCCTTTACACTACATAGTCTTACTTTCATTTTGTTTGTTTGTTTTTGTGCCCATCTTTTGCAGTATTTATGTTTCCTACATTATTCTTATGCAATCAATCTTCAATTTTCATTACTGTTACAACCCCTCCTGTAGTGATCTCTCTCCTCCCACCTAATTTCCCTCTTCTAATCTGTTTTGTGTTCAGACACCAGGTAACCAAACTTTTTAGAAATATGAGTAAAATAGGAATAAACAGTCTCTGAGAAATGGTCTGAAAGGCCATTTTTGAGTAAAATTGTTTAAGTTTTAGTGCATGGATTTTGTGGCACCTGTTTTGGCGGCTCAGAGATCTTTTTTGGCTTCCATCCTGGCTCTCAGCTGTGTTTTCTATAGGAGAGAGAGAAAGCTAAATTTGTATGAGGAGTTTTCATTCTCCTTTCACTGGCTAAATGTGCATAGTCTTCATTCTGCAAATTCATCTTAACTGGGTAGAGCCATCATATAAATCTACATACTGGAAAGCAACCAACAATAGAACCCATTTTACTTGATAGTATAGCCTCACAATCTACTTTTTAACTTCTAGGCCAAACTTCTTAATCTTCTATCTACAGAATATGTGGTAGCAGGTTCTTTATCTTTTTAAAGAACTCTCACAGGCAGAAAATAAGCCTGAAGTACAGCAAGAGAGATGTAAATAAGGGAGTAGAAAGAGTTGTAACAGCAATGAGAAGTAAAGATTGACAAATGATCAATGAACCCTTAATTCATCATCATATTCTTAGGCAGTACAATATAATTTTCTCCAATCTCAAATTCATACTTCTCTGATAGGCATTTAAAATGCTTCAAAATTTAAATTCAGTCTCTTTTTTTCTGGCTTTTTACACATTGTTTACCTTCACAAACTCTAACCACTGATCTATTTGCTGTTCCTTTTGCATGAATATTTCAAATTCTGTCTCTAGGTCCCTTGCATATGTTTTCCTTTATGTCTGCAACAGACTTACTCATCACTTTTAACTCTCAAAATCCCTAACTTCCTTCAAAGCTCATCCCAAGTGACAGCTCTAAAGTAAGTTCTTTCTTAATGTCCTCATCTACTATGAATTTGCACTCCATTTACTTTGTAAATATTTGTAATCTGTGTATTCATGTACACATTCTTTCCCTAGAGAAAATTCCTTGAAGTTGTCTTTTTCTTTAATATCCCAGAACCTAGCATAATGCGCATCACATAATATATACTTAATGAGAACCTATTGGTTATTAAATGATTGACACCTAGCTAAGTAATCTGTGGTCAATTACTTACCTCTCTCTGACTCAGTTCTCATTTATAATATTAAAAGCCTTGGTAGTAGAGTCTCTAAGATTACTTCTAGACTAAGCATTTTATTGTCTAGAATATTAAATTTATTTGGGAAACCATTTCTAATGTGGCCATTCTTACCATCCACCTTCCCTCCCACCAATTGCATGCCTTATTTCTGTTATTCTTTAATAGATCTCAATGATAAAAATATATAATTATTTCCATTGATCAATCTTTTGTCAAGCATTTGTTAAACTCCTATTGTGTGCTCTTAGTGGTAGCTCTGTGGCATCCCCAATAGTGGGTTTCCCATTAACTGTCAGCCCAGTAGAATAAATTAGCCTTTAGCAAATATATTTACTAAGAGATTATGCCAAGAATAGTTGTTACAAAAATATTTCTCTTTAAAGTTCAAGACACTATTCAATAAGTAAATGAATAAATTATTTATGAATAAGATAAATAAGCAAGCAAATAATGCATGATACCTAAACAAATCATTAAAAATAATAATGATAAGAATATTTTTGGGAAAAACTTCTCATTGGGAACATTAATTTCTAAGGTAGATAAAACATTTATAGATTTGACCATTCTGGTTAAATGATAGTAACCATGTATTCTGTAAAGCAACTAGCAGTTTTCAGGATTCATTCTGGATAAAATAAAATTAAAATATGCTGACTCTAAATAGTTTTTTCTTGAATGATTAAAAATACATTTCATTATTATGCATGGGTCTTCAAAATAATATTTCTCAACATGATAGCCTTCTATCCAATATTATAGATGGAATTAGGCAACGTAGAGTAGCTTAGACTGAAATAGCACTGACTCTAAATACACAGCCAAGAAGTTGCCTTTTAAAAAAAATCCCTAGTATAATTTATCAAATCATTTATCATTTACAGAAGTACAATGTGAGGTTTGGATTGATAGCCAAATGTGATGGGTAAAGGGCTTGTTGTTCAATATTTATGGCTGTTTCAGTTCAAGGTGAATGGAAATTTATGAAACATTTTTTATTGTGTCAATAGATGTACCTTTTAAGGTATCTGTTTCCATATCCATATATTTTTCTTCTTGAAAATAATTAGATGTAGTTGGCAGCTGAAATACTCATCCAATTAACCTTTTTTTTCTTTTCCTAGTAAATATTTGTACTAACTTTCTCTGGACTATTCAATCTTATTCTCATTCTCCAAAAAGCTATAGAATCCTAGAGTGGAGAAACACTGGAAATCAGTTTATCAGCTCTCTCAACTTACAAATTATATAATAGAAAATCGTATGACATGAGTTGCCTAAGATCATACAGATAGTTAATTTTGGAGCTGAATATTGGAATATCTTATCATCTACTCAGTCACTACTCTTACTATTCCCACATAGAATCACTTTATCCAAACCAGAAGCCATGTTTCCCTCTGGGTAGGAATTTCAGCTTAGAACTCTACTCTAGACTGATTTCAATTATCCTGTGAGTTATTGCAATTGGACTAGAAGAGCTTTATCTAACTAGACCTAGATCATGCTTTACCTTTGTTCCCATCTTAGAACATCTTGCCACCTTCCCTACTACTACATGAATAATATTGCTCTTCCAAAGGTAATCAGATCAATGTCCCTATTTTTCGAGATCACGGACTGACCAGTGACTTAACAGTCTTGTGACTCTTCAGTACAAAAATCTCTTCCTTCTACTCTCATATTTGTCTCCTCCTATTACAATAGAAGATCTTTGAAGGCAGTGATTATTTTACTCTTTCATTTTGAATTATGATTGGCTAGAATAGTGTTTGGTGTATCTAACAAATGGGTTTCCTTTCTTTCTTCATTCCTCTCTCCTTTTCTTTGCTCCTTTCCCTTTTTTCCCTAGTCTTTCCTCCTTCCTTCCTTCTTCCTTCCTTCCTTCCTTCCTTCCTTCCTTCCTTCCTTCCTTCCTTCCTTCCTTCCTTCCTTCCTTTCTTTCCTTTCTTCCTTCATTTCCCTCTACATCCAGCACTGTATCCATATCATCAAGTTCCTCTCTCCTAAAATGATCATTGTCATGGCAGGGCTTTTAATAAGCTAGATTAAGAGAAATATATTGTGTTGGTCCAGTAACTCTATCCTTATAATAATAAGCTAATATTTTATCAGGAAATTAGTCAATTTTTATCAGGGTAAGTGTCAAAACCTATTGGGAATCTGACTAGAAATTGTTCAACTGGAGCTAGGAGTTAGGATTAGGGATTAATAGTAATGTTATTCTGTGAAGATCACGTATTTAAAAATCAGTCCGAGTCAGGAATTCAGGTTAGGGGAAAATCGTCAGTCTTTATTCTCAGTGAAGAAGGATCAGAGGTAGAAGAGAATGGGCAATAGCAATGTGTATAGCTGAGTCAATGAAGCTAGCTAGACCAGCAGCCACACGACCAGCAACTAGGAGTATGGAACCCAGGTCCAATCTCTCTCAGCTTCTCTTCCTGTCTCTCTCTCTGCCTCCACCCACCAAAACCGTCATTTCCTATACAACACATCAGGACTTGCAAGGAGAATGGGCAGGGACCATTCTTTATCCAATCATGTATATTAATAGAGTATAGCCCAATTACTATTTAGCCTCACGTACTTGGGACCTCAGTGCATCAACTCAAGCCTCAGCCCATTACATTATTCCACATGACAATTATGCCAAATATCAAGATCACTAGATCCCAAGCTATAAAAACAAATATCACTTATTTTCCCAGTTGTTCAATGGAGTTCAAGTCAATTCAATGAATATGCACACCTACTATGTGCAAAATATGGAACATATCTTGGTTAATAAAGTGGTTTTTAAAAATGTTTTCTACAATGTTAGAAAACTTCTGTTTAAACAAACTTTTGATGTAATTACTATAATTAAATTCTATGAAATTATTTTTGTTGAGTTGAATATCAAATAATGCAAGGCTCATTAACAAACAATCACGATAGGATACTTCATGTTTCCTTAGAGCACAATTTTAGCAACTTTGACTTAGTGCATAAAAAGCCAGTGTCAGAATAAAGAATGTTTAAGTTCAGCGTCAGACTTACATTGACTATGTTATCTTGGGCAAATAATTTAACTTCTCAGTGCTTCCAGACTACTCCAGAGCACTTATAGATCTGCATTGGTAGACAAAGTTGACTCACCAAGATATTCCTACTCCAATGAAATCATAAAAACACTTCATTTTCCCCTTTGGTTCACAATGTACAAAAAAGTGTGCTCAGAGCAGAGGGAATGAATAAATAGTCCCTACCTTCCAGGACCTTACATTCTTCTGGGAGATAAAATATTTGAATAAAGAAGCCAAATAATTGAATGAGGAGAGAACACTAACAACAAGGATGATCAGGAAATGTTTCATTTATGAGCTACATCTACTCTTAGTCTATGAAGAAGTTCGGTATTCTCAGAAGTGAGGTGGGGAAGGAAGGTATTCCACAGATGTGGACAGTAAGGATGAAATCATATAAACAAGAAATGAAGGAAGAAAAGCAGGAAGGTCAGTTTGGCTGGACCAGTGACTACTGGAAAAAGAGATGGAATTCTGAGTTCAGGGAAACCAATGAATCTAGTTTGTCTGGAATGTAGAGTACATCAGTGGAGAATAATAGGAAGATGCATCGAGAAAGGTAGATTAGCAATGGATTATGAAAGATTTTAGTGTCAAGCTCCGGAATTCATACTTTATCCTCCAGGCAATAGGATGCTATTACAGCTTCCTAAGCAGAGAATAATATAGTCAGACCTGTGCATTGAGAACATTATTTTGATAGCCATGGGAAGCATGGATTATAAAGAGAGAGATACCAGAATAATGGAGAACAATTACTGACTGTGACAATAATCCATGTTAGAGGTGATGCAGAGGTGAAAATGGAGAGAAGGAGAGAGATGTGAAGGATGTGGAGGTTAAAACTCTGATACTTGGCAAATAATTGCCTATGTTTAATGAAGAAAAAAAGGAGAGGTCAAGGATGATTACAAGTTTATGAACTTGAGTGAATAGGAGAAAAATAAAAGTGAAGGTTGAAGGAATGAAGATAAACTGAGAAGTTTAGCCCATCTGTTCAAAAAACATTCTCAGCAATGCAATAGACAAATGACTCCTTCTTTGTTGACTGGGAACAAAACAGCATGGGTATTGTATCTAATATCTTGCATTTGGACCATGCTTTACAATGGCTGAAGCAATTTTCTAGCGTAATTATATTTAATCCTCACAACAATCATACATAGGTAGGCAAGCAAAGATTATTATTCTCATTTTACAGATGAGAAATCTGAGGTTTAGGCTAGGGAAGGATTTGCTCTACTCTATGATTATTTATTGATAGAGAATTTGAACCTAGGTCTTACTGATTCACCATCTATTTCTTTATTCCTTTTCTATGCTTTTTCTTACCATAAAAAATACCGGAATGTAATTATTAGAGTGACTACAAGAAGTAGAATCACTTAGTTCCTAATATCCTAAATAGACAGACATATCATCAGATTAAAACTTCTGAACATAAAGTAGGCTAGAGACTGATGTCTAATTATTCAAAAATATAAAAAGAAAAGAACAAACAGCTACAGTAGACTCTTGAGGGATTTTCTTAATTAAAGCAAGTCCTTTCCCTGGGGTAGATTTTAGGGGGAAGGCTCTAATCTCCAGGCTAGAACCATAAGGAAGAGTTCTTAAGTGAAGACAGGTTTCATTTTTGACCCCTGTGTCACAACTCAAAATGGCAAGATTCCTCTACACAGCAAAGCAAGCTCAGCTCAGCTACCTCTTTTCTCCTGGGAATTGGAAATACTCAGCAGCTTGTCTTACTTCAAAGACTTTCAGTTTTTCTTCAACATAGGCCATTGAGTCAATTTGCCTACAGTCTACAAGTATAATATTATGAGATGCTACATTACATCCATTGACAAAAATGCAAATATAAAAAGCAACAGCATAGCCTTTATCTACTAATTTTATAATCTTTTGAGACAAGTTATAAAGTCTTTCTTTTGCTCCCCTGGCATTATTTCTGCTTCTTTTTACATCTACATAATGTTTCTTACAGTATTCTTTATGTTTATAGATATTTGCTTTGCTCTACTACTTTCCTAAATGCAGGGGAAATGACTTGCAATGTTTTGCTATTTATTTCAGGTTTTTAGGATTAAAATAATGTAAAAAGTAGAATAAGTAGTAAGTCAGACAATAAAGGCATTAAAAGTGTCTTTTAAATAAATTTACTTCAATGTGGAAGTCAGAGCTCTTGTATGTTCTACCAGTGAGAGTTGGCCTATCTCTGACATTAACACAGGATAATAATAAGTCAAGAGATCATGGTTCTAAAGCTTTATTTTACAGATAAAGAAACTAGGATCTAGGTTGATTAAGATACTTTTCAGGGTCAAGTAGGAAATTAGCAGATTTTGAATCCAAGTTCTTTCACTTTAGAATCAATTTTAAAGTGCCACTGGTTTGTTGACAGGTTTAACCTTTTAAATTTTGGTTACATCTGTTATTTCACATGTTTATTATAACAACTCTAAGATGCAAGTCAAGTGAGCATAATAATCTCCATTCCACAGATGAAAATATAGAAACCCAGAGACATTAAAAGGTTTGTCCAAGAAAAGGCTAGAACCCACACCTTCTGATTTTGTCAGATAAGTTATAGGAGCAGAGCTGTACCCATTAAAATTATGTAATAGGAAAATTATAGCAGAGGAGAGAATTATGTCCAATTGGTTTGACTCCTTAGTTCCCCAATTTACAAAAGGAGAGGATCAGATTAGAATAATCTCTAAAATCCTCTCTAATGCTAACATCTGAGATTCTGTATAAAGTTTGTCTTTGATGACCAGTTTTTTTACTGTCTAGTCAACAGGTACTTAATTGTAAGCAAATTAGTAGAGTGGAAAGGATTCTAGGTTTGGAGTCAAGAACAGCTTTGCTATGAACTTTTGGCTAGTACCTTGTTTTCTGCCTGAGTTCCCTGTCCATGAAATGAGGGGAATTTGACTAGATGAACTCCTAAGTATTTTGGTAATCCCTAGATTTCTAAATTTTCACATTGCAATATCCCAGCTAGATTTGCCTTTTGGGGAAACCCAACCTACCTATAGCCCAGAGCTTTTTTTTCTTTTTCCCCCTATCAAATAGCAGTCTTGTGTTCATTCCCTAAGGGTCCTGCTTTTAAAATAATTTGATGAGCAAACCTTATTAAGTAATCCACAGTAGGGGCAGCTAGGTAGATACTATGTTGGATAGAGTTCCAAGCCTAGAGTCAGAACACTAATCTTCCTGAGAATAAATGTGGCCCTCAGACACTTCCTAGCTGTGTAAATCTGAGCAAGTCACTTGACCCTGTTTGCCTCAGTTCCCTCATTGGTAAAATGAGTTGTAAAAGGAAATAGCAAATCAATCCAGTATCTGGAAAACCCAAAATGGGATCACAAAGAGCTTGATATGAGTGAAATAACTAAGCAACAACAAATCCATGATTGTATAATCAAGACTAGACCTGTGATTTTCTTAGTAGAAAGAATTATTTCTACCAATGAAGGTCAACAACTTCTGCTTAATAGATAAATAGCTCTTGGTATGTATAGTCCCCTGGGGAGGATAAATAACTGCTCTAAGTCAGATAGTAAGTATATATCAAAGGCAGTACTTCAATCCAAGTCTTTATGGCTTTGAGTTCTATTATTCATCCACTACCCTATGTTGCCCCATAATTTTTGATAGTAAGATAGTAAGTCTTAATCATATTAACAATTCAGAATGATACTTGCAAAGTATTTTCCCCACAGCAAACCTAGAAAGTAGATAGAAGAAATATTAATACCCCTATTTTATAAATGAAAAATTAAGGCCCTAAGTAGTTAAATGACTCTGGTTACATAGTTGTCAAACCCAGATCTCCTCATGTGAGGGTCAAGAATTTTTCCATTTGGCCATATTATCTCATGTATTGATAACCTATGTACCCACTGTCATTTCCTAGGTAATATGTACATTTTAAAGGAAAGAACTTTCAGCAGATAATGCTCATAAGTTGGTTTCTAATAGTGGGAATTCCAATTATTAGCGCAGGTCTATGGAGAAGATACCTCATAAAGAAAAAAGATCTGAGTTTTGCTACAGCAACTGAGTAGACAGACATAGAATTCATCTAAACTGATGAGATACACATCATGCACCCACTCTTCTACTGAAGGTGCAATACTTGGAACTTGACTGTAGCCTTGCTGGCTACAATTCCTTTAATTAAACTTAGCCTTAAAGAGCTTGGAAAAAGATCAGGCTGGGTCTTAGAATAGGAAAGCAAGCCTGGTTTTCTCTCAGGCTAAATTTACTCAACAGGAAGTGGTGACAGCTAAATAGCAGTATCTTGGACACATGAAGAAAGCCATAAGTTTGCTTCCCAAAGCATTATAAGGCACTCAGGTCCTCAAGAGACCATCTATTCACTCCATTCCCTAACTTGCCAAGTTAAAAACTGATCTGTACCGAAAGAAACTTTTAGTTTCAGAATAATTTCAAAGTTTTGAAGATGGAAATCAAGTCTTCTCCAGCTTCAATGTAGTGCTGAAGCCTCCTGACCTCAAAGGCAATATGTCTGTATTTTACTTTCTGATTGGCTAAAGATGCTGCTGTATAAAGAATGATAAGACCCAGAATTTGCTCTAAATAGTTCCTGTTTTACTGAAACTGTAGGTTTGAACATTGTAACAGATTTTAAAATGAATGAGATCAGCTCTCTGCAATGCCAATGAGCCTACACAATACACTTATGTGCAGAAGATTAAACTGTTAAAATTCACTTTTAGATCAATATTGTAGGAGTATTAAAACAATAAATAAAGCCTCAATATTTACTCAGAGACTACAAATCAGAATTATTTTCTATGTAAAGTGACACAACAGCATTATAATTAAATAACATGTATTAATCACCTTCACATGAGTAATTGGAGTCTCTACAACAGATTCCGGAGCTGAAACAGAATGTGAATTTTTAAGTCAAGGCTAGGGAAAAAAAAAAAAAGGTTCCTTCTTTGCATTATGGGAACTATTATCTAAATCCGTGGTTGGTTAGGGGGAAAAGGAAAACCTTTTCCCAAAATGATTTGGGATTTTTTGGCAAAGCAAATTACTCCATGGAATACTTTGCAATATTTACACAGGAACTCTAGTGGTTTCTAAAGCCAGGTACCCAAGACAAACAAGACAACTTGCTAGAAGTTTCTCTTACTTCTCCTATCTGCCATCTTCAACATGTAGGCCATGATTAAAAATGTATGTAACACTCACATCATAACCAGTGGCAAGTTTATATTTATACTCCTTTTGTTAATTGTAATCATTTGTTTGTTTGAAAGAAAACCCCTTTAATTGTATTTATGGGTGTCAATAAGAAAAGATAATGTGAATTGATTGTGCAAGAATATTATTTTGGGAATAATTTTTACAAATCTTTGAGTAAGTGATTTGTTAAATTCCTGAGAAGTAGAATCTGATGGGCACCAGAAGGACTTGATTTAACCAAAGTATCTAACCTAAAAGCCTGTCATGGCACCTGAAATCCTTATCATTAGAGTAATTTAGAGAAGTTAAGTATTGTCTCTAGAGGGCCAATATGAAAATGGAAATGGAGAAGGGGACTGATATTCTCCATTTACACACCATTACCCATGAGCACAGAAGTATAGATTAATTTACAAGATAATTAGTTAGCCTCTGGAAACCAGAGGAGAGGGTAAAGGGCATGGAATATAAGATGAGCAAATTTGGATACAGAGGTGATTCCAAAAAGGTTTATTATAGAGTTTTCATGTTTTGGTGAAAATCTTTTGGGAGAGACTTCAAAAAAAATGAGAGCTTAAAATACCTTTCCCCTTCCCTTTCCCAATAGGTTCCTTCATCATTTATACATAGAGATCTGTGAGCAAGGTACAATTTCTTAAGCTAACAAATGATTGTCATTTAGTTCAATATTAATTCAACAAACATTGATTAAGTCTTTCACAATAGGACTATACATAAGATTCTAACTAATTAACAAGTTAGTTTTTCTTCCCCCTGTAGGGCATTTTTACATCTCATGAGTTTATGAATTGTATGCCAAGAGGACACAAGTTCTGACAGGTCTTACCAAGCTAAAAAGATTCAGGTGTGGACTCCATAATGGACCAGCCAAGGTTGGTTCAGATAGGCTCACTATCAAAAATAATGATGTTTTTGTTGTTATTTGTTGTTTTTTTTTTTTAAAGCCACAGCAGCTCATTAAAGTACAGATTATAGAGTGGAAGGGTCAAAGTTCAATGAAAGGAGCATAATCTGGATCCTTAAAGTATGAATTACAGAAACAGCTAGATGGTGTAGTAGATAGAGCACATGCCCTGAAATTAGGAGAACTTGAGTTCAAATTTGACCTCAGACACTTAATAGCTACAAGCTATGTGACTCTAGGAAAATTATATAATTCCAACTGATTCACCAAATAATAATAATAATAAAAAATATGAATTTATATCCAACCCTTCTAAAGTTAGGTTTCTAGATGTTAACTATAATGACCAATCTGTCCTAAGAGTAATAGAAAGTTATTCCTATTAATCTTATTGAGGTATGGGTGTTGCCTGGGATTAGTCCTGAGCATCTTGTATCATCCCAGCAAGGCTTGGTCTCTTTGCAAGGAGCTAGAGCACACATCAAACTCTGTGGGAAGTTCCCCAATAAGGGGAATAACCCCTTTTACATTCCTGTGAGAAACAAAATAGTCACTTATTTCCAGAGAATAGTTAGTAACTGGCCTTCACTGACTTTGATTCCTGGTCTGATTTGCATACCCAGGACAGTGCCTCATACATAGTAGGCATTTAATAAATGCTTATTAATAAACAATTGTTTATTTAATTTTGAGAATTAGTCCACAGTAACAAATGTCATGTATTTGGTATTTCCTGCCTTCTGTGGGAATGAATCACACTGGATCAATGAATAATAAACTATTATTGTTAAGATTTGAGGTTTCATGGGCTTTTTTCAGAAATGATTTACCTTGGAAATAACATCTTCACTTGGCCTAAATTAGGCATAAACAAATAGAATGAGGATGAAGGATACTATAGCTGTTATAAATGCAGGATGAATACAAGAAAACTATGTTACCAGTAGAACTAGATAAATAAGGAAATTGACAATTATTAAGTGCCTTCTATATGCCATGGATTGTGTTTTTTAAGCTATGAGATGAATTCCTTAAGATGTTTTATATATTTATATATATATATATATATGTACATATGTATATCTATATCTATCTATCTATCTATCTAACTATCTATCTATCTAAGTACTCATGGGGTGATCAGAGAAAGTTTCTTAGAGGAGAGAGGCATTAAAGTAAAAATAGAACTCAGGTAGGGAGAGAGGTCAGAGAAACATCTTGAATCTTGATATACAGGTCCACTGATTGAAACATTCCATTTTGGATGAGTTTAGTAATTCAGAGGTGTCTTTGTCAGTTACTTAGACTCAGTCAGATCCCTGTAAATGTTAGAGGACAAGCATATAGCTAAAAGTAAGATAACTAATATGTTAGATGAGGAAATCAATATTTAGGGGAAGATTTAGACAGACTAAAGGACTAAAAGGATAAGCATTATCTAAGAAAATTTCATTTAATAGGAGAAAATTTAAACTATTACACCACAATTTTTAAAAAAATCAACTCCACATCTACAGGATATTGGATGAATGAATAACCACTCCTGGGGGTGGAGAAACCTAGAGGTTTTAGCAGACAGCAAGACCAATGAGGGTAAACATGATTGGTGACCAAAATGGAACCTAAAAAAACAATGTGGTCTTAAGCTGCAATTCGAGAGATGAGTGATGAGGGAGGTGGTAGTCTTATTGGACATTGCCATGGCCAGACCATATCATCAGACTACACTCAGTTCTGGGCACTACTTTTTGTTAAAGATGTTAAAAAATTGGAAGGCATCTAGAAGAGGCTGCCCAATTTGGTGAATAGTCTCTAGGTTATGCTATAGGAGGAACGGTTGAAGGCCCTTGGAATATTTTGATTGGAGAAACTTGAAATATTTTAGATATTCAATATATTTTTCTTGTTTCTATGTGAGACAGAACTAATAGCATTGGGTAGAAGTTGTAGAGAGGCTAGAGTAGATCTGATGTAAAAAAAAATCCTCTTTATAAGTAGAGTTTTTGTTTTGTGTTTGGGCTCTCTGGTGAAACTTATGCAGCACCCTTTTTGAATTGAATTTTAAGTCAGCTTTCCAACCTTCGCACTTCATTCTCTATTTTAAAGTTTTTTTTTTCATTGTGAACTTAACAATCATCGACAATTGCAATAAATCAGGGAGAAAAGTAAAGAATATTGTATAAGAGATGGAACTTCTGTTATATACACTTTATTTTCAAAAGACATTTTATATATATACATATGTTACTTAACAAGATAATACAATTTCCAATTGTGTTCCCTTCTTCTAAGAATTTTGAAAGCATTTTTATTAGTGCTCTTTTTGGCACCCACCCCTCTAAAATGGGAGTTTTTCTTTATAATATGGAATATACAATATCATATATTTATATACATATATGTATTGTCAAACAAAATAAATCAGTACTTTAACCATGTCTGTAAGTACATGTCTCATTTTGCACCTCTAGTCAATCACCTCTCTTCAAAGAAGTAGGAGGCATGCTTCATCACCAGCCTTTTGAAGTCATTACTGCTTGCTACTTTGATCAGTTTCTGGAAGTTTTCAAAGTTGTTTTCCTTCACCTTAAGATGACTGGATTGACTCATCAATTCCAATAATTGTACATTTTCTGTATTCTTCACATTCATATTTCTAATAATGCAATGATATTCCATTCATATCATACAATATATTCTAATTCTAACCCTAAATTCCATTTATTTCTTCAAGACATTCTTTTTTTTTTTTGGTAAGTATATTATATAGACTAATGCAAATATGATATCCCAAAAAGGAGTTCCTAAAGTTTTGGTGATTAAATTGAACATATTCTAAATCTCACCGGGATTTGAGGAACTGTGAATTTACTATGAGAAAAAAAAAATCTTCCAATGTGCTGAAAAATTTAAACCCTGTCTCTAATTTCTTGCCTTTTAAATAATGAAAGTCAATATCTTGGGACAATGATTAGGGATCCTCCCAAATGAACAAGTGCCAAGTAAGTTTACTAAATGCATTTCCTGGCAGGCAGAAGGGAGAGATTCCAGAATTTTAGTTCAACTATTTACACAGAAACTAGAAGTCTCTTCCCAACCATTATTCCCCACCCCACCCCCAATTTTCTTTAGTACTCTGATCCTTATTAGCCACAGCAAAAGATAAGAATTCATATAAAGAAGAATGCCTTGAAAAAGGAGAGGCAGAAAGGACCTTTCCTGATTTCTTATAGTATAACCTAGGTCTAAATTAGTGAAAATAGTGATTCATATTTTTATATGACATGTAATATGGGACAGGAAAAAGTCATCCAGATCTAAAGAGGATCTGGCTTCAAATCTGTCTTTGGCTATTACTATTCTTGTGACCTGGAAAATCAACTGAGGCTCTTTTTTGGCTTCATCTGTAAAATGATAAGATTGGACTAGATGCATTACAAATATAAATCTATATTCTGAGGATCTAGGAACTGAAGATTTGCAAATTATTTCTTTTTTAATAACTGAATATTTTTGAATGAATAACCCTATAAGATAAGCAGCACTATTATTATTTAGCCTTTTTATGCTGATAGAAACTGTAAATGTGATTTTATTGGTTTGAGGGAGTCCTAGATATAGAAATTTCCTCTGCTCATAAAGGACAGCAATTTCTCTGTCATGTAGTCTTGGGGAATTTCCTAGAGCACAGAGAGAGCAAATGGTTTCCCCAGACTCATTCAGTCAGTATGTATCAAAGGCAGGACTTGAATCCAGAGTTTACTGGTCCCAAGGATAACTATTTTGCCAACCTACCTTTCATCTCTTTTCTTGATAAGGAATATAAAGCTCAGGGAAACAAAATAACTTGGCCAGCATTACAAGTCTAGGAAGTATCAGAAACAGGCCTCAATAATATGAAAAGGTGGGGAGTGGAAGTGAGGGTAGAAATAAAAAACGGACTTTATAGGGAGCCTGACCTTTTACAACTGATTTTAAGGCTTTTGTTTTTCAAAGTGCTTTTCTGTTTTTCTCATTTAACTCTCTAAATGACCATCTTGGCAACATTTTCTTCCTTCCTCCCTCTCTCCCTCCTTCCCTCCCTCTCTTCCTTCCTTCCTCCCTCCCTCCCTTCCTTTCTTCCTTCCTTCCTTCCTTCCTTCCTTCCTTCCTTCCTTCCTTCCTTCCTTCCTTCCTTCCTTCCTTCCTTTTCTCTCTCCTCCTCTCTTCCTCTCCCTTTTTCTTTCTCTTCCTCTCTCTATGTATTTGTCTCTCTCTGTCTCTTTCTCTCTATATTTCTGTCTGTTTCTGCCTGTCTGTCTGTGTTTCTGTCTCTGTCTCTTTGTCTCTATCTCTCTCTCCATTTTAAAGTTGAAGAAATTTGATCGCAAGGAGATAAATGTCTTGACTACATTTGTACATTTGGAATGGCAAAGGACTAGAACCCAGGTCATTTGATCATTAACTGTACTTATACTCCTAATCTCATATCTAGCCACTTGAGTCACACAGTCAATGACCATTTTTTAAGTCCCTTCTGTATGTCAGGGACTGTACTAAGTACCAGGGTTATAAAGAAAGGCAAAAGACAATTCCTGCTCTCAAGGATCTCAAGTAGTCTAATGGAGAAAACAACACCAAACAATTATGTACAAAAAAAACCCAAACAAACAAACAAAAAAAAAACCTACAGTCAGGATCTAACTTGTAAATAATCAGATCAGGAAAGTGTGTGGTTTTTTTGTTTGTTTTGTTTTGTTTTAGAAGGAACTATTTTACCTAGTACTTAAAGGAAGCCAGGGAGATGGAGATAAGGAAAAAGAGAGTGTCAGGCATATGTACAGCCAGTAAAAATGCCTAGAGTTGGGAATGTCTTGAGTATCTTGTTATAAGAACAACAAGGACTCCCAGATCACTGCATCTCTGTGTGTATGGATATTTGTATGCATGCATGAATGTATGCATGTGTGTGTTACCCCCTCCCCAATAACATTAATGTTGAACCCAATTGGCTTACTCCATTAAAGCTCAGAACTCCTGAGTTCAAGACATCTGTCAACTTCAGCTTTCGTGTCAAAAAGTTTAGCAGGCATGGGCCCCTACATTCTGATGGTCATTCCTCAGTGTCGGAAAGAGGTTCCATAGATATATATATGCCTTCTAGTAATTTTATTCATCTGTATTAGTTATATACACACACAAACACACACACACATACACATACATACATCCTTGCACAGGACAATCCTTTCAATGTTTAAAGACAATGATTGCCTGAAAACATGGATGATAACACCTATAGAACCTTCTATACCACTGTTGTAAGGAAAAATGAAATAATGAACATAAAAGTACATAAAAGGCTTTATAAACTATAGAACATTAGATTAGCAATTATAGTAATTATAATTTTTCCCCTTTATTTCCTTTTATGTACTTAAAAACCCCAATTTCCCAATCACTCTTTTATAAGATATGATTACAAGAACCTTGGCAATTCATGTTTTCATGCAAAGATTGTTAGAATTCTTTTTTTATTTAGTATTTTATTTTTCTCAAATACATATAAAAGTAATTTTCAAAATTAGATTTCAAAATTGAGTTTTAAATTCCCTTTATCTCTTCCCATTTCCCTCAATGAGAAGACAAGCAATTTGATACAGGTTAAATATGTGTAGCCATGTAGAATATATTTCCATATTAGTCATGTTGCAAAAGAAAACATAAACCAATATAAATACCCAAGAAAAATAAAGTTTTGTTTTTTTTAAAATTTGCTTTGATCTGAATTCAGACTCCATCAATTCTTTGTCTGGGATGAATATATATGTTTTTTATGATAAGTCCTTCAAAGTTGTCTTAGATCATTATATTCTTGAGTATAGCTGTTATTCACAGTAGATCATCTCATAATATTGCTGTTACTCAGCATATTTTTCTCTTTATTCTACTTACTTCACTTTGTATCAGTTCACATAAGTCTTTTGAGGTTTTTTTCCTAAGAGCATCTAGCCCATTATTTCTTACATTACAATACTATTCCATCATGATCATATAACACAACTTGTTCAGCCATTCCCCAATTGATAGCCATCCCCTCAATTTCCAGTTCTTTGCTAGTTGTCAAATTCTTCAAGTGTGGTGCACAAAACTAGTCAATCCTCTTAACAGGGTCTGATTGATTGAAGCGTGGGGGAAATACCTCCCATATTCTAGACACTACACTTCTTTTAATTCAGTTCAAGATTGGATTAGCTATTTTCATGATATTAGAATAGACTTGTGATCTTTTTTTATATGATTAAACTGCTTCTGTAAGAAACAATTAAATTCAGAGAATAGAATACTGGGCATAAGGCCTGAGTTCAAATCCATCCTCAGACACTTCCTAGTTGTATGACTCTGGGAGAGTCACTTAACCTCTGTTTGCCTCAGTTTCTTCAATTGTAAAATAGGTTGATGAACTATAATGAAGAGTTATGAAGGTCAAATGAGATATTTGTACCCCCCCAAAAAAAATGCTTAGCCAATGCCTGTCATATAATAAACACTACATATTTTCCCTCCTTCCATCCCTCCCATTTCCCAGAGATCCCTGAGCATTTATTCTGGGTTGGAGGTGCAGAGGCTGTCCCTGACTTGTAATGAGATTTTTAGTTTGAAAACCATGGTTGATTTTCCCTCGTTTTTCTTGCGTCCTTCAAGTGCAGGGACTGTGTTTTTATTCATTGTGTTTCTAACATTTAGCATAGTGCCTGGTACATAATAGGCAATTAATAAATGTTTATTAGATTGTATTATATTCCAGTTGAGGAAACTGAAATACAGAGGGAGGGGTCAAGTGCCTTGTTAAGAATCATAGTTCTTAAGTGTCAAATATAAGAGTCTAATTCAAGCCTTGCTACTCCAAATGCAGCACACCATCCATAATGCTACCTACATCTGTATCTTTCAAATAATTATTCAAGCCTTAGTAAGGCATTATTATATCAATTATATTTATAACATATTTGATGTGGGGAACAGGTTGATGAGCAAATATATTATGTCTTTTCTGTAGATAGGAATAAGACATATGTGAAGGACACTTGATCACAGATTTAGAGGTCATCTAGCTGAACACTCTTATTTTACGAATGTGGAAACTGAGGACCAGAGAGATCATGTGGCTTTCCTAAGATCATATGGCAGGGAAATAATTGGAATTTGAATCTAAGTCCTATGACCCCAAATTTAGCTTTTTTCCAATGTATCATCATGGCAGGGAAATAATTGGGATTGGAATCTAAGTCCTATGACTCCAAATTTAGCTTTTTTCCAATGTATCATCTTGTCTACTGTGTGTTGTCTAACAGATTAGAGATCATGTGTATTTGCTCTAATCATGCACAACTATTTATCTGGTACCTATTCTGTGTAGGGTACTGTGTCAGCTTATGAAAGGGCAAAAACACAAGTTCCTTGTTTTTGTGACACTAAGTATAGTGTGATATACAATTGAATTCAATACAATAAAGATTTATTAATACCTTCTACTTTGTATATGGTAGTTGCTAGGTGATAGAACACCATAAGAAAAGTGTGCATGTGTGTGTTTGGGGCAGGTGGGTATGGATATATCTTGTCATAGTAATGGAGAGTTGGACTTTCCTACTGGACTCTGACTTTGATCTTGGGATATCATTCAACCTCCCACTGCTTTAGACAACTCTTTAAGATTATAGAATGCAGAAAAGGAAATGACCTGTATTAGTAGAAAGAGTTCCCCCATTAATGAAATTATAGGTCCTAGTCCTATATATATGTACATACACACACACACTCGTATATATATACATACATATATATGTGTGTGCGTGTGTGTGTGTGTGTGTGTGTGTATATATATATATATATATATATATATATATATATATATACCTACTTACCTCCCAGATTAGATTTGTATGTATATGTATGGGTACTTGCACCCTTCTTTCAAATTTACAATAAATGAAAAAAAAGGTCTGGTCCACTAGAAGAAAAGTTAGGGAGTTTAGAGTTGATATACAAAATCCTCATAGTGGAAGGAGGAGTTTGAATTAAATCTTGAGGGGAAAGGAATCAACATTACAATCACATGGGAGAGAACCTTTGCAACTTTAGAACACTATAAAAATAATAATAGCATTTATATGGAGCTAAAAAGTTTACAACATTTTATAAATATTTTATTTGATCCTACCCAGGGAGATAGGTATTATTATTATCACTGTTTTAGAGAAGAAAACTGGGGTTAAATGGCTTGCTTAGGGCCTGAAGCCAAATTTGAACTGGGGTCTTTTGGACTCCAGATTCTACAGTTTATCTGGTGGACCACCTCTATGCTTCAAAATAAATGCTAGCTATATTAATTATTATTACTAATTAGTACAAAAGAAAAATATACAAATAAATCTAAGTGCAAAGGAGAGACTATTTGAGGAAAAAGAGAAAACTTGAAGTTCTTTCATTTCAGCAAGTCAATGAAGGAAGGTTTCATGGAAGGCACATTACGTGAGATGGACTATGAAGTTGGAACGAATAGTTTTCAAACAATCCAGAGAAGATAAAGATGGGCCAGGGGGGGCAGGGGGGAGTAAGAAAATGTGTGATCCAAGCAGTAAGTGCCTCAGGAACACAGGGGTTCAGTCAAGGTTTCAAGGAGGTGAGAAGTGACTTACATTAGGCCTTGAAGGATGAAGAAAACCCAGACAAATACTTGCTGCTCTTTTCTTTGGCTGCCTCTGCCTCCCCCTTCTCCACTGAAGTTCCAAATGAAGGGGGCTACAAGGTGCTGCTCTTTTAAAGAGGTATGCTTGCTATGTTCCTGATATATAGTCAAAGCCAACTGTCTGAATTTGAGACATTTTATTATGTGGCCCACTAGGGGGAGAAGGGCTCCAAAGAAATTTAGCACTCCTGGAAGTGAAACTTTTCCTGAGATTTGAATACAAGTCCTTATTCTGTCAGTTATTTGTACACTTTTGAACAAAAGGAGATAACATTTTTCAGTAATCCTCCAGGAAAACTCTTTTTTAATCCAAGGAATATGTGTGTGTATATACATATATAATAGAAAGTAGAAAATTAAGAAAATATTAAGGGAGAACAATGAAATAGAAAGAACCTTACACTGAGTTAGAAGATAATCTCTAATTCATGGTGTGAACTTCTCTCCGAAGCAGTTTCCTTTTTTTAGAAATGAAGGATTTGTCCTCCTTTGTAGGTCCTAAAGCAAAGAAACCTAGAAATCATCTAATTCAAAGTCTTTGTTTTGAAGAGACTGAGGCCTACAGAAACTAGAAAACTTAGTAATGCTCATAGAGGAAGTAACAATATCAAGATCTGAATTTGGATTCTCTGATTTCAGATCCCTTGCTTTCCCCTCTTACATCATGATATAGCTCATTCTCTAGTTCCTTTCAAACTTTCACATTATCTGGTTTCAACCTGCCTATATAGAGAATTTCCAAGAATATGGAGTTCCTCATGGTCACAGAATCTCAGGGATGAGAAAATGGTAAAGGCATGGAATCTGGAGCTCAAATGTGGGTTTCGTTATTTGCTAAATTGTGATCTTGTATAACTCTTTAAGTTTTTCAGGATCTTTTTTTCCTCATTTTAAAATGAAGGGATTTACCTGAATGACCTCAAAGTTCCCTTCAACCTCTGTTACTATGATCCATTAGGGGACTTCAGAGGCCATCAGGTTTAATTCATAATTGAACAAAAAACTCCACATTTTACCTGATAATCATCTAATTTAAGATATAAGAACTTATTTATAAATGAGAATCATTTACATTGTTTGCACTAAAATTTCTTTTAGACAAGATCATCTTTAATATTTCTTCTTGTTCTGGTTGATTTGGAAACTGATATGAAAGCCTTTAGTTTCTCAGTAGGGTGCTTTTTCATGCCACAG
This sequence comes from Sarcophilus harrisii, assembly GCF_902635505.1. NCBI lineage: Eukaryota > Metazoa > Chordata > Mammalia > Dasyuromorphia > Dasyuridae > Sarcophilus > Sarcophilus harrisii. The sequence goes on along the minus strand of NC_045426.1, from coordinate 368,880,397 downwards.
GTGATTTAATAATAAACAATATTTTGTGCCTGATCCTGTACAATTCCCTCTTGATTGACTAGAGAGACAACCTGTTTTAGAATTATGGGCCCTAAGTCTGCTGCTGACTGATTGAGGGCAAGCTGTGAATCTCTCAGTTTCCTTATCTATAAAATGGGTACACTGATATTTGGGTATACAGATTCCAGATGCTGTAAAAACAAAAAAAGAAAAGAAAATTAAGCACTTGCTTAACACCACTAAGACTACACAATATGAAAACAGGCTGAAGGCCCTCTGAAACAGGTCATTTTGACTGTTGCAAAAGTAAAAGAGGAAAGAGAGCTTGTGTGGCCTTTAAGACCTGTGGTTTATAGTGAGGTGAGCTCTACTATGGGGGAGCAGGAAGTGAGGGGAGAAGAATCATATGATTCAGTTCCTCTTAGCCCTTTAGGTCACTAATGTGGAAAGGTTGTTTGGGAGTGAAGGAAGACACCTAGAGTACCCACTAAGCAACATCCTTTCCTTCAGGTAATCAGCTATATAACAGCTCTGGAAATTTTTAGGTAACCTCTCCCCTCCAAACTTCCTTGCCTTTACTTTCAGAAGCTACCTTAAAGTCTTCATGTAAATATGTTCACAAATAAAGTTTTTCATAAATAAATATTTTGATATAAATAAGTTCACAAATAAAGGGGGATGTCTTAATGCTTATTATATCTTAATTATCTTAGGGATATTAGGGTCCCTGAAAAGGGACCTCATAGTTTATCATGTTCATGCCCTGCCCCCATCCAGCATTCACAGAAATCTGTTAGTCATGCCAAACCTAAAAGAGTCTATTAAAGTATGTGTTCTTTTTGAGGTCGTCCAGAAAAGAACTTTTGCCGCCCAAATACAAATATTCAAAGCAATTTTTTAAAAATGACACATTTTGGATGAACTGAGGAGCTTTGAGGCTATTCATTTCCACCATCGCCGAATACAGAATTACTCGTGAACATACATTTCTAATTAATATTGCAACAGTCTAACCCCCTCCCTTCCTCCAACTCTACCAACAGAAGGAATTAATCGAGATCATAAATAATGAGAAATTGCAAATGAGCATCTGAATGCATCCATGTATTTTTAAAATAAACCCCTGAAAGTGAAATTTAATTACCAGGTTAAAAAAAAAAATGCAACCAATTTTATAGCCTATCACATGTTGTCTCTCTCTTTCCCTCTCTCCTCTCCCCCCTCCCAACAGTGCTTCTGTTGTGTCAGGTAGTGGCAGTGTTGAGCGCAGTAACCCAGCTCAGAGCACTGCCGTCCCTGGGTCTGATCATTCCCATTTTGACTACTGCAGGACTCGGAGAAAAACAGACACAGAAGAAGGAGTGAGGGGTGGTGGCGGGGTTTGCTGAGGGTGGGGGGGGGGGGGGCACTGCCGTCCCTGGGGGGGGGCGACCGAGGGAAAGGCGAAAGGAAGACAGAGCTTCCAGATCTGATTTAACAAACTATTCTTTCTCTCTCCCTTTGAACAACAACTCCTCTTTCCCCCCACCCCCAATTCATCATTTAGGAAGGGAAAAAAAGGGGGATTTTTCCCCCCACTTAGTCTCATCTAAGAAAGGGAAGGAAGCTAAAGGGGAGCGGTTTGCTAAGTAGTACGCTCCAACGTTTCACTCCAAGAGCAAACCCGGGGCTTGGAACAGCACGCTTGATTTTTCTGTAGCCTCCTCTCCAATTCTCTGCCCCCCACCCCCTACCCCTTGGCTCACTCCTCCTTTCCCCCCCATTTCCCCCTCCTTCAGGACTTAGAAGAAGCTAAGGAGCAAGAGAAGGAGCGGGCGACAGGAACACGCGCGCACACACACACAAACACACACACACACACACACACACACACACACACACACACACACACAGACTGAGAGAGAGGAGGAGGGAGGGAAGAGGAGAGCGAGCGAGAGGAGAGCGAGAGCAAGAGGAGAGAGAGGCAAAGGGGGTGGGGGTGGGGGGAGGTGGATCGGTGAGCAATGGAGCAACAGCGGCAGCCGCAGCAGCAGCACTAGCAATCGCCGGCGAGGGAGCGAGGAGAGAGGAGAGAGCAGAGGAGGGGAGAGGAGAGCAGAGGAGAGGAGAGAAGAGAAAAGCTTCGGCGCTGATTAAACTGCAGAGATCAGCAAAACCTCTTTCGCTCTCCGTGCACCGTCTTCTGCAAGCCAAAAAAAGGGGGAAGAACATTTTTTTTTTTTTTTTAAAGAAAATCAAATCAATTCCACCATTAAGGGGAAAAAATTGCATTGATCAGAGACTGGATTTTTTTTTTTTTAATGGGCTCCTGCTAAAATTAGCCCAGACTGCTGTGTGTGTGTGTGTGTGTGTGTGTGTGTGTGCGTGTGTGTGTGTGTGTGTGTGTGTGTGTGTGTGTGTGAATTTGATTACTCCAGGACTCCTCAAGCTCCGGAGACGCCATTTTCCCCCTTGATATCTCTCTCTATAAATCTATCGAGCTGAGCTGGGCAGCGTCGGGAAGCCGCCGCGGCGCTGGGCTGCGGGGCTCGGGGGCTCCGGGGGCTCCGCGCTCGCCGCCGCCGCCGCCGCCTCTATGCGCTTTCTGCCCCCCTCCTCCTGCGCCCCCCGTGCGTGTGTAGCCCGCCCGCGGCTCCCTGTTTGACAGATGGTTATCGCGATGGAGTTGCCGCAACAGCACCTTTGGGGGCTCGGGCGAGCGATTGAAACCGGGATCTAAAAGCCGAGAGAAAGAGAGAAAGAGACAGAGGAAGAGGATCGAGCCGAGGCGACAGCCCCCCTCCCGAGACGCGCCGGCCTTTTGGGATATGGGTTAGTAAATACCATCGACCTTGAAAAACAAAACAAAAAACAAAACAAAACAAAAAAGCAAAACCCTCGGAGCGGGAGAGGAATCCTGAAACCATCGCCCGGGCGTCCGGGGGTTCGCCTGAGGTGCGATTTGCCTGAAAAGGATGTGAATGAGGAGTAGGATTATTATTTTTTTTTTTCCAGCATGCAAAAGTTAATGTCTCTCGGTGGGGGGGAAGGGGGTTGCCGTGGCATTGGGGTGGGGGCGGCGGTGGACAGCGGGATGCTAGTCTTAGCTAGGAGGGTTGGGATATTGGGGGGGGGGAGCGATTCTTGCGGGATCTTGGGGGTGGGGAGCGATACTGGGCTCCATTGGAGTGGCTCGGTGGCGGTGGAAGGGTCAGGCTTGGCGGGTTGGGAGCTTTTTGAGTTTTGCATAATCTGGTTTTTCTCTGGTTCTCCTCCCCCCCCTTCGCCCCCCCCCCCGCCCTTTTTTCCACCCAACCTCGGTTGTGCTGCCTGCTGATGGTGGCTGGCGGGTTTGGTGTGGGCTGGGGTGAACTCAGAAAAAGAGGGGAGGGAGCTCAGAAGGGGGTGGGAAGGAGGTGGGCTTTTTTTTTTTTCTTCCCCCCCTCCCCCTTTTAACTTACAGGTTAAGTGAAGCTAGAGAGCTACATTGTAACCTAGTTGTTTTTTTTTAAGGGGGTGTGCGTGTGTGTGTGTGTGTGTGTGTGTGTGTGTGTGGAATGTATCAGAATCTAACGTGTCATTAATAGAAAGAAGAACCAGGGAAGATATGGTCCAGTTCTCTAAGGTTGGTGTGTGGTTGTGTATGTGCATTAGTGTCTTTCTCTTCAGATCCCATTGAGTGGATTTATGTTTGTTTCTTCTTGTTTTTTGTTTTTTGTTTTTTTTTTTTTAATTTTCTTTGACACTGAAAGGACAGGCATTCCCTAAAAACAGCAATTTGCTATAATAAACTCTGTGTTTATGTTTGTGAGGAGATAGAGGGCAAGAGAGAATGCTCCGAAATTAATGGCAAAATTACCCCTTCTGTGATTTTCAGAAGGAAACAACTAACCAAGAGAAACCTCCTACACCTAAAAAAAAAAAATTATTTATTTAGATACCTCTACTATTTGGCCAAAATAACCTTTTAGATGCTTCTTATAGACATTAGTAGATTAAACTGGTCATGCAGATATTTTAAAGGATAACGATAATGGTGATGATGGTTTTTGAGTTGTGTCTATGATGGGGAGGATTGTTTAGAAATCTCTTCCATGCAATGTTGGTTCTTTAAATGAAGTTACTGCTAAAATGCTGCCTACCAAAAAACAAACAAACCCACCAAAAACCCAAACCAAACCACTGCAACTCTTCCCCCAGCCCCCCAACTCCATAATCAAATTCGAAGTGGAAATATTTTCCTTGGAGATCTGAAAGTTTGCTTGATTGGTAGTAGGAGATATGTCTTGCTTATGATACCTTAACCTATTGCCTCCGGGGTTTTTTTCCTATTGCCCCCTGATGTAGCGTTTATTCTTTACATGTGTCTCTGTGTGATTCCGAGTGTGTATGATATCTGTCTAAAAAGGCAGTTGAGAGAAAGATTTCCGATTTGTTTCCGCTTCAAATAAACTCTACTGATAATCTCATGGTTGACGTCTAATGCTAAAAGGGCAATTTGTGTCTTCTTATCCCTGGAGAAACTCTCCCCAAAAGAGCAATTTCTGCTGAGGTGTATAGTAATCCTTCTCTCTCTCCCTTTACTTCCCCCACCTCTCATATCTTTTCCCCCTCCTAAAGTTCTGGGGTAGGAAATTCATTCTGTAAGAACTGTCAAAACTGCTCCTTTGCCTTCCCAGCCTTGCCTTCCTTCTCCTTCTTCCCTCTTCTCCCTCTTATTTTTTTTTTTTTCCCATGGGTTTATGCCAAGATAGTTCTGAAAAGCAAGTTTCCAGGAAACAACTTGTCAGTTTTAGGTTCACCCCATCCCCATTCTTTTTTTGGTTTTCTGTCAAATAGTTAAATTTGATCTGAGCCACCCTCTCCTTTTTCTTCATTTGAAATGTAGAAGTGTGGGATGTGGCAGAGGGTTGATGGAAAGTTATATCTGAGAAACTGGTACTCCATTGTGGATGGGGAGGGCAGCATCCACTATGCCTGTTGGAGTTAGAGGTTTGGCATCAGATGAGTAGGGTAACTAAAGGGTGGATGAAGGGTGAGGGTGTGTGACTGAGGGGAGGGAACCTGGGTCAGTAGCACTTTAGAAATATAGCTGATGCTTTTATAAGTCCCTGGTCAGTCTCTCCCTTTCTCCTCCTTCTGTCCTCCATTTCTCTGACCCTTAAACTCCCAGAGAGATGAAACACATCTTTCTTCTATAGATAACTAGACAGCTTGGGGTGCTTTGGAGAGTTTGGAATGAGAGAGAGAGAGAGAGAGAGAGAGAGAGAGAGAGAGAGAGAGAAATACTGAGATTTCAGAGACAGAGACAGAGACAGGAAGAGAGACAGAGCACGACAGACACACAGAGAGAATAGAGACACACAGACATCGAAAGACACAGAGAAATAGTGTCAGAAATAGTGTCAGACTGAAGGTACTGTGTTTTGTTGTTTTGTTTTGATTTTTTGGGTTGACAAATGAGTTAACCAATATAAAGGGAGAGAGAACCCTGTTAGCAAGTTTCCAGAGAGGATAAAGAGTGGGGCTTTTTGCCTACAGTCATTTCTGATTCTCAGTGTTGGGCTGGTGTCAAACCTAGACTGTGGAAGATAGTAGTAGCAATGTAACCTGACCTAAGCTCAGGGAGAAGGAGGTAAAGAGCAAATGTAATAGGCATTCAGAGAAGGGGAAAATAGAGTTATTGGAACAAACAAGTGGGGCTGGGAGTAGAGAGAGGAGGTGGCTAGGAGGGAAATAGAGAAAAAGTATCTCCTGAGCAGTGTACTTTCTTGGGGAATGTGTCTATTACTAGCTTTGGAAAAGAAAATATCAACTGCCAAATGAGTTAGTTCATTGATGCAATTCCTAAGATGGTTTAGGCAAGTGAAGGGTTGTAATCTGATCCTTTCTATGTTAACATCAGGAGCTTATGCAGTAAAGAATTGCTGGGAGCTCCCATCTTGCACTTTACCCAGCAGACACCAGTAATGGTCCATTATTGACCCAACAGTCCACTCAGCTGACATCCCTTCCAGGAACACGGGGATTGTTTCTCTTCTTAGTGCCTAGTATAGTGCTTACCACAGTGTCTAGCACATAGAATACTTAGTAAATATTGTTAACTTTTGGAGTGTCTTGAAATAGGGTGGGGGTAATGGGGGAAGAGAGAATTCTGGGACAGAAATCTTTGATAAGTAGGTGAAAAATTACCAGTTGAGAGAGAATTTTGCTGAAGAAGAAATAAATAGGTATGCCCTTCCCTTCAGATTTTCCTATTTAATTCCTCCTGTTATCTTGGCTTTCACTTCCATTAAGGGCCCAATCAATAGTTCCCTGGCACCAAAGCTAGAGTCAAGGAAAAAAAGAGTTCTGTCAAGAATGTCCTTTCATCTCTACTAGCATGTATGTAAAAGGAGAAAGATGAGAATTAGTCAGAGGAATGGGACATCCTTTCTGGGTTCCTGTGGAGTCACTGACTCTTGGCTCTCCTTCAGCCTCCCAGAATGCCAATTTTTTCCCTTGGAGACTTGAAGTTTTAATTGAAACCAGAAAGCTATTGAGAAGGGACCCAGCCAATTTCTCTCTCCTCCCCTCCATTTCCCCTATAACCCAGGGATGGGAAATAAATAAATTTTTGGGTGATGGCATTTTCAGTTTTTTTCAAACTTGGTTCCTGCCAAAAAAAGGAGGTAAATTATTATTAACACATTAGCATTTTTAAGGAAATGTGTTGTCTAAAAAAAAAAAAATGAAATAATGTATTGGTTTTGCTTAGAGACCTGTAGTATTGAAAATTATGGCAGAATAAAATGGAATTGCTTTGGTTTTAAATAATTATGGAGTAGGTATCCTCCTACTTGAGGTTTGTAAGACAAATGCAGATCAGTTTCAAAGAAACCTTTAGGCCTTTGTTGTTGTTAGCTGTCACTGTTTTTCTCTCAGCCTCAGTTTCCTCTGTAGAATGGGATTATTAGTCCATCTTCATTCTGTGAAATAATATGGACATGAGCAATAAATATAAATTATATTTTAGCCTATTCAGCAAGGTGCTCTAGCCATATAAATATAGTTATTGGTATTTAGTGTCTTTGTGGTTTTATTTCTCAACCTCTCCTTTGATTCATAGGAGTTCTCATGAGGTCACAAATACTCTACTTGGTCTGAACAAAAGGGTGATATGCTTAGAAAAGAAAACACCAGACACCCACTGTGCAGACTTCATGCAAAAGGAAAAAAAAGCAGCCCTAGGATATTGTTTTGGCTCGGCATTTTCATTTCCTTTTTTCTTCTTTTTTTTTCTTGGGCTTCTGACTAGCATCTAAACACCTCCTTAGGCTGAACCCAACTCTGGAAAAGTAACACTCTGAGACAGCTCTGACCTTGGATGACAAGATCTTGGAGAAATCACTGACTCTTAACTGGCTTTCTCCACAGGGTTCAGTGGTTCAGGCCAAGGCCTTCCTCTGCTGTTTGTGTTTTCCTTTAGGCAATTTCCCTTCCTCAGAACTGAAAGAAGGGGAGGAAAAGCTTTGGCCTTTGGTTTGAAGACCAGCACTTGGATGACTTCTGACTCAAACCAGAGTGAATGATACTGGTGTCTGATGAACCTCATAAGCAGCCCTAAAGTCCAAAGGCTTTCTCTGGCTGTAGGAAGTGGCCCCACTCTCCTCAGGAACTGATGACTGATTATGATCAGCAGGCACAGATTAACTCCCTCAGATCCTTGTAGAATAATGACAGGCAAGCAGAGTTGAGCTGACCCTCATGTTACTAAAGGTGCCTGATTCTTGTACTTCTAGAGAAGGATGAGGGGATGGTGAACAAATGAGAGTTCCTAAGCTCTGTCAAATTGGGGGGGGGGGAAGTTCTCCCTTCCGAGCATATTCTCCTGTCACTGATAATCTCTTCTATTGTAGGACACTTTATATTTCTCCAGAATTCAATCTTGTAATTCATCTCACTTGAGTTCCAAGATGTCTGTAGGAGGTAGGTGAGGCAAGCATTGTTATCATATTTTGATAGAAGAACAAACAGAAGTACAAGCTTTTCAATGGAATTTCTCAAAATATCACCTAAGATTTAGCTGCAAATCCAGATTAGAACTCAGTCAGGCTCTAGAATAGAACTGATGTCAGAACTCATCACATCGTATATGCCACAAGAACTCCCAAGTGCCAGGAGATCACTTTATTGGTGCCAATTCATTTGGTTCCAATATCAATTAAGTTCCAGAGAATCTTTGGACAGATCTAAGACAGTCAAGAAAGATCTCTTTTAAAAGTTCAGTTGAGCTGTGCAGTTCTTGTACCCTTGACTAGAGTGCAGATAAGGAAGAAATCTAGTCATTTACTTCTCTTATATCATCCACAGGCTCTCAAGGGGCAAGAACAATTTAATGGATAAGGTGCCCATGATGAAGTGAGAATAAGAGCCCCCACAAGTAACCTCATAGGCAGTGGCAGAGATAACCATTTCTTACTATTAGCTATATTTTAAATAGGCATGGAAGAAAAAAGAGGTTAGCATAATTGGCCTGTTCTGGATTTTGTTTGGACCAAAGCTGGGATGCTTATTGTTACTAAGAAAATATTTCATAGTACATTTGTTCCCTCATCTAGCTACTCTTTCTTTCATGTTCCCTCACATTTGAATCAGGTATTAGGAAAGTTGTATTTTATAGACTATAATAGGCTCTTTGCTATTGGTCTACTTACTTTTCTTTGAATAAACTATAAGCTCTCCCAAATCCTTGCTTTTTTTTTCCTATAGTTTCTTGGTGGGATACTTTTAGTATTTATTACCTGTCCACATCTTACTAATCCTTAAAGGCTAAGTCAAATTTCAGTCTTCATGAACTGCTTCCTGATCACTCTAGTCCTCACTGATCTGTCCTTTTAGAATCACAGGACCATGGATTTAGAACTTGAAGGGGCCTTTGCTAACTAACTGTGTGACCTCCAAGTTGCTTGACCTCTCTGAGACTATTTCCTCATGTGTAAAACGAGAGGGTTGGACTGTTTGACCTCTAAGGTCCCTCTTGGCTCTAAATCTATAAGTGATTTCACTGAAGTTGAATAGCTATCAATCCAGGTTGTCTAATAGCAGTTATTGCTAGTATCACTCATTTGACAAATGGACTGCTTTTTCTTCTACTATTGAGTTATAATTAAACTTTCTTTTTGTTTATATGTTATCTCATTAACTAGACTCTAAACTTCTTGTGAGAAATAGTCATGTTTTATATTTTGTGAACTTCATAATACTCATCACATTACTATATCCCAGTACTGTTTTATTTTAAGTGTATTTGGGTAGAGTGCTGTTTTGAGAAATCCTATAGTAAATTCATTTCAAAAGAAATTACTATTATAGGTCTCATATATGGGGAGATTTAAAAAATGAGGATGTTCAAGACAATATTCTTTTAAACTTTATTTTACTGCTGTCCAATCTTAGTTAAACATTTAGCTTCGTTCATATCTATAGTTGTCTCAGTGACCTAGCAATAGATCTGGCCTGTTTTGAAAAGAAAAAGAAAAGAAAACTGGTGATCTTTTCACTTGACCTCTAATAGTTGAATTCTCAAATCTGTCTGAGGGGACTGAACCAAGATCATCTATCTAATCAATCATAATTATGTTGAAATATGCCTAAATATGCAAAGTGTTCTGGAAAGCGGAACAGGTTAAAAATGAATATGTGATAGGTTGAATTATTCTGGGAAGGCTTTATGGAGGGTGGAAATCCTGGATAAAGTTTAGAAGAAGAAGATGTTTGAAGAGTAGTAGTGGCATGTGAATATGTGATTTGAGGTAGTATTTGAATGGTTGAGAAAACTTTGATCTTCCTCTTACCTTGTCTTCTTTGGTATAACTGGACAAGGGAGACAAGGAAGAAAGTACACTGCTGGAATTTTCTGGGGATTGAATCTATTCCTGCATTTAGCTTTCATCCTAAAATCTCTCCAGTTCTGACTCTATGGAAAAGCCAGTGTTTCAAATACAGGAGAAACTGATTTCCTCAAATGGTTTCTAAGCGGCTCAAAATTAGGAATTGTGTCTATTTTTTGAAAACACTTCTTGCTGTTGCTTCTACCTTCTGTCTAAGGTTTACTTGCATAGTTTGTATTTAGTAAATATGGTTTTGTCCTAGGGGAAAGAGGGCAACTGGTGGTTTCTCTAGGAAACAGATTTGAGAGAGTGAGAAGTCTAATTTTTTTTCAATTCTCTGAAATAGGGATTTTAATACCTTCCTTGTCTATCTCAAACTGTTTTAGTAAGGTTCAAATTAATGAATGTATTAGGAAGTATTTTGTAAATTGCAAAATATTATACAAATATAAGTTAATATTATTAGAGAATTGGGGGTGGAATATGTAGGAGGATGAGGAGAAGAAAAATAAAGCAATACTGTTAGTTAAATTAAATAAACATGAAGACTTGGACTCATTCATTGTGCCTGCCAAGGATTTATAGAAAGGGGAAGGAACTGTATGGGAACTGAGAACAGGCCAGATTGATTTGGATTGGATTGGGAGGGACCTGTATTTCAATCATGAACCATAGGAATTTCTATTTGAAACACTTGGGTCATGGAAGTTGTTAGTGATGTAGGATAATTAAAAGTTGTAAGCAAAAAACAACAGAATCATTAGTAACAGCGTCTTTTGAGGGGTTTATTATTATTTCTGTTTTGAGATCTTTGAAATGCAAAAAAGAGATCATTAATCAAAAATTACAAAGGTAATGAGATATAAAGACCTTGTACTTGTGATTTTTCTCTTCCTTCTATCTTCCCTCCCTCCCCCTCTCTTTGCTTATTTCTCTTCCTCCCTCCCTCCCTTCCTTCCTTCCTTCCTTCCTTCCTTCCTTCCTTCCTTCCTTCCCTCTCTTCTTCCCTCCTTTCTTTCCTTCCTTTCCTAGATTGAAAGGGTCTATCCCTGATTCCAGTCCCACTGTTTATCACCTTATAATAACAGGAACTTTGATTAGCTTTATTTCTGATCAGGGTCTTTTTGCTTCTCCTTAGGTAATATGTGGACCCCTGATCTCCTGGAGTTCACTTTACTGATGCTGGACTTAGTTTGGACCCTAGATCTGCTTTAGCTGTACTTTAGTTTAGAATTCCCAGACTCAAAAAATCAGCCAACCTTAGCCTCCCCAGTATTAGGACTTAGAAGCATAGCTCTCGTACCTGACCATGCGGTTTCTACATAGCTTTTGAGAACCAGTCACAATAATGTTGCTCTAGCAATGTGCTTGGTGATGTGAGACATGTAAAAGAAAAGTATGAAAAAGTATATAAAACACTGTTAACAAAGTTACAGTATTGTTGGAGATACAAGACTAACACACATGAAGCAGTTGATGAATAGTTGGTGAATGAAGCATGGAATAATAGTTAATCAAAGGATGAATTGTGTAGTTTAGATTATGAGACCTATAGTTTAGAGAAGTTCAGAGAAGTATCTGAAGTGGGTAGGGAGGGCTTCATGGACAAGCTGGGACTTGACTTAGGGATAGATGGAAATGGGAAGGCATTACAGGTAGATCTAAGACAGGAAAGAACACTGGACCTGGAAATCAGAAGGGCCTGGATTTTAGTCACAACTTTGATATGGTGTTACTGTTTAATCATGGGCTGGGTATTTAACTCCTCAGAGCCTTAGGGCAAAATTATGCTTGTACTTCTTACTTGGTTGTGAGGAAAATGTCTTGTAATCCTTAAAATGCTACAGAAGTGTGAGGGAGTCTAAAAATGCTTGACAGGATTTGACAATTGTATCATAGTCTTTGAATCTGTGACTGTATAGTACATGCCATTTGCTTTTTCATAAAATATGGACTTGGGACAGTAGAATTTTCTGACATTAAAAAAATATACATTGTTTAAGGGAAAAAAGGACTATCTTTTTTGTAGGGGGCAGTCAGATGGCATAGTAAAGATCTGAATTCAAATGCAGACTTAAACACTAGTTGTGTGATCTGGAGCAAGTCATTTAACCTTGTTTGCTTCAGTTTCCTCATGTGTAAAATTAACTAGAAGAATGGCAAACTGTTCTACTATTTTTTGCCAAGAAAATCCCAAAATAAGGTCATGACGAGTTGGATATGATGGAAATGATGTAACAATGACCACAATCTTCCCACATTTTTTGCCCTTGGAGACTACCCATTTTGCTTACACTTAGTTCTGGCTATGATTCTAGGTCCGATGAATAGCAAAGATATTAGGTAGGGTATAGGGAAAACCTAGATGGATTATTCTGGGCCACTGCAATGAAACATGACCTATTCTGACCCAGTTGAGAACTGATTATTCTCTGAAATCAGGAGGGCTTCCAGCAGACAGTAGAGATGTCATCATCACATTTCATTGTGGATGAGTCATATAGTAGGAGTAGAAAAAGTTCTAGTCTTGGAATCAGAAAACTTGTGCATAAACATGCTCTTTCTGGCACTAGCAAGGATATAGTCATCTCTCTTTGTCTGCATTCATGTGCATATGCTTGCATGAGCACACACACCAATGTGTATGAGGGGACATAGTCTTTCTCCAGGAAAAAAACAAAAACAAAAACAAAAAAAAACTATGGTGTAGGCCTCCTGGAGCTGCTTTTCTCCCCTTCCCCCCAATTTATCAGGATTAGAATTTCTATCTATAGAAAGAAGAGAGAAGACAATATAAAGCAAGCCTGATCTGTAAGTATTTTGGTATTCAATGAGGCTTAGGTGCTTGATTCAAGGGATATATTAAAAGCAAGTTGTTGCTAACCTTTCATTAGGAGAATGGTATAATAAGCTTACTGTTTATTAGTGGGAGATTCCCTTGTGCCTGTCTTTTGCTCCCATTTACATTTCCTTCCTTTATTAGGAAGAGAAGGGTCAGAAGTTTGGAGCACTATTCTGACTATTCAGTGTTCCTGATGTGACCATTAATTAATTAACTGATTGATTAGTCAATCAGCAAAATTATTGAGTGCCTATTATATGCCAATTCCTATGCAATTTTGTGAAGGATACAAGTCATTGTCCCATAATCAGTAAGGTTAAAATCCCCTTGGGAAGCCTAACTTAGCGCAGGAGAAATAGAAAACAATATGAGGCAGAATGTAAGTGCTGAGTGACATTTTCCAGACTCTAAGTGCAATAGGAGGTCAGAGAAGACAGAGATCACTGGGATTGTGGAGATTGGGGATCAAAGTAATCTCTTTGAAGAGGTGGGGCTTAAAGAACGGGTAGAAATTTGGTTAGGAGAAAAGGGAAATAGCAAGGTGGTCATTCTAAATAGGGACAATATAGGGACAGTAGTATGAGCAAAAGTACGAGGATGGAAACAGTATTTCAAGAGAACAGTGAGGAGACTGACCTAATAGGAATAAAATCAGGTCACATTTATTTAGTGCTATAAGGCTTTGTAAAATATGCATTTTCTCATTTGATTGATGTTCTCTAGGTCTTAATAGTCTCTCCAATTTAGGATCATAGCTCAAGAGGTAGAAATGGCCTTATAGGTTCTCTGGTTCAATTCCTTCGATTTCAGAAGAGATACCTGGAAAGATTAATTATCTTGCTCATGGTTACAGAAAGCACATGGAAAAGTGAGGCTTTCAATTCAGACTTTTGACTCCAAATGCAACAATTTTTCCATTGTGCTAGAGGAGGCTGAAGCTGAAACTAGGTCCTGTAGTTAATAAGTCTCAGAAGTCATATTTGAACTTTGGTGTCCTAGATCCCAACAGTAGGTAAGAAAAGAATGAACTGTGTATTTCTGACTATAAAGTCCATTCTAACCCTTTAGTCAAACCTATGAACCCCTTTTGAGAAGACTATTTTTCTTGAAATAGAGGATTCTTTGTGTGAAAATCACACTGTAACAGCCATGTCTCTAGGAAGATGGGGGTACTCTCCTTCCCTTTTCAGTTATCAAGCTGATAGGTAGAGGATGGCTCGGGTAATGGGGTTCTACTGAAAACGTGAGATCAATCTTATGGCTTCCAACAGTACTGTGTTCAAGACACTACAAAAGTCAGAGCACTGACCAGGTGTTCTTAGCTTTGCTGACTCTGGGATATTGGGCATTGATAAAGTCATCAGTGAAGCTCTCTTGGTCTGTCATTCATGTTTTGTCTCTTTGAAAATAGTAGAGTGGCCTTTCAGAGTCGTAGATGACAATCAGTTAACAAACACCTACTGGATATAGGCATAGTATGCCTGATTCTGGAATTACTAAGACAAAAATTAGAGACCTTATCCTTAAGGAGCTTATGGGTTATCTGTAGAGCTAAATGTGCATAAAAATCAATTTATGAAAAAAATGATAATGTATATACATATATAGTATATGTATTTTTTTTTGTTTTAGTAAGATAGCATTAACATCAGGATGATAAGGAAAGGCTTCATCTAGAAGGTGTTGCTTGATCTGAGTTTTAAAGGGGGGATATAACCAGTGCAAAAATGTAGAGATAGGAAATAGAAATGGTTGAGTACAAAAGACATCAAGAAGGCTGATGTGGCTGGAGTTCAGAGTACAGAAAGGAGAGTAATGTATATTAAGCATCTGTAGGTAGGTTGATGATAAAGGTAAGCTATTGAGTCTTAGTTTTTGTTCAACAAAGGTTATTGAATATTAGCTTGTTCTGTGTGTCTTCTCTCTCAATTATCTCCAGTTTACTTCATGTATATCTTGGTTATACATAGTTGTTTGCATGTTGCATTCCCATTAGACTGTGAGAGGAAGGTCTTTTTTCCTGTTTATTTTTTTCTTTGTAGTTTCCATGCTTAATACAATACTTTGCATATAGTAGTCATTTATAATGAATATTTATAAGCTGACTTGACTGACCAGCCTTATGGTATGGGGTGGTTTTAGATTGAATGAAGCAATCAATTAATTAACCAGTATTCATTGAGCATCTATGAAGTGTTCCTATGTAAGAATGATTTAGAATCTATAAGACATAGAAAAAGGTATTTTTTAGACAGAAAGAAACCCCATTGATCATCTATTCTAATTTAACTGAGAAAAGTAAGATATAAATTTTAAGGCCCATTCTATCTCTAAATGCTAAGGTCTGGAATAACTTATCAATAGTCACATAGTTGGTTGGAGGCAGAATGAGAACTTGCCAGGGTTATCCTAAGTATTAGATCTGTGCTTTTCCTACCTTATCAGTGCCTTCTCTTTCAATAAGAGCTGTTTAATAGTTGGGGGTCAAGGGGAGAAATTCAGAAGCATGTTAGACTAATAAGAACTGAAGATATTAAAAATGAATTAAATTATATTGGATAGCTGTTCTTTACAACTCATCAAGGGAAAGCTATAATTTTGTAAAAGGTAAAGTGATATAGCTCATAGATTCTTAGAATTATAAAGATCTTCAGTTTTGGTTCAGTTCAGTTTAGTAGTCAATGACTAAGTGCTTACTGTGTGCAAGACTCTTTGCTAAGGATTGGATATAGTCAGACAGCAGTGCACAAGTTTCTCCCTTTTGAGAACTTGGATTCAACTAGACCTTGATTATCTAGTTTAACACCTTCATTTTCTTGGTAAAGTTGAGGTTCTTAACCTGAGGTCAGAGAACTTGTTTTAAAAATATTTGGAGAATGGTATTTCAATATAATTGGTTCCCTTTGGAATTCTATATATTTTATTTTATACTTTAAAAAAGATATTATTCTGAGAAGGACTGCTTAGGCTTTACCAAACTGCCAGAGAGGTCCCCCAATGCAAAAATGGGTAAGAATCACTGGAATATAAAAAATAAAATATAGAGAGATTAAGTAGCTTGCCCAAAGTCAAAGGGTTTACAAAGAGCCAAAGTGGAACTATCATCTAGACTGATGACTTTCAGTATTCTACTCTTTTAATTAGTTATTTAGTCAAGAAGAACTCATTTAGCACTCTTAATGCCAGACTCAATGTAAAGTATAGAGTATACAAAGCAAGGCAAAAACCAATATCTTTCCTCAAGGAACATACATTTTAATGGGGGAGACCACATATAAATAACTTGGTATGTACTAGATCCATAGAAGGGAGATGGAATGCCATTTGAGAGGGGATGATGCCATTACAAGTTGGGAGCATCAGAGAAGCCTTATAAAGTGGGATTGTACCTGAGTTTGAAGAAAAACCAGGAAAGTCAGGCAAAGGTGAGGGAACAGAGCGTTGCAAGCAAGGGCTATAACTATTACAAAGGCATAGAGTCAAAACAGTTTGGAGCATCATAAACATTCATGGAGTCAAAGTGAGACTTGAACTACGTCCAAGGGATATAGTAGCAATTGGGATAGGTTGATGGGAAACTGGAAGAAAATACCACTTGAGGTTCATTAGTTCAGTTGAAAGAATGAAAATAGTCATGATTGGGACCTGTGATTTCTTTAGCACAATAGGACTACTGTTAGAAGGTCCCATTTCATTGATCAGGAGAACTTCTGATATGGAAACTCCCTCCTTACAAATTCAGATCAGCAGCTTCTTTGTGGATTAGAATCTGAGAGTTGTTCAGGGCACTGACAACTTAAATGAATTGTTCATAGTCACAAAACCAGTTCGATGTCAGAGGAAGAACTTAAATCTAGGTTTTCTTGGGCCCCAAAGTTGGCAGCCTGTCTATTATTCTATCTCTTGAATGCAGGAATTATTCATTGGACGGTAAGAAAACTGGTCTAAATAGAACAGAAGGTACACGATTGAGAAAAATAAGGTTTTATCAGAACTGTAAGACCAGGGGATGATAAATTGATAAATTCAGTCAAAAATGTTTGGATCTCATGGAATTGGAAACATGAAGTCACTGAAGGATTTAGAAGATTTTGACATATTCAAGGTGCATTGTGGGAAGCTTAACCTGGTGCTTTTATTCTGAGAGATTTGATATCGTGGAATAAAGCTCTCAATCTGGAGTCAGGAAGAACCAAATTTTGTCTCAGATACTTGCAATGTATGTGATCCATGGACAGTTACTCAACTGTTTTCTGCAAAGTTTCCTTATCTGCAAAATATAGATAATAATAGCCCCTGATTCACAGGTTTGTTTTGAGGCTAAAATGAAGTAATATTTGTAAAGCGCTTTACAAACCTTAAGGTGCTATGTAAATGCTACTTTACATTTGTAGCATTGTTGTTATTGCTGGAAATCAGTGTAGGCAGAAAGAATTCCATTTAGCTAAAAGGAACGTCAGAGGCCATGCAGTTCAACCCTTTCTTTATGCAGATGAGGATACTGCAGCCTGTGGAGGTTATATAATTGATCAAACAATTTACAACAGGCAGAATTTGAATCCAGGTCTTCCAATTTAATTCTTACCACTGTATCACAGATCTTATAATCCTAAAAGCCATTGCATTATTATCATAATAATAATAGTTCACTTTTATATATGGTCTATTGGTTTTTAAAATGCTTCTTATTCTCCATTTTGACTCCCACTGTGATACTGAGAGAAAGGCAAAATAGGGGTTCTTCCCTGGGTATGTTATTGTTGCCATTTTATAGAGACCATGGAGTTTTAAGAAGGCAAGTAACTTACTTAGGTAAGTGTTAGACTGGAACCTGGGTCTTCTGATTGTAGTTTAGTTTTTGCTATGATGCCATCCCGCTTTTTTCTAATTAAGGCATAAAATAAAATAAGAACTTAGAGTTGTAGCTTTAGGAATGGAAATGAAAGGAAAGGATGGGTATGGGTGGATGGAAAAGGATGAAGAACTAATATAGGTTCCCTGGGCTGCTGGGATTTCTGTTTACTATTAAAGGCTATGTGGTTTAGTAGATAAATCACTGAATCTTATTTTCAATATTGCCTGACACATTAGTTGTACACTTTGGGTAAGCTATTATCCTCTCTCTGCCTTCATTTCCTTACCTGTAAAATGGAAATAATAGCAACATCTACCTCACAGGTAATGTTAGGTGTGGTTTGGATATTAGGTATTTAGAACCACTGTGCTCCAGATCCCCTCAGGTTTTCTTTAGTAGAACAGGGCTAATTCTCTCTTTCCCTCTCCCTCTCCCTCTTTCTTTCTCTTCCTCTTGTTCTCTCTCTTCTTCTCCCTCTCCCTTTCCCTCATTCCCATTCCCTCTCTGTCTGTGTCTTTCTCTTTGTCTATCTCTGTCTCTGTCTCTGTCTCTGTCTCTCTCTCTCACACACACATACACACACACACACACACACACACACGGAAATCATTGCCAGGTTTTTAGCCCATTCCCCTTAGAGTACCACTAGTCTTTCATCACCACACAGCTAGTGAAATGCCATATGGAAATCTTAAAAAGAATGGTGTTGTCCAGAGGTCCTAGGCTTGAATCTTTGTTACTCAGTATATGAACATATACACCAGCCTTTAATTTGTCTAGATATCCGTTTCCAGATCTGACAAATAAAGGGATTGAACTAGATGATTTCTAAGATCTGTTCAGCTCCAAATCCTATTAATCTTCTTTCTTTCTTCCCACTCCTAACTCCTTGAGCTTACCCCTCAGTTATTCAGAGAAGATGCTTTAAGAACCTCTCACCCCAGATTTCCAGGGTCTACTGATTCATCCCTTACAAAGGGTTAACCTTTTTTTTTTTAACATAGGTAGGAGAAAAGCACAGTGTGTTCATTGTGTTCTTTCTCTTAGAAGTAGTAACTGACTACAGGAATGTGATAAGGAAAAATAGTTTCACCTTGTATTGATATTCCCCTGCATCTGCCTGTGTTTGTCTATGCATATGTGGATATGTTCATTCATAGGACTGTGTGTCATCACATCTGGATTTGGCAGCCTTTTCCTATTACTTGATGGGACATTGGGCTAAATGGTTGGAATTACGAACTTGGTCCATGAGGTAAACACTGGGGAAAAGACCAGCGGAGGAGGTACAAAGTACCATGCACTGCTGAAGTGAACAGACAAGTTAGGTTTCTTTCTTTGGGTATTCTTTATTTTATCTCCCACCCTGTTGTATGTATGTGTGTGTTTGCAAGAAGCTGGAGCATAAGGCAGGAAAAGCCCTTGAGCTTACCCCTCAGTTATTCAGAGAAGATGCCCTAAGAAACTCTCACCCCAGATTTCCAGGGTCTACTGATTCACCCCTTACAAAGGGTTAACTTTTTTTTAACATAGGCAGGAGAAAAGCCCAGTTTATCAGCTGCCAAGAGGCAAATTAACAGTAAGTGCCTCCATGAGCCTAGTAGTGTGCTGAGTGCTGGCTGTGTGCTCTAGGATTGCAAGCGTAGATAGAGGACATATCTCTGACTGTGAAGGAATTTCCTGGAAATTAGCTGGAAAGCTAAGATCTATATTCTTGAAATAGTGGGAAAAGCTATGAAGGACTAGTAGTAATCAGCTGTCAAAATGGGTGCTTTGGGAATTCAGAAATGAGATAGAGAACTTTTCCAAGAGTAGGAGGGACATAAGTGGAATCTTCCTTAAAGAATGAGCAAGATATAGTTGGGGAGAAAGTCTGAGAAAACTGCAAAAGTTGAAGATAGAAGTTGTTTGTGGACTTATTTATATTTTAGGAACAGTGATGACATTTAAAGTATATCATGAATTACAGTGTCCTGGTCAATTAGCGAGCTATGAATTTTGTCTTGTTTCATTTTGGTTGACATAAATTCATTATTTTTATTGGTGTGGGCATCCCTTGCCTGTAACTTAAAAACTTACAATTTCTTATCTGGTGCTCTAAGAAGTTATGACTTGTCCATAGTTGCAAAGTTTGTACAAATAATGCGGTGTCAAAAGCAGAACTTGCCCCCAAGGCCTTTTTAACTCTACTATCCCTTTCCTTATGTTTTTTTTTTTTTTTTTTTCAACTGGACCTCTGATTTAATTCTTAAAGGGAACTCCCAGATGAGGAACTCTCTCTACCAATGATGTAGGTCTGCATCTGTTTCTGCAACTTACAGTCTTAAGGAGTTGTCTGGGGTGCCAAAACTTTTAATTGACTTGTTTGGGATTATATAACATTTCCCAGACAATTCCAATCAATTCATCTATTTTGGATCTTCAGATTTCTGTTGTTTTGAGAATACTTAAAATGGGAACTACTTATATGTGGAAAAATCTGTTATGATGTAGTATGATGTGGTACATAACTTCTTGAACCCTAAGCCAATTTAGTTTCCAGGAATTATTCATGGTTCCCTCTCATGCATAGTCACCAAGCATGATATTATAGCAAGTTTTAAGAATTTAGTTGTGGCTTTGAAGCTGTTTCTAGATTGTAGAAGAGGCCTTGAAAAAGTTAGAAATAGCAGCTTCGGGTGATACTATCCCTGGGGTTAGATAGAAATTATTGATAAGATAGGAAAAGCTCTGAGATCTGTTGCCAAATTTTCTTTTTGTTTTTACTTTCTTTTAATGAAGTTATTGTCAAAAAGAAATGGACAAGTGGGTAGCTCAGGCTCTGAATGAGCTCGAAATTATTGATTCATTCCAAGAATTGGAAGAGACCTCATCTATTGTCTAATTCAGCCTTGAAAGCAAGGCAAGAATCCTTTATAACAGAGATGTCATGCTATCTACCACGCTTCAAAGTAGGATTGAACCAGCTTCCAGGATAACTGGGAAGTATTAAACAAAATACACAAAAATACAATAGAACATAGAAAATGTTAATATGTGGTTTTCTGAATCCTGAAAGCCAGCAGGGATTCTTATATATGATTTCATGGCCTTTAAGTTTGACTTCCTTCTAATACTTCATTGCTATGGATTCATTCTACTTTTAGCTTGAATAATTCCAATGATAGGGAACTCCCACCCTTTCAGCGCAACAGTCTATTAAACTTACAGACAAGTTAGATAGAATTGCCCATTCCTGGTGGGGTGGTGATTGGTACAAAGACACTGCCTTCTTGCCAAGCTTAGATATTTCCAGAATCCAAAAAGTATTTCAATGTCTCTAGGGAATCTGAGAAATGGTGACGTCTAAGAAACTTTCTTGACATCCCTAAAAGCCCCCTTACTGCTAAGAGTTGCTTGATAATACTAATGGGGGGGGAAATCTGAAAATCTTTCCTTATTTCAGTATATGAATGCTATTCAGGTATAATTATGCATTTCTCTAAATGTGAAATATTTACCTGTCAAGTCTTTAAGTCTAAAACAGATTTAAAACCTAAGAAATCCATGGGATGACAGTCTTTGCTACTACTAAGATGGTTTAAATGTGTCAGACCCTAAGTTGAGAAGATGAACAAAATGACCTCTTGAGTTTCTTCTAGCTTCTTGCCTTGGGACTCTCTAAAACTACTGCCAACTGAAAGCTTTTTTGGCTAGGCACTTCAAAATTATGGGTGGGGAAGAAAAGGAAGGGCAAGACACTGCATTAGGGGATTATATGATTTAACTCAATTATTTCTAGTAAGGGGGATACCCAATTGTTTTTTGTCTCTCTACCAGGAATAAATGAGAGAGGAGAAATCTTGGGTAATTGTCCTTAGCTCTCTGGACTGTTTGTATGTGGTATGATTTTATGTAGAGAATAAGGAGAGAATTAAACAAATTTGTGTCTTCATACTGCAATGAAGTAAATATCTTTCCTTATTAAAAATAGCATATTTTAAATTCATGCCAGTTATTTAAAAAATAAAAACAATTCCTGTGTTATATGCTCAACAATTTTGTGCTGAACTTTTTTTCTCTCTTTCACAGCCTGAAATCTAAACTTTACATTGCTTTCAAGAAGTAAAGGGGAAAGGTCAGATAGAATGTTCTTCCTTCAAATGGAATAGCTTTTGAGAATGGAAGGCATTGAAGTAGAGCTAAGTTAACCAGCCTGTGTACAATTTACTGAAGGTCAGGGGGTAGTTGTGGAAAGCCAGAATAAAATAAACACTTATATTAACCTTGTTACACCAGAATATCAGCACTTCAAACTTCTCTTCTGTTGAGGTTGGGGTTTTAGCTGTGGCAATGCCAGTTTCAATGTCCATAAAAGAATTCTCCAACTTGGAGTATCACTTCCTTCTATTTTTCAACTCCTGGTAGAAGAAATTAGTGAAACTCAGAAAAAAAAAAAAGACACACACACACACAGGAATCAAATTTTTTAATTTTTTTCTCTTTCACTCCTCTTCTCTTTTTCCCTTCGGGGGTTGTGGAGAATTCAGTATTATCCCTTAATCTATTTTCTAAGGCCTTAGGTGGGATAGGGTAGGCTCATAGTTTCTATAGAGATCTTGGTTTATCATGCCTTAATTGCTGACTTTTTCTCTCTGTTTCTCAGTTGTAGATCTGGTCACTTCTGAACATCTCGCCGTGTCTGGACTCCTGTGACTCTGAACACAGTAGCAGGACATTTCTGTTTTGGGGACTTTGGGTGTTTTCTCCTCTTTTTAGTTCCCCTCCCCCTCCCCCTTCCCCTTCCCCCTCCTAAGAACTCCTGTGGAGCTGTTGGACTGTCATGGAGTCCAGGGAGATTTTAAGCAGCTCCCGCCAAAGGGGAAGTGAAAACGAGTTCCTGTCTGTCACTTCAGCCAAACCCCCAGGCACTCCAAGCTGTCCAGGGGAATCTTTGCTCCCTGCACCAGGATCTGGAAAAGGGATCCCAGCAGGGGGAGAGCGGATGGAGCCGGAGGAAGAAGATGAGCTGGGGTCTGGACGGGATGTGGATTCCAACTCTAATGCAGACAGTGAGAAATGGGTGGCAGGAGATGGCCTGGAAGAGCAGGAGTTTTCTATCAAGGAGGCTAACTTCACAGAGGGGAGCCTGAAACTTAAGATCCAGACCACTAAGAGGGCTAAGAAGCCACCCAAGAATCTGGAGAACTATATTTGCCCACCTGAGATTAAGATCACTATCAAGCAATCTGGGGACCAGAAGCTTTCACGTGCTGGGAAAAATAGCAAAGTCACCAAGGATGAGGAACGAAGCCACTCAAAAAAAAAGGTAAGGACTCATATATATCTTATTGCTCATGTATTTTCCAAGGCTTGGCTAGCCACTGCTTATACTTCTTCAAACATCAACCTTAGGGTTTGTACAAATAAGACCTACTTTTAATCAAGACCCAAAAGGGAAAGGAGTTGTTCTTCCTTGATTTGTCTTTCTATGTATTTCTTACCTACCTTTCTCTATGAAGAACACAAAGATCTGATAACACTATCACCTCCTTGTCAGAAGGTCTGATAACAGAGCTTGTGTCCTTTATCAGCCTTAGATGACTGTGTCAGTTTTATGTTTGATTGTCAGCCAATCAGTCAGTTTGATTGTAACTGGAAGTGCGAAGGTCTTCTGATACAGTGGTCAGAATGTAAACAAAATAACTGTGAAATTTCAATTCAATAGAACATTAAATTCAAGGTGAGATTGGAAGTAAGGGAGTTCTGGTGAAGTGAATTTTCTGGTTAACTGAGTTGATTTCAGTCTTTATTACTGAGAATCACTCTTGACATTTTCTGGGCAGCTGTCTACAACATTAAGCCTACAGTCTTAGTAGCTTTACTGGATAACTTTAGTCTCATGATCTTTCATGGTCTTAGAGTGGTACTTTTGAACATCAAGGTGACGATTTCTAAGAATGAAGATGGATATAATGAGAAGGTAGGATAATCTACTGACTTTTCTAATGTCCTAACTCTGCGATATAACTTGAACTTGGGTTTTAATACTAAATTCTTGGTATGCATAGATCTTTTCCCTTAAAGATCAGCAACTGCAAGAGTCTCGGTTGAATGGTTTCAGTTAGGTAAATTCCACTAAATAGAGGTTTCACTGTGCTAGGCATGGATTTGTAGGAGTGACAAGAATATATATTATTAGATAATAATTTCTCTTATGATAACATAGTCATCTGAACCAAGATTGCCATCCACTTCCTTTTTTAAAAGTACATTTTAATTTTTTGTTGTTTTTATATCATCTGTGTTACTCTCTGTATCTTTGCTTTTCTCCTTTCCCAAAAAGCCATTTCATATAACAAATAATTTTATCATTATCCATTCCTGGATTCTTTGTGGTTATCATTGTTTCTGACAGACACTTAGAATACCATGTGGGTCAAGAGCTCATTCTCTGCTCCATCTCCACCTCTATTTGGAGTCTTCATTGTCTGGTGATTGAGAATACTAGAAGGGATAAGTGTCCCTACCTAACTAGGTTCTAAGGGAATCTTTTTATAGTCTGGGTATACCTATAAACAATCTTGACCTCATTGGTTCTTTGGTTTCCAGGTAGCACTTTATAATAATACTGATCCTACTGCCTAGTTAAGAATTACTTATTTCTTCAGTTTAAACCCAATGCCTGAGCTTGTTGCTAGATTGCTGCATTTTAAAATCAAGATAACTTGAATCTTTAAATTCTGTGAGTACAGAGGATCCTTGAGAATTATTACTTCATACCCACAGCTTAAAAGTGTAACTTTTCTCTTTTATTAGATCTTTTTGATCATTTCTAGATTCTCTTTGTATTAAAATGCAATCTCTCTCTCACACACACAGAAATCAAAGGGTATCTCAACCATTTTGAAAACTTTCTAGAATCATGAATGAATCCATATGAGGTCCTTTAAAAATGCATGTCTGCTCTGGATTTGGAATTTCATGATGATGTAAATGTGCCCCACTGACTCTACTACTTTGTTGTAACATCTATCATGTTAGGTGGGGATCGTGTAAACAAATGCCTCTGTCTGTTTCCCTTTATTCCCAGTGAAATAGAAGGATTTGAATGGCTGCCCACAGAACAGCCATCACTTGTTTCTTTTGGATAAAAAAAAAATCCAATTCTTTGTCCTGGGGAAAAACCCCAACAATTCCTTGTGCTTTAATAAGTACCTCTTCTACCGTTTTTAAAGCCAAAAGAATTGCCCCCAGGATTCCCTTGTTACTGTTGGAATGCCTCAGAGTACCTCAGGCTACCCCTTAGAATCCAAGCCTTGGGACTGATTCCACTGATGACAATGCCAGCAAGTGCTGTGTGGCATACATTTGCATATGCCAGTGCTCAGGCAAACCAGTTTCATTCATGGAGTTGGGCACCCTCCTCTAGATGCTGGTGAGTCTTAATTGAATCTAAGATGAATTTCGTTATCTGTGGTGCATTGTGCTAATTCTGATGTGTGACCAGACAAAGGAGAGTTCAGCACTTAGCAGAGACTGGAAGGACTGGGGAGCAGCAGGAATTTAGTACAAAATACTGGATAATGCCAGTATCAGGGCAAGAACTTCTCACACAAGATAGAGGGTCATTTGAGACTTGGTTCTTATTATACTTTTCAATCTGGCCTTTTTTTACCCTGTGCCTAAATTTTTTGATTCCTAGGAAAGGGAAAGCCTAGAGATAGCTGATAGGGTTATTGGTGAGGTGGGTGAGCTGCTAGTCTCATTTCCATAACATTATGATCAGACTATTTGAAGGATGATGGAAGCCATTTCTGTGTGAGTGCGTGCTTAGGCAGTGGGCCCAGTATTAGTTACCATTAGACATTTTCCATTGATATGCTTTGAAAATATGTCTTTAAAAAACAAAAGAAACATAAAACTAGCAGTGAAGGGACTAGATGGGATATTAAAAAGGTGAAAAAACAAACTGATATCTGTGAATTTAAAAGCTCAAATTTTCATTTTTGCATAAAATTGCGGTATTAGTCCTTTGTATAGAGAGAAGGAACTGAATTTCCTTTAAGTAGTCAGAAGCATCACTTCTTTTCTTTCCTTTTCTCTCCTTTCCTCTTTATTCTTCTCTTCTCAACAGTTCTCATCTCTTCTTTTCTTCTCTTTTCTTTTTTTTCCCTACAATCTCTCTTTAGACTCAGATCCATAACATAATGATCTTTTTCATGGAGACCTTGTTTTTACTGCATAGGTTTGGATTGACTTGTGTAGTTCTACCTTACACTTAATCAATTCTAAAGTCAACACTTTCCTCCCCAAAAAAGACCACTTTGGGGCAGGATTGGTTAATTAATTTAGTTAAAATTAACAATTTAATGCAGTGAAATTAATTCTGAACTTAAGTCAAAGGACCTGAGTTCAAATTTTGACTATATTAATTATTCCCTTGGACAAATTAGACCTCCGTTTTCTCACTTGTAATAATGAGGGGGTTGAATAAATGACTTATAAGGTCTCTTTAAGTTCTGAGTCTATGATCACACAATCCTTAGAGACAGCCAGTCATAACTGGTTTGCTATTACTTTAATTCAGTAAGAAGAAAATTGCTGAAACATGAGTGATAAATATTCTAGCAAACTGAACTACCATATACATTCTCCCAATTAAGTCCATTAGAGGTATAAACTTGTATTAAAAACTTTGATGCCACAATTCAGTCATTAAGCATGACCTGTCAAACAGAATTAGATTTACCTACAGGTGGATTTGGGGGGAAAGAAAAGTGAGAAAAGAAGTACAAGGAATAGAAGAGGAAGTGAGGATTTTATAATTTCCAAGAAGTGTCTTTGCATGAAAATTTCACTTCTTCCTTACAAGTTCCCTGTGAAGTAGATGCATTTTACAGTCAAGAAAACTGAGACAGATGGAGGTAAAGCAATTTGTCCAGAGTCACACAGGTTGTGTCTCAATCTGGATTTGAATTAGGATCTTTTTTGGGGGGAGGGGCAAGGGGAGGCAATCGGGATCAAGTGACTTAGCTAGGGTCACACAACTAGTAAATGTAAAGTGTCTAAGGTCAGATTTGAACTCAGGTCCTTTTGACTTCAGGGCTGGTACACTATCCATTGCACCATCTAACTGTCCTATGAACTCAGATTGTCGTGACTCATAGCAGAGCAATCAAAGAGAAGGACCCCTCAAGAGGACAAAACATCATAATTGTAGAGCTAGGACCTTAGAAGACATGTAGTCCAACCCCCAAATTTTAAAAATGAGGAAACTGGGGACCAAGTAGGTTAAATGACAGATAAGGCAGTATTTGAATGCAGCAAGTCTTCTTTTTCTGATGGTGAGGATGATTAGTTCATAGCCTTTTTACTGTAGCATGCTAGCTCCAATGGGATCTGAAAAGTTTACCTGTAGAGTTTAAAAGTCTTCATTGACAATAAAATTTTACCTCAGGCTAGTCTTGTATCCAGACTTGTATTTATGGGATTATTTTCTGCATCGTTTTCCAGATCGGTTACTTTTCAGTTCAGCAGAGGTTGAGCATAAAGTCAAGTTTTAATTTTTTTAAAAATTGATTACCTTTCTGTGGACTAGTTAGGGTTAGACGTTCTTGATGATATAATACTGTGAGACGCTTCTAGCCATCTTTGTTTATAGAAGTCTTCTTTTTCATCCCCTAGAGTCCACTTTGCTTGTTAAAGTATCAATATAAATAACAGGATTTGAGTAATGAAAACTTGGAAGCAACTTTACAAAGATTTTGACATGAAAAGTCTGGATGTTGCCAGCATGGTCCAAAGAAGGCTTTCAAATCCAGTTCCTACTAGCTATACAAATTTCAAATAAAGTATTATTTACCTTGAGTGTTCTGGCTGGCAAGCAAACCCTAGTCTTTTCTCCTATCTTGAGACGATTCAGAAATTGCTGTAGATTCCATGATAACTTATGGAAATATAGTCAT
Organism: Sarcophilus harrisii; assembly: GCF_902635505.1. Taxonomy (NCBI): domain Eukaryota; kingdom Metazoa; phylum Chordata; class Mammalia; order Dasyuromorphia; family Dasyuridae; genus Sarcophilus; species Sarcophilus harrisii. The sequence goes on along the minus strand of NC_045426.1, from coordinate 368,852,902 downwards.
GTTACATTAAAAAGAGCAAGAATTAGGTCTCACTCCTCCACAAACTTGTAGGAATGTAGGTAATATCTCGGGAGTCTCAATTTCCCTAAGTATCATTATTTCAAAAGAATACTGATTTTATTTTATTTTTTGACATGGGTTCTCCCTCCTTCTCTGCAGATAACAATTGATCAATTAAAAATTCTTTATTATATTCCTATTACACTCTAAATATCTAGGAGTAAAAAGACAAGAGTAAAGCAATATGTGTCCCAGAGGAGCAGAATATGATAGGATTCACTTTTTGCTTTTTAATAAGTTAACTTCATGAATTGCTATGGCCAAAAATATTTATGACTTGAAGATCCCATGCCTTCTGAAGAGAGGCCTATCTTCATTTTTATAGGATGGACTTTCTGACATTCTTTGCCTCTGCATCTTCCTAGGCCCAGATTCAAAATCTTTATGGTTTGATCTAGGATCTGTTAGATTCTGTATTTGGCTGCCACTTTGAGAATGCAGGATTGTGTCCATGCTACAGTGAATTATCAGAAGATGACTTTAAGATCTAAAGGAAGAAAACTGAGAAGTTACTGAAATTTTTGAACAGAGTAATGAGATGGTCCAAATCATACTTGAGAAAGACTCAGCTGGTAGTGGATGCAGATTAGATTGAAATGAGAAAGGTGGGAGATTTAGAGAGCAATTATGGCATTGTTTCAGTCATCTGGCTATGAGATGATTAAGACCTAGACTAGTCAATAGGAACCAGAAAGAGAAATTTATTTTTTCCTTTTGACCTTGTGCAAAAAACTGTCTCTCCAGGGGAAAATGTATGCATAGGACACTTTTAAATTTAATTAATATCATTAAAATATTCTTTTTTCCTTTCTTAAATTGGGACAATCAGTGAAATAATAAACAAATGAATGGATGAATAAATGAACAAATAAATAAATAAAGCCCTGATATGTAGCATTTGCTGATTTCTAAGGTATAAATGCTCATATTGAAAATTTAACAATTAAGTTTCTTGAAATTATTTGAAGTGACTGTAGCATACCCCAAGTTCTCTCCTAGATTGCAATACTTCTCAGGGTCCACTTCCTTTGACCTTAACTCTCCTTATAGTTTTCTCTGCAATATTGGATCACATGTTTATGTCCCAATACTTCTCTGAGAATTGCCAACCCTCTCTGTTTCACTCACTCTGGGGATCATACATTTATGGAATCATAGAATATAAGGAGCCTCTGTGGTCATCTTTTTCAATCTCCACCTGAAACACTTTTCTTTCATCAGGCACAAGTAGATGCCTAGATGACACTCATTTAGCTGGGAGTTTCCATCAATTCAAATCTTTAGGGAAGTATCACATAGATTCTTTGAATCCCTGTGAGTATAAGCTTCTTTCTCTCCAGGACCCTCAGCCCATTCCCTATTTAGACGCATCTCACTATCCTTTCTTTGTAAGATGCTGGTTTTCTTCTTTTATTTATTTATTTTTATCCCCACAGGATTTCTCTTTTTCTTCAGTTTTATATTCCTTGTACTATATCTTCCACTTACAGTAACTGGAAAGTTTCTCTTTTTTCATTCTCTTATAGTTAAAATAACAGGTTGTCTTGTAGGAATGACTTTGGGGGGGGTATGTTTCTGATTGGTAATCTAGTATAGTGGAAACAGCTCTGGATTGGAAATCAGAATTTAGGTTCTAGCCTGGACTAGGGACAGTAAGTAGATAAATGGTCTAAGATAAATCACCTTTCCTTGGCCTCCATTTTCTTGTCTGTAATAAGGTGGGATTGGGCAAGTATTGAACCAATGTGGTTTCTAAGGTTATCTGATTCATACATTTTCTGATTCTATGCATTGTGAAGGCTCATTTTATATAGGGAAGTTATTTCTTTTCCTTGTTTTGAGCCCATTGTCTTTTTTTCCAGAAAGTCAGTTAGTAGTTATTGTTATGAAGCAAATAATAGTGAGAAGATCTTTATGATACCCAGACTGATTCATTCCTACATTTGGACAATTATTTGCCATCAGTCAACAAGCATTTATTAAGCACCCACTATAAGTTAAGCACCATGCTAGACACTGGGAGAATGCAAAGAGAAAATTTAAATAAGACCTACTCTCAAGGAATTTAGATTCTATGTGGAAATCCATTTTTTTCAAGAAGTTCTTCATTTTTAAATTATCTTCCATTGGGCTCTGGACATCTTCCATTTACCAGATACACTGGTATCTGAGTTGTTTTTATTGCTGACTAGGAGACATGGTCTATAGAACACTAGACCTATAGTCAGGAACATTTATCAGACACTTACTAGCTATATGACCTAGTTTGCCTCACTTCCTTCATTTGTAAAGCAAACTGAAGAAGAAAATGGCAAAGCACTTCAGTATCTTTGTCAAGAAAACCCCAAATGAATTCACAGAGACCTGGGCATGGCTGAAAAACAATTGATTGTGTGGGCAAGGGTTGGTTGGGAAAGACCTGAAGTAGAATAGGAAGAAGAGAGAGATTGTTCCATGTGGAGTGTGACCTTCTGTGCAACTTTTTTCAAAAGAGAACTCAGCCTTGGGTTTGGTCCTACTGAAATATCATTTTTATAGTAAAAGTACAAGCTCTATTAATTTTTTTTTAATTTCCCCAATGACATTTTTCTATTAATGAAGAACCCAAGTTACCCCTTTCCTTTCAGATCCTTGGTTCGTTTGCATAAAATTAACTTTGGGCCTTAAAGCAAATATATATATATATATATATATATATATATATATATATATATATATTTTTTTTTTGCAAAAGAGACAACTTTTCAAAGTCCCTTTTTACAATGTTTAGGATCTTTTTTGGATGTTCCTTAATACTAATACCTATGTTTCAAAATTTAGCTGAAATTTTACCTCTAACAGGAAGTCTTCATCTCTAATGCATCTTGATGCAGGAAAAGATAATTGATTTGGAATCAGCAGACCTGGTTTCAAATTCTAGTCCTGCCACTTAGCAACTATATGAATTTGATCAGGTTATTAACCTCTTTGGACCCCTTTTTCCTCATTAGCAAAAGAAAAGCCTAGTAAAAGATGTCCTGTAAGCTTCCTTCTAGCTTACATTTGTGACTATCTCTAGCCCCTGGTTACCTCTATTTTCTCCAAACTCGCATGTACTTATTATCTATACTGCTCATGTTGATGCATAATCATAGGATCACTGCATGTAGAGATGGGAAGGATCTTAAGGATCATCTTGTTGGAATCTTAGGGAGATGAAATGATTTTTTCAGAATCACCAAAAGCAGGAAGACACAGAAATACCTGGGATGTGATCCTAGATCCTCTATTAAGGATCTTTTAAGAATGTTCCTTTTTTAAAGCCAGACCTAAAGGCAATCTCCTCCACTAAGCCTCCTCTAATCTTCCTTGGAAGTAATGACCATCTTCTTCTGGCCTCATATAATCTTCTTTTCTACCTCTTGAATACACTTATCAAGTGGTGTTATGAATCATAATTTCCAACCATGTGCTTTATTAACTTATTAGCTCCTAACTCCTTAAGGGCAGAAATTGTGCCATCAAATTGCTGTATACACAAACAGTTTTTTTTTCCTTAAATAGAATGAATCCAAATCCATTATCCCATATCACATTGTTATTTAGTGAAATCATGGATATAAGTCCTGTTCCTCCAAAGGAGATTATAATTTCTATCTTTATACTTATACTTATATAGACAGACAACTGCCTATAGCAGTTATGAACCCAAAGTAATTCCTCACTGTGTACCTATTGGATTGAACTGATCCAATCTCAGGATTCTTGATACATTAACCTATTTTCCCTTTTTTATATCCTATTTTATCCTCTCAGATCTCACAGTTTGGTTGTATTGTATGAGGGCAGGGAAAATTCCTTTTATTTTTCATTTTTCCTCAACCCCAGTATTTATGTCTTTCTGTACAAGAATTTGTGTAGGGGAAAACACTGATGGGCATTCTTGATCTATTTAGAAATTTTCAAAGTTATGTGGGCATTTATCAATGTAACAAATACTTATAGCTGAGAACAAAGAATGACTCAAATTGGAAGTTTTTAAGTTATGTAAAAGGAACGATGTTCTGCAACTGAGCTGAAAGCTGCTTCTGCCAGTTAACAGCTGTTATTATTTTATTGTTTGAAGAGGATATTCCCCCTCATTCTTTTCCATTTACTGCCTCAAAAACTCTAATACACCAAGGTTTCCTGTTGGACCCCAGTTAGATTTAAGAAATGAAAATGTAAATTCTTTTTTTCCTTCCCTGTACTCCTAGCCTCTTGGTATCCTGTACCTTTAAGACAGAAGCTCTCTGTTCAAAATACAACAATGCAGAATGATCCCACAAACTGCCTTGCATGTTTATTAGACACAAGTGGCTTTGGCCAGGAAGTAATTGGAACCGGTTAGGGGCAGCTGGGGCAGAGAGCAAAGGAATTTACCAGAGTAGTTCAGAGATACTGCTGTAGTGGAGTTGATTCAGCTTTTAGACTCCACTAAAAGAAAATGAAAGTCTGCTATGGAAATCATGAGAAAAAATAGTGTGGGAATATGAGAAAGGGAAAAACATTTTTATTTATCTACCTTACCTATGAATTTTTGTAATTGACATGTTGTAAGCCTTGATGAAATTTTCCTAAGAAATTGTTTTTATGACTCCTATTGTCATTAAAAGACAGATATATGTGCAACTTGGAAAAAGAGAATTTAAGCAGATGAATGCAAGAACAGGTGGCCTCAGAAACTCAGAAAAGAAACCTTGGGCAGGAAGGAAAAAGAGAGGTACATTTGTATGAACCAGACAAATACTTTGATACTCCCAGGAGATTGATGCATCTGGGAATAAATAGCTGAACATTCATATTCTCATGGGTACCTCACATGTGCATGCTCACACACACAAGAAACACAAAATTGTACAGCATATAAAATTACTGAATAATGTGCTTAACTTATGTGGTAGTATTTTTCCTGTCGATGGAAGTAATCAGCCAGAGATTGGATAAACATCCGTCAGAAATGCTGTTAAAAAGTTTCTGCTTTGGGTGGGAGATTAAACTAGATAAACATGATGTCCCTTTCCTACTCAGATTCTGTAATTCCAAGGTGACTCATATTTTTGGAAGTTGATTCCCAAAATACCATGGGTCTAGTGTTTCTGTGAGAGGGTCTTTGTTGTTGTTGTTGTTGTTGCTGTTGTTGTTGATCATGCCTCCTTTAAGCACTATCCTCCTCAGCCCTTGCCTTTGGCCTAGGACTTCACCAGAATAAACAGTGGAAGCTTTTATTTACTTTGAAAAGTTTAAGTGTTCCCACTTTCCTGGCTGGCCTGGGAAGATGTTTGATAACCATCATGAGTATCAAATGCAGGTTGCTTCGGTGTGTTTTGTAAAGCTTGTATTTCCTCTTCGATGTTATTCTCGGACTTGCACAAGATTCCTGTGGCTTTAACAGTATGGGCTAGGACTGGTTGTGGAATTCTTTTCTCTGGGTGGAGAGAGAATTGTGAAGGGATTGTCCATGGCCATTCCTTAACTCTTTGCAGATGGGAATGTATCCTTTAAGATAGCCCCTTGTCTAACACTTGGTGGTTTATGCCAGGTCACTTAACTTAATTGGTTATAGCATGGTGCTAATGAGGCCAAAGTCTCAGGTTCTTTCCCCAGGTGGGCCAATTACCCTGCCTGCTATAACGTCCATGGTTTGGTCCTAGTTTTGCTCCTGGGAGTTAGAGAGAATGAATGTGCTTTCTTCTCTTGACAGGTGTTCAGATATTTAAAGAGAGCTATCATTTCTCCCCATAGTGTTTTCGCCAAGGTACTATCCCCAGTGCTGTCTCTTGCAGATCTGGTTCCTACTGTTAGACTTTATGTTGCTCTCTTCTGCACCTCATCAGTTTGTCTGCAATTCTCCTTCATTATGGTGTCAAGAATTGCCTGTGATATCCTGGATGTTGTTTAATGAATGAAGAATAGGGCCAGCTTATTGCCTCCCATGGTTAGGAGGGTATATGATACTATATCATATGTATATATGCCTGTGTATGTGTATACACACATGCACATAGGTATATTATTATGCTATATGCTCTGTATAATTGCATATACTATAGATCCCAACTTTTTAAACAGTAAGTGTTGTGAAATTATGATTTATTATCAGCAAATATTTGATTTATATACTTATTTTATATATTTATATACTTGGGGTCATATTAAAAAGTTCACAAGTGAAAAAGGGAAGCAAGTAGAAGAAATTTAAGAGTATAGTATAGTATACTCAAGTACGGTATATAATTACATACTTTGCTGCATATAAGTGATTATGTATACATATATATGCATATCCTGGTATACTAAAGTATAGCATGTGGTGTAGTAAATTTTAACATAGTATATTGCACATATGTATATATGTATGTATATGTATGTGTGTTTGTATATGTCTATACACACATTACATATTATATATACACACACACACACATGCACACGTACACATTCACTGGTGAGTATGTCCATTATATAGTATATAACTACACTGTATAACCACATACATAGTATATATTATATAACCAAAATATTATGTTGTATATATATAATATGTTGTATATATATGTAATAATACATAGGCATACATATATTATATATATATATATATATATATATATATATATATATATATAGAGAGAGAGAGAGAGAGAGAGAGAGAGAGAGAGAGAGAGAGGGAGAGCATTCAAGATCACCTTATCTTTTTCCCTCTAGATAAGTACATTTTAAAAATGGCTCATATTAAAAATATGATCAGTGAAAATCCCATGATCATAATAACTATGGCCAATCTGGGCCTCTGCCATTCTGGTCTTTTGCAATTGATTTTTTTGCCCTAAATTTAGAATTGTATATTTGTCCCTGCTATAGTTCTAGTCAAAGTAGAACTAGCTGTGGTATTGAAAGCCAACTATGAGGTCAGGGACCATGGAGTACATAGAAGTTGGAGGCAGAGGTAGAACAGTGAGTGAAAGTTGAGCCAGCAGAACAGGACAGTAGGTTCAATCCTCCTTGAATAGAAAAAGGTAAGTCTTGTTTCAGACTTGGAGACATCTCATATACTCCCCTCTCTAATGAAACCTGGCCAGAATCTGGAGGTGGGATTTGACAAGTTATGTTAGGAAGATGCTGAATAGGTTGGAGTAAAGAGTGTGGGGTCAGAAATAAGATTATGTGGCAACATCTGGGAATAGATCTAAGTTCCCTGTGGATAAGGGCCAAAGTTCTCACTTATATTCTTGCTTTCATAGTTCCCTTGAGCTGCCCTACATAGGTGAGCAGCATGAGCATAAGCTCACTAAAGTGTCCTTGGCAGCCAAATTAGTGTAAGAGCTTCTATATTAGTCTTTATTTTGCTGTAGAATAGAAAAGCAAGTAAAAGGCAAGAATTGTAGGGTTGGGATATAGAGGGTGGCAGGGAAGTCTTAGACCGAATTGAAGTGGGGACCAGGCAGAGTGGTGAATATTTTAAATCAATACAATCATAACATTTTAGAGATTCTTTACTTTGAAAAACACAGTGTTTTCAAGGGAATAAGACAAAATAATTTAAGAAAGAAATTAGTATATATTCAAATGCTCAACTGAATATAATTGAGTATCAAGACTAGCAGTGTAGAAAGAAAGCATCATGAAGGTATTTGAGACAGGTGATGGTTGCATGGGTGAAACCATGAGTTAAAACTAACCACTCAAATGGAGCATTTTTGAATAGGAATAAGAACAAATGAGATTAAATAGCTCTAGATTGTGGAGGACTTTGGAGGTCAAAAAGATGACTTAGGAGGAAATCGAGAGCTATTGCAAGTTTTTGAGCATGGATGAGAACCAAATTTTAGGAAGATGTAGTATGGCTTGCCAGGGACCTTATCTTCTTACCTTTCAGGCATTACAGGTCACATATGTATTTGGAGACAGAAGAAACTTCTATATCCCTGGACTCTCCCTCCTGTAAATTGAGGCCAAAATCTACTTTGAAATACAGATTGAAAAGATATATTGGCTAAAAGCTTCCTTTACCTATGAAAGGCAGAGACTCTGGACTTTTGGGATATAGTAGATGAGGATGAAAAAATAATGAGAGAGCAAGAGAATGTAATTTGTACTTATTGGTAAGTTGGTTTGTCCCCTCCCCCCCAAGACAAGTCTGTGTTTTGGTGAAAAGAAATAGCAAAGGGCAAAGAATGAGGAGACTTGGGTTTGTTTCCTGCTTCTTCTAAACATGATCCTTTCAGCAAGCCAGTTGAGAAAATCTGTTAAATGAGAATAACACCTGCTCCAGTTCCTTACCTCACAGGATTAGCGTAATAATAAAATGTGATAATAAATGGGAATAGTGCTTCAGAAACACAAAACACTGTGCTAATGTCAGATTTCATTATTGTCTTCTTAAATAGATTGTAAGCTCTACAAGAGCAGGAAATTTTGTTTTTGATTTCTTTGTAAAATTAGTTTCATTGTTGCACCCAGAAGCTCATGTAGACATAAACATGGTTATTCCTTTATGACTGGCAGAAGGATAACAATATTGAAAGTGAAACAAAATAAAACAGAAAAAAAATAACTTTTCCCAGATGAAACCTCTTCCTACAGCAGTACAACTGTATCTATTCTACATCCCTTACTTTTGCACCAGGCACTGGGAACTAACTGAAATATTCTTTCCCAATTAAGTTTTCTTCTCCAGATTGATTCAACTAATTCTATTCCGGTCAACATGTCTGTCCCAGGCCTCAAGGAGTGTATAGTCTTATCTTAGAGATGGAATTTATAATCAAATCATTTAAAGAACCAAGGATATTATTAAAGTGTCCAGATGTGTTTTACAGATGAGGGGTGCATTCAGTAGCTGTTAAACATGAATGTGTGGACAGAGAATTCCAGATTAGGTATCCCACTATCACTTCCTTAAGAAAGGAGTTGTTTAGTTTGCTGTGTCTGATAGATGCATCTCTGTTAGTCACCCTTTATCGCCAGGGAATGAGCTTGGACTCTGTGGTTTGATTCTAAGGCTAGAATATTCTTAAGCCCTAGTAACGTCAAGAAGAGAAAAATACAATTTTGTATTGTGACAATGGTATTGCTAGGCATCTTCCATTTTTCCTTGAACATTTTGACTTGAAAAGCATTTTTCATTCATTTAACCAATAATAAACATTTACTGAACACCATCATAGCACATGCAAAGATGATTGAGAGGTTCCTGCAATAAGCATTGAGAACAGAGATTGTAGTGACAGGGAGACTTGGATTATAAGAGTAGGTCTAACAAAGAAACAGGAGTTGAACCAGATCTTGCAGGATGAGTGTTTATAGGGGCGGAGGATGCGCCAGGTCATGTTGGGGACAGGAACACAAAAGGTTATACAGACTAGTAAACAATTTTTAATTTTTATTTTTTGTTTTCCTGGTTAGAGGAATATAAAATGACTAGCTTAGTGAAGATCCCACAACCTTACTTTCTAGATGTGGATAAAACAGGAAAAAAGGAATAGTTCATATTGGCAGTTAGGTGGTGCCATAATTCACAGAGCACTGGATTGGAGTCAAGAAGATCTGAATTCGAATATGACCTTAGACACTTAGTAGCTGTCACTTAACATTCCATTGGCCCCAGTCTCTTCATCTGTAAAATATAATCTGTAATAATAATTTAAAAAATCTTATTTTTTATTTTTATATTTTATTGTATAATAATACCTACCTCACAGGGTTATTATGAAAATCAAATGAGATATTTGTAAAGAATTCCTTTCACATATTTAAATGCTATATGAATTTGACCCTTATCATTATCATCATAGCCATCATCATTGTTGTTCATCTCAGGCAGAGTAGAGCCTGGACCCTGCCACTGATGCTTCTCACCTCTTTTCTAGCTCCCTATCTTTGAGTCTTTTAGGGCCTTCCCCTACAAGCAAATCCTCAGCAGGCCTTCAGCAGCAGTGAGGCATGAAGCAGGATGGTCTTGTAGCAGCACAGCGCTGAGTGTGATTTTTATCTTTAACCATAACTTAATCTGGGAGTGACATCTGAGGTACTTTGGGAGTTTCTGGATTCTAATGAGAATATTTCTGTGGAGGAAAGGGCTCACCTCAAGGTAAGATCCTGTAAAGCACCTCATTTTGTAGAAGTAAATCTTCTAGGGGCAATGTTTTTAATGTCAAAAAGCAAAACTGAACCTCACCTTGGCTTTTCTACTAACTCTTAGTTGTATTTCCTCACTCAATTTCTTCAACTTGCAAATAAGCATGGTAATTCTTACTGAATGTACAGGGTGGTTAAGGATGATAAAATGAGATAAAAGCTATGAAAGCACCTTGAAAAGTTTAAAGTGTTATATAAATGTAAGGTGTAATCATCATCATTATAATAATTATTGTTATTATTATTGTGTGACTGCAGTCTTGACAGACATGCTCTTTGGAGATGTCACCCAATTTATTCCTAAGTCCTCATTCAGTTTTTACGTGGGGATTTATGATCTCTTTCTTCCGCCTTCTTCTCTAATGTTCTTCCTCTTTTCCCAGCCCCCAACATTTGTCTTCCCCCTCCCTCGTTGCCTCTCTTTTAATAAAGCCTGCAGACGGGGTTGTGATGAACAACAGCTGCAGGTTGGGTGTAGTCGGCAACAGAGTCCAGATCGCCTACACATGGTTTAATTGCCCTTTGTGAAGCCGCCGGGTTAGAGGTCAGCCCACTTTGCCCATCTTTGTCACTTCTCAGTCATCTGTATCCTGGTGGCAGTTGTGTTCCTCCCTTATCCCCTCCCCTCCCCCCTCCTTCCCACTCCCCTTTTTTCCTGGTATAGCTCAGGAGGGGGAAAAAAAACCATCTGCTGAGTTGGCTTTCAGAAGAGTTTTTTTTTTTTTTTAAAATACCAATTTCCCTTTGTTCCAACGCAAACTCCAATCAGGACTGGTGTCTGCAGGGTTTGGAGAAGGGCTGGTATTGTGTTTCATGCTCCCTGAGGAAAGGTTGTCCACTTTCTTCTTTTCTCTTTGATTGGATTCCCTGCCATTCTGTGAGTGAGTCAGAGGTTGCAGCTGCTGCTGTCAGCTGTGGAAGGGGGGACCCCTTGTTTAAGAACCTACGTGTTAATCCTTTGCCAGGAAAAAAAAGCAAACCACCAACAACACACAGCTTTCCACCCACTCTGGGTCCCCCTCTCCCCTCCCAACACATAGACAGTTTTCAATGTTGGCTGGAAATCCATGACCACTTCAATTTAGGCTTTGCCACATTTGGGAAATTTAGAATTGCTGATTGGGTATATAAGCTTTTCTTGTTCATGTCATGATTCCTTAAACTTATCACAAACTATATGACCACTCTGCATGGCAGTTTCCTCATTTCCTCTGTAACAACAGCTAGCATTAATATAGGATTTAAAATGTACAAAATATATCTCATGGTAAAATATTTAGACAAGAAATGAGAATATAAGGCAGTAAGATAATGACACATTAGGTTGTGTGGTACAGAAAGGGCTACCATCCCTTTCTGACAACATTTTATGGAGAACTGAATGCCTCGTTGTTTTTGGTGTGTACTATTGCTCTGCATATTCCTATTAGTAGGTCTTAGTAGGGCAGTAGCTCTCACCTAATACAGGTGGTATGAATCCAAAGGCACTGAGTTTGAGATTCTAGAGATGCTAATCTGCTTTTTATATCTCTACTTTTAGGCAAGACATTTAATATGTATCTCCAACTGTTTAAAATGTGTATAATAATATCAAAGTTGCAATAATAATATAATATATAATAATATCAAAATTGTAAAAGACCACTGATTAAAACTTAAGATAGGTCTTCAAGATAGAAGGCATCATTTTAAATGTTGCAATAATACTCTTTATTATTTTTCTTTCTGTGGTTTTCTATACTTTGTACTCTTTCATTTGTGACAATTTCTCTAATGGAACACTTGTGGTATTTCAGACAGAGCTCCTAGGACGTTTTGTGGGTAGCACTGGTCAAGTTATGGGTGTGTTTGCCTCTTCATCTCTTGACTGCATGTTTTTAAATTTCTTGAATGTTTATAAACAGAGGGGTCTATTTTCATGCAGTGAAGGAGAGTAGAGATTGCCATTGCCCTAGTTTTCATAAATAATCCATTCATAAAAGATTCTCCAGAACAGTAACCCAGGAAGGGAAAAACTATTATTCCAATATTAATAGCTGCAGATGACCCAGAACTTGGGTAATCAAAAAAACCCAGTGGGATACTCATAGAAGTAAAGGAAAAAAATGTAGCCAGATGTTGTCTCTGGAGTGTCCCTGGCCATCCTGCTGGCTCTTTTCTGAGCATCATACACCTTATCTAGATGGTGTGATAGCTTCCACATCCAACTCCAGGGATCTCCCCCCTTCTCCCCACTGTCTTTCACTTGCAAAAACACAGATTATAACATCAAACAAGAGCACCTCCATTTCTTTGAACTTTGAAAACTTTGAGAAATGTGCATGTCATGGTTGGTAAGGATCTTCTTGAGAAACTTATTTTTAGTCAGTCACCCAAAGTAGTTTTCTCTCTTGGTTTATGAGGAAGCCCATTTACTTGAAGCCACACTTGTATGAAATAAGACATTGGAAAATCAAATGCTACTTCTCTCTTTTCCTAGATTTTAATAAAATATACTTGGGGAAGTAAGACATTCAGACAAGAAACAGTTTGAGAATATAACGAGGCATTAGGTGGTGTGGTACAGATGAAAGAAAGATGGGAGAAAGTCATCTATAGTCTTCTGGGAGGAAAGAAGCCTGGGCCAGAAGTGAGATTTTTCTGAGTTGTGGTCTCAGTTCTGTTACTAACCAGCTCACAAACCTTAAACCAGGCATTCAATTCCTCTGGGCTCCAAGTTTCCCTATTTTTTTTTCCTGAGGCAATGGGGTTAAGTCATTTGCCCAGGGTCACACAGCTAGGAAGTGTTAAGTGTCTGAGGTCAAATTTGAACTCAGCTCCTCCTGACTTCAGGCCTGGTTCCCCATACTTTAAAAATAATACTTTTATCTTTTCATGCTATCAAACAGTTTTTAAGGATTTTTACTTGTGTTATCTCATTCAAATCTACTAATATCCTTGAGTAGCAAATATGACTGAGATGATTAACTCTTTTCTCTGTGTATTCTTAGTTCTTAGCACATAGAAAGTGTTTAATAAATACATTTCCATTTCATTCCCTATCTCAAGTGAGTTAACATATGTAGAAAACTTTATATCTTAAATCTCTATATTAATGCTAGATGTTGTTATGGAGGAAATGAGGAAACTGCCATCCAGAGTGGTCATATAGCTTATGAATAGCAGGGTGCCAGGACTAAAACCTGGACCTGTTGATGCCTTATTGAGGCATCATTATGTTTTACTATACTAGATCTTTTTCTAATCAAATATTCCCTGCTTCTGTGTAATCAATGTGGATTAGAGCAATTGTGCAAGGTTTCATTTGGATCTTGTAGCCATGTAGAATGCATGGTTATATTCTGTCCACTTTTTAAGTCATGTTGTATACCTGCGTGCCCTTTAAAGGGAAAAGATATTTGAAGAGCATGGAGAGACAAGAAAATATATGGTTCATGTGCCAGCAAATAGTGACTAATGCAAAGACACCATGTTGTTAACAAAACAGAACAAAAACTGGAAAATTCAGTTATAAAGACAATAAGAAAAGAGAAGAGGAAACAAAAGGCAGTTAACTGGGGAAGGGTGAGATTGTTTATAGTATTTGAGAATTGAGAACTAAGCAATGAGAAAGAAGATTGGAAGGTAATCCATATAGTTTTTCTGGCAAACCAGAAAAGATGGTTAGATTTTTATAGCTGTAAGAGATCTTAGGAACCATTTGTTTCAACACATCTGTTTTACAGATTAGAAAACTGAGGTTCATAGAGTGATCAATGCTGCCTAGCAACTTAATAGCAGATCTGGGGTGAGTGGGGGAAGGAGAACTAGTCCTGCTGGTATGAGAGTTGGTTGAACCCTTTTTAGGGATGCTCACTGCCTTTAGAGTCTATCAGGCATTCCATTCTCATATGTGGCTCCAGGAAACTATAGCATGCTTCACACCTTGATAAACTAGTCTCAACAGATAGGCTAAACCAGATTAAGGATAACCAATGGGACTCAAACCCACTGATGATTTAGGAGGTCTATCCCAAGTATGTGAAGACTTTCTCTGATGGAATGGATGGATGAGAAATTTGTTCCAACAAACATAAAGGTGGCTAAAACAGGTGGAGCACTATCAAAGAACCAAAGTCATCCACTGAATTCTGGCTCATCAGCAGTTGTCTTAACTTTAGTCTTATCATTGCACTTCAATGACAGGTGAGACTGATGACTTTGTGCAACTCTGCTTCACCTAAATCCAATTCATTAAAGTCAAGATATCACCCTGTGATATCATTGATTCTCTTCAAAAATCTAGGACAAACAACAACAATGGGAGATTAGGTCACCCTAATTATCAATCAGCACCTCTGTGATAATATCAAATTATACTTTCTTACTTTGAGGTAAGTTGGGGAAGATTGATAAGTCACCCAAGAATGAAATGAAAGAAAAGAGTATTGAATGCCACGTATAGCTAGGGTATTCAGAGTTACATCAATATGTCATATATCTGAGAGAAATCAGTGACATCTCCATGTTATATATTTGAGGGGAACCTGATATCATTTGGCCTGAGGTGAAAAGGGAGATTCATTTACTATGTGTATGACTTTGGCCAAGTCACTTAAAATTCCTCTGCTTAACTTTCTTCATCTTTAAAAGATGCTCTAGGCATCATAGAAACCAGCTGGAGCAGTCTGTGGAAAGGTGGGGATGGGCAGGACTCGTACTGCAATTCCAATTGAAGAATCATATCTGTACTTCAATATTCAACAGTTGATTTTTTTCCCCTTGTGTTCTTCTCTGATTGTTTCATTGGTGCTGGTCTTATATTTGTAACTTCTAAGATACTTGAGGATAAGGACTATGTTAAATGCACATGTCACAGAACTGAACATCGTGCAGTGTTTAGTAAATATTGTTGATTCATTAATCAATTGGTTGACAAGCAAAGTCAATGATGAACTAAAATGAAAAGCTATCAGTAAGGTTTTTTTTGTATTCTTTTTAAGAAAAGACTCAGTTAAAGTACAGAAGGAGCATACTCGTGTGGGATGTGTTCTTGTAAATGGTTTTCTTGAACTGCTGGTCATTGCTCTAAGGAATCTCTCTAGTATGGCAATAATAGCTAATTGTGACAGCTAGCATTTATATAAGGACTTTCAGATTTGCAAAGAGCTTTCCAAATGTTGCTTCATTTGATCCTCACAACAGATCTGAGATTTAGGTGCTGTTATTATTTGAATTTTGGAAATGGGGAAACTGGGGTAGACAGAAGTCAAGTGATTTGCCTGGGATCACACAGTCAATAAATACCTGAGGCAGAATTTGAACTTTTTTCTTCCTGATTCTAGGTCCAACATTGTAAGCCTTGCGCCAGTTAACTACAGAAATAATTTAACCAGAGATAGAATACTTGAGAAAGTATCTGTGTTGAAGGTAACAGGTTATAAAATAAGCAGTAAAGGAGATGGCTGTGAAAGCATGGAAAACAATAACAACAAAACCCTCAATTACATGACTTTAAGTTTTTTTAAAAAATAACATTTTATAGCAAAATGATAAGAGAAATAATGCAGATCCTATTTTCCCCATTATCCAGATAGAGTAATTGAGTCTTAGGGAGTTTAAATGATTTGCCCACTACGTGTACAGTTGGCAAATGTTGTAGAGGAGCACTCCCCTCCACTGAAACCAAGTCTTTTTTCTGCTGTGTTTGGGGTAATGTGAATATCTTTGTGTTTCTTTAAATTTAACGTGGTATTCCTTCAGCCATTTGAATGATGAGTAAAAAATATGGGTAGTGTGGTTTAAGAAAACATTTCCTGAATTCTGATTGACAGAACAGAGTTATACCTGATAAATTGTGTTTAAGGACAAAGAAGATGTTCACATCAGAGATATTGAGGAAGAAGAAGAAAGAAGAAAGGAACCTGGATTTGCAAGAAAAGTATCTGCTCAGGAAACTATGGTTGTGATATCAATAAGAATAGATGAACTGCCCTATGTTAATAGAGGTTAATGTACATGACATATTTCAGGAAGGAGAATATTAGTAAGAGGAATAGAAACATTGAGAGAACCTTTATGGTGTAAGGATAGAATGCTAGGCTTTTTGTCTAGGAGACCTGGGTTCAAAACCTGTCTTTGACAATTACTGTGTGACCACGAGCAAGTCTTTTATGCTCTCTAGCCATGATCATGTGCAAAATGATAATAATAGTTGTAATATTCACCTCAGAGGGTAGTTATCAGGCTTGATGAGATAATGTATATGAAGTACTTATAAACTTTAAATTTACAAAAATATAAGTTATCACTTAGTGTTGTTGCATCCTTTAAATATTTCCAACTCTTTGTGGAACTTCCATTTGGAGTTTTCTTGACTGAGATATTGGAGTGGTTTGTCATTTCTTTCTCAGCTCATTTACAGATGAGGAAACTGCAGCAAACATGGTTAAGTGACTTGCCTACCTAGTGTCTGAGACTGGATTTGGACTCAGGTTTTCCTGATTCCAGACCTGACACTTGATGCACTGTATCACCTATCTGCCTTATAGCATGCTCTATGCCTGGGCGTTTGAGGCATACTTCAGTGAGTCACTCTGCAGACATTTGCTGAATGTGCATGTTATGTGTCACATTGGACTAGCTCAGGAGCATTGGGACTCTTTGAGGGATATGCTGTGTGATCCAGGCCCATTGTTGATGTTCAGGACAACTTTGCCTCTAAAGGACCTACCATACAGGTGGGTAGTACTTGCTGAGGGGCTGCCCTGCCATGATCCACCTGCTTTCTGCCTCCAAGGAGCAAGCCAGTGCTGACCTTCTGGATCACTGAATTGCCTTTCTGCCTTACTCTTGGATGACAGGTGACCTTTGCTCCCAATTTTAGGCTTGCAAATTAACTCTTGCACCAGATTCTTCACAATCTGTGGCCTCGATCTGGGAAGCTACAGTGGTTCCCTTTGTTCATCTCATTTAATACAGAGAGATAATTGTTGGCCCTTGGTGGCCCTCTCCTCCTCCCTAGGGCAGTCCATCTGTGTCCTATTGCAAGGCAAAAAGCATAGAATGTCCAATCAATAGTAGGGAAGAGCTGGATGAAGGAGAATCATCTTCAGAGATATGTTTGAAGACCATTCCTCTCACTGTATTTCACCTGCATAACCAGTACACATTGATTTTGGTAAATACATATGTAATGCTATTTCTATAATGTGTCATGTATGTATTTTACAGACTGTTCCATAGTGCATACTATATAAATATACATACATTTAATGACTAATGTTTTTTATTGAAAATGGGTCAAAAGACCCTGGATTATAGTCCTGACTCTGCCAGTAAGTTGATGTATGATCTCCATCTTATTTTGCATATCTTTACAATGGAGAAGTTAAACTAGAGATTCAGATGAGTTCCCTTCCATTTTTAAAAGTTCGTGATTCTGTGACATCTCTATGTGATGTCTCTATTTTTATAAATTCTTGTGCACAGATTCATGCTTACCTGCTTCCCAGAATCAAGGATGTTGACCAGCCTATCTATAAATCAATTATTGCACATTTTCTATTCTAAGATGCTAAATATATACTTTTGTTAGGGGAAAAAATAAAGCAAGTAACCAGATCTCATTTAAGTTAGGGTTATATACAGGAAATCAAAAAAACATGGCAGCAAAATGGGACTATCTTTGTGTAAGAAGTCTCGCCTTGGCCTTGCTCAGGGCTTCTAAGGATTAATGCATAAAGCACACCCCACCTCACCTCCAAAACTGTATAACTTGGATGTATTTAGGGTAGAAGACAGTGTCCTCCAAGGAGTTTAAAGTCTTGCTGGAGAAAACATATATATGGAAAATATATAAATGGAACATATAAAATGGGAAAAAATAGGGAAATGTTTGCCAGATGTCAGATGAGGGGTTTCAGACGGGGAAGTGCTGGAAGAACAAAGGTCAAGAGGTAGGACAATGGGAGAAAGACTTGGCAGGAGTGGAAGATTTGTCTTGGAGAATAGTGGGAGGTTAGGTGTCAGAGATTTTTAGGGGCTAGATTTTGGAAGGGCCTTGAAGAACAGATTGAATAGTTTTAAATTGCTGTGTAGACAATCATGGCTTTTAAATAGGGAGTACCCCTTTTCAGCTACTTATTGCAGTAAGAATCTTTATCTGGAAGTTGTCTATGGGCTGGACTGGAGGGCAGAGAGACTGGATATGGGAAGATAGTAGACAATTAATAGAAGAGCCCAGTTATATGGTGATTGTGTATCACAGGTTGCTGCTGTTTTCTTCCAGCTGCAAAGAGATCCATGAAAAGTTATAATCTCCAGCAGTTAAATTTCAACGGTTGAAGAAGATTGATAATTTCTTTAAAAACTTGTAGAATATAGCCTGTTATATGTCATTTGTTTGAAAAAAAGGGGGATTAAAAAAGAGATCCTACCAATGAAGTGAGGAAAAATCTTATGAGGTGATACCCATCTTATCATATGGATAAAAACTTCCAACTCCCAACTTCTTATTCTTATTCTATATGTTTACAGATTTCTTTAACTGACATTGCTGATACTCTGCTCTACTCTTATCTTTGTTGAGAAATTTATCATATTTTTGCTGATTTTTTTTCCTTCCTAACAGGATACTATGAGTTTATTCCCTGTCTTTTAAGTAGTTATAGCCAAGGAAATAAGGAATTGGGGCATTTAGGGGTTTCAATTTCTCTTTGTAATCCATTTTATTTTTGCTGGGCTTTTGCTACCATGCTCTGGCTGCTGTTGAGTTTTCCAGTAATGTAGGGAACCCTTTAAACACTCTCTTTGTCATTGCTTCCTCAAATAAGCTTTTCAGCAAAGCAAAATAAAAACATCAGTCTGTGTGTGTTTTCCACCTTTACCCTTCTTGAACTCATTCTAACCAGCCCAAATAGGAATCCTCCCAACACAGCTTGGGGTGAAATATTTCCTGTGTGAGAAGGAAGCAAGAAATACTTATGGCCAAGATTGGGATTCCCAACCTCCTCCCCCTTCCTTCCCCCTCCCCCCCACCCAAGGTGAGGGAACTGGGTAATGGTGTGAAAGAATGAATTAGTTATGGCAAATCTTGTTAGTGTCCATTGTAAGCAGAGAAGCTGAGCCATCTGGGACCACTTGCAAAATTGTTCCCTGTTTGTTCAGTCTACTCATCAAAGCAAATCTTTGTGGCTTTTGAGAATTTGCATACTGTCACTTATTTGCCAACTGGAGAATATCTGAATGTATGGATATATGAGAAGGGAATCTGTGTGAACCTATATGTGTGGGGTGAAGAGGCCAAAGTGGATATGCCATTAAAATTGATATTTCAGAAGTTATTTTGGCTTGACTCAAATCTTTGATAACTGTTGGGAAAAAGAGGGGCAGCCTATAGGGAAATCCCACTTTTGTTTGAGGGACATTTTCAGTCAAAATCTGGGACATGTACATTATCTTCTCTTTTTCTCTAAATTTTTTCTCCTATCTTTTGACTTTTTTCTCTTTTTGTTATTGCTTCTCCTATCATTGTTTCTTACTTTCTAAATTATTGAACAGTGTTTATGCAGTCCAATGACAAGATGTGTTTCTCCTGGTGGTTTGAACAGTGAATGTCTATAAAAGATGTTCGTTTCTTTCTGGGATGAAGTGTTCTCCCAGTCCCAAGATTCATATATGTATTCATTCAAGAGAACCTCACTAAGGATGTGTTGCTAGATGGTATAATGAATAGAGGACTGTCTAGAGTCAGGAAAAGTAGAATTCAAATTTTGCCTTAAACACTTACTATCTGTGAGATCCTGAGCAAGTTACTTGAAGTCTCCCTCAGTTTCATCAACTGTAAAATGAGGATAATAAAAGTACCTACCTCCCAAAGTTGTTGTGAAGACAAAATGAAGTACTGTTTATAAAGAGCTTTGCAAACTTTAATGTACTATAAAATATTTGCTGTTATTAAATGAAGTAATTATAATAATAATAATTATTACTATTATGAAATTATATATAACACAAAGTTCCTGGCCACAAAGAACTTTAGGAGAAAAAATGTGTATGTGTATATATACACACACATACATGCATATGTATATATACACATACACACAGTAAGATATAGGAAGCATGTTTATACATGAGTGGTTATCTGCAAAGTACTGTAAAGAGGAATTAGAAATCACTTCTGATTAGGCTGATCATCTCAGCAATCTCTGAGACAATCTTTCCTTCTAGCTCAAGATTTGGATTTGTTAATAGAGAGGGAGGAATAATGGGTAACAGTTTTAATGGACCTGGGTTATATCTATGGAGCTCATAGTTCCCAAAGCATAAAATGTGGAATATGAAATGATAAAAGATCTTAACAAAAATATAAGATAAAATGTCTTTAATATTATATATTATAATAACACATTGTTGCTGTATTTTATAATCATTCTTTATATTGAAGAATAATAAATATATTAACAAAGCTTGGCAAATACATTTCTATATTAATATATGCATATATTGCATGCAGAACTTCATCAAAAGGCATGTTTTCTATTTTAAATCTTTTTTTCCTGGGATTAATGATTTCTGGGACCCAATTCCCCCATCTGCACACGAGACTTGACTAACTCTCCTTACTGCTGAACTTCAGGGGGGTTAGTGGAAGAAAATCTGCCAAAGCTTTTGAGTTCTGTAAAAGAAAAGTGGAAGCCCAAGCCAGGTTCTCCATAGCTTTCTGAGAATAAATATGAAATCTCCTTAGGCAAGATATCTGCTGCTTCAGATCATAGGCAAAGAATGTAGACATATATGTAGAGATTGATGGCAACCATAGAGATTATATAGTCCAATTCCCAAGCATGTCAATGAATCAAGAAAATTAAAGCATTTAAGACAGGAAGAACTAGGAAATGGGAAAGGCTTCCTGTAGAAGGTAAAGGGTGAGTTGTCTTGAAGGAAATCAGATATTCCAAAAGCACTGGTGAGAATGGATGGCATCCCAAGCATAAGGGACAGCTAGTGCAAAGGCCCAGAGATGGGATATGGCTCATGTTAAAAGATGGGATGGCAAGGAGACTAGTATGTTGGCTTCAATATAGAGTGCATGGGTGGGGGAGGGAGTGATGTGTAAAAAGAATAGAAATGTAGGAAGGCTCTCACAGATGGAAGAGTCACCTGAGGCCTACAGGAGAAACGACTTGCTTAGACCAAAATCCAGATCTCCCAATTCTTCTCCCTGTGCACTTTCTACCACATCATACAGACATATCCCAGATAAAAAAAAACAGCCACTGTGACTGCTTTTGCCAATATGGGCGATGCCCTGTGTTAAACAGATTGTTCTCAAACTTTAGAATTAACGAATCTCACAGTTGTAAATGACATCCTTAGGGAACAAACACAGAACCTATCTCCTCTTAGAAAGTTTTTTCAATCTTTTTTCTTGGCCTGTCTTATTAAAGTTTGCTGCTTCTCTGTTGAACTCTACTGTACATGCCACCCATGTACCCTGGAGAACAAGAGAAAGGAGGCTTTTATTTCCCAGCTGCCGTATGCAGCATTCACAGGGTAAGCAGAGGGAGGGAAAGAGGAATGGGGAGGGGGAGGTGGTGAAAACATTTGTCTTTCAATATGGGCCTGACATGAAAGCCTCCCTGACTGGCGTTTTGAGAACCAAGCTAAGTAACGGTCTCAGCAGAGACAAAAGACAAAACTGACCCACTAGTTATGCAGTTACTTAAACATGATTTACTCTGCATAATGCTTGCCGGGACCTGGGGGTCTCGTTTCTAACGAGCCAAGAGACAGCACAATTAATTATATGTGAAGGACAGATAACAGACAGAACACTGCCCATTGCAACATGTTAAAAAAAAACAAAAACAAAAACAAAAAACCTTCTATCACATATGTCCTCTCCACCCCAAAAAATAAAATAAAATAAAACCTCACATAGATATCAGTGCATACCATTAAAACTGGCTAAGTTCAGCCAGGGTTAGCAATTTCTCATCAACTTGGGATACAATTGAGGAGAATGGGGTAGAGGGATGTGACAAAGGTAGTTGGGGGAGTGGTCAACTGTAATCTTTCCAAATACAAATCCTGGGGACTGGGGATCAAGGATGAATTGCATGGAGATAGAGCAGAAGGTTTATGTTAGGATCTAACTGACTGCTTTTACTACCACTATTTTCATCTTGTGTTTGTGCCTCTGAAAGCCAGGCCTAAGCAAGTAATCTTGATGATATGCAGGAACTGGGGTGGGTGAAAGTGCTGGGGAGGTAGGAGTGGGAAAGACTTGGAAAGCAGAAAGGGGGATGGAGGCCATCATTTAGACTAGCCGTGATATAGGAAGCTTCCTTACCTACTTAATGTGTTAATTTTCCTAATCATCTTTTGAACATTCAAGCAAATCCCAGCAGCATGTTTATTACTCTAATTGAATTATGAGGGGGCGTCGTCATTTTTCCCTTTGGCTAAACATAGTATGGAGAAGAAGCTCGTTCCACTGTGGGGCCCTGCTCTGCCACTGGTTCTGGGATGGGAAGATTAGAAAATAAAGGTCACTGGATTAGAGGACAGCAGGGTCAAAGGTTAAAGGAGAGAGGTTAGCAGTAGGCAAATGCTAGGATTGAAATATTTGCTGAATGCTGACAGGCAACAGAATAGAGGCAGACAAGTGGCAAATTCCTGTTTTCTCCTCTAATTGAGAAAATATTTTGAGTAGTATTCAGTCAGACTGCATAATGAGCCTGAGAGAAAGAAGAGAGAGACAGAGATAGAGAGAAAGCAAGCGAGAGACAAGAGACAGAGACAGAGACATCAGAAACAGAGAGACAGAGAGACAGGTAGAGAGATAGAGAGAAAGACAGAGAGACAGAGACACACAAAAAGCAAGAGAGACAGAGACACATCAGAGACAGAGAGAGATAGAGAAAGTGAGAGAGAGGAAATGTGTGTTTGTGTGTGTGTGTGTGTGTGTGTGTGTGTGTGTGTGTAAGAGACAGAGAAGAAAGCTTTCTTCAGATCTATGTGCTTCATCTAGTGAATTGTGTTTGGAGAACATATGAATTCTTCTTGCTTGTTTAAAGAAAAGGAGCTGGGCTGTGTGCCCCAGAAGCATATATGTACTAGGGAGGAAAAAAGCTACTTGTCAAGAATCATCTCCAAACAGTCAAATATTTTAATTTAGCCCTCCTTGCTCTTGGATATAGTAGATGATTAAAGATGTTTCAAAAGGGAAAATTCCTTTAAAAATTTAGTTTTTGAGGCTAGTACACTGACTACCTGTAGCTATTATGGTTCTATCACATAACATCTTTTGCAATTATTGAATCTTTAAATTGTAAGGGTACATAGAGATTTTCTAACCCTCTCTTTTTACAGATGAAGAAACAGAAGTCAAGAGAAGAAAAACGACCAGCCATAAGGTCACACAGCTAGAATTATGATAAAGGTAGTACTAGAATCCAATTGTGTGAGTTCTAGTACATTTCCTCTACTGTGAACTTTATTCTAGGTGATTCAGATTTGTGTAACATGCTCTCTTCTGGCCCTTCTACTTTCTGTAATCGGTAATCAACTGAGCCCTCTCCTTTTTCTTCCCATAGTTGACAGATTTAGCAATAGGCTAAAATGTTTTCAATGCTAAGGAAATGACTTTTTACTTAGAAATGTGATTAGTGAAGGGGGTGAGGGAGAGGTGGTTAGAGTAGAATCAGGGAGAGGAGGGGGCCAGACTTGACTTGTCTTTTTTCCCATAACTGTTTGATTGGAAGCAGAGACTCATCCCTGTCTATGTGAATTTCTGTGATTTCAGGACCTCCAACCTGCTGAAGAATATTTCCCAAAGATGCAACATCTCATCATCAGACTTTAACACAAGGATGTTTGTGATGAGGCAGTGTTTTTAGCAGGAAAAAAAAACACAGTAGTCTTGGGCCCAGAAGCCCTAGATTAGAGGCCAGTCCTTGCTTCCTCTCCTGCTCACAGCAATGCTGGTAGAATCAAATAATATGTAAAATTCTAAAGAAATATGAGCTCTTATTAATATTGTGTTTTAGGTAGTATTAATTGTAGTCAAAACTATCATTTGGGCACAAACACTAGTTGATTGTGAAATCAGAAAAGGCAGTTGGGCTAATGGACAAAATATTAGATCAAGAGGCAGAAGATATGAGCTCTAATTATGACTTGCCAGTTAGCTGTGTGACTATGAGGAAGATCACATTACCTCCTGGGTTCCAGTTTCTTCATGTATAAAATGATATTATTGGATTGAATAGTCTCTAAAATCTTTTCAAGCTCTTCCTCCCACCCCCAATCAAATGATAACAGTTCTAAGGAGGATGCTTTACAAAATATCTTTGCTTTTTTAAATTCAGTCACTGGTGTGTGAGAGGAGCAATTTACAAATGGCATTTTAGAGTCCAATTGAATTGTCATGCCACAGCTGATAGAGACTTGCTGCTTGCCAGAGGATCCAGTTTTCTTTCTTGTCTGTGGTTGCCATCTTTCCATTGTGGCAGAGCCTGAAATAAGAACCCATTGTACTTGATTACATCATATAATCGTCCTAAACTAATAAATCTTTAAAAGCTGCTTACAGATTGTTTCTGCCACAAATAAAACCTAAGCTATTCAAGTTTTAAAATACTCTCAGATTTTATGAAAATCTTTTGTTAACAAGTGTTCTTAATACTTAAAGAATCTGTGGATTTAATTAATATAGGTACTCTATCCATTCACCAAGATCTTAGCCCAATCTACAACTCAGTAGATGGTCAATCTGGTGCTGAGCCTCTCTGAATTTACTTAGGTTAATCATCAGGGAAAAGGAACATAGTCTGTGACACCCCATACTAGAAATCTTTTTATCTGGGTAAGACTTTCCAGAGGTTTTCCTTTATTGCCATGATCTTGAAGATCTCATGATTGCCTCTAGACCTCAATGACTCATTGAAATAGGATGGTGGAAGAAGCTGTTATGTTGAGATGTATTAAAAAATAATCAGCAGTATGCTATCACAAAATTTAGGATCATAACTGAGAACTCCTATCCCTCTCTCTTCCTCTCCCCAATCAGATGGATCACGTAGTGAGAAGAGTCTTGGACTAAGGTTCTAGTAGCATTGGCTGTCTGACTCATTTACTGTGTATAATGTCCTAGGTCTCTCTTTCCTGATTTGTCACATGGGGATAATAATTCTTGCCTTGCTTTTACTTCATAAGGTATCAGATGAATTAATAAATATAACATGATTTTGAACAATGTAAAGCACTGTTTAAATGCAATAAACTTATTACATAAACAATATTTTTTATAGTCTAAACTTGACCAGTGTCTGAGTCTCTCTCCTTGAGGTCTATTTCCAGAGTATTAATTTGAGTTGCTGAAGTAATTCATATCTTCTTGTTGGTATTTTTAAATTTTTGTTAACTCATTGAAAGAAAGGGAACTTTGGACTTAAATTCTTGATTGCAGTGTATGTGGTAATATTTTTTTTCTTAGTCACTCACACAAAAACAATTAAGAAGTGTTTCATTCCTCAGGGTCTGATTTCATCAATACAGCATGGAGATCATGATAAATTATATAGGTGCATTTTAGTTCCTTTCATCTGATAACATCCTAAGGGCTCCTTTCTGTGATGTATAGGTAGTCAATAAAATGGAAATTCTATATTAAAGCCTAGCCCACTAATTTGTATAACTATGTTAGCACCTTGAATGATTACTTGATATTTAACCTTCCATACATAAAACTCTTTGAGTTCTTATTGCATGGTAACTTCTCTCTTTCTCATATCCCAGTATTCATCAATGGGCAGTGAAGATGAAGAAAATTGTACAAAATTCGATGTGTAGCAAAGATTGGTAACCACATGAGTGACAGGATACTGAAGTTATTTGTGCTTCTTTATCCCCTCCACATACAACCAATGGTCATCTCTACCAGCCTTCCAAAAGTGAATGGGATGATAATCATTAAAATCAGCCTTTTAATGATTGTGTTATTTAGTGATTTAGTTAACTTTTCCTTAGCGAAGGTGAGCAGAAACTATTGATGCAGCAGCAAAGAGCCTTGGGTCTGGAGGAGTCAACTCAAATTTGAGTGTTGATTCACTGCTTTTTACCTTTTGTGACATTGGATGATTTAGTTCTGGTCTCTAGGCCTCAGTTTCCCCAATGGGTTAAAAAAAGATTTGGGAGACATCTAGAATAGTACAGAGGATTGAGCACT
This sequence comes from Sarcophilus harrisii, assembly GCF_902635505.1. NCBI lineage: Eukaryota > Metazoa > Chordata > Mammalia > Dasyuromorphia > Dasyuridae > Sarcophilus > Sarcophilus harrisii. Next base: position 368,826,471 of record NC_045426.1, on the reverse strand, counting down.
AGTCCTGAAGTCAGGAGGATTTGTGTTCAAATTTGACTTCAGACTTAACACTACTAGCTGTGTGACCTGGGCAAATCCTTTAGCCCCAATTACCTTGCCAAAAGAAAAAAAAAATTGGATCATTGACCTTTAAGATTTCTTCCAGCTTTAAGATTCTAGTAAATACAGACATAATACTTATTAAAACATTAGCACCCATTGATGGTTTGTTAAATTAGCTTCTATCAGATAGAAAGATATCAAATTAATTTGGAGAAAACCCTGAGAGGATAGAGATGGAGTAGGTACACTTATAAGACAGAATGGAAAATGGAAAGAATGCAATAAATTGTATTCTGAGGAGAGGGAAAATTTGAATGAAGGAGACTGCCAGAGATGATCCTGGCCTTCAGAAGCAGAATGAGACCACAGGCCGATGTAACAGGAATTTTATAAATGGTCCTAGATTGTCCCTGGCTTATAAAGAAAAATTTTCTCCTGAAAGAGCCATATTTTTTTCCTCCTTGATACATCTAGAAGCTTTTTTCAAAGGGTAGAGAAAGTGGGAGGAATGGTGGTGTGATCCCAAGAAAGAGCCTAGAGTCAGGCAGGAAAGATGATTTAGTTTTCTGGGACACAGATCTGAGAAGGTGGTCTATTGAATAGTCTTTTGTGTATCATCACAAAGTGAACTATTAACTATGATGGAGTTGGAATGGTAATGCTAATGCAATTCTTTGGACCATTGTTGTGCTTGAATGACTCAAATAGTAAGTAAAAATGAAAGTATTTATTGCAAACTACTTACCTCACTTGAGGTAAACTTGAGCTACCTCAAGGAGCTGACCAAGACAGCACTAGATAGTGTGTGAAGGTAGGGACTGTAAGTACTGTAAGAGATCAGACAAGAAATGTCTTTGAGAACTACAGTAGTTAGGGAAGATTTCATGAAGTTGGCTAATGAGACTTGATCTGGAGCCTGAATGATTTAGTTCAATTTAATTAATGTTTATATGTGTGCAAGATGTGTCCAGGGATTCTTGGGATGCAAGGAACAAAAAGTGAAAAATAGTCTCTGTTTTCAAGGAACTCACAGATTCTCCTGGGGATATTTAATATTGATCTTTGAATCAACATATTCTTATTTTGTGCTATCCCTAGTGATAGGTAGTATGTGTACATGTATTTTGTGTATTGATATGTATGTATGTGTGTGTGTTTGTGAGTGTGTGGGAGAGTTATCAAAATATCTACCATTTGGGAAAGCTTATAATTTATAATGCTAAGAACCCAAAATTAAGTGCTAATCAGATAAAAATGACAGAAAGTGCGAAAGAATTGAAGATCACTGACATGTAGTGGTTCTTGGAGGAAGTCAGACTTTTGATGTAGACTTTGAAATATTGGGATAGGAAGAGTAGAGAGATTATATTGAGGGATGGAGGTGGAAAGGATCAGCAAAGGTCCACAAAGATAGGTGAATATGAAATGGGTTACAGACAATGAGGTACGAGAGGAACTCTCAGAGCTAGAATTTTATTTGTCAGTTGGACTGCTTTCCTTTCATCCTCACCTGTCTCTTCCCCATTTCTACTTAGTCTAGTTATATTGCTCAACCTTTTTGCCATGGACTACCCCAACAACCTGTGCTGCCATGCTTCTCTATCCAAGAGGTTCCTTATATATTCTAGGCAAATGTCATAGGTATCATTCCCTTCCTAGGATGAATCAGTCAATCAGTCAGGAAACATTTAATAAATACCTACTGTGTGCCAGACAAATATATGAATAGTGTACCATGGTACCATGGTGGTAGTGGATAGATTTCTAGAAGAGTCATGAAGAACTGGGTTCAAATTCCACTTCTTATACTTATTAGGTGTGTGATCCTCAGCAAGTCACTTAATCTCTGAGTCCATTTCCTCATCTGTAAAATGAGGAGTTGTATTAGTTGGCTTTTAAGGCCTTTTCTTTCTAAAATCCATGATCCTACCTTTGAATCTTTAAGTTTACATTGTCTTAATAGATTTCTTCTTTCTCTTCATATATCTTGTTGCTCTAGAAAGGAATTTTGAAAGAGGAAATACAAGGAAAGAGAGAAGAGATAAGGAATAAACAGAGGGAGGTGAATTAGGAAGATTTGGTGAGTGATGGGATGATGGAATGGCACTTGGAGTCCTCATTAGGAGATACAAGATTTCTTCTCTTCTTCCCTTCTGATTACATATGAGAAAGGCACTGCTTTGTGTTAATTAGTGAACTCATCCTCCTCTTGTAAGACTGCCAGGAAACAAGGCAAACATAACTTTGTGAGCCTTTCACTATGAGAATTGGTAATGGGAAGGGTCTCTGTAGTTGATAGTGATTGAGTCAGCACAGTAGCATGGTGCTATGAAAAAAGCTTGAAGCAAAGATGGAGGTACTTAACCTGATCTTAAGTCTCAGTCTGCACAAGCTTACTGTGTGACTGGGTAAATCACCTAACCACTGTGAGTTTCTGCTTCTTTATCTCTTAGATACTACTCTACTGCAATGGCTTTTGGAGCTAGTTAGCAAGAGTTATATGAAATTAGGCAAACAGTGACTATGGCTGGACAGGCTGTTTTGAGAGGTAATGCATTCCCTTTAAGTAGAAGTCTTCAAGTAATAACAGCATAATCAATTGTTGACATTGTTGTAGATGGGATCTTGAGCCAGGTATGGATTGGTATGGATGACCTCTGTGATACATGTCCAATTCTGAGATTCTGTAGTTCTGGGAAGTTGCTTATGGAACTGCTAAAGTAGAAAGGGGAAAGAGAATAACCAAATACATGATTATGTGCTCATCTCTGTCTTTTCGATAGCCTGCCCATTTCCTAAATCCCAAAGAGACCACTAGTCTTATGTAAACCCCTTCCTTTTTTGCCATCACCACTATTAATTATTGAACCTTATAAAATCTCAAGCTGGAAGAAATATTTGAAATGATCAATACAATATACTTCTAGGGAAATAATAGTCTCAGAGAAATTAAATAATTTGCTTAAGGTCATTTAAGTAGCAAGCATTAGAGCTAGACATGAATCCTATTCTTCTGATTCCAAATGTTTGTCCATGACAGGCTAAACTTGCCCTCTTGATATTATAGGTCTCAGCGTGTCTCATTCATTAACATACCTAGCAGGCCTGATTTAAGAAGAGGTGGGATCTGATGGCTCAGACTGTTCTTAGGCTTAGAATTCTGAATAGCTAGTCCATCATTCCCCTCTTTCATTTATTTGTTTATTTTTGTGAGGCAATGGGGTTGACTTGCCCAGGGTCATATAGTCAATAAATGTCAAATGAATGAGGCTGGATTTGAATACAGTCCTCCTGAACTCAAGGGCATGTACTCTCCACTTTGCCACCTACCTGCCCCCTTCCTCTTTCTTCATAATTGGTAGTTGCAGGAAAATGATAATTATAAGCTCAGGAATAGGATCTAGATTTCAAATTTCTATGTGAATTTTCTTACATAAAATATTTGCATAAATGTTTGCTGAATTGAATGATTATGTTCAACACTTTATTTGAAGATACTGACTTTTTATTTTTAATAAATAATTTAGATTATAGTAACCTATAGGTATTCAGAAAGGATCATGGTTAATTGATAATGGTCATAATTGGGAGGCAGCCTGATAGAAGTGGACTTATGCTGAATGGGGAGTTGGGAATCATTAATATCTCCATTACCAAGTAATTACCTGCGTAAACCTGGACAAGTCACAGTGCTCATGTTTCCTCACCTGTAAAATGGAAATAATATTATTTGTTATCAAGAAGGCACTTTGAAGGCAGTAAAGCACTACATTAATGAGAGCTGTTGAGATCACCATAGAAAACCCACAAGTTCTGATCCTAGGGAATTTGTCTTGGTAGATTATTTTGCTTGTTTAAAATTGCAAGCTGAATGTTTCTAAAGTAATTTGTTCACATAGTGACTATTCAGATGATTCTAGTACATTCATAAATTTTATATTTTTTCCTTAGGAAAAAAAGAAAATTCCCCTAGGTGTTTTTGGCCTATCCTGTTCCAAATCCCCTCTCTAAGCTTCTGTTTTGTTCTTTATCTTCCTAGCATATGAAAATATGTCATTTAAGGTTAAAAACTTCCTACAAAGGTAACTGCCTGATAGTGAATAAAGGGCCATCTTTAGAGCTAGGAAAATCCCAAGTTCAAATGCTATGTTAGACACAGAGTAACTGTGTGACTGAGCAAATGACTTAACCTCTTGGGGCTCCCAGGCAACTATGTTAGTGCCTAAATTTCAAAGCAGATGCCAATTTGCATTGATAGAGGAAGTTTCCTTATCAGGAGTTCCCCACATATATGAAATCACAGATTTTGTCTTTGATAAAAAAGACTAATGTTGTTTGGGGGAGGAGGAGGAAAGAGGAGGGACATGTGTTAGTAAAAAACTGAAGGATACAGGGTAAATTTTGACCTTAGTTTAAAAAAAATCATTCTGTATCATTTCCTCCTTCTGACTTTTCAGCTATTCATAGTTTGTTTCCAAATGTGATATTCTCAGAATTTAGCTGGTTTCCCTGTAAAGATGAGCAAGGCTTTGAGATTCTAGTTTTTTTCTTAAACTTGATGAAACTTGGCTCCAGTCATCTGAATTCCTTAGAACCCCCTGCCATCTTCATCATGTATAACCAGAAACTTCTAGGCTCCAAGAAGTTCCCACGCTTGGGTAGGTACCAGAAGTGAACAAAAACTCTAAACTCGCGAATTGACAAGTACAGAAATGGGTACAGTTATTCCACTAAGTGAAAAAACACAGATGTATTTCTAGATTGTACCCTAAGAAAAGCCATGAACTGTACTTAGTTGATTACTAGAGGCTGACATAATTCACAAACATGGTCTCTTTAGTACTCCCATAATACTCTTGTAACACTTCTGGAGTTGTTAGTGCACCACCTTTCTCTCCCCACCAAAAAAAGTTACCCCGCAAAGACACTCTTGAAGTCTCTTAGAATCATAAACAAGAGAAGTATAGATCTCTTTAGGAACCTAAAGTTAAGAGACAGATTCTTGGTTTTGTTTGTTTATTTTATTTTATTTTTCAGGAAGGGGTTGTACAGAAAAGAAACATTGACCTTGCTGTTTTGACTGCCACTTACCTAGTGTCTTTATGATGCTCACATGCTTTGATTTTTGTAACTTAACACCTATCCCCTCTGCTAACAAACAGCTTGTTCTAACTCTGTTCTTATTCTTTCCTCCAGATGTACTAGCTGCTCAACACTTTCTCAAATATTGCTTCAAAATCGATTAATCAGAACCCTTGCATAATAAGATGCTTTCCCCTTTTGACTTTCTGATTTTGGAGAAAGGGAAGATTTTATCCTTTGTTGCTGAACCTGAGGTCCCTCCAAGTGAGAGCCTTAGTGATATTCAGTAAGAATATCTGATGATAGGATACTGAGCCAATAGACCATTCTAAAAAGATTTTTACTGGGTTATTTACTGAATGATATATATATATATATATATATATATATATATTTTTTTTTTTTTTTTTGCTAAAAGGAATAGAGATGAAAGGAGTTTTAGTTCATAAGAATTTGCATTCTGTAAAATTTACATTCTAGTATTTTGACTAGTTAAGAGTTGAACATTTCATGAGCATTATGGTAATGGTGGACCTTGAAGAAAACCTAAATCAGTGAAATCCTTTGTGTCTGCTGCCCTATTCAGAAGAGTAGATGAGCTGGTCTTCTTAATGCTCACAGGTCCAATGACATAGGGATTTCTATCCAAGCCTTGCTATGGTATTACACAATAAGTCCTCTTGCTACAGAGAAAAGAATCCTGTATTTGGAATCAGAGTCTAGAGTATCCTTATTGTTACTTATTACCTTTGTGACTATGTATAAGTCACTTATCTTGAGGCCTTGGTTTCCTCCTCTATAAAATGAGAGGATTATATTACATGACCTCTGAGAGGGCCCCTTCTACCTCTGAATCTATGATCCCATGATCTCTCACTAATAATCTAACTCCAGAGCAAGGATTGAGGTGATGGTAATTTTATTCCACCCTTTGGTGGATGAGTTGATCCAGTTCAAGTTAATTTGTTTAAGGTTTAGGAGGTGAATAGATTGTTCTGAAATAATAATGTGAAAAGCTATTGCTTCTGGTATTAATTGCATTAGGAACAAAATATTTCCCCTTTATTTTTTCTTCTTCATCCAGAAATCAATCAGTGTGGGAAGTTTCTCTTAAAGATTTACCCAGTTAGGATGGCTGAGATTTAATCAAAGGTGGAAAAGAAATTATAAATTTAGGCTAATGGATATATTCTTGTCATTGTGTTTATTCAGACAGGTCTGGGAAAATGTGTTTCCTTCTAGTCTTATCAGTCTGGTGTTATGAAAATTCAAAAATCTCTTTGATCAAGACTTGAATTATCCAAGTCATATACTCTAAGATCCTCATTGTAAGATAGTCCAGCCTATTATTGTAATATTCATTTTCTCATTAATTGTTGACCAGAGTTGATTGCTACTTTCAGGAATACCTACTCTTCCAACAGCATATAAATCATGAGCCCACCATCATGAGAGTCTTTGGGCAAAGAGGGAGCTGAGCAAATGACCACTCTTTTATTAATAAATATGCTGGCCTGATTAATAAATGACTAAATCATTCAGAAACTGTGTCTCCTGAACCTTTTTAAATATCACAGTTAAACATGTGTCAAATAAGCACTGTACCAATTTAAGATGCTGCCTTGATATTTTATTACCTTAAGAGATGCAACTATACTAAAAACTAGAAATACTTGTGAATCAGGATATTTTTAGTGAAGGTTTTCCTTAATAACCAGTGACTTACTAAGTGTTTATTGCATCTGTGTTACAAGAAGATCCAAAGAAGTATATCATATGGCCACAGCTCTTAGGAACAAATGATGTTCTTAGGGAAACAAAGGGTGTCAGTATACAGAGTTAAGTGACAAAACAAGGCAATGAATTGTCAAATGAGTATTATATGTAATAAATGTGCTTTAAATTTGGAGGAAAAGATCTCTAAGTGCCTCAATCCCCAGCTTATTACAATCATGGAGTAGTGGGCCATGTTTGCATGGCTAGTTGAAAATGTTAATTGCTGTTCTAAATTGAAATAACTTGGAGAAATATGTGTGAGGAGCTCACTAAAACCTCCAGAATTTGGATTGTAAAAAAGGAAAACAAATAAACAATCTCTTATTGATTTTATCACTGCCATCATTATTATTGCAATGTTGCATTTTTACAGAAATGATTAGGACCATGGTCAGATAATTCAGAATTTTCAAGGAAGTTAAAGAGAACAAAATAATTAGTAATCCATAAAGGGATTAGCTTAAGTATCCTGAACTGAACTTTTATAGCAGGAGATTTTGTGGGGAAAGTAATATAACATTAAATTTTCAAAAATTATGCTATCACAAATGCTAAAAGGGAGCATGTTTCTCAGAGACTTAATCCAGTTACTTTCAGTTCAATTTAGTAAGAATTTATTAAGTATCAGTTGTGTACTTAACACTCTTCTAAGGAGATTGTAGGGGGGAAAATGAGACAAATCATTTGATACCTCCAAGAAGTTTTACAAAATCATTCTAAGGGAGAGAAAATCTAAGCAGAGGAATCAGTGAGAGAACATAGAAAGTTGATATGTGATCAAGAGCTTGAATGAATTTATGGTTTTATAAATGAATGGTTGAAAGTACATGGCCTTAGCAGGCAAAATTCTCAGTGCAGCTAAGCGCAATTAAAATATAATTGGAAAATGTTCAACAACATTCATTAAAGTACAATAATACATAGATAATGCTAATTTGTGGTTTTCTAAGTCAGTATGTGGCTCATTGGAATCTTTTTTATTTGAGTTTGGAACCACTGATTTAGACAACCATTTCATGGGTACTCATGAGAAAGAGATATATTGAAACATTTTGATGGAATTTTGATTAGCAATATTCAGATAGCTAGCACTACGAGAGAAGAATGTATAAGTAGGGGAAACAACCTGGAACAGAGGGGAAATAAGCATGTGGGGGGCACAGGAAGTCCGCTGAAGAGAGAGGGGTATGTGTGTGTGTGTGTGTGTGTGTGTGTGTGTGTGTGTGTTACAGGTCAAGAAAGAGACTCTTTGTCCTTGATTTCAATGTTTCAAAGTTCTGATTGTTCATGGAAAGCCTCAGAAAAACAGTAGTTTTGCATGTTTTGCTAGCTGAATACCATTATCCTTTTTACAAAGTGAGATCATTTCCAGGGGTCAAGTTGACATGATGTGGGAACTCTAGCCACTCTTTCCTCAGTAACTATCAGGTAGTATACATTTTAGAGGCTCTGCATTGTAATCACTTATAATTGTTGAACTCTAAAACTCTTTCCTAAATCTCACTACCTAAAACAAACAAACAAATAAACACACAAAAAAACGAGGACAACAAAACAGTGCCAGACTGGTCCAGTCCCTGATACTTTCCTTCCTGCCCAGGTAAACTAGAAAAGATCTTCCAAAGGAAAGGCATAATTCGATCAGAAATAGCTTAGCAGAATCTCTAGTGGGTAAATAATTAATTTGAAAGATGGGAGATCTCAGTGAAAAAATCAGCTAGCTGTAAAGGGATCAAATGACAGGCCCCAAATGTCAGTATGGCCCTGTTGTATTTACTCTAAGAGAAGAAGGTGCCTGTCCCTTTGGATCTCAGCGAAGCCAGATCTTCTTGTTTTCTTTGTTTAAATTGTCAAGGAAGTAGGTTTCTTTGTCTCCAGAACTCCTGTTACCAGAAATGTCTGCATATGCTGATCAAGGGGGGAGTTTTGGTATGAATCTATAATAAGAACATACAAGTCCAGATGATTCACCAAAAGAGATGAGTCTCTCTCTGTTTTGATACCACTGTGGGTTTGGTTAGGGATAAGAAAGTGAATAACTCATTACATGGCTGGATTTTATCTCTTTTCATTTGCCACAAAAACCTCAATTTCCCCTTTCGTGGAAAAAGAAAACCCTGTCTTGGTTTCCAGCTGAGGGGGCTGTGGCCTTTGAATTACATAGTGCCCTAGCTGAATTTCAAAGGTTAATAGACAGTTTGCTGAAGAGGCTGGGATAGCCCTTTTCTTCTATCAGTAGAATGATTTTTCTCTATATCGATCCCTTATGACCTCATGGCCAGCCTTGTTCATAGATGAGGAAATTGATTGAGATGGGAATGATTTGAGAATTCACAGCTGTATGGTTGAGAGACCCCAAGGACACAGCTCATTGCATTCTCTCTGTCAGGAGACATCCACATCTTCTTCCCCCTTCAACATCCCCCTGTCTCCACACATTCTGGTACCATGATTCATCTACAGGAATTGTGGAACCTTATAGTTGAATGCTTGGTGGGTTGGGGGTGTGTGATGGTGAGTGAAAAGGTCATAAATTACACATCATAGATTGTCAGAGCTTGAAGGAAGTATAAGACATCTTCTGGTATAACCTTGTCATTTTAAACATGAGGAAACTGAAGACCACTAAGTTTAAATGATTTATCTAAGGTCAAATAATGAATTAGTAGCAGAGTTGAGGATTAAAACACAAGAGTGACTGAGTGACACTTATTCCAGGTCTCAGTCTACTACAGCATGTTGAGGTCATTTGTGGGGTCTAAAAATAAATTACAAAAACCATATTTGGGAAAGTTTCATGAAATAATTCATCTTAAATCTTCTCTTACTTATTACCCAGTCAGTTACAAAGTCCTCTCCATTCTATCTCTGAGATTGCTCCTGTGCTTTCTAGTTTTGATTTCTATGATCTTGTGATCTGTCCCTTCCTTTCCATTCCTGCTGCCATGCCAGTACCCTAATTCAGGTCTTTGTTGCCTCTTAGGTTTTTTCAATAACTATGTAACTAGCTTTTATTTTTCTCAGTTCCAATTCATATTTCACACTAAATTAATTCTTCCTAAAGTCTTCCTTTGATCCACTGTTACTCTTTCTTTTAGAAATGTCTAATACCTCTTCATTGCTACCAATCATGAAACTCCTTGTTTTGGCATTCAAGACCCTGCACAATGGGATTTGACCCACCTTTCTATCTTTACTCTATAATTATCAATTTCATTTAACCTGGATTTTCCTTCAGCAGCCAGCTTCTATGGTCCATAGCTCTTTCATATCCCTTAGGTTGGCTAAGAGGGGATTTGCCCTCTCATTCCCATAGGCAGAACTTATTAGTACTATGTTCCTCTTTCTCATCAACATCTAGCATTCTCTAATAGTCAATTGGAAAACATCTACTGGACTGAAAGTATTGCATTCAAGGATCTTCACAACCTTGTTACTGCTACTCTTCAGTCTCATCATTCCTCATATGAATACATTGCCAAAGTAAACTTGTTTACTTATATTTGCTGAGCATGCTTTATATATTTCTATCCCTCTGTTTTTGTTAACAACATTGTTATTCTGCCCAAAGAGCCCACTTTTCTACTTACCATCTATCCAGATCCTATAAGGACCCATTCAGATCCTATGCCCTTTGTAAATCTTTTTCCTAGTATACTGAGAGCAAGAGCAAGAGAAACAAAATAATTGGGAATCAATAATAATAACTGATATGAAATATCTAAGTTGCTATTCACAGTCATCCTAGGAGTGATATATTATAGGTGTTATTATCTTTAGCACAATACTTGGCACATTGTTGGAGCTTAATAAATATTTTGAATTGAATTATTTCACAGATAAGAAAGCTGAGTCTCAATCTAAATAATTTGTTTTTGGTTGGTCAGCTTATCAATGTGAGATTCTAAAATTAGTTTTTCTGTCATTTGTAAATTAGGGTCTAGCTCCTGGGAGGGCCTCGGGGTCAGCCAGAATTGGGATAAATTAAAGTCCTTGGTCTTTAGGGGGAGAAGCAAAGGAGGCAGGCAAGCTGCCATTCAGGTTGCTAAAGATGTTTCCTGGATTCTGGAGTCCGAAGTCTCCAGCGGCTCTCCTCCTGGTCCTGCTAGCAAGTGACTCTGACTTCTCCCCCCACCCAGTCCTTGCCTACCAAACATTCAGCAAGCTCCAATGGTGAGGAGCCATCATCTAAATATATGCTAATAGAGCCATTATCTCACATCAAATAGGTAGCCTTAAGTGCTCTCTTGTCTGGTTCAAAGTTTCAGCCCTCTACAGTAATTCATTTTTAACCCTCTAGTATACCACACTATAATTTAGGCCACCCCTACTTGATCTCTTCTCTGAAGTCCTTTTACATTTGTTTTTTAAATATCAGTTACCACTTAATTCTATACTGATCTGTAACAAATTTACTTTTGTTATCTTGAGATATTATTAAATTCTTTTTATTAATTAATCTTCACAGTAATATCTCATCTCCCTAACTAGATTATAAATTCCTTGAGGACAAGCTCTAGGATGTATTTCTTTGTTTTCCCTTGAGTACTTTGTATGGTGTTTTGCTCAGTAATTATTTAATTTGATTTAACTTGACTTGGTAGAATGTGCTGAATTCATAGGATCATAAATTTTGCTGGAAAGGATCTTGAAGGCCATCCATTGCAGAAAAAAAAAGCCCAGAGAGACTCAAAGTCACCCAATTAGTAAGCATCAGAGGTGGTGTCTCAAATGAAATAATCCTCTTGACTTCAGAGCCAGCACTTATTCTCCTGTACTGCACTTTGCATTAGACACATGCTCACAAAGAACATTAGCTTCATCTATGGAAGGAGAGGAGGAAGAAAAGCAATGAATAAATAGACAGCCCAAAACAAAAACTACAAGTTCTTAACCTAATGATACTTGCTAACTTAAAGTATTGTTAAGGATGTTAGCATATTTGAAAGGTGTGGGTGGATTGCTTAATATTAAACAGGGAAGGCTGCCTGAAGAAGGCAGATTTGGTGCAGAGATAAGACATTAGACTCTATTGGGAATATACTCAAAAGATCATCAGATGGAAAACCTGAGCAATGGTGAAATTTTCAAGTAGCCTTTGGCCTAATGAGATATCTGGGGGTGTTGAATTTGACAGTGCTCTCCTTACACACTGTCATGTTCTTCTCTGAGAGTGAAAGATGATAGTTGCTGCTTGCTTCTTTGTGAAAGATGAATAATTTAATTGATTGTCTGGTTTTTAAACATACTCCATTCATCAGAATATCTTCCATTGTTGGAAGAGAAAATGTCGAAATCTAGCAACTTGACCTGACAGGTGACAACTCATCAGGTATACAGATGTTCAAATGAAAGAGAATCTGGTTGGAGGTATTAAAGAGAGGATAATGGCTTAAATACCACAACTTTAAAGGAGAGCTCTGTGCAAAGGGCATTTTGGGTAGGACTCTGAGATATACATAGGAAGTCAGAATGGCCAGAAGTGTGAACAGAATTCTATGATGGTTTCAGGTTATCATCGCAGGACACAAAGGATAGGCATTCATATTGTGGGGAAGTGTGATGGGTTCTGAATTTAGAATTATTGTATTTGGATTTGAATCCCAACTCTGCTACTTGCTATCTGTGTTAGCTTAGGGAAATAGTTGCAACTCTCTGTACCTAGATTTCCTTATCGATGAAATGAAGGGGTTATGTTAGGTAATCTGTAAGGTGTCCTCTAGCTCTTGATCTTTGATCATCTAGAATGAATTAATGGGAATAATTTCTGAGAGGGAGGAAGATGAACAAATATTGTCCATGTCTATTTCCTAATTTATATTATTTTATTTTTTGGCACAAGGATATGACTATTCGTACAATGAATGGGGCCCAGAATTGAATAAGGAGAGGTGAAAGCTGATTGGATCACATTTTGTGGGATCATTTCAGTGCTTTCAATGAACCCAAACTGCTCCCTACTACAACCCCCTCCCCATCTATCACACAAATATTTTCTCCAGGTGATGTTACATATGATTGCAAATCATGAAAAGATGTCCAGTCTCAGATGACTTCTAACTTCAGTTGACCAAAAGAATAATAGGCAGATGGATAGGGAGTGGGGTTGAACTAGGAATGGAGTTTAAGTAGTTAGCAGCCTATTACTACTAATGACTTAATGTTTGAGAGATATCATTAAGGACACCATAACTTAAAAAGTAATTGGGCGTGATTTAGAGGGAGAATGGGAGAACATAGTGTTGTGTTGAGATTCATGCTTTACTGGAAGATGCAGGGGATAGCCTCTATTGAATAGCCTTGGAAGATTTATGGAAAGAAATAGAAAAAAAGAAAAAAAAAAACCTAGAACAGAAACAAAAACAAATTTGCAAAGGATGAGAAGACCTATATAGTTTTCTTTCTGTAGCAGTGGAGACAGTATTTTCAAGGTTAAGATTACAGTATCTCTTAAATATTAAACTCACTTCTTTAATTGAACTAATGTGATACATGCAGGGCAGAGAGCTTTAGATTTGGAGTCAAAGGATTTGGATTCAAGACCTGGCTGTCTTGCAGAGTTAGCACCTTTTCCACAGGTGAGCTAAGTACTGTTATCTTCATTTAACAAATGAGGAAATAGGCTTTAAGAACTCAATTGTATTGTACATGGTCACCCAAACAGTGGCAGAGTCAAGATTTGAACCTAGATCTCTTGATTAACAACTCAGTGATTTGTTCACTATAGTGTATTTAAGATTTGAGTTTTGCCTAGGACACATACTGCTTCTCTGACCTAGGGTGGAGGTGGAGTAGGGAGTGGAGATGAATATTCACTTACACTTTAATTAAATAACCCTTAACTAGACTAAGCTTCGATTTCAATACTTTTAAAATGAGAATACTTGTCAGATTTATCTCTTTATATTGTTTTGAGAAAATTGCTTTGTACACTTTAAACCTTTATAAACCTCTAGAAATGTTACTTAACATTGAAACACTTGCAGCCTAAGTTGTGGTCATCTCTTTATATTGTTTTGAGAAAATTGCTTTGTACACTTTAAACCTTTATAAACCTCTAGAAATGTTACTTAACATTGAAAAACTTGCAGCCTAAGTTGTGGTCCCTCACCTGCTACTTAATAACTTTGTAATCTTAGATATGTCATTTAATTGCCTTTTGTCTCATCTGTAAAGTGGGGGAAATAATGCTTTACATTTTTTTAAGGGATATGATATATTTTTTAAAAAATTCAGTAGTGTTTTATTTTTCCAATTACATGTAAAGATAGTTTTCAACATTCATTTTTCTAAGATTTTGAGTTCCAATTCTTTTTCTCCTCTCCCTTTTCTCCCCACTCCAGAAGATAGTATGAAATCTGATACAGGTTATATGTGTACAATAATTTTAAACACATTTTTGTATTAGTCATGTTGGTAAAGAAAAATCACAACAAAAAGGGAAAACCATGAGAAAGAAAAAGCAAACAAACAAAATGTTGAGAATAGTATGCTTCAATCAGCATTCAGTCTCTCTGGATGCAGATGGAATTTTCCATCCCAAGTCTGTTGGAATTGTCTTGGATCAGTTACTGAGAAGAGCTAAGTCTGTGGTAGTTGATCATCACATTATTTTGCTGTTACTGTGTACAATGTTCTTCTGGTTCTGCTCACTTCACTCAGCTTCAGGTTATATGTCTTTCCAAGTTTTTCTGAAATCAGCCTGCTTGGGGGATACCTTCTCTTGAGGTCTCTTCTAGATCAGATCTTTGATTTGTCAGGTCAAACTTTGAAACTTAAATTTTAAATTTTTTTTAGCATTATATGTTGTCTTAGAGTTGGGTAGATGCTGAGGTTATTTTGTTTGTTTGTTTATTTACTTAAATTACTTCCCAGATATTCCCTTTCCCTTTGAACATGGACAATTATAAGCACTGGTCTTTGTTCGTTGACAAAATTCAATTCAGTTTATTCCACACTTATTGAAAACCTACTCTGTGCAAGATGCTTCATGAGAGAAAAATACAAAGATAAAAAGTGACAGATCCCCAAGAAATCTTTAGTATGATACAAAGTTGAATGTATTGGTTAAAGGAGAGAATGAGACAGTATATTTACTATCTAGAGGTAATTCAATTAGTGAACATTAAGTCCCTGTTCTTTACCAGGCACCATCTTACATGCTGTGCATATAAATAAAGTTTAAAAAAAAAGTCTCTGCTGTCATTGAAGTCATAATCTTATGGGGTAGAGAACATGAAAACAGCTATTTGTATAAAAGTGAGGAGATAAGAATTGCATCTAGGTAGATAACAGGGAGGATAATGGATTAATGACATTGAGGGAGAGGATTTGAGGGGAAAGAATGCATTTAGTTGTACTATGTTGGGCTTAAGGTGTCTAGGGGACATTAAGTTTGAAGTGTTTAATAGGTAGTAAGAAAAGCAAGTCTGAAAGTCTGGAGAAAGGTGTTAGGGCTGGATAAATTGATTTGAGAATCATCATAATAGAGATATTTAAACCAATTGAAATAGTATAGAAGGAGAGAAGAGAGCCCAGGATAAAACTTGTTGAATACCCACTTTTAGCTTGTATGGCCTGAATAAAGATCCAGTAAAGAAAACTGAAAAAAAGTGAAGCAATAGTTAGAGTGCCAGAAGATAGTAGTATCCAAAAACCTAGAGAGAAAGGAATACCAAGAAGAAAAGGATAATCAGCAGCATCAAAGGGCTATAAGGAGTTAGAGAAAGATGAAGATTTGCAAAAGGCCATGAGATTTGGCAATAAACAGACCATTAGTAATTTAAGAGAGAGCAGTTTGGGTTGAATGATAATTTCCAAAACCAGACTTTAGAGAATTACCAGATCAAGAGGAAAGGAAATAGAATAGAAATACCTCTTGTAGGTGGTCTTCTCAAGGAGATTAGCTACAAAAGGGAGGAGAGATACAGGACTCAAGTGAGGGTTTGTTTTTTTGTTTTTTTTTTTTTTTTTATTTGTTTCTTTTTTTGAAAACGAGGGAGTCATGGGCATGCTTTTAGGCAGTAGGAAAGGAGTCATTGCACAGGGAGAGTCAAGATAAGTAGGGCGGACAGAAGGGCAATCTTCTGGAGAAGAGGAGATGTTTTGGAATCACATGTGCATATAAAAGGATTAACTTTGACAGGGAGAAAGATCACCTCTCTATGTGTGACAGGGTTAAAGGAGGAAATAGGAGTGTGGAATAAGGAAGCATAAAGAAGTCCTCTTTTCTCTTTAACCTATGGTCTAGATCCTTTACTACTTTTCATTATATTAAACTTCTTGGACTTGACCTCTATTCTGTTTGAATTCCTATGCCCTCCAATTCTACTTTAGGTTAGTCCTATGGTCCTGCAATCACCTTAACTTACCCTGACCGGTAACCACCTAGGATCTGCTATAACATAAGACGATATTGTTCACACAGAACACTGAAAACATTCCTGAGTATCTGAGTTTGAAATCACCTGTCCTCTTTCATTGTGAAAATAATTATCATGCTATGTTTTAGCTCCTTTAGGATTTGTTAGGATCCTTTGGGAAATCTTCCCTCAGTGTTTTGGGGTTCTCTGTTGTGATACTGAATAGCCCTTAAAATTCCCAAATCAGTCCCTTGAGTAAAATTTGTGGAGATCTGATCTTTTCTTGGGGTTGTTTGTATATTCAAATGATTTGTTGGCTCATCCACTGTTTAGTAGCCTGTGGGCACGTTCACAAGTGGTATAGAAGAAAAGACAGGCATTGTCAAGGCATTCAGTCTAACAGATGACAGGAAAGCCAGAGGAACATACACACAGAGAGACACACAGACTAAAGCACAGCAACTGTATTAAAAGGGGGCAGTACACTTAGTTGATGAAGTGGGATTGGCAGTGCTATTTCTTAGAGGTCATTCTCAGATCCCACCTTCTTTTAACAGATGGTGCACTTGCTACTTCAATGCCTGAATGCCCCTATCTGTAAAAATAATTAATAATCATTCCATTTCTAGGCTTTTTTTCAGAAAGATTCACCTTTGATCCCATCCCAATGAACTGGGTAGGGACAAGAAATAGTATTTCATTCCATTTACAGAGAGAAGCTCTGTGGAAGAGAGAGGTTGAGGAATTTGCTCCGTCATATGGTAAAGTGGCCAGGAAGGGACCAGAACCCCTGTTTCTTAGTTTTCAGTTTGTTGATCTGTGAGTTAGTGTGGCCTCAGCAAGACTGACATCAGCTTAGTTTGATGATCCATTCATTGTGTGTGGTCTCTACCAGATGCTCAAGCCAGGTGTTTAAAAAAGAAATGGGACATTCAAACCTAAGGAAAGAACTTAACTGGGATTTCTCTAACTGACTTCTCACCATGATCTTGAGTATGATACCTTCCCCCCCCCAACCCTCAGTTTCTTTTGTGGGGGTTACCTTCTTCTATTAAATTGTAAGCTTCTGGAGGGAAATTATTTTTTTCTTTTTTGATACAATATTTGTGTTCCCATTTGTAGCACAGTTCTAGGCATTTAATAAATAGCAGACACTAAATAAATGTTTATTGACTATTATTGGCATTCATTCAAAAAGAGGAAAACAATATATGAGAACCATTTGGTATTGGTGCATGCTAGTGAGAAGTGTAGAACATGATTTCTGACCTCAATATACAGTTTAGTGTGGATTAATGCAGAGTCTTTAACAGAAATAAAGAAAACCCCATCCCATTGAGGTGTCATCTCTTCTGGGAGCATCATGCCTTATGATGCCAACCAATGATGATATTTCCCTTGTTGTATATAATACTTTTTGGTTTCTTAACTGTGTCTGTGTTAATCTGATCACTGCATTATGACCATGAGTTCCTGAAGTCATGTCTCCTCTTGTACCACTCACAATATCTAGCACAGAAATTTAAAAAAAAATTCCTGGTCATTGCTCCATTGGTTAATTACTTGATTTAATTGTCCTGTTTATCACATTGGTTTTTCCTTCTGGGAACTAAACTCTCATATTCATTTCTGGATTTTATCTGGACTTTGTGGACATCAAGAGCTCAGGATCTGCTTTTATGAGGACAGGAGAAGAGGACGACTCTGAGACTTTGGGTGTGACCTTGGCAATTCCTCAAAGGTTCATGCCTATCATCAAGCCTGCCCTGCTGTTCCTCACCAGGGGTCTGTCTGGGCCAGACTTTTTGGGAAACCACATTTATTTGACATAGCAGATAGCAGCTTTCACTCCAGCAAGTGGCTCAGCCTTCTTGGCTTCCTGCCTAGGCAAGCAGCATGCAAGGCTATGATTGGATTGTGTGGTGGGATTAGGGGAAGACCAGTTTATATGTTTGGAGACTGTCACTCTCACTCTCAGGAATCAAACCAGGAATAAGGGAACTAGCATCTTCCCACTCATTTAATGGTCAGAAAAAATAATTTTGATTTGACTTTAGAATGTAGTATATGATTCTCCTGTCCTCTCTTTTTCTCCCTCTCCTACCCTTTCTTTTTCTTTCTATCTTCCTTCTTTTCCTCCTCTTCCCCTCCCTGCTTCACTTCCCTTCTCTTTCCCCCATGATTTCCCTTCTCTTTTCTCTCCCTTTCTCTTCTCCCTTTCCCCTCTCTTCTCTTTTCCTCCTCTTGTCTCTGTTCCTTCTCCCCTTCCATCTCCTCCCATGTCCTTTCTTCTCCTCTCTTCATTTCTCTTCTCCCTCTTCTTTTTGGTGATGGTAGGGATTTATTTACTTTATGGAACAGTGGGAAAAGCATTAGACTAGAATCTAGGTTTCTACCATTTACTGGATATAGGACTTAAGGGAAGAGACTTTACTTCTCTAGATCTCAATTTTCTCCTCTTCAGGAAGCATATCCAATTGGAAAGGGTCTATCCACCAGTCTTCAAATTATAATTGACCTAAGCTAGTGATACAATTAATTCCCTCTTTTTGTGTAGGTGCTTCACACTGGTGTCAGGATGGAAGTAGTTCAAAATGAGATATATATGAGAAAAAAAACAGCTATATAGTACATTCTTAGATAATTGAGAATTGATTAAAATATTGTGCTATTTCCTATATTTTGTACACATTCTGTCCCTTTCTTTTCTCTCCCTCCTCCCCCTCTGTCTCTGTCTTTTTCTGTTTCTTTATCTCTCCTTTTCCTCTCCCTCCCTTTCCTTCTCCCTCTGCCTTTCCCCCTTTCTCTCCCCTACTTTCCTTTTTCTCTTCTCCCCTTGCCCCCCATCTCTTCATCTCTTTCAAGAACACTGCACCTGTGGTCTTTTTTCACTTGGTTGCTTAATCTGTTGTGGAAGGCAGAGACCAAGGGCATCTCCATCTCTAGCTGTCTTCCACAGCAGGAGTCCTAGCCACTAGGATCTCCTACAACACTTAATGGTCTAATTGCCATTGTTTGGTGAGTGACATCAACCCTGCAGTCAAATGTGCCTTGTTTTGACATCTCTTTCCACTCTTTCAGAATACAGTCTGTCTGTCTTTGCTGTTAGAGATCTTTATTAACATTAAAACTCTGCTGTAGTCTCACAGACCAGGGAAGTAGATGATCCCATCAGCTCTATTTTATTAAATTTTGGCCTCCTAAAACCAGTGCATATTTTGAAAATTCTTTAAATTTAAATGACAAATCCTGGAAGGGTACAAGTGGATACATAATGCACATATGCAATTATCAATAATTCCAGAAATTTAAATACTGGAACATTAAAAGTTTATTCTCTTTTTCTTGTATGCCCAGATTTTCTTTAAAAAAAAGTTTTTTTTTTCCCTTGTCAGTTTTGATTTCTGTGATTCTTACTACATTCATTTACTTTCAAGGAATCATGATATAATAGTTCAAGTTAAATCAACAGACTTCATTAAGCTTTTGCTAAGTGTCAGACCCTTTGCTAAGTTCAAGGGCAAAAATACCCTAAAAACAAAAAACAAAAACAAATTATTCCTGTTCTCAAGAAGCTTCGATTCTATTGGGAGAGGAATAGAGATAGGATCTGTATACATATAGTAAAATTGTATACAAACTAAAGCAAAGGCAATACCAGAATTTTTGCTTTGAAGGAAACTACATACAGATAAATTTTCAAAAATCCTAGCCAATTATTTTATTCATAGGCGCCTATGGAAATCTGTTTTTTCACTTTGAATAGTATTTGAATTTTAGGTAAGATTCTCTACATTTAGGAGGGATTTTTAAAGGAAGATTTAGTGATTACTTTTATTAAATCAATCTTTAAAATACTGAAGAAATTGAAGATGTATTTGTGAATGCTCATAAAACCGGTTTGATGGGTTACAGGCAGGTAAGTATTCAACATGTTTTGGCAAGCTAAAAAAAATATCTGCCAGGGAGCTGGTCTAGTGATTGGGTAAATACTCGACATCAGTGAAAGTCAGAAGGCCTCATGTTCAAGAGTACAATTGGCCTATGGAATTCCATGGATATAGGGGGGTGGTATTGGCTTTGTTGAGTAGAAACAACTCCCAGAACTCTTTTGGAATGTCAGGGAACTAGATATCTTTGCTTACATGCATCTACTTGGAAAAGATATAGTGCCCTGCATCTCTGGGATCCTCTCTCTGGCACAAAATCCTCTCACTAAAGGACATTCAGAGGGGAGCCTTACATATTCATTAAGGTACAGTAGTGAATTGTTCTCTTTTAGTTAAAATTTTTTTTTAAGTGGTAGGTGCATTAAGAAGAAGGAGTAGATATCTTTCATTATAATCTCTTTTAGACATTTAAGAGAATGATAAGAAAGTTTTTCATGCTGTGAAAAAGACTTGAAGACATTTTCCTTTTCTTGACCTGAAAAATGTAGAGTAAAACAAAACTTTTTGTATTCCATAAAATTTGGTTAATAGCTATAATATCTACCATATAGGGTTAAGAAAATACTTTTGAAATCATTTAGCTCCATGTATGTGTGAATAAATATTAATATTATTTTGCTAATTATTAAATAATAATAATGCTAATAATGGCTTGATGTTCATGGGATTTTGATTGGACTTCAATTTATATTTCAGCCTTATTTCCTGATTGCATAAGCTCAATACTCTATGATCCAGCCAGATTGAGCTATTTTTCTTGTCAGCCTTCCTGTTCATACTATTCCATCTTACTGGAATTCTATGGTCCTTTATCCTAACAACAGTTATACTATATATATATATATATATATATATATATATATACACATATATATATATATACATTTATAAGTATATGTGTGTGTATGTGCATGTGTGTGTGTGTGTGTGTGTGTCCTTCATGACTCAGTTCAAACATTGATTCTCTTATCCCAGAATTGTGTGATTCTTCCTATTTTAGAAGTACCCACTGTATTTTATATACCTATTATATTACTTATGTTCTGCCTTGTATTATAGTTATTTGATACCTTATTTAATCTTCCTAATAAATTACATGTTCCTTGGAGTGAGGCAGTTGAGCTGTACTTCTCTTTCTATCTTATTTCTATCTTTCTATCTATACCTTAAATGTAATAGATGCTTGATATCCTTCTGAGGAAGAAAAGAAGGAAGGAAGGATGGATGGATGGAAGAAAGAAGAAATGAAAGGAGGGAAGGAGGAAAGAAATGAGCTAATTCTTAGATTCGTTTTTGAAATCTAAAGCTATCTACCCTCTGAAGAAAGAGCCACAGATTTTTAAACCTCAATAGTAAGCGATCTTTGATCTAGTGCTTCCTGTTTGAAGACAATTCCTTTATATTAGTCTTTTGGAAATGTCTTTTAAACATCATACATTTGTTCTTATTTGGTCTCACCAACTGTTATAAACTACACTGATGCCTTCTCTATGAAGCAACTATGAAGTGTTTCATTTTCTTCAATTTACATTTTGGCATTTAATATCTTGAATTATTATTTGACCGTTTCATTTGTCCATCTATCATTGTTCTTCTCTCTGCCCTCCCCCTTCTTGCAAATCAGCATGTTTTGAAGACAGAAACTAGGCGTTCTTTTGTATTCCTCAGTATTTATTTAGTATAGTATTGGACACTTAAGTAAATGGCACTAATAAAGTCTTACAACATTTTACTTCTCCCAGATACTCCAGAGGTATAATCCTTAGGATTATATTTTAAGGAAGAAAGATTTCAGTTTGAGGAGAAAAAACTGAGCTCAGAGCTGGGTCTGCCAATGGATAATTTCAGGTGGGCTTAACCTCTATAATATTATAAGATTACTAACTTAGATATGGAAAGAACCTTAAAGGTCATCTAATCCTACCACCTCATTTTGAATGTATGGAAACTGAGCCATACATTATAGATGAGATTATAGAATTTATTCAAAATTGAAAACGAAGTAAGGGAAAGAGCCATTATTTGAATCCGGGTCCTATATGTCTCTTTACATATTAGCTATAGGTTCCTACAAATATTTGCCTTAAATCAAATTTCTGAATATCCATTTTTAAAGTATGCTAGGAAAACTGAATATTTCTTTTTTTAAATTTTTAAAATTTTCTTATTAAAGCTTTTTATTTACCAATCACATGCATGGTTAATTTTTCCAACACTGACCCTTGCAAAACCTTTTGTTCCAAATTTTCCCCTCCTTCCCCTCACCCCCTCCCCTAGCTGGCAGGTAGTCTAATACATGCTAAATATGTTGAAATACATGTTTGAGGCAATAAATGTTTACATATTTATACAGTTATCTTGTTGCACAAGAAAAATCAGATGAAGAAGGAAGAAAAAGAAAAACTGAGAAAGAAAACATAATGCAAGCAAATAACAACAGAAAGTGAGAATGCTATATTGTGTTCCACACTTAGTTCCCACAGTCTTGTCTATGGGTGTAGATGGCTCTTTTCATCACTGCACAAGTAGAACTGGTTTGAATCATCTCATTGTTGAAGAGAGCCACATGCATCAGAACAGTATAGCTCTGCTGTTGCTGTGTACAATGATCTCCTGGTTCTGCTCATTTCACTTAGAATCAGTTTATGTAAGTCTCTCCAAGCTTCTCTGAAATCATTCTGCTGGTCATTTCTTACAGAACAACAGTATTCCATAGCATTCATATACCATAATTTATTCAGCCATTCTCTAATTGAAGGACATCCATTCAGTTTCCAGTTTCTTGTCACTACAAAAATGGCTGCCACAAATATTTTTGTACATGTGGGTCCCTTTCCCTTCTTTAAGATCTCTTTGGGATATAAGCCCAGTAGAAACACTGCTGGATCAATGGGTATGCACAGTTTCATAACTTTTTGAGCATAGTTCCAAATTGCTCTCCAGAATGGCTGGATGTGTTCACAATTCCACCAACAATGTATCTTGGAACTAACTGGAGAACAATTTGGAACTAACTAAACAAATTGCTCTCCAGATTGGTTGGAATCATTCACAGTCTTTGTGTTCATATAGCCTCATCATGGGATCTGTCTATGTTCACAAAATTTTATGAAAGGGTTCTTAAATTTTTTTTTCATGGACCTCTTAAGCAGGATAGTAAAGTTTAAAAAAAAGATATCTCAAAATCTCTTTAAATGCAGAAAATAAAAGACTTAGGAGTGCAAAGGAAAACAAATGACATTGAAATACAGTAATCAAAATAGTTTAAAAAGAAGTTTAGAGACACCTAAAAACCCCCTTTTTAAAAAAATTATTGCTTCTAGAGAATCATTACAGAAATAATAGCTAATAATAATGATAATAAGTATTTATGCTGTACTTTAAGGTTTGCAAAGAACTTTGCAGATTATCTCATTTGGTCCTCACAACAACCCTGTTGTTATTAAGTTATTAAGAATTGCTGTTATTAAGCACATTTTACAAATGGGGAAACCAAAACTATGCAAAGTAAAGTGATTCATTCCAGGTCATATAGTCATCCTGACTCCAAGTTGAGCACTGTACCACCTACTTGCTCTTGGAAATCTTTTGAATTCCATTTTTGGTTAGCTTAGATCTCAGAAAAATGGAATATACTTTAACTTGGACCTTATTCTGTTAAGTCATAGATTCCTAGTTTTAGTAATGGAAAGGAACCTTGGAAGTAAGATAGTTTAGAGGAGGTTTTTAACCACTGAGAAAAGAAAAAAATGTTCATTCACTCACCATAATTATCTGCCCATATCTTTTTTTAGATGACAAAAAGTAACCTGATTCCTTGAGACAGTGTCTCTTAATTGTACACAGATCCCTATTTTCAGATCTATACTAATTCCCAATTCTGAATTCTCAAGATTAGTTTTATTATCAGTTTTGATTGTTATTATTTATGATCATTGTTTTAACTGTTCTAAGGAGATAATTGCCTTAGTTGCTAAGGCAACCCAACATATTGGGTATGAGAGCAGCCAGCAGACATAGTTTGCCAAATTGTAGGGCTGGGTGGGAGGTGTAGGGTGGGAGAGCAAGGGAGCTCAGCTGTAGGAGCTTGAAAATCGCCATGTTCAAATTATCTCTGTGTTTCTTCCAGCAAGGAGCATGAAGCCATTTGGAACCTTATTCCAGTTCTTCACCCATTCCAAATGCCATGTTTCTCCAATCATGAGAAGCCAATCTCACCACGATACCCTTTTCATTTACCCCTATGTATTCAGCCAAAACACTTTTGGGTGCCAACTCCCCAAATCACAGCTCATATCTGTTGCGTCTATGCAGTCCTAAGAATGTTCTCTCTTTTGAGTCATAATGTTCCAGGAATTTAATTTGTGTGGTAATGTGCATGTGCACACATGTGATCATATGTTTTCTTTCTTTTTCATTCTTTGTGGGCACGGACATTTCCTAAAACTCTGGGACACAAAACCTACTACTCACTTTGTTACTGGTAGAAAATCCTGTTTGTAGATTCCCTGCCTCCAACACACAATAAAATCACTTGTGTGTTGTAAATATATTTTATGATCATATATCACTTTTATTTTTCTGCATGCTTTTTCATTTAAATCTTCACAAGTATTTCCCATTTAACTGATGAGGAAACTGATACTTACATAAAATAGTAGTAGAAATTGCCTTAGGGCTTCTGACCACTTCACCCATGTACTGCTTCCTCTTATGTTGAATATCATTTTGATCAGCAGTGCTCCTCTGGAATGTTTTACTGTGTAAATACGTTTCTTGAGGGTAGGACTATTTTTTGCCTTTGTACCTAAGGCTTTAGCACAGTGACTGGCACATAGTAAGGGCTTATTAAATGGCAGTTTATTAACTGATTGCTCTTGGTTTAATGAAGGTCCTGACCTTCATAGTCATTTGGAGCCTCCACTCCCCAATGCCTACATATTGTAGCCTACCCTTTTTTATTTCTGGCCTAATACTCTTCTGAGTGAGTGGAAGGGAAAGATATTGGATGACAAGGATAGCTGATTGATTGTGTTTTGGGAAACTATCAGTGCAGAAGCACCTTGTACCTAGAAGCTCAGAGGAATACAAATGAGGAAGAGGAGTATGAGAATTATTCGTTTTTCAGAAATCTTGAGTATATTTTAATCATTATTCTTCAGGAAATGGGAATTTCCTTTCTTCCTTGCCTTCCTCCCCCCATCCCAATATAATAATTTATTCCCTGGCTTTCCTTGATTGCTTAGAAATCGTAGCTTCTTTCTTCTTTCCTGTTGCCTCTCCTTGTTGCTCCTCAAGCATGTCCCAGGCTTTCTTTGCTAGAGAACAGCCTCCAAGGCGATCTATCTGAACAGGTTAAATAAACAGGTCTGTGTTTGGGTTAATTATCATTGGTTCTGTTGCTCTCCATTACTGCTCTATCCGGGACTCTGGCCAAGGAGCAGATGGGAGAGACAGCGTCATCACCCCCTGCCTCATTGTGTCTAGAGCTCCCTTCTTTTTCATTCTCTCTCTGTCTGTCTCTCTATCTATCTCTGTCTCTCTCTCTCTGTCTCTCTCTCGCTCTCTCTCTCTCTCTCTCTCTCTCTCTCTCTGTCTCTGTCTCTCTCTGTCAAGAGACATCCACATGTTCTTCTCCCTTCAACAACCCCTCTCTCCACACATTCTGGTACCATGATTCATCTGCAGGAATTGTGGAACCTAATAGTTGAGTGCTTGGTAGGTTGGGGGGGTATGTGTGATGGTGAGTGAAAAGGTCATAAATTACACATCGTAGATTGTCAGAGCTTGTAGCTCTCCATTGTTTTTCATTCCCTCTCTCTGTCTTTCCTTCTCTCTCTTTGTCTCTGTCTCTCTCTGTGTGTATCTCTGTTTTTCTGTCTCTGTCTGTCTGTCTATGTCTGTGTCTGTGAATCTCTCTCTCTCTCTCTCTCTCTCTCTCTCTGGCTGAGCAAATAGGCCAGATGGTAGCAAAGGGAACAGACAACAAGTGAGGCATGGCATATGGGAGCTTGTTTAATTTCAGCTCCTGTTGGGAAGTGGGTTGGAGGAGGTGAGCTACAAAAGCAGAAAATGGAGAGGGGAAGAGGGGTGGAGGGGGGGCAGAAGCTGAGGGAGAGACAGAGACAAACAACTGACCTTTCCTTGGGGGAAATCAGCTACTCTTGTTAGCCAGCAGAATCCCTTGAGTGGGAAGTGGATCTAAACGAGAAAGTTTCAGTGCCATTCTTTTCTTTTCCCTCTGTCCTCACCTCCCACCTACACTAGATATTGTGGAGGGGCTTAATTCTGAGCTGTTGATTGGGGATGGGTAGTGGGAGTGGGGCTAGCAAATTTTGGCCTTGTTACTTTCAAAATATCTTGTCTCCCCATTAGTTTCAAGAAGACATATCATTAGCTATTTGGGGAGAATAAAGATAGAACTGTTTGTCCTAAAAATGAGCAGTGTTAGAGGTAAAGGGGAAAAGGCTCCATTTTTGTTTCTATTTTGCACCTGCGCCTACTTCTTCCATTTTCTTGAACTCAGGATACCTTTCTGGTTTGATTCACTTCTGTCCTCTGTGGAGACAGCTAATGGGTATGTGGCATTTGATGTTTCCATAGAGTATGTTTGTTCTGAGATGCTCATGCACATTTGTTTCAGTTCCACAAATTTTTATTAAGTTCCTGCTTTGTGTCTGGTACTGTCTGAGGTGCTAGGAATACAAACATGATGTAGTCCCTGTCCCTAAGGATCTTACTTTCTGCTATGAGATACAGCATGTACATAGGAAATTAAATATAAGAATATTTGAAGAGGGAGAGAACAACAGTGATAACTCTCTCTCTCTCTCTCTCTTTCTCTCTCTCTCTCTCTCTCTCTCTCTCTCTCTCTCTCTCTCTCTCTCTCTCCCTCTCTCTCACTCTCACTCTCGCTCTATGTATGTATGTGAGAGAAAGATAGAGAAAGACAGACATTCAAACAGACAGAAAGAAAGAAACAGAGGCAGAGCCAGACAGGAAGAATCAGAGAGAGAGAGAGAAAGAGAAGAGAGAGAGACAGAGAGAGAGGGAGAGACACAGAGAGACAGAGACAGAGAGAGAGAGACAGAGACAGAGAGAGAGAGAGAGAAGAAAGGAGGAAGGGAGGAATATCAAGAGGGAGGGAGGGAAAGAGAGAGATACAGAGACAGAGGCAAGGAGAGACAGAGATAGAGATGGAAACAGAAACAGACAGAGACACACAGAGAGATGGAAATAGAAAGCTAGAGAAAGAAAAGGAGGAGAAGGAGAAAGGGGGAGTGCTTTCTTTCCTGAGGAAAATGGAATCATGATTGAGCCTTAAATGGAGTTAGTATTCTAAGAGTTAGTTGTTTAACATGTGAGAGAGACTCAGTTGACAAAACCAGGATTAAAATTCTGTGCTCTGTGTTCACTAGTTTTCTGACCCAGAGCAAGTCTTCTCATCTCTCAGAGATGCAATTTCCATATCTGTAGACAGGTGTCATCACCTATATCTATCGAGTATCTATATCACAAGATTGTTGTGAGGATCAAATAAGAAAATGTATGAAAAGTATTTTGTAAATCTTCATGTGTCATATAAATGCAAGCTATTATTATGAGGAAGAGGGAATATATATGAGAGAAGAGGAAGGCAAAAGTCCTGAAAATAAAAAGAAAGAAAAATGTTTTTCAGTAAAGACTTAAAATAAAAATCTGAGCATATTTTGATTTTCTCTTTTAAACCTAGAAAAATGGTATAATCTAATTAGCCATCAGTGTTAGTTAAAAATCCTTTGCTCCCAAGTGGTAGTGCAGTGAGAGAGAAGAGGGATGCTTTGGGAGACTGATAAATTGTACTAAGCTCCTCAACTATGTCCCTTATTAGTTTTGGAACACCAGATTCTTACCCTTCCTTTTCTCTACCATGTGAAAATGTAGTTGATCTTTAAGGCCCTTCTTCTTTCCTAGATGTAAAGATCTTAGATAACAAACAAGTAAAAACTAAGTGCACCCCACTCTTCTCCTTCCATAGTATCTTCTTTTCCCCCATTTAGGTAGTGCTGCTGTCCCTGTAGCAAAAAATTATATTTAATGCCTGCCTTGAAATGGTAAGCAATGTTTCCTGCTTTATGTTTAATCCCAATTCAAAGCAAGATAGTAGACTCTCTGTGACCTTGCCATCAGTTCTTGACATTGTTCCTAGAAGACTGACAATGACCATCTGAATGTTAGCTGTTGCAGTCAATGTAATCACGTAGAAAAGGAACATTTTAAGATTATTTATTCCTTTTGTGCTCAGGGGTCTGAGTTTCTAGCTCTTTGCCAAACTTTTTAATGGGGGTAAAATGTTGCTGTTTTAGCTGACTTTGTTTAGAGTAGATTTGTCTGGCAGTTAGGTAGCCAGTAAATAAGTATTATTGATTGACTCCTTTCTTTGTATTATATACATAGTGGGTGTTTTTATAAATATATATTTTTTTCATTATATCATGTGGCTTGATCTGGGAGAAATGAAGTGGAATTCTCTAAAGAGATAAATGAACTCACATTAATGAGTAACAGAAGTATTTTTGAATGGTTCCTAGCTCTGGTGGAGGATAAATGGTCATTGCTTGGGGATATTGTGAAATTGATTTTTGCTCATGTGACTTCTTGCTTGGAAATCCTAGAATTGTCTAAGATTTAGCTGTTTGCTCATCTATTTGCCAATGCCACTTTGGGTTCTTTAATTTTTTGTTCCAAAATGGATGTGTCCTATAACAGTTTTTGAAGTATGACATATTCTGGATTGTGTCAGTCAAACAACAAACTACCTTTAGTTGAGCCCTACTATGTGTACTGTGTTAGTATAAGAAAGCTTTCAGTTTCCAATTTGACTGGCCAAGTAGACTTCTACCTTTTCCCTGAAAACTTAAAAGTGATTGTAGAACTTGCTCTTGGTATTTTATTGTTTAGCAAAATGAATTGTTAGGAAGACTTTTTCTTTTTTTCCTTCCTTCCTTCCTTCCTTCCTTCCTTCCTTCCTTCCTTCCTTCCTTCCTTCCTTCCTTCCTTCCTTCCTTCCTTCCTTCCTTCTTTCCTTCCTTCCTTCCTTTCTTTCTTTCTTTTTTCGCAATTGGAGTTAATTTGCCCAGGATCACACAGAATTTTTCTTTATATGTAATTTTAATATGCTTGTCTGCCACCTCCAGTCCACTATTCCTAAAGCTCCTTCTGGGGTTATTTGTGATAAATACCATATATTTATATCCTCTACCATATAATAGTATTTAAATACTTTCAAGTAGCTATCATTCAAGTCTCCCCCAACTCTTTGCTTCTTCAGGATGAACATTCCCAGTTTCTTCATTTGATCTATATCTATATCACCTATATTTATATCTATCTATAGATAGGTGATAGATAAATAAATGACAGCCCATCATGTTTACCCCTTCAGTGAACTTAGTTGAATTAGTGTCCTTCCTAAAATATTACACTAGATAAGATGGGAGATCTACAGAAGTAGATTATCCTGCTTTTTTCTTGCAAGTTCATAAAGACTAGAAAGGTTGGGGCAATACATAAATTTGACATCTTAGTGTTAATTAAAGCACCTTGGTGGCAAGTATTTAAGTCTTTTTTTCCCCTTTTTTTAACTGGGGAAATATATTCCTCCCTGCCTACATTTATAAACAGAGAAATCAAAGAACAGATAAAATCTGGAGTCCTGCAGAATTCATTGGGTATGCAGTTGGATCGAGATATCCACCATTTTTTAGGGGCACTGTGACAGAACTTTTAGAATGTTGGAGTCAGAAAGACTTGGTTTCAAATCCTTTCTTTGATGCTTATTAGCTAGGTGGCCATGAACAAGTTCCTTAATTACTACAAATCTCAGTTTCCTTATTTAAAAATGGGAGTAATAATACTTGTGACATCTCATTTTTAAGGTTGTTAATCTAGAATGAGACCAGCGATGCAGTGTTTTGCACACTTTAAAGCGCTATGTAAATGTGGTTATTATTATTAGCAGCTTAATACATCTCTGTCAAATTCTAGATTCCACTCCCTACCCCAATCTTATTTATTTTTTTCAGTTCTTGTTTAATATCTCCTTGTTTCAATTTATTTTGTTTATTTTTCTTTAAGAAATGGCTATACAGGATTAGGCTCATGGAGGAGAGAGACACTAGGCTGTGGATATCTGGGCCTGTGCCATGAGCCCTGTGGCTTCAATGGAAGGTTACTTAACTATGTTGGGAGCTGCCAAGAATTTTCGGGCTGTGTTATCCAGGACTTTTCAGGAAGCCCTGGCAACCATGTTTATCCTGACCTGTGGCTTGTCGGTTTTCTCTGAGCTTGCCCCCCAGGAAAACTGGGATCAGATTCATTCTATTCTTTAAGAGCCTAGAGCTTGGCATCTCTGCCTTAGCAGCTGGCCCACTGTCCTGGGCAGGTGATACTCTGCTATTGGTGACAGGCTTCCTAGGGTGTGGGTTGGGGTCAATGACTCAAGAATTCTCTTGGCTCTCAAATGCTGGGGGCCCCTGGGAAAGGGGGACAGGGAAACTGTAACAATAACCCTAGGAAAGACTGGTAGGGGAGAGAGTACGAAATCTCCACCTTCTTTTCAGTTCCCTCCTTACACACAGCCCTCAATAAAGCTCACACAGGCTTTTTGCCTGAACCAGGCAACTGAGTCTGCAGCTGATAACAGGATTAAGCAGTTCAGAATGGTGCAGATAATTACCCTGAGGGCCCAGCTTGGGAAAAGTGCCCCCATCTGTGTAGTGTGAGAGACACAGGCAAAAAGGTTTTGACTCAACACCCTAAGCTGTTGGTGGAATTTGCATGTGTGTGCTTGTGTTTGGGTAAGTACTGTACTGTACAGCAACTGATGATCCAGTGGGAAAGAGCTGTTTGGAAGGTTCACACGGGGCATTTCTGAATAAGACAGCAATGCTAAGTAGGAAGATGAGCCCTACTAGAGATATTGGCACGCATAAACATTTGCACACTGGTTTGTAATTTGCTTGAAAACTGGCAAAATACAACCTTTTAATGAATGTAGGCAATGATATGTGAGCCAGAGCACAACCACTACTGTTAATAAACAGGGACATTCTTTTTTTCCTTCCCTCCCCCACCCCCCTTTTTTTCTTTCTGGCCTCCCTTTCAATGTCAGGCCGGCAGTTTGATCTCTCCTGAATGCTGTCCCCTCGTTTGAGACTTCGATTCTGAGAAGATTTGGGGCATTGTCTGGGGTGGCGGGATGTCGGATTGATTTCGAAGCTTTTGTATTGACTTGGGGCTCCTGAATGAAGCTGTTATGTGTGTCTGTGGCTGGCTAGCGGGCTGTCCGGCTGCAAGCTGGGCCTCCCTTTGTTGTTTAGGCCTCATTGAGTCCACGGAAGAGGCTCATTTCAGGGTGATTTACTACCACCCAAACACCAGCTGTCTGTTATGCTGCTGCTGCTGCTGCTCCTGCTCTTGCCTCCTCCTCTTCTTCCTTCTCCTCTTCTAGTTTGGATTGACTGTATCCACATATCCTAATTCCCTCCTTTTAAAAAAAATACTTCCCCACTTTAAATCAAGCTTTTATTCCTTGTAATGTGTGTATATATTTTTGTATGTATGTATCTATGTGTATGTATACACACAATAATATACAGTATACATATGTATATATCCACAACACAATGTGTATCTGTATGTGTATATATATATTTTATATAGTATACATATATATGTATACTTTTATGTATATGTATAATATATATAATACATATATAAATATATATATATATGTGAAGAGAGATAAAGAGAGAGACAGGGACAGAGAGACAGAAACAGAGAGAGAAAGGATGAGTCTTAAAGAGTAGTTTAGAGTGCAGCTTCTTAAACTATGGTTCATTACCCCATGTGAAGTCTCATAATTGAATATGGGGATCTTGAAGTTATGATTCATTATCAGTAAATGATTTGTGTACCTATTTTGTATACTTATATATTCAAGGCTAGACACAAAAAGGGGTTATGAGTGGAAAAATTTTTAAGAAGCCATGGTCTAGAGCACTGAGAGGCTACTTACCAGACTTATAGTCCCATCTTTACCACTAATTTGATGTGTGAGCTTGAGCAAATCATTAAACAGTTCTACATATGTCTCCTCAATTGTAAATTTAGTAGGTTGGTCCAAAAGATCTCTCAGATCCTGTTTAGCTAATTCTTTGATTTATAGAGTTTAGATTAGGAAGCATTTTAGGGACAGTCATAAATGTCCATCTGGGCTTGAGGACAAGAAAACCTTACTAAATGAGAGCTAACTGAACTGCCTTGGTTGGGGTGGGGGAATCTGATAGTTATGATTCCTTTTTAGTTGGCCTTGGGGGGAGAAGAGTGGGCTAACAGACATGCTTCCTCCTTTATTAGATGTCTTTAAGTGAAAGTTTGGATAATTATTGGAGATATTGGAGAATGGGATTTCTCTTCAAGATGATTCCTTCTGTTTCTGAAATTGGTTGAATCTGACAAGGACTCTTTCTGTAGTAATTGCAGTGAGGATTCCTGGGCAAACCAATGGAGTCCAGTACTTTGATAGAACCATGATATATCTTTGGAGTAAGTCCCTCCAACCAGAAGTAGATCACTTCCTCTCTATACCTTGTCATCGTGAGTAATTCTTGTTCACATTTTTCTATAAATTTTCCCAAGATCATCCAATGGGCTGGAGTTCTTGTTGTTCTGTCATTACTAATAACACCACTTGATCATAAGATTTACAATTGGAAGAGACCTTAGAGAGCATTCAGACATGTCTGTCATCATACAGAAGAGAAAACAGATATCCATATCTGGGTGTATAGTAACAACTGTGACATACAGTAGAAAGACTCAAAATGTGATTCAAAGTAAAATAGATCATGGAAGAAAGAGGAGTAGCCCTCATGTTCTCTGAAAGAATTAGTTCTAATTTCTCTGACACACACCCTTTCCTCCCTCCCCAATCATCTGATCATGATACAGAGCTATAAATGATTTAATGGACAAGAGACTGTAGGGTGTAATGGTTCCTGTTCATGAGTCTATGAACCTGTAAATTGAAAGGGAGAAAAGACTCTTCTTCTGTAGCTCAAGGGCTAACAACAATATATGAACCTAAGTCACTCTGCTCTTCTACCTGTGGGAATATAAAAAGGTCCCAGAAAAATACTGAGAATAGAAATGCTCTTGGTGTCTTCTTAGGAGTATGGTGCTTTGTCTGCAAAGAGTGCTGGTTTGGAAATCATAGATTACTTGCTAGCTGTCCAATAGTGGGACACTGATTCAATCTCTCTAAACCTCCGTTTTCTCCGTTGTAAAATGAGGATATTAGAGTTGATATTTTTTAAGGTTTTTTTCGTTGACCATTTTGCTGAATTTATATGCAGAAGTCTTCCCAGCAAAGGCTCTTAAGGAGTTGTTGCCTCTGAGAGCTTTGTTTAATTCTCAGGTGAACAATCCAACACATTTGATTGCTTTTAACCTTAAATATAGTTGGTACTCCCAATATCTCAATCAGGGGTTAACAAAAGCTGATCCTTTAGCCAGATATCTAACTCGCTGCCTGTTTTTTGTGTGGTCCACAAGCTAAGAATTTTTTTTTTTAAATCTGGAGGATTGGCTTTAAAAGAAGAGTGGGAAGAATCCTGCATCTTTGCCTCACTGGGCATTTTCCACCAAAACTGAAACATTTAGAGCCTGAGGAGGAAGAGTTCCTTCGACCTTTGAAGAAGAGTAAATTTTGGCTTCAGCCAAGAACTCTTTAAAACACACACATCTGTCCGAGTTGAGTGGGAGGAAGGTATGAGGTTTCTGTATGCTAATGAGCATTCCTGGGCAAACCAATGGAGTCCAGTACTTTGATAGAACCATGATATCTTTGGAGTAAATCCCTCCAACCAGAAGTAGATCACTTCCTCTCTATGCTTTGTCATCATGAGTAATTCTTGTTCACATTTTCCTATAAATTTTCCGTCTTTATGGAAGCAGGAATAGTCCAAGCTGGTATAGAGAATCCAAAGTGCAACTCATGTTTATTTTTTAGGAGGGAGGAAAAAGGAGCTAATTAGAATAGCTCCTGACAGTTACAGTGACCCTGCCATTATGTTGATACCTGTTTTAAAAATAAATGTTCGTTGATAATTTTTCATTTTACATCACTCAAATTCTCCATTCTTTCCATCTAACAAGTGTTTTTTTTTAAAGAAAAATAAAGAAGAGAATAAAAAAATCTAGAAAAAACAATCAATATATTGAAAAATATCTGAAAAAATATATCCAATATTCTATGTCCAGGGATCTTCTGCTTCTGCAAAATGGTGGAAGAGAAAGGGCTGACACCATTAAAAAAAAAACAAAAATATGAATTGTCCACAGTTCCAGCCAAGTCACAAGGAGTACAAATTATTTTTGGTAAGGTTTTTTTCATTTGATCTGTTTCTAGTCTAACTCTGCTCAGCAATGTTCCTGAAAAAAATTCATTGTAGAGGCCACAGTATCTCTGTGAGAAGATAGAGTATGTACTCTGGGAATGTGTGCCAAGGTGTCTGTGGATGTGGGCATGCGGTACATTTGTGCGCAAATATGTGTCTGCTTTCACAGGAACCATTGAGGTGAAGTGAATTGTATCCAGATCTAATTTACCTTCCACGCTAAGCGATTTGGTATTCTTGGACCTGTGGGCCCACATGTTAAAAGCAAATTCTGATAAGCAGTATTGCTGGCTTAAATTGAGTCTCTTATTTATTTGAAATCCTGCAATGAAGCTGATATACCAAACATACACACACACACACACACACACACACACACACACACACACACACACAGTTAGGGACATTATACTTTTGGCAACATTTTCATAAGCTATGCACTCATCTATTTCACTGCACATTCCCTTTGCTTCTGGCTCTTAGTTGGACCATTCTACCTTCTTAGACACATTATTGTCCCTTCCACTTCCCTGACCCCAATCCTATGAAGCTTCCTTGATGTGTATACACAGAGAATATTAATTATTTTAGAGGGATGAGTGGCCAGATAGATGTAAGTTATAGTAATGACCCTCTATAGAGATGCTATTAACTTACGATCTCAAGGTACTCTCTTGCTTTTATAACCTTATGCATTGCAACACATCTATAGGGCACACTCCTCTTGGGCATTTATATGTTGCCAAATACTCACTCATCCCTTTAACTTCCTATTCATTTATATCTTTCCAGAAGTTAAACATCATTTGGCCCCACTTTGTAGGAGAGGAAGCTGAGGCACAGAGAAGCTAAGGCATGCTTTTTAGCTGGAGAACCCTATTGCAAGTACACCTGACTATACAATTCCAGGATAGTGGGAGCAGATGAACACAGATTAAATTCTCAAGATATTTAAACACCTTCTACTAGGGTTATATCCCAGAGAGATCTTAAAGGAGGGAATGGGACCCACATGTGTAAAAATGTCTGTGACAGCCCTTTTTGTAGTGGCTAGAAACTGGAAACTGAGAGGATGCCCATCAGTTGGGGAATGACTGAATAAAATATGGTATATGAATGATATGGAATATTATTGTTCTATAAAAAATGATGAATAGAATGATTTTAGAGAGACCTGGAGAGACTTACATGAACTGATACTGATGGAAATGAGCAGAACCAGGAGATAATTGTATATAGCAGCAACAAGATTATATGATGATCAATTCTCATGGCTCTTTCTAACAATGAGATGATTCAGATCAGTTCCAAATATCTTGTGTTGAAGAGAGCCATCTACACCCAGAAAGAGGGCTGTGGGAATTGAGTGTGAACCACAGCATAGCATTTTCACTCTTTCTGTTGTTGTTGGTTTGCATTTTGTTTTCTTTCTAAGTTTTGTTTTTCCTTCTTGATCTGATTTTTCTTGTGCAGCAAGATAACTAAATAAATATGTATACATATATTGAATTTAACATATATTTTAACATATTTAACATGTTTCCTTCTATCTTGGGGAGGAGGAAAAATTTTGGAACACAAGGTTTTGCAAGAGTCAATGTTGAAAAATTACTCATGCATATGTTTTGTAAATAAAAAGCTTTAATAAAAAAAGAAAAAAGAAAAAAAGAGAAAATTCTGGGTCACAGAGTTAACACAACTGGAAATAGCTAAACTAAAACCTATACTTGCTAATTCACAAGATCGTTATGAGAATTAAAGAGAAAAGATATGCATTTTCCAAATAATAAACAGCTTTATTAAAATAAGATATTACACTAACTTTCTAGTACTGTCCTTCTTCAAAACAAAAAAGACATAGTTGGAAAAAAGTCAATGGTAGGAAGGCAAGATTTTCAGATCCAAAGGGAGACCCTGAACTCAGGGAGAGATGTATAAGAAAAGTTAAATAATGATACAAAATT
This sequence comes from Sarcophilus harrisii, assembly GCF_902635505.1. Classification (NCBI taxonomy): domain Eukaryota; kingdom Metazoa; phylum Chordata; class Mammalia; order Dasyuromorphia; family Dasyuridae; genus Sarcophilus; species Sarcophilus harrisii. The sequence goes on along the minus strand of NC_045426.1, from coordinate 368,789,854 downwards.
AATAATACAAGAGATGTCACAAAGCTTCATCAGGTTATAAGCCAGATAAGTGATAGGGACACACAGAGAGAAATAGAGAGTCAAAAGCAAAGAGAGAGAGAGAGAGAGAGAGAGAGAGAGAGAGAGAGAGACAAACGACAGTGAGACAGAGAGAGAGAGAGAAAGAGACAGACAGACGACAGTGAGACAGAGAGAAAGAGAGAAAGAGACAGACAGACAGACAAGAAATAAATGTTTTATTTATGAGAGCTTGCTACAGGCTATGATGATCAGGGTAGGCTTCTTTTTTTTTTTAACCTATCATTTTTGCAGGGGGGCGGATGGTGAGGGTTAAGGGACTTGCCCAGAGTCACACAGCTACTAAGTGTCTGAGACCAGATTTGAGATTAAATTCTCCTGACTCCAAGGCTGATGTTCTGTCCACTGCACCATCTAACTGCCCTTAGAGTGGTCTTCTTGGAAGAGGTGGAACTTAAGAATCTGTAAGGATAAGCAGGATTTAGAAAGACAAAGAAGAGGCAAGAGGAGACATTTTTGTTGCAAGGAATGACTGACATAAGTGAAGGTGCAGTAATGGGAATAAGCATGGCTCATTTGAGAAATGGGGAGTAGACCAGCTTGACTAATGTAATTCTGCCCAGCACATTAGCTCAGTTGAAGGGAGTTCCCTAATAAATCCAAGAAACTGAATTCAAAATCCATATGGACTGGAAATGGCTTTATTCTACTTATAAGCAGATATTATAGCCATATTTTTACCAACCTTGCTGGTACATAGTGATCACATCAAGAGACGGGATGAGAGACTGTAGATGGATCTGTACATTCTCTCCTACCTAGTGGAACTTACCATCTTTATGTATTCAGAATGTGTGGACAAATGTTTTTTTTTTTCATCTATTAACCCTCATTTAGTCACTTAAATGTTTCAGATGGAGACAAAAAAAAGAAAGTAATCTCCTTTGTAAGTATGGTTCACTGCAGATTGGACAAGACCATCAAGATCATCTAGTCCATCCCCTTATTTTATGAATGAGGAAATCTACGCTTAGAGAAGGAATGTAGGTTGTCAAATAAAAAGAGCTGGAATCAGAACTCTGGGCTCTCTTTCTTAGAGCTATATTAAATTGTAGAGACAGTTTAAATCATCACTTTCACTTTTGGATTATTTCCTAAATCTTGCTGAAGAGGATGAGCCGTTAAGAAGAGATTAGGGATAGATATACTGTTGGGAAGCCTTATCCACTCAGGTTATACTGAGAGTGTGTTCTAAGTGAACACTGCAGAAGTTGATGCAGGGCCTATGTGTTGCCAGATCTCTTCAATATCTCTCTTGTGCCTATCTTTTTTATAGTAAGTATTTTTCAGTATGTTGTGTCATTGGGATGAGAAGACTAAGTATTCATTATTGACAGGTATTTACTTTTTGGGGTGGAGATTCAGATTGGGTTCCCTCTATCCGGAGGGAGGAGATAGGACAATAGTGTCTTGAGTAGAATCAGAATCTTGACCCAGATTCTAGTTACAACTCTAAACCTGTAACCTGAGACTATAGCATTTTGGAGTTAGCACTTTAGAGATTGTTTAACTTTTCTAATGTATAATTATATGTAGGAATCTACTCTTTTGAATTTATAATGGGTGGTCATCCAGATTCTGCTTGAATTCTTTGAGTTTCAGGGAAATTATTACTTCAGGAGGTGACCTTTGGCTTTATTGGACAAATTTAACTGATGAAAGTTCTTCCTGTGTCTCTTTGACTTCATCTTTTTGGTCCTAGTTCCTTTCCCTGAAGGACCCCAGAACAAGGATCCTCTCCATTCCACATAGCAGTGATTTAAACATTTAAATAAATGATTATGGCTTTCCTAAATCTTTTCTTCCTGAAGTTAAACACTCCCATTCCTTTAAATTTTCCTCATGAAATGTAATTTTTGTGTTCTTTACCATCTAAGTTTGGACCACCTAGACATACTCCAGTGTGTGTGATGTGGGAATGCTAAACGGCATTGAAACAAGGGATCTGTAGTCAAATGTAAGCTACTTCAGGAGAGGGACTGTTTCATTTTTTCTCTTTGTATTTTTAGCCTGGCACTTTAATAAGCACCTAATATGTGTCGGATACCGTGAAAAGGCTAAAGATATAAAGAATGACAAAAAACAAAACAAAAAAACAAACAAACAAACAAAAACAGTTCCTGCTCTCCAGGAGCTCACAGTCTTCAGTTACAACATGAGGGATTTAACTTCGAAATTACTAAGAACTTTCTGACAGGGGATGTTTCACAGAGGAATTTGGAAGTGCCTGGCTCATAGTGGGTGATTGTCATTGTTATTGTTCAGTTGTTCTCAGTTGTGACCAACTCTTTGTGACCCCATTTTCTTCATAAAAAGATTGGAGTGCTTTGCCATTTCCTTTTCCAACTCATATTACATATGAGGAAACTAGGACAAACAGGGTTCAGTGACTTGCCCAGTTTGAACTCAGGAAGATGAGCCTTCCTTCCAGACCAGGCACTTTATCCACTGAGCCTCCTAGCTGCCTATAGTGGATGCATAATAAATGTTTATTGATTAGCTGATATGCCACTAGAAACCTCCCTTCTAGTGGATACCAGTCCATTTTCAGTGCTCTGTCAGTATGGTTATTTCAGTCAATTAACTTTATCAATATCAACATACAAAAAATACTTTATAGTATACCCTGCATTTCTCCACTTTATGCAGAAAAAAAATTGCAGAAGATACTACTTTTACTTTGCTGAAAACTATCATATTTCTAGTATTACCCTGATGATAATAATAGCAACTACTATGTGACTTTGGGCAAATGGCTTCATTTCTCTGGAGCCTCAGTTTCCTCATCTGTAAAAAGCTACTGGTGAATCCACTTAGAGCCCTAAGGGTCCAAGGCCATATGTGACTGTGGCCAGCAACTAAGGTTGACTCCAGAAGCTCACCAGGAGACCTGGAGCTTATCCTTCTGTCGGCAATTATCACCACCAGGAGGCTGCCTGGAGACTATGCCTGACATTGAAGAATAGATGCAATTCCCTTTAATTGTCTCTCTCTTCCCCACCCCTTCCCCCAATCCCTCCCCTCCCTATCATTCAGGGCATCTGCCTTGCTAAGCTCATTAACCTCTTTAATGATGCAATATCCTTTTTCCATATAAAACCACACAGCTCTGAAAATTTGCCATTCTTCAGAGTGTCTCGCTTTTGCTGGCTAGGATGCTCTGTGAACTGTAACATACTCCCCTCTCCATAGGGAAGTGTCTGGCACGTTGTCTCTGGGGTGGGAGTAGGATTGTGTTCCTAAATGAGATGGGAATGGAGGTAAAGGGAACAGCTGTGTGTGCTCCTAAGGAAAAGAACATCTTTCTATTCTCTTCCTGAATCTTCAGAAGTATTTCCTAGACTCCAGTGAGATGCTCTCTACTCCTGATTGGGTAATCTGAGGCAAATAAGACAGGGGGACCAAGTGCTTCAGCTGTCTTATCTGTCTTCTTAATAAGACCAGGAAGGATATAGGCAGCGCTCACACCAAAACATAACTCTTAGTCATTGTCCATAAGGATCATCTTATGGGGTGGGGTAGGGAAGAGGGTGACCATTTCCTTAATTTCCTCTTTTGATATCTATGACTTCATGTTCCTTTTTTTTTAAATCCTGGCTTTCTAATTCATTATACCTCATTAGAAGAAGAGCATGTATCATGTTTTACATGTGAATGCAATGAAATGTCTTTAAAATCACAAATTATGGACATGTTTTACATGTGATTTCAATTAAATTTCTTTAAAATCATAAATTATGGACATCCAATGAGATGCTAAATTTTAAAACTTCTTTGGTATTCATTATTTCATAGAATGATCATTTTAATCCTGTATGGTAAAGTGGGAGAGGTTTTACTTTTTCTATTGCATAGATAAAGAAACTGAGGTATCCAGATCTTAACTGATATTCCTGAGTGTTACACAACTAATTAGAGGGACAGGCTACTTCTTCTTTCATCTGTGGTCCTTCCATCATATTGCAGACCATAAAAGACTGACTTCCTATGAACCAGGCTTAGTATCTAATAACCGGAACCTTCCTATGTACCTTTCTTCCAAATTCCTCTGTGAAATACCATTCTATATCAGAAAGTTCTTAACTATTTCAAACCTAAACCCCTTAGGATTTGTTGCGGCTGAAGACTGTGAGCTCCTTGAGGGCAGGAACTGTGTTTTTGTTTTTGTTTGTTTTTATTTATTTATTTATTTTTTTGCCATTCTTTACATTCTCTGCCTTTATCATGTGTCCAACACAGGTGTTTATTAAATGTTTTTGGTTTTATTAAAGACCTATATCTTCTTGCTCTGAATTTACTGGGAATACTTATATACCAAGTTGACCAACAAGCTCTGATGACTTCCCATTTTATTTTGTGTAGTCATTTTTAAATAGTCTAGTTATGGTGGTTGAAAGAAATATTATATCTGCCTAACAATTCAGCTTTCTGGAATAGAAGACAACTTTTAAAATGGAGGGCACAATCTCCATTCCAAGCTTAAATTATTCAGATGACAGTGTTTTCATGCTCCAATTGGCTTTTTATAATAAGGTTGTTTGTTTTTGTTTTCTTCATTTCTTTTCTTTCAACCAGTGACTAAAGTTTAATCAGTTTCATTCCTATTTAAAGTTAGTTTCACCTCTCAGTTCCTTTCTACCAGGTTAGCACTGTGGAGTTTCAGTTCCAGTAAGAACATATTTAAATCCACAATAAAAGATTTTTTTTCATTTACATGTGAAAAAAAAAGAAAATATAGGAAGTAAAACAATGAGATATTATCCTTTTTGATGTAAATAGCCTAAGTCATATTTTACCTCTTCTAATCTTGGGCAAATCATTCAATATTTCTGAATCTATATTTTCTTAGTGGGAAAGTATGATCTCTTAAGTTTCCTTCCAGCTCAGATATCCAGTGAGTCTATGAACTATGAATTCTTACTCTTTGAGACAGTTGAGGCAGCCCTTGTCATAGTAGAGTACAATTGGCCATGCAGACTCTTCTAGTATCACTAGTAAACTTTCTTGTCCAGCTACTTTATTCATGTATTCATTGAATTCATATATGAAAGCCATTTTATGGGATTTGATGATGAAAAGGGCACCAATCCTATGCCTTAGGAAGTTAACCTCCATTTCTGAAATTCTGCCCTTCCTTTATAAGGTGGTCTTCCTAGATACTTCCATTTCAGCCTTGTCATTGTTTCTGAATTCAAAAGTGATTGATAGAGCAAGTGGTGATCGTTAATCGAAGAACATTAACAAACCCCAGCTAGACATAATTGAACTTCACTGAGGCAATAGCTTTTGAATTAGACTTTGGAAGAGAAGAAGTATGTGAAGTTTTAATGAAAGGAAACACATTTGGAGTTATTAGAAAGTGAAAACATTCATGGTAATAGTAAGTAGACCAGTTTGATTTGGAACTGAAGATTCATAAAGGGGAAGAGAAGATGAGGGACATGATAGTTACCATGAAATATTTGAAGGCTTCTCTTATGGATTAAGGATTAATATTCTTTTATTAGCCCATGAAGTCAGAACTAGGAACAACTTATATAAGTTATAGAGGGCAGGTTTATCCTCATTTATTGAAAAACTTGTAATGATTGAACTATGCAAAGTGGAACAGACTGATCTTGGAGGTCATGAGTCCTCTATCTGTGGTGGTCTATCAATGGAAACTGGACATTTACTTCTATGAGTCATTTCAAAGAGAATTCCTACTTCAGGTAAGGGTTATACTACATGATCTCTGAGCTGTTTTCCAACTAAGACTGTGGTTCTGTAGTTTCATGAATGATGGAAGATAATATTAGAAAAATAAGGTGGGGTTTGGGGCAATATTAGAAGATATTTGGTGTGTTCAGAGAAGAAGTTATTCCATGAAGGCTGGCTTCATGGAGTATAACATATGTATAAATCCACATGTGGAAACTCAGCCCAGCCTTTATATTCTTATTCAGAAACTTAAGAAGGACTGCTTCTTCTAATATAATCCAGTCTTTCAAACTGTCAGTTACCATTAAAAGCCAAATTTTCACCTAGTTGAAGTGACCTAATTTGAAACCCTGCTGATTTTGTTAGCTTTAAAGTGAAATGCTCAATCTGGGATTTTCTTTTTACTGATTTCTTAGATACATTTTCCAGTGCCCTTCTTATAAAATGTCAGATTCACAATGTCTGATCCAAATCAAAGGCATCACAGTAGGCTAATATTGTTTGACTCATTTGTTTGTTTCATAATTAATAGATTTGACTATAATTTTATTTCAAGACAGATATTTCTATCAGGGTATCAAGATGGTTGTAAATGTTTTCCAGCCATCATTACTTATGCCTTTCTGGCTCTGACAGAACTAAGGCTTAGGGAAAGAAGAAGAATAAGAAGACTTAATGGCTCAAGAAAAAGTCCAGGCATCAGAATATTCCTATTAAGGTCCCAGTCTTGCTAAAAGGTTCTGAGCAGACCATGCTATTTTTTTTTTTGATTCACTTACTCATTCATCAATTCCTTTAATAGTGTGAATTGTCTCTTTTTTAGGATCTATCAGTCCATTAGTGAAGATAGAATGTATACAAATAAGTGCAGGACAGCATTTGATAAATGCCTTATGAATGACTTAAACAATGACTTAATATTAGAGGAGTTCCAAGGAAGTGACATTTGATTAGAGCTTTAAAAAGCAGACAGAATTTCAGGACACAACCTTGTAAAGGTGTGGGACTAGGTGAAATAGTAGGCTGGCAGCAACAACGTGTGGATAGTATGAAACTGCAAGATATGTCTTCCAGAATGATAACCAGACTAGTTTGATTAAAGTCTTCAAATAATGTATGATGGAACTTATATAAGTCTGGAAATATAGTTTAGTGGCAGATTATGAAGGACTATAAATGCCAGAGTAAAGCTCATAGTCTAGAGCTATAAGGAACTTCAAAGATTTTTTAGTTCAACCCCCATATGTTACAGATGAGGAAATGTTGGTCGTTTACATCCTAAGTATCAAAAGGAAGATTTGAACTTGGGGCCTAAGATTCCAGAGTTCTTTCTATAGTACCCTATGGACTTTCCTTGTCAGTCAATGGGAAGTAACTGAATGTTTGCAATTAGGGAAATAATATGATCAAAATGATGAAGTATTTCAGAAGCATGTATGTACTTTTTTTGCCAGTCTGATGCTTCAGACTGTTTAAATTGGGGATGAAGAAATTCATTTATGTATATGGTAACAATTCAAGATACATGGCAGAAGGATTCTCTGTCAGAAACAAGCATGGAGTAATAAATACTATTTTTCTTGACGTAAAAGACTGGTTTGGGTCATTTAGGAATTTTTAAGGAAGCAAAATCCATCCTTACACAAGTGGCAATCCAGAACTGGACGATCTTTATTCTGCCATCTTCTTGAACTATTTAATTTGAAAGTGAAACTTTGAGTATGTTTTTGTAACATTTTGAAAATTTCTTGCTTTTAAGGCCACCAAACACTCCTAGATGTTACCTTTGATTCTCATGTCAGAGAGAGGAGCTGGGGCTAGTTGGTCTTGGATTAAGACTGATTTGGGATGTTCTTTTTCATAGAAAGGTCAGAACTCACACTTAGGAGACAACATTGTATAACGGAAAATACTTATGATCTAAACCATTGGACACTGGTTTTCAGGCCTAGCTCTGGCTCAGACTTATTCTATGACTTTAAACATTGTTCAACTCATTTTTGGCCTCAGTCATCAGTCCAATGGGTTTTAATATACCTATTGTGAACAGATTCACAAAGTATTGTTTTGAATGCTATTATGTTATAATTTGATCTGCTTCCTTTAAAGGGGCCGAAACTTTCAAATCACAGATAAATACTTCAAAGATAGCATAAACTAAAATTCACAAGGCTTCAATCAGTGAATAGGACTATATTTTATCCCTTTTTTGTCCTTTGAAAGGAAAAGAGGCCCTTTGTTATTTCACTGTACATAGGAGTATATGAACATGTACATCTGTTATGGTTTGCATGAGACCAACATAGATTTATCCTTTCTCCTATTTCTGAACTCTGTACCATTTTTTAAAGTTAGTTGAATTGCATATGTACTTTTTAGGTGAAAATTCCTTCTTTTATACCTCTTCTGCCTTCATGTAGGTTCTTATTTTGTTTGTTTTCCTCATCAGATAAACGGTTTAGCACTGGGAACCTTTGATAGGTAGGATGCCAGCCTACAGAGTAATTATTTAGCAAATAGTGGATCTAGCTTATGTTGGTAAAGATCAGATTAACCATTATTAATCATGCCCTCTCTGACAGTAACCTCATCCCTTCTCCCAAGTGCTGCTCTTTATTAAGAAGTAATAGCCATTAGGAATAGTTGGGCCCCATCTCTGGTTACATTGTTGGTGGTAGGAGGGAAACCAACACACATCCACATAAAAAATAAATACCTGTGAAACCTAGTCTATTGTTGAAAGGCTAGAGTTTGTTTATTTCCTTCCCCTTGTGTATCTGTAGTATCTGATGTATTCTTCTCTACCTACTCTGAATTAATAAAGTAGCCTGAGAATTTGAATTCCTTCAAAGGAAACAAATTACATGAAGTAGTAATAGTGATTTAAGAATACTTAGTTAGGTAGCTAATGAACACCTCTGATCACAAGACTTAGAAACTTGGGGTTCTGATTCTAGTTGATAGTTATATTGGGAAAGGGTATTTAGTTAGTTGATTTGGATTAAAATCTTTTCTGAGATGCTTATTAGCTGAGGGATTGTGGTCAGTGGAATTACTGGAGGGCCTTTCCGGGGCAGGGAATGGGGAGGCCTCCACTTTTTTTCACTCATATCTAACTCTCTGATCCTATTTGGGGTTTTCTTGCCAAAAATACTGGAGTGATTTGCCATTTGCTTCTCCAATTTGTTTTACAGATGAGAAAACTGAGCTAAGCAGGGTGAAGTAACTTCCCCAGGATTATACAATTAAATGTCTGAAACCAGATTTGAATCCACAAAAAAGAGCATTCCTGACTCCATACTGAGTCCTCTCTGTCTAGTGTACCACCTCGCTTCTCCTGCTAGGTCTCTGCCATTTTTTCCCAGAACAATTTGTAGCTCAGATAGAATTAAGGTCCTTAAGTTTTCCCTCATGATCACTAACATCCCTAGGATTAGCAACAAGTGACCATCCGTATAAAGTGCTTAGCAGGCCTAATTTTTGCACTTCATTATTTACTCTGTTGGCATCAAAATCTAACCTGCAAATAAATTCTAAGGCCTGGCCCTTGCCATCTGCCTCAGTGGATGGCTACTAAGCACCACTGGGCCTTTTTGTCTCCAAGGAGTCTCTTCTTTTGTTTTGTTTTCTTTATTTCGGGATAAGCTCTCAGACAGTAGGGACTGCCTCCTTTTTTTCTGTTTGTCTTCCCAGTGCTTTGCATGGTACATGAAACATAGTAAACATTTTTTTTAAACAGATAGTTGGTACAATGCATAAAACCCCCATCCCTAGAGTAAGTAAAATTAAGTTTAAATACAGCCTCAGACACTTGCTGACTGTGTGAATCTGAACTAGTCATTTAACCTCTGCTTGCTTCAGTTTCCTCATGGAAACAATTAACATTACCTACTTTCAAGGGTTGTTGTAAGGATAAAATGAGAAAATATTTGTAAAGCCCTTAGTCCAGTGCCTAGAACATAAGAAGTGTTAACAAAATTTTCCCCTCTCATTACTCCTTTGTTTATATTTAAAAATAAATTTTGGTTTTTTGTTTTGTTTTTCTACTATTTACATTTCCATATATCTTTCTTTTCCAGAGGACTATCTTTTAAAACAAAGATTTTTGTTATTATTTATTTTTGCTGAGGCAATAAGGGATTAACTTGCCCAGGGTCACATAGCTAGGAAGTGTTAAGTGTTTTAGGTCAAATTTGAACTCAGGTCCTCCTGATTTCAGGGCTGGTGCTCTATCCACTGCGCCACCTAGCTGTCCCAAAGATTTTTTTTTTTTTAAAGAAAGGAATAAGGTGGGAAAACCCCCCCAAAACTAATGTCTAAAAAAATTGATGTTCTGTGTGATATTCTCCTCTCTTTTCAAAACAGCAGAGGGAAGTATCTTCTCATATTTCTTATTTGGGTCCAAACTTATTCTTTGTAATTTTATAATATTCATTTTTATTATTTTGTCACTCCTGTTCTTTCACATATAAATTGTTGTACTCATTGTTCATGTCTCCTTTTTGGGGGGAGTCTGCTTACTTCACTTTGCATTCAGTTTATATAAGGCTTTTTCTATTTCTCTTTAGTCATCATCCTTCTCCCCCCTCCTACTCCCCCCCCCATCACACATTCTTTAATTTGTTTCCAATTCCTTTGCTCCTACAACAAGTGCTTCTATGCATATTTTGCTGTGTTTGGAGATTTTTGGTCACTGACTGTCATAGTTTATATGCCCAAGGTATCAATCACTATTTAGCTACTTTATTTGCATAATTCCAAATTGTTTTCCAAAGTGATTGTACTAATTTACAGCTACCTATAACATGCTAGTATACTTGTCTTTTTATAACTCCTGAAGCATTAAAAAAAAAAAAAGCTTATTAAATTCAAAGATGACATAGCCATGGTGAATAACCAAGGAAACGAACATGTTTTGGAGAATGGGGCAAAATTAATTTTCAAAGTTAATGCCAAGGAAATTTTGCTCCATGATCCATATTTTAATGCATCTAATAGAATCAGACTTGAAGTCTGAATAGACCATGGATCAGGATAGGATCAACTATCCAACTTTTTTGGTTAGGGAAATTGAATTTCATTTGTTACTATGAATCCAGTAGGTATTTTGTAAAAAAAAAAAAAAAAAAAAAAAATTAAGAACTGGAATCAAATTCTGTTTCTATATCAATAGATGCCATTTATATAAGCCCTTCAAGGTTTGCAGAGCCCTTACTTATTTTGTTCCCCACAGGGCCTTATTGTGGGTACTATTATTATTAGTCCCATTTTATAGATAAAAACACTAAGACCAAGAGAAGTTATGTATCACTTAACTAATAAGTATTTGATATGGGATTCATATTCAGGTTGATTGTAACAAGTCATATAAGCATGTGTTTTTTTTTTTTCCTTTATCCCCTTCTCCCTTGATTAAAATAGCAAAACATTATTTAAATTCCCTCTTTGTATTGAGTATGGCTAGGTGTTGCTGATTTAAAAAAAAAATAAAGCTGCCTCTGCCCTCAGGTAGTTCTACTGAACTTCCATTATAATTTCCCTACTACCTTCTCTTTATCCCTCTCTCCTCATCTGTCTTTTTTACTTTTTTTCCCTTCTGCTTATTCTTCTCTTTCTCAATCTCTGACTCTCATTTTTGATGAGGAAAAAATACTTTGAAAATTGTGAAAACAGGGTTCATTTCTCACCAACTTGTTCTCCAGCTTAGTGGTCTTAGGTTGTAGGTTACTATGGTTACATTACCAGTTACCCTATTAAGGATCTGTTGAGACTAGCTAAAGATTTAGTTCATATTTACTGATTATTTTCAGTGATTACAGGGTGTTTTGTTCTTTTTCTTATAAAGAGGTTTAACTCTGACATTAATGGATTTATTGTGATCATTGCTTAACCCCATCAAACAATGACTTGTACACAGAAACTGCCCTTTCTGAAATGTAGCATACTCAATACTCAAACACATTGATGTGTTTCAAAAATACCCTTCAATTACTTTGACAATCACGATTGGTTGCTCTTGAAAATCCCATGGAAACCCTTAGGGATGAGTCCCCAAATCCTTCTTGCCCTGCTCTTCCTCATTTTCCATACCCACGGGGGATGATGGGAGTGGGAAACAAACCTTGCATAATCTTTTAATCTCTTAGAAAGTGCCCATGGGAAGAGTTGGACAAAGCCACAGGGAAGTGTAATCCACCTGCTGCATGCCTTTCTCTTTAGCTGAATCCTAGGTAAGAGGAAAGGTGATTTAACCAAGGAAGGAGAAAGCCAACGTGGCTTTTTAAATAGCTAGCCTGGTGTATTCAGCTGAGTCGGCAGCATCACAGCAGAGAAGGCATGAGGTTACTTGGACTGGGATTCGATGAGGTTGTTTTGGCTTCTTTCCACATCCTCCAGTGGCATTCTTCTGCTCACCTGGAAGAGAAGGTTCGATATGCAGAATTCAAGAGAGCACAGAACTGGAATCCAGCCTCAAAAACCTAGTTACAACCTTGACATGTACCTTTTTATGTCTTTGGATAAAAAATTGGAAAATCACAGATAGGAAGGGGGTGAGGATGGTGGATAATAATTCTTTACCAGCTGATTACCCCTTCATGGCCCAACTCTCAGAGCCCTTTACCAAATAGACACTGGACTTCACAGCCACAGATAGACATCAGATTGCGAGGTCCTGTACCTCACAGGCTGTCTTTCCAATTTTGGGACATAAGAAGGGATGTGTGAGCATTTGGTATTTACAATGGACAAAGTAGTCAAATATGCTCTTTGTCTTCTGTATTTTTAGGTAGTGATTTTCTTAAGAATGAAGGAAGAGAACCACCTGTTTCATCAGTCCTGTCCAAAGTCATGTTTTTCTGGAAGGAGTAGTCTTTTAGTTATATTCTTCTCCTTCCATATCTGGAATTAATTTATTTGAGACAGAGGACAAAGTAGATTTCAGATCTTATCACTCTAGGAGTAATATCACTCCTAGGAGAAAACCTAGACGAAAACTACTCCCTTCTTCCGTGGGACCTTTCTTCTCTATTTTATATGGAAAGGATAACAGATGATGGCATGATGGTCCTTCTAACTATGCTTACAGGGTGACAGGGCTTATCTTTGAAGACAGAGGACAAAGCATTGTTATATGCCTATTCAGGCTATACGTGGCATATGACATGTGAATTCAAGCAAACCAAAGAGTTCACAAAAGCACCTAAGGCAGGGCTACAGATGATTTTATGGCCAAAAGCTCCTATTCCCTTGTAACACAAAGTAACTGCTCCCTTATACAATACATGAAGTTAATTTTACAGCATAGTCATTTTTTTTTTATCAAGCTTAATATGTAGCCCACTTAGGGAGAACAAAAAATCATATTCATTCCTGGGTGTATCTTTCTAAGAATAATGTTTGATAAGAATTTGATTGCATAAACTGATCTCCTGAAGTTTCACTAAAGGAGAAAAGGGGAAATATCATAAATGCATTAACAGGGTACAGAAATGGGGGTTGAAAGCATGAAAATGAAACTTAATCTTGACAAAGCTGACCTTTAGAATAAAAGAAAATAGATGTGGTATTAGAAGAGATCTCAGAGATCATTTGGTCTGACCCTTTAATTTTACAGATGAGGGAACTGAGGCTTTGAGATGCTAAAGTATTTACTCCAAGGTCACATAAATAGAAAGTAACATAGTTGAGAGTCAAGTCTGAGGTTCAAGTTCAAGTCTCGAAATTTAGTTTTTTTTTTTTCATACCACCTTCCAGAAACAATTCCTAGAATTCCCATAAACCTTGGAATAATAGTTCTTTAACAGCTGATTTCCCTCTTCATGCCCAACTCTCAGAGACCCTTCACCAAATAGACTCAACTTCTCTGCCAGATTATGAATAGATTGGAATAGATCAGTAAGGAACCAATGATTAAGGATCTACTATGTCTCAGGTATTGTGCTAGGCACAGTGATACAAATATAAAGAGTAAAATAATCCTTACTAGAAATTTACATTCTAATGGGGAATGCAAGTATATATGTCAGTGTATACAGAAGAAATATAAAATGGATAAATAAATATAAGGTAGTAAATGAGGTCTTCTCACAGTTGAGGTGAGCCAGAAAAAGCTTCATGTAGAAGGTTGAACTATGTTTTGAAGGAAATGATGAATTATATGAAGTGGAGGTAAGAGGGAAATACATTCCAGTTATGTGAAAATGGTGAGTAAGAAAGAAAGGAGGCAGAAGATATGTTACCCTATATGAGGACTAGAGAAAAGACATCCTTTACTTTTACCCCTTCATTTTATAGATGGAAAACTAAGGCTAGATAATCACATGGCAGAGTCACTATTCATACCCAGATCTTCTGACTCCATGATGCCCTGGCAGCATCCTCAAGGGTAACTACAATGTGATTCTTTCCACTCATGTAATAAATAGATTTGATTCCTCCTTTGATTCCTTGACACCAGGCAGTTTTAAAGTGAAGTCAAATCAATATTCATTTTGAAGAACCTACTATGTGTCAAGTAATTACTGTCTTAACAGGAGAAGAATGAAATGAGATCTCAATATTGTCTCTCAGTAATAAGTCCTGCATTTTTTTCCCTTCTCCAAGGAATAAATATTGTGCTACATAGATTATATGGCAGAACACAGCTCCTGTGTGTGTAATTCCAGGAAAAGAGTTAATAAAGCCTCCTGATACCTTTTCTCCTTGCCAACATTTATTTGTCTAGCTGTGAAACTACACACTGTTCATACAGTACTAGTGTTAGGTTGACATTTGTTCTGACCTTTAAACTTTCTGTTTCCTCCTTTCCTTGTCTCTCCTCCATGCCCCAGTCTTCCCCCACACACACATTCCCGCCTCCTGTAGTTCTTGGGTATGTGAGTTTGATCTCTTTTGACCTGGGCGTCTCCAAAGGCAGCTCCTCCTTAGTTGGGACTGGGTGGGGAACACAAGCTTTTCTTCCTTGCTTTGCACAGGGTTCATTGTGTGACTGAAAAATTATTATCTTGCAGAGGTTTGAGTGGTATTTCACATGTGGGGAGGGCAGTGGGCTTTGTTTTTTCTTTAAATAAGAGAAGGAAAAGAAAACACCTCTTCAGCACACATCTGCTGGAGAAAAGGTCTTGTTAAGGTCTTAGGATACAGGAATGGTGTAATGATGGCATTTTGGTAAGGAGGTTGAATACTATTTCTTTGGGGTCCATTCTATCCTGAGGACCCAGTAGGGAGCCAGAGGAGCTGGAAATGCTATTGATTGTCAGGAAAAGAGAAAATTCATGCCTCAAGCTCACCAAGATCATGGGGGTATTTTCATAAGGGTGTTGTCTCAAAGAGAAAAGAAAATTACATTCTTAGGCAGTTTTTTCCTGCCTATATAGATTCCTTCTACCTCTCTTGGCAAAACTCTTTTGGTCCTGCTGGGCATCTCTAGGAGTCAATAGAGACAGCTTGGTAGTATAAATATGACTCTTCTGAATTCATTCAACAGAACAGGCAGACTGATAAATGACAACCTTTTTGATGTTTACTTCCTATTCCATATTCTTAGTTCTTCCTTTAGTTTCTTGCATTTGATTGTATTTATGACCTTTCCTTTTAGAGGTACAGTTAATCTTTTTATGTGTTCCTTACACCCACATTTATAAGTCCAGAAATTTGGATTATTCAACATCTCAATACCTTATTGTCCTTCAGAATCATTCCATAATTGGTGCTGGTGGAAAACAAAAATGAAAGTGACTTGGGTATAAATAGGAATATAAGATTTCTAAGAAGGAGATAGGTTCCCCCATCCTGATTTTTGAAAAAAAGGATTTACAAAATCTCATCATCAGATTCCTGACAGTGACCTTTCTTTCTAGTAGAAAGATACTATACTATAAATGTGGAGTGAGGCACACATTTTCAGAGAAGGATAGTTTGGGGTTTTTCTTTTTTGCTTAATTGTATTTCTTTATTACAGAAAGGAGAGACTTGTATTGAGGATGGTGTAGGAAAGTTATTATTTGGTAAAGACAATGTGAAACAAAATGAGGAACATCAGTAAAGTTTCAAAATAATATGGCATTTATATAGTGCTTTAAAGTTTATAGAGAACTTAAAAATATTATCATGCTGTTGTTATCCCTATTTTATAGTTGAGGAAATTGAGGCAGGCAGTGCTCAAGTGATGTGCTCAGTCACACAGCTAGTTAATGTCTGAGGCTGGATTTGAACTCAGGCTCTGGGTCCAGTTGGTGCTTGGGTATATTGGGTACTTAAACTGGAACCTTCTTTCTTATTATTTACTACATAGTAAAGTCTTATTCCCAAAAGCACTTAGCAAGTTTATACTTATATACAAAATATGGGGACTGAGTATACAAACCAAAAATCAAAACCAGGTCTAGTCTTTTGTGACTTGAAGTCTACTGAAGACATTACAGAGTGTAAAAAAAGAAGAAGAATGGCTTTGTGATTATTGGAGGATTCAGAGAACATTAACAACTGTGATGATCAGAAAAAGCTTCTGGTAAGGTATAGGACATGAGCTGAATCTTGAAGTAAATAAGCCTATTATTTTAGGAGACAGACAGAAAGAGTGCAGAAATAGAGGGGAGGGACAAGAAATTTTACAGGGCCAATCAATGGATTTGTGTTTAACTTATTAAAAAAAATGCTTAAATGACTTTATGACCAGCCACAATATTCAAGTGTAGACACTGAAGTTTTATGTTATGTATGCTATGCATTCTTTTTTTTTTCTCTCTCTTTTACTCTTGCTCTAGAAATAATAATCAAATCACTACCACTGTTATTTTGGAAAGGTATGTTAAGTGACTGTTCTATTGACTCTATTCTTCACCACTTTGACTGCCCAAACCTGAAATATATTTTCCTAGTTAGTTTTACTTAATATGTGCTGTTTTTTTTTTCCTCACTAGAATGCAAACTCCTTGAGGGCTGGTACTCTTTTGCATTTGTCTCATCATTGTTTAGCACTTTCCCTGGCACATAGTAAGTATAATCAGGGTATTCATTCATTCATTCATTCATTCATTCCAGAAGGGTTTCCTTAGCTTAACATTTCATCAGCCAATTTCCACGGGCCTTGAGGTGTTTGTTTTGTCTGAGCACTTCGTTTCTATACCAACTGCAATAAAGCTCTCTCTTCTTGTTCTTTTAATAGGAAATGGGAATGTAGGTGTATTCATTTTTCTACTCCACACTAGGATGGTTGTTAGAATGCTTGGACTTTTGAAATTCTCATTTATTGACATGTGCCAAAATAAAAGAAAAAGAAAACATCCAGTGACTAGAATGTTGCCTGATGCCTTATCTTCACTCCCTAGTCTATTTATAAGTGTCAGGAGAAAGCAGACTCACTGAATCAGATTAACATCCAAAATTTGAACTTTGGTCTGTTTGGTTAAATGCCTAAATAAGCAGAGGTGGAAAAGAGACTCTGGATTTGTACTGAATTGCAGGCTTCAAAATACTACCACTATTGGAAAGAACCATGATTGATGATGGGTGCCTGAGTACTAAGGCTGAGAATTTGATTGAATTATGGACTCACAAGGGTGGAAAGGATCTCTGGAATAAACCATATCAGCAATGTAAATTGTTGTAAACTTGTCTTAAAAAAAACAATTAGGCACAAGTTGCCACAACCTTTTTATTGGTCTGTCATCTTTTCAGTGTAGTACCTATCTACTAGTAAAGCCCATTATCTTTTACTACAACATAGGAAACAAAGAGAACATAAGCATATGTTTCTAGAAATACATGCAGTTTCCCCCAAGCAGATTCCCATGAAAACCAAATGTGAAAGAATGGCTCAGGATATTAATAGTAAATGTTTATTAACCAAAATATGATGAACAAGAGCAATCAATTAGGTGGATTTCTTTAATATTTTGCTCTTTCAAAAGGTGTTAAAATTTGTTATTGATGTCTTTTATTTTTATGTCACTTTATTTTCCTATCTCTGTCTATATCTCTATCTAGATATATATTCCTTTCTCTGCTAATCATAACAAATAAAGAGGAAAAAAATTGTTGATAAAAACTAACCAACACATTAATTAAGTCCTATAATGTTTGTAGAGCTTCCTTAGACACTTACCTCTGAAAAGAAGTGAAGTATATTCTCAAAATTTTTCTTTGGGGCTAAGTTCATACAACATTTAGTTTTTATTTTAGGTTTTCGTTGTTTACATTTGCCATGCTGTAGTCATTGTTCATATAGTTCTGCTTGCTTTACTTTTTCATCAGTTGTTATAAGTCTTGTCCTATACTTTTAATAAAGAGAATAAGAGAAGAGGAAATTGAATTTGTATCACTACAAATTCTGCTTCAAGTTTTCATATCATTACATATCTTTGTCACATCAATATATTAGCTACAGTATATATCTTTATTTTCTATAACATATAGCAATTTGATAATGTGATGCTAGAAGTGAAAAGGATTTTAGCTGTTATTTACTCAAAGGTTAATATACTTTGTTAGATGGGATTCCAAGTCTCTCAGTTTTCAGTCTTGTATATATTTTTTATTACTTTTTTTATGTGCTTTTGAATCACAGAATTGCAGGATTTGAAGGAACCTAAAAGATCATCTAGTCCAACCTGGGATTAGGTAAAAAGTCTTCCATTCATCATCTGTGATAAATGGTCCTCCAGTCTCCACTTAAAGACCTCCAGTATTGGAGAAATCACTACCTCATGAGGCAATTGACTCAACTTTTGGACGAGGTTCATTGTTAGGAAGTTTTCGTTTTTTATGATATCAATAGAAAATCTGCCTTTCTGCAACTTTTACCCACTGTTTCTAGTTCTGCTTTTTAAGCCAAACCAAACAAATCTAATCTCTTTTCCACCCAACAGCCCTTCCAGGACTTGAAGGCAGCTATCATTTTCCTTCAAGTTGTCCCTTTTCCAGGCTAAACAGGCCAGTTCCTTTAAACATCACTTCATATGGCCTGGTTTCCCCTCCCTGCTTACCCACTTTTGGATGAACTCCAGCTTGTTAAAGTCCTTCCTTAAAGATATTTCTCCAGAAAGGAACAAAATGCTGTCTAATACTCTGATTCTTATATTGATGAGCCAAATCTCTGAAATACCCTCAATCATCAAAGAAATACTTATGATTTGCAGGAATTCAGAGACAGAAAGATGTTACTAACAAACATTGAACTAAAGAGACTTTTTTTTTGCTTTCAGTTATGAAGGAAAAACATCTTTTTTTGCACTTTAATGTTTATAAAATATTTTATTTAGATTGTCTCATGCTGCAAAAGTATGATTTTTTTCACTTTTATAAATTAAGAAACAGTAAGAGAGTTAATTGATTTGTTCAATGTCTCATAGAAAGTAAGTTTAAAAAGTTGTATGAGAACTCTAGTCTTTTCCTGATTACAGTTCCATCATGCTCTTTCTACTATGCCCTCTTCTAATATTCCATTTAAGTAGTAAATACATATTCCTTTTAGAATCATTACTTCATTTCTCTTAGAACTTTTCTGATTTCTTCTGTTCCCACTTCATGTAGTATATGCCTATTTTCATGTCTGACCTACCCAAACTTCTTTTGTCCAGATGAGCTTGTACACAAATTGCTTAAAACAAACTGCCTATCACCTAGTTAAAAGATTCCCAGGGAAGAATAACCGGAACTTCCCATAAAGACATGGATGAGGTCCATCATTGCCTTTTTAAAAAATAGCAACAAAATATAGTTTAATAGTAACACTACATAGACTAGTGCAGAGGTGTTAAATTTGAAAATGAAGAAAAGGCAGAACTCTATAGGTTCCTATTATAGAACCTACAGAGGTTCTATAATCTCTAGATGCCTAGAATGCTCTGGAATTTGTTTGTCAATTTTAGCCTCAGGATACTATAATGCTTTGTTGGTGAATCAAGAGGTTGTTTTCAGTTGGCACTTAAGATATTATACCTGACAAAACGATGATGTGAATCTTGAGAGATGAGACTCCCTTTAGTTCAGTTCACTTGTTTTTTCTTTCTCATTGTCTACTGTATAAAATAGCTCAGCAGCTGACCAGGATAGGAAATTATCTGGTGAAGTTAGTTTAAACCTAATGAAATAAACTTTCGGGGGATTTTCATGCCTTTCTTATATGGAAGCTTCTCTTGTCCATCTGTGGTGAGCTAGTTTCTGCCCCCTCCACCCCATTTCTTCTTGTCTGCCTTTAGTGAGTCACCCCTTGATTCTAGAAAAATGATTTTTTTCTTTCTTCCCTCTGTCCTTTAACCTGCTTGCCATCAAAGCAATAATTTTTATCCACCTACTTATGTTTTTCCATTTTTATTACTTCACCTCTAGTCTTTTTGTCTGTTTCATTCATCACTTATGCCATGTCAGCCAAGATGGAACTTGACTCTTTGGGATCAGGTTTGTCTTTACATTCCCTCAGCATGGGAAATATTACCTTTGATAATTTATATCATCTATTACAGCCATCTCCTTTTATAGATCAGGGAATTGAGTGACAGAGAAGGGAAGGGGCTTATTAAAATTGCATAGTTTGTTAGATATTCCCAGGACTTTTAAGCTCTGTCTTAAACTCGGTGACCTTTCAGCTATGCTATGTTTTTTTTTTTTTTTTTGGAGGTTTGGGAGTAGAGTGGGAGGACTAATGGGGATTAGACTTCTTTTTTTATTATTATTGATCAAGGGAACTCCAAATATAGATGGGTACTTGCTCTGCAACTTAAACTTAGAGACTAAATATCTGGGGCAACTGGAGATTAAATGACTTGTTCAGTGTCATAGACAGTATGCTTCAAAGGGAAGACTTGAACTCAGGTCTTTCTGTCTCTTAATCCACTTCTGGATCCACTAAATTGTGGCTACTCCATAATATCCTATCTAAATTGAAACGAATGTAATTACCTTATCCAGCAATTTTTGTTACAATACACCCACATAAGTTTCTTTTACTCTGGTATTCTCTCAATACTCATGTACATTACCATGTCTACTACAGTTTCTACTTGTTTATAATTATTACCTACTTATATATCTGCTTTTTAAAGTATTCTTGTATATGCATTTTTTAGGCTCTGTTAGATTGTCAGGTTTTATAAAGAAATTACCTTGTCTACTCTTGGTGTGCGTTACTGACAAAAGCCTTATTTGGTATCAGTCAGCTGTCCCCTAATTCTCCAGACATTCTGACATCCCTAATCTTTGTGTACCTCTTCTCTGGCTCTTGTTTCCATGAGTCTGTCTCTCTGCCTAGCTCTCCATTGTCCCTAACCTCCTGAATCAGAGATGCTCAAACTAAATTTAGCTTCATCATTCACTCAGGCTGGTCAGATGGCTCCAGGCATATGAGTCAGGGGGGAGGAATTCTTCTCTTTTCATCCTCACCACTCTTGCCTTGATGTTCTGTTCTCCCAAGGAATGTGACTATGCAGAGATGGAAAGGCAGGAACATGGCATACTTTCCCTCATATTTCTTCCTAGGCTTTGGTCCTTTCCAGGAAAACCAGTTTTCTTCTGAACTGGTGGAACAGTATCTCCAAAGGGCCAAGAACACTGTCAAATTTAATTGATGACAGGATGTGAGGGAGGAGCAACTAGGTGGCACAATGGATAGAATGTTGGACTTGGAATCAGGAAGATTCATCTTCATGAATTCAAAACTGACCTCACCTACTAGCTATGTCATCCTGTAGAAGTCACTTAACCATGTTTATCTCAATTTCTCATCTGTGAAATGAGCTGAAGAAGGAAATGGCTAACCACTCTATCATCTTTGTCTAGAAAACCTCAAATGGAGTCATGAAGAGTCAAGTACAACTGAAAAACAACATTGTAAAGGAAAGGAACAGTTTGGTAAGATGGAAAAAAAGAGCTTAATTAAAATACATATTTTAAGGGGGAATTTTCAAAATAAAATTAGAAAAGCTATGTTCAAATCCAGTCTTAATAACATTAGATAATTTACTTAACCTTTCATGGTCTTAGTTCCTTAGTGTATAAACTAAGAGATTTAGATGAAATGATCTTGGAGGTTTCTTCCATCCACACATCTGTGATTGTATAAATTAAGAGGAGAATTTTCTTCAGATACATTATATGAAATTTATTATTCCCTTCTCCATCATTTCACTACCTTTAAAGGTAGTACATAATATTACTAAAGTCACAGTGAGAGTCACAGATAGGATTTGAACCAATGTCTTGTGAGAAAAAGAATCAAAACAACTTTTCCTTGTCCTGTTTGAGTATGTAAACTAGCTATGGGACTACTTTTGGAAGTCTTATTTGGCAAAATGCAGAGTTTGATTATAATTAGAGAGAGATGGCCCTTCCTGTTCTTTATTCAAGGATTTCTCTCACTACAGCTCTCTCCAGCTTTCCTGATTATCTTAGTGTTATTGAATTGCTCCCCATCCCATAAGAATTGGGAACTCCTCATATTCCCTGAGAGAGAAGAAAATAGAATAGACTAGCTCCTAGTCTATGGCATGCCCCAATATAAGATCTAACTTAATGGGCAGGCTAAGTAGATTTTACAATCCCGATTGTGAGAAGTCACTGGAGCAAGTACCTGTGAGTGCTCATGTCTCTATCAGATTTTTCCTCCTTCTGTACACACTGACCTCTATAAACATTGCTTTCTAAACATTTGTACATTATGTTTCAAGTGACCAAATTCAACAGAACAATCTTGTGTTTGTTTTAAAGTTTTTTTGTGTCTCTCTACTTTATAGAGAGTACTTTTGTGTACTCTCTATAAAAACTTATATTTTAGATTCTAACAATTATTAAGTCAAAGTCTGTGCAAAATATTGGGGAAGATAAGAAAAAGAGAGAGAAAAAGAAAGTGAGAATGAAAGAGAGGGAGAGAGAGAGAGAGAGAGAGAGAGAGAGAGAGAGAGAGAGAGAGAGAGAATATCATATATCATATTAGTTTTGTTAAAAAAAAATCAGTTTCTGCTCTGGTTTCCTCAGGGTCACTTTGAGCTGAGACTGTCAGGATAAGAGGCTATATCTATTGAGCTAGAGGCTTCCAAAAGTCAAGGGACAGAAAATTTTATAGTAAATATTTAAGCTTCTGGGCCACAGAGCAATTGGAAAGACTATTTTTAAGAAGCTTTACTCTTCCTCTTTAATTCCCCGTATTCATCACTTAAGCCCCACCATTTGGACTTATCCTTTGTGCCCTGCAGTGATACCCAAAGAAGCCCATCCATTTAATCCTAGAGCTAGAAAATAAATAAATTAATTAAAAAGGAGTCACAAAGCCACTGTTCTTGGGAGATAGTGCCCTGAAGAAGTTTATAGCTGAAATTGCCAGTCCATCTTTATATGTATTTATTCATATGATGACAATTTTATGGTTAGGAAGTATGTTGTTATTGAAAAAGGACTAGATATCTAATCAGAAAATCTGGTTTCTCCCTATTCTTGCCTTCACCATAGACTCTGGGAAAGATCTCTAGCCATAGGCATGTTACTACTCTGGGGCTTCTGCTTTTTCCATTGTAAAAAGGAGTTAGAAAAGAAGTCCTTTCTTGCCATAAATTTATTTGAAGTCATGAGATGACACTCCATGTGGCAGGTGCAACCAAAGTTAATGTAAGATTTTCAAGCATTCAAATTGATAAATAACAGATTTCTGAATATAATTTGGTAAAGAAGAAAAAGATGGATTATAGATTATTCCTCTCCTATTAGTTCATACTTTGTCTTATCCTAAAATAGATGAGTAGAGAAAATTCAAACACAATATGGAGGCCCTATGTGTTTATGCTCAGGCTTCTTTAAACTTGCTAAGTTGAACTCACCTTTGGGGAGAGTATGTCTGATTTCTCAAGCACGCTTAATTCTATTAATCTTTTGAGTCAGAGTAATAATCTTTCACCTTCTTCCCTTTGTCCATTGAGAATAATCATGGTATGTGTTAATTTCTACATTTTAATTTTGCCATCAGACTTCTTCTGTTGAACTGTAACAACTTCACTCTGACATTCTTTGGGGGAATTAAATCAGTTTATTTACTGCAAGCTTTGTACCTGCTACTGTTTTAGGCACTGGGGCTGCAAAGACAGAAAAGAATGAAAGACTCTTTGACCTCAAGGAGTTTACATTTTATCAGAGGAGACAAAATGCATGTAAGCAAGTATATGCATAGTAAATATAACTTGCTTTTGAGAGGAAGGACTCGAGAATCTGGAAGGATCAGGAGAGACTTCATGTAGAAGCTGAGACTTGAGTGAAGGAAGGAAAAGATTCTATAAGACAAGATGGAGGATGAAGTTCATTGTAAGCAAGGAATGTTCAGTGAAAAAGCGCAGAGATGGAAATTGGATCATTGGTGGAAAGTAAAATAAAAATGTTTTCTTTTACATGGAAATACAAGCTCCTTGTGTTTGTTAAAGCCTTTTTTAACTGATGCTGTAACTATGACAAGAACAAATGGTTTCAAGATACAGTGTATTAGATTGTGAAGGCCTTGATACTAAAGGACCATTTTCCTGAAATTCATTTGTGGATGTTCTTCAGGCTTCTCATACATGCCTAGTTCTATAGAGATCAAGGGATGGACCTTCTTTGTTGGGCTCCTATTTTCTAAATGACTAGGATTGGTGTTTGGTTAAAGTAAAGAACATCTCCTTAATAATTTGCCATGCAGTAATCTTTATTGAGAACAGAACAAACATACCTGACCACATCCTTCCACCAAGATCTTTATTCTTAGACATTTTGGAAGCTTTTGCTTGGCATTTGGAAGTTAATAAGAATATTTGGCAATGAGGATTTTCATTTACTTGACATGCCCTTGATGAAACTAGCATGTCTGCTATCACTCAGCATCAGTAGTTCTCTATTAATCTGAACTTAAGACTTTGTCAGTTCAAATACTGGAGGAATAGGGGCAGAATAAACAATAGAACTGGGATTTTGATAGTTTGAAATGTTAGACTGAAGCTAACAAAATATTCACCTATTAGAGCTGAGGGACATTTGATTGATTTGCAGTCATAACATTTAAAATTACAATGATGCATAGAAAAATCCAAACCCCAAAACTCTATTCCTGACTTGTCTATTTTTCTTTCTTTTTTTCTAGTGCACAAACGATACAAGAACAAAGGTACCATACCCAGGGTCACATTGAAACCTGCATAGTCAAGTCCTTTATTTTACCTCTGTATTATAGAATTTCCCATCATGCTCCTTGGCTTTTCTTTTTCTTACTTTTTCCTTGTTCTCTTTACAACCAACTCAGGAATAAGAGCAGAATGGATTTATGCAGGTTGTCAGCAGGTCTCCAATTTGTCTTGTAGGTTCTAGAGCAGACAAAAGGCCCTGCAATGAGACCCTAGGCTTCCTCAGTGGAAACTTCTGCAAGGAGCTGCCTGTCAGAGTCTGTTTACTTAGCCTCGGAGTATTTCATCTAGTCAGGGTGATGTCATCATATCAGAAACATGCAAGCTGGGCAGCTGAGTGGAAGACTCAGGGGGGAACACGACTGATGAGCCCCCAACATATTTGGGTGACCGCCGAACGGCAGCAGAGAGCTTGCCTGCCAGCTCCCAAGTGATGTGTTGATTTTTCAATGAGATCATTTTCTTTTCAAGTTTGGTATATGCAGCTTAATCTTCCTTAAGACCAGCTGGACAATGTAGCTTTTGTGACTTCTACAAGTTGCTAGACAGGTTAGAGGAGCTGGGTTTGGGGACTTTTATGAGGGGAAAATAAGACTATTGAAGGGACAGAAAATATATGTTTCCATCCTCCTTTGTGTGTGTGCTATACTTTAGCGTGTGTGTGTGTGTGTGTGTGTGTGTGTGTGTGTACTGGTTTTTTTTGGGTTATTGTAATTGTGGCTAGGATTTATGGTTCCCCCTCAAGGTCAAAGTTATGTTCAGGGCTGTGGACAGCTTTTGTAAAAGCTTAGCCACTTATGTTGGACAGCCACCGATGATTGCCATGTCAGTGAAATGAGGTGTCATTGTGCAAAAGCTATCTAAACTTGTCACTCTTAAAGTTTTCTTTCTTTCTCCAAACCTTTAATACCTTTGAAAAGCTTATTTGAGGAACAGATTATTGATATCCAGAGGCAGGTATAGGAAATAAACTAAAATTTCCCCTTTTATTCTGATTTTTCTCTCCCAACATGACTCATAAGGAGATGTGATTTTTAAAAATGAATATACATGTATTATCAGAAAAAAATCAAAATTTTTAAAAATTAAAAAAAATCACACAGGAAGGTTTTTTTTGGGGGAAAGGAAACAAGCTAAATCATCCAATGTCACTAGTTGGGTTGAGATAAGTACGAGGAAGAAGTAAAAGTATAGAAGGCTTTACGTATGTATGTAATCTTTTGTTGGAGGCAGTCAGGTAGTTCAGTAAATAGAATGCTGGACCTGGATTGAGAAAGATCTGAGTTCAAATATGGTCTCAAACACTTATTAGCTGTGTAACCTTGGCCAAGATATGCAAACTTTGTTTGTCTTAATACCCTGGAAAAAGAAATGTGTCTTTGCCAAGAAAACCTCATGGACAGCATTATTGTATTATGGTCAATAAGGTCAGAAAGAATTGGAAAGAACTGAACAACAATGATGACAACATCAACAAATCTTTTGTTTCATGTGTGTCCATTTATGCAACTCTGCTTTTTTATCTCTTAGAGTTTTTTACCCTCTGCCTCATGCTCATCTTTTTTAATCTTTTTTTTTTCTTGGAACATCTTCCCATCTCTACTATGATATGTCAGAAAAGAAGCTGAAATTCTTGACTTTGCTTTATATGGTCATTCTCCCCCCCCCCCCCCCCCCCCGCCTCATATAAAGAGAAAGCACTATTACTTCCTTATCTCTTCCTTTTAAATTGAAGCAGTCAATTGAAATTTTAGTCCTAAAGATCTTTATTTCTCCAAATCTTAATGGAAACTAACTCCATTTCTGCTTGTAAATAGGAAAATCTAGAACTAAATAAATGATTGGCTCTGGATTTTTCCCACCTATTCCTCTGGACTCACTGTTAACAGCGACCACCTCCTAATTAACAACATTAGAACATCATCAGTGAATGACATATTGGCTTAATTAGAGCACATTGTCCATCTCGTCCAGAGTTCCACTTTGAACAGTAATAGTGATTCTTGACAGGTTGTGGAGGAGTAGATCTGCCTTCTGTGACCAAAAAATCTTCAAGTTGTTACAGAGAAAGACATACCATTGCTTAGACCACTTCTCTTTGTTATGCTTTCCTAAATTTGTTTAAATCTTTTGGGAAATGATGAATATTTTCAGCCTCTACCGATTCTTAAAATATTGAGTTCCCTAATAGTAGTGTCTTGTTGCAAAGTAGAATTTTGTTTAATTTATCCCACAATTATAACTTCCATACTCTTATTCCAATATTCTAGTAGTTGGTGGATTTGTCCAAACTAATGTTTTAACATTGATTTAGCTTTCATTTACGTGTAAATGTTTTAAAGAACAGTCTAGTTGACTACTTGTTGGGAATATTTCAGAGAAATTCTTATTCAGCCTATTTTTTAAAAATGCATCTTTATTTTTGTTTTTACATCATACATATTTCTCCCTGTATCCTCCTATCATTACATCCCATCCCATCCCAGAGATCAATATCTTTTTTATAATAATAGCTTTTTATTTAACAAAATATATACAAAGATAGTTTTTTAACATTGATCCCTGCAAAATCTTGTCTTCCAAATTTTCCCTTCCTCCTACCTCTCCCCTTTTCTAGATAGCAAGTAATCCACTATAGATTAAGCATGTGTAATTCTTCTAAACATATTTTCACATTTATCATGCTGCACAAGAAAAATCAGATAAAAAGGGGAAAATAGAAAGAAAAGACCAAGTAAGTAAACAACAATAATAAAAATGACAACAACGTGAAAATACTATGCGGTGATCCACATTCAGTCCCCTTAGTCCGCTCTCAGGATGCAGATGGCCCAGAGAGCAGTATCTTACAGAAAAATGAATTCCTTCAGTAAAGGAAGAGGTGGGGAAATCATAACTAATCAACACAATGAAAAAAATCTGACATGATATTCCACATATATCTGTTAGTAAACCAAAAAATTCGATTAATTGCCTACTGTATGCCAGATACAGCGCTAAGTATTGAGGGTAAGACAGGCCAGTCCTTAAAAACTTCCTAATCTAATTGGAGAAAAATTACTCTGAATAAACTAAAAAGGAGTCAGAGTTGGAAGGGAAGGGGACAATACCTGGATATGGGGAGGGAGGGATGATAAAGTCATGCAGTCACCTAATATGTTGATCCTTGACACTTCTTAAATGAAGGACCTGAGAGGAACTCTTCCTACCTTCCATCCTTTCCAGTCAGAGGGGAGGAATGGCCCTAGGGCAGAGGTTACTAAGAAGATAGAATTTCAGAGTGAATATGATCTTGTTGGGATGATGAGATTCTGGAGGATATGACAAAAGTCCCAAAGAGTTCAGCCAGGTGACTTATATATACTCTACTTAGGTGAAGGAGAACTTGAGTCAGGATAGGAAACTTTCCATGTTCTTCTTAGGAACCAAGCTAATCTTTTAATTTTCCTACCAGGTTCACTTTTGTGCTAGAATATTGTGATGTTTATTCATCATATAATTATCTTTGTTCACAAATATTGTGTCTGTGATGTCTTTACTTAACATAACCTTCTAGAAAAACAGATTATGTTTTTGAATGGGCCTCTGTCAAAGCAAGTGTAGGCCAAAAGGGAATCTGAGAAGTCACTGTTAATAGTAGATTAATTGTAGGAATATCACAAGTTAATGTCTCAGTAACCCACTTAGTCCCAAATATCTTTATCTTTTAGTGAACATTTTATATGTCATCCCTTTCAACAGAATTCAAAATAGGTGATTTAACAGGTCTTAATTCAGGTCTAGCCTTCACTCTTTTAGAAGAGACATGATAAACTGAGAATATTTGTAGTTCATTAGGATGGTGAAGAGCTTCAAGACCATGCTATATAAAATTCAGTTGAGAGAACTGGTGATATTTATCCTGAAAGAGCAATCATATGGAAAAGTGATTATACTGGTTCTGTTTGCTTGGCAGGAAGAATAAGGAAAAGTGGGTGAAAGTCTCAAAGATACAAATTTATTCTCAATATCAGCAAAGACTTTCTAAATATTATAGTTATTCAAGTATAATAATATCTCTAAAGGAGGTAGAAATAGGGGTTCCCTCATTGGAGATATTCAGAGAGATGGGATGTCTATTTGTCATATATGTTGCAATGGGTATAATTGTTTGAATATGGGTTGGAATTATGGCTACTGAGTTCCATACTGATTTAAAGTCTACTATTCTGAAATTCTTACCCAGCATTCACTTTATTGAATATGTTATAGGAAGACATTTATTTTTATAATTAATTCCTTAGTAAATTTGTCAAAAGTAAGGAAGAAAATGATAGAACACTACAATAAAAAAGAAAGGTTTTAAAAAATCATTTATATCAACTCACTCATTTCACAGATGAGGAAACGTATTCAGTAACTTTATATTATTAACTCAAAGACATGATTATTTGTTAGCAAAGACTATATTGGAGGCTAGAATATAATAACTTACCTATTTTCAGAGCTATGCACAGAAAAAGGTATGTTACCTTAGACTTTGTGGTCAGGGAGAAAACTAGTGGGGGAAAAAGAGATGTCTCTTCTAGATGCTATAAAAGACTTGAGTATTTCATACGTAGTTAACATGTAAACTCTGAGCAAGGAAAGTCAGGAAGGACTGACCCATCCCATTAAGAATCATCCTTCAACTGCCTTTTGCATCAACTACTGATGTGATATTAGATTTGGCAGTTAACCTCAGTTTTCTTATTTCAGTAAAATGAGATACTGGGAATAGATGTTTTCTAAAACCTCTTACTACCCTAAAGTTCAATGCAGAAACTCTATTAATTTTGGTGATAATAAAATGAAAAGTAGTTTCAGTGATGGGAGTTCTAAGCAAGTATACACTTGTAAGATGATTGAAAACAGAGTCTAGTCTATCTATATGCTCAATTGTATTATCTACAATATATAGTTTTGTAGGGAAACAACGTATAGTAATACTCAATAATTGTAGCACCCAAGAAATGAATATTTAGAGAAATCTGGTCTGCAGAGAAAACTGATAGAGGAAATACAGGGGGAATGGCATTAATCCAATGCTTAGCACAGTTCCTAGCACATAGTAAATGCTATCTTAAGTAGACTCAATTATGAATAGAGATGTTTCCCTTTCTTTTCTTTTTGTTGGGTAGTAGAGAGGAGAAAAGAAAAGAAAACTAACACCTGAGCTTTCACATTCTAATATGAGTTTCCTGGCATTTTTTAAATTTAAAAGATCAAGTTTTTCAAATAAAAAAGAATATGTATGTTAGATGGTTAACTGTACTCTCTTGGGTGATGGAGTGAAGATGGGAATGAAACTAATGGAACTGAAACAACAGGGGAAAAAACTTTCTAGCATTTTGATTATTGTAGCTGTAGCTCAGGGAGAGACAAAGAACACCAAACGTTATTTATTTCTAAAATATTTGTTTAACCCAGGAGGACAGAAAGACAAATGAGGAGAACAAAAAGAAAGGAAATTGGGTCAAAAGTCCTGCATTAGATACCTTTGGCAGGAACTGCAAGCTCATGACTGTGTGGAAGTTTCCTTACTTAGGTATGTGTTGTTTTGTCACAAGATTTCAAAAGAAACCCACTTTTCCAACCAATGTCGGATGTAGTATCTGAAACCAGGGGAATGGAGTAGGTCACTTTTTAAAATAAAAAGCCATCAAGAAATATTTATTCTTATTTTTGACATGACCAACATGATGGTAAATTATATGGAAAATATAGGAGAAGAAGATGGGATCCTTGCTCGTAAAGTCTTGACTGTATAGATAGGGCAACAAAGCTATCTGTTCCTAAAATAACTTAAATAACCATTCACTTCAGTGTGCATATATGATTAAATACAGCATAGAATTAGAAATGGTAGGTAGTGTTCTGAGGAGATCAGTGAAGACTAGAATAGAAAAGTAGATTGAATAAATCAAAAGGTATTGACTGAGCTTATATAATGTAGCTTTTCTAATCCCATGAAAATAGAACTTACTTCTTTTGGGAAAATTCTAAAATGCTCTCTCTTCTTCCTAATAGGAAAGATATACCTACAGAGAAGAATATAGTACAACAAGGACAGATAGCAAGGTTAACATGCCAGCAATAGCTGCTCTTTTACCCTTTACAGCCCCTCCCTTCTCCTTAACTCACCTTATGCCCTCATCCAATAAAGTGGTATGTGAATTACCTGGGGGAAAGCAATAATTTCATTTATTTTTCATTTTTAATTAATGAAATTAATCAGTAATATCATTTATCCATCTTTGATTTATTTTGATGGGAGCAATGTTGTGTGTACTTTACTGACATTTGGTTTAAAACTTTTGACTATGAACAGATGAAACTAGAATAAGTGAGCCGTTTTCCCACATTTAGTTAGTTGTCAGTGAAGTAGTTGAACATTTTTATGTTTGTGTGTATGTGTGTGTGTATGTGTGTGTGTGGATCATTTTAATCATTTGCTGCTTTAATTCTGTATTTTTAAATAACGGATATTGCTCTCAACTATGCAAAAGTCAATTCTCTTAAAGAGAGCATTTCAGGTGTTATTGGTGTGGGTAAATCAAAGATCATCCAAGTCTATAGGGAAACAGGATCTTGTTGAACAGAAGTTCAAAAGAAATTGTGGCTCAAAACAAAACAAAACAAAAACCTAAACTCACATTTTCTCTTTTTTTTATTTGTTTGTTTCAATAATCTTATACCTTACTGTAGATTCCATAGCAAAATTTTTCTAGCTTCCAGGTCTTTCTAAAGGCCATTTGTTATTGTTGTTTTTTCCATAATGATTAATTAGATTATTCTTTAACAACTCTTTGTCAGTTCTTGGTATTTTTTTTCCTATAAGAAATTCAACTCAGAAAGAGACAAAAAAGAGAGTAACTTTTGCAAGTAGAACTGATACAAATGGAGTAGACACAAGGAGTGACATATGTGATTGAATACCGGCTTAGAAACAGAACAAGGTAGGATGGAGGTGAGCTAAGTGAAGTTGAGTATATGAAGGGGAGTGACCAGATAATGACTTTATATTTTAGGCAATGGGAATCACTATTGGTTTTTGAGTAGAGAAGTTTTATATTC
Source organism: Sarcophilus harrisii (assembly GCF_902635505.1). NCBI lineage: Eukaryota > Metazoa > Chordata > Mammalia > Dasyuromorphia > Dasyuridae > Sarcophilus > Sarcophilus harrisii. Next base: position 368,757,848 of record NC_045426.1, on the reverse strand, counting down.
AAATGCCTGACTCAAATTGCAGTGTTAAGAAAAACTAGAAAAAATAGACTGAGACTTTTAAAATAGTGTATGTGACTATTGATTTGGGCTTGAATTAGAGTGTTTCCAATGGAAATAAAAATAAAATAAATTTAAAATAAGATAAATAATAATTTTAATAATTTAATAACAATAATAATTTTAAAATAAAATAAAAATAAAATCAGTTCAAGAGATATTGTAGCAGTGGAATTGGCAGGATTTGGTATTTGATTGGATATGTGGGATGAAAAAGGCACTTCCAAAGAGAATATTAAAGTGATGAGTTTATATGATTGGTAAGATGGTGGCTTCACCAATACAAAAAGAAAATATTGGGTAAGGGCAATGTTTGGGATACAAAGGAAAGAATTCAGTTTAGATATATTGAGTTAATAGATATAAACTGAATTCTTTCTAGGGAGGGAGTTGATAATTAGGGTGTGATAAACATAGAAGTGATATTAAAGACACAAAATAGATATTAAGGAAGATATGATAGAAAGAGAAGTAAATCCATAAGGAACTTTTGGGGGGGTGAATGAGAGAAAGATATGGAGTTACCAGAAATTGAGAAATGGCTTAGGAAAAAGAACAAATGGAGAACTAGAAGACCTTGGCTGAACGATGAAAGGGAAAAGAAGCATCAAAGAAGAGATGGTCAACAGTGTCATCTTGTGGAGAGGGCAAGGTAGATAAGAACTTTTTAAAACCTTTGAACTTAGTAGTTTGAATATTACTAGTAAATTTTAAGAGAATAGTAGAATACTAAATTTGGGAGCCAGATTACAATGGATTGAGGAGGAGATAGTGTATGTAAGTAGAGGCAGTTGATGTAAATTACTCTTTAGTTTTAGAAAAAGAACCATTTTATTCCCATAGTTACTAGAGGGTTTTTCTTTGGTTTTCTTTTTTTTTTTGTTTGTTTGTTTGTTTGTTTTTTAATTTTGAAGCTACTTCCCTATTTCTTATAAAACATCCCTACCAATGTATTGGTGACACCTCTTTCTTCTCCTCTTCTTTCTTTTTCCTTTTCCTCCTTTATATTCGCTCCTCCTTTTCCTCCTCCTCCTCCTCCTCCTCCTCCTCCTCCTCCTCCTCCTCCTCCTCCTCTTCTTCCTCTTCTTTCTTCAAAGGAGTCCCACTTGTGAAACATGACATCTCTAGTGTGGAAAATGACATTTGCTTGTTTTCCCTACTCACATTTGTATTATTTACCCCCTTAAGTAAGGCATGTGTATTAGAATTACTCTGGTTAATGTAGAGGCTAAAATTTGTAATGGAGTGCTCTCTCACACACAAGGATGTACAACCTAATATTAGTTTTCTTTGGGTTGTTTTTTTTTTTCATTTCTGTTGCAACTTAATATTATTACCACCTGCTTATAATGTCAGTGCTTGTTTTATTTGTTGCTGTGCTGGCACAAATAGAAGTCCATTGGCCAAAGCATAAGATGTAGATGAACCACCTGTGCACCTCAGTCACCTTGTTTTTGGACAAATGGACCTTTGTGGTAAAGAACATCGGAAAGAAAACAACGGTGTAAAGTCCATATAAGGAACCTAAGGGGAGAAGAGAACATGTTTGAAGCTCTACCTAAGAAAACAGTAGCTCCATTTGGCAATGAACAGATGTTACTGGCAATGAGAAAACCTTTGGCCAGCCTCATCTGAGGAGCTATTGCAAAGAGGCATCTGTGGTGGAAAATATACTGAGTCATGCTATTCGCATCTGAACCTCAGCTCTGCTACCAACTACTGATGGAATATGGGGGCAAAGAACTTTAAACTCTCTCTACCTCAGTTTCCTGATCTGTAAAATGAGAGGGGCATTCAACTACCTCTTTCTTAAGTTGCTTCTGATTTTATACTCTATAAAAGCATGAATCTCAACTATCTCCTGTTGGGTAACTAGTTCACTGCCCAGGGTTGCAAGAACAGAGCGGAACCTAGGGAGGGAGGGGTAGTATTGACTTTCATTGGATTTACTGAGGCAATTGAGTTTGTCAGTGAAATGGGATCAGTTCATTCGGCTGTCATTCTAAGACATTCTTGTCACCCTGTCAATAGCTTTAAGTTTCGTATCCTCCTTTAGATGTGCTTCCTGCTAGAACATCAAATAAAAAGATGTGGGTAGCAGGCGGAGTTAACACTTGGAACAACTACCTAGGAGTCAGTTTACAGACTTCAAAGCCCTGCCAATTTAATTCTGATGGTCTGTAGTAATGTACAAAGGATAATATTGCTTTTGAAGGTAATTTAGATTTCTCTCTTTAGGAATGAGTTTATTTATGAGGAGATGGATTTGAATGGGGTGGTATAAGGAATGCGACTGATGCACAGACTAGCTTGTTTCCTTAGTTATAGGGATAGAATTTAATTCAGTACAGTACAGTAGCAGTAATTTGAAGGATATTTCATTTATAGAGCACCTGTCAACCTGAAGTGTTTTCAGATTTTACAGATCCTGAGGTTGCTTTCCCTGGGACTGAAATGAAGCCATTTGTAAAAGAGAACACGATAAAGCCACAAGGCAAAAGACCATAAGCGCTATTGTGATACAGAATCTTAGGAAAGTTGTCCCTTACATTGTGTGATGGATGTGTTCCCAAAGAGTTATAGGATTTCATGATGTTTACAGATCAAATTTCATTTTCAATGCTTTTAGGGGGCTTGTTGTTCAAAGGAACTGTGCAGGGAATTCTTCTGCAAAGTGAATCAGTTTTTATAATTTGGATGAGTCCCTCAATTCAGCCTTTCCTAAAATGTTAGCCACAGTACATTTTTAAAATTTAAAATATACTCAGAGTACATGCAAAGACTGGGTTTGTCATGAAGGTATAGTCTGAAAGTATGGGAAGCTTTCTAGGTAAAGGAGAATTAGGGAAACTTTGCAATAAAATAAAAGAAAATCTTTAATTTTATACTGAGAAGTCGCACCACAGAAAATATACTAGATACTTATATAATTTCATATTTAACATTTTAGAGGGAAATATTGCTAGCATTGGAGTTTTTTTAAGTGTATTGAGTATCTGTGTATTGTGAAAATAACCAGGTTTTCATAGAATATAGTAGAATGAAATCTCCTTGAGGGCAGGAACTGGGGCTAGCTAGGCAATATCAAATACAGGAAGACTAGGTTGGACTATTCTACCTCTGACACATACTTACTCATGTTACCTTGAATAATTCACTTAATTTTTCAGTGCTTTATGCTCAGGGGTCTTTAACAATTATTGTGTCATAAACTTTTTTGATTATCTAGTGAAGTCTATGAACCCTTTCTCAAAATAATATTTTAAATGCATAAAGTAAAATAAAATATATAAGATTACAAAGGAAATCCAGTGTATAATCAAAATGTTTTTTTTAAAATAAGTTTATGGGCTCTGGGTTAAGAACTCGTGCTCTAATAGAGAAGGTGCTTACTGGCCTTTTGTAAAAAAAAAAAAAGAACTCTTCACCTTGGTGAAATCACAGGTTCAATCTTTAATTTCTTGCACTAGAAGGCACTTAGTAAATAATTATTAAAAAGAATTTAAGAATACTGACCTTTTGTTAAATGTATTGTACCTTTTTTCCCTCCATAATATGCTTTTATCAAACTCAGGCAGAGATAGTTTGTTTTTAAGAGGAGCTGGAGACAAAATACATTAATATCTATAGGACTGTAAGAAAAGAAAATCTAATTCCTCGATGGATACTTACTTAGTCAGAGGATATCACCCATGCACTTATGAGGGTGTATCCTTCAGATGTAGACCTGGAAGGTTGATTATGGAGCCTTATTTTCACATGGGATATGGAAAAGATACCAGTCGTACAGAAAGAGGTCCCACTTTACTTTTGCAGAACTGTTCCAGAGTTAATTTAGCAGATAAAACATTTCCTATACTTGGTGAACTACAGTGGTGAGCTTTGATTAATCTGTGAGATCCGGGGAGGGATTCTGTATAATCTAAATATGACTTCTAACTTATTCACCATCAAATCATCAGTGTAATTCCAAGTTATCCTTTTTATATGTTTTTTTTCCTTTCTATTGCTGGAAGCCATGGCAAATTCTGAGCATGCTCACTTAGTATGTCTTGAATTCCATGTAGAAAAGTTGGGAAAGACTCCTGATTTTCAATCATATTCTTTTGAGAAGCTGTCAGAAGAAGCTCATTTTATTAAGATCCCATGATCTCTCTTATGTATCTTTGGGAGAATTATATTTTTATTTCCTATATTTTTAATCGCAAAATACTTGCAGTAGTAAGAACATTTATGAGAAAGAAAAAAGTCAGTGTTAATCGCAAAGTATCAGTTATAAAAATGACCATTTAAGAATAATCTAACCATAAAACTCCCCTGAGCTATAATTCTGATGAGGATGCATGACTAGAGTTCTGCCCCCACATTACCACAATTTAGAGGGAGATGATTACTTCCCCTTCTATGAATTCATGCTGCTAAATTCTTGAGCTCTGTAAATGGCATAATATTTATTCAAACTTAGGTAGCATTTTACACATATGATTGACAGTCAGTTATCACTGACTCTAGACTCAGAAGATCTGGGCCACAAAATCACTTCTGATGGTTAAACTTCCCTATGCACTGGTCTCTTCATATTTATAATAGAGGTATTGGACATATTTATAATAGAGGGCCCTTCCTGTTTTAGATTTAAGATCCTATGATCTTGAATAGATATTAGAAATGTTATGCCCATTTTTAGAAGAGGTAACCAAGACTCAAAGACATAAATATAGGACTTAATAATAACAATAATCATTAGCATTTACATAATGCCTGCTATGAGCCATGAGCTAAGTGCTTTATAAATATTATTAGCTCATTTGATTGTCACAACAACTCTGGAAAGTAGGTACTTTATTATCTCTATTTTATAGTTGAGGAAACAGAGGCAGAAATTAAGTTCTTTGCCCTAGGTCACATGGCTAGAAGTTCCAGTGGCCAGATTTGAACTTGTCCATAATTGTCAGAGCTGAGATTCCAATCTAGGCCTTCTGGGGATGGGTTCAGGGTTCTTCCCATTCTACCAGGCTGCTCCTGGAGGATGGAATAGAATGTTTAACTGGTCATCTCTTAAAGTAACAGAGGATCATTCATGAGGAACTAGTCTAAGTCAGATTCACTTGAATATCTCTATGGTTTTGATGCCAAGAATTCATTTTTCTCACCTCCCATTCAAAATTATTACTTTTAGAAACTTACTGGGAATTTAGATAGATCTTAAATGTCTCTGATTTCATTTTCAGAGACTCCACATTAGTTCGTGTAGACTCAGGGTGTGAGGCAGAATTGCCACTGATCTTTAACTAGACTGTCTGTTCCAACCTGCATGTAGAGTAAACTAGCTCCTCCCCACATTCCTGACTTTTAGTGGGACCAACCACAACATGCCTGATCCAAGTTGCTTTTATTTAAGAAAGTACTTTTCCACACTGATTTCTACTGATATCTAATCTAAGCATTGGTTTTCCTGCTTCAGAAGTCTGAGAAGTCCTAGTAAGATGAGCCAATAGACTGGACAGAATTAAGAATGATGTCATTTATTGAGGTCTTTTCCCTGAAACAAATCCCCACTGTGATGTTTTCTCAGGCTTTGTTGGAACTTTGGTACCATAGGCTGAAGTTACATTCCTGTGCTTTAGTTGTGATGGCCAAGAAGGAAGAGACTTGGAGCCCTTTGTCATGTTGGTAGAGAGATAGTTATATTCACACTAAAGTCACTGAATCACAGAATATCAGAGCTGGGAAAGGTCTTAGACACCATCTTGTCTAGCCCTTCATTTTATAGATGAGGCCCAGTGAGGTCAAGTAACTGACTTGTTCAAGGTCAAGCAGCTCAGCAGTCTTTTCTTGATCTCTTTTGCTCAAGACAAGAAATGGTTGTGTCCTTTTTTTCTCTCCTCACTTTAATTGACAGCATCTTTCTAGGAGCTTTTTTAAAGACCTTGGGATTCATTTAAAGACGTATAAGACAAATTTCCTTCTCAGTGATTGGGAAAGTGATAGTTGCATTTATTTAAGAATTAGAAGATAGTAAGAAACAATCTATAACCTAGCACAGTAGCACATGGCACAGTATTATTATTTGCCATTAGGAATCTTTGTATAAGAAGGAGACTGGAGATATTTGAAAAGGTGATTTTAAGTTCCATTCAATTTTTTCACACCTAGCAGGAATGGTCTACTATATAAAATTCATGGAAGACAACCTACCCATGATGATTTGTGTAATACACACTATGAATACTATAGGAATTCAGAACAGGTTATTATGTACTTGAGTGGTCAGGTCTTTCATTTCAAGAAATGGATAGAGCTTCTTTTTTTAGTGGCAAAGAACTGGACATTAAGTGAATACCCATCAGTTGGGGAATAACTGAGTAAGTCATTGGTATATGAATGTTATGAAATGTTATTGTTCTGTAAGAAATGACCAGCAGCACAATTTCAGAGAGGCCTGGAGAGACTTATATGAATTAATGCTAAATGAAATGAGTAGAATCAGGAGATCATTGTGTACAGAAACAAGAAAATTATACAATGATCAGTTCTGATGAACATGGCTCTTTTCAACAAAGAGATAATTCAGCCCAATTTCAATAGACTTATGATAAAGAGAGTCATTTACATTCAGAGAGAGGACTGTGGGGACTGAGTGTGGATTACAACATAGTATTTTCATATTTTTGGCTGTTATTTGCTTGCTTTTTGTTTTCTTTCTCTCTTTTCCCTTTTTGATCTGATTTTTCTTGTATAGTATGATAATTGTGGAGATGTATATAGAAGAATTGTGCATGTTTAACACATATTGGAATATTCGCTGTCTAGAGGAGGAAGTGGGGACAATGGAGAGAGAAAAAAATTAGAACACAAGATTTTGCAGGGGTGAATGTTGAAAACTATCTTTGCACATATTTTAAAATAAAAAATCATTATTTAAAAAAAAACAAATTAATTTTAAAAAAGAAATGGATAGGACTTGACCTGAGTCTCAAAGCATGGATGGGATTTAAATAGATAAAGAGATGAGGTTGGGAAGAGCGTATTCTGGATAGATGGTAATGAATAGTATAAGAGAATAGTAGGTAAAAAAATTATATTAAGTCACAAAAATTGGGCCTTCAGCTAAAACTAGTTATTCTCATAATCCATAAATTCCTAGGACGGAGCTCTGCTATCTTAATCAACTAGAATTATATGACAATTGAATATGAACTTTGGCTCATCAGTTGCTTCAGAGTGAATTCCAGGCACATACTTTTGAATTACCTTTTTTTTCCCCTGATTAGCAGTGTGTGGTGCCAGGGTTAAACAATCCAGCACAGATTGCTTGCAAGAGGTGGGGTTTACTGGTACAGATAAATTTGGAGGGATTACACCTCTCTTTTGTCTACTATCATAATTTTTTTAAGTTAAAATAATGAAACTCTGCTTAGACACTGCTGCTCGAGGGAAATTTGTATTCCTCAAATGAGAAGTTGAGCATTCTTATAATGATTCCCAAGACAAGAAGTATTCAGAATTTCCCTACACTACTATCTTTCCCTGCATTAACCTCATTTCCCATAGTAGGGGAATCCCTTGAAATTGAGCATTTTAATTTACTTCAGATAACTGGGCATGGTGATCTTGGTCTTGGAGGGGAATAAACCCCAAAACATTCTATTCAGGCAAACGAAAGAGAAATACTCTTATTCACCTAAAGTCCAGAACTTTTGAATAAGTCATATGAGGGGCTAGAATAGTAATTATGATAATAATAACACATCTATGTATTCCTTTAAGTGTTACAAAGTGCCTTCTTCACAACAGCTCTGAACAATAATGAGGACAAATATTGTAATTATCTTGTAGATAAATTTGAATAACATAGGCATGAAGCCCAAGTTGAAGCCCATGAGTTAGTTAATAGCAATAAGGATTTTTACTCGGGGGAAGGAAGTCGGGCTTATTCTTCTGAAACTGTATTATAGAATTAAGTTCAACTAGGGAATTAGTTCATTGCCTCTTCCCACTTGGAAAAGTCTAAGTTTCTTCATAAGCTAAGAAAAATCCCCAAATACAATAAAGGATCCTCTTCTACTACCATTACAAGTCAGGAGTTCTTTGATTTGCATTGAAACCTAAGTTTTTAATCTAGTTTTGCCATTAATTGAGCAAATCATTTCATTCTCTACACCTCAGTTTCCTTATCTGTAAAATGATGTAGTTTCTGCAAGGTCTCTTCTGAAAACTCTTTAGGGAGTAAGAGAATGTTTTAATTTGTCATAAAGTAAACTTAAGTGAGAGGAGTAAGAGATGTGTGTGTAGTGTGTGTGTGTGTGTGTGTGTGTGTGTGTGTGTGTGAAAAACAAGAGATGAGAGAGAGACAGAGAAAGAGAAACAGAGACAGAGACACAAAGAGAGAGCTTGGGGAGGGGAAGCATTAACAATGTTTGGACATTTGCTATAAGCTTTTATAAAGTTGCTTCAAAGTTATTCCTCCTGCTGAGAAAAACAGCAGGATCTAAAGGCTGGGGTTAAAAATTTCTGTTCTCTGGATTAGAATGGAATCGGGGCTGTAACTGAATACTCCATGGATAGCCCCCTCTCCCACTGTACTGTTTTTCATAGGGTTCCTTTCTACCAAGAGGGTCAATATAGATAGAGCTGGTTAGGTCCACTGGATCTATTGTCAACTACATTGTCCACTAGGACATGTAGTTTTTCCTATGGTCCTTTATGACTTTTAGTAATTTAATCCCATCAATATATTCTCCTGTTTTCTCTCTGAGCTTTCATGAATCAATCCATGTCTATGTCTCCTCTTTCCACATACGCATACACCATACTCTCACACAATGTGTACATTCTTTTTGATGTTTCTTGATGCATGTAAGAGCAATTGTCCTCCCACCTTCTTTTCTCTTTCTAAATAGTGTTCAGAGCACCACCAGAATACCACACACAGTGTAATCTACTCCTGACTTTGTAGAAGAATTTCTCCCCTTAGGCTTGAGCTCCCAGTGTAGCAGCACAACATTCTGGGGCAAAAAGGAATAACAACAAACGGTTATCCTAGGAAGGCAAGCCAGCCAAGAGTTACTCATAGTGTTGGACTGCCTAATATATTTAGCAATTACTTAGAGAAGAGTTTTAGGGGGGTACTGAGACTCTTCCAAGAATGTGTGGTTGTGTTTCAGTAGTCTTTGCCTGCCTGGAAGGGACCAGGTATAGTATTTCCTTTATTATTTCTTGCTCTTCTGTTCTTTTCCTGGTCACTAGATTCTCTGTTATTCAGGATTTTAGCATTGTTTTGTCTTGTATATGATTTTGTTGTTATTGTGGGAGGGGGTAAGGGAAGCTCATGAATATAAGCAAGAGGACAGAAAGAAAATAATGGCAGGAATTAAATAAGGAAAGAAAAATAAATCATTGAACATTTGATCTGGAAGACATTTTATGAATGATTTATTCACAATTTCCTCATTTTATAAATGCTGAACTGAGGCCCAGTGACCACAAATGACTGCTAAAGTGATACATCTAGGTGGTGGGAGACATGGCTCTAGAATCTCAATCTTCTGAGTCTCCGTCTAGTATATCATCTCCTTTTCCACTAGAAAGATGTTTTAGAACCTAGAGAGCAAGTCATTTTCCTCCCCCTTCCCTTTCCTGAATGAATTTAGCCTTCCCTAGGTCTAGAATTGTGGAGAAAATACTATATTTAGCCAGTGGTGTACCTGCAGTGCATGGAATTTAATTGGCAAAGAGAAATTATTATTCAATTTCTAGGCATGTCAGAAGGGGTGAGTCAGAGGCACTTTATAGCTCGTTAGCCATTTCCTGGGCTTCTATTGCGGCTGTTGCTAAGAAGAGCCTTTGCTAGGGTTGTTAGTCTGATGAGTTTATTGGCTAATGACCAAGTACAGCTAAATGTAGAGAGGTGATTGGCAACCAAGATAGAGTGGGGAATTGAATGGCACTCTTCTCCTTGGAATACCCCAGAAGTTCTTAAGGCTATACTTAAAACACTTAAAGGAATGCAATGATTACCTCATGCTTAGTAGTGATGCCTACTTGGTTTGTAATTTTTAAATATAACTTGTTTTTAGTCATTAGAAGAATGAAGAAAAAAACACGACAATGCTTTAAGTAGAGATTGGGATGCAAAATATTCCTTTCTTTTTTCTCCTTCCTTGATAATTTTTTCATGTCTTTTCCTATTCACCACATCAAGGCTTTGGGATTTTTGAAGAGGAAAAGTATAATCATACATTCACACTGAGTATTGGAGCCAGAAGGTACCTAGATTATTCCATTCATTCAGTAAATATTCATTCATTCAGTAAAGGAAGTCAATAAATATTAAGTGTCTACTATGTTCAAGGTACTGTAAATACCGGGGTCAAGAAAAATCTCTGTGTGATGCATTCATTCATTCAAGCATTTATTAATCTCTTAATATGTTCTAGGATCCAGAGCAAAACTGTTGTCTTAAGAAATTTTATATTCTCTCAGAGATAGGAAGGGGATAAAATGTGCAGATAAAAGTAAATACAGACTATATACATAGTAATTTCAAGGATAAAGGAACAAGAGTAGTTCTCCTTTCTACAGGAGATAAACTCATCAATTTCCTTAATTGATAAAAGAGGAAACTAAGAAAGATCCAGAGAGCTTGAATTGGCCAAAATATAAATTAACAGTAGAGTCATGCCTGGGGGAGATGACATGATGGATAGAGTACTAATCAGGAATCAGGAAAACCTGAGTTCATATCCCAGCTAAATAGACATGTGACAAGGGGCAGCTAGATAGTGCAGCAGGTTGAGCACGAGCTTCAAATTTGGCCTCAGACACTTAATATTTATAAGATGGCTGACCCTGTGCAAGTCACTTAACCCCAATAGCCTCCCAAATTAATTAATTAATAGACAGATAATAAAAAATATGAATAGGCATGTGATCTTGTGCAAGTCTCTTAATTGCTTTCTGCCTCAGTTTCCTCATCTGTAAGTGGAGATAACAACAGCACCTACCTCCTAGGGTCCTTGTGAGGAAAAAATGAGCTATCTAAAAACTAATTGTTGGTAGTAAGAATGATTATTATTATCATAATTCATCTTCTGAGATACAATTAAGCCTCTTTTCCAGTGCACAGGAGGAGAAAAGAGAGAAAGCAAGGGAACTACTATGGATTCGTTTATACCTGCTTAGAATTAGAGTGGTAGTAGGTAGAATTTCAACCACAAAATTAACAACTAACACCTTTTTCTTCCAGCCCACCTCAAACAATTGCTCTTAGGCAAGCAGAAACATGAGGCTTCTTGACAGGACTGGGTTGAGTAAAAAAAGACTGCAGATTAGTTATTAAAGTTTGGAGGGAGGAGCCATGGGGATGTGGTGAATTAATGGTGAAGGATAGGAGTTGCTAGAGAAAGTGTATTTCAGTCTGTTTTTTGGAACATTAAGGATCTGAGGAAAAGACTGCTTAAGACACATTTACACCTAGTCCTCACGTCCTATTATTCCCTCCCTGCTTAGCCCCCATGGGACAAAGGGCCTCTCCTGTCTGCAACTTCATACCTAACTGACTGAATATAGGGTTACAGTGTTCTTGGATTTTGAAGTGGACCTCTACTATCAAGCTAAGTTTGACCCCTCTTGTAACAGAAAGGCAAACTGATAAGTACTGAATTAAATACAATGGCTTTGGTGTATAAATAGATGTCTTGTCTTATCAGGAGGCATTACTGCTAATAACTTGGCAGTGCTGTGCATGGTATCTAATGAATTGTTCTTGGATGGTCTAATGATTTCATAGCTGTTTTCCCATTTGCCATTCTTGGGATACTCCTGCTTATTAAAGTGCTTCAAATTATAGAGAATGTGACTAGGATATCAGATGTATCCCTTTAGCTGTTCACCGCCATCAGGGCCCTCCCTTATCTTTTCCCCTCCCTTCTCTCTCCTCTTTTCTCCTTATGAAATTATTGATTTAATTCTTCATTTTGCATGCATTGCCTACCTAGCATATATATTTGCACACCAGAGATAGCAGTGAGCCTCCCCCATGGACCCAGGATATTCACGTTAGTACAAAGATTTCTTCCTCACAGCTTGATTTCCTTTGACTGGCTGCGGAGTTCAGTGGAAATGAAGTAGGAAGTAGCTTAACTCCTCCACTGAAGACTTCCTTTTATTAAGATCCTGACATATTGACTGTACCATGGGTAGCATAGTAACTAGTTTTGCCTTCCTAGTTCTCAGCCCACTGTAAACTCTGGGATATCTGATTGTAATAATTGGGTATCTTCACTATCTTCATCTCTTGGGAAAGACTGGCTGGTAAAAGCTTGGGGAGTTATTTTCTGGTGGGAAACCATGAGTGGTTTATCCCTCAACTGTAAATAAAGCAATATTCCATTTATTTGACAACACTATGGAATGGGATATGTGATTTAAGTGAATTTCACAAAAAAATTAAAGCTTATCCCTTTAAATCACAAACAAACAAACAAAAAGATTCCATCCCCTCCATCAACCAGAAAATCTTTCTAAAATAAGATATATTTCTCTTTTTTTAAATAGAACACCTAAGAGTCTCTTAGCATTTTCAGTTGTGGAAGAGATCATAGAGATAATCGAGTTCTATCCCTGCCAATTTATTAACCCTATTGGCAGTATTTAGTCAATGATTCATTCATTCATCCAATATTTATTAAGTGCCCACTGTATACAGAATATTGCTAGATGTAAGGGGCTTGCATAGTTTGATGCCTTTCATCCTCAAGCTTATAAACTAAGGTACCAATTATAAAATGTCTTATGAAGAATTATTAGTCTCATTGAATACCTGAGGAAACTGACTCCCAGAAAGATGAAGTCCTTTTCTAAGATTGCACAATTAGTCATTGTCAGAAGCTGGGCACTGCCCTATTTTGCCTTGAGTAACATTTAAGGTTCTGCTTTCACACTTTTTTGGTGACTCATAGATATTCTGATTCACTCCATTTATTTTATTGTCCAAAGATACTATAGAAGCAGTGGCAGAATGCATAATGTTAGGCTTGGATTCACAAATGCCTATATTCAAAGCATTCCTTTAAGCCTACCAGTTGTATGATTCTAGACAATCTCATTTAATTTCTCTGTGTCTAGGTCAGTACATGTTCTATGACCTTTGTATCCAGGCTAAGAATATTATCTAAGAGTTTTGTATCCAAGTTGAGAAAATCACAAATCCTTTATTGTAGCATTATTTATCTACCTTACTACATATAGAGGACAGTGAGGTAATACTTTATCGTACCATACTTAGTTCCTAAGTACTTCATCTTTTATTTTCTTGTATTTGTTCCCATTTTCTCTTTTTATTTCATCTGTTACTTTATCTACTTCTTTTCCTGAGTTAGAGATTTTCATCTTTGCTTTCAGAAAACTAGATAATCAAATTCTCTCTCTCTCTCTCTTCTCTCTCTCTCTCTCTCTCTCTCTCTCTCTCTCTCTCTCTCTCTCTCTCTTTCCTTGTGTGTGTATATGTGTATGTAAGTAAAGGTAAATAAATGAGGATCTGCATAGATTACCAAATTATAATATATGAACTTTACTTACTTATGTGAACTGTCTGTCATTATTTCTTTTACCTCTTAACTCCTAGCAATCTGCCAGGGAGCACCTAACCCTCATTTTTTCCAAGATAACTAAAAATCTCTTAATTACTAAGTCCAATGACTTTTTTTTGTCTAGGTGCTTTGGTCTAGGTGTTGGTATTACAAAAATGAACATAGCTCCTGCCCTCAATGAGGTTACCCTTTTGGTAATCTAGGAAGAACTCATACAACCATTATGAAAATAAAAATTGTAAGAAAGTCTCTTTTATTTTCCTATTATCATCTAGGAGAATGGGAGGCTTAACTTCAAAGAAACTTTCTAACCTTCTAAACTGACTTAGCTAAATTAGTCTTGTATATAAATTATTCATTTCATTCCCTTTGACTTTTATTTCTCTCAAAGTTTCTTTATAATGCTACAAAGTGTTTTCTTACAAGAATTTAAGCTCTTGAATTGATTAATATTGGGGTCACATTTGCTAATAGTAAACCCTCGTTTTATTTATTGAATTGCTTCCCACATGGTGGGTGACTGACCAGGAATGAAGAAGATAAAGTGAAATGGAACCATTGAATTTAGAATTAGAATGTTCATTTTGGGTCTTCTAGGTCTCCACCCTTATTATATCCACAGAAGAACTGAGGCCCAGAATACTTAAATAATTTGATCCCACAACTCTTTAGTAGCAGAGCTAAGAGAAAATCTCAGCTCACCTAATTCCTTCTACATACATAATACCATCATGTTACATAATGGCAAGTGGTTTGACACTTTGAAGCATGAAGATAAACAAGGGATGATAGGTGAAGGTTATTAGGTAAAGATAGAAGATGAAGGAATTTCACTGGCTTTGGAAAAATTTTGTGTCCAGGACTATACTGAAGGAATAGAAAAAAAAGAAAGCTGTCCTTTCTGTATCCCTGAAGACTTAGTATGGCAAAAATTTATTAAGCACCTACTGCATTCCAGGCATTGTACTAGGTGAAGTGAAGTATATATAGCCATTGTCTTTAAGGAGCTTAATTTTGAAATGCTTGTGAAATCAACTGGGCTTTTTGTAGTTCCTTGGTCAAGAAGATGTCCAAAGAATTCTGCATACTGAGACTTTTTATGGCTTAACCACCATAAGTGATAGGATTTGGGGCTGTTTAGTGAGAGTGCTTCCCAAATCCTTTCCCTCCTGTTTTCCTCTTTTGGTAAGTTCTGCCTGATGTGCCCTTTTATGATTTTGATAGATAATCATGTGTGCTCTTGCTCCATTGCTAGGATAATGGAAAAAAACCACCTCAGGGTCAATGTTGTTGGAATGTTGCTGTTATTATTCTATGAAAAATCCAATTTCTTTTCTAACTGTGTGTGATGTCCTCTCTTTCCATGGACATTCTCATAGTAATATATTTTATATATATATATTATATAAAATATATTGTCATATATGTATGTATACCTATTTATGCATAGATTTATAGACATGTAAGAATATATATTTATGTATGTATGTTTATCTGTACACACACACACACACACACACGTCCATGGATCTTTTCCCTTCCTCTTAACTACTGTTAATCTTGTTGCTTGAACCATACCATAAAATATGTGTTTTTATTTTTGAATTAGGGCAGCTGGGAGCATAGTGGATAAAATGCTGGGCTTGGAGTCGGGAAAACCTGAATTAAAATCCAACCTCAGATACTCAATTACCTGTGTGACCCTAAACAAGTCACTTAGTCCTGTTTGCCTCAATTTTTTTTTAAATCTGTATAATGAATTGTAGAAGAAAATAGCAAACTGTTCCAATGGTTTTGCCAAGAAAATGCTGAAAGCAGTTGTAGAGTCAGACATGACTGCAAAGAGTAAAAACAACATTAACTATTAACTCTTGAATCATTTTACGTGTAAGTTTGTTATTTTTTTATATGATTATAAGCATCTCAATGAGAAGTATTATTTTAAATTTAGATTCTCAAGGGACATTATAAATTATTTATCCCAAATTCTAACCAAGTACTGGGATCTTTGCATTCCTTATAAAAATCTGTCCTACTTATTTTTGAATAATTTAATTGATAAGAACAATAATTTTCAGAAATTCTGGGGATTTTTTAGATATCTCAAATGTATAAATAGATCTCTTTTTATATTAATCCAAAATTTGCATTACAGTGGACCAAATCTGTTTTCTCCTTCTACATGACAGTGCTTCATTTATTTGAAGACTGGAATCACTGTCCTACTTTCACTTTAGTTTCTCTTCTGAAGATTAGACATTCTCAGTTTCTTTCCAGTCTTGACTTTTTCCCTTTTCCCATATCCTTTTTAAAAATCTTTTTATGCCCTAAAAAGATTAAATAAGGCCCCTGGAATTCCCTTGTTCATTTTTTTTTCTTCTTGACTTGATTCACCAGTGATATATTAAATAGCTAGGGCATTGCACCTTAACAAACAGGTTACTGGCAGGTCCTGTTGTGAGTTAATGCTTAACCAGAGAAGTTCAGTAGTGGTCCTTTTCCTTGTCTACAAGTAAGTGGAATAAGCCAAATCATTTTGTAACTTATATTTTAATGTATCTGTTCAATTGGGTCACTGCCAGTTTAGGTGTGGTCTTTCTCTTTCTATGGATGTGTGAGTATACACACACATACGCATCCATCAGTCCATATCACATATATTATGTAGCAACCCTTATCAATTCAGTTTTCTTATATTATATCATATATTTCAAATTTATATACTCTTTGTCCTATATGATTTGTTTATGTTTCAGCTTATATGAATTAATTCACATCCTATGACTTTAATCATAAAATGTTATGTCTGGAAGACTCTTTAATGATCTCAATGACTTCTAACCCATTCATTTTGTATGAGGACACTGAGGTTAACTGATTTGTCCAGTCACACAACTAAGACCGTAGATTTAGATAAGGAAAGGACCTTAGAGGTCACTTAACTCCCCATTTTGGGGTACACAAGAAAATTCTGGCCTAGGTTAAATAATTTCCCCAAGTTCATATAGGTAAATCTAATCGTCTCCAAATCCAGAGTGACTTTTTCTATATTGTGGAAGATTCAGGACAAAAATACAGGTCTTCTTTATTCTTTCTGCATTAATCTGTCCCCCACTAAGTAGTTTTCAATATTCTCTAAAAAAAAAAGTGAGCATAAAGATATCCATTTTGCAGTAAATTCAAAGGAAATATTTAGACTCCAGGTGTCTTCCCATGGCTGTCTTACTGAAATTGGTACCTGTTATAACACGCTCCTTTCCTTTGAAGGAAAAGTTCTATCACACCCCCATGATTGCTAACTGTTGTTAATAATTTTGAGCCTTCCAGTGAGCTTGAGTAACATCTGGACCAGAATTTATTCTAAAAGACTTAGAATGTCACCACAAACCTCTGCCTGATTTGGAGTCCCAATTAAAACAAAATAATCAACAAACAGAACACTTTTCCTTCCTCCAAACGAAATAAAATAAGGCTCTGCTTGTCCTTAAACTGATGGAAATCATAGTGGGTAGAGAAGGGGATGTGGTCCCCAAGTATGCAGAATAGTTAGAGAATTAATCCTCAATGAGATCAGGAGCTTATTTAATTGAGAATGCGCCGTGTATTTATCCCACATTTTACAGTTACACCGAATATTATCCTAACAATGCTTTTCCCCTGTAATTATCCTAGAATATCCTTACCCTCATTCACCAACTCAAATCTTAACCATCTTTCAAAGCTCATTTTCAAGGCTCTTTTAAGGCTGACTAGCCCCATGAAGTTTTATCTGGCTACTCTATTCTACTAGCATCTCTCCTGGATTCACAGGAAATCTTTGCATTTCATCGCATTCTATCCTGTGATGTCTTTGGAATAATAAGAATTCACAGTTATATATAGTACCTTAAACTTTTCAAAGCATGTTCTTCACAATAATTCTATGAAGTAAGGAGTGCAAGTTTTATTATCCCCATTTTTACAACATCTGGAAATGGATGCTAGAGAGGTTAAATGTCTTGTCATTGAAATATCACTAAAAATGATGAAATTCTTCATGTAGTTAGTAAAGGTCTCTTGACTTTAAAGTTCAGCACATTCTCTGTGAAGCCACACTGCCTTGTGTTTTTGATTTTTAAATTTGTATTGGTTGGTCAGCTCCAGTGGTTCCTTGCCTCCACAATCAAATACAGAATCTTGTTTGTGATTTAGAGCCCTTCATAATCTAGCTCCTTCTCCTCCCCTTACCTTTTCAGTCTTTTTAACATCTTACTCCCACATACATGCTATTTGATCCAGTGACTACTAGGCCTCCTTGCTGTTCTACTAACTAGATACTCCATCTTTTGCCTCTGGGTATTTTCACTGGTTATTTCCTATGCCTGGAATGCTTTTCCTCCTCACCTTAGTCTTTATTAGGTTCCCCAGTTCCCTAGCTTTATTCAAGTTCCAACTAAATATCCTATTTTCTACAGGAAACCTTTCTCAACTCCTCTAAATTCTAGTGTCTTCCCTCTTTTTAATTAATTTCTATTTTTTCTGTATGCAGCCCATTGTACATATTTGCATGCTTGCTGACTATAATTATGAACTCTTGAAAGGCAGGAACTTTTTTTTTTTTGCCTCTTTTTGACTTCCCAGTGTCTAGCACTATGTCAGGCACGTGTCTGTAGGGATTCAGGTTCTAGAGAGGACTATTTATAAAGCAATACACATTAGTAGGACTCAAAGGAATCTCTCATAATGAGGCCAAATTTCTACCATGTGAATTTTAATGGCTGAAATTCCATGGATATAAGGAGTACCTGCCTTACATAAGAGGCCATAGCTCTTGGGTCATTTCCTCTTCTGAGCACTCTAAGCCCCTCTTTAAGATTAAAATGAATTTTCATCTGCCATGTCAAAGATCTAAGACCTTTAGAAACATGACTTGAAGCAAGATTCACTTATCTAAGGTTACACTAACAGTTAACTGGAAGTTAGTTTCCAAGTTGCTTCTGAGTCTAAGTTCTATGATATAAACTTTTTTTTCCCATTTTTATTGGGTTTAGTAAAGGGTTCTTCATGTAGTAGGTGCTGAATAAATATTTTTTGAATTGAAAGAGGTTATTACTTACCTTTAAGGGAGAATGTTAATCCTACCTGATAGGATTATAGATCTAGATCTGAAAGGGATCTAAGAACCAATTGACTGCTCAGACTTGACACTGATCCACAGGAGACTAATCATGTCATTTCTGTTAATCTATATCTTCCCATTTCATTCCCTTTCATTTATGGAACTCCTTATGCATGATTCAGGTAAAAGTTCATAAACACCAGGGAACCTTACTTTTAACCTCAAATCCTGGATACTATGTTGAGACTCTTGTATCTGTTTTAGGGGAATCTCTCTTGCACCATTTATGTGATATTTGCAGAATTCAGGTTCTAAAGTTCATTGAATTATAATTCCCACTGTTGCAGCACAGTAAAGTTATGCTGTGAAAATTATTTTCTTTTGATGTTTGGCAGAGTTTTATGGGTTGTCGTGCCACTCTTTGGGACACACAGTATGGGTGGATGATTTGGGATTAGAGCTAAACAAGACAAGCAGAACGGGTTGGATTGCCTTTGCAAAATGGCAAAGCTCCTTTAATGACCCCAATCTTCCAAGAAATCCACAGTTCTTTAAAATAAAAAAGCTTTTCACTGGTATTGCTGTATGCCAGTGAAATGTGATATAATGTACATATATAATGATATAGTTGAAAAAAAAGTAGAAATAAATATCAATTAGAAGAAAATGGAAGGGCTAATAATGGGTACTTGTCTGTTTGAGGAACTAGGAAAAAGAATAAGAGTAATAGATATCAGGAAAGAATTTGATAATAGAGAGATAAGTGGTTAGTTATGTGTTAAGGCCAAGAGAGTAAAAGTAGGCAGTGTTTCACTAGTACCCTTATTTATGTTAGGAGAAAGCAGAAAGGACCTTCAACACATTGGGTAGACCTACTGTGGAGAGTTTATAGGAAAGCAAAACCAAGTCACACAAAATAGGCATATGGATTACCTTATTGAATTACATTACATCCTGTCTACATCACAGATGCATTTCAATATTTGAGTTTTAGCAAGACTTATTGTTGTGGATTAGTTTTCCTTATTAGTACTTTGAGTAGCTGAAAAATAAAATTGGACATAATGTTTTTAAAGTCAATTTTGCATTTCTTTTCTCATTTAAACCCTCTTAGTCACTCAGAAGACAGAACAGGTATTATCCCATTTGGCAGATGAGGAAGCTGGGCCCCAGAGAGATTAAAATAGCAAGTTAAGGTAAAGATAAAAATGACTAAAATCACTAAAGTTATCAGAACCCTGGATTCTTTTTGTTTCCTCTCTGAGAAGTATTCTTGAAGATCCTGTACCTTTTTTTACACATTCCAAAAACACGCAAATACACATATAGATGACTATTGTGGCTACTGATCCATCACCAATACAATGCTCCTTTCTTAAAATATACATTCTTATTCTATTATGACTCAGATATGCAGGGTTGTGAATTAAATTGAATACTGGTACTGGAGTCAGGAAAAAATTTGGATCAGAATCCTGTCCCTGAAAAAAAAATTAAAAAGAATCCTATCTCTGATGCTACTAATGTGACTATAAACAAGTCATGTCTTTTCCCTGAGCTTCAATTTCCTCATATATTTAATGAGAATTATAATGCCTATAATACTTAGCTTGCATGGTTGTACGGGTTAAAATGAGATCATATAAATATCTGCTAAATAAATCCCAGTTATTATTGTAGCTCTCCAGATGAATGGAGTGGAACATTAGGTCTTCTACCTAAGAGCAGCTGGCTAAGGTTTAAATCAAAGTTTCTTAGACTATGAGCTGTGATCCCATATAAGGTTTGTAACAATGTGGGAGTTGCCAAATTATAATTTATTGTCAGTAAATGTATATCTATTTTATATATATACATAAACATTTGTGTAAAAATTTCTTGGACAAAAATGAATCGTGAATAGAAAAACTTTAAGAAGCACAGGATTAAATCAGTTCAAGTCCCCAAAGTCAGAGATGGAATTCTCAATGCAGAGTTATATTCCTTTCTATCTTCAGCCAGCATCCCTTCCTGGGTCAAGATCACTCCAGTGTTACATGTGTGGTCATATGTCCACATGAATGTTTATTGGTGCTGAGAAATATTAGTTTCCTAAAGTTTCTATCAATCAGATTCTCTTAGTTGTTCAACTTAATCAGCAGCATTAAGTACCTATCAAATGCAAGATACTGTGCAAACAAAACAGTGATTATTAGAACCTAGAACCTGCCTTAGAGGAGTTTATGGGATAGATATTATGGGAGACAGGGAAGCAGGGCATGACACATGCATAAATACTCTACAGGTATATTTCATCAATATTTTCTTTTTTTTTTCAAACTTAATATTGGCCTGCTTATTGACCCTGCCGCTCATCATGAAAGAATTGACAGCGTTGGGGGTGGGGAGAGAACCTAATTTAACAGATGATCTGCTACACAACCTTTGTTTGGCACGCTGCATTTATGTAGACTCTAAGAGGGCCATTTTCCATGCTATAGCTGCTGTTAACCTTTTCAGTTCTACATGTCTATAAAGTCATTAATGTAGTGTATATAGGGGACACCATCTGTCCATTGGAAATGATCTGTTTTATATGGGGCATGTGCTTTGTCTTATATACTTTTCAGTTTATTCCTGGTGCTATAAAGTAGATAGCCAGTAGATGCTCCAGGCTGAGGTAAAATCAGCCAATTCTGTACCCTAAAGATAATCTGTTTACACTGCACCTACTACTTTTAGCGAGTTGCAAATCTCTCTGTGTTTTTGACTATTCATGGTCTGGGTTATTGGGTCTCTGCATGCTATAAAATCTTTTTTGTCCAAAATTATAGCTCTGAATAGTCTCTCCAGCATTACTCTCTTTAAGGGAGCAGTGTCCTTGTGTCCATTTACTTCTTTTCTCTAGTGATGATTAATATAACAAAGAACCAACTACTTTGTGGGAAACCTAACTTCTTTTGTATCCCTTCACACTCATCTAGAACTAGAGGCTTGCCAGAAGATCATTTTGAATTTGGTATCAGGATGCTTGATGAGGACTCTGATTTCCTTCAAGAGTCTCTGTCCTAGTGAGTTTTATACTACTGACAATTGATCCATGTTTGTCAACTCAAAGACCCTCCCAGGATTTTTCTATAGATGCTATTATGATATCTAAATTTGTTTCAGTCTCCCCAAGTAGAGTGACATCTTCCCACATTTCAGGTTATCTGAGTCTTCCTTCAAGGCCCAGTTAAAGTAAGACTTCTTTGCTGTTGGGCCCCAGGGCTCTTTCCCTTTGTGAAATCCCATGGTACTTATTGTATGTACTATCCATCTGCTAGCTCACAGTGGCATAAGGAGTAGAATCCTTGGTTTGTAGCTAAAAATCTTGAGATCAGTTTCCACTTGGTATTGATGTAATCTTGGGCAAGTCACTTCATCTCTCTCAACCTCAGTTTCCCCATATATAAAAGGAGGAGGTTGGATTAGATGTCCTCTAAAGTCTCTTTAATCAGGCTTTTTAAAAAAGCTTTTTGAGCATCCTCTCTCTTAAACATCCCAAGTCATCAGGGAATGTCTGGCTCTAACTCTGCAGGCAGGGAAGAGGAGGCCCCCAGGTCAGGGGTGCAGTTTGATCTTCCCTTTGTATGACAGAATGTTCTCTGGAGTTGCTTTGAAGACTAGGAGATAAGGAGAGTTTTAAGGAGAGAAGATACCATAAACGGTAAGGGGCAATATTTGCTTGAGTTAGGTCTTGCACCCTCAGGAGTTAGGACTGAGGGGCTGATCTTGTGAATATGTGGCTGGGTTATATACAGCAGGCCATTAAAGTATGTTAACAATGGTATCAGCTCTGTTCAAAACTCGTCTCTTTTGTATATAAACACGGTGAAGTTCTGTAGCTGCAAGTGTCCAGGCTCTTGACATGGCTGAAAGGGGAGGGTATGTAGCTGTTCAAGACTGCAACAGCAGCAGCTCCACTAATGGCTTTCTATTGACTTTGGTTACATCAGGAGCTAAATATAACCATTCAGTAACAGACTCAGGATTGCATCTAATAACTAGGACGGAATGTGCTCTTCAGATGGGCAGATTTCTTAGCTTGTTTCTTTACAGATGCTCCTTCGATATTAATGCAGCCTTTTGTCTTCTTTCTCTTTCCCTCCTCCTATCACTTCCAGGTGGTTTTGCTCACCTTCTTCCCCTTCTCTAGATCTCAGTTTATTCATCTATACAGTGAAAAGGATTGAACTTCTTAAATGATTGTCTTTTTTTTCCTTCATCTCCTCATAGCTTTTGTTGCCTGTTTTTTCTCTACTTTCCCCTCTTTTTTTTCTCTTTATCTCCTCGCTTCCCTTTCAAAATATTTTTACTGCTAATTACTAGTTCATGTTTTCAGGGAAAAAAAGATTCTTTGAATTTTAGGTCTGCCTCTCCACCTCCCCCCCCCCACTTCCTTTTAGTGGGGATGGATGTTAATAGCTAAGTTTATTAGGTAAAGGTAGGGGAAAGAGTGTTGGGAAATCATATTATGGCACCAAATGATTTTTTTAACTTTTTTTTTTTTTCCTAAATCAATGATACTGACAAAAAAGTGAGAGAATGTATCTGAAATTTGCTTTAGGAATGAGTGGATTGGGAAATAAAATGCTTACAATCATCATTGCCATCTTTGCAAACCTACCCAGTTGCCCAGAGTATGAGATTATAAGAAGACAAGTCATTACTAAGAATGCTGATACACCTGAATCAAATTA
This sequence comes from Sarcophilus harrisii, assembly GCF_902635505.1. Classification (NCBI taxonomy): domain Eukaryota; kingdom Metazoa; phylum Chordata; class Mammalia; order Dasyuromorphia; family Dasyuridae; genus Sarcophilus; species Sarcophilus harrisii. The sequence goes on along the minus strand of NC_045426.1, from coordinate 368,734,380 downwards.
AAAAGAAGCGCTAGTGTAGACACTCTGGGACCTACTATTCCTTTTAGAGTGAATGTCATTGTGCAAATGTTTGTTTATGTTTGCATAAAGATTATGATTATCTCATTCAGGGAATATATTAAGCAAAAGAACAAATGAGTTGGTTAGTGCCTTTGAAGCCCAAATGGCAGGGTTTTTTAATATACTGGTTTAAGTTCATATGTGCTTCGCTTTATTAAATTATTGTGGGTTGTTTTTTAGAAGAAGTGAGAGGAGAAATGTGGGGTGGAAGGAGAGGACCCCCAGATCTCTGGTTTCATCTGTGAAGGAAATTTTGGGCAAACTCCCTCTACTGATGAACCTAAGGGGAGAGATATGGGAGGGAAAAGGAATAAATATTTATTAAGGACCAACTTATGTGCCAGGCATAGTACTTTACACATATGATCTCATTTGATCCTGACAAAAACCCTGGAAAGTAGGTACTATTATTATTATCATCTCCATTTTATAGTTGAGGAAATGTGTAAACTGAGACTTACTTAGTCATATACCTAGTAAGTATCTGAGACTGTATTTGAACTCAGATTTTCCTGACTTCAGGCTCAGTCTACCACATTTTCTGTGCCAACCTAGCTACCCCTTCTTCTGACTAAGCATTCCTTCTCATGAAATGGTTGTTATAAAAATAAAGTTGTATAAATTGAATTTCAAGTATATTCATGTTAAGAGCAATAGGATACTTAGGATTTATGGAAGCCTTTTTGAGGTATCCTTTTATAAAACAAATAACAGACTCATAATTTAACTATTTATAAGAGTTAGAATTCCATATATCAAACTTTCATATAATTGGAACACCTGTTTCATTGATGGACCTCCAAGCAATTTATTCATTCATTCTATTCCTCCATGAGGGGAGTAGCTGAAAGTCAGAAGAAATCTGAAACCAAATAACATTAATCTTCTAGCTAAAAGTTCACATTACACAGAATGTTCAAGCTGGAAATGTGGAAATCATCTTGCTCAATGCCCTGTCCCCACTTTACAGAGAAGGAAACCCAGAGAAGTAATAGGATCATGCTTTTAGAGCAAGAAGGGACTTCTCCCTTCTCTGAACTGATTTCTTTCTAGTCTACTCCATATAACTTGCCTTTGATTATATACTTATTTGCTTCAGGAATATATGTCTTATATCCCAAGCTAATTAGTAAACTCTTTGAAAGTAGAAACTGCACCAGGGCTTTGAAATCTCTTCCAGCTCCAGATCTATGTATTTGTTCCCTTACAAATTTAGGAGAGTTGAACTTCATTCATAAATCATACATTACAGCCTCTTAGGTCTAGAAGAGACCTAAGAGATTACTTAGTTCAACCACTTTATTTGACAGATGAATAAATTGAGGACCATAGAGTGAAAGTCCAGTAGGAGTTGTCTAAGCTCACTTAGCTAATTAGTGGCAAAGATGGGCCAATAACAGAGGTCATGCAATGGAAAGTTAGGTGGTTTTTCCACTATGTCATGTTATTTTGATTCACTAGGTATTCATCACCATCTAACTACAAGATAGTGATAAATTTCAGAGAAACTGGGTTTAGAATATAGCCCTGTTCTATATCTTATGTTGATTACAAGGAAAAGAGAAAAATATTCCTATCCACAACCTTACACTCTAATGGAGAAGAGATACCACATGGAAGTCGAAGAAATTATAAAAAGCAAGTGATGATTCAGATATACATTCATAAATAAATGTTTATACACATATGTGAATATGTATAGGTGGTATATGATTGGTAGAAGAAGCAACATCATATGGTAGAGACATTCTCTAAAATCCTCTATGTATATTTTGTAAGTGTATCTGTATGGATGTAGATCTATGGTTCCACAGAGGCAACATAGGATTGTTGACAGAGGATCAGCCTTGAAATCAGGAAGTTCTGTGTTCAAGTTCTACCATTAACGTATCAGGGTTGTCACTCTGGGTAGTCATTAAGTCTCTGAGGATTGCAGAGAATTGCAGAGAGAATAAGATTGAATTAAAGAGTAGTGACTGATTTGCTGCAGTGAAAAGAGTTACTAATAGTGATGAGATCACAGGCTCGGACTAAAAAAAAAAATTAAACCAAAAATAAAAGGAGGAAGGAGGAAGAGAGAGCTTCTTTGTATAGATTCAGAGATATACATAGGTTTGGTATATACTCACAAATACAATTATATGAAAAAATATATGAATTTATATATATATATATGTGAAAAATATATATTAAAATGTATATGTATAATTTTACATGTTATGAAATATATATGAATATATGTGTATAAATATAAATAAAATATCTGAACATTTTTTTAAATGTGGGCATATTAATAATTAAGGCAAACACTTCCACTTTCAGCCACTAGGAGTTATTCTGAGTTATTCTAATTTTCTCTCATTTTCTAAAGGGAAATAGTGGTTTGAATCTTCCCATCACTGAAATATATGTATGTTTCTGTACATGCATGTGTTGGATAGCTTAAGGGGAAGACAGAGTAGCTAGGTAAACTCAGTGACTAGAACGCTGGCCCTAAAGTCAGGTAATCTTTGTGAGTTTAAATTTAGCCTTAGAAACTTATTAGCTGTGTGATCCTGGGCAGGTCACTTATTCCTGTTTGTCTTGGATTCTTTATCTGTAAAATGAAATAGAGAAGAAAATAGCAGGCTACTCCAGTATTTTTGCCAAGAAAACCCTAAATGGTGTCATGGAAAGGTGAGCATAACTGAAATGACTGAACAACAAAGTACTGAAATAAAGCTCTATTTATCTATTTACTTGGGAGACATTGAACTAGAAGTAGAGATGTTCATTCCAGTTCAAGCTGAGTTCCTGAAAGAAGGTTGCAGCGCAAGCACTTGAAGTGATCATTGCTTACACAACCTGTCTACAAGATACTATATATTTGGCAAAAGTATTATGAAAATTGCATCCAAACCTCTGTTTTCTTCTCAGCCTTCTCTTTATATTTCTCCTTTTTTCCCTTTTGCTGAATTAAGATGTGAAAGTATGAGTTTGTTTTAAAATAAGAAAGCGTTTTTTGGTGACAAAGGAAAATAGCATGGCTTGAGTAAATAAAATATGTAATGTGGGGTGGGGGAGTGGAGAGGAGAGAGAGAGGGGAGATGGTAAACTTTTTTTTTGAGTGAATGGATAGGCATATGGATAGAATCATCTGCTGTCCAGCATTATTTTTTGTTGAACCTTTTGATTCTTCCTTCTGCTTTGGAATGATCATTTCTGCTTTGTTCTTTCTTGCTATGAAGAATAATTTGTTTACTTTTTGGAATGATTACAAAATCCTTTTGCCTGGTCTCATCTTTATATCCTCTCTCTGAATAACACTCTTTTGATTTGCCTTCTTTATTGAAATGTTGTTCTAAGAAGTATGTGTATGCATGTGTGTGTTTGTGTTTCAGAAATAATGCTGAGATAAAGATAATATTTGTCTATAGTTTTTGAGATCTGTCTGAATTTCCTTAACTATGTGACTAATGTTAGCGCTTCAATATCACCAAGAATATGAACTTATGTGGTTCTTTTTCATGGTGATATTATGCATTTTCTTTTTGCTGGAGTATTTACAGTTGTGAAACATTTAATTTGAAATAAATTTGCTGAAGACTTAATTGGCTATTATTGAAGGAAATGGTGTTTCTTTCAGCCCTATCAAATACTACACATTAGTTAATCAATGAGTCTATCAACAAGCATGTATTAATTGCCTACTATGTAACAGGCATTGTGTTGAATTCTATGGATATAGATCCAAAGAGCAAAATAATCCTTTCTCTTGAGAGGGTTCAGATTCCCCAAAGAGTCTTCTCTGACTAGTTCATGCAGGCATGGCTAGCACTAAATTTCTCTGTTTATTTTGCAGAGAGTTTGGCTTATTTCCCCTATTCTACAACCAATTCAAGGGGAGAGATAATGTGGCAATGGCTTCTAGTTCTCTATCTCCCACGGTACTTAGTATAAATCTAGTGCTTAATATACACATAATAAGGCAGTACCATACACCCTAAAGCCAGTTTATAATACCAATAAGATAAATTTCATGCCTTGATGCTTTTATCATTGGGAATGCCTCTTTGATTGATTGACAGAATTAATTAGCCAACCATAAGTGTAAGCTAAGTGGGAACAAATCCTTATTTTTGGAAGAGGAGAATACCATGAGTCATGTACCCAAATCAGATGCATATATAGGACATGCATTGAGATCAGTAAAAGAATGATCAAGAAGAACTTCTAGCAGCAAGGCAGTAAAACATTGAGAATGCCTTGAAGTGGCAAACCATTTGCACCAAAAACCACAAAAGGAGAGGGAGTTAGGAAAAAGGAATCTCATGTACTTTCCCCCTCCCTGAATCCTCTGATCTTTTCCACATTATTGAATGACTAGACTAGTCACAACCAATTCATCTAGCCAAGAAGATTAAGAAGACAAACTAGAAACACAGAGGAAAGGCATCTTTAAGGAGTATGACATCATCAATGAAGGAAAAAGGACATCTTTTTTTGGTGCTTTGTACCCAACTGCTCTTATAATAATAACACCTTAATGAATATTCCTATCCAAAATCTAGTTAAATATGGCTGGCTAATTGATAATCAGTGTGGAGCATACAAGGCAGAGAGACTCAAGAGTGATAGTAGTGGAATGCCATCTATTACCTTTCAGATTTTACTCCCATGACTTGAAGAGGATAAAAAAAATATCATTATTTGTTTTCTGGGACCCATTAGCAAGTTCTAGTGGACACTGGGAGTATGAGCCATGAGGAAGTCCTGCATATACCTACTAATAGAGATTCAGTCTAGTACATACTAAATACAAAAGAAATGTTGTTTAAAGAACCCTCCCATCTCAAATCTTTGCTTTCTTTTATAATACTTATATTTTTCACATTCAAAATATATTTTCTTTTCCCTCCTAAGTATTTTCCCTTCAAAGATATTTTTAAGGATCTAAACCACTGAGAAATGTTCTAAGTGTATTTTACTTTTTTTAGATCCACTTTTTAAAAATAAGCATACACCCTCATAGAGGCATTTCCATTCATTCCAGTGTGTGCTGGCTTTGTTTTGCTTTTCTAGTTTCAGGCCAAGAGTCCTCATGTTTTCATTTTGATGGCCAAACAAAACCGGTAATGTTAATAACATATATTCTCTGGGATACTGTCAGCATCTTATCATTTTCTAGTTATTTTCTCCAGACCTAATGCTTTCCTTAATTAAATTATCAGTCATTCCTGATGTCTAAAAAGGGGAAAGGGATCACTTTACTATTGAATACCTTCAGATGAGTGAAGTTGAAGGATCCTCTTGGAATTCCACAACAGTTAAGAGTGGTTGTGCTGCTCCTGCAACCTCCCACCCATCTGGGCTTGGGGACCCTGAATCAGGAACTATCACAGGTAAGCATGGGAGCTTCTTCCTGAGCATTAAGAAGGATCATACTTTTCTCTCCAAGTGATCATGAATTTATTTAGTTGCTCTCGGTTTATTTGTGAATTGGAGAAAGTAGCCCACTTAGTCAGGTATAGTAGTAACCATGGTAGCAGAATCATTTCTGGATAATCTTGGTTAGTATAGTAGTAAAGATCTTGATTTAATCTATGATTTTTATGACTTTGGGTAAGTCTTCTAGGCCTTAGTTCCCTCATATGTAAAATGTGGGAATTGAATTAACTGAAATTGAAAAAAATCAGTGAAATTGTAGTGATACATACCATATACTTGTAGTTCATTCAGATTAATTCAATTCATCAAATATTTATTAAGTAACTACTGTTTGCCAGGCACTGTGTGATGCATTGGGGAAACAATGACAAACATCAAGATGTATTCTGTGGAAATTCCTGTAGGAAATAATTTTGTTCATTTCCTGAGGTTATTCTTTGAGCTGATCATTCTTGTCACCAAAAAGGTTTTTCAAAATTCAAGTCCAATTAATTTTCAGTTATATGTGCTTTTGAAGTATAAAAATGACACAACTAATACAAAAGAAGTAGATGCTTCCAAGTTCTTTGTTTGGGACTTTGACATGCACTCCAAACAAGTTTATGATGATAATTATATATGAAGGAGAAAACAGTGTGGCTGGGATAGTGAGTGAAAGTTGTCTGGTGTGGAGAAAGTTGAGTGTTAAGAAAATTCAAGATTTTTTTTTAAAACTGAGTTCATGTAGGATCACTGTGATGTACTGACTTCTTCTCTACCCCATTTTAGTGGGCATTTAATATGTTTTTAGTAAATTTAAATGAATTCAGAAAAAAAAAGGAAATCAGGGGAAGCTTCCCGGAGGAGATGATACTTTTTTATTAGGCCTTGAAAAATCAGTATAATATCAATAAATGGAGATAATGGGGAGGCTATTTGAGGAGTTTCAAGAATCAATTATTAAGCAGTTAATTTATGCAAGGTATCTGCATTCTAAGTCTAAGGAATAATATGAACAACATACCAAAAACCACTATTCGTGGAGTATGAAGAACTTGAGAGAGAATAAAGCCATGCTGGAGTCATCAACTGTTGTAGATCTCTATGGACCATGCTTCCATAGTCATTTTGTTTTATTATATTTGGAAATTACTACAATGAATTATATGATTTCTCATATGTCAAAAGAATTCTTGAATAGAAAAAAAATTCTACCTCCTTGTATCTCTAAATTATGAGTTTCCTATATCTTTCCTATCACAGATAGGAAAAGAAAGATGCCAGGTTGAGGGCAGAGAAAGTAAAAAATTAAATACTAGTTGTCATCTCCCATTGAAGGCCAGTTAAAAAGGAATGCAAAGCATCTCTAAAGTCATGTAAGCCAGTGGGAAAATAGGAATCATTCTATAAAAATGAAAATGCATGAAATTTTCTATAAACACACCTGCTCTAGTGTTGATATGGATTGTTTCCTTATAGTAGTAAGTGAATTTTCTTTTCCAGTGGAAAAAATCCCATTGCCCTTGCCTTTACCCTCTCCATGCCTTGCAGCATCCATATTTTCCCCTCACCACCTCTTCTTCCGCTTTCCCTCCTCTCCTTCCCTTCCCTCCCCTTTCATCCACCCAATCCATTTCCCTTCTTTCCCCCTTCCCTTTTCTCCTCTCTTTACTTTTTACTTTACTTCTTTCTCTTTTTTCCCCTCCCTGTCTCCTTTCCCATTTTCTCCTCTCCTTTATTTCATTTCCTTCCTCTGTGTGTGCGTGTGTGTGTGTGTGTGTGTGTGTGTGTGAGAGAGAGAGAGAGAGAGAGAGAGAGAGAGAGACAGAGAGAGACAGAGAGAGACAGAGAGAGATTATGGAAGAATAGAGGTAGAGGCCAGGGTTCTAGTCCCATCTGTTATCATTTACTGTGTAACTTTGGGTAAATTATTTCATCTCTCCAAATTTAATCATTCATTGTTCCATTCACCTATTGATTCATTAGGCAATATACTAGAATTGAGTTAGGAAACCTGAGTTTGGATCATATTTCAGGCAATTTCTAGCTTACAAAGATGAAGAAACAAATTTATTTGTCTTAGACTTTAGTTTGTCATCTGTAAAATGAATATGATAATACTAGCATTATTAACCTCATCAGACTGCTGTGTCAATCATTAAACATTTTCTGTATGAAGAAAATATTTTGCAGAGAACTTTGTCTGGAAAACATTGGAAGATTCTACATTATAGTAAACTCTATAAAAAAAAAAAGAATTATCTTAAGTATCTTTGTATCTCCCCTAGCATCCAGCAGAATGCTTTATATATTTTAACCACTTAATACAGAGGCCATTAAAACTTTTTTTTTGTGTTTCTTGTATACCTTTGAACCAGATCCATTCTTGGAATAATATTTTTAAATACATAAAATGCATCAAATTACAAAGAAAACCAATTATATTAAAATACAATTATCAGAAATAGTTTTGAAGAACGATTGCAGACCCCAGGTTAAGAATCTCCAACTTAATAGATACATGTTGAATGGATGAATAAATGGAACAAAAATAAATAAAACATGGTCTTGTGAAATAAAACATGGTCTTTGGGTTAGCTGATAGCTAGATATCCTTCCCAGTGCTAGCATTCTCTGATTCTACAGCAGAATGAACAGTGGAGTTCTTCCTTAAGTTAGTGGGAAGGGACAGAATTAAGATGTTCTATATTTTTACTATGTTTAACATATATTTACCCTTGCCATCTAGGAGAGGGAATAAGGTGAAGGGGGAGAAAATTAGAACATACGCTTTTGCAAGGGTCAATGTTGAAAAATTATCCATGCATATGTTTTGAAAATAAAAAGCCTTAATAAAAATAGTTTTTTAAAAAGTAATTAAGATATTCATTATAATCTGTTTCATTTGATTCTGGTATGGCCATTATATTTGGGGGAAGCATGACTTGGCCTATGTAAGATTTGCTTTTATTTTACTGGTTTCAATGGATAACTGCAATAGGATAAAATATCTAATTTTCATGTGGTATTTTTCACTACACAGTTTATTGCATATATTAATTCTCATCTGAACTTTTCATCATGGTGGGAATAGGTAGTACAAGTATTGTGACTATTTTGTAAATGAATAAAGTGAAGGCCAAGTTGAAACTGACTAAGTAAGACTATATATTGCCTAAGACTATATATTTACTAAAAGGTATGTCCAAAAATTTTGTGTTTAAATTTAGCCTTTGCTATTTAGTATCTTGTGTGGTTTTGGACAAGTCATTTAAGATTCCTGGATTTCAGTTTATTAATTTGTAGAATAAACAATGGGAAAGAATATGAAAGTCCCTTTCCATCTCTAAATTCTATGAGACCTTTGTTTTTTTAGAATGACACAATCTTGTGGCATCCTAGAAATCCTTTCTAATCAGAAGGCTGTGAAATTTGGTATAAGAATTTAGAAATGGCAGTAATGTGGGAGTATGTTACAAATTTCACTTCGTTTGAATGGAATCTAGTCAGCCTTGATAGCATCCCTTTCCCTCTCCCCAGGCGAAATTATGAAAAAAAGTCAAACATGAACAAATGTAGAAATTGCCAATTGGTGTCTATTATTTCCCCTCTTTTCCTATTTAATAATTAAGTTCAACTGGCTTCTGTTAAGTACTTACTGAGTACAAGTAATTGGAGGAGATGTTAACTATTCAAATATTTGTGGCCTCGTCAATTTTTTGTGTTAGTTTACAAAGTTTACTTAAGCTTTCTTTGAAGTGTAAAATTATTTTCCTTCCTTCTACATAGTTTGCTTGCTTCTCTACCCCCTAAAGGCTGTGTGTATAGAGTCTACTTTATCAAGCAGAGCAGGTGTTTAGGGAATAAAATGTTCACCATGTCTGCTGAATAGATTGTGAAGTGATAGACCCTATGGAATAATGGAGATGGAAAGCTAGTTTTACAAAAAAGATTTCTGCCAGAATTGCAAATAAAATCTTTGCATTGACATGTTATGTCAGCCTCTGAACCCTAAGTATATTTCTAGGCATTTTGTTTCTTTTTTTCTTCCTTGCTAACATGAACAAGATTAAAGCAAGTAGGTGGCTTGTACCCCCACACAGCTTGAAAATCATCCTCTGCTCCCTCCATGTTTCTCAGAAAGGCCTCCAGTCACAATTTGTCAGCTTGGTGTTCCTGATAGAGATGTGCATTCTTGGGATGGCAGGCCCAAGTACCAGCAGGAAGAGCAAACTGGTCTGCTTTTCATGCTCTGTAGCCCCGGCATGGCAGCTTCCTCTGAGCTAGACAGCTGGGCGACTCACCAAAGAACAACAGCTTGATTGCCCATCCTTTCAAAAATGGGCTCAGGAACTACTGATTATGGGAATTATTGCTTGAGATCACTCAATAAAAGTTGTTCCTATACACATTTCAACAGATACTTACTGAATACTTGCTATGTGCCGTGGCTAGTATTGGTGGGGGGCAAAAAGAGCTGTTGTGATGTAGTTTGATAGCAATAGTCTTAGAATTAGAAGACTTAGGTTCCAATCTAATTCTTACTGACTACCTTTGTTGATGTGTATCAAATTGCTTTATTTCTCCAGACCCTCTTTTTTTCTTCTTTGTAAAATAAGAAGGTTGGACTTGAACTCTTGGGCTTTTTCTAGTTCTAATAGTTTGCAGTTCTAATTATAATGTTTCTTTTATTCAAGCCATTTATGATGTCGTTGGGAGTAACATAGCTATGCACATAAAATGCTTAAAAACATAGATATTTTAGAACTGGAATGTACTTGAGAGAAGAGTCCAGCTCTTTAATTTCATGGTTTTTGGTTGATGAGATGCATTTTTATAAGGGATTCTAGTATTCAAATTGTTTAGATTCTTCAGACCCCTCAATCTATCTCTCAAGATAGTACAAAGTCAATTCTAAATCAATTTAAGTGTTCACTTCAATTCTGTATTATTCTATTCTGTGCTTTTTCTGATTATCTTATATATATCAAGCATTTCACTAAATACTATGGGGAATGTATGTAGAAAAAACAGTTGTTATTAAATAGGATTTTATACTATAATGAGAGAGAAGACTAACATGTGAATCATAAGGTTAAAAGCTGTGAGGAACCTCAAAATATCTTTAATCTAATTCTGCCTTATTGCAGATAAATAAATTAGGGTTCAAAGAAGTCAGAGAAGTTACTCATGATTATGCTGGCTTATAAGAACCATAAAAATACACATTATATATAACTTTATATATGTTATATAATATGCATTCTGATATTTCCAAATCCATATGTGTATCTTCCACATTTATCCTATATATCTATATAATAATATATCTATGTATATCTATTTATCTATCTATCTAAAAATATCTTAACACAAAATATGGAAGATACCTGGCATTGTGACTAATGAACTGGTCTTAAAACCAGGAAGCTTTAAGTTCAGTTACTGCCTTTGACACTGGCTGAAGTTTCAGAAACTTCCAAGGCCATAGACAGCTTTCTAAATTATAAGAAGTTTGACAGAGTATGCAGTCCTTTCTCTCTCCTTCTCCCTCTCCCTCTCCTCTCCTTCTCTCTCTCCCTCTCTTTTCCTCTCTTCCTCCCTTTCTCTCTCCCTCTCTTTCTCCCTCTGTTCCTTCCTCTCTCTCTCCCTCTCTTCCTTCTTCTCTCTCCCTCTGTTTCTCTCTCTCTCTTTCTGTCTCTCTCTCTTCCTTTCTCTCTCTCTCTCTCTCTCTCTCTGTTTCAAATGAGAGAGAAATACAGAAAGAGAGGAAGAGTGAAAGAGATACCTCATCTGGGAGTTCCTTATACCAAAGAAATCACAGAGCTATGATATTTAAAGAATATATTTATATTCTTTATTATTATGCATATATAATGTCAGTGATATTGTCTAATAACAACTGTGCTATTAATGGATGAGAAATATTAACTATAGCAACCACTTTCCAATATTCCATCTAAATTGCTCTCTGTCCTGTATTCATTTTACATTTCGTTTTTGTATTTTAAAATCAGCCAGAGTCAGAAATTCAGGTTAAGGGAAAATCTTCCATCTTTACTTTTTGTGGAGGTGAAGGGGGATGGCAAAAGGAATGTGAGCAGCTGCTACATGAACCTGGCCAGCAGTCTCTCTGCCTCTCTCCCCGCCCCTCTCTCTCCACCCACCAAAATCGTCCCTATGTCATTTCCTATATAATACCTCAGAACTTGCACAAAGAGTGGACGGGGGCCATTCTTTTTTCAAGCATATATTAATAGAGTATGGTCCAATTACTATTCAGCCTCACATGCTTGGGACCTCAGTGCATCAAATCAAGCTTCAGCCCATTACAAGTTTTAACAAGTGATGTTGGTAAATCACAGGACACTGTTCACCCTATACTCAGGCAAAAGGCATTTATCAAGAACCTACTGTGTGCCAGGTACTGTGACTGACTGCTTTACCCTCTGTAAAGTCCAGCAATTGGAAAAATACTTAGTTATGTCTATTTACTGGCTCTTGAAAACAAATTATAAAATCCCAATTTTTGTAAACAAGGTGCTGTCCTTTCCAACTAACTTTTCAATTTTGCCTTGCAGTTTCATTTCTGATTGATCTCTACTGGTACCTAAGACTTGGTCTGTTTCCTTCCATTTTTCTATGTAGTTATGGGCCAGTAGATAAGTGTTGAAATGCACTAGGGGTGCTGGCATTTAAAGGAAACTTGCAGAGAGTTCTTTGATGAAGTGAAAATAATTTGTGTAATGTGATTAATCTATTTTTGCAAGATCAGATTGTCCATATCAACTTTGCTTAATGTGGAACTTAACTCTATGCTTTTTGAGGGGATCAGAATAGTATTCTTAATGTCTGGAGCATCATTATCTTTTGAGCTTTCTTTCTTTAGAGCTTAGCTTGCTCCCTGAAGAGAACCTTCTATTCTGTCTTCAGTGGCAACATTGCTATTGAATTGTCAGTTGATTATGTCATAATATAAAAATCAATGATTCTGTATTAAGAAAAACTGGATTCATCCCATCTTTGACCTTACTTCCTAATGTGTGGTCTGGAAAAATCTTTTTCACGTTTTTTTTCATTTAAAAAAAATGATTTCATGTCACATTCTTGAGCCTCAGTTTCTTTATTTGTAAAATGAAAGGACTGATTAGATGACCTCTGAAATCCCTTCTAATGATTACTTAAGTTTGATTGTCTCCCTAACAACCCTTTGACAATCTGTTCTTTAAGTGTGGGGCTGGTGTATATTGGAGACCTTAATCTTTTCAGTGGCTCAAGCTAGAAAATGACAACTTGAATTTTATTATGTTTTAACCTTAGTTCATATCATTCTGGTTATTCCTTTTAGCCATCCTAGAACTTTCTCATATTTGTTTAAAGTTTTTTTTCCCCTTAATCTTCACCAACTGGGAATGTTTTCAAGCCCATTTCTTATTCTGGATTCCTAATGAGTGACTAGAGGAGCGATCTTCATGCCTTGCTTAGTGACTCAGTCAACCTGAGGATCATATCTACAAAATACAGAGAAATAGGGAGGCAACCAAGGAAAGGAGATGTTTAAGTCAGTGATTCAAAGAAATAGCTAAACTTAGTTTTTTTAGTATGGCTGCCCACTTTTATCTGAGGGAGAGATATAAATTTTTTCATTTCCTATGCTTCTCTACAAGAAAATCCAGTTAACCTCAAACAATCTATTTAATGATGAGAAGGCCTCCTATACCTTTAGTCATTATGTACGTGTTTGTGTGTGTGTGTGTGTGTGTATACATAAATAATTTATATAGAATTTTCAAATAGGCTTTTATCTTCTGTTATAATAATAATAATAACAATAGATAAACTATATAGCATTTATCATATACCAGGCATTGTGTTAAGTGCTTTACAATTATTATTGTAATTGATCTTTACAACAACCCTAGGAAGTAGATGTTATTATCATCCTGATTTTACAGATGGGAAAACTGAAGCAAACAGAAGTTAAGTGACTTGCCTAATGTCATAGATTTAGTAAGTGTCTTGTTTCTGTATTTGAACTTAGGTCTTTCTGACTCCAAGCCAGTGCCTTGGAACCCAAAAAATTATTCAGTCTTCAGTGATAATAAAACTCGTACATTCTCATATCTGTGTCTTTATTTCTGCCATTCAGTGTCTTTCTTCTTTCTCGTCCTTCTTCTTCAGACATACAAAAAAGCTTCTTTTTAATCATACTCTTCCTTCCAAGTCTACTTTTTCTACAAAATCTTCAGCAACCGTCCAAACCTTCTGATAAAGTAGCCCACAGACCAGAGATCATCATTTGCTCTTAATCCCTCACTGTCAGCCCCATACCTTTGGGACATAGGTTGTTATTTAAGGTAGGCAAAGCTTAGGATGGTTAGCCTGCTGTTCTGTGAGAGATATAAGGTTGACAGGAAATCAAAGAACAGAAAGATCTGTTGTATTAGATCTTTTCACCCATTTCATGGCCAGGTTAAGTGGTTTAACTCTTTCTGGTTTGGATTAACACAAAGAGACAGAGAGACAGCTGGATGGGAGGGGGGGGGCAAAGAGTGGGACATTTTCTTTGATAAGCAGAGCAGCCAACAGTAGTCAATAGCACCCTGGACAATACATTCTAGACCCTGCCTTTTTTTTCTGGGCTTTTTCTGGGCTTCAACAAGTATTTACTAAATGCTTGTTGGATTGAATTGTCTTTATGTTGCTGAACAGCCTCAATGGCTTTGAAATCCCCTGGCTTTGAAACTGAGGAAAGAGCTTCTCAGGAGGCAGATCTTTGCAAAGCAGACACCTGCTGTGGGGTGGCAGACAGACTCAGAGTCTGGGGCTTTCTTTCTATTTGGCTTTCCCAGAAGGAATCATTCTGTATTAAGGAGGGAGAGTTTGGGTGGGGGGAGCCCAAAGAGCCCACCGCCTCGGTTGTCCCACATTGTCATGGCTCCTGAAAGTCCATTTCTCACCACAACCTTGTTATCCTGTGAGCAAGTCATTTCATCTCGGGGTGGGGGTGAGGGTTCCTGGAAATGAGCCGTTTTTATATCCATGAAATGAGGTGATGGAATTTTTGAGGACTGAGGAAGTCTAAAGTTCCCTGATTCCAGACTTAGGGAAATACATTTAGAACTTGGCATGGTGACACATAGCCTGTAATCTCTGCTTCCAGGGAGCCTTAAACTACTGGATCACCTGAATGAGGGATATTTGAGTTGCTTTAGGCTTAGAAGTAATCGAGTACACACATTATGTCTGGCTCAGTATGGTAAAGGTCTTGGAGCAGAGGGCTATCAAGTTACCAAAGAAGAGGTGAACTAACCCATATCAAAAAAGAGCAAATTAAAGTTTGTGTGATGATCAGAATTGGGATTGGATTTACATGTGGCTACTGGGATTCGTGGTTAGGTGAGATTAATCTCAAATTCAAACCAAATCAAAACATTAACCCCCCCCCACACACACACACACACACATACACCAAAACAGTGCATTCAAATGATCCTGCTTCAAGGGAAGAGGGAACATGATTAGATATTGGTGGGGGGAGTGACAGCTCATCTCAGTTCATTCCCCTTATAATACTTACAAAGTGCTTATTTGGGGCAGTGTCTGGCATATAGGAAGTACTTAATAAATGCTTATTCCCTTCAATTCTTTTCTTCCCTAAACCATTTAACCAAAACTGACTTCTATACACAGAAGGTATCTCTCTTATCTTTTCTGATTTTAGAAATATTGGAACACATAGTCAGCAAAAAGATGCCAGGGAATCCCAGAACATTTATCAGAGTGAGGTTATCTGTGGGGCCCTGGGAGAATTTATCTCCTAAACAATCTTAGTTTCTCAGGTCACAGCTAGGAGCATGAGAGTAAGATGAACATTCCTCGCTGGGGGATTGTTGAAGAGAGGGATAACATCTGATATAACACATATTCAATTGAATTTATTTTGTTAAGCATTTATTGAGTACTTTCTTGTGTGTGGAATGCTACATGCAAAAGCAAAAGCAAAAGCAATTGTAGAGGATTTAACATTCTTTTGGAGGCTAATTACATAGCTATAGAAAATATAATACAAAATGTATACAAAGTATTTACCAAGAAAGAACACTATCAACTGGGGTATTTTGATCATTTAACTACTAGTCTTGCACTAGAAAATGAGTGGAGAGAACCTCTCTACCTCTAGTTCAGATTATTGCAACAGTTTCCTAATTAGATTCCCTGAAGTTTTCCATTTTGCTATTCATTCTCTACATTACTGCCATAGTGATATTATTAAATGAGCACAAGTCTGAAAGATTTCCCAACTTAAAAAATAAACAAATCCCAAACCAAAAACAAACAAAACAGAATAAAAACCCTCAGTTCATTTTCCTTTCTATTGTTTCTAGAATAAAACTGAAAAAAAAAATCTCCATTTTAATCCATGGGATTAAAATCTCGAATTCGGCCTACTGTTCCAAATTTCTTATACATTTCTCCTCTTTATAAACTCTTGATTCCTGCCAAATTGGTCTTCTTAATCTTCTTCCCAAATGACACTCCATCTCTCTTGGAATGCTCTCTTATCTCACCCCTACTTAGTAGAAGTATAAACTTCTTACTTGAGTTTTTTACTGATTGTCTTGGCCAAGGATTCTTACTCTGAAATCTGTGAGCTTGTTTTTGTTTTTGTTTTTAAGATTTTGATAACTATTTCAAAGAGAATTGATTTTCGGTAGAACTCTATGCATTTTATTTTTTGGATTATTTTGAGAAGGTTCATAGATTCCACCAGATTATCAACACAGAAAAAAATTAAGAACAATTTCTCTAGCTGTTGTTATCTTCACAGATTACCTTGTGTGTATTTAGTATATCTGTTGTAGAGGCATACTTGTATATCCTGAGGAGTTGTAAGCAACTTGAGAGAAGAGGCTATTTGATTTTTTTTCTTTATATCTCTAGCCCTTGGCACATAGGAAAGCTCAATGAATGCTTTTGATTGACTGATTAAGTAAAGAAAGTACCAAAAATGCAATTGTTGCTTTAAGCAGCTTATACCCACTTGGAGAGACATGGCATATGTACATGGGATAATTAGAGATCTGTACAAGAGAATACACATAGTCAAGTGTTGAAATTAAATATCGGCAAGTTCTAAAATAGATGATACAGCCAGGAAATATCCTGGGTGGTCAGGAAGATAAGGGGAGTGAGATCTTTTGTCGCTGGAGCTATGGATAAGGTAGAAGTGCTAAAGCCTCTCCCCACAAGGGATGACAGGGAGAACAGAAAAAAAAAAGGCAAGATTCATGGGGTGGGCTGAAGGTTAACTATCTCTCGCCTGTAACCATGGCTCTCCTACATCTTTGAAATTGCACCCCAATTAGATTCCTTTTTCTACTTCCCTACATCCTTTTTCTCTCCCTCCCTTCCCTCTATTACTTCTTTCTCCTCATGTCTTCAATGGCAGACTTCTGATCAAATATTTTGTATATGATTGGAGTTTACTTCAAAAGGAAGTGGACTGAGATTGTTTGGTCAAAAGATGTGAGGCTGTTTATCAGACCAGATAATAAATCAGGCCTTTTGCCTCCTGCCAGAGGCAAGGAAGCAAAGGGGGGATGTGAAGAGTGAAGGAAGTGGGATAGTAATGGTGAAATTCTTCTTTCTCTAAAGGTCACAGAGGCCATGCTCTAGTATAGAAAGGACAGGTCATAAATTTAGTGGAAGATTGGACAATACTTGAGTCATGTTTGGGTGCCTAGTAGAGTGCCTATACTCTGACAGTAAAATCACACTGGTAGCAGTAGATATGGATGAGCAATATTTGTGCCTATTACCTTAAATGACTCCAGATATCAGGTGAGCATGAAACAAGAACTTTCAGAGTAGTTTACAGACTGAGTCTCTTTACCACATTATCAAATATTGAATTATGAAGTTCAGGCAATTATGTGCTGGAGGAGTTTAGAGCAATGAAAGTAGAGTTTAGGTGAGTTGGAAAAACTTGATGAAAGACATGGGACTTGATTTGAATGATAGAATATATAGGAAAAATGATGTGGGAATGTCTTTCAGTTGCCTAGAATTCAAGAGTCTCCTCAATTTCATGCCAACCTGCTTTTGTAGTTTTATAGTATTATATTTATAGCTTTTTTTATTCCCTTACATGTACTCTATGTTCTATGCTCCAGATAAACTAGGCTATTTATCATTTTTGCATATACATAATCCATGCTTTCCTGATCCTGTTCTGCTGCTGACAACATATTCTCTTCCTAGAATGTCTTAGAGTCAGTGACTCAGCAAGCATTTATTAAAAACCTTTAATATATCAGTTACTGTGCTGGAGATATAAATGCTAAAAAATGAAACTGTCCTTGCTCTTAAAGTTAAGATATAGGAGTAGTTGGATTGCATAGCAGTTAAAAGTGTTTGGCTGGCATTAGGACCTGAACTAAAAATTTGTCCTCAACCACTTATTAGCTGTGTGATCCTAGGCAAGTCATGCAACTCTGTTTGCCTCAGTTTTCTCATCTGTAAAATGATCTGGAGAAGAAAATGGCAAAACACTACAGTATCTTTGCCAAGAAAGCCCCAAATGGGGTCACTAAGAATTGAACATGACTGAAAAATGATTGAACAAAAAGTTAAACATAAGATAGTTTGAGAGAAAAGACATTAGCAGTTGGAGGGATCAGGAAAAGCTTCACCTTTTGCTGTTAATCTACCAATCCTGTAAAAGCTAAATCAAATGTTGCCTTCTAAAATCTCTTCTGAACATCCCATTTCACATCATATTCTTTTATACATTTATCATATATTATTTGGTATTGTGGTTCTTTGTGTTTTCTATCACATTACTGTACTGTCCTGTAAATTCTATGAAAGTTGGGCTTTTTTCCTAGTGTCTAACAATGAGTATTTTGCTGGCAGTGCACAATTCAATGCTTATTGAACTATGTTGCTTAAATTTCAAGTGATAATAGCCTGAGCACAATCCATATGTTGAGCTGGGTATGGAATGTGTGAGATCCAGGATCTTTGCCCCTTCTGTATCTATTCTCATACCACTGGATCCATTTGATCTTCATAATTTAAGATTTCCTGAATCTCCCTCTTTCATTTTCCCCCATGGTAAATCTTGTAATGACTCTAAGCCTCAGTTTCTCCTTTTAAAACAAGAGATTGTGGTGGCAAGAAACTGGAAAGTGAGTGGATGCCTATCGATTGGAGAATGGCTGAATAAATTATAGTATATGAATGCTTTGGAATACTATTGTTCTGTAAGAAACAACCAGTAGGTTGATTTCAGAGAGGCTTGGAGAGACCTACATAAACTGATGCTGAGTGAAATGAGCAGGATCATTATACATGGCAACAATAAGGCTATACGATGATCAATTCTGATGGACTTCAATTCTCTTCAACATTGAGATGATTCAAACCAATTCCACTTGTGCAGTGATGAAGAGAGCCTTTTACACCCAGAGAGAGAACCTTGGGAACAGAGTGTGGAACACAACATAGCATTATTACTCTCTCTGTTGTTATTTGCTTACATTTTGTTTTCTTTCTCGGTTTTTCTTTTTCTTCTTCTTGATCTGATTTTTCTTGTGCAACAAGATAACTGTATAAATATGTATACATATATTGGATCTAACATGTATTTTAACATTTTTAACATGTATTAGACTACTTGCCAGCTGGGGGAAGGGGTGGAGGGAAGGAGGGAAAAATTTGGAACAAAAGGTTATGCAAGGGTCAATGTTGGAAAAATTACTCATGCATATGCTTTGTAAATAAAAAAGCTTTAAAAAAAAGAGATTGGATTTCACTGAATATCAGACTGAGTGATATCTTGTAAAGTTGTGTTGAAATAATTCCTTAACTAACCCTCGTTTCCACAAACTGACTTCCTTTTTAAATTCTTTTTTATAGAGAATGTTTCTTAGGGGAAGGAATGTGTTTGGAAATGAAAATAATAGCAATAGCATTTTAAAAATTAAACTCAATAGCTAATTGAATAAGATTATCCCTAAGATCCCTTCTAATGCTCTCCTCCTTAAAATTCTAAAGAAGAGAGGGGGTTTGAGCAGTATTTTGAAGTTTTGGAGAGGGAAGAACATGACTTTTCAATCTGTTCTCTGAACACACTACAAAAGAGTGGGGAGATGTGCAGTCATATTAGATGGCAAATGTAAATTCCTTTCAATTTGTGGCCATACCTCCTAGTATCCCAGAAGGCTCTGCCATAGAGTATAAGAAACACCTGGACAAGAAGAACTTTTTCCTGACCCACAAGGGATGGAGTCGGGAAATGGAATAGAATGTAGAAATTAGCATTGTTAGGTAGGAAGTATATTAATCAGTTTTCATTTGTCAATATTTGATTTTTCTCTGATGCTTTGGATGTGGACAAGTAGATCCCAGAAGCTCAATCCCCTTTATATACAGGATCACTCACAATCTCCTTCCTACTTGTTTCATTGTTATCTCTGGAACTGATAAATATGAGCAGATCTTAAAGAGTTTCTTGAGAGTTAAAACAAACAAAAGAGTTTTTGTTTTTAGAAACAAATCCATCACTAGCAAAGATTTAATTTTCACCCAACTATCACTTCCTGCATAAAAACTTTCCAATACACTCAGGCCCATCCTGACCCTTTTCCTGAGCTCTTGTGTTATTTGTTGCTATATGTCCCTTATTTGGTACTTTATCAGGTAATATTTTGAATTATAATTAAATTATGTTATATATATAAAAGTGCTATATAGTGATGTAGTTTTCCCTTTAAATCAAGGGGTTTTTATCTTGGGCTTGGTGATTCTTCTAGTCTAATATTTTGATGCCTGTATTTCAAAATAATTTCTTTCCTTTGTAATCCAATTTTATGCATTTTAAAACATTATTCTAAGTTCACCAGACTGTCAAAGTAGTCCATGATGCACAAAAGGTTTAAGAACCCAGATATTAAGGACCTTGAGGACAGTAGGCAGTTTTCCTGTTTCACCAGCTTCTTCTCTAATTATGTGACACACAAACACACATCCAGGCATATTTCCTAATCTCTCTCAGTTTTCTGCATCTGTAATTGAAAATTAGACTTAACTGTACCTACCTTATAGGATGGTTATAAGAGAAATACTTTATAAGCCATAAAGAGCTATAAGAATGGGAACTGGTTTTTATTACTATAGCTATTAAGATATCATAAATGGGAACTAAAATTTTGTAGAGGGTTATTTCTATTAAAGTCCAGCCCTGGAACTTCATCCTGGCCCACAGGTGACCTCAGGTTCTCCAAGGGGATCCTAGCAGGATGCAGGTGTTCACTGATCCTCTAAATACTGGATGGGTTTCAAGAATGAACATAATTCAATGAATTATGTGCATATGTGCATGTCACCCCTGAACCAGTTTTGCTAAGTTTAGAGAAGCTTATTACCAGAGGATTGGTCACTAAATAATGAATATTTTTGGCCCACTCTACTTAGGAAATAGGCTATATAGGCATGGAGAGACTGTGATTTGTATCAATGGTGGGACTACTGCCACAGATGAAATCATGAGTCCATGAAGTAATGAAGGACCATCATTCTCATAGCTTTTCCTAGTTCAACTTTGTCTTTCATAATATATAGTATACTATTGAGCCTGAATTGGGATCACACTAAATATTCATAGTCATAGATTCATGGGATGGTAGAGCTCAAAATCATATCATTGATTAGGTCGACTTCTGGATTCTTAATGGGATTCACATAACTGGAACTCAGAGATCTTCTATGCTGTTTCATAGATGTGGAAAGTTTCCTTGTGTGTGTTTTATTTGTTCATTTATCTTTTTAATTATTGAAGAAATAGCTACAAAGAGGGGATATGACTTGTTAAAAGTCATAACATATATATATATATATATATATATATATATGTGTGTATGTGTGTGTAGATATAGATATGGATTTAGATATAGATGTAAAGATATAAGACTGGAACCCAGATCTCCTAATTCTTGGTGTAGTACATTTCAAGAGTACCACGGTATTTTCTATTGTTAAATTAAAAACCCATCAGGGAAGTTGTCTAGAAGGCATGGGACACTAGGCTTTAGGCTGATCAGACAGTAAGGTTTTAGAGGGTCAGGTTTGGCGCTGGGGATGAGAGGGAGGGAGGTATAGGGGGAGGAGGAGCAGATAAAAGCCAACCAGCCTGCTGAAAGAATAGCAGTCTTAGAACAAGCCAGCTTAGAGAGGCTTCCTCCGCCTCCCATTCAGCCGCATCTGCTTCAGAACCTGGACAGGCTGCTAATAGGAGTTAAGGAGGATTCGTTGGGATGGGATAAGGGGGCGGGAAACACCTTTGCATTAGAGCTGGTACATGAAGAGTCTAGAATGCATTAACTGGGAAAGGCAGAAGGGATTTGGTTGGGGTGGGGGGACTTTGCAGCTAGAAGTTAGTGTCTGTAGCTGACTGGAGGAGAAGGACTGGAGGGGGGAATAATGCATCAGATGAAAGGAAGAGATTCTGAGGGAACCAGCCATCAAAATTTCTCTATTGCTAAATAGGAATCCTCTTGGACATATGAGATAGCTGCTATTCCAGGCTGAATAAAAGGCTGAAACACCTTTTAGTGTCCAATTATCACAGTAGTCTCTTCTATGCAAAACACAGGCATTAGTCTTAAAACATCTTCCATGCAAAATGCAGGAATCTGTAACACAAGATGTCCTAGCAGGACTTTCCATAAATGACTCTTCAGTGTCCAAGGGTAATAAATGGTGTTTTTATAACCTTTTAGGAGCCTGTACTTGGGTACAAGTGAAAATGATACTGTAGGCACATCAGCCTCCAGGTTATAAAGACCTTCTCTTCTTAATTTTTATTTTTCTGGACACTACTTTATCTCTAAAGCACTCCCTATTTACTTTTAATAGCTGTTGAGATATTTCTGTCATTGTCTGTGACTGGCTTCTTCATCCTCCTCCATCTTCCTCTCCTCCCTTCCTCCTTTTCCTCCCTCCTCTGTGTTACTCTGTCTCCCCCATCTCTGTCGTCTATTTCTCCTCTAGTCCTCCTAAAGTACTGTATGTCTTGCTTAGGATTGAAAAGAATCTATTAAATATGTATTCCAGGCACTGATTTAGGGAAATTGATGATCTTATGGGGCTTGTTCTCTCCTGGGTCACATGATAATATTGCCCCCTGGGTTAAATTCAAACACTAAACAAGGATCTCAGAGCTCATTCATGCTGAGCATTTCTTCAGATGGCAGGAGGTGGTTCTGGAAATTATAGACTTAGAAACAGGCATAGTTGCTCTAGTGAGGGCAGACTTACATGATAGTAGGCTTAAATGACAATAGAAGTCATTTAGGCTCACTACCCAATTTTATCTGTAAGAACATTCATTCACCAGAAATGGAAGTAACTTACTCCAAGTTACACAGCTGTACTGTGGCAGAGCTAGGACAAGAACTTAGGTTTCCCAATGGCAATTGCAATATTCTTTACACCATCCCACATGATACAGTTCCTGGAGTTGTTCCTAAAGACTTCACCAACATAGATTGCCTTGCAAAGTTAGGACTATCCTCTACTCTCCAGCCTCTTTTAAATACTTGGTAATTATATTTATCTTGTCTTTGACCAGGTTGAAATTATGTTTGTGGAGCATTCTGAGACTTACAGTGTGTGTATGTGTGTGTGTGTGTGTGTGTGTGTGTGTGTGTGTGTGTGAGAGAGAGAGAGAGAGAGAGAGAGAGAGAGAGAGAGAGAGAGAAAGACAGAGACAGAGACACAGAGGACAGAGACAGAGATAGACACACACATAGAGACAGGAGACAGAGAGAAAGACACACATATACACAGAGACAGACAGACAAACAGAGAGATAGAGTATTTGAAATGTAGTGGAGAGGGAAGAACAATGATGACATTGATTTATTAGGCCTTTTGGTGAGTGTAGCATTTTTGGTTCTGTGGGACTAGGAATTATAGTGGTATCATGATGCTGTCAAAAACCATTAATCCAATCATTTGGCACCTCAACCATATCCTGACCAGCCTGGGGAGATTCCTGAGCTCTGAAGCAACACTATCTTTAGTCTTAGTGATATAATTATACCAAGAGTTCACTGGTTTAGAAAGCATAGGGACATATCTATTGCTATACTCTATGTTATATTGTGAAACTATGTCTCAAATACCAGACCAGGACAGAATATCAATAATCAGAATCATCTACTGAACAACAAAAGATCTCTCGGGCCTCTGCTACGGTTTGCAAAAAGTGTGGAGAAATAGACAATGAGTTGGTGAATATATATATGTACATATAAAAAATTATAGTATAAGTAGGGAGAGAAACTGTATGCATATGAAGTAGTTTGGCAATTTTACAGGAAATGTTCCAAGGTAGGGTAGGATGAAGTTTCCAAAGAATGGAATAGACCTTGCAAATAATAGTGTTATCTTAAATATTTGATCACTTAATTTAATTTGATTATTATTTAGTGCTGTGAATTCAGAGAAGAAAAAAGTGAATGTGGACAGGATTGGTTTAAGAAAGTTTAATATGGTAAATTTGGGGCTCAATTTTTTTTAACACAATGTGTAGTATTTATTATGTAGGCTTTTTTTTAATTAAAGCTTTTTTTTCAAGTTATGTGCATGAATAATTCTTCAACATTAACCCTTGTAAAATCTTGTATTCCAATTTTCCTCCCTCCCCCCATTCCCTCCCCTAGATGTCAAATAGTCCAATATATGTTAAACATGGTAGAAATATATGTTAAATAAATGTTATATGCATACTTATTTATACAATTATCTTGCTGCACAAGAAAAATCAAATCAAAGTAGAAAAAACTAGAAAGAAAATGAAATGCAAGCAAAGAACAACAAAAAGAGTGAAAATTCTATGTTGTGAACCATACTCAGTTCCCACAGTCCTCTCTCTGGGTGTAGATGGCTCTCTTTATCACAAGATCATTGGAACTGCTCTAAATCATCTCATTGTTGAAGAGAGTCATGTCCACCAGAACTGATCATCATATAATCTTGTTGTTATCATGTACAAGGATCTCCTGGTTCTGCTCATTTCACTTAGCATCAGTTCATGTAAGGCTCTCCAGGCCTTTCTAAAATCATCCTGCTGATTATTTCTTACAGATCAATAATATTCCATAACTTATTCAGCCATTCTCCAGCTGATGGGCATCCACTCAGTTTCCAGTTTCTTACCACTGTAAAAAGGGCTGCCACAAACATTTTTGCACATATGGCTCCCATTCCCTCCTTTAAGATCTCTTTGGGACATAAATTCAATAGAAACACTGATGTATCAAAGAATATGCCTTTAGTATGCCCTTAACTCTGAACAAAATTAAGCCCAACAAATGTTTTGCAACCATTTACCCTAAATTAATTTCTATATACAATATATCTCTAAAAACATTAGTTACAATCTCTAAATCTCTCTCTCCATTCTGTTTACTCATTTCTGTATTTAGACATACTATTTTCTTTTGAGTAATCTTAATTATTGTGTAAATTACCTGGTGTTGCTTTCTTTATTTTGTATTACTTCTTGTGACTGAAGATTACTCCTTGTTATCAGAGAGACAGAATGGTATATGTAGTGGATAGGGATTTGGTCACAGAGTCATGAAGACCTGGGTTCACATAATTCTGGATATAACAGGGAGCCACTGAAATCTACTAATAAGAATGATGATAGTCAGGCTTAAACTTTAGGAAAATCACTTCAGTATCTGAGTGAAGGATGAACCATTGTATGGTGACACTTGAAGCAGGAAGACTAAAAGACTTAACAGTTGTTTAGATGACCAGTAACTAAGACATAAACTAAGATTGTAATTATATGAGTGAAGGAAAGAGAATGCATATACAAGACTTCCTCTCCTACAAAATGCAAAAAAGAAAAAAAGTCCTCACCTATCTATCTTTTGGATAGATGCTCTTCAGAGCATCCAATGAGATAATAAAAAGAAGAGGACTTTAGCAGGGGAAAGTATTATATGAATCTGAATCATGATTCCTTTTCTTAGTTCTAGTTGTATGGCCTGTGAGAAATGATGGAAGAGCTTAGCGATGCTTAGACTAAAGAAAGGAATGAAGAAAAGAGATTGATGTCTTTAGATACTTGAAAGACTGTCTTGTAGAAGAGAAATAAGCTATAATTCTCTCTAGTTCTAGATGGCAGCATTAAGATTAGTGGGCAAATGTTAGGAGAAGGCAGAATTTTGTCTCAGCATAAATAAGACTGTATTCCTAATTAGAGCCATCCACTGGTGGAATGAATTCACTTCCAAAATAAGGGTGTCTCTATGACAGGAGGGCATTCAAGAAGAAGTAATGACTGGATGATTATATCAGGAATTGTGTTTTAGAAGGAATTCTGGTGAGACCTTGTACTTGAACTTCCTCTCAAGTCTTTGATTCCATCTTTCTAGGCCTCTTGTTTTTGTATTTGCTGTTTCAACTCTCCCTCATAAGATTTGAAGCAGTTCTATGGTTGCAGAGTATGGAATGATGAGTATGTCTTTCTCCATTAGGTTCTGGCCTTTTTTTATTTTATTAAATCTTTTTATTTACAAAATATATGTATGGATAATTTTTCAACACTGACCCTTACAAAACCTTCTATTCCAAATTTTCCCCTCCTTCCCCTATCCCCTCCTCTAGAAGGCAGGTAGTCCAATATATGTTAAAATATATGTTAAATTCAATATATGTATACATACATATACAAGTTATCTTGTTGCACAAGAAAAATCATATCAAGAAGGGGGGAAAAAACCTAAGAAAGAAAACAAATTGCAAGCAAACAACAACAGAAAAAATGAAAATTCTATGTTTTGGTTCATATTCAGTTCCCACAGTCCTTTCTCTGGGTGTAGATGGCTCCCTTCATCATTTCAACCATCAATTGGAACTGGTTTGAATCATTGTTGCAGAGAGCCATGTCCATCAGAATTGATCATCCTATAGTCTTGTTGCCTGGCCTTTTTTTAATCCTGAACATTCATCAATAGGCAACCAGCTAATACTTACTAATTGATGAACAGTTTCCCTGATCCAACCTCTTTCTAGCTCATTTGTACCATGTAGAATGAAACTATTTTATAATTGGAGTATGTACAGAGTGGCTTCTATTGGATGGGAGATTTATTGTTCCATTTATTCTGCTCAGACTGGTTTCACCATCTTACCCCTTTTCTTAGGAAGAGAAAGGAGTTACTTACTGGGAAAGAAGTTATTTAGCTTTTGTGTTGTAATCTGCCTTAGATCCATATTTTGAGAACTAGGGAAAAGTATGTCCTTTGGAAACTTTGAGAGTTGAGACATGAACCACTCCAGCTAAGAAAAGACAGTGATTCTTTTCAGGACCTCAAGATACTTGATGATGGATGGGTGAGAAAAAGTAACTTCCTTACAGGTTCGTACCTTTCAATCCACTGGTTAGCTCATTCACTGAAGTATGCATTATGTTTTATATACTGAGGAAGATTAAAACAAAAGCAGAAATGAAAATGTGCCCCTATTTTCCTATTATATAGTTGAGGAGGCAAGGTAGAGGCATATAAAACTAAATACAAAATAGTATTTGATTAAACATAAAAATGAGAAATACAGAGAGTAAGTATTGTTGTTTTATGCTTTGTATCCTAAATGCCTGGTCCATGGCAGAAATTTAATGCTTTTTGATTTATTTGTTGGTTTGAGTTTAGAGGAAGAGATCACTGTGCTCTGGGATGACAAAGTAAAATTTTAGAATATGGTGTTTAGCACATGGGGAGAAAAAGAGAAAGGAGGTCATTGTGGGATGTGAACATCTTGAGGAAGTAAAAAAAAATTGATCTAAATAATGTGCTGGTAAGACATTATTAAGGATATTGACCATATGAAATTGAAAGTTGGTTCCAGAGAATCCGTGTGAGAGCTAAGGTAAAATAACAGACCACTTCCTTGTCTTCCTAAATCTTGTCTTGGCTTTCATTTTGGTGAAACCAAACTTTTTTTTTTTTTTTGATCATTCTGTCTGGAAAACAGAACATGATATTTTCTTGAGCACATGTGGAATAATAATAATTTTGTGTGGGTTGTTATTGGCAGTGTCTGGCTTGCCATAAAGGGAGTGTGAATCCCTGGGTTTAAATACCACTTCTATCACTGTCAAAGTGACAATGTTACCTTTGTGACAATCCATTAGTGTTGCTTATGTGACATTGAGAAGATTCATACCTCTAAGGGCCTCAATTTCCTGATTTTTTTTAAATTGAGAGAGCTGAGCTAGATGATCCCCCAGGTCCCTTACAGCTCTAAATTGATGATAACTAATGCATTTTTACAAATGAATCAAAATATATCCACGTTAGACCAAAATCTCTAACATAGTAAATGCTTGTAGTTAGGTCATATAAATAAAAAATAATTTACCTTTCCCTATGAGTTATTCATTAGAGTAGATTGCTACCTACACAAAACATCAAGTATTCTCTCAATCCTAGAGTGGGGCATTAGTTACTCACAAACAGTTAGTACTTAACAAGATAACAAGGAATAAACACTCCCCCCCCCTCTGTGTGTGTGTGTGTGTGTGTTGCAGTTAATATTAATGAATGTGTAACATTTTCCATTCCATTCCATCTGGGGGGAGGGTGCCTAACATAACAGGAACAGGTTTTTTTACCCCATGTTTTCTAGCAATTCTAGATTTAGCAATACATATTGCATAAGTAAATAAATACAGGTACACTTTTGTTTTTAACAAGACCAGATGATATTTGTCTTATTCTACAACCCCATGTTATGTTGCAGAAGATATTTCTATTTTGGCAAAGACTTACATCTTGTAATTAATCTAATTCCATCCCTTTGTACTAGTTAGGATTTCCTATGGCCCAGATTGGGGAGGTGTCTCAAATCTTGCTCCAGTAATCTCAGCCCCCTTTTCCAGGAGGCCTGAGGAGGCCTATGGAATTATCTTGATGCTCTATAGACCAGGGAAATTTTATCCCACAAGAAAAGAAGAATTCTTTAGCTTGTAGAAGAGAAGATGAAAGAAGGAAGAGAGTTGTCATAGAAGTGATTTTATTGACTAATAGAATACTCATGGTGAAAGGAATCTCATAGATTCATTAGCCCAGATATTTCAAAGTTGAACTGGGACTGGCTTTTATGGCACTCCCAAGTGCTGCCTGAGCCACATTAAAATTGTAATTGGGAAATGTTGAAACAAATAAATAAAAATACCACGCAACATAGATAATGTCATTTTGTGTTTTTTTAAAGTAAATCAATATGTAGCCTTCAAGAAAACATTTTTATTTGAGTTTGAACTCTCCACTTTGAACTAATTATTTCTGCCCTTTTATTGTGCCCAAAAAGTGCCCCAAATCACACAAGTAGCAAATCTAACTTTAGAATTCAAGTCTCCTGATCCATTTTCCTAATATATCATCATGCTGGCATGTTTACAGCCAGGTATATCTATATACCAGATTTATTTTTATTTGGTAGAAAATGTCGATTAATGGTGATTATTTACTACTGGGTTTTTTAACAGTTGTGGCTGTAATAAACAGTCATTTATTATCTCTTGTGCTAACCTTCATTAAAGTTCCATTCAGATGCCTTAGTTTATTTTGAAGATAGCTCTGAATAGTTGAAAGTTATGCCAGTAAAATAAAAAAAACCTGATAAGTCCTACCAAGCTGTCATGTGGGAAGCACAAGGAGCTATAACAGATTGTTAAGCTCTTGGTCCAGATGAGTTCAGCTAAATTCCCAGGGACTCATCATGACAAGGATGATGGTCAAGTGATAGACTTTTTTGGTCAGAGTAGCTCATGAAATAGAAACCATAAACAAAGGTATTTTGATGTTGTATTGTTGGAGGGTTTACCCATCGAGATGAAATCATAGTGTAGTTTCTCTTTTGATTGTTATTGTTGTTAGTTTGTTTTATTTTGAAGAACTGAATTATATGCATCAGCCAAGATTATTTTACTTGCAACCATTTTCTCTCTCTTCCCGCCCCAAAACTTTTGGAATTCCTGTTTCGGAGATATTGCTTATATCTTTGCATTATAACTATCCTTCTAAGAAAGAAGGATGAGTATTTTTCCCTCTTCCTTCCCTTGCTTTCCTCTTTCCTTTCTTCTCTCACCAATGTCTTTCGTTTCCCCTCCCTTCATTCCTCTAAATGCTTCCTTGTCAAATTTTACTTACTCTTCAAAGGTCAGTTTAAATCCCACTTCATCTATGAAGCCTTCCTTGATAACCTACCCCAGCTGAAATACTACTGCCCTATCCCCTTTCATTTTGGGGCCCTACTACTTTGATAGGTCCATGAAGGTGTTTAAACTCAACTTTCTACTATATATAGGCCCAAAATACCTAACTAGGCCATAAGATAATGCTTCTTATTCCTTGTCTTTTTATCCACCAAAAGCACCCAAGTCCCTCACATGCTTCCTCCTTTTAGTTCTGTGCTCAGTAATAATATCAGTACACTTCTCTCTCTCTCTCTCTCTCTCTCTCTCTCTCTCTCTCTCTCTCTCTCCTCTCTCACACTCTCACATACACACACACACACACACACACACACACACACACACACACCTTTCAATGGCTACCAATCCCATATACATATCTTGTTTCACAGGTATATTTGTGCCACCATACTCTGGAGCATAGTACCTAACATAAGTGCCAAATAAATAAATATTGGTTGGTTTCTTTCCCCCATTATCCCAATTCTTAACTCAACCCTCACTCATATTGATCTCACCTTAAACTCCTCCACATTTGTCCCTTATACACTGCTTATAGCATTTTGTGTTTAGTTTTGTATTATTAGTTTTTATTGTTATTACCTTCTCCTGTTAGCATGATACTAATGTGGTGTGGTGATTAGAGAGCTGACCTTGGAATCAGAAAGATCACATCTTAATCAAGGAATAGACTATATATACAAATAAGACTAATGTAAGTTAGAATATGGTTAGATGTAGAAACATAAAAACAAAATGGCATGAAGGATTCAATGGAGAGAATAATTTATAGCTGAGGGTACTAGTTCCATTTATTTGGGTCTTGAAGGAAAAGGATTTCAGCAGATAAAGATGTAAAGAAAGCCAGTTCCAAAGATGGGATAACCTGCAAGAATATAGGAAGGCCAACAACAATACTATATGATGATAAATTCTGATGGATGTGGCCCTATTCAACAATGAGATGAACCAAATCAGTTCCAGTAGAGAAGTAATGAACTGAACCAGCTTCACCCAGTGAAAGAACTCTGGGAAATGACTATGAACCACTACATAGAATTCCCAATCCCTCTATTTTTGTCTGCCTGCATTTTTGATTTCTTTCACAGGCTAATTGTACACTATTTCAAAGTCCAATTCTTTTTGTACAGCAAAATAACTATTTGGACATGTATACTTATATTCTATTTAATTTATACTTTAACATATTTAACATGTATTGGGCAACCTGCCATCTGGGGGAAGGAGTGGGGGGAAGGAGGGGAAAAGTTGGAACAAAAGGTTTTGCAATTGTCCCGTGCAGATATCTTGTAAATAAAAAGCTATAATATAATAAAAAAGAAAAAAACAAGAAAAATAGTATTAGAAAAAAACAAGAATATAGGAAGACTAAAGAGGGCAAGGTGAAATCAGAAAAAAAGCCAGTAGCATATCTGGGCTGGATCTTAAGACTATGAAAGAGAACAGTGAGAAATATGGCTGGAAAGTAGGTCACAGCTACTTTGAGAAGGGCCTTAGGAAATGGGGAGCCATGGAAAGCTTGATCCGAGAAGTTAAGTAATGTGATCTGCATACATATTCTTATTTTGGCTGCAGAAGAGGGTGGACTGGAATGGAGAGAGACCAGAGGCAGGAAGACCAGTGTCAGGGTATTCACCCAGTCTAGAGGGTAATGTGGGTTTAAGGTAAACTGACTGGAATTTAAGTGGAGAAGGGACAGACAGGTGGAGTGAATATGGCAGTAGATTTGGAAGGAGCTAGCTATTTTACTATATAAATGGTTAAGAGAAATGCAGTAGGAAAAGTTAAAGAGAGTGCCAGGATTATGGAAAAGTGATAAGAGTGGAAGAGGATTAAAAAGGTAGAGAGAATCAAAAGACTTTTGGGCTAAGTATCTATCTATACCACAGGAACTGGAATCCCCAATGAATGCTTTAGGGAGAGAAAGGAACAAGGCAATAGACTTTATTTTAGTGCCTACTATGTGCCAGATAGGGGCAGCTTGAAGGCTCAGTAAATAGAGCACTGAGCCTGGAGGCAGGAAGATCTGAATTTAAATCTAATCTCAGACAATAGCTGTATGACCCTGTCACTTAATGTCAGTCTTAATATACTGGAGAAGGAAATGGGAAACCACTCCAGTATCTTTATCAAAAAAAAAAAACAAAAACAAAAACAAAAACAAAAAAAAAAAACAATGGTCCTCAGCTTTAGGAAGGTGTGGATAGGACTGAACAACAACACCAAAGTGTCAAGTACTTGCTAAACACTTTATACAGATTTCATCCTAATATGATTCCTATTGAGTTGGGGAAACTGAGTTAGGCCTAGGTTAAATGACTTGCCTAAGGTCACATAGCTAGTGAATGAAACTGGATTTGAATTCACAAATCCAGGTAGCTGTCTCTGAAATAGAGCTGTCTTTACCTAGCATGTTGTTGTTTAGTTGTGTCTGACTCTGTGACTCCACTTGGGATTTTCTTGGCAGGAATATGGAGTGGTTTGTCATTTTCTTCTCCATCTCCTTTTACAGATGAGGAAACTGAGGCAGGCAAGGTTAAGTGACTTGATTAGGATCATACAACTAGAAAGTATCTGAGACCAGTTTTGAACTGAGGGAGATAGATCTTCCTAACTCCAGGCTTGTCACTTTTATCTAATGCAACACCTGTTGCTCTTATCTAGCACAAAACAGTCTTTTTCCTTGGTTCTTTTTAAAGAAAAAGAGATAAATCCCCGACCAAATAATCTTTCTTTGTCCAGTCTTGCTCATGGTCCTTCTGTGGTTAGGGTCACTTAGCAGGCCATTCTCAAGAAAATACAGTTTTCTGTATTTTACCCTTTAAAAAATGCTCCATTTTAACTCACCTTCTTTCCATTTGGAGAAACCAGGGTTCTAGACGAATATATAACTGGCCCCAAGTCAGGCAGCAGGGTCTGCAACCAGATCTATTTACAGTATTCAGATTGATACCTCAACCACTTAAAAAAGTAACTGTGGCAGCTTGCAAAGTTAAAATGTAATGCAAAATAGGACAATTAGGCCTAAAACAACAGGGACAGGCTAAAGGAAGCAGAAGGAGTGGAAGCTAGAAGGTACCTGAAATGAGCTGATAATTACATTTGGCTCCAAGTTCTCTGGCAGCCGAGAGGAAAAAAAAGAAAAAGAAACATGTTCTGTTACATAGTTTACATTTTTTAACAAAAGAAAGCAGAGTAAGTCATGTGCAAAGACAAACTTTTCTCTGTCACTAAATGCAAGCAAGGGATTTATTGTGTGGATTCTTTTACATGGGCCATTGGGTAGGAGAGAGAGGTCTTCACCTGAGCTTTTAGAAAAGATACACTAACACTGTTCAAATAAATGTTTCTCTTATTGACCTATGCCTTGGGAGATAATGGGTTCCCCCTCATAACTGGAGGGTGTTCAAGAGATAGCTTAGTTAATTGATCTCCTTTCCTCAGGGCTCTGTCTTCCCCAATTCATTCTCTATTTGGCTACCAAGGTAATATCCTAAGAGCACAAGCCTGGCTGTGTCACTCCCTACCTAGAAAGTGAATCCTTGTTGCAGCTATGAGAAAATACAAACTTTTCTGTTTTCTTCTTTCAATAGGATTAGAACCTGTCTTTCTTGGATCCATTATTTCTTTTCACCTACTCTAGTTTCAGGCTCAGAAGGCCTTCTTCCTGTTTCTCATCCTAGACAGTTGTGTCTCCTCTCTCATTGTCTGCCTGCTATGTCTTTTCTTCTTACTCTCCCCACCCCAGCTTAGAATATTTCATTTTATTCAAACCTCAGCTCTAGTGCTATCTCTAAGATGAAGAGAAATATTTATTAAATGCCTACTATGTGTTAGGCATAGTGCTGTTTTAAAAAATAATATCCCAAATATTATTTGATTTTTGATTCTCATTGAACCTTATATTAAATTTTGGGAAACTAAAGCAAATAGGGGTTAAGTGACTTGCCCCTTTAAGAATCAGATTTTTCTTTCCATAATTTTTTTAACATTGTCACACCTTTTTTATATGACTTAAAGGTCACACAGATCCTGATATTGGATTCTAACTCAGGTCTTCCTGACTATATTACTATTTTCCTAGAGAAGAACTTTTGAAATCTCCCAAGCTTCTAGTACACCTCTCAAAATTAATTAATATATATCTTAGATTTATTTTACATTTAATTTTCTGTGGGTGTCTTGTTTCTTTGGTAGAATGTAAGCTCTTTGAGGACATATACTATTTTGTTTTTGTCTTTATCCCTAACATGCAACATGGCATTCAAAACATTATAGATCCTTTGTCAAGCATTGATTAAATGGTGGATGTTCACTTCTTGAGAATGTTATAAAGAGGTTTCTTATTGAATTAGATGTCAGAATAGAAGACTGGAATTTCCTTTGGGGCAATACAAAGATTCTGTGAACCCTCTTCAATGTGAGGGGGCATACTTTTATGTTACATATAAACTCCATGAAAGTATTATTACTACAGGGAAAAGAACTAACTGGAGGAAAATGGAAATGTTTGTGGCTAGTTCTGAAGGTCATCACTTAGCTCATGTTTAACCAGGAGCTTAGAAAATCAAAGTAACACTGTATAGTAGAAAGAGTTCTGGGCCTGAGATCAAGGAACTCAATCACTTCTTGCTTTTGTGGCCTTGAGGACCTAATCCTTCTGATTCTCAGTTCCCATATTTGAAGATGGGGGTGATTTTATTTACATTGTGGGGTTATAAAGAGTGTGTCTTGTTAACTTTTGTTGTTATTGTTCATTCTTTTCAATTGCATCTGACTCCTTGTGACTCCATTTTGTTTTTGTCAGAGATACTAGAAGGATTTGCCATTTCCTTTCCTTGATGAGGAAACAGGCCAACTGAGTTAAGTGACTTGCCCCCATTCACACAACTGATTAATGTCTGAGGCCAGATTTGAACTCAGGAAGATGAGTCTTATTGACTGTAGGCCTGGCACTCTACTCATTGTGCTGCCTAGCTGTCTCTTTGTTAACCTAAAAAAAACAATAAAACTTAGGATTTTTTTTTTTGGAAATTACTTTCATTAAAAGTACTTTGAGGGAAAATATCAAAATAGTTGATATTTTATAGCACTTTAGAAGTTATAAAGTACTTTATATACATTGTCTCATTTGAGTCTCACGAGCACATGAGGTAGTTAGTAGAAAGGGGACTGGCTTTGATTTCTGCCAGTTCTCTGTGGGACATTTTTTGCAGGTCATTTAATCTCTCTAAACCTCAAATTGTTAATCTGTAAAATCACTATATGATCTTTGAGGTCTCATCCAATTCTGTGTGATTATATCCTCTTTTTTATGCTTTAGGAAATTGAATCCAATAAAGGCTTGGTAGGTGACTAAGAACAAACAGCTAGTAAATATGAGTCATGGAGCTTGAACCTGAATGATTTTGATTTTAATGTCAACTCTCAACCCATAATACTAGGTTATCTCTCCAGCTATCCATCATTTGTTTCTTCATTCAACAAACATTTCCTGAGCATTTATTATGTGAAAAGGATTGTTCTGGTTCCTTTGAAGAATATAAAGAAGTGAGAGACATAGATGGATCCTGGTCTCAAGAAAATCTTAATGTGGATGGAGAAACAGATCACATAAGTTTTATGACTACCTGTTTATTTTTCTACCTTTTTTTCTTCCATCCTGAATCATTTTGGACTCTCCCTGAAATGCCTCACTGGTTAGTGAGGAATAGAGAGTAAAGAAGTATCAATTAGATAATTCTTAGTTGTCCTTTCCCCCTTCTGTGTAAGGGGGGATTTCATGTAGTGTTCTAACTTTTAACATAGGGATGGGGAGGGGTAGTGCTCACCAAGGACTATTGTCATTCAGCTGCATGTTTGCTTTATACCTGTTGGGCCCATTCTAACCTCAGCCCCTTCTCTGGCCCTTTCTTATTTTTCTCTGAAAAGAACTAAAGGGCGTCCTAGGGCCTAGTGGCTGGGCTTCAAGTTTGCCCCACAGAAGGCATTCTGTTGGCTAATAGAAAGGGATTGAATGTCCCAGAGTTAGAGAACAGGGACATTATCAATCATTCAATGTTAAAAAAGAATTGGGGTGGGGCTTGATAGGGAAGAGAATGGAGAGAATGAGAGAGAGACAGAGAGACAGAGACAGAGGGAGAGAAGAGAGAGCACTCAAATGAAGTGGATTTTTTTTTTAAACTTTGTTGTTGTTATTGAAGGGAAGGAGCATTCTTGGACATCTGCCCAGACACATGCCGAGTTAAAGAAACTGGATAGATTCTCTGAGAATGAGAATTGGGGGAGGGGAGAGGGCAAAAGAAGGGGGAGGGGAGAGGGAGATGTGAAAAAGAATGGAAGACTACATACAGACAGTTACTGCAAACTCCAGACAAAGGAAGCATGCAAAGAGAGCAGGATGCTTTCTTCTGTGGCTCAAATGATTGTTTGTCTAGTGTATAATCCAGTAGCACCCAAATGCCCAAACTGCTGGTTTGGTCCCCACAAAGGGGCCATGGAAAAAGCCTGCATTTTCTTTAGCCTTATTGCCTTCTACTGGGCTAGGGAATTGGAATTCCCTTATTTATTGGCACTAAAGATCTTGGGCAATAAATTTCATTATCAAATCCCAATGATGATGATAATTGATGTAACTACTACTAATACATAAATAAAGAGGTAGACCAGTTATTGTTGGTGGTAATGATGATGATGATTATGATGATGATGATTGAAGATAAAATAAATATCATCAGGGTAAGGATTTTCTGGTAGTATTCATTTTCCAGAATAGAGAAAGCTTGTAGAAAGTTGTTTAAGGCTTTCTGTTGAGATGTTAGGAACCAGATACTTCATGAATGACCAACTTTTTTTTTTTTCATTGTACCCTTAGAGGTTGACTGTGGGAGCTGATTGTAGATCTCCCAAGTATTATAGATACCCTATCCACCAAAAGATAATGCCCACAAAGCATAGGCTTTCTTTTTAATACAATGCCTCAAAGGTGTTTGTAACAATTTAGGGACAACCATATTCAGCTTTTGGGGGGACTCTGTTGGTTATTCATTTATTTATTCAGTCAGTATTTATTGGATACCTGTTACCTATCATTCTAGTGTCAAATTAGCATAATTGGAGGGGGGAGGTGTCTGGTGCGTGTACAGAGTGCCTTAGATAGGTGAGTCTGTATGGAACAGGCCAGGGAGCCAGCTTCTGGAAAAGTTGTGATGACTTACAATGGAAGTGCTTTCAAGGCTATAGAACATGTGTAGACATTATATAATTGATTCTACTCTATTAACTGTGTGGTTTTGGATTGGGGTTTTTAGATTGATTTCTTCAAAAAGGCCTAATTGAACCTTAGCTATCTTTCCTCATTTCATTCAGAGACTTATTTGTCCATATCTTCTAATGAGACACCATGGAGAAACCTTGGAATATTCTTCCCATCAAGACCATGTGGCTCTGAGAATCAGTCCTTAGTCCTCGGCTTCTGTTTTTTTTTTCTTTCCTATTTTAGGTAAAGTGTATGGAACCTCTGATCTTGAAAGTTTAAAAGGTCAGGAGGACCTAGTGTGCTAATGTTCCAGGATTTGGATTCCAGAGTCAGCATGTGCTAAGGAACATGGAACATCCTTTAGAAATAACTTTATAAACCTACATTAGAAGCTAAGATAAGAACTCACCTAATAGTCATGCTTCATTGAAACAAACCAGATGGAACCAAGTTGACCGTCTTCTCCCCAGAACTCAGGGTAGTATAGGAAAATATATATATGTCTTCAGTTTATAATGGACATCTTTGTACTTTGTTCTTGCTATATTTTCAAAGTAAATATTGCTTATATAAAAGCCACTCAAAATCTATTTTTAAACTCTAGCTGCATTTTTAATTGGTCAAACAGGAAAGGGGATCTAATAGAAGAACACAGCTAGTGGGGACTCTGTCTAGCCAATATCAGTAGAAAGAAGAGAAATATATCTGAAGCCTTCAGGATGCCCTAGAATTCTGAGGATATTGTAACAGACTGTCGGGTAAAAGGACACACATGATATACTAGGAGCTATAGGTAATTCAAAGAGGTATTAAATAGAGCCATACTAATGAAGATGACTTGGTGGATTGCTGCTTTCTGCAATTAATATTAACAATTAATAGGATTACAATTGCAATAGAATAACAATTCATAGAACAATTAATAGAATGTTCTCTCATTGGGTTAATTAGAATGCATGAAATAAATTAAGTCTTCATTTCAGAGGCATGGAGGCTACATTTCCAACAAGTATTCACCACTTGTGTAAAAGAGAGAAAGAAGATGGGTAACTAATGGTGATACAGAAGGATTAGGTTGAATCCAAGGCAGCTTTCTGCTGATCTTGTTCTTAATTATTGGAGATGAGTAGCTATCATAGCATAGAGGAATCCATACTGATTGGGGAAAGATTAAAATAGAAATTGACTTTCAGACTTTCCACACTGTGACTTTCACATATAAACCAAAATTGAGGTTTGAATCCTTCTTCTGACAAATCTGTAGAGGAAGGAGAAATGAAGTTCTTCCAGGAATGATTCATTATAATTTACTTAAATGTAGGAGTTTTTACTTAACATGCATCTATAAACTTGTTGTTTTTGTTTTATTTATTTATTTATTTTGATGAGGCAATTGGGGTTAAATGACTTCCCCAGAGTCATACAGCTAGGATGTATTAAGTGTCTGAGATCATATTTGAACTCAGGTACTCCTGACTTAAGGCTGGCACTCTATTCATTGTGCCATCCAGCTGCCCCATGAACTTGTTTCTTTAGCATGTTTATTGCAATATAATTGGTTACCTTTGAAATTCAATGGATTTTATTTCACACATTTAAAAACATTATCCCGAGAAGGAATCCATAGACTTATCCTGACTGCCATGAAGATCCATGAAATATACAAAAAAGCACAGGAATACTTAACTTGGAGTATCTCAGAGGGCTTTGCCAAGTACTTTATCATCATCTTTCTAATAACTAATATTTACAGTCTGTATTATTTTGTGATATAGCAAGTGATTATTATTTTTTCATTTCCTGATGAGTTGTACAGACATTAATTTTATAGATGAGGAAACTGAAGTTCAAGGAGGTTGGGATTTGTCAGAGATCACCTGACTAGTAAGTGTCTATCCTTCCCTGCTGTCTCTCTTTATCAAATGATGAGCTTTATCAGACTAAGAATAATGGAGTTTATATGTTATTTATAGTCTCATCATTATTTCATTTGAAGGTAGGGTACTAAGTGCTAAAAGAAGCATATCTGACTCTTTAAGCTTCTTATTGAGAAGATGATGAGTCTGTTTGGGTTGGGGACTTTCCTATATAGATCTAAAAAGAAAATGGACCCAAGAGTCCACATTGGTGCTGGGGATGAGTAGGCAGGTAATGAGACAGTTACATTTATTGCATTTAATCTCTATATATTGTGGGGCTTAGACTTATGAAATCAAGTTGGAGCCTAAGATTCATGTATTTATGTTGCAATAAATAGCTAAATAGTCGAAGCAAATTCACAAAGCAAATATAACAGTTTTTCTCACTGGAAATATTAGCTTATATTTCTTTTAGTATTTAAAGATTTGCCTATTACTTTCCCCACAACTCTGTGAACAAGGTAATATGAATGTTTATTATACTTTTCCAGATGAAAGACTGAGGTTCAGAGAGATTTTGGATTGTTGTCAGAACTGTTTAGAAAACAAATAAGTAATTGATTCTCAAAGATAAGATAGAAGATAAATAATTAATTGATTATCAAAGATCAGACCAACTTGATTGAAAAATTATGAGGCCTTACATATAAATCCAGTTGAGTGGTTTGTTTGTTTTTTTTTTTCTTTTTCTCAACGAAGTCCCCTCAAGAATTTATACTTAATCCATTGAGGCTGTTCATGGTCTATTGGGGCATAAAGCCCATCTTCAGGAATTGCCCTGAAGGCCATTTTTTTTTGAGACCCATAGCTGTAAAAATCCAGATGCTGAGAAGCAAACTTG
Organism: Sarcophilus harrisii; assembly: GCF_902635505.1. Lineage (NCBI taxonomy): Eukaryota > Metazoa > Chordata > Mammalia > Dasyuromorphia > Dasyuridae > Sarcophilus > Sarcophilus harrisii. The sequence goes on along the minus strand of NC_045426.1, from coordinate 368,694,592 downwards.
CCCCTCATCTAAAACAAAAGGACAAATACCAAGGAAGGTAAAGAACCTGGATCAGTGGTGGCCTTGGTGGGGAAGTCCAAAGACCTCACCCCCTTATAACAATAGATTTACCATTAGTACAGCCAAAGAGAAAATGCATCCAGGCTCTTTATTCTAGATTTGGTTCCAAATAACCTTTAGTTGTTTCCTCAAAACAAAACCATATTCCAAATAGTTGTAATTTACCACTTCTGTGGATATTTAAAATAATATGCCACCAACTCAGAAACAAATCTTCACAGAACTGTTTCAAAGAAGACATGTACACTAGAAAGAACATTGGATTTAACTCAGATGACTTAAGTTCAAATCCCAACTTCACTATTTGCTATTTATATGACCTTGAGAAAATCATGTTATTTCACTTGTTTTCTCTCCTTTAAAAATAATAGCATTGTACTAAGTGCCTCATAAAACCCCTTTCAGCTCCAAATCTATGGTTCTATAATTTGGATAGTTATGAATATGTATTGTGTGGCTTTTCTTAAGGTGATTCATTAATATAAGCTGGATTCTCTTGTCAAGATAGGAAAGCATCTGTGGAGGGCTGTTTAAAATAGGATTGGAAAAACTGTGCTCTTGCCTCATTGCTGAATTCACACTCTGAGAATGTGTGGTTCCCTTCCACAGTTCTGTTGTCAGTGATAAAATCCTCAAATGAAAGTCCCTACATGCTGCAAATGGGTGGGGGTGGGGTGGCAGGCACTTTCCTTTAAAGGAGTGAGGGGCATGCTTACTGATGCTCACTCTTATTTTCTTTCTTCCTTAAAGCAGAATCCAATCCTGTTTCCACCTCTATCTCAACCCCCAACCTCTATATACATTTGGTGTAGGGAAGCCACACACAGTTTTAAAAATACCAAGCAGGAAGACTGAAGGTTACAGTGTAAGAGTAGGACTTAAAAGGGAGAAAAAAGAGAAGAAACCATATACATTGTGAACTTGAATTGAATCCAAAGCCTGGATTCACAAAACAGTACATTGTGTTTCCTCCAGTGTGATTTATTTCCTTGATGGGGAAGGATTGAGGGGGGAGAAAGAATGGGAGGCATCATTTCACAAAGATTGGTCAGGATAGAGTAGATGGGGAATGTTTTTTGTTGTGAAAAACTGAAATTCAATTACCTGCCCAATGAATTTCCAGAGTGTATTTTTGGTGGGACCATATAATATAGTTAAATCTTTTCTTTCATTCTTCCTTTTTTTCTTTCTTGCTTTTAAAAATAGATGTGTTAGCCCCATTATACATTTCTTGAATTCAGTGAAGGACTTTTTAAATTTGTAGACCCTAAGTGATTTCTCATACAGTTGAATATAATGGATGGAGAAAGATAATTCACCCACAAGTCAAGATATCACCTTTGTGATGCCATTGGCCCTGTTCGATAATGAAGGACAGAACACCAAAAACTCTGGATTATGTTAGGCATAACTTAGGGAATCCCCATGTTTTTCTATCATCTTTCTCACACTGAGTAAACATATATAGTTAATGAAAACAATTTTTAGGGTTAATTCAAATCTTACTTTATCTGTGGTAGCTTTTCCTGTGATGCAAAATATATTGACCTAGCTTTGGATTTACTTTCTGTTGTACACATTTCCAGTGCCCAATAATCATCTATTTTATACACTTCTTTCTTTTCCCACATGCCTTATTTTTCTGTCTCCAACAAGAGCATAAATTCCCTGGAGGAGAAGTGTATCACAAATGATTAATATGTGTTCATTCATTCATTCATTCATTTTTTGAGTCCTTTCAAATACCAACACAGTTTTGGGCACATAGAAGACTTAAAAATATTTTTTGGAATTATATATATATATCCCCATTCCCTTTCAGCTCCCCAGTATTGGCAGTCTGCATTTGGGGTAAGAGAGAAAAGAAGCATCCCTTTGAAGCATCCCTTCTGTGTTTATGTGAGGGAGAGAGCAAAAAATTTTACAGATAAAATTAAAAATACACAAATAACAAGTGAACCCAAATCTGCCCTAACAATCAAATGCAATGGTTTACATGAACAAGAAAACATCTCAGTGTGTGATTTCCTCCTAGTCACTGTTATTCAAATGGACTCAGGTTACAAGAATACCAGGGATATACAGAAAGTGGAAAAATCTCTAAAGAGCAGATTATAGCTTCAGGGTACATGTGGAAGACAGATTCTGGCTGGGATTAAGGTTAACAATATGGAATGCTAAAATAAATCTTGGACTTGAAATCAGGAAAACCAAGTATTAAATTCGATGCCTCATACTTACTAGCTATATGACCAGTTACTTAACTTCCAGGCTTCCCGACCTCCGTTTCCCTATCCATTAAAAATAACAACAAAAAAATAAGAAGGAAAAATGACACTTAAGAGCTATTGCCTTACAAACTTGCTGTGGTGTTCAAATTATATACTTCATGTAAAATGCTTTGTCCATGGAAGTTTGTTTTTATTCATTGCATGTGTACCACAGGTGTTTTTTAAGTTTGGGTGGGGGTGTCCTTTGGCTGAAGCAGTTGAGGGAGGTGAGACAGAAGCCAAACCAGAGATCATCCTCCCATGGGTAGCTTTCAGCTCTTTCTTTCCTCCTGTGTATTAGAATATCATTTTGCAATCCAAGCCATCTAGATCCTTAGCAAAATCAACTCACTTTGAAGGAAGAAAAATAAATTCATTGATGTCTTTTTATCCTTTTCCTCTTCCTCCTCATTCTTGTACCCTTTCCCCTGTTCCTTTTTCCATTGAAATGGATCTCTTGTTGAAATGGGTTTCTTGTGTTTTGGCAGTAGTGAACCTAAATAGTCCCATCAATTTTGCATTAATCTTGCATGAGAACTATTCAGTGGTTTTTATGTTTTTTGGTAGGGAAGTCTACCAGACTTTCAAATTGTTGTTTAATTGAGATAGAGATATATTCTTTCCCTTTGCCAGCTATTCCTCTGGGCACTCGTTGACCTGACATGAGTCCTCGTGCCTCACTGGACACCCCTGGTGTTCTTCAAGAATCAGCCAGGAAAGAGTTGACAACACCCTGACCCAAGTTCTTGTTATACTGCTGCTGGAAGAGCCATAGTTGTGCTTGGCTTCTGATTTGCTGGGCCACAGCAGCCGTTGAAATGAAAAACATCTGGCTGGCTCCCCACACTCTTTAGGCTGGTTACACAAAATGCATGATATTATGCAAGCCAGACCCCCAGCTCTCCCCTCTCTCCCTCTTCTGAAGCATTTCATATTTGGTTTTTCATCACAGCAGACAGACTGCTGGCAGGATTCCAGGTGTCGTTTCTCAGAGTACTAGGCCTTGCTCCTGACCCCACACTGCTATGTTAGTGTGCCACCAGTTTTTTGTTCGATTGCATATGTGTGGATGTGGGGGAAGAGAAGAGAGAGGGGTCTAGTGCCTCATGTAACTTAGAGTCTGATGAAACTGAACAGTCAGTTTAAGTAAATGTCAGAAGGCCAATGGTATGAGTTAACAAGGTCATTCCAGAAGTGAAAGAAGTGACCTAGACAGGTGTTTCAACTAAGCCACACTTTAGTTTGGAGAGAAAAAAAAAATTCTTTTCTCTTAGAAGGAGCAACCATGAATGTTTCCAGTGAATCTCATCAGGGAAAAAAGAGTCACATGAAACTGATGTGGCAAAGATAAATTTGAGATATTTAGGAGATTACCAGGGGAAGGTCTTGGCTGCTTTCTGAAAAAATGGAAGAATTGGATTAAAGATGATCTGGTGTGCTGAGCAGAGCTTGACAGTAGTCTATACTATAAAAAGTGGTGAAGATTTGGGAAATCTTAAAGATTCCTATGGGCCTCTAAGGTTATTGAGGCTATATAACTTAATATCAATTGATTAAAAAATGGGAATAAGAATCCTCACAATCCAAATTAGCCAATTATCCTCTCAACAAGTAGTCCTTCAGCACTATATAAGTAGCAGTGGAGGAAGTTAAAAAAATAAGGTAACTCCTTCCCTCAAGTGTCTTACAGTTTAGTTAAGAAGGTACAGTAGAAGCTCAGAATTTGAATCTCAGAGTGACTTAAATCAGAACATAAGAGATCAATATGATAGTACAAGAGAAGTCAAAAGGTGGCATGTGAATACTTTCTAAAGGAGAGAGTGAGAGGTCAATGACTATAAAATATCATTCTGGACTATATAGTCAGGGCAAGCTTATAGGGACTTCTAAGTGTTTAGCTAAGTCTTGAAGGACAAATGTAATTGAGATGCTGGGAAGGGAAAGACATCATCAGAAATGCTGCCAGTGAAGGGACAGTTATGTAGAAGGCTGTAGTAAATGTCCATCTTCTAAAATGGCCCCAAGTTGATGAGAACCATTTGAAAAATAGCTGCAGGGACAATTTCTCACAGATTAGAGAATATCTCATGCTGGAAAAAAAACTGTTCTATGTGTTTGGACTCAATTGTTCTTTGAGATCCATAATTCAGAAACATGTCTAGACTTGATATTGATGGTATGATAAAAGAGCACATTTGCCTTTGTGTATTTTTGTTCCCTTTCAAAGCTTTTCTATCAGATATCCAGAGTTCTCACATTGTCCTTGGTCTTTTTCTGTTTCTTTTTTTCCCCCATAAAGATGAAAATAAATTGGATAAGGCATCTTAAGAAGAAGCAGTTTTTTGTAATCTGTTTCTTCTATGAGAATAAAACCATAACTATTTCCATTGACATTAGAGTTTTCAATGAATATAAGCTCAATTTTTTATTAATTTATTTTTTTCCTCCCTTTTTATTCACATAATGTTGATCTTCTATCCAGTTGTTCTTCTGACACTTTCTTGACCTTTTATGTTTTAAGGTTAAAGTATTCTTTAATATAGCTGTAGTTGTTTGAGAACTAGAAAAGAGATCTTAAAGATCCGTGAGATTACTACCCCCATCCTTACTTTATGCATGGACAAACTGGATCTCAGATAGGCTAAATAGTTTATAAGAGATTATATAGATATTTCTTCTAAAACCTGCAACTATCAGTCAGGTCTCCTGATTCCCAAACCAATAGCCATTGAATGAAGTCAATGATTGTAGACTCATTATATTTTAACAGTATATATACTTCCTTACTCCTCACCTCCTTTTATCTTCCCTTTTTTTTATGTTCTCGAAAACCTATCAGCTCTTTCTTTGTAGCCACAACTTGCTCACTCTTTCTCAACACAACACATTTATCAGATATTTCTTGTGTGCTGAGCATGTTGCTAGGCCCTTGGAGAGACATACCACTTTAATAAAAGTTGGTACCTACCTTCAAAGAGTTTCTCAGTTTTCTCCTACAAACCTTGAACTCTGACTCTCAAAAGTTTTGTGAGGTAGAGTGAGGCAGACATATTTAAATTTCTATTCAGCAGATGTGGAAGCTGAGGTTCAGAGAGAAAATGGCCTTGTCTGAGGCCATACAACTGATTAATGACAACCAGAATTACAGGCTAGTTTTTCCTAATTCTTTCTGAGTTCTGAGTTCTGAGTTTTTACAATACTGTGCCGCTTCTGCCTTACTGGATGTTTTTTGCAGTTCTAAAATAACTTTGTTCCCACATATGATACCATATACTGGCACTTTTAGACCTTCTCTATCTGCTCTAATTTTTCTTTGCTCACACAGGGATATAATTTTCTCACCCCTTATTTCCTGTCATGTATATTTAAAAATGACTGGCTTGACGTTTCCAGAGAATTCCATAGCTCACTTGAGGAGACTCAAAACATTGTCCAGAGTTCTTGAGATAGGAATATTTGTAGATTCTTCAGTTACCTGAGGAATAATTTGATCATCTACCAGCTTCCATTTATGGAAGATTAAGTATGGGCAGAAGTTTCCTTCAATCCAAACTTATATGACTATATAAGTCACAGCTAGTAAATCTTAAATATCTGAGACGAGATTTGAACTCAGGTCATCTTGACTCTAGGGGCAGTACTTTATTCACTGTGCTATCTAGCTGCTCCTGCTTAATTATGTCCTTAATGTTATTTGAAATCTAGTGAAAATTTTAGTGAATTTGCAGACAGAAAGATCTGGGTTTGAATCCTAGTTCTGTGACTTTCAGGCTCTGTAAATAAAGCTTAAGCTGTTGGGTTGAGTAGCTTAGTATCTCTGAATATCATTTCTTCCCCTGGAGGAGAAAGAGTTTAGACTAGATTTCATGAGATGATCTTTGTGTTCCTTTGCCACTCGGATCTTCTCTGATTTTATGATACAATTTTTTAAAGTTGTAACATTATTCTTAACTATTTCTTTCTATAAATTCTTTGTAACAAATCCTCCATAAGGCACTGAAGCCTTTCCCTGACACCTCTAATATCTAAAAGGGTTCTGGGTAGCCCTCAAGAAATTCATCAATTGCGTCTCTTTTTAGCAATCATTTCAACTTTTCCAATCATTCATATCATTGATAATGAACATTCTAAGGTAGTTTTATCAGTCAATCAACAAACATTTATCCAATGATTGCTATGTACCTGGCACCATGTTGGTTTTAGGGAATACAAACATAAAGGGAATTCATGTTTAATAAAGTTGGAAAGGTTGGTTGAGACCAGTGCACAAAAGAATTTAAATGACTAATAAAAGAGTTTATTTGTATTCCCAAGGGTAATAGGGGGCATTTGAGTTAATTGAATAGGGAATTGACTTGTTTGAAAAACACCTTAGAAGCTACATGGAATATGAATTGAGGAGGGAAAGTCTAAAGTAAGAGAGGCCAATTAGGAGGCTATTGTGATATTTTAGAGGAGAAGTGATTAGGACCTGAAGGAGAGTAATGGTCTTGTGAATAAAGAAAAGATATAAGAGATACTGTGGAAGTAAAATAAGATTTAATTAGATATGTGGAATTAAGGAGAGCCTGAAGTAGAGGATATCACTGAGAAGTTGTGAATTTGGTTGGCTAGAAACATGGCCATAACAAAAACAGGAAAGTTTGGAAGAAGCGTGGACTTGAAAACAGGGTATATATTGAATTATGTTATGGATATATTAAGTTTGAGATACTTTCGGTTCATTTGGTTTAAAATCTGTAGTACACAGTTGGAAATGAGTGAGTAACTTTCAGGAGTAAGATTAGTGCTGCAAATATAGAGATTTGAGAAATATATGAATAGATGTATCAATTAAATTTATGAGAGCTGAGGAGATTATCAAGAAAAGCTCATAAGTTTCAACAGAGGTCTTTTGTTTGTTTTTAAAGGATGAAGATTGAGAAAAGATATTATATGGGTGATGACAGTAAGTTTGGGATTCTTTTTATACTGAAGGCTTCATGATAGGGGCATGGGTTTTGAATGAATCCAATTGCTACAACAGTTGTACCATTTGTTTTATATCTACCATCAAACTTCTTAGCAATATCTTTTATTCTCAGCCTATGAAGAAGGAAAGTTGTGTTTCTCTTTCCTGCAAGGCCTGGGAAGCACCTTGTAAAAGTACTTTTGCAAAATGCAAATAGGAATGTAGGACCCATGAATTACTGAAGCTCTAAGTATTATTGTTGCCTCTCTGATAGAAAAGGGCTTAATGCAAACCCCTTTACTGAAATTATTGTGGCATTTAGGAGAAACAGTCAGATGTGATGAAGATGAACTGATCCTATTTTTAAGAGGATGAAATAAGCTCTTTAAAACTATTAATTGGGATCTCCCTTGCACTGATATGCTCTCAGCTGTCGGTTTGAAGGATGAGACCCTGATGTGGTTTCTCAGCAATGAATGATTTTCTTAATATCTTAAACATACACAAGCATGTGCACACATGCACTTATTTCATTTCAAATAATTAGGAATTACAGAACAGATAGATTAGGAGGCTGAGAGAAGATAGTCTAGGGAAACTTGAAATTCCCATTTGGAAAGATCTTACACAGACTGGGCTTGTGAATGAAAAATTAAAAAAAAATGTTCTTACAAATGCAATCTTTTGAGTAGGTAAAATGGGAAGTAAGTAAATAGGGGAAAGTGTCAGTATTCAGTTATAAACAATGGACCCAAATCCTACCATGTTTAGTTCCTTTTCAAGTTATTAAAACAAAAAAGCAAGTTATAAAAAAGGCAATCATTAAGCACTTGAATGTTATTTTTTTCTGTATAAAAAAATATCCCCTCAACAATTTGACTAGCATAGCACTAAATCTGTAAATTTAGGTGGTGGGGGTAGTAGTAGCAGTAGGAGCAGCAACAGCAGGAGCAGTAGCTGTTTATATTGTATTTTTAAGGTTTGCAAAACACTTTACATATATTATCTCATTTGCTCCTCACAATATAAGGTAAGTGCTATTATTATTTCATTTAATAGAAGAGGAAACAGGAGATTTAAATGACTTTATATTCACATGTAGTAAGTACTTGAGGTAGGATTTGAATTCTGGTTTTCCTAACTCTTAAGTCCACATCTCTATTATACCACTTCCTTCTTCGATTATTGTTATTTTATTATATTGGCCTGGCTGAACCCTATAAGTTGTCTGTCTCCCTAATTGAATGCCCCTTTTTATTTCTGTCTTCAACCTTCAATCTCTCCTTGTCTGCTCTTGGCTTCCTTGCTGTCTCCAAACCCACCTATATTTCTCCCAACTTTAAAAAAACTTGATCCCACCCACATGGTTATCCTATATCTTTCCTCCATTTCATGCTTAAACTCTTTGAGAAAGCCCAGAAGCCCTCTTCACTTTTTCTGTTTTAAAATCTCTACTGTCTGAACTTATTTTTTTCTCTTTGAAGTTAGCAATAATCTAATGGGCATTTCTCAGTCCTCATTTTTTTTAACCTTCTTAACCTTTGACTCTCTGGATCAGAACTGTCAAAGCTCACTCTTTCTCAACACAACACATTTATCTCTGACTCTCTGACATATTTAACCTACAGCATTCCCAGTGCAGTTAGAATTGGAAAATATATAACAAAATGTGTTAAAAAAACAATAAAATATAGATAATATTAACAAGCAGTTTTCTAAGTCAACATGTGGTCCATAGCATTCCTCTTGTATGATTTAGTGGCCCCTCTTCCTATTTAAGTTTCAAACTACTGTTCTAGATAACCCTTTTCTAGATGTTCCCTCCTTACTAGTTTTTTTTTGTTTGTTTATTTGTTTGGTTGTTGTTGTTGTTATTGTGAGATTATTCTCTCCTGCTGATGATGATCCATCTGCCTTTGGTTGCAACTTCTTTAGGTCACACCCACTAGTCATATTTGCCCCTCAAGGGTCTGTCCTAGACCCTCTTTTCGTCTCTCTTTATACTATTATAATTTGGTGATCTCATCTTCTATCATGGGTTCAATTATCACCTCTATTCAGATGATTCTCAAATTTATTTATTGGGCTCTAACCTAGTTCCTGACCTTCATTCTCACATCACCAACTGTCTATTGAATATTTCACTTTGGATATTCTGTAAAAATCTCAAATTCAGTATGTCTAAAAGAGAACTCATTATTTTTTCTTCAACCCTCCCTCTTCTGAACTTTCTCTTTGAATGTCAAGGGTACCACCATTCTCACAATTGCCCAATCTCTACAATACTGGTGTTATCCTTAGAAACTTACTCACACTTACCCTCATATCCAAATCATTGGCAAAGTCTTGTCACAGAATCTCTTATGAACATACCTTTTCTTTCTTTCTTTCTTTTTTTTAAAGTCACATAGCTGCTACTCTGATCTAGGTCCTAATAACCTTATATTTTGACTATTGCATTTAGCTGCTGGTTATTCTCACTGCCTCATTTTTCCAACTTCAATTCATTCTCCACTCACTGTCACCTTCACAACCTGATGCCTCTCTACCTTTCCAGTCTTTTCATTCACGTACTCTGATTTGGTGACATTGACTTTCTTGCTGGTTCTCGTATGTGATACATCACCCCCAATTCAGTGTTTTTACAGTGACTGTCTCTCATTCTTAGGATTCTCTCCCTCCTAGTCTTTATCTCTTGGCTTTCTTGTTTTCCTTTTCAAGATGCCTTTCTTAATTTTCCCTCTCCTATCCTGACCTTCCTACCCTCAATATCTTATGCTGTGAAATTACTTTCCATTTATTCTTTATGTACTTTGTTTGTATGCATTGTTTGCATATTGTCCTTTTGGTTTGAAGTTGAACTCCCTCATGGCAGGGACTGTTCTTCTGTCTTATTTTGCATCCTCAGTGCTTAGTCCCAGTGTCTAGAACATATTAAGAGCTTAATAAATGCTTATTGACTGACAGGTTGATGAATACTGCATTTATCTTGCTATGTTCTCTCCAAGATAATTTATACTACTTGTAGTTATTTTGAAAGCATTTTCTCTTAATAGTATTTCCTCCTGTGTTATACTGTTCTTGCATTAACATTTTGATTTTTTAATAGATTATTTTTTCATATTGCTACCTTTCTGAAAAGACGAGTTACCTAAATTAGTTTCTTCATGGATTGGTTGGAAATTTTTAGGTATGTCATGATATTATCTGCAAATATTGGTAGTTTTGTTTACTTTTTGCCAGTGCTTACAATCCTGATTTTGTTCTCTTATTACTATAACTAGTATCTCTAGTCATAACAATAATAGTGGGGAGGAGAGGAGTCCTTGCTTATCCATTTGTAATAGAGAAAGTTTCTAGAGTTTCTTCAGTGTAATGTATGTTAATAATGTGCTCATTCTTAGAAGCTATAAATAAACATTTTTATATTATAGAATCAAGATCCTTTTATATTGAATCTTTTTAGGGTTTTTGTATCAACATTCATTACTGAGATTAGACAGGAGTTTTCTTTAATCTGTCTCTCCTTTGGGGGGAATATAAGGACTGTATTTGTCTCATAAAAGCCTTTTAGATAAGTGTTTTCTATCTTTATTTTGGAGGATTATTTTTGTTGTTTAGGTATCATTTACTTGTTAAACATTTGCTCTAATTTATTGGTACATTTGTCTTGGCCTAGGGTTTTTGTCTAATATTTTATCTATGGTGTACAATTTCTTTTTCTGAGGTTGGACTAATTTATTTCTTTTTTTAGTTATCTTAGGCACTTATTATTATAGATTCTCCCCACTGTTGATATAAGTTTTCAGAGTTATGAATTTTTCCTCTGAGGATTATTTTATTGTCACAAAAGTTCTAGCATATTGTTCCATTGTTATTACTATGTTTATAATGATTATTGTTTCTAGAATTTTAGGCTTTTACAGAATTATTTTTCAGAATGTCTATTTATGCTCAGTTTGGATCTGTATCTTTTGCATAATTTCCTCTATTTGTTACTAATTTTATTGTGATGTGATCTGTTTTATATTGGTTTTTTTTTCTTTAGTGAATGATCAATTTATATAAAGGTTCCCTGCCATAATAAGAAACTATAGTGTTCTTTAGTTATTTCATCCAGAATCCATCATATCAGTCAGATGTAATTTTTCCAAAAAAATTGCCCAACCCTTTATTTTCACTCTTATCTGTCTGTTGAATTAATCCAGTTCTAAAAGAATAATATTAAAGATTCCTTAATTTTTTGGTAATTTACCAAGCTTTTTGTAAAACAAACAAACAAACCACAACTTAACTGCTATTCCATTTGTTGCATGCATATTTGATACTCTTTCTTTTTCATTATCTACAGTGTTTTTATGATGTATTTTGTCTATTTGCATCACTTTACAAATTTTTATTATTTACTTTTTTTTTTTTTTTGCTGAGGCAACCCAACATGCTGGGGTTAAGTGACATGCCAAGGGTCACACAGCTAGGGAGTGTTAACTGTCTGAGATCAGATTTGAACTCCGATCCTCCTGACTTCAGGGCTGTTGTTCTATCCAGTGCACCACTCAGTTGCCCCTATTATTTATTTTTATATAAGCTTTGCATCTTCTGTCTTTTAGAGAAAAAAATTGATTTTCTTTACCCCTTCATTTTATGAACTCTTTATGCATCCGTGTTTTAAAATGTGTTTATGTATACAAAAAGACTGTATTTTGTTATCTTATTTTGGTCAATTATATGATTGATTTATATTTAGGCATAATGGTTGTGTGTTTTCTTCCATTAAATATTTATACATACATTTAGATGCATAAATACATATATACATATATGTATATTTGTATGTCTATGTATATGTATATATACACAAAGTATATCAAAAGTTTTATTCTCTTTTGTAGCTTTAATGAACTTTAATAAGATTAAAACTGTACTAAGACTTTTTGATCACCCTGTATATATACCCTCTCTTACCTTCTACCAAATACATATACATATGGTTGTACAATTTGTTTTGATATCTTCACCTTCCCAAGGGTGCTTGAACTCATTTTCCTTTTTTATCTACTGAGATAGGTTTTTTTCTTTGAATGCTTTTCCAATTCAAATCCTTAATCACTCCATTTATATTTCTTTGGTGTCTTTGCTAAAAATGTACTTAGTGTTAGTTTTTTTCCATCAGAAGCTCCAGTGCTCTTGTCACTCTCTAGTCCCATTCCTTCATCCTACATAAATTTTTTTCTCCTGTTTGAACTTGACATCCTTATTGAAGACATTTGTGTTCATCTCTTCAGAATTCCATCCTTCTGGACATTTTTTGAAAATGATTTCCAAACTTAGCCTTTATCTTAGACTATACTAGGTTTTTTTCTCTTTTTATTTATCATGAAACTTCATATAGTTTAGTCACTTCCTCCCAAAGTTCCTATTATTTTCACTTCAACAAATAGTTTCTCCTTATTGGCATAAATATGATCTAGTAAAACAATTCACAATCTCCCAGTGATTTTTTCTGTTTTAAAGAAAGTTATTATCATTAAAACAAATCAGAAATGTAATGTTTTGTTTTTAGCAGATAGGGACAAAGAATGGCACAGCATCTTTGCAGATATCTGGAGAGATGAAGTTCTTTATTACTATTATTCCCTGTCACTTTGACAGGTTTGTTATCTACTTATGGACCTCATCATTCCTTTCTTCCTTCTGACTGAGTGTATTGTATTAAATTGACCAGTGGAAGCTAAGTGGAGAACAATAGGATGGGAATTAGGAAGGCATGAATTCAAATATGGCCTTAAACACTTCTAGTTGTGTGACCTTATTTAACATCTCTCTGCCTTTTTTTTCTCAATTATAAAGTAAAGTTAATAATAGCACCTATTTCCCTTGGCTGTTATGAGGATCAAATTAGTTAATATTTGTAAAACATAGCACAGTGACTGGTATGTAGTAGGTGATTAATAAGTGCTTGTCTTTTGCCTTACATTCTTCCCTAAGTAATATATAGCAACTGAGAAACAGATGCAAGCCAAGCTAATAGAAGGTCTATAAATAATATCAAACAAAATTTGATGTTATCAGTGTCAACATTGATTGCTCCCAGGGGTGTATACATTATGTCAAGATAGTAAAACAACCAAGCCATGAATCCTCATTAAGACAAATATCCCTTACAAAAGATAACAATAGCAGAGGGGAAGGAGACTCAAAGATATTCAGTGGTCCCAGCCATCATACTTCTTAGAGTCAGCACTCACTCAACTTTTCATGCAAAATAAAACATTGCTTACAATAATCATTAAATTTTTCTACTATACCCTCATCTTGTATAAGTCATAGCCTCAGTAATTTACCTGGTATGAACCAGGAATTTGTCTAATTCCCTGAACTTTTACATATTACTCCAGAATTGTAATCACTTATTTTCCCATCTACTCTTCTAGTGCTAAGAGCTGTGGATAGAATATTCACATACTATACCATATTACACTACACCATGCTTCCCTTTTCAGTCTCTAATAACATTACATCATAATCTTCTAACAGAATGGTCTTCACTACAGTTCTATCTTAATATTGTTTCTGCTTGTGTTTCCCTTGATCCTCATCCAGATGCTTTCTACCTTGGTTAAATAATAGAAGATGAAATAAGAGGAGATATTAGGTAGTTTAAGCTCTGCCACAAATAAGAGATACTACTGTAAATAATAAGGAAATAGTCAAGGAAGGTTTTACAGTGAAGACGCATAGCACAAATGTAGTTGCTAGATTATAAACAGTCCTCATGGCTTAGAAAAAAGCAGAGACCCACAGTAACGTAGAAATGAAGAAAAAATAAGGTTTGCCATATACTGATAACTTATTTTTAAGTGTTTAAAAATGTTTAACAACAAGTTCTCCAGGAAAAAAAAAAGTATGCCCAATATACTTTTAAGTTTATTTTATATTACTAACAATTTCTCCATCACTTTCTCATGTCTAGATAATTAACAAGACAATGAATTGAGCCCTAATTTTTAGTGATTGCCAATTTTTTACTATCATGTGGAAAATTTAACAATCAGCTTTCCTGAGCTGATTTCAACTGGCTTTAGCATACCTATTTATTTCCTTAATATTCAGCAACTGAGAGGTAATTCTTTCCATAGCCAGCCTTGGCAAGGGAAAAAGGCAAAGGCTGTAAACCTGGATCCTTCATGGACCATGAGTCTCAAAGGAAGAAATCTGTTTGGTATGGTCAGGAGCCTAGAGAGGTGTGTCTCTCCTTTATTTCATAATCAAGTTGATTCTTCAGTCAATCAACAAATGTTTATCAAGCATTTCCTATGTGATGAGATGGGGGCTAGTCATTAGAAAATCAAATTCGAGACTATGTTCAATTGGAAGAGAAAACTGGCTCAGTGTAAAAATATATAAGATAAAGATATGCTGGATACATATAAAATAAATATGAAGTACTCAATAACAGGTAGGGGATGATAGCATTAGCAGTTGGATGGATCAGGGAAGATTTCAAATAGAAGGCAATGCTGGAGTTTTGTCTTTCAAGAAGTTAGGGATCTGATGAGGTGGGAGTGAGGAGGGAGTGTACTCTGAGCTCTGAAGGTAGCCAGTGCAAAGGCATGGAGATGAAAGACAGAGTACTGTGTTTGAAGAATAAAAAGAAACCTATTTTAGCTAGACTGTAAAGTGTAAGAAGGAGATTAATATATAATGAAACTGGAAATAAATATATCGATGGGTTTAAAGGTATAATAAGCCAAACACAGGAATTGATGTTTTGTCTTGGAGACAGTAAGGAACTTGAATAGAAATCACTGGATAAACAATATGATGCCCAGGTAACAGAATTCAACAGATTTAGGCTCTGTGCTGCCAAAGAAAATGTTTGTGTGTGTTTAAGTTTTCCACAATACTGTTTAGCAAAAACCACTAGTTGATAATTTATAGATGGTCATGTGAGGCGTTTAATTGCTGGTAGCATGTTGTATTTGAGAATTGAATACAGGGTATCCAAAGCTGTGCCATTCTTTGTCTTAATTCTTGTTTAGTTCTCTTGAAGAAATAGCCATTTTAATTTAATATTTATATGATACTTTAACATTTACAACTTGCTTCACAAAAAATGATCTCATTTGATTTTATAGTTAATATAACTATTATTATACCCATTTTGTAGAGAGAAAGCTGAGGTTCAGACAAGTTAAAGGATATGACCTAAGCTTAACAACTATAACTGATAAAAATGGAGCAAAAACCCATGTCTTTTTCATTCATGCTATTTTCAACAGATTACACTAACAACTCAGTAATATAAGGGAAAGAAACCACATTGAGGAAACTGATACAATTCTGTTACATTAAGGATTCTTAATGTCTTCCCTCTTGCCAGGGTCTTGTCTTTCTTATAGTGATTTCTTTCATCCTGGAGGTGAGTTTTTTTGTCATAAACCAGATTTTCAGCAGCTGCCAGTGAAGGAATTATCTTTGACTTGCTTGGAAGACATCCAAGCATCCCAGAGGAAAATGGTAGGAAGATCATCAAGTTGCAAAATATCCCAGTTCAGATCTTTATAATTCCTGTACCTTCTAAAGATCACATAAAATTGCATTTTGTTCCATTTTCCCAACACACTTTTTGCTGATGAGGAAACTGAGGCTCAGAGAAGGGAAATTACTTGTCTGAAGTTCAGCTTGTCAGTGGCAAAGCTAGAACTAGGTTCCAATTTTCTTGAGTCTAGGCCTAACCCTGTCCATGGTACCACAGTGACTCCTTTGATTGGTTATTAAAGAGAAAAGTCTATGTAGGATTCAAGAACTTGTCTAATTTTTTCTCCTTGTGACTAAACTTATTTCTCAGTGTTCTGCCAACAGAGAAGACTCTGTAATTTATTAGTCATTTGAGCCATGGTTCTATGTTCACATGAGCCTGCACATAGATGCATGGACACAGATGCATGCACATGACTTGATTCACTATCTCTCTCTTCCTCTTTTCACCCATTAGTGTCCTTTGAAGGATCGGATTACCTTGCCAGTGGAAATATATGAGCTCCCTGTGTGATATACCATAACTGCAACAGCAGATCATATAATTTTCCCCGAAGGCTTGTTGCAGCCTATGTCGAGTCATTTGTATTTATGACAGCTCAGAGGTGATTTAGTGCGACCTCACTTTGATAAAAGCCATTTAAAGCTCATAAATATGGGTGACATGCTGCCTTGCTGGCTCGGGTTTTAAGCAGAGAGCTAGATTTGCATTGCCATTCAACTTTTATTGTTCAGGAAAGAGAAAAGGAAAGAAAGGACTTGAAAGAGAAAAGGACAGGGAGGGGGATGAGACAGACAGACAGAGAGAGAGAGAGAGAGAGAGAGAGAGAGAGAGAGAGAGAGAGAGAGATTGAAGAAAGAAAAGAAGGAAGAATAGAAATAGGTTTTTGTTTTCTCTCCTTCCTTCCTTTCTTTTTCTTTCTTTCTTTCCTTTCTTTCTTTCTTTCTTTCTTTCTTTCTTTCTTTCTTTCTTTCTTTCTTTCTTTCTTTCTTTCTTTCTTTCTTTCTTTCTTTCTTTCTTTCTTTCTGTTTTTTCAACTGGAAGAGCACAAGAAAACTCGTGTAAGCCTTCAGTAAGGCTCATTTCTAGCATTTACCCAGAGAGGATTGGAATAGGTGGACCCTTCTGGAGGGCAACAGCTTTGAAAACCTGATGAAGCACACAGGAGTGAATAGGTCACTAGACTTTATGAGGCATTTACTTCCTCTTTTAAAAGCATTGTTAAATCACAGTCAAATTACTGCAAATTGTCGATTTTTATTGGAATGGGAAAGTCCTATAGCTTCTCTTTCTCCCTTTCTAATCCCCAACTTCTAGTCTGGGTTTATGGGGAGGAAGAGTAGGCAGCTGCCTACATGGTATATAATTTGAGAGGTATTGGGTTTGGCCCTTTCCCATTAATGTTTCCTAAGCTGCCTACCATTACACTGAATTTCTGTTATTAGAGATTCATTCCTTTGTCTTTACAACACTATTCAAGAATCTCCCGGGAAAGACAGTGTTATAAGCCAGTATTTCCAAAACTAATTTGTTTATGATGCATTTTTTTGTTTTATATCTTTTAACATAACCTGTAAATGCTATTAGGAAGGGGAGGGATTGATTTGGGAACATGAAATGCCACCAGGATAAATGGAGACCAGAGAAATTTTTCAGTTCAAATTGAGGAAATTAAGGCAGTTTTCATACTGAAAAGTTCACACTTCTAATAATAAGCATTTTTGATTCATACATATTCATATTTAGCATTTTGGAATGAAAAATACCAGTGACATAAATTTTTAAACCAATTTCCTGCTTAGATTATACAAACATCAAGGTTCTGAAAGATGGAATTTCAGAATATTTTCTTAAATTGATCAGTGAACCCCTTTGGGAGATATTCATAGAGAAAAAGGCACAAGGATAGAACCTTGGTGATTCTGGGAGAGTGGGAGAAAGAAGAATGGGAAACTTAGAAGAAAAATTTCCCATCTTTAAAGTTTTGATGAATACCCTAGAAGGATGACTTTCTAAGAAATATATTCTGGCTCCCACTGTTGAGTTCTGTTGAGCATCTCTAGGCTCTTAACCACTTAAAGAATTGAATCCCCAATGGAGTTAGTTGAAAATGAATCTAGGCAGTGACTTTACAGAATGCTAGGGATCACTTAGTCCAATTCTTTCAATTAATAAATGAAGTAAATAATACCTAGAGAGATTAAATAATTTGCCCAAATTCACCCAGGGACTTGGTTATTAAGTTGAGGTTCGACCCCAGATCCCATAGTATTTATAGGCTTTAGAGAGAAAAGAAATTTTAGGAGTTATCTAGTCTATTTCTTTTGTATTCTAGAAAAGGAAATTGATTCTTCAGGAGGTAATTTGCTCAAAGTCCCTAAGTTGACAAAATAAAGCATTAGAGGCAATTCCTTATACCTCAAATTCAATATACTTTCTACTATATAATGCTCTATTTATTAATATATATTCATAAGGACTATATTTTCAAATCCTCCCTCAGATATTTGATAAGAATAGCACCTACCTTACCTTATTGTGAGTTTTAAATAAGATGATATGAATAGTCTTTTATTAACTTTAAAATACTATAAAATGCTGCTATCATGATGATAATGATTATTGTTGGCTTTGCTGCCTTCTTCATTATCATCATTGCCCTCATTGTCATTATCCTCGTCCTCTTCATCCATAGTGAGAGGTAGATAAAACCAATGTAATAGTTCTCTGGATTCAGGATATTCTCTCTGTAATAGATCCTTAACCTTTCTGACCTGTAACCGTTTCTTCACCTGTAAAATGGGACTAATAGGACTTTCCTTACAGATTTATGAGGAGCAAATGAGATAATATTTGTAAACTACTCTGTAAACCTTAAAACACTGTATAAATGTTATCATTTTGACATGTGTATTTACTTTGTGAATACCTCTGTTGGTTCACATTTCCAAAAGTGTTCGAATAGTTATTGGATAGGAAACTGTAAGGGGATGTAGTGGAAGTATTTCTACAAATGACCTTAAAGTTCTGTTCTGACTTTCAGGTTTGTGATTCTAAGGGACTATCACAATATTATAAAGAAACAGATAAGCACAGGCAGAAAAAAACTGGCCCTGGGTATTCTTGGTCAACAGAAATAATGACCTACAGGGAGCCTAAAGCATTATTCCTTTAGCCAATCAAGGAATAACAATAGCTATTGGGTATATGTTGTCTGCTTACCCAAAAACTAAGAATGGTGCAGGATACAATATGAGCTCCCTCACCAAGGAGCTTATGAACTTGCTGGTTGGGTGAAGATTTAAAAGAGAAAAAACAAATATAGTACCTGAAACATTAGAAGTGCTTAATAAATAAAACCTTTTCAATGAATGAATGAAAATAGTATAAGTAAGGACTATATTGTGTGGTATTGATATAAGTACTGTGGGAAGTTAGGATTAGTTGGGGAAAGCTTTGGATAGAGGACAGTGGGGTTTGAATTAGGCCTTGTAGGATGAAAGTCTACAATTGTACATGGGAAAAGAGGAGTAAGGAAAAGCTTTGCAGGCTGGTAGAACTATTGAGAGCATTACATTTACAAAGATTATTTTAAACAGCGGTATCTAACCATTCTTTAATAAACATTATGTTTCCAGAGATAGGGTTGGGTATAAGAGTGGTAAGAAGAAGCAACTTTTACATTAACTAATGTGTCATATGAAAGCAAAGGTTCCCCTGGAAACAGTGGCACAGAAACCAGTTTCTCCATGGTTCAACTCAAACAGAAATCTTCCCTGATAAATGTATTTCTCCTCCTACACTGCCCAGCCCATATTTAATCTTTTGTGCCTTTGAATTTCATAAAACTTACCGTCTACCTCATTTGGCAATTAATTATGGACTTCTATATATAATAGGTGGTTTGCTATCAAATGGCATGCTGAGGTACAAAGAGCACTGGACTTAAAGTTCAAATTCCATCCCTACCTCATAAGAGTTACGTGAGTGTGGGCAAGTTTTTTTGAGCCCTATAATCCTCAGTTTCCCCAACTAAAATAAGAAGTTTGGACTAGAGGATCTCTAAGGTTGCTTTTTAGTTCTAAATCTATGATTCCTGTCATCACTTCATGTACATAAATATCATCTTTCCCAATACACACACCAATAATAAATATTCCTGTTTCTTTAAGGTTTACAAAAGGGCTTCTTCCCACTCTTTGAGATAGGTACTGAAAGTATCATTATTTTTATTGTACTTGTAAGAAAACTGAAGTTCATTGATTTTCCTAGAGTCACACAAGCACTAAAGAGCCAGACCTGTGTCACCTGACTCTAAGCCCTTTTTCTTTCTCATTATTCTACTTGGTTTCTTGGAGAATGGAAAGTTCTGGAAGGCAATAGGACTCAGACCTTAAACTTCTTGAAGTCTTCCAGTGTTGAATAAATGACCTGTGCTCAGAAAACTAGCAGCTACTTTATGTTACTGCTTTTCAGAAACAGCTGTATTAAAAATGGTTCTAAAGGCAGACAGATTTGTTGGAGGCTGTTTTCCCACCGAAAAGTCATCAGTTGAGCCCTACTGACCTCCAGAGCCAACAGTCTCTTCTCAGATACTTTGATCCATTTTCTACTTATCCTTTCTCCAAAGGCTCAATTTCCACTCCTGTCATGCTTTCAGAGAGGGAAAAAAGCAAACAGCTGAGGCCCTGACTTATAATACAATTATTTAGTGCAAGGGAATTTTCTTCCTTTTCTGAATAAATTATTTGTTAATTAAGGCTTTTTGATGTAGTGGCACAGGGAACTATATTTGATACCAACAGCTATATACTGTTTGATTTATGGTTGGTTTGAGTGTTGTCAGGAAAAGCAGCTCTACCCCCCCCCCAAAAAAAAACCCTCCTTTACTTTGCTAGATTTACCTCCCCCCCATTCACTCACACTTCAAAGACTGTTAAGCTACTGCTGTGATTTCAATTAGAGTGAGATTCTTTCTCATTTTCACTTTTCTGTGCTGGATAATACAGAGATGCAACCTTCAGAAGGCTGGAGAACAGAAAGGTGTAAGGGAGCAGAGTTTGGGTTGGGGAGATGTGGCACTCCCTTGATTTGCTGCAACCTCTAGAACAACTACTTTGCTAATGATTTGAGGTGGAAGATCTCTTAATTAGAACTTACATTAGAAAAGTGAATTGACATAAGTAGAGTTATCTCCCCGAAATTTACCCAAGTTACTCCATCCTTGGGATTCACTAGATTTAGACTGAAAACTAAAAAAAAAAAAAAATAAAGTCAGATTCAGTATATATTATTTAAGCTACTGCTTGGACCTCTACCTTGTTTTGTGTCCTAAGAAAAATACAGGGTGGTAGAACATATTTTACATAATTCTGGAAGCCCATATGAGTGATGTGAACAGTTCATTACATAGCAATTCATTGTGAGTGGGATTAATGCCTGAGAAGGCATTAAGAAGTGGATGAAACATAAACTTGGTCTTATAGCATTAGTAGGGTCTTGTTAAACACAGGAGACGGCTGATCAGATTGAGTACAGGCTGTTAGAAATGAGCATTCAGGGGACCATGAAGATACTAACATATCAAACTAGAATTTAGGGAACAGGACAAGATGAAGTTGGATAGTTTCATTGAGGTATGGCTAGAATCATATGTCCTTGTTCACATACGATTGCCATTAATGTCCTTTCCATTTATTTTAAAATTAAATGTTACTAGATGAAAGAGAATCATAGTAGGATTTCTTTGAACTTCAGAAAAGAGTTGATTTGAGTTTGGGTGATGATTTAGGATGAATGTAGTTTCTTTAGTCTAGTCTGGCTTCTCCATATTGCCTTAAATATTGTCCTTAGAATATTATTTTTCAATGGTCCCACTTCTGACAATCCATCAATGGTTTGTTGATACACCAAGGTATCTTGAAGAATTTTTTAACCTTCTCATGGTCAATTCTTAACTATTTAATGGTATAGAAAAGAAGATGGACTTCATTCATTGTGGAGTTTACTTTGTCTTAATATTGAAGGTTTATAGAGAATTTGATTCTCTAGATATGTATATGTGTCACCAGGCTTTTGATGTTCTTTTCCAGCTGGTCCTGTTCTAGCCACTGGAAGGTTTCTGATAAATTGAAGCTTCTTGGAGTAGATGAATTGGCATAGAGAGAATTGGGAGACCTGAGAATATCTCTTACTCAGAAGAGTTCAATCACTGTAGCTGAAAATTCCTAGATTTTATTAATCCAAAATTACCCTTGTTATTGCCTCTCATTCCTATAGCCCATAACCAGAGTCTAGTGGCTTCCTTCTTTCACCAAAACCCATTCTAGGCAAGGTTAGCCTAGTGCTGCTGTTTTCTCATTTATTTGAATCCACCAGGGAACCTGACTCTAATTAATTACTGTCTACTCAAAGCTCAAGAGGAAAACCTGTGTTTTGGGGAAAAATAGATATATAAATGAAATCAAGATCTGCAGGTTGCAAGCCCTATTGTTGGCAGCAGGCCTTCTTCCTGAAGTAAATGAGAACAGGGATCCCAGCTCTCTCAAGAGCTACGTCAGATTTTGGATTTCCTTAGCTCCCACAGGTGCTTCATTGAATGAAAGCCCAGAGGCGCCTGAAAATTTGAGCCTCTCTGAGCCTCCACATAGGAAGTAAGGGCCTCATCAGGTTCAAGAGCTGGAGAAACCACATTCTCACCTGCAAAGCTTGGTTTAACCCTTTATGTCTCACATTCTCTTTTTCCTGTTCAGTTATTATTTACTTGTATCCTACTCTTCAGCATTCCATTTGGGGTTTTTTTGGCAAAGATATTGGAATGATTTGCCATTTCCTTCTCCAACACATTTTACAGGTGATAAAACTGAAGCAAACAGGGTAAAGTGACTTACCCAGGGTCACACAGCTAGCAAGTGTCTGAGACCAGATTTGAACTTGGGAAGATGAGTCTTTCTGACTCTAGGCCTGGTGCTTTATCCATTAGACCACTAATCTGCCTTTCTCATCTTTCTAGGAACTCTCAGAGAAATTATTTAGGATACTAAATATTAAAAGATAGTACAGAATACTTTTCAAAAAATGATATTAGAGTTAGAAGACCTATGTTTACAAGTCTTCTCTCTGCCATCTACTACCTGTTTGATATTAAGCAATTTATTTTGTTTAACTGTGCCTTTAATTTCTTTGTGTAAAATAAAAATGTAAAGTCTTATAAGGTCCCTTCCATCGTCCATCTCTTGATCTTGTAAAGTCTCTTCTTTTTATCCTATTAAACTCATTCCAAAAAAAAATTTCTCTCTCCTCCCTAATTCTGTTCCCTTGTCCCTGTCTTTCTCTGTCTCTGTCTCATCTCTCTCTCATTATATTTGAGTAAATAAAATAGAGTATTCCCTGAAAAGAAGGTATTTATAAGATATGTAATTAGGATGTTAAAACTCCAACAGGATTGGTATTCACTGGTGTTAACTACTGGGTAGCGACAAATAAAAGAAATATTCCAGTCAATGACTCTTGTGTTAAAGTGAACATTATAATAGTTTAAAGTCCATAATAGGTAGTGACAATAGATCTAGTTCAGGCGTCTTCAGATATATCTGACTGAGATTTTTAAATTGAGTGACATACCT
Organism: Sarcophilus harrisii; assembly: GCF_902635505.1. Lineage (NCBI taxonomy): Eukaryota > Metazoa > Chordata > Mammalia > Dasyuromorphia > Dasyuridae > Sarcophilus > Sarcophilus harrisii. Next base: position 368,671,144 of record NC_045426.1, on the reverse strand, counting down.
ACTAATATGACACCATATTTGATTGCTGTTAGAATCAATCTGATACTTTCCAGAAAATAGAAATTTACATGGAAGAAAAGCCTTCTAGGGCTTAACTCTTTGTATAATAGGAACCAGGAAGTAAAGAATTACTTCAGAAAAGTAGCCCAAGTTGAGAGAATGGAACAAAGACTTTTTATTGATCTTTTTAGTTAGTGATGTCTTCCACTTTTAGATTACTATTTGTATAAGATTAATACTTTGTATAAACCTTATGTACTTAGTTAAATTCATGTTGTGTCCTCAATTAGACTTTAGGCTCTTTGAGAGAAGAGAGTAGTTTTCATTTTCTTCTTCTTCTTCCTCTTCTTCCTCTTCCTCTTCTTCTTCCTCTTCTTTCTTCCTCCACCTTCTCATCTTCCTTCTTCCTTTTGTTCTTCCTCTTCCAATTTCTCCTATTCTTCCTCCTTATTCTTCTTTTTCTTTGTATCCCCACTATTTAACACAGGACCTAGCACATGAGTACTTAATAAATGCTTGTTGACTGATTTTAAAAGGTTTTGAGCACATAATACATACACACATTCATACATACATGTGTGTAGATATAAATACATATGACTATATGCATATACATATATATGTATATATATATGTGAATATAATCATTCTATAATCTCCACCTTCCTAATCATGTATTTTAATATTAGTCAATTTAATTTAGAGGAGAAGTTGTACAAAGAGATATTTGGATGATCCTACATTCTAAACCCAATTTAGTGTGGCCCTGACTACAACCCTTCAACCTGAAAGAAAAACTACTCTTTGTCTACATATAGCATTAGATCCAGCTCATGGAGATCTTTACTATGGGGATTCTTTGGGAAAAGCCACAAGGACAAGAATATTCTGTAACAACTATAGTAACAGGCACAGTCCTTGAAAGGGCTTTAATTGAAATGACTGGACTGGGCTCTCCTGAGTGCCCCACAGCTAAGTTAAACAGTGGGAATGAAACATGAGCCCATAAACTGTTTCAACAGATGTTACATTTGGGGGCAGTGAGGGGAGGGAGATTAAGGGCAGGCATAACAATTTGATATATTTGAAGTGTATATCTCTGTGTTTTTGGGATACAAGTTGTTTGTAGCTTGGTTCAGTTTGGCTTCCCTACCTCTCTGGGGCTGCCTTTATAACTATTGCTTGCATGCCAAATTAGTCTGCTTTTGGTGTCTGACAACTCTCCATGGTTCTGTCACGTTTACCGGAATGCATTAGCTACTATGAAAATATATTTTGGTATCCTCTATACTTGTGCTTAATAAGTACTATAGAATAATTATCCCAACTCCTGATGCCTTTAATATTTTCTCCACATACATACATTTTCAAGGGTTAGAGCAAGGTGCTAAGAAACCAAGGTGATGAATACGAATAAGAAGGAAAAATTCAAGAGAGGCTATTGTCAGATTCTCAACCTAATCCTCATCAACCTTTACACCAGTTCAAGGCCAGAAGGCATATTGGGTGAGAACTTAGATGGATCAGCACAAATACAACTTCTGTATGGTATAATCAAAAGACCATGGGTTTTGGATACAGAAGATAAGGATTTAAGTCTTGGCTCTACCATTTAACAGATTTATGACTGTGGGCAATTAGTTCTTCTGGAGACACAAAATTTGATATCGTGGTGATTATATTATCTCTCTTGACTCACTGTTACTGAGTATTACTGAGAAAAATGAAATTATATCAGAAATTTGAAAATGCTTTGTAAGTATAAAATAATATATGCTTACCGTAATTATTATGATTATTGAAGTGACAGTTCAAAGTTCATAGTATCTGTGGGATACTGCTATCTTTTCAAACAGACAGACATTGTGGATAGAGTCAAGAATATCTAGTTGCTAAATTAGACTCAGTCCCTTAGACAACTCTAGGACTCTTAAAGAATTCCCATACCCCTAAAATCCCATGTTCCTTATATAATGATGTATTTTTGAAGAAAATATTTGATGGTAACTTCTATATATGCTTTTTATTATTTTTCTTTTCTTTCCTTCATTCTTTTTTTTTTTCCTGAGGCAGTTAGGATTATGTTACACAGCTAGGAAATATTAAGTGTCTGAGGCTGGATTTGAACTCAGGTCCTCCTAACTATCCACTGTGCCAACTAGCTGCCCCTATATATGCTTTTTATTATTAAAAATTATGTAGTATGTTCTTGTTGCCATGTGTGACATACACATAGTTGTTTTTTTATTCTATTAAATGTGTAGAGGAACATCCTTGTTTCAATATAAAGTATTATTTTAAAAAATCAGACTCCTTAATTTTTACCTCATCTTAGCTTTTTTTCTTTTTTTAATCTTTTACTTTTAGAGACAAAAGATTTCTGTGATTATTTATGTGGAAATCTTGCAACTGCCTTATTTTTTCCTTAAAGAGATGGCTTGTTGTTTATTTTTAAGACAGAAGACTTGTAGATTATATTTCTGACAACGCCTAATTTCTTTGCTTCCATGAACATCTGTCATTAGGAAACCTTACCATTATTCTAGCAGCCTCTGTTTCCAACTCCCCATGGACAGAAACAGGCATGAAGAGAATTACATTTTTCCCAGGATGGGGCAAAAGGTCATTCCATGCAGTGGGCAGCTGGGTCTAGTCAAATCAAAGTAAGATTGCCTCAAGTGCTACCAACAGAATAGCTGATAACCCTGTTGTCAGTTCGTTTACAGTTGCATTCTGTTACAAATTAAGCTGAAATCATTGATCACCAGAAGAGCAAGGGAAGTAAGGTTGCTTTCTTTTCTCTCTATCAAATGACACTTTCCAGTACTGCCAGTTTGTACAGGCGATAGGGACACCACATTGTTAGTGTTGAACGCATGGCTGAGACTGCCACCCAGATCAGCTGCCAAGAGAGCAGATCTGTCATGATGCCAGTGTCTGGAAGCATAGCTTTAAATGCCTCTAGGCTTAAAGGTAGTCCCTCATTCTTGCTACTCTGGCAATGTGAAAAGAGAGATTCATTGTCAATGCCAGTAAATGGCAGAGGTGAGCTCCCTTCATGCCTATTTAGGCAGTGACATATGAGACCCCGTCAGGGTCTGGGAACAGGTCAGACACCCAAAACAAGGCTTACTGTCTCATGGATACTTTGGAAGAAGGATAGGTTGAGGTTGGCCATGGCATGCTGGGATAACTTTGCTAATCTGGCTCAGCTCTGACCTCCTTGGATGAACCTGGACATTTTCCTAACCATATTATAAAACCCAAGACAAATACTACCTTTTTCCACAAAGCCTTCCCTAGCTCCTCCAAATATCAGTGATTTCATTACTTTTCAAACACCTTTAGAAAAGAACTTTTAGTCTATATCCAACACTTTAATACTACATTTCATGCCATTTTGCACTTTTGTGTTCTATGTGTGTATATCTTATTTCCTCAATTTAAATGTGTTCTACTGGAGGATCAGAACTGTTGCTTTTATATCCACATGTAGATACTCCTTTAAATACTCAATATTTACTCCTTTAAATACTCCTTTAAAAGTAATAGAATGATAATTCATTTTGAGTAATGAAGGAAAGAATTCTATATTTAAAGTTGGAATCTTGACTTTTAAATCTGACTTTACTACTTAGCACCTGACGTCTGTGACACTCACTTTCTTCATCTGTAAAATGGGGATTTGAACTAACACATTTAATGTTCTTTTAGACTGTAAATCTAAGATCCATAGTACCAGGAATTGAGTAGAAGAGTATCAGGCAAAGGTCTTTTTGTCTTAATGTAGTGTGTTTGTGAAAACTCATGGAAAGAAATCAGAGGCTCTGAAACCTCGCTTTCATCTACTATTAAGCAGCCATTGCTTTTATTGACCATCTGCTCTAGGTCTAGCACTTTTCTTAATATTTTGGTAGAGGACTAAGACATAACCTTCCATGCTTCTCAAGTGCTTATTTTCAGTTTGGGAAGGCAAGTAATATCTTCATAACCACTCCTCTCAGACTCCAGTAGGGATGAGAAGTTGGGGCCTTTATTTGATACCAATATCATTTGTTTCTAGATAATGCAATGGTTTTCAACTGGGGCATATAGACTTTTTTGGGGGGGAGAGGGATATTTGGATAATTATATTTCAGTGTAAGTGACTTTCTTGGTAACCCTATGTTTATTTTATATATGAAAAGATAACATTTTGAGAAGGGTTCTTTCTATATTGAGGCTCCAACAAATTGCCAGAGTGGGGGAAGGATACAAAGATCCACCAAAAGTAGGTTCAGAACTCCTGCATTCAACAGAAGCAAAAAAAAAAAAAAAAGTATTCTCCCCTTTGCATCAAATAAAGTGCCTGATTCTTCTTGGAATATAATCTCCATCTTGGATATGAATTAGGTGCTGGCAGGAGCCACTCACTTATCAAGGCTAACAGGGTGCTACTGAGCCTGCTGACACAGTCACTTAATTAGCTGGCAAGCTGGTGACCAGCGGTAATATACTTTCTAGAGGGTTCCCTTTTACATTTGGAGAGTGTATCAATGTGGCAACGTTGGAAGATGCAGAATCAGTAGCCCTAGCCTTTGTTTCCCAAGGGTGCTGCCCTGACCCAGAGGCAACTGATAGCCTGGTGGATAGAGTGCTTGAACTAGGCATAAAAACTTGCCTATCTAGTCCCAGATACATCCTGGCTATGTGACCCCAGGTAAATCATTTAACCTATTTCCTCAATGGGGTCACAATGACATGTATTTTACAAGATTGTTGTCATGATTAAATGAAATAACATTTATAAAAAGCACTTAGCACAGTGCCTGAAACATAGTAGGTATATTATAAATACTTATTCCCTTTTTCTTCCCCTCCATCCATTACTTAGTAGAAAAAAATGTAATAGATGAGAAAATGAATGAAGTGTCAGAGATTCCTTAGAGTAGCAAAAGCATCTTCATGGTATGAAAGTTTCACATTTTCTCTTTTCCTTTTACACCTTAAATATCTCAAATGGGAATAGAATTGAGAAATCTACTAAAACAGTTTTCCTTTTTTCCTCTCCTCTCTTTTCCTCTCCTGTCCTTTCCTGTCCTATCTTCTCCTCTACTTTCCTCTTCTTTCTTCTCTTCTATCTCTCTCTTCTTTCCTCTCCTTTCTTCTCCATTCTTTTTCCATTCCTTTCCTTTCCCTTCTTTCCTTTTTCCTTTCCTCTCTTCTCTTTCCTTCCCTCCCTCCCTCCTTCTCTCCCTTCCTTCCTTCGTTCACACTCTATCTCCTTCTTTTCCTTCTTTCCTGCCTTCCTTCCTTCCTTCCTTCCTTTCTTCCATTCTTTCTTTTTTTTTATCACAAACAGCAACGACACTGATATGTTGCAGTGGAAAGAGCACTAGATGAGATTAAGAGATCTAATTCCTAGTTCAAGTTCTTCCACTAACTTTCCCCATGACCCTGAACAAGTCTTTATCTTCCTCTGCAGAAATTCCTTCTAAGTTCCTTTCTGGTTTTAACATTTTAAAAACCCACGAATTACCTTCTTAATGATAATTCATTCAAGCCAGAAGATGTATAACTCAATTCAACAAGCTGAACTTTTTATATTTTATATCTGTCAAGGTGCTAGCATCTATGGCACATATGGAGATTATCCCCACTATTAGTTTATGCTGCAATTTAAATTTAAATCCTACTTTCCTGCTCCTATTGCCTCAGTTTCCCTGAATTGTTTGGCCTCAGTTCCTAATTGTTCTGCTCAATCCTGCAACACCACTCCTCCCTCCTAATCATGATGATCCAGATAAGGAGAAAGACCTTCTATCTTAGACATCATTAGAATGTCCCATGCTTCTCCCCATCCCAACTTATCAAACTGTCCAATGTCTCTCCCCATTCTGTCATCCCAACTTATCAGAATGTCCTATGCCTCCCCTCACCCTGTTAAAACCAGATTGATAGTCTGTTTCTGCTTTCAGTGCTCTGACTCTGTCTTTGTCTACCCCCCTGGTAACTTGGAGACGTCTGCATACATATGTGTGTGTGTGTGTGTGTGTGTGTGTGTGTGTGTGAATTCTACGTGTCAATTCATAGAAATCTTGCTAAGTTTCTCTGAAACTTCATTTCTTATTGCACAATTCTATTCTATTTATATCTCATAATTTGTTCAATCATTCCAAGTTGATGGACATCCACTTTTCTTCAAATTTCCTATAGCTAAAACTTTTTAAAATGTTACAATCAGATAATTAGGTAACGGGAAGAATCTAAATATGGAAGAGAGAAATTTGCTAGCAAATGTAATCATGGAAATCTTAATGGAGGAAGTGAGACTTGAATTGAGACTTCAAGAATGGATAAAATTTGAATAAGGAAAAGCAATACAAGTCTTATTTATTGATAGGGTGTCCTTGACTAAAAAAAAAGAGATATAAGGCATTACTTTTCCAGTTGGTTTGGAGAGCTATGTGTCTTGGGACTTGGTCTGGAAAAGGGAGATAGGCTTGCATTTTATTAAAAGCATTAAAAATTTAGTATGTTTTGATCCCTACCCAGATCACTTCCCTATCCCTGCTTTTTCCCATTTTCTCTTTTTTAGATTTTTCATCCAGTTGAATTGCTAGATTATGTCTGGTTATTTGACTCTTGGCTAGTTGCTCTACCTACTATGCCTAAGCTTTTTTTCTTTTCTAAGATGAGCTGATTAGACTAGATGATTTTTAAATTGCTTTCCCTTTCTTAATATTCAAAGATTGTCCCTCTCCATGCCCCACCTGACCCTGCCAGATAGGCCTTATCCATCTCTGCACCATGGGGCTGTTCAGGAAGCTTCATCATGATTGACTGGGCAGAGAGCCATAGACAAGGGTAGAGACCTTGGCCTTTCCTTCCATCCCTAGCTGCCAGCACACGATGGCATGGTTCTTTGCTCCAGCCCTAGCCCTCCCTCTCACTTTGCCCCTTCCAGTATCCAGGTGGGTCTGGAAAGCTAGGCCAGAACCTTTGGCTTTGATCTCACACACAGTATCCCCAGCATTCAGAGTCTATGCTAATCACTTTTGATTATGAATAGATTAAATGGGACACCAGCTGTACGGAGATACTTTGATTCCAATCCTTGTTCAATAATGAGATGCGCAGGCACAGGCTATCGAGGCAACAATTATAATTTCATGTCCTACCCCCATCCCATTACCTTAGGAAAAGCATCACTAACCTGATTTCTGTCTAAAGAATGGGGGAAGGGTTGGTGGGGTTGGACCACTTCTTTCAAAGGTACAGTGCTAGGATGAAACAGTACCTTGGCACCTCTAATATAGTCCCTAGAATCTTACCCTTCCCAATTCAGTGAACTTTTCTGCTGGTCTTGGAGTCAAAAAGAGCTGAGTTCAGATTCTCTCTACATGATATTTACTACCTGTATGACTTTCGGAAAATCACTTAATCTCTCATCCTCAGTTTCCTTATCTGTGAAATGAAAACAATAATAGAACCTTTATCATAAGATGCTATGAGAATAAAATGAGATACTACATATAAAGTTTTTTCACAAAACTTGAAATAGTATATAAATAATATTGTTGTCTAGAAGTAGTATTTGTAGGATTACATAATATGGTCTTCTCAGATTTCCCCCAAGAGAACGCAAAAAGTTTAAGGAATGGTATTTGGAAGAAGTCTAATCTTCATCCATTCTTCTCCAAGTTAAAAATCTACCTAAAATGTAACCCACTGTCTGCCTCTGAATTCTCTTTTGTTTCCCTGAGCTCAGCTCCAGTCGTGCCTTCTTTTTGCATGAAATAATAGCAGCTTACATTTACATGGTTCACTTATGTAGGCGGTACTTAATACATACACATTAAATTGAATTACCTCCACATAGTCACCCTGAAAATTAGGTAATATAAGTATTATCATCCCCATTTTTCAGGTAAGGAAACTAAGATTAGGAGATTTTTTTTAATTGCCCTGTATTTTGTGGCTAATAAATTGCAGAGTTAAAATCTTTCTAAAACTCCTTAGAGCTGTCTCCCTTGTAAATGAGAAATGTTAATGAGGAAAATAACTTGGAAATCACAATATAGATAATTTCTATAGTATTGTACAGTTGACAAAGTGCCAATACCTCTTTGGATCTTCACAAAAACCCTGTGAGTAAGGAAGTAACAAGTGTAATATTATCTATGATTTCCATGAAGAACAAACCCATATGGGTAGATTAATAGTCAAGGAGAGAACAAATCTAGAACTAGAAAACAGATCTCTTAACTTCTCATCCAGGCTCTTTTCATTAGTATCTGATCCTTGCTGTTGGTTCCCTGATCATGTGGATTTTTCTACTTTAATGTTAGCAAAAAACAAAAAATAACAACCCACATTTCTCCAATCCTTTAGTATTCACACAGGGTTGCAACATCCCTGTGAGCTGGATAGTCGAGGCAGTGTTTTATATTAAAGAAAGCAAATTCAAGAGAGTTTAAGTGATTTGTCTATGGTCACTCAACTAGTAAAATTGTTGGAATTTGAACATAAAAATTTCATGTTGCACATCTTTTTGTGAATTTTGCCTGGAAGTTTGAAACACTGAGGACAGGGACCATGTCTTATACATATTCCCTGAATCTGATCATAAAAGAAACCCATTGGTCTTACTTTTGTTAGTATTTTATCCTCACCAAAGTATTCTCATTTACATGTTCATTTTTGAATGAGATAGGGAGAGCAATTATTTCCCCATTTTTTTAAGTGAAGAATTTTGGGACAAAAAAAATTTAGTGACTCATCTAAGGTCACATAGCAAGTCATCTTTGGAGACAGGTTGGAAATTCATTGTCCAGATATACTTGTTGATTGTCTGAACAACAGCAGTATTAAACTGCTGGAAGTAACTGTCTGTATTGAAAATTGGTTTTTTGTGATAGAAGTATTATTGTTCATTTTGTTCAAGAATAAATCTGGGAGTAAAGTTGTTTTGTTTTGTTTTGCTAATCTGGAGAGTAGACCCAGAGGTTGGATTATAAAAGAATGCAGATTCCAAATCAATACTAGAAAGAGAGTTTTAACAATGAGAACTGTCCAACAAAGGATAGAGCTGCCTCACAAAGTAAAAAGGTTCTTCTCACTAAACCTGTTCAGGCAGAAGCCGAATGACTTCTGTCAGGAATTTTGATAGAGATACCTGCATTGGATGGGAAGTTGTATGAGGTGACCTCTCCGGCCACTTCCAATATCAATTGTGTGACTTTAGGCAAAACATTAACTGTTTCTGGGCCTCATTTCCTTCTTTGGTGGAGTGGAAATAATGTTTCCTCCTTTTTTGTTTTGTCATTATGATATATTCTGATGATTCTCATCTTTTCAAAATAATTCAAAACTATGTGTGTATATGAAAAATAGAAATAGAGACAGAAAGATAGAGACAAAGACACACAAAGAGACAGAGATAGCCAGAGACAGAGACAGAAAAGAACATAGAGGAGTACTGGACACCTCAAGAAGAGGTTCTAAGAATATCCTAGAAGTGTAAAAAGAACACAGGAAATAAAACTGGGACTTTATGAATTCTTTACCAAGTTAAAAATGTTGGTGAAAATTGGTTTTGTTTGAATTTTTTTATTGCTCATTCCTCTATACCATTAAGACTTTTTCCCTCTTTTCTTCCTTTCCTCATCTACCCTCTTCTATATGCTGGTTAATATCCGTACAGAAGCAGCAGTTCAGGTAATGGTTATTAATGTCCCTAAAGATAAGAGCAGGTTTCCCATTTATTTCACAGCAAAGCAGGACCCTACAGATCACTGGAGGAAAAATTAAATCTCAGAGTTGGAACGAACTTCAAAGACCATCTACTTCCAACCTATGCTTGAAGCAGGAATTTTCTGTGTGACTGGACTTATTTGTCTCTTCTGTCTCTATCTCTCACTCTTCTCATATACCCGACCTTAGCCATCCATCTATAATAGATCTGTGGTGATGAGGAGCTCCCTTATCTTGTCGCCAACTCTACTTTTTGACCTCTTAATTGTTAGAAAGTTTTTTTACATCAATCAATTTCTCTGTAACTTCTGCCTTCTGAGACAAAAAAGAAAAAAAGTCTAATATGACAATCATATGATAACTTCAGATATTCTAAGGTTAAACTCATATTGCGCCTTTAAATCTTTTCTTCTATAGAATACCTTCAGTTTCTCAGATAGATTCTTATATAATACCATCTCCAATCCCCTTACCATACTAGTTGGTTTCTGTTGTATGTATTATAGTTTGTCTAAAATATAGTACACAGAATTTATATTATCTTAAATAGCAAAAAAATATAAAGGGATAATTACTTCCCCTTTTCTGGACATGAAGCTTTTATTTGTTGTTATTCAATTGTTGCAATCATGTCTTACTCTTTGTGACCCTAGTTGGGATTTTCTTGGTAAAGATCCTGGAGTAGATTGTCATTTCCTTCTCCTGTTCATTTTACAGATGGGGAAACTGAGGCAAATAGGATTACGTGACATGCTCACATTTACACAGGTAATAAGGCCATATTTGAACTCAGGAAGAGGAGTGTTTCTGACTGCAGGCTTGATACTGTCTCCACTATGCCATATAGCTGTACTAAAGTTTATATTACTGGATCACAAATATACATTTTCATAAAACTGTAGAAATGATGTGTTTATAGATATATGCACGTTTAGAAATCATTTTATCCTCCCACACCATCTTAGAGATGAAGAAACTGAGACTCACAGCAGTTAAAATAACTTGCACAAGATTAAGAAGTAGTATCAGAAGCTGTATTTGAACCTAGGTCCTTTGGCTGAAGAGTTTTTCCACTGTGTGATGATGTTTTGAGAGATGCAAAGCTATTCATTGTTAAACCATGAAAAAGCAAACAAACAAAACCTTCCCTAGTTATGATGGTGGATCTTCATCTGTAATATAAATTAACACACAACAATAACATAAGGCTGTGATTAGTGAAGCAATTGCAAGCTGCGGTGCCAACTACTTTCCTTCCTGTTAATGGAGTATCTGGGTAGTTCATTCATCTTCAATGGACTCAGTAAGACATGAATAGACAAACTATATCCCAGCTAAGAATTCCAGCTAGATTTCTTACAGTCCAGATTAGTCCCTTAGTTACATGTGTGTTGAAAGCAAGAGAAATTTAGGCATGGCAGATTAAAAGAAATAGATGAAAAGGGATGAAGTATAAACAGGATTGGGTAGATTTGTTGTAGACTGTAGAGGAAGAGTAAATTTACTCTCTCCACTATGGAGTAAAAGAAACCACAGAAATGACCTTTATTTCAAGTCAAAGATAGTTAATAATAATTTTTTTTTGAAATTTTAGAAAGATGACCTCTTTTGTGCTTTCCCTATTAAAAAAAAAGTGATTCATGTACAATCACTATTGGTATGTCTTAGTTCCCCATCTAGATCTCTTGTCTATCAGTTAAAGAAATATAAAAATAGATAAATAAGACCCTCAATACCATATTACACATTCCAGCAAAATAAATTCTCACATTAGCCTTGCATCAAAGGATATGTTTCTTTCTGCAGTCTAATTTCATCTCTCTCTGTCAAGATATAAATGATGTGTTTCTTCCTCATTCTTCTAGACCAATGGTTTATTATTGTATAGATCAGAACTTTAAAGTCTTTTAAGGCTGCTTTTCTCTATAATACTGTAGTCATTTAAATTATTTTTCTACTCCTGAACACATTTCTTTGCATCAGTTCAAAAACATCTTCCCAGATTCCTATGAAATTTTCTATTTAATTATTTGCTATGTCATGATAATATTCTGCTACATTTGTATTCCATAACTTATTTAATCAGTCAACAAGAATTAACTAAGAATGTATTATGTTCAAGGCAGTATTGAGCATTGAAGATATAAATATAAGCAAAAAAAAAAATCTCTGTTCTCAAAGAGCTTTCCTTTCTCTCTAATGGAGGGAAGAAAGTAGCTAAAGAGAAGTTATCAAAATGAGGGAAGGTGATAATACTTATGTTGAAGCACAGTATTGAAGTCCAGAGAATTAGAAAAAGAACTGGAAAAGAAATTAAGGATGATTGATCTGTTTGCTTCCCTAAAAATTGAGATTCTAGGAGGAATTCCTCAGTAGGAGAAGAGAGTTGCCAAATTGGGAATGGTGTTGGTATTCCAGGTCATAGGGGCTGAGAGGTCTCTCAGAATGAGAAGGTAATTAATGCATGGTGGCAAAGTCTGGAGAGTCATAAACAGCCAGTAAAGGAAATAAGAAAACATTATTTCCAATTTTCTGCTATCAGTTTTTAGTTACTAAAAATATTTTTGTATGTATACATCCTTTTCCCCTTTTTTAAAAATTTTAATCTATAGGTATAATTTAAAATTTAAAAAGTAAGTTTTATGAAGAAATTATTCTATATATTTAACATCTACTGGTCATCCTGCCATTTAGGGGAGGGGGTGGGGGGATAAGAGGTGAAAAACTGGAACAAGAGGTTTGGCAATTGTTAATGCTGTAAAGTTACCCATGTATATATCCTGTAAATAAAAGGCTATTAAATTAAAAAAAAAAAAAAAAGAAATTATTCTAATCTCCCAGTGTATTATAAGATTCACTACAAAACTACAAAATTATAAGTTTTCACTTTGGAGTTTCATCAAGGTATATATGTTCCCTAAATTCAAATATTATTAAGTTGTGGCCTAATCTAGGATAAAGTCCATCCCAAGAAGTTAGATTCACAATTTCTTCTAGTAGTTTTTGGACCTTCTCTGAAAGTGGGGGTCTGACTAAGGGAAGGGGCAGTTTGGAGTAGAGTTGTATCCATGAAAATTTTGACTTCTTATCTAAAGCAATATTTAAAAACTTAAGTTGTACTTTTGAATGTGATGTGAGGATCAAAAGACATTTAAAATCAGCCTTGGGCATGTTCTCTAGGAGTGTGTATTTAGGGATCTGTAAGTATTTTGCCACCTTCCTTACAAACTAAAATTTTGAGCACCAACATAATTGGCAATGTTTCAAAAAGTTAGTATTAGCTGCTTGAAAAATTCATCATTTTTTGAGAGAATTTTCTGTTTTAAATACAGCTTGGGCTAGATCCATTCTTAGTATTCTGTGATCTTTTGATGATCATGAAGAGGAGATTCATGCTTCAAGTAAGGGATTTAGATAGGGACCCAGTTTAAATATTCTGTGATGCCACAATGATCTAATAGGATGAGAGTCTGCTCTAGGTAAGAAGTCGATTAGCTCACTTCCAAGGTCCCTTTCAGCTCGGAGATTTTGGGATTCTCTGGCAACCATATTCTTTGCTCTTCCAAAAGGAAGTATCCCCAGGGCAGAGATTGGCACTGTCAGTTGCTTCAAATTTAACCTTTAAAACTCCACCAGTCTGAAGAGATTTAGCTGAAGGACAAACAGCATAGCTAGGATGGCAGCTTAGAATGTGTAACTTGCTTATGTGCCCTGGCTTAGCTTGGTCAGAAACTGTCTACTTGACATCTGTACTGAGCACCCCAAATGCTTTGGCAGTTAAAATTAATGCCTTTTGAATTGGAAGGCTGTTTACTTTGAGCTCAAATGTGGATTTGCCTTGGGCCTCATTGGGAAAGCTAACTGAAGCTGCAGTGTGAGCAACCATCTGTCCAAAAGGGTATCATTCCTGTTTGGGAGGGGGAAACCCAAAAAAACCCAAGCAGCAACCAATCATGGAGATCGACAGGGAAGCTGTTACTACATAACAAATCAGTGCTAATTTTTAGGAAAAACCTTAGTTTGGAAAAAGCCAACTTGAGTACTTCCCTTCTTCCTCTTCTTCTTGGGACACAGGAACTGACACAATAAACATGGATTAAATGAGATTAGATAAAGCATTTATTAAGCTTTGGAACTAAGTGCAGTGAGTACAAACACATGTCAAAAGCTAGGCATTCCCTACCCTCTAGGAACTTAAATAAGATCACATTCTTCCAGGTACTCTAGTTTTGGTCTCTACTACCCCCATACTATTGGCAGTGATGAGAGAGAATTCAAGAAAGTAAAGGTACACTCTTATGAAGTAACTATGGATTTATGAACACATATGAACTCAGATGAAATGGAGGTACAGAGAGGAAAAGTAAGATGCTCAGAAGTCACAACAAAAGATGGTAGTGGTCTCCTGAATCTTAATTTTTTCTTTACCCTACAATCCTCTTCTTTTCCAAATTTTGAGTTTTCAAAATAAAAATTATAGAAGGATTTCATTGTATCATCAACCATTTGGTAACTTCAAAATAAATAGAATTCCACAATAACTTTTCTTCCCCCACTTCCAATTCTGTGCTTTTTTTTTTTTTTTTTTTTTTGTAAAGTCCATTGAAAAAGTAGCCACACTTATCAGGTTAGCTTTTTTTTTTTTTTTTTGAAAGGAGAAATCTAGGGGGTGAATAAGTTGTTAAGAAATTGGTATTATGTTCCTGAAATGCTTGTTTTTCACTTAGCAATAGGAAAGAGATTCAAAAATTTTGGTGATTTCAAATTTTTGAAGTACAGCTTACCAGGAAATGATGCTTCTGAGCTGGCTCTACATTGTTCAGATTCCTTGTTGATCCCTTGCAAATTAGCCTTATGGAGTTCTTCCTCCTTTGGATTCTAGCCATTTCTTATCTTTCCCAGAAAGCTATCTCTTTAAATCTCTTCAGATTCCTAGATCAGAAACAACATAAGGTGAGCTATTGACCTCATATTTTATCCAAACAACTCCTTAGTCCATTGGCTAACTTATGACACTATATAAAAGTACCAGTGGGCAGGAGTAGATAGAGGATAGATAGATAGACAGATAGATAGATAGATACAGATGGAGAGGTAGATAGATAAAGAGATGATAGAGATAGATATAATTTAAGTTTAAATATAATTTTCTTTCCAGCAAACTTAGTTTAAAAACCCTTCAAAATATATATAGCATAAGACAAAGTATTTGGCCAAAGAATTTGCTGCTTGGCCAATTACTTTCCATGACAACTTATATAGCTAAGGTTAGACTCTTTTTTTATCATTAATAACGTAAGCATTCTTTACCGTTCCCCTCCTTCTTCCTCTTCCCCTCTAACTATGGAACTGTTTTGACTTCAGAGAGACTAGTAAAGGGATTATAGGGGAATGTGATTTCATAATGCATTTATGAAGTGGTAGTGAGGAGAATGAGATTGCAGAGTTGGTATGGAGTGGGTTCTGCTATCTATCCTGTAATTCTATGTCAGTATTGATTAGTACAGCCTTTGCTTTCCCTCTGATTGCCAGGTTGTATGTTTTCTGCAAAGATATCACTACAGAATCTACTCTGTTCCCAAGTGGGCTATCTGTTTACCTTCACTCTTCTCAAGAGTATGCATGCTTACTGGCATTATAAGCTTTAGTATTTCTAACAGGATAGGCCACATTAGTTCCCAGGGACATAGAGGAGTAATCTGAGAACACAGATGTTTCTGGACATTCTAGAGTAATAGCTTCCTCATCTCTAAAATAAGGGATTTGGACTAGATTGGTTTCAATTTATTTTAATAAACATTCAGCTGCTACTATGTGCAGAACATTCTGTTTGGGGTTGGGAATATGAAGATAAAAATATATAGTTTGACCTCAAGGATCATACTCTTATCTGGGTAAATATGACAGACACACAGGGACTTCAGAGCTAAAGAACTGCTGCTACTGAAGTTCAAATGCAAAATGAAAAGATTCTCAACTCCCCTCCTTTCTCCTTTGTCTTTTAAATGCAATTCTCTTTAGATCAATCTCTCCCATATCCTCTTATCCCTTTGCCATGTGAAAATATTTACTGGTCCTGGGAAAGAGGTTGTATCCTTTTTATTAATGACTGACTGACTCAAAGGGTCTTCCTTCTTTTGTTACTTTTTTTGGTTTGTTGCACCTTCCCAGGAGAGGCAGCCTTCTAGTAGTCATTTGTAAAATAGGGAATAGGGATGGGATTGAGGAGGTGATTGAAGGATAGGGGTGGTTGTTTTTAAGACAGTTGGTTTTTTTTAAACATTAGGTGCTTGTAATGTCTGACACGCATAATGGAGGTCAGCATATATTTTTCTTCTGTAGCCAGAAGGTGTGTCTGAGTGATAGGGTTTTAAAGAAAGGAAGTGGAGAGAATTAAGGAAAAGGAGGATTGGGAGAAAATATATGAGTATCTCTGGTAATAAGTTTTTTTTAAAAAAAAGTTATAAGCTTACAGTTAGAGAATATCGTAATATATATATATATATATATATATATATATATATATATATATATATGTACAAAAGAGTGTGATGAGGTTTCAATTTCAACTTCTAACATGATGAATAACCAAGGGGAAGGAAAACAAACTTTTCTGCGTCTCAGTCTTCTCATCTGTAAAATGAAGAATTTGAATTAGGTGATCCCTAAGATTCTGTAAAACCTAATAATTTTTATTTTATTTTTCTTTACCTCATTCATTTTTCTTCCTCAATGGGGAATAGAAAAAAATTTCCATAAGTATTTTAGTTTTTTTTTCAGCTTGAAATTCTACCTGGCATATAGTAGATGCTTAATAAATGCTTGGCTGATCTCCTTCACTGTCCTCAAGTTTCCTATCTTTTACTCAGTTGCAAAATACATGATAATTAATTCTAGACTAAGTGGTGTTTCCTTAATATACTCTCTTGATCTTTCTCCTCTATCAAAGGCAGATTAGAGAGGGGCATTTATTAACCATGTGTGTTGCCCTGGTCTCCATAAAGTAGCTTGCGACCAGTTCTAAAGTCTTAATCATTGTATTTGGGATGATTCGTTGAGAATCTGGCTAGGGTGTACAGTTTGGTTGGTGAAAGTGAGATTAATTGTTTTCTACATACAACCCTTGAGATTTCTCTGAGATGAACAGAAGAAGGAAGTATTTTCTCAAATCCCACAAGAGCTAAGTTTTAGACATGTGATTCTCTGAAATAACTTAGTACCTCTAAGAAGAGAGAGACCTATAGAGCTTATCAGATCAATCAGTTTTTCTGATTTTATGTAGGACCTAAATGGTTTTCAGCATATGATTTGGTTGCCTTTCCCTATTTGAATATTTTTAGCTTAATCCTATTTGTTTCAGTTATTTTAGGCTTCTCTGAATCCTTTATATATTGTCTTATTTCTCTTGAGTTGATAATTAGAAGTTTTATATTGAGCGCCTACTTTGGGTGTAACATAATAGTGTGCCAAGTGACCCCTCCACTTTTCATGAATCTCCTTCCCACTCAGAGTTTAAGAATCCATCTCTGCCCTCAAAGAAACTCCAGTTCATTGAGGAGACTATGAACAGTACTTAAGTATAAGACCTATTCCTTGCCTCTCAAAAAGTCAACCCCAAGTCTAATTGAAAAACAAAGGAAACTAATATAAGATAGAAAATAAGCATTAGGTTGTGCTCTTCAGACTGAAAGTTCTTATATATACAGAAAAGAGATAATGAGGCTTTGGATTAGTTAAGAAAGATTCTGTGGGGGGGTGAGAATAACCCCAATTTTATATAATTGGGGAAAAAAGCAAAACAAAATGATAAAAATGTCATTTCTTCATCAGCATCTCTTATTTTTCAAATAGATCTGGTTCTTCCTCAGTCATAGAAATGCCAACATAAGAAAACAATACATATTTTTAAAGCAACTGAAAGATTTTTGCTGTTATTCTCATTTAGGAAATCAGTGGCAAGATGAGTTAGAGCTCGATTTGTGCGGGATTCTTTGTTGAAGGTTCAAAGAAATGGCCATTCCTCCATGACTTGTATTCATGATTGGAGAATTTGGAGCTGGAGATAGAATTTGGAGTAAAAAAAAAAAAAAAAAAAAACTGGATTTGAGGCGAGGTTCTCCTACCACCTTGGAAAAATTATTTTATCTCTCTGGATATCAATTTTCTCATCTTTAAAATGATGGAATAGAATTAGATGAACTCTTAGTTATCTTTTAGTCCTATATAAAATCCATGAGATAGGGGAACCTCTTTGAGGTTCACAACTTCTTTTACAGATTAATCATCCATATCTACACACACACACACACACACACACACTCTTCCATTCACAACATGGGTAAACTGCAAGACTGTCCAAGACATCTTCTTTTATACTCGTTTTCTTTTTATCATTATCTATGTGTTCTCTGCACAAATGAATCTGAAATCTAAATGGATGGCCCATAGGCACCTCAGACTCAATAGGTCAAAATCAGAACTCATTATCTTTACCCTCTAAATCTATTCCCTCTTAACTTCAATACAGAAGTCCAAGACACCATTATTTTTTTAGTTACCTAACTTTCCAACTAAGAAATTATTCCTAATTTATAATTCTTGAATAACTCATCTCTTGTGTTCAAGTAGTTGCCAAATCTACTCAGTTCTACATCTGTACCATCCCACAATCTTTCCCTTTCCCTCTATTCACAGCACAAACAGCCTGGATTAGGCCTTCATCATCTCTCAACTGGACTATTGATTGGTCTTCTTATCTGCAGCCTCTCACATCTTCACCTCATATTCCCCAAAGTTGCCAAGTGAAAACACAGCTCTGATCATGCTCCTCTCCTTCTAAAGAAACTCTCATAATCATTCCCATCCTTAACTTCTCTCCCCAACCCTCCCCACCCATTTTCTTTAGGTTAAAATACAGACGCTTCTGTTAATGGATAAAGCCTTTCAATATTTGGCAGCAAATAATATTCCTCACTGATAATACAGTGCTCTCCTTTACATATTGTACTCTTCTAGACAAACTAGTCTACTTGCTTTTTTTTTTTTTTTCCTTAACAGTATTCTACCTCCTTCTTATATGCTTTCACATAGACTCTCCTCTCCAGGTTCTACTTTTACTTCCTCTTGTATTTCCTAACTCTCTTCAACATTCCATTTAAATGCTATTCCTACACACACACACACACACACACACACACACACACACACACACACACCAGAGTATCTGTTTCTACTCAAATATATTCTCTATTTCTTTAAGGGTTAAGACTTTCACTTTTCTATTTATGTTAGTAGTATCTAGCACAATGCCTAGTACATAGTAGGCATTTAATAAATGTGTATTGATTGATTACCAACTATACAAATACAGGATGGAGAGAGATGGATGACTAATTGTTTTTACCATGTAGGAGATCTGATGGATTATAAGTTCAATACTAGTCAGTAGTAGAAAATGGCAGTCAAAAAAACTAGTGTGATCTTAGACTGGCAAAGCATTATAGCATTAGAACAGGGAAGTAGTAGTACCAATGTACTCTGTTCCATTCACACTCTGGAGGGATATGGTGTAGTATAGGGTCAGGGGAGCTGGGTTAGCATCTTAAAAAGATCATTTAATCTTCCTGGGACTCAATTTCTTCATCTCTAAAATGAAGCCTCTGAGGACCCTTCCAATTCTAATCCTATTTTATGTGTGTGTGTGTGTGTGTGTGTGTCTTGGAATATTGCTGTTGGTTGTGAACACTATATTTTCAAGATGTTAATGGTAAATTTAAATTGTACAGAGGAAGAAAGTAGAATAATAAAGAATCTGGAATCCAGGTTGTTATAATGAACAATGGAAAGAACTGGGAATATTTGACTTAGAAAGAGAAGATTTACTGGGAAAAAAATGACTTTTGTCTTCATATAATTGAGGGGCTTTCTATAACCTCTTTTCTGTTAACCATGATGTGTGAAAATTATAACTTCACATAAGGTGAGGGGTACAGAATTTAGTAACAGATTGAGATGTCCAATTACAGAAGAAGATTCTTTGTGAAATGTAAGTTCCAGTATTCAATAGGAGCCTGAATAATGAACATTGTAAGGATTACAACTCCTTTTCCAATTTAATAAAATTAGCAGTCACAGTACTAGCTTTGAAATAAGCTCCCTTTTTTTTCTTTTTACCTACTCTTTCTCTTTTCTTAGATAAAAAAGATAATATAGTCATTTTATTAATTTTATTAATGTCAACCAATTAATTGTTTGGGTTCAAGATAAGTATTAAAGGAGATACATAGGAATATATTATATGGTCTGATTGTATCTCACCATTCCATCACCTCATCACACACTCAAAAAGTTTGAGAATCCTTCCCTCTCTTCCAAACAATAAACCATCTTCTACTCAGACATATGCATATATGGCCTTTAAGATACAACAAAGATTTCTTAGCCTGGCATTTTAGGCCCTCTTGCATTATTGTTCCTGCCTACCTTTTTAGCTTTACTTTATACTTTACAAACTCTCTTTTCCTTCTAGACTGTTTCCTGAGTTGGATGTACCATTTTTCACTTCTGTGAATTTGAGCAAGCCATTCTTCAGGCTTGGAATGTATTCTCTCTTCATTTACTATCCTTAGAATCTTCCTCTTATTTCAAGTCTTACTCAGGTACCACCTCCTCCTAACCCATTACCACTCTCTCCTCCCCTTGCCTTCCACTTATTAGAGCTCCCTCTCCTCAATTACCCTCTTACTATATTTTTGTTGTTGTTGTGATATTGGAGAATAGAGATTTTTTAAGCCATACTATTTCATAGCAACTATCTCATTTTTAACCTAGGGATAATATAATGACTCTCAGGTTCACATGATCTCTTTTTCTGAGGCTTTAAGGAATTTATAGCCAATTAAAATTTTAATATATTTGCAATAGCTTGGAGCTCTCAGTTAGAAAAAGTCCTAGCAATTAGAGAGAACTTTGGCTTTCTGACCTAATTTAAATTTTGTATATCTCTAGCTACCCCCAGTCCTCTTTGAAGAAAAAGCAAGATGTAGGAAATATTGATGTTAAAGAAGTAAGCACATTATATTACATTTTCTATTAATTGGACAGGTATGGAAAAGAGAAGTTGGAGAAATAGAATATTAGAAGGAAGACTTCCCTCTGTCTTTGAAAAACTGAGTATTATCAATAGCTTCATTCCTGTTTCAAGATGTTTGCAGTGTTCAGTGGTTTACCTTAGTCTCTCCTTTCTCTGCCAAAGCTTAGACTTCTTTTTAATTTCTCCTTTGGGTTTCTCCTTTGTAGATTATCCTTCCACTTGTTGCTTTTATGCTGCTTCATGTTAGCCTGCTACATTTTGGGAACTCCAAAACACCCCTAAACCCCATTGCTCAGCTCTAACAGACCACACTCTTCAGGCTGTCTCTTGATTATGGATCACCCTTTAATAACTTCTGTACTCAACTTGAATCTTTCTTCTGATTGAAAGGTCTCAAGAATGTTGAATCACTTTTAGGATTACATTCTAGTTGGAGGAAACTGTAAGATTTAGGCACATGCCTATGACATGAAAAAATAATCTATCAAGAGTTTCATGGAGAAGATTCATATCTTTGTAGTATTTTAAAGATGACACTAAAGGGTTTTCTTTTTTGGAGATTTTGTGGTCCCAGAATTCAATGATACTTAGTTAATACCTCATTTTAATATACTGCCTCATTATTTATTGTGTGAACTTTTATCTCACCAAATAAGAGTATAATCTCCTGGAGGTGGCTATATATCTTGGATATAATAAGTGCTCAATAAACATTTGGCTTCCTTCCCTCCTTCTTTCCTTTCTCTTCTTCCTTCCTTTTTCCTTCCTTCCTTCCCTCCTTCCCTCTCTTCCCTTTCTCTCTTTTCACCACTCCAGCCCAGCACATTGCTAAGAGAGAAGAACCTTTACACTCTTTATAAAATTTTAAAATGAGATAATATTTGTAGAACATTTAGCACAGTACATAGCAGATAGTAGGTATTACATAGATGCTTATTCCTTCTCTGTCCCCTTTGTTTCCTTTTTCTCTTTCTGCTTGAAGTTCTTTTCCAGCTTTAATACCATTTAAGCTTCATCATCAATGTCTTCTTTTGGGGAAGCTGCAAAGCCCAGTTGAGCTTTTGAAATGGCTGTAGGCGCTGATGCCCAGCATGAATCCCTCTCCTTCTTGAACCAAACAAAATATTGTTACAGTAAACATGAAATCTTTCCTATTTTTCACAGATTCTCTCCAGGCTTAACAAAGCTAACAGTCACACTCCTGGAATCAAAATAAGCATCTGTCTTTCTCCTCCCCTCCCCACCCTGTTCTTGTCATTTTTTTTCTCAAGTCACACACTGCAGGTATTTTATTAACAAATCAATAACTCATCCAGTTAACTAATACATTCCCTACTATGTAGAAATTATTATGAGTTATGCAAAGGCATATTTTTCTATTTGTGTTTATGAGATGGTTTTTGGAATGCACCTATCATAGTGTCTGTAATGTAGTAGGTCCATAATAATTCTTCCTCCCTCTTTCCCTCCTTTCCTCCCTCCCTCTCTCCCTCCTTCCTTCCTTCCTTCCTTCCTTCCTTCCTTCCTTCCTTCCTTCCTTCCTTCCCTTCCTTCTTTTCTTCCTTCCATATTATTGAGTATAAATTTCTAGGTTTTTATATTCTACTTTAAAAAACGCATGAGATTTCTTCCAACAAGACACTGTGACAGCAAAAGATACTATAAGACAATATAAGTGGCATGGTGGGTAGACTGTAGGACTAAGAGTCAAGACAATCTGAATTCCATTGTGACCTCATATATTTGCCAGCTGTGTGACCTGGGCAAATCACTTTGCCTCTAATCTCCTTCAGTTTCTTAATTTATAAAATGTGGATAATAACAGCTAACTCTTATAGCACTAGTGCAAGGAAAAGATGAGATAATATTTGTAATGCACTGTGCAAATCTTAAGATGCTTTATTCATGCTGTCATTATTATAAGTGTAAAATGAATAGTACAAATAATATAAACTATTAAATTTTAATGAAAGAGAGATCCTTGGGGCATGGAGAGGGTATGGGAAAGCTTCTTGGAGAGAGGACAATTATTTGAACTAGGTTTTGGAAAATGAATAGAATTGAGATAGAGGTGTGCAGGGAAAGAGGACATGAGAAAGATGGCATGACTAAAGATGAGGTGATTAGTGTAGCTACTATTGTCCACTGGAAATAACTCTACATTTTGGCCCAGAAGAACTGAATCCAATTCTCCCTGTAACACTAATTACTTGTATCTTTGGAAAAGTCATTGAAATCTCTCTGGACCTCAGATTTCTTCTTTGTCAAATGAGATCTCAGAAATCTGGAAGATTCTCTCCAGTTATAAATCCCACTCCTTCAACAGCTTTCAGGGACATAGAACATGGCTTAAGACAACATGTGTTTTTGGTGTTTCAATATCATGAGAGTGATATGAGGATCAGATTTCCTGAAAAGGCTATGTACAACATTTTTTACTATATCACTTAAATAGAATTCTTTTGTCCTTCCACAGCTTCTTGCAGCCAATGACCTCACAGTCAGTGACCTCAAAGGATTTCAGCCACCGGTAAGTTCCACTGACTTTGTTTTGTGTTTTGGGAAAAGAAAACATCAATTTGATGATATCATTAGCCTAAATCCTGTCTGTTGGCCCAAGACACTAGCCATCATATGGTAGTCCTTAGTGTGTAAGTGTGTATGTCTTTCACTCTCTTTGATTATTAACAGAACACCATCTTTTCACTCTCCTTAACAGTATGTAATGAGAAAAACTGGGTGTGTGAAGCTATCAGGTGGTGATCAAGCTCTATGAAGGGTTAACCCCAAAGAGCCTGGGGCCTTTTCTTCCTTCTCTCTCTCCCCCCTCCCCTTTGAATGGTAGACTAAAATTTCGGTAATCTAAATGTGCAAATGTCTTGCAGTCATGGTCCAGTGGCTGGGTTAATCTCAGAACCCTGCAGTGGCAGATGGTTGATTTGCTGCTGATTCTAGTTAGGGAAATGGGCCACCTATTATCTCTGGCCAGGCGGCTGTTTGAAAGGATGCCTTGGGCAAACTGAGAAAAAAGGAAGGGGGTAAGCAAATACTCTATGTAAGCTTCTTTTTGTACAGGTAAACATACATTTCCTTCCCCTTTTCATTAAGGAAATTGTACATATGGCCCCACAGACATATATACACACACAGTACATAGATATACATATATAGTCTGTGTATTCTTATACACATTAGCATATATTCATACATGGAATCCTTTATCCTTGAGAAAAATTTTTAAGAGAAATTGTTGCTTTTTTAATGCCTTCTGTAGCTAAACTCAGTAGATATCAATAACTAACATTTGCTACCATCACTTCCAGCACCCCTTCCCTATCCCACACAAAGTGCTTGCTTCCTTTTACTTGTAGAAACATGTCAAATCTCATGGCAACTGCAAGGAGATAAAAAAATTATAATAATTTTTTATCATGTTATCCACCATAGAAAAATCATTACCTTTCACAACCTTTCGCACTTAAACCATCTCATTCACCCCTTCAAACACTACTATTAGATTGGTAAAGCAAAGGTTATTATTCCTATTTTATAGATGGAGAAACTGAGGCCAAAAAAGTTAAGTAATTTGCTGTACATTTAATTAAGGCCATGGCCAGGACTAAAACTACTTCATTCCCAAGTGTTTTCATGTAAAAAAAAAAAATGTCAGACTTCCATCTGTCCTATTATTTCACTGTTCATTTTGTCAGATAATGCCCCCAAAAGTGGTTATTGGGTTAACCTAATCCTAATGTAGCTCTCAAATTTTCCTGTATTTTTTAATGAGTTTTAATATTTATGCCTTTGTGAGGAGTGAATAATATATGTGTACCCCATCATCTTTTCCTTCCCTTTGGATAATATATTTTTAATGTGTTATGGAAATATTATTGTCTATCAATAAAACCAACTAAAATTGCTCGGGATTTATTTACTTAAATTAATTTCAATGCATAAAGTATTCTAGAAAATTGAAGCAAATAGCATAATCATCCATTACTCAAAATACTCAATCACTTGACAAGCATTTGTTAAGGACTCATGTGTTCTAGATTTCTTTTTTTAAATATTTTACTCTGAACTTCAGAAATAAAATAAGCATTTCCATAACATAGTAGAATGGGAGGGAGAAATTATATTCTTTTTAAATAGATATTAAAATTAAAGTTATTATGTAACTTTACAGATATAAAACTTGAGACAGTCTCTGCTCTCAAGGAATTTATGTTCTTCTATTGAGGATATGCATATAATATATCCAGCAATAACTAAGTACTGGAGGCTTAATTTTTTAAAAAATCTGATGGCATGAAGCATTAACAAATTTGAAGATTGGAATAGACCTTGAACCTAAGACATGAAGAGAGCTAAGGATACAGGAGGTGGAGGTGAGGAGAGAGAAAATTCCAGGCATGGAGACAAGTCTGTGCCAAGTCTCAGAATGTCATTCCCAGGGAACACCAATTATTCCAGTTTAACTAGTCCACACGACTAGTGTAGGAAGCTGGGCTTAATGTTTTATTCACCAGGAAAGATGGGCTTACAGTAAGAATATTAAAATTTTAAAACCATACTGAAGAGTTTTTATCTAATCCTTGGGGCACTAGGGAGCCATTAGCACTTCTAGAGTAGGGGACTGATATAATCAGACATGTGCTTTAGGTCTTTTACTTTTGAAGTTGTATGGAGAATGTGTTATCTTCTTCAGCTAGAGAGGGGAAAGGAGACCAATCATTAGAGTTATTGTGGAGGCAGAATCAAAATATTTGGCAACTGGTTGAATATGGGATGTGACTGAGAGTGAAGACTGGAATGTGACTCCAAAATTATATCTTAAGTAACTGGAATGTTGTTGTCCTGAATAGAAAAAAGGAATAGATGGGAGTCAGATGGAGGGGAACATTAGAGGGAAAGATAATTGAATCTGTTTTGGACATAGTGAACTTGAGATTCCTATGAAAATTTCAGATGAAGATATCTAGCAGAAAGGTAGAGGTGCTAGGCTAGAGAAGTGAAGAGATGGATGACCTTGATTTTTTTTTCAGTTAAATATGAAACAGATCATACTGAAATTACACAAATTTGTACCAACTACATATTGCTGTGGATACCATAGATATAACCTCTTTAGTGATTTTCTGTAGCAGAAAGAGCAGAAGCAGAGAAGGCTGATAGAAATCCAGCATTAGACTATAAAAAGGATTGAGTAGTGAAAGGACAAAGGCTTTCAAGAGTAGAGAACACTGTAAATTTGAAGTAGTTAAATAAAGTGTTGGGATTTTATAGGAATTAAAGGGGGTTGCCTGCCTACGAGAGGAAAAAGATTAAGGTAAGGATTGAGAGTAGATTTTGAAGGGATGAGGTGAAAAAAAGGTGAAAGGACATGTTATGATCAGATAAAGAAATTTCACACTTTTGGGTTGTAAAGTTGGAGCCATTATACTCATGTTTAGTTAAGGGTAATGTGAAGGTAGAGATCATAGGAGTTGACGAAGTTAATGAAACTAGGAAGAAACATGATTTGTAATTTGAAACTCTCAATTATAAGGGCAGGAATTGAGGTGGAGAAGACTGTGAGCCAGATAATAAGCATCTTGAGAAAGGAGGGAAAATAACCTTGCTGCTAGTATAGCAGCTTCCATGATATGGAGAAGGAGATATGGAGTAATAAACTTCATAAGATAAGAGATTCTTGAGTTACTTTGATAGGAGAAGGGTTGAAAGTGGCAGTGAAGAATAAAAAAAAATGTCTACTCCTATATTGCGGGACATGAAAGGAAGATATTTTCTACTGAAGAGAACAGCCAGAAATGCAGAATATAATGAAGACCTCAAGGAGATGGAGATGTAAGATGAAGGATGGTTTATTAACAATAGGTAATGACTCTTGCCCCTGAATTTTGAAGTTTTTGAAATAATATTGTTGTTATTTGTCCTTCAATCTCCAAGAGGACCATGACATCAAAGAAGTAACACCATGACACGCAAGTAAATTGGAGTTAAGTGAAGGAGGGCTGTACAAAGTCACCTGCCACACTTTCTGCTCCAGAGCCATCTGGCTCCAATGTTAAGATATAAATCAGGATGACTAAAGATGACCCTGGATGCAGTGGGAAACCTTGGCCTTTTTAAGCTAAGGTCTTTAACAGGTCTCAGTTTGACTGAGGCTTCATCCGTTCAGTGATTTTAGGCTAGGTAATAAATGAGGCAGAGAACATTGTTGGTGGGGTGTGAGGGGGTAAAGGCAGTGGGTGAGTGTGGGTCTGTATGAGAAAGAGAGAGAGAGAGAAAATGTGAATATTTTGCGATCTTTGAATAAATCTGGGATGATCAAGATTGGAGTCAAGTCATTAAGGGAAGTTAGGGTTGTTTAGGGTATTCCCCAACCACTCTGAGGTCATGAAAAGGAAATTAGGCATGTTGCGGGTATTTTGAGGTTATAAAGGGGATGTGAAAGATGCTGTGTTCTGTCCTGGCTTGGTCACTGGTGTAATTCAGTTGTGCATTTCTTTTGCCATTATGTCATCGTAAATGCACAATTAATACCCCTTCAGGCTTATATTACAGAAACCAAAAGAGCCCTGGGAATATTGTGTTCACGATGGAACACCCAAATCAGATGCTTCTGTAGTGATTCTCAGATCAGAAAGATCCAGAGTTGTCTCAAGTCAACAATGTCCTTTTGGATACCTCTTCAAAGAAAAACAACCCCCTCCCCTCATTTCACTCTTGTGCTTCATTTTGACCTTCCCCTTCCCCCTCTTTCAACACCTGGCAGTCCTTACCGCCAAAATGTTGGCTGTTATATTTTCTTTTTCTCTCTTTGGGTTCCAGATGAATCTGAGCTCTTCATATCCTGGTGTCTGTAATAATTCACCAACATGTTCCCTTCCAGGAACTGTCACTGCCTTTCAGGAGGGAGTTTACCATGGGCCTCTCACTATGATAACTGTAATCGGGCCTGTCATCCTTCACATAGTCCACACTTATCACTTGTATTTAAGGGGATTTTTTTTTCTTCAAGTCTGTTACTGCTGCAGGCTCTTAAGGAAAATAGTCATGATTTCTTCACTAATCTTTGATAACTCTCAGCTTTGAAAGTGTAGAGAGTCACAAATTTATTGCCAACTGGGCTTCAATGCACTGTCTGTATGTTTACACTCATATCTTCAGATTGAACTGAAAAACAATGAGAGTATAAGATATGACTTTTTCAGTTCCAGTACAGAATTCTTATCAGCTCATAATAAGCATTTCCTCCAAGGAAGGAAATTTTCCTAGGTGCTAGTAGGTACAGTCCATTCATTACCTGGTAATACAAGCTATTTCTCTGAAGTTCTTTTCAAGTACTAGTACTGACATTGTGGTCCTTATTGAAAGGCTCAATTGGGGAAAAAATTCCATTTCAAAAGCAAAACTACTCCCCTTCTCTTTTCTTCTGATTATTCCTTAGTGGATCAAGTCCTCTTTCACTATTCACCCCAGAGCATAAGTTCACCAATGTTTCAGAAAACTCATGGAATTTTATTTGATTTGCATTTCTTTGGACAGATCTAAAGGAGGAAATGGCAGTCCTACTTCTCACCATTATGCTTCCCCCCACCCAACTAAAAACAGGAGTAGATTATGGATTATCATTTGGTCTTTAGAAAATTCTATTGAAATAGAAGACATTACTTTTATACTTAATTTAGTTTATATGTCTTAGGACTTGATCTGGAAAAGGAGATAGAATTATATTTTATATAAAACATTACATTTTAAATAAAAACATTGTTTAGGATATCTTAATCCTTCCA
The DNA here is from genome assembly GCF_902635505.1 of Sarcophilus harrisii. Lineage (NCBI taxonomy): Eukaryota > Metazoa > Chordata > Mammalia > Dasyuromorphia > Dasyuridae > Sarcophilus > Sarcophilus harrisii. The sequence goes on along the minus strand of NC_045426.1, from coordinate 368,642,518 downwards.
CAGATCACTTCTCTGCCTCTGCTTTTTCCCATCTTCCTTTTTTTAGATCCTTCATCCAGTTGAGTTATGCCTGCTTTATTTTTCTTTGGGCTAGCCATTCTATTTTATTTTTTTTCCTTTGCAAAATGAGCAGGTTAGATTAGATGATCTCAAAACTGCCTTCCCTTTCTTTATATTTTAAGATTCTCTCATACTGTGCCTCACCTGGTCCTGTCAAATAGGCTCTGTCCATCTCTTTACCATAGGGATACCCAGGAACTTTTATCAAAATTAGTCAGAGAACTTTAAACAAGGGTAAAAACCTATGCCTTTCCTTCCATCCCTAGCTGCCAGCACATGATGGCAAAATCCTTTGCTCCAGCCCTAGCCTTCTCTCTCAGTTTGCTCTGTCTAATATCCAGGTGAGTCAGGGGAGGTAGACCAGAATCTTTGGTTTTGAACTTTGACCTCTTTTTAAAAGGGATATTGACCCAATGACTGTTAGTTATCTATAAAACTAATCTAAAGCAGATATCAGGGTTATGATTATCCTCCATAATCCAAATAAATTTGAAGTTTTTGTGTCTGCCATTTCTAGTAATTGCTACTTTTCATAGAAATATACATATGTATGTGTAGTTATATACATATGTGTTTACACAAATATATAAAATTTATGTAGACCTGTAGAGAAGCCAGTTTGAATTTTGAGAGCTGATTATTAGATTTCACTATAAGTATTGACATCTCAGAAATCAAGAAGCACTACAAATCAGGTCTTGATTTATTGTTTTGCCAATGATCTAGACATAATAAATGGAAAATGGAGAAAATGTTAGTAATGCAGCTGAAACTCTGAAGTTTTTTGTCATGTATATTTTTTCATAGAGGCATTTGCTAAGCATATATCAGGAAACTATTGTGAAGTGTCTATATCTATATATTTCCATTCTCAAATCTAAAACCATTTTTGATTGATATTATTTAGATGATCATAACTAAGTTCCCTATAGGGAAACATAAAAAAACAAAAAAACTTTCAGGGACAAATAACAATAAGAAATCTAAGTTTTCTAAAGCTCCCTTTGCAGTCCCTTTATGCTAGAGAAATCTATTGTTTTTAGTAAGATCTGCTACTCACCTAAGTTGTCTTTTTAAATATCTGAGTACATTATACAACTGGGAGAGCAGTAATTACTGCAGCAGTAATTGCTTTTAGAGTAGATACTAAAGGGGACAAAAACATGTTGAATTTGCAGGACCTTTCATCCTTTTAAGAATGTAGGACATCTCTTGCTCTAAATCTTCACATTTCTCATTCAAAATTTGACTATCTGGGGTCTTTACAGAGTTTTGAGTTAACCAAATAAAAATTGAAATCTGTCATACATACAGTAGATTCTCAATAAATTATTGTAAAATGAATCATTAGTTTTGGCCATGAGGGCTTACAAAATGAAACTTAGTTTAGAAGTTTTCCAAATAAATGTAGGCCATTTACTCCTAACAGTGGAAGGATCTATAGTAGTATTCTTAAGTAGAGATTACAGGATTCATCTCAACACTATAATGTAAGGCATTAAAAATATTCAACAAATATTGTGGTTTCATCTGTCTTATTGTTTCACAATGCAAGCCTACTAATGTGTACACCAATCTCAAAACATGCTCCACAGTCTAATATTTTCCGGGAGGGGAGGAGGGAGTGGGAATGACTCTAATATTATCTGTAAGGGGAAAACTACTTACTATTAAAGAGATCTCTTTTCTCAGTTGCAGGAATAGGATCTCAGCTTATCCTGTACATTTCTCACTAACTAAAGAGAGCAAATGTTTTTACTTTCTTCCATTATAACCTTTTAGCTATTTCATTTCATAATGACTACTCTGATAGGTCAGCACCCATTTCTTCTCCTTAGAGAACAAGATAAGAATGTCTAGTTGTTAACATTTTCTTGCTGCTATTATGACCATCAAAGTATATGTTTCTCCCCCAAAATATTAGGGTTCTAAGATTGAAATCCTGAAGTTTAAGGTTCTTTGAGTACAGATAATGACATCGGTAAGATCCTTTAGTTTTTCCTAAAAATTCTTAGCATCCTGTTACCTCAGATTAAGATAATTCTTTCACTTATTAGCTGTCAATAATTTGAATGAAACAGGTTAGATCTCTATTGCCTTCATTTCCAGGATTACTTAAATTCTTAACTGTTATATTGACTTCTTTGAAATGACTTTAGCCTTCCTCTTGCTCATGCTGATTATTTGGATCCATTAGGACTTAAACTCATTGTTGGTGGACTTAAAGAAAGCTTATGGAATGAAAAAGAAAAAGTCATTTCGAGTTTAAGATTTTAAGCAAAACAGATGCATATGTCACTAAGCATTTATTAAATGCCCCATGTTCAAGAAACCATACTTGGTGTTGAGGGTTATCCAAAGAATGATTGGTGTTTACCTTGAAGGAAATTAGAATCTTGCTGAGATTGGATTTTAGTTTGGACTATATATATATATATATATATATATATATATATATACACATTTTATAGATACTTTCAAAGGATACATTACAAGATAACATGTATTAAGTATTCAGGAAGTGATATGGATAGTAAGTTTGTTTTAAAAAGCACAGTAGATAGAGCACTGATTCTGGAATGAGGAAGATCCTAGTTCAAATCTATCCTCAGACACTCAAATGTGTAAAAGTTAACAAGTCATTTAATTGCTATCTAACTCAGTTTCTTTTTTTTTTATTTTTTTTTTATTATCATAGATCATCATTATCAATGATTATTTTTTTTAATTTAATAGCCTTTTATTTACAGGATATATACATGGGTAACTTTACAGCATTAACAATTGCCAAACCTCTTGCTCCAATTTTTCACCTCTTACCCCCCCCCCTCCCTAGATGGCAGGATGACCAGTAGATGTTAAATATATTAAAATATAAATTAGATACACAATAAGTATACCTGACCAAAACGTTATTTTGCTTTAGAAAAGAATCAGACTCTGAAATATTGTACAATTAGCTTGTGAGGAAATCAAAATGCAGGTTGTGCATAAATATAGGGATTGGGAATTCAATGTAATGGTTTTTAGTCATCTCCCAGAGTTCTTTTTCTGGGCATAGCTAGTTCAGTTCATTACTGCTCCATTAGAAATGATTTGGTTGATCTCGTTGCTGAGGATGGCCTGATCCATCAGAACTGGTCATCATATAGTATTGTTTTTGAAGTATATAATGATCTCCTGGTTCTGCTCATTTCACTCAGCATCAGTTCATGTAAGTCTCTCCAGGCCTTTCTGAAATTATCCTGTTGGTCATTTCTTACAGAACAGTAATATTCCATAATTTTCATATACCACAATTTATTCAACCATTCTCCAACTGATGGACATCCATTCAGTTTCCAGTTTTAGCCACTACAAAAGGGCTGCCACAAACATTCGTGCACATACAGGTCCCTTTCCTTCTTTATAATCTCTTTGGGATATAATCCCAGTGGTAACACTGCTGGATCAAAGGGTATGCACAGTTTGATAACTTTTTGAGCATAGTTCCAAACTACTCTCAAAATGGTTGGATTGTTCACAACTCCACCAACAATGCATCAATGTCCCAGTTTTCCTGCATCCCTCCAACAATCATCATTATTTTTTCCTGTCATCTTAGCCAATCTGACAGGTGTGTAGTGGTATCTTAGAGTTGTCTTAATTTGCATTTCTCTGATTAATAATGACTTGGAGCATCTTTTCATATGACTAGAAATAGTTTCAATTTCTTCATCTGAGAATTGTCTGTTCATATCCTTTGACCATTTTTCAATTGGAGAATGGCTTGATTTTTTATGAATTAGAGTTAATTCTCTATATATTTTGGAAATGAGGCCTTTATCAGAACCTTTGACTGTAAAAATATTTTCCCAGTTTATAACTCAGTTTCTTAAGTTATAATAGGGGGAGCATGAGATGAGTTAATGAGAACTTAATACCTTTCTTGGCACATAGTCAGCACTTAAAAAATGCTTGGTTCCTTCCTTCTCCTTCTTTCCCTGAAACTATCAGAGAATGCCTCATATAAAGGGTGGGTTTGGAGCTAAGTCTTGAAGGATAGGAAGGATTTGGTTAGGCAAATATAGCAATAAGTTGGGCAGTTCAGAAGAGAGGAGTAACTTCATGAACAAAAGCAGTGTTTTAAAGTGTTATTTTCTCCCTTTAAACAGGAACAGAGATATCCTGGTTATTATCTCTCTTGGGGTTGAGTCTCAGACAGAATTTCCATTGCCCTTTGTTACCGAACTGGGACATGGCATGGTGTTGGATCTGACAGTGGGTTAAAACCCAGGGGACATTCAGAGACAAAAATCTGTTTTCTCCAAGGTCTCAGTCCCTTAAAAGGCAATTGTAATATGTGGTCACAAAATCACATTCCCTCAGAGTTAAAAGGGACCTTAGAGACTTTCTGGTCCAATCAATACTTGAACAAAATCTACTTTACAACATACCCAGCAAGTGGCCACTCAGTTTCTTGAAAAACTGCATTGAGAAGGAACTTTCTATCCTTTAAGGCATCCTATTTCTCCATTGGACAGTTCTAATTGTTAGAACAAATTTCTTTACATCAAACATAATGTTACTTCACTGTGCTTTCTCTGTCGCCAACCAGAATAAATATAATCTTTCTTGTACAATGCCCCTCAAATACTTTGCAGGTAGTGATTGTGCTCGCTCACTTCCAATAGTTTCTTATTTTTAGACTACGTAACTACAGTTTCTTCTGCACATATTCATATAGTTTCATCTTAAAAGCATCTTGCCACTTTAGTCACTTTCCAGCATTCTAGGTTATCAGTATCAGTTATACAATGTGGCACCAAGAGCTGAGCACTTAATGGGTTCTGAACACCTAATGGGTTCAGATGGGTTCCAGGAAGAGGACTGTTTCTTTCATTCTAGATGCAAAGCTGCTTCCAATGTTGTCTGAAATTACTTGGTTTTGTGTTGCTAAATTGCACTTTTGATTCATGTTTGACTTTACTGCCTGCTAAAATACTCCATCATTCAGAGACTTCAGAAGGCAACCCTACTTTATATATAACAAAAGATAACCAGAACCTTGTCAGACTCCCAGAGAAGGTGTTCTTTGTGTTTGTTTTCTTAAACATTCCACAACAATAGCAACAACAACAACAACAACAACAACAACAAAATGATTCAAGGGATTTCTACTGAGCTTACTTGAAAAAAAAAAAGATCTGGCAATTAAAAAAATAAATTTTATTGATATTTTTCTTTATATTACCTATATTTTCAAGTTTACTTCCCCATCTTCAAAAGGTAGTTGCTTATAACAGAGAATAGCAAGGTGGGTTGTAGGAGGAGAAGAGAGTTCAAAAAATCTAACATATCAGAAAACCTTAATACTATCTTAAGTTTTCTGTAGCCATAGAGCCTCACCTTTGCAAAGGAATGTGTAAGTGTTGGGGATGGAAATGCCCTCTCATATCTCTTCTTTGGGGATAAATTTGGTCATTGTAATTTCACAGCATTCAGTTTTGATAATTTTATTCATATTGTTCTTCAAGTTTGTATTGCAGTCATGGCATATATATTATGCACAGTATTACAGGAGCAGGCTACCACATATATAGTTTTTTCATCATCATTTCTATGACCAAAACTAGTGTCTTTATAGGAAGATCTTCCCACAAATATAGATTCTGTTTTTCTTCCTTTTAAACTGGTATAGCAGGCATGCAAGTCCTTCTCTCTTTTAGTTTGCAGGGGGATCAGTGAGCTCTGAAATCAAATGATGAGGTTATCATATGAACCAAAAGGTGGTCGGGTGAGCTACATTTGAGGAATGAAATGATGTGGAATATAGTGCTGATGATGAAGATTTAAAATTAGAGCAATTCAAAGTTCATCAACCTTAATGTTAGTAGTAGCAGTGAAGAAATCGGTTAATGGTATTTTCGTTTTAGGAAGGAAAGTACACTTGTAAGTCTAAATTCTCTGCCAGCCTCCATATAAAATAATCACAATTTCAGAAACTAAAAACAAAAAATTGTGTGTGTGCATATATCCCATAACAAGGAATACTTTTTTTCATAAGGCATCCTGTAACCTTCAACATGTTCATTGGCATTTAGGTGCTAGAAAAATAGAGGCAGTCAACTGAAATAGATCCATTGAGTGTCTTTTGTATGCACAGTATTGTACAATAGACCACTTCCTAGTTGAAAAGTGACTTTGACATATAAGAGAAAGAATGGGGGAGAAAATCAAACCTCATTTTCATTAAAAGAAAATTGAGGTGGCAAAAATGTCCACAATTGTAATGACACACAGTGACATGTGGCTATTTTATCAAAGCTCCAAGGGATGTCAGATAAGAAAATGTTGAGTAGTCCCTAAGTGAAAAGGCTGCCAAGTAAAAGACTGCCAGAAGCTTCTGTGGTTCATTGGCTGATGCCATTCAACAAGTCAGCTGCTGCTGCTTCAACTCATATTTAGGACTGATTTTTCTAGGTCTATATTGCCATATTTGTTGTTCCTAGATATGTCTTTAGTATACACATATACCTTCTTTTGTAAGCTCATGGAAATATGTATGGTGGATATAACATTTTTCCTCTGGGGTGATTCCAACTTAGTAATGCATTTCTTAAGTCTCCTATTCTCTTCGATCTTCTTCTTCAAGAGAATTCATGTCATTTATTTTCTTTAGCATGGAGAAGCATTTAAAACTCTTAAAAACTCAATTGCTATCAAGTAGGTCCATATTTCATATATTACACTTTGGCACCAACCTGCTTACCCATTTTTTGGTGGTCATTGCACCATGGATATTTAAAAACCACAAGTGTGATTTTGCTGCAGTTGATTTATAATTAACAGCTTTCTCTTAAGGAAACCATACTTTCACTGGGAAGTAATGTAATCATTTAGTACTCACCTTGGCAATATTTTTATTAGATATATTTTATTAGTGCTGGCATTTACTCATGGAAAGAGAAATTCTGCAGGTGTTTCCTAGAGAGTCTGGCACTTGAATGGAGTGTCCTCAATCATAACAAGTTCTCCTGGGATTAAAAAAACATCTTGAGACACCATTGTGGAGGTATTTCCATCTCCCAAGGTACACTGACCATCCAATTAACTTCTTATTGTAGGTGTGGGTATAATGTACAATATTGGAGCTCCAGAAACTTGTAGTCTTCTCAAGGATACAAATTATAAACATGTGAAACATTTTAATAACATTTTGATACAATTTCTGACGTGGCCAGCAGCTGTCTCTCATCAAAAGCAGAGTTTGATTGAAGGGGGTTACAACACTGGACTATATTCACCTTAATCTCAATCTTAGCTCCACCTCAGAGTACTGCCAAAAGTATTTTAGTGTATTGCTAAAAGTGATTGGAAGGTGGAAGTCCAGCCCTAAGGCACCAGGTAACTTTCAAAAGTTTTTAACCAGACAAATAATATTTTCCTTCATATTCCAACATTTCATTTAATATGCTGTCCATTTGTTGGCAGGTTTAGCTGAAAACAATTAAGAGAACTATCTTACATGTGCAATAATGCCATCCTCTTCCCTCCCCTATCACCCTGAGCCCAAACTGCAAAAGTACAACCGATTTCTCATCTAAATACCAACTCTCCACTAACTTCACATTTTTATGCCAGAGGCCACCTGTGCCCTTTACTAAATTTCATTACGAAAATTTTTATTAAGAAAGACCTTGTGGAAGCTACTCATTGCTAATGGTCAGTGGCTTGCCTGAGCTTTTTGCCTCTGTAATCACCAAGCAATACATTGCAAGGTCCTATTGTTTGATGCTGTGATGTTCAAGCCTTCTACTCTACTAGAATCTTTTTAAGTTTTGGGACCTATCTACATCTTTATGTTGTAAGGAAAGGACAGTGAACTGCAAGTCAAAAGACTGTTTTCCCAGCTTTGCCATTGACAATCTGTGTGATCTTGGGCAAGTAGCCATCATATTTTTCTCTTATATAAATTTATGATTGTTGTTAGAATAGTGGTTTCAAACTCAAATACACATGAGGCTGCTTCATAAGAAAACCATATATCAGCATTATCTAAGATATCTTGCATTGTATTTTTTGTTTATTTTGCAGCGTATTTCCCAACTGCATCTTAATCTGGTTTAGTTGCACTACATAATGTTGCAGATTATATACAGCCTCCAGAGCAGAATAACAGTTGGCAAGGACCTCTGAGACCATCTAGTCTAATCCTTTAGTTTCACATATGAAGAAACTGAGATGCAAAAAAGATGAAGTGCTTTGTCCAAGGCCACATTAGGTATAGGATTACGGAGCCAAGATTTGAATCAGGTTCTTCATATTCCAAAGGCACCATACAGACTGCTCTAAGTTTCTTTCCTGTTCTAGAATTCTGTGACCTTATAATTTTATAAATCATCTTCTAATCCTTACTAATCTTTTTGTTTATATATCAGAATTTGTCATATATATATATATATATATATATATATATATACATATATATATTACCAATAAGTCTATGTATTGAGTGCTATTTTCTCCTTTATAGACTTTTGCAAGAGTCATTCTTAGTGAAGAGGATCTTTTTAAAATCTGATCACTGTAAATGTGTTCGGAAGTTTCTGAAGCATGACAAGATCATAGGTGGATTTGCAGAAACGTGAGAATGGATTAATGCAAATTTTTAAAGTTGTAGGGAAAGATTTGTCTCAATAAAATATCCAGAAACCTTCATCTTACCCTGGGAAGCCAGATGGCTAGATTACCTTCAGGATCCTGGAGAACATATTCTGTTCCCTTTCACTTTGGTCAGTGATATCTCATGCCCTACTTCATGTTAAAGGAGTCTCACACCTCAAATGAGTACTTTCTGTGTGTCTTCTTATGCCATCTGCCTTCTTGCAGAAAGAAATCCCCCAACTACCTTTCTGGTCTTGTTTAACACTCCTCTCCTTCATGAATTCTGCTTGTCAGCCATACTGCTGTCTTTCAGCTCTGCATTCACACAAACCATGTTTCTCCATGTCTAGAATATTGCAACATCTTTTTATCTTTCTCATTCTTGCTTGAAATTTTATATAGCTCTCTCTCTCTCTCTTTCTGTCTCTCTCTCTCTCTCTCTCTCTCTCTCTCTCTTTCTCTTTCTGTCTCTCTGTCTCTCTGTATATATATATATATATATATATATATATATATATATATATATATATATATCTTCTCTCTCTAGTGGATTATAAGCTACTTCAGGTCAAGTGCAATTTGGTTGCACTTTTTACTCATTTTGTTGCATCTGACTCTTTGTGTTCACATTCAGGGTTTTCCTGACAAAAATACTAGAATTATTTTCCATTTCTTTATCCAGCTTATTTTACAAGTGAGGAAACTGAGCCAAAAAGAGTTAATTAATTTACCCAGGACCAAATAGCTAGTAAGTATCTTAGGCTGTATTTGAACTCAGGAAGATGAGTCTTCCTGCTGTGCTACTTGATTGAAAATAGGAAGTACTTAATAAATTTTTCTTCTTCTGATTTCCATTGATTTGAATCAGTAAGTGTTAGGAGGACCTTACAATGAGTCCAATTAAGTCCAAGTTTAACAGCTTGCCAGACCTAGAAAAAAAAATTCCTTCTAGCCATCTGCTTGCTTGGACTTACAGACTGTATTACTTTGAAAAGTCTGCAAACACCCTCCACCACAAATTTTTTGATGCTTCCCTGATAATGGAAGGTGTTTTAATTTGTGTGGGTACATGAGTGCATGCATGTGTGTGTGTGTCTGTGTTTATGGAGATTAACCCTTATATATAGTTTTTCCCTTATACCTCCCACAAATTCAAAAAATGTACAAAAGCTTGTAGTACAGCCAAATTCTCAGAAGATGCCCAAGGCTATGCGGGATCAGAGTAAATTTTTAATATACTTATTTTTACCCGGATATCAAACTTTTAAAGGTCCCACAGCCTTCTACATCCCAGACTTACCTTGGAAAAAATAACACCTGCCATTACTCATAACCAGTCATATAATAAAAATTAAACAAGGCCCAGTGAAGTCATAGCAGAGCACAGACTTCCAGTCAACTTCTCAAGACAGTTTGGCTAAATCATTGCACTTCCCAAAAGAATTATAATAATTCTTTTCTTTCTCCCATTATACTTTGTTAGTGTTATAACTTAAGGTCATGGGATCTTAGGTTTAGAATAAGAAATGTACTTCAAGGCCATATCATTCTTGTTTTATAGATGAGTAAACAGAAATCTCAAATATTTAAGTGAATTGCCAAAAATCAAACAAGTAGTTAGTAAGAAAATTGGGATTTAAACTCCTCTGTCATCTGACTTCCAATCCTGGGATCTTTCCACTATACCATTAGTAAGGAACTGAAGGAAAGCTCAAACTGGTCACATCTTCCATATAGTATTAATTCCAGGATGTTTAATATTACTTTAAAGTACTGGAGAAAGTGAAATTAAATTGATAAGCTTTAAGAAGAGAAAGCTTCTGGTGAATTCTGATGCTATTTTGGTTTATCTTGTTGCAAGTTTTTTTTTTTCCTTCTTTATTTAACATCTTGACACTTAATTCACATATAAAGGGTAGTTATAAGGTTATGGAACTGATATTTTGAAGAATGTCTCAAAATTCATGCCAACAACTGAGTATTGCTACCTCTAAACAATTTATTATAAGAGGCAGTGATGCTCAAAACTAGTTTGAAGTTACTCTTTAGAAATTGCCTTTCAAAGCATTTGATTGGCTGGTCAAAAAAAAAATCAGTTTTGGTACTTAATGGTTGCCTCATGTTTTGATGTAAAATATATCTAATTCACCAGGTTAATCTCCAAATAGTTATTACAATTATGATTTTAAATCACACCTACTTATTTACAAATGTAATATAATTCGGTGCTATCTGAATCACTAAGCAACATACTGTTGTGTAAGGCAAAAGACACAATAGTGATAGAAAGGAAGGACATAAACTCAGAGTTGGAAGAGATTTCAGAGACTTTCATTCACTCTGTACCTATTTATAGATATCTTCTCTACAACTTGTATAGAAACTGGTCATTCATCTTCTTGAATATGCCCAGTGAGATGGAAACCACTGCCCCCAAAGGTAGTCCAATATACTTTTGGACAGTCTTAAGTGTAGAAAATTTTTTTCTTGTGTCAAGTCAAAATCTGCCTCAGTCAACCATTGTTTCTAGTTCTGATCTCTGGGGCAAAGCAGAAACAAAATGGATATCTCTTTCACAGGCACTTATAGCTATAATGTTCCTAGCAGGATTTTTTTTCCCCCAGCCTATATCTCCTCAGTTTCTTCAGCTAATATTCCTATATAATCTCTGGTACCTGAGGACTTGCTTCCAGATATGTCTTAATTTGTCAGTGACATAGTTGTCCTAAATTGAGTACAGTGCTTAGATAATATCTGCCCAGAGCAGAATATAATGAAATAATTAGCTTCTTCCTTCTATAAATTTTCTTCTGTTAATGTTCCCCATCACATTATTAACTCCTTCTTAGCTTTCAGCCCCCCAAAATCCCAATTTTTTTTTTACTTTAAGTCTTATCTAGCCTTGCCTCTTTTACTGTATTTGTATAGTTTGTTTTTTCCAAGACTCAAGCATAGAACTTGATTTTTTTTCTTCTTAAATATTATTTTCCTAGATTTTAGATGAGAAACAACATGGCATAGTGGATAGAGAACTCAGAGCCAGTAAAATCTGGATTCAAATCTTACCTCTGGCTTCCTGTGTCACCTTGGGCAAGACATAACTTCCAAGTGCCCTAAGCAACTTTTTAAGACTATAAATTACTGAGAATATGCCAGTGTTCTTTAGGAGAGAGAATTTTTTTTTATCTGGGAATTCTCTATATCATTGAAATCTAAGTTTCAGTCTATATCCTTTATTAAGATGTAGTCATTGACATTTTGGGGAATACTGATTCTGTTATCTATTATCTTAACTATTTCACACATATCATCCAGAAACTGGGATCAGTCATTCAGGCCTTAAACTAAATTAATGTGTTCTGAAGGTGACACTTTCAATTTTCAACTTGGTAAACTCTTCTTTCCATGCTTAACTTACCTTTACATACTGTCTTACCCCTTTCCCACTAGATGAAAGTCATGTTTCCATTCTCAAACTTTTTACCATTCTGATCTTTTCTGATTAAAAGGCTTCTTTGAATTTATTTCACTCACCCTTATGTCATAGTTATTTTTGTGTATGTATGTATGTATGTATGTGTGTGTGTATATATATATATATACATATACATATATATATATATATGTATATGTATATATATATATATATATATCTTTCCCTTCTTGTTTTCAGAGTCCTTGATAACAAGTCTTATGCTTTATATTCCTCTTATATCTGCCAAAAAAAAAATTGAGTCCAAAGAATTTGCTCCACAAGTAGTTGGTTTATTGAAACAAATAAAAATTGTTTGCAAATATGATCATCTATTTTCTGGGAAAACACCAAATAGTTTAATTGTATATGCCTAATTGTGTAATTTTTGTTTCTGAGAACTCTTTAAAGAAAGCTAGGTCACTCAATGGATGAACTGCTGAACTTGGTTTTATGAAAACCTGAGTTTTAATTCTATCTCAGATTCTTATTAGTGGCATGAATTTTAGGCAAATCAATTAACTTCTTAACCTCAGATTCCTCATTCATCAAATGAAGATAATAATAGCACTGGTTCTTGTGCAGATTAAATGAGATAATAGATGTAAAGTACTTTGTGAATCTTCAATTGCCAGTTATTGTCAGCATTTTTATTGCCATTATGAAAAGCATTCCTAGAGTAATGCTTTGATGCCTAACTTTCCATTTCTTAGTGTTAAATACCTAAGTATATAAATTTAATTACTGAATTCCTAGTCTATCATTTTCTTATACTTAAAAGAAATTCTTTGCTTCTAAGGTAAAAACTCAGGGATTTTTTTACTTCTTCCTTTTCATTTGGTCATGAATCAATCAATGTGCATTAAAACACACACACACACACACACACACACACACACACACACACACACACAAAACACATCTATATCCTAGGCAGCATGCTAGGTGTTGAGATACAAATTCAAGAAATGAAACTCCTGTGTTTTTAGAAAAAGAACACCAACAAGTTTGAATATTCATATGGGCAAAACATAAGCCCAGTGATTTATCAGTTTGGAAAAACAATGGAAAAAGAGATTAGTATTGTGAAATGATTGAAGCCCTTCTGAGTTAGTGAGCCTACCTTCAGAGTTTTTCTTCCTTTTTTCTCAGATTTTATAAATTACCTTCTTTCCATCCATAAACTAATGACTCCTGTTCATTCCCATTGCCAACTTTTTGAAAGTGATACAAAGGGTGAGGTTGAGGATCTTCTGGGTCCAGGTTTGATAGGCCTTAAAAGTCAAACTGATATCCACAGTTAAAAAAACAGTGCAAGTTCTCATGAATTCTAATTCTAACTGCTAGAGGATAATACCATGTGGGTAAAAAAAAAAGCTATTAGATGAAGAAGAATGAGAAATAATACTTAGCCTGAGCTCAGATCCTTTCTGAATTTCGTAAACATAAATGTAGTAATTTTCTTGATTTGAGATAGGAATAAGAATCCTAAAATGGAATAGAAATAAGAATCCTTTAAATGGCTACTGTTATAGGACCATAAATTTCCAGATAGTTTTGGGGGTAAATGTCACTCAATAAATATTGGTTGATCAAATGCAATGAAATAAATTATAAGGATATTTTTGTTCTAGGATTAATCTTGTCTGTTCTCTCTTTACCTGTATATAGTTACATATACCCAAAACCTAATATGTCATAGCATCAAAATGGAGCTTATTCTTGCTCCATACCAGTTTGACTAGCCTTTGCCAAAGTATCAACACCATTCTGGATTTGAATATCACTCATCTCTCTGTGATAAAGAGAAACATGAACCCTTTTTCTCCAGCTGAAGCTGAGAAATATAGAGCTTTGAGTGACATCTGAACACCAACCATACACAATTATTACAGCATGAGGACCAATAGATCCCTGCTGTTATCTTGAAACTCTGGCAGGGGGGAGGAAGGAGAGAGTTTTAAAAAAAGGATAAAAAAATCTTAGTCCACAGAGACAATCCATTTCATTCCTGATAAACTCCAGTAGAAAAGAGCAATCAGCCCGATGAGAACTGAACAAATTAAATGGCTGAGTATTATTTCAAAAGGGGAGCACACAGGCAGCAACAGAAATTTCCCATCAGCTGTAATAATGCCAATTACTTTGCCAATTGCAGATTCCATCGTGATGTTTTTAGCCCAATCAGACTTCGGACCCTTGCCGGGGCCTGATGGGTTTTGTTTACTCAGAATGTTCATTTGCAGCGAGTCTCTTGCACCAAAAGGTTTAAAGCTGCAAGTGTTCTCTCTTCTCTGTGTTCATTTACAGCCACTGGGAGATTATCAATGGAGGGTTGAGAAGGAGGGGGGAAGTAAGAAGTCTGCTAGGACTAAATTCTCCATTCTACTTAAGTTCCCCTGGTGATTTTAAATGGCAAGGTACACAGCTTAGTGGTTCTTATTGAACATGGCATTCCCTAAGAAAACCTCTCCAGAAATTAACTAGCCATCAATAAATATATATTTCTGATGACTGACAAGGATTCTTGGCATGTGTGTGAATTGGACAACTCACTATTAAATAGCAATCATGAACATTTAGCTCTGGGAAGTCAGAGCCTGCCAAGAGTTCATTAAGTCTTAAATACTGATAAATGGGGTAGAGATGAGATGGGAAGGGGGAAGATGATATAGATTTTCTACTTTGGGTTGAATGTCAAGCAACTGGTTCATTTCAGAAATGTTACATGATGTAAGCAGGGGAAAGGAAATTTCACTCCCCCCCCCAACATATACATCTTGGCAGATGAAATTAAATGCATAAAATTTAATCTTTCTTGGAAATTTTGCAAGAGCATCATTTGCTGTTTATATTTGGTGCCATGAAAATTGATGGGTGTGTTGCTCTATCCACTTTGGGAAAGAGCTGTGATTTATCTCTCCTTAATTGAAGAAAGGAGCTAATCATGAACATTTAAGAAGTAGCCTCTTCTTAACTGACAGCTTTAGATGTAAACTGTATTTGTGGCTCCTTCAGCAAGAAGAAGAATCTAAATGATGATTTAAGAAAAGGGATGGTCATATTCTTTCCCTTCTTCATCACCTCCCTATGTATCCCAGAGTTTTAGTACATGTTTATTCCTCTTGCCTCTTTCCTTTTTACTACTTCCATCTTCAGTGTAGGGTGTCCTGTGGCAGAAGTTTCTGGTCTTGCTGCAGAAAAGTCACTTGATCTCCAAAACTAACCAGGCTTATGGCCCATGATGAATTTTACCTCCACCAATGCTTGCCTTCTGAGCCCTATTCTGGGTTCCTTTGCCTCTGAGATCAGGGCTGTCTGCCAGGACTTTTATTCACACTGATTTACACCTCACACCTGAGTATGTCCTGTTCTTCATATGACAGTTTCTAGGGTAAAAACAGGTCCTGTTTAGAGAGAGCCAGATAAGACTGGCAGGAAGGGATGGAAAGGAATATCAGATTGTTAATGGCAAGGCTCAACTTGTGGCAGGACTTAGTGTATAGAAGCTCTGATAAACTATAGATAATGTTTGCCAGGATATATTTTCCTCCTCTCTCTCCCCAACTTGAAAAGAGATACTAAAGCCCATTTTGTTTTGATACTATTCCTTCTTCTGTTGACAACTGTTCTGATTATATGTTAGATTCTGATAGATGTGTGGCGGAAATTGTCTCCCTGCAGACCATCAGAGGTTAGGAGTGGGCCTGAGGAAACCCAAATAATGGGAAACACCAAATTGAGCCAAGGGTATCAGATAATAATGCTTTTGCTTCAGTATAACTTGCTATGTAGCAGATACATAGTTGTTCCAACCTTGTTTTTTCTTGTTATCTTGAATTGGTAAAGCTTTGCTGGCCCAGCTGTCAGCTTAAACTTCTTCCATTTGAAAATTAATATAAAGGAGAAAGATAGTTTAACTTACATTAGCGTGAAATTCTTCAGTGGGACACAGGCTTCAAAGAAGGTCTTTAATATTCTGAGATGGAACTTTAAAAAGGGATCCTCTAGGGTGGTTGAAGTATTTATTCTCCACTTTGTGAAATACTGTCTCTAAGACTATAAGTTAGCATTGGCCTTGCAAATAAAGCAGGTCTAGTAATTTCCCTTCCTTCCTCCTCCCCCAACCCCTCTCAATATTATATCCCATTCAAACCACTTCCCCCAGTCACTACTAGGGACATATCTCTATGATCAATAATAAGAGATTGTATCATGTAGGGACGAGAGAACCAGTCTTAAAGTAAGGAAGATGGATTAAAATCCTTCTGATAATGACTCTGTGACTGATCAAATCAGTACTACCATTAACTCTAAAACTGTTAGTCCCAAATAGAGGGAGTTTCTCCATAAGAGTTTTGAAATTATAGGTATGGTGTTCCCCATTCCTCCCCTCCCCCGAAAAAAGAAGCCTCTTAGGCATCTAAGCAGCATAATGAACAGAGTACTGGACTAGGAATCAGGAAATCTTGAATTCAAATCCTGCCTCAGATGCTCAAATCACTTAATCTTTCTCATCCTCAGAATTCTGACTTGTAAAATGAGGGAAAAAAAATAGCCCTCATATGCCCATACTTTCTAGGTCTTAAAATGCTATATAAATGCTGCCTATTCTTCTTTAATAATTCCAATTTTAATGAATTTTCTCCAAATGTAGGCTTATATTATGATTTCAGTCAATAATAATAGGTCAGTAAGAGCAGTGATTAAGGTCTAGTAGGCATGAAGCCCACTATCTGCTTCAAGGAGAACATTAGATATTAGTTTATAACAGGGCAATCTCTACATTGGGAGAACTTACTTTCAAATGAAAGAAATAGAATCAAGCAAAGAAAAGATGGTGAGGTTCATCTAGAAAATGGATAGATAGATAGGCAAAGCTAATCTAATGGTGCCAAGAAACAGAAACGTTCCTGGTTTTTTGTTTGTTTGTTTGTTTGTTTTTGTTGGAGGTTATATGAGAATATGGGGTAGAGTAGAGGATATGAAGTGGAGAGGGATGCATGGATCAAGAATTTCTGAATCACCTTGTCAGAAAAGTATCAGTGAGGAGAAGTTACAGGAAGATGGATTTCATTAGCTCATTAAAAATTTTCTTAATTATCAGAGATTTTCAGAATGAGAATGAGATCTTATCATAGGTACTGAGCTCCCCTCATTGGAAGAGGCTTGAGAAGGGATTAGGTGATTACCTGTCCAGGATCTGATAAAGATTTGTAGGATGAGGTAGATAGATGGGGACTTGTAATGTACTTTCAAGCCCTAAGAGTCTTTGAATTGGTGATTGAAATCTATATGCTAAAAGAAATGTGTGTCACATATCCCAAATTATCATGAAGCCCAAAGGGAAAGTCTGCGTTCCATAGGCTAGGGCTCCCAGTCATGTTCCCAGACTATACCAATAGCTATCTCTTGCTCAGTTTAGATTGTGGAGCCTAAATGGAGAGTCATAGCCTAAATGAAAATAAAATCCCTGAGCATTTCTAAAAGGTCCAGAATCCTGGATAGAGAGAGTGATGGTTTCACGACTAATGTTACATGAAGAATATGCTAATAAAGACAGCAGTTTCAAATGGCAAGCTTTTTTCCATTGTATAAGAAGAAGTTGTTACATTTTCTTAAAACATACTTCAAGGAAAGAGAATTCTTATAAATGTATAACAACTTCAATACAGAAGTAAATATTGATTAGAGTACTGGGTTTGAAAAAAAAAATTAAGAGCTCTGAACTAACGACGTACAGAGCTTAATTTATTGGATTTAGGGAGTTGGGCTGAAAGTCAGGCAGCATAGATTTGCTTAGCCTCTAGTCAACCTGTATAACTTTAAGTAAATCACTTTAACCCTTTGAACCTCAGTTTCCTTATCTTTAAGATGATAGGCTGGTACCAAATGATAAAGTCCTAAAGTCCTTTCCTTTTGTGTGTGGGCATTAATGTCACAACTGATCCCAAGGTCCATGAACATATCAGAATGGTAAATCCAGCGGTATAAATTTTCCCAGCTAGGGAAAAGTAGGTATATTTTTACGTGTCTATATGTGTCCATATAGAAGTGGGAGTGGGGGGGGCTCATTGTTAGCAAATATTTATAATTGTTGATTTCAGAGCCTAATCATGTTATACCTCATGTTTAAGGTCAAAGACAAGCTCAGTATGGTTGAGCCAGAAGGAATTGGCCGAGCTCCATGTATTGGGTCAAGAATTGGATGTCCTCAGAGAAAATGTCCATCCTGCAAGAAGAATTCGGTAGGTTGCTTCATAAGAATTGTCCTGCCACTTTGATTCCTATCAGAATTCTGATTTAATTCTGTTGTTTGATTTCCTCTGATTGATTTTAAACTCCAAGAAAGTGGTTATATAGCTTACTCATTTTACATTTCTTCTAACACCTTGCAGAAAACATTGTCTATATAATAAGCCTTTTATCAATGTTTGTTATATTCACTGTGAGTCCAGGAAGACCCACTAGCTGTCCAATCTGAGTTTGTATAAATTTCCTCTTAATGAAAAAAAAAAGTGTGTTCTTATTGTCTCCAGTGAATTATAGTTCCATATTACTGTGGTGTCATGTCTACCAGTTTTCCTCTATTCATCTTTTTATTTCTCAAGGAAGGAAAAAAAAAACACTTCTTCCACCAAGTACAAAGTTCTCAGTCCTGGGTCATTGTACTTTCCCCAAGAAATTATATCCTATAAATTGAAGGGCTTGTAGATATCATGTTTAATCACTGTTTAGACATATGTCAATTCTTCTGAGACCATGCATGATATGTGTCCAAGGAGACACTTCCAGTGATAGATATCCCAAATATATTGTTAGCAGCATAAACTTTGATAAATTTTTCTTTTGTGTTTGTTTGCTTTTGTTTGTTAGAGAAGGTCTGGGTCCCTTTGCCAACTCACCACTATAGCATATACTAGTTAAGAACTGATTATTTCACAATGTTAGAATATTATTAAAACAGTCAATGTTATGTGTTCTATCCCCTGGATGCAAGTTAGGTGTATTCTGTCCAATAGTTACAGGAGGTTCAAGCTCATCAAATCTGAAATATAAACCACTTGGTGGGTATATTCTGAAATTTTGCTTCAGTTGAGTGAACAGAAACCTTTATATAAGACCCTTAGAACTACTCCTTCTTAACTGGGACTTTTTCATCACAATTTAGCTGAAGATTTGCCTTCCAGCAAACCTTATAAATTCATTCTATTGAATCTATGCCAAAATTGTTCTTATTTGGAACAAACTAAAAAGTTCTACAGCAGATAAAAAGCTGTGCCATTTTAAAGACTTTTTTAAAATTGTCATGATCAGTTTGTTTATTTCTCCAGACTTAGCTTACCTGCTCAAGTCCTAATGTTCTTCTATTATATTTATCCATTTTTGATAGAAAAAGGTTGGGGAGGAAGGGAGGACTTATATGAGTGGTGACTGTCATTGACATGACCACTAAAGATTAATAATGTTGATGGTGTTGACAGTTTTCCCAGTGGCTCAGAGCATGGTTACTGTTTGAGAGAAAACCATAAAGAGACCCAAAGAAAAGGGGCTAAGAAAGACAGCCAGGGGAGAATTGACAGTCCCCTCAAGAGTGTCAAATCAGCTGATGATATTAGTTTGAAGTCATTCTTGTTTAAAGCCAGATGGATGTCTTGATTTATCAGTTTTTCTGAACCCATGAACACCTGTTCTTTCCTTACCAGTTAGCAAGTCATAGTTTGGGGTGATATTATCTCTTTTCTTTGATACTCCCTGAGAATCTGCAGTTTCCATATAGGCTATACTTGACATTTTCCCCATCTATATCCTTTAATTCCGCAATTCAAAAGGAAGCCTGGGAGGTAAGTTAATTTATTTTGCCTTCAGGGTCTGACATTGACTTTGTCCACCTGCATCCCTCCTTCTATCCCTTTGCATTGATCTAAAAACTGAGCTTCTTCCCTAATCAACTGTGTTGGCCTTTTCTCTGAGCATAACAGCTTTCATTTTTCCTTCAACTCTTGAAAAATGAATTGAATAATATCTTTGATGTGTTTAGGTCTGTTTTTGTTTGAATTTAGTTCCAATGACATCAAACAGGCCATCACAGATTTAAGAAAATTAAAATTTCCTGCCAAACTATTTGTGAAAGAATCAGATATGGAGGTACATTCCAATTTTAAAATTCTGTGATCTGTATTCTATGATTGAATTGAATGTGCTTGAATTTATTGCCTCTCTTCAAGCCTCAGGTCCCAAATAAATAGAACACGAAGACAACCTATTTAACCTCATAGCTATAAATGTGCAAATTCATAATTAGAAATCCAGAAAACACTTTTATTAATTCTGAAAAGTTAAGCAAGTCTATCTGTTAGTACAGATAATTTATGTCAACTGCAGTTGCTCAGGTGGATTTCAAGGGTCACAGCCCCATCAACAATGTAAGGTAGGCGGCAACAATGCCTTGATATTTGGAGAACCAAGGATCCCCAATATAAACTTAGCCAATCTCTCCCTCTAGAAGACACTGAAATTGTAGAATAACATTTGACAGATTCCAAGATGGTAGTGTAAGAAACTTTCCTGATGTATTGAGATTAGACCTTTGATGTACAAATAAGATAAAAGAGCTTTAGGGTGTGTGCATGCTTTGTTTGTGTGTGTGTGTGTGTGTGTGTGTGTGTGTGTGTGTGAGACCGTGCACGCGCATGTGAAAACAGAAAATGGAAAAAAGACCCCACTAAAATAGTTGATGAAAATGTATTGGCACATATAGACTCAAGATACATGTAGATTCCTTAGCTGCTCTTAAACTTTTGTCTATAGGATCCATCTAAGAATGGCAGATTTTCCTTGAGAAAGTGTCCTTTCCATTTGACAGAGCTTTTCTGAAATTGATAGATTTTTTTTCATTTCCTATCTTTATTATACTAGTAAATATTCATTTGAAAAGTAAGAAAGAGGAAGATAGGGATAAAAGTTTCCACTCTTCATGCCATTACTGATGACACAATACTTATCTACATTCCCTTCAATTTAGAGTTTAAGAATGATATCCAATGGTCTGGAAAGGTCATAGCATTTTTTTCCCCTTGGGAATAGTAGGTTCTTGAGTTCTTGAAGATGGAATATTCAAATGTATTTAAAGGTCTTGGTAAATCTACCAGTTCATCAGCATGGTTATTTGTTTCTCGTTTTTATTTCAAATGCTTTGTCTGCAATTAGAGAAAGTTATAGCAAAAAGTAAACATTTCAAGGCTACGCATTACATGGCTATCTATAGTGCTTTATAGTTACAAAGCCATTTCACATACATGGCCTCATTTAATCCCTGTGATATAGTCAGGGAAGATGGTAATATTCCCAATTGGCAGATGAGGAAACCAAGAGTCAGAAAGAAGTGACTTCCCCAAGAAAGTGATAAAATGGAAATTAAAACTCCTGTCTGCTTGTCTGCTTATTCTTTCTACTTGTATCACACTGAGATATATGTTAAAGATATAGAGACACTTCAGAAGCACTTGCTGAAAAGCCAGCTGATAATCATCTGAAATATTACAGGATCACAGATAATGTAGTTTTTTGGTGAAATGAAGAGGAAAACTGGACTAAGGAGAAAGCATCTTCAACTCTATGCTTTAATAAAAAATTTAATCTGGGAGTAAAAAATTATATGCCACAATTTTTCTCCTTTTTGTGGAATAATACTTATAACTTTTATGATTACAAATAAAAATAGAATTAAAATGATTTAAATTGTAAAATAAAATCAAACTGAAAGGCATTAAAAATAATTATAGGCATATCACTGCTGCTAAAATTAAACTAATAGTAGCCCTTCCCACCTTCTTTGAGTTTTAGGTAATCAATTTCTTGGAGGCATTTTGGGGGAAGAGAGACATGGAATAAGTTTACTAAGCACCTACTATTTGCCAGCATTGTGCTAAATATTTTATAAACATTATCTTGTTTTTTTATTATAGCTTTTTATTTACAAGATATATGCATGGGTAATTTTTCAGCACTGACTCTTGCAAAACCTTCTGTTCCAAATTTTCCCTTCCTTCCCCCCACCCCCCTCCCCTAGATGGCAGGTAGACCAATATATATTAAATATATTAAAGTATATGTTAAACACAATATATGTATATATATCCATACAGTTATTTTGCTGCACAAGAAAAATCGGACTTAGAAATAAGGTAAAAATAATCTGAGAAGGAGATCAAAAATGCAAATGGACAAAAAGAGGAGTGGAAATGCTATGTTGTGGTTCACACTCATTTTCCATAGTTCTTTCGTTGGGTATAGCTGGTTCTCTTCATTATTGAACAAATGGAACTGATTTGATTCATCTCATTGTTGAAGAGTCACAATTGATCATCATGTAGTATAAACATTATCTTATTTGATACAAATTTGGGTAAAACAAATAAGATTCATAAATTTTAATGAATGCCTACTAGGTGTAAAACACTGTATGTGTCATGGTGGGATTATAAAGATTTATAAAACCTTATCCCTGCCCTCAAAGAATTTACAGTGAAGTAGGATTTCAATATAGGAGAAATTAAATAACAGTAAATAATAGATTCAGGATAATGGTAGAAAATAGTTTTCTTACAGTTGCCTAAAGAATTGTCCCTGGAGTTGGAATACCTGGGTTTAACTTGTCCTTTCATTGACCTGATCCTAAGTTTTCTCATCTATAAAGTAGAACATAACATCCTACCTCCCTAAGACCATTGTTATAATGATCAAAGAAGAGAATGGATATGAAAAATATTTAGCCATTATAAAGTTTTATATTGATATAATGGAGTAGAAGTAGTGATGGTAGATTCAATGTCATGTGAATTACATGGACTATCATTGCTACAGTCCAAAGGATGGGAGAAAACATAGATTGTAGTCATCAAAAAAAGAGTTTACACAACACTTTGAAAAGTGAGCTGTACTTTGAAGATGGTCATGATTTGGACAGAGAGAACATTCTAATTGATAGAGTGATGTAAAGACAAAGAGGTCATAATGTTCCAGACATGTTTGGGAATAATGTTCATCATTATATTACAGCTTGAGGCATCTGATGAGATCTGGTCAAACCAGAATGGTAAAGTTCCAAGTCTGGAGTCACAGAACCTTGAATTTGATGAACACTTCTGACTACTAACTTGCTAATCACTTGATCTTCTGGGACCTCAGTTTTCTCAGCTGGAAAATAAGGGATTGGTTGAAATGATCTCTGAAGTCTCTCCCCAGCTGTACATCTATGATACTGTGAACCCCTCAAGTGGCACATTTGGAAATTGAAACTCAGAAAATGGTGTGACTTACCCAAGTTTGTATGACTGGGAAAGTCATTAACTTCCCTCCCTGGTCCTCAATTTCTTTAGCCACAAAATGAGATTGGAATAGGTAATCTCTTAGGGTCTTTCAAACTCTAGATTTATGATCCTGTGAGCATGCAATCTTCCTCCCCCATTCTGTGCATCATTGTCTGAATAGCATGCAGGGTGAATCCTATTATCATCAAAGGTGTGGTATATCAAGTTAATATAATGGGATTTTCTAATGTCATCTGAAGACAGTATTTTTGCAGAGGCAAAATTAAGGTTGTTTAAGGGCAGACAAAGCAAAATGAGTAGAAAGATAACTGGGTGGATAGCTCAAGGAGAAAAGAAAATCTGATTTATTACTGAGGAAAAAAGGTTTGAGATTTGAATGATCTTAATTGTCTTTGGACAGAGATCGGAGCTATAAACTATTATTCAGTTCTACTATTTACTCCTTTGGTCCATCCAGATGTATTCAAAGCACTTTTTTGTTTCCTGATTACCCAGTGATCAGTATTGGATGGGGTCATGAGGTTCTTTTTTGTTATCTTTAAGACATCTCATTTCAAATCATATTATGACTTTAAATTCTAGGGATAAGAAGAATGAAAAATGATTTTTTTAAATACTTGGAAGTTGTTGGAATTTTTCATTCTCTGTCCTAACTCTCCTCCAAAGGAGTTGAAATGACATAGTGGATGGAACAATGTGTTTAGATCAGTTCTGGTTTTAAAGCTTTCCTCAGAAACATCCTAGCTTTATATACTTGAGCCTTTCTGATCCTCAGTTTCTTCATGTGTAAAAAGTGGGAGTTGAATTGAATGGCCTCTGAGGTCCCTTCCAACTCATATTTATGATCCTATTATATATAGATTTGTCAAATCATCTTAGATATTAAAAACTGAAGTTTAATGTTCAGTCGAGAAAGAGCCCACTGTGCTCCAAATTGAGGAGAAACATCTGACAATAAGCCCAAATGTCTCATGAAATGAATCCCAGATAATCCTTTTACATTTAAACATTTTGACAGTTTTTAGGAATTCAAGATTGAGTATGTACTTTATACAGAAACAGAATTATCTCCAAATTGTTCATTTGCCACTTAAAGGGCTAAAAGAAAATAACAGCAATAACAAAAATTAAAACCTCAAAAGGTGTACAAAGTAGATAAGATTGGTGTATAGAGGATTGTAGGAGGGTCTAGGGGGTGGAGTAAAGCTAGCCAGGGTTACACTCTTGGTGGTAGACAAGGGAGAAGGCGGTCATGGAGAATCTGCTTCCATCCTGTTCAATCTTGTGTCTAAAGACTGATAATAGAGACTGAGGACTTTTGTTTACCCTGATTCCGGCTTATTCTGGGGTGTCCTAGATGCTAGCATGGTCGTTATACCTAGGGATTATTGTTGAATTTAATTTGTGTTTACCAAAATTCTCTCTCAATCCCAAGTTTAAAAATAAACTGTAAAGAAAAAAAGAAAGAAAAGTAGTGGCAAACCTGAGAGAAAGAAAATTCTTTCACAAGAGCTCCATATATGCTAAAAGAGATAATAAAATAGACGCACAGAAAGACAAAAGAGGATCAGCCTGGGTCAAGAATTTCCATCCTGTGATAGAACTCATTGTGACCATTGTTCAATCATCTAACCTTTCAGCAACTAGCAAAGAGTGTATATTCCCAGAGTTACTGATCTATCTGCAGTCTATTTGTTGGTGGTGGTTCTTTTTTTTTTGTCCCTAAATCACACATATACACATATACACACACACAAATCAGATATAATTCAGTCTTTCTGTATACTACATACTTCTCTATTGTCAGTTTCCCTACATATATAAACTCATAGATCCAGACTAAAAGGAAAAGAAAGAGGGAAGTATGTCTGCTATACTTTTAATATATGCATAGAATCTCATTGGCTGGTTTCATAAAAACTTACATAGACTTACATCTCTAGACCAATCTATAAAAACTTCATAAAAACTATAGAATTGCAGCTATTAATCCTTAGTTATTCCTTTAGTCATCTAATTATTATCAAGCCTTTCTCCGTGGTTTTATTTCTTAAGTCATATAAATTTTAGGTCCATGTAAAAATATATCCCCAAGGTAATAACATTTATAAACTGTAATACATTATAGAAATGTTTTATTATTTTGGCTGCCATTTCTGTCACGCTTCTGAAAAATTATTTTTATTCCCAGATATTTAAAATGAAGAAAGTGAGAGCCAGTAACATATCATAGATATGATATGAGTTAGAAAGGATTTTAGAAATATCAAGTCCAGCTCTTTCATTTTGAGGAAACTGAGACACAAAAATATTGAATAATATCTAAAAAGTTATCTGAAATGGAATTTGAACTCGGTCTTCCTGACTTTAAGTCCTGTTCCCTACCCATCATCTCCCTCTGCCTCTCAAGTAATTAATGGAATTACAAGTGTCAGAATGAGTATTTGAACCCTGATTGATTCTTAATTCAATGCTTTGTCTATACCACAGCTATCCTTTGAGGAACATTGGATAGCCTCCATTTAGAAGAGAAGACACTTTTTTTTGGTTCAGTTCACTGTGAAAATTTGACTGGAAAACCACATTTCTAATGTATGTTATGTGGGAGAAATCCTGTTACATAAGTTCTTGAGAATCCTAAAAAATCCAGGACCAGAATATACCAAACATCAGCTCATTTTGAACAAATGGTTTGAAGCATAACTAATCCATCCAAGATGGGGGATTCCATTCCTTTCCCTCTGAGCTATAAGCACTTGTCTGCAAACACATTTTTGTGATCCCTGGTGATCAGACCACACTGCTGTTCATAACCAGAGGTGGCCTGCTATTCCTGCTGCTTTACCATTGTTATCCTCATTCTCAGCCTCATTTTTTAACATCTGCTTTATACTTTTTATGACATTTTCTCATGTATTTTATGTATTTTTCATTCTTGCATTGTCCAATTAACAGGCATTTATTTTCTCTCTCTTCTACCTTCCATACAAAAAAAATAGAAGAAAACCACAAGTCTTGTAACAAATACAATTAAGCAACTAACATAGACAAGCAAAACAAATTCTCACATTGGTTATATCCAAAAACAATGTATGCCCCACTCTGCATCTGGAATCCATCACTTCTGTGTCACGAGGTGGGAAGCATGCTTCATCAAATGTGCTCTGGAATCCTGTTTGGTCATTTTATTGATAAGAATTCTTAAATCTTGTTATTGTATACATTGTATTCCTGGTTCTGTTTACTTTACTCTCTGGGGATTCATACAAGTGTGCCTTGGTTTTTTTGATGTTATTCCATTTGATCTTCATGACCTATATTGTTGTTCATAGATTGCATGCTAATACCTCAAATTATCTGTTAGAGTAAATTGAGGTACAGAGAATCTAAATGACTTGACTAAGATCACAAAGTTAGTGGCTGAAGTCATTTCCTTCATAATGCATTAGTCTCTTAATTACATTGTATCCCCTTTTAATAAATAAGGGACTGACTTCTAGTTAAAGGTAACTTAGAGGAAGTGAGGCAGTCTGTGTTAGGCTGCAAGTCAGAAATACTTAAATTCAAATTCAACCTCAGATACTTACCGGGTGACCTAGGCGAGGGGACTTACTTCTTAGCTGTCTCTGTTTCCTCAACTGTAAAATGGATATAATAGTAGAACCTATCTCACAGTGGGTCCTATGACAATCAATTAAGATAATATCTGTAAATTGTAAAATACTTAATAAATATTTATTTTCCCCTCCCCAGTCATGATCATTTGGTAAATAGGGATCTTCTAGAACAATGAAAAAAACTTTTAAAAAACTTTTTTAGGACAAGATATTGTTTTCTTACAATGAAAAACTATACTAGTTTATGACTTGTTTTAACCAGAAAGGAGAAAAACAATATAATAACAACAAAAAAAAAACACTACTCCCATTACATTCTGTATATTAGGAAATATTTTGATACACTGTATGGGTCGGCAACATGCAGTCAGAGCAGTTTTTTTTTAATAGAAACCGCGTTTCAGGCTACAAAAAGATTCTTTCAGGTACAAGCACCAAGATCTTATTTGGTATTAAACAGTCTGACCCTAAAGCATTCCAGAGGGCCAGTCCAGCCTTTTGCTTGAGGTCAAGTTGCAAATTCAAAGACCATTGAGAAGAGTAATTGATACACTACTTACCATAATGGTAGGAAGAAAAAAAAGTTTTCCCATAACTTTTCTTTCCACTGCTTACCTACAAAGGTATTGTAACTCTAACAGTGAAACATAGTAAAAATCCTCCACTTTCACATTAGAGTTTACAAGGACTGCAACAAATAGAAATTCGGGTTTGTCTGCTTGTAGTCCGTCAATGTTATTTTCATTTATTGGAGGATTGATTTTGGGGCAAAACTTAAAACTTTTTGGCCTAGAATTTAAATTCCCACCTTATGATGGTATTCCTTCTACAAATCTCTGTTAGCTGATCACCTTGCCTCTAATTTAGGTAAGAAATAAGACCCTACTCTTAAGGGATTCCCATTATTAAGCAATTTTAAGTTCTTCCTTGCTGTGCATTATATAATATGTATTTGTTATGTATTGTTCTTATTTCAAATTTTGTTATTGGTTTTTAATTTGTAAGATCCACTATTCACCAGGATTAGTGATCTCATTATCTTACTTATATCCTTGCTGAAATAGTCAAACCACTGACTCATCTGATTAAGTTTTTTGCCTCCCTCTCAGTCATTTCTTGTCCCATGGTATGTAGTGTGTTAGTGGGTCAGACTATTTATGATACATTTTCCTTGTTATGTTATCTACACAGTGCCTTTTCATATGATAAACTATCTCCAATCCATCCTTTTTTTTTAACTACTTCAGTAGAGCTCTTCATTTGTCATACAACCCCCCTCCCCATTTTTTTGTTCATTGTTCTCTGCATTATATTTACCTGCTCATGTTTTGTGAACCAGTGTTGTGTTGATATACAGAAGTTGTAGGCAACATCTTGAAGTTAAATATTTCTTCTCCAAACTTTATGGTCATCATCTCATTGATCATGGATGCAGCTAAAATGAAGTCAGAAAAAAATGTGTCTTCTTGTATATCCTTCATCCAGCCTGTCATCTTGTAAGAATTGACGACTATGTTTCCGCTAACTCCCCAATCCCCAAGCCATCAAAATGGACAGTGTCTTGCCTGTAATGTTTGTTTAACATCCACTTTGTTTATATCAAATTGTGTCTCTAAGCTCTTAATTCCCAATATTCTTTGTAGCTTTTACAACTTTTAATGAAGCTGAGGGATGGTATCTGCAAAAACAAACATACAAATAAATAAATAAGAAACAATTAGTTTCTAAGAGTAGGTATATAAAATATTGCCATCACTTGTGTTTCCATTTTTCCAGAAACCTTCAAAATGAGCATGAATAACGATTGTAGAGCATCATAGGAATATAGCCCTAGAGCTGGAAGGGGACCTCAGAGGCAAATTAATCCAACCCTTTCATTCATATGAGGTCCAACAAGGTTAAATGACTTGCTCAAAACTACAAAGGTCCTAAGTATCATAGGCAAATTTGATTTTTCACCTTTGTAAGATTTTTTGACTTGGTGTAATTCTATAAATTACTTGACTTAGTTCTGTAGTTGATATGAACATTTGTTGGATTCATTCTACTGTTATGTAATGAATTCAGTGCTGACATTATTTCTACTCAGAAACCTTTTTGTGGTCATAGTACTTGGAAACTTGACAACCTCTATATTTTTCTTAATGTTCTTGGACTTAATTGACATTAGTACTACTTTCTCTTACATATTCAATAGAGAAAATTGTTTTATGTATTATAATGACTTGTAAAAATCTCTAAAGTAATATTTTTCTACCCAAACAAACTACCCAAACTCATTAAAGGGAGTTTTTTTCTATCAAATAAGTCAGAAGTACAATGAAATAGTAATAATAATGATAATTATTTTCTTCAAACATAGTCATTTCATTGTTGTAGATACTCCATCCACTTATGCTCATTGTGATAAAACATCATATGATTGTAGCAACTTATTTTTAGTCATTGTTGTTACCAAGATAACAACATTAACAATGCCAATTACCCAGAAGATTGTCTTCTGGTGATTAGACTCTGCAAACTTTGCTGAGTTGATCTCCAAATAATAAATATGGAGACTCTCCATAGGCATATATTTGAAGCCTTTGCAGGTTGGAAAGTGACATTGGAGAGAGTGTTGAAGATGGAATCTGGAACATGCATTCAAATCTTGTCTCAGTTATTTATTAATTATTTGGCCTTTGGCAAGTCAGTTAAATTTTTTTAAACATCAGTTTCCCTTTCTGTAAAACAACAGCAGTTGGACTCAATGGCCTCTAAGGTCCCTTCTAGCCCAAATGAATAGTCTTGTGATTAAGAAATGACCTTAGGAAGACACCTGGGTTCAAGTCTCAACTTTGGCATGTAATGGTTGTACAGCTCTAGACATGTAACTTACCTTCTTAGTGCTTTAGGCAGAGAAATTTCTGACCTGCTCTGGGTAGTGGGAGTTTCTTCCTTTAGAAGTTCCTATATTAATTAAATCAATACCTATTCCTATCTCCTACCATTTTGCTGGGAAAGCTTAAAAACAAAAGAACACTTCCATGCTAAGACAAGGCTTTTGATTTAGATTTTATTTGCAATAGAATTACATTATACTTAATGTTGAGATATATATGAAGCCACCGATTCTGACCAAAATATACACACAGAAGCAGAGTGACTTTAAATTTAAATTTTATTTGTTTTTAATCCCTGAAGCAACACAAACATACTTCAAGAAGTCGTATGTAAAAATAGATGCACATGTTAAATGTCTAAAACAGTTTAAAACATATATATTGAAGATAATGATGATTTTTTTCTGTATTTGAAATTTCATATTAACTGTTAGATCTAGAACAGATCCACATACCAAACAGTTTCTTACTATGGATTTTATTATTACGAAAATGGTTAGTTTTTAACAACCATTTGAACAGCAATTAAATGTAGAATGTTTAAACATGAGTTTTTTCTAACTAATAAACATTTTAAAATAATTCATTTGGCAATTCATTTCAAGACATTACTGTTCCAAAAATTAACTGATTTTATGTTCAGATACTAAATGTTTAACCTCAAACATCAAGAAAGCTTTATGGATTTTAATTTGACAAAATATCTCCATGAACAACATGTTGTAGCTTTGGTAAACTTTTCTCTGATGTAGGCTAAACAATGAAATAATCAATATTATTCCTTGGGACAAAACCTACTCTTTTCTCCATTCCAGATGGACAATTAAGTTCCACATCATTTCTATTAGGACCTTGACAAATGAGCAGACACAACAGGTGGAGATTCCTACACAGGCATCCTGGGCAGAGTCACAATGAGTCCCTTAGTTTTGGGTTATAAGATTTTGGACAGCAAAAGATTTTTTAACTAGTGAAAGTTTGCTATGGGTGGAAAGCCTGTGCTATATTGAAAAACAAGATGCAAATGAAGAGCTCACAGATTTGAGAAATGAGATTGCAAGGGAAATCCAAGAGTTTTTGTTTGTTTGTTTGTTTTGAATTAACTTTGTCCATAAGGAGAAGACTTCATATTGTTTTCCATTTTGAGGGTTCTGGCCACTTGTCTTCCTAAGCATATTGCACAATTATGTCTCTTGAATTTGAGATGCTGAGAATAAATTCTGCCATTTCTGGGCTTTTTCTGCTTTGTATTCATATAATTGGGTCCATCATTTCATCTCATATCCCATGCGGAATATTTTCTTGGTTTTATATGTAATGCTAGTTGTGATAAAAGTGGTTTAGAGATGAAGGTAATACTTTTCATAGACACGATTCATTTGCTTCCTTTTAGTGATCTGAAATCTGCCTTTATCTAACTTAAATTCATTGGTTCTAGTTTTAACTTTTGAAACTACATTTAATAGATTAAATCTCTCTTTTACATGATAATTCTTCAGCTATTTGAAGACAGCCACTGTCTCTTCTTTTTCCAAGTTTTTTTTTTTAAATAGTTCCTCATAGAACATAATTTTCCTCACTTTCTGGCCCACTGTATTAGGCACATGCTTATGGTTTATCCAAATACAAATCTACCTAACTTACATTGGGATCACAACATCATACAATAAAATCTGGACCTCTTATTGTTGAACCTCTTCATTTTACATATAAGAAAATTGAGGCCAAAGGAGGGCAAGACATTTGATGAAGGTAACAACAATAGTGAGGAGCAGAGAAAAGATTTGAACCCAGAAGCCCCCAAACTAAATCCAGTACTCTTTCTTATCACACACACACATGCACATACACACAGATGGTTCTATCATAACTATAAGACTCTATGTAAAATGTTTACACAGCCGTCATCCAGACCAAATTGGCTGACTGCCATGCATGTTTTGCATGATTTCTGGCTGGGCAGCAGCTGTGTCTTCTTTACTTTTGATGTGTCTGCCTTAGTTGGGAAGAAGTAGGTTTGAGATGAAGAGCTCTTTAGGAGTCTGAAACTCCATAAAGTTTTACTTTATACTATTATATATACAATTTACTTTCAAACTTTTCTTTGACAGCTTCATTTTGGAGAAAGGTGTTTTTAAACTCACAAAGTAGGCATCTTCACAGTATGTGATAATAAAACTGACAAGCCTAAGCAATAACAATGCTGACAAAGTGAGAATTTAGAAAAACAGGAATTGAGGGGCCTGAGTTCTGGTTCTGGATTCTCTGAGGTAGAGGACCAGTACTGAATTATCTAATCCTTATATGATTCATTTTCCTCCTCCATCAGAATCAAATGGAATAGTGGAATTAGCTCTGGAAGTCTTGTCTAGGGGCTAGCATTCCAATCTTGATTCTACTTCTTATTACCCTGTTATCTTAGGCAAATAATTTCATTTCTTTGCTATTTCCATTCAGTTTCACATTAAATGAATGTGAATCTCTTGGATGATTTTCAGATCTAAATGAGTAATCTGTAATCTTATTCCTAAACCACCCTCTGTCCACAACATTTTGTCTCTTCACTGGAGCTGTGGTGGCTTCCCCTTCACTGACAGTGTTCAGGCAAAGAGATGAACAACCACTTGTTATGTTTGATGTGGAATAGATTCTTATTTGAGTACACATGTTAGACCAGATGGTCTCAAAGGTCCCTTAACACTATAAGATTCTGTGATTCTGCTTGATGCTGGCCCCCCTATTAAGTGTATATAGTAAGGACTATGAGCCAAGTGTACCTAGTTGGTTCTATGCATGCCTTTTATTTCCATGTTCCATGCTAGTGCATTGGGCAATCACACGTGCATGATTGGCATGAAATGAACACACTGGTTTTTCCTGTGGCTTACTTTTCCACAAGGTAGTTACTTGAAGCATCTGGAGCCAACCCCCTTCCCCCTTTTAGTACTACCTCCACCTCACCTGAGAACAGAAGAGTCCAAGATTCTTTCCCCCCTCTCACATAGGCTCTGTTGAATGATCTCTAGGATATACAATGTTGGGCTTTCCCACCCCAAGGGTTTGGAAGAGAATAAATTCCTTTAAGGATTAGAGGATTAAGACCCTGAAAGGTGATTCAAATTCTTCCTTAAGTAGAAAGAGGAATATATAAGGGGAAGCAGTAAAGCCTGTGTATCACTTCAGTGTGTTTTCCCTGCAATTAAAGAAAATGATTGAAAAATATTTGAGCAGATTAAATGCTCAGGCTACATAATGATCAAATAAAATAAGAAGCTACATTCCTTAAATAATCAATTACATTGGTTTGCACGTGGAGATTAAAATCCCTACAGTTAACAGTACTGTTTTTACTATTATAGAGAGGAGATACCCAAAAGGATATTAACCTCTGGGATTCATATCTGGAATAGTGGCAATAAGGTTTATAAAGAGCACTTGATAGGAATCAAGGGTTCTAGTCCTGCATTCTTTCCTAATTAGTTGTCCAGGAATAAGTTGTCTAATTTTTCTGTGGTCCCATTCTTCATCTTTTTAAACATAGAAAAAATGCTCTCTTTTAGTAAAATAGATGAAGAATGGGAA
Organism: Sarcophilus harrisii; assembly: GCF_902635505.1. NCBI lineage: Eukaryota > Metazoa > Chordata > Mammalia > Dasyuromorphia > Dasyuridae > Sarcophilus > Sarcophilus harrisii. The sequence continues at coordinate 368,608,926 of NC_045426.1, read as the reverse complement.
AAGAACAAATATATATATGATAGCATTTTTACCTTTTTAATTTATTCCTAATTAACCTAAGGAAAAATTGTAGATATTTTAAGATATTATAACTAACATCCCATTATTATAAAAGAAAGCAAAACTTCTTTTCATGGAAAATTTGTATCAAGAGAAGTGGTGAGGAGAATTAGAAAAAAAGATCAGAAAAATCTTTCTTCTAAGGTCCCTACCCTGTGTCCTTTGCCTTTTTTTCAGCTTCACTGGAGAATCATATCAAACCATTATTTAGTGAGGATATCATGGTATTTCCTACAAAGAGACAGAGCATCTCTCTAGAAGAGAAATCACAGTTTCTCTTATGTACTTACATAATTGGTTTTGCCTTTCTCTAAACTTCTAGAATGTATATTTTTACCATTCATTTTGGCAATCTCCTTTTTTGACACTATCTTAAACATTTTCAAATTGTTCTGTGACTTACCTTGGATCTTGTCCAAAAAATTTAAAAACAGTCCCTTAATAACATTGTAATTTTCATAAGAGTAAGAACTTTATTACCATTTCCTCTTCTTGTATCCCCCATAGAGTCTTGGTCAGATTTACGGATATTATGAATATCTGATGAACAGTAATATGTGCATGAAAAATAAAATTTCTATATACTTGAAACACCAAATCCTGCCACTGTTTTTTCAATCAGTTGTCAATATTTTGGGGAAGTATTTTTGTGAGTTCAATTGGGTCTATAACTTTAGAGCTCCTTTTGGAATGACCTTAATATACTCCAGGTATCTTGATCCCTTTGGATAAGAATAAGTCATTCCTGATTTTTTCTTACTTACAAATGCAAAATCATGGCAATGAATAATTGGGTATTATTAAACATAATAACAATGATAATGATAATAATAATTATAATAGTGATAATGATATCTAACAGTGTTTATACCAGACACTGTGCTGTGCCATTTTTATTACTTAGTTATTATAAGCATTATTTCATTTGAGCCTTATAACACCCCTGAAAGATAGGTGCTGTTATTATCCCCATTTTAGAGATGAGGAAACTGAGGCAAACAGACATTAAATGACTTGCCCAATATAACACAGCTAGTAAGTGTCTGAGGCTAGATTTGATCTTTTGTTCTTTGTTCACTGAACCATCTAGATGCTCTATGCAAGTCAAATCTGGTATTTGTTGTTGGCGCTGTATCCATAAAAGAAGAGTAAAATGTCATATTATGAATGAGAGATCTTTGAACCTTGGGAACCTTGAACTGAATGTTTATTTGCATGATGCCATGAATTCTACCTCTGCTTTCATACAGTATCTGGGTGATGTTGGATAATTCATTTAGTTTCTCCCTGGGTCTCAGTTCTCCCTTCTGTAAAAAGAAGGGAGTTAAACTAGATTATCTTGTAGGTCCTCCCAAAATTCAATTTCTATAATTCTTTGTCAAACCAAAAGAATTGGGCTGGTTCATAAAAATCAGTTTCCAGATATGCCCCTCCTCAGTAGCATTAATAGTAGTTTGATGAGTTGGATATTTTTGCATAATTTTCCTTTGGTGGCTATAAAAATGAGAGGACCATTGTTTTGTTTGTTTCTCTATCTTCCTTGCCCTCTTCTTCTTTTTTTGTTCCTTAAACAAACATTCTTGTGGGTCTCACAAATAGATGTTGGGGTTATTGGATTAGGGCCTTTCAGTTTGGAGAATCTCACAGAGACACACTTGCACAGGGTTTGTCAGTAAGCAAATATTTGCTCTGCTGCCTTTTCCCTCTTTTATATCTCTCGGTATATGACATACCTCATTGGAGGTTGTTGAATGTTGTGAGAGTCAACAGAGCATTGGTTAGAAAGGTAATTAGCTTGGAGCTGTCAGAACTTCACATAACAGTTTGGAGAGTCTGTGTTGGAGGGCTCCTAATGTAAAAGAGTATGAAATGCACCTCCATAAGTTACACACACTCTCCATGGAACTGTCTTCCCTACAACCCAGTGAGACATAGAGAGGAAAGCAGCAAGAGCTAAGAAAAGACAAGAAAAAGAATGATTTGGGAGGAGCAGTTCATGCATTCATATAGTCAGCAAACATTTATTGGATGCCCAGCTTCTTGTTATGTTCAAGGCACTATGCTAGAAGCTGTGGGAAATAAAAAAAAGAAGAAGAAAGTCTTAATCCTTAGCCCCAGAGAAATTCAAGCTTCATCGGGGTGTTGATATGCTTCAAAAAAAACAAGGCAGGGCTGGCACTAAGGATAGAAGTGGGGAGCTATAGCAATATAAGGTGCAGGTCCCTGGAATGGGGCAAGAAAGGATTATATATGTTGTGTCAATGCATATATTACTAACACCAGAAAATTCAGCTTTTTGGATACATACATATTTATTTTGTCATGTCGAATATCTGTGTGATAATGAATGCTCAAAGTCTCTAGCAGATAGCAGTGCTCAGTGGGTGCCATTTTTAGATAATGCCAAGACTGCATAGATATTGTATCTTGTATCTAGGACAAGTTATATAATGTGGTAGTATAGGAGAAGAGCTCTAAAGTGCTAATAGTTTAGAGAAGAGAGAGCTCGCTTCCATTGGGAGTCAGAGGGACCTCAAAGAGAGTTTTGAGAAAGAGATGGCCTTTGAATGGAACTTTGAAGTGTGGGGAGATATTGAATAGGAAGAGTCAGTCATCAAGTTGAGGATTCCAGACAGAGGGCACAGTCCAATAAAAGGGATTCTTATTCTTATTCCTCTTCTTCCTCCTCTTCTTCCTTTTCTTCTTCTTCTTCTTCTTTGTCATCATTGTCATCTTCTTCGTCGTCATCTTCTTTGATTTCTTCTCCTTCTCCTTCTCCTGCTCCTTTTCCTTCTCCTTCTCCTTCTCCTTTTCCTTCTCCTTCTCCTCCTGCTTCTTCTTCCTCTCTCTATTTCTCTGTCTCTTTTTCTTTCTCTGTCTGTCTGTCTGTTTCTCCCTCCATTTTTAAAGCAACTGGAAAGTAGAAACTTTCTTATAGAATGAACAAAAGTAATTTGGAGTAAAGACATTGAGAACCCCTTGATGACTTCATTAGACATGCTTAGATTTCTTTCCTTCAAATAATTTAAAATTGAAACTCCTACACGTCCATAGGCTACTACCATATGTTATAAAATGCAGTGGAAATAGGGTCTTGCGTAATAGATTTGTCAGTCCCAAATCAAGAACCTATATGAATCATTCTAATCCAATAAGAGCATAATTTCCCATACTCTATAGATAAGACGTAGCAGAGGTTGTCTAGCTTATTGCTGTGATCTCTTCAGCATCATAGAAAAATGAATTAAAATCCCAATTATGTAGGAGCTAATTATATAAATTATTTATTGTACACATTTTTCTACCCTAATTTTTCACTTGTCTTTCATCAGTTGATTTTTTTATCAGTTCATTAATGCAATTTTTAGAAAAATACAGGATAAGAAACAAATTGCAAGGCTAAGCTCAATCCCTCATGTATTTTGTTTGGAACTTTGATACCTTGCACCTTGAATGGTCTAGGCTAACTTGCAACAACATATGGTTCTTGGTTACCTCATTCTATCCAGCCTGATTCCTGGAGATAATATCTATTGAAAAGGACCAGGATAGAACTGACTCATTTCTAGGATAACATTATCAGTAGATAAAAGATATGAAAATAGCTTTATAATTCATTCATTCAGCAAAAAAATATTGTAATTATAGTATGTAAGTCATTCTAATAGACACTGTGGAAGCAATTCTAAGTTATTCCCTGCCCTCAAGGTATTTGTCTAAGCATTATAACAATAAAAACTGAGTGGAAATCTTTGAAAAATTATAATCAGTCATAGTTTCAACTATCTAAGTTCTTCCATTATTTATTAAAATGATTTTATATTGATATTTAATTTCTCTGCTCTACTTCAGTGGTGTAGCTTTTAAAGTATTTTTATTTTTAATATATAAACATGGACAAATGCCAATGACTATAAATGATAACCCTTAATTCTTCTGGGCTTGGCCCAATTGGACAATATGAGAAAAAATGTATTACAATATTTCAAATAATAGTCTATATTTCTACAGTGCTTTATTATTCACAAAGTACTTTCCCTATAACCATCCAGCTTCAACTTTTTTTTGTTCATTTGCTCAGCCTTTCCATCTGCTGAGTATTAAAACGAGGTTTTCTGACTCTCTATTCATCATTCTTTCTACTATATTAGACTATCTTTAATCAAAGATGTGTTACTAGAACACTCTCTTATGAGTCCATTACCTTCCTTTGACTGAATTTGTATCATGGTTAATGTCCACCAAAGAATCAACACCTATCATCACTCAGCAAATTAGTTGAGCCTTTTCTTCGTAATCCAAAGATTTGATTATTTGAAAAATTATAGTGGCTGTTAGCAATATCAAAAAAGTATTTATTGTATTGAACTTGGGATCAGTTCTTGCTTTATTTAATAATTTCTTTTCAAAGTCATTTGTAAGTTTGTGAGTGTTTCATTAAAGACGTCCCCCAGTGATGCTGTAGTACTACTTGAAAAGGAAGTGAGCAGGTCATGTAACAAGAGTAAAGGCTGTTGATGGATGGCCATATGCTGATGACGTCCACAGAGTCTATTAGTCTGAAGAAGATTATTATATAATATTAGCCCCCATGGACGATTAGTGGGAGGACATGAGCAGAATAATTAAGTTGTGTGATTAAGTTGTGATTTTCACTAGTGGAGGGGTATACTCCCCTCTCCATCAATGATATAGATTTACCCATTGAAGAAGATCCCTTAAAAAGGAGAGTTTAAAGGGAAAAAAACCCTAGATCTGGGATAGTAGACCTAGGAATAAAATTCTTATTGGTTGATCTTTAAAAGATCTGAAGGATAGCATGATTTTTAAGGTACCAAGGTAATGGTATATGGTCATAGAAGCCAATTTATTATTTTTTAACCTTTGAAAGGGAGTGTGAATCAATGATGATAACATTTCCAGGCAAACTTTTTTAAAAAATATTATTTCACATTTGAATCAAGAAAGGTATATACTGTCACCCAAAAACAGATTTCTCAAGTAAATTCATTTAGAATATGGGAAGGGAAAAGCAGGGATAGAAAGAAAAAGTGACTAAAAAAAAAAGAAAAAAAGGTTATAGGTTGAGATGAATCACAGTATGGCAGTTCCTTGTTCTGACCAAAGAGCCAAGTTCAGCAGCAGCTATGCTAATGAATGTTAAAAAGACGAATAAATAGAATACTCCCATTTTTTTTTCCATTTCAGCTCAGTTTCATGAAAGCTTTTTCACATGAACTTTGTATCCTCAATCATTTATCTAAAACTGTTACATTTGACACCCTAAGATCAGTTTGGCTTCCTCACTTAGGCTAATGCATTTTGGATTATGTTTGTTCTGTTTCTATTCAGTTGGGATTCTATGTGTCTCACCTTGCCCTTGTGCATTTCTTTCATCTCTGTATTTCTCCTCCACAACTCCTTCTCCTCGCTTCTCTTGATTAATTTCATTTGTTCTTCTCTGTATAGTAGGAAGTCTATTGTTTGTAACTTTTTCTTCTGGCATGATTCAGACTTTCTTTAGTTTAAGTATAAACAATAAAATCTAGGTAAAAAGAAAGGTCAATTGTATATGAACTTTGAAACTTTTCTGTTTCTAATATTAAGCAATTGTATATGAACTTGTAAACTTTTCTGGTTTCAATGTTAAGCAGTTTCCATTAATGACCTCAGGCCCTCTTCATTTGGGAAAGACCAAGATGTTTTTTCACAGGATCACACTATTTTTTGAATAGTAAGATGAGTCTTTCTATGATTCCTAGGACATCTCAGCTCTCCCTCTGATCCACCGTATTTACAACCCAATCAACACTTTGAAGGGATAAAGAAGACCTAGTCTGTATCAGTATCATATAGTCCATATAACAGCCCTGTATAAATAATTTTTACTTCCCCACTCTCCACATAATTTTCATATTCTTTACGTTTTATTCTGAATATAACAAACTCCAAATAGAATCAGCACATTTGTATATGTGTAGTAGTAGTAGTAAAAGAAGAAGAAGACATTTTGAAGAATTATGTAAACCTGTGGATTTCTCTCGTACAACCATAAATTCAACTTGTAGCTTTGAATGCTGTTCTTGATTGAAGTTCTGTCCACATTTCCTTAATTCCCTTTTGGATATTTTTAAAAGTACTTCAGTGACCTTCTATTCATTCTGCCTTTTTAAAATTTATTTTTATGTTTTATTTTTTGGCATTGTCTGTAGCCTCATCTTTTTTTCCAATTGGAAAAAGAAAAGAACCAAAAAACAAATTTCCACATTGAATCTTGAAACCATTGTCTTTCTGTTGGTAGATATATACATATGCCATATGGCATATATTGAATTTTAGTTTGGGAAGGAATCTTAGAAATAATCTTATCCAACCCACTTATTTTACAAATGTTAAAACTAAGGCATACAATGATAAAATGGATTAGTTAAGGTCAGGCAGCAAGTTAGTGACAGAGCCAGGATAAGGAAACCTTGTTTCTGAAGTCCTAATCTATTATTATTTAATGTGTGTGCACGCACATGCACACACACACACACATACACACATACTTATATATGTTCTAATGACTGACACCAGTCCCAAATGAATGTAATATATGTATCTCTGATCAGAATAACTGAAATTTCTAGATCATCATTGAAAGCATTCTTCTGACATCTCATTTGTTTTTTTTTATTAGAAATGCTAATAATCTATACATATAGTAATAAAGTTAGCATTTATATAGTAATATAGGCTTTACAAAGTGTTTTGGCCAGATACTCTGTCTCTGTCTTTCTCTTTCTCTCTTTGTTTCTCTCTCTCTCTTTCTCCTACACACACATTTCTGGAGTTGAGTGTTCAAGTAATCCAACTCCTTTATTTTACAGATGAGAAAACCGAGATCCTAGGAGAATAAGTGACAAGAAGAAGAGAAGGTCACAAGCTGAAATATTTTTTGGCCGTGGCAACCCATATTTCATCCTTTGACAGTTTCCTATCACTTCTCTTTTGACTTCCAAGAATTCTCATAACTCTTTTTATTACTGCTACCCCAAAAGCACACAGATGAACTGCCTACTTCTCCAAGGAGAGAAGATAAAATACGTTTTTAAAAACTATGGTGCCTATCTTATGAACTTAAAATAAGAGATTTGGGAGAGCAACTGAGTTGGAATTCAATTCACTAAGTCTTTTTTGAGTAATGACTATCTTACATAGCACTATCCTAGGATTTTAGGGGAAACAAAAGAAGAAAAAATGTCTTAGGAAGTTTATATTCTATTTGGAGAAACAAAACATGCACAAATGAAACAATTAGAGGAAAAATTCAAGGTAGGATATGGATGAGGTAATTATCCACACGGCGAGTGATACACTTAATAAAATGAAAGGTGTTAGGGGCTCTTAAAACTTACTGTCTTGTGTGAGAGAAGAAAGCTGTCATGCTAGACATTTTGCATGTCCTTAAGCATTCCTAGTAAAATATAGCAGACAAGTTTTCTTCTTTCTTCTCCTTCCCTCATATTCTCATTTCAATCATCCCATTGCACAAATGTGGACACACATACATTCTTCTTATTCTTTTCCCCAACAAATAAGAGTGTATCAATCCTTACAGTTTTAAACTCTCCTCTGAAAATAAGAGTAGTTTTTCTACCCTCTTCTTTTACCACTTCCAGGTCTCTGTCCCCATGACATTTTGATGTCTTTGATGTGTAGAACACCAGTTTCCTTGATGTGCAGCCTTGTCCTTCCTTTATAAAACTGTCTCTCCTTTTGGTCCTTTCTTTCTTTCCCCCTGTCCACTTGAACCTTCTGATCCTTCACTTGTACTCAAGTATTCAAAACTAAACCAAACAAATAAAAACCTTAACAACTTTCTCTGACTTTCTTCTTCCTAAAGATGTGGGCATTGTAACATGAGTGGAATCCTTAAAGTGAAAAGATCTAAACTGAAGTGTTATAATTTTGCCCACAAGCTTTATTGAATGGGGGAGAAGTGAAAGGAATAATAGCGCTTTAGAAGCCCTGGAATCATACCATTTAAATACTTTTAATAAAATACTTTCAAGAAGGGTAACCTTTTCCCCCAACTTCAGTACAGTTCATCAGTCATTAAGTGCCTACTTTGTTCCAGATGCTATATTAGGTGCTGGGGATGCAGAGCCAAAAATTAAATAGTCCTTGCCCTCAAGAAGCTTATATTTTACTGGTGGCAGAAAAAAACAACCTGTACCCATGTAACTAAATTGAGAATATATGTGAAATAAATACAAAGTAATTTTATGGTAGGGGGTGCTGACCTGAGGCTGGGGCATAACATGGCCTAGAACTCATTACTCTTATCACTATTCTCCTAGAAAGGGATTCCAGAGCATTTTGTCATTTCTCAGATGCACTGAGATATCAGATAGCAGTGATAGAAATAGAGCACAGTCTGTCAGTATTGACAGCAAAAATCTCATTCACTCACTAGCTGTTAAAATGAAAAAGTAGCACCCACTGAACAATGCCCAGTTATGTGGTGAGATAGCTTTAGTACAGGACTTGGACTGCATAATGGAGTTACAATTCAAAGGGATTAATGTTGTAAGGACCAGATGATCATTGTTCCACATCCCTGCTTCAAAAAATTTTAAGCATCTATTATTCACCCAATTTTCTGTTCAGTTCCTGATGAGAGGAATGAGGGGGGGAAAAAAAGAGAGGGCTATCCTATTTTTTCAATTCAATTTTTTCAATTGTATATATAATACAAAGATGAGGAGAATGGACAGGGACATTATATATGAAGAAATTTAGAAGCATTTCCAAAACAAACATATAAACAAATGCAAATGAACATATTTTGCACCAGGCACATATTTAATGATTGTTAAATTCTTCCTGAATTGAATTGATTAAATTCTTTTCTATGAAATTCTATTATGCTTAGTGTCACTTATAGCTTAGTCATTTTTAGTGTTTCATAGATTTGTTTAACCCTTGTGTTGTTAAATATCTTCCGTAAAATCACAGCAATTTCTAACTTGAAGGGCTCTCAAGATTTCTCCCTTTCATTTTACAGATCAGGAAAGCAAGGCTTGTAGAGGTGATAAGTGGCCCAAAACCACACAGGCTTTTAGAAGAGACCTTCTCCTTCTTATTCTAAGGTTCTCTCTTGTCTCTCTGTCTATGACTCTCTTTCTTTGTCTTTCTCTCCATGTCTTTCTCTCTCCATACACACACACACACACACACACACACACACACATACCCTACAGATCAAGAGGCCATGTCCCAAATAAAATTCACACACCAAAGAACATGATACATTTTCAATAAAAGTCATCAGATAGTTGAAAGAAGAAAAGAATTGCACAATGTAAACAAGAAAGTTAATCATGTTGAACCCTGTATGGACCCAGAGTTTCAGAACAACTCTTTGGAAAGGTGTAACAGCAAATGAATGCATTTTTCAGTTACTGCCCTTTGTTTACATCTGTTGTATTGGCTGTATACTTATATGCCAACCCATGTCTCCCTTCTCCTTCAACAAGATGTAAAGTTCTGCATTTCAGTTAAAAGCAATCACTTGCATAAGTACACGATTGGGATGTCTGACAATAATAATTCTTATGACCGAGATCTAGACCTTTTAGTTCCCTGCAAGGCTCAGTATGAGCCAACAGTCTGACTCATCTGCCAAAATGTTAATGCACCACAGCTGCGTAGATGGAAGAATAGAGAAGTCTGTTAGTCCCATTGTACTCTGTGCTGGTCAGTACAGATCTAAACATATTGTGTTCAGGTCTGAGATCTATATTTTAAAGGAGACCTTAACAAATGGATATATCCAAGAGAAAGACAGACAGAGCCCAGATGGTGAAAGATTTGGAAACAATAAGGAATATTTGAAGGGCCTGGGAATGTCTAGTCCCCCAAAAGGAAGACTTACATGTTTAAAAGGATTATATGTGACTGAAGGTATAGCTCCTATGGATCAAATTAGGAATAATGGAACAAAGTTTAATTTTGGCTCCATGTAAGGAAGAACTTTTTGAACAATCAGCATTGATTCAGCATTGAAATTGTCTATACTGTGAGGCAATGAACAGTAATATCATCGGACTTTTGAGATACAGAGATTGAATGACAGTCAAATACTATGTGGAAGGGATTCAATCAGCGGGGTTGGATTGGATGACCTCTAAGAACCTTCTTGACTGAGATCCTAAGATGGTCTTGTATTATCCCGAATCTCATGGAAGACTAGATAATATTATACAGATGCTACCCAGTAGCATCAGCATGAATCTAATTAAATTAATCAAGTCATACAGAGGGGGAGATTCTTTTAGACTCTAAATCAGTCTTTGGGAAAACCATTTTACCCCACTGAGAATTTCTTGACAATGCTACAGACTTTGAACTTTGGTTTTTCCAAGAGGGTTTTACTGCTTCTTTATAACTCTTCTGTGTACTACCTATATAGGTATTTTATCATTATTGAGAGTATCCTGTTCTTCTTCTCTTTACACAGCAACTCCTTCCCATCTTATAACACCCCTAGGAATGACCTTTCTGAGCAGAATATTAAGTGACTTGGATGATATTAGCCCTTGAGCCAAGATTTCTGAGTCCTATTTAACAAGAAAATAATGTGTTTTGGAGACAGTGACTTTCCTGCCAGATTAAAGGCTCCTGATTCCCCATCTCCTCGCCTTGTACTAAATCCTGACTCTAAAGATATGTGTTTCTGAATATACAAATTTGTCTACAATTTGGGCATGATCCTGGAGAACCAGTTGTCTTTGATCTTGGTTTATTTTTTAGATCTAGAATTTCAACCACAGGGAAGATCTCCCTTTCATTAGTTGTGGGGAAGCAATTGGAAGCCTCTCTTTTGGACACTGCCAATAGAAATGGTACTGTCCATATTCAAGATTTACAGTATCTTTTCACAGTTGTTTTATTTCTCTCCCTCACTTTAAATCATTATATTTGTTTTCCTTATTCATGTTGTGGATGTATTAGGAAGGAAGATTAATGCCCGGTCAAAGTAATAGCTATACAAAAATCTTCCTCTATCTCTCTTCTAAGACACAGTTTTCCTTTATGTTCTCCCCACTCCTCCTCCTCAAGAGAAGGATGGAAAAACATTACAATGGAAAGAAGTTTTAAATGAAAATAAGAATATTTGAGTATAGTCTTTTTATTCTCCTTCACTATCTACTTGTGTGACAACAAACAAGGCACTTATCTTCTCAGGTTATTTCTTTTAGAATGTGAATTGCTTGAAGCAGAGACTGTTTTACTTTTTAGTAGAGTGCTTTGCATAAAATAACTGCTTAATAAATGCTCTGTTCATTCATTCATTCAATACTTGTTTTTCTAAACATTTTTTACTTACCTACACATAGTCCTTTTCTAAATAACATGGGATAATGGATATGATATATTCCATTTTGCAAAGTTAAAGATTCTAAGAGCAGCTAGATTTCATTATAGATAAAACACCAGTCCTGAAGTCAGGAGGGCCGGAGTGTAAATTCAGCCTCAGACACTTAACACTTACTAATAGGGTGATTCTGGGCAAGTCACTTAAGCCCAATTGCTTTCCCCCCCAAAAAAAGAATGAAAAATTAAAAATTCTAGCTGGAATCAAAGTTCCTATATTAGCAAAAGTATAATCCATGTAACTTTCCTTTACTCCCCCCTCCCTGGGACCAACAAAATGCATTTCCAAATATTTATTTTTGTATCTGTGTTAAAATTATGTGTACCTTCTTATATAATATGAAAATAGAAAAATCTCATCTTACAACTCAGCATAAAAAACCATTTTCTATTTTGGCTAATAGTTTAGGATAGGGCTTCTCAAACTTTTCCTACTTATAATGCCTTTTCATATGATAAATTTTTATACAACCTTGGTTCTATAGGTAAATAAAATAGATATGCAAATAAAACATTTATTGATAATCATTATTTTGTGACACCATCCCTCATTGAGTTACATGAACCCATGTGGATTGCAATCCATAGTTTAAGAAGCTTTGCTTTGGGGTCAGAGAATACAAAAATTACAAGTGATCTTAGAGGTTACCCAAGTCACTTGGCGTGTAAAGTAAATAGATATAACAGATACAATAAAAGCATCTCTGGACTTAAATGCAAATGTCCTAGTTTGATTGCTTATTCTGTTTGACCCTGATCAAATGGCTTAACTTCTTTGTTTTAATTCTTCTATCTATAAAATGGGGACAGCAATTCTTACACTAGCTTCCTCTAAGATTTTTGTAAGGAAAATGCTTTATGATTCACTGTATCCATGTAAGCGTTATTATTGTTACTAGGACGACTAAGTATTAATATTTTATTATGCCATTTTCCTATGTTTCCTTCTTTGCTTTCTGTTTTTCTTTCTCATTTCCTTTCTTCCATTTCTTCACCTCTTGAGAACTTTCTGTCAAAAACTATAGTTTATGGTTTTCATTGAAGAAACATACTGGTGTTGTACAAAGCATAAAGAAAACAACAGATAGAATTTATATGACTGCTTTCATTTGTGTCTTTGCATCCCTAACACTGGACACAATAGCTTACACATAATAGGTTCATAATCAAAACTTATTGATGACTTATAATTAGAGGGCATAAAAATACAGACATTTCCAGTAACATACCTTTACTAGAGCAGTCTACTTTTTCCATAAGACATTTTAGTTAGAGTCATATGGTTGTATTAGTGTTAATAACTGACCATCAGGATTACTTTGAAAAATGGACAGTTATCATATTACATGTTGGATCACTCCTGATGTATTTCCTTTGTACTTCAAAGTCTTAGTGATTGTTTGTTCTCTTTGAACCAAATTGCTGTATTAGAATTTTCTTGGGTACTGCCTTTGAACAGGAGGTAGATATGAAGAAGCAAGTGTTCAAAGTACTGGACAAGAAAGAGAATGGAACTGAGTATAAAAAGAGCATTGACTGGAATCATAGGAATTGTGTTCAAATTCCACCTCCAGAGTTGTTGATTACCTATGTGATCTTGGGCAAGTCAGTTAACCTCTCTACCTTAGTTTGCTCATATGTTAAAAACAAAACAAAACAAACAAACAAAAAAAAAGATAGTGGTGGTAAACTAGATGGCCTTTGAAATCTCCTTCAGTTCTAAGTCTCTGATTCTTTGATCCTATAATTCTCTCTCAAAAGGGCGATATAAGATTTTAAGATTGCCACCCGAATATTGTGTCCTATGACTACTCATTTGGAAGTCTTTACTGTGTCATAATTGGGCTCAGTCACAACTGACCTTGACTGCTATGCCATATTAGCTGAAAATTGGCCTTGGAAAATCTGAATTTTTGGATTACCCTTTGAGTAATGGGGAGAGTTTGTTCTTGGAAGAAGAAAAAAGGAAGGAAGAACCAGAGAAGATAATAGAGAAATATAGTCAAGAAGAAATTATGATATTTCTTGGATTATTAGTGGATTATTGGATTATTATTATTCTTGGATTATATGAAGAATTTGGCATGGGTCTAGTTTGGCCTCATAGACATCTCAGTGTCTAGTGGGAGTCTAGGAGCCAGTGGTGAGAACAAGACCCCATTCCCTCCTCACTATCTCACTGTATTATTGACTGCCAATCCCATGCCAATTCCAGTTGGAAGCCAGTCATTTGGATAAGTTTGCATATAGCAAAAACTCCCTTCCTTGCCTCTAGAGTCCCCCAGGCTCTTTTTGGCTGGCATTTATCCTGCTGGCAAGCTCTACACTTAACTTGGGATGGTCAGGAGGGAGGCTTTCTTGGTCAAGGTCCAAATCTGCAGAGTTGTCTAATAAAAGATATCTTTCTGAGCTCACAAAGAGATAGATCAGCTGCTCTTGTTCTCTCTCCCAAGTGACTTACATGCCTTCACCCTTGGTGTGGACTCAAAGCAGCCTGAAACTGAGAGCAGGGGGGACTTTCTTTTTTTATTTCTTTTTGATTTTGAATGGTATCTTGTTAAAGTTTTGAAGAATGATGATTATTGGATGAATTTAGTGAGCTAGAAACTAATAATAATGTTTAGTATTTACATAATTATTTTTCGCAAAGACCTTTCTATACATTTTCTTCTCTGATCCTCACTTCATAGCAAGCTAAGTACTTCACACATTATTAACTCCACCTTACAAATGAGTAAACTGAGGTGCAGGCTATTTCAGTATTTGAATATTTAAATATCCAAGTTCACAAATCAAGAAAATCAGAAATCCTGAGCCCTATCATTCACAAAGGTCTTCAAATGTTACTGTTATAGTAAATAGTGAATTCTCAGTTGCACTTATTTGATCTATCCCAAATATATTTCTTTTACTTTTCTGACGTTTTTCGAGTTGTTACTATGAGCAAAACACCATGCTAGGCACTAGGAATATGAAGGAACAAGCAAACAAAAATCAGTATTTTTCATCACTTTTTTCTACTGGGAAGTACTGGGTGTAAATAGATAAGTGCAAGGTAATATGAGAAGTTCCTTGCTAGTGTCCCTAATTAGTAAGAATACCTATGGAGTGACTGGTATAGCACAGTTCAACCCTCAGTTCTTTGATCTTTTTTTTTTTCATGAATTTGTTTATCCTATCCATTGGGCTTAGACTACATTCCTGGACACCTTTATTCTACCTAAGCCTGTTGCAATCATTCTCTTCACCCAAGAACCACCTGTTCTATGAGGCATTCCTGAGCACTGCCTCCCCCAAACAGCTGAACCAGATCTTCCAAGAGTTCTTATAGTATTCTGAGGCTCTCCCAATGCGTATGTGTTTTCTTTTGTTTTATAGCATTTTTGAATCTATTTAATTTTAGTTACTATACTCTGAGCACTTTGAGGTCATGGCCCGTATCTGATCTATCTATGCTTTCTTTAGTCCCTTGTGCAATGTCTCAACACATATTAGGTACTTAATAAATGTTTACTGAATTGAATTAAATGTGTTAGCCTTGTTTCCTAAACAGGATGGTCAGCTGCTCCAGGGCAGGGGCCATGACTCCATTTTCTTATTTCTGTCCATAGGGGATTATGCAAGGACTCTTCATGTACTCAGCATAGCCCTCTTGACTTGATAATACTGTCTTCTAAACAAAGAGGCCTGGGGGCAGGAAATGAAAATACGAGTTTGGGTTACTATTATCCAGTAGTTCAAAGAAAAGGTTCTATACTGGGATAAATTTTAGGAGAATCTGTGAACATAAAGAGAAAAAAGTTACATCTATATATTTTTTTCACTTCTCACTGAAATTTACTACTTCCCTCAATTATGAAGGTAAACAAATGGTATCTCTGACTTTGTCATATTTTTGTATTACATTATAATAGTAAATATCTAAAAATAACATTTATGTTCATCACTACTTAGGGATTCCTATAGTTTTATGTGATCACAGTCCACCAACTGCATTTCAGTTTAATTGGTTTCTCTAGTGATCCTTTGTATTTTTAATGGATTTAAAAACTTTTTTTTTTTTTTTTTCTGAAAGGGTTTCACTATACATCCAAGAGGATCCATAACACACACAAAAAGGGTGAAGAGCTCCTGGGGCTAGAGATAGAGTTGATCCTATTAAGTCATTAAAATGTAGTCTCTTGAAGAATTGGGGATGTTTGATTCTTTATATTTCTATATCTGGTACATAGCACAGTATCCGGTTCATAGTAAGCACTTAATAAATATTTGTTGATTGGTTGAGTCTAGAATGAGTAATGTCTTTACATACAACCTGTATAATTTTTCTTATATTCTTATTGGCTAAGAATGATAAATGATTCAGCCCAAATGAGATTATTGTTCCTATTTTCCTTAATCAGGGAGCCATTATGTAAAACAGTATTTGCAGAAGAATAGATGGAAAGTTTTGCTTAATAAGGTACGTTTGTGTTGACAGTGTAAAGATTGTTTTGATATTCATTGTTTTTTGAATTGAATTGATACCACCTATCTCTTTGCTAAAGAGAAAGCTGAACCATTCTTGATACTAAGGTGTTCTTGTTCTGTCTGAATATTTATGATGCCATCATAAACCTGTTGGTTAGCAATTCATATCAGTACCCTATTCTCCCCTGCTAGTTTAGAGAAAGATGGCAAAGCTTCCATTTGCAGTAAAAAAAAAAAAAAAATGCAATTTTTATTTGGAGACTTGTAAAAGAGACTTTAGAAATAGGTAGCTTAGAACCACATAGACTGTCCTACCTTAACCATCTCTCAGGGTCCTTTAAGTAAAGGACCTTCCTTAAAATGCATTGAAAGTTTTGCATGGTTTTTGTCATTGTTGTTCTTGGTGTCTAAATTTTGCTGAGAAGTAGAAGTCAGCTCCAAAACTAAAAAGGACTATCAGTCATATTGTAAGCATTTATCAGAAGAGTAGGAAATCAACCTGTAGGCCTCTGGAAGTACAGTCGCAGAACACCGGTGATCTAGTGAGCTTCATTTTAAAACCATGACACCTGTACAGCTATTCTTTTTTTTTTTTTAATAACTTTTTATTGCCAGAACCCATGCCAGGGTAATTTTTTACAACATTATCCCTTGCACTCACTTCTGTTCTGATTTTTCCACTCCCTCCCTCTACCCCCTCCCCCAGATGGCAAGCACTCCTATACATGTTAAAGAGGTTTCAATATCTCTTAGATACAATATATGTGTGCAGAACTGAACAGTTCTCTTGTTGCTCAGAGAGAATTGGATTCAGAAGGTATAAATAACCCGGGAGGAAAAACAAAAATGCAAGCAGTTTACATTCATTTCCCAGTGTTCTTTCTTTGGGTGTAGCTGCTTCTGTCCATCCTTGATCAATTGAAACTGAGTTAGATCTTGTCTTTGTTGAAGAAACCCACTTCCATTAGAATACATCCTCATACAGTATCGTTGTTGAGGTATATAATGATGTCCTGGTTCTGCTCATTTCGCTCAGCATCAGTTCATGTAAGTCTCGCCAATCCTCTCTGTATTCGTCCTGCTGGTCATTTCTTACAGAACAATAATATTCCATAACATTCATATACCACAATTTACTCAACCATTCTCCAATTGATGAGCATCCATTCATTTTCCAGCTTCTGGCCACTACAAACAAGCCTGCCACAAACATTTTGGCACATACAGGTCCTTTTCCATTTTTTAGTATCTCTTTGGGGTATAAGCCCAGTAGGGACACTGCTGGATCAAAGGGTATGCACAGTTTGATAACTTTTTGAGCATAGTTCCAAATTGCTCTCCAGAATGGCTGGATGTGTTCACAATTCCACCAACAATGTATCAGTGTCCCTGTTTTCCCACATCCCCTCCAACATTCCACGTTATTTTTCCCTGTCATTCTAGCCAGTCTGACAGGTGTGTAGTGATATCTCAGAGTTGTCTTAATTTGCATTTCTCTGATTAATAATGATTTGGAGCATATTTCATATGGCTAGAAATAGTTTTAATTTCTTTGTCTGAGAATTGTCTGTTCATATCCTTTGACCATTTATCAATTGGAGAATGGCTTGATTTCTTATAAATTAGAGTCAATTCTCTATATATTTTGGAAATGAGGCCTTTATCAGAACCTTTGACTGTAAAAAATGTTTTCCCAGTTTATTGTTTCCCTTCTAATCTTGCCTGCATTAGCTTTGTTTGTACAAAAATTTTTCAATTTGATATAATCAAAATTTTCTATTTTGTGATCAGTAATGATCTCTAGTTCTTCTTTGGTCATAAATTCCTTTCTCTTCCAAAAGGTCTGAAGTACAGCTCTTCTTTACTGAGATAATTATAGTCACCTTTGGAAATTTTAGGAGCTCATTGATGGGGAATGGGTGTGGGGATTTATAGTTGTGAAGTTATAAGCCCCGGATTTCCTCAAGAATCATTTTACATACATACATATGCATGCATACACACATGCACACATATATACATAAATAGATACATATTTGTGTCTAGAAATAGCCATGTTTAGGGAAGGAGGAAGAAAGATTTACATGCTAACTTTATTATATGTTTAAAAGGAAGAGCAAGTTGTACATAATAGATTTGCAGTTCCATGTGCAATTATATTTTAAAAATTATTCTATATTAAAGAAATCCTTGTTTCATTTCAAAAATTAAAAATAAAATAATTTTAAAATAAAATGAAATAAAAATAAAAAGATGTAGTGTCCTTTTAAATCAGTTTATAGATATTTATTTTTCTGAGGTTGAGTAGGTAAAGAGATGAAAGAATCTCTGTAGCATGAAGAGATGAGAAAGCCAAACTCTCTGAATTTCAGCTATCTTCAAGAAGCATTTATTGTGTCCATTGAGTACAGAATATACCACAGAGGAAAAAAAGTTTAATAGGGACACTCCAGCTATCATGGACTTTAGTAGAAAGACAAGACCTATCACAGAATTTTATTGTTGGAAGAAACATGAGAGCTGCTGTAGCTAAACCTCCTATAGAAGAAACTAAGACTCAAGAGTTAAAGTGACTCAGTTATGAAGCTAGTTGGTATCAGAACTAATCCTTAATCATAGGCCTCAATATTCCAAGTCCACTATTCCTTCCACAACGCCTTGTTGCTTCCTATACAAAGATTAAAATATATAGTAGTTTATGAAGTGAGGTGAAAAGAAGTTCAGAGTGTCACATGAATCTAAGAAGTAAGACCTTTAGGGAAAGCCATCCCAAAGAAAACATTATTTTGAGTTTTTCTTTAAAGGGTGCTTAAGTATAAATGAGTAAAAACAATCTTGATAATGTTTTCAGCAAAGAAATGGAGATAATGGAAGATTGTATTTTCCAAGAGAGATTAGTTCAGTAAAACTAAAACTGAGAGTACATGGAAAAGGATAATAGGAAATAAGTCTAAAAGACATGAATTAGTAGTTGGTTCATTGTAGTACATTGGAAAGAATGCTAGATGTGGAATGATGGGATTATAAATCTAAAACTGTAAGAGATCTCAAGAGTTACCCAATCCAGTTCCCTAATTAGATAGTTGAAAAAACTTGAGACCCAGGAAGGTTAAATGATTTACCCACTTTCACATAGGTAGTATGAGAGATAGAATTTGAACCAGCATCTCTCTAGTTATTACTTTCCAAATTGTTGAAGCTATGTCCCAAGACAAAGATCAAAACTTTGACTCTTAACATTTGCTAGCTGTTCAGATAAAGGCATCTCATTTCTGAGTGTCAATTTGTGTATCTGCAAAATGCAGATAATAACCTCTCTCACAGGGATATTGAGAAAGAAATGATTTGTAAACCTTGGAGTACTATATAACAGTTATTATTGAGTGGCATGGAATTTAATTCATTTGAATTGATTCTTTGAGGGTAACTTCTGAAGTGTTGTCATTGATGCCATGCTGTTTGTTCCCCTTCTGCCAGAAACCCACGTCTTATAATGAAACACACTAAGTACATAATTATAGTTCCAAAAGCTTGATATCAGTCAAACCCATAGGGAAATGTATTTGGGTGACTGTTTGCAGCTTTCTATGATACTCTTTCCAACATAACTCCTTGTCCTCCATTTCCCAAACCTTCCTTCTGACCTTCTCAACCTTTATAGGTGAGCTTCCTTCTTTTCTCTGTATTTGGAGAACTGGAAGAAAGCTCCACAAGGAGCTACAGAAACAATTCTGGGTTTCTAATTAAGTATAAATAGCCAAAACAAACAAACAAACAAACAAACCCAACAACAAAAGATTAAAAAAAAAAAAAAGACAATCTTTGGGTTTTCGATTTATTCATCACCAGAACTCAAAATCTAGAAAAATGAATAATTCAAATATTTTCATTGTCATAATCCTAAATGCACCAAATTTAGTGGGGTTATTTTATTGGTATTTAGCTAGATTAAATAAATCACCAAAAGACTACCCCCGCATTGGTCTAATTTAATGGATTCTGGGGCCTGGAGAACTCATCTCATGCAATATATTCTAGGTTTCCATTGGAGAGCCCAGAGGTCAATATGTCTACCCTTTGCTCCCTGCATAGATTTACCTGAGTGTGTTCCACTAGAAAATTCCCATGGCATAAGAATGGACAAATCACTGCACAAAGAAAGTCAACAGTACTTCAAGCTCATCTAGTTTGTGTCAATAGCTGAACCCACTGCAGAAACTGAAATTGTGTTTTGTCATAAATAGTATTTGATAATTGGTAGAGAAAGTGACTAGAGTAATTGTATTTATGTCTCTATAAATCAGGATTTTTAACCTTTTTCTGTGTGTATCTTTTTAAATTCATAAGATAAGATACATAGTTACAGAAGAAACTAAATTCTACTGAAGTACAATTATCAAAATATATATCAAAAAAAATATACAAATATCAAAATCAAAAAACAAATTCATGAACCAGAAAAAAAAATCCTTAAGAATTTGTCCTGAAAAGTCTTCTTGAATTACCTCATTTCTTTACTATGTATATTTATGATTGTATTTAACTACTTAATGGATGTTTATATTGAACATTACTCATTGGGGTGCCTTCAGCAAACTCTTCCCTAAAGTTAGCTAACAGGGTGACATGAGAAAAGTGGAGGATGACAAATAAGCAGTTGGAGCTTCTATTAGAAAAACTTATGCAATCTTTTGCTTGAGTATTGCTTTTTTTTGAGTATTTATTTTTCAAGTAAAGAAAGGAAAAGTTAGCAGAGAAGCCAATCTTCAGCTGTCAGGTTGTAGTTCCCAGTTTAGTTTACTAAGATGATTATTATCAGTTTTCAGATTTTTTGAAATCTTGAGTATGGAACCAAAATTTGCCAAAATTCACTTACCTGATCTAGGTCCAAATCCTATCTCTAATAGATATTCGTAGAATGAGCCCAAGCAACTCACTTAAGATGCTAACCTGTCTTGATGGGAGGCTGAAGGGGGCCCTTTGCTTGGGAGTTCCCAGTACTAATAAAATCACGAGTCAAATCCCTATCCTTAATCCCTAGCCACTTGTGGAAAAATCCAAAAATATAGCTAATAATCTAGTAATGATGTAAAAACTGACAAGTGAACATGATAGAATAATGATTTAAGAATGAAAAGTAATTGTATATTTCAAACCCTTAAGTGTTTTGGAAGTTTGAGGAAGAAAAAGATCAGCAGAACATTAAAAATAGACTTCATGAAGGTAGTGGTTCTTGAGCTGGGATTTGACATATAGCTGGAATTATAGAGAAGGAGTAGGTATTCTGGGGGTTGGAATATTCTGAGTAAAGGCCTGGAAATAAGGATGGAATTTCAAGCCATCCTGCATTTTCCTCCCCTTCTTATTGAGACTACCCAAGAATGGCCTGACAACTATAGCCAACATTTATGTTAGTATATAGAGGAGCATCAAATCAGGTCCTCCTCCTAATTCAATCAGAAGTGTTTCTTCTGCTGGTTAATCTGGAAGCTCTACAAGAAAGCTTTGATAACTGAAGTTGAGATTCTCATATTACTATTGATGGTCACTAAAATTTCATGCTGCAAAGCTTCCATGAATCTTTGTTTTCTGGTATATGTGTGGGTGGGTGAGTGGGTTTGTGTGGGGGTGGGGGTAGGTGGGGGGTGTGTGTGAGTGTGGGGGTGGGTGGGGTGGGGTGTGGGGTGTGTGGGGGTGTCTTTAGCATTCATTCCTGAGGTCATGGGACATATCCATAATAAGTGAGTCAGAATAGTGTACATTTCCTTCTTAATAAATTCTTTCTTTTGATAACAAAGATTTTCCTCATGAGAATGCTAGGCCAATAAGTGTTATAAAGTACTTGGGAAAACCTAAAATAACTAAGGTTTGCTAATAGCATTATAATTACCATTACAGTTTCATTCCCATCCATCTCTGCCTTATTGACTTGATATGACATTTGTGTGAGCACCAGAAAATGAGAACTTGGAGGTGGATGATTAGTTAAGCACCCAGAATCCTGGAGCTGTGACTTTCAACAGGGATTCATTTCCATTCTCAGACTGTGGGCAGACAGGTTGGGATTATGTTTATAATGGCTGAGGCTGGGTTTCCCTCAGACAGACAGAAGACCATGCTGTCTTTCCTCATTCCTTTTGCTTCCTTGAGCACTTCTTTTCTTAATTTTCACTGTGGTTTCTATCTTCCACTTGTACAATCTTCTTCCAAGCATCCCCTCAGAACAAATTGCAGTGTCATGCCTGGCCTGGCCTGGAAATTGCCATCATTAATATTATCATTACCATCCTAATATTTGCAAGTATGCATCAGCCAGACACAAAATTTCACTATTCTAGACACAGCCTTTGTCCCCGAGAAAGACAAGCCTTTGTCCCATGAGGAAAAGCCTACAGGCAGTTTAAGTTATACATTGTAAAGTATAACCAGCCCATAGCACTGACCAGTCTAGAAAGTAATTGAAGATAAGAGATTGTGCCTTTCTTTGCCTTTCAGTGCTTAGCCCAGTTCCTTGCACATGCTCACTTAGTGAGTATTAAATTTGAATGATAATATTATAGGCCTATTTTCACATGTATGCTTGCTTGATTGCTAGGGACGTTATGGTTATGGCTGTGGAGAAAATGAAAGTAGAGTGAAATGATGTCTATCTTTAAGATATAGGAAATTTTTTAAAGAGAAGATCAAAAAGTTGGCAGAGATAGAGGGGAATGAAACTATAATTGTACTGCTAATAGCAAACCTTAGCTCTTTAAAGTTCCCAAAGCACTTTACAAAACTCAATGGCCTACCAACCTCATGAAGTAAGTTTTATTATCCCCATTTTCCAGATAAGTAAAATGAGCCACAGGGAATTTAAGCTCTGGACCTTAGCTATTAAAAGACAGAATTTATTATAAAGGAAATATTCTCTACCCCAACATTGGCCTTATTTATTGTGTATGTGGCCCAAGTGTCAAGGAGTGCTATGGACTTAAATCTGTTAAAATATTTATGTTGGGATGGACTATCAAAATTATTAAATGAAACTATCTTGTTTTACAAAGTCAAGAATATATTGTAACATCAAACTGGAACCAGGAACCTAGATCATGTCTGCCTTGTTGTGTAACCTTTGGAAAATAAATTGTTTGAGCCACTTATCTGTAAAACTGAGGTTATAGGATTAGATGGCCACTCTCAGGTTCTTTCTAATTCTGTATCTGTGATTCTGTGATTTTTGTCATTTTTATTCAGTTTTTTTAGTCATTTCCTACTCTTCATGACCTCATTTGGGGTTTTCTTGGCAGGGATTAACTTGCCATTTCCTTCTCCTATTCTTTTGACAGATGAGGAAACTAAGGTAAATAAGGTTAAGTGACTTGTGCAGATTTCAGACCTAGCCCCCCTGTTCATTGTGCCACCTAGCTGCCCAGTGATTTCTGAAATAGCTCTTAGTTCTACAGTTTTGTGTTTCTATACTATTGAGACTCAGAGAAACAAAGGAATCAGAGCTCATCTCTTTTGGTATATAATTTATTACCATTGAATATGTTATATACTTCCTAATTTTATTTTTAGTAGTAATATCATGGGATTATAGGTCTCAGAATAATAGTTCTAAAGCTGGAAGGAAATTTAGGGGCCATTAAGTCCAGTCCCCACATTTTATAGATGAAGAGAAAAATTGAGCCACAAAGAAGTGACTTGTCTAAGTTCACTGAGTTAATAAGTAGCATGCCTGAAATTTGAACTGAGATTCTATGATTCCTACTTTAGCTGATTCATATTGAGGTTATGATCAGCTAACCCCCTAACATTTTTTATATCCGATTATATTGATCTAGTTTTCCCCATGTCATTATTGTGTAATTGACATTATCCTATATTTAATGCTTTGTTTTATATTTATTCCCATTAGATACAAAGTACATCTAACACAGTGGATTGCTTATAGATGCTTATTAAATGTTTATTAAATTATTAAAGTTATTATTTTATTAAATTAAATCCTTAAGCCAGCATTACACATACATACACACAAACACATACACACAAACACACATCCCTACACCCTCACACACAATGTTCATGCTTCTCCCATTTCTCTTCTGATATTCTGTATTCTCTTATTGCTTCACAAAAAAGAGCCTTTTTTAAGGTATTTTATTTTCTGACTTTTCAAAGTAATAGTGTTGAGATCAAGAAGATCTGGACCAGTCACTCTAAACCTCACTTTTCCCATCGCTAAAAATGGAGATAATAATACCTACTACTTATATTAGTTGGGAAGGTAAAATGATATTTTGTATGCAAAGTGCTTCACAAGTTTAAGAGTGCTGTTATTATACTAAATGTCATTTATTATCAGTTGTGTTCTGCATACCATGTTATTATTATTACAGCATGACTGCCTCCTACCAACAATCCTATTAATTTTTTCAAGCCACATGAAAGTAGAAAGAAGCTACAAAAATTGGAAGATATAATTCTTATATACGTAAGGTTGAAATATGGCTACTTCCAATTGAATTTAAGGAGTGTCCTTTAAAACACTCAAGGAAACCTTCTCATTAGTACATTCTGAGAAAAGAAAGCTTGGAACCTGCCTTCTTTAGAGTAAGCTCTGATTTCCTAAATTGAGCTCTTTTTTTTTTTTCTTCAATGAATCAGGTCACAAACCTGATGGGAGGCCATCAAGCACCCATATCCATATCTATACCCAAAGAGGTTAGAATTTTAAAGGTATAGGTGATGCATACTATATGTGTACATCAAATTAATGTAAATATAAATTGATCATTTCCAGAGAAGATGTCTACCTCCATACTGGAAAGGCAAATGAGTTAAAAGGTAAAGTGAATTGATTCATATTGGTATTAAAGGAAGATGTCTATAAAGATTTCAAGATTATCAAGTGGCCAGCTCATCATATTACTTTTTCCTCTTCTCCCTTGCACTCAATGATTGATTGACAGGCTTCCAAACAAACTGTACTTCTAAACTAGATGGGTATAGTCATTGACAAAGCCTCGAAAGATTTATAGAGCATAAATGATTCCCTGGTAATTATCCTAAATATATTGACAGCTATTGAAGAACCCAAAGACTTATCTCATCAATCAACCAGCAGATATGTATTAAACACTTATTGTATTACAAGTCTTGTGCCATGGACACTAAAGAATAGGGGGGAAAAGTATAATCAATCAATCAACTGATCAATTTATTCATTTTGAGTCCTATGCTAGTGGCCCTAAGGAATACAAGTATAACATAAGATCTCTTCCCTTAAGGATCTTCCTAATTATGGAGGCCACATACACACAAGAAACAAATAGAAGATAAGTAAGGAAATATGTAATATTGACTTTATATGTTAAAAAAAGTATAGAGAAGGGAGAAATCAGTTTACACTATGGTGAAGGAAAATGTAATGGAGGACAGCAATCTGAGTTGCATCTTAAAGGATGAAAAAAATTTGAACAGAGAAGGAAGTATTTTATAGTAGATTTGATTTCACATCTTGGAATCACTTCTTATTACCCCTTTGCACCTCACTGGGCCATAGTTTTTTCATATGTAAAGTGAAAGTATTAATATAGTTGGGAACTGGACTGGTTTGTTTTCAAGGTTCCTTCCAGCTAGTGTCTTTTTATTCTATGAAGGCAAGACATTCTAGGCAGAGCAACAGCTTAAACTTAGACAAAGAGTTACTTACAAAACTTGGTGTGTGCTTTTTGACATTGAGAAGACTGGCTTGCATGGAGTTTGGATTATTAATATGAGAAGATGTTATAAAAGACCTTGCTAAGTGGAAGAGTTCAGTAATTTTTTTAAAATTGGGGAATGAATTTGTGTCAGAGCATTTAGGGGACTTTAAAGATTTATTTATTTGAACTTCATTTAATACATAAGGAGAATCAGCCTTTAAAAAAGTTTAAAGAAACAATATATTGTGATACAGTGGCAAGAGTAATGACTTACATTTCTCTGTTGTATGGTATGGGTTCAAATTCTAGCTTTATTGTATATACAACCTTAAGCAAAGCAAGCATTCACCTTGAGTTTCAGTTTCTTCCTATGTATAAATAAGGAAATTGAGTCACCTTTCAGCTCTAAAATTATGTTCCTAAATTCTTATAACTAGCAAATTAGTTTTCAAACTCTCAGTCCAATGATTTTAAAAGTTGTATTTTAATGATATTAATCTGATGGTGATATGTAAGACCTACTGAAACAGACAGGACTAGATGTCTGTGGTGATCAACTAGAAATCATGTCATTTATTCAGGCTTTGAGTGATAAGGGTTTGGTTGTCAGTGAGGGCAGTGTGAACAGCATAGAAGGAAAATTAAAGATTTAAGTAAAAAGCTTATGTATCAGGTAATTCACTTGCTCAAAGTGTTCTTTTTGTTCAAATATAGAAAATGGGAGTGCTAATCCTTGATATAGCTTCTATATAATAGACTTGTGTAGTTATTTCATTTTGTATCAAACACCTCTCATTATCCAGATCTAATTATGTAAGTCATTGTCATCTGACCACTTGTATTTGCCCTTTCCTCTTTCCTTCTCATCTTACTTCTTAGTCAGTATGGAAACCCACAAGTTTATGCTTGACTTCTCTTCTCATCTTAAATGAGCATATTATTAATGCTAACTACATAAATAAGCATTATATTATTATTAAGGCAGAAAAAGAGCTTAAGGGTGCATTGGACAGAGAGCTACTCTTCTCTGCTTGGATCTTCTCAGATGCCTTGCCCCAAATCCCAGCCTCAGATTCTGAGTTGATTAGGGGTTGGGGCTCTTCTGGGACTGTTGTCTCATAATCACATTGCAGCTTTGTCTTTCTGCTTCCCTCACCCTGTGAGTGGTCTCTATTTCTTTGTGGGAGAATTACAATTTGGTTTCTTTCTTCTAGTTTTACTCTAACACAGAGCTCAAGATTTGTGAATCACATAAAGCGTTCATGCTACATAAGCAGCTAGTGTAGGGTTAGAAAGACCAAACTGCAAGCTTTGTGATCATCAGCACTGCTAGATATATTTTCTCTGTTTACATTATTTACATGTTGTTTCCCCATCTAAAATGTACACTCCTTGAAGATTAAGGATATTAAGCACTTAATAGTAAGCACTTAATAAATGTTTGTTGATTGAGATGATATATTCTAATCTAAAAAAGAGAACAAGAACAGTTTAATTTGCATTTTATGGAACTTAGAGGTAACTGGCATCTTAAAAACTGTCCAGTCTAACACTTTCCATATGACAGGTGAGTCTGAAGCCCAGAAAAGGACATTGATTTGCCCAATATACTGGCTGCAAGATGACTTAGAGACTATTCAGTGTCCTTGTTTGTCAGATGAAAAAACTGAGACCCCATCCCCTGATTCAGTTCCCTTTCCCTTTCCAGTGGCATGGTCTCAAGAAGCCTTCCTGTCTCCTAGTACCTTTTGTTCAGTGAACTCATGATGAAGGGTCTTGGTGAAGGCACAACTTGTCAAATATTACCTGACTTCCTAATATATTTTTTTCATTCATGATTTCTTTCTTTAATTCATTCGTTGAACAAATATTTATTGAGTTCCTTAGGAACACTCTTGTTTCTAAAACACACCTTGTTAAATATTGACAAAGGCAAAAGGCACACTGGCTGGGCCTGCCACCTTCATTGCTGCTACCGATGTCTCACCCTCATGGGGCGGGTTAGAGGTGAGCCAGGAACAGTTACTGCTTTCTCTATTTTCCATAAAGCTAAGAACATGGCCAGATATTGAAGGATATATTTTGGAAACCTGAAGTATGGTACAATGGAAAGAATCTTAGATCAAAAATCAATACAGAGACTGGGTCCTAATTCAGATTCTCTTATTAACTTGCTTTGTGATCCTGGGCAAATCATATGAACCCTCTGGATCTCGGTTTCCTTATTTTTAGATAACTGATAGTAGAGTTAACACATAATTATGAGAAACTAAGTAGGAAAAAATATAGGAAAGCATTTTAATTAAAAAAAGAAAAATTTTAACCATTTCATGATGGACCCCAGCTATAATCATTTATTCTTATTCTCCAGACTGTGCCACATCCTCACCAATAACTTTACCTTTATATTGGTACCCTCCTCTATCCCCCCACTTTCCAGCTCCATTTAATATTTTTTCTTCCCTTTTTAAAAAGTAAGCTCCTTATACCTTTTGATGCAGCAGTGTCTCTACTAGGTCTGTATTCCAAAGAGATCATAAAAAAGGGAAAAGGAGCCATATGTGCAAAAATGTTTGTAGCAACTCTTTTTATAATGTCAAGGAACTGGAAATTGAGTTATTACCTATCAGTGGGGGAGTGGCTGAATAAGTTATGCTATATGAATATAATGGAATGTTATTGTTCTATAAGAAATGATCAGAAGGATGATTTCAGAAAGGTCTGAAGAGATTTACATGAGCTGATGCTAAGTGAAGTGAATAGAAGCAAGAGAACATTGTACACAGCAACAAGATTATACGATGATCAGTTTTGATGAATATGACTTTTTTCAACAGTGAGGTGATTCAGGACAATTCCAGTAGACTGGTGATGGAGAGAGTCATCTGCATTCAGAAAGAGGGGACTAAATGAGGATCACAACATATTTTCATCTTGTTGTTGTTGTTGTTGTTTGCTTGCTTGTTTTTTTCTCTCATTCTTTTTTCCTTTTTGATCTGATTTTTCTTGTGCAGCATGATAAATGTGGAAAATGTTTAGAAGAATTGCACGTGTTTAATCTATACTGAATTACTTGCTGCCTCAGGGAAAGGGAAAGTGGGGAGGGAAGGACAAAAATATGGAACACAAGGTTTTGCAAGGGTGAATATTGAAAACTATCTTTTCATGTATTTTGAAAAATAAAAAAGAAAGTAAACTCCTTATATATAGGGACCATCTTATTTTATTATATTTTTATCTCTAACATTTAGCCCACTTCCTAGCATATTGTAAGCACTTAATAAATGGATCTCTGTGTCTGTCTATCTATCTAATTATCTATCTATTGTTTGTCTATATGTCTATCCAGTCAATCAACAAGTAGCCATTGTTTGCTACTGTGTGCTCAGCATTTTAGTAAATATATAATGGATCCTTTGTCCTTAAAGAGAGTACAAAATCAAAATGGAGAAATAAGATTTAGAACATGAAATAACTAGAAACCCAGAAATATTAATGCAAGCTTAAAGTTATACAAAGATTGGGGGGGAGGGCTCTATATGTCATGGTGATTATATATGTTTCTGTGTTACATATATGTGTCTGTAATATAAATACATATAAATATATAGATGTGTGCTTTTATACATACATATTTATACATACACATACACATACATACACATATCCGCATTTAAAAAAGAAGAAAGCTGAAATTCAAAGAGT
This sequence comes from Sarcophilus harrisii, assembly GCF_902635505.1. Classification (NCBI taxonomy): domain Eukaryota; kingdom Metazoa; phylum Chordata; class Mammalia; order Dasyuromorphia; family Dasyuridae; genus Sarcophilus; species Sarcophilus harrisii. The sequence goes on along the minus strand of NC_045426.1, from coordinate 368,579,575 downwards.
TTATATACCTTACTCATGCTCACATAGCTAGCAAGTATTGAACCTATTCCTATTCTAACTCTAAGTGGACTGTGTTTTCTAATATGCCAACTCATGGCACTAAAAAGAAAGGCTTAAGAACAATCTAAGAAATTTCTTCTTTATTCTTATAGCTCCCTCTCTTGTTCAGGCCCTCATAATCTCTCTTCTGGGCTGTTGCAATGACATTATAATTGATCTTCCTGACTCGTGTTTCTTCCCATTCCAATCCACCCTCTACTCAACTGTCAGTAATTCTCCTGAAGTTCAGGTGTGACACTTTTACTCAGCAAACTCTTGTGGCTCCCTGTTACTTCCAGTTTTAAAGTCTTGTTTTATTTTAAAATCCTTCTCAGTCCAACTCCTTCCAGTTTCCTTACTTATGCTCTATACTCCTCCATGCACTTGCATGCTCATGCACATACCTACACATGACACACTGTCACCAAATCCTACATTCCTGAAATGCTCTCTTCTCACTTCTGCTCTTTTGCTTATTTAAAAAATTGAACATCAATCACTTTCTGCAGAAGACTTTTTCTAGTACCCTCTTACTCCTTAATAGCCCATTACTTCTGAGATTTCTTTCATTTATACCGTATATATCTTGTATCTATGTAGTTGTATAATGGTTCCTTGTTATCTCCTTGTGACCAAAGATCCTATATTTGCTTTTCTTTGTTTCCTTAATGCTTTGTTCAGTGTCTGGCACATACTTACCACCTAATAAATGATTGTTTACTGGCCAGTTAGTTGTGTCATAGGACCTCAGACAAGGATGGGAAGATAAATTTGATTAATAGTAGGAGGCGTTCTTGATAGATGAGATTTGAACTGGACCTTGGAGCAGAGCCCTAAGATGTTTGTAAGAATTGGGAGACTTACCAGTAGAAAGAAGAGCAACAGAGTTAATCACTATTTGCAAGAGGAGCATTTATATACAAGTGTGTCATACAGAGCTCTTTACCTATGTATTGAGTTCAGGCAGCAGCACTGTGAATTCTTCTCTGACATATTCAAATGAACCTCACTAACCTCCTAATGTTGAGAGTTAATGCCTGTGTCTGACTGATTTCCAGTGACAAGTGGTGGGAACTTAGCCTTTTAAATTTCTTCTGAAACTAAACAAATGGTAACCATTGAATACATTGAATCAAAAGATAAGAATCCTAGGGAAAGTAGGAGGGATGAGATGGTTGTAGTTGTTGGGATTAATGTAGTAGGTTTTATTGAGTTATTGTATCATTGTATTTTGGAGTTGTTAGTGGAGGGGATATGGTAAGGCTAGATGCATAAATAATTCTCATATAGAAAATTAGATTTAGTAAGGCTGAAAGGGCTATTGTTGTGGCTGTTATAATGTTGTCATTGGTGATTAGTTCTTGTAGGCCTAATTTGATCGATAGGGCCAGGATTATTGAGACAGAAGCTCTTTGGTCGGAGAGTTGGAACAGTGTCCATTGATTCATTGACCATGCATTGCAAATGATGGCAAATATTATTATTATGGAGGTGATGGCTTGAGTGAGGAAGTATTTTGTGGTTCCAACTCTGTTGAAATTAGCTAGGAGAATTGAATAAGTTAGTTTACTTCTTTTGGACCCACTTTCCTAATTTATAAAATTAAGGACTTGCACTGAATTATATCTAGGGTTCTTTCTACTATAACATCCAGTGCTTTTATTAATGCATTTACTATTCTTAATATATGTACCCCACTCAGTATCCTGCTACACTCTGCATCTATTAATATTTGTCCATGTTTTGTCTTCTATTGGACAGAATATTCCTGATTTGGCCAGAGGAAACCATGCCTCTGGTTTCTAAGTTAATGTTTTATGGCTATACCTCCACACCCCACTCCTTGAAGCCATAAACCTACTTACAACCTCCCCCCAAAAAATAACCTATGATATTATAATATATTGTGGATGACAATGGCTGGCAGTCATACTATGACTAGGACTAATACATAAAACATCTTTGGAACTCTGCACTTATCACTAAATGTCAAATTTAGAACAGTTAGACTTATTTAGCCCCCTGGTTTTATAGAAGAAGTGGAAATTCACTGAGATTAAATATCTTAATCAAGATCACTTGATTTAATGGTAGATAAGACTAGGATCCAGGCTTTTGAAATTAGAGTCAATTGCTCATTATATTAGAGTAATATTGCTCTTTCTCCTAAATTTTATTGCTTTCCAGGAAGTGTTTCTGCAGGAAATTTTAGCTTTCATGAACAGAGGAGCTAAAGGCAAGATAAAATGAAACAGAAAAGGAGATGTTAGCCCCATTGGGAAATGATTCTTGGTTATCCCAGGCTGTTCCTTAGGTCACTCTTTCCCATAAATGGATCCATACCAAGAGTGCCCAACCCTTTGTTGGAGAACATATTTTTGGACAAGAAACCAGAATTAGATATTTGAAAGCTGAATGTTTATTCCAGCAGAAATCCATGTTAAAGCTGCTGACCTATCAGCACCTCCACTCAATAAACAACTGTCAAGGATTTGATTAACTGAGTCTCGCCTTTACTTTCCCCTCCCTTTTTGGTTATTTGTTTTATTACTCTTTCCCTGGATGGTCTATAGCTTTAGTAAGCTCTTGTTTACATTGGAATTATAATGCAGCTTTCCAATTATGTACCCTATAACAGGGCCCATTCCAAGGCAATGATCCTTTTAACCAGCTCAGCTGCTACTGGAAGAAACAGTTCTGGGCTAAACTAGAGAGACAGGCTAGAGTAGGCATTCTTAACCTGGAGGCCATGAATTTATTTTGTTGAAAAAAAAATAACTCTTAATGTTGTTGTTTAATCATTTCATTATATGACTATAGAAGTTGGATGATCCTAGGTATGAAATAGGTAACAATTCTAGCTTTGTTTACTTGAAGTGTGAACATAACATTGTGGAAAAATTCTAGATTTATAAACATCCAGGTCCACCTCCTTGCTCTTTTATTACTTTTTATTATTTTATATTACTTATTATCTTTGTGCTCTTGGACATGTAATTTATTTTTTCTTAGGTTTAGATTCCTCCTTCCAGGAGATTGGATTCAATGACCTTTAAGATCAGTCTGTGATAAGACACTTAAGCTCTTTGAGCTTCAGTTTCCTCTTCTGTAAATCAGTAGCTTTGTCTCTGATTTCTTCAGATAATGGTAGGGAACTAAATAAGATAATGGTCATAAAGGTACTTTGAAAAAATTGTCATGCAAATGGGAGGATTGTTGTCATTATTAGTTGAAATAGCTAAATATTTGTAAAGTGCTTACTATGTTCCAGGTACTGTGCTAAATGCTTTACAAGAAGTATCTCATTTGATATCCACAACTACCTGGGAAGTTAGTGTTATGATCCTCATTTTAATAGTTGAGGAAAGTGAAGCAAACAGAAGTTAAGTGACTTACTCAGTATCACACAGCTAGTTTCTAAAACTGGATTTGAACTCAAGTCTTCTCTAACCTAAATGCTCTGCCACTGTACTACCTACTTGCTACATCAGCATTATCATTAACTTGGGGTGAGAGTCATGGAAGGTCTTGTGATTGGTTAGAATGGAGGATTCCCTAAGTTTTCTTAAATAATCATCCCCCACAAACATTTTAATGTTTGTTTATTGAAGAAGCACTATCTGTCCCTAAAGGCAATAAACATAAGGGACCACAGAGATAGCATATTAAATCAATAGGAAAATAAATTTTAATTCTCAAAGTTGAATTTACTGACACCTTCCTGGGGAACTAAAGCAGGTCCACCTGTGGTTTACTTCTTAGGGGTATATTAGCTGAAAGTTTGGCTGTGTAATGTCTTTGATTGGGATATGGTAGAATTTGACATAGGAAGAAACATATTTCAGTCACATGGGTGTTTGACTAGAGTTAGTCAAAAACCAGTAATCAATGGTGCTGCTACCCCATCCTTGTTGGTTTCAGGAAATAGTATCTCTTTTATTTCCTCTTGGACATCTCTTTACTTGAAAAACACCACTCTATTTCACTTTGGGAAAATCTAGGGCAGAAGTGAAAGGGGATTTGTTCTGTATCCCATGAACTGTTGCTTCCAAGAGCAATGAGGGCATGTTGCAAGTAGGTCTGTGGAAAGTGAAGGTAGATTTCATTTAATGTTCTTAAGTGGACAGTTATGCAAAACTAGATCCTGAAGACTTTTTTCATCCCATGTGTTTTCCAAATCTCTCAAGGCCAAACTCAGATGATACTTTCTCCAAGAAACCTATTCTAAGTCCTACAAAACCCTATCAATCTATCCTTACTGTCCATTGTAAATATTGTATATATTTCATGAAAATTAGCTATTTGCCTTTACCACGTTATTTATTGTTTATTTATTCATAAGTACATACACCAACTGTTCCCATTTGGTCCTATGAAGGGATAGAGGAATGAATCCTACTGTTTCTCTGCTCAGAAAATTTGTCATTTAAGGCAGATAATCAAATACCAAGTTGTTTGGAGCAAAGATCATTAAGAGAGATATTAAGTGCTCTCTTTTGCTTCTCCAAATCAAAAAATTTCGTATTATAGCAAAACTTTTCCATTCCCAAATATGGTCATTTATTTGGGGACAATTTAAAGTTCTTAGTACAGTGCCTGGTACATAGTAGGCATTTAATAAATGCCTACTTCTCCCTTTCCTTTCTTCAGTATTCCCTTTCACTTCTTTCTTGAATTCTTTGTAAAACTTAGCAAAGGTATGGTTAGCAAACAAATAAAGTCCTGTTAGACTGAGCTGAAATCAAGGATCTTAAGGAATCAACACACACACACACACCTTAAGTCATGTGTAAATTAAATATATTTTTTTAAGTGTCTCCATCCTAGGTAGGAACTTCTTGGGAGTTTTTAAAGCTTGGCTCATGGGGTAATTATAGGCCATAGTTATAGGCTAGGTGTGGCTCATTCAGCCAGTCATTGAATTATGTTTGTAAGTACCTGAGACATTAATAATATTCATACACTGCTTTACAATGTGCCTTCCTCCTTACAACCCCATGAGACTGGTACTACTGTATTCAATTGGATTTCATCTATATAGGTACTCCCTGTACAATACCTATCATAACTCACTCAAGCATTCCCATGCTGCATGAGTTCTGTTCATAACCTCTCACAGATCTGTTATGAGAGGGAGGCATCCCAGCATGTTAGGGACCTTCCTAATAGTTCCCTCACTTGAATCCTCACTGATCCATTTTTTTAAATATACATTTCTAATAAAAGATATCGATCATATTAATTATCCTGGTGCAATTCCTAACTTATGATATGTGACAGCCTACTCAATTATTTTCCCCATTTTGTAGAAAAGGAAACCGAGGTTCAGGAAACCCCAAGTTATATATATGGTTACTAAGTTACAAGTCTTTGAACTCCATATCTCCTGCTCTTTCTAATGATCCATGCTGTATCTATTAAAAGAATCACCAAATTAGTATAGTATTTTAATGGTTATACTTGTATGATTATTCACAATTCACATGTGTGAGTTCTAGATGGATTCAGAGGAGGAAGGAGTCATTGGGCTGGTGGAGGCTGAAGAGTATAGAGCTTCAAGTAGTTCAAGTAAATACTTGAACTAAATCATAAAAAATTTAGCTAGTTGGGGCAGGGACAGGACATTATAGGAATGGCATATATGAAGTTGTAGAGGTAAGTGGGAATGAGCCTCAGTTTTCTTCTCTATAATGTGGGGATAATTACTTGAACTACTTTTGTCACAGTACTGTGAAGAAATTGTGTTGTAACACTTCTAGTGATGTGAGCTGCTGACATCATTTTTAGTTCAGAAAAAAGAGAGAGAGCTCAATGAAGTCAGTAGTGGTCCAGGGATTCAATTACATTTAACAAAGCTTTTTTTTTTTTTTTTTTTTTTTTTTTGGTCAGGCATCTATGCTTGACACTGCTTTTAAAAAACCCTGCCTTCAAAGAGTTTAGAGCCATTACATTCCACTAGATAGCAAGCCCCTTTAAGATCAGAATCATTTTTTATCATTGTATCCCCAGTGTACAGCATTATGCTTAGCACCCAACAGAGTTTTCAGTAATGATTTGATTTGATTGATTGTTAACTGACAATTTGTCCAAATATCTTCATGATCTTGGATGAGTCATTTAATCTTCATGGTATGGTCTTCTGTAAAATAAAAGAGTTAGACTAGGTGCCATTAATCCGTGATTTTATGTTCATGAGATGAAGTTATGGATATGAACTTAACAATGATGAATGAAGGGTATTTGATAACATGACCTAGACAGGAGGAGGGAAGGTACTTTAGGCAGGTGATATTAAAAAAAAAAAAATGAAGCAGAGCAGAAGTCTAGGGATCAAAAACCAAATGAAGAAAGATGCCATCTCAATTCTTATTTATCATAATATGAGTAGTTTTTATTTGTCAGCAGTTGTCACAAAAACTTTTGTGGTTTATGGTATTCTCCAGTATTTGTTACAAAGATGAGTCTCCCTGATTTATGTCAAAGCCCTGGGGAAAAAGAAGGGACTTTGCAGGAAGCTGATAGAAGGATTCGTCATATGTTATAATTTATAAGAAAATCCAGATCCCAAGGCCTTTCATCCCAAAGAGTAGTCACTTCCTCACCATCAGCACAGTTGAGAGATCAGTACAAAATTAGATCCAGGCTGGGAAGCAGAGTATTTCTATTTTTTTTCAGCCCTCTCATAGATTTCCCATGTTCCTGCTTCATCCCTCTTCCGTTTATGGCAATTTTATATCATATACCTACATAATCACAGTTGTTATTGTTATTCTTATTCAGATTATCTTCAACTTTCCAACAAATTGTGTTCTAAATATCAATGTCTAAGTCATTTGTTGGGAACTAAGAATGAGTTATACAATAGGAAAAACATTATATGTCTTTCAGTTGATCAATAGGTGCTTGTATATTCCATTTCTGCTATGTGCCAAGCATTGTGTTAACCACTGGAATTCAACTACAAAGAACGAAACAAGCTTTGCCCTCAAAGAACTGACATTCTCATAGGAGATATGACATGTACCAAAAAAATACAAGGTAGTTAGGGAGAGAAGGCAGTAGCCAGCGGATAGGTGAGGAGAATTTATAAGTAGAAGGTGGTATGTGAGCTTCTAGAAAGAAAGGGATTCTATAAGACAATTAAGACAGGAGTGTCTTTAAGGGCTTTAAAGATGAGAAGGGCTTTAAAAGATAAACAGAGTAGTTTGTATTTTATCATAGAAGCAAAAGTGAGTTTCAAGAAGAGAAGAGAGATATGGTCAGCTTCATAGTGGTAAGGTATCCAAACCATCCTACATAAAGTTTCTTTAAATTCAAATATGACTGAACCATACAATTAATAATAGCTCAGATGATACCATGTCAAATGAAAATTCCTCAGGGACTTTGTCTCACTCCCCTCAGGGAGAGGGGGTGAAGGAGGGGAATATGAACTCAAAATCCTCTAATATACTTACTATTAACATTTACTTAATGCTTTAAGATTTGCAAATAATATCTCTTTAGATCTTCACAACAACTCTGGGAAGTAGGTGCTATTATTATCTCTATTTTATCAATAATGAAGCTGAAGTAATAGTTTAAGTGATTTGTCCAGGGTCACATTGTTAAAAAGACTCCTAGGTGGAATTCACACTCAAATATTCCTGACTGCTATTTCCAATGTACCACTCAAAATCAAGTGCCTGTGATGGCCCTGAGGCCTAAAGGACCCTGTAATCTTGCACAGCTTACCCTCCCTTAAATACAATTTGCTTGCATGTCATGGCATGATCCCCTTGATGTCATCGTCCTCTTCCAGAAAGAAGGATTAACTCATTGATTTTGGGATTGACCTGTTATCTCTTTGGGCCACAACGGGTTTTGTTTTGTTTTGTTTTATTGTTGTTGTTGTTGTTGTTTTACCAGCTCTATCAAATAAAAGTTGAAGGAGATATTCTTTATTACTGCTTCTATCTCTAATATTTTGTGGTCCTCTCTTAACTGTAAAAGTAGTACTATTATAGTATATAATGGTATAGTATATAACATGGTATATAGCAACAGCAGTATACATAGAAGTAATGACCAATTAACTGACATATCCTTTCCAGGAATGATCCGATTTGATTATTTGTTCCTAAGCTTAAGGCTCTAGAAACTAGAGATAGAAAGTAGGAATGGTATGCATGTCTGGAAAATAGTCAAAAAGCACTTCCTTTGGGTCTGGAGTGGGCTTAGATATGGTGAGCTCTTACCAGTCAGGTTCGAGTTAGGCCTCCAGCAGGAGGGCCACGTTGAAAGCCAAATTAGCCATTTTTCATTGGATTCCTATTAGATTGGAAGCTTCTGGAGGGCAGGTACTGTCTTTTGCATCTTTTTTATGTTCCTAGGATCTGACACATAATGGGCACTTAATAAATGTTTATTTGTTTCAGAAAAAATTCCTACAAGTTAAATTAAGCTACATGAGTTTTATTGTCCCCATTTTATAGAACAGGATAGTCATAGAGGTAAAGGAACCAGTTACTGACAGTTATGGACATAACTTGAACCCAGATCTCTCGACTCCCAAGCTAGCATTCTTTCCACTTAGACCAGCTCTTTAGATGAAAGAAGGGTGCTTTATGCTGCTTCAAGTGCCATCAGTGTGGAATACAGCTATTGTTGGACTATAAAGTGTGGACAGTTGCAAATTATCTTTATAAAGAGTAGAGGGTAAATCACTTTTTCCCCCTTTCCCAATGACAGGGGTTAGAATCTTATCTTTGTGTTTATTCGTTAAAAACCTCTCTTTTCTCTAGTTCTGTGGAGCAGCTGTTGAAAGTACAAAGGATTCATTTTAATTACAGCGCTTTCCCTGCCTAGCTAAAGTGAAACCCTAGTGAGCAGTCAGACAGCCTTGCGACACTGAAGCTCTCGTCCCCTGTCTGAAGTGTCTCTCTCTTTTCAAGCTGAAGGAGTACAGCCGTCGGTAAGGCAAGGAAAATCTAATTATATGGCACGTGTTCTAATTTAAGATGCTGTAGGTTGCTAAAAGTTGGAGAAGCTTCACATTAGAGCAGACACTCACCAAAGACCACCGTGTTCTTTGAACTGATAAGAAATGGATGTGGCAGAACCCTCCCACTTCCCCCTCCCAATTGTTCCCCTGCCCCCACCTTGAGCTAATTGACCCACGACTGAAAGGTTTGGCATTCTGAGCTTTGAAGCAGGACATTCATTCAGACCTGGAAAAAACCACTTGTTTAGGTGCCATGGACAAATAACTAGGTTGGCCAGTGAAGTCACAAAGAAGGGCAAAGATCATGGACTCCAAGAATTGTAATAAAATGTAAGATTTCTGAAGGACCTTAGAGATCATCTACTTCGAGACCTCCATTTTTTAGATGCAGAACTAGAAAATCAGCAAGGTGAAGTGATTTGTTCAGAATCACAAAGCTTTCATGTTGGGGAGCCAAAACTCCAGCCTTCTGCCTCCTGCTAATTCATTGCTTTTTACTCCTCTAAGAGGTTTCTCAATTGAACTTGCTAGAAAGGAAGTTTGGCAAGATCCATATTCCTTATGGAGATGCACCCTGAAATTAATAGAAATCCTTAACTTCAGAAACAACACTGCATCAGCTGCATTTCTTCGATAATTTTTTTTTGGGGGGAGCACACTTCACTCCCAGCCTGTATACCATCTAGTCCCTCAGGGTGAAGGGACTCAGCCAATGTTACTCATTTAACAAATTACCTTTTCCATTGAAATAAATGTTTCCTCAGGTGTTAGGAAAGAATTCCTTCCTGGGTAGGTGAAACCAAGAAAGATCCAGGACTTTGTTTAAAAGAGGAGCTTAAAAAAAACTGGGAACCCTCAGATTGGCCTAGCTAACCTGTTCTCCTTTTCTAGCTAGAACCTATATAAGTCTTTAATTTAATCAGAATGACCCAGACTTTCCATAACATATTTAATGTCTGTGAAAATGGTTATACTCCCACTTGTTTGTGTTTTTTTTTTTTTATTTGCCACAGTGACAGAGTGGTCTGGTATGTAGCCATGAGGCAATAACCAGAAAATAGAAGGACAATTAAATCTTAGTTTTATCCCTGAAAATATAAACTTTTTTGGCTACAAATTCACATGTAATAAAATGTGGAAAAAAATCACCTTTTATTTTACTTCATAAATACCTGGAGGTGAAGGAGAGGGAGCGGTCATGAAGAAGGAAAAGATGGGTTACAGCCTGGAGACCATAACAGAGACCCACTCCACATGAAACTCACTGTTGCAAAATGATGCAGTGCAGTCAGGCTCCTTTTATGATCAGAGAAATGACTGTTTTTATAGCACAGTAAATAAAACCTGCTTTTGGAGCTCTAGGTTTACTGCCAAAAGGGGGAAGGGAGAGGTTTTGTTTTTCCTTTTTCTCTCCCCAGTCTCTTGAAACTAAGAAAGATGGGTGGAAGAGTTGAGAAGTATAGTTGCTAGATAATCTAAAGAAATGCCTTGATGGATGGATACTTGGACAGATAGACCATTTGGTCTGGACTTGGTCATTAGTGTAAGGAACTAAGGAGAAAAACATCTCTTCAAATGTTGTATTCCAGGATTCTCTAGACCATTGAGAAGTTAAGTGACTTGCTTAGGATTGGTTATCCAGGCATCATGTGTTAAAAGTGAGATTTAAACCCAGGTTCTCCAGAGACTAAAGAACTCTGGTCACCATGCCACACTGTATGTTGGTAAACACATATATACACTTGCATAAAATGTAGCATGCATATTATATCCATATACTTATAGGTGCATACATATTGCCCTAACCCATTTCTGCATCACATGATGATTGTGCAAGGAATTCAGTATTTGGTAGTCATAATATTACTTAATAATAACAATAATAATAATTATGTTATTAATGATAATAATTTATGTAGTGATTCCTTAGATTAAAAGCCTCTTCCAGTTCTCAAAAGCTATGCCAATGGATTGAAAGCTCTTCATAGGAAGGTCCAACTAAGCCAGAATAGCAAGTTAGAGAACAGTAATTATATATGTCTTTCTATCTATATCTGTCTTTCTGTCTATCTGTCTGTCTATCTATACATATCTTTCAGTCTGTCTATTTATCTCTTCATCTCTCTGTCTTTTTATTCATTTATTTATTTAGCCACAAAATTCCAAAGATGTAGGGGAATTACATTATCAAAGAGACTGATTACACCAAGGAAATTATGGATCCCTAAAATGGAGTTTAGAGCAGTTTATAGTATTTGAATCAGCTTCATAACTTTTGATTATATTTTTGTAACTCAATGAGGAAGACAGGGGTACTCGTTGCTATTTTAAGTTTAAAGGTTAGATAAGTAAAACTCAGAGAAATTAAGATACTGGGACACTGTCACATAGATAATAAGTGAAAAGATTAGGATTTAGTTTTCTATTACCTGGGAATTCTGATTAAGAGTACATCATAGCTAGTAGAGAGATTAAAGAATAGGAACAAGGCCCGCTCAGTTTTCACAGGAGACTTAACCTCATACTTTTAGATCAACAAGTTCATGGCTGCTATAGAGAGAGAAATTTGTTTCCTGTTGATCTGGTACTAGCAAATGAGTCATTTCTTGACCTTATATCTGAACTCTTTGTGAAGACAAGAATCAACAGGTCAGAAGAGCTACAGAGATATGTGGCAGATGCTATGCCCCTCAAGAGCTGTTCCTGGATTGCTAATTCTATTGCATGGCATTGTTTTTGTTGAATGCTTATTTTGTTGTATTTTGCTATCAAATGTAAAATTGTAGTCTTTTGAACACCTGTGTTAATTTGGATGTGACTCCATCCTGTTTTTAGTCTCAGTTTTCTCACATGTAAAAGGAGGGAGTTGAATTATGAATCTGAGATCCCATCCATCCCTAACATTGCCTATATCCTGTAAGACTCTGACTAATATAGCTAGATAGGGTAAGATGAGTCAAGACTTGGCATGATGGAGCCTAGTCTTGTGAAGACTGTATTTCTAGGTCTAGTACAACTGTCATTGAAAATAACCAGTATATGCAGTCTAATGGTTTTATGACATATGATATACCCCCCGTCAGTATGTAACATGAGCTATCTAAAATGTATTTCATTCTCTATTTTAACATGCGGAGCATCCTTTAGATTTGAGATAATACAACTAGAAAGACTATCCAAAGACAAAGAGGGCACTTATGTTCCATCTCAATGAGCAACAGTCTCTGCCAATGAATATTAGCATAGACTGAGCAACATGTTTTTGGTGTTAAAGAAATCCCTGGGACACCAAGAGATGACCTATCCAGAGTCACACAGTTAGTATTTGTCATATGCAAGATTTGAACTATGTCTTCCTGATTCCAAGCCAATTCTGCATGACTTTCACTCAAGGAAAGACCAAGTTTAAATAAGACATGTTCCTGTTACCTTCTAAAAAATCTCTACAAATAGTCATCCAGCTTTGACCAAAGACTTCCAGAGATGGAGAAATTTGTTACCTAACAGGGAGCAAATTTTATTTTCAAATGGCTTTAGTTAGTAGAGAGTTTTCCCTTATATTCAGCCCAAATATGCCTCTCAACTTCTGCCCATTGCTCCTCATTATAACTTCTAGTGGCCAAGTAAAACATCTAATCCCACTTTTAGATGACAGGCTTTCAAGTACTTGAAAAAATCCATGTTGGAGAAGACAAGTTCTAAGGTCTTTCCGATTCTGAGATTCTGAGGATTCTGTCATTGTCACGAAGCTCCTTGGCTCCAATTTCTACTTATGAATATTTTATAAATATATATATTTAAGCATCCAACAATCAGTGGGGAAAGCCCGATTTTTTTTTCAGAAAGACAAAACTAAAACAGTTTGTTCAAGAGTGGCAGATTCTACAAGCCCATACATTTACTTAATGGCTATCCTTCACTCCTGATTACTTTCACTATCACTACATAACCAATTACTTGCCAAATAATGACATTTCTATTACAACTTCTCTTCCCTACATCCCTTTCTCCTCATTCACACAGCTATTTCTCTAGTTGTGGTTTACATTATCTCTTGCTAGGACTATGACAATAACTCAATTGATCATGCAGCCTCTAGTCTCTCTCCATTCAAATTCATCTTTCACACAGAAGCCAAAGTGATTTTTCTAAAACACAGGTTTGACCATGTCACCCCTCCCTCCAAACATTAAATTCTACTGGCTGGATCCTCTTTGCTCTGGTATCAAATATTAACTCTTTTTTTTAACATTTAAAGATCCTGGCTACTCTGCTTATACAGTAATTCAATCATATTGGCCCCCTATATCTCTAATTCACTAGGCAAACCCCAAAACATTATACAACTTCTAGTGATGGTGATGGTGATGATTCTGACAGCACTCCATGTCACTTCTTCATACCCTTGCAGTTGGCCCTCATGTCTAGAATATATTGTCACTCTTATCCTGTTTGTAGAATCTTTCATCTTCTTCAAGACTCAGCTTAAGTCCTAGCTAATTACTTACTCCATCCTCTCTCTTACCTCCCACTTCCTATATCTTCCCTTCTGAGATTATCTTTTCTTTTTTGTATGTAGCATATCTAAATAATGTATGTTATTTACCTTGTTAAAATATAAGTACCCTCTTTGATACATACTGGCTGCATTATGCTAGCCAAATTGCCTAACCTCTTGGAACTCTGGACAACTCTCCAGGAATATCATTTGCAAAATAGGTGACCTCCTGCATTGATAGTTCTCTCATTTAAGAGTTTCCTATACCAATGCAGTTATGTATCCAAGCCCTATAAATCCCCAGTGTATAAGAAGATGCCTAACAACATGGTGGGTACTTAAATCAGTGCTCTTTCATGGGTTTAATTGATATAGATCCCATATTGGTTCTAGGAACCTTGCAGCAGAAGACCATTTCACAAAGGCATGACATCTAGCACAAAGGGGAAGAGATACGAGAAATAATGCCAGAGAACAATCTGATATCTACTCCAAGTGATGCCTAGCAGCATCTGTATGTAGGAAGGAAGCCTAACAAATCACAGATCTGGAGCATTCATTGTGTTCACCACAAAAGTCTCTTAAAGTCTGTTCAGATGTTAGGATTAAATAAAAAGGACTGTGAGACATTATTCAAAGGCATTTTATAAGTGCTCAGTTTGTAAGAAGAGTTATCTAGACAAGGGTCCTGCAGGATTGCCAAATCAGGAACGGCTGGCTGCTCCCCAGGACATGTACATTACTTAACCCAGAGCCCCATTCTTGCTGAGAAAGCATCCACACCCCATAGATTCCCCGGTGCTTAGTTATCCCATTCTTCCCCAACCCCACCCCAAGCACATGCTGCCTGGAACCGATTTTGTGGTGTTTGGACTCACTTCCAATAAAGCTCACACTAAGAGAATGGGGCAATAAGGGTTTGCAGTTGACTGTTTATAGCTTGCTTTAAAAGCAGGGTTTTCAGGTGAATTCAGCATTCTCTTGACATTTCAGGCTCAATTTATAATCAATAGTTATTTTATCATTAGTAATAAAAAAAGCCCTCAAAAAGAAGGGGAAAAGGGCATTTAGAGAGAGGGGGAAACAAGGAGAGAGAGGAACCCTCTAAGTGAGAGAAAAGGATACCATTTTTTTTTCTTTTTTTCTTCAGTTGTAAGCAAATGAAAAAGGTGATCATAGGACTTCATTAGTTCTTTCCTACTTCTAGTGAAGTAGAAGACAACAGGATTGCCTCAGAAAAGGGTTTCCATTGTTTAAGACTTTAGTCTTTTCTCTAGGACCCCTCTTGAGCTTATTCAAAAAGCCCAGAGATTTAAGACCTTTCTTCTGTTACTTTTTCATAGAGGAGGAAAGCCTGTTCATAAAAGTACATGCAGCTTTGTAGATGAAAATGATATAGTTTCCATTCTGATAGAGTTTCCATTCTGTCTCCCATATCTTCTCAAACTCTGGGATAGAACAAATCACCAGACTCTTGGCTTGGCCCTTCACTGTTTTGTAATGTTTATTACATTCATGTGTAGCCTTTGGTTTTGTATGAAAGCCATGATGGTATCAACTAAAATGCTGGGCCTTCAGTTGGACACACCTGAGTTTGAATTCTGCCTCTCACACTTAGCTGTGTAACTATAGGTAGGGACTTAGTACTCATGTAACTATAGGTGAGACCTTAATCTCTCCAAGACTCATTTTTCTCATCTGTAAAATGAAGAAACATACTTGTAGTGCTTACCTCACAGAATGAAGTTATAGAGCTTAAATGATATAATAGATGGCATCCCAAAAGTCTTAGTGTGGTTTTAAGTTATTTAAGGCATTAAAACCTAAAACTGTACTAAGACTTTTGAGACACTATGTTCAAAGTCATTTGTAACCCTTAAAGATCTATTTTTATTACTAAGCTCTGATTTTTGACTTGTATTGGAGTTTCTCCGCATCCAGTAAGCCTCCCCCATATCTTACCACTGCCAAATTCTGTGCTTCAGTCAAGCTGCTCTCCACACATATCCCTATCCCACCATGCTCACTTGTGCCTCTACATCTTTGCATTTCCTGCCTCCTGGAAGATATTTCTTTTTCCAAGAATGTAGGCTGTATTAATCACATATATCATTCAAAATCCCACTTGTCTCTCCTACATCAGCTTCCATTGATATCTCACTTCTCTAGACTTTTGTTGTGCCTAAATGCAGTATAGCTACTTGGTTTTCTGCTGGTTTGTTCTGCCCTATTCTCTCATCAGGGTTATTATAAGGTGCCATAGAAAGTGTCTTGAACTGGAAGTACAAAATGCTGGGTTTGATTCCCAGATGTGTTCCGTAAAAGCTATATAATCTTGAGTCAGTCTTGTTCCCTTCTGGAACCTCACTGAATATTAAACTGGACTGCCTTTAAAGCCCCTTGTAGCCTCAAAATTCTGTAATTCTATGATTGTTCAATATATGGTGGTGTTATCTTTCTCATTAGATTATAAGCTTCTGACAGACTGAAGCATTTAATAAATGTCAGCTTGACTGAAACACTTCCCAGGGCTGGTCTCTCCTAAGAGGATTCCCAGTACAGGATGACTAATGCTCTAATGAGCATTGGCTAGTGGCAGCTTCCATTTTCTAATGTCATGGTGTGTGTTTATACCTGTCCACATGGCCAGTTGCAAAATGGCTGTTTTTAGAAAAAGAAAAGGAAAATCAAATAAACCATGGGAGTTGTTTTGTGGGTCCTAGTGACCAAAACATATTACAAAAGCCATTTGACTTTGATGTCAGCAACTACATTATTATGGAAATAAACCCATTTGATAGATGTTTTGTTCTAAAGGGTATTCTGATTTGGTGCAAAACTATGGTTGCAGGACAAGGTTAACCTTCTAGATTGAAGACTGTAACAATAGGCAGATGCAAGAATAATGAAAGAAACTGTATATCATGTGTTGCTCATAGTACTTGACCAGATACTTTCAAAAGTAACTTCTTGAATGTAAGTTCTTTGAGAGCAGAATTAAATGACAAAGTAACTTCTGTTTCTTTTATCTCCTCTAACATAACTAGTATAGGATTAAACAACATAACATGTTTTCATTTATGGTTTCATGAATGAATGAATGTAACAAATGAATTAATAGATTAATTTAAAATTTTTCAGCTAACTTGGTATATTGAACCTTTATAATGTCTATTTAAATATTTGTCTTTTTCCTAATTAAATATATTTTTTTTGCATGTGACCTTTTATAGCTTTTTTCTATCATTTTGATCTTCAATAAAAAGCAAAGAGTGTTATTTCAAAAAGTAAAAAAAAAAAAAATTCCTACTTTTGGCCAAGATCTGTTTGGTGGATCTTTCTTTAACATTTAATCTGTATATGTTTTATTTTTAAGCTCGTTCTTTCTACTATACACATATGCCCATACAAAAATCCCAGAGTTGAAAAACTAAATTCTTAATTTTGGGGGGTATTCAACCCAATTTGGTTTACTTTTTTAAATTATTTACATCCTACATTTAAAAAAAATTCTTGAGCATAGCATGTACCTACTCAAAACCAGTATAAGAAGCTGTGTCTGCTCTTAAGGAGCTAACCATTAACATGATGAGTTGAGAGTGAAATACACAGTCTACATGGAACAATTAGGACAATATTAAACAATATAAAGTGGCTAGGTTGACATCACAATTTCTCTAGAGTAATTTAGGGTTTACAAAGAGCTTTTCTCACATGTAAGAAGTCACCATTTCCTAATTATCAAATATAATATAGTCCTCTGAATTTTTTATGTATTTATCTCTTTTGACCTACTTTCTTGATGTTCCCTTTCTCCATGTTTCTTGAGACCTTGAACTGTCTATCATCATTTCTTTGTCTTTCTCATTGGCTCTTCTTCTCCAATCTACATATAGATAGTAAAAATTTTCATGACTCCTCTGTCAGTCCTGGATTGATATTTCCAATTTGTTGTTGGAAATCTCTCACTGGATGATTTTCTGGCACCTTGAACTATGTCTTAAAAACAACTCATTTTATTCCACTGCAAATTTTTCTACTGTTTTTGCTTTATCTGTTTATAGCATATTCATTCTCCTGACCATCATCTCTCTATCTCCTGACTCCTACCCAAATTCTGTACATTGTATCTCTACACTCTCTTCTACTTCATTCTCATTCCTAACATCACAGAATCATAGATTCAGAGTCAAAAGAACTGTAAGATGTCATCTAGTCATCTGTGTCTCTTTGTGTCTCTGTCTGTGTGTGTGTGTGTGCGTCTGTCTGTCTCTCTCTCTCTCTCTCTTTACATAGATGAAGAAAATTAGTTAAATGACACTTTCTAGGTCACAGAAATATTGAGTGTCAGAGGTAGGATTTGAATCCAGATTCAAGCATGCCTTCTGTTGCAATCCATCCTCTTCAGTCTAGTTTAAACCTTCATTCTGTCTTACCTGTACTATTGCAGTGACATTCTATGAAATAGATACCATGTCCCCATAACACTCTCTGAGCACCATGGCATATAGCTAGGAAGATATGATTTCTGAGAAATACTTGTTCAATATGACGGTATGACACATGCAAAAATGTGCATGCACACACACACACACACACACACACAGTGAATTGAACAAAATGCTGTTCATGTAACTTGGCAGAGAAAGGCCAGAGTATAGCAGAGATTGCTTTCTCGCTCTCCCTTTTATCAGTTGCTGGTACAGCAGGTTCTCAGAAACTGAATAGTGCAATTAGAAAGCTTAGTGTTTTAACATCATGAATGGATGCAGGTGATGCCACACTCTAATTAGCTCACTCGAAGCCAATATTGTGGCAGTCTCTTAAGTGGTCACCCTGCCGCTCCATGCTAATCTCAATCTCTCTCTCTCTCTCTCTCTCTCTCTCTCTCTCTCTCTCTCTCTCTCTCTCTGTGTGTGTGTGTGTGTCTCTCTGTCTCTTTGTCTCTCTCTCTCTGTCTCTCTCTCTCTCTCTCTCTCTGTGTGTGTGTGTGTGTGTGTGTGTGTGTGTGTGTGTGTGTGTGTGTCTGGACATGACCAAAAAAAGCTTTTAATTTGCTGCTGCAAAACCCATTCTACAATGAGAAGCAAGGATGATTTAATTCTTCTTTTGGTGGTTTGTGAAGAGGTTCACGTTAGAGGACAGCTAAAAATATTTTGAAATACAACCTTCTCCATAATCTTGGAGGGATTTGTCTCTTTCACATTTCCCCTACCCACTACAACACATAGGAAAAGATGGTCTTATATTAGCTTGTGGTGAAAAAGATCTTGGGCTGGACTTGATGGCCATTTCTTTCCAGCTGAGAGAGAAAAATTGCAAACATATGTGAAAGAATGGTATCTTTTTCTGTTTCCACATTTAGCTCTCATTTCCCCCTACCTGCATCTTTTCCTCCTACTCTGTGGTACTTTTCTCTTCCACTGAATGCAACAAAGGACAGCTCATCCCTCGAGGAGAATCCCGATGTCACTGTACATGTCAGTCCCTCCAGCCGCTACTGATGTTATTAATTTTTAAAACAAACTTCCTGATTGAGGTTCTGACTGCCTCTAAATTGTCTCTACAAGGAGACTGTGTACTAATTAACCCATAGAAACAATCAGTGATGTACCTTTTTCAAGTTTCAGGGTGATTAGAATATGAAAATGAAGAGCACAATGGTGCAGATGTTTTAAAATCACAGCAGACAGCAATTAGTGACACGGAAACCAGCTGCTTATCTCTCCAGATAAAGCCTCTTAATAGGGAATTACACTGGAGGAGTCATTACACAGATGGATCCGCAAATGATTTAAAGAGGAGGCGTTGCAGTATTAACTTTGATTGGTGAGCCAGGTTCTTGTCAGTTGTTCGGTGTTACCTCTGCAAGAAGGTGGGTTTGTAGCTGGGCCAGGGGTTTTCCTGAGATAGGCACAATTTTACCTGTCTGCTGGGTCACAATGTGCATACTCTCTTCAAATAGCCCAAGGGGGAGAGAAGGCAACCCTGACCCACCGGTCACCAGAGGCACCTGCACTTTGGGAAATGGGCTTCTTTGTTTGGGGATCAAGACAGTCAGCTGTCCCTGTACAGAAAAGAGAGGATTTGGGGTGCTGAAAGGGAAATAATTAGGCAGTTGATTGGCTGTGTTAGGTGTTCCACTAGAAAAGAAAAGGCTCATTGTATTTTGCCAAGTGATTCTTGGGGCCAGTGGGTGTGTATGTGTGTGTCGGATGGGGGAGGTTCATCTTGGTAATCATTTTTAATTATGGGAAATTACCCTCTGCTTGAAGTAGTATATAGTAGGAGCCTTTGTTTGGGGGGTTAGCAGTTACTATCACCAATAATGAGAACAACTTCATCATCCCCAGGGATTATTAAGTGGGGCAATGCCATGAGATGGACCACATAAGGCTCCCCTCAGCCATGAAGAACCCATGAAGAAGAAAGAAAAAGAGTAAAAATGACTCTGAAGATTTACTGGCAGCCTTTGGGTCAGTTCATGAGAAGGCTTTTTTACTTAGTGTGTCCTGAAGAAATTCAGCGATGGGCCTTCCTTTCCCCAGGATTTCAGAAACAAAGTCACTATTATTTACATAGTATGGTGGAAAGAACAGCTAGATGTTAAGAGCAGAAGATGTGTATTCTGCCCTGACACTACTACCAGGTCATTGTGTCCACCTCTGAAATTAAACATTACTAGGTGGTACAAATCATTTGTTTAGTACTTTTCTGGTCCATCCACTTTCTGTTGAACAGTCTATCAACAAGCTTTTATTATGGATCTACTATGCACTAGTCGCTATATTGAGAACTCAAAATACACAAAGCCAAGAGTTAAACAATTTCTGCTCTCGACATATAATAAAGTATGGATAGCATAATAGGCTATATAAAAGGCAAAATATTGGGGCTATCAAAAGCTAATGGATATTCTTTACATACACACACACACACACACACACACACACACTATCTGTTTTATATGTCTGTGCAAAATCACGAAGTACTCTGATATAGGTAGTGTTTCTCTGAATCATTATTTAGTTGCATGTTCTAAGTCACCTTACCTGAACTAAATAGAAGTACTTCTTCTCTTTGGTCTTGTGGATCTATTCCTAGTATCTTCTGTGGGTACTTCTTTGATCCATCCCTTGGATTCTACCTAAACTACCTAAAGGTTCATCTGATATGGAGGAAGAAATCTTCTGCTCTGGTATCTCTGCATGTCTTTCTGAATATTCAGTACCTATCCTAAGCATGCACTCAGATGACTACATTTGGTCTTTGAATTCATTCTCACCAGCTTTTATATTCCTGGTGTTGGAATCCAGACTGAACTGGGAAATGATTCTGTTCAGCATTTTGACTTCCCTAGAAGAAATCCTTATAGATTATTAGAGGAGCCTCCTGGTTCTTAGAGCTCGCTTTCTTGCCTATAAAATATGGGAATCTCACTGTCATTTCTAAGGTCTCTTGTAGTAATGATTCAACTTAGAAATATCTACCAAGTGTCAACTATTGCTAGAGCTTTAGTGTTCTGTAAGTGAATTGCATGCTAAGACTCAGGTACGTAGGCTTCTTGTCCTAGTTCTCTTAATTTCCTATTTGACTTGTACTGGTCACTTGCCTTATCTGAGTTTCAGTTTCTTCCTCTATATGTCAAATGGGCGTTTGGATTAAGTACTAGCTACAGTTTCTTGTATCCCTAAAATGTTCTGATTCTAAGAAAGCCCTAAAGCTTATACAATATTAAATGATTCAATGGAAAGACCAATAGATCTGGAGTCAGGATCTGAATATAAATCCCAACTCTATTAATAGTGCCCAGGTATCTACAGTTGAATCATTTCATGTAAACTCTGAGTCTCTTAAATTTTTTGTAATTCTTATAACCCCATAGAAAGTGACACGCATATCACAGAAGTAATTTAGGACTTTGGAAGACTCTTTTGTTGTATTGATGCTCTTCCATTTGTAGATGAGTGAGTTTCAGATAAAGACATAGTTCATACTTTTTTTCTCTATTCTTTATTATGAGTAATGGATCTCTGGGAAAAAAGGGGAGATAGTATAGATTAGGAGATAAAGATGATACCAAAAAAATTTAAGTGAATTAAAAAAAAAAAGGAAATATAGGCAACTAAGTAGCACAGTGGATAGATTCCTTAGTGCAAGTCAGATCTGAGATTAAACCTGGCCTCAGATAATTACTCACTTTGTGACCCCAGACAAGTCACTACTTCTATGTTTCAGTTCCCTCAATCCTGAAAAGGGATAATAATAGCACTTTCCTCCCAGGGTTCTTATGAGGATTAAATGAAATTAGTATTTGTATTAGCACAATGCCTGGTATATAGTAGTCACTGAATAAATGCTTGTTCCCTACTCCCTTCCTTTCCCTTCCCTTTCATAATCTTTACATATATTTTGCTTCCCCTACAAAACCTATTTCATACAATTAGATGAAATATCTTTGGCAGAGATCATTTAAAAAAAATATCTCCCCTAGAAAATATTATATGACCTTCTGACATGCATTAGATTTTCAGACCTCCCCACACACATCCCAGCCAAGTAAAACTATAATTACAATTCTTTTAGTCTAGCTTTCCTTTTGGAGAACCTGAATTTTCATAATGGATACACTGAACAAAAGTTACTCCTTTTCAATAAAATAATCAACAAACAGTTGTTTTATTATCTACTAATGTGCTAGGCATTGTGCTAGATACAAAGACCAAAATGTAACAGTTCCTATTCTCAAGGAACTTACATTTTATTAGGAGAATAACATGCTCTTAGAGAGATGCGTGTGTGTGTGTGTGTGTGTGTGTGTGTATGTGTGACATTTCTGTCTTTGTATCTAGCACAGTGCCTAGCTGATAAAACAAATGTTAATTGATTATTTTATTGAAAGGGAATAACTTTTCTTCAGTGTATCCATTATGAAAGTCCAAGTTCTCCTAAAGGAAAGCTAGACAAAAGGAATTGTAACTAGAGTTTAACTTGATGGGGGTGGGGAGGTGGGGAAATCTGATTCGTATCAGAAAGTCATAAAATAAATGCAAAGTAAATGCATGATGATTTGGGGGTTGGAGAAGGCACTAATATTCTGGCGCTCAGAAAAGAAAGAACTTCAAGTAGAGAGTAGGAAGGTAGAAATTCAACAGATTCTTGAAGGAGATTAGGAATTCTAAAAAGAAATAGAAGAGAGGAGGGAGTACATGCTAGGAATGGGTGATAATCAGTACAAAAGTGTGAAGGGGGATTTACTACAGGCTTCGTTGAAATAGTAAATTTCCCTAGTGCTTTTAAAATAGGATTCCATGAGCTAAAATTTGTTTTACTCTCAGGGCATAAAGGGCACATTTATTTCCTTAAAGAACAGCTGAATTAAAACATGTACTCTAAGCACATGCTGACTGTTAAGGAGTGGCTAAAAAAACATACTGGAGGTCCATTTATAATTTAAAGTTTATTGTGCTTAACACAGAACATGGAAAATAATGAAAAATCTAGTATACAGTCATTATATAAACCATATTTAAGGATCCACTATAAGATGTTTAAAAATATAGGTTCTGTCCCCAAGGACCTCATATCTTAAATGGAAAAAAAAAATAGAATATGTTCTAAAATCTGACAAAAATCACAAAATGATAATCCAAAAGGCTGAGCATAATGTTTCTTTTCTTACTATTCTTCTTACCCCTACCCATACTCTGGCTTGACCCTGTATTCTACTGCTTTTATCACACTCTTCAACTTCATCTCTCTGTGGAGTAAGTGCTCAGTTCTCAAGGTGGGACATATTGGAAGTGACAGCCTTGCCCCCATATAGATAATATGTCCTAGTTGACAGATAAAGAAATGGGATTTTGTGAAGTACAACTGGATATAGCCATCAGCCAGGACTTTTGAGGAGCCATTTTAGCCCCATTGAAAGCCACTCTCCTCCTTTCTGTCTCTTTCTCTCTTCTCTTCCCATCTGACTAGAGAGTTTTAAGGACCATTTCCCTGCTATTACTCCTGATCGTTTGTTGTGCTTTTCTTTTGTCCACCATGCCCTTTGATTGTAGTGCTCTCTCAGCAGGGCAAATTGAAGCAGAGACATTAGGAACAATGGGATCAGGCAGTGATCCAGATGGATACACTGAGAACCAAATACACTGAACTGCATTACTTTCTGCTGATCTGCTAGTTCTTTTAAGTAACCAGGCCCACCTATCAAATGCAGGCAGTGCAATCCAACCTGCTTACAATCACATTGTCTTTGTCGAATTAAGTGGCAAGTGAAATAATCAGATGGTGGAGAAGAAAAAAATTTCTTATAAAAGTAATAGATCCTTAAGTTCCTGGCAAGCTTTTTTTATCCAAAGCCTAAAAATCATAAGCATTGTTTTTCATTAGAAACCCTTAGTTGAATGACAGCATTTCCAATCTTGTTGATTTATCATTGTTGCCATTCACCCATTCATCCTGCATGAGTTACAGAGTTCCCCTGATGTCATTCTATACCTCTTATGTGATAGGGGAAAATAAAAAGGAATGCCATTTGCATTTTCAAAATAAAACTGAGCTAAAATAAAACTCAATATCCTGGATCTTAGACTTATCATATGATGTGTTTGATTCATTCCTTAGATAGATAGAATGTCAGCTCATTGATGACAGATTGCTTAATTTTTGACATTATGTCATCAGCACCTAAAACAGTAGGTAATCAATAAGTGCTTTTTGATTGAATGATGAACAGATGCACTGACAATCATTGAGCTCCAGTGGTACAATGGAACATGAAAATTTTTCAGGTGTGGCCTGAGACAACTTAAAATGTAACTAAGAAGCATTCAATAAAGTAAATAAAAATGCAACATAACATAGATTCCTAAGTCAAAATGACTCTTCCTCCCCTCCTCCCAAAGCATCCATTTTTGTTTGAGTTTGACAGCATTCATTTAGTCTAATCTCCACTCAATGCATAGGTCACAAATAAAATATTACAAATAAGTGGTCTTTTAACACTTCGTTAAAGACCTTCGATGAAAGGGAATTGCCTCTCAAAACTTAACCACTCTATTATTGGTCTGCTCTCATTCTTAGGAAGTGCTTCTTTTTTGTCTATTATTTATTAATCTGCTTCTTTGCAATTTTTACCCATTATTCTGATCTGTGTCTACTAAGACTAAGAAGAACAGATCTAATCTTGCTTTTTCATAATAACCGGGATTGTTATTATTCAGTCATGTCTAACTCTTCATGACCAAGTGGACCATACAGTTCATGAGATTTGCTTGGCAAGGATACTGGAGTGTTTTTGCCATTTCCTGTTTCAGTGGGTTAAGGCAAACAGAGGTTAAGTGCTTTGCCCAGGTTACACAATTAGTAACTATCTGAGGCTGGATTTGAACTCATGTTCTGTCTCTGGTCCCAGGGCTTTATCCACTAAGCCATTTAGATGCATCCTTAGCCAAGATAGGCATCCTCAGTTCCTTTACTTATATTTTATGTGATATGGATTTACATATATATTCTGAGCAACCTTCTTAATATACATTCTAGTTCATCAGTGTTAATATATTCTTCCAAACTGGTTTAAAAAAAAACAATGAAAAAAAATTGATTTCCTATTGCTTGCCTTCTCAATAGATACAAGCAGGGAGAAAGGAAGGAGAAACTTTGGAACTCAAAGACTGGAAAAAAAAATGAATGTTGAAAACAATTTTAAATAATAATTAAAAACTTGTTTTCCATTTGAATTTCATTACCTTCCACTGCTTCATAATTTTTCTTTAGGTATTCTCTCTCTCTCTCTCTCTCTCTGTGTGTGTGTGTGTGTCTGTGTGTGTGTACACACACACACACATATATATATATTTTTTTTTCCTTCTAAATTTGTAAGTTAAGTAAGGACTAAGAACTTAAGTTGCATATTCTGTAAGTCAATCCAGTGTCTACCTCCACCCATACTTAAGGAAAAGTATAACTGTGCATACAGTAGAATCTGAATATGTATATATGCTGATTTACTCACAGTAACTAGCTTAGATACTGGAAAAATCTGTCTGAGATAATCAGTGTAGAACAGAGAAAAAAAGATAGAGACAGAGTAGTAACACTTCTATTTCATGGTTCCTATTAGGATCTAATGATAATGACATGTAAAGTACTTTGCAAATAATAAAACACTACATAATAAAGATAGCTAATAAAAACTAGTTATTATTATTACTGAATTTTTTCCTAGCTGCATAGAAAGAAACCTATACCTTCTCATCCTTAAAAAAAATCCTCATTGTAACTTACTCACCTTAGCTATATCCTAACTATTGTCCTATATCTCGAATCTCATTTCTCAACCAAACTCTTTGAAAAAGTATTCTACACTGATTATCTCTTCTTTTTCTCCTTTCACTTTTCTTTCTGAACTCTCTTAAGATCTATCTTCTGACCTTATCACTCAGCCAAAACTTTTCTCTCCAAAGTTACCACTGTAGTCTTAATTACCAAATCTAATTACCTTTTCTTCACCTCTCTACATCATTTGAAATGGTAACTATTTTCTCCTTCTAAATATCCCCTTCTTTTTATCTTTCAATGACTCTTTTCTCTGTTAATTTTCCTATTTTCTTTCTGATCTCTCCTCTTGTTTGCATCCTCCTTGTCATTTGTCTCAATTGTAGATGTAGCCCAAGGCCTGTCTCAGAGTTCTCTACAATCTCTTTTCTGATGATTTCATTAGTTCCCATGGGTTTAATTATCATCTCTGTGTGAATGACTCTCAGATCTCTACAGCCTACCCTAATCTATCTCCTGAGCAAAATAACATATCTCCAGCTACCTATTTTGGACACTTAAAATTCAGTGATGTCTAAATATTCAAATATTTGATGATTCTGCATATTCAAAACAATAATCATTATATCTCTCCCTAAATCCACCCCTATTCCAAAAGTTCTATTTTGTTGCAAATACCCCAAACCTTTTTTTGTGTGTGTCACTTATATTGAAAAGGTCAGTCTCATCAATTTCTCACTCCCCATTTGATCCACATATTCAATCACTTGTCAATTCTTCCTTCACAACATATCCCATACCTCTCTGCCTTTCTTTCTACTCACATGGCCACCATCTTAGGTCATTGTCTCATCACATCTTATATGGATGTTACTAGCCTTCTAACTGATCTCTCTGACAAATGTCCTGCCTCTCAAAATCATCCTTCACAAAGTTGTCAGAAATGTTCGTAAAACACAGGTTTAACGAAGTCATTCTCATGATCAATCAGCTCTATTATCTTTCTTTCATTACCAGAATCAAAATATAGACTCCTATATTTAGCATTTAAACCCCATTCACATTCTGAGTCCAGCCTATCTTACAGGCTAATTACACATTACTACCTTTCATGCTTTCTATAGTCCAGCCAAGCTGGTTTTGTTTTGTTCTCACCCACACTACACTTTGCCTTCATGTCTTTGTACTAGCTGTCTCTGATGCCTAGAATCCATTCCTTCCTCACCTCTGCCTCTTACAACACTCAGCTTCCTTCAAAGCACAGCTCAGCATCTATTCATCTTTTCCTGTTCAGTCGTGTCTGACTCTTTGTGACCCCATTTAGGGTTTTCTTGGCAAACATACTATAGTAGCTTGCCATTTCCTTCTCCAGCTCATTCTACAGATGAGGAAACTGAGGCAAATAGGGTTATATGACTTGTCTAGGTTCACACATAGCTTGAAAGTATCACACAAAGCTTGAAGCCAGGATTCAGGAAGATGTTTTCCAGACTTCAGTCCAGGCACATTAGCCTTTGCCACAATTCATCTCTTACATGAGGCCTTTGCTGATATTTCCTGCTACTACTGTCCCCATCCCTTCCCCTAAAAAAAAATCAACTTGTTTTTCTACATATGTATTTGTTTTATATGGTGATAAAATGTTTAATCCTTAAGGTCAATGACAATTTTGTTTTGGGATATCTCCAATGCCTTGTGTATGCCTTACATAAAGTAGAGATTTTATAAATCCTTCTAGTACCTGTACAAACACCCAGATACAGAATCATATTATTCAGGAATTTCAAGAACAGGTGTCCCCATAATGCGGAAAATACAAGCCCCCAAAACTGCTAACCTGAGTTTATCCAATGGGACACAGTAGGCATACCAGAAGTTTCAGTAAAATTGTAAGTGTGTGTGTGTATATATATATATATATATATATATATATATATATATATATCATCAACCAGGTTTAGTACCTCAAACACTCTTAATGTCTTTTAAGTTTCCAGAATGATTAACTATAATTTGACCAAAACATTCTTGCCAAGGTTTTTGCTCCAATGGGTAGTTTTAGTTTCTTTCTGGAAAATCTTCAAAAAACTGTAATCTTGAAAGTTGTCTCCTATTAGGACTTCTTCCTCCTGCCCTGACTTGTTTGTTTTTGTTGTTTTTTTCTTTCCAGTCCTGTCCCTTCTAGCTAAGGTGTTCCCTGATCTTAGCTTAGGTTTACTCACCTGTAAAATGAGGGAATTGTAGTAGGAAAATAAAAACCAACATTCAAACCTTTACCAGAACCATTTTATTCTATGATCATTTCTTAAGTGATTAATTTCTTAATTTAATTCTTAAATCTTTGAACCTTTGATTATATCTTATGGCTATTTATATTTTTAGTCCCCCACTTCGGGGGACACACATTCTTTAAATTTTCTACCAACAACCTAAAATCAAGTTTTGCTATTTTTATTGTTTTATAAGTATGGATGTGTGTATGTGTGTGTGTTTAATGAGAACGTTAAAAGCTGTCCCCTGGTTCTAGCATTTGTGAACCTGGTGAATAAGTTTGCATTCACTTACTCTATTATATCGATTCTGTTTTCCTCACCCTTGAACGTTCAGCTGACCTCTGTATTTCTGTCCAAGGAAGCTTCTGAAGTCCCAAAGTGGTTCTGTCAGGGGTAGACTTGGGATGAAGCTGAGCTGGCAAAATTCCAAGGCAGTATCCCAAGAGGGATATTGATTTTCCTAGAATACTACATTCCCAGGGTGTGCCTCAGAATATGAAGAACCCCCTATGGTACTATAAGAAATTGTCTTAAGAGGTTAAAGGATCTCCATTAGAAATGAATTAGAGTAATTATTTTTCTTAGCAAAAAATGTAATTATTAATGTTAATAGCTTATAGAGTGCATTACTATTTACAGCACTCTATGGGGGTAGGGTATAGGATCGAAAATAAAACCTTATGTTGAAATGATGAGTGGTTGAAAACTCCCATTCTTTTTCCTCTTTCCATTTCTTTTCTGTCCTCTAATGGTCCCCTCCTGTTCCATGAGTGGGAGACTGGTTGTATTTCTAGATTTCAGATCTTAGAACTTTTTTTTGCATTATAGAGAATGCTTGCTTAATGAGTTATGATACCAGCACTTCAGTGAAATATGAATAATATTGTAATCTACAAACACTGAGGAAAAGTTGAAGAGGGGAAAGAAGTACATTTTAGGAGGATATTGGGGAAGAAGGAGGAAGGTATCCATGGTAGATATGAAAGAATCATAAACTAGGAGTCAGAAAACCCAGACTCTAGTCCCTGCTTTGCTATTAAACAACTGTGTGACCTTGGGCAGAACCTTATTTTACCTGGACTTCCTCATCTGTAAAATGAATAATTTATACTAAATGGCTTTTAAAGTCCATTTTAGCCCTAACATTCTATGATTCTATTTTAAACTTAAACTAGTTAGACTATGATTCTATTTTATTTGAAAGCAAGACTTTGAGATTAGATCCCATTTAAGGTTCATTTGAGAACAATGTTAATATAGTTTTATCACTGCAGTTTAAGGAACCCTTATAAAATGGCTCAGAGTTAGAAGAAGTTGTTAAAGTAGTCATTTGCCTCTAACTTTCAGATAATTAAGAGCCTCAATATTAACTTTGTTAATGGTACCAAAGTACTCATCCCCCTCCTCCTTCTCTTTCTCTCAGGTTTATGAGAGGCCACAGAAACACTCAGCCCTTCACTATGATCCCAGCCTCCAACAGGACTTCACTGGAGATACCTTAAAACCAAAGCACCAGCAAAAAAACAGCACCCAGAGCCACATAGATTGGTCTGCCAGCTCGGATAATGGGCCCGCCACTCAGAATTCTTTTATTGGGACGGAGTCTAGTCGAGAAACTCCAGGCACTACTAAGATTCCAACCCTTGAACCTGTGGCTTCCTTTGCCAAGTCCCAGGTGAAGAAAAGTAGTGTGAGCAGCACGTGGAGTCAGTTGTCTAGCAGTAGCAAAGATCTGCTTTTGGGGAATGTGGTCCCAGCCCCAAGCAACATCAGTTCACCAGTCCAGACCACCAGCTCAGCTGAGTGCAATGGACTTCCGCCCTTAGTAGACCAAGATGGAGGGGGATCAATGGAGCCCCCAGATCCCCCTAGTGGAAACAGCAAGAAGAAATCAAGCAAGAAAGACTTAGTAAATCAAACCATACCAAACTCAGATCTGGACTGGGTCAAAAATGCCCCAAAAGCATTTGAGACCAAAACTCATGATAACTTGGAAGGAAAAAAGGAAGGCTACTCTACAGATAACATCCAAGAGATATCACCAGCCAGGCAAAATGTGAGTTCCATTGGTAATCCTGAAAATGATATGAGTCATGTCCGGATTACTATTCCCATCAAGACTCCAACCCTGGACCCACCTAGCCATAAAAGGAAGAAAAGGCAGTCTATGAAAACAATAGTAGAAAAAATCATACCAGAGAAAGCCTTGGCTTCTGGAATTCCCCTGAGCAGTGAAGTAGCTAGCAGGATTCTCTCTCACCCTGAAGGAAGCAAGAAGGATC
Organism: Sarcophilus harrisii; assembly: GCF_902635505.1. Lineage (NCBI taxonomy): Eukaryota > Metazoa > Chordata > Mammalia > Dasyuromorphia > Dasyuridae > Sarcophilus > Sarcophilus harrisii. The sequence continues at coordinate 368,549,218 of NC_045426.1, read as the reverse complement.
CTCGTACTACCAAGCTTGCTAAAATTATGGAGAATGAGCCCTCCTCAGTTGTGCTGGAAAGTATTGGAAGTGCTGAAAAGGTTCTTTCAAGTAATGCGGCCAGACTGCGAAAAACTCCCCTGGTTATGAGTCCTCCATCATGCACAGAGCCACCCCTCTCAAGCAAGCTGCCAGAAATTCAGCATCCTAAATTTGCGGCAAAACGGAGATGGACCTGCAGCAAACCAAAACCTACCAGTATGCTGAGAGAGTCAGCCATGACCACTTCTGAAAAACTCATGGTAGAGCCACCTTCCGCATATCCTATCACCCCATCTAGTCCTCTGTACACAAACACAGACAGTCTCACTGTGATTACACCAGTTAAAAAGAAAAGAGGACGACCAAAGAAACAGCCTCTACTCACTGTTGAGACTATTCATGAGGGAACTTCCACCAGCCCAGTCAGCCCAATAAGCCGGGAATTTCCTGGCACTAAGAAGAGGAAGAGAAGACGCAATTTGGCCAAACTGGCCCAGTTAGTGCCAGGAGAAGAGAAATCCATGAGCGAGATGAAATTCCACAAAAAAGTTGGAAAGCTTGGTGTACTGGACAAGAAGACCATCAAGACCATCAACAAGATGAAGACCCTTAAGAGGAAAAACATCTTGAATCAGATCTTGTCCTGCTCCAGCAACATTGCCTTGAAGGCAAAAGTACCACCCCAGACCACCCCTGCGGGAGCAGCCATTGACAGCAGACTGGGTAAGCAGATCAATGTCAGCAAGAGAGGGACCATCTACATTGGCAAAAAGAGGGGCAGAAAACCTAGGGCAGAGCTGCAGCCCCCATCTGAAGAACCTAAGACAGCCATCAAACACCCAAGGCCTGTTTCCAGCCAGCCGGATATTCCAGCCGTGCCTTCCAACTTTCAGTCACTTGTGGCATCTTCACCAGCAGCTATGCACCCACTTTCCACACAGTTAGTGGGGTCTAATGGCAACCTGAGCCCCGCCAGCACTGAAATCAATTTTTCAGAGTTGAAAACTATGCCAAATCTTCAGCCCATCGGTGCTCTTCCTACCAAAACCCAGAAAGGATTACACAGCGGAACCTGGAAGCTGTCACCTCCCAGGTTGATGGCCAACTCCCCTTCACACCTGTGTGAGATTGGGTCCCTGAAGGAAATCACACTGTCCCCTGTGAGTGAGTCACATAGTGAGGAGACCATCCCTAGTGACAGTGGCATCGGGACGGACAACAACAGCACATCCGATCAAGCCGAGAAAAGTTCAGAATCCCGCCGGCGCTACTCTTTTGACTTCTGCTCTTTGGACAATCCAGAGGCCATTCCATCTGACACCAGCACAAAGAACCGACATGGCCACCGGCAGAAGCATCTCATTGTGGACAATTTCCTTGCCCATGAAAGCATCAAGAAGCCAAAGCACAAGCGGAAAAGGAAAAGCCTGCAGAACCGTGACAACCTCCAGTTCCTTGCAGACCTAGAAGAGCTTATCAACAAGTTCCAGATGTTCAGGATCTCCCACCGGAGTTACACATTCTATCATGAGAACCCATATCCCAGTATTTTTAGAATCAACTTTGATCACTATTACCCGGTGCCATATATACAGTATGACCCCTTGCTCTATCTTCGAAGGACCTCAGACATGAAGTCCAAGAAGAAGCGTGGTAGGCCTGCCAAAACCAATGACACCATGACAAAGGTGCCTTTTTTACAGGGGTTCAGCTACCCTATCCCCAGTGGAAGTTACTATGCACCCTATGGAATGCCTTACACATCAATGCCTATGATGAACCTTGGTTATTATGGTCAGTACCCAGCTCCTTTGTACCTATCCCACACTCTTGGCACAGCTTCTCCATTTATGAGGCCATCAGTGCCGCCTCCCCAGTTCCATGCCAGCTCCCATGTGAAGATGTCCGGCACTGCCAGGCACAAAACAAAGCATGGAGTGCACCTGCAGTCACCTGTGGGCATGGGTCTTGGAGACTTACAGCCCTCTCTCAATCCCCCCAAGGTGGGAAGTGCTGGGTTGTCCAGTGGTCGCCTCCACAAACGGAAACATAAACACAAACACAAGCACAAGGAGGACCGAATCCTGGGGACCCATGATGACCTGAGCGGTCTCTTTGCAGGCAAATCCACAGGCTTCTCTAGCCATGTGTTGAGTGAGCGGCTGAGCAGCGCTGACAAAGACCTCCCCATGGTGAGCGAGAAGAGTAGGCATAAGGAGAAACAGAAGCACCAACACAGTGAGGTCAGCCACAAAGCTTCCAAGAGTAACTTTGAGGTTGATACCCTGTCGACCCTGTCACTCTCTGATGCCCAACAGTGGACACAGGTGAAGGAAAAAGGAGACACTAGTGGAGAGCCTGCTGACTCCTGTTCTAAGAAGTTCTCTGGCGGCAGCAGCGGAGAGAGCAGCAGCACGAGGCCAGAGACCTTGGATGTGTTTGGCAATATGAACACGTTGAATGACAAATGGGACAGTGAAGTGAGTGGGAGTAAAAGAAGGAGCTTTGAAGGTTTTGGAACATACAGGGAAAAGGACATCCAAGCCTTCAGAATGAACCGAAAGGAAAGAAGCACCTACGACTCCTCAGTGTCTCCAGGTAAGTCCATGGTTCGGAATGTCCTAAATGCAGGAGATATTGCCCACCGCAGGCATCTTATTTAAAGTCTAAGTCAATTCCTTACTTCCTAGGCTTTGAACGTTAGGATTTCATCATATTCACCTTTTTTCTTTTACACTCACTGTTTGAAGTGTTGGATTCAAATGAAAGCCAGTTTCCTCTTAAGTTGGTTTAGTGACCACATAGCATTTCTGCCCATAGTTCATTAAGCATCCATATACTCTCATGTATAGTCTATTTGTTTTCTTAGGAAATTATTTGAGGTTCATGAGCCTTTAGGAGCTGTTAGGTTCTTAATTGCAAAAATAAAAAACCATTGCCATCTTTGCTTTCTTGTCAGAGATGAAAGATGCAAGACATATATAGCCAGGAGGTGTGTATTGTCATTGGTGAGGAGAGAAAAGAGAAGCCTCACCCCTAAAAACTGTAGGTTTCTCTATTAGATTCTTAAAATGTCAGGACTCTTATTATCCTAGCAAAGAACACAGAGTTAACCTGAAATATCTTCTTCCATGATTGAGACTTCACTCAGGGATTCTCAGCAGGTTAATTCTAATCAACTAACAATTCATAGATCTCAACCTAGTGAGATCAAGGCTTTCACTCCTGAATACGGGACTCTTTTTTTTTTTTTTACCTCCCAGGTGTTTAAAATGGTGGTAAGGCTCAAGGGGAAACCAGACACAAACAGCACCCGAGTCTCGCTGTGGAGCCTGTCTGCATTCAAAATTCTGCCTTACAAGTGCTATAGCAAGGGGATGAGGCTCACAATTCCTCTGTCTCTCTGATATTTTTAGGTTATAAGGAAAGAACATGGCTGGGGGACAGGGAAATGTGTGGGTGTCTGTGTGTGTCTGTGTGTATGTGTGTCTTCATTAATGCCATAACTCCTTTCAACATGGCACTGTGAAAAAGATGCTGACTAAAATTCAAATCCTATCTCCATCACATACTCCCTAAGTAACCTTATTTAATTTCTGTTGGTATTGGTTTCTTCAAATGTAAAATTGGAAGCTGGGGCTTGCTGGTCTTCATGTTTCTTTCCAGAACTAACTCTAGGATTGTGTGAAACTTCTTTTATCCTGAGGCATTTCCATTGGGGAGGGAAATACTGTTCAAAACTACTAAAGTGGATTGCCATACCAATAGTTTTCATCCTAATCCTTTCCTACTACTTGTGGCTTCCTAGCAGTGAGAAAGATTGTTCTGTCATTATCCACCTCCCCCATATTCCATCACCAAACTTTCACCACCAGCCTGTCTCAAGTCTCCCACTTTCCTGACAATATCCCCCACAAATCACTAGATGGGTTATAAGCCTTCCAAAGTAGAACCCAGTAAGTAGTTCCTTTACACATAAAAAGTATAGGATCCCTGTCTTAAGTGTCAAGGGAATTATAAAACCACAATAATATACAACTCTTTACCCCAGAGCTTAGAATTAAAGGATCCTTTTCCCATACCTAAGATGCAGAAGGATAGGAGGAGGATACAAATTCTTTAGGCAGCAAGGGCTTTCTTATCCATTCTTTTTCATATTCCTCCTCAGCAATGAATAATTAGAGAAGGTAGAAACTGTCCATTGATGAATAAATTAGATATTTTCCAGGCTAGCATATTTCAGAGAGAAATAGTCATAAGAGTTATCATTTAAGGAAGGTTCATAGTTCCCCTTCAAACCTCTGCCCTAGTATGGGATTTGTTATGGTCATGGTCTCTTGGGTTAATGAAGACCAATCAGCAGTCCTGTCCTTTTGGATATGTTGTAGGAGATAAATGATCCAAATTTCATTTCCCCCCACCTCCACACAAAGTCAATTGGCAAGTCTGTTTTTTAACTTTCATTGGCTTTTCTTATGTATCTTCAGTATCATGCAGTCTGAATGGTGAAGCCTAGCCTGAGAAAGGAGATAAATTAACCCTAAGCCCAAGCCATGATCCTAATTTCTCTTTCAGCCTGACAGAGCTGAACCTTGGGACCTCACCTAGCCAGGAGCAGAGTTGGTTCACATTTCTGCATTTTCTGAGCTTTAGTTAGATGAAAAACATTGTCACAGTTTTACTCAGAAGCATCAACAAACAAAAACATTACTTACTAGTCAGAAAATAAGAGAGTAGGGCAGCCAAGGGGGTCCTGTCACCATGATCACACATTAAAGAAACAATCTGATTAATATTTTCCTAAACCAGACTGTTATCCTGGGGTTGTTTGAGCTTCAATAAATTGTCCAGTTACACTCAGATCCTGTTATTTTTAGGGGCTCACAGTTGGCTTCTAGTCTTGCCATAATGCTTTCCTTATATTTTCATTTATATGGTTCTGGTGACATTTTCCTCCAACGTACCTTCACATCTGTTCTTTTCCTTGATCTTCACACTTGCCCAGTAAGATAGAAAAGGCAGAAGTGTGGATAATGGAAGAATTGGGAATCATGAGGAATGGGTTCTAGTTTTTACTCTTAAATTACTATTTTAATTAAATTCATATTTAATAAATTATTAACTATTAAATTATCAGCAAACATCATGGCAGAGTGGTTAGAGCTCTGAGTTTTAAACTCTGGGTTTCATTCTAACCAGAAATATTTACTAGCTGGTCAAACCTGAGCAAATAGCTTAAATTCTGAGTCATGCTTTCCTTCTCTATAATATCACCAGTCTCACAGGATTTTTGTGTGGCTCAAATGAGATAACATATCTAAAGCACTTCTCAAACCTTAAGATTATTATTGTTAGCTGTCTGACCTCAGGAAAGACTCTTTTTCTGGGCCTCAAATTCTTTCTCTGTAAAATGAGAGGTTGGAGCTAAATGACTCCCAAGTTCCCATACTATCTCTCAAGCTCAATGATTTTTTTAATCTTTATTTTATCCTCTAAGAAAACTGAGGCTTAAATAATTGATGTAACTTAACCAGTGTCAAAAAAAATTAATCAGTAACAAAGTCAGCACCAGAAAGAATCAAACTCCCAAGTCAGTGTTCTTCCCACTGTCTATTTCTTTCAAAAACATATTCACCCATCAAATTACTAGTCTTCCCCTAAGGTGGTTGAACAGTGATTATACAACTGATCAAGAGAAGTAGAGTAATTAAGACATTCTGTTACTTAATTCAATACCAATGTAGAATCATTCCTTACAGCCCAATCTTATATAAATGTCAACCCTTTAATGTCTCCAGTGATATCTTCTGTTCTTTTTCTTACTGAGATTCAGTTTGCAAAATATTTGTGAAATATTTAACTATGTGTATAACATTATCTTAGTAAGTATATTGCCCATGTTTTAATAAATGTTGTTGACAGCCATTTAAGATCCAAGCTATTTTCTTTTTCCTTGGTTATCTCATTGCAACTTGATTCATTGATGCCCTCATTCCACTTCTTGCCTTCATCTTTGATTGCTCCTAAACATTCTGTTGCATCCAGAGCATCAAAAAATGGTCTTTAATAAATCCTGGAACCAGATGTCAGCTACCAAAGTCACTACCCTAGTGACCCAGTAACACTTGAGGAGGATTCACCTAAAATATATCTTCCAGTGAATGCTATCTTTTGGTAGAGATGTGAAGCAATTAAGATTAGACTTTGCTTACATAAAACCCTTCATATCCATGGATGATTTTATCTGTATGGAAGTTTTTGCCTTGACCAAAGTATAATGTGAGTGAAGATTTCAAATATAAACTGGTTCTCCTTTTCCATCTTCTCCTATTTCAGGGAAAGATATATATATATATATACACACACACACATACTACTTTTCCTCTGCCCTCATCCTTCTGTATTTGAATATTTGTTTTTCCAACAGTTAGTTTCACATTAAAAGCATTGTAAAATTCTACCCTATGGAGGCCTAACTTTTTAAATGAACCAAGAGATGTGTCTGGTTACACTTCTGAAACACTTCTTTGGGATTGGGCTAGTGAAAGACACTATATAAATGTGAGTCATTATCATTATGGAGAAAGGAATTAGAGACCCCATTTAGCAATAGCAGCAGTTGCACACTTCATTTCCCCTTCAGCAGTCAGAAAATCATTTATTTCCCATCCCTCTGCCCCACCAGATGGCAAAATTATGTTTCTAGCCATCTCTTATCATATCTACAGTTTATACCCATTCCATATATCAACACTTCCTTCTTCTTGCTTCTTCTTTCTCTTCTTCCCCTCTCATGTTTTGAAGGTGATCATGGCTATTAGGATTTTTGGTATAGTGTAAGCCGACTACTATGTAGTCATTTATAGAGTCAGACTGGAACTAAGGAATGAATAGAGGAGAACTGAATTACAGAATCTTAAAACTGGACTTTAGAGGTCAACTACTCCAATTTTTATTTAAGCCATTAGAAGAATCCCTCTAAAGCATCTCAGAGATACTATTTTTCATTTAGCTCACAGCAGTGAACTTTTTAGTCACCAAATCAGAATGTGATTCTGGGTATTTTAGAGAAATCCCACATGAGGATGCAAAAGAAGTTTTAATCACAATCTTTATTTTTTTCAAATACTAATAGTCCCCATATATCTTAACTAATAATTATTCAAATCTTCCCATGAATATCAGACATGTGTTCCTCTTCAAGCTAGTAGAAAGGGAACAAGCTTCTCTCAGATAAGGGAGAAGCTGTGAGCATGGTAAATTTACTCACTTGTTAGTCACATGTGGATATTAAGCTAGGTGGTCAATATAATAATGTCCAAGTTTTTACTCAGATATTTGTGACCTACAAAATAATATTGAGCTAACCTCAGAGATATTAGGAGCTGGTGAATTGGGCCTTGTCTTTGCCCATTGGCAGATCTCATATGTTTGGAGAACTGAGGGAGGAAAGAAAACATCTAAACAACTGTCCCAAGGAAAGATTTATCTAGGATGACAAAAGTCTTGAAATGCATGAAAACAATATGCCTCTGACAAAATATTGACTAAAAATGGATGGGAAAGGAGAATAGGATTCATCCCCCAAAGTGGAGATTAACAAAACAAAAGAACAAAAAAGAAGAGGAGCACTGATTAGATTTAGTATGTTTCATTTTTTTTTTCATCTTGAAATCAGGAGTCCTAAAATTAGTAACTGTGAGAGCTAGTTCTGCATGCAGTCTCTTTAAGTGGAACAGATCTGAGGTCTAGTTGGAAGCTGAGTTCTAATCTATGCTCTAAAATTTAAGAGCTATAATTTATAACTAGTCAAACCACTTACTTTCTCAAATCTTTAGTTACTTCATCTTAAAAAAAATGTAAATGATATAGTCACATGGGTTTGTGCCAATTTGAGGAATCCACAAGTACAATGGGTAGCCTCAGGAAAGGATGGTATTCTTGTTTCTGAAGGTTTTCAGTCAGAGGCTGGATGACTTCTTGGCTATATTTTATCTGCTAGGCTTATTTAATTTCAGGTGGTCTCCATACTGTCTTGTGACCATTGCAAGCCATATCACCTCCTTTTTTCTACTTATAAAATAAGATTTGATCTTCATGATCTTATGGTTCTTCTTGCCATGTCTGATATTTTGTGATTCTTTAGATAACACACACACACACACACACACAGAGGGGGGGAGAGAGAGAGAGAATAAAAGAGCAAAAGGAAAATTGGAAAGATGAATGGAGTAAGAGATATTAAACTATATAGTACTTTTTTTCTACTATAAGCTACTATTAAAAGTATCTCTCTGCCAAACATTTGGTTTCCATGCTACCTCTAGAAACTGTTGTATCAGACTGAAGACCATTTTGGGGGTATCTACTGAAGAAGGCTTTTTCCTCCCTTCCCTGTCTTAACAATTGTACATACTTACTTGATCTTAAGATTCTATATAAAGCTCTTTTGGAAATCTAGTATTTGTCAAATTAAATTTTGTAAATCATAACTTGGCGAACGTAAAAAAAATTGTATTGTCTTGGCCATGTTGAAGACAGTGATCAAAAAATTTCACCTTCAGAGCATGGAGTCCCTAGGCCATTTATCTTCCCTAGTTTGGCACAGATTCTCAAGTTCTGTTGGAAGTTTTATTTAGACCTCTACAGGAGTGGGGAAGTATGCACCTTCTGGATTGGCGGTGCAGAAACTGTGGTTTTGACAGACTTGGCTTGGCTATACCACTGAGGCTTTCTTGGCTAAGGAAAGCAGCAATACTCACGGCTTCCCAAGAGTGGCCAGTCATGGAGCAGAGATAAGCGAAAACATGGCTATGTGGAAGAAAGTTTGGACACATTACCTCTTCTCTCCAGAAGTGGACTATTGGGAGACACTGTGGAAAGGCTTGGAGAGAAGAATCTTTCTCAGGATGAAGCTACCTGGGGTGAAATCACCCTGCTGGATACCTTTGGCATACACTATGCTTTTCCCCAAATAGCATTTAAATGCCAGTTGGCTGAAAGTAGTGTGTAGGAAGGAATAAAGAAACCAGAAAATCTCAGACTCTCCCAACTAGAAAAGACTTTAGAAGTGATTTAAATCCAACTCAAATCAATCAGGAACACCTTCTAAAAGATCTCCAACAGCCAGGAATCAAACCTCCATTTGAATAATGCCACTCCACCCCAGTGATAGGGAATTCACTGCCTTAGAACATATCTTTTCACTTTTGGACTGCTATCATTGTTAGGAAGTTTCCTCTTTTATCAAGCCAAAATGCATTCCAAGCTGTATTTTATATTTCTCTTGTTGCGCTTTCTTCTCAATAAATATCCCTTTGTGAAAGCTTCCTCTTCTGTGTAAGCAGAAGTCAAGTCTTCCCTGGCATAATGAATTATAGTCTTCCCAAGAGTTGTAAAGAAGAATGTTGTGTTCTAACATGATCAACACCTGACACTGAGAGACCCAAGATACAGCCCAGTTTTATTTCACTTACAAATGGATACATCTTATGTTTCTACCTTCTTGTGGATCTCATCTTCATCCAAAAGTTCATAATGAAAGGTGTCTAAAGACACATTCAGGGTGTAGCACTGTTTACTTACATTTGGTAGAGGAGAAGGTATTCTACATCCATCCTCTTTTTCCTTTCCTGTCAGCCACTATTCTAATCTTTTAGGTGTGATGCACTTCATTTACAGAGTTCCAACAAATCATCTAGGATGTCTGTGAGGAAGAGCTCACCTTCAAAAAAGCCATAAATGAATGAATAGATGCATGGAAGAATAGTCAAATGAATGAGTGAATAAGGTTTAAGTTCTAGCTATGTGATAAAAGTGTGCTAATTACTAAGGTTACAACCAGAAAAACAAGACAGTCCTTGTTCCCAAGGACCTCACTCTCTAATAAGGAAGACTTCCTAATAAGGAGAATTCATAGATAGGTCAAATAGAAACACCCAGTATTCCTTAGGGAACAGGAGCAAAGCAAATGCTAATACATCTAGAATATAATTTTCATTAAAAATATATGTGTAGATGTGCACATACATATATGTGTGTACATATATATGTGTACATACATTTGCATATATATAGTTTATAATGGTGTGAACCATCTGACAGTACCAAGGCATTAGTAGCAAGAGCTGCTTCCCATCTCTCCCTCCTGACTTTCCTCTCCCCCACTCACAATCTTCAGCACCTGTGGTGCTGAAGAAGCAAGGGCATAGATAGATAGCAGAACTTGTAAAGCAGTTGCCAGATCCCATCTCCACAAGGCTTTCTCCCCTGAACAAAGACTATGGGATTGAACTGGGAATAGAATTGCTAGTTCCAAGGATATCACTCCAGGCCTCTTGGATTTACTTTTCCAATAATGGCAATTGATCAACTATTGATGGTGAGTTCAGTGGACCCCTTCTCCATAAATTTCTCTCCTCATTAAATATGGGGGCTAAGCAGGTTTCCTTAAATAGAAAGGGAATATTTAGTTGAAATAGAAGGGGAAAATGCAGAGGCCTAAAGGACACTGACTAATATATAAACAACAAACAAAACTTTCAAAGTTTTTTTAAGGAAATGAAAAAATAACCTAATTAAGAAGACAAATCCTGTACACATGGAAAACTAATGAAAGAGCAGTATGAGAAACCTGTATCTTTTCAAAGAGAAAAATTATAAGCATCTTGTGAAGAAAAAAACTAATAAGTAAACTGTACCACTGTAGAAGAAAGACCAAAATGGAGAAAGGTTCAACCATAAGGATTCAGGAGGTCCTGACAGGATATTGGAGTAAGAAAGAGGGTCATCGGTTTGGGAGATTTTTGTGGTTAACCAAATATATCTCTTTCTTCTGATCTCATCAGTTCTTGTCTAGCATGAACACCCTTTGGAGATGCTTGAATTGTGCTGCTTGTATTAGTATTTATGCTCTTTAGAATCTCTAAGTTAACTTGCTTTATGCCTCTTTCCAATTGGCCTTCCAGTTTCACAGCCCCTTTAGACATGGTGCTTTGTATCCAGTACAACTCAGTAATTCTCACTATCTCCAGAAAGTAAACAAGACAAAGGGTGGGAAGTTGGTAGTGATAAAAACGTTGTGCCTCTGTGCTAGATGGAGAGTCAGAGGGCTTTGGGAGGTAAAAAATTTCCTTAAGGAGAAGTGAGAACCCTTACTTGGCACAGAATTTTGACTTTTCAAAATGCTTTTTTTAAAAGCAGCATGTCTCATTTCATGTCTATAATTACCCTTGAGGCAGGTAGACCAGTAGTATTCTTTCTTTGGCAGATGAGAAACAAGTCAAATGACTTATTCATGAATTCATAACTAGGTAGTGATAGAATTCTCCCTATAATCTAGGTTTCTATACTCGTAAACCAGCATTCTTTTCTTTAAAAATGTTTTATGATGCTTTTTTTTAATGCCTTCTCTTCCCAATTCTTGGCCCCTTACCAAAAAACAAACTACAACCAAAAAAGACCCAATAACAACAACCTTGTAACAATATCAAATAACCATATTAACCTCAGTTGGTTTATATGCACAATTCTTCACCCATTGTTCACACCTCTCTATAGAAAGAAGAAGAATAAATATGTTTTATCATCCTTATAATCTTAGGTCTTTGCATTTAATTCCACTGTTTTATCTAAGAAGCAGTTTTTGTCCAAACTGTCAAATATGCCCACATCTAAAGTTAGGTTTCTCGACTATTCTTCCAAGGTCTTTGGTAGTATATTTAGTGGGATATTCTTTGTTTAAGACTTTTTCAAAAGAATTTTATATCAAGTCAGAAGTTTTCTCCAGGTGTTCAGTAATCTCTAAAGTGAAGTTCTTTTCAGCTTAATGACAACCAGAGAGGCAAAGATAGAAAAGAGATGAGTTTAAAATCCATAAAAGCATGAAGGGAATGTCAGGGAAGATGTAACCCAAAGTTATGCCCTGATCCTGTTATATTAGGACCATGGGAATCCCACAATTACATTCATAGGGCTGTAGAGTGCTGGGCCTGACCTCAGGAAAATCTGAGTCTCAAATACTTCTTAGTTATGTGACCCTAGGCAAATCACTTAATGTCGACCTCAGTTTCCTCAACTGTAAAATGGTGATGAGAATAATAGCGTATAACTCTCAAGCTTATTGTTATGAGATAATATTGTAAAGTGCCTAGTATAGTGTCTGGCACATATAAAGTTCTATATAAATGTTATTCCCTCCCATTCTTGAAACTAGAAACAGGTAATCTTAGAACATATCTAAATCTTACTTTAAGAGTAAAATTGTGGAAGTATTTATGCTGAAAGAGTAATACCTGACAAGTATAGCACCTTGAGGTTACAAAACACTCAATATACATCATCTGTACACCAAATAATAAAATTGTTATTATTGTTATTACTGTAAGTGAGATTTATATAACATTTTAAGAATTGCAAAGTACTTTATAAATGTATCATTTTATCCTCATACTATCACTAGAAGCTATATGCTATTATGATCTCTATTGTTGGGATGCATGACCTGGGCCAAGAACCAGCAAAAGAGACTTAGAAGGTGTGGACCAGTGGATAGCATAATAACCAGGAGAGAGCAGTGCCATGAAAACCAATTGTTCAAAGTGCATTTAAGAGGTGATAACAATATCTGGTGGTGGAGAGAGGTCAAAAATATCAGAATTGTAAAAAAAAAAAAAAAAAAAAAAGCCATCAGATGTGAGAATGATGAGAGATCTGGTAACTTTGGAGCAAGAGAATTGGAAGCTCGAGAGTGAGAAGAAAGTGGAGTTAGCTAGTGTAATCTCCCATACTTACTAGCTTGTGATCTTGGCTAAGACACTTTATTTCCTTATCTCATATGATAGCCTCAACAGGGATCATAATAACACCTCCTTCCTGGTTTCCTATGAGGCTCAAACAAGATATCTGCATATTACTTAAAAGAGTGCCTGGCACAAAGGAAGTGTTTAATAAATGTATATTCACTAAAGGAGCATCTTGTTAAGGAATTTCCCCACAAAGAATAGGAGAGATATGAGATATCAGCTTATGTGGATAATAAGATAAAGTTAAGGCTTTTTAAAGATTAAGGAGACAGAGTATGTTGGTAGATAGACATATGGAACATACCAAAAAATAGAAAAGAATGAAGATTTTAAAAAATGATTTTTTCTGATATATGAAACTTTTGCCAACACAAGCCAGTCCTTTCTCTTCAACAGTTGCCTAGAATATTGAAAGATTAAGTGCTATATGGAAGGACTTGAATCCAGCTCCACCTCCTCAAAGGCTGACTCTGTGCACACTGCTCCTTGAAGTCTTAGTGTCTTATACTTCCTTATATCAATCATTACACCTAATATAATACCAGCATGCAGTCACACTTCATTATTTCAAGAACCAGTGATTTTTATCTGTGTGATACTGCTTTCTTTAATGCAGATGGCAGAAGTCTACCAAGTCTTACTAAATAATAAAATGTTGTGTATGTGATATATGTATACACACAAACACACACACATACACACACTTAACTTGCCTGGTTCCCAAACCTCTGGTGCTTAGCCACTTAGCAAGACATTTCTCAGACCACAGAAACATAACCCCAAACCAGGTCTGTAGCTCATAGCCTTTTCAGACAAGTAGGATTTGTTAAAACTTGTGGTTCAATGATATAGAAATCAAGGGCCAATAATCCCCTCTATGCTATAATGAAACATCGGATAAGGATGTTAGTAAAGAACCTTACTATAGAATGAACTTCCTACTTGTGAATGATTGTTGATTACTCTCTGTCATACTTTCTTTCCCAGCCTCACCTGAGGGAATCTGACACATTAGTCAAATGTTTGTGCCATTTTACTTTCCTAGGATCTAGATCTATATAGATTTTTGAAGTATGTTAATTTTATAAATTATATTACTTTTAAAGTATGTTTATTTTATAAATTACATTAAAATTGTATTATTAGCCATTTCCTTCCCTTTGTATAATGATATATGTGTGGCTTACAATGTGAGCCAGGAGTCATTTGGCATAAGGGGAAGTACCCTGATTGAATTTATAATGGAAGACACAGTTCAGATTCTAGCCTTGACTCTCATGGCCTATGCAACTCAAACAAGTCACTCTATCCCAAGAGACCCAGATTTTGTCATGTGAGTAGGATGTGTGTATGTCAGGGAGTGGGGGATGGGAAGAGATTGGACTAGATAATAAAGTCCCTTATAGTTCTAAATGTATAATTCCAACAAGTGGCACAATTTAATTCAGAGCGCGCACACACACACACACACACACATTGCCCACTGGCCTCCTGTGGCCCATAATACTTCCAAGTAACCAGAACCAGATTAAGTGTCATTGAGAAATATTTAACAAAGTAAATACAACTAAAATAAAATCTAGATAATGTTAGTATTGGGTTTTCTAAATCAGTATGTGTACCACAGGGCCATTACCTACTGGTTATTGGTCATTTCCTTCCATGTGATCATAGGTAAGTCATTTAATCACTCAGAGCTTCAATTCCTTTTTGTGTAAAAAGAGCACTTGAGTACCTAGATTTGAATTCTGACAATTTTGATCATCAAAGTAATCTTTGAGCTAGTATAGGGTATGTATTATTATCTCTACTTTACATATGAGGAAATTGATGCTCTTAAAGAATAAATAATCCTATAGCTAGGAAATGGCAGTTCCTATAGGAATATCACAGGGAAATATATTTCCTATAGGAAATGGCAATTTCCTATAGCTAGGAAATGGCAGTTATGACTAAGCTAGATCTTCTGACTTCAGCTTCATAAAATCATAGGGGACAGATGGCTCAGTGGATAGAATGCTGGGTCTGGAATTAGGAAGACTCCTTTTCATAAGTTCAAATGTGGCCTCAGACACTTACTAACTGGGTGACCCTGGAGAAATCACTTAACACTTAATACACTAGAGAGGGAAATGGCAAACCACTACAGAATCGTTGCCAAAGAAAACTACAACACCAGAATAATGATTGGACTCTACTGAAGAACAGCATTTGAAAGGGACTTCATGGTTCCCTCCATTCACAGCCTGGGGAGATTAAATGATCTCACTGAGGCAGGATTTGATCTCAGGGGTTTCTGACTCTACATCTAGCACTCTCCACTGAACCACCTGATTGAGGATCCTTTTCACCATCAGCTCCATCTTCTTTTTACTTTGGTGAGCTCTCCTTCCCTTTTCTCTTTCGCCATCACAAGCAGTTGTTACTTCCTCTCTTTCACCTCTTTTTCCCAATAGAATAGTCACCGGTGCCTTCTTTAGTTTTTGCCACCACCCAAACAGTAACATAAATGTAAAAACAAACTTGGGATCAATTGGACATGGAAATTTTCCTGATTTCCAGTCTGTTCTACTTAAGTAAACCTCAGAAACCACTCTCTACAAGCCTTACAACCTCAAGGCATTGACCAGAAAATGGGCAGAACCTCTGACCAGTTGAGAGGCTTCAAGGAATGTGCTCAAAAGTCAGCAGCATGTCTTTGTAGGGTGGCCCCGACAGTGGGAGAGGCTGTGAGCAATCTAGAGGAACTGAACCACAACTCCACCCCCAAAGCTTAAAATACAACCAGCCAGTTCTTCCCCTGAAGCAAACCAAGTGACATCATCCTCTTGAGGGTGAGGGCTGATTGTGTGTCATTCTGTTGATAAACCATGGGAGAAAACAGGATCCAAAAGCTAGAACAGAATTCTTGTTCAGAATTGGTTTTAAGTGCAGATAAATTTAGGAGCAGGATTGGGGGGGGGTATCTTTTCAATTGTTCCTTGGAAAATGCTACCCAGACCCACCATCCATGCAACTTCAAGTTCCCATTCTGCCATTCTGTGAGGCATTAGATTAGTATTTAGAACTTTAGAGCCAGGGGAAGGGGGGACGGGGAGAAGGGTCAAGTTAGTGAATAATTATAACAAAGAAACATAGAAAAGAAAGGTAAATTTGTACTCCAAGGAAAGTGAGCAGACTGGGAGACTAAAACTCAATATATTAGAATTGGAAGGGATTTCAGAGATCATCTGAACTGGCCTCCATCCTTTATTTAATAAAGAAAATAAAAGTAAATAGTTGACCCAAGATTGTGCAGCTGATAAGTGCTAGAGGATTATTTGAGTCTATTCTCTTTACTTCATAGTTTCTGTGATACCATGCTGCCCTTTTAACATTCTGGTTTCTTCACACACCCAGATCAACAAATAATTATCAAGTGCCTGCTATATGAAAGTGTATGAGTGTGTATTTCTAAGACAGGAGTTCTTGGAATCCTTTGTCAGTCTGGTGAAGTCTAGGATTTCTGACAATAATGTTTTTTAATTCATAAAATGAAAATATGGAGAACTTTAAAAAGAACCGTGTATAATGAAATCAGAACCCTGGACCCAGAGTAAACTTTCATCTTCCTGAGTTCAAATCCAGTCTTAAACATTTCCTAGCTGTGTTACTCTTGCCTCAGTTTCCTCATCTGTAAAAATGAGTTGGAAAAAGACATGACAAACCATTCCAATTTCTTTGCCAAGAAAACCCTGAATTGGCTTACAAAGACCTGGACACTGCCAAAAAATGATTGAAGGACAGAAATAGTTATAAAAATATGGGAGGAAAAAAAGCTTCATAGAACCTGGGTTAAGAACACCTTCCTTAAGGAACATCAAGACAGGTAGGTGGGCCTGTATATAGAACATTTGGCCTGGCCTCAGGAAGACCCGAGTTCAAACTTAGCTTTAGATACTTCCCAGACATGTCAATTTGGGAAAATAACTTAACCTGTGTTTGACTTAGGAGTTTTTTATATATAAAATGGCTGCCTCCCTGTTTATTGTAAGGATCAAATGAGATAATAATTGTAAAGCATTTAGCATAGTGCTTAGCACTTAGTAAGCACTATAGAAGTAAGCTGTTAGTAGAAGGAACTACTACTAATAATAGTAACTGTTATTATTATTATTAAAAAAAATTTGGAGGAAAACAAGTCCTCCAGAAGCTTATAGTTTACAATTTATCTTAAGAAACAAGTTCAATAGATCCCAGGAATTAGTTGGATTTAGTGTTGCATGGAACCTTAAAGATCATCTAAAATCTTAGCTCTCACACTTTACAGATGTTGAAACTGAGGCAGAGAAAGGCTCAGTGATTTACTTCTGTTCACTTACTTATTCCATGGCAAAGCTGGGTTTGGAACCTGTACTGATGTCAAATCCTATGCTATTTTAATTACAGTATTCACAGTGCAAGCAATAAATTACATAATAAATTTACAAGAAAAACTTTTCAATAATACAAGAAAATTATGTTATAGTATAGGCTTTATCAATTTTATATTCATCTATTTGTTTTTTTAATAATATCTTTTAATTTTCAAAATATATGCAAAGATAGTTTTCAACATTTACCCTTGAAAAACCTTCTGCTCCAATTTTTCTCTGTCCTTCCCTTCCCCCACCTCTTTCCCTTTTCCCCACCTCTTCCCTTAAACAGCAAATAATCCAGTATATGTTAAATATGTGTAATTCTTCTATGTATATTTCCATAATTATGCTACATAAGAAAAATCAGATCAAAAAGGGAAAAAATGAAAAACAAATATGTTTGGTTTTAAATAAGGAATAAAAGAATAACAACCTCTGCCATCTGGATTCAGCTAAAGATAAGAAACTATGAAAATCCCATGGATTCCATTTTAAGGGAAGACACCCCATAAATTCAAAGTATTGATAAGGATTTTTCTATAGGTAGTCAACCAGTAGTTAGAAGATATGGGGAGGCAGTTTTCAACTCAATATAAGGAAAAACCTGAAAAATGAGAAAGTTTTCCAAAATGGAATTGACTATCCGAGATAGTAATGAATTCTCTGTCATTAGAGGGATATTGAAAATGTGATTCATATTTTGAGGAAGAGTTAAACAGATTCATGAGTGAAGACCCTTCCAATTCTAGGATTATATGAATCGGAAAGTTGAGGTGGCTAAAAGGCTGAAATCTAATTGCTGAGAAGGGCTTGGAAGCAAAGAGCAAGCAGCCTTCAAAGAATCTGATATAGTTCAGGTATTGAAATCTGCCTTCATTTTTCTTGGACCTAAAGAGAAATGTTGTTCTTGATGTAGATTCCTGAACAGATCTTGATTACTCTGTGTCTTAAGGATCAATGTTTACTTTCCTCTAAAAGAATGTGTCCAATTGACTCTCTACCTCCATGAAATAGAATAGAAGGGAAAGGAGTTAGAATAGAAACAATGAAATTTAAATGTAATAGAATAAAATTTAATAGAAGAATGATGACAGAATTATCATAGAATCTTAGCTGAATAGCTGCAAGGAAATTTGGAAGTCATTGCATCTACCACTTCATAATCCAGATGAAAAAACAAAAATTTAAAAAGGATGTAGTGACTTGTTCAAGGTCACAGAGGCAGCGAGTAGCAAAGTCAGAATATGAATCTGGGTCTCCTACCTCCTTAAACTGGATGTTAGTAGAAAGGAATGACAGAACAGATTCCTTTGAGTCTATGGGTATAGAATGGAAATAAAACAAAGTAGTTCCAGCAACATCTGGAGGGAAGGTATCCAGAAGATGGTCTGGTTCAAATGTCTAATTTTTACAAATGAGGAAACGAAGTCTCATGAATGATGTGATCTTGCCTGAATTCACACAATTCTTCAGCTTCAGAGCAGGAGAAAGTGGAATTAGAGAGAAAAGAATTTTGGAGATGTTTGCTTAAAGGCAGAAATTGAATTTATGAATTGCTTGTTCCCCCTCCCCATTTATGTTTTGGCAAAAATTGGCAAAAAAAAATGAGTAGCAGGGATCTTGAGCAAACTCAGTTATTTCTTTATTGGTTACATGTCTTTCCTGTCTAGAGATTTGTGAATGTTCTATGCCACATTATTAATTGGTGATCATTGATATTTTTCAAATTTAGTGTGCTTGAAAAGAAAAGGCTAGGGTCTGTTTTCAGCTCATTATTCCTGCACTTACTTACATCATATAAATTCCCAGTCCCTACATATGTATGGCTATTCTTAGGTCTTGTTGTTTGGGGTATAGGCCATCTCTTATTTTATGGAAGAATCATTCATTCTTCCTTATACAGTGTATGTAGGCACTTCATCTCCTTGATTATCTAGAGTTGGATTTCTATGCGGGATTCATAGCTGGATAGCTTTTTCCAGAAGACTTCCCAAATCTTTCTTGACAGTGCCATATATCACAGATGGTTTTCTCAAATAACTAAAATCTCTCTTATCCTTGGCTTTTTCTACTCTGTTTCTCTAGTTCCGGTTGATGCTAATTATAGTACAAAAAAAAATCCATCTTAAAACATCTAAAAGAAAAGGATCTCATTTCTTTATGCCTTTCACTAAAGTTGGCAGAGGTTTTAAATATTGAGTCACTGGAGAAAGTGCCCCACCACACTGGAATAGCTCATTGTGCTACCAGTTATTTGGCTTTTATTTTCATCAAGGAAACTTCAGATTATGGTGCTGTCAACCTGTTTGGCCATAATTTAGCCTTCTCTCTTATGGGGATTTGACAAGTTCTTCTCATTTCAGAGACCCCTTTGGCTAATAACCTTATGGAAAACTGGCCTTCTCCGTTTCCTGTTGCCACTCCAAAAAGAAAAATAAAATGCTTACCAAAATGAAAAGGAAGAATGTTGTTGCTTCATGGCAGAAATAGAAAATCTGGCTATTCCTACTATTAGCAAGTTTAAATTGCACTACCTATTCTCCAAGTCCCTCCATAATTTGGCTTACCACACAATTATCCATCCAGCCTTAATTTTGACATCCTCAGATTGAGTGTTCTTTTGCCATGGGTTGCTTCATAAGTCTGCCATGATTTTTTCTTACATTTTTGTCTTTGCTAACATTCTTCTCCATATCTGGAATCATTTCTCCCATTCCAGAGTCTACCATTTTGCCTTTCTCATAAAGTTTACCAATTCTGACATCTTCCCCTGTTCTAAAATGGTAAAGTACTCATAGCATCCTGCCACATAATTGAATTTTGAATTATGGAATTTTTAAAGATATTGTTTGCTGTCATTTCCTTTCCCAGAGCATATTTTCAGGGAAGGAGCCAGGTTTTATTCTATTTTGGTGTCACATTGTTGGTGATATAATAAAAACCTGCTACATGACTTATCATATGGGGAATAGCTAAGACATTATGCTAAACACTTTTTACAAGTATTGTCCCATTTGATCCTCACAGCAATTCTGAAAGGCAGGTGTTTTTATCATCACTATTTTACATCTGAGTAAACTGAGGCAAATAGTAATTTGTCCAGGATCACATATCTAATAAATATTTGATCTTCGATTTGAACGCAGATCTTCCAAACTCCAAGCCTAACACTCTATTCACTTTACTATCAGCTATCTAACAGGTACCAAATCTAGAAATCATGATCAGTAATGGCCCTAGCATACACTTTGTAACCACTAGCCTAGGAAAATCAATTGAGTCATCAATCATCTATTTCCTCACAGAAAGGAAAAATTCTGAAAAATCAAAATCATGAAAAGCCCAATACTCCTTTGGATTTAGAATAAAAGGCTAAATTTTTTAAGTAAAATATTCTCTTTTGAAATTATGTTTTAGTTGGAATAAAATCATATTTGTATGTATTTCTATGCATTCAAACAAACTGATGGACAGAAGTGCAGTAGTTTGATGGAGTTCAGAGAGAACAGATGCAAGATGACTTAGATTATATATTTGCTGTGGTAACCCACCTTGCTTCTAAATTGAAGCTTGCTTCTAAAAACATCTATCTATGAGGATATAGGAAGCTCTTTAAGGAAAAGAAGCAATGGTCCTATCTTTATTCATCTCAATCCTCTGACAATACAATAAATGCATTTCTGACTATGCCCATCAATAGTTTTTTTTTTTCTTTTTACCACTAACCAGTAGTAACCATATCATTGACCAATTTATCTCTTAACCCCATGAGTGGAGAGGTCAGTAATGTACAAAATATGTCATGGCTATTACTACCCAAGTTCAGTAATCCCCTTTAGTAGTCAGTTCTTTGCCAAGGACAATTTTATCTAATTCAAGAAATATGGTTTCTGAAGTATATGAAGATAATGGTTATGTTTTCATGGGAATCTCTCTTTAGTCTTGTGCTAAGCAAGATTTTTGAGTGGAAACTCTGGGGGCCCTCCATTTCTCATCAGCAAGAAGCACTTCCTGCTGGAGAATCATTTCCTGATCATATATTGTGTGCATAGACTGGACTATCCATCACTCTGCCTTTCTGAAGCACCCACACTTAAATCACATTAAAGCCTCCAAACAATCTTTTACTTAGATTAGATGCATTTTATCAACAAAGAGATATTGTATTTCAACTTCAAGGAGGACAAATTTCCTCCAAATGGTATCTGCCATTGTTTGGTGTATGCTGGTTTTGAGTTTGCTTAAGTGTTTTGCTCTAGCAAAATTTTGCCATTTGATGGATAAAAAGCTTGTTAAAATCCATGTGTGCAAGTTAAGAGTTAAGTTACTCCTTGGATTAAGTTATGCTTCTTTGGAAGAGTGCAATAGCTTGTTCAGTAAGCCAGCCAGTCAACCAACAAGTATTTACTGAGCTCCAGCAGAGGTGCCTGGCACTAAAATAGGGTACCATTGTGTCAGCACAGGAGCAAATAAGGGAGTAGTTAATAGGTATGTATGGGTGTGCATTTGAGTTTCTTAATATGGAAATCTGGTCTGCCCTGTAAAACTTTCCAACTGATGTATTCTGCCATTTTGATAGGAAGTATGAAAATCTAGTTTCATAATTGGTTTTTTGTAGATCGCAACCTGTTTTATTTTCTTTAAAGGATACCCTTTTTGAAACTGCTTATCAACAAATGACTTAAATTTAACAAATTGGTGGTGGTGTGGAAGAGTGAAGTTAGCTTTTTTTTTTTGAGGGGGAAACAATATACAATAGTTTCAGAATGCAGTAAAATTTTTTTGTCAAATCTCTTAAGTGTGAGATCAACCAGAACTAGTGAAGAATCGAATTTGTCGAATATTTGTAAAGAAATAAAATTTGATTGCTTTCAAAACTGGTCTTGATAATAATACCTGTGTTTAAAGACAGCAAAGTCTTTCTTATATATATGATCTAATTGGATCCTCAAAAGAACCCAAGAGTTAAATATCATAAGTATTATTGTCACCATATTAATTGATAGTTAAAAGAGGCCCACAGAGAATACATGATTTCTTCAGTACCAGGCAGGGAGTAAGCCCTGGACCAGGATTTTGTTGAAATTTTGTTTAAATTGTTTATGAGTGTCAATAATGACTAGATAGAGTGGTTTGTAAATAACAGATTCATTGTTTGTATTTGAGTGGATATTTCTAAAATGTTTTGAAGCTATCTGTTCAAGTCAACAAGCATTTATAAGCACTGCTATGTGTTAGGCACTGTGCTAAGTACTGGGCATTGGAAGAGAGGCCAATAGGTGTGCTTTCTTCCCTTAAAGAGCTCCCAGAATTAGAAAGAGAACATACAAATGACTATGTACAAATAAAATACAGACAGGATAAATTAGACATAAATTTCAAATGGGACTGGGAAAAGCTTCTTTCAAAAGGTGGGATTTTAGCTGAGACTCCAGGGAAGGCAGGAGTGGAGATGTGAAGGAAGAGAATTCCAGTATTGCCTTTGCCTCAGTTATTCAATTGCAATCAATTCAGGGTTGGAGTCGGTGAATGGGAAGCCAATGAGAACTGAGACATAATTTGTTTGGTCATATCCATTTTAAAAATAATTAAATGCTAAACTTATTCATAAATAAGAGAAATCGGCAAGAGAGAGGCTATTCCAGAAAGCTTCCCAAAGGAAGTTTCCCAAAGGGAGGATTTGAACTGTGATTGAAAGATGAAAAATATTTGGCCAAGTGGAAAGGGAAGGGGAAGTCATTCAGGCAAAGAAGTGAAGTTCCAAGCTATGGAAAGTATTGTTTTACATCAGGGAAGAAGGAATATTTGGTGACTTCTCTAATGACTTCTCTAAGAGCTCAGTTGTAAGATTGGATGGGTGTGTGTGTGTGTGTGTGTGTGTGTGTGTGTTGTAGTAGAACATTATTAAATTTAGAAGCAAGGACCTGGGTTCAAATGTCTGCCCTGTCCCTCATTAATATCATGAACTTGATCAAACTATTATAATTCTATGGACTCCGATTTCCTCTTTTGTATAATAAGGAGGTGAACTAGATGAACAATTGTATTCAGGCAGAAGCCACTGTGTGGTTTTCTTTTCTTGAGAAAAGTAACAATGAAAATGATGTTGTAAGATTGTAAGATGTATAAGCTGTGAGAAAGGGAGCATAAGTCTTCTTGTTCCTTTTAATAGTTTAAAACTTAACCTGTAATTTTGTCATACAAGTTAATTACTAATACTGCCCATCACATGCAGGAAGAGGTAAATTTCAATGCAATATGCACCTGAATTGTCAACAATTTTACATTAATAAAGGCTTAATCATTTATATTTAAATAATCTTCCTTATATGAATATGCTATATATAAATGCATTGAAAACTTGTTAGCAACTAAAAGCATGCAACTTATAAAGAAATCAGAGCCCACAGACTGAGAAAATTTGAGTTTTAATTTTTATAGTTTGTCTAAGAATTAAGGACCCTATTTTCCAGTGCAGAAACTGTTAGTTGCCCATCTTCAAACGTTTTGCATTTTTTCATGCTTTATTGTACCCAAATCATTGTTACTTGGTATATTCAGATGCCTGGTTCTTAGCTCGCTTTTTCATACTTAGTGAACCTATTCTTCAGACAATAAACAGAAGCCTGTAATTATCAATACCACCACATTCAAAGTCTTGTCAACTGAAGAACAAGAGCTTACTGTAAGCATGGCCCAGGGTCCCCTTAATTCCATCTTGCATTGCTATTAAGCCGAAACATTTTCCTTTGTTAAATTCCTCACAATTCACATTCTGGAACTCAATCCTTTATAATCAATAATATTAATCTCTTTCTTATTTCCTCTTGTCATTTTTCCATGGGTCGATAGGGGGAAAGTAGCAAAAGTGGGAAGAATCTTCTCTGTCCAGAAATTCTTATTACATAATACATCCTGGATTGAAAGCTTTTTTATAAAGCATTAAAACATGTAATTTATGTTAAATATCAAAATGCCCCTTTTTATAGATCTATCCCTACAAAATTTCTCTCTTCTTCACTCCCCTAATCTTCCCTTTCTCTGTCTCTACTTGTCTGTCTGTCTTCCTCTTTTTCCTCTCATTATGAAACAAAATTGAAGTTAAACTCACAATCCTAAACATTCTCTTGGTTCTAAGGGGGGGAAAACTTAGTTTTCCTAATATTATTACAGTTTATTTTGCCACCAGAGGAAAGAAAAATGTTCCCCCCACCAAAAAAGTCAGATGGGCTGGGGAACATTGATATGAGGAGAGTATTTGTATTTCCTTGCCATCCTCCTCCCCCAAGAAAAAAAAATCTGTCATGTCTAATGTTCAGGAATGCCACTTCTCATCCAACCCACAAACCATTGGCAAAATAATAACTCTACA
Source organism: Sarcophilus harrisii (assembly GCF_902635505.1). NCBI lineage: Eukaryota > Metazoa > Chordata > Mammalia > Dasyuromorphia > Dasyuridae > Sarcophilus > Sarcophilus harrisii. The sequence goes on along the minus strand of NC_045426.1, from coordinate 368,524,625 downwards.
CAGAATGTTCTTTTAAACTTTTTTTTGCCTACCATCCCTTCCTGTGAAGTTATAAATCAGAGCATTTAGGGTTTCTGAATTTTTTTTTTCAAATTAAAGTCTTGCCTTAAGTTAGGGTCTCCTGGCATCTTTTCTCTAGGCCAAATGTTACAGATGTGATTCCAAGAATGGAGGTCCACTGTTGACTATTGCCTTGCTTCAGCTTCATTCAAGAAGCCTCAGTAACTCAGTAACCTTGCAAACAACCCCAAAGCACCTATTTTATGAAGCTATGCTTTAACTTCCCAGGGGTAAGGGGAGCTCATGTTATTTGAAGCTAGAAGGGACTTTTGTTATTGTTGTAACTGTTCAGTCATTTCATTTGTGTCTGTCTGACTCTTGTTCTTAGCAAAGATACTGGAATGCATTGCCATTTTCTCCAGATCATTTTACAAAGGAGGAACTGAGGCAAACTGGATTAGATTTTTGCCAGTCATAGCTAATGTCTAAGGCAAGATTTGAACCCAGGTCCTTTAACTGCAGGCCCTACCTCTATCCACTGCACCACCTAGCTGCCCATTTAGAGATCTACTTGTCCAACTCCTTTATTTTATAGATTAAAAAAAAAAAAAAGAAGACAGAGAATTTAAATCCTTGTTTAGGGCATTTCAACAGTAAATAGCATAGCTGAGATATGAACCCAAATTGTCTAACTGTAAATATCGTGCTCTTAACACCATGCTATGCTTCTGTGGTCACTTAAGAACACATTCTCTTCTATGACCTCTCTTACTCCCTGGTTAGAACTGGAAGCCAAGTTGACTATCAGGTTTCATCTCTCCTGCCTCTGCTTTTACCCTGTGCTTGGATCTGGGCCAATGATCAAACATTTGTCAGGCTTATAGGTTCACAGATGTAGACCAGTAAAAGACCTCAGAAGTTAACTAGTCTCATCCTCTCATTACACAGGTTAAGAAACTTTACAAACTAGAGAGAAGTGACCCAAAGACCTCTCTGTCTCTGTCTCTGTCTCTCTCTCTTTCTGAATTATAGGATTAGGAAAATTTCAGCTAAATTGGTCTGTTTTCAGAATGGAATTGCTCTCTGTAATCTTAAGAGTTTGAAGTAAAAACCTTAAAGGTTTTTGAGGCAAAATCAGGATTTGAATTCAAATTCTCTAGCTCCAGACAAATAAGAAAATCACTGGGTACATTGAACTTATCTCCTAGTATTTTTTTGTGGTGGTGTTAATGGAGATATTGAGTATGGTATAAAAAATTTCAGTGTCCTGTGGAACTGGTATTAATACCAGTTTAAAGTTCAGAATTCACTCTTCCTAAGTCTAAGCTTAATTTAAAAAGTATGAACTAGTGTTTTAAAATATATAACCAGGAGTGTTGGTTCTCCTTAAGTTTCATAGCTGAGTAAACTGAAGTTAATAATTCAAGTTCCTTTTGGTTGTTTTTGTTAGGAAAAGTAGGGACGTTTTCAGTTAGATGTGAGTGGCAGTATATACATCATACAGACAAATCAGGGAGAACAATAGCAGAGAAATGACCAGTCTTGATGTTCTGTATTTTAAAGGCCCACAGTTGTCAGGAGTCTCAGTCTGTGTGTGCATATGTGTGTCTGTGTCTGTCTGTCTGTCTCTGTCTCTGAGTTTCTGTGTCTGTTGCTTTGTCTCTTACCATCTCTCTCTGTCTCTCTATCTCTGTCTCTGTCTCTTTCTAAACTATAGAAGTAGGAAAATTTCAGCTAAATTGGCCTGTTTTTGGAATGGAATTATTCTCTGTAGTCTTAGAGTTTGAAGTAAAATCCATAAAACGTTGAGAGACATTTTGCAAGAGAAATGGTTCAAATGCCCTGGCTTATAATTCTTGGCTATGGCTGACTCTAGCAGAAAGACCCAGACCAATGTTTCTCTAGTGGCAGAGGGCAGCAGACTGTGTACTTTGCTATTCACAGTGGCTGAGAACAAAGTGGGCAACATGCCAACTACTCGTTAAGTAAAAGTACCAAAGCTGGTCACAAAGATGGACTTCAGCCACTTGTTAGTGGCCATGAAATGTAAAGCCCCTTTCTCCAGGGCTCCCACAGAGAATGCATTGAAGTCACTTGTCACAGCCTTGTAACTCTCATTTCTATCCTAGTTGCTATAAATGTGTCTTCCACACTGCCCATGTTTGTCCAGATGCAGAGATAATGAACTATAGGATGGAGTCCAGACAGCTGTCCTTCTCTAGTCTCTGAGGCAGTGCCAAAATGCCTACTTAGCATCACCTAAAATATTCTCCAAATGTAACATCTGAGAGAAGAGTAAGGAGGAAAAAACAGCTGTGTAACCAACCCAGTTAAAAGCTCCAGTATCATTTGTTTTCAAGACTGCAAGTAGCTTTGTTCTGGCTGGTTTAGAGTACTTAGGCATTGTAAATGGGACTCAGTGCAAAGGGGCAATCAATATTTTTTTTAAAACAATTTCCCCCACTTATTTCCAACCCATGTAGACCCATGGACTCTAACAATGTGTAAATGATTATATTACATATAAAATGTTGAAAATACTCTTGAAACAATTTCTTGTTACTGCATGGTTATGTTACTTGTATCTCTTAGAAAGGGTAGAGGTTTTAGCATAAGTCCTGGGAGTTCAGGTTAGCTGATTTTTAGTCTTTTTTTGTGTCATGGACCCCTTTGGCAGTCTGGTGACACTTTAGGAATTGTTTTTTTTTTTTTTTAATCATATTTTTAATGCAAACATTTAAGAAAATACATTGCATTACAAAGGAAACCAATTATATTGCAATACAGTTATCAAAAAATTTTTTTTTAATTTCATAGACCCTGGGTTAAGTGCTCTATTAGAGGGTTTCTATATTTCTCCCCATTATTTGTCCTTCACTTCTGATAGCTGCCACCACCTGATTAGTAATGCCTCATTAGAATAGTACAAGCAGAGCAGTTGAATTTACTTCAGGCATGTAAAGCTTAGAAAATCAGAGATATTATATTTAACAAACTCATGGCTTCATAGAATAAAATTTACTTAAATAATGACCTATAACTCACAAAACTTGATTCTTTGCTAATTAATCATAAAACAATCTATATCAAACAAGTTAAATATTTTTTTTAAAAAAATCTAAATTGAACTAGTATACCATGATAATAACTTAAACTGTGATAAGTATCCTCTTCAAAACTCTAGCTTATCATCTTTATCCTATTATAGTATATCCCAAGGCTATTTTCCCTGCTTTCTCTATCTGTAAATTGACTTAATCCTTGCTTCTACATTTTCTTTCTTTTTTAAAAAATATTTTTATTTTTAACATTCTTTTTTTAAGTTTTAAGTCCCACATTCTCTCCCTCTACTATTTCTTCTACCCCTTAAGAAGGCAAGGAATGTGATATCAATTATACATGCAAAATCAAGCAAAACATATTTCCATATTAGCCATGTTGCAAAAAATAGCAAGAAAAAAGTGAAAAAATTAATGTTTCACTATGCATTCATTTTCTATCAGTTCTTTGTCTGGAAGTAGTTAACATTTTTCATCCTAAGTCCTTTGAAATAGTCTTGGATCGTTTTATCGATCAGTATTGCTAAATCATTCACAACTGATCATCATATAGAATTGTTATAGTACTGTGTACATTCCATCCTGGTTTATATTTACTTTAAATTCTCATGCAACCTATCTATAAATCAGTACTTCCCTTTAATGAAATTCTCTTTCCTTTCTCTTACAGCCTTCCTTATCCCTCCCTCTTTCACTTTATTTTTCTCATCCCCTGTTCAAGCATCAATATAACCTCTTTGGGGTTTGGAGGTGGGTAGGGAATTTCACTATATCCGTTGAGCTAACTTTCCTCACCTCAGGGTTTCTCAGAAAGCTTAAGAATTAATATTTGGCACTAATGACTGCAAATGATTTTCCCTTCTGACCCTCTCCCTTCCTAACCTGTAATGGCTAACCTGGTTATAATCCTCTCACCCCTGGAGCTCATGATATTTCTTGTCTAATGACTAAATTTCATCTCTTACTACAAAGCTAACCAATCAAATAAAATTTCAAATGAGCTAAAATAGGGTGGCAGAAAAATTAGGAGTTCTGTAGTGATGAAAGGAAAACTATTAGAGTAGAAGTCTAGAGACCAAGTTATTTGAGCATGGGTAAATAAATCAATTTTCCTCTCATGCCTCAGTTTCCTCATGATTGCATGATGATAGTTGACTTACTTGGTACATGCTATCTCTTATATACTCCTCCTTCTCAGAGGGCCTTGTTGTAAAAGGAGAGACTAGGTAAACTCTTAAGATCCCTCCCTGTTCCAAAAATTCTATTCTGTATTTCTAGTATGAAATAACAATTCAAATTTAAAATTTTTAAAAACATGAATTAGAATACTTTATTGCACTGGCCAAATAAAGGTGGAATTGGAAAGTGTCAAGATTTTGGCATCTGGAGGACAGTGGGAATCAGATTTATACAGTGATCAGGTCAATGCAACCAAGGACTAAACCAAGAGTAAATAGTAGCCTACTTATTGCCTGTCTTGTTGTTGTTCATTCTTTGTGACCCCATTTGGGATTTTCCTGGCATAGACACTGGAATAATTTGTCATTTCCTTCTCTCGCTCTTTTAACAAATGAGGAAACTGAGGCACATAGGATAAATTGATTTTCTCAGGATTACCTAGCTATTTAGTGGGAGTTATATTTGATCTTAAAAAATTGAGTCTTTCTGATTCCAGAACTGGTACTCTGCTCCCACTGTGCTACTGCTCCACCTAGCTGCCTACTTATGGCCTTTAAGTTTTGATATTCAAGTATTAATGATCATCCTTTATTAGGGTAGACCCTACCCATACATAATCTGGATAGTGGCATGAATAAGGTGCTAAAAGATCTCCCATCACCCTCATCCATTCCCCTAACCATGGCACCTGAAATTCCCACTGAGTCAGTCTTGGGTGATTAAAATACAACTCAGACCAGGAGGAAATAATATAACTTCCAGAAATTTACACATTAGCCTGGATTCATTGACCAGATTATATTATCTTTAGAAAGAAGAACAGGAAAGGAGGTGGGGGTGGAGAATAAGTTTTAATGAGGATTTCCCCAGGTAGTTTTCATTGCTTAATTCTAAGCTTCATTCAAATAAGTCCAGCTCCTTCCCATGAAGTATTGAGAAAGAACTATCCTTTCAGCCATTCACAAAGTTGTTGGTGTTAAAAGGCAATGTGTGACATAAGCCAAGGTACCTGAATTATGATCCTGGTCATGATATTTAGATTTATCCATACAAATGTCTGAAAGTCAGTTATCCTTTTTAAGCCTGGGGAGAGATAATACTTGCAATACCTAACTCAGATATTGTTGTGAAGAAAATATTCTGTAAATTTTGAAACTCTCTAAGATGTTTGTTGTTGTTCAGTTATTTCAAGACTCTCCATGTCCCCATCTGGAGTTTTCTTGGCAAAGATACTTGCCATTTCCTTCTCCCATGCATTTTACATGGTAAGAAACTAAAACAGCCAGGCTAAGGGACTTGCCCAGGGTCCTATAGCTAGTAAATGTCTGAAAAATTTGAACTTATGAAAATGAGTCTTCCAGATTCTAAGCTCAGTACTCTTATCCACTATGCCACTTTTGCTATATTATTATTATTGTTGTCCCAAGCACTGTCATTAATTAGCTATGTGTTCTTGGGGCCTCAGTTTTCTTACTTGTAAATAAGGCTGTTCTACTCTATGGTCACTCAAATTCTATCTACCTTTAAAAGTCCTTTATTCTCTTTTCTTTCAAGAACCTTCAAAGCATATGAAAAATCCTCATGAAGGCTTTTTGCAAACTAAAGGGTCAAATAGTAGAAAGGTCCTTTTATAGCAATATTTTAAATTCTTAGACAAATATGGAATCTCCATAAAGTCTTATATAATTTTTAAAACCTTTACCTTTTAAACTTTAATCATTTCAATTGTGTGCATAGAGAAAGTAACCTTGACCTTTCTGGTAATAAGTGGTAAATTGTCTTTTCACAGATGACAGGGACTTAATTTCTGCTAGTCATAGGTCCCTTGTCTACAGAAGCTATTTTTCGTTAGTAAAAGAATTTAAACTAAAAATCCAATGTATATAGTTGCTTAACAGTTTTCCTAAATTGTGATCATTCTTTAAAAATGACTTTGTATGTGTAGAAATATATATGATATATATAAAATATATAGAAATATCCTTATTTTCTATCATACCAGTAACCTTAGTTAAAAAGAAAATGAAGAAGCTGTGCCTTCCCAATCTTCTTTACTGAGGGCTAAACTTTGGCCCTCCTATGTCAGGGAATGCTAACAAAATTCTAGAACCAAATGTGAACTTATAGTTTTATCTAACCCCCTCCTTTTACAGATTCATGGGGATGCTGAGACCCAGAAAGAGAACTGACCTTTTCAAGATCAGGAAGCAAATTCATGGCAGATAGATGATTAAAACTCACTGTCTCCTAACTCTTAGTTGTTGGGATTTTTTTTTTTTTTTTTTTTGCTTTCCACCATACCATTGCTATAAGCAATAAAGAACTTTGTTCCCAAAGGTCCTGGTGCTTCCTATCCCTTGGTGGTAGCCTTTTGCCATGAAGCCATATAGCTAGGCAAAGCAGAGAAGGGGGAGGAGAGTAAAGATTTAGTTAACTCAACCCCAAGAGAGTTAGGAATCCCTTTTCTCAAAGACCAGGAAAATATTCCCAAGGGAATTAGGAGTCCCTTTCACAAAGATCAGGAAAATGCTGTTGGAAGCAGGTGTGAAGGAAAAAGCTGCCACAGCCAAAATGAGTTTTGGAGACATCATTGTTTGCGGTCTATATTAACCTGGAGCAGTTGCAGTGGCAAAAGCTTGTCTCATATTTGAAATTGGAAGCTCTGACATTCAGGAAGTTCCAAAGCAAATAAACCTGAGCCTATAAGTAATTAAATCACGCATGTACACAGAGCCCTGCATTTAAAATATATATATATATATATATATATATATATATATATATATATATATATATATATTTAGATTCTTCTTAAGGCCATAACATCAATCCATTTAGCATTAACCTGGTCTTTATTCCCCCTCTTGTGTCCAGCTCAGTTATCATATTAGAAGATGTTCAGAAGACAATTCACACAAAGGGACAGAATGCCTTGTCCTTTGTCAAAACAACAAGATGTCAAAACATGAGAGGGCAATTTTTCAAGAATGCTAAAAGATTTAGATACAGTTTAGGTCAAAACCGGGCCATTGAACTAACACTCACTCTCTCTCTCTCTCTCTCTCTCTCTCTCTCTCTCTTCCCTCTTCCTCTCCCTCTCCTTCTCTTTCTCTCTATTTCTCACTGTGTATTTGTATGGCTGCTAGTGGACTATTTAGGAAATCAGCTTGGTACAGCAAGTGCCAAGTACTTGCTACTGACTCTGAAGGCAAAGACCCTGTGTGCAAATCCTACTTCTTTACATTCTCTTGTAACCTTGGGTAAGTTATCTAATAGGGCTTCAGTTTTCTTATGTGTAAAATAAAGGAATTGGACTAGGCAACCTCAGCAATCCATTCTAGCTCTGGAGTTAAAAAGTTAGCCCCATTGAAAGATGCTCCTTTTTGTTGTTGAAGTATTGCTATATGTACTTAACCTTATCATAAGAGATTGTTTGAGATCAGAATGAATATAGCAGTCATATACTTTCTAAGTTGGGTGACATTAGCCTATCCAGAACAATCCCAATTTCACCAAAAAAAAAAAATGATTTTTATCAAGGCTTTTCAAAAAGAAAATCCTTTCTTTAGATCATGCCAATTTCGAGTTCAAGAAGTATGATCATCTTAAGTATAAGAAGTAGTTCTTACCTTCCTAAAGCTTGATTTTTATTCCTGCCAAAATTAACATTATTAAATATTGTTAATAAATTTAAATTTTTCATTTTTGCCTATTATTAAAGATAGTAAATGTCCAGAAAAAAAGCAACAATCATAAAAAGTACTCATTAATAAAAACTCAGAACAGATTAATTCCATTTCTTTTTAGTGACAGAATTGCTAGACTGTCAGAGCAGAAGAACACTGTAAATATACTTTGTCTGGATTTTGACCACACATTTGACAAAGTCCATCTTGCTCTCCTTGTGGAAAGGAGTGTCAGTTTAGTTTAGTACGGTGGATTCATCCACATTTACCTAGATAAGCTAGAAGAAGCAGTTGAACTCGTTAGGGCTTTTTTTTAGGGCTTCCAATTTACTATCTGTAGTAGTTGTGAAAACATTTTAATAGTTACAAAATGCTGTATAAATACTAAGGAATCATAGTTCAAACTGAGATGTTTAATAATAATAGATAATGAATGATAGTAGTATTTAGAAGGTTTCCAGTGGAGTATCCCCAAGTTTCTCCTTCAACTTGGGCTAGTTAACATTCTTATTGCTAACTTGACTAAAGGGATGAATGACATACTTTTTGGCTGACAGAATCAGAATCTGAAAAACATCTTACTAGGCTAAAGCATAGTGATAAATATAACATGATAATTCATATTAAGAAAAAATGTAAAATATTACAATAGACTTGATTTTTTAAAAAGCAACTTCATTTGTATAAGATTAAGGAGATACAGCTCTATAAAAGTTTATTTGAAAAAAGAATTTGATGTTTGAGTGGACAGACTATTCAATTAATTTGACATTCTAGCATGATAGCCCAGAAAATTTAATGCCATCTTAAGCTGAATTAAGACTGAAAGAAGTTGAGTTTCTGCTACCCCTCCCCTTTGGTTTTTCTGTTTTCTTTTGTATATAAGATGCTGGAGGAAAGGAAGTGGCTTTCTTTTTGCTTATATCTGTACCCACAGTGTTTAGCACTGTGCAGGATACATAATGTGTACTTCACAAATGCTTGATGCCTTTTTTGGGAAAGACCATATTTCATATAGTTTTTAATTTTGGGAAGGAAATTAATAAACTGAAGAATACTGAGAGAATACCTTATATTGTGAAGGTTCTGGAGATCTTATTGTATAAGTAAGAATTGTTTAAAGAAACTGGAATTCTATAGAGGATGGTTCACTTGTATGGAGAGAACTCTTTCCTTTTTCTTTCTTCCTCCTCAATTGTGGAAAACCTTTGCTAGTGCCCCCAGCTAGTAGTACCTTACCTTCTAAATTACTTCCATCTAATCTACTTTTATGTTTATAGAGGTAGCTCTAGAAAGAAGAGCTGGCTTTCTAGTTAGGAACATGTGGATTGAATATCTTTGCCAGATGACTCTGGGCAAGTCACCCAAGCTCTTGGTATTCTAGGGCTAGGCAACTCTTTAAGACTATGAGTTACAGAAAATGTGCCAGTCTGCATTGGTAGAGGAAATATTCTTATATGAAAGTTTCCTGTAATAAAAAAGAACAGGTCCAGGCTCTATCCATATATGTATGTCAACCTACTTATTAAAATGTAAGCTTCTTGAGGACAGGAACAAGGTTTGGTTTTTGTATCTTTGTCACTTGGCAAGAGCATACAGTAAGCACTAAATGAATGCTTATTGATGATTCTTACTTAAACCATCTTAGTAATACACATACACATACACACACAGTCATCTCAATTATCCCCTCGTTTAAAATGTAAGTTGTGTGTAAAACTAATAAAACTATTCTGGCAACTCTATATGTTTATGTTTGTTTCAAATCATACTATAAGACCATGATTATCCTCATCCATCTTTTAGTTTAGGGGTATAGGTTGTCCTACTCTGCTAAGCTTGCTAAAATAAATAATAGTTTGTTGTTTGTTTATTTAGTCTCACCATTTGAGGGCTTGGTTCTCAGGGTACAAATTTGGGTGAGGTCTTTCAGGTCTAATATTTCTCCATTCATACTGTAATTCAATGTACTTTTTTTTTTTATTATTAAATACCTATCCTAGTTTCATTTACTGTACCTTCCCAATCTTCCTTACTGGGGGCTAAAGCTTGGCCCTCCTATGTCAGGGAATGCTAACAAAATTCTAGAACCAGATGTGAACTTACAATTTTATCTAACCCCCTCCTTTTGCAGATTCATGGGGATGCTGAGACCCAGAAAGAGAACTGACCTTTTCAAGATCAGGAAGCAAATTCATGGCAGATATATGACTAAAACTCACTGTCTCCTAACTCTTAGTTGTTAGATATAGTCATACCTGTTCATGTACTGTATTTTCATTTACAAGTACATTTTCATATACTGTGCCAAATGCTAGGGATTTAAGCATGCAAATATAACAAGTTTTCTATCCTTAAGGAGCTTTTAATGTGATAGGAGGATGAGACATGTATACAAATACATGTGACCCAGAGTGGAATGCAATAAGGAAATACGAAAAATATTCTAAGTTATTTGTAAAGGAGAAATCACCTGGGGGAAGGAATGGGGAAGGTGGTCCAGAGATAGGATCGAATAAGGACTTTTTTGGAGACTGTAGAAACAAAATATCTCAGTAGTTGAATATATGAAGAGAGTGGATTCCAAGTACTGTCAACATGTAGGGAAGTGCCCAGAAGTAAGAGAGAACCTTATTAAAGAACCCCTTACAGTGTAGTTTGGCTAGAACATATGATAAGTGAGGGAGAATGACTGAGCATAAAGAAGGAAAGGTAGGAAGTTTGTCAGTTTTACTCCCAAAGACTAGATTTTCTAAAATTCTATAACCAGTGGGAAGCCACTGTTTTGAGGATCTATTCAAAGGCAATTTCTACTCTATAATCCTCTATATTTTTATTACCTTTATAACTTTCTCAAATGAAAATACTTTTGAAGCTTGTAATTTCCAGGTACTTATTAGAATAGGCCTTGTTGTGTCATCCATTACTAGTATCAGATATTAAGGGGTCAGAGAAGGCTGAACTTGTATTGATTTAAAGAAAATTAAAGAAATCAGATCCTCTTAAGCCAATAAGAGCTTTGAGAGGCAACACAGTTCAATGGAAAATATTCTGTATTTGGAGTCAGAGGATATAGATTTCCTCCTGTGTGATGTTAGGCAACTAATTTAAGGTTGGGGGGGGGGCTCATTTTCATTATTTGTAAAATGAGAAGTTTATACATGATGCCCATTAATTTATCTTCTATCTCTAAATCGTTGATTCTGATTTTCTTAATGACTAACTTTTTTTCTTTAATCTCATCCTTCAAGGCTCCCTTCCACAAAACCTGTAACCATTCAAGCCCATGTTGAAGATTGCCTCTTGTCACTTTAGTCCCTCCATTCAATTCAGTACTTATTTGTTGAGTCTTTCCTTGTAGCAGTTCCCTGAAACTCCCAACTCCCATCTCCAGGGAAAATATAAATCCTTGAAGGAAAGAATTTTGTTTAGGTGACCCTTGCATTACACACAGTATGAAGTACAGTGCTGGGCATATAGTGGGCATTCAGTGAATACGTATTTTTTGATTAAGCTGCCAAAAATATCAGCAGGATAATGAAAAAGGCATCAAACACAGGAAAGTTCAGATTCAACAGATGCCACAGTTTATACCTTTAAGTAGCAGCATCTCTATATATGTACCTTAATTTCCACATTTCATCCTATGATCCTATGACAACATTGTAATGTTTGCTTATAAAATGTAAAACATCTGTAAAATTAAGGAGCATTGAATTTGATTCCCTCAAAAGTCCCTTCCAATCTTTATATTCTGCAGTACTAACACTCTGTACCTCTCCAAAGGGCTAATCATCTTCCCATTTTGACACTTCACTAACTGTATGTTGCCCACAATTATCTCCCACTCCCACTCCTTTTCCCTTGTTTAAGCCTTAATCTAGAATAAGCCTTTTTCACCTTTTTTGGGATGTAGATCTCTTTGGAAATCTGATGAAAATCTTGATGTTCCTTCTCAAAATATTGTATAAAATATGAATAGGATTCCAAAGGAAACAATGGTTAGTGAAAATAAAGATGTATTTTTTCTCTCCTTCCAAGTTTAAAGACTCTGAAATCTGTCCAAAGACTTCTATAAGGATTCATGGACCTTAAATTAAGAATCTCTAATCTAGACATTGAAAAGGTGGCTTTCTTTTGTGGCGATAATGTAATTATATCTGAAACCAAGTGGAAATTGTGTTTGGACATTTCTTGAGTCCATGAGATAGAAGTGGGAGAAAAAAAGAAAGAAATATGTGTGGATATTTAAGATGGGTGGGAGGAAGTTGAGGGGTGGGGAGGGCAGATGGTTAAAAAAAAAAAAAAAAAAAAAAAAGAAAAAGAAAAGGCTTGCTTTGAGCTTAGTCCTTAACACAAACAAAGATTGAGACAATGAACAGTCAGTCTCTACCCAGGAACACTGGACACATTGTGGTGCACATGTCCCTAATAAGCAAAATAAATGGAGAGAATAGAAGTAAGGGAAATGTTGCTTGATAGATGGATTGGTTTCTAAATAAAATGTTGCCTTCAAGGCACAAGTCTTTGAATTACCCTGAGATGTTGATTTAATTCAGATCCTTGATGTTTTTCTGAACATTGAATTTTGTACTCTAATTGCCTTCTGATTTATTAGTGGGCCATCATGCTTCTTATGTTTCCCTGATAGAAGTTAAAACCTCACCTCCCAGAACAGTCTCACTAACTCGATGCTTTAAACCATGCTCATCTCACAGGAAAGGATGCAATCTAAAAATGTTGACCTCAAACAGCCTCCCAGAAGGAACTGAGAGGCTGAAAGGAGACTGTCCAATAGGGCAGAAAGGTTAGAAAAACCTAATTTTTCTCAACAATTTACTATGTGACAGTGGGGTGAGTGTTAGAGTCCCTATAGCACCCCCACTTTATGCTTAGAAGAGAATGCTGGGGAGCACAGGACTTTGCTTACAGAAGAGAAATGAGTTGCCAGAGAATTTTTATAAAATTCTCCTTATAAATTCTCAATGAATTACACTATGAAATTACATTATGAATATCAAGTAATCCCATATGCATTTCTTATGGGTAGGGGCATTGTACCTTTAAAAATATCAAGGTAATAATAGAGAAAAATTAAAAGAATGCCTCTCCCTTCTTTCATTGTGGAAGTGGGGACAATGGGTATGGAATATTATATATACTGTCACATATAATTGATGATTTGGTTGATATTGCCAAACTGCTCCTTATTATCTCTTTTTCTAGTTTAATCTTTATTTTAATGGGATGGTTTGCTATGTAAGGGTGCAGGGATTCACATATTCAGGAATAAATGTGTTTTTAAAAAGGTATCAATAAAATTTCTACATATATGTATGTGATTACAAATACATATAAATAAGATACATGCAAATATATGTATGCATTTATGTTTACATGTGTTATATTGTCTTATATTTAAGACATCAAATATATTATCCTTTACATATATTATATTATTATATTATCTTAAATATATTATCTCTTTACATATATATATATATATATATATATATATGTATTTACATATATCGCATATATATATTCAAAGTAAACAATATCCCCCTGAACCAAAGGGATGAGTAAAAGGTTAACAGTATACCATCATCAGAAAAAAAAAAAAAAAAACCTCCTCATTGAAAAAGAAGGACTATCTTCCTTCTTTAGCAAAAGCTGCTTTCCAGCCTATGCACCAGCTCCAGTAGGAGCAAAGGAACAACAGTCCTGTTATTCTTTAGCACGCAAAGAAAGCTGGCAGGTACAATCAATAACATAAAACATTAAGACAGGCTCATATTTTAAGGCTTCAATGCAAACATCACCTTCAGAGGCCATGATCTTTGAAGTGTGTTGTACTGCATTTTGTGGAAAGGTTACTTTTCTTTCATGTTCTCAGCAAAGATGGAAAAAAAAATAGGAAAGGCCCAAATGTATTAAAAGTATTGTAGAGTCAAGAAATGTGAGGGCTGGAAACAATTTGGGATGTCATCTAGTCTAGCCTGATCATTTTCCAGATGAGAAAAGGCCCAGATGATCAGTTCATTGGATCATAGATTAAGAGCTTGAAGAGAACTTAGAGATCATTTGATTCAGGAATTCTTATTCTGGGGTCCCTGACTTGTTTTATTTTGTTTTAATAATTTGATAACTATCTTAATATAATGGATTTTATTTTATAAATTTAAAAACATTATTCTGAGAAGAGGTTCATAGGCTTCACCAGCTTTATAAAACTATCCATAACACATGGAAGAGCAAAAACTTCTGATATAATACAACCATCTCTTTTTGCAATTGAAGAAATTAAAGCCTAGAGTGCCTAAGAGATTTGTACTTAGTCACAGATATAATAAGTCATAGAGTTGGGATTTGAACCCAGGACTTTTGACTTCAAATTCAGTTTTTTAAAAAATGTATTATACTGCTACCTGTCAGTCTTTATGCTGGAATTATTCATTTTTTTAAAGTTTGTCATACACCTTTTACAAGAATTACAATAGAATGTAGAATCATAGTGTTTAAAAACTGAAAGGGACCTATAAATTATTCATTCCAATCCCTCCATTTTATTGTTGAGGGACTCAAGGCCAAAAAGAAGCACCTTCTCCAAAATTATACAACAATAATTCAAAAGATCTGCGATTCCACAGCCTTCATACACTTTACTCATTGATCCTCATGAGTTGCCATAGCCAGAATATCTTCAGTGCCTAGTGGACCACTTTCTAGCCAAGTTCCTCTATGTATTTGACCTAGCTAGATCTCTAGAGAAGTAGTCTGGTGAAAATAAGAGTGATGAAGATGATAATGTTCTCCACCACCATCATCCTCATCATGACACCTAGTATTTTGCAAAGCTTTGTAATTTTCAAAGCATTTTTATATTTTATTACTTTTGATTCTTAAGATAGCTTAGTGAGCTTGCAAAGGTAAATACCATATAAATGTTATGATCCTCATTTGCTAGTTGAGTAAAGTAAGACCCAAGGTTGTAGTTGGTTTAGACAAGGAGAAAGAACATCATTATAGTGTTGTCATAGACTCATATATTTAGAGTTGAAAGATATCTTAAAGGTAATCCAGATTATTTTCCATAATTTGTAAATAAGTAAATCAAGGCCTAAGGACTTGCCGAATGTCACATTGGTTTTAAAGGACAGTCATATTGGACTTTCATCCAATAACATAAAATTCAACACTCTGCCACTGCAATCCTTAGTCATATTTCACCCAATTCCCAAGATCAAAAGTAATGGGCAATGATGACTGTGTAAGGGCAGAAGTCCTTTTTCATATTATCTTATAGCTTCCCCCTTCGTTCCTCACATGTGATGCATATTTACTCAGTGCTCTTAGCTAATGTGTATTTAAAAAGCTGGAAAAAGGAATGCCAGTGGGGGAAATATAGTTAAGTAATGTCCACCTTTGTGATAATGATGAAAGAAAGACTAACTACCTATGATAGGAGCTGATGAAAGCACCTTTAACATAAGTTGGGATGAGTATTGAAGAAGCTATTATTTTATATTATCCCAACACCTTACCACCTTGTGTCTTCTTTCCCTTTTTGGGGGAATGGCAAAAGAGAAAGTTGCTGAATAGGATCTGCATCTTTGGGTTCCTTAACTCCTTCTAGACTGGTTCTAAGTCAGTGAATGAAAGGGAGATTACTCAGATGTAAAAATCAGATGAAGGGCAGCTAGGTGGTACAGTAGAAAGAGCACCAGCTCTGAAGTCAGGAAGATCTGAGTTCAAATTTGTCCTCAGACACTTAGCATGTCCTAGTTGTGTGACTGTGGGCAATTTACGTAACCCCAATTGCCTCAGCAAAACAAAACAAACAAGTAAATAAGCCCAGATGATTTTTTTTCTTTTACCATTTAATGGTTCTAAAAATTTCCCATAATCTTCTAGCACCATAGAATAGTAGAGTATTCAAGCATAACAATTGTTATGTTCATGTTCATTTTATAGATTAACAATCTAAATTCTAAAGATGTGATATGGCCTTCCCAGATTCACACAAATAGTGACCGTGTCATAACAAGGCTATGAGCTTTTTAAAATTTTTTCAGTCTGGATTAAATGTTTTTGCTATATAGCACCTCTATTCATCTTAAAAGTGTTTTGAAAATGTTACAACTTCAATAGAACATTGTCTCTGGTAGGCACTTCAAGGTTTCTGTAAGATTCTTCAGAGGAAGGGATAACTTTTTATTTCATTTTTGTACCTTCAGAACCTAGAACATAATAGGCACTTAAGTTGAATTTAATTGAGTGCAAATGAATATTCCTGAAGTACCGCTCAAGAGAAGAAGAGTAAAGAATGTCATCCTTTCCCTGAGCAAATTTATCATTTAGATAAAATAAGTCATTCATTCACACATGAAGTGGTAATTGTTATGAAAGAATATTTGTGTGAGAAGAACAGAGGTAGTACTAAAGGAAGTAAGAAAAGGAAGAGCTCAATATATATGCTGTCATAGTCAAGATAGTCCTTATTGGGAAACTAGGGCTTGAGGTGGTTCTTGATGAATGGTCAGAATTGGGTAGGGTGAAATAGGGAGTAATTCATTCCCAAACTGTATGAAAGGCAAAGTGACACTCCTTGTGAAGAGTCCATGAGGCTTTTTGGAGATGTGTTAAGGACATCAGACCAGTAGAAGCTACTGTGAGTGAATATTAACTTCTGTGTTCCGACAGTTGATTTTACTACTTCCTCCAGGCCTGTCTCTGAGGAAAGGGTGGCTTAAATAAAAGCTGTTTGGAGGAAGTTCCATCTAAGACCAATGGAAGATGATTTAGGTAAACAGTTGAAGATATGAGATTTATTTGAAAAAAGCTGTTAAGCTTTTTTTTTTTTTTCAGCATGTACATCTGTGAAGTTAATCTCTAACATACTTTGTTCTTGGAATTTTTTTCCTAATTAAAACAGAGCACTGTGAAAATTTTTCAGGGGTTCATAAACTTGGACTAGAAAGGAAATTTAGCATTTCCATCTGTGAAAGAAATGCAACAAACCATAGTAGTACATTAGTAGTACCTGTGACTTTTTCACAAGTAAAAATCAGATATTTTTATATCACATTGTCATTGTTGCATACATATCAAAATCTCCTTTTTACTCACCCCTGTTTTGAAATTATTAGTTATTATACCCATTGATAAATTTCATGCGATGGCAGTCTATCTACAGCCTATATCACAATACAATTGGTTTCCTTTTTTGTCATCCTACATATTTTATTTCATATATTTAAAAACATTATTCTGAGGAGTCCATAGGCTTCACCAGATTTCCAAAAAGATCTAGGACACCAAAAAAAGTTAAGAACTCTTGATCTCAGATCAGCACAGAATCTATATTTGCATTATTTTGTCTTAGACTTTTAGAACCTTTGAGAGTACTATATTTTAATCTACTTAGCAGATCATTGAGCTTAAACATCACCTTGCATTTTCCACAATGTTGGGCACATAGTAGGCACATTAGTTAATACTTGCTCAACTTAATTAAATCAAAGCTGTAGGTAGTACAGAGCAAATCCACACAGATAAAGATTGTATTAATGAGATTAGGCATTTATTCCTTATGCTGAATGCAGTTTAGCTATAAAGGATGAACCAAGAGATTGAGTTAAACTCTTTGGTTAGGAGGTGGACTTTTTTGTTGAATGACTACTTCAAGACTGACTCTCAGTAGATAAGAATTCTGCTTCATTTGACCTTCACAAAGATCCTATGGTACTCCTTGAAGGAGCCAGCTCATTTAATAAGACAAGTCATGTAAAGGTATCCATCTCAAGGTAAATAAATATTAAACTCAACTCATGACTTCAGCTGACTTCTTGAAATAGAGTAATATCCAATTAAAGTTTTCAAATGATAATTTCTTTTAATTTGAATATATATATTGGAATATATTTAATATAGTGCTTATTGTGTGGGCAAATATTAGATGACTAGGATTCATCAGAGTAATAAACACAGTACAAAGAATGAACAGTGAGGTTTTCAAGATGTAAAGAAGCCAGAATTATTGATTATTGTTTTTAGGTGTGCCACAACTCAGTGTGCCAAATAATGAGATTACTCAGAGACTGCAACTAATATGCCTTTAAATAAGCCATGTCAATCAAGATAATAATTCATATTTATGTGAATACAGTACTCTATATTTTATAAAGCGAGGTCCTCAAAACAATCCTGTGAGGAAGGTAGTCTAAATAGTATTCCCATCTTGTAGATCATAGAATCTCAGAGTTTGAAGGGCCATTTAATCTAACCTGTACCTGACCAAGAGCCCCTTGAAACATTCCCACTAAATGACAACCTAACCTTCATTTGAGGTTTACTAAAGCAGTGAAACAGATACCCTTGAGATAGCTTGTTTCATTTCTTCATAGCTCTGATAGCAAAACAGATGCAGGATCCCTACATTAGGTGCCATTGCTTCTGAGTGGCAAAGCTGGGACTAAACCCCAGTCTTCTGATCCCAAATCTAGTAATTTTTATGCTGTGATACCCTGATGGTTACTATGTAGGCTGTGGCCGGGGACCAAAACCATGGAGTGAATAGCAGGTGTAGGTAGTCTAGCTGATATTTCCTGTTTTGAGTCTTCTTGGCCAGTATATATATATATATATATATATGATAGATAGGCTATCAAAATATGTTGTTTAGTCATTTTCAGTTGTGTAAGACTTGTTATCCAATTTGGGGCTTTCTTGGTAATAGTAATAGAATGGTTTGCCATTTCTTTCTCCAACTTATTTTACAGATAAGGAAACTAAGGCAAAAAGCATTGAGTGACTTGGTCAGGTTCATCTAGTTGTGAGTATCTTACGAAAGATTTTTTTTAAGGCTATCATTCTATCCATGATGTCACCTAGCGGCTCCCTGGGAGGATTTGTAGGAACTCTCTCTATTCTCACTCAATTCCTGCTAATGCCACATGGTTAATAGGCCAATAAATATTGTGAAATCTGATTGAGTTCAACTGAATAGGGAGGAAATCCATCTGAGTCAAAATCTGAATTATAGGATACATTTAAAGGAGCAGTTGCTTAGCTTTCAAGTCCACAGTGTAACACATGCCAATTTTTGGCAACATGTTGCCAAAAGGAGGTCCTGCCAGGCCTGCTTTTATGAGTAGATAAAGATCATATATAATTAGCATTTTTATTGTTAAATGCAAATGAGTATTGCTAAAGTACTTAAAAACAGTTTATTGCTTAAGCAAATTAATGTGTCCCCAGAAACCTAGTTTCCTCTATTATTTGTAAATTTTTTCTTATCCATTATAAAGGTAATGTCCCATGCTTCATGTGCATCAAGTGAAGGAAATGGAGATGTTTAATGTAGAGAAGACAAGTTTCAGGGGAAAATAACAACTGCCCTCAAATGAAGGTATATAAGCAATGAAGCTTTTTCTTTTGGACCCCAGATGCCAAAACTAGAAACGATGTGTATTAAGTTGCAAAGACACTAGATTTAGGCTTAACTTGCAGAGAGGAAAACAACAATAACAGTGTAAAAGAGTTGTCTAAAAGTAGAAGTAGGTGGCCAAATGAACAGAGCACGGAGTCTAGAGTCAAGAAGGCCGAGTTCAAATACATCCTGAGACAATTATTAGTTGTGTGAAACTTCACAAGTCATTTAATTTCTGTTTGCCTTATATTTCCTCAGCTATATAATGGCAAGAGTATCAGTACATATCTTACAGGATTGTAGTAAGGATAAACAAATAATATTTGTAAAAAGTGTTTAGCACATTACCTTACACATTGTAAGTATTATCTAAATGACTTAGTCCTTCTACACCCACCCACAATGGGTTTTTTTCACTGGTGATCTTCAATCAAAGAAAAGGTGAATGCTTGGGCTTGTTATAAAGCAGATCTTCTGTTCAGGTATGGATTGGACCAGTTGAACACCAAGAACCTGACTCCTATTCTGCATTTTTATCAATCTAGCAGCTCAGCCAGTGCTAGGAATTGCATAGCTCACGTATTAATGGTGTCCAAATAGCAAGATTTTATTCTTTAGAAGAACCAACTTACCTGTATAGCATAGTATTCCTATGGAAAGCATATTTGTATTGGAAATTTGCCAGTTAGTTACATAGCATTGTATAATATATTGTGCTAAAATAAGCAAAAATCAGTGCCCAACCAAAACTGAGGACTTTGTCTCCACTCCCATGGGCAGCTTCTTAATTCTCTAGATTACATGTTGTTATTTTTGTGGTGGTGATATTGTGGTGCTGAGGTTGAAGACTTTGTGCAACTCTGCCTCACTTAAAATCCAACTCACACTCGTGATGTCATTAGCCCTCTTTGAGAATGAAGGAAGTACAAACTATTTCAGAGCTATTTTATATCCTTGAGCCATTCCAGAGACATTTCTGACTCAAGTATCTGGCTTTTTAAAGAATCAATACATTAAAGAATTACATTAAATTAATTGAATAAAGTTGAAAGCTTACACAAACCTGCTTATTAATCCCAAGTACCCTTGGAAAAGTACCCTTCTATAAATGTATGGTAGTGAACATCTTTGTCAGTAAAATGTTCAGATTGGACTAGGGAGTTGTTTTAGATTCATCTTTCTGTTGATAAAGTAAGGTCTTTAAATCCAGAAACCTCTAGAGGTTTTTTATCTAGCTCCACATTTATATTTTACCCTGCATTTTAAAAAAATGCATTCATATAAAGAAAAATAGAAAAATATTTTGGACATATTTTCAAGGTTTCTCTTCTATCCTACTTCTCCATATGGAAGCCAAGGAAATTTTATTTTTTTTTCCTTCAAGAAAAGAAACTCCTAGATTTAATAGCTGATTAATCCACAATAGGTTGAACCTGTGCTTCTTCCTAATTAGCTATTAAATCACTAGAGTGTTAGGTTGGCGCTTGCTTCATCAGAGTTATCTTTCGAAGATTTTCAATTCACACTGATAGAAAGTGCCATGTGCATCTGAAATGTCTGTTTATATTCAGAGATGTCTTATTTTAGGAGGTAAGTTTGGAATCATTTAGCCAGAAAACCTATAAAATGTAATCACTCAGTAGAAATGTAGGGAAATGGGGGAGGAGGGGAAAGGAAAAGCCCTTCACTTGTTTCAGTGTGTAAATTAGTCATATGTAGAGTGAATATCCTTGCCCTGTGTCATAACTCTCTAGTATAAAGGTGACTGGGTACAAATATTCCTGCATACAAGTATAAAATTGACCCTTTGGGTGAAAAAGATAGTAGGTTCTTTGAAATGCACAATGGCAGAAAGTCTTAAAAACAGATGTCAAGGAACAGGGTTACACTGTCCTACTACTACAGGCTGGGAGGTTCTCACACCTTGTCTTTCTCAACTGTTCTCCATGGGTATTGAGTGAATCCATCATCATTGCATGTTTAATTTCAATAAATTAATAAATATATTGAATAAATTAATAAACACTTTTTAATTATTCTATTATTTAGGTTATCTGTAGGCCTTGGCCACCATGTTCTTCATTATTTCTTATTTTTACTCATTGATTAGGCTTCTGGATTTTCCATCACTTCTTTAATGAAATAGTTCACCATGAAATAAAGAATGTGTGTGTGTGTGTGTGTGTGTGTGTGTGTGTGTGTGTGTGTACATATACATTTAACCCAATTTGGTTGTTGATTACTTAGCTTTTGCCTTTTCTAGCATGGTGAACACAAGCCACTGGTTTTGGACCCAAGACATTGTCATCCCAGTGATGACTTGGAATCCAAAAACCTGAATTCAAATTCTACTTCAGACATTTAGTAGCTGTGTGAACCTGAGAGTATTGTGTGATTTTTCTGGCTCTCAGTTTTGCTCATCCATTAAAGGTGTTTGAACCCTCTATCCATTGAGGTCCTAGTAAGCTCTGAATCTATGATCCTTTGTTTTCTATAAATTTGTGGTTTCCTTCAAGGTCAAATTTCCTTGTATAAATATTTCTATTTAATAGTCTTACCTTCACTATGCTGTTTAAATGCTATTTGTTTATTTTTAAGGACTACATGTTTGGTCTCTTTAATTTAGTATCTAATTTTTAATCAATTTTTAGGGCTATGACTTTTCCATTGTTCATTTTTATTCATCAGCTATTAACCAGCTCCATTTTTACAAGTATTCTAATTGCCTCCACTTGCCATAAAAGTCAAATGTACAAAGGCCAAGAAGATCAAGCACTGAAGGCTAAAATACGGTAAGACTTTGTTTAAAAAAAAACAAAAACAAAGCAAAAATCAAACCAACTTTATGAAAGGTAATAGAAGTGTAATGGAACTCCATTAGAATATTTGTGTTGAGAGACCAGAAAGAAATATGCCTACTTTATAGAATTTTCATATTATGATGGGAAGAGAAAGTAAGCTTAATAATACCATAATTAACAAAGTGTAGTTATAAAATTGTGGAGCTTTGTTTTGGATTTTTAACAAATGGGCTAGAGTTTACATATTCATATGAATGTTTTACTTCCAAAGATTTCCCCTGAGAGGACTCCACTGATGAGAGTGTTACTCAAAATACATATGGGACTTCTCTTTTAGTACTACCTTTAGAGTCTATTTACAAACCAGACAAAGAAACTTATCATTTAACTTTTTAGTCATGCATGTTACTGAACCCAAAATAGGGATCCCCCAGCTTAGAACATCTGCGGAATTCCTGTTTGAGAACAACCTTTAGTACCAGAAACACAGTTCTTTGAGTATACTTCATAGAAGCAAACCATGGCTCTTCTGACAGGTGGTAGAGAGTCATAGTGATAGATCTGATTACTGAGAACAAATATATTGATGCCATTATTGGAATAAATGAATGGCCTTGCAAAGTGACTACTTTAAAAAGATCAAAACTTTGTTACAACAAAAATTGTTACAATAAAACAAGTATATTCTAATGTGTCTAAAATTATGCTATCCCATGTTACATTCATAGATGATATGTGCAATTTGATCATTTAATTTTCCATTCAGTTTTCTTCAAAGAACTTTCTTGTCACCTTTTCAGATATGCTTTCCATTTTATTCCTTACTGTTGGCTTTTTCCAACACTGTTCTCTCATGCATTTCATCCCATTTGCCAGACCTCTTCTCTGTTTACTTTGTTGTACCATCATTTACATTCTTCTTCCTATCATTGAATATTGATATCCATTGTCTCTATCTTAGACTCTTTTTTGGGACGAGGAAGGGGGTTCACTTATTATATCTCTGTAGGCAACTAGATGGTGCAACAAATAGAGTAGAAAGCATAGAGCTTGGCACAGAGTATACATAGCAAGTTTTATATCAATGTTAGATATTATTATACAGATGACTTCCATGTCTGTTATGTCTAGTATGAGCTTCTCTCCTGAACCACAGTCCTACATCACTAGTTGTCTGTTTGTTACTTCCAACTGGATGTCCAGTAGGCAAAACCTTAAGAAAACTAATTATCCTCCCTCTAATTCACTCCTTCCATATTTCCCAATTTTTATGGAGAGCACCCACACTCTTCTAGTCATCTAAACATGAAGCTTTGGAGCCATCTCTAACTCTTTCTTCTTCATCCCTACCCATGACTGATCAGAGGCCAAGTCTTGCTAATTTTCATCTCACACATGGTTTTGGTTTTTCTCTCTCTCTCTCTCTCTTTCTCTCTCTCTCCATGCACAGCCACCACCGTGATTCAGGCTCTCATTGCCTCTGACCTGGATTATTACAACCACTTTCTAATAATACTTTCAGTCTCCTCCATTTTCTATTCAACCTCTACTCATCTTGCTAAAACACAAATCTAACCATGTTATTTAATTATTTAGAAACCCTTCAGGATAAATTCCTCAACTTGTCATTTATAACCCTTTACAATCTTATTCCACTTTTCATTTCTAGACTTGCTGCCCCTTACTCTCCTTCATGCAGTATATATTTTAACAAAACTCCTCTGTTTTCTCTTTCTCATATGCAGTTTCCTACCTTGTGCCTTTGCACAAGCTGTCCTTGATACCCAAAACATACTTTTCCCTACCACCATTCCTTTAAACCCTTTATATGATGGCTTAAAATTCCTTTATATGATGGCTTATCTTCAAATAGCCAATTATGTATTTGTATCTTTATGTGTGTCATATACCTTCATCCTCCCCACCCAATTCTTTGGGGTTATTATAAAAGGAATTGCTATTTCTTTCATTTTTGTTTTGTCTATTGTGGGTATCCAGTACATATTATACTTAGCACGGTGGTGCTATGCTCATAATAAACACCTAATAAATCAGTTGGATTGGATTGGAAATTATTTGTTTTGATCTTCTTGCTCTAGAATTTGGTAGGAAAGGTATTTTTAATTCAGAAAAAAATGAGGGTCCTGGTGTAATAAAAAGAGTACCAAATTTGTAGTCAAAAAATCTTAGATTCAATTCTGAGCTCTTTTACGTCTGTCAATCATCAAGAATTTATTAAGTACCCAGTATGTGCCAGAACTGGGAATACAGACTGGTTCTATGATAGCATTAGTACAAGGAACTCCATGAGGAGGAAACTTCCTCTATCAATGCTGGTAGTCAGAGCCATCTATGAAAATTAGTATTATGAAAAAGCATTTTCCTAGAACATTTTGAGTAAAGTGACTTGCCTTTGAGTTAAGTGAGGATCATATAGCTTTTATTTATTGGCGGTGGGGCTTAAGTCTAAGTCTTCCTATCTTTGAAACTTCCCCTCTATTCACTCTACCAATCTGGCACTGGAGAGACAAAAACAAAAAAAAAGAGAGAAGAAAAGAAAATATTTCTCCTCTCAAGAAGATTCTGGCAGCTGTATGGAGATGGATAAGAGAGGGAACTATGTCTCTGCTGCCTTCTACCTTTACCTCATCAGCTGCCTTCTCCCATTGATTTACTCCTCCTGGAACCTCCATTTCAGGAAAGAACTAAGACTAATCATGGTTCATTCTCCAATTCTCACCATCCTCCCAACATAAGTATCTTCACTTTTCTACCACTTCCAATTTCCTTTTATACTTGTCCTTCTCCATTAAAATGTAAAATCATTGAGGACAGGGACTACCTTTTTGCTTATATTTATAAACCCAGAGCTTAGCAAAGTACCTGGTACATAGGAAGTACTTAATAAAGCTTTTTGACTTAATGAAAGACTGTAATCCAGTTAGAAGTTTATTATAATAGTCCAGGTGAACCATGATAAGGATCTCAATGAAAATTGCAACCATGTGAGTAGAAAAAAGCTGACCCATTACCTATGTGATTTACTATTCTGGACTTAAATTTTCTCATCTATAAAGTGAGATGGGTTAAATTAGATGATAGCCACTACCCTTTCTACCTCTGAATCCTGTGATCCTGTGAGTTCCATTTATAACATCCAAAAGATTTTCCTTAATGGCTCTCTATCAGATCAGGAAATCACAAATTCACAATATCTTTGATGGTTTGATATTTTAAAAGTGGGAGGAAAATTTTCTAGAAACCCAGCTGAATCAGAGTTCATAATAGCATGTTGTATTCATGTTAATTCCTGAAGAGCATTTTGATTCCCAGTCAATAAAATGGGTACAGTTTGTTCCAAATCAAGACTAATCATATCATTATTAGTTCCAAATATCAGGTTTCTTTGTTCTTATTTTTTAAGGGTGAGTACATACTACTGTGTTTTGGCCTTCACTGAAAAATGCCTTTGACCTTTTTTGTACATTTGAAATTATATTGAATTATTCATTTTGTGAAGTCCATAGTTAGCTAAATTAGAAATTGCCTAGAAAATTAAAAGGCCTCTTATATATTAGTGTGTGTGTAAAAGATAGGAGTGAAAGTGCAATTTAAAATATTACAAAGCAGTCACAAGTAGAAATATTTACTTTTTACTTTACTTTTTAGTAAATATATATATTGCACACATATATATATTGTGATATGTGTGCAATATCACATTGCAATAATACGCAATGTGAGCAAAATGTAGACTTGATTCAATAGTGAATCCCTCTTCTTAAAAAAAGAATACCTTATTACTGAGCATAATTATATGAATTGATCTTTGTCCAGAAAATGCCATTTACCCACAGAGAGAAATTCAATCTTAGTTGGCCTAGAGTAAAAATCTTGAATGAAGCTTTCCCCAAAGAGCTGAGACAGAGTTTGTGTTATGTGGAAACATCAAGTGTCTACTGTCTTGTTTTCTCTCTCTAAAAATATAAAATACTTATGAGGCCACAGAAAATGGCATCTTTAAATACATCACAGTGGCCAAAGACAATGTTTGTCTAGGAAGATGAAAAGTCTTCTTTCTGAAAATAATCTGTCAGAGGAACACGGAAACTAAAGACCCAGTCATCTTGGCCCAGACCTCTGTCAATAAGGTTAACAGTGTATAAAATGTGCAGAGAACTCAAGAGGCATAGGGACATCAATGTCATAATTGGAACTGAAAAGGAAAGGAGAATCAGAACTTAAATATTCTTTTTGGCCTTGCAAGATAACTTTTTTTGGAGGGGTAATCCCTCAGGTTTTATTAATGTGACAGTTAAAAACTGTTACTTGTTTTATTTGCCTTTTTTTTCCCCACAAAACTAGTTTAAATGATAAAAGTATAAAACTAGATAAATCTGGAGCTTACGCTGTTTTTTTTGGGGGGAAGGGAAGGGCTTGGTCCATTGGCAGTGTTAGAATTCAAAGGCAGCTTCTCTCACTCCAAAGTTAACCCTTTTTTCACTACAGCACACACAAATGGTTGAACTTCTTGTGAGCAATCATTATATAGATTATTTTTATATACATTTTCTCTTTTGAGGCTTTAAAGGGCTCTTTATGATAGAAAGGCCCAAATACCAATTTCCTTCTCTCCTTCTCTTTATCCTTCCTTCCTTTCTTCCCTGTTATCAGGAAAAGACATGAGGGAAAGAGAGAAGATAAGAAACAAGCTTTAAAAAAAGGAAAATGTACATGTGAAGGGGAAGAAATAAAGAGAAGACGAGATTATTTCTAGGAGTGTATAGGACTAAAGACAGTTCTCTACTACTCTTAGCATTATGAAGTAGGTGAAGTCAGATAAGATAACTAAAGACTGCCTCTTAGTCATCAGATTACAATTTTCAGTTCAGGCCAGCAAATATCAATTAAGCATCTACTATGTACAAAATTCCTTATGTTAGGTGCTATAGTTACTTAAGACAACAGTTAATAACCAGTGTCTTCCCTCAGGGAGTTTACATTCATTGGCTAGAAAAGGACCCAGAAAAGAAATAGATAAATAAACTCAAGATAATTTGAAGAGGGACAGAACACTAATATGTAAGGGAGTTTGTTGAAATAATGACAATAATAGCTAGAATTCATATGGAATTTTAAGCTTTGCAAATCTCTGTATATAGGTTATCTCAATTGATTCTTACACTAACCTTATTATACAGGTACTAGTATTATAAAAATATTATATATTTTGATATATATTATAAAATATAGTATATAAAATGTATGGCATATTCTGTGTAAACTATTATATAGTAATTAAATCATTAATAATAAATTTATATATAGCATTATTGTATAATATGCTATATAATATGTAATAATATGTATATTACTATATAATATATATTGTATGGTACTATAGGCTTTCTATATTATTATATTATATCATATAATATCATATACATTTGTTATCATTATTAGTTTAAAATACTTTTGAAAGTATTAGTACTATTCAAATACAGTGTTATAGTACCAATTACAATTGGTTCTGGGTTTGCACAGACAGAGAACTGTCTTAATGGAACCTCACTGAAACCTCTCTTTACTCCATTTCACTTCTTAGATTTCCTCTG
The DNA here is from genome assembly GCF_902635505.1 of Sarcophilus harrisii. NCBI lineage: Eukaryota > Metazoa > Chordata > Mammalia > Dasyuromorphia > Dasyuridae > Sarcophilus > Sarcophilus harrisii. The sequence goes on along the minus strand of NC_045426.1, from coordinate 368,496,854 downwards.
TGAACATCAGAATGACTTATATCTGGGTCCAGTTGTAATAATGAAGATTAACATCTTAATGTTTTATTGGTTCCCCCCTCTCCCCATGCTAGTTCTCCAAACTTAATTCCTTCTGTTTATTACCTGGTACAAGAATTCATAGCAGTCCAGGAACTTGTCTTTGTCTCTCCAGTTGAACTAGATAACTGCTCAATATTCTGAATTTATTAATCATTACCCAAATGGAACCTGGGCAGAAGAAAGGGGTGGGGGGTGTTCTAAGAGAAGGAAAATAAATTCCACCTAATGAGATCGATCCCACTATTTTGCTTAGAGCCTTGGGAAACCTTTAGAGACAAATTCATCACAGAATTACCTCTCAATAGTAATGTGAATTCTATGGCTTCCATGAAACTAGACTTTAAAGGATTATCAATTTCCTCAGGAATCAAAGCAGAGACATCTGAACCTTATTTTCTTTTTTTCTTTTCCTTTCCTTTTCTTTTACTTATTTATTTTTGTGCTGAGGCAATTGGGATTAAGTGACTTGCCCAGGGTTACACAGCTAGGAAGTGTTAAGTGTCTGAGGCCAAATTTGAACTCAGGTCCTCCTGACTTCAGTGCCACCTAGCTGCCCCCTAAACTTTATTTTCTAAAGAACTTCAGAAGCTATCAGAAGCTTTGGGCTTCATCTCTCTGCCACTTGGCATATAACAGTGATCCATGTGGTCCTCAGTGACTTTCCTTTCACAAAGTTTCAGCAAAAACCTAGCAAGATGCGAGTCAAGGAATCTACTTTCTTTACTTTGTGGTCACTGTCTGACAGTAACTTTTGGCTTATAAACACTGTATTTTTTTCTGGTGGGGGAAGGGAAAAGGGGAGTAACATAGGGCAGAAGAACTAATGATTTGATCTCTATTGCCTTCTTGTAAATTGGAAATAGATACCATATCTTTAATGCTAATTAGGCATTGCATTACTTAGTCTTCCCCTCCTCATGTAAATAACAATTAGCAATAATTTAGCAGTTGTACATGCTGGCATCTTCTAAGCCATACCATTGTATACCATTCCAAATTCCTTTGCATTAATTAGGATCATAAGCCAATCAGTACTAATTAAGAAGAAAATAAGTATAATAATAAATGAAACAAAGCTAGTGATTTGTATCTGTTCAGTAGTTCTCTCTCCCTCAGCAGTTCATCAAATAATCGTAATGCGTAGGAACTTCTCCTAATTGAAACTAATTATGAGGTTTCCCCTGCTACTTTGAGCCTCATGTTCAAATCCCACGAAGCTCATTAAATAAGTAACAAAACCAGAATCTTTAGCACATATTGTAAGTTGGTTCACGTTAATTAGCACCACACGCAAAAGGCGGCATGAGGCCATTCAACAGCCCAGCTCTAGCCAAAGGGAAGAGAGACTGAGATCTTTATGGTTCTTTGGGGCAGCAGAGTAGCTCTGGCCAGGTACTGAGGGGAATAATCAAGGATGGATAGGACTGGTTTCATCACTATGCCCAGGACCCTGAATGACAATGGGGATTCTAAGTATAGCCTAAATCCTCAACACATCTTGATCCCATTGGTTTTTTGTAAAAATCCATATCAAATAGGGTGTGAAATCAAATGTAATGATTCTATTATAAGATATTCCATATATAAGCTCTGAGACAAGACATGGCATTTGAATTCACTTATGTGACACTTATAAACTGTGATCTTAGACAAATCTGTTCATTTCTTTTAGCCTCAGTTTCTTCATATGTAGAAATAAGGGAGTAGGGTATAACTAGAATGTCTCTGAGGTTTTATCTTGCTTTAAATCCTGTGATCCTGTAACTTTCTATCCAGAAATTGGCTTTATTATGGCAATGATTTCATTCATGTTATGGCTCAGTGTATTTATTTTTCTTTTCAAGGGTGACTAGTGAATATTTGAGACCCCAGAGAATCCTTGCCCCCAAACAGACTGAAATTATATCCATATAAATGCTTGTGTCTGTTTCAGTCAACCATATGTACCCTTCAGCAGACATATTGACTGTATTCACAGCTTCCAGTTTTTATCCTAAACTACTGCCGTTCCTTCTACATCTATGGTTAGATACATAGAGAACTGTTTGAGTCAGAATGTAAAGAGGCTATAGAAACACATACACATATACACACACATACACGCACATGTGTGGGGAGTCTCTATTGCATCTTCCTTCAGTGCTCTTGAGCAATTTAGCATTAAACACTGGGGAGAATGGTGTACAAGATTGGATGCAGAGAAAGAAATCCACAGGGATGTTGGTTTATGGTGTATCCAAATACAGTACTAAGGCTCCATAAACAATATTATTTACTGCTGTTTTATGAGTAGTTCTAAAATAACCTTAACAGGGAACACTTGTTATGTGGCTACTACTTGTGAGGCTTGCTAGATTAACATAGAGAGGGAAGAAAAACCAAGAATTGACTTTTAAAAATCCAACCAAATCAGAGGTAGTAACATGTTAAATGGGAATCCTAATAGCCTTTCTGCAAAGATTCTCCTGATTTCTAGTTACTAAATGGATAATAATCCTATTCATTATTCAAAACTCAGCTTAAGTGCCATATTCTTTGGGTAGCTTCCTTGGACCACTCTGGCCCTCACTGATGGCTCCTTTCCCTGAAATATCCCACTCACAGTCAAAAAAAAAAAAATAGAACCTAAATTTATAGTCTCATCATCACTTATTGCTTTGTGCATGCTTGTTATGCTTCCTCAATTGTAACATTTCTATTCCTTGTGTTGTCCTATGACACCTCCGCATAGACCTAGGCACCTTTTGGTTTCTGTCCAAATCTGTGCTTTCCCCCTTGTTGGAAATTTCTAGTAAGGAAGTTTTTCCCCAGAGCAGATTGGCAACCCTTTTGCAGTTTGTAATCTTAAAAGTTGCCTGATACACTAAGAAATTAAGTAACTCAGCAAGGATCACACAGATAGCATGAATCAAAAGCAGGATTTAAACCCTTATGTTGCTGATTCTGAGACTGACTCTCTAGCTGTTACTCCACTTGCCTGTCAGCATATGCATTAAGTGCTGAATAAGTATTTTTTGACTAATACTAAGTAACTGGACAGGATTTAGAATAATTTACTCTATAAATACATAATCAGCATAGTAGCACCAGTGGCATCAAAAGCTTTGGGTCTGGTAACAGTTTCACCACTTTATTAAAAGTTCTTCATTGAGCAACTTGAGCTTTTTGAGATCCTTTTTTTTTTTTTTTTTTTTCATTTCTAAAAGAGGGATTATCTCCCCTACCTATCGGATGGGGAATAGAGATCTAGTTAGAGCACCATATCAACCTGCTTTGACAATCATGCAGAACCTTCATTGATGGAATGACTAAAAAAAAGTGTGGTCAATAGTATATACTATACCACAATAAATTGTGAATATGGAGAATTCAGAGAAGCATGAAAAGCCTTAGGTGAACTGATACAAAGTTAAACCAGGAAAGCAATATAAACTACTACTACAACATGTAAATGACCAAGAAACAAAACTAAGTGCTATTTAATTATGATAATCAAGCTGAGATCTGAAGAAGAATTGATAAAATGTAGGTGCCACTCATTTGGAGAGAGTGAGAGTCTATGAGTATGGGATATTGCATATAGTGTTCACTTTTGCCCCTCTAATCTTTGTCATTAGGAAAGACTTGTTGGCTAAGGGAGGAAAGAAAATATATTTGAAAATAAAAGTAATGTAAGAAAAAAGATGTCAATAAAAAATAAAATTTTAAAAAGAGGAACTATGTATAATGTTTTAAAAGATGTTTTCATATATATATATATGTGTATATATATATATATATAATACTAATAATTCTGTAGAAATATAGGGGGGGAATTAAATTCTATTAAATGATACCTGGAAATAGCCCTTACTTCTGTAAGCACTTTCCTTTTTTTTCCCTGATTCCCAGGAAGATGTCCTGTAACAAATGGTAGACTTTAACTTATATCTATAGAGGACAAATGAAAAAGATCTCAGGAAAATAGATGGGAAATTGATGCTAACCTCTCTCCTTCAATCTTCTCCCACCCTATAGGGAAGAACTAATATTTAGGATGCCTGTATTACCAGGTCAGTTAACTCTCTTGATCTCACTGACATCTCTCCATCATCATAAAAAATGACTTCTGAAGGAAAAAAAATTGGGATTGGCATAGGATTGCTACTGTTCAAAGACAACCTCCTCTCTGTGGCTCCTAAAAAGGAATAGTTTATGATCTAGGATAGACCAACATATGTGGCCTGTGGTTATACCCACAGGAAATACATAAGGGAGATTAAAAACTTTAAGAGAAGTCACATATGTCAAAACTAAATACAGAACTTGAGCTGTTGTCATGAGTTTGAATTGAACAAATTAATTCATCTATGGTTTGTTGATACTTTGGGGAGGGGGACAACAATACTCATTCCTTTGTGGACTTTGCCTTAATTTATTAGTCTTAACTGCAATGAAGTAAAAGACAAAGTACTTGAATTTCAGAGGTGTGAATTACATCCTGCCAGCCATTTTTTAAGCAGCAGACCTAGCTTCTATCAGTGTTTTATTTAGAACAGCAATTTTCAATGAGGCAGACAATAGCTTAAGCTAAAAAGTATTTTTTCGCAAAATAGAACTACAAAGAGAATTGTACTCATCTCTTTTGCTTTTTTAAAAAATAGATATTAACCCTCAATTGATGTTTAACAATAAATCAAAATATGGATAGGGGTAATTTCAAAGCGTGGTTAAAATTCTTAGGAAAGATGGCCTTTATAATCCATAAACTAAGAACACTTATCCCTTCTATATTAAATCCAGGAATGCCTCATGTTAGAAGAAGGAATGCTTCATGTTGTTTTAAAGTGTTAGGATTGTGATTTATAAGCTAGTGACATGATGAAGATATAGATGACATGCTCAAACTTACAGACAGGAAACCAGGAGGGATAGCTAAAATATTAAATGACAGATGCAAGATCCAATAAGATCTTAACAGGCAAAAGCTATAGGTCATAATCAATAAAAAGGAATTTAATAGATATAAATATAAAACTTTACACTTGGTATAGCAAAAAAAAAATCATTTCATAAATACAGAATCAGGAGACTTGACTAAAAATAGTTCCTGGGAGACAAGATTTAAGAATCAGTAGACTGATACCTTTTGCTGCTATAGAAGCTGATGCTGGTTATTTGAGTTTGGGGAATTCTGAGCTGCAGTGGGTTAAGCCATTCATACATCTGTGCTAAGAACAGCATCAATATTGTGAGCCTTTAGGAACAATCAGTTTACCTAGGATGCAGTAAACTAGTCCATACTGAAAGCAGACAGGTCAAATCTCCTTTGTCTGTCAGGGTTGAGATGAAGCCCATGTGCATCTTCCCTGTATTTGAATCCAGGGTGAGATGGAAAAAAATTAATCTCAGAATGTCTGTGGCCTGCAGTTTCAGTGAGTCTAAAGTGCTCCATCCAACCAAAAGACTAATTTTTGTGTTTATTTGTTTGCATTGAAAAGCATAGTATCCAAGAAGAAATATGAAAGAATTCCACTGTTCTGTATCTGAATAGTGTTCTGCTCCGAGCAGAATTTCAGAAATACATTAACAGAAAAGCTGGGCAACTAAGGTGGTAAAAAAACTAGGAACCATGACATAAACATCAGTTGATGTAACTGGTGATGTTTAACCTGGATAAGAAAAGTCCTAAGGATAAGATAATGTATCTTCATGTATGTGAAGGATTGTCATATTGGAGATTATAATTAGTGCTTCTATAGGACCTTATTCTTTTGTGTCCATCCACAATTAGATTCCAATTATTTCCATCCTCTGAATGTATTTTTTTTCAATCCAATTTGATCAGTAACATTGGTATTTTTTAATAGCTTGTCTTTTTTCTTCATTTTAATCAGAATATTTTATAATCTTTTATCATCAAGATTTTATTTTTGAGAGTATTCTGTCTCCAGTCAACTGTAGATTTATATTTAATCATAGTATCCTATCCATGCTTTTTTTTTTCTGAATTCTTTGAAACATGATAACTGCTTTCAAATATATAAAGGCTTGTCATGAAGAAAATGAATCATCCTTGTTTTGTTTGACCCCGGAGGGTAGAGTTGAAGTTGCAGGGAAACATTTTGTCTTAATACTAGGAAGTACTTCCTAAGGATTTTTAACTATCCAAAAGTGAAATGAGTTGATTTACAATGATGTGATATCATTAGATGTCTTCAGAAGGAAGGTAGATGACTAGGTAAAGATGTTATAGATAAGATTTCTACTTTCCTGATTAAATATGCATTGCATCAATGACTTCAAAGGCCTTTTCAACCTCAAAATTGTGTATTATTCTTATTCTTATAAGAACCAATTCTGAATGAGTCTTTTCTGAGACTTTGCTAATTTCAGTGAAAATAACAATAGCTTACATTTATATAAAGCTCCAAGATTTAGAGAAATTATTCCTTTCCGATAGTTCTTTGAAGTGGCATTAGCATTTTTGTGCCCATTTTATAAAAGAGGACAGTGAATCTCACAGAGGATAAATGACTTGTGCAGATCATAAAGTCAGTAAGTGGTAGAGGTAGGATTTGAATACAGGCTCTCCCAGATTCCAAAGCCAGCCCTTTTCCTCTTATATCAGATACAAAAAGTAAGATAGTTATTCAATGAAAGGGTGGGATACAGACATAATTCTTTCATAAGGGCACCTGTTCCACATAAAGAAGTATAAAGTAAGGCCTTTGGACTTAACATATAATGAAATCAGAACTTCTAAATAAGGGGCTAGTAGAATTAAATTATTGGAGTGACAAAGTGTAAAGCTTCTTGGGTAACCATATAGAAGTTAAAGATTTTAAGATAGAAAAAGGAATTCATTCATTCTTCAAAACTTTTAGAGTGCCTGCTTTGTACAAGATATTATGCTAAATGCTCCTGGGGATGGCAAGATGAGTAATAATTTTCGCTTTCAAGGAATTTGTCTAGCTTTTCCTATTTGAATCTCTGGTGCTTAGCACATTATGGAATATAATAAGCATTTAATAAATTGTATTTCATTTTTTCATTCATTCAAAGTTAAAATAGAGAACTTGTGCACAAATAGGAATAGAGATAAGGAAAAATTGTAGAGTAGAAAAGAAATCTGACCAAGATTTATACCACCTTCAAACATAGCATTTACCCAGTATTTTCAAGCAAATAACAATATTATATTTTGAATTATGTATTTCCATTCAGAATTTTAATTAGGACAGTGAAAAAGTAAAGGGCATCTCAAAGCTGGCAACTAGGATAGTTAGAATCTGTGGTATCAGAAACTGCATGTGATAAGCCTAAAGGAGAAACAATTAAGGAGAAGCTTGATAATGAACTACAAATATTTGGAAGATTGCCACCTATAAGGAGGACCAGTTCTGTTTTGTGTTGCTTGATAGGGCAAAATGGAAACCAGTAGAAAATGTTATCTTGGTTTAATGTATGAAAAAGCTGTCTAACTCAGTAGTGTAACAAGAATAAGCTATCTCAGCACTAAGCTACTCTTCAGTGGATATGTTCTGGGCAAAAATGGCTGATCACATGTTTCTGTGCTATGATAGAATGAATACCTGCACAAGTTAAGGAGTCAGATTTTGTGGCATATTAAGTCAGATTTTCTATTTCCATAATTCCTTCTACTGGACATGTTTATCATAAGCCTGGTAGGTCACAGGGAAATCTTAGGAGCTAAAATAAGAAAAATCATGTCTGTAGATCTCATTGTAATAGATACCCACTTGACACATTCCGAAAGTAAAAAACAAACAAACAAAAACCTTTCAGGGAAAAATGCATCATTGGTCAGAGAAGAAGATGAAGAAGAAAAGAGAGAAGGGGAACAGACTTGTGTGAAAATATCTGAGGCCTAAAGCCATATCTCAGGAAATTAAAAAAAATTTTTTTTCCTACTCTCTGTTGATCTCTTTTTTGAAAGAATAATGCAGTGTTCTCCATGGTTTAACTCTCTGGCATTATGCCCCTTCCACCCTACCTGCTGATTCCTCAGCCCCCCAGCCCTACCCCCACCATCTTCCCATCTCTGTTGATGAAAGACAGGCAGAGACTGAGCATTCCAAGTATTCGCAGAGAATCCCATCTTTCAGATCTGGAGCTGAAGGTGGAGGGAGAATAGAGGGGAGCTTTTTTTTTTTTTTTTTTTTTTAAGAGGAACAGATTACATTCTTGAGTCCTTTGCCATGTTGTAAACACAACTGAGCACACAGCATTCCTTTACATGCATATATCTTTGTTTTCAAAACATAGGTCTGGTCCCTTGGAATTTAGTGTTTGTCTCAACGCAGCTCCTTTCTTCATCTGGGATTTAATTTAATACTCCAATATTAATGACACTGAGGTATGAAACAGTTCTTTCATTCACCTCACTTTCTTCTTCGCTCTTTCCCCGCCTCATATCTTTTATAATTATGTTTTTAAGCCTGTAAATGTTTCCGAGGGCAGTGCCCAAATCTAAGTGCTGCTTATTATTACAATGTGTGGGTGGTTTCACCCTGAGTCTTCATGGCCTCCAGCTTGTATCTGTCTTTTCCTTTTATTCCTCCAAAATGTTCCCCACCCAAGAACCTCAAAGAGTATCTTCCTTGAATAGTGTCCCACTGTTTCTGGTGATAGTGTTGTCCTGTTCACCTTTTCAGCCTTTTGTTGTATTGTAGCTTGTTGGGTTCAGATATTCCAAGAGAAGGGAGAAGTGGAGAAGCAGTGGGAACTTAGGTGAACACCACAAACCTGGGATCCTTAATCATTTCCTGGGTGTTCTGGTAAGTGGAGTGGAGGAACAGATGAGGATAATGGAAAGGAATAAGTGACTAGGGTACAATTTAATTCAGTCCAACAAATATTTGTAAATATCCTATTCTGCACTGAGTTTTATATTAGGTGCTAGAGAAACAAGAAAGAACAAATTGGTGCCAGCTCTACTATGTTTCACATATTTTTCCTTCTCTCATTGCTAAACATGTTTTTATCCAAACCAGGAGAATTTCTTGTAACTTTCTAGTCCTACTTAATCCACTATCCCAACAGAAGCAGTTAGAATAAAAATTTATACAGAATGCTAAAAGATGTCTGGTTCTGAAAAAAAAAGGATAAAAAATAACTTTTATTTCAGTGGATACAGGGGTTGGGAGACAATTATGCATTTGTTGTTCAGTTGCTAATTCTTTTTGATCCCATAGACCATGCTGTCCAGATTTGTCCAGTATCACATAGTTAGTAAATGTCTAAGGCTACATTTGAATTCAGATCTTCCTGACTGCAGGCTCAATGTTCTATCTACTGAGCCATCTAGCTGCACCCAATCATGCATATTTTGAATTAAATTTAGTGTCTCAAAGGCAAATAAATTCAAAGTCTGAATTTTAACATTTTTGCTAGGCCAGATAAAGACACATATACACTTTAAAATGAAAGAGATTTTAGTCAATTATTTGGCTGTGGTCTACATGTATTTAATATATGAAACAGAAGTAAAGTAAGTTGGTATAAAGAGCACACCATAAGTAAACTGCATTGCAAAGAATGAACCTAACAATATTGTTAATTATTGTAACACTTAAAACTTTATAAAGTGCTTTCCTTGTGATAACTTTGTGAACTAGATACTGTATAGTATGTTTCTATCCTGTGAAATTCATTGTAAAATGCACACTAAAACTTACATATGCAAATGAGTGACATCTTCTTCATTGTAGTCAAAATGAGGATGACCAATTCCATCTAAAAATATCCAAATGCATTTGGGATCTTATTATAAATATGTCCCTCTAGTTATATAGATCCCACCCCATCCATATTTGTCCATTTTGTGGGGTTCTGTTCAAGCCCTTTTATAGATTTGTGAATCTACCAATAGGGTCCTAGACCTTACCTTGCTTTCTTTTGACATCACAAGGACTTCAATGAATGCAAGTTATTTCATTTTTACCACATGCATAGCCTAGATCCTTTGCTAGGTATATGTTTTATATAGCCATTTTGTACTAGTTTTCATTCAGAAGTCCTTCTTTGAATGTATGGTAGTGTGATCACATCTGCCATATTCCTCTCCACTACCCTCTAGGTAATATTAATTTCCATTTCTTAAGAGGACTGTAGTATTTGAAGACTCACTGCCATACAGCTATATTGGCAGAATATTCATATAAAAAAGATGTTACTTTGTATCAGAGAAAAATATCTGGTCTTTTTTTTTTTTTTTTTTTGCAGTTTCCAAAAATGCAATCCATTCTCTTTTTGGCCTTTTTCATTTGGGGTTCAATCTACGAAATTTGCCATTTTTTTTTCAAATCTAGACTTGGTGTTTTATCAGTGTAGGGAGTTCTAAAATATAGAAACTTGATCTATAGAAGGATCTTATTTGCACATTATCAGAATTGTGCAGGACACCAAGAGGTTAATTGACTTGCTCAAAGGCACAAGACTAAAATGTATCAGAAGGACTTGAATCCAATTTTCCATGACTCCAAGACTGACTCTCTATCAATTATGTTATGCTATTGCTATTCATAATACCATTGGAACTCCTTTGGGGAAGGACCTAGAGAACCATGTTAATAATTCTGATATTTTCAGTGTGGAAAGATCTTCATCATTTAATAGTGAATTTGAGTTGGAGAAATAGCCATAAGAAGCTTAAGGAGCAATAGTACAAGGGAGGAAACTTAGCCTTAGTTAGTTATTATTATTGTTATTAAAAACTTTCTACTTTAAGGGCATGAAAATGTTATTACCACAATGAGGTAGTTCTGTATAAACATAAAACTTGATTATTCATTTTCCTTTGAATAAGGATAAAGTGGGTAAAGACATTTCCTCCTAGAGTAACCCTTTTAAAAAGGCTCTCTTCCCAAACTTTTCCCAGATATCCAAGGAGCCAATACCACTGAAACTCTGATCTGGTAGCTCTCTCGAGGAGTTGAAAGTGGTGTTTTTATGAAGTTATATCATTCCCTCAGCCAATAAAACAAGTTGTGTCCTGCTAACATCAAAGCAGAAAGCAGCTTACAAGTAGAAATAGCTTTGGGATGAATTGGCTATGTACCCTATGAACAACTAATGTTCACAGAAGATTATTTAGAATGAATAGTAACTGTAACTCCATTTAATATGCCCTACTCTGTGTATTGTATAAACAGAGATTCTTTTCAGTCTCAGAAAGCAAGACTATACTTAAGTTTACATTAACCAAGCCCCCCAATAGCTGTTTTGAATAGTTTTCTTCTGTCAGTGTCAAGGAATGGGCATTAGGATTGCTTCTATCTCCTTAGATTTTGTATAGATATTTCACATTCAGTTATTCAATAACTGTTTATTAAATGTCAGCTGTGAATCAAGAGCCACACAAAGTGTTCAGAAGATATAAGAGCAATTAAGTTATGTCTTAGTTTCATGGAGCTTACAATCTAGTTAGGTTTTTAGCATGTGTACAGATATGTGATCATACATAATAATTGACTAGCAATACTATAGATTAGATTATTTAAGTATGACTAATATTAAGTTCTTTCTGATTTAGGGATCAAGGAATGTCTCATGAAGCTTTCTAGCACGTGAACCAGATCTGAAAGGATTTCTGAAAGCAGATTTGAAAACAGAGAGGGCATTCCAAATGTAGGGGGAAAGGAGGAACAGCATGGCATGGAGAAAGAAAAAGGATGCTCTGGTCACAAACAGGGAACAGTGACCAATTCAATTTAATTGGACCATAAAATATATACAGTGAAGATAAAGCTTGAAAGCTAGGGAACTGCAGGTTATAGAAAGTCTTGAATACCCTCAGGAGTCTGAACTTTATTCATCAGGCAATAGGGACCCATTGAAAAATTTGGGCAGAGTGACAATTCAAAGGGCATTTATCAAACAAACAGTATATGCCAAACTTCGTGCTAGGGTTTAGTATACAAAAAACAAAAACAAAGAAATAAAAAATTAGTTGTGTCCCTCAAGGAACTGTCTTTTTACCAGAGGAAAACAATATATACAAATACAAGAAAATGCCATTTAATATCAGATCTATACATAAAGAAGATTAATTTGACAATGACATTTAAGGATTCATTGGAAAGAGAAAAAACTAGCAAGAGAAACCCCCTAGAAAGGTACTATAGTACTCTAATCCATGTAATTAAATCATCTGTTTTTATCAGTGCTATATTATAGTATTATTTTATTTAACACCTTAATGTTTAAATAGCCCTTTTCTTGAAAATTTTGAATTTTCAAAATAAAGACAAAGGCAGTGGGTGAATTTGTGACAGCTTCAGTTTGCTACAATATCTTATTGAGGGGACATACCTAATATTGTGACAAGACAGATGCCTCCCACCAAGGATAATTTCACAGGCAGCATGTATGCCCTCACTAGACCAATTAATCATATTTTCTTGTTTTAGAATTCATAAATATAAAGGGACTCTTGGCTGACTAATCATTTCTTTCAGGAAAATCTGAGAGGCTTTCCAAAAGAATCTTGGACAACATGCTGTGTGATGTTATACTCATTTTCTTCATGGGAAAATGGAGCCAAAAATAAGACCAGTATAAAAAGCATCCACCTAGCTTCAGGTGAGGCTGACAGCCAAGGTTATGACCCTTCAAACAAGGACTGGCCATTTTACAGAGGCTATATAGGAGCCAGGGAATTGCCCTCATGAGAGATTTTTGGTGAAGAATTAGAACTAAACTGGACAAAAAGATGGGACAAAACATAAACTTAATGACTTAGGACCTTCATCCTAGACATAAAATGGATCTTAGTGAGGTCATCTAACACAGCCTCTTCATTTTACATATGAACAAGAAGAAGCTTTCAAAAGGTTACATGACTTGGCCAGAGTCACATTGCTAGTTAAGTGATAGTCAATGGTCAAACTTAGGTTCTGATCAATGCATTTTCTACTGCAAAATAATTCTTAAAAAGCATTAAGAAATGTATACACCTTTTGGAGACCAGCTTCAGAATACCCTGTTGAGCCTCCTTCAACTACTCCAGAATACATTTATCTCTCCCTTTCAAAAGGTAGACGAGAACTACCAGATCAGTTTTCTAATAGCATTGACTACTTAGATATTTGCAAAGGGTTTCATGCTTACAATTTATTTGAGAAAAGAGCCTTTTAAAAATGTTTGGGATCATAGCATTTCAGAGCTAGAAGCAACCATGAAGATCATCAATTCAAACCTCTCATTTGACATATGAGGAAAGTAGATCCAGGAAAAGGGTACTTAATTGAATTAGAGCTAAAGTCTTCTTTTTTGAGTTCTGATTCACTCCTTCTTTATCAAAACTATGCTTCCTCATCTTGAACCTATTTGTTTTCAGCTGTATTTTTGTTGTCATGTTTGTTCATAGATTCATAGCTTAATCAGAGTGATTTCTACCCCAAGTCATATAAGAATCTGTTGTAGCATGGCTATATTAATAACAATACTAATGATAACATATCCATTTAGTATATTAAGGTTTACAAAGCACTTTGCTTATAATGTCCTTATAAACTGAATAGTAAAAGTTTTATTATCCCTGTTTTATAGTAGAGGAATCAGAGGTTCTAAGAAGTTTAAACAGATACAAAATAAATATCAGAACAGAGAATGAAACACAGATTTCTTGCCTCCAAGTCTAATGTAATGCTAGCAATGTAAAGTATATATCTTGCATTACTCTGCTCTGACCCCATCTTTTTCTCCCTTTTTGATTGCTTCTCATGAGAAGTTATCTCTGAGAGTGGAGAAATGTATACCATTGGCTATATACACCACAGGACTATGCTTTAACTCAAAGCATGGTGAGATGGAAATATTCATTTATTCCTTTATTCTGAAAACTTCAATGGCTCCAATCCCCTGGAGAATTAATTCTGAACTACTTGGTCTGTGACTCAAAATTCTTTAAAAGAAAGATGTCACATATTCAAGTTGCCTGAGTACAGCCAGAACCAGATTAAAATGTAATTGGAAGATATTTAGCAAAATAAATAAAAATATAATACAATCCAGATAATATTAAATTGTGAGTTTCTAAGTCAACATGCTGTCTACAAGGATCCATTTCTATTTGATTTTGATAACACTGCTCTAAAATCTCACCCCACTATATTTTCCTGTCCTCTCTCTAATAGTAAACACCCAGGCTGGGATTTGAACTCAGTTTGCTTGATTCCAAAGCTGATGCTTTTTCACTGTACCACACTGTCCCCTTTCTGAATGAAGTCTCTTCAGTGTTGGTCTTCTGGAGGTTACTCTCCTAAATGAAGAATAAATATCACATTAAGGGCAAGTTTCTGGATAGACTGAATAAGTTATTCCCAGTATTCTGAAGGCCTCCTTGACAAACCAAAAAGAATCGAAACTGAAATCAATGTAGGCCCAGAAATTTAGAGGATAGGAACCCTGGGGAGAAAGAGCAGCAGTTTGTTGTTTTGAATCCCCTGAATCCCTGTAAGGATTCATTATAGCCCCTGTAAGCCCCATTATACCATTGGCAATGGCTCCTGAAATTCCTACAACATCTTAGGGACTTTATTAGTACTCTTGGCCCCTCAAAAATAATAACACCAAAAGGAGAATACTTTACATTTTCCCAGTTGCAGATAATAACATTGGCTATTGTTTAGCAGCTAGTCATTGAAGATTCCCATGAGTTAATTCTTGATGAGAAATCCTTGACCCAATCTTTTTCTTCCTTCTCAACTGGCATAAAATGAAAAAAGAGGACAGTGAGAGCTCAAAATAGATCTCTGAATGTCCTTAATTTGATTTCTCTTTTTTCTTACTTCTCAAACAGAGAATTCAAGTAATAATTAGTATTGTATAAACTTCTTTTAACTCCCTAGATACCAAATGCATTCATTTTAAAGTAACTGGAAAAATTAAATTCTGCTGTAAGTAGGAGGGATTGAGCTTTAATTCTTTGGTTTCACATATAGTTCCAACAACCCATCACAATAACATGATCCAGATTGCAAACCCCTAAGTGGGTTTGCTTCTGGGATACTAAAGGAGAAGGCCAGACAGTAGCCTACTATTTTTCTCCATGGAAAAGAAATCATGATGACAATAACGATGATGACGATGACGACGATGATTAAAAAATAAATACCTCCCAGTTCATTCCCAGGGACTTTAAAAGAACTGGGTTTAAGACCAAATGAAAAGAAATTAAGACTCAAGTCACTCAAGCTGCCACAGAAGTACTGTGAAGCAAGGTCCTCTCACATTCCCATGTATGATTGATCAGGAAGAAAAGTTGCAAGCTACCCTTGGAAATTAACACAATCAGGCATATGGCTCCAATAAAAGAAACATTAGGAATAGGATTTGGAAAAATGACAAAAATAGAATAAGAATCTACCTGGAATATCATCTGTAGGGAAATCTTATGCTTCTAATTTTCTGGACTCAGAAATAGATTCATCATTGAATACAATTTGTATGATCATAATGAGGAAAATCCCAGAAGAATTAGTCAGGATTAAGAATTATATTAATAATAATGATAATAACTCACATTTACATGGCAGTTTAAGGTTTGCCAAGTGCTTTACATATATTATCCCATTGCTTGAAAACTGCAGGAAATCTTTATGCTGTCATTATAGGGAACTACTTAATATAATTAGGAAGCAAATGGACTAGAGGAAGACAGACTCAGCTGCCTCAAACAGTCTGATTCAGAATCTTGGAAAATTCAGTTACCTGAATTACAAAATTAATATAATTTCTTAATTCTGTTGTTTCAAAAGAAACAATAGAATGTTATCCTTTGATTTCCACTCATCTCCAGAAAAGATTCAGTCAAAGTTTTTCTTCTACTTGTTTGGGACTAGAACAGCTCAACCTGACCAGTTTTGTTTTGTTTTATTTTATCAACAGAGGTTCTTTTAGTTCCTCTTGAGCTAAATACGGACATCCAAAGCCAGCTAGCACATATGTAAAGTTCATACACCAGTGCCTCTCTCCCTGCACCTCAATCAAACAACCCCAAACTAGGTGGAAGGCTCTATGTGGGCAACAGAAATGGAAGCATGACACACCAGATCCTCTATTTTGTTTCTTCCAGTATGTTTCTGTTCAGAAAGGGCTCTCCATCTTGCCTTAGGGTATCAGGTCACCAAGCACTGAACTGATGCCTCATTGTTTGGGAAACTTGGGAAAAAGAAAAAAGAAGAAAAACTCAATCCAAGGAGGCCAAGGGGGTACTGTAGAATGTACTATGAGAAATCAATACAGGCTTTGTTGTGGTATCAAATTGTAGCCTAGGCTTACAATAAGCCAGTGGATCACTTGAAGGAAAACAAACTTACTTCATATTTAGAAGCTATTAACCTGTTTGACCCCATAGGTTTCCCCTGCTCCTATTCCCAGGAGCCCTTTCATAAGGCTGAGAATCTACTTCCAGGGATGGTGTAGACAAAACAGTAGAAGACGAAAATACCCTAGCCTCTGGAAGTAGTCTCAGGAAGTTTTTAAAAAACCATTACAATATGTTGCTTTTACATCACACCTTATACTTTTCAGATAGATCACACATTTAGCATTTCATGTGATAATTATCACAAAATCACCATGAGATAGGTTAGACAAATATTATTGTGAGGTTATCTTTCATTTACATAAACAGGATATATTTTTATCTGTCAAATAGGAGTAATAATGTTTCCAATATCTACTGCCAAACATTCTAAGGAACATAATTTACAAACCTTAAAAGTGTAGATGAATAATTTGCTCTTGTTATTTTCTAGGGACAATATCTATAGTTAATGCCAGAAAAAGGAGTAGAACCCAGCAGCTATCAAATGCCCATTCTAGAGATGTCTGCATTCCAATAAATCAAGCTTCTTCCGATTAGAATTAGCATCTAATTTCTATCTTGTGTATTTAAAAAATGATAAGCTGCCCCCTTTTTGACTTAATTTATTGAATCCTGGACTAAGAATAAAGAGGTAGTTTCAAAGCTCCAGGGGTCCCACAAATTTACCATGCAACCAAAGAAAGTGGCTCAAATATCTGTCAGCTTCTCTTTGCCCTACCACAAAATGAAGGGAAGGGCTTTTGTTTTGAATATAAAAAGAGTAAATAGACTGCATCTTGTCATAGTACAAGAAGAGGGCAAGGAGAGGGAGAGAAAGTGTTAAGTATCCTTTTATTCTTGATGACATTTTTGACACTAGTATCACTTTATACCCTTAGCTCTGAGTGCATCTATGACCCATCACTATGGGAGCTCTCTTTTGCTGTGTGGACATAAGGAACCCAAAATTTTAATATTCATTTATAGTACAGAATCTGATGGGGTTTTTCATCATGCATTCCACTATTGGGATTACTGCTTGGGGTGGGGAAAGCTGTTAAGGAGTACTTGAATACAGTTTCCTGAACATAGTTTCTTTTTTATGGCCCAATGCAGACCCAATAATTTCCACATTTGCCAACTACTTTTGCTCTTTCATAAAGTATTCTCCCTAATTTTTTTATTACATTATTTTTCTTCATGCACTGACTACAAATTACTTCACCAAAACTAGAATTCTCTCACATTGACCAATTCTCTCCTCTTGGGAGTTCCTCTTGTCATGTCTTAGAACACGAGCAGAGTATCTTTCCATACTTCTTAAATGGCCTGGGGGATAAGTGACAGCTGTGAGCTGCTACATTCCCTGCAGCCTCTTGTGTACAGCTGTTCATCCTAACAGCATCTCTGGGGTCTGTTAGTTCAGAGGTCATGGCTAGTTCACTTCTATTGTGTCTGTCAAGATGCATTAGAAAGGAGAATATTCATTTGAGATGCTATGAAAGAAGAAGTACTCTGAATTCACTGCTAGGTATTGGGCATATCATATGTTGTATGTACCTATACCAAGGAACTACAAGAAAGAAAAATAAAAGGCATGCTTTCTGCTCTTGGGGGATTGCCTTTGTAATTAAGTACACAAGACATACATACTCACAAATAATGCCTAATTGTGTGGTATAAATTATAAACATTGGAGGACTTAGGAAGAAACACAAATCCATCTCTGTGTGTGATGGTAGGAGTAACCACATAAACCATCATGGAGGAGATGGGAAAGATGGATTAGGCAATCAGAAAATGTGAGCATTCCCAATGAGGAAAATGACATGGGTGAAGGTGCTGAGGCTCAAATTGGCAGGGTGCATGTAGAGGGGACAGTGAGGTACTGGAACAGATGTTTCATGTTGAAAAGGAGGAAATGGGATTGGATGATTCACAATTAGGACTTTGCAAGTTTTGTGGAGGAATTTAAGTTGAATGACAGGGATAAAGCAGTACTTAAAGAAAATTAATTTTCTGGAGCCTGGAGTCAGAAAGACCAATGAGAACTAGATTTGTGGTTTCATCTTGCTAAGGAAACCCCCAAATAAATAAACTTCCTCCAGCAAATGCAGGTTTGGGCAGCTGAATTAGAATGACACTTCTGAAGGCAGGAAGACCCAAGTAAAAATCCACCCTTGAACATTTAGTAGTTACATGATCCTGGGCAAGTCATTTAATCCTGTTTGCCTCAGTTTCCTCATCTGAAAAATGATCTAGAGAAGGAAATGGCAAATCATTCCAGAATTTTTGCCAAGAAAGAATCAGACACAACCAAATTCACCAAATGCAGGTTAGCTCTTTCCACTTTAGAGTCATAGAAAGTTGCCTAAAGTAAAGACTTCAAACACACTTCCCTGTAGCATGCAGTCACAATATTCCTGAGTATAATTTGCAAATATTTTACAAAAGAAATAAAAATACATTAAAAAATGTTTTAAAAAAGTGTTTTAAATGTAACTAGGGAAAAGTAAAAATATTAAATACAAAATAAAGAAATAAAAATACAGTAATATAGTTAAACATTCCATTTTTAAAACTAAGATAATATGTAATAAAGGGAGTATCCTGTCCTTGTGGTTGGAGATAAAGGGATGGAGGCACAGGATATAGCAGTGTAATTAGCCAAACATGGCCACTGTTGGGACTATGTACAGCCAGGATTAATGGGAGAAGGGAAGAAGGGAAAATTAAGAGTCCAGGATGATTCCTGATTTACAAGCCTATCTGGATGACTCAAGAGGAATGACAAAGTTTGAAGGAAAGGTAGATTTAGAAGAAGGCTAATGGATTTGTTTCTTGACATGTTGAGTTTGACATACCTAGGGGAAAACCTAGTAGAAATGACCAGTTGGCAGTTGGAGATGCAATGATACATCTCAGGAGAAGGATTAGGACTGGATATATTAGAAAGAAAATGGCACCCAAAGGATCTGATGTGATCAGGGAGTATGAGCGCAAGGGAAGTAGAGATGAGTAGAGTGACAGCTTTGAGAGTGAGAGCTTTGAAGGGTCACTCATGGTTAGAGAGTAACAGAGAGAAAAAAACAAATATAAGAGGAATTTTGAGGGAAACATTGACAGGATTTGGTGCCTTTATGGGATGGATGAGAGAAAGTAGAAAATGATCACAAGAATTCTTTCTTTATCATTCTAGACAGGTCTGGCAGCTGTAGGGGACAGCCTCCTATGAGAATGCCAGAGAGATACCACCACCTGGCCCAAAACTGGCAATTCATTGCTCTGCTGCTTGGGCCAAATAAGGAGGAAGTCAAGTCTATTTCCTTTCCTTTCTGCCCAGACTGGGCTTATAACAGTTCTGAATAGCAGGGTATTAAAAAAAAATGAGAGGCCCAGACTACAAGCATTCCCTTCCCAATGAATGCAACTTTATGACTTGGGTTGTATATCTTATCTCCTAGACATGTTTCCATGAACAAAAGAAAGACTGTTGGGGGCAATTTTCCATTGCTCAGTTGGGCCATTGTCTTTGTTGGGCTCTCTCTTGAGCTGATGCTCTCAGAGGGGAAGATGCTGGCAAAGCTTCATTCCCACCCAGCCAGTAACCTTACCTAGAGTAGAAACACTGTTTTCCTCATTGCAGTGGGCATAGCAGCTGACTTTGTAAGGCATTTTTAAGGGGTAAGGAGGTCAGGAATTTTTGTTTGTTTGCTTGTTTTCTTGTTGTCGTTGTTGTTGTTGTTGTTGTTGTTTTTGCCAATAGTTCATTGCTATAGCCATTTGTCTGGCAGTCAGGTTCCCTGTGGAAATCCAGGTGATTGCCCTGTAACAGTACCAAATCAGAGGAAAAGATCTCTATTTTGGTTTCATGTAGCCTCACATGATATAATGGAATGGCAAAGCTTCAAATAGATTGGAGTCCAGGAAACAGCTAAGAATTTCAGTAGACAATGCTGGGCCTGGAATCAGAAAGACCTGAGTTCAAATGCAGCCTCAGATACTCATTAGCTACGTGCCCTGAGCAAGTCACTTAGCACTAAGCCCATTTAGCCCATTATTATTTGCATTAAACCACTGAAGAAGGAAATATCAAACCACCCTAATATCTCTGTTTAAAAAACCCCATTTGGGGTCACAAAGAATTTCACACAATGATTGAACAACAACAGGAACCACTAGTCACTTTAGCTTTCTTTTTTTGTCATTCTAGGCACAGTCCCTAGCACATAATAGGTGTTTAATAAATATATGTGATCAATTGATTATTGTTGTCCAGAGACTATTAGATCTGGGGGTTCTTTCTTTAACAGATGAGGAAACTGAGGTCAGTGAAAGTAGTAAGAGAACCAAGAGTCAGGAATATCTCCTTTTGTTCCCACCTAAATGTTCTTTCTATAACGCAAAACACTTAGCATGACTACATGTCACATAACTGGTGTCACTACTCTATCTCAAATTTTTTTGGCTTTTGAGGAATACAGGATATCTTTTACACTTTTTTTTTTTAACAGTGATACCTTATATTGGGTACAACATTTGAAATGATTTCTGATTCAAGGCTCAGAGAAACCCTGTGGCATGGGAAGAGAGGTTCTAATAATAGTCTTTTTAACCGACAGGGAAAATAAGACCCAGAGAGGCAAGTGATTTTTCCAGACTCACACAGCAAGCCATCATCAAAGCTAGGAATAGTGTCTCTAGACTCTTAGTCTAATATTCTTTCTACTATACCACACTGTAAAGTGCTTTAAAATTCCACCCCATCCCCTTTAACCCACGACAAATTGCTTAATCACAAGTTCTTTCCTCCTATCAGTTGTGGCCTTTCCTTTGGTACACAGATCAATCCCTCTTAACCACAGAACACTTGTCTCAGAGGATCTGCTATTGACCAGCTATTTGAGAAGGGGGAGGATGGAAACTTGAGTTCTATAACCACTGCCCCTCATCCCTCTTCCTCTCCCTACAACCCCATGCTATTCCAGCCTTCTATGTTGTCATCGGCCGCTAAGTAACATCCCCAGGAGCCTGCTAGAGGAGAAATGACTTACTGCCCCAGAGTCCTTCTCCATTGAATTGAAGTCTGAGCCTGTTGTTGCTTCCCAGAAGGCATTAGCCACAGGTCAAAGAAAAGAGGGTTAGTGACTGATTAGGTAGTACTTTGGCCATGGGATCATTAATAATATCATAGCCTTCTCCTCAATGTAGTTCTTTAGAAGAGGAGTGTGGTCTAGGGCTGCATTAATAAAGCAGAATGTTCAGAAGGAGGAAATTTATATTTTTTTTACCATATTCCACCATAGCCTCATTCTATAAGTAGCACTGTGCCCTCTCCATAGGCTTTGAAAATCCAGAATACAACCAGAACAGGGAGACTAGGATATGTCCCTGGCCAACAACCCATTCCAATGGTAGATGTAGTGCTAAAGTAATATACTATAAAACAGTATAATGCAATACTATGTTCATTACTTAAAAATCATAGGACCAAAGCAAATACAGGTCAATGCCTGTTTTTAGGAGGCATGGTGGTAGAAAAAATCCAAGGTTGAAAATTGGGGTGGTGAGGTGGCAGGGAGAAACTTGGAAGTATCTAAAGATCGAGGCGTCATCAAAGGTGTTATAGCGACAGAAATGTGGATAGAACCCAAACTCAATGAAGAAAAGAAAGAATAAATGTGTCAATGAGAGCGAATCTTACTGATTAGATTACAACCACTGAAACTAAGATTAGGTTTCATGCTATTGTCAACATTTTCATATGCTTCCTATTAAGGGAAACATATTTTGACTTGTAGATGTTATTTGAGTTGAGAAAGAGAGATCATAGGCTATATATTTGGCATCTGGCTTGGTCCAGGGTTGAGAAGGTAAACATACCTAGTCAAATCAAAGAACCCTAAGTAGCACTGAACTCAGAATGTCTTGGAATAGTGAAGAGATAGATACATAGAGAGATAGATCCAACTTTCTATATGATTTGGAGACCTATGTTCAAAAGATAGATTGCCATAAGAGAATTCTAATTTTGGAGTCTAGACTTGGATGCAAATCCTATTCCAAACACTAGTTATATGACTCTCTCAAGGCACTTAATTTCTTTCTTCTCAGTTTCCTTCTCTGTAAAAAAATGAATAATAATATCACCTACCCTATAAACTTATTATGAGGATCAAATGAGATACTTACAATATACCTTGCAATTATAAAAGCACAGCAAACTTTGTAATTATAACTTTTGACTCTTAGGATAAATCTGTTATTTTAAATAAAACCAGCAATAACAGAAACCTTTCAAGGCCTAAGTTCAAGTCCTGGCTATTCTGCTTAATAGCTGTGTGATTTCAAGCCAATCTCTTCCCTTCCCAGGAGCAGTTTCTTCATCTACACAATGAATAGATTGGACAAGATAATCCCTAAAGTCCATTCCATTTTTCTAATTCTGTCTGATTGATTAACAGAATGTGGTCCCTACTGCCCACTCAGTGTTCACAGAAGAGAATAAAGGCCACAGAGGTCAATAAGCCACTAGTGTAAGCCTTCAACACCACTACCAGGCATTCTTCCACTAGGGACAATACATCCTCAGAGTGCCAGGAGTACAGGAGGATCTGGTTGCCTCAAGTCAACCGGGATTAGTTGTGACAGAACTGCTCCTAAAGGTGGAAATCACTTAAACCAAGAGTCTGTTGGAAACCAGAGACCCTGGAAATCAATAGCCGATTGTTTTCTAGCAGCAGCCACTTAGTGGTATTGCAGTTGAGAGTCAGTCACCATCATTATTACAGAAATCAGGTCTGCAGCTCTGCTGTTTTAGTCAATAGAAAACATTCAGTTGAACACAATTTTCTTTCTTTTTTCCCTTCTTTTTTTTTAATAAAATTCACGTGATGCTCCATGTCCTCAAGTATATAAAAATATTCTTTTCTTCCTTCTTTGCTGCTTTCTTCCTTCATTCCTTTGTTGCATCTTTCTTTTTCCTCTTCTGTCCTCATTCTTCTCCTTCTTTCTTTCTCTTTCTCCTTCAGTATTTGTGAAGCATTTACAAGGCACTATTGAGGATCTGGAAAGTCACATACAGTTCCAATCATCAGAGATTTTACAATTATTTGGTTTCTTCTCCAAATCCTCCTTTATTTATTGTATAAACAAATAATATTAATGGGAGGAGATCTAGTTTCTAATCTCAGTCATGTAGTGGACAAGAGTAACTGAGCTAAGGAACTTTACTTCCCCAGAATAGATGGTAAAAAAAAAAAAAAAAAAAAAAATCAATGTATTTTGTGCAATTCATATGCAGGGTGCCTTGAACATATTGGACAATTAATAGATATTCGTTGAATTGGATCCCTTGGATTTGCTGTGAGCACAGGCCATAAAGTGAAAGAGTCTATGCTGAGAAATTAAAATACTTTAACCCATTTGTGGTCAGGAAGTGGTTAGAGTACAGTGTGAATGAGACCCAAAACCAAGGTTTGATCCTGTGTGGGAGTAATTAGATTGGCTCAATTCTGTGTCTATAAACATCTTACATGGACTCAGCCAGCAGTCTCACAACACAGAAGGAACCAAAAAAGCGTGTGTGAATGACTCAGTACACGTACGTCTCCCTCCAGTAGAAAAATAATTCAAAGCAAGTGTTTTACTGAAGATAGGTTAATGTCGTTATATTCACATATAAAAGATGGCCTATTTTATTTCAAATAAATGTGTCTACAGAGAGGATTAATATCATGACAAAAACTTGACTCCTTGTCAAATAGTTAAATAGTACAAAGTGATGAGGCTGGGTTTGAACCCTCAAGACTTTCTTTTGAAGAAGGCAACCATTGTTAGCATATCAAGAGAGCTTGTTTATAACTTTTGCTACTATTTATAAAATAAAAGGTATTTTTAAGATGCATTTGTTCCCAGGGGATTTACAAGTATTAACCTCATGATACCTGTTGGAAATAAGTATTAAGTAAAATAATACTTCTATTTACATGAAAAGAAAACTGGTTCTGAAAAGTAAGAGTACCTGAATTGAAATTCTGCCTGCCTCTGATGCTTACTCTTTGTGTGACCTTGGGCAAGGCAATACAGCTCTGTAGATCTTAGTTTTCTCATCTGTAAAATTAAGAGGATTGGACTAAAATTGTCTCTGAGGTTCTTTCTTGCCCTAAATCTATGCTCTTATTATCTGTGATCCAGTGGTATCTTCAAAGCAAAGACTTCTGAAAAGAAATTAATTCAGGAGTTCTCTTGTGGAATCATTAGTGAGCAGAGGTTCTCTCTTAGAGAGAAGCCTAAATAGCTACACCTAATTCAATTAATTAAAATCAGATATTTGTAAAGCACTTAGCACAGTGCCTGGAACATAGTAGTATAAATGTAAATGCTTACTCCTCACCCTCGCATTTTATGCAATGCTCTATACCATGTATAGGGTTAAAGCCTGATGGCCAATAAATACTGTCTTATTGGCTAAATTAACCTTCTTATCACCACCTTTTACCCTATTAAGTCCCCTTCTTGATAATCAGAAAGGAAGGGTAATATTAAGTGAGGTCAGCTTAAGATAAACTTTATTGTCTGGAAACTTAGTCATGAGCAACTTCATGAGGCTGGATCTAGAAAAGAGATTGAAAAAATGTTCAAGCTGAGATCAGGGAATAGGCCTCAGGCAAGATCAGATGTATCAGTGGGATGATCTATTTGGGTTTTCTGCCTCCATCTCCCACTCAGCATGGTTAATTCTAAACCAAAGGACTGAGTCTGAGTTGAAACAGGTTGTTGTTGTTAATAGTTTCAGTTCTATCTGACTCTTCATGTTGGGTTTTCTTGGCAAAGATAATGGAGTGATTTTTCCTTTCCTGCTCCAGTTCATTTTACAGATGAGAAAACTGAGGTAAAAGGGTTAAGTTATTTGCCAGGGACACTCACTATTAAGTGTCACATTTAAACTCAAGAAGATGAGCTCAGCACTCTGTGCACTATGACTCCAACTAATGTATAAATAGCCATAGCTAACACAAGGCAGAATATGGAGTTCAATGAACAGAATGCACCTGCTGAAAGGGAAAGAGCCTGAGCAAATCCCAAAAGTGTAGTGGAGTTCATAAAGACACCGAGGTCATTGTTATTTTCTCTGTATAGTTTTGTCTCCTCAATGAGATTGAAAGCTTCTTGAGGACAAGTGTTACCTCTCTGAGCTGAATCAATTCTGCTAGTTAATTGATCTCAGATCTCTCTAACAGGCTGAGAATTTACAAATCTAATACTTTACTTTTTAAAGTTGTCAAAATTTATTTTTGTATCTTTCATCATTAATGATTAACAATATAAAAACACATCACTTACATTCATCTTATCCTTCGATAGGCAGAACAACTCTGTGAGTTAAACAGTATACCTCTTACTGTCCCTATTTTTCAGATGAGGAATTGAGGTTAAAAAAAAAAAAAAAGATTAAATGAAATGTCCAAAGTCACAGAATTCCTAAATCATAGATCCAGAATTTGGAACCAGTTTTCCTGCTGCATCTCTAATTGGGGTTCCCAGGACTGTGACATTCAGAGCTAAAAGTATCTTTAGAATTTATCTAGGCCAATCCTCACATTTTTATTGTGTAGAAACTGAGGCCTACAGAGTTAAGCGATTTATCCACAGATGATAGAGAGTGAAGTCAATAAAGCAAACATAGGCATTCTAACACAAATGCTAATAATTAATTATAAGCTCAAACATTTAGATAGCATTTTAAGGTTTTTAAAGTGCCATATTTATATTATCCCATTTAATTTTAATCTCACAACAGATCTAATGCTTCAATTTCCCCTTACAATGATGAGGAAGTGAGACTGAGAAATGTTATGTGATGTGTCCATGAACTGTAGCTACTAAATGTCTAAGATAGGATTCAGTCTCAGTTTTTTTTCCCCTATTCCAAGTTCAGGACTTGATCTGCTCTACCACTTAGCTGTTAAGATGGAATTTCTATTATGTCACAATACAAGCAGGCCATAACAGTAATCCAGTCTGGGCTTCCCCTTGACAAAATCTCCTTTGAGATTTAATACACCATATGTATCAATGGGAATTGGAAAAGGCTGAAACAAAGGCAATGTAGGATAGGTAGCTAGCTTCTTTTTCCCCAGATAATGAATTAATTTGGGTCCAGCTCCAAAATCAATCAACCTCTGGAAAATATGTCTTAAATTCTAGATCATCCCTAGTTCTCTAAATGTCCCTAGGAGACTGGTTTGAATCCTAAAGTGGTAGGTCTAGGCCAGCTTCAGGACTCTTAGAACAAAGAGAATATTCAGATAGACATTATGGATTCATCTGTCTTGAAGTTTTTTTGTGAATATCAAATGAGATAATATTTATAAAAGTGCTTAGACAAGTACTGGATATAGTAGGTGCTTTATAAATGCATATTCCCTTTTTTCTCTGCCTCAGAATAAGCCTACCTTCTTGAATTTGGTTAAATGTCATTTTGATCCAGAGCAAAGCTTTCAGAATATTTCTCCCAAATCCCTGAGAGTACTAGAAAAAAAAAAAAAAAGACTATTCCGTGTGAAGAAGGGGGTCAGGTTAAAATAAAGCCTTTGTTCTACGGTGCTTTCCACTTTAGCTATGTCAAGGTCACGTCATCATTATCATTACCACTGCCCTCATCATCATCAATTTTTATTTAGACCCTTAATCTTATATATCCTAACCTTGTAGATGACTCCTACTTTTCTTTAAATTTTCTTAAATTCTTAAGAATTTTGGCATATAAATGAGTCTATCCTTCCATCCCTACCCCATCCTATCCAAAGCTTAGGAGTTTATATCCCAAAGCAGACTCAAGTTATACAGACTAAGATATAAAGGACATTAGACAAGTGAATACAAACATGGCCCAAACATCAGAGAGACTTAAACTTAGTAAATATTTATTTTATTTTATTTTATTTTACAAAGGTACATGACTGACTTGGGCTCTGGCAGAGAATTTCATCGGAAAAGGCTAAAGAGAATAAAGCACAGAGCAAGCCACTATTTCCTGATGTACTATTTTAGGAAACCAAACCAATTCTGTCCTAGTCAGAGCAACCATCATTGAATCTTAATTTCTGCTGTTGCTGGCTATTAGAAAGAAGGATTACGTCGGCATCAGCATCTAGGAAAGAATGAAGAGCTACAGAGTGGCACCCTGTTAAATCGGGGTGCTTCTGAGAACAAGAGGGAGAAGGGAAGGGGATCGAGAGACAGAATGGAAATGGGATTGGATAGGATTCTAGAGCCAGATTTCAGCTGATGGAGAAAATGGTGGCAGAGTTTAGCTACCACAGGACCTCAGACTTTAACAAGCATCTTACAGAGTTCTTTTAAAGGCAGAACCTTCTGTATCTTTGTTCTCCCTCAGTCTCGGCTTGTAAGTATTAGCCTGATGTTGTTTACTTCTTCTCCCAATCTCTCCAAGGAATATGATTCACACGTTTTCAGATTTATTTGAGCAAAATGCAATAAATATGCTGCTTCAATTTTAACTGCTGGACTGTAGCCAGGGTTTTTAATGAATCTGGCCTGTGCTACTGAAGTGTTCCAGGATCTCCAAAGCTCTGGGCACTGTTAGATTACACACACCCATGCACAGCAGCACACACACACACACACACACACATACACACACACACATACACACACACACATACACACACACACATACACACACACACACTCACTCTGTGTGTGTGTGTGTAACTCCCTTTCTCTCTCTGTCTCCCCCCTTTCCTCCCTCTCTACCTTCTATTCCCTTGAGGTCCTGTGACTTACAGGCAACTGCAGGTTTTTCTGCGTGTGCTCTGGTTAAAATTAGCAAATGCCTTTATTATTCAAGGAAGGAAAGGATTCCTCTGTCTTCTTTCATAACTACACAAAAAATCTGCCTTTGTTTCTGTCCACAATATTATTGGACATACCTATAACCTGTTCTCCCTACTACCTTTCTTGTCTCTCCATCTCAAGTATTAGTGATGTAATGGTTCTCAAATTATTTTCTTATTTATTTTACAGATTATTTACTTACATCCCTATATGCCATTTTCCCCAAAAGAGTATAAAGCTACTTGAGGACAAAAGTTACTTTTGCCTTTGAATACTTAATGCTTGATATATAATAGGTGATGAATAAATATTTCTTGAGTTGACTTGTTGAGCTGATAAGCCCAGTCAGTTTACCTTTCTTCTTGTTGTTGCTGTTTTAATAACCACATGGTTATTACTTTGACCAATCCTAGTTTCCAGTAAAAAAGGAAAAAAAAAAGCACACATTGTTAGGACTAGTTGTGGAAATAAAAAGCAACCTAAATAGTCCCCAGTTCCAAACACACTTCCACATTTATTCATTACTTGAGCCTTTGTTACTAGAGTCTTGGAGAAGTAAGAAGATTGAACTGGGAAGGGGAGAAATGCCTGTCCTAGCAGGAATAATACTCTAGAAACAGAGGAATAAAACAGATCCAACAGAATTTATTAAATGTTGCAAATGTTGAAAATACAAGTATATAAAAAAAATTTTAATACTTCCTGCCCTCAATGAACAAACATTCAAATGGGGAAGACAAGGTATAAACAACTAGATACATGCAATATATGTAGATACGAATAGTAGATGTCATATTATACAAGAAAAATTAACAATCTGAAAATATTGATATACTACATTTATTTAATTGTGGTAAATATGTGGGTATCTAAACAATATTTGCAATTTAATGTGTTATAACTAATATTCCACTTTCTGTGTAATTGATGATTTATCATACAAAATAATGGTATTAAAATATGAATCATCAAAATAATAGATTTAGAGCTAGAAGAGACCTTAGTGATGATTGAATCCATTCTCCCCCTCCCTTTTTTTAATACATGAGAAAACACAGCCAGAGACACCTACGTGGAAAAGTGAATCACAAAACTTGATTTCAACTCTGGCCTTACTAGCTGTGTGACCCTGAACAAATTACTAAATCTCTGTCTGCCTCAGTTTCTTCATCTATAAAATGATATAATGATGATAATAGCATCTACTTCATGGTGGACATAATGAAAAAAATGACGTTTGTAAAGCCCTTTGTAATCCTTAAAGTGTTATGTAAATTCAAGTAATGATGATGTTCATGGTGATCATAATGATAATGAAGATGAATAGTAACTTTTCCAGGGTTATGTAGTCAATACGTGCTTAAACCTGAGTTTGATTTGAGGTCCTCAGACTTTGAATCAAACATTCTTTTCATTGTCATGTTGTCCCTTGCATATCTTAACTCCAGGTGTGATAATGCAAACGAATGTAAGTGTGCCAAGTGTTCTAGGATTCCTAATCCAGAGAACTAGAGAGCTAAAAGGCACCTCAAAATTTATAGTCTAGCCACCTGATTGAGTCATATTAAGACCCAAGGGAAAGAAATATATATTCCTTTTAGCAGCATCTAAGCATCAAGCAGTGGATAGATATAGGACTTGTCTAGCCTGGTTTTCTTATGAGCAAAGATTTGGTTGCCCAGGACCTTCATGATAGAGTAACTAGAAGACTATAATTTTAGAGAAATGGATTATTTATCTTTTTTCTTGCAGAATCTATTACAGGATATGAGAAGTAGAGAGGAGGAGAGCATTTGGAAGACATTAGGAAGGAAGAAATTATTGATGAGAGTAGAGGAGAACAAAGATGAGAAGTACATGGGGAAATAAATGAGGGGTGGGGAAGGAAAATTAGAAGAGAAAGGTATAAAGGAAGCAAACAGTCTAAGAGCAAGAAAGGAGAGAGAAAGAATCTGGAAATAGTGTTCATCTGAAACTAGTACTCTTCATTCAATGAATATTTAGCCTTTACCTGCTATCTACTACCTGTCATATTTGATACTGAGATACAAAGATATGTAAAACATTGTCCTTTTGCTCAAATAGCTTGCAAGGTAGTTGAGAAGATAGAACATATAGACCAAGACCTTCAGTTCAAAAAGTGCCAAAGATAATTTGTTCAACAATATACTGGACAAAGAGAGACCACATTTAGCTGAGTACATCGACTTCATGGAAGAGATGGCATTTGAGCTAAATCACAGAGATGTCCATAATTTTCATGGCAGAGGTGGAGATAGCATTCGAAGCATGAGGAATTGTATGACCTGATGATTAGAGACCAGAAGTATATAAGGGTTTTGGAAAAAAAAAACTATCTTACTCTTTAGAGATTGTTTCTATAGGTTAAAAGTAAGATATAAGAATGATAAATTAAGTCAGGGACATTTCTGCAGAACCTTGAAGAAAAATCTAAGGAATTTGTATGTGTATGTATATAAGAAATATATATATATATATATATATATATATATATATATGTATATGTGTGTGTGTATTATATGTATGGATTGCATATATATAATACATACATATATGGAATTTTTTATATTGTGTGTCATTTCAGTGTACCAAGGAGAAATGGTATTTTCCACATGGAGAAAGATATATAGATATTTCTAGTTTATGCATGAATAAATAAGCTCTAAAAGTACTTTTAAAATGCCCAATGAGACTGTATGATCACATAATTACTAAGAATCAGAGACAAAATTTAGACAAAGTTTTCATGGAGGGAATTGTAGATCAGGAATCAGAATTCATGAGTTCTTATTTTGGATCTGCTCCTTACTACTTATAGGCCTCAGTTTCCTGGTTCAAAAAATATGGAGGCTCAGCTAGATGAATTCAAGGCTCCTTTTACCCTTAAAGGCTTTATGAATTACATGCTTATATGCTGGGAATGACCATGTGACTTTGTTTTGGAATTTGGCCCAGAAATTCTTTAGGGAAAAATAACATTATTTTCAGTCAGATATTTAAGACTTGATGGGCTGTTTTCCCACTCTTGACAAAAACAAGAAGAGTCTCCAAAAAACCCACCTATGAATATGGATATTATTTAATTCCTTATACTAATAGACATTGCACATACTTTTTTTTCTTTTTTGAGCACAAATCATACTCTGATCATTCCCATTATTGCCAGAGATTTTTATTGATGGCAGTTCTTATTTGTTTCTCAGCCCTTGTGGTTGCTATCCTAGAAGAAAAATATGCTTGTTCTGAAGTTTTGTTCCCTTGCTGGGACCTTTTGCTATTGTTAATAAGCAGTGGAACAAATGGAAAGGCAAGGGAATGCCAGAGAAGACAGCAAATATATTTCCTACTTCACCCATTTAGGTATCTCTAGCATTGCTCATCTGATGGGTGCTAGAAAAAGGATTGGGCAGAGTCAAATACCTTTCTTTTCTGCCACTGCTTGGCTGTCATTTCACTTCTTTGAAGTAATAGGGAGCAGGATGATTGTTGCAGTGATGGTATGCTTTAGTGAAAAGAGATCT
This sequence comes from Sarcophilus harrisii, assembly GCF_902635505.1. Classification (NCBI taxonomy): domain Eukaryota; kingdom Metazoa; phylum Chordata; class Mammalia; order Dasyuromorphia; family Dasyuridae; genus Sarcophilus; species Sarcophilus harrisii. Next base: position 368,465,075 of record NC_045426.1, on the reverse strand, counting down.
ATCTAGAAATCACTAAACCAAAAGAAGACTCCCTGAATATGAAAGGGATGGGAAGTGAAGGAAGGAGGATATTCGGGAGTAGATCTGTTAGGTTAAAAATAAAGTTTTAATAAAACATAATTTTTCTTCTGTCATTAAAACTTAGTTTGAGAAGCAGTTACACTTCTGGTATGGTCTCGGACAAATTGCCTCCCTCTCTTGGTATGAGAGTCAATGCCTAAAGCTAGAGGGGTCAAACTTTTGTCTGTGGCCCACACAGCAGCAAAGCTCCCAAGTGATCTCCCAAACAGATTAAGATGTGAATGAGAAAAGTTTAAGAAAATAGACAAAATACAATTGTTGTTCAATCATATCCAAGTCTTTTGAGATTTTCTTGACAAAAACACTAGAATGATTTGCCATTTCCTTCTCCAGCTCATTTTACAGGTAAGGAAACTGCGGCAAGGGTCTAGTCATTTGCCCATTATCACACAGGTAGGATCTGAGGCCAGATTTTGAGCTGGGAAGATGAGTTTTGCTGACTCCAGGCCTAGGAGTCTATCCACTACACCACCTAGCTGCCCTAAAAATATACAACGTAGATGATAGTAATATGTGATGTTCTATATCAATATGCAGCCCAGAGGGATCAGTTTCTATTTGAGTTTGACAACAATGGACTAAGCTACAGTCTTACAATCCCAAGATATAGTTTCCTATGACTTACCATTAACACACAGACTTTATTCCATGCTTGCCTTTTTAAGAATTGAAGATATTAACAATTACATGCCTTTCTACATCTTACCCTTCCTGGAATGGACTAATAAAAAAGAACTTGCTTCTGTTAGGACTCTCTAAAATATAAAATTCTTATTGTCTTGATTATAATAGTCATTGAATGCTGAAAGCTTTATTGTAAGACCTGAAAAAAAATGCAGTCTTGTTTCTTTTTCAAGTGTTTGGAGTATGTAGGGTTTCTTTTCTTTCTTTCCTTTTAATTTTTGGCAGTATTTTTAGCCAAAGAATCTTATGAATAAATATTGATGGAACTCAAAAGTATTTTCTCTGGATCTGTTTGAAAGAAATATATCATGCATTTTTTTTTTTACCCTTCAGGAGCTTAGAATCACATGTAGAATATATAACATATATGTTACAAGTAAGCATTTGGGAAGCAAGGGCAAAATCAATGAAATGTAGATGTGGTAGTTATGCATCTGTGTAGATATTTGGGAATAAGGGAAACTACTTTTTAATCTTTCTAGGATGTTGTTGAGCCATCAGTTAATCAGTCAACAACCATTTATTAAGTCTTACTGTGGGCCAAGGACAGGGCTAAGTATAGGGAATACAAAGAAAGACCAAAACAATCCCTGCTCTTGAAGAAGTCACAATTGAATACCGTTAAATAACTAAGTATTTACAAGTATAGGAACTCTATGGACGAATATCAGGCAGCTTGGAGAAAGCAAAGGCATTGAGGTAGATTTGTGTATGCTAGAAAAACCTTATACCAGCTTATCAGTTGTTATATTTTCATTGTATTTTCAAATTGGCAATATAAATCAAGGTTTTAATTGCTGTTTTACTAATTATCTAGACGTAAGAAAATGATGAAGAAGATGTTAACAGTAATTCAGATTAAATTTTAAAATGTGTGAAAAGTCTCATTAAACATTTCCTAGCATAACATTAGGTAGATTTGGGAGACAGGTCATGAGAGTTGATGAAGTTGACAAACTATTCCTCAACAATTCAAAATATTTTGGACATAGAAGACTATGGACCAAGTAGTAAAATTATTGTAGACTGGGAGAATGAGATAGAGATCTACAGATTATAGCAATAAGAATCTGAACAGGATGGAGAAAACATGAAAGGAGAAAAGGTGATATCTTACTGATAATGGCTTAATGCATAAAATAAAAACACTTATCTTTACAAGGGAATCCATTTTTCAAAAAATGGCCTCAGGTAAAGAACTCCAGATAAAGGAAATTACCTACAGGTACAGTAAATAGAGAGGTCAGAGGGGATAGTGGTGGAGGAAGAAGTTTAAGTTTACTATGGAGAGGGAAAGAAAGGGAACTGACCATGGATCCTCAGGATCCATATATCTGGTATAGGGCTTCAGTCCTCCAGTGTTTTAACTCAGACTATAGGTAAACCAAATCAAGAAAGAACACCATCTTTGGAATCAGAATACCTAGTGTCAAATTCCACATTTTATACTTGTTTGTTTTTTGTGATTTGGGGCAACTGACTTGTTTTTCCTGAGCCTTGCTTTCCTTATTTGTAAAATGCGGGGATTTGACCAGATGGCCTCTAGAGACCCTTCTACCTATAAATTTAATATAATCAGGTACTCCAAATCTATAGCATGGGTAATCCATGGTTTAAGAAGCCAGTAGTAAGAAGTACTGCTTGAATTAGACCTCAAAGAAGATGAATGTTTTAAATAAGATGTCAAGGAAAGAGGAAACCATTCAATTTGCATAGTCACATAAACTAAGATATCTTTAGAAAGATGTGGAAAGACCTACTAATATGGATCTTTTGACGAAAAGAAATCCTTTCAAGAACTAGTCTCATGAGGATAAGGACTGTAACTCAATTATTTTTGTGCCTACCTTCCAACCCCAATCAAGCATAGTATTTTCATTTATAGAAGATGCTTAATGAATGATTATTGAATAAATGTCTATACCTAGACAAGATAATATAATAGCTTTCAATGTTAGGGGTCCTCCAAAAAATTATAACTTAACAAAATACTTTTTGTATTTTAAAAGAGCTTTACTTGTAATATCTTAATTAATCCTTATAACATTCTTTCTTCTTATATTTTTTTAATTTTTATTTTTTGTAACCTCAACAACTAGCATAGTGTTTGCACATACAAGGTAGGGACATAATAAATGTACTTGTTGAACTGAATTGAATGGGCATTTTTTTGTTATTGTTGTTGGGTTTTTTTTTAATGGCCAATGCCATTTTGAACCATTCTAGATGCATAGCATTCTACTTATCACTATGGATTTTTAAAAAGACATGCTATATTCTTTCACTTTCTTCAGTTTGGAAAAGGGAAATAACATAACTGGTTTCAAAATCTGGAAATCTTCAGAGTTCTCCAGTCCATTGGAGATGCTGCCAGGGATGACTCATAAAATGAAAAATGACATTGTCTATCCAGCATCTTTTTAAAAAGTCTTGTATATGCATCAGTGACACCTCTTGGCCATTGATTTGTTGACTAAACCCTGGTGTTATTTTTCTTTTCTCTCTTCAGGCAGCTTATAGCTCAGACTCACGTGGAACCCTGGAAGTTATTTTTTAGCTCTGTGCATTTATGGGGATTTTCCACAGTTTTGTGGCCTAATCAAGAATTCAATCAGAATTAGTATGTCAGCATGTTCTGCCACTTCTTAATCCTGCATTAGGCTATTATGTGCTTGTACCCAGAGCTAACGAAATGGAATTAAGAAACAAGCCAGTGGCTGACAAAGAAGCTATCTGTGAAAGATTCTTTTACACCATCTTCTTTGTCTAGCGGAAATGTATAAGAAACTTCATGTCCCTCTTCCCTCCCCAATTCTCTCTTTTCCTTCCTGACCTCCCAGTGGCATGTGGTATGCCTGTAACTGCGGGAAAGGGCTTTGTGGTTTAAATGAGAAATCCATAGTAGTTCCTCAGGAAAGTGAAAAGAAAAATATTTAGAAACAATATTCTCTTGATGTAGCAAAAAGTACATTGAAATGTCATTCTAGCTCACTAGTTGAATATAATTCATGCTTACTTGGTTTAGTCTTAGAGCTGGAGCAGGGACATGAGGTCGATACTGAAGGGACCAAAAGTAATTAAAAGAATCATGGCCCAGACCAGTCCCACCAAAGAAAGCCTTTTAACAAAACCCTGTCTCTATGTGTGTAATGCATAAATAAATATTTATAAATATACATATATATATACACACACATATGCCTATATATGCATATGCATGTGTGTGTATATGACACAACTATGAATATATGGTGTAACAACTGGACTGAGTCAGGAAAGTAGGGTGTCGAGTTTTGACAACCACTAGCTACATGTCCTTGGGCAATTTCTTGTTTTTTTTCATCTATAGTGTGAAGGGGATTTCTAAGTAATCTCTAAGATCCCTTCCAGCATTGATAATCTCCAAGTATATAGACCAAGGAGGTAGGGGAATGGAAAGGATTATATATTTTTTTCACTTTTGTCGATGACCAAGAAATTTTACTTTACTGTTGATTTTATAAAGTAAATTATAACAATTGATTTATACAGGTATGCAAAGTTTTGCAGCATGCTTCTCAAATTTTACAGATAAAGTGGCTGAGGTTCAAGGTGGTTGTGACTTGGCCAAACCCACACAATGAGGAGATATCAAAGGCAGGACTTCAATCCAGCTGTTTTTTATTGCACTCTAGTCCTCTTAAGTACTAGACTATTGCTGCTTCTTGTTTATTTATTGGGAATTTCTACTTAAGTAAAAACATTCTATTCAATGTGCATCATCTACTGTATAGCCTATTGCCTCTTACTTCTGACATGCATATGTATCTTTCCTTCCTTACTCTTTGATTTTCTTAAATATTTAGAACCACAGAGTTTTAGAGCTAGACAGGATGTAAGATGTTATTTGGTCCAGTCTCCCCATTATGGATAAGGTAACTGGTTTTCTTAGTGATTAAGTTATAGATGTGCTGAAACCAGTTCTAACTGGGAGGCATTTATATCTCCGAAATAATTACCACATATCAAGTTTGATTTATTGTTTTGTTGATTGTTTAAAATGAAGGAAATTTTAATAATGCAGACTAAATTTAAAAGTGTAAATTTATACTTTTTTTTTTCTTTAGAGAGTCCAGTTATTAGACATTTACTAGTATACCTCTCTACTTTAAAGATAACTTGAGCTCAGAAACAATGTTGCAGAAGGCCCCAGAATGGAAGCCTGGAGATAATAAGCATACAACAAAAACCCCAATAACAATAATAATAACAAAACTGGCATTTATACAGCATTTAATATTCGAAAAGTCCTTTACACTCATTATCTTAGGTGAACTTCATAGCATCCCTAGATTAGGTGATTTGCCCAAGATTACATAGCTAAGAGTAAGAATCAGAGGCTGTTTCCATTGTATCATACTACTTTCTTCATTAACCAAAAGGAAATTCTTTCTTGTCTTGGAATGTGATACTAGAACTTCTCAACAATCTAAATGCTTAAGTGAATCATGAGAAGGACCTTAGAGATCATCTACTCTAGCACCCTAATTGACAGATTTTAAAAATGGAGACCTGTAGAGAGGAAATGACTTGTCTAAGATAATTCATCTGGTTATCAGCAGAAGTCAGTCTTCTTCCTTATAATGTTCACTCCAGTCTACTCTACCTTGATTTATTAAGCATTAACTATTACAATACAGTTTATTGTTATTTCAGGTTAGAATTTTGCTGTTTTTCATTTTCTTTTCTTTTTGGCTTATTGGCCAAAATTGCAAAGTAAATCTGAAATACAATGTGATCTTGAAATTAAGTTCTAAAGTTCAAAGTAGAACAACGAAATGTGCAAATATATATAAAAATAGATTTCCAGAGTTATGCTTATAAAAGGAAACAGCATACCAGTGAATATTATTTTACTGTATCTATCCATATCAAATACTCTGCAACTTACTTTTCTGGTATAGTTTGTAGAATGATAATGAGTTAAAATTACTCCCATTTAAATTATATAGAAGATGGAAGTAAGTTCACATAACTGAAGATGAATATCTAAATATTGGACTGTATTAAATATATGAAATGCTAAGCTGAGCATGAAGAGAGAAGAAAGGCAAAAAGTTCCTCTTTTAAAAGGCAATATTCAAAGAATGAGGAAGATCAAAAAAAAAAAAAAAAAAAAAAAGATAGGACCATAGCATGGAATGACAAAAAAGGAAAGGAAAGGAGAGGACAGGACAGGACAGGAGATGAAGAGAGGAGAGGAAGGGAAGAAAGGAAGGAGGGGAAGAAGGAAAGGAGGAAGAAAAGAGTGAGCTGTTCAGTTTTTATTTTCCTTTCAGTTTCTCATCCAAAGAAATTTATCTTTGTACCAGAAATAATAGAACAGAAATACTTCATGGGAAGTTCATGACCAAGATAAGCAAATAAAGACATTCTAGGTTTCCTTGTGGAATTGATGAAATCAAAGAAGGAAGAAGATAAGCATTTAAATTCCTACTATGTACCAAGTACTATATTAAATGCTTTACAAATATCAACATATTTGATCCTTTCAACTACCTCAATATAGATGTGATTATTATCTCCATTTTATAGATGAGGAAAATGAAGCAGACTGGGACAAAGTCACAAAGCTAGCAAGTATCTGAGCCCATCTTTAAAGTCAAGTTTTCCTGACTCCAGGCCCAATATTCTATGCATTGTACCACCTAGCTACCTCTGAATTCAAGTTACTTGATAAAAATAAATTGCAGTCTTCAGGTTTTGAAAGCACTGTTGTATGTGATTTTTGAATCACTTTCAATGATAGTTGAAAGCTGAAAGATTTCAGCAAACAGGATGTGTTTCACAGGCCTGAAAAGGAGCAGGTGCCTTGACATTCATAAGACAAGAAACTAGAGTCTAAGTTATAAGCCAGTGAACTTGAGTTTGATTTCTGACAAAATTCTAGAATTGACTATTGAAAAATGATTAATGAACATCTAGAAAGGAGAATGGTGGTTTTGAAGAGTCAGCATGTGCCATCAAAAACATGCTATACCAGCTTAAAATTATTTCCTCTATTGACAAGGTTATTAAAACACTAATTCAGAAGAATGTAGTAGATACATTTTGTCTACATTTTAGTAAAGTTTTTATAAAATATCTTGTACTATTCTTGTGAAGAAGATGGAAAGATATGGACTAGATGATAATACAGTTAGGTGGTTTTGCAACTGATTAAATGACTGAACTAAAAGGATAGTCATTGATGGGTCAATGTCAACTTGGCAGAAGATCTCCATGAAAGTTCCCTGGGGCTATATGTTTAACCATGGTCTGTTTAACATTTAGATTAGCACCTTAAGTTAAAGGCATACATGGTATGCTCATCAAATTTTGCAGATGACAGAAAGTGAGGAGGGACTCTAGATGACCAAGATTTAGAAAGGCTTTGGCAGGTTATAAGATGAAATTCATTAAGAATAAATTTGAAGTTTTCCACTTGACTATGAAAAATTCAACTTCACAAATATAGGATAAGAGGGCAGAATTTAGAGAGCAGTTTGCCTGAAAAAGATTTAGGTCTTTTAGTAAACAGTATGATGTAGTAGTCCAGGCTGCCTAAAGAAAAACTCTGTCCAGGAATGAGAATGACAGGTCCTCTGGGCTCTATCATGGTCAGGCCACATGTAGAGTATTTGGTTTAATTCTCAGTACCAGAACTGAAGAGTTTCCAAGGGACCACCACTGAAATGGTTAATGACTTTGATCATATATGAGTGTAGCTTAAAGTAACTGGCAAAATTCATCATAAGAGAAGAGTTGGGAGGAAAATAATAGTAATCTTCAAGTATTTAAAAGACCACCTAATAGAAAGGGGGTTAGATTTGTTTTAATTGACTCCAGAGGCATAGACTCAGAATCAATGAATGGAAATCACAATGAGGCAAAGATAGGTTCAATGTCAGGAAAATTTTTACACATTCAGATCCCACAAAAGTGGGATGACCTGACTTAGGAAGTAATGAGTTCTCCTTAATTGAAAGTCATCAGGAAGGGACAGGATGATTACTTTTCAGACATGTTAATTGTAGGAATACCTTTTCAGTTGTAAGTTGTTCACTAAAGTGTCTTCTAACTCAAAATTTTTGATCATCTTGATTTTGACATCTTTTGCCACTAATTTCTTCCAGAGTCAAATGTCTTATTCCTCCCCCTGTAAGTTCTTTTCTCTACTCAAAGCCTGATTTCTTTTATTGGACTAAAACCAGAAGAAAGGCTTAAAATTTTTATTTTTAACTTTCTTTTTACTGCCACCTATCTGGCACCAAAGTCCATCATGCTTTGAGACTACCTCTTGCAAAATACTTATTTATATTTTAATAGCATCCTGCCTTGGTTATTTTTAGCACCCTTTTTTTAGCTTTCTAAATGAAATTAGTGGGGCATGGAAGTCTGCAGCACAATTATTTACTCCTCCTATGAGTCTATAGTCCTAGTTATCCTGTTGGCTTCCTATGAATCTTCAGCTGGAGTTTAAAAATTGCCTTCTCAGTTCCAAAGTTCTCTGCTGAATAAATTTCTTTTTCTGACCTCAATAACAATAATTCAAATAAAAATGCTCTAATATTTGCAAAGTGCTTTCTTTATATTAAAGTAGATATTTCAAGTATTAGAAGCCCCATTGTCCAGATAATGAAACTGAGCCTTAGGGAAGTTAAGGGACTTGCCCAATTGAATCCCAAATTTGAACCAAGCCCTCCTGCTTTGTAAGAATTTGTCTAAGGATGATGTAGCAGTATATCCCACTGTTACTTCACAGTGACTCCTATCTATTCAACATCCCTACAACCAAATGCTATTCCTTTGATCATGTTTTTTTTTTTTTTTTTTTTTTCCCTTTCTCACCTCTCTGAAATGTCTAGAGGTCACCATTGCTCCATCTTGATGATTCTTCAAACTTTTTAACTAGAGAGAAATTTCCCTTTTTTGTTGTTGTTAAATAAAATCTGAAGTCCAGCCTCTTTTAGCCATGTTCCCTATGCTAAATGCCTTTCAGCCACTTTGTAAACGATTAGCTATAAGTACTATTCTTACATTATTTTGTGTCTATTTGGTTGCAACTAATACAGCTTCTACCCAACCAGGGCTTATTTCAGGCCACCTTGTTGTGGGAGACTGATTGTCAGATCCACATACATGTATGTATGTATGTATGTATGTATGTATACTGCCTCATATTTCTTGAGGCTTACAGAACCATCTAAGTAGAAAGGAATAGTGAGATGCACTTAGCCTTATTAGTTTCACTAGAACTGATTCTCCAATCCATCAGTGTAGAGAGACATTGGAAAAACTCAAACTATTTCCACATCTCATTTACATAATGGATGAGATGTGAAATGAGCCCAATGCATGAGGAACCACCCAGAGGCGCTAAAGTTTATCACAATATGTAAGAGTTCTTTTAGATCATTGCATTAAATTGCCACTAACAAGATAAATTAATTGCATTACTGTACTAGCCTCAAGATGATCAACTATAAGCCTTCAGTAGAGGAGTGCAGCTGTTGGCCAAGCATGTGGTCCAATAGTCCAGGGATACTTCCATTGCAGATTCTGCTGCCCCTTTAAGAAATTCTGGGCTCTTCTGTAATCTGATGGTGGACTTTGGCTTTATTAGTGAGTTAACCGAGGATGAGTAAATCAACTGTATCAGACAAGCCTCAGGACATCTAGAAATTGATCATTCTGCCGAAATAAGCACTCTGTGTTTATTAGCTAGGAGTTCATCACTATCGCTTCCCTTCATCCAATTCCTAAGAGATTTCAAAGCTATCATCATGGTATTAGCTCTTCTGACTGAACTACTAGAGATAAAGATTGGGAGATCTATCTAATGATGAGTCTAGGTTTCTGTGATTTTTTTTTCCCATTTTTACTCTGTGGCTTGGGCCTTCCCAGTATACAGCTCTGTATGTGGACGTGTGTGTGTGTGTGTGTGTGTGTGTGTGTGTGTGAGAGAGAGAGAGAGAGAGAGAGAGAGAGAGAGAGAGAGAGAGAGAGAGAGAGAGAGAGAGAGGAGAGAGATGAGAGAGGAGGGAAGGAAGGAGGGAGGTAGAGAATATTCCTTTTAAAATGAATTAAGGTGGGTGGTATAAAGAAAGCCCATTGATGACTGTTAAAACAATGGAACTTTTCTATACATTAAAGAGACAACCATTTAACAAGGATAATGTATTCTGAATTAATGTCTCTAGCCAGATAGTAGCTGGTATTGCATTAAGAAGAATAATTAGTTTCCATAACTGCATTTATCATGATATAGTTCTAGCATCCCCATATGATCAAGCTTCTGCCAATTTGTCCACAAGAGAAGAACAAGTTTTGATTGATTCTCTCAAATCAGTAAATAGGCATTTATCTATTTATATGTGTATATGCACACTCATACATACATACACACACACACACACACACACACACACATGCTGGTGAAATTAAGCTCTCCCCCTCCCCTCAATGTATTCTCTAAATAAGCAGTAATCAAAATGCAAATAATGTGACCCAGTTAGCAAGGAGATCTACATTACCATACAGATGCAAAGTGTGACTAAACACATACACAGGATATAGATAGAAGAGATTGTATGGGAATCTTCCATTAGTTTGTTCTGAGTTTTGTGCACTGGGGGACAATATAAGGAAAAATCTTTATATAGAATAGGGCCAGGGACCTCAGGCCTGCAGCATTTGGTTCATTAGATGTGTTGGTTTCTGAGATATTCAGTACCAACAGAATTGTAAATATATAGCTGCATAACAAGGACCAGTACTCTAGTATGTGAACATTTAACCCTAGGAGCATAAAATCTACACATTGGCTAGGTAATTCATTATTAAATATCTGCTAAGTGTTAGATACCATGTTAGTCTAGGCATAAAAAAAAAAAGTGAAAATGATTCCTATCCTCAAGATGCTTTACTTTCAACTATTTATCAACAAAGCCTTAATGGAATTGACAAATGTACCTGCAAACATCATCATGAGGACATAACTTTTTTTAAAAAATGAAAACATACAATGGTTATTATTTTCAAAGATCTGAACTCTCCTCACAAAATCCTGGTAGGAAATTCCATGGAGATTGCATGGTAACATTGTTCCCTTGGGGCCACCAGTCTGGCCTTTACTGTTATTCTGTGAAAAGAATCACTACTGACTAAGATCATCTGACTCAGGTCAGGTATAGAACTACATCATTGGAGCTCTCAAGGGAGAGCAAAGGTTGAACTTTCTGTTGTAGGCCCAAGGGATATATACAGGTCAGGGTTCAAGAAACCACCAAATCCTAAACAGCTAATTTCTTCACTCCACTGAAATGCATGAAGTCAGACAAGGAAGCTTTAATGAAAATCTATTTTTCTGTGGAAGGTTTTAAGTGAAATTTTCCAAGGTATGCAATCATTTTAGGCCATTTCTGTCCATACCTCAGAAGTATTAAGGTACAAAAGGAAAAGGGGGAAAGGCATGAGAATTATAATTGAATAATTAATTAGAAGTTTGAATGGATGAATGGATAAATGAATGGAGTGTTTATTAAGCACTAATTATGTGCCTGGTTTGCAAGCTAGAATGAATGAATTTTATTGTTGTAAGAACTTAGGAAATGTCTAAACCAACTTGTTCATTTTAGATATGGCAAAACAGAGAAAACACAACTAAGAAATTTACCCAAGGTCATAAGGACTAGCTAGTAGCTAGGAAGAGAAGCTCTGCTACTGGGTCTCCTGACTTCCAATCCAGTATGCTACAAACTAAAAATGTTCTACTTAACAGATCTGATCAGTGAAAACTGTTTATTGAGCAGCTCCCATGTGCCCACCCTCATGCCCTGTGTAATGGGAGATGAGAAGATAGTCCAAGAAGCTTATAGTTTGGGGGACATGTATGGAAAAATTCAAGGGTTCATTCTCTGTGCTATACAAACGAACACAAAATATAAATCATATCTACTCCTTAAGTTTGATCATAAAGATTAGTGAAAGATATAAATAAGTCTTGGATTGAGTCAAGACATTTAATTCCCATTTATCTATAAAGAAGAGCATTGTATCAGGTAGATAGAGAGCTGGCATCAGAGACAGAAAGATCTGAATTCAGTCCCCACATCTGTGCCACTTAAACCAACCTCCCAATGCTCAGAGCAACTCTTTGAACCTGTGAGAAACTCCTGGAGGTGCTTTGATAGAAGGAGTTTTCTCCAGAACTTTCTTCTATCAATGAAAATACATATCCTATCTCTATCCCTATATGGAATCTAAATATTTTCATTTTGAGGTAATCTCTAGTCAGAGATTAAGCAAGGAGTATTGCAGAAAACACATGATAGCCATTGGAGACTGAATGTGCACCTTTTTCTTTCCATGATGAATCAGCTGGAAAGCAGGTTTCCCTGATAAATTATTAGCCATGGGTCTACCCAGGGACAGAAATAATCTTCAAAATGAGACAGATTCTCAAATTCTTGCTGTCTCCATCTTAGAGTACAAAATGTGTGTGTATCCATGTATATGTGTGCATTTATATGTGTGTATACATATATATGTGTGTGTATATATACACACACATATGTATTTATATGTGTGTTGGAATATATTTATCTCCCTTTCTATACTCCCATAGCCACCACCCTAACACGAGGCCATCATCACCTTTCATCTGAATGATTACAGTAATCTTCTGACTGACTGCCCTGCCTCAAGTCTCCCCCTACTCTCATCCATGCTCCACTCATCTGCCAAAGTGATTTTCCTAAAAAGCAGCTATGACCATATCACTCTTCATCCCCCACTCAGTGAACTCCAGTGACACCTTCTTACATTTTAGGATCAATCCAAAATCCTATTTTTATTCCTTTACAACCTAATCTTTTCCTACATTTCAAGTCCTTCACTATATTCACCTCCAAAAACTCCGTAATGTTGCCACACTGTTATTCACATATGACATGATACTTCCCAATTGTGTTTATTTGCACTGGCTATGTCCAATATTTCTCTTACCTCTGCCTCTAAAGTTCCCCAGTTCCCTCAAGGCTTGGCTCAGTTCATAACTTTTTCAGTCTATTCTGCTACTGTTGCCTTTCTTCTATTTCCAGCTACCTACCTACACTTTATATAACTCATATGTACATAGTTATTTACGTGGTGGTTCCCCTGATACAGTGTGAGTTTGTGGAAGGCAGAGACTGAGTTTTTGCCTTTCTTCATATCCCCAGAACTTGATACAATTCTTGATACATTATAAATGCTTAACAAATGTTGGTTGACTGACTGACTGTGAATTCCAATTGCATTTAAGTCACATGTAAGACTAAGAATTAGATTCAACTCCACTTTATCTATAATGGTTAAGAAATGGAATAACAAATTATTATTTAAAAAATGGAATAACAATGCTGTAAAAATAAATACTTTTGAAAACCTGTAAGTACTTGGATCAATGTAATAAACTGATAATGAAATACACTATTCTTTATAGAGAGGTGATGGATTAGGGTACAGAATGAGACATATGTTTTTGTGTAGAGCTGTTGAGGGAATTTACTTTTCTGGATTATGCATATTTGTTACAACAAATTTATTTTTCTTTTCTTTTTCCAATTGGGTTGGGGAAGGGAGGAAAAAATAGATTTCTGCTGGTTTGTTTGTTTTTTTTTTTAATTAGAGATGGGGTAGTTCTATAGATATAAAATGTTTTATGCATTTTAGTCCAAGTCACTGTATCATTAGTTTTACTTAGCTGTTTTACTTTGTTACAAGAACCCTCTTACAAATTAGGAATTATTTCTAAGTGTTATAATATGAAAACAAAATGCATGCATAAAACTCAAATCAGAAATAACCAAAAAGGTTATCATCATGTCAATCTCTTATTCTGTGTGTGCCTTTTTACTTTATATATAAAAATAAAGTTCCGATATCTTACCCTGGTATTCAAGGCCATCCACAAATGTATTTTTCTTATTCTTATTCTCATTGATATACCATATGAACTCTTCCATCCAGAATGGGCTACTCATTCCCAAACACACTACAACTCTTAATTATCTAATAGAGCACTGAGTCCAAAATGAGATTTTAAACGTGAAATATCAAATGCTAAAAAATAAGGTGATGCTGATATCCTCCATCCCTACCACCACTCTTTCTCACTGCTCATTAATGATACATTAGGCAAGTCACTGAGACTTGGAAGCGAATTCTCCTCAGTGATTGGTATGACCTTAGTCAAGTTGGAGAGAAGGTAATTGAGCAGCAACTACTACTTGGGAAGAAACAGAACAAAAATATTGAAGGTATTGACTCCCCCTCAAGGCAGTAAACAGTGCTTTGGTCTTTGACCTTTACGCATCCTGGGGTAGTCAATAACCTGGCCGTTAGAAGCTGTGCCTGCCACTGATTTTGATTTGGGAGTAGTTTAACCTTGAACTGAGATCCAAGTAACCACGGCAACAGGAAGTAGGCCTCCCTAGCACGAGAGTAGGAATCCATAAATCATGGTCCCTAATGCAAACACTGTGTGCAGGTAGAGATTTGAGGGGATAAGTGGTTTGTGAGAGATTACCTTTGAAAAATGAATGACTGTCCCTTGATATGTTGGAGCACAGTTTCACAGAGACTTTAAAAAAAATTATCAATAGAGGTCACCAGGTTAGAGCAGCATGCTTTTATATAGGTTTCTTTTCCCTTCCTCAATCCAGTCCCACTTTAATTATGAACAGATGCTGGATCTACAGTATTATTAGCATTATTATCTCCACTTTAAAAAAAAAACAGCTTATTTCCATTCAATAAACATTTACCAAGCCCCTGCTATGTGCAGAGCATGCTGCATATGTACAATACAGCAATGCATAGCTACAAATACAATCCACCACACATCCCAAAACAAGTCCTTTCCCTCAGCATGCTTACCTTCTGCTAGGAATTATAGCATATAAACAGATAGTATAAATAAATATAAATTAACATGCCAATAAAGAAAGCATTAATAATTGGAGGTGAAAGGAAAGACTTTTGAACTGAGGTAGCTCTTGAAGTGAGCTTTTTGGAGAAGCTGAGGAAGGTCTCCAAATTACAAACTTTCATGATTTTTTTCTCTTGGGACGAGTTATTCAGATGTTCCAGTATTATGTCATGTTCATATTTACCCCACTATGTTCTGATACGGCCTTTGATCATAGGATTCACTTCCTCCTGGCTGTTACTTACTCCATCATATCAGGCTATCATCCTTCCCTTACGAAATTGGTCCTTCCTTCTTTGGATTTCTCTGAGCACTTACCTAGGAGACTTGCCTATCCTGTATATTTATCTCACTGCTCCAAGTGTCATAGCTATTTGCAAATGTCTGCCTCTCCTCCTCCCCTTACCCTTTAGATTGTAAATTCCTAGAGAGAAGTGCCTTGTCTTATATCTACTTTTGTCCCATCCCCATCTAGCATAGCATCTTGAATTTAAACACCTTTTGAAGTCATGTGTATTTAATTCATTACTTAGAATTTAAAACAGAAAGTAGGCCTTGCATCAAAAATCTTTTCTAGCATCTCAGTTTTAGTAACCAAGATGTCCAGCTACATGCTAAGCATTGTGATCAGTAGAACCATATTTCTGAAATAATGACCAACTTTAGGACATTTCCCATTCCAGAAGTATCCACCCCGCTTTGGAGAATAATGTATATTGTACACTACATGAAGCACTCCTGGATATCCCTCCAAAATGGTTCTTCTTGCAGTTCATTGTTGAATGCCAGTGCTGGATTTCAAAATTGATCCACACTCTTCAATCTATCTTCTGTCAAAATGCCTCACCTTAATTGCTTCTTGGTAGCTATCTGGAATGAAATGGAAACCGAGAATGGATATGACCTTTCCAATTGTCTCGGTAGTTAACGCTACTTAATTCCTGCTACCCTTCCTGAGCTTGGCTTTTTATTCTGTTATGTGCCACACAGATGATCTTGCATTAGGTACTCTGTGTCAGCCACGTGTGATATTCTTAGGCAGATATTCTACTTCTTGAGTTGTTGTTCCATTCTGTGAATTTAAGTACAAAGTCAAAAAAGAAAGATTTTTTTTTAAATGCCAAAATTGTTGCAGTCTCTTTTTTGCTTTTCTTTTGCAATTTACCATTGCAAAATGGTACCTTTAAATGGTCATTGATATACCATATGAACTCTTCCATCCAGAATGGGATAGTCATTCCCAAACACACTACAACCCTTAATTATCTAATAGAGCACTGAGTCCAAAACGAGATTTTAAACATGAAATATAAAATGCTAAAAAATAAGGTGATGCTGATATCCTCCATCCCTACCACCACTCCTTTAAATGGTCATTAACAACAAGAGTTCCACAAAACTTAGATGAAGTCAGAGGAAAAGAGTCAGTGTAAATTATTGAAAAGCCCAACTTAGATTTTTTTCCCAAAAGTGCATACAATCACTTAAATTAATAGGTTTAATAAAGTGTCTGGTAGAAGCCCTGCTTTTTTAAGAAGATAAAGATTCTAGAGTTTTTGCATTACTGAGGATGTTAGGGAATATCTAGTCTAACCTTTTCTTTTTAGAGATTGTAAGTTTTGGTCCAAAGACCAACATAAAGTAACTTGACTCAAAGGTATGTGCATGAAAGTAGTGGTTACTGAAGCTTTCAAAACCCATTTGTTATGTTACAGAGTTTAAATATTCTTCTTCTGGGATAGCTTTTACTTTTAATTTGCTTCACAAATCATAATGAGAGTAAAGATAAATCTAATTCTGCATTGAGCCTGTGTCTGCAATGCCACTAATTCCACATCAGTGAGATTCAAATGATAGCAATATTCTTATACAACCTTAAAAGTCAATGGAAAAAAAAGTACATTCTGGGGGGAAAAATACTTGCTTCCATTTAAAACAAATGTTAGTGATGTTTAAAAGATCACTTAAGCAATAGACCTTAATCATTAGCCCCAGATTCTCTTCATTATCAGAGTTAATAGCCATCAGTTGCAACCATCCATACATTTAATGCCTTTATTGTCCATTGAGCCATTACCTGATCTTCTATATTTCCTCACCTTTGTCATTCAGGATTTTATTCTTTTTTCCTTTACCTTATTATCTTTTTAAGGTAATTTAATGAAATCTTATTTTTCTTTTCCCCTTAAAAATGCAATAGTCTAAATTTTAGAATGCAGTTTTTTTTAAGTTTTCCTATATCTAAGTTTAATGTCCTCAAATGTGCTTCCCTACACTGAGACTGTGATCTTTCTTCCTTGATTAGAATTAGGAAGTCAGCTTCTCCAGTTGTATCATTGGTAGCTGATTACATATTCCTATTAGGACTTCCAATTATGAGGTATCTTCAAAGCAGCTATAGCTAAATAATTTATTTTATTGTTTGGTAGAGTGCTACAGTTGAGTCAAGTGAGACCTGAAGGGTTTCAGTATGCCCTCTGACCCCATATGGCAGAAAATTAAGCTCACTGGCAAAAATTTTTTCTACTTAATTACCCAAAGCACTTGACAGAAAAATAGATATTCACCTTAAAATACAAAGTACCTTGTATTTGATAAGGATAATGCTGATGACTATTTTAAATGATGCCCACTTAGTGGAATTTCAGGAAATATTTGATGAAACACCAATGAGGAAGGTTGAGTAAAACTTCAAAAGAAAAAAAAAAGTGTCCAATGGGTAGTGAAGGTCGTAATTCCATGCATACAGCTCAGAAACATCTGATAGAAAAGAATTCAGGTAGTCATCCAAATTATTTCTATCTGTACAACAATAATTTACTCCAAATCCAGCTCTGTCAGTATTTTATACCGAGTGCTTAGAGCAGCTAGGTGGTGCAGTGGATAAAATGCTACACCTAGGGCTAGGAAGTTGCTCAGTTATGCAGTAGTGTTCAACTCTTCATCGTCCCATTGACCACACTGGGCATGAAGTTTTCTTGGAGAAGACACGAGGGTGGTTTGCCATTTCTTTTTCCAGTGGATTAAGGTAAATAGAGGTTAAGTGACTTGTTCAAAATCATAAAGCTAAGTGTCTGAGATTAGATTTAAACTTAAGGCACAATGCTCCAATCCCCTGTCATCAAACTGCATCCCGGGTCAAAAAGAACTGAGTGAATTAAACATATGTGACAAACAAATACTAGCATTATTGCTGCTATTGTTGATTGCTATTGTTATTATCATTAATTAAAGAAATATGATCAGACTCCTTTGCCTGGGTGTCAAGCACCCACAGAGTCTGGCTTTATCCTATAGAATGAATCTAATCTAATCCAACAAGTTTTTATTATGTGCAAAATGCACTACTCTGTAACATATACCTTTCTTTGGTCACCTCATGCTGTCCCTTGAAAACAATCATGTTTGTTTTCATCTATATGCAGTTACTCATTCTGTTCCCCATGCCAAGAATGTTCTCCATGTATCCCTCAGTTGTTTACCTCTATTTTCCATATGAAGCCTTCCCTAGTTCTTTCAATTCAAGCAATCCCTCCTCCAGAATTCTTCCAAAAGTCAGATGTATTGGCTAGCAGGAAATTCTTTGGCTTTACTGAGACAATCAATTCCTTAAATGTATTGTAAGCTCTTTGGGAGAAGGTGTTTTCTATCAAAGGATTAGACCCTAGTTTTTAAAAAATGAGTAATTTATTTTCCCTTTTAACATGTTAAAAGATTTTTCTCCAAAACCTTAAAACACCCCAAAAGAGATGACTGTATCTATTTCTTTATCTATATATGACATCCTCAAGTTATTTTCAACTTCTACATCAGTTTTTCTTTGTTTGGACTCATGATTTCAGTGGCACAGGAAACTCCCTGGTGTGGAAATTCCCCATAATTTAACAGTCATAGAAAATTGCTTGGGGCACTGAAACATATAGTGACTTGCTCATGATCACATAACTAATATGTATCAGAATCAGGACTTGAATTCATGTCTTTCTGATCCTACAGACACTATTCCATCCATTGTAATACTCTGGAAGTCTTTGATTCTTTGTTTTATTAATGCATTTTGTCTTTACTTAATTTTTACTTTCGATAAAAAAAAACCTCTCTACCACATAAATTTCATGATCCCTTATAACAAAGAAAATCAAGCAAAAATTCTTGATTTTTTACTATATCTGTCTCTTTTCTAATTCCTAATAATTAATCTACTGCTTATGGTGTTATTATTTTCTAGGAATTGCAAGTCCCCATTTAAAAGCAGATCAGACTTCAGTGAATAGTAAGAATGAGGGCCCCACATCTACCATGTTGACCAGGAGGAAGCCAACATCGGTTGAAAGTATTGCAATAGCCCCAACACCAGTATTATCTCTCCTTGCTTCAACGGCAGCAGCATCTGAAGCAGGTGAGTCCTGAGAAATCTGGTCAGTCCATGTTGTCTATGAGAAGACTGTGGAAAACAAGCTAGGAGTGTTCATGTGTGACCTCGATCCAATCACTTATACTTGGAGGCTCAGTCTTCTCATCTGTAAATTATGGATATTGAGCAAGGTAATCTCTCAAGTGGGTCCCTTTCTCATCTAACATTCTATAAAGTTGAGAATATATGATATAATTTGTCTCTAAACAGCTGATCTTTCCCTTCTAGCTAGCCAGTAAATATTGTTATTTACTAGAAAGTATAATTACAATGACAACATTTGAAATAAGAGATTTTTTTTTAATATCCCCCAACCCATGTCCTTACAGAGGTTTGGAACATTGTAGTCAGACTTGGTCAGTATGTTAGTCATTTCTGCTAAACTGCCTTTCCTCTTTCTCCTCCTTCCTCTCTCTTCCCTTTTCCCTCTTCCTCCTCCTCCTCTTCCTCCTTCTCCTCTTTCTCTTCTTCCTCCTCCTCCTCCTCTTCTTCTTCTTCTAATTCTTATTCTTCTAATTCTAATTCTTCTAATTTTTATTCTTCTTCTAATTCTATTTCTTCTCCTTCTCCTCCTTTTCCTTTTTCTCCTTTCCCCTCTCCTCCTCCTCTTCTTTCTTCTTCACTTCCTATTCTTAATCTTATTCTCTTTCTCTGGTGCAAAAGATAGTTCCCTAGGGAGAAGAGATAAGGTTAGATTCACAAATTATGATAATGTGAAAACCAATGGTTTCAAGAATTACTTTTAAAGAAAGTTAGCAGAAGAAAACAACTCAGATTGGGAAGAAGTTATGGGTCTTCTGTACATCAATTCATTTGATCCATTTCAGGATAATTTACTGTTTTTAAAAAATGCATTATTTTATAAGTGTAGACCAAATATTCTTAATTAACCATGGCACATAGATAGATTTCAGGTCTATGAATTGGTTGGGAGGCACTTTTATTTTCACTAATCTTTGTTTTCCTTTATAATCATATATTTTATTGTATTCATTTAAAAATATTATTCTAACTTGTGATGGAAACTGCTTTCCATATCCAGAGAAAGAACTATGGAGACTAAAGGCAAATCAAAGCATACTATTTTCACTTTTCTTTCTTTCTTGTATTTTTTGTTTAATTCTGATTTTTCTTTTACAATATAACTAATATGGAAATATGTTTAAAATGATTGTACCTATGTAACATATATCAGATTGCTTGCTGCATGGGGAGGAGAAAGGAAAGGAAGAGAGGGAGAAAAAAAGCAAAACTCAACATCTTAGAAAAATGAATATTGAAAACTGTCTTTATATGTAATAGGGAAAATTTACTTCCCCCACTATTAAGTGGGGGAAATATATATTATTCTGAGAAGGGATCCATAGGTTTCACCAGACTGCTAAATGGGAGTCTATGACACAAAAAAATGTTAAGAACTCCTAATATAGATGTTCCTCCAGGATTGCAGATTGCAATCGTTCTATGTCTTGCTAGACAGTTTTTATAAATTGATATGGCCCCAAAATAACTGATCAATTGGTAGCCAACTGTTTTGTGTTTCAGCCTCTATTTAGCTAATTTCATCTTTTCTTAGCATACAAACATATCATACCACACATATTCTAAGTCTTTCTAGTTTGGTAAGAACACCAAAGTTGATCTCCATTGGTATAACCTTTAAAACCTGAGAATCTCAATATTGGAATAAAGCTCAGAGATTTATTGTAAAGTCATAAATTGAGAGCTTGAAGCAGCAAGAGACTATCCAACACATTTCTCTCGCTTTCCAAGTGAAGAAACTGATGCTTTGAAAAATCAAGTATGTCTGAAGCCTACAAGTAGTAAAAATCAGAAATCAGCTTTGAATCTAGGTTCCCTTGTCCAACTTATATGTGAACAATCTCCCTGAAATCCTGTGGTGAGATAGATCCTACTACTTGTCGAAGCAGCCCATTCCACTTTGAGATAGCTCTGATTATAAGGTATTTTCCCCCTTACAACAAACCAAATTTTGCCCCTTGACAACTTTTATCAAGAAGACCTAGTTCTGTTTTCTGGGGCCAAGTAAAACCAATTTCATCTATCTTCCATATGATGACATTTTAGACACTTGGAATCAGCTCCCATGTGCCCCATGAGTATTTTCTTATCCATGTAATTTCCTTTTCTTTTTTTCCTCATGTGATTTATTCAAACACTTCATATAGCATGCCAAAGCTCTTCACCATCTCCTTACTCTTCTCTGGATGCTCCTAATTTGTCAATTTCCTTCCTAAAATATGGTGCACAGTGTACAATATTCTAGAAATGGTCTGGCTAGGTTAGATATTGTTTTAACTTTTATCCAGTTACTAGATATTACTTTTACAAATCCCAAGTCAACTCCACAACATCATGAGACATCAATTTCTTATATATTCAGAACATATCCTTTAGTTGTGCAGTTATTCTCTGTTGATTTCAAAATAAGACATAAGCTTTTTATCTTGTCTTTCAGAGACTTTTCAGAGCCTCTATTGTCTAGTCTCAAACAACCTTGCCAAGCCAATGTCATCTTCCTCCCTTAATAGGACCATGCATGTGAATCAAATCAGTTAAATTCATAGTTCCCAAAGCAGGAATCCATATGTCCATCTTTACCATTTTTGCTTATAGTATTCTCCTTATCTCATAATTCAAGGTTCTGGTAGTATTAATAATGTCCTTGGCCCCTTGTAATTAATATAGCACTTTGCACTTCTTCTATGTACTTATCATGTGTTTACTTTGTTAGATTGCAAACTTCTTGAGAGTAAGAATTGCTAATGAGAAAAAGAAAAACAAAACAACAAAAAGTATTGTATTCCCTTGTATTTGTATTCCTATTTCCTAGTACAATTCCAGACACGTAGTAGGTGCTTAATAAATGCTTGGTAATTAGTTGACTTTTGCATATCATATAGTGCTATTAGACTAAACTCCAAGTTTATATACATAGAGTGCTTAATAAGTCTTGGCTGAATTTGAAATCTAGTCACCTCTTCTGATTTCCTACCAACCTACTGATCTCCTGAACTCACAGAATGCATTTTCTGTATCATTTCTTTTACATTTAATCATATTCTGCCTTAAAATATTTCTTTTATCACTATCTTATATTGTATTGTCATTTAACTTTTTGTGTATGTGTCTGTTCCTCTTTAGTTCTATTATGAGTTCTTTGAGAGCAGAATCCAATCTTATGTTTTTTGTGCTTGTTGTTGTTTGAAATCCTCTAAAACATTCATCTCCCAGATGTGA
Organism: Sarcophilus harrisii; assembly: GCF_902635505.1. Taxonomy (NCBI): domain Eukaryota; kingdom Metazoa; phylum Chordata; class Mammalia; order Dasyuromorphia; family Dasyuridae; genus Sarcophilus; species Sarcophilus harrisii. Next base: position 368,442,642 of record NC_045426.1, on the reverse strand, counting down.
ATATAATAGACTTAGTAGGAGGTTTATAAATGAGTGTTGAATGAATGAATGAACAAATGAATGAATTATTTCTGGCCATAGTAAGAATAATAGCTATTCGGTTTGGTCATGTATACTTATTGTGTATCTAATTTATATTTTAATATATTTAACATCTACTGGTCATCCTGCCATCTGGGGGAGGAGTTAGGGGGTAAGAGGTGAAAAATTGGAACAAGAGGTTTGGCAATTGTTAATGCTAATGGGTAAAGTTACCCATACATATAACCTGTAAATAAAAGGCTATTAAATAAAAAAATTTTTAAAAAGAATAATAGCTATTAAATTTTAGAAACCATGAAAGAGAGTTGTCATTTTGCAATTCACTTCAGCCACAGTCTCTCATTGATTGATTGATTTTGGCAGGTAAATCAACCTGTCTTTACCTTTCTAAAATGATATTTCTCTAGACCAGTGAGTTCTAAACAGGTAGTCATAGCTTCCAAGGATCTGCAGCATCATCGAAAGGCAACCATGGCTTGACCCTAACAACTATGGGATCAGCAAGAAGGATCATTCTACCCTCCCCAAGACAGAAAGGCATGGAAGTTGCCTATAACATAACTATTCATAATGTTCACCTCTTACATCCCATTAATCCTCAACTCCATCCCTTCCTACCAATGTACAAGCTCCTAGCCTTCCCCCTCCTAAGCCCACTGTGAAATGAAGGGATTTTTTATCACCCGCAACATGAACTAAATTAGTAATATCTGGGACTTAGTTCTTCTGAAGGAGAGAAATAAAGCTTGGCATTTTTAGTCTTCTTGTTACCCCATATTCTGACATTCCTTGAGGGAAACATTAATTTAATTATTCTCCTTTTGCTGTTTTTCTGGGAGTTCCCTCTATCTCCTGTACTGTTGCGTATGTTAGTCTTCTCTGTTTCTGAATTCAGGATTGTCTAAGATTAGCCCTAAGCCCATTGATTTGTTGAAAGTTTCATCAGGAGATTTTTAGATCCCTTAGGACAGTTATAACTAATTCCTACCACAGCAACTGCAAATGGGAAAATCTGTGTCTTTGTGTGTTTGTGTGTGTGTGTGTGTGTGTGTGTGTGTCTTATATTCTTTATCTTTCTCTGTCTCTGTATGTGTGTATGTGTGTGTGTGTTGTATTTATCTTTCTCTGTCTCTGTCTCTGTCACTGTGTCTGTGTGTGTGTGTGTGTGTGTGTGTGTGTGTGTATGTGTCTGTCTCTCTCTCTCTTTCTATCACCCTCGATCGCTCTCTCATTTTTTTTTCACCAATAGGGTGCATAATCAATATTGCTTTAGAGGCCACTGTACTAGAATACCACATCAGTTTATAGCAAAGAGTTGGTTGGGGGAATAAAGAAGACCTGAAGCAAGAATCTATGCTAAATTCACATAAATCAATTTAATTATATCCCCTGAAAACAGGGATTTGCATTCTACTCTATCAAAATATTGAATTCTCGGCACATTGTAGATGTCCAACAGATATATATTTATTAAGTGAAAGATTTCCATAAGGGCTGGATCAAGGAATAGTTTTGAGGTCAGCAGTAGAGAAGATAGTTTCTATTCTTTTTTCCCCCATAAACATTTCATGGGCTGTTTACATATAGTAGTGAGGTGAATGTCTGAACTCACATGATATTTCTCATGGATTTCTGATGTTTTTATGCTTTTATACCTGACAGGGAGTGGTCTTTTGAGATCATTGCATAAAGCATCCTATCAGAAGGGTAGTTCACAGAGCTCTTCTATAACAGCTGCTTGCCTAGGTAATTGCTTTGTATTTATATCTGCCAAATAGCCTATGTAGATTAGGGCTACAGGTAACATGAAGAAGGGCAAGTTCTTATCTAGTGAGTTTGGGTTGTTTAGGTGAGTAGCCAGAAGCAGTAGCAAGTATTTTTGTATGTTTGATAATTCTAAAGCATGATTGGAAATACAGAGATAAAACATTGTCCTTGACCCTAAGAGTCTTGCAATCTACTTCATGAGACAGGATATGGAAATACACCAAGATAATTACAGCCAGACCACATTGAAAAATTCATTTGAAAGACAAAAATATGTTTTTTGCATATTCTTCATATTTATTCAATATTTGTTTTGCTACCATTTTCTTATAGTGAATATCCTGGCTTCCATTATCTAAGTAAGTGGTCCATAGCTTTCTGAATGTTTACCATATCTATATTAGTATCTGATTCTAAAGATTACCATTATTTAATACAAGGGGACATATCCATACTTGGCTTACTACTATAGGCTTTACTGAAAGATACATAGAGCTAAAAAGAAGTGAGCAACCCCTAAGCAGTTATATCTATATCTATGTAAGACCCCTTCCAACCTCATCTTTTTTTCTCCTCTTCCCAACCCCTTATCATTTTTGCAACTCAAGGTTGTAAAGACCAATGACAAGAATCAGCTACATATGGAGTGGGATTTATGCTACTTCCCCTTCTGGGAGGATTGGGGTGGGAAAGATGGAGAAACTGGAATGTGGCTTACATAGAATTTCTTGTAAAAAGTATTAAGTGAAGAAAAAATTGACTTCATCTGCTATTTTGGCATTGTTGGAGGGATAGGGGATATAAGGGAAATAGAACATGGCCCCTAATCTGAGAACCATCCAATCTGGGTGAGACAGGAACATGGAAATAAATCTGACTAACTATAGGCAGGCAGAATATTATAGAAATTCTAAGAGCAGAATAATTCTTAAGGATTAAGATAGTCAAGAATTCTTAGAATAGGTAGAACTTGAACTAGGTCTAGAAAGATCTTATACAAGCAGAGAAAGATAAGGTCAGAAGGCGTATGGCAAACATTTGTTTGGCAATACAAAAATTGAGCTCCTCATAAGGATGTCACAGATTCAGCCAGAGCTGAATTTCTTTTCATTTCTGGATAGCAAAACCACTGAGCAGCATATTGGAGGGAGAATATGGCAGAAAAGACTGTTCAACACACAAACTCTTAATTATAAAGAGTAAAAGGCTGTATTTTCTTATTTCAACAAACCCCAACTTCTACTTTTAAAGGAATAGTAAACTAAGGATTTGATTTGCAAAGATCTCTTTATTAAAAGCCAACAGGGTTAAGTACTTTGTAGATATTTATCAGTACTTATTTAATGAAAACAAATAAAATAGAAAGGAATTGAAAAGGGCCCGTGTCCTGTGGTCATAAAGAACTTGGTGGGACAGCATACTCAAACCCACTTTACTTGTTTTCCTTTCTTCTGATGTTGTTTGTTTCTCTCTGTTTTCCATCAGACAAGCAGGAACTTTTTAGTTATTTTCAGCTAAGTGTATAGATGTTGGACCCTTATGTACAAAAGGACCCAGAATCATATAGTCTTGGTATTGGAAAGGATCTTAGTTGTTATTTAGCCCAATGTAAACATGAAGAGAAAACTGTTCTACCACATTCCTAATAGATGGTCAAATCATTGAGCTTCCACTTGAAACCATTGAAGTCTTCAGTCTGTTACCATCTTTGTTTTCTTGTTGTGGTTGTTGTAAATTAAACATTTCAGTAGTATCCAACTCTTCCTAACCCCTTTTGGGGTTTTCTTGACGGATACTAGAATGATTTGTGATTTCCTTTTCCAGCTCATTTTATAGATAAGAAAACCAAGGCAAAAGGGTTAAATGACTTGAACACTGTCACACATTCAGTCTGAGATTTGAACGCAGGTCTTCCTATCTTTGGGCCTGGTACTCTATCCACTATGGCACTTAGTTGCTTCTATCACCACCTATAGGAGCCCATTACACTTTTGGACAGCCAAAATTATTAGAAATTTTGTCTTTACATCAACATAAAATCAATCTATTCAGTAGCTTCCATCCAGTGTTTTTCATTGTATTTTCTAGGTTCAACTAGAACCCATCTCTGGTAAGCAGCTATCTTTGAGGAAACCAAAAAAACTAAAAAACAAACCAAAAAAAGCCCCACTTTTTTGTGTGCTAAACTGGGAGGAAAGAGGCAGGGAGAATTGACTTTGGGATAAGAAATTAGTAAGATGAAATTATAAATCACTTTCTCTGATCTAAAAAATAAAGTTAATTACATTTTCATTTTTCAGTTGATTGGGTTTCAATTTTTAAAATTTGTTTCATAATTTTTAATTCACTATTGAATTCGTTAGTTGATTCACTACTTAAATTCTGTTAATTAAGTGAAGATAAATGTTCTGCTGGTAGAAAGAGCAATAGATAGGCAAGAAAAGAAATCTAGGATGAGATCTTTCCCTCTCCTCCCTTCTCCCTTTCCCCCACACCCCATCAGTTGGGGTTAAATGACTTGCCCAGGGTCCCACAGCTAGGAAGTATTAAGTGTCTGAAGCTAGATGTGAACTCAGGTCCTCCTGACTTCTACTCTTTCCACTGTACCACCTACCTGCCCCTAGGATTAGATCTTAACACTGTTATATACTCTCTGTTCTGTTCTTATGAGAAAGAAGGAAATAAGCATTTATGGGCTTTTATTTATGAGTAATATAAAAAAACTAAATATATGTTTTATATATTATAGACATTTATAGTTCAGTGTACTTTACACTATACTACTTTCTCATTTTTAATACATTTTGTTCATCCAATAAGGAAAAGGTAATAAGAATTTATTAAGTATGTATTATATTCCAGGCACAGTAAAAAGTATTACATAAATATTTTCTTTGATGTTTTCAACAACTTTGGAAGTTTAGTGGTGTTATTATCCCCATTATACAGGTGAGAAAACTGAAGCAGACAGAGTAAAGGACTTGCCCAGGGCAAAACAAATAGTAAATCTGAGGTCAAATTTAAACTCGTTTTCTTCACTCCAGACCCAGCATTTCATCCAGTATATCATCTAACTGCCTCTAAGACAAGATGCAGAGAACTAGATGATAATATAGTTAAATGAACCAAAAACTTATTGAATGGCTGTACCCCAGTGGAAGTCATTTTTTCATTATGACCTTCAAAGATCTCATCTTGATTGCCACATCTATGCTTGCTGCTGGACTGTATAGCATTGTTCTCAGTGATTTAGATCAAAGCATGGATCATATGTTTATCCAATCTGCAAAGACAACAAAGTTTAAAAGGGACTCATTAGATGAAATTCAAAAAGATATCAGAAGGCTAAGACATTTGGCCTTATTAAATAAGGTGAAATTAAATCATGATGATTGTAAAATAATCTGACTCAAAAATGTATTTCACAAGTACAAGATAGAAAAGACAAGATCATAGGGTTCTGAAAAAGATCTAAAGAACTTAGTAGACAGCAAGATCAGTGATTCAGCATTTATTATTGGTCAGTAGAAGCTAGTGCTACCTGGGGCTATACTGAGAGATAGAATATGCAGAATTAGAAGCTCCAGACCTCACTATACTTTCCTCAGACCACATTTGGGGATTGCATTCCTTTTGGGGGCTCTTATTTCACAAAATATATTAATAAATTGAGCATTCAGAAAAGGTAACCCCAATGATGAACTTCTAGATCATGCTATATAATGATCCTACAATAGACATGGGATTGTTTAACCTGAAGAAAAAACAGTTTATCAGAGAAGTGAAAGCTGTCATCCTGGATATGAAGGACTGCTAACTTGAAGAATGATTAGACATGTTTTGCTTAGTACCAAAAGACAAAATTCTCAGTAATGGATAAAAGTTGCAGAGTGGCAAGTTTAAATTTGTCCTAAGAAAAATGCCCTATCAGAAGTATCCCCAAATAAGATAGCCTACATAAAAAGGGAATGGGGATCACCCTTGCTAGAAAAGGCCTCCAAGGACAGCCTGGATGACCATTTTTCAGATATATTATTAGAGGAAATTATATTCAGGTATGAATTGTACTTGATTACTATTGAAGTACCATCCAACATGAGAATTTGTGACCTTAATTTGCCTAATTTTGAATTTACTTCTTTGAAAAAAAAAAGAGAGAATACCTTTTGGGAGCTATTCTAAAATACTTTTGATTATCACCTTAGAGTTGTGGAATTGGAGTTGAGGTGGAAGGGAATGTAGTATTATATGGTCATAGATTTAGATCTGAAAGGGATCTTGGATGTCATCAAGTCCAATCTCCTTGTTTCATAGAAAACTGAGCTAAATAATTTACAGAAGATGACTCGGGGAATAAATGTCAGAGCCAAGTTATCAGCTGTGTTTCTGTTTTTTTCTTCATTTAAGGTACTGTTTTTCAGTGGCCCAAGTTGATTGACCTGGGCTTCAAAACCAAACAAAACTGGATAATTTCAAATATAGAAATGGGGCTCAGAAGGTCTGGATTCTAGCCCTAATTATTCTATTAACTATTTTTGGGACTCTGAGAAAGTCGCTTTAATCTCAGTTTTCTCATTATAAAATAGGGTTCTCCAAAGTTCATTATGGCTCTAAAGTCTTATGATTCTAAATCCTAAATCAAACTTAACTTTTCACCTTTGGCAAATCATACCTGAACCATGTTATTTATGTATATTCTCGTAACATAGCCATATTTTAATAATCCACTGAAACAGACTATCCTGTAAAGTCTTATTCTGTTTCTATAAATAGCCAAAAAAAAAAAAAAATGGAAAGAAATTGGAAAATTGCATTCATTCATCCAAATGCTCAAGCATTTGAAAATGGTAGACAAAACATCTGGATGATTGACTGAGTTTTCACTTTCCATCTGGATGTTTGGCATCCTATAGACTCAATCATAGTGAGATTTTGGAATAGGATCTTGTTTGATTGCCATTAAATGCACAAACATCTTCCGAGTCCTTCTTGAAGTAAAATCATGGAGTAGATGTTAGAACTGAAAACAAAGAAAATGTATTTGTCTGTCTATGCTTATGTGTGTGTGTGTGTTCTTATAATTATTTGGAATCCCATTACCAAAAATAAAAATCTTTCCATTTAATCACAGGGCATCTAAATGGCCAAACTGATTGAAAGATACCAAAGTGCTCAACAAATATTTGTTATTTATGTAATTGGTTGAATTTTTTCTAGAAAGTATTTTTTGGTTGACTGTCAGTGAGGGAGATTCATATCCCAATTTATTTTATATCCATTATGAACTATGGAAAAAATTTTGGGTCAGTGAATTAGAAATGTGTTTAGGATGGGAGTCCTCAAACTTCTAAGAGGAGCTGCTCAAAGCATTGAAAACCTATAGGAGACAAAGTAACACTATAGATTTATATGAATGGTGATGCCCCTCAGTGGCTGAGGGAGTACCTAAGAGCAAATTCATTCCCATTTCACCTTAGAAGCAATGCATTGCTGTAAGCTACCACCATCTTCTTCTCCAGTGGCTCACTGCTATTTCAGGCAATGACCCCAAGGAGAGCAATACCACCTGCCATCTTATGATGAAATAGATTAGACCGCCTGTTCAGTTGACCAATCACAGTTCACAAAATGGTATCCTTTGCTATAGAGAAGAACTGTGATTCAGAAGAGCATTAGCATTTTGCTTCAGCCTTCCTTTATCAAGGACAAATTATCTTTTGGCTGAAAAGGAGAGGCAAAAGATTCTATAAAGGAATTCAAACTCCAGAAAAAATTTCTAAGTACCTTAATGAATTAGTCTTATTGTCCTGATGAGTTACATGCTAAAGGAACTTGAAGGAATGGTTGCTAATGCCCTGTAGCCTTACATTTAAAGAATCATGGAAAATAGAAGTGATTTCAAAGCACAGAAGATGAACAAAAATCTTCATTTTGGGGTAGGAAATGAAGATGAATTGCTCAAGATGTAAACTAGTGAACTTGACCTCAATCTCAGACATAATTATTCAATATATTATTAAATAGACAGTCTGTGAGCAGTTAAATGGGAAACAGTGATCACTATGAGCAAACATAGGTTCATTAAGAATGCCTTAAAAAACAAAGGAAAAAACCCCTCTCCCCCCAAAAAAAAGAATGTAATCTTAAAATCACCTTATTTCCTTTTATCAGTAATATTATCAGAGTAGTAGATAAGGGATAGATCAGGGGCCATCAATGGATTTCAGCAAAATATCTTGCCCAATTTTCACTGTATCTTTGTGAGCAAGAATGAGTGATAATGAAATTGAGTAGATTCAGCAATTGTTGAATTTAATAATTAACAGCTGAGTCCAAAGAAAAATGAATGAGTTCTGTCATTTTGGAATAAAGTTCTAGAATTATGCCATAAGAGACTGCTCATTGGCTCTCTTCCATTAAACTTTTTGTCAGTTACTTGGAGAAAGGCATAGATTATCATTCACGGGTTACACCAAATTAGGAAAGATAGCTAATATATAGTAGATGACCAAATAAGGATCCAAAAAAAAATTCCAACAGGTAGAATCCATAGGCAGATGAAATTTATAAGGGAAATTCACAAACTACTTTTGGAGGAAATAATGAGGCATCTACAACAAAAATACCTATACTTTTTTTGTTTCAGTAATTTAAAAGCCACAACATGAGAAATCTCTATTTTTAAAGGACTAAATTTTTATACAAAGAAAGCTATTTACAATTCTCCCTGGTGTGTGTATATATATGTGTATATATATATATATATATATATATATATATATATATATATAATTGTATAAGTTTAGAACAAGAGAAATATAGATCTAAAAAGCAGCGGGAAAATATTTCAGGAGTTTTGGTCTTCAGGCTTAATATCAGTCAATACTGTGATGTGATAGCCAAAAGTTCTAATATTTTAGGATAGAAGTAGTAAAGTTAAGTGTTTTTAGAGTTCTGCTGGACATCTGTAGTTTTGTGTTCATTTCTGGGCACCAGATTTTAGGAGAGACATTCATAAACTGGAGCTTATACAGAGCTGGATAACCAGGATGATGAGGTCATTTGAAATAGAATATCAGTTAAAGGAACTATGGATATTTCCCCTGAAGAAAAGAAAATTAAAGAGATCCTCTTTCCTGTCTTTAAATATTTGAAATGCTAATACATAGAAGGATTATGTTTATTATGTTTGAGGTCATAGCTAAGAGGAATAGGTAGAAATTGTAAAAAGAAAAATTTTAGAATAATTTAAGACATTCTTAACAGTTCGTTGTCTAAAAAGAGAAAAGTTTGCTTCATAAGATAGTTTGTTCCTTATTGCTATAAATATTCAAGCAGACAAGATGACTTCTAATAGTTACTATACAGAGAATTTATGATGTCTATTAGATGATCTTTCACAGCCTTTCTAAATCTTGAGATCTCCAAGATCTTTGCTCTAAAGGTAAAGGTAAAGATTTTCATTGAAAGTGAAAAACTTTATTTAAAGTATTGGAATTCACTACTTTCAAAATGGTTCTATGGTAATTTCCCTTATGCTCTTTATTTGTACATAGGCATACACAATTAGATCTAGCAAATCTGCCCTCCACCCTAGCCTTAGGTCTTATGTTCCCCAAAGTAAAAGAGAGCAAATCAACAAGCTTTCAATATCAATAAGGCCTCTCAGTTCCAAGTTGATAGGCAGTAGCTGGAAGCTATCTTGGAATTCAGTAATACATTTCCAAAAGTCTAAATTCTTCATTTAAATGCAGTGGAAAGACATCTATTTTTAACCATTCATTTAAAAAGTAAATCTTTATTTTACAAATAACTTTTAATGTATTTTTTGTTTTTTTTAACATCTGTCTATGAGCACATTCTAAGTCATTGCAAAGGGACTAGAAACATTTTAAATTCATTTCTGGAGTGCTGATTTGAATTTGAAAAGACTACTAAATGAGCTCATCCAAGCTCTGTCCACTGAAGTAAATGAAGTACTTGAAGTAAAGGGGCTTGAAGCAATTTTACTGTTATTAAAATACACTCACACCAAAACTTTTTGCAGAATTTTTTTTTCATTTCATTGAGGTACAGCTGAAATCTAATTCAAAGAAATATTTATCTTCAACTTTAAAAGTTTAACTCATATGGTATGGTATATGTATACATGTAGATGAGGGCAGGTAGGTGGTACTGTGGATATAATGCTAGGTCTAAAGTCTGGAAAAACTCCTTTTAGTGAATTCAAGTCTGGCTTCAGACATTTACTATCTGTGTGACCCTGGGCAAGTCAATAAATCCTGTTTTCCTCAGTTTCTTCCTCTGTAAAATTAACTTGAGATGGAAATGGCAAACAACTTCAATATCCTTGCTAAAAAAAAAAAAAAAAAAAAGTGTCACAAAGAATTAGACAGAACTGAAAATAAATATCTAAGTGTGTGTACAAATGTATATGTGTCATTATACACACACACACACACACACACATATATATAGTACATAATGAACACTCAATAAATACTTGTTGCCTTCCTGTATATGTGTGAATTCTTTTAGGAATCATAGTCAAAACTATATAGCTAAACAGTTTCATCCAGCTTTGTTTTGCTTTCTTATGGTTTTATGTTTTAGTCTTTCCCGAACAGCTCTACTGTAAGTCTCTTTAGAGCAAGAACCCCATCTTATTTATCTTTTTAATTAATTCAGCAAGAATATGTTTAGCACATGCTCTCTGCCTAGTTCTTACCATAGGGCAAACAAAATAAGTAGAGAACTTACAGTTTTGTCCAGTCCTGAGGATAGAAGAGGCTTCATATTTTTCTCCTTAATTTGACCAATTTCAGTTGACCAATCACAACAGAATTGAGAAGGACTTTAGGGTCCATTTAGTCCTAAAGTCACAGAATGATGGAATTGGAAAGAACTTTTAGACACTGTCCAGTTCCATTCCTTCATTTTAAAAAGAACCTGTGCCCAGAGTGTTGAAGATGTTTTGATTGTGGTCATGAAAGACCTTTCCAAGATGGGTTTGCAGCCTCAGTATCATAACACTTGATCCATGTTTGGGGAAATAGAAAGATTTAACACCTTTTAAAGTAATTCCCCGTAGAAGCTTTTGAAAAGAAAGTCTGTTTTCGGTATGCCAAGTATCAGTTATGTGGGAAACCTCTTTAAGTCTCTGTTAGATCCTCTTTAAAATGAAGTAATGAGCAAAATAAATTTTATCAGCTTCTTTGTGATATGATCATTCACAACTATTGAAGCCACTCAGCAAGAGAGGTGGAAGGCATCATATAGTGGGATCATCAGGTGTTGTTATTAAAATGAGGACTCCAGACTCAGGCAAAGTCAGGAAGAGAATAGATTCTGTGCATGAAGTGATTTCTATTAAGATACTCATTTTATATCAAATATTCAGGGCTCCCTTTATAAAGAGGAAAGAATGAAAGATGTCTTCCAAGGGCAAGCTTTTCTGCAGCTGAAAAGGAAAGGGCACAAATATTTTATGATCAGTTTTGAGATGAAAGGGTTTGCTTGACTTGCTTGCTCTTTCCATTTCCAGAAGTCTAATTAAATTGTTGGCTTAATGATGGTGAGATAATTTAGTGGCCACCAAAAGCAACCGTGTTAATGGGAAAGGGGGACAATGCTATGAGTTTCCTGTAATTAATGATGAGGTCTTTGAAAAAACTTTTTTGATTTCAATGAAGTTAGCAAACTGAACCCAGCTGTTGGAGGGGGAGGGGGTCCTTTCCTGCTCAGTGCTACGGGAATTGACTTCGAGTATCTCAGAAAGGCTTTGTAATGACTGTCATTAAGAATGATCTTTAAGGGTAAAGACAAGCTGTGGCTGGTTTGAAAAAGGAAGGGGTTAGAAGGAAGTAGGAGGGGGAGAAAGAGCAAATATTCTTTTTAGCTTCAACTTCCCTTCTTATCATCACTTTCTTAGCACTGGTTACATTTGGTGTCATCAGAAACATCAGGAATGAAGATGTCTTTAAATGGATTTACTGCAAGTAGGTTAGAAGGTGGTTTTAGAATGGAATATCACAGCTGAGAACATGGTAGTTGCCACAAAATATAAAGGACTGCCCTGGAGTAAAAGAGGGTTTCCTCAGGTTCTGTCTCTGGTATCTTTCTAATGTATAGCCACAGGCAACTCATTTAATCTCCCAAAATTTCAAGTGACTTTCTGAGATTTTAAATTATAGAGGTGTTGCTGATCTACACATTGAAAAGAATTTACACATTGTGAGTTCTCCTGATCTAGCGAATCAATTATCATCCCATATGCCTTCCACACCATCACCATGCTGCAATTTAGAATTGGACTATTATGGTACTCTAGTCCAACTCCCATATTTGGGCACTGAGGAAGCTGAGCCTTAGAGATGGGAAGTGACTTGCCCATGCTCACATAGCTAACAATCCACAGGGTGGGATCTAAAATCCCAGTCAAGAGATCATGTATTTTAATCTAAAGGGGGCCATTAGAGATCATCCTATCTAACTTCATCTTTTTTTACAGCTGAGGAAACAGAGGTCCAAAAACTTCTAGAAGTTGCCTATGATTGCAGAAGGAAATAACAGCTAAAATTTGAATTCATTTCTTCAAACTCCAGATCCTGTGGGGTTTTTTTACACAATAGCACACTACTAAATTTTGAGCAGCTAAGTGGCAGAGTGCATAGAGCACCAGGTTTAGAGTCAAGAAGAGTTATTTTCTTGAGTTCAAATCCAGCCTGAGACACTTACTGGCTGTTTGATTCTTGGTAAATCACTTAACCCTGCTTGCCTTAGTGTTGCCTTAGTTTTCTCATCTATAAAATGAGCAGGAGATGGAAATGGCAAACTACTGTAGTATCTCTGCCCAGAAAACCCCAAATGGGGTCACAAAGAGTGAACAAGAAGAACCTTTTGACTTCTAGTGTTCTTTTCCCTTTACTAGTTCTATATACAGCATCTTCTATTAATACCTTATTTTGTCTATGACCATAAGGTAGAGACTTCTCTGGCAGAGTTACTCCTTGGTCTTTTCCATTCATATGTCCCTCAGATCTTGAGTTCAAATGTGACTATTCTAGTAGTCCACATCAACTACCAGCTGTTATATTGCCCAGCACATATTTAAGTGATGCCAGAAACTCTGCTAGCACTATAACAGCATACAATATAAGACAAAGACAAGAGTTCCTGCCCTCTAGGAGTTTATAACTTACTCAATTTTTAAAAGAAACTTTTAAAAATTAAATATAGTTTATATTGTTGTCTTGAATTATTATTTAAAGTTTTAAGATGTCACAAGACACTTCTTGTTTTATTGGTAAATGAATTGTGCAGTTAGTAATTACAGTCAGAGTTCAAAGATGGGAAAAATCATTTTAGGTTAGAATGTATTCCCAAGTATCAGCAAATCCATAAAATTTTTATTAAAAACGACTATGTTCCAGGGACTGTGGATACGTAGACATCTATACAATAGTCCCTGCCTCCAAGGAGCTCATATTTTATCAGGAGAAACAGTACCTACAAGTGCTACCTAAATTTAAAAAGAATGGGTACAGCCTTAGGCAAACGGAAATCTGTTGAAGACCTTAACTTAAGAAGGCCAAGGTCTCCCACTGTATCCAGCACCATCTTCAGTAATCCTGACCTATTTCTGGCCACTATTCCTAGATGGTTCTGGAGGGGAAAGTAAGGCAAGTGACCTTGCACAGCCCTTCCTCCCTCACTTAAATCCAATTCACTTGCATATCATGGCATCACCTCCCTGATGTCATGGTTCTCTTTTAAAAATTTTAAGAATGAAGAACCAACAACAATTTTATTAGGGAAAACAACACAAATATATTCTTTTTTTTCCCTTTACCGTTTTTTATTGTTTCATTGTTTCTGGTAATACATGTATATAACCTTTTTTTAATACACATTTCTTTATGAATTATGTTGAGAGAAAAGTCAGCAAAAGGGACGAAACCACAGGAGAAAAAAACAAAAAAGAAAAAAGTGAACATAGCATATTGAACACTATATAATAATTAGTATAATATATTATACTAAGTATATTAAGTATAATAATTAAAAGTAACATTTGTATTGGACTTTAAAATTTACATAGTGCTTTACTAAAATTATTTAATTTTATTCTCACAATTACCCTGAAATGGAATTACTATTATTATCCCCATTTTACATCTGAGAAAACTGAAACAGACTTGGCCAGAGACATGCAATTAGTAAGTATCTGAAACAAAATTTGAATAACAAATTTGAAATTTGTTTCTATTTGAAACAAGATTTTGATCTTCATGACTCTAGATCTAGTATTCTGTCAACTATACCATCTAGATCCCTATGTAAAATATATCTTTAAAAATATGTAGATACAAGATAACTTGGAGGATGTGGCACTAGCAGCAGCCGGGAAAATCAAGAAAGACCTTGTTGAGAAGTGAAGTTTGAACTGAACTTTGAAGAAAATTGAGGATTCTGAGATTCTGAAGGCAGAAGGAAGTACATGACAGGAATAGGAAACAACTTCTACTAGGTCTGGAGACAGAAGATCAATTGTCTCATGTGACAAGAGGCCAGTGTGGCCAGATTATAGACTAAATAAAGGAGAGTAATGTAAAATAAAACTAGAAAGTATGACTAGAGCTACATGAGAAAGACTTTAAATACCAGAGACATTTTATTTGACCCTAGAAGTAATAGGGAGCCACTGCTATTTATTGAAAACTAAAGTGACATGATTAATATTCTTGTATTCTTAGAAAATCATATTGATAGCTATGTGAGATGGAGTGAAGAGGAAAGGGACTTGAGACAAGGGGAACAATTAGGAAGTCATTTCAATAATTCTTGTGAAAGGTGATCGGGTTTACATGGCTAGGCACTGGTTGAATTAGAATTACATAGAAGTTGCTTGACCCTTTCTTTCCCCTCCCCACCCCCTCCTGACTTTGCCATTGTGCATCACTGTCTTAAATTGCTCTTGACATGTTTAATGTGTATTAGTTTTCTCCCTGTGGCTATATTTTAAGCTCCTTCTAGGCAGTCACTTCACCTTCCCCTTCCCCGTTATGCATGTTTTCCACATAAATGAATTCATGATTGATTCAGTCAATCAATCTCTCTTCCACAATAGCTTCCTCCTTCCCTTCAAACAAAAAACAAATCCTACCTTTCTCTTTCCGATCTTTCTAAAATGGGAAATACTTTTTTTTAAGTATTTTTAATGTATCTCAGGAGTCTAGTCTATTAGTTTCCCCTTCTTAAAAAGAAAGTCAGAAAAAGCTTCAGTCTCTACCCTTATTTTCCCAGTATTTCCATACTCTTTTTTCTTTTTCACTTCCCATGTTCCCTCCTTGGGAAATGCTCAGTTGCTATGCCATATATTCCAGAGATAAGCAGCATTTTGATTTGCAATATGGACACTCCAGGTGACACCTTTTAGCCACAAAGTTGACTGAGTCCTATGAATGAGTCTTTCTTAAGATTTCAGTCCAAACATTTTAGCAACTTTGTGGAAATGCACTGGAGAAGGTAGAGATTAGGAAGCTCCTATTGTTTTATGAGGCAGCCAGGTACTACAATGGATAGAGTGACAGACTTGGAATCAGGAAGACTCATCTTCCTGAGTTCAGATCCAACCTCAGACACTTACTAGCTGAGCAAACATAGGAAATCACTTTCCCCTGTTTGCCTCAGTTCCCTCATCTATAAAATGAACTGGAGAAAGAAATGGCAAACTACTTCATTATCTTTGTCATGAAAATCCCAAAAGGGATCACAAAGAGTTAGAAACAACTGAAAATAACTAAACAAAACAAAAACTACTATACTGTGGGTATAGTGGGTAGGGTGTTCACATGTCTAGTCAGTGGCAGAACTGGAGTTTTGAAACAAGAAGAGACTGAATATGTGCTGGGGCATGGTAATGTCAACTTTGCAAGGTTTCTAATACCATGACCCTGTATAGTCTCCATTGTCAGGGACCAAGACGATCATAAAATAGGGTGAATCCAAAATGATTTGCTCATCATCCATAAACAAAGCAGGACCTCTAAACCAATCGTGCAAGCAATGCTGAATGATTTTTAAATGTATACTGTTTGAAGTCACTGCATCTGAGACAGCATGTTAGGGTTGGGCTCTCTAGTATCAGAAGATATTTTGGTAGCCTTGGCGGTTTTCTAGATTTTCAAGGTTTCATTTGTTTAGGATCCAAACACTTGAATTCCTGGCTTTTGTCTTCAAGAAGTCACCAAAGTGAATTGATTTGGGGCTTACATATGGAAAATGCATTTTGTTGTGTAATTAATGGGAAGCAGACTTTGGAAAACTGGCGATCCAGGCCCTTATTTATATGAGCGCATATGTCTGTGTTTTGTTTATGACTCACTCTCTTACTCCTTGCATTGTAACCGGTTTGTTTATTCTAACTTTTCACAGAATCCAAGCCACATGGTGCTATATGAGCCAATAATTTATAGTCTCTAAAAGGAAAAGATGATGAATGAGCTTTTTCCTTTTAAATTGTCAAATCTCAGATTGAGGAAGGAGAGTTTGTTGCCTCAGGGCTGTCCAAACTTTGTTTGAATGATGTTAAAGCAATAACTGTTCCCTCCTCCCCCCCACTACTTATGTCTTTAGAACTTCAATATATAACGATCCCAAACTTACCCCACCTCTTCACCCCCCTACCACCACCAATAAACTTTACTATAAATCCCAGATGCCTTTGAGGCTGGTTTTTGGCAAGGGATGGGAGGGATCTGTTTAGACATTTGATGATGATGATGATGATGATAATAAAACTTTTTAATTTTCAAAAGATATGCATAGATAATTTTTCAACATTAACCCTTGCAAAAAGAACGTTCTATTTTTTAAAAAATCTCTTTGGATCTGGTATTTCATTAATTCCTAAAAACACCCCTTTTTTCAGCTCAGATTATTTTTCAAGACTAGAATTGCAGAATTGTTTCCTTCCTCAGTCAATTATTTTCTAGTAGCTTGAGGTAGGGTCATGACATAGGGAATAAATCAGCTCACATCTTGGGGAAGTCACCTCAACTTTTAAGGATCTAATTGTTTTTCATTTGCATAGAGAGGGAATTAAAATTGGTGCCATGGCCCCCATTCATCTCCAACACTCTATTTTTGAACTCTTCTATAAAAATAAAATAGACTAGTAGGAATCAGTAGTTTTATTTTTCAAATAAGGAAAGTTGGATTTGCAGTGCTTTCTTAAATGTTCTTAACACCTCTAGATTCTAAGGTGTTAATTCTAGATTCTAAATTCAGACTTCATAAGATTTTTGCTATACCTCAGACATGCACATTCCACATGCATATTTAGGAAGTTACTGACTCATGTATAGTAACCATGTGAACCCAAAAGGGTTAGTTCAAAAAGAACAATAAAAGGTAAAAGATAGTACTTGACAATTTTACAAAGTATTTCCCCCATAATTGCCCTTGGGATAAGTAATGAAAATAATATTGCTCCCATTTTATACATGAGGAAACTAGAAACATGGAAGTAAAATTATTTAGGCAAGGTCACATGGCTAGCAAGAGGCAAATCCCAAACTCAAATGCAATCCACAAGATTGTTGTTTACACCATGTCATATTATCTAAGAACCTAAGCTTAGGTTCTGTATGAATCCATTTTGGACCTGATTATTTTTTAATTGGATCACTTTGTATAAATTCTCACACATCTGGAACACTTGTGGAAAAGATGAAAGGATAATTGAATGCTGATTGAGACAAAGTCCTACTTGTTTGGATGGAAAGATACAAGGTTCTTCCTCAAAAACCACAGAAAATGCATCTAGGCTTTTCTACCAAGGGAAAAGAACTGCTTCTGGTTTAAAGAAAAATGTCATTTATATTTCTAGTCACATAGCAGAAGCAGCATCTTCTCTGTCACTCATAGAAAGAACCCTGCTTTGCACTAGCACATAAACTGATTAAAAAAAAAAAAATTCTAAATCTAGTAGTACATCCATCTCCTTTCCGGGCAGAAATAAAGATGTTTATCATTTTAAAAAAACATTTCTTCCCCTTCCCTTCCCATATCCTGTGGTGTCAATACCTCACTGGTTTTACTGGCCTTTTTTAAAAACAGAAAATATCTTTAGCATCCAGAGGAATGATAGTATGCATTTGATGACTTGAATTTAGTCCCAAAAGGGAATTAAAGGAACAGTGATTAGCTGGTACAAACAGAATAAAATATAACTCTTTGGGGAGCTGCCTACAAATTTGAATACTATTTTTTTTTTTTTTTTTGCTAGTGATACAATCAAGATTGAAAATTATCACTACAAATTTGAGCTCAGGGTCAGTCACCAAAAGGTTAAATGAAAGAAGGATGCAGATAAAATCCTACAATTAGATTTGAAAAGTTCAATTGCCTAAGTACAGGATAGGTAAAATGGTTCATGTGGAAAAAAAAGTCCTAAGGGTTTTGGTTGACCTCACATTCCACATGAGTCAGCGATGTAACATAACTGTTTAAAAAAAAAAAAACTAACAAAATCTTGACCTATGTTAATATAGTGTCCAGAAGAAGAGGAATAATAGACTCATTTGACTTTGTGCTAATTAGACTACATCTGTAATAGAGTGTTCAATTATGGTTACTTTGTTTTAGGAGGAACTTTGATAATGTAGACAGAAACCACAGGAGAATGGTGAGAATATAGAAATCATGTCCTGTGAAGGAATGGTTGAAAAAGCCTAAAAATAAGAATAGTAAATGGAAGCAACAGCTGTCACTAACAAAGATAAATGGTCAGATTTGTAGGTGTTTCCCTAAAGAGTCACAAGATCATGGAATATTACAGCTGAAATTATTTTAGAAATAATCAATTTTAGGGGAGCCCATGCTAGAGAACAGGACTTAAGACTGATTGAAGCCCTCACAAGTTATATTATTTTTTTTTTACATTGTTCAGGTGAATGTATGAATAAGTTTTGTGAAGGGAAACAAAGATTTAAATAGCAAAATATATGATTTGTGGGTAAATATAAGATGTAAGAGCAGAGACCTTTTTGCGTTTTTTGGTTTGAATTTCTGTCTTTGATTCCTTTGATTCCCCTACACTTAGCATAATGTCTAGAATCTAGGAAATACTGGTTGAATTGTGTTAACTAACTAGTAGTTAACTAGTAGTAATACAAAAGCACTGGTTTTGCAAACTGAAAGTATTGATGTAATTAGAATTAGAATCCCAAATCTCCTTTTATAGATGAAGAAACTGAGGCATAGAGAGATGAAGTTATTTGTTCAAAATTAATAATAGCCAGACCTAAAGTCCAATTAGTTTTCAATTTACTGTTCCTTTGATGTATATTTTGTCTTCAAATGTATAAAGGTCTGGCAAAGATTTTACAGGAAAGAAAATAGATAATTTTCTGTATTCCTTCAGAGAACAAAACTAAGGTCAAAGTAGAAATTGTAAGGAGGCAAGTGAGATTCTAAACTTTCCAGTGACTAAAGGACCTCTAATATTCACACCCCCACACACCCCCATCACCAGTCCTCTAAAGGCCTATATCAGCAATTGGGTGTTCAGACTCTTTTCGGGTCCTTCTTACCACATCTTGCAAAACAGTGTGCTTTAGTTGTTTATAAGAAAGCTGTTTGTTCTTCCTTGAGTTAAGAGGATACTAAATAAAATACTGTTAAGTAAAGAGAAAAAGATACTATTCATCACTTCATTCAACAAACAACTTTGATTCTTCGAGTGCTTTATGTAGATCATGGGATTTAGAACTGGCAGGACTCTTATAGACCATTTATATATAAGAACTCAAGTGTATCTCTGTTTTCACAATTACTCTGTGAAAATAAGGCAGGGTAGGAATCATTGGTTTTATTTTACAAATGTTGAAATTGAAGGCTGTTATGCTTCCATTAACAACATTTTCCTCATAATGGCAATTCAATTTGAATACATACCCAGTTACCTACATCAGTGTTCTTTCCATTGCCCTCTGAACATGAGGGCAAAGAGAAGTCTTCCTCCAAACTCAAATACTCAAATGAATTATGAAGGAGATATATATATGTAATAAAATACATAAGTAATAAAAGCCAGCAAGAGAATCAAATATGGAGATCATACAATATTATATCCAAGTCCTGGCATTGACAGTGGGAATGTTTTTATACTGTTTTCATTTAAGCCTGAATCATGACAATTAGGAAAGCTTCTCATTAGCCAACAATAGTTAGAGATCATCTAATTACCTAAGAAACAATATTTGTGGTTTATGGAGAATCCCTGCTACACTTTGGGTGGCATGGAGGGGAAAAAATGTTTGAACAATGGGTTGAGTCTATCAAAATGACATTTATTTGGGGTAGGTATAACATTTATGCCTGTATTCAAAATAACCTCAAATCAAGAATAAAAGAGGTAACAGAATGGTTGGTTGGTTGTTCTCCTTCATTCTCAGAAAGGACCAAAATGATATGACTATGTTAGAGTCAAGTTATAGTGTGTCCAACTGTGGCTAATCAGACCAACATGAGCTCAGAATGTTCTTCCACCGGTTGGGCATAAATAGTCTGTGTGAACATTTGGAGTGCATTCTGTCAATTTGCACTTCTCATGTTTCTTTTGAGCTACTTCAATAGAACAAAGCACCTTCTCTGATGAAGACATACCATGCTTTCCCATGTCATATAATCAATTCCAAAGTTCTTAAGAGAGACTTAGTGTCCTCGTATCACTTCTTCTGACCATCATGTGAATGTTTTCCCTGCATGAGCTCTCCATAAATTTTTAGCAAATGTATGTTGAGCATTCAAAAAATTTGGCCAGCCAATGGCAGCCCTCTCTACAGTAGAGTATGAAGGCTTAGTAGTTTAGTTTAAGAAAGGACCTCAGTGTCTGGCCTGCCAAATGATCTTTAGACTCTTCCTAAGACGATTTAAGTGGAAGCGATTCAGTTTCTTAGCATGGTGCTGGTATACTGTACAGGTTTTACTCACATACAACAATGAACTCAGTGTAACAGCTCTGTAGACCTTGATGTTGATAGTCAGGCTAATTTTGTATTCCCCCACCCTTTGCTTCATAGCCTTCCGAACACTGAGCTAGGTTTGGCAATGCATTTGTCAACCTCATTATCAATGTGTATATTTCTGGAAAATATACTGCCAAAGTAAGAGAACCTCTCCGCAACATTCAGAACTTCTCCATTTGTGGTAACCAGTGGTTCTACCTATGGATGATATGATGTTGGCTGATGGAGCACCTTTATTTTCTTGATGTTGACTGTCAGGACAAAATTAGTACAAGCAGCAGAGAATCTATCCATACTTTGTTACATCTCAGCTTTAGAGGCTGCATTGAATGAGCAATCATCTACAAACAAAAAATCATGCACCAGCACTCCTTCCATTTTAGTCTTGGCTTGTTTGTAGTCTTTTCAAGTTAAAGAACAGACAACATGGCTGAAAACATCATGCTAAAAAGCATGGGAACAACCACCTAGTCTTATTTCACTCCATTAGTGACTAGGAAAGTATAAGAGCATTGTTCATTTTCCAGAACCGAGGCAAGCACTTCTCTGGACAATAGTCTTTTTACATAATTTTCCATAAACTCTCATGACTGATAGTATCAAGGGTCTTGGTCCTGGAGTTGTTGGACAGCAAATACCATGTCAGTCATTCCTCAGCCTTTTCAAAAGCCAAACTGGTTCTCAGGTAGATGACTATCTTCCAGGTGAAGGATCAACCTATCAAAAGGGACTCCAGCAAGAATCTTGCAATCTCTATGATTGTCACAGGACAATCTATTCTTTTTTCCTTTATAGAGATGGACAGTGGAGACATCCTTGAACTCCTCTTGCTATTTAACCCGGAAAATTTCAGTCAGCTTTTTTATGAGCAATGGACCTCTTCCCATCTTGTAAATGTCAGCTGGAATAGAATCAGCACCAGGTGCTTTGCCACATGAACAGGATCTAATGGCATTCAAAACCACTTCTTCAGTTTGAAGCTAAGGAGGATTGACTTCAACTTGAAGGTGAATAGTCAGTGGATAGATAGCAGTTCAGATAAAGCTGTAAATTTTAGTTGGTGGCAGGCTTTTGACAAGTCAATAGTACAATATGCCTGGAGAGAAACGGGATGCAGTTTTAGGGAAGTATTAGTCCAATGCTAGAATTCAGACTGAACTGGATTGTTGTATTCAGTTTCACTAATGAGTATAGACATAAAAATTTTAAATAAAATCTTAGCAAAGAAACTATAACAGTTTTTCCAAAAAATTATTCATTATGATCAAGTTGGATTTATCCCAGAGGATTTAAGGATGGCACAAAATTAGGAAAATAATTAGTACAATTAATCATATAATCAACAAAAATAAAAACTACATTAATTATATCAACAGATGCAAAAAAAGTCTTGAGCAAAATACAGTATTAATGTTTGTTAAATTCTTTAAATATATAGGATCAAAATGTCCCATCTTTAAAATGATAAAAGGTACATCTCTAAAATGAGAGGCAATCATTATTTTAAAATGGAAAAAAAAACTGAAAGTATTTTGTTGTTGTTGTCACACTTTTATTTTCTTTTAAAATTACTTTTAGTTCCCAGTTTGTTTCCCATCTTCACTAATAGAAAACTCTCTTGTAACAAATAATTGCATTCAAACAAAGCAAATTAGCACATGTGCCATTCCTAAAAATATATCTATCACACCTCTTGTCCACCTCCTCTTTACAATAGGTCAGAGGGATGTTCTACCATCAAGTCCTCTGAAATCATAGTTGATCACTTCATTGATCAAAATTTTGGTCTTTCAGTATTTCCCCCCTTATATTATTATAGCCATGATATAAATTGTATTTCTGCTCTGCTCACCTCTCAGTTCATATGAATCTTCCCAATTTTTCATGAATCTTTCATTTTTTTAAATGTAAAACTTTCCAAATAAAAAATTAATAAAATATGGATGTTAAAGGTATCCAGAATTAATTGACATAGTTCTATAAATACTAACTAAAGAAAGGGAGATAAATGGAAGGTGTAAACATCATCAAAGAAAAAATAACAAAGAAATCAATCTTCTTTACAGACATTTTGGTTTACTTAGAAATCCCTGAAGAATCAGTGATGGAAATATTTGAAGCAATTCATAATTCAAATCTTCTTGATTCCATCTAAGTCACAAAGCCAAAATAAAATCACAGAATTATAAATGTTTCTATGTAGTAAAAATAAAAATCAAGGAAAAATAATAGAAATATTTAATTCAAAATATCAAATCGAGTTTAGGGTTGTACATTTTCAGAATGACACCAGCAGTCAGAAGAGAGACCATTATGATGGTAAAAAAAGGATTACAAATCCTCACCATGTGCAGAAGCAGTTGAGAAAACTCATGTGTTTAACTCAGAAAGCAGAAACTTTGGGAGGGAATGAGAGAAGGGCATAAGAAATATCTTCATGTACTTGAAGGACTTTCCTAGGGTAAAAGGGAAGAGCTGAAAGTAAATTTATTCTAGACAGCAGACCCAGGACCAAAGACTGGAAGGTACAGAAAGTCAGAATTTGGTTCAGTATAAGAGAAAGCTTTCTTATGAGAACTGATCAGGAATGGACTGAACTGATTCAGAAGAGTATTCAAGTCTGGAAATCTACAAGCCAAGGCTGAAATATGACTTGTTATCTATGCTGTGGCAAAGGTTCATACACTGAAATGGGCATTTGAACATGAAGACATCATAAAGAGTTAGATATTTGTTAGCACAAAGCAGGGCTCTCCAAAATTTTCTACTCTGGGGCATACCTGGGAACACTTATATATATTTTCCCAATATATCTATATTTTTTCCAATATATTTTCCTCTTTCCTCCTTCCCCAACTGTATAAAGGAATGTTTCTGTTTCTTCTCTCCATTATGATCATAAATACTTCTAGGGTCCCCTGACTGTGGTCAAAAATTAACAAGACAGGATTACCAGGGGGACAGACAATATGATATTGAGGACATTTTCACAACACAGTTTAATATATTTTGTAATACATTTTAAAACATGAAAACATGTTGACCTTGCTGACCTTGATGCCTTGATTAGAAAAGAGTAGCTTAAAGTGATATATTCAGAGAATTTTTAAATACTCAAAGGATCAATCAAGATTTTTTTTTAAATCTAATTTAACATTTTCAAAATATTACATTAACTTCACCGAGAACAATCTTAAGAGTGAAAAAGAAACATAAACACAAAGGAAACAGTGCAGGTAAGAGCAAAGGAATGGAGCACAACAAAATTCCCAGTCAGATCATTGTAACCTTTGATTAAGCAGAATTGTTTTAGAATGTGAAAGCAATTGGCCTTGGCCTTTTTGATCTTGAGAACTCAAATCTCAGGAAGGAAGAATTAACTTTCTCAGTAAAAATGCATGACTGAATTAAGTAGCATAAATTTGTAAAGACATACAAGAAAAGTTTAAAATCCTTAAGTCTGGCCTTCAGTAGGATCCATGCCTAAAGTAGACCATTTTGTGTTGTCCCTTCAAAAGGGATATTTGGCAAAGGAAACCTTGACTCTTGCTATTTTTATTCATCTACCTAAAGGGGAAGAAATGTCAGATCATGAAGAAGTTTTCAACTATCTGATTCATTTCAAGCAGTACTAATTGAAGGCCCATTCTTCACTGAGTATTTGGGGTATAGTAGCTACCCTTTAGTCATAAAGCTTAGATAACTGTAGAAATGAACCACAAAAGTCAGAGATCCATAGGAAAAAAAAAATAGGAAATCCAGTATGCATTTTGTCAATTTTTCTTGTTTTTAGAAACAATCCTATCTGACTCTTCATGACCCCTTTTGACATTTTCTTTGCAAAAATAGAGAAATGGTTTCCCACTTCCTTCTCCAGCTCATTTTACAAATGAAAAAAACTTAGGTAAACAGGAGTTAAATGAGAATTTGAACTCAGGAAAATTTGTCTTCCAGATTCCAAGCCCAGTGCGCTAGCCACTGTGCCATCTAAGCTGCTCCTGGTCAACTCTGCCCCACAATCTATAAGAGAAGGTTAAAGCTGCTCTGTAATTCACAAAGAAATTTAAAGTACAGGCAATGTCTAGAAGATTATATGAATTGTAGGATTGTCAGAGAACGAGTTCACAGTTTGCCTCATGCTCTCATAATTGTTCTTGAAAACTAATGAAGAGCAGGCTATATATCAGAAGATTAGAAAGGAGAGAAAGCAAATATGGAATCAATCTCCCAACAAGAGCCTAGAAATTACTATCCAGCAAAGGAACAATTTGAGGAGAAAAAATCTGCAAGCATTTAGAGGACAGTGAATCCTTGAGCAGTGAGGAGAATGATTTCTAAGAATAAATTCTGCCAAACCAATGGCTGCTGCCCCTTTCCACTTGAATTTCCTTCCAAAGCACTGTTTGGAGTAAATGTTTTGCAGAGTACTACACCAAGTGATTGGGCAGGATGGTATTTGTATAAATTTGCAGAGAACACTCAAAAGTGAGAGTGAACATGGAAAAATAGCTATTTAGACATTCTATGCTGTAAAAGATTCGAGAGATCATCCAATCTCAAGAAGGGACTTGCCTAAGATCACACACCTGGTTATAAGCAAAACAAGGATTAGAAACTGAGTGTCCCGACTACCAGATCAAGGCTCTTTCCATTATTCCATGCCATTAGACTTCACTGTTTCCCTGAATATCTTTGATTAGAGATAGGAAACAAGAAATAAGCTTAGTTGATGGAATACAAACAAGCATGACTCTACTAGATCTGATTACATCTCTGATCATCTTTTGGTTCCCCAGTTCTGTGGTAGGCTGCATGGGGAACTGCATGGGGGAACTGGAAAAGCATTAGCCATGGACTCAGAGAGACCACCCCCTCCTAAATTCTACAGTGACAAGGGGAGGAGAGGGAGACCCTAGACTAGAGCTGCAGTATTCATCAAATACTTCCCAGTCTCTACCAATCTTCCCCCAAGGATAATTCCTTCAATTTTTACCATAGCATCCATTTTTCTTCATGAGGCACTATTACTTCTATATTCTTTTTACCAGAGGTGATAAAGTAGATTGAGTGCTGGGCCTAAGTTCAGGAAAACCTGAATTCAAATCTAGCCTCAGATACTAGCTTAGTAACCCTGGCCTTCCTTACTTTCTTCCTTCTCTTCTCCTTCTTTTCCTCCCTCCTTCTTTCCCTCCCTTTTTTTCTTTCTTCCTCCCTTGCTCCCTTTCTTCCTCCCTTCCTTTTCTCTCTTCCTTCTTTCCTTCTCCCTTCCTTCCTTCTTCTACCTCTCCCTTCCTCCCTTCATTCCTCCATCCCTCCCTTCTTTCCTTCTTTCCTTCCTTCCCATCATAATTGATTTATGCTACCACAAAACTACTTGTATTACAGCAGTCCCCTTCCTGCTGCAAGCATTCCTAAATATTTCAATAAAAAAATGAATCTCCTCTACTCCATTCAAGCAGCACAGCTACTATAGTAGGAAATATCAGTCAGCTCAGGAAATTTGTCCTGGCTTCCCCTTTCCACCCCACACTCTCTTATAGATCCACATAAATTGACAGAAGAATGACATGCTTACATGGGGACAAGAATAAAAAAGACAAAGTTTGGCAAAGGCTAAAGACAAAATTAAATTCAAGATTAAAAATATCTGAAAATGGTAAAAATGAATAAGAGTTTGAAGGACTAATAGGTCAGCTAGTGCAGTAAGAGAAGTTATCTGCATTTGCTTAAAAATCTTACCAAGTGACAGGGAAAGGAATACACTCACTTAGCAGTTTCTCATTGAACTAACATACCTGTAATACTTTAAGATTTACAAGGTTTCTTGAAATTTTTTTCAGATAATAGGTGTTACTTATATTGCTATTCTCATTTAATGGATAAGAAAACTGGAGTTCAGAGAAGGGATATGCCCATGTTTACAAAACTAGTCAAATTTCTGAATCAAGATTTTAGACAATTTCTCCTGATTTCTAAGTCTATACTGTCATGAGTGAATTCATAATAGAATTATCTGGGGGAAATTATGGAATTCTTTCACAAAGAGGGCTTAAAATTTTTAAATATAGTCTTTCACCTTCTACAATGGTACAATAAACTTTCAAATAAGGAAATGGATTAATATTCAAGGTCATTTCTATATAAGTCTATCCCAATGCCATGTCATGAAGAAAATTATCCTAGGGAAGAATTT
The DNA here is from genome assembly GCF_902635505.1 of Sarcophilus harrisii. Taxonomy (NCBI): domain Eukaryota; kingdom Metazoa; phylum Chordata; class Mammalia; order Dasyuromorphia; family Dasyuridae; genus Sarcophilus; species Sarcophilus harrisii. The sequence continues at coordinate 368,415,606 of NC_045426.1, read as the reverse complement.
ATTAATCTGGGATCTATGTAAAGAAGGAAAAATATTAGATAAAAAATTTTTGCCCTACTTCATTTCCAGGCTGATTGTTTTCCCTTTTAATCATTTTTGGACATCAAAGTGGATAAAAGAGAGGCAGCCAGGCATGGTGTGTAAAGGGCAGACCTTGGAGTCAGGAAAACCAGGAGTCAGGTTTAAGTTTCTGAACTGTATTAGAAGACTGGTCAGTTAATTAACCTCTTAGTGACCCTAGGCAACTTTCCAAGACTAGAAAAGCAGCATTAGTGGAGAGAGTTGCTATACTGGAAGTTCCAGTACATAATGATGAAATTACAGATCTGCACATAAACACAAACATACATGCACACATGCATATGTACACGCAAATGGATAAAATTAGAAAATTACTCAACATCACAATTTAACAATCCCCCATACACACACACACACACACACACACACACACACACACACATTATGACTCAATGTGTTAGTTAATAAGCTATTTTGGCATAATATGTATACCTAATAATGTGACGCTCTGTCTTTGAATGAAAACTACTGAAGAAAAGGAGATAGGGAATTTGGGGTGAATATTTGTGCTGGAATAATACCACCAAAGAAATTCCCTATATTTGAAGTTGGCATATTTGTTGGTTTTAAAATCACGATTTACACTGGCTGTTTAAAAAATTTGATCTCAAACTATATTAGACACTATATTTAAAGCAATTGGGTACCAGTTATTAAATAATTAATTCTGAAATGTTACCATTTTTACATTCAAAAACTCACTCCAGTTTTGTTCAATTTGGATCTTTATAACTGATTTTAAAGATCCTACTGTATCACACACTCCCCCTGTAAGACTTGCCAATGGTAATAAAATCTGACCTGACCAATGGAACCTGGAGCCAGCAGCTACACAAAAGTTTACTGTTCCCCAGGCTTTAAAAGGAACCCTGCATGGACAGCTATGCTTGGCATGGGAGGAGTGAGGTGAGTAACATGAGGGGTTACTCAGCTGGTTTTGCCCAAGTTATCCAGATGGAGGTAAGGATGGGTTGTAGAGATCCAGCAGCATAGCCCCTAGTATAAATCCCACCCCTCTTCCAAAACCCTTTGTTCTGATGTTTGTTGTACTTTCTCACTATTGTGTGAAACAACAAAAGGGTCAACAAACCGCAATGCTAAAATGAAACACATTTGTTTCCCTGCTGTGGGATTTAGAAGTATCATGCAGCCTACATTAGACCATGTTAGGGGTTGCCCCATTTTGGGGAAATAGCTACTTATATTGAGGATAAGTTGATAACTGAATCATATCTCAAAAGAATGGATATTGTGAATGGGACTCCTGAGATTGAATTTGTTGTGTGTTTGTATGTGTATGGAGTCAAGGAGAGGAGACACTGGAATGGGGAAAGGGGGATGGGGCATCTTTTCTCCTATATCTTGAAGCTATTCCCACTTTATGGTTTCCGTACTTCAAAACAAAACAGTTCTGAGGGCCATTTAGTGGCTGGAACAGAGGACTTCCTGAGGCAGACAATCTTGGCTCATAAAATGGAGATGCATCTGGTCACCAGGACATGAAAAGAGCCCTTTCCAGAGAATAGCCTAGTAGCTTGAGTGTAAATGAATCAGAAACACCTGGCTGATATTTCCCTTGAAGTCCACAGAGAGATGAGCTGCTGAAGGAGGATGTGGTTAAGGTAGACATTTTCTGAAGTCTGAATAACCCAGAACATTGAACAAAATTGAAAATCACATGTATGCTTACTAAGAATCCAATGCCCTCATGATCAACCTGCACTTGAGTCACTGAAAAAAATAAAGGGAATATATGTTCTGTTAACAGATGGGATCAGGATGAATTGACTTCTTACTATTGGGATGCAAATAAGATATAAAGTAGAGTGTTACCTTATTTGGAATTGCCATGAAAGCTAGTTGATGAGAAAGTCCATGATGTATCATTGTTTTAATTTAACAAGTATTTGCTGATCACCTACTATGTAGTTGGGGTGATATAAAATACTAAAATGTATTAGTATTTTCACCTCCAATGCCTCTTTTTGATCTTGACAGCCAACATATGAGATAAATAGGACAGGTATCATTCTCCATTGGGGTAGCTAGGTGGTTCAGTGGATAGAACACTAGGCATGGAATCAGGAAGATTCATCTTCATTAGTTCAAATCCAACCTCAGATACTAGCTACATGATCCAGGACAAGTCTGTTTGCCTCAGTAAATTGGTAAAATGATCAGAAAGAGGAAATGACAAACGATTCCAGCATCTTTGCCAGGAAAACACTCAAAAATGTGATCCCAAAAAGTCAGACACACCTGAAAAACAACAAATTATTCCCATTGTTCAGATGGAAAAAATGGAAATTTAGATGTTAGATGACTTTCAAAAAGTTATACAGCTAGTAGCTGCCAAAACCAAGCTTCAAATCTAGATTTTCTGATTCTAGTATTCCATGTCTCAGTGTTCAAACTCAGTATAACATGATAAGCTAAGATCGTACCCTTTAGTATTTTATTTATCATGTAGCTAGGTTACTGCTTCAAGGAATAAGAGTAACTACCCATCCTTCCTGATTACTCTGCTGCTTTTGATCCTATGAACCATTCCTTCTTCCTAGATTCTTAGTTTCTTTGATTCTTATGCAGTTCTCTTCCTATCACACTGGACAGTAATTTTCCATCTCTTTTTTGGGTTTCTACTCTGTCTTCTGTAACTAGATACAGAGATCTTCTAAAGCTCTGAACTAAGCCATCTACTCTTTTCACTTTGCTATCTTTTCTTCATTTATTCTACTTTCACTGTTGTCAGTGATGACAATGCAGTTGCCTCCTCAACCTATAACCAGAACCCTAAACTTTCTCTTGAATACAGTCCCATATCTCTAGTCACTGGTAATCTCCATTGAAATGTTCCATAAGCACCTTGAGCTCCACATTTCCAAATAGACCTCATGTTCTCTGTCCCTTAATCTATCTCTCCTCCAAATATCTTCTGGATTTTTTCTTCTTCCACTTCTGAAGAAAGCATTACCATACCAGTCACCCAGATTTAGTACCTTTTGTTCATCCTTGATTCTTCCCTCTCTCATCCATCATATTCCCAATTTTGTTACTTCTGCTTCTACAATATCTCTTAAATCCATCTCTTTTTCTCCAAATCAGGGATAATTTAGGCCCTTTAACATGAGCTCTTGTGGTCATTTCTTAAATTGGCCTTGGTTCCAGCCTGTGCCTTTCAAAACTATCCTCCACATAGCTGCCACAATAATCTTCCCAAAGTCACAAGCTGAAAACATGTCACTCCTATAATGAGAAACTCTCAGTAACTCTATATTGCCCCAAGAGGTGGTGGTGAGAAAACTTTTTACCCAAGCATTAAAAAGCCTTTACAATCTCTACAATCTCACCTTTAAGATTGTTCACCATCAAATATTATAGACAGAACAAGCCTGTTCCCTAAATCTGACAGTCTTCTCTCCTCATTTCATTCCTTTACACAAACTGTCTTCCATGCCTGACCTGAACTTCCTTCTCACTGCTGCCTTTCAGAAGCTTTTCCTTCCTTTAGAGCTAACCTCAATTATCACTTCATTCATGAAGGTATCTTTGACATCTTTCCCCAATTGTTAAGGGCCTTATATATTTCAAATTATTTCATGTTTACTTCATTGTCTATAAGTTTTACCTATCCCTTTCTCCCCCAAAAGAATATAGGCTTTTTGAGGGAAGTAGTTATTTCATTGTTTGTATTCCCAATATATAGAACAGAGTACCTGACACATAATAAGCACTTAACAAATATTTTTTTATTATTTTATATATATAATACACATTTTAAATAAATAAATATTAATAAATATTTGTATGCAATATGTATGCCACAAGTATACTTGTGTTTTGTGCTAAGTTACACATATTGAATTTTTTATTTTTTTAAATAAGACATATATTCTCTCTCCCCTCTCCCTGTTGAGAAAGAGGAAAAAAAGCCTTTAAAACAGTATACATTGTCAATACAATAGATTCCCACATTAGTCATATCTCAAATATATATATATATATATATATATATATATATATATATATAATCTATGTATTGAGCCTATTACTTCTCTGTTAGGCAGTGAGAAGCACCCTTTATCATTTATTCCTCTGGAATAATGGTTGGTCATTTGATTGACCATAGTTCTTAAGTCCTTTAAAGTTTTGTTTTTGTATAGTATAAAGTGTTTTGGCTCTCCTCACTTTTTAACTCAATCTGCCAAATCAATTTAAAAGGCACAGAAAATGTGTAATATTAATCAAAAGTTTTCAGGTGAATTTTGATTGGTTTCTTATTATTGCTGAGGTCCATTCCACAATCACAATGTGAGGAGGAAGTGTGTTTAGTGGAAAGACCTCTTGAGAGTCAGAAAACTTAGCTGGAATCCTAAGTCCTAGCACCTTAGAAAATTGAGGATTTGTGCCTCAAAGAAGGTCGACAGTGAGATTGAAGGAGATTATCTTTTATATCCTCTCCAGGTATAAATTTGTGATTTTAACTTGAATAAACTAAAATCTCAGTTTCTGTTTTCTCTCTTTCACACAGCCAGCTCATCCCTGAAGAAACGCTTCAAGAGGCGAGAAATTGAAGCAATCCAGTGCGAGGTGCGTAAGATGTGCAACTATACCAAGATCCTGTCCACAAAGAAGAACCTCGACCATGTGAACAAGATCCTGAAGGCCAAACGGCTGCAGAGACAATCAAAGACAGGCAATAACTTTGTCAAGAAAAGGAGAGGGCGACCCCGAAAACAGCCTCTCTCCTTTGACGAGGACTCCAGAGACCAAATGCCAGTGCTAGAAAAATGCATTGACCTCCCCAGCAAGAGAGGTCAGAAACCCACCTTAAACCCTTTGGTGTTGGAACCAGTGACCAGTCAAGACACCATCATGGCAACCATTGAGGCTGTCATCCACATGGCCCGAGAGACCCCACCTCTGCCACCACCCCCTCCCCCACCTCCTCCTCCTCCACCTCCACCTCCTCCACCTCCTCCCCCACCTCCTCCCCCTCCTCCTCCTCCTCCTCTACCACGAACACCCAGAGGTGGGAAGAGGAAACACAAACAGCAGCAGCAACAGCAGCAGCAGCTACAACATGAGGAGGAGGTGAAGGCTAAGAGACACCGAAAATCAAGAGGAAATGAAAATGAAGTCCTTCCCTAGAGTTGGGAAGGGCAAATGGGAACATGGGGTAGGGTAAACTGAGGCATTGAACATGCAAAAGTGAGGGTTGGGAAGGGGAGGGAGCAGGGAGGGGGTTCTGGCCGCAGTCACAGACTTGCTTTTCCCCCCCAGGAGTCTCATTATTAGCTTCTGGGGGAGCAAGGAAGGGAGGCACCTTCAAAGGAAACACAGCCGTTTGCATTACAGAGTTTCCCAGCCAATCAGCATTGCAAGCTTGTCTTTAAAAACAAAGAGTGTCAAACAGCCTAACAGAAGGGAGAAGAGGGTTCTCTCAGTCACCTAAAGAGATAAGAGAATCCAAAGCAAAAAGGTGTGGCTCATTTGCTGGCCGTCCAATCACAGAAGCACCATGCTTGATTAGGAGGAGCTCTAAGGGAGAAGAGAGGGCTAGGATTGGGGGGTGGGGGGCCAATAGCTATAAATCCCTCAACTGTCTTGGCTGTAATCCATTTGATTAATTTTTATTTTACTTTATTTTATCAGTTTAAAAACCCTTCTAAGAATTTAAGATGACATCATCTTCAAGTGGCTTAAATCTTTCTGTAATGATAAACTTTCTCAGCTATTCCTGGATTTTAAAGTTGAGCTTCCACTATAGGCACACACCTACCTACACACACAAACACATAAACAAGATCTTTACTTTCTTTCTCACGCTCAGATTTTAAACTTTTTTATAGAAAATCTCTTTCATATCAGGTATACAAATATATGATATCACTTCATCCTTTTTTTCCTTTTCCTTTCTCACTACTCAGCCATAAATTTCATTAATTCACTCACCCTCATCTCTGTACATATCTGGATCAAGTAGTCCACCTGTCATGAGTGCACACTCAATCACATATAAACACAAACTTCACTCAAAATTTAAAATGTCCCTAGCAATGGTGGTGTAGTTTCACATTTAAGTATTATATATTCAGTTATGATACAGCCATCTTATTAAGTGACGTGGAGTATCCGGGGATATGTTGACTTTTGTGTCAACCATCTTATTTTTATGCTTAATACATATCAGGAGAGAACAGCTGGAAACTTATTTTTAAAACCCCACTACAAATGAACATGAAAATTTCACCAAAAAAAAAAAAAGTCAAAGCCAAAACACAAGTGTGTCAATGCCTTTGTATGTGATTTGCTTTGCAAATAGCTATTGGAAATTGTTGAAAAGATGTACCCAAATACACCCACACATACAAGAAAGAGAGACCTGAAAAAGTCCATTATCTCTTGGCAGTTATTTCCTAAAAGAAAAAAAAAAAAAAAAGGAGTAAGTGTTCTTATTTGAAAAAAAAAAAAAATAGTGCTCCAAGGGTATCACCACTGCAGTTGCATCGAGCCACCTTGGGCAAGTTATCCAGGTTGTGGTTGCCTTAATAAACTAAAATGATTTTTTTGTACATAATGTAATTATAAAGCTATCAGTCTGCATGAATGCAAACTGTGTGTGACAAATCGTCTTTAAATGGTCAGTTTCAAATGTACATTTCTCATTGGAGTGGTACTTTAGCCATTGATTTAGCTTGGACAGATAGCTCAGCTCCAGTATTCATTCCTACAGCCCAGGTTAAACTGTTAACAAGACTCAGGCTGAATGTGAAGCTATTCCATTGCCGTAAATGTTTTCTAACAGTCAGATGTGAACATTTCAAATAGTTATTGTCAACTTCCTCCTTCTACATCATGTCCTTCTACACCACTTCTCCCCACCCTCCAGAATATCTATTTCCATATATGAGGAAAAAAATGATAAAATAAGGAATAAAGAAAGAGAATTTATAATCTTAAGTGGGAAGGGGAAATTCAGTCATCTTCCAAATGGTATTTCACAAATGAGAAAGGTCAGCAGCAACTGAGGCAGGGTGAGATTTTCATTCGCACATCAGAACAAAACCTTTAAATTGTCCAAATGAAGTTGAGGGTAGATTTTGAAATGTTGCAATGTCAAAGCTTATGCACAAGTATGAATTTATCTCACATCAATCTTTCTATATTGCTGTGCATACAAGTACCAGCTGTCCAATGGACAACTCACCCAGGAGCAACCCAGTTGGCATTATCTCTATGGATTTGACAGCATTGGCCATTCTAACTTGTCAGCACACCTTCAATCCCTGGAATCAGCCTGGGGAATTTGGGGCATTGCACCATTTGAGGAGATCCAGACTCCAGATGGAACTTCTCATGCCCCATTCACCCAATTATATTGTTTTGTCGTTGTGCCCTATAACCCTTTTGGGGACCCACTAGTACAAAATTCACCCACACATGTCCTGGTTCTAGTGACATTAAAGATTCAAGGATTATATTCCCCCATGTTTTTGACTTTTGACCAGAGATACCATTTCTGCCCTTTTTTATCTCTATGTTGAACAGCAAAATCAAACTAGCCAATTTTAAAGTGTCTTTTCCAAGCCAAATCTGATAGGTGCTGAAAACAGGTGCAGAAAATTTAGATCCTTTCACCCCTTTACACTGTCTAGCCTCCACAAGTCAAAGATCAGCCATTTTTCTTTCCTTTTCTCTCCTTCTTGGATTTTGAATATAATTTCCCTTATTGTCTAAGGTCATTCAGTTAAAAATAGAACCATAACTACACTTCAGGTCTCTGGATGCCCCTCTCCAATTTATTGGTCTGTGAACAACACCTTCCTGTTCCACATTTCTTTGCTGTATTTTGGTTTCTAATAGGGAGCAATTCAAGAAACCAAGGGAGGTAATCTATAGTGGAGTGAGGAGAATATCATTAATAATAATGTCATCTGAAGCAGGCCAAAAACTTCTGTTTAAGTCTACTTTTAACTTAAGGAGATTTGATGGAAGAAAGAGCTACATAATAAGACTTTGATGTAAGAGCCTACAGCCCCTCCCCTCAATCTCTTTGGACCTACTTGGGGTATGTGTCCTTTTTATTAATTGGCAAGGTCTTTTACTTTGTTAAGCATGATTGCATCCTGAACGAGTAAAAATGAGCTTGGAGTTCCTCTGCACCCTCTTAGAGAAGGATTGAGGTTTGAATAACTCTCAGCCCCAACCCTGTGATGAGAGCCTTTGTGTAAAGATGAAGTTTCAGGCCCTGGGAATTGGGTTGGCAGAGCTCTGGTTAAAGAACAGTGGCCCAGTGACAGCTTGGTGGTGGTAACTGGGGCTTGCAGAGGATTAGCATGTTAACTTGGCTGCAAGCAGAGGGGAGATGTGTGTTAGGCAGCAGTCAGAATTGGTGTTCTGCATATTGCTGGGTCTATAAATATGATAAGCAAGTACTGACAGAATAATAGTATAAGGTGATGTACTACATGCAGATCATACAGGATTTGGTTTTAGGGCTTAAGTCGAAAATCCCACTCCTACAGCTTATTACCCAACAATATTCTGATAATGAGCTTTTAGAGTCTTTTTTTTTCCTCTACTAGTAGGAAGATTTACCTGGGAACTGTCTAAATTCTATACATATATTTTCAAGGACTTAAAAATGCCAACTATAACATGGGAGGAGAGGAGGCAGTGGAAGCAGATGCATCTTAAAAGCCATTTCAGAATTTAGTTACTGGATTCTATTCCTCTTAGTTCATAGCAGAAAACTAAGGACATCCTTTCCTTCCACCCCCAGCCTTCTCCAGGCAGTCATCTCATAATGGTCCAGGACAGCACAGTTAACAGCAAGTAGCATTACAGTGCCTCGAGACAGGAACTCTCAAACCTGGTCAAGTTGTCTTTGCCTTTGCATTACTTCTATGTTCTCGACACAAAACAAGGCTCCCCACCCCTTGCCTCTTGTTTCCCAGAGAGTTGGCCTTCAGTCCTTCCAAATTAGTCCAAAGTGAGGGATTTGTTCACTTGGGGACAGTTCTTAGAGAAGCACATTTCAACCAAGGAAGGAACTTCCTGGATCTCCAGAGCCTGCCTGCCTACCTACCCAGGTTGTAGCAAACACTAAAAAATAAAATAAAATAAAAAATTTAAAAAACCCAAAACAAAACAAACAAACAAAAAAAAAAAACGGAAGAAAAATAAACAAAAAATAGTGAAGCTAGGAAAAGAGCTGTCAATTGGTCAAAATGGGAGGGCAGCTCCACCCTATGTTGGTTTCTTTTCTTTACTTTTTTTTAAAGCTATTTCTTAAATAATAATAAATGCACATGACGTGTTAAATATGTATATATTTCAAAAGAAAAAGAATGGGGCACAAGATTGTTTTACAAGTCGTGCTGGCTAATTTTTAGTTTGTATTCATAAGTGGTTTTTAAAAGCCTTTTTTAAAGTGTAATTTGCATGTTCTACTTTGATTGTATGTAAACATATTTTAGAGCAAAAAAATGTATTTGTATTTTATTGAATATAGAGGCAAGAAACTTGTACATTGTTTGAAATGTTCTTTTTGTAACAGTTTTTATTCATAAAGCATTTTTGTACATTTCAAAATGGATATGGACTTGCTGTTCTTTGAGGCGTAGATACATCTGGCATGCTTTAATGTCATGCTCCTCCATGATCTTAGATGTTGATTTTTAAACATTTTTTTCTAAAAGAAAGCTCAGTCTTTTCGCTACCAGACCAGGTTAGCACAGTATAGAGCACTTAACTACAAAAAAGAAAAAAAAGGAAAAAAAGAAAAAAAAAGTTAATCCTATTCATATGTTATTCATTGTGTGAAATTAAAGGCATTCAATTCAGTCTAACATGAGTTGTGAATTCTTTTGTCTTATTTTCCATCTGGTTCACATCACTAAGAAGTTTAATAGCTTTTTTTTTTTTTTTTTAAGAGGGGGTGCTTGCTCACACCAGCTTGGTATAGACTCATTGAGAAAATTCTTACCCCAAAGTGGCCCCTTTCTAGGGCTCTGGAAAGTCCAGTGTGATATCAAAATGAATAGAAAAGCAGAACCCTAGGTGTTTAGAGCTGAAAGGGATCTTAATGATGACCTAGTAACTTCATCAGATGAGGAAGCGGAAGCCTAGAGAAATTTTGTGACTTATTACAGATGGAGCTGGTATGAGTGGTCATAGAATCATAGATTTAAGCATTGAAGAGATCTTTTTTTTTTTTTCTGTCATCCTCCTTTCTCTTTTTCTTTCTTCATCTCCCTCCTTTCCTTATGTCAAATGGATGGAAAGAATTCAGTGTGAGAGTAATTAGAGAAGGCTTTTATGGATAGTGACTCCTGAGCTGGGCCTTGAAAGATAGATACTGATTACCTGGAGGAAGGAAAAAGACAGAGCATTTTAGGTAGAGGGAATGATATCACTATCGTGCTTTTTCCCATTACATTTAGAGCAAAGATACTGTAATAGAAAGCATGCTTGACTAAGGTAAAGAAACCAATTCGCTGGGGCAAAAAAATATTGCTAAGGAAGTAGTGAGAGTAGAGAGGGGATAGTTTAGTGTCAGAGTATAAATAACTTTGAATAACTAGCTAAAGAGGGTGGAATTTACCCCATGGACATTGAAGGTTTTTGAATGGGGCAGTGGCAGGAGGAAAGTAGAAGTTTATATAGGGAAACTAATCTGAAAATGCTGTATAAAACATTTTGCAGGGAAAATAGTCTGGAGGTAATAAGACAAATTAGGAAGTTATTGTAATAATCTAGAAGGAGGGTGATAAGGACTTGGACTAAGTTGATGGTAATAAAAAGAAAGAGATATATAAAAAGTCATTTTAATGGAAGAATCAACAAAATTTAGTGACATTCAACTCTTTTGTTAACTCTGTTCATTTTTCTTTGGTCCCTCCAAACCACTCTGGAATTCCCTAAACATTTTCCCCACACACACTATTCTTACTTCATTTTATCAGTTTTTCTTCCCCTTACATCCTTTTCATTCTCCTTTCCTCCTAAGACAAACATCTGGCAACAGCACAGTTTAGGTTGTGAGACATGGTGAGATCTGAGAGATCATGGTCAAGATCAAGGAATAACTATAACATTCTTCTCCCCCAATCTCAAGCCTTGAGGATTAGTCCAACCTAGCATGTACTTTTTCATGCCTTTATGATCACAAGAAGACTTTTCTGTGAGAAACTGGATTCCACTAGATAAGATAGAAGGCATCTAAAAGTGGGTAGGGCATGAATCATTGCTGTTTCCATTGTAGAGATGAGGAAAAAAGACATCAAGTAACTTGTTCCAAGTGTCACATAAAGTTGGTGTGGAGATTAAATAAGTCTAATAATGATATGAATAAAGTTTTTTTAAACTATAAAAAAAGCCCTGGAGTTCAATATTTTAAGGACCCGTTATATCTCTGTTGCATATTTCTTCAATCTGATTATACTTAAATATACTTAAAATAAATTCTTAATCTGCGAGGCTAGGAACTTGAATGGAGAAAAGAGTATATGTGTATATACATGTGTGTTCACGCCTATAGATTACATGCATGTATATATACATATATATGCATAAATATATGTTTATAGAATATGTGTGTATGTATATGTACACTAATCTCTCATTGAAAATTTGTATTTCCTCCTATTATGAGTGTAGATGAGAAATATTCTCAGAAGAAGGATCTGTAGATTTCATCAGTGCCAAAAATAGATTTAAGAATCCTTGCTTCATGATTTAACATTTTAGAACATATGTATAAAATTATATATCATAATATATAATATTTTATTTATTTAACTGGGTAGCTAGGCTATTGATCTGGTGATAGACATATATGGCTATACTATATAGTTTGTGGGGGGTTTTTTAATTCTGAAACTTAGGTGATTGGTCACTAGTATTACCAGGGTAGCGGTCTTAAAATCAGTATGACCTGAATTTGAATCCTGTGAGTGGCTATTGCCACTTAACCCATTTATGTTATTTGTAAAATGGGAATAATAACAGCCTTGTCTTACAGTTGTTGTATCAGATGAGATTATATATAAAAAAAAGTTTTGTTTTTTAAAACCTTTCTTTTTAACTTTTTCAATTAAAAAATACTTGTTTTCTGTTCCTATCACTTTCACCCTTCTCTCTCTCCTCAAACAAAAAAGAAGGAAAACAAAACCCTTGGAACAAATGTGCATTGTCAAGAGAAGCAAATCCCCACTTTGTCCATATCCAAGAATATATGTTTTATTCTGGATCTTGAATATATCATCTCTTTATCAGGAAACATGCCTTTTTGATTTCCTCATATCTCTGGCTAGTCATTGCCTAGATCACCATTCTTAAATTGTTTCTCTTAATTTCGTATAAATAGTTCTCTGAAGTTCTGCTCACTTTACTCTGCCTCAGCTCACACAAATCCAACAAGTAAAGTGCTTTGTAAAGTTAAGTGCTATATAATACTATCATATTCAGATTTTCATTTGGGACAACCTCAGGGCAATTCAGCACATTTTACTTATTAGTCTTGTTTTGTTTTGTTTTGTTTTTTCTGAGTTACATTTAGAAGAGAATTGGCATCCAAAGTATCTCTCACTGACTGAAAATATACTTCAAAAGAGGGAAGAAAAGCATTTTTAACTGGGAGAAATACAAGTGAAAAACTGGAAAGCCAAAAGAAATCACTTATTTTCTAGATTTTAAAAAAAGGGAATATGAAGTTTGTCTCTGTCCTTTTTCTTTTCTATAAGACATAACAGAAAATGGAAAATTCCGGTGTCGTTTGCTATATGGTTTGTTCAGTTCTTAGTGTTTTTATATGAAAGGCCTTCACGGTCAGGACACACCCTCCTTTTCCAGGCTTATTTCCCAGAGCTCATCTGAAAGAAACCTCAGTTCCAGAAAGCATCACAGAATTAGATCTAGACGAATTAGATCTAGACCTCAGAGGTCATCTGGTCTAAGCAACCAACTCCCTCACACCTCTTAGCAGGATTTGAATTTCCTGAGAAGCAATGGTCTCATTTCTATTTAGTGACTGTTAGTAATAGGAACGCCTCCTAAGGCTGCCCATTGCACCCTTAGTTCTAATTGTTGGGAAGCTTCTCATTGTAGCTTTTAATTATTTGCACTCATTGTTCTGGTTTCTTAATGCCTTTTAAATATCTTGTTCAGTTGGTCCTCACCAAAAATTGATCTGAGCACTCAACTTCCCCTCCATTTCTTTCCCCACACTTTATCATCATTCTACCCATTTCTAACAGATTACTCAAGTGTCATATTTTTCACGAAATTTTCCTGACCACCCTCATTTCTGGACCTCTTGGGTCCAGAGGAGCAGAGAAGTAGTGTATGGAGCAGGTTTATATTAAGAAATACCTGGGGGGAGGGGAGCAGCTAGTTGGTGCATTGGATAGAGCACCAACACTGAAGTCAGGAGGACCTGAGTTCAAATGTGACCTCAGATACTTAACACTTCCTAGATGAGTGACCTTGGGCAAGTCACTTAGCCCTAATTGCCTCAGTAAAAGCAAGAAAGAAATTAAGCAAGCAAGCAAGAAAGAAATACCTGTGTAACTAGTTAGAACTGGCAGAGAAAGCTTGAAGTACTGATAAGATTATAGTACTCTTGGAGGCAATCAGGGAAGAGCACTGATGGGATCAGCTCAGCCCTACAATCCTACCCCTGTGGCAGTCTTGGACAGCCCAATCTTACTGTATCCAATCAGAAAGCTAAGTTAAGATGTCAAATTCCCTCTCCCTTCCAGGTTAAATTTTCCCTATAAATCTGTCTATGGCTTATGCCATCTTTGCTGAATCCCTTTTGGGGTTATCTTGCCTCATGATATCATTCTTCTCATTTCCTATCCCCCATGCCTCATGGTGTCTTTCTCCACCTTATAACTAACTAACATTTTTAGGATGTTAAACTCCTCTATGGATTTAGCCTGCCAGTCGATGGCATACTCCCACATATGGCATATTCCCTTTTCCTTGGTTAATGGTGAGTTCCACTAGGGAACTTATCTTTTATTTTGTTAATTGTTAAAACCCCTTTCCTTGCTAACTATGTGATCTCCTGAATCTATTTTATATTTACCATTCTTGGAATCTATTTTACCTTTTCGTATTGTCTATAACTTCTTCTTGTAAATAAAGGTACCTTTTGGGAAAAAGAATGCCATTGTGAATTCTTCATATGTGCCTTCACCTTGTACCTAATATTCAAACCAGGAATTGTCCACTCCAATTTCATCATTTAGTGCTGAACATATTAGATGTATAACCTTGACCAATCCATTTATAATCTTTCTAAAGATTATAAATCTTTATAATTTATATTATAAATTATATATTTTATCAATGGCTCAAACATTCAATCAGTCATTTTTCAAAGGAAAAAATCAAAGCTATCAACAGACACATTTTTTTAAATGTGCCAAATCATTAATAACTTTTAAAAGGCAAATTAGAGCAATTTTGATGTTCTGCCTCATACCCAACAGATTGGCAAAATTAAAATCGGAAAGAAGGAAAAAAGAAAGAAAGAAAGAAAAAAGGAGGGAGGGAGGAAGAAGGAAAGAAAAGGAAAGGAAAGGAGGAAGGAAGAAAGAAAAGAAAGAAAGAGAGGGAGGGAGGGAGAAATAAAAAGAAAGGAAAGGAGGAAGAAAGAAAGAAAGAAAGAAAGAAAGAAAGAAAGAAAGAAAGAAAGAAAGAAAGAAAGAAAGAAAGAAAGAAAGAAAGAAAGAAAGAAAGAAAAGGAAGGAAGGAAGGAAGGAAGGAAGGAAGGAAGGAAGGAAGGAAGGAAGGAAGGAAGGAAGGAAGGAAGGAAGGAAAAGAGAAAGGGAGGAAGGGAGAAAGAAAAAAGTTGAATATTGAAAGAGCTTTGGGAAAATAGGTGTATTAATGAACTGCTAATGGAACTGTGAATTGGTCTAACCACTTTGAAAAGCAAGTTGGAATTATATTTTAAAAGATCATTAAAGTATATATACCTTTGATCCAGCAGTACCACTACTGATCCTTAGACAGTCAGTCAGTCAATAAACATTTAGTGCCTACTATATACCAGGCAACTTGCTAAGCCCTGAATATACAAAAAATGTCAAACTAAAGTCCCTGCTCTTGAGAAGTGAAAAATCTAAGAAATCATTTAAGAAAAAAAAAAGCTTCAGAGAAACCTGGGAAGCTTGTACAAATTGATACAAAATGAAGTGAAAAAAACAATTTATAACAGTAACAATAGTATTGTCTAAAAAAAAAACAAAAAAACAAAACACTACATTGACTTAACTCTGATCAGTATAATAAAGGGGGCAAAATGAATCTTTTATTTTTAATTGTCCAATATGAGAATTTTATTTGCTTGATTATACACATTACAAGATTTTTCTTTTTTTTTCCCCCTGTGGGAGGATAGGAGAAAGAAAAAATAAATTTTGGTCATTGAAAAAAAATTTTTTTTAATTTATGAGAAGTGCTTTGCAAATTTAAAAATGTTATATAAAAGTTATCATCATTATTATAGATCCTTCATAATCCACTTGTTGTCTATACCACCCATTAAGCACTTTTCCTGAAATTATTTATACAGCTGCTTATATACAATTCTTGTTTCCTTAAGGAAATTAAATTCCTTAGTGTTAAATAGTCTTTCCTCCCTACCCAACTCACTCCCAGCATGAGGCTTTGCTTACAACAGAGGATTACTAAACTCAAGGTGATTGATATAAAGAAAAGGACACTGTTCAGTCAGGAGAGTTCCTACAGAAATGGATTTTTTACCCCCAAGGTGATCAAACTATCTCAAGGGGAAAAGAGAGCAAGAAGTGAACTGAGACTTACTGGAAAAGATAGATGTTAGCAAGAAGAGTTTGGAAATAAAGAAGTAAGCTCTATGCTTTATATACTCCTTAAAAACCAACATTGTTTTTTCTTTTTCTTTTTGTTTTTTTTCTTTTTTTCCATCTTTATATTTCCAGAACTTATTACAAGGCCTTGAACATAGCAGGCAATTTGTTAGTGTATATTGAATTATTGAATTCAATTGAAGAGGTTAAAAATCTGCCCTGATCTGTGGGAATTAGGGTTAGCCTTAGGAAAAATGATGAAGTGAGTAAGTTTGTCTCCATCTCCCTGTTTCCAAGGATTCTTCTGTCTCCAATGTGGAACTCCAGGCATATTCCCTTGCTCCTAGTTTACTGTAATAATAACTTATATTCTCTAAGCCTTTAAGATTTATGAAACATTTTACCTTATAATAATTTTATGAGGTAAATAGTGGAAACATTATTATTAACCCTCATTTATGGATGGGAAAATTGAAGTTAAAATGAAGGGAAGTGACTTGACCATGACTATACAATTAGTAAGGTTCAGTGCTTCAGACCCAGACCTATAGGTTCTAAGCCAAGCCCTCTACTCATGCTACTGTGTTGCTCTATGCTTTATCCTGAACGCGCAACTGAAAAAAAAAATCCCTAGGTCCTCAAAGTTATATCTCAGGGGATGAAGAGTAGTAATAAGGTTAAAATGTATAAATGAATCCTCGTTATATTGTATTAGTTATCTACTCACTTCCCTGGGTAAAACAATGGCCTGGGATTCAGGAGGCCCATGTTCTAGTCTTAATTCTAATTTTCTCATTCTTCTACCCAATTTTTGAATGACCTTAGACAAGTGTCAAAATTATCGTCATCAGCACTTTAATGTTTATAAAATACCTTGCAAATATGATATCATTGTGTCTTCATAACAACCCCTGGGAGGCAATTGCTATTATTATTCTTATGCTACAGGTGTGGAAACTGAGACAGGGCCACATTAAGTAAGTTGTCCAGGGTTACCTAGCTAGTAGAGCAGAATTTGAACTCTAAATCTTCCCAACTCCAGGTTCAGCAATCTATCCACTATGCCATGAACTGCTTCTCTGGGTCTCTGCTTTTACATCTGTGAAATGAAGAAGGGAAAGATAATGCTCCCCAAGGTCTTTTCCAATTCTAAAATATGATGATGAAATTATTCTGTGAGATTGGTTAAGTGAGCACAATGAATAGGCTGTTAGAATTAGGAAAACTTTAGTTCAAGTCTCACCTCACATACTATGTAATCCTGCGAAGTCATTTAACTTCTCTAAAATTCATTCCCTATTTATACATTGAGAGGGTTTGACCTCACTGACTTCAAAAGTCCCTTTCAATTTCAAATATATATAATCCTATGCTTCTATGAAAATGATCAACAACATTGATTGAGTAATTAAATAGAGAACTTTGAACTTCCAAGAAGATAATAAAAGGAAAAAAAATTATTAAGAAAAATTATATCAGAGACCTCTCTGGTGGGCATAAGAGATAATCTCCTTCATGTCTGCTACTTTAGGATGAGAGTCCCTGGAGCAATCATCCCAGTTTGCTCAGCTCTAAGGACAGCTCTGATTACATATACATCCAAAAGAAATGCTTCCCTCTTGAGTGCCATCCTAGCTAGCTACAGAGCTTTTTCCTCACGACTGCCACCTGCAATGGTCTCTCTCTCCTCTGACTTTCTTTACTGCAGATTGTCTGCATCAGTTCATTTGGCCCTTAGCACAAACTGCCTAATACTGTGAGTGTGTGAGTCACATTCCAGTGCAAGAATGAAGGTGACATCAATGAGAAAAGGCAGCAGCAGCAGCTCATGCCTTGTGATTTTTATCATTGTGCCCCAGAGCAGATCTGTTATTTATACTCCTGCAACAGCCAGACCAACCTTATTAGGGGGGCTGTTTGATGCTATTAGTTCTCTGCTGTCTTGACTGAAGTTACAAGTACACACAAACATATGCATATATATATATATAGTATGCATTTTTTTAAATGAATCTTCCTGAATTCAGTAGTTGATAGAGAAGATTTTCTTTGCCCCTTGGTCTAAATTGTTGTGGGGTGCAGTGAGAAAACCAGGAATGGTTGGCTCAATTCAGATAGAACTTAGGAAATTGGTTCCAGACAGTGTGACTTTCTGTGACCAGACCTTCCTGTATCTCTCTTTCAAGGGTCTCTATCAATCTTTGCACTGGCAGATATGAGATGACTAAGAGGCAATGCATGAAATTCTCCACTACTGTAAGAATCTGTCATTTTGTCTATGTGAGTTGTACCTTTACTGAAGCAGATTCCAACCTCTCTTTAACTTATTCAATGATCTGCAAGAATTGCTATAGAGAAGGTGAACCTCCCTGAACCTAGTTAAGCTGGTTGTTGTACATTAAGCATGCAGCCTATTGCCAGATCACAATTTAAATCCTTTCCAATTTCATAGGATCTGATTGCTTACATTGTGTTGACAGAGCCCTCAATTAGTTAAAATCACTTCAATCTTATGATAACTCATTGTTGAGGTCAGTCAGACAATCAAAAGACATTTATTAAGCACCTCTTATATGCTAGGCACTAATCTAACCACTGGGGATACAAACACAAAAGAGAAAGAAAAAAAGAAAGAAAGAGAGAGAGAGAGACACACACACACAGAGAAATGGAGGGAGGGTAAGGGAGGAGGCAGGGAAAAGGGGAGGAATTAAGGAAGGACAGAAGAAAGAAAGAAAAGAAAGGAAGAGAGAGAGAGAGAGGAAAGAAGGAGGGAGGGAGGAAGGAAGGAAGGAAGGAAAAGAAAGAAAGAAAGAAAGAAAGAAAGAAAGAAAGAAAGAAAGAAAGAAAGAAAGAGAAAGAAAGAAAGAAAGAAAGAAAGAAAGAAAGAAAGAAAGAAAGAAACTCACATAGACAAAATGATAGATTCTTATAGTATTGGAGAATTTCATGCATTGTCTCTTAGTCATCTCATATCTTCCAATGCAAAGATGATAGAGACCCTTGAAAGAGAGATATAGGAAGGTCTGGTCACAGGAAGTCACACTGTCTGGAACCAATTTCCTAAGTTCTATCTGAATTGAGCCAACCATTCCTGGTTTTCTCACTCCCACCTCAGATCTTACAATGTAATGGAAGCTTAGGTGCCCTCCTTGTTGTTTATCCTTCCTTCTGGAAGAAGACCATGACATGAGGGAGTTGATGTCATGACATGGAAATGAATTGGATTTAAATGAGGAAGGGCTGTGCAAGCCATCTGCATCCAATGGCAAGATATAGATTAGAATGATTGGAAATGGCCCTGGGTACAGTGGGAGACCCTGGTCTTTTTAAACTAAGGTCTTCAACAAGTCTCAGTTTGACTGAGGCAGCACCCATTCAGTGATTAAGGCTAGGTAGCAAATAAGGCAAAGAAACTCCTCTTTCACCTAGCTCCCCACTCCCCCCCACCCAAAAAAAAAATCTAAATAAATAAATGAATCTGGAAGGGGAAGATCCTTAGGGTTTCTGGCCTGAGAACCTGAATTCAAATCTAGCTTCAAATATTAGCTTCCTTACCTTTTTCCTTCCCTCCCTCCCTTCCTCCTTTCCATTTTTCTTCTTCCCTCTCTCTCTCTTCTTCCTTCCCTTCCTCTTTCACTTCCTTCCTTCCTTCCTTCCTTCTTTCTTTCCTTCTTTCCTTCCTTCCTTCCTTCCTTCCTCCCTCCCTCCCTCCCTCTCTCCCTCCCTTCTTTTCTCCCTCCCTCCCTCCCTCCTTTCCTTCCTTCCTTCCTTCGTGTTCCTTCTTTCCTTCCTTCGTTCCTTCCTTCGTTCCTTCCTTCCTTCCTTCCTTCCTCTGTCTATATAGAATATTATGCCCTTACTTTCAGATGTTCTTAAAAGCATTTTTTTTTGTACCTCTGAACACTCCCAAGATAACTTGCAGTTTACTGACTAGATTTCTTTCTTAAGGTGCCCTCTTTAGACAGAAGTTTGAGGAAAAGGTCCCCACTGTACACTCATGTTAGAGGTACATAATAAAATAACAATAACAAAAAATATCAAAAAATCATCATCATTCCCATTTTTCATTACCAATAATTAATGTCTCCTCTACACTGAATGATGGGAAAAAGATAGAAAAGAAAGGCTATTTCATATGCCTTCAGGTAATTAAGGTAGCTATGAGTTTTATACAAACTCTGAAATTCAGGCAAATTGGACTATGAAAATAAATACCCTGGCCAGTATGGTGTAATTGCTCCCAGGAATCCAAGAAGAGGATGACATAGAGATGTAGGATGACCCTACTTAAAACCATTATGATGATCAAATTGGCAGGAAGAATAGTTAAGTGAATAATATCTCTCCATTTTATATAATCAAAAGAAGGCAAGATCGACTGGAACATATCAGAAATACCTGCTAGAATCTTTTTTTTTTAGCTTAGATGATACTGATCACTAAAAACAATAAACCTTGAATACACATGAAATGGATTAAAGACATGAATAAATTTATTCTGCTCTAGTTCATTTATTTTTTTAAAGTGTATCTCATCAAGTATAGGCAAGAGATTTGTACTTATTTTTTGGCCACAAAACTTTTTACTCCTTAGAGCATATGACCAATAAGATGTAGAACTAGGCATTTTCTCCAGTCCTCATGATCTCTCAAACCTTTCCAAAACAGGAATCATGTGCAAGAAATAAAGATTTCAGCTATCTCCATAATATGGGAAGCCAAGTACCCAGTCAAAGGGAAAGGTTGATAAACTAACAACAGAGAAGGCTAAACCCCAATTCTAAAAGTGTTCTCCCTACTACCCACCACAATCATGGCAACTGAGCAGTACAAACCAACTTGCACAGGCTTATAACAGAACACTTTCCCTCTCGACCTCTCCTAGTGCTACAAAGATACAAAGGACAGAATTTTGCTCAGATTACAATGATACAGCAACTGGCAAGAAAACAGAGAACAGAAATATCAGGGGCAGGATACATATTGGAGGAGGAGGAGGGTAGACAAGGAAGGGAAGTTGGTAGTTGTGTAGCACTCCACTAAACCTCCAGCTAAGGAAAGTTCTCTTTTTGTCAGTATTCTCTTGGGACCAATACTGTGGCTAAAGAACCAGGAATTAATTGTCCAATGTTGGAGGAGATCTAGCCTCACAGTGAAATCATCATTAACAGAAAAGGAATCAGAAAGTGAGCAACAGGAGAAAAGAAAGGGAGAAATAGACTGAAATTTATAAAGATCTCAGAAGGAAGAACACTCAATCAAAGACCTTGAGCATAAGCAGATAAACCAACAAGAAATTTTAATAACAAAGGTGAAAATGGCCTTCAGATCAGGGAAGAGTTCAGGCAAATATTAATATGTATTGCAAGGGAAAGGTAAATTAATCATCACCCAATCTTACAAATTCTAAAGAGAATGTGGTACCACAACAAGACATTCCTAAATACTTTAAAAGAGAAATAAATGTAAACCCTAACCCAAAATCCTTGTTAGAGATAAATCCTATCCTTTTGTGAAAGGTAGGATGAAGTTGGAAAGAGTGAAAGAGCTTAATTTTTCAACTAGTCTTTTTTTGAGTTGTTTCTGGTACTTTTAGCTTCCCACTTCAAGAAATAAAGTTTCTCAGTAAAAAGAGTACCTGCTGGAGAAGGGGAAAGTAGGGATAGTCAGGTGTTGAAAAGGAAGATGAAAAGGGAAAATCTTATTTCAGTGATGGGAGAGAGTTGCATGCTTTTATGGGTAAAGAGATTTTTCTATAGAAGGATTTAGGAATTTTTTCAGTGGAGATTATCTTCAAGGATTTAATGCTTAGAGAGATCACTCATCCTGTCTATGGGGAAGGAAAATTTGAACTCTGGTGTTAAATGATACCCAAAAGAAGAGGAGAATACTGAATGGGGAAAGAAATTTTGAGGCAATGAGGAGAAATGAAAAAAAAAGGCAAAATTATTAATGAACTGCCCAGAGACATGAGAAGATTTCTTTGTATTGGAATTCCTACAGGAATTTCTGTTTCTAAGACTGAGGCAACAAAGAAAGAAGAAAGAAGAAGGAGAAGGTGAAGAAGAAGGAGAGGAAGAGGAAGTAGAAGAGGAAGAGGAATAATAAGAAGAGAAAGAAGAAGAAGAAAATTGAAAGTTAAGGGAAGAGAGCCGTGAATGGGATTGACTTTAAATAGATTAAGCTGAAATAGCTGGCAAGAAATAGTATTGTGTTTGCAAAGAAGGAAAATACCGTATTTTGAAATAATTTGAAAGAAACAACCATTAGACACCAATGGAGAAAAATATAAGCCTGTCATTATTTTAAATGTAAATGGGTTAAATTACATGATAAAAAGAAAAAAAGAGTGGCAAATTGGATAAGGAAAAAAACTCACAATCTTTTGCTTACAAGAAATAAATTTCAAAAGCAGAGATATACAGTGTGTAAAAATGAAAGAGTGGTTAAAAAATTTATCATGGATCAAGTAAATCTAAAAAGGCAGAAACTGCATTCATGGAGTCAAAACAAACATTCAAAATGGAAAATGGAAAAACAAGGAAATTACACCAAAACATACTGTATTATATTGAAAACTATTCTGAAATTTTATTTTATATTGTACCAAATTAAACTGAAAATTGTACTGAATGCATTATACTGAAAACAATCATAGAAAATAAAACACTTTAAATAACTAAATAAATATGTTCAAATAGCTTAGCATCTAAATTCATAAAAGAAACATTAACAAGGAGATAAAGAAGAACACAGTAGTGATAGAATATTTTAATCTTTCAGTGTTAAATAAGTCTAATGGAAATATAAATAAAAAGGATAAGAGGGAACTGAGCAAATTACTGAGAAACCAGAGGTAAAAGGCAGAATCCCTTATAAATGAGTCTATTCCAAAACATATTTCTTATCACATGAAACTCTTAAAAAATTGACCATATATTAAAGTACTGGGATTTTGCAAACACATGAAAAGGCAGAAACAGCAAGGCAATTACCAAATCATAACACCCCCCCCCCAATACACAGATTTAAATAAACTTAACAATGAAATCCTAAATAATTAGTGAATCAAAACACTCAGCACAGCCTGGCACATAGTAAGTGCTTGTTAAATGTTTATTAATGCATTTATTGAGCAAAAAACAAATAAATGTAACAATTAGTAATTATATTAAAGAAAATTATAATGATAAAGCTACATGCCAAAATTTCTGGGAGAAGAAAAATCCTATTCTTACAAACATACGTTAACAAAATAGAAAAAAAAGAGAAAGGATTAGAGAACACAATATGTATTTAAAACATTTAGAAATCTAACAAATAAACAAATGTAAAATAAGCATAAAAGTAAAATTAAAATTAGAAGATAGATGGATAAATTGGAAACAAAAAACAGAAATGACAAATAAAGTCTTTGAAAAATTTCATAAAATGGATAAAGCTTTAGCTAATCTTGTTTAAAAGAAAGAGGTTAAGAATAAATAAAATAGCAAATGAGCAATGTAAATCAAAACAAAATCAGAAGGAATTTTAAAAAAGATATTAACACACTCTGCACATTTATATGGCTACAAAACTTAGAATACAAAAAAAAAAAAAAAATGAAGGAATACTTTCAAAATTCCCAAACTATCAGAAGACCAGAAAGGAATTTTAAATGAAACAATCTCAAGAAAACCAAAAGATATATTCATAAAGGAACTACAGAAATACATAAGCAATTTACAAATATGCATATGACTAATAGCCACTCCCCATTAGATAGGTATCCAAAGGATATGAACATACAATTCTCAAAAGCAGAATCAAATAACATTGATATGGATTTGTTTGTTGAGATGGAGTATATGAAAAAATAAGATACAGTTACAGAATCAAAAGGTCCTCAATGAATGACATCCTTATGAACTCTACCAATAATTCTTCAACAAAAAAATTCAAACAAATGAATGAAACATGTATATTTGTTAATGGTGTAGAGTGATTTATATGATGGTAATGCTATATCAGGGATCAGTTTACCACTATTAGACATTATAGAAGCACTATCCTTAAAGAATCCTGGCTAAAGAACATTCAATCATTGCAGATTATATAAGAAAAATAGAAACTATAGAATATATCAATGCAGAGTACAAAAATTTAGTACCTAATAAGAAAATATGATGGCTAGAATTTTCATAAGCTAAGGAAATATTCTTTGAATACACACAAACACACACACACGGAAGAAAAAAATCAGAACAAAAGACAAATAAAAAAAAAGTTGTACTAAATTATTTGTTTACATATTGATGTATTTTAAATTAAGTTAAATTTTTGTTGTTGTATTTTAAATTCTAAACTATCTTCTTCCCCATCCCATCTTTTTCATTAGAGGTTCACTATTTAGCTCAAATTATATGCATATATACATACATAACAAAAATATATACATGTGCATATTTGCATATATATATATAAAATTCATGGGAAAGTCAAAACATCAGTTGGTAATGTCATTATTCCTCTTCAAAAAATAAAGGACAAAAGGACAAACATTCATGCTATCTATAGCTTGATATGTATATCTTTGTTTCCTTTTCTCTTCCCTATTAGATTATAAACTCCTGTGAAAAGGGATTGTCTTTTGTGTTTTTTTAAATCTTCAGTGAACATAATTGGCACTCAGTATGAATTTGCTGAATGAGTGCTTTAGTCTCCTCTACTATGAAATGGGGATAACAATAGCACGTAGTTCCCAGAGTAATTATATGAATCAAATGAAATCATTTTTGCAAAGAACTTTGCAAATCTTATATTACTATATAAATTCTAGCTAATAGTAGTAGTTGTCATAGTCATTGTTCTCCTAATTATAGCAATAGAAATAGCAGTAGTAACAGTAGTAGTAGTAGTAGTAGTAGTAGTAGTAGTAGTAGTAGAAGAAGAAGAAGAAGAAGAAGAAGAAGAAGAAGAAGAAGAAGAAGAAGAAGAAAAAGGAGGAGGAGGTAGTAGTGGTAGTGGTGGTGACAGTAGAGTAGTAATGTGTGGCAAAATGGAAGGAAGATTATGACTGAGTAAAAAGACTGGAGCATTTTTGAATTCACAAGAAGCTAATAGAGAGGGAGAGAATCAAAATGCATGTAAGCAGAAATAATGAATGGGTTGAGATCTTGGAGAAGCAAAAACATATGGATTCAAGTTCTAAGGAGGTAAAGAAAGGAGGCATCTCTTTCTCTTTTTATTATTAGGCTCATAGAGCTAGAAGGAAGCTTAGTGGTTATCTAGTATAGGGCTTCTTAAACTTTTCCCACTTACGACCCCTTTTTGCCCAAGTAAATTTTATGTGACCTGGATATATATAGGTAGGTAAAATAGATGTACAAATTAAACATTTGCTGATAATAAATTATAATTTCATGACCCCAACATTCAGTTACATGATAGTTTAAGAAGCTATGATCTAGTATAAACTTGTTTTTAATATAGATATGGACATTAAGGCCTCTAGAGGTTAATACATGGTCAAACAGATAGTAATCAAAAGAATTGGGATCGCTTTCTTCCCTACAAATACATCCCCTCTAGACCATCAGCAACTTGAGAATGGAGGGATTGTATTTTATTAATCTTTGAATCCTTGTGTCCCCACAGTACTGACCATATCTCTGAATACATAAGAAGTGCTCAGTAAATATTTTAAAATTTGGTTTGATTTTGCATTTAGTGGTGAAGGTTATCATTCTAGGGAGAGAGAGATGTATGAATAAGCCCCAGGTTGAACCCAGCATGGCACACTCACCATTTTTGCTCCATATGTCCAGCTGCTAAAGCTTCATAAACACAGATATGCTTTGAAAGGTTGAAAGAAATTTCATGGAATAGGGGTTTTTATGTCTTCTCCTAGCTCCTAAGAGGTACCTTGGGAAACTTCTTTACCCTCCACTTCCAGGTAGTACTTTTCATTGAAAACACTTTATAGCTTATTAACTCTTCATGTTTTATCCCTTCAGTAAATGCTAAAGTAGAATAAAGCCCCTCTTCTTACAGACTTACATTGTCAGAATAACCACGCTTTCCCTAAGTTAAAATCAGAGTACTTTATAGTTTTCAAGATGCTTTTTTTTTCACATAACATTCTTTGGAGGATGGCAGTATCAGTAAAACAACCTCTGTTTTAAAAGATGAGAAGCATGAGGCTGCTTGCTTAATGGATTGAGTGTTAGGTTTACAATCAGGAAAAAGTGAGATTAAATTTGGTTTCTTATAATGCATGATGAAGTACATGTATAATTCCTGGCTAATAGGTGGATAAAGTTGGTGGATCACTTGAGTTCAGGTTTTTTGAGGTGCAGTAGGGCTAAAGTATATCAGATGTCCTCACTAAGTATAGCACTAATAAAATGAGACTCTAGAGGAAGGGTGCCATCAGGCTTTCCAATGAAGGGTAAATTGATCCTGGTAAGAAACGGAGCAGGTCAAAGTTTCCATGTCTACTAGCAAAAAGATCAGGCCCAGTCTCAATTGCATTTCTATCCTGAACAAGAGAGGGATATCTAGTCTCAAAAAAAGACCCCAACAAATTCTGCCTACATGCTATTCTACCTGTGTGAGTCTGGGCAAGTGACTTAAGTTCTGTTGTTGCATAGTGAAAAGTCTGAACAGGAATACAAAGGCCGATCAAAACTAAAGTTTAATTGTTAAACACGAGAGAGAGAGACAGAGAGAGAAAGAGAGAGAGAGAGAGAGAGAGAGAGAGAGAGAGAGAGAGAGAGAGAGAGAGAGAAGAGAGAGAGTTGGAGACCAAACTGGACAAGTCATAAACCAGGGCTCTGATCTATTTTTGTAAGAAGAACCAGGACAAGGCATGACTTTGCCTTAGGCAAGGATAGAAAATTGGAGCAATTCCCTTTGGATCAAGGAACTTTTTCTGAAAAATTCACTGCAACCCCTTGTTCAGATAAAAATCAAGAGACAAACCAAAGTTGTGTCTCTTTGGGTCCCTAAGACCTCATAACCATGAAATTCTAAGTTTCTTCAGGACAAGGACTACATAATTTTTATGATGCAACAAATAAATTTTAAATTGGTAAGTGATTAATAAATATTTGTTTAATTGAACTGTTATTCAGTAACAAAATAATTGCTTATTCACAATTCTATCAACCAACCAATCAACAATTTATTAAGGGTCTACTGTGCTAAGTGCTGGAGATACAAAAAGAGACAAAAGATAATTTCTGACCTCAAGGAGCTTACAGCCTGGGGGCAGGAAGAAGGGGAGAACAACATGTAAACAAATATATGCATGACGTCAGCTAAATTCAGGTTAAATAAGAAATAATTAAACAGAGAAAACTCTGGAATTAAGAGTGAATTAAGTAGATTAAGAGGAAGGTTTCTTGTATGTATAGTGCAATTTAGTACTGGAATCTTATGAAGCTGTCAGATAGATAGATGGAGTCATATTTAGAAAATCACTTTAGTGGCTGAATGGTTGACTGAGGTGAAGACGCTAGTGCAGCAAATCCTAGAGTTGATTGATGAAAAGTGTCTATGTCGAGATGATAAGAATAGATCTACAATCTAGACTGAAGAATGTATGTCAAGGAGTTAGGTATAAGAAAAGTGAATAAATAGGAAAAGGCCATATTATATAAGGCTTTGAATGCCAAACAGTATTTTGTATTTGCTCCTATAGGCAATAGATAGTCACTGGAATTTATTGAATTGTAAGAAGACATGATTGGATCTGTATATTTTAGAAAAATCACTTTAGTGGCTGAATGGAGAATTGACTGGAGTGTGAAGACTCTTGTAGCAGACAAACTAATGTTATTGCTGTAACAAGGTATGAGATGATAAGAATAATCTACACTAGAACGGTGGCAGTATTAAGAAGCGAAAGAGGAATATATGAGATATGTTAAAAAGCTGAAATTGATAGGCCTTAGTGAAAAATTCAGAATAACTCCCAGGTTGTGATTCTGAGGTACTGGGAAGATAGTATTGTCCTTATAGTAATAAGAGTTTAGGGGGAAAATAATGAGTTCTCCTTTAGACATGTCAAGTCTAATATGTGTACCACACATCCAGTCTAAGATGGATAAAAGGTAGTTGGATATTTGAGTATGGAAGTCAGCACAGAGATTGGAGCAGGAAATACAGATTTGAGAATCATCAGCATAGAGATGATAATAAAAATCACCAAATTAAGTAGTATAAAGGGAGAAGAGAAAATGGACCAGGATAGAACCGTGTAAGATCCTTCTGGTTAGAGAGACTAATCTGGAGGAGGGTACGGCAAAGGAGACAGAGGAGGAGGAGTCAGGTAGAAGAACTAAGAGAGAGTAGTGTACCCAAAACCTAGAGAGAAGACAGTTTAAAAGCTACAGAGAGGCCAAAGAACAATGAGAATTAAGAAGAGGGTAATGAATTGAGCAACTATGAGATGTTTCATAATTTTGGCGAGAGCAGTTCCAGTGTAATGATGAAATCCCAAGCCAAAATATAAAGAGTTAAGAGAATGAGAGAAGAGAAAATGGAGGAACTATTGTAGATAGCTTTTTGAAAAGTTTAGCTATAAAGGTCAGAAAAGATAAAGGATGATAGCTTGGATAGAAGGGCAAGTGAGAGCTTTATTTTATTTTATTTTTTAGGATAGGAAGACATAAACATATTTGTGAAAAGTAGAGAGTGAGTTAATAGATAGAGATTGAAAATTAGTGATACATATTTAACCTATATCAGATTGCTTGCTGTTTGGGGGAGTGGGAAGGGAAGGAAAGGAGGGAGAAAAATTTGAAACATGAAGTCTTACAAAAATGAATGTTGAAAACTGTCTTTACATGTATTTGAAAAAATAAAATACTATTGAGAAAAAAAGAAAATTAGTTATAGACTGGGGATGACTAACGGGACAACCTGTTGGAGAAGACAGGATAGAATGGAAGTCCTTGAAAAAAGTACAGGGGCTACCTTTGATAAGGTGTAGGGCTGCTCAATTCCAATAGACTTGTGATGGAAAGAGCCATCTGCACCCAAAGAAAGGACTATGGGGACTGAATGTGGAGCACAACATAGTATTTTCACCTTTTTGATTGTTATTGTTTGCTTACCTTTTAGTTTCTTTCTCATTTTTTCTCTTTTCATCTGGTTTTTCTTGTGCAGCATGATAAATGTGGAAATATTTTTATAAGAATTGCACATGTTTAATCTATATTGGATTACTTGCTATCTAAGGGAGGAGGGAGGTTCAGAGAAAGAGAGAAAAATTTGGAGTACAAAGTTTTGCAAGAATGAATGTAGAAAACTCTCTTTGCATGTATTTTGAAAAATAAAAAGCTATTAATATTTTTTAAAAGTAGCAGGGCTGCTTAATTATGTGAGACAGGGATAAAGGGGGAGAAAGTCGCAGAAGGCATCTGAATGACTGAAGGTGAGAAAGTGGGGAGAAGAATGAGCTCAGAGTGAATGGTCTCATTTTTTTTTCTACAAAATAGAAGGCAAGGTTTTCAACTGAGAGGATGGGGAAGGAAGAACCATGGGAGGTTTTAGAAATGATGGAAATGTTTGCAAAAGTGATTATGGAGAGTGGAATAGTTGATAAGAAAGGTATTGTAGAATTGCTCAGCAGGCAGGATGGTACAGTTGTGGTTATGTGACATAAATTTGTGAGTCAAGATGGTGAGGAGAGAGTGGATTGTGCAAGAAGATGGGTTGGGAGAAAATAAAGGAATCCAAAGATTGGAGGTCATTAATTGGGTGAAAGGTTATATAAGGAGGGGAAGAAAGAGATGAAAAATCCATAGATTATAGTCAGATAAGATTTCAGAATTCTTAAACGTGGAAGAGGTATATTCATGGTTGATGGTAAGATCAAGGGTATGAACATCTTTGTCAATTATTGGAATGAAGTAGAAAAGATTCATAGTTATACTCCTTTCAAGACCAACAGTAGGGGCTGAATCTGAAGAAAGCTTGGAAAACTCTACATAAGACCACAGCAATATTGTTGGAGGCAGGAAATGAAAACAACTTTAATTAACCAGAACAAAAACTTCAGAAATGACCTCAAACTATGCAGAGTTGACTCCCTAGAACTTACATTTTTGGCTTTCTAGACTTCAGTGTCTACTTCACCCATTGGCCTTCTCTCTCATTTGGTCACTTTGAATTTCAGATATAAAACTGATAAATTTATAATTTATCTCTTCTTTGCCTGGATCTCAGCTTATGCTCTGTCTTCTTTCACCCCACCATCCCACAGAGTGGGTTTAACTAATCATTAACTTGTATGCCTTTCCCTGACTGGAACATGACCCTGCTTAGTGATTGAAAAGCTATAATAAATAGATCTATGCCAGATTTTCCCAGTTCTAATTAGAGTCACAAACCATCTTCCCCAAGACATGGCCAGAAGTAAAGGATGAGAGAACAGGGAGTCAAAAGTAGAACAGCTCACAGCAGGCCTTAATGTTGAGATAATTGATCCATTCTTCAGTCTGCCTAGTAAGGAAGACTTAAGTTAATCAATTCCATTTCTACCATCTTACTGATTCAGTTCAACCAGATGCGATCCCAACAATTCAAGCATAAAGTGAATCAAATAGATTTTTCTTCAAAATAAACTCCCTCTCCCCAATAAACAAGCAATCATTTTCTCTCTTCTACCTCCCAATCCCTTTGTGGGAGGAGATATACAATGCCCACAATAAATATCCATAGTTGAGGGGGGGAAATTTCCACATTGGAGTATCTCCCAAAATGTAAGTGATTCCATATTTTTAATATTAACTCTGTTGGGAGATGGATGGCATTATTAATTCACTGGGATTGTGCGAAGTTATTGCATTAATCAGAATTCTTTGGTATTTTAAAGATATTCAATTTTTTACAATGTTATTTTAGGAGAAAATTTTTTTTTTGGCTCTACTCACTTCAGTCTACATTGGTTTATACAAATCTTTCCAGGTTTTCTGGAATGGTTGTATTTATTGTTTCTTATAGCAAAACAATATGCTGCTATATTTATAAACCAAAAATTATTTAACCATTCCCTAACTGATAAGTACTTTGTTTTCAATTCTTTACCACTATAGAATGACAATAATAAAAAAGTAGAGTTAATTATGATAATTTTAGATAAGGCAACAGCAAAGATAGACTTGATCAAAAGAAATAGCCAGGGATACTATATTATGCTGAAAGATATCAGAAGCAATGAATTAATATCAATACTTAACATATATATATCAAATATCATAGTATCTAAATACTTAAAAGAAAAAGCAAATAAGTTATAGGGAAAAATAGCAGTAAGACTATAATAGCAAGTGACTTCAATGAAGTCTTTGCAGGGCTAGATAAATATAAGCAAAAAATAAACAAAAAAGAAATTAAAGACTTGTACTGCATTTTAGAATGATTAGATAACTAATAGACCTCTAATTATTACTAAAAGGAAAATTGAAAAGAGTATATCTAGTTTTCACTTCTTTATGGCATTATAGCCCTTATAAACAAATGTAGAAAAATAGAAATACTACATACATTATTTATTCACCATAATAAAATAAAATTTTCTTCAATAAATGGTCATTGAAAATGTATTAAAATTTGTTGAAGACTAAATAACTTCATTCTAATGAAGTGATAAGTCAAAGAACAAATCATTGAAATATTTAGTAAATTCATTGATTATATTGATAACAATGAAATAACATCAAAATCTGGGGAGTACAACCCATTTAAACATTTGGGAAAATTAAATATCTAAATCCTTTCATCAACAAAATAGAAAAAAACAGATCACTGAATTGGATGGGCAGCTAAAAAGAAAAAAAAGCTCTAAAAAACCAACAAATTAAAAATCTACAAATAACTACAAATAACCAACTGGTTAAACTACTGGATAACTACTACTGTTAACTACTGGATAACTACTACTACTAGTTGCAATAACAATAACCAACCAAATAAACAATAACCAACCAATTGATAACTACAAATAACGAACTTGTTCCTAGAATAAATAAAAGAAATGAGAATCAATTTCTCTAATTTCATTACCACTGTTCCCATCTAGACTAGTAGATGTTTTATTATTCCTCCAGTCATACCTCACATATTGCTTTATTCATGCCCTTATGGTACAAGGTCCCCAGGATCCTCTTATAAGTCATCTTAAATCATACTTAGAATTCTGTACTCAGTATTATATTTTAACATTGTGAAAATACTATTATCATACTAGATCAGGTGCAGAGGAGAGCTGATGAAGGGACGAGGCATCATGCCACATGAAGGTTGGTTAGACAAATTGAGGATTTTACCTTTAAGAGGAGGCTTAGAAAGACATGAAGCTGTTTTCAAGTATTCAATGGAGTATCACATGAAAGAGTGATCAGATTTGTTCTACTTATCTCAAGAATATAAAAAAGAGATGCTGAGGAAAGAATGAGATGAAGAAATAAGCATTCATATAGCAACTACATCATGCCAGGCATAGGTTAAGCAGCTTTTTGTTTAGTTTTGTTTTGTTTTTACAAATGTTCTCTCATTTGATCCCAATAACAATCTTGCAAAGTAAATGCTATTACTGTCTCTATTTTATAACTGAGGAAGCTGATAGGAATAACTTAATGATAAAACAAATATAACAATTAGAATTGATCAAGAGCTGAGTGGCTGAAATTGTGAGGTAATGGAGGCTTCTTTACTGGAAGTTTTCAAAGGAAGGCAGGATGATCACTTGGGGGATATGTTAGAGAAGAATTCTTAGTCGGGTGCAGGTGGCCCTAACTGGCCTCTGAGATCCTTTTGAGTTATGAGAATCTGTGACTAGCATTGTTACTATAGAGTGAATATATTAATTGTTGGAGGTTAAAATATAGAAAGTGATGAAACATGTGGCACAGCATTGCACTGTTTTCCTCCCATGACTTCCCAAAACAATAGACTCTCCTCCAGCTATGCAAGTCCCCTCCATTTTGCAAGCTCTTTTGGGATAGTGCTCATAGTGTTTCTCTTACCTGGAATACTTCCTCATATCCTCCCAAATTATTCTAAGCTTGACCAAACTTTTACTTCTTTTATGAAGCCTTCCCAGACCATCCCAACCCCTTTCAGTCTTTTCCCCCCATATTCCTTATCATTATCTCACAACCTGAGGTACTTGCTTGCTAGTCTGGCCCTGGTGGCTTCATCACTGTAGCCATAGAAAATTATCTCAGTTTCTAGGTGCTTCATGGAGGACAAGCCTTTACAAACAATAGCTCAAGATTCCCTCCTCAATGTGCTTCTCTTTACTAGCTATCTAGCTAATGTTGATTTCAAAACAAAATTTTAGTGGAATAACTTAGCTTAGTAACAAAAATAACAGTAGACCATCCCCTTCTCTACACCCCTCTCCCCAACTCCTACCCTGAAGCTTACTTCTCCACAAAGTCTCAAACTCTCAGTGGAAAGAATGAGAATATATGTGTGTCAGAAGTGGGAACTCTGATGGCCAGGGACCCTACTCTTGGAGAGGTTGCAGCAAATGACTGAAGAGCAGCAGGCGCTTTCTTCTAAAGTGCTGCTCTTTACTGGGAGAGAAATGAATTGGAGATGGAAAAGGTTAGAACCAAAGAAACAGGAGACTGTTGCACTAATCCAAGGAGAAAGGACTAGGGACTGAGCTAGTCTTGTAGTTATATGAGTAGAGAGACCCTACTCCCTCTGAGAATCATTTTCTACTTATTTTTGGCTTTCTCCTCTGTAGCCTTTGTCCTTTTGAACAAATTAGAGTATGTTGATGCTTCGACTAACCTTCAGTTGTCCAGCTACCATCATGGCCACATAACATTGATTAAAAAAAAAAAAACAATAAGGGGAGAAGAGAATGACTATAATCCTTCCATCCAGTTTTTTTAAAAATACATTTTGGAAGAGATTTACACTTAGAAAGCCTACGCAAAGTTAATATATCTGAATTTTTAATTCTTTTCTGACCCCCTCATTTCAACTCTCATTTCACTTTTGGTCAGAAACTCATTCTGATTCTTATTTCTGTTTTATCATATCCTCTTCCCTCTTGCCGTGACAAGTGCTTCCAGGACTTTCCTTTAAAATGGGGATGCTTTTGAGTAAAACTGTGACGAGAAAATGGCTTTCAGCCTCCCTCCTCTGTTCTATACAAATCACAAATGCTGGACTGGTTAGAGAAGACTGAAAAGGCTATTAACCGTTAACCATTGTCCTACTTTTCTCCAGCAACAAATCACAGTCTGGCAGATCTCTATGGTCCCTTGACACTGGCAATTAATTATAAACTGTCTTTTCTATTTCAGCTTGGACACTTAACTAGCCATGGAATCATAGGTATCAGTTAATGTCTGTGATTTTTAGTTTCCTAATTTATAAATTGGGAATAATAATACTGTATATCATCTACTGTACAAGGTTATTGTAAGAAAACCTTTTATAAACTTTCAAGTTTTAATAAAACTAGGAATTTTAATTCCCTAATTATTCTATTAATGTTGCTCTTTTACTGAATCATTTTTTCTGCACTCCTCCCCTGGGTGTAGTGTACCTCCTGGCTCTTTTTTGGAAACTCTTTTCTTCATTCTCAATATTCTCTTGGTGATCTCATCAGCAAGACGGGTTCAATCTTTGGGGTAGCTAGGTAACCTGGTATATAAAGCATTGGGTTTGAAGTCAGAGAGACCTGAGTACAAAGCCAGCCTCATATACTTAATATCCGTATGATCCTGAAAAAGCCATTTTACTTCTCTTTCCCTCAGTTTCCTCATCTGTAAAATGGAGAATAATAGTATCTATTTCACATGGTTGTTGTAATTATCAAATGAGATAATATTTCTAAAGCACTTAGCACAGTGCCTGGGACATGGTATGTACTATATAAACGTTTATGATTTTTATTGTTGCCTTTTTATTTTATGCAGATGACTCCTAGATCCATCTATTCAACTTGAGTTTATCTCTCCTGAACTCTGGTCCTATACCAACAACTGCCTGTTAAATATATCCAGATATTATAAACTAATAAATTTTATTATTTTATCCCGCCAAACTTCCCCTCATCCTACTTTCTCTTTTTCTATTAAGAATGCCACTATTCTTCAAGGCACCCAGGTTTACAACATTGGGGTCATCCTTTACATTTTCCTCCCCTTACCCTACCATCCAATCAGTTTTCTGATTAGACTGAACTTCTACAGTCTGTCCTTTTTTCTCTCTGCACATGGACATAAACCTAGTTCAAGTTTATCACCCTCACTTGGATTATTGCAATAGCCTCATTTTAGTCTCCCTGCATCCAGGCTTTCCTTTCTCCAGCTCATCCTTCTTACAGCTGCTAAATTGCTACTCCTAAAACCTAAGTCTGTCCATTTCACCCCACCCTGAGAAAGAAGCTCCGGTTATGTTTACCTGCAGTATAAACTACAAACTCTGCTGGTTTTCAAAGTCTGTCTCCAGCTTCTTATCATGTTTCTTCTTATTAACTGCAACAAAATAGTATTTATGTAGCACTTCAACTCATTTGATCCTCCCTGCAACCCCAGGAAACAGTTGCTCTTATTATTTCTATTATAAATGAGTAAACTCAAGTTAGAGAGGTTAAATGTCTTGCCTTGCTACATGGTAAAATGACTGCTGGTAAATTTCAGTGATAGGATTTGAATTCAGGTCTTCCTGGCTCTGGGACCTGAACTCTATTCCTTCTACCATCTAACTGCCTTGGCATGTTAATGAATACTCCTCTTATACTTGCTGTTCTTTCTCCATTCTACTCCATCTCCCAGATTCATTGCATTCATTGATCATCCTCTATGTCTCTGCTTCATGCAATCTCTGGCTTTCTTCAAGATTCAAAGTATTTTAAGTGCTGTTTCCTACAAGTCAATCTCAATCTCATTCACTGTTTGTTCCTTATTTCTAGATGTAACTATGTATATGTCTTCTATATAATTTTCTGCATACAAACTGTTTCCCCTGCCCCACAGAGTATAACCTTCTAGAAGACAGGGACTATTTTGTTGATGTTTCCCTGGGACCTGGAAGAGTGTTTGGAAAATAGTAAGTGACCAACAAATTCTTGCTTAATTAATGAAACTTAGTATCATAAGAACAGAGAGCAGGAACTAGAAGGGACCAAATAGGCCATCTAGTCCTGTCTTCTATTTTTTATCTGAAGAAACTGAGACTCAAAGATGTTAAATATCTTGCCCAAGATCATATAGGAAGTAAGTACTAGAGCCAATTTTTACCTGGGTCCTCTGTCTCAAAATCCTGTCAGAGCCAAATTTCCTTCCTCTCACACGCACACCCTGTAAATCCCGCAAAGTATCTGGCATAGTAGCTTCCTAATTTTACCTCAGTATTTCAAGAGATCAGTGATTTCATTGGTGTGAGGTATCCATTCTACAATAATCAAAACGCCTTTTTAATCTTCATGGATTGCTGCAACCATAAAATTCATCCCAGTCTGCCCAGTCTTTGGATGAGTAGCTTCTCTGATCTTAGACAAACTGCTCAGTTCCAAGGCCAAAAATCAAAGTCTTTTTTTTCTGCTTAGAGAAAAGAAGGATTAGGAGTAATAGTATAGTTGCCTTCAAGAATTTAAAAATCTATCACATAGAAGGATTAGAAGAGTTCTATTATGTTCTAGATTATAGAACTAAAGAGTGGGAGGTAAGTTTTGAATATATGGAAGGAAAAATTTTTATTCAGGAATGGAACTAACTATGTCCATATGTCATGGATCCCTACGTCCCCAAAGGCTATGTGACATTCCACTTGTTGAGTCCATTGAGAAAGAGAGAGAGAGAGAGAGAGAGAGAGAGAAACAGAGAGAGACAGAGAGACAGAGACAGAGAAATAGAGAGACAGAAAGGGAAAGGGGGAGTGAGAAAAGGAGGGAGGGATGCCTAGAGATGCCTGAGATACTCAGATTTTGATTCTGTGTTCCAGCTTGGTGAAACCTGTTGGAACATGCACTTAACTGGCAGGAGATTTAAGAAACAAGAATCACGTCTGACAGTTCTTCTTTTGGGAGGCAGGACTTTGATAGAGGTATAGTTATTCTTTCTAACTGTCATTTAGTAAACAGAGAAGTTACTTAAGATATTTTTGGTGCTTCTTTGAGACAATAACTAGCAAAGAAACCTAATTGGGGAGGACTTGAGACTGAAATCAAACTGAGCAAGCTCTTTTGGGGGGATAGTTTCTCCCAAAAGCGTCAGTTTTCTTTGCATCCTTTCTTTTCAGTACCTCCCAGATTCTTGTTTCTTTCAGGCATTTATGGGGAGAACTGATTCAACTAAACCTGATCAATCCATCTGCCTTCAATTCACAGGCTGGGAAAAAACATTTCCAAACAGCCTGTGTCTAAGAACTTGATGTGGTGAAAGAACATCTCTTCTTCCCCTCGATATTTGATCCAGGTCTGGAGAGTTTCAGCAAGCCCGTAAATCCTGAGGGTCTTTCCCAGCCTCAGCAAACTAGCCCTCTGCCTCTGCCTCAGTTCCAGGAAATGGGAGCTTTGAATTACCCTCTCAAAAGAGTACATTGTGTTTCCTGTACATCCTGCTCTATGGAGTTTAATGTCTTCTGATGCAGGCGGCCAAGCTGCCAATTAAGACGAAAGCATTTTACATTCTTGGCTTTAGTCTTGCAGGCTTTGCTCAGAAAATGTTTAATAAATAAAACTTGTCCAATACTGTACAATGATATGGTCGAATGATCTAAAATGAGTACACATTTGTCAAAGCTCTTGTGTATCATATTTCCCAGCTAGAATGTAAACTTCAAGAAGGCAGAGATCATCTTAGCTAAACTTTGTATCCCTTACCCCCAATTCAATTCACTAAGAATTTATTAACTTCCTATGAATTTAGTAACTACTATGTGCAGTATCTGTTACATACTGAGCATACAACTACAAAACCAAAATAGAGCTTGATTTCAATGGGCTTATATTCCATTAGGAGGGAATAATATATACACAGAGATAAGTAAAAAAAAAAAATCGCAAAATAGTTTCATTCTTAATCTAGCATCATTGCTAATGATTATATATGGGATGCTGCTTGAGCTCCAGATCAGGCTAAAAGGGAGCTACAAGTTCTCAGAGACTGTTGTTTTTCCTATGTTCTTAAAAATGACAATGAGATCAGTAAAGTGATGCCAGGTCATGCAATTGGATTTGAGGGAGCAAGGGAAGACTATGCAAGGTCATCTCAAGATTGGCTCACTTTCTCCTCCTGAACCATCTGAGTACAATGGTAAAATATAGATCAGGACAATTACAGATGGACCTGGATGCAGTGGAAGACCTTGGCCTTTTAGAAGCAAAGGTTAGAAGGAATGGATACATTCCATGTGTATAAAAGTACATAGAGATAACACTTAACTGAGACCATGAGGTCTAGGGTACCTGTTCTCCCCATTGTTACAGCCAGCCCATAGTCCAAAGCTAGAAGAAACTTGACCTCCCTTTAGGAAACTCAGGATCTTTATTCTCAAATTCATTGGCTTATCACTCACCCCACTTTCCTAGGGAAAGTTGTTAAGTATTTATGTAAGGATATTGTATTTATGGCTCAAAAGTCTAAGGGATAGCCAAAAGGAGAGAGGTTAAAAAGAGAAAGATACTTGATGTACAATATAAATCAGATATAGAACAAGACATCTATTTTTACTTAGGAAAAAAAGTGTAGTCATAGAAATATCATAATGTACATTAATAGAATGATTTAAGCAGGATTCAGAAACTACTTATCACTACACTTACAGTTGTCTGAGAAGTGCATAGTTCAGCTTCATCAAAATGTAAAGCAGCTTTTGCAAAAATGCTTATTAGGTATTTTGAATCTCACCTCTGTACTGGTCATTGTCCAATCAAATAATCAAGCTAGATCTTTCCAGGAATTTTCTCTCCTGGTTTGTCCCCTTTATTGTCATTCTGCTCTTATTCAAATGTTTCGGTAGACTGTGCTACAATCATTTCCAGATCTTTGGACTTTCATTTTCATAAAGTTACCTAGGAAAGGAGGCTTCCAGCGTTAGCCATCTAGTTTTGGCTCTCATCACTAGCTGACATGTTCAAGCAAAATCACTATGACACAGAGACAATGAAAAGATTCCTTTCTTCTTTGACCTCCACTGGAGCCTCATCTTGTCCCTTCGAAAGCTGAAGGCAAGAAAAATAAACAAACAAAAATCCTGTTGCTTCTTTAAAAAAACAAAAAAAAAAACCTTTTTAGTCTTTAGTTCCTCCAATTCTGTAATCAGGAGGCTAAAGGTGCCTCATGGTCAATTGGTATCTGTGCATGTTTTAGGGTGGGGAAAGGGTATCATTATACATACAAAAGTACAACTGAAGAAAAGGAAATTATTGGAATTAAGAAGCAGCAAGTGGACGAGTTAATTTGGAATATGGTAGAGTGAAGTAGAAGGAATACAAGTAATAGTCACTTAAAGGTAAACTGGAGCCATCTTGCTAAACTTTTAATGTTTTTTTTTTTTTTTATTGTTAAGCATATTACTTGTTGCTTGTTGAATTCCTGCCTATCGTTTAACATCCAAATCAGATACTATCTCCTATTTCTGAACAGCAAATTGGCATACACATTATGTATTGGACATGGAATTAGGAGACCTTAATTCCAATCCTGTCTCAGATTTGCTGAGTGACCCTGACCTACTAACTTACCTTCTGTCTGCCTCAGTTTCCTCATCTGTAAAATGGAGATAATAATAGCAGCTACTTTCCAGGCTTATTGTAGGGCTAAAATAGAATAATATTTGTCATTTTTTCAAAATCATAAATTGCAATATAAATGCTAACTATTGTTATCTTCTCCATGAAGTTTCATCCAATAACCTGATTGCTGATCACAATTTTGAGATCTTTCACAGTCCTTTGATTTCTAATTCTCTAATTCATTTATCATGGAATATTGTTCATTGTAGCTATTGATGTTTTTTTTTTTTTTTAACCTCCTTAATAGAATGATAAAACTCTATAGGGCAGGGCATTCCTTTTTACACTTTGTTCCTTCCCCAGAATCTATACACAATAATTTCTCTATACACAATAAGAATTTAATATAGCTAAACAAGACATGTTGTGGAGTTCAATCCCAACAAAAAGACTCCAGGAGCTCCAAACTCCCTTTAACCTAAATATCCAAGCCAGAAGATCTTTATTTCTCTAGTGCATTTTGCACTTGCATTTTAGAATTCTGCCCCTCTTCCTACCAAAGATAATCCACCTGTCAATCTTATAGTGTCTGCATGAAAGTGATGAGAGACAAGATTGAATGCCTTCCATCCTTTCTAACTCAAAACAATGGGTCCTCTCTTTTTATTACCTTTTGTCTGTTTCAGATAGTATATTACATATTGATGGCATTTCTATAATAACTGCTTAGACTTTTCTCTTATTCTTGATGTTTCCCAGAACTCCCCAAGGAAGTTTGAGTAAGTAAAGTTGGATATGGAGCCCTTGTTTTACTCTCTCTCCTTTCTTCTCTCCATAAATACCCTCTGACTATGTTGCCTCTTTGTAAAATTTATTTCACTTATTACTTTTACTTTTCATTTTATCAATTAAAGATTCTCTCAGTCTTTATTTTTACTTGTGAGTTCTGCTGATCAGACTACATTGGGAGCATGTGCTCAGTTCTACATTATGTTGCATTTTGGAAAACATAATGAGAAGTTGGTGTTTGTCTGAGTATTCTGATGGATGTTGGATAAACCATATTCTATGAAATTCAGGTGAAGGAACTAATGATTTTTAGCCTGGAGAAGAGACGATTTGGGGTGAGGACATGATCGCTAGCTTACCATATTTGAAGGGTTAACATGTCAAGATATTCATATTTTGTTCTATTTGTCTCCAGAGAACAAAGCTCAGATCTTTGTCTGGAAGGTACTGGAAGAGAGATTTCTACTTAATATAAGGAGGGAAGAATTTCTGGTAATTAGAAGTGTCCAATACTGAAGGGAATGCCTCAGGATATGGTGAGCTTTCCCACCCTTGGAAGAATTTAAACCCAGCAGTAGATGCATAAGGCACAAGGATAAGGGAGTGGCTGTAGTATGGGGCCTTTAATGAGGGAAAAATAACAGAAGGAAGTAGATAGCTCTGAAGACAATCTTAGCCATTTTCAGAACTTTTCCTGGGGCTGGCCCAAGAGCAAAGCTATAATTACATTGATTCCAAAAATATGGTTGGCAATACAGAGAGCTGGAGAGTAAGCTGCTGGGTAGGCACCTTTGATGGCAGAAACATTATTTTAAAAGGAGAAAGGCCTGATGAGCAAGATAAAAGAAGCTAGGTTTTTTTCTTGAAAATTTCTTTAATTATTTATAACATTCATTTAAAAAAAAAAAAAATGCGTTTCAAATTCTTTTCCTCTCTTCAGCCCCAACCCACCAATTGAGAAGAAAAGCAATATGATATCAACTACACATGTGAAGTCACGCAAAACACATTTCTATATTAGCCATGTTTCAAAAAAAAAAAGAAAAAGAAAAAGAAAAAGCAAGAAATAAAGTGAAAAAAGCATCTTTCAATTTGAACACAAAATTCTTCAGATCTTGCTTTGGAGGGGGATAGTTTTGTTTTTTTTTTATCATGGGTTCTCTAGAGTTGTCTTGGATCTTTTTATTGCTGAGAATAACTAAGTCAGTAACAGCTGAGCATCATACAATATAGCGATTACTATGTGCAATGTTCATCTGATAATCGCATCATTTCATAGAAATCTTTTCAGGTTTTTCTGAAACCATCCTGCTTATTATTTCTTATAGCATATTATCCCATCACAAATTCCCTTCCCTTTTCTTTGTTCTCTTTGGGATACAAATTTAGTAGTGGTATTGCTGGGTTAAGAGGTATTGTATAGCTTTATAGCCCTTTGGGAATAGTTCCAAATTGTTCTCCA
Source organism: Sarcophilus harrisii (assembly GCF_902635505.1). NCBI lineage: Eukaryota > Metazoa > Chordata > Mammalia > Dasyuromorphia > Dasyuridae > Sarcophilus > Sarcophilus harrisii. The sequence goes on along the minus strand of NC_045426.1, from coordinate 368,373,728 downwards.
GAAAAATTGCTTTATTTCACAACTCCACCAAGAGTGCATTGCTATCCACTTTTCCACTTTTCTTCCAGCATTTTCATTTTCTATTACATTAACCATTCCTGTCAGTGTGAGACAGTAACTTCAGAATTGTTTTAATTGGCATTTCTCTACCCATTAGTGATTTGGAGCACTTTTTCATGTAATTATGAATAGCTGTGATTTCTTCTTCTGAAAACTGCCAGTTCATATTTTTAACCATTTATCAATTAAGAATTTACTTTTATTCTTATAAATTTGATGCAGTTCTCTATATATTTAAGAAATGAGAACTTAAGGAAATTTATTGTAAATTTTCTCTTCCTCAGTTTACTAGCTTTCTTCTAATTTTGGAAGTATTAGTTTTGAGGGTGCAAAACCTTTTTTTTTTTTTTAATTTAATGTAACCAAAATTATCCATTTTATTTCCTGTGATCCTTTCTATCTCTTGTGATCCTTTCTATCTCCTGTTTAGTTATAAACTCTTCCTTTATCCATAGATCTGGCAGGTACTTGCTCTCCAGATTTACATGTGATATCACCATTTATATCTAAATTATTTATCCATCTTGATTTTATTTTGGTATATGGTGAAAGATGTTGGTCTATGCTTTTTTTGTTTTGTTTTGTTTTGGTTTTTTTTGACAAATTACTCTCCAGTTTTTCCAGAAATTTTTGTCAAATGATGAGTTCTTGCTTATAAAGCTTAGATCGTTAATTCTTTCAAATACTAGATTAGTTAGGGTGATTACTATGCATTGTGTATGTAATCTGAGTCACAAGTCTATTTCTTAGTCATTACTAGATTGTTTTCCTGATTACTGCTTTGTAATGTAATTTGAAATCTGGTACTTCTGGGCCTCCTTTCTGCATATTTTTATTTCATTGATTCCCTTGATATTTTTCACTTTTTGTTTTTCCAGATGAATTTTATTACTTTTCTATCTCTATGAAATAATTATTTAGTAATTTGATTAATATAACACTGAATAAATTAATTTAGATAAAATTGTCATTTTCATTATTTTGGCTCATCCTATCTACAACAATGGATATTTCTCCATTTGTTTAGATCTGTATTTCCACAAAGAGAATTTTATAATTGTGTAAATATAGTACCTAGAGTTGTCTTGGCAGGTAGACTCCCAAGTGTTTTATAGTGCCAATAATAATTTTAAATAAAATTTTTCTTTCTATTTCTTTCTGCTGAATTTTGTTGACAATATATAAGAAAAAATGATAATTACTTGCATTTATTTTATATTGCAACTTTGCTAAAATAGTTGGTTGATTAAGCTAGTTTTTAGTTGATTCTCCAGTGCAAAAGGGATTATTTCCTCATTGCTTATTTTTATTATTTCATTTTCTTTTTCTTGTCTTATTGCCATAGCTAGCTTTTTAAATAAAATGTTAATAATAATGGTAATAATTTAAATCCTGCTCACCCCTGATCTTATTGGGAAGGATTCTAGATTTTCCCCATTACAGATAATGCTTCCTCTAGGTTTTAGATAAATACATTTTATTTTAAGAAAGGTTGCATTTATTCTTATGCTTCCTAGTATTTTTTCAAAGGAATGGGTGTTGTGTTTTGCCAAAAGCTTTTTCCACATCTTATTGAGATAATTGTGATTTTTTTTATTGATATGACCAATTATGCCTATAGTTTTCCTAATGTTGAACCAGAGATTCATTCCTGTTATAAATCCCACCTGGTCATAGTGTATAATCTTTGTGATACAATGCTATAATTTTGCTAGTATTTTATTTAAAATTCTTGCACCAAAATTCTTTATGGAAATTGGTCTATAGCTTTCCTTCTCTCTTTTTGCTCTCTCTGGTTTAGGTATCAAAACCATATTTGAGTAATAAAAGTAATTTGGTAGGACTCTTTGTCTATAATTTTTAAATTAGTTATACAGTTGGATTACTTTTTTCTTAAATGTTTGGTAGAAGTCACTTATAAATCCATCTGGTCCTGGAGATTTTTTTAGGGAGCTCATTTATGACTTATTCATTTTTTTTTCTTACAGAGGTTTTTAAAGTGTTCTATTTCTTCTGGGTAACTTTTTGGTAAATATCTCACTTATATTGTCAATTTTACTGGCATTTCATCGAGCAACATAACTCCTGGTCATTGTTTAATTTCATTTTAATTAATAGTACATTCATCTTTTTCACTTTGAAACTGATAATTTGATTTTCTTTATTTTTAAAATCATATTAATCAAGAATTTATCTACTTTATTTTTCTTCATAAAACTGTTTCTTAAATTTGTTTTTCTCCTAGATTTGTAACTACATGTTCAATTCAATTATCTTTTGTTTCTCTCTTTTATTTATATAAACATTTAGAGATATATATTTTCCTCCAAGTCTGCTTTGGCAGCATTCCAGAAATTTTGGCATGTTTTCTTAATATTGTTATTATGTTTAATAAAATTATTGATTGTTTTTATAATTTGTTCTTTAACGCAGTCACTCTTTAGAATTAGGTTATTTAGTTTCTAATCAATTATTATTTTATACCCCAACTGTTCTTTATTAAATGTAATGTTATTCCATTATGGTATGAAAAGGATGCATTTAATATTTCTGCTTTTTTGCATTTGGTTCTGAGGTTTTTAATATCTGAAACATGCTCAATTTTAGTGAAGTGCTATATATAGCTGAGAGAAGGTATAGTCCTTTCTATTCCTATTCATTTTTCTCCAGTGATATAGTTAACTTTTTTTTTCCTGAGGCAATTTGGGTTAAGTGACTTGCCCAGGGTCAGTATTAAATGTCTAAGATCAGATTTGAACTCAGGTCCTCCTGACTTCAGGCCTGTTGCTCTATCCACTGCACCACCTAGCCCCCCATATATCTAACTTTTTAAAAAGCTCCATTCATAAGTTCTTTCTTATTTATTTAGTTCTGCAAGGGGAAAATTGAAGTCTCCCAGTAGTTTAGTTTGACTGTTTATGTCTTTCTGTAACTCATTTAACTTTTCCTTGAAGAATTTGGATATTATACCATTTGTTAAATATATGTTTAGTATTGATATTATTTCAATTATTTCATTGTCTATAATACCTTTTAGTAAGAGGTATTTTCTAATTTATCTTTTAATTAATCTCTATTTCTCCTTTTAATTTGAGATACAATCACAATCACAACTCTTTTTTTTTTTTGCTACTTCAACTGAAAAATAATAAATTTTTCTCCAGCCATTTGCTTAAATTCTATACTTTCTGTCTCAAAAGTCTTTTATAAAGAACATATTGTTGGATTCTTATTTCTAATCCAATCTGCTATCTATTTCTATTATGAGGGTGAGTTCACCCCATTCACATTCACAGTTTTGATTATTAACTATGCATTTCCATCCCTCTTATTTTCTTTTTATTCTTCTCTATTTTTATCTTCTCTCTCCTCAAAAGTCTGTTTTGAAAAAAAAAAGGTCTGGTTTTGCCTCTGACCCATGCTCCCTCAAGCAGTCCTCTATTTTTATTACCCTCCTCTTTCTCGTGTTCCCTTTCTTTACTTCCCATCTGGCTCAGATAGATTTCTATACCCAATTGAGGGTGTGTGTGTGTATGAAATTCTTTCTTTTTTGAGAAATTCATATGAAAGTAAGGTCTAGTAGCTCTCCTCAACAATGAGATGATTCAAACCAGTTCCAAATGTTCAGTGATGAAGAGAGTCAACTATACCCAGAGAGAGGACTGTGGGAACTGAGTGTGGACCACAACATAGCATTTTCATTCTTTTTGTTGTGGTTCTCTACTATGCACCTTATTTACTTTATTCTTTACTCCTCCTTTCATTCTCCTTCCCCCAAGCAAGCTACAGTTAAGAAAAGATATATTTAGGTATACATATGTGCATATATACATACATACATACACTCACACCTACACATACACACATGTCTTTCCTAACATTGCTGCCTCTTTAATTAAGTTCAGCTCCCTAACTTTCCATTTTGTAATCTCTCTTACCCAAGGATCTCTCCCTTGTCTTCTTCTGTTACTCTTTGCTTCTTCATGTGCCCATCTCTCCCAACTAAACCCATTCCCAATTGAGTAGCCCTACCCCTCTGATGCCTCTGTGTCTATTCTTCTCTGCACCTCATTTTTATAATTTGATTACTATTTTTACTTAGAGTCTGACAATCTTTTTTTTGAGCTATCTTATTGTTGATATGAATCTTAAACATATATCATAGATTTTCCTGTGTAAAAAAAATAATCAATATCTCCATGTTTAAACATTTTGTCCATGTTAACTTCCTTAAAACTGATCTTTCACATTGACTCTTACATGTTAAATTTTTTGTTAAATTCAGTTTTGGTTGAAAGAAAGTTCTGAAAATCTGCAAGTTCATTGAATGTCCCTTTATTCTCATTCAAAATCATATATAATTTTGCTTTATATATATTTTGGCCATAGGCCTAGTTTTTTTGATTGTCAGTAGATATAATTCCAGGACCTGTGGTCTTTTATTGTAGCTGTTGATAAGTCTTGTGCAATTTTAATTGTAGCTTCAATGTATTTAATTTTTTTTTCTTGTTTCTTGCAAAAATATATCTTTGATCTGGAGATTGCAAAATTTGGCAATAATATTCCTGTGTGTTTTTCACAAAGGATCTCTTTGAGGTATTGATTGGTGGATTTTTTCTATTATTACTTTCCCCTTATGTTCTATGATTCCAGGATAATTTTCCTGGATTATTTTTTACATTATTGTGTCAAGATTCTCTTTAAGGTCACAACTTTCTTGCAGTCCAATTATTCTTGTATTTTCTCTTCTTGATATATTCTCCAAATCTGTCATTTTTCTTATATTTCACATTCTGTTCTATTTTCTTATTTTTTATAGTCTGTTTTGTTATTTCTTGGTCTCTCATAGCTTTACTAGTTTCCCCTTGCCCAAATCTAATTTTCAACAAGTTATTTTCATATTTGAGACTCTGTATCTCCTTTTCTAGTTGGTTAACCTTTTTTTTACATAAGCTTTTTGTTTTTCTTGAATTTTTTTTACATTTTTTTTTTTTTTAGCATTTCCTCAGTGTTTTTCAGTTGATGACCTCACTATATTAGAATCATAGTACAATGTGTCCAATAATGGCTGATCAGACTGGTATGAGGTCAGAATGCTCTGCCACAGGTCAGACACACATAGTCCATATGAACTTTGGGGTGCCTTCTCTAACTCTATGCATCTTGTGTTTCTTCTGAGCTAAATAAATTCTGCTTTGCTCATAGAACCCAGCACCTTCTCTGAGGAGGGCACACCATGCTGGACGGGACTCTGATAGTGTCTCCCAAGTCATACAATCAAAAAGTTCTTAAGAGCAACTTGAGAGTGTCCTTATATTGCTTTTTCTTATGTATGTGTATATATGTAGGAATGTGTGTGTGTGTGTGTGTGTGTGTGTGTGTGTAGTTGTTTAGTTGTTTAGTTGTGTCTGACTCTTTGTGACTGTATAGACTCCATCCATGGGGGTTTTCTGATGTAGTAGTTTGCCATTTCCTTCTTCAGTATGTCACCATTTTATAGGAACTGAGGCAAATACAAGTTAAGTGACTTGCCCAGGTTCACATAGCTAATAAATGTCAGTGATCAGATTTTAATTCATATCGTCCTGACTTCAGGGTCCAGTGCTCTATCTAGCACTTAGCTGTTACTCACACACACACACACACACACACACACACACACACACATTTTAAAACTTTAAATATGGGTGTATATACATATATACATACATATCCATACATTTACTTTTAAAATTTAAACTTTAAAATGTTTAAATTTTTAAAAATTATTTTTAAGAAAAAAATTTAATTTTAATTTAAAATTGTTATTTTTAAAATTTTACATTTAAAATCTTAAAAATTATTATTTTGAGAAGAGGTTCATGAGCTTTAATAGAATGGCAAGAAGTCTGTGGAACAAAAAAGCTAAGAAACCCTGTTTGGAGATGACAATGGCAAACTGACGTTGGTTATTGATGTGCTCACTGGTCATGCTAGATATGGAAGATGGACAGTAAAGACAGCTTTTCCAATTATTTCTTATGTGATCTTAGGTTACAATTTCCTCATAGTGCTTCATTTCTTACTGTCATTTCTTTAAACAGATTAGCTCCAGGCTTGAAATATACTATCTCCAATTCTCTCCCTTTTCAAATCCCTAATCTCCTTCAAGACTTAGTTTAAGTGACACCTTCTATGTGAGGTCTTTCCTGATACCCTATCTAATATTATACCCCCACAATAATCTTATATCTACTTATTTCATTTATCCTTATAGACAAAATATATGTTGCCTTTCCCAATAGGATATGAATTTCTTGAAGACAGACTCTTTCAGATGGAGGGGGGGGAGAGAAAAGCAGGAGAGGGAAAAGGAGAGGGAGAGGGAAAGGGAGAGGAAGAGGGAGAAAGTGGGGAGGAGAAGAAAAGGTGGAAGGGAGGGAGGGAGAGAGGGGGAAGAAGAGGGAAAGGGAAAAAGAGAGAGAGGGAAAGAAAGTAGATAAGAGGGAGGTAGGGAGAGAGAGAGAGAGGGAGGGAGAGGAGAGGGAGAGTGAGCAGAAAGAGGGGGGAAGAGGGAGAGAGGGAGGGAAAGGGAAAGAGACAGAGAGGCTGGGGGGGGGGAGGAGGAGAAGGGAATTCATTAATTGCTTATGCTATGCCAGCTATTGTACTAAGCACTCAGAATACAGATACAAGTAAAAAAGAAAAATGGTGCCAGTCCCCAAGGAGCTCACATTCTAATACGGGGAGACAACACATAAAACAGAGCTAGTAATTGAGGGGAATCTGAGGGACTAAGCTGGATGAGAATGTAGCTGGCTGGTATGAATCTTTCTTAAAATGGAGGTTCCCAGGAAGAACATATGACTTGGAAGAGAAAGCCTTGGATGGGAGGTGGAAAAGTAGGCTTTCATTTCTATCTGGATATGCCTAGCACCTCGCATTGAGCCAAGCACATAAGTGTTTAATTAATATTTGTTGATTAGCTGATCTAAAAAAAAGGAAGGGCCCCTAAAGCTTCATCAAGACCTAACATTTTATGATTCTAGGATTATAAATCCAGTAAAAGAGAGGAGTAAGGGACCTGAAACACCAGTCACTCAATAGGTTGCCCAGTGAGGTAAAAGCTCAGAGTCAAGCAACACCATAGACAACTTGAGAATCAAGAAAGTCAAAAGGAAGTAAATTGGATTGCTCCATGAAGAATGGGTTGAAATCAGAGAGAGGTGATGTAATGACAAAGGTCACTGGGTGGGACAGGTGGGGCTACTCCAAGCCTCGCCCTTCTCTCTTGGAGCCGGCTGCCCCTCTGAATGGGCAACACAACTGCCTTGAGCCTGCTGCTTTCCGTAAGCAGAGTCCGAGTCATGCACAAATGACCACAGCTGTCCATATATGCTCCCCAACTGCAGAGGATCTGACAATTGATTGTCAGAAATAATTGAAATAAGGTGTATTGCTGATTAATTCTGGGGTTATCAGGGAGAGACTTGCCCTTGCATTGGTCTAGCTTTATTTTGATTTACTTCACATAGGGTTGTTCAAATTATAGTGCTAAGGCCTTCTAGAGGAAGGTAATTCAAAGATTTGAATAGTTCCAAGAGAAAAAAGAGGGAATGTAATGACAAAGGTCACTTTTAATGGGGTGACCAGTTCCTCCATTTGTCCTATTTCGTATTCTGTCTTAAGGTTATGACTGTCCCCTCTAAATGGTTGAGATAAAGGTGTTATAGACATTCCTTAATGTCATTAGAATATCAGTAACCTCCATCTATGAGGCTATCCCCACCTAGGTCTCTGCATTATATCATTGTTCTTGTTATCCCATAAAAGGCTTGCTGTCCCGATACTCGGGGCTAGACTCTTTGAGATGATACTCTCGTCTAGCCCTGGGATCCATTGGTCCCAGTATTTCTCTCCATTTAATAAACTATTGGATTGGTCTCTAATCTCTGTCTTGCTCAGTTTCTTTTGACATTACAGTGAGACATGCTAAGTGTGGATGAATAGCAAGGTCACAATGCATTTATCACACAGCACCATGGTTCTGCCCACATAGTGGCCATACTGGTCTTACTTCCTGGAAAGATAACCATTCTATCTATGCTAAAATACTTCAAGATCCTAGTACTCAGAGTAGAAGGGGAACAGACGAGATAAGGGAAAATCTCAGCTATTAAGTTAAACAATCACCATTTCTAGTGTATTGTTGAATACTTTATATACGAAGAAATAATAAGGCTAGGTTCCTATTACCTCTCTATTAGTGAATGTGACCTTAGATCAGCATATTATTCATCCTTAGGAGGGAAAAGAAGGAACTTCCCTGACATGGCAAGCTTCCCAAGATAAGACTTGGGGCTTATCATGCCAGAAAATTTATACAAGTTTATGAGCCAGGAACTAGAGATTCAAATTCTGACAAACTTCATAATTTTCCGATCTTCCAATATCTGAAAATGTTAAATGGAAATAAAAATATTGGTCATACTTACCATTAAGCATCTTCTATAATATTCCATTTAACAGAATTTATTAGGTACCCACTGCAAATTTGCAGATAATACAAATTTGAGAGGGAAAGTTAACACTGGATGACAGATTCTGTACTCAAAGCAATCTTGAATGGCTAGATCTTCAGATCAAATAAGATTAAATCAAATAGCATAAATATAAAAATCTTAGTCCTGGGCTTCAAAATTTAACTTCAGTAACCAGGATGGGGATAAGTATGGCCAGAGAGTGCTTTGTCTCAAAAGAAAATCAAGGTTTAATGGACTACAAATATAAGTGTTAAAAAAAATTGCCATAGAAGCCAAGAAAACTGAAGTGATCTTAAGCAGCATTAAGAATGACAGAGTGTCTTGAACTAGGACAGTAATAGTTTCACTGTTTTCCTTCTGCTCTAATATGATAACATTTTGAGGATTTTGTATAGTCCCATATGCCACATTTTAGGAATGGGATTGATACATGGGAAAACATCCATAACATGACAATGAGTCCTTTGAGATGATGTTCTAGGATTCTGAAGGATCTGGGAAAATTTAGTTTGGAGAAATGAAGACTCCAAATTTACTTGATCTCTGCCTTTAAGTATCTGGAGGGTTCTCATGGAAGAATGACTAGATGTATTCTGTTTGGCTTTGGAGGACAGAACCAGGAACAAAAAATACAAGTTCTAAAGAAGTTGATTTAAGTTTGGTGTAAAGAAAATCTTCCTAATAATTAAAGCTTTCTGAAAGTGTAATGAATTGCCCCAGATGACACACAGTGGGTTATAATTTTCTGGAAGTCTTTAAGCCAAATGTTAATAACCACTAATTAGGTTATTCTGTAGACAGGTTTTTTAGTCAGGCATGAATTAGAGCAGATAAGCTCTGAAGTCCCAGATGACTCTGAAATATGTTGGGCAGTGAGGTGGTACAGTGGATGGAACACTTACTCTGGAGTCAAGGATCTGAGTTCAAATCTAGACTCAGACACTTCCTAGCTGTGTGATCCTGAACAAATCATTTAACCTTGATTGTCTCCAAAAATACACAAAACAACACAAAAAACAACTCTGAGATACTAGGATCCTGTTATTGTCTGCTCAGGGAAAATCTTTTTTGGAGCAAGTGGCCCATGAACTAAGCCTTGAGAGAAGGAAAAAATTTCTGCAGATTGAAATTGGAAGGAGAATTATTCATTCCAGACACTGCGGATAATAACAACTTTAGCGACTAGAGTTAAAAATGCTATGTACAAACATTAGAGCTTAGTCCTATTATTAATCCCAAAGCAATATTGCTGAGAATCTAGCACATTGCTAAAATCTCAGGTCAACATATCATAATTGGATTTCAGGGCAGACCAGGATATGTTTATTTCCCCAAGCCTCCCCAAAATTTTCAGATTGCCCATTCTTTTTTTTTTTTGTTTGTTTGTTTGTTTTGTTTTGTTTTGTTTTATTTATTTAATAGACTTTTATTTACAGGTTATATGTATGGGTAACTTTACATCATTAACAATTGCCAAACCTCTTGTTCTAATTTTTTACCTCTTACCCCCCAACCCCTCCCCCAGATGGCAGGATGACCAGTAGATGTTAAATATATTAAAATATAAATTAGATATACAATAAGTATACATGACCAAAATGTTATTTTGCTGTACAAAAAGAATCAGACTCTGAAATATTGTATAATTAGCTTGTGAAGGAAATCAAAAATGCAGGTAAGCATAAATATAGGGATTGGGAATTCAATGTAATGGTTTTTAGTCATCACCCAGAGTTCTTTCTCTGGGCTTAGCTGGTACAGTTCATTACTGCTCCATTGGAAATGATTTGGTTGATCTCGTTGCTGAGGATGGCCAGGTCCATCAGAACTGGTCATCATCTAGTATTGTTGTTGAAGTATATAATGATCTCCTGGTCCTGCTCATTTCACTCAGCATCAGTTCTGTAAGTCTCTCAGGCCTTTCTGAAATTATCCTGTTGGTCATTTCTTACAGAAAAATATTCCATAATGTTCATATACCACAATTTATTCAGCCATTCTCCAACTGATGGGCATCCACTCAGTTTCCAGTTTCTAGCCACTACAAAAAGGGCTGCCACAAACATTCGTGCACATACAGGTCCCTTTCCCTTCATTATGATCTCTTTGGGATATAAGCCCAGTAGTAACACTGCTGGATCAAAGGGTATGCACAGTTTGATAACTTTTTGAGCATAGTTCCAAACTACTCTCCAAATGGTTGATTCGTTCACAACTCCACCAACAATGCATCGATGTCCCAGTTTTCCCCATCCCCTCCAACAATCATCATTATTTTTTCCTGTCATTTTTGCCAATCTGACAAATGTTAGTGGCATCTTAGAGTTGTCTTAATTTGCATTTCTCTGATTAATAATGACTTGGAGCATCTTTTCATATGACTAGAAATAGTTTCAATTTCTTCATCTGAGAATTGTCTGTTCATATCCTTTGACCATTTTTCAATTGGAGAATGGCTTGATTTTTTTATAAATTAGAGTTAATTCTCTATATATTTTGGAAATGAAGCCTTTATCAGAATCTTTGACTGTAAAAATATTTTCCCAGTTTATTGCTTCCCTTCTAATCTTGTCTGCATTAGTTTTGTTTGTACAAAAACTTTTCAGTTTGGTATAGTCGAAATTTTCTATTTTGTGATCAGTAATGATCTCTAGTTCTCCTTTGGTCATAAAGTCCTTCCCCTTCCACAGGTCTGAGAGGTAAACTATCCTGTGTTCCTCTAATTTATTAATAATTTCATTCTTTATGCCTAGGTCATGAACCCATTTTGACCTTATCTTGGTGTATGGTGTTAAGTGTGGATCAATGCCTATTTTCTGCCATATTAGTTTCTAATTTTCCCAGCAATTTTTATCAAACAGTAAGTTCTTATCCCAAAAGCTGGGGTGTTTGGGTTTGTCAAACACTAGGTTGCTATAGTTGTTGACTGTTTTGTCCCTTGAACCTAACCTATTCCACTGATCAACTAATCTATTCCTTAGCCAATATCAAATGGTTTTGATAACTGCTGCTCTATACTATAATTTTAGATCTGGTACAGCTAAGCCACCTTCATTTGATTTTTTTTTTCATTAATTCCTTGAAATTCTTGACCTTTTGTTTTTCCATATGAATTTTGTTGTTATTTTTTCTAGGTCATTAAAATAGTTTTCTGGGAGTCTGATTGGTATAGCGCTAAATAAATAGATTAGTTTAGATAATATTGTCATCTTTATTATATTTGCTCACCCTATCCAAGAGCATTTAATATTTTTCCAATTGGTTAGATCAGACTTAATTTGTATGAAAAGTGGTCTGTAATTTTGCTCATAAAGTTTCTGATTTTCCCTTGGCAGATAGATTCCTAAATATTTTATATTATCTGTAAATGGAATGGAAATTTAAATGGAATTTCTCTTTGTAACTCTGACTGTTGGATTTTGTTAGTGATATATAAGAATACTGATGACTTATGTGGGTTTATTTTATAACCAGCAACTTTGCTAAAGTTGTGGATTATTTCTAATAACTTTTTAGTAGAATCTCTGGGTTCTCTAAGTATACCATCATATCGTCGGCAAAGAGTGATAATTTGGTTTCCTCATTACCTATTATTATTCCTTTAATCTCTTTCTCAGCTCTTATTGCCAAAGCTAGCACTTCTAATACAATATTAAATAATAACGGTGATAGTGGGCAACCTTGTTTCACTCCAGATCTTATTGGGAATGGTTGCAGTTTGTCTCCATTACATATGATGCTTACTGATGGTTTTAAATAGATGCTGCTGATTATTTTAAGGAAAAGTCCATTTATTCCATACTCTCAGTTTTTAATAGGAATGGATGTTGGATTTTGTCAAATGCTTTTTCTGCATCTATTGAGATGATCATATGGTTTTGTTAATTTGGTTATTAATGGCCAATTATATTGATATAGTTTTCCTAATATTGACCAGCCCTGCATTTCTGGTATAAATCCTACTTGATCATGGTAGTATTATCCTGGGATGATTTTCTGTAGTCTTTTGCTAATATCTTATTTAAGATTTTAGTATCAATATTCATTAGGAGATTGGTCTATAATTTTCTTTCTCTGTTTTCAACCTACCTGGTTTAGGTATCAGTACCATGTCTGTGTCATAGAAGGAATTTGGTAGACTCCTTCATTCCCTATTTTATCAAATAATTATATAGCATTGGGGCCAATTGTTCTTTAAATGTTTGGTAGAATTCACTGTAAATCCATCTGGTCCTGGGGATTTTTTCTTAGGGAGTTGTTTAATTGCCTGTTCTATTTCTTTTCTGAAATGGAACTATTCAACAATTTACTCTCTTCTGTTAGTCTGGGAAGTCTATATTTTGGAGGTAGTCATCCATTTCACTAGGTTATCAAATTTATTGGCATAAAGTTGAGCAAAATAACTTCTTATTATTTCTAATTTCCTCTTCATTGGTGGAAAGTTCTCCCTTTTCATTTTTAAGACTACTAATTTCATTTTCCTCCTCCTTTTCTAATCAGATTTACCAAAGGCTTATCTATTTTATTGGCTTTTTCATAGAACCAACTCTTAGTTTTATTAATTAGTTCAATAGTTTTTTTTTTAATATTTTAATTTCTCCTTTTAATTTTAGAATTTCAAATTTAGTATTTGATTGGGGGTTTTTAATTTGGTCTTTTTTAGTTTTTTTAGTTGGAAACCCAATTCATTAATCTTTTCTTTCTCTGTTTTATTCAAGTAAGCCTCTAAGGATATAAAATTCCCTCTTATTACCGCTTTGGCTGCATCCCACAAATTTTGGTATGACGTCTCATCATTGTCATTATCTTGAGTCAAATTATTAATTGCATCTATAATTTGCTGCTTCACCCAATCATTCTTTAAGATGAGATTGTTTAGTTTTCAATAACTTTTTGGTCTATTTACCCCTAACTTTTTGTTGAATGTAGCTTTTATTGCATCATGATCTGAAAAGAAAGCATTTACTATTTCTGCTTTCTTACATTTAATTTTGAGGTCTTTATGTCCTAATATATGGTCAATTTTAGAATAGGTTCCATGAACTGCTGAGAAGAAGGTATATTCCTTTCTATCTCCATTCAATTTTCTCCAAAGATCTAACATATCTAATTTTTCTAATATTCTATTTACTTCTTTAATTTCTTTCTTATTTGTTTTGTGGTTTGATTTGTCTAATTCTGAGAGTGCAAGGTTGAGATCTCCCACTATTACAGTTTTGTTGTCTATTTCTTCTTACAGCTCTCTTAACTTCTTTAGGAAGTTGGATGCCATACTACTTGGTGCATATATGTTTAATATTGATATTGCTTCACTGTTTATGCTACCCTTTAGCAGGATGTAGTTTCCTTCCTTATCTCTTTTAATTAGATCAATTTTTGCTTTTGCTTGATCTGAGATAAGGATGGCTACCCCTGCTTTTTTGACTTCACCTGAAGCATAATAGATTTTGCTCTAGCCTTTTACCTTTACTCTATATGTATCTCCCTGCTTTAAATGTGTTTCTTGTAAACAACATATTGTAGGGTTCTGACTTTTGATCCAGTCTGCTATCTGCCTCCTCTTTATGGGGGAGTTCATCCCATTCACATTTACGGTTAGAATTACTAATTCTGTATTTCCTGCCATCCTAATAACCCCAGATTATGCTTTACTTTTCCTTGCCTCCCCCAACCCTCTTCCCCTTTTTGAACTTATGTACCCCACTTGTATCACGATGCTTACCCTCTTTAGAATCTCTCCCTCCCCCCCTTTGAATCTTTTCCCCTTCCTTCCTTATTACTCTTTTCTTTCCCTTTCCTCTCCCCTTTAATGAGGCAGAGAGAATTTTCTCTAAACAAATGTCAATTATTTTCTCTTTGAGCCAACTCTGATGAGAGTAAGATTCACACAATGTTCCTCCCCCTCTCTAAATTCCCTCAGATGTGATAAGTTTCCTTTGCCTCTTTGTGGGCTGTGGTTTCCCTCTTTTTATCCCTCCTTCCCACCTTATTCTGCCATCATCCCTTTTCCATATCTACTTCCCTTTTTATGTTATATCAGTAAAATCAAATTATACATGTATTCTTTTTGTATATCCACAACAGAAATACAATTCTCAAGAGTTCTTTTTACCTTTCTTCATCTCTTGAGTCCTATGGTTGGAGATCAAATTTTTTGTTTAGTTCTGGTTTTTTCCTTAGAAACAAATGGAATTCATTTGTTTCATTAAATGTCCATCTTCTTCCCTGGAAGAAAATGCTCAGCTTAGCTGGGTAGTTTATTCTTGGCCGCATTCCAAGTTCTTTTGACTTTTGGAATATCAGATTCCAGGCCCTTCGCTCCTTTAATGTCGAGGCAGCCAGATCTTGGGTGATCCTTATTGTGGCACCTTGGTATTTAAATTGTTTTATTTTTGGCTGCTTGTAAAATTTTTTCCTTAATCTGATAATTCTGAAATTTGGCCACAATATTCCTTGGGGTTTTTATTTTAGGGTCTCTTTCAGAAGGTGTTCGATGAGTTCTTTCAATGCCTATTTTACCTTCTGATTCTATTACATCTGGGCAGTTCTCTTTGATGATTTCTTGTAAAATAGTATTTAGGCTCTTTTTTTCATCATAATTTTCCGAAAGTCCAATAATTCTCAGATTATCTCTCCTAGATCTATTTTCCAACTCTGTCATTTTTCCAAGTAGATAATTCATGTTTTTTTCCAGTTTGTCATTTTTTTTGGTTTTGCTTGACTGATTCTTGCTGTCTTAATGAATCATTAGTTTCTATTTGTTCACTTCTAATTTTTAAAGAATTATTTTCTTCATTAGCTTTTTTTATTTCTTTCTGTATATGTCCAATTGACTTTTTAAATGAATTGTTTTGATCTATGGAATTTTTTTCCATTTTTTTTTAGTGAATTATTTTCTTTTTCCAATTCACAGATCCTACTTTATTGCGAGTTCTTTGTCTTTTCCAATTCACAAATCCTACTTTCTAGTGAATTCTTTATTTTTTCCAATTCACAATTCTTACTTTCCTGAGATTTTTTTACTTTTTCCAATTCATATTTCAGGAAGTTGTTGCTCTCTTGTAAGGCTTCTCTTTCCTTTCCCCATTTATCTTCTAACTCTCTTTTGAGACTTTTAATGGTCTCTTCTATGAGAGCATCATGTAAAAGAGGACAGTCTGGTGCATGTTTGCTATTAGTCTCTTCAGGTTTGCTGACCTGCTCTTTTTCTGCATAGAAGCTGTCGATAATTCTTTTCATCTTTTTATTCATGTTTTCAAGCCTTTAGGGTATGCCTCCTAGGCAAAGGGGTTACCAGCTTCCTCTGAAGAACAGGAGAGATGTAAACAGGTTTAGGCTCCGAGCTATAGATGTGCTCTGAGTGAGAGTTTTCCCTTCCCCCAACAGGAGGTGGATTCAGCACTGGCCGAGCTATTGAAGTGCCCAGTGGGGCTGTGTGGGTTAGCAATTGCCCTAGGCTAGAGACTAAGGGGTGAAAGTGTCACTGCCCCCAGGCCAGAGCCTCTTGTGGGGCTGTGGGTATTAGCAGCTGACCGCAAACTGCTGATTCTACAGGAATTCTGACCCAATGTCTCTGCCCCAACGTCTCTGCCCGACAAATCGGCCCTGCAAAAGCTCTATGGCCCCAAGCCGAGCCCCCGACTGCACAGATTAAAGGCTAACCTGGGCTGTGCCCTCCTGCTGTGCAGGATCACAACTGCCCCAAGGAAAAGCCCCATACTGCGGGTTGGGGCTGCGCGCTTGTGCTGAGATTTGTGCTTTCACTTTCGGTTTGAGGCTCTCCTCGGAACCTAATTTCTCTCCCAGTCTAAGCTGATCTCCCCCCTAGCCCCGGAACAAACCTTTTTTTGGCGAGACTGCAGATTTTCTTCAGCCGGTGAGTTGTTATACTTTTTATCTTTATGAATTGTAGCAGTCAAGACTATTTTTGAAGCTCGATATAATATTGATAAAGAGGGTGAGAGAAGAGCTTAGAAAGTTGCGTGTGCCTTCTCTGCCATCTTGGCTCTGCCCCCCACATTGCCCATTCTTAAGTGCCACATCTTTTAGTTAAAATTCCCCATCTGAATATAGGAGGAAGCTATGTCTACATCCTTGGAGATCTCAGTCATAGATGAAGAGTGAAAGAGAAGATCATCACAGAACTATTTTCTAGACCTGATCACATAACTGTACTGCTTTTGCTAGGGAGGTGAGGAAATGGACCATGGTCAGAAAATGTGGATTTCTCACAGATGTGTGGAACACATTTAGAAGAATGGACTTCAGAGATCTGGATACTGTACTTCCATGGAGGTTTCTCTCTGCATGGCAGAATTTATGAATGAAAAAGCATTTATCAGGCATTTACATTATACCAGATATTATCCTGGCTTCTAGGGAAACAAATTTTAAAAATAAACAATCCCTATCCCCAAAGTGTTTCTATTGTAATGGGCATAAAGGAAAACAATGAATATATTGGAAAGTTAGCTAGGAAGGGAAGTATTGATCTGGGAAATCATAAGGATGATGAATGAGGCCATGGGGAAATGATTGACATGCCATTTCCAGATGCAATTTTAGTGTTGATTCAAGGACAAGAAGTGAGAAGAGGGGGGATGGGATATGACATATAAGGACCAGATACCTCAGAGAATTTTTGAGATGAAGCATGATTGCCAATGGACCCTCTACTGACTACTGAGTCAGCCTATTTCCCTTGACCCTACTTAACAAAGCTCAGGTTTGATTTATTCTTTGTTTAAGAGGACTGATATCTAAGCATCCTGAGAGTGGGTAGAGAGTAAGAGAAGGACCAGGTATAATCCCCACATATTCCCCTTTTCCTGGGGCCTATATGTTTAGAATGGAGCACTTCTTGGTTTCAGGATATCCTGGTTTTCACCTTTAGTAAAAAAGAGCACTTCCTTCTCTTACTTTCCATGACAGCACTCTAGTTAGAGTTGGCATTACAGAGCAACCCAGTTATCCCAGGCTCTGTTTTCACAAGGAGGTTGACTCAGTCAACCGTGAAGATGAACAGAAGGTAATTCTGCGGAAAATTGCTGGGAATTGGCCCATTTGGGTGCCATGTTGCAGAGATCTCCTGCACATTGGGTGAATTGATTTTCGATAAAAAACATCACCTTGCTCTGTCCCTTTTTGCTGACAGTACAGAAGGAATGCTGAGCCCAGGAAAATCAGAAAGTTTAGAAAATGCAAGGGAGCTTTCTACAAAAATGTAGCCTTTTCCCACAGGCCAAGAATGCTTTGAGCCCTAAAACACTTCGACTATGTTCTAGTCTGTTTTGAATGTAGTAAATTCAAGTGATATCTCCTATTTACAAAGAAGTTTCACAATAACCTTTCCTCACACACATATGATTCAAATTATATTTGTCATCTTTCATTTACAGAGGAGAAATCAGTAACTCAAGAATAAGACCTAGACCTATTATTGCAATGATATATAGCATACTCAGAAAAGAGAATTCCCTCTCCCAGTCAGGGTCAGCATGTTCTCTGCACTTACAAAGCTATCTAGAGCACTAAGAGAGTAACTTATCTAGGATCATCTAAGCATAATATCCCAAAGTAGTATTTGAATCCAGATCATCTTGCTTATAGGCTAAGTCTCTATGTCTCTATGTCTCATTGATACTAGGCCAATATTTGAACATTATTAAATATGTGACTATGGACAAGTCCCATAACTTCTTTGAGCCATTAGTTTAGTTATCTGCAAAATGGTAAAAAATATTTATCTAATATTTTTGCAACGCACAAATAAATTTACAAAGTGCTTTGTAAATATCAAAATACAGAGTGTCCTAGAAGTTTTAAGCTATTAAAGCTTTAATAAAATTTGTAATAAATATAATAATAAATAAATTTTAAAAAGCTTAAACTATTAAAACTTAAAACTGCACTAAGGCTTATGGAATGCTCTATATATAAATGCCACTTGTCATTAATTATCTTTCAAAAATTAATTATTAGATCACAGAGCTTGAACTGGAAGGAAATCTCAAAGGCCATTTAGTATAACCTTTTTACTTCAGAGATGAGGAAATTGAACCTCATCATTTGTAATCCTCTATGCCCAGAAATGACTTTGGCTACATATAGTTCTGAATGCTAATTGGGAAATGTTTAAAGCATCCTTGCAAACCAATTCTTCTCTAATATGGTGACTTTACTAGCAAGGTTTAATCTCAACAAAATTGTGGACCATCAGAGTTTGTTTTTTGTCTTTGACTGCAAAAGAGTCAATTTCATAACCTCAGAAACTGAGACCCAGAGAAGTGACATCATCCAATTAGTTAGTAGCAGATCATGGACTGGAAGATACATCTCTTTGCCTCTCCAAGCAGTTAACCTAGGACTAATTGTCTAAGCCTAGGACAAAGATTAGGCCCTTGACTAACCCAAAAAGAATTCTAGGACCAGTTTACTGTCCTACATCATAGAGTTAAAAGAATATAAAGAAGTATGGACAAAGTTGAATTACATTAATCAATAGTCTCCCTTATATCCACTATTCCCATGCATGTTTTCTTTGCCCCTGTGGATTTACAGATACCTGTTACAAACTCATTTCCTATTTCTATGGAGGTCTTCAGATATGGTTCCTTTATGGCTTAACTCAGCATACAATCTTGTTTTACTGCCACTTTGAATATACCCTTTTCCCACATGCAGGATTCTTTCTCTCAAAGCCCCTATGATCCCATAGGAAGACAAATACCTAAGGATGTCCTAGTCAATGTGTAATAGATGACTCTATCAAGAAAAAATATATATATGATATACTTTTAAGTTTAATCTTTGATATTAATATTTTCTCTATCAATCTGAAAAATCTAGTCAACAAAACAATAAAGTAAACCATAATTTATAGCATTTGGCAATTGATGAAGTATAAATAATCACTTTGAAAAGATGGTTTAAGTTGCCTCCAACATACTCTTTTAGAGACATCATAAGGAAGAAGGGTTTAGAAAAGCACTGGCTGGATTTAAATAAATGTAATTCTGAAGTTCAAGGACTATGTTATTATTGTTAGCTCCATATTCTTGCACATAATCATTTCTTTGGTTCTCCCATCCCTAAAAACATCCATTCTCATTATTACCCTAGCCCTGGCATTCCTGCTCTTTTTATTCCATCCTGCAAATCAGATAACCACAAACCACCTGTGGGAGGAAATAAGCCACTTTTGGACTTTGAATCTTTTCCTGGAATTATGCATCTTCATCTTCACTTAAGCCATTTTCTGCTTTGCAAAAAGTGAGTACCTTCTTTTCTTTCCTTCTCCCTACCCAACTTCCAAACCTTTTCTATCTTTTTCTTTAAGAACTGTAATCAAATCCCACAACCATTGCCTCTGGAACTGTTAACAAATTGCTCTATTATTCCACTCACCATCTTTGTGATTTCCCAGACAATAACTCTCTCAGCTGACCACCTTTCCTCTATATGTATTATCTCCTCATTAGAATATTAGCTCCTTGAGAGCAAGAATTGTCTGGCTTTTACAATTGTATATTTGAATCCCAAACACTTAGCACTGTTATTGGCATATGAAATATTCTTAAATGTATTTTTATTAATTCATTCATCCCTCACAAGCCTTAGGATGTTATTTTCTGAGTAGATACCTTCAAGAGATGAGTGAGCTCCCCATGCCAAATGAATGGTTTTTGTCTTGGAGATTGTAATAAATTTTCTTTTTATTTCCTGAAATGCTATTTTGACATCTGAGCCATATATTAACTTTATGGAATTCTTCTTTGACATGCAATGACAATGCACTAAGTGATATATCATTATTCATCTTGAGATAACTTAATAGTTTACTGTTCCATATCAAACTACTTTAAGAAAAAGAATTATCTTAGAATTCACATTTGCTCAAATGTAAAATGTTATCCTGAATATTGAATTTTGGAATAGGAAGATAATTCCTATGATCATAGTTCACTTTTAGTAAGCAGAGAAATAATGCAGCTCAATTTAGAAATCATAGAAGCACATATTTTAGGACAAGAATGGAGATGATTAAAGATCAAGTGACTTAGTCTTCTATACCAGATTATTGATCTGCAGGTCAAATTATTGGCAATAATCTTCATGAGAAAATCAGCTTCTCTCTTCCTCTGAAGTTGCTCATAGCTAGTTTAAAAAGTTAGAGATAACCCAGGCTACTGGATCAATATTTCTTTACTTTAAATAAAAGACATCTTTGATTTTCATGTCACCTTCATTTCTAAATATGTTCCTTTTTCCTCCTATGCAATGATTCATTCTTTGTTTAAAAATATAAATAAAAATTAAAAAAGACAAAGAAAAAAAAAGCAAGTCAACAACACTAACTAGAACATCAATAGAGTATATGCAGTATTCCACACCCACAATTTCCCTCCTTTGCCAAGAAAGGAGATGAATCTTCCAAATTCTTTAGGGTCCAACTTAGACACTACATTACACTGTATTCCTTTTTTGGAGAGGGAAATGGGAGTTTCCCCTAAATTGTTAAGATTTATAATATTGTAGCTATAGCTTGATTGTTGATTCTGCACATTGCACTTGTCTTCAGTTCCTAAAAGGTTTTTCCTGCTTCTCTAAATTCTTTAAATTCATTGCTTCTTAAAACATAGTAATTATATTATAGTATATTCATGTGTGCCGACTCTTTTTTAGCTGTCCTTTAATTTATACACATCTCTTTGTTTCCAATCCTTTAGTATATAAAAAGAATGGTATTCAAAATATTTTGGATCTATTGTATGTTCTTAACTTTGACAGATTTAAGATATATGCTGTCACTGATTTGAAATGAGCACCCCTTGTATGATAGAAATGATTATTAAAAGCAAATGAATGTGGTAAGTCCTATGCTTCACACAATAGGCATACTCTAGAGCTATTTTCTCTATACATCAGGACCTTTTCTTTGTGTTCTCCTACATTGTGTTTGGGAGAGAGTAAAGCAGTGGGTTGAATTTCAAGTTTCTCGATGTCTTAAAACATACCATGCATATACTTAATGGCTGGGAAATGATAAATCTCTGTTACAAGTTTGGTCAGAGGTCCATCCTTGATGGTACCTTTAAAAACTTTTTTCTTCATTCTTGATTGTGCTTTTGCCAGATGTCATAAGACCCTCCTAGTCAAAGACTGGAAGAATCTAATATTTTTCTTTGGACAGTTAAGGCATTAATTTCATTTTTACATATGATATAGTCATCAAACAAATTGCTTTGAATTCTCAGTATATGCTGGCAAAACATATACTCTCTTAGTTCTTATCAACCTGGAAGTTTGAGATGTGGTTCCAGAAATAGACTGTATATAGGTGGTAGAAGAAGTAGCCTGCCTAAGTGTGGAGAAATGTATCATCAGAAGAGTAGCCATAAACTGACATAATACATAGATGCAGATATGTAGTTGTGTGTATGTGCATGTGCACACACACACACACGTACCACACACATACACACATACCCCAGGAAGCTATGACAAACATCCATTAAGGTATAGATGAAGTAAATTCTATGCCTGTGGATGGAGTATTCATACTGATGAAATCACACGTCTTTTAGAGTATCCAAGTATTGGGATTTTTGTTTTTGTTTTGTTTTGTTTTAATTTAGACCTCTCAAGCTTGGAGAAATTGTCACAACAAAATCATACAACACAAAAATGAGGGGGTTGGGTGATCTCTGAAATCTCTGCTGGCTCTGAAATTTTGTAGCACTAATGCATACTCAGGAGACAACAGGATCTAGGGCCCTTCGATTGTTCTGTGCTGCCTTTGAACTTGAAAAAATAATAAATGGGACTCTGGAAGCATGGATAACTACTGTGTCCTTCACTTGAAAAAAATGTATTAGTCATATTCCCATCATTATAGTAATAGAAACTTAGGGTAGGCCTTATGTATAATTTGAATGGGTGCCCTCCACCTCAGCCCAACCCCCACACGATGTTGTATCACTTGTATGTACATAATTATTTGCATATGGTTTTCCCTGCTAAATGTGAACTCTTTTAAAAAGTTCACTTTTACTTTTTTTTGTATCCTTAGAGCTTAGCACACTGTCACATAGTAAACTTAACAAATATTAGCTGACTAATTACTTGGCAAGTCATTATATAAGTAGAAGAAGGAAGCAAAATGGTAGAAACTTTGGGAATCAAATCAAACTTTGTGTCAGGGACACAAAGTATACAGGTTCCATATGTCTCCTTCTTTAGCTGGGCTTGTGATTAGCCCACATATTTAAGAAACAGGAGCTAATTTTAGAGGTTCAAGCCAAGCCTATCACTTTTCTGCCCAGATTCCTTGGACAGCAAGAATAGATGCTTTCACAAGATCATCAGTTCATGGATGTAGATGAGAGTAGACATCTAATTTACCTCCTTTTTGTTACAAAAAAAAAAATGAAACTAAGGCCTAGAGGAATTGTTATTTACACAAGGTCACAATAAGCAGGGGCAGGTTTAGAAGCACAGGGTTATAGATTTAGAATTTCCAGAGACCTTAAAGGTAATCTATTCCAGTCCCTTCATTGTATATGTGAGATATTGGGGTCCAGAGAGTTCAAATGAGTCACCTAAGATCAGACAAATAGTAAAGTCAATGCTGTAATTTGAATCCAGGTTGTGTCATTTATTATCTAAAATTCTTTCCACTGTACTATTTTTTTCTGAGTCATGAGAAATGTATGTTTAAGACTCAGTCATATACCATTATGGTGACAAAGTTGCATAACTTGTATTATTGGGAATTTGAAAAAGTTGGAGGCAGAAAGGTTTACATGCCAGAGATCTCGTTCTTCTGATGGTTGGAGGGAGCCCTCTAATGCCAAATTATCAACAAGTAAAAATAGAATTTCTAGTCATCCTTGAAAGTCCTTATTGCAGAAATGGCAATATGAAGGAGTAGAATATTATGCTCCACTCCAGTGGGATATTGTAATGGACTCCATTAGTTTAAAGTCATTGTGGGTTAGGAATGGGTACTGTTAAAAGAAATCACTAAAGGAAATTTAAATGAGAAACTAAATCACAGAATCACTAAATGTGAACATTAGAAGGGCACTTAGAAGGTCATCTAGTAGCTCCAGTGGCATAGCAGATAGTATTCTATTTAGAGTCAAAAAGACCTGATTTCAAATCCTGCCTTAGACACTAGTTAAGCACTTCAGGGCAATTTATTTAACTTTTTTTTTTTTTTTTTTTTTTTTAGCTGAGTCTCTTAATCTTTAAAATGAGAACATTGTACACAGTAACAGCAAGATTATGTGATCATCAACTGTGATGGACTTGGCTTTTCTAAGTAATGAGGTAAATCAAAACAATTCCAGTATATTTGAATAAGAAAATGCCATCCATATCCAGAGAAAGAACTATGGAGCTGTGAATCAAAGCATGGTATTTTCACCTTTTTATTGTTGTTATTGTTAGCTTGTTTGTTTGTTTTTCCTTCTTTCTCATGGTTTTTTTCCCCTTTAATCTGATTTTTCTTGCACAATATGACCAATATCAAAAAATATATTTAAAAAGATTGCCCATTGTGGAGGATCACAGATAATGGGGGAACTCTGGGAAAGGTATATTTGAAGCAAGGATACTTACAGCAGGGTGTTTACTCAGTATGACTGATGAGATAATGGTTCTCTAGTTCACATATACTTAGTGTGATGTAATGATATAATCACTCTAGCATGATATAATGATATAATCACTCTAGTTTGAAATAATGACAAAGTCACTCTAGTTGACATATACTTAGTGTGATATAATGATGTAATCAGACTCAGGAATTTAAGAACTGAGAGGATTGAAGAAGAGAGCTCAAACTCAAGCTCTATCTCAGACTCAGACTCAGACTCAGATACAGACTCAGACTCAGACACAGAGGAGACACAGAAGATGGAGACAGAAACAGAGATCCTCGTGGTAGCTCTCCTGCCTTCATCACTCCTCCACCTAAGACCAAAGCTTGTCCAGAGATCCTTCAGAGAGCTAGTCCGGACATTACAGCCCATATTTAACCTATATCAGATTACTTTCTGTCTTAGAAAGAGGAAGAAAAATTTAGAACAGAAAATTTTGCAAAAAATAACAGTTGAAAACTATTTTTACATGTATTTGGAAAAATAAAATACCATTAAAATGAAGGTCAACAACCACAGTACAAGGTTGTTATGGGGATCAAATGGGATGATACATGTAAAATGTTTTATGAGAGTTATCTATAGTGATAAATAAATGCTAGCTATTATTATAGTCCAACCACATCATATATAGATAAGAAAATGAATCCCCAAAATCAAGGAATAACTTCTTGAAGGTCTTAAATTTTGTAAGGAGAAGAGTAAGAACTTCAATTCTGCTCTTCTTATTTCAATGTCAATGTTTTTTTCTACTACATCATTCTGGTAGAACATTATTTCCTTTGTAAAAAAATAATATTTTATTTATTAATGGTAGGAAACCTCTCTGCTCTCATTAATAGTATTATTAATAATATTTTAGTGAGAGTATTGGGATTAAATATGCTTAATGTTTAATACTTTGGTTTAATATTTTAAAATTTCAATGGTATTTTATTTTTACAATTGCATCTAAAGATAGTTTTCAACATTTATTTTTGTAAGATTCTGAGTTCCAATTTTTCTTTTCCTCCCTCCTTCCTTATCTCCCCCCTCTCTAAGACAGCAAGCAATCTGAAATAGGTCAGACATCTACAATACTTTTAAACATATCTCCATATTAGTCACATTGTGAAAAAAATCAGACAAAAGGGAAAATTTATAAGAAAGAAAAAGCAAGCAAGCAAACAATGGTGAAAATAGTATGCTTTGATCCGCATTCAGTCTCCATAGTTCTCTCTCTGGATACAGATGGCATTTCCCATCTGAAATCTATTGAAATTGGATTGGATCACTGCATTGCTAAGAAGAACTAAATTAATCATGGTTGATCATCATACAGTCGTGCTGTTGATGTGTACAACTTCTGGTTCTGGCAGCTTCCCTTAACATCAGTTTATATGAGTCTGTTCAGGCTTTTCTGAAAATTGGTCTGCTCATCATTTCTTACACCATAATTTACTTAGCCATTCCCCATCTGACAGGCATCCATTCAATTTCCAATTCTTTGCTTAGTTCAATCCTTTGTGATACAGTGATTCAAAGATCTGGCTCTGAGTTCAGAAACATTTCAATTAACTTGAAGGTTTTGGTAATGGTAAATGTAATGGAAAAATTACTTAGAATATTGAAAAGTGGGTCAGAAAAAGTGGAGGTGGGGGCCACTAGTCTCTAAGGAGAGTTCTGAGCTAATGTAGCTAAGAGTATTCAGAAGCGTCTTTGTGTCATGGTATAGCAATAACAAGTAAACTCTGACCTGTATTAAGAGCACAGAGCACTTGATCATGTAGTCTATCATTATAAACAATATATAGCAGAGGACAAAGCCTATAAGAGGGAGAAGGACTATAAAAGCCAGAGATAACTTGTTTTCACTTGTGCAAACATTTCTTTGAGCCAAAGTCAAAAGCAAAATGACTAGGTCCAAACCTTGATCAGTTTAGGCATCTTAGAGAAATATGTTACCTATGATTTAAATATGAGACAAGAATGGAAGACCATTTCCAGTGCAGAATATTTATAATAGAGCAATGGCCAACCTCTAGAATGAAAGTTAGCTCATTCAAATGACTTGGAGAGGAGAAGGATACTGTTATCACTCAGGTCAGGTGGAAAAAAGGGTGGAAAAGTTTTGTAATCTCAGGCTGCACTGAGAACATAGTATTCAAAATTATGCAATTTGGAAGTTAGAAAGGACCTCAGATATCAATAAGCCCAATGTAGACTGAAAATGAATCCTTATTGGATCATAATCAAGTGTATTCCTTATATCATCATATTAAATATAATTAAATTATCATACAATATAAATATGTAGTTGCATATTATATATACATATATATATAACTCCTATATATATATATACCTTTGTGTATATATAGACTCTAAGAATCTATCATTCTTTTAGGAAAGTGTTATCAAGAATTCAAAAGTTAACACAGCATAGCTACAAGCTACATTGGAGTTCAGATTGATGTGTTTTGCTGCCGTGATGCCCTTTCTACTTTCCATTTCTGGAACCATAATCAAAATAAGTCTATAATTGCTCATAAAAAGAATGTATCAATCTATGACTCTACGTAATACCCCCATAACTTTCCAAATCAAAATATACTTTTCTGACTAATCCTTTATATGTGTTTTCTCTATTAGAATTAACTCTCCTAGAAGGTAAAAACTGTCTTTGCTTTTATGTATTCTTAGCACTCAGCACAGTGCTTGGAACATAATAAGTCTTTAATAAATTCATTTTCACACACCCACTCATTCAGTCATTTATATATCTTCCTAAACAAGGTTAGGTCACTTAGCCCCACTAGGATTTCCTAGAGTTATAATTGTCTCTTTCTAGGGGAAAAGGATGTTCTGTTGCAGAATTCTTAGATTCGTGTACATTTTTGAACAAGGATATATACAGGGTTTCCCAAAATTCTTAGGGTAGCTTTAAGCTTTAATAGCCTAAAAAATTAAGTGTGTAGAAGTGCATGAAAACATGTACATGCTATATATATTTCTGGGTTGTGAAAACAGAATGGTTCATGATTTTACTTTTACTAAATTATTTGCCTTAGCTCATTTACTATTCAGAAGAGGCCAGGTTGAACTAGGAATCAGATAAAATTGAATAAAATTGAGCATTCCTTAAGCTGGGTAGATTGGAAGTTTTCTGCAGTATTTCTGCTTTGGAAGTTTCTTGAAGCATTGGCATACTAAACCCACAACTTACCTTGCTATGCCAGATAACCAACTCAGACTCATTCATATCAGCTCCCAAATCTGGGGGAAAAAAAACAGCCTAGATAGAATCTCATAAGACTACTATGCAATTATACTACCTTGCTCTATGATTTTTGTCTTTATAACTCTTGCTCCCTGTGCTTACCTGGAGCTCAATTCTGTGCTTCCAGGTATACATGTCTGACTAGTTAGAAGGAATAAAGCCATGGATATAACCTTACTTTTTTGTTTCTTAGACCAAACTCTGGGGGTAGAGGGAGAGAAGTTGACAGAGTATACATAGTGTATTTATGAATATATAACTACATTGGTCCCAGGTTTGGGACACATATGTGTTTGTGTGTATATGTATGTATACATGCACACACTATATATAAAGTATATACGCATGTAAATTTATCTTTGTATGTGTCTCTCTCTCTATATATATATATGTATAATATATGTGTGTATACACACACACACACACACACATACAGATGTCCCTTGAATATACATACATATATGAGCATAAAAGTGTAAAGATATTTGTGTATATGCGTGTGTATGTGTGTGTAGGGGGATATATATGTATGTAAGGCAGAGTAAACATCATGGCAGCAAGATACATCAACCTGCACTCCAATTAGTTTGTAACTATCCTGTGTTAACTCTTGAATTCCTGGTAGCAGTTTCCCAAAAGAATGATAGATTCTTAGAATCTCTATATACACAAAGATATGTATATATATATATATATATATATATATATATATATATATATATATATATATGTATGTATATAGATCATTAGCATATATGCATTTTTTGTGTTTGAATTACAGTTAGGAAAAATATACACATATTCCATGGATCTGTGTTAAAATGATTATGTCTGTGACATAATAATAATAGCACCTTCAGAAATTCTAGGAGCTAGTAGAAGACCAATGTGGTTATGGGCCTTAAAAGTTGGAGAGATGGAGTAAAAAGAGTTATTACAGTGGTCTGGGATTTTACTGGATATATGGAATGAGAAAGAAAAATAGAAGTTAAAGGAAGATGAGGTTATGCTCCAATATATGTTGCTGACAAGTTCATCATTCAAGTATGGTGAGAAAACAGTGTGGGGTAAAAGAAACCCAGAAATATATGATTTATAGTAAAGTACCATATTAATGTAAGAGAGTAGGTAGTATTAAGGGGCCTGTAGGGTTGTCCCTTCCCTTGAGGAAATAATCATTTCTTAATGACCCAAGGGTTTGCTTACACACCAGCTCCTTTCTTGATACACACCTATAGGAGCAATCCATAAAAGGTTATTTTGCTCAGTCCTCAAAGACAGGTTCAGATGGAGATTTGAGCAATGTACTTCATTGTCTTGTAGACATAGATCCTAATGGAAATTCTATGTCTTTTCATTTACTAATTGTTGTTTGTCATTCATTTTAGAAGAGGCCAAGATGATATTTTGACTTGAGGTAAATTGGATTTTAAGAGGCAGGGCTGTATAAAGTAGTCAATCTCACTTTTTCTTCAAGTCTAGATGCAAGAAAAAAGACAGGACAAAGTGGCAATGGCTGAGATTGCAGTACATGACTTTGGTCTCTGACATCTGACTAAACTTAAACTAGCTCCATAGCACCTTCTTCAACCGTCTTCATGGTGATTAGAACAAATAGCTCCCATCTGTCTATTTCTCTGGGGAAGTCTTCACATGCTTGGGGTAGCCATCCCCTTAACTCACCAATTTGTTTGTTACCCTCAAACTGATTAAGCCTGAGTACAATGGGAAACTGAGGACTCCTCAAGAATAGTCACTTGATAATTCCAGATCCAATTTCAGAGGTCTGTTAATCATTAAAGTTCTGGGAAGGAGAACAAAAGATTTGTTCTTCCAGTAGAAATACCTGATCTCCTGGACTTTTCTTTAACTGCTTAGAGAAGAATCTAACCATTTAGTGACCTGGAGATATTCTAAGAGATCTATAAACTTGGTAATCTCTATTTGTTGAGGAAGCCTGAGGGAAACTAAGTCTCCTTGGTTATTCTATTTTAATGAACTACTTACCTCTAAACGAATCTCCTCTTTGTGGGGGATTATATAATTTCTCATAAAATCATTAACTAAGGTAGATTGAATTTACAATTTAGATTCAGTTTATCTGGGGAATTTGGGGAAATGAAATAGGGTAAACAGTTATAAGCAGATGCAAAACTCACCACCAGAAAACATACCTGCAAACAGTTGTAAACTTTGTGAAACTGACCATCATAAAATTCAGGTCAAAATTTAACAAGTTCATGCTACTTCCAAGCATTATTCTTGTGGTCACGACTATATAACTCATTTCGATCTCTGGAAATTAACCTCTTTCTACTGGTAGAACTCCAGATTCTAGAATAAACACTTCTATTCTTTACTTAAGTTATCTCTGAGTATTTGTAAATTGGATTTGCCATACCACACAAGCTTATCTGCCAAGTCAGATAGCTCACATTACTGCTCACATTCTCCAGGAAGGCTGAGTCTTTAGGCCAGGATTTGGAGTGAGCTTCAAAGGGGGATTGTGTGCATTAGGGAAGTTGGGCTTGCTCAGTGAGTAGGAGGAAGAATGAAATCCTTGAGAAACTCCAAGGTATTCTCACCTTAGGTGTGAGTAGCTTTAGTCTACAAAGTTAAGGAAGTTATTTTGTTGAGGCTGGGAAAGAGACTCCAAAGGTTTGGGGTAACATACCAATGTCCTGAGGTGTCTCAAAAGAATTTGCAGGCTTGAACCTATTTTGCGGTAAAGGGGCAAAGTTTATTGTCATTTCAATGCCATTACAAGAAGACTAGATTCCAGTAGAATTCAGCAGAGAAACCAAAGCAAGGAGACACATTTATCTATGTTATAGAATATAGATATTCTAAGTTTATGGTCCCGAGGTAGGACCAAGGAGTGATCTCAGGAATTTGATTTTCACTGACCAACAGATTATCTCTCTGTCAGCAAGGAACTGAAGAGTAGTCTATTCAGAATCAGATAGATTGTTATTCTTAGACTGGATTTGGAAATTCCCCAAGGCAGACTCCAAAGTCAGAAGATTTAGAATTGCTGACATTGTTAGAGTAGAAGCCCTCTAAGGCCAAGGGACCTCAAAATCATTGCTGTCTCCCATAGAAGCTATTTTACATCTATTTGATCTTCAAGCTGGTCTTCAGTTTTGCTGGAAAGGGGTTGCAGAATAAACTATTTGGGAGAAGCACCTGAGAAAACTTTGTTAACATGTTTGTGCCCTACTGGTCCATTCCCTTGATAAGAATTCAAGAACAAGATTTAGGTTCTCTTATTTGCCTAGTTTTGAGTTGTATATCTTTTCATTTCTCACAGAAGTTTTGACATAAGCACTGAACCTGTGATGTCATGTCTATAGAAAAAACTCAGATGAAGGAACATGCTCTACTAATGCAGGTTGGAAACTCCTCTAGAACTTATTCTTATCTAGAGTTATCTAGAACCACAGTATCAAACTGAAACAGAAATGAATCCTTCTAGGCCCCATATTGACTTAGAAAACTACAAATTAGCATTACATGCTATTGTCTTTTTACAATATTTATTTTGTTAAATTGATTTGAGAGGTCAAGAGACATATACAATGTTACAAAACCATTATGGACTTTATGGAGCTTGAATTTAGTTTTCCTTGCCTTTAAGGCAGGCTGTCTATTCATTACTCCATGAAGCCTCTGCTATAGGTTTGGGACCTGAAGAACATTGAAAAATATATTATGTGATGGATTTGTTCTCCTGAAGCCCCAAACCTCTGTGTCAGTAGGAGTTTATGAGGCATAGCCTCCTGTTTGGGTATGCTTGAGAAAGACATTGGGTCCCTCCAGTAGTAGGAAAAGCCTTTAGTTTCTCTGAACTGCTTCTTCCACCTAAGGTCTGAAATTCCTTCATCAAAACAAAAAGCTTTTCCTTCCACTATTAAAGACAAGGCTTAAAATGCAAATCCCTGTGGGAAAGAAACACAGCAAGCCCTATTCACAATAGTGATACATAAAAGATATCAAATCTTTCCTGGGGACAGGGGATTGATGGGAGAGAGAGTAAAAGTCTGAGGTCACTGGGAATCTGAATGACCAAGGGAGGAGCCTTATCCAGTGAGAGAAAGGGAGCACAGTAGGGAAGCTGGTAGTACCAAAATGGAATGTTGCCTCCTTGACCATTTATCTGGGACCAGTCATGTAGATAATGCACAGGGCTGGCAGTCAGGCTGCCTAAGCTCTTACCCTGTTTCTAGCACTTATTCACTATGTGACCCTGGGACCTCAGTTTTCCTGTTGACTGACCAACTGAGGGAATCCCTCTCTTACTTGTCATGAAAATGAATTGATTTGTATAGATTTTTGCGTGTAATTTCATGTGTACATTTTGTTTCCTTCATAGAATATAGTGTTGGGAAATTCCTCAATACAAAATTCCTAAGATCCTATTGAAGAGCAATTCCTCCCACCACGGTTGGTTTGATTGGAGGTCAATAAATCAAAAGTCAGAGCTAGAAGATAAAAAAATTAATTAGCATCAGCTGATGGGATGTTGGGAGATACAACAATACAGAGAACAAAAGGAGATACATTTGTATCTGGAGTTTTATACAGCACTTAGAGGGACATTTACTGGCTGCAAAAGAGAAGTTTATCAGGTGAGATTGGTCAGACTTTTTCCATTTGGGAGAAATTGAGTAATGAGGGACAGGATGTCAGATAATTAGGGGACGATATGTTAACCTTGGAATTGGAAGCTTTTAGTCTTGGAGTCTCCTGAGACCAAGTTTGTTGTGATGGGCTAATGCATTTCTTTCAAGTTATTTTTATCAGAAAATATTAGCAAGGCGAATAAACAAAAACAAAAACAAACTCTAAGGCTGTGGAGGCCACCTTCAAGATAAAATCAGTAAGGCTCATTCTGTCCTTGCCAGCCTGAGAGTCTGTATGCAATATAGTAGTTCTGTTTCTTTGACTTCTAAGGTTGCTATTTTTTCCTGAGATTTCCTACTTTCACAGTATATAGATTTTTATCCGCTTTCTCCACAATTAAAAGCTCCTTGAGGGGAGATATTATTTCACTTGTTTTCTTCCTAGTTCTGCATCTCTATACATTTGTGTGCAGCAAATGTCTGATACATTGTCTGGAGCACATTAAGATTTAAGAAATGGTTTTTGAAAAATTGTATCTACCTTCAGAGAAAAAACTGATGACTTTTTGTTTTTATTTTTCTTGCCTTTCTTTTCATAACATTGCTAATAAGGAAATATGTTTTGCATTATTTCATGTGTTAATTTATATCCCATTCTTTGCCTTTTCAATGGGAGAGAGAATTCAGAACTCAAAATCTTAAAAAAAAAAAGTTAAAATAAATAATAATTTATAAAAATAGTTTTTTGAATTATAATAATAGTTAACCTTTATATAGTACTTATTATGTGCCTGGCAATATGCTAAGTACTTTACAATTATTATCTCATTTAATCTTCACAGTAACTCTAGAGGTAAAAGAAGCTATTGATCTAATTTTATAGATGAAAAAAACAGACCAAGAGAGATAAAGTAACTTGTCCAGGTTCAAATAACTATTATATGTCTAAGGTCACATTTGAACTCAGATCTTCCTGATTCCATTCTCAGTGCTTTATCTACTCTGATAGCTCTACATGCTGTACTACTTCTTCATCTTTCCTAGGTATGGAAGCTTTTTCAAGATAAGTAAATCTATAGCTAGATAAATTAGTGCCAGAGTATCCAGATGCTTAACACAGTAGCAGGACAATGTTACTTTTAAACAAAGATTAAAAAAGAAATAGTATGTGGCAGGCAGGGAGTTAATAGAAGTAGCTTATCTAATCCACCCAACATATAGGTCCTGTTAGTATTATGTGCTGTTCTATTCTTACAGTTCCCACTAATGCTTGATGAGAGAGTGGTACATTCATTTCCTCATCTCTTTTGTGAGTCCAAGGTTGGTCAGTATAATTATACAGCACCCAGTTCTTTCTGTTTATATTATTTTAGCTATTGTATATATTTTCCTGATTCTGCTTATTTAACTCTGCTTTAGCTTACATGAGTCTCAAGTTTCTCTAAATTTTTTACACTCACTATTTCTTAAAGTACACTTATATTCCATTAAACTTATACATCTTAGTTTGTTATAAAGCAATCCATGGGTATCTATTCTTGTTTCTAGATCTTTGCAATAACAAAAACTGCTGTGACTATTTTCAATTATAGAGGACTTTTCTCTTTTTTGAGCTCTTTGGGAATATATACCTTATAGTAGGATTTCTGAGAGCTTGACCTTGGGAAGCAGAGCAGAAGCTTTGTCAGGGCCTTCTAAAGTGAAAAGCTTTTGCCATTAGGCCTAAATATATGGGAATTGCATGAGTATCAAACAATAAATTTAGTAAAGTTTAGCATCAAGTTGGTTTTAGAGAGATGAATTTTTCAGACAAGGAAACTCAGAAGACTTTCAATTAGGTAAAATGGTTGTTCTATTCTCCAACAATTGGAGATATACCCAAACCACTGAGATCACAACTCAGAAAGAGGGAGAGATCTCTGGGTCATATCAGGGAAAGATTCCAGGAAAGGTAAGCATTTAAGTTAGGCCATGGCAGAAGAGTAGTATTTTAGTTAGCAGCATTAGAAGGAACAAAAATGTAAAGACAGGGAGGCTCTTCTGCATACATCATGTTTTGGGGTACAGTGGCAAATTATCTATTGGTAACATAGACTGGGAATAGATTATGGAAGGCTATGAATGCTAGCCTTGAGGCTATTGAATAGTTAAAAGTGTAGCTACAGAAGGTTTATTTGCTCAGAAGTGTAACATTATCCAAATTGTGCCTTTTGATGACTGGTCTAAGTCAGGAATTTTAAACTTGGAATCCAAAGAGTTTTTGGAAAAAATTTCAAAGGATCTGTGAACTTAGATGGCAAAAAAATTACATTTTTATTTTCACTAATTTCTAACTGAAATTTGGCATTTACTGCAATTGTTTAAAAATATTATTCTGAGAAGAGGTCCAAAGACTTCACCACACTAATATGGGTGTCCATGACAACAAGGAAAAGGTTAAGTAAGAATTCTTGATATAAGTAGTGTGAAGTCTAGTTTTCAGAGGAGAAAAACTAGAGGCAGAGTTGACTATTATGGCCTATTGCCACAGTCCAAACAAAAAGTGGTGGTAGTGTGGTTGCTGTTCATTCAAAATGATAGTACTACAAATCATCAGCATTTGTGATCTATGAGTTCCCTGTGGGCAGGAAGCATAGAACTGAGCTAGAATCAATTTTAAAAGGTCCAACCTTCACTTCAGTGTTAGGGATTATTTTTGGTGGGGGAGAAGCAGTTGCTCCCATCTTCTTAAATAAATCATAAATATCCCAGGCTGCAATAAGAAATAAGGACTGCAGCCTGGGTGTTTATTTAGATTTTATGGCCCATTTATTGTCTCATATTCTCCCAGTCAAAGATAATTATTTCTTAATTAATCATACATAAACAGTTCATATCCTTCGCAGAACTGGCTATTTAAAAAAGCATCTATCACAGCAATTGGTCCTATATATTGAAATGCAAATTACCTATCCTTGTTTGGCTTAGTTGGATGGCTTCATCTTCATTTATATTGTCCATTCATTGCCTGAGATGCTAGGAAGTGGAGCAAGAGCATTTTCTGGCTTTTGATACTCACCCAAACTTGAATTCTCTAGGAAGATTCTTTTATGCTGTCTTCTCTTTTGCAGGCTACTTTTTCTCTCAGTCTCTCTGCACATGGTATATAAGAATGGGGCAGAAATCGGCCACCCAGGTTTATTGCATCTATTTTTATCATTTTGTCCAGATTCCTATTGTTTCCTTTGGGTCACTCTTCTTTCTTTGTTAAGGAGGTAAGTATCTGACTCACCATTCACTCTCCACATATTTAGACTTATACTAGCTGTGTGACTGGGAAGATCGCATATCCTTTCTGAACCTCAGTTTGCTTATGTGTAAAACAAAGATAATAATAGCATCTATATAATAGAATTCTGGTTATTAAATGAAGTAATACATATATAGGCTTTTGAGAATCTAAAAACAATTTATAAATGCAAATTACTACCTCTTCAGATTCTGATTTCATTTTTGGAAAGTTTGCATTACTGACCTTTTGAACATATAGGCCTTCTAGTTCTAAGAGCTATACCTTCATTCTGCATCATCTACAAATAGGAAAGGTCACATCATAAAACTCAACGTCACCTACTTTCATGATTTTGAAGTTTAGCATTCTCCTATATGATAATATACTACTTTTCCCTCTCTCCCAGTACTTTACTGACTATTGGTCCTCCTGACCTTCATTTTCTCTATCTCTTACCACTCCTAATTCCTGCTCAGGTCATTTTTTTCTCTTCACTTGAATAATGACCCAGTTCAGTTATACATTGGTTTTTACTGTCGCTTCCTTATTAGTCCTCTGAGTTACTTTCTTCAACCACCATCTCTGTTCCTACCCCTCAGTTACTCAATGCTGCTAAAGGAACTCTCATAACTGTTCTAAATCTGTCTGTTACAATTTATTAAATTGTTATTAAATTTCAATCTGTTCTGTCTTTCTAGGCTTAACAGAATATAAATCCAATGCCTAGTGAAAACTTTTTGAAAAGATAAAGACTATATCCTTAACCTCAGGTAATAATCTCATTCATAGGCCCTATTAGTCACAAGGGATTGGGTTGAGGAGACCTGATTTTATGAAATGGTGAAAAGTTTGTGTTTGTGTGCATATGCATATGTGTGTGTGTGAAGAGTTGGAAGAAGTCACAGAAGTCCTTTAACTTAATTCCCTCCTTCTATAGATGAAGAAATTGAGACTTGGGGAGATTAAATAATATGCCCCAAATCATACAAGAATCATCACCAGCAGGATTTGAAACCTTATTTATTATCCATCTTATTTCAAGTAGTGCAAGCAACTTTGTTAGAGCCAAAACTAGCATTTAAGTGTAACATAAAGACTTACAGAATTTTTATAACTGGAAGGGTTTTTAGTTATGATTTAACCCAAGTTATATGTGAAAAGGAACTTCACTTTATTATGACTGAAAAGCAATCATCCAGTCTGCTTCAAAAACCTCTAATGAGGTAGAACCCACTATCTCATTCTACTTTTGAATTGTTCTACTTGTTTAGAAATTTTTCCTGATATCAGGCTAAATTGTATGCCCTTAGTTCTGAGTTCTGCCTTCTTGGTCAAGTAGAGCAAGCCTAATTCCATATGAGAGTCTTTCATAACACTTAAAAACAGTTAATGTGTACTTCTTCTACCTCACCCTCAAATTCTCTTTTCTAGGGTTAATATCCATGATTCTTTCTATATAATATAAACTCAATGCCTTTCACTGTTCTGGTTTCTATGCTTTGAGCAGCTCTTTGGATTGCAAATGTCATTCTTAAATTGTGGTGCCCACAACTAAATATAGTACTCCAAATGTTACTTGATTTAAGCAGTACAGTGGTCACTGGACTATATTCTCTCTAGTTTTTCTCTGAAATGCTCTCTACACTATTTCCTGCCTGTGGGTAATGGGATATCAGCTTCTAGATTTCTGTGTTTAGGTGTGTGTTTATGAATGTGGTGTGGGGTCTTTGACTGTCATTCCCTGGGCATCCCCAAGTCATGCCATCTCCTCACTCCTTTTAGCTCTCCTTTATGTGTTGTCTTCTTCTATTGAAATGTAAGACTGCCTAGTTTGCTTCTATTTGTACACCCACAAAACATAACTAAGTCTTTAATAAATGTTCTATCTATTTATCCATCAATTTATATACCTTACACCTATCCATTCTTCAGAGTCCTCATCAAATTCTTCCTTTACCAGTAAACCTTCTTCAAATACTTTGCCCCATAGGATTTTTAGCTCCTTATGCATTACCTTTTCTATTGTTATTTTGAAATTCCATTTATACCTTATACTGTTATTAAAATGTCCATGTTTTGATCTCTAGTCTTAGCAACAACTTTTAATTTCTTGAGGTTTCAGGACATCTCTTATATTTTTTGTATCTTTGACAGGGTCTAATTGAACTGAATAGTTACTTAATAATTATTTTTTATTCCTTTGATTTTTATACTTGCACAATCATTTTCCTCACTCCCCATAGCACCTAGCATAGAGCTAGTCATATAATAATCACTTAGTCAATAAACATTTGTTAAGCACTTACTCTAAGCCTAGGGTTACAAGGAAATACAAGAAGAGATTCCCTGCCTTGAAGAAGCTCACAATTCTGGTATGGTAGACAGCATGCAAATAACTGTAAACAGGTTATATATGCTGTAACTGGAAAGTAATCTTAGAGGGAAGAAGCTAGCAAAGGCCTCCTGAAGAAGGTGAAATTTGAGTTGAGCAATGAAAGAAGCCAAGAAGATAGAAGTGGAACAAGAACATTTCATGCATGTCGATCCAAATAGAACTGAATGAATACCATAATCTATTTTCCCCAGTATCTTCTTTTAGGCCTCCAATATTCATTTAGTGTTCCCAAACTTTAGTGGAGCAATTCATAGAGGCGCATGCTTTTAAAAATGGTAAAATGCAAAGTGCTATCTTTCCCCTTTGGAAAAAATACTGAAGATAATAAGATGTTGAAAGAAAAACAGTCAGCTGCTATTCTAAGAGTTCAGTGAGACACTGGGCCATTAAACGTAGAGCCTGCTGTGTGGAAAACAGGCTGAAGTCAGAAAACTGCTTGGATTCAATCACCTGGTGTGCTCGATCTCCCTCAACTTACTACACTGGTGTGTTACCTTAGGAAATACTGGCTTAGCTGCCTAAAGTATGTATACCCCACTGAGTGTATCGAACCGAAGTTATGTGGTATTGGGTTTTTTTTGGATGTTGTTGTTGTCAACATTGTTGCTTCAGTTAAAAGGCACCCACTTTCATTTGACCATTTCTTTATCTTTTCCTAGTTAACACAGGCAAGGACTGGAGCTGATGATTTCCACTTAACCTAGAATTATTAAAAAAAAAAAATGCAAGGGAAGAACAGGAAGAAACCTGAGAGACCATCTAGTAGAATCCTCAGCATTGTGTATTATCTGAGAACATCACTGAATCAGTGGGAGGGCTGGAGGCTAGAATAAGAAATTTCTTAGATGCTTTCCCTGGGGCTGTGATGATAATGAATCAATCTAGTGTTGATCTCATCTAATTCCTGACAGTGAGGCTAGATTTACTAGATTTAGACCACCATATCCTGAAAACTCCTCCTTTCAATCAGACTCTGAGAAAGAGATATTTGTATCTCATACTGTTTAATAATCATGATATACCTTATGTAAATCTTCATCTTGCAAGTCCTTCAAGAAAAAAAAAATTATGTCTTATTTGGCCCTCAAATTGACTCCTAAAGCATAGTACTTGATTGTGCTCTAGGTTGAAAGACTAAATAACTTTCATTGGCAAGATGGACCAGTCTGGATCAGTGGTGCCAAACTCAAATAGAAATGGCCCCCTGCTGGTTTCATATTGACTTTGAAAAAATACAAATGAACATTATCTCTCTTATATTGTATTTTTATTCTGTTAAAAATTTCCCAGCTACATTGTGATTTGGGTCAGGCTGCACTAGGGAATTTTGTGCCCTGCATATGTGGCTAGAGTTTGATATCTCTGGCTTCTGGACAGTGTCTATATCTCAGCTGTGCCAAAGTTTGCTCTATTTTGTAAATCCAATAAATGTTTCATCCTGAAATATTAGGAGCCAAAAGACTGGGGTTATGGCTTGGAGTCTGTTGTATTACTTTGAGACATTTTTTTGAGCTTCATTTCTTAATCTGTAAAGTCAAGATGTTGCTATTTAAGGATTCCTGTATCATAGGATTATTATGAAGATCAAGTGAAATAGGATACATGAAATTTTCTTGAAAACTAGCAAGTGCTTCACAACTGTAGCATATTAATATTTACTATTTTAAGGGACCTAGGGACAAGAATCTTGTCTTCATCATCTTCAGATTCCCCATAGAGTTTAGCTCAGTGCCATGTGTAATTCAATGAAAGTTTAATGAATGAATTCAATATGGGTGTCTTCTAAGGTTCATTTTTCTTCCCTTAGTGATCATATTTATTCACATAGTTTCAATGCCTATCTCTATGCATATGACTCTCAAATTTGTTTTTTTCACCCTTAACCTTTCCAGAGCTTCACTTAAATTTTTTTTTCATTACTGGCTAGATAGTTCCACCATCATGTTACTTCAAACTCAGTATTTTATGTTTCAAACTGAACACATTATCCCTTTACCTCCCATCATATACCAGAAACCACACAATTTTTCCTCTTAACTTCTCTATTTTGCTATATGACTCCAAAATCCTACAAGTCATCCAAATTTGAAACCTGGAAGTCTCTTTCCTTGCACTCCTCAATATTCATATGTTCATTCAGTTACTAAGTCTCACCAATTCTACTCCAGCAATATTTCTCATTGGTCTCTCACCTTCATTCTCATTATCCTGAACGCTGCTTAAGCCCTCTTGTCAGATCCTAAATAGGTCACCTGCATGGAATCATAGGATTTCAGAGCTGGAAAAGACTTCAGAAGCTATTTAATAAACCTTATCTGACCTAGAATCCCCGTGCCAATTGCAGATGAGTTTCTAGACCTCTGGTGAAAGAAAACATGCTCTCTCTTGAGGTATCCCTTTATACTTCTGGATAGCACTAATGCTCGGCAAGTTATTTTGTTTTATTTTGTTTTTACATCAAAATCTAAATCTGTTTTGCTGCAACTTTCACCCTTTGTTCCTATGTTTGCCCTGAGGTAAATAGAATAGAACAATTCTAATCCCTCTTCCCTCTTCCATATGACAGCCCTTCAATTGCTTGAGGATGACCTATAACCTACTGAGTTTTCTGTTTTCAAAGTAAAGATGTCCATTTCCTTTGAACAATCATACAACATGTTCTTTAATCTTACTATCCTGGATCTTCTTTTCTGGATTTACTTCAACTTTACTATGGCCAAGCGCTGAAAACAATATTCTAGTTCGTGATGCTGAGTGAAAGGAGCAGGACCAGGAGATCATTATATACTTCAACAACAATACTATATGATGAGCAGTTCTGATGGACCTGGCCATCCTCAGCAACGAGATCAACCAAATCATTTCCAATGGAGCAGTAATGAACTGAACCAGCTACGCCCAGAGAAAGAACTCTGGGTGATGACTAAAAACCATTACATTGAATTCCCAATCCCTATATTTATGCCCACCTGCATTTTTGATTTCCTTCACAAGCTAATTGTACAATATTTCAGAGTCTGATTCTTTTTGTACAGCAAAATAACAGTTTGGTCATGTATACTTATTGTGTATCTAATTTATATTTTAATATATTTAGCATCTACTGGTCATCCTGCCATCTGGGGGAGAGGGTGGGGGGTAAGAGGTGAAAAATTGGAACAAGAGGTTTGGCAATTGTTAATGCTGTAAAGTTACTCATACATATAACCTGTAAATAAAAGGCTATTAAATAAATAAAAAAACAAAACAAACAAAAACAAAAACAAAACAAATAAACAAACAAACAAAAAAACCAATATTCTAGTTCGAGACTGACCAAGTCAGAATACTACCATCTCCCTTGTTCTGGATTCTATATTCTTTTCATAGAATCTGAAATGATTATATTAGTTTTTCATTTTTTAATTGTCACATCATACTATTGACTCATATTGAGTTTATAGTTTCCCTGCTGTACAATAAATTCTTTAGTTTATTGACCAAATAATCTTCATAGCACACTGCTCTCATTTGCTCAAAAAACTGTCCTATCTACTGAATAAAGTAGGTATTTCTGGTCCTGATTTTTGAGGTTCTCAGGGTGATTTTGCTTGCTTTTTCAGCCCTATTTCATAACAGTTTTTCATATACACCAAATTTTAGCTTAAAAAAGATGATTTTGTTATTCTTGATTTTTATTCTGCTTTCTCCTATCTTAATTTCTCTGTTCAGATTTTCTTTTCCTACTTATGAAATGGACTACAATACTTATCCAAGTATCCTTAAGGTAGGAAATGTTTTTCATTTTGTCTTTGTATTCCTAGTACTTAACACAGATCATCAAACTTAGTAAATTTTCATTGAATTGCATATTTGATGGACAATCATAGCATGATATTGGAAAACCTGAGACAACAGGTGAAAACTATAAAATGAATATATGTTGAAAAGGTATTTCATACTTAAAAAACTATGGAAGGAAAATTAGAAGAAAGCAGTAGGTTAATGTTGATCAGCTATCTGGAGCAGGGATGAATACAAAGGTCAGAGGTCAAGATAACTCTAGAAAAGTAGACAGGTCAGCTGAAATAGAAACAATTATTATAGAAATTAGGCAGTGATAAATCTGAGCCTTCCTTTTTCAGCTTGGATTTTATAGTTTTGTGGTTGCAGTGATCACAAGCCTAGTCTTACTTCCTAGCCTGTGGTCAACAATTTAGTTATTGACTGGTTTTTCTGACTTGTTTTTCTATATTTTAGGAAAAATATGGCTTTGGATCTGGCCCATTTAAAAGAGTTTCATTGACCTGTTGCTGATCCATCCAAACAAAATGGTCTAAAAGTGATAAAATAGAAAAAAAATTCTAATAAGTTGGAGAAAGAGGTTGATGACCCAGTCAACAACTGTATTACAGACTTTAGCATAGGAAGTTTGTCATGGGATTCCTACTGTTGCAAGACTATGCATGGTCACTGCAGCTAAGCCCTAGATCTCCTACCACTCCAGATCCTTGTGCTATCAACTGATTTGGGACTTGTGATGCTGAATACTTGATTCAACATTTTGAAGGCAGGGACCCCTAGGTAGGATATGATGTAGTAAATCACTATATCTCTTAGTAGCTGATATATTCTGACCAAGTATCTGCATCTTTGATTCTGTGGTGTTAAAGAATTTATGTCTATTAGTTACTTCAGTTATCTAGACAAATGTATTATATAATCAAATATATGTTTTTAAAAAAACTTCCTCATTCAAATACTTGTCCTGTATTTCAGGTACAATCTGAATTTAAGAATCATGGCTAAGCTAGATGCCAAATTTGTGCCTTTAATTTTTTTTCTGATAACTATATTTCAACATAATTGTTTTCCTTGGTAATCCTTGCATACAAATGATTATGCAAATAAAAACATAATTATGAGGATTTTGGATAGATTAGATGACAACTTCCTAGATTAGAGGATCTCTAAGATCACTCTGGAAGTCATACCTTCCTTTTCTTTGATTGGTTTCTAACAGAAACTCCATGGTAAACAGGAAACCCAGGCTAGCTATGTGTTACCTTTCCAAATTGCACTCCTGACTTTTTCAAACTTTTCTTTTTAATATCCCTATACCAAGTATCTTAATTTCTAAGTTCTCCTCAGCCCTATTCTGCTTACTATTATGTGTTGTCTTTCCCCATCAGAATTTTTTAAAATTTCATTTTTAATTTATGGAACAAACAATAATTTTTATAAAAGCATAATAAAAAAGATGATTGTACATAGTATAAATTTACTAT
This sequence comes from Sarcophilus harrisii, assembly GCF_902635505.1. Classification (NCBI taxonomy): domain Eukaryota; kingdom Metazoa; phylum Chordata; class Mammalia; order Dasyuromorphia; family Dasyuridae; genus Sarcophilus; species Sarcophilus harrisii. The sequence continues at coordinate 368,330,667 of NC_045426.1, read as the reverse complement.
GCAAAATTTGCTATTCTTTTCAAATATGCAATAAAATTATCATAAAAATTTGTTTCTTCCCTCTCTTCTACTCCCTCCCCTAGAAGTGGCTACTATTAGAGTCAAATAGATGTGTGTTTAAAATTATTTTACATACTCAAAACAATGAAATATAAAATAAATTTACACAAATCATCAGCATTTCTATTTATTATCAGAAAAACCCAGCAGCAAGAAATAGAAAAATTCCATAAAAAATAATTGTAGACAAAATAAAATATCATGGTGTCTACCTGACAAAACAAACCCAGGAACTGTATGTACACAATTACAAAACACTTTTCACACAAATAAAATCAGAAATAAACAGAATAACATCAATTACTCATGGGCAGGCTGAGCTACTTCTTCAATGCCATACCAAACTGCCTAAAATTATTTTATAGAACTAGGAAAAATTAATAAAATTCATTTTTTAAAAAGGCAAAAAAAAAATATCAAGGGAAAAAATGTGAAGCACCGTGGCCTACCACTGCTAGAACTAAAACTCTATTATAAAGTAGCACTCATCAAAAACATCTGCTACTGGCTAGGAAATAGAGAAGTAGATCAGTAGAATAGGTTAGATACACATGACAGTAATCAATGACTGTTGTAATCTATTGTTTGATAAACCCAAGACTCCAGCTTTTAGGATAAAAACTCACTATTTGAAAATAATGTGTCAGAAACAGCATCTCATCCCTAAACTAATCTCATACTCCATAACAAAATAAGTTCAAAATGGATACATAATTTAGATGTAAAGAGAATTACAATAAGCAAATTAGGAGAGCAAATGATAGTTTATCTACCAGATCTTTGGGGAAGGTAGAAATTTATGTCCAAAGAAGAATTAGAGAACATTATGAAACTTAAAATGAATATATTGATTACATTAAATTAAAAGACTTTTGTACAAATAAAACCAATGCAGCCAAGATTAGAAGGAAAGCAGAAAGCTGGAGAGAAAAAAAATTTTACAGCCAGTTTTGCCTCATTTCTAGAATAGAGAGAGAGCTGAGTCAAATGTATAAGAACACACATTTTCTCCAGTTGATAAATGGCCAAAAGATATGAACAGACAACTTTCAGATGAAGAAATTAAAGCCATGAAAGAATGCTCTAAATCACTATTGATTAGAGAGATGAAAATTAAAATAACTCTGAGAGACCATATCACAACTCTCAGATTGCCTAAGATGATAGGAAAAGATAATGATAAATGTTGGAGGGGACATTAATGGGACACTGGGATACTAATGCATTGTTGATGGAGTTGTGAAATAATTCAACATTCTGGAGAACAATTTGGACTTTTGCCCAAAGTATTATAAAGTCACGCATACTCTTTGATCCAGCAGTATCTTTATTGGGTCTATATCCCAAAAAAAATTGTAAAAGAGGGAAAAGGAGCCATATGTGCAAAAATATTTGTAACAGCTCTTTTTATGGTGACAAAAAATTGGAAATTGAGTAGAAGTCCATCAATTGGGGAATGGCTGAATAATTTATGGTATAAGGAAGCAAAGTAATATTATTGTTCTATAAAAATGATGAATAGGCTCATTTTAGAAAGATCTGGAAAGATTTTTATAAACTGATGCTGGATGAAGGAAGCAGAATAAGGAAAACACTATACACAGCCATAACAGGATGTGTGATGATGAACTATGATAGACTTGATCTTCTTAGTGATTCAATGATTCAAGGCAATCTCAATAAACTTTGCATTGAAAATGTCATCCACTTCCAGAGAAAGAAATATGGAGAGTGAATGTAGATCAGCATATACTATTTTCACCTTTTCATTTCTTCTTTTTTTCCCTCATTTTCCCCTTTTGTTCTGATTTTTCTCTCCCAATATAATTCATATAGAAATATGTAAAAATGAATATACATATGTAACAAAATTGTTTTACATGTAACTGGAGGAAAAAAATTAAAGGGAAAATAAATAAACAAAATTATTCTACAAATGCTTCCATGTATCATTTTCTTTTCTTGATACATGTAGAATCTCTCTTCAAATCCCCTTTACAATAAAAGTCAATTTGGGTAGTTATAATAGACAAAATAACTTACTGTCTCAAAGTCCTTAAAATAATATTATTTTAATGTATATAATATTTTCTTGGTTCTACTTATTTTTCGCTCTTCATTATTTCATGCAAGTTTTTCCATACTTTTATAAAATCATTGAGCCCATCATATCTTATAGTACAGTAGTATTCCATTACAATCATATTCCATCACTTTTTCAGTCATTCCCCAATTGATGAGCAATTTCCAGTTCATTGCCACCATCCCCCATTAGAATTCAAGCTTCTCTCTTTCTTTTTGCTTATATTCGTCCTTTCAGTATTTAGCATTATGCTTGCAATATTAGTTGTTTAACAAATATTTATTGACTTGAGTTATTTGAGAACAGCTATTGTGAAGATACAGAGAAGAGATTGGAGTCTTAAGTATGAGGAACATTAAGTAAGCTAGTTTGGCTGGACAACAGAGTGTGGCAAAGGGAGTGTTGTATAATACACTAGAAAAGCAGTTTTAGGTTGTAAAAGATTTTTTAAAATAGTATTTTTTCCCCAGTTATATACCAAGCAAAATTTTAGCATTCAATTTTACAAGAATTTGAGTTCCATATTCCCCCCTCTCCTTCCTCTACTCTTTCAAAGATAGTATACAAATTGATATAGTTTATACATGTGTTTTCATGTAAAACTTATTTCTGTATTGATCATAGTCATGAAAGAAGAAACAGATCAAGAGAAAAAACTCACAAGAAAAAATAAATTAAATGGAAAAATATGTTTTGATCTGTATTGAGAGTCCCTCAGCTTTTTAACTAGTTATAGATAGCATTTTCCTTTGGGAGTCCTTGTACTTGTCTTGGATCGTGTTGCTGAGAAGAGCTGAGTAAATCACGGTTGATCATGACACAATGTTGTTGATACTGTCTCCAACATTTTTCTAGCTCTGCTCATTTCATTTTGCATCAGTTTGCACAAGTCTTTTCAGGTTTCCCTGAAATCCACCTATTCATCATTTCTTATTGCACAATACTATTCCATTACATTCATATACCACTGCCTGTTTAGCCATTCCTCAATTGATGGGCATCCTCTCAGTTTCCAATGTTTTATCACAACAAAAAGGGGTGCTATAAATATGTTAACACATACAGGCCACTTCCCCTTTTTATGACCTCTTTAGTAGTCAGATCTAGTATTAGTGATATTTTTGGGTCAAAGGGAATGAATAAATTAGTTGCCCTTTGGGCATAGTTCCAAATTGCTCTGCAGGATGATTGGATAAGTTCACAATTCAACTAGCAATGTATTAATGTCCCAGTTTTTTCACATCTTGTCTAATATTTATCAAATTCCCTTTTTTTGTTGTCCAACTTGATAGATAAGAGTTGGTTTAATTTGTGTTTCTCTTATTAAAAAGTGATTAAGACTACTTTTTTATATGTCCATAGATAGCTATGATTTCTCCATCTGAAAACTGCATCTTTAGATGCTTTGATCATTTATTAATTGAAGAATGACTTGCATTCTTATGAATTTGACTCAGTTTTCTATATATTTGAAAAATGAAGCTTTTATAAGACACTTGTAAACATTGTTTCTCAGTTTTCTGCTTTCCTTCTAATCTTGGTTGCATTGGTTTTGTTTATACAAATGCTCAAATATTATCATCAAAATTATCTTGCATTTTGTAAAATTCAGTTATGATCACTACTAGTATATTTTCCTCTCTGCTATTCTTTCTCCTGTTTATGCTGTTTCTCCTCTCACCCTTTCCCTCCTCATCAGTGTTTTGTTTCTGTCTACCATCTCTCCTGATATGTCTTCTCTTCTGTCAGTCCTCTCTTTCCCCCCTTTACATAATCTTCTTCTCTCTTATTCTCCTGCCAGGTAAACTAGGTTTTTATATTTATATGATGGTGTATATTATCCCCCTTTTGAACCAATACTAATGAGAATAAGGCTCAATTAATATCCATCACCCAACCCATTTTACTCTCCACTATAATAGGTCTTTCTGATACCATAATTTTAAAAAATTCCCTCAAATTCACATTATATACACATATTCTATTTATATTCTTTCTAGTTGTAATATTAGTGATATAATTTCCTAAGAATTATAAGTATTTTCCCATGTACACATGTAAACAATTTAGCTCACTGAGTACTTTGTTTTCTTTTCCCTTTTTTTTTTTTTCTTACCTGTATGTAAGACTTGGGTCTTGATATTGTAAGCCAAATTTTTGGTCTAGCTTTAGTCTTTTCCTTATGAAAGCTTGAAATCTTCTATTTCAATGAATGACCAGTTTTCCCCCTGATGAATTATGCTTAATTTTCCCAAGTAAGTGATTCTTGGTTGTAGTCCTAACTCTTTTGTCTGCAGAAATATTATGATATTTCATGACCCCAGATTCTTTAAGTTGTAGCTCTCAAGTCCTATATAATTCTGATTGTGACATCCTCACATTTCAGTTTTTTTCCTGGCTATTCAAAGTATGTTTTCCTTGATCTGATAGTTCTGGAATATGATTATAATATTTATTTGAAGTTTTTATTTTGGGATCTTTCCTGAGGTGATTGAAGGATTCTTTCAGTTCCTATTTTTCTGCTCAATTCTAAGGACAGTTTTCTTGAATAATTTCATGAATAAAAGCTGTCTGAGTCTTCTTTTTGATTATGTCTTTTAGGTACTCCAATGATTCTGAAGTTTGTTTCTTCTGAATCTATTTTCTAGGTCAGCTGCTTTTCCCAGGAAGTATTTTACATTTTCTTCTATTTTTCTCATTCTTTTGAATTAAAACAAATATTTTATTTAAAAGGAACAGAATAGAAAAAAAGAAAAACATTAAAAAGCAAAACAAAAGAGGACATTATCAAGTGCCCAGCAGAACAGCAGGGAGGATTCAAAATACATAAAAAGAATTACCAGTTCAAGAAAGGATATTAGCTTTATAGAAGAAATTATATTCATGAGGGTCCATCTTTTCTTTGATTCCTTGTAGGTTATTCTTTTGGTCTCTGCTGGGCACTTTTAAAATTTTTATTTCTTTTTTCTCCTTTATTTTTTTTTCTCCTTTCATCCCCCCCACCTCTCCTAAGCAGCCTATAGTAGAACACAGATATATGTGATACACACACACACACACAATCACATATACCACAATATCAATATGGCTGATATATAATGTAAATTTCTCTCTTGATTAAATCTTTAGGTTTGATGTATCTATTCTTTCCTATCTCTGCTAACTCTTCTGCTTTAATTTTGCTCCTTAACTTGCCTAACTATTACTTAACCTCCCCTCACCTATGGATCCCTTTCCCCCCCATGTTTTCTTGTCATTTTAACCAATCTAAGAAGTGTATTTGGTATCTCAGAGTTGTCTTAATTTGCATTTCTCTACAATAGTGATTTAGAGCATTTTTTTCATTAATTAGAAATGGCTTTAATTTCTTCATCTGAAAATTGTCTCTTCATATCCTTTAACAATTTGTCAATTGGAGAATGGCTTGTATTCTGATAAATTTGAGTCAGTTCTCTATATGTTTCAGAAATGAACACTTTATCAGAGCCCTTAGATGCAAATTTCCACCCTCCCCTGTTTCAGCTTTCCTTCTAATCTTCTCTGCATTGGTTTTGTTTCTACAAAACTTTTAAATTTAATATAATCAAAATTATCCATTTTTCATTTCATAATGTTCTCTAGTTCTTTGGCCATAAATTCCTTCTCAACAGTTCCGAGAGGTAGACTATCCCCCTTTCTTTTAATTTGCTTATAGTATCACCTTATTTATAGATCTATAAAGTAATTTCTTGGCAGTTTGATCGGTATGGTACTGAATAGATTAATTTAGGTAGAATTGTCATTTTTATTATATTAGCTCAGCCTACCTATGAACACTTGATATTCTTCCAATTGTTTAGATATAACTTTATTTGTGTGGAAAGGGTTTTGTAATTGTTTTCATATAGTTTCTGGCTTTGTTTTTGGAAGGTAGATTCCCAAATATTTTATATTATCTAGAGTTATTTTAAATGTAGTTTCTCTTTCTATTTCTTGCTGCTGGACTTTGTTGCTAACATATAGAAATGCTGATGGTTTATGTGAATTTATTTTGTATCCTGCAACTTTGCTAAAGTTGCTAATTTTTTCGAGTAGTTTTTTAGTTGATTCTCTAAGTATACCATCATAATATCTGTAAAAAATGATACTTTTGTTTCCTCATTACTTTTTTTATTTTTTCCTTCTCTTATTGCTAAAGCTAACATTTCTAATACAATATTGATTAGTAATAATAATAGTGGGCAACCTTGTTTCACTCCTGATATTACTGGGAATATTTCTAGTTTATCTCCATTACATATGATTGGTGATGATTTTAGATAAATGCTACTTATCATTTTGTTGACTCCTTTTTCATACTTTTCTTTCATTATTTTAATTTCTTTCCTTCAATTTTTTTCTGTCTCTCTTATATGATTTTTAAGCTCATTTTTGTGTTCTTCCATGAGTTTTTTCTGGGCTTGCTTTCCATTTTTCTTTGGGGTTTTGCTTATAAATTTATGACATTATTATACTCTTGTGAGTTTGTCTTGGTGTTCCCTGTCACCATAAATTTCTATGGTCATATTCTCCCTTTCCTTGTTTTTCCTTACTTCTTTCTCTATTCCTTCCTCCCTTCCTCTCTTCCTTTATTTGTTTTGTTAGTTTTTTTGCCTTTCCCATTTCTTTTAAATTTGAACTCTGCTTCCAGGATGAAAGGACTATTATCTCAGCTTATTATGCCTAAGAACCACAAGAGACCTTTGTTTTTGGTGCTGGGTGAGCGAGGTTTGGTGGCTGGTGCTGCTGGAGGTTGTAGGGGTCTATCCAGCAGCTTATCTGAGGCTAAGATAGGGTCTCAGATGTTCTGAGTCCCAATAGGGTGTTTCTGCCTTTACCTGGGGCTACATGAAGCACATGGTGGTCTGACACTTGGAGAGTATCTGCCTGTCTGGAGCTGGGCCAATGTGGTCTGAACCCTGAAGAATACCCACCTATCAGGGCAGTGCCCAAGCATGTAAAAACTAGATGCCAGAGGACACCTGCCCATTCAAAGCTGTACCATACCCTGGAGGTGGTCCAACCTTTGGAGGATGCCTACCCACATGGGGCTACACTAAAGGATGTAGTTTATGGAGATAGAGTCTGCTGGCTCTCCGGACTATGCCTTAGCTACTTCTTGTGTATGTGATAGTATATTTTAGGGAGATTCTTGATGTTGGTATTCACCTGCTCCATCACACTGGAGCTTAGAATCTGTTGCTGGTTTCCTGAGGTGGAGCTTGCTGCTGGCTCACTGGAAAGCTTTCTGTACTGGACTGTGTGTATCTCTTCTCACCCAAGTGAGACAAATCATTCCTGCTGATCCTCCAAGTTTCTTAGGCTAACAGATTGTTTTACCCATATCCATGATGTTCTACCCCTCTAGGATCTGTCTTGTGATGATATTTTATGGTTGCCCAGAGGTGAACTTGGGAGAGTTATGATGATTCGCTCTTTAGTCTACAATTTTGACTTCCAGAAGTTTCCTCTGCAAAAGACTTTTGAATCTCAGCAGAGGAACTTATATTTGATCCTTCAGGTGTTAGGGAGACTTTGGAGCTCATTGAATGAAGATGAAACATGGTCAGACTTTCACTTTAGAAAAAAGGATTTGGGTAACTGGATGGAGGACATCTTCCACACACACACTGGAGAGGTAAGAGTTTTAAGGAAGAGAGATTAATTAAAAGACTATTTCAGCATTTCATGAGAGACATGACATGGGCAAAAACTAAGGTGAATGCCATGCTAATAGAAAGAAGATGATTGGATGAGAAATTTTACAGAGGAAGAAATGACAAGATCTCATAAGTTACTGGCTATATATAAAGGAAACTGAAATGTCAAGGATAAAGCTAAAGTTGTGGTTTTGGATAACTAGTGGTATTCTCAAACAAAATAAAGAAGTTCAAAATATAGGTGGGTGTGTGGAAAACGATAATCACTTCCGTGTTAGAAATATTGTTTGAAAAGGGTATGAGACTTTTAGCTTGAAATCTTCTATAATTTGGCCATTTAAGACCTTTAGCTGGTGCTTAGAAGAAAGCATTTATACATTAGATTTATCCATCTGTCATTTGTATAAAGATGATAATTAACTCCACTGTCACCAGGAGAGAGAGTGTGGAAAAATCAAAGAAGGGAGCTAGTACAGAGAATCAAAGATAGTCACAAGGAGATCATTAAGTCAAAGCTTATTAAACATCCTTTCTAGAAGTCCTTTATTGACATAGTTTACAAAGTACTGAGGTAGCATTGTGTTGCTGGTCACCTTTGTAAAACATAATACTTGAAAATGGTAGCTAATACATATAGAGCATTTAAACTTGGCGGAGAATATGGATTGGTATCCAGCCTAATAATTTTTCAGAAATTACTAAATTAAAGGAAGTAAAGCTATAGACACATTAGTAAAAGTGTCATTCTTTTAAAAAAAAAGCCTAGTTAATCAGTCAATTAAGCAATTTCAGTAAGCAATTATTAAGTACCTACTATGTTCAAAAGTCAGTCTTTGCTTTCAATAAGCTAAAAATCTAATTGAGGAGAACAGAATTCAAACAACTATATACAAACAAAACATATAGCGTAAGCTGGAGATAGATAATCAATAAAGGGAAGTCACTATTCTTAAGAGCAATTAGAAAAGTCTTCTCCTTGAAGGTGACAATTTAACTGTCAGCCAGGAGACAGAGATGAGGGAAGACAGCCAAGATATGGCAAACATCTATTGAAAATGCCCAGGGGATAGAGATATAGTTTCTTGTCCAAGGATCAGCAAGGAGGCCAGTATCATAGGACTGAAAGGAACATGTTGGGGAATAAAGTATAAGAAAACTGAAAAGAAAGAAGAGGGTCAGATTGTGAAAGGCTTTGAAGGGCTAGTAATGGAAGAAAGAAAACATATCATTTTGCTTATTTTACAGGTGCTTTTATCTGTTTAGAGGATTAGTGGACAAAAAACAACTTTTCAAAAAAAGAAAAAGAAAGAAATCAAGGAATAATTACACTGTGCTTTCTGATTAAAACAGTGATTGGAAATCTTATTGTTATCCTTTATTTTCAGACGACCAAAATGACATCACTATGTTAGAATCAAGTTATAGTGTGTCTAACTATGACCGATCAGACTAATATTAGTCCAGAATGCTCTGCCACAAGTTGGACACAAATAGTCTGTATGAGGATTTGGGGTAGCTTCTCTAATTTTACATATTTTGTGGTTCTTTTGGTCTAATTCAGTTCTGCTTTGCTCATGGAGCACAGCACTGTCTCTGATTAGGACACACTATGCTGAGTGATCCGCTATCAGTGTCTCCCATGTCATACAATCGATTCTAAAGTTCTTAAGAGATACCTTTAGAGTGTCTTTATATTGCTTTTTCTGACCACTTTGTGATCATTTGCCCAGTGTGAATTCTCCATTAATTTTTTTTTTTTTTTGGCAAGCGTACATTTGTCATTTGAACAATGTGGCCAGCCCACTGGAGGTGTGCTCTCTGCAATAGAGTTGGAATACTTGGCAATTTTACTCAAGAAAGGACTTCAGTGTCTGGTATCTTATTCTATCAGGTGATCTTCAGAATCTCCCTAAGACAATTCAAATAGAAGTGATTCAGTTTCTTGGCATGGTGTGGTTATACTATCCAGGTTTCACAGGCATACAACAGTGAGGTCAGCATGGTGGCTTTGTAGACTGTTAGTTTAGTATTCAGTCTAATAACTCTCCTCTCCCCTACTTTCCTTTGGAGCCTCCCAAACACTGAGATAACTCTCTAATAGGTATGTGACAGAAACTTGTTTAAAAAAACATATAAAAACTAAATGAAATATTTGAATGTGAAAACCTGGGTTGAAATCACAATAGCTTGCATTGCCATTGTACTTTACAATTTACAAAATACCTTCCTTACAACCCCATGAAGTCAGAGAAAGGATAAATCTTATTCCTATTTGGCTGATATCACATCTTCTCAATGTTACTCTCAAATTAGGTCCTCTTCAATCTGCAGAATGGAAATCTTGAAGAAATGTGTATCCACGTTCCAAAATTATGTTTCATAAGCTCTTACTGGTATATTTATCTTTAATAGCCAATAGACACAACTAGATTAAAACAAAGTATTTACTGAAATGACAGGCTAAAAGCCATAGTAACAAAATATTCTACCTCTAAATTTATAATATATTCTTCCATCACTGTGTTAGTGAGAAGAGTAGACATAAGAGTACACTGGTAAAGAGGCACACACTTAGAGAACATGGTAGCCAAGGCAACACTACAGGCCTCTATAACTTTGACTTTCTTGAAGCATCCTTGTGTTGCTCCTCTGACATTTAATATCTCTGATGAGCAGGATAATTAGTGGATTTTTTTTTGGAGCCTCATACTCTCTGAAGTTGTTGTTCCAAATATTCATATCACTTCTCAATGTTACCATGGTAAATCTCCCCTCACTCTCTATACTGAGGACATTATCTCATCCTTGAATGAAAAATTTGAGGTCATTCACTGAGATCTCCTCTCTTTCTCACCTAACCTATTTTACAAATATTCCTTTATTATATATGTTCCCTCACTGTGGCAGAAGATGAAGAGATGGCCCTTCTAGCCAAAGCTAACCTTTCTACATACAGCCTTGATACCATTCCCACCAATTTTCTTCAGAAAATTGTCATAAATCTTTCTCTTTCTCTGTCTCTGTCTCATTTTCAGTATCTCTTCATCTATTAATACTTTCTCTCTAACTTTAAATAAATTCATGTCTTTTCTATCCTTAAAATGATCTCATTTTATATTGTTACTTTTGTCATTTATCATCCTATATTTCTCTCCTTTTCTTCATGGCTAAACTCTTTGAGAAAGTGTACTTCCTCTTTTCTGTCTATCTTCCTCTTACTCTGTCTATCTTAGCTCTCTGCTGTCTGGCTTCCAATCTATCATTAAGCAGTCCTTTCCAAAGTTACCAATGATCTGTTATTTGTCATATCTTTTCTTATGATATATTTAGATCTCTCTGAAATTTTTGGCATTAACAATCACCTTCTCCTGGTTATACTTTCCATTCTTGATTTTCATAACACTTCCTTCTTGGTTACTTCATTTGGGTTTTTCTTGGCAAAGATACTGGAATGTTTTGCCATTTTCCTCTGCAGTTCCTTTCATAGATGAGGAAACTAAGGCAAACAAGGTTAAATGACTTGCCCAGAGTCACAAATTTAGTAAATGTCTAAGGTCAGATTTGAAGCAAAGTCTTTCTGACTCCAAGCCCCGCACTTAATTCATTGTGTCTCCTAGCTATCCACACTACACTGACAAGGAAACTGAAAAATCAAATCTCAAAAATTTTTGAGTCATTTGTGTAAGTGATAAAATTAAGATTAAAAAATTAGGTTTTATGATTCTAAATTTAGTGATTTTTTCCCATTAAATTATAATGGTTCTTGAATATTTTTAAAATCTTTGGAATATTTCTCTATGGATGATATTATTAGAATATTAAAGACATCATACTCTAGAATGTTAGAGACCTTTGATCCAATTCGTCCCTCTATCTTTCCAGATTTTTCACACCACAACCTGCCTTGTTTTCTGCCATATTTTTAATTCCATCCTTTTTAGAGAGTACTGAATTATACCCTTGGGATACAAAGTTAGAGATGAGAGAGGTCTGACCTCATGGAGTTTCTGGTTTATCAGAGTGAAATGATATTTACACAGAACTATAAAAAACAACCTTACATGATGATAAGCAGGATTAATAATAGTGATTTCTTTAGTACAATATCCAGATGAGGAATCTTGCTTTGTAAATGCAGATTGCCACTTTCTTTATAACTGTGCTCTTTTGCTTCTGTATATTATGTACCTAATCTACTCCAGTAATAAACAAGTCTATTTCTTATCCAGTATCAAACTGTTTTGATATTGTTCTTTAATATAATTTGAAATCTTTTACAGCCTGACTCTCTTTCTTTACATTTTTTCCATTGATTTTCTTGATGGTCTTTACTTTTTGTTCCTCCAAATAAATTTTGTTATTAGTTTTATTTAACTCTACAATGTAATTTTTGGTACTTTGATTATTATTGCACTGGATAAGTAAGTTAAATAGACTGTCCTTTTATGTTATTGGGTCCCATAAGCAATTACCTATAAGCAATTAACATATCTCCCAATATTAAAAACTTGCCTTTATTTGATGAAGAATGTCTTATAATTTTGTTAATATAGTTCCTCTGTTAATATAGTTCTTAGTAAATGGACTCCCACATATTTTATTCTATCTGCAGTTGTTTAAAATTGAATTTCTCTATCTCTATTTGATATATTTTGTTGGCAATAATTGTCCAGGATTACACAGCTAGTGTTAAGTATATCAGGTCCTCCTGATTCTAGGGTCAGTGCTCTGTGCACTACACTATCTAGTTGCCCCTATTTCATATACTTCAATTTGATAAAAAAAAAATATATATATATTAATTTCAATTGGATATTTAATTGACTCGAGTTTTCTAAGTATGCCATCATGTTGCCCATAGAAAGTAATAATTTTGCTTGTTTGCTCCCTATACTTGCTCCTTTTCTATCTTCCTTTTTTTTTTTTTTTTTTTTTTTGCCTTACTGGTATAACTAGTACTTTTAGTACAGTATTAAATAATAATGGACATACTTATTCCATCCCTGATCTTTTGAAAAATTTTAGTTTAGTGCCTTTACAGATTTTGTTTGCTCTTGGTTTAAATAGATACAATTTATCATCTTAATAAGATGATTAATTTTTAATCTATTTAAATTTCCCCCTATGCTTTCTAGTGCTTTTTAATAGTAATGGATAATTTATTTTGTAAAAAGCTTTTTCTGTACCTATTAATAATAATCACATGATTTTTATTGTTTTTCTTATTGATATCAGTTATGTTTACGGTTTTCCTAACATTGAACCAGCTTTTATTTAAAAAAAAATTCACCTATTCATAGCACAAGATCACTGATGTATTGCTATAATCTCCTTGCTAATATTTTATTTAAATTTTTTGTACCAATATTCATTAGGAAAATTAGTTTGTATATTTATTTGCTCATTTTTTTCTTATTTAGGTATTAAAATCATATTTGAGTCATAGAAGGAATTTGGTAGGATTCCTTGTTCATTTTTTTCAAGTAGTTTATATAGATTAGCATTAATTATTATTTAAATGTTTGATAGAATTCATTTGTGAATACTTCTGGTACTGTGTTTTTTTTTTTTTTTAGAAAGTTCACTTATGGCTTGTTTAATTGCTTTTTCTAACAGGAGATTATTTATTATTCATCCATTTCATTTAGATAGTCTGTGTTTTGTTGTTGTTGTTATTGTTGTTGTTGTTTTTTGTTTGTTTGTTTGTATTTTGATATATAGCTCGGCACACCGCCTCCCAATAGTTGCTTTGATTCATCTTCATTGTTGTGTATTCACCCTTTTCATTTTTGATATTGGGAACTTATTTTTCTATGATTCTCTTGTATTACTCATTTCTTTCCCCATATTTTCTTCTACTTGTCTCATTAAAAAAAACAAAAAAAACCACATTTTTTTAAAAGCTCTTTGAGTTGTTCTTTTTTGGGAGCCTGAGCCGAGTTTACATTTTTCTTTGAGGCCCTATATGTAGGCATTTTGACACTGTTGTCCTGTTCTGCAGTTGTGCATTGATCTCCCCTGCCACCACATTAACTTTTTAAATTCAAGTTTGTTATAATTGTTGTTTTTTGCTCATTTTTCTCTGCCTACTTTGTGATTAGACTTTTCTGTAAGAGTTGGGCTATGCTCCCACACCATATCAAGCTGGAAGGTTGCTGCTGCCATTCACTAGACCTTAGGGCTTAACTACTGACTTGCACTAAAGAGGAACTTCCCTGCTGACCTGCACAGGGCTCAGGACTTTCCTGTGGGTCTGCCTTGGAGTTGGTGTCTCACTGCAGACCTAGTCTTGGGGCAAGTCCTTAATGCTGGTTTCCTATAAATATGGGGTCTTACTACTTTCTAGCCCTAAGGGTGAGATCTCATTATTGGTCAGAAATGGTGTTATGGCCTAAGAAGGGTACTGGGGGTAGGATTTTCTTTAAAAAAAAAAATCAAATTAATCAATAGTTCATATTTTTCATAAAATCAGCTTCTATTTTTACTTACTAGTTCATTTGGTTTTATAATATTCAATTTTATTAATCTTTTGATTTTTAGGATTTTTATTTTGGTGTTTAATTGAGGATTATTAATTCATTTTTTTCTTTCTGCATGCCTAAATTATTGATCTGCTCTTTCTCTCTTTTATTGATGTAAATATATGTATTATTGAAGTATATAAAAATTTAAATTTATTCATAAATACTACTTTGCATCCCACAAATTTTAATGTTATTTGTGTTCATTTTCTTTAATGAATTTATCTGTTTCTATGATTTATTCTTTGATTGACTTAGTCTTTAGAACTAAACTATTTAGTTACCAATTAATTTTTATTCTGTTTCCAAAGCCCTTTACTTTTCTAAAACCCTGTAATTTTTAAAATTACATTATACACTAGAGTAAATTAAATATCCAGTTGAAACTAATAATTTTTATCAAATTGAAGTATATAAAATAGGAGCAATGCATAGAACACTGGCCCGAGAATCAGGAGGACCTGAGACACTTAACACTAGCTGTGTGATCTTGGGCAATTATTGCCAACAAAATGTATCAAATTGAGATAGAGAAATTCAATTTTAAACAACTGTAGATAGAATAAAATATGTCGGAGTCCATTTACTAAGACAAAGAGAGGAACTATATTAACAAAATTATAAGACATTTTTCATCAAATAAAGGCAGGTTTTTAATACTGGGGGATATATTAATTGCGTATGGGTAAGGGGACCCAATAACATAAAAGGACAGTCTATTTAACTTACTTATTCAGTGCAATAATAATCAAAGTACCAAAAATTACCCTGTAGAGTTAAATAAAAAATTTATAATAAAATTCATCTGGAGGAACAAAAAGAAAAGACCATCAATAGAAAAAATGTAAAGAAAGAGGGTCAGGCTGTAAAAGATTTCAAACTATATTAAAAAACAATGATTATCAAAACAGTTTGTACTGGATAAGAAATAGACTTGTTTATTACTGGAGTAGTTTAGGTACACAATATACAGAAGCAAAAGCACAGTTATAGAGAAAGTGGCAATCTGCATTTACAAAGCAAGATTCCTCATCTGGATATTGTACTAAAGAAATCACTATTATGAACCCTGCTTATCCTCATGTAAGATTGTGTTTTATAGTTCTGTGGGTAAATATCATTTTACTCTTAAACCAGAAACTCCATGAGGTCAGACCTCTCTCATCTCTAACTTTGTATTCCAAGGGTATAATTCAGTACTCTCTAAAAAGGATAGAATTAAAAATATGGCAGAAAACAAGGCAGGTTGTGGTGTGAAAAATCTGGAAAGATAGAGGAATGAATTGAATGAAAGGTCTCTAACATTCTAGAGTATGATGTCTTTAATATTCTAATAAGATACATTTAATAAGATACATTTTCTTTTTTTTCTAACAAGATCCCCAAACTTCAATTTGCAGGAACATCATAGCTAGATTCCAGAGCTCACAGGTAAAGGAGAAAATTCTGCAGGCAGCTAAAATAAAATAATTTAAATATTATAAAGTTACAGTCAGTAATACATAGGATTTAGAAGCTTCTCCATTAAAGAACAAAAGGACTTTGGATTCTAATATTCTGAAAGGCAAAAAAAAAGTTGGATTACAACCAATCATGTACACAGCAAAACTCAGAATAGAGGACTTTTATGTATTCTTAATTAAAACATTAGAGCTGAATAAAAAAAAAATTATCTTCAAATACAAGTTTCAAGAGAAATATAAACAATAAAAAATAAGAGGAAAAAAGATTCAATAAAATTAAACTGATTATATTCCTATGTGACATGATATTTATAATTCTTAAGAACTTTATCAATATAAGGGCAATTAGAAGGGGTTTACATAGACAGAAGATGCAAGTGTTAAATGTTCATGATAGAGTAATATCCCCCCCAAAAAATTTAAAGGGTGACAAAAGAGATTACACTAATTAAAGAGGGAAAGGATAGCTAGAATGGGGTATCTCAAATAAAAGAAGCATAAAAGAAATTTTATAGTGGTGAGGAAGATGGGAAAGTGATAGATAATGTTTGAACCCTACTCTCAAAAAAGTTGGCACAGAGGAAATAACACACACTCTTTTGAATGATGTGAAAAAATCTATAAGCAAATCCTCAAAGCAAAATGCAGACTGAACACAAGGCAAACATGAATTTTTAGAAGAGCTAAAGAAATAAAAATTAGTAAAGATTTTAAAAATCAAATAGAAGTAGCAGATAAAAAATTAAGGGAAAAATTTGTAACACAGGAAAACTATGAAAAGATTATTAACAGTTTGATAAAAGAGGCAAAAAAATACTCCATAAAAATTAAAATTGGTCCAGTGGTAGCTAATGACTCCACAAGACATTATAACATTATAAAACAAAGTTGAAAGACTGAAATATTAAAACAAAATGCAAAATATTTCATTGGGAAAAAAACTTATTTCGAATATAGATTTAATAGAGATAATTTAAGAATTATTTGATGATCTTAGAAGCCATTACATTTGAGAGAGAGAGAGAGAGAGAGAGAGAGAGAGAGAGAAAGAGAAAGAGAGAGAGAGAGAGAGAGCCTCTATTGACAGAATCCTAAATTGATCACCTCCTGAAAGAAATCTCAAAATGAAAACTTTCAGGAATATTACAATCAAATTTCACAACTTTTGGGTCAATAAGAAAAGAAATAAATAAAGAAAATTTAAAATAGTATGCTTCAGTTTGTATTTAGACAGTTTCAATTCTTTTTGTAAAGACATACTATTTTTTCAACATCAGTCCTTTGAAATTGTCTCATCAGCATTTTGTTGAAAATATCCAAGTCATTTATAGTTTTCCATCAAACAAATTTGCTGTTACTTTGTACACTGTTCTGGTTCTGCTCAGTTCACTTTGTATCAGTTCATGTAAGTTTTCCCACTTCTTTGTGAAATAATCTTACCTGTCATTTCATATAGCACAATAATATTTCATTATATATAGCACAATTTGTTTAGTCATTCCCCAGTTAATAAGCATCCCCTCAGTTTTCTAATTCTTAGTCACTACAAAAAGAGCTGCTATATTTTTATACAGATAGATTCTCCTCTTCCTCCCTCCCCTTCTATATCTTTGGGATACAGTGGTATTACTGGATCAAAAGGTATGCACAGTTGGGAATAATTCTGAATTGCTCTCCAGAATAGTTGAATCAGTTCACATCTCCATCAACACTGCATTAATATCCCAACATTTTCAGTCTTCCCCATTTGGAAAAATACTTCTCTTCCTTCCTTTCTCCTTCCCTCCCTCCCTCCTTCCCTATTTTCTTTCCTCCATCTTTCTCTTCCTTCCTTCCTTCTTACTTTTTTCTTCCTTCCTTCCTCCCTCCACACTTCTTCCCCTCCCTCTTCTTTCCCTCTCTCCCTGCTTTACTCCTTCCCTTACCTATAGATGCTCTTTAAAAATGTTTTTCTTTTCTTTTCTTTTTAAAGATTGCTGAGCTCTCCCAAGATATCTTGGAGTTTACTGGCTAAACTTCTTAAAGATGATATCTTAAACCAAACCACTCTGACTTTCTTTGATTAGCCAAAAAAAAAAAAAAAATAGATCCCAGGCCAAGCCCCAATTGTTTTTTGTTCTGGTCTTGATTGACTCTTCCAAATTTATTTATTTATTTAGATTTTTTTTCCTCCACTAGGTGAATAAGGCCATTCTTTGTCTCCAGTTTTAATCACTGAATGGGTGCAGCCTCAGTCAAACTGAAACTTGTTAAAGACCTTAGCATAAAAAGGCCAAGGTCTCCCATTTTATCCAGGACCATCTACAATTACCTTGATTTATATTTTGCCATTGGACCCCTCTCTGGAGGAGTAAGTGAGGCAGGTGACTTTGTACAACCCTCCTTCACTTAAGTTGAATTCACTTACATGTCATGGAATCACATCCCGATATCAGGTCCTCTTTGGGAATCAAGAACAAATAATAACATCTGAGGAGAGATATGCCTTAGAAATATGGAACATAGATGAAGAAAGTGGCTTGAGAGAAAATAATAAGTTATGGGTGGGATGGGGAGGACTTGTACAGATAAAGGTAGAGGAAAATCATATAGAAGAAGAGTCTGGATTCTTAAAAGCCTGATAATTTACTTTACATGGAGAATCAACAAGTCCTTGATTTTGTTATATTATGATGGCATGTGCTATTACTCCTCTCCATCCACCAATAACTGAAAGCCAGACTTTCCTTTCCCTACCCCACAGCTGAAGGCAATACATACAGTGGACTATGACACAATTTCCCAGATTTGTTTGTTTTTCTAAATGTCCTCGTTTCCCTGGGATTTGCTATGCTTTCTTATGGTTTTATAAGATTTTATATGATTTTTAGGGGAAAAAACAGGTTTCTCAAAATTAATTCAGTAATTTTTTAAACAAAAATTGAGTACAATTATTTTTTCAGAATGTACTTATATTTATTTATCTTTTCAAATAAATATCATTGGGTGAAGGGAGATTGGTCTATTCTAAAACCACTGGTATTCATTCACTTATTCAATAATAATTCAGTTATCTATTAGCACATAATAGGTACCCACATCCAATACATATTCAGTTCTCAGAAGTAGATTTCAGTGGATGAAGCCTTTTCAAAACAAAACAAAACACTATGTACTATGCCACCCCATAATTCAACATCCCCCACACTCTAAACTAAGGAGGCACTTTTGCTTTGGGTGGAGTAGTTTGTCCAAACATTTGATATGGTCATATTCTTACAATGAACATCTGGAATCTCACTCTTTTATTACAGTTGTTTTGAAGCAACTGCTTACCACAACATGCTGTGTGATCTGGATTTGGAAGAAGCCTGAAGAGGTCATCTAGCTTCTAGTTTATTCCTCTATTTCAAGTACTTAATCTGTCCTACCCTAGTGAGATAGGAATCTGTTGTTTTGAGCTTCCACTCCACCCCCAGGAATGGAGGCTACTCAGTCTCTCATTTTGTCTGTTCTCACTACAAAATAGCAAAGTGCCATCTACTTTAGATCTAGTCTGTTCAAAATTAAAAAATGGAAAGTACAATAGTTTATTAAATTTTATGACCTTCATGTTTTATTAAATTTCATAAAGGCATTCCTTCAAAAAAAGGGTCAGACTTTAAATTAATGCTCTACAACAAATATTTAAAGTTAGATTTAATAAGACAGTTATTGTGTATTCATGTAATTGCAATTGATCAAAGAAAACTGAGGGACTGAAATTTTAAAAGGGTAATAGATATCATACATAGGTAATAATGCTTAACAGGATCCTGGATTTTGTATTTATTTTTGCTAACTTTTCATATGTTTTGCAAATTTATGTAGTAGTTGCCAATATTCTGGAAATAAAAAGAACTTTATATATAGTAATAGTTGCTTGATAAATATTTGTTGAATGATTTTGTTATGAGTTGATCCTTATGATATCTGTATATGGCCATGTTGTATTGAGTCTTCAAATTAACTTCTTGAATATTAATTAATTCAGGCTTTAAAAGTATTTGCCAAGTACCTATTGTGTGCCTAATATTAGTGTCCACAATGATGAAAAAAAATGGGAAGTGTAAGAAATAGCCCCCACTTTCAATCCAATTAAGGAAATGTTTATCAAGTGCATTACACTTTGTTAGATCCTGGGTATCAAAATATAAAAGAGAAACAGTCCCTGCTTTCAAACACCAGGCATTCTACAGGAAAGAATAAAGTAAGCATATACACAAGAAAATACATGAATATGTAAGGTCATATAATCCAAAATAATTGCAAGAGGAAGAGATTGCTAATAACTAACTATATATGGGAGGGCAATAGGGAAGATCAAGAAAGGTCTAATGAAGAAGGAAGAGGAATCTGAACTGTTTTAAACCAAGATCAAGATTCTACCAGACAACTGAGGAATATATTCCACATATATGGGATTACTTCTACTAACGAATAAAGGAGGGAAATGTGATTTTGACTGTAAGCTTTTGAGAATATGTCAGTTTGACTGAATCAGAGAGGAAGAAAAATGGGAATGAAGGTTATAAGAAAAAATTTAAATTGTGAAAACAAATTTGGATTGTGGAGGACTTTATATTTTAGGTTAAGGCTTTTATATCTTATCTTACAAGCTATTTTTAGGCAGTGTGCTATAGTTTACCTTATTTCAAAAAAAGAAGTTATAGTTTGAATCCAGTCCCTTTTAATTATTATCTTCATGACTGCTAAAGTCCCTTAAAATTCTAAATCTATGATACTATTAATGAGGTTCTGCGTAACTGGGCGTGGTTGGCAGAGAGGGACTGGAGTATTGATGAAATTGTTTTCTGGGGGCAGACAGGGAAGGGCACTGATGAGGATCAGTTTAACCTGATAATCCCACCCTCTTTAGAGGTCATGGACATCTCTGCCTTGGTAAATTCAGGTCAGAAATCAGAGTTATGTCAAGCCTCTGAGATTAAATTCCCCCTATAAATGTGTTAATGGCTCATGCTGTCTTTGCTGAATTCCTTTTGGGTCAGTCTGCCATGACACTCTGTTTTCTGATGTCTTTCCTTTTACCTCTCCCACATCTCACATGGTTTCTCTCCTCTCACCCCATTATGTCACTTATTAACTCTTTTATGGTGTTAAACTCCTCTATAGATTTAGCCTGCCAGCTAAGGGCATCTGCCAGCTTCATGGAATGTTTCCTTTCTCCTTATTAATTGTGAGTTCCACTAGGGATCTTGTCTTTTCCATTATTCATTGTTGAAGACCTTAACTTAAAAAGACCAAGATCTCCCATTTTATCTAAGGCCATCTCCTATCATCCTGATCTACATGTGGCCTCTGACTCAGATGATTCTGGAGGGTAAAGTGAGGCAGGTGACCTTGAACAGCCTTCCCTCCCTTAAATCTAACTCATCATGGCATCACTTCCCTGTTGTCATGGTCCTCTTAGAGGACAAAAGACAAACAAGAACAATTGTTAAAACCACTTTCTTTGATAACTATATGTTCTCCCAATTCTATTTCATCTTGACAATTCTGTTGTCTATTAAATCTCTTCATTTTATTTGTAACCTTTTCTCCTAAATAAATCCACCTTTTGTCAAAGAGAATGATCATTGTGAATTCTTCACATGACTGAACCCCAACATTTAATACCTATGTCAATCTCTTCATTTGGTGCTGAAACCCAAACACATCCTAAACCACTTCACTGTGATCCAATAGGGAACTATAAAATATTGTTTAGTAGTTTGGCAACTGTCAGAAATTTTATTGACAAATTTTAATTTGGCAGGTATTTTGGAAAATAATTCAATCGGAGAAGGGTTTGGAGATAGTTTATAATCTAACTGATGAACAAGTTGCATTGAGTGCTTATTAACTGTAATTTTGGGCTCAGTTTCCTGATCTATGAAGTGGGTAAAATAATACTTGTATTTCCTGACTCAGAGAAACTTCGTAAGGAATGCCCCTTTTTAGCTTAAAAGAGTGGTGTACATTATTATTGATAAATATTTGTTGAATTAATGAAAATGGAGCTACAGGAAGCATGAGAAAACCCTATAAAATATAATTAAGTGATCAGTTGTTTCCTTTTTGTGATGTTTTGTGGAAGATCAAAGAAGAAAGAAATCTTTGTATCCTGGAAGTATGAGAAGAGATTCCTGGAGGAGGTGGGACAAAAGTTGGAATTTAACAGTCTTGTATAAGTATTGTATAAAGATAAAGGGATTTAAAAATTAATAGTTAACCAAGTTGATACAACAGGACAATATATATAAACCACTTACTCCTATTCTGTGTTTCAAGATTTTACTATAAAAAATACACATTAAATTCTTTTAAAATAATGGTTTTTGGAACACTGATACATTGTTGGTGGAACTGTGAATGGATCCAACTATTCTGAAGAACAATTTGGGACTATGTCAAAAAGTTATGAAACTGCCCATACCCTTTGACCCAGCAATGTTTCTACTGGGCTTATATCCCAAAGAGATCTTAAAGGAAGGAAAGGGACACACATGTACAAAAATGTTTGTGGCAGCCCTCTTTGTAGTAGCTAGAAACTGGAAACTGAGCGGATGTTTATCAATTGGAGAATGGCTGGATAAATTATGGTATGTGAATGTTATGGAATATTATTGTTCTGTAAGAAATGACCAGCAGGATGATTTCAGAAAGGCCTGGAGAGACATACATGAACTGATGCTGAGTGAAACGAGTAGAACCAGAAAATCATTATACACAGCAACAAGAAGACTATACTATGATTAATTCTGATGGACATGGCTCTCTTCAACAATAAGATGATTCAACCCAGTTCCAATTGTTAAGTGATGAAGAGAGCCAAAGAGAGGAACATGGGAACTGAGTGTGGACCATAAGGTAGCATCTTCACTTTTTTCTGTTGATGTTTGCTGGCATTTTGTTTTCTTTTTCAGATTTTTTTCCCCTTCTTTACCAAATTTTTCTTGTGAAGCAAGATAACTGTATAAATATGTATACATATATTGTATTTAACATATAATTTAACATATTTGACATGTATTAGACTGCCTGCCATATAGGGAAGGGGATGGGGGGAAGGAGGGAAAAATTTGGAACAGAAAGTTTTGCAAGGATCAGTGCTGAAAAATTACCAAAGCATATGTTTTGTGAATAAAAAGCTTTAATAAAATAAAATAAACAACAGCAACAACAACAACAACTCACCTGGGGAAAAAAATAATAGTTTGTATCACAAGGAGTAGAAGGGGAGTTTGATATGAATGTATATCTGGCCCTTGTGACAAAAACAATTGAACAAAAGTATCCTTTTAGAGTGAATACATATGGCAATGTAATCTGTTAAGATGCAAAATCACCCCTTTCAACTTTGCTGCAACTAAATCACAGAATTCATGGTCTTTGAGCTTGGACAAATACCAATAGGTCTAGACTTGGAGCTTTGCTATGAATGGACATTTTGTGACTAGATAACCTTGCTTCATTGTTGCCATTAAGCCTTACCACTTTTGTTACTGTATACTGTTTGATTCTTTATCAAGCCATAAATAGATAAATCAAGGTTTAGCCCCACTGCCTCAAGTCTCTTGTTAGAGGAGACCCTAACACATGTGTCTAATTTTTCTTCCCCAATGGAATAAAGTGAACTTTTTTGCTTTTAAACTGTGTGAGTTCTTTGGCATTTTTTGAGTTAACAGTGGTTGTAAAGTCTCTATGATTCTTTGGTCATTTGTTACTAGAGTTGACAAGACCATATTCTGTCCTAGGAGTCCCTTATCTCTCTGGCAATGTTTCATTCTCTGCTCTCCAGAAACACACTGATTTTTAAAATTACTTAGAGTTAAATTTAGGATCATAGGGATATAGATATCAAGCTAGAAGGGACTTGATAGCCATTTAATCCAACTCTATCATTCTACAGGTGAGAATACTGAAGTACAGGGAGATATTCAAGGCCATATAGGTAAAAAATGTTACAAGCAGAATAAACACATTAGTCATCTTTCTGAAGTATAAAATTAAGAGAATGCCAAGTTAAGTGGGATAGTCTTATGGTTTGATTCATGAAACATTTATGCAAGACATTTATCATAGGTCACAAAAGTTTGCTATTTCTTAAATGAAATAGGTTACAGGCTCAACCAAATATAAGCAAGTAAGGCAGAAACATATAAGATTAAGCAACATGCCTCTGTGTTCTGGAACTTTTAAAGTCTCATGGGAGAGGAGAAATAAAGAGCAGGGTCTGGGGCATAAAGGGAGAAGTTAGGGAAGACTTGGGGAGGAGCCAGGAAGAAACCAGGGAGGGACCTGGTGTTGGAACCGGGCATAGTCTGTCTTGATCTGTTAATCAAGAAAGTTTCTGAATTTGTTCTAACTCTGCATAACAAAAACAAAAACAAAACATAGGATTTCTCTATGGATGGATTTGAATTACTGATCTTGGAAGCAGGATGGACTAAGTAGAATTATGGTTCCATGTCTTTTTCATTTATATTGTTGTAGCTATTTTGTAAACTGAATTTTGTTATTGTTGTTCTGTTAATTTCATTCTACGTTACTTGAGAAAAATCTATTTCTTTGATTTTCCCATTCCATATAATATTTTATTATATTCAAATACTATGGTGTATCTTTTTTTTTCAGTCATTCCCCAATTGATGAGCACCAGCTTCTAGTTCTTTTCTACTATAACATATATAACTTGAATATTTTGCTATTTGGAAACTTTAGTTCCATCTTGATTTCCCTGGGCTATAAGTCTAGTAATGGGATCATTGAAGGAAAGGATACAGACAGTTTAGTGGGGCTTTGATGAGTTGGTGAGAGTTCTTCTTAGCTAGTAGGACCTAGATGTATCATACTGTCTGCTTCTCTGCTCATTATGCCATGTGTGAAAACTGAATATTTTTCTTATATTTAATAATTAATTATTGTATTAGGGCCAGGTTTTTGCCCTTTTCTATTTCTTCATCAAGAAATCAATCAATGTGGTAAATCTCTCTTAAAGATTAAGCATGGATAAGATCTAATTAGACAGTAAAATAAATTCTAAGTTTAGACTGATGGGTGTATTCCTTTTCATTGTGTTTGTTCACAGGTCTTGCGAAAATGTTGGTTTTCCTAATTATCAAGATTGGTGATATGAAAACTGATTCTCTTTGACCAACTTTTGAAGGACCTAAGGTCACCTTTCATTTGATTAACCAATCAAAGGTGATTAGGCATACTTCCTTTTTGAAGGATTTCTATATAAATAAGGATAGATTTAGATATAGGCATAATAAAAGATTAACAACACAGAGCTCCTTTACCTTTTGTTGTATACAATGGTTTAGTTCTGCTGGGCTTATGGACTTGTTCCCCTGGCTTTTTGTTTTTTGTTTTTTTTGTTTTTTTTTTTTAGCAAACAAAGTTAGATGACTTGTTCAGGGTCACACAATTAATACGTATTTGAATGTCTGAGATTTGAACTCACATATTCTTGACTCCAGACTTTGATTTCTATCTACTGCACCATCTACTTACCCTGCTGTACTTAGGAAGTGCTTAATAAATGACTTTTCATTGATTCAGTCATTTTTCTTATATAATTCCCAACTGATATTCAAAATTACTGGACCAATTCACAGCTTCACTAAAAGAATATCTCTGTGTCTGTCATCCCACAATTCCTTAACACTGACTATTCCTAGTTTTTGTTATCTGTGCCAATTTGAGTGGTGTGATAAAAACAACTTCAAAGTTGTTTTAATTTGCATTTTTCTTAACAGTGATATTTTTCATATAGTTATTTCTAGTTTGTAAATTATCATTTGAAAACTGTTCACCATCTTTTGACCACTTATCCACTGGAGAATGGCTCTTGGTTTTATATATTTGTATCAGTTCCCTAAATATCTTAGATATTAGACTTCTGTCAGTGATATTTAATATCATTTTTCTACTCTATTATTTCTTTCCTTATACTAGTTTCACTAATTTTATTCACATAAAAGCTTTAAAAATTATTTTATGCATTTCAAACTTTTTTATTTTTTATGATCTTTCTCATTCTTCTTTTGCTAAGAGTTTTTTTACTATAGTAAAACTACATAGTATAGTTGTAAAGTTATCTGATATAATTCTCTCTGAATTATTTAATGGGGTAATCTTTTGTAGTTGCATCATATCAATTTTATCTTTCTTGTAGAATATTGTGTAAATTGCTGGTTTAAATCTTGGTTGGTTAAATGTTTTCCAGTTTTCTCATTAGTTTTACCAAAAAGTATCTCTCACTAGTAATTTTTGTATTTCTGAAGCAATAGTTATCTTAATTTTCTATTTTTATCTATCTTAATTATCTATTTTTGAATCAACATCAAATAGTTTTCATTATTAAATGTGTGTGTGTGTGTGTGTGTACACACATTTTGTGATTTTGTTCAGTTGTCTCAGTTCTAACCTACTCTTTGTGACTCCATTTTGAGGTTTTCTTGGCAGAGTTACTAAGATGATTTGCCAAGTCCTTCTCCAGATCATTTTATTTATAAGGAACTAAGCAAAGAGGATTAAGTGACTTGCCCAGGTCTCACAGCTAGTAAGTCTCTGAGGCCAGATCTGAATTTGGTAAAATTGAGTCTTCCCCCTTCCAAGGATGAAGACTCTACCTAATATATCACCTAGCTGCACTCATCCTATATATTGTAATTCAAAGTCTCATAAATTTCTATTTCCTTCATTTGTACTTGTCTTTTTCCTTGAGATTCTAAACATTTTTTTGTTTCAAATGAATTTTGTCATCTGCATTTACTACAAGCCTACAAATGCTTTGTACAACTATGTTGTCTGGATTTTTAAAAGTATTTGCTTGCTAATGTGATTGAACTCAGGCAGTTTTATCACTTTTATTATATAGACATGATCCAAATGTGAACAGTGTCTATCTTTCCCATTTTATTATATAGACATGATCCAAATGTGAACAGTGTCTATCTTTCCCATTTATTATTCACTCTCTAGTTTTATAAAATGTGTTTAATAGTTTTATTTATGTAAATCTTGCAAGTCTTGTTGGACAAATCTCAGATATTTTATGCATTTTAATGGAATTTCTATTTTCATAATTTCTTCCTGATTTTTATTGATTTAAATGTTGATGATTTTTGGTAATTTATTTTATTTCTGCTAATTTGTTGAGTTTATTAATCATCTCAATTAGCTTCTTTGATGAAGTTTTATATATCAAGTATTAGTGGAGACAATTCATACTTGCTTTATTTCTGTTTGCTCTAGATAAATAGATTATGGTAAGATTCTTGCTTTCTGGTTTGTTTATAGCTGGTTTAGTTTTCAGGTCCACATTTATCCCTTAGTTTGTAGAGTTACTATGCTTTGCATTTTGGGGGCATAATTTTTGTAGCATAGGCATTAATTACATTACAAGTCTTTGCCAGAATTCTTGTACATCCCTATCTGGGCGAAGTCTCTGATCCTTAATCCCCACCTAGATGTTCCTTCTTGATTTGCTTGATTTCTTTTTAAGATATAATTGAGTTGTTTAAAAAGTTTATTGTTTTATTAGTTTATATAATAAATTAGTTTAATTAGTTTATACAAAAATGTAGATACCCACTCTTTGAAAAAAAATTCTCAGTTTTGCCAATATATAATTTTTGGATTTTTTTTTTGGCTAAGCTACTAATATGTAATTTTGGCAAGTTCTGATCATTCTTAGCTGTTTTTATTAAATCACTGTGTTCTACTTTTATTTTGGTAATATTTTTCTTTTTATCATGCTCAATTTAAAAAGTGGCATATCAGTCTTTTAAAAGCAGCTTAGTTTTATCAGTTTTGTTTTCAAATTTCTTTGTTTTTCTCTAGTTTTCAAGATTTCTGCCTGTGACATTGTCTTTTTTTTTTTTTTTTTTTTTTTAGTTTTTTGAATTGCATGTTAGTTCATTGATATATACTTTTCCTATTTGGAACATGTAAGTTCATGTTAGTTTTTTTCTAAGGATTGCTATAGTTGTGCCCTATTATTTTTGATTGCTATTATTCTAGTTAGCATAATTATTTGTTTCTGTGATTTTTATTTGATTGATTCATTATTCAGAGTGTCATTTGTTAGTCTTCATTTAGACATACATTTTCTTATTTTGCATTTATTCATGATGATTTTTATTATGTTCTTGTCTATAAAGCATATGCAAATCATAGGTGGCTGTTGTTAAACTAGGAAAGCCATACTTGGCAATTATCTCCTAAGCAAGAGAACTCATTTTCTCACTCACAGGAAACATTGCTCTCCCTCCATTTCTGTGGCTAGAAGATCCCTAGTAGATCACTTTCTCTCAGACGTATGACTTTCCACTGTCAAGCCACAAGTTTACACATTCCTTAATGTAATTGTGGCTTTTCTTTAAACCTCCCCCATTCCAAACAAAACTCTGGTAGCTACTAGGGCAAAAAGGTATGTTACTATATGCCTCAATAATACCTTATAGTACTCACTAGCACTTGATTCATCACTTAGAGTATTTTGATTCCAAATTCATTGCTAGGCTTGAAATAGTTTGTTACTGACTTCCCTCTTATTAAAAAGCAAAACAAAACAAAACTATAACTGCCTATCTGGTTTAAATGTCAATACTGTATTTCAATATGAGAAGGAATTTAGTAGGCTTTCATCCTATTATTGAAAACATTTTATGTAATATTTGAATTAATTGAATATTTGATAAAAATTACTTACAAATCTATTTGGTCCTTGAAATGTTTAACTTTTTTTCTGAAACTGAGTTTTTAAATTCTCTATTTCTTGTTTTGTTTACTTAGGTGTTTTATTATTTTACAAAATTTATTTCCTTTCATTTAAGTTATCAGTTTTGTTGGCATATAAATGGTCAGAAAAGTTTCCAATAATTTACTTAATTTTTACTTTATTTGTTGTGAATCCCCTCCTTTCCATTTTGGACATTGGCAATTTGGTTTTCTCTCACTTTTTAAGTTCACTCAACTGTTCCCAATTACTGCCAAGCTTCCAGATGCATTTTGAACCAAATATCACATTTCTCTGAAACAAGGAATGCTCTCTTATCGTGTTTACATCTGTAAACATTAAATATAATAAATAACAGCTTTTAGTACATGAATAAAATCTAAATCAAACATATTGTATAAAGGACAAACAAGTTTATACAGTGTGCTCACAAGAAATTGACAACTGGCTTTACAAGCAGATGGAAGGAGTTAATGGATCAGTCTCTACTCTCATCAGACCCTGCCTATTCTGAGCACCCACTGCTATCCTCATTGCTAGCACTCAATAGCAAAGCATGGATCAATCAGAGCTTCATGGCTCATCTCTCAGTGCCAGTTCCCAATTATGGTTTGTGAGTATTTTTCTCGCTTGTGGTGGCTTTCTTGACCTCCATTCCACCTTTTTTCCTGCTTCCTTCTCATACTTATTTGGTTTTTGTACACTATCTATAAAACTCCCTTACTCCAAGATCAGGGTCAAAAGCACTCTGGGTAGTCTGCTCCCAGGATATATCTGAAATCCCCTCAAAGCTTAAAAAATTCTGGGATGAAAAATTGTCTGCCAAAAGCCAACCTCCAATTCCATTTGTTTAATATCCAAGCCTTCTGGAAGTACTCCAAGAGGTATATTACAAATGCATTTATTATATTTGCCTTTTTATACTGTGGTTTATGATTATGTGCTAGTGCATGGTTAATTTTTAAAAGCATCACCACCGCTGAGAAATATATATTTTATAAATATATTTTAATAATGTAGAAGTTGCCACGTCAGTCAGAATTGGTTTAATAAACAATTAATTCAAATCTACATGTTGCTTCTTGTTTATTTTTCCAGATTTATCTAATGAGAAGACTAATATTGAAGTGTACTATATAGTCTAGTCTAGTTACTATCAACATCTTTTTGTAATTGATTTAGCTTTTCTAAAGTGAATGCATGAATGAGTGTGTGTTTGTGTGTGTGTGTGTGTGTGTGTGTGTGTGTGTGTGTGTGTATGATGCAGTGTACTGGGATATTGGGGTACTGAGGTACTGACCTAAATAGAGAATGGGTCAGTAAGTATCCAAAACTAGTAAGTCAGTAAGATCCAAATTTAAGTCATACCTTCATAATGATTACATGAAACTAAGTAAGTCACATAACCCCTTAGTACTATAGGCAAGGGAATGCTAGGTAGCACAATAGATAGAGAACTGGGCCTCTAGTCAGGAAGATTCATCTTCCAGAGTTCAAATCAGACTTAAAACACTTACTAGCTTTGTGACCCTAAGCACTATGTGTGTATATCATGCACATCTGCATATGTATTATACACATATGCACACAGAATATACATACATATATACATATATATTATATGTGTATGTACTACATATGTATTATATCACATATAATGTGTAATAAATATTATATATATATATATATATATATATATATATATATATATATTATATGTACATTGCTCAGGGTCACAAGCTAGGGTATATATGTGTATATACATATATGTTGGGATATAGGAGCCACCTGCTAGTGGCTGCTGGAGATGTAACTCAGTCCAGCAGAATGGATCCCTTCATGTGAGAGGATGATGATGATACAAGGAGACTGAGAGGCCATTGCATTGTCTGACCTCTCTCCTCTTCCCTCTGCCTCCAATTTATTTCATTCCCAGTCCACAGGTAATGCCTGTGTCAGTAAAACTGCTTTGCAACTTCTTCAAGTGTTATGATTCATAGCTGTGGAGGCTCTCGGAGAATTAACCTGCTCATTCACTTAGGCATGGTCCTTGACACATATATACAAACATATATATATATATATATATATATATATATATATATATATATATATATGTATGTATATATGTATTATATATATGTATATCTATATATGTATATATGAATATATAAATATTACCATTCCAGTAGTTTTGCCAAGAAAACTCTAAATGGAGTCATGCAGAATCAGACACTATTGAAAAATTACCGAACAGCAACTATGGCAAGAGGTGCCAAGCTCCTCAAAACAAGTTTTATATGTATTTGTCATCTTTTCCATTAAAATATAAATTCACTGTGAATAAAAATTATTTCTTTGTGCTTATAATTCTTGGCACAAAAACACAAATTACACAAACTTAAAGACATCTTCACTCCAAAGTGTGATGTGAACACTCACTTCTGTTCGCATGACTATTTGTGCCCAACCTGTGCAAGAGCCCTTTGAGCTCATATTCTAATTAGCCACGATCATCAACTGGATCTTGATCCAAATATAATGATGCTATTTTGGTCCTCTCTGAGAATGAAGGACAACAACCAATCAATCAACCTAGAATAGAGTAGGTATTTAATAAATATTTTTGAATGATATTTTCATCTTCCTCAGATAATTTTGATTCAATTTTTTTTTGTTGCATACTATATATTCACTGAGATATGCTCTTTCTTCATATGCTTGTTTATTTCTTCTCAATCAATTTTTTTCTTTTAATCATATTTCTGATTTTTTAGGTGATCTTGCTGAAAATCTGATTACCATCATTTTTCCCCTTTACAACAGGAATTTTTAAATTGTTTTTAAAAATGTTTTGTTAATTATTCCTTAACATAATTAGTTTCCTTCA
This sequence comes from Sarcophilus harrisii, assembly GCF_902635505.1. NCBI lineage: Eukaryota > Metazoa > Chordata > Mammalia > Dasyuromorphia > Dasyuridae > Sarcophilus > Sarcophilus harrisii. The sequence continues at coordinate 368,299,203 of NC_045426.1, read as the reverse complement.
TAATCTGATATACTTTAGCATATGCACTTAAAAACTTTGAGAAGGAGTCCACAAGCATCATAAGGACCAGAAGGATCTATAACACAGAAACAATTAAGAACTTACACCCCAAAGCAATTTTGGCTCTCTCTTATCTACTGAAATGAAAGAATTTGAAGTTCATGTGTTGGTCTTCATTTATTTTTCTGAAGGAATTTGCTTATGATAGATTCTTAATTTTTTTCTCTTCTTATCATTGCTGAATCTTCCATATTTTGGAACATTTGGTTGGTGCTTACCTTTTATTCATCCACTCATGACTATTCATTTTCCATTTCTGACCTGAGCTGGTTCACCCTCTTCTTAAACAGTCTGGTAGCGTGCCTACTCCTGAAAGCTTACTATATTGATTCTGGAATTATGGACATCTGATAGAGTCCTGTTCAGAACTCCTAAATTCAAGCAACTAACCAACCTTAGTCTCCCTAATTGTAGGGTTATAAGCATTTTCCCTGATGCCCAACACAGGAGCTTATATTTCCAGGTTCATTACACATTAGTCTCCCATCAATTGCTTTAAATAAATTGGTCTTGCTATACCTCATCCACATTTATGACTTCATGGGCAGGTAAGTGGTTTAGTGCAGAGAGCTCTGGGTATGGAATCAGGAAAACTCATCTTTATAAATTCAAATCTGGCCACAGACACTTATTAATTGCGTGACCCTGAGCAAGTAACAATCTTGTTTGACTCAGTTCTTAATCTGTAAAATAATGTGGAAAAAGAAATGGCAAGCCACTCTAGTATCTTTGCCAAGAAAACCTCAAAAATGGTATCACAAAGAATCAGATATGATTGAAATAAGTGAACAAAATCACAACCAAATAATAACAATCTTCTAAACCAGGAATGTATTCTTTCCTTGTTTCCACTATGTAGAATCCCTAAATTTCTTTAAAACTCAACTTGAGGGACATGCTTTTCTTTTGAAACTGTATCATAATTTCATCCCTTTTTACCTGAGGGCTTACTTCAGAAATAATTTTGTATTTATTTTATATTTTCTATGCACATTTCTGTCCTCCACCCCATGAATATGAATACTTGAAGACAGGAATAGTCTTTTTTTGTCTTTGTGCCCCAGTACTTAGCATAATGATTGGCATATAGTAGGTACTAAATACATGAATGAATGAAATCAATGAACTGGGATTTGACATCATGTCTCCTGTTTGACAGTCAATAGAATTTTCTTTCCATTACTTTTTACTGTTTCTATATTTTCTTGTTTCCTGAAATCTTCACTTTTTCATACCTGAATTTTCACCAATTAGAGATTCATTTGGACTTATAAATATCCTTTTTATTGGGGAAGATATGGGGAAATTCCTAAGAATTACATGCTATCAGTAATTAATTTAAGAATTTTCCTTCTTCCACAAAGAAGTGGTTAACCCATGAAAAAGAGGGTAGGAGAATAAAGAGAAAGAAGCTTGAAACCTAGAAAATTTAAGAAAGGAAAGTAACTGGATAAAGCATTGCCCCATAATGCTTTCTTGAGTTCCTCATTTGGATGCCTGACCAAGAGCTATTTTTCCCCAAGTATGTAGTAAGAAGCATCATCCTATGGATAGGACAAGTAGTAGTAAAAAGAACACAGAGCTGGGACCCAGGAAAACCAAAATCTAAGAAGTAGAAAAAGGAAGATGTCTGTAAAAAGTTGGCAAAGTTTAAAAATTATCACACTTGAATGAAGAAGGAAGAGAGTGAGGGAGGAAAGGGAGGGAAAAAGAGAGAGAAGAAAGGAGAAATGGATCAAGGGAGGAAAAGAAAGTAGAAGAACAAGAAGAAGAGAAAGAAGATGAAGGGAGAAGAAGAAGAAGAAGAAGAAGAAGAAGAAGAAGAAGAAGAAGAAGAAGAAGAAGAAGAAGAAGAAGAAGAAGAAGAAGAAGAAGAAGAAGAAGAAGAAGAAGAAGAAGAAGAAGAAGAAGAAGAAGAAGAAGAAGAAGAAGAAGAAGAAGAAGAAGAAGAAGAAGAAGAAGAAGAAGAAGAAGAAGAAGAAGAAGAAGAAGAAGAAGAAGAAGAAGAAGAAGAAGAAGAAGAAGAAGAAGAAGAAGAAGAAGAAGAAGAAGAAGAAGAAGAAGAAGAAGAAGAAGAAGAAGAAGAAGAAGAAGAAGAAGAAGAAGAAGAAGAAGGGAAAGGAGAGGAAAGGAGGAGGAGGAGGAGGAGGAGGAGGAGAAGGAGAAGAAAAAGGGGAAAGGAGAAGGAAGGGAAGAGAGCAAGGAATGAAAAGTGGAAAAGGAAGGAAAGAAAGAGGAAGAAAGGAGGGAAAGATAAAATCATCTATTAAGTGTTCAGTATATGTGAGGGACTGTACTAAGCATTTGGGGATTTAAATACACATACAGAGAGCAACACCACCAGTAATTGCATTCACGGAGCCCACATTCTAATGCAGAAAGACAAAATACAAAAGGAATCTAAAGGGACTGGAGGATTACCTATTTTAGGGGGGGGATTTTGAAATATTGAGAAAGCCAAGAATAGATCCAAGGAGAATGCTAGTTCTATGGGCTTCCAGTGCAAAACAGAGCCTCCAAGGGGAATGCATTAGTGGAAAGATGGGAAGTTTGCTAAGAAGAATATTACATGGTGACCGGATCATGGGGGTGGTAGGTTGGGAAGAAGGACACCTGAATGTGGATATTGGCTTTGTCACTTACTTAGCAGTGCAATCACAGGTGAATCACTAACTTCTTCTAAGCCTGGATTTCATCACATATGCAACCAGAATGATAATTATCTCTGAACTCCCTGCCTCACTGAGTTGTTGTGAGGAAAGCATTTTGGAAACCTTAAAGGCTAGAGAAATGGAAGTTATCATTTGGCTGATGGCAAGCCATTTGGACAGGTATAAAGTGATACATTTGGGATGGGTCCAGAAGACATTTAGTAGTAACTATTCAGGAGACTGTGCGTGTTAATGAGTCTGATAGCTTTTCCCCACAGGCACATGGGACAGCTGTTTGGACACTGGGAGAAACTGAACAGGTGGGAACAAATAAGGGGAACCACCTGTGAACAATCAGCAGGGAAGTGAAGGTGGCAGCAGCCCCTTCCAGAAGGAGTGAAGAGAAAAAGCCAAGCTGTTATTGGTTGAGAGGAAGCTGGAATTCACAGTAGTCAAGATTTCACTAAGATATTAAGTAAGTACCACAGAATCTGAAAGCTGGGAGTGACCTCAGGCTTCATCCCCTCCAACACCCAAAAGGGAATTCTTTTTCCAACCTCCTAGATTAGTGGTCATCTAGCTTTTGTTTTAAAATCCCCAGTGATGTGGAATTCAGCCAGTTCTACTTCAGGATAGCTGGAATTGTCAAGAAAGTATTTCTTAGATCAAGCTCAGATATTCTCTGTTTTTCCACCTATACTATGCCCCCAGCAAAACCGTGAAAACAGAATTCTTTCCCCTCCCATCTCCTGATCTTCCAAACCTCTGATTTTTTTTCCTCTTTACCCTCCAACTTTCCCCTTTTTTCAGATCCTTAATTAACACTTTATGAAAGGGGAGAAAATATCATGTCATGGTTGACTATCTTTCTGAGGTATGTTCTAAATTGTTCAGTTGTTTTTTAGTCATGTCTCTTTGTCAGCCCATTTCAGGTTTTCTTGGTAGATACTAAAGTGGTTTGCCATTTCCTTTTCCAGCTCATTTTACAGATGGAGAAACTGAGGCAAACAAGGTTAAGTGACTGCACAGGAACATACAATTATTAGGTGTCTATGGTTGGATGTGAGCTCAAGGGAAAAAAATCTTTCTGATTCTAGGTCTGGCACTCTATTCACTGTGCAACCTGGCTGCCCCTATGTTTTACATGGGACCAAGAATTATGAAGTGTCTACATGTTCTAAGATCTATAATAGGCATTGATTGATATAATAAAAAAATGAGATAAATAAATACATGGTGTTGGGGCAAAATGGCAGACATAATTCAAAGAATGAGGAAAGAAGGTGACATTTGAATTGAATTAAATTGGATTAGGAATTCTAAGAGGTAGAGGTAAGGACAGAACATTCTAGGCACTAAGGACAATGTGCAAAGGCTGGAGATTAAATGATTTTTTATAGGAAATAGCAAATAGGTCAGCTTGGCTGAAGGATAGTGTGTATGATAACATGATTAATATGGACAAGTGTATAGAATAATTATACATATTTAGCCCATATCAGATTGCTTGCTATCTTGTGGAGAAGCAATGTAAGGAAGGGAGGAAGAAAAATTTGGAGTACAAAATCTTACAAAAATGAATGTTGAAAACTATCTTTACATGTATTTGGAAAAACAGAATACTATTTTTTGATAATTTCAAGCTATTTTATTATAAGCATGTATTGTCTAGATTTTTAAAAATAATTTTAAAACTATAACCTTGTTGAGAATGACATTATACTACCTACATTTTATAATTAATTAAATTATTATCATGAACTATAAATTTTTAAACAAACCTTTTTAAATTATTTTTTTCTTCTTTTCTTTATTAGAGAATATTAAATTATTCTCATTTTTCAAAACATATGCTTGGAAAATTTTCAACATTAGCCCTTCCAAAACCTTGTATTCCAATCTCCGCCCCACCTTTTCCTACACCTTGCCCTAGATGGCAAGTAGTCCAAAAATGTAAAACATGGTAGATATATGTTAAATCCAATATATGCATATGTTTTATACAATTATTTTGCGACACAAAAAATCTAATCAAATCAGAAAAAAGAGAAATAAAATAAAATGCAAGCAAATAACAAAAAAAGTGAAAATGTTATGTTGTAAATCACATTCAGTTCCCACATTCCTCTTTCTCAATTTAGATGGCTCTCTTCATCACCAACTATTGGAACTAGTCTGAATCATCTCATTGTTGAAGAGAGCCATGTCCATCAGAACTGATCATTGTATAATCTTGTTGTTGCCATATATAATGATCTCCTCGTTCTGCTCATTTTACTTAGCATCAGTTCATGTAAGTCTCTCCAGGCCTCTCTGAAATCATCCTGCTGGTCATTTCTTATAGAATAATAATATTCCATAACATTAATATACCATAATTTATTCAGCCATTCTTTGATTGATGGACATCCTTTCATTTTCCAGTTTCTTGCCACTACAAAAAGGGCTGACACAAACAGAACAATAGAATACTATTAAATTTTTTTTAAAAAGAAAAATGCATATTTTAGTACCTACAGAAAAAGAGAATAGTGTGTGTGAGTTGTAACATGTCATTATTCTGTAAGGATAAACTAGAGTTGTGTTGGAAGGGGCTTTAAATGCCAACTTGTATTTTATTCCAAAGGCAATGGGGAACCACTAAATGTTCTTGAACAGAAGAGTGACATAGTCAAATCTGCACTTTAGGAATATCAATTGATTGGTAGTGTATAGGAGGAGGACTGGAGATGTATAGTTTACTGCAAAATTCTAGGAAAGAGGCAATATGTATCTGAATATGATTTGGTTGTGAGTAAAAAGAAGGAAATAGTAGATGCAAATAAAATTCAGGAAAAATTCGTGATTGATTTGACATGGGAAATGAAAGAGAGTAGATGATTAAGAATAGTTCCTAGATTGAACATATTTAACCTGTAACAGTTTATTTGCTGTCTTGGGGAGGGGGAGAAGGGAGAGGAGGGAAGGAAAAAAAATTGGAACACAAAGTTTTACAAAAATGAATTTGAAAACTATCTTTACATGGATTTGGAAACATAAAATACCATTTGGGGAAAAAAATAGCTCCTAGATTGTGAATTTATGTGTCTGGAAGAATTGTAATTCTTTCAACAGACACAGGGAGATTAGGATGGGTAGAACTGGGGAGAAAGAGAATAATTTTTTTGAAGTTGGTGAATTTGACATACCTATGGTATATCCAGATGGAAATTTCAAACAGGATTTGGAAAGACGTTATAAGAGAGAAATGAAACTTAACTTTGGGAGTTATTTGTCTGGAGTTGCTAGTTGAATCTATTCAAGTTGATAAAATCATGAAGAAAGAATATGTAGAGTATAAAGAGAGAGGAAGAGAGGGTCTAGGATAGAGTCTTCTTATACACAGGGGATCAGTCTTGAATATCAAATCTGCAAAGGAAATGGAAGAAATATCATTCTAATAGGAGGGGAACCATGCCAGAGAAGTTTCTCAATGTTCCAGGGAAGAGAGAATAACCAGAAGAAGAAGTGATTAACACTGTTGAATGCTGCAGAGAGGTCAAGAAAAATGAGGATTGAGAAAAGACCGTTGTCCAAGTAAAATGCATGGGAAGAAAAGAAGGAGTTAGTCTAAAAAAATCTATTTATAGGATCTAGGAAATGCCCTATTATGATATGACCTCAAATAATTCCATTCATAAAATAATAGAATTTAGAGTTGGATGGTAGTTCATCTAATCTAATCCCCCTGCTTAATATAGGAATTCTTTCTTTAGTTTACTGGACCATAGACCTCTGTTGGAATATTTATATTTGGAATTTAATACTGAAAAAAATATTCCTTTCCATTACTAGATTTCCAGTTGTGTTTGATAGTTTTTCTCTGTATTCTGCCCATATAATGCTAATTGCATGCAAAAGTATCTTGTGCTGTTTGAGCTGTAGCAAGGAAATTTATATTATATAGGATGGAATGGGCTTCCTTTTTTTCCCCCTAAAGCAATTGAGGTTAAGTGACTTGCCCAAGGTCACATAGCTAGGTAGTATTAAGGGTCTCAGACAAGATTTGAACTCAGGTCATCCTGACTTCAGGGCTCATTCTCTATCCACTGTATCCACCTAGCTGCCCCAGAATGGCTTCCTTTTAAGGAGTCAAGGAGACAATCATCTGGGATTGATTGATTAGAAGGACGAGGACATGAACTGTTGTAATCTGGCTATTGCTTTTAAAGCATAAAAAGCCCATTCTGTGGAGGGCTGGTGGTACACAGGAAATTTAGTGGAATTTTTACAAAACAAAGATCTTTCTGATTCAGAATTTTGAGAGGAGTAGCAACTATTTAGATTAATAGTTATATCATTTTTATTCTTACATTAACTAAATGTATTTTTATTGATTATAGCTTACCAATATTTCATTGCATTCCAGTCCAGAATCTTTAAATTGACAAGTTAGGCCTAGTTTAAAAGCAGAAAGGAAGAAAACAGAGTTCAGCTAAGCACAAACATTCACATTTTACCACTAAGAGGTAAGTATTCCTGAATCCATTCCCTTATCTCCTATATTTCCAAATTTCTCTTCTCTCCCAAACTGAAAAATTCAAATAAATTTCCAAAGCATAGATTCCTTTTGTTTATGGGGTTGTTCCATGAAATTGAAAATAAAATAAATTTGTTATATATAAAAAACATATTCCTAAACTACATATTGACTGAGAAAACTATAAATCAACAATATTTGTGTTGTACTGTGGGTCAGCTAGGTGGTTCAATGGCTATAGTCCCTGGAGTCAGCAAAACTTTTCCTGAGTTTAAATACAGCCTGAGATATTTCCTAGATGTTGACACTGGGAAAGTCTTTTAACTTTGTTGCTTCAGTTTTTTCTTTTTTTTTCTTCCCTTTTAATTTTTTTAAAAAATTATTTCTTATTTATTTATTTTTATTACAGCTTTTTATTCACAGAACATATGCATGGGTAATTTTTTCACCATTGACCCTTGCAAAACTTTCTGTTCCAAATTTTTCTCTTCCCCCCCATTCCCTCCCCTAGATGGCAGGTAGATTAATATATGTTAAAAATGTTAAAATATATGTTAAATACAACATATGTGTATATATCTATATAGTTATCTTGCTACACAAGAAAAATCAGATCTAGAAAGAAAAAAAAACCCCAAGAAGGAAAACAAAAATGAAAGCAAACAATAACAGAAAGAGTGCAAATGTACACACTCAGTTCCCATAGTCCTCTCTCTGGATGTAGATGGCTCACTTCATTACTGAACAATTGGAACTGGTTTGAAACATCTAATTGTTGAAGAGAGCCATGTCTATCAGAATTGATCATTGAATAGTCTTGTTGTTGTCATGTATAATGATCTTCTGGTTCTGTTCATTTCACTTAGCATCAGTTCATGTAAGTCTCTCCAGACCTCTCTGAAATCATCCTGTTGGTCATTTCTTACAGAACAATAATATTCCATAACATTCATATACCATAATTTATTCAGCCATTCTCCAATTGGTGGGCATACACTGAGTTTCCAGTTTCTTGCCACTACAAAAAGGGCTGCCACAAACATTTTTGCACATATGGATCCTTTTCCCTCCTTTAAGATCTTTTTGAGATATAAGCTCAGTAGAAACACTGCTGGGTCAAAGGGTATGCATTGTTTGATAACTTTTTGAGCATAGTTCCCAACTGCTCTCCAGAATTACAATTCCACCAACAATGTATCAGTGATCCAGTTTTCCCACATCTCCTCCAACATTTGTCATTATCTTTTCCTGTCATCTTAGCCAATCTGACAGGTGTGTAGTGGTATCTCAGAGTTGTCTTAATTTGCATTTCTCTGATCAATAGTGATTTGGAGTACCTTTTCATATGGCCTCAAATAGTTTCAATTTCTTCATCTGAAATTTGTCAGTTCATATCCTTTCACCATTTGTCAACTGGAGAATGACTTGATTTCTTATCAATTTGAATCAATTCTCTATATATTTTGGAAATGAGGCCTTTATCAGAACATTTGAATGTAAAAATGTTTCCCCAGTAATCTTGTCAGCATTAGTTTTGTTTGTACAAAAACTTTATAACTTAATATAATCAAAATTATCTATTTGTGAGCAGTAATGATCTCCATTTCTTCTTTGGTCACAAATTCCTTCCTTCTCCACAGATCTGAGAGGTAAACTATCCTATGTTCTTCTAATTTATTTATAATATCATTTTTATGTCTAGATCATGAGCCCATTTTGACCTCTCTTGGTATACAGTGTTAAATATGATCAATGCCTAGTTTCTGCCAGAGTAGTTTCCAATTTTCCCAGCAACTTTTTTTTCAAATAGTGAATTCTTATCCCCAAAGCTGGTGTCTTTGAGTTTGTCAAACACTAGATTACTATAGTTACAGATTAGTTTCTCCTGTGAACCTAATCTACTCCCTATAAGTCTATTTCTTAGGCAGCACCAAATGGTTTTGATGACCACTGCTTTATAATATAATTTTAGATGTGGTACAGCTAAATCACAGTCATTTCATTTGTTTTTCATTAGTTCCCTCGAAATTTTTGACCTTTTGTTCTTCCAGATGAATTTTGTTGTTATTTTTTCTAGGTCAGTCAAATATTTTGGGGGGAGTTTGATTGACATAGCACTAAATAAATAATTAGTTTAGGTAGTTATTGCCATCTTTATTATATTTGCTTGATCTATCCAAGAGCACTTGATATTTTCCCAATTGCTTAGATCTGACTTTGTGTGGAAAGTGTTTTGTAGTTTTGCTTATATAGTTTCTGACTATCCTGTGCAGATAAATTCCCAAATATTTTATAATATTGACAGTAATTTTAAATGGAATTTCTTGGATTTTATTAGTGTTGTATAAGAATGCTAATGATTTATGTGGATTTATTTTGTATCCTGCAACTCTGCTAAAGGTGTGAATTATTTCTAATAGCTTTTTAGTTGATTCTCTGGGGTTCTCTAAGTATACTATCATATCATCTGCAAAGAGTGATAATTTGATTTCCTCATTACCTAGTCTAATTTCTTTAATCTTTTTTTCATCCCTTATTACCAAGGCTAGCATTTCTAATACAATACTGAATAGTAGTGGTGATAATGGACAACCTTGTTTCATGCCTGATCTTGTTGGGAATGGTTCTAGTTTATCCTCATTACATATGATGATTACAAATGGTTTTAAATAAATACTAGTATTTTAAGGAATACTCTCTAGAGTTTTTTTAATAGGAATGGATGTTGAATTATATCAAATGCTTTTTCTGCATATATCGAGATAATCATATGGTTTTTATTAGTTTGGTTATTTATATAGTCAGTTATGCTAATAGTTTTCCTAATATTGAACTAGCCCTGCATTGCTGGTACAATACCTGTTTGGTTATGGTATATTATCTAGGGGATGATTTTCTGTAATCTATTTAAGATTTTTGCATCAATATTCATTAGGAAGATAGGTCTATAATTTTCTTTCTCTGTTTTCGTCTTGCCTGGTTTAGGTATCAGTATCATGTCTGTGTTAAAAAAGGAATTTGGTAGGACTCCTTCAATCCCTATTTTTTTCAAATAGTTTATATAGTTTTGGAGTTAGTTGTTTTTTAAATGTTTGGTAGAATTCACATGTAAATCCATCTGGTCCTGCGGATTTTTTCTTAGGGAGTTGATTAACAGCTTGTTCTATTTCTTTTTCTAAAATGGGACTATTTAAGTAATTTACTTCCTCCTCTGTTAATCTGGGCAATATATATTTTTGTATGCATTCCTCCATTTCACTTAGGTTATTGAATTTATTGGCATAAATTTGGGCAAAGTAACTTTTAATAATTGTTCTAATTTCCCCTTCATTGGTGGAAAATTCTCCCTTTTCATTTTTAAGACTAAACAATTTGATTTTCCTCTTTCCTTTTTCTAATCAAATTTACTAAAGGCTTATCTATTTTGTTGTTTTTTTTTCATAAAATCAAATTTTAGTTTTATTTTATTTATTTATTTATTTCAATATTTATTTATTCAATAGTTTTTTTTTTACTTTCCATTTTATTAATCTCTCCTTTTATTATTAGAATTTCACGTTTGGTATTTGATTGGGGGTTTTTAATTTGTTCTTTTCCTAGATTTTTTTAGTTGAAAGCCCAATTCATTGATCTTCTCTTTCTCTATTTTATGCAAGAAAGCATCTAGAGATATAAAATTACCTCTTATTACTTCTTTGGCTGCATCTCACAAATTTTGATATGTTGTCTCATTATCGTCATTCTCTTGGATGAAATTATTAATTGTATTTGTGATTTGCTCTTTCACCCATTCATTCTTTAGGATGAGATTATTTAGTTTCTAATTACTTTTTGGTCTATTTTTCCCTGGCTTTTTACTGAATGTAATTTTTATTGCATCATGACCTGAAAAAAATGCATTTACTATTTCTGCCTTTCTGCATTTGATTTTGAGGTCTTTATGTTCTAATATATGGTCAATTTTTGTATAGCTTCCATCAACTACCAAGAAGAAAGTGTACTCCTTTCTGTCTCCATTCAATGTTCTCCAAAGATCTATCATACCTAACTTTTCTAGTATTCTATTTAACTCTTTAATGTCTTTCTCATTTATTTTGTGGTTTGAGTTATCTAGTTCTGAGAGAGCAAGATTGAGATATCCCACTATTACAGTTTCGCTGTCTGTTTCTTCTTGCAGTCTCTTAGCTTCTCCTTTAAGAATTTCCATGCTATACCACTTGTTGCATATATATATATTTAGTATTGATATTGCTTCATTATCAATGGTACCCTTTAGCAAGATACAGTTTCCTTCCTTATCTCTTTTACTTAGATCATTGTTGCTTTTGCTTAATCTTAGATCAGGATGGCTACCCTTGCTTTTTTTTTTTTTTTTTAACTTTACCTGAAGCATAATGGATTCTGCTCCAGCCTTTTACCTTTACTCTGTATGTATGACTCTGCTTTAAATGTGTTTCTTGTTAACAACATACTGTAAAATACTGGCTTTTAATTCAGTGTGCTATCCTCTTCTGCTTTATGGGAGAGTTCATCCCATTCACATTTATGGTTAAAATAACTAATTCTGTATTTCCTGCCATCTTATTATCCCCAGATTATATATTTTCCCTTTCTTTTACCTCTTTCCCTCTTCCCCAGTATTTAACTTTTGAGCACCACTCATCTCAAGCAGCCTTCCCCCTTTAGAATCCTCCCCTCTTTTTTATACTTTCTCCCAGCAATTTGTTTTCCCTTCCATTTAGCTTATCTTTTTCCTTTTTACCTTTTCCCTCCCACTTTTTAATAAGATGAAAGATGTTTCTCTGTAAACCAAATATGTCTAATATTTTCTCTTTGAGTCAAATCTGATAAGAGTAAGATTCATACACTGTTTATACCCCTTCCTTCCTTCCCTCAAATATAATAGGTTTCCTTTGCCTCTTCATGAGATGTAATTTCCCTTATTTTTATCTCCATTTTTCCCTTTTTCTGGTACCATCCCCTTTCCACCTCTAATTACTTTTTTATAACAGTAAAATCAAATTATACATGCACTCTCCATATATACCCAAAACAGAAATACAATTCTCAAGAGTTCTTTTTACCTTTTTATGCTTCTCTTGAGTTCAATATTTGGAGGTCAAATTTTTTGTTTAACTCTGGTCTTTTCATCAAAAATAAATTGAATTCACCTGTTTTATTGAATGTCTATCTTCTTCCCCGGAAGAAAATGCTCAGTTTAATGAGGTAGTTTATTCTTGGCTGCATTACAAGTTCTATTGCCTTTCAAAATATCAGATTCCAGGCCTTTTAATTTTTTGAGGTGGAAGCTGCTAGACCCTGGTTAATCCTTAATGTGGCTTCTTGCTATTTAAATATTTTTTTCTGGCTTCTTGTAATATTTTTTTCTTGGTCCATTAGTTCCGAAATTTAGCCATAACATTCCTTGGAGTTTTAATTGTAGGGTCTCTTTCAGGAGGTGTTCAGTGAATTCTTTCAACGGCTATTTTACCTTCTGATTCTATGAAATCTGGGAGAACTGCTAGTTCCCTTTGGTGACTTCCTGAAAAATAATGTCTAGGCTCTTTTTTTTCATCATGGTTTTCAGGATGTCCAATAATCCTTAGATTGTCTCTCCTAGATCTGTTTTCCAAGTGATTTGTTTTCCTAAGTAGGTATTTTACAATTTTTGTTCTATTTTTTCATTTTTTTGGTTTTGCTTGACTGATTCTTGATGTCTCATCAAGTCATTCATTTCCATTTCTTCAGTTCTGATTTTTAGTGAATTGTTTTCTTCATTTACTTTTTACACTTCTTTTTGTATTTGTTCAATTGAGTTTTTAAATTAATTGTTTTGTTCTATGGAATATTTTTCCATTTCACAAATTCTGTTTTTTTAAGGAGTTATTTTCTTTTTTCATTTTACAAATTCTATTTTCCTGGGAGTTATTTACCTTTCCCATTTCACAAATTCTGTTTTTCAGGGAGTTGTTCAGGGTTCACTATTGATCTTTTGTTTTTGTGTTGTATGTTTTATAACTTCTTTGCTGATCTACTGGCTTACAACCAGGACAGAGTAGCCAACATTGGTGTAGATAACTCCCTGTTAATTCTCTACTACACAGAGTCTGCACTACCCTGGGGAGATTGCACCTCACCCAGGTATGCACAGTATGCTGGCATCCTGCGCCTCACCACTCCTTCTGTGCCTGACTGAAAGAGACTTTTTCTGGTAATCTTCGAAATTATCTTCTGCTGGTAATTTGCTGCACTCCCAATATTCATGCATTCTGCCAGTCCAGAACTAATTCAGAGGCTGAATTTATTAATTAGTTGAGGGTGGTAGGAGAAGATCAGAAAGAAATGTGTCTTCTCTCCCATCTTGGCTCTGCCCTACCTCCCAGCTTTTTCTTATATAAAAATGAGCCAGAGAAGGAAATGGCAAACTACTCCAGTATCTTTATCAAGAAAACTCCAAAACAGAGTCATGGAGAATTAGACATGACTGAAATGACTGATCAACAAAAGTTGTAATACCTACTTTTATAAAAGTGCTTTATAAATCACACAATACTCTTTTGACGTGAGCTGTTTTAGTTCTTCACTCAGGAGACAATGATAGCAAGAAATAAGTAGAGAACTAGGATGTAAAAAGTTGACATGGTAGGTAGCAGGTGGGTGGAAGAGAGAACCAGCGTAATCAACTGAACACTTACACAAGAACTGTGGTTCAGGGCCAGGTTAGTCCTTGGAAAAAACTTGGTAAGAACAAGACAAAACGTTCGTCCTGTAGCTTTGGTGCATGAAGAGAAGAGCTTACAATCCAATAATTAGAAACCAGCTATAAGACAGAATCTTGGTCTTATTGGCTAATGTAAGAACCTAACTATTAGCATAATAAATGTGGAAATGTATTTCAAAGAAATGACCATTGGATTACTTGCTGTCTAGGGAAAGGGGTGGGCAAGGAGAAAAATTTGGAACACAAGTTTTTGCAAGGGTGAATGTTGAAAACTATCTTTGCATGCATTTTTTAAAATAAAAAGTCATTACAAATAATAACCATAATAATAAAAGAACTTCGTTGTTAGAGGCAGGTCTCACAGTTAAAACTGGAGCAGCTGAAAAAGTTGCTTAATGCTCAGCTATGAGTCTTCCTTTCTCCACTGTCTTTGAGGGTTGGGGGAGAGGTGTCAATTAACCCTTAGGCTTGGCTTAGTCCTATTTACAAGTGGGGTAAAGAAATTCCAACTAAAACAGGAGTGGGGAACTTCTGTCTCACAGGCCTGCAAAATCATTTGATCTGGCCCACCAAAGCCAGTGCAGGCTATGAGAAGCTAAATGCTAGGGACAGCAACTTCCCGTTGCTTGAGTTTCTAAATTGATAATTTTATATGGTCCATGAATTATATATGAAATATACATATATTTTACATATAATCATAAATATTCAGATGACTCTTGGTAGAAAAAAAAGGTTTCCCACCCCGACCTAAAGAGACACCGGATAAGGATGAAGTTTGGTTATTACCAACCTTGACCTTATCAAAAAAACATGTGAATTCATAATGCCCCTTACCTAGAGACTTTCAGCTAGCTAAGATTATACTTTGATGTCTGACCAGATGCCTGGTTGAGGAGGCATCTGAAGCACCCTATTTTGAATATTTTTTTTGTAACCTTTTGCTCTCTTGAGTTATGCAGAGCTCATTTGTTCCCCTGGAAGCTTAGAATAAGCTTCATGGAGGAGAATTAAGTAAAGGAAGAACATGGCAGTGTCAAGTAAAAGTGCTGCCACCCACAAACACTTAACCTGAAGAAATCAGAAGTAAAGGATGATTAAAGATTATTCTTTTTTTTTTTTTTTTAGTTTAATTTAATAGCCTTTTATTTACAGGATATATACATGGGTAACTTTACAGCATTAACAATTGCCAAACCTCTTGTTCCAATTTTTCACCTCTTACCCCCCCACCCCCTCCCCTAAATGGCAGGATGACCAGTAGATGTTAAATATATTAAAATATAACTTAGATACATAATAAGTATACATGACCAAAACATTATTTTGCTCTACAAAAAGAATCAGACTCTGAATTATTGTACAATTAGCTTGTGAAGGAAATCAAAAATGCAGGTGTGCATAAATATAGGGATTGGGAATTCAATGTAATGGTTTTTAGTCATCTCCCAGAGTTCTTTTTCTGGGTATAGCTGGTTCAGTTCATTACTGCTCCATTAGAAATGATTTGGTTGATCTTGTTGCTGAGGATGGCCTGATCCATCAGAACTGGTCATCATCTAGTATTGTTGTTGAAGTATATAATGATCTCCTGGTCCTGCTCATTTCACTCAGCATCAGTTCGTGTAAGTCAAAGATTATTCTCTTATAATAATTTTGGAAAGTGAAGAGGTCCCTCAGGTAGCAAAATGATCCATCACCCCCCGGACTGTTCAAGAAATATCTTATAAATATTTGAAGTGTTTAACTTCCAAGGAAGAGAGAAATTATTTAATGCAATACAAAGAGATGCTCTGAGATGTAGTCAGATGATATTAAGAAAGAATCTTTCCTCAACAGGGAGAATGAATAAATGTTCTTTTTCAATACTTTGAAAACAAGATGGTGCCTTTGCGGAGCTGGAAGATCTACCAAGTGAGTTCCCTTGTTTGAGAATCCTATATCTGTTGGATAGAGAATTGCCCTCAAATGGAGGAATGTTTGACTGTTATTTGGTAACCAAGTCTCTCAGGCACTTTTTTTTTTAATAGCCTTTTATTTACAGGATATATGCATGGGTAACTTTACAGCATTAACAATTGCCAAACCTCTTGTTCCAATTTTTCACCTCTTACCCCCCCCCTCCCTAGATGGCAGGATGACCAGTAGATGTTAAATATATTAAAATATAAATTAGATACACAATAAGTATACATGACCAAAACGTTATTTTGCTGTACAAAAAGAATCAGACTCTGAAATATTGTACAATTAGCTTGTGAAGGAAATCAAAAATGCAGGTGTGCATAAATATAGGGATTGGGAATTCAATGTAATGGTTTTTAGTCATCTCCCAGAGTTCTTTTTCTGGGCATAGCTGGTTCAGTTCATTACTGCTCCATTGGAAATGATTTGGTTGATCTCGTTGCTGAGGATGGCCAGGTCCATCAGAACTGCTCATCATATAGTATTGTTGTTGAAGTATATAATGATCTCCTGGTCCTGCTCATTTCACTCAGCATCAGTTCGTGTAAGTCTCTCCAGGCCTTTCTCTCAGGCACTTTTAAAACTGTTCCTAAAATCATAGATCACAAGTTGGAAGGGACTTTGAAAGCCATCTCTTACAACAGTATTTTTATAGTTGAGGAAATTGAGATTTAGGGAGAGCATGACTTGTTTAAAATCAAATAGTTTGGGGATTTGAACCTACATTCTCTGGTTCTAAATCTAGTATTTCAATCATGCTATTTATTTTGGAGAAGAAAAATAGTCTGAATCATCAAAAATTTTGTATCATAGGCAAACCCTAAATTCTAAAATTCATGCTATTCAGTTTATTGTTTTTGTATAGTGTTCCATTGTTCAATTGTGTCCGACTCTTTGTCTCATTGGAAATTTTCTCAGCAAAGATAATGGACTGCTTTGCCATTTTTTGTCCAGTGTGTCTCCATTTTACAGATGAGGAAACTGAGGAAAAAAAGATTAACCTAATAAGAGTCTAAAGAAGAATATGAAATCAGGTCTTGACTCCAGACCCAATACCTTATTCATGGCACCACCTAGCCTACTTGCTCTTCAAGTTGTTGTCGTGTTGATTTGTTGTTCATTCTGGAAGAGGACCATGACATCAGGGAGGTGATGCCATGACATGTAAGTGAATTGTATTTAAGTGAGAGAGTGCAAGGTCACTTTCCCCTCCAGAGCCATCTGGGTCCAGTGGACTGATATAGAACAGGACAACTGGAGATGGCCCTGAATGCAATGGGAGACCTTGGTCTTTTAAGCTAAGATCTTTAATAGTCTCAGTTTGACTGAGATCACAACCATTGAGTGATTAAGGCCAGGTCATCCTTATGGGATATTCCTTCTATGTCATGCTATCCTTAATGATGTTAGGCAATTCTAACAAACAAAATATACAAGAGGACCAGATCTGAGAAATTCCTACATTCCATCTTTTCATTGCTAAATTCCTTGGCAAGGCTTTCAAATTTTGATGCTACAGTAGTTGTTTTTAGAAAGGAATGATGTCAATATTCAGCCTAGCTATCAATGCAGTGGAATGAATTTGAATGTCTCTATTTGCTACTGGGAAATTTATTAAGAGAAATGTTATTCATCATTTAGATTTTCATGGTTAGCTTTTTTTTTATTAAAGCTTTTTATTTACAAAGCATATGTATGGGTTATTTTTCCAACTCTTGCATTGACTCTTGCAAAACCTTTTATTCCAAATTTTCCCCTCCTTAACCCCCACCTCTGCCCTTAGCTGGCAGGTAGTCCAATACATGTTAAATATGTTACAATACATTTTAAATCATATATATATATATATATATATATATATATATATATATATATATATATATATACTGCACAAGACAAATCATATCAAGGCAGAAAAAAAAGAAAAACTGAGAAAAAAAACAAAATGCAAGCAAATAACAACAGAAAGAGAGAGAATGCTGTGTTATATTCCACATTCTGTTCTGATGCTTCTCTCTCTGGGTATAGATGGATCTTTTCATCATTGAACAAGTGGAAGTGGTTTGAATCATCTCAATGTTGAAGAGAGCCATGTCTATCAGAAGTGATCATTGTATAGCCTTGTTGCAATGTTTAATGATCTCCTGGTTCTGCTTGTTTCACTTTACATCAGCTTATGTAGGACTCTCTAAGCCTCTCTGAAATCATCCTGCTGGTCATTTCTTACCAAACAATAGTATTCTATAGCATTCATATACCATAATTTATTCAGCCATTTTCCAATTGATGGATATCCACTCAGTTCCCAATTTCTTGCCACTAAAAAATTGTCTGCCACAAACATTTTTGCACATATGTGTCCCTTTCCTTCTTTTAAGATCTTTTTGGGATATAATCCCAGTAGAAACACTACTGGATCAAAGGGTATCCAGAGTATGATAACTATTTTCTGCCATACTAGTTTCCAATTTTCCCAGCAGTTTTTTTCCAAATAGTGAATTCTTATCCCAAAAGTTGAGGCCTTTGAGTTGGTCAAATACTAGACTGCTATAGTCACTGACTATTTTGTTCTGTGAACCTAACCTATTCCACTGATCAACGTTTCTAGTTCTTAGCCAGTACCAAATGGTTTTTGATAACTGCTGCTTTATAATATAGTTTTAGACTGGTACAGCTAGGCCACCTTCATTTGCTTTTTTCTTCATTAATTCTTTTGAAATTTTTGACCTTTTGTTCTTCCAGATGAACTTTGTTGTTATTTTTCTAGGTTAGTCAAATATTTTCTTGGAGTTTGATTGACATAGCACCAAATAAATAATTAGTTTATGTAGTATTACCATCTTTATTATATTCATTCAATCTATCCAAGAGCACTTGATTTTTTCGAATTGCTTTGATCTGACTTTGTGTGTAGTTTTGCTTATATAGTTTCTGACTTTCCCTTGGCAAATAGATTCTCAAATATTTTATACTATCAACAATTATTTTAAATGGAATTTCTCTTTGTATCTCTTGCTGTTGGATCTTGTTAGTTATATATAAGAATGCTAGTGACTTATGTGGATTTGTTTTGTATCCTGCAATTTTGCTAAAGTTGTGCATTGCTTCTTATAGTTTTTTAGTTGATTCTCTAAGGTTCTCTAAGTATACCATCATATCATCTGCAAAAGAGTGATATTTTGGTTTCCTCATTACCTTCTCTAATTCATTTAATCTCTTTTTTCTTCTCTTATCACCAAAGCTAGAATTTCTAAAACAATACTGAATAGTAATGGTGATAATGGACAACCTTGTTTCATGCCTGATCTTATTGGGAATAGTTCCAGTTTACATATGATACTTGCTGATGGTTTCAAATAGATGCTACTGACTGTTTTAAGGCAAAGTCTATTTATTGCTATACTCTCTAGTGTTTTTATTAGGAATGAATGTTGGATTTTATCAAATGCTTTTTCTGCATCTATTGAGATAATCATTTTTGTTAATTTAGTTATTGGTATAGTCAATTATACTAATAGTTTTCCTAATATTGAACCAGCCCTGTATTCTTGGTATAAATCCTACTTGGTTATGGGATGGTTTTCTGTAATGTCTTTGGTAATATTTTATTTAAGATTTTTGCATCAATATTCATGAGGGAGATTGGTCTATAATTTTCTTTCTCTGTTTTTGTTTTACCTGGTTTAGGTATCAGTACCATGTCTGTGTAATAAAAAGAATTTGGTAGGAGTCCTTCATTCCATATTTTTTCAAATAGTTAATTGTTCTTTAAAAGTTTTTTAGAATTCACATGTAAATCCATCTGGTCCTGGAGATTTTTTGGGAGAGACAGTTGATTAATAGCCTACTCTGTTTCTTTTGCTAAAACAGGACTGTTTCAGCAATTTATTTCTTCTTCTGTTAATCTGGACAATCTGTATTTTTGTAGGTATTCCTCCATTTCACTTAGGTTGTCAAATTTATTGGCGTAAAGTTGGGCAAAGTAACTCCTAATAATTGCTCCAGTTTCCTCTTTATTGATGTATAGTTCTCCCTTTTCATTTTTGAGATTAACAATTCGATTTTCTTCTTTCCTTTCTCTAATCAAATTAACTGAAGGTTTATCTATTTTGTTGTTTTTTTCATAAAATCAAATCTTAGTTTTATTTATTAATTCAATAATTTTTTACATTCAATTTTATTGCTCTCTCCTTTTATTTTCAGAATAAAAACTTGATTGGGGGTTTTAAATTTGTTCTTTTTCTAGCTTTTTTAGTGGTAAGCCCAATTCATTGATCTTCTCTTTTTCTATTTTATACAAGTATGCATCTAGAGATATAAAATTTTGCCTTGTTACCACTTTGGCTGCATCCCACAAATTTTGGTATTTTGTCTCATTATTGTCATTCTCTTGGATGAAATTATTGATTGTGTCTATGATTTGCTGTTTCACTCATTCATTCTTTACAATGAGATTATTTAGTTTCCAATTACTTTTGGTCTGTTTTCCCCTAGCCTTTTATTGAATGTAATTTTTATTGCATTGTTATTTGAAAAGAATACATTTACTACTTCTTCCTTTCTGCATTTGATTTTGAAGTCTATGTCCTAATATATGTTCAATTTTTGTATAGGTTCCATGGACTGCCGAGAAGAATGTGTACTCCTTTCTGTCTCCACTCAGTTTTCTCCAAAGATCTATAATACCTAACTTTTCTAGTATTCTATTAATCTCTTTAATTTCTTTCTTATTTATTTTGATTTGATTTATCTAGTTTTGAAAATGCTAGTTTGAGATCTCCCAATATTATAGTTTTGCTGTCTATTTCTTCTTGAAACTCTCTTAACTTCTCCTTTAGGAATTTAGATCTTACACCACTTGATGCACAAAAGTTTAATATGATATTGCTTCATTATCTATGGTACCCTTTAGCAAGATATAATTTCCTTCCTTATCTTTTTTAATTAGATCAATTTTTTTCTTTTACTTGATCTGAGATCAGGATGACTACCCCTGGTTTTTTTTTTTTTTACTTCACCTAAAGCATAATAGATTCTACTCCAGCCTTTTACCTTTACTCTGCATGTATAGCTCTTCTTTAAATATGTTTTTTGTAAACTATATATTATAGGATTCTGGCTTTTAATCCAGTCTGCTATCTGCTTACATTTTATGGGAGAGTTTACCCCATTCACCTTTACAGTTAAAACTACTAATTCTGTATTTCCTGCCATCTTATCAACCCCAAATTATACTTTTCCCATTTTCTTTCATTTTCCCATTTTCCTTCTCCCCAGTATTTTACTTATAAGCACTACTTGCCTCAAGCAGTCCTCCCCCTTTACAGACCCTCCCCCTTTCTTATACCTTTTCCCTCTTATTTCTGTTTTCCTTTCTATTTAGCCTCCCTCTTCCCTTTTTAACTTTCTCCTCCTGGTTTTCTATAAGGTGAGAAAAGTTTCTTGGTGATACCCAATATACCTAATATTCTTTTTTTTTGAGCCAAATCTGATGATAATAAAATTCACACAACAATAATCACTCTGCCTTTTTTCCCTCAATTATAATAGCTTTTCTTTGCCTCTTCCTGAGATATAATTTCCCTCATTTTACCTCCACTTTCCCTTTTTTTCCTGTTACAATCTCCTTTCCACCTCCAATTTCTTTTTTATATTATAGCAGTAAAATCAGATTATACAGGTATTCTCTATGTATACCCATAACAGAAATAATTCTCGAGTTTTTTTTTTTTTTTTTACCTTTCTATGCTTCTCTTCAGTTCTATATTTGGAGGTCAAAGTTTTTGTTTAGCTCTGGTCTTTTCATCAAAAATAAATGGAATTCACCAGTTTCATTAAATGCCCATCTTCTTCCCTGAAAGAAAATGTTCAGTTTAGCATGGCAATTTATTCTTGGCTGCATGACAAGCTCCTTCACCTT
Source organism: Sarcophilus harrisii (assembly GCF_902635505.1). NCBI lineage: Eukaryota > Metazoa > Chordata > Mammalia > Dasyuromorphia > Dasyuridae > Sarcophilus > Sarcophilus harrisii. The sequence continues at coordinate 368,277,367 of NC_045426.1, read as the reverse complement.
TCAGAATATCAGATTTCAGGGCCTTTGATCCTTGAAAGTGGAAGCTGCTAAGTCCTGAGTAATCTTTAATGTGGTTCCTTGGTATTTGAATTGTTTCTTTCTGGCTGCTTGTAATATTTTTACTTTGATTTGATAGTTTTGAAATTTGTCCACAATATTCCTTGGGGTTTTCATTTTAATTTTAATTCCTTGGGGTTTTAACTTTTTTAGGAGTTGTGTTAAGTTAATTCTTCCAATGGGTTATTTTACCTTCTGATTCTATGACATTGAGGTAGGTCTTTTTGATGATTTCCTGAAAAATAGTGTCTACACTCTGTTTTTCATCATGGATTTCAGGGAGTATAATAATCCTTAGATTGTCTCTCCTAGATCTATTTTCTCAGTCAGTTGTTTTCCTAATTAGGTATTTTACATTTTTTCTATTTTTTTTTCATTTTTTTGGTTTTCCTTGACTGATTCTTGCTGTCTCATCAAGTCATTCATTTCCGTTTGTTCAGTTCTGAAATTTAGCGAATTATTTTTCTTCATTTACTTTTTAAGTTTCTTTTTATATTTGTCCGATTGAATTTTTAAATGAGTTGTTTTGTTCTATGGAATTTTTTCCATCTCACAAATTTTATTTTTTAAGGAATTATTTTTTTTCCATTTCACAAATTCTTTTTTCTGGGAGTTGTTTTTTTTCTTCCATTTTAATCAGATCTATCTTTTAATGAGTTATATGCTTTTTCGAGCCCTCTTGCAAAATTTTCCTTTCCTTTCCCCATTTTTCTTCTATCTCTCTTTTAAGATTTTTTAACATTTCTTCTAGGAGAGCCTTCTGTGATGGGTATCAGATTATATCACCTTTTGGGGCTTCATCTGGGGACAATCTGCCTTTAGTCTCTCAGGGTTTGATATCTGTTCTTCTCTTTCATCATAAAAGCTGTCTATCATCAGAGTTCTCTTTACTTTTTTACTCATTTTTTTAAAAAGTTAATGTCTGCTTTTAGGGTGGGGAAGGCTCCAAGCTTCCTCTACACAAGGTGGCTTACTCTATAATTGATTGTGGTTGCACTGGATAAGTGCTGACTCACTTCTGATGTTGTGTGGGCATGACCAAGTCCTGTGACATTCTGGCATTTTAGGCTTCACTATTTACCTTTGTGTTTGTGTTCAACATTTTATAACTTATCTGCCGATCTACTGGTATGAAACCAAGGCAAAATGGCCGACACTGCTTTACATTCCCATAAATTCTTCCCCATAGATTCTCCACCATGTGGAGTCTGCACCACCCCATTGATTCCACCCTGGCCCGGGACTCTGTGTTGTCTGTGCTGGTGTTTGTACTCATCTGCTTGTGCTTAGCTGCCTCCCTCCCATTTCCAATTGAAACAGTCCTTTTTTGGTGATCATCGAAATAATCTTCTGCTGGTAATTTGTTGCACTCCCAGTATTTGTGGGTTCTGGTTCAGAGCTAATTCAGAGGCTGGATTTGCTAATTAGTCTGAGGGTTGTAGGAGAAGGTCAGAAAGAATAGTGTGTTGTCTCTTCCATCTTGACTCCACCCCCAGAAGCCTCTCATGGATAGCTTTTAAAGAAATTTGGACCATTTGAATCTTACTTTTAGAATTCTAAAAATAGAAGTCAAAATTATTGATTAAATGCTTATTAAAAGGTAGCATATTAGCCATTTATGGTCAAATTTATAATAAAATCAATTTGTATTTCCTATGTGCCATGTACACAATTTATAATTAGGTTCAGTTTTATAATAGTAATTTTTATAATAGTTCATATTTATATAGCAATCTCAGATTTACAAAACAGTGTTCTCTCATCAAGTACATGGTAAAGGAAGCACAAATATTATTGACTGTACTTTAGAAATAAGAAAATCATAATTCAGAAAGGTTAAATAACTTATCAAAGGTGACCTAGTTAGTAAGCATTGCTACCAGATTCTATGTAAATTGTGGCTTTCTGTCCATTTTTATAGAGTATTGAACATAATTTTATTATTCAAATAATTCTAGCAGGATATTTATTTATCTGCTTTTATGACACATCGTCAATCACAGTTGTGATTTTTATGATCCAACTCCTTGATTAGAAATGAAACCCATTATAACACTGAATCTATTGAGGGAAGAGTGAAATCCGATTGCTTTTTGATATGCTAATTCGCAGTGGTACATCTTCCTTTATGTTTTTCAGAAACATTTTGAGGCCAAAAATTATAGATTCCATAGCTTTTATAAGATGATTTAGAAGGAATTACATCTATACTACATTCAAGTACAGATAGTGATGGCTAACCAAGTTGGGTAAAACAGGGGGTCTGCCAGATGTGTTTGAATGAGCAGTTATCAATCATTTGTAATTTGCACCTTGTTTATAAATGTGTACAACTTAAATGCATGCAAATAGCTTAGTCTCTGGAGTAGAAGAAATGGCTCCCCTTATAACCTTGTTTACACTGTTAATTTGCTTAGCAGACCCCTTTTTTTCCATAGATGCTGAACTTTACCCCACACAAGTGCAAATTTTCCCACATCCTGGCTCACAGCCATCAGAATTCAGGAAGCTTTATTGTGCACTGAGGAAAAACTATACCTTACCATATTCCATCACTCACAATGCCAGCTGTCAGTGCTAAAGACAGACATGAAATAAAGGTAAATGACTATAGAGAACTGTGGTTGAGGGGTTGGCGACTGTGCCCTTCCTGATGGGGCAGGAGACTTGGTATCAAGGCATTCTCATTAAGGTAGATCAATGGTACAGTGGTTAGAGAGCTGGATTTGGAGTCTGGAATATTTGACTTCAAATCCTGATTATATGTATGTGTGTGTGTATATATATATGTATATATATATATGTATATGATATATATATATATATACATATGTATGTATATGATATATATATATATATAAAATATATATTCATATCCTTTCCATATCATGGGGGCTAGGAGTGTGGTGCCCCTGCAATCTAGAAAATCCATGTAAAATTTTTTTTGGCAATCCCTTCCTACCAGAAAAGTCTGATTTTTTTTTAATGAGGTGTTTATAGTATCTTATTACAAAATTTGGATTGATATTATATAATGTTATACATATATTTTATGCATTTCTGAGTTCCTAAACTTTTAATGTATAATATCCTGACCTTTGTATATCATCTCTTAGTGTCCACAAAAATCCTCCCAAATTCTCATTTAATTTCTTATACTAACTTGTGATATTTGAAATGACTATGGTAAAAGTTGTGATGTGGAAGGGCTTTTTGTAAAACACTTTATAAACCTAAAAGCACAGTAATAATTCTTACCCTGAGATCTATGGATAGGGATCCTGTGAACTTGAAAAACTAATAATAGTATTAACAAAAATAATAATGAATTTGTTTGCTGCGATCTCTTGAGATTAAACCAAGATAGGAACATATTTGGTCACTATCAGAGTTTCCATGCTTCATCTCCTATTTAGTGGAGTTGCCTTGTCTCTGGCCTGTAAAGTTGATTTCTTCAGAATAAATGGGGAAAAACTAAAACGAATAGAAAGACTTAGTTTCTTAGGCAATACTCACCAATAAAGGCCTAGGTGAAGAAGGAGTTAGGAACTCTGGCTTGAGTCCTATTCTTAATTCTTTTTTATGATCTTGGTGAATTGTTGAAGCTGTTTACCAGTCAAATGGGGATAATAATGTACATCACATAAGTAAGATGATGCATGGGAAAGATATTTTGAAACTAAAAATGGGTAATATTTATATAATGCTATTATTATTTTAAAGAGATGGCATGATAGTATATCTCCCCCCATGGAAATAATGAATTCTCTGGAAGAAACTATTCATCTGGAATTAACAAAATATAATGCTGTATGTAGATGGGTATAGGAAAGAGAAGGGAATTTATTATTTCAATTGGAGTAATTAGCAAACATTTTTATATGCTATGATATGTATTGATTTTCAGAGAATAAAGACTAGACTGCAGTTGTTGAAAAAGGCATCTTTGAAGAGAATCTAGAGTTAGAGTACCTAGTTTCAAATTCTAGATTTGAGGTACTATATGAATGTTTTCTATTAACTTTCAATGATCTCACTTTCCTTACTTGTGAAATGAGAAGGGTGGACTAGATGATATTGGAGTCAATCCCAGCTTAAATTTTTAGTACTCTACTCTGAGTTGAGTTCTGAAAGTTAATTTGTAACCTATGGACCAGTATCACACCCCTGAGAATACAAAGACTGAATTCAGTTTTGGGGACAGTCCCTCATCACTCTTATTTTGACTAGTTCAGCTCCTACCCAGAATCCCTTCTAGGAAATCTCAAAATATAATTTGTATATTACTCATGTTTAGGTCTCCACAGCTGTTGGTAAATGGGTCCCTAGCTCCCATACAAGCACTCAAGGTAGCAGTACATATCTGGTACAAGAGTGCCTTTATTTCACCCACCAGACAGAATGTAAAAAACACAAAGGAATCACATAGGTTCATAAACAATGCAAACACACACACACACACAAGACTCACAGTAGCCCATAAAACATCAGTACAATTCTTCCTCTATGGTGAATCCCACTTTCATTCAGAACTCTTTATAGAGCCCCAGGCTCATAGTGCCTCCCTGTGGTTTAAATTTCCTTCGGAAGGGAAACAAGTTGAAATGATTAGAAGAGCGAACCTTTGACATTCTTAGTTCAACCTTAAACCTTAACATAGGCCTCCAGCTTAATATACTACCAAAAAATCTTGAACCCCTCTCAGAAGGAAAATAAACTTGAGGATATTATAGCAACAATTTCTTCCCAATTGAATATACAGTATAATTACATCAATTCTTTCCTCTCACCATATAACTCAAGAAGTTCCTTCACTCAAAAAGTTTCTCTATAGTTCTAGATTTCTTTCCCTAAAAATTGTCCACAAATTTGGCCAACTCTATTGGATCCTTCTGAGTTCTTAGAATAGATGTAAAAAAAAAGATTCAGTCAGAATGGACTGGTATTTCTACCAATTTGATTTTTGTCTCTTCTCTTGCTAGAAAGTTGGATCCCAGAAATCTCCTTATCATTTTAACACTCAGTAAATCCTTTTTGCTCTACCCAGAGCATGGTTTAGGAACTCAGAATCCAACTATATGGATAAAAATGAATGTTGTTTATAGCAATTCCTTTTATGGTGGCAAGGAATAGGAAATTAAGAGGGTGCTCATGAAGTGGGAAATGGCTGAATAAGTTATGGTATTTGAATGTAAATGATGAGCAGGCAAATTTCAGACAAACCTTGAAAGACTTACATGAACTGATGTGGGTTGAAGAGAATAGAACCAAGAGAATATTGTATATAGTAACTGCTACATTGTGTGATGATCAATTGTGATAGACTTAGCTCTTTTCATCAATACAGAGATCCAAGAATTCCAATGGACTTGTGATGGAAAATGCCATCCACATCCAGAGAAAGAACTATGAAACTGATTGCACATCAAATTATGCTTTTTTTACTTTACTTTTGTTTTTTTCTTTCTTGTGTTTTTTTTCCCTTTCATACTGATTTTTCTTTTATAACATGATTAATATGGGAATATATTTAAAATGATTGCACATTTATAATCTACATAAAATTGTTTTCTGTCTTTGAGAAGAAGGGAGGAAAAAAACTGGAATTCAAAATCTTACAAAAATGCATGTTGAAAAGTATCTTTATATGTAATTGGGGGAATATACTATTAAGTGGGGAAGGGGAAGAAAAATAAAATATTTCACAATATTTCAATGCTCTGTAACTCAATATAAACATGAAGGGCTCCCAGGGAAAGCAAGTTTTGCCTCCAATTATACTCTTAACTAGGTTGTACTCTAACTTGTTCTTAGAAAAATGAATTAGGGGAAAAAGGGATACTCTGAAATTGCCTTTTATTGCTTATAATCCAGAATAAGTGAATGACTACTATCTGCAAGTCTTAATCATCTAATGATCCTCAATCTATGAGCTGCAATGTCCTACAAGAAAGGCTAAGCAGCCTGTTAACTCACTGAGGATCTTCTGACTTTAGATCTACAATCCTAAATCCAGAAGAATCCCCTGATCAATCCCCTCGATATAACTAATATTCATGTGAAATCTCTCTATCTGTTAAAGTTCATTCACTTTTTAAAATTCTTTTAACAACTCTATGAAATAAGCAAGTTTTGAATAAAGTTGGATGGGGAATTGAGACCCAGATTCTAATCCTGTTGCTGCTGCTAATTGTATGATCTTGGACAAGTTGTTTCTTCTGTTTGACCTCAATTTCTTTCTCTGTAACATCAAAGGTTGACTCAGACCAATCAACAAAGAAACATTTATTAATAGTCTAATATGTACCAGGTACATTCTTAGCTCTAAGATTCCTCCCAACTCTGATGTTCTTTTACTTTATGAAAAAAATTATAACAATTTTAATTATAATAATTCTAATAACTTTATAATTTTAAAGAGGATGGTGAGCTAGATGGTGAGCTAGATGGCACAATAGACTACTGAACCTGGAGTCAGGAAGACCCGAGTTCAAATGCAGTCTTAAGACACTTAACACTTACTACTGTGTGACCCCAGGGCAAGTCATTTAATTCCAATTTCCTCACACACATCTCAAAAAATGAATATTGAGTAAAGAAGTGATCATAGGAAAAATATGCCAAATAAAGATAGGCTTCTAGGAGAAAGTGAATCCCCATGCCTTTTTCTATAGCTCTTGAGCAGAGATTTTAAACCCAAGAACTAATATAGAGGTCTTTATGAAGAAAAGCAACAACATAGGTAGGAGTAATATAAATAGATGATAGAAATAAGCATTTTATTGACCGAAAACACATAGTAAGAAATAGTCACAATATGCATAGCCCACAGCTGCAAACCATTTGGATGTTCAACAAAACCTGGTTGAGTGACTATCATGTGCTTCTTGTTTGGTCTTTATATAATGAAACTTGACATCTCACTATTCATGCAGAAGTTTCTTAACAGACCAAGTTGTCACTTCTAGCCCTCCAGCTAAAAGACAAGATGGTTGACAGTCATGACCTATATGGATTTTGTCAGGCACACTACAGAGTGTGAAACTCACAGAAGATAGCCCAGCCAGCTATGACTGAGGCTCACCAGGAGGCCCAGATGCTACTTCTTTTTTAATTATTGAAAAGCTTATTAGAGATCATCTGGCCCAACCTTCTTATTTTACAGAATAGGAAATCAAGACCCAGAAAAAGCAGGTTGAATTTATAGTTCCTAGTATGGTGACTTCAAGCATTAATTACTTATCCCATGCTAGATTGTCCTAGGCATAGGGAATATAAAAACAAAAAGGGTCCCTATCTTCAAAGAGCTTATAATCCATCATACCTCACACAAGTTCTCAGTGATTCTTATGGAATTGAATTGAAATGAATTGAGAAGACTTAGGCTAGATCACATAATACATGATTCAGAACTAAAAGCCAATGCTTCTTAAATTGCAGTTATTTTCTTATTGAGTACCTCTAGTAGGTATATAATTGTCCTAGAGGTCAAGAAGGGGATACACAAAAGAAAAGTAACAAGAGCAGATTCCTGCCCTTCCAGAGTTTATTGAACGATCACTTTGATTTTAGGATTAGTCCACAACTACAATGACTAGTTTACCTTTTAGGTGGGAAATTAGTGAACCTTATTCTCCACACTGTGATTTCAGAGTAAGTAAGAAAGGCTCCTGAGAAGATGGTTACCTGGTTCAGTAATGATAGAAATCTCTTCATCGAACATTTGTCTCTTTATTGAAAGAAAAAAAACTTAAGTAAGGGATTTTTTACATTAAATATCTTTAATAGAAGTCTAGTATCAAAGATCTGTAAGAAGCTCATACAAACATATAAGACCAAGAGCCATTCTCCAATGGCTAAGTAGATCAAAGATTTTGACAAACACTTTATAGGGGAAAAAATGAAAATGATCAACAGTCATATGAAACAGTGCTCCAATCACTAAAAATAGAAATGCAAATTAAAGCAACTCTGAGGTTTTACTTCATACCTATCCAGTCAGAAAAGATAATCCCCAAATGGGACTATGTTGGAAAGGCTGAGGGGAGATATACACACTAATATATTCATGGTGGAGCAATGAATTGCTAAAGCTATTCTGAAAATCAGTATGAATTTAGATACTAAGAAAGTCAGAAAAAGGTTTATATATATGTATAAATATATAACATATATGATATGTAATATGTATTTGTATACTCATTATATATGTAACAAAATATATAAAATACTAGTATACATATATATACATGCACACAGACATACAAATGTAAATATTTATAGTATAGCATCCAACTTAGAAACAAAAATCAATACCCATCAAATAGAAAATGGTTAGTTGTTTTTTTTTAATAAATGAAGGTATTTTCTTTTTATGAACATAATGAGATGTTGCTATGCCATAAGAAATTGCAAAGATAAGGAATTTAGAGAAACTCATGAAGACTTACATGAATTGATATGGTGAAGAAAATGGATCCAAGAGAACAAACTACATAATGGCAACAATAATAACAACAATAACATTAATATGTAGTCAAACTTTGAAAAATTATATTGAGTAACCACAGTCCTGGAGAATTGATAAGGAAACCTATATTCCTCCTTCTAGTAGACAGATATGGAATATAAAATTGGAATGTATTATATGCTTACATACTTTATTTCAAGGAAAAGTTCGGTCAGGGAATGGGGAATGAAGAGGGTTAAAGAGGTATGGCTATGGTTTGAAGAAAAAAAGAAACCACAAAATTTTCAAAAATCAGACATAAGACTTTATATTATCCCATCTATTATAGATAGGGAAACTGTAGATGAGGGAGTGAAATTGACTTCTAAGTAGCTATAATGAGACTTAAACTCAAGTATTCTGATCCCAAATCCAAATATCCCAAATCTTTTGATTATACACAATACTGATCGTGATAAATAATATCTTTGAAATCATAAATGACTGCATTTTATATCTTTAGCAAAATCCATAGTATTCTGCACATAATAAATATTTACTCAAGTGATAGAAGATCATCATCTTCCTAATTAATCCAAGTACATTTGAATTGAGGGGCAACTAGAGTCTGGAGGACCCAAGTTCAAATTTGGCTTCAGAAATTTGATACTTACTAGCTGTGTGAACTGTGTGAAGGGAGGAAGGGAGGAAGGAAGGAAGAATGGAAGGAAGAAGGATGGAAGGGAGGATGGAAGGAAGGAAGGAAGGATGGAAGGATGGAAAGAAGGAAGTCCACTTGGACATTCTAGGAATATTTTAGATGCAAGAGCTGAAAAGCAAAAGGAAAGTTTGCTAATTTTAAAAATCAGCTCACAACATTCAATATTTCCTGGGTGATTTTTGATTGTTCCAATGTGCCTCGTATTTGATATTTCCCTCATATGATTTCTACCTTTATAAGAAATAGAGCCACAATCATTTATTGCAGGCCAAAGTGTTTCTTCCTGTCCCTGGTTTCTTCAGGCTCCACAATATCAACATCAAAGTCCAGATAAGACATTCTAGCAGTTCATCCATGCCATCCTGCTACAGGTCTCACACTTACGTTCTTTGACTGATTTGCTGCCCGTGTCCCTGATGTCTCAGCTGTTCTCCATAGCACATTAGAGACTTGCTGTCTCTATTAGCTACCAATAATGTACTAATACATTCTTCCTTCTATTACCTCGGACACTAATTTGGTGGAATTGGATAGTGACAGTACATTGATGTTGTTGAGGTTAATGACCCAGCAATTTACAAGATAAGTCACATTAGTAGTCAAATTGATTGTAATCATTGTTTCACTGAACAGCGTCAACATTAAATACAGTATGTGGTGACTGGGCTTTCCTTCACCACCCCATTAGTGAAAAACCATTGGAATCTTTACCCTTCGTAGCTACCCTTGGGTTGCTGAGAGGAGTGTTTCAGGCTGCAGTACATACAACCTCCACTGGAGGAGGATCCAAGTGTAAGGCACAGAGGCATTTGAATCATATTTAACTAACAGTTCAGGCAAATCCCTTGAAAATGGTGTTTATTCAATTTTCATTTAGCCAGGATTTATGGATTACTACTGGGAAACAGCATACATGGTACCATAGAAAGAGTGGTGAATTTAGTCATAGGATATAAATTCAAATCCCAGCTCTGCCATTCATTACCTGTATGACTGTGGACAAGTCAATTCTGAGCTTCTGTTTTCTCACTTGGAAATGAAATTGCTGGATGAGGGTATCTTCAGGTTTTGTTCTGTTTTGGACCCAGATGGCTCTGGAGGGGAAAGTGAGATGAAAGACTTTGTACAGCCCTTCCTCATTTAATTCAACTCACTTGTATGTTATAGCATCACTTCTTTGATATCCTGGCTCTCTTTGAGAACAAAAGACAAACAACAGTGCTGAGTAGGAGTATATACAACCCATGATCTCTTGCAGTCACAGTGCAAACAGTCTGGTTGGGGAGACAAGTCACATATAATAGAGGAATCTACAAGGCAGGATTCCAAATGAGTGCCACAAAAAATTCAGTCTCTAGAAGTTTACAGGAAGAAGAACTCATGTTATGGAGGTTGGGAATTAGGCTCATAGACTTAGTCAATTAGTTTCTACCAAGAAGAATCATCTTATGATGATACAGATGATGGAAATAAAAGGCAAAAAAGTTAAAATAATTTGTCCAAGGTTGTAAAGGCAGTAAGGGGAGAGCCAAGTTTCCAACTTAGCTTTTCTGATACCAAAGTTAATACTCTTTCCACTAGAACTTCTTGTCTTTCATAACTGGGACTTGACTTAAACCTTCAAGGATGTATTTTTTTATGTTCCAACAAAATTTATTTAAAAATGTAAAGATTGTTCCTGGACAGCAAGCCTTATTAAAACAGGCAGCAGCCTGAATTTGATGTTCAGACCATAGTTTGCACATCTTAAATAGGTTCATAAGGACTAGGCTCAATGGCTAGTCTCATCTTACATTGTTATTTTTATAGTATTTTATTTTTCCAAACACATGCAAAGATAGTTCTCAACATTCATCTTTGTAAAACCTTGCATTAAAAAATTTCCCCCTCTTCTCCTTTGTTCATTCTTCCCCAACACAGCAAGCAATCTGATATAAGTTAAGCATGTGCAATTCTTCTAAACATATTTCCACATTCTTCATGTTGTGCATGAAAAATCAGATCAAAAGGGGAAAAAAACAAAGAAGACATTCAGTTTTCATAGTTCTCTCTCTGGATATGGATGTCACTTTCCATCCCTAATCCTGCTCAAGTATGGATTTCCATTTGCACAGATAAACGATGAAGGGAAGAGGGGAAGGAGAAAATAGAGAACTGAAGGCTATAATTAAGAGTGAAATGCTAACTTTAAATAATAGGATTTAGAACTAGAAGGGGACACAGATCACCTAATCAAATCCCTCATTTTATAGAGGAGGAAACTGAGGCTGAGACAAGAGGAATACCTTGACCAAAGTCACACAGCTAATAAATGGCAGGAGCAAAATACAGTGCTCTTTACACCTCAAAATGCTGTTTTCCCTTCAGGGCATCATAGGCTTTGGAACTGGAAGAAATCATAAAAACCATGCAGGATAAGTTCATCATTTTGTGAATGATAAAGCTAAGGCCTAGATAGGTTAATGGGCTTTACAAAGCAACCTGAATAATAAGTGGCAGAATAAGAATTCAGTGCTCTGTGTATGAACATGTGTATGTGTGTACACCATGCTTGTTTTTATACCATCCTATATAAATCTTTGGGCCCCAGAATTCTCTTTCCTCTCCTTATTTTAAAGCAGAGATTGGGGGAGGTAATTGGTTGGAGAAAGGAGGAATATTCTTATAGAACACACTATATGCAATAAAATGAATGTAAGAAAAAACTGTAAGCATTGTTAACCTTCCAATCAAATGGAGGCATTTACCTGCCCATACATGGCGGCTCAAATCTGTTTATTACTCTGGGAACAATTAAGTAGACTTATGACTGTCAAAAAATGCAACATTTTTAGAGTCAGGATGTCTGTTGGATCTGAAAGGCATCTTAAGGATCACTCAAATATAAGCCCCCCAGTAGAATGACAAGAGACAGAGTCCCAATCTGCCTGGCTACTATACCTAATGTAGGGTGACTTGTGGCTGAGACTTCCAATAGGTGTTTGAACTCCTTAAACTCAAGGTCGGTCTCTACTTCTTTTAATTTTTTCATCACTAGCATTTGGCACAGTGCTTTGTACATAGTGGCTCTTATTAAATGCTTTTACATTCATTCACTTGCTTTAGGAGTCCTTGAGACTCACTTGTCATACAAGCTTCTTATTTTGTATTGTTGATGAACAAGCCATGTCTCAAAAAAGTAAAAAGGCTTGTCTGATGTCATAGAGCCTATTATTAATTGGGGTGACTCTTCCTGATGTCTAGTCAAACATTCTTTCCCTCTACAAGTGTCATTGAGCAGTTCCATTTCAGTGACGTTTATTATCTTCATAATGTCACAGAAGCACTGAATTTCAGATTTATAAAAAATCTCTCCAAAACATATCCCCAAAGTGGTCATCTAGACTTTTCTTGGGGACCTTAAGCAGAGAGAAAACCCTTCTAGGGAAACCTATTCAATCAGATGCTCTCATAAAATAACCTTCCAAACATTTGATGAATATTTGAATATTCTCATTCTGTCCCAAGCCCTTGCCCTGAAACTTTTCTTCTTCAGGTTGAATGCTCATTTCTTCAGCCTATTATATATGTATTCAAGGCCTTTCAACACTCTGCCCTCTTCTGACTTCTTTCCAGCTTATCACTACTGGGTTTTGGCGGTCCAATTATTTCTGTTCTGGTCAGAAATTCTGAAGGCCTCACTCTCTCAAAATGATTCTTTGTGAAGGCAAACTAGGTCACCTCTGGCCTCCCTTTTTCCCTAGCCTTTAATTACTGAATGGGTGTTGCTACAGATAAATTGAGAACTGGGAAAGACCTTAGCTTAAAAAGACCAAAGTCTCCTAAGGGCATTGTCAGTTGCCCTGACCTATGTCTTGCCTTTGGACTAAAGAGAGTTAAGGACCATAAAGAGAGTTAAGACCATAGTCCTGCCTTACTTAAAACCAATTTAGTTGCAAGTTTTAAGATATCAGTGTCTTAATATCATTGGTCCTCTTCAAGAAAGAAGGATGAACATGAACAAAAACAACAATCTTCCCTAAAGTGTGTGGTTGAGGAGAATACAATACTCTAGATGTGCTTTGTAGGATGGAGTACAGTGAGACTATCACTTCTATATTTCTGGATGCTATTCCTCTCTATTTTTAAAGATCCTTATTTTTTATAATAGCTTTTTATTTTTCAAAATACATGCAAAAATAATTTTCAACATTCACCCTTGCAAAATCTTGTGTTGCATATTTTTCTCCTTCTCCCACCCCATCTGACAAGTAATCTCATATAGTTAAACATGATATTCTTCTATACTTATTTCCACAATTGTCATGCTGCACAAAAAAATCAGATCAAAAGGAGAAATGGGAAAGAAAACAAAAAGCAAGCAAACAACAACAGAAAGCTAAAAATACTATGTTGTCATCCATACTTAGTACCCTCTCTGGATGCACGTGGCTCTCTCCATCACAAATCTATTAGAACTGGTCTGAATCACTGTGCTGTTGAAAAGAGCCACATCTATCAGAATTGATCATAGTATAATCTTGTTATTGTTGTGTACAATGATCTTCTGGTTCTATTCATTTCACTCAGCATCAGTTCATGTAAGTCACTCCAGGCCTCTCTAAAATCAGCCTGCTGAGCATTTCTCACAGAACAATAATATTTCATAACATTCATATACCATAACTTATTCAGTCATTCTCTATTTGATGGACATCCACTCAGTTTCCAGATCCTTGCTACTACAAAAGGGACTGTTACAAACTTTTTTGCAAATTAAGGTCCTTTTCTCTGTTTTATGATTTTGGAGGGGATACAGGCCTAGTAGAGACTCTTTGGGCATAGTTCCATATATTCTCCAAAATGGTTCGCCATATCAGTTCAAAACTCCACCAAATGTATTAGTGTAGCAGTTTTCCCACATCCTTTCCCACATTTATCATTATCTTTTACTATTATCTTAGATATTAGTCCTTTCTTAATGAAGTCTAAGATCACACTAGAATTTCCTTCGGCAATTTATAATATTGCCTAGGCAACTAGATAATGCAATGGATCAGAACCCTGAGTCAGGAAGACCTAGGTTCATATTTAGCCCCAAAACTTACTAGCTGTGTCATCTTGGACAATCTCTGAAACTTTGCCTTACTTTCTTCATCTGTAAAATGGGAATAATAATAGTCCCTACCTCCCAGGGTTGTTGTAAGAATAAAATATTCAAAAAGTGCTATTTACAAATTTTAAAATATTATATAAATGCTAGCTATTGTTATTATTATTGTGGCTATTGGATTGTATTGCACATAAAATCTACAAATCCCTTATATCTTTTTTCAGATAAATTGCTTAAATGTTCTTCCCTCATTTTGAATTTTTAAAGCTGATTTTTCGAACATACATGTTGAAATTTTATTCTGATAACATCTTTTGAATCTTGACTCTGTCATCAAACAATCAACTAAAAAACATTTATTCCTGCTAACTATTTTCCAGAGAATATCCAAAATTCTGAGGATGCAAAGCAAAAAACAAAACAACAAACCAAAAAAATTGCCTGCAAATCTTGACTGCAAAGTACTTAAATTTTAATGAGGGAAACTTTGCATACAGAAATCAATACATACAAGATAAATATATAATAAAAGGAAGGTAGCTGATTTTGTTGGCTACCCCTTTTAAGCTTTACATCATCTGCAAATTTCCTAAGGATGTTATTTTATCTAAGTGATTGATAAAAATGGTAACTAGCATAGGGCAAGGTATGGATCCCTGGAGCCCTCCACTGGAGACTTAATGGATTTGGATGATTATACTTAGGGTCTAACTATTAAAATAATTTTAAATCCATCTAACTATATCATTGTATAGCTCACATCTCTTTATCTTATTCACAATTATGGCATGAGAGACTTTATCAAATGCTTTGCTAAAATCTATATAAACTATATTTATGGCACACAAAATTGCAAAAACTCAGAATAGTTCCATATTTCAATGTTAAAATGTCGGAAGAAATAATAGAAAGGGATATTTTATTTAAATCCTATACAAATAACTACACATTATAATTTGGGAGTCAATATAAAAAGTACTCTCAAAATATAAAGACAATTTTAGAGCACTTTGAAAAATAATGAATGATTTAAATAATTGCAGGGATATTAAAGATTAGACATATCAGAATACAAAAAAATGTTGATACTACTTAAATTATAGATTAATGTTATCCCCAAAAACAACAAAAGAATGTACTCCATAGATCTAGCAAAACAATTTTTTAGAAAGCCATTTGTAAGACCAAAAAGTCTAGGATCTAAAAAGAAAATGGGCAAAAAGTAGTAATAATGAATGAACAATATAAGACAACAATCAACAAAACTAATTGGTACTTTTTTAAAAAAATAGAAATTAGATCACCATGGAACCAACTAGACAATCAAAAAAAATCAGACTTTAATCAAATAATTTAGTAACTAATAAACTTTAAGAATATATACTACTTGAAAGGCAGTCCCATTTGGCAGTAATTTATGAGAAAACTAAAAAAAAAAACCCAGTCAGAAATTAAGTTTGAACCAAGATCTTTTACTATCTTCTACCATAAACCCCAAATGAATACATAAATCAAATCTAAAAAGTCACAACATTTCTTAAAAGAATGAAAGAATAGAATTGTGTATTTTTTCAGAGATATAGCTACCTTGAGTATTCTTAACCAAGCAAAGGATAGAAATGATCACAAAAAACTCCATGAAATTAAATATATTTTACATGAACAAAATCAATACAAGTACTATATTTTTGTCTCTAAGGGTCTCATTTTTCTCTCATCTGTAAAATGAGAGGGTTGAGCTAGATGACCTCTAATGTCCATTTCAAGATATAAATTTACGATCCTATGATTAAGTGGGGAATTGAAGGTTGGGGTGTATGTGGACTTATAACTTAATTATATCAAATAGTTAAAGAACATACTATCTTTTGCTACAAAAATAATTGTCAAAGATAGCAAAATAAAGTTCTCTACTGTTTTCCTTTTATAAGACAGATGTCATCTAATAAATAGACCAAAGATGAAAAAAAAAAGTAAAGAATGAGAACACTAGGCAAATATTGGCAATTAAATTAGGCAATGAATATTGATGTAAAAATCTAAAATAAGATCCTTAGCAACAAGGTTACAGCAGAATTTCCAAGAATATAATTTGCAATGACCAAAATGGATTCCAAGATGATTCATCATTAGAAATGTCATTACCATAATTAATTATATAAAAGCAACAAAAGCTCCATGATTATATCAATAGCAAAAAAAAGTTTTCGGCATAATACAACATATACATATACAAATATGTATGCATATATACACATATAATTACCAAGATCATAGGTACACCTTCTTTCGTATGATCAAAAGTATACACCTAAAGCCAATAGTGTGTTTTACATTAAAGAAACTCTGGAGTCTTTACCATTAAAGAGAGAATCCTACCCTCACAATCCTTACCACACCATTATTTGACCTAATTCTAGAAGTGCCATTTATAACTTTTAGACAAAAGAGAAAAATTAAAGGAATACACATTATCAAAGAGACAGAATAATCACTATTTTCAGAAAACATGATAGTTTACTTATAAAACCTCAGAGAATTAATTAAAAAGCTAAATGAAAAGATTTATAGCTTTTTGGAAAGGTGACAGAATAGATAATAAATCAATCAACAAGCATTTAATAACTTCCTATATTCATAAGGGGGGCATGTGAGTGGCACAGTGGATAAAGCCTAAAGTCAGAAAGACCAGAATTCAAATCTGACCTCAGATACTAGCTTGCTGTGTGATTCTGGGCAAGTCCCTTAACTCTTGCCTGAATAAAATTGGAGAAGGAAATGCCAAGCCATTAATATCCATTTCAAGAAAACCCTATGAATAGTTGGTCTACAGTATCACAAAGAGTCAGACATGACTGAATGACTTAATTACAATATTTGTAGAACTGTGCTAGGTACTAAGAAGTGCAACCCTTGTCTTAAAGGGCTTCCTTTCTTCTAAGGGGCTATAAGAGGTATTCATTACAGCATTTCTATATGTTACTAATAAAAGCCAAATAAAAATTATTTTTTAAAGTCTGTTTAAAATAACCAAGAAATGTGTCAAATATTTGTATATTGGGACAGCTAGGTGGCACAGTGGATAGAGCACCAACCCTGAAGTCAGGAGGACCCGAGTTCAAATGGTCCCTTGCATGTATATTCCTGTCTGTTAGGGGTTCTTGACTTGTAGTTTGTTCTCTGGTAAATCCATGCTCCTCAATCCATCTGCTGCTCACCTAACTGATTTCTCTCCTTGACCTGCTGTGGCCATACTCACTGACACTTTAGATTCTGTCATCTACCTCCTCTCAGTGATATCTAGATCTGTTATCCACTAATGTCTGGCCACAATGCACTCTTATGCTCTTATATATGTGACAGACAATATTTGATGTCTCCTCATTCAAACTCCTAATTTTTTTTAATTGTCCTGAATCACCCAGAGGCCTAGGGAAAGCCTGCCTAGTGGCTGGGATTGCTGTTTGCTTCATGAGCCTAAGGACATTTTAATTAAAGCCAACAGAAAACTTTAAAGCAAGGGTCTCAAGAAATAATAACAACAATATTAATGCAAAATCAAATCAGCTCATTCCAATCCAGGGGAAGCCAGAGGGATAGGGCATGTCAAGGGCTAGTAATGTGATGTATTGTGGGAATTCAACCACCCACCCTCTAACAACAGCACACAATAATTATAAATATAAAACATGCTTCGCTGCCTGCTGCATAACAGGCCTAGCAAAATTACTGTCCGCCCCATGCTAGATTTTTCCATTATGCTGCCCCATTATCCCATCGTAATTAAGAGGAGGCAGCACTCCTGTGCAGCCCCTTATTTGCTTCCTTTTGGCCTTCCCTGTGCTCAGGCTTCCTTTTATTCATATCAGATGTCATATTTCGCAGGGCCAGAACTGTGTCACCAGTCTAGGTCCTGCAGTGAAGTTTATATATACATCATGGGATCGTGAGTAGTTGGTCAGTTTATGTAAAAATTGTAGGGAAACAATGGAATATACAGATTTTATAGTATAAAATGCAACATTGTTGGCTGTCAGGACAAACCAGAGGGAATGAATGAGATGTCCAATATGAAGTTTTCTTTTAGTAGATCTGTGATTTCATTAGTGCTGGGAGTTCTAAGTCAGAGACTTGCTTTATCAATGCAGAAAACCAACTTCTCAGAGAGTTTCTTAGGGCTCTCATAAGTTAAGTGACAAAGTCACATACTAATCATATATCACAGGCTGGACCTGAACCCAGGGTTTCCTACTCCTAAGGTTGATTATATATCTAGTAGATTGGGCTTCCTCTTATTGATTATATCAGCCAATTGTCTCAATGACTATGAGGTAATTCTAAACCATATTTTGTTTTATTTTATCTTTACATTAAAATTGTATTGAACATCTTTTAGTTTTAAATCAACTATATTTCCCAGCATATTCCTCTGCCTAACCTCTCTCAAAAAGCCATCTCTTTTATCAGAGAATAAAAAGAGAAAAAGAAAGTAAGATTAAGTAACACATCAAAAAAAAAAAAGTCCAACATTATGTGCATTGTTCCACATCCATAATCCCCATATATAGTCTAGTGCCTGAGACAAGCACCACAAAAGATACAAATCAAATTTTTGAGACAAATTCAGTTTGGGAACAAGGTAGAAATCTTAGAAATGCAGACATAATTTCTCTGTATGGGGAGAGAAGCCAGTACACTGCCCTAGAATAGAGAGACAGACTCTGAAACAGTACTGTGGAGGCTATAGCTGGTGAGGTCACTACTGAAGGATAGAATGGAATGAACAGGGTTGATTTGGGTCGTAGCTTCTCTGTTTTGTGGCAATAGGTGGAGGTAGTTCAGAGGAAACTTGGTTATCTGGTTGT
Organism: Sarcophilus harrisii; assembly: GCF_902635505.1. NCBI lineage: Eukaryota > Metazoa > Chordata > Mammalia > Dasyuromorphia > Dasyuridae > Sarcophilus > Sarcophilus harrisii. The sequence continues at coordinate 368,258,183 of NC_045426.1, read as the reverse complement.
TTCCTAAGTTTATTTATTCCTCATTACTAAGTGACATGTATTTATTTTTATCAGTTGAAAAACTGAGCATCTTGTCAATACCTTATGAATTCCAATACGCTGGTGCAAATCCTAACTACTGGCTCTAGACTATGGACAGCTATCTAGGAGAAGGGTTTTTAACCTTTTGTTTGTATCCTGGACTCTTCTGGCAGTCTGGTAAAACCCAGAGACTCCTCAGAATAATATTTCATTAAAAATCGAAAGACATGCTAAATTTCCATTAGGGATTTTATTTGTTTTCATGCAAATTTCTCACCCCTTCTTCTCCCCCCTCCCAATAGGGGACTATTGGTCCTAGATTAAGAATCCTTGGACTAGAAGAATATTCCCAGAGAATGCCTACTTGGCTATCAGTGTTGCTATAAAACTCTGGGGTACAATAAATACTTTTCCTTAGGGCCACTTCTGGCCCCATGGTGTGGAAAATGAAATCATTCCAGGCCTAGAATGATTGTGTATAAAGCGTTTTCATGTGTTTGGCAGGCAGTGCATCGATGTCTCCCCATAGTTTTTGTCCGCTGACCTTAAAGTTATCTTGCTTAAGGAAATCTTTTTATTGTCTCTATACTTTTCAAAGCACTTGTAGTTACATCATTTCATTGAATCCTGATAATAATTTTGTGAGTTAGAAAAAGTGGACATTCTAACTTCCCTTTTGGGGATAAGAGACTTGAGAGAGGAAAAGATGTTTGTCCAAAGTGGAAGACCTAGGCTTAGCACCCAAGTCTCTGTGTCTCTAGCTAGTTCAATGTGTTTCCCACTATACCAGGTTAGGACAACAATCCAGGGATATGCAAAGAGACATGAAGTGTATATTTCTGGTCCATTAATAACAGAGACTGAGAGCCCACTGTGTGCTGAGTGCTCTGCTAGATGCTGTGCAGGATACAAAAGAAATTGAAAGCTTGATCCCTGGAGCTTACTCTTTAGCAGGAGAGAGAACACACATATATGAAATGCCTAGAGAGCATATCCAAAACTAAGCACAAATTAATGCAAATTAATTTCATACTGAGGAGATGCAGAATAAAGGAGCAATCAAAATGGGGAGATGTTTAATCAGGGAATGTTTCCTGCAGGAGATGAGATGGAAGCCAGGTTTGAAAGAAAGTGAAGGCTTGTGTTGGCAGGCTAAACCTTAGGAGCAGGTGGTCCCCGAGCAGGCTTCTTGGTCCGCAAATGTCTCTCCAACAACCTATCAGGAAGTTTGGATTCCACAATTAGAGAGTGACTCTTTTGTCTTTGAATGGCTTTCATAGTCTTTTCTTCCAAGGGAGACACTGCCCTTGTGATATAATACTGCCTATTTTATTTGGGTCATTAGTTGATATTAGGAAAGTGCTTCCATCTGAACCAGTTTCCTCATGTACAAAAAAAAAAAAAAAAAAAAAAAACATTTGACTTTGATTGTAGATCTAGAAATGGAAGATATCTTAGAATTCATATAATTCAAAGGTTCTTAACTCAGAGTTAATTAATTTAAAAATTAATAATCACTGTAATATAGTTGGTTTCTTTTGTAATCTTACATAAATTGTTTTATACATTTGAAAGAGTTTGTAGGCTTCACTAGACTGGCTAGAAAGTGGTTCATGACACAAAAGTGGTCAAGAACCCCTAATCTAGTCTAATCCTCTCCTTTTATAGATAAGAAAATAGATTTAGAGAAACAATATTTTTCAAAAAGAGAATGAATGGCAGAGTTTAGATTTAAACTCAGTAACTATGATTCTAAATTCAATATTCTTTTTATTATACTCCACTACTTTCCATCATGATCTCTGTGTTTCTTGACAGCTGAATCACTCTGGCATTCTATGAGGATACACAACATCTTAAAAGATTGCAGTGGGTGACCAGTGGAAGGGCAGCAGTGTTATAATAAAACAAGATAGGTGTTATTTATTGCCTGGAGGCAAGCTTTGCCAATTTTACCCCTTCACAATTTTGTCCAGGGTTGCACCTGCCTTAAATATCAATCAATTAAACATAAACAAGCATTGATATTAATCCTCCACATAGCCCTTATATGATAGATAAAAAGACAAGGAGAAAGACTAAGAAGACAGAAGAAAAGAGAACTGTAAAATGTTTGGTTCTTATTTTATGTTTAATAAAAGGTAAAAGGAGATCTTGTGAAAATTTTGTTTGAGGCTTGAAAGTCACCTGTTCTAGTTGATTTCCTTTCTTATCATATTAGCCTCCTAAATTATCCCTGAATGTTCAACATCACTCTTAGACACTCTTTCTCCAGTCTAAACATTATTCCCTTCTTTATTCCATCTATTTAGATCCTACCTTCTTTGACTGCTCTGCTCAAATCTCACTTTCTAATTGGGAATCTAACACTGAAATATATGTAGTGCCTATGGTACTCTTCTTCCACAGGGGGTCCCAAGACTAGCTGCCCCAACTCTACTCTATTTTGTGAGGTCCACTATCTGTCAGAGACTGTCCAAGATTTTGGGAATACAATATTTCCTATTTTCACACAGCTTCTCTTCTACTGGGAAAACCAGCAGATATTCACATAAGTAGATTTAAAATGCATACAAAGTAAATGCAAAGTAATTTTGGAGGGAAACTAACAATTGAAAGGCTCAGTAAGCCTTTCAAGCCTTACAAGCCAAAAGGTCTTGTAAAAGGATTTTTAATGAGCAAGGAATTTCAAGAAGTAAAGGTGAGGGGGTAGAAAGAAGTGGAATTAGGATATAGTACTGTTGACCTAATAAGAAAAAGCACCTTTTATCATGCAAGAGCCCTGATTCTAGATTCAGTTTCATCCTCAAGGATACTAACCTCTACAAGAAGTGGATCTAGCTTTTTTCATATACTATGATTTATTAAAGTCCCTGTTTAGGGCCCTAACCTTAGGTTTGGCTCATATACAGGGTCTTCCCAAAAGGAATTAATAGGGTCCCTTCTGGAAAGGTATTAAATGTACAAAGTAGATCAGAAGTGTAGTAAGCAGAACAAAGAGAACATTGTACATGGCGACAACAAGATTACGTGATGATCAACTATGATTGACTTGATTCTTTTCAGCAATGAGGTGACTCAAGTCAATTTCAATAGAATTATAATGGAAAGGGCCATCTGCATCCAGAGAGAAGACTATGGGGATTGAATGTGGACCATAAATGAGTATTTTCACCTTTTTGTTGTTGTTATTGTTTGCTTGGTCTTTTTTCTTTCATTTTTTCCCGTTTTTGATCTTATTTTTCTTGTGCAGCATGATAAATGTGGGAATATGTCTAGAAGAACTGCACATGTTTAATCTACATTCAATTACTTGCTGTCTAGGGGACAAGGGAGGTATAGGGAGGGAGAAAAAATGTGGAACATAAGATTGTGCAAGGGTGAATTTGAAAACAATCTTTTCATGTATTTTGAAAAATAAAAAGCTATTATTTAAAAAAACAAAGTAGATTAGATATAGAACAACTATTTCCTCCACCTAAAAAAGAAAACCTTAAGACAGAAAAAATATAGCACACATTGACTAATACTTAAGATTCCTCTAGGAATCTGATACTTAGAACACAAAACACTTTATGAAATTGATAAACAGATATTTCATCTTCACTTTGGAATTGTACTATTTGAGCAATTTGTTCAAAGTTCAAACCTTCTTGTAAGCCAGGTGTCACAGTTTGGGCTTCCTTAATCTTTTCATCTGTGGTATCTTCTTGGCAATGGTTATATTCTTTTTTTGAAAAGAATTGTAATAGCAGAAAGCACCACCTCACTGACCTCCCAGTACCCACAGCCAGAAGCTCTATATTCAAAACTCATAATATTGCTTCTGAGGCTAAGAACTTCTATCTCAGTCTCAGTATTCTGTCATCTGAGCTCAGGAAAAGACAAAGTAGAAATATCAGCTGGGCCTTGACATCCAGTCTTAGGCTCACCTTGACAAAGGGAGATGTGAAAGAAGAGTGAAATCCCTTTCCCTACTCATTTGAAGAATATGGAAGAACACAGAGTGTCCTAAAACATAGCAACAGATGAAAATATAGCTAAAGTTTTCTTTATTTATAAGGGAAATACCTCTTCCTATCTAGTAAATATTTGAGATACTCCTTTCTCCCTCACAAAAAAGGAAGGGACCTACTACTGATGAGGTTTAGGAAAGCAATTATTGAAAAGATGAGGTGGGAAAGATTGTGACAATTTCACAATGAGGTGCTCTCCCTGTCACAAACAAAATCCAAAAATGATCTTGTGACATGCTTTGAGAAGGGACAATTTTTATAGACAGGAGGAATAGCAGGAAAACCAGGAAAGAGTTGGGGAGATAAAGAATGTTTGAAGAAATCTGGGAAAAATTAGGAAGGATAAAATCAGGGAAGAGTTGGGGAAATACTTGAAGGATAAAGTCAGGGAAAAGATACTTGAGGCCAAAGTCAGGGAGAAGTTGGGGAGATAAAGAATATTTGATAGAATCAGGGAGAAGTTGGGGAGATAAAGGATATTTGATAGAATCAGGGAGAAGTTGGGGAGATAGTCTCAGAGTGGATTGAATTTTGGAGTGAGAGTGGAGTGGAATTCCTCCAGAGTGAGGAATTTTGGCCTTAGGGAGAAAACAGACTGGTTTGAGTCCAGGAGTCCTTTTTCAAAAAGACTAGGGTTCGTGTACCATCAGAAGTTGCCTAATTATGGAGCCATTGGAAAGGTACAAAGCATATACTCAGTTCCATGGGAAATATCCCAATCAGAGCATATGGGGAAGAGACTTTAACAATTACCTTCATGACAGGGAGATGAAATGTTATATAATTAATTTAGGAAGGTTATCTGGAACTAGACTGAATAGGGCCAAACAGAGGAATTATTATTTTATCCTATAAGTAATAGAGCACCACTAAATGATGAAACTTGGCAACTGACAGGAGATGGGAGTGAGAAAGAAGAAAAAGTCCAGTTTGAGAACCTGAATGACAAAAGAACTTGAATACCTACAGCAGGTTCAGAGGACAGGTTTTTAAAACCAGGAGAAAGTTGGTATGTCTGTTTGATTTGGGGCTTAGAGATTCAGGACTATGTGGCAGAGGCCAAGTGGCATTGACCTAGAAACAGTTACTCTGGCACAGGCATCATGCCACAGAGAAGGATGCTGTGACCTGGATGTTTGCCTTTTGTCCCTAACAGTCCCTTAATACCCTAGTAACCTGCTGGGCACTATAACATTCACTGGAATGAGCTTTCTTGTTCTCTCTCAGGCTAATCTCCACAGAGTTCAAGGAGGAAAGACAAATAGTAATATTAAATGCTTTACTAGGAAACCCATAAAGTAGCTCTCCCCAAAGCAAGAACAAGAATGGAAAATTAATAATGCTTGAGATGAAGAAGATCAAAATTTAGGCAATGCAAGCAGAAAGTAGAGACAGATCACTCTTTTCCATTAAGATTTGCTTGAAGAATTCAGATCCATCATTCCCCCTATTGTTAATTAATTAATTTAGGAATTTTTGAAATTCTTAAATTTTGATTATTCAATTTGATTCAAGGAATATTTGTTCAAGTGTCTAGTATGTGCAAGGCTAAGTGTTGTGTTAAGGATATAATGATAAATATATCTCAAGGGCCTTGCAATCTAAAGGAAAGAAGAACAAAGGAACAAATACATACAGGACAAATATTATAACTCAGAATGTAATAGGTCCTACCACACCCAGAGATATTACCATGGTAACTAAAGACTCAAGAAATTCCTTCCCCAAGAGCTGTTCCCATGGAAATCGCTGTGGGTGTGGCAAGGTAGAACAGTGAAAATAGAGATCTATATAATTTAAATTCTAAGAGAAACTTGAAGTGGAACAGTTAACTTGAGTATGAGAAGATAATCAAAGGGTTAGTGTAGGAGGTTACACCTAATGCAAAAGAAGGAATTTTAATGGACATGTTAAGGGATGAGATGAATCTGATGAAGACATGAAATGGATGAAGAAAAGGTATAGAGACTGGAAAGTGAAGACAAATATATAGGGATGAAAGCAGTCTGGTTTGGATAGAATATAGACTTTGTGAAGAAAAGAATGGTAGTTTCATAAAAAGTACACTGATGTCTGGATTTAAGAAAATTGGATTCAGAGGGTCCTGGATATATTATATATTTCACTCTGTGACCATGGGCAAATCACTTTACTTCTTACTGTCAATTTCTTTATCTGTAAAATGAGAATTGAATTAGATGTATGTCAAGGTCTATTCCAGCTTTAAGATTCTGTGGAGGTATCATGTGCTAATTATGGCAAGATAAGTTGGAGCTAGAGATCATAGTGGTCTTGGAATGTCAGGATACAGAGTTTATATTTTATTCACTAGGCAATGAAGGGCTAGTGACAATTTTTCATCAGAAAAGTGACATGATCACTGTGCTCTTTTGGGAATACAGATAGGTCTCGATTAGTGCAAATAATGAATTCTCTCAAGTGGTTGTGTTATTTGAATTTGTACTGCATATTTCCATTGGGCTGTAACCAATTACCATATTTTACATAATTACAATTTTAAATAATGCAAATTGAAAAACATGGGGCCACTTCAGGGGATTTGTTATTTATACTACTGGGGACATAACTGTATTTTCTTAGGTAACAGAATGAAGGATGGTTGAGAAATTTAAAATGTTTATGGTCATAGAACAAATTAAGAGTTATTTGATACTGTTTTACACCTTCCTCCCTAAAAAAAGCCATAATACCAGTGATCAATAATGGCAACATATACTGAATTAAATACATGAATATTGAGGGCCCAATATAAGAATAACAACAACAATTTTCTTAGCCTTGTGAAAAATGGTACAAGTTCACTAAAAAAAGCACTACTTCAATTCAAAAAGTGCTGTATTATTAAATGACCATTCAGAAGATAATGTGAGGAGGGAGAGAATACTAATTGGAGCAGAGATGATTTACCTTTCTTGTATCAGGGACTTCTTTGGCAGTCTTATAAAGCTTATGGACCTTTTCTCCTAATAGTGTCTAAATGAATAAAATAAACTGATTGTATTAAATAGTTACAAAAATATATTCTTGTTTTTTTCATTTTTCAGTTTTTTATATTTGTTTTATCCTCATATTATTTAATCCAGATGTGTTTTCTTCAGAATAGGGAGCTCCCAATGAAGAAGCTCCCTTTACTTTTTTCATTATTAGAGCTTTTTATTTTCAAAACATATGCACAGATAATTTTTCAACATTAACCCTTGAAAAACCTTGTGTCCCAATTTTTCCCCTTCTTCCCCCCACCCTCTCTCCTGGACAGCAAGTAATCCAATGTATGTTAAACATGGTAAGAATATATGTTAAAAATCAATATATGCATACATATTTATACAATTATCTTGCTGCACAAGAAAAATCAAATCAAAAAGTAGAAAAAAAGAGAAAGAAAATAAAATGCAAGTAAATAACAACAGAAAGAATCAAAATGCTATATTGTGAACCACAGTTCCCACAGTTCTCTCTCTGGGTGCAGAAGGCTCTCTTCATCACAAGATCATTGGAACTGGCCTCATTGTTGAAAAAGGCCATATCCATCAGAATTGATCATAGTATAATCTTGCTGTTGCCATGTACAATGATCTCCTGGTTCTTCTCATTTCACTTAGCATTAGTTCATGTAAGTCTCTCCAGGCCTCTCTGAAATCATCCTGCTGATAGTTTCTTACAGAACAATAATATTCCATAACACTCATATACCATAACTTATTCAGCCATTCTCCGGGCAGCCACTCAGTTTCTGGGTTTTTGCCACTACAAAAAGGGCTGCCACAAACATGTTTGCACATGTGGGCCCCTTTCCTTCCTTTAAGATCTCTTTGATATATAATTCCAATAGAAACACGGCTGGATCAAAGGACATGCACATTTTGATAACCCTTTGGGCACAGTTCCAAATTGCTCTCCACAGTGGTTGGATCAATTCACAACTCCACCACTAACCATGTATTAGTATCCCAGTTTTCCCACATCCCCTCCAACATTACCCATTATCTTTTCCTGTCATTTTAGCCAATCTGAGAGATGTGTAGTGGTACCTTAGAGTTGTCTTTAATTTGCATTTCTCTTATCAATAGTGATTTGGCTACAAATAGTTTCAATTTATTCATCTGAAAATTGTCTGTTCATACCCTTTAACCATTGGGGAATGGCTTGAATTCTTATAAATTTGAGTCAATTCGCTCCGATTTATTGCTTTCCTTTCTAATCTTGTTAGCATTAGTTTCATTTGTACAAAACCTTTTTAACTTAATAATATAATAAAAAATATCTGTTTTGTGTTCAATAATGAACTCCAATTCTTCTTTGGCCATAAATTCATTCCTTTTCCACAGATCTGAAAGATAGACTATCCTTTGTTCTTCTCATTTGCTTATATCACTCTTTATTTCTAAATCATGAACCCATTTTGACCTTATCTTGGTATATAGTATTAGGTGTAGGCAATGCCTAGTTTCTGCCATACTAGTTTCCAATTTTCCCTGCATTTTTTGTCAGTAAATTTTTTATCCCAAAATCTGGGGTCTTTGAATTTGTCAAATGCTAGATTACTATAATCATTGACTATTTTCTCCTCTACACTTAACCTATTCCACTAATCAATTACTTTATTTCTTAGCCAGCACCAAATGGTACAAAAATATTTTCTAAAAAATAGTGCATGGAGTTCATAAAGTTCCCAGTTTAAGATATCCTTAATTAAGAAGATTTGAGAGGACTATATAGAAGAGGTAACATGTAAGAAATTTTGAAGGAAGATAAGGATGCTTAGAGACAGAAATGAGGACAGACCACATTCTAGACATAGGAGATGGCTTCCTCCAATGCAGAGAGATAATAAATGGATCACTGAATGAAAGCCATATGCTAGTTGGGCCCTGGCATCTCTCTGATACTATGAATGCCATTCACCACCTCTCTGACAAAAATATGTTTTGACTCATTTGGACCTGATTTAGGGTGATATCTGAGAATATCAATGTTTGACCTATGCTACCCCCTAGAGTTCTCCTAACTTTGGAATTTAGCAGAAATCACTTTAAGGATGCTCAGCTATCCTGAAAGCACTCAAATTAATAATTAACTGAATAAGAGAGATTTAACATTTTACCACTAATATTTCACCACAACTGTGAGGTACCACTACACATCTCTCAGATTGGCTACAATGACAGGAAAAGATAATGGGTAATGTTGGAGGGGATGTGGGAAAACTGGAATACTAATATATGGTTAGTGGTGGAGTTGTGAATTGATCCAACCACTGTGGAGAGCAATTTGGAACTGTGCCCAAAGGGTTATCAAAATGTGCATGTCCTTTACCACATACAAACTAAAATTGCTCAGCAGCTATGAAATATTTCCTTCTTTTTCTGGAAGATACCTAGCAAACTTTTCCCATGGTAGGTACCACTTTCCCTTTGGACATATGTAATCCTTTTTTGATTTGCTAGGGAAAGAATTGGTTGAGATTGCTTTTTGGTACATGTGATTCCTATGGGATGGTTCCTTTACCTATAGTCTATAATATGAAGATGCTACTGTCAATAAGCTGCTCTCTGGGCCAACTGAATCTATGTGTCTCTTTTTCCTCTTCCATTTTATCCCACTGATTATTTTAATTTCTTCCTTTCTCTCCCTTCCTCCTTCTCTATCTAGGACCATCTTCTCTGATCTTGGTTTTTCTTCTTTTAAACAAAAAGTTCATTATATCAGTGAAATGACAAAACCAAAAAGAAACATATTGTAAATTCACATATTGTAAACTCTGAAGGCAGAGATAAGTCTTACTCAATCTATATCTTTTTCAGGCCTAGTGTAGTACTTTATAGATAAGGAAAATATCGGTGTACATAGGGATTGGTACTGGACCTGTGATTTCTTTGATATAAAGAATTCTGGATGAGGAAGCTCCTTGTACCATAGCAGTTAAACATCTTCTCAGCATTATGAATTTTGAAAGAGTTGCCTGGGCCCTGAATAGTTAACAGACCAGGACAGGGTATTTGAGAGGGGAGACAAAAAAAGGTGTTGATGAATGGCAAAGGAGAAGAAGGAGTTGTGATCCTTAAGTTTTGTGTGTTTTCAGAGAAGTCAAATGAGGATGGTCATCTTGCAAGAGTAGATTGGATTCCAGTCTGTCTGCCAGAGAGGACTGTGTCAATAGTGGCAGCTGACTAACATCTAATTTTAATCCAAGTGGATCAGACATCTATTCTGGGAGGACAGGGTCCTTTTGAGAGTTGCTGTACTGAGGGAAAACTGGCTTTCTTGTTCCTTTCTCTTTGGTGCATGGGATGGTTTCTGTAGCATTCCCATGTGGAAATAGTTACTGCTGAAATAGAAAGCCATGACTTTGGAGAGAGAAGTCCCAGCTCTTTGCTCAGTACTTGTGTGTCCTTTTCACTTTCCTGGGATTTACTGTCCTATGTTAAATGAGAGATTGAATGAGATGATTTCTAGAGGCAATTAGAAGGTGAGGCAGATAGAGATCTCTGCCTGAAATCAGGAAAACTTGAATTTAAATCAAGCTTGACACACTTACTAGGTCTCTAACCCTAGGCAAGTAATTCTGTCTACCTCAGTTACCCCACCTGAAAATGGGGATAATAATAACACTTATCTCCCACAGTTTTTGTGAAAATCAATTGAGATAATATTTGTAAAGGTGCCTAGCTACACTATCTGTCATACAGTAAGCATCTAATGAATGTTTACTTCCTTCCTAAAGTCCCTTCTAGATTTTAATTATATGAAGCATACCAAACTGCTATGTAAAATTTATGTTATCTCCTCTGATATTTTGATGCCCACAAATACAGTAGAGCCCAATAAATAGAACACTAGTTTTGTAGGAAGGATCTCCTCCCTTTTGTTGTGGCCCTCTTCAAGAACAAAGGACAAACAATAACAGCTGCCAAACTACACTCTGTGACCTATGTGCCTCTGAAATTTTCAGTTAACTAGATAGCTTTTAAATTTTTTTTATTTTACTCAGTTACATGTAAAAATAACTTTTTACATTTGTTTTTAAAATTCTGAGTTCCAGATTCTCTCCCTCAGCCCCCCACCATTGAGAAGGCACATGTGAAGTTATGCAAAACATTTGCATAAAAGTCATGTTGTAAAGAAAACATAGATTTCCACCTGCCCCCCCCCAAAAAAACCCCCAAGAAAAATAAAGTTAAAAAACCCAGTATGCTTCAATATGTATTCAGATACAATCAGTTCTTTCTCTGGGTATGGATAGGATTTTTTCATCATACTTCAGAGTAGTCTTGGATCTTTGTATTGCTGAGAATAGCAAAGTCATTCATAGCTCGTCATCCCATAATATTGCTATTATTTTCTATAGTATATTTCATTTTGCTTGAGTTTGCTAGAGGACTTTCCAGGTTTTTCTGAAAGCATCTTACTCAAGGCCTAATAACTTTCAAGTATTAAACTGGAGCTCATCTCCAGGTATCTTCCTCTCAAGGAAATATACTGTTTATGGTAAATATTTATTATCATCATCATTGTTATTAGCATTATTATTTGCAGTTTTCAAGTCACTTTGATATCCATTACCTCATTTGATATGGACAACTATTTGCAACCAGTAGGATAGATATTAGCATAATTTAGAGTCAAGAGTCCTGGACTAAGAATCAAAAGACCTCAATTTTAAGAACTTCAATTTAAGAAAATAGGATTGGCCCACCATCATTACCCACTAGACTAAACTGTTTAGAACTTCTCTATCATGTCCCAGATACTAGTTTCCTCCTTTTCCCTCAATATTCACAGCCCCTCCCTCTCTACCCATTTTTTAAAAAAAAATCCTTTTAAGTTTATATTTTATTAGAATATAATTTCCTTGAGGGCAGGGGTTGTCTTTCTTTTTACTTATGTTTGTAGTCAGCATAGTGCCTGGAACATAGTAAAGCATAGTAAGCTTCTTGATTAACTGATTCTATTTCGCCTTTCCTATTTACTAAATCTATGATTTAAAGTAAGTCATTTTATTTTTCTGAACTTCATAGTCTTGATTTTCTTGCTATTTTACAGATGAGGAATATGAGCTATCTTCAGATACTTGGCAGAAGTACACCAAAGAGGGATTAGTAAGTAGATGCTGTGGGAAGAGCTAAAATAAAGGATTATAAGTTACAAGAAGGTAGCTTTTAATTGAATCTAAGAAAGAATTTTTAGATTGAATGGTTCAAAAGCCTGTTTTGGGAGATGATGATTCCATGGTACTAGAAGTATTCATGGAAAATGTAGGTGAAGAGAAGTTTCTTGCATTGGATGGGAGCTTATTCAAGAATGTTTTTTTTTCCAATTTTTTTTTCATTTTCAAACAAAAATCTTTTTTCCCCTCTCATTTTCATTCTTCCTCCCCAATGAATATTCTTATTATACACATGTAATCAAGCAAAACAAAATTCTCATTGGTTATGTCTAAAAACAATTATATCTCAATCTATACTCTCAGTCCATCACCTCTCTGTCAAGAGAGTTGATAGCATGTTTCATCATGAATCCTTAGGAACTGTGGTTAATCACTATGTTGATCAGTTGCCAAGTTTTTTATTATTTACACATAATAATACAATAACATGCATATATATTATATATACAGATATATTATACATGTATATATTATATGTGTATAATATACCTACTTGTATATAAATAACCAAATATATTATCTATGTATGAATAATGTAACATATATTCATTTATGTATGTATAGTTTTAATCGCCCAAGAGCTGCCTTTTCACCTTACTATCTCCCACTCCATATTGATCTGATAGGAAGTATGGGTAGCATGTTTCATCACAACTTCAACAATCTTCTGGAATCTTTGTTGGTCATTACATTAACAATAATAATAATAATAATTCAGCCAGATAATATTTCATAGTCTTTATATACCATTTTTATTTGTTCACATCCCAGTTTATGGGGATTCCAATTCTTTGCCATCTCAAAAGAACTATAAATATTTTTGTACATCCTTAGAATTTGAATTAGAACTAGTCCTTCCTTTAATCTACCCTCCCTCTAAATCCCTATCTTCCACTCCACTTTTTGTCCTATGACATTCAAGTGTCAACAACTCTGCCCCCTCTTCTTATTTATATAGATGTCTACTTACATACCCTCATTATGAGTGATAATTTTCCCTGACCTTTATCTTCCTTCCCACCCCAAGTATATTTTTCTTCCATTCTCCATTCTATTCTCAACATCATTAAGACATAATAGAGTGACTCTGAGACATTGTCTAATTAGACTCCCTCTATGAACCCAGATTATGATAGGGATTAGTGAATACACATGTATCATCTTTCCATATTTGAATATGAACAGTTTTTCCTGGTTTATTCCTTTATCATTGTTCATTCATGTTTACAATGATATGTTTCCTTTCATTCTTGTGTTTGAGTTTAAAAGTTTCTCTCAGGTTCTAGTCTTTTCATCAGGAATGGTGGGAAATCCTCTATTCATGAAATATTTATTTTTTTCCTTTGTATCACTATTTTCTGTTTTGCTGAGTAAGTTATTCTGTACATTCTTTACCTTCTGGAAAATCATATTCCAAAATCTCTAGCTAAAGTTAGGATGTTTTAGGATTAGTTCTCATCTTTGACTCTTGATTAACTGAGTGACAATGAATAGCTTAAGTTTCCAGAGACTTAGTTTCTTCATCTATAAAATACCTATGGTACCTACTTTTTTCTTTAATGAAGCTTCAAGGTTATGCAGTAGATAGAAATCTGCATGTATCATCAGAAAGATTTAAGCCTAAATCTGATTGCAGAAACTTACTAGCCACAGGTCAAATTACTTGCAATTACAAACTGTGTGCCTCAATCTCATCAAATGGAAATAATAATAGCACCTATTTCTCAGGGTTGTTGTGAGGATCAAATTAAGTGATATTTTTAAAAATGCTTTCAAATTTAAAGTGCATATAAATTATTGATATTATTCTTAAGATTATTGTGAGGTCCATTTGAGATATTATATAAATAGTACTTACAAAAATAAAAGCAATGTAATATAGAAATTATTATTAATAATAGAACATCTAATTCATTTCTTGTTTTTTAAAATAGTTTAGAGAAGAACAGATAGGACAATTTCCCAGTCCACTGTTATTCTTTTGTATTTAATCTTCTATATACTATAGTTAAAATATAGACAAAATGACCACTTTTTGTAGTTGAATAAGGACGTCAGAATGTGAGCTCATCTTTGTGCTTGAATAAATATTGATTGGAATGTGAGACTATTGCCTAGTAGCAGACAGGTAGAGATGGAAATGACATACCTAATCCTATTCCCACATAGTTTTAATTTCTTCTACTAGATCTCCCTATTCTGAAACCTTTTCCCTCTATGTAGCTTGCATATTATGAGTGTTTGGTATGGCAAGATTTGTTAAAAAAATATATATATCATACCTAATTTTTAAGATAAAATGTTATATCTGGGTGGTGTTATCTATTTTTGATAGTGCTCAGAACTAATACATTTATTTGTTGAATACTCAGGATGTTTTCAGATTAGTATTGGTAATGTAAAGTATTTGTTCTTCTGTTCATTTATAAAAGATGCTAAGCTTCTACTCTATATTTCTAGCTACATGGTCATATCTTTGTAGGTATCAGGTAGGTGCTAAATTTTACAGATTGCCTGGTGTATTATACAATTTCCATCATATTGCCTAATCTGCAATTCTGATATTTTTTTCTCTTATACATTAAGAGTTGATTGAGTTTATGTAGACATCAGCTATGAAAGGTCTTTTAATTACATTTTTGGTTGTTAGCCATCTCATAGGTACATCAAGAGCAACTGTTTTTTTTTTTTTTTTACTTTTATAACATCCAGGGGTGAATACCTCTTGTTAGATATTATCCTGATTTTATTTTTTTTAATTGAATTCAGATAGAAATAGTCGAGGTTGGTATACAAGTACTTCAGGGTCTTTTTTAAAAAATCTTTGTTATATATATATTTAAGGATGATTAGCAGTTCTCTTCCTTCTGGTAAAGAAGTGATAATCTTTTGTTTATTAATATTTTGGGATCTTGTTAAGATATGTTTCAGATATGATCCATTTTACAGTTCCAAAAATGTACCTTGAAATTGGTATTGTATTGCTTTTAATTTGTTCTTCCCATTAGCTTTGATTATAGGATGCCAGTATGTTAATATGCTCAGCAATGATGATTTTTTTTATATCTTCATACTTTCATACCTTTGTACATTGCCTAGAGTAGAACAATATATTTATAAATATCACCTTTGTATATTGGTTTTATTTTTGCTTTTGGATTCCACTTGGACCCTTTTCTCTTTTCTCACTCTATTCATATGAGCTTGTCAACTCCCATAGATTCTATTGTCTCTAGGTATTTATATATTCAGCTTTACTCTCTCCTGTGCCTCAGTCACATACTGCCAATTGCCTATTGGCTATTTCAAACTATGTATCCTGATAGAAACTCAAGCTCAATTATGTCTAAAACAAAAGTCATTTTCTTTTATCCTTATATAAATTACTCCTCTGAATTGTCTTATTAGTATCAAGGACACCAGCATCAGTACAGTCACCTGGGTTCAGGAAATGGGGTCATTTTGACTATATTCTCACACAACCCATATCTAATTGTAGCTAAATAATATCATTTCTAACTGCACAACTTTTCTGATATATGTCCCTTTCTCTCTATACTCCAAGCCAGCACTTTATTTTAGATGTCACCATTCTCCTAGGCTATTGCAATAACCAGCTAATTGGTGTTTTTGCCTCAATCCTCTTCCTAATTCATTGCATTCTCATAAATTACCAAAATAATTTTCTCTTACATTGAAATTCTAAACATGCCACTTATCTACTTAGTAAACATCAATGGCTCCCTAGTAACCTCCAGGATCAAATAGTAACTCTAATATTTAGCATATAAAACTTCATATTGCAATAAAACATATCAAATAAAAAGCCAATGAAGTATAGATTAAAAATTAATTGCAAACTAAATAATCTAATCCTGAAGAATGAGTCAAAGAACAAATCATAGTTATTAGAGTAATGACAACAATGAAACAACATACCAAACTTTGTGGAATATATCCAAAGCAGAACATAGGAGAAAATGTGTATCTTTAAACAAATATGTCACTAAAAGAGAAAAACAGCAGATAAATGATTTGTATATGCAACTACAAAAACTAGTGGGAAAATCCAAACTCCCAAATTATCTCAAAATGAAAATCCCTCCCAAAAATATTAATAAAATCCCTAGAAAAAACAAACTAATAACCAAAACTAAAAGTTAGGTTTATTAAAAATACAAAACA
Organism: Sarcophilus harrisii; assembly: GCF_902635505.1. Taxonomy (NCBI): domain Eukaryota; kingdom Metazoa; phylum Chordata; class Mammalia; order Dasyuromorphia; family Dasyuridae; genus Sarcophilus; species Sarcophilus harrisii. The sequence continues at coordinate 368,241,773 of NC_045426.1, read as the reverse complement.
ATAAAATAAATAAACCATTGGTTGATTTAATTTTTAAAGGACAAAAACAAATTACTAGAGTCAAAATGAAAAGGGTAAATGCACGACCAATGAAGATGAAATGAAAGCAATTATTTTGCCAAGTTATATGCCAGTTAAATTGACAATATAAGTGGAATAGAAGACTATTCACAAAAATATAAACTGCCCAGATTAACAGAAAATTAAATAAAAATTTTAAGTTACTCTATATTAGGAAAAGAAATTGAGCAAGTCATAAAAAAGAATATCTTCAGGATCAGATTAATTTACAAGTGAATTCTTCTAAACATTTAAGTAACAATTCCAATACTATATAAACTGAGAAACAGATAAAGAAGGCATCCTAACTGAGTCATTTTAAGGCACAAATGCCACTTTTGATACCTAACCCAGGGAAAGCAAAAATAGAGAAAATGTAAACTAATTTCTTTAATGAATAATTATGCAAAAATTTTAATAAAATAATAGTAAGTGGATTACAACAATATAATACTAAGATATACTGTGTCCAGGTGGGACTCATACTAGAATTGCATGGCTATTTCAATATTAGGAAAAGTATCAACATAATTGACCATATCAATAGCAAAAAAATTATTTGGTCATATTGATACATATGGAAAAAGCTTTTGACAAAATACAACACCTATACCTATTTAAAATACTAGAAAGCCTATGATCAATGGACTTTTTCTTAAAATGATAAGTAGTATCTATCTAAAACCAAGATTGAGCATTATCTGTAATGGGGATAAATTAGAAGCCTTTCCAATTAGATCAGCAGTGAACCAAGGATAACTACTATTATTCAATATTGTGTTAGAAATTATATATATATATATATATATATATATATATATGTATATATATACATATATATAGCAATAAGACAAGAAAAAGAAATTGAAGGAATAAAAATAGGTAATAGGGAAATAAAGCTATTATTCTTTGTAGGAGACCATGAGGGTATACTTAGAAAGAGTATCCTCTAGAGAATTAACAACAACAAGAACAACAACAAAAAAAAAAAAAAAAACCTAGTTGAAATAATTAGCAATTTTAGTAAAATTGCAGGATATACACGCATAAATCTTCTGCATTTCTATATGCTGCCAACAAAATTCAGCAGGAAGGGATAAAAAGATAAATATCACTTAAAATAACTGCAAACATTATAAAAAATATTTGGGAATCTACCTGCCAAGACAACTCCAAGGATGTGTGAACACAATTCATCTTTATATAAATAAAGACAGATCTGAACAATTGGAGAAATACTCATTGTTCATGGGCAAGATGAACTAATATAAAAAAGACAATTCTACTTAAGTTAGTTACTTATTCAGTGTCATATGAATCAAACTATCAAAGAATTGTTTTATAGAGCTAGAAGAATAACAACGAAATTTGTCTGAAAGAAAAAAAAGGTCAAGAATATCAAGGGATTCGATGAAAAACATATGAAAGAAGACAGCCTAGCAAGACTAAATTTCAAACCATATTACAAAGCAGCAGTCATCAGAATATCAAAATTGACAAAATATGCAATGGCAAAGGACCATAGCGACGTAGTGTTTGATAAATCCAAAGAAGCAAGCTTTGAGGTCAAGAGCTCATCATTTGACAAAAATTGTTGGGAAATCTAGAGAGTAGATTGACAGAAACTAGACATAAACCAGCATCTCACATTATATATAGATAAAAATGGATATATAATTTAGACATCAAGGGTGATATAAGTAAATTAGGTGAGTATGGAAAAAAAGTACCAGTTAGATCTATGATAAGAGAAGAACATATAATCAAATAGAAGATAAGAGAGTATCACAGAATGAAAAGTTTTCATTACATGAAATTATATGATTTTATTGAAACAAAACTAATACTTCTAAAATTTGGAAGGTGGGAAACTGGGGAAATTGTCTTACAACAAATTTCTCTGATAAAAGTCTCATTTCTTCAATATATGGGGAACTGAGACATATTTATAAAAATAAGAGTCATTCCCAAATTGATAAATCGGTAAAGATATGAACTTGCAAATAAGCAGAACAAGGAGAATATCAAACACAGTTATAGCAATAGTGTTAAAAATGAATTGTGGAAGACTTAACTACTCTGATCAAAACAATGACCCAACACAACTTCCAAGGATTCATGATAAAAAATGTCATATACTTCCTAAGAGAAAACTGATGAATTCTGATTGAAGATTAAAGCTGGTCTTCTCTCTCTCTCTCTCTCTCTCTCTCTCTTTCTCTCTCTCTCTCTCTCTGTGTGTGTGTGTGTGTGTGTATGTGTTATTATTCCGTTTTGTCCAACTCTCCATGACTCAATTTGGAGTTTTCTTGAAAAGGAAACTGGAGTGGCTTGCCATTTTCCTCTCTTCCTCATTTTACAGATGAGGAAACTGAATTAAACAGAGCTAAATGACTTGCCCAGGGTCACACAGCTAGGAAGAACCTAAGGCCAGATTTGAACTCATGAATACAAGTCTTCCTGATTCCAGACCTGGCACTCTATCTACTGCACCATTTAGTTGCCATATTTTTTTTTAATATTGAAACGTGTGTGATTTTACATGTGTGATTGAGATCTTGTTTGGCTTTTCAAGGAGTAAAGGGAGAGTGGGCAGGAGGGAAAGAATTTGGAGTCAAAATTTAAAAAATAATAGGTATAGTATATGTACATATTGTATAATATATATATATATAATTGGGAAACATTTAATGAAATAAATAAAAACAATTTAAAAATGAATTATTTTTTATAGTTCCACTTTTATTATAGCTGTAGATATCATATATATGTTGTATAAAAGTCCTAAAGTGTTTTCTTGCTTTTGTCAAATTTTGTAGAAGTATGGGTTTGTTTTTGATGATTATAACAAACACAAGCTATTTAATTTATTATAGTAAAAATATATACTACCAATTAGAGTCATTCAAATATTATGTCTTACCATAGTTTCCTGGTAGTTATACATTAAACTCAAAAAAAGTTTTTTCAAATTTCCATTCTGGTTTAACTACTTCTTGTCTATTTCAATTGATACATTGGCGGGTTTTCAGTCATCCATATTATTTTTAGTAAGACTTTTCAGCATGAAGATTTAAGATTTAATGATAATTTGTAAGTGAAGATTTTCAGCAGCTATAAGTTCAGTTTTTCCTCATTGAAATTTTAGTGATTCCTCCATTTTATTTTTTTTTTATTTTATCTAAACTAGATTGAGGAATGTATTTTTCTTTTATGTTTACCCTGAAATAGTAAGCAATACTTTATTGTGTGACTTTGGTGTAAAGGTAATATATGGATAAAGCTGGTGTTTTAGTCTGCCATAGTAGCTTTCTGTGGTCAGGGTTCTTTTCTGTTTCTTGCTCATTTTATTTCCTTTTCTTTTGGTATTTCCTTTTTTTTTTTTTTTTTTACTTTTATGGTTGAATGCTACTCTTGGGATAAAGAGGGCACTGTCCCAAGCTTCTTGTGCAGCTCTGAACCTTGACTTTGAGTACAAGGGCCCCTTGTGTTTACAAGGAGTAGCTTTGTCTGCTCTTTTCAGAAAATAGCCTGGTTTCCCAGAATTTTTGCCTTCTGAGCTGGGAGTGAAAGCTGCCCCATAGTTTGCTCTTCCACTGAACCAGAATTGAAGGTTTTAGTTGCTGATTTGCTGTGAATAAGACACTCTCACTGGTTTTCTCTGTGTCTATCTGAGCTGGGCTGAACACCCTTCTGACCACAGTGAGATTGATCTTTCTTGAATTTTTTTCAGTCTATCTTGAGCTAGAGAATGGTCTCATTCCATCACACTCTGTTCACAGGCTTGGTTTCATGTAGTTTTTGAGGGAAAGTAGGAGAACTTAATCAGCTTCCTGACTTTACTCCACCATCTTGGTTCCACCCCTAGAAGACCTCATGTGAACTCTTGACAAAAACTGCATGGCCCTCTGATGAATTTGATCATTAATACTCATTGAGCACTAGGAAGTCTATGGGATTAAGGGAACTCTTCAATAGCACTCAGAGAGTTCTTCTCTTGACTGAACCCACCAGGAAAAAACAGAAACATACATTTGTATGAGTAACTATGCACATATGTGTGTGTGTGTATATATATATATATATATATATATATATATATAAATATATATATATATATTTATTTGCATGTACATATGTGGATATAGTACATTGTGGAAAATATAGATAACATAATATCTGTATTATATATATAATATCTGTATATATATATATATAAAACATATTTTTGTATGGTTAGAATATATCATCTATTTGTACATTTATACATATATACACACACACACACACACACACACAAAGGTATACAATGCCTCTTTTATTACACACATTTAATTATGTTTCTATATATATTTTTGACAGGACCCATGATTTTATTATTATATGGAGCTCCTTAATGAGAAAATTTCCTTTAATTGATATAGTTGTTTAGGAGACTGAGAGGTTACTACTTGTTACCTGAGTGACTACTTTCCCAGTGTTAAACAGACAGAACATGTTATATCTCTTCAGTACCCACTGAGGGCAGAAAGTTTGAGAAGCAGAGCTCTAGAATATAACTCAGATAAAATACTGTACATTTGTAATTCAGTTTGATTGAGCACATATTTATTAGGTGCCTACTCTCTATTAAACATTTTGCTACATATTGGGGATAAAGATAAATTACAAACAATTCATAGTGTAATGGTAAGATGGCAGATGGGGCAGAAACATAAATAACTGTGGCCCAAGGGGGAATATGCTAAATTCCAAGTTGATGTTCAGACAAAGTTAGGTGAGAAAATAGAGAATATTTTAGTTAGTTTGGAGTGAATGTCAGAATGGACTGGGAAGGAAGAAAAGAACTTCAAAAAGTAGAGATGGGGATAGGAACAGGCTGAAACTGTCCTTGGTATGGGAAACAGAATAAGCAAGGACATGATAGAGAGTGCAAAATAAAACCCAGTAAGAACTTTCAAGAAAGATGGTGTTATCCAAGATATAAGAAAGGAAAGGAATATTTCCAACTTGTAGGATCAAGGAATCTCTATAGAAGAGAGGTAGGATTTCCAAAGACAGAGATGGAGAAGCCAATGAAATAAGTGCATTCCAGGCATCTAGAACACTGTGAGCAATGTGATAGGACCAGGGAAGTTCATAATAGTCATTGCTAATGCATGGCATACATAGAATAATGAGATATAAGACTGATAAAGTAGAGAAGAAAAACTCTAGGCTACTGAGGGACCTTGAATGCCAAGCTAATTTTTTTTGCCTTATTTGGAAGGTAGTAGGGAAACATTGCAAGGTTTTAAGCAAAGGAGTGAAGTGATCAAATCTGTGCATATGGAAGATGAATCTCCTAGTAACAGTGAAGAGTAGAAAACTACTTAAGAGGCAATTGTGATAGTCCAGTTTGGCAGGAGTGAGAAATAGGGAAACAGCAATGAGACTAGAGAGAAGAAAGCAGATTTTAGGGAAATCTAAAATTCATATATTATTATCTATATACTAATATATATAGAATTTATTTATATATAGTACATTTGTGTGTATATATAAATATGTATACTTATATTTATGTCAGTTTATATAATTTCCTAAAGTCACATATCATATTTACATAAATATGTATTAGTAGAATAGAATCAGGGGTTAAAGAATTTAAAAGTCATTGGTCAAGAGATGTGTGAGAGAAGGAAAAGTAAAAGATAATGCCAAAGTTTGAATCAGGAGAGATTTGAGTCAAGGGTGATTCCATTGAGTCATATGGAAGATCACATGCATGGAAAAGAGGATGAAGTCAGCATATATTGAATTTGAATTGAGAAATCAAGTAGAAATCATAGGATCATTGTATATAGCTTACTTGTAATATAGGTATTTGTGTATTGTGTCCTCTATTATAAAATGTGAACTTTTTGAGGGCAGGGAATGTCTTTTGCCTTTTCTTTTTGTATCCTTAAAACTCTGCACAATGCCTGGAACATAGTTGTTGTTCTTCAGTCATTTTACAGTTGGGTCTAACTCTATGATTCCATTTGGGGAATATAGTAGACACTTAATAAATACTTACTAACATGTTTTAAAAAAATCATAGGATCACAGATCTAGAGCTGGGAAAAGGACCTTATTTTGTTATATCATTTGATGATTCAGGTCACAGAATCACAAAATTTCAAAGTTTGGGATTATCTTAGATTCACTTTTGTTTAATTTTTATTGGAGTAAAAACTGGACCTCAGGAAATATATTACAACTGAAGATGTTCATCTCTATAGAATTATTAATTGATGCTGTTAGAATGAATGGATCTGCCAAGGGAGAGAATATGGAGAAAGAGGTGTGACCAGGATAGAACTCTGGTGGTATATGCCCCTTAGGGAACTAGAGACTCCTTAACTAAGCAAACAAACAAGTAAGAATCTAGATTGGTCAAAGGAAAACAAAGAAAGTGTAGAGTCTCCAATACCAAGAAAGAATGTGCGCCACAATTGGGGATTGGGTGGTGGGTCAGTTGTGTTAAATGTTGCAAAGAAATTAAAGAGCATGAGCATTCGATTTTGTGGTGTGCTTTGAGAGAGGGAATGTAAGACATGTAATGGAAGTTAGATGTTGTCTTACAAGCATACACAATGAAGTTGTGCATATATAACTGTTTCTATTAAAGACCAAATTAGGAGCACCTGAGAATATTTGTCAATTTGGCTCCTCATCTTAATACACATTTCAATTCCACAGACTGACATTTATGTAAATGCAAATATGTATTCACTTAATTTTTTTCTACTTAGTCTTTCTAAAAAGTTAAATCAAAACTTTAAAAATGAAAGCTAGAGTGTACAATTTTATGTCATGGAACATTACTTTTTCTAAGTGATGGCCCCTTTTGCCCTTTCATGTTTTAAAAAAAAACCATTCATATATGCTTTTATGTGTCTATATATCTCTATATGCATATTCAATATCCATACCTACATCCATCACTATAGATATATAAATGTATACATTCACACAGAAACTATACCTAATAACATATCCATAACTATATCTCTTTCTGCTTATTTTATTGTATTATAATGAATTTCTTCAGCAACAAATCTTACAAGTTGAGTAAAGGCCACCAGGTATATTTATTCTTGGGCATGTATTCTTCCAAATATTTTGACTTGATTATTTATCCAAAGGGTGGGCTTTGAGTTCTTTATTTTGTCCAGACCCTAATTAGAATGGTTACCATTTTTCACCTGCTAAAATCTCTCTTGATCTGTCCTTCCATCTACTCCATCAAGAAACAGCTTAGGGTTATTGAAAGAACAAAGGAAGAGCCAGGAGATCTCATTTGATATTCTATCTCTGCCACTTATTTACTCTGGGCAAGTTTCTATGCCTCTTCATGTCCAAAAAAAAAAAAGGATAATAGCATTTGTACCACCAACTTGTCAGTGTGGTTTAAGAAAAATGCATTTTCCAAATAGCTCAATATTGTAAATTTGCAGTAATTCCTGCACATAAAACCTGTCTAAATAACTAAAATTATCCAAATGTAAGGTCAGAATCAAATTTCAACTTACCATAATCTTTAAGAGGATGGACTAGTTTAGTTGAATTTAAGTTTCCGGTGACTTGAATATTAAACAGTGAACTCTTTTGATTTTGATACTTTTTAAAAATCATGCATGTCTAAGTGTGAGAAAATCTATCTAAAATGTATGAGTCCACATCCTATTTTTGTTTGTGAAATTAACAGAATTTTTCTTTTCCAGAGACTTTCTTATGGGTCAGCCTTCTGAACATGAATTCTTATTGTCATGTTCTAGAGATGGAGTAAATAGAGGAGATAGGCTGAAGTTGTTCTGAGTCCAGGGTACTCTTAAAAGGTTGGTTTATTTTTTTATTTTAAATTTTATTAGGAAAGATTTGCTGTTCTCATCCATGAAATATGTAATAGTATAGTTGATATGGCATTATATTTGGAATTACATATGTTTTGGTTTTAGTCTTATCTTAGATATTTACTGATTATGTGCTTCTGGATGAGTCATCTCACTACTCTATGCCTCAGTTTCCTCATAAATAAAAAGAAGAGATTCAACTTATTGACCTCTACATCTGTTACCTCTGACATCTGCTTCTTTCTAATAAATTATATACAGGATAATTCTAGTTAATTATAGATTTAGGTGAGTTGTGTTTCAGCTACTAAAGGCTTTACTTTAATAAGAACTAGGAAGGGAAACAGTCTTTCAGCTGCCGACCCCCAAAAAAGACATGATTTAAATCTTCAAAGAACACACAGTCCATTGAATATGTAATTTTCAGAGGGAGAAATAGCAATAGTAATAACAGTTATTATTATTATCCTCCTCATCCAACAATATATGGATTACACATATATTGATTACAGAGCACTTTGTATAAGTTATCTCATTTGATTCCCATAAACAACACTGTAAAGTGAATACTAATATAACTCCCACTTTGCAAATAAGGAAACTGAGGATGAAAAAGGTTAAGTGAGCCACCCAGGATCACAAACTAGTAAGTATCGAAGTCAGGATTTAATCTTCTTGTCTCCAATCAATGCTCTCTTTGCCATACAACCTAAGATGCCCAGAAGTACTAATGAGAATCCCTTCCTTCCTAGTAAAATTGTTGGGTTTGCTAGGCAACATCTTTAAGGAATCCTGAGGGCTTACTATTTATAATGATGATTTTTCACTATTGTCAATTTTTCTAGAAGAAATTAAAACGGAGTTGGACTCCAGGAACAAATGACATTTTCTGTGATTTTTCGTCACTTCATTGTTTCCATAATTAATACTGAAAACAAAGCAAGCAAAGAAACATAGAATCAAGGAATTGGATCTGGCCTTAGAAATCATCTAAGGTCATCTTTCTTCCAAGAACTGGATCCCTGATTGATAATGATCTAGTTCCTATTTGAATATCTCATATGACAGGAGGCTCCTTACTTCTCAAGCTATCTTTTCCACTGTTGGGTAACTCCAGTTATTAGAAAGTTCTGCCTTATGCTGAGTCAAAATTTGCTTCCATGTAATTTTCACCCATTGAAGTAATTGCAACATTTCTCTTTTGCTTGTCTTGAAACATTCTGTAAGCAACCTTTATGGAATGAAAAGGGAACAGACTCATTGATTTAATGACAGTATCCAGCATGTTCTATTGGCAGGGGTTTTAAAACTCTGTTCTGAGAACTGTCTCTGCAGTTAAATGTTACCCATTGTGAATTGAGTCGTTAAAGGTATGTGGGTGAGGGGGTGATGCCAGCCTCACAGAGAGTTGGCTGAATGATTAATGGCCTTTGCTTCTGATTTTGGAGGTCCCCATTAATTACAAGGGATTGAATGTTTTCCATGAGGGCTGGCTCTGGGCTTCAGTTTCTCCTACCTCCCTCTTCCTCTTCAAGTCAGAAAGATGAACAGTTGTCACATTAGTGGGAGGGAGCCATAGCTTGCGTTGTCCTTTTGGAATCCACTTCATTAACTTATCCTCTGTGCATATTTTATAGCGCTCTCATTTTTGAAAAAGAAGCAACATAATGTAGGGGAAGAAACAGTGTTCTAGAAGTCAGAGGATCTGAATTCAAATTAAGGTTCTGATGATTACTATTTGTGTGAAGTTGGCAACTCATTCAGCCTCCAGTTTCTTCATCAATCAAATAAGATATTTGTACAAATAAGAGTGTTATAAACTAAGAGAGTATCCTTCCCACCATAGATTGATGACCTTTCAATATGAGAAGACTATATTTAAATTGTATCTCTTATACATATTAGCTGTGTGTTTATGATTAAGTCACATCAACTCTCGGTCCCCAACAAACTAAGTTGAATGAGTTGCCAATGTATTTTGGTAGAAAGAACTTCTTTCTACCAAGATGTTGCTTGCATGAGTAAAACAGTAAATCTGTACAATATGTTTTTTCTGATGCTATGGTCTGAAGAAAACCTACTGTTGTTAAAAAGGAATTTTATCAGAGGATTAGAAAAAAGCAGCAAAGCCTTGAGGCCATAAAAAGAAAAGTCATTTCAGAATCTATCAAGTTGCCTTGGTACTGAAGAGTCTTGAATCTTTTGCAGTTCTTGACAAGTGAGTGTTCTGTAGCCCCTTGAGTATTCTTTGAGATGGCATTTTGGAAAGAACACTGACCCAGCAGTCAAGAGAGTTGGCTTCTAGACCTCACTCTGACTAGTTAGTACTCATTGTGTGACTGAGCAAGTCTCAACTTTTTAAGGCATTACTTCTGTTTGTTGACAAAATGTAGGGATGATACTCAAAAGATCAGAGGAGATTCCTGTTTAGAGAAGTTTTATGGAATCTCTTCTATCTCTTAGATTGATCAGTTATGATCCTGCATGATAGAAAAAATGTTGTGTACTAACTGTGGCCTGCCTGATTGAGAAAGTTCTTGTTCCCCATACTAGTACCTCCATAGTAGGCAAAATGTGAATCTCCTTTAAATATTTTTTTTCCAAACTCGACATCAGATGTCATCCTGAAATATTTATATAGTCTTGTCCTCCAATTTCTCCTGCCCACATCTTTTCCTTCCATCAGAAAGATGAACATTTGTCAGATGAAAGGAAGACGTTATATCTTTCATTGTCTCTTTGGGAAAATCTATAAGATGGCTGGACTTAATAAGGCTATTTTCCATGACTAAGTATAGTCAATACTTATGTGGTATGAATATTAATAGCTCATTTTAAAGATTTGGAAGCTGAGATTTAGAGAAAGCAAATGATTTTTTATGGTCATACAGCCATGAAGTGGAACTGGGATCTAATTCCCTTAACAATCAAATTTAGTACTCTTTTTCTACAAGATACAGGATGTCACTTTAGGTGATCAAGAATGAGGCAAAAATCACCAAATTTCAGACCAGCTAATGTGGGTAAGCCAGTATGTGAGATTCAAGACATGAAAACAAAATGAAACCTTATTCCTCCATTGTGGTAAGGGTCCTGGGTTTTAATGGAAGGCATCTTTCCTTCTTCATAAATCCTAAGGCAATGTGGAAATTGAGAGAATGTTATAGAACCTGGGCTCAGGGCACCTTTTCAGGCCACCCTTTAAGCTTTGAAATTCTATGAAATGTCCAAGTTTCTAAATGACATTTTACAAGATCCAAGGCTACATTCCATAAGTAAGCTGTTAAGGACATGAACTATTTTGATGGTGATCATATTAGAAATTTTGTTTAGACACAATAATTCACACAACATAATATGATTCTTCAAAGTTTGTCTACTTACAGAGATCACTAGTCCTTAAAGTAAAGCATTTCTGAAACCTTCTTTGTTTTTATTTTTTAGGGTTTTTTGCAAGACAATTGGGATAGCAGTCCTTTTTATAGTGGCAAGAAAATGGAAATTGAGTGGATGCCCATCAGTTGGAGAATGGCTGAATAACTTACAGTATATGAATGTTACGGAATATTATTATTCTATACGAAACTATGAGCAGGATGATTTCAGAAAGGCCTAGAGAAACTTACATGAACTGATGCTAAATGAAGTGAGTAGAACCAGGAGAATATTGTACACATCAACAACAAGATTATATGATGATCAGTTCTGATAGATTTGGCTCTTTATAACAGTGAGGTGATTCCAGCCAGTTCCAATGGACTTGTGATGGAGAGAGCCATCAGCATCCAGAGAGAAGATTGTGAGGACTGATGTGATCACAACATAATATTTTCACCTTTGTTGTTGCTTTTGCTTGCTTTTTGTTTTCTTTTTCATTTCCCCCTTTTTTGATTTGATTTTTCTTGTGCAGCATGATAATTGTGGAAACATGTATAGAATAATTGCACATGTTTAACATATTGGATTACTTGCTGTCTAAGGAAGTGGGTAGGTGGAAGAGAGGGAGAAAAGAATTTGGAACACAAGGTTTTGCAAGAATGAATATTGAAAACTATGCATATATTTTTAAAAAGCTTAAAAAAGATAAAATTTACAAAGGAAAAATAAAATAAATATAATGAACTTTGTTCCTCTCCCCACTCCCAACCATTATTTTAATATAATGGTAAAGATTAAGTGAGATCATAGGTGTGAAAGTGCCATGTAAATACAAAATATTGTTATTACTGCTAATAAAAATTAATAATAGTATATTAGGACCTCTCCATAATAGCTGCCCTTGGGCCATATGCCATGGGTTTCATGCCATGGCAGTACCTTCAAATGAGTTGCTTCCCTAGCCAAAAATACTTGAATAAAGTCTGGATGAGATTCATAGATCTGAATGAAGTTGGATGAGATTCATAGAACTATTGAGTGTTTGAGCTGGAAAGGGCCTAGATTAAATTCCCTAGAGTCATGAAAGTCTATGTTTTTCTTTTCCTGGCTTTTATGTTCTCACTCTATGGTCCTGCCAAACTGGCCTACCTGATGCTGGGTATGGATTCCATTCTCCTGCCTCTAATGTTTTTCCTTCTATCTTCAACCTTCAAAAATCCTGAGTTCCTTCAAAGACCAAACCAAGAGTCACTGCTTATGCAGTACTCTTTATAGTATATTTTAAACTGACTTTTTTGGGTGCATGTGGTTTCTCCCCAGTAGAAAGTACTGTCCTCTAGGCAGCTATGGCACAGTGAATAGAGCAAAGATAGGAAATAATATTGAATAATAGATGATAATATCAAAATCACACAGTTAGAGCAGCAAGGTATAGTGGAAATTTGGTAAGTGATTGGATATGTGGGCTAAGTAAGATCGAAAATTTAAGTATAATGTCAAGATTCTGAATTTAGGTGACTAGGATGATGGTGCCAGTGTAGAAATAGAGAAGTTAGGAATAGGGGTGGGTTGTGGGGAAAAGATAGTTGGTTCTATTTTAAATGTGTTATGCTAGAGATGACTACAGAATATTTGTTTGAATTGTCCAATAAAAGTAACTGATTCCCAAGGGAGAGATTAGATCTCAATATATAGATCTGTGAATGATGTGCATAGAAATGAGAATGAAATCTATGTCATTTCATAAGCTTGTGAAGAGGTAGACTGTAGAGTGAAAGGAGAAAATGTCCTACAATAGAATTTTAGGGATAGAAATGCATTTAGTGTGGATCAAATGAGGAATACATGAAAAAGCTTGAAAAATGGAGGTCAGACAGGCAAAACCAAGGAAGAAGAGTTTCATGACAATCCAGAGAAGACAGGATATCCAGGATGAGAGTGTAGTCTACAAAATTAAACAAGACTGTGAGTCATGTAAGACAAGTATGATTATCTTCATTTATCAAAAATGGAAACTAAGATAGATAGAGGGAAAGTGATTTGTCTTAAGTCAAAAAGTAAGTTATTAACAGGGGTCCAGAATGGACATACAAGTCCCTATGTGGTTTCTGCCCCCAATATTAAGTAGCCTCAAAGGGAGAGGCTGACTTGGTTCTTCCCTTCAGACACAGTACCTGTGTAATGAGGAAATGTACTTATTCATTGGTACTTACATGTAGTCTTTCACAAAGCTATTCATTCTCTCGTACAAATGAGTTCACATCAAAGAGTCCTGTCAAGGAACATGTCTGTCCCTTGATAGCACAAGAGATAAAGAGGCCTGACATTAATTTATCTGCTTAATGAATGACATGCTAAAGTCTTGGCATGATAAGTGCACCACTTATACCCAAGGTCTTTCATTCACATTGTGCCTCTTCAAATGGACATCCCTGTAGAAACCAATTGAATCTTGCTATTCTGTAGGATAATGAACAGTGTCAGTACACTTCAGAGATGAAAGGAAAATACCAAAATGAAGTGGCAGCAGAAAGGATAAAAAAGGATTGTTCAGTGTAGCTGAGTATTCTAAATGAGACAACCCTGGCCTCCTTGTCTTGCCTGGCATTATGTTCCTCTTTCCAAGCACTATATTAGTGATGAAAATGGGCCATTTTTCTTCTCCTACTAATGTGTAGATTGAGACTTCTGAGAATGCCCCTTTTGATTTTTAACTATTACTTGGCTTTAATAACAAGGTGTGAGAGTTCATATTTGCACTTGGTAATCAATTAAGTGCCTCCATTTTTATTTTAGAATGAAATTTGGAACTTTGAACCTGTCATTCCAGGGCTCTTGTAATCATGGGGAAAAAGAAGTCACAAAAACTCAGAAAAAGGATTCTTCTTTAAAAAGGAGGTTTGTAGCCAACATTGGAAAGCCAGGTTGTGATCAGCCATTTTCAGTGGTGACCACAGGATCAGTTAATAAAGGGAAGAATAAATAAATAATTTTGGGGGGAGCAGGTGAGTCCAGAGCCTGGAAAACTAATACACACACACACACACACACACACACACACACAGAGAGAGAGAGAGAGAGAGAGAGAGAGAGAGAGAGAGAGAGAGAGATTGATTGATTCTATGGAACCAGATAGGCAAAAAAAAGTCCAAAATGCCAAAACTCAGGAAGGATAAAATGAAACAATTGGTTAAATATAAACATACAGCAAACAAGTTTTGTCCTCTGCTTCTGGAACAAGGATTATTTATTCTCTGCATTGATTTATCTTCCCTTGACATTTGCTCTGCTATTAAACCCTCCAGACTACTGGGTTTTGCCATCTACCACAATACTAATCCTCTGAAACATTAGGTCTTTCTATCTAGCTTGAATTGTATCTGAAGGACTTTTAGGTCTTGTTATCTATCCTTAAATTTTCTTTTGTGTATCATCCCTTTCATTAAAGTGTAAATTTCTGAAAGACTCTCTGTCTCTGTTCTCTCAGATTAATAACCTCAGAGTTCAGCATAGTGCTTAAAATTTCACATAGAATCACAAAATTTGAGAGTTAATTGGAACCTCAGCAGACATCTAGTCCAAACCAGACACGAAAGAAGTGTATACAATAATCTACCTGACAAATTGTTATCTAGCTTCTGAGGGAAGTTAGAGGGAGGGAACCTACTGCCCATTTCATTTTTGGACAGTTCTAATTATTTGGAAGTTTTTCCTGACATGGACTCTAAATTTGCCTTCTTGCAATGTACATTTTTGCATATATATAACTAATTAGATTTTTAAGATACCTCAGAGTACTGACTGTTCTTTTATCACCTTTGTATCTCCATTCCTTGCATCATGCATTTAGAAAATATTAATAGTTGTTGAATTGAATTGTTAATTCTTGTTTTAGACTGAACTTTTTTAGTGAGTAATATTTAAGGCCTAGATCAGGAAGCCAGGGAATTTCTTCTAGGTATATATTCATTCAAATTCTTGAAGTCATTCTGTGATGAATGGTTACTGTCTAAGGGTCATACTCTGGGTCAGCTGGAAAAGTGGTTTTAACGGTAAAGAGAAAATTTGATGATAAATATGTCTAAGAATTATCTAAACATCTTGCTGAGTGTCTTGGAAAATGTCTTGTCAGCCTAGCTCCTCTGCTTGGGGAAAATATGTGGTAGAGGTTCTCTGGAGGGCTTGCTTATGAATATCAGAAAACAAGATAATATAATACAAAAAGTTTTGTCATGATAGCTCTGGCTTAATCCCTTAATAGGCCAAACCAAGTTTTGCCAACCTTGAAATACAATATGTATATAATATATCCTTTATATACTTCTAGTGTCAGAGGGCAAAACCATCAACTTTATTGTTGGTTTCTAGATTTGTGTCAGTACCATGGCCAGCGGTAGTTGCCAAAATGAATTCAGGGAGCTGAGTCAGCCTTATAGGAAGGAAAAATGCAGAGCTACTTCCAGATCAGTTATCAGGTTGCCATTATGGAAGCATAGGGATGATTAGCGAGTTAATTTAAAGAAGAAGAAAAGCATAGAACCATAAAGAGGGGAATGATATGATTATATTATAACTCTAAAGTTGGAAGGAACTTTAAGAGGCCATCTAGTCCAACTTCTTCATTGTATAGATAAGGAAAGGAAGGCACAAAATCACATAAATGATAAGTGTCAGAGGTAAGTTTTTTGACCCAGGTCTTATATTTTGGAAACAATGATCTTTTCTGCTATATCATGCACTACTGATTGTTCACAGGCTGGTCATAATTATGAAGCTTTGTGACAGATTTGGTTCTTTGTAAAAAATAATTCAGTTCAGAGAATTTAGAGCTATAAAGAACCCTGAAGATGATCTTATTCCTATCCCTTCAATTTATAAAGGAAGAAATTGAAGCTTATAAAAGTTAAGTGTTACACAATTCATACATGTAACAGTAAAAGGGCCAGGATTCATATTCAAGTCTTTTAATTCCAAATCTACTACTGTTTCAACTAGACCATCTTATGTCTTGAGTTTAAAAAGGACATAGCTGCATTATGTTGATATCCAGGAACCTTCACTGATATGGGCATTTTGCTGCCTGTCTGATACACTGACCCTGAGAATTTAGGGCTGGAAGATTCCTTAGGACTAGAATTATCTCTAACTCCTTTGAAAACATAAATGTGTTTGATTGAATAATTAAAGAATGTCTATTACTATAACTTGGATAAAGACTAACACTTGGGATAGTGAGAAGATAGAAGAAGGAAAGAGTAATATTACTGTGGGGAAAAAACACTGACTAGATTTGCATAGAATTAAAAAAACTGGATTCAAATATTGTGCCTGCTACTTAATCTTGTTACCTGGCAGTTTGCTATCTGGTTACTTACCTTCTTGAAGCCTCAATTTTTTTCATCTAAAAATGAAGATGTTGAATTAGATGATCTCTGTGATCCATTTTATTCCCAGAACCTGGTAATCAATCAGTCAGTGCATATTAATTGAGTATAGACTGGGCACAAAGTATGAGGATACAAAATATATAATGTACAACTGCTACTGTTGCTTTCAAAGCGCCTATAATTTAGTTTCATAAATGCATATGAAAAAATTAAATAAATGTATGACCCTATAGTAATAAATACCAGGGACAATGAATGTTTCAGGCTTTCAGAAGAACAGATCATTGTGTAACTGGAATAGTTAAGGAAAATTTTTTTAGTGGAAAAAATATGTTTATTTATTTACTTTGGTTGGGAGAGAGGAACTTGGCTAGAGTGGAGAACTACCTGTTTTAGAAGATAGATTTGGAAGAGAAAAAAACATATCTCTAATTGTATAGAAAGTTCTCACCTAGACCAATTTAAAGTAAAATTAAGACATTAATTCTAGTTTTAGCTCTCTCACTAACTAGCTATGCAACTAATTAGACTTTGTAAGAGTTTATTTTCTTCATAAACTGGATTCTTAAAAATAAAATACTTAGAATTATAAAGGAAGCCAATTACTTTAAAATACAGTTAACTAAAACATTAAAACAAAAGTTCACAGACCTCAGGTTAGGAATTCCTTATATATTTCAACCCTCTTATTTTACAGATTATTAAACTGAGGCCCAGAACTGTTTCATAATTAATACAAAGTCACACTCATAATAATGATTAACCCAGAAATGAATTTTATTCAAAATGCTCTGTCTACTATACCATATTTATATAGCATTTTATAATTTATTAAGCTATTCTTCTGATAGCAACCATCTGCAGTAGATGGTTTTAGTATGGTTATATACTTTTGACTGGAAATGTAAATGATTTGCCAATTGTCATGTGATTAGTAAGTGACAGAGCTGAGACTTGAACCCAGGTCTTCTAATTCCAAATTTTGAGATCTTCAGTGTCCCTTTTATCTCTAAAATTCTTCAATTATATGAATTTTTCTAATGCCTCAGACTCAACCTCTTACTAAGGAATGGAAGAACTGCACTGGTAAGCTTTGAAGACTCTTCTTAACTTTAAACAGTTTAATTTGATGATTTGTTCTTTTTGATGCCAGGAGGTAGGACTGAAAACTATGATTGAAATTTACAGGGAGACAGATTTGTGCTTGGTATAGACAAAATCTTCCTAATATTTTGAATGGTATAGAAATAAAGTGAGCTGCCTATCAGAGTAGTGAATTTCCCATTGCTATAGCATCTTCAATGGCAGCTAGATAACCATTTATCATGTCGGTATTTTCGAGGACATTAGCAATCAGGTATAAGTTAGTTTAGATAGTCTTTGAGAACTTTTACAATATTTGTATCCTATGATTCTGCCACCTAAATATGTTGAAAATAAAGAGATGAAAAAAGTATGCAAATAAAACAGGTTATTATTATTTGTGTGTTGTAAACATTCAATTATTCAATAGTTACTTATTAAACTTATTAATTTTATATAAAGTGCTAGGATAACCACTCTAAGAAATACAAAAAAAAAAAAATAAAGAGACCATCCCTTCTTCAAAGAGCCTATTGACTATTATGGGAAATTATACATACAAGCAGAAGACAAGTGAATCTAGAATTAACTAATTGTGTGATCTTGAGCAAGGCACATCATTTTTCAAGATTCTTTTATCCTTGCTTGTAAGAGGAAGAAGTTGGGATCACTGGTTTCTAGGGTCCTTTCTTGATCTGCATATGAAAGGTCTGTATACAGCCTTCATGTGATCAATCTTCTCCATAGACAGCTGGAGATATGTGAACAAAGAACTATAGGAATTCAAAGGAGGAAATCACTTCATGGGGACAAACAGAAAGGCTCAATAGAAGAGAATGGCATTTGAATTGAGTTTTGAAGGATGAATATTGTATTTGTACTCTATAGAGAACATTTAAATCATAAGATGATGTGACTTTAGAGATTATCTTCTCCAACCCTCAAATTCTGCAAAAGAAAGAACTTGAGAAGATATTCAAGATCACACAGTTAATGATGCAGGCTAGTGTTCTTTATACCATATCATCCTAGCAGTTACTTATTTCAAATACCTCCTAAAACCTAGAACTAGAACAATATTGCTTTGGCAAAGAAGGGAGAGGTAATAAGGTATCAATAAGATGTAGATACTCAACTTCTGTTTCTATTTCCACCCCCAATCACTTTGTGTCATTGGACATATTAGGAACCCTTCCTCAATTTTTTAGCTGTTCTGAAAAACTGATTCATTCCCTTTTGGAGAAGATGTAAGGTCACTTAAGGACATTCTGAGCCTTCATTCTTGTTTTTTTCC
This sequence comes from Sarcophilus harrisii, assembly GCF_902635505.1. Taxonomy (NCBI): domain Eukaryota; kingdom Metazoa; phylum Chordata; class Mammalia; order Dasyuromorphia; family Dasyuridae; genus Sarcophilus; species Sarcophilus harrisii. The sequence continues at coordinate 368,222,694 of NC_045426.1, read as the reverse complement.
ACAGACAAGTACATTTACTATATGCAGATTTGTGCCAGAAATATTAGTCTTCCATGGGTATCCATGTCGCAAGGGTAAATGGTTGGCATGGGCTAAGCACATAAACAGGATGTAGCTTTGTTCAAAATCATGCCCTGAATTTTCTTCACTTCCTCTTCACCATTTTCCTTTACTCTACTTTACAAACCCAACATGGGGCTTTCCTTCAAAAAATTGTGAAGTCATCAAAGGCCTTTTGTTTAAATTCCCTCTCACGTTATCATTTACTGCATGGCTTTGGACCAACTGTTCCATCTCTCCAAATCTTAAATTCTCATTTATAAACAAGAGGTAGATCAAGATTTTTAATCTGAGGTCCAAAGACTCCCAAGAAACCAATGGATAAATTTCAAAGGGTCTCTAACCTTGGATAGGAATAATTAAATCTTTATTTTCACTAAATTCTAATTAAAACCTAGCATTTCCTTCCTATTTATAATTTTTAAAAATACCAACACATTTGAAGAGGTTCATGGGCTTTACCATGGGCTAAAGCAGTCCATGACACAAAAAGGTCAAAAACCCCTCTGGGTTAAAGGATCTCCTAAGCTCCCTTTCAAACTAAAAATCAAACCCAACCAAACCAAATAACTATGATCCAATGATGTTAAAATAAGTCTTTGAAAGATAGAATGGCATAAGGGAAATATTATTGGTGATGGATTCAGAAGAATTGAATTCAAATCCTGCTTTGACAATACCTACAAGAGCATGAACCAATAATTTAATCTATTTAGGTCTCAGCTTTTTCATCTATTAATTTGGGGATGGGTGGGTATGTAAAAGATGAAAGGAAGGTTGCACTATATGCCCTCTAAAGTCCTTTCAAGTTTTAAATGTGTGGTTTTCTTCTCCCATTGGTAGCATCTATATGAAAAAATCCAAACAAAGACCTATACATGGCATCAATAAGAAGCAATAAACTTTAAACATAAAATATTAGCTAGCTAGTCAAACATTAGCTTCAATAACACTAATGCCTCTCTTTTTTAGGTTACATGTTTATCTCTTTTAGATACTTGATATCTTCATTCTCTGTCCTTAGCCTAATCTATAATAATAAACTACACTGCTGTGCTAAGAGCACCTTTGCGTTTGAGTTTGCCTTTCCTCTGGGATGTGCATTTTTACAGGGACCTTCGATTTACCTTAATTGATGATGATATGATAAATTATTATATTAGTAGGCAGTGGGAGGGAGTGTTTGTTCTGCCAGGGGTATGAGAAGTCCTTGGAACTCTGAAACCAAAATAAGGCAACTTCACACTTTGCCTATGGAGAAATCTGGTCTTAGAAAGGAAAGAGCTGGAATTCCAATAGACTTGTGATGCAGAGTCATCTGCATCCAGAGAGAGAACTATGGAAACTGCAAGTGGATCAAAGTAAGTCACCTTTTTTGGTGGTGGTGGTGGTGTTTGTTTGCCTACTTTTTTCCCTTTATCATGCTGTTTTTCCCTCTATTGGTTTGATTTTTTTTTGCACAGTATTGTGAATAAGAAAATATGTTTGGAAGAATTGCATATGTTTAAACTATATTGGATTGCTTGTTATCTAGGGGAAGGGGCAGGAAGGAGGGAGGGAGAAAAAATTTGGAACACAGGGTTTTTCAAAGGTGAATGTTGAAAACTATCTCTGCATGTATTTAAATAAATAAAAAGCTATTATAAAAAAAAAGAAAGTAGAGAGCTGGAAGGGACCATGAAAATCATTGAAACCATTCTTTCCCACTTACAAATATGGTTTAAAAGAAGATGAAGTGATTTGGTCAAGATCATATAGTTGATGGTAGAACTGGACTCTGGATCTCCTTATTTTAAGTTCAATGATTCTTTCACCTGCTCACCTAAATTATAATTTGTCTTATGCCAGCCCTGATTAAAAACAGTAAGTAGAGTTAAAAATAACTGAGATGACATTACAAACATGATTTGCATCTACCAAATGCTACAAGTGGTATTTTCCCCCTTCTTTTTTTTTTATTTCTTGGGCAAATTAGTTGGGGTTAAGTGGCCCAAAGTCATATAGCTAGTAAGTATCAAATGTCTGAAGCCAGATTTGAACTCCGAACCTCTTGACTTCAGAGCCAGAGCTCAGTCCACTGTGCCATCTAGCTCCCCTCTCACATTATTCTTAAAGAAGTAATAAATCACCAGTGTTGTTTGTCTTTCAGTATTATTGCACTTTCTACAATTTTCAGATGAGTAAAACCAAGTTTCATGAATCCACTATAGATGCTCTATTCCTCAGTCTTTCAAGAAGAAAGACTCAGATATCTAAGCTTACCATTGATAATACCCCTGGGACATCGCCTTTGCTCTGGTTTATCTTAGGAAAGAAAAAGGTTACCTGTTAAATTATAAAATACTTTTTCCTGTTTCAGGAAGCACAACAAGCTGTATATTTTCAGCTAAGTTTCAAATCTGGAAAGGCAGCTATTATGCAATTCACCAATTATTATTAATTATCCAAAACACGGAAGCCTCCTGGATTCAGAGAGTGAAACGACCATCTGTTAATATTTATGGACACTCATGCTGCAGTGGTCCTGTAGACTCATCAGATATAATTGCAAGCAGTGTAGCCCTTGAGAAAATTGATACTTTATAATTCTTTAATGGAAGTAGAAACAATATGGTACAGTGGAAAGAACTGTCTTTGCAGTTCAAATCCCATCTCTGACACATATCACCAATATACCATTGCACAAGTTATTTCATCTCCTTGGATTTAGTCTAAGTGCCCTTTAAGGTTCCTTTCAGCTCTGGCTCTAAGATCTATGATGATAACATTTATGGATGCTCAAACACTCTGATCCCACATTCTTTCTACCAATATGATCTTAGGCAAGTTGGTTAATGTCTTGTGCTTTGATTCCCTCATCTATAAAACAAGGTGATTGGGCTAATGTCCTCTGTATTCTTTTCCAGTTCTAGACCTATGATCTTGTGGTACTATATTTGAGCTATTTCCCAAGCATTTTCTCCCACAGGTATTTCTACTCCTTTCACATTGTTGGTCTTCGCAGACCTGGAGAAGTTTCCAAATGTAAACCAAGTATGAAATACATAATCAACCAATTGTCTTGGGGGAAAAAATTCTCCATGATCTAGAAAGAACATTGACAAAAGTTGGCTGTGGAAGTGAAACAAAATGGTGAATATATTTAGGGGAAATACATACTGCTTCCCAAGTTTGTTTATATATTACTTAATTCTGCAAGAAAACACTGATCTGCTTATGGACAGAAAGACAAGGACTTTCTCATTTTAACTATTACATTTATTCCCATAAATTGAATACTAACATAATCAAATGTCTCTCTATATTGTCTAGAATGAACCAGAAACTCCTCTGGCATAGAAAGTCCTTGATAATCTGTTTTCAAGCTATCTCCAACCAACCCACCACCAATACACATTCTATATCCCAGACAGACAGTATATAAACTCTCCTGAAGATATCAAAAACTCTCCTGAGTTTAAATATTTCTCAATTCACTTTATTCTCAATTATAGTCTTAATTTCCTTCTTCAAATTTAGCTACATGTTGTTAATTTCTTGTTGGAAATATGATCTTGAATGACTATCTATCTATCTAGCTACACATCTCTATTCATATCCATATATCTATCAATGCATATATGTCTCTCTGTGTGTATAAGAACTCATTCTATTGTCTAAACCCATCTCTTCTACAAACTTTTATATTTCGTATTCTAGGTTCATAACTTTTGTGTTACCCTTTCCTTTCTCCCACATCTGCTAAATCTTACAGATTCTTACCTAAAAAATATCTCTCATATCCATATCTTTCTGTATATTCACAAAATCCCATCCTAATTCAAATCCTAATTACTGCTCTCTCAAAATACTGTATTAGCTTCCTAATTGTTTTCTTGCACAATTTCTCTTCCCTTCAGTCCATGCTCCACATCTTTGTCAAAATACTCTTCCTATGGTGTAGGTATGATCATGCATTCCCCTGATCAAAATTCTCCAGTGACTTTCTATTGTTTTTAGGATAAAATACAAACTTCACCAAGTATGGTATTTAAAGTCCCCCATAATCAGCTCCCACATATCTTTCCAAGCTAGTACTCATCATGAACATTTTGTTCAAGAGCAACCAATGATTCGCTATTCTATAAATTCAATGTTCTTTTGTCCAATTCTCTGCTTTTGCATAAGCTTATCTGGAATGCATTGTATTCTCATTTAAGTTTTTGTGAATACTTGTCTTCTTGCATATCCAGTTTCTGGCACATTATAGGCACTAAATAAATATCTTTTGAATTGAATTTTTGAATGTATGACCAGCATGTTTCACCTGGGGTATTGTGAGGATTAAATCATATGATGGTTGTAGCAGTATTTTGAAATATGCAAAGCATGGAAAAAATGTCATCTAATATTATTATTTTAGATAGAAACACAATGGCCCTAAAGAGGTCATGATCTTTTTTTCTGTTACTTGCCTTCATTATACCCTGGACCTTAACCTCCCATTTCATATAAGACAGCTGATTACAAGAGGGGCCAGGCTAGGAAGGATGGATGATTGGAACATTTTTCCTTCTCCTAATGTATTACTAGCACTAATTTTGAACTCAATATGATGAACAAGTAAACAAAACAAAACAAAACAAATATTTTGCATCTTTATACAGTAAATTCCAATGGCTATCTTATTCCTTCAAAATACAGTATAGATTCATATGTTTGACATAAAAATTCCTTTACAACCTGACCTCAACCTAATTCGCCATCCATGTTACATATCATTCCCCTTCTTGTACACTATATTTCACTCCACTAGCTATTTTCCTAGTCCATATATATAACAACCCATTGGCCACCTGTGCCTTTGCACTATTTGTCCCCATGCTTGAAATGGATGGCCTCCTTAGCTCTTTCTCTTAGAATACAATTTCTTTCAAAACTTAGATCAAATTCCTCTATCTGCATGAAAGTTTTCCTGATTCCTTTAGGTATTGGTGTCTTCCCCATCAAAGTTCCTTTGTATCGATTTCATCTATGCCTGTGTCCCATATGGTCATATAATCCTTGGAAAATTGCTAAATATTTAATGCCCCCAAGCAACTCTCTATGACGATACATTGCAGAGAAGGTACCTACCTCCATTAGAAAGAATTTCCTCATTCAAGGAGTTTACCTTTTTCAATGAAATCACAAACAAATCCATGAATTTCATCAACCAACATTTACTAAACACCTTCTTTATGACTGTAATATGTGTAATTAGTGATACAAATCAAAATTAAGATAGTCACTACTCTCAATGAGATTCCATTTTACTATATATTCACAGATAAGTAAATACAGGAAATATACAAGACAAATGCTTAGTGGTTGAAGAATGATACTGGAGAATGGCCATGGGGTCAACATAGAAAACTCTCTAGAAGTAAATGATACTTAAACTGAGCCCTGAAGGTAGCTATGGATAGGGATTCAAAGAGGCAGAGAGAGGAGAGGGGAGAGAGAATTCTAGACACAGGACCTGTGCTTGGGTAGGAAATGTAACATGATATTAAGGAGAAAATAATTTTAAAACATTAAAAAAAATCTAAACTTGAACTTCTCCTTTCTGGCATTTAATTACTTTTTTTCCTCTTACCTCCAGAGAAATACATAGAGTTTATAATCAGAGTAGCCATTTTTATTTTATTTTTATGGAGTGGATCAGATATATATACCTAGTGAGTGATTTTTCTTCATAGCAGATAACATGTCACAGTAGATCTCCTTCACCAAGTTGGCATCTCTATTAAGGATGACACTTATTCTACCTTTCCCCTAGCAATGACAGAGTGCTAGCTATTCATTTTCAGTGTCAATAGATATCTGAGCAGCAGCCTGGCCATTGTGAGGGTAATTCTCCCATCGGTTATTTCCTGATCCACATCCTCTTCTGATCATTTACCTCACTGTGCATGAGCCATAATTGTGGTTCTAAGAAGATTGCTTTGGCAAAGTTGTTAGCCACATTTTCTACTCTGCACTCCCCCCTGCCCCATTCTTTTAAAATTGGGAAGAAGTAAAACCCTGTTACAGTTGGAAAGAATCTGCTGTGATTGCAGTTTTTTAAAATGTTTTTTCTCCCCCTTTTTTCCACCCTCCATTGACCAAATGTGTGTGTGTGTGTGTGTGTGTGTGTGTGTGTAAATGATACAGTCTCTGTTTTTGGTATTTTAAAGAATATAATGTGGGGAGAGGAATTAAACTTAATTTGGTTAGGCAGAACTAGGAGAAATTGGTGGAATGAAGTTGGAGAGAGTTAGATCTAGGTTCTGTAATGCCAGAGAAACTGAGGCAAGATAGAAATTAGAGAGTATTTAATATTTTATTTGAAAGGGAGAGATTTACTGGAACCCAATGGATCCATGGTTTGGTCCCACTTGAATGAGACTATCGTTTCCAAGAAGCAAGCAAACAAGGTGAGTTCTCAATGACCTTTATACACGTGGCTCAGACACAGGGGATAAACCGAGGCAGGGGTGGAGTCAGGGTGCTGAGAGTGGGAATTGGACTCTGACAGGGTGAGCTACCAGAGATGGGGATGACATAATGGGGGGAGGCACCCTGGAAATGGGGAGAGGCATCTTGATATGACAGTATCTGAAATTCTGATAGCTTGGGATGGGGAGAGACATTCTGATATTCTAAAATAGAAGATCTTTTATCCTTATCAAATATTCTGATGATTAAGAGGGAGGGGTGGTTGCAGGATTGACTAGAACAATTAGGTCACAATTCAGAGAAACTGAGTCAGGATAATAAAAGAACTGTGGCACAACAATTCAATGTAAAGAGAGACCTTCCTAACAATTAGAATTCTTCCAAAGTGGAATGGGCTTCCTTGGGAGCAAGTATAGTTCTTAGTTCTTACTTTAAGTTTCAAGATGACCTTTTGATGCTGGCAGAGAAGAGATACTTCTTTGGGGATGGGCAGTATTAAATGGCTTCTGTTATCCCTTCATCTTCAGATATGTTCAGATTTTCTCATTTTAGAGATGAGAAAACTAAACCTGAGAGAGAGAGAGAGAGAGAGAGAGAGAGAGAGAGAGAGAGAGAGAAAGAGAGAGAGAGAATAACTTGTCCAAAGTAAAAAACAAACACACACACACAAAAAAAAAATAGAAGCAGAAACAGAGATAACACAAGTCCAGGTTTCCTGCCTTCTGCTGCTCTGCTTTAATAAAGAAAAATATTAATGCAATAAATATTTATTGAATATCTGCTATACATGGGATAACTGGGATGTATCTCATCTACCCATCTATATGGGTAGAGAAACAGGCCTAGAGTCAGGAAGGTCTAAATTCAAATATAGCTTCAGCCACTTGCTTGGTGTGTGACCCTGGGCAAAACATTTAGCCTCTGCTTTAGTTTATTTAACTGTAAAATGGGAGTTAATAATAGGATTTTCTTCCCAAGGTGGTTGTGAGGATTAAATAAGATTATAATTCTAAAGTTCTTATTACAGTGCCGGGCACATAGAAGGCATTAATAGAGTAAGAAGATGCTGAGTAGATGATCTTTGTGTAGAGTAGAGTAGGGCAGAAGATTAACTCATATCTGATAAAGAAAATCAATTTGGAATCATTATATAGGAGAGAATGGAGGGAAGAGCTTGGGGTCAGAAAGAATGACTTCTTTCTACACACACAACACCATTCCTCTTCTAGTCCTTATCCTTTGTTCTGGATTATTTAAAAAGGCTCTTAATTGATCTTTTTGCCTCAAATCTCTCCGCATTCCATACAGCTGCCAGTGATATTCTTAAATTGGGTCTCCCCTGATTAATAAGCTTCAGGGATTCCCCATTGAATATTTAAAGGCCTTCACAACTTGATTCCATCCTTCTTTTACATGTAGTTTCTGTAAATGCACTATATAGCCCAACCAAACTGTCTTTCTTATTGTTTCCCATGGTCCATTATCATGCCTTTCTTTGTATAGGCATTTGACTGTACCTGGAATGCCTTCTCTCCTTCCTTCTACTTCCTAGAATCCCTGGCTTCTTTCAAAAGTCAGCTCAAACACCAATTTCCTAATCCCAAGAGCTGCTAATATCTCCTCTCACTCTAGAAATTACCTTTATTCTATATTACTTTGTAAATAATTGTTATGCATACATATTGCACCCCTGAAGAATAGAAACTGTATGAAGTCAAGGGCTTGCATGTTTTTCCCTTTATACGGCTTGCATAATGCCTACCCTATAGAAGAACTTAATGTTTAATTGATGTAGAAGAAGCCATTGCAATAATCTTGGAAGGAAGTGATAAGAGAATGATTGTTTATTCAGGATTAGATGGAAGGGAGAAATAAACTGATGTTTTTGAACTTGGGACAAAAATTCCTAGCATTTATCACAGTGAAAACTAAAGATCTAATTTCAAGTAAAAGGTCCTGCTTTTTTGATGGTTTAGAACCTTTCCCTTTCCCTATGCCTCAGCTTCCTGTGAAATGGATATATTAGTACTTGTACTCCCACTCACATTTTTGTGATGAGGACTGAATAAAATCATGGTGTGAAAGTTATAACTGTTTTGTACTTATGTGTATTAATGTGTTTAATTTCCTTTGAGAATTTATTGGGCTTTTAGTTAATCTTGTGTTTGAGGGCATGAGAGTTGGCTTTCTCCACAATGTCGATGTTTTATAATTTAAGGGGTATACACGCTTTTAGTAAAAATTTAACAAATGGGGGGCGGAGCCAAGATGGCGGAGAAGACACACGCGACTTTCTAAGCTCTTCTCTTACCCTCGTTACCAATATTATATCGAGCCTCAAAAATAGTCTTGACTGCTACAATTGGAAAGAAGTAGAACAACTCACCCGCCAAAGAAAATCGATAAAAGGTTGGTTACGGGCCAGGGGAGATCGGGGAGCGGGGAGAGAAATTAGGTTGAGGAGGGTCTCAACCGAGGGTGGCCGATTCCCGCCGAGCCCCAACAGAGGGGCTTTTTTGGGGAGTTGTGATCCGCCGCAGGAGGCGGCCCGGGTTAGCCTCCAATCTGCACAGTGGGAGCTCGGCTTAGCCATAAGCTTTCCACCGATTTGGATTGGGCGAGACACTGGGGCAAGTTCCCGCGGTTCTGGGTCGCCCAGCTGCTAATCCACAGTCCCACAAGAGCCCGGGCCTGGGGCAGTGGCACTTTCCACTTGTCTCACCTGGGGCAATCGATAATCCACTAGCCCTACTTGCCGTTTGATTCGGCCAGTGCTGAATCCACTTCCTGTTGGGGGAAGGAAAACTTCCCCCGACACCCATACCGGGCCGGAAATCGCTTTTAAATCTTTCCCTGCTCTGCAGAGGGTTGGAACCCCTTGCCTGGGAGACCCACCCAAAGGCTTTAAAACATGAAAAAAAATGAAAAGAACAATCGACGCTTCTTCGAAAAGAGCAGGTCAGCAAACCTGAAAGAGACCCAAAACAAAAATGCTTCCTCCTTAAAAGTCTAAAGAGACCATTAAAAGTCCAAAAGAGAGTTAGAAGATAAAATGGGGAAAGGAAAGAAGCCTCAAAGAGAGCAACCCCGAAATAAAATTGAAAAGTTAAAAAATTCCCAGGAAGTGCAAATGGTGGTTGGAAAAATAAAAATCACAGGAAAGTAAGAATTGTAATTGAAAAAATAAAGAATTCACTAGAAAGTAGGATCCTGAATTGAAAAGAAAAGAAACGAAGAAATAGGATTGGGAATTGAAAAAGAAAAAATTCACTAAAAAAAAAAATTAGTGAAATGGAAAAAAATTGCAGACCAAAAAAAATACATTAAAAACTCAATTGACATATACAGAAAGAAGTAAAAAGAATGAAGAAAAATAATTTTTAAAATTAGAACTGAAAAAATTGAAATTAATGATGATTGAGACAGCAAGAATCAACAACAAAACCAAAAAAAAATGACAAACTGGAAAAAACCATGAATTATCTATTGCAAAATGACAGACTTGGAAAATAGATCTAGGAGATAATCTGGGTTATTGGATTTCAAACAGATGAAAATAAGAGCCTAGATACATTTTACAAGAAATCATCAAAGAAACCCCAGAGGTAATAGAACAGAAGGAAAATAGGCATTGAAAGAATCTTCAACACTTCTGAAAAAACCCTAAAATAAAAAACCAAGGAAATTGTGGCAAAATTTCAGAACTATCAGATAAAGGAAAAAAATTTTAAACAGCCAAAAAAACCATTTAAATAAGAGGGCCACAAAAGGATCACCCAGGATCCGCCTCTACATTAAAGGAAAAAGGGCCTGGAAAGATATTAAAGGCCAAAAACTTGGGATGCAGCAAGTAAACACCCAGCTAAGTTACTTTTCTTCCAGGGAAGAAGATGACATTTAATGAAACAAATAATTCCATTTGTTTCTGAAGAAAAAAAAATTAAACAAAAAATTTGATTCCAAGAATAGAACTCAAGAGATGCGAAAAAGGTAAAATAACCTTGGAATTGTTTTCTGTTTGGAATAAAAAAAATAATGTAAAATTTATGTATGATATAACATAAAAAAAGGGAAGTAGATAGGAAAAGGGAGATGGCAGAATAAGGTAAGGAAAAAAAAGGGAAACCAATCCCACAAAGAGGTAAGGAAACATCATATCTGAGGGAATTTAAGAGGGGAGGAACATTGTGGAATCTTACTCCCCATCAGGGGCCAAAGGAAAAATAATTACATTTGTTTTGAGAAAATTCTCTCTCCCCTTAAAAAGGGGGAGGAAAAGGGAAAAGAAAAAGAGTAATGGAAGGAAGGGGGAAAAGACCAAAGGGGGAGGAGGGATTATAAAGAGGATAAGTATCGGGAAAAAGAATGTTTGGGGGAAAAGGGGTTGGGAGGCAGAATAATAAAGCACAATCTGGGGAGGATGGCAGGAAATAAGATTTTAATTTAACCGAAATGGAATGGGATGAACTCCCCATAAAGAGGAGGCAGATAAGACTGGATCAAAAGTCAGAACCCTACAAAGTTGTTTACAAGAAACACATTTAAAACAGGGGGAAAGAGAAAAAGGAAAGGCTGGAACAAAATCTATGCTTGGTGAAGTCAAAAAGTGGGAAGCCATCCTTATCTCAGACGCAAAAAGTAAAATTGATCTAATTAAAAGAATAAGGGAAACTACATCCTCAAGGTATAAACAACGAAGCAATATCAAATTAAAATATATGCACCAAGTGGTATGGCCCGCTTCCTAAAGGAAAGTTAAAGAGTTCAAGAAGAAATAGACAACAAAACTGTAATAGTAGGGAGATCCAACCTTATTAAATTAGACAAACAAACCACAAAACAAATGAAAGAAATTAAAAAGTAAAAGAATATTAAAAAATTAGGTATGTTGGTCTTTGGAGAAAATTGAATGGAGATAGAAGGGAATAACCTTCAGCAGTTCATGGAACCATTCAAAACTGACCCTATATTGGACATAAAACTAAAAAATCAAGAAAAAAAAAGAAAACCTTTTTTAGATCTGATGCAATAAAAATTTACAAAAAAAAAAACCCAAAATAGAAACAAAAATTAATTTAAAAATTTAAACAAATTATTAAAAAATTTATGTAATACAAATATAGAACAATAAAATTTATAGAAAGGGAATAAGAGGGAAAATCCAATTTTGTAAAAAGAAAAAGAAAAGATTAATGAATTCCCTTTAAAAAAACAAAAAGAAAAATTAAAAACCCCCAATCAAATACTAAATTGAAATTTAAAATTAAAAGGAAAATTAAAATATTGAAAGTAAAAAATCATTGAACTAATTAAAAAACTAAGGTGGTTTATGAAAAAACCAACAAAAAAGATAAGCCTTTGGTAAATCTGATTAGAAAAAGGAGGGAGGAAAAATAAATTGTTCTTAAAATGAAAAGGGGAACTTTCCCAAGGAAGAGGAAATTAAGAAATAATAAGGAGTTATTTTGCTCCTTATGAATAAATTTGATAACCTAAATGAAATGGATGACACCTCCAAAAATATAGACTTCCAGACTAACAGAGGAGGAAAATTGGAATAGTCCCATTTCAGAAAAAGAAATAAAAGGCAATTAAAAACTCCCTGAAAAAACCCCAGGACCAGATGGTTTATTGAATTTTACCAAACATTTAAAGAACAATTCCCAATGCTAATAAATTTTTGATAAAATAGGAATAAGGAGTCCTACCAAATTTTCTATGACAGAAATTCGTACCTAAACCAGGTATAAACAGAGAAAGAAAATTAACCAATCTCCCTAATGAATATTGTGCTAAAATCTTAAATAAGATATTAGCACAAACTAAGAAAATCTTCCAAGATAATACACTTGATCAAGTGGATTTATACCAGGAATGCAGGGTGGTTCAATAGGAAAACTATAAATAATTGGCCATGTTAATAAAAATTAACAAAACCATATGATCATCTCAATAATGCAGAAAAACTTTGATAAAATCCAACATCCATTCCTATTAAAAAAATTTGAGGTATAGGAATAAATGGACTTCCTTAAAAAATACAGCATCATTTAAAACCATCAAAGATCATTAATGGAGACAAACTGCAACCATTCCAATAAGATCTGGGAAACAATTTGCCCATATCACCTTATTTAATATTGTATTAAAACCTACTATAAATAAGAGCAGAAAGATTAAAGGAATTTGAAAGGCAATGAGGAAAAATTATCATCTTTGGAGACAGAGGTATTAGAGAACCCCGAGATTTCAAAAAGTTATTAGTAATCCACAACTTTTAGCAAAGTTGGGTTTATAAAAAACCACATAAGTCATCACTTCTTATATATCACTCAAAAATCCAACAGTCAGAGTTAAAAAGAAAATTTTTAAAGTAACTCTGATAATATAAAAATTTAGGAATCTATCTGCCAAGGAAATTCGAAACTTTAGGCAAAATTACAGACCACTTTTCACAAATTAAGTCTATTAACCAATTGAAATATTAAATGCTCTTGGAAGGGCAACAAATATAAAAAGATGACAATATTACCAAACTAATCTATTTTTTAGGCTATCCAACGACCCCAAAAATATTTTAATGACCTAGAAAAATAACAACAAAAGTTCTATGGAAAACAAAAGGTCAAAATTTCAAGGGGTTTGAAAAAAAATCAAATGATGGTGGCTTAGCTGTGTCTAAAAATTATATTATAGGAGCAGTTAAAAACTATTTGGTATTGGCTGGAATAGATTAGTTGATCATAATAGAGTGGTTCAGGGATAAAAAGCCAAGAACCTAGTCTTTTGAAAAACCCAAAGTCCCAGCTTTTGGGATAAGAACTTACTGTTTGATAAAATTGCTAAAAAAACAAAATATAGAAACTAGGCATTGATCCATACTTAACGCCGAACCAAGATAAGGTCAAAATGGGTTCTACCTAGATAAAGAAAAAATCATTAATAAATTAGAGGAAATAGATAGTTTACATCTCAGACCTGTGGAAGGGAAGGTCTTTATGACCAAAAAGAACTGAGATCTTACTGACCACAAAATAGAAAATTTGATTATACCAAACTGAAAAGTTTTTGTACAAACAAATCTAATGAGACAAGATTGAAGGGAAGCAATAAACTGGGAAAATATTTTAATCAAAGGTTCTGTAAGGCCCTATTTCCAAAATATATAGAAATTCTCTAATTTATAAAAATCAAGTTTACTCCAATTGAAAATGGTCAAAGGATATGAAAAAATTCTCAGATGAAGAAATTGAAACTATTTTATCATATGAAAAGATGTCAAGTCATTATTAATCGAGAAATGCAAATTAAGAAACTCTAAGATACACTACACACCGTGATTTAAAATGACAGGAAAAATAATGATGATTGTTGGAGGGGATTGGGAAAATGGGACATTGATTCATTGTTTGGAGTTGTGAACGAATCCAACCATTTTGGAGGTTTGGAACTATTTAAAAAGTTACAAACTGTAACCCTTTGATCCAGAGTGTTACTACTGGGATTATATCCAAAAGTTATAAAGAAGGGAAAGGGACCTGTATTACGAATGTTTTACCCTTTTTGTAGTGGTAGAAACTGGAAACTGAATGATGTCCATATTGGAGAATGGCTGAATAAATTTGGTATATGAAATTATGGAATATTACTGTTCCCAAGAAATGACCAAAGGATGATTTCAAAAGGCCTGGAGACTTACACGAACTGATGTGAGGAAATGAGAGGACCAGGAGATCATTTATACTTCAACAATACTAGATGATGACCAGTCTTGGATGGCCATCCTCACAACAAGATCAACCAAATTATTTCTAATGGAGCGTAATGAACTGAACCAGTATACCCAGAAAAAGAACTCTGGGGATGACTAAAACCATTAATTGAATTTAATCCCTATATTTTGCACACCTCATTTTTGATTTCTTCAAATTTAATTGTACAATAATTAGAGTCTGATTTTTTTTGTAAGTAATGTTTTTCATGTATACTTATTATGTATCTAAGTTTATTTTAATATATTTAACATCTATTATCCTGCCATTTAGGGAGGGGGGGGTAAGAGGTGAAAATTGAACAAGAGGTTTCAATTGTTAATGCTGTAAAGTTACCCATGTATATCCTGTAAATAAAAGGCTATTAAATTAAAAAAAAAAAAAAAAAAAAATAACAGCACTACCTCATGATTGTTGTGAGTCTCAAATGAGAAATAGAAAGCATTAATGGTGTTTAAAATGTGGGTTTAATAAATGCTTGTTTCCTCCCCTTCAAAAAAAAAAAAAAAAAAAAAAAATTTAACAAATGGCTCTTCAGTTCATTTGAGCTGATTCCATCCTATTCCTGGAAAAAAAAAAAAACTAAATAGATTCTAATTTGAAAAGTCACAGGGATGGTGGATAAAGTCATAGAGGTAGAACCTGAAATATCTTTTCCAGGAGCAGTATTAGTATCAATTTAATTATCATTTAATAATGTGAAGGGTATATTTAGGTCTACAAGCAAGAAGATCGTCAAAGTATAAAGTAAAAGCATGGTCAGGGACATCTAGAGAGAGTAGATTATACAAGATACTCAACAGGACATCAAGCCCTCAGAGAAGGAGTCCCAGAATGCAAATGGTTAAGTTTCCTAGGACATGCTCTGGAGGATGAATGGAAGGATAGCAATCAAGAAAGGGATGAAACTTAAAAAGTTAAAAAAAAGGATATAACCTAAGTGAAAATATTTTGAAAATAAATTAGTTTATGAAATGTAAAGTTTCAATATTATAAAACAACAATATCAGAGACATGTATAAGAAGCACTATGGCAAAATTGAAAGAATGATGGATTTAGGATTCAAATTCCAACTTTGTCATTTAGCACCTGGGTAACCCCAAGCAAGACACCTTTGAGTTTTAGGCTTCTCATTATTAAAATGAAGGTGGCACACTGGATGATCTTTAATGTCCCAGCTCTAAAATATACTTTTTTGTATGATAAGGGAAAATATAGGGCAGCCATTCACCAAGAGCAAGGGATAACCAATGAATAGTTTGTGTTCTATTTGTATCCATGAATATCAAAAAACCTGGAAGAACCATCATGGTGGCTCCCAGTGGAGTAGAATCAAGACAAAAAATCCTAGATGGGCTAAAACCTATACTTGAGTATAACATCAATGAGATCACCGATCCAGTAATCAAACAAGTAGTAATTACTTCTGTGTACTAGACACTGTGATAAGTGCTGGGAATTATAAAAAACAAAAATGAAAAGAGTTCCTGCTTACAGGAGGGTCACATTTAGTGGGAGAACATGTGCTTTAAAGAATATACAAGACATATTTAATTAGATTAAAGATCACCTTGGAATGGAAAAAGGTCGTACACACTTGAATTGCCTTCAAAAATGCCAGGGACTCTGAAAGATGGAGGCAAAGAAGAAAGGGAACTGTGATAGAAGATGGAAGTTTATGTTCACAGAAAGAGAAGAATAATAGGTAAGTGTAGCCCAGTTTATTAAAAACTTTAAATATCAATAGAATTTATATTTGATTTTATAGGTTACAGGGAGCCTCAGGAGTTTATTAATAGGAGTGGGGTGGGGAACGTTACTTGGTGAGACTTTAGGAAAATCAATTTGACAACTTTGTAGAGGATGAATTAGAATAAAAGGAGACCTGAGATGGGTACACAAAAGTATACTAGTACTGTAATATCTTAAATATCTATGATCTCATTGGTGTGTTCATTCCACTATCTCCCAAACCCTCCACTGGTGCAACTGAAAATCAGCTGCAAAGATTTCCTGAACTTTCTGCTGGGGGAGGGTGGGGGAAAAATAAGAGAGATAATGGGAAAGAGAGGAAGGGGAAGGGATGGAGAAGAGAGAGAGGGAACAAGATGAAGGGGGAGGCGATGGGGGTGTGTGTGTGTGTGTGTGTGATCAACCAATCAGAAAGTAGGAAAATAGACTGCATCTTCCCAAATGACTGCCAATCGTGAAATTTATTATCTATCCAAACACACCTCTCTCACTTCCTACCCTCCCTCCATTGTATAACTCCCCTTTCCCCCTTTCTGATTCATTCTTTTGGCTCTACAAGAACTAGTGCCATGGAGAAAAATCTGAATGACTCTCATTTGATGAGTGCTTTCTGGACAGTGAATGGTAAGACTCTTGCTTTCCCCAACACACACTTTTTTCTTTTTAATTCGACAAAGTGAATCCTGGCAGCCCAGGTTTATAATTTATAATTAAATAAAAATAGAAACGTGAATGTGGTGGCATGATCAAACTTTTTAACTCAACAAAAATAACTTAGGTCATATATTACATTACAATTATCTTATGATTGCCCTTTCTTTCTTTGAGCTGCTGTGAATTTAGCCAGGCTGGTCCTTAGCAGACTTACAGTCTGTTACTGACAGGCTTTTTCAGCCTAATAAGACTTGGCAAAGTCTCCAAGTCATCCCCATCTCCCAGCCATGATGAAACATTGGAACAGAAACTAGTATAGAAATAGTAATAATAATGATGATACTCCACAAAGCCCTTTTTAATTAAACTAATATGGTCGGGGAGGGGAAGTAGTAAGCATCAATTTCATTGATTAAAAAATCTAAATTCAAAACATTTTAAACAAAAATGACACTTTGTGATAACTTTCAAGAACATACATACTTACCTTCACTGCTGTAGGAGGTGATTGGGTAGGAGAGGTTTTTCAGGGCTTGGTTAATAGGATTCTATTCCTCTTCCCTTTTCACTACCACCACCCTTCCTATCCAGGTGAAATCAGGTTAAAATGAGTATCAAGGGCAGCCTTGCTAGAGATGAGGAAAAAAAGTCAGAAAAGGGACATTTGCAGCCTGAAGGGGTTCACAACAGGGGGTGGGGGTGGGGAGCAGCATTTCTGGCTGATGCTTTACAGCTATCAGTCTTTTTAAGCACCTGCCGCTCCTCTTGGGGGCTGACTCCCTGAGTCACTACTCAGCAACAGAAGCGGCAGGGGGTCCCCAAGTACTAGGTCTGGTTCAATCACCCTCCTCCTCCTCCCCACTTCCTTATAGCCTAGGGCTGTCTCTGGGGGCTGGAGTAAAGGGAGTTGGGCTATAATATGTGTTTTGGAGAATCTTGTAAGTGCTCTAGTGGAGAGAAAAGAATAATTTGTAATTAGCACACTCACTGTTTAGCAGCACTATTTGCATACAAAGTGGTTTTATAATTGCTTGGAAACAGTTTGTTGGCCTTCCTTCTTAAGTAGGCTAAACATTTTCCTTGTTTGGGCAATTAATTTGCTTAGCAAACTCTTCTTTCCATAGATAGCACAAAGGGAAACTGCCAACCAGAACGTGCCAAATGATAACAAATTTCCTGGGAGTTGGGGGTTCAAATGAACTGAGGTTTGATTAAGTAGGACTAGATTGCTAGAACCTCTTGTTACCCTGATCTCTGTCTTAGGCCACTTCTGCTAAATCTATGTCTTTGAAGTCCTAAGATGTCAGATCTGGAAAGGCCTTCTGAGATCTTTTAGTCTGTTTCCATTTTCTGACCAAGGAAAACTGAGGGGAAAAGGAGAAGCTACTTGCTCCCCTTGTACAGGTATGGAAAACTTCGAAGAGAGTCTCAGTTGATTTCAGTGTCTATTCCACATTACTTTTTCCCCCTCTGTATTACTGTGGAGCTTTGCTTTTTTGTTTTCTTAATTCTTAGTGATTGATTTGTCCTTTTATTTTACCTTTTGGAATTTTAGAAATACTTTCACTCTGATGCTTGGTTTTCTCTGACCATTTACTTAGATTGCTATGTCCTTACTACAAGAGCTAAATCAAAACTCCCTATTCTTAACTCAGGAGAAACAAAGAAAAATCCCCTTAGATTTCCCTCCTCCATTGCCAGCTAAGAAGGAATTTCAGCCATCCTCACCTTATCACCTTTCCCCAATCTGTACAGTTCCTTTAATCACTCAAGGAATGTTTAATCAATTTAGAACTGTGCTGTATGTTCTGCCCTGAGCGAGGTTCAGTAGAGAAAACAGGAAGAGAGGCAGCTCCCTAGATGAGCTGACAGTTTAATATTGTTCTCTCATTCTGAATCTGGTCTCCCCAACCAGGCAGTATCTGAGGCAGTGATAAAATTCAGACTAGAAAAGCTGAAGGAGGTCAGAGGAGGGAGTGTTCCCTATGAGTGGGCTTCATGGAGCAAGGAACACAAGATATAAGGGGAATGGTAGGTATGATTTTGATGAGCTTTGAGGAGGGCATTTCAGTTTGGGAGGAAGCGGGTGTTGAGGGGGACAGCAGTGAGATGAGCTGAACTGGCTTCTCTTTGTGTTTAATTTGCACCTCCTCTATGAAGAATATCATGACAACTGAGAGTAGAAAGTTTAGATAAGACAAAGCCTGTCCAATATATACTTACAGACCTTTGGTGTTATATGTAGTCAAAGGGGGAGGTCATACTGATAAGGAAGGTCAGAAAAGGCATGGAGGAGTTAGCATTTGAGTCTGACTTTGAAGGATGGATTAGAATCTAACAGGAAAAAAGGCATAGATTACAGTGTAACCAAAGGTAAGGATTCAAGAATGTACAAGGCATGTGTGAGAACAGAGCAACACATTTTGGTTGAAATACCGAGTGTGTAGGGATAAATAAGATAAGGCTGGAGGTAAGGTGGAATCACACTGAATAACAGGGAAAAGAATTTTCTTGATAGGTGATAGGAAGGCACTGAAGATTTTTGATCAAGTCCAAATGTAATTATTATTATGTCAGTGCTAATGTTGTGCCACAATTCCCTTTTATCACTCTGACTCAATTTCCTGAATTGTTCTGCCTCAGTTTCCCTAAATTGTTCTGCTTTAATCCCTCTGGTTGCAACTTTCCTACCCCACCCCCTTCATTAGGACTGATATAACTTAGGGCTAGTTACTTTAAGGTTATAAATTGTAAATGTGTAAACTCAAGAAGTTCAGACTGCCTGGCTCCTAACTCCTCCTAAATCATCAGAATGTCCAATACTGTCGGAACAGAATTGATAGTCTGTTCCCACTCTTAGTATTCTGACTCCACCCCTACCTCCATCTACCCCCTGGTAGCTTGGAGTCATATGCATATATATGTCATTGAGAACTCACATTTGCTGCTGGATGCTTTGAGACATCAGTCCTAGGGGTAACATGCCCCCAGCACAATCTCTCCCTTTCAAATAAAATATTAAAAACTCTCTAATCTCTATCTTGCCTCAGTTTCTCCAACATTACACTAAGAACGTAGCATGACATATTAGATGGGGAACTGGGCTTGGAGCCAGGAAGAATCTAGATTGTAGTCCTGCCTCTGTCATAGGCTAACCCTGAGCAAGGTTTTTAGCCCAGTGATGTCACAGACACTAGGCCTGAATAAATTGCAAAAAAAGGTGCATATCTGAATTAGTAGAGAAATGAAATCCCAGGTCAAGTCCCCAGAATATAGGGACCAAAAAGACAGTGGAAGCAGGAAGACCTCAGATTGAAATAAATAGGAAATCCAAAGCCATTTCAGCCCTCAATCTGAATGGGCTCAAGCTTGAGTTGATGCACTGAGGTCCCAAGCATGTGAGGCTAAATAGTAATTGGACTATACTCTATTAATATATATGCTTGGAGAAAGAATGGCCCCACCCACTCTTTGTGCAAGTCCTGATATGCTGTATAGGAAATGACGATTTTGGGGGTTGGAGGCAGAGGGGCAGGAAGAGAGGCTAGGAGAGACTGCTGGCTGGCTTCTTGTTGGCAGCTGCACACATTGCTATCCCGACCCCCCTTCACCTCCACAGAGAATAAAGATTGAAGATTTTCCCTTACTGAATTCCTGACTCCAGCTGATTTTAAAATACGCAGTCATCACATCAATCCTGTGAAAGAATGAATTTCTCCATCTCTGCTATTAAAGTAGAAACTGGATCATCCTCTTTGGATATATTAGAAAGAACATTCTATAGCCTATGAATATGTGAAATGGGTCTTACGAAAGTTGGAAAGCTTGTTGGTTGTGGAAGTAATCCTTTGTCTTCCTTAAAATAAGATAGTTGAGATTTGCTTCCAAAAGAGACACTTTTTTGACTCTTGGAAGATAATGGAGAAACACATTAAATAGAAGTCACCAATTAGGGGACTTGTGAGAGGGACTCGAAGAAAACCACTTAATTTTCCAGGGCTCAAAGACACCTCTTAATTCTTTATGAAGGTAACAACTCTATAGTCTAAAGATCCTGAGATATCCAGCCTCTCCTAGTACAGTAGGATTTTATTGTACCAGTACTTATTACTAAGGAATCATTCATTAAATAGTTAATAAGCTACTGAGTGCCTAAGGCTGTGCTGAGCTAAGGGCTGGGAAGTAATAGGTATTTGTTGTCCAGGAGGACACTTTCTGACGCTATTTGTAGTTTTTTTTTTTTTTTTTGGAAAAAGATACTGAAGTGCTTTGCCATTCTCTTCTCTAACTCTTATAGATGAGGAAATGGAGGCAAACAGAGTTAAGTGACTTGCCTCAGGTCACACAACTATTAAGTATCTGAGCCATATTTTAACAATGGTCTTTCTGACTCCAGATCTGGAGCTCTATCCACTGTAACATCAAGTACCCTAAAGAGGGCGGGAGGAGAAATACCTAAGAATCAAGGTGTGTAGACAGTGCTCTTTTATTCCTTTGGGGAGTTTGCTGTCTTACTGTGGAGCTAGGACTAAACTGTGATTAGAGTTAGAAGACAGTATATAATTAGGGACAATATAAATTCAGAGAAGGGGGGCAGGGAATCAATAAAAAGAGTAGTGAGGGAAGACTTAACCTGTGTACAAAATTTTAAGGCGAGGTCAAATTTAAATACTCTACAACTGAGATGGGAAAAGTCATGGATTTGGAGCCAGAAGACTTGAATAAGTTAAAAACTACCACCTATCTCTCTAGGTCTCAGTTTCCTCATTTGTAAAATTACCATTATTTAAAGAATAATCTTTACTGTTGGCTTATTGGAACTCATCCAGTCTAAGAATTTATGAAGCTCTGAATATACTTCCCTCCCCTTAAGAATTTATAGATTAGTTTCTTATATAGATCAGAGTGGGACAGGACAAAACACTGGTGTCTATCCTAACTCTGAGAATCAGTGATTCTGCTTTCTCTGCTAAAAGTCTAAATCATCACATCTGACTAGGTGATGGTTAATCCAGGTGCCTTGCTCCAATATATTGCCAAGTCTCTAACATGTTTCATTGCAGGTGTATGGGTGCTCACAGATAACATTTTGTGTCTCATTTAGTAAACTTTGCTTATAAGAACACTTTATGAGGAAATAGCTGGAGAAGGGGTGTTGAAAATAAAAGAGACCCTATGTTTTTTTGACAAATACATTGTTTAGTTAGAAAGGTAGAACAGACATGCAAAGAAATGACCTGAGAACAATGAGCAAATAATTTCTTCTTTATGTTATTTAATTATGCCAAACTTTTTAATTTGGGGTTTTCTTGGTAAAGATATGGAGTGGTTTGCCATTTCCTTCTCCAGCTCATTTTATAGATAAGGAAACTCAGGTAAACAGGGTTAAATGGCTTGTCCAGAGTTACACAGTTAGGAAGTGTCTGAGGCCAGATTTGAACTCAGGAACATGAATATCGTCCTGGTTCTCTGCCTGGCATTCTATTCACCGCAACACCTGGCTGTCCAAAGAACTTCTCAACAGGTGCAAAATAATTAGCAAATAAATGGTAACTGAATGCAGAGAGATCTCACTGAAGAGTAAAGGTGGAAATGAATCTAGGTCAGTAAGCCTCCCTAGAAGAGAAGATATTTTTTCTCAGGTGTGTACCTGTTTCAAAATTGTGAGGTCAATCAGTCTAGCTATTCTCAGACATTACTCAGAGTATTGATTTCAGGGTCCGTTACCAAGTACTTACCAAACCACTGATGGGTTTATAATGAAAATGCTGACGCACTGCTGAGTTGCACTGGGACTATTGAGCAGTACTACAGAATCGAGTGCGTCATTTCCCCCTGAACAATCCATCTCATTCATTGCTTGGAGTGTGACCATTCATGTTGAAAATGAAATTCTACAGAGTGAACTGCTTGGGGAAATTATGCAGAACTGCCTACTTGAAGATCTCTATGTCTTTTGTGGTCCTCAATTAAGCCTCACAAGGACCTCTCCAATATAAATTAATGTCAATCCGGGGATGAAGTACAGGGAAGAAAATGAGAGAATTTCAGGGCTGGAAGGAATTTTAAAGTATCATCTGAATACCTTAGCAATCCATCCAGTCAGGACTAGAACCAAAACATCCAGGAAGATGGATGTGATGCAAAAGATACTGAACCCTAAATACTGTGAAATAACGAACTGCAGAGTTCTAATCCCAGTTTAGTTTCTACAGAGGTCAGACATAGAAGTAGCCTTGGAGACAAACCTATTTCAACCTTTTTATTGTATGGATTCCTCTGGTGAAACCTACAGACCCTTTCTTAAAATACCATTTTAAAATATATAATGCAAAATGTGTAGTATTAGAAAACCAATTATATTGAAAGATAAGTATAAACTATGTTTTTAAAAGTTCACAACTCACCTCTAGAGCCTGGTCCCATTTCCTCGTTTTACTTGTGAAGAAACTGATCAAGAGGGATGAAAGGACTTGTCTAAAGTCACTTACCTCCTCTAGTTTGGGGCAAAGTCAGGATTCGATTTCAGTTCTTCCAACTCCCATTTCCCACCCAATGACATTGCTTCTGTGACCCCAACTTCAGACAAATTAATTTAATCTCTTTGTTTCTTAGTTTCCTCATCTGTATCAATTAGAGGTAGAACTAAGTGACCTCTAAGGTTCTTTTTAGTTCTACATATGTGATCATAGGATCTTCAGCTTTATTCTCTCTTGCTATGATACATCTTTTATAGGCTTCTCTCTTACTTGGGTCTTCCTGGTATGTGTGCATGTCTATGTGTGTTTGTATGTGTATGTTAAAATATATACATATTTGTGTGTTTATATATACATAGTTATGCTATATATACATGCATTTATTGATATAAACATATAGCTAAAATATTCACCAAGAAGATTCTGAGAGAGAGAGGGGTAACCAATTTTTAAAGTTAAGAACATGTGTGTGTGTGTGTGTATGTGTGTGTGTGTGTGTGTATTATAACTCTTAGATAGAAGGAGAACCAAGAAAACTCTCTTAAGAGTGGGAGAAAACTTAAGAGTAAATGATTATTTACTCTTAATTTATTCTTGTAGACTGAGAGTAATTTTCCTAGCTCTGCTTCAAATCTTAGGTTGGGTGAATTCCTTTGTTGACCATCAGTTTTCCCAACTGTGAAACTGACGGCATTGTACAAGGTATCTCAGAGGATGTCAGTCTCAGAGGTCTCAATGTAATTTTAAGATTGATAACTGTAAAGTTGACTTGTATAGGTCTCATCATACCTCATAAGGATGCCAAGGGTGAAAGAGCTAGACTCTTGAAACAAGTTCTTGAGAAGGAAAGAAACATTCTGACTATTTCTTATCATTAAGTCATAAAACAAACTCTTAAGAGCACTGAGCAAAGAACTTAGGATTTCACCTTTAATTACCTGTTCTGGGCACAAATTCTGCTCTCATTGCGAGTCTTTTGTTGAATTCTCAAGTGGAAATTTTTTCATGATAAAACCACCAATTAAGTTGGAAATATACTGAACCTCAGAATTTGAACTTGCATGAGGCTAGTTCCAGGTACCAACTTCTTCAGAGAGAAATCCTTTCCCCTTCCCACCCATCCCTACTTGTGTTGTGTCAGCTATTTGATTTGTCTAGTTTCTGGTTTGAGCCCAGGATTACACTCACCAGTCCCTTGTTCATCTGACCTCTCTCACATGGCCTCTCTTCTCACTATTATAGACCACTCTTGCTATTCCACCATGCAAGGTACAGTGGGCCAAGGCAGATCAGCCTCCTCCACAATAATTCAAGCATCTAGGTCTACTATTTGAATAGCAAACAGTAAGATATCTTTGTTGAAAGCTCTTTAAGGGCAGAGACCATTTATTAATAATATTTTGTTTTTCCAATTACATGTAAAAATAGTTTTCAACATTCATTTTTGTAAGATTTTGTATTCCAAATTGTTTCTTCTTCCCTCCCTTATCTCTTCCTCTCCAAGAGAGCAAGCAGTTTCATATAGGTTATAAATGTACAATCCATTTACACATATTTCCAAATAGAGACAATTTCTTATGGGAACTTTATATAGGGCTGTCCTTCATTCCTGAAATGCTCTCCCTCCTCAATCTCACTTCTCTGTGTCCTTGGATTTGAGTACCATCTTCTGAAAGAGACATTTTGTAACTTCACCAGTTACCAGTGACTTGCCAATTAAGGTAACCTTGTGTCTGCTTTGTATGTATCTCTCATCTCTCTATCTCCCTATTTCTTCCTATTGGTCTTCCCTCCCTCTCTTCCTTCCTCCCTCCCTTTCTTTCTTCCTCCTTCCCTTCCTTTTTGCTACTCTCCCTCCTTTTTTCCCTCTCTTCTTCCCCTCTTCCCCTTTCCCTTTTTTTCCTCTCCCCCCTTCTCCCTCTTCCTTTCCCCTTGGATATAAGTCTCTTGGAGGCAGGCACAATTTCATTTTTTATCTTGGTACTCTCAACACAGAGATATTAGGTGCTTAATAAATGCTTACTGAATGATTCAATCCCTCCCCACTCCCACCCCCAGTGTTTATCACAATACTCTATACACAGAAAGGGATAAGCATAAGTATTGAATTGGACTGAATTGTTAGAGGAAACAAAGATCTAAATTGCTGATCTTTTTTTTTTTTTTATTGTGCTGTTTCCTATGGAGAAATTGTTATAAGTATAGAGGACCCTATCCTGAACTGTACAGTTTCATATCCAAAGTAAAAGAAAAGATCTTGAGTCTTAAAGGAAGCTGGTCCTTAGGATAAAGTCATAGCAAATATATAAGGTTTTGAGAATAAAATATAAGATTTCAGGGAAATCTAGGGACCAATTATGTGATGTTCATAGGAAACAGTAAATACATGGGCAGTAATAATATTCACTATATGCCCCAGGCAAATTCATATGAGTCATTTTGTTAAATGTCAAGGGGGGAAAGTATATATATATTTTTCTCCTTGCTTCTTTACCCCTTTTTTTATTATTATTTGAAAAAGAGGAATACCTAATACAATGAAAACCCATGAAAAGAAAGCCTTGGCAATCTATACCACTGGATTTAAGATGTCATTATAGAAATTATTTTGGCCATTAGTAGCCAAATTTTTTGGCCAAATTTTTCTCTTTCTTCCTGATTCTCTTTGATCAGAAAGTACATGGAGGACCTGTCTTGACCTTTTCAGTGAATTTGCCTCTCCTGCGTGCAATAAGTTGTAATATATGCCCGTGTACCAACATTGGAGACAGCCGATTAGTTTCTCCTCAAACGGAGTTTTCCACCCTGGGAAGGCCAGGTGTACAAACCCTTCTTATCTCCCATCGGCTTAAACCATCACAAAAATGTCTTATGAATATAAATTTTGTAAAAATTTAACCTCTTATAATGGGGTAAGGGGGAAAAAAGGAGGAAACAGGTAGGCAAAGGAGAGACCATGCAGAACCAGATTGACTGCAGGAAGAATTATCTTCACGACAGCCCTGGCTGAGGTCCGTGACCAGCTAGAGAAGAACTGGTTGTCCAGCTATTGAATGGGAGGCTGAAGTTTCCAAACCAATATGAGAACAACTCGGACCAAGCATTTCTGCTGACCATTCAAGAAGAACGATATGCAAATGACAGCAATCCAAAGCAAAGGCAGCTCAAAAACAGATCTCCAGAGGATGACAGATCCATTTCTGTACTCGGTGGCAACGAGAGAGGGAGAATCTGGAAGACGGTGTGAGTTAGTAAAAACCAAAAAATCTTCCATGTTGGACATATCTCCACTTTGATCACTCCAGAAGGACTCTAAATATTGACTTCTCTCCCTGACTTTTCTTGTTTCTCTGACTCTGGTCTCTGTCCAGCATCTTTGAAGAAAGATCTCATCTCTGTGGTTTGAAGATGTGGTTGGAAAACAGGGTAAGTAAGTCACTTTTCTTTCTGATTCCCTTCCCTCTTGAGAATGCTTGGATGTCCTTGTCTCTCTAATTGGACTTGATGGAATTCTTGCTTTTCATAATTTTGTTTCTTCAAAAAAAATCAAAGTGCCATTTTAAAAAAGAATAAAAATATCTCTCTCATTCCTGTTACTCAAACACTTAGGAGACTTTTGTTAGTTACTGAAGGATAATTCAAAGCTCTAGAGAAGGGTGTCTCCTTTTGTTGCCATGGAAAGATATTGCTAGTAAGTTAGAAAGAGCATCTCTGTTCCACTAAATACTTTACATCCCCCATCTCTCCCCTCCCTCTCTACCCCCCAGCCCAATTTAGATTATGTGTTAAAAAGATCATCATAAAATGTGGCCTGGTTGGTACAAGGAGATGATCTAATTATTCAGCTTAGCTGGATCAGCCTAATAAATTATGCATTTTTGCACGCAGCTTTTCACCTGAGAGAATGAGTGTGTCAAACAATATAGCACATGAATTTTCTAGCCAGGACACAGAGGTGCCAGAGCACCAAGTATTTAGTACCATGTTCTCAGAGTGGGTTTTACAGGGCTCTAAGAATGAGCTTTAATAATTCATCATTTTTTCAATAGGGGAAATGAAAAAGCTCACCATCCTCAAGGGGGCCGTGTGCCTGTTGTCTGTTATGTCTGTTAATTGTTGGATGCTGCATAATGTTCCTCTCAACAAAGGGCACCTTTGTTGACACCTGCCCTTAATGAGTGGTGAACCAGAGTGGTCAAGTTCCTTGTTTCTTACTTTTTAAAAAGTAATTTTCAGTGGGGCTGGAGATATGATAGGAGTGTAGGGGAGAAACTATGCACTTTCCATCTTCTTTTGAGTGCATTTGATAGAGAAATACCAAGGTACAGGCACATTAAATTTGTATTCACTGCAGATGTTGTTGTGGATGAGAGAAGGAAATGTGTTGCTTGATCAATACCATGAACAGTAAAACCATATGGATTTATACTCTGCTAATTCAGAATTTCTTAGAGGGAAAGGGCTAGGCTATGCATTTATTTGTTAATTCATAAGACAATTGAGTTCTATCTGGGACTTTAAAAGGAGGTGGAATCCAATCTTCTCTTTTTATAAATGAATAAAAAGAGTTTACATGAATTGTACAAGGTCAGAGGTATCAAGTGGCTGGGAAAGGATTTGAGCACAAGTCCTCCTAACTGTAGGGGGTCTCTAAGTGGTGTAGTGGATAAAATGCTTGTCCTGGAATCAAAAGGACTCATTTTCCTGAGTTCAAATCTGGCCTCAGATATTTATTAGTTGTGGGACAAGTCATTTAACTGTGTTTCTCTCAGTATTCTCATCCATAAAAAGAACTGGAGAAAGAAATGGCAAACTGCTCTACTATCTTTGCCAAGAAAATCCCAAATGGGTTTATGAAGACTCCAATATGATAGAAATGACTGAATCACAACTTCCTGATTGCAAGTCCAATGCCCTATCCACTATTTGTTCCAAGATACTTCTCAATTTAATAAATATAAACATAATTTAATAGCAAGTACAGGGGCTACAATATTCATACGCCTAAGTATACTACTTGACACGTAATAAGAATGCTTGTTTTTTGAATGACTTCTTAAAAAAATAAATAGTTTCTTGTCCCTTTTTCACTACCCATTTGCTAGTAAGCAGTTGCTATGCTTATTACAACTCACTCCCCAGTTCTTAAAACACTTCCTTTAAAAGCTCTTAGTAGGTGATTTCTTTCTCTCCCTCTCCCTTTCTTTTATCTTAGTTTCATTCTGGAGGCAGTGTTATCAGGAATTCAGACCCTTTTCTAATATAAATTGGCCTTCCCATAATTTAATCTAAATAGAAGTTACTGCTCCATGAGCAGTGAGAGGCAGTGACGTACAGTGAAAAGAGGGTAATCTGTAATCAGAGGATCTGTATTCAAATCCCATTTTCTCTGATTATTATGTGTATGACTTTGAGCTAATCATTTAACTTCCATATCTGCAAAATGAGCGAGTTGGACTAGTCTCTCCCAGCTCTTGGCTTGTGATGTCTATGTGGGTTAAGTTGGGACTCAAATTAAATCTTCTGACTCTTAAGTCTATCATTCTTTCCAACATTCCACCCCAACTTGACCCTGATTCTGCTGGCTGAACCTTTCAAAATCTAGAACATTAATTAAGGTAAGAACACTGCCAGAAGCAGAGGCCACTAAATGTTTTTCTTTTAATTCATCCCAGCTGCAAAGTTAGACTTTGTATTAGGGGAATAGGCAGGATAGGCAGCCTGTGATTGACTACAGAAAAGGATTTCATTAATATATGAGAGTCAATAAAAATTTAGCCCCTCGTCTGCAATATACCAGTGGGAGTAGATTTGTCTGAGTAGAACTGGTCAGACTAGTCAGCACAGGGAGGTAAGATGTAGTGTTCCAAGAAGGTAGACTGAACAAGAAGATCTAGAAGGAATATCATTAGGTCCAACCACGCCGAATAAATCCAGGAGAAGGAAGGTGAAACTGAAAAACCCATTTTAAAAATATGGTACAAAATCTAGAAAGTCATTTAGCAAGAATAGAACTAGTAAAGGAGAGACACAAAAGGCCAGTTCTCATTCTCTCTATATCCTCTCTGACTTCTGCTCTCTAGCCTGTTCCCTGTGGGGTGGGAGGCTGATGAGGGCCCACCAGGGCTTGTTTGTAGCCAGAGAGAGATACAGAGGTTCACAGCTGGTTTATTTCTGATTAAGAACTGGCCATCTGGGAATTTCTTGTAATCAGCTTCTATGATCCAGAATATTACAAATGATAATCACAAACTTAATTTAGTTATAAAGCCCCTATGCCAGACTTGCAAAAGGATTCTGGGCATAATAACTATTCAACCAATGAATTCCCAGAATGTATTGCTGGGTACAAAGTACTGTGACACATGAAAAACCCAAAGAAACTTTTAGTTTGGCCAAGGGAGACAAAGCTAATACATGTGAAAAAACAATGATTTTAAACTGTGAGGTATCATGGGCAAATCACTCAATCCCAGCTTCCCCATCTTTCCCATGGAGATAATTTAGTCAAATGTTCATTTTTTTTTTTTTTTTTTTTACTCACAAGGAAACTGAGGAGCAAGGCTATGAACAAGATTCGTCTTAAGATTTACCAAACCTTCCAGTGTTGATGCTGTTTGGTCATTTTTTAGTCATGTCTGACTCTCCATGATCCCATTTAGAGTTTCATAGTAAAAATATTGGAGTGGGTTGCAATTTCCTTCTCTAGACTATTTTACAGATGAGCAAACTGAGGCAACTAGGATGAAGGAAGTTGCCCAGAATCATACAGCAACTAAGTGTCTGAGGCCAGATTTGAATTTATGAAGATTAGATTTCTTGATTCCAGTCCTACCACTCAATCCACTGATCCACTTAGTTGCTCATACCTTCTAGTTTCCAGTTTGAAGACCTGGACTGAAGTCCTGAATCTACCATTTAGTAGGTTTATTTCTAAACTTCACAAAGCTTCAGTTTCCTCATCAATAAAAAATAGATTGTACTATTTGTATCGTCTAATCTTTATTATTTATTACTATTTTATTAACCCGGTAATCCCATAGAAATGGGAGTGTCATTATTGTTAACCTAGTGCAGCAGTTCAGAGGTAAGAAATCAGTAGAGGCTGGAATAGTCAGAAAAAGTTTCAGGGAGAGGGTGCAACTTAATCTAGATCTTGAAAACTGAATATGACAGAGTTTGGGGAGAGAGGGAAGATAACATAACAAGCCTAGAGATAGGTATCAGTCTGCATGGAAGACATAGACATTCATAGTAGGAACTTGGAAGTCCAAGGCCCTGGGATCTTTAAGAAAGCTGAATAAAAGTGAAATAGTCTTAACATTAATAGTATGAATTGCATTGCTATAGGAACTGGAGAACTGAATAATTATGAAGGTTTCTTTTTTCCTCTTTGGGGCATGAAAACACTGCGTAGAGTAATGGTTGGGATAAAGAATCATGGGCACAGAACAGTGGGGCAGTGTTTAGAGCACTGATTCTGGATTTGAATTTTAGTTTACCTCAATGCATCTCCTTGGTCAAATCACTTCTGTAAAATGGAGGGATTAAATTAGGGCATCTCCAAGGATTCTTACAGCCCCATCATTCTGTCTTTCTATGTTCTGACTAGACTGGGGAATGCTGTAGACATAGCATACTTAGATTTTAATAAAGCATTTGACAAAAATATTCCACACTTTTCTTATGGACAAGACAGGCATATGGGTTGAATATGACAGTTAGTTGGAGTCAGAACTGGCTAAATAATCAGAGCCAAATAGTGGTCCTTAATTGTATAATATTCACTTGGGAAAAGTTCTCTAACAGAGAATTTCTTAAGGATTTCTCCCTGTCCTCTTCCACAGTGGGTTAGATGAAGCCATAGAATTCATGCCTACCAAATTTGCAAACTAAAATCATGGCTTATGTACTAGATGACCATCAGGATCCAAAAAGATCTCAGGAAAGAACTATGGATTAAATTTAATAAGATATAAGAGACATACAATTAATTTTATATAAGGAGAAAAATAACTTCTTCATCATAGGCTGGATAAGGTCTAGACAAATGATAATTTCTATGAAAAGGCCTTATTCATGTTCAGCTCTCACTACCCTATTTTAATAACAACACAGATAAGCAAAAGCAAAACCAAAAGAGAGCAATTGAGACAGTAAAAGTCTCAGAACTTTTCTGAAACAGCCATGGGAGAATCACTTGAGGGAAACGGGGATGTTTAACCTGAAGAAATATAATGGGACATGATTTCAAATTTTTGATTGTCAGTGCAGAAAGGAGATTGGAACTGTTCTAATTAGCTCTAGAGGAGAGAACTAGACACCAAAAATGAGGGCTGCAATTTGAATTTGACAGAAAATGCTTCCTAGCAATTAGAATTATCGAAAAAGTGGGCTAGGCTGCTTCTGGATAATGGGTATTCTATTGACTAGACATCTCCAGGTAGAAGATGAATAAGCATTGATTGGGGATGTTTTTGAAGGGAGTCTTGGTTTAGATGAATTGCGATTCATGGCAGCTGAGATCCACTTTGGCAGATCCGTGCTTTGCTTGTTTGGGTTCTTCTTAAACCAATACAGTCACAACTTTTTATGCCATTTTATCCTGGTCTTCTTCTGCAAGTTTTCCTATAAATCCCTCAAAAATCATCTACCTCATAAGGTAAAGGCTTTCTTCTTACTCTTTGCCATAATTATAAAACTGTACAAGCTCACAGTTTTAAAAGTGGAGGGAATTTCAGACTATATATAGGCTCGAGCTTCCATTTTACAGATGAGGAATTGATGACCAGAGTACTGAAGTAGCTTTGACAAATAATCAGAGCAGAGATTCAAACTCAGATATTCTAACTTTAAATCTAGTGCCCTTTACTCTACTAGAATAAATCACCTGGTAACATTAAAAGAGTAGATGGGAATGGAACCAGAGTTCAAAGAAGTTGCTTTGGGACAGATTACCATAACCCCCTCAGGGTTCCTTCTAGTAGAAAGGGAATGCAAATTTATGACTATGTCTAAAAAGGCTCATATGGTTGCAGAACAGTTTAGAATTATGTTCCCACTATCCTGCTCAATAAAAGATTATTGATTGATTGAAAAAAATGGTACCTTCCAATATGATTGATCATATTCTCCCCCTTTAGTGTAGTTTGAGTAAAGGTAAAGATTTTTATGCCCTCTTAGCTTTCTGTTTTGTGTTTTGTTTGATTTTTACCAAGTGTTATGGGTTCAACCTTTCTCATAATTATTGCTCTACTATTTTTATAAATACAGCCCAAGTGTGAGTTTAAAAATAAACTGATCAAGTATCTATAATCATACAAATCTAAAATATGACATGAAGAATAATATATGTTGAAACACTACTGTGCCATAAGAAATGATAAGCAAGTCAATTTTAGAAAAGCATGGAAAGACTTCATGAAATAATGAAGAGTGACATGAACCAAGAGAATGTTGCATATAGTAACAGAAATATTGTTTAAAGAATAACTGAATGACTAAGTTTTTGTGAGTATCATAAATACTCAAATCAGCTGTAAAGATTCTAGTAAGGAAGATACTATCCATTTCCAGAGAAATAACTGATAAAAAGTATGCATACTATGGTTTTACGTACACACCCACTCCCATATACAAACACATATTCACATTATATATATATATATATATATATATATATATATATATATATATGTTTATGCAAAGCACATATACAAATATAGATACATATACATGTTACACACATGTATATATAGCATACATATAAAACATATATATGGGTATGTGGTTTTAGATATATACATATATGTATACACATGTACATATACATATACACATGTATATATACACCTATGTCAAATGATAGCTTTTTCTCTCCCTCCCCATTCCCATACTAGAGAGAATTTAGAACTTAAAAATGTAACAAAAACTTAAATTTAAAAAGAAATAATAATGATAATTAATTACTAATTATGAAGAATGGAGAGTTAGAGGAAAAATGTTGGAATGGAAGTCAAAAGACTTAAGTACAAATACATCATTGTTCTATGTTGCCTCTTTGACCTTTGACAAATTTTTTGACTTCTCTAAGGCTTAGTTTCTATATCTGTCAAATGAAAAAGTTGAATTAGATGAGCTCTGAAGTCATTTCTAGCCCCAAACGCTATTTATTCTACATATCTTTCTATGGTTCACAAAGCATTTTACATTTCTTATTTAATTTGATCTTGATTATGACCCTGTGAGAAAGAAACAAAGATTCAGAAAAATGAAATAATGTGTGCCCAAAAATGAAATGGTAGTATCAGGATATAAGCCCAGATCTTCCAAGTTCAAGGGCATTATTCTTTTTCTTTTTTTTTTTTTTTGACAACACAGAGGGAAAAACCATATCCATGGATTGCTGTTTTTAGTAAACTTTCTATTGTTGTTTAATGGTTTCTTTAAACAGAAGTTTTTATCTTATGTAAGTATTGATTTCCAGCTAGAGAGCTAAGATCAAGTTATATACCTTCAAGATTTTAAAACATGATTAAAAGAGAAAACATTAATAATGCTTGTTTTATTTTATTAATAACAAAATAAATACAATTTAGTAAATAAATAAGTAATCTTAATAAAAAGTCTAAAGAATTTCCCAATTCTGAATCAAAATATTTAAAACTAGATATGATCTTTAAACTCATCTAGTACAAATCTCTCATTTTATTAAAGAGGAAACTGGGGCATAGAAAAGTTATCTGCCATAGATCACTTAAGTAGTCAGTAGGATATTCAAGATTTGAATCCAAGTTTTCTAACTGAATTTTCTGTTCTTTCCTTTGTTCCATGTCTGCTTTTATTTGACAAATTTATTCTTAATAGCTTTATTTTTAAGAGGCTTGTTTTATTTATTTTTAAAAATATATTTTCTCAATGGTATTTTGTTTCCCCAAATACATGTAAAAATAGTTTTCAACATTCATTTCTGTAAAATTTTGAGTTACGATTTTTTCTCATTCCCTTCCTTACTACCCTCCTTCCACAGGAAGAAATCTGATATAGGTTATACATGGACAATAGTTTTAAGCATGTTTTCATGTTTACCAACATTTGCCATGTTGTGCAAGAAAAAAAAAGACCAAAAGGGAAAAATCATGAGAAAGAACATGCAAACAAAAAACAAAAAAGGTGAAAATATTTTGCTTCAATCCATATTCAGTCTCCATAGTTCTCTCTTTAGATGTGGATGGCATTTTCTATCCCAAGTATATTGGAATTGTCTTGGATCACTGAATTGCTGAGAAGAGCTAAGTCTATCATAATTGATCTTCACATAATAAGAGGCTTATTTAAAAAAAAGATACATCTATGCTTATTCACTTATTTCCAAAGGTTTTTCTCTTCTTATATACTTTTGGTCAAGTAAAAGTTCTTTATTTTTGAGAGGAAAGGGAGTTGAGAGCTGCCTGAGGTTACTGAGCAGCTGCTGTATATCTGTGTATTTTTGGTATTCCCTAACACAGACCCCCTGAGGGGATTTTATATGTGTTCAGAGCTCAGGGTACTGGAGAAGCAATAGGATTGCTTCATTATCAGGTCAGTAATCTGTAAACCCTGAATAAGTATGAAACCTAAGTCTGCTGGATTTCTAGTCCACTTTGGAAAAAAGTGCCTTTTTTGAGGACCTTAAAAGCTGTTCTGGTCCAGTGAATAAATAATTCCATCATATCATAGAATATACATTTTCCCTTATAGACTAAGGAAATGCTTTGAAAAAAGGTGTTCCTTAAGTAACCAGGAAACATGAATTAACTTCACAGGCTACTCTGAGATCTAATTGGCAAGCATTGACATACTTAGGTGCATTTTACCTATTTTAACATAGATGTATGCAAGAGAACTGAGAGTTATTTAGATACATCTCCAGCTAAAAGAAATATATTGAAGGTATAAGGGAGGAAAGTGGATATAGTCACTTTTGTAAAAAAAAATAATAATAACATATGTGGCATTACCTTCAAAGAAATATTTGTAGTCTTTTTTCTACTCTTAAAAATAACAGCAAGAAAACATAAATGTAACCAAAAAACTGAATATAAAAATTATTTTTATAAGAGCAAAAAGTCCAAAACTAGAATAAACATGGAAAAGGAAAAATTCAATGCCATTCTTGATTTGGGTCACTGCTGTCAACTAGGGTACTAGGGTAGCAGGGCCTTGGGCCTGAAAGAAAAGAAATTGTTGCGAAAACTAAAGAGGATTTACTGTGTACTGAAATTAAACCCAAGTAAGCAACAGAAATTGAAGCAATAATATGGAATTTAGAGAATCTTGGCTATTTTGAGAGACAGAGGACATTGGAATTAAGAAGACATGAGTTCAGTTCTTGCCTCTGACATTTCAGCTATGTCAACATGGACATGTCACATTGAGTTGCCTTTTAGTTCTTAATTGCTAAGTGGAAGAGAAAGTTTCCACCCTGAGTTCCCATCACTGGTGAAATTGCAAGTTTGGACCAAAAAATGGAGAAATGCTATGACGCAGAGTGAGTAAGAATGAAGAACAAACAGAAATTCTTATAGAGTCGCTCATGAGATAGAATGCTCACAAGATGCTTAATTCCATATTCATCATTCAATAAATATTTGTCAAGAATCTACACTAGGCAGCTTGGTAACACAATAGATAGAGCAGTGGACTTGGAATCAGGAAGATCTGAATTCAAATACAACCTCAGATGCTTCCTAGTTATGTCATCCTGGACAAGTCACTTAACTTCTATTTCTTTCAGTTTCTTCTGTATATAGAAATAATAGTAGCACCTACCTCAGAGGGCGTTGTGAAGATTAAATGAGATTATATATGTAAAGCACCTAGCTCAGAGTCTGACATAAATGCTGTACATAAATGCTCTTTGCCTCCCCTCTGTAGTAAAATGTAAAGCTAAATGTTGTGTGCATTTATAGGAATGATAGGATATGAATGATGGTAGGAAAAATGAAGTAAAATTCACGGTGATAAAAGGAGGACCTTTCTAACAAATAGAACTGGGCCCAAGAGGACTGGAATGCAATGGGGGCAGTCACTTCCTATCATTTAAGGTCTTCGAGTAGAGGTTGGATGACCATTTTGTCAAGGAGTATACCAAGGCTCCTTGTAGAAATTGTCCTATAGGACCCCTGGGGTCCCTTTCAATCTGAGATCCTCCCTTTCTCCCTCAGGAGTTTATACTCTCACTAAGGAGAAAAGACATGTAAATTGAAGAGACAATAGCAAATGACATCTTGTGATAAGTGACAAAATAGTGATAGAGGTCATAAATAATAGAGGAGTTTCCTCATTCACCAAATGAGAGGTTTGGACTAAAATAAGGATTTGTAGAGTGTGTGTGTGTGTGTGTGTGTGTGTATGTGTGTGTGTTTGGTCATCCAATGAAGCCTCTGGACCCCTTCTCAAAATGTTTTTAAATGTATAAAATAAAATTACAAAGGAAAACAATTACATTGAAATACAGTAATTAAAATTAAAAACAAAAATCATGAACTCTTGATTAAGAAACTCTAGGCTATATGATCCCATCAAGGCCTTAATTCAAAAATTCCTGAATCACTTTAGAGGAGAAATTACTTGGTTAGGAAAAATAGGAGTGAATGATGCCTCTAGCTCTTGTGGTAGCTTGTTATTTCTCTATTAATATTTTTATATTTAGAATGTGAATGAATGAAGAAATTAATTGCTTACTAAGTGCTAGAAATTAGGTTTGATATTGTGATATAAATATAAAAATAAGAGATAATCCTGTCTACATGGCAACAAAGGAAGAGAATGATCTGAGGAAGGGTGTTTTAGTTTGGGAAGTGTCAGGAGTGTGGAGTAGAATGATAGGGCAGTCTGTGATATTTCCTAATCAGAGACAATAGTAATAATGATTTAATGGTGTCCTTTGGAGGAGGGGAAGGTATATAAGGACTACAGCAGGACAAATGTCAAAAATGTGTCTGAGGTAAAATATTGTCACATTTAGGGTTGGTTAGTTATCTCATAATCAGGACAGTACAGAAATTCTAAAACTGAGGGGCTTAACTCCTGTTAGACGTCATCTCTGCAACTTCATCTTATAGAAATTGCATTTATGCAAATGTCCAGAATAACAGTAAAAAGTTTCTGGGAAAAAAAAAAAAACATACACAATGGAGAGATTTGGAACTTGCTCTTTCCTGATATAACATCTCTGTTCTGCTGAGAAATAGAGATATTTCTCAGACAAAAAACAGAAAGAGGGATTACCATCTTGTAAAAAAGAAATGGAATATTTATTTTTGTTATTAGAAGAAATATGTGTAAGACAGAATAATTCCACTGATGCTCTCTATTTTTACTGCAAAGCTATTCTGCTAGTAACCAATTGTGATCTTGTGGTCAGAAGTAAAAGGAGTTGAGTGTCCTCTAATAGAATAGGGATACACACAATAGGTTTGAGAAAAGAAGATCAGTAGTAATGTTAGAACAATCAAGAACCCAGAACCTTAAGGACTTCCAAGAGAAATTAGGATGACCTGAAACCTAAGTGTGGGATCTTTGGGAGCCACATATGAAAGTATCTTCTTAGATGATCTAGGGTTTCAGATATAAGGATGGGACTGAAGAATATTAGGAAAAAAGGAAGGAAGGAAGGAAGGAAGGAAGGAAGGAAGGAAGGAAGGAAGGAAGGAAGGAAGGAAGGAAGGAAGGAAGGAAGGGAGGTGGCAAGTATCAGCCTCCCTCTGGGTATACAACCTGGAAGAGGATGTTACATTAACAATCATAATAGGGAAAATGGAAGCTATGAATGAATCTTCATAAGGATAGCCATAAAATATCTTCAAGGCAGAAGCCCTTTGAAAGTGTCATTGAAGCTTTATGAAAAGGCAGTGGAAGATTATATCAGCATGTACAGGGACATGTAAATTAGATGGGAAAAACTAATTATAAAAATTTTTGGCATACAATACATTTCAGAAATTTTACATCTCTACAAAAAGAATGTTAGGAGAGTTTCAAAACAAAAATATAATTCAGAATCAGAAAGGACAACCTGGGTCCCATGACCAGAGATAATATGACAATATGCGCTTGTCTTATATTAAAACTCTTGCTCTAGCATCTGAGAGAGAAGGTTAAGTCAAAGAGTAAACAGTATGGGCTAGATGCCTGAGTGTTTACTCTGTAACTAGAACATCTTTCCTTAGGATAAGACCTCTGTGCTCAGTTAAGTTCTTCCCAAAGAAGGCTGACTTCTATGGTAAGAATGGATTGAGCAGCCATAATTCAGTTATGTACATACTGTAATTGTAGAATTTTCAATGTAAAGAAATTTGATGTGATTCTAATTTCACATTGTCTTCCTTTTTTACTGCCTTCATTCTAGATAAGAGGTCATGTATCAGCCCAATCTTCTTTAACTTGTAAAGGAAAGAACTAAACTTTTTTCCCCTTTGGGAGGAGTTGAGAAAATGTACTTTTTGAGATATCAGGAATGACATGATTTGCAGGGGAAATATACTTAAAATTCTTTCCTTGTGTAAGGTTAAAATAACTTTAGGTTGATGTTATGTCCCTCAGAAGCACAGGAGGACCTCAATTTATAAGTTGAAATTCCCTTATTCTGTCTCTTTCCCTCCAACTTCTGTGACCTCAAGGAAATCTCTTTTTGTACAGGTGAAAAAGAAAAAAAATTTTAGCAGGTGCTGGGGAAAGTCACATCTGAAATGACCAGTTGAGGATTGACAGTATAGAATATAATGGGCATAGGGAGTATGAACTTCTGTTTAGATGTTCTTTCAGTGTTACCAGTCTGAAGAGAGATGACCTTCAAGATAGTCACAAGAAAGCAATTTTAGTGGAAGTTCTATTAGTTGTCTTAACAATAATGTCCATTGTAGCAAATATTGACTGCCTAATATACATGTGTGCAAATACACACATATGCAGGAACACATATGTTTGTACCTCTCTCTGATGTGAAAAATTCCTATTGAAAAACATTCTCTACCAATGTAAATTGATAATTGTTCTGCAGTTTATAATACTAGAGAGTCCCCAGGACCCTAAAAAGCCAAGAGGCTTATGCAGAGACGGAAATCAGTGTGGCTCAGATGCAGGAGCACATGATCATAGGATCTTAGATCTAGGACTGAAAAGGACTACACAGGCCATATCTGGTCCAATTCTCTTATTTAAGTAAACTGAGGCCCAATAGGGCCTTGACAGTAACTTGACAAAAGTAACACCGGTAGTAACTAGAGTTTAAAAGCAGTGCTTCTGATCACAAATCCATTACTGACTTCTCCTCTACCACATCTTGTCTTTTTTATTTAAATACATGGACTTTAAAAATTCATTTGCTTTTATATTGGTACATTAGTGTTTTATGTACAATGTTATTTTGGTTTATCTAAATAACAGAATTCATCCATGTCAAATTTTATGATTTGGGGCTATTAAATAAGCCAATGTTAGCTTATGTTGAACTTGGAAATATTTTGCTTTCCTTGAATCCAAAAAAAGATCAAAATCGTAAATGCATAATAATTACACTTTAATATTTCAGGGAAAGGATTTGTGGTTTTTTTCAGTTTAAGCATTCCCTCCATTAATGCCCATCTCTGTCTTTTTTACCCCTTAGCAAACAGTTCAGCAAGTTACTATGGATCCCAAAAGCCATCATTTAGTAACCAACATTTGAGAATGAGTCTCTCCAATTAAAATAACAGACACTCAGTTCATCTCTGGGTCCACAATGGAAGCTTTTTTAGGACCTGTCAGATTTTAGGTTCTTCAGATATAACCATGAGAGAATAACTGTGGTGTTTCCTAATGCTTTATGAAAACAAATAGGTGAATTTCTTCAAGTTATTTCATGTACAATCTGACTTTTTATGACCACTATTTGAAGTTTTCTCAGCAAAGATACTGGAACCTTTTGCCATTCTCTTCTTCAGCTCACTTTATAGATGAGGAAACTGAAGCAAACAGTATTGAGTGACTTGCCTGGGATCACACAGCTAGTAAATATCTGAAGCCAGATTTAAATTCAAGAAGATGTGACTTCAAGACTCCAGGTCTGGTGCTCTATCCACTGTATGACATAGCTGCTTTCACTTAATTAGTAATATGGTTTTCAGAGATATAATTGCCCTATAATATTCACTTGCATTTATATAGAATCATGCCTTTTGAAAAGCACTTTCCCCACAATGACCTTGAGAGGCAGATAGTGTCTTATTAGTCCTATTTTCAAATGAGGAAATTGAGGTCCAGAGAGCCTTTACCATAGTCATTTGAATTGTTAGTAAGTTGGAGCAGGACTCTAATCCAGGATTTATAATTCCATGTCCATTTTTTGTTTCATAACCCCATTCAAATGAATTGAATTTCAAAGGTACATTTTATATGCATGAGTATTTTAAATGCAAAAAAAAATGGCATAATGTATCTTCCTACATGTAAGATACTCTCTGGGGAGGTCAGGAACTCTGGAAAACTGCAGTAATTACATATTTGGTGTACATGAATATCAGTATATAACCTTTTCCCCTGATAAACACATATTCACACACATACCTATCCCTCCTCATTGGAACATTGGGAGTGAAACTGGGATGTGCCCATAATGTATTTTTCTAGATGAAAACATATCTAGCGTGATTGTATAGGAGAAAGGGCACAATCCCATGAGGAAAGCCTTGTGATATGTTGGGAAGTTCATGAATTTATTGTACATTTCCAAAGCACTTTCTTCATAACTATTGGTTTGTAGACAATTCAAATATTATTTCTCTTTATTATATGGATAAGAAACTGGTATTATCAAAAATGAAGTGATTTGCCCTAGTTCAGGTGTTAATAAGTCACAGAAGTATGACTTCTACTTCTATCTAGGTCCTCTACCTCCAAATAAGATAACCCACTCTATCAGCAATCTTTTGTGTAGTTCCAACTGCTCCAAGAATCGACTACCTCAGGCAGCATTCTCCCTGTTCCCAATAGATGCCCAAAGGGCAAACAGTATGGAGCAATTGTTCCTATACCCTGTGCCTCAAGAAAAATTCTTGCCCTCAAGATCCTGT
Organism: Sarcophilus harrisii; assembly: GCF_902635505.1. Classification (NCBI taxonomy): domain Eukaryota; kingdom Metazoa; phylum Chordata; class Mammalia; order Dasyuromorphia; family Dasyuridae; genus Sarcophilus; species Sarcophilus harrisii. The sequence continues at coordinate 368,181,425 of NC_045426.1, read as the reverse complement.
TGGGTAAATGTCTATTCTCATCAAGTATTCCTGGCTTTAATTCCATTCAGGCCTGAGCATTCTGTAGCGACAGGACAACGAAAGATTTCCTCTTCTTTCCTGGAACAAAGAATAGAAGCTCTGGACCTCCATAGTGAGAAAACCTGCAAAACTGTGAGTAGCAAAAACCAAAACCATTTCTGATGTTGTTACCACAGGACTCTGCCTGTTCCTCTAAATAAGAGTGTTTGTGTATACTCCACATCCTGGAAGCATGCTGTCTCCACAAGTTCTAAAATAAGGGGCCAAAGGCCAAATGTCTCAGAATGTTGAGGTCAAGTCTGTTTTTACTTTTGACAGGGAAGGAAGCTCTGAGTTGGTTACAGAAGTTAGTCAATAAGCCACACCAATTAGTAGGCTTCTTTATGTAGCCAGTGGATTATGGGCATAAAAAGGGTCAATTATAAGTGGAAAACAAATTTTACAGTGCTCTAATAGACAATAGATTCTACTATTTTCAATTCAGTTTAACAAATATTTGGGACAAATTATGGGCTAGCACTGACCAGATTAACCAGTTAAGTCAAACAAGTGGGCAGTTTCCCCTATATAAAAAAAAAAAAAACAATCAAATATTTAATCCCTCATTTTTTTTAAAGAAGGGTTGCATTTTTAGTCACATCTTTACTGCAAAGTTTCACTAAGTTGACCAGTCCAAGTGATCAGTCAGATTGAATATGTCTATATTACCCATCAGTGAAAAATGAAAAATTCAATCAAATTTTTTTTCATTTTTTCCTACTTTTCCCCTCAGACTTTATATTGTTTTGTACTTCGTCAAAAATGTATTATATATATTTTAGTTTTTTAAGTTGATAGTTGCCCTCTTACTTAATTATAAATTTGAAGATTTCATTCTTTGTGTCTCTCATACTAGTACTTTCTTTGGCCTTGATAAGGTGCTTAATAAATGATGATTGTATTATTCTTCTTTCTATACACAATTGGAATTGATTTGATTTATTTTCCTGATGCGATTAATTCTATCTATATCCAATAGACATTGTTTCAGAATTTTATTCTTTAGGTATGATGGACTTAATTCAGCATGTGGCCCTTGTCTTAATAATCATACAGGAGAAAGTTAAATATGTAATCAGGGAGAGGTCCAATGTAAGAGTGATTAAAGGAGTTCAGGATTCATTTCAGAAATCATTTGATTCAAATTTATCAATAGGACATTAAACTAGCTCTTGTGGAAGAGCAAATGAATTAGGATCAGTTGATAAATAGATCCTTTGTCTTCTTTGACCAGATGAATAGAGATTAAAAAATCCATATACCTGGGAATGCTTGAGGAAAAAATAGAGAAAAAAACGCAAGGAAAGATTTAGAGAAAAGATATCCATATTTGAGGCTTCAAGTAAAAGAGTTAGTTTTCCAAGTGATTGACTGCCCGGGTTTACATTTCTACATCATTGTTAGAGGCATGAATGACATCTATTGGATATATCTTGTTGGAAATCAGCATTTTGAAATCTGGGTTTGATAGACATGAAAGATGGAAATGAATGTGTCCCTTCTTTATTTTTGAAATTACTGATTTCCCAGAGCAATGGGAACTCTTTCTATCTTGGCTGCATGTATCTATTTCTCTTACTAAGCTCTATCAATTCTGTTGTACAGTTACATTTTGAATCCAATATTTCTTCTGCTGTTTAGACATCTCTGTGATTGTGTTGGTCTTTATTGGTAATTTTATGTGGCATAATCCATCACCATGTTGAAATGCTGAAGTGCGGATAACCTCCTTACTTTGTTTTTAGCTTCATGCTCAGAGTGCTCATTCATATTGATTTCTTGGCATGAATGTTTGTTAAATGATGATTTGCGTTTTTGCTGCATCGAGTTTACCAAGATTAAGCTTCAGAGGCATATGTGGTGTATTATAACAATACACATCTATTGAACACCTACTGTGTGTAACACATTATGTGAGAGAAGAGAAAAAAAAAAAAAGAGTTGTTAAACACAACCCCTACGCTGAAAGAAATCTACAGCATATTTGGAAAGATAGGATACATTTGCAGAAAGATAATGAACAATACAAGGTAGAATATGCTAACTGCCAAAATGAATCGAACTCTTGTTAAGTGTTGTAGGAAAGCAGAGGATAGTGGAATTCAATTCAACAAACATTTATTTTGTGGGAGGATATTGTACATCCTCAGAAACTTTAATACTCAAAAATTAACACTTGTACTAAGATTTAAATGATGAGCAAGACATTTCTTTAGCAACCTTTTTTAGAGTTAGTTATCCAGTTAGCTCAATACTTCAAAGATTCATAATTTCACTCAGATTTTTGCTGCTAGTATACCTTCAATTCCTCCTACCCTAGTGGATGGTCTTTATGAATTTCCTTGGGCAAAACAAACAAACAAAAAACTCCACAAAAAAAAACAAACAAATGAACAAAAAAACTTCATCACCAGGTGGCCAGTTTTCTGCTTAGGAGTTTCTCTGAAATTAATAATAACAGGTGCACAGTGCTCCCATTTGGAAGGATTTATTAATCCCTACTGAGTTTCAGTCTTTCCATCTCCATTGAACCTCATAGAGCTCATTACCTTTACTATTTTCGACTTTGAGATAGAAAGCTAACCTTCACATTTTACAAAGCATAAGGACATAGAACAGTTATTTTAAGTGATATGTGATATTGTTTTGAAACTAATTTTAAATTAAATTTTCTTTCATGAATTTAACAATCAGTAATAAATACAAACAATTCAGTATATAAAGAATAAGAAAGAGAACTCTATAGGTAATTTTATTGGATGTAATTTTTTTAGTATAAATTGCATATAAAATTTAACAGGGTAGTAACAGAAGTCTTCTATGGCATATTTACCTCTTATTTATTTTTCTCATATTTTTTCTCTGTGCATTGAAAAAATTCTTTGTGGATACTCTTTTTAGCTTATCATTCTTCTAATCCACTATTTCTTTCTTCCTTCTATCCCAACAAAAGACATACCCTTGATCCCTGCCCCTAACAAATACATACAAGGATTCCCAAAAGTCAGTTTAGCATGATTTTAGGCTTAAAATAATAGTACAATAAAAGAAACCTAACACATTGATCTTGTCTGAGAATGCGCCTCTCTTTCCTCCTCAATTTTTGGAGTGGCTATTGTTCAGTGTTTTGAAAATATCCAGTTCTGAGCCTTTTCTTTTTTTTTTCCCATTATTATTGTCATGTAAATTGTTTTTATGGTTTTACTCATTTAGTTCTACATTGGTTTAAATGAGTCTTCACGTGTTTATGTGAATATATCATTTGTTACATGTTGATGAGATAGTATTCAATTATATTTATAAACCATTTTTCAACCATTTCCCAATTAATTGGCACCAGTTTTGTTTCCAGTTCTTTGGCAACTACAAATAAACTGCTATATGTATTTTTATAATATAGATATAAATATACATATAATATATGCAAATGTATATGTTATAGGTGAATATTTAGTATATATGATTTACATGTGAACATACATACAAATATATTTATACATATCCTTTCACTCTGTCTTTGATTGCCTTTGGACATATGCATAGTAATGGTATTACTTTATCAATATTTTGGGTATTTAAAACTGAGGATCAATAACTCATCTGCCCTCCATAATTCTAAGGACAGCTTCATCATTAAATATATTCTTCACATGAGGTATGAAAAAGACTATGATCTAGTTGCAGGTCAGTATCACTAGTTTTAATAGTTAAAGAGTATATTAGTTTTTACAAAAATGAATATTTCATTAAATATTTTAAAAACCATATCTTTATTTTGTTCTCCATATTGTTTTTATCTATCATCTCTACTCTTACACAAGGCCTTCATCTTTGCCTGGATCTGTCAGCCAGGAAAGGCAAAAATAGTTGGGGAGCATATTTGTGAATCCTGCTCTAGCCTATCTTATGATGTGCTAGAGACTGACTCTGCAGAAGATATTAGTTCCCCAGGGGAAATATCCATTTATGAGGATTTCTAGCCTCTTTCTACCTAAGAGGAAGACTTTCTTTTTTTTTTTTATTTAATAGCCTTTTATTTACAGGTTATATGTATGAGTAACTTTACAGCATTAACAATTGACAAACCTCTTGTTCCAATTTTTCACCTCTTACCCCCCCATCCCCTCCCCCAGATGGTAGGATGACCAGTAGATGTTAAATATATTAAAATATAAATTAAATACACAATAAGTATACATGACCAAACCATTATTTTGCTGTACAAAAAGAATCAGACTCTGAAATATTGTACAATTAGCTTGTGAAGGAAATCAAAAATGCAGGTGGGCATAAATATGGGGATTGGGAATTCAATGTAATGGTTTTTAGTCATCACCCAGAGTTCTTTCTCTGGGCATAGCTGTTCATTACTGCTCCACTGGAAATGATTTGGTTGATCTCATTGCTGAGGATGGCCAGGTCCATCAGAACTGGTCATTATATAGTAGTGTCGTTGAAGTATATAATGATCTCCTGGTCCTGCTCATTTCACTCAGCATCAGTTCGTGTAAGTCTAAGAGGAAGATTTTCAAACATTGTAGAAGGTTGAAAACTTGGATTATTATTTTTGTGGAGATTGTACTGGTTCAGAGAGATACTTGCTTGTGCTTACTGACATATCAGCATAACCATAGCCTGTTTTTGGCTCTTGTGTGAAAAGGTTAATCCCTAAATAATAAATACTGCAAGTTTAAAGAAAGAAATACCCTTTCTTTTTAGAATTATTTTTCGGGGAACTGGTATAATGCTGTGTTTTTCCCTCTTTATTCCATTTGGTTTTGGTGAAATATGAAATCAGGATAAAGTAGAGGTGGCTTTTTTTTCTTCATGAATAAATAAACACATATGGAGTATATTCCTGCTAAAGCTCAACATTGGGCTAGGCATTATGGAGACATTAAGGAAAAATAGAACATAGCCAGTGTCCTCCTTTTTACAAATTGCTCTATTTCCTGCACATCTTGTACCTTCCTATCTTTGGGCCTTTGCCTTATCCTATTTCCCTTGACTTATAGGTCTTCCTTCCCATATTCCACCTAAATATCCTTTTAAGTCCAATTTGGATGTTAACCTACTCCAATAAGGCTTCCTTGGTTATCCTCTGCCCTACATTCTCAGATGAACTTGAAGGTAGTATTATGAATCAAGAGCTCCTTAGAATGTAAACTCCTAGAGGGCAAGGGAGATTTCTCTTTTGCCTTTGTATCCCTAATAGTACCTATCCCATAGTAATTGAAGAGTCACATTTAGGGCTCAAATTTGTGACTCTGTTGGCCCTCTTTCTACTATACCATACTTCTAAGTTTAGTCCTCTTTCTACTGTACCACACATATCTGTGCGAAGCGTCATGTTACAGCACATAGAACACAGTTAACTATCAAGTCAGGAAAATCTGGGTTCAAGGCCCTCTTCTTATATAGCTGTCCTGGCAGATTAGGGTAGAAAACTTTCTAAAACTTTAAATTGTGTACTAGTAGCCCTTTGCCTTGGCAAAGAGAGTTTCTTATGGGCAGTTAGGTGACACAATAAATTAAATACCCTCCCTGAAGTAAAACAAAACAAAACAAAACAAAAAAAAAACCCTCATCTTTCTGAGTTCAAATCTGGCCTCAGGCACTTATTAGCTGTATTACCCTAGACAAGTCACTTAACCCAATATGCATCAGTTTCCTCTTCTATAAAAATGAGTTGGAAAAGAAAATGACAAACCAATCCAGTGTCTTTGCCAAGGAAATATCAAATGGAGCCATAAAAAATCTTAAATGACTGAAATAATTAGATAACAGATGTCAGGAAAATCATAGATTGAACCAAAGATGTTAGATATTTTTATCTTATATTCTTTTATTAGATTGTAAATTTGATAAGGCCAGTGATAATATCCTAACTAAATTTTTCACATGTCCCCACTGGATTTGGTGCTAAAAACTGGATTTTAAAACCCAACTTGGCTACTTTCTACTTCTGTGACCTTGGACAATCCAATTCAATTTAACAAAACTTTTTTTTTGATTGCCCATTTGAGAAGACTCAGTACCAGATGCCAGAGCTAGAAAGAGCAAAATGAAACTATTTTGCTTACAGTTTCTGCATCTGTTATATAAAGGAATTAAATTGGATGATCTGTAAAATGCCTTCTATCTCTAAATTTGATGCTTGTTGAATAGTGCTCTTTACACAGCAGATACTAAATAAATGTTTATGGAATATGAATTTATTGCATCTAGTTGGAGAGATAAAAATAGATAAAACAAGTAAGTGACAATAAAAGTTACATGTCTAAGTGCTGAAGGTAGTAGTACATTAAGTATGTGTTATAGCTCAGAAGGGGAATATAAAGTTCAATCAGTCCACAAGCAACTACTATGTGTCTAGTACTATTCCAGGCACTGGGCATGAAAAGACAAAGAATAATATGGACTATACTCTTAAGGACAAGCTGGGTAGAGTAGCCAGGGAAGATTTTATGGAGGAACTAAGACTTCAGTTGGGTCTTGGAGGATAATCAAAATTTCACTATATAGAAAAGATAAGGTAGTGGACTAATTTCTTCCTTTCTATATGGAGTATCTTTCATTCCTTTGCCTTCTGGATTTACTTTTAAACCTCCTCAAAAGAGAAATCTTTGGAAAAAAGGAAATTGCTTTGTTTTAAGCAGATTCTCAAATTCCTCTCCTATTCTTTGTCTGGATCTTTTATTTATTTTTTTTTTGTACACCCTTTACCCTTGTAGCATACTTATTGGTGTGACTTTCATAGTTGACTATAACATTCTCAAGGGCAGGGACAGGATCATTTTCCATCTAGGTATCTTTACCACCTAAATCAGTGCCTTGTGCTCATTTGTGAGGTGGGTTGGATGAATTGTTGTTGTAAAACAATCTCACTTATTCTTTCCTTTATCTTTGTTGTCTCTTCCTATTTCCCAGTGGGATGAAGCAAAACTTTGCATAGAGATGTCAGATCTTAAATTTAGAGCAAGGAGGAACTTTGTGTATCATGTCCAACTCTTTGTGACCCCATTTGAGATTTTCTTGGCAAAGATACTGAAGTGATCTGCCATTTCCTTATCCAGTTCATTTTGCAGATGAGGAAATAAGTCAAACAGGGTTCAGTGACTTACACAGCTAGGAAATATCTGAGGCTGGATTTGAACACAAGATTTCCTGACTCATCTACTTTGTCACCTAATTACCCAAGAGGACCTTTGAGGATCATCTAGCCCAATCTCTTCATGAGGAAATGAGACCCAGAAAGATGGAAAGGAACTTTCTCAAGATCATAGGGCAGCAAAGGGCTATCAAACTGTGCATATCCTTTGATCCAGCAGTGTCTCTACTGGGTCTGTATCCCAAAAAGATCATAAGAGAGGGAAAAGGACCCACATGTGCAAAAATGTTTGTAGCAGCCCTTTTTGTAGCAGCAAGAAACTGGAAACCGAGTGGATGCTCATCCATTGGAGAATGGCTGAATAAATTATGGTATATGAGTGTTATGGAATATTATTGTTGTATAAGAAATGATCAGCAGGGTGATTTCAGAGAGGCCTGGAGAGACTTACATGAACTGATGCTGAGTGAAATGAGCAGAACCAGGAGATCATTATACATAGCAACTACAAAATTATATGATAATCAATTCAGATGGAAGTGACTCTTCAACAAAGAGGTGACTCAGGCCAGTTCCAGTGATCTTATGATGAAAAGCCATTTGCACCCAGAGGAGAACTGTGGGAACTGAGTGTAGATGACAACATAGTATTTTCACCTTATTATTGTTGTTTGCTTGCCTTTTGTTTTCTTTCTCATATTTTTCATTTTTGATCTGATTTTTTTTTTTTTTTTTTTTTTTGCTAAGGCAATTGAGGTTAAGTGACTTAAGTGACTTGCCCAGGGTCACACAGCTAGGAAATGTTAAGTGTTTGAGGTCAGATTTGAACTCAGGTTCTCCTGACTTCAGGGCTGGTGCTCTACCCATTGCACCACCTAGCTGCCCCTTGATCTAATTTTTCTTGGGCAACATGATAATTATGGAAACTATATGTATAGACACATGTTTTACATATATTGGATTGCTTACTGTTTATGGAAGGGGACCTTGGGGTTGGAACACAAGGTTTTGTAAGGGTGATTTTAAAAATTATCTAAGCATATATTTTGAAAATTAAAAGCTTTAATTTAAAAAGAATATAAGCCTCTGGCAAAAAAAAATCACAGAGTAAAACAAAGATTTGAACCTAGATCATTTGATTCAAAACAGTGCTTCTTTCCCTGAACCACATGCTGAATTTCCCCTTTGTTGTATGCATTCTTCACTTTTGCTTCCATTACACACTTTTCTTTCCTGGGCTTCCTGCTACCTTTTTTTGATTTTACTTTCTCTTTTCCTGCATTTTTTCCCTGTCCCAGTTTTTTTTTTAAACATCTGATACCTCAGGCATCTGCCATGAGTCTTCTTTTCTCTTTACCTTTCCCTGGTTATCTTATCCATTCTCAAGTTAATTATCTTCTGTATTCAAATGATTCCCTAATCTACCTGTTGAGCCACAATATCTTTTCTGAATTCCAGTCCCTGCATCACTAACTGCTACTTAACCTTTAATAAAAATCTATAAAATCCTTCAAACTTCTTTTTTTTCTGGGGGAGAGGGTGGCACAACATTTTCCACATTAAGAAGCTCATTCAGGTCTTTTAGAACAGTTAATCTTTTAGGAGATGGCACTTGCTAGGTGAGGACTACTTCTGACGAGTTTCTCATAGCCCTTAAGACCAAATAGAAAAAAGTAAGAAGTTTAGTTTTTAAAGGAAACAAAAAGACATATTTAATTTTTATTTATTTGTTATGTGTATCACATCTAGGATTGAAGTTTCTCATTTCACAGATTAAAACACAAAGAAAGGTTAAAGATGGAGGAATAAATTAGCACAATATAGCTCAGAAGGAAGCGGAGGGAGTAGGTGCAATGGAGAGATACCTATGCACTGCATTACCTCTAACTTTCCTGGAAGCTGAAATCAAAGACAAAATGCGTTTAATTATTTAATTTTCAATTTACAACAAGAATAAGTGACACATTTACCTACAGGGATAAATACTTTATTTTTAAAAAATTAATTCAAAGAGGTATGTTTCATGAATGTTCTCATAGGAGAACCATTGGGGAAAAAATGAAGGATTCTCTTAAAGATTGTTCTTCCTTTGGACCTGTATTGTTGGACATTTTTATCTATGGTTTGACAGAGAGAGCCAATTTTTGAATGATACTGAACTGGGAAGAATCACTAACACCTTTAGATAACAGTTAAGATAAAGAATGGTCTAAAGAAGCTCAATGAGTAGATTAAATCTAGTAAGATGTGACAGAATTGGAGTAAATGTAAAATCCTAAATTTAGGCACAAAAAATCATCACTTCACTGAGTAGCAATTCCTATAAGTAAAGGCTTGGGGAGTTTTTTTAGAGTAGTCTAAAATAGATCTAGATGATGTAGTTACAAGGCCAGAACTGAAGTCTGGAATACCTGAATTCAAATGTGACTTCGGACACTTGCTAATTGTGTGACTCTGAGCAAGTCATTTAACTCTAATTGTCTCAATTTCTTTATCTATAAAATGAATTGAAGAAGGAAATGTCAAACCATTCTCTTTCTCAAGAAAACACCAGTAGGATCATAAAGAGTCAGACACAACTAAAATGACTAAACTACTAAACATAAACTAAAGGTCCGTCTGAGTTAACAGTGTGATATGGCTGCCAAACCAGGTAATCTGATGTTGAACTGAAGGAGAGAGATACAATGTGTTTAGAAGAAGGTAATGGTCCCCTAGCTCCTTTCCTTAGCAGACCACATAAAGAATGTCATGTTCACTTTTGCTGCCACATTTTCAGAAGGGCATTCAAAGGAGAGAGAAAAGGATGTTGAGAAGATGATGACAAATGTTTAAAGCACCCGGTGATTTTAGCTCCAGAGGGCAGAAATTGACCCAGGAAACAGAAATCACAGGGAGACACAAAGACTGAGAAACAGAAATGGCAGGAGGATTGAGGGGAGAGACGGACACAGAGGCAGAGAGAAACGGAGAGGCAGAGAGAGATACACAGAGAAAGACACAGACAGAGAGAGATGAAGTGGAAATGGAGAGAGATAATGAGAGAGAGGCAGAGGCAAAGAGTCTGAAACAGAAAGAGGAGGAGAGATTTTTGGCTTTTTAGAAAAAGATAACTCAAGAATTAAAGCTATCTCAAAGAGTTTAGGAATATTATTTGACTTCCTTAGGAAGTGATGCATTCCTCATCATTGGAGACCTTTAATCTACAGTGAATTCATCAGCTTCCTTGGATTTAATAATCATTTCTGTGGAGATGATTTGCAAATCTATATAGTGCTTATATCCCTTCTAGATTCAGCACAATTAAAAACCTTTCCTCATCCTTCCAAATGCTTTTTATTAATTTTCATCTTTATTTTGAATATATTTGTTGATTCCCTCAATAGACTAAACACTTCTCTGAGACAGAGATTGTTTCATTTTTGTCATTGTACGGTCAGAACCTAGCACAGTGATTGGTTCATTGTGCACTCTTAATGAATACATATTGATTATTTGGTTAGTGTTCTTCAGGGGAATCACGTTTAAGTATAGATTGCCTTTTGTTCAGATTTAGATTCTTTGACTTGGGGAGACAGTGTGATATAATGGGTAGAAAATCAATTTCAGTATCAGGAAGACCTGATTTTAATTCCTACCTCTGGTTGGTATTGTCTGTAAGAACTTAAATAAGTCACTTAGGTTCCTTTCTTGTCAACTCTCAAAGTGTCTTAAGTTATCAAAAACAGTTTTTAAAAAATTGCTCACCTGCACTGATGGAGGGAATTTCCTGAACAGGAGTTCCTTATAGCAATAAAATCATATCCTGACCAAACAAAATAAATATTCAGAAACAAAATACTAAGAAGCACAATAAATTATAGCTCAGCAAAGAATCTTTTGCAGGGGCCTCAATTAATGTGGGGTTTGGAGATGAATGACAAAAGGGTTCAGGAAACAGACAGAACTGGTAACACAACCAAAACAAGGAAATATTTCACTTTATCATCAAGTTAGGAACCGCTGACTGGGCCTAGGGAAATATCCTGAGAAAGGATCACCATCTGATCCTCATTAAAGAAAGTGATCTGAGCTTGGCTGGATCACAGCACTGACTTATGTGCATCTAGGTGCCTGAGGTAAATGCCACTTTAAATGAAATGCTAAGTCATCTGGCAAACACAATTATCCAGTCGATTATTCTGTCCAGACTGAAGGTCAGTCTAGTCAATGCTCAGTCATAGGTGTGGGACTTCACATAAAGGCTAGAATTATTTAGCCACAGAAACCTTTCAGGCAGATTCCCCACACTTGAGACTGAAGCCAAGAGTCTGAGCCTGGCTTCCCTGAGGTTTGACAGGAGGTAAGCCTTGTCTACAGAGGAAGAGGTGCACTTGTCTGGTTCTCCCCTATTATCACACATCTGGGACCTCAGGGCAGACCGTGGGCCAGGAAGTTTGTGGTGGGTTCACTTGTACATCTTGCCAGTGACAGACCCCAGCCTGCGGGAGAAGTCATAGTGAGCTCTCTCACATCATTAAAATGCCTTCATTCTGGGCAAAGCCTAGCGGAACAAGTCATTAATCAGAGGGCCCACAGAGGACTCCAGATGAGGCTACCTTTTCAAATGTTTGATGGATTGCTAACAAAACTCAATTTCCATTAAGATATAGACATGAAGGGGAAAAGTTGGCTCGAGGCTGGAAGGAAGGGGCCACTGCCAAGAGGGAAAGAAGAGTTGGAGAACATTTTCTTTCTTGTCTAAAGCCCCTTTCTGAAACTTAACATTCCCTAGAAGCAGGGGGAGCAAGCGAAGGGAACTTCCCTGGGGCAGTGAAAAGGACAACGAATGGAAAATTTGGAGACCCAAGTTCTAATTTTGAATCTGTTATCTGATGGAAATCATTTCCTCTTTCAGAACTTTAGTTTCTTCATCTGTAAGATGATGGGGCTGGACAAGGTATTCTCTAAGATTATGTAAAGAATATTTATCCTCTCCTTCCCCCACATAAAATGATTCAGTTCTTCACAGATTTTATACATATATATATATATATATATATGTATTGTTATATAACAATATATATATATATATATAGTTGAATAACCTACTAGGTTCACATTGCTTTAAAGGGTGCTCGTGTTTTATGTATGAATAATGTATATTTATATAATCATTTCTATAGTAGAATTGGAGAGTATTGAAATCCTCACCCCTTTATGAACTCTTCCTGGTCTACCCATCTACAGTGATCTCTCCTTCCTCTGAATTTTTATAGGGAACATAATATAGTAGATGAATTTCTTTACCCAGAATCAGGAAGATCACAGTTCAAATTAGAATTTCAGTACTTATTACTTGTGTGATGATGGGAAAATCATTCAACCTCTCAGAATCTCAGTTTCCTGAATCATAACAGGGGAGTAATGGCAATACCTGTAGGACTTGCCTCATATGGCTAGGAGTCTCAAATTAGAGGTCCTAGTTTAACAACTAAATTTTCTTTTTTAATTAACTTTCTTTTTTATTAAGGATTTTTTATTTTCAAAACATATACATGGGTAATTTTTCAACAATGACTTTTGCAAAACCTTGTCTTCCAAATTTTTCTCTCTTTCCCTCACCCCCTTCCCTAGATGACAAGTAATACAAATATATTATACATATTAAAACATGTTAAATTCAACATATGTAAGTGCATTTATACAATTACCATGCTGCACAAGAAAAATCATATCAAAAAGAAAAAAAATGAGAAAGAAAACAAAATGCAATCAAACCACAAAAAGAGTGAGAATGTTATGTTGTGATCCATACTCAGTTCTCACAGTCCTCCCTCTGGGTGTAAATGGTTCTCTTCATCACAAGATCATTGGAACTGGCCTGAAATATCTCATTGTTAAAAAGAGTAATGTCCATTAGAATTGATCATTGTATAATATTGATGTTGCTGTATATAATGATCTCCTGGTTTTACTTACTTCACTTAGCATCAGTTCACGTAAGTCTCTCCAGGCCTCTCTGGAATCATCCTGTTGGTTGTTTCTTATAGAATAATAATGTTCCATAACATTCATATGCCACAATTTATTCAGCCATTCTCCAATTGATAGGCATCCACTCAGTTCCCAGTTTCTGGCCACTACAAAAAGGGCTGCCACAAACATTTTTGCACATGTGGGTGCCTTTCCTTCCTTTATGATCTCTTTGGCAAGTTTCTTGAGGGCAAGAACCCTGTGACATACTTCTGTTTCTCCATAGCACTTAGTACAGGGTTTGGGGGAAAAAATAGATAATAGATATCTGTCCTTTGTTTGCTGATTTAAGAGATTAAGCATTTATTATTCCATGCCTACTATGTTCTAGGCACTGTTTTAAGCTTTTGGTAAACTAATAGCTGAACTCGTGAATGGCTAAAGATTAGAGTTGGAGAATATAACTCTTCCCTCATAAGACTCTTCTTCTGCTCTGGTATTTCTCAGAAAGTTTACAAGCATGAGGCAGACCTTAAAAGGTTGGAAAGATTAATCTACCCTAAAGGGATGATGTTATAGTCTAAAAGAAGCCCTTATTTCTTATAAACTGAATTGAGATAGCAAAGTAGGATAGTACTCCAGGAAAGAGGATCCAACATTGGCTACTTGCACAGTGTGCCCCTTTTCTAGGGTTAGGAAACTGGGAGCAAACTCAGAAGGTGCAGTTTATTAACTAGGAAATGCCAGACTGGATCTAAGCACACTTCTTCATCCATGCTGACTTCTTCAGTTCTTCCATCTGTTGTGTGAGGGCAATAGAGCAGCCCAAGTTCCATAAGTGGGCTGACATCACTCCTGGTGGGTACTTCGCATAGAGATCACAGTGATGACACAAGTGGAGGAATTTTGGTCCTCTTAGCTCCTTCCCACCTCTCCCTTGCAAGTGAGCCACTCACTCCAATAATGCATGACTCTACCCAACGAGCGTAAATACTCCCTGTTCCACATCTGTACATTTGTAGGTGCCGCCCTCATGCCTGGAATGCTCTCCCTCCTTACCTCTGCTTCTTAGAATTCCAGTTTTCTTTAAGACTCAGCTTTGTCTCACCTTTTGCATGAGACCTTTTTTGAACTTCCTACTGTTACAGCCTCTCTCCCTTCTTTACTTTATATTTCTTTTGTATACATATATTTATGTAAGTGCCATTTCCTCTAATAGGATATAAAATTGAAGACCTAGAAAATTTCATTTTTGTATCTTCAGCTCTTAGCAACATGTTTAATTAAGTGCATAATAGGTGCTTTATTAATGCTTGTTGATTGATGGTAAATAGCAGATAATCTCTGTATCCACCAAAAAGTGTACCAGTGTGATTTCTATAATTTGGCACTCCAGCAATGTAGTAGAAGTGGAGGCACATTCAACTTCTATAATTTCATTCTATTTTATTTGATCAATGAAAGGGACAATACCTGTTCTCAGTTGTCTCCCAGTCCACTCTTTCGGGCTCTCCTCAGTCTCTTGGCAGCCATGTTTCCTATTTCCTATTCATAGTGAGAATGTTTCTTAGGCTGCATCTCATCACCTAGGAGATCCTTACACACTTTCACAAATTTTTAGGTCAATGGATCCCTCTCTCTTTTCTTTGCCCTGCTTCCTCCCTCCCTGCCTCCCCACCATGTTTCCCAGGACTTGAACTGGTCACACCATTGATGACTTAGCATTGGTCATATTCTTATCCTCTTGACGCACACCCTAAGAGGAGCCTTTGGAACCTACCATGCCCCTGAAACAAGAGTTTGAGTTTGGGGTACCCTTTGCCCTTCTGTGTTGTCCTCAAGATGGCAACTCTGAAAAACTGCTTTGTTACTATTTGCAAACCTCTTTTGATGAGAAACCTTGTATAAATACAAATTACTATTATGTCAGCCTCTGAGAAGCCACTTCAATACATTTAGGCACCTTTGATTTTTGTTCTCCCCTTGTTCTTCCCCTCCCCCCTTAAAATTAATAAGAGCATGTTTTCATCTGGCCTCAAGGGGGTAATTTATTTATTTAAAGCAATAATAAAGTTCCAGCCTAATCCTTAGTTCCCAGGGGGAGAGAATCTCATTGAGTAATTTATTTTTCCCATCCCCTGAACTCTAGTGAGATGGAACCAGCTTTTGTAGCAGCATGTGCTACCCCGGTACTATGGCAACAGCATCATCCTCACTCTAGCAACGGGGGCCCACATGGTGGGGTCAGAGAGAGATGGAAGATAGACTCAAGTGACTTTTCCTTCATTCTATCCGTGCTCTGTTCTATTTAGTGCCAGGGATGCTGTAAAGTTCCTTTTGACAATCCTAAAGATACTCTTGTAGTGAATCAAAGGGCATATAGGAGGATTCATTCAAGCCAGGATCCTAGAATTAAGAATAGCTTGAGCAGCTTCAGATGCCAGGAGGGACTGGGCAGTGTGGTGTGATGAACATCCTCATTTTCTTATTTCCTTTATTTAATAGGTGCTAGTTAATCCGCATAGCACAAAGTGTGGAATCTGTATGACTTGATAGTGAAAGCAAAGTGGTGTAGACTAAAGAAAGGAAATTGGACAAGGATTCACAAAATTAAGGTCCTATGCTATCAATTAGCTGTATGAGTCGGTGTCATTGCCACTTTGTATCCATCTAGGTTTCAGTTCCGACAACAACATTTCCTCATAAATAACTAGATTTCTATCACCCTTTGAGGTTTAAACATTCTATTTATCTAATTGTCAACTGTTGCTCTATGGGACAAAGTATAACACAATTATCTAACATTTGGTAACAGAAATAGTTGCATTTAGTTTGGCTAAATGTTGTTTTTAAATTTTTTATTAAAGCTTTTTATTTTCAAAACACATGCATGGAAAAATTTTCAACACTGTCCCTTGCAAAACCTTATGTTCCAAATTTTCCCCTCCTCCCCCCCCCCATTTCCTCTCTGAGATGGCAAGTAATCCAATATATGTTAAACATGTTAAAATATGTATTAAATCTAATATATGTATATATGTTTATACAATTATCTTGCTATACAAGAAAAATCTGATCAAAAAGGAAAAAAAATGAGAGAAACAAAATGCAACAACAAAAAGAGTGAAAATACCATGTTGTGATCCATACTCAGTTCCCACAATTGTCTCTCTGGATGTAGATGTCTCTCTTCATCTCAAGATCATGGAATTGGCCTCAATCATCTCATTGTTGGGAAGAGTTACATCTGTCTGAATTGATCATTGTATATAATCTTGCTGTTGCTATGTAAAATGATCTCCTGGTTCTGCTTATTTCACTCAGCATCAGTTCATGTAAATCTCTCCAGGCCTCTCTGAAATCATCCTGCTGGTCATTTCTTACAGAACAATAATATTTCATAACATTCATATACCATAACACATTCAGCCATTCTCCAATTGATGGGCATCCAGTCAGTTTCCAATTCCTAGCCATTACAGAAAAAGCTGCCACAAACATTTTTGTACATGTGGGTCCCTTTCCCTCCTTTAAGATCTCTTTGGGATATAATCCTAGTAGAAATACTGCTGGATCAAAGGATATGCACAGTTTGATAACTTTTTGAGCATAATTCCAAATTGCTCTTCAGAATGGTTGGATTCATTCATAGTTCCACCAACAATGTATCAGTGTCCCAGTTTTTGCATATCCCCTCCAACAACTAACTCCAAGAAATAAATACTACAGGTATAGTAAGGTTTATTTTACAGGTGAAGAAAAGAAGGCTTACAGAGGTATAATTATTTGCCCTTGGTCGTTTAGCCAATAAGTTAGGGAGGCAAAATTCTATCCTAGATCCTCCCTAGATTGCTCAATCCTCTGCTGGACTCCAAGTCTAGCACTCTCAATGCCCCACTATTCAAGTAGGGGATGGGGGTGCAAAGTAGGTGACTGACAAGGAAAGTCAATCAAAAGCAAAATTTGCCACATATAATCTCCAAAGTGGATAAAATACTTCAAAGGTAACTGAAAGATGAAGGCTTCTTCCTTTTCCTGTCATCTTGTTGACTAAATTTTATAAAGCAGAAACCTAAAATACCTCTAAGACAGGTAGTTTAAGTTTCTTATGAAACCCATTTTACTCATTTGATAACTGAAGCTGGCTTGATACAGTAGAAAGAGTCGCAAATTAGAAGTGAGAGAAGAGAGAAGTTTCAAGTTTTGGTTCTGTGGCTAATATTTGTGTGACCTTAAATCACATTTATAAGACTCAGAGACTCTGGTAGGAGCAGGGATTTGAACCTTGTCTCCCAGGCCAGAGTTCTTTCTGCCATTCCATTCAGTTAGGTTAGAGATCTACCAGGTTGACTGATAATCTAACTAAATGTCCATAGGATAATAACCAGCCAATGTGCATTTGCAAAGAGAGGAAATCAGATAACCCATAGCTGACAAAGTCATGGACTTTGTTGTTTATCTGGTTCTTCAGAGTCCTGTGAAGATCATAATGATGAAGCCTTTGGTGTGACACAGGATATTCTTTGAGGTAAAAAATAGCAATAGGTTGTCAGCTCCCAGATATTAGTGTACATATTTCCTAAGCTGTAGAGAAAGGGTCCACATTATCCCTGCCAGTTTATTTTTAGATACCTTCTGGGTATATAGAACCTTAAGAATTATACCATCTTCTCATATGTACAGGGTAGTTAGATGCTACAGTGGATAAAATGACAGGCTTGAAGTCAGGGAAGCTCTTCTTCCTAAGTTCAAATATGACCCCATTCACTTACTAAACAAGCCACTAATTTGCCTCAGTTTCCTCATCTGTAAAATGAGCTGAAGAAAATGAGCTAGCAAATCCTCTAACATCTCGACCAATATCTCTGCAAGAAAACCCCAAATTGGTTCACAAAGAGTTAGACATGAATGAAAAAACACCCAACAACTGAACAACAAAATTCATATATACAACAGATACCTTCCATTTTTCTTCTATTCCCTGATTGTTTTTAGCCCTTTGTACTTACTTATCTGTGTAAATTTTGTCATCTAGGATCTTAATTAATACATGTTGAATTTATTTGTTGAAGTTTGATATAATATACTGATAAGTTTTCAACTTTTTCCTATCAGCCATCCTCTGCCCATCCCCCACATTTCTAAGACTCCTGAATCCTCTAGCAATTGTATAGGATTAGTGACCTGCTTGGGAGTGCAAAAGAGTGGTATAACCCTCATGCACATATGGGACATTTAATCCTCTTGATGGGATGCCTAGTTAGGCTGGCAAAGCCTTCATCTTTCAGTTACCTTTGAAGTATTTTATCCACTTTGGAGATTATATGTGGCAAATTTTGCTTTTGATTGACTTTCCTTGTCAGTCACCTACTTTGCACCCCCATCCCCTACTTGAATAGTGGGGCATTGAGAGTGCTAGACTTGGAGTCCAGCAGAGGATTGAGCAATCTAGGGAGGATCTAGGATAGAATTTTGCCTCCCTAACTTATTGGCTAAACGACCAAGGGCAAATAATTATACCTCTGTAAGCCTTCTTTTCTTCACCTGTAAAATAAACCTTACTATACCTGTAGTATTTATTTCTTGGAGTTAGTTATTAGAAGGCTCAAATGAAATAATATATGTGAAGCACTTTGTAAACCTTTAGGCATTATATAAATGTCAGCCACCATTACTCAATGGAAGTAATTAGGTCACTGTGCTACCAAAATAATCACATAATGCCTTTCAAAGCTTTTGGATTAGCTATTGTCTTGAATAACCATGCCATTAATACAAAAAAGGTATCACCTATAATTTGTCTGTGCCTGCATAGATTAAGCAGTTTAATTGGAGAATTATGTTCATACCTCTTTGCCAGCATGCTTCTGAAAATACCTCTATACTTGAAACTCCCTCCTCTGACTGGTGAGACCAATATTTTTGGAAGTCCCCAGGTCATCTGTGCTCACTTCTTTCCTGGCTCCAGTCTCTCCAGATTTATTATTATTATTTTAACCATCTCCCAGTACAACATTACTCTTTACCGACCTTCATCACACACTCCCCTTACACTTTCATTTCTCTTTTATGTGTTGTCTTCAACTATTAGTAATCTTGAACATAGGGACTGTTTTCTGTGTCTTTTATTTTCTAGTAATTTGCAGAGTTCCTGGCACATAGTAACCTCTTAAATGTTTTATCTAACCATCCATCCATCTTTTGGTCACTCTATATACCTACTTCTCATGTTGTTTCTTGATTTTTTTCTTCCTTTACTTTATTCCTTCTTGCTTGTTGACATATACCACTAACCTAGAGTGAGAAAGGGACAATAAGGCTTGTACATCTAGGCCAGGCCCCAGACTGAAATGAGTTCTGTCATTTGCCCTGAGATTTATGTTCATTAAAATCAGGAATAGTTTTTGTTATAATGTAAAACTGCTAGAAAGATCTTTTGCCCCACTCAGTCTCCAAATAATAATAATAATAAAAAGTTTATTGATACCTACAGTTCCTCCCTTAGAGAGTCATGTCTTTGGTTTAAGACAGAATTACTATTAAAGTGCAAATTCTCTTAGGAGATATGTTACACACAAAGACTCATGAGTCTCTTCTAACTCAGTGTGAATGTAGGTAGTAGATCATTTTGTATAGAGTGTATAGAGAGGGAATAAGAGATTCAAAAGGTAGACTGTAGTCAGATTGTCCAATAACCTTGAATGTCAAACTAGGAAATTTGAATTTAGTCTATGCTTAGGCATTTTTCTTTATTCCTGTCCCCTTAACTTTACTGTTTCCTTATTTTAATTTTAACAGAAAGAGTTCTAGGACTAAAAGAACTATAAGTCCCCAAATTTTAATGTTCCTGATTATTTGACCCCTAGATAGAACTCCCCTGGGAGCACAAAGGCAAATGGGCATTTTTTCACAGCTGATTTAGGAAGTTTATCTATTTTTTGTCCTATATAGAGAGAGGGATTGCTGGGTGATGGGGAGAAAGAGGGAAGAAACATGGGTGCCCTGCTATCTGTGAGAACTCTTTTGCTGCATATTGCCACTGTGAGGAATCTATATTGACTACTAGGCATAATTCTAACCTTTTTAGAAACTTCTTCTGGTTGGCATAGTTCTGCATTTGAGAGAAATATTTTTGTCTATTTTTAATAAATAAAAAGTTCTACAAAATGCATAATGTTTCTAGTGTGACACCAACTATATTCTTTTCCTATCGATAATAGCAGTATTTTCCCCCTTTCTCCATAGACCTGGAAAGCTTTCTTCCCTTATGTGCAGAGATGCTGAAATATAGAGAGGAAAAGAAGGGAATTTTCATTTAAGAGACAGAAACAAGTGAGATGAAGATCTAAGTATAGTACAGCAACACTGTTATGAACAGAGTTTCCTGTGACATTCCTTGCTGTTAGACTTTTTGTTTTCGGAGGTGGAAACATAGCATAGGAGGCAGAGGGAGTCTTTCACAATATGGCTTCGCTCCCTAGTGTAACTTGGAGTCTTCTCAGGCAACACAGGATATGGGGACCCAGAATCCTTTGCCAATGCATGAATTTGCTCCTGTCCCTCAGGGAATTATAGTCATTTGCCTAGTGATTTAGTAGCTACACATGATAGGAGTCTTGCATTGCCTCATTTAATTCCCAGGTGACTGTTGGGAATGAACCATAGGAATGCCACCCTCATCTAATTTAGATCCAAAATTTAGTTTGTCTGTGAGAGATAGATTATAATCTAATAAGAGGCAGAATATAATCTAGAATCTACATCACAGTTTTTGTTCCTTTCTCTTTCTCTTTCTCCTCTTTCTTTGTCATTGGCGTAGCACTTAGCAGAAAAATCTGTTCTATATCCTTCTCCATATCCAGACCTTCTGTGCTTCAGGAAACTTTGTTTCTCATGAGTCTTATTTATCTGCTCAATTGTACATGATACAATGGGGAAAGTATTGATACTTGGATCCAGAAAATTTGGGTTGAAGTTCTGACTATGCTACTTTTTACCTCTAGACTTCAATTTCCTTTTCTGTTAAATGAAAATATTGTATTAGATGATCTTTTAAGTTCTCTTCTATTTCAAAGTCTTGGTGATTCTTCTGTGATTACTTTATATTTTTAAGGTTTCCATCTTCACCAAGCAAAAGTATAAACACTACTAATGTAGGCACTTCTGAAATACACTTCTCTTCATATGTTATTCAGACTGAAACTTGAATAATAGAATCCAGTTTTCCTGATGGTCAAGGCAGTGTTTTTCCTATCTTTTCCCACTTCTCCATGCTTTTGAAAAGTTGCCTTGTCCACAGAGCCTTCCCAGCCTTCCCAGTGAGATGAGAGTCAATGGCTTCTCTGCTGTCAAAGGGTGAAGGCTCTTCCACAAGTCTGCTGGCTACCTGAGCAGGTCAGGAAGTACTCCAGTTGTATAATATTAATTCAAAGTGAGAGGGAAGACTAGAAGAAAGATTGTTTCTTGTTTGGTTTTGTTGAAGACAACATGTTAATGTTGTTGTACAAAATGAGTACAATTGATAATATGTCTCATTATTCTCTGCATCCTTTTGTTTGGATTATTTTATTGTGTGTGGGTGTGTTTTGCTTTTTTATGCATGATGAAGGTACAAGTAATAAAGTAATAATAACAATGAGAAATCTATAGGAAGTTGTACATTTGTCACATGAATTTCTGACAATCACTATGCATGCCTTTAGAAAATACTAATTACACAAAGTGGTCCGATTGCTAGGCTTATCAGGATGAGAAGCTGAAGTATGGTGAGGTTAAATAAATTGAAAAAGCATTTCTAAGACCTGGTATAATAGAACTCAGGTTTCTTGATACTTGAATCAGTGTTTTAGCCATCGATGATGATCTTGAGAATCTGGGAGTTTCTTTGAATAATCTTCCCTAGCCTTGTCTTGCTCAAATGAGCACAAGTTCTATGTACACAGACAGATACATACACACATATATGGTTATTCTTATACCCTCTCCTTTTAATTAGTATGCTACATTGATTTTGCCCCTTACATAGTTGAGTATGTCAGTTCAGTCTGTGTGAGACCAGAAACCCTGGTGAGGCAAGGACTAATTGTTTCTATAGAAATCCCTTATTCCCTCACCTAGCAATTCTTTATATTAATTCAACAAATATATTTTGAATACTTTCTTTGTGCAAGTCACTGTCTTAGTCATTGTGAGGGATATAAAAATGATCTAGACATGAGCTTGTTGATTCAGGAGATCATTCTGTCATCCCAGTCTGCAATTTTGGTATTAACTTTGATTATTCTCTTCATTCCCCTAATCATCAGTCAGTTACCTCTATCTTAACTCTCACATCTCTGCTCTCCTGTGAATTAAAATTAAAAAAATAAATTAGGACAGATCCTCATTATGGTCTGCTTGTGTAATAACCTATTAGAAATGGCATCTTCCTGCCTCCACTCCCTCTCTCTCTGGTTTCCTTGCTCTAGTCAATTCTTCATCCTGATAACAGAATAGCCTTCCCACAAAAATGTCTGGTCACATCTTTTTTCTGCTCAGAGAATTCCTTGTCCTGGAATATCATTCAAACTCTTCTGCTTGACATTTAAGGCCCTCTATAATATGACACCATCATACCTCAAATTTTAGTCATACCTCACATTATCTTTTTCTGCATATTCTATCATTTAATAGAACTAGACATCTCTCTGTCCCTGGAACTTACCATATGACCTCTTAACTCTTTGCTGTTGTTCATGATGTTTCTTCTCAGTTCAGCTCAAAGACCTTCTCCTTTATTAAGTCTTCCCTAATTGTCACCAGTCAGTAACAACCTTTCCCCACCTTAAATCTCACCTAGTATTTCATTTTTACAACTCTCTAGTAAACTTAACATATGATGGGTATACAATGCCTAAATTTCTGTCATAATTACCTAGTAGAGTTTAAATTACATAAGGACAGAGATTCTTTCTACTTGTATCTTCCAATATTTCCACATAAGAGCTACTTAGTAATATTTTGTTGGATTTAGTTAAATGATGTGTTAAACTATTGAAATAAAGTAATGATTTTAGGATTGTAAAGGAAAGGGAAGGTGATGATGGTGAAACTGTTACTTACACATTCCTTTAGACTTACACTTGTTAGTAATTGAGGAAATTTGTTAGGAATCTACTATATTAGACTATCAGGTAATAATGAAGGACTACCTAAAGTTGGTTAAAGGGGAAATAAAGAGAGGTTGTATGTGAAAGATGTTCCCAAGGTAAAGTAGAACGACTTGTAACTACATGGAAATGAGAAGTTAGGCACATGGTACCATGATTTCAACCGTGAATGTTGGTACCACTGAAAGAAGTAGTCAATTCAGAGATAGGAGCAAATTTCATCAAAAGGTTTGATTTAGAACATAATGAGATTGAATTGTCCTTTGAAACATCCAGGTATACTATTTCCTGAAGACAACTGGCAATGCAGGTCATTGGAAATTGAGAAACCGGTCAGGACTACAAATACAGAACATTTAAAAGTTATCTGCTGGGAAGGTAGATATAGTTGAAGCTTGAGGAAAGAGGGAGATCATTAAAGGAAAAATATGTAGTGAGAAGAAAAGATGTTCAAGGCAGGTATCACTTGGTCAGCATTCATCTTAGAAAATAATAAAAAAGGGAAAGGAATCATGAAGATTGATAAGTTAAGTGGTAGTTTACCATTTCAGGGAGTAAAAGAAAGATAAGGGTGAAAAAAGGTCTTTGGATTAGGAGAGCAAGTCATTATCAACTTTTACAAATGGGATCTACATAGACTGACAAGGGCTGAAACTATAATGCAAGGGCTGAGAAGAGAGGAGGCAATGAGGGAGCAGAGCATTAATTATAAAATACTCTTTCAAAAGGTTTGATCATGAAAAGAAAGGGGAAGATGGAATGATGCCTAGATAGGGTAGAAAAACTAGACATTCATAGGTGGAAAGGACCTGTAGATGCCAGTTGGTCAAAGTCTTTAATTTAATATATGAGAAAACTGAGAACTTGAATTATTCAGGTAGTAATTAGTACAGATGGGTGAAAGAATCCAGCTATTGTGACTTCAAATTTGTTGTTGTTTTTACTATATAGCTTAAATAAAATCTTTTTAAAAAGATATTTGGGATTTATTTTTAGACATATAGAAAGGAAGGAATAAAGAGAAATTGAGAAACAAAATGATTATTAGAACAAGATTCTGGATGTGAGGGGACAGAATCATGGGTACAGGGGAAGAGGGGAGTAAGGCTAGATTAGAGGGGAAGTAAAAAAATGTTAAGTAAGAAAGCTTACCAAGCAACAGTGAAAGTATAGATAAGATTGCAAAGCAAAAGAAATGTGATTGATTTAGTAACTCTCCAATACTTAATAACACTTAGAAGCAGTTAGGTGACTCAATGAATAACATACAGGACTTGAAATCTGAAAGACCTAAGATAAATCCTGCTTCAGATACTTAGTATCCATGTGACCTAACTCTGCCTCTTTTTCCTGATCTGTAAAAGGGGGAAATAGTTGTATTTATCCCCCAGGGTTGTTGTGAGCATAAAATGAAATAATATTTATGAATTACATTGCAAACCTTAAAGTAATTTATAAATGCTAGCTATTAAAAACATAGGAGTTGTAGTGGAGAAAATGGTTGTAGAGAATGCTGAATTATCATGTCACTTGGGATGAGAAGTCAGGTGAATGAGGGATTCCTGAATAGTGGCTAGTGAATTCTAGTGATTCTGAGTTTATGAATCTTTAAAATAGTGAAGAATGAAGTCTAGACTATATATGGAAGGAGAGAAACAAGTAGGGGAGACGGTATGAGAGTAGGAAGGAGTAAAAAAAAAACAGATTTTTCTCCATTGAGGTAAGGGGAGAGGTGGAAGGACAGGAAATTTTGCTTGGAGAGTGGAATTTCAAAGTTTAAAACCTTGACAATTTTCCATATCTGGAATGCTTTCTTTCTATACCTCAATCTCTTAATATTACCAATGTCCTTTAAAACAGCATAAAGCCAGAAAAATAATTGATAAATAGGATATACAGAATGATAATAAACATATATATATTCATGTATATATACATATATACAGAGAGAGAGAGACAGACAGACAGAGACAGAGAGAGAGATACATACACATGAAGATTTGTGTTGAATGATAGCCATCTCTAGGACAGGAGTAGTAGGAAAAAATATTTACATGATACCTTTGTTATAGATTTAAAAGAGATAGACATTGTACATAATAGATTTGCAATTTCATGTGCAATAATTTTTATTATATTATGTTATGGAAATGTTTGCTTGATTCCATAAATTAAAAATAAAATAAACACAAAATTTTCTAAAAGCAGTGCAAATATGTGCTTTGCTAAGCTTTTCCTGCTTAGCTACTTGTGGCTTTTCTCTAAGGTTACATTCTATCTACTTTATATGAATATTGTTTATATATATTTATATTCATATTGCCTCTGTCTTTGGAATAGAATCTCTGTGAGGACAAAAGATTTATCTTCTTTTTTCTTTGCATTTTCAATGCTTAGCACAAGCTGCCATTTAAATACTTCCTATTGATTGATTGGGATGGTGAGAACTAAAGTATACTCACACACTAGATGACTTGTTTGACAGGCGAGTGAACAGGAATACATTCAGAAAGAAATGTGCTAGGAAAACCAAAATATACTAATAAAAAAGACAATTTTTTAAAAATTTAAAAATTTTATTTTAATTTAAAAAAATATATATTTTTAAATTTTCAAAATATATTATCCTTATTTTATAGATGAGCAAGTGGAAACATTCTATTCATTAAGGGTCAAAACTAAGACCCTCTATAATTCTCCTGACTCCATATTTTTCTTCTTTAACTATGCATATTCTCTTCCCAACCAAGGAATGTCTAACAGGAGTACCATCCCATAAATTTCTCTCTGTTGGATAGCTAAACTCTACATAGTAGGTTGCTAGCTATGTGCTTTTTTCAGTAGTTGAGAGTGGAGGCATCCTGTTTAATCTATTGAAAACAGGTGAGGGATTCTGACTGACAGAAAAAAGAGAAAGCAGCCCACTCTTGGAGGTCTAAGAGTCAGTAGGGATTATATCCTCTATTTTTCATCCGCCTAGTCTTTTTGGCAACTGAGTCAAAGTTAATACATAGAGAGACAATGATGTGATAGGTCAACTTTTTCTCAGGAGTCAAGAAGAAATATTTGTCTGCATGGGCTCATCATGTGACTAGAAATATCCCTTGGGGGGGGAAGAATATTAAAAGATTTATATGATAGTGCTACTGTCCTTGGGTGTGGTCAAAGAGAATGATGGATGATCAGCAGGCTTTCCTGTGCTGTGTATATGTGAAAGATGATAGCCACGTGTGTTTGGCTTGCCCAAGGATTGAGGGAAGTGCAGTAAAGGAGGTGGTTCCAGAGGAGCAATCTTACAAAGACACTAAGTAGATTCCTCCCAATGTGGTATGACTTGAAGGGTGATCCAGAATATTTTTTTCTTCACTGCGTTTGAAATTCCTACTATTGGATAGTTATTCCTTGTGGTTAAGCATTTCCCTTAGTTCTCATTTAAAATGCAGCACATGGTATATAGTCAGTAAACCTTCTTGTGAATTCCTTTATAACATAAAGGAAAAACAAGGCAGGTAAGGCTGCTGATAGTAAGCTTTACCCACATCCTAGTAAATAAAGCTGATAGAACCCTCAAAGAGCAAACACAAAAACCTCTGTGTGCATGAGGAAATTGAGATCTAGAAATAAATAATTTGATTAATATTACAGAATTGGAAGCAAAATGAGGGTTAGAATCCAGGTCTTCTGATTCCTAATATGAGGGTCTTCTCACTAAATCAAATGCATCTCTGGTCTTGAATATCACAGAAATTTTCCTTCCCAAATAGTTATCCATTTGGCTCATAAGAGAAATGCAAAATAAGTTATAATTTGGCCTACACTTGACATGACCTCTTAATTTAAAATTTTCTTTGGTTTGCTAGTTGGGTTTCATAACTTCTTTTGAGCTGGAAAAAGCTGAACTCACCTTGCCTTTCACGGATGATTCTGGTTTTTCTTTTGTCAAGTTCTTTTCATTTAAAAAAACAACAACAAACTTTTCTAAGAAAATGTTTCTATGATAGCATTTTATTTTCTGTTTCATGCCTGCATTATGATATTTCCTTCAGATTGACACAAAATAAAAAGCTCTTTTAACTCTACAAGAAAAAAAAGGAAAAAGTTCAGAAAAATTTAGATTTAATGTTTTTAAATGACAAAATATCCTTGCTAGTCATTCATTCATTCATTACTATTTATTTTTTATTCTTTTTTCTCTGAGGCAATTGGGATTAAGTGACTTGCCTAGGGTCACACAACTAATTGCCTGAGACCAGATTTGAACTCAGGTCTTCCTGACTTAAGATCTGGTACTCTAACCACTGTACCACCTAGCTTCCCCTACTATTTATTTTTTAGACCATTTCCTTGAAAAGGTTATTTTGTAGAGCTGGCCTTTCTGGTTCAGATGAATTTTTGTTCTCATTTAAGAAATTAGGAAAATGTAGATACAAATTAGTTAAAGCACCGAAATCACTTAAGGCCTTTGGGAATTGATCTAGGAAAAGTTAACTATGAATTCAACAAACATTTTGTTGAGAATATACTATTTGCAAGACACTGAAGGATATAGGTTAAATAAAATTTTAGGCTTATTTCTCTTTACCCATTTATCAATGAGATTTCAATTCTAGTCCCAACTCTACCACTTTGATTTGTTCAAAATAGAACAATTGACCTCAATTCCTTTCCCTAGGCTTCACAACAACAATGATAACTAGCATTTATTTAGAGTTTACTATGCATTAGGTGTTGTGCTAAGTGTTTTACTAATATTATCTCATTTGATTCTCACAGCAACCCTGCCAGGTAGCGGCTATTATTTTTCCCATCTTACAGACAAGAAAACTGAGGGAAACACAGGCTAAATGACTTGTCCAGGGTCACACAGCTAGTAAGTGCCTAAGTGCTGATTTGAGCTCAAGCATTCTATCCATTGCATGCAAAATGGGGGTGGGAGAATTGGATTAGATAATCTCTATAATTTTTTTTCAGCTCTCACTTTCTATTGGACCCCGAAGTACACCTGGCTTGTATCTATTTTATTATATATTGTTTTGCATGATATTTATTTATATGCCTGATACTGAACTACCCTTGTGGGTAAAAAATTAATTATCTCTGAATTCAGTGAGTGGAGAAGAAATTGAAGTATCCATAGTCCCAATGACCTCCTAAATGTCATAAGATAGATGTTTAAACCAGTTATATAGATAGATGCTATATAATCTATTAATTCATTCATTGGTTTTGTGTTTTGTTATATATCTTTTTTCAACTATGTCCTGCTCATTTTTGCAACTGTTCCTATTGTCTGACCTTTATATGTGCTCTATCAATGTAGACAGTGTGTCTTAGACAAACTTTATGTCTCCCCAATTCCTACCACAGTGCCATAAACAAAATAGGTATTTATCAAGTACTTGAAATGATGCTATGATTTTTGAAATCAAAGGCAACTTTTAAAAATTCTCAAGTTGAGTCTTTCATGGTGTGATTTGTCTAGTCAAAAGAAAGAAGGGAAAAAGATTCTACTCTAAAGTCCCAAAGGATTTAGTTAATATTGGGGGTGGGCGAGGGCAGAGGACCTACTTTTTAGTTCATTTGCATAAATGCACAGAATTAGAGCTGAACAGAATTTTAGAAATCAATTCCATTTCCTTAGTTTTATATACATTTAAATAGAAGAGGATAAGAGAATTAAAGGACTTTGCATTAGTCTTGAAGACAAATTCTTTTTTTTTCTTTGAATCCCCAGAGAATGGATGAAGCATTTATTAAGCGTTTATTTAATGCTTATTATGTACAAATCTTGGTGCCAAGGCTTGGGGATATAAATAGAGAAGTAAGGCAGTTCCTGTTCTCAAAGAGCTCACATCCTAAAGGGTAATTCAGCAGTTATAATTCAACACATAAGAAAGGTTTCTACTATAAGTCAGATAGAAAGGTCCCATGGTCCTTAGAGAACAGCAGCAAAGCAAAAGTCAGTGCCTCTTTTTTGTGTTATTTCCATTAATTAAATCATATCAGTTTCTGATGTCAAACCTTTTGGTAGTACTATAGACTTTTGTGGTAAGAATTGGTGTTTCTTGGTCTTCGGTACCTATTGCCTGAGCATAAATTGAAAGGTTTCATTTTTACAAGGGTTGATATCTAAGGGTACTAGGTTGGAAGAAGTGCTGTTCCCAAGGCTCTAGGATTCTTAGTTCTGGACACTCTCCGTCAGTATGAGATCAAGTTGAAGGCAGCAACTCGACTCCCTCAGTACATGCTGCCTTCTCATTCTCCTTCAGAGCACCTAGGTGTTTCAATTGGCTTGCCTGTGCTTTATGTGGTAGTTGGTAGAGTCTAGTACTGTGTCTTGCAAAAAAAAGGTGTATATTTGATTAGATTGGATTGAAGTGAACAGTCACCAGACAATGAATTGTAGAGGCAGACCTAGAACCCAGGTCTGCTGATTGACCCTTGCAGATTGACTACTTAGTATGCTAAACTCACTCAAAGTGACTTTTAGTTAACAAATCTCAACATTGCTCATGCTAGTGATTGGAAATGTGACCTTATAGTAGCGGGAAAGCATAAATTGTCCAAGCCATTTGCTTTGCTTGAATGTTGGCTTTGTTTCACAGCTAATTTTTCATAATATCTCAAGAGTAACACGAGCAGTTCTTGGAACCCATTAAATGCATCATCCAAATGACCTAAGAAACGGTCCTAAAGAGCTGAGGGGCTCTCTGCCTGGGTGGCTCTCACTTTTCAATAGCCTACTTGTAAAAATCTGGTGCCAAGCTCTGATCTCTTCTGTCTCCCAGAAGTTTACCCCCTGGGAAATTAGGGAGAAGACACAGTGAGATTATAGGTTTAGAGAGGGACTGAAAGAACCCAAGAAAGCAAACAGCATCTATTTCTATTATTAGTAATCATGTTAATGAGATAACAATTCTCCTCCAAAGCAGCTTTTACATTTGCCCTTGACAGGACAGTTTTATGCATAGCAGTGACATTTTCTATTTACTCAATAACATGATGAAGCATTTTGCAAAGACTATATTCTACCCATAGTTTTCTGGAAGATAAATGAATTGTCAGTGAATTTACTAGATGAGTGAGCAACTAGAGCACATGAAAGTTATGAAAGAGATCTTTAAATTGTTTGGGAGGTGGTTTATTATGCTATTGCCTCTATATATTTTTATTTGGCTTTCAGCATATCATCTTTGTTTGAGTCCATATAACTGTTGTCTTTCATTTATCTCTGCTTTCATTATTTTGGGAGGAATGCAGAGTAACTTGGATAAAATGAAATTTAGTGGGAATAAATGGAAAGTCCAAAGTTGGATTCAAAAAGTTAATTTCACAAATATAGTCTAAGAGAAGCCTCTCTAAGTGGGAAGAATATAGGGCCAAGAGACCAGGGAATTAAATTTTAGTTTTGGCTCGGTCACTTGAACATAATGCCTAACTTTTTTAAACCTTTGTTTTACCATTTCTAAAATGACAAGGTTGGACTCTATTATCACAAAGACTTTTTCCCAGCTCTGAAATTCTGTGTCTGTGTTTATCTATATGCTGAATGATGCAGACACTGTAGGTGAAAGTAGTCGGGGTGATAGGGCATGCATGTTCTATAGCCTCAAGAAGCTTCTAAAACAGTTGGAACGACAAGATGTACATAGATGAAACAACAGAGAACAAGACTTGGAAGGCTGCAATTAGATACTAAACTGTTTGCAATGGGATTTTTCATTACCATAGGGTTGGTTAATAACCAGGGAAGGATTCACTGTTAAGACTTGGTCAGAATCTTTTACGTTTAAGATTTTGATGGGGAAAAGGAGAGTGAAGAAATCCTGCAAGAAAGAGGAATAATATAGATAAAACCATGTCAGTAAAGCATTAAGGATGGTTTATGTAGGAGTCATTGAGGAGCTAGGTGGGGGAGCAGTATATTAGATGCAGGTAGTTAGGACGTAATTATAGGGTATCTTGAAAGACAAGCAGGAGAAAGTTGGGCTGAAACAGACAATAGGGAATCAAGCAGTCTTACATAGGCGGTAATGATAATAATAATAACTGATATTTATATAGTGAGTTTATACTTTAACAAAATTGTTTTCCCACAAGAGTATAAGTATTATCTTTTTCAATTTATATGTGAGGAAACAAATTCAAAATTTAAGCAACTTGCATATAATCTCTGATTATCATCTCTAAATCTTTTGATTTTCAGGATTGCATGGATAATGTCATAAATTATTATCCTTTCTGAACCTCAGTTTCCTAATCTGTGAAATGGACATAATAGTATTGCACTAGTTATTCCACGAGGTTTACTGGATGCTTCATTCTTCTACCAGTTATTTTGGTGCCATGTGGGCACAGATAGAAAAGCGTGGTACGATCAAAGATGAGGATGTATTGTACAGACTAGGGATGCTGTTCTAATTCTTTAGGAATACTTCATTTTGGGGTCATGTGACTCATTAAATAATGTCTCCTCCAGAATGCCTAAATGATTCTTCAATTTCCTCTCATCTGAGGAGGTGGAAGAGAGAAATAGGGTACTGGAAAAGTAACAGAGGAAAGAAAATAATTTTCTCATTTATACCCAAAAGACAGAGTGATATAGTTGAAAGAACAAAGGACTAGCAGTTGGGAGACCAATTAATTTAAGCATTCTGGGCCTCTGGTGTCATGTTTTAATCTTCAAATAGAGTTATTAAGGAGGAATTTATGACTAAAGAAGAACTAGAGAACATTCTGAAAAGCAAAATGGACAACTTTGATTATATTAAATTAAAAAGGGTTTGCACAAACAAAACCAACAGAAACAAGATTAAAAGTAAAAAAATCTTTACAGATAGTATTTCTGATGTAGATCTCATTTCTAAAATATATAAAGAACTCTTTCAAATATATAAGAATTTATAGAATATGTATTCCCCAAATGATAAATGGTCAAAGCATATGAACAGACAATTTTCAGATGACAAATTAAAACCATTTATAGTTATATGAAAAATGCTCTAAATTATTATTGATTAGAGAAATGCAAATTAGAATAACTCTGAGGTACCACCTCACATCTCTCATATTGACTAAGATGACAGGAAAAGATAATGATAAATGTTGAAATGGATGTGGGAAAACTGGGACATTGTTGGTAGAGCTGTGAACTGATCCAACCAATCTGGAGAGCAACTTGGAACTATGCCCCAAGAGCTATAAAACTGTGTATATCCTTTGACCTGGCAGTAACCCAAGGAAATCATAAAGGAAGGAAAAGGACCCACAAGTTTGTAACCCAAGGAAATCATAAAGGAAGGAAAAGGACCCACATGTGCAAAAATGTCCATAGCAGCTGTTTTTGTGATAGCAAAGAATTGGAAAAGGAATGGATGCCCACCAATTGGGAAATGGCTGAACAAGTTATAGTATATGAATATTATTGTTCCATAAAAAATGATGAACAAGCTGATTTTAGAAAGGCCTGGAAAGATTTCCATGAACTGAAGCTGAGCGAAACAAGCAGAAACAGGAATACATTGTACACAATAACAGCAAGTATGTGTGATGATTAACTATGAAAGGCTTGGTTCTTTTCAGTAATTCAGTGATATAAAGCAATTCCAATAGACTTTAGACAGAAAATGCCATCTGCATCCAGAGGAAGAACTAAGGAGACTGAATGTAAATCAACACATGCTATGTTCATTTCTTTTTTCTGTTTTTTTTTAATCTTTCTCATAGTTTTTTCTCTTTTGCTCTGATTTTTCTCTTCCAACATGATTCATAAAGCAATGTGTATTAAAATATATAAACTTACTATAATAAAAAGACAGAGTTGTTTAGAGATGAAATGGGATTTAATTTTGGAGGATGAAAAGAGCTTTCAGAATTAAAAAAAACTCAACAAGAACTACAGGGGGCATTATATAGTGTATTACAAGTCTCTCCCCCCCATCAATAGTAAATAGTATGACTCTTTCTTCCCTGCTACAGGGGTGATGATCTTAGAAAAAGAAACTTCCTGATTTACTAAGTATTTGAAATTAATATAATTTAAGTACAGAATAGGGTATAGAATTAAGTATAGAATATACCCATATACCATTTGTATTTTCCTACCTCTGTAAATTAAGGACATTAGAGCTGGACACCCTATTTATGGCTTGCTTTTGTCCTGAAATATGCCTGTGCTACATTTTCATGTAACTTATGCACCTTGGATGTTGTAAAAATTGCCGTAAAAGTCAATACAAATGCAATAATGTCACGTCACTCAAAGGCAGTGGAGCAGAGTCCTTTTGAGCAAACAATTGGGAAACTGGAGGGAAAACTCAATTGCGCTGTGTTGCAAATTGATTAAAGATATGAATCAGAAAATTAAAAGGCTTTTGGAGTTTAGGTTATTACTAACTGCTTTGCTTTATGGAGCAATTACTTTGATCCTATCTAGAGTCCAGTAAAGTGACTGCCGGCGTATAGAAAGATAGTGTCTTGTGTCTTTCTTATTAATGTGGATTACGCAAGAGATCAAACTAAGGGAACAAACACGTGCGTCTCAGCAAACCCGAGTTCCTTTCCTAATCAGCCTATTTAGAACAACAAGAAATAATATTTACCTAAAGGTCATATCTCTATTAGCCCAAACTTGCTCATGCTAATCCTTGGCAGGGAATATTCTGACTTCTTGAGCTATGAATGTTTTTTTGATTAAATGGGGCATGGTGCAGTAGATAGAATGCTGGTCTTGTGGCCCAGAAGACCTGAATGCAAATTTTATCTCTGATACATGATAAACTTCTCCTGAGCAGTCAGCTTTCTCATCTGTAAAATGAAAAGGTTTTGCACTAGCTTACCTAAAACTCTCCTTTTAGCTCTAAATCTGGTTTTGCACTTGTCATTGACACACTTTGGCATTTAAATAGTATATTTTTCAAAGACTTTTTGAGCATGCTGCCCAAAGCTGGCCATTGTGACATAGAAACAATTACAGTATGAAATGTCAATTTTGTGTTTGTTAGACTCTATGCTAAGACTGGGGAGACAAAGGAAAAAAAAATAGTTCTTGTGCTCAAGGAGCTTACATCTTCCTGAGAGAAAATAATATGTACACAGATGAAGGGCACCTCCATGGTACAGATGCTGGTGTCCTGGACTTCTTGAATCAGGAAGACTTGAGTTCAAATATGACCTCAGTTGTATGAACATGGGAAAGTCACTTAATTTCTTTTTGCCTCAGTTTCCTTAAGTGAAAATGGGGTTTATAATAACATGTACTTCCTAGTGTTGTTATAAGAATCAAATGAAATACCATTTGTTTATTTTAGTTTATTAATTTATTTAAAACTTACAAAGCAAAATAAGAAAAAAACAAAATAGAAAGGCAGAAAGAGAAAAAATTATTATGTGCTAACAGAACATCAGGGAGAATTCAAAATATGAAATGATGAATTTCCATTTCAAGAAATTTGATGATAGAAGACATTATATTCATAAATGTAATCTTTTCTTTGCTTCCTTGTAGGTTTTCTTTTGTTCTCTACTGTGCACTTGTTGCTTTATTTTTTCCCCAATTCTTCCTCTCCATCTCTCCCAAACAAGATATAATTAAGCACAGATATATCTATGTATATATATATATATATATATATGTATATATACATACATATACCAGCACACACATATATAATATATATGCATATGTCTCTCTCTCCAAGTATGTATATATATATATATACACACATATATATATATATACACACACATATATACACACACACACATATACACACACATACACAACATACATATATATTATATATAAAGCACTTAGTATATCATTCGCATAGTACACACTGGTATTGTCAATCTTGTCTGATACCATGTACCCCTGTGGATTGTCAGTACAGTCTATGGTGTTTTCTTTGCAAAGATACTAAAATGGTTTCCCATTTCCTCCTCCAGCAAATTGAGGAAAACAGAGTTAAATGACTTGCCCAAGATCACACAGCAGTATCTGAGGCTGATACTTAACCCTGTTTATTGCAGTTCCTCATTTGTAAAAATGAGCTAGAGGAAGAAATGGTAAATTGCTTCAATATTCTTGCCAAGAAAACAACAATGAGTTCATGAAGTGTCACACAAAACTCAAACAACTAAACAATTTCCTAACTCCAGGCTTAGTGTTAGTACTGAGACACTTAGCTATCTCAGATAGGCACTACATAATGCTTATTTCCTTCTCTCTCTTTCCCCCATAAGTGCATACAAAATATAGTGTGTCCCAAAATGTCTTAGTGCAGTTTTAAGCTATTGGAGTACCATTTAAAACTGTACCAAGATATTTAGAACACCTAAATAAGCAAAATAAATACAAAATTATATGGGAGGATGGTCCTAACAACTGGAAAGCTC
Organism: Sarcophilus harrisii; assembly: GCF_902635505.1. Taxonomy (NCBI): domain Eukaryota; kingdom Metazoa; phylum Chordata; class Mammalia; order Dasyuromorphia; family Dasyuridae; genus Sarcophilus; species Sarcophilus harrisii. The sequence goes on along the minus strand of NC_045426.1, from coordinate 368,145,755 downwards.
AGGAAATGCCTCTTGTAGGAGAAAGTACTTGAATGGAATCTTGAAAGTGTGAAGAAAGACAAGGGGGACAGTCTTGGCAAAGACAAAGAGATGAGAGAATATTGCATACAGATTAACTTGTATAATAAGGCTAAAAGGGGAAGCTGAAGTCAAATTCTGCCAACAGAGAGCTTATATTTTATCTAATAGGCCAGAGGTTGTCATTGGTCTAGACTGAAAACAGAGATTCCTGTGGCCTTGGAAGAGATTATAATATACATTTTCTAGTTCAATGTCTGCCAAATAGAGAAATCCTTTTAATTTCAGGCCCCTCATTCTTCCCTAGAGTGGGTCATTATCTTTTGAGAAGTTGAGAAACTTTATATAAGTGTGAGTGTGTGTATGTGTGAAAATAACAACAATAACAATAAAAAAGTTCTTGACCCAAATGAGGAAAGAAGATTTGGGAATTGGAAACTCATAAAAACTAAATCCTATGACACAAATAGTTCTGATGCATAGAAAAAAAAAAAAAACAGAAAGTGATGTGGATACCCAGGGATCTCTATCAACCACTCATATTTTTCAAGGTCTATATAGAAGATGAAAGCAAAGGCAATTACATGTAAAATATCAGCAGTATAGGAAGGCTTGTGTCAGGAACTCTAAAACCCAGAAGGAGCTGATATTGGCATAATGAAAAGATATATATATATATATATATATATATATATATATATATATATATTAACATCAACAAAATCTCTCTCTGGGTGTAGATGGCTCTCTTCATCACAAGATCATTGGAACTGGCCTCAATCATCTCATTGTTGGAAAGAGCCACGTCCATCAGAATTGATCATTGTATAATCTTGTAGCTGTGTACAGTGATCTCCTGGTTCTGCTCATTTCACTTAGCATCAGTTCATATAAGTCTCTCCAGGCTAAAAGCATCCTGCTGATCGTTAGAAAGATACTTTTTAAAAGCTATGTTGGGGGCAATATGAGATAGTAGATAGAGTCCTGATTTTAGATTCGAGAAGAACTAAGTTGTGAATCTCCAATTCCTATTGGGCTATTTTAACCTTACAAAATATGAGACTGTTGTGTTTTTTTTTTCTGAATCCTCTAAAATCTTCTTTTTAAAAAATCTATTTGGCATGTTTGACCATTTGACTTTATCTTCCCTCACTAACATTAACTACAATGCAACAGTCACTTGTTTCCAAAACTTCCTGTATGAGTGTATACAATACTGAATTTGGAGCAGGGATTCTGTTCAATTCAATTGGATCACCTCTTTCTTTTCAGTTAGGAATCCAAAGACAAAAATGAAAGTTACTTCCTCAAGGAAGTAATAAATTTACAGAGAGATAAACACAAAATATGTACAAAGTCAAGGTAAGGTGAGAAAAATACTAACAAATCAACCAACTATTAGTAAGAGAAGAGATTGAGAAAGTGTAATAATAGTAATAAGCCTTCATATGAAAAATGCTTTCTCTTCATCTGGTTGTCTCAGGGTACTTCACCAAGAGGACTATTGACTACACATAGACTAACTTCAGTCTGAAGCTCCTAATCCCAAGGTAGGATCATTTTATCCCTTTGGATGACTCAACTTCCATCCAAGAATCTGAATAAAACTTAGTTGTTCCTATGTAAGTTCTTCCCAAAATAGGTTACAGGCTTTCTTTATAAGCTCTTAGTAAATATCTGGGTGTTAGGTATGTGACATGTCGCTTCCTATAGAAAATGCACAAGACACTAAAGATTAAAAATACCCATGAACAAGATTAGAAACATAAAACATTCCAACAGCCAGAGAGACTCACCAGATTCCTCCATGAAAGGTTTGTAGCACTCAGACATTTGCTAGCCAGAATCCAGCTCCCTGTATGACCCTGGGTTAGTCACCTAATCTCTTTCATTTTCAATTTCCTTCTCAATAAATTAAGTTCATAGTAACATCTACTACCTTCTAGGGTTGTTATTGAATCTCTCCTCCTGACCCTCTATATCCAATATTTTGCCAAGGTCTATCGATTGCACCTCTGTAGCTCTCCTCTATGCTCCCTTCTCTCCTCAGACACTGTCATCATTATAGGGCAGGTCCTCATCATTTTATAGGAAAAGGGGTGTAGGGAGAAAGCTAATGAGTCCCATCTTGGCAGTTTTGAGTGTAGGATGTCTGCTGGAATCCAGTTCAAAATGTATTAAAGGCAGTTGGAAATGCAAACTTAGAGGTCAGTAAAGGTTTAAAGCTGGATACATATATTTGAGAATCATTACCATAGAGATAATTAAATTCATGGGAGCTGATGAGACCACCAAGTGAAATATTATAAAGTAGTGTTCCTCAAAGTATGGCTCAGAGAATCTTGGGGGTCTTTGAAACCCTTTCAGAGGGTCTTCAAATTCAAAATTAGGGTTTTTTGGCTATTTAAAAATGATTGCTTTAGTATTTTTCCCATTACATTTAAAACAATTTTTCACATTTCTTTTAAAGAAATTCTCTTCCTTATTCCCACCTTCAGCCTCCTTTAAGAAACCACCATGTGAAGTTATACAAAAAAAATCCATAAAAGTCATGTTGTGAAAGAAAATATAGATCTCTCACCCTAATAAAAAAAACCTTGAAGAAAAATAAAGTTTAAAGAGAGAGGGAGGAGGAAAAGAGGGAGAAAGAGAAGAAGGAGGGGAAGAGAAACAAGAAGAAGAAGGGAAGGAGGGAAGGAGGGAGGAAAGAAGAAAAAGAAAATCTGCAAAAAACAGAAATTGTTCTAAGAAAATTTAGAAATTGGAAAAATGAAAATGCTTCAATCTGTATTTAGACACAGTTTCTTCTCTGGATATGAATAGGATTTTTCATCATAAGTCCTTTAGAGCAGTCATAAATAATTGTACTGCTGAAAATAGCAAAGTCATTCATAGCTGGTTATCTCAGAGCATTGCTATTATTTTGTGTTCAGTACATTTCACCTTCTTTAAGTTCCAGGTTTTTTCTGAGACCATTCTGCTCATCATTTCCCATAGAACAATACTATTCCATAATACTCAGTTCCCTCTGTATTTGAGAAATGAGGCCTTATCAGAGAAACTTGTTTCAAAATTTGTTTTGCAATTACTTTTGCTAAGTGTATCCCTCCCCTTTTATTCTATTCTCTCTTTCCTTTCACACTGTGCTCTCAAAAATATTTTGCTACTAACTACTTCCTCCCCTAAAATGGCTTCTCTTTTATCACCCTCCATTCTTTCAGTATTTCATTCCCCGCCTATTTTCCTGTAGGATAAATGGGTTTCTATAGCGATATTGAATGTGTATGTTATTTCTTCTTTGAACAAATTCTGATGAGAGTAAGGTTCACTCACTCCTCCTTTCCTCCTTTTCTTCCCCTTTACTGTAAAAGCTTTTTCTTGCCTCTTTTATATGGCAAATAATTCACATTATTCCACTTCTTCCTTTCTCTTTATCCCAATATATTAATTTCATTTTTAATTTCATCATTTTTCCTAGATATTTTCCCTTCATAGTCAGCTCACACCTGTGCTCTCTATCTTCTTCAAACTTCCATAATAATGTAGAAAGTTCTACTTTCTCATCTTCCCATGTAGGAATGTAAACAGAGAAACCCTATTAAGTCCCCAATGATATCACTTTCCTGATTACCTCCTTAAGCTTCTCTAGAATCCTATATTTGAAAATCAAATTTTTCCATTGAGTTCTGATCTTTTCATAAGAAATGCTTGAAAATCCTCTATTTCATTGAGTGTCCACCTTTTTTTTTCCCTGAAGGATTATATTCAGTTTTGCTGGTAGGTGATTCTTGGTTATAATCCTAGCTCCATTGTTCTCTGGAATATCATATTCCAAGCCCTCTGGTCCTTTAATGTTAAATCTTGTGTCATCCTGATTGAGGTCCTACTATACTTGAATTGTTTCTTTCTGGATGCTTGCAATATTTTCTCCTTGATCTGGGGTACTAGAATTTGACTATAATATTCCTGGTAGTTTTCATTTTGGTATTTCTTTCAGGATCAGTAGACTCTCCATTTCTATTTTACTCTCTGTTTCTAGAATATCAGGATAGTTTTCCTTGATAATTTCTTGAAAGATATTGTCCATGCTCTTTTTGTGATTGTGACTTTCAGATAGATCTAACCTTGATCTGTTTTCCAGGTCATTTGTTTTTCCAATGTAATATTTCACTTTTTTCTATTTTTTCATTTTTGGGGAGGTGGGTGGGGGGGTTTGCTTTATTATATCTTGGTTTCTCAAAAAGTCATTAGCTTCCATTTGCTCAATTATAATATTTAAGGAATTATTTTCCTTGGGTACCTCCTTTCCCAATTGACCAATATTGCTTTTTAAAGGTATTCTTCTCATTAGCTTTTAAAATTCCCTTTTGCACCACTCTCAGGTCTTTCCCTAATTTTTCCTTTATCTCTCTTACTTGATTTTCAAAATCCCTTTTGAACTCTTCCATGGCCTGAGCTCAATTCTTTTCTTGGAGGCTTTGGATATAGGAACTTTGACTTTGCTATCTTCTTTTGAGTATATGTTTTGATCTTCCTTGTTACCATAGTAGCTTTCTATGATCAGAACTTTCTTGTTGTCTGCTCATTTTCCTAGCCTATTATTTAGCTTTAACTCTTTGTTAAAGTAGGGTCTGTTTCCTGGATAAAGGGTTCACTCTCCCCAGCTTCAGGGATTTTTTGCAGCTGTTTTCAGATGTCTTTCTAGAGATTTGACTACAAGACCTTTTTTCTACCCTGAAAGTTAGGAGTGTCCCTTCCCCACCATAGCAACACAGTCCTATTTCACTGGTGCTAGTGCTGGATCTGCACTGGCACAATCTGCTCTGGGATTGCATGCTGTACTCCCACCCCATTGGCCACAGACTTCTTCTGCTAACCTTCTAAGTTTTTTTGGAGTCTCTGGTCTGAGAGGTCTGGAAGCCACCAGAACTATTGTTAATTCAGAGGTCCTGCTTTACTGATGGTGGAGCAGGGACTAAGGCTGGGACTGCACTAATGTGACCTGCACTGAGATTGCATTCTAGCTTATACCCTGATTCTTCCTGCCTTATTCACTGTCATCTAGAAGGTTCCTTTTGAATAGAGCCAAGACCCCGTACTTGGTACCATCTTACCAAGTGTTAATGCTACCTATGTGATCGAATTGGTCTTTTTAGATCACAATCTTTGGTGTAGCCTGTTCATCTCTCTCTATCACTCTGTCTCTTTGTCTCTCTCACACACATGTACTATGCACAATATACAAATACATATTTATATACTATACATAGTGTTTACTCAAGGAATTCTGGGAGAGGTAGAATACATAGTAACTATATTATACAATATTATTATAGTATATTATTATACCATATTATACAAGTAACTATATTATTGATCTATTCTACACTTGGTTCTATTCTTCCCACTTTGGGGATGTGAAGATACAGGATGATGCCCATGAGGAGCTTACATTCTTCTTTCACTTTTTCAAAAGATGTTCTGAAAGTTTAGCCAAGAACTTTTATTGAAAGTTTTCCTTGTGGGCCAAAATGGACAAGTTTGGGGGTAGGCAGAAGAACACCATGACAAAGGAAAGAAAAGGCATGGTACTTAAGTTTTAAAAGCTTAGCTAGGAAGAGAAGATATGTATACATGAGAGAACTAAAAAAAACCCTGTTTTTGAGCAGCATGTCAAAGATAGTAAATTAATGTATAGACGTCACTCTGATTTAAGCATATCTGATTAAGCATATCTGTTATATGAAAATCAAGATTTATACACAAAATAAATCAAGGTAATTTTTTTTGCTTTACAAAGGGATTTTTTAACTTTGCTAAGAGTTTCCCAGTAGGATTCCTTTAAATAGTGAGTCCCACTGGTGCATTTAAAATTTGATTTGCTCTTCAAAAAAAAAATTGATTTATACTGCATTCTAAAATCCCATCTATTGCATAAAGATAGACTTGCATGAAGAACTGAGGAAATAGTAGTAAAGGGGCAAAAAAAATGCAGTGAAATGTATTGACCTGTAACCTAAACTGTACCAAATTCTGGTCTCTGAAATATCCCCAGTATCTGATTCTGAAGGGGGAAGATTTATTCAACCAACTTTTATTGAACTCCCACTATATTCAAAAGACTCTGTGCTAGAATGAAATAAAGGATTAAAGATAAGTAAGACTTATTTTCTGCCTAGTCATAATCCTATAAGGTAAAAAAAATAATAATAATCAGAATGTCGAGTGATGCCATCACAAGATTTAGAGCATGAACCTTTGATACCATCTGTTCAAATCTCCTTACTTACAGATGAGTAAACTGAGACAGACAGGAGTGACTTTCAATTAGGTCACAAAAAGAGTCACACAAAGTAACAGCTAGGTGAAGTCATAATTGTGAAGTGTTTTACATAGTGCATTTATATAAATATTTGTTGGCTATTATATATATATATATATATATAATATATAATTAGGTATAATATAATATATATAACAAATATCATTATTGAATTCCAACTCCAGTGATTTGATGTCAAATCCAGAGCTCATTTTATTATATCACACTGCTTATTGACTAGGCTTGAGCTCTTCAAAAGCGAAAGCTAATTTATTTAACTTTGGGTTTCTCCTCCAAACCCTCCCCTCAAAATGAACACAGGGCTTTCCAAATTGTCAGTGATAAATGTTTATTAAATGGATGAAAAAATGAATAAATGAACCACAAAACGCCATTATAGTATTACAAGCACCAAAAGAGAGGCACAAATAAAGTGCTATAGGGATTTAGAGGAGGGATATGTTGCTTTTCTCTGGGGGTTTCATGTAGAAAGCACCCTTTCAGTTAAGGGTAGGATTCCAACAGGTAGAGATGTGAAAAAAAAAAAAGGTGTTATAGGTAGAAAGGAAAAGAAGCAAGACAGTTGAGGAAGTAGTAGTCCAGTTAGGCTGAAATGACAAGGGGATAACTTAAATGTAGTTAAGGAGATTATCCTGGACCTTGGCTCAGAAGTCATTTTTATTCCAAAAATCACTTAGTTTTTCCTCATAGGAGTCAGGAGCCTGGCTCTGACTAACCATCTTGACGCCTCTGAGTCCCATTTCACATAACCTAAGTAGGTAGCTGTCTACATGGTTTGATTTGAGGGGCACTGGGTAGGCTTTTCCCTTCCTTATGCTAATATATCTCTCATCCCCAAGTCCCAGAATGCCTGAAAATCCACATTTGGTGATCCATCACTTTGGGTTAAGGGTTTATCTCTCCAAGTGCTCTCATTTAAAATGGAAAAACACCTGGAATAGAGAATACATTAAGTTCCTAACATCTTCATAAGAATGGATATATCACTGTGTGGGGCAATACATTATAGACAAAAGTGAATTTGGAGAACAAGAGATCCAACCAGACTATAAAATTTATTAACTATCTGATTTTTGGTAAATCATGTTGCCTGTCTCAAGATCAGTTTCTTCACCTGTAAAATGGGAATAAAAACATTTCTATTACCTACTTCACATGGTTGTAATGAACATACTTCATAATCCTTAAACCATTAGGGATGTATAAATTATTGCCCTATGTGGATGCTTTCTTTCCCTGTTAGTAAAGACTTAGGGAAGGGATGGCAGAGCTGTATATCTGGGAGGAGCACCAGAAATCAGAGAGAATGGAGATGGGAAGTTCCAAAGAGAAACTTTCCACTCCTATTTTTCAAATATAAATGACTTTATTCTTTATTTGTAGTGCTTGACTTCTTGCTCAACTGGTATTTGTTGAATTTCTTCTCTTTCTTTTTGTGTATCTTCCTGAGCTCCTCAGTCCCAAAGAATAAGGGGAGCTGCTAAGTACCATTGTCAGGGTCCTGAAAGCAGGAAAGAATATAAGCAGAAGCCCCTCAGATCTTACCACAGACTTGCATATGACCCTAGCACTGCAGAATGTGAGCTTGTGGATGTGGTTGGGTATGTTTCAGCCAAGTTTCAATTTCCTCTGAAACATTATAAAATGCTTTAGGAAAAGTTTTTTTCCCTTTCCTTGTTTGAGAAGGGAGTTGTGGAAAAGGAGAAATTCATAAAATCCAAACAGAGATTTATTTTTTTCCAACCAATTGGCATTCTAGGGAACATCTATTGGTCCTGACAGGTACAGGATCCACCCTGACCAATTTTAGTCTTTTTGACTGGAAGTGAACAAAAGATTGGAAGTGCTGAACACAGGATAGCTTTTGAAAGAAAATCACCAATCAGCATCAGTGTTGAGCTCCATTTTTAGATGTTGGAGGTCAAAAATTCCTCCACAGGGAAAGAATTGGACATGAAGAACTTGCTGATGCATTTGCAATAAATTTGCTATGTGAAATGAGAGCAGATTTTTTAAAACAAATTCTGTATGAACCACAAGGAAAATTATATTTTCTTTGCCATTTACTTATTATAATGCTCCTCTTTTATAAATCAATCCTACTTGGTGTCTTTTTTCAGGGGAATACAAGGAAGGACTTGAGGTTTTTTGGAAGCATCTTTTTTATAGTATATGTATGTATAAATACACATATGTATCTGTTCAAGCACAAGTTTGTACATATGTGTAAATAGCACCTGTTAAAGGAAGTTAATGACAAATGCAGATAAAGAACTAAAGGAGGGTGCCTCTATTTAAACTATAATTGTATACTAAAAAGGTTCCTCTAAAAAAGTGAATTTTCCCCCTGACTAAAACTAATTTCTACCTCTGAGAATCCATAGCTCCCATTTCAACTTAGCTTAAGTGCTACTTTCTTCAAGAATTCTTCCCTCATCCCTCCATTTCTTCCAGCACTTTCACTTTGTATTTATTTATATATTTCCTCTATTTACTTGTCTTTGCTGGCGCTATACTCTGCTTCCCCAACCATCAAACTGCATCCTTTTTGAAGAAAAGGTTTATCTTTTGAATTTGATTTCCTAGCACAGTGCCTGATTTTCTTGATGTAGGGAGTACAGGTTTGTATCTTCTCTGCAACTTGCAGTTTCAAAGCATTGCCTAGAACAAAAATGACTTTCTTGGAGTCACAAAGCTAGTAGTCACAGGCAGGACTTGAATTCAGATCTTCTTAACTTTCAGACCAGCTCTCTCTCCACTGCACTATTTTGTCTGTCTGTGTGGCATAGACAAGACATTTGATAAGTGCTTACTGATTGACTAATGGATTCAATTTTGTAAAAAACCTAATTAAAGCATTAAAAGAACCTATGCTTGCTTATAATGCATATTAGTATATTATTGGCTTGAAGTCAATATGGCCATCAATTGTTAAACTTAATTTTTTATAGGTATGCCTTGAGGTGCTATTCAATCAAGTAGTGGCAACTATCTATTTATTAAGCATAGAAAAACAGAGATGAAATCCCCCCTCAAATTGAGCTTATTTCTAATGGAACCAAAGAGTTGTTGCTGTTGTTTATTCTTCATCCTCAAAAAGGACCATGATATCAGGGACATGCTGCCAGGATATGTAAGTGAATTGGATTTAACTGAGGGAGAGCTGTGCAAAGTCACCTGCCTCACTTTCCTCTCCAGAGCTATCAGGGTCCAGTGAAAAGATATAGATCAGGATGACTGGAGATGGCCTTGGATGCAACAGGAAACCGTGGCCTCTTTTTTGCTAAAGTTTTTTACCAGGTCTCATTTTGATTGAGGCCACATCCATTCAGTGATTAAGACTAGGAGCAACTGAGGCAAATAATGGCTTCATTCATCTAGTCAAAAAAATCTAAATAAATAAATCTGGCAGGAGGAGACCTTCAGAATTTCTGCCAAAGTAAAAATGATTGCTGTTCGCATTTACTCTTGAGTCAATCAATACCCAAACATTGACCACTTGGGGCTTGACCTGGGACTTATTGATGGCTAATCAAAGAGAATCAGAGTGCTTTTAGTTTTGCTTAAACATGAATAGGTATGGCCTCAGTCAAAATGAGATCTGTTAAAAATCTTGGCTTAAAAAAGTCCAAGTATCTCATTACATTCAGGGCCATTTCCACTTCTCCTGAATCTATATCTTGCCACTAGACTCAGGTGGCTTTTGGAGAGGAAAGTGAGGGAGGTGACCTTGCCCAGTCTTCCCTCACTTAAATCCAATTCACTTTCATATCATGGCATCACCTTCCTGATGTCATGGTCCTCTTCAGGAACAAATGAAGTACAAACAACTTTTGTGAATAGGTTTTACTGGGGACTCAACTGGAGCTGGTCAGGTGAGAAACTTCCTCCCTCCCTCTCTTCCTTCTTTCCTTCTTCCCTCCCTCCCTTCCTCCCTCCTTCCTTCCTCCCTCCCTCCCTTCCTCCCTCCTTCCTTTACTCCTTCCTTCCTCCCTCCCCTCCTCCTTTTACTCCTTCCCTCTCTCCCTCCCTTCTTCCTTCCTACTTTTCTTTCCATTTTCTTCCTCCCTCCTTCCTTGTCTCTCCCATTACTCCCCCCTATCTCCTCCCATGACCCCCCTCCCCCTGATCATATAGGGTATTGTAACCTTATCAACAGATTCTCTTAAAAACTTTTTTTTTGAGTTGCTGAATCCTTCCAAGATATCTTAAGATTTACTGGCTAGATTTCTTTCTTAATGTAATTATGAAATCTACATAAAACAAATATAAGGTATTTTCTGAGAAAAGATACTTCAGCCCTGGGAAGTCAAGAAAGAGCTCTTATAGGAATTGGCACTTGATATGAGTTTTGAAGAAAGCAAAAGGGATTTCAGGGATGTGCAAAGAGAGGGTCACATGTGAGGAACAATAAGAAGACCAATTTAACTGAATGAAAAAGTCAGTGAAGAGAAACAATACATAATAATTCTGGAAACAAGGCTTGAAACCAGACAGTGGAGAAATTGAAATATTTAAGAGAGTTTGTATTTGATCTTAGGGGCAAGAGAGAGTCACTGAAGTTTAGTGAGAAAAAGAATGGGGAGAGGTCCATTTATTAGAATGTGGCATGGGGGCTCAGGAAAGAGAATAGGGCTAGTTACATAGATCTGGCAGTCATTTGCACAGAAAATGCTATTAATCTTATGGAAGTGGATTATCACAAGAAAAATCATAGAAAGTATAAAGGGCTCAAAACAGAACCTTGGGAGATCTGAAACATAATTGGGGATTAGAATATTTAAGAACATAGGATTCTTTACCTCCACATTGATCCTGGTCTGATGTAACTTTGAATTCTTTTGTCTAGTTACTAGAGATTTTTGGTCCTGATGCCTTTTCTTGATGATAGTTGGTATAATAATAATAATAATAATAATAATAATAATAATAATAATAAACACATTTATAATTCAAAGCAGTTGACAAATATTATCTGATTTGATATTTACAGTAGAATTGGGAGCTATATACTATTATTATCCCCACTTAATACCTGAGGAAACTGAGGTAGATACAAATTAGCCCAGGTTTAAACAGCTGGAAATTGTCTTTGACTGCATTTGAACTCAGGTTTTCCTAATGCAAGGTTCACTTCAAGCACGGCACCATTTTTTGCTGTTGTCCATGTTCTTACCTCTTCCAAACTCCTGTTATAGTCCTCTAATTTTCTGTGTCCAATGTTCAACAGGTTAGGAAATAAGATGCCCCCAGTTAGCTTGAATTGTGCACAAAATAACAGCTCATTATGAACTTCTGAAATGGCTACCTCACATGATGAGGATTTTAGTGCTTACTTTTGGCATCTTCTTTGAATTCATTGAAGTAGTTTTATTTTGTTTTTGCATATGGTCTGATTCTAAGTCATGTCCCACATATTAGGAGAAGCTGGGTAAGTGACCTCCTGTTTGATGAAGAATTATTATATCAACTTGCAATGTTTTTGGCTGATTAAAAAAGGACAGGAAGAGGATTAGTACCATTTGATCTCTATTGCTATGGCAAAGCTGCCTATATTTCGTGGTTTTAGTCTGATGATGTAACCAACTAATAATTGACCACCTTGTTTCTTATCTATGCTATAATAGAAATTACTCAATTCGAATAGTAAAGAATGAGGAATTTGTATATGATATCTTTCCAGTATTCTTCTTTCAGCCATTCCATGTCTTCCTGTCTCTTTTATTCATCTCCAAATTCTCTTTTCAAATACACTGTCAGAAATAGATCAATCTTTTATGTAGTTTCCAGTCTAATCTGCCTTATGAAAAGAATTGGTCATATCACGCATTTGGTTAAAAAACAAAAAAGAAAGGAAGGAAGGAAGGAAGGAAGAAAAAGAAAGAAAAAAGAAAGAGCTGCCTACTGAGCCAAACTATTGACTTCTCAAACTCCTTTACTTATCATTCAGAGTCCTCAAACTCTGACAGCTTCCTATAGTTCCACTTCTGTGTTAACCTACACACAAAACAATTACATGCAATTAAAGTTTCCTGAAATGCAGACCTCAAAGTTGGAAGGAATCTCAGAGGCCTTCTAGGCAGCCTTTGTTTTTTTTAATAAGTATCCTCTATGATTTTGAAGACCTCCAGTGATGGGAAATGCACTTCCTTCAGGAAACCCATTCTACTTTGGGGTAACTGTAACAAAGAAGTTTTTTCCCCCATAGGATCTATTTTTTACCCTTTTTAACTTCAAACCCATAATTCCTAGCTATTGCCTCTGGACCCAAACAGAAAAAGTAGAATTTTTCTTCCCAGTGGATAAATCCTTAAATATTTAAAAATAGCTATCTGATCCTATTAGTAAATGTTTAATAACTGGTTCTTCAGAAAAAAATAACATTTTCTTCATTACTTTCTTAAAGCTAGACAATGAAACAATAAATCAAACCCTGGTATGTACTCTTTGTTGATTTCTAAGATATAAATGCTTACACTGAATTTGACAATTAACTCCTAAGTCTACAGGAGCATGCTCTAGCACATCTCCTGCTTTCTCTTCTCCAGATTAAAGATCAGAGAGGGGAGAAAGAAAGACAAACTAGAAAGAATAAATGAAATTAGAAATCAGGAAAGGTCTCATTTACAAAAAGGCAACATCTGAACATGGGGTATGAGTGAAACTGACTTTTTCCAGAAGGAAGAAAGAAGAGCAAGTATTACAGGCAAGAGTACAGTGGTTAAAGTTTGAATATTCAGAAAAGTCAGCAATCTTTTTGTACTAAAATGCAGAATATAGGGGTAGGAAGGAGAGCTATATGAGATGTATAAGCTGCAGCCAGATTATGAAAGGCTGGACTGAATGAATATTTTGCATTTTATCCTAGAAACAATAAGGAGCTATTAAAGACTTTTGAGTAGGGCAGTAAGTAGGAATGTGAATTTAGCATCTGTGAGGGGGATGGATTGGAGATGAGGAGAGACCAGAAGTGTGGAGACCAGTAAGGATGCTATAATAAATAGCCCTGTGACAGGAGAGAAGGAAGGATGTTGAATTACGATAGCTACTGGGCTTTGAGAACAGAAGGACCTATATTACAGGGGTAAAAGGGGACAAGGGTTTGGGGGAGCTGGAGAAAGAAGAATAATGGACAAGAAAATGTTAAGTAGGATTCCAATGTTTGAAATTTATCTGACTTTTCTAAATTTCATTTCTCTCTCATATTTGCACACTTAAGTGCTTAATAAATGTTTATTGAGTTACATGGAGATTAATTATAAGATGTTTATGTCGAGTGTGCCAAAAAGTCATTGTTCCCTTCTCTTGAGAGTATTTTAAGCTTTATCTCCAAAAGCCAGAATGAAAAAATATGAGGATTCCAGTGAAGAATTGGCACGGAAGAGTTTTTTTCTTTGAGGTATTCCTGAAATGATGCCATATAGGTAGATATTTACTCTGTGGATGAATAAGAAAATATCTGGGCATTATTTGTCAAATCCCAGGGTTTTTTCTTTCATATACACAGTCCATAACTGGTCCAATCTCCCTCAGTGTTATTTGACATGGTCTCATGGGCTAAGAAGGTCTATTAACAGTGGCTAAAGCAAAGCATAATTAGATAAATAAATCTTGTCCTCCACATCCTCTCACCTACTACATATTACATTCTGAAGACAATTATGAAGGAGTTTGTTACTATTATTATTATTAGATGTTTGGAATTCATAACTCTATGGTATAATGGAAAGAACATTTTAGGAATTGTGAAATAATAGTTCTTACTTTCAATCTACCTCTGTCATCATGACCTTGGACAAGACAGTAATCTTGAATCCTCAGTTTCATATCTACAGTGTGAAAGAATTAGACTAAATGATATTTATGATCTCTTCCAGCTTTGAATTGCTATGAGTGATTCTTTTCTATTAGCTCACATAATTGAAAGTGGACATCCTGTCTATGTTCATAAATAGACCCACTGACCCCGCACTCCCCAAACAGAATAAGCATGGGGGTATTTAATAACTTGGATGCTACTTCGATGTCCTCTGCAAAAGACTAATTCTAAATAGAATATGTATGATCCCCTCCTTTGGCCACAATGAGAACATTAGTTAAGGCTAGGTCCCCACTGTGAATTTCAAGACCTGAAATTTAAACAGGCTTGTGGAAATTTTAACACATTATCATTCACTAACAAGCACTAATGAATTTAATGAATAGATCCCTGATAAGCTTACTTCCAGCCAGCTAGTGATTAGATTTGACAATAAGTAAACAGGACCCAAATTATTCGTCCCTGCTCTGGGCTTCTTAACTTTAATATTATGTGCACATATACACATGCATGAAAACATATAATTGAGAATCTGAAAGCAGGCCTTAATCGATGCCTTAAGTATCATTTTATACATGTTTATATTTAAAATATCTGATTATTCCATCCAGATTTGCAATGATTGTTCCTTCTCTTTTTTAATTTCTACACATCTGCCATCTTTTTTCATTTCCTTCTTTTTTCTTAGTCCTTCCCTTCCTTCTTTCTTCATTCTTCTGTATCTCCTTTTTTTTTTCTTTTCTCTCTTTTCTGTATACTACTTTCTTTTACCTTCTTGCTTTCATTTCTTTGATCTCTCCTTTTTATTTCTTCTCCAAAGCTCTGATTCAGAATTTCTTGATACTTCTCTTTTTGTGTAGGTCATGGAGTCCTGTTTCAGTCTGCAAAACATAAGGACTCCTTATCAGAATACTGTTTTTAAATGCATGAACTAAAATAAAACATATTGAATTACAAAGGTAACAAATTACATTGAAACATTATTATCAAATTCAAAAACAATAGCATACAGACAAGTTCACCAACCTGAGATTAAGCATCTCTGATCTTATTGTTTGGTGAAGAAGAAGATCAGACTCAAAAGAGAAAAGAGCAATAATCAAGATGGAGACTGTTGGGGGACAGGTAGAAGATGGGGGGGGGAACAATGGCCTATTTCTAAGATTTCTCTACTGGCACATTAGCCAAGAAGGCTCACTTTGAGGTCTTCTGGTCCTGTCTCCAAAGTAGAGGGAAAATCATTGTTGTCAGGAATAACAATGTGAGAATGATATTGCTTCCAATTAGTCACCGATCAGGACTCAAGCTCTCCTAGAGCCCATGTGCCTCTGAAGCTAAGGTTTGGGGTTTTGTTGTAGAAATTATTATTTGGGTTTTTATTTATTTTTGGTGGGGTCAGAGACCATTGGTTTTGAGACTTGTTAGAGGGATTGAAAAGCTCTCCACGTTCTTTTAGGGCATTTCTCAGAGTTAAAAGCTAATTTTGAACATTAACCACAAATTTTAAGGTGAAATGCCATAGGCAGACATAGCTCACTCAGTTTGTATACTCCATAGAAAATACTTGTATCTTTCTTGCACCAGCACAGTAAAGTTAAAGAAAGTGAGAATGATTTAGCAGTGCTAACCCTGAAGCTTAACAGAAGCAGATTAACAAGCCTTTAAGGAGCCTCATTCTCATCTTTCTAAGTCCCAACTCTCCTCTGTCCCTTCAAATATGGCAGCATCCTGAAACAATGAGGAATTTTCTGTGTCGAAAACATATCCCCACACTTCTCAGCCTTAAAACACTAGCTTGAACTTGAACTTCTTCTTGAGGTTTCTGTGGTCCTTTGGGCAAAATAGCTAGGGGAATAAATTTTTCCTCACTTCACTATTATATAATCAAGCATTAAAATAGACTAAGGAACAGGCTTTGATGGCTAACTGTTTTACAGCATCAATTCACAATTATGGAGATGGAGATGGAGTAATTAAAGAAAATGGCCTGTACTTTACCCAGCCATAAAGCTAAATGTCACCCTAGACCTATCCCCCTCCTATTGACACATGGGTGGCACATTCATACTAGAGCTTGGTTCTGAAGCTCTTATCTTCATATAACCAAGATTTAATTCATTGATTCTAGAAGGGATGCAGAGATGAATAATAATAACCATTCACATTTATATAATGCTTTATGACTTGCAATGCTCTTGTCTGAAAAAAAATCATATAAAGATAGGTATACAGATATTATTATTCTTATTTTGCAGAGAAATAAAATTAGGTTACGAGTAGTGAAGTGACTCACTTAAAGTCAGATAACCAGGAAGTGAAAATCCTGGACATAAATGCAGGTTTTCTGACTCTGAGTCCAGTACTTCTGCCACATTTCAGCAACTATAACATATGTGTGTATACATATATATATATATATATATATATATATATATATGTGTGTGTGTGTGTGTGTGTGTGTGTGTGTCTGAATGTATATATACATACAGAGAGACATATATATATGTATATATATATGTATGTGCTTTAAGGACTACAGAGTTACAAAGTCAAGTGGGAGGAGTATTCTGTGCAAGAAATAACTGTGTGATCCTGGGCAAGTCATTTACCCCATTTGCCTCAGTTTCCTTATTTGTAAATGAGCTGAAGAAGAACATGGCAAACCATTCTAATGTCTTACCCACAAAAATTTCAAAAGAGGTCATGAAGAGTTGGACATAATTGAAATAAATGAACAATGTAGAGGGATCATATGGTGCATGGAGTGTAGGAGGAGGGGCCAGAGAGTAAGAGAATAAACTATAAGTAGATTGGAAAGGGTTTGGAGAGGTCAAGTTGTGAAGGGATTTGAATACTAAAGGAAAGAAGGACTTTATATTTTGTCCTGGAAGAAATAGGGAGGCACTGGGATTTGTGGAGTAGGGAGTTGGTATGGGCAGATCTGTCCTATAGGAGAATCATGTTGGTAGCTGAGTGAAGACTGGACTAGAGTAGGAAGAGATAAATTAGGAGGCTACTGTAATAGTACCATTAAGAGATAGTGAGGAAATGAGTCAGGATAGTGGCTATTTAAGAAGAGATAAAAAGAGAGATTTAAGAGATGTTATTTCTACTGGTCATCCTGACATCTGGGGGAGGGGGTGGGGGGAAGGAGGGGAAAAATTGGAACAAGAGGTTTGGCAATTGTCAATGCCGTGAAGTTACCCATACATATAACCTGCAAATAAAAAGATATTAAAATTAAAAAAGAGATGTTATTAAGGTAGAAATGACAAAATAAGATGAAATGAGTGAAGGAGAAGCTGAAGAAGAGACTGAGATTGTGAATCTGAGTGACCAGCAGGGATGGTGATGTTCTCAAAAGCAAAATATAAGTTGGGAAGAGAGAATTATTATACTTATTTTATAGTTAGGGAAACTCAGGCTTTCAGAAAGATTGTGTCTTACTCAATTAACAAGAGTTTATTAAGTAACTTCTGTGTACCAACCACTGAAATTAAAGAGAAAAAAGAAACAGCCCCTGTCCTCAAAGAGTTTAAGTCCTATCAAGAGCAATCAGTTCAATATTGCATAGTTAATAAATGATATTATGAACTTTAACATTTTGGCTGTAAGCCCAAAGCTTTTTATTATTCTCAAGGAGCTTATAATCTAGTTGGGAAAATAAAATATATTCATAAATGACTTAAATATGTTGGTATGTGAAAAATAACATATATATTATATTGAGAATAAATGTTAAAGGCATGGAGAAGGATGATTATTTTCTACTAAAGGAATGATCAGGCAAGCTTCATGGCTAAGGTAATATTTGACCTGAGTCTTGAAGATGTCAAATGGAAAATAGGAATAAAAAATGTTGGTACAATAAGCAGATGTTTGGGAATAGAAGGAAAAGAAGCCATAAAGATAGAATAATTTTCTTTTCTTCAAAATGTACTATCATCATCATCAGCTTCCTCCTCATCAAAAAGTGTCTGTTATGGTCAGGTTGTGATTAAAAGCAGAATCTTCTATATTTCTGTTTTGTTTTAGAGAAAGAGAATCAAAAATTTATAAATAGTTTGAAGGAAATTGGGAAGAGTAATTTTGGAATTTCTAAGTCCATGGGAGAAAAGAAGTATGTCAGTAATAAAAGAATAGCCTTGGAGACAGGAAGATTCTACCCTTTCTCTAACATTCTAGTTCTGTGACTGGACACGTCGCTTAATGTTTCAGTCACCCAAGCCACTCTCTAAGACTAGAAATTATAGATGAATAGTTAATCTGCATTGATGGAAGAAATTTCCATCCTGGAAAATGAAGTAACTCAACTGAACTCTACCATCCTGCCAAAAACAAACAAACAAACAAACAAACAAAACTCCATATGGAATGGTAGTAATAGTTCTTTTCTGACCAGTTAGGGAAAAAATATCACACTGACATCATTGCTATCAGAATTAATGTTGTTAATTGATTTATAAGTTTCAAAAGAGCTAATAGATATGAGTGTTTTGATTTAGATTTATGTCTTATTTTGTTATTTAATCATTTCAGTCATATCTGATTTTTCCAGACCCCATTTGGGGGTTTTGTGGCAAAGATGCTAGAGTAGTTTGCCATTGCCTTTTCCAGATCGTTTTACAGATGAGGAACTGGGACAAACAATATTAAGTGACTTGCCCAAGATATCACAGCTAGTAAGTATCTGAGGCAAGTTATGGTGTCAGGAAAATGTCTTTCTGACTCCAGATCTGCCACTTTGTCCTCTGTACCATCTAGCTGCCGTGCTATGTTATTATAAGGAGAAAAAATTTACCAAGATGTCTGTGGTCTCTTCAGGCCACTTAAAGAAGGATGTCACCTCCTTTCTGATGTAAGTCAAATGTTGGCATTTTATCTGAATTGTGTGTAACATCACATGTTCCTATCTTTCTGAAAAGATGACATGAACTGGGGTCTACATACTGAGGTGCATTCTCAAAAGTACAGAGAACTATGGAAGAAAAACAGGATTCTTTCTAATGGTAGGTAAGAAAAATATATCAGTATCAACAACACTGCTATTTGAGACAACAGACTTAGAAGATGATGCTATTTTTCCTCAGCATTTTTTAAAAGTAAGTTGTCACTTGAGAAACTTGAGCTGATATTATTTTTATATCCTTTAAGGGACTACATTCTACTCTGATGGCATATGTTTGCATCTTTGTTTCTAGTCTCCTATGATATCACTTCATAATTCTTAAGTTTCTAGGGAATCCCTTATTACCCAATAATCATACCTTATATTTAATGGTACTAATTCCTAGAATTCTCACCAGGAATTCTTTAACCTGGAGCAATAATAGTACTTGAAGGGAATGCAGTGGGAGAAAGGAATATGAGCAGCAAGGATTAAAAAAAATATGATGGGAAGTACATGAGTACTGATAGAGAGAATAGTCCATCCCCCACAAAGCCCATTCTGTGTCCCAATAGGAGAAAGCAACTTCTGGAAAATGGGCTCCATAGTGACAGGATCTTGGGAGTGGCAGCCAAGGACCTGATGAGGGAATAAGGTTTTACTAAATAACCTAGGTCAGAGGAAGACAATGTGGGAACAAAGCTGGTGAATTGAGGGCTCTGAACCTCTGCAGGAAAGAAGTTACTCTTCTCTTGGAAGGAAGCATGCCCTCATGTCTAGGAATCATGTCCATAGATATCAATGCTCAGAGAAAAAGCTCAGATTGCCCTATCCTGGTTATACATTTATGTCCATGTACACTTTTTTCTTTTTATTGGGAAGGTATACTTTTTTGGAGCTAATGGAAAAGACAAATAATTATACCTCTTTAGACACTTATCTTGGGGTTTATTGGCTAGATTTCTTTCTTAAGGACCAAGCCTTAAACCAAAGTGAATCTGATTCCAACTGGCCACCAATAGATTCTGGGCCAAGCCCCATTTGGTCATTATTTGAGTCCTGATTGACTCAGATTGAATGTAAATAACTATTATTTCTGCTTTGGCCAGAAACCCTCCAAGATTCAGTCATTCATTTTTAAAAAAACTTTTTAGTTTTAAAACATATGCATAAATAATTTTCAACATTTACCCTTGGCAAAACTTTGTGTTCTAAACATTTTTCCCTCTCTTCTCCTTATTCCCTTCCCTAGAAGGCAAGTAGTTCAATATGTTAAACAAGTGCAATTCATATATATATATATATATATATATATATATATATATAAAATCAGATCAAAAAGGAAAAAAAGAGAAAGAAAACAAAACGCAATCAAACAATGAAAATTGTCCACTGGATAATTTTCCCTGATAAGGGAATAAATCAAAATTATCCACTGCTCAACTACTCTATTTCTTACCCAATACCAAATGGTTTTGATGACCACTGCTTTATAATATAATTTTAATTCTGGTACAGCTAGGTCACCTTTATTTGCAATTTTTCATCAATTCCCTTGAAATTTTTGACCTTTTGTGCTTCTAGATGAGTTTTGTTATTATTTTTTCTATGTAAAATAATTTCTTGGGAGTTTGATCATTCATTTATTATTTAGATTTTTTTTTGGACTAGATGAAAGGAAATTATTTGCCTCAATTGCTACCTAGCCCTAATCACTGAATGAGTACAGCCTCAGTTGAATTAAGACTTGTTGAAGAATTTACTTTAAAAAGATCAAGGTCTTCCACTGCATCCAGGGCCATCTCCAGTCATCTGGATTTATATCTGGCCACTGGACCCAGATGGCTCTGAAGGGGAAAGTGAGGCAGATGACCAGTCCTTCCTCTCTTAAATCCAATTTGCTTGCCTGTCAAGACATCAACTCCCTGTTGTCATGGTCTTCTTTGAGAACAAAGGAGAAACAACAATGATTTCCTATGATAGAAATTCAACATTAGTTTAAAATGTTAAAGACATTACTGTTACCTTACTTTCAATTTCCCCCCAAAGAGATGCAACCAATTTTAGATTAGACTGAGGCATGACACTGGTTATGAAGAGCTGATTAGCAGACAGTAGTGTAGTGAAAACTATTAATGAAATCCTACAGTGTATGTTGAGAAGATGTCTTTGATAAGTGTCCTATAATCCAGTCCACTACACTATGGAATTCAAGATAAGACTTTGGAACATGTCCATTGAAGTTTAGCTAAAGGAGGAGCAAAAGAGTTACATAGATAGTCCTCCTAGGTCCTGAGGGTATGTTCTGATGTAAAGTTTCATGGAAGCAAAGTTTTCCCAGAAACCTATTTTCTTAAAATTGAGGAGTGTAATATAATGGATGACAAAAATCACAGAATTTGAGAATTAGAAGATTCCTTAGTGGGCACCTAAAAGTCCATCTCATACTGTAAAAACGAAGATTGTTCAACTAGTGACATTAGGCTGAGGAACCCATCACTCCCCAAAGATAAGATTTTTTTTTACATTTTTAACAAAGTTTTATTATATTTAATATATAAAATTTATTCTTGACTCTCAGGTCTTAAAAAAACCAAAGCTAAATCATGAGTTGATCATCAGGCTTTAGTATGTTTTTCTTTGTTTTGAATGAAACACTACCATAAAATACACTTGACAAATGATCATCCATCTTCTGCTTGTAGGAAAACAGACTAGAGAGAATGTTGATCTTGGAGTTAGAGGACCTGCTGTTTACTTCCTTTGCAACTCTGAACATGTCATATCACCTCTTCTGGGCAAATGAGAGGGTTTGGATAAATATCCTTGAAAGCTCCATTTTTCTTTAAAACTATGATCCTTTTGTCCTGTGATCCTCTAAAATGGGACAATCTATCCCTTCTTGAAGATAGATTCCCTTCTTGCAAAACTCTAATCATTAGGAAGTATTTTCCTGCCATCAAGCTTAACAGTTACATATATTCATCTACCTACTGCTACTGGTTTGGGCCCCTGGGATCATGTGGAACAGGTCTAATTCCTTTTCCATATGACAGCTTTTTAAATGCTAAATCATAGTTATTGAGTCCTTCCTTTATTGAGGCTTCTCTTTTCCAGGTTAAAAAGTCCTATTTTTAGCTTCCAATACTGAGCTTGAAGGATGGAAACCTGGATTCCTAAGTACCAGCTTTGCTTTATGATCATTGACAAGTTCTTTTTTTTTTTTTTTTTCCTCTAAGCCTTAGCTTTTCCACCTGGAAAAATGAGGGGGTTGGGTCAGATAATCTCTACGGCCCCTCCCAGGTCTAGCAGTCTCTAACTGTATGTAATAGCCTTTGCAGTGTGTGAACATGAGTTTACCTGCCATGAAGCAATGTTGAGAATATGCTTTGTTCTGGTCTAGCAATTCTGATCATGAAGGTCAAATCCTGCTAATAGTTGAAGTGAGGCATTGTACAGAAAAAGCCCTAGAATTCTATTCCCTGCTAGTGCAGAATCTCCCCCCTGAAGTATGAATTCTGATGACATCCTAATTTAAAAGATGTCAAGTGATTAGAATATTATAGCAAATCATGGCCTCCAGATAACAGTGATAATTAAGCCCAAAGACTGCTATCTGAGCCTGGAGTTTCAACAAGGGGACTGTATTAAGTTGTAGATCATTTAAAATGGAGTGAGAGGAAATGGATAAGTTTGGTGTCCTTTGTTTAAAGCAACAACTAGGCTTGAAAGATTCAGCTACCGATAACAGCTATTTCTGCATTAGGAAAGCTGTTCATCTTCTTTTTTATTGTTAACAGCAATGAATATTGCATGCCAGGAATGCACAAAGCCCCATGTGGAGCCCAGGATTGGACATGGCCCTGCCCTCCAGGCTTCTTATCATAGAATCATAGAGTTTTATTATATGCATAAAAAAGCCCAAGGATCTCCTCTACCATGTGTGGAGAGAAATCTGAGGAAGGCATGAAATCTATTTTCATCTAAGCTTTAGGCTGGGGGTAGCATTGGGTGGGGAGGCGGGGTAAACAGAAAATAGTCATAAAATACAAGATAGACCTGTAAGGGACTCTTTATTGACAGATAAAAAAAGTGAGGCCCCTGAAAATGGAAATGACCTGCCCAAGGTCACGCATCTGATTAGTGGAAGGATCTACAACCAGAACGTAGGTCTTTTGATTTCCCCTCTAGGGTTCCCTTTTAAAATGTCTTCCATGTATATTTGGCAGATGGTACATCTATTTTAGGTACCTTTATTACCTAGTCTCTTCAAACAGAAGTCTGTGGGAATCAAAGAATAAAGGGTC
This sequence comes from Sarcophilus harrisii, assembly GCF_902635505.1. Taxonomy (NCBI): domain Eukaryota; kingdom Metazoa; phylum Chordata; class Mammalia; order Dasyuromorphia; family Dasyuridae; genus Sarcophilus; species Sarcophilus harrisii. The sequence continues at coordinate 368,122,380 of NC_045426.1, read as the reverse complement.
CCAGTTACATTTGGTGACAATGTGAGCTTGTCTTGGAGCTCTCTATAGTATCCTTTATAGTGATTAACACACGGCTCAGTAAATACATATTGATTGTTTGAGTGCTCCCCATGGCTCTTAAGGACTTCTCATTCTATTTATATATATGAACTATTACTAACCTATGCTTAGTAAGCTTAAGGCCTATGAACTATGTACCTGACATTTATAAAATAAGATTGCAAAGCACTTTATATATTATACATTATTTCACTTAATCCTCACATGAGCTCTGTTCTCTACAATCTGTAGATGAGTAAACTGAGACTCAGAGGTATTAGATGACTCTGCCTAGAATCACATAGCTACAAAATGTGGGATTTGAACATAATTTTCTTCTGATTCCAAGGCCAAATTTCTTTCCATGATACCATGCTGCCTCTTAGTTTTCCCTTTCAGTTACCAGTTATTAGATGATTGTGGTCTTTCTAAGACTTGGGAACAAGAAAAGGCTTAATGACTTTTATTTGTTTTTTCTTTTTAAAATTGTTTTATTTTTCTGGTTATACATGTACATTCATTTTTTAAAAAACACATTTCTTTATGATCAGTGACTTGTATTCTCAACTTGATGGGGTGCCCCACTTAGCTGGATGGGACTGAGGATAGAGGAAGTCTGCCATCCCATTAAAAGAATGGAATGAAGGCAGTCAGGTAACGAACATGGATGGAGTCTGTGTGGAGGTTGGAAATGGATCATAGTGGGATCAGAGATTGAAAGCTGAAAGGGATTGATTACAATAATTTCATTTTCATAAATGAAGAAACTGAAGCTCACAGAATGAAATTATTTGCCCAGTCAGAGACAGCTGATGGACTAGAGCATTGGGCTTGGATTTAGAAAGATCTGCATTCAAATCCCATTCCAGATAATTTACTAGCTGTATAACCCTGAACAAGTCAAAACCTCTGTTTGTTTCAGTTTCTTTAATTATAAAATAGTGATAATAACCATACCTACCTCACAGGGTCTTTGAGAAAAACAAATGAGAAAACAAATGTGCTTACTTAGCAAAGTGTCTGGTATGTAGTAGGTGCAACATAAATCCTATTCCCTTCCCTTCTTCAAGGTTACAAGGCTAGTGTGTCATTAACTATAATGAAAAGTAACTGAAGGAAATTAAGAAATGAATCTTCTGCTTCAGTCCTTAATTTCATTCTTGTCCTCTTCTCCCTGAGAACTTTAAGTAAGATACTATGTGAGTAGTTAACTAATCCTTCAGCCATAGGGAAGCCCATCAGAGAGGTGTTGGGCAGGGTTGTAGGGTAGTGGAGAAGGGATCACTTCTTTCAGTCAGCTAGGAATCTAAGAGGCAGATCTCCAAGTGTGGGAAAAGTCTACACATTCTCAAGAAGAAGTAACTCATTTTTTAATAAAATACTGAGAAATTTACCATCTATGGATGATCTAGGATAGACAGTCATCATAACTGGCAAAGTGAAATGATTACACAAAAGTCATAATATGAAGGCAGAGAACCCAAGAACTCTCAGATTTGGGGAATGTGTTTGATTTTCTATCAGCAGTTGTTCACAGGGTAATTAAGGATGAAATGAGCATGAAATTATCATTTGCAGATAAGCTCAGGTCTGCCCCCACCCTGGAATGGAACCAAACTTTTAGCACAGTCTAACCTTTTGAGAATAAGTCAATTTATTTCATATGGGAAATAAATACATTTGTACAATTAAAGCAATGCATTTGTATTAAATGTCTGTCACCTTGTATCGTTACCCATTTGGTTTTAACAGTCAAAAAGAAAACTGGGAAAAGAATGCATTTTTTCTTTTTTTCTTTTAATAGTATTTCATTTTTCAAAATACATGCAAAGATCATTTTTGACATTCACCTTTGCAAAATCTTGTGTTCAAAATTTTTCTCTCTCTCCCTCCTCCCCTTTACTCAAGACAGCAAATAATCTGAAAAAAGTTAGCCATGTTCATTTCTTCTAAACATATTTCCATATTCGTCATACACACACAAAAAAATAAATCAGATCAAAAGTGAAAATTCAAGAAAGGAAAAAAAAAACCAAACAAACAAGCAAACAACCAACAAAAAAACTGAAAATTCCATGCTTTCACAACCACATTCAATCTCCATAGCTATCTCTCTGGATGCAGATGGCACTTCCCATCCCAATTCTATTGGAATTGCCTTGAATCACAGCATTACTGAAAACAGCCACATTGTTGAAAAGATCATCACTTAATCTTGTTGCTGTATGCAATATTCTTTGGTTCTACTCACTTCACTAAGCAGCAGTTCATGTAAGTCTTTCCAGGCTTTTCTGATTGTCATTTCTTATAGAACAATAATATCCCATTATGTTCATATACCATAACTTATTCAGCCATTCCCCAACTGAGGGACATCCATTCAATTTCCATTTCCTTGCCACCACAAAAATGGTATCAACTCACATTTGCATAGCAATTTATGGTTCTGAAGCATTTAAATGATGTAGGTAGCATAAATAGTGTTTCCTCCATTTAATAAATGAGGAAAATAAAGCATAGAGACATTAAGTATCACAGAGTCATTGCCAGCTGGGGCCAAGAACTTTCTCTGGTTCATCTGTCTCTAATTCATCCTTTTACTAGACAACACTGAATCATTTGGTAAAAAGAGGACTTTGGACTAGATATTTATGAGGTCTTTTTTAGCTTCTAACGTCCATGATTCTAAGTGGATCCAGGGAGCCACATGAGTCCATGAAATGTGTTGAGGAAACTGTCCTAATGGTGACCTTCTGCTGCCTGTGCCATCGAGATGCCTCAAGAAAAGTGGCCTGTGAAGCGTGGGGCTGTCAAACATTAATGTAAACCCTTGTAATCAGGACAGGTCAGTTGTCTACAAAGAGCCTCACATCCACCCCTGTCTGTTTTCCATCAGGCCTGGTTTTGCTGGTCTTACTGCTGTCTTTGAAAGGCTGCATGCTATTTATTTATTTTTCCTGTCAGCAGCTAATAAGTGATGAGATTGTCTGCTCCAGGACCTCCACAGGTAGACAACATCAGCCCACAGCCTGAGTCATTCTGTGGAGTACCACTGGCAAACCACATGAAGGGTCCTGGAAAAAGGAAACATCTGTGGAGAGGCAGCCTACCATCAGAGTGTTATTAGGCAGTCACCTAGGTACTATGTTTTCTCATTCATTGATTCAACAAAGCTTTTATTAACTGAAGGCTATGTATGGTCAAGTGTTGAGGATACAAAGCAGCCCCTCACAGAGCCTATATTCTATTTGGAAGAAGTACACACAACAAATATACAACATGTTTGGGGTGGGGGTCTATTAACTGGATGGAGTAAATTTTGAAGGAAACTCTTTAAACCCTAATCCCTAAAATAATAATGATCTTTGGAAGTACTTAAAATCCTACTACTGGTATGTCATGATTTTCTGGAAGGAACCTGAAAAACCATCTAATCTTATTCCCTCAGGAGATAGCTCAGTGAAATGGAGAATGAATGCCATGTTTGCAGTCAGAAGGTCTTGATTTGATTCCTCAGTTTTGTCACTAACTCTGTGTCATTTTGGGTAAGCTTTAGTTCCTCATTTGAGGGAAATCCCTTCATAAATTTTCATAAAGAAAATTCAGTCCCAGAGAGGTAAAGAAATTGAGTTAATGTCACACAGCAAGTTAGAATCAGAGCCAAGTTTCAGCCCAGGTATATAGACTCCAAATCTACTCTTCCTTTCCATTAAATCACTTTGCACTGTGCCTTGTAGTAGAAAGAACCAAGATTTACAATCTGAAAATCTGCCACTTACTACCCGTATGATCTTGAAGAAGTCAGTTAACCTCCCCGAGCCACAATTTCCTCCTGAAAAAATGAGGGTAATAAAATGGCCTTCCTGAACCACAGTTTCCTCACCTATAAACTGAGATGGTTTGACTAGATGACCTCAAAGGTGGCTCCAGTTCTGAATCTGTGATCCATTAGCTTTGCCTCCCCTATTAGAATTTACGCACCATGAGGACAGAGACTTGGTTTTGCTTTTAAAAAAATACTTTGCCACTTAGCATAGTGCTGACCACATATGGAAAGCCTGTTAAATGCTTAGTGATTGATCATATGGGTCTATGATGTGGAAGGCTTTTAGGGATTATAAAACCTTTGAATTAGTTTATCAAATGTTTCCCTTTTTTTCCAGGATGGATAGGGAGATAGAAGGGGACTGTGGAGACACTGAAGGAATGGTCAAAGTTTGCCAAGAGGGGTCCGGGGCATGGAGAGCTGCCCAATCCACACCCATCCTGGAGTCCCAAAGAGCTGACTTCAGTTTTCAAGAGACCTGAAGGCAATCTGGCCTTCCCGCTTGGGCTGGGAAAGAATGGGCCTCTGCTTGCCCAGGTCTGGGGAGCAGCCTGTTCCTCACTGGATCCTCCTAATTCAGTAGCAGGAGCTCTCGAGCTGGGAGAGAGGCGGGAGCCCCACCTGGCCACAGCTCAGCAACCTGCTTTGGGCTTAGCCTGGCAATGAGAGGGGAATGAAATGGTGATGTGTTCTCCTCCCTCTGACTGGCTTCTTGGCTGGAAGGGGAGATGGTGGGATGGTAAGGCCCCTGACCAAGAGCTGCCAAGCCAGAGGGCAGGGCTTCCCGCTGCTTCCCCCAGGGCAGGCAGCCGCCCTTCTTCCCTTAGATTAATTCCAGCTGTTGAGTGCCATGCTAGCAGAGGCATTAGTAATGCTAGCTCAGAGGAACAGTGGGACTCTCAGAGAGCCGTGCTTTTGCTTGCCTTTTTTATTCTTTCTCCCTTTATAACTTGACCTGTGACCTTTTCCTAATTTTTTTCTCCCCTCCCTTCAACTCTCTTTGTCTATATTTATTTCTATTCTGAACTTAACAAACAATAAATAAGAGAGTGATTCAGTAATTTCTACACATAGAACAGAAACAGAGAATTGTATCTCCTTTTCTCTTTGTCTTTCTTGGGCCCTTGTTTGTTGTTAATTTTTTTTTTCTGCTGCTGCAATTCTCCTTCCTCCTATCCCTGGTCCTCCTCTCCTTTTGTCCTCCACCTCTCTGTTACTATAGCTTTGTGTTTATCTCTAGCTGGCTCTATGTGTCTGTGATCTGGCTCTTCTTTTTTTTTTTTTTTTTTTTTTAATACCTTGCTCCATTCTCCCTCTCACTTTCCACCCCTGCCCCTCCTGTCATCCTGCCTTTAAGACTCAGATGACTCCCTAAACATCATACCAGAGTTGGGATTCAATCTCTTCCTTTTAAATGAGGAGATTTTACTCAGCACAGCTGCAAGCAGGATTGAGCAACCCAGCACTTAACAGCCAGCCCCCCCCCCTGCCTTTTTCAGAGCCAAGGAGGAAGAGAAGATTTCTGTATATATACATGTGTGTATGAGGCTTCATTGTCCAGCATTCAGCAGAGGATTTTTAATTTGCCAGTGAATCACTGCCCAATCGTCAATTCACTTTAAAAGACTCTTGATATAAGCCTTCTGAGAGCTCGTTCTCTAGCCACTGGTTTGGAAAGTGATTGCCTGTCATCCCAAAATGTTAGAGTAAACAGCGTATCTGTTCAGCATCACATGTCTATTTTCCTCAGTGGCATTTGCTCAGTCACGTGGTGGTCATTTACTTTCCACGACTGACATTCCACAGGTCTGAGCTTTCATTCCTCTGGGAGCATTTCAGATGTTTGTGGTTTTAACCAGGACTGGAAAAAAGCCATCTATTTTAAAAGGGAAGCACACATGTGCGTGCCCCACTATGTCCTACAGACTGAATACCTGCTGGAGTTCTCTAGGCAGCCCTCGCTTACTCCAGTTGCCCAGCCACAACCAAACCCGGGGGTTCTGAAGCAGGCAGGGCAGCCCAGAGGCGTGGGTTCCTAGAGCTGTTTATGTCCTTCCAGTTGTCTCCATTCATTGACACCTTGGCCAGGAGTTCATTGACCATTTTTGTCTCTCTTACCAGTGCAGGGCTTCAGAATTAGAGAGGCAAGATTTGGTCATGTCCTCCTTTTACTGTGGGATCTAGAACAGTTTCAAAGCCTCTCTTAGGGTTCTTCCTTTTATTTTACTAGGGAGAATTCAGCTATTCAGAAAATTAGGCAAATGTGGTTTTTAACCCACCTAACAAGGGATTAACCAGTAACCATGTGGAGAAAGTGTATGTTAAACAAATTGAATCTCCCACTGAGAGATGAAGTTAAAATCTAATGGTCATGCTGGAAAAGCAGAACAGCTGCAACAGTAGAAGGGAATGTTGCAGTCCACCTGGGGAGTAAGCCACATTTATATTAGAAACACCTCTAGCACCTTTTCTAGATACGCTTTTTAATTTAGAGCTAAAAGATGTCACAAAATACACCCCCCTCATTTTTCAGATAAGAAAAACAAAGCATAGAAAAGTTCAAGGGATTTACTCAACATTATACAGGTATTTTCTTGAACGCAGACCCTCTGACTTTTGAGTTGATATTCCTTCCAATGTACCACTCTGCTTCTTCTGTATTATCACTTTTCAGTATTTTGTTCCAAAGTATGTAGTTCTTTCCTGCTTCTTCACACATGTTCAAGGGTACCCAATATGGTATCTACTGTGTCAGATAGTACTCCATATATTCCTATTCTTTCTTACTCTTTGTAATATATTCATAATATAAGATAATAATATATCTTAGGGGAAATTGGAAGCAGGGTCAGAAACCTTCTGGAAAAAGGAATATTTTGAATAATTCCACTTTTTGTATTTTCTAGATATCTTATGTCCAAACACTAGCAGGCTACCTTGGGTATTACATTGTCAAAATATCTCAAGTTCCCATATAGTCCCTCTCTGGGAAATGATGTTCTAAGATGGCTTGATTAATACAAGGGAGACATTTAGCAAAGTCCTTGACCTGAGGCAAAATAGACTGTGGTCTAACACCCTCTCCTGGCCACAACATTTTATACAGGTGACATCTAGATTAGTATACATTTTCCCTAAACTGACCATTGCTAATTTTTAATATTCAAAGTCAGGATGTACGTATTCTCTATTTCATGTCAGGAAGGAGACTGTTATAAATCAGAAAGGGCTACTTCAGGAGGTGGTATGATTCTTAATTCCTACTCCCTAACATCTGGGGAATGACCAGGGCTAGCACAGCTGGGAGACAGGAAGATTGGAAGCAGTGTGATTTACTTGGAGAAGAGCTAAACTAGAATCTAGGTACTTGCATTGTAGCCCCAGGACTGCCTTCAACAGTTTGCATGACTTATGTTCTGTAATCATCATTTAGTCTCCCTGGACCTCAGTGTCTTCCGTAACATGAGGGGATTGGACTAAAGCTGTAATATCCTTTGATTCATTGTGTTGTCAATAAATTCCTCACAGTCTAGTATAGTGATTGACTTATATTGAACCTTAAGGAAAGCAGAATACTTTGATTATAAAAACCTTATGAGGCTGTTGTTTTAGTTGGGCCCGACGCTTTGTGAATCCATATAGAATTTCTAGATTCTAGATCAGTTTGCCACTTCCTTCTCCAGCTCATTTTATAGCTGAGAAAACTGAGGCAAACAGGAATAAGTCTTTGGCTCACAATCACACAGCTAGTTAATGTCTGAGGTAAGATTTCAACTCAGCAAGATGAGTCTTCCTGACTTCAGGCCTGGTACTCTATCCACTTTGTACCTGGCTGCCCACCTTATGAAGTAAGAGGAACCAGTATTTTTAAATCACCTTTACAGATGGGAAGACTGAAACTCTGAGAAGTTAAATGATTTATGACTCTCACTCTCAGAGGTGGGATTCAAACTGAGGTCCCTCAAGTCAAAGTTCAAGTTCTTGTGATACCGCAATTCCTCTTGAGTTCTGAGTTAAGTTCAGCTGGGTTTTATTCAATTTGCTAAATGCCAAAATAGGCACAAGAATTACAAAGGAAAAAAAGAATGAAACAAGTTCACCTCAAGGAGATTACATCTCACAATATGTAAAATCATGCAGTACAATAAAAACAAAGTAATTTAGGGGGAACACCAATGATTAGGGGTTTAGAAAAGGCCTCTTGAAGGACATTTCTTAGAGGAAGTGTCATCTGAAGACCTTGAGGCCTTGAAAGGATTAGAGATTCAAAGAGATGGCAGTAAAGAAACTCAGAAAAGAGATCTGGCCATCATTCTAGCCTTTCCTTGAAGACTGATAAAACGGAGTATCAAAATTCCTATCTTGCAAAAACAAAAACAAATGCTGGGCATATTTGAGAAGGAAATTAGAAACTCAACTTACAAACTTGGGGTACAACTGTTCTTGAAAAATAAACAGTTTTGGTCTTTGTATCTCAAGAATCTAGAAAAGTCAAAAGGTGTGAGAATATTTCTACAGATAAAGGGCTGGGAAGAAAATCAAGTACCCACTCTATGCCAGACACTATGCTTGACAAATATCACATCATTCAATCCTCATAATATAACTGAGATAGATGCCCTATTTTAGACCCAAGGAAATTGAGGCAGAAGTGAAGTGACTGGTACAGGATCACATAACTAGTAAGGGAATAAGGCCAGATTTGAATTCAGGTTTTCCTTACTTCAGGTCCAAATGCCCTAGCTACTGTGCCAGTTTATTCCCTCAGCTAGGATGAAGAAGCTATCACACCTATCTCATACTCCGGCTTTCATTTCTATTCTTATTTCTCTTATTCTGGTTAAGTCCTTCATTTCTTGTTTCTTAGACTATTGTAAAAATCATATTAGACTCTTTGCTTCCAGTTTTTTCCCCTTCAGTTCCACTCTTCACACAGTTGTCAGAATAATCTTCATAATTCTCAGCCAGACAATTGTTGCCATATTAAAAAAAAAAAGTGTTTTGTTTTTTTTTTTTTTTTTTTTGCAAATTCTTACTTTTCTCCTTTTCTTTTGATTTTGTTCTTATTTCATGGATTTTTGGAAAAAAGAATAATAAGGCTAACATTTATATATTTATATAGTTTTATTGCTGTAGAATAAAAAGTAAACTCCTAACACTTTTTAAGGCCTCCACAATATGAATATTATTATCATCTCATTCTAATTTCATACTACCTGGTCTTCATATACTTTACATTCCAGCATAAGAGAGTTGCTGGCTGATCCCCAATCTCATCTTAATGTTTTCAACTTCTGTTCTAGTATGGGTCATGACTTTGATAACATTCTCAACTGTAGAATTATTGGGTCAGAGAGTGTAGTTATTCTTGTAACTTTTAATATTTAGAGACCAAATTCTCAAAATGATTCTATAAGTTTACAAGTCTATCAGCAATGAACAATAGCTAAATTTTATATAGTACTTAAAGTTTGCAAATTTTATCTCATAAAATCCTTACAACAACCTGGAGCTAAGTGGTATGATTAGCACTAATTTTATGGATGAGGAAACAAGACAGACAGATTACATGGTATACCAAGTTCAGACAGCTAGGAAATGTTTAGGATGGATTTGAACTTAGAGCTTCATGATTCCAACCAATACTCTAATTGTTATGACACTTAACTTCCTAGAAACAATACTGTACAGTTTCTCTCCAACTTTGCTAGCATTGAATTTCATTGCCTTTAATCTTTTTGTTGTTTTGGTCAATTTGGTGAGTAAAAGGTGATAGATCAAAGTGGTTTTAATTTGTATTGTTGAGAGTTTTAAAGTAATTACTGGCATTCTGTGATACTCTTTTGAAAACTGTTCTAATCTTTTGACCATTTATCCAGTGAGTTACCTCTATAAATTTTAATGGATTCTTTTCAGTCCTTAAGAAAAACAGAGTTGGTATATAAATAACTAAATACCAATAGAAAAGGCAGTATGAAGATAGCTAAAAATATACATTTTGAATTTAATCTGTAATACTTGCCACAAGTGATTTTTTGCAAATTATTACTTTTCTCTTTTTCTTTTGATTCATGGATTTTTTGTAAAAAATAATAAGACTAACTATATATATAATACATACACATATATATATATATATATATATAGTGCTTATTATCTACCAGGGGTGTGCTAAGCACTTTACAAAATTATTATCTTATTTGATCCTCACAATAATCTTGGGAAGTAGATACTATTATCTCCATTTAGCAAATGAAAAAACTGAGACAAAGAAGTTAAATGACTTGCTCAGCTAGTAAGTATCTGAATCCAGTTTTGAACTCAGGTCTTCTTGACTTCAGACCTAGGGCTCTGTTCATTGTATTGTGTCTTGATCAGCAGGAGTATATCTTCATCTGAGATAGAAGAGAAAGGGAAAAGAGTATATGATTCTGCTGACAGTAGAAATGGAGGAGGGAATTTAGGAAGTTCCCATCATTGTATCGTTGGCTCAATATTGTACTCAAATTAAGCAGGAAGCTATAAGTTTGTGTTTGTGGCAATAGGAACTGAATGGGGAAAAATGGGGGATATATAGTTGGGACAGGAAAAAAAGGTAAATGTTTGAATGGTCATTATGAAATTAAGTTATGATCAAAAGAAAGAATTTCTAAGTTTTGGACCTTTGGAGGTGGTTCATGTGATCCTTTGATCCTTTGAGATAAAGTCTCTCAAGTGTTGGTGTATGGATGAAATGAATGGACAAAGGCATCATTGGAGTAGAGTATGATGTAAGGTCTAGAGGGGTCATCAATATAAATACTTAAATATCAGGCTCAAGGCATTTACTATGTCCTCCACCACACCAAAACCACCAAGCAGTTGATTACTGAACAACATTTTTTGTAAGATTTTAATAAAATATCAGACATGTTTAAGTTGATATAGGAACTCATCTCACTCTACAGGGAAGTAGAAGGGGAAAGGGGAAAAGAAAGGGGGAAGCTAATAGAAGGGAAAACAGAAGTAGTAGGGAAAAGGTATAAGAAAGGGGGAGGGGCTATAAAAGAGGAAGACAGATAGTTCCAGTGATCTTGTGATGAAGAGAGCCATCTACACCCAGAGAGAGAACTGTGGGAACTGAGTGTTGACCAGAACATAGCATTTTCACTATTTTTGTTGTTTGCTTGTGCTTTGTTTTCTTACTCATTTTCTTTTCCTTTTTGATCTGATGTTTCTTGTGCAGCAAGATAATTGTATAAATATGTTTACATATATTGGATTTGACATATCATTTAACATGTATGACATATATTAGATTGTTTGCCATCTAGGAGAGGGGATGGGGAGGAGAGGAAAATTTGGAACACAAAGCTATAAAGGGTCAATGTTGAAAAATTATCTGTGCATGTGTTTTGAAAATAAATAAATTTAATTTTAAAAAAAAGAGGAGGACAGATTGAGGGAGGGGGTGGTCAGAAGCAAAATACTAGTGAGGAGGAAAAGGGGGAAAGCAAAGAGAAAAATATAACTTGGGGAAAATAAGATGGCCAGAAATACAAAGTTAATAATTTTAATTGTGAATGTGAATGAGATGAACTGTCTCATAAAATGAAAACAGATAGCAGACTGGATTAAAAGCCAGAATCCTACAATATGTTGTTTATAATAAGCACATTTAAAACAAAGTAATACATGTAGAGTAATATATTTATATATATTTTTTTTACTTCAGCTGAAGCATAATAGATTCTGTTACAAAATCTATTATGCTTCAGCTGAAGTAAAAAAAAAAAAAAAAAAAAAGCAGATCCTGATCTCAGATCAAGTAAAAGAAAAAAAATAGATCTAATTAAAAGAGATAAGGAAGGAAACTAGATTTTGCTAAAAGGTACTATAAATAATGAAGTAATATCAATATTAAACATATATGCACCAAGTGGTATAGCATCCAGATTCCTAAAAGTGAATTTGAGACCTATAATAAGAAATTAGGCGGCAAAATTGTACTAGTGGGAGATTTCATCTTTGCTCTATCAGAACTAGACAAATCGAACCACAAAATAAACAAGAAAGAAGTCAAGGAATTAAATAGAATTTGAGAAAAGTTATGTATGAAAGCCCTTTAGAGAAAATTGAATGGGAACAGAAAGAAATATACTTTTTTCTCAGTGTTTCATGAAACCCCTACACAAAAATTGACCACATATTAGGGTAAAAAAAAACCTCAAAATCAAATGCAGAAAGTCAGAAATAGCAAATACATCTTTTTTTAGATCATGATGCAATAAAAATTACATATAATAAAGGGCCATGGAAAATAGACCAAAAATTAACTGGGAACTAAATAATCTAATCCTAAAAAAATGAGTTGGGTGAAACAACAAATCATAGAAATAATTGATAATTTTTATCCAAGAGAATGACAATAATGAGAGAATATACCAAAATTTATAGAATGTAGTAAGATTTTAACAAGTCTTTATGCATCCTAGAAGTCCATTTTTCATTCATCATAATTTCATCAACCTACTATCTTATTTTAATTATATGTTCTTTGGGTTTTTTTTTTTATTTTGTTTTGTTTTCCAAGTGCTTCTGACTTGTCCATTACAGAGATGCATTTGTCTTCAATAAAAGAATAAGCAGATAACCATAGAGATCAGAGTCTAAAAGAGGGTCATTGCTACAAACACTAAAGTTCCAAAGTCGGTGGATGGGAGCATTGTGGAAAGGAAATTGAGCTTGGATGGACCAAGCATTATAATTCTCATTTTCTCCTAGATGGAACCCTGATAACTGTGGAATGGGTGAATCCATCTGTTTGGTCTCATATAGACAAAATAACAACACATATGATAGTTGTTTAATGACAGTTCTTTCTTTTTAGCCAGTTGTCTTGGTGGTTTGTGGTCATAGGAGGCAGTGACGAGTTTGACTCGTTCATGAGCAATTGCTATGCATCACTATTACCTTTCCTATAAAAGTGACAATAACCCCTTAAAATCAGGCAGGATTAAGCAGTTTTCATTAACATGTCAATGAGTCAGCAGTATAACACTTTAGTCTATACTGCTTCCCATCAGCAAAATACCCTAAGTGAAAAGCATCTTGTTTTAACTACCAGGAAAATCTCAACTGTTTATTCACAATGCAAACAGTTAAGTTCCTAATAAACATATAACTATACTACCAGTCTTTTTTTATTTGCCCCTAACATTTCCTTTTGTATATTAAAGAATATTTATTTGTATGTGTATATACACATATGGTATATGTCTATACATGCATGTATATGTATATACATACCTACACATATATGTATATGCATATTAAGTAAAACATAAATTGTGGCATCTCTTTATCTCATTCCATAGTTATTGCTATCTAATTTTTATTTCTCTACCATTCTCTCTCTCTCCATTTATCTCTATTTCTATACCTGTATCATCTTTCCATTTCTCTTTCTCTCTCTTTCCCCCCCCCTTTCAATTAAATAAAATATTTCATTATAGTTTTCTGTATTGGAGGTATTCAGAAAGAAGTTCAATAGCCACGAGTCAGGAATGTTGTGGGGTAAATTTAGAAGTCTGGGTAACTTTTAAAGAGCTCTAGGTTTCCTCAGTCCTTCAGTGAAACTGCAATTGATATGGGGGTTCCCTCCATGATGTAAGTCACAGCCCTCAGGTGCCTCCTTCACCAAGATGGTTCTTATCATATAGATTTTCATAAAAGATCCACTCAGTGTGCTGGAGAGCTTCCTTTAGGTCTCTGTAATATCAAAATTTGTGCCAGTACCCAGACTCTCTCTTTAGGAAAATCATTATCAGGTTAGTTTAACTCTCCACTGGGGCACTGATCTCTTCTCTTGCAAGTAAACTAAGGCTTCTAAACAGTCTTTAAGTCTAATATACTTACTCAGAATAATACTGAGTATGGAAAGGATTAGTACAAAAATTTAGGAATTATATTTCATTGCCAAGTGACTGCCATTTAGCCCCCACCCTCAAGAATGGCTTGGTCTTCAGTCCCCAGAAGCTCATATTACAAACAGAGGAAATTTAAGGCAAGTTCCAGAAGAATCAATGAACTGCAATTACTGGTTCTGTGGCAGGTAGTAAGTTTTTCATTTCCATCTGCTAGTTACTTTGTCTATTTTCTGCTGCCATTGCTACCTTCAGTTCATTCTGCTCCTTGTAGCTCTCAGCTCAAGGTTTAAGAGTCCCTGCTGATTTTCCAGAGACAACCTTTGCCTGTACTTATTGTTGTCCTTAATTTTTTTTCCTTTCCCATTGTCCTTCCACTTAGTCTTCCTTGCTTGGTCCTTTTTGGACCGTTTTGGACTCTCCATCCTTCAGCTTTCTCTAAAAAGTGAATTATTTTCCTTTTGGCTCCTTTCAGGGATTCTACATGTGCCTTTCTAATCCCTCTATTTTTACCCCTTGCCAAGGAGTAGGCAAAATATAAAAAGAAGGAAACTGTAGCCAATCATCTATCAATTCAGATGGATGCCTCCTGAATTAGCTTTGCATAAACATTTGCTGTTTGATTTTTGTGACTTTACACACCAAGAAAACTTTGCTTATTTATTACTTAACAAACTTGAACCTTTCCAACATCTTATAGTAGGAAGATGACCTTAGTTCTTATAGTCCTATTTCAATGCATTACAAGCTCTCACAGATCTTTCCTGAGCTGGAGAGTCAATAAGAACTGTCGGTCTGGTTTTTATTTTTCAGGACCAGCCTTGCTCAGTCTCAGGAAGTTCATTATTAGATTAGGTTCAATTACTTTTCTACCATACCAGTTCTCAGAGATCGTCTTCCTTGTTGTTGCAATCTGTGTTGAAGAGGCTTGAATCCATATCAACAAGTCAACTAGATTTGAATGATTGAAGTGTTACAAAGAATGAGACAGCTCCTGATGTTGGGATGGAAGTAACAAAAGAAAAAAAATAATAATTAAAAATTAAGCAGAAGAGTGCAGAAGGGGACACAAAAACCAGAATAGTGTTGAATACAATGTTAAATTTGAAATATACCAAAAAATACTTCACTCCTAAACTAAAATAAGCTGCATAGAGGAAATTCACAGTTTCATACAGAGATTTCTCCTTGCATTCTAATTTATGTAGGGAAATGTTTGCTTTTTGATGATGTCTATCAAGTTCACAATAATAAAAAAGGAAAGTTCTAAAAGGAGAGATACTTCCTAGAATTTAGGCAAGAAGTTGGACAAATATGGAAAGGACTACTTTGCTCTCAAGTTGTCTTTTTGGCTCCTGTAGTCTTATTCTCTAGTCAAACTGGAATGACATAGTAACCACCCTGGGTGGCCTTTTTAAGGGCAGGAGTTAATCTGGGAAGAAAGTGGACATTTGGGATCCATCATAGTCACCTTCCCTCTGTGCTTAGTGATGAAAGCCATTTAGCTGAACCCCCACATTTTATGTTTGAGGGAACTCAGGCCTGGGGTGCTTAAGGGACTTGATGAAGGACCCACCATAAGTGTCAGAAGTTGAATTTGAGCTAATTTCTCTCATTCCAAAGCCAGTATCCTTTGCACAGTACCATACAACTTCTGCTTATTGCAGAGGGTCCAAGAGGGTCCGCAAGAGGGCTTGGCAAGTGTACAAATCTCCAAAAGTAACTCCAGATTCCCAAAATGCTTCCTTTCTTCACTCAAATAAGCAAAATTGAAAGAAAGAATGTGTTGGACAGAGATGACAACCCAAAGTGGGGGGGGGGATATGTATTTTGGTAATTCTCCAGGGTACAATAGCTGCTGTCAATGGAAGTGAAAGGAGTTTGCAGTTGGCCCCAAATCTATGGGACTTCATTTCATACAAATGGCATAAAAGGACCTGATAATAAAGATAGTGGCAGACCCAGGGTTCCAACTTAGCTGCTGCCTGTTTGGCCAGAAATAATTTAGAAGTGTGTAAGTGGGAGAAACACAAAGAAAAGTAAAGGTGAAGAGTAAAGATAAGAGTGATTCATAAATTGAAAGATGATATTTTTTTCTTCTCTGGAATAATGCATGCAGTAAGGAAACAAGTGCATCTTCAAGGGCACTGAAGGAGTGCTGCACTTTAGATATTGAAAATAGAAGAGCCAGGAAGAATGCGGCCTAAATGCTTGAAGACGAGGGTAATATTTTATTTCTTTAGTAATTGCCATGCACGGAAGCTCCGGTTGACTCTGAAGATGTATTCTTGGAATCGGGAACAAAAGAATAAATAGAGGTAATCTGGAGAAATGGGATGGCAGGGAATTTTTTTCTTCTTTTCAGAATATTAAAAAGGGGGGCAGTGAGAAAGGAGAGGGTAGATTTAAGATTTAGGTCATGGCTTGCTGTTTGTTCCTGGATCTGCCTTCTCAGTATAAGTGCTGACAGGGTTTGGGATGGGGGGGTGGGGGAGAGGGAGAAAAATGGGGGGATGGGGGAGGCAAATATCTAATGACCTCCTAGTCAGCGACCAGCAGACTCCAATATAATACTCTTTACAAAAAAACAATCTAGTTCAAATGTGGCCTCGGATAATTACTATGTGACCCTGGACAAGTCACTTAATCCTATTTGCCTCAGTTCCTCATCTGTAAAATGAATTAGAGAAGGAAATGACAAAGCACTCCAGTATCTCTGCCAAGAAAATCCCAAATAGAGTTACAAAGCATGACTGAAAAATGACTGAATGACAACAATCTAAGGCTGATCAAGGTTGGAATAGATTTCACTTTTCAAGTGTGCTTAATAAGCACAGATGAAAGAGAAGGCCTTCGGCAATATTATGAACTGGGTGAAGTTTGTCTTCAGGGTTCTATCAATCAATCACATCATTCAGTCAATCAACAAATGTTTATTGAGTGCTGCCTCACTAATAGTAACACTGTGTTAGAATACATAGTGGGGAACACAGAGAAGTGTGAAGATATGTATCTGGTTGGGGAAATGACTTAGGTGAAAAGTTAGGGAATTATATAGATAGCTCAAACAAGGGCAGCTCTTTATATTAATGACTGAAGTCAATGGTGTAGTCGTTACATGTAGCAGGAATTCAGAGGAGGGAGAGAATACTCTGAGCTAGTAAAGGAAGGATTCATGGTAGTGATGGGATTTGAATTAGACCTTAATGGAAATGTTACCTAGATATATGATAGAAATAAAGGTGAAGGTTGACTTAAGTAGAGTAAGAAGCTTGGAGTTGGGAAACCTGAGTTCAAGTTCCAGATATACCACTTTCCCAGTCTTTTATCTTTCAAGTCCTTTAAACTGTTTGAGCTCAGTTCCTTCATTAGTAAAAAGGACTGCTATCCTACCAACATTATAAGGTTGTCAAGAAAAAGTGGTTATGAAAGCAGCAAAGCTCTATAGTAGTTTAAATTGTGGAAACTAACTCTAAATGCTCGGAAAGGTTTCACCAGAGAGAATAACAAATATGTTTGGAGAGCACCCCATTCCCTTCTTATTACTTTTTCCTTTTTATTCCCTTCTGTTTCCCCTTGGCTTCCATCATTGGGCTAGATAGATTTATATGCTCTCCATTCTGTTTTGCCCAGTTCCCTAAAATGAATGTATACTTACTTGTATTGCACCTTAAAGGGAGTCTTTAATGTCCTTTGATTTCTAAGATGATAATTAATTGATTAAACCAGCAAGCCTCAACTTGAGACAATGCCCAGGACCTTCCTTCACTTTCCAGGTAGTTTCCTAATGGTCACTGCCACCAGTTGTCCCTCTGTAGTTGAAAATCTCAGAAACAACTCTGTTAAAATATGCCACAATACACAGAAGTGACCGCAGTAATCTAGTGTTTGATAAATCCAAACATCCAAGTTTTGGAGGCAAGAACACACTATTTAACAAAAATTGCTGGAGAAACTGGAAGTCTGGCAGAAACTAGGCACATATTTATACATACACATATTGCATGCCAAAATTAGGTCAAATTGGGTATATGATATAAACATTAACAAAATAAAGATTGAGAAATAGGTAAGTTAGGTGGATTCAAGATGGTTTGATTGACCAGATCCATTTAATATTAATACATTATTCTTAAAATAAAGGGGGTCTGGGGAGGAAACAGAGACCCAGAGAAATTATATGACTTACTTGTTCAACATCACACTAGTGTTAAGTGGCAGCAATGGGATTTGAATTCCCACTGCATCATCCACTTACCTCTCTACACTGCCATCCAATATGAGGCAAGAGAATGACATGGCATCCAAGAAAACTAATAGCATCTTTTTCTGTATCTTTCATATAAGACTCAGAATGAGGGCAATGATAGTTTCTCTGGGCAGACCAATTGTAGGCTATTTTGTTTGGTTTTAGGTTCTCCAATTTTAGGAATAAAATTGATGATTTGGAATGTATTCATCAGATGATTGAGGGTCCTAGAACCCATGCCATAGGAAAATCAAAGGAATCGGGGATTTTTAATTTTTTGAATCATGAAATTTTAGCCTTGAGAGGAAGAATAGGGGAAATATGACACTTATCTTCTTTTTCTCTGTCTCCCCTGTCTCTTAATTTCTTTCTCTCTTTTAATTTTTCTCCTTGTTAACTTCTTTCTGTCTCTCTGCCTGTCTCTGTCTCTCTCTGTCTTTCTGTGTGTCTTTTCCTGTCTTTCTCTTTTGTAGTTTTTGCTAGCATTTACCATACTTTTGTTCTTTTTCTATTTCTTTTTCTGCCCTAGACATGGTAGGAAGATAAGATACACCTTTTTTCTACCTCAGCAAGTTCATCCCCTTGAGTTTAAAGTATTTCACCCATCACTGACTGGAAAGTTGGATGCCTTATGATATTAAAGTGCTTTATATATAATAAAGAAACAAAAAAGCCATGTTTTTAACTAAGTACCCATAATTGATTCTCAGAAGTAAAGAGTGTCTTAGAAATACTCCAAAATCAGAAATTCAGTGTTTTAGTTACTACATTGTCACTGAACAACTGTGTAACATTGCCAAATCATTTCACATTTCTGTTTCTGAATTTCATTATCTTTCAAATGGAGTGAATAATACTGATTTTATGTACCTCAGATGGTTGTATTGGAGAAAGTGCTATGCAAACTGCAAAGTTTTAAATTACGGTGAATTGTTGATTTTATTATAATCTTATTTATCAGAGACTCCCATCATTTCCGGGGGGCAAAGGACTCTATTGGCTATTTATTCCCATTCGTACACCAAAATGTCCCCTACTGCAATACTGCAATCAATTTAAGCCCACTCCAAAATGAACATTTGATGGTTATGTTTTTAGGGAACATTTAAAAGTAGAGACCAAAAGAAGACTGTGAGAAAATGTTTGGTGAACAAAGACATGAAATGCTTCATACAATTGTTGATCAAGAGACAAATACTAAGGTGCAAGGAGAGATGGATGGCCTGAGGAATTACGTTGTTTAAGAGACAGAGGGCTTTTTGAGCTGATAACTAAGATTGAATTTTGAAGAAAACTGTTTGAGATGGAGAACTGTTAAGTTCCAAAAGGGTTTCCCAAGGCTAATGAACACTGTATCACTTAAGATATTCAAAACAAAAACAAATATCCTAAACAAAATTTGGGGAGATAAATTTTAGGAAATAGGCCAATACTGATGAAAAACAGACCAATTACATATTGTTCCATCTGATGTCCATAAAAATATGTCATTCTAATCTAATATTTGAATTTTTGTAAGACATATAGTCTGAATTACATGAACCCACTTTCATTAATATAAAACCTTCTTTCTCATTTTATTATATGTATTAGTTAGGCATCCCCACCAAGATTATAAACTCTTTGAAGATAGAAATAGTATCTTACATTTTCTCTCTATTTTCACCTCCACCAAAATTATGTATCATAAATCAGGGAGACAGGGGCCCAAACACCAGACAGGATTGGAAAGACCAGATGGGTATCATAGGCCTAGGAATAGACTATAGGGTCAGGGGTCCTTGTTTCAAATCCTACTGCTGGTGCATCACTTTAATGAACATAAGCAAAGTTAAGGCTCAGTTTCTTTATTAGAAAAATGAAGGGATTGAAGAAGAGAGACTCAGAGATCCCTTTGATTCTATAAATATAAAAATTTATCTCTGAGTACTTACTAAATTAAGAATGGACAGATCGAGTTCTATATACCAAGCAGACAGGGTCTAGAGTCATAGAAGTCAGACTTTAGCAAGCACTGAGGGGAAGCTTTAGAGTTGAAATCTGATGCTTTTTTCTCTGCTCTGTTTCCTATTACTGACTGGGCTTGGGGGGGGCCTTGTGCTCATAAGTGTTAACCATACCAAAATGAGGTCAAAAGTCTTCAGGTGAAATGGGGGCAGAAATGCCAAGGATACTTCACTCTTAAAGCTTCATGTTCAACTCGAAGCTTAATTGATGCCGCAGGTAAAGTCTATTCATCTGTCTGGAATAAATCAGAATTTAAATTCTATGTGCTTTCCCACTAGTCTCCCACTAAGGGCTGTTTTACTTTCAGGTAGATTGTAATGAGTCTAGAGATCTTTCTGTCCTTCCACTATTCCATAGATGATACCCTAATTCCCACCATGAGAGAATCCTTCCTTTGGATTAAAATTGTTATTTTTATCCATGTTAGAAAAAGTAACAAAGAATCACAGGTCATGAGCTATTAGGAAGCTTATAGATTGTCTAGCCCAGGGCTTCTTAAACTTTTTCCATTCATGACCTCTTTTCGCCCAAGAAATTTTTATGCAAAATTGGATATGTAGGTATATAAAAGAGGTTTGTAAACAAAAATATTTATTGATAATATATCATCATTTTGTGACTTGCACCTTTAGTTATAACACCCCATATAGGTCACAATCCACAGTTAAAGAAGCCTTTTTGTATCCCAACTTCCCTCATTTTACAAAGAAGGAAACTGAGGTATAGAGAGTTTACATGACTTTCTTAAATGGCTAAATTTTGGTCTTAAATGACCAAAATCACCTAGGGAAATAAGTGGCAGATACTTTAAGTTTAGTGTTCTTTCCATCATATCTTATTTTCTCCTGTATATTTATGTATCGAATACTTTTTATTATATGGATTTATAATATAGATATTATAGCATCTAGGTGGAAATGGGTTTTGCTAAGAAAGATGGGGAAAGGAAGGAAAGAAGCATTTAAGTATCTACTATGTGTTAAACATTGTGCTAAGAAACACTATTACTACTTCTACCACTATTACTATTACTGCTGCTGCTGCCACAGCCCCCTGTCACTACCTCTAGTCACCAGACCAACCAGCATCTTGTCCAAATTCTGGATCTGGATGCAGCAGGTAACTGTTTTTGCCTTAACAACTACAACCTGGAGGCAAGACCCAGACATGAAATTAACTTCTGTTCTGTCACTCATGTCTAGTCTGTCTTTCAATCTTTTTAGAGGAAGCCAAAGTCTCCTTCTTCCTTCTCTTCTAACTCCCCTCCTCTTTTCTTCCCTCCCTTCTTTTCTTTTGTCCCTTTGTTCTTCCTTTCCTTCCTCTTTCCCTTTCCTCCCCTCTCCCTTCCCTTCTCTCTTCTTCTTTCCCTTCCTTCTTTCCTCTCTTCTTATTTTCCTCTCACCTGCCTTCTCTTCTACCTCCATTTTCTTCCCCAATACTTCCTTCCTTCCTCTCCTCTTCCCCTTCCCTCCTTTTTTCTTTCCTTCTTCCTCCCTCTTTCCCTTCCTTTCCTCCTTCTTCCCTCTGCCTCTTCCTTTCTTTCTCCCTTCCTTCCTCCCTTTCTTCCCTGTTTTAAGTGTTCCCTCTTAAGGAATTAAAGGAGTTAATGAAGAATAAAATGCTTGTGAGAATTAGGGAGAATAGATGTGTGAGACATATTTTTAAAGCTCAGTTTCAAGCAGGGACATTTACTAATGAATTACACTGAAGGCAAGTTTCTTCCTTTCCTTTGTTTTATAAATATAAATGAAATAATTCCTTGTCCAGCTCTTCCTTTTTATTCTGAAAGCTTGCCCCACTTCCAAGCCCTGCCTCCACTATATTGTGCAGTAAAACCTCACCAATAAAAAGTAACAGAGGTAAGAGAAGGAGAAGTGCTTGTTAGGTCAAGAAGTGCTTCCCCAAGGGAAGCACCCTCCTCAGCAGGCAAGCCTCCATAGTAGTCCGAACAGTCTCGTTTTAAACATTTCAAGTAATGGTTGTTTCTCCCTCTTCCCTGGGGAAGTGACTGTATAGGCTAATAAATAGACCCTTGTCTGGATCCTAGAAGAGCCAGGAAATTTAGTTTGGACAGAAATTCATGCTGACACTTGGGCTATAGCTCATACTATTATGCAAAAAGAAGTAGAAGTTGGAAAGTGTCTTTAAAGGTGTCATTTCAAGCCAGGAATTGACATCTCTGGCTTCACCCCCACAGGTGGATCCTTACTCCCAAAGCCTGAATTCTCAGCCCCCTTTTGTACAAGGTGGGGGAAGAACTGGGAAGGCCAGTCAATAACTACACTGATTTGTATAATGGCTTTATTCCTAACCATTGTCTTGCGGAAAAGCACAGATCAAGAATTTTTTTTGGGGAGGGGGGCAGAATCGAGAAAAAAGACAAACAGTAGTTTCACTAAAATTAGCGTGTTGGCATTGACTTTGCTTCAGGTACAAGAAAATAACTTTTCAGAAGAAAAGTTATTCCAGCATAGCCAGTGCTATTCTCTGGCATTCTCTCAATTGGAACTCTCTCTTATTAAGTATTATTAAGTATTCCTCCACTACCTCAATTGTCCCAATGTTTGTAAATGCCAGATGCTGTGCAAGATTCTGGGGACAGCCAGAGGAAATATGTGCATCCCTACCTGCAAAAGCTACATAGGTATTATATTATTTCAGTGTCAATAAATGTAAAATTGTAAAAGGAGAAGGATTATTTCAAAATTGTGAAGTACATTCTGAATTATCAGAGAAATGGAAGTAATGGTAGGTAGGTGTGATAGAAAGCAACTGCCATGGAAGACAGAAGATCTATGATTCTAGTCTCCTTATTTCTGTCAATTAGAAAACTACCTGTGAGCTCCAATCTATCAACAAACAATTATTAGACACCTACTATGTGCCATACATTTTGTTAGGCACTGTTCCAGGTTAACAGAGACAAAACTGAAATAGTATTTATCCTCAGCTTACATTACCTTTCTCTTGTCTGTTTTGATGTATCTAGCATCTAGGCAAGCTTTCAGATCTTATCATACAACTCCCCTGATGTCTTTCCTCTCCCTCATTCTCCCTCCCTCCCTCCGCCTTCTTTTCTCATTTCTTTCATTGTGTTTTTGGGCTCATATGACTCTTTTGTAATTGAATAGAAATATTCTTTTGTCCTAGCCTCTTATGTTTTCCCACATTTATATTAGGACTTTGGGTTCTTTTGGATGAACTTTCTAAGTGCCTTGATTACTTCCAGTTGCAAATGAGCCACTTGGCAAAGTAGTCTTAGCATTTCAGGGATCAATGTTTTTACTACTCTAGTTATTTCAGGCTGGTACCTTTTTGACTGCTATAGTAAACATGTTTTCCCCAAGTAAATTTCCTTCCCTTCCGCCCCACCCCACCCGCCACCCTCAAATTCTAATTTACAACCAGGAGTACTTTGTGTACTGGGAGTTCAGTACAAATTTCTTTATAAATTGACTAATTTATTCCCTTCAACATGATTTTGCTTTGCTCTCAACTCACACCAATATCCTTTTGAATCCCTCTTTCTGGATATGAATTTTGGGGGCCTCATACAAACCTTCCAAGTACAATTTCTCTACACTTTATGTCTGATGCAGTTGAAGAAGCTCTCCAAAGAAGAAGCCAACAAATTCCATTAGCCAATTCCATTTTTAACAAAGACTTGGCTTTCTAAACTTATGGCATCATATTTTCTGCAAGTACTTCATTTGAAACAAGAATATTCTTTTCAAATAGAAAAGTTTTAGGGAAAAGTAACTTTGAACTTTTGTAAACAAATAGAATATTTGGTTCCCCTTCTGGCAATGGTTTGAAGAAAATGTATATAAATAAGAATCTTCTTTCTCATTGCATTTCCTGATTTCCCCTTAGTTTTCTTATATTGATAACAAACAAACCAGCTTCTACACAGCTGCCAAAATAATCTTCATAAAGTACATTTCTGACTATATCATTCTTCAATTCAAAACCTTTCAATTCAAAACAAAAAGGGGAGGGACTCTCTCCCCTTTCAACAAGTAATTATTATCTTTCATGTTGCTGCTTATAGGAACTATAATATATATGTGTATATATATATATATATATAATGTATGTGTGTATATATATGAATGTGTATGTATGTATACATACGTGTGTATGTATATACATATGTATATATATATATATATATTTATTATATATGACTTAGTCAGGTATTCAAGACCTACTATCAACCTTCTATATGATGCTTTAGCCATATTCCACACTAATTTTCTTTACATGTTATTGAACAAACTGTTCAAAATAGACAGCAATTTCCCAGCCTTGTCATATCATTCCTTCCATATCTCTACATTCTTTCTTTTTTTCAAAGTCTAAATCAGTTGTCCTCTCTGAAACCTTCCCCAGCCCCCTCAGCTAAAAGTGATTCCTTCATCTTATAATTTTCTTGCAGTCCTTTGTCTAGCCCTCTCCTTTGTCGTCATCACAGTCTATCATGTATCACAATACACATATACTTACATGCATTTTATTGTCATTCAGTCATTTTTAAGTCATGTCCAACTCTTTATGACCCATTTGAGTTTTTCTTGATAAAGATACTGGCGTGGTTTGCTATTTCCTTCTTCAGCCTCTTTGATACATGAGGGAACTGAGGTAGATAGGGTGTACAGATTTGCCCAAGATCAAATCTGAGGCCAAATTTGAACTCAGGGAGATGAGAATTCCTGAAGCCAGGATTGTACCATCTAGCTGCCCCAATACATGCATAATTTTTTATTTCATTTTTTACTTTATAGTTTTATATTTTTAAATTTAAGGATTCTTTAACATTTTTTTCATGAGATCATGTGTAATAATGACATTTTATTATTTAAACTATTTACAAACATTTTTAAAACTCCATCAAACAATCACCAATTTCCTTTTTGCTCTTATGTAAATAAATCACTTGTTCTGGATTTCAGTGGCCTCATCTGTAACATGATAAGGTTAGATTAGGTTAAGCTTAGAATGTTGGAGTAGATAATATAAAATTCAATAGGTATAAATATGAAATCTCACATTTGTGTTAAAAAAAAACACATCAATATGTGTAATTAGCAACTGTGAATCCTCTTATTGGCAATGCAATGATTCAAGACAATTAAAAAGGACTCATGATGAAAAATGCTATCTACCTCCAGAAGAACTGATGGAGTCTGAATGCAGATGAAAGCCTACTATTATTACTTTTTTGTGTTTCTTTTTATTTTGGCCTGTTTCTTCTTTCATAGCTATAATTAGCATGGAAATATATTTTACATAACTGCACATATATAACCTATATCAAATTGTTTACCATTTTAGGGAAGGGGAAGATAGGGAAAGAGGGAGAAAAATCTGGAACTCAACTTTTGTAAAAATTAATGTTAAAATTGTCTTTACATATAATTGGGAATACTACTAAATAAAATACTATTATTTGGTTTTTTAATATTCCAAGTATTAGATGAAGGAGGAACAGTGAAACATTAATTTGTCCAGAAAAGATCTCAGGTTTTTAGCAAATTTCAAACTCTCTTGAGTCATCAGTATGACATAACAACCAAAAACCTAAGGTAATCTTGTGTTGTACTGAGTGGTATAATTTCCAATGGTATGGAGGTGATTGTTCCACTACTCTGACCTGGTCAGATCACATCTAATGCCTGGTATTTGGTCTGGGTATATGTGCTCATAAGCACCTATGGGCAAGAGAACATTCAAGAAGAACAATCCAGATAGTGAAGGGCCTTGAATCCCAATTACATGAGGATTGGCCAAAGAAGCTGGGTATGTTTACCTCAGAGAAAAGGAAATTTTGAGGTGACATACAATGACGTACATATATACATGCACACATATAGATACACATATATACCATGTCTGCTTTAGAATATAGGTGGACCTCATAGATGACCATTAACATTCATTCCAACTCTCAAACTATGTCATTCTTTAGGTGATCGCATTCATAGTTATGCTTTATACAAGCTTTTTGTGTGTGTCATGGACCCCTTCTCTTAATAATGTTTTTAAATACATAAAATAAAATACCTAAGATTACAAAGAAAACTAAGTATATTAGAGTACAGTTATCAAAACATTAAAAGTTCCAAGTTCATGGAATCCCCTAAAATCTATCCACAAACTATTTGGGGATCCACAGGCTACAAGTTAAGAACCTCGGATCTACAAAACTGTATTATTCTATGTTTTCTTGCTGGTGTAACATTATTCATACTGGTCTATATGTTTGTAATTCCTTCTCCTGTTCTCACATACTCAATCCCCATATTTTGAAATCTTTCCCTTTTTTATTGTTCAGTTGTAACTAGTTCTTTGTGATCTCATAAACCAGAGCATTCCAATGTTGTCCATGGAGTTTTCTTGACAAGGATGCCCAAGTGGTTTGCCATTTCTTTTTCTAATACATTAAGACAAACAGGGTTAAGGGACTTGCTCAGGGTCAAACAGCTAGTAAGTATCTGAAACTACATTTAAATTCAAGTCTCTGATTGCAGGCCCAGCGCTCTGTCTATTGAACTACCTATCTGCCTCCTTTTATTTGTTGATTTTGTTGCTATTCAGTCACTTTCAGTTACTTCTGACTCCTCATGATCCTGTTTTGGGTGTTTTCTTGGCAAAGATAGTGGGGTGATTTCCCATTTCCCCACCTAATTTTACAGATGAGGAAATCAAGGCAGATATAGTTAAGTGACTTATTCAGGGTCATAAATCTAATAAGTATCTGAAGTCTTCTTGATTCTAGTCCTGCCACTTTATCTACTACCCCATCTAACATGCAGCTAAATTACTATCTCTTCCTGATCCTACTCCCCCAAATCAGAAACAGCTTAACATGTTGTATTTTGTTATTGCTGTTATTTAGATACATGTCTTATCTCACATTTTAATTTGTAAGTTCCTTGAGGTCAGGAACCAGGTCTTATGTATCCATATATTTACTCTCAGCAAAAAGCACAAAATATTACACAAAAATAAAGGCTTAACAATTTTTTGAATTGATGAGCAAATCACTGATAATATATGAATGGATGGATGGATGCTTATTCTACATCTAAGCTTTTATGCTTGTACCATATTATTTTTTATTGATAACACAAACAATGGACTTGAATACAATTTCTCACTCTGTGGGATTTCACTGATTATAGCATACACTGTTAACCTTTGTACTTGTCTTCATGTTGTGAACAGATGAGCCCTATCAGCAAAAGAAAAAAGAACTCTCTACTTGTCAATATAGTCAAGGTCTTCTTATTCCCATTCTTAATTAATGAGCATCCTTCGACCATTTTCTGCTGGGGGGCATACAAAGAAGTATAACATGCAGACCCTGACCTCAAATAGTTTACTAGAAAATAGGAGAAACAAGACCTATAAATATAACTAGCAATAAGAAAACTGTTTATACTGTATACCAAGTTATCAGTATAGGCAACAAATCCTGAACAAGGAATTCAATGGAGAAAATAAGATCAGTGGGAAGCCCTCTGGGACGGCTTCATGAAGTGTTTATTTCAGTTATATCTACCTAAAAAATCAGAGGAGTCATATAGGAGGAGGAAAGAATGAATCAGTTTAGGTATCATGAAATGGGATGTACAAAGGCATAGAGACAGAGTGTTTTTAGAGGGAGAAAGGTAGAGAACAAGGAAGATGGGGAGGGGTAGTAGTGAGAAGATCGGTCTGGTTGGAGCAGAGGGTTTGTCCTATAAAGAAAGGGGAGCTAAGGTTAGAGGTAGCCAGTCATTCATTAGCATTTATTAAGGGTTCATTATACAATAAATGCTTGTGCTAGTTTATAGTTCAATGCATCCAGGGCTGGGCCTGGAATCAAGAATACCTGAGTGCAAATGCAGTCTCATATGTGACTGGATAAGTTTTGAACTTGTATATATCTCAGTTTCCTCAGTTGTCAAATGAAAATAATAATAATACCTGCTTCTTAGGGTTGTTATGAGGATCAAATGTAAAAGGTACTTAATACAGTTCCTGGCAGGTAGTAAAGGCTGATTCCTTTTCCTTTCTCTGAGGACACAAAGAAAGATAAAAACCAATCTCTATCTTCCAAGAAGCTTACAATCAAATAGTGGAGACAATCCCCAAATAACAAAGTGTAAATAAGATATAAATAGTTAGTAATATCAGAAGAAAAGCATTGAGATTAAGGATGCTTGGGAAAGGCTTCTTGAATAGCTTGTACCTATAGTTAATACTTGGAGGAAGCTAGAATGGAGAAATGAGAAAGGAATCGTATAAGCATGGGGACAACAGTGAACATAACCCACTGAAGAGATGGAATGATGTGTTTGAGGAACAGCAAGGAGACCAGTGTCATAGTCCTGGGGAGTGTGGGGAAAGGAGTAAAGTGTAAGAAGACTAGAAAGGTAGGAAGAGGGCAGGTGGTAAATGATACTAAACACTAAACAGAGAGTTTCTTATTTATGATAGGGAGCCCTGGAATTTATTGAATATGGAAGTTGGAGTAATATATGCTCAGACCTGTGCATTAGGAAGATCATTAGGGTAGACTGAAGTGGGGGCAGGTTTGAGGCAGTCAGGCCAGCAGGTTCTTGAAATGGTTCAGATGTGAGGTGACAGAGGCCCTGGACCACCAGAAAGATTGTAGTGTCAAAGGAGGGAAGTGGGAGTATTTGAGAGACACTGTGAAGACAGAAACTACATAACTGTCAGATGGTGGAAGGTTTCATGTTAATATGTTCATTGCTGCCCTGAACTTTCTCATCTTCCAGGCCAATGCTGACATTTTATTTGCTGCCTCTCTTGGCTCAAGTTTCATCCCCAGGTGACTCACCCAGAGCTTCTCGCATCTGCAGTGCTCAGTCTCTGTGGAGCTAGGACCACATTTGTCATTGATTCTTCCTTCTCAAGTGAATAAACAAGCCTGCTTTCTCACAATGTGGAGAGAAATCAAACCCAAGCAAGTCATATTTATCCCCCAGTGGCTTGGATTTTGGTCCCTAGGTTTTCCCACTTAGTAATCCCCAAAGATGTAGTTGTGAATAAAAATCTATCCTTCCTCTCTCCCTCCTTCCTTCCCTTCCTTCTTCCTTCTTCCTTCCTTCCTTCCTTCCTTGCTTCCTTCCTTCCTTCCTCTCTCTCTCTCTCCCTCCCTCCCTCTTCCTTCCTTCTTTTCTTCCTTCTTCCTTCCTTTCTTCTTTTCTTCCTTCCTCTGTTCATTCTTTTCTTCCTTTGTTCATTCATTCATTTCTTCCTTCATTCAATCCCTTCCTTCCTTCCTTCTTTCCTTCCTTTCTTCCTTTCTTCATTCCCCCCTCCTTCCCTACCTCTCTCCCTCCCTCCCTCCCTTCCTTTCTTCCTTCTTCCTTCCTTTCTTCTTTTCTTCCTTCCTTCCTTTGTTCATTCTTTTCTTCCTTTGTTCATTCATTTCTTCCTTCATTCAATCCCTTCCTTCCTTCCTTTTCCTCCTTCCTTCCTTTGTTCTTTTTTCTTCTTCCTTCCTCCCTTTTCCTCTTTTTCCTTCCTCTTTCTTTTTTCCTCCCTTCCTGCCTTTTTGCCTCCCTCCCTCTCCTGCTGCCTCCCTTCCTCTTTTTTCCCTCCCCCTCCTCCCTTCCTTATTTTCCCTTCTCCTCTTTCCTTTATTCTCCTCTCCTTACATTGTCTTCCCTTTCCCTCCCCTCTCTATAATTCTTGCTCAGCCCTGTCAAACTGTCGTGGAGGTCGAGAGATCCCCCACAGCCATCACCTCCTCGGCTTTTCCCTGAACATCAGTCTAAACAGTCATTCTGTGTCTGTCAAAATAGTGACAGCCCTTTTCCCTGCACAGAGAGGCTCATATCCCATCTGTATTGCCAACCCTCTTCCAGGTTTATTTTGCCTATCGCGTCTGCACACTTGCTATTTAAATTCGAAGTCATTTCTGGGGTTAACTGTGTCCCTGCTATGCCAGGAGCCTGCTCACTGCACCTCTGATTCAGCCATCCTATTAGGCATGTTCCCAGCATCACATATGTGTGTATGTGTCCCTTTCAAGTTCTATGCCTCCTGCATGCCACCAGTGCCAGATGTAGCTTGCAATTTCCATTCCATTGGGCTGCATGTTACACAAGGCATAATCGGACTGAAATCATTTCTGGATAGAGAGATGAGTGATTTTGAACAACAAAACCAAAAAAAAATATGGCATGTCTTCAGCATTTTTTTGTTTCACTCAGTTCTTTTTCTAGTCAAAATATCATCTTGTGAATCTGTGTCATTTGGAATATGTTGAGAATGCTTAGTGACATCCTCTCCTCCATCCGTTTACATGGTAAGAGGGATTTCAGATGAGTTTATAGAAGAACAAAGCACTAGTCACATTCCATAATTTTCCTAGAGATAGGATGCCTTGAAGTACCTAGCTGACACAATGGAACCTGTAATCAGGAGGAGCCGACTTAAAATTTGATCTCAGACACTTAGGAGCCGTATGATCTTGGGTAAGTCACTTAACCCCTATTGAGAAAGAAAAAGAGATGGGGATCACACAGACAAATAGGCAGAGGAAATCGCCTTATTTGAGATAATCTACCCCAGCTGAGGAAAGATTCACCTGCTGTTGTATGATCTTCTGGCTATGGCCTCCTATGAAGCTTTCCCCCTGGTTCTCTTCCTTTCTGGCAACCCCTACCTTTGTTGTCACTGGTGACCAAGTATGATCGACTCATGGCGCAGAATGTGGTTTAAGCAAATACCAGAGCTTTGGGAATGAGGAGTGTCACATTTCTTCCCAGGCCTGGACCTGAATATGAGGTTTGGATAGAAGTAATAGGTCTAAGAAAAAACTGAATTAATTGTGCTTTACTTGTCTGTGGCTTCATTTTAAAGTTATGTTTGGAATTTATTATTTGAGAGGTCAAATAGAGAGTCTTATTGTAAAGCAGAAGATGGTCTAGCAGAAGAAAAAGACACTGATGCTGATGGTGATGAGGAGAATTTATTTATGAAAATGGAGAGGTTTATGATGGCAATTCAGGATAAGATCATTGTCACACAAATTATAGAAAGGTTATCCTTAAAGAGCTCATACAGCTTCATCATTGCAGACTATTCAAGGAAATGATAGAAGCTATACAAAATCTCACTGTGGTGAAGTGGGGGGAATGTAGCATCTGCCAAATACCTAGCAAGACACGACTTGGTGGCTAGGTAATAATACACACCAGAAGCTCACTATCTTTTATAAACAAACAAGGTAAATTCTCTTGCCACAAATATAGATTTCAGAATATCGTTGAGGTTTGAACAAGTAAATTCCCCTGTTTACTATTTACTCCTATTTACTATAGACAAAACTATTGTCCACAATTATCTGGATTTAACATAAATCCATTTAAAATTTAAGAACAAAATCTTAATAGTTTTTTTCTATGTAAAATCTTCATATTCTCCAAGATATGTGGAATAAAAAAAAAAAAGATTCCTAAATATAGAGACCTAGCAGAAGAGGTCAAAATTGTGGAGAAAAAATGGGCTATTTGTCATCCCCATTGTTCTGTCTTCTGTTGGACTTGTCCTCAAGGAGATGAGGTTATTATATCCCAGTACTTGTATTTAATTAGGAAAAACACGGACAGCTAAATGGCACAGTGGATAGAGCACTAGCCTTGCAGTCAGGAGGACCTGAGTTCAAATATGACCTCAGACATTTAACACTTCCTAGCAGTGTGACCCTGGGCAAGTAACTTAATCCCAATCGCCTCAGGGAAAAAATAGCTACAATGCAATAGTCTGCAAAAAAATTAAAGATAAGAAAAAAATAGATGGATAGTGACTTGTTCCATGCCCGGTTCTGTCTGAGCCCCATCAAAAAAGATAAGAATGCACTTATTATGATAGTAATGACAGCAATAACAATAATAGTATCTGTGTCTGTAACATATCAAAGTTTACAAAGCATTTCCCTTAGAACAACCTTGTAGAGACCTTTATTACAAAAGAAATAAAGACTATCCCACAGCTCAGCTTTAATCAAAATATAACTAGGACTGTTTTTTCTTCTGTGTCTGTAACTCTCAAATTAGCCTGGGTATTAGAGAAATTAGACTCAGGCTCTTCCTATGAAGTGCTATTGTGAAGTCAGACTGAGAAGTATAAAGATCAAGGAGGGCATTTCAAAAAGAATAGAAATGAGGATATATTTTTTCCATCAAGGGCCATTTTATTTCCCCTCAAATTGGAAGAAGTAATGTAATGTTCAGTATTTTCTTTTTTAAAGAATGCTTTCATATCTCTAAATATGCTTATAATAATTTTAAAACAAAACTAAAAACATTGCTATTTCATGGCCCTAGCTTTTTTTTTATTTTAAAGTAGTTTGACACTTATAAAACATACCTAATAAAAGTTTAGAGCATTAGACATGGAAGTTGGCAATCCTGGTTCAACTATTGCCTAATCCTATATTTTGGACAAATCCCTACCCCTCTATGAGTATCTCTTACTTCATCTACAAAATGAAGATATTGGTCTTGATGAGCTCTAAATTTCTTTACACTCTAGCTTTCTATGATTTGAATAATTGTTTTAATTTCCCCCAATTAAAATAACACTTTCCCATCTTTATCTCCTTCCTGATTCAAAATTCCTGGTACACTTTAATATCCCTGGTAAGGTTTCCAGAGATCAGGGGGTGGGAAATAAACACATTGCAGGAACTAAGGTCAGGAATTCAGAGAAAAGTCAGATTCCCAACCCAAGAGTAGAATGATCAAAAACTAGAACAGGGGTTCTCCACCTTTTTCTGTTACCAGTCCCTTTAAAAGTTTGAAGAAGTCTTTTGTCACACAGCATTTATTAAGTGCCAACTATATATCAAGCAATGAACTCAGTACAAAGAAAGGTAAAAGATAGTCCCATTGTTCAAGGAGCTCATGGTATAATGGGAGAAACAACATGTAAACATCCATGTATGAACAAGATACATATAGCTATCTATAAATATAGATACAGACATACCCATATATGCATATATCTGCATTTATAAAATATATATGCTATGTATGCCTCTTATCCACTGATTATCCTCCCTATATTATATATGTGAAGAATCCTATATACAATTCTTCACATATATATGTATATGTGTGTGTGCAAATATATATGTATACATGTATCCCCATGTTTTAGCCTTGCTCAGTGTTTGGTTCTGTGCTTAGTCAGTTATCCAATGTATATACTGGCTGATTTTTTAAAACAAGGTTAAAATATGGGGATTACTCTGTCCTAATATCTGACTTTGCACAATCCTTCATTTGGTGCTAACCATACTCATCATCCACCACGAGCTCTATATAGTTCCTCTGTCCTCAATTGCATCATCCCAATCTCTTCAACTTCTGCTAAATGAATATGTATATGGATCAGTGACTCTAAGTTATGGTCCAGCTTCTTCAACAATGGTTTGTGACCCCCATATATGGTCTTATAACTAATGTGGGAGTCAAGAAATTAGGATTTATTATCAGTAAATGTTTCATTTGCAAACCTATTTTATATACTCTTATGTCTGGGATCATGTAAAAAATTTTTGGACCAAAAGGAGGTCATAAGTGGAAAAAGTTTAAGAAGTCCTATGCTAGATAAGTTAAACTTACACTAGGAAACAAGTGTAATGTGGCCATGAATATAACAAAAATCACAAACTTATAATTCTGTCAGTGTCATAAAAAATTAACAAACTTAGTTAAGCAGAGTCATAATCTTGTAAATTCCTTAAAAAGATAAACCTTGCTAAATAGGCACTATATATTAACAGAATAAATCACTTAGAGAATGTAGTATGTACTAATTTTTCCTTCTTTCCTTCTTCCCTCCTTCCCTCTTTTTTCTCTCCCTTCTTCCCTTTCCTCCTTTCTCCCTTCCTCCCTTCTTCCCTTTCTCCCTTTCCCTTTTGCTCCCTTCCCTCTGCCTCCCTTATTTCCTCCCTCCCTCCCCCTTCCTTCTTTCCTTGCTTCCTTCCTTCCTTCTTTTGTTTATTTCTTTCTTCCTTTCTTCTTTTTTTTCCTTCCTTCTTCCCTTCCTCTGTCCCTCCCCTATATCTTTATTTGTCTATGTCTCCCTCTTCATCCCTCCCTATCTGTTCTGACTAAATTCATGTTTTAACACTTTCAGGAGATTGTTATAAAACAGGGAATCCCAAACTACTTGTTATTTTCTTATCAATAAATGAATCAACAATAATTTATTTAGTGCCTACTAGGAATGAGGGATGATAAGACAAAATTTGTGCCTGGCCTCAAGGAGCTTACATTTTTTTAAACATGGTCATGCAAATATAATATAGTAAGTAACACTAAGTAATTTTTGTTGTGAGATGCTAGAAGAAAAGAAGAAATCAGAAAAGACCTTATGTAAAAAGGGATTTCTTAAACTGAGTTTTGAAGGAAATCATGGATTCCAAAAGGCAGAAGAGAAGCTGAGGTGAATTCTGGGCATAAGAGGCTGATGGGATTGGTGACTGTGGAGGCACAGAGCAGTGGAACATGCTATGGGAGAAACAGTAAGAATGTCAATTTGACTGAAATACAGAGTGTATGGAGGTGGTGAGTGACATGTGATAAGCTTGACTGGAACCAAGTTGTAAAGAAGACTAATAAAAGGGAGATTTTACTCCAACCCTTGAAAAGGTCAGAGGAGGAACATTATAGAAGAACTCTTCCTGTCAATCTCTCTCTTATGGATAAAAGTGGAAACTATTACAGGTTTCTGTATGACTCCCTTCTACTCTTAAACATTCCCCCACTCCATCCCCTTCATATACACAAGCAAGTACCAATGCACCAGACTCAGTAGAATAGCATATGATTTTGATGCTACTTCCTGTGAGGTGTGAAATAGTTTGGCACTCAGTAAATGATGCTTCTCCATGAGCCCTAAAATCTGTTTTTAATGGGTTTTTGGCATGTTCCTTTACCTCTTTCAATTTAATTGAATATATTTTTTACTGTGCTTAAATATGTGTTTTGTCTGAGATACAAGTTTTTTTTTAAGGGAAGAAATAAGCATTTATAGGAAGTCATTGCAATGACTTTTATAGAAATAAGCATTTATAGGCTTCCTACTATGTGCCAGGAACTGTGATAAGCACTTTACAATAATTATCTGTTTTGATCCTCACAACAGCCCTGGGAGGTAATTATTATCTTCATTTTATAGAGGAGGAAACTGAGGCAAGCAGGTTAAGTGCCTTGCACAGGGTCATCCAGTTAGAAAGTATCGGAGGCCAGATTTCATCTCAGTTCTTCCTGACTCTAAGCACAATGCTCTGTACCATCTAACTGTGTTCAAAAAGTCAAGGGCTGTGCCCTCTGAGAAACTGGCAAGCTCAAAGGACTGGCAATCATGGAATAGAGTATTTAATTAAATAATTAAGTATTAGATTGTGTTGTTTAGAGTTTAAATACTATAGAAAGGAAATCAGTGCAAGCTAGAATGTTCAGGAATTACATGAAAGAACTGATAATTGAGCAGTGCCATGTAGGTTGGGGAGGATTTAATAAAAGGAATGGAGGAATGATAATTCTTTTTTTAGTTTGTGCATGGTGGTTAGAAAAAGCAATACAAAGACATTCTCAAGGTCTCTTTTAAGAACTTTAGAATCAATTGTATGACATGGAGAGACACTGGCACAGGACTATCCAGCATGACATTTCCTCATCAGAGAAGGTGCTATGCTCTATGAGCAAAGCAGAATTGAATTAGCTCAAAAGAAATGCAAAATATGCAAAATTAGAGAAGTCACACCAAATGTTCATGTGGACTCTTTGTTTCTGACCTGTGGCAGAGCATTCTAAGCTTGTATTGGTCTTATCAGCCAGTTAGACACACTGTAACTCAATTCTAACAGAGTGATATCATTTTGGTTCTCTTTGAAAACAAAGAATAGAAACAATAGCTGATCATTGGGGATAAAGGTAAAAAATCAAGCTGTCTCAAGGAACTTATAGTCTACTGGGGGAAACAATAATCATAAAAATATTCACAGCAATACAACATAAATAGGAAGTTAATAAAAACAAATATATACAAAGGAAAACCTGAACCAATAGAAGCTTCAGTAAAAGGTTCATGCAAAAGATGATGTCAGATCTGAATCTTAAAGAAAGAAAAGGAGTTTGTGAGTCAGGGGAAAGGAGGAAGTGAATTTCAGGTACTGGGGATGGCCAGTTCAGATGTGGAGACAAGGGATACCTCATGGTAAGTGAAGAACAGAGAAAATGACAGTTTGGCTGGATCATGAAGAGTGAGAGATATAATATTCATTGAAGCTGGAGAGATAGGTTGAGACCAACTTTTGTAGGATATGAAAACTTAACAGAGAAGTGTGAATTTTTATCCTAGAGGCAACACAGAGCCATTGCAATTCATAGAGTAGTAGGCAAAAAAGATTAGATTCAAAAGAATGCAGGATATCTTTTGGAGAATGAGATGTTAAGTTGGACATGTGAGAAAAGTATGAATTACGAAATGAGAAGATATAAAGGTCATTAGAGTCATATTAAAATATTTGAAGGTCTATTGGTAGAAGAGCATTAGGCTTGATCTGCTTGGTATCCTAAGGAAGAATTAGGAACAACAGGTGGAAGTGGCAGAAAAGCAGATTTAGGTTTGATATAATTCTAATCAGTAAATGATGCTCAACAGTTGAGTGAACTATACCACGAGATAATGCATTTCCAATAACTAAAAGTCTTCAAAGTTTAGACAGCCACTTATTGCACATGATGTTAAATAGACTTTTGGTTGGGGATCCTTTTTGAGCTGGAAGCAACCTTGGAAAGAATAGAATCCAAACCTTTATTTTTGTACACCTTTTGGTAAAACCCATAGCAGATGCTTATTAAATGCTTATTAGGTAGATGGAAGAATGAATGAAATGAAATGAATGAGTGAATGATCCCTTCCAATTTACATGAAGCTCAACAGTATAGTTATGTAGACAACGTGTTACACATAATTTATTAGTGATAAAGCTGAATCTGGGACTAAAGCCTCTTGATATTCAACCTAGTGATTTTTTCCTACCATACCACTTGTTACAGTTCTTTTTAGATGATCACATTGGATCTTCTTTGGCCATAGAGAACTATTATAAAGAGCTTCATGAATGAATTCTTTCAATGACTAGGTCTATGAAACTAGTCCCATCTGTGTTAATGCATCAGAATCCATTTATGTCTCTAGTGGCCCGCTTCGGTATTCGAGATGATTGAGGATGCCATGAGTGCCATGCATCTGCCAGGAACATTTAATCTCAGTAGAGACAGAAAAATTCTGGTTAGACAACTCCCTTGGGCTATAGTAGATATCTGGAGGCCACCCTGCCTTTCAATTTCCTTTTTGTTTTGGAGAAGGAAATCTCCCAAATGACTCTTCCAAACTGCTTAAAAAATGTTGAGGTTCTAATTAAGAAACTAGCCAGTTAATCTTGATTATCACTTCTTTCTAAGTCAAAGTGGTCCCCTTTCTCACAGTTACACTTATTTTCCTGTTTTTTGTTCTTGTCATCATTAGATCTCCTTTGGGGGCCATAACTATGTGTAGTTAGCTCAAGGCAAAATTTTAAAGTTTGTCTTCAGTTTTACCAGTCATTTTCTCCCTTTGGTTGTCCTGCTCTTCCTCTCCCTCCCTAAATGTCCTATGTGCTTATATTTTCTTTTTCCTCTATAATCTTGTCATTCTTTTTTTTATATTCTTTATTTATATTGTAGAAATAGTAGATCATAGAACTTAAAATAATTCTTGAGAGGGCCTAGTCAAGCTACTTCCTTTTATAGATAAAAAATGTTGAGACTCAGGAAAATCACTTGACCAAAGTTGGACAGTTAATTAGAATTTATACCGTATTATGATTTTAAGAGTTGGGGAAGAGAGAGATTGATCAGTAACAGTACAACATGTCTCTGAAAAGATTGGGAATTGCTGGGTTTGAGAAGCCTGATTCTTTTTTTATTTAAAGAATAAAACTCACCTCATCATCTTTATTAATTCTCTAAACAGAATGGCTATGGTATAGGGGCAGATAGACATTGGCTAAATAAGGCCATCACTCCCATCCATTACCTTCTACTCACTTGGGTACTACCCAGCTTCAGGGTCTTATCACTACTACTCTGGACCATTATAATAGTTTCTTAATCAATTTTTCCACCTTAAATCTCCCCTTCCTTCCTCCTCAAAACCATCACTTCTCATAACAATCAGCAGTCAAAGAAATATTCTTTCAGCTGAGACCTGACTATTCCACTCCAAGATTAGATGAATTCCACTGACTCCCTGATACCTCTAGGATCAAATACACATTCTCTTTCTGTTGGCATTAAAACCCCTTCATAGTTATACCCCAAACTATTTTTCCAGGCTTATTATACACTCTTCCCTTCACACACTTTACAACCCAATCACACACTTTACAATACAAATGAAATGCTTCATTTCCTTTTTCTATGCTTGTCTCCTGTGTATAAAATTCATGTGATCTAGAATGCTTGTGATCTTTTTCTTCACCTCTTAAAATGTCTAGTTTCCTTTAAAACTCAGCCTTAACTCTACCTTTTAATGAAAGCTCTCTTGATTTTCCCTCCCCTAAACTACATATATATATAAATATATATATATATATATATATATATATATATATATATATATATATATATATATACATCTTGTCTCCCCCAATTGAGGACAGGGACTGTTTGAGTTTTGGTTTTATAATCTCTGCACCTAGCACAGTGCCTGGCAAATAGTAGGCACTATATAAAAAGCTTGTTGAATGATTGATAGGTAGAAATATTTACAATGATTACTATGTTAGAAAGAACCATTTTATTAATTGGTAAAGCCTTATCTTAAGGGCAGTTAGGTGGCACAGTGGATGGAGTGCAGGGTCTGAAGTCAGGAAATCTGACCTCAAACACTAGCTGTGTGACTTTGGGCAAATCACTGCCTCTTTTTGCCTCAGTTTCCTCATTTATAAAAAAAAAAAAGAACTAGAAAGCAAAATTGGTAAATCACTACAGTACCTTTGCCAAGAAAACCCCAAATGGGATCATGAAAAGTTGAACACAACTAAACAAAACAACAAAAATAATAATGATACCTCTAATATTTCTTTGCTCCTGTCCTCCTGTACTCTTACCAGACAAAAGTTGAGGTAATATGATTCTTTTTTTTTTTTGATAATTCTCTACTTTTTCTTACTTCTTTAAATTATGGTTTATAATATGTTATACCTCTAAGTGCTGGGTATACTTCACAAATACCATACATGTAATTTATCTGTACTTCACTTTCCTGCTATAAGTGGAATTTGCAAAAAGAAACAAACAAAAACAGTGGATAAATTTATGTTCATATAGTAAGCAGTCTTATTGGATATCACTGAAAAATCAAAATACATCTCTGCTCCTAACAGCTACTTTGGCATAGTAATTGGGGAATAGAAGTTTTATCAAGGTAGCTGGGTACAGAAGCAAGGATACTGAATTTGAAGTCAGCAGTTTGGGGCTCATATTTAGATTCTATGACTTGTTAGTTGTGTGACTTTAGGAAAGTCATTTAATATCTCCAGACCCTAGTTAACTTACATAAGATGAGGATAACCCCACTTGTAAAACAAAGGTTTATTTTGAGGTTTAAATGTTAGAATTCCTGGATCCTTTCAGGGTTCAACTCAAATGTCATCTCTGTTGCAATTTTCCTTTTGATAGAATGTAAGCTTCCTGAAGGCAGAGACATTTTAAACTTATCTTTTTGTATCTACAGTATCTTGCACATAGTTGAAGTTTAAGAAATGCTTGCTGGGTATCTTCACTAAGTCTTGAAGCAATATGGTAAGCCCCCCATAGTGGAGTGCTGCCACCAGACTGCCCAGGGAAAGGCACACTAACCCACCCAGGTCATAATCAAAGCAAGACAAAGTTCCTGAATCAATCAGTTCTGAGACTGTGATGTGAGTGGCCACTGTACTTCCAAACTGAGTCAGCTAGGGAGACCTAACAGCAAAAGGGGGGGGGGAAGTTTGCTGAATTTAATTAAAAGCAGAGAACACACAAAAAGAAAAACAACATTTGTATAGTAAATAGATATGCCTGGACATATACTGGTTCTTTAACTTTCATTGCCTCAGGCAACTTGGTAAAAGGAATTTACCCACCAGGAATTCTCTTACCAATGAAACCATAAGTCCAGTTCATTTAAAAAGAAAACATATGTTGAAAAACACTTCTAGACAAATGTTCACTATTTTTATTTTTTCTGTTGAAAGTCAATGTGAGTTAGATACCTCATTTAAAATAAAGAAGGAAGGAGGGAAGGAAGAAAATAAGCATTTATTGGCTTCTCCTATGTACCAGGCATTGGGCTAAGTGCTTTACAAATATTATTTCACCCTTACAATAATTCTGGGAGATAGGTACTAGTTTTATCCCTGTTTTATAGTCAAGGAAATGGAGAGAGACAGAAGTGAAGTGACATGCCCAGTATCACAAGACTACTAAGTATCTGAAACCAAATTTGAACTCAAGTTTTCCTGACTCCAAGTGCAGTGTTCCATCCACTGAGCTATCCAGGTGAGTCAGACACAGAGATTCATGAACTTATAATGATCAGAAATACTGACCTTTGTAGGCATCTGAATTGTTGGGAAGTAAAGGACATATTATCTATTTGGTTGAAGTATGAAGATTAGCTGTATTTTCTTCCAAAGGATAAAATAACTTTATTAATTAGAAGCATT
The DNA here is from genome assembly GCF_902635505.1 of Sarcophilus harrisii. NCBI lineage: Eukaryota > Metazoa > Chordata > Mammalia > Dasyuromorphia > Dasyuridae > Sarcophilus > Sarcophilus harrisii. The sequence continues at coordinate 368,081,563 of NC_045426.1, read as the reverse complement.
TGGAACCAGATAAATATTTTGGGACAAACCATTGAGGCCTACATAGTGAATACATTGAATGATTAGGAAGAACAAATGGACTAAATTGGTCCATGGTTTTGATGTTTTGTAAGAGTCATGTTCATGAATGCCCCGAGGAATGGCAATGATAGACACTATAAATGGACAGAGAGTTAACAGCCTGCAGCCCCACAATGAGTAAATGCATTGTCACCATTGAGATGGGTTGATGGAGATAGTCTGGAGGCTCAGCTCTAGCCTGTACTCCACTGTGCACGTCTGTCTCCACAGCATGCGCTTCCCCAGAGATAGGAAAATGGGCCAAATCAGGAATTCTTTCCCTAGTGTCATCCCTAGTGTCAAACCCAGGCAATGCAGGTCAGGTAACAACAGTGCTCCATCTGTTATCCTTCAGTACTGACCCACCACTTGTGATGCACAAGCCCTGAATTGTTTTCATTTTCTGGAGGGAAACAGTATAGTGTTATTGATGGCATACTGAGCTGGAGAGAGGGGGGGCAGGAGAACTGGGCTCTAGTCCCAGATCTGACTTATGGTATGTTTTTTTTTCCTTTCCTTTCTTCTTTTTCTTTTTTTTTTTTCATCTCTTTTATTTTTGAATAAGCTGTTTAACCTTTATGTAGGGTAACTTGCTCACCTGTAAAATGGGGATAATTTAATAAAATTAATAAAAGAGAATTATATGGAACCAGAAAGGTATTGCCTGAAGTTATTGTTATAATCATAAGAGATAATATGAAAATGCTCTGAAAAAATATAGAACTGTTTGCAAGAGATAATTATTTTTGTGCTAATTCTGCTTAGTTCCATGAAATCAAAGAGAATCGTTATATTTAACAAGAAGTTAGCCTATGATCTCTTGTCCCTAAAAACAGTAAATCTACATACATATATAACTAAGAAGGATCTCAGAGTCCACATGGTCCTCTTTTTGTATATTAGGAAATTGAAGCCCAAGGCCACACACGTTTGGTCCTCTGCATCTAAATTAGTACTTTATCATGTTATGTTCCTTCTAATGTGCCTTCTACATCTAAAGGGTATGGTTCTTATAAAAATCAAGCAGTGGAGCCCAAATAATTTAAGATCATTTGCTTCTCTTTGAGAATATTCATTGCATATTGATAATTAAGTCCTCTTAGGTTGGTGCTTTGAACAGAATTGTAAAGGGACAGGGAGGGGTGACTGTGAAGAGTGCTACAAGTCTTGGAGTATGAAACCAGTGAGAATTCGTGGGCTAAATTTCCATTCTGGAGCTGGTGCCTTTGTTCCATAACCTGTAAACAGAAGACAGAAATATCCCTGGAGAAGCATCAAGAGTATGAGGTTCAGTAGATGAGATGACTTTAAAAGAAGATGAAAAATATAATGTGCCATACATATTGCTGTGATCATCACTGTGTTAATCAAACTGGCACCTTTTTGTCTTATTTTGTTTGTGGCCTGGAAGCTTCTGGAACAGCTGGAGCTGTCCCAGGGAATGAGAGATTAACCTCTTCCTCATCCTTCCTCTCCTTCAGGGCCTGGATCTCATTCAAAGGGAAAAATGTACATCATGGGATAGTACATTTAATTAATTTTGGAGAGTCTCTCTAGTTTGGAGGCAAGCAGTGGAACATAGCAAATGATGGGGAGCCACCTCATGTCTCTAATCAAGTCAACGAGCACTTATTAAGCACTTACTATGTGCCAGGCACTGTACTAAGCACTGGGAATACAAAATACAAGCAGAAAGACTGACTGGTTTCAAGGAACGATGTGCAAAGGAGAAAGACAACATCAAAAAGGGAGATGAAGGGGAGAGTGGTATGTGTTGGGCCATGTAGAGAAGAGAAAGAGTTAGGAATGCAGAGAGTGCAAGCTGGAGAAGAATGAGTTCATGGTTGCTATGGGCATCCTACTTAGGGAATTAAAAGACCTAAGGTACCTCTCCCCCTGAGAGCAGGGACTTTATAGTCATATCCTCAGTGCTTAGCACAATGTCTGGCACATAATAAGTGCTTAATAATCCTAACCAATCCAATCAATAAACATTGATTAAGTGTCTACTATGTGTTAAGTACTATGCTAAGCATACTTATGTAATTAATAAAAAAAGACATTCTCTTCCCTCAAGGAGCTTCCAATTTAATAGGAGGGGGAGAACAAAAGGAGGTAGCAAAAGGAACAACTTTGAAGGGGGGAAGCTTGTTTGGTGAAGGTTGAGACCAGGTAGAGAAGCAGATGCAACTGGGAGTGAACCAAAAGTCTAGTTTCTGTCCTCTCTGAAAGGAAGGCACTGAGAGAAGTTTGGTACTCTACTCTCCATCCCTCCAATCAGAGTGGGGAGGAGGCTAAGAGACATAGTGTCAAGACTTGCATTACCAGTATGGTGGTGAGATTAAAAGTGATAAGTTTATCTTTGTAGGGCATCCTCCCTTGATTTTGTCTGATCTACTTTATACCCTATTCTCCCATCAATCCCCTTCACATACCTTATGCTCCAGCCCCTTCTCAATTTCATGGCGTTGCCCCTTTCATTCCTTCAAATACCTTCTCAACATCTCCACCAATCAACTTCCTACCTGTCCTTCAAGACATAACTCAACTCCCATCCTCTTAGTGAAGCTATCTGTTATTTCTCTCAGATAGAATACTCTTTGTTGACACCTCTTCTGTGTTACCCAGGAAAAGTGCCTTGCATGGAGAGACCATTTAAGAAATATCTTTTGTATTAAATTGAATGATACCTTAGACCAGTGTTCTCAAAGTATGGTCTAGAGAATCCTAGGGATCTCTGAAACCCTTTTAGAGGGTCTATAAATTCAAAAAATAGTTTTTATTTCCAATATGGTAAATGTCTATAAATATAACCCAGATAAACAAAAACACTTTGGAGAAATCCTCAATAATTTTTAATAGGATAAAGATACTGAAAACAAAAGTTTGAGAATCACTGCCTTACACTAATATTTTACCCCAATAATTAATTTTATCTTATAATTTATCCTATATTACTCTACTAATTGCCAAGAAGATTCTGTCCCCTTCATCCTTGCATTCCTCACAGTGCCTAGCACGTAGGAATCCCATAATGGACTAAAATTAATGAGGGGAAATAGTGTGTGGTAGTAAGATTAAGAAGCTGCTAGTTGAGGTTTTAATTCCAGTTTTGCCACTGAAGTGGTGCAAAATCTAGGATTAAGTCACCTCACTTTGCTGGGGATCAGTTCCCTTACTTGTAAAATAAGTAAATTGGATTAGATTTCTACAATTTCTGCCAGCTCTAATGACTTAAAGATTTTTCCTCTGTTAATGGCATTAGTAAAAGAAAGTGTCAGCTGCATATTGTAGGTTGATGTGAATGAAATGAAGTACTGAAGTTAAGCTACTGAAGTTTAAAACTGAACTAAGACTTTTAAGGTGTTCTGTACCAGCTCTTAATATTACTAAAAGTTTATTTTCATCCTGAAATCCTGACTCAAAGAATTAGCATTATAGATGTATGTATAAACAAAAATAGTATCTGTGGCTGGATAGATTATTTGGTCCTACTACACAAGAATTTTGGCATTGGCTGAAACCTCTCTTTATGTTACAAACTTCCTCCTACTAATCTGACCTATGTCCTTCCCCACTACCCCCAAAATATCTTAGAGCTGTATTAATCTGGTAAAGTGGTTCACCCCCAAAGAAGTGAGTCAAAAGCAGATAGGTCCAGTTCTTCATGATAGAGATTGGGATATTTACAACAGCAAGTGACCTTTCCCTTTAAGAGGTGGCAATGAGCACTACCAGGTAGAGATTTTTTTTTTCCCCTCCTTTAACATCATTTAAATGGTTGCTGTCAAAGTCAGAGCCAAGACCTAGAGAACCTAGGAAGATTGCTCTGTCGGCTGATATATGAGTTGTTTACGCTTAAAGGGAGAAATACTGAACCTGAGGGCGAGACCTTCCTCTCTAACTGAAAATGGACAAAAATCAGTGGGTTCTTGGTAATAGCTTTGACAGGCTTTCAGCTTCTGGGCTCTCAGACCTGGAGAGTTCCTTTTCTCCCCCTTCCCTCCCCCACCTTCAATTGTCATCATACTCTTTTTTTAAGACCAAGCTACAAAAAAAAACAGACAAACTAAATTTCTTCAGGGCATTCCCTGAGGATTCAAATAGACTAGCAACTCAGCTAAAGCTCAAGCCTACACATAGGAGGACTTGGAGATAAAGTGGGGAGGAAAGGGTATTAACAGAACAAAATAACATTCAGTGGTTTCCCAAGCTAGTTAATTCTTCTAACTTCATTATTTCTCTCTGTGATATCACCTTTTGTTTGCTCTCCCATGGTAGATAATAACTTTAAGATTATACCTCCAGACTTTTCTGTCCTTTTTCTTTATATCTAATTTTTGGTAATCAGTTAGCAAATTCTGCTGATTTATCTTCTGAAACATTTCTTAAATCCATCCCTTCCTTTCTATTTTTATTGCCTCTACCCCAGTACCATTCTTTTAGGACACCTGCAGTAACTTCTTAAACTAATTTCATGCCTTTACTCTGTCTCATTTATAATCTACTCTTTATATCTTTGATAGAATAATCTTTACCCTCCAATATCATCCTCTTACTGCTCTGCATGAAAATCTGTGACTGTTCCTGATGACCTGCTGCATCAAATGACTATTCCGGATATCATTCAAGGCCCTTCACAATAAGATATTACTTTCTCCTTCCCATGATATTCTTCTTCATATATTTTATATTCCTCTTTTTCCCTTGAACATGTTCTGTGAGTTCCTCCAAATTGAACCTTTGATTGTGATATTCCATAAACCTAAACATTTCTTTCTGTGTCTCTCTGCCTGTCTTTCTCTCTGTCCTTCTCTCTTTACCTATCTCTCTCCCTGTTTTTCTCTGTCTCTGTCTCTATTTCTCTCTGCCCTCTCTTTCTGTCTTTCTCTCTGAATCTTTGTGTCTCTTTCTCTTTCTGTTTCTCTTTGTCTCTGTTTCTGTCTCTGTCTCTTTCTCTCTCTGTTTCTCTTTGTCCTCTCTCTGTCTCTCACTATCTCTCTTTCTGTTTCTTTCTGTCTCTGTCTCTCTGGCTCTCTCTTTCTCTCTGTCTCTATGTCCTCTCTTTATCTGTCTCTTTCTCTCTTTGTCTCTCACTATCTCACTTTCTCTTTCTGTTTCTCTTTGTCTCTCTCTGTTTCTGTCTCTTTCTGCCTCTGTCTCTTTCTGTCTCTGTCTCTGTCTTTCTCTTGATTTTTTACTCCTGTAGTCCCCAATTCAAATGCTACTTCTTTCATGGAGCTTTCATTGATGCCTCCAGTTTGTAATACTGGATTGTGATCTCCATAAGGCCCCGGTATCTAAAGAACTTCTGTATGCAAGGAGCGCTTCAGTGATTATTTCAGAAAAGGACCACATTTCTGTTTCTGATTTCATTATGTCTTCTACAGTTCAAAGTGGGGTGGGGAGGATTCTGGTTGAAAAAACATAGAAGTAGGAAAGGACAGCCCATTTAGCTTTTCTCCATTAGAATTTCATTCCTTTCTCACTGATGCCCTTCAATTATGAATGGTTAAACACTGGGTGAAACCCACCATCATGCAGCCAATTAGGATTATTCTTGGGGAAGCAATGGGATAAGGGTCTGGCAAGCAAAAATATAAGAAATGGGATGGAATGGCAGCAATTCATTCTCCTCTTTCCCCCTCTCTACTGAGACTTGGTCTCCTGGGAATTTTCTCACTCAATGAGAGGACAAATGACCCTAATCACAGGTGTTTCTATAACCTTTTAGAAATCAGCACCTAAAACAAATCAATAAAGGGGATGCAGGGTATTCTGGGAAGAAAACCTTTGAGGAAAACATTGAATTGATCAGTATCCTCTCCATCAAAGTTATCCTCCCAGGTAGTTCTAGAAAGGGTATCCATAGAGTATTCCATAATAGGGCATGTGTGTTTAAATCCTTTGTAAATGGCTAAGAAGGCAATTCCTTTCAGTCATTTGCTTTGTAAGGCACTCCTCCCCTCCCCTGGCAGCAACAGTCTATGCACTCTATTAGAGGAGGATTTTTTTTTCTTTCCCCCTACATATAATGGCACCAATTAAATTACCTTGCAGCCCGACCTTAATCTGGCAGGAATGATTATTCCATGAAACAGTTAGGGCTCTAATTGACATGAAGTGCCTGCAAAATATGTCTTTTGCAGCAACCCCTGTCAAAGTCACATTGATATGCTAATACCTATAGCTGGCAGAATCACTTCATAAAGAGAGACATTGAAAATTGAATTATTTCAATTTCAGTACCTAGGAATCTAGTGATCTGTCTGTATATGTAACTAAGTAGGTGCAATACTTTATATGGGTAAACAGCTGTACTAGGGCGTTGCCATGGAAACTGCTTGACTCGTGGCAGTCGTGCTGGTGATGAAGTCATTAGCCGCGTGAAATGTGCTTTGAGGTTGTCAAGTGTAACACTCCAGGAATATTTCAGCAGTATTAGTGGAGCCTTTTCATTTACATAATTTAGGCTTTCACACATGATCTCATTATGGTGGAAGAAAAGAATGAGTTGTGGGTGCCATCACACTCAACCTAAATGAATCTCTGTTCTCTGATTCGGTCATATCTTTTGTGAAAAGACTTCTCATCCCAAAATCAGTCTTACGGATTTATGAAATTTGGAGGGTCATGGACTAGGTTATGTTCACTTATATTTTAGTCCCATAGTCGGGACAGTTCAGGGATAATATGAGGCTTTCAAGGGATGCAAACATTGAATAAAACTTTCTTATGTATTTGGGGGCAATTTTATTTCAAAGTATCCTTTGCAAGTAGACTTCAACTAGGCATTTCCCTTGAGCCAATTCAGTAGCCCCATTCACGATTATGAGGTATTACTAGAAAATCACAATTTTAAATACTGAACAAAACTTGCATTTCTATGAAAATATTGTTATCTTCAGGGAAATTCCGTGCTTATTACAAACATTTTAGCATGGCTCAAAACAATATGGGACTCTTCTTTGGGAACTGTCTTTTTAACCAAGTTATACAGTATACAAAAGAAACAGGTGTTCTGACCCCTAGTAATATTGACTGATTTTTTTGAAAGCCAGGTACATCAAATCTGGCTGCAAAAGAATTTTGACTGTTAAGAAATCATCCCTGGAAGATTTGTTACCTTTGAGAGTATTTGAAGGAATATGGTTCCAAATCCTGTTCTGTAAGAACAATTACACAAATGAGTTTTTATTTGTTTATTTTTTGCAGTGGTACCTCAGCATTATTTGAATAAGGAGATAGGTTTCCAGTCTGATTTTTTTTTGAATGAAACTAAACTCATTTGAATATAGTTATTGAGATAAATTTATTATAGCACTGGTCACATTTTTTATAGTCATGTGTCATCTTTATCCCTCTGTTCAAAGCACTTGAGATCATGAAATTGAGAACTTGAGCATCCTGAATTTAGCTTAAATGAGATCTCATGTGTTGAGAGTAGTAAATAAAGGAAGGTACCATTCATGGTTGCTAAGAGATGTAATTGTTGAAAGGGTCATATGAATCATATCTACAATAGATAACAATTTCATGATATGGGAAACTCCTATTTAAAAGAAAAAAATGATGAATGATCAAACTGTTATCAGACAGTTATTTAAAAAAGCAGCTTCCAGGGTATGTCATAAAGTCAGGACTTATTCAGTCTGATAACCCACATCTTCTATATCTCCATACAGTATTGTTCAGTAACATTTGATGGTCATCATGATGACCCTGAATCCCTGCAATATCCTGAAGTGGTTTCTTAGTCATACCAGAAAGATTCAATATGTCTTACAGGATTTTTTTCCTGTCCTTTCATTTGACAGACATTTTTGAGCACTATTTATCAGGCCCTGTGTTAGAGACTATGAGATACAAAGATGAATGAGAAATACACTTTTCTCTCATGAAACTTAGAACCTAGGACAACAATTGAGATGAATACAAATCATTATAATATGAGATAGAATATAAAAATGTGAACAACAAAGTGCTTTTTTAGTTTGAAGGAGGAAAAGGTCATATATAACACAAGGGTATGCAGAAAGTAATAAGGAGCCTCAGAAGATTTTTGAGTAGGGATATGACACTGGATGATCTGCCAACTGAAAAAGATCTCCAAATTCATCCAAATTAAACCATTCTTGAAAGAAAATTTTCCTTACAACATTCCTAAAAATGAGCTATTCCGTGGTTTGAAATTCAAAATTAATCAAAAAGCCTTTAAGTACCTGCTATATCTTACGCACTGAGGAGACAAAATGACAAAAATAAAATAACTTCTGCATCCAATGATCTTCTCTTAGGAAAATCAATATGCAAACATATAAGTATATGCAAAAATATAAGGTATTTTTTGTGGGGAGCAACTTCAAGAAAGTTCTTACTTAGAAGGTGACACTGGAGTTGAGCTTTGAGGGAGCTGAGGATTTCAAAAGATGAATTTGAGGGGTTACTACATTTCACCTATGAAAGTCTTAGCAAAATCATTGGGAATAAATGTGTGAGGAAAAATAAGAAAGTAATTTTGGGTGGTATGTATTATGAGGGAATGAAGGAGATGGTGTGTAATAATCCTAAAAAAAGTAGACTGGAGCTTGATTGCAGAGAGCTCTAAATGTCAAAGAGGATTTTATCTGATCTTAGAAGCAATTGATAATCTCTGAAGTTCACTGAGCAGGGAAGTAACATGGTCAGATTGGTGCTTTAGGAATAGCACTTCAGTTTTTTTAGCGAATGAATTAGAGAGCTGAGAGACTGAGGTGAGGGACAATCAGGAAGCTATGGTAATAGTCTAGATCTAGATAAGAGGTGATGAAGGCCTGAACTAGGGTCACTGTGTTGTGAATGGAAGAAAAAATAGATGTGAGAGATGTTGTAGAGGAAAAAAGATGACAAAATTAGGCAATTTGACTATGTGGAGTCAGAAAAAGTGAGATGATGATTACTCTGAGATTGTAAATCTGAGTTACCAGGGATGTTGGTATTAGAAAAGGGGAAGTTTGGAAGAGATATGATTTTGTATAAAGATAAATGAATTTTGTTGTGGTCATATGGAGATTGAGATGCAAAGGGACTATATAGTTAGAAATGTCAAGTAAACAATTACTGTTGTGGGACCATGAGCTCAGTAGTGGATATAAAGTTAAATCAAAATAAGAAATATTTATTAAGTACCCATTATGTGCTAAGCCCTATACTAAGTACAGGGAATACAAAGGCAAAAACAAGGAATTCATAAACTAATAGATGGGAGAGACAACATGCAAACACTAATGTGTAAAGGAGTTATAGACAGAATTAATTGGAGATAATCTCAGAGGGAAGGCATTAGCATTAAAGACTGGGAAAGAATTATATAATATGGGATTTTTGTTGAAATTTAGAGGAAACCAAGGAAGTCAAAAGGGTAGGATTCTAAACATCAGAAGTAGCCCAGAGCCTAGAGATAGAATATCTTGTGTGAAGAATATCCAGAAAGTCAACAGTACATATAGAGGAGTATGGGTCAAGAAGCCTGGAAAGGTGAGAAAGGGCCAGGCTACAAAGGGCTTTGAAAATTAAGGATTTTACGTTTGATCTTGGAGGTAATAGAGAACCACCAGTTTTTATCAAAGAGGATATGTGTGATGTGGTCAGATTGGTGCTTTAGGAAAAACATTTTGATATTTGAATGGAGGATGGACTTGAATGGGATGTGACATCTCAAGGGAGGATGATCATCTAATAGGTCATTGCAGTAGTCTAAGCATAACATGATAAAGATTTTTTTTCAGGGTGGTAGCAAGGTAAGAGGAGAGAAAAGGTCATGTATAAGAGATAGAGCAAAAGTTGAAGCATTTGGACTTGAGAATAAGGAGGCAAGGACAAAATCTCTTTCGAGTCTGAGTGACTAGGAACATGGTAATGCAGATCACAGATCTGACCATGTTCTTCCTGCTCATTAAACATTAGGAAGATGTTAGTTAGAATGAGGGGAAAAATTTTTTGGGAGGGAAAATAATTCAATGTTGCATGTGTTGAATTTAAGCTATTCACAAGATGTCTAATTCAAGATATCTCTAGATAGTTAAGAACATGATTCTAAAGGTCAGGAGAGAGGTTAGTGCTGGATATATGTATTATATATTATATAGATATATGGATTATATGTTATATATGTTTGTGTAGGAGAGACAGAGACAGAGACTGTGACAGAGACAGTGACAGAAACAGAGAGAAAGACAGTGAGAAAAAGAGAGGGGGAAAAATCAGAATAGAGATGATAATGAATCTAAAGGAAACAATGAGATTACTGAGGGATACTGTTTAGAGGGAGAAGAAAGGGTATCTCAGGGAAGAGGTCAAAGGGACATCTACTCTTAGCAGATATAATTTAGATGAAGATCTAGGAGGGAAATAAAAGATAAAGAAGGAATGATCAAAAATGGACAAATAAATGGAGAAAGGTGGGCAGAAAACTGACAGAAGAGAATCACCAAAAACAGAGGAGAGTCACAATGAGAAGAGAGTAATCACTAATATTAAAGGCTGCAGAGAAGTAAAGATGAGGGTTAAGGGGAGAAAATACATCAGACTTGGAAATTAAGAGATCATTGGTGACTGGAGTAGTTTCAGTTGAATGATGAGATTGAAAGTCAAACTGCAGAGAGTTAAAAAGAGAGGAGAGGAAGTGAAGGTTCTTATTGTGGGTAACTTTCTCAAGGAGTTTAGCCATGAAAAGGAGGTGAGATATAAGTTAATAATTAAAAGGAAAGGATAGGTCAAGTGAGATTTTTTGAAGATGAAGAAGACCTAGGCATATTTAAAAGTAGTAGGGAAATAGTAGTAAGGTCAGTGGGTGTGTGGGAATGATAGAAAGGATAACTTACTATAGAAAATAAGATAGAATGGGGTCATTTGTCCATGTAGAATTTTGCTTTGACAAGAGGACCTGCCTCTTCTTGTAAGACAGAGATGAAAGAGGAAATTCAGATGAAAACATCTGAATGGTAGAATATTAGGAGGGAGGAATAAGGAGCTCTCAGTGAATGATCTCAAGTTTCTTCAGTGAAATACACAGCAACGTTCTCATCTGAGAAAAGGGGATGAGGAGCTATAAAGGAATTAGGAAGGATGAAAAGTTTTTAAAAAGCTGCTGTGAAGTATTAGATAGTGAGTTAGAGCCTTGTTGTGTGGAGACTCAATTGAGATTATGTGACAGATGACCTGGTCAGTATCTTTTTCTGATGATCTCTAGCTTTGGTCAGCAGCATTCAAATGCTTGCAAAGGCAGTCATGTTGGTGGTCCTTTAAGACTTGGACTTGATAGGGTGAGATTGGTGATTGGGTAGGAAAGTAAGGGATTATAGAGAACAAGATAGTGTAGAGTTTAACTGGTTCACAAAGAGGGAAAGGAAAGAAAAATGTGGACAATGCAGGTTGATGACCCAGGGACAAAAAACTGAGGGAAGAAGGGATTGGAAGTCATGGTAATGACAGAAAAACTGGATGAGATCTGGGTGTATATACACTTGGGAACTATTCTATAAAGGTGATAATTGAATAGTTGGGAAATTAAATTAACTAAAAGAGAAAGTAGAAATAGAAAAGAGGTTCCTTATCAGAGCTTTAGGGATACACCCACAGTTATGGATAGGATATGGATTATGGCATAGCAAAGGCAAATGAGGAGGAGTCAGACTAGTTAGAAGGAGAAACAAGTGAAAACAGTGTCACAAAAATCTAGAAATCCAATAATATTCAAAGAGGAAAGAATGCCAGATGCTACACACAGGTCAAGAGGATGAGGATGGCCTCTCAGTTAGCCCATCCCCACTTTGGGACAACTCTCACTGTTAGAAAAGCTTCTTTTTTCTTTGTTTTTAATATCGAGCCTTTCCATGAGATCCACCAAATGCTTTTTAGTTCTGTTCTCTGGGGCCAAACAAGACAAGGCTAATCCATCTTCTACATGACTGCCCTTTAAACGCTTCAAGGCAGTTATTATCTGCAGCATTACCATTCCCAGACTTCCCACTCCAACAAGTCTTCTCTTTTCTGGGCTAAATACTCCAATTTCCTTCAGCTGTTCCTCTTTTATATGTGATTTTCAATTCTTTCTTCATCCTGATCACCCTTGTCTGTATCTCTAGTTGTTCTCCAGCATGTCAAAAGTTGTTTTTTCCAAAATATGACATCCAGAAATAAACAGAATATACATAAATAAATGCTGAAGATGTGCTCACAGAATAAACCTGAAAGTTAAGAAAGTTAATTTTGGTAGCTGGATACAAAAAGGATTGAATCAGAAATTTAGAGATGAAAGGAATCACAAAATATAAAGTCAGAAGAGTCCTTGGATACAATCTTGAGTACTACCTTTATTTAATAAGGGGATCCTCACATTCTTTCATTTAGATGAGGAAACCGAGGTCCTGAGAATAAATGACATGGTAGGAACTATGCTAAGATAACAAATACAAATCCTCTCAGTATTTTTTCCATGGCACCCCTGAGAGATAGGGGGCACATTCAGGAAGGTGTGTGACTGTTGTCCAGGAAAGAAATGACAAAAAGGCTTGAATGAGTGTATTGGCAGTGGGAGTGGTGAGTAGGGAACCAAAGCAAGACATATTTCAAAAACATTTACAGGACTTGGTAGCTTATTAGTTGTAAAGAATGAGACAGAAAGAAAAGAAGAACTTGAACTTTCTAGTCTGGGTAACTGGGGAAATAGTAGTATCCACAACAGAAATGAGGAAGTTGGAAGGAGGGAAAGATTTTGTTGGAATGATAATGAATTCAATTTTATACAATATGAATATGAGGTACTGGCAGTATATGGGATGTAGATGTCCAGCAGACAGTTGGACACATGGTATTGGATTCCAGAAATTTTGGAGAAGAAGATGAAGATTTAGAAATCTGTTCCATAGAAGTGACAATTTATGCCTTGGAGTAGAAGAACTTGGCAAGGAATAGCACATAGAAAAGAAAATGAGACAGCTGACATGACCTTGGGGAAATGCCCATACTTGGGGTGGGAAAAGGGAGTTTGAGAACCATCAATTTCTGCATGCTCAGTTGGATTGACTAGTTAGTCTATTTGTCTAAACTCTTTGAGTCAGGAAAAATATCAGATTTATAGCTTTTTAATGGTGCATTTTAAAAATTCATTTTGTTTTATTTTAAGTTCCAAATTCTTTTCCTTCTCCCTTCTCTACCATCCAAAGTGAAGGCAAGAAAAATAATTTTTAAAATTACAATTCTATCTTTAATTAAATTAAAATTTATAATTAAAATCATATCATATAAACATACAAAGCAAATTTCTGCATTAGCTATGTAGGGTTGCATTTTTCATTGCTTATATTTGGCCAAAGATTGTCTACACAATCCATATTAGATTAAGGAGTAGAAGCTAAACTTTCTTATGCCTCACTTATCTACTTCTTCCATTCAATTAATAATAATAATACATTAATGAACATATATATCATAGTATATAGTTTGTAAAGCATTTTCATACACTTGATCTCATTTACTGAATTCAATATACTCTATGCTATCCATCCTTGTCTTAGATGTTGTTCAAAACACAAGGAAAGCAGGATATATGGTTCCTGCCCTCATAGAGTTTATGGTTTAGTTGTGATGACACAGCCATGTATAAAAGTTGTGATCATAGCACTTCAGTGAAGAAATAACTGCCCTTCCCAGGTTATTATCTTGTCATACTTGCACAGCCCAATGCAACCATGATCTATGTCATTCAAGATTGCGCAAGATCAAACAAAAGGTGATCACTAGAAAAGGAAAAGGCAAACAACTCCAATATCCTTGCCAAGGAAACCTCATGGCTAGTATTGAAATGTTAAAAGGTAATGATTCCAGAAGATGAGGCCCTCAGGCAGGTGGTATCTGACACAGTCTTGGAGGACAGAAGGGCCTGGTGTTCATGTTGTCGCAAAGGGGCATCACCTTTTACTAGTAAAAAGTTCTTTAAAATGATGTTTTTCTTTATCTTGATATTTCTTCGATTCACTTAGCCATATTCTGATTTGTATTATATTTATTTCTTTGCCTGTTCACCATTCTTTGTGTCTCTCTTTGCATTTACCTTGAACTTAAATGTTTGTTGAATGAATGTTATCAAAGAAATGAATTAATGAATTTTAAATTTAGAGAAGCTATACCCAATGGGAAGATGACCTGACTTGGACATCTATCACCCCAGCAATCAGCAGAACAGATTTCATTTATGTGCGTATTTAGACAATTGCTGTCTTCCTCTTGCCTTCTTGATTCTAGGTGGGTCCTTTCTAAAACTATGCACTTGGAACATATAGGATAATTATTTTAATGTCAAGGAAATTTGATTAATAGCTTTCCCCTGGTAGAAACTCTAAGCAATCTCCCCAGGTCCACTCATAGGAGAAGGTTTACTTTTCCCTATGTTTTAGGAGTCCTCTGGTCTGAGAGACTGTTAGTTTTCACTTCCCCATTTTAGGGGGGAAATATAAGACAACTTATTTTCTGAATGTAGTTTTCCCAGGGTAGCCACCATAAACATATCATTCTCTGTTGTTGGCTGAACTCCCCCCCCCCCAGTTTTCAAAATATCCTACTGTTCTTTTCATGTTTGTTGTTTTCTTTATACCCCTTTGATAGCTTCTTTCTAAGGTCTTATAAGATATTTTGATACTGAATAAGTAGGCCAGATACGTGCACCTCTGTTATTCTGCTTCTTATTTTGATTTAAAGTCACACAGTCTCAGATTGAAGAAAATACTAAAACAAATAGTAGTTATGGGGACAGAAAAGACTCTAGGAAGATGAATAGGAATTTGCTTTATTAGCAAAGGAAAGAAAAAGGAAGATACTAGACAGAAGGGATCAATACGAGATACCATGAATGACATTTAGATGGTCTATTAGTCCACTAATAATTGCCACTTCAGAAAATGCTGTTTCTCAAAGGTGAAAAATCTCCAAAAATTGCATCCTAAAACTACAGCTTTCCATATGTGGGAAAATTCAGGGTTTTTAACTACTTTAGGTATTAATTTTGACTTATCCTTATAATTGAGATGAGTAAAGACCAAGCCTCAAATCCGAACTAGATTTGATGAGTGTAATTTGACAGACATTTTAGAAATGAAGGCAACTCAATAAAACCTAATTTCTGAGCCCCATTCCCACAATGCCCCACTCCATATACCCCTTCTATTAATTGCCTAATTTCTGTGGAGGTCACTTCCATTTTTTTCAGTCATCCATGTCCTAGACCTAAAAATCATGCTTCATTTTCTTTTCCATTGAGCCCCCATTTCCAATTAGTTGTCCAGTCTTATTGATTCTGGCACTAAAACATGACTAGACACATTCCCTTCTTTTCACTTCTATCACAGTCCTGTTTGTTCAGGTCCTAATCACGTTTCTTCTAATCTATTACAATAGTATCTTAATTTCAGCATCTTCCTTTTCCTTCCCTTCACATTCTTCTCTTTCCTTTCTAATCCATACCCCACACAGTTGTCAAGTTGATATTTCCTCAGGACAGGTCTGACTATGTATGTTACTCCCCTGTTCAAGAAGCTTTGGGAACTTCCTATTACCTTTAAGGTACAGTAAAACTCTTTATAATTTGAGCCCTCCACAGTCTAATTCCAGCCTATCTTTATTTGCTGATATATGTGATTTCTCATTCATTGTGTTTTGGCTAAACTGGCTTATTTCCTATATCCCTTAAATGGCATTCCATCTTGCACTTCTTTGCTTTAGTACAGGCTGACCTTCATATCTAGAATACTTTTCCTCCTCATCACTGCTTCTTGAAACTTCTAACTTCTTGCAGTTTGGTTTGTATTTTACTATGTACTAGAGGAATTTCCTAATTCCAACTATATTCCCAATTCCAAATATATATATTTACTTTGAATATATCTTGTATTTATGAATGCTTAATTTATTGTATTTACTAAATTGTTTTCTCACAGGAGAAGTTAAGCTCCTTGATAGTGGAGACTGTTTTGTTTTTGTCTTTATGTCCTTAATACTTAGTAAAATGTCTGGTACTTAACAGTTGCTTAGTAAATACTTGTTGAGTTGAATTGCAATAGAATGTTTTGTTTTTCATGGGTCTTCCGTAAAAGCATGTGGACTGGAGAACTCAATAAGTGTGGAGAGGCCAGATGTAACTGCTTCCCATTGTGGGCTTTTCTACTTTTTTCTAGCCAATAGTCCATTATCATAGGAGAAATAGGGTTAAGAATGAGATGAAAAGAGTTAGATGTTAGAAATTATCTAGATCTGAGATCCTTAATTTATGGGTCGATGAATGAATTTCAGGGGGCCTACAAATCTGAATGGGGAAAAAATACATCTTTATTTTCACTAATCTCTAATTGCAATTTAGCATTTCTTCCAATAATCTTTTTTTAATGGCATTAAAGGGATCCTTAGACTTCACCAGACTGCCAAATGTGTCCATGAAACAACTGACAAAAAGGATTAAAAATTCCTGTTCTTGTTCCTTATTTCATAGATGAGTAAGCTTAAGCCCCAAATGGTTTCTTGATTTGACCCAAGTCATGTACCTAGATTCTAATGCAAGTCCTTCCATTATGACATTTATCTTGCAGGCTAGCTTTGAGGATCAAATAAGATAAAATCCATAAAGCATTTAGCCCAAAGCCTGGCCCATTGTAGATATTGACTACATACCTATTTTGTTTCTTCTTTTTGCCCTCATTGTGCCAAATGACAATGATGTGGTGGAAGGAAGAGCCAAGATGGTGGAGTAAAAGCAGAAACTCGTTCAATCTCTCCCCCAAACTGCTCCAGATTCCTTTAAATAATGACTCTAAACAAATTCCAGTGCATCATAACACCCAAAAAGATGGAGTTAGAACATTTTCCAGCCAAAGGCAACTTAGAAGGTCAGCAGAAAAGGTCTGTGGAACTAGGATGGGAGCCCAGTGCACAATCCCAGAGCAGACTGCCAACGTGGCCCCAGCCCAGACCCCAGCATCAGTGAGGTGGGACATCTGTATCAGCAGCTGCGCCAGAGGCTTCAGGACCTCTGAGCCCAGGGATACCAAGGAAGACTCCAAAAGTCAGCGAAGAGGATCTTTGGCTATGGGGTGGGAATCCAGTGTGCAGTCCTGGCCCTAGGTCCAGTGTCCCCAGCCTCAGCAGAGCAGGACTCTGCTGCTTTAGCACACTAGATCTGGCAGCTACAATGTGGCAGGGACACTCCTAGCTCCAAGGCAGAAAAGAGTGCTTGTGGTCAGATACCTAGAAGGATCTCTGAAAACATCTGTATAAAACCCCTGAAGCTTGGGACAGTGTAATCTCCACGCTGGAAACAGAGCCCTACTTTAACAAAGAAGAAAAAGTTGAATCATAGGTTAGGAAAATAAGCAGACTACAGAAAAGATTTTTGACCTTTGAAAGTTATTATGGTGACATTCAGATGATAACAAAGTCAAAGTTCCTACATGCAAAGCCTCCAAGAAAAACAAGAATTGGGCTTGAGCCATGGAAGAACTCAAAAGGGATTTTGAAAACCAAGCAAGAGAGATAGAGGAAAAATCAGGAAAAGAACTGGGAGTAGTGCAAAAAGAAATGCAAAAAGCTAAGGAGGAGAATACCTTAAAAAGCCAAATTGGCCAATTGGGAAAGGTGGAGGTACAAAAGCTAAATGAGGAAAATAATTCCTTAAAAAATAGAATTCAGCAAAATGAAAGCTAATGACTTTCTGAGAGATCAAGATAAAATAAAGCAAAACCTGAAAAAATAGAAAAAAATGTGAAATATCTCATTGGAAAATCACCTGATGTGATGCAGTAGAATAATAACACTGACTAGGAAACCCTGCCACCCAATTGCCCTGTGATCCTGGCCACAAGTTATTCACCTATTTTGACCTTAAATATCTCTTTGGAAGTTAGGTGTTTCAATGGTTAGGACACGCGACTTTTATTGCCTATGTGACCTTGTAACCTTTGTCTCCTTCACTTTCCTCAGTCATAGAAAGAGATATTAACTTTTAGGGTTGTATATAGATCAAGTGGAATAATATTTGCCATAATATCTGCCTTGCTTTTCATACTAGGTCACTGTGAAAAATCAGATAACATAGATAAAAGTAGTTTGGAAATAGTAGGGATCTACTTATAAGGAAATTTTACTTGTAAGGAAATCTAGGCCCAAAGGGACAAAGAAACTTATCAAACATTGAATACTGGGGGCTGGCAGGGCTTTGACCAGGAGCCAGGTATCCTAACTCAGACCACAACCTGACAAGAAACATTAAATCAGAACCATACTTACAATGATTTTTTGAGCTCACCAATCTCTCCATGGCCCACATAGTCTTTATGGGGGCTTTTGATAATTGGTTAATCAAAAGACTCCTCCAAATGTAACTTGGAATTAATTCTCCACTGATCTAGGTGAGCATACCTAGTCTATTCCAATGGCAATGTGTCACACAGGAGTTTTCTGTATACCATCCATATTCATTGCCCCAGGCTGGTTAATGAAATAATTCTTTATTAGCAGATGAAATTATGGTTTCAATTTACAAAACAAATAAACCATAAGAATCTCCTCTATACACCAGGGAGCATACATTTTAACTTTTACTTTTAAAAAAAAAAAAGAATACACTCTCACAGTTCTCTGTATCCATTCCAAAACTCTCAAGGGTTAATTTACTTAATCAAACAACAGTCATGGCTGTGGACAGATAGATCTAGAGGGATAGATTTGCAGTTAGAATGGCTAAATTTGAGAGGAAGCTTGGCCACTTGCTGACTATAAAATCTTTGACAAATTGTTAACATCATAAGATTTAGCACTAGAAATGACTAGTGCAGCCCATTCACTTTACAGATGAGGAAACTGAGACCCAGACATGAAAAGGAATTTGCTAAAGATCTCATACACAGTAAATGCCAAAACCAAAATTCAACCCAGGCTTTCTAAGTCCAAGTTGTTGTCTAACTCCAATGTGTTGCCTTGTTATATTATGCTGTCCTTATTGTGGAATGGGGGACAAGGCGTCCTCCTGTCCTACCTATCTCACAGGGTTGTTGTGAAGATGGAATGATGTGACATAAAGTGCTTGAAGAATGCCAGCAATTATTCCATTGCCCAGGACAGTGAATTGTATATAAGAGTTGCCTTTTAATCAATAAAATGCCTATAATGAAAATACCACCATTTCACTTTTAAAAAAAAAGACAATTTTTTTTTTAAATGAGACTTGTGATTCTGATTACATTTCTTTGTGAGCTAGGCAGGGTAGATGCTATTTTTCTTATGAGAAAACAAGTTTAATTAGTTGCCCAAGGTCATAAAGCTAGAACTCAGGTTTCTTCCTTCTTAGCCCAGAATTTGTTTTAACTAAACCAATAATGTAGACACCAGTTAATATAATTTAGTGTGAGAAATGGTGCATGTCAATACTATGACTTTAAAGTGAACTTTTTTTTTCTTCTGGGACTCGGTGCCTCTGCTGTTGTCTTTGTCTTATTTAGACTATGAGCTTACCAAAAATGTCTGGCTCTTGGCTTTGTATAGAGACTATCAAATCATGAAAAATGTTTAATAACATGTTAGCATCCTGTGAGTTATGAAAACGGAGACTTTAAAAAATGCTTAATGCAAATAAAATCAAACTCCTCTTTACGTACTAGGAGAGAGAGAAATTTTCTGGCCCTGTCCCAGAGGGATTCAGTATAGAGTCTCACTTGCTGTTTATACTTACTCTATTACCCTTGGGTACAAAACTATACTCTTCTTCAAGTTTCCCTGACTGCAGTGGCAGATCTAGTAATCCCCAAACACATGGTTTCATTACATTTTCTTTTATAGGACAATGAAAACTTTCTCTTTCTCTCTCTTCCTTTAAAAAATTATTCACACTAAGTTTCTGTGAGACCTTTTCAGCAACCCAAATCTGGGGGCTAAGTTACTTGACCAGTCCTTTAAGAGCCTTTTGTTAGTGCTGAGAAATGCAAGATAACTGATAAAGCCCATTGCAAGTCTACTGGCTGAAAGGTAGTTTTGTTTTGCAAATTAGATTCTTGGACTCACATTAGGGATTCTGGAAAAGAGATACACCATTCCCATTCAGCTGGGGCTCTGAACAGACAATGTATATCAACAGATAACACTGCTCCTAATACAAAAACCAGTGGGGCACATTGAAGTGAGACTATGTAATGGTTGATGGAATCAAACTACCCTCCTGAAATGAGAATCTTTCTCTCTGTGTATCTGTGGCTGACACTGTTTCTTTCTCCCCCTCCACGCTCCCCCCCTCCCCCCGCCAAGTCTCTCTGTGTCTCTCTCTCTCTCTCTCTCTCTCTCTCTCTCTCTGTCTCTCTCTCTTTCTCCCCCTTTCCCTCACTCTTCCCACACACACACATCCTCTGTCACTCTGCCCTCTCTCCTCATCTTTTAATCTCTGTGTATTTTTTTGTCACTGTTTCTGTCTCTCACTATCTCAGCTACTCTCTTATATTATCTCTTCTTCTCTCTTGATATTTTCTTTTATTCTCTGAATGTCTCTCCATCTCATTCCATCTTTCTCTCTGACTCTGGGAATTTTACTGATTGGCTGTCATTCACTCCTTTCTGTCTCTCTCCCTTTGTCTCATCTCTCTAATTCTGTCTCTGCCTCTGTCTCTCATGACCAAAGCAGCTTATTTAAGTTCCTAAGGTTCCTTGTGAAAGGCTGTTATTGTAGCTAGGGTTCTTGCTTTCTAATTTGGCTGCAGCATTTAGGGAATGGATTTTTGTGTTTGGATTATTCCATATAAGGTCTGTATAGTTACAATGAAACCAGACAAGTCTATACACAATACAATAGACCTTTCCTTTCAGGAGCCAAGATTTTTAAAAAGACAAACATACAAGTTTTTCCAAAATAAGGTATTTGTAAAAAGCACTTAGCACTTTGCCTGATATATAGTAGGTACTATATGAATGCTTTATTTCCTTCTTTTATCTCCCAACTCCTGATTTAAGAGTCAATTTCCAAGACCAAGGTTGTTTAGATAAACCCTAATTTATGAGAACTGAGGTGGTAGATTGGAGGAGAGTACATTTCCCAGTTTTTAATTGTTTTATTTATGTCGCCACATTCATAGCTTGGCCCTGATTAAGGTATGGCGAGTGATAGAGCAGAGAGGTCCTCTTGGTCATTTTCCCAGCCAAGATCAGTCCACAGTCTGGGTTGAGCTAAACAACAGGTCAGGACTGGGATTTCATAAGCACCAGATAGGCTCTCAAAAGGTCGGGCTGAGATTTTATCTCTCTCATGAAGTCTACCCTCTCTATTCTAGCCCGCTGAGTGCCTTTTCTCTGTATTCTCATGGGCACTTACTGTCTATATCATTCACTTGGCACATAGGATCATAGAATCAGAGATTATGGACTGAAATGAGTCTTACAGGTCACTGTCTCTTCAACCTCTTCATTTGACAGACGAAGAAACTGAGGTTCAGAGAAGTTAAATGATTTGGAGCTAGGATTAGAATGTGACCCTCTGACTTTTTTGTATTTATATAATCAATTAATTTTCCCATGCTTGTAAGTTTTGTCTCTTAACTAGATTGGATATTTGTTTAAAAAAAATAAGAAAGAAGAAAAAACTACAGCACAATGCCTGGCACATAGTAGGCACTGTATAAATGAGTATTTCCTTCCCTTGATTCCAAATCCTGATTTGAGAGTCAATTTCCAAGACAGAATCTGTTCAGATGAACCCTAATTTATGACAACTGGGGTCATTCCCCACCAGAAAACAGGAGCTAGGTCTTATCCTTCTGCTCTGATCAGGTTGCTCTTCTACTAAGAAACTCTCAGTGACTTTTTATACTTAGAGGATAAAATATAAGCTTCTTACCCTGTCATTTAAAACTCTCAACAGTCTGGCTCCAATTTTCCTTTTCTAGACTTATTTTACATTATTCCATTTCACACATTCATTTTAGCTAAATGACACCATTAGTTGGTTCCCTGTTCTTATTCTATCCCCTTTTTACATACTCACTGGTCCTCTGATAATGCATCCTCCCCTCACCTTTGACATTTGAAATCTATCTCTTTCTATAAGACCCATCTAGGTATCCCTGCCTCCCTGAAGCCTTCACTTTATTTGCATTTCCAGATAAAAAGGACTGTACTTTCATAAAATTTCCTACAGCATCATATATAGATCTCTCCTTTATCCTTATCACCAGATTTGACATTTATTTATATACGTGTTGCATTCCTCCAATCAGATTTTAAGCTCCTTGAAAGCAGACATTGTAATTTTTCACCTTTGTATCTTTAGTGCTTATACCATGTTTTAGTCATGTCTAAGTCTTCCTGATCCTGTTTGGAGTTTTCTTGGCAAAGGTATTGGAGTGATTTATCATTTCCTTCTCCAGTTCATTTTATAGATGAGGAAACTGAGGCAAACAGAATTAAGTCACATGTCCAGGGTCATATACCTAGTAGGCATCTGAAGCCAAATTTGAATTCATGAAGATAAGTGTTGCAGAACTCCAAACTTGGCACTCTACTTCACCATCTAGTTGCCCTTGTAGCATATACTAATCACTTAATAATTGTTCACTGAATTGAACTGAAATCTGCATTGACCCCAAAGCACCTTCACAGTATAGCACCTTAATCCCTGATTGGCACTGAAAGTTTGTGGACCAATCAAACAGAAATGAGATTATTCATCTTGACTTATTAGCCACATTAACAGATGGAAACAATGTGCAGATGATCCAAGAAAGCAGATGATCCAAACATAGTTTGATTTTATTTTTTTTTTATTTAATAGCCTTTTATTTACAGGATATATACATGGGTAACTTTACAACATTAACAATTGCCAAACCTCTTGTTCCAATTTTTCACCTCTTACCCCCCCACCCCCTCCCCTAGATGGCAGGATGACCAGTAGATGTTAAATATATTAAAATATAAATTAGATACACAATAAGTATACCTGACCAAAACGTTATTTTGTTGTACAAAAAGAATCAGACTCTGAAATATTGTACAATTATCTTGTGAAGGAAATCAAAAATGCAGGTGTGCATAAATATAGGGATTGGGAATTCAATGTAATGGTTTTTAGTCATCTCCCAGAGTTCTTTTTCTGGGCATAGCTAGTTCAGTTCATTACTGCTCCATTAGAAATGATTTGGTTGATCTCGTTGCTGAGGATGGCCTGATCCATCAGAACTGGTCATCATCTAGTATTGTTGTTGAAGTATATAATGATCTCCTGGTCCTGCTCATTTCACTCAGCATCAGTTCGTGTAAGTCTCTCCAGACCTTTCTGAAATTATCCTGTTGGTCATTTCTTACAGAACAGTAATATTCCATAATATTCATATACCACAATTTATTCAGCCATTCTCCAACTGATGGACATCCATTCAGTTTCCAGTTTTTAGCCACTACAAAAAGGGCTGCCACAAACATTCGTGCACATACAGGTCCCTTTCCCTTCTTTATAATCTCTTTGGGATATAATCCCAGTAGTAACACTGCTGGATCAAAGGGTATGCACAGTTTGATAACTTTTTGAGCATAGTTCCAAACTACTCTCCAAAATGGTTGGATTTGTTCACAACTCCACCAACAATGCATCAATGTCCCAGTTTTCCCGCATCCCCTCCAACAATCATCATTATTTTTTCCTGTCATCTTAGCCAATCTGACAGGTGTGTAGTGGTATCTTAGAGTTGTCTTAATTTGCATTTCTCTGATTCATAGTTTGATTTTAAAATACATCATTACATGATTATTTTGTAACTCATTCATTCTGTTCTTCATTCATTGATCCAAAAAGCAGTAACATGTATCTAATATGTGTTCAATACATTGCTAAACACAAAGATAGATTCAAAGAATAGAATGTGATCCTGTTATCAAAGAACTTAGTATCTATACTGGAGATAAGGCAGATGTAGAAGAAAAGTGGGTCACACTATACGATGTGGGCAAAAATGAGATATTAATTAAGGAGAGGGGAAGAGAAATTACTGTGAGGCTAGAATTGTTGGGAAATATTTTTTTAATAGAGTTGGGATCTGATTTAGGTCTTCAAGGATGGGATTTGGATATAAATGAGGAGGAGGGGCAAAAGGCTTTCCAAATGGTGGAGGCACTAAAAGTGGGTGGGGTAGAAAATGTGAGCAGATGCTCAAACAGAAGGTTCAGGAATAGTAAAGAGGCCTATGAAAAAGAGTTCTTGTTCGTAAGTAGGGAAAGATAAATCCATAGAGGTAAGATGGATGGGGCTGTAAAACGACAATTAGTACATCATTTCTAGATTGCAGATAGTAAACTGAGGCCCCAAAAGATTCAAATTTGCCCAAACATTCCACTATACACTCCTCTTCAGAAAGGACTTTGACAGCTAGCTATATAATCCAACCAGTCAGGGAATCACAGTGGACAGAAGAGGAAGCAAGTAATGAAGCCAGTCCTGGATTCAGAAGAGAATGGAGGAGGAATAGATGTGACACCATGCTCCTATTATCCCCCAGAATATTGTCATGCAAAGAGTGCTAGTTATAAAGTCTGAAAGATATGAAATTAAGTTCTAATTTGAATTATTACTCTCTTGTATGACCATGGGCAAGTAACTTGACCACTCTCTGGCTTCGGTTTCCTTATCTGTAAAAAGGGAATAATACTTTCACCTCTGTTTCATAGAGTTGTTGTTGAGATAAGTTTTGTGCAAAATGCTGTTTTAATGTGAAAAAGCCAGCTAGGAAATTGTAGAGTCTGCCCTTACCCTCAACTTTGGTCATGGCCTTAATGATTAATTTACAGAGAAATCTCAGCATTTCCCTATTTGGGATTTCTTTATAGATCCAGTCTGAAACAAAACTAGGAAGCTGGAAAAAAATCAGAATCATACATGTCTTTCTTTCTCTATCAGTTTGGACCCTTCATATTTCTCAGACATATAAATTGCTCTCATGCTTCCTCTATCATGCTCTTACAGTTAAATCTATTTATGCATACTGAGTGATGTTGAAAGGAACATATTCTATTTATTTATTCCTTCCTAAATAGTGATAATGACTTAATTTTGATTCACATTTGTATAGCACCCTATACTTTTCAAAAGAACTTTCCTATGTATTACTCCATTTCCCACAGAAGCCTTATACATTGACAGGACTAATCATTCCCAGTTTGCAGTTGAGTACACTAAGGCTCCGAGAGAGATAAATTGACTTGTTTGGGGTTGCACAGATTGTTAGTGGTCAAGCTGAGGCTCTGTACTTGACCTCTTTATTTCTCTCTGTCCAGTAGTCTTTAAAATTTTTGTTGCGCTAGTGATATATAAGAGTTTAGTTTTGAACTCATGGATTTCTGTTTTACCACTCTTAATGATAATGACCTCACTGACAGGAACCATGATTGAGTCAAAAATCCAAATCAATTCAATTAAGAAAGCATTTTTAAAGTATCTTCTTTGTGAATTACACCAGTCTAGTTGTTGGAAATACAAAGAGAAAAGTGAAATAGTTTTTGCCTTTAAAAATTTACATTCTACTTGGGGGTGAGAAGGAAAGGAAGGACAAAATTTCACAGAGAAGTAACTACAAATAAATATAAATTAATTACAGAATGGAGAAAATATTAACCATGGAAGGAATCAATAAAGGCCTTTTTGAGGAGAAAACACTTAAGCTGAGACTTGACAGGAACTAGGGGTTTTAGGGGATTCTTGAGGTAAAATTCAAAAGCTTATGCTAGAGATATCATAGCAAGGTAGGCAATTACTTTGTGTATAATGTGGAACACAAAAACATTCT
This sequence comes from Sarcophilus harrisii, assembly GCF_902635505.1. Taxonomy (NCBI): domain Eukaryota; kingdom Metazoa; phylum Chordata; class Mammalia; order Dasyuromorphia; family Dasyuridae; genus Sarcophilus; species Sarcophilus harrisii. Next base: position 368,055,671 of record NC_045426.1, on the reverse strand, counting down.
TTTATAAAATGGCTCCTATTTTTAATGACAGCAAATATGACTCTCCATGAAACACAGGTATTTTGTCACAAGCATCCATCAGGCACACTGTAACATAGAAGACTACGATATTTAGATCTTCCTTGGGACATTCAAATGCCTTGTACTGACTTTATGATTTCCTTCTCCACACTTCCAATTTTAAAAAAATTATTTATTAACAATTTTTAACTGAGTAGGGTTAAGGAAACTCTTTTTGAAGAGTTGTGGTTGGGGAAGAAAAAATTGTTTCCTCTGGAGGCATGAACAACAGGGGATTATTCTCCTTTGGAATATTTCAATGGCCAACTGGTGTATCTGCTTTCTTCAAATTACCCCATTCCAATCCATTCTCCACTCAGCCATCAAAGTTATTTTTCTAAAGTACAGTTTTGATCACATGACCCTCCTATTTAATAAACTCCTGGAGGCCCCCATAATTTCCAGAATCAAATACCAAATTTTATTTGGTTCTCAAAGTCCTTCACAACCTTGTCTTGCCTTTCCAGTCTCGTGGAAGGTGTAAATATGGGTATAAACCTTATTACATTGGTATAAACCAATTACATTCTCTTTGATCCATTGAAACTGGCCTGGTCCTCTTAGCATTTTCTCTCACTGTCCCTCTTATCTAAAATATTTTCTCATTTTCACCTCCTGATTTCCCTGCCTTCCTTCAAGTTTGAGCTAAATTTCTGCCTTTTAGAGGAAGCCTTTCCTAAACTCTCTTAATTCTACAGACTTCTCTATAATTATTTCCATTTTTAATCCTGCTTATAGCTTGTTTGTACATATTCATTTGTTAGTTGTCTTCTCCCAGGAGATTGTGAGCGCCTTGAGGAAAAGGACTGTCTTTTGCCTCTTTTTGTATCTTCTTCACTTAGCGCAATGCCTGGCACTTGTTTAAACTAGCATTATGCTTATTGACTGACTTTCTCATGTTTTGTGGATAGTAATTAATGCTATGCTTTTCATTAAAACATACATATATGCAACAGAAGCACACATACTTTTTGTGTAGTGAGTTATTTTTTGTTCAGAATATGACTGACATAACTGAGGTCTGAGCAGATTTTCAATCAGTATGTGGTTGAATGATGAACTCTGAACCCCTGCTGTCTGCATCCATAGCGCCATAGCTCCCTGGAACTTAGGGGTATTTTTATCTCACTGTAATATTCATTCCAGTGTCCCTAACATTTTTTAAAGCTTCTGCCACTCACTAGGTTCTGGGGAAACAAAGTCAAATATGAAATAGCTCCACAAGGAGTTTATGTGTAGTCAGATAAATTTTAAGGTATACAGAAAATAATTTAAAAAGGGGAAGAATTTGAATATTTGGAGGATCAAGGAAGGTCTCTTTATAAAGGCACCTGAGTTTTACCTTAGAGGAAGTTAAGGTTCCTACAAAGCAGAGGGGAAGAAGGAGTGAATTCCAGACAGAGGGGACCATTTGTGCAGAGGTATGAGGGTGGGAGGGAACATCATCATTCATGGTGAACACGTAGTCAGGCTCACTCGAGCCTGAATGGGGATGATAGGAAATAAGAATAGAAAAGCAGGTGGGAGCTCACTTGGAGGGAGAAAGTGGGATCGTGTTTTAAGTGCTAGATTGAGGAGTTTATATTTTTATCTTAGAGTTAGCAGTCCATGGTGTGCCAATAAGGATGTGACCTCTGGCCTTTCCTCTGGTTGTTTGTACTCTCAGTACTGTTGGGCCCTGAGGCTCACAAGGTAGGCCTAAATAATTTTCACAACAGCAACACCTCCACAAACCACTTAACAAGTCAGCTTGATAGGCTGAGTCTGTGGAGATGCCCATGGCTACTTTAATAAACTTGTCTGTGTATCAGTATGAGATTATTGATTTTTTTTCCAGTAGACCCCAAATTAAAGTTCAAGCCTCATACCAAGAAGTTAGTCTGGAATGTTTACGTCTTGGAGAGGTTAGACAGTTCCCACCAATTTATAATGCATCCCAAACTGTTTATGACATGACCTAAACATTGGAAATATGCAGTTTCCTGGAAACCATCCCTCATCTGTGTAGCAAGGGACCAGCTTGGCCTATCATCTTCGACTTTGCTAACTGCAGACCAGACTGTATGTTTTAGTTCAGATTTGCTACTGACTGATGACTTGGGTGCTTTATGTTATTGAAGGAAAAAGTACCAGAATATAAGATTCTGTTTTTAGTAGAGCTAAAACTGGAAATAACTTCCTAATTTTACAGAGAAGGAAGGTATGGGCCAGATGGAGCAAGTGACTTTTCCAAAATCACATAAAAACATTAGCAATTAATGTTTTTTTCTGGAGATTTGGGAGTACCATCAACACTTCCTTTCCCTTTAATGAATAAGGATCTTTAAATAAATGACAATAAGACAGTCACTGACTGAACTCTGCTAAATAAATAAGCAACTTTTTATGACAGAGACTAAGAAATATTTAATGAGGATGCCCAAGAACAAGGCTCTTTGGGAAATTTTCTAGGTCAATATAAATATCCACATGATTCAAAAATATCTAATTCTTAATATTAAGCCTATAGATGCATGAATTCCAATTAAGAAAAAAGATGCAGCAAGATTCCTTCACTAGGGAAAAGAGTGAAGAAAATGAGCAAGAGCAGATCTCAGTGCCATTCATCTTCTGGTTAAGTCATATATAATTTATCTTCCTTCTTGCTGAAGTGTCTATAACCAGCTCCTCTGAGATGCCTCTGAGGTTTGGCAGTAGTATCATACTTGCTGTCTTCTGATTCTATGCTAGTTCTGAAGACATTTGGAGCTACTGCCCCTTTTCTAGGCATGTCAAATTTGAATCAGAGGCCCAACCATGTAAAGAATGAAAAGTTGCCTCCTTAAGCCATTCCTATGACTTATTATTGCTGCCTTTTTAGAGATTCATTTGGAGATTAGTGGAGGAGAGGCTCATTTCAGAAATCTAAGAGGTATCATTTCAATTGATCGTTGAGATACTCTCAACAAAGGCTAGACAGAAAAATTACTAATGAATTGGGAGAGCTGGGATCTAAACCCAGTTTCTCTGACTCAAATTTTAGTGCTCTACTCTAGAAAACACTGCCTCAGTGTAGTTATTGATGTATTCATTACACAGTATTAGGACCATTTTAGGAATTACCATCTGGGGGCTATTGAAATTGTTATTGAAAATTAATGCATCATAAACCTTTCACCAGGAGAATCCAATCCAGGGCAATTACATTTATTATAATCCAGCTATAGGTCAGGTACTATTCTAAACACTGGGAATTCAATTAATAAAAAGAAAGAAAATTCTTGCACTTAAAGAGCTTACAATCTGAAGAAGTAGACAGTGCAAAAAGAGGGAACATGGTGTGGGAGGGGGGTCCCCAGCGCAGAAGCATGTTGGATTTGCACTCAGGTAGAGCAGCAAATGAAAAGTAGAGTATGCTGAGAGATTAGTTTCCGTTCTCTATAAAGGAAGGCATTGGGAGGAGTTTGGTATTCTACCCTCTAATCTCTGGATCAGGGAGGAAAAGAGTCTAAGGGATAGTATCAAACAAGCCTTGACTTAGCAGTGGGGTGGTGAATTTAGAAGAGATGGGTTTAACCCTCACTGCAAAGGGCATCTGGTTCTATGAAGTTGAAAACAGGCAACTCAGCTGATGCAAAATGGAGAAGCCATGATCATAACAAAATCACATGTCTAAGGACAGTAGGACAAAAGTAGGTTCAAAGTAGGTATACTTAAATGAAAAATAATCTATTTAATGATGAAATTTCCAAGTCATTATCTGTTGATATTCCAGGATATCTAATCAGATTTCAGCAAGACATTTAAATAGAGAAGAGAAAATTGGTCAGTTGTGACATTAATCCTTCCATTAGCATCCAAGTTATTTTTTAGGGTAAAGATACTTCCTTCTAAGAAACGTGGTGTTGGTGGTAGGTTTTGTTGTACAGCACTATTTGACCTTTTTTGTTTTTAAGTTTCTCTTTAATGAAAACACGATTCTGTTCAGGAAGTTCTTTCCCAAACACCAGACCTACAGTAAGCATCTAGATGGGATGGTGGGCAAAAGCCTGATATTATTATTATTATTGTGGCTTTTTATTTATAAAACATATTTCTGGGTAATTTTTCAACTCTGACCCTTGCAAAACCTTCTGTTCTAACTTTTCTCCTCCTTCCCCCCACTCCCTCCCCTAGATGGCTGGTAGTCCAATACATGTTAAATATGTTAAAGTATATGTTAATGTATACATATTTATACAGTTATCTTGCTATACAATAAAAATCAGATCTAGAAAGAAAGAAAAAAATCTGAGAAGGAAAACAAGAATGTAAGCAAACAATAACAGAAAGAATGGAAATGCTATGCTGTGGTTCACACTCATTTCCTATAATTCTCTCTTTGGATATAGCTGATTCTCTTCATTACTGAACAGTTGGTACTGGTTTGAATCATCTCATTGTTGAAAAGAACCATCTATCAGAGTTGATCATCATCAAAGACCTGATCTTGATCAGAAAGTCTTTAGATCAACTCTTGCTTTACATATTAACAGTGTGAACTTGAATCATTGCCTTTGGAGTTTCAATGTCTACATCTATAAAATGAGAGCACTGAATTGAATGACTTCTAAAGTTCTTTTGGACGCTAAAGTTATAACAGTATTATTATTTCTCCCTTCCCCATGATCTAGTAAAACTAGTCCCTATCATTCACCTGTCCCTTCTCACATATAACCTTTGTAATTCATTATCTTTGTGTATGTTGTTTCTAAAGGGCAGGGAATTGAGTCTTGAGGAGCTTTATATTTAAGTCTCTATCCACATTTGCTACTGGCGGCCCTTACACATGGCATAAGGTATCAACAGGTTTTTAATAAAGAAATTTACTTCTCTTCATTATTTCTGAGGATCTTATGAGATATAAATAAGGAGACTAGCAAGAATAACAAATAGAGTTTGTGTTTCTCTGTTTTCCCTGGTTCTGTTTTTCTGCAAATGAGAGCTCCTTTAGAAATAAAGAAGCACAGTGATTTGGGGAAGACATTAGTCTCAGTGGAAAGAGCTCTGGATTTTTTTCTTAATCAAAAGACCTAGGTTTGACTATGGGCTGTGATGTTAATTAGCCATGTGAGCTTGGCAATATCACTATCTGAACCTCAGTGTCCTTCTCTATACACTAATAGTATTGGAATAGATCACTTCTAGTCACTTTTCTTCTAATATTATCTAAATATTTTATTCTAATCACAGAAATAACAAAATCACAAAATAACTGTAAATGGGGTGCTTCAGAAAAAAGCAAAGAGACCCTAAAAAAGTAGTAAATAAGTATTTGGATAATGAACCTTTACGGTAATTGTACTTTTGAACCAATTGTACTGTTGTAGGCTATCCTACAAGTCAAAATGGAATATTTATTTAACATGTTTAAAAACCAAATAGATATAACTAAATGAAATGAAATGAAAGATTGATCTGCATTTGAATCATCAAGGAAGGTTTCATGAAAGAGGTAGGAATTGTATTAGTTATAAGGAATGGGTAGGATTTGGTTGGGGGAAAAGATGAGCACAGTCCTTCTATAGAATAGAATAAGTTAAATAAGGAAAGTGGGAACAAATGAAATGAGTATGACATATACAAGTGATGACATGTTATTTAGAAAGAGGTGAAGCAAGGTAAAATTGAAGGTGAAAGAATCTCATTAGATAGGTTGAGACTAGATTGCTTAGGGTTTTAAAATTTAAAAAGAAGACCTTATTTATTTTTTTTTTACTAAAGTTAGTAAGAAACCATTGGGGTTGAGTTGGAGAGAGGGTCGCATGGTGAGATCTTGGATTAAGGGATATCACAAAACTGCTTTCTGTGTTCTTGACACTATGCCTCTCAATAGAGACTAATATAAAATTATTTGGGGAGGCATGTGGGGGAGAAGAGGGCAACTAAATATCCTTTTTCTTTCCCATATGAACTCTTGTTGAGTTTTATTTTGTGTTGAAATTGAGACTATTTTAATTTAAGTGTCAAGTTGAATTTTTGAACTCAAATGTAGGACTTTACATTTATCTTTTCTAAATTTCATCTTATTAGATTAAACTCATCATTTTGGCCTATGAAGTTTTTTGGTTCCTTATGGTTTTTTAATGTGTTTAGCTATTATTTTCAGTTTCACATCATTTGAGAATTTGAGGGTAAAATCATCTAGCTGATTAGCTAATTCATTGATTAAGGTTGTAAATAGTTCAGGGCCAATGATAGATTACTAGGTTACAACACTATATTCTTCTAATCATTAGGTTACTCCTTGATACTGATATAAAGCCATAATTATTTTGGGGCCTTCATGCAACCATTCAGAATTGGTTATTATCTGGCTCATGTTCATCTCATCTATAAAGACGGCACAAAAGACTATCAAATACTGTGCTCAGCTTTATCAACAACATCCATCTGATGTACCAGTCTAGTTTCCCTATCAAAAAAATGAAATGAGGTTATGACGTGCCATGTTGATTATTTATTATGGTAGCCATTTTCCCTATATATTCATTCATAAAACATTCTTTTAACACCATATTCTAGAATTTTGTTTTTTTCTGAGCCATTATAGTCTCATCTCATTCTCCATCTCTGATAGGCCTCCATCTTCCACATACTTTTTCTCCCCTCCTCCAACTTTTATAGTTACCATTTCCCTATGGCAATATACTATACAAAATTTGAGACCACAAATGATAGCTTTCTGCTTAAATCACCAGCTCAGTTTTCTTAGTAAATTAATTGCAGTATGGAGCAGAAATGATTTTTTTCTTTTTTGCTGCCAGATATCTTTTCAGCATTGTTATTGTTCAAAACCCATAAAACTGAAAACTGCATTTTTATGACTCCAAATGACCTTCAGAATTCCAGGCAAGGCTGACTTCTGCTTGGCTATAATATTTTGCCTCATTAATTTCACAGAAGATATTCCAATTTATAATTTTATTAAGTTTCCAAGGATTTTTAATACACTGTTTCTAAATATGATGAACTTCTTTCCCCCAAATTTTAATTAGAGAGCATATTAAATCCTCAATTAATGCTGGTGGTAATGCATATTTAATATCCAATAACATTCGATCAGGATCCTTTTGGAAAAGGAGGCTCAAGCATTTTATCCATCCTCTTTTCTCACTGACCAAAGGAGGCAGCCACATTTTCATAAATATTTGATTCCTACATTGAATGAGGCGTTATTCCTCATCATAGTAGTTGCTCCATTCCAGTGATGCTGTCAAGAGACATTAACATATTCACTGTAGATTTTCTATAACATGGACAGGGAGAAATACCCTAATTCACTAAGTATACAAGGACAGAATCTGACTCTAAGAATGACCAAATCTGTGGTCCAATGAGAAAATTTTTGAGTAATATGACCTTAACTATCATGCTTCACATGTTTTCTTTTCATTGATTTCTCACCAGATGAAAGGGTTGTAGATTTAGAGTTTCAAGGAATCTCAGAAGTCATCGAGCTAAATCTCCTTTTGTGTAAAAGGGAACTAAGCTCTTGAGAGATGAAGTGACTTCAAAAATTGCCCAGAGAGTTTCAGAGTTAGGATTTGAACTGGTCTTCTCTGACCTCAGATCTCATTTTGTTTTCAATATACCACACTGCTAACATGTGGAGGTTCGAATGACATGGTAGAAAGATCACTGTATTTGGAGCAACAAGACCTGTATTCCAGTTCCATCTCTGCTTTTTACTTTGTGCTCTTGAGTAAATCTCATCACTTTAGTTCCTGCATAGGTGAAGTAAGGAGTTTGGAGCCTTGAGTTCTTCCCCATTCTAAAGTCCCATGAGTTTTGAATCCCAGAGTTGATAGCTATCGAGTAGGATTATCTAGTCCCACCTTTCATCCATGAAGAATTCCCTTCACAACTTTTGTGGTAGATCTGACCATTCAGAGTTTTAATGGCTCACCCTCTTGTTCCACATGACCCTGACCAATTATTTAATTGTCTTTGAGGTGAAGTAGTTGGACTAGATTAATTCTAAATCCTCTTCTGTCTCTAACATTCTGTATTCCTATATGTTCTAAAATTTTATTTAGCCACTTTTATGCCTCTTCTGGGATAGCTAGTAGTTAGCCTGAGGGGTTCAAATCCAGCCTGACATATGTACTAGCTATGTGACCCTGGCCAAGTCACTAAACCCTGTTTGCCTCAGTTTTCTCATCTGTAAAATGATCTGGAGAAGAAATTGGCAAAGCACTTCAGTATCTTTACCAAGAAAACCCCAAATGGGGACACAAAGAGCCAGACACAACTGAAAAGGTGACTCAACAACAAAAAACTTCTTCCAGAGAATGAAAGGATATTTAACCTCATTTCCATTTGTTCTCGCTGGACTAGTCTCTAACTAGGACTATGTTGGTAAAGGCACTAAATCCATTTAGGGTAGTTTATACATAATTGTGCTGATGGTCAATAGATGGGGAAATAGAAGGTCTCAACTTTCATCTTGATATCATGATTGGAGGATTGACATGCTTTCAGCATATCTTATAGTGACACAATTTCTATAATTAGAAAGTGCACTCATTAATTCTTTCATTAATTTGTAACCCATTTGTTTATTCCTTTATCTATGTATTCAGTAGATATTTATTTACTGTTTGCTGTATTCAACATACTGTGATTGATATTATGAGGACATGGGAAAATAAATTAGAGATATTCTCTGCCTTTCAAAAGCTCATTAGTCTAGCAAGGGAAGTGACAGTTATGAAAATTTCAGTGAAATGGGCCATGTGATAAATGCTATGAATGATTTTGGGACTGGAGACAGTCCATAATACCTATACTAGTTCTGTGTCTATTCACTGCTTGTGTTCATATGAAAGCCAAAATCAACACTGCCTGCTTTAGACACTAAGCTATTTGAGGACAAAGACCCTGTCTTAGTAATTATTTTCCTGTAGGACTAATAGCAGATTCTGTGAAGACAAAATAAGAATAAAAATGTCAATATAAATTCCTGGGTTACCCCACCAGAAACCCCATTTATAATGGTATTGGGCCAAAATTACTTGTAAGTCTTTTCACTCAGCTTTTCAGAATCAGTTAGCCATTTTATTATCTAGCTTACATCCATATTCTCCATAAAGACAATGTGAATCTTTGTCCCCAATAACCACTTTGAAAGAAACTTTGTGAAATAGTTTTTTTTCTTTTTTAATTGAATATTTCATTTTCCCCAGACATAAAAAAACAATTTTTAACATTTGTTTTTAAAAACTTTGGAGTTCCAGAGCCCATCCCCTACCCCAGTCACCAATACTGAGAAGGCAAATATTTTTTTTAATGTTTTATATGTGTGGTCATTCAATACATTTTTCCATGTTAGTGATATTGTTAATAACAAAAAGAAAACACAGAAACCTCCCCCAAGAAAAAATATAGAAAGAAAAATAAAAATATGTTTTGATCTGCATTCAGACTTTATCACTTCTTTCTCTGGAGGTAGATAACATTTTTCATCATAAGGTCTTCAGAAATGTCTTAGATCATTGTTTTGTTGAGAATAGCTGAGTCATTCACAGTTGATCATCCCATGATACTGTTATTGCTGTATACAATGTTGTCCTGGTTCTGCTCATTTCACTTTGCATTAGTTTCTGCAAGTCTTTCCAGGTTTTTCTGAGAGCATCCTGATCATCATTTGTTATAGCACCCTAACATTCTATGTGAAGAGTTTCCAAAAACAGGGATGATTATTGTTCACCTGGAACAATTTGTATGTGATATTGAATAATATACTAGAGCAAAAACTCCATTCTCACATTAGGTTATTTGGTCTTGCTCTTAGAATGAAGGCAAGAGAAATAAGAGAAACATAAACTATGGCTTTTAGGAAAGTATTGCCTGAGGTGGGGAATGTGTCAGATTTTCCCCATTGTGCTTTGTGGCCCTGAAGAAGCAAAAAGACTATCCAAGAATCACCAGGATGTAGTGGAAAGATCTCTTGATTGAGAGTAAGGGAGACCTGAATCTAAATCTCATTCACTTACTGTTACCTTGAATAAGTTTTTCCTATCTGTGAACCTGTTTCCTTTTCTGCAAAATGAAAATACTAATGCTAGTACCACCTTCCTCAAAAGGTTATGCCATTTGTTATAGGAAAGTGTTATGTAAATACAACTCATCATTACTAGGAAATGTTGAATATCTTACTTTGTATATGTTATGATTCTAGGGATATTTATTAGACAATGACAAACAACAGCAGTGGAAGGAATATAGGTTTAGGAATTAACAAACCTGGGTTCAGATGTTGACTCTGCTATTGTTGGCAAGTACTTACTAGGGGGTTTGTATTTGATGATGTCTACTAGCTGTGTGACCCTGGGCAAGTCACTTAACCTTCTTTTCCGCAATTTCCACTTCTGTAAAATGAGCTAGAGAAAGAAATGGCAAACCAGTCTGCTATCTTTGCCAAGAAATGCTCAAGTGGGGTCATGAAAAGTTGTACTTGACTCAAACAACTGAACAACAACAAACCCTAAAAGAGGCCACGAAGAGTCAACTAAAAAATAATGGAACAGCAACAATAAAATGATACCTCCTATTTAAATGGCACAATGGCTAGAGAGCTGGGTCTGAAGTTAAATACATCTGAGTTCAAATTTGACCTCAGACATTTGTTAAGTGTATAAATCTTTGTCTTAACTTTTGAGTAGGTTTCCTGAACTATAAAAAGGGGTTAATGTTAATGCCTACTTCATAGAATTATCATGAGGATTAAATGAAATAATATTTGTAAAGCACTTAGCACAGTTCCTGACACATGCTTAATAAATGCTTATTCTCTTCTCTTTTCTCTTCCAAGGCTTCTCATCATATACTAACAGCAGACTTGGTGCAAATTTGATGCAAGTTTTGGCAAAAGAATTTCTTTGAGGGAGGGTAGACAATGTTCCCAAAAAAAGATATTGTGGAAGAACTTGAAAGAAGAGAGGTACTAGTCCTTCAAAGAATTTCCTATATCCCAAGAGCAAACAGGCATTTTGCTAATGTTGTGTTCATTCATTTCAGCCATGTCTGACTCTTTGTGATCTCATTTGGCAGATATTTTTTCTTGGCAGACATATTGGAATGATTGGCTATTTCCTTCTCTAGCTGTGGAAACTGGGGCAAATAGGGTTAAGTGACTTTTCCAGATCATACAGGTAGTAAGTATCTGAGGTTGGATTTGAACTCAGAACTTACTGACTCTAAGCCTGGCACTCTGTCCCATTGCACAACCTATGGTATATGTCATAAATGGAACTTCAAATTAAGTCTTCCAGACTCTAGGGCAGCCTTCTAACCAAAATGATATGCCTCCTCTAACAGATTTTATAGCAGTAGACACAATAATGGTTTGGCTTTGGGCAAAAAAATTAAGCCAAATATTGGAACTAAAGATACCAACAAGCAGTATAGATAAGATGAAATTTTTAACAAAGTCATTTTAATGTATCAGATCAGGGTTTCCGGGCCAAGGGACTCCCCAATTCTACCTTTGTTAAAAAGTTAAACTTGTTCTTTCTACATATGTTTTCCCCATTTACAAATTACCCCAAAAGAAATAGATATTTCATAGTATATAATTTTTCATTCCTCCTGTTTGTTTTGAGTCTTTATAATCCTTTTAGGGGTTCTTAGCTATTCCCTTGCTTTACAATTTTATCCAGATGGCCAAATAATAATATCATTATGAAAATAATTAGTTAAATAAGCTAATATTTATCACTTACACTTGGGATATTCTTTCCTCTTCTGAACAGCATAAAAACACAACTCTTCAAATGCCATGACAGCCATATGTTGTTTCTTAACTATTTTTGACATTACTGGAATAGCTTACAATTTTAGGGACTTGATGACTAGGCTAGCATTTCAGGGAATTAGAGAATTTTCAAGTTGTACACATATCAGAGGCCATCTAATTCAACCTCCCGAAGAGAGCAGGAGATCCCACAAAAGTAACTTTAACAAGTGCTCATCTCAATGGGGAAGTCACTCTTTTGCAGAATAGCCCTTTTCTGTTGCTGGAAAAAACAATTAATTAACATTTATTAAGTGTGTACTATGTGCCAGCTCTTCAGAAGTTCTTCTTTATATTGAATCAAAATCTGTCTCTGTATATAATTTATACCTTTGTGCAGAATTATGCCCTATGATGTTACACAGACTAAGTATAATCCTTCATACATATGGCAAACATTTGTCTTTCCCTTTGTCCCTCTTTGAGCTAAACATATCCAGTTCCCTCAATTAATCAGTATCAATTAATCAATAAGCATTTATTAAATGTCTAATGTGTGCCAGGCACTGTGTTGAGTGCTGGGGACACTGAGGTCAAAACCAGAACAGAACCTGTCTTCAAGGATCTTTTATTCTCTTGACCATTGTTCATGGGATGTGAAATCTAGAAACATCTACAGCTTGTTTACACTTACTTCAATATTAATTTCACTTTTAAAATCTGGCACACAAAACTGATATTCTAGGTGCTTTGTCTCTCTGAACAGACTCTGCTGTCTTATGTTTTGCCTAAATAGAAAGTGAATAAAATCCTTTCTACACTATCAAAGCTAGAGTGCCCAGGGACATCACTCACATTAAGAGCCTTTCTCTGTAAAAGGACCTAGGAGCAAACTCAACTGATATAATTCAGATAAATGGTAGTAACCTGGGTCTGATATGGAGCAGAGGGGAAAGAAAGGTTGACTTAATCAACTGAACAAGGCCTAGCACACTTTCTTATATATATCAGGGGACTAATTTATATTGAATAAAAGAGTAGGAGAAGAAATTCATAAGATCATAGATGTAGAGCCAGAATGGATCTCAGAATCTAATACTTTCATTTTAAATATTAAAACTGAGGCCTAGATAGGTTGTTACTTGCCCAAAGTCACACAGGTAATAATAGAGATGATTTTGTACCCAGATGGTCTCCCTTCAAATTCAGCATTCTTTCTATTATGTCACTGCTGGATTTTGTCATATCAACTTACTGAGTCTTAGTTTAAAAACAACAACAACTTACTAAGTTGGCTTTTTGGAGCCAACATGGGACAGCTAGATGGCACAGTGGATAGAACACCGACCCTAAAGTTAGGAGGACCTGCATTCAAATCTGGCTTCAGACACTTAACACTAAGTAGATGTGTGACCCCAATTAAAATACCAAATACCAGGTGCTTCACCCCCAAAAATGAGGAAGTCATACTGGATCATATGAATGACTCCAAATGATAATCTTGCATGTTCTAACATACTATTGATGGGCAATAAATAATCCTGAGTAAGTCACTTGATCTTGTCTTAATTTTCTTACATGAAAAAATAAAGGGATTTGACTAAGATTATCAAAATAAACTAACCTTTTTTTTTTTAAGATGAAGGTTCCCTTTTGAACATAAAAACTTTCTGCAGATCCCCACACAATAGTAGCATTATTACTATCTCTAGTGGTTTTTTGTTAGCCTCTGAGAAAAAATAAAAATTCATTGTTTGACATTTATGGACCTTCACCATCTGGTTTCTTCCCCATCCTTATTTTACATTTATTCTCCTTCACACCTTCTCCATTCAAGTCAAAATTGACTCTGAGTCTTTCCCTGAATTCCATATTCCATTTTACATCACCATGCATTCACAAAGGTCCTCACTTTTGCCTCCCAGAATTTTTCCATTTAAGTTCAACTCAAAGACTTCGAACTTCTTTTGCTTCCTCAATTTTGACAAATTTTCCTTACACTCCAATTAATTTTTTCACATCTAGCCCCCTCTTTCCACTCATCCTGAGCTACCATCTTAGTTCAGACCCTCATCACCTCTCACTCAGATTATTGCAATAGCCTCCTAATTGGCCTCTGCATCTCAAGTCTTTTACCACTCTAGTCAATCCTCCACACTGCTGCCAAAGTAATTTTCCTTAAGTACTGATCTAACCATGTGATAACCCTACTCAATCAACTCCAGTGGTTTCCTATTGCCTCTAGGATAAAATATAAATTCCTCTGTTTAGCTTTTAAAACCCTTTTCAACCTGGCCCCAATCTATTTTTTACACACTGGATATTCTTCTTTCTGCACTCTTCAATCCAGCCACTGTGACTTTTCCTCTCTTATTCACACATAACTCTCCATCTTCCATCTTCATTGTAGTAACCACTTCACATATCTGGAATGCACTCTTTCTTTACTTTCCTTATTTTGGCTTCATAGAATCCCTGTCTTTCTTTAATATACAAATCAAGAACCATCTTCATAAAGTCATTCTATTGATTTTCTCTCCCAAAGTAATATATATTAGCACCTATTAGCATTATATTTTTGCTATATTATATGTTTGTGTATTTCTTTTTTTCATCTTTAGAATACAACTTCCAAACAGTAGGAACTATTTAATTCTTTATACTTATATCTCCAGAAGAATAGACCTGACAGATATTTAATAAATATATATTGATTGATTAACTAATTGATATTCATTGCATCCTCTAAAAAAACAATTGTTTGAGAATAATCTTCTATAGATATGAAAATATAAGTATCCATATCTATGCTCATATACATATGTATGTATATATGTACATACACATACATATCTCCAAACATATACATGTACATATAAATATACACATACCTAGAAATGGGTGATAAGTGAATAGAGCACTGGACTTTGAATCAGAAAGATTCATCTTCATTAGTTTTAATCTGGCCTCAGACACTTACTAGCTGTGTGATCCTAGGCAAGTCACTTAATTCTGCCTCAATTTCCTTATCTGTAAAATGAGCTAGAGAAGGAAATAGCAAATCACTTCAATATCTTTGCTAAGAAATCCTAAGGGGAGTCATGAAGAGTTGAACATAACTGAAGCAACTAAACAACAAAAACTATATAAATATATATAATTCATATATAAATATATGTATATGTGCATATATAACTATACATGTGTATATATACAAACATAGACAAAGTGTGTCTATGTGTATTCATTTATTCATTCATTCATTGATTTATTTCCTATCCCCAGCTTCAAGTTTCATACTTGAAAAGGAATAGATACTTAATATAAATTTGTTGAATTGAATTCACTGCATAGAATGATAATATTTTATGTATAGATAGTACAAAACTATTGAACCAATCTCTAATATCCCTTCTAGTTCTTAATCTTATGATATTTTAGCTACATCATTTATGCTGTGTTTGGGAACTTGGTATCTACACATATTTACAAAGCATAAGTCTCACCAGCTCAATGACTTCACCACAAGGGGAGGGAACCTAAGTCCAAGATGCTATATGTGACTCTCTACCTCTTATTCCTTCTCCACATGTGCTCTTTGTTTTCATGACTAATTTTTCTCTCTACTTCAAGTAATAGTCTCTCTAATTCATCTGAAAATCACAAGGTCTCTATCTCCACTAAATGTTATATAAGAAATTTTCAAAATTTTTCTGATTCTTTAAATCAAATACCCATTCTTACACACATACACATACACACAACACATCACTTACATATAAATACATGAACAAACACACCACACTCACACTAGTTTCTCCCTAGTCTCCCAGCCCCTCAAATGCTTCAAACTTAATTTTTTGTATTAGAAACAATAATAGGATTATAGAGTGGTTTATCTGAACCACAAGGGAATTTAGCAGTCATTCAGTTCAAACTGTAGATGAATTTTGTAGATGAATACATATCTCAGGTCAGACAAGTTAAATTATTATCCTAAAGTCACATATGAAATAAGTGGTAGAGCCAGGATTTTTGTCTGTTCAAAGAGTTAGAGGCCAAGATCCTCTGAGTTTGAATCTGGCTTTCTTTCTGCTTTAATATATTGGAAACAAGAGAAGTAGGAGAAATAACAAATACCTATGAACAAGAATGATTTTAGTGATGAAATAGAGTGGAAAGTATGTAGTATCCAGTACACTCATGGACATGGCAAGGAAGAGATGCTAAAATGGGAAGAGGCTAAGCAGAGTATAGGGTTAGAGAGTGAAGTAATAGTGAATAAAAGGTAAAATATGAATTTCACTTCAATAATATGACTTAGACTCTCCAATTCTCCTAAAATTATCTAAAGTCTCTAAATGAACTTCCATATATTATCTGATTTGATCTTCATAAAACCCTAAGAACCTGATGTAGCAGAGGTCATTATTCCCATTTTACAGATGAATAAACAGAAATTCAGGGTGACTTGCTACACTCATCAGTCAAGTAATAAGAATCAAGATTCTTTCTATTTTCTCCCCCTGCACAACATTGCCTCTTTCTTGTTTTGGACCTATTCTCTGTTTGTTATTTCCATTTTCTCATTAATCATTGTGGCATCTCAGTGATAGCTAGATATTATTTCTGCTATTGTACACATGGAGAAATTGAAACACAGAGTAGTTAATTGACTTACCCATTGTTGTACAATAATCCATTAATAGGGTCACCTTGCAGGAGTTTGAATTTGGAACCTTTTATTGTCAGTCAGTTCATTGACATTTATTGGGTACTTGTTATTTGTAGTCACAAAGCACCATAAAAGATTCAAGGAAATATAATAGAACTCATTAATAGTGTTAGGATTGGGAAACAGGATTACTGCTGGTTTTATAAAACAACAATGTTATATTAAGTAATGTGTTATTTTTTTCTGAATGAATTTTTTTTCAGAAGATACGATCTGAAATTTAAATAGTTGACACTTGAAATTCTTGAATCTGTGTAACTAAAACTAATATTATAAGAATGTTCTACCAAAGCAGACATTCCTTACTCTCAAGAAGCTTAGACTCAGAGGCAGTGTGTCATAATGAATGGAGTCATAGACTTGGAGAAACAGAAAGATTAATTCAAATCTAGTCTCAGACACTTAATATATGTGTGACCCTGGATAAGCCATTTAACTGATTAGCTTTAATTCCATTATATATAAAACTGAGACAAAAATAGTGTCTACTTCGATTGGGAGGATTATTGGGAGGATCATATGATTTAATATATTAATGTCTTACAAACTTTAAAGCATAACATAACTGTTGTTTTATTGATAGAAAGAGAAAATTCAGTTGATCTTTAGAGTTCAAACAAGAAAAATTACTATTTCATTATACTCACTCCAGTGTTATGATGTTTATTACTATGTATGCATATATGCACAATACATACTTCTATATGTATATATACATGTACATGCATATGCATGTATGTGTGCATCATGTGTACATTTTAACAAGAATATATGTAGTTTTCCTTTGACTGTGAGATCCTTAAGGGTATTTAGTTTTGTATTTTCAACACCTATATTAGCTAATTAGTAAATGGTTATTAATTTAATGCTGAAGTATATATCTAACCCCCCATTTGTTTTGCCAATGTACTTAGAGAGAGAATAAATGTTTTGTGATCGTTGTTGTTGTCGCTGTTTGTATCATATCTTCTTCTCCCAACACGTCTGATCTCTTAACATCTAACTGGGCTATTATGAAATGAAGGAACCAAAAACATTTTTAAGCTGCTGATTTTTTCTAAGCATAGTGGAGGGTACATTTAGAAAACTAGTGGGAGACAATCATAGACAAGCAGGGTGGAGCCAGCTGTGGAGGTTATGGAGTGATAAATGAACAAGTTAGGACTTCATATTTTTGTGATAGTAATAATATATGATTATATGTGTAAATTATATATCTTAAAGCAGGCAAAACTATAAGGTGGAAGAAAATAACACTGCCTCTCTAGTAAAAGAATATGTGTTTAAATCCTGCTTTTGATAATTAATATCTGTGTGAGATAAGAGAAGTCACATAATCCCCCTAGCCTTCAGTTTCCTCTTCCATAAAATGAGGGGATTGGTCTCTAATGTTATTCAAAATTCTAGATCTATGATATTCAAAGGAAAAAGAACGATTTTAGGAAGACACATTTAGGACCTTAGGAAAGGACCATAGGCAAGGAGACTAGCCCATAGGGTTTTGCCATAAATCAGACTTAAAGTAGCCAGGGTGTGAATCAGGATGGGAGCAATGGAAATTAAAAGGAGAAAATGAATGCAACAGATATAAAGTACCTGGAACAGAAATATTAAAATTGTCTTGCAGGAGTCCCATACAATTCTAGGTTTAGAGGTCATTAATATAATAGATGATATTATGTGATGCTAGAGTTGAAGGGAACTGAATTATCTTTGATCTAGCCCCTGAAATTTTCATAAGTAGCAACTGAAACACCTGCCCAAGTCACTGCACATTAGTGACAAAGCTAGAATTAGAAGTCTGGCTACTCATCCCTTTATCCAGAACTCTTTCCATTTTATGGTGCCCAAGTCCACAGTTGTATTGTACATGTAACAAGAAAACCGGGATGTCCTGTTTTTGCACATAAAAGTTGTTAATAAATATCATATTGAATATTGCTTACAGCAGATGCCTAACCAGTAGCTGGTTTAAGCTGAGTTACTATGCAAAAGCCAAGGCTCTAATTTCCATCCAGAATTCCAGAACGAGATTTAATTGTACGGTATGTTGGTTTGTTTGGTAGGAAGGAAAATGAGAGTTATTGATTCAGTAAAAATCCGAATGCAGAGAAATCTGCTATTCTTTTCAAAAGAGAATACATACATATATACATGAATGTATGCATACATGCATAAAGAAATATATATGTGTGTGTAAAGAGAAAGTAATAGAAATCTAGATATAGATATCTCTCTGTGTATATATATGTGTATGTGTATGTATATGTACACATACATATATACATATATGTATCTAACAAAAAATATTGCTACAAAAATATTTTCTGTAAGTTTGTGCCATACATAAATAGTATGGATGTATTGCCACAGCAATCAGCTGAAATCCTTCTGATCTATACTGTGGGCTAATTGCTCAGTCTGGTTAGTGCAGAATTTAATTTGTGCTATTGTGTAGGCAAGGCTGAGAGCGTGAAATAAACAATATGTGTTAATTCTACATTTTGCAGTCAGTCTACTTAGCCAGAGAGAAATCTTAGTACTCTGCTTAAGTCTCCCAGAATATGATACATTCAATCTTCAAGTTCAGAGACCACACATGGACCCTGCAGCTTTGATTGCATCCCTTGCCTTGTGACTATGAAGGTCAAGGAGAGTAACTATTGAAGGGTTCTTCAGTGTGGTGATAGAAGTAGCTAAAGGAAACACCTCAAACATCCTTCCACTTTCCCTTGAGTCTCTGTGCCCTCGATCTTTCCTTTCAAAACAGACTGCACTTGGTGACATGTGTGCATCACTCCTATGTTGCTAAGACCCTGGATTTGATGAATCCAGTGGCTCTCAGATAGAGCTCTATTCCCTAGAGGCACATTGAGCCAAGCTAGAAAATTAGATTGAATCCCTTGAAAATGGTTTTACTTTGCTGAGTTTGATATGGTTCTTTCTCTGGTCCAGGCAGCTGAACTGGCAATAAGAATAGGCAGAATAAAATGTTTACCCATTCCCTTCTCAAGTTATTCCCCTTCTTCCTGTTAACTGCCTGTTTTCTGGCCCTTCAAATTTGTTATTAGTGATTCACTCCTCTGGATACTGAGTGGAGCTGGAATCAGACATTGGTGCCTTTAAAAAATAATTAGTCCTCAAATGTGATTTTAAACATGTAGGAAATCTTGGGGTGAGGAAATTTCATTTATCAGTATAGACAATTCTATAGATTGAGAGATTTCCTGAGACACTAAAGGATTGTGATAAGCCCAAGAAGCAAGGTGCCATCCTGGATAGAGCACCTTTCCTGGAGTCAGAAAGTCCTGAGTTCAAATCCAGGGTCAGACTCTATGTGATCCTAGACAAGTCACCTCACCCTGTTTGCCTCAGTTTTTTCATCTGTAAAATAAATTGGAAAAGTAAATAGCAAACTATTCCAGTATCTTTGCCAAGAATGGACAACAACACACAGCCAGTTTGTCTGAGGTAGAATTTGAATTCCGGTCATCTTGACTTTGGAGCCAGCTTTTTATTCATTACCCCACAATTGCTATTTTCCGGAACCTACTCAGGAATCTGTTTCCTCTGCTTTGCATCAAATGTATCTGAAATCTACCCTCCTATTTCTCATGGATTCATTATCAATGAAGTCAAGTTTAGGCATTCACAGGAGTTTTGATGAATAAATGCCAAATGTGGTTATCAAGTCAATAAATTATGTATTTATGAAGCACCTTCTATTTGCCAAGCAATGTGTTAGATATTGATGTTCCAACATAAAAATGAAGTAGTCCTACTCTTAAGGGGCTCACATCCTGCCTAATCCAAGGCTGCTGTAAGGACCATATAAGAGAATATATTTAAAGAGTGTTACAAACATTACCTTAACTATTCTATAAGTTCCATGATGATAGATACTTTTTTTTCTTTTTGTCTTTGCATGGTTATAAAATGTCTTGCACATTATATCACCTCTTGTCTGTGTTTTTCAATAAGTTTCAAATTGCTATTTCTACTTCAAGTCAATTCTCTTTCCAATTTATCCTCCACACTGCTACTGAAATAATAACTCTAAAGTACAGACCCTAAACCATATAGCTCCCTTCCTCAAGAAGCTACAGAGGTGCCTCTTACCTCTTTCAGAGGTAAGATCCGACACAAAACTTCCAATGCTAAATGCTAAATGGAGGTTTTTTAATTTAATCTGGCTCCAACCAACATTTCCTTTACATTCTTAAGGGCCAGTCAAACTGGCTTTGTTCCTCACACAGAAGATTATAACCCCTATCTGTCACTTCTGGGTATTTTGTGTGTGTGCTGGCTTCCTTTGCTTGCAAAAGTAGCCTCATTTCTGTCTCCTTGAAATCTCTAGCCTCAGTACAAAATCCTTTCCCAATTCCCATATGTCTTTCACTTCCAGAAACTAGTGCTTTCATCTTTGCCAAAATTACCTTGCATTTACTTGTACACGTATTTTTATTTATTTAAAAGTATCATATTTTCTACTCTTCTAAAATGTAAGCTTCTAAAGGATAAAGTCGATTTTATTTTTGTCTTTGTATGCTCGGTGCCTGGCCCACAGTAGATTCTTAACCAACATTTGTAGATTGGTTGATCCCTCATATACAAAGTCTGTTGAACTAAAAGTTACAAAATGGTAATGGCTAATTCCACTATGAATTTCTGTTTTCTAACCTCAGTTTATGGGAAGAACCTAGTCATATCATAGATCCCTTAGTCCTGGGATGATGCATTCACTACAAAGTGGGACCCATGCTCAGTGTTTTTCCAGCTTGATAGGACATTTGAGGGTTTATACTCCACCAGATAGCCTTTGAGAACCTTAAGCACCTTCATGCAACAGTGAGGCATCGGAAGGCAACATTTGTAGATACCTGACACTGACTAAGATATTTATCTTTGTTAGATAACTATTTTCTTGCTGTTCCTGAACAACTTCACTGATAAAATGTTGCAGTATATTTGTTATATATATTAAATATATGTGTGTGTATATATATATATATACAAATAAATATATGTATAAAATGTGCCTCTCTTACTTGTTTAGTGAGAAAGAAATTTAATTTTTGGGAGACAGGGATTCCAGTGGCTTATAATCATATCATTACAAGAAGAATGACAAAGTATGTGGGTCACATGATCTCATGATTTGCCCAACCTTGCCCTGGCTAGATTCTGTTAGGGAGGGGTGAGGGTTCAAGAGAATGAGACTTCTTATAAATCTGATGATTTTGTTTTTTTAATCTTTATCCTTTTCAACCTCTCTATTGCACTTGACACTGTTAACAATCCTTTCTTTCTGGGTTTTTATATTATTACTCTCTTCCAGTTCTCCTACCTGTCGGTCCTTTTTGCTGACTTATTATCCAGATCATATTCACTAAATATGTGTGTTTCCATAGATATTTCTTTTCTCTTTTGTTTGGAAAAATAAAAAGCTATTAAACTAAAAGAAAACAAATAAACAAATCCTTTAAAACTCCAAAGAATTTCTAGCTATTTTTATTATGTTAGCTATTGTGTCACATACCTAATAAGTTGTCAAATTTCTCTCTTTGTAATCTCAGCAGTTCCCATGGGGTTTGTCTTTATGGAGATTATGTATACAAACACAGACACACACAGAAAGACAAGCACACACACATACATATATGCATATTTCTGTATCCAGTCCCAGGGACAAGTAGGCCTGCAATCAGAAAGACAAAAGATCAAATGTGTCCTCAGATATTTACTATGTGACTCTGGGCAAGTAACTTAACCCCTACCTGTATATGACTGGAGAAGGAAATGGCAAAGCACTCCAATATCTTTGATAAGAAAACATGGACAGGTGGTCCAAAAGGTCATGGAGAGTCACACACAAATGACCAAGTGAAAAAAGTAACAACAATCTTGGTCTCTGCCTGAGCTTCAGTCCCAAATCACCAATTGATAGTGAACATTTCTAAATGGATATCCTAGAGACTTTGCAAATTTAAGTGTGTAAAACAGAACTCACTATCTTTTCTCCAAAACTTTTCCTTCCTCAAACTTCCCCATTTCTTATAATAGTTTATAATAATTTACAGTTTTTAATGGTGAATGGTAGTTGACAGACTTGAGGTAAGTTAAAGACACCACCATCTGAACTTTATAACCTAAATATTAACCTCTTCTCTTCACTGTCACTCATCAGAGCGCAACAGTGGCTAGGAATCTGGGAATCTGGAATCAAGGAAACATGAGTTCAAATCTGACCTTAGACATTTTCTATCTGTGTGATTTTAGACTAGTCACTTGATTTCTGCCTTAATTTCTTCATCTGCAAAATGAGGATTATAAAATAAGTTATCCATTGATGTTATCATGGTAGTTATGAGTATAAAATGACATAGTATTTGTAGAGCGCTTTGTAAACCGTGAAACTACAGGAAACTGAGTGCATGCCCATTAGTTGGGAAAAGACTGAATAAGTTATGGTATATGAATGTAATGGAATATTATGGTGAGCAGGCAGATTTCAGAAAAGTCTAGAAAGATTTACACGAACTGACGCTAAGTGAAGTGAGCTGAACCAAGAGAACATTGTACACAGTAACAATAAGATTATGTGATGATCAACTGTGATGGACTTGGATTTTTTTTTAAATGAGGTGATTCAAGACAATTCCAACAGAATCGGGGTGGAAAAAGCCATCTGCATTCTGAGAGAAAACTATGGAGACTGTAAATTGAAGCATAGTATTTTCACCTTTTTGGTGTTATTATTTGCTTGGTTTTTTCCCCTTTTGATCTGATTTTTCTTGTGCAGTATGACAAATCTGGAAATATGTTTTAAGAATTATACATATTTGACTTATATTGGATAGCAATCTTGTCTGAGGAGGGGGGAAGGGAGGGAGAAAAATTTGAAACATAAGGTTTTGCAAAGGTGAATGAATGTTGAAAATTATCTTTGCATGTATTTGGGAAAATAAAAAGCTATGAAAAAGTAAAAGAAAAGAAACAAAAATCTCTTAAAACTCCAAACAATTTCTAATTATTTTTATTATGTTAGCAATTGTCTCACATATCTAATAAATTATCAAATCTTGCCTGCAACATTTTTATACTTGGACACTGCCACCTTAGTTCAGGTCCTCATCACCTCTCAGCCTACCGCAGTTACCTGCTTGTTGATCTTTCAGCCTGAAGTCTCTCCCTACTGCCATCATTTCTCTATACTGCTGCCAGAGCAATTTTCCTTGACTGCAAATCTAACCATATAATTCTTCTCCTTGATCAACACCAGTGGTTTCCTATTGTTTCTAAGAGAAAATAGAAATGCTTGTGTTTAGCTTTTAAATCCCTACACAATCTGGCCTAATTTGTCTTTCCAGTTTCATGGACATTTCTCTCCATTCTGTCCTTCAGCCAAACTGGCCTTCTCTTTGTTCCTCACAGATGGCCAGCAATCTCACATCTCTGTTTTGTTGTGCTAGTTATCTCTAATGCTTGGTATATACTCCTTCATCTGCACCTCCTAGAGCTCCTTTCTTTCTTCAGGATGCAACCCAAGCATCACCTGTTTGAATTAAACCTTTCCTGATCCCCTTATTTGCTACTATCCTTCATAATCAAGCACAGTATTTACAGATTTTTCAATCAGAAATGTTATGGACAATCATTATCATTGTTATGCTGTGCCATTTTACCACAATGCACAAACCCATGCCACATGCATACCCACTACATAAACAGCCTTTGACAACATGTGGACCAAGATATGCGAGTTATGGTGAGTACTTATGATAAATGCTCATCCTTTGATTCTCCATCTTTTTGTGACTCTCAATTCTTTGTAAGTTACATGTTTTTATCTTAACACATCTTGACTCGATTTATTCATTTACTATGTGATGAAATATTGGAATTTATGGAAAAATCTAATTGTTTATGGGAAACAATGGGACAGAATATTTGACACCTGCAGAGTTCCAGAAAATTCAGGCTGTGTGGTCACTGTAAGGAAGGGGGAAATAGGAAAGGGAGCAAAGTTGACCACTCCTTGGCTTTGAGTCTCTGTGTTTGAGACAATGTTAGTGTCATTGACAGAGACAGAGAAATCATGGATCAGAGCCAGTTTCAGGAGGAAATAGTGAGTTTAGTTTTGGATACATGGGAGAAACAGTGAGACATCCAATGGAAAACATCTGGTTGGTGTCTAGAGACCTAGGACTAGAGGCTTGTCTAAATGAAGAGAGAATAAGGAAATTGGGCTGGAGATCCAGTTGCAGGAGTGATTCATAAGGAGGTAGGAAATATTTGCAGCTGTGAGAATGGACAAGTTCAATGAAGTAGCTCTAAATAGAGGAGAACAAAGACAACAAGTCTGAGGTTGGCTAATGTTTGCAGCTAGAAAATAAGAATGGGGCAGTGAGAAACAGCAAGGGAGATACATGATTAATTGTTCCTTGATAGCAGAAGAAAAGAAGTAGCTAACTTTTGAGGCTATTCTTTATTTCCTCTTCCTCTATAATAAAAAACAGCAAAAATCAAGTTTTTTGTTTTTTTGTTTTTTTTGTTTTTTTTTTTTTACTATTGGGGGTGATTGCTAGAGAGTTGGGATCAGAAAAGCCAGTTGTTATGGGGAATTTTTTTAAAAATCATAGTTGATGATCTCTAAGGCCATCTAGATCATCTAGTCTCTCATTTTCACCTTATAATTGAGTATATTGAGCCTGTGGCATTTGTGGGGATAGAGTACAGGGTCTGGAATAAGAAACATTCATCTTCCTGAGTTCAATATGGCCTCAGACACACACTAGCTGTGTGATCCTGGGCAAGTCACTTAATTCCATTTGCATTGGTTTCTTTGTCGCTAAATGAGCTGGAGAAGAAAGCCCCAAATGGAATCATGGAGAGTCAGACATGATCAAACATATATGCTAAGCCTGCTTACTATTGTGTGATCCTCTATCTTCTATAAGCCAGGAAGCAAGAAAAAGATAAAACTTTGCTCTCCCCTCTTTATAAAGGGGGATAAGTGAATTCATTGCTCATAAAACTTTCAGAATGATTCAATATTTGGTCATATATATAGAAATTGCTATTTTTTTGATTCCATCCTAATGAAATTTAACTCTACATCACTTCAAATGTATCCCACATTTGGGAATATTCCAATTCTTAATCTGTTTTTATACTGTACTTAGTGCCTAGGTATTTGCTTACTTGAGAAAAATGATAGGAACACAGAGGCTTCCTAGAAGAAGCACTCCATCCCCCTCTTCCCCATCCCTATCCAGCTCCTTGCTTTTCTCTTTAAAAATCCACCAAAAAAATTTAGTTTGCTAGAAATGCTTGTGAGGTCATATTAGCAGGGAGATTAACACAAACACAAAATATAAAATACATAAACCAGAAGATGGAGGAGGGGCAGGGTGTGGAAAGAACAGCAAGCAAGAACAGAGGACAAGGCAAAAGTATCACAGTTAAAGTATAGAATCTGCTAGGTAAATTGCCAGGTCTGGAGTCGGGAAGACTCACAATCCTGAGTTCAAATTTGGCCTCAGACACTTAACCTTGTCTATCTCAATGTTCTCACCATCAAATGAGATAGAAAAGAAAATGACAAACTACTGCAATATTTCTGCCAAGAAAATTCCAAATGAGATTACAGTCAGACACAATTGAAATGACTGAACAGCAGCAATTTGCTTCTTGACCAACTTAGTGGTCTTGAGCAAGTCCCTTTAGCTATGGGAGCTTTGGTTTTCTTGTCTATAAAATGAAAAGTCTGAACTAGTAGATATCTAAAGTACCTTCTAATTCAGAGAGTCCATAATTGTGTAGTTCTTTTATTAGGCAGGGCATTGGACTTTTAGACTTGTTTTGCTGAGGCTAGGTCTTTCTATCTCCCCCAAGTTGGAAGTGTAGAAGCCATTTCCATTCTGATACCCATCTGATAGATGGGCTTTAATTGGCTGTGTTTCCAACTTTGACTGGAAACCTTATCCCTCCTTAGGACCTGCTCTCAGTGGTTACTCTATTAGAGCCTCACAGAGATGGTTGGTGCTGTTTGTCCTTCCATTCTTGAAAAAGACATCAGAGAGGTGATACCATGACATGCAAGTGATTTGAATTTGAAGGAAGGAGGTCTGGGCAAGATCACCTGCCTCACTTTCCCCTCTAGAGCCATGTGGCTCCAATGCAAGATATAGATCAAGATAACTGGAGATGATCCTGGATGAAATGGGAAGCCTTGGCCTTTTTAAGCTAAGGTCTTCAATAGATTTTAGTTTGAGGCTGCACCAATTCAGTGATGAAGACTAGATAGTAATTGAGGCTAAGAAGCTCCTCTTTCACTTAGCCCAAAAAAACACAAATGAATGAATGAATGAATCAGGGTGGGGATGGGAGGTGAGGGAGAATCCTCAGGATTTCTGACCCAAGCAGAAATGACTGCTATTTACTTTCAATCTGAGTCAATCCCGGACCCAGACATTCAGTTCACAGCTCACTGAAGCTCAGAACTGTGAATTCAACAATCCACCTGTTTCAGCTTTGCTCCAAAGCTGAGATTACACAGGTGTGCACTATACCTTGGTGGCCCAGCTTTATTTATTTATTTATTTATTTTTTGAACTGATTTAACTTTTTTTTTATTTATTTATTTAATAGCCTTACAGGATATATGCATGGGTAACTTTACAGCATTAACAATTGCCAAACCTCTTGTTCCAATTTTTCACCTCTTACCTCCCCACCCCCTCCCCTAGATGGCGGTGGCCCAGCTTTAAAAGAGCTTAAACTCTAATGGGGACAAAATAGAGGCATATTACCTAATAACTCTTATCCAAGGAAGAGTAAGATAAGTACAAAGACAAGGAGACCTAGGCAGATTACCCTAAGAAATCTCAGTATGGAGAGATCACTTTTATCTGAGCAAGACTGGGATTTGACAGAATTTTGATTTAGATTTATGGAGACTGAAGGATTCACAGGCTTGGGTAAATATATTGCCTATTTCAATGGGAAGGTTGTTTATTAATTGACTAATTCAGGGCTGGACTTGGAGATTCTAGATTCAGATCCTCCCCAACTCTTAAATAGCTGTATGAACTAGACAAATGACCCTTAAACATGGAGGAAATAAAATAATATCTATAGTTATTCATCTTATAGTATTGTGAGGCTCAAATATTATTGAAGCCTCATAATACAATGGCAAAAACACTGGTCTTGTAACCAGGAGAACCTGGGTTCAAATTCCTCCCAAAAGACTTGTTAACTAAGTGGTTCTGAGTAAGATACTTTCTAGAAGCCAGTTTCTTCCTATTTAAGGTGAAGATAAAATAATAACTACCAAATGAAATAATATATGTAAAAATATAAAGTTTTGCAAATCCCAATTTGTTAAAGTACCTGTAAAAAATAATATAGCTAGTAAGTGGCAGATCTCTGATTGGACTCAGGTCCTTTGATTCCTAATCCACTTCTTTTTCTCAGCTACTTTGCCTCTTGGGTCCACTAGTTGGGAAAAAAATAGCCTCTGTTGACAAACTTTGATATTTTGCAATGGGAAAGGAGATTTTAATTAGTGTTTCATTGAGGGGAAGGGAATTTAGGATAAATCCACAACCATCTGTCTTCTGCATTGGAAATTTGCTGCCCTGACCCTCACAGGAAAGATGAGACAAGATCCCTCAGGGATAGGACTTATGGTTAGCTAGAGCAGGCAGATGAATGAGTGCAGTGATTGGAGAGGCTCTGGGAGGGCCATGATTACTTCAAGAAGACCCCTCCCCAACCACAGACATCCTTCAGATATGGGAAATTTTGTTCATTGTTCCTGGCCCAGTGTTTTGGGGGAAGTTGTCCTATGGTAATAGGGATGCGATTTCAGGAGACATTAGGGGAGAAAAGGGAGCTCTAATAGTTGTGTTAAAAAGAGATTCATATGAATTATAACAATATTGAGGGAGAAAAGTATAATGAAAAAGCCCATCTTCCTCATCATCTTCAGTAACCACTTTTGACAAACTGCCATCCAACAGGAAAATCATCACATTAGACCTGGGATTGGCAGCACTTCCCAAACTACCAGCCCTGCTTTCAATCTAGTCTATGGCCATTATCAGGGGAGATGGTTCCTTAAAGAAGGGGCCAGTCATCTCAGTGGTCAACTGACCTGCTCGCAGAACTGGCAAGCCAGCCTTCTTGAAGCAGCAAGGCAACCTGAGGGACAGGAGGCAGCACCGTCCAAACAGGTCACACCACCACAACCACTTTGGCTACACTGTACTCTCAGACCCTAATGGAAACAACCCTGAACCTGGAACCTTGGGAATAGCGCTGCTTCCAACCCAGAGTCCAGAGCCATCATCCTAGTAAATGAGCCCTGTCAAGATGCAGCCTGGAAATTGTGCCTGCAGGTGCTATATCGTTTGATGACCCAGAAAAAGAAAGGTCCTTGGAGCTGTTATTGGTTCAACACCAGAAGTTGATATGATTTCATTGGTAGAAATGACATCAAAGAAGAGACATTACCATCTGCTTTGCTGCTGCACCCTAAGGACAATGGAACTTTGCCACCTGATTTGTAGCCAAAACCTTCCATTTCTGTTCTCTCTCACACATTAGAATGAGACTGGAAACTATTTTTTTTTCTGTTTGTAAACTCAGTGCTTAGCATAGTATTTAGTAAATACTTAATAATTTCATTCACTCATTCATTTACCTCATAAGCCTTTTCATAATCCCAAAGGCAGAAAGTGGGTATCTTCTCCTCTGTTTACTCCATGAGATAACCTTGCTTCCACCAATTCTTTGATAACTCTTGAATTTCCACAAATATCTTTTGGTTAAAATATAAACAGGCTACAGGCTCTGGGTACTTGGATGGAGTGCCAGGTGGAGTGCCCAGAACTCTCAATTCTCCCCCTTCAATTGAGAAGAGCCCATATTTTCCCTGTGGACCATAGTCACTAAAAGTCTACACATATATTCTCTGGAGCTTGGTTACAAAAGCAAAGTCATTTACTGAAATGCAAATATCCCTGATAAGGATAAGTATAGGAAGTAAAATCAGCTGTTAGATTAGAAAGAGAGTTTTAATAAAAATGTTTTTGAGTGGAAGCTAGAACTTGGGGCTCTGAACAAAAGGGACAAAATTAGTTGGAAGGTGTAACAGAGAGGGAAAAATAGGAAATCAAAAAAGCCCCTTTGCCTTTCCTGGTGGTCCACAATGAGGAGACTACATGAAAGCAAATTACAACACAAATTACCACACACAAGTGTGAATGCATCTTTGTTGAGTGTGTGAAGCTTGTCCACACAGCATAAGGCTCCTGTGGACTTGATCCTGGAAGTACTGGTCTCCAACCCTCCAGCCACCCTCAGAGCAGCAGATGGCTTTCCTTATGCCTCATAACCTTCTGTTTTTCTTATGACATTATGCAAGGCTGTGACAGCACCTTAGCCATTTGGGCCATATGTCTTGACTTGTCCATGCCATTTGACCTTTTAAAAGTGGTGTTTGTTTCCAAGAGACAACATTCCTACATGACTCACTTGAGGGTTTTTGTTGTTGTTGTTAATTTAATGAACAACAGACTGCTGGGCCATCAGAGATTCTCCCCATCAGTAAATCTGTGGGCTCATTTATATCCTTATCCTTCTCCCCTGCCCCCACAGAAGATGGGAGCTTTGAAGTCTCAAAATTGTATACATTATTTACTTTTTGATTAGGTGAATAAATAACTTGATTGAAATGCCAGTTGTAAAAAACATTTGAAAGGAGATGCTGGCAGATTTCCAGGACTGGGAAGTAGCTGGCAGGAAAGGGGCACTTTGTAACAACAGCTCAGGAGCAGACATATAAGCAGTGATGTGGATGGCTGGTGAAATGAAGGGAAAATACTCTGAAAAGCAGCTCATCATCTTTAGTCTTTCCTGTGTTTAGGTCAGGCACTCTAGGATGTGCCCACTCAAAAACACTGCTACAGTTTTTAGATTCTTAACATGGTGTTTTGGGGAGAAAGTTACATGGAGGTAGAGGGATAGACAAGATCACCTCTGTGGAGATACTACCCAGTTCTGAGAATCCACTTTTTTTAGTCAAAAAAGGATGTATAAAATATCAATTCATACGCAATTTCAATAAGAAAAAGTAGGGTTTTGTGTGAAGAATGCTGGATTGAGCATCCAAAAACTTCAGTTTGAATTCTGACTGCTTCTGGTCAC
The DNA here is from genome assembly GCF_902635505.1 of Sarcophilus harrisii. NCBI lineage: Eukaryota > Metazoa > Chordata > Mammalia > Dasyuromorphia > Dasyuridae > Sarcophilus > Sarcophilus harrisii. The sequence continues at coordinate 368,024,904 of NC_045426.1, read as the reverse complement.
CTGTGTGACCTTGATTATTCAATTATAACAATTTCTCTGGGTCTCAGTTGCTTTATCTGTAAAATGAAAGAGATTGGATTAGATAATCCCTAAGATCTCATATCCTATGTGTCTATTAATATTTATTTAACCTTGAATATGTCTCTAGTTTCCTGTTAGGTAATGTTGCAGATAACTAAGATATGGTTCCTTCCCTCAAAGAGTGTATAGTCTGCTTGAAGCAACAAGGCAAATGGTGGAAATTCCTATATTAGAAGATGAATAATAAAGTAGAATGAGGGGTATACATAAGCTCACTAGGAGATCAGAGAAGAGAGTGTGGTCCAGGTAGATTTCATATGACTTGACCTAAGTCTTAAATGAGTGAGAGTGAGATTGATGGAAAGGATCATAGGATCATGAATTAAGCTGAGAAAAAAAAAAAAAAAAAAAAACCCTTAGAAGCTGTTAAGTCCAAAGAAGGAAGTGAGGAACCAAAGGTATAGAAGTTGTAGTGATCATTTGAAAATGCCCATAACAACCTAATGCAGATCCAAGATCTGCTTCCTTTTCCTTACATGCAAAATTAAACAACAATAACTAAATTCTGAATTCATTAACTGAACATTAGAATAACAATATTTTCCTACCCTCAGAACTGCAGCATATATATTTCTGTGCATGTATTTGGAAGATAGAAGATTCCTTTTAGTTTTTGGGTCTCACAGATATTTCACGTTATCTCTTCCTAACCTTGACCTGATGGGGATTTTTTTTTGCAATTATGTGAAACATTTTCATATTAGTCATTTTGTCCAAGAAGACTTGAATAACTCCCCCCAAAAAAAAGAAAGAAAGAAAAATGAAAATAGCCTGCTTCAGTCTGTATTCAATCAATTTCAGTTTTTTCTCTGGAAGTGAATATTATGCTTCATCATAAGTGTTTGGAATTGTCTCAGGATTATTGTATTTCTGATAATAGCCAAGTCATTCTTAGTTCTTCATTGAACAATATTGCTATTACTGTGTACAACATTCTCCTGATTCTGTTCACTTCACTATACATAAATTTATATTAGTCTTTCCATGTTTTTCAGAAATCATTCTGGATTTCTTATTCCATTACAAGAATATACCACAGCTTGATTATCCATTTCCCAATGATAGACCTTTTATTTCTAATTCTTCACCACCATAAAAAGAGCTGTTATAAATAATTTTGAGCAAATTTATCCCATTCCCTTTTTTTTTGGATGTTTTTGGGGAATAGATGAAGCAGTGGTATTGCAGGATCAAAAAGTATGCAAATTGGGGCATCTAGGTGGCACAATGGGTTCAAATGTGACCTCAGACACTTAATACTTCCTATCGGTGTGATCCTGGGCAAGTCACTTAACCCCAGTTGCCTCAACCAAAATTAATTAATTAATTAATTATTTTAAAAAGGTATGCAAAGTTTCATAACCCTTTGGGCATAATTTTAAATTGCTCTCCAGAATGGTTAGATCAGTTCACAACTCTATGTATTAGTAGCCCAGTTTTCCCACACCCCTTCCAACATCCAGCATTTTCCTTCTATGTTATATGTGCTACTCTAATAGTTGTAAAATAGTCTGATGGGAACTTTTAAATCTCCTTCAAGAAAACTGAAATCAATCACTGTCCTTTTGAACATAGGAATTATTCATTTGTTGGATATTGGGATATTGGATTGTGATAACCAGTGAGTTACCTGAAATAACACATCCACCCAGATGTTTCTTTGAAGAAATTACAGTAAAATAGCAACCACAACTTCTACAAAGATACCTGGGAGTTAAGAAGAGTGACACAGACTGAAGACTACAATGAGAGCTCAAAATGAATCAACTAGATATACTAGATATACTGAGAATATAGTCTATAAGAATCTGAAAAGCACAGCATATAATAGATGTTTATTAGCTGATTGATTCACAAAAGGAGGCATCATGGAATGGTGGAAAGAACATTAGATTTGAAGTCATGAGGATATGAATTCAAATCCCATTTTTGGTACATACTACCTGCACATTTTACTTATAACGTTGGGCTTCAGTTTCCTTATTCATAAGGAAATTTATAAGACTCATTTCAACACTCGTATTTATAAAATGAGTGTTGAATTATTTGGTTTATAAGATCCTTTCTCTCTTTAATTCTATGATTTTGTGATACTAAATCTTAAAGTAAAGTACAATCCCAGTCATTGGGTTAATCTTTTGCATATAAAGTCCAGTATCTTCAGGAGTCTTGTAAAAATGCAAATTCATATGCAGGAAGGGAACTAACAGCCATTAACACATTAGATGGGATTAGTTTATTACCTAACTTGACATTTACCTTCATAAGCAGAGTACAATTCCCAATGGTTTATAGGAACACAGGATAGATGGTCATGAGTAGGACAGGAAGAAGCCCATTATCAAGCAAGGGAAAAGTCATAAATTTAGGACAGTCTTTACCTTAAGACTTAAGACTGGAGGTAAGTCACACCTGGGTTCCACAATATAGAAGGGGGTGGGAGTAGGGCTCTTAGTTTGTAGAAAAACAGCATGGGGATAAGAATAAAGGGGTAGGATAGTTGTTAAAAGGTAAGGTAATATAGTATCCCGAAGACATACTTTACCATGATCATATGTTATGGATGAATCTGTTCTTCTGAGAACAAGGTATTTTCAGCATCTCCAGAGCTCTTAGGAAGAAGTCTATTTAATTAGCCCTTTTCCAGTCATAGAAACATAAAGTACTTGAAATTAGGAACTATTTTCACTTTCATCTTAGTGTCCCTATGACCTAGCACAGGATCTGCAATCCAGAAGGCACTTAGTAAATGCATACTGATTGACTGATGAAAAGGATAAGTTAGCATGGTCAAATGAGAACCAGCAGTGCCATAAATGATACCATACTGGCTAGAGTTGAGCACCTTAGGTTTACATCCCATTTCTGTCATTTATCCCATCCTTCCCACTCTGCCCACCCCCCATGACTATGAGCCAATCATCTCATCTCTCTGCAATCAATTTTCTATCCACAAACTAGGGCAGGAAAAGTGAACTTAGTAATCGATAATCCTTTTAAAGTCTAGCCTTGCATTCCTACCATTTGGAAAGGCCAGATATCAGAAAAGCCTCTTTGAATCTCAGAGAATAACTAGGGTTCTTTCAGAATTTGACACCTTATGTCATTTTGTGCAGATATGCAAATTATACAATATCCTATAGGATTTGACTCATTTGAAATCTAGCAATGAATATGATTTTATATTTAAATAATTTAAATAATCCTGATTTGCTCCATCTCCTCATGTTGTCCCCACACATCTTATTTCAACTGGAGGCTTGAATTACTTGCTTTCATGTGCAACTAGAATAAGCCTAGTATGGCTGACTGAATTCTTACGTATAAGCTTGTATGTGACTTTTTGGAGGCAAAGGGTTATTTTTTTATTTAATATTTTTCCCCAATTACATCCAAAACAAACAAAAAATTACATTTGTTTCTAAATTTTTAGTTCTAGGTTCTCTCCCTCATCCCTACCCACAATTAAGAAACCACTTGTGAAGTTATGCAAAACATTTCCAGTTGTGGGGAAAAAAACCCATGGATCTCCCACCCTAATAAAAATAAAAATTCTCAAGAAAAATTAAGCTGAGAGAGAGAGAGAGAGAGAGAGAGAGAGAGAGAGAGAGAGAGAGACACTTTTAGGTGGACTTGGAGTCCTAAAACATGGACTCCAGTCCCAACTCAGCAGCATGACTATGGTTGTTGTTCAGATGTTTTATTTTTTATTTTTTTTTTCAGTTGAATCTGACCCTATTTAGAATTTTCTTGGCAAAGACACTAAAATGTTTTTTCATTCCTTTTCCAATTCATTTTTCAAGTGAGGAAACTGAGGCAAACAGAAATAAGTGATTTGTCTAGTGTTACATAGTTAAGAAGTATGTGAGGCCAGATTTGAACACAGAAAGATGAGTTTTCCCTAAGGTCTGGTCTGGCTCACTATCCACTATGTACAGGTCATTTAACTTATCTGGGACTGTTTCCTTGTCTATAAAATAGGGAATAATACTTGCATGACTTTCCTCACAGAGTTTTTGTGATAAAGCATTTCATAAGCTGGAAGTCACTAAAGACATATGAGTTGAATTTTTATATGTAGCCTGCCTTTGGCCTGTTTTTGACAAGACATAGAAGAAAGTTTATCAAGTCAGTCATTAATACCAAGCTGCTTCCCCTTTCAGGGAGTGTTTATATTTTAAAAGAAGAGGAAATAAGCATTCTTGTAGAAGGGAAAGAAAGAAGGAAAGAAAGAAGGAAGGAAGGAAGGAAGGAAGGAAGGAAGGAAGGAAGGAAGGAAGGAAGGAAGGAAGGAAGGAAGGAAGGAAGGAAGGAAGGAAGAGAGGGAGGTAAGGGAAGGAAGGGAGGAAGGGAGGGAGGAAGGGAGGGAGGAAGGAGGGAGGAAGGGGGAAGGAGGGAGAAAGGGAGGGAGGGAGGAAAGGAAGGAAGGAGGGAGGGAGGGAAGGAGGGAAAGAAGGAAGGGAGGGAAGAAGGGAGGGAGGGAGGAGGGAAGGAAAGGGAAAGGCAAGGAAAGGAAAAAGGAAATGAAAAAGAAAAGGAAAGGAGGAGAGAAAGATAGGCAACAAACAACGAACATTCATTAAACACTTTTTATATACTAGACACTTGTGCCAGGTGCTATGGAAATAAATATAATAAATAAAAATAACAAATATGGAACAATCTCTGCTCACAAAGAGTTTAAATTCTAGCATTAATTCTAAAACGTGAAATTTTAGTCTGTAAGGAGTCAATATTTGAAAGAAAATAGCTCACATTTTTACAAATTAAATTTCTTTGATCCTCAAAACAACCCTGTGAGACAGGTGTCATTATTCTACATGGGGAAATTGAGTCAGAGGTTAAATGACTTTTCTAGGGTCTTTCAGCTAGAAAGTGACAGAGGATTACAACTGAAGTCTTCCTGATTGTAATTATCTTGCATATATCCATTGTGCCACCTAACCTTTTTTGGTATTTCCAGCATGCCTGCAGCTGAAAGGAGGGAGGGGGGAGGGAAGGAAGGAAAGAACCACTTTTCAAAGCATACCCTTAGGCAACTTCTGCTCTGCCTATGCATAAATTGGCCCTTTAATCCTTTTAGTTCAGAGGTTCTTAACCTAGAGTTTGTGGATGAATTTCAAGTGAATTTGGATGGGGGAAAAATGCATATCACTGTTTTCCCTAACCTCTAACTGAAATTTAACATTTCCTTTAATTATTTAAAGACATTTTTCAAGGTGAGGTCTATGTTTTTATTAGACTGTGATAGATATTAGACTGTGATACTTGTATACTGCATGAGAAAAGTAGGGGATTCAGGGCCTCAATTCAAATCCTACTACTTCCCCAATCATAGATATATCATACTTAGGATGGTTCTTAGAAACTCCCTTGTCTAGGTCTTTCTTTCCCTTCCCTTCTCTTTCCTCCATCACTCCTTCCCCCTTCCATTCCTTCTCCCTTCCCTCCCTCTTCTTCTCTCTCCCCCCTCCCTTTTTCTGTCTCCCTCCCTCCCTTTTTCTCCCTCCCTTCCTCTCTCCTTCCCACTCCCTCCCCTCCATCCTTCCCACTCCCTCCTACCTTCCTCCTACTTTCCCTCCCTCTTACCCTACGTTCCTCCCTTCTTTCTTCCTCCCTCCCTCCTTCCTTTCCTTCTTTACTCCCTCCCTCCCTCCTTTCCTTCCTTCTCTTCTATGGGAATGCTTATTTTATTCTCTTTTGTAAATGAGTCATTTCCACTATTCCATATATACCTTGATTTTAATTCTTCTGAAATCCTGAAAGCACCTTCATAAGGATTATTTTGTCTTCCCTATATTATTCAGGCGAGATTAGGGATAGATGAGAATTATTCTAATCCATCTCAAAGAAAAGATCTGGTTCTAGGGAGAACTGGCAAATTCCTAGAGGTCACAGAGAAAGTCAGTGGAAGAGCTATTGTTTAGGAGATTTGTAGGGGAGAAGACACTCTGAGTTTTCAGGTGAAGGTGAAACAAAGTAAATGAAAAATATTATTAGGGAGGTGAGGACACCTGGGTCTAGTCTTAGTTTCATCTCTGATTTTCACTAATTCACTAAGCTACTAATTCAGTTCTCCTTTCTGGGTCTCCAGTTCTCATTTAAAACTGTAGAATAAGCAAATTGAACTTGATTATCTCCAAATTTCCTTCCAGCTTGAACAGTCTATAATTCTGAGCAAGGGATTACTTCAGGTTGCAAGAGAATTGAGCCATTTATCATCTTACTTTTTTTTTTCCTTCTTTCTCATCCACTTGTCCCAATTCTTTACAGAAATGTAAATAGACTCAATGAAAGCTAATGTTAATCATTTCTAGGATGGATGTGTGTGTGTGTGTGTGTGTGTGTGTGTGTGGAGAGAGAGAGAGAGAGAGAGAGAGAAAGAGAAAGAAAGACAGAGACAGACAGAGAGAGATATATGCATATATATGTTTTAGGTTCACAGTAAATTCTCCTCTGGCCTATTTCTAATTGAGAACCCCTAATAGCAGGGAATAGGAGAGAGAGAGAGAGAGAGAGAGAGAGAGAGAGAGAAACGATCACAAGTACAAGTTCCTATAAACAGCAGTCCCAAAATTATCCTCCAGCACCAGGGCTATTATAAAAAGCTGATGCAGCAAGAAATAGAGGGGATGCCGAGTGACTGCCGAGCAATAGTAATTGAGGCAGGCAGGCGGGCAGGCAGATTCAATGCAAAGTGAACACTTTTGCAAACAGCAACTGTACCAGGTACCAAGTCATTCTGCTATTTTTAGTATCACTGGAGAAGCAGCAAAAGAACATTTGAGGAGACTTCCAGAGACCAGCGAGCATCAGGCCAGCAGGAATATGGTTAGATTTTGGAAACGTGTCCCTGGCTGCTCTTTAAATGGGGTTAGCCTGACCTTTGGGGGCAGTTCCAACTCATCAGAGATATTTTTGATGGTCAAATCCATATTTAAAATTTTGACTAGCTGATTTCAGAAAGAGAAATAAAGGCTTTTCTCCAGGTCTCTTTCTGGAGCTGTTCAGTCATTTCAGGCATGTCCAACTCTTTGTGACCCCATTTGAGATTTTCTTGGAGAGGATACTAGAGGGTTTTGGCCTTTCCTTCTCTCTTTTATTGATGAGGAAACTAAGACAAACAGGATTAAGTGATTTGCCCAGCTAGTAAGAATCTGAGGCTGAATTTGAACTCAGGAAGATGTCTTCCTGGTCAAGTCACAATTAAGTTTCCTGACTTTCATTTTCCTTATCTGCAAAAAAAGGGATAATACCTCATTGGGTTCTGAAAGGATCAAACAAGATAATGCATGGGATGCACTTTCTAAATATTTCATCCAGAGCTACCTCTGGTTGTTTTGATCTTTATTTTGCCCCAGATGGCTCTGGAGGGGAAAATAAAGCAGGTGACCTTGCATAGCCCTTCCTCACTTAAATCCAATTCACTTGTGTGCCATGGCATCACCTCCCTGATGTTATGATTGTCTTCAGGAAAGAAGGACAAACAATAATTGAAGTAATATACACATGTGATTTAGAAATTTGAGGAGATGAAGGTTCTGAACCAGTAATTTCTTTGGTGTAGTTTTTTCCAATAGGAAAACTCCCTTTATAGATAGAAATCAGCACCTATTCTCTAATTTAAAGTCTTTCTTCTCTGCAATTTTTAGTGTTGCATCTAAGTGAGTTAGTTGCCCAGCAGTCACTGAGCCAGTTTTTGTCAGACTGCTGGATCCAGGTAGTCCTGATTTGGAGGAAGCTGGTGTCTAACCATTAGATCAAGCTGCTTTTCGTTGCTAATATTCTTATTCTTTGTTGCTGCTATTTCTACTATGAAGGCTTGTGCATTATTTATTTATTATATGAGCATTCCTGAAGAACAATCTCATAAAATAGAATCAGATTGCTTTGATTAAGATATTTTCTATATTTGGATCTTTTTGGAGAAGTTCCCAAAACTTTAAACTAGCAGACATATCATTGTCTATATCAGTACTTCCCACCCCACATTGTTCCCAAATTGCTAAGTGTCCAAGCTTTTAAAGACTTCTCACTCTTCTCTTTTCTATCTGCTTGTCTGTTTGATTTTGAGTCTGTGAGAATATAAATACCTATTTTCAACAAATACATACCAGGTACTTTGACAATCTCAAATTATCCTGAAACCGTCAAAAAAAAAAAAAAAGTTTATGGATTGACAGAGTTGGTTTCATTTCTTTCAGAGCACACCTATATTACTTTTGAAGGCCCCCAGAAGGTGTGGAGGCATGTGGCTGCTGGGACAGATAAGTTCTGCTTAGAAGGCTCTTTGTTCCTTGTTAAACATAAGATGGGACCCAGGACGTTATCACTGAGGCTAAGTGATACATGTGGCAGCAATAGGCTCTGACTAGAGCTGTTATTATTTCTGACAATTTCACCAGTGGATTTCTAGGAATGCGAGAGAATTAATTTTGAGGATTTTTGAATAACCTGCAGGCAAAACCCAACAAAGTGTGAAGTCTTAGAAATTTGTCTTTGGCACCTTCCCACCTTCTTTCAATGTCCCTTTCCAGTTCCCCAGTCCTGAATATCCTTTCCTCCTACTTCCCATGGCCTTTTCCATCCCTGCCTTCTGGGTCTTGTTCTCAACTGTCTATCAATATCTTCCCTAAGGTGTTAGCTAATAAAAACCTTAAGGTGTTACTCCTCCTGAGGCTATTTGCATTTTAATAATAGAATCCTGAAGAATAAAAATCCTCTAGATCCCCCCAAAATGAATCTTTAATAGTGGAGATTTTAAGCTCCCACCTAGCACCCTCTTTGTAAAACCCCATAGACAGCCCATCAATTCTCAGTGCAGGATAATCTTAGTCTTCTTTCTTTTTCAAATCTTCCTTGACACCCCTCCTACCCTTTTCTCCTTCCTCCCCTTCCAATATACACACAAATATACACACACACTCCCACACTGACTCACTCTCTCTCACACACAACTGACTAGAGCAGTAAGCAAGATTTCTACTTTATATTCCTTCTTAGTAATTCCTCCCTCAGGGCCCTGGGAGCAAATGAAAGGAAAAGAGCCGGACAAGTTAGAGGTTCTGAACTGAAGTCTTGGTTCATGCTTTACTTTCATATAGTTTCTTCTGCCTCTATGGGATGTTCACTAGGGGTGTGTGTAATAAAGAGAGAGAGACAGAGAGACAGATTGAGAGACAGAGAGACACACAGAGGTTGAGAGACAGAGACAGAGACAGACAGAGATTGAGAAAGAGACAGATATTGAGAGAGGAGACAGAGAGTGAGAGACACAGAGAGAGATTGAGAGACAGAGACACACAGACAGAGATTGAGAGACAGAGAGACACAAAGAGAGATTGAGAGAGAGAGAGAAAGAGAGAGAGAAGGGAAGAGAAGACCAGAAGGAGAGGAAAAGAGAAGAGAGGAGGGGAGGGGAGGGGAGGAAAAGGGAAGAAAATAAAGAGGGGTGGGATGGAGGAGATTGAGGGTGTTTTTTTGTTTGTTTTTTGTTTTTAATTTGTGCTGTTACCCTATCCTCAGAAGCCTCAGCTGGATCTTGGAAGGAGGAATAGCAAATAAAATTCCCTGTTTGGAATGAGACAAGAAAGTAATTAGGAAAGTAAGACTAGAGAACAAAACAAAAGACTGCTTTAATATTTTATCTCCTAACTGTTCCTCCACCCCTTGGGTCCCACCAATATAGTGTCATTTGCAAAAAAATAAAGTATGACCTTTAAATGGAGACATTTTCTATTGCAATGAGTTGGGATGTGTTTCAACATGGTAACTGGATACCTATTTACTAAATTGTTTTGGCACCTTTGGCAGGGCCCAGGGGGATTGTTGGAGAGAGCCAGTAGTACTTTGTCCACTCCTCCCTCCCCTCTGCATTCCCAGACTTAAAAGTTCTAGGAGTACAGCAAAGCTGGGTGCTGCTCAGGCCTCATTAGCTCTCAGCAAGTTAGCTAGATGAGACTGGGAGATGTTTTCTTTTCATCATTCAAGCTTGAAAGGAAACTGTCAGAAGCCACTTACTCTTAAAACAATGAAAATTTAGGTGACAGCCCTCTCATTAGTTCAATGGAAATGAAGGTTTCTAGGTAAAGATTTCCTTTCTTTGTAACATACAAAAACTCTCTGGCAAGCTATACAGTCTAGCCATTCAAAGGAGGATGGAGGGGGGCCCAGCATTATAGACTTCTGGGGAAATTGCCTAGACTGGATTGGCTAAATTTCACTTCTAGAGGCCAGCAACTTTCAGGATGAATAGCTTCTGAACAGGGGAGACATATAGATTTTAGATATAGACAGTAGTTTGACAACTCATCTCTGCTGCTAAATTGATCATTTTCCACAATTGGTCTCTTTTGTCTTTCATGGATTCACAGCACCAGAAAACTGTAAGAACACACACACAGGCCATTAGTTGAGAGACTTTTTTTCTCTCACAGAAAGTTAAACTACAATGCAAGGGTGGAAGATCCTATTTGGTCCCTGTATAATTAAAACTTTTCTAATTCAAGAGATATGAAGATCATAAATCCAGAGCTAGAAAAAAAATTTGAGATCATTTAGTCCAAACCTCTTATTTTATAAATAAGAAAATTGAGGACCAAAGGAGTATTGTTTTTTTAATTAGTGACTTCTTTTTTTTAATTATCACAATAATTTTGAATATATCCTTTCCCTATTATCCAAAGTTTTCCCTTATAAACAAAATTTAAGAAGAAAAGGGAGTTGGAGGGAAAATCCATCAACAAATTATATTATTCTGACATTATAAAACAGTTTTCCATAGTTACAGTCTCTCAATGAAAAGGGAGAGATACATTTTCTCATTTTTTCCTTGTTTGGCATTGATTATTATTATTATTCAAACAAATCATGTGGACCTGGTCAATAGAAAGATGTGGCATATAAAAGAATCCTGTATATTTGAATTGAGTTTTATGCTCCTCAAAGCACTTTCATCTTCATGAGGTACCAAAAATTCTTCTGTAAAGAGGAAGCAAGCACTAGGTGATAGATATTTTGTATAGAGTGCTAGATCAGGAGAGAAGGATACGAGTTCATGCCCTGTCTCTGCTAGCTGTGTGTACCTGAGCAAGTCACTTAATTGCTGTTTGCCTCAGTTTCCTCATCTGTAATAAAGGGATAATGGCAATATTTACTTTAAAGAGCTTTTTTGAGGACCTACTGAGATAATATATAAAGTGCCTTGTAAACATTAAGGTGGGATCTATATATGTGAGATATTATTATGATCATCATTATTTTTAATCATAATGCCTAAATTTAAATCCCGGCTCTACTATTTACCTTTCTCCTAGGTTACTATAATATCCTCTTCAGTGTTCTGCTATCTCTCTCTGTGGTACAGAAGAAAGAACATTTGATTTGGACTCAGAAAGCCAAGATTGATCACCTCTACTCTGTTAATTCTCTGTTATTCTATAATCTTGGGCAATCAATCAACATTTATTAAGTATCTACTAAGTGCTTACACTGTGCTAAGTGCCTGAAGATAATGAAAAGAGGCAAAAAGCAGTTTCTGCCCTCAAGAAGCTTATAATTTAATAGAGAAGGGAAGACAATATGCAAATAAACATATACAAACCAAGTTATATGCAAGATAAATAGGAAATAACAGGAAAGGGAAAACACTGGAACTGAGAGGTTTTCTATAGAAAGTGGGATTTTAGTTGGGCGTTAAAAGAAGCCAGGGGAGTCAGTAATTGGGAGCAGAGGAAGAAGGGGACAGTCAGAGAGAATACCTGCAGCCAAGAGCTGGAGTATCTTGTTTATAGAACAGCCAGGAGACCAATGTCATTGGATCAAAGAGTATGTGTTAGAGAGTTAAAGGAAGTAAAGGAAGAATAAAAAGGTGGGGAAGGAAGTAAGGGAGTAGGTTATGAAGGGTTCTGAATGTCAAACAAAGGATTTTGTATTTGTTTCTGGAGGCAATAGGAAGCTACAGGAATTTTGAGGGGGAATGTGGAGTGACACTATGAGATCTGTCCATAAGCCAAAGGTCAGGGCTTGTGTTTTAATCCTTATTTTCAAATAAGGAAGCTAAAGTTCATTGCCACCTAGTCATTGACAGAGCTGAGCCAAGAGCCCAAGTCACTAGTCTTCATCTAAGTTCTTTCTGAACTATTCTCCTTGAGAATTATAACAGTTGCTTCCAAATATGGACTCTCTTCATTTGAAATCTTTTTGTTTCTCCCTAGAATTTGCTCAGGAAAATTGAGATGTCTCCAATGTTTTCCATTGTTCACAATTTTGATAATGATATGAACACTGCAGTTTTTTGCAACCTTTTCCCCACCAATACATTTCATTGTCAAGCTCTTTTTTGATATTTTCCTGGAATTTGGCTTCCACGTGCATGAATAGTGATTTCACTTCCCATAGTTCAACTTAGCAATAATTCTATGAAACCCTCAATTACTTCACATTGCCTATCATAAAATCTAAACTACTGATTCTGGATTCAAGGCCTTCTAGAACCTGACTTCAAATTACCTGTACATTTTTTTTTCAAAATATACCCCTTAATATATCTTTCATTTTGCTCTTTTTTCATATTTACACCATCATGATATTTCTTTATGATTAGATCTTTTTACATCCATTAATCTTTGTTTAAATTTCTTTCAAGGCTGAATCCAGATGTCAATTCCTCCATGAAACTATGTTTGATTCTCACATCTTTTCCCTTCCCCTAGCATCTTAGATAAAAGTGAACTTTTCCTTCTTAAATTTCTCAAAACACTTGTCACCTTTCACATTCTTTGCTGTATCGTATTTAATTTACATTTTTGTACCATCTAGTCCTCCAAAGTATTTGTATTTGTTTCAATATATTATACACACACACACACACACACACACACACACACACACATTATAAATAGCTTGGAAGCAGGGACTTAATTTTTCATCTCTGTAGTTCAAGCCTCAATTCTGTCATTTACTGCCTGTGTGATCTTGGATGAATCACTTATCCTATCTAAGACTGCTTTCCTTATCAGGTAAATGAAGCAGTAAAAATAGAAGGCCTCTAAAGAAGATACCTTTAAGCTCTAAACCTGATCTTACAATCATGTGATCTCACATAGTAGGGTCTTGATGAAAATTTGGGGAATGAAATGGAATCATGGGTCTGTCACTTATTACTTGTATAAATATGGGCAAGTGCCTTTATTTTCTTGAGTCTCAGTTTTTTTCTTCTTATGTAAAATTAAAGTAGATGAAATGATCCCTAAAGTTCCTTCCAGCTTTAAATAATTTAAGCCTGTGACCTTACCTCTCTGGCTACCTCTGCCCACAGAGCTAAGCTGAATGTGGGATAGGTAGGATCAATGTTTTCAATCACTGTCATGAAAAACATAGGTCACTACTGGCTTGAAGACTTTGACTCCTGTAAGATACTTCATCAAAGGTAGTCACTGAACCCAGAGCAACTAAAAATTCCTTTCTTCTTTAGCAGAGTGATCTAGAGACTTTTCTGGAGCACTTTGAGCAAGACATGGTAGACTAGAGAGTGGGGGTTATGAATGCCTGGAAGTGCTACCTTATATCTCCATATTTGTTTTGGAGGAGAAGTTAAAGGAAGAATATTTTAATATATCATATATTGCATCACTCACTTGCACAAACCCAAATAATTTTATTTTAGTGTATACTTTGCCTAATAAAACAAAAACAAAATAAAACACTTCCAAGCACTTTCAAAACCTCGCCTGAAACTGTTGTCATTGTTTTGGGACCAATCTTATTTTGTAAACACAGATGGTGATTATAAAAAAAAAAAATCTAATATATTTTACTTGGATTTTATTTTACTTTTTATGGTTTTAAAATTTTTATATAGTATTTTATTTTTCCAAATACATACAAGGTAGCTTTCAACATTCATCTTTGCAAAACCTTGTGTTCCAAATTTTTCTTCCCCTTCCCCAAGAAAGCAAATAATCCAATATAGGTAAAGCATGAGCTATTCTTCTAAAGATTGTATCCTTAAGCATAGAGATCTTTTGGAGTCCTCATTCAGAGCCTATTTACTCTTAATTTATACACAATTTCCATAAGGATGATTTTGTTATTGTTGTCACAGTCTAAATCAAATAAGAAGGCAGAAAGAGATCTGAACAAAACGTAAAAGTGAACTATATTTCAAAAGTTAATTTTACTAGTTATCTTCACAGCATGGGCTTGAGGCAGACTCCTGAGATGGATTTGTACAAGTTCACTAATCAATCAAAAAGAATTTATTAGTCATCTACTCTATACTAGACACAAGGGATACAAATACAAAAAAAAAAAAAAAAACAACAACCAAAAGAATTGTTGGTTGAGGGAATAACAGAAATAATCAAACAAAATTCTAGTGAAATAGAATATGTATAACTTTACATGCATTGGTATACATTGTCACTTAAGGTTCCATTTTAGCTTTGAAATCATAATCAATGTTGTACCAATAGGTATACATCTTGGCAAATTTACAAAGATTTATTAATTGTTGATCTGCATTTGTATCTTTTCATATTGACTGCAAAAGAAAAGAGCCACAAATGACTATCATATAGAATAATTAAGGCAAGCATTCATTGAGTGTTCTGAGTAATTGAGATGGTGTCAGGCTTGTTAAATGAGGGAAGAGTCATTGAGGAGTTAGCATCTAACTTGGGCCTTGAAGAATCGTTAGGAATAGAGCAATTGGAATTGGGGAAAGTCTCCATGTATGAGCAAAAGCAGGCAAACATAGAATGTATTTGGGGACTAATATCTAGTTTAAGAGAAAAATTTGGTAAATGTAAGAAATTAATGAGAGAAATAAGGCTGGAAAGGTAGGTTGGAATCTAATCTTTGGGAAGTAGGCAGGAATAGAAACCCAGATGTGTGATTTAGAAATGTTTGAGATATTTATTTAAATGGATTAGGTACTGAGACAGATGAGGAGAAAATAACAGTAGAAATGTGAATGGATTGAAAAGAGTCAAAATTCAACTCTAAGAGATACAGGAGAGTAGTTTAATAGAACAATGAATTTAAAAGAACTGGATTCAAATGTTGACTCTGTTTCTTACTATCTATGTGATCTTGGGCAACTTCCTTCAGCTTCCAGAACTTCAATTTTCTCCTTTGTATTAATAAGCCTAATAAGAATTAGATGAACTCTTAGAATCATTCCAACTGTCAATCATATGATCCCATAACTTTGTTGTCATTTGCCTTCTTCAAGAAGTCCAAATTCTCTTTTATAGTCTTTCTGGTTTTAAAACACTCATTGTTCAAATACTTACCTTTTCTTTCTTTTCTCATCAGTCTGCTAACTAGTCAACACGTATTTATGGAAAGCCTACTGTGTGCAAGGCTAGGTAGATCATAGGTATATAGTAGGAATGAAGAAAATGAATTCTTTTCCCCCAAAAAAATAAACTTTTATTTATTTTGTTAAATAATTTAGTAATTTTTTTTCAAAAATGTTGACCTCCAAATTCTTTCACTTCTTTCCACTCAAACTACTTCCTTGAGAAGGCAGGCACTTTAATATTGATTATATATGCAAAGTCATGTAAAATATTTCTATATTAGCCATTTTGTGAAAGAAGAAAAAAGAAATAAAGTTTTAAAAATATTCTTCAAAGGATGTCCATTACCAACTCTGTTATTTAATAGTGTATTAGGATGTTAGCTATAGAAATGAGGAGAAAAAGAAATTAAAATAGAATATGCAATGAAGAAACAAAACTACCACTTTTTGTGGATGATGTTATACTTAGAAAATCCTAGAGTATCAACTAAAAATTATTTGAATTTACTAACATCTTTAACAAGGTTGCAAGATACAAAATACCTGTATAAATCATTAGCAATTCTATATATTACCAACAAAGACCAGCAACAAGAGATTGAAAGAGAAATTGCATTTAAAATAACTGTAGACAACATTAAATACTTGGGAGTCTACCTGTCAAGACAAACCCAGTAACTATATGAACACAACTATAAAACACTTTTCACACAATTCAAGTCAGATATAAACTATTAGAAAAATATTAATTGCTCCTAGGTAGGTCAAGCCAATATAATAAAAATGACAGTTACATCTAAATTAATATATTTATCCAATGTCCTAGCAAACTATTAAAAATTATTTTATGGAACTAGAAAAATAACAAAATTCATTTGAAGAACAAATGTTCAAGGATATTAAGGGAATCAATGAAGAAAAATGAGAAAGAAGGTGGTTAGCCATACTCCCCCCAATAAAATATTTAATCTGCCTAACCCCTCTCTTAGTCTTTTCTTCCTAGTGACTGATTGCACACACCTCTATTCTTCAGGTGAACAAGAAACCATATTGTAAAGTGGTAGTTATTAAAAACAATCTGCTACTGGCTAAGAAATGAAATAGATTAGGTACAAATTATATTATAGTAAGTCTATAGTAATCTAGCATATCAAAAACTTGAAGATCCAAACTTTTGGAACAAAAATTCATTATTTGACAAAAACTACTGGGAAAACTGGAAAACAGTATGGCAGAAACTAGGTATAGACTAACATCTCACACAATTTACTGAGAAAATATCAAAATAGGTATGTGATTTACACATACGGGTGATACCATAAGCAAATCAAAAGAGCATGGAATAGTTTTTCTGTCAGATTTGTGAATAAAGGAAGAATTTAGGACCAAAAAAGATAGAGAAAACATTATAAAATATAAGGTAGATAATTTTGTAGATAATTATAATTAATTTTTTTTCAGAAATAAAACCAATTCAACCAAAACTATCAGGAAAGCAGAAAATGGGGGATTATAGAAAGCTTTGATTTCTTCATCTGAAAACTGTTTGTCCATATCTTTTGACCATTTATCAATTGGGAAATAGTTTTTATTTTTATAGATTTAGTTCAGTTCTCTATATATTTGAGAAACTTGGCAATAAAATTCTTCCCACCCCAGCTTCCAATTTTCCTTCTAATTTTGTTTGTGCAAATATTTTTATGGTGTATTCAAATTATTCACTTTATGATCTTCCCCATCTCTTTTTTGGTCATAAAATCTATTGAAGAAAAACTTGAGAAAGAAATACAAGATTGATTTGGGGGATGGGACAATGAGGAATAAAAACAATAAATGCAATGGATAGTTTAGCCTTTTCTAAAGATAAAGAAGTAAACAAAATCCATTTCCATTTCTCTGATATTCCATAATTCCAAGGGTCCCTTCTGTACTACATTTCCATTTATGTCATCAGTTGATCTCATGGATCTTCCATGGGCAATGAAAATAATGCTTTTGATTTCCTACCTCTATCCCATAACCTCCTGAAGTTGAATTTCAGCTCTAAATTGCCTGTTTTTGTCATCTCCCCCAGTAAAGTATTTAATCTTCATTGATTCCCTTAATATCCTTGAACGTTTGTTCTCTTCTTCCTGACTAATTATGTACACCTCTATTCTTTAGGTGAACAAGAAGCTCCACTGTGCCCTATTTGATGTTCCATGAGTTTTTTGTGGCAATTCCTTATTCCATAAGCATTTTTCTAGCACCAATATTCAAACATGTTATAAAGCAAAGTGCTTTTGTCACAAATATGAATTATCCTTATTCCCTACCTTTAAGAATCTTGCACTTTAGTTGAGAGATAAGAAATACACACATAAATATGAGTAATAGTGTGATAAGTTCCTTCAAAATGTTACAAAACATCATGAGAATTTATTGACTGAATCTTCATACTAGCACCTTCTATGGGAAGAAAAGCTCTTCTTTCCAAGTCATTCACATATTAGCAGGAAGTGATTGGAGCACAAAGAAAATCATGGAACATTTCACAAATGGAAAAAGCATGCAGGCCTATGTTAGTTGGATGAGTTGATATCTCTTGTTCTGGAGAGTGGGGATGCTGACTAGTCTAGGAATACAACCCTTTTCAATTCTCTTTATTCCCACAAAGGCTAAGGGAACCACCAAGAGGCAAAATAGTGAACAACATTCATGTGTGCTTCCTGTGGTCCTCCATGAAATCTACTCCAGGTCTTCCAGTCCTAGAGACCTTTAGCTCCCACACAATAGCTTTTGTGCCTACATTTCAGAGAGACAAAGAAGGTTCATCAAAAAGGAGATTCCTTTTTTTTCTTATCTTTTTTTTTTAATTTCTTTGTTCCCCTCCCCTTTCCCAAACTTAAGCCCTGGGGTCATTTTCCCTTTCCTCTTTCTGTCCTAACCTTTTGATTTTACCTTGTGAAAGAAGCAATTGGTGAAAACTAAAGGTGGAAGGAAGTTGGCTGGAAAGAACATGGGTGTGGGATGCTGGGAGAAAGCAAAGCAATAATGAGCCTCACGTCGCTAGTCCTGTTATTTTTCTCAGAATACATTCCAAACCCAAACAACACACTCTGAAAAGTATGTGTGCGAAAGCAAACCTTGAGCCATTTTGTGAATCCCGCCCTGGATTTCACATTTCTCCAGTGAGGCTCACATTCCTTTATTCAGATTCCAAATGTAGAGATAATTTGTTCCAAATGTTTCCAAAGTCAACCAGCAGAAGGGAATAACGATTTTTCCAGAGCTGGAGAAAACTGTGAAATCTTCTGCACTTTAATGGAGCATTCAAAAAAGAAAAAGACAGAAGGGGGGAGAGGGAAAAGAAATATTTTGATGATATATTTGTTTATAGTGTTACAGTTATGGCTCCTTGTGAAGGTCTGAAGAGACGTGTCATTGGCCAGTATATTATTTCCTTTGGCAAGGTACTGAGCAGTTTCTGGTGTATTTGGGAGCCAATTATGATTGAGAAATAGGCCATAAAATTATACATTTCTAGCAAGACAGTGTACAAGTCCTCTTCAAAGAAACTGAGATGTAGAACTATTATGGATGTATTTGTGTATGAGTACGTATTTATGCTTTGTGTGCTGGTGCTGGCTGAATCTCAGCAGTCCCTCTCTCTCCAGGGTGACAGATACCCATGTAGTCATCAGCATTCAGGTTTTTACTTGCTTCCAAAATGGAAAAGACAATGTCCCCATGAGCCTTCTGTTTAGAAAAGGGCTTGGACAGCTGGGGCTATGGTAGGTCCACTGACAGATGTAGTGAATTTCTGTGGGGAAAATCTAGCAGACAGAGACCCATGGGAAAGAAAAACTCTCTCTGATGATTTCAAACCTAAGTGATCTTTCCCTTTGCTGTACTCTAATAGCACTTCCTGTCTGAACTGTTCACTTCATTCTAAATATAATGTGGGCTAGTGAAAAGAGCTGTGACTCTGGAGTCAAAGGTTCTGAGTCCAAATGTAGACCCTGAATCATTTAACCTTCTTAGACTTCCCTTTCTTCATTTATAAAATGAGGTTGAACTAGATGATCTTTGAGGTCTCTTGTAGCATTAGTTCCTTATCTACAAATAGAAATGTAGAAGAACAGATCTTTGGGTAATGATCTTTTCATATTTTTATGATGCTTTACAAGTTACAATGCACTTTCCTCACATCTCTATGAGGTAGACAATTTAAGTATCCTTAGCCCAATTTTAAAGATGAGATATCTGAGGATTTGAGATCTTAATAGATTTTTATTACACGGTTACTCTGCTAGTAGTTGTCCCACTTGAGTTTTGAACTTAGTTTCCCTGATTCCAAGTTCATCAGTCTTTCCACTATTCCACACTGCAGTCTCCCTCATTTGATCCCAAGGGAATTAAATGACTATCCAAAGATCACAAAGTTATTTAGTGGTTAAACTACGCTTAAAACATGTCTCTTCATTCCAGTATCCTGTACACTTTTTCATGATTCATAAGTTGGCTTGTATTGCTAGCTGATACTTTCAGGCATCTGTATTTTATCTCAACAATGATATTACAATAAAGGACCATACATTTTCCTTTATAGTATCTCATAGTACTTGGTCTCAGTAAAGAATTTTAATTGAGTTGATGTGAACTGAACACGGTTTGCATCCCTCAAATCCTAAACTTCCATCATTTTAATAGAAGCATGGAGTAAGCAAACTGCACGGAAACTTAGAGAGGCACCAAATGATACAATTTAAGAGACTGATTTAGGCACCAAATGTTGAGGTTTGATCATATGAAGAATTTACAATGACCATTCCCTTTGACAAAAGGTAAATTTATTTAGAAGAGGAGGTTATAGACAAAAATAAAGAAATATAATAGACACCAAAAATGGTAAATATGAAATAAAGTTGGGAAAGCATATAGTAAGAAAAGGGATTTTAACAATTAATAATGGAAAAGAAAAATTCCCTAGTGGAACTCACAATTTACCAGGAGAAAGGGAACATCCCATGAGATTGGTTAACACCCTAACAGAGTTAATTAGTTATAAGAAGGAGCAAAAGACCATGAAGCATGATGGGGTGAGAGAAGAGACACCACGTGGTCCAGGCGAACAGTGAGAAGAGAAACTCCATGAAGAAGAGTACTGTGCTAAATTGTAATCTCAAGAGGGATTCAGCAAAGATGGGGTGAGCCATGAACAGATTTATAGGGAAAATTTCACGTCAGGGGTTTGACATAATTTTAATTTCTTGACTGGATACAGAAAGATGGGGCCATTTACAACCTCTACAAAAGGTGGGACCACAAGGCTAAACTGATCACCATCAGTGTTCTTCCCTGCTTGCCAAGGGGAGTAGGTTCCATCAGTGCTCCAGTCCTCTCTGCCAACTAACCCCAGTTATGTTATGTACATAACTGGGAGCCTCATGATATGTACATATATATAATATATGTATAAACTGATACACACATACATATATATATATCACATTTTCTAATATGTCTTTTTTGCACATTGAAAATTTGTTCACAACAAGTAAAAAGGGCATATTAAAAATGACAAAATATGATCAACTGCCAAAAGATTTAGAAGACAATTTAGTTCAGCAAACACTTAACTACTAACTATAAGGCAATACTAGTGTGCTTTTATGATTGGAAGGCAGCTTTGAAACCACAAAGATCTAATTTCAACTCCTGACTGGAATACATTCTAGCTATATGACCCTGGACAATTCAATTAACCTCTCAGTATTCTAGGAAATCCATTAAGACTACAAGTTTCAGAAAAAGTACATCAGTCTAACCATTCTGGAGAGCAATCTGGAACTATGCCCAAAGGGCTATCCAATTGTGCACACCCTTTGACTCAGCAGTGCCATTCTGGGTCTGGATCCCAAGGTAATCATAAAAGAGGGAAAAAGACCCACATGTGCAAAAATATTTGCATTAACTCTTTTTGTGGTAGCAAATAATTAGAGAAAAAGTGGATGCCCATCAATTGGGGAATAGCTGAACAAGTTGTGGTACATGAAGGTAATGGAATATTATTGTTCTATAAAAAATGATGAACAAGGTGATTATAGAAAGACCTGGAACGATTTACATGAATTGATACTGAGCGAAACAAGCAGAACCAGGAATACATTGTACACAATAACAGCAAGGATGTGTGATGATCAACTATGAAAGGCTTGGTTCTCAGTTGTTCAGTGATTCAAAGCAATCCCAATAGACTTTGGACAGAAAATGCCATCTGGATTAAGAAAAAGAACTAAGGAGACTGAAGTAAAGCAATACATTCTATGTTCATTTCTTTTTTTTCTAGTTTTTTTTTAATCTCTTAGAGTTTTCCCTTTTGCTCTGATTTTTCTCTCCCAACATGATTCATGTAGCATTGTGTATTTAAAATAAATAAGCTTACCACAATTGCTAAAAAGAGAGAAAGTACATTGGTAACTGGATTTTTCTCTCCAAGAAGCTCCATATATTAGGTAGATAGATGATAGATAGATAGATAGATGATAAATAGATGTATTACATATATACATATCACATAGCCATGATATAAGCTAGAAGGGGATAAAGGCAAAGGAGAGAAGAAGAGAGTGCTTTAGGAAAATTTGAGGAGATCCTTTTATCTAGGAAGATCAGGGAAAGGCTCTAGGAAGTATCTGAGGTGGATCTTGAAGAAAGAGGAGTTTCTAAAAAAGCTGCAGATGGAGCACATTCTTGCCCTAGGGAATAGATAGTTTGCACAAATGTTCTAAAGAGTATAACATGAAATCATAAAAGGATTGTATCTAGTGTGGCTGGAACAGGATGCATAAAGGAGGAAAGTCAAATAAGTCTGGGAAAGTAGTTTTGCAATAAGGAATTGACCTTTCCTCCTTCCTATTTTATTCCCACTTGGCTTCTAGAGGTTAGATGTGTTTATTATGTTTTAGTGATATTAAATTAATATTTAGGAATCTTCTTAGTGATGACTTTGGGTTAAAGGGAAATGCTTCATGAGTAAAAATTGTGTTGGATTGTTGGATATTACTCCAAAAGACCCTCTTTAACCCTTTGTAGGGTTCTAGGGCTAAACTAAAATTGCTCTGTTGAAGGTCAGAAATTTTCTCTTAATAATTAAATTGAATGTGCAAAGAAGAGTAAATTTTCTTCATTGTCTATCCGGTCTACCATAATCAACACTTTTCTTACTATCCTATTTATGTTTCTTACCACCATAATGTGGTATTTAGGATAAAGTAAAGTGGTTGCTTGATACTTCTAAATTCATTCATCCATTCTTTCCTTAACTTTGACCCTGAATAAGACTAATTATTTTTTCCTCCTTTTCCCAACCCACCCAATTTTAAAATGTTATTTATTATTGCTTTTTCTTCCTTAATGGTTTCCCTTTCTTTCTCTTTTCTATGCTTTCTAAACTCTCTCCTTTGGCAATCTCATTTATTCTCACGGTTTCAACTCTTATCCTTGGGTAGATGACTCCTAATTCCAGTCTTTGTTTCAAACTCTTTCCTAAGCTCCTGTCTCACATTTGTAACTGGCCACTGATTATTTCCACCTGGATGTTCTGCAAACATCTCAAACTCAATGTATTCAAAATGGAATTAATCATCTCCCTCCACCCCTGACTTCCTAACCACCTTCAGTCATTTTTATTTTTGTTAATGACATCTCTATAGCTCATAACTTGAGTTATATTTGACCCTTTCCTCTCCTTCCTTATCTTTATTTTCAAAATGTCTTTTAAATATTCCACACTTCACATCCATACTTCCATTATTGATTGTCTTCTTTCACCCTTTCCTATTTTACTAAAGTAGTCTTCAAAATAGTCTATTTCGGTCTTCCCTCTCCAGCCCCTCCTATTCACTAAAGTGGGTCAGTTTTATTGATTGAAATGATTGATCTTTAAATAATTATCAACTTTTTTTAATAATTTCACTACAATTCTCACAAATTTATAGTTTCTCCCCTGTTATCTGCCCAAAATAAAGTCCAAACCTTTTACCTTGGCATAATCTGACCCTATTCTACCTTTCCAAATTTATTTCCCTAATGCTTTGGCTGAACTAAACAATCTTCCCCAAACATACATTTCACATTTCCATCCAAATACTTTAGTTCCTTCTTTTTCTGTTCCCCATAATAATTTGATTGTGTAAAATCCCACCTGTCCTATAAGCTCCAGTTCCAGGGTGATCACTTCATTGAAACCTTCCCTGATCCTTTGAGCCAAAAGTATTCTTTCTCTCCTTTCTATACACAAGTCAATATGTTGCCTACAGGGATCCTTATGTACAAATTAATGACTCTAGCTCTGTTTGATTTTCACATCACTGTTTATAGTACTGTGAATGCCCCTGGTAGTACTGTTTTACCTAACATTATTTTTTTCTCCAGAAGCAATTAATGTCTTAGACAGAACAGGTTTATATGTGTTTTCTGATTTACTAAATTATAAACTCTCTGAGGGCAAGAACTATTTCCCCAAAGCCTAACAGCAATGACTAGCATAGAATTAAGTGTTCAATAAATGTTATTTGAATGAATGATCGAATGAAACTTAGAACTGTCCTCTAATGCATGAATAGATTTATGTACATTGAGCAAAATAATGGTTTGGACACGTATACTTATTTTGTATTTAATTTATACTTTAACATATTTAACATGTTTTGGTCATCCTGCCATCTAGGGGAGGGGGTGGGGGAAAGGAGGGGAAAAATTGGAACAAAAGGTTTGGCAATTATCAATGCTGTAAAATTACCCATGCATATAACTTGTAAATAAAAAGCTATTAATAAAAAAGAGGGAAAAAATTTATGTACATTATAACATGGACATTGTTTTCATATCCCTATATTATTGTCTTAAAGGCTTATGTGGACTTCCATACAAGAGCTTTTCACTTTACAACAGTAGTTGGTTCACGTGGTAAAACAAACCTATGACCTTGATCTCATTATCTTAGAAAAAGACTCTAAACTCCCTTTATGAAATGAAACCACGTGTCATATTGCTCTCATATCACTCACTATGTCTAGCACATGGTTAAGTATGAACATAATAGTATTGAATAAATTTGATTAATTGCTTCTTAGTTATTTCTCTTTTAGCCCTCCCTCCCCTTAGGTCTTTATTTCTTAGCTAGGGTTACTCATTCTCCACTTGACTCACCAGTTCTTTAAGATCAAATTGTTGTTTCTCCATTTAATTTTTCATTTTTAAAGTCCTTTATTGAATACAACTTCAGGGAATTCTACACATGCTGTGGCTGGTTCTATCTCTTTATCTCTATGTAAGCACTTTTCTGTATCCTTCCGTTCCTTCCTGGGTATTTTCATAATCCCCTTCATCTATCCCTTCCACTTGTGCTTTCAGAAGGGCACAAGTACTTATGGATGAAACTGTATGAATTGGAACTGATTGACTAAAGGAATAATGAGAAGGACTTTCATGAATGATCCCTTTATAACTCACAGTAACTATCCCAGATTAACTAGTTACACTGAAAAAGAGACACATTGTGTGGGACAAAGTGGCATCTCTAAGTTCTGCTGGGTAGCAGCTGGAAATTTCTCGATGGGCATTCATTTTCCTGGTTGCCCTCAGAGATAATCTCCAATAGCAGACCTCTGTGGTTCTGTGAGCCCTGGAACAACAACAAACTATATATTTGTCAAGTCTTTTAATCAGACTTCTATCTTAAATGAACTTTAGTTTAACTGATCTAAGGTAGAATTCAACTTAGCGACCATAGAGCTCAGAAGCTATGTTAGTCAAGGAGAAAATATACATACACACATGTGTGTATATATACTTACCTACATATATATATATATATATATATAAAATTATTTATTTGTATATATATATATGTGTGTGTGTGTGTGTATATATATATATATATATATGTGTGTGTGTGTGTGTGTGTGTGCCCCTTATCTCATCAACTCTTCTCATAATTGCAATAATTACAACTGATTTTTACAAGAGGTCAGTTGAAAGTGGTACCCATTTTAAATATTGCCTGGTAAAGTTAATTTTAAAAGATGGCATATGCTCATTGTTATACTTTGTCATTCTCTGCCTCAATAGTTGTGATGCTAAAGATAAGCATGAGGGTATATAAGCTTGACCATAAAGGGCAGCATTTTATAATAAGGGTCCTGAATTTGGAATCCAAAATCATGGGCTCAAATCATAGTTCTGCCACTTTCTCCCAATGGGATTGTGGATAAGTCTCGTCATGCCTATGCATTTTGTTTCCTAATCTGTAAAAGGAGAGGGTTGGAGTAAGTTACCTCCATGATCTTTCGTAGATGGTTTTTCCTTTGATTTTATGGTAAGAGAACAGGGAGTCCCCTCTGATTTCTATGCATCATGTCCGAAGAGATATTCAGTGAATATATACTTATTGGTGGTTCTGATGATGAAATGAGAACCTTGGCTTGAATATCAAGAATTAGGATAGTGTATTCTGATATTATTATATAGCAACAATATATGGGGATAGTATTATTGATTCCTATGAATTGATCCTGTTGGGTAGTAAGAATATGTTATCATTTTACAGATGAGGACACTGAAGCAAAAAAAAAAAAAATTAAATGCATTGATCTCTAAGGTCCCTTTATGGCTCTAAAAATCCACTGGATCCCATGACCTATTAATCCAAAGTGGTTTAACTTGGTGAACTACTTTAACTAGGAAAAAGACACACATATACAAAATAAAAAAGTTTATAGCAGCTTTCTTTGTGGTGGGGAAGAATTGGATATTGAAAGGATGTCCATCAATTGGGCAATGACTGAACAAATTGTGGTATATGGATATAATGGAATACTGTTGTGCTATGAGAAATGATGAGCAGGTGAATTTCAGAAAAACCTTGCAAGACTTATATGAACTGATGCCAAGAAAAGAGAGCAGAACTAGAAGAACATTGTACACAATAATAGCAACATTGTGTGATGATCAACTTTTATAGACTTAGCTTTTCTCAGTAATAGAATGATTTAAGAAAATTTCAAGAAACTCACTACTCATAATCCAGAGAAAGAACTATGGAATCTAAGTGCAAATAAAGGTATGCTATTTTCATTTTTCTTTTTGTTTTTTTTCTTTCTCATGGCTTTTCCCTTTCATTCTGATTTTTCTTCACAACATGAATAACGTGGCAGTGTGTTTAACATGATTGTACATGTATAGCCTATGTCAGATTGCTTGCTGTCTTGAGAAGGTAGAAAGTAAGGAAGGGAGGAAAAATTAGAATTCAAAATCTTAAGAATATGAATATTAAAAACTATCTTTATGTATAATTGGGGAAAAATGAAGTACTATCAAGTAGTGGGGGTATAAAATGAATATTCAACTGAAGTATTTCAGCACTCTCTGGCCCAATATAGACATGAAGGGCTCCCAGGGAAAGCATGTCTGCATATAGTTTTTTTTTTACTCTAATTTTGCTCTTAGCTAAGTTGTACTCTAGTCTGTTCTTTGAGAAAGGAATAAGGGGAAAAGGGGGGATTTTGAAATTACCTCCTATTATTTATAGCCCAGAATAAATGGATGACTCTTAGCTACGGTAGCCTTCAGCAAAAGAGAAAAAAATGGAAATCAAAATCTTATAACAGGAAATGTTGAAAACTAAAAAACAAAACCAAAAAGAAAATAACAATAACAACAAATAAAATCTAGACTCCTTTTCTCTGTTTACCAAGATCTTCCAGGCATTTAGAATTCACTTCAGCATTTAGAAGTTTTATGTTTATAGTCTTTGAAATATAGAGGCATCATAGTAGATGGATAAAGGGTCTGGAATGGTGGGGGATAGGGTCATCAAGAATATCTGGTTCAGTTCTCTCCTCATTTAATAACTGTGTGACTTAGAGGCAAATCACTTACCCTCCCTGCCCCATAAGGTTTTTTAAGATTACGTTTCAAAACAGTTATAGTTTGTATTGGTATAGAGAAGTTACTCACTGATATTTCTCTACAACAGTCCTCGCTACCCATCTCCCCCTTCCTGTAAACCATAATCTGTGTCTTAAACAGGGCCCATTTTGGATGCTAACAGTTTGGGTTTGAGGGGAAGGGAAGTGATATAAAGTGGAGATATGCAAATCAGATTCTCCACCTGTGATTTCAGGAGGCAGGCCAACTTTCAGGTCAAATTCAGCCATTCAAACCCTCAGTGTAAAAGCTCTGCTCAGCTTACAATTTCAAAGTCCTCTTCTGGGGAGTTCATAAATGCAGCTGCAGTGAATGGGCTGAATCGTCCTGAGCTATATAGGGCTGGGTCATTCATCATTCAGCAAGACTTTTCTCCAACTCAATTCAGCTTTTTTCTCTTTGTTAATAATAGAGCATTTAGGGGTGGTTTGTGGTTTCAGGTTTATCTGCTTCCTTAGCCAAATTATACTCCCCATTGCATAAATATCTTCTGGGGAATCATAGCCACTGACAGGGAAAAAAATATTTGCCTTCTCAAAGGAGATCAGTACAATGGTCAGGAACTGAGATATTGAAATATTTAAACAGAAGGGCCAGAAAGAATCTCGATTCATAATAGAGAGGCTGTGTAGTAGGACTGAAAGAACAGTGGATGAGCAGTCAATAGTACCATATTTCAGTCCCACATCAGTTACTCACTGGTCACATGACCTTCACCTCTGAGCCTGCTTTTTCATGTTTAAAATGGAGATAAATCCTGCTCTGCCTTCATCACTTCAATACTAATTTCATGATTGATTTATGTCATGATGAGTCATTGGAGAAGAATTTTAATGGATGACTTCTCCATAGGAAAATCCAATGATATTATGCATGTGAAAGAACTTTATAT
This sequence comes from Sarcophilus harrisii, assembly GCF_902635505.1. Taxonomy (NCBI): domain Eukaryota; kingdom Metazoa; phylum Chordata; class Mammalia; order Dasyuromorphia; family Dasyuridae; genus Sarcophilus; species Sarcophilus harrisii. The sequence continues at coordinate 367,996,651 of NC_045426.1, read as the reverse complement.
TTATAAATACTTTAACATCATGCCATATAAGATAATGTTATCTTGTTTATTAGCTACATAGTGGAATTGACCTAGAGATTAAAAGACTTCAGTAATATATGTTTATAAGATTTGATTTATCAAGTTCCAGAAGCAAAGAAGTAATTGCTTTGTTACCTACAAAGTGGTATTGAAGTGAATAAAAACTAGTATTTTTCAGTTCTGCTTCCTAGAATTCCATTCCTCCATCGAGTTCTATTTTGCACTGTTGGAAAACTCATGTTTGTTGTTGTTCACTCATGTCTGACTCTTTGTGATCCCATGGACCATAGCACATCAGGCCCTTCTGTTTTCCCCTAACATGTTGGATACCTTCTCATCTGAGGGCCTCATCTTCTGAAGTCATATCTTTTAGTATTTTTATACTGTCATGGGCTTTTCTTAGCAAAGACACTGGAATGTTTTACCATTTCTTTACCAGTGGTATATTGTTGGCATATTGGCTATCTATATTCTATAACATTAAATGAAATGGCAATAATTTCCTATGCTTTCTCTTAGCAAAACCATGCAGTCCAAAAGAATTATCTCTATTGTGGCCTTTTCTAATCCCATCCAACCCTAACTCTGCATCTCTTCTTTTTGTATCCTTTTGACTATTTTAAGATACTCTTTTTCTACACCAACGAATATTCAGTGTCTTCTTGGTTTCTGTCCCTTTTTCATATTAAAAATTGCTTTGAAGAATTATACATGAAATTGAATTACAGTCCATCCCTTGATCCATTGATCCATCCATACAGTCATCCAATATGTATTAAGTGCTGATAATAGGGAGAGTGAATTGCAAGATATGATAAAAGTGCCTTTTTCATTGGATAATCATATTACTGATATTAGTGATGAAAACTCCATATGGAAGAATTCTTTGAGTAAATCAGAAGAAGCATTTTGAATATAGAGACCTTTTGAAAGGACTCCTGAAATCACACCATGAAAGATGTCAACTTGTCTCTTTCCATATAATACCAGTTCTGATCTAATTCCTATACCCCCATAGGTATAGTTTGTTGCTGCTGGCTTGTTTCTGGATTTCCTTTCTTACTTTGTGCAAGTGTGGTACATGGATCCTTCCTGAAAAGGGGAGGAAAAGGATAAGTGTGTGTGGAGGCAAAGTATGGTAGAAGATGAAGTATCTGTGCCTGGAAAGTATTCTTTGAGGGAAGACACTATCCACTTGGTAAAAGTCTCTCAAGGAAGGTGACATTTGAATCCAATCTTTAAGGAACCCAGGAATTCTCCAGAGCCAATGCTCTTTCCACTGTATATAGTGATTTTGGGGAAGCAAGAAAGGAAGCATTGAAACATTTATTAAGTGCCTACTATGTGCCAGGCAACATACTAGGCATTTTACAATTTTTTTTATTTATCTCAATGATATTTATCTCAACAACCTTGGGAGGTAGGTACTATTTTATTTCACTTATTTTACAATTGAGAAAACTGAGGTAGACTGAGGTTAAATGACTCATCCAGGGTCACACAACTAATATATATGTCTGAAGGCATATTTGAATCCAGATATTTCTGACTTCAAGTCCAGTAGTATCTCTATCCACTGCACCACTTAGCTGTATTGTAATTCTTCCAAAAATCTAGGTTAGGATGGGGTGGTCAGTAAAGGCTTCATGGAGGAAATAGAACTTGAGACAGTCCCTGAAGTATAAATAGGGTCTTGATAAGTGGATAGGAGGATGGTCTAGTGGGAAAAGCAACAATTATGGTGAGAGAAGTCTTTGAATAAGAATCCATAGTTATTATAGTATGGAATCAAGAAATATGCTTCCCCTCCCCTTTAAGACAGGATCACAGGTAGAATACAAAATGATCCCCCAAATCTCACTCACCCTCAGTTCATGCTAGACTTGGTCTGTCCTGTAACCCTGGATAACAAATTGTGCTTTTGTTTGCTTATTTGTAAATTGAGGGGAGGGGCCTAGGTGATATATGAGACTGTTCTTCTAGTTCTAAACCTGTCATCCTATGATCCTCTGAAATTTTGATTGTTTGCCTTAAAGTATCCGTAAAGACATACCTAGTCTTCCCCTCTCCCATATAAGCCTTATTCTTTTATCCCATTAATGAATTAAACATTGCTAAATCATTTTGCATTTTCTCAAGTTGAGTCTTCTCCTTTTCAAATTCAGTAATATCACTAATGATAATCCATAGAGATATCTTAGGCCTTTGGAATCATAGATTTCAGATCTGAAAGGGACTTTATGGGTTATCTTGTTTAATTATCTCACATTATAGATAATATACATTTATACTTAGGAAATTAACAATGGTTGCAATTTAGGGTTTAATTTATTATTTTGTTGATTGTATGAACTTTGAAAAATGTTAATAATGCAAATTCATCTTAAAAGCCTATCTTAGATGTATATTTCCCCTACTTTACACCCCACCCCTGATTGATGGTTGTTAAGCATTTATCAGCATACTCCCTGCTCCTAGAACATAGTACTTAGGGATAATCTAAAATATAGTACTTTGTTGCTGAACATTCACACTGAGAGGCACAAGTGAGGAACAAGGAAAATGTGCCAATAAGATGGTATTACAATAAAATGATTGCATAATATAATATGTATACATTTATGTCTAATATTCATATATCTACATACCTTTTTGTATGTGTAGAATCAAGCCATAAACATCCAAACTATTGCAAAAATGGGACAGCCAGAATTTCCCTTTCTTCCTTTCATAAATAAAACATGTACTCATGTTCTCTCTTTCTCATTCTCTCTCTCTCTTTATTCTCTTTCTGTGTCTCTCTATCTCTGTCTCTCTGTCTCTTCTCATTCTCTCACTCTCTTTTCATTTTCTCTCTCTTTTTCTCTTCTCATTCTTGCTCTCTCTCAGACTCTTTCTTTCTTTCCCCCGAAAGACTACATTTGACATATATTTTAACCTGGTTTCACTTATTCACAAATTCATATGAACTCTAGGGACTAGAAAGACCGATTAATATGATGTACCTCAGCCTCAGAATCCTGATCTTCATTCTCAGTGATTTAATTATCTTTGTGACTCTACTCTGACCTTCTCCCAGAATTCTATACCTTTCTGAATATCAGAATATATCAAGAATAAGATTGTTGACTATGTGACATAGTTCTTCCTTGGAACACAGCTGAGACTGAAGAAGTACAGAAGAAAGTTCTCTGAGCATCCAATATATCTCATATGCTGGATGGTCGATATACTGACCCTCTCTGTGCTCAGAGTCTATACATTCTTTAGACACAATTCTGCAATCTTTGTTATCTGACTACTTACAGGGCTCTTGTGAAGCAAAATCCATAAGCAGCTATCAAAATATTATTTTTTCACCATCATCAGTTTTTCAAGTCTGCAAAAAAAGAGAAGCTGGCATTTTGATAGTAGTGGGGAAGTGATCAAAGCCAGTTGACAGAAAATAGACACAAACTATAAAAAAGCAAGCATAAGAACAGCAAAACAACAGCACTGTGAGGTCAGTTCAGTGTGTGACTGGAGCTCATGGCTTGCAGTCCCTTTTGGCAAAATTGTGTTTGTAGCAGAATATAATAATAGATATTCATAATAATATGCTTGGGTCATTAAGATGAAGGTTAAGTCAAAAGAGCTGTGTGTGCTCCATTTTATTTTGGGGTTTTTTTGTGCTCCATTTTAAAGAGTGCTTTATCCCCAATAGTTAAAATAAATAATAACTTTTTAAAATGATGATTAAAAAAAGTTTAACCCTTAGATATCTAGAAAGGTCTAATTTACCTTTGGAGTTTCCACTTTCAGTTAGAGGACCTGAAGGCTCTTTTCTGATTTAATGGAATAAATCAATTGGCCAGTGAGCAGAAAGTTCACAAAGTGAATGTAGATTTTGGCTCTGGTACTAATGATGCTCACAGGCTTGTGGGGTAGGGTTACCATCAGAGCAGGTAGGAGGAATGGTTAGTTCCAAAGATTATTTTCAAACATAATGAGGTGATAATGAGGAGAAAATGGCCTAATCTATAACTTGGCCTCTTCCTCACCAAGCTGTTCAGAACTGGGGAGGTGGCTATAATCTTCACCATAAAATGTGCTTTTAACATGGCTGATTTTGGCAGGGATAACAGGACCCTAAAGAAGCAAGTACCTGCCAGTGTTGGCTTTGAAAATAAACCAATTAATTAGATAAGAATAGTTTGGGAAGGAAGCACAGCAAAAAAGCCTCACCTGGTTGTTTCTTGCATTGTTTTATACCTCGGGAAAAAAAAGTGATTTAAGGGAAAAGAAATTAAAATAAAAAGTGTTTTAAGGCTAAGAAAATTGTGTTATGGACAGTAACCTTACTGATATAGAGAAGGTGATATAGAAACCTCTGCAAAAGAAGATATTGGCTCTAGAAGCAATGAGAAATCCTAATTTGCATTGCCATACTATCAGTATTAATTCTAAGCTGGGAGGGAAGGTGGACAAGAGTCTTTGAATTCCCATCCACTGCTAAGATTGTGTAATTTTGATACTTAGAGTACAATGTTCAGAACTTCCAAATCTACTCCTCTTCTCAGAAGGTATCCCCCAAGCTTCCATTAAAAAAATTCATCTGTTTTCCCTGTAAATCTTGACTCCTTTCCTCTCTTACCTCATCTCCCACACAGCAGTAAGAGTGCTCTCACAAGTCCCTGAGCCTGAGTTCTGTGCCTCTAAATAACATCTGGAGGATTGCAGTTGGCTTCCTATCCTAGACAGATGTTTGGGGATTCTTACATCAACCTTAGATTTCATAAGAAACTGTAGCATTAAGAAACTATAATAGTTCCCTTTTGCATACAGCATCAAAATCCATACTTCATAATCTGGAATTTAAGGCTCTGTCAAATGGTCCCATCCTAACTAACCAAGCTTATTTCTCACTACTCTCCAGTGTGAACCATTATCAATGGCAACTTGGAAAGTAAGTGCAGATTACTATTCATTTACTCTTCAATAATTCAATAAACAATATTTACTCAACAAATTCATTTACTGAAAATCCACAATATGCTTGTCTCTGGACTAGGCACTCTAAGAGAATTTCCCTTCGTAGATGGAGCTTGCTCTCTAATTCAAGACAAGCATGACATGTATGGAGAACGACTCATCCCTTCATCTGGAGGGTCGATGACCAATCAAAATAACCTGCCCTTAAGAAGTATTTTTTTGGGGAAAGGGTAGAAAACAGGTGATATGTTGGCTATACTTTTAGTCTGACAGCCATTTTCAAAAACTGGGAGTAAACTCAATGTCAGAAATAGGAGTCAGAGATAAAGTAGAGATGAATCAGAAAACCCATTATGAAGCTGGATAGCAGCAGCCATTAATCAAACATTTATTTAACACATAATAAGAGCTTGCTATGGTGTTATGTAAAGGAGATTTTAAAAAGAAAGGCAAAAATAGTCTCTGTTTTCATGTCTAATGGGAGAGACAATATGTTAGTAGCCATATATAAATTAAATATATAGAGGATAAATTGGAGACAATTAGTGGAAGGAAAGGTTTCTTTTAGAAGGTGAAATTTTAGCTGTGGCTTGAAGGAAGCCAGAAAAAAATAATAGTCTTAAAGTCAAAAATCGTGAATTCAGTCTCAGTTCTGACATATGTCCCTTCCCTTCTCTGAATCTTTGTTTCTTCATCTGTAGAGTAAAAGAATTAGACTAGTAGTTTCTTCCAGCTCTAATGTTATGAATCTATGATTCTAAAGTCAAAATCAAAAAGTCATGGAAATACACCAAATTTTTGAAGTTAATTTTTTATTAATATTTTATTTTTCCAAATATGTGCACCAATTACTTTGCAAAAACTTGCATTCCAAATTTTTCTTTCTCTCTTCCCAAGATAGCAAGAAATCTAATATAGGCCAAATATGTGCAATTTTTCCAAACATATTTCCATATTTGTCATGTTGCACAAGAAAAATCAGATCACAAAGGAAAACAAAAATATAAGAAAAAAAAACACAAGCAAATAAACAACAATAAAAGGTGAAAATACTATTCTTTGATCCACATTCAGCTTTCATAGTTCTCTCTCTGGATATGGATGGCACTTTCTATCACAACTCTATTGAAATTGCCTGGTATCACTTTATTACTGAAAAGAGCCAAGTTCATCACTGTTGATCATCACATAATCTTGTTGTTACTGGAAATATACCAAATTTAAAGTTCTGAAAGAATGGAGATGTTAAGTATGGCAAAGCTAGATGAGAAGATTGAATAGAACCTAAGATAAAATAATAAGAAGTCAGAGTCAAAATGGCAGAGTAATAGTTGATTTAGGGAAACAAATAAGGCATGGAGAAGTCTGGTCATTTCCTACATATTGTCATTTCCTACTATATATACACAAGTTATTCTTCTTCCTGGCAGTCAGATATGACCAGTGAAAGACATGATGAAGAAGTGCTAGATTGTGTGGAAAATACTTTGGCAGATAAGAGAAGGGAGAGATCACTGTATTATTTAAAGTCCTGCACAACCTGGCTCCAAACTACCTTTGCAAACTTTTACATATTATCTCCTTCATGTATATTCCGATTCAGCCAAACTGGCCATCTCCTAGTCCACAGAGCTGGTCTGTGCTTCAGGTCTCTTTGCATTTCTATAGTTCTAGGTGGTCCAATGAATAGAGCTCTGGACCCAAAGGCACAAAGATCTGAGTTCAAATCCAGTCTCTGAAGACTATTAGCTGTATGACTGAGAAAATCACTTAACCTCTCTCAGCCTCAGTTTCCTTATCAGTAAAATGAGAATATTAATAGCTTCCCAAAACTTTTAAAAAAATAAGATATTTGTAGATCATTTTGCAAACATTAAAGCATTGTTTAAATGCTAGTTATTGTTGTTGCTATTGTTATTGGTCAGTAGTAGCTGTAATAGCAGCACCACTAGTAGCAGTAGCAATAGTATGCTGGTTGATCTCCTTCCCTGGAATATATTCCCTCCTCTTCTCATCCCCTTACAACCTCAGATTTCCTTCAAGGTCTACTTCAGGTGTTTTCTTATATGTGAAACCCTACATGATTTCAGTTGCTGATGCCTTTCCCGGTAAATTATCTGTCACCTATTTTGTAGCTGCCTATTTATGTACATGTTGTATTCTCTGGCTAGATCATAAGTTCCTTGAAAAGAGAATTGGTTTTATTTTGGTCTTTGTATCCTCACATTTAGCATAGTGGAAGGCACATGGCAGGTGCTTAATAAACACATGTTAATTGGTGGAAAATTTTATGGCGAATGTGGTATTTGATCCAAGGTTTTGATGGATAGACAGAAATGGGAAAGGTAGATGAAGGGCATCTCAGAGAAAAATAAAATGACAAAAAGAGCAAAGGAGTGAAGTATATCTGAAAAATTTTTGATCAACCAACTATTAATCAAATAAGAATACATTAAATGCCTTCCAAAAGCTAGATGCTGAGGGATACATAGATAAAAATAAAACAATCCTTGAAGGTAACCTCAGAGAACTTAACTATGAGAAAGGGAGTTCTCAGTTGATGACTTCCATTTTTTTCAGTGAAGTAGCATTTGAGGTAATTTCCTGATAAAGATGTAGTTAGAAGTAATTGTAAGAGTATAGACTTGAAGGGAGAAGGATTTCAGACATTCATTGTGAAGAACATCAGTAAACAATAGAGTGCTATGTAGCAGTGAGTTGTAGTGAGTTTGGATTGTTGATGTGTCTAGTGGACCTCCTTAGTGGGTTTTTTTTTTTAATTTAATAGCATTAAAGTGGGAGCAGGCTCTGCAGGTAGGGATTGGGAAAGATGGGAAATGTGACGGAAAGAAGAAGGTAGAGTAAAGCAGTAGTTCATGGTATCTTTATACAAAAGTGTCCTGAAATGCATGTGGTAAAGCCACATGGCCTTTGTTCCATTCTCCATCTTCCACTAATTTCTTGGGTGAATTTAAGCAATTTGCTCAGCCTTTCCAGGCTTTTTGTCCCTTCTATCATATTATTCTCATCATAATCCATAAAGGTTCCCCCAAAAGAAGTATAGTTCAGTGGAAAGAGAATGGACTTGGAGTCAAGACCTGAGGCCAAATCTTGGCTGAGACCCTTACTGATTATATGACCCTGGGCCAGATTCTTAACTTGGGTTTCCTCATCTGTAAAATGGCCATAATAATACTTGTAATTCCCTGTCTGCAGAGACATCGTGAAGAATGTATTCTTTGAAATTTAAAGTGCTGTGTAATTGTGAGTTATTAATCAAATGAAATGGAAAGTGCTGTGAAAAATCAATGGTTGGTATTCTAATTAGGGTTATAATGTAATTCAGCTAGGGTGCAATGAGAGGGATTCCCAAGAGATACTTAAGGCAGCAGGAAATCAATGCGAACCAGAAATGGGGGACCTAGTTTCCAGGATAGACTTTGTCACTAACTGGAGGTGTGACGTTGGAGAAAACAATTCACAACTCAACCTCAGTTTGCTTATCTACAAAGTGAAGAGTATTAACTAGAATATTTCTAGGGTCTGAAAGTTTATGAGGTAGCAGAACATAATAATAAGGACAAATGATATTTATGTATCACTTAGGTGTGGGGCTAAGTACTTTACAATTATTATCTTATTTGATCCGCACAACTCTGGAAGATTGGTGCTATTATTATCCCCATTTAATTTTTTTTCAGAGAAATGATTTTTTATAAATATAGATTTTAAAATTTTGTAATTTTTTTTATTTTACTTTGTTGTAATGAAGTAGCTACCTGTTGTTAAAATGCCCTTTCCTGACTTTCTTTTTTACTTTTATTTTGAATAGTATTTTATGTTACAAATACATGAGAAGATAGTTTTCAGCATTCACCCCTGTGAAACCTTGTATTCCAAATTTTTTTTCCTCTTCTCCCCATCTAAGCTCCCCAAGACAGCAAGCAATCCAACATAGGCTAAATATGTGCAATTCTTCCAAACATATCTCCATATTCATCATGATGTACACACATACACCAGATCAAAAGAGAAAAAAACATGAAAAAGGAAAAAAAAACAAGAAAACAAACAACAATAACCAAAAAAACAAAACAAAACAAAACAAAACACTATGCTTTGATCCACATTCAGGCTCAGTAGTTCTTTCTTTGGATGTGGATGGTGCCCTCCCTCATAAATCTATTGTAATTGCCTTAAATCACCTCATTATTGAAAAGAGCCAAATCTATCATAGTTGGTCATTATATAATCTTGCTATAACTATATACAATGTTCTCTTTGTTCTGCTCACTTTACTCAGCATCAGTTCATGTGAGTCTTTCTAGGCTTTTCTGAAATCAGTTTGCTCATCATTTGTTATGGAACAATGATATTCCATTACATTCATAGACCATAACTTATTCAGCCATTTCCCACCACAAAAAGGGTTGCTATAAACATTTTGCACATGTGGGTTCTTTTCCATCTTTTATAATCTCTTTGGGACACAGATCCAATGCTCTTTGGGCATAGTTCCATACTGTTCTCCAGAATGATTGAATCAGTTCACAACTCCTCCAGCAATGCAATTAATTGGTATTTTACCTCATTCTTAATCTAATGTAGGACAAGGATGTTATCTTGAAAAAGGATCCTAAGCTTAGTTAAGCTATAATTGGGTGCTTTAACCTCAGAAAGAGATATAGGAATCAATGTTGTACAGGGGAAAGAATGAATAGTCAGAAGACTGAGTTTGGATCTTTTAGTACCTGTGTGACGATGAGTAAATCACTTCTATCTGGGCTTCAGTTCTTCATCTGCAATGTTTAATTGCATTTTCAGTAAACATTTTCAGTAAATGTTGTTTCTGATTCCTTCTAGCTCTATATCTATAGTTCTATGTAGATCCAAGAAAAGACTTTGATGAGGCATTTGTAATGGTGCTGGAATTTTAGAAGCCTCAGGTTTGATTCTTCACTCTCTTTTCTTCTCTCATCTCTATTCAGTTACTAAGCCCTATTACTTCTATCTTATTTACATCTCTCATATTGAACTACCTCCTTGAATCCCATAGAAATCATGATAATATAAACCTTTAATAACTGTCGATTAATTAACCCAACTAAATTCTAACCTCCTTTCTATCCATCCTCCTTTCTGATTTATCCATCAAACTAACCTTTCTTATTTATAAATCTGTTCATGTCTATTAAAATTCATCAATAATTCTCTCTTTCCCACATGAATTAATATTTAACTTTCTTTTCCTGATTTTCAAAGTCCCCCCCAATTTCATGCTATTCTGCCTTTCTCCCTTAATCACTTATTACTCTTAATGTTCCATTGTTCTTGTTATTCAATCATGTCTGACTCTAAGAGTTTTCTTGACAAAGATACTAGATTGGTTTGTCATTTCTTTCTCCATCTCTGCTCATTTTATAGATGAGAAAACTGAGGCAGACAGGATTAAATGACTTGTTCAGGATCCCATAAGCTAGTTCATGTCAGAGTCCAGATTTGAGCTCAGCTATCTTGACTCCAGGTTCAGTCCTCTATTCACTGCTCCACCTAGCTGCGATCCATTAAAACAAAGCAACTTTGCCACCTGAACACATCTTGAAATTTCTTCTGTGCTTTGTCCTTAGTTGTGCTGCAGATGACTTTTTCTAGCCCTTGTCAACTCCTGAAGAATATTTAGTCTCCTCTCAGCCTTCTCTAAGTTAATGATTCTACTTTCCTAAATTAGAGCTAATTTTCCAAATTTTAGTTTTTGCCATTGGTGTTCTCAGAACCTTTTACCCAAGGTATCATATGAGTTGATCTTGACCTGATGATTCCAGAACTATTGGTCAGAAGAATTACCAACTATCCTTTGACCCAGGTTGTCCCAGAAACCAAAGGCGAATTTAGAGTTTTTATGACTTTTGCTTTGCCTTATAAATAACTAACTGCATTGGAAAGCTCTTGAAGGCTACTACCCAGAGCCCTAGAATGCTCTGAAATAAGCCTTAAAGATAACTGAATCTACTCCCTTCCTCATTACACAGATCAGAAAATTGGGGCTCAGGTAGAAGAAAAGGATGGAGTAACTTTTTTAGAGTTTCATAGCTAATTGGTGATAAGGTCATGATTAGAACCCAAATAACTAAAACTGACTTACAGTTCAGTCTTCCCTTTACCCTGCCATGCTTTTTCTTTCAGGGTAAGTCTAAATAATTAATGGTCACACAACCTAAGCACTTCCTAATCTGAAATTCACACATTAAAGGCACCCCACTAAGAAGATGGGTGATTTTTGTTTGAGCTCCATCCCAAACATTAACATAGCTATTCCTAAGGCTTGAAAGCTGATCAATTCCAAAGGAGGGTAGGGTGGGGGGCAGGAACATTGGCCCACCTTGTTGACTGAAATACTAGGATGGCATTCCCTGCCTTTTTTCTCCATCTCTGCCTCCATCACCTTAATATTCCCATTTCCAGTGACCTCTGCCTGAGCAGCTGTGACGGGTGGAGTGTTTGAAGCCGAGAGCAAGAGAGCACGATTCAGTGTCTCTTCCATCCAATTAAAATGTTTTACTATCATTCCTTTTTATCTTGCCTTTGTAATTGGATTCCCAGTTTCTCAATTTTCATGGCAGTGAAGGGAGGGGGGAAATGATAGTGAGTATCTGATAAAAATAAAATGCTGTGATTTAATTTCTGCTGAAAGGGTTCAACTCTCGCCTTTATGAGCCCTTTTGAAAGTGTTCCAGAGAAACTGACCTAGTAAGGGTGTACCAGGTCACTTCTTCTGTGTAATCAAAGGGTCTCAGAGATTTTAGGTACCATGAGACCATGAAAATCTAAAATAACTTGCTAAGATTCCAACTGACTGGTTCCAGCCTCACAGAGGCTGCAGAAGGAATGGTTTGTCAGATGATAACAAGATTGGGTTGTATAAGCTGGTGTGTCTTATTCTACTGGGACATTTCTATATTAAAAGACTTCCAGCATTCTTGAACAGGGGTCGCTGGAGTGGTGATAGGAGTAACTTGAGCTGACCTTCTCAAGAAATTCAGTAATTATGAAAAAGGGAAAAAAAAAACAATCAATGAACCATATTACTACATATACCAGATATAGAGTAATTTGCTGGAGTCCTGACCCCATCAGCTGATATAGGTATCATTTACTCATCTTTTATGTCAGCTTTTTTTTTCTTTTCCCCCTCTCTTCTTCTCCTAAGAAAAATTGAAAAGAGCTCTGACTCTTTTACAGAGGCACTGTATTCAAATCTGCCTCTGATGTTTACTACCTTGTGAACTTGAATTAGACTAATTATCTAATTAGAAAATTATCTATGCATATGTTTTTTTTAATTTTTTTTATTTAATAGCTTTTTATTTACAGGTTATATGCATGGATAACTTTACAGCATTAACAATTGCCAAACCTCTTGTTCCAATTTTTCACCTCTTACCCCCACCCCCTCCCCCAGATGGTAGGATGACCAGTAGATGTTAAATATATTAAAATATAAATTAGATACACAATAAGTATACATGACCAAACCGTTATTTTGCTGTACAAAAAGAATCAGATTCTGAAATATTGTACAATTAGCTTGTGAAGGAAATCAAAAATGCAGGTGGGCATAAATATAGGGATTGGGAATTCAATGTAATGGTTTTTAGTCATCACCCAGAGTTCTTTCTCTGGGTGTAGCTGGTTCAGTTCATTACTGCTCCATTGGAAATAATTTGGTTGATCTCATTGCTGAGGATGGCCAGGTCCATCAGAACTGGTCATCATATAGTATTGTTGTTGAAGTATATAATGATCTCCCGGTCCTGCTCATTTCACTCAGCATCAGTTCGTGTAAGTCTCTCCAGGCCTTTCTGAAATCATCCTGTTGGTCATTTCTTACAGAACAATAATATTCCATAATATCATATACCACAATTTATTCATCCATTCTCCAACTGATGGGCATCCACTCAGTTTCCAGTTTCTAGCCACTACAAAAAGGGCTGCCACAAACATCCGTGCACATACAGGTCCCTTTCCCTTCTTTATGGTCTCTTTGGGATAAAGCCCAGTAGTAACACTTATGCATATGTTTTAAAAATAAAAATCTTTAATAACAATACTATTATATCATTTAAAAAAGTTACATACAGGCAAATTTCTATTAAAAATATCCCAAGAATTGAGACTAATTGAAAATGACAGATTGCATCCAGAACTGGTTAGTGAGTTCTCCATCACTGTTAGAATTCAAGAAAAAACCTGATAACTGGGGAAGTTTTAAGTAAGAGTTGTTCTACATGGTATCTAAAGTACCTTCAAACTCTAGAATTCTTTTTCTATTAGGCAGTTGGAGATGCTAAACTGGAGTTTAAGTGAATGATCAGGGCTTGGAAATTATGATAAGCACATTATCTATACTTCTGCTTACACAGAACCCACTTTCTCCCCAGGTTTTACAATTGTCACTCCTTCCTCTAGTTGTGTGGTAAAACAGAGCTGCTCTGCTCATACTACCTTAGCAGTTTTGGGGCTATCCATTCCCTTCTCTCCCTAGGCTTAATTTTCTCAGGTATTAAAAAGAGAATTGGAACAGGTGATCTATAGGATATTTTCCAGCTCTAAATCCTATACTGCCTCTTAATAGTGATTATTGTTTGTGACACTTTACACTGATTCATTTTGTTAACTATTTTCACTTTCCATGAGTATATCAACACATGTTCCTTAAATATCTACTTTATTCAGAGCAAGGAATTGTTTTTATTTTTTTAATTCAGCAAATAATTGTTTAATGAAATTGAAGTTTATGCATGTTTCAGGACTGACTTATTCAATTTAATTTAAAAAATTCCTGTCCTATATGAGTCATTCTACCCCCTGAAAATGCAAAGACTAAAAATGAAATAGCCCTTTCACTCAAAGAACTTAAATATTAATGAGGGACATGAAATTTATGCAGATAATTACCAAATAAAAGGTCATTTTGAGAGGGAAAGATCATTGACACTTGAGGGGTCCAGAAAAGTCTCCATATGGGAGATGTCAGTTGAATTGAACTTTCACAGGAAGCTAGAAATTTTAAGAGGTTGATGAAAAAGGAGCCCATTCCAGATGTGGGGGAAAATTGCCTGCAAAGGCAAGAATTGCAGACAAGGAGAAAAGAATGAGACTTGGAAGAGAGTTTAGAGACCAATGAGTTCAGTGGAATGCCCAGAGAGATGGAATGTCCTGTATCAAATGCAGCTATTAGAGTCTCTTTAGTGTAATAGAGGGGTATGAAAGGAATTGGAAAGAGAAGTAAGAGACAGACTGGGGAAGACTTGGAATGACAGGCTAAGGATTCTACATTTTCTTATAGAGGCAACAGGGAATCACTGAAGATTTTTGAGTAGGAGTGTAACATGGTCAGACCTGTGCCTTAAGAATACCAATTTGGCAACTCTTTGGAGGATGGAGAGGCTAAATGTTGGGAGCAGGGAGAACAATTAAAAGGCTTTTGAATAGTCTAGGTGAGAGTAGATATGCACCTGAACTGGGATAGTGGCTTTGTGAGTGGAGGAGAAGAGACTCAGAATTCCATATGTGTAACCAATGGGACTTGGCAACTATTTGGACATGTGGATGACTGACAAGGAAGAGTTAAAGGTAACTCAACTGAACTCTTTCCTGATATAGATTTTAGTTTTTTAGTTCACAATCTCCCTTTGGCTGGGAGTAATATATGCTTTACCATATACCAAATAAAGACCTTACTGTTGGAATGAGGTTTCAATCTGTCCATCCATCAAATATCAGTGAAGGAGTCTTTACTGTATACTTACTAGTCCTCAACTAGGCAGTGTAGGACATGTTTGCATCATCAAAGACATGGATCTTGACCCCAAGGAGGTAAAATACAGTTGCTAAGTCAAGTTATAAATATATATTCTAATGCAGGTACACGATTAAAAAATATACCAAAAATTGATTTCTTTTTAATTTAAGGGGAAATTATTTCCCATTGCATCTTATCTCATGAAAACTCACAGAGAATTGGTTACCAGGTGATAAATTTTTTCAATCTTAGCAGCTCATTGAGTTCCTAATGAAGAATGCTTAACCATGAACTTCACTCTAATCTTTCTATCTCTCTCTCTGTCTTTGTCTCTGTCTCTCTGTCTCTGCTCTGTCTGTCTCTCTCTCTCTCTCTCTCTCTCTCTGTCTCTGTCTGTCTGTTTCTGTCTCTGTCTCTCTCTGTGTTTGTCTCTCTCTGTCTCTGTCTCTCTCTGTCTCTCTGTCTGTCTGTCTCTCTCTCTCTGTCTCTCTCTGTCTCTCTCTGTTTCTCTCTCTCTCTCTCTCTGTCTCTCTCTCTGTTTCTCTCTGTCTCTCTCTTTCTCTGTTTCTCTCTGTCTCTCTCTGTCTCTCATATATGTCTGCATAAATTATATATGTAAATATATATGTATACTTGGATAACTATTTCAATTAAATTGGTTTCTGTTCCCTCCCTCCCTCTTTTCTCTTTCTTTTCTCTTTTTTCTCTTTCTGTCTCTCATATATATGCATGCATCTATTATACACACATACACATATATAACTATTTCACTGTAATTGCTTTCCTTTATAGTCCTATGTGTTGATGAATTTTAAAACATTCTTTTAAGAAAGGATCCATAGCTTCACCACACTTCCAAAAGGGCTCCAGGACACAAAAAAGGTTAAGAACTCCTGCCCTAAGATATGGAGAGGTTGTAGTCCTCAGGGACAAAGGGAACAAACACATTGAAGAAGTCGTTGAGTCTTTGAAGTTTGAAGTCTAATGGTAATACAGGTCCTCCAATACTCCCCTACTGAAAAAATGACTTCATTATAGATGGAGAGGAATATTCTTTTTATCTATAGAGCCAGCTCTCAGTAAAATTTTCATTTGTTTTTAGCATGTTTCCAGATCCTCTTGCTGTGCCCACCCTAACCCTCGCCTCCAGGGTACCCAGTGCCCTCAGGCTGCCTTCTGCTTTCCCATAGCCTCACATGGGTTATTCATAAGTCTGACCCTGCTTATCTCCACCATTTGTAAACTCTTTGCTATTTCTGTCTCAGGCTACAGAAACTAGCCAATATCCACAGAAGTGCATTGTCCTCCATCCCATATCTTGGCTGAGATTTCCTTACCCCATCTGACAGTCTCTCCTGATCTTTGAGGCTTTAGTAACCCATAGTCCGGGCAGTCCAGGGACTTTTCTGACCTGTAGCAGCTGTAGTGCAAGAGATAAGGGTGAAGTAATGGGAAAGTCACACCAAGGGCACAGCAGTGCCCCTTGCAGAAAAGGAATAACTTCAGGCACCATGTCTAGCACAGTTGTGTCTCACTCTTGCCTGTTGAGTGTTTCTTTGGAAAGTCTGGGGGAGATTAGGTGCTAATTAAACCATTATGTGTCTATCATTCTATGAGAAATCACTTTGAAACACTAGTTTTTAGTCCTATATGACATTTCTGGAAATCTATTAAATTTACTCACGATTATTTTTAATAGCTTCTGTTTTTTGAAAATGCTTGTACACACCTCATCCTATTCAGTCACCTTAAATCCTTTCCTGTTCTAAGAATCAATAATTTTATTTAGGTCAGACTACACACTTCTTTGGGTTCAGTTTTTTGATCTGTAAAATGAGAGAGCCGAATTAAGTAGCCTCAGGGTCTCTTTTTTTCTTTTTGTGATTCTTCACAATAAATCTGTAAGGAATTGAAGTCAGGAATTACTAGCCCTATTTTACAGATTGGGAAACTAAAACCCATTTTACCCAGCAATTTAGTAGCGGATGCCAGACTAGAAATTATAAGGTAGTGTCTTCATTACAATTACTGCTTCCTGTTTTATTTGAATCTTCTTTGGATCATTTGATTTTCTCTCTCTCCACATTTCACTGCTCGTTGTCTGAAATTGATTGAATTCTTCTGTTGTCATACCATAGTACCCGATTAAAATGATGGGGGCAAGGGTTTTTTAATGAGGATGAGCTGTCTGTGTTATGGATCAGTTCTGATTTGACCTAAGCATTTATGTTATAGAGAGCTGCCTTAGAATTATGTTTCACTGTAGTTGGACTATTTTCTCCTGCATACACACACACACACACGCACACACGCACACACACACATACATACACACACTCACACACACACTTCAGATAATCTCTGCCAAGTTGGTCAGAGAAGTTCATAGCTGAAAGGTTTGTCAATTCAACAGAGGGCTTGTCTTAATCAGAAACATACAGCTTGTATACTGCTAATGAGAGAAAATTCAGCATAATTCAATGCATGTTGATTCATTCCAAGTCTGATTCTTTTCCCTTTGTCATAATATATGTCTTCCACCAGCACTTATGTCTCATAATGTTCCCTAGGAAATATTTTGAGACTTTGGTGGTATTATAGGGGTAGAAACTGATTTTGTTGACTAAAAGAGTTGTTGCTGTCACCTTTCTTTTTATTTGTGTTTTGATTGGTTGGTCACCTTCCTTCCATCTCCTGGGGTAGAATGGAAAAATATGAATGGGATTCATCAGCATTATACTGTATATCAGTCATGGACCATGGCAAAGGGCAAACAAAAGAAGCTATACAGCTGTCTTTTATATATTTCACTGGGCATTTAAAGTCTGACACATTGTGCCAGAAAGCAATCAAAATGGACATTCTGTCCAATCATAACCCATCTTGGTTATAATACTCTCCTCTCCTGGACCTTTCCCAAATGTTTCCCTTGAATTATCCAAGCTACTGTCTTCTCTAGATTGTAAAAAATTAAAAGGCAAGAAGTGGAACACAGAGGAAGATTAAAAGAACTAACTATGCATAACTTATCTAAATTATGACCCAGAGGGACTGAAAAACCATCTCTAAGTATTTTATGTACCTAGGTAATTCAATGACAGGTGATGCACAAATCCATCAGTGAAGATGAGGCTATAGGCAGTGATGGGGAAGTTTAAAATAACTATTTTAAATGGTAGGAATAATTAGAAGCAATCAAATGCAATTAATCTGTCAATGAATCAACAGATATTTATTGAGTGTCTACTCTGCACCTAGTGCTAGGGTTGGATCCTGTGGAGGATAGAAAAAGGAATATAAGATATAATAAAAAATATAAAGAGCACACTATCTAGTTCAAAAGACGAGACAAAGATACAGGATGTGATTATACAAAGTAGTATCTAATTAAGTGCCAGATGAGTGGTAGCAGAAGCTAAGAATTCAGAACAATTCATTGACAGTTGAGTACATTTTGAAAGTCTTAGACTCATGGAATTATAAAATGCTGACTCTTGAAAGGACTTCATAATCCAGTCTTTCAAGCTACCTCCTTTCCACTTCCCTCTTCTACCCCTAACAAAAATACATTTTATTTAACAAATAAGTACACTTCATGGAGGTTAGTGATAGAATTTAGTTGTTTATATGGAGAAATGTATTAAGAAAAAGGCCCATGAAGTTAAAAGATATTTTCCGAAATGAACAAAAGTCACGCAGAAGTGGACAAGATAGAGTCCTAGAAATTAGGGCATGAACCATTGAAATGTACTCAACCATTGCTGTTTCTGATTCTAAAGAATGTCTCTCTTCCTCTACAGATAGAGCAGATTAAAAAATAAACACTCCAAATTCAAGGTCATCATAATGGCATGTTCAACAATGCAATGAAATTCCTTGGGATATAGCCATGGTTCATTGTCCCCTCTGTAGGCCTGTGCTGTCTCTGTATACTTGGTAATTAGGAGCTCTATTTAATTCCAGATACCTGGACTAGAATCGATAGTTGGAACATGGGAGGTGTGTGGGTAGGATGGTTTATGAGATGAGTCACACATTAGGCTCCTAATTGATACAGCTTCTTAGGATGCATTAATGCTGCTGACTCACATCAGTTTCCTATTAACAGGTCCGATGGTCCATCTTTTGATTTCTGCCTCTCTTCCAATGCAGTGTTATTTAAATAAGGCCTTATTAGGAGATTTATTTATCACAAGAAAAAGATTTATCCAGGAAAAAATTCCACTGAGACACAGCAATTCCTTTTTCGAGAAGCCATAAAGAGGACAATAGCAATATTTTTACTGTTTAGGTCGATACAATTATAGGAAGGGGAAAAGCAAGAAGCAAAAAATATAAATTTCACACTCAGTGACCTAGTAATTTGTCAGTCATTTTCTACATTAAACTTAATGTATCCTCTGGGACTTAAGCAGGGGGCTGAAGAGGAAGGAAAAGCAAATGATCTCTTTACCTTAACCCCTATTCACACTCCCAATTCCTGACTTATTCTCTCCTGTTCTTGATCTCCCTCTTTCTCGATCCTTCCTTTCTGAATACCCCACTCAATTTTTGGCTTTATCTCTGTAGTTTCATTGGCAGACTTCTCTTCGATCTTTTTGCCCTTGTCTGGTTTCTTGAAACTTGGGTTCCTCTCCTTATAGCTTATGTATTTTTATAAAATACATATATATGACATATCATATATATATATATATATATATATATATACATACAGTATGTATGTATGTATTTTTCAATTCCTGTGTTGTGGGAACAGGATTGAAATACTGATTTAATGTCTCTTTGTTACCTAATAAGCATTTGATAGATGCTGGCCCTGTTTGAGTGACTAAAAAGTCACTTTAGCAACTTTAAAAAAAAAAGGTAGATAGGACAGCCAGAGACAAAGGGACCTTAAGCTTTACTAGCCTCATCATTTCACTGTGGCCCTCTCCATGCTTTATGTTAATCATTCTCAATTCAATTTAATTAGTCTTGATTGAGCATGGTTATGAGGCTCAGTAGGGCAGCTAGGAGATGCAGTAAATAAAATTCTAAGCGTGGAGTTAGGAAGACTTAGCTCATGAGTTCAAATCTGACCTGAGAAGTTTATTAACTGTGTGACCCTGGACAAGTCACTTAATTTGGTTTGCCTCAGTTTACTCATCTGTAAAATGAGCTGGAGAAGAAAATGCAAACCACTCCAGCATCTCTGTTAAGAAAATCCCAAATGGAATCACAAAGAGTTGGGTACAACTCAAAAACAACTAAATAATAATAACAACAATGATTGAGGAAGGATATGATTGCTGTCTTCAAATGTGTGAAGAGCTATGTTAAGAAGAAACTAGATTTTGCATAGTTTTAGTAAACAGAAACAGAACCAGTAGAGAGAAGTTACATGGAGGAAGAGTCTGCCTCAGTTTCCTCATCTCTAAACTCAGCTGAAGAAGGAAATTTCAATAAAAAGGATAACTTTCTAACAAATTCTGTGCAATATTGAAACGGATTACTTTGCTGAGCAGTGAGTTCACAATCATTGGAAGTATTAAAGTAGAAGGAGGGTAACAATGTATTATTGACGTTATAGTGATGATTTCTGCTCTGAGTAAGAAGACAATCTAGAAGACTTTGTAATATTCTTTTCAATTCCAGGATTCTGTAACTATGATTCTGTAAGAAACAACTTCATAGAAGAAAATATCTGTGTAAGCTAGAGTTTTCATTCAAGATTCAATATAAAATATGGAGGCTTTAGTTGAGCCTAAAAATGACTAGACTTTTAATAAATAGAATGATTTAAAACTTTCCATATAGAGGAAATAACAGAATTAATTTCCCTTATTTTTCTTATTAGCCTTTGTCTAAAAAGCAGTGGCTTCTGTTTTCAAGACTAGGAGGTTTACATTTTTTATACAACATAGGATGTTAAAATTTGTTTAAGAAACTTAAGGGAAAGGCTTGTACAAGAGAATGAATATCCAAGTTAGTTTCTACCTGTCTGGAGGCAACTCCAATGTCAGAAGAAGGGGTAAGATACCAGGTTCTATTCCTTTTTCTTTGGAAATTTAAAAAGTACACAATTGAATTTTGATTCATAATGTGAATCTAATGATGACAAATGTCACGTGGGTAGACATGAGTTGTATTCAATCTAACTAACATGTACTAGCTGTTACTAAATAGTTCAAGTCACTATACCTTATGCTATAGATACAAAAGCAGAAACAATAGTAATTACTATCTTCAAATAATTTTTATTTTGTTGGAGAAATAAAAGTACAAACACAAAAGTATATTTATGAAAAGTTAAAGACATAAGAAGTGTTAATGACTGCAGAGATTGGTACAGACTTTCTATGTGGTGACATACAAGCTAAGATTTATAGGAAGCTGAGAATTCTAAGAGATGGAGACAAAAAGGGAGAGTCTTGGAAAGGGATGAGTTGAAATGCCAAGTTCAGTGAACAATCTGTAGGACAGTTTGGCTGGAACATGGACTTCAAAGATCTGAGTGATGTGCACTAAATCTTAGGAAGCTTTGTCAGAATCAGTTTGAGAAGAAACTTAAATATAATAAAGGAGCCCTTTAAAGCCTTAAGGCAGGAGAGTGACATGGTCATATTAGTGCTTAGAAGACCCACGTTTGAATTCTAGCTCTTCTCCTTATGTTTGTCACTTCCTCTCTCTGATCCTCAGTTTTCTTACTTGCAAGACAAGAGGGGCCCCCCTAATGTACCCTCCCACCTCTAAATTCTATGACTCTAAGACATGATGCCAAAGCTTTTGACCATAATATAGTATTATAATAATGCTAAAGGGCATCAACAAGATGAAGCCTTTTGAGGCTTATCAAAATACAACAGACTTTTAATGTCTGAACAGATAATGTTTTTGGGCTGGTGTGATATGTGTAATAAAGAGCTCTTCGCATAAAACTATTCTTGGATTACTGAATAGAAGCAGCTAGAATCAAGCTGTTAGCGACTCTTGAACACTTATGAATAGATTAACCAAGGTGATCCATGAGTTGTGACTTCCCTTGCTCTCCCTTTGATTGATTCTTATATCAAAATAGTCTCTGATGCAGTTAATTGGGACTGAGTTCTAAGGAGTGAATAGATGAGTGTAGATATTCATACTCAAAAATGTTCAAATGGATTTGTGGGTCTTGCTAACTTAAATGTTCCTTCCTGTGATGTAGATCGGATGGGATCCCTATCCTGGAATCTATGAATTTAAACACACACACACAAATAATGGCTATTCTTCTATTCTACTCTCCTCTTGTCAAGTGACTATCTCATATAATCTTTCTGGCTCTTATTCCTTTTATGAGATCTTTTACTCCCATTTTTCTATAAAATTTCTTATTAGTTATATATTACAGCTTGGAAATGTCAACCATATACCAATATGTTGTCTTTTGTGTGATATTCATTTTAAATTCTTTTAATTGTTTACAGTGCATATCTTAGTGTCATTCAGCAACATTGGTAGAATGTTGGTATTAAGAGGACTGGGTTTATTTTCCTGAAGATCTTAATGTCATTGGAAGAGCTTTGCAATGTCAGGAAGACAATCCATGCTGCTTTCCTCTTCCTGTTCTACTCCAGGCCCATTTTATTGCCCATCTATATATCATTTGTCCTCAGTGTTACATATTCAGAAATTGTCCTAAATTATTACATAAATTACATCACAGGTTGTTTATTTACAGTCATGTCATAATTCAACCAGTAAGCAATCCTTATCCACTTTGTCTTTCCTGTGTAGATGATTAGACTCAATTCTTTTTAGTAGTTATCAGTCTCTTCCAGAAGAGTTTGCAATGTTCCATGGCTTCATATAATCAGCCAGTGCCATTAGTGAACAGAAACATTTGAAAGAGCTCTTTGTCCTTGAACTCCTTTTCAATTTGGACTCAGTACTGAATCTCCTCCTTTATAGTGATAGAACCTTTGAACATACCTCTCCCTGATATTTATTTGTCAAATGTTACTGAACAAGGTTGTTTCTATTGTTATATCTTTCAAAGATTCTTGCATGATTTTGATGTGCATCTGTTATTTTCTCCTACTTCATTCCAAGAACAAAACATAATTATTTGGATTATCCCCCTCCCGTATTACTCCTTTCAAGGTATCTAATATAGATTTAATTCACCCTGGCTTTGTTTTTAGTCCTAGAAATTTGTTTTGGGTGGACAGACTGCATGATTTCCTAATTGTTTTTCCCCATTTTTGTAGATTTTAGAAAGGTTTCGAGAGATGTAGAACCAATAGTAGGAGCAAATCATGCATTGCCTTTTATGTCTTTCTTTTGTGAGAGAAGCAGGAGTTTCTTCTCAATCAATAGAACATTGAAGGTGTTGTGGCTTTTTTTTTTTTTGCAGGGGTGGGGGAGCCTAGAAAGTGAATGAATAATTGTGCTCTTTAATGTCAGCACTAAGTAAATATAAAGACAAATTACCTGAGCTGTAACCCATGGAAGTCGCTGATTCAAGCTTATCCAAACTATTGATGTATCTCAGCTCACCAATCCAACTCGTTAGTGTTCTGTTTGCCTAATCAATAGGTTTCAAAACTCTACTGAATTAATCAGCAAAGCTTCTGGACAGCTGGTATATGTTGATTCCTGAGGATTCTTAGGAAGTGGGAAAAGAGTAGAGCTAATAAC
This sequence comes from Sarcophilus harrisii, assembly GCF_902635505.1. Taxonomy (NCBI): domain Eukaryota; kingdom Metazoa; phylum Chordata; class Mammalia; order Dasyuromorphia; family Dasyuridae; genus Sarcophilus; species Sarcophilus harrisii. The sequence goes on along the minus strand of NC_045426.1, from coordinate 367,973,193 downwards.
TTCTTAGCTATCTCTATGTTTGCAAAGAGAAATGAGAAGCTATTGAACCAGGTAATAAATGCTCACCTATGCAGTCCAACAGATACATGGGTATTTAGGAGAGTAATGTAATACTATGAGTAATAGAGAATTACTATAGACAAGGACCACATGATAAAGCAAGATGATAAAAGAGATGAGCTTTGTCTATGGAATTCTTTATCTCCTTTTCTGACCCTCTTTCCATCTCCATTTGCTTCTCTCCCTTTTCTTAAAACAAAAACCTCTGAAGATAGAAACCTTGCAGATTGGAAAGAACACTGAATTTGAAATCAGAAGATTTATGTTCAAATCTCAGCCCCACTACATAATATCTGTTTGACCTTGAGACATCACTACTTCTTTCTCAATATCTTTATCTGTAATCCAAGATTGGGCCAGTTTTTCTCCTCTGGTCTCTTCATTTCTAAATCCTCCGGTCTTATAACACATCTCTATTACCATCCACCAGAACTAGTGGTTGGTAGTGCTTTATAATGCTGAAATGCCAGGGACAGGATGAATGAAGCCTTTTCAGGCTAATCGTGATAGATTTGACTTTTACTGCCCAGAGGTGTCATGGTTCTGGACCAATTGGAGATGAACAATAATGAGCTGCCCCCACCTTTCCATTGCAGTGCTGCCCTCAGACACTAGTGAAGTAACCCCTTGGAGACCTCACCAGTATTCGAAATTCTACTTGGAACTCTAGCAAATTGATTCTTTAAGTCGTCCATTAATGGGACCATTATGGCATTCCATAAATACTACTGAAATTTACTTCTCAATATATTGGTTCCCGAGTCCCCAATCATCTATGTCTTATGTCTTAAGTGCAAGTGGCATGAATGTACAACCTTCTCTGACCCGCTCATCCCTTTTCTAATCAACCCTCTCTTTCCCAGGCAACTTGATTTGCCCATTGCCTAGATCATTCAACGGTGCCATTTCTAATTTTCCATTCTATTGTTGAAAAACTGCTCAACATCCTTGAACTTAACCCACATTCCTTCCACTTCCTCCCTTTAATGGAAAGCCAACTCAGTTCTAAATTTACCACATCCCTTAATAATCTCTTCATTAGAGACAATCCCTGCTACTCCTTTCATTCATTTACATTCATATACACTTATTAGGCACCTAACATATACAAACATTATTCTTTGTACTAGAGAAATCAAGACAAAAACACAATAACCCCAATACTAAGGAGCTTTTATTCTATTGGGAGAAAACAATACAGACACAGATGAGTGAAAATAACAAATATGTAGTCATTGAAAAAAGAGATGCAAAGCACTAGCAACTGAATGGTTCAACAACTAGATCGGCCTCCAATAAGTGGTGGTATTTGAATTGAATCCTGAAGAAAGCTAGGTATTATAAGAGGCTAAATGATGAGAAAGTGGATCCTGAGCATGGGGAACAGGCTTGGAGATAGGAGCTGCAATATCATAATATAAGTAGTCCAGTTTGGCTAAAATACAGAATGCAAAAGGGGAAATAATGTGCCAAGAAAGGTAGTCTAAAGGGAAATTGTAGAGACTTTGACTGCATAGCCCAGGACTTTGTATTTCATACTATAGGCAGTACTCCTGGTGATTCTTATGCAGAGCAGTGACTTGATTTGGCACATATATAGGAAATGCAGTATAACAGCTGTGTGACAAAGAGAAAAGATGTGAAACAGAGATACAAATTAGGACCTACTGCAAGATAAAAAGGTGAATGAAGGTTTGGACTAGAGTAGAGAAAGATATAGGAAACGTTTTGAAGATGGAATTAAAAAGATAAGATAATTGATTGGGTTGATGGATGATGGAAAAAGAAACTTTATGGATAGCTTCAAGATTGTGAATCTCTGGTTCCTTTAGCCATCACTATTCTCAAAGTCCTTCCTCTTCCCACTGCTCTAGACCACACACTGGCTTCAGTGGTATCTGAAACACCATACAACTGGCCATTTATATTTTACCAGCAATATTACTTTAGAATCTTTTGTTCTAAGCTTCCCCCATTCTCAACCTATGAATCTTCAAACTTCAGTCATCTGCTTCCTCCATGCCTTCACTAGTTCTTTTGGCCATCACTGATGAAAGTAGTAAATAAAGCTAATTGATAATAAATAAATAAGTAAATAAAAGTAAATAAAGCTTCCTATTCATGGCACCAACCTTATACTGAATGATCTCTCTCAGTGCTGAGTGAGCCTTGTTTCATTACCCTCATTGATATCTCATTTTACATAGTTACTATTCTAAATACTTCCATATCCTTTCTGTTATATCAAGACTGTACTACAGACTGATAGGTAAAAAAAAAAAAAAAATAGACTATCAAAGTCCTCTCCATCTCGTATTGGAGCCTCCCGACTCCCGACTCTATCCTAACCCTGCATGTTTGCAAAAATTGATATTGCCTTTAACGTAATTGAGACTCAGACCATTGAGCAGAAGCTCCTTTACCTTCTCCTCTCTTTTACATCTCATAACTTATCCTCATTACCTCCTCTGCCTCCCCAATGGTCATGAAGAAGACAACTTTGATCTTACTAAGGCTAATTTATCAAATCTATACTCTAGATCCCTTTTCTCCTCTTCCTTCTCCTCCTCTTTCTCTTCCTCTCTTCCATCCCCTCTCACTTCTTATTACCACTACCACTAGCCATTTAGCTAACATTTATATCACGGTTTAAGTTTTACAAATTCCTTTTCATATATTATCTAATTTGATCAAGCTAATAAAAAGATAACAACAACATAAATAACTTTGGACACAATAACTATATACATAGAAGATATATGCAAAGGAAAATGAAAAATAATCTTAGAGGAAAGACAAGAATAGGGAGCTGGGATGGGTATTCTAGGCAGGAGGGTCAACTAGTAAAGAGCCAGAGGTCAGGAGATGACTTATGAAGTGCTATTGAATCATACAATACATGAAGGAGAAAGGGGAAAACTGGAAAGGTAGAAAGGGGGCAAATGGTGAAGACTTTTAAAAGCCAAATGGAGGATTTTATATTTTCTTTTAAAAGTAATATGGAACCACTGGAGTTTATTGAGTAGTAGAGTGACATGATTAGTCTTGCACTTTAAGAAAATTACTTTGGCAGCTGAGTGGATGATGGATTGTGGTGGGGAAAAACTTGAGCTAGGGAGACCAAGCAGAAAGTGAACAATAGTCTAGATACACTTTATCTCCTTCAGCACAGGTGAAGTTATGAGGACCTGCATTAGGGTAGTTGCTATGAGCCTAGAGAAGGAAACATGTAAGAGACATAGAAACAACAGGACTTGGTGAAGGGGCTGAAAGTGAATGAGGAATCAAGGATGATACCAGGGAGGTTGTCACTCAGTCCTGAGTGACTGTGGAGATGGAGATGCCATTAAGGGAAGTTGGGAAGAAGGAAGGATTTTTTGGGGGAGGGGCAAGGATAGGTGAATGGGGAGGGGATGCAGATTAGATAATTAGTTCCATTTGGGACATGTTGAATTCAAAATGCTTATAGGAAATGCAGTTTAAGACCTGTGTGTGGGGTGGGGGGAGGTTGGCCAGGGAGAGAGATCAGGACTAGGTAAATGGACCTGAGAATCATCTGCAGAAAGATGATGACATTTGAATCTATTGGTGCTAATGAGATCACCAAATGAAATAGTATTGAGGGAGAAGAGGAGATGGCCCAGGACAGAGCCTTGGGTGGGTATGACCAAGATGAAGTCAAAGACAGGTAGGAAGAGCAATAGAAACAGGGAGTGTCATGAAAACCTAGAGAGCATTAGGCGATTAATAGTGTCAAGATTGGGGCTCAGGGAAGATTTAATTTATCCTTTTATGCTAAGCTATTGAAGAATGTGAAAAGTCCTTCCTAAGATCTTGAAAAAGGTGTTCTCCTTCCACTCCTCCCTGGAGCCCTATCTCAGGTGATCCTCTCTCCTAAAGCTGCTTCTCTTTTTCCTCCATCATCTTGGACTTGTTACTACCTTTTATCATGAACATTGTTTTGGACCTGGAGAATTTTTCAGTCTGTGTGAATGGGCAAAACAGCCAGCACAGGAACATTCCTGCTGCTTCCCAGGCCCTAGACTTCCAGCACCATCTCAAGAGTGCCAACGGCTCAGTGGGATGCCACAAAATCCAGGATTGCAGTAGGGCAGGGCAGATGAGTGCCATGTAATTTTCTCCAATCAAGCTAATTGAATATAAATCTCCTCAGAGAGGCCCACAAAGGGGGAGGGAGGGATGTGGATCAAAGCTATATCCAAGACTTTTGAAAAAGGATCTGTCTGTGGTATTACCCTACACTTTAAATGCTTTTCTCATTGGGATGCCAATTTGTCGGATCTGCATCAATTTCCCCCCAAAGTTCCCCTTAGTGCGTTAGACTAAGAATAAGTAAATGGTATAATTGGCAAAGGTGGAAAATTACAGAGATCAGTTTCATTTCCCTGACCAGTTTACCAGTATGTGCATGGATTGCTTTCTGATCCTGTTACCCAAGGCCATATTCTCTAATAGGTTTATGTGGTGGTTGATTAATGGGAGAGTAGTATCAGACTGGCTTTAATGTTGCAGCAAATGATGCTTTGTCACATGATACTTAGCCTTCCTAGGCCCTTGATGAAGGACTGGCACTGGGAACCTGCTGACCTCTTGGACGCCATTTACCTGTAAGCCATGCCCATTGTACTAGTATTTAACAAAAGTCATTGCTGTTCTGAGTTCAAAATGGAACTTCGATAGGACAGAATGTTTATGTTACAGTGAACTGTGAAGTTCCAGTGGCTCATTAGAATGAAACACTGATGTTTTAAAATATTAACTTCACTACTTCCAGGATCTGGAATTTTTTTCCAGTGAGTAACTCTGTCTCTCTCTGCCAATGCAGATCCGAAGCCTTGTGGCCACCATGACTGGCCAAGACCAAGAAATCCATCTCCCTGTGGCTAGCCTTTTGGCATCTTAGGTGGATTGGTCATCCAAGGTCAAATATGGCTCATCCTATGAACTCTAGGAGTAAATATAAAACTCCTGTGGGATTTAAAGCCCTTTCTACTTTCCCAATCTTATTGCACATTGCTTCTCATACTCTGTGGTCCAACTAAACTGTCCTTTTGTCCCACTTTTTCCTTCACAAAACAATGACATTCCATCTTCTAGGTCTTTGTTTGGACTGTCCGCCCATTTGAATTATATTGTCATCTCATCTCTAGCTCTTAGAATCTGTAGCTTCCTTAAAAGTTAATTTCTTTCTACCTGAGGCCTTTCTGGATCCATACACACACATTCACACACATATATAGTATGTGTATATGTGTGTGTGTGTGTCTAAGTTCCTGGAGGAGAAGAAATGTTTCATTGCACAGGTGGCACAGTGCCTAGAGTGCTGGGTCTGGGATCAGGAAATCATAAATTTAAATCCAGCCTCAGTTATTTACCAGCTTTGTGACTCTGATTAAATCACTTCACCTCTATCTGCCTCGGTTCCCTCAATTGTCAAATGGGGGCCATAATGTGGGCGTCAAATGAGGTGTTAAAGCATTTAGCACAGTACCTGGCACATAATAGTACTTAATAAATACTTATTCTATTTTCCTTGGCATATAGTTGGTGTTTAATCAAGGCTTGTTGACTACTGGATGATTGATTAATAATTGCTACTATAGCTTGTGTACTGCTTACACATGGCTTTTGAGAGTCCAGAGTTATGAACCTTCATACCAGGATAAAACACTGGAGGAGTCTTCAATGAGAGAGATTTGTTTTAAAAATAGCTAAGTTAAAATTCAGCCCAACTCTTTTTTTGTGACTATAATGCCGATCACTGATTTTTCTTTTTATATTGGAAACTATTGCTTTTATGTTAAATAAGATGCAGCTTCTCTTTTCTCCCTCTCTTTTTGGCCCATAGGATCACTTTCATAGAATCACAGGTTTAGAACTTGACAAGGCGACTTAGTTCACCTCCTCATTTTCCATTTGAGCTACCTGAGGGCCACAAAAGGATGTGACTGCCCAGGGTCCCCAAAATAGTAAGTTGCAAATCTGGAATTAAAACCTAAGGCCTCTGACTTCAGATTCAGCATTCTTTCCCACTGAAAGCTGAGCTGATAAAGGAGGACTTTGTGGGAGGGATTAGGGAGGCGCAGAAGAGATCCGGGATGGGTCTAGAAGAAGGAGTATTTTTTATAAATGTAGAGAGAAAAATCAGTGTCATTCCAGGCCTACACAAAAGGGGGTGAACAAGAAAGGAAGGGGAGGGGCAGTGAATATACCAGGCTGACTGTAACAGAGGAATCACGAGTGAGAAAAAGTGGGAGATAAGGCTGGAGGTGTGTGGACTAGAAATGTGACATATCCATTCTGAGATCATTCCCACTAGCAAAACTCTTATCAGGAATGCCAATCTGCCTTTTTTCCTTCCATTCAGCAACCAGTTAATGTCTAACCCTTCTGTACAAGTACCTGGAAGGCCCATTGGGGGCTGCACCCTTCTCCTCACTCACCTGAGGAGATAAGGCTCCAGCTTGAACTTGGCTGCATATCTTGCTATCACTCTCCAGAGCACGCCTCTGCCGTCAGGTGCTTATCTCCAGGTGTTCGCCTGAAGGAAGGTCATGAAAAATCAACACCAATCAGGGCAGTTTCCCTGGAAGCTGAAATTATCTCCCAGGCATCTCTATCTGTGAGCAGGTGCTAGGCTATTTTGGGCCAGCAATCAAAGTACATGGAGATGCGTAGATGAATTTCTTCTTTTCCAAACAGCCGCTTGTGAAACTCTGAGTCCTAGCCAGCACCACCTAAGGTCAGGGTCAGAGAGGAACAGAACCCTCCTGGAATGGGCTTCTGCAGGTCATGCTACCTGTCGTGCTTCTTTCTTGTTAAAGCTGAATTAAACTGTCTCAGATTCCACCGTGATAAAATGGCTTCTTATTGCTATGGCATAAAAGCCAAAGTTCTTAGCTAGACAGTCATAGCCTTCTGTGATCTATCTGGTCCCATTATCACATTCTGGCTTTTGCTTCTACTGATCTTACTGAATCCTTCCATTACTTTGTGTTGGAGCCAGAGTGTTCAGTTCTTGCTTTCTGTAACATAATTTGTCAAATCCCATTACTTTACCTTGGCTCATCTCACATGTTTGGACTAACTTCCCTCTGCACTGATCTAAATCCAGACGATTCAGAGTTCAGCAAGTAAATGGTCCCTTCCTCCATATAGAACATGGTACCCTGGCTAATAGTAATGCTACTGCCTCGTTTACTCCCTATAATACTTGTGTCTGAGCTCAGCAATCAGCCTTTATTTCTTTTTCTTATTTTTTTCTTTTATTAAAGCTTTTTATTTACAAAACATATGCATGGCTAATTTTACAACAATGATCTTTGCAAAACTTTCTATTCCAAATTTTCCCCTCTTCCCCTCACCCCCTTCCCTAGATGGCAGACATGTTAAATATGTTGAAATATATGTTAAATCCAATATATGTATACATATTTATACAGTTATCTTATTGCACAAGAAAAATCAGATTAAAAAGGACAAACAAACCTGAGAAAGAAAACAAAATGCAATCATCAACAAAAAGAATGAAAATGCTATTTTGTGTTTCACACTCAGTTCTTTCTCTGGGTATAGATGGCTCTCTTCATCACTGAACAATTGGAGCTGGTTTGTCAGTCCTTATTTCTACAGTCTTGTTTGCTCACTGTTTTCTAACCATCTTCTTCCCCACTCCAATCCCTTCCAGTAAAGATCCCGGAGAGCACCAATTATTTTATTTTTGTCTTTGCACTTCCAATAACTAACACATTGCCTGACACATAGTGAGCACTTAATAAATGTTTATTGATTGATTGATTGACAAAAGTCATATCATCTACCCTCAGCCATCAAAAACACTAATTAAGGGCTTATTGTGTATATAGCACTGTACCAGTGAGTGAGGGTAACACACAGCTTAGATATTTGTTACAGCAGATAACATGGGATTGGAGCAAGTTCAAACTCTGTCTCCTCCGTGAATCTTTATCCAATTTTGTCTTTCCATCTTGGCTTCATCTTTTTTTCATCTCTTCTTAATCTTAGAAACCATACAGTTCAACCTTTCTTTCATTTCTGATCATTTCATGATTTTATATTTAAACTGACTCTCCAGTCAGACTGTAAACTCAGTGATGTAGTTTGTTGGTGCAATGGATAAAGCATTGGGCTGGAGTCAGGAAGACACGGGGTATAATAATGGATGCTTGTTTCCTTTCTTCTTCTGTGAGAGCAGAAATTGCACCATACCTTTTTGTGTCTCCTATAGCACCAAGAAATGAGTTGGAGGACAAAGTAATTACATTGAGACCTTGCTTTTCAAATCTCTTCATTGCATCCCTTCAAATTTCCTAGAAGAGAAATGCATTATTTAGTTATTTCAGTGATATAACTATCCCTACACCCCTGTTTCAGGATTGTTTTCTTTTCTGACAAAAATACTGAAGTGTTTTCTTTCTCCAGATCATTTTATAGCTAGGGAGACTGAGGCAAACAGGATTAAGTGACTTGCCCAGGATCATACAGCTTTTTCTTGGCAAGATACTGGATTAATTTGCCATTTCCTTCTCCAGCTCATTTTACAGATAAGGGAATTGAAGCAAACAATTAAATCCTGGTTCAGCTACTTACCTCCCACTTCCTCTTATGCAAGTTACTTTACCTTTCCTGAAATCATTTCCAAAAACAAAATAATCTCTGATGTCTCTTCTACCTCCAAATCCTATAAAGAGTGAATGTAATGTGACTGACAGAATTAGTTTGTCCTTCATATCTGTAGCTTTCTGTATTGTCTCCCCATTCTATGCCTTTCTTTCCTCATTTCTTCTTATTCTCATGTTCAAAACCATCTTTCACATCTTTGAGGTATAAAGGACTAATAACAGTTTAGAGCTGCTACTCCTCCAGATTAGTTTTTATTTTTGAAAGGATTAAACCCTTAGGCTTAACTAAATAAATCATAAAAGAGTTTTTAAAGGTTATTTTCTCCAGCTTCCTGTCCAAAAGTAAGCTTGACCTCTCCACATCATCACTTCAGACACACTTGAATATCTGCAGGGGGAAGCCCTCTGACATCATACCATAAGGTCTGGCCCTTAGAGACCCTACAATCATAGATCGAAGTTGAGAGGGATCTCAGAGGCTGTTTAGTTCAAAGCTCTCATTTTCTAGATGAAGAAACTGAGACTTAGGGAAAATAAACAAATCATACAGTTGAATTTAAATTTGAACCCAGGTTCTAACTCCAAATCCTGTGCAATTTTTACTACATAATGTGGTATCTTCAGTACATTATTGGAAAGTTCTAATTTTTAGAAAGTTCTTCCTAGTTCTAGTTAGAAAGTAGGAAAGGGGGGCAGCTAGCCCTAAAGTCAGGAGGACCTGAGTTCAAATCTGGTCTCAGACACTTATTACTTCCAACTGTGTGGCCTTGGGCAAGTCACTTAATCCCACTTAATTGCCTCAGCAAAAAAAAAAAAAAAAGTAGGGAAGACATGCTTTCCTACCCCCATAGCAGTCTTTCCTAGTATTCATAAAATCCCTATATAGAATACATTTCTGCTTCCTGAAAGCTGACTGAATCTTTCAGAACCTTTAGTATCTCCCAGTCACAAGGCCTTATTCTGATATGAAAAAGCTCTATGTCAGATTATGTCCTTTTTGACTTTTTACCTCAAGTGAGGTTTTTCAAATGGCTTCTTTGGACATTTACCTAATTAAGTGTATGTATATATATATATATATATATATATATATATATATATGTATATAATATAAATATAAAAATAAATGTAAGTATATAAATAAGCTTGGAAAAGTCTGGCACACAGTGTATCACAATGAAAAAAAAAAAAAGCAGGATTTGGAGTGAGAGTACTTGGATTTAAATCTTGCTTCTGTTGCTTAACCAGATACATGATCTCAGGCATATCATTTCTCTTCCCTAGGCCTCAGTTTACTCATCTGTAAATGGAAGGAGTTGAACCAGATAGCATCTCAGTTCCCGTTCAGTTCAAGTTTCTAGAATCCTGGGGTCCCCTGAGCTAAAAGACAAAATTTCATAGCTCACTAGGATATGCACCCTGAGTTTTATAGCTCCTCCAAGATGATGGTATCAGCCCCATCTTCAAACAATCTCCCATGGCCTTGTTATTTTCTTGTTCTCCTCCACAATCCCCCTTTCCTTTCCACATTCCCCTCCCATTGAGAAGTGTTGTATTCCCAAACCCCACCGCAGAGCTTTATTGTTTTATGTGACCCCTCCAAAATACCTTGAATAGCCTCTTTTTATTGCTCGATTTTCTGAAAACTCCAGCTGCTGCTCTGAAGCCATCCAAATCTAATTAACCACAGAAGCTGGAGTTGGAGTGAGCGTCTCACTTTTGGGTCCTTAGCATACCCATTCATGCCTTCTTTCACTATGGGCACAAAACCAGGAATTTCTAATAATTGTATCTATAGGCCTGGAAAAAAAAATAAAAAGAAAGCTTCTACTAAGTAGGTCTGTGAAAGCAGGGAGATCGGCACACCTCGCCTGAACTTGGCAGTCTGGCCCCGAGAAACTCCAAGACAATGACACTGGGGGATCTAAAAAGCTTAGCCTTACCGCTAACATCTTGTGAGAACTCACCCGAGTCTGAATAGAGATCTTAGTTTCAGTTCTAAATTGTACCAGCACAGACTCATTGAAATGTCTTCTCACAGAATAAAAAGAGAAGAAGGAGAAGGAGAAGAAGAAGAAGAAGGCTGGGGAAAGTTTGCTGAATATAAATGAGACTACATCGAGAAGGGAAAGATAGAAAAACTGAGAGATTTACTCCTGAGTGACATACAGTAATACAAAAGGAATAAGATGCATCCTTGCCAAATCACTTAGAAATGTGGTAAACTGTAATCTTCAGGGAGTTTGTGATTATATAACCCACCGAAAAATAAAATAGTTTTTTTTTTTTGGTGGAATGGGGTAAGTTATTTCATAAAACCAAGAATTTAGAAGGACTTTAAGAGAGCATCTAATCCAATCTCTCCAATTTGACAAATGAGGAAACTGAGAGTTAAAGGAGATTTTTAATGATTCAGCTCTCTGAATAAAGTAAAGAAAGAATGAAATAGCTTTAAGCTCTTATTAAGTGCCAGGCACTGTGATGAATGCTGGAGAAAATACAAATAAAATAGAAAATATAAATAGAAAAATATGGAAAAAAAAGAAAACTAGAAATAATAGAAAAAAATGACAGCCCCTACTCTTAAGGACCTTATATTCTAATAGGAAAGAAAACCTACATGGGGAGTGATAACCAAGGAGGATATTATGGATAGTAAGGTCACAGGAATGGTGAATATAAATATAGGACAACTAATTGATAGTCCCCTTCCAGAAATGATAATATTGATTTGCTTACTTTTCTAAAAGTTATAAGTGCTGAAGATAACTGGGTAGTAGCATGAGGGTGTTGGGGCCAGCTTAATATAATCCACTCTCACCAATCAGAAGCTAGAGGACTCATGTTTTCTAACTACTACTAATATTACATATATATTGGGCTCTGTTCTCCCTTTTATCTCAAAAAGTCACTATTTCTCTACTTTTTTCTTCTACTTTTTGTGACTATATCCCTGCTACAGGGTTGCCTGAAAAGGGATTATGTGGTACAGCTTCAAGTGTAATACCATCAGTTCAATACTACAGAGACTATGATGCTCAGTCATGGAAATCAGGCAGTGAGATGCTAGTACTTCCATGCCTCCTATACTTACTGATATGTGAGGTATCACTGATGCTACCTCCAGAATCCATAGGAAATGCATAAGAGGCTAGCTGAGAAGCAAAGATCTAGGTAAAAGTGGCTGTTCTTCAAATACCATTCTCCATCTCCCATCTCGTACAGGAACTGTAGCCCTGGCTTAGAATGTCCTCCTTCTATCTTTCCCTTTAGCTTCCCTGAATTCCTTCAAAACTCAGTATAACTCTTACTTTTTCTGTTTCCCACTCTGCGATTATTTTCCATTGACTTTTTAAATACCTAGTTATTTACAAGTTGTCTCTCCCAATAGAATGAGAGATCCTTGAGGGTAGAAAATATTTTTGTCTTAATGCCCCCCAAAATCCCCCAAAACTCAGTTCTTCCCTTTGTATTTCCCAATGTTTAGTACAATTTCTGGCATATGGTACTTGCTGACTAACAAAAATAATGAAGCCAAATTCCAAATAAAACTAGCACCAACCTCTAACCACTGGCTGGTGGTAGACACAAAAGCCCAAGGACCCTGGAATAGCATCATCTCCCTAGATCCATTATCCCTTCTTTCCATCCTATAGATTCAGCCCCATAGCTCTCATTTGGAGGATCAAGCCTTGGGAAAATGCAAGCTTGACAACTGCCACCTCCTCTGCAGCCCCAGCTACTAAAACCCAGAAAAGAAGGCTTTCTCAGAATTGTCAAAGTTTTCAACATAAAAATAGATGTAGTTAAGCAATGGAAATGACATTAAGGAAGATGCATTACTATCTGCTTTGCAACTACACCCCAAAGTCTGCTGGGACTTCCCATCCAATTCACAGGGGAATGCTCCTGTTTGTGATGGTTTCCTGTGTGAGAATAAGAGCCACTGTTGGAGAGCAGGAACTATCTTGCTTTTTATTTTTTACATTCATAATTCTTATACAATGCTTGGCACAGAGTAAGCATTTAATAAATACTATTTTATGTGAAACTAAGGCCCAGAAGGGGAAGTCCATACTTTCACAGTTAGTAAACCACAGGGTTAGAATGCCTCTCTTATGTAGACAAAATCCAGCCTTCTTTTAATTGTTTTCTATCAGTTGGGTAGCTGATATATTCAGCTACAGTCCTGCTTTTACCATAAGATTTGGCCTCTGTTTGGCTTAGAAGCTCTTGGCTTTTGTTGGTTTTTACTTCTCTATTTTTAAAATAAATCTTGCTTACTTTACACAAACATCCTCCACTCTTCTTCATTGCCCAGGCTGGAAGAGAAGGACACTCTCACAGCATCTGGCCCCACGTTCAGAGAGCTGAGTACCTGTTCATGTCTTAGGATAGAAAGAAAGCACAATAATACAGTTCACCAAGTTCTGCTAATTCTTTTTTTTTCCCTTTCCCTCCCTTAAGATTGATATGTGCTGTCAGTCATCCAAACAGACTCAGGTGTTAAAATCAGAGGCTAACATTTCAGTTTCCTACCTATCATTTCACAGACTCACCCTGTGGATCTCTTGCTCAGGTCACTTCCCCTCCTTCATGTCCCGCTATTTCCCCGGGCAGTGAGATGGTGCTGTTGGCCCCCGTCTCCTTCCTGGACCTGGGATGAGGAATTGCTAGCAGGAGCGACAGCAGAGTACTTTGGGGAAAGTGCTTTATAAATGCTTAATGATCTTTTTGATTAATCAGAAAGAAATTCATTGATCTCAGGCAAAACCTTGGATCAGGAGCAAGAGCATCTGGGAAGCTGCACTCCTTCACACTCTGACCTTGCTCCACAGACCATCATTTCTCAATTCTACCGGGGCGAGTTCACAAAAACAATGTGACAGAGGAGGTAGAGAGGGATTTTGGAGAAGACCTAGAAGGGTAAAACAAGCAGTGTGGTAGGGAGAATTGGGCAAAAAACCCCATTTCTCTCAGGGTTATGTGAGAATTCATTCGGTTTCTTTATTAGAGTTCTATGAAGGAGGCATCTGAGTCATTGTTATTGCAAGCTTGCCTTATACCTGAGGAACAGGGATTCACTCGTATCATGTGAGTTTTGAAGGAAGTCAAAAGGGGAACTAAGAGAGAAGACATCCAGGTATGGTGATACCCAGAGCAAATGTACAGAGATTAGAAGGGAAATCGTGTGTTGGAGGAACAGTGAGTGGACCAGGGCACCTGGATCAAGACAAGAGAAGGAAAGTGGGAAAAGACTAAGGAAATATTTAGGAGCTTGATAAAGGGATCTAGAATCTGCAAGTTCAGTAGCTGTTATTAGATAAGTGGTGCATTGGGCAAGGGTAAATCATTCAACTAGCAGTGCTTTCTCCAGGCATGGGTAAAAGAGGTGGCAGAGGCTGACCCATCATAAACACACATGCATGCACATATACACATAATGCATATATACATATATGTATGCACACACACACTATGCACACAATACATTATATGTCTATATGCATAAATTTTTATAAAATAGCAGTGTAGATGACTAACCTATCTCTAACTTCTACTATTGGCATAATAGATTTTAAAAAAGAAATTTAAAGAAATATAAACATCTGAGTAAACATAAAATATATCTTCTTAATAAACTTCAACTGTTACTAACCATTATTTATTCTTGGTTTTCCTTACTGAAGACAAATCATTAATTTTCTTTAGTCAGCAGTGTTCTGCTCCCCATCCAGGAATCCCTATTTATCTACAGCGTTGGCCTGTCCTATATGCTTCTACCAAATACATCCTATTTTAGCTGATTTGAAAATTCAGAACTCTCTAACAATGGAAGTGAGAAAGCTAAGGCTGGAGTGCCAACTGTAAGAGATATTGGAAAAAGAAGTCATTCTTCATATGGAGGGTGGATTAGATAATGCTAATATTCATGCTATAATTTTTTCTTCCTGGAAATGGCTAAGTTGGCATTTTCCCATGGATCTAATTTTTGCTGGATGCCTGATCTTCAAAGCCAGTTTTATGTAGATAATAAACAATATGTATTGAAGGCAATTTAAGTTAATTAAGAAGTAGAAGGCATTCTGGACCTAAATTCTTCAATCCTAGTTTATGAAACACAGTGCTAGAGAATTTAATGTTTTTTTAGAAACTTTCCCTTCCACCTATGGTCCTAATTCTGGCCTCTGGAACCCTAAGTCTGATTCCTTTTCTATGTCATAGACCTTCTATTATTGAACAATAGCTACCATTTCCTTTTTAATTCTTCTTTTCTGCATGTTAAACATTTTCCAATTTCTTCAATGATCCTCCCATGGCATCATTTCAGAAGAATTTAAAACTAGAAATTAAAGTTCTCTTATTCATTTTATAAATAAGAAAACTGAGGACCAGAGATTTTCACTAGAAGAAACTGGGTGGAAATTTTAGAGAAGCATATTTCAACATAACATAAGAAGCTCCCTAACATTTAGAGCTGCTCCCAAAGTAGAATGGGCTATAATCAATAAACCCCAATTGTACAGCATTCCCCTGAATTATTATTCTCATGAAGCTTTACTTTGCAAAGAAGTGAGTTCCTCATCAATAGAATCACTTAAACAGCCTGGGTATCCATACATTTTGACAGATGTCTCAAATACTTATTCTCCATGTGCCTTTGGCCATGTCACGTACCTTCTTTGGGACTAAGTTTCCTCATTTATAATATATGGGAGGATCTGGAGTAAATGACTCCTAAGGTTTATTACAGGTCTAGATCCTGTGATTTCCATGGGATTTCAGAGACCATCTAATTCATATCTATCAAATTATACCTGAAGAAGAATTTACTTGACAGCATCATTGCTGATAATTGACCATTTAGACTTTTATGAAGAATTCTGATATGATAGGAGCTTATTATCTCTTATAACAGCTCAGGGTATACTAGGATAGTTGCAATTATTAGGGAATTTTTGCTTACATTAAGCCTAAATCTGTTTCTGCCTCCTCCATCCATGATTACTAGTTCTGCTTTCTGGGGTCAAGATAAAGAAGTCTAATCCTTAGACCTATCTATCCTTCTGATACATTAACAATCATGAAAGTTTGTTTAGTGCCTCAAAGTTAGGAAAATAATTTCCATACATGATCTCATTGGAACCTCAGAATTTCCCTATTAGGTTGGCACTAAAGGCATTATTCTCCTTACTTTATAGAGAAGGAATATTCAGGTTCATAGAAGTTATATGACTTGCATGGTTATTCACATATTCAAGGTGGTATTGAACCCACATAACTCCAAATCTACAGTTTTTTCTACTGCACCACAATATATAATCTTATCTCACGAGGCCAATGTATACTTCCATGGTATAGTCTTGGGGCACCTTTATTATCCCAGGGGTCCACCTCTGCAGGATCTTGAGTTTATGAAGGTTTGGTTTGGTTTTTTCTCAGTTTATCAACATCATGCTCATAACTAAGCACAATATTCTATATATATGACCTGAACAAAATGCAGACTATCATTTCTATAGCCCTGGATAATATGGCTTTCAATGGAATTAACAATTTTGGTTCCTTTCTAAACTTCATACTGAGTTTTCAAACCACAATAATCCTCAGTTCTTGTTCACATAGATTGCTTTTTAGAAATTACTTGCCTGTCTCATAATTAGGATTTTTTTAAAATTCTAAAACTAAGACTATATTTATCCCTGATAACTTTCATCTTTTAAATTTGTCTGAAAGTTTTAGCCTGTTGAGGTTTTTTTGGATCTTGATTCTGTCATCCAATTTGTTAGCTGTTGCATTTAGCTTTCTGTCATCTGAAGATTTGATTAAAATGCCATTTATTTCTTAATCCAAGTCATGGATAAGAATATTAAACAGTATGTGGTCAAGGAATGATCCTGGATCCACTCTCTAACAAAGAACAATTAAGGGCTGTGCTTTGGGCCTAAGCTTTTAGCCAATCACAAATCTAGCTTGACTGTATTATCTACAGTAGTATTTTTTTCTATGAGGTATATGTAATATAATAGTAAAGATATTCATAGTATCTCATTTTTTCATGTTACATATAAGAATATAATGAGATACGTTTTGTCAATTTTTTTTTACTAAAAATCTAAGTAAACTATACTGACAGAATTTTTCTGATCTCCTAGTTTAATAAATCTATCCAAAAAAGAAATGAGGTTAGTCTGGTATAGCTTCTTCTTAATAAATCCATTCGGTTCTTTATGATCACCAATTTCTTTCCTGGATATTCACTAGCCATCTCTTTAATAATTGGTTCCAGAGCTTCACTAAAATGGGGGTAGGGGAAAGCTCTCTTGTCTATCATTTTGAGATATTACTTTTCCCTTTTTTTTAAACTGGGAATTTGCCCTTCTATAATCCTGTAGCATCTCTTCCATTTTCCATGACCTCTCAAAGGCCACTCGAAGTGGTCTTTGCAATTACATGCTACAATTTCTTCAGTATCCAATGATATCATTTTTTTCCTGGGCTCAAGGACCTGAACTTAATAAGAGCAGCTATCAATTTTCTTGCTGTCTCCTTGCTTATCATCTCCCCATTACCCATTTCTCTTCTGTCCTTTACAGTTCAAAGATAATTCTTTTTGGTAGAGAAAAAAGAAAGAAAAGTCAAAGCTAAGTAGCTGTTCCTCCTCTCTTTTCATCTGAGCATCAGCTAAGAGACAGCCAGATGGTATAGAGAAAAGAATGCCAAACTTAGAGTCAGTTAGCTCTGTGATGGTGGGCAGTCATTTAACTTCTCTCACTTCAGTTTTCTCCTCTGTGAAATGGGAATAATAACAGTACTTATCTCACAGGGTTTGTGTGAAGAACAAGTGACATAATATATGTAAATAAACCTGTATAAACCATACAATACCACATAAAATCAAAATATTTTTGTTATTACTCATTTTCTTCATGTAGATTCTTTTTTTTCTTTTTTAAAAGATCCTGCAGTTTATAAGAACATTAATTCTGGAGTGAAAGGACCTGTGTTCAAATCCTGTTGACACTGTCCCATTTGCACATCCTTGTGGTATTCAATTAATCTTTCTGCCCTTCAGTTTTCTTATCTATAAACTAAGCAGGTTAGACCCAATGTCTGCTGAGGTCCTTTCCAGCTGCAAATCTATGATCTTATGATTTAAAAAAAAATCTCTCATTCCTTGCCAGTTTGGGGCCATTCTAAGTTTTAGTGATCCACATATAATTCTTACTGGATAATGCCATGTATTTGATATTACTGTTGTTATTATTCCTCTATAACCTATCCTTGCTGCTATTTTCTGTATTGAATATATATTTCTTAAACTAAATGGTGAATTCCCAGTTCATACACATCTTTAGACAAAGCCCATTTTTCCCTTTTCATTAGAATTGCTTCTTTCTGTAGCTTTTGAATTCCACTTTTGGGAGCATCTAATCCAGTACAAACTGACCTGTCTTCCAAATATTAGACCACAGAATCC
Organism: Sarcophilus harrisii; assembly: GCF_902635505.1. NCBI lineage: Eukaryota > Metazoa > Chordata > Mammalia > Dasyuromorphia > Dasyuridae > Sarcophilus > Sarcophilus harrisii. The sequence goes on along the minus strand of NC_045426.1, from coordinate 367,954,989 downwards.
TAACTCCTTTCTCTGACCTCTTTGAAACTTGCTCCTCCAAATTCTAGGTTACTTTTATGTTTTTCATTTTGTTTTCCTTCAGAGATTCTAAGGTAGAATAGTCACCTGTCCATGAGGGTCCTAGTAGTCCCACTTCATCATCCAATTCCTCCTTGTTGAGAACTAGGTCAAGAAAAGCTCTTTCTTATATAGCTCCCTCTATTTATTCTAGAAGACAATTACCATTAAGGCAAGTCAAGAAATTATTAGTTTCTCCACTTTTCAATAAATTAATGAACAAATATTCATTAAGCATATGCCTATACATATGTCAGGTATTGTGCTGCTGTTAGAGATACAAAAGCCAAAGTGAAAATGAAATAATATCTTTACTCATAGGATGTCTACAGTCTAGCAAGTAATCAAAACATGTCCATTTAAATACATATACATATATTGAGAATTTATCCATAATAAATATATTACATGAATATGTATTTATTACACATCTACTAAGTTCTAGTGAAGCAAATGCAAAAAAAAAAAAAAGCAATAGTCCCTGTTTGCATGGAATTTACATTTTAATAGGGGGCAATAAATATATGAGAGTAAAGAACAAATTAATTGGAAGAGAACAAATGGAAATGAATATAAGGTAAATAAGTAGGATTGGAAGGTGATACCGAGAAAAGTTTCATGGGAGGTAGTGCTTGAGCAGTGTTTTTAGGGAAGGGAGGGATTCTGTGACATAAAGGTAAAGAGAGATGTGGAATATCAGGGGTGAGGAACAGAGAGAGGTGTGTTTGGGTGGGTTGCTACATGGGTTAGGGAGAATATTCTACAAGTAGTAAAAAGGTATTTTGGGGGAGAGAGGAAGGGCGGAAGCAGCCAGAGGGATCAGGGAAGGCTTCGGGTGGAAGATGGTATTTGAGCTGAACTCTAAAGAAAGCAAAGCATTCTAAAAGGAAGCATAGAGGAGAAATTCCAGACCTGGGAGTGAACCAGAGCATAGGGAGGTGGGAAATGGAGTGTGCAATGAGAGGAGCAGTGGGCAATCTGACTGGATTATAAGTCTCCTAAAGGAGAATGATCTATAAGATGTCTGGAAAAGTAGGAGAGGACCAGCTTGTAAGGAATTTGAAATGCTAGATAGAAGAGTATATATTTGATCCTCTAAATAAAAAACTCCAGTAGATGTCCGGATAATTGAAATCTTGTCTCACTTAAATTTATCATACCTCCTTGGAAGGCTTGGGATCTGTTTTCTGAACTCCTTGTTTATTATTTCTTTCCATCTAGGGGTTCTTCTGACAATATTCCTTCTATCTCTGCTTCCATTTATTTCCATTCAAATACTTTTCCTGAGTTTCCTTACAGGATTATATATTCTTCATGCATTTAAATAAAGTGCATATTTCCAGAGTTGTCTCTTTCATATTGTCTCCTAATTCTGTAAAACACCTACCCTTTAAAGGGGAAGGAGACCTCTAGTAGATAAACTAATAGTATAGGAGGGGGAAGCCATTCATCTCTTTCACATGCAGATACAAGCAGCAGTCAGTCACCTACTGAATCTCCCCTTGGTCCCCACTTTCAGTTACCTCTCTCCCTCAGCAAGCACTGATTAACTTTTTCCCAGGGAAACCCCAGGAACTTCTGAGTTAAATCAGTCATGAGGAGAGATCAGGCATATCTCAGCTACTGGGGGTAGATATGGAGCAGATCCAAGCAATGCTATCATCTGCTCTGTGGGAGAGGAGGCTGGTGTACTCATTCTGTGGCCTGTTTTCCCCTTAACAGATGCAAGAAAGGAGCCCAGAAAAGGTCAGAGATAAATACAGAGCTCATTTGTACTGCATATTCAAAAGGACTCCTCTATAGAAAGACCTAAAATATATGTGTGTTCACTCAACCTTTGCCTGTCAGCCAGAGTATTCCAGATATGGAAATGACAGAAGAACCACTGAAGAAATTTTTGCAGGTCTGTGAAATAGTGGAGCATTAAAAAGGCCCCCAAAAAGGAGTATACTTCTCACCGGACCCATCAATCTGACTGGGGAAAGGGAAGCAGTAGGAATGGCATATTAGCTTGAGAAATCACTCCCAGAAGGGAGCAAAAAGTTCATAAGTAGAATGGGGGGAGGGGAGAGAGAGAGAGAGAGAGAGAGAGAGAGAGAGAGAGAGAGAGAGAGATTGAGATTGGAATATTGTCATTGGATGCGGCTGGAATTGGAAGCAATCCAAGACCTCATCATGGCTGACATCCCCGCGCATAATCAGAAATTCCTTTCAATTATGTGGGAAAAGTCTCTTTGCATTGTCAGCCCAGATGCCCCCGTGAAGAAATAGCATGAAATGGGTCTCAAGAAATGTCAGCGTGGGAGCCAGATCCGATTGCCAATGGCTTGGTGGGGAGAAGAGATACAAGAGGGAGGAGCCAGATGGAACAATCTGTTTTCTCAGGAAAAAAGAAAGAAACACATACATACATACATACACACACACACACACACACACACACAAACTTTACCTTAATTATCTCCCATAATCTTGACCTCCTTCACAGCCTTATTCCCTGGGTCTTGGCTCTCTTTCTTGTAGTATATTCATTGCTAAATAATATAATTCTAACCTAACCATATTCCTTTAGACCACTCCTCAGGAGAGTGCTGGATTTGGACTCAGAAGCTCTGAATTCAAATCCTAAACTCAGTACTTTACTAGATGACCTTGAACAAGGTCTTACCCTTCCCTGGATCTCAGTTTCTTCATCTGTAAATGAGGTTAGACTAGATGAGCCCCCAAACTGCTACTTCCCAAACATGACATACCTTCCCGCCTTTGTACCTTAGCTATGTCAGTCCCTCTACCTGGTATGTTTTTTCCCCTCTTCTTCATTTGTCCAAATCCAACCCATTCACCTCAGAGCCCCTGCAGCACTTGTTTTGTACTGCACATTTCATCTTCCCTACTAGATTATAAGGGCAGAGACTCTCACTTATTCACTTTTTTAAAATCCTTCATGCTTCCTAGTATAATGCCTTGTACATAACTGGTGCACAGTAAATATCTCTTGAATAAATGAATATATGAATGAAGATAGAATAACCATTTTGCAGATGGATGAGATGAAGAGGTACTGGGAAAAGTCAATTGTAAGCTTTCAATACTTCAGTGTCTTGTCTTTTCTTTTTTCCAAGGTCAAGCTTTTTTTTGCTAGATAACAACGCTTACTCTAGGAGTCAACCTGTTATTGATGACAATAAATATTAGGATGAAGTTTGAAACTGTAATAGCTTATTTTTTTACATTGCCTTGCCAATTAAAGTATGTAACATAGATGATCTTGTTTGAACTTTATAAGTTTTCAGGGCAGATATCTCTATTTTACAGTTGAGGAAACTGAGGTAGCCAGAAGTCAGGGTCACCTAATTAGTAAGTACCTGGGTTTGGATTTGAACCTCAGGACTTCCTGACTTTCTGGACTCAATACTCTCACCACCTATAGCTGCCTCTGTTATGTATTTGGAACAAGAATAGCCCAAGTGCCAATTCTAGCCCTACCATCTGTTTTTTGTGTGTCCCTCGAGTTAGGAATGATTTTTACATTTTAAAATATAAAAACCAATCTTAGTTAATAAAAGTGGACTAGTTTGGCCCTGGGCCATAGCTAGCTCACACCCTTTTTTATATAGATATAGACACCAAAGCCCAATGAAGAAAATAACTTGCTTAGGGTCATACAGGTACTAAGGAGATCTGGGATTCAAACTCAAGTGACTCCAAGTGCTTTCCTCTTTTTACTGTGCTATGCTATTTCTGTTCCAATCAAGTTCCTAAGGAAGGATGGGAAGGATATATCCAGCTTGAATGAAATGCTAATGAAAAACCAATATTACAAGTCTATGATAAACTCCCATCAGAACTGAAAGCATAGATGCTCAGTTTTAATTATAGAATGTTAGAGTTGCTAACAGAAAAAATCCCAGCTTTTAAGTCCGAATTTCATCTCTGCCACATGGGGATCCATGTGGCCTTGTTGGACCTCATCCTGATTTGTTAGCTTATATTACTTAATAAATAGATATGCTCAGAAGCTCAAAGTATTATTTCTTCAGTCATTTCATCTTTCGCCCACCACAGTGGGAGAAATTTTCTCATTGGTAAAATGAGAGAAATGGACTAGGTCTCTCCAGGCTCTAAAGGCAATGATCTTGAAAACACAGAGGCCATCAAGTCCAGTTCTCTCATTTTACATAAGAAACAGATTAAGCATTCACGTCTACTGGGGTCATTTGTACAGGCCTCCCTAAGAGGAGGCTCCTACCATCAAGTTTATCACTCAGATAGCACTCCATGATTATATGCTGTTTGATACTTTTCAATGCCTTATTAGCTTCATTATGAAAGATATCTCATGTTTGATCCTTGGATCATTTTTTATAGGTGGTCACAGACAGGACAAGTGACTGATCCTGAGTCACTTAAGTCATAGGATCTAGAAACAGAATCAATTGATCAATAAGCATTTACTAAGCACCTACTATGGGGTCCAGTTCTGTGCTAGGTAGTGAGAATAAAAGTACTGAAACTAAAATTATTCCTTGAATCGGTTACATTCTAGAGGGAAGGGGACAACAAGGGTGTGTATATATGTGTGTATGTGTGTAGTGTGTGTGTGTGTGTATGTATATATATATATATATATATATATATATATACACACATGTCCTATATATGCATATATATGTGTATGTGTATATACATACATATAGAATATATACACATATATGTATATACATATATACATACATATAGATGTATTATATAAGGATATATATGTATGTATGTATGTATATATATAAGGATATATATATATAAGTACATGTAGAATAAATGTAAAATGTAAAAAAGAATAAATACAAATAAGAAGAAGTTAAACACAATCATTGAAAAGGAATATGGCATTAACAGTTGAGAGGATCAGGAAAAGCTTCAAGTACAAAGTGGCACTTAAGCTAAATTTTGAAAGGAGAAAGCAATTTTATGAGACAGAAATGAAGGGGGATTACATAGGGGATAGATAGTACAAAGACAAAGAAACCGGAAGAGATGAAATGTCTTGTGTGAGGAAAAAAAACAGAAGGCTAGTTTAATTGAATCAGGATGTATTGGAGGAGGAATTATGTGCAACAAGACTGAAAAGGTGGTTTGGGACAAGGGAGTGGGGAAAAGGAGAAGAGGAAATAAGCGTTTATGTAGATAGTGCCTACTGTGTGCCAAGATAATGAAAAATTTTAAAAGCCAGAGAAGTTGGGAGCAGCTGACTGATGCAGTTGATGGAGCTCTGGCCCTGAAGTCAGGAGGACCTGAGTTCAAATTCCTGAGTTCAAATTTGGCCTCAGACATTTAACACTTACTAGCTATGTGACCCTGGGCAAGTCACTTAACCCCATTTGCCCTCCCTCCTAAAAGTCAAAAAGCCAGAGAAGTTTATATTTTCTTCTACAAGGAATAGGATGTCACTAGAATTGATTAAGATAGTGGAATAATATAGTGTTTCGGAGGATTATAGGGAATGGAATGGCAATTTGAGGCAGAGAGACCAATTAGAAGGTTATTGCAACAATAGATGAGCATCTGAACAAATGTATGGGTAGAAATATAAAGCCAGATGTGAGAGAAGTTATAGTGGCAGAAAAGGCAAGATTCAGGAATGGAATGGCTATGTGGGATGAAATCTAGGATAATGACAAAATTCTGAACCTGAGAGTCTGCAAGGATGGTAATACTTTTGACAGAAATAGGAAATTTGAAGAAGGTAAATTTAGGGGAAGATAATGAACTCTGTTTTGGACATGTTGAATGAAAAGAATCCAGAAATGGAATTCATATCTTCTAAACTAATATCCTTTCTGTTATATCAATACAGTACTAACAGACTGATAGGTTAAAAAAAATGAACTATCAAAGTCCTCTCCATCTTATGTTGTAGATTAGGATGTAGAGAACCTTGGTTTGAATCTCGTTTAACTTCTTGATTGTAGAGCCACTTTCTATCTCTGAGTCTATTTTTTTTATCTATACAAGGGGATAAGAATACCCACTCTGTCAGTCTTTTTGGGTGATCCTGAGGATCAAATGAGATAATACATGTGAAAGAGTTTTCAAAAATATAAAGCAGTAGACAAATATAGATTATAACTCAAAAGGCAAGATTATGTTAAAGGAGAGAGAGGATCTTAAAATCTGGAAGACCTGGATTAAGAGCCTATTCTCTGACACATTCTAGTGGTATGATTCTAAGTAAGTCATTTTAACTATCAGCACCTTTAGGCAACTCTTATTAAATATAAGTTGCCAAGTAGATAGCATTCTCCCTTGATTAGGGGAGTTTCTGTGGAAGGGAAATTACAAATTCAGTCCAAAAATCCAAATCCAAATTCCATTAATGCTAAATAATTCTTTCTTATACCAAATCCAATATATGCCCTTAACAATTTAACTTCTGCTTTTCCCTTTTCTCAATACTACCTATTCTTTGGGGGAAATTTAAATTCCATCTCCTTTATGAAGTCTTCCTTAACAAATTGATCTCTCTTTTTATTGCATCTACCATTGGTACCCCCATTATTTAGAATTTGATCATATATTATAGTATATTGGTTTATTTTATTAATCTTGCCTCTCTACTTGCTGGTAAGCTCATTAAATACAAAGCTGGTGAACCCCATGTGGGTTTAATTCTTGGTAAATATCTTAGTAAAATCTTAACATGATGTTTCAGATATTCCTGGACTAGAAGAGAGATTGACCCATGTAATCTCCAAAGGTCCGCCAATGCTAAAATTTAAATGCTTAGTTTCATAGAGTGTGTTAGTGCTAAAAGGAACAATAGAGATTATCTAGTCTAATATCTCCATTTTACAGATGATGGAACCAGGGCCCATTTCCACAACAAAAAATATCACATCATCTGAACTCTGTCATCCTCATTGTATTCTGCCTCCAGGTGTCAGGCTCTGATAAGTGAGCTTTTGCCTTTTTTGCCACATCACTCTACAATGGTCATCTGAACATCTGTACTGCTTCAAAACTTTAGTCCTATTTTATGTTATGTTCCCCAATAAAAAATGCCAACTCTTTGAAAGTAGAGATTATCTCAGTTACTTGTATTTGTATCCCCAGAAGTTAGCAGAGTGCCTGGAACATAGTAAGTGTTTAATAAATACTCAATCCAACCCAGAGAAGTGGGCTACCACCAGTCAGTAGAAATGGTACTAGAACCAGAACTAGAGTACTGGAACTAGGGTTCTAACAACTAGGATCTAGAACTAGACCAGAAGGTCTCTCCAAGTTGAGACCTCATTCTGAGGCAATTTGTGTTTGTTTGTTTTTTTATCTCCTTCTTAAACGGTTCTTCTGATAGTTTCAGTTCCTTCCTTCTTTCCTTAAACAAAACCAAACCCTTTAATCACCTTCAAGTCTGCTTTCCCATAGCCTGCTTTTCTACCTTGGTCTGGGTTTTCTGGAATTTTAAATGATTACATGTCATTGTAGTTGAGGACCTTGTGGCTAATCATCAGGATACAAAAGCCAATGGACCCATTTTTGTACCATCACAGTATTCTACTCTTTACAAACATCTCTGCACTTCTGCTTCTTCCTATTTTTCCCATACAGGAAAATAGGTCAGGATCCAATACTAATGCTGTTAGGACATTGGGATCAGGGCAGTTTTGTTTGCTGAGGTCTTTGCTACATGGCAACTACATGGGACATAGCTGTGACAAGGTAGAAGAAATGGATTTTTCGTTCTTTCTGATTTTCCCATACAGCAAAAACCCACTCCCGATTCATGTTCAGCTTTTGCCCATCCTGACCCCAAATCTACTTGCCCCCACTGCAGTGATACATGAAGTTAACCATTCCTTTTATTGTAATCAGGTCATTGTTTTTTTTTTTTCCCTTCCTCACCACACTGCTGGTTGCCTCTGACCACTTCAAGGCTTAGGGCAGGCGAGACAACCACACAAAGAAAAGGACTGTCTGAAAGGGTTGACTCAGCCCAGAGTCTCTGTCTGCCCTTGTACAGTTTGCAAATAAACAACCTCTCCACTGGAAGAAAGAGCAAATAGTACATAATTGGCAATCTGCATAATGACTGGTGCGTCTATGCAAATATAACATTTGGAATAATCTATTAATATCCTGGATGTGATGTCTGTGGGCCACCACTTCACATGTTAAGGAGACAGATCCAAATCTTTTCCGACTCTTCTTAGGGTGGAAAGGCTGAATGACAACCTGCTGCCCATTCTTCTGTTCTGGTGGCAGGAACGCTCCTGAATTCTGCTCTTTCCAAGACCCTCTGAATTCACAGCTAACTCCAACAACCTCTGGTGCCTTGAAATGAGATATTTAAATTTCAGATTCTCTCCTTCCCTCCATTATCCTTGCTTCTATCTTGCCTTTTAAATAGGTCAGATTAAATCAGCACATCAAACAAAAGGAATTTATATGTCTGCTGAACAAAGTGAGGTAAATAGATTGTACTAGTTGCCCATGACTCATCCATACATCCATCCATCATTTTATTAAGAAACCCTTTATTAGGCTCTTATTATATTCAAGGTTTTGTGCTAAGCCCTGGAATTCCAAAAAGCAAAAGTGAAATAATCCCTGCCCGATGAGGAGTTTATGGATCTGGTTCATTTTTTCTTTGCCTAACTCAAATTCAGGTTCTTTTCAGAATTTCAAGCTTTACCTGGATTCTAAACAATCCATGGTGTTCAGGTATATCCTGCAAGTTATGTTTTCTATTTTCTCTGGGCAGCAATGAGTCACTTTAGCAAGAGACACAGACTTATTAAAAATAATTTTTCTTTTCTCTAAAGGGAGATGGGTTGGCATGACATCAGGAGGACAGTTATGTAGTTATTTTCTTTCTTTTAAAAAAATGATAATATTTAATCCCAAATACATGCAAAGATAATTTTCAACTTTCACCTTTGTAAAACCTTGTGTTTCAATTTTTTTCTCTCTTTCTTCCCTCTTTCTCCCTCTCCAAGAGAGCAAGCAATCCTATATAGGTTAAATCTGTGCAATTCTTCTAAATATATTTCCATATTTGTCATGCTGCACAAGAAATATCAAAAGGGAAAAAATATAAGAAAGAAAAAAGACAAGTAAACAACCAATAATGAGAACAAAAAGGTAAAAATACTATATTTTGATCCACATTTAGTTCCCATAGTCCTTTCTCTGGCTGTAGATGCTTTCTCTAACACAAAATCTATTGGAATTGCATTGTTGAAAAGAACCAAGTCCATCACATTTGAAACTGTGTGCAGTGTTCTCATGATTGTTTTCTTCAGCAGTGGGGATTGGTTATATAGAATCATCCATCGAGTAATTCCTGACTTCTAGGTTCATCCTTCTCCAATTCATCATGTTAGAATGTACACTCCATGAGGGCAGAAATTGTTTATGTAAGTATATATCTATCCTCACAGATCCTAGCACATTTTAAAATTTTATTAAATTTTTACTGAATGATCTTTCACTTCACCATTCTTAATTATATCACACACACACACACACACACACACACACACACACACACATACACCCCTATTATACAGTCACCCTTATGAGTCACTAGGGAAACAATAGACTTAGGGCTAGCAGATCAGTTTATGTCTAGGAACCAAACATCTGATCAAACCTGTCAGTTATAAAATGGCAGAATATCACAACAGTAATAAAATAGTCATGAGGATTTTCAGTGTTAGCAAACGGTTGACATACTGTCTCCCCTTCTATAATCCTATGGTGAAAGTACTGCTTAACCTGTTTTACAGAGGAGAAAACTAGGCTCAGATTGTTAAACATGAATTGATTGTGGACACACAACTAGTAACAGAGCTAGGAAGATCTTTTGTCATCACCTCCAGTGATATACAACTTACTGCCTGAGAAGAACTGGGTGGAGTCAGAAATCTAGGAGTATAGATTCACCTTTGGGGCTAATTTGTTCTTATGACTTTGGGAAAGTCACAGAAATTCTCATGCATATGTTCTGCTTGATGCAAATCGAAAATTGTGTAAGATTTTCTTTGTGTAAATATTAAATTTGAAATTATATGTGCATAGATCAAAATACTCATTTGAATATCTCATGATAATAAAAATATGTTCATAGTTGTAAGTTATGAAGATATATAATTTAAATAAGTGTATATATGTGTACATATGTATGTATACATATAAAATTTTCTCTGTTTTGTACTCAATTACCAATACTCCTTCTTTTATTCCTGTTGGTATTAATCAGGAAGATCTGAATTCAGATTCAGCCTCAAATACTTATAGCTGTGTAAAACTGGGTAAGACACTTAACCTTTTTCTCCCTCAATTCCCTCAATTGTAAAAGGGAGTGGGTGATTATAGCACCTACCTTCCAGGCTTATTGTGAAAATCAAATGAGATAATATTTGTAAAGGCACTTAGTATAGTGCCTGGTACATAACCAATGTTTAATAAATGTTTGTTCCAATCTGGCCACTGGATCCTGATGACTCTGAAGGGGAAATTGAGGCAGGTGACCTTGCCCAGCCCTCCCTCACTTAAATCTAATTCACTTGCATGTCACGTTATCACCTTCCTGATATCTTGTCCCTTTTGAGAACTGGACAAAACAGCAATACCTCTCTCAGAACAAGATTAGATGGTGTGGTCTAATGGAAAGAATACTAGATCTGTCCTCAAAGAAACCCGTTTGAATCTCCAGTTCCGCCTACCTGAGTGATTTTGTACAAGTAACCTCACTTCTGTGACTTCTGTCCTCCTCTGTAAAATTAGATGACCTCTGAGTTTCCATCCAGCTTTGATCCTCTGGTTCCAAAGTATTCCATGGACAACGTATAAGACAAAGTAACCTCTGTCTGCAAAGGTTCACAGTCTGGCTGGAAAGACAAAGCAGTTGAGAAAAGTTAACTAGCAAAACCGGAGTGAAATGACAAAGAAACTGCAAAATGTTATGACAAGACCTTTTATAACAGTAAAAGAAATACCTCATTTCATGTAACCACTGCCCAACCGTTTCTACCTCCTTGTGTGTGTCTGGTTTTGAATTAAGACTATAGGGATAATAATCCCTGTTGCTTATTGAAAGCTGATAAAAAAAATAGACATTTTTTAAAAAATAAAAAAACAAAAAACAAAACCTGGACTTATTTTAAGGGAGCCACTCTGTAGTTCAAGGACTTGGGGGATACTGGGCCCTCTTTTTGGGGGTTGTCTTCAATGCCTTGCATAGATTAGACACAATGGATTGTAAGGAGGCAGATGCTGACTCAATAGAAGGGAAAATGTCCCAACAGTTTAGCTCTTCCCAATTTGAATGGGTTTTCTCCAGAGGCACTTTTAGTTCTTTATTCCTCTGCTCTTGGAGAAGAGGCCAGATGACCATTTTTTAATAGATCAGATTCATGCTTTGGATAGGGACTAGACTGGATGAAAACAAAAGAAACTTTCAACTCTGAATTGTATGATTTATGATAATTAATTTAGGAAAGGCTGATGATGTAGTCCAACTAAGAGACTTAAAGTTCTTTCCAGCTATAAGATTTTATGATTCTGTGGGTCCAAGTATATTATTGAATATCTATCCCAGGGCCTGCAAGTGAAGGCATGAGAAGGTTATACAGCATATTTCCTGACCTCAAAAAGCAAGCTGATTAGAGAGACAAGATACACATAAGTGAAGCAGTGAACAAAACAAAGCTCATATAATTAAATGTTCTATGCTGTGGGTTAGTGAGAACAGTGGCTTTTCATGTTGTCTTTGTATTCCCAGCCCTAATCCAGTGCCTGGTACATATTGGTGATATGTGCTGTTTAAACTGAACTGAAATTAGATTTTAAGTATTATCATGGTTCTAAGGGAAGATGATTACCAGTCAGGGGTCCTCAAACTTTTTAAATAGGGGACCAGTTCACTGTCCCTCAGACTGTTGGAGGGCCAGACTATAGTAAAAACAAAAACTTTGTTTTGTGGGCCTTTAAACAAAGAAACTTCATAGCCCTGGGTGAGAGGGATAAATGTTCTCAGCTGCCGCATCTGACCCAGGGGCTGTAGATTACCCCTGTAATCTAGATCGTGCAGGGAAGACTTCTAAGAGGAGGTGAGACTCTAACCCTTTAAGCATTTGTAATTGTACAATTTGGAAAGAGAGAGGCTAGAGAGTGTTTAAGACTCCTTGCCTTCTGTAAGAGGCCTTTCCTGGCCCCATTCCTCCTCACTCAGCCTGTGCTCGTCCTTGCTGAGAGGCTCTGCTGTATACACTGTGTATTTTTATGAACATAATTTTTTAAATGTGGTTTCCCCTCTTCAAATATGAGCTTACTCAGGGCAAAGACAGAATTTTCTATTTTCTCTTTCTCCCCAGTGGTTGGTACCATACCTGGCACATAGTAGGCTTTTAATAAATGCTTATTGAGTAACTGACTAGAGGTAAAAACATAGGCAAACCACTGAAAATAATAATAATAGGAATTTATATTGTGATTTAAAGCTTGAAAAGTGCTTTGTGTATGTCATCTCCTCTGAGCTTTACCATAAGCTTCAGATTGGTGTTCCGGTTATTATTGTAGGAAAATATATTGGCAGTATATTCTTAAAATAACATCAGGAAGCCCTGCATTTGAATCTGGCCTCAATTTTTTTTAATGTCACCCAAATAAGTCATTCAACTTTTCTGAGGCTCAGTTTTCTCAACTGTAAAATGGGGGTAATGATAAAAAATTTCTACTTCACATTGTCATTGTGAGACTCGAATGCAAAGTATGCAAATATATGTAAGGTTTTATAAATCTTAAAGCATAAATCTTCTTTCTATATAAGTATGAGGGATTATTAATATGACTATCATTTTACAGATGAAAGTCAGAGAATTTTTATATCTTGCCCCAAGTCATCCAGCTGGGGGTCCTATCTGAGGCAGGATTCGAACTTGGGTCTTCCCACCTCCAAATCCAGCTCTCCTATCAGCAGTGTCATGGCAACAAGCAGGACATATGTCAGAATAGGGATGAGATCAGGAAGCAGTAGATTATTTCGAATAGATAGTAAAGTTGACTCTAGAGTGGGATTAGATTTTATCAGCTAACTATTAATACATGGGTTTTGAACCTCTGACTCTGACCTCATTTCTCCCAGTAAGGTGATTAATATGGGAATTGTATTAAGACAAGAGATAGGAAGGAGTGTCCTTTTGATAGCCAGAGACCATCGCCTAAGTACAGAGAACAGAAGAAGCAGGGAAAGTGGCTATCATTCCTGTTACTCAGAGTAGAGACATTTAGGGCTAATTTTTGAGTTGGGAATGGTGGGTGAGGATTGCAAGAATGATTCATTGACAAGTCTCTGGAGAAAAAATTTGGGGGACCTTTCAAGGAGATATTTGATGCTGTGAGTCATAGAGATCATAAAATATTATGAGGTTATAGCTATTATATATATATAATATTGTATAATCATATAATTATAGTCCTGGAATGGACATTCAAAATTGTCTGATTTTACCAAAGAAGAAACTGAAGACCATAAAGGAGAATTAATTGAGTTTCCTGAAGTTACACAGACTAGAATTTGAACCCTGGTCTTCTTATTCCAAATCCAATAATGATCTTTCCACTATAGCATAATGCTTTAGAATTCTAGGTTTAGAATGACTTTTTTCCCAAGCTATTTAATATAGAAAGGTGTCCATGATTTGAAAAGATCTTTCAGATAAGATGGTAGCAATAGTTCAGCAGGCAAAGCCTGTGAAACAAAAGATTTTCTGTTTAATTTCAAAAAAAAAAAAAAAAACATTCTTAGTTCACTTGTACAAAAAAATTAAATGGACAGTTTTAGTTTGCCATTTTTTTTAAACATAGGGAGAAAGTGTCCTAAACCTGGGTTCTAGTCAATTTAGTTTAATTCAGGAATGTTTGCTGTCTGCATCTTCATTGACATTATTCTAGACATTGTAGATGATATTCTTGTTGTTCAGTCATTTCAGTCATAAGTGACCTTTTGTGATCCAGTTTGGGTTTGCTTTGGCAGCTCATTTTACAGATCAGAAAACTAAGGCAGACAGGGTCAAGTGATTTGCCCAGAGCCATATAGCTAGCAAGTGTCTGAGGCCAGATTTGAATTTAGGAAGGTAATTCTTCTTGACTTCAGATTGGTATTCTATCTACTGTATGACCTAGTTGCTGTATTGTAGGCAATATAAAATTATAAATATATAAATTATGCTTCTGTTTAGCTGTTGTATTTTGAACCAGACTTGGAATTTCAATAGTAAAAAAAAAAAAACTGCCAGGGAAAAATTCCTTCTTTCAATGTAGGTCAGTACCCGCTCTTCCACTTTTAGTTTTGGAGAAGAGGAATAGGAGGAGGTTAAATGACTTGCCTAGAGTTATATAGCCTGTATGTGTCAGGCAGAACTTAAACTCAAATCTTCCTGCCTCTGAACTCTATTTACTACATGCTTCTCCTTCCTTCTGCTAATGTCACTGAATGACACATTAATTTAACTTTGCAGTCATGTCATCCTATTGGTTTATATGGAGCCAATCTAATATAATTTAATAATATAATTATATAATCCAACAATTTCCCCTCCAAAAAAATCTTTTTAAACATGAGCTTCTATTATACCAAGTGTTTCCTTCCTTTATTCTTGTTATTGAATTTTTAAACCCAAATGCGGGACTTTACATTTATTTTCATACTTTGAAGGGTAAAAAAATGAAAGAGCCCTTCATTAACAAACCGTGACCTTCTACCAGGCAGCAAGGTACAAGTGGAACAAGAGTTGGATTTGAAGTTTCTGGACCTGAATCCCATCTGGACTCTTCTACTTCCTAATCCTGTGACTCAGTTTCCCCATATGTAAAAGATAAGTTCGTTCTCATTTCTAAAGCTCTTGTCTTGTAGCCTGTGTCTTTATTCATCTGTCAAACACAGAGCAATTACCCGGCTGCTCTGCCTCCCTCGGGATAAGATCAAGTGAGATAATTAGATGTAGAAGAGATTTTATAAGTTAAAAGAGCTAAGTAGAATTGAAAAGCATCAAAGATACCCATTAGCCTGAAGTCCTGGAGCCTTTGAGTTGGGAGTCCTTGCCTTAAAAGAAAGAGTCTCGGATGCTGTCTTCCTTACCATGCATGGGGCTTGTCTTGTGGGCTCACAGCTCTGAGATCTGGAGTCTCATTCCAATGAGCTGCCATTGCTGCTGCCTGTCTGTCACCCTCTGGGAAGAGATGCTATCTCTGATTGTGTCAGTCTGATAAAGTTGTTGTTGAACCTCTTCCTGTTAACCTGTCACCTCAGGGCCTGTCCATTGCTCCTTGCTCATTAAACAGTTAATTATCTTCCTCCACAGATTGGGGCTGAGTTCTTGAGCCAGAGACTAGTGCTCACTTCAGTGTAGTTATTTGGTATTTTGCTCGCTGAATGTTTGGACCAATAACCTGGAGATCAAAGAATCTGAATGTGGGAATAATAGGATCATGAAATGTTAGAGTAAAAAATGCCTTAGAGATCATCATCATCATCATGTTGTTTAGATAGCACTTTAGGGTTTGCAAAACCCATTACCTAAATTCTCATTTGATCTGCAAACAACCCTGTTAAGGTGATATTATCACCATTGCCTTTTTACAGGTGAAGAAATTGAGGCAGAAAAGAGTAAAATGATTTGCACAGTGACAAATTCAAATTAGAAGATGTCATAAAACAATTCAATCCTCTTATCTGGGAAAACTGAGGCTCAGAGATCTCAGGTGAGGCAGAATTTCATCTCTTATGTTCCTGACCCCAATTTATTGTGCTACCTAGATGTCTGTATACCTGGGTACCTCAGACCTCTAAGGCGAAGTGACTAGGGTTGGATCACACAGAGCTGACTTACTGAGATAAAGGCTCTTAACTCAAGTCACCCATAGACACCTGACTAAAAATCCTAATCACAATCCATTGCTAGATTCTACTTTATAACAATGGCAAAATCTCAGTTTTGGAAGAGGCCTCAGAAACCAAATAGTCTTATTTTGTTGAGTCATGTCCAATCCTTGGTAACTCCATTAGGGGTTTTCTTAGCAAAGATACTGGAGTGATTTTTGCCATTTTCTTCTCCAGGTCGTTTTACAGATTAAGAAACTGAGGCAAACAGGGTTAATGGACTTGTTCAGGGTCAACTAGCAAGTAAGTGTCGGATACTGGATTTGAACTCCTTACTATAAGTCCTGCACTGTTAGCTAGTAAGCCACCTAGCTGCCCCCTACCATAAAGTCTAACAGATACAAAAAAATACTCTTTCCAATACCCTTCTCTAGTAGTGTTATCTCACCATTAGCTTTACCTATTAAGATCAGCATTCTAGAGTTAGAGGGGATGCTATCTAGTCCAATCCCCGTATTTTATAGAAAAAGAAGCTAAAACTTAAAGAGATCACAAAAGTAGTAAATGTCCAAAGGTCTTTAGGAACAAGGTTAACTAACAGACAATAAAAATGTGAAGTTAGCTAAATCTATCTTTCATGCTCTCAGTGTCTCCTTTCTTTTTATAAAGCCTCTCCCCTTCCTATGTCCCAGGTATTTACAATTTCACCTCTGCTCCCTTACTCAAAAGAACTCCACAGAAAGGATCTGAAACCTTTAGAGTGAGCGTGAACAGCATATATATGGTAAAAATAATATAAGAAGTTTCCTTTCCCAAGAGTATTTGTACTGTGCATCTTATTTCTTTCTGCCTGTGGAATGAAAAGGCCTTTTTGGTTAGATTAAAATTGGACTTCAAAGGCATATGTTTACTACCACTGTGTTTATTGGTTCAGTTGAATTTTCCCAATGAGCCAGTGTTATAAATGATGGATAGTGTCCTAGGAAAGACACTTCCAGTGGACTATTTTTTATCTCAGCGGCCCTGGAAGACAGAGGAAGAGAAACCTTCTTCTCCTTGACCACTTATTGAAATTCCCAAATTTTGCCTCTGGGGTTCTTTTACCCCATCTATGAAGATCCACCTTCTAGGGCTCTTCTGTGTTGGATAAGGTAGAAATAAATTGCCCAAGATGCCCGGTACTCTTGTGCTGTCCCTTCTGGCTCCCGTATTGCAGTCCCTGGCCCATGACATCTTGGAGAACATCCGGCCTTTTCCTGGGGCTGAAGCTTCAAGCTCAGTCCCTCTTGCTCTGACCTGGCCCCAGAGAATGTGGTAGACATTGGGATCCATGGGGGAAACGTGTTAGACGCTGCTGCCCTCTGCTGACTGGAATCCTGCCGATTGCCCTTACGTCGACGCTTTTTCAGCTTTGCCAAGGGACTCCCTGGCTGTCTGTCCATCGTTCTGTCCCCAAAGCTGCCTTGTGTCGCCTTTTCTGAGAGTAATCTGCCTTTGATGGGTAGCTGAGGAGCGCTGTGTCTGTCTGTGTGTGAGCCTGTGTTGGGCTAATGTGTGGCCAGGGATGGTGAGATGCCCCTCCTTAAGATCAAAATGCAGAAGATCCCCGGGGAGCTCTGTAGGCCCTGAAATGAGATCCAGCCAAGTGCTGATGACAGGGAGCTACCAGGGGTCCCACAGATTATTGCTCTTCTAGGCAAACACAAACACAGCTTTCTCCCAAATAGGTTTCTCCTGTCTTTTATTATCGGTGAGCTTTAGCACAGAAGCAAAATGGGAGTAATTGGATGGTGGGGAACATCAGGATATTGTAATTGTTCTCCTCGGAGATGAGAAGGGAAGCTAAAAAACATCTGTACGCTGAAATCTGCTCTGATGCATTAAACAGGCCGAGGAAACCTGCAGCCACGAAGTGGGGCTAATTTACTGCTCTAATCACCAGGATCCAATCTGAAGCAAGACATTATCTTAAAGTACACACCAGTTCCAGGTGGTGCACAGCAAATGTTTGATTAGTGCTACCAAATTTCCTGCAACTTGATAACTATTCAGTGCGAGCAGGAACTGTGAGACTCAAACAGGCTCAGAGACATCACAAACTGAGTGGGATTGCTGCTCCTTGCTAAGGCAATTTGCCTTTAGATAGTAACTTTCACTCCATCTCCCCACCACTTCCTGGGGAGCCAGGATGTTGGGCTGGCGTGAGCTGAAAGAGAAATTCAGAAGATGGCATTCTGGGTGAGATGTGGAAACAGGCATCAGAGATGAGGGAGACAGGTGACTCTGGGGCTCCAGGAGCCCCAGAAACGGGGGACCGTAATCCAGCAGAGCTGGAAGAGACCTTGGAAATTGTCTGACCCTCGAAATACGGATGCCCAGAAGGGTCAGGTAGCTTATTCAAGGTCACACAGCAAGTTATCTTAGGGTTGGGAAGTTACTATTTGTGGGGTTTTTGTATTGGTGTGTTAGCCTGACCAATTAAACTTACTATCCATGTTTACTTTCTATATCTACCAGCTTTTCTAACGGAGTTATGATGTTCTATTAAAAGATCTAAAGGTAAATCCCATCTTATGAGAAGGAAGATATATATAGATACATAGATATAGATATAGATATATCCATACCTACATACATACAGATAGATAGATAATTAGTCAGTGGCATGAGTAGCAAGTCTGGAATATTGGAGAAATTATGGATGGGAAGAAAAAAATAAATCAAAAAAGTCCCAGTGGAGGTCTACTTCTATGTTCAGTTCTCTGAGGAGGGAACAGAAAATGAATTAGAAGATATGATTCCCACCCTCAAGCAGATTTTAATCTATTGGAGGACTAGAAGACTTACATAGATCAAAATGCAAGGTGCGGGGGGAAAAAAAAAAGCATAGCAGTTCATACTCCTGGTATTAAGCTATATACACCAAGGTCTCCATTAGTGTGAATAATGTGGTCACTCAAAAATGTTGGGTGTGGGGGCAGCCCGGTGGCACAGTGGATAGAGCACTAGCCCTGAAGTCAGAAGGACCTGAGTTTAGACATTTCCTGACTGTGTGACCCTGGGCAAGTCACTAAACCCCAATTGCCTCAGCCAAAAAAAAAAATTTATATATATATATACATATATATATATATACATTATATATATATATATGGTATACATATATATACACATATATATACCCACACATACACAATATATACATATATATGTATGTATATATATATACATAAAAAATCAAATATAAATATTTGTCATTGCTATTGAGTCATTTCAGTCATGTCAGACTCTTTATTATCCCATTTTGGAGTTTTCTTAGCAAAGATACTCAAGTAGTTTGACATTTTCTTCTCCAGCTCATTTTATAGATGAAGAACCTGAGGCAAACAGGGTTAAGTGACTTGCCTCGAGTCACACAGCTAGTAAGTGTCTGGAGACAAATTTGAACTCAGGTCTTCCTCACTCCAAGGGAAGTTTTCTATCCATACACCTCCTAGCTACATATAGATATGGATAGATATCTATATAAAGACATCTGTCTATATATTGACATTTGCCTATACACACACACACACACACACACACACACGTATCTATAAGTATCTGTATATATAATATATATTTGCATATTTATATAGGTGTGTATGTATTTGTGTGTTTCCATATATATGTTGATATATATATATATATATATATATATATCAATACATCTACCTATATACATATATACCTATATATTCATGTAGGTATACACATCATTCATATATCATATCATACATATGTATCTATATATCAATATCTGTCTATATGTTAATATATTTATATATCAATATATAGATGGATATCAATATGTCAGTATATGTGTATGTATACACAACCATATACCTCTATATTCATATGTATATATGTACAAATGCATATGTGCATTATGCATGCATACATAGAATTTGTACATGCATACATATATAAATAAAATGGTAATTAGTTCCAGCCCCATAGAAATATGTAGGGGAAAACTCAACTAATAGGACCACTTAAAGGAATTCATTTTTCACACTCATCAGGATCTAGCTATAGTTCATAATAGTCAATCATACAGGAATTCAGAATATGAAGAGAAATATAGAGAGGAGTCTGTGGTGGTAATAATGGTACAACAGAAAGAACATTGGATATGGAATTAGAGGCCATCGGTTCAGATTTTGGCTGTCAGTCACTACCTGTGTGACATTGGGCAAAGGAAAGTTATTTCTCTGGTCTTTAGTTTCCTAATCTATTAAATGGGTAGAATTAGGAGTCTTCTTAGGACAAGGCCTTTCAGCTCAAAATGTATATTCTATGAAGAGACAGGACATAAGCCAGAGCTTGAAGAATAGGTTGAATTAAGATAGAGAAGACAGAGTCAGAGTGGAGTTGTAGGGTAAGACATCCCATGTAATGCTTACATTCAGCAGTTAGCACAATGCCTGACATATATAATAGACATTTAATAAATGATAATTGATTGATTATTGATTTCAAGAACATAGACAAAAAGTAAAAAAGGGGAAACAAGCATGAAATAGAGGCTATAAAAAAGACATCTGAATAAATTTTCCAGGACTGTCTGGATGAGATAGACTCAAAAAACAAGTCAGAGGTAGCTTGGCTGGGCCCTTTAAACTCAAGCCATGTTCTCAGTGGTGGCTCAGAGAACTGAGTGATTTCTTAATTAAAACCTGATGAAGAGAGAAGAGAGCCACAGCAGAAGCAAGACTGCTTCTAGTGTTTCTTTTCCCTTGGAATCCAAGGGTTTGAAAAAAGAATACATACTTTCTATTAAGTGCCAATGGATATACATGAGTTAATTAAATAAGCAAATCCCTGTTAGAGTGTTAGCTAAATATTGTCACAAGTCTCAAGAGAAAGCAGAGATTCATGGTGGAAATTCTGGTGCTGGAAAAGATCTTGGAGATCATTGAACCATTTATCTCAGTAAAGTGGAAGCTCCTTGAGGTCAGGGACTGTTTTCATTTTGTCTTTGTATTACCAGCACATAGTAAAAGTAGGCTTAGTTGAATTTAAATTTACTTACTCAATTCTAAAAGGGCCAAGAACCCAAAGATATTTGAGAATACAGAATCTCTTCAGATTAAGGAAACCATGGGATCAGTCAATCAACATGAATTATGCTAAAGACCAAATTCATACCAATAATTCTTGATGGATTGATCGAGTTAGGACCATATACAGGACAGGTTAGAGTACACCCAACAGACAATGCCTATTAGCTTCCCTGACTGATAGAGCACTGTCTGGACTTGCTGCCTTAAAAATATTCACAGTTTAGATTGACTAAGTATGAAAAAAAATTCCATTCTGGGATGAACAGACTTCTACAGGGTCTCTGAGCTTATCCATCATTTCTTCCTCCTTGCAAGAGAACTTCTAAGAATAGGAACCCTATGTTTCTCATTCCAGGAGCCAGCTGGAAGGAAAAACATCTTGGCATTGGACAGGAGAAGTGCAAATCATAAACTCCTCCATTGTGTGTATTCTATATAAAAAGAAAGACATATATGAGCACATTATATATGTATATATGCATTTTATATGAACATATACACTGTATATATATATACACATGTGAATATGTATATACACACTTATATGTATGTATATACACATTTTATTCCATATATATATATATATACATACATATATGTATACACACATATTTAAAGCTGGACCTATGATTTCATTGGTGTAGGGAGTCCCCCTATCACCCCTCATCCTTCAAAGATCAGAGCTTGTTATGAAGTTTATAGTCTTAAGAACTGCCAAGGACTAAGTGGGAAATTAATTAACTTGGCTGAGATCAAATTGCCAGAATATGGCAGAACCTAGTTCTTTTGACACTGAGGCTAGCTCCCTGAGCCACCCTGCCACACAGCCTCTCATGCACATACATGCAAATACAAGACTGAATTTTAAACAATTGTACCAGAATATATGTAGCACAAATCAGAATTGGTGAATAATTGAGATTTTAAGCATATATAAAGCAGCTGGTTATATACCAGGAACTTTTAGCAAATTTATTAGTTCAGGTCATGTTTACACGGCTTTTGTCAGGTATAACCATTTGCTTGTTTGAATTTAGATTTCCTTAGTCTATTGTTTCTTGTCATTTCCCATATGTGGGGAAATTGCAAGGAACAAATAAAAATTCTCTCACTCTTATTGTAGGATGTCAGAAGTGGAAGGGAGCTTGGTGATTGTATTATAGGGATCTGGAGAATGGAAAGAGAAGTGTGGACAGAGAGAGATATGATCAAAGAATCATGAAACAATAGATACAGAAAAGATATTAGAGGTAATCTAATCAAGGAGCAAAACTAAGTGCTAAAAGTCCTAGAGGCCACAGTCCAGCCCATCATTTTACAGATGAAGAAACTGAGGCAGAGAGATTAAGTGACTTGCCTTGGGCCATACAGCTAATAAATATCTCTAACTGGATTTGAATTTAGTTCTCAGACTTCCAGTCCAAGGGTCTGTCCACCATGCTTTGGTTATATGAGCATTATATTCCAGAGTCCTACAGAATACATATAAAATAGCTTGTCCATGTTCAAGAGGGAGCATCAAAATTAGCCAGACCTTAGGCTAATGATCTTTACAAAATCATATTTAATAATAATATTTAAGTTTTCATGAGAGATGGATTACTATAGTATTTCTTGAATACTTTCATTTATGAAATGAATGTTGTCATGAAAAAGGGTACCAGACCCTCTTCCCTATGGAATGACCAAACATAAGTACCATCTGTGACTACGCTGACTCCTCCCTCTCTCCCCCTGTGATAGAAATCCCTTCAGCAGCACAGATTTTACTTTAATCCATGATGTGCCTTTTTGTAATGATGCTTTCAAATCATTTATTGACTCTAATAACTTAGAATATAAAACCAAATTACATGCCACCCCCATCCCTTCTCCACACTCTGAACAGCATCTTTGCTTCTTTTAAATGCCTCTGAAAGTTCCTTACAGCTGCATTTGCTAAGGATCTAATAAATGGAATTCCCTTAGGATATTAGAGAGATTGGTAAACTTCAGGTCTAGTCTTTTCTTCCTGGATGGAATAAACTTTTGGTAGTAATTGTGATGAAATCTTAGTTAGGTACACATAATATTCAGAAGTTTCACATCTGGGTCCCATTCAGTCAAACACTCGCAGACTTTTGGAGCCTGCAAAATCAGGCTGCACCTTCAGGATGGCAGGGATAAAACATTACAAGGTGTACAAAGTACACATGTACAAAGCAACTGTGAGACTTGGGCTATAGTCTTGACTTTGTCTCTCATTCATAAGTGATTGGAGTTCTTTTAGCTTTAAATGTTTGATTTTCCATCAGCAAATGCTTGATTATTTCCTACTATGGAAAAGACACTGGATGATAAGAGTGCATATAGTGACTACTCTGGAGCAGGAAGATCCATCTTTCTGAATTCAAATCTGGCTTCAAACACTTATTAGCTAAGTGATCCTGCCTCAGTTTCTTCATCTGCAAAATGATCTAGGGAAGGAAATGTCAAATCCAGTATTTTTGCTAAGAAAATCCCAAACGAGGCCTAAAGAATCAGCAAGTGAAAAATGACCAAATTTTGAGGCAAATAAGAGTGGGTAACAATCTATACTCACAAATCATTGATAATCTAGTTGAGGAAATAAGATCTATATAGAATCCTAAAATAATAATTGAGGAAACAGAATGTACCAGAGTCAACTCAAACTATTTCCCGAGAGCAAGTTGCTAAATTTTCAGTATTAGTATTTATACTTCAAAATTTACCAAACCAAGTTAGGATTTGATTTATTGTTTTGTTGTTTGTTTTAAAGGGATGGGGAAAATGTTACTATTGGAGATTAAACTTAAAAATGTGTTGGTACATACTTCTTCCCCACCCCTCAAAAAAGAGCTGGCTGTTAAACATTTACCAACATAGCACTAGCTGGTAATGCCTTTGGAGATTCTCTAGTCCAGGGTTTTTTAACCTGCTGTTAATAGACTTTCAATCCATCCATGGACAAATTTAAGGAAGTCTATAAAAATACTGCTTTTAGAAAGGGTTCATAAAATCGATGGGGCTGTTAAAGACACCGGTATCACACACATACAAAAAGGTTAAGAATCTCTTGCTTTAGAAAAATATCTTTATTTTACATATTCAAGGAACTCATAATTTGATGGTAGAAAACTTAATAGAAATATGTATAGACCAGATATACATAGATATGTAGGTCTATGTAGACATAGACATGTCACTATCTGTTTAAATATATCTAGATACAAATATGATAAATTGGAGATAATCACAGAGGGAAGCTACTAACAAAATGAAGATAAAGAAAGGCTTCTTGTGGAACATGAAATTTTAGCTGTGACTTGAAGAATGTTAAGAAAATGTAGAGGCAGAGATGAGAAGAAAGAGAATTCCAGGCCTGAGTGACAAATAGTGAGTTTTGATATTTTCAGAAGTCATGCTCTCATTTCAAACTATGCCCCAAAGAGCTATCAAACTGTGCATACCCAACACAGTACTATTACTAGATCTGTATCACAAAAAAATAATAAAAGGAGGAAAAAGACCCACATGTGCAAAGATGTTTGTAACAGCCCTTTTTGTGGTGGTAAGGAATTGGAATTGAGGGGATGCCCATCAATTGAGGAATGGCTGAATAAGTCATGGTAGTTGGATGTAATGGAATATTATTGTTCTATAAGAAATAACGAGCAGGCTGATTTCAGAAAAACCTGGAAAAAATGAATTGATACTAAGTAAAGTGAGCAGAATCAAGAGAACATTGTATACTGTAACAGCAAGATTGTGTGATGATTAACTGTAACAGACTTAACTCTTCTCAGCAATTCAGTGATCCAAAACAATTCCAATAGACTTTTGATGGAAAATGCCATCCTCATTCAGAAAGAGAACTATGAATGTGACTCAAAACATACTATTTTCACTTATTGTTTTGTTTTTTATTTTGCATGGTTTTCTCCCTTGTTTTGATTTTTTGTCACAACATGACTACTAGGGAAATATATTTTAAATGATCATGGCTGTCTTGGGGAGAGGGAAGAGAAAGGAGGAAAGGAGAAAAAATTTAGAACTCAAAATCTTACAAGAGTGAATATTGAAAACTATCTTTATATGTAATTAGAAAAATCCTTTTAAGTGCAAAATAAAATAAAATCCATTCTCTCCTTGCTGTGCATTAACCTGGATAATAGGGTATCAACTATTCCCAGAGAATCTCATCCCAAAACAGGTAAAAGAAAAAGCAAGTAATTCATATTTCTGTTTTTCCTGTGGCATCTCAAATCAGAATTGTTAACTAAAGGAAGAATCACTGGGGCTTTGCTCCTGGACGGAAGGATATTATAATTATTCCCATTTGACAATCTAGAAACTATTAAGTATCCTGGGATATCCTTTGCCTTAACCACCCCCTTCCCCATCACCTTTTAAGCCCTAGTCAGTCCTTCAGAAGTTAAGAAACTCCTGCAGAGTCACATGTCCCTTGCTCCAGGGGTAAAATAATAATAATAATAATAATAATAATAAATTGTTTTCCTAGCTCTGACCCTAGCTTTAAAGCAAAGCCTTAAAGAAAATAAATATATACAGAAAAATGATTCTATAAAATTAACATTAAAATTTTCTCTTTGTTGAAAACTTTTATTTTACATTTATTTCCACCCATAAAATCATAGACTCATATATTTAGAGCTAGTAGGACCTAAGAGCCACTTGGCCCAATCTCTAGAATTTAAGTGCTCATCACAGTTACATAGGTACTAAGTGATAAAGTAGCTTAATTATTTTATAGCATATTTATTATCTTTCTTTTCATTGTCACTTTTATTATCATTCTTCTCCCTAATCTTAATAGCTATCTGTTTTAGTTTACAAGTAGAAAGAGAAGTTACTTTCTATTTTGTTCTCTAAATCCACAGATATGTTTGTTGAAAATTTACTGAGAGTTAGGTGGTATGTTACTGCTTCCTCCAGTATTTTATATAGAGGTAAATAATTGTCATCTATCCTATAAGGGACAATCATAAGGAATTATTCCAGCGATAGCTACTAAGGGTAATCATAAAAAGGAATCATTAAAATTAACCTTTCTAAGACTTGCTGAGAAATTTCAATTCCTTACCTTTCATAGAAATGTTTTATCTTCTATTAGTAAAATTGTGACATAGTTAAAGTTTGTCTTTGGCAGATCCATCATCAGATTTATTATCTCTTTCTCTCCTTTAAACACTACTCCTCCTTCACCGGGTTTGAAGATCTCTTGAGAGTAAGGATTGTTTATATCCACACTACCCAGCTTAGTATACTGCAGGTACTTAACAAATGCTTTTTTTTGTTGATTGATTGAGGTTTAATTTGTTGCCTTTTCTAAGATTATTTACATTTTTTAAAAGGGCCCAGAGGGAGAGGGCATTGCTTAATTTCCCAAGGAATAGATGTTTACTGGCAGAATTTCAGACATCATTAAGGCAAATATTTTTTTGCAGATTTTAATTTTTTTTTTTTTGCCACCTCCTGAAACACTGTAGGCCTAATCTGTGTAGATTGTGGATCAGTTCTGAAAGTAAGGTTAATGTATGAAAATTAACATTTGTGTCAGTGATTTAAAAAGAAAAAAAAAAACTAAGGAGACTAGTTACAAAAGTGATTTGCATAATAGTGGAAGAAATTAGCCAAGTAAACTATCTGAAAGGATTTCTTTAAGAAGCAAATGGATAGAGTCATTTTCCCACCCATCCAGCATTGACTCTTTATAACTAAGAATTTGCTATTTCCCCAATTAAGAAAAAAATTATATTGATCTACTTTGTTGGAAAATAGCATCCTCTTAAGGAGAAATTAAAACAGATTAATATGAGGATTATTCCTAAAGTAGGAGCTTGTTTCTGCTTATTGATTTTGTGTTTTGCTTTTTAAATAAATTTTAAAATAACATGCAATATTTCTAAAAACATTTGTGTATAGGAGTTATTCTTCATGAATGAATTTTGGAAAACTTTTTAATTTGACATGAAAATCTAAAGTATAACTACATCATTAATTAGTATAATAATAATCTTTTTTAGAGATCTAGGATTATTATTCTTTTATAATTGTGATGATTATTAGTAATCATACTATAATAACCCAGAGCATGACTTCCAGTGAATTAGGTGCATCTTCCAATAAAGATTTATAGAAGGGCAAGGACAAGAATGGCACAGGGTAAGAATGCATTACTAAAAATAATGATGATAGTAACAAAGAGGAGAAGCAGAAAGGACATAATGGATTGAAAGCTGGCCTCCAAATCAGACAGATGTGCTTAAGTCTCACACTGGACACCTATCAGTTTGTGATCAATGAGCTACTCACTTAACCTCTAGATGTCTCAAGAAACTCTGATATAAACTAAAGAAAAAGTGCCAGGCTATTATGCAGGTAAGATAACAGGTGAGGGAAAGTAAAATTAAGAGAGCTCAAATTTATATATGTTGACTTAACGTTTACATGGTTTTATCCCATGATGATCCCCAAGACCTACTGAGGCTTCCGAGGCTAATTTGTTGTTCTCTCCTGGTTGTTGTGATTGTGTTTTATTGTTTAGCTGTCTGCCTCATTCTAGTGGCTTTCCCCATATGTTCTGCCATCTAGCTGAGGATCATAGGTTTAGAAATGGGAGGAACCCTGAAGGCTACAAATTGAAACTCCTTCCGTTTGTCTTCATCACCATGGAATTGAAACACAAACTTTATTCGGTTGTATCTAATATGAAAATAATTGGAATCTGAGTAACAAAACTGAGAGCTTCCATTGTGAAGGCTTCAATGCATAATTTGTGATATCAATTTTGGCTTTTCAGAAGCCTTTCCTTATTTAGTTGGGATCCTTGAATAAGAACCCTGAAAATTAACTGAGAGATCAGGGGCCAATTCTTTCATTGGACATGTGAGAGAGTTCAAATATAAATGATTTCAGTGATTTGTCCAAACTCATGCAACTACTAGTAGAGGGGGAAAAAAATAGAAGGCTCCTAATATTTAACTAATTTTTTTTCTTCTCTCTCTGATATTGCCAGATACATGAACCATTCAGTACTATGTTCCTTTGTTTTCCTTTTCTTCCCCTCCTCCCTCTCTCCTTTCTTCTTTCCCTTTCTCCCTCCTTTCCTTCCTTCTCCTTTCCTTTCTCCCTTTGTGCCCTACTCTTTCTTCATATTAATATGCATATTACAAATTATTTTAATGTGTTTTTATACACATGAAATGTGACACTATGGTCATCATCCAGGATGTATTTGACAAGATAGGGATGTGTGGTCTATATCCTGAGTGTTGCTATGGTACCCATAAGACAGTATAAGACCCAGGGCATGGCTTCCAGTGCATTAAGCAGATTTTTATGAAGGATTTCATTGAAGAATATGAACAAAAATTACACAGGATGAGAAGGCATGGATGGATTCCAATTTATATTTGGATAGGAAGTATGTTCATCAGTGATATAATAGAACCAACAAAGCAATTTTTGTCTGTGTAGCCAAGATAGAGAAATAATATATGACAAGTGTACACACATGGTGTGTATATATATATATATATATATATATATATATATATATATATATATTTATATATATATATATATATATATATTTGTAGATAGGTATATATATGGGGGTATGTATGGATGTGTATTATGTGTGTATATTTGTATATCTACACATGTCTATTGACATATACACATATATCTATATCTATCTATAGCTACATATATTTGTGGCTATATGTACATATATACACATTCACACAGTTATACAATGAGAAATTAATAGGCAAAGTCTCTAACAATTCTCTACATAAACCTTTGGAAACTAAAGGTCTGTACATAAAAAGTCAGAGGTTCCAGACATATTGCCTCATAGTTCCTGGTGGCTCAAGTAAACAGATATTGGAGACTTTATATTTATCCACAGATAGTTAGCTCCAGTATCCTACTACACATCATCCTGCTTGTCCTCCTTTAGACATTTAGTAAATCGATATCCTTTCTAAAAGATAGCATCTAGAACTGAGTATAATATTTCATGTAATTTTATCAGAATGTACTGAGTATACTCACCATAGAGCTGAGGACTAACAGGACTAGAATGATTGTCAGGAAGACCTGAGTTCAAATGTAGCCTCAGACACATCCAGCTGTATGGCTCTGGGAAGTCACTTAATTTTTGTCAGCCTCTTCAACTCTAATTTAGGGATCATAATAGCACCTACCTTTCAGGGTTATTGTGAAGATTAAATAAGAAATTTGTAAAATGCTTAGCATGGTGCAGGCACATAGTAGCTACTTAATAAATATTTGTTTTCTCCCTTCTTTCTCCCTTCCTTCATTTCCTTTCAGAGATCCTTTCAGAAATCTTTCATTTCCTTCACAGAGCCTTTCAGAGATCACTAAAAAGGCTCCAAGAAAGCCACTTCTTTCAGCAGCCATAGTTCATTTGGGGCTCTGTAACAAAATGGCTATAGAATTATAAAATCACTCAGCCAAAAAAAGACCTCTGAGGTTCCTCTTTTCAATTCCTTCCTAAAGCTATTAGCCATCTACAACATCCTTAGCAAGTGGTTATCCAACCTCTTTGTGAAGGCTTTGATAGAGAAATCACTGTCTCATGAGATGGCACCTTCCATGTTTGGCTGATTATTGAAAAGATTTTCTTTATATTGAACCAAATCTTTCTCTATAAAACTTCGTATATCTATTCTGTGGGGTCAAGCAGAACAATTCTAATCTACTCTTCTGTCCTATTTAATATTTGTATACCCTTTCTCTGCTCTGACTATTTTAGGATCACCCCTCAAAAATATCCTACTTAAAAATGATACCCAGAAAAAAAACGAGTACTCCAGAAGTGGCCTTATCAGCCTGGTATAAGATAGGACTGTCATGTTACTCCTGAGGTCTGGTCAATGTTGTCCAATAATTCATCCCCAGCCTCAGAGTGCCTTAATTTTTTTTTTCTTTTCCTTTTCTTTCTTTCTTTCTTCTTTTTTAAGAGCCATATCTTACTGCTGGCTGCTGTTCAGCTTGTGGCCAACTAAAACTCTGAAGCATTTTTTTATAATAACTGCTGTCAAGTCAGGCCTGCCCCCATCCTTTTCTTCTGTAATTTAATTTTTGAGTATAAATTTGAAGTTTTGCATTTGTATCTTTTAAATTTCATCTTGTTGGTTTGGGCCCAGCATTCTGAACTATCAATAGAATGTAAATTCCAAGTTCCAGGCATCCAACATATTAACTATTCCTCCCAGCTTTGTCTCACCCAGAAATTTGATAAGAATGCCTTCTGTGTTTTCATCCAAGTTGTTGATAAAAGTTGAACAGGACAGGGCTGAAGACTGATCTTCTGTGACAACACTATTAGAGACATCTCTCCAGTATGACACTGATCCATTAATCAAAATCCTTTGGGGACATTCAGGCAATAGCTACAAATCTACCTATCATCTGCCTTCATGGCTTAGTCTCATCCATACATTCAGGCAGAAAGTTACAGTTTTCTATGTTTTTTTTTCTTTCATTTCACATACAAACAGCAGTTGTAGGATGTTTGAGAGATCCTATCATTAGGAGTTGTAAGAACTGGGTTTACAGCCTGGTTCCATTATTTACTGCCCCTTACCCCAAACTCTTCAATCCCAAAGAATAGGGAAAACTTGCCTCTAAGGGGATGTCCTCTTGACTTCCCTTCTGTAGCTTTTTTTATATTATCTTTTTCAATTAGAGTGTGAGACTCCTTAAGAGAGAGAACATTGAACCTTTTCTCTTTATATCCCAGGATTTAGCACAGTGCTTGGCACACTTTATACATACTTTTTCATTCATACATTCAATCATTCTTCCCTTCTATAGACTTTGGTTTTCTTACTTGCAAAATGAAAAGACTGAATCCAAATATCTCTATCTCCTTTGACGATGATAGGAAGGAAGCACATTGAGAGGATTTGTGATTTCCTTCACTATTGTGATTGTGGACTTGTGATTTCCTTAAAATGGAGAACTTCTGGTATGTGGAAATTTCTCTGTAACTTATAGTCTTAGAGGGGTGTTTTGGCACAGAAAAAATAAACAACTTGCCATGCCCACACAGCTATAGAAATAGAACTATAGCTAGAAGGAGGCCATCAAGTCCAACCTCATTATTTTGCAGATGAGAAAACTGAGACAAGGAGAGTGAAAATGAATCATACAAGTTCACAGGTAGTAGCATCAGACAAAGGATTTGAATCCAGGTGTTTTAATTCTAAAACCAGTGTCCTATTCATTGTATCTTATGGCAGAGACATGTTGGCTCTAAGATCTGATCTCTGAACTCCAATTTCTCTTACAAATCAGGTGATTCTATAGAAAATGAACATAAAAAGAGGTTATAATTCAATAAATTCCAAACATGTATAAAGTACTGTCTTGGGAACTAAAAAGAGCTAACTTGTATTAATTTTTACATTGAATCTAAAATTCTGGCCCTAGCCTTTGAAGGGTTTCGAACTTATGGCATGGACTGTCAAGGAAAAGGTAAAAGGCTAGGAGGAATTCTCCCCCTCTGAAGGCTTCTTCTCAAAAATCTTCAGTGGTGGGTCACTTCCAGGGTCTGTTAAGTGTTAACTCAAGTAACTGTCTTTAGGAGTAAAGAAACAATGAAATAAAGAAGAGTTACAATGGCCTGAGAGACCTGTCCTTGGTCCTGGTGACCTTGGACTGAATATCCATGTTTCTCTGCAAAGAGCATGAGTAGGAGTCCTACCCAGGATCACAGTAGGCTTCATGTTAGGAGGACTGAATCACAGATTACAATACACCCTGAGAGAGCCTGTGCCCTTTAGTGAAGGAAAGCAAGGCTTCCTGTTCAACTTCAGGTCCTTGCAAAATTTCACCCAGCATTTCTTTGTGAAGAGGAGGGCATTCATCTGGAGAGTTGGAAACCTCCCATGAGCCAAGCTCCTCCGCTGATGGTGCTTCCTAAATGCCATGGACGTGGGAGACCCAGCTGGGGTCTAAGGCTGCTGAGACAGTGTGGATGCAAATGCCATTCCTTTGATTTCTGCTGTTCTCTGGCAGAGAAATGGTTTGGGAGGTTTCCTGATTTTGTTTTTGCTTTTTTTCCCCCTTCATTATCTTCCTTGAGCGGGGGAAGAAGAGAGGTGGATAGGAATCAAAGATTGCTTATTTGGTGGCCCCCTTCTCTGGTCTTGTATTCTTTTCTACTTTTTTTTCTTATGACTCTCCTACTTGTTTCCACCTACTCCATCCTCCAACCAAGCAGGAGGACAAGTGATGGATTTGGTTCTTAAAGTAAAGATAAATCTTTAGATTCTACTGATGTTTCTAAAGAAGAATTGGCAACATCAGAGGTGGCATTTGTAGTCAAGGGAGTTATGAGGCTCCTTATCCAATCTTCTCCCCCTCCCTTCCTCCCCCTTGAATGTTAGTATTGGAAAATAACTCAGGAGCTGTGTATTCCATCCATAAGCATTGCAGAAATCCTTTCTACTTCAGGGGTTCTTTGTGGGGCATGGGAGTCCATGGACAGAGATTTCAGGGGAGAGGAGTGCATTATGAATTTTGATGGGATAAAAAAGGTCATGTTTATTTTTACTAATCTTGCATTTTTTTGTAATAAGCATAAATTTATTTTTTACACTTAAAAATACAAACCTGATAAGGAGTCTGTAGACTTTGCCATATTGCTAAAGGGGTTCATAAGGGGAAAAAAAAGCTTCAACACTGCAATATCTGAAATGTGTGCTCATCCAGTTTCTAACTGAAAACTCCCAATGACAGGAAACCCACTACTTGATAAAGCAGCCTATCCTATATTTGGACAGCTCCAACTGGCACATTTGTTCTTTTATCCTTGCAATACGTGAATGGATGAATACATACATATATGAATACATAAATGAATGAATGAATAAAAAGAGGGAGGAAGGAAGGAAGGAAGAAAAAAAGGATGGATAGATGGGTAGCTGAATAGACACTTATTAAATGTTTATTGTATGCCATTCACTGTGCTAGGTACTAAGGACACAAATCCACAAGTAAAGACAGTTTCCATCTTTAGGTAACTTACATTATAATTGGCGGAGCCAATACAGCAGGGAAGGGAATAGTAGCCAAAGATGTATAATTTGGAAAATTACATGGATGATAAGTTGATTGACACACCCTTTCCAATAACAATGACATTATTGATTTTTAGTATATTTCCAGAACTGGAATGTAGGGATTAGGAGGGGAGAGAAGGAAGGTACACTTACTAATTGTGTGACCCTAGATAAATTACTTAATGTCTACCTGCCTTAGTTTCCTCATTTGCAATATGGAGAGATAATCAAAGCAACTACTTCCCAGGTTGTTGTGAAGATCAAATAAGGTCATACTTGTAAAACATTTAGTGCAATGTCTAGCACATAGCAGGTGCTAAATAATTGTTTATCTCCCTCCATCCTTCACCAGTGCTGAGGGTACATAGGCACAGAGTCAAAGCGACTGGTATGAGATGTGGGTAGAGATAGCCTCACCTCACCTGATGAGCATTTAAAATATTCACCAATCAAGAAAGTGGATCTTCAATGCAGGAGGTCTAAAGATGAAAGAATTAATTCCAGAGCTTGGTCTCTGGACTGAGCAGCAATGGGGTTGATGTGAGGAAATGGTCAGAGAATAAAATCATAGCTGCAGAGTTAAAGCTGTTCCCAAGATATGGTTAAAATTATAAGTTCAGTGTCAAAAACAATATCAAATGTGCCCTTCCAACACCTTGTATAAAGTCTTGCATACAGTTCATGTTTAATAAGTGTTTGCTGAATATGCTATGTTAATGACAGTATCATAAAATTTTAGAGTTGGAAAAGACACATTAAAAATTGGAATCTGAAATTTCCTTCCCCATAATTTTCAACCATTGGCTCTAATTTTCCCTCCAAAGCAACACAAAACAGATTTCTCTTCTTTTACACTTAATGGCCCCAGATATATTTTAAGATAACGTCTAAAACCTCTCCTCTCCCCAAGCATAGTCCAGGAAAGTGTTTTCAATGTCTTCAGCTTTTTCTTATGACAGTTTTCCTAGTCTTCAAATTCTGATTGTTCCTCTTCAGATAGTTTCAGTGTTCCAGTGTTTTGTTAAGATGAGGTGTCCAGAAGAAACCCAATAATAATCCAAATTTTATCTGATCAGATATCTGATCAGAATACAATGGGATTCTTGCTTCCCTTGATTTGAATACTATACTTCTATAACTGAAACTTTAGATTGCCTAAGGTCTTTTGGCAGTCATGTGATCACATTCTGAGTTGTTCTACATTCATCTCATGGAATATCTTATTCACTGTTACAAATGAGAATTAGGCATTCTAAACACCAGGAAGCAGATTGTTTTTTAATGAGCAGCCTTTCTGTGTTCAGCACAATGGGGGACAAGAAAAAAAAAAGGGTATGGTCCACGTTCTCAAAGAGTTCAACCTGCAATTGGAGAGAAGAAATCAACATTTAGAAAATTAAATAATCACACAAGAATTAAAGTATATATAAGATAATGACTTGAGTGGGCTTCATAAAATATGGGTCCTAATATGACCTTTACCACCAAATAGCTATGTATTCCTGAAATGATTCACTTCATCTATTTCAGTCTCGATTTCCTTTTTTCTAAAATGAGAGGTTTGGGTAAGTTGATCTCAAAAATCCATTCCAGTGCTAACATCCTATAATAATTCTAACTTTTTTGAAATATTACAGAAAATACATGATTGGACCCAGAGAGTGGTCCAAATCATAACTGTCAAGAGTTCAAAGAATTGAGGGATAATCACTGTTGTCAGGAGATTAGATGCTATGAGTTTTTGAAGTAAAGGGATAGGATCACTTTGGAAAATTCCCCCCTTTGTGTTTTTGGGTGGGGGCAAAATTCTTAGAGCAGTTTTAGGTTACCAAAGCTTAAAACTGCACTAAGACTTTTGGGACATCCATAGAGAAATAAGGATCTATATTAGGTACTAATATTGATCTTGTTGCTGTTATCATCTCCATGTAGATATTGAGGGGTGCTGGGGAATAGACATGTTTGTGGTCTATAGAAAAAGTTGGCAGATGAGGAGACCATTTTTGGTGCAGAGAACTGTAGGATAGTTGGTGGTTGTATGCATCCTCTGGAATGAAAATAGCATTACATGTCACTACAGAATGATTTATAAAGCAACGTGTATTAAAAAGAAAAACTTTAAAAATAAATAAAATAAAAAACCTGATTTTTCTCTCTCAATATGACTTACAAAGCAATGTATATTTAAAAATAAACTTAAATAAATAAAATAAAATAAACATGATACTAGAGAGATTAGATTTCTAGGCATAACAAAATAACTAGCAATACCAAGCACTTTTTAAAAAGTAACATATTAGCGATAGACAATAAGTGCCTTGGTAATTAAAGGATGAACTTCAGCTAGAGTGATCATAAGAGGGAGACAGTATAGCTGGTGCTTGAAGGGACTGGGGCTTGAAAACTGTCTCTGAAAGATGAACAAGATTCAGATAATCAAAGCAGAGGAGAAGATTCCAAATATGTGTGTTGGGGGAGGGGGGAGGCGGAGAGCAAACAGGTACACAGAAAGGAACATGTAGCAGGTAGAGACAATATGAATAATGTAATAGAGATAAGAATAGATATACTCTGCCTGTGAGGCTGGAAGTATCTCTACTGCAATGAGGAGGGAAGGGAACAAGTATTTGTATGATAGCTACCCAAGTGTCAGGTACTATGCTAAGTACTTTTAACAAATATTTTTCTCATTTAGTTCTCATAACAACTCTGTATTCTTATTAGCTCTGTCTTACAGTTGAAGAAACTAAGGCAGATATTGAATGACTTGCTTGGGTCCCATAGCTAGTAAGTGTCTGAGGATAGATTTAAAGTCTGGTATTTCCTGACTCTAGACCCAGAATTCTATCCAGTACATAACCAACTGCCTCAGCTGAGTAGTAGGATATAAGATTATTTTTTATTAAAGCTTTTTATTTTCAAAACATATGCATGGATAATTTTTCAACATTAACCCTTGCAAAATCTTATATTCTAATTCCCCACTTCTCTTACTCCCCTAGATGGCAAGTAATCCAGTAAGGATATAAGATTATAAATATAGGATCACATAGTTATGGAGGAGCTAGGGATGGCAGAAAAGGTGTAGAAAAAACAGAAAGTTATGGAGGAGAGAGGTTGATAAAAGGACAGTCTGGAGAGGACTTTGAGTTTCAATAGGAAGGAATAGTATTAAAAGTATTGACGTTGTTGTTTTCTCATTCACTAGTGCCTAAATATTCCAACTCCCAAGCTGGGTTTGTAATACAATGTTGGAGGTGACCAACCATCAAATCCATGGCTTGAGAATGGCCAAGTGTTGTTCAGTGACTTCCAAGGAAAGAGCAGAAATGAAGAAACTGAAACAATAGCCTTGTCACCCAGTACCCCTCCCTTCTTTTCTTCCCACACATACAAAAAAAATGTTTCTCTTTGTAATTGTCTATAAAAGATTATTGTCTGCATTTTATTTAATTATTCCGTATGAAGTAATTATGAGAGAATAATCAGCCTGTTCGCTGATAATAGATGTTTCATAAAGGAACACAAAAGAGACTAATAAAGGCAGAGCCAGCCCTCATCACTGTCATTATTAGCTTCCTTACATCTTTAATTTTCTTATATTTTTATTGTTTGCTTAAAATTAATTGTCCATTTCTTTTCCCAATCAGGTTTATTGCAAGTTGGCCACTTCTAGAAAACAGCATTTTGTGTGTGTTTATCTGGCAAATGTCCCAATAGATCTTGTCAACATTTAAATATCTATCTAGAGGCAAGAGAAGAAGAAAAAATTAGAATATTAGAAGTTTAGATTTAAGAGGAAATTGAGATGCCTTTTAGCCCAATTTCCTCATTTTGAAAATGAGGAAACTGAGGCTTAAATAAAATGAAGTGACTTAACCAAAGTCGTATAATGACTTAGGGCTAGGTCTAGAATTAAGGTCCAAGTTTCCCAAATAAAGAACATGTTAGGAACTATGGAAGCAGTGTGGATAATGTGCTAATTTTATGTCCAATTGAATAGAAATCCAGGGTCTCATGGTTAACGCATTGAAACTCTAGGCTTTACTATGTTTCTTCCCTGCCTTTTGGAATGCTTCCCAATGTATTGCCTAGGGCTATTTCTAGCTAAAACTCTTATCCCGCTAAAAGTAAAGCCACTAGAGAAATGACTGGTTAATATAGTCTAACATCGTCATAGGTTAATTGCATTACTGAACTATATGATCATTATAATTGAAGCAATTCAATGAAATACTACTTTGTAGACAAAAAAGCATTCTAATAGTGGAGGAAGAGTTATCCTGAACTAGTCTACAGACTCTTATTCATTCCTCCTTTTGATCTATGGCAAATAAATGCAAGATGGCTGGTCAGGGTTAAAGGTGCTGTCCATAGCTGGGGAAAAACATGAAAGCAACCTGCCTAATCAGTGATTTAACTATAATCTCGATTTCATCAATCCTGTGCTCTAAGCTATTAAAGTGATTGAC
Source organism: Sarcophilus harrisii (assembly GCF_902635505.1). Lineage (NCBI taxonomy): Eukaryota > Metazoa > Chordata > Mammalia > Dasyuromorphia > Dasyuridae > Sarcophilus > Sarcophilus harrisii. The sequence goes on along the minus strand of NC_045426.1, from coordinate 367,917,353 downwards.
TCTATAATCCATTCTCCATTGATTGGTAGGAGAGAGAGAGAGAGAGAGAGAGAGACAGAGAGAGAGAGAGAGAGAGAGAGAGAGAGAGACAGAGAGAGAGAGAGAGAGAGAGAGAGAGAGAGACAGAGAGAGAGAGAGCGCTAGCGAGAGAGACAGAGACAGAAACAGAAAGAGAGACAGAGACACATAGAGACAGGCAGAGATGGAGACAGACACACACATACAGAGACAGAGGGGGGGAGAAAGAAGGAAAAGAGGGAGGGAGGGAGGGGGGAGAGAGAAAGGGAAGGAGGAAAGGAGAGGAGAGGAAAAGAGAGAGAGAGAGAGAGGGAAGGAGGAAGAGAGGGAAGGAGGGAGGACGAGAGGAGAGAGAGAGAGAGAGAGAGAGAGAGAGAGAGAGAGAGAGAGAGAGAGAATGAATGTAAGGAAGTCATCTTTGTTTTATATGGGAGCTTGAGAACGTAGCTGTTTGATTCTTTCTTTTCCATTTTCCCAACAGGAATAACCAATATTAAATATCCTCCCTTTGACTTCAGAAAACCCCAAAAGAGTGAATTGTCTTTAATGTCAGCATGGTGTAGTTAAAAAACAAAAACAACACAAAACACTTGTTTGAAAATTAGGAAAAACCAGTGGTAGGTCCAGCTCTAGCACAAACTAATTCTATGATATTTGGCAGCCCTTTTCTTCTCAGGACCTCAGTTACTTATGTGTTTAGGATATTAAAGACTTATCTTCATTTGTTCAACAAGAATTTATTATCTGTGTAACTTGAACTCTGATAAGTACTGAAAAAGAAAGGAAGGAAGAAAAGAAGGAGGGAAACAGAAAGGGAAGGAGGGAGGAAGGAAAAAATGTCAAGAAGTTTACACTATTTTAGGGAATCAACATGTACTTGTACAAACAAATATGAAATATATACAAAATAAACACAAAGCATTTAGGAAGAAAGGACAGGATAAGGAATTTTCTCTGGCTCTACTCCATGCCTGGAATGTTCTCCCTCTTCATCTCTGCCTCCTATCTTCTATGGCTTCCTTCAAGTTGCAGCAAAAATTCTGTCTTCTCTAGCAAACTTTCCCCAAGCCTCTCTAAATCTAGTATCTTTCCTCTATTTATTATCTCCTGTTTACATATTTTGTACATATATTTATATATTTACATATATTGTACATATTTTTTGCATTTTGTTTCTATGATTACTGTGAGTTTCTCAAGGATAGATTTGTATCTGTGGCATGTACCTAGTACTTGCCATATTGTTCAATTATTTTTTAGTCATGTTCAATTCTTCATGATCCCTTTTCGGGGGTTTTCTTGGTAAAGACACTGCCATTTCCTTCTCCAGCTCATTTTACATATAAGGAACTGAGGAAAATAGGCTTAAGTGACTTGGCCAGAGTCACACAGCTAGTAAGTGTCTGAGGCCAGATTTGAACTCAGGAAGTTTGTCTTCCTAATTCCAGGCTCAGCATTCTAACCACTGCACCAATCTAACTGCCCACCTGACATATAGCAGACACTTAATTAATGTTTATCAACTAGCTGACTACCTACCATTTCACAATTTTCTGGTAATAGCATATTTATCAAGAAATAAAATAAATCATCTTTCAAAAGGAAATGCAAGAAATTGTAGAATGTTCATTCAGATGATAAATGTAGTGTTGAAATGTAAAGATCGTGCTACCTACCAGTGCATCTGGTTAAGCTACATTGAAGCAAAACTAAATAGTACCAGAAATGGGGCACACTATCATTTCAGGATGGGCAATATATCAAATCCTAGTTGTCTCATTAATCCAGCTATAATATACTATATACAGAAATCCATAATAATGATGATAGAGATTGATCAGTAAACATTTATCAAGCACCTACTATGTGCCTGACCCTGTGCTTGGTATAGGTGATTATGATGGCATGAGATTATAATAATTATTTCTAACAATGTAATGTTTTAAAGTTTGCAGGGTGCTATATATGCATTGTCATTAGATCTTCACCACAGCCTTGTGAGGAAGGCTTTATTATTTTAACCCATTTAAAGATGATAACACAGGATAACACAGAAGTAAGTGTGTTCTATGAGTTTTCAGACCAAGTCTTCCTAACTCCAAACTCTGTCCTTCAAAGTGACCCAGAGTCAGTTCAGAGTAGGAAGGCGATGATTCCTGGGAAGCTCAAGAAGAAGATGGACAGTGTAGGGCAGAATCCTTTAAAATTGTATTCAATTTCATAAACAGGGACTTCTTGTATTAAGTACCCTGCCTCAACATATCATTTAAAACTACTGCCTTTCTTTCTCTCTTCTATGAATATTATTTTTCTTCCTGTCCCCACTCACCAAAATCATTCATTTCTATCACCCATCACTTTTGAATGTTTGTGGGAAATGTCTGTTCTGCAACAACTAAACAATCAAACTGGAGTCCATTCAGGGCTGTGTTGCCAGGAGATCCTTTGGGATCTCATTATTGTACAGGCAATCATTGGTAGTTTTATTAGCCAGTCTTATGATTTGTGTGAGAAATTCTGTGTATTGGGAGTATTGTTCCTTGCTCTTCAAAAGATGCAGACCAGTTTAACAAGAGATGGTAGGTCACTGTAAACCCCCATAAAACACTTGGGATGGAATTCACCTTTACTAAATGAGGCAGGGAATATTTGCAGAAGTATTTTCAGACCCTTGCAACTATGAATTGAGCAACAAGTATTTTCTTTTATGTAAAGGAAATTCTTTATAAAAATGAAAAAATTACTTATACCATTACATAATGCTGAGTTTTATGTCAAGTTTTACTCCTTCTCTTCACCTCTGCTATCCTTGTGCCATCAAGGCACCAAAGAAACTTATCATGGTAGTGCTTGCTGGTTTAATAGTTTATTTTAGTAGCTTCAAAGATTCAATCAGTCATTCATTCAACAAGCATTTATTAGATGCCTGTGAAGTTCCACACAGTGTTCAAATTTCTGAGGACACAAAGTCAAGAATGAATGGTCCCTACCCTCAAGGGTCTTATATTATAGTCATCTATTTTTGTCTGTTTCACTTGCTATAAGCCTTTTATGGTTAATATGGGAGAAAATAAGGAGGATATTTAGGAATCATAAGGATTCATAGAATCTTAGATTTGAAGGAATCTTTGATGCCATCTAGTGCAACCCTAATCTGAAACCTCATTACCTTCTATAACAATCCCAAAAATTGATCATCTAAACAGGACTTCAATACTTCCAAGGATAAAAAAATCTTACAACCCTCCTTTCATACCTTCCTCCACACAGAAGGCAATCCACTCTATTTGTTAGATATTTTTTTCAATATATTGAGTTTAAATCTTCCCATAATTTTCTTTTTTAAAAAAAATCAATTTTACTGAAAAAAGTTTTTATATCATCTAGATTTTCCCCTATTTTCTTCCACTCCCCAGAGATCTACCCAATTAATATATATATATATATATATATATATATATATATATATATTCACCTTTAAAGAAAAGGTGAAAAAGAAAAATTATGTACAAAAATGATTTTAAAGAAAAAGATTAAGAGAAAAAATAAGCAAAAAATGTTTTTAAAGAAAAAGATTAAGAGCAAAAATAATTATTCCAATTAATATATGGAAAAAAAATGGCAATACTCTACACCCATAGACCTCAGCTCTATCAAGAAGAGGGAGATACTGTCTCATTTGTCTTCTTTGGAGACAAAATTATTCTTTTTAATTTTGCAGCATTCATTTGTATTGTTTTGTTCTTTCCACTTTACATTGGATTTCAATTGTTATAATCATTTTATATATTGTTTATCTGATTACATCACTTTGTGTCAATTCATTCAAGTCTTTCTGCACTTTTTTTATCACAATTGTTTTTTCTTACATCATAGTAATAATTCCTCAAGGCAATGTATCCTATTTGGGAACTGCTCTTATTAGAAAGTTTTCTCAAATTTCCCCATAACTTATACCATTGTCCTAATAGGGCCTGACAGGGCATAGCTCAATTTTGACCAATCTTATCTACCCATCAAGCCAATCAAAGTATGTCATTTCCCCGGTCACAGGATTCCTTAAATTCTGCTCCTCTTTATCCCTAACCATCCCTCTCATCCCACCTCTAGGTGATGAAAAAACTGAGGGTTATAGAGCCTGTGACTTCAGCTCTATAACCCTCAGTTTCTTCAGTTATAAAATGATTGAACCAATTGATCTCAAGTACCCCTTCTAGATGAAACTAGATGAAAAAAAATGTAACATTCAGACAAGTAAATTATTTGGTATCACATAAACTAAAACTAAAATGAAAAAAAAAAGTTTATTTGGCTAAATGCCAGTTTTCAGACATGGAATTTTGCCAGACTATGTCTGCATATGTGTGTATGTATGTATGTGTGTGTATCTGTGTGTGTGTGTATCTGTATGTGTGTTCACAGCTGTGATGGGGGTCTTGCTTAGTTTTCTCTCATCTCATTTCCCCCAACATGTCATCAGCATCTGACATTTTATCCAAGGAGACTATTTTGCCAGCATTAATGGATGAGCCTCCTAAAGTAACTGCCACTAGAGAAGCCAGTGTTACTCTTTTAGTCTGCATACTAATGGGGCTGGAAGGAAGGGGTTGGGGAGGATGAGGATGGGGAGGGGGAGCTGTGTACTTCTCAGTGTTGCTACCTTAGGGAATGACTGGATCAGGTAATGGTTTGTTGGATGAGGAATGTGGCTACCTTTGCAGAGGTCCAGGCAGGAACAGGGTTCTCTGCAGGGCTCTTACCTTTGTTGGGGCTATATCGAGCCGGCATGTGTTTTTACTAACCTCTGTGAGCACATTTTTTCACTCTCTCTCTGATGTAATTCCGGGAAAGAAAAGCATTCATAATATTATATTTGCTATCCCCTAGCACATTCATGTCATGTAGTACCTACAATTAATGAGTAGAGCTTGGGAGGGTATGACTCATTACGATACAGTGTTTAATTCCATTCTTTTCTGACAGGCTGATTTAATCCCTGCTTCATGAAGTCTGAACTTGAAGGCACCTAGTCTGAATAGAGCAGGTCAGGATGCCTTGGACTATTGAGGGACAATGTATATCTACTGTGGGATCTCCAAGAACCCCTTTGCACATGGTAATTGATGGCACCTCTAAGTGTTACATTAAACATTTAATTGAACAGTTAAATGTGGATTAATGAGGCCATTAATTAATACAGTGGGGAAGTCTAAAATCCTTATCTGAAGACCACAGAGAGGATGCCCCCCACCAGATCATCCCACAGATTTGCAGCTCCATCCTGCAGATTCCAAATTGTTCAGCTATGGGGAGTCCGCCATGTGGGAATTAAAAATAACAAAATAAAGCACTTGGAAAGACCACTTTAATTCAGCCAACATTTATTAAACTCCTCCTGTGTGTAAACCACTGGGCTCTGAAATGAGTTAGAAGTCACAGGCATTAGCTTGATTTGTGATTTGGGATGAATCTGTTTGTTATACAAAGTTCTTCATAAAATGATCCCCTCCCACTGTTCCAGTTTTCTTATACTATACTCCTTCCCTCATACTATGAGTTATAATGACACTGTCCCCACTTTGCTTCTCTTAGTGCTAGACACTCCATATCCCAGTTCCTAGCATTTTCACAAGCTGTCCCCTACCCACCATGCCTGGAATTCTCTCCCTTTTCATCTCTGTCTCCTGGCTTCTTGAAGACCAGCCCAACTCGATTTGCCTCAATGCCCTGCTCTGTAAAATGGACTGGAAGGGGAAATGGTAAACCATTCCAGTATCTTTGCCAAGAGAACCCCTTGAAGTCATGAAGAGTTGGACGTAACTGAAGTGACTGAACAACAGCAAAAACTTAGGTGTATGTGTTTAAATATATGCAATATACAGAGTAAATAAAAGTTATTTGGGGAGGAGAAACTACCAGCTATACAAATGAGAAAAGTTCTCTTGGAAGAAGAGGACTCTTTGAAGGGAGCTAGAGATTTTTAATGACAGAAGTTAGGAGGGAAGGCTTCACAGATATAGCAGACAGCTTTTGCAAAGGCAGAAATGAAAGATTTTATGTTATATGTGGAAGACTAAGTAGGCCAGTAGAGAAATCATAACTTGGCAAATTATTATTGTATTAGTTTTACTGAATTAGGATTAAGTTTTCATTTTTTATTTAGGGACCAGCTTTTGTAGGTCAGTCTGCCAATTTCTTAAGAAGATATGGCTGATAGAAAAGAGTGCCCTAATCCTTGAGGAAATAGTCTTCTTGATCTTGGGCTGGACCCAACTAGGAGACTTTACTTTTTAAAGTGTAAACAGAATCTAATTCACTGACCTTAGGAAATATGCCCATGTCCTTGCACCCTCCATTGGAGTCTAGAGTGACTTAGTTCATGAAGAAAAACAACCAACTAGAGTGGTCTGGATGGAGATAGATTCCTCTGTCCAGGTTTCTAGAGGCACCAAAGGCTCCTAAGTCCTACCCTCATGAATTATTTTCCAAAAAGGGTTATTATTAGGGATACCCCCTTTTCTAAAGTATCAAGTGTTTCCATGGTTTTATCTTTGGTTATTGAGAAAAACACTGAACATCAATTTATTATTAGCCAGCTATTATTAGCTTTTTTTTTTTGACTAGGCAAAAAAGACATTCTTTGCCTCATTTTATAAGTATTCTTAATCACTGAATCTGTACCACCTCAGACAAACTGAGATCTGTTGAAGACCTTAGCTTAAAAAGACCAACTGCATTCAGTGTCATTTCCAGTTGTCCTGATCTAGATTTGGCCACTGGGCTCAAATGGCTCTGGAGGGGAAAGTGAGGCAGGTGACCTTGCCCAGCCCTCCCTCACTTAAATCCAATTTTTTTATATGTTATAGTATCACTTTTCTTCTGTCATGGTCCTCTTCAAGAACAAAGGACAAACAAAAATAACAAAATCCCACCTTCTTTGAGAAGCTTTTTCTAATGACCATCACACACACACAGACACACACACACACACACACACACACACACACACATCCCTATACATATACCCATAAATGTGCAAAAATGTCCCTTTATTATTTCCAATTTATCATATATAGATATACATATGTGTATATATCCATATCTTTTTATAGATATCTTTCTACATATCTATATGAAGCTTGTAGACATATATCTATGTGTACAAGCTCCATATAGATATAGAGGGATGAATAGGTAGGTAGATAGATAACATATAATTGTTTTCAATTGTGTCCCCACATAGACCTGTGAGTACTTGAGAACAGGGATTGCCACTAGATTTTCTGGTGCATATTAAGGACTAAATTAATATGTATTGACTTGATTTATCTACTCTGGACTCCAGTTTCCTCTTCTAAAAGAATTAGTGAGTTTGCTAAATGATTTTGAGTCAATCAATCAATCAATAAACTTTTATTAAGCATCCTTTGTGTGTTACTATGCTAGGTGCAGAGAATCCTATTTCATGAAAAAGCTCATTGTCAGACTGGAAAATAACATGCATATATACAGGCATGTACAGTGCAACATATATTCAAAACAGAAGGAAATCTGAATTGAGGGAGTGAAGGAAGAGGTGGCAAAGCACTGGATAGGATAAATAGGAAACAGAAAAGATCTCATTCTTTTTCAAGTGTCAAGAGACACTTGAATTGGGTCTTGAAATGAAATAGAAATTCCAAAAGTCAGAGGTAAGGATAAAACACATTCCATTATGAGGGACAGCAAGCAGAATTTGTTGTGAGAGGAGCTTTGTATTATATTTGAGAAGCTTCAGAAACACTGATATGGGTGGCCCCAGAATTGTGGAGAAGAGATAATATATAATGAAGGTGGAAAAGTGAAATGAGTCTAGTTCATAAAGAGCACCAAGCTCAGTGATTTGTACATAGCACATGCCTAAGAAATATTTTTTAAATGAGTGAATGGTTCGTTTTAGATATCTCCCCAATGCCTGGACTCTTAATCCCATTTAGAGAATGTTAGAAACTTTAGCTATGACCTAGTCTAGTTTCCTTTTATAGGTTAAACCATTAAAAGGAAGTGACTTAGATTATAGTTTATAGCCCAAAGTCACAATGCTAGTAAGAGTTGGGAGGAGAAACCAGAAACTCTAATCAGCAAAGTGTTCATCATTAATTTTGTATCTTTGGGTCCCTGACTCTACCATGCCCTGGTTTCCTTTTTCTGAATCCTGTAATGAGGTCCCAGAATTCCCATTAAATTTGGTAAATGGATATAAACTGGACCTTGGGCTTTTCATGACCCAAAACTTCAATATGAGTAATCAGCATGACATAACAGCCAAAAAACTAATTGGATTTTAGACTGCATTAGTAGAAGCATAATGTTCAAAATGAAGGATGTAATAATCCAGGCTTTTCTGTTCTGGTCAGAGTATAACTGTAATAGTATGTTCAGTCCAGGGTGCCATATTTAAGGATTTTGACATGTTGGAATCCTTCCAGAGGAAGGTATCCAAAAGGGTAGGGGGACTTGAAACCTTGTCATGGTAAGATTGCTTAGGAATATTTAACTTAGAAAAAAAGATTTAGAATGGACTAATGATCTTCAGATTTTGAGGGAGTGCCATGTAAATTAGGGAAGGTGACTTAAGTTGATTAGTCCTGGAAGGCCAAATTAGGACCAATAGAAGTTACAGAGAAGCAGATTTCAGCTTGATATTAGAAAGAATTTCCTAACAATTCAAGCTGATCAAAAGTGAAATGGGTTGCTCTTCACAGGTAATATGTTTATCATCACTGGAAGTGTTCAGACAGAAAATAACTACTTGCCATAAAGTATTTCACCTATTTGCTAATGTGTCACATTTGTCTGATGCACATGCATATATGGTATATTCCCCAATTAGATTATAAACTCTTGAGGGCAAAGTCTGTGTCTTGATTTCCTTTTCTTTACCCAGAATCTTGCACAGGACCCCATATATTTCAAATTATTTGTTGAATCATATTATTGACAGAATTCTCTAAGTGATGATAGAATTTAGAAAGACTATGAATCTATTAATAACACTATGGTTTCCCCCATTCGACCGGAAGTTCCTTGAGGACAGGGACTGTCCTTTCTTTGCATCTCCAGTGTCTGGCACATAGTAGGCACTTAAATATTGACTGCTTAATAGAAAACAAGTAAAAAATCCAAGTCTTTATTGTTCCCTGTGAAGACCATGTATTTTAAAATCAGCCGGAGTCAGGAATTCAGGTTAGGGGAAAATCGTCAGTCTTTATTCTCAGTGAAGAAAGATCAGAGGTGGAAGGGAATCGGCGATAGCAATGTGTGCAGCTGAGTCTAGAAGCTAGCTAGACCAGCAGCCACAGGACCAGCAGCTAGGAGTATGGAACCCAGCCTCAATCTCTCCCAGCTTCTCTTCCTGTCTCTCTCTGCCTCCACCCACCAAAATTGTCATTTCCTATACAACACATCAGGACTTGCACAGAGAGTGGGCAGGGACCATTCTTTATCATATCATGTATATTAATAGAGTATAGCCCAATTACTATTTAGCCTCATGTACTTGGAACCTCAGTGCATCAACTCAAGCCTCAGCCCATTACAGTGCCCCTTCTATATTCACGGTGTATCTATCTATTTCTTGCCCATTATCTTCAAGAAACAAATCATAGTGATCAACTATGATAGCTCTTCTCAGCAATGCAGTGATCCAAGACAGTTCCAATAGACTAGGGATGGAAAATGCCATTCACATACAGAGAGAGAACTATGAAGATTGACTGTGGATTCAAGTATGGTGTTTGCACCTTTTTTGTTTGTTTGCATTTTCTTTATCATGTTTTTTCCCTTTTATTCTGGTTTTTCTTGCACATCATGACAAAGGCAGAAATATTTTAAAATTATGGTATATGTATAATGCATATCAGAGGGGGAAGGGGGAGAGAGAAAAAATTTGGAACACAAAATCTTACAAAAATGAGTATTAACTATATGTGTGTGTGTGTGTGTGTGTGTGTGTGTGTGTGTGTAAAAATAAAAAAAAGAAAGAAAAAAAATCATAGGAACTATCTCCCTCGCAGGGCTTTGGGAAACACCTGGTAAGACTTAAAGTGCTAGACAAACATAAGGTACTGTTACTGTCATTAACTCAATTCCCTTTTCCATAAAACTTTCCATAATCATTCAGCATTACAGCATGTTCTTTCTGAGTAAACTACCCACCTGAATGTAGGAAACAGCTAAGTGATTCAGAGGATAGAGTGCTGGGTGTGGAGTCAGAGAGAATTGAGTTCAAATCTAGTCACAAACACTTACTAGCAGAGTGACCTCAGTTAACTTCTGCCTGCCTCAGTGTTCTCAACTGTAAAATGGGGATAATAATAGAACTTGTCTCCCAGGGTCTTTGTGAAGATAAACTGAGATATCTATGCAGATGAATCTCAGAAGGTGATATTGGAGAAATAGCATTGGGTATAGAGTCAGAAGTTCCAGTGATGCTCCTAATAGCAATGACTAGGTTAGACAAGTTAAACACCTTATGCCTCCATTTCCTTGTATGTAAAATGAAGGAGTTAAACTACATGGTCTCTGAGGGTCCCTTCCACCTCCAGAGCTCTGATTTTATAATTATCTCTCTCTTAAGCTCCAGACCAGCAGCCAAAATAGGTGAATGCAGCTATTGTCTGGTAGACATCTTCACTTGGATGTCCTGTACCTATCTCATCAGCAACATGCCCAAAATAGAATTGATGATCTTCTCCCTAAATACAGTCTTCTTTCAAATTTTCCTGTTTCTTTTTGTCACCTCCAATTCTCCTCTACCCCCTGTCACCCAACTTTGGGACTTTGAAGTCATCCTCTACCCTTTCTCCCTGGTCCCCATATATGCAATCATGTATTGTCAGTTTCACAATCTTTCTTGTATCTGCCTTTTTTCTTCACTTACATGATGCACACTCTCATCCAGGACTTTGTCATTGTTCCCTCTTGCAAAAATCTCTTAAATGAACTCACCATAGGTTGAAAATTATCCATGTATTTATTTGAAAATAAAAAGTTTTAATTAAAAATATAAATGAACTCACCTTTTCTGAACTCTTTCTTCTCTAATCCATCCTTCACAGGGACATCAACATAACCTTCCTCAAGGTTAGAAAGCCTTCTATGGCTCCAGTGGCATGAAGGACAAATACCTCATCCTTGCATTAAATCCCTCCCTAGTCTGGGTCCACCCTACCTTCCCAGACTTATTTCACATTACCCACCTTCGTGTGACCTGTGTTTCAACCAAACTGGCTTCCATTTCCTATTTCTATGCTTTCCCGTTCCTCCACTTTTCTTATATTTCTTGTATTATCTTCACATTTCTTACTCTTTCTTAAAGACAAAGACTGTGGGAGGAGGGGAGGTGTTGTTTTTGTTTGTCTCTCTGTACTTCCTTCCAGTATCTACCAGCTTTCTTTCACCTAGCAGGTGCTTAATCAATTCTTGTTGGATTAACAACATTGGAAGTGTGACATTAGGTAGAGTACCCACACAGATGAGATTCTGATTCTTCTGAAGCAGTGAAATGTGGGAATGCCTTCTTTCCTCAATTAGCTTATAAGCCCCATAACAACTGGGGCCAGGGAGATACTTTTTGTAACTAGATCTCTGTTTTTAATAAAAATTCATTTGAATTTATTAAATATTAAGTGCTTACTATGTGCCAGGCATGTGTGAAACACTGAGGAGGCAAAAATAGGCAAAAGACAACAGCTTCCCTCTAAGAGCTTACAGTCGAATGGGGGAGGCAACAAAAGTATACAAAGCAAGCAATATACAGGTTCAGTTGTAAAAAAAAGTATCTATGCAGATTATATGTTGGATTATTTGCTGTCTAGGAAAGGAGGGAGGGGAGAAAAGAGGGAGAAAAAATTGGAAAGCAAAGTTTTGCAAGAGTGAATGTTGAAAATTATCTTTGCATGTATTCTGAAAAATAAAAAGCTATGAGAGAGAGAGAGAGAGAGAGAGAGAGAGAGAGAGAGAGAGAGAGAGAGAGAGAGAGAGAAAGTTAACAAATAACAGAGGGAATGCACTGAAATGAAAGTGGGTTGGGGAAGGCTTCCTGTAGAAGGTGGGATATTAGTTGGGACTTAAAGGGAACCAGGAAGGGCAGTAGCCAAGAGCACAGGAAGGAGAATGTACCAGATATGGGAGACAACCAGAGAAAATGCCTGAAGCCATGAAATAGAGTAGACAGAGGAACCTTTATGATAAGGGTCTGAACTAAGACAGAGCCTTGGCATGGAAATGGGAATGAAAAAGAAGAGAAGATTGTGAGAGAGATTTAGAAAGGTGACTAGAATCTCATCCCTAAGGGGACAGGTTTTGCCAAGGGATTTTGTAAATTGAAAAAGCTGTTTCTTACATGGGCTGAATTTTTTCCCCTCTGGGGAATCACTGTCTGTATAATGTATATCCCTGTAGCTATATTTAACCATTGGGGAACCTAAATTCTTTGTTAACCATCTAACAATTCATTGAATTAACACTAAGTATAGCTGGGAAAGGGGAAGAAAGAAATGACCCATGTCCTCTTGCTAATGATTTCAAATGTTCGACCTTTGGCCCCACTGGGTTTAGACATTTAGCCCAAAGAAGTGGATTGATCACCTGGGGGAAAGGGACTGTTGTAGGGGTCTGACATCTGCTTTGGTAATCTCCCCTGTTCCTGAGAGAATTTTTTTTGGAGACTTGAGCTATGGGTACAACTTTGCTCTCCTGGGCCCCTAAATAGCTTCCAATTCTCTTCAGATTACTTAGGTTTCTCTGGCCAAAAAAAAAAAAAAAGGATCTTTTCTCCTTTTGGGTCATTAGAAGTAAAGCAAGACAGAATCCTAGAAAATTCTTATATGTTTCTAACTTATTGGGACCATGAATTACCAGTATATGCCACAGACCAAATTGTTGGGTGATCCTGGGACCCACAACTGAACCCACATACTAGGAATTGGTTAAAATCAAGAGCTTCATTTTATCATCATCATCAGAATTTATTGAGCATCTATTATATACTGAGTCCTGGGCAAGGTTTATCTGGAATGATAGAAAATTGAAGGAGACAAGGTCATTATCCTTGAGGTTTCGATAACTTCTTTAGATAAAAACTGTTAACACTGTGTCCAATCCATAGTGAGTGCTATAGACAATCTGTACTGGCACCTGCAATAAATTTCCAGAATACTTAGTTGTTGTTTCTGTTTTTTTTTTGTCTTGATAATGGCTTTTTATTTTCAAAATACATGCAAAGATAGTTTTCAACATTCACCCTTGCAAAACCTTGTGTTCCAAATTTTTGTTCTTCTCTTCCCCCCATATCCTATACCATAGGAGAGCCCAAATAGCAAGTAATCCAATATAAGCTAAACATGTGCAATTCTTCTAAACATATTCCCACATTTATCATACTGCACAAGAAAAATCAGATAAAAAGGGGAAAAAGCGAGAAAGGAAAAAAAAACTAGTGAACAACTCTTGTTGTTCTTGCCAGAAATAAGGTAGATATGTTCAAAGACATAGAACAGGAAATATAGGACCAGAGACCTAGAAATGATCCAGTCTAATTTTTTTCATTTTAAGCACAAGGAAACTGAGGCAGGTTACTTGCTCAGTGTTATGCAGGTAGCTATCAGAGGCAGAATTTGAATTAAGGTTCTCTCACTTTAGAGATTCTTTCCACTATCTGTTGGAGCCTCCTCTTTGTACCAAATGCCCCATGAATGTACCAAATACTATGATCATGGGTAAATAAGTTTTACCAGGAAATTCTTTAGACTAATCTATAGTTCTAGATGGGACTTCATAGAAGTCAACTATTCCTGTATCTGCCTGTGACTAAGCTGATTTGGATAAAAGATTTGGTTTGTACATTAGTTTTGGGTAAACATCATGGAAATTTGGTGTGGTCCTTCCAACTCTGAGATCTTGTGTTTCTGTGTATCTTTCCTTATTCTTCGAGGCAACTGGTGATACAATAGGTAGAATGCTGAGCTCAGAGTTGGGTAGACCTGAGATCAGGTCTCAGATTCTTAATACCTGTGGGACCTTGAGCAAATCACTTCATTATTGTTTGCCTCAGTTTCCTCAACTGTAAAATGGAGATAATAATACACCTACCTTATTTGAGGATCAATGAAATGATATTTAGAAAAAATCTTAGAACAGTGTCTAGCATAAAGTAGACACTAAATACTTACTCCTTTTTCTTCCCCTTATTCAGCTTCTTCTCTTTCTTTTCCTACTCCTGTCCCCTTTCTTCTCTTCTTCCTATTTGTCTATTTTGAAAATATTTATGAAGTTCCTACAAGTTGGGAATAGCAAGAAGAATAAGCCCATGTCCCTGGCCTAGGGAACTGACAATTTACCTATTCTAAAACTAGTTATCCCTTCCACATCACAAGGGTTATGGGGTATGATACCCCACAGACCATCCCCACTTTACAAAGTCCACATAAAATGTTTTTGGCCCTCTCTTCACTCTTCATACTATAAAAGAAGTCTGAATTATTATGGTAATAAAAGATAACATATTGAAATTATACAATACTAGACAAATATTTTATGTATTTCTGAGTTTCTAAACTTTTTCTGTGTTCTCTACTGGCCTTCACACATTGTTTATTGTTTCTGTAAAAGTCTCAAAAAATTCATGTTTAATTTTTCATGCTGACCATAATATATCAAAACAGCAATGGGGAGAGTTGTGAAATAGAAGGGATTAACTGTAGTTTGATTTCAAATGAATGACAATGGTAATAAGTGCTCTTGTTGTTCTTGCTCAGTCATATCTGAATCTTCATTAGCCTGTCCACATAAAACTGTCCACAGTGTTTTCCCTGGCAAGGATGCTGGAGTGGTTTACCATGCCCATCTCCAGTGGCAGAGGTTGACTTGTCCAGGCTCACACAGTTAATAAGTACCTAAGATTGCATTTGAACTCAGATTTTCAGCCCTCTACCCACTGTACCACTTAGCTGTCTCTGGTACATGCTCTGTTCTATGACATTAGAATAGGGAGAGAGTTTACTGGGTTGTAGTAGTTAGCAGTCTCTGTAAATGATCCCTTGACTTTAATATTAGGTCTTAGTGCTGTCCTGTGAAGGAGCCAGTCAAGAAGCTAGCTGGAGTCAGGCTTAGGGTAGAAGTAATCACAAAGGTCATGGTGGGCTGCGGGAGCCAGACAGCCCTTCAGAAAGGAGGAGGATTTTGATAATCTGAGGAGGCCTATTCTATGCAAGAGGCACTGGGTTTATTCTGGGGCACATTATAGGACCAATGGGGACTAATTGCAAGAGTCAGTGAATTAACTAACAGATGGGTGTGCATCTATGACAATGAAGTCCACACTCCCTTTTGAGACTTCTTCTTCTGAGGCTCCTGGCTCTCAGTCCCATATTCTTTCCGCTATGTCAAGTTGTCTCTAAAAACAAAACAAAACAAAGAAACAAAAAAAAACCCATAATTTCCCACAAATGGAATAAATGAACAATTAAAGTCCTTTTTTTAAAAAATAGTAATTTATGATTACAAAATGTTCTCAATTAACTTTTACAACATTCTGTAAAGATAGATTTTATTGTACAAGGATTATTATTCCCATTTTAAAGACAAGGAAAAGTAAGATTGGGGAAAGAAAATTTAATGATTTGCCCAAGTTTTTTTGGCATATTTAATGCATGACTAAAATCTCAAGTTTTCTGATGCTAGATCTCTCTCTCTCTCTCTCTTTCTCTCTCTCTCTCTCTCTCTCTCTCTCTCTCTCTCTCTCTCTCTCTCTCTCTCTCTCTCTCTCTCTCTCTCTCTCTCTGTCCTCTCCCTCCCTCTCTCCCTCCTCTCCCCTCCTTCTTTCCTCCCTTCCCTTTCTCTTACTCTCCCCAAATGTCTTTCTCTCTTTGTCTCTCTTTTTTTTAAATTTCTGTCTCTGTCTCTGTGTGTGTGTCTGTCTCTTTCTCTTCTCTCTGTGTCTGTCTCTCCTTTTTCTATTTCTCTTTCTGTCTCAGTCTCCTTTTTCTCTCACTCTCTGTATATGTGTATATGTATATATGTGCGTATATGTATTTTTTCCTGCTCCACCAATTATTTCTAAATACTAAAACTGAAGACCCAAAATTTCATGGATATCTAGACATTGCAATAATGTCACCACATATCCTTTGCTGTGGCTTACTGCCTGAGTTATGGAAGTCAGAAGGCAAGGGGAATGATCTGGGTAACCTCAAGGTACTTTATAATGCTTTGATTCAATGGTCTTTGAGGAATGATGATCCATTTGATAATACGGGGGTCAAAACCTGCAGATTCCAGGAGTAAAGAAATTGCCTCATAAGCCTGGAATTGTATCATCATCTGATTTGGGTTGGTCTGGATTTTTATCTCAGATCTGATACTCTTGGTCATTTCCCACTGTGCTTTTTGTTCAGTCCAATTAAGTGGTTGTTTGAATGAATAAGTGAATGATGAATCATTTAATAAAAAGAATTAGTAGTGGACTGGATTTGGAGTAACGGTGGATAGTCATGGATAAGTGACCTGGAACAAGTTATTGTTTCTATGTTTCAGTTCTTTTATTTATAAAATGGAAAAGATTCTTCAGATGACCTCTTAGGCTCCTGCTCACTCTAACATTCATAATTTAATAAGATTGTCATTTTTGTATTTCCTCTTGCCTATCACACTAGAAGTAATAGGTCCTCTAGAAAGTCTGACTTTTTCCCCTCTGGCAGATGGAAAAAGCAGGACCTGATTCCCCAATTTCCAAATTCTGCATTTCCTCCTTTTCCTCCTCCTCTTCCTCTTCCTCTATCTCAATGGCACACACTTCTTGCTCTTCATGAGTTCCCAATTATCTCCTATTATTTTCTTCTAAGCTGGATCAGTCCTTGGGGGAGGGAAAGGAAAGTAAACCCTGCTCTTAGATCTTTCATTCACACTGAGTTGCCAACAACTGGAAGCAACTGAGCCCAGTTAAACTAAGGGGGATCAGGGTAGACATCTCAAACTTTCAGGGTCTTTGTTCTCTCATCTATAAAATAGGGATAGTAACATTTGCACTATATACCTTACAATTTGGGGAGAAAAGCTTTGTAAACTGAAAAGTGCTACATAAAATTGAGTTATAATCAGTGTTATCAATCTTAGACAATTATAACCTCTTCCCTTCCAGATGTATATTCTTTTCAACAGAGATCAAATCCCCAAGTTAACTCTACAATTCAATTCAACAAACAATTCAGCCAACACTTACCAAGGTCCACACCTGCAACTACTGGGTGATAAATAGGACTTTGTCTCAGACAACATAGTGAAAGTTTAAGGGGGAACATGCATCCTGTGTGTGGCAAACAGTTTCTTTTCATGATCCTTTGGAAGTAATTAAACCATTCCTGAGCCACCAATCCTACAGTTTCATCACCGTGTCATCCTTCTATCAGGTCCTGCCTTCTCCATCTGCTAAAGGGGAAAGAATCAGACTTTGGGGAATTGTCATTTTCTGTTCCAGAGTCCATGTACCCATGATCTGACTTTCTGCTTTTCATTCACCTTCTTCCAGCTGAATTTGGTACTAGCATAGTTTTAGCTTGTTACTACCTTCCCAGGACCTATTTTGTATAAGGTACTCTGTAGAACAAGAAGTCCCTTCAGGGGAAGCCATGGTAGAAATAGGAACACTTCTTAGAATGTGTCATCAATCATGGTCCACCTTCCCTACTTATCTATGGACACTGGAGTTATGTAGGATTTTTTAAAAAAATGATTGGATTTCCCTGAAGGAACTTACAATCCTATTAGAAGAAAGCAATATGCTTCCAAATGGATGCTTCCAACAATAGGTTTATAGGCTAAAGAAAATAGGAGAGGGCACTGGAGAAGTATGGGTAAGCTTCCAAGGGGATGTAACACTGGAGCTCAGCCTTCAGGGATTCAGGAAAGTAGAGATAAAGATACAGAGCACTTCAGGCACAGGGAATACCTTGCTTTAATACTAAAAGGCAAGAGATAGAGTACCCAATTCAAGGGATGGCTAATAGTCCAGTTTATCTGGAAATGGTGTGATTTCTAGCATCAGCCAGAGGAGAAAAGAACTTTTGGAGTGGTGGGATTAAAAGAAGTACCTTGATAAGTTATTTCACTAGGATTATGACCTAACATAGTTTCTCTCTTCCTACCCCAGTTTACAAGATATTGGAATTATCAAATGGTTGCCCAGTGAAAGAAGGGACCGTAAAGTTCCATTAACTCTTGTGTCTTCCTCACTCCTCCTCCCATTCTCACGAATCATTTATATTTTCAGATTTCTAAACAGGAATTTGGAACATTCTTAGTTCAGCCATTCTGAACTTTATTACTTAACTGGGGCTCTTTTATACCTGCAGAATTCCATTCTAAGCTGCTCCATGTTAGGGAATTATAATTTTGCATTTCTCCAGGTCCACATTAAAGCCACACATCCTTAGATAAATTAAATTCCCTTCCTCAGGGGAATGTTTTTGACAAGTATCCAAATTGAGAATAGAATATTCTCATGTGCTTCATTTGTGTTGTACTAAAAAAAAAATATGGATTAAAAAATAAATTGGGTGAATATTTAAATGCCCTAGAGGCCCTAAAGAGGTCAAAGTAACAGTTGTCTTGGACACTATCCTCATCTTTAAACAGTTCATCCTAAAAATGTGAGCCCCTGTAATAGTAGTAACAGAAATTATATGCTCAGGTTCTCTGACTGCAAATCCAGTAATAACAATAGCAATAATAATAATATTTATACAGTGTTTTAAAGTTTCCAAAGCACTTTGCTTTCTTAGTTTTGTATCATGTATATGTTGTATATTATATATATATATTGTTGCTACTGTCTATAAGGAATATATCTACCCCTCCCAACTGTGTGACCCTGGGCAAGTCACTTCACCCCAATTGCCTCAGGGAAAAAAGGGGAATATATCTACCTAAGACCAAAGGGAGTAATTGGAATTGAAGATTCTTCTGTATTTGCTATGTATATAGGTGGAACCATCCTTTTAAAGATTGAAAGTGGTCCTTTCACTACCTTGTGTAGAGTGAGAACCAGACAAATTCTGGGAGACTTGGTTTTAAATGGATGTAGCTCTTATTGTCAGGACAAGCTGACTCATTAGATCAGACTTGATTTCCTCTTGCTATGTGCTCAGCATCAGTGTGAGTTCTATGCTGAATTCAAAAGAAGAAAAAAAAAATACTGAGGCTACTGTCCAACAAACCTGCCTCCCCTTTATAGGAATGAGGAGGCTGGGCAACACAATTCCTTTGCAATTAAACTTTATAGGCAGGGACCTCCATGTATATCTTCCTGACTTACCCTTTAGTCCCTCCACCCTAATTTTTGTCCTTGCCCCTGTCTTGGGAACTCCTGATATAATATGTAGACATAACTTGCAACTTCTTTCCTTTCCTTTCCTTTTTCCTTTCCTTTCCTTTTTCCTTTCCTTTCCTTTTTCCTTTCCTTTCCTTTTTCCTTTCCTTTCCTTTTTCCTTTCCTTTCCTTTTTCCTTTCCTTTCCTTTTTCCTTTCCTTTCCTTTTTCCTTTCCTTTCCTTTTTCCTTTCCTTTCCTTTCCTTTCCTTTCCTTTTTCCTTTCCTTTCCTTTTTCCTTTCCTTTCCTTTTTCCTTTCCTTTCCTTTTTCCTTTCCTTTCCTTTTTCCTTTCCTTTCCTTTTTCCTTTTTCTCCTCTCCTCTCCTCTCTTCTCCTCTCCTTTCCTTTTTTCCTTCCTTCCTTCCTTCTTCTTTCTTTCTTTTTACCAATCCAATACTGTTCCCCCGTCACACCTCAGAAAAACTCTCTTGCTCCTGCTCCTAAAACTCTGGTCTGGGATCAAGCGATGAGTATACTTAGAAGCCTGGGAATACACCATCTTTCTTTGATCCAATACCAAACCCCATGTTATCCTTTTATCAATTTAATCTCCCTGTTATCAATGTTATCTTGTTAATTAATGTTATCAATTTAATCTCCCTGAGCCATGGCCAATATTCCTGATCCTACCTAGATAATAACTAAAGTCCCTACCTTCTCTAGAATGCTGCAACTAGCACAGGGCTTCTTTTTAATATATATACACATGTAGTCACATGCACACACACACACACACACACACATATACACACACACATAAACATATATTCCTACAATAACTTTGTGCTATTATCATTATTCCTATTTTACAGATGAGGAAACTAAGATAGGCAGATTCTATGATTAGCTGAAGATCATGTATCTAGTGGGGCAGGATTCAAACACAGGTTTTCCAAAGTTCACTATCTAGCTTTCCATCTTGTTAGCAAGTTATCCCTTGTAGCAAACTTTAGAAAGAGAAACAAAAAAGCAGCTAAAAAACCCAGTAATGATCACCCATATTCTATCACCCATAGCTAATGGTATATACAATAAAATAGAGTGCTAGGCTTGGAGTCAGAAGATAAGTTTGATTTCTGGACAAATCACTTCACCTTTTCCTGCTTCAATTTCCCCATCTATAAAATAAGGATAATTATAATACTCTATTCATAAGGTTGATTCATAAGAATCAAATTAAAAACAAGTAAAGGTACTTTGCAAATCTTAAAACACTATATAAATGTTAACTGTTATTATTATTCCATATCCATAATCCTTACCTCTGCAAATAAGAAAAGGAGACACACTTGAACAGATAATATTTAGTTGGCAGTTTTCATGAGGAGAGTAAAATAGGCTTCCCCAAAGTTAGATTATAGCTAGAGAAGAGTATTGTGACATTTTTATCATCAGGTTAGATACAAGTAAATTCAAGTTACTGAATATTAAGCAGCCTATGATCAAAAAGCTGCTTTCAGTTTCTTCAAGTCATATCACTTAGTTTGGTAAGTATTGAAATGCCTATTTAGTGTGTAGTGAATTGATCTGCATGCGTGTGTATCTATTTCTGCTTATAATTTTGAGTATGTACTTTTACTGACTTTAGTGTTCCTATCATATCATTTAGTTCTTAACTTGGGTCTCAATAACTTGTTTTTTAAAACATTTGAGTGACTCTATTTTAATATAATTAATTTTCCTTACAATCTTATATATTTTGTTTCATGCATTTAAAAATTTGATCTTGAGAGAGGTTCAAAGATTTCACTAGACTATCCAAGGGGTCCGTGACTCACAAAAAAGGTTAGGAATTTCTGTCTTAAAGCATTTATGTCCTTAAATATTTAATAGCCTTTGGCCAATCTGGTGATAAGGGCATCTAGGTGATACAATGGAATCCTGGGTCTGAAATTAGGAAGACTCATCTTCCTGAGTCTCAGGACTCCTACCAGCTGTGTGACTCTGGGCAAGTCACTTAACCCTGTTTTCCGTAGTTTCTTTATTTGTAAAATGAATTGGAGAAGGAAATGGTAAAACACTTCAGTTTCTCTGCCAAGAAAATGGGGTCATGAAAAATCAGACATGACTGAAAAATGACTGAACAACAGTAACAATCTAGTGATGACCTACTTTAAACTTAACAAGACTGATCCTCAGAAAAAACACCGAGTGGCATTACTGGGCCTTCATTTGGATCTTTTTTCAGTTTGTCAGGACCCACCAGACAGTAGCCTAGACATTGGTATCCCAAGGTCATTTGCTATGCTCTCTCATCAATAAAGTAAGACTTTTGTAGAGAGTTTGTTCATATTCTTGGGATGGTAGACACTGAGCTGGAAGAGATCTTATAAGTTATTTAGACTTGATCCCCTCATTTTATAAAAAGGTGAAGCTGAGGCCTTGAGAAGTACTTACCCTAGATCCCACCAGTAGGTCATGAGAGCGCTTGGATTTAAACTCAAATTTGTGACTATCCAACCGCTCCTTCCCACTAAAACACAATGACGACCTCTTTTGATATTTCATATACTTGTTATTTCATTCACTCAATCAAAAAAGCATTTCTTACATTCCTACTTATGCACCAGGTACCATGCTAAGTGCTGGGGATAGTGAGACGTTCCTTGTACTCAAGAAGACAACATATTATAAGGGTAGATTGGGGATGAGAGGAGGTCTGGAAGATGAGGAAATACAGAATTTATGCAAAATAAATATACATTTATTTGGAATGGGGCTAACAAGTAGGGGAATCAAGAAAGGTCTTTTGATGGAACTGCCTCTTGAGCTAGGTGAGGTTAGAAGGATGCTAAGGTTTTAAGAGGTGACAATAAAGAAGGACAGAATTCCAAACATTTCAAAGGACTATAAAACTGTGCATGTTCTTTGATTCAGCAGTACTATTACTGGATTTGTTTCCTAAAGAGATCAAAATAAAAGGAAAAAGACCCATGTAAAAATATTTGTAGTAACTCTTTTTGCATTGGCAAAGAGCTGGGAATTGAGGGAACACCCATCAATTGGAGAATGGCTCAACAAATTCTGGTACATGGTTGTGATGGAATTCTGTTGTGCTATAAGAAATGATGAGCAGGATGATTTCAGAAAAACAGGGAAGATTTATTGAACTGATGCAAAGTGGCGTTGGTCAGAACTAGGAGATTACTGTACACAGTAACAATATTGTAATGATAATCAACTATGAAACAATTAGCTATTCTGATCTATATGATGATTCAAAACAATTCCAAAGGACTCATGAAGGAAAATACTATCTACTTCCAAAAGACAATATAAGTAATGAACTCTTGAATGCAGATTGAAGCACATTTTGTCAGTTTATTTTTCTTTTGTTAAATTTCTTACATGGCAATATATTTCATGTTACTTCACAGGTATAATGGATGTTATTTCGCTTGCTTTCTCAGTGGGGAAAGTAAGATCTAGAAGGGAGGGAGAGAATTTGGACCTCAAAATACTAAAAAAATGATTATTTTTTTATTAGAAAAGAAGTATTATATAAAAATACTATGTAAAAAAGGAATATTCCAAAGTATTTCCTTGCCAAGACACAGAGAAGGAAGACAGGATGTCTTGCATGGTGAACAGCGTATAGGGTTAGAGCATTTAGTGCCTGAGAAAAAGTCATGTGTAATAAGTCTAAAAAGGCAGGCTAGAACCAAATTGTGAAGGACTTTAAATGCCAAACAGAGGACTTTAATTTTAATCCTAAAGGCAGTAGAGAACCATTGAAGCTTCTTAGGGAAAGGAATGACATGGGTAGGTCTGCACTTTAGGAATATCAATTTAGCAACTATATGGAAGATGGATAGGAGAAAGAAAAATCTGGATGCAGGGAGACCAATTATGAGACTTTTGCAGAATTGCTGGCAAGTTTGTGATGAGAGTCTGAATTATAGAATTCAGGCACAGAGTTATAACTTACATGATAGCATGGACCAGAATAGTAAACTAAATTCAGACTTTCATTTTGACACTATATAGTTCAATATTTTAATCATAATAATACTAATGGAAAGATAAATGTTGTGAACTAAGATTCATCAATAAATTGGTGGACCCATGAATTTTATAATACAATTTTAATCAAATATATGTACACATAATATACGTCTGTGTATACACATCACACACACACACACACACACACACACACACACACACTGTAGTAGTGGTCTTGAATATACATAGGAAAATGTATGGGAGACACTGGCAAAGGACTAGTTGCACAGCATCACATGCCCACATAAGAGAAAACTTCCCTGTACCAATGAAATCACATTTTTGGGTCTTCTATAAGCAAAAAGTAGTTCAAATGAAAAGGAAGATGTGCAAATTTAGAGAGAATTCTTTGTGTCCAAGCTCATACTAGACTGATCACCCACAATCAGTCACACTGTACCTTGACTCCAATGTAGTGCAAGAACAAAGGACAAGGTATAAGTCCATACAAAATAAATACGTATTTTGTGGTTATTTGTGGGGTGGGGATGGGCGGGATGGAGAGGCATTCACAGCTGGAGGAGTTCAGGAAATGCCACATGTGGGAGGTGTCCCTTGAACTGACCTTCAAAGGAAACATTCTAAGGATTCTAAGATTTAGAGATCAGGACAGCCAGTGCAAAGACATGGAAGATGAGAGACGAAGTGCTACGTGTAGAGTTAGTTTGGCCAGATCAAAGAATGCATTGAAGAGGAGTGGAAAATAGAAGTTGGAGTCAGCTTGTGAGGGCCTTAAACTGCCAAACTGAGGAATTTGTATTTGATCCTAGGGATAACGACAAATTCAACAACTTGAGTTTATTGAGCAAGGGAATAACAGGGTCAGACCTGAGCTTCAGGAATATCCCTTTGGCAGCTCTGAAGAGTTTAGACTGGAAAAGCATGAGGAAAGGAAACTATTGTAATAGTCCAGGGGAGGGCCTGAACTGAGGTGGTGGCTTCATGAGTGCAAAGAAGGGAACACAGGGGGTAGACAGTGGAGATGGAGCAGACAAGCTTTGAAAATGGATTGGATATGTGGATCCTTCGGACCCCATCTGCACTGGGGTTGTATGGTTGAAAAAAAGTCATTGTTTTGTGGCTAACCTTCTGGGAAGATGAGTCTCTTAGCACTTTGCTAAATTGATCCACAGACAGCAAACATGCAATAAGACCCAGACCTTTAATCAAAGCTTTTCCAGCTGGTTAGGTCCCATCACCTCCACATGCTATAATGAGGACTTGAAACAGAAGGAGAAGGACTTTAATAGTGATTAGTTTGTGAGAGGTAGAAGGAGTGACATAAAGTGAGGGAAAGGGGTAAGGCAAGTGACAGCAGGAAAAATGGAGCCATGAAGAGTAGATAGAGAGCTGGACTTTCCAGTCTGGGAACCTAGGTATGAATCCTGTTATGGATACTTACAAACTATGATATTATGGGCAAGTCATCTTAAGTCTGTTCTTTCATCTGTACAGTGTGAGGCGTAATATTTTGTATCATCTATCTCACAGAATTTTTATGAAGAAAACTTTTTGAATCTCAAAATGCTATATGAATGTTATTTTTATAAAGTACAAATAACAAATTATGTCATCTTGAAGGGAGTGGTCTTAATCCTTGACTCAATTTGGGCTTCCTGCATATTATGGGTCCAGGGTGTCTGGAAAATATGGCAACTCAAGAAGATGTGTTGACTCCAGGGCAACAATAATTTCATATAATATGTATTATATATATTTAATTACATTATAAATAATATGTAATTTCATTGTATATATTATATAGATTTTATATATACATGTGTGTACACACACACACACATACACACACACACACACACACACACACACACACATACTCACAGGATGGCACCCTGAATAAGGTTCCTGGACCTGCTTTCAAATCCAGCTTCAGATACCTGGTAGCCATATGACCTTGAGCAAGTTATTTAGCTGTTTACTTCCATTTTCTTATTTATAAAATGAGCTGGAGAAGCAAATGGCAAAGTACTCCCAGTATCTTTGCCAAAAAAAACCCCAAATGGGGTCACAAAAAGTAATACATAATTGAATATGACTAAACAACAAAATATATGTATATACATATATTAATAGCCAGTACAAACATGAGGTGCTTCATTAATTTATTAATTTGCCCACTTAGCACCTATCTTGTGTAGTACATTGTACAAGGTAATACTTTGCAAATTGTGAACCAAAGGAAATGTGTTTTCTTCCTTCCTATACTAAACTCACTACCTCTTTTGACCACTTCTTTCATTATTCAAAATCCACCTTCCTTTCCCCAGGAACCCAATGTCCTATCTGGTTTTCAAGAAAGAATAAACAAATATTTACATTCACACTAAGGTACACATAATTAATGACTAATTAAAGTACTCCTTCACTAGAGTAGGAGACCAAAAACATTATAAAGTTCAGCAAAGGATTCATTTTCTACTTCCAGAAATCAGCAAGAATATTCAGGTAATATTTACCCTGAAATCTCACTGTGTTAGGAGTTACCTATTTTACCTATTTAGACAATACAGCAAGATACAAGGAATAATGCCTACAGTTGGGAATATCATATCTGTCCCTTATTCCTTATGGTCAATCTATGTATATGTGTACAGTCTCATGATATTTACCTTAATATCCAATCGGACAGTTGTGTGCTTACCCAAGCAGATGTATATAATTTGTTTTCTCACATTGGGCTTGGCCTAAAATATATGTATGGGCCTTTGAAATTTACTTTTATTTATAATTTTTCCTGACACATCTCTATGATTAAGTGATCACAATTGACAAATACCAGGAATCAGATATTGACCTTGGTGTAAAAGGGATCATAATCATCTCATATTATCTTGCTAACATTTCCTGAATTCCAGGGCCAATGGCTGACAGCTTTCTAGTGATTTTAAAAAACTGCAGCTGACGGTGTCTTCAAAGAATGGAAGAGAAACTCTTTCCTTATTTTATTTGAGAATAGGTAATGGCTGGAATAAGCCACAGGAGGTCAAACAGACAGGTGGCCAGGGGGGGGGGCTTGCTAGAGGAGGCCTGGGAAAAATCCTGCTACCTGCTGGTTTGTTGGAGGCCCTTATCTCTAATGGGGCTTGAGTGGAACTGAAAGCGAGGATAAGGGACCATATCAGAGCAATCTTAACATAGAGCCACCTGATAGAGGGTCTATGGGGGATGCTTCATTACTGTCTACTTGACCTTTGGCCCTTTCGACTTTTAGCCCATCATTTCTGGGAAGCTGAAGCTACCAAAAAAAAAAAAAGTCATTTGTTTCCCTCTTTGGACACACCTGTCCTGAGTTCCCACCAACAGCTGGTTGTGTGCTAAGGGAAACAATTAATGCCAGGAGCTCACATCTTCAACACAGCATACACTCTCTTTCTCTCTCTCTCTTTCCATCTCTTTTTGTCACTCCTGGTGCTAATGATGACCTATATTCTCCACCATAATGATTATCTTAAAAGTCTTTCTGCTTTGAAGAGAGTGTTTGAGTCTTGAGTGTCTGCATTGTGAAATAATATAATATGGAGAAATCTATTACCTTAGAATTCTTCTCTGTATTTTTTTAGAGATAGTGCTGTAAATTAAACTGCTTGAGTTGGCTTTGTGGGTGTTTTTTGTGGTGGGTTTTTTTTTTTTTTTTTGCATACACAGCAAGGATAACTACACCTCAGATTTATGAGCATTGTGAACAGGTTGCTATAGCAACCACTCTAGCTGCTCTACACCAAATAACCTTGTCATGTGAGCGTTTATCACAAGAACATCAAGGACTGGATTGCACTGTATGGCTCTTTGGCTAAACAGCAGGATTTTTTCTGAATAATAATTGGTCGTGGCCTTTTATTCCACCAGTCAAAGTTAATCAACCTCAGAATCTGAAATTAACCATAGTGCCAACGTGCCTGAAAGTACATTCATTCAGGAATTCCTTCTTTAGGGAAGAAAACTTTGCAGTGATCTTTGCTCTTTTGGTTCATTATTGCCATCCTTATTACTACTAATTTTTTATAGCACATTTCAGGGAGAGGCTAAAACACAATGATTCGAATTTTTGGAATGCACATGGAACCTATTACCACGTCATAAATGAAGTGTGCATTTTTAACTAACAAATCATCTGTGAGAAATAAAGATATTTTTATACTCTGCTAAAATCAGATACCATATGCTACTTTACCATCATATACCTATATATGTGTATGTGTATGAATGCATATGTAGGAAATATGGGCATTCATAAGAATACACATATACATATATCTCTGTGTATATATACATATTATACACATTTCCATGTTTCCCTCCTCTTCCAGGATAACCTTTACTGTGAATATAGTCATTTAGCTACATTTTATGAGTTTAAGCTCTTCTCCATGAGCTCTGGTTTTAGCACAAACCCAGAAATTCCAACATGCTTCTGATTTATCATTTCAGAGAAGAAGATTAGAGATGTGTGAGGGACTGGTGAGGGACTGTCTTAGTGCCTACACACACATGTGAAACTTCCAAGATAGTCTACAGATGGGTAATAATTACATCAGGGGAATAAAGCCAGCTCTTTATCAGAGATTTGCAATTATTTTTAGATGTAATAGAGGATAGGTTAAAAAAGTGAGATTTGTGCTTGTTCATTAGTGGAAAGGTTTTCTGGTAAAAGAATCCTTTTTGAAATAGCACTGCTGATCACGTTTGTCTTTGTCATCTGCTCTCTTACCTTTCTTTAAAAAAAAAATCCTGATTTGAGAAAGGGTTTTTCTTCTATATAGATTCACCTTTTATGGCTAATAAATACATACTAGGAAAGGTAGTATGATAGAGTGGAGGGAGAGCTGGTCACATAAATAC
Source organism: Sarcophilus harrisii (assembly GCF_902635505.1). Taxonomy (NCBI): domain Eukaryota; kingdom Metazoa; phylum Chordata; class Mammalia; order Dasyuromorphia; family Dasyuridae; genus Sarcophilus; species Sarcophilus harrisii. The sequence goes on along the minus strand of NC_045426.1, from coordinate 367,889,066 downwards.
ATATGGGCTCTGGATAAGTTCCAGTTTCTCAGGGCAATGAGCATCTAAGACTAAAAGTAGCAAAGAAGATTCCCACTTGCATTCATAGAGGGATTTCCTTGTCTAAAACTTCCCTGTACCAATGAAATCACATTTTGGGGTGGTTTTATTAAATACTATGCATGATGCAAAGATAAATAGAGCAAGGTCTCTATTATTTATAGTACAGTAGGGTACATAAAACATGTCTCCTGTGTTATAGGGGATAATGGTCATGAAAGTGCAGTATTTCAAACCAAGGGCTGTTCAGAAGTAGGCAAAATGACTTCATTTTAAGGGTGGCGTTCATAAAAGAAGTGACATTTTATTTGGTCTAAAATAATACTAGGTTTTTATTTTCTTTCTCACTTTTTCCTTTTTGATCTAATTTTCCTTTTGCAGCATGATATTTGTAGAAATATCCATATATATAAATTATACAAGTTTAATATATATTGGATTGCTTGCTATCTGCAGGAGAGGGTAAGGGAAAGGGGGAGGGATTTGGAACACAAGATTTTATAAGCATATATTTTGAAAATAAAAAGCTATTATTAAAAAAATTTTTTAAAGTATTTATTCCCCTTAAAATAAAAATAAAATGATACTATTATTTGATAAGTAAAGATGAGATAGAGAGAGGGAATTCCAAGGAAAATATACAGCATGAGAAAAGACATGAAGGCAGCAAAGAACAAGGTGTGTTCATAGAAGAGAAGAGTAGGTCAGTAGAATTAGAATTTAAGATTCAGCCAATTCTATTCAATTATATAAAAATGCTTTAACCAAAATATGAGATATATCTAGGTTCCAGTGACACAAAGATACAAAAAAATAGCTACTTCCCTTCTGGATTTTATATTTCATTGGAAGTTAACAAATATTTCTAGTGTATATATGTGTATGTATTTATATAGACATATATATACATGTGCTTGTGTTACATGTAGGCATGTGATTATATGTATATTGCATGTGTGCATAGAATATCTATATATCTCTGTGTGTGTGTATATTTATATATATATATACACACACACACACACAAAATCCATAAGTACATATATGGACGTGTATATAGTATGAAGAAAAGTTGTAAAGATAAGTTCATGTCATATTATCATGAGCCTCCAATGAAAAGCTGAGAAGTTTGTACAACAGAAAGCAATTGAAGCTTGAATAAGATAGTGATATCATCAGGAATTTTATTATCTTAAGAGTCAGAGGAGTGTATAATTAAATGCCCATTTATATGACACAAGTACTTAATTGCAGTAGGAATCCAGAGAAGAGAGAAATCAATGAGAATTAGAATACTATATAGAAGACTTCTTACACTGAGACTAGAAGAAGAGGTGGTACTTAGACAGGCAAAGGACAGAGTAGCTGGCATTTCAGGCAGAATGAATAGGACAGTGTGCCTGAAGGCAAGAAGACATAAATGCATATGGCATGTTCATGGGTCTCTAAGTTGACCACACTGACTAGCAGTGGAGAATATTTCAAAAAGAGATCAAAAATTGAACAGGACCAGGTTTTTAATAGTCTTGAAAAAGGAATTTAGATTTTCTATTGTAATGACCAGATTGGTTTTATATTTTTTTTATCAGAAGAATAACATGAAGAAAGTAGAATTTAATGAAGATGAATATGATAGCAATGAATGGATTGCAGGAAGAAATGTCAGAGTTTGGCTCTAAGGGTCTCATATCAATATAATCCTAAGGGAAGGACCAGGATTTGGGGGATGGCAGTGAGAACGGACAGGAGGTGATAAATACATGAGAAACTATCCCCTGCCATCCTCCCTAAAGGACAGGACTTCCTGACTGGCTGAAATAGGAGAGTTATAAGGAAGGTGAATTTTGATCCTTAGAGGGGGACAATCAACAAAAATTTAAGTGCTTACTACTTGCTGGGCACTGGCATGGAAATTGGGTGTGAGTTCTAGTTAAGAGAGATTTTTGACATGCTGATTTTGAAGTTAAACTATGTTATCATATGAACCATATCTTTATCTTTTCTGAAAAAGATAAAATTCTTTCTTAAAATGCAACTAGATTTTATGTCCCTAATTATAGTCTATCAAAACAAAAGTTAGTGAAATTAGCCTGAAGTATGTGCTCTCGGTGAATCCATGCTGGATCTAAGTGATCACTTCTCTTTCTAAATGTTAACAAACCATTCCTTTAATTTTTTTAGGGACCAAAGTCAAGAGCATTAACATATGGAGGAAATATCTTCTTACCCTCTTCTTAGGTTTCTCACTTTTTAGGGCTATGTGTAGACATGTGGTGACAAACATTATTACAATAATTTTCTAGTTATATCAGATTTTTGGTTACAGCCTACCTCTCTCTTTTTCTGCTTGTCTCTTGAAATCTCCTTCCTCTCTCAATTTTCCTCAGATTTCATCTCTCCTAAGTAAAGAAGACCTTTCATTAAGTTCAGAGTTCCAGCTTGTCACATATCATTTAAAAATCTTTGTGTTCCCATCAGGGAAAATAGCAACTGATAGTACTTTCATCTTCCCCTTTCAAGATTCAGCTCAGAAAAACAAATGAAGGTTTCAAAAACCTCATTATTTATTTCTGATACAAGCTTGGGATGGCTTTCTGTATTATCCTTACAAGGAGCCAGACTTCCCACAATGCCATAATGTTTTATGAGCTGTTTTATTACCCAGGCATTGTATTATCATATCCTTCTAAAAAGTGGTTATTTGAATTGTTAGAGAACCATAATTGAAAGACAGTGTAAACTATTTGATGGTTAGTTAATAATTCTATCCTTAGAACCTTTTGCTCTCAAGTTCTTTGGTTGAGAAAGTGGTTTCTGGGATGTTGCGTACAAGATAAACTCACCCATAAACTTACAAATTGTTTGCTTAATATAAATTGGGATAACTTAAAAGGGCTCTATAGATCATCTAGTTCAAATCTCCAGCCCCCATTTAACAGATTAATAAAGTAAGTTCCAGAGAGAAGTGACTTATCCATTCTATTTAACATAATTTGAATTTAATTCATTTTTATTGAATTGAAATACCCTTTGTCATGTAACTGGTTAGTGTCAAGGCATCAGATGAAATGGAGACCTAGTTTCTAGTGCTTTTAAAATAACAGAAATGTGACAATTGGTAGGAAACTAGATAAACATCTAAATTACAGTCTCGAGTATAGTCTGAAATACACAAAGATATATGATGTTTCTAACATAGTATTTTTTGATGAAAAAAATTAAATGAACTGAAGTACTAATAATTGGTAGATATTCATCTCATTTCCCTATGTCTCCACTCAAATGCTGCATTTTTTTATTTGATTTGTCAAGATTTATCGTCTCACCCAAAATTTATCAACTTAATGAGAATGTCTCTCTTTTCTTCTTTCATCTCTTGTCCACTTTCACCATCTGTGTTTTCTAGGTGCCAGGGGGAACAGTGGATAGAGAACTAGGCATGGAATTAGGAAGACTTATATTCCTGAGTTCAAATACAGCCCCAGATACTTACTACCTGTGTGACTCTGGTCAAGTCACCTAACCCTGCTTGTCTCAGTTTCCTCATCCATAAAATGATCTGGAGAAGAAAATGGCAAATTACTCTAGTACCTTTGATAAGAAAACCCCAAATGGGTCTCAAAAAGTCAGGCACAACTGAATTTACTGAGTAACAACAACAAAAAGGTATCAGGTGCTATGCTAAGTATTGAGAATACCCCTCCCCACTCCACCCCCCCAAAAAAAGAAGAAAAAGGAAAAAGACAGTTCCTGTTCTCAAGGAGCTCTTAGCCTAATAAGAGAGATTGCATGCAAACAAGTTTGTACAAACAAACTACATACAGGATAAAGTGGAAATAATTAACAGATGGAAGGTACTAGTATTAAGGATTGACAAAGGTTTCTCATAAAAGATCAGATTTTAGCTGGACTTGAAAGAATTCATGGAAACCCAAAGGCATTAATGAGAAAGGAGACAATTCCAGTCCTTGGGGATGGAGAAAATACCAAAAATTCCTTTCTTCTCTCCTCTTTTTGAGAATGGAGCGATACCTGATCATGTCTTCACAGCAGTGAAGAAGCTTGTAGACCTGGGTCCAAAACTTGCTTTTACTGGTAACTTACTTTGTGACTTTGAGATAGTAATTCTCCCCCACCCACCCACCTCCCATAGCCTGGTACTTCCATTTCCATTTTATCTAAAATTAAAAAAAAATTTAAATAAATTATCTTTAAGATTATACAGGCAGTATCAACCTAGTTGACTGGATTGAGACATTAAAAACTAGTGATGATTTTCTTTTTTTCCAATGTTTTTTAGAAAGGCTTAAATAACAATATTTCTACAAGGTCATTTTCACAATATTTCTACTGGGTTGTTACAAGATAGACACTTAAATATCCATTTTTCAAATGAGAAAACTGAGACTTACCTTAAATTAAATGATGTTCTTAAATTCATTTAATCAGTCAGTGGAAGATCAGTAATTAGCCCCCCAAGTTGGGCTCTTGGTCCAGTGTTTTATCACTTATACTATGTTCTACTAGTCTGCTCCCCTTTTTTAAAAGAACTTCTTGCTATTAAAGTGCATTCACAATTGATCATCCCTGTGGAATAAGAAGGTCTAGAACTATTTTATGGCACAGGTAAGGAAAATGAGACCTGAGAATTACATTACTTTCTCAGTGTCACCCAGATAATAATGACAGATTGAAATAGAACTCAGATATCTTGGTCCAGTGGGAATCTTCATAGGTAAGAAATTGAGTAAAAGCTTTAAAATGGAGAAATCAAGCATTGGGGTGATGTTTCCTTCCTCCCATTTCACATAGCATTCTGTTTTTTGTTTTGTTTTGGTTATTAAAAACATGGTTATTTGTGTATGTATTTTGTATATTCTGTTATATTGTAAACTCTGTGAGGGTGAGGATTACAAAGTCTCTATCTTCATAATTTCTGTTGGTCTGCATAGGGCTCTATATACTACAGAAACTTAACATATGATTGTTGAATCCCATGAAGTGGTGAAAATTGATCAATGCAATGGTAATGTTCAATTTCTCATAATGAAAGGGGAGGGAATAAGCATGTATTAAGCACTGTGCTGAGGGTTTTACAAATATTCTCTCCTGCACACAATCTTTTTCTCAGGAAATACTATAACAGTCTTATTTTAATGTATTTTTTTCTTGAACAATATTCAGCAACCTATACCATACATAATTTTTCATAGAATGACAAAGGATAGGGGATGGTGGAGAGATGGGAGTCAATGTGTAAATTGAAAAGAGCTCTGTATTTAGAGTCCAATTTTGGATAAGATTTTGTAGAATGGATTTTTCCCAATCTAACCATCTGCAACTTGTGTGATCTTGGATAAGTTTATCTTGCTTTCATCTTCTATAAAATGAGGAAAATGGTCTGGATAAGGAATTTTTGAACTGAGGTCTGTGAACTAGTTTTAAAAGTATATTTTTATTTTATTTTAATATTATCAGTTTCCTTTGAAATCCTAGATATTTCATTTTGTACATTTAAAAATGTTCTGAAAACAGGTTCATAGGCTTCACCAGACAGTCACAGGGGTTCAATACACAAAAGGGGCCTTAGCCTAATGATCTCTAAAGTCTCTTTCAGTTCTAAAATCTTATGATCTACTATGTTGATCATAAATTTATGAATTGTATGACTTTTCATCATCATGTAACCTTTCCTAGCCTTAATTTCTTCACTTGTAAGATAAATATTCATACTTAAACTTTCTATCTGACCTTGTTGCTTTGAAAAAAAGCTCTATACCGGGGCTACAGAAAGTCCAAGGCTTGGAGGTGATTTCCTTTGGGGGCCTTCCAATGTCTTTTCCCTTTCTCCCTAGACTATAACCCTTTCCATGTTTTTTTTTTTTTTAAATTTTAAAAGAATCTGTCACTGAGCACTAGTAGGGCATAGATGACAAATGAACACGGGTACAGTGAGTTATCAATTCTGATCTTGTGAAGATATTGGGAACTAAACCTCATTCTCCATTAATTATTATTCACCTAACAGATTTTTCCAAGGTAACCCATCCCATAGTCTGGAATCTCTTTTCAAGCTGAGTCCTGGGTACTCAAGGAATTCTCCCCCTTCTTTGGCTTCTGGGAGTTGGACGAAAAAGTCTTCTCCTTCTTACTCACTGGCTGCTTCATCCCTCTTCAGGACACACAAGTGACATTCTAGGTCCTGGTATTAGACATATGGTATAAATGGAACTCCCTCCAACTTCAAGCATAATTGATTTATATTTTAAAAGGTCCTGGCAGTTTCATCTTAAGAAAACCACTGCTTCTGAGTAAGGCGCTTTTTAAAATATACACACACATGTACACATATACACATACACACATGTGTGTATAAATACATGTATACATTTATATTTATATACATATGTGTATATATATATACTACATAGACATGTGTGTATGTATGTATCTACTTATTAATGCATGTATGTATAGTTATGTATACATATATGTGTATTGTATATTTATATGGTGTGTATATAGGTATATGCATATACATTGTATTTGTGTATATATTTATTTATCTGTATGTTTATATGTATATGCATGTATATTTATCTATATGCATATATGTGTGTATGTTATTTTGATGTTAATAAATTGAAATTTGCCCCCCCCCAACTGAATTTCTCATCCCATACCCACGAACAGATCCTGAGCTGAGCAGCCAGGGTGGAGGACAGCCACAGCAGTGGATGCTCACAGCCAGAGCTGCCTCAGACACCTCGGCAAATCTGGGCGAGGAAGCCTTCTATTGGCCAGTGCCAGACCACCCGTTGTAACTACCATAAATCTGCCTAAGAGACTGGGTTGCTGTCCCTCCCAAAGGAAATGCCTCCATTGACACCAGTTTCCTTTCACCTCTTAAGATGCTGGAGATATGAATTCCTTTTCCAGGCCAGGACTTGGGAAATATTAGTCTTGGCTGAATTGAGAGAATGGGTCATTTTACCAGGTTAATAGGGACAAACGATTCCAAGACACCTGCTGTGGGGGATAAGGAGTTTGAAAATGGACACCTGGCCCCACTCAGTGAAGAAATATAGGAATAATTCTTTTATAGGAATTATTCTTTTTCATTTGTCATGGGGGAAAACCAAACCTCAGATCTAACATTCTCACTCTTTTTTTTTCCTGTTTCTTAGTGAGCAATGCTTTTTCTTCTACTTTTATTTTAGTGGGAAAATGTGTGACTGAGAGACCTGGGTTCTCATAGCAGTTCTGTCACTAATGAGCTGTGCGACATGGGGTAAATCATTCCATCTTTCAGGTCCTTAGTTTTCTGAGAGGGTTAGACAAACAAGTGTCAGACATCCTAGCCAGATCCAACATTGTGTCAATCACAGCAGAGCTTTTTACAGACTGTGGATTGATTTATTACTCTATTCTGCCACAAATACCTTGAATTTTTTTTGTTTTATTGATACCTTTTTATATTACAGTAATTTTCTGATAGATCCTCATTCCCAATATACACACGTTTCCTTGAATAGAATTTTTTCTTGTGACAACGAAAAACAATCAAGCAATACTGAGTAGTAGTTTGACTACATCTGATCTCTCTATACCTTTTCATTTTCTGTGATATTAATATTGAGCCACCAGACATTGTTCTCAGCTCTTTGGGGTTATTATGTGTTATCTATCATTCAATATAACTACTTTTAAGAGATGTTAGGAAAGCACCTTTTAAAATCAAAACCAGTAGTTCTTGAATAACCTAAAACATTTAGTAAGCACAGTGCAATGCATTATCATTTGATTAATAAACATTTATTATGTACCAGGCACTATGGTAAACACTAGAAATAAAAGGAAAACACCATTCTTACCGTCAAGGAGCTTCCAATCTAGTAGGGGAAACAACAAGTAAACAAATATGTATAGAAAGGAGATATACAGGAACTGGCTCACTCAGCACATTAAGCTTCGTTACAGCTCTCTGAAGAAGATATATTATCCATATTTTATAGATGAAGAAACTGAATCTTAGAAATTTCAAGTGATTTATTCAGCATTACCTATATTACAGATAGGAAAAGGGACTGAGATTTTAGTAACTTCTAGCCCCCATTATACCACACTGTCTTACCTTTTCCAAATATTATTTCAAGGATTAAATTATAAGATAACAATAATAGCTCACATTTATTTAAAACCTTACAGATCATAAAATACTTTCTTATCAATGACCTATGAGATAAATACCACAACTGTTACTGTCCCATTTTCAGAAGAGGAAACTGAGCTTTAAGATATTAAGTGATTACTCCAAGACAATAACTAGAAAGTTGTGTAACTGAACCTAAAATCAAACATTTCAAGTAAAATTTCTGTTGAAATGTAACTTTAAGAATAGCATAATTTAGTAGAAAGAGTTTTGTATTAAAAAAACAAGGAAATTGAATTATATGGGATCTCCCACTAACCAACTAAGTCACTTAACATCTGGATCCCACTTTTCTCATCTTTCAAATGAGAATTATAATCCCCCTTCTAACCATGAAGAGTGAGGAATCTAGGGATTTGGGGGGACAACAAAATCAATATTAGTCAACCATGTGACCAAGCCAAGAAAATTAAATGATCTTGTATTACATTGAGAAAGCCCTAGTTTTCAGCAGTAGGGAGGTAATAGTCCCCCTGTTCTCCAGATGTATACTGGTCAGAACCCATATAGTGTACTGTGTTTAGTTCTTGGAACTCGAGTATAGGCAGGACATCGGTAAACTGGAAAGTGTCCAGAAAAGGGCAATCTTGATGGCAAAGGCCTTGAGTTCATGTTTTATGAGAGGGGTCTATTTAGCCTAGAGAAGAGAAGGAATCTAGGAGAAATTTGAGAGCTATCTATAAGTATCTGAAGTTCTTTCATATAGCAGAATGACCAAAGTCATTCTATTTTGCCAAAGAGTGCATAAGTAACTATATATTGCACAGAAGCAAATTTAAGCTTTATGTAAAACAAAACAAAATTAATCTACAACAGCACCCTTTAATTAATAATTCTAGGAAATGCTAAATGTTAGTTAGAGGGAAATTTATCCATGGCAACCTGAGGGCTGATGGAGAGCATCTCATTCTTCCTAAAATGTCTCAGTGAGATTTTATTCTCATGGGAATAGTTTACCCTTTCCAGGAATCCCCTTCAAGCAGACACTGGATAATCACTGATAAGATCTGTCTATTATAGGAGGGATTCTTATCTTTATTTTGGAGCAAGTGAACTCTGAGATCTTTCCAACTCAGATTCCATGTTTGAAGCAGATAGAAGACTATGAAAGTGCTCTGAATAGCTTAAAATATTACACTCACATAAAGGACCTCTGTAATTATTTTGTCTATTTAATTATAATTCTATTTGCCCCATATCAGAAGGTCATACATCCTAAAGTCAGACTAGAAGAACAGAAAGTAAAATGAACCCAGATGTTGCTTGAGCATTAAATGAGAAAGATGTGATCATTAGTTTGAACCCGAGAACTTCAAACATACAAAAAGGATAGTACATATTTATTGAGAAGCCAGCTATATAGTAGCAAAATCCTTTGGGAGATCACATATTTTACCAAGATAATATTCATCTTAAATAAAGCACTGTCTATGGAAGGGAGGATGTCACTTTTTTGAACTACTGAAAATAAATTATCCAAATTTAAGAAGCAATTAAAATGGAGATTATAGACCATAGCATCAAAATAAATGACCTTGTGTGTGGAATTGTAACCAAGTAACATACAGAAAATTGAAAATGAGAAGGAGAGATGGTTATATCATTAGCATAAAGTATTGAGTCAGGTCCATCTGGCTTCCAAGTCCAAGTATATGCTCATCTCACTGGGGGAGAGATTTATGCTCTCATATCTTATTGAATACAAATTTAAGTAGCTAAATTCATTTATTCATTCATTAATTCAGTATGTTGAATATTTATAGTTCCTAGAAGAATGCAGATAGTAGATGGTCAATAAATGCTTATTCAAAACTATATGTGTGTATGTGTAGGCTCCCAAGGAACTGGTGATCTACTTGGGTAGTAAATCCTGTAAACATGAAAAGTTCTAGTACAGGAGTTGTCATGAATAAGTGATGGATTGTAATCTATGTAATATATAATTTTTTTTAATTTAATAGCCTTTTATTTACAGGATATATGCATGGGTAACTTTACAGCATTAACAATTGCCAAACCTCTTGTTCCAATTTTTCACCTCTTACCCCCCACCCCCTCCCCCAGATGGCAGGATGACCAGTAGATGTTAAATATATTAAAATATAAATTAGATACACAATAAGTATACATGACCAAAACGTTATTTTGCTGTTATGTAATATATAATTAATTGGCAAAGTAGCAACAAGTACTTCTGGTCTTTAGGGGGGAAAAGATCATTGCGAATTGGAATGAGTTTCCTCTCACTGCCAAGTCAGCACCTGTAAAAAATCTGATTTCTCTTAATCCAATGTGAAAATACATATAAAGTAATATGAAAACTATAAAGTCCCTAGTCTCATTATTCATCTGTCATTATTAATGAAAAGTTGGATTGCTTACAAATATTTACAACCGTCGCTTTGTTTATTTAGTCAAGATCTAAATAACTTCAAACACAGCAACATTGGGCTTCAGTGTTTCCGTCCACGGTTTGGGGATAGATATGCTCAGCACTGGAACTCTGAGGAGCTGACGAATTAGTCCGGGTTTCAGAGGGCATAAGAGTAGATGGGAAACCATAATTTCACTTTTGGAAATGGCCTAAGGGTAGTGCTGTACTAGGTTTTAGAGAATAATTGGGATTTGCATAAGAATAGAGTAGGTGGAGAGCCATAATTTCACTTCTGGAAATGCCCTGGAGGTAGTTAAATGGCCCAGTGGATAAAGTGCAGGAACAGAGTCCAAATTTGACCACAGATACTTTCTAACTATGTGATCTTGGGCAAGTCACTTTCGGGTCTGCCTCAGTTTCTTCATCTGTAAAAATATCTGGAGAAGGAAATGGCAAACCACTTCAGTATCTTTGACAAGAAAATCCTCCAAAAACTCAGGCAGACTCAAATGAAAAGGACTAAACCAGAATAAAAGGAATATGCTTATTGTGTATTCTTGTTGGACAGAGAAACTTATCCTTCCGCTTCAAAATATTAATATTCCTCATTTTCCTGCCCTAACAAAGATTAGGATAGAATGCAATTTCTATTTGAGCTCTATTTTATGGACAGAAGAAACTTAGAAGTTTAACTTCACTGAGACATTTTTTAAAAATGAATCAGATTTTATTAAACCTTAGGTTGTTCCCTTTTGGGTTTGCTCACCATTTGATTACAAGCTACCTCTTTTACAATGAGGTATCATAAAATGAACATGGAGTTTGGCATCAGTGAATCTAGATACAAAAAAATGTCCGTGCCACTTTTCCCAAGGTCATTCTCCTCTTTGTTTCCTCATCCATAAAATCAAGGAATTGAACTAGGGTCTCTAAGGTACTTCCATCTCTAAATCCTATTATGGTGTTATTTCAAATGGGCACTGGGTATTTAGAGTGAAGTTAAAGGTGTTCAGGTAGTAAGAAGAAAAGAACTTTGGAGAAGGAACCTGGATCTGTGCTTTAGATAGTAATTAACAGAGGTGAGATTTGAACCTGAGACCTCTTTATACTGTACTCTAGCAGTCCAGTGAAGCTTCTCTATCCCCAGTCTGAGGAATGAAAAAGTCCAGTACGCTAAATTTGAAGTTACTTAGATCTTGATTAAGCAAACCAAGAGATGGCAGGGAATATTTGTAAGCAATCCATAGCTAACATTTATATGTGCTCTGTTTTTCATATCACTTTAATATGTATTTTCACATCAAATTAAGAGAAATCAGGTTATGATTTGGTGCTGAATTGGCAATAGGAGGCAGTCTTCCTTAGATTCTCCAATGATCATTCGGCCAAACTGAGCTATCCTGCACCTAACCCTGAGATATTTTCTTGATTTCCCTGGGCTGATTGACTTCTTTTCTGTAGATGTGCTTTTCAACTGGTTTTACGTCCTCATCACTGTTGCAGTTCAGTTGGTAATTGAGTAATTAAGGGAACCTAGCCCCTGTTATTTCTTAAAGCCTCCTTTCTAGATTTTGTTTTAGTAATTTTATGGAGTTTCTGGACATCCCTCTTACAGAATACCTAGCAATGTAAAACAGGACTAAGCTGCGGGTGGATTCCTTCAAGGCATCAGAGACAATTTATTTTTCCTGTTTACCTGTCTATGAAATATTATCTTTCACCTGACAATGGCAGTTTCATCCTCAGCTTAGAGAATAATTAGTTTTCAGGCCAAGAAAGCTCATTGAATAGGGTGCTAAATATTTAGGCTATCCCAAAGGACAAATAAGTCTTCTCAATAGATACTTTTCCAAGTAATGTTTATTCAGTGGGCAGCTAGGCAGAGCAGCAGATAGAGTGCCAGGCAGGTTTGGAGTAAGGAAGATTCATCTTCTTGAATTCAAATATGGTCTCAGATACTTACTGGTTGTGTGACCCTGAGCAAATCACTTAATCCTGTTTGCCTCAGTTCTTCATCTGCAAAATGAGCTAGTGGAGGAAATAACAAAATACTACAATATCTTTGGCAAGAAAATCCCAAATGTGGTCACAAAAAATCAGACACAACTAGAATGGTATTTATTCAATCATATGTCTTTCAAGATGGAATAGAAACTAATAACAGCTCATATTTAGTAGTTAATACATACAAAGGGTTTTTAAGTTAGACTGTAGAAGCTTACTCACATTTTTTATATATATGAAAACTGAGTCTCAGACAAATAAAATGGGTTGTCCAGGATCATACAACCAGAAAGGTTCAGAATTAGAATTCAATCCCTAATTCCCAAATTAGTGTTCTTTGTGGTATCCTAAATCATTAATTTATTTCATCTCCTTCTGTTCTATGGATAAGGTACAGAGTGTTTAAAGGGCTTCCTCAAGGTCACAAGGCTATATTATATGTGTCAGAAATGGGACTGAAATCCAGATCCCCTGATTCCTATTATGGTGCTCTTTACACTATAGCACATACCTCAGAAAATTAGCAGTTATCTTTTGAGCTTTGCGTATATACCCCATACTGTAGTATATGCTATAGAGATCATAAAAAACTTGGAAAAGAATAAGAAAAATAACATATTTAAATGGCACTAAAGTTTGCAAAGTGTTTTCCTCATAAAAACCTTGTGAAATAAAAAATGCAAATATTATTACATCTCTTTTGAAGATAAGTAAAGGTAAAGCTAAAGAGGCTAAGTGACTTGGCCAGTCATAGAACTAGTGATGAAGCTGGGATTTAGGATTGCCTTTAGATAACTTGGAATAATTTAGTATTTGGGCAGATAAGATAAATATGTGTGAAATTAGAGAAGAATTCCTAATGGAATTGGGATTATGTGATCCTATTGATAAGACAAGGAAAGATTAGTGTAGACCAGATTCATGGAATCAGAGATACTAGCTTGACAAGAGTAGAGGATGTATGGGAAGTAATCAAGAAGAATATTAGTTGAGATTGGAGAGTAAGATTGGGAATAAAATTTGGGAGGAACCTAAAAATTAGGCTGAGGAATTTGGATTTGATGATATAGGCAAATGGAAAATTGGATTTTTGATTTTTAAAAATTGTGTTAGGCTATTGCAATAGTTCAGATAGGAGGTGGGCAATGCTCTGGCTAGAATAGTGACTAGGAGAATAGAACCTCACAGTCTCCATCTTAGATCAATCTTTTTTAAGAGAATTAGGCATTTTCTTTTGGATGAAATAACTCTAGAATCAGCTGACTCTTCATATGACAGTAGAGGTAGGGGGTGCATCATTCTTTCCCTAAAAACTTATCAACTTCACTGGTCTTTAACATTGTCTGAAATGCCTCTGTATATTAAGGATCTTGTAGAAAAGTGAACATTTTACCTGGATTAAGGCATTATATTGTTTGAAAGGAGCAACACATTTAGTAGAGTTTTTTTATCCAATTGATTAGTATGAATGACACTATGGCCTTTCCATTTTCACCTTGGTGCCTAATTTGTCCATCATTCTTCCTCAATTATGCCTCTGAAAATTCTTCAATTCCTTTGATCCTCAGCTCAGATATCACTTCCTATGGAAAAATCTGTCCTAATTCTTCTAGTTTTTAGCACTCTCTGCCTTCAAATTATCCTGTATTTCTACCAGCAATCATAGGAAGGAGGAAGATTTTCCTTTCCCTAGCAAGATCCTAGGAAACATAATTTAATTTCATGGCAATCAGAACTAAAATCCCTCTTCCTTACAACTCCCTGCAATTCTTCAGCAAACTACATTTCCCAGAATCTGCCATCTCCCCTGAGAGGACTGTTACATATTGATGAATCAGTTTACATGTCATGTCCCTTAGTAGAAGGTAAATCACTTTACACAAGTACTGTGGGTTTTTGTTTTGTTTTTGTCCTTATATTCCCAGCCCAGAAGAAACACATTGGCTTTTTGCATAGTAGATGCTTAATAATATTGTTGATTCAAATGCTATCTATGGACACCTATCAGAGACCAGGGCCCTGAGGAAATGGAATACAGAGTACTTTTGGCAGCCTGATGGGGCTCTCTAATTGAACTCCATGGGCTCTGGTTAGCCAAGTATAACATAAGAGCATCAAATGCCAAAAGAAAATAATAGACTGACTAAAGTATGAGGATTTAAAAAAACAACAACAACAACAAACCAGAGGACCACCTAAATGACAAATAGTGACCAGCTCTTGTGACCCTTTGTAATTCTACTTATCCCATGTATATCGTAGCCAGGGACCCTCATGGGCTAATAGATGGGGAAACAGTGGGTGTTACAGTGGGAAGCAGGAGACATTTAGCCTTTAGAGAACATTTCAGTCTATGGGTTGGTGCTGGCCTTCCAGTGGAGCTTATTTGGAAACAAAAGAAAACACCATGCTTGATAATTGAACACATATAATCCTGAGTTTTTAGAGTCAAAGGGAGGAGGGGGGAATAAGTAGAGAACCTTGCTATTGAATATCATTCCCCTGGCAAGACAATGCCTCCTTTGAATATTTGTTCTTAGTCACTATTTGTTTTTATTCTAAAAGACTATTAACCTCCTACTATTTCTCCATCTTTTATAATCAAAATTGCAATGTTATAAAGGATAACACTAACTGGCACCCTTCTCATGCTGTGTGTTCTGCCTGGCAACAGACGAAGGAGAAAAAACAAAAATTCCTGCTTTGGATGATAAGGCTGGGATGAGAAGGACAGAGGAGGCTGAGCAGGAAGATTCTGACAGTCTCCTCCATGCTTTGGGGCAAAATCAATTAGAAGACAATTAGGAAAATCCTCTAAATTAAATAAGTCAGTGAACGAGGGATGTTTGATTAATCTCTGGGTGACTAGGGATGCTCTAGCCTGGCCCCTGAGTTCAGACCTGAGGCATATCACCTGGACCAAGCGCAGCAACCAAAATTCTTGGCTCTGAACCAGAGATCTTCATCCCCCTGGTTCGGGGTTAGGGGGCTCCCAGAGCTCTCTAGCCTAAGTCCTTTCCCTGGGACTGACCAGAGTGAACTAGATAGGGAAGCAAAGGTGCTCTGAGAGATCAGCAGCTGTAATTTCTCTGATATTCCCTGAAGTTACTGGGCTCAGACTGGCATTCCAGGGTCAGACTGTACTGATGAGATGAGCTTCAGGATTTAGTTTATTCTCCTCTACCTGAATTAGAAATCAATCCTGTTCTGCTTCAAACAGTGGATGGTTTGGTGGGTAGAGCAGTTGGCCTGGAATCAGGAAAACCCAGAGTTCAAATCCAGCTTCAGCCATTTCCCAGTTATGTGACCTTACCCAAGTCACTTGACTCCAATTTCCCTCAGTTTCTTCAAGCATAAAATAGGGATAATAAGAGCATCTACTTTAAAGGATTATGAGGATCAAATGAGATAATTTGGGTAAAGCAGTTAACACAGTACCTGGCACATACTAAATGCTATATGTAACCTTATTCCCTTCTTCCCCTCACCCCCAACCAGCCCCCAACACACACTCTCTTTTGGCTAACCTGAAAATAGAATCTTATAGACATTTGGAAAAACCTCTTAATATTTCCAAGGCCTTACTGAGAAATGCAGTCACTATATCCACATGCTGTGAGAGCCTGAGGCAATATCTACACACACAGTGATGATACAATCTAACATTTGGGATCAAAAACTTTTTGTTGTATTGTGGAGGTGAAGTCAGGAGGAAGGGGATGAATGTGTGTGAAAAGACCAGACAAATCCCTCAAACCATTTCCTATTGATCTTTATATCCCCCACTGAGCCTAGCACATTTTTGTTGTTGTTTATTGCGTTTTCAGTCATGTCAGGCTCTTCCTGACCCCATTTGGGATCTTCTTAGCAAAGATATTAAAATAGTTTCCTGTTTCCTTCTTCAGTTGATTTTACAGAGGAGGAAACTGAGGCAAACAAGGTTAAGTGACTTGCTGATAGAAAAAACTTAGCTAGTAAGTGTCTAAGGTTAAATTTGAATTTAGGTCTTTCTGTCTTGGCCCATAGCTCTACTGCCCCATCTAGCTACCCTTGCTTAATATATAGAAGATGATTGATAATTATCTATTGAATGAATAATTTAGGTATATCTGAATAAATGTATTTAATTATTTAGTAAATAATAGTCCCTGTGACTATTTAAAAATAAATTTTATTAACATCTTTTGTTTTTATATCTCCAAAATTTCTCCTAGTATATCTCCCCTCTCACCTTCCAGAGAACCATGTGCTTTAAGAAATAAATTAAAGGGAAATTGAAGAAAGAAAAAAGAGAGAGAGAAAGAGAGGAAAGAGGGAAGGAAGAAGAGAGAAAGAAAGAGAGAAAGAAAAAAAAAAGAGAAAGGAATAAAGGAAGAAAGATGAAAGAAGAAAGTCAGCAAACTAGAAATACTGAGAAAATAAAAGTATTCCACGCACATAAACTTTCCTCCTCTTTGGAAGACCATTGAAGTAGAGTATCTTCTCATATGTATTTTTTGTCGCCATTCTATTTAATTTTGTAAAATGTATTTTTGATTATTTTGAGGTAGTTTTTGCTTCTATTTATATTTTTATCTGTGACAATTTAATTTAAATCATTAGATATTTTATTGTGTCCTGAGATATAAGGGTCAAGTAAACCAGGATAGCTATTAAGACTAAAGTTTTTCCTTAGAACTAGGTGAAATGGTGTTCATCTGACAGATTTTGGTGGTGCAATGGAAAGACCAGGCTTTGAGTCTGAATTCTGCTATTTATTTCCTGTTTGAGTCTCAGTGTTTTTTCTGTTACATTAGGAGTTTGAGCCAAATGACCTCTTAGGGCACTTTCTGCTCTCAGCCTATGATTTATATGACCAGTATCTTCACTGATCTGGAACATATTTGCTTTCTCACAATTTAGCTTTCGATCATACTATCGTCACCCCAGTTTTATAACCCCATCCATGTCTCCATCTACTTACATCCTACCTTTTCTTTATAATCTGTCCTATTATATCATATTAGCTTTTTCTGACTACTTGAGCCCCACTAATCTTTTATTTTATTTTTTTCAGGATCACACTTGTATTAAAAAGTAAGCACATATTAAATTCTTATTATGTGCAAGAATTATGCTAAATACTCAAGATGCAAATATAAAAACTATGATAAATATTCAGGAATTAAAAATACATATGCAAATATAGAGAATTTAGTCTCTACCTAAAAGAAGTAATTGGGAGTGGTGACCAGAGAAGGAAGTGTCTAGAGAGCCCCAGTGATATTAAGTTGATCAATAAGGCTATAGGGCAGTCAAATGATACGCCCTTCACAGACAAATGCTAGCAAAGTAAAATTGATTTGATTACCAAGTCTAGAACAAGGTCATATGGCAAAAGGGCCAGGGAAGATAAATGAATGGGATGGGAAGAATTATGTGGTCTAGTGGTCTTCACCTAACTGGATATAGTAGGCCTTTTGAGTTTGGACTCATTCTGCCACAAATCAAAATAACTTGTCCAAAAAGGAGGAATTCTAAAACTTGCTTGATTAAATCCTCTAGGGACTGGGAGCATTTTTTCTAGAGGTCTGATCTGAAAATGCTTTTAGAAGTAGGAAGAAGTGAGATTACACTAAAGTATATGGCAATATGACCAGCATGAATGACTAGATGGAATATGAAGATTGGTACTTGGGGTATGAGTTGTACTCTTAGATTTTAGTTCTCTACCTCATCAGAGACCACCTTCCTTCAGTGCTTCTCCCATAGTGGTCTTACTTTCCCAACTGGAATATAAGCTTCTTTTTTTAAAAATTTTAAACTTTTGTTGATTTTTTAAAATCTTATATACATTTACAGATTAACCACACCTCATGAGAGATCTTTAATAATAAACTAAAATGGTTAAACAAAACTAACATTACAATGACCTTATCTGAAAGGGCATATCACATTCAATATCTGTAGTATCCCACTACCATGTTCTTCAAAAAAAAAAACCTTTTCATTACAAAGCAATAATGTTATTCTCTGTTATTGTATATCTTATTTATTTACTCATCATTTTATAAAAATCTTAAAAACTGTTTATTTCTGTAATATTAATGTCAGTATAAATTCTTTCGGTTCTGCTCACTTCTTCATCAGTTCATATAAAAATGTCTATGTCTCTTTGAAATCATCTATTTCTCCATTTCTCAAAGTATAATAGTATTTTATTACTTTCATAAATCCAAACTGATTTAGCCATACTTCAATTAATGAATATCCCATTAGTTTCCAGGTTGGTTTGTTTATTTACTTGTTTCTGTTTCCAGAAAAAGAGCTGTTATAAATATTTTAGTTAAATAGGACACTTTTTTCCTTTCTTTGATCTCTTCAGGATAAGGGTAAACATAAGCATCTCAAGTAAAAAGGTATATCACAGTTCATATGGTTAATTTCCCTTTTGCACATTTCTGCCTGTTGATAATCTATCCATCCTTCAAGGCTCAGTTCAAATGCTTCATTTACCATGGAGTGTTCTGTGAATAGAAGCCTTTCATCTCTAGGTGAAACTGACCTCTACTTCATACAATCTCTCAGATGTATTCCTATTCTAATCTGTTTATTTACTGATGACATAACTGATTTTTATCACTTTCTGGACAAGATTCATATCTCCATTTCTTAACAAAGAATATTATATATCTTGAATATCTAGTAAAAGAGGAAACAGTGCTTTGAATTCAAATTCAACCATTTTTTGCTTCTTAAATTTTTTCCTGTCAAGTTTGGTAAACCCAACTGAATACCCCTAATCTGATGAAATCTGTCCGTCTTTCCTAACCATCTTTCAAGATCCAAAATCATTTACTTCCTCTAAGAAGCCTTCTTGATTCATGGAAAAATAGTCTCTTCCTTCTCAAATGTCTTATAGTATTTTATCCAGCCGTCTTTTGTCCTTGTTCAGTTCTACTTTCATATTTATGCATATGTGGGGAATTCCTAGAAATCAAATATGTATTTTCTTTTGGGGGGCAAGGGGGATGGAGGTACAGTTTGCATGTATATTGCCCAGGACAAGGTTTCACACATAGGAGATACTTAAGAAATGGTTGTCATTGAATCAAAACTGGCCAGTACAAATAGCCAAACCCATGGACATAACAAGTATATTGGCCAAGACCCAGGGCCACACCAAACTGATGGCCAGGAAAACTATTGAAAATGTTGCAATATTAGCAGGTTTACTAACTTGAAGCCTGGAGGCAATCTATTTTATTAAGAGATTGAAAAATAGTTTTGAAAAACCAGCATGTGAAGATTTCAATCAGAAATAGATGAGCACTTTTAAGGCTGCAATTGGTTTCTGAAGAATAGGCAAGATAAAAATTGATAGAGGTGAATAGCTAGCAAAATGCAGGATGGGAAAAAAAAAGGAACGACTCGCCTCCTACTTGAAGTGAATAGCTCTTCTAATGTAATGGGTTTTAAACTTTAAAATTGTTTTGTACTATGACATACATAGCAGTAGAAGGTTGGATTGAGAATGTTTATTGGATTTTTTTTTCCAATGGAGGATTGCCTATTTGGTATTTGAATAATGATCTCCATATATAAATATGGTAATGTAATTATGCTAACTAGTATTTTCTATAATTCAATACTCTGTTTATAATAATATATCATATTTTGCAGCCATGTTAGAATCCATTTGTCACCTCCACCTGGGTTACGAGATAGGAATGGGAACTTTAATGTACATTTCCCTGTAATCCAGTACCTCTCTAGTATTAGATTTTTCCTTAGCATGACAAAATAATTATAATAGCTCACATTTATATAGCATTTTATATGTGTTATCTCCTCACGGCAACCTTGTACAGCTGGCAGTATAAATATCATTACTCCCATCCTGCAGAGAAAGAAACTGAGACAGAGAAAACACAATGTACTTGACCAAGGTCATACAACTTAAAAGCTGCAGAAGTGGGGCTCAAACATAGGCCTTCTAACCACAGATTCAGCACTTTTCTCCCCTACACTGCTTGTTGATATGTCTTCACAGGAATAGTTTCATCTGTGATCTCTGCTGAACTGTCATGGCACTAAATCTTAATTTTTGCCCATAATGGTAGTATCACAAAAATCTTGACTAAATTAAAAAATATGGGGAACTGAGAAGGTATTTTAAGTAACTTTGGAGAACAATATATAGACAAGATCAATTCTATTTGTGATCACTCAGTACTTTATAGAGCACTTTATATAGGAAAAGTGCTTATCTGGGAGTTATTGTTTGACCAGTTTTCATCTATCCCTAAAAATGACAAAACAAGAACTCTTTAGACTTTTGTCTACATGTGTTTAATTAACTGTTCTAATATTAGATTGTATAGCATTTTACTGATGAGATATATTTATTATAACCAATCCTTCTTGCCATCTCATCTTAATACCCATAAGAACAAAATTGGATCGTCCCCAATATTTAGTCATTCCACAATTCTGTCTCTGATATGAGCATGAAGGAAAATGTAGTGGGAGGTCACACTTGCTTTCTCTCATGTCAAAGTCTTGCAATTTCCAATGCAGACATATTCAAAAAATATGGAGGTTTGGGGACTGTTAAGGATACTGTTTTGAAGCTTCTTCACAGACTTCCTTTATCCTCTGAGAGCGTGGCTCCTTCAGAATTCTGGCTCCATTCAAAACCTAAAAGAGAGTGAGAATAGGAAGATGAGCTCATTTGCCAAACTCTGCTAAGACCAGAGTCACACAGCCTCTGACACAGATGTGTCAAGACATTAGAACTCAAAAGGTGTGGTCAAGATAGAATTTCTGCTGACTTTGGACATAGTTAATGTCATTTAGTCATTTATTGTTCTCTGTGCCCATTTTTCAGCTGAAATCCATGCAAAAAAAAAGTCCCTAGGAACCCATACAGTATACGGGAACATAGACATGCAGGGAAAGCCATCAGGAAACCAAGAATTACTCTACACAGCCATAAAGAGATCACAATCAATGTTATAGCTTTTCAAGCTTCTAATTCACTCAGTATAGATAACCCCAACCCATTTTTGAATACTCTGATCAACCTCATTCTTCAGCATTTTTGAGAGAAAGTTGAAAGAAGACATCAATTTAAATGAGTTAAGGTAATTGTAATCATCTTTTCTTTTATATAAATTCCTTGGGATTATACAATATATCTTAGCTAAAGAGAAGGCATGGAGGCTACTATGAATATGTGTGTGCAAGTGTGTATGCCGCTATGTGTTACGCTTTTATTTGTATGTTCCATGAAATATGTGTAATCATGGAGTGCCTTATCTGTCTTGTCTATCTAGAACCATAGACTCATGCAGAAAAGATATCTCAGCTACATTGGTTCTGAGCCCTCACTTCCCTCAATCTGCCCTCCCTTTTATCATCCCAGCTCCATTGGTAGAAATTTCCTCACTTGGGAGTTTTCTATACCAATGGAATTCCAGTTCTAACTCCCAGCCCCACATCCTGAGTTGATTGGGAAAGGTCAGTGTGATTTACTAGATGAGATGTTGAACAGAGTACAAGCAAAGGCTTGGTAACCCACTATAAAATTTTTGAGGGAGATTTTTGCTTGTGAACCATGAGTTCAAAGCTTCAGGTTCTCCCTACTAAAGCTTTATGTCCTATTTGCAGGCAGCTTCAGAGTGGGAAAGAGACTGGGACGCTCATTAGTTGGGAGATTGTATCAGATGACCTTAAAATGTTTTGAGTCCTGAGAATCTGTGCTTCCCTTGTTGTTCTAGGATTCAAAGTAAGGCATTGTTCCAATCTACATTCTGGGATCTGGGCCTTGTGCCACATAGTACCCATTCATACCAATCTACACATAGGGAGCTAAGAAATCAGCAAGCTTTGGTCTTATTCCATGCCCTATTCCATGCTTTGTGTGTGGTCTCAGCCAAGTTTTTAACCCGATTATGCTGTAACAGTACTATTTCGAGTATCATGTGTCTATAATCAGAGTATAAATCTAAGATCCCCAGAGAGCTGGGAAAAGTGGGTCGGTTAAAGGCTGTCCCTTATTGTGTCCACACACAGAAGGGGAAAATGCTGGTGTAATTCTAAACATGTTAGAATGACTCAATTCCGATAATAGCTCGAACATGACCCTAGTCCTTCTGAAGATCTCAAAGTGTCTTTACAGCTCTTATCTTATTGCTGCTCCTGGTTTCTCTCCAAAGCAAATAGAAAGTGATGAAATTGTTCAGATTTTCTAGATCAGAAAACTGAGACACTGAAAGACTTACTAATTACCACAGTTCAACAAAGTAAATTCAAAGAGCAATGATTTAGTGCCCTCACCATCAATCAGTGTATTAATGACAATTAATTACATTGTTTTATACAACTATTTGTTAAATACATATAATGTGGAAGGATTATGCTACATCGGGCAGCTAGCTACTCTCTTCTAGGTCCTGAGAGTGATCCTGAGAGTGATACCTTCATCATCCTTAGAGAAGAATAGCAAAGATAAAGTAGGGAAATAAGAACTCTGTGGAATTGAAATCTAAGAAGTACACAAGAAGAGAGAGCATGGTATGATGATGAATAGGGGCCAACTTGAGAATTAAAAAGATTCAGGTCAAAAGATAGATGTAGGGAGGGGAGGAACAGAGTTGGTGGAATGGGCCTGGAAAGGGATGTGGCTGAACTGAGCTATAGTGAGAGCATCAGAGAGGCAGAAAAAGCTAAGCTCTAGCTTAATAATTAAAGATATATATATATATATATATATAAAGATTAGGACCTAGGGACAGAAGGTTGAAATCTCTCAGTGATATCTACACAATTTAGTTAATGATGGAACATCTACAGTTAACAAATTCCCAGATTCCAGTCAGGATGCTGAATGTTTGGGGAGTTGAGGTATCTCTCCAAAGCAGGCTAGTCTCCCAACTGCTTATTCTTTCTGGCCCAGTGAATTGATAAATGATTCCAGGTTTGAGTATGGACAGGGGCAGGGAAGTGCTTTACCACTTCAAGAAAACAGTCAATAATGACAGTATTGTGAATAGAATTCCCAAATAAGGTTCTGAGTAGGAAGATACCCTGAATCCCAGACTAAGATCTTGACCATTTTATGATTCGTAGATATTTCTCCCTCTGCCCTGCCCCCATCCTGGGCCACAAGCATAGCACACACACACACTCCACAGAACTATTCCTATATTTTTCTTCTCTTCCTATGTGCAATACTCCTGTCTTGGATATTTCACTTTAATGAATTGACTGGGAGAAGTGTCGATTTTAGTTTAAAACCTTCCTTCAGTGGTTCTAACCATCTGTTTTGCCTTGGCTCAAAACCTGTGACAAGTAAGTGGTGGAGTAATGATAAATCTATGCATTTAAGGTCATGATTGCTTGAATAAATAGGTTGAATCAGTTAAAGTAATTAGATAATTAAAACGAAATGCAGAGACCAATGGGAATAGAATCAGAGGAAGTAAGATTACTAGAGATTTTGCCTTAGGAAAGACAAACAAAATAGAATATCAGCTGAGGAGATGAAGCCAGAAATGTATATTGATAGGAGAAGGTGGACACAATGCAAAGGGACTTGTAAATGAAGGGGAAAGTGATTTCATTAAGCCTGGGATGGCAAGCAGAAGAGGTGGGAGGGATGGAAGTGCAGATGCCTTCAGGCTTCCCTGAGGCATGAAGGTTCTACCTAGGGCTTTGATAGACTGGGTGGAGGGAAAATGAGCCTCCAGTTCTTTTTCAGGCTTTAATTCTATTCTACTTCTGAGCAGTGATATACCAGTCTTACTGCCTGTCCTTGTTGTAATACACACACACACACACACACACACACACACACACACACACACCCTTGTGTTCTCTTTTTCCCATCAATTCTCTTTTTTTCCTTATTTTCTTAATTTTTATTTTCTTATTTTCTGTTTTCTTATTCTCTGCCATCTCTTTCTAGTTGCTCTTCCTTTCTCCTGCCCTTTTGCTCTCTAACTTCCTTCCTCACCCCAAACTTGTAGAAGCAGAGGTAAGGGGGTGCTGAGAGGATCAGGATCAGGACAAGGAGGATAAAAATTCAGATATGGTCTTAACAGCTTAGAGAATAGCCTTTCACATTATATTTCTATTTATGCAATCTAAGATCATTTTAGCTTTGTATTTGGATGGAGATAGTGTAAATAAATCCCTCTGTTAATTTATATAGAGCTTATGGTCACCTGAAACCCCCAAGTTCTTTTCATATATTTTTATTTTGTTATCAGGTCCCCCCATGTTCCTTCCTCTGGCCAGAACCTTGGGGATCGTTCTTAAGTGGGCCAGGGATAGAAAAAGAAGCAGAGTGGAATTTGGCAGAGAGAGCATCCCAGGGAAGTAGGGAAGGCTTGGCCAGGAAGAAATGAGACAGAGGACTCCAAAATCAAAGGAATTCTCCCAAATTGGACAAAGCTGAAGTATGCCTTTTTTTTTTGAACTTCTAATTTTCTACTTTCACATGGTTACTGCCATGAGAAACTCTCACAATACTAAAACAGCTTTGTTGATAAGACATGAAAAAGAGATTAAATTCACAGTCCATAGATCAGAGTTCTAAGCCCTAGCTCTGCCACCCACTAGCTTTGTGAAATTGAACAACTTATTCCATTTCTTTGGGCCTCTTTTCTCATCTTTAAAATGGGCTCAGCAAAAATTTCTTCCAATTCTAAATCTCCCCCTGCAATATTACAAACAAGTGGGTGTTTTTGCCTCCATTTGGACCCCCTCTCCTCCTGGTGACAGGGATCTCATTCCAATTCTTAGTCCATTCAATTTTTCAATGGCTTTAATTATTAGAATGCCTTTATTTATACTGAACTGGTTTCTTAGGGGCTTCCATACATTCTTTCCATTTCTACCATCTGAAACCAGGCAAAAAAAGTCAAATCCCTTCAAATGCTTGTCACATCCTTCAGAGTTCTCTTCTCCAAGTTAAACACCCCCAGTTTCTTCACTGATCTACTTATGATAGTTGACATTTTCCTTCATTATCATGGTAATCTTCTAAACTCATTCAGTTTGCTAATGTCCTTCCTAAAATGTCATTCCCAGAATTAGGTTCAGGATGGAGGGATGGGGAATAAGCATTTATGTAACATCTATTATGTGCTAGCCACTAAGAACTTTTTTCCCCAAAATATCTTATGACAAATCTGTAAGGTTAGTGAGAAAATTGAGGCAGAAAAAGATAACATGACTTGTCCAGAGTCACACAGCTAGTAAATGTCTGAGATTGAATTTGAACTCAGGTCTTCATGAGTCCAAGCTCAATATTCTATTCACTGTGCTGATGTAAGTTAACATAGTACTTGAAATAAAGTTTGCCTAGAACAGAGCACAAGCTGGTTGTAAACATGAAATGTTTACATGAAATGTCCTGAAATGTTAACAACTACATAATGTTAGGCTAAATCTAGGGGTAGGTATTTCATAAATCTTTTAGAACAAGAAGTGACAACTGTAGAAGTTTTTTTGTTTGTTTGTTTTGTTTTGTTTAGTTTAATTCATCAAAAAGAGAAAACAGATTCCAAAGATATCAGTATCTTAAACTAAAGGAGTAAAGTTCTAATGGTGGAATTTGGGGCATTTCATTTGGTAGCGAAAAAGTTAAGGGGGAGTCAAAGCCTTCCCAATACCCCCCAAATTTTAGCATAGAGATGGTTGTCTATTCTGCTTCTCTGGATGGCAAAGCTGACTCAAAGCATCTGTTCAGTGGAGAAGGTCATGCAATGAAACCCGGGGAGCAGGAAGAGAACAGAGAATGCTCTTTGTACTAAGAGAGTGCTTGTAGTTTCTATCAATACAGAAGAATGATCATTGTTGCTGTTGATCTTTAACCCAGGCTCTTTTTGATATTGTGTAATCAAAACAATAGAGGATGGTGGATAGCAAGAAGAGTCAGCTGGGAAGCCTCCTAAAATTGCACTTTTTTTTTTTTTTTCTTTTTTTTTTTTTTTTTTAGAATATAGAAGCAGATGGAATCACAGAAAACTTTAGATGTCAAAGTGTTTTCTATGATTCTGCTTCCTAGTCTTCATCATCACCAGGCACTTCTGGAAAACTCTGATGTTCTCATGTAGTTTTCTCTATTATCTTAAAAGGTTCTCTAATGTTTCTGTAAAGAGACTCTAAGGGCTCACTGTGCCATATAGATGACCTTGGGCTCTCAAAGGCTTTGCCAGCCAAAATCAAGTCTAGGTTCTACCAAGCTGGAAATCCTTGTCCCAGGAACAAACCATACTGATAATCTGAAGACCAACTAGCTAAATATGGAGAGAACGGCTTATCACTAGCTGAATGAATCAGTTCAATTCAAGAAGTATTTAAGTTGTTTCAGTCTTTAAGACTCTATGGTGAATTTTTGACCATGCTGACCATTGAAACAGAAAATTACAAAGTAGCCCTCGATCTTTTATATCTCACTTCCATTTCCAAATAACAGTGGCTAAAAATGGGGTAAAGGATGTTTAAGAATCACAGTTTTTAGAACATTATTGAGCATGTTCAAAATTTCTTAGAATTATTTTTTATTCTTTAGAATAAGGAAGCTTTGTTTAAATATTGGTATTTTAAACAGGGGTTCTTTTTGTCTGATGATGTCTTTGGTCTACTACTGCAAGTAGACCCACATCCATATTGGCATTCCTGCTAAAAGTATAAATATCTGAAAAGAAACCCGACTATTTTGTGTTTTGTGAACAGATCCTGCATCTGTTAAACTAGACCAAATCAATGAGTGAGTACCTGAGGCATTCTGCTTCACAGCTGAATGAAATGAAACCTTGATCTCCTTTTAGCTCAGCATGAGGCAGAGACAGGCTCTCTTTAAATATATAAACTGATTTGAAAAAATTACTGTGGTCAGTAAGTTCTTCAACATGTATGTGTATATAGGTGCACATAATAGGAGTGTATACTTGTATTAACATGTACATGCATGTGTGTAATGTATATATATATTTCTAATAAAAGGAACATCCCATGTGGATATACCTGTACAGTATGTATAGCATACAAGTATGTATATATTGAATATGTCTATAATTATCTATATATAAACATATTATATGATGTGTGTGTATATATATATATATACACACACACACACACACACATACACATTCAGATGCGTGCACATGCATACACATAAGATGCTGTCAAGTAGCATTTGGTTGCCTAGAATTTGGATCCCCAGCAATAGATTCCACTTTCATATCTCAGTACTGTTCACATGAAGCTATGGAATGGTATTTATAAGTTGATCAAGTGAGAAAACTAATGAAGGGTGATGACCCAGCTCTTTTTTTTAGTATATTGATTTTTCCTGCTTTGTTTTCTTTTAATATCACTTTCATTCCTAAATATAGCCCTCTCCTTGTACTTGACCTGCCATTCCTTTTAACAGCTAGGTGGTATAGTCCATAGAGTGCTGGACTTGGAATCAGGTAAACCTAAGTTCAAATCCCCCTCAGACACTGTTTGTATGACCCTAGGAAAGTCACTTAACCTTCAGATTCCTTATCTGTAAAATAACAATAATTATCTTATAGTATTATTATGAGGATCAAATGGAATCATGCATATAAAATGCTTTGCAAATCTTGAAGCATTATAAAACTGCTATTATTATTGTTGACAAAGAACAGAAAAGAAAGAAGGGGAAAATCAATTCAGAATATCAAAGCAATATAAGCAACTGAAAGAAGAGGCACGTGGTACTCTGTAGTAGACAAGATGTTGGACAGAGCCAGGATGAACTGATTTCAGATCAGATACCTCATAGTTGTATGATTCCAGGCAAATCATTTACTTCTCTGGGTTTCAGTTTCCTCATTTGTAAAATTAGAGGATTAGATTTCATATCCTGTCAGATCTCTGTCTGTTCTAACCCCGTCTTCCCAGTCTGACAGTGTAGTCTATGTTCTATACCCATAGTCCCTCACCTCTGCCAAAAAAAAATTAAAAATAGGGATTTGCATTCTTTTTCAATACTAAGCTTGATCATGAACTTGTTATTAAGTCAGCTAGCAGTCAGACAATATAATGAGAACCCTTTAATGCCATCATCAATTCACCAGGAGTTCTATCACAAGTGATGCTCCTGGGGATGCTGGCAGAGTTGAATTATTGAAATAATGCAACCGTGTTGTGGACTAGGAAAGGTGCTTAGATTGAGGACAGAAAGACACAGTACTAGACCCCGCTACTGACTCAAGGCAAATAATTTTCCCTTCTCGCGTTTTTGTTTCCTTCTATGTAAAATAAAAAGGTCAGCCTAGATGGTCCCTGAGGTCGCATCCACACTCTGGTGTTCTCAGAGGGACCAATTCAGGTGCAGACACCAAAGTCAGGGAGAAGAAAATTCTGCTGAGTGATGGAGTGTCTCAGGGGCTCATGTTGTCCTTAGCTTGAGATTCTTCCTGGCTCTGCTACTACTGGGCTCAGTGCTGCGTGTCTGGAGCTAGTTTATTGGAAGGGAAAAAATATATAAAAAGATCATCTGCCTGTATTTAGAAAAATGGAAGATAGCAAAATGCCATCTGAATGAAAGCCCATCATCAAGGCTGCTTATGCCTGCCTTTGAAGTGTGGAAAGGAACTTGCCCTGAATAGTGTGAGCGAATATGATGAATTAGGGTATTTTATTAACCAGGATGAAACCAGCCAGCCAGCCTTCTGCACATTTTCGTTCATCTTAATAGCTGTATTCAAAAACCATGCCATCATCTATTCAAAAGCAGAACCAGTGGGAGAAGTGTACAGAGCATTTCATATCTAGGGTTCTTTTCCTCCTTCTCCTCCTTCCTCCTCAACCCAATCCCATATTTCCTTTCTGTAACCAAAGCAATATACCAGAGAGGAATCTGACTGAATCTTCTCAGTGCCAAAACAATTAGTCAATTGGTTTAACAGATCTTGAGCTGAATGGGATGTGATGTATCAGCTAGTCCAAACCTCTCATTTTTTACAGGTAAAGAAACTGAGACTAAGGAGGATTAAATAACCTGGCAATTCAATCACATATTTGACTGATTTGGATAATGGAGTCAGAGAAATAATTCTTTTCAGTGACTTTATAGACTGCTAGAGCTGTGGAGAACTCATGAATTATCAATCTGATCCAACCTGATTATTTTACAGAAGAATAAACTGAGGAACAGGCTGATGAAGTGATTTATCAAAGAAGACCCCAGCTAGTTAGAAATAAACCTGCAAGTACTGGTTTTTCTAACTTGGAGGATTCCTAAGAGGAAGATGAAATTTTAGGTTTTCTGTCTATGTTTCTTGGTGTCACATTCAGACCAGCAGAGTATATCCATTCAGATGGCATATATAATAACTGCCCCATGTTGTGATGCTGACAGAACAGTGTTGTCCTAGCTACAAAATCAAATGATGGCTCTTTTTGCTCTCTTTATTCAGGAGAAAGGAGTTGACAGTGTTCTTTAAAGGTTAGAAGAAGATCTTAATTTGGATATGCTAGATATCAATTGCTATAAAAAAATTTTTTTAATTGATAGTCATACATGAAGGGATGATAAACTGTGGTTCTGTATTTCCAGCATTTTGGGTAGAATGTAATATTTTTCCTTTGGTGTATATGACATTCAGTCTTTTTTGCCCTTAAAAATCCCATTATGCCCTCCACTCAGGTCTATAGAGTCTGGAAATTCTTTTCCTGCCCCACCCTTTTTGTCATTTTACCTAAACCATTGTCTCCAGAAGGTTCTTATTAATTAAGATTCATTTGTTTCCTTGGAGGGGTAGTAGGTTTATGTTTTTAGCCTTCATTATAACCTTACCATAGATAAGTTTATCTGATTGGTTGGCGTTCATCAGGCTGAGCTGTTGGTCTATTACTCTAGTTAGGTTTTTAATATTGTACAATCCTCTTGTTCTTCAGAAATTTAGCTGAGGGCCCAAGGCCCTCCAGTATGAAGATACTGGAAATCTCATAATAATAGCAAACATTTATATAGTGCTCATTTACATTGTGAGTAAGTATCTGAGATTGAATTTGAATTCAGTTTTTTCCGACTCCAGGTCAAGTTTCTGTCCATTGTGTCATCTTGCTATCTAAATTGGCTTTGGGGAAAAGGGCATTAAAGACATTTTTTCTAAGCTTCTTCTTGGTGAAATGAATGGACTGAATTTGATCTAATGATGTTCCTTCAATTAATTTCAGTTCAATTTAATTCAATCTAACAATTAGTAAGTGCCTAATATATTTGAGGGACTATTCTAAAGTGGGTGAAGAGAGTAAAGAGAGATAAAAGAAAAAAAGAACACTTCCTGTCCTTAATGAACTTATATTTTATGGGAGAATACTGTGTGTGTGTGTGTGTGTGTGTGTGTGTGTGTGTGTGTGTATGTGTACACACATTATAAGCTGCTTTAAGGAAAGAAAAAAAAATCCCTAACAACTGTGGGTTCAAGAAAGAGTTCCCATGAGAAAATAGGATTTGATTTAAGATTTGAAGCAAGCTAAGGATTTTAAGAGGGAAAGGTGCGATATGAGTGAATTTTAGCCATACAGAACAGCCTATGCAAAGATATTGTAATGGGAGATGAAACACGGAGAGGAATAGCAAATAGTCTAGTTGGGATAGAATATATGGTGTCAAAAAAGGAATAATGTAAAATAAGTCAGGGAAGGTAAACTGGAATCATATTTAAAAAAAAAAAAGCATTTTAAGTGCTAATCTGAAGAGTTTATAATTTGTCCTTTTGTCAATAAAGAAACACTGAAGATATTTGGGCAGGGATCATTGGTCAGACCTATGCTTTAAGATTATTTTGGCATTTATATGAAAAACATATTGGAGATTTAAAAAAAAAAAAGCAAGGAGACTAGTTTGGAGGCTATTGGAATAATCCAGGTGAGATGCAATGAGGGCTTGAATTAAGGTGGAGATTGTATAATTTTTCCTGGTGATTAACATGATCCAAGGATGATAGTAGGAATTTGGGGACACAAATACTGACTACTTCATCTAGTAGGGGAGAGTCAAGATGGGGTGGTCATGGTTGAAATGTGTTGGTACCTTTTCTGCCTGACTTTTGTCCAATTTGTAGGAAAAGCAAGTGACACAGAGCTCCAAGCCAATAAAATTCACTAAAAGGTCCATAGTTCCCTCTGATGAAGTAGACCTCAGCTCTTTCTTACTATATAAAATCCCCTGGTCCCCAGGACCTTGATTTTATAAGTTTTGATAAACAAATAGGTAAAAGAAACATGGTAAAATAGTGAATAATATTGGTTGATAGACCTTGTTCTTGGGGATCACAAATTTGACATATCAGCAGAGGAGCCACGGGTTGGTTGAAACAGAGGATATCCCTGCTAACTAAATAATTATTAAATGGGCATAATGATCATAAATGGTCACCTACTCATATTGGTCAAGAGAGGCAGAAGATACATAAGTAAATGGAGGACCTTCCAAAGAATCAAGGCATATCCCCTATGCTGAATTTAGACCTGCAATTCGAGCAAAACAGGAAGGAGATATCTTTGACATCTTTTTTGTGGCTGTGCAATTTGTGCTTCATAACTGGTAAATAATTAGTAAATATTGTATTAAAGTTTGAGGCCTGCCATAAAGGCCAACTATAAGAACTTATCCCTATATGATTATGTAAAATAGCAAACTGATTAATACTGATTGGAGTAGAGTAAGGGTCAAATGAAAATGAATCATTTCTCACATTCTGCCCTTTCCTGATGCTAAACATAGTTGTGATGAAATATCAAAAGGTAGTATTGCTGATGGTCTCAGCTAAGAACAAAGGATACTTAGAATCTTTGGGTTTTATTTCTTTCTACTATAAGTCATTCATATTTCCCTAATTCTATCTAGTGTACCTTTACCCCAGATTAACAAGTAAACCATTCATTCGTGAAATTACAATGTTTGTAACTGGAAAGAACCTTGTAGGTCATTTCATTCAGGTCTAAATCAGAAATTTAGAATTAGAAGAGACCTTAAAGACCACTGAATCCAATTTCTCATTTTATAGATAAGGATACTGAGGAAGAGAAAAGTTAGGTAAGTTGTTCAGGAACACATAGTAATTTACTTTAGATGGACTTTCCTGACTTTAAGCCCAGCTTTTCATGTACCATGATACTAAGCTGCCATGAGGAAAAGCAAAGATGAAGAAAATGAGATTGAGAGGGGCAAAACCAAACATGTAAGTCCCAAAGTCAGGAGTTAAATCTATATCCTTTTACTCCAAACTCAGGGTCCTTTCAATTCCATCTCTAGTCACTCAGATTTATGTATGGGAGTCACAAAATAAACATGGTACATAAGACCTGCCTTAAAGGATCTTGCAATCTAGTTGTAGAAAAAGGATGGACAGATAGATATATAGATAGAAAACAAGTTGCTACAAGATTTAGAAGTAAGACTATACAATCATCTGGTGGTTTCTTCATTTATTTAATACTGTGTCTTAACTCAAACATTTAATTAAATGTGACCTTCATCAAATATTTCCTGATGAACACATTCCAATAACAACCTCAAAATCCTTTGTTAAGAAGTGATCTTATGAATCTGTCTAGAAGGTACGTGGGGAAAAGTGTTGTTTTGTTTGTAGCAATATCTCGTTATAATCCCCACTTTACTTACTCACTTTATTCAACAGATTTAACTTTTTCCAAAATCCAACACCATCCTCAAAATGGAATCATTTGCTAATATTGAGGCTCTTCAGCAGATAGATATATTGTAGATTCTGAAGGCAGTTCCTAAAGAGGAGCTCAAAAATTATTTGAGCTCTAAGATCATCCTAAGGATAAACATAGATGGCACTATGGATAGAGTACTCAGCCTCATTCAGGAAGGTGAGTTCAAATTTAACCTCACACTTACTAGCTGTGTGATCCTGGACATGTCACTTTACCTCTGTCTGCCTCAGTTTTCTCAATTGCAAAATGGAGAGAATAATAACTACCTCCCAGGGTTACTGTGATGATCAAATTAGATGACATTTATAAAATGCTTACAGCATTATGCCTGGCACTTAGTAAACAATAAACCCTTCTTCCCTCCTTTCCTTCCTTCCTTCCTTCCTTCCTTCCTTCCTTCCTTCCTTCCTTCCTTTCTTCTCATAGAAATTTCCAAGATGCCTTCTTTGAAGGAACAACACTTATTTGTAGAAGAACCTCTGATTTGTTTGCAAAAATATCGGTTACATTAATTTATAGTTATAGATTATATAATACAACATTATACATCATTGCACACTAAATTGTTAAGTGCAGACTATTAGTGTAGTAACAGGACAGAAAGATCATGGAAAAGATGGGTGCCTCAAGTGGGACATTAGCTGATACTTGAATAGGCCGTCCCAGTAATTTTCACTACAATATTCCATACCAGACAGAAGTAGTCAAGTTACAAACATTTCTCCTTGGATAGGAATCTCTGTTTTCCATCAATAATTTTTCTTAACATCCCATAAATTAGGAAACTGAAGTGATATGTGTATCAGCCACAATTTGCCTTGTTCACTCTTCAGGACTATAGGAAACAGGATGATTTTATTCAATGAGCATGCTGGAGAGAGAAAAGAAAGTAGAAAATCACTAGCTATAGATATAGATGAATCATGAATATCACTTGTGTATTGTAAAGAGAGAGATTATTCAACCCCTTGGTAATAGATTCAGAAGAAATTTAGCTTTTTCAAGAAAGAGGCAACTTTGAGATGAGAGAAATAATTCATTTGGACTCCTGTCTTAATTCAATCAGTATTAATCAATTTGATAGAATCATATCAAAGTTCTGTATGAAAGTCCCTCGAGCTATGAGCTGCATATTCTAAGTTCACTTAGTTAACTAAAGGCCCTTTATCTTTGTTGTGCCTTGTCATGGTGACCAAGCAACATGACAGAGTTCACAACTACATGGAAAATCCCCTTATTATTAAACCTTCAAGCCAATTACTTGTCTAGAAGGAGTGGATGATCATCTTATGACAGTTTGTACTATTTCCTCCTGCCCAAATTAAGGAGAAACCTCCATCTTATTTGGAAATATTCCTTGCTTCATTCAACTTGTGACTCTGATTAAATTATTTTGCTTATTCAGTGGAATTATTCTATATTTGATATAACTGTTCTGGAATGACTGGATGTCTAGCCCTATAAAAATAGCCCTGGAAGGAGGAGGCATCTCAGATAGTGAGGAAGACTTGAGGTTCATTTAATTAGAGGGAACCATGGACCTTTTAATAAATTGCCATTGGCTCAGACCCCTGCCTTAGTCTCTCTTATTGTTGGTGGGATAATTTTAATTCCCACAGAGAGAAGGGAAAATAATAAACTGGGAATTGGAAGAACTGATTTCAGATCAGAAGAACTGAGTTCAAACCTTCTACAACCTCAATCCTGAATTCCCCATCTTACTACATGTGTGATTTTGGACTCTTGGAATGAATCACTTCAATTATATGGCCTCAGTTTCCTCACCTCTAAAATAGCAAAATTAAACTCCCTTTTAGCTGTAAGTCCTCTAACAGGAAAATTTCAAACCTAGTCATTTGGCTCTAGATTCAATTGCCTTCCTAAATAATTTCCTTTTTCCTCACCAATCCCCTAAAGGAAAAAATTCATTGCATTTAAGTTACAGGGTATATCACAGATTTTTAAGTGGAGGCATTCTTTTCATATCTTATAGAGATTATTTTATGCTCCAATCTCAAGGGAAACAAGCAGTTTGCACATTTACTGTTTCCCATCAGCCAACCATCTGCAGGTACCACCTTTAACAACGCACTATAATCCATTTACTGGACACTTTATCATTGTAGTATATTTGGGGTATCAAAAACCAGCTGTTATAGGGCTATAAACAAAGAGTTTATTACATATTGTTTATCATCGCTTTAGTATGGGAAGGCTCAGGGCAAACATTAATGCAAGTTAGCTTTGAGATTCATCTTTATTCTTGCCAAAGAGGTCAAAGGTTATGTCCCTAATAATATGCAAATGGGGCCTTTACTCCAGATTGTGAATAATCACTTTAGATTAAAAGCAGAAATTTCTTTTAATCCCATTTGCAGTATAGTCTTTTGCATGTAGTTAATAATTAATTTAAAGAATTACCACTTCAGTGAGCCTGGCCTACATTATTTATTAAGTGTAATTAAAGTATTTATTAGTCAAGTAATAACTGAAGGCAACCCTAAGTACCTCAACTATGTTGTAAAATAATCACATCCTTTGTTGATCTGCAGATGGATCACATTGGTAATAGATTATTAGTAGTCATTTGATCCATATTTAATTTGTTGCACTAGTGGGAGGCTTTCCAGCTTTATTGATCTACTGATACTCCTATTGTTTATTTTGGGGAAATGGGTATCTCTGGCATTTCTCTGTGATGATTTGTGCCTATTGATTTAGAAGGAAATAAGCCATTACTCCCTTCATTATGCTATTTGCTGTCCTCATCCTTTGAAGATTCAAAAATGGCTCATCTCAATTGAACCATCTTGGAATCCCCTGATTGAATTGCTGATGCCTTAGCTATGATTCCTTTAGGTTCTGAACATTCATCGGCTTTATTTATGACCAGGATCTTTTTTTTTCTCCTCTGGGAATCAGCCGAGATAAGTTTTAGTCTGCCCCTAAGTAGTTTGATTAAAGCAAGTCTTTTAACCTCTATAGGCTTCAGATTCTTATCTGCTCTGCCTCTTCACAGGATTGTAGTGAGGATCAATAAGAAAATGTGCAAATGCATGAGAGAGTTGGATCATTTTAGAATGGCATTCCAGAAGGGTACAGTTTCAATGACAATAACAAGAAAATGTTGGATGATAACCCTTGATTTTAACTGATAGCACTTCTGGTAGATTTCATGTTTCCTCTTCCACAAACACTCTCCTGACCATCCTATCCAAAAGTGCTATTTCCCTTTTCTAATTCCTCTCTCAATTCATCTGCACTCATTCTTTTTTTTCTTTTTATAGCTTTTTATTTACAATATATATGCACAGATAATTTTTCATCATTGACAGTTGCAAAACCTTTTGTTCCAACTTTTCCCCTCCTTCCCCCCACCCCTTCCCCCAGATAGCAGGCTGACTAATACATGTTAAATATGTTAAAGTATAAATTAAATACAATATAAATATACATGTCCAAATAATTTGCTGTACAAAAAAATCGGACTTTGAAATAGTGCACAATTAGCCTGTGAAGGAAATCAAAAATGCAGGTGGACAAAAATAGAGGGATTAGGAATTCTTTGTAGTGTTCATAGTCATCTCCCAGAGTTCTTTCGCTGGAGGTAGCTGGTTCAGTTCATTACTGCTCTATTGGAACTGATTTGGTTGATCTCGTTGCTGAGGATGGCCTGGTCCATCAGAATTGGTCATCATATAGTATTGTTGTTGAAGTATATAATGATCTCCTAGCCCTGCTCGTTTCACTCAGCATCAGTTCATGTAAGTCTCTCCAGGCCTTTCTGAAATCATCCTGCTGGTCACTTCTTCATCTGTACTCATTCTTAAAAAAAAACTATCATGAGCTGTTCTTTTTATTTATTTTTTTATTTTATTTTATTTTATTTTATTTTAATAGCCTTTTATTTACAGGATATATACATGGGTAACTTTACAGCATTAACAATTGCCAAACCTCTTGTTCCAATTTTTCACCTCTTACCCCCCCCCCCCCCCCCCCCCCCTATTTATTTTTTTATTTTAATAGCCTTTTATTTACAAGTTATATGTATGGGTAACTTTACAGCATTGACAGTTGCCACACCTCTTGTTCCAATTTTTCCCCTCCTTCCCTCCACCCCCTCCCCCAGATAACAGGATGACCAGTAGCTGCTCTTTTTATTGTAGTTATTTGTATACACTATCTTTCTTCTCCTAATCTGTAAACTCCTTGAGGCTGTGTTTTGTTCAGTTTTGTATTATATATTTATAAATTCGTATTATGGACCCACCACTGGACTTGGCATATGAGGAGTACTCACATGGATGGATTGTGATTCCATTTATGTAGGTATTCCCTATAGGGGGGAAGACTGTACTTCTTTCATAATTTTTTGACTTGTGTAATCAACTTGCTAGGCCCTAGAAATCCTTCGTAGGTGCTCTGGGGCCTTCCATGTTGCATGAAGACCAACAAGGAGCATTAGTTACCCATCATGTTCACTACTTGGCATGTTCACTCCACTATTTTTTCTAGTGGTGTTCATTATACCAGTTCTTTGGAGATAATTCTCCCTCAGTAATAAGCTGCACCCTATTCAAATCTACTGTGTATTTCTCCTCTGCCTTTTGCATGACATATAACATTAATTCTTTAGAGACAATAATATATTATGTTTTGCAGATATATGATATAAGCAGAAGAATACTGATATTTTAAAAACTAAACCTTTGTTTTAAGTTGGGTGACATTTAGCAATTTAGTTTACTCTCCTTACTCTAATAAATTTTGGGATCAGTTTACATATATCTCTATCTATCTATCTATCTATCTATTTATATATATATATGTAACTGGTTCTATATATGCATATATTATATACATCCATATATTTCTTTTTTTAAATTTTTAAAAAATTTAATAGCTTTTTATTTACAAGTTATATGCATGGGTAATTTTACAGCATTGACAATTGCCAAACCTTTTGTTCCAATTTTTCCCCTCTTTCCCCCCACTCCCTCCCCTAGATGGCAGGATGACCAATACATGTTAAATATATTAGAGTATAAATTAAATATAAAATAAGTATACATGTCCAAACCATTATTTTGCTATACAAAAAGAATCGGACTCCGAAATATTGTACAGTTAGCCTGTGAAGGAAATCAAAAATGCAGGTGGGCAAAAATATAGGGATTCATCCATATATTTCTATTCACATACACAACTATATAGATGTATGTCCCCTGATACTCCTCTGGACTATTCATCTAACTGCAGAGGATAGTCTGGATAATAGTTATTTTTCATCCACTTATCTTTTTCTGTGTGGATAATCAGGCCAAACTTTTGAGCATTTACAGATCTTACATAAAGGAGGTTCTCCAATGTACTAGAACTTGATATAATTAACACAATAGTATCCACAAACAGGAGGCTGGGGAACCTCTCCTTTCATAAGGAAGCTGTATTTGACTTAGATTTAGTGGTAGGCAACCTAAACATCTTCAAGGAGCATTTCTCACTGTTGTATGAGTCACTTGATATTCATCATTAGAGGATCATTGAGCAAAGTGATATCTGTCATAGCTTTTAAGGATTCTTGCCTGGTTTCAACATTTGATTGGAGATAGCTTATTCCAAGAGACCCTGTAGGGTGACTTTTTGTCTACTGATGCAAATGCTTTTTTGAATAGGCAACAAACAATAAGCAGAGTAGTCTCTTGTATTTTCAGTACCTTTCATTCAATTGAATTTTTGCAAAGATTTGTCACTGCTATGGAATATAATGTATGAATTTTGGCTTGTTCTCTCTCCTGCCATCACCAAGAATGTACTTAAAACCTGCATAGAATGTACTTAAAACCTGCATAAATTACTTTCATAAGAATTTTCTAGAGATTATTAAACTAGGCAATATGATGTATTGAAAAGAGAAACTGTTCACAGAAAACAAAAGAGAATTGTTCACAAACCAATAAAGACAGGACTTCAAACATTGCCTCAGATAATCTCTCAGTAACCTAGACCCCAGCTTCTTAAACTGTGTTTCACAACCCCATATGGGTCTTATAATGGTAGATGGGGTGACAGAATTATGATTTATTATTAATTAATGTTTGATTTGTATACCTACTTTATATACCTATATACCCATGTGAAAAATGTCTTGTAAAAAGGATCATGAGT
Organism: Sarcophilus harrisii; assembly: GCF_902635505.1. Classification (NCBI taxonomy): domain Eukaryota; kingdom Metazoa; phylum Chordata; class Mammalia; order Dasyuromorphia; family Dasyuridae; genus Sarcophilus; species Sarcophilus harrisii. The sequence goes on along the minus strand of NC_045426.1, from coordinate 367,849,545 downwards.
AGAAAATGTTTAAGAAGGTCTGATATAGACTAGAGTCAAAAATTACAGAAATGGTATTGACCTGCATTGTTAAAGGATATTTCCTATATACCAACAGGAGTTCTTTATACAAATGAAATCACAGGTCTAGTTCCAGATCCTAAAACCCAGTCAAATAGGACTGGGCAGAAGAGAAGTAACATTTATAAACCACCTGTTATATATGAGGCTTTCTGTTAAGCACTTTATAAGTATTATGCCACTTGATCATGAGTCATTAGCTGCTGATATTTCTTTCATTACCTATTTTTGTTTGTTTCTTTTTTTATGTAATTGTGTTTTCTTATTTTTTTTAAGTATTTGGTACTCTTTCATATATCTTAAGAAAATATTCCTCAGGAATCTCAAAATTATCACCTCAAGCAGAAATGTCCTCTTGTATATTTGCCCAACTCTAGTTATTATTTCCTTCTTTTTGTCTTTAATAACACTTCTACTTCTATATGGAGGATATTATGGACTATGATGTTAGAATTCAAATGATTTGCCTCCATTATAATTGATAGAAAAAATAATTTGTTATTGAAATCATATGGATCTTTTCTGTTTTCTTTTTTGTCTATTTTTTGCCTTCCTGGGATGATACATCTTAACTAGCTCTCACCACGATTTCTTTAAACTTTATTTCCCTTTAAAACTTCCCAGTGCTTTATGTGATAATATTTTTCTTTTTTAAAAAAAGAATGTAAATTTATTTATTTTTATTTTCACTGACATTTAAAAAAATTTAATAGTAGTTTTTTATTTTTAAAATACATGGAAAGATAGCTTTCAACACTCATCCCTACAAAACCTTGTGTTCCAAATTTTTCTCCCTTCCTTCCCCTTCATCTCTTCCCCCAGATAGCAAGTAATCCAATACAGATTAAACATGTGCAATTCTTCCAAATATATTTCTACATTTATCATGTTGCACAAGAAAAATCAAATCAAAAAGGAAAAACAATGAGAAAGAAAAAAAGTAAGCAACAACAACAAAAAAGTTGAAAATACTATGTCGTGATCCATATTCAGTCCCCATAGTCCTCTTTCTAAATGTAGGTGGATCTCTCCATGTGATGATATTACTTATAATTTTCTATCTCCCTCTTCTCTAAAATTAATTCTCTAAGTCAGTGTTATGTCTGGCTGCCATGTCTCTCTATTTGGCTATAAGACAAAGTATTTTCTGATCAAGAAGGTGTAGTCCCTTTTGGTCTTCTCATGATGACTGATTTATATCAATTAAACTTCTTTAGGAAAAGATTATAGTTTGTTTCAGGATCTGTTCATTTATCCATTGTTGATCTTTTCAATATGAATAGCTTGTTTAAATATGTCAGATTGGAGCTGATTCTATTATATGCTATATCTTCTCATTTTTATTCTTCTAAGTTTGATCATTTTTACCTTTTATCTAACAGTTTATTGGTCTCCCTAAACAAAAATAACCATATCAGAATTATTGTTACATAGTTGTTTACTATATACTAGGATATTTTTATTTTTTAAATTAATTTTATAATCAATATCCTCTACTCTTATTCTATACTCCTGAACTGTATTTCAAATGTATTTTTCATCATTTCTCCTTTGCTCATCTTTGCATTAAAGTCTCAGAGTAGCAAAGTATGTGTTTAATTTAAAAAATCTTATTTACCATTTTATCAAATATTTCTACCATTTCTTCTTCTGCAACACATGCCTGTGCATAAACTGAAGGGAATTTCATTACAGTCTTTTGGCAGATACTTATGAAATGATTTCTTTCATTGTCTTTTGTACACATGATCTTATTTCATCAGTTTTTTTTTTTTTTTTTATTTGCCTCTCTAAGGAGAATCCATGAGCCATTTTTCCTTTTAGTATCTGGTTTAGCTTATACCAACAACTGATGTAATCTAGTTCCCCTTAAAGTCTGTTTGTTTATTTGTTACTGGTCAAGGGTACCATTAGGATACTAAAAGTTAAATTTATGTTTATAAATAGTTTAAAGCCTATGTGATTCTTAAGCTCAGTCCTTTCCTTTCCCTTCTCCCTGCTGTGATCACTGCAGAATTTGAAAGGGGTTGCCCAGGACTGAGGACCATTTTGTAATTTTCTTTTTTTCATGGGTTGTCCTAGACAAAGAATTCATCACCAAGTGCTCACCCTACTTGTGATGAGCTTCTTTATACTTATCTATGATAGTTCACAGAACACATGTTCCTTTTTTTTTTTTTTTAAGAATTGGAAGGAGGTGGAGTCAAGATGGTAAAGACAGGGACCCAACTTCTCTCCTCTCCTCCAAGCTGCTCCAAATTCCTTTAAATAATGACCCTAAACAAATTTTAGAGCATCAGAACACCCAAAAAGATGGAGTAGACCATTTCCCAGGCAAAGGAAACTTAGAAGCTTAGCAGAAAAGAGCTGTGGAACCCGAGTGGGACCCCAGCACACAATCCCAGCACAGGCTTGCCTTGGCCCTACCTCCAACTGGGACCTCAGTTCCAGCAAGGTGAGACCTCTGAATCAGCAGCAGTGCTGGAGGCTTCTGGACTTTTCAGCCCAGGAAGACCAAGAAGAACTCAGAAGATCAGTGAAGATGTTCTATGTCAGTGGAGTAGGAGTGTACAGTCCCAGCACAGCCTCAGTCAGAACATAGTCTGAGCCCTACCCAGTACACGAGATCTTATAGCTACAGTGGGGTGGGGACACACTTAACAGCTCCAAGGCAGAAAAGAGTTCTTATGGTCAGATTCCTAGAAGGATTTCTGAAAATAGCTGCACAAAACCCCTGAAACTTGAAACAGTACACCCTCCATCCTGGAAACATCCCCTACTTTAACAAGGAGTTAAAAACTGAGTAATAGGTTTGGAAAATGAGCAGAAAACAAAAAAAAAAGTTTCTGACCATTGAAAGTTATTATGATGACAAGGAGAACCAAAACATACTTGGAAGATCATAACAAAGTCAAAATTCCTACATTCAAAGGCTCCAAGAAAGATAAGAATTGGGCTCAGGTCATGGAAGAGCTCAAAAGGGACTTTGGATATCAAGTAAGAGAGAGAAAGGAAAAATTAGGAAAAGAATTGAGAGATGTGTAAAAGGAAATACAAAAACATAATGAGGAGAAGATCAAAAACAAAAATGGCTAATTTGGAAAGGAGCTGCAAAAGTTCACTGAGGAAAATAATTTCTTAACAAATAGAATTAAACAAAGGGAAACTAATGACTTTATCAGAACTCAAGATACAATAAAGCAAAACCAAAAAAAGGTGAAAAAATGTGAAATATCTCATTGGAAAAACAACTGACTTGGAAAATTATATTCAGGATAGAAAATTTCAAAATTATTGGTCTACCTGATCATGATCAAAAGAAGATCGATATCATCTTTCAATAAAATTTCAAGGAAAACTATCCCAGTATTGTAAAACCAGAGAGCAACATAGAAATTGAAATAATCCACTGACCTCCTGAAAGAGATCCCAAAATAAAAACTCCCAGGAATATTATAGCCAAATTCCAGAATTCCCAAGTCAAAGAGAAAATACTGCAAGCATCCAGAAAGAAACAATTCAAATGTAGTGGAACCATATCCAGAATAACAAAAGATTTAGCAGCTTCTACGTTAAAAGACTAGAGGGTTTGAATATGATATTCCAGAAAGCAATGGAGCTAGGATTACAACCAAGAATCACCTTTGCACCAAAACTGAGTATAATCCTTCAGAAGAAAAGATGGTCATTCAGTGAAATAGAAAATTTTCAAGTGTTCATGATGAAAAGACCGGTGCTAAATGGACAATCTGATTTTTGAATACAGGACTTTGGAGAAGCATAAGAAGATAATCAAGAAAGGGATAATCATAAGGAACAAGATAATCACAAAAATAGTCATAAGAGACTTAATAAGGTATATCTGTTTGCATTCCTATATGGAAGGATGATACTTGTAATTCATTAGAACATTCTCATTTTTATGGCAGTTAGAAAAAGCATATATAGACAGAAGACACAGGTTGAGGTGAATATGAAGGGATAAAATCTTTTTTTAATGATGAAATTAAGGGATGAGAGAAGATTGTACTGGTAGAAAAGGAAAGGGAGAAGTGGAATAGTGCAAATTATCTGCCATAAAAAAAAGAGTCAAGAAAAAGCTTTTATAATGGAGGGGAGAGGGAGAGGGAGTAAACCTTATTTTCATCAGAATTGGCTCAAATAGGAAATAACATACATACTCAATAGTAGTATTAAAATCTGTCTTACACTACAGGAAAATAGGAGGAGAATGAGATATGGGAATGGGTGGAGAGTGATAAAAGAGAGAGAGAGCATATTGGGAAAGGGAGTAGTAGAAAAACACTTTTGAGGAGGGAAAAGATAAAAGGAGAGATAATAAATGGGGAGGAAATACAATTGGCAATAGTAATTATAAAACAATTTTTGAAACAAGTTTCTCTGATGGAATATTATTATTCTCTGGGAAAAAAAAAAACCTGAAAAATCCTCCATGAACAAAGTGAAATATACTGTATAAAAATAATAGCAGTGTTCTTGGATGACCAGCTGTAAATGATTTTGTTATTCTCAGTAATACAATCACCCACATCTACTCTGAAGGACTTATGATGAACAATTCTATCCATAACCAGAGAAGGAACTGATTGTGTCTGAATATATATTGAAGCATTCTTTATTATTCTATCTCTCTCTCTCTCTCTCTCTCTCTCTCTCTCTCTCTCTCTCTCTCTCTTTATTTTTAAATATTTTTTCTAGAGGGTTTTAATTTTTATTAGAATGGGAGATCTATGTTTTCTTTCACAACTTGTCTGTTATGGAAATATTTTGCATAACTTCACATGTGATTTCTTAGTTGTGGGTAGGGATAAGGGAGAGAATCTAGAATTCAAAAAACAAAAAATAAATATAAGAAATTGTTTTGAATGTAACTGGAGAAAAAATATTAAATAAATAAAATTTTCAAATTGCATCCTTGTGTATGATAGACATACATACAAAATGTAAAGAAAAAGATGAGGGGAAGAGGATGGGAGAGAGAAAGATAGAAAGAAGGAATGGGAAAGGGAGAATGGAAGGAAGGAAGGAAGGAAGGAAGGAAGGAAGGAAGGGAGGGAGGGAGGGAGGAAGGGAGGAAGGATAGATAGACGTTATATCTGGGAGTCTCATTCTGCTAGTGATTTGTAGATTCTTCAAGGAAGGAAAAAAGGAAAAGAGCTAGTTATAATTGGAAATCCTATTGTACTAATGATTAATAGGCTCATCATTTAGACTCATGAAGACTGAAACTCATATTCATATACATGATCCCTAAGGTCTCTTGTGACTGAGACTTTTTGCTTCCACGTGACCTATTGTAGCACTGCCCAAAGGAACATTAATATTTTGGGAAATTAAACATTTCTTTCCATGGCCAATAAGATTTAATACATAGTATAATAGACTTAGATCTAGAAGAGTCCTTAGTCATTTTGTTGGTCAAGTCCCTCCTTTTACATATGAGGAAACTGAGGGCAAAATAAATAAAGATACTTAATTAAGATCCCACATATGGTAAATGGTAGTGTCAGGATCTGAATCCAGGTTCTCTGATTCCACCTTTAGCACTCTTCCCTCTGTACCAAAGTGCCTCAAAAAATAGATGGATATGGAGTTTTAGTCCAGAGAGTTTCCATTCTCACCTCCTCCCTACTGTACCCCATACTCATTCCCATTTTGGGGCTCCCTTTCACACTGCCTTCTTTCACTCAGAAAGTCATTCTTTTTCTTTTCTTCTATCAAATAAAGCTAAACATACTCTTAGTCATACAGTTTCTTGTCTGATGTCACACAACTGGTTCTTGTAGTATGTTAATTGAACTTAATGGAAATAAGTAATTTTTTTCTCAGTCTTTTTTCTACTGTAATCCTTCATCCAGCCCTCTTCATATTCCACCACTGTGCCTGGAATTTTTAGTCCCTTATTAAAATATTTGTTACTGTATTAAAAGAGAAAGAAGTTGGGGTGGGGCCAAGATAAAGGAGGAGGTAAGATGGTCAGGGGAAGAAAGATGGAGAATTCAGGGAATTAACCTTAAAACTTTTAGGAATAGATGCCAACATGGCCAAGAATGCTGGTTTATAAATTGATTTGTCTTCCAACCCCTTTAAAGAGCCATTTCCGTGAGACAGACAGGTTGGCCATATATCATGTATTCACTTGAACTCGTGCTGTGTCAGCCTCCATCTGACCTCTTAATCAAGTTGAGTGCCAGGGCAAAGAAAGGAGATAGGAGATCGTTTATAGAAAGGCAGAGCTGGCTGAATTCCCGCAAACCATCTGCGTGTCTAGCTATGGTCAGACTAACTGTCGGCTAATGGCCCCCTTCTCCTATGATCCATTTATATATTCCCCTGCCTTTTTTTTTTTTAGTGGAAAACAAATAGCGTTATTGGATGTGCTCTGCTTGGCTGCAGCTGTGAATTGTAAAGTTGGAAGCCGGTCCAAGTAGAAGTCAGACAGCACATTCTCTGTTTAGACAAGAGGCCCAAACTGCTGATCTGGCCTCATTTGATCCTTGATATTTTATTTATCTAAATTTTGACATGGTCTTGGGAGGAAACATCTTAGTGGTATGCATTTTTCCATGACTTTAGTTATTTCTGAAGGGAAAGGTGCCTTCTCTTGGTTATAACCAGTGATCACTATTTATTCTTCTTGGCTTTGTTAGGATTTAATCAGCCTGGATACTAACAGCACTTGAGATCCTTGAAAATTAACTATGGATGGGAGCAATGAGGACAGTAGATATGTAATAGGGATTTGTCAGTGGCTCTTGGGAGTTTTTATTTAAAAAATAGTAATTGATCTCCAGTTAGAGAATAATGCAGTGAAACAGGATGAACTATGAGGTAGAACCTTTATCATTTTCAGTTTCATTTAATTACTCTTGTATACTTGTAATGATGAAGTCTCTAGGTAACATGGCTGATAGAAGAATTCAAATCCCATCTCAGAGACTAGCTGTTCATCTTTCCTTCTCAAAGAGGACCATGGACATCATGAGGATGCTCTCTTGATTTGCATGTGAATTAGATTTAAGTGAGGTAAAGTTCCACAAAGTCATCAGCCTCAGTCTCCTGCACAGTCACTGAAATTTTGTGAAAAGACAAAAGTCAAGATGACTGGTGATGGATGATGCAAGCAAGATTCATTGGCTAAACTTGTCCTTTCTAAATTAAGGTCCTTCCCAGGTCTCAGTTTATCAGAGGCAACATACCTGAAAAACAGTAACCCTCATTTCCATGAAGCTTCAGACATTTACTAGCTGTATAACCAGGGCAAGTCATTTAAACTTAATTGCCTCAGTTACTAGCTTAGCTGTATGATACGGAACAAATCACTTCATCTCTCTCAGAAATGAGTGAGTTGTGAAATAAGTCTAATGATAACACCTACCTCACATGGCTATGAAGATTAAATGTGATAATGTAGGCAAAGCATCAAGAAGCATTTATTCAGCATAAACTATATGCTAAGTCATTGGTTCCCAAACTTCTGTTCTCAGTATCATTATACTATTAAAAAATTATTGAGGACCTATCCAAAGAGTTTTTATTTATATGGGTTATATTTATACATATTTATCATATTAGAAATGTAAACTAATTTTTAATTTTATAGACCCATCTGAAAGGGTTTCAGAGACTTCCAGGATTCTCTGAATTGTACTTTGAGAACCACTGTGCTAAGTACTTAGGCTACAAGTCTAATCATGTAAGAAATCCCTATTCTTCAATTTACCTTCTATAAATGTTTATACTTTAAATGTTAACTCTTCTTTATATTATTATTATTTATATATATATTATTATTGTTATTGTTATTGTTAGGCATCCTGAGTTTCCTGGCACAGAGAAGATAAAGTCCCTGCCTTTGAGTATGTCACAATCTAATAATCCATATTACCAAAAAATGTTAAGGAATCTATTTAGCATCAACTATATGGTAAACATTGAGTTGTACACTACTGGGAAAACAAAAAATAATAAACCCGGTCCTTGTTCTTAAGGATCTTTCTATCTAGTTGGAGAAAGCATCTGGTAACACGTGAAATATTAGAGAGCAAAACCATAATCAAGTGATAAGCAGAATGACAAAATTAGAGGACAATGGGCGTTAAGGGATGGAAGGATATGAAAGGGTCAAAGTAGGTAGAGATGGAATTAGATCCAGGATTTGAAGGATGGGTAGGAAATCTACTGAGGGAGTAGGAGGAGAGAAATGCAGATGCAATATTAATAGTCCAGTCAAGAGAGCAGTAGATCTCCCAACCACCATGCTTACTGATTGGGTCTCCATGGATAGCAAGGGCCTCAGTCTCTCTTCCTTTTGGTTTCCACATTTACAAAAGCAAATTAGAGCAATTACATTACAACCAACAAAGGGTTATTGTAAGGAACACTCTTTGTCAACCTTAAAACAATATAATAATACAAATGATTGCTGTTAAAAATAAAGAACATATTACCTGTCCTAAGGAATGGTCTAAAATGACAGGTTGTTCATACTTGGAGAGCATTTTACTTAGGCGGACAAGTCCACTGGTCCATTTCTGATCAAGAGAAAACTTACAAAGAATACAGCTTGCCTCTCCTTCACTCTTTCTACTCTTTCTCAGGAGATTGGCTCTAGGTCAGCTCTTAGGGTGCAGGTCACTGAGCGAGATTCAGAAGGGTAAAACCAGTTGAAAAGGGCTAGCCAGGAGTCTGTCCTGGTGGTCATCTGGATATTAAAGGGGACTGATTCTAACCTTGCAGCCAACTTTGACCCTTTCATTAATTAGTTCAGCATTACATCCTCCTCTGCTTACCTTGTTATCCCTTACATGATTGTCCTATTGCCACTCATTCCTTTGTCAAATTTCAGCCCTGGATTATACTAACCATCTTTCTTTTCCATTCCCACTTACATGCTGCTGATTGGAGCAGGAAGAAGTTATGCAACTATCTTGATAATCCTCTGAAATTTTATTTTATTTTCTCTCACCTGGATTCTCCCTGCAACAAGGAAATCATTTTAGTCTTCCCTGATTGATAATGGTGATGAGGATGAGGATGATGATGATTATAAATGGCATTTGTAAACCACCACTATGTGCTAGGCACTATGCTAAGTGCATCATTCGATCCTCACAGCATTTATGGAAAGTCAGTGTTATTATCCTCAATTTTTATTGAGGAAACTGAAGCAAACAGAATTTGTAACTTTCCTATGGTCAAACAGCTAATAAAAGTTTGAGGCTGGATTTGAACTTGGGTTTTCCTGATGCCAGTAGCACTCTATGCATTGTACCACCTAGTTCCTTGATTCTCTGTTATGTTCCCCATAGCAGCTATTTGAAACTTTCTTTTTTTGTCAAGCCTCTTAAATCATCCCCTACCAAAACCTTTAAAAAAAAAGCCATTATTGAGAAAATAGCAGCCATTTACTGTAAGTCTTCTCTTCTCTCTTTTCCTTTATCTCATAATCTTTTGCCATCATCCCTCAATCTCTCCTCTATTCCAGAATCCAATGAAAAGATTTCTCTTCCTGTCATCAAGTTCAGCTTTTCAACTTATATAATTGAATCCATCCCCTCTCACTTCTTTCAAAGGATTGTCCCCATAATCATCTCCACTTCTCTTTCTGATCTTCTTCCTCTTCCTGTCTATTGGCTTCTTCTCTGCTTCCTTAAAACAAGTCCAAGTCTCCTCAGTCCTTGCAAATTTCTCATTTGCATTCTCTAATTATCCTCTGGATCTTTCCCTTCTCCTTTTTTACAAACAAACTCCAAGAAGGAAAGCATCTATGGACATTGCTTCTACTTCTTCTCTGAACTCTTCCTAATCTAGTTTTTGATATCATTCAATTTAAAAACCTCTCTCCAATTTTTACACAGCAACAGCAATATTACATGATAATCAATTCTGATGTATGTGGCTCTCTTCAACAATGAGATGATTCAGATCAGTTCCAATGATCTTGTGATCAAAAGATCAATGTTCACCCAGAGAGAGAACTGTGGGAATTGAGTGTGGTTCACCACATAGCATTCTCACTCTTTTTGTTGTTATTTGCTTGCATTTTATTTTCTTCATCATTTTCTTTTCTGGTTTAATTTGATTTTTCTTATATAGCAAGATAATTGTATAAATATATATGCATATATTGAATTTAACATATATTTCTACCATATTTAACATATAATGGACTACTTGCTAGGGGAGGGGGATGGGAGAAGGAGGGAAAAAATGGAATACAAGGTTTTGCAAGGGCTAATGTTACAGAATTATCTATGCGAATGTTTTGAAAAATAAAAAGCTTTAATAAAAAACTCTTTCTTCAAAACTACCAGTTTGGGTAGTTAATTGTCAAAATCTTAATTGTAAAACCTAATTGCCTTTTCTCTCTTCTCATCCTATTGCAACATTTGATATTTTGACCACCCTCCAGGATCCTTATTCCTCTCTGTTTTGTTGTTAAATTTTACTTTGAGCTCTTCTCCTACATGTCTAACCCCTTCTTTTCAGCCTGTTTTATTGAGCCATCATCCTTAAGCTTTCCTTCTAACTTTGTATGTGGGCAGTCCATTGCACAGTACATGAAGCACTGGGCATAGAATTAAGAAGACTCATCTTCCTGAGTTCAAATGTGATCTCAGACATTTACTAGCTGTGCTAACCTGGATGAGGTTAGCACTTCCCCTGTTTACTCCATTTCTCCTCTGTAAAATGAACTGAAAAAGGAAATGGTAAGCCACTCCAATATCTTTGCCAAAAAACAAACAAAAAGCCCCAAATGGGCTCAGGAAGAGCGACACAACTGAACAACTAAATCTGAATGTAACCCAAAGGCTTGGACTTTCTCCCTATATAGTCTCTCAATAACGTCATTATCTCTCATGACTTTAATCATCATCACTATGCAGATGACTCTCCATTCATCCATAGTCTCTCTCCTGAAATCCAGTTCCACATTATCAATTGCCTAGTGCAAGGACTGGCAAACTATAGCCTGCCTCTGGGTTTGTTTTGGGGGGGTATATTTGATTGATTGTTTTATTTGTTTGTTTTTATGGCCCATGAGCTAAGATAAGTTCATGGACCATATCAAATCAAATGGCAGACCAAATCTGATCCAAAGGCCATAGATTGCTGATCTCCTACCTAATGGAAATTTTAATTTGATTCAGATGCCTATAGGCAACTCAACATGTCCAAAGCAAAGCTTATATTTTTCCTGTAAGTCTCTTTCTTTGAAACTTCTTTCTATTGCTCTTGAAAACATCATCTTTTTAATCTCATAAGTTAGCAATCTCAAAATTATCCTTGATTCCTCACTCCACTTATCCAATCAGTTGTCAAATCTTATCAGTTCCCCATCTGAAATATGTCTCACATCTGTGTTCTTTGCTCCCCTCACATGGCCACCATCCTAGTTTAGACCCTCATTATTTCTCACCTGGAGTAGAATATATAGTGGCCTATTGATTGTTCTCCCTGTCTCCAGTCTCAGACTCTTTAATCTATCCTTCACATAAAATATCTGCCAAAATTTTCCATAAAGATAAGTCTGATTATATTACTTCTTTGCTCATTAAGTTCCAGTGGCTCCCTATTTCCAGTAGGATCAAATGCAAACTGCTATTTTGGCATTTAAAACCTTTACAACTTCCCTTCAATCTGTATCCTCAGGTTGATTATACATGACACCCTTGATTCAGACATTGCAGGCTGGCCAAAAGGCCTTAGATTTATTCCTCACCAGGGATAGTCTGCCTCCCATCTCCTTATCTTTGCAGAGGCCTCTGCCTCCCCAAATTCCTGATTTCCTTCAGAATTCTCCTCAAACATCCTCTCTTTTTTGAAGCTTTTCCTAATCCTCACAGCTGCTAGTGCTTCACTTTCCCAAAATTACCTGGGAGCAGAGGTCAGAGACTTGGCAGCCAGTCTGGGCAACAGCTCCAGGCCACAGCAGTCTCAAGAACTGAACTTCTGAGCCAAAGACTTTCTGAACCATGAGCTCCATGTGTGCTTCCTGGAAAGGGCAGAAAGGGAACTCAAGGAGTGGGAGTTCTCCTTCACTGGCTTCTTTTCCTACACTCATAGCTCAGAGGGCCCCTTTCTGCTGGGGTTACTTCCAGACCTCCAATTCGACCCCCTTGGGTTTGACTTTCACCAGCTGCTTCATTATCAGGCTTTTTTCCCTTGTTTCTGATACTATAAAAGTACCCTCCTGCCACCTTGCCCCTTCCCTACTGTTTCATGCTTTTATGTCTCTTGGTTCCTTTTTGCAGAATTGTGTATGTGTGTTTTATATGGTAGCAAATTCTTCTGATTAAATTTTCTCCTGTTTTCCTATATAGAAATGTTGTCATGGAATAGGACATTTACTTATGTGCTTGGATGTCTTTGCTGCCTTCTCACTCTTTTCCTTATTGTTCTCCCTACTCCTTCAGAGTTACCTATTGCTTTCATACATGTGTAGACCATCATCTAAATAACAACCCCGCCCAATAAATCCTGTTCTCTTCCAAAGTGCCCAATGCTCCTAGACAGAATGTTTCTTAAATGCTTACTTTGAGTCAGGCACTATGCTAAGCATTGAAAATATAAAATCAACAGGCCATACAGTCCTGACCTTAAAAATTTTACATTCTAATGGAATAAGGCAATATTTTGTAGCGGGGAAGAAGACATTCTCATTCAGGGAGCCCAAGAGTGGATAATTAGAAAGAAGCAGAATCCCAAAAGAGTTCAGGTGAGGACAATATAAAGCAAAACTGGAGCCCTTTCTAAAAATGTGGTCCCTGGACAAGGAGTCACCAAAAGCCCCTTCAACTCCAGGAAGCCTTCCCTGACAGCTCCACACTATCACCTGTTTAGGAGAATAAAAACTTTATGGATTTTTTTATTCTCTAATTGTTCCATGCTTATTCCTATATTCTACAAGCTTTTACCAAGTTGTTGCAAAGGGTAAATCACAGGGCTATTTTGTCAGAATAGCAAAACAGACTTTTATAGAGCTTTCCTATTTTCAAAATGCCCATACCTATATTATCCCATGGGATCCCCACAGCAACTCTGTGAGATAAACTTGTCAGGTTTCAGTATCTCCATTTTATAGCTCCACATTGACTCCCAGGTAGGTCATACATTGTCAAAGTTTAGCCAGACCCTGAGCTCAGATTTTGTGACTCTTCCTGGGCATTAGAGCAGAGGATATTTTAATGCTGGAAGGAACTTTTTTAGAACTCTTCCTATGACACCTGTGTTTCCCAGTAGCCAAAAAATTTTACCAAGTCTACAAAACTTTTACTTTTTAAGATTTTTCAGAATATACAAACATGAAAAAATTGACCCTACTCCCATTCCCCTGTCTCTCCCCATTCTGCTCTTTCTCTCTGGCTGCTGGTTATTAGACCCTGAACTCCTCAAGACTAAGATCAGGCAAAGGAGGATTAATCTTTGCCTGGGAATTGGAGTTTGGATTGGAATCATGGTACTAATATTGGTCCTGTTTCCCCAATAAGATTTAAATTTTCTGAGAAAAGGAATCATATTTTTGTCATAGCTCACATAACACAGAATTAGGCACACCAATAAATATGACTCATTGCTTGATTGATTGATAATCCGTGTGACAGACAATGATTCCAGATGTTTAGGGACCAGTATTATAGGACAATTCATTCTGAAATGACACAGTCCCAACAGACATTATTACTTCTGTGAATCATCCCCTCTGTGTGCTTAAGGATGTTGTATAAGACACAAAGCTTTCAGGAAATGGACAGCATGCTAGTAAAGTTCACCTTCCACTCAATTAACCTTGGGAGAGAAGAATTTTTTTTCTTTTTTCTCCCAAGAGAGACCTTTTATTTTTTTTAATGACCTTTTTGAAGCATCTTATTTTCTGGGCAAAAAGCCAAATGATATACTTCCTTCCCAGCTCTAGGGCTTTTGCAGATATTTAAAGCTGAAGTAGATGGTCATTAAAATAAAAAGAAGATGTTGGAGGTGGGAGGTGGAGAGGAGAAATATTGGAACCAAGGAGGGGCTTATGAAATGAACAGGTCTCAAAAAAGAATGTATATTAGGAAAAAAAAGCTAAGAAAATTTGTCATTGACAAAATTTTGTAATGAATTTATCTTCTGCATATTCTTCCTTTTTTTCTCTGCTTTTCTCTCCCTTTCTTTTTACTCCCTTCTTCCCATCAGTGTCTAAAGCTTTCAAGCTGTCCCACACCTTTCCTGTCAGAGTAGAAATTACCTGATCAACATATTCACACTATATAAATATGAGATAAAATAATAATTGTTGTCTTTATTAACATTTTAACACTTAATGTGTTATCCCTCCTAGGAATGCTTACATTTTGGAAAAGTGGCTTATGATGGTATAATTTCAGGTATCACAGGATTGTAGCATCATAGAATTAATTAAAAGAGATTTCAGAGGTCATGTAGAATAAATTTTGCAGATGAAGTCACTAGTATCCAGGGATATATTTCTGATATTTAGGTGTTCTTTTTCATATACAATGAAAAGAAGACTCTTAAGTGTGGAAGGTACTTGGAGGGGATTAAGGATAGAAATCTGGCTTCTGAGTCAGGACAAATGAGTCCTATTGCTGTGTAATATAAGTGGAGTGATCTTATGCAAGACGTTTAATCTTTTTTTTTTTTGAAGCAATTGGGTTGGATTACTGGCTCAGGAGTTTCTGAGGCCATGTTTGAACTCCTGACTCCAGGATCAGTGCGTTATCCACTACATCACCTAGTTGCCCCAAGACTCTTAATCTTCCAATGCTCCAGGGAACTTGCTATTAGTATTATTAGTTCCTAGTATTTATTGCAGGAAGGGGTTTTCTCATCAGGAGTCCCCTATTCCAAAAAATTCTCAAATTCAGGAGAAACAGAGACAGACAGAGCAGACAGCTAAACACAGACACACACACAAACACACACACACACACACACACACACACAGATAATTTCACAGACCCGTAAAATGACATCATATAAGCAACACCTTTTCTTTCTATGTCTCCTAACTGAAAATAATGCTAATGTGGGGTATTTCTAGATTATATCATATATGTGTGTGTTTATATATGTTTATGTATATTTACAGGCATGCACACACATAAATATATATGTTTAATGTATATTCTTTTAAAATGCAATATAACAATTAGCCCTTCCCTGTTTATGATTTATAGATTTTTTGGCATAAATGTGTATTGTTCTTTGTCAAAGACTTTTTTTCATCTGTCAATAATCACATAGTTTGAGATATTTATGCTTTTAGTTGAAATATTTTTTTTTTCTAATGTAGAAACATTTTCACATTCCTGCTATAAATCTAACTTGGTCAAAGTGAATTCTTTAAAAATGTATTGCTGAGGTGGCCTACAGTACTAAACTATAAGCAGTAAACATAAAAACAACCTGGTACTGACTTAGAAATAGTGGTAGATCAGTGGAATAGATTAGGTACATAATATACAGTAATATAGAGTAGTCTTGCATTTGATAAACCCAAAGATTCAACTTTTGGGATAAAAACTCACTATTTGACAAAAACTGGGAAAACTGGAAAGCAAATTGGCAGAAACTGGGTATAGAGCAACATCTCATGTGGAATATTAAGATAAGGTCAAATGGGTACATGACTTAGGCATAAAGAGTAAGAACATAAGCAAATTAGGGGAGCGTAGAACAGTTTACATATCAATTCTATGAACAAGTGAGTATTTCTGATTAACAGCTTGAGAGCATCATGAAATAAATAAATGGATTATTTTGACTATATTAAATTAAAAAAGACTTTGCACAAACAAAACCAATGAAACCAAGATTAGAAGGAAAGCAGAAAAGTGGTGAAAAAAAATAAGCTTCTTTGATAAAGACCTCATTTCTCAAACAGATAGAAAATTGTGTCATATAAGTATGTTAAATCATTCTCCAAATAATAAATATTAAAAGTATATGAACAGTTTCAGATAAAGAAATCAAAATTACAAAAAGTCATATAAAAATGCTCTAAACTATTGATTAGTGAAATGTAAATTAAAACAACTCTGAAATATCACCTCACACTTATCAGTTTGATTGATATGATAGAAATGGAAATTGACAAATGTTGGAATGAAGATAGAAAAATTGTGACACTAATACATTATGGATGGATTTGTGACCTGATCTAATCATTCTGGAAAACAATTTGGAGCTATGCTGAAAGGGCTATAAAACTGTACATACTCTTATAAGCTAGCAAAACTATTGCTAGATCTATACTCTGAAAAGATCAAAGAAAGGGAAATGGATAAATTGTACAAAAATACATATAGCAGTTCTTTTTGTGGTGGCAGAGAATTGGAAATTGAGAGGATACCCATACATCAGGAACTGGTTGACTACATTGTGATTATGATTGTGATAAAAAAAATACTATTGTGTTATAAGAAATGATAAATGACAAGAAAAACTTGGATGTACATGAACTGATGTAAGTTGAAGTGAACAGAACCAGAAGAACATTGTGCATGTTTAATAACAATATTTATGATGATCAATTGTTAATGACTTAGCTATTCTCAGTAACAGAATATGTCAAGGCAGTATCCTATCCACATCAAGAGAAAGAACTGAGTTTGAATGCAGATTGAAACATACTTTTTTTTCACTTTCTTCATTATCTAAGGGATTTTTTTCTCTTGTGTCTGTATTTTCTTTTGTAACATGGCTAATACAGAAATTTGTTTTCCCTGACTAAAAATGTACAAACTATATCTAATTGCTTATTGTTTCAGGGAGTGAGGAAGGAATGGAAGGAGGGAGAGGATTTGGAACTTATGAGATTAAAAAACTAGAATTAAAATTTGTTTTTATCTATAATTGGAAATATATATATATATATTCACACAAAACATATTGCTTTATTCTTTTTTGTTTTTATTTAAATATTGTATATCCCTTTTCATTAGTGGTATTGATCTGTACTTCTCATTCTTTGTACCCAGCACATTGTTATTCATATATTAGATCATTTGGAAGACCTTACTTTCCATAGAGATTCCCTCTTTAACTATGACTCTGAACTGGTATTCTAAATGGCAATGATGAGCACATTGGATAGGTATCTTTCTGTTCTATGTCTCTTGCTTTATATTAATGCTGAAATAATGTTCAATGGTATAATTCATGTTAGGAATTTTTCATAGTTTGATGTATATGCGGGAGACACTTTGATGGAAGAGAGCCTCCAAGTTAGTACTGGTAAATCAATAGTTTTCAAATTAGTTAACAAACATCAAAAATATTGTGGTCATATACTTTCTACATCTCTCAGCCAACTTTTTCATGATCAAAATATGACCTATTACATACTACTTGTAAAAGCTCACCAGTTCCTTATCAACAACCTTATCCATGATGCCTTTAATAGTTATGTAGATTTTTTAAAATAAAAATTGTCTGTAGATTATGTATCTATATATAACTATAGATATAAAGGTACTTAGTTGTTTATTTTTTTGTTTTATTTGTTTAGTATTAATAAGTTCTGAGATTATTTTCCATGTTTTTTTAATGTTTTCCTTTAGATATCTTGTGAATTGACACATCAACACATTCATATTCATGTTAATCTATAGCATAAATTTCTTGAGGTATACTTTATACATTGCTTTTCTCCCAGTTTCTTCTCTTTAGCGCTATTTCTGTCTTCTTTATAAATTTGGTCCTATGATATTAGGGTCCAATTATGCTGTTTCGCATTCTTTGGTGATGAAAAGAGATTTTTATAAAAAATTTTTTCCCATATCTTTTTGGCTTGTTATCATTGTGCCAAGTTCTTATAATAAATGCTCTAAGGATGACTTTTAAAAGTCAGATCTCTTTCCAAGTTCTCTTTAAACTGGCTTTATATTTAACTCTTTATTTCTATTTTGTGAGGTGATATTGACCATAACCTTTCATTTTCCCCCTAAGATTTTTTCAAATAAATTTATATTCTATACCAGTGTTACTTTTAGTTGACATACATCTCTACTTGGCAACCAAGCCAAATATTTGTTAACTAAAGCATTTTTTAGATTCAGCAATTAGGCTATATTAGTGAAAGTGGTTTATGAAATTATTATAATCAGTTTCTATATCCTTTCCTCTGTCTATGTCATAGTTTTCAATAATTTTAAATGTCAAGTTAAAGTTGTTTTAGTTGTAGACCCTCTAAAAATTTATTTCATTTTTATTCTTGATTTATACTAATTTTGACTTTTATAAAGAATATGTGGTTTGACTACATATACACATCAGTAAAAAAAAAAAACAAACAATTTCCTTTCTGTTAAAATAGAAGGTTTTGTGATGTAATTTGGCATTCACCAAGTCTAATACCCATTCATTCTTCCTTGAACCAATGAAATAGTCTTCAAACATTTATTAAATATCTACAAGTCCCTACATCTAAGTGTTATGAATAAAAATACAAAAGCAAGATAGTTGCTTTCAAGAAGCTTGTGTTTTAATTATTCATTTTAATTAACCTTAAAAGTATCTAGAATATATGTGATATATTTTGAGTACAGTTCATTTTTGTTTTGTTGTTATGAATTAAGATCAAGATGTCAATGCTTAATGTGTATTTGTACGAATTATCTACTTTCCTAGCATTGTCTTTTCTATCTGTTAGAATAAGTTTGTAGAATATAGATAAGAAACCATTGGTATAGACCTTACATGTAAACGTTATAGAAGTTCATAGGATCTTTAATCTTTAGCTGTAAGAAGCCTCAAAGACCCTCTAGTTCAACTCAGCTCATTTTCACATAGGATAAAACTGAGATACTCACTTACCCAGGACATGTAATCTTGTCAGAGGCAAGATTCAAGTACAGATTCTCTCCTCAGAATCAGTGCAATTTTTACTTTACCATTCTGACTTCAAGAAGGAAGAGATTATGTTATTGTATGCAGAGAAGTGCCCAGTAAATGCTGAATGAGGGAGAAGTTATAGATATGGTATTAAGGATGAACATGACTGCTTTTGGTAATCTAGACAGTAGAGTCAATTCACGTCTCTTATGCAAACATATTAAGCCCTCTCCACCCCATACACCTCCTGGATTATAAGAAGAAAGACTAGGGAGAACATCTGAATGTCATATATTCTGCCATTTATCTAAACCCTGAATAAAGTAATACATTTTATGAAAGGATACCAGATCATTTATTTATTTAGAACATTGAGCTCAGCACTTTATGTCATAAATTACTTATTTCCATCCTGAGTGTTGGGGACAGTGTTGTTTCTGATAATGCTTGTTTGTTCAGGGCTCTGAAATGATATGATTTGTCTCCATATAAAGCAGCTCCCACAGTTCCAGCAGCATGCTTCAAGACCCTTTTTAACCAAGAAAGTTTTATTGTTTTTGTTTGAGTTCAGGATTACATCAAAGAAAACAATTTGTGGTCTTGACATTTGAAAGAAAGGGTGAGAAGGAAAGAGAAAAGGATGGTAGTAGGGATGGGGACAGTGGGGAGAGAGGTGAATGCAAGAAAAATTCACAGGAGAGAGAGGAGGTCTGAAAGAATGGGAAGCTGATGTTGTGAAGTCTTAAGAGTTCTGAAGTAGGAATCCAGAAACCTTGATTCTACTTCTATGATTACTGTGACTAGAGGTATGCCCTTTTCAGACTGATCTCTAAGGAAAGTTCCGATAGGGAAAAGAATGGAATGGACAAGATAGTAAAAAGAGGGTTGTCGTTTTTAGAGCTGAAATTGTAAAAGACCACGGTTCATAGATTTGGGGACCTGACACACCTAAAAGGCCATCTAGACAATGTTTTTATTTTACAGATTAAAAAAAATGAGGACCACAAAGATTAAATGATTTGTCTTCAGTCACATTTTTAAAATAAACAAGCCAGGATTTGAACCCAAATTCTCTGATTCACATCCAATATACTTTTCACTGCAGCACCCTGCCACACTATGTGTATGAGGGCAGAGGGATGTGGTTCAAAGTAAGCCTCTCTGACTAGGAACACTTGGAGAGCTGTGCACCATTTAAATCTCTCATGTATTTGATAGATAAAGCTTTTGAAAAACTGTAGATGCTCACATGAACTTGGCAGTCAATGCACAGTGCTTTCTTTGTGTTCATTTTAATTCAACAAGTACTTATTGAGTCCTTACTCTCTGTCTTGCCTGTGCTGGGTACTCTGGGGAATACAGGAAAAGCATCAGTTGAATTCTATTCAATTCAAATATTTATTAAGAGCCTATGATGTGCAAGGCACTGTGCTAGGATATAAAGATGAAAAAACCACATTCTAATAATAACTCAGAGCAGCTTTAAAATTTCCACAAAAGGTGGTATGACTTAATGGATAAAAAGCCAGCCATCCAGTCTCAGAATCTGGATCACGTCAATTCAAACCCTGCTTCTGACACAGTGGCTTCTTCCCCTCAACCAAGCAATTCTCTCTAATTTTGAGCCTCAGAGCAGGTGCTGTTCGCCAGCAAGTACCAGTACTTGACATCAAATCCAGGTTTTCTGATCAGGATGCCTTCCCCTAGAAACTGCCATCTCTCCCTCATATCCTATTAAAAATTATTAGTCAAGAATAGGCATATGAAACAGAGAGAGAGAGAGAGAGAGAGAGAGAGAGAGAGAGAGAGAGAGAGAGAGAGAGAGAATGAATGAGAGAATGAAAATAATTCAAGGACTCAATTTTTACAATCCTCTGGCAAAGTACACAATTTGGCCAACTTTAATCATTCATTGATTGGTTATCCAATTAAAGTATGAAGCAGATCCATCACTTCTATTTCTTCCTATATTTATACACTTTTGAGTCATATCAAATTGGCACAGTCTAGCCATAAATCCAAATATTCTCTCATATCTTTAAGTTGTTTCTTTGTTTGTTTAAGAAATATTTTGTAATTACATCTATACAGCCACTGAGGGTGCTTTTGGTGATTGACTCCCAGATATTTTATGTATTTTGTAGTTATTTTTAATGATACTTATCTTTCTAATATTGCTTCTTAGATTATTGTATTTTGTTTTTTTTATAGAAATTCTATTCATTTTAGTCTTATCTTACAGGCTGAAACTTTACTAAAACTCTTAGTTTCTTCAATTAGTTTCTTGATAATTCTCTCTTTGTAAAACATAATGTCATCTGAAAATAGGGATGATTTTTACCTTCTTTTTGTCTTTCTGCTTTTAATTTTATCTTTTTGCTTTGTATAGCATTTTCAGAAATATAACAAATAGAAAAAAGTCATCTTTGCTATGCTCTGATATTTCCTGGAAAAGCATCAAGAATTTTCCCATTACATATAATGACAGTCATTGGATTTAGATAGGTTTTTAAAAATCATATTAAAAAAAGACTCAGCGATACTAATATTTTCTAAGTTTGCTTGTCATGTGTTTGTGTGTTTAGCATAAATGAGTTTTGTTCTTTGGTTACTGAGACAATCAAATGGTTTGGCTTGTTTTTGTTTTGGAGATGATTAATTATGTTCATTGTGTTCCTAATGTTAAACCATCTTTTCATTTCTGGTATAAATCTGATCACAGTTATTGTTTTTTAAATTAATTACTTATGCTCTGTGCTAAGACTTTATCTAAATTTTTAATCAATATTCATAAATGATATTGATTTATAATTTTCTTTCATTGCTTTTGCATGCACTAAGTACATGCACTGAAAAAATATTTGTCTTATAAAAGAAGTTTAGTTGAGCACTTTCATTCCCAATTTTTTATGATAATTTCTGTAGTAAAGGTTTTAATTATTCTTTAAAAGCTTGTTAACTTCTGTAAATACATTTGAACTCAGGATTTTTTTTCTTTAGTATTTCCTTTATAGATCAGTTTATTTAAATTCTCTATTTTTTATTTTATAAATTTTGGTTTTAAAAATATATTTTTGTAGATAATCTGTTTATTTTGGATTTTCAGTTTTGTTAACATGTAACTATGTACAGCAGGTTCTGATAATTCTTGTCTTCTGTGTTTGTTATGACTTTACCTTGCTTATTTTTTTATTCTTTAAATTTGGTCACAGAGTTCATCGGGCTCCTGTCAGAAAGGGGGTAGCACCTCCCTTGCTGTCCCCTTCCCCACTCCCCCAAATGCCCTCATATTAATACTCAACTCCCCGGGAAAAACCACCTAAGTCTTCTTTACAAAATGGATCTCTGGGCTTTTTCTTTTCCATGTCAAAACTTTCTATGGTTCTATCTTCTAGGGGAAAAATCTGGTAACTGAGTTCATAACATATTTTAATGGCTGCTTTATTTCCTTGATCCTCCCAAATTAAATGGATCCAGAGGTACTCTTCATGGTAACCTTAGAATATCAAAGACCTGAAGATGATCCTTGCATTTGATTGAAGTTAAGACTGAGATATTGGTTGATTTCACATGCAGAAAAATGATTGGAGAGATATTTACCAATTTTCATATAAGCTCAGCCAGTAAAATTTCCAGTAGCATCATTATGTGGTGATACTTGTTAATCTGAATCTCTCTTTAAGTGATATTGTAAAGTCTTTGATTAACAATCCCCTCTGAGAATGCTAAAATCGTTTTGAGATGTGTGTGACAAGGGAAACAACTGAACTGGGGTATTCTACTGCGTCCTTCTCTCCTTTCTACTATCACTCAATTTGGTCATAGGCACCTTGTGACTCAGACTGTATGCTGAAGGCAAAGGTGAAAATCTCCATCTCTTGATAAATTCTAGTCAGGTCCATCTATTACTAACTTCCCCAGCTGACCCTAAAATACCAGTGGGAAGGGCATTAGGTCTGGAATCACAAGATTGAGTTTGAATCTTGACTTCCAAGATTCTTCTTTAGTTTCTTCTACAAAATGAAGAAATTGGAATAAATGTTTTCTAAGGTCCCTTACTGCTCTAAATCTTATTACTCTAAAATAATAGATCAAATCACTAGAGTAGAATAAAATAATCTATTTATTGGAAATTTTTCAAAAAAAAGTTTCTTCCAAATGATTGAGAATGACTTTAATAATTTGAAATGACAAAGGATTGTAGAAGGTACTACTAAGAACTGAAAGTCAGACAACCTGGAACATCATCCCAGTACTCACCTTACCTCTTTGAGAGTGTTTCTTTATCTCTAAAATGAGAGTTCTGGACTATTTAGTGTCTTCTGGATTTAATATACTCTTGTTTTATTGTTAGGTATTTCTTACCCTGCTTTTGCAAGATTTATGACTCACTTTTCTATTAACCTGCCCAACTTATTTTGTATTTGGTGGAATCAAGCTTAAGTAATGATATCCAAGTTCAGTATGACTGAATTACTTCAGAGTAAAGGTCCTCCTCAACACTATTCTCAGGTTAGCTGGCTTTCTGATTGTTGTACTTATCTGCACTACTCCTTAGATTATCCATGCTATGTATATTACAAAAATTAGGAAGATAGGCAGTCATTTGAAGTATATTCAACAGAGAAATGTCATAAGGAAAAGAAAATTTGCCAAAGTTTTATCAGGGAGTGGGTCTGTAGAATAGAGTGGAAATGAATAGAAGAGAAGAAGCCTAGAGTCAGGAGGGACAGCTAGGACACTGAAGCAATAACATAGGAATTGAGATTATAAGGAACCAAACAAAGGAATGGACCATAGCTTTATCTAGAAGTTGAGCTTATTGGGGGTGTTTCTCCACAGATTGAGGAAACAAGATGAGCGCAATAGCAAGCCCTCCACCTGGCCAGCCCACTACTACTTTTTGAATTGTTTAGCTATTTTCAGTCCTGTCCATCTTTTTGTGACCCCATTTGAGATTTTCTTGGAAATGATACTACAGTTATTTGTAATTTCCTTCTTCAGTTCATTTTACAGATGAGGAAACTGAGACATACAGATTAAGCTAGAAAGTATATGAGACTAGACTTGAACTCAGGAAAATAAGTTCCTGAATCTAGTCTTACCTCTGTCTATACTATATCACCTAGCTACTACTAGGTAACAATTGGATATTACCAATTTAATTGGCTATTGCCAGGCACTTTACAATTATCCTATTTGATCCTTAAAACAACTCTGGAAAGTGGGTGCTATTATTACCTCCATTTTGCACATGTGGAAACTAAGGGCAACAGAATTTATGTGACCTGAAACTAGGATCTCATGGGTGATAATCAAATAGCAGCTAAGGTCATATTCAAATTCAGATATTCCTGACTCCAGACCTAGCATTCTATCCATGACACTGCCTACCTGACTCAGTAATAGCTGAGATGGAGAAAATAGAATTTTCTGAAAGGGAAAATGTAGAAAAACAAGAGTAGAGGTTATCTGGTCTTGACTCAGCTTTCAGATCTCTTGGAATCTGCCCCCTCTGAGACCCTGGTAAATTTTGGATTTAATCCTTCCAGGGTGTCAAAAAGTAAAGTAGTACTGGTAGAAGTTAAGTACTGCCTCAGCAGAGGTCTAATATAGAGGAACAAGTAGAGAGCATTTCAATGCAGGGCTGCACCAATATAACTCTTTCTAAAGAGCTTGTAATTTCTCTATTCTTGTAATCACTGTCCATTTGCTGCCAAGATCAGGAACCAGTGATTTTTCTTTAATGAAGGTATTTTTTCCATTCAGTCATTTTTCTTTTCTTTCTGTTTTTCCCCCTGAGGCAATTGGGGTTAAATGGCTTGCCCAGGGTCACATAGTTAGGAAGTGTTAAGTGTCAGAGGTAGATTTGAACTCAGGTCCTTATGACTTCAGGGCTGGTGTTCTATCCACTGCGCCACCTAACAGCCCCATATTCAGTCATTTTTCAACCATGACTGATGCTTTGTGACTCCATTTGTGGTTTTCTTAACAAAAATAGTGGAGTGGTTTGCCATTTCTTTCTCCAGCTCATGTTATAGATGAGGAAACTGAGGCGAACATTAAATAACTTATCCAGGGTCACATAGCTAGTAAGTATCTAAAGGTGGGTTTGAAGTCAGGAAGATGAGTTTTCCTGACTTCAGTCCAGGTACCCTATCCACTGTGCTACCTGAAAGATCATAAAAAGATAACTAGTATTAAAATCTAATCTACCTGGGCTTGATACATGGCTTCGTGGCCTTAGACAAGAGGAGGATGCAGAGGTAGTGGTGGAGAATGAAGTACCATCTTCATAAAGGAAATCATACAAAAAGAACTAGTTTTATTTGTAGGTGGTCACCAACATTGATCTCACCTTGCCACTAATGTAACTTTGATCTGATGGACAAGAGGACCATTTATATTAATGGAAGATTTGTTAAGAAATACTCTGGCTCAAATTTATAGAAATATGAGCTATTGCCCAATTGGCAAATCCTCAAAAGCTATAAATAGACAATTTTCAAAAGAAAAAAATCAAAACTATCAATAATCATATAAAATGCTCTAAATCACTATTGATTAGAGAAATTCTAATTAAAACATTTCTGAGGTATCACTTTATTCCTACCAGATTGGCTAATGACAGAAAAGGAAAATGACAAATGCAGAAGGGATGGAAAAATAGGTACACTAATGCACTGTGGGTAGATTAACTGGTCCAGCTATTCTGGAAAACAATTTGGAACTATGTGCAAGGGACTATGAAATTGTGCATACTCTTTGACTCAGCAATACCACTTCTAGATCTATAACCTGAAGAGATCAAAGAAAAGGAGAAAACCTACATGTACAAAAATATTTATAGAAGCTCTTTTTGTGGTGGCAAAGAATTGGAAATTGATGGGATGTCCATCAATTATGGAATGGCTGAACAAATATGGCAAATGATTGTGATGGAATACTATTGTGTTATAAGAAATAATGGGGGGGGGTTGTTTCAGAAAAACTTAAGAAGAGTTACATGAACTGTCCAAAGTGACATGAACAATAACAGCAATATTATAATGATGATTGATTGTAAAAGACAGCTATTCTGATAAAGATAATGATCTAAGACAATTCCCATAAAGGACTCATATAGGATAGGACCCATAAAGAAAAATACTATAGTCTAGTTCTAGACATAGACCTCAAAAACTCTGAGTGTAGATTAAAGCATTTTTTTTGCTTTCTTTATTTTTTCATGCTTTTACCCCAACATTGCTCATATGAAATGTTATAACTTCATATATAATTGATATATTGCTTACCTTAATAATGAGTTAGGAAGAAGTAGGAGGAAGGAAAATAATTTGGAACTCAGAATTTTTTTAAAAATGAATGTTTAAATAAATCTTTAAAAATAATTATGAAGTGTTGAACAAAACAAATTAAACCATAATTTAAAATGGGGATAATAATAGCATGTATATCCCAGGGTTGTTATAAGGATCAAATGAGATAGTAACTATAAAGCACTCAACACAGTGCCTGGCACATAATAAGTGCTATGTAAATGTTAGCTTTTATTATTATATTATCATTTTAGTTATTATCATTATTAGATAAAGCATTATTATCCCTTTTTTAAAAAATATACCAATTGAAGCCTGGAGACACTAATAAATTTGCCTAAGTGGACACAGATGTTTAATAATATAAAAAACTAAAATTCAGGTCTTCTGACACCTATTGTAAGGTTCCTTCCCCTATACCAAAATATCTTGCATCCTGTCACCTTAAAGTCCTCTAAAAATTGATGAAAAGAGAATTGAAAATTAACTCCTTCCCCAACTTTCATTGTTCTGCCCTCCCCGTAGTTTGGGAGGGTTAATTAACCACAGCAATTAAACATTGAGCCTTCTTCTAGTGAAAAGTTATTTGCCAATCATACTCATATAATGTAAGAACTTAACTACTACTCCTTAATATGTTGACTTAATTTGTCTGTGATGGTCTAAAATACATGACTAAATAGTGAAATACTTCAATACATTAAAAACACATCAAGAGAATAGCCCCTGCATGCCTTAAAAGATGTTCTTGAATTTCTGTGGCCAAAAATTTCACCTCCTGGTGACTGTTCCTCTCTGAATTTAGCTAGGAAGGACTTTGAATGACAAACCCACAAGGCCCATGTTTGCAGTTTTTCCAGTAGAGTATAAGCTCTACAGAAATAGCTTTTGTACAATTAGGGTCATTTCCAGGAAAAGATAATGATAATTGTTGTAAGGCATGGGGGAAAACTGGAACACTGATGCATTGTTGGTGGAGTTGTGAAATGATCCAATCACTCTGGAGAGCAATTTGGAATTATGTCCAAAGGGCTATCAAACTCTGCATACCCTTTAATCCATCAGTGGGTCTGGATCCCAAAGAGATCATAAAAAGGGGAAAGGACCCACATGTGCAAAAAGGTATTTTGTAGTGGTATCAAGGAACTGGAAATTGAGTAGATACTCATCAATGGGGGTATGTGAATGTAATGGAGTTTATTATTCTATAAGAAATGATGAACAGGATGATTTCAGAAAGGCCTGGAAAGACTTACATGAACTGATGCTAAGTGAAATGAGCAGAACCAAGAGAACATTATATATAATAACAACAAGATTGTGTGTGGTGGACTTGGTTCTTTTCCACAATGAGGTGATTCAAGACATAACAATAGACTTGTGATGGAAAGTGCCATCCACATCCAGAGAAAGAACTATGGTTGGATAACTTCACAACTCTACCAACAATGTATTAGTGTCCCAGTTTTCCCACATTCCCTCCAATATTTATCATTATTTTTGGAACACAAGGCTTTGCAAGAGTTAATATTGAAAATGATCTTTTCATGTATTTGAAAAAATAAAATATATTTAAATAAAAAAAAAACTAGGGTCATTTCTATAGCACAGTCAGGTGTCAGAAAAAGACTTTAGAGGAAAAAATAACTAGATAGCAAATCCAAATAGTAGTTCTTTGACAAAATCATGTATAAAATTATACATTGTTGATATTGTTTAGTCATTTCAGTCAGGTCTAACTCTTAGTGACCCCATTTGGGATTTTCTTGGCAAGGATACTGGAGTGGGTTTGCCATTTCCTTCTTCAGATCATTTTACAGATGAGGAAACTGGGGTAAAAAGAGGTAAGTGACTTGCCCAGGGTCACATATTTAGGAAGTATCTGATTCCAGATTTGAATTTAGGAAGATGAGTCCTCTTGATTCCAGGCCTAGCACTCTATTCACTATGCTACCTAGTTGCCTATATGCATTGTCTATTTAAAATTTTTTTCTGTTAATACTCTTGGCTAGAATCTTGCCCTTAATATGTTTGTTTCCAACAAAGTCTATCTTACAACAATGATGAGTGGTAACTGAGTGGGATAAATCCATCCAGTCTTGCTGTGGTAACATTCATGGGACATACCCTGATGAACTGTGCCCACACCTTTAATAACTGCAATCTCACCCTTCTTGTATATTTGCATATGCACAGCCAAAGGGACAACAGCATGTTTTCAAAAGGATGTAGAAAAACATGTATTGTGTCCCTTCTTTCATTTTGTGGTTATCATTTTGAGAATTCACTGCATGATAATGAAGCCAGTCAAAAGAAAGAAAAGCCCTAAGCTTTATATAATTCACCTAGGACTTTCACACTCATTTTTTTTTCTTAATGAGTATATCTTCCTCTTAATTTGGGGGCCTCTAGCACACCTCTTTTTTCCTCTTTCTCATTTGTTCTATATCTAATTCTTTACCAAATTTTGGTCTATCTGGAAGCTAAAAAAGATTTATTAAATGTTTTCTCAATTTTTCTTGAACTTGATTTGTGTTCCTTCTGTGGAATATTCAATTTCTAAGGATTCATCCAGATAGATGAATTATCCAGCTCATTTAATCAATGTCACCAGTGGTTTAGTGAATACTTGCCACCACCAGTGTGATCTTAGGTAAGTCCTCTAAGAGGCTGCAGGATTTCATGGGAAGATCTCTGAATTGGGGTCAGTAGGGATTGAATCTTGACACTGTTGATTCCTTTAGGCACTAAATCACTCTGGAGCCCCATTTATTCCTTTGTAAAGTGAAGTAGTAGTTTTGGGTAACTTCTCTGAGGACTGTCTAAGATTCTCTGATAGTATCTCTTGCAGCTTCAACATTCTGTGGTTCTTTGTCGGCATATTATACAGTTAAAAAGTACTATAATGCTGCTTTAATAAAATGGTATTTTGTGGGGTAGAGACATTTAAAGAAGAGGATGGCACAGAATGGGGCACTGATTGTGCAGCAGAGATGCTAAGAGCCAGAAGTTCAGACGTGGAGATCAGTGTGGGTAGCACTATTAGCTCTTAGACTGGTTTGTAGATTGTCCATGGCAGTTTCCTAGATCATGGAAGTAGATATAGGATACGTTCTGAGTAATTCTTATATTCAGATTGCCACCCACAGGAATAAAAGGGCAGCAGTTGAGTTGGAGTATGTCAGGTTGCTTCTCTCATCTCCCCAGGGTTCCCATCTCATCATTGTATTGTGGGTAAAAGAATGTCCTTGGGTGGAGATAGCAAGAGGGGGGATCTGTGTTAAGTAGCCAAAGAATAGCTTGGGGTTAATTTTTCACATGGAGCCACCTTAGAAGCATCAGCATTTTAATAATATTTCAGGTTATAGGAGCATTTTTCTTTATCTCTCTGGCCAAGTTAAAAAGCTTTGCAGCATGCTGCCTTTGTCACCCTATTTCACAAAGACTATAAGAGCTCCCAGGGCAGTTTGATGATTGAAAGCGGTAGCTAGGAAGAGCCCTCCTATTGTAAATCAGAATTTGGAGGTAATGGAATTAGGTAGGGTCATGGAAAGGACATTGAATGGACAGTCAAGGTAACAGAATTCTATTCCTGAATTTGCTGCTAACTCAGTGTGAGCCTGGGCAAGTCATCTTACCTCTCTAGTTTTTATTGTACTGAAGTTAGTTAGTTAGATCCCAGGATATATAAGATTCTTCCCAGATCTATTCTTGTCCCAGTTTCCTCAGAGACTAGATTTTTACAAAACAAAATAGAAAACAAATTAGAAAGTATAGTTTGTATCTGCTCCTCTACTTGGTTTCAACTCCAGGGATTAAGATGGCCCTCTCAGGATAAGCTTGTGGCTTCTAATCTCATTATTTTATTAAAGGAAGGGGAATAACAGAAGAATGGAAGAGGAAATCAGAATAAAAGATGCCAACAGGATTCAGTTTCCAGAGGGAATGGATACTACAGAGTCTGAGTGAGGCACCAGAGGGGTCAATATACTATGGTATCTGTCTTGATCATATATTGTTTCCTCTTTCCATTCTCTCTTCTATTTAAAAAAAAAATAGAATGCAAGAATGCAATTTTAAAAAAAAATTTAAATAGTATTTCCAAATGTCTAGGCAAATATAGTGCATTCTTGCCAGTCCTTTTTAGATATTGGTAAGAATGGCCAAACAAGCTCTTTCTAAAAGCCTGTGATTCTTATATTTTTAAAGATGGCCCAGAAGTCTAAATCCTACAATCAAAGGCCATCTTTTTATTCTTTTTTAGTTGTTTTATTGTTACTTTTTCATAACTACAATCATATCCTCTTAATTTACTCCCTAAGTTGAGCCCTTCATTGTATAGCATCTGACTTGTATCCCTAATTTGCGCCTACATTCAATTGTTGATATCTCAGAGGACAGTTGCCCCTCAGAGTTCAAAAGAAACCTTTTTGGTGTCTCCTAAAATTATAGCACTCATGAATCCCTTCCCAGTGGGTTTCTCATTAACAGTCAGCCAACTGACATAAGTAGCAAAAAAAAAAGTTGGCATATTAAGGAGAGCAAAATATTGCCCCAATGAATCTTTCACAATTAATACACATTGTCTTTAGGAAAAGTGAATCCAGACTTAGAATACAGTGGTAATGAAGTGCATATGGAGGGAACATAGATGTCCAAAGCAAATTATAACTCCAGAATTGGAGGTTTCTAATGTCCTTCCTTTCCAATGGAGACTTTTCTGCAGCACATCTCTCTAGTACTTGGGCATCTCTTTTGGGTTGATTTCCAGTCATCTTCTCCTTAAAACTAGTTCTGGGATTCTGGGATTGCCTTTCTATTTTGATACCTGTCTGGTGAGAGTGTCATCCTCAGTAGTGCCTTATGTTGACTTTCTAGAGTTGACCTCTAGATGGGATTTCTCCTGGTAAACTCTCTTTACTACTAGAAAAAGTGACTGATGGGATGGAGGAGACAAAATCACCTCCTTCCTTCCAAGAACTAAAGTGCAGGGTTTTTCCTCCAATTGCTGACTCCTATCTTAACCCTTGAGCTTCAGATCATGATCAATCATCATAATTCATTCAGTGACATTGCTCCCTTCATACACACACACACACACACAGAGAGAGAGAGAGAGAGAGAGAGAGAGAGAGAAGGTTCATATTTTGTAGAGGTTTATTAAGTAATCCCTAGATGCTTAATAAATGCTTATTGACTAACTGGCATTAATACTTCATTCTCTGTGATTACATCCTATGACCATATCAATTAAGCTTGGAGAGGAGAAAGGGACCACTAAATCATACATAAAAAAAGAAGAAGAAAAGCAACATTTAATTTTCAGTAATTATATTTAGTATGTATATCACATTCCATTTCAATGGTTTCCACCTCTCTATTGAGCAGGAGACAGACGCTTAGTTGGGGGAAGCTATTACCTTTCCAAACCCATCTTTCCTTTTTAAATTGCCTGTCTTTTATGGGTAGCAATAATATAAATGATGCCTGTGCTCCTGAGATCTTCAGTTTTTTGCCCATGATTTCATCACGTTTAACAAATGTTCTTGCTGACAGTACTGTTTTTGCCCTCTTGAATCACCTAAAATGATTGGTAGTTATCTGGTTTGCTATATCTTTAAGGTTCTCTGTCATGTCTTGAATATCTGCCCTCAAGAAGACAGTAGGTCTCTTGATGATGCTGATGTGATGCTGATGATGTTGACAGATCAGTTTTTTGGTTCCTCAACAGGAAATCATTATTCTATTATTAGAATTATTAATTATTAATAATTATTAGCAATTGTTTCCTTTGACTTTCATTGGAGTATCTCTTGTGATACCTATGAATATACAATAATTTTCCTTTGAAAATAATCAGTGAGAAAGTCAGCATGCAGTTCCCTCACCTCTGGGAAGAGTCTTAAATCCATTTCTTAGCTCCAGATATTCAGTGGTGTGTTTAGCTGTTTCTCTTCTTTTTAATATTCTTCCATCCTCTAACCCTTATGATGCATAGTCAAGATTTAACTCTGTCCCTTCAGCTCTTTCTTTGTTTCTCTTCTTCCATTTTTAAAGGAACTCATCATTCTCTTGTGAAGGCTTTTCTCAAACCTCATTTACCTACTTTTTAACTTCTTATTCCAGAATCAAGATCAATCTGTAATTTGAATATAGGTAGCAATAATTCTGTTTGTGTGACTTTGTGGATAAACCTCACAATTGGCCATTAAGAGTACCAACAATCTTAGATTTCCTCATGCATCTCTCTTTTAAGTACAATCCTATATTTGAGTATTATCCCTTATCTTTTTAGTCTGAGTTCAATTTAGGATTTACAGAGGAAGTATTTTTAGGACCAAGTATCTGGAATAATGCTGACTTTGAAAAGGAGTGATTTTGTGACATAATTAGTCTTTGTGATCAGGGCCAGCCTTATGTCTAGATGGAGCAGGTGGTTGTACTATTTGACTTACGGGGTGTCAGGCAAGACTTTGCTGTCATCCTGCCCTCCAAAACATATTTCTCTGACTGATGTCTAAAATTACAACCATTAGAGATCATCTTCTTTGAATTATGCATTAGTCTTTTTTGTTGTCTTCCTTTAAAAGAAAAATCCACTGGGATTAAGACCCTAATACTTGAATGGGTTTGTTGTTTAAAATTATTTTTCTTCTTGACAGGAGAGCTAGGGAAGCATGAAAACATTGGGACTGTGTGAGGGAGGGGAATTGGAAAGGGGTAAAGAGATACACAGAAAGGAAGCTGATGGTGCCACATATAAGCTTCACAATTTTCTCAATTTCTATATCTACCTGAAGCCTTAGGAAATGTCACGATCTCAATAAAGGAATAAAAGAAAATCAGAAACCAAATAATTCCTTTGTTTTTGTTTTCACAATTCTATTGGAAACACAGTCCTTATACCATCCCCATTTTGGCAAGCCATGTGCAAGCCAAAGATTCTCATTTTGCTCAAAAACCTTGAGATTTTTTTTCTAATCTCTTAGAGAGCAGTTATTAACTTATTAACCCTCAAAATACAGTATTGCTGGAATCTTTGAAAATATTGAATACTCTGTGTCAGCCTCATACTTTTTTATTCCTGATCCATATATCTTTGTGATAATCTGAAATCAGAACAGGAGTGGAAATTGTACCTCATTTTAGAGTACTTATATATTCCTAAGCATCAGTGCCTCAATGTGAATATAGACCAAAGGAGATATGTCTTATTTGCCTGAGGATATGAATGCAAAGATATAGAGTGCAGACTTAATTGGGGAAGAATGTTATTAAAGAAGGATGAATTTCCTTTTATTACAATAGCAACTCATTTCTATAGTACTTCATCATTTTCATAGCACTTTCCTCAGAAGAAAACTCAGACTTTGAGAGATTAAAATACTTTACCAGGCAATAATTGTCTGAATTGGTCTTTGAACTCAGGACATTCCTGATAGCAAATCCAATGTTCTTCCTGTTTAAAAAGCGTGCTCCAAAAGGATGTGTTTCTCACAAGTAAATTTTCTTGAGAATTAAAGCTTATCCTTTAAGTACTGGAACACTTTAGAAAGATAAATAATGTTGATGATATTATAGCTAAAATGAATTATATTTTCTCTTCTTATACAAAGTATGCCAAACTTAATGTAATCCTTTCCTTCCTTCCTTCCTTCCTTCCTTCCTTCCTTCCTTCCTTCCTTCCTTCCTTCCTTCCTCCCTCCCTCCATCCCTCCTTTTCTTTCTTTTTTTCTTTCTGACAGTTGGCATTAAATGACTTGCCCAAGGTCACACAGATAGGAAGTGTTAAGTGTCTGAAGTCAGCTTTAAATTCAGGTCCTCTTGAGCTGGAACTTTATCCACTGCACCATCTAGCTGCCCCATACTTTTTCTTCATATGAATAAATTTTCATTGAAGCTTTTGTTTGTTACGTCAGAAGAATTTCTCCTAGCATCTTTTTTCTTTCACTGTCTCATACAAAAATTAATATTTTAAGGGGAAAAAAAGAAAAGGGGGGAAAGGGAAATCAGTAAAACTTATCAGTACAACAAAAATCTAAAAGAATATATAGTATACTATACCCATTGCCCATTAGCTTCTACAAAGGAGTATAACAGAAGGGGGTTTTCATATTTCTTCTTTGATGTTCTGTTTGTTCATTATAATTTAGCAACATTCGCTTTTCATTGTTTTGTAGTTGTTCTTTCCATTTACATTATTGTAGACATTGTGTACATTATTTTCCTGGTTTTACTGATCTGCATCAGATCATCAGATCATATAATCTTTTCACATCTTATGAATTTATCACTTATTATAGAAGAGGTTATTTCTTTATACATACACATCACAATTTGCTTAGCTGTTCCTCAATCAATAGAGCTCTACTTTCTTTCCAATTCTTTGCTGTCACAAAATTTGCCCCTGTAGCTATTATGGCGCATATGGGGCCTTTCTTCTTATCAGTGGTTTCCTTAAGGAATAAGTCTAGTACTGCAATCTTCTTTTATTATTCAGCAATCATCATTATTGATGAACATCAATTATTTTGTTTTCTGCTGCCAGGCAATGCTCTTTGGCAACTATTGGAGTATGCAGATCTATTTGTCACTGAATTAAATGGCCCCAAACAATTGTACTTTTCTAGTTACTGGAATAGTTGCCTCTCAGATGTCACTTAAGTATGTTTCATCTGTATCCCCATAACCTGCATAGTACATCAGACCTCTTTCACTGTTTCTAATTTGGGGTTCTTTATCATCTCAAATGATATTGAGAACCAGGAGAAATCAATCAAATTTATTGAATTATAACCTTAATTTTGTATAAAATATCAAGATGATAAGCTCTATCATGAAGGTCAAAGAGTAGTTCAAAATCTCTTTGACAGATTAAAGCTTGGAAACAACTCTTTTTCTTTCTAGTCAGAGGCTTTTATTAGTTTGCTCATTATTTCTAGGTTTGAGGATACTATGATCAAGATGATTGTAACTGTCCAAAATCCGAGTAGGATGTCTGTGCTTTTTTGATATAAGACAGGGCAGCTAGCTCGTGCAGTGGATAGAGTGCTGGATTTGGAGTTAAAATCTGACCTTAGATATTAACTATGTGACAATTAGCTATTAACTAAGTTATTCATTTAACTCTGCCTCAGTTTCCTCATCTGTAAAATTATCTGGAGAAGGAAATAGAAAGCCACTCCACTATCTTTACCAAGAAAACTCCAAATGAGGTCACAAAGAGTCGGACATGAATGAAATGACTGGACAACAAGATGATGCAATTCCTGTTATACTGCTTCTGTGGCCCATACTCTGAAATGCTTTGTTATAGTAGTTTGAAAGGAAATTTTATTTTTGTTTTTATTTTTTTTTACTCTGCATATAGTTGACATGGTTTGATCCACAAAATAACAGAATCCATAATCTAGGAAAGCAATTCTCAGAGGTCTTTTAGTATAGTAAAAAGAGCTGCCAATTCTATGAGGCCAAAGAAGAGATCAAAACAATTAAGTATTCACGATTCTGTCATAATATTATTTGTGCCTTGAATTTTAGTAATATATCTCTTTCTCTGAAATACTTTGCAGAGGCTCGTGATTCCATTTATACAAGAAATGTTGACATATTTAGAAGATTTGGGGCACTGCATCAAAAATCCAAACATTTTCATCTTAATGCTCTACCCTTTAATCATTTTCTATTATTTGCCATGCATCTGTAATTTTACAAGCTCCTTGAGGACAGCAAAGTTATTTTTTCCTATCTTTTTTCTATTACACTATTAATAATAATAATAATGATAGATAGCACTTGAAGATTTGCAAAGCACTTTTTACAGATGTTCACTCATTTGACCCTCATAACAATCTTGTAAGATAAAAAATATTATTATATCCATACCGAGGAAGAAATAGGAGAAAAAGTTTTAAGTGACTTACCCAGGTACACAAAGCTGGGTTATTTCTGAGGCAATTTCTGGTCTTTTTGGTTGAAAAAAGGGACTGAAAATATGGCAAATTGCCCAATGAATATTTGTGTATATGTAAAATTGTCTAAGAAACCATACTGCATGGTTATAGATAGGTTCTGAGTCTCATTTATATTTAGGAGGCTATACTTGCCTCTTAGTAGATTTGGATATTGATGGGGAGCTTTTCTCTGTATGCACTGAGAAGTATTAAGGACCAAGAATTAGGTTCTTCCAGTCCTAGCTCTGCCACTATCCGCTGACAAACTAGCATTTATTAAATGCTTCCTATGTTAGCAGTGAGAATATAAAGACAAAGCAAGTCTCTGACTTTAAAAAGCTTAAATTCTAACAAGGAAAAAAATTATAGGGCATATACTAAATGAAAAATACAAAGTGGTTTTAGGAGAAGGGGCAATAAAATCATGGAGTGGGCTAAAGGGGGGAGCAACACAATCAGGACAAGCTTCCTGCCTTTTTCACTTTCACCCCCTCAAGGTATTTCTTAAAATGATTATTAGAAATGATCAGAGATTCCAAAAGATGAAATTGGGGAAAGAAAGTATTTTAGGGAAAGGAGACAGTCAATACAAAATCAAAGATAGGGCGATAGAAGATCCATGTGTGAGGAACAGCAGGGAGGTCACTGTGACTAAACCATAGAGGGTGAGGAAAGAAGCAGTTCATAAATTGACTGAAAAAGATGAAGGGACCAATTCATTTCTCCTTGTCTCTGCTTCTTTATCTATAAAATAAGGAAAATAATGTCTGCCCTCCTCCCTTCACAGAATTGTAAGGCAGAATAGTTCAGGGGAAGGAGAAAACAGCCTCTACCACCCCCATCAGAACATTTAGCCTGGGGGCCTGAAGGCCTGTGTTCTACACTTGGTTCTGTCACTGACATGGTTTGTGAAATGGGAAAGTTGATTAGTTTTTCTGGGCCTCAGTCTTCTCATATGTAAAGTGAATGACTTGATGAGATGATCTCTAAGGTCCTTTTCAGCTCCATGAATATCTGAAGATCAAATGGGGATCATGGATGTGAAAATAATTTGGAGAGGATAAAGTGCTATTCAACTGGAAGGTGAATGGTGAGCACATAATAGGCTTGTAAATTGACCATAGCCCATTAAAGAGGATAGTTTGAAAAGCTGTACCCTTTTTTTCCCTTTTTTGTGGGAAGAAATGGAAAGGGGCATTTTGTTTTGCGTTTTAAATCTATTTCTTGCTGCTCTTTGCTTGCATCTGTTAAATACTGGGATGTCTGGAGGGACATTTGCAAAGCCGCCCAATGTCAATTAAACTTGCCGAGCAGTCTATCTTTGCTAGAGTGCTTGTGACCTTTTCGGGCTGTCATTTCCTGGGCAAGGCACCAAGTGAGCCTCTGAGGAGGCTGGTGTGGAGGAGCAAGCCCTGAGCCGCAGGGGCAGCTCAAGCTGCAGGTTTCTGGGCCCTATGCCAACCTCCAGATAATTGCCAGCAGCGGGAGAGAGGTAGCTGAGCTTGGCCAAGCCTGTCTTTGACAGATAGATTGACCGCTTCCCACCACTGCTGCATCACAGGCAGAAAGGAACACAGAGTGAGAGTTAGGGGGAGGGAGACAGAGGGGGAGGAAAAAAGAGAGGGAGAGAGAGGGGAGAGGGAAGGAGAGAGAGGGGAAGGAAGGGAGGGAGGAAGGGAGGGAGGGAGGGAGGGAGGGAGAGAGAGAGAGAGAGAGAGAGAGAGAGAGAGAGAGAGAGAAAGGGAGAGGGGGAAGGGAGGGAGAGAGGGGGAAGAAGAGGGAGAGAGAGAGGGAGAGAGAAGGGGGGAGGGAGAGGGAGAGGGAGAAGGAGAGGGAGAGGGAAAGAAAGAGGGAGAGGGAGAGAGAGAGAGAGAATTTTAGCAAAAGAGCTGTACCAGATTCTAATAAGGGATATTTAGAGGTTATGCTAAGTGGGGAAGACAGCTCTGCTTCCAACCTCATATATGTGCACCAGGGAAAAGAAAGGAAAAGCACTGAATTAAACTGATTTCACAGCCACCCCACCCCCATATCTGGATTTAGCATTCAGGTCTATGGTGCCAAAAGGGTGTACCAAAAGCAGCCAAGCTCTAGGCAGATTATGTCAGAGTCTGCAGCACAGTGCAGGCAGTCACCCAAAGGAGGATTGGGGGAAGGGTTAAAAAGGAACCAGGAGAATAGGGAAGCAAAGTGGGGAGGGGGTTGGAATGCCCAGGAAAAGTTGGACTTGATGGGGAGATGAAAACCTTTCTCAACCCCAGGTTGTTTTGAGGATAGGGAGAAGGTCTCCGAGACAGTGATCCAGAGCACAATCTTCCTTCCTCTCTCCTTTGGCCAGGTCTATAAAAAACTAGCATGGCTTCCAGCCTGCTGTCCTGGGGCCTGTCTGGCAGGAGGGAATGGGGCGGCTGGATGCCATAGCTGGGCAGGCAACTCTTGGGTGTTAAAGGAGGGGTGAAGAGGAAAGAGGATTTCTTAATGCCCTTGCCAACATCCATGGGCTGGTAGCTGGAGGATTTAGTGTGTGAGGGGCAGTCAGAAGCAGAAGGCTTTTAAAGGAGACTCATAGAGGAGACTGAGTTTGATGGGTAGAGAAAAGAGATGACTACTAGGGCTGGCACAAGATTAAAGATATTAGAAGGTGTTTTTCAGGGCCCTCCACAATCTCACCATTCAAACTTTAACTGACGTCATTTTTCTCCCTAACCCTATCTACTTTAGTAGGACAGGTCCCTTCTCCCTCCCACAAATTCGCCGTGCCCATTTTAGTCTTTCTTCACTCATTCTGCTCCCTCTTCCCTCTCCTGAATCAGATTCTACCCCATTCAAATTCTGTCTTCTCCAAGAAGGACACTCCGTGCCTAATTGAATTTCCCTTGTTAGAAATTCTCTGAGGAATAGTTTCTCCCAGGTCCTTCCCCCCTCTTTCTGGCAGTCATTTGGAGATTTTGCACAATCTCATTGGGGAAAGAAGACATACACAAACAGAACAATTAAACTGTATAACAAGATCTCTGAGAAGCACCTGGCCTTCGCTAGCACTACATCGTGCCACCTGGAGTCTCCAGGCTGAGCCAACACCAAGAAGTCAGTTGTGGAAAGGAGAGCCCTGATCCTTTTCATGCATCAACTGACTCATCAGCCTCTCCAGCTCCGCAGCCGTTCTGTCAGCTTTTGGTTCAGTCCCCTCAGTGATGGCTGGAAGCCAGCTCCAGAGCTCCCAAGGTGTCTCATAGAAACAAGAAGGGCATCTCAGCCATTTTAACAACTGAAATACAAAACAGTACATGAAGGGGAACAAACAGATGGTACAAACTGTGATTGAGGGCTATAGGACTGAAGTGGTCTGAGGAGACCTGAAAGATGGCACTTCAGCTGGACCTTGAAGAACTCAGAGAGGAAGAGATTGAAGTGCCAGAGATTTTGAAGGAAAACACTAAATATATGGCACTCTTTAGCTTGAGGAAGAATGTCTTACAGCGCTGGGGGCCGAGGGGATCAAATGATGGAGTCAGGTTAGAAGGGACTTGTGGAAACACTTCTTTTCTCAGAACAAAAGGTCCTCAGAAGTAATGGATCCTCTTAGGAAGCCTAACATCAACACTCCTTACTTCATGATCTTTCAGAATCTTGAGGACAGGGATTGTATCTTTTCTAGACTTAGTCATTATCTTTTCCAGAAATGCAAAATGCCTTGTATATAATTCATTATTTAAGTATTTAACATTTAGTCTAAGAGTTCAGTGCCTGACAGGGACTCTTAATTCTTTATAAAAAGATCTTAATTCTCTCAGGTCATGAAGGGGTACCTATAGAACCCTTTAATATAGTCTAACCATCCCCTGCTTGGGGCAAATGTGAATAATAAAAAAATAACAACATTCTTTTTTCTTTCTCCTTCCCTCCTTCCCTCCCTCCCTGCCTCCATCTCCCCTCCTCCCTTCCTCTCTCTCCTTCTCTCCCTCCTTCCCTCTCTCTCCTTCCCTTTGTTCCTAACCTCTCTCTCCTTCCCCTCTTTCCTTCCTTCCTCCTTTCCTTCCTTCCTTCTTTCCTTCCTCCCTTCTTTCCTTCCTTCTCTCCCTCCCTCCTATCCTCTCTCCTTCTCTGCCTCCCCCTTATCCTGTTCTCTCTCTCTCTCTCTTTCTCTTTCTCTCTCTCTCTCTTTCTCTCATTCTCTCCTGTTTTTCTCGCTCTCAGAATAAAAGTAGACTATAGCTATTCAAATGAAGGGAGCTAGATTGTTCAGTGGATAGAATGGGTGGCCTGGAGTCAAGAACATTCATCTTCCTGAGTTCAAGTTTAGCCTCAGACATTTACTAGCTATGTGACCCTAGACAAGTCACTTAACCCGGTTTACCTCCATTTTCTCATCTGTAAAATGAATTGGAGAAAGAAACAGCAAACTACTTTTGTATCTTTGCCAAGAAAATCCAAAATGGAGCCAAGGAGAGTCACTCAGGACTGAACAACAACAACAAATTCCTGTGAATTTTTTTGTAACATAGCTAGTTAATTCAGAGTTTGAAATCCAATATAGCAAAGACTTATTGAGTGGGAATTATTTACTAACCAAATTGGTGACAAAGAGATAAATAATATGTGGACAGGAAACAGTCCCTGCTCTTAAATAGGGCATTAAAATACTAATGCACTGTGAACACAAAATATTATATAAGTGCATTAGAAAATGATAACATGAAGTTTGAGGTTGACAGTTGTTACTAACCAGAATGATTAGGGAAGGCTTCCTGGAAGAGGTGTTATATGAATTAGACATTGAAGAATGGGAGGAGGTCATCAAATGAAGACGGGAAGAATGAGAGGGGTACTACTGCAGGCTTGAAGAAGAGCAAATGGCCTAATCTTTAAAAGAGAGAAGAGAATAGTTAGCAAATTATAGGTTAGTGAGCCTGACTTCAATTCTTGTTTCCAGTAGAACATCCTGTTAAAAAGGTAGTTGGTATAAATGGATGCAGCAACTGCAAAATGAATAGATGAATTAATAATTTTCAAAAAATTTTAATAATGTCTTAATTACAAACAGATAATGTCAACTACCAGGGGTTTTTGGCTTATTAGGGGGAAGGTTTCTTGGCCTTATAGAAAGGAGGATGTTGCCCATACAATTGCCTTTAGTTTAGCAAAGAATCCAACAAAATCTATTAGGATTTTTTTGTGGAAAAGATGATAAAGTTCTATCTTAGGTGATGGTAAAAATTAAGTTGATTTGGAACTTACTGAATGATTAGACCCAAAGACTGGCCATCAAGGCATCAATGTTGACAACATAAGCCTCCACTAGAGTGGTTCAAGCATCTGTACATGGTTCTGTGCTGTTTAACATTTTTCTCATTGATTTCAATAAAGTTATAGACAGTCTGCTTAGCAAAAGATGAATTTATAGATTTAATACAAATCTTAGAAATAACTTAGAGAAAGGATGTGTAGGATTCAAAATGATCTTAACATCATAGAAGTTTGTCAAATCTAATAAAGTGAAAGGTAATAGAGATAAATGTAAAATCATTTCATTGGTTTCAAAAAATCAGCGTTAGAAATAAAAGGTAGGAGAGACACATGGCTAGATAGCAGTTTCTTTGAAAAAGGATTTGGTAAACTATAATAATAATTTGTATGTCCTTTTCGTATGCCTATTTGTGTGCATGCTCTCTCCCCCTTCAGAATGTAAGCTCCTTGAGGGTAGGGACTGTTTTTGCTCTTAATTTGTTTCCTCATCATTTACATAGTATCTGGCACATTATGAACTTAATAAATACTTAGTGACCAATTGAGGATTGCTTGGGTTTCTAAGACATCGAAAGACTGAAAGGAAGAATAGAAGGTCCTTTAAAACCAACTTTATGGTCAGTTCCACTGATCTTGTGATGGAGAAAGCCATCTGCACTCAGAGGATTGTGGGGACTGAGTGTAGATCACAACATAGAATTTCACTTTTTTATTGTTATTTGCTTGCATTTTGTTTTCTTTCTTTAGTCTTTTTGATTTGATTTTTCTTATGCAGCATGATAATTGTGGAAATATGTATAGAAGAATTGTACATGTTTAGCATATATTAGATTACTTGCCATCTAGAGGAAGGGATAAAGAGAAGGGAAGGAGAAAAAAAAATTTGGAACCCAAGGTTTTACAAGGGTGAATGTTGAAAACTATTTCTGTATATGTTTTAAATAAAAAAACAAACTTCACCTAGTTTACTAACTTGCTGAAGAATAACAGGTCTCTGAAGAAAAATATCCTTAAGTCAATTCATTCAATTCAATTCAGTATTTGTTCAGTACTTACAATGTGTCAGGCACTATACTTGCTTTCTATACACAAAAAGGAAAAAAAAACAGATCTTGACTTCAAGAAGTTTATACTGGAACTCATTTCTGTATATAGATAAGTAAATACATATCACTGTTGTTGTTCAGTTGTGTCCAACTCTACATAACTGCATGGAACCTTACTGTTTGGGGTTTTATTGGCAAAAATACTGTAGTCATGTGCCATTTCTTCTCCAGTGTTTTCCCATTTTATAGATAAGGAACTGAGGTATGTGGGAGTTAAATGATTTGCCTGCAGTCACACAATTAGACACACTACATTTGAACTCAGATCATCCTGTCCTTTGCCCTTTAGACAAAATAAATGCAAAATCATTTTAGTTGTACTAACAATTAGAGAAATGTGAGAAACCATTTGTTTGGACTGGCACTTAGTCTAGGATGTGGGTGCCAATCTGTCTCCATTTCTCTAAACCCATGATGAGATAGCTCTGATGGAGTTATTTTAATGATACCATATCTACATTCCTGCACCATCCATGATTGTTGAAGGCTCTACCAATGTTTCATTCATTCTACCAGTGGCTTTTCAAACTTAAAAGGCTTCAAATATATAGAAATAGATAGTGTATCTGTCTTAAGAGAACTATCCTACTAAGTATCAAATACTTAGTGCTTGGTTGACTTATGTAGCATTTATATGTTACAGGACCAACTACGGAGAATCAAAAGGGGTTGCAATCAGCATGAGTGGAATGAATGTCAATTCATCTTTAAGTTATTGAAATATCGCTATTGAGAAATAAGAGTGACATCAGCAGGGAAGTGAATCAATCACAATAACAAACCTAGATACAGAAGCAATTGTGCTCACTGAGTTCAGCAAACACTATTACTTATGTGTTGTACAGGAAGAGATCACCTGTCCTAAATGGTGCTAGGTGCCTTAGCTGACCCGGGAGCATGAGAACATGGCTCCCTCTCTCTCCTGTTTCCCCCCAGCAGAGTCCTGGGAACTTAAGGGATATCTTGCAGGAAGCAGAGCCTTCAGTCTGAGGCACTTCATTAGCTGGGAAGTACAGCCTCTCAGGAAGTCCCAAGGAGAGGAACAAGAATGATTTTTAAAGGATATTGGCAGGAGACATTACAGCAGAATAATGCTGCTCTGGGGGTGGTATGGTTGAGTGGAAATTCAAGCAAAGAGAACCAGAAGAAAATCAAATGGTGTCATCCATCATTCAGGAAGGACAGGGAGTGCTTACCAGGGAAAGCAATGATAGGAGAGGGAGTGAAGGAAGAAGGAGAGAGAGAGAGAGAGAGAGAGAGAGAGAGAGAAGGAGAGAAGGAAAGAAAGGAGGAGAAAAGGGGAAAGGAGAGAGATGGAGAAAGACACACAGAGAGAGACAGAGAAAAAAGAAGGGAGGGAGGGAGAGAAGAGAGGGAGGAAGAGAAGGAGAGACAGAGAGAGAGAAAGAGAGAGAGACAGAGAGAGAGAGAGTGAGTGAGAGACAGAGAGAAAAGAGGAGGAGGGAGGGAGAGAGAAAGAAAGAAAGAGACAGAGAGAGAGACAGAAAGAGAAGGAGAGAGAGACAGAGAGACATGGAGAAAGAGAAATGTAGGCAGAGACAGAGAGAAAGACAGAGAAAGAGAAAGAGAGAGGGGGAGAGAGA
The DNA here is from genome assembly GCF_902635505.1 of Sarcophilus harrisii. NCBI lineage: Eukaryota > Metazoa > Chordata > Mammalia > Dasyuromorphia > Dasyuridae > Sarcophilus > Sarcophilus harrisii. The sequence goes on along the minus strand of NC_045426.1, from coordinate 367,805,392 downwards.
GACAGAGACAGAGAAGATGGAAAGGGAGATTGAGAAAGACTGGGGGAGAGAGACAGAGACAGAAAGAGGAGAAAGACTGAGAAAGAAAGAGAGGGGAGGGAGGGAGAGAGAAAGAGAGAGGGGGGGAAGAGGAGGAAGGGAGGGAAGGAGAAAGTTGGAGAGAGAAAGAAATGAGAAAAAGAACAAATCACTAGTTGAAGCAAAGTTTTAGAATAAATGTCTCTGGAGAAGGAAATTCTAGAAGTTTGGTCATGTGGATATTTTGGGATAGTGGAAAGAGCTAGGACCAAGAGCCAAGAATGATCTAGATCTTCCACAGACTTGCTATATGATCTTGAGCAAGTCCTTTAACACGTCAGGCTCAATTCCCACCAACAAAATGGACATAATCAGCCCTGATCTTTTCATGGGAGTAGCTACAAATGGCAATGAAAGTGCTTTGAAAAAAAGTATCAAGGCATAGGAACAGCAAAGGATTATTATAATTAATTAGGCTGACTGCATAATGAGAAAATAGAACATTTTTTTCACTTTGGAGGTAGGAAGCAATGAAATTAGTTCCCTTAAGATTCATCCCTAAGGCTTAGGATTCAATTCACAGAAGACAGGACTATGGTGCTTGGCACCCTGCTGAGATCCTAGGAAGGAGACCCTGGAGTTTATTTCTTATTAATTAATCAGCAAGTATTTATTGCTCAGCTAGAACCAGGAAATGTTTAAGGTATGTTTAGAGGACAATGGTTAGTAGATAAGTAGAGGTTCATGTTGAGAAATAGAAGAAAGTAAGGGAGACATTTTGGGAAGAAAAAGCTCTGACTTGAACACTAAGAAAAAATGGGTTGTAGTCCTAGCTCTGTCAAGTACTAACCACATGATTTTTATATATGTGTGGATATAAGTGCATACATATATCATGCATCTATATATTTGTGTGTTCACATTTTATTCATATATTCACACAAATCTTAGCATATGTATATCTGTGTATACACATATAAGCATATACATGTATTTATATATAGTACACGAAATTCACAATTCATATATATTTTTACACATACCTTGCAAATAATGTACTCATACTTCATGTATATTTATGTAAATTATATAATCATATACCTGTGGGAATATATACATGTGCATATAATATATATATATACATACATATACACATATATGCTCTCTAAGATCAACTGCTGAGACTCAAGGAGGTTGCAATCTGTATCAATAGAATGAGTGCCCAAATTCATCCTTAAATATTGAAATATCTTGAGCAATGTGGATGGTACAAAGGTAGAGAAAGATGAATACAATAACCAATCTAGTATGTATGTGTGTGTTTCTATATACACATATACTATATATGATATATGCAAGTGATATATATGCTAATATATATAGAATAGTGCTATATATGCACATAATATAAAAGTACTATAATATTTATACATACACAGAATAGGTATACACACATATCCATGCAAATACACACATGCATTATCACTTTGCTCTCTGGACTAAATTTTTTCACAACAAAGATATTGACTGAGATGGCTTGTGATATCCCTTTCAGCTCAAAAATGCCATGGATTTTTAATAGTAGCTTTTTATTTTAAAAATATATGCAAAAATAGTTTTCAACCTTCACTCTTGCAAAACCTAGTGTTCCAATTTTTTCTCCCTTTCTTCCACGCATCCCCTCTCTTAGACTGCAAGTAATTCAATATATGTTAAACATGTAATGCCATGATTTTTAGGGTCGAAATTTTGGAAGATATTAAATGGAGAGACTTCCAAGTTTGGGACTTTACTTGGTAGACAATGGCTGTCACTGATGATTTTAGATCAGAGAAGTTTCAAGATCAGAGTATTATGCTTTAGGGTTATTCATCTGAGAATGTGTGCAAAAAAGAGTTGGGTGGGAAGAGACTGCATCTGAAATATTAGAGATCAGCATCATAAGTATTTGATCATTGGGTCAGTTTCATTGTGCATCTTTGTTCTGAGAAGTATGATCATTCAAAGTATCTTTGAGTGGCTGAGATCGATTGGTATCAGATTTCCAAGGAAGCTATAGGAACTTACTGAGTATAGAAATATCCTGTTCCATAACGTTGCATAAGAAGATTCTTTTGAGAGCTAAGTGGGAGAGGATAGAAGTGGGAGAGGATACTAAATGGCTATTAGATGGAAAGAATTTGGTAGGAGAAATACAATGATGAGGAAGACCTTATCTCTTCTCTCAAGAACATTTTTTGTCTCTTATTGTCTCTTATTTGGTTGGTTAAGAATCTGAGACTCCCCTCCCCCCAAACTCCATTTCCTGGAAGAAGAACTCATTATTTCACAAAATTTTCTGGGAAAATTAGAAAACAGTATGTTGGAAATTTAGCATAAACCTATATCTCATACTCCATACCAAAATAAGGTCAAAATGAATACATGATTTGGGAATAAAGGGTGATATCATAAATAAATTAGGACAGCAAGGGATAATTTATCTATCAGATCTTTGGAGAAGGGAGGAAATTGTGACTAAGAAGAACTAGAGAATATTATGAAAGACAAGGTGGACAACTTTAATTTCATTAAATTAAAAAGATTTTGCACAAAAAATCAACAGAAACAAGATTAAAAGGGAAGTACAAAGTTGGGGAAAAAAATTTTTACAGCCAGTGTTTCTGATAAAGGTCTCATTTCTAAAATATATAAAGAACTGTGCCAAATTTATAAGAATATAAGTCATTCCCCAATTAATAAATGGTCAAAGAATATGAACAGGCAATTTTCAGATGATGAAATTAAAGCCATCTATAGTCATAGGAAAAAATGCTCGAAATCACTGTTGATTAGAGAAATGCACATTAAAACAACTCTGAAGTACCACCTCATACCTCTCAGCTTGGCTAAGATGACAAGAAAAAATAATGATAAATGTTAGAGGGGATGTGGGAAGACTGGGACACTAATGCATTATTGGTAGAGTGGTGAAATGATCCAACCATTCTGGAGAACCATTTGGAACTGTGCCCAAAGGACTATCAAATTGTACTACAGTGCCATTACTGGGTCTATATCCCAAGGAAATCTTAAAGGAGAGAAAAGAATCCATATGTGCAAAAACATTTGTAGCAGCTCTTTTTGTGATAGTAAAGAACTGGAAAATGAGTATATGCCCATTACTTGGGGAATGGCTGAACAAGTTGTGGTATATGAAGATAATGGAATATTATTGTTCTATTAAAAAAAAAAATGAACAATCTGATTATAGAAAGGCCTGGAAAGATTTACATGAAGTGATTCTGAGCAAAACAAGCAGAACCAGGAATACAGCTAGTACAATTATGAAAGGCTTAGTTCTTCTCAATAGTTAAGTAATCCAAGGCAATCTAAATAGATTTTGGATGGAAATTTTGCCATATGCATTCAGAAAAAGAACTATGGAGATTGAATGTAAATCAGTACATACTATGTTCACTTCTTTTTTCTATGTTTTTTTTCTCTCCCATGGTTTTTCCCTTTTCTTCTGATTTTTCTTTCATGATTCATAAAGCAATATGTATCAAAATTAATTAATTAATTTAAAAGCAATCTGAGAGCATGGGCAGGTATGAATGGCTTGTAATATGTATCATTGAAGAGAACTTCCAAATATATATCTTCATCACATATTTACATATTTAGGAGGAAATAAAGTTAACTTAAAGGAATAAAATGCTTCTTACAGAATTTGCACATAGTAAAGAAATTATACTAAAGTAGGCTGGCTTTCCTGCCACTCCTTCAATTAAAATTACAATATAGTCCATAGGCAAGGAGAGTTTATGGATAATGCACATTTTGCTGGCTATTTCTTATAGCTCTTTGGCACTAATGTCCCACTGATTGGTCTATGTAGCCATTTATAGGGGTGACTTTGGGCCTCTTTCTCTGGTCATAATGCTGATATATGTGCGTCATATAAAGCTGGCTTAGATAATGGATCCTATTTTATTTCTTAATTAAGAATCTGAAAGTACTGCAAATTGCTGCAATTAACATGGATTTTCTCCCCCATTTATTTACTTATTTAGATGGCTGAAATTGCACCCTTTGCTTAAAGCAACCTCAGGGGTCCATAGTCTGTTAAGAATGGTAATGGGCCACGGAAGTATATAAGGTTCTCCAAAACTGTGGACTAAAATTTGGAAAAGGTGATGATAGCTACACAGCCAAATTACTTTAAGAAAAAACATGGCTAAATTCAAAAAACTAGATGTGTTTGTTTACTTGTTTTTAAATGGTTTGCCAATTGATTTGAATAGCATTTGTATTGCATAATGTAAATGGTTGTTTCAAAATAAATAATTACTTCAGTCAATTAAACTAGTGTTTAAAAATAATACGTGATAAAAACTGACTTTTTAAATAGAATATTAACATTTACAAAGCTCTTTGCATATATAATCCATTCTCAAACCCACTGTGTAGAATGGGTACTGAGAGTATTTTTATCCCCATTGCACGGATAAGGAAAATAACTGTGTTTCAGAAATTAAATGTGACTTAATCATAGTCACACATCTGGTATGTAAAGTTGAGATTTCCTGTCTTCCTGATTCCAGGTCTACCACTCTGCACTAAATCATTCCATATCTCCATAGGTAATGGTTGCACTGGCTAAATGGGAACACTCATCAATTGAAAAGTAAAAATTGATTGTGTTTAATTCAACTGATTATTTTCATTATGGTCTTTGAGTGAAATTTCCTCTGGTTGATTTCAAATTCAAATGATGAACTAAAACTCATTTTATATCCTATTGTTTGAATTTAAATGCTTTGCCTCTACAGACACAATCTATGACTTGATAGCAGAAAATAGGAAGAAAAATATATTTGTGAAATGTGAAGTCACACATCATCCTTTGGACTCATGGGCTCTGACTTTCTTTGTCTTTATAGGGTAGTCTCCTGGAACTTGGCTTAAACTTGACTACACAGAAATTTATGGCAAGACCTCTTCCAGAAACCAGAAAACCACCTGTAACAAAGCACTAATTGTGAGTAGGCTCTTGCCAAGACCGCTTCTCTCGTTGCCTTGTGTTTGCCACCCTAAAAATAACAATTTATATTAAAGATTCTCTTTAAAAATTAATGAAATAGATCTCTGAAGATTTGGGATTTTATTCAACTTAGGAACAAGAGATGAAACAAATCATTGGAGATTCTTCATTCAGAGAAGGAGCACCTAGACTTTAGAGACATGGTGTTTCTTCAATGCCATTTACTTTCGTCTCTAACTAGCAGTTACGTGTGTCTGCTATTCCTGAGTAATTCTAAGAGAATGAGTTCTATTTATTTGTGAATGACAGATGAGCAGCTGACGTGGTTGCACACAAATGTGAAATTCAAAGAGGGGAGGATGTGGGAAAGATAAAAGATGAAGCTGTTAATAAAATCCACACTTTATTAGTTTTGCTGTCTCATTCTGCCAGGCAGGCCCAGAGATGGGACTTCGGCCTTCCAGCCAGAATGGTGTCTTCTATAATGTAAATGTTACCTTAAGGTCACTTGCTGATGAAAACTATTGCTCTGCCAAAAGCAGATTCTGAATCTTTTGACAGATGAACCAGTTGCTTTTTACCCCTACAGCTCAAAGGAAGCCATTCATGATAGACAAACTAGTGGGAAAGGAAGGCCAGCTTTCCATGACTGAAAAGGAATCAGACCAAATCTGACCTGAAGTGCTATTGGTTCCATTCATGAGTCTGTCAGGAGAAATTGTGTAGCTTAAAGGTTATTGCTGAGAGAACTAGCATTTTTACCAGAAATTCTAGGAAGCAAGATGGTTTGGGGTAATCTGTCACTCAAAGGAAAGTTGTCTAACATTTTCTGGCTCTTTTAAATGACCTCTGTGGCTTACTTCTTGTGTGGTCTTGTGGGAATAATAGGGGTAATCTAGGGCTTCAGGGGACATAGACTTTGTGTTTGGAAATTAGGCCTGAGAAGTGGAGCCATATTGGATTAGCAACTCAGGGTGTTGTCTCTTGGGGGAGAAGTCATTGGCTACCTGCCTAGTGCTGGACAGTCTTAAGCCTCATATATAAAGTCAAAGAAGAGAAGTTAAGAGCGGTTACTTCAGTATAAGCAAATACTCTATCGTTATCACCAAAGTCAAGGAGTTGAACTGGTCTTCCTTCTGTATTTCCACAAACAACACCCCCCCACACACATACCCACTTCTTTCCCTCTTAATGCTGTGTGATTCCTGCAATATTCATTTTGACTGAATTTTTTCTGAGTGGACAATTTTTGTTTGAGTATGTCTTAGGTGGGGTAGTAGGGTAAGGTGCAGTAACAATGGTTCAACTTCAGTGCTATTTGGAAACAAGTGGCCCTGGAAAAAGTAGCTCGATGGATAGAGCTTTGGGTTTGGACCCAAGAAGGACACTTGCTCCTTATGTGAGCCTGGCCAAGTCACTTTACCCTGTTTGCCTCAGTTTCCTCATTTGTAAAATGAGCTGGAGAAGGAAACTGCAAACCACTGCAGTCTCTTTGCCAAGAAAACCCCACAGAGTCAATATGACTGAAATATCTGAACAGTAGCAAGCCCTGGGATGGTTTGGTTGAAAGACATTTAGTGGACAACTGCCCAAAGCTAAATAATAAAAAACAAGCTTCATGTGACAGAAAATTGATTCTGCCAGAGTGAAAGAGACTCTGGAGCACATGGGGAAGTGTCTCTAAGCTTCTGCTTCCTGAGAGGGGACATTTAAAACTCACCCCCAATTTCAAGAGGGATAATCACTGATAAGTAAAAATGTTACCTGAGATGACAAGCCATATTCATTCATTGAACATTTGCTTTAAATGCAAAATCACACACCTCAATATTGATATAGTCCCTGAAATCATCTAGTCCAATCGCTACAAAATTATGGATCTGATAGTTTCCCTTGTGTGGCAATTATACAGCTTCCAAATGAATACTTCAAGTGAAAGAAAACTTTTCCTTAAGTAATAAGTTTGATGTATTGGACTGCAAGCCATCTAAAAAAAAGTAATGTTTGAAGATCTAGACAAGCATAATCTAACCCAAAGCCAACTGAAGCTTATCCAAGCCCAGAGAAGTATAGAAGAATTGTTTTGCTTCTTAGAAAATGGTACTTTTTCTGGATGGAGCTTAGGACCACTTTTCCCTCTCAATATCCCTTACCAGGTAGTAACATTCCCTAAACAACAAAAAAAAATCTTGAATTGTGATAGGCACTCAGACTGATGCTTGCCAGGAATCTGGAAGTAGTCTTGTGCTAGTTTATAATTAATACATATACTCTGTATACTTTGGAGATTATACAAATAAAGTTGCATTGAAAAATCAAAAAAGAAACAAAAAGGCTGTCCATTAAAGTTTTGAAAACTCTAAATGTTAGGTTGTTTTTATTTTCTCAAATTAGCCTTTTTTAACTTTTTCCAGTGGTTCCTAGTTCTGTCTTCCAGGACCAAGCAGAACAAATTGGATCCCTCTTTTCCCTCCCCCCTTTCTTGGATACTTTCTCAGTAATGTTGGTGCTTTTTAAAGTATTTTAATTACAGCTAGAGTTAGTGTGTTTACTGCCCAAGGATACATGGGCAAAGGATTTTTTTTTTAAAAAATGAACTCAACAATCTTAAAAAAAAAAAAAAAAAAGGTAACACTAATAATAAAAGATGAATTCCCTCAGGCCTGTATTAAAGACATCTGGACCTGGTCAGAAAGATTGAATTTGGTCTTCAGCTCTGAGCTCTGTCCTTTTGGCTTTTAATAAACTACTTACAGCATTAGAGAAAATAGCACCTTCAGGTCCACCAGCAAAGAGAAAAGTTATAAGGGCTATCAGTCATCAGGTTTCAGGCCATAAATTGATAACCAGCTGGGATCTAAGAGGAAACTATCCCCATGGCATGAGGTGTTATGGCAATAGGCAATTTAGGAAAAAAAAAAGAAAAAAAAAAAAAGGAAAACATAGAAACAGAGATTATTTTACAATTGGCCCACCCAAGTGCATTGTGGGCCATTTCAGTCCCCCTGCAGCATCTCAAAAAGGCTCAGCTCACCATATGAAGCCAGGATGTGGAGCAGGAAATGAGGCTGAAGGCTGCATTTCACATAGAATATTTAGGTTACTTCATTCAATTAGAATTGTAGAGGAAATTGTAGAAGAAAAAGACTTGAGAAAGTAGGTCCAGAAAAATTGGATTATTCATATAATTATATATATGATATATATGTATGTGTGTGTGTATATATATATATATATATATATATATATATAATTCATATAAGAATTACATTGACTCCAGAAAAAGGGAAGAAGGAATTTAGAACTCTCAGCTTCTTGCAGGAGGGGGAGCGGTAGAGAGCAGCATTCATTATGAGAACAAGAGAAATGAGTAGAGGACATGGCAGCCATCATACCCCAGCACTGCTTGTGATTCCATGAATTAGAATTAGCAGGGACTATAATATCAATTTATAGATGAAGAAAACTGAGGTCTAGAGTGACTCAATCAGCAGCTAATAAGTAGCAGAGATGACAGAGCCAGGGCTTTTGAACTAAGAGGTCTTTCTACTTTGTTCCATGTCCCTGTAAACTTTTTGGACTTAAATATTCATATGAGTAGATCCCAGGAGATAGAATCAAACTCAAACCCAGAAGATTTCAGCTATTTGATTGTCAGAATCAAGGTTCTGATGTTAGTAAGGTACTCAGTCTTGGTCATGACTTGGAATCAGGAAGACAAGTTCAAATCTTGTTTCAGAAACTTAATAGCTGTCTTCCCCTGGCAAACTACTTGATTTCTTTCAACCTCAGTTTTCTTATTTATAAAACAGGAATAATAATAGTATATGCCTTGTAGAATTTTTGTATAGATAAAATAAAACACTGCAAAAATTTTAAAACATTATATAAATGTTGCTGCCATTGTTGCTGCTATTACTGCTAAGCATACAAACATGCATACATACATATATATATGCGTTCTTTTATTATTATCCCTCGTCAAATCTAAAAGAAATAAATAAAAAGTAAGAATCTAAACATTGAAATCAAGACCAAGGATAAGTTATTCTAAGAAGAAGGAAATGGGGACATGGCTCTCAAAACTAGCCTGAATTCTGGAGATCAGTGCAGAAGAGTACTACTAGGACACATGGATCATTTTTCAATTCCCAGCTCCCAGTTATCTATCCAATCCAGGGTGGGGCAGCCAATCAGCAGAGGTCCAGGAAGTTGTTGACCACAAACAGAGGAATAGAATGCAGGTATAGGGACCTCATCATGAAGGGAAAAAAGCAGAAAGATTCTCCACTGGGATAGTTAGGGATACCAGTTGGAAAGAGTCACTGAAGACCCAGCAGAGAAATCAGCAATGTCATCTCTGCAAAACTGGAAAGAATAGCAAGAACTCAGTTACCTGAATATGGAAATATGTTTTAAATGATTGTAGATGTATTATCTATATCAGATTGCTTGCTCTCTTGAGGAGAAGGGAGGCAAAGAAGCAAGGAAACAAAGAAAATCTGGAACTCAAAATCTTACAAAAATGAATGTTGAAAACTATCTTTACATGTAATTGGAAAAATAAAATACTATTGGGGGACAAAAGGAACTTAATTATCTAGGGATAATCAGGATCAGAGTAGGACCAATCACAAAGATGCTAGGACTTGGCTGATAATAATGACTGTGTCCTAAAAAGATTCTTCTATCTCAACCCCCACAGTCCCAGCACTGGAATTGGACTAGTAGGTAGGGAAGATGCTGAATCAGCTGGCAGCCTGGGGGTTGAGGGGCCAGCAGGTCATTTACAATGACTTCAACTAGCAATTTAGCTCAAGCCCTTTAATTCATTCACATTAGCCTCATGTTCTAGGTGTAACAAAATGTGACCATGTTCACATAGATATATAGGGCCAAGTTTCTGCAATTCTGATAATTAAGAGGAGTGATTGAGTTAAAACTTATCTCCAATCTGAATTCCGTTCTCCACTAATTTCCAACTCAATATGGATGTCTTGTGTTTTCACCAAGCTATTATCTACCTGCCCACTTGTCCTTCTTTAACCATAAAAAGACCTGTTCTGAGAAAAGGAATTTAGAAACTCATTTATGCCAAAGAATGAATGATCATGACAATTTAGAGTAGGATTTCTTAACAGGAATTATTGAACTTTTAAAATTACATATATATATATATATATATATATATATATATGTATATGTATTTGGCTAGCTGCTCTTCAATATAATTTATTTCCTTTATAATTTCATATATTTTGTTTTATCCTCTTAAAAATACTGGGAGATATCATTAAATTCACCAAACTGGCAAAGGAATCCATGACACACACAAAAGAGATTAAGAATCTCTTGTTTAGAGTATTCCTACTTCAAAAAAGATCACAAAATTCTATGATCCCAGAGTTGAAAAATGACCTTATCTCATTTAGACAAAGTCTTTGCCTAGTGTATGAATCTTTTCTATCACATTTCAAGAATGAATTCCTCATTTTCTGCTTATACAATTCTATTGACTTATCTTCCTAATTTCTTGGTTTAAATATATATTTCTATGCCCCAAAACTATTAAACTAGGAATACTCTTTGACCCAATAATACTTGGTTTGTGCTTCAAAAAAGATCAAAATGAAAAAGGACCCACATGTACAGAAATATTTATAGTAACTCTTTTTGTAGCATTAAAGAATTAGAAACTGAGGGGATGCCCAATGATTGGGAAATGACACATGTTATGTCATATGCAAAGTTATAAAATATGAATTTTGAAATACTATTGTATAATAAGAAAATATGAAAAGGACAGTTTCAGAAAAAAGCCGAGAAATCCTCTATAAACTCATGCAAAGTGAAGTGAGCAGAACCAAGAGAACAATCAATACAATGTCAATATTATAAAGATAGTGCTAATGACTCTGATCTATATATAGTGATCAACCAAAATTTTGAAAGTTTCATGATGAAACATGCTATCTCCAGATAGAGAGCTGATGGACTCAAAATATAGTTGAAACATTTCTTTTTTTTTTCTTTTCTTTCCTTTATTCTTTCCTTTTTTTTTTCCTTTTTTCATCAATGTAAAAATTTATTTGGCACAATGATACATATTTGCAATGGGTTTTGTTTTTCTTGACTTCGGGTAAAAAGGGGAGAGAGAAACTTTGGAACTAAAAGAAAAAATTTTAAGTAGATGAATGAATGAATGAATGAATGACCTAGACACAAAAACAAATGGAATTTACACAAAATTGAGCAATTCTTTAGTGCATTTGCAACTTTGGAAAGTCCAAATAAGCTATAGAGCCCATAGAATTGTTCTTTATTCCTAATAGAATGTATTATCTTTGTATTTCTTGTGGATCTCAGCTTCAACTTTACAGTCCTATGCAACTGATCAATTAATATGATAGTCCATCAATAAACACATATTATAACCCTACTCCTTGCTTCTCTATACTCTCTATACTGTGGCAAGTTATAAAGACAAAACCAAAATGGACACTAACTTCCAGGAGTCTACATAAATTCTAAAAGAATATAACCATAATCCTGCCTCAGTGTGATGAAAAGAACTCTGCTTTTGTAGTCAAAAGGCCTAGCTTTATACCAAACTCTCATACTACTAATTAGCTATGTGATTCTAGGCCCAGTAATTCTTCTCTCTGCGCTTCAGTTCCCTCTTCAATAAAATTAGGGAATTGATTTGGAGGATCTCAAAGAGCTCTGAAAACTGAAGGGCATGCAACTTCTGCAGAACATGCCTCTTTTTTTCCATTTTATTTTCATTAATTTTAAGCTCAAGAAATAAATTTACAGTTTCTGATGCTGAAGATCTGGTGTGAGATGTGAGAAAAATGGATTTGGGAGAAGTCTTTGGGGATTGGACCCCTGGGGAATCCTAACATCACACCACCTATTGATTGCTTATTTTACCTACATGAAAAATCCAATTGTGCATCTGTTCCCCTTTATGGTTTGAAAAGTACTTTATGTATGCTGTTTTTCAGTCTCTTTGTAAACCTATTTGTGTTTTTCTTGGCTAAAATAATGAAGTAGTTCTCCATTTGCTTCTCTAGATCACTTTACAGATGAAGAAACTGAGGTAAATGGTGAAATGACTTGTCCAGGGTCACACAGCTAACAAGTATGTGAGACCACATTTAAATTCTCAAAGATAAATATTCCTGACTCCAGGCTCAGTGCTCTACCACTGCCACCAAGTTGCCCTGCTGCCCCAGCTGAACTTATTTTTATTATATTATTTACTTCTTTCAACAACACTGTGAGATAGGTGCTATTATGATCCCTATTTTATTGATGAAAAAGTAAGCATTGGCTTTTCTGGGGTTAATATAGGTAGTGCATGTCTGAAACCACTCAGAAACCACTCAGAAAAATTCCAGATTGAGACATGTTTTTAGACATGGCTAATGTGGGAATTCATTTTATTTGACTATGTATGTTTATATTTTTATGAGTTTTCTTTTTATTTTTGTTTCCTGAGTGGGTAGGGGAGAGAAAAATAGTTTTATTAATAAAAAACAATTTGATTTAAAAATTAAAATTCCCAAAGGAAAATAATAATCATGAAAGGATTTAGAATCTTTCTATTTCTGGATGTAAAATTTCAAACACATAACTAAAGTTTCAAGAGCATCTATCTACCGCCAAAGTTTGTTCCATAAGATTTTGGAAGGTAATGATGCAAGGTCCATGATCAGAGAATAAGACATCTTTGCACCCAGAGTACAAGAGCTCCTTTTTAAAATGTATAATGCCCTTTAAAATTTTATCTGCACAAAAGAAAACCCACCAAGTCCATAAGATCAGAACATTTTAAAGTAATTTATACCTTATAAACATATCAACAGGTAGTATAAACAAAGTAATATGGCTTAAAAGAGCATGAGATTAAAAAATCCTCAGTATTATTTTTCATAAATGCTATGCTACAAAATTGCTGCTGGAATCCCTGAGCTATGAAAAACCACCTGTCTTTGGTGTCTGATTTTTGTGACTTTTTCTCTTACATTGATGTGAAAATAATTAAATATAAAAGGGTTGTGGATCTTTTGTTTTTATTTTTGAAGAGTTTGATGTTTCTTTTAAACAATGAATGGCAGAGCAGGAAGGCATATTATAAAGATCAGTAATTTTATCCCTCTCAGTTTTTCAGTTTAGAAACTAAGATCCAGAAAAAAGGAATTACTTGTACAAGGTCAACCATGGGTAGAAGAACTAGGGTTTGAACTCAGGTGTTTAAATGTCCAATCCCGTGTTATTTTGCCAACATCATGTATTTACTGAGATAAAAATGTTCAAGTGAGTTGGGGATAACGGATTGAGAACTATTCAGAGTTGTTCCCCCTCAGACTGTAGCCATATAAAACTCACGGCACAAAGGTTATTTAATTTAAAAAATTAAAAATCCCAAAGGAAAATAATAATCCATGAAGGAATTTAGAACCTTTCTATTTCTGGCTATAAAATTCCAAATAAAGATTCCAGAGAATCTGTTTATAGCCAAAGCCATGCTCCATAAGATTTGGAATGTGATGATCCAAGATAAACCATTATCAGAGAATAAGACATCTTTGCATTTAGAGTACAGGATATAGAGACCCTGGCTCTTCAGTACAATTCCGCTAGATATAGGCCTGGTTCTTATATCCCTTTAGGATTGCCTCTGAATCCTACAGCTACTATGTAATTCTGCCCATCCATACAAATATCATTGATGGGATATGATGGACATCAGATTTCCTGACCCCTTATCCCAAACACTTTCTACATTCTGCAAATCCAATAAGCAGTACAGATCAGTAGTAATATTTCTGAAAGAAAGAAATATATCCAGCTTATCCTTCTCTGCATTTATCATCTACAATGATATGTTGGAATTGCATAGTCCCGGTCCTAAATGTAGACAAAGTAGGCGGTCATTTGCATGTTGTAATTTGTAATTTGTCAACTTTCCATACCTCTGAAATACCTCCCACACTTGCCTGTCACTAGTTGCCTGAAATCTAACCAATAAGCATTTAGTTCTGGAAGTTAAGCACGGGATCCTATTTCAAAATATCCCTTCTTCCTGGAAGAATATGCCAAATCACTCATACCTTAGTTTGAATTAGTTTGCCAGATATTTCTTCATTTATAAGAAAGACCCTGCAGAATTATAACATTGAAAATGCAAGGAGAGAGGGAAATGAGAAAGTATAGAAAGGAGAGATAGTAAGGACTAATTTTACCTATTTCAGCAGTTTTAACCAAAGAAGGCACAGAAATTATCATGATTACCTCACTTTTCTGTGGTAAAAATATGATCCCTTTGAGGGCCTGAATTGCTTTATTTTTGTCTTTGTAGGTCTCCTATGGGGCTTCTTAGTTGTGGTCATGGGCTCATTATTTAATCTCTACTAAGGATCTTTCTTAGAATTACCTAAATTGAAATCTGGAACTAAAATTATAGCCATCAAGTATTCCCAGCCCCTTGCATGTAGTAGGGGCTTAATAGATGTTTATTGAAATGAAGGTAGTAATATGATTGTCTATGCAATCTCCTATTCATAGAGGAATTAACTGAGGGTAGTGGAGGAAAGGGGCAAAGGGACTTCTGCTCATAATTATAGTTGGCATTTTTTTTGATGTTTTGAAGTTTGCAATTTGTAAGTAAACTGACTTAAATGGTAACTTTAAGAGATAATTATTATTGTTATATTTATTTTACAGACATAGAAACTAGAGTTCAAAGAAGGTAGGTAGCTTTTGCAGGGTCACACAACTAGTGAATATTTAATTCAAATCTAGACCTCTGTGACTTCATTCAAGTTTCTTAGTTTCCCTTGGTCTCAGTTTCCTCATATGCAAAATGAGAATAGTTGGAATACATGATCTCTGGCCTTTTAGAGTTCCCTTCCAATAGTGATACTATAATCTTACTGATTCCAAGTCTTCCAATTATGACGTTCCTAGGTTTCTATCTCTATTAATGCATGAACTGTCATGAAATCATGGATACTTGAAACATTGAAATACCTTACATTTATGCTGTTTTTAATATTTAAGCACCTTTCATCCAGCTATTATCATCAATCCTCCCAAGTCTGCTAGGTTCACACCTCGGCATGATGCTTGATTTTTCACACTTAGCAAACCATATCTAAGTAGTAACCATATCTTGTGTATTCTATGTTCACATTTTCTGATCAGTTAACTTATCCTAGTTCATATAGCTATTACACTATTTAAAAGCCTCATTCTCTTGCCTAGACTATTGCAGTAGCCTCTAGTGTCTCCTATTTCCATCTCATCCTATACATAATTGCCAAACAAGTGATTTTCCAAGAGTATAGATCTGACCACATCAGTCATCTTACTCAATAAACCCTAACACTTCAATGTTCAAGTATAAATTCTCTTTCATTTCAATGTCTTTATGACTTGGTTCCAAACTTCCTTTTCACCCATCCCCATACTTTGGGGTACAGCTCCATAATCCTCAGATCTTTGCATTGACTTCCCCCATGACCTTAACTCATTCTCCAGTTCCCTCTGCCCCTTAGTATTCCTAAAGGCTTTCAAGCCTTGCCTCTATCAATGTCTTTGAAATGAAGCCTTCCCTGATAGCCACAGCTACAACTGTTTCTTTCCCCTTTCTGTTTTATCTTGCAGTTACTTTGTTTATATTCATATATAAGTTGTCTCCCACAATAGAACTCCTTGTGAGTAGGAAATGTTTCATCCCACTGTTTTTTAATTCCCAGCACCTAGTTCCTAATACAATAGAGACTCAATAAATTACTTTCTTTGTCTCATTAAATTATGTAAGAAAGGTTGGAAAGGAAGGTTGGGAAAGTACTGTCTCCACTTGACAAATAAAAAGACAGAGACCAAGAGAATTTAAATACCTTTCTCTGAGCCATACAGAACTAGAATAGGTCTCTGGGCTTAAGCTGACAGGTCAAGGCTTTTTCTGATGAAAACTTTCCTCTCTACTCCTAGGCAACTCAAAGCTTTAAGAGAGGCTTTAATGGTTTCTTTTTCCTGACACAGTGCTCAGTATGTGGGAGAAGAAGGGGAGGGGTGGTGAGAATATATCCAGATTATGCCAAGGGAAAGGAGATGGAGTGTCATTAGAAAGTTAATAACCAATGGCTTGTGCTTCAGCAGTTGGAAGAGAAGCCAGAGAGAAGCAAAAGAATGGAGCAAAACAGAACTGACAGCTTTGAAAATTACTTTGCCTTTGCCTTCCTTCTTTGGTGTTTGATAGAGGATGGAGAGGGGGCAATCATCCTAACACCAAGTTATTCTAGGTCATGAGCAGACAGCACAGGAGAAATTCACTGGACCACGAGTCCAGTTCCCGTTTTACCACTGATGAGTTTGGTGGCCTTGAGGAAGCCCCTTTCATCTTTTTTTGTTTGCTTGGGGGGGGGGTTGAGTTTTTTAAAAATAATTATAACTTTTTATTGACAGAACCCATGCCTGTGTAATTTTTTACAACATTATCCCTTGCACTCACTTCTGTTCCGATTTTTCCCCTCCCTCCCTCCACCCCCTCCCCCAGATGGTAAGCAGTCCTATACTGTTAAATATGTCACAGTATATCCTAAGTATAATATATGTGTGCAGAACCGAACAGTTCTCTTGTTGCACAGGAAGAATTGGATTCAGAAGGTAAAAATAACCCGGGAAGAAAAACAAAAATGCAAACAATTTACATTCATTTTTCAGTGTTCTTTCTTTGAGTGTAGCTGCTTCTGTCCATCATTGATCAATTGAAACTGAGTTAGATCTTCTCTTTGTCAAAGAAATCCACTTCTATCAGAATAAATCCTCATACAGTATCATTGTTGAAGTATATAATGATCTCCTGGTTCTGCTCATTTCACTTAGCATCAGTTCATGTAAGTCTCTCCAAGCCTCTCTGTATTCATCCTGCTGGTCATTTCTTACAGAACAATAATATTCCATAATATTCATATACCACAATTTATTCATCCATTCTCCAATTGATGGGCATCCATTCATTTTCCAGTTTCTAGCCACTACAAACTGGGCTGCCACAAACATTTTGGCACATATAGGTCCCTTTCCCTTCTTTAGTATATCTTTGGGGTATAAGCCCAGTAGTAGCACTGCTGGGTCAAAGGGTATGCAGTTTGATAATTTTTTGATCATAGTTCCAAATTGCTCTCCAGAATAAGCCCATTTTATCTTGACCTTTTTTCTCCCTCTATAAAATAAGGAATGTTATTCTAGGTATTCTCTACAGTCCCTCTCCAAATTCTATGATTCTTTGATCACTGACATCAGAGAGTCATGAGAAGGATTGTTCCTCCATATCCGTGAGAACATTTATGTTCTTTCCTTGTCCCAGTTACCACAATTTTGGAGTGGGACCTCCCAAAGAAACACCTCACTTCCCTCTGACATGCTCTATTCTTTTTTTCCCTGAGGCAATTGGGATTAAATGACTTGCCTAGGTTCACACAGTTAGGAAGTATTAAGTGTCTGAGACCAGATTTGAACTCAAGTCCGCTTTATCCACTGTGCCATCTGGCTGCCCCTATGATCCATTTGTAAGATACAGAAACTTTTTGACAAGTTTCACTTTCTATCAGAAATCCTCATTGATTTTTTACACCATTAAACACACTTCTGACGGGATACTATTCATACCTTCCTCCATCCCTCTAGTTTGTATGGTCATAAATTCACCCTTCCATGCATAGGAAATTAAAGCTAGAAAGCACCTTAAAAGCTATTTAATTCAGGCTTTTACTTATAGGTGAGGAAACTAGCACATAAAGAAAGATAATAAAATGACTTGACCAAGATTTCACAGCTATTTAGTAGTAGAGCCAAGATTGTCAATCATAGAATTGGAGGGGGACGTTAGAGGTCAGATTATCTGTGTCATTTTGCAAATAAAGAAACTGATTCCCAGAAAATTGAAGCTATTTACTCAGTATCCTATAGCTAGTAAATATTTGAAGTAGGATTCATTTCCAAGGTTTCTGGACTTCAAAGCCAGCATTCTATCCCCTATACCATGCTCATTCCAATCCAGGTCTAGAGCTTTTTATTTCACACTCTCCTCAATGGTTATTGAGGAGAAGGTTTCTGTAGGCTGTTTTATTTTCTAATTAACAATTTGTTATGGTCTTTTCTAACTACCCAGAGAGCCTTCTTTTGTTTAAAAAAAAACACACACAACTAGCCAACATAAGTAAAACTAACCAAGTACAGAGACCACATCTGACAATGTGTGCAGTGTTCTGAACCCAGGAAAGGAGAAAGGAATATCTACAACATGGTAGACATTCAAGGAGTAAATGCATTTATCTGAATGGAAAGTGGTGCCACAAGCCAAGCATGTTGACAGCAAAAAACTGTTCAGTGAAATTCTGTTGCACTTTGGTCTTTTTAATGATGTTCTAACAAAGTTCCCATCCTAAATCTCCCTATCTAAGGAGTCATCTTTAAGAAAGGCTGTCATATAGTTTATGATGTATAAAACTATATAGTCACCAGGCAAGGAAGGAAGGAAGGAAGAGAGGGAGGAAGGGAGGTAGGGAGAAAGGAAGGAAGAAAGAAAGGAAAGAAGGAGGGAGAGAGAAAGGGAGGGAGGAAAGGAGGAAGGAAGGATAAAAGAGAGGGAGGAAGGGAGGAAGGAAGAAAGAAAGGAAGGAAAGAGGGAGAGAGAAAGGGAGGGAGGAAGGAAGGGAGGGAGGGAGGAAAGGAGGAAGGAAGGATAAAAGAGAGGAAGGGAGGGAGGAAGGAAGAAAGGAAGGAAGGAGGGAGAGAGAAAGGGAGGGAAGAAGGAAGGGAGGGAGGGAGGAAAGGAGGAAGGAAGGATAAAAGAGAGGGAGGGAGGGAGGGAGGAAGGGAAGAAAGTACAAAAAGGAAGGAAGGAAGGAAGGAAATAGGATAGGAAATAAAGAGAAAGAACAGAGAAACAAGCCCAAGAGAGATAAATTAACTATTTGTCTCTGTGGAGGCCTCAACAATGACCTTCTGAGTCCCTAGCTGCCTGTTTTAAACTAAACTAGCTTATACAGCATTCTTTTCTAAGAGATCTCTCACGAGGACTAATATGAGCCTGGCCACCATTTAGAAGAGAAATGGAATTTCTGTAGAGGAATCAGAAGGTCAGTGACCAAACCAAAGAAACGTGACCTGGATCAGTCTTTGGGATTGCTGAGCAGCACATGTTACTTTTGTAATAACTACAAGCTACTGGGACAGAGAATGGCATGCAAATTTATTAAAATGAGCGATTACCACTGGCAAGCATTAGACAGCCCCATTTCTTCTCCAATCCTCTCCAGGACACCCTTAGAAATTCTCTTTCATGAATAGTTTGGCTCTGTTGCTTGAGTGATGTGGATTCCCAAGAATATACATAAGAGATGTCGAATCAAATTTCATGGCTGGACTAGTAGAGTAATTAGTATTATAAACGTGGGATGACAGAGCTCTGAGAAGAGGGTAGAAAGGATGTGTGATCTTCCTTGGTATTTATTGATGTCTCAGTCCAATGAGTCTCATTCAAGCTAATCCAAGTTTCCTGAGCTCTGTAGGATTTCCCTCAGTAGAAACTCTTGGTCCGCTTTTTAGTAAAGAGGTCAATGTGTTGCTGCATATTGTGTGTGGTAGGTGGAGGGAAAAGCCAATTCAAAGGACAAAGTTAGACACTTTTACTTAAGATACACTTGCTGCTGTCACATTAGCTGCTTTCAAAACATTGATTTGGAATTAGTCAACAAGATCTTCTGGATTATCTACTATGCATTCCTATCTGTGCTTTGAGAATAATAAAAGAGAAATAAAGACAGAGAAATAAAAGATCCAGCTCCTCCCTGAAGGAGCTTACAACATCAAGGGGAAAGAAAATGTATAGAAATAATTAGAGTGGTACAATTCAGTACAGAGTCAAAAGCTAAATTGGGTAGGAAGTCAGTCTGGAATGAATGAAAAATAATTTACATTAAGAATTTATTATATTTAGAACTCAATGCTAAGCATTGTGCTAAGTAGGGGAAGGAGGATAAAGTGATAAGTCTTATCCTCTAGTATCTTATATCCTTATAGAGAGAAACAACATCTATAGCATATCGATGGGTCGGAAAAGGAGTTTTGATGTGAGATGTCATAGGACCAGGGTAATTGATTTTCATACCCTTTCCTGAAGCAACAATAATTTGATTTGATTCTAATTCCCAGAACGGCAGATGAAAGGCAAGGATATAGGTGTTCCAAGATGTCAGAGAGGTGTCTAGAAGTATAGAAGGGCAACATAAATGAAGGTTGAGATAAATCAACTAAGGCTTTGTAGAGGGTGTGGGATCTAACCTTGACCTTAGAGCAGGGAATCAATATTTTTTATGTCTTGGATCCTTTTGGCAGACTAATGAGGTCCATGAACATCTTCTCAGAATAAGTTGGGAGGTTTTTTAGGTTTAAGCCTAAAATAAATAAATAAATAAAAAGACATAGGATTACCAAGGAAACCAATGGCATTGGAAGTTATCAAAATATTAAAACAAACAAATGAAAAGACGAAATTTCTGAATCCCAAGTGAAGAAGTCAGATTATAAGGATTTGAAAAGTAAAGAAGTTAAGGCAATAGATTCAGAATGTTTTCCCTCAAAGTTTAGCTCTGAAAGGGAGAAGAGATCTAGGACAAAAGTTTGAGATGATGTCAAGGCCAGACTTTTGTTTGTTTGCTTTTTAGAATAGGAGAACTAGACATATTTGAATGCAGCAGGGAAAATAATAGTAGAGAAGTAATGATGATGATGGTGATGAGAGAGACAAAGAGAAGAGGGGAGAAAGAAGGGGAGAGAGAAAGACAGAGACAGAGAGATAGAGCGAGGAAGGGAGGGAGAGACAGAGAAAGAGATAGAGAAACAGAGAGGGAGGAAGGGAAGGAGAGATATGAGAACCAGAGACAGAAACAGTGACAGAGACAAAGAGACTAAGAAAGAGATAGAGATAGAGATAGAGACAGAGAGACAGATTAAAACAAAACCAGAAGAGAAGATGGAATCAAAGGCACAAAGTAAAGAGTTTCACCTTGACAACTCTTTCTCTCTCTCTTTCTCAGAGAGAACAGCAAAGAAGGAAGGGATAGGAAACAGCTTAGGGGGATTTGGAAGCAAGGAATAGGGAAGAGGTTTCATGAAGAATAACCTCCATTTTCTCTATTAAAATCTTCATCAGTATATTTTGTTTTGATATTACCTTTGTTTTTGAATATTTCTTTTTCTACTACTCTCTCCATAGAATACTTTGTGACAGATCATTTTTTAAAAGAGAAAAAACAGCAGTTCCACAAAACCAACCAACATATCACCCAAATCTGACAGTATGTGAAATGTTCCATACCCATAGTCACTCACTTCTGCAAAAAAGGGAGGAAAATGTATTTTTTCGTTTCTTCTTTAGTGACAAGTTCATTCGTTATAATTATATTTTCATATTTATTAGTTCTTTCCTTTTATATTGTTGCAGTCATTGTGAATAGATTGGTTGATTGAAAAAGTATTTATTAAATTCCTATTTTGTGCCAGGCATTGCAATAAATGTTGAGGATATACCTACAAGCAGGCAAGGAATTTAAATTTGAATTGCAGAAGAGAACACATAAAGGGATGCTGGAAGGGGAAGCTGGCATCAATGTTTTAATGATGTGGAAGGGGTCAGAAAATGATGCGGGGGCCTAATTTAGGGAAAGATAAAATAAAAATAATTACTTCTTAGAGCCCAGGATCTTAGGCACTGGAGTCCAAGTTTCCAGAAGGGAATAGTCCTTGGTTCTACTTATATTTCTTTATATCAGTTCATATATCTCTCCATGCTTCTCTGAATAATATCTAATTCTCAGAATAATCATTTTTTACAGCTTAGTAAGATTCTGTTGCTTGCACACATAAGAGCACCATTTCTGTGACCTGTAGAAATATCATAAAGGAATTTGAAGCTGTAAAGTTCAGAACCTCATCTAACTGAGACTAATGGTTTGCATTTGTAGTGGACCCAGCACAGTTGTGTGAATGGACATTCACAAGCTGGAACAGAGAAAGTGTTAGTGAGACATGAACAGCTTTGTATGTATTTGTGTGTATATGTATATATGTGTGTGCAGTTGAACTGGTTAGCTACAACATAAAAGTAGTAAAATGTGAAAAGCAAGATCAGCACAGGGAATTGCCTGAAGGAACAGGAATGAATAAAAGGACTGGACATTGTCGAATAGATTAGAGCTACAGGAACAGAGAATGTTATAATCAGAGAAGAATATTAAATTTTTAGTTCAAGGAGGCAGAACAGTCATGAATGATGTTATGATTTAGGACATTATCATTTCTTTGTGTAGGTTCAATGAAAGAATAAAACATGTAAAGGATCTCATCTATGATGGACAGAATCACAAAGAATGGGTAGAAATGGGTGAGATTTAACTAATCATATACTGAAGCTCTTACTCTCCAGGATCTTCTGATTGAGGATGGCATCAATGTGTTTTCCCTCCCAACACTGAGAAGGAAGGTATTGAACCAGTAGGAAGTCAAGAGATGTGGGATTCAGTCCTATCTCCACTACCAACTAGCTATGTGAAAGTGCACTAGTCATTTAACTCCCCAGGGACAAGATTTCTCCATCTGTCAGATGGGAATGACAATAGCCATTCATTTTATTCCATGAGGCTCTTTGTGAGTATTAAATGAGATGAATGAGTGGACGTGGAGGAGTATAAAGCATAGGATTTATTTCTCTCAATGCTCATTAACTGACCTCTGATGGGCTCTACAGAGAAATTCCAGCTTCAAGGTCCATGCTAATTTGACTGAGACATTCCTTTAAAATGCCATTGGAATTCCATTAAAACCACATTAAATGCAAGTGAGGTAATCATGGATAATATCATTACATGGAGAAGCAAAGAAATTAATAATGATTAGCAATTTTTCTAAAGAAGAAAAGAAAACAAGAGTAAGGGAGAGGGAGTACCCTTTGTAGTAGGAATGATAACTCCCCAGACATTTGACTCATTTTCTCCCAGAGAAGCCACAGTGAATGGAAGCAACCAGTCCTTGGTGGGCTGAGGTTACTGAACAACTTCAAAGAAAGGCTGTGTTTGGAGGAGCCTGTAAATATTTTTCAATTTGAAATCCATGGCTTTTTCTTTCCTTTTTGGGCTCTTTTGTCTTTGTTCTGATAAGGCTTTGTAAGTATTATGAGTTTTCTCATCTATAACTAACTAATCTGCTTCTCTATTTCATGATTGTCTTCAAGGCTGAGACCTTGCCCCTTATTTCTCTGTCACCCTTCACTTTCATCATCTTCACAGTTACCTAGCCCAAGGCTTATGGAGTAAAGAATGATTATTAATTGACTATTAGATCCATTGGATGGTATATATGAATTAAGAAACTTTTATCTTTGGCCTCTTTCCCTTGCTCTCTTTATTTCTTTTTTTTAATAGCCTTTTATTTACAGGATATATGCATGGGTAACTTTACAGCATTAACAATTGCCAAACCTCTTGTTCCAATTTTTCACCTCTTACCCCCCCCACCCCCTCCCCTAGATGGCAGGATGACCAGTAGATGTTAAATATATTAAAATATAAATTAGATACACAATAAGTATACATGACCAAAACGTTATTTTGCTGTACAAAAAGAATCAGACTCTGAAATATTGTACAATTAGCTTGTGAAGAAAATAAAAAATGCAGGTGTGCATAAATATAGGGATTGGGAATTCAATGTAATGGTTTTTAGTCATGTCCCAGAGTTCTTTTTCTGGGCATAGCTGGTTCAGTTCATTACTGCTCCATTGGAAATGATTTGGTTGATCTCGTTGCTGAGGATGGCCTGGTCCATCAGAACTGGTCATCATATAGTATTGTTGTTGAAGTATATAATGATCTCCTGGTCCTGCTCATTTCACTCAGCATCAGTTCGTGTAAGTCTCTCCAGGCCTTTCTGAAATCATCCTGTTGGTCATTTCTTACAGAACAGTAATATTCCATAATATTCATATACCATAATTTATTCAGCCATTCTCCAACTGATGGACATCCATTCAGTTTCCAGTTTCTAGCCACTACAAAAAGGGCTGCCACAAACATTCGTGCACATACAGGTCCCTTTCCCTTCTTTATAATCTCTTTGGGATATAATCCCAGTAGTAACACTGCTGGATCAAAGGGTATGCACAGTTTGATAACTTTTTGAGCATAGTTCCAAACTACTCTCCAAAATGGTTGGATTCGTTCACAACTCCACCAACAATGCATCAATGTCCCAGTTTTCCCACATCCCCTCCAACAATCATCATTATTTTTTCCTGTCATCTTAGCCAATCTGACAGGTGTGTAGTGGTATCTTAGAGTTGTCTTAATTTGCATATCTCTGATTAATAATGACTTGGAGCATCTTTTCATATGACTAGAAATAGTTTCAATTTCTTCATCTGAGAATTGTCTGTTCATATCCTTTGACCATTTTTCAATTGGAGAATGGCTTGATTTTTTATAAATTAGAGTTAATTCTCTATATATTTTGGAGCTCTCTTTATTTCTGAAAGAAAAACAGACAACTTAATCTGAGTTCTATACTGTGCCTCTAAGAGGGGAAAAATGGGACTAGCAACTCTGGAGAAAACAGGACCATGCAAATTGCTAAACTAGGTTATTCAAGTTGAAGCCTTCTAGAATCTGTAGGCCCTCCTTGTGCCCAGAACTGAACATTCACAGCAGAAGTGAATGCAATATGTCTTTGTAGTCTTATAGAGGAAAGATTAATGTTAAGATCCCTAATCCCTATGCAACAAAATATTTGAAAAGTTGAAGGAAGAGAAGTAAAAAGGGATCCCTATTAATCTTATTATCACATTTGATACATACAGCATGATCTAAGGCTAAGCTCAGAGTCAGAAGATGTGATTTTGAGAACTGGTTCAGACACCATTTTGTACAGCACTGGCAAGTCTCTCTGAAAGCCTCTATTTAAGATTAAAAACAACAGTCTATTTCATACAGCTGGAGTTGCTGAAGGATCAAATAAGATAATGGATGGGAAATACTTGCTAACTCAGAATAACTATATAAATACTAGTTATCATCACTTAAAAGAAAATGTTTCCTCCTACCTCTCCCAAACTCCAACCCACATTGCTTATTAATTTCTTATCTTCTAAGCATCCAACTTCTGTAGGAGGCTGAGGGAAGAGAAGGAGGCTCAGTGTAACTCAGATCCTACATACAGGCCCTATCAAGCTCAAGTCCAGGTGAAATATGGTGGCTAAATGAGTCCTTGTCTCAGCTTCTGCTGGCCTTGATCCAGAAGGTCACTCTTTGTTTCTCTGGACATCCATGCTGACCTAGGGGAAAAACCCATCCTAGGATACCGAGTCACTCTTCCGATCTTTCAAAACTCACAAAGTCTAGGAGCTCTTTGTTTTAACCTAAAGAGGTCCATTTCTCAGCCCACATGGCCTGAAAGAAAAGAAAACCTCAAGTTCTCTTATCTTATAGTATGGGCTTCCCTTGCATTCTATGAGTAAAAACATCTCTAAATGAAGTGAAAAATCTATAAGTCCTTGCTTAAATCTGTATCCCCAATCCCCAGTTCCCAGAATATAGTAAATCCTTAATAAATGTTTTCCCATTACATCAAATCTAGCCCCATCATTTTATAGAAACCTGAAGCCTAGAGAAGTGAGATAATTTGTTCAAGATCACACAAGTTAATGAACAGGATTTGAACCTGAGTCCTATAATTTGAAATTTTGTATTTTTTTCCTCTGGGGCATGCTATGAAATAGAATAAGCCTCCTAGGGGGAAAAGATAGAATGTACACAACTGTGATGCCAGAGAAAGTTGGGTAAGTATAAAATGGAGATCCACGTATAATGCTGGAAGATTTGAGAAGGAAAAGGTGCCTTTATTTAAGGGAGTTACTGAAGATCACAAGAGCCAGGTCTTGAAAAAAATAAAGAGATTTCAATGGAGCTAGAGGAACAAGTTGTAATCTACTCTGGGCATGAAGAGAAGAAAAGATCAGGCTGAGACTAGAGAAAAGCTAGAATCCTAGTTTTGTTGAAATTGAGAAATATGTGAATACACTGCAGGTTCACATAGGTAGAAAAGGCAGACTCCCAGTATGACCAGCTTTATTCCCTTTAACTTTTACCTGCAAAAGAAGTTGATGCTGGCCAAAATGTATACACTGTTAACTTTCCTGCCTAATTCACTAAATGCAAAGCAGGTGATTCCAAAAAAATTGTAGTAAAAATGTTCTATATTCTCTCTTTCTTTTTAAGCATTGACAATATGGTGCTAACAAGAGTTTTGGCTTGGTTAAAAAGCAAAATGCCATGGACGCCAGTCCTCTTCCATGATTCTTCCTTACCAGTTCCATTAATATGCTTATAACACTAATGCCCATTTTCTTATTTGGTAATACTTGTTATGTTTATATATTTGTTTGTGATCCAATTTTGCTTAGTTATATGTGTGTAAGTTGCATACCCGAAATAAATGTAAGTCCTAATAAAAAAGAAAGAGAGAGAGAAATAGATGGACAAAATGATGAGATAAATCTGAAAAGGTATAATGGAACTAGATTTTAGAAGACTTTGCCTAGAATAGGCAAATAGGGGTTTTTACTTTATTCATTAGGCAAGAAAAGTTAATTAGTAATGAGAAAGACTACTAAGGTAGCAGTTAGAAGGATGGATAGAAAAGATATTAGGTGTAAGAAAAAGGCTGTCATAATGATCCAGAAAAGAGATAATTAGGACCGGTACCATGATGGTTGAAGAAAGGGAACAGACATAAGAACTGCCAAAATGGAGGCGACAAAATTTAGTCACTGAGTGAACGAAGATAGTGAATCAATGAATGCATGATTGAATGAATCAAAAAATGAATGAAGTTAAATATTTACCATGTACCTGACAAGCCATGTTCTAAGCCCTTGGAATAGAGATAGAAAAGTAAGATAGCATCTATTTTCAAGGAACTTACCTTCTAAATATGTTTTCCCCATGTTTAAACTGAGAATCAGTTTAATCATTTAAACTGAAAATAAGTTTAAACATGTTTAAATTGAGAATCAGAAAGTCCCAGTAGTGTGTAATATGCAACAAAATAGATTGTGGATATTCTTTAGTGTCATTTTCATGAATAAAACAATATAAGTCTCTGATGTTGAAACATTTGATGGTATCAAGAATATTAGTTTCAAAAAATTTTTTTCTTGTTTTTTTTTAGTAGTGATAATTACTAAGAAGGTAGGGAATATAGCACTTGCAGGTCACATCTTTGATGGGGTCACATCTCCCTGGATGTTATGGGAGAACTAAAGCCTATACAGGTTTGACTTGGCTTTGCTCTAGGCTCTTGGGCTCACAATCTGTCACTTGCATTTAGTGTTGGTGGTAGTAGATCCCTTCTCCACAGATAGCTCCTTTATGAGGATTATGGTAACTGCACTTGATCAAAGTTAGTGTTCTGGTGGGGACTATTCCTTTCAGGGATCTTGAGCTATTTACTAAGATAAAAGATTTGAGAGGGAAGGAGGGAAAGAGGGAGAGAAGGAGAGAGAAGGAGAGAAAAAGAGAGAGAGAGAGAGAGAGAGAGAGAGAGAGAGAGAGAGAGACAGACAGACAATTAGAGTCAAAAATAACTTTATGAAACTGGATGATGAGGAGGACAACTGTATCATCAATTGAAATGAAGAAGTTAGGGGAAAAGGTAGATTTGGAGACTGGGGGAATAAGCAATTCGGTATAGAATATGTTGAATTTGAGGTGCTAACAGAACATCCAGGTGGACTGTAGCAGGAAATTGGAAATAATGGGAGTGGAGCTCTAGGGAAACATTAGGGATAGAGATACAGATTTAGGAATTACTTTGATAGAGCTTATAATTGAAACCATGTGCATTGAAGAGTTCCCAGAGAATAAGTATAAAAAAAAGAAGAGAAGGGGGCCAAAAACAGAATTTGAAAGATCTCAGCATTTAAGCAGCAGGAAGAAAATAGGGGAAAAGAACAGCAAAATTAGGAAAATCAAGAGAGTTGAGTGGGACAGAAGCCAAAGGAGGCAAAGGTATTGAGAAGGATATATTCAACAATATCAAAAGATATGGGGAACTCAGAGAGGATGAGAACTAAGAAATGGCAATTGGATTTGGATATATGGATTTTGCTATAAGGATATCATTAATGACCTTGGAGAATATTGTTATTTAGAATGGTGAGGCCATTCTAAGCCAGATTGCAACAGGTAAGAAGTGAGTGGTGAAAAAAGTGGGGAAAAACGAAGATAACTCTTCTAGAGAGTGGGCTCTGAATAGACAAAACAAAGATTATATGAAAATAAATTAGTTTTTAGTATCAGGAAAAGATGGAGGGGAAGTGAATTTCATTCAGGCCACTTGAACACATTTATAGATTAAAAGAAAGGATATAGAAAGGCATTGATTGAAGATGTATGAAAGAGAAGATGATTCACTGAACAGAGGGGATGCTTTTTCAGTGCAATAAGAGGCAAGGTCATCTGGTGAAGGTAGATGCAGAGAAGGTATCAAGGAATTTGAGAAGAGAAATTAGCAGTCAATTCAGCAGTGGATGATATTCAGTCAAGGCTCCTTTATATATTTGAAACATTGATTTTGTGTTTTTTTTTTCTCTACTTATTTCCCCTATTCCCACAGCACCCAGCACTCGATTAAATACAGGAAAGGTGCTGAATACATGTTTCTGTAAACAATTTGTAAAGAAATAAGAGGAATGGTGTTTTCCCAATGTTGGGGGAATTCTGTTTTCTCTTTTTTTTTTTTTTTTTTTTTTTGGAGCGTCTGGTTCCTTGTTCTTGTAGCTTCCAAGCTGGTCACTAATATTATCTGACCATTCTAAAAGCAGGCATCACAGAATCTGAATGATAAGAGAAAACCTTCTATTGGTCTTTACCTGGTCTAGAAACCCAACCATGAATTAAATATCTCTCATAAAGGCTTAGTTTAGGTGACTGAAGGAGTGTTTTTTCCTAAATTTCTCCCTACCTTTCAACACACGTGCCAGGTCTTACCTAGTTCCTGACAAAGGGCTCATTGCCCAAGTAAATCATAAATGTGACCAAGAATTAGAAACCTAGAATTAAACATTAGTTCTTAGATTTTAAACATTAGAAGAAACCTCAGACAGTATCTGTTGCCATTTTATTATTATAACTTCAAGGAAGATGTGATTCAGAGCATCATCGTCGTAGATCATTAAAGGCTTCAGACCTCATCTAGGTCAAGTATTCTTAATCTTTTTGTGTCACAAAAGCCTGGTGAATCTTATGGATTCCCCCTTAGAGTAATGATTTTAAACATATAAAAATAAAATATATGATTACAAAGGAAATATTAAACTAAGTATGATTATCAGAATATTTTTAAAAGAAGTTCAGGGCCCCCAGGTTAAGATCAGGCTTAACCCTATATTATTTTATAGATATATGAACCCTGACTTATTTGTAGACACAGAGAGGGAAATAAAGAAGAATTGAAGTCTTGATCAACACCATAGATCTGCTTGGTAAAAAGCTGGGTAGAAATTCTGATGGACTTGGCCATCCTCAGCAATGAGATCAACCAAATCATTTCCAATGGAGCAGTAATGAACTGAACCAGCTACACCCAGTGAAAGAACTCTGGGAGATGACTAAAAACCATTACATTGAATTCCCAATCCCTATATTTTTGCCCACCTGCACTTTGGATTTCCTTCACAGGCTAATTGTACAATATTTCAGAGTCCGATACTTTTTGTACAGCAAAATAACGGTTTGGTCATGTATACTTATTGTATCTAATTTATATTTTAATATATTTAACATCTACTGGTCATCCTGCCATCGGGGGGTGGGGTGGGGGGAAAGAGGGGAAAAATTGGAACAAGAGGTTTGGCAATTGTCAATGCTGTAAAGTTACCCATATATATAACCTGTAAATAAAAGGCTATTAAATAAAAAAATTTTTAAAAAAACCTGGGTAGAAAGTAGATCTCCTGATTCCCAAGGACAGACCCTTTCCATCAAACCACACTGCCTCCCATATGAGAAGACCCCCCTGAACTGGCCATGAACCTAGAGCATACATGGAGTCTGTGAGGGATCTCATTGAGCTATAAATAGTATGTGCAAATGAAATTATAATGAATTTAAATATTAAATAATAATATCAGAATCAAACATTGAGCTTATGATCATTTGACTCGCCATATGCTTTTTAAGGGATGGTTGAAAGGACCTAAGACTTTTTAAAAACTCTTCAGAGAAGTTTAAATTGATTCTTTTTCTCTTTTGATAAGTTTTCCTATAACAAGGAGAGGAAGCATTCAAAAATTATCTCATTGACCATTTTAAATATATATGTATATATAAAATCAATCAATTATGGGATCCTTTAAGATAAAAAGAGCAATACATCAGGATCTGGAGTTTGGCACTCAGGATATTTCTGCTCTTTGGACCTCAGTTTTCCTATAAAATGGAAGATTTGGTCTCCAAACTCCATTCATTATTTTCTAAATCAAACATCTCCTTGAAAGGAGAAAGGAAGATAAGCTACAAAATACACAAGGAACTGGTTGAATGGAAGAACAAGGTGAGAGGAGAAATAGTCTAGCTCCTTTACATGACTGATGATGGGAGAGGTTATGAGCTTTTGGAGAGGGACTCAGATCTCTTTTTTAAGCCTCTGGCTGGCAAGCTCCCTTCTCTTCCCTATTCCTGTTGCCTCCTTGAGGCAAGGAGGACTCTACAGATGAAATAAGCTAAAATCATTGGGAAGTTTAGAATTAGGCAGTTTAGAATGGGGGAATGAGGGAACACAAAGCTTAGAAAAATGCAAACTGCCTGTCCCTCTGTAAATGAAGGACTCCTAGCAGAAAAGCAGTGGGCAGATAAGTAGATCATCTGTAAGATCCCTTCTGACTCTAAAATTCTATAACTCAAGGAGAAATAAGACCTTGTCTAGTCCTGGATCTACTAAAAACTAGGTGAGTTATCTTTGGCAGATCACTTCTCCTCCCTAAGCCTATTTCCTTACCTTAAAAATGAGGTCCTGAGAAGTACAGTGGATAGAGTGTTGGCCCTGGAGTCAAGAAGGGTCATCTTCATGAGTTCAAATTTGACCTCAGATACTTACCTTGCTGAGTGTCCCCAAGCTAGTCACATAACCCTATTTGACTCAATTTCCTCACTTGAAAAAATGAGTTATAGAAGGAAATAGCAAAATCACACCAGTATCTCTACCAAGAAAATCCCAAAGAGTCAGACACAACTTAAATGATTCAACAACAAAAAATGATGTAGTTGAATTAGATCAGGGCTTTCTTAAACTTTTTCTACTTAAAATTCCTTTTCACCTAAGAAATTTTTATGTAACCCTGAGTTCATAAACATATGAAACATATACACAAATCTAACATTTACTGATAACAAATCATAATTTCACAACCTCCACATTCAGTTATGAGACCTCATATGGGATAGCAAACCGTAGTTTAAGAAGCTGAGAATTAAATGACTTTTAGGAGCCTTTCTAGCTTTAATGTCCTATGATGCTATGTTCTGGGAGCCAAAAAATCTGTCTGCCCAACCAGTCAACTAATCCATTCCCATGCCTCCAGACAAATGATTACCTAAACAAAACAAGTCAGGTCAATTGTTTGATGAATCATTTATTAGGCACTTACTGTGTGCCAGACACTGTATTTTATACTAGGGAAGCAGCCCCTGATCTCAAGAATCTGCTCTCCTTACAGGGAAAAATAACATATGCATATATAAATAAATGCAAAATATATACACATTAAATACAAAGTGCTTGAGAATACAACAGGGAAGATCAGAAAAAGCAATAAACCTAGTCCATATTCTGTTTGGAAATTCCCTTTAAATTCTAAGATAAAAGAAATTTTATGAATGATAATTTGGTAGATACATAACTTGGCTGGTGGGGACCCTGTTTTCAATGATACAGATTTATAAACCTACCCTAACCCCTTAATAGAGATTGTTCAGAGCTGTTAGGCCAAAAATGTTCTACTTTTTGAACTTAGCATGGTAGCAGACCCACAGTCCATCAAAAGATATCTACTCAAAACTATCCTAGGTTGGTTGATAAGCTCTCTTAGATCCTGCACTACACCAGCATAAGCTTTGAAAATCCAGGATTATCTCTATACCAGAAGGAAACAAAATAAAGATTGACAGAGCTGATAATAAATTACTAAAAAAAAAAAAAAGAAATTATCCATAGCTCACAATTGCTATTTGTGTTTCCATACTGTCACTGAATAGCCCTTGAGTAAGTATTAAGTTCTATTATTATTCTATTAGTGGATTAGTTTATTTGCAGGGTTTATATTATCTTCAATAAGCTCTAAATTTTATTATTTCCCTCTTTTTATTCTTTCTTCTTTTTATTTTCCATTGTGCATTTTAAACTCCTGACTGAACTATCGGCCCATTCCTTAGTCATTTAGACAATCATTCATTCATTCATTCAATGAGTATTTCTTTTTTATAATAACATATTTATTTTCAAAATATATGCAAAATCGTTTTCAGCATTCACCCTTGCAAAAACTTGTGTTCCATATTTTTTCCCTCTCTTCCATGCTTCTCCCTCCCCAAGACAGCATAGCCAATGTAAGTTAAACATATAATTCTTCTAAACATATTTCCATATTCATCATGCTGCACAAGAAAAATCAGATCAAAATGGGGGCAATGAGAGAGAAAAACCATCCAACAACAAACAACAACAAAGGTGAAAATACTGTTGTGATTCACATTCAGTTCCTATAGTCCTCTCTCTGGATGCAGATGGCTCTCTCCATCACAAGTCTATTGGAATTGGCCCGCATCATCTCACTGATGAAAAGAGCCATGCCCATCAGAATTGATCATCATATAATCTTGTTGCTGTGTACAATGATCTCCTGGTTCTGCTCATTTCATTTAGCATCAGTTCCCATAAGTCTCTTCAGATCTTTCTGAAATCATCTTCCTGATCATTTCTTAATAGATCAATAATATTTCATTACATTCATATGCCATAACTTATTCAGCCATTCCCCAACTGATGGGCTTCCATCAATGAGTATTTCTTAAGAAATATAATGCATTGGCTCTTTTCAACAGTAAGGTGATACAAAGCAATTCCAATAGGCTTATGATAGAAAGTGCTATTTGCATCTAGAAAGAGAACTACAGAGACTAAATGTGGATCAAAGCATGGTATTTTTATCTTTTTGTTATTGTTTGCGTACTTTTTTTCTTTCTTGTGTTTTTCTCCTTTTAATGTGATTTTTCTTGTGCAGCATGAAAAATATGGAAATATATTTAGATGAATTACACATGTTTAACCCATATTGGATTGCTTGCTCTCTTGGTGGTTGAGGGGGAAAGGGAGAAAAATTTGAAACACAAGGTTTTGCAAAGGTTAAGCTAAAAACTATCTTTTCGTGTATTTGTAAAAAATAAAAAGTTATTTTTAAAAAGTATAGTCCAGTGCATAGTCATAGACCCTGGGTTCATATCCTGTCTCTGAGGCTTACTGCCAGTGTGATTGAGCAAAGCACTTGATAATTTTGGCCTTAATTTTGCTTCTAGAAAATGAGTTGATTGGATTAGATTAGTTCTAGATCTGTTATCTTATGAACCCTGCCATTGAATCACAAAGAAGCCTCTACTGAAGTGGTGTGCTTCTCCTTGCTGTGACCAACCCTCTACATGAACTAGGATCCCCTTCACACCTGTCTTCTCCTGCAGATTGACCCCTCTGTCATTTCCACTCTCTGTCTTCAATTTTCCCTTACCTACTACCTGCTTCCCTCTTGCTCACAAACACCCAAATCTCCCTGATTGTCAAAAGACTCACTTGAACCATCCATCCCAACTACTTCTAGTCCTATATATCATTCCCCCTTTTAGCTAAATTCCTTGAGAAAGCCATCTGCAATCAATGTCTTCACTTCCTTTCCTATCACTACTTTCCTAATTTTCTGCAGTCTGGTTTATGACCTTATCATTCAACTGGAACTAATATTTTACTTGACAGATTCATTGGTCTCTTCTCAATCCCCTTTCTCCTTAACTTCTCTGTAGCCTTTGACACTGATCATCCCTTTCTCTCCCTTTTTCTCTCTTTTTTTCTAGAGTTTCATGAGTGGTCTATCTTGGTTTTTCTATCTTTCTGATTGTGCCTTCTGGATCTCCTTTGCCCAGATCTTTATCCATGACCTTTTTATTGACCGTACATGTACCCCCAAGGTTCTATTCTCATTCCCCCTCTTTATCTTATATATATCTGGTTTGTACGTAGTTATTTGTATATTCTCTCCCTGTGTTTTTCAGACTGTGAGCTTCTCCCTCACTGAGCACAGAGCCTAGATCATAGTAGAGACTTAATAAATATTTGCTAACTTGACTTGACTACTGGGTGCTCTGTACTGTTTTAGGTAATCGATGTAACTGGGTACAGAGATATTTTATTCTGTCCCCTTATGGAACTTAGAACTCAATGGGAATGATAAATAAAAATCAATATTTTTATAAATACCAAAGAAAAATTAACATGAGCCCAAAAGTAGTTCAGTATCCTATTGCCAAAAGAGAAAAATTATTTTCAGCTAAGTGATCAGGTAGGCTTCCTGGAGGAGACTGCACCATTAGAGTGTTATTATTACTCATTATTACTGCTCTCCCCCTTTCCTCTCCTTCCTTCCTTTTGTGAAGTGTATTGTAGTTTTCCTTTATAACTAGCTATAATACAAACACTTTCCTGAGACAAGCAGGCAGCTCAGTTGATACTGAGCAGACTACATGCCCCTACCCCTTTTTTCCTCCTATCAATGAACATAATTAAGTTATGCTCGATAAGCTTCTTTCAGTAACCTGCTTCCCTTTAATTATCCTTAAGCTTTATAGAATCCCTTTTTCTACAGACTTTTATTCCTTCCAAACCCTTTCACAGTAGGAAGGGTAGATATTCTTATCCCCATATTACAGATGGGAAACTAGAGGCTTATCACAAGGACATGATTTCCTTTGACTCATATAGCTAAGTTCAAGATAGAATTAGAACCCTAGTCTCAACTTCTGGTCTACCATTTTCCCACTTTTCTGAGTATACTTTAGCTGTAGCTTTAATCCACTTCCTCTTTTTTCTGATTTTTTATTTTTAAAGAAGAGGAGACAAAGTGGTGCATCTGTAGCTGGAGCAGGAATATGCTATCTTTGTTTTCATCCCCGTGAAAGTCCACATCCCTTGGAATGTACCCATAGTTCCAGCTGTGGCTACAGCTTGTGGTTTGAGAGATTTTTACTTGTTTATTTTCTTTTGAAAGATCCTATCTCAATTCTAGCAAACTTCCCAGCAAACAAACCTTGAGGCAGCTGGGAAAGAGAGGACGAAACTTTCCCTGTAATGTGTCCTTAAAATAGCAGAATGGGAGGCAAACCTTCAGGGTTTGCATCAGTTCCCATTATGAATTGGCTAATCATAAAAGGTTCATTGGCTCCTGAGTTCCAAGTGATATGGTAATGAATTGCCAATGAGCCATTACCCAAACTGCAGCCATATGGTGAGGGAAAGGACCCCGGCACATTGTAGCTATAATGTAGGCTTTTCTATTTAATTGTTCCCGGCAAGCAGGCTTCTTATGTCTTATGACCATTAATTAATGTCCTGTTTACACTTGTGTTGTCAAGGATAATCATTTATTTGTTTTAAGTGAGCCAGTTCTGTCTTCATTCAGCTCAGTAGTTGCTATGAAGGAGTGAATAGGTGTTTAAATTTACAATGCCATGTTTTAGTTTCACACCTTACATTTCATAACAGTAATCTAGCCCTCTAATAAGCTGTCATGTGCTGATAACTAATCAATGCTTGAGATCTTATTGAAACTAACAAATAATCATGTTTTATAATAGAAATATATAATGTATTCTAATTTATAATTTGAGAAATTTTTTTCTGCCTCATTCTTGACAGACTATTGGATCTTTAGCCCCCAAATCTGAATTTTTTTAAATGGGAATTGGAGAGGTGAAAAAATTCATTTCTGGAAATAAGACACCTTTTAAATGCACAATTCCCCCTTAGTTCATTGGGATGGAGAGATTTTTAAAACAGATGATTCTTTGGTATTTCATCTGTTTCATTCTCTCAAGTTTCACTGGCAATGTGCCACTTGGATATTACCCAATTGTTGGCACTTCCATTAGAGTCAAGTCCAATTAAGGATTTCCTTTCAACTATTTTGTTGACTCTCTCACCTTCTCTTTTGAGTGATATATAGCCCAGTGAAGATGTGGAAAAGTAGGAGGGTTTGAGGAAAAATTGGATTGGGGTGGTATCTCCCCTTAGTCCTGAGATTTCATTGGTTTAAGGAGCTCCTAGTGAATAAATACCTTCTTTCTGCTGCTGCAGCCCTGTCTCTGAAAGTTTTCAGTCTCAGAGAGTTGCTGTTTATATCTACGTCCCAAATAAAATCCTAGTTAACTGTTGTCTACAGACTCCCCACTCACTCACTCC
The DNA here is from genome assembly GCF_902635505.1 of Sarcophilus harrisii. Classification (NCBI taxonomy): domain Eukaryota; kingdom Metazoa; phylum Chordata; class Mammalia; order Dasyuromorphia; family Dasyuridae; genus Sarcophilus; species Sarcophilus harrisii. The sequence continues at coordinate 367,768,725 of NC_045426.1, read as the reverse complement.
TTTCCTTCCTTCAATGAGATTAAAAACTAGTTTACAATTTTTCTTTCCTCCCCAACTCCTGTCCTTTATTCAAGGGCACTGCAATAAATACGTTGATTCTCCCTCAACCTCTCTAACCTATTAGTGCTTTAACTTACTAACTTCCCATGATCCACTCCTTGATGTCCACCTCAACCACACACAAAGATTATGTTCCTTTTGATCTTGCCAAGACCCACAGATATACATTTTTATGTTTGAATTCTCCAATTCCCCATCCAACCATAATCTTTTCACCTGTTCTTTTTTGTTTCCTTACTAAATCATAGTTTCTTCTTCTATATCATGAGTCTAATACATTGACTCCTTAATTGTCTCAAAGGTTTTCTCTCTTGCACTTTTACTTTAAGTCCTTCCCACTTCCTATATTCTTGAGATGAACCTAAACTCTGGGCATTAGGTACCCCTCATAGCTGGAGCATTATTCTTTTCTTGCTCTGCCTACTTATTTGCCTGGTTTCTTTTTAACTCCAATCCAAAATCCCTTTTTTTATTCAAAGCCTTCCCCAACCTATTTTAATTCTAATTGTTGTCATTTAATCATTGTCAGTTGTGTCCAATGCTTCATGACCCTATTTGGGATTTTCTTGGCAAAGATATAAGAGTTCCATTTCCTTCTGCAACTTATTTTACAAGTAAAGAACAGAGGTAAATAACATTAAGTGATTTACCTAAGGTCAGATAACTAGTAAGTATCTGAGACCAGATTTAAACTCAGGAAGATTTTTCCTGATTCTAGGACTAGTACTTCATCCACTGTGCCACATAATGGCCCTTTAATTCTAGTGCTCCCCCTCTATTAATTACTTTCTATTTCTCCTGCATATAGCTTATTTTGTATATATTTGTAGGCATGTTGTCTCCCCCATTTGATTATAAGTTCCTTGAAGGCAAGGGCTGGATTTTGCCTCTATTTGTTTTCCCCAAAGCTTAGTACATTGCCAGGAACATAATAGATGCCTAATTAATGTTTATGTATTGCTTCATTGATTGGAGGTGTCACAAGAAAGCATCAAGGAAATGCTATGAATCCCTAGGACATCAAACATCCCTCTATTCTCAAGGATATACCCTAATGTACTAAAGAAGAAAGGAGGAAAAAAGTCTATGTTGTTATAGATTACTAATTATAACTATAATAATTACTAGCATTTTTGTAGTACCTGCTATGTTCCAGGCACTTTGCTAATCCTTTCACAAATATTGTCTTATTTGATTCTCAAAACAACCTTGGGAAGAGGGTGTGATATTATTATTCTCATTTTACATTGGAGAAAACCAAGGTAAAAAGAAGTTAAGGGACTTGCCAATGATTTCATGTCTTGTAAATAATATCCTGGACTGGATTTTAGCTCAGCTCTTCCTAAGGTATGTGGTAGAGTATGTGGGTAGAGTGCTAACGATGGAGTTAAAAAGATTCTGACATCAGACACTAGTTGTATGACACTGGGCATGTCACTTAAGCCTCTTTGCCTCAGGAAATAGCAAAACACTCCAGTCTTTTTATCAAGAAAACCCAAACTGGTTCACAAAGAATTGGACCCGACTAAACAGCAAGAGTTTCTTGATTCAAGCTACCTATATTCTTCTACCTTTCTTTGGATAAAAGTTTACTTGAAATGTTGTTCCTTCCTTTTTCTATATCAAGAAGTAGGGTAAGGGCTCTGAAAATTTGTGATATCCAGGTTTTTTGTGAAGCCCTCACAATTTCTCCCTTTTTGTGTCCCAGCCTTCCCCATCTATCGTGCACCTTCATTCTCTACTTCCAAAACAGTAAGGGAATATGAATAATGCTCACAAACTGTAAAATATTAGACAGTGTTCGTTATAATGCTTGTTGTCATTATAAAATGGAGCTGTTCCACTGAGTGCCAGGGCCCCCTATCACTTCTGCCACCTCATGGGTGCTCTGAAAAGAACTCATGGATGGCTGGGATTATTTGGAAAAATGTGGTTTCCCAATTTGGGGAAGAGTGGGAGAGGAAGTAAACCTTTGTGGCTTGGAGATCTACTGGCTGAGCCTACAGCTGGAGTGTGAAGTACAATAAGTCCCCAGAGCAGTTAGAAAAATAACTTGGTTGCCAAGGTTTTGCTTTAGTGGCAAGTGAAGGAATAAATCTGGTCTTTTCTTAAGCCTGGCTAGGAATCAGAGCCAGTGTTATGTGTATGGGGGAGAAAAGGGTTAAAAGCCTCTTGGGCTGTGGGAAGGAGAGGGAAGAGAAAATGAATGGGATGTAAGAGGCAATATGGAGTAGTGGTTAAGTCTCTAAACCTGGAATCAGGAAAACCTGAATTGAAATTCCATTTCTGACACTTAAAAACCTATGTGACCCTGAGCTTTTGTTTCCTAATTTAGAAAATGAGAAAGTTAGTTAAGAACTCTAATCAATGAATGACCTCTGACCATTGATGGATATACTGCACACCTCCTGCCAGAGAGGTAAATGGATTCAAGATTCAATTGGGACAAGAGAAATGAGTGAATTTGCTTTGCATGACTGTTCATATTTGTTACAGGGTTTTTCCCCCTCCTTTTCAATGAAGAAAGGAGAAACAAGAAGAGAAAATAAATGCTTGTTAATTGAAAATTATTTTTTTTAATGAGGAAGTTGAATTCAATGGCCTCTAAGGTATTTTCCATCTCTGAATTTCTACTCTATGAATTTTAAGCTATCAAAAGCATTCCTTTTGGAGCTGGGCATTGGAACTCCTATTTCAGAGGCAGCATAGTATAGTTAACACTAACTGCTGATTTAGAAGTTAGAAGAACTAGATTGAAATTTACTCTGTATTACTCTTCAGTCATTTTTTTTCCTCTGCACCTCAACCCACCTCATCTAGAAAATAAGGGTGATAGTGATACCACTTTCTGTATATACAATACATTGTAAATTTTAAAACACTGTAAGAGATTTTCTGGTTGTTGTAATTATCTGGGATTCCAGAATAAACCCATATGCCCAGGGAAAGATGATTGTCTGTTGGAACCAGAGTCATCTCCGTTGTACAGCAAATTGGAACAATTACCCATGGCCCACTGTTTGTATATGTAGCAAGGAAGGGGTGAAGACTATGCAGCGTGAGAGTTGGCACCCAGACAATGGCTTAAAAGGCTCAAACAGATGAACAGTGATGCAAAATAGTGATAGTTATGGGAGAAGAAGGAAGTGGCTAAGTCAGCTTGTGCTAAGAAAAGACTATAGAGACTCATAAAATCAGTGGTGTAGTACAAAGCTGGCAGAGGGGTCAGGAAGACTTTCCTTCAATAACTACTACTTGAATAACTCAGGGAAAGTCCCTTAACGTGTGTCAGCCTCAATTTCCCTATCTGTATAGGGAGATGGATTGAAGGACTCATTGGTCCCTAAGGACTCCTCCAGTTCTAAATCTATAATCCTATAACCAGTCATTCACCATCAATACCAGCACCAGTCTCAAGACAAAGCAGGTAAAATTGCCTCCAATCCCCACTTCTCCACAAATTTCTCAGTCTACATTTCTGTGTTACCTTTTCCCCTTAAAGCCTGACCAAAGCAAAAAACCTTTGATTTTACCATAGTCACCCATATTCTAACAGGAGAGGAAAGGGTTGAGGAGGGGAAAAAATGTGGTCTGGAATGGCCCAGGGCTCACATTCCTCCAGGGGACAAGCCCTGTTGGCAACATTCCCCCTTTCCAGTAATATTTCAGTCTGCCTCTTTCCCTTGGTATCCCCCAGAAACAGGCTACGTGTGAATCACAAGGTCAGGCTAATGTCTTTCATGGCATCTGGGATATGGCATCACAAAACATATTTCCATATGCAGGCCCCCTTGGGTTCCATCTCTGGCCCCCTATGCATCCAGACCACGTGAGAGTCTCGTCTTCTTAGGAGACATTGACATTTTAATTGGAAGCATCTGTTGCCTTTTCTGTTATTTTTGGCCAGGTTTGGTTTATTTGTATGAGCTGATGTTTGTGTACAGACCCGCCTACGTGTTCCATGGGAGGCAGAACTCAAAAGCCTGTTATTGCCTCGTCTCTTATTTTTTTCTCAAGGAGTGGCCTGGGACATATGAGGGGACCAACTTGCCTCCCCCAGCGTCTGTTTGTGGAGCGAGTGGATTGTGCTTGGCAGAATAGGAAAGATTGGGGATGGGGAGGGTCAGGCTGAGGACAGAAATAAAAATGCTTCTCTGAGCCAGGCCAATGTCTCTTCCACCTGGCACAGAAAAAATAACCCTTTTAGTCTCACAAAATGGGTGATCCCAGGATGCAGAGTTTGCACTCCTCAGCTTAATGCAAAACCAGTGCACCCTAGGTTTAACTTACTGCTTCAGCTAAACTAGCCTTCTTCCAGGCCCCATACAGGATTTGTTCTTTCCTGCTACTGACTTGATGTTCCTTTCCCACCCACCTACCCCCACTATCCTATATTCTTTGCCTCTTTCTAAATTCTCCAGAAAATTTAACTTCTTCATGAATCTTCCAATACTAAACTTATCTGTCCCCGGTCATTAACATTAATTAATTAACAATATTATAATCAACAATTTATTGAACATTTACTTTGTGCCCAATATAATGTGAATTGTTAAAGAGACTATATATGCATGAGTGCATGTATGCCCACACATGCATGTATGTATATATACATGCTTATGTTAGAAATTATGTTAGAAAAGGCAGAAATTGCCTTTTCTTTTTAAAAAGACAAGATATATATGTATATATGTGTACATATATACATATATAGGAATATTATTATGAAATGATGTATAAGCAAAGAGTAGATAGGTACTAATATCTATACAGTTACTTTAAGAGAAGGGGGAAAATGATAAAAAACAAAAGTGATGAGGAAAAAGGCTTCATGAGGAGGGAGGTAAAATTTGAGGTGCATGACTGAAGATTAATAGAATATGAATCCAGAAGGAAGAAAATGTTATGGCAGGGGTTGGGTTAATGGTGGAAAATCTCATGGCAAGCTACAGTCACATAACACCAGCTGCCATTTGGATATCTTAAAATGGATGTTCCATAGGTATATTAAGCGCCAACAATTCCAAAAAAAAATTTCCCCCAAACCGTCTATTCTTTTGACCTTCTCTGTTGCTGTCAAGGACACAACCATCCTTTTTGTCATCCAGGTTTACCATTTCAAGTCATCTTCAACTTTTCACTCAACCACATATCCAATATTGTCAGTCTTGTCATTTCTACATTCATAATGTCTCCCATATAAATCTCTTTTTCTCTATTCACAAAGTCACAACCTAAGGGCAGGCCCTTATCAGCTTTTCCCCCCGAACTATTATAATAACTGTTCTCCTAACCTCAAATCTCTCTCCCTTCAAATCTATCTTCCACAACTACGAAAATGATGCTTCTAAAATGTCAGTCTGATCTTGTTACCCTTGCTACTTAATGGGCTTCCATGACTCTCCATTACCTTTAAAATAAAATATCAAGGCCTTTATTTGGCATTTCAGAGCTCTTTGTGACTTGGCCCTTTATTTCTTTTTCAATTTTCTTATACTTCAGTCCCCTCCATATACTCTAAGATCCAGGAACCTAAGCCAATATACTTGCAATTTCTCAAATATAACACCCCAACTTCAATTTCTGTGCCTTCCCATTAATTGTCCCACACTTGAAGTGATCTTCCTTTCTTCTGCCTCAGTTTCACTGGCTTCCTCAAAGATTCAACTCAAAAATTATTTTCTACAGAAGATTCTTGAAGGTTCCTTCACCTGCACATGACTTTCTCATTCAGATTATCTTTCATTTATTCTATAAATATCTTGTATATACTTATATATAATCTTTCCCACCCCAATAAAATGAGAATTCCTTGAGAGCAGGAACTGTGCTTTTGTCTTTTTTGAATCCCCATTGCTAATCACAGTATTGGCACAGAGTAAACAATTAATAAATGCTTATTGACAGACTGACTAAAGATCAGCAGTAAAAATTTTTGCAACTTCATTTGTCAGGAAGTTGTCACAAATTACATACAGTTTACTCCAGGAGAGGCAGAATAGTTTTTGGGACTTCCCCTTGGAAAAAAAACAACAATAACAAACTATATGTAATCAAACACACAGTCAAACTCATAACATGATGACAGCAGCCAGTAGTGATCTTTAACAGTGAAGGAAGGGACAGGAAAATGAACACAATTAGAAAAGCTCAACAGCAAAGTCACCAATGTAGAGACAAACCATCTTCCTTGCCTCAGTGCCCCACAAGAGCATCAGTATATAAAGTACAGCATAACAATTACACTCACACTGAATCCAGAACAAGTTAAATACATTCAGACTATGTATAATACATTTTAGCATTCAAAGGTACTAACTTCAATTATTGTTTTGCATCCTTGCTGCAGGACAGGATAGTGGGAATAAATTCAACAGATAAGATAGCAGGGCTAACCTGATATACCGCAATTTGAATATTATTGACATCCCTATTTCTTGGGTAAATCTTGCATAAGCCCTAGAGTAGTGATGTCTCTGGTTTAACTAAAACACTTATCACTTGCACTTACCACAATGATGACATAAGGGAAGGAGAGGTTAACCCATACTACCAAACACTTTATTGATTCTTACCAAATATTCTCTTTTTCCCAAATGAAGGCTGGCTCCTTTCAGGGCACACTAATCCCTTGGATTTCTTAAATTTTCCACCAAGGATTTTGCTTCAATTAGATTTCATGCTCTTCATCTGATCATGAGAACTCTATGAACTTGAAAAAGGGAGGAATATACAAAGAACCCAGAATAAGATTTACCAGCTCAGAAGCACAGAATTTAAAAGTTAGAAGAAACTTATGAGATTGTCTAGTTCAGACTATACCTGAATTAGAAACTCCTATACAACAGTGGTATCAAACTCAAATCAGAAACAGATCCCTGCAAGAGGACATTAACTTAAAACCACAAATTAACAACCTCTCTGTTGCATTGTATTTGTATTTAGAACATTGGCTAGTTACATTTTAATCTAGTTGTGGTTGCATTTAGGAGTTTTGTATCATACCTACAAATTTAACATCTTTCCCAATGTGTCTGACAAGTGGTTCCCTGAGCTTTGGTTGAAGACTTCTATCGAAGTAGAGCTCTCCTCATGAAGCTATTCTTCCCATTTTAGATAGTTCTAACTGTTAAAAAGTTAGGAGTTTTGTTCATTCCCTCCCCAACATCAAGGCTAGATTTGTTTCTTTGAGTCTTCTCCCCATTGTTTCTGATGAAACCCCTCTTACATGTGAGCTAGAGGTCCTTCATTATCCTGGTTTCTCACCTTTTAACATTCTCTTCTTAACATCCTTCTCAAAATATTTTCAAAACTGAACTGAATACTCTATATGGGGTGTAACCAGGACAAAATACAAAAAGAACATCCTGGTCTGACAAAGACACCTTGGAAGCCTGAGATACCCAGCACATTTTCTTTTGTTTGCTATCACTGATGATTTATATTGGATAAAAATTCCAGATCTTGCTCTCCAAACACACTGTCTCTACTGTCCACTTGTGACATTTTCCTTTTTAAAAAGATATCATCATTTGTTCTCATTTTCTTCCTAAGTACTTCAAAGTGCTATATACTCTCTACAAGGTTGGTCAAAATTGGGAAAACTGGATTATGTAGAGCCCTATTCTGGAATATACAGCTCAAGTCAATTTTTAAATTCAATGATTTCAGAGTTCCCTCCAAAGTTATAGGTCTCAAGCTATCATGACTGTCCATCTGTGTTATTCTAGTCCATGGTCTCCAAAAGTTCACTGTGTATTCCTTGCTTTTCCCCAATATTATGTGAGGACCAGTAGACCACTTTGGTTGTCCACCCATTATTCCTCATACTCATCATTGCACATTTCACATTGCACATTTGGAGTGAAATTAAACTATTATCAGATTAAAAACTGCAATTCTAAGCATGTACTTTCCCTTTTCTAGTCAATCTGCCATCACTGAAAAAACAAAAGGGTGTGACACGAGACTGAAAGCCATTGATTTTTTTTTGCTTTGTATCCTTTGGCCTTTGTTAAGGCCAAAAAAGTTTCATCACTAGGTGACCAGACTATGGCAATCACTAGCTATAATATCATTAGATAAACTGGTCATACAAAAAGATACTCAATCGGATACCAGGGCCAACACAATAAAGCCTGCCAGAACTTATCCTCTGTTGACATAACCTTTTGAGAACCCCAGGTCCCTTCCACACCATAAGAAGGCATCAGTGTAGGATATTTTGGGTTTCTGCCAGTTAAACAAATTTTCACTGTTCTTGTTTATATTCTTCAATTGCACAACCATTCTCTGTGTTTTGGTTGGGATTTTGTAATATCCCACTGTAGGCTTTGTGAGGGAATGTGAACCCCTTGAAATCAAGATATATGCCTGTGCTGTGGGAAAGATTGATGTATTTTTAGTGAGAGGACCTAATTAAGAAACTTGGCTCTGATATTTATTACCTGTACGAACTTGGGCAAGCCAGGTAACCTTTTTGATCTTAGTTTCTTCATCTATAAAATGTGGGAAGTGAACAAGATGTCTTCTATGGTCTGTTCCAGTTCTAAATCTATAATTCTGTGATTTTCTGTTTTCAGAATGATAAGAGGATTTGAATACAATTAAGAGCATGTTTGATCAACTGACCCATCTTGCTACTCTCTAACCCTTGTCCATTGACCACCAAGATAATTAATTTAGCTAGGCATCCATGAATTTAATTATTACCAAACCTTTTCCATCTGTCCGTGAACGATGAACTTTTGTTCGCTGAAAAATATGAGCTGAATAATCAAACAACCCATAAATTGTCATTTAGTATTTACTCTGTGACAAGATTGAAATGTCTTGACCTACTTTGTGAATGGCATGTTATTGTACTCGGTTGTGTTAGATAGTAAGGGAGGTATAAAGATCTATACAACATGATCCCTGCCCTCATGGAGCCTACAGTCTACTTTTGGCAGACAAGACAAATGCAGGAAAACAAAAACAGATGCAAAGTCTTGTGTGATATAATGGAATGAGCAGTAGATCTGAAGCTAAAAGATCTGGCTTCAAATTCTAGCTCTGCCATTTGATATCTTGGTATAACAAGTCACTTTTCTCCTAAACCTCAATTTCCTCATCTATAAAACGGAGATGATTGTGAGGTTATAGATAATGATATTAGCCCCTGATGACATTGCTGATGATAGCCATATGACTATTGTAAGGAAAAGAATCTTAGATTACAGGTGGAGACAATCAGCCTACAGGCCATATAAGTACCATGAAATCATTTGCTAAGGCAGCCACAGGTGAAGATGAGCTGAAAGCTAGGTACAACAACCTCCCCCTGCTTTAGTTCTGTAAATCAGTACTTTTATGTGGTCTGCAAGTGATGTTATAAATATCCAAATGGCCCTTGGCAAAAAAAAAAAAAAAAGGTTCCCTATCCCTGCTTTAGAAAATCTAAAATTCTTTAGAAATGTGCATGGTTATTATTTAGTCAAATTCTTTGAAGATAGAGCCATGACTACCAAGGGTAGTTAAGGATATTGGAGAAATAAAGTAATCTTTGAGATTTATGTCACTGAGGTCACCTTTGTTCTTCCCCAGAATGTCCTTCAATGACTCTTTTAGAGATATATCCAGAGTTGGAAACCATGAGGCTGACCTGAGTGAAGACAAACATTTTTCATAATTGTGTTTTATTGCGTCAAGTATAAATGACTTTTGAGTTATCTTTAGAGCTTTCTTCCCCCACAAAAGAAGACAAATTGGCATGAAAATGTTAAAAAAAAAAAAAAAAGACTCTGTGTTATATATGTTTGAATAACTGGACAGGTCTTTACTGATTAGTCAATGGAACATGACAGTTTTCATTTTATTTCTCTTTTTAGCTAAAGAGAAAGGATAAGTCCCTCAGTCATTACTCTTATATTGCTCACTGTCTTTCTCACTGTCTCATTCTTTCTATCTGTTACTTTTTTACTGCCTGTTCTCTACTTCTGACCATTTCTCTCCTTTCTGTGTCTCTGTCTGTTTCTGTCTTTTGCCCTTTCTCGCAGACACACAGAGACACATACAATTATATTTTTCTGGTAAACCAACTAGTCTTGTCACCCACAGAAAGCCTTAGTTCCAGTTTATTAGCATTGTAGAGATAAAAGTTTAAAAGCAGAGGGAAAGACATTTACAGGAAAGTCAAGATAAGGTTGTGACTGGATTTCAGGTCAGCCCAAGGACAGCTGAGGGGAAAAAATATAAATTAGACATAATGGAAAAGTTAAAACCAAGAAAGCAAGGCTGTCTCATGTCAATGATCTTGCCAGACTTGGATCCTGTATTTTACTCATGAGGAACATGTTGAAGGTCATACAGCTAGTCATTGGCAAGCTAATAACTACTTAGTTTGGCTTCTTTTTGAGGTTCTTTTCAAGCATCATGCCATGCTTATTAGATCATAGATCTATCTGTATGTTTGAATTTGGTATTCTTAGGCATGCTAATTAGCTTCCTTGCCCTTTAGTTTCCCCCCTTATAAAACAAATTATTAATTTTGCCATCTTCCTTCCTGGGATCATTACTGGATTGATGGAAGGAATGTGTATCCTTCAAGACTGATCAGAAAACATATCTGCAGATGGTCTTTCCTGGTCCAGTCTGCTTCTGTTGCCTTCCCCTCTAAGGTTACCTTTTATCTACTTTGTGTGTTTCTTGTATATACTTATTTATGTACATGTTATCTTCCTGTTAGAATGGGCAAGGACTGTTTTCTCTTTTGGTTTGTATTTCAGCAGTAAATGACAGTATAATTAAGCCTATTACCTTCTTTTTAATGATGCTGATGTTTGAAAGAATGTTTTCAGTCAAGAAAGTTGTCCTTTTCAGCACTCCAGAAGGCAGTTCCAACAATACTTCCACATTGCTCAAAACACCTTAAAATTTTCCTTCATCTGAATGGCCTTTACATCTTGTGCCACATGCTTTCAAATATCCTTAGTGGCAGTAAGTATCCCAGTTCAGTTCTGTGACTTTCATGAATTGTGACTTTGGCATCAAGCACTGTCCTAGGTGCTAGTTACAGAGACAAAAATGAAACTGTTTCTGTGCTATAGGAATTTATATCCTACTAAGGGAAAACAGCATTTTTATGGGTAAGTCAATAGAAATCTTTTTTTTCCTCCCTTGGAAAGTAGATTTAGTTTTTGGTAACAACCAAAAGTCATTGGAGCCAACTTTTTGTGAAAGAATGAGCTAGGAAATCCCATTCTTGCCAACAAATGAGGTATACCTATAAAGGAGCAAGACCACTTTTCTCTCAGGCTTCATAAACAGGTTCTAAAGTCAGTTCCCAAACATAAAAACAAAGGCATTTTAAGGTTGTGGCAACATCTCTAGAGAAAGAATAGTCTCCTGAGAAGCTACTTTAAAGAGAGCAAAGGTCAATGTGATAGACTTCTGTGTTTATAGTCATGCCAAGGAAGGAGTTTTGGTTTACTTCCCAAGCAGCCTCAACATGGCACTTGGGGCTCAAAATTAGTCTGGATGAATTTCCTGACTTACATCCACATCCCATGCAAAGGTCTTGAAAGTCTAAACCTTTACACCGTAATATCACTCTTGGAGCAGCTAGATGAGAGGATCATGCCAAAAGCCAATATAGCTCCACTGAGTATTTTTGAGAAGGAAACATGACTCCTCCACTCAATCCCACCAAGAGGGGAAAAAGGAGAAGCAACAAGAGTGATAAAAAAAAATTAAAAGTGATAACAACTATTCACATTTCTGATGTACTTTATTTTACAATATAAAAAAAATATTTTCTTCCAAGTAACAATAAAAAATAGATGATGAAAGTATTATTAACCTCATTTCTCAAATGAAAAAAAAACTGAGTCTTCCAGCTTCAATGTAGTTTTCTTGTCCTGTATCTAGTATGCATTGGATGTCAGATGTTTTGACTCTGAATAGAATAGGCCTCTTCTATTCTGCCACACTATAGAAGCAGGCAACATTGGCTCTGGGGCAGAAGAATAACTCTCATTTGTTCTAAATGCTGAATTCAATAAGTTTTTCCTCTTTTCAAGCTACACTCCCTGTACTAAGTGAATGTAGGTGAGTTATAGGGTCTAGTTAATTCGAAGTTAATTTAGAATTTTGTAAAGTTCCCTTCTCCCACACTAATCTCCCCTAACCACATATATCCTTGATCAGTAGAGAATTGAAAATCATTATAACATCTATTGCTTTCTCAGCTCTAACTCCCTGCTTTGAAAAAGAAAACCTTTTGCAAAGCTAGAGCTCAGTGGTCCCTTCCCCCCTTCTCACCATTCTTGTGTATGCCAAAAATTCAGCATTGCCCAGTGACATTTTGCAAAGGCTATGCCTTTCTCTTTGGATTCAAGATATTTTCTCTCCTCTGTTCAGACTAAATATGCTAAGTTCCTGGATCTGCAATGGTACATATTGGTTAAACTATACATCTACTTATATTCACAAATACACACATGTACATGAACACCCCTTCTGTGATAGCCGACCATTTCTATTCTCTCTCTCTTCAGTTCTTATGCTACCTATGCAGTACAAGAACCCAGTGGGAAATTCATTTGTGAATATATGAACTATGAAACAGTAAAGAGCCTACGATCAGATACCAGCTATTGGCAGGAATAGATATAATCCAAAGGAAATACAGAAATGATAATATCCACTGGAACACTAGAGAGACTAGACATAAATGAGGATCTAGAAAAATAAATAAATAAGCAAAGTACTGAATTTCTTTCTCTGAGATCCTGGGTTCAAATACTATTTGTGATGCTTGCTGCTCATATGTGAGTCCCCTTACACTGACTTCCCTACCTTAAAAATAAGATGACAAAGCCTATAGCATCTGCCTCACAAATGAAATAATATACATGAAGTGCTTTAAACTTTTTTTAACTCTTCTATCATCCCTTTTTTTTGCAATAATAATAATTCTCTCCATTGGTTTCCATTTACTTTTTTAACTTCTAAGATTATGAAATCACAGAAGCTAGAGTTCAAGGATACCTAGTCCAACATCATTATCAGAAAGATGAGAAAGTAAAGTCAAGAAATACCAAAGTTTTAAACTAATGTCCCCTCTTTCTGTGTTCTTTCTCCTTCTCTCAAAGTCTCCCTGCTACTACCTATATTCTCATACTACTGGGTGTCTCCTAATAAAAAAAGAATCTAACATTCTCATTTGTAGGAACTTAATGTGTTACCCCTATCGTGGACACTCCCAAAGAAAACTTCTAATGGTGAAATTTCAGACATCTCTTAGGGAGGTATTTTTAAATGAGGGGTCCTCAAATCTTTATTAGCCTACCTATTCTTTTTATACATTAAAATAGCCCTATCTTCTGGAATCTTCAGGTCTGTACCAAAGGAAGCCATTTGTTGAATTTAAGCCATTGTTAATGATCAAGAAAATTGATTTTATAATAGAAGGTAAGCAAGAAAGAATAAAAAATCATTTGGAAGCTCCGTCATTATGTTAAGAGGTTTTCTCCCATATTATGTCTCCGTGAGATATCATCTAGGACATTAGATTTCCATGCACTAAGCTTATTCACCTTTGAAAGATAGGCTGAGAAGAGAAGTTTATTAAGTCACTACTGGAGATGATGTTGACTTTTGCTGAGGGATGGGAAGTTAGTGAGAGGAGAGGTGCTGAGGTACAGTTTGTCAATGCAGGGACTATGTATTTTCTTCCATTTCCAATACCCTCTCTAACAGGGCACTAAAAGGATTAACTTATTTTCATTTGGCATAATATAAAATAACATGACATGAGAGCAGAAGACTTATTTGGAAGATATAATTAGTTTTTTATGCCCTTTTCACAATTTCCTGGCATTTCCTCATCTATCTAACCTTATTCCATTCTCCTGGAAGGAGGGGGGACTTTAAGCCTTACTTTCAGAAAATGTCTGTCATTAATAGCTCCAAGTTACCCATTCATAATCAAGTTATGGAGGAAAGAACACTGTTTTTGAAGTCAAAGGATATGGGTTCAAATCTAAGATACTTCCCATATTGCCTTGGAAAAGTCACCTTCTCTATGGGTCCTCTGTTTCTTTATTTGTAAAGCAAGTATCTTGGATTAGATGGACCAGATCATTGAGGGTCCTTTTTAGCTCTTCCATCTTTTTGATTTCTGTAACTTTTGCTTGAGACTTGATTTTAACCCATTGTTAGATTTCTCATAGGTCCTGTCCACAGGAAAACATTTTTGTTTTCAAGGCTATCTCTTCTTATTTTATAGATTTCAGTGAGTCTTCAAGCATCACTGTATCAAGGTACATTCTGTCTTCATTCTATCTCCTAAATGCTTTCAAACTTCTGCTTCTTAAAGCAGGAACTCAGGAAAAAATAGAATTCAGTTCACTTAGTACTTCCTGAATAGTTACTCGCCATTCATTCCTACATTCATTTATTGAATAAATGTTTACTGGGTGCCTATCATGCAGGAAACATTCAGTTCGGTGCTATTAGAAGCATAAAAGAGCCATCATGGTCCTATCCCTTAAGACAATCAAAATATTCCTTGGAACACATTCCCATTCAGTAAACGGATCTCATCTAAAAAATGCCAAGGGCAGTGTCCTATTCCTTAGATTCAGTTGACTTTGCCAAGCCTGAGAAAGGCTGGTCACTAAAGGAGCAGATGGATTGACCTTTTAAAGCAAATTCTCCTAACAACCAATATTGTTTGAACTCATTTGGCTGAGATTTCAAGACCTTCCAACACTCAGTAAGAGTACAGGAGGTCACCCAGGCTAGTGACCTCAGTTTTCCAGCTCCCAATCAGATAATCCCACCTTATCTAATATTTGAGATGTTTCCAAATCCTGAGGATGATAACCCTGGGAAATAACATGCTGTTTTCAGAGTTTGAATTACTGATTCTGGAGTAACCCCCAAAAAATTACTCATAGGAGGGTGAGAAAGGAAAGGAGGAGAAGGAAAAGAAGAAAGAAAGAGAGTCAGAGACAGAGAGAGAAACAGAGAGAGAGAAAACAGAAACAGAGAAACAGAGAGAGTAAGACTCAGAGAGACAGAGATAGAGATAAAGAGAGGGAGACAGAGACAAAGAGACAGTGAGACAGGGAGAGAGAGAGAGACAGATAGACACAGAGAGAGAAGGAGGTAGGAAGGGAGAGAAAGAGAAATTGACATTTAATAATGGAATTAAATCTCAGGCTTTCATTACATATACTGTCATCTCTCCCTCCAGAAAATATGAAAAAATCTACCTTTTCTGACTGTTTGCTTGGCCAAGTAGGCATTTAACCATGAAGATAATCAAGAGGACTCCATAAGGGGGCTTGTCCTACTCAGGATCCCTTTCCCCTTCCCAGAGCTGACACCCCAAAC
This sequence comes from Sarcophilus harrisii, assembly GCF_902635505.1. Classification (NCBI taxonomy): domain Eukaryota; kingdom Metazoa; phylum Chordata; class Mammalia; order Dasyuromorphia; family Dasyuridae; genus Sarcophilus; species Sarcophilus harrisii. The sequence goes on along the minus strand of NC_045426.1, from coordinate 367,753,284 downwards.
TTCACTCTTGGCTTAAGGCCAGATACAAGTTGTTCTTGGGATGGGTAAGACACTGAGCCCATTGTGAATCCAATACCATCTTGGCTGTAGATGAGATTGGCCTGGGAAGAGGTTTGTGGAGTAAAGAGGAAAGTGAAAAATTAGCCTTTGGCAAAAATTACTTGCTTCATTCTCATAAATCCTTCTTTTTATCTTGCAAATTTAATTTGGGGCAGTTTTATTTGTGTTATAATATGTTTTGCTTAAGATTTAAGGCAAACTTCTTTCAGAACCCTTTGCTTATACTGCTGGTTATATAATATTATTACCATAGTTCTTCAGATTTGTAAAATGTTCTAATTACTTTTTCCCAGGGTTCCCACATTTAATAATAACTCATTTTTATAGCACATTAATATTTGTACTGCCCACCTTACAGGGTTGTTGTGGGAAAAACCTTTCAAAATTTTATTTACATTTTACAAATGAGGAAACTAAAACTCAGAGATTTTATCTGACTTGCCCATGGTCACATTTAAAAGGGTTACAACCAGGATTTAACCCCAAATTTCTTGATTCCAAGTCCAACACTCTTTCTATCATGTTACACTATTTACTATACATAAGGCCAGAACCTGAGAATATAGAAAAGTATAAGGTATGATACTTCCTCACAAGGACAGGTAAGTAGTACAGTGGATAGAGCATAAGGCCTGAAATAGGAAGATTCCAGACTCAGATATTTATTAGCTGTGTGATCCTGATAAGGTCACTTAACCTCTATCTCAGTTTCCTTAGTGTGAATAATAATAATTATGATAACAACAACTGCCTCACAGGATTGCTCTAAAGAACAAATGATATCTAATGATATATTTATAAAACATTTAACACAGTATCTGGCAATGGTAGGTTCTGAATAAATGCTTCTTTTCTACCTTCCTGTCCTCAAGGGGCTTATTCAGTTGAAAAGTTAAGACAAATGCATAAAAAATACCCTCAAATTTGCAAACAGTTTGTATAAGTCAAATCCATTGTTTGGAACTAGGGAAATATTTTTTTCTTTTTTGCAACAGAGCATTATAAAATTACTAAGCCACTAACAAATAATAAAAATAAATCATGTTTCCCTAACATTTAAGTGCAAAAAGGACTTTCCTCACAATAACCCTTTGAGGTGATAGTATATTATCTCCAATTTTCAGATAAGGAAACTGAGGCTCAGAAAGGCTGTTACTTGTCCATGATCACACAGCTCATAAGTATTGACATTTTCTTTAGTCTACTCTGCAGCAAAAGTTACATTAATTATACTCTAGAACCACAGAACCACTCTTTAGAATCTAAAGAGTGTAGAATAGGAACTGGAAGGAGCAAGTATAGAAGCTTTAGGGTTTTATGGGGAAATGTATTAAAAGTTCATTTTGGGATGGCAGTAATACAAATCTCTTTCCCTCCAGAGCCTCAGTTTTCTTATTTTAAAATGAGATAGCTGATCTGGATGGTCTGTAGGGTCCTTTCCAGGACAAAAACTTATATATGATCGCCTGACTTTCTCCACTGTGCCATGCTAATCCTATAGTGGCTGAAGTCCACCACTCATTTGTTTCTTTCATAAAAATATAGAAATTTAAGGGAACTGAAGCTTTAAAAACACATTCATAATTTTCCATCACTTTCTTGGCAAGCAAAAGAAGAGAACCTCAGAACATTGGTATGGCCCCTTCCATAAAGTGTCACCTTTAACTTTAACCCCTCAGAGGGAAGAAGGTGGGCCAACAAACTGCTTTGCACAGGTGTTAGGGAGAACAAGCTCTGTCCGCCCTGTCTCTAGCATGATAAGATCCCCAGCTGGCATGGGGCCAACTCAGTGGCATTCGAGTAATATAATACACAATCTAAATGCAAACGTTTGGGGCCTGTTTGGGGAATCAATTAACAAAAAGCATATACATCCATTTACAAAATAGCAGTGTGCTAAAGCATACCCGCATTGTAATTGGAAACTAAAATAATACCAGGAGGAATAATCATTAAAAAAAAATCCTCACCAAAAAGCCAAGAATAATATTAAGAAAATAAAATAAAATAATTCATCCATCCGCAGAGTTCTATCCTTAGGGGAACACTGCAGACTACACTAACAAGCAACTGAACCCATGTATAAATGAACAGAAATCTGTGAGAGCAACAAAAAAGGATGGGAGGTGGTGGTGGTAAAAATTTCCCTTGCAGATCAGCTAGCCCTGAACTGAATATAGCTCCTTCCATTTGATCACTTTTTGCAGGAGATAAAATTTTGTGAAGCTAGGCAGAATAGCCTAGCTTACAGGGATGTCCTTTATCTGCCTTTTTGGAGAATTCTTCTGGATTGGTTTCAGAATAGGAACCTTTCTCTCACCTAATTCCCTCTCGTCCCCCAGGAGGAATTCCAGGCACTGTATTCAGGCAGTTGCTAAGAGTTCCTGACTTCAGACAGAGAGGTCATGAATTAAGAAGTGATCTTAGAGACTAAGAGAATTTTGCCCTCTTTTGATACAAAAATCTGAGATCCAGCCAAATCCCAATTCAAGGAAATGACTTGCCTTGTTTCTACTGACCTGCATGATGTGCCCATCCCCATATCTCTGTTCCTGTTTTTCTTCTGCAGTCTAGCTGTGGAATAGGTTTAGGATGCCACCCCATGGCTAGATCTCTGAAAGAAGATACAGAACTGAAAACGTACCCGGCTGAAGACCAACAGCCAAGAGTTCAAATCCTGGCTGAACTTCTGACTCAGTGTATTACTGTAACCTTGGTACCTCACCCTTCCTGAGACCTGCCGGACTCCTTAAGGAGAGAGGGATTTGTGAGCCCTACCTTCCTCTCAATAGGATTTACCCAGAGCAGTTGCATTCCTGCTTCCTGCTTTGTTCCCAGGGACCACGTCTTTGTTTGCTTAGAGATTCTTGCATCCATTATTCTCCCACCTATCTTGTAAACTCCTTGAGATCAAAGACTGTACCTTCTTCTCTTTTAGTCCCTATAACACCTAACCCAGTGCCTTGAATACAGTAGATGATCAGTAAGTATTTTTAAGTAAGTGAATTCAAGGTATGTTGTTGTTCTTGTTGATAAGAATCTCCTCAACTTAATTGTAAGCACAATGCCACACAGAATATATATAAGGCATGATCCTTGTGGGAGCTTCCTTTCAAAGGAAACATGTTATGTTGAATGTTCATATTCTATGAGTATAGAATATATGAGATAGGAGGCTGAAAAAAGGAATCATGGTATAACAGTGTGGTCTAGAAAAAAGAGCATTGGATCCAGAAATCAAAAGAGAAATTTTTAAAAGTTGTATGTATGTGTATGTTTGTGTATAGATGTGGGAACATATGTGCCCACATCAGCATGATTTTTTCTATAGAATTTCAGTATAGTAATGTGCTTGTTTCTCTTCTGTAGATACAAATATATACCATGATTTTCTACCTACATGACTTTGCTTGCCCAATTCTATATTCCAGCAATGCCTATTCCCATTTCTACCTGTTGATATTCTTTTCATACAAGTCAGTTGCAGCCTTCTTCATTGTAGTCCACTTCACTTCTCCAGTGGGAAGTACTTTATACTTCATCTTTTCACATAATACTTTAAGATAGATAGATAGATAGATGGATGGACAGAGAGACAGGTAGGCAGGCAGGCAGATAGGTAAGTAGGTAGATAGATAGACAGACAGATAGATAGGATAGGATAGATTGATGTATGGATGGACAGATGGACAGGTAGGCAGGCAGGCAGGCAGGTAGATAGATAGGTAGGAAGGTAGGTAGGTAGGTGGTGGGTGGGTAGGGAGAGGGAGAGAGAGATGGATGGATGGACAGGCAGGCAGGCAAGCAGGTAGATAGATAGATAGATAGATAGATAGATAGATAGATGGGTGGATGGACGGACAGGTAGGCAGATAGTTAGATAGGTAAGTAGGTAAATAGGTAGATGGACATACAGACAAATGATAGAGAGATAGACATTGATTACACAAATAATTCTAAATAGATTGTAAGTTTCTTTAATGTTAAGATAGTAATGTAGAGTTATCCTCAGAACTGAGAACTGGGTTCAAATGGGTTCTCTAACATGTCAATTGTGTGACTTTTTTCATGTCCCTTAACTTCTCAGTGCACTGGGAAACTCTTTAAAACTGGGTTGCAGAGAAGGTATCTACCTGAATTGGCAGAGGGAGTTTCCTCATCCAAGACCTCTCTCTATCAGGGAAATCACAAGTCCAGTCCCTACCTCTAGCTTCCTTAGCCTTCCATAGAATAGATATGCTTAATAAATATTCAGTGAAATCTATTGCGCTTTCTGCTGGACCACACTTGAAATATAAACAGCATGACCTTAAACATAGACCATCTGGTCCACTACAGCAGGACAGTTTCTGGGATGCAGTGATAAACCTAGGATATATGTTCCTTAACCCTGTGACATCTTTAAAGTGACAGTTTCTTGTCAGCCTTCCTCTGTCACTGTCTCTCTTCATTCTTCAAATTGCTCTTGATACTGTACTTTCTCTTTGCAGAAAATGCAGATACTGTCAAGAATATCTAATTCTGCTCCTAGAAGATAATCTGGAATCTAGGTGGTCTTTTTCTGAAGCAAGTAATGATTTGGATAGCTATCCCTCTACTCAATTATCTCCAAAGACCTCAAACCCCTCACTTCCCCTTAACATATACGTCTATTAGACATCTAAAACTCTCCACAACCTTGATGCTTCTTATCTTTCTAATCTTTTAGTTTAGTTGACTTGTCTATAGATTCAAAATTCTCCCCAAAAAAATAATGAAATAAAGGTACAAGTTGGTTCAGTGCAAAAAGTCAATAACTGTTTATTGATTATTATGTGTCAGATAATGTGGTAAATAAGGGAAATATAAAGACAAAGAATCCACTTTTGCTTTCAAGAAAATTATATTCTCTCATGAAAAATAACATGAATATATGTAAGTATCTGTAGAATGATATAAATAAAAGTAAACTAAGTATGCAGGGTCATACAGATGAAAAATTGAGTATCATATGTGAAAACAGAAAAAGGCCAATTTGGTTGGAATTTAATATGTAGGAAGGGGAGAAATAAGCATAAAATAGATTCAGATTGTGAAAATATATAAAAGTTAAACAAGGGAGTTTGTAGTTTATCCATAGCCATAGGTAAAACAGAAAGTTTGCATTGTGTTAATCAAATAAATATCCAGGTAACTAAAACTATAGAATCTGTGTAAAACTGGAAAATGGTGAATCCAAAAAAGGCTGGTAACTGTTGACTTAAGTACTTCACAATGCATGTGATTTGCTAGCAAAAGTAATTTTACCCTACCACCTAACCAGTTCCCTTTGATAAAAGCCTGATCTCATCTTACTTAATAGAAAAACATTCTGTATTTATTACAAAAAGATGAGGATAGCAGTGACTACCATAAATACTACTATAAATAAAAAAGCATGTTAATATACTGCATTTTAATAGTTTTTTCTCAATTACATGTAAAAAAGTTGTAACATTTTTAATAATATTTGAATTCCAAATTCCCTTCCTCCTCTCCTTCTTCTTGAGAAGGCAAGTACTTTGATATAGATTTTACATGTGCAGTCATACAAAACATATGTATATTAACCATGTGGCAAAAGGGAACACATACCCCAAAAAAGAAAACAGAAAAAACAAAAATAAAGTTTTTACAAGATTTTTAAAATCTTCATTTAGACTTATAAGTTCATTCTCTGGAGGTGAATAGCATTTCTCATCATGAATTCTTCACAACTGATAGAAGATCTAAGTCAATAATCACACACTATTGCTATTACTATAAACAATCTTTTTCTGGTTTGCCCATGTCACTTTGCATCAGTTCATATAAAACTTGCTGTTTTTTTCTGAAACAATCCTGCTCATCATTTCTTAAAATACATTAGTATCCCACCACAATCATAAACCATAATTTATTCAGCCATTTCCCAATCAATAGGCATCACCTCCATTCCCAATTCTTTGCCACCACTGTTATAAATGTTTTTATATAAAAAGAACCTTTTTTCCATTTTCCTTTTTTTTTTTTGATGTCTTTGGGATATACATCTAGCAGTGAGATTGCTGGATCAAAGGGTATGCACAGTTTTATGACTCTTTGAGCTTACAATATTTCCAAATTGCTTTCCGGAATATTTGGATCAATTCACAACTCCACCAACAACACATTAATGTCATTTTTTTTCCTACATCCGCTCCAACATTTGTTGTTTTCCTTTTCTCTCATATAATTCAATCTGATAGGTGTGAGGTGGTACCTCATAATTATTTTAATTTGTATTTCTCTAATTAATAGTGATTTAGGATATTTTTTCATATGACTATATACAATATTGATTTTTTTCTTTTAAAAACTGCCTGTTCATATTCTTTGACCATTTATTAATTGGGGATTCACTAAAAGTTTTTACAAAATTTACTTAGTTCTCTATATGTTTGGGAAATGAGACCTTTATCAAAGAAACTTGCTATAAACATTTTCCCTAGTTTCTCACTTTACTTCTAGTCTTGACTGCATTGATTTTGTTTGTATAAAAACTTTTTAATGTAATGTAATCAAATTACCCATTTTATATCTCATAATGTTCTCTCTTTTTGTCATACATTCTTTCCTTATTCATAGATCTGATATGTAAACATTCCATGATTTCCTAACTTACTTATATCTCCATTTATTTTTAAATTATGCACCTATTTTGACTTTTTCTTAGTATATGGTGAGACATGATGGTATATACCTAGTTTCCACTAAGGTCTGTGAACTTTAAAACAAGTTTTTACAGCTTGCACCACTTTTTAAAAAAGAATATCTATGTACACCGAAAAGCAACATATTCGGTAAGCATCTAAAAGAATCCTAGGGGCATAAAGACCAATTTGTTATAAATTCAGGGATGTCTGAGAAGACACCTGAAAATATTTAATCATTTATACTTCTTTTATTGACTATCACTGAGTCCATTACATAGCTCTGAACCCATGACTTAGTCATCCTGCAAATAAAATAGATCCTAAAATACCAAAAATGCGAGTGAATTTGGAAGTTCATATTAGAAAATAATTCCCTAAATAAAACATGCCACTCACACAATAATACCAAAAGCCATTCCTATAAAATATGGTTTTATTCATTTAAATCCACTAGAGTTCTGCCTATCCTTAAACCTATTATCATCTGTCCCAAAGAGATTTAAACATAGCTTCCAAATTAAAGATAAGTCAAAAAAAATACACTGAGGCACATGGATAATATCAATGTGGCTATCTGAACACACCATTTGTAATGTGGGATCTTTCTCCAATAATATTAGAGTGTTATTTGCACTCAATTAAAGTAAAATGTTTAATGAATGCCAAGAAGGAAAGACAGAAAGTTCTGAAACTGAACCCACAGGTCAAATTGAACAAATTGACAAAGAAAATACTTATACATGCTTTGGTCTCCTCCAGAAAAAAACCATCAAATACAAACTTATTAAGGGGGAAACTAAGGATGAATAAATAAAAAGACTTGCTTGCTTTCTGAAATCAAGCTGAATGGGGATGAACATGTTTAAAGCAATTAACACCTACATACCATCTGTCTTAATGTACACCTTCAGAACTGTAAAATGAATCATAACAGATTTGGAAAGTATCTTGTATGATATTAACATAACAAAAGGCTCATCACCCTAAGACAGCTATAGAAAAATTAACACTTCCTCACCAAAAAGGACAAGGATTGATAGACATTTTTATAGCACATGATAAACATGTGGTAAACAGGTTTAAAAGAAAATTCTACAGAAATGCTTTTGGAAAAAGTCAGCCTCGCTTAACTGACAGTTAAAGGTTGATGAGAGATACAAAATAGAATTTCTTTAATGCAACCAAAATTGAGTTATCTTGGTGGAACCTAAGAATTGGCTCAGCTCAAAGAATGGAATCAAAATATCCTTCATGGGCAATATCCACATAAACTCACACATTATGTAGACAAGAGTATTGAAAAATTGAGTAAGTCTTGCAGATTTATTTGTAGAAGTGGGAGAGGAGTTTTATGATAGCAATTCAAGATCAGGTTATTGCCCCCAAGAAATTATAGCATAGTATCCTTATGGAGCTTAGAATTGGTAAATAATATAGATATTGCAAAGAAATGATAGAAATTAGCATAACATCACTTCAAGCTGTAAAAATTTAGCATCTCCTGAATATCTAGCAAGATATGACCTAGTAGCTAGAATTAGACACCAGAAGCTCATGAAAGCCTCAACTAATAGACAACAAATTTTCACCATTCCATTAAAAATGTTCTCTCCATAGTTACTAGTGATACCTTATTAACAAAACCAATGATCTTTTCTCAATTTGCAGGCTTTGACATTGTTGATCACGCTCTTCTTGATTTTCTCTTCTTTATAAAAGAGATATCCCTCTCTCTTGGTTCTACCTTCTTGACTATTCCTTCTGTCTCCTTTGCTGAATCCTCACAGAATTTTCTTTTGTGTCTTCTCTTCTCTGTTTATATTTCACTTGCTGATTTCATTAACTCCCATGGATTTATCATCTATGCATATACTTAAATTTACCTTTCTTACCCTAACTTTTCTGTTTCATATTTCAATTGCTTTGCAGGCATCTTGTATTAAATGTCCAGTAGACATCTTAAACTGAATATTCCAAAACCAAATTCATTATCTTTCACCCTAAACATTCTTAACCTCCTACCTATTGAGAGCATTACCATCCTCCTACTCCCTCAGGCTTGCAACCTATGTGTCATTCTCAATTCTTTACTATTTCTCACTGCCACTGTCACCCCATATCCAATCTGTTGACAAGGTCTATTGATTTCACTTTCCAGCATCTCTTGAATACTCCCCATTCTCTCTTCAAACACTACACCACTCTAGTGCAAGCCCTTATGCCTCGATTACTGCAGTAGCTGTTGATAGGTTTGCATTCCTCTGATCTCCACTCTAATACATCCCCTGTCCATCCACCAAAGAGATTTGTAAAAGAATTGGTCCAATCATGTCATGTTCATCCCCATCCACCACCACCCCTCTCACTACAATGATTTCCTAATCCTTCTAGGATCAAATACAAATTCTTTGACATTCAAAGCCTTTTATAAATTTCTATTCTCTTTGTCCCCTTGACCCTTTTAGTGAATAAAAGATGAAGTAACTGAAGAAACAAAATTTCAAGTTCCTGAGCATAGCAATAATAAATTAATAAAATAAATAATAAGTGACATTTGCCTAACAAATTGAGACCAGGCTCCTTCCTCAGCTTAAGGCTAGGCACTGAATATAGAAAAAGGCAGACTTTTATTTATTGGAAACAATTAATCATATACAACCAATTAAGTAAAAGAAAAAATTAGCCAGAATGCACTAGGTAATCTGATTCCTAAGTGGAAAAAAGATTAAAGACTTTCCAAATTAGGAAGGAGAGTATGAACAGGTGCATTTCCCTGAAATCAGGAAAAATAGATGTCCCACTCCTCCAAAATGTCTATATAATCCAAGGAACATGCAAACAATAACTAACTGATCAGTACAGGGCTAGTTTTCAGATAAGGCATGTGGGTTGCCTGAGATATACAATTGTGAGAAAACTCCCAGCATCAATCATTGGATCTGACTGAGTTATGCTGACTGGTCAGTGTAACCTAGGTCCTTAGTAAAGGTTACTTAGGGTCTCTAAATAGCAGGAAGAGGTGGTTCAGCTTCCCAGCCATGCATGGCTAGGTTTTAACAATACAATAAGGTTTTCTCCCAAATCCCACAATTGTACAAAGTTTTCTCACAAGACAGAAGTTAGACTAACCCCACAATTGAATAGAAAGGAAATGGAGCTAACTCCTGAATTGAGTCACAAGATGGAGTCAGCATAGTTCACTTAATTCCCACTACAACTTACTGCTCCCATTCCCTCAATTCTCTCATCCCACCACCACCTTTCCATTCTTTTTATATCTAACTCTTTAATCCAGTAATACTGACCTCTTTGCTATTCCACAGATTTATCTTGCCTCCTGGAATTTTCTCTTGATGTCTCCCATGGGGGGAATGTTCTCTCACCACAACTCTGCCTTGTGGCATCCTTGAAGTCCCAACTAAAATCCCATCTTTTGCAGCAAGCCTTTCCCAATGCCTCTTAATTTTAAAATTTTCCTTCTACTAATTGTTCTATTTATCTCGTATGCAGCTTGTTTGCTTGTCTTCCCCTATTGTGTGACCAGAACTGGGTTTTTTGGGTTGTTGTTTTTTTTTTAATATTTAGTAAGTACAATGCTTGAAATATAATAGGTGCTTAATAAGTGCTTATTAACTGACAAATACTCATTCCACAAACATAGAACTCAAAATCCCCTGAGAATCCAGTCAATATACTATACTGTAACCAAATCATTATCCCAGACTGAAATGTTACCAATATTCTCCATATGTACCACTGATATACAAAAAATTAGAATAATAGTTTAATAATGATATTATATCAGATATACATTATATATGAATTATATGTGAATTATATTATGGATCAACTTTATCCAGGATCAAATATAAAATTTTTTAAGTATTTAAAGTACTTCCTAATCTGGCCCTTTTCTATCTTTCCAGTCTTTTTGCACCTTATTTATATATGCATATTCTGTGATCTTCTGGACTTCTGAACTCCTTATACAAGGCACTTTATTTCCTAAATGATGTTTTTATTGGCTATTCTTTATGCATAACATGCTTTCTCTCTCTCTCTCTCTCTCTCTCTCTCTCTCTTTCTCTCTCTCTCTTTCTCTCTCTCTCCCCCTCTTTCCCTCCATCCCTCCCCCCACCCCGGCTTCCCTCTCTTCCTCCAAGTCCCACCTTCTACAAGAAGTTTTGACTTATCCCCCTTAATTCTACTGCCTCCCTACTGTTGCTAATCTCCAATTTAGCCAATATATGGTGTCATTTGCCTTTCTTTGTATCCTTAGCATTTAGCACAACGTCAGAAATATATATATGCTTGATAGATGTTCATTGATTGAAAAGACTATATGAAACAAAAAGCTTTTAAAATGTAGAGACCTATGACAGAAAATCAAAATTATGCATGAGCAGGATAATATACATTATCATTTCTGTTGTCCTATCTGCTGATATTGTTGTATGATGGATATTATCAGTGAATCTATAGGGGATGAGCTTTCATCTTAATATTTTTAGTCAACTCTGAAAAAGCAATTATTTTATACATCTGTGAAATAGTTTATGGAATGTTAAATATACTAAGAATATACTAAGCATACTAGCAAGTTATCAGCTCTTCCTGGAACCACTTCCAATTGAACCCCATCAAAAAATGAGAATGAGAAAATATCTATGCAATAGTCTTTAGAATATTGCATATGAGAGTAATCACAAATTGGTTAATTGTTCCAGGGATATTTCTATCTGAACTCTATCAAATAACATGAAAACAAAACAATAATGATGATGGTAGCTGCCATTTATATAGCACTTTAAGATTTGAAAAGGATATGTTTTATATCCACATATGAAATATTTGTGTATATATAACATATTTTATTATACCTATTATTAATGCAAAAAATTTACATAGTGAACATTTAAGATGTGGTTAGCTCTCTGCTAGGCCTATTGAGGAGATAAAACTAACTTATGAGAAACCATAAAACAGTAAATTATAGCAGGGTATGGCATAATAAGTCGGTTGTCAAAAAACTTGGATTCCTGATTTTTCTAGCTATTATCTGCGTGGTAATTGAGTCACATAAACTTACATACTATCTTACATAAACTACCTTACTGGGGCTTGCTTCCCTCATTTATGTCAAAACAATGGGATTGGGTGGACTAGTTGAACTTCAATATCTCTTCCAGCTTTAAATTCTATGACCTTATTTTTAGGATTTTCAATGCTAGAACCAACTTTTAGTGATAAATTTTGTGGTGATTCTTTCTCAGAATCTCCATTTTCGGGAATGGCCCCAGACTACCTATACCTTATCCTCCAGATTTAATCACCATGTGCCACCTTGGATACCTCTTTCCCCTCCTTTTTCAGTTTCTCTTTCATATGTTGTGTTCTTAATTTAATATAACCTCTTTAATGGAATAGGCTATTTCTTTTTGTTTGTATTTGAATCCCCAGCACTTAGCATGGTGCCTAACACATTAGTTAAAGTCTTAGTAAATAAATTTTGATTTAACTTGACCTGACTAAGTGCAGATTTCAATTATACAAACTATTGAATGCCCATTCTTGTATGTAGTTATAATGCAGCACTTCTAGGTTATAGACCTAAATTCTCCACCAAAAAAAAAAAGAATTTCTTCTCTGGGTATCTTTCTCTAGGTGAGCATTATGTGGTGTTCAGGAAGGGAGATGGTAACCTTCCAAATTAGAATAGGGTCAGACTCTCATAGAAGACTTCTCAGTGACCTCACAAAAGACCCTGATTTCCTAAATATCAGGACTATACTTTTAAAAAAATGGATGAGTTTGAATGATTTTCCCCAGTAGTTCTAGATTCTAGTTCTATAACACTTGGTTTTGTCATTTAATCTTTGTCTAAGCTCTAGTTTCTTACTTGTCAAATGGGAGTCATTAATCACTGCCCTGCTTGATCATGAGGTATTGTGTGAGCTAGTAAAATCAATTTAAAAACACACTTAGAGTGCCCTTTCTACAAACTGAACAATGCTTATGCAACAAGTATTAAAAATCATTTATGTATCATGAAGAGAGATCCCCAAAATAACAGGCTTTCAGGAGACTCTCAGTGAAGATGATTGCTTAAGAAGCACACTCCAAGGATAAAGCTGAAATGAATCTTGGCTCCGGTATTCATGGACCCAATTGTGAGAAGTTTTTGAAAATGACCCCATGAAACATCCCAGACTTTAGAAACCAATCTAAAGTGATTAGATCATCTTAGATCAGGCTATACAGGATAGACTGTCTCCATCAAGGATAGCGAGAACATTGGTTTTGGGGAGAAAAAATATGGGTTCATATTTTTGTGACTGTGAAAAAGTTATTTAGCTGCTATGGGGCTTGGTTGTTTTCATATATAAAGAAGTCAGATAATTGTACTAGAGGATCTCATCATATTTGTGGTGGAAAGAGCCCAAAGTATCTCAAATCCAGAGGTGTGCTGGAGCCAGCCCAAACTAGTTAGTGAGGTCCAATTGTGAAATTTTTACTCAGTGAATTTATATATTGGAAATTGGCAAACACTACAAACTGGGAAGTGATTTTTTTGTTGTTGTTCTTGATTATTTAGGCTTAAGAAAATGAATAAAATTTTTGCAATTCAATAAAACTCACAAGTGCATTGTATATACTTTTTTTTTTGGAGAACTGATTATTGAATAATTACCAGTGACCTCTGTTCAAATCCCTGCTTTGCTATGTACTATTACCTATGTCAGGCTTCAATTTTTATTTATTATCAGAGGGATATTAAGAAATAAATATCTCCTTTGTAATATCTATTTAAAAAATCTTGGGTAATTATAAACATTTTTACTAACTTAATAAACTAATTTTATTTTTATTTTATTTTATTAAACTTAATTTTATTAAGGTTTTTGATTTTATTTTATTAAACTTAATAAAATAAATTTTGCAAAAAAGCACAAACATTTCATTGTATAAAGAAAGAAAAGGAAAAATATTTTAAAAGAAATTAAAGTTGCTTGTCATTTATTCTTAAAAATATATCACATACAAAAATATGTTATGATATATTTGAGAAGATAATTGCAAAATTTTTCTTTGTGTCTTCTCCTATAATTCTTTTTGTTTTCTTTTGTTCATACTTAAAATGTTTCACTGGTGCTCTTCTTTGATACTACCTGCTAACCTACTACTAGCACCCAATCCAATTAGTCCTCCCTTGTAATAAATACATATACTTCAGCAAAACAAATCAACATACTAAGTCTGAGAATTTATATCTCATTTTGTATCTCCATTCATAATTTCTCTGTCAAAAGGTGAGAGTCTTTGGGTGACTATAAAGAAGTAGTCAACTATAACCAGAACACATCATTTGCAAAAATGTCTGCCTTTTTCCTTCTCATATTTCATCAAGAAGGTCCTCAATGTGTATGTGGAATACTGTAAAAATTTATAGAGAAGAGGAAAAATAGAATGTGATTTTGTAATTATTGGTGATTTCTCGATCATCTTTTTCAGTAATAATAATGGCCATGATCTTTTCCAATTGTTTAAAGGTGAATAAATGAGGTTTAATAAGTGAATTCATGAATCAATATGTGAAATCAATTTAAGAATTTTCAAGGACCAAGTTTTATGCTAAGCTCTCAGGCTACTGATATAGAATTGAGACAGTCTCTGCCTTCAAGAAACTTACATTTTAATGGAAAGGAATAATGTCCAAGTAGTTCTTTCATTTGAGAAGTCACTGAGATGATGAATAGATCCATGGAAAGGTTGATTGACATGTACTTTCTAGTAAAAATGACTTACTAATTATAGTTCTCAGATGAAGAAGTAGGAAAAAAATAGGGGATCTGAATGGAGGGAGGGGACAGGAAGGAAGTATTAAGGAAATTTTCTTTAAATGTGTGTTCCACAGGAAACCAGGAAGCTGAACAGCCTTAAAAACTATAGAAATAAACCAGGAAGGAAAGAGATGTATTATAACAGTAGTTATAGTTTTGTCACCAAGTTCATTGATTAGGACTTAAATTTTAAGTCATAAATTCAGACCTGGAAGGGTCTTCATATGCCATCTATTCTCACCCCTTCATTTTACATATGAGAGCCAGAGCAGAAAAAATATTTGTCTAAGTCCACATGGCTGACTTGGAATTTGAACCTATTCTTTGAATCAAAATTCATCATTTTCTCTACTATACTAGGTCCTTGACTACTTATGCTTCAGGTATAGCGGACATGTCTCAAAGCACACCTTCTTTTTAGCAAATGCTCCTATGTCTCCTAAGCTTTCTTGAGCAAATAGATACTTAACCTAAATACTTATTTTCTGGATTTTCTTCTTTTTGTCATCAGGTTTCTGGACTACTTTAATAAAGTTTACTGATAAAAGTCAAATTTGCTCAAAACCTCAGTGGCCAAAATGACTTTTAGTATTAATAGCACTGACAATAAAAATGAGCATTTGGCTCGCCCCAATTATTGTTTAAGTATCTAGTAACTTAAAAGTTTTTTGGTTTGTTTTGTTTAAAATGCCATTCTGATGGAGAATAGCCTGAGACAAGGGACAGTGTATTTTCCCATATTCTATTCATTGTTCTATGATCTTAGGACCATAAAATGACAGTTTTAGAGCAGGAAGGAGTCTTAAAGCTGTAGTCTTCACTGGGAAATCACAAACTTCTGTAATCTTTGTCAATAGGCCAAATTTCCTTCAAATGTGGAAAGCTGAGAAGATAAGACCAATTTTAAAGCTTTCCTCTGCCATTTTATTTCATTTTATTCATAGATTGAACCATAAATTGAACTTGAATTGCATCTCAGTAGTTTTCAGTACTATGTTATTTGAATTCAACTCAACAAATGTATATTACATGCCTACTATGTGTAAGGCATGTGGAAAATGAGATTTAACAGAGATCTGGACTTGCATTCAGGAAACCTCTGAAAATAAAGTTATAATCATGGGTAACTATGGGAAGAATTACTTATTCTCCATGTACTTCAGGCTATTCCTTAGGATCCAACTACTAAAATCTTTCAAAGCTTTTCTTTCAAATTAGGCTTACTGTACATTTTCCCATTTTACAAACTCTTGAGGGTCAGCCAGATTGACCTTCTTGCTGATCCTCACTCATGATAATCCATCTTCAGTTTCCTTGCTTTTGCACGTACTGCCCCATCCCCAGTGCCTGAAATCTACTCCCTCTTCTCTCTGCCTCTTAGACACCTACCTTTCTTTCAAGGTTTGGCTCAAATGTCATCTCCAACATAGACTTTCCCTGATAGGCTCAGTTGCTAGTGTCTCCCCAATGAAATTGCCATTTAATGAATATATTTTGCAAATGCTTGCATGTGTACTAAAATATACTTAGATGTGTGTTAACTTGCAATGTAAGCTTCATGAAGGTAAGGGAATATTTCATTTCTGTTTTATATCTATATCACCAAACACAATAATGGGCACATAGTAGACATTTAATAAATGATTATTAATTGATAGCTCATTTGGGACCTGCATTTTATGGAAAAAGTTCCCCCATCAAAACTTTCCTATGTTAACAGAATTATGGCTACTTTGCATATACATATATGTGCAAAATCCTAGAGATACAAAAATGAGAATAAAAACTTCATTCTTAGTTCTTGGAGTTCAAATTTGTACCATGGAGAGGAATGTTTTAATGAAAAGAATATTGAATCACTCTGATGGACATGGTTCTCTTCAACAATGAGATGATTAAACCAATTTCAGTTGTTCAGTAATGAAGAGAATCAGCTATACCCAAAGAGAGAAATATGGGAAATGAGTGTGGACCACAAAATAACATTCTCACTCTCTCTGTTATTTGTTTGCATTTTTGTTTTTCTTCTCAGGTTTTTTTTTTACTTTCTATATCCGATTTTTCTTTTGTAGCAAGATAACTATATAGATATATATATATATATATACATATATTGGATTTAACATATGCTTTAATATATTTAATATGTATTGGACCACCTGCCATCTAGGGGAGGGGATGAGGGGAAAGAGGGGAAAAGATGGAACAGAAGATTTTGCAACGGTCAATGCTGAAAAATTACCCATGCATATGTTTTGTAAATAAAAAGCTATAATAATAAAAAAAAAAGAAAAAGAAAAGAGTATTGAATCAAAGTTATAAACCAGGTCCAACTCCTGGCCCTTCTCATTAGTCATTTATATGAATATAAGCAGGTCATTTTGCCTCTAGAGAATGTAATTTCCTCACCTGAAAAAGCAGGGAAATGGATTAAGTGTGTAATACCATAAAATGTATTAGTTTCCAAATAAACAAAATATAAAGTAAATATAATGTAAGGTAAAAAATGATTAGGACAAATGAAAGTTCCAAAGTGCTATGAGAAAACTGGAAAGGGAGAGATTTAATTTTGACCTTAGAGATATGGAATGGTTCAGGGAATGGGTGGTCCCTAAACTTGACTGGAAAGACAGAGAAGGATTTCATCTGGCAGAGATAAGAAAGACCAGTACTTTAGAAATGTTGAAATGAATCTTAGACAACTTCAGGGAGGCAAGAAAGTACAGGATGAGATGGGAAAACAGCTTATGGTCTGAAGTTATATAGGAACAGAAAGTACATGAAAGGGACTGATATGAAATGAGACTGAAAAGTTAAATTAGAACTAGATTGTGGAAGACTATAAACCTGAGGTTAAAGGGGTTACCTAGACAAAAGGGATATTTTTGGAGCAAAGAGTAACATAGGCAGATCTAAAAACTAGAAAGCTTATTTTACCAATTATGTACACGATGAGAGAGGGCAGAGATAATTGCAAAGTGTTGATGAAAAGCAGTAAGTATCAGAACTGTCTGTGATAGTAGCAGAGAAGGAGACAACAGGAACTAATTAAACATAAGCAAGGCGGTTAAGATAAAGATGACTAAAGTTTTGAGCCCTGGTCCCTGTGAAGATAATAGGAAAAAGTTTTAGGAGGAAGATGATCACAGAATCACAGAATTAGAAGGGATGTCTGAAATCAGTCCATGTTGTAACTGATCAATATCTTCTACAACTTCCCTAAGTGATCATCCATTCTATACTTGAATATCTCCAGTGATAAGAAACTCACTACTTTATAAGATAGCCTATTCCTCCTTGGGAAAACAACAGGTATTATTTCTTTAGAGAAAGCTGAAATTTATCTCTCTCTAACTACTAGTGATTGTCCTTAGACTTGCCCTCTCTCTTAAATCAGAACAAATACTGAGTGATACAAAAATATTTTTTAAAAAAAGTTTGATAGCTTAAAGCTGCACTAAAACTTTTAGGCCATCCTATAGAATCCTTCCACATGAGACTATTATAAATCCTTGCACCTGATTATGAATCCTCAACAAGATTTCTCTTTGCCAAGCTACAATCCTCTACATTTTTGAATCCGTGCTTTGGATTTCAGGTCTCCTCACTATAGTGGCCTCCCTCCTCCATTCTGGGGCATGTAAGATCTGGGCATCCAAGAGGATATTTAAGAAGAGATGTCCAAACTGGACAATTGGACATGCAAGATTTGAGCCCAGGGTACAGATCAGTATTAGGGATGGAGATTGGATAGATATTTTAAAAATCAGTAAGCCTCAAAATGTATTATGAAACAAATTCAGAATGACTGCTGACTGAGTTGAAAGAAAAGACCTTATTTTAATAAGTTAATGGAGATATAGGGTATAGAAACCTAGGCAGAGTTCCTCTCCCACAAACCAGTTTAAGGAAAATTTAATTGTTACAAGAAGAATTTCTATCAGAAAATAAGGAAGCTTATGTTTCAGCATTTCAGTGAATCCATCATCTCATGAATGTGGATATTTCTTTCACTGGGGTAAATCTCAACCATTCATACTATCTCATATTGCACAATTCTTGCATGTTCCCCCAAATTTTCCTGAGGCTATCTTTTCAATACCACAGAAGATCTTCCTCTACTTAATGCAATCGTTTGTGGTCCATGGACTCCAAGTCAATCTGTCACCACCCACCTGAAGCGATTGTAAAAAAAAAGACAGAGAAGTTTCTTAGTGAAATTGTGGGATGGGATACCACTTTCCTTCCACAAGGAGACTCTTGGTGCTTTCTAGTCACTGTGGCTTTCCATCCAACCAGATCAAAAAGCATCCCCTTTCACCAAATCTTGGAACCTTTAAGAGATCCATGTATGATTCAGCATGGCTTACTATTGCCATATTCTGCCTTTGATTATAAGGAATGTTGAAGTGAGCTCTTTTTATTATATCCCTGATACACTGGAACTATCAGTGCTTTAAAGCAGCAACACATAGATCTATTAAATGTGTTTACATGTGTTAGGCTTCATGAAGAATATAGAATTCTGATATGTTCCATCCTTTCAAGGAGTTCTAACTTAATTGGGTAGATAAGACTATATAGATAAGAAGACCAATAACCATTGTTAAATCAGTAGTCTGTACAATATATGCTATGTTTTTTAGTCTTTTGACTTTGATTAAGTATAAGCAAAATCAGAAAAAGGAGAAAGATCTATAAGAAATGATGAGCTCAAGGATCTTAGAAAAACATAAAAAGACTTGAATAAAATAAAATTAGCAGAACCAAGAGGACACTGTATACAGTAACAGCAATCTAGTTTTAAGAATGACATTGAACAAATAAGTTGTTTTGACTATTATAAATTAATTGTAAAGTACATATGAAGAAAGATACTGTCTGCATCCAGAGAAAGAACTGATAGTGATAAAAGAATGCATAGTATAATTTTGTACACATACACACACACACACACACACACACACTATTTCTAATGGTAGTCATCTCTAGGGTAGAAATGGGGGAGGGAAGAAAAAAAGGAAAAAAATACATTTACATGATAACTTTATTATATATTCAAAAGGAACGGCAAGTTGTACATATTACATTTGCAGTTTCATATGCAATCATCTTTTTTATTATACTATGTTATAGAAATGCTTGTTTTCTTAAATAAATTTAAATTTAGAAATATAATAATAATAAAAGGAAGTTTGGGATCAGAATGTAGAAAGCTTCAAAAACC
Source organism: Sarcophilus harrisii (assembly GCF_902635505.1). Lineage (NCBI taxonomy): Eukaryota > Metazoa > Chordata > Mammalia > Dasyuromorphia > Dasyuridae > Sarcophilus > Sarcophilus harrisii. The sequence continues at coordinate 367,733,464 of NC_045426.1, read as the reverse complement.
ATGCAAAGGACAGCCATTTAGCACATTTATCATAATCATAGGTAGAAAGATGCTGGTTCCTTTGAGAGGAGGGGATAGATGGGTAAGAAGGTATTCAACTCCAGTAAATTACCAGACATCATAGTAAAAAAAAGTACTACTGCCCAAAAAACTCGGCAAGTAGAAGCACATTTCTAGAGAATAGGAGGGTTGAACATGTGAGAAATCAAGAATCTCAAGATAAGAGGAAGAACTCAAAAATGGAAAGCTACAGTGTAAAGAAGAGCAATGGCAAGTAATAATAATAATTAGATGGATATATAATGAATTCTGTGAAGAAATTTAAATTTGTGAGGCTCCAATGATAAAAATAATCTTTTCTGCCATTTAAAATTATCCAATAATTTTAAAATGGGAAAATTATTTCACATTCTTTACCATTATCAATACAATTTATATATGAAATCCTTAATTCAATGTTGAGAACTTATTACTAAAATATACTCAAGACCTGAATTTCTATGATAAATAAATCTGGAAGCCAATCATATACATATCTATCTACTTGTTAGAGAAAACAATCTAATCCTATGGATTTCTCAAAATTTACTGTGCCATTTATTTAGAAAAGGTTTTACATTACATCTTTGTCTTACTACTTTGTTTAATCTTTTATCCCTTAGGAGGATATTATCTTCATATTATAATTTGGCCCCAAATACATTTTAAAATTGTAAGATATTCATGTTTACATCTTATTATAGTAATTCAGAGATGTTTCAATATCAGTGTTAATATATTTTGATTTCTATGTATAAAACTTTTGATTATAGACATTTGTTATAAGAGGAAAAGGAGGGACAGTGTGGGAAGCTCCCTTAATTTTGTTTGATTCCAGGCATAACGTCACATCTAACAGCCAATCATATAATCACAGGGTTTTACAAGCAATGCTCAGAATTAACCAGGTGGGGAATTTCCTTTCAAAAAGGAAATAGAACAATTGGGAAATAGAGTCAAGAGGATTCTTCCTTGGGCCTTTACCTTAATTAGCAAAAGTTCACTAATTAAAACTCAGGGTTTGAAAATTTTTCCTGATGTTTCCCTAATGGTTAATATTTCATTTGTCCTTTACTTATAAATTAAAACTACCCATATTCTGGGGTTTCAGACATAACATCAAATATTTGATAGTTGAGTTATTCATATTAAATATTAAAATATTTAATTAATAATTAAAATATTAAAGCTTCATCTTTCAAACACTCTATATACTTTCATAATAGCCAAGATGTTCAACTGAAAATTCACTATTTTAGTAAACTTATCTGATTTTTAACAAATATACCTCAATAAATATTTAACTGTTTTCAAATATTGATTTTTTATCAAATCCTTTTAAAAGCCCTATTCATATGTAAAATTAAAAAGTTGTTTTGTCCAATAAAATTTCTATTGCAATTGTCTTTCAAGTCTCACAATATAAGAGAATTTAGAAATAGAATAATAAAATAAGCAGCATCATGTAACTTCAAATGACATTAACTGCATTTCCAAATTATCCACATTAAAATTATTAATCTTATTACCTTTGGCATTTTAAATCCATTTTTAGAGTTATCAGGCATGTACAATTATATTCAATTAAAGAAATAATAATAATGTAGTGCTTAGCATAAGCCAGACACTTTGCTAAGCACTTTACAATCATTAATTTTTTTTGATTCTCACCATAACCCTAGTAGGTGGGTACTATTTTTTTTTTCCTCTGGGGCAAACAAAATAAGATAACTTGCTTAAAATTACATGGCTAATAAATTTCTACAACCCCAAAGTAATTTGTTTCCCTATATTTTTCCAGCATTTTCCCCAACACCTTTATTTGAGAACCTGGTCTGAGATAAGTGGGTTAACAGGGAGAAGGAAAGGGTCTCTGCACTGGAGGAGATACAGGGGATCTTTGAACAATCATTTCTCTTTTTGTGATGTAGGAAGAGTTATTAACAAGAAGAGACTATAAAGTGCAAATTGTTTACCTATTTTTTTTCTTTCTTTACTCTGAAATTACTTCCAAATTATCTGCCTTCCTTCATTGTCCTAGAATAATGAAACTATTAATCTTGGGATTTACTTTAAAAACATTTAGCATTTAACTCTAATTTTTCTTTGAAACAAATGCTACAAAGTGTTACCCCAAACATGACTAAAATATTTTGGAAGAAAGTGAGTTCCTGGAATCACCTCAAATTCCAGAAATTCTTCTCTACAATCTTAAAATGATTAATTTCCAAATTTCCAAAAACTGCCAAGATATTTTCAACAGTTCTATAAACTTAGATCATCTGATTTTATTTCTAGAATTCTAGCATAACCGAAAGTGAAATAACGGGGGGGTGGGGAAGAGTGGGGGAGATTTCTTACAGGAATTTTTTTCCTTTTTCTTATAATGATACCTCACAGAAAGTCTAAAGTAGGAGTTAGTTATGCTTACTGGGACAATTTGTTTCAAGTATGAAAATTCACTATCTTTTCCAGTGTTCTAAACTCTTTGACTACCCCTTAGAAGTTTTTCTGGCTGACCACATTTTAAATTTTTTAAGGTAAAAGAATCTACAAATAAAGCAAAATTCAGGCATTTTTCATATTACTAAGATAGAGAGAGACAAAACAAGACAGTTATAACAGACACAATGTGTTCAGTTACAATCCATAGCAAGACATGTGTTTACCAATCCAGTAGAGACATACAGAAGCATGCAGTTTAAAAACAGCAGAAGCACAAGAGGGACTAAATTACAGAGGTGTGCAATTTAAAAAAATCCTTAACAAAGTTATTTGAGACAAATTAAGTCATCACTGAAACCCATAGTTTTCCTCACAAAGAATAGTGAGTGGAACTTGGGCATTGGAGCAGGAAGAAGGGAGAGGACTCACTAGAAGAGAAGAAATAAATCTCCAGTGGTTCCTAGTCCATTTGCACTGATATCAGAAAGTCCAATGGTCCATTCCGTATCCAATTCACTTCTGACACCAATTAATGTCAACTACACTAAACAGGCTTCTAACCTGGCAATGCCTGGAGTGGAACAAAGCAGGTTAAAGACAGGAGACCGAGGAATCAAGCAGAAGTGTAATTTCAAAATGAGGAAAATGGTTTGTAAATGATGATATGTGTGTTAGAACCTTAATTGTAAGGAGAACTGAGGCAGTATGGGGAGATCTCAAAATTTATACCAGTAACTCTGCAGTGTGCTATAATTCTGACAATGAAAGGTACCAGCAACAGTGTGACAAGTCTGATTTATAACAGGTTTTTGTGGCTAGAACATGGATACAGCAGGTGCTGGTCCAAGCTCAATGAACAACCAGTTCTAGTCACAGCAATAAAATAATTATATGAAATAATTCTGGAATTTTGCTGTAACTAAGATCATTCGGAGGGTGCCAAACTCAGGGCAGAGTTTGCTTTCTGGGACTTAGCTCTGAAAAACAGGATGTCTTGATATTATATAGAGACATATGGATTCAGATGAGAAAAAAATGGGATAACCATTCTTTTGCATAGCAGTTTGACAAGACTAGAAGGAGAGACTGCTTGAGAGCACCCAAGGATAATTTCAGTCTTCTCATAGAGAAGAATCCCCCTTTACACCATTTATCTCCACCCTTACCATTTCTATTCATGGAACAGCCAGTTGGTGCAGTTGAAAGAACCCAGATCTGGAGTCAGGAAGATCTAAATTCAGATACAGCTTCAGACATTTAATAGCTAGGTGATCCTGAACCAGTTACTTAACTTATTTGTCTCAGTCTTATCATCTGTAGAATGGGAACAATAACAACACTTCCTTTCCAAGGTTGTATATAATAAATAAAATGAAAGTGTTTAGAACAGTGCAGGCAAATGTAATCTAATATTATTACTGTTACTATTACTATATTATTATTATTAGTATGCGGTTCTGTATTACAAAATACATTTATTTTGTAATTTTGTAACATTTTGTAACGAAATATTGCTTGCAAATGTTCCAGAATGTTCTTTTTATGGCCAAATTCTATTGCTCTCACATGGCATGGAGCAGCCTAAGATAACCTCTGACTTGTCTCCAATTCACATGGATGGATAATGGCAATAGTATAATACAAACTAATCTAATATTCTCCTAAGGCACGTAATATATATAAACATGATTTTCTGGGTGGGGAAGGGGACCCTTATATTGTGAATATTCGTTTTGCAAATCTTGACAGTTAAAAAAATGTACCATTTCTACTGTTGTTAATGATAATGACTAGAAACACTACAGAAAAGAAAGCAAGAAAACAATGTCACATTGAAATTACTACAACTGTAATAAGTGTTATTGTTTTATTGCTATTATCATTACATGAATCACAAAAAAATCCTTCTTAAATTTTTTTCTTAGAAAGATGCTATAAGAGGCTGTGTAGCAATAGAGGAAGAGAATGAACTGAAATGCAAATTATTCCCTTTTACCCTTTTGGTACTCTTTAAATATTAATGGATATATATATATATATATATATACTCATACATATATACATATGTGTATTTATACACATATATACTATCTATACATGTATATGTGTGTATATATATGTATGCCCCTATTTGACTGGCTTCTCCTCCATCTATAACTTCAGTATTTTCCATACTTGTTGATTTTTCTAATTCATATGGAGTCATGTGTGAATGATTCATATAAATGAACAGTTTGACTGTCACTAAGTCCTTGTGTGACCCTGGGCAAATTCCCCCCTACTTGGTTCTGAGCTTGCTTATCTGAAAGACGAAGAAGATGTAGCAGATGGTATCTCAAGAATCTGCTAGCTTTGACCTTTTCTGATTAGACAATGACAAGTCACAGCTAGGATTTTTGGAACCCAAGTATCCTGACCCCCAGACAGACAAATTTTCCTCTGTACCTTATCATTTCTTTTCCTTTCCATAATTTAATGAGAGAAGTAGAGGTAAATTATCCTTTCTTCTTCTAATTTGTTTATAATATTACTCTTTATGTCTAAATCATGAACCCATTTTGACCTTATCTTGGTATAAGGTGTTAGGTGTGGGTCAATGAAAGGCTTTTTTCAAGGATTGAAAAGACATGCTCATATTTATGGGGAGTTAAAATAAGACAGAGATAAGGGAGAAGACCAAAGAGTAAGACTGTCTTTCTTAGGAGAGAAGGAGGAAAGAGTGAAGGCAATGATGTCAATAGGATCTAAGGAAGAAAGAGATAATTAAAGAAGCACTCCAGATTTCCTCAGTAATATAGAAGGCTACATCAACTGCTATAGATTTGTGTGTGTGTGTGTGTGTGTGTGTGTGTGTGTGTGTGTGTGTGTGTTGAATTGAAAATATAGGAATAGTATTGCATTCTATTCCTTACTATTGTTTACTAGTGCAAGTAGAGGCTTCAAGAGGGAAGGAAATCTCTGGGAAAGGAGCAATGAAATACAAAATCAATTTACTCTTGGAGGAGAAGGATTGCCAAGCAGCAGGTGGGACTTGGTTATATAGGCAATATAACTCTCAATCTCTCTCTCCCTCTCCCTTTCCTTCTCCCTTTCTCCTGATACAGAGGAGTGAATGCTAAAATGAATGAATAATCTCAAATTCCTGTACAGTTCCCTACTACCTCAGTGACTTTCCCCAAATTCTTCTATTTTTCTCTTGAATTGACCTCATGAAATATTTCTGTTGGATACATTAGCAAAGCTGGAAGAAAATAAGTACTTATCCTCATTTTCTTATCAAGAACAAGAGTAAATTGGATACTGCAAAATACTGCAGATAATTTACCTAAAGGCCATACCATTCATTCAACTCTTCCTGACTCCTAGTTCAACACGTTATCCTCTATGTGACTTAGTAACAGGGTATTGAGAAGTAAGGGACTGATAAATAAATGGTATTTTTATAGTGGGGGAGAGAAGGAAAAAAAGATATTTTACATGGTAACTTTATTATATATTTAAACGGAATAGCAAGTAGTACATAATATATTTGCAGTTTCATGTACATTTTTTTATTATACCCTTATGGAAATGTTTGTTTTATTTGTTTAAATAAAATAAAATTGATTTCTTAAAAATAACATGAAATAAATAAGTAGCAATTTGTCTCTAGTGAAATTCCATTTTCTGTGTTGTACTATTTCCTCATATTCTTCATTCCTACCCTACTTCTCTTCTCAGTAAAGCTGATATAAAACTCCAGTGTCCTTATGCTAAACCCTGGGAAGGGAAGAAGAGATATCAGCAAATTAGAGCCTTTAGGTAAAGCACCCCTTGCCATGATCTCATTTTCTTCAGTTATCACCTCCTTCTGGATGTTCTATCCTCTCTTGGTGTCTTTTACTTTTTAACCAGTTCTCTGATCAGGCAAGATTTCATGAAAAGGGATAGGTGGAAAGGGAGATAGGAAACAGAATATCACATTGTGATCATCACTTAGGTATCTGAAAGGCAAGAAGTGGCCAAACCAGGAATAAAAACTAATTAATAAGAGTTTTATTTAATGCCTATTACTAGGTATGCTACAAATACAAATACAAAGAATAAAATAATCTCTATTCTCCAGGAACTAATAATAATAATAAATGGAATGTTAAAGACAAGGTATCCTGTAGAGAGCTGAAACTGAATCAGACAAGAGAGCACTTAAAGCTATCTATTCCATTTGAGACAATGCCTCTATTAGCATATATTTGGATGATGGCTCTCCTCACCATTGGTGCTTGCTGAATGTTTGGTAGCAAGATAATCATAGGCAAGGATTAGAGGGCAGAGAGAGAGAAGTGAGAGGCACTTAGCGGCAGGATGAGGAAGAGAGAGGCTGCAAACTCCAGACTCAGAACCCAGGATACATCTTTGGCAAGCCCAATAGCAGCTTGCCTGCCTCCTTCACTTCTCTCCCTAAAGACCAAGGACTTTCATTTATCCTGACTCTGGCTGACCCTGAGGCCCTCCAAGGAGCTAACCTGTACTTGACAGTGTCCCCAAAATCTTAATGCTGTTTTAAGTTTTAGTAGTTTAAATTTTACTAAGACTTTTGGAACATGCTGAATAAAAATATAATTTAAAACATAAATTAAGAGATTTCTAGGACTTTTTCTATCAAAATTTCATTTAAAAATGTGAAGAATTAGATGATGATTATAATAACATTTAATATTTATCAGTTTAAGGTTTGAAATGATTAGAGATGTGTTTCATTTCATTTGATCCTCAAAGTAGTCCTGGGAAATATCCAATCATTGAATAAGCATTTATTAATCATCTATTCTATTATAAGCATAATGCTAGGTACTAGGGAAACAAAGACAAAAAAATAGTCTGTCTTTCAAGCACTACTCTCCATTTGCTGCTATGAGAAAGGATCTTCAGTGGCCCACGAGATCAGATCAGTACAAGCCCAGAACTTATCCTGGGCTTGAACAGCTCTGATGGAGTTGGACAAGGAAGCCCTCTGGCTTCCTAAAATGAAGTGGAGGCAGCTGAAAATATTGCTGCCCTTCACAGACCTATTCCCTTCATCCCAAATGACGTCATCCCTAAATACATTTCATTCAAATAGCTTTGGGAACTTTTAATTACATGTGATGAAATTTTGCTGTTGCTAAAATTCAGCAGCCTGTATAGACAATTTATAGACCATGGCCTCAACAGGCACAGGATAATAAATAATATGAAATGGACCTTTTAGTCTTGAAAACTCCAGAGCTTTCCACTAAGCTATGAGGAAGGAAAGAAGCAAGGCAGGGAGGAAAGAAAGAAAGGAAGGAAGACAGGAAGGGAAGGAAGGAAAGAAAGAAGGAGGGAAGGAAGGAAGGAAGGGAGGAAGGGAAGAAGGGAAGAAGGAAAGAGGGAAGGAGGGAAGGAGAGAAGGAAGGAAGGAAGGAAGGAAGGAAGGAAAGAAGGAAGGAAGGAAGGAAGGAAGGAAGGAAGGAAGGAAGGAAGGAAGGAAGGAAGGAAGGAAGGGAGGGAGGAGAGAAAGATAGGAAGAGAGGGAAGAGTGAAATGCATGAAGGAAAAGATATAGACAACTGACAATAATCATGACTCATGTATAAAATATAATATGTGAGATCCATTAGTGTGAATTATATAAGTGGGGCTGTCTAATAGGCAACTAATGGAATCTCTGTTACCATATAATGACAATTTTCCTTTTAAAAAGTATTATTGTTTTTGTTTTTAATGAAAAACTCCATGCTGAAAAGATGACCTGTTAAATGACAGGGCTTCAGCATACCAAATTAAAGTAAAAAAAGGTACATATCAAAGGGTGATATCATAAGGAAATTAGAAAAACATAGAAAATTTTACCTGTCAATTCTATAGATAAGGGAAGAACTTATGATCAAACGAGAGAGAGAGAAAGCATTATGGGATGTAAAATGAATACTTTTGATTGCATTATTTTGAAAAGTTTTGGCACAAACAAAACCAATTCAGTCAAGATTAGAAGGAAAGAAAGAAACTAGGGAGAAATTTTTATGGCAAATTTATCTGATAAAAGTCTCCTTTCTCAAATATATTGAATAGTGAGTCAAATTTATAAGAATATAAGTCATCCTCCAATCAGTAAATACTCAAAGGATATAAACAGACAAGTTTCAGAAGAAAAATGCAAAACTATGGTCATATAAAAATTACATAAATCACTATTAATTAGATTAATGTAAATTAAAACAATTCAGAGGTACCACCTCACACCAATCAAATTAAAGGGGATGTGGAAAAATAGGGTCACAAATGAACTATTGGATGGAATTGTGAACTGATCCAATCATTCTGAAGAGCAGTTTGGAAATACTGTAAACCCAAAGAGCCCTTTGACCCAGCAATATCACTTTTATAGCTGCATCACAGAGTGATTTTTTTAAAAAAGGAAAAAGATTCTATTTGTCAAAAAATATTTATAGCAGCTCTTTTTTTGGTGAGAAAGAATTCTTAATCCCCAATTGGGGGAACTACTGAACAAGTTGTGATATGTGATTCTTATAGAATATTAATGTGCTACATATATTGAGTAAAACTGCTTCAGAAAAACCGGGAAGACATATGAATTGATACACAATAAAGTGAACAAAACCAGGAGAATATTGTACACAGACACAGCAATATTGTAAGATGGTAAATACTGAATGACTTAGCTATTTTCAGAAATACAGTAATTTGGGACAATTCAGTTATGATGAAAAATGCTATTTACTTCCAGAGAAATAACTAATGAAGAGTGAATCATAATTTCTTTTTCTTTCTTCTTCTTCCTTCCTTTCTTTCTTTCTTTTTTTTCCTTCCCTCCTTCCTTTTTTCTTTTCTTCCTTCCTTCCTTCCTTCCTTTCTTTCTTTTCTTTTCTTGTAACATAGCTAATATGGAAATTTCATTTTATATGATTTCACATACATAATTGATATCACATTTCTTGCCTTTACATTTGGTAGGTGAGAAGCAGGAGGAAGGAAGAGACAAAGAATTGAAGAAAATATTTTAAGATAGGATAAATAGGTAGAACCATTTTCCCTGCACAATTTCAGTAAAAAATAATAGTATTTAGCTCTGGAAGAAACCTTAGAGAGCATCATGCAATTTCATTATTTTAATAGGGAAGCACCTGAGATGCAGATAAATGCCTTGCCCAAGGTCAAGAAAATAGTAAACAACAAAAATAAGTTTCGAACTAAGGTCTGCTGACTCCCCATCCCTTGCTTCTTTTGTTATAGCATAATGTTACAGGGCAGGGAAAAAACATACCCTGTATTTACTGTATGGATAAACTTTGGATAGTTTTCAAATCTACTACCATTGTACAAGCCCTCATTGCCTTTCACTTGGATCAGCGCAATTGATCTCTCTGCCTCCAGTTCCTCCCCTCTCCTCATCCTCCACTGGGTTGTCAAAGTGATTTTCCTAAAGGATAGGTCTGACCACGTTATTCATCTGCTCAATAAACTTTTTATTACCGCAAGGATAAATGCAAATTCCTCTTGCCCTTTAAAGCCTTCCTTACTCCCACTCCAGCCCCTCTTTCCTAGTTTATTATACATTACCCCTTTTCATGCACTCTTAAGTTCCTGTTAAACTGACCTCTTCACTGCTTCTTGTACCCAATATTCTGTCACATGACGTCTGTACTTTCCCACAGGTTGTCTCCATGACCTGAAGTGCCTTTCCTCTTCACCTCTGGTTTTTAGAACCCCTAGTCCCTTCAAAGTAAAGCTCAAGAGTTAACTGCCAAATGAGGCATTTGCACATTCTCCCTCCCCTCTGCCTGCTAATATCTTACCTGTTTACTTTGTATTTGCCTTGTATATACTTTATGTTTACTTGTATTTTTATAGGTCCCATTTCTTCTCAATAGAATGTAAGATCCTCAAGGGTAGGAACTATTTCATTTTTGTCCCTCCATCCTTAGCACCTAGTATATGGTTGGAACATATCAAGTACTTAATAAATTCTTGTTGATTGATTATCTGCTTTCAAGAAGCTTCTTTTCTAGTAAATAAGAAATCAACAGAATCTCAGAACTGAAAGGCATGTCAGAGGTCAACTAGTCCTAATCTGTATTTGAATAAGAATTCCCTTTAGAGCATCCCTGAAATGGGGTTGGTTCAAAAAGACAAATACAAATACCATCTACCTCTCTTCCCCCATCTGTTTCTGTCTCTCCCCTATATCTACCATTTCCCTTTCATCTCTACATCTCCTCACTCTATTCTCCCTCCCTCTCTCTTTCCTGTCATCCTCTTTCTCTTTCTTTCTTTCTTCCTCTCTCTTTCTTTCTTTTCTTCTTTCTTCTTCTTTTTCTTCTTCTTCTTCCTCTTCTTCTACCTTCTATCTTCTTTTTATGTCTTCTTCCTTTTTCTTTCCCTTCCTTCCCCTTCTCTCCTCTCTTTTCTTCTTTCCTTTCCTCTCCTCTTCTCTCCCTATCCCTATCCCTCCCACACATGGCATATATTTGAAACTATCTGTGGCCATGAAGCAAAATCAAATGACCCTCGTTGGCATTGGACCCATGATTGTGACCTCTTTGACCATATAATAATCTACTAAGTAAACTAGAAAACTAGCAAACTAAGTAAACCAGGATGTTAGACCAACGTTCTCTATGCACTCTGCCATGTAGCCTCTCTTGTTTCTCATAATCATTCTCAATAAATATGTGTTTATTGCCTGATCTTTATTTCAAATTTCTCTCCAAAGAGCAAGTCAATCCTTTTGTTTTAAAGATGGGAAGAAGGCCAGAGACATTAAGTAGAAAGATTAAATGTGCAGTAGGGATTCCTGGCACAAAGAAGGAGATTAGAATAGATAATCTCTACCAAAGATCTCTGAACAGCTACATAAATAGAAAGCAATGGCTTTTTTTGAGTTTTTAATCTCTTTCTTTTCAATCTCTTTACAGTTTTTGATACTGTTGATATCCTCTCTTCCCAGATACTATTCTTTTGTCAGCATGACACTGCTTTCTTCTTGGTCTCCAATCTTTCTGATTGCTTCTTGGGCTCTTTTGTTGGATCATCATCCATCTCCTGTCCCTTTCAAGGTTGTGCTCGTGATCTCTGACCTGTGCCCCCTGTACTCGTCTCTCCACAATTTTTTTCCTTGGAATTCTTATCTCCTATGAATTAAAATATCATTTCTACACAAGTGTCACCCAAATTCAGCCTCAATTTCTCCAAATTCAGTGATGAATTCAGTTGATTCAGATAATCAACCTCCTACTCAATATCTTCTCCCAAATATCCTATCTATGTCTCAGACTCAACATTAGTCAAAATTAGTCACTCAGGATGCCTACCTAAAAGTCATCCTTACATTCCCAATCCTTCATATACAATCAGTTGCTCAGTGTAATGGTTTCTACTTCTAAATTGTAAGCTCCTTGAGGGCAGGAATTATCTTACTCTGTATTTTGTTGTATATATTCTCTTTCTGTATTCCCAATGCTTAATACATGGTCTGCCACATAATAGATACTTAATAAATGTTTATTAACTATTTCCTAAATAGTTTCAACTTCTATCCCCTTTTCTACATTCTCATAATAATTTTTCTATTTCAGGCTCCTATCCTCTCTTGTCTGGTGGGCTATTAGAATGTGTCTCTTACTTTCAGCATTTGACTTACCTAATATATCCTTCATATAGCAGGTGATATAATTACCTAATATATTGGTCAATATATATGGTCAAAGCAATATATTAGGGTGGTTATATCATCTGCTGTGATCCTGGGCAAGTCACTTAACCTCATCTGTCTCAGTTTCCTCATCTATAAAATGAACTGCAAAAGGAAAACTCAGAAAAATCCCAAATGGGATCAGGATAAGTCAGACACAGCTAAAAAGAGTGAATATGTTCCTCCTTTAGACAGAAGGGCTTGCATACTGACAGATGGCACTCAGAAAATTTGGTGATACTAGAGGTAAAACTACCCAGCATTAACATAATTTTGATCATGACTTCTTACTAGTTAAGGTCCTAAAGAAGACATGCAGCTCTTCCAAGCCATATTATTCTAAAGATGACCTTATTTCCCACAGCTGATATTCAACTCTCATTCTTATAGGTGGGAAAGCAAAGTGTATGTAAATTGTTAACTTAAAGATTGGCAATTTCTGCTTCCAAAATAAATCAAGTTTACCTTAATGGAATATAAGCTTGAGATGTATAGAGTTCCCCACCAATGGAGGTTATTATCCAAATATATTGTAAGGATGATTCCTGTTCATCTACACATAGAACTAGATGACTTCTTTCATAATGTAATTCTGTAATCAAGCCCAGGAGGGCTATGAATAGTCCTCAGTCCAGGGACCCTAATATTGTTTCTTGTCTTCCTGTAATTTCATTTCCCCCCTAATCATCAAGCATTTTTTCCTCCTTCCAAATTTCCCTTACTCATTGAAAAGAAAGGAAAAACTCTTATAAATATGACATAGTCAAACATAGCAAATTCTCATATTAGTCACTTCCAAATATGTTTTTTATTCTGCATATCAGTCTGTTCTCTCTGTCCTAAGGTAAGCAGCATTTTTAATTAATCCTCTGGAATCATGGTTGCTTATTTTGTTTTCAGAGTTCCTAAGTCTTTTGGAATGGTTTGTTTAATCATTTAATCATATTGATATTATAATATAGATTCTGCTCACTTCTCTCTGCATCAGTTCATATAAATCTTTCCTGTCTCTCTGAAGTCATTTTTTTCTTCATTCTCACAACTCATTGATATCACTGCTAGGTCTATACCCAAAGGGGCTGAAGAAAGAGAAAAATGTCCTAGATGTACAAAAATATTTATAATAGCTCCTAGTGATGGCAAAGAACTGGATACAAAGAGAGTGCCTCTCAATTAGGAAATGAATGAACAAATTTTGGTTTGTACGCATAATCGAATCCTATTGTGATTTCTTTTATAAAAGACTATTAAGGAAACTCCCTTTACCAAAGCAGTTCAGCATCTACTCTGAATCTTGTAGTCTTAGAAAGTTGCCTAGGGCAACTAGCAGTTAGATAACTTGCCCAAAGCCAATCAATAAGTGGTTTTCAGAACTTGAACTGAAGTCTTACTGATTCTTAGGCTGGCTCTCTATCTGCTCTCCACAACCATCTCTCCTAATATTTCTTCTTCTTGTCCTTCTCTGCTGGATAAAAGCAACTCCAGGTCCAACTCTTACTGACATGAAACCAACACTTGTATCTTTTCAACTAAACAAAAAAGAAAAAAAAGATTAAATTGCTATTGATTTTGGCTTAGGAGAAATGAGCAGCTTCTTTCTGAATCTCACTGGGTTTAGCAAGTCATTATTTTGTAAGACAGACTTCTTGAGTCAGTGGAACATTGAATGCTTTAAAACATTCTCAAGAAAATTTACTGTGTGATTTCCAAAGTCTAACTTTTGGTTCCAGGGTCAGTGAGAGACCACAGAACCACTGAATCTATATGTTATCTGGCAGCCTAGATTTCAGCTCTCATGATTTGCCTTTCTGAGTCCAGATAATGTGAAGATGCTGTCTAGTATATGTGTTCCAGAAAGATATAATGTCAGCCAAAGTGCTGGTCTGAGGAGATGACCCTTCTCACTTGGTGCTAAAATGGAATAATAATAATGATGATAATAGCTATCATTTATATAGTGGTTACCATGTGCCAAGCATAGTACTAAGCACTTTATAAGTATTATCTCATTTGATCCTCACAATGACTCTGATAGGTAGGTACTATTATTATTTTCATTTCAGAAATAAGGAAACCAAGACAAACAGAGTTTAAATGATACCTAAAGTCATGCAGAAAGGAAATGCCCATGGCCAATAAATGGATAGTTCAGTTAAGTGACTTTCTTGACTTTAAAACTTCTCTCTCTTCTTCCCCTTCTTTCTTCCTTTTTGATTGCATTAGTATTCCCATTGCTTAGCACATTGCCTGACACATAATAAGTGCTAAGTAAATGTTTGTTTTCTCCCTTCATTCTTCTTCCCTCCCTTTTCTCTCTTTTCCTCCTTCCCTCCTTCCTTTCTTTTTTCTGTATTTCCTTTCCTTTTTCCTTCTCTCCCTCTTTTCTTCCCTCTTTCCCTCCTCTTCCCTTCCTTCCCTCCCTCCCTTACTTCCTTTTACATTCTTTCTTGTTGATTTATTGTCCAAGGGCATATAGGTAGTAAGTAGAAAAACCTGGATTCAAACCTAAATCTTCTGGCAAAAAAACAAGTACTCTTTTTACCAAGTATCAAATAAGATACTATATCTATAAGGACTTTTTAACATTGTAAAGTACACATAAATATTTTAATACTGTTGTTATTATTCCGTTCAACTAATTCAGTACAAATATATTAAGCACCTACCACATATATAACACCATTCTAAGTGCTTAGAGAAATAGAAAGTTTCAATAAGACATGGTACTTGATCTTATGCAGCTTAGAACTGAGTCCTAGGAGAGTCCCAAAAGCTATCTTCCCAGTACAGTCACCAACAAGCATTTATTGGGCAACTGCTATATATCATACTAGGGATACAAAGTCAAAAATGAAGGAGAAAAAGGTGAAATAAAATATTTCCTGCCCTTATGGAGCTTAAATTCTAACTCTTACAATATCACTCTTTTTTTCCTGTCCTGTATACATAAATCCTCACCACTAGATGTATCTCTTTCTATAGATGGCATAGGTGAGGTCTTTGTATTTATAAAACCACTGAAAAAGAGAGAGGAGAAAGAGAAATAGAAGTCAATGAAACCTGAGAGTCACAAAACTAGGAAAGAAGGTAAAGAAAGAAGCCGAGTACAAATAGTTTAAGAAGTAGTAGGATATCCTCATACTTCCAGAGCTCTTAAAGCAAAGGTTAAGTGACCAATATGTTTCCCACTAATAAAATATAAGTTTGTTGGGGAGAAGGAATGTATAATTCCTTTTTTGTATCAGTAGCATTCATCACAGTACCTGGCATATATCATGTGCTTATTAATTTTGGCTGAATTAGAGACATTGTAGAAGAGATTTGTATTCAAGTAGGGTTTGTACAAGATGACCACTAAGATCCATTTAGATGCTGAGAATGTACAATTCTGTGATTCTCAAGATTAGAGTTTGCTCTAAATAAATAAATAAACAAATGAATAAATAAACAACCTTCAGGGAGAAGCCTTGGATAGCTCTAGAGAACAGTAAGAGGATAATGTATCCCCTTGTATTCAGTACCCAGTAGAAATTGTGCTTAAAACAGGACTAAGGATGCTCATCAGTTGGGGAATGATTGGATAAGTTGTGGTATATAAATGGAATGGACTACTATTGTTCTATAAGAAATGAAGAGCAGGTTAATTTCAGAAAAATCTCGAAAGACTTACAACTGATGCTGAAGGAAGCAAGCAAAACCAGGAGAACCTACACAATAACTACAATATTATGTGGTGATCAATTATGATAGACTCAGTTCTTCTCAGCAATGCAGTGATTAGCAACAATTCCAATAGACTTGGGATGGAAAATACCACCTGTATCCAGAGAGAGAACTGTGGAGACTGAATATGAAGCATAGTATTTTTATCTGTTTTGTTGTTGTTGGTTTTTGAGGGGGTGATCTGTTTGCTTTTTACTTCTTCATGATTTTCCCTTTTGGTCTTATTTTCTTGTACAACATGACAAATATGGAAGTATATTTTAAAGGATTGTGCATATATAACATATCAAATTGCTTGTTGTCCTGGGAAGGGAAGAATGTAAGGGAAAGAGAGGGAAAAAATTGGAGCACAAAATTTTACAAAAATTAATGTTGAAAACTATCTTTACATGTATTTGGAAAAATAAAATACTATTGAGTGTGAAAAAAAGAGGGTGAAAAAACAGGGAGAAAGGGCTACCTAAAAGAGAGTGGGAGGGAATGGGCAAAGGTTGACATCATAGCGTGTAGAAGGTCTCTCTAAGACAAATAGCTTTTCCCTCCACTGAGTTCATTCCCTTTCTGTCCCAGAAGACTCTGAGTGATCCTGTTGCCCATAATTCAGCCTCCTAAGACCCAAGATATAGAGCTTGAAGGAATGCTTACAAACACCTAATCCAAACTCCTTATTTTTACAGAGAAGGTAACTAAAGTCCAGAGAGCCTAAATAATCTTTCCAATAAATGATCTGACACACAGTCAGATCATTACTCTCAGTACTGAAATTTAAATCCATGTCCTCTTCAGAAATCACCATCTTTCCACTACACACCAAGAGAGAATCATGTTAAGACTCCAAAGGAGGTAGAGTGGCCCCAGCAATTCAAATGTTGATTGTGAGATATTCCTCTATCACACTCCAGAGTTGAGCAGACGAAATGATCAAAGGGATTCACCCAAAGAAATGCCATCATGTTGATCTCTCAGTTTGTCCAAAAGGATAATAGTCAAAAAAAATTTTATTTGAGCACCAGCCATTAGCTTATTTGGATAAAAGAATGACATTGTGGATGACTTGAAACTGATTAGCTGCTGCTGGGTTCCAGACTCATCTCTACCTTTACTACTTAGGGGAAAGAACTAAACTGAGAAGGCAAGTATTATTGGGAAAGTGAAAAGGGATTGGAATGAGAACAGGGACCAGATCTGTAATTTTTGGTATAAGTAGCTCCTGGGGGAGGAAACTTTCTCATGATACCAAGCACCTAGCCACTTTCTCGACAACTGATAGCTTAGAGAATTGCCTAGACATTAAGTGACATGCTCTGGATCAGACATCCAGTATATGTCAGAGGGAAAAAATCCACCCTACCTCACTCTGTTCTGTAAAGTAATTTGTCATACCTAAGAGTTTCCTACACCTCCTTCTGTGTCTCATTTTCCTTCCAGAAGAAGCATGGTAGAAATCAGAGGTGGCAAATAGGAAAGGATCTTTGCAGGCTGCATGTTCACTTAGAAAGTCACAAATTCACATTATGTTATACTTTTATTTATTTTTGTAAATATTTTCCAATCACATTTCAATCTGGTTCAGGCCCCACTAGAGGTTTTGTTTCTGCTAGAGTTTGACACCTCTGGTGTAAGAGAGAGAGAGAATTATATTTGAAGTCAGGAAGACCTGGATTCAAATCCCTCCCCTAACACTTATTAGCTATGTGACTTCCAGCTAGTCTTTTGATCTGTCTAGCTTTAATCTTTTCAGTTTAAAAGTTTAAAATGATGGCATTGGAAAACATGACCTCTAAGGACCTAGATAATAGTTCCTATAGGGAGGAATCCAGAGCAGGGAGCAATTACTTGGAATTTAAATAGTAGGGAAAGGCTTTCTGAAAGAAGCAGGACTTGTGTTTCTGTTTTGAAAAATGGGTAGGATTTGGAAAGGCAGAGATGAATGGGAATAGATAAGAAATTCCCCTCTCCCTAAGCTTAACAAAGCAGTGGTTCTTTATTGAACATCTATTACAGGCTCAGCCCTTCTCTAGGCACACTTGGAATCATAGACATGTTAGCCAGGATCCCATCCTTCATTAGCATATAATTTTAGATAGGACTTAGGAGACTTAAACTTAGCCCTAAGAGGAAGAATAGTCATCTTACTTTTGGTGGGAATTGTTCATGGTAACTTACACATATTACTATATATCACGAGGAGCAGTATGGAGGAGTGAAGCATGCTTGCTCTGTGTACCTGGGCTTGACCTCTTAGTGTTCTAGACTAAAGTACAGAGAAGGTGACCTTTTCCTATATCAGTGGTATCAAAGATCTGGTCCCTAACCTTGTTTCTACTGTATTATACAAAATATTCATCATAAAACTATTATGATTGTAATTTGCTCCTGAGGAGTTAGCTGAACCATCAGAGAGAATTTGTGGGGGTAAACCAAGATGTATGATCACTCTTTGGACCTGAAGTCTGTCAGACAACATTCTGCTCAGCATATGAGGTCAGAGCTTAAAAGAAATCTCAAACCCAAAAAAGAATTTAGCAGGAAGTTATGAGCATTCCTATAAGAAATAGGAAGAGACTCAAATCTGAGGCTGGCGGGTGAGACAGACTAGCCTAAGTCCAAAAATGGCTAACTTACAATTATAGATGAAAAACTCTATAATTAGAAACAGTTGGAATCATGAGATAGCTGTGTTTCATGTAAACTCAACAAGACTGAAATTAAGGCATCAAAGTAGAGAGTACAACTTCCAAGGTCTAGAGCCTTAGAGTCATCCTCCAAGAAGAACAACAAGGATAATTTCAGGGTCAATGTAGTTTAATCTAAAGTCAGAGGAAGGACTCTCCATTTGATTTTAAATAGAAGCCTTAATTCTTGGGCATGACAACCAGTTCAGTTATTATTAAAGAAAGGAATGGGGGCTGGTTGCCTATAATCTCTGTCAGTCAAGTCAATCTTTAGCTGGATGTTACTTTAATCGCAAGCATGTGGAAAACACCTGGTAATGTGTAAGGCATTGTGCTAAATATGGGGAATACAAATGATGGGGGGAATGAAGACAAATTTAAC
Source organism: Sarcophilus harrisii (assembly GCF_902635505.1). NCBI lineage: Eukaryota > Metazoa > Chordata > Mammalia > Dasyuromorphia > Dasyuridae > Sarcophilus > Sarcophilus harrisii. The sequence goes on along the minus strand of NC_045426.1, from coordinate 367,714,488 downwards.
CTTAATGTCGTAAAAACTTTCCAACAATTAATTAGAATTATCCAAAAGTGAAATAGGCTACCTTGAAAATTTTTGAGTTCCCCATCTTTAGGGGTCTACAAACCAAGACTGGCTGGCCCCTAATTGGGTATGTTACACTGGGGGTTCCTTTTTAGGTGTGAATTAAACTAGATGATTGGAGTTTAATCTTTTTTGCATGTCAGGAATGCTTTTGGCACTTAGGCAACCCTATTGAGACCCTTTCAGAATAATGTTTTAAATGCATAAGATAAAATACATGGGAGGGAAGACCTGAGTTCAATTCCAGCCTTAGATACTGACTAGTTGTGTGAGCCTGGGCAAGTCACTTAATGCTTTGATCTCTCAGTTTCTCATCTGAAAAATGAGCTGGAGGAGGAAATGGCCAACTACTAAATACAAAAACTACTAAATACATCTTTGCCAAAAAAAAAACAAAAACAAAAACAAAACACAAATGGGATCACAAAGAGCCAGATACAACTGAAAATGACTGAACAAGAACAAAGGAAACCAGTTATATTGAAATGTGGCTATTAAAAAACCATTTTTTTTTTTGGTTCTGGGACCCATCTCCACTTCAGTTAAGAACCTCTGGATAGCCACCAAGAGCTCTTCCTACTTAAAATTCTGCTATTTTAATGGAACAATCTTCGTCTTTAAAGTGATAACAATATTGAGGTGAGGAGAGAGAAGGAGGAACTACTTAGAAACAAGTAACTATAATATTAGGTGAGAAATGATCAGGACAAAGGAAAAATCTACAGTACCCTAGGAAAACTTGAAGGGGAAGGAATATTTTCAACTGGAAGCATCAGGGAAGGTAATAAATAGTTGAACTACCCCAAAATGTGAAGACGAAAGCATTAAGTTACTATATGGAAGATAGCTTGAATGAACATATGGAAATTGTGGGGATAATATCACAAATTCAGGGGATAGCTAGCACATTGTTTATTCAGAATATGGAATGCATGAGGGCTAATTATAGAAGAAGTAGATTTTGAAAGTATTTTGTTAAAACCTTTTAATAAAGGTTTTAAATATTTAAGAGTTTCTGTTTTAGAACAGATGATGGTAGGAGACCAAAAGTCCAGGGTCAACGAGTCCCAGGGACTCATGGAAGAGGAAAAAGTTGACGATGAGTTACTGGGCAAGACCATGAAGCCTCTCTAGGAGGTCTTCTCTAGAATGATTTAGATAGATGAATTTCAGGAGTGAGAGTCAGCCAGAAATGATGTTTTATGCAGTGGAAGAAAGGACACTGGTCTAGGGGAAAGGGGAGGAAGACCTTCCTGACTTCATCTTCCTAATCTCATTTGGATGGCTTATAAAAGAAAAGTACACAGGCTGATGGTGTTTTTCCCCTCCACTAAGACAGTGATTATTTAATTAAAAAAACTTAGAAAGCATGGAAGATGGCAAAATCCTCCAGATGGATTTTAAATACAATGGGGAATTGGGCAGCATATTGGCAGATGGCTATTGCAACTGCACATGAGTAAAAATAATTTCAACTCCCCAATACCCAAGACTGTACTGAACTTGTGAAAACCTCTTAAGAAAAAGCTTTAGTAGGAAGTCCCAAGCATAGGGCCACAGCAGATGGGAAGCTAAGGGTGTGGAGCTTGCTAAAGGAAGGAAACATCAGCCCCTGTTTTAATGGCAGCCTTCTATACTGGGGCCATGTCATTGCTGCACGCTGATGGCCAGTGCCACAGATTCACTTTGAAGAGAATTACACATCATAGTGAGAAAGCCCAAACAAATGCAACCAAGAAAATAGTAACAAAAGCAAATGTATAGGAAAGATCATGAGACCAGATAAATAGCTTCAAAAAAAATTGTTTAACAATGGATTTTTAACTAGATTCTAGATTTAATCAAAACACTTCTTCAAGGAATCTTCACTGACTAATCCCCACTTGATCAATTTTTTTTTTATTTATCCCATGTTTCATCTACCCATAGCATCATAGGATTGAGTCCTGGGGAGAACCTTAGAAATTTTCTTGTCCAACTCTCTCATTTTACAGATAAGGAGATTGAAACCTGGATATGAGAAATGACTCAACCAAAATTACTTAGATAGTAAGTAATCTGATTAAAAATCAAGACTTTCTTTTCATTTCAAATCTAATATTTAGAGTTCTGCTGTTATATATGCACTTCTGGTTACTTTTGGCCACTTTATATAAGAAACTCTTCATTAATACATGAAGTTGTCAATCATAGTACCAAGTATCATGCTTTGTAAAAGAGTAGATGTTCAGTAAATATTGCTAAGATGAGTGAATGACAAATTCCAAGAGACTTTTATAGCCATATCGAAGCATGAACTTCAAGATTCAGGTCATTGGAGTTGATTGGGTGAAATGGAGTTGACCCTATGTAACTACTAATACCTAAGATGTAAATTCATGCATAAAATAATTATAGACTCCTAGTGGTACAATATAAGTATCTCTTCCATTACTTGTATCCCTCCTCTTCTTAACCTTAACTAGGACCAAGTACAGAGTCATACACAGTAGATTCTAAAAGCAAAATAAGTAATCAATACAGTGGTCCAGAGTCCAGGAGTCTTAAAGGGAAGAGGAGTAAAATAAATAGTTGCTTTTCATACACCAATCCAATCGAATGAACATTTATCATCTCTACTATGTGTCAGGCATTGTCCTAAGCATTTAGGATACAATTAATAAAAAGAAAAAAATTTCCCTGCTCGTAATGAATTTATAACATAAAAGGTTATCAGATGATGAGAGGAAATCAGCAGCAAAATGAGTAGACTTCCTGGAAATAGATACCTATAAAGATGGTGTGGAATTGAATCTTTCTCTAAGAATGGCTTCTTCTGGAATCAGGATGTAAAGAATGATATTTGTTTACTGACTGATTGAAAAGAATTGAAACAAGCAGTACTGTGCAAGCAGAAAGAAGAGACTGGAGAACTGGAGTGTCTCAACAATGTAGGAGCTGTGAGATGTGGTATGGATATTGTGTTTGCAATAGCCCTTGGAATAAAGAAAAGGGGTGAAAATTTGGGTTATCCTAGCAATTATATTCACAAAGAGGAGAGAAGACAAAAGAGGTGTGAAAAAAAGGAGGCAGTAAACAAGAGAGAAAACAGGATAACACAAGGAAAAAGAGATAAAGGGAAAAATTATAAGGTCACTGGATTTGAGTTACATGAGACATAGCATTTTAGAATTAAGAAGCATGGCATACATGTTAATAACCAAATTAACAAAAACCATATGATCATCTCAATAGATGCAGAAAAAGCATTTGATAAAATCCAACATCCATTCCTATTAAAAACACTTGAGAGTATAGGAATAAATGGACTTTTCCTTAAAATAATCAGCAGCATCTATTTAAAACCATCAGTAAGCATCATGTGTAATGGAGACAAACTGCAACCATTCCCAATAAGATCTTGAGTGAAACAAGGTTGCCCACTATCACTGTTACTATTTAATATTATATTAGAAACGCTAGCTTTAGCAATAAGAGCTGAGAAAGAGATTAAAGGAATAAGAATAGGCAATGAGGAAACCAAATTATCACTCTTTGCCGATGACATGATGGTATACTTAGAGAACCCCAGAGATTCTGCTAAAAAGTTATTAGAAATAATCCACAACTTTAGCAAAGTTGCTGGTTATAAAATAAACCCACATAAGTCATCAGCATTCTTATATATCACTAACAAAATCCAACAGTCAGAGTTACAAAGAGAAATTCCATTTAAAGTAACTACTGATAATATAAAATATTTAGGAATCTATCTGCCAAGGGAAAATCAGAAACTTTATGAGCAAAATTACAGACCACTTTTCACACAAATTAAGTCTGATCTAACCAATTGGAAAAATATTAAATGCTCTTGGATAGGGCGAGCAAATATAATAAAGATGACAATATTACCTAAACTAATCTATTTATTTAGCGCTATACCAATCAGAGTCCCAAAAAACTATTTTAATGACCTAGAAAAAATAACAACAAAGTTCATATGGAAAAACAAAAGGTCAAGAATTTCAAGGGAATTAATGAAAAAAAAATCAAATGAAGGTGGCTTAGCTGTACCAGATCTAAAATTATATTATAGAGCAGCAGTTACCAAAACTATTTGGTATTGGCTAAGGAATAGATTAGTTGGTCAGTGGAATAGATTAGGTTCAAGGGATAAAACAGTCAACAAATATAGTAACCTAGTCTTTGACAAACCCAAAGATCCCAGCTTTTGGGATAAGAACTTACTGTTTGATAAAAATTGCTGGGAAAATTGGAAACTAATATGGCAGAAACTAGGCATTGATCCATACTTAACACCGTACACCAAGATAAGGTCAAAATGGGTTCATGACCTAGGCATAAAGAATGAAATTATTAATAAATTAGAGGAACACAGGATAGTTTACCTCTCAGACCTGTGGAAGGGGAAGGTCTTTATGACCAAAGCAGAACTAGAGATCATTACTGATCACAAAATAGAAAATTTCGATTATACCAAACTGAAAAGTTTTTGTACAAACAAAACTAATGCAGACAAGATTAGAAGGGAAGCAATAAACTGGGAAAATATTTTGACAGTCAAAGGTTCTGATAAAGGCCTCATTTCCAAAATATATAGAGAATTAACTCTAATTTATAAAAAATCAAGCCATTCTCCAATTGAAAAATGGTCAAAGGATATGAACAGACAATTCTCAGATGAAGAAATTGAAACTATTTCTAGTCATATGAAAAGATGTTCCAAGTCATTATTAATCAGAGATATGCAAATTAAGACAACTCTAAGATACCACTACACACCTGTCAGATTGGCTAAGATGACTGGAAAAAATAATGATGAATGTTGGAGGGGATGCGGGAAAACTGGGACATTGATGCATTGTTGGTGGAGTTGTGAATGAATCAAACCATTTTGGAGAGTAGTTTGGAACTATGCTCAAAAAGTTATCAAAATGTGCATACCCTTTGATCCAGCAGTGTTACTACTGGGATTATATCCCAAAGAGATTATAAAGAAGGGAAAGGGACCTGTATGTTCACAAATGTTTGTAGTGGCTAAAAACTGGAAACTGAATGGATGCCCATCAGTTGGAGAATGGCTGAATAAATTGTGGTATATGAATATTATGGAATATTACTGTTCTGTAAGAAATGACCAACAGGATAATTTCAGAAAGGCCTGGAGAGACTTACACGAACTGATGCTGAGTAAAATGAGCAGGACCAGGAGATCATTATATACTTCAACAACAATACTATATGATGACCAGTTCTGATGGACCAGGCCATCCTCAGCAACGAGATCAACCAAATCATTTCTAATGGAGCAGTAATGAACTGAACTAGCTATGCCCAGAAAAAGAACTCTGGGAGATGACTAAAAACCATTACATTGAATTCCCAATCCCTATATTTATGCACACCTGCATTTTTGATTTCCTTCACAAGCTAATTGTACAATATTTCAGAGTCTGATTCTTTTTGTACAGCAAAATAACGTTTTGGTCAGGTATACTTATTGTGTATCTATTTATATTTTAATATATTTAACATCTACTGGTCATCCTGCCATCTAGGGGAGGGGGTGGGGGGGTAAGAGGTGAAAAATTGGAACAAGAGGTTTAGCACTTGTTAATGCTGTAAAGTTACCCATGCATATATCCTGTAAATAAAAGGCTATTAAATAAAAAAAAAAGAGAGAGAAGCATGGCATAGTCAATTGAATTGGCCTTTAAGTCAGGAAAAACTGGGTTCAAGTCCTTCCTCGAACAATTAGCTATATGAGCATGACAAATTATATAATATTTCAGTGTCCTCAACCTACTCTCTACAACCATAATGTGTAAGTGAGGTGCTAGTATATATCAATAGATAGACTTTCCACACCAGGAGCCAACATCCAAAAAATCCAAAACTCACAAAAATGAAACAAAAGAAATGAAATAAATCAAGTCTGGGACAAACCTTCAAGATCACATCCAGTTAGTTCAAATGCCTTTTTTGCTTACTTGTTTGGCAAACTGGGCATCTCAAAGTTCAGCTTAGGTTACATATAGATAAGGAAACTATGGCCAGAAGAGAGATGGAAGGAAGGAGGTAATGAAGATATGGATGTGTAGAACAAGAGGAAGAAGGTAGAAAGAAAAGAACTGCAAAGAAAAGAAGGAAAATTAGGTTCTTCTCATTTAAAGAAAAGCCAGATAACTAAAATTCCTAGAAATAACAATTCATTTTAGATGGCAATTTGGGAAGGAAATGGTGGTAGGATAGATTTAGCCCTGGGCCTAGAGAAAGGAAGATTAGGGCAATTCACTTAAAATCTGTTTTCCTCATCCACAAAATGGGTATAATAATACTTTTCATGGTTGTTGTGAGGATTAAATGACATAATAAATGACATAAGGCATTTAGCACAGAACCTGGTACATAGTAGGTACTGTCTAAATGTTAGCTACTATTATTTTTAATTATAAAATTTATCACATCATCCTTACTACCTTTATTGTTTTCAGAAATTGGTACTAACTTCATGTAATCAGCCCCCATTCTCTTTGAGCTGATCATATAGAATTAAAGTTAGAAAAAGCAGATACAATGTTGGGGATAGAAATAGGAGCAGAAAAAATCAGGAACCATCAATTAATTGTTACAAGTCAATGGATTCTTCCTAGAGAATGCAAGATGAGTTCCATAGCTAATGATAGACTTGAGAATGGTTGACGGAGAGACACTGAAATTATTATGAATAATCTTTCAACAAGACATCTGAGGGAAAGATAAAGTTCTAAGAATAATGACCCTAAAGAAGAGAAAACTGAATTATTTTATGATACATATTAAGTGTATGAGTCAGTAACATCCATGAAGTTCTATTTACTTTGATGTCTCAGGGACTGATGATTTCGTGATGAAGGCAGACCCTCTTTCTGAACAGTCCACAGTTTCCCGATCCACAGAATTCTGGTATGTTTTTGTTTTTCATACATACTTCATAGGAGATCCACTCAATATCTATTAAAATGTAAGTTCCTTGAGGTCAGGGCTTCTTCACTTTCTCCCTTTCTGACCCCAGGGCACAGCACAGTACCAATCATATAATAGATACTTTAAAATTGCTTGTTGATTGGTTGGTTGACTGATTGATGTATTAACTCTGGGATAAACAATGCACCTTTTGGGCTGCCCATCTGTTGTCTCTTGTAATCATTTGAAAACGGCCCATCTGTTTAACACCAATATTCTCACAGTGATGTTATATAGCTGTGAATAAAAGAACACTACAGCCTCAGAAGAATACAAATTACAGGTAAACCAAAAAGGAGTGCAAAGACTAATGATGGGAGTGAGCAGCCAGCACACAGCATGTTACCAGCAATGAGAATTGGCACAAGGAACCTCATGGAAGAGCTCTCATAACTTTTTAAGCACTTCAGGGAGTTGTGTCATCATTAGTGTGGACAAGCCTCTACCAGCAGAGAGATTAGAGATTTTGTCTGAAAGCAGGAGAAAAGGGAACCACCAAAGGAGGCAAAATGGTCAGGAAGGAAGGAAAAGAACCAGGAGTGAATGGTATCACAGAAACAAAAGGGGGGAGATTTAAGAGAGATGGGGTGGTCAATTTCAAATACTGCTGAGAGGTCATGGAGCACTAGAATCGGGGAAACTAGGTAAATACCACTTAATACTTACTAAAAACTATTGCTGATAAAATGTAAATCCTACAATCTAGGATTGTGCTGTAGTCCAACCATACTGGCTCTCAAGAGTCTATTGTTAAATTGTAACTGTGAGCATTGAAATCCTGGAAATCTTCAATTGCTGTGAATTAATGCTTCATTTATCGTTTTGTTAATTGTTTGGACTTAAGAAAGTGATTAAGAGAAAGTTAATAATGCTGATAAAACTGTAAAAATGTGTCATTGGAGAGCCAGTTGGTAAACATTGACCAACATACTACTATAGACCCCGAGTAACTAGTCCAAATACTTCAGAGCTATTAGAAATTTTAGAGTGTGCTTATTGTCCTTCAGAAAACAGGTAAGAAAAATTAAAATACCCACAGAGTCATGAAAATATTTCCACTTTTTATTTTTTTTAATGCTTGTCGATCAGGCTGGAAGAGACCTTAGAGTTCAAGGAATCAACTCCTCTCAATTAACAGATAAGGAAATTTTGTATGCCAAAGAACTAAAGTGTCAGAGGTGGGATTTGAACTCAAACTTTCCTGTCTCTAAATCTGGCTAAGTGGCACAGTGGATATAGTTTTGAACTTTAAGCAGGAAGATGAGAGTTGAAATTTGGCTTCAAACACTTAGCTATCTGAGTGACTCTGATATCTGTGTGCCTCAGTTTCTTCATCTGTAAAATGGGAATACTATAAGGATTATATGAAATAATAATTGTAAAGCACTTAGCAAAGTGCCTGGTACAGTAAGTACCACATAAATGTCAACTATTATTAGCTAGTTATTATTTTTCTAACTTTTATTGTGAAATCACTCATTTCTGGATATATCCTTCCCCATTGTCCTAACTAGTGAGTCATCCCTTGTAACAAGGATTATTAAAAAAAAAAAAGGGGGGGGAGGAATTGTTCTGCAGAAAAAGACTACAAGATAATTCCACCTCCAATATCCCATTACTATGAATGCAAATTGCTTTAGGAAATCTGAAAGAATAATTAGCATCCCCACTATGAAAATGTATTGCTATTGTTTGCAAAAGCCTTGTAAGGCAAAGAATTAACCTCTTTTACACACACACACACACACACACACACACACACACACACACACAGAATAAAAACATTAAATCACACGTTTTTATTACTACATATGAATAAAAATTCCTGATTTTTAAATATAAAATACTAAAATTACTACCTTTGGGTTATAGCCATTAAGCTTACCAGCCTTCAGATGTTCAAAATCACTACTGTTAAAGTAGAAAAAAAAGAGAAGAAAATTGATGAGAAAGGAAAAAAATCCTTCATTTCTTTCCAAATTGGGGGAAGTTTGGAGGTATGAAGTTAGATGAGGGAGGACATATTAAAAATAGATTGGTATTTAAAAAATACTAATGTTGTCATAAAAGGCAGCATGACATAAAAAGCCAGTCTTGAAGTCAGAATGAATTATGTTCAAGTCTCACCTGACACATGTGGGTTGTGTCCCTGGCAAATCACTCAATCTCTCAATATACTAGGCAACCCTCCTCAGCAGAAATGATTGAAATCCCCCTATTTCATTGAATGTCCATCTTTTCCCCTTGAAAGATAATACCTATTTTCACTTAGCTGATTCTTGGTTGTAGTCCAAGCACCTTTGCCTTCTGTAATATCATATCCCAGGCCCTCTCATACTGTAATGTGGAAGCTGCTAGGTCCTGAATAATTCTGATTATGGCTCCTCGATATTTGAATTGTTTCTGGCTATTTGCAGTATTTTTAACTTGATCTGATAATTTAGGAATTTAGCTACAATATTCCTTGGAGTTTTAATTTGGGGGTCTCTTTCAGGAGATGATTGGTAGATTTTTTCAATGACTATTTTACCTCTGGTTCTAAATATCAGGACAGTTTTCCTGGATGATTTCATAAAAGATGTTGTCCAGGCTCTTTTTTTCATTATGGCTTTCAGGAAATCCAATAATTTTTAGATTATCTCTATTGGTTCTAATTCCCAGATCCATTGTTTTTCCAATGAGGTAGTTTACATTTTATTCTATTTTTTTCATTTCTTTTTATTTTGTTTGATGCTTGATGTTTCATTGAGTCACTATCTTTCATTTGTCCAATTCTAATTCTTAATGAATTATTTTCTTTGTTTAGCTTTTTTTAAACTTCCTTTTACATTTGGCCAATTGTTCTTTTAAAGGAGTTATTTTGTTCAGTAGACTTTTTTTTTCCATTTTTAGGCAACCCTCTTAAGACTAAAATTCTGAAGAAGATTAGGGAGAGTTACCTCTACCAATAAAATTACAAGTTTAATCCCTAGTTTACAGTTATATAAAAAACACATAGTACTTTTACATGGATTATCTGATTTGATCTTTACAATTGGATCAAGGAGTTAAGCTAAATGAAGACTTAGAGCTGGAAAAGACATGAGAACATAATCCATTTCAAACCCCATCATTTTACTGATGAGAAAACTGAAGCCTGGAAAGACTAACAAAAGTCACACAAGTAGTCTATGGCAAAGTGACAACTTCTAAACACAAGTGTTCTGACTTCATACTGCATTTTTCTCCATTGGCTCATCTTATAATTCAATTTAATTCAACAAGAATTTATTAACCTCTTACTATGCAGAGCACCATTTTATATACTGAAATATAAAGACAGCATACATTGTCCCTGCCCTCAGGACACATACTAATGATTGGAGGAATGAAATGAATATGTGAATAAAGTAGGATTCTAGGCAGAATGTGCTAAAGACAAAGAAGAGAAATCACAGCCACAAGAAATATGTGGGAGAAGTTGCTTTTAGCTGAGAGTATCTCAGGAAAGGCTTCATGGAGGAGGTGATATCTTAGCCCTAAAGGAACAGAAGTTTTTCCTTTTTTATGTCTTATTTATAATTTGTGTAATATAGCAAGCATTACCATATCATGGTATAATTTTTTTAATAACTGCACAAGAGTGGAATTGAGGAAGTGCCTTTGATGCAGGGAGACCATCCAGCCTACATGGACCTATGGAGGTAGGAAAAGACACAAAAAAAGATCTAGGCACAGCAACACTCAGTTTGTCTGGAATATAGAGTCTATAGCAATTTTGTAAAATAAGCCTGTAAAAGTAGGTTTGAGTAATTCTGAGGGGAAGATGGAAGGAAAGTCAATCAGGCTAAAGACTTTGCCATCCCACAAGGAACAACTTGTATATATGAGAGATACAAGGGAGCTGGGAATAGGGAAAGAAGGTTCAAACATATCAAAGCACAGGAAAAGGCCTCATGTAAAACAAAGCTTCTTAAACTGTGGGTCCCAACCCTATATGGAGTAACATAAGTGAATATGGGGGGGTGTCACAAAAATTTGTTTTATTATCAGTAAATATTTGATTTGTATACCCATTTTAATTATACTTAATATCTGGGGTTGCATAAAAATTTCTCTGGCAAAAAGGGATCATGAGTGGAAAGAGTTTAAAGATCCATGATGTAAAAGATGATACTGGAGCTGGGTTTTGAAGGAAATTAGATACTCTAATCAGCCAAGATCTCTAATAGGGTGAGGAATGTTTCAGACACTGGAGATGACTGGAGAAAAGGGCAACAAGACCACAGTGGAACTCCATATAAAGGAAAAATAAAGATAGATTTGCTGAGCATTTTTGAAGGAGGCAATGTGTAAGAAAGCTAGAAAGATAACTTGGGAGCAAGTTGTCAAAGAGGGCATTTATATTTACTTCTAGAGTCTGGTATTTTAACACTTGCCATGGGGAGCCAATGAATGTCTCTGAGCAGGGGAATGAAACATTCAGGCTCATGTGTATTGGAAAGATTATTTTGGTAGCTACGTGGAGGCTGAATTGGAATAAAAATTGATGGGAAACGGGGAGATGAAAGTATTTTTTATGTAAAAGGAAAAATTCTGATAGAGGAGAAATTAAGGATAAGAAGGTGGTGCAGAAAACATGTTATTCTCCTATTTTACAGGATGAGGAAACCAGAATTTAAATGATTAGGCCAAGGACACACAACTGGTTAATGCTAGAGTATAGTTTGAACTCAATGGCTATGGGTTTTTTTTTAACTTCATCACCCTAGAATTTTGACAACTCAAGCTCTTTGATTTAGGAGGCTGAGTAATATAGATGCTCTCTTTAGAACTGCTTTTTAAAATGTAGTCAAAATTAGCACAGCTCTTTTTTAAGCCTCCATAACAGTATTTACAGGACACTTTGCATCTTGAAGCAATCATCTAAATCTATGGGCTATGAAAATAGTAGTTGTGAGAATTTGTAGTTTGTGACTCTTGGGTAACAGGTGTTACCTGCCTCATAATATCTTAGGTTCAATAGTATCACTTGGATTTTATATACTTTTCTTGCATGATCTGATTTGCCTCTGTAGTGAGGGAGCTAGTTTAATTCAGTTCACTCCACCTCTACAATATGCATTAAGTGACTACAATGTGCAAGTCTTCTTGGTAAATGCTAGGGATTAAAAAAAAAGTCTAAAGGATCTCTTGACCTGAAATTGAAGGCAAGAAGGACACAGATAACTGACCCACTGGAAATAAATATTTGTCAAATTGAAATGCTTAAAATTGAATATAAGAGAGTAGGCAATATCTAAAAGACAGGTTCAACAAAGTGCTATTTGAGGAGAGATAAATCCCATTAAAATTCCCTTATTCTCTCTAACTGAAATTCATTTAGGAAAGCATTCTTAAGTTACACATAAATTTTCCTGCCATGCTTGATGTTTGAGCAGCAATTATAAAGGATTAACCAGGAGCTGTAAAGATTTGATTTGGTTATCAATCAAAAAATGTTTATTATACACCTACTATGGGCCAAGCACTAGAAAGACCAGTAAAAAGAATGAAATAACCCTTATTTACAGTGGGCTTAATTTCTAATGGGAGAATTTACATTCTAATAGTTAGGCATAAAAGGGCTGGTAGATGCCAAGTAGTCCAGAGGCTGAATTTCATAGGACTATATGAGTCTGGAAGAATCAGCTAAATACCATATTGGCTAAGATAAGCAGGATTTTTTTATCCAGAAAAATCAGTTGCAATGAGAAATCTGAGTCTGAGACGTTAGGTTTAGATAAGTAAACCTAAGGTCCACAACACAGGTGGTCATAGAGGAAGAAAGAGTGGTATTCACAAATAGTAATCACCATGGAAAATACTCATCTCATAGTAGGTGGGAAAGACCCCAAGTCTACAGGTTTGCACCCTAACAAGATACTGGAATTAGCTCACAATTCCCCAGCATGGGTTAAATTGAAAAATATCTAGCAATGAGGCAACTGTGTCCTGGGAATACCAAATAGGTTTAATTTGTTGGGGAGAAAATTAAGACAATTCCATGATCGTGATGTGAAGCCATCAAGTCCATAAGTGACTTTGAGTGCTGACAGTTCAACATGCTTCAGGGGGAATATGTATTGAAATAGTAGCATAATTGTTGAGAACATTCCTGATGAATTGTTGTGCTGATTTTATGTTGATGGATGTCGGAATATACACTGAACTATTAACCAAAGTCAAGTGGAACTAATGCTTAGCTGTTCCACTACATTGTATGGGTAATTGATGGGATTTTTTGAAAAGGGAAGCAATCTGACAACAGAGAAAAACGATTAGAAATGGAAGATGACTGACTAAAGAAGCTTTGTTATGTTGCCCTCTCCCATTTCTCTGAAGGTGAGATGTGGACTTTTCCTGCATCTTAGACCATTGATTTAGGGTCCTATAGGACTAAACTTCAGTCCTCACATGGCACATCTCCTTTGCTTCTGTTCCTTGGCCTATTACAAGCTGCCCCTCTTCCATTAGCAATTACCTCAAAAATCTAATTATGAGGGGGACAGATGAGGGAGTATGAATGGTTCAATGCAATTCACCCCCTCCAACATGATGACCCTAGATTTAATACTGGAAGTGACTCCAGAGTTTATCTAGTAGAACCATTTTATTTCACAATTGATATGACTGAGGCCCAAAGAGGCTAATGAATTGCACAGAAGTAGAAAGTGGTAAAACAAATATTTGAATTCAGGTTCTGTGACTCCAATTCTAGTGTTCTTTCAAAGAGCAGTGGTCTAGTCACTTTTATTCTAGGCTTTTTCAGTAGTTTATCACTATTGAATCTTAATCAAAACATCTTACTTCTGAGCCTTAGTGTCCTTATCATGAGATGGGGATAATAATTCAATTATATAACTAACAGTAGTGTTTTAAGGAAAACACTTTTTCAGTATTATAATGTTATAGAAATGTGAGTTCTTATTATAAAATACTGTGATAGTCGATCCTGTGTTTATTACAGTACCTAGAATATAGTGGGAGCTTTATAACTGTGCTGGATTGACTAAATTCATAGTTTAGCTTTCTGTTTTTGTGTCAGTGAGGAACTGACAGACCATATTCTCCCATTTTACTATTGAGTCCCAATTGGTGCAGTGGTCAGAATCTCAAATATCAACACAATAACCTAATACTCTACCACCCCAATAAGTGAACCCATTAGTATGACTTCACCATTGAATTACAGAGAGACTTCAACATGGATGTAAATGCTTTACACATGTGGTAACTAGGGTACTCAGTTATCAAAGGAACTCTTAGAATAATGGCATAAGAAATTTAGAAACCTGTCTAAAGCTTTAATAAGTTAATGTGAAGAAGAGATTATGATGATAATTGAGGTAAAAGGGCTCCTTCAGACACATCAGGCCTCTATGGCCCTTTCTACATCCTATCTTTCTTAATCACTGTCCCTTTCTTTCTGAAATTTTATTTAGTGCTCTCTGACATGTCAAACTCACCTTGCCCTTTAAATCCTAGGTGAAAGCCCAATTCCTCTAGTCACTTTGTTAATTTTCTTCTTTTCCATCTCCTTAATACTCCATATATCTTTTTCTCTTTCCTCTAGTCAACAGTGATCTCATTTACCAAGTTCCTACAATTCTCATTCCTCCTTCTTTATTATAGAATGTATTTTGTTGTTCTTTGTTGTTAGTTTAATCATATCCAATTCTTCATCACCCTATTTGGCGTTTTCTTGGCAGAGATATTAGAGTAGTTTGCCATTTCCTTTTCAGACTTATTTTACAGATGAGGAAATTGAGGCAAGCAGGGTTAAGTTACTTTCTCAGGATCATGAGCTAGTAAGTGTCTGGGCCCAAATTTGAACAAGGAAGATGAGTCTCCAGGCCCAGTGCTCTATCCACTGTGCCACCTAGCTGCCTTCCTTCTCTTTCTTAATTCTTCATTATAGAATGCATATCATCAATTCAAACATTTGATTATACAAAACAAATCTAGAAACTAGTGACGTAAAATTTTTAGCAAATAGACAAGAAGTTTTACATCCAAATGAGAATTTTCCCTCTGAAAAGTCAACCTTGGACACTGCACATTAAATTGAAACAAGTTAATTTTCAGAGGGGAAAACTCTACTTCAAAATCAAAAAGAGTTGTCTATTTTTTAAAAAGTGGAACTCCAGTGATGCAATCTCATACTCTCTCACCCAATATTCATCCTCCAATATCGTCTAAAACATGACCCTGAAAAATTTTTGCTTTTGTTTTCTCTTCTATAGAGCTTGGTTCTTACCTACCATATGGCCACACTCTAATTACCAAATCATATGACTGTGACTCTGACTTCTTCAATATCTGAAGACCTAAAACCTTGGCCTCTACCCTGGACAGCTCCAGAATACCCAGACCAAGTTTCATCAGTTCATACCTTTAAGTCAACATTTCTTTCTTGGTATTTGTCTGACATTTCCCAGACGCTTTTCCTAAGAGGTTCAATGTCATTAATTCTATCCCCTCAGTTGTAAACTCAGTAATTTTCCTGAACTTCCAACCACACCAGTCAGTAAAAGAGTAGCTATCTTCATTAATTCATCCAACAAGCCTTAGTTGAGCATGCAATGTATTCATCGCACTGTATATATGCTACAGAGGATCCAAATAGTTATGAGACATCTCTTGTATCCAAACCTTTCTCTTCCCTCCCATAATCCTAGCCTTTGATCCTCCCTAACCTATACTATTGAAATAACTTCCTAATTGGTCTTTCTGACTCATGTTTTTCCCCCATTGTACTCCATTTACCACTCTGCTGTCAAAGTGGTTTTCCTAAAATGTAGGTTTGTCCATGTCAAACTACCTACTCAATAAACTCTCATGACTTCCTAATACCTATAGAATCAAATATAAATTATTCTGTTTGGCATTTAATGTTCTTCATAGCTTGCTCTTTACTTGATTCTCCTTACATGTTATTCCCCTCCACATACTCCAGAGTATAACCATACTGATTTTCTTGTTATTCCTCACATACTATGTTCTGTCTGCCTTCTCTGAGCCTTTGTAGTAGCTATTTCCCATTCCTGGAATGCCCTCCCTCCTCATAGAGTTGTTCTGAGAAAAGTACTTTGTAAAGCACAATATAAATGTGAGTTATAATTGTAATTATTGCATATGATTTATAGGTGGTTTGCATTTAATTTAATGGCAACCTTTGTAGAATAGAATCACAGAGCATTAGAGGTTGAGGGGATATTACAATCTAACTTCTTTTTAAAAATCAGAGCCCTTAGCCACCTACAAAGAAAAAGTGATTTGCTTAAGGGTTACATGACAACTTAATGACATAGTACAGAATAGAAGACAGACTTCATGACTCAGTTTACCACTATTGTTTATTTTTCCATTAAAAAAAAAACACTGGGTGCTTATGAGCAGTCCTTGTGATAATATTACAGCATATTCCATGAACTAGGAGTAGAAAAGTGGGAGAAATGAGGCATGAGGACCCAATGAAATAAAGAGGTAGAAATGGAGAGGGTCACCTCAATCCTTTTCTGAGCCTATCATGGTCCCTAGATGTGAGTCTCTTCTAGACTCTTAGGAAATTCTTCCCCTCTGGGCTGCTGTCTCTCCTACTTCTGATCCTGAAAACACTTAGAATTAGGATTGCCTTTGTCAAAGTTGGAAAGGAGGCAAATCTTGCCTTCAGTCTATTTTATCCCTTTTTCTCACTTTCCTCATCTCTCTTTAAATACCTTTCCTCCCCTCCATCAGTCATTCTATATCCCTATTCTCTTCTGGAGATGCCCAGGACTTTTCCCCGTGGTACCCTAGCTAGATCTCCCTTCTATAGTCAAAGTCCTTACTTTTAAATCTTTACTTTCTTCCATGACCCCTACTCCAATTTACTTTGGCTGTGATCACCCCTGCTTTCTTCTAGGGATTAATCTAATAAAGTATTTCTAGCTAAGGTAATGATAACTAGTAGTCATTTAATGCATTACTTTCCCAGATAAAATTTGTGTTTTAATAATATCTACAATGTTTTGCCTCTAAAAAATTAAGTAATGATCACAGGATCATAGATTTCAAACTAAAAAGGACCTTGGACATTCATCTCGCCCAGTTCTCTCATTTCACAGATGAGACTATTAAACCCCAGAGATTAAGTTATTACCCCAAGGTTGCATGAGTGGTAGTAATAAAAAGTTGGATTTGAACTCAGGACTGTGATGGAGAATTGGTCATTTCTATGTAGGGAGGAATTAGGAATATATATTTAGGACAGGAAGTTCCCCAAATCATCCCCATTCAAGTGACTGCCTACTCCACACATAAATAATTGCATTTTGGGATTGAAAAGGGAAATTTATAGTTCCTCCCCAAACTTTTCTTGATCATCCTTTGTAGGAACAGCAGACTTCTTGATTGAAAAGTCTTTAAGGTGGAAGCAAGCTGTGCTCTGAGATCATTTAAAAGGAAACTATGTATTTAGAATGAAGAAATCTAAACACTGGATATTATCCTCTGATAAATTGTGCTTGATTCAAAGGTCAAGAGCATTACAATGCCCCATTTCATGGGGACACATGAAGATTGTGCCTGGGTTATGGTGGAAGACTTTGCAGTGTATAATTACGTGGCTCCCTTCAACATCCACGATTGCCTTACACACCGTGCAGAACAATGTGTCACAGTTCGATACAGTCAAAGAGGGAATTTACGAGAGTCAGCAATTCCATAGGGCAAGTTAAACATATTTCAAAATGAGAAAGGGGGAAAAAGGGGGGAAATGGAAGGAAGAGGGAGGGGGAAGAAAACAGCCGATCAATTTACAAAGAGCCCATTTCTTTGCCACTCCATTGACCTTTCAGGTAAGACCTAATGCCAATTAGTTCGGTTATAAAGTCCATAATTCTTGTGGGATGGCCGTGTGTAGCACATGATCATTTTACAACGTTTGCCCTAATTTGCAGCCCCCAAACATGGACTCTGGTGGGGAGGGAGGTTTGCTGGCAAGCCTCAGGAGCAGCTGGAAGGAATCACAGAGAGCAATTACTGTCTGTGAGCAGCCACATCTGGAAAACAGCTCTTTGCAAGCTTTAAAAAGGCTTAATGAAAAATGGAACCTTGTGCTAGAATGGATGGGATTGGGGAGGAGGGGTGGATGAGAGGCAGGGGGAGAGTCCCCCCTCCTGCTCAACTTGATTGAGAAGACAAGGATACAAAGAAAACAGTAGACAAAGTATAAAACCAAATCCAGGGAACGAGGGTGGTAGACAGCAATGAGGCGATGAGAAAGTGATCTCAGGGTGGGAAGATGTATCCACTCGCCTCCAACCATTTTTCAATAGTACATTTTTAAAAGGCAAGATATTTATGTAATTCTTGCCATATACATTAGTAGATGGTAGGATTTAGAGTTGGAAAGAACCTCAGAGATTATCTAACCAAGCTCCTTCAGCCTACACATGGATCAAATGAATCCCAGAGAGATGATGTAACTTGCCCAATGTCAGAGAGAGTGAAGGACTGAATTGAGATTCAAACCCAGGGCTTTTGCCTCTAAACCGAGCCCCATTCCCTCTGTACTGTTGCTTTTCCATCTG
Organism: Sarcophilus harrisii; assembly: GCF_902635505.1. Taxonomy (NCBI): domain Eukaryota; kingdom Metazoa; phylum Chordata; class Mammalia; order Dasyuromorphia; family Dasyuridae; genus Sarcophilus; species Sarcophilus harrisii. The sequence continues at coordinate 367,695,829 of NC_045426.1, read as the reverse complement.
AGCTCAGGCTATTTCAGCTTCACCACAAATAGGGGATATGACATGATAAGTGTTGGAGAGATCAGCATTCAGCACCCCAAAAATCCCTCCTCCACTAATGCAGGAATTTCCAATATTGGCAATGTATTCCTTTGTTACAAACACTACTCTTTTTCTGTGTTGTTAAGTCATTTTAGATGTGTCTAACTTTGGGGGGTTTCTTGGCAAAAATACTGGTGTTTTCCTTCTCCAGCTCATTTTTCACCAAATGAGGAAATTGAGATAAATAGGGTTAAATGATTTGCCTAGCTCTGGGGCAAGTTTTGAACTTGGGTCTTCCTGATTACAGGATCAGTGCTCTCTCCACTATGCCATGTATCTGCCAGTCTTTTCTTGTGACTACTTCTGAAGTGATCTTGGGAGTGATGCTGCATGAACTTCCCTTCTCTGGGACTGTTTCCTCAGTTATATAAATGAAGGGATTGAACTCAACCATCTCCAAGATCCTTCCCGACTCTGACTTTACTTGTCTCTGTCGCAGGAGAATTTTACTATGTGAAAGCTCTGAGTATCTTGATTCAGAGCGGGTTATTTTGAAAAATAGAAGGAAGGATATAGAACTTAAGCTAATATGAACCAATGCTTGTGTTCATGGGCAGATTCAGGGATGATGCTTAGAAGCCACAGTTTTAGGATATGAGACAGAATTTGAGAGACCTCCATGATTGTTTAGTCTGGTCCCCACATTGTGCAAGTTAGAAGCTGAGGTCCTTGAAGATGAAGCAGCTTCCCTAAGAAAATAGATATGAGATGGAATTTGAACGCAGGTTTTCCCCCCCTCTCAAATCTAAACTCTTTTCCCTGTACCAGATTGCCTCCTATTGGTATTAAATACAAAGAGAGTTGAATGAAACCTTAGGGACTTATATTGTCTTGCCTCCTATCCCATCTGTAATAGTCCCTTGAGGCTTCTTCTGAACACTTTCATTAAAAACAGTTCTACTGCTTCTCAAGACAACTTTTCTACTGTTGTACAATTCTAATTGTTAGGAAGATCTTTCTTATATTACTGACAGAATCTATCTCCCTGTAATTTCCATTCATACCTCTCTAGAATTACACAAAACAATTTAAACCTTGCTGGGTTTTGAAGATATCTATCATTTATGTCTTCCCTATTCCTTTCACCTCCCACTAAAATTATCACCAGTTCCATCAGCTGTTTATCATTTGAAATGGTTTAATAAGTGAAATATTAGAGGTTATTCTTGAGTCCCTAATTATTAAGTGTCTACTAAGTGCTTGATATTCTATTAGACTAGGATACAGAGAGAGAAAAAAGTTTAACAGTCCCTACCCTCAAGGAGTTTATACTTAACCAGAGAAAGTGACTTGTGCATATATAAGTATACCCAAGAAGAAGTTTTTCTTTTTATAAATTCTATGTGTATAATTTTTTTATGTTTTAGTATTTTTATTTTCTGTTACATGCAAAAACATTTTTATATTTGTTTTTAAAATTTTGAGTTCCAGATTTCCCCTTCTTCCCTAAATGCCCTCCAATTGAGAAGGCCCATGTGAAGTTCTGCAAAACATAACATAGATCTTCACCCCCCAAAAAAGTGTGTTGGTTTTTTGAGAGGGGGGTTGTTTTTGTTGTTTTTGTTTTCGTTTGTGGCAAAAAGGTAGAAGCCTATCATATAAATGGTTAGCATTTAAATGGTATTTTAAATGTTGCAAACCACTTTACATAAGTTGACTCATTTGAGCCTCACAACATGTTATTATATCCCTTTTACAGATGAGGTAACTGAGGCTGAGAGGTCAAATGACTTAACTAGATTCACATGAGTAATAAATGAATTTGAATCCAAATCTTCTTGACTCCGGACCTATTTATTCTATCCACTATGCCACCTAACTAATTGTAAAGCAAAATTAGGAAATAAATGGTGTAAAGAACAAGGTGCTGGGCTTGTAATCAGGAAGAATTAAATTTAAATCCTACCTCAGACAATAGCTCTGTGATCCTTGGTAAATAACAACCTTTCTCAGCCTGTTTCCTCTTCTCTAAATGATCTATGGCCCCTCAAGTCACATCTAGTTCTAAATCTCTGATCCTGTAGCTACAGGTAATGGAGCTACATTTCCCCTATTTTATTTTATGCCTTGGGCCAGCTAACCTAGACTGATGCTTGCATTTATCAGCAGATTCAGGGATGATGCTTAGAAGTCACAATTCTAGGATGTTAGACTAGAGTTTGAAAAGATCTCTCAGGTCATGTGGTCTAGTTCCCCCTTCAGTCTGGGATTCAAGAACCTCAATAATCGAATCACAACCTACCTGTCTACCTTTATCTACCATCAAAGATTGGGGGTTGGGGGGAGGTGGGGCAACATAGTCTCATAGAAAGAATCAATAAGAAAGAATTTATTGTGTCTACCAAGTTGATACTACAACCACTAATAATAATAATAGCAATTATTATTATTATCATGAGTGCCTGTCTCAAATGGTTTATAGTCTATTATGGAAGATAACTACAATATAAGAGTATTCAAGATATATATATATATATATATATATATATATATATATATATATATATATATATGAGAGAGAGAGAGAGAGAGAGAGAGAGAGAGAGAAATGGATGAATGTAATTTGGGAGAAGAGAGCACTATCATCTTAGGGGGAAAAACTCTGGCCTGGAAATTAGGAAGTCTGGTTTTTCCCATCTTCTAACATTTACTACTCAGTCAGTAAGACTAACTTCCAGGAGCCTTGAATTCCCTAACTGTAAAAGAGAGAAAATCCTTCATTTTCGAAGAGGGAGGGAGGGCTGTGCAAGGTCCCCTGCTTCACTTTCCCTTCCAGAGCTATCTGGGTCCAGTGGCAATTATAGATCAGAACAAATGGAGATGTCTCTGGATGCAATGGAAGATCTTGGCCTTTTTAAGCTAAGGTCAGTTTGATTAAAACTGCATCCATTCAGTGACTAAGACAGGTAGCAACTGAGGCAAAGAATACCCCCTCTCACCAAGCCCCCCCCAAAAAAAAATCTAAATAAATGAATGAATAAATGAATCTGGGAGGGGAAGACTGTCAGGGTTTCTTATTTGCTCTACCTACTTCACAGGGTTATTTTGATGAAGGCACTTTGTCAGTTCTAAAATGCTATAGGAATCTTTCTCCTTTCTAGTTTACTTGCTGAACTTCAAACATCCTTTGCCCCATCCTTCCTCTCCATTTCCCTTTGCTTGGAACGCTTATCTGCAAACATGCACATGCATATACACCTCACACATATACAGCTCCAAGGCCTTTCATGTCCAGCTCCAAAGCCACCTTCACCATGGAACCTTCCTTCCCTGCTCTCCTTACTTCCAACTGGGCAGAACAGAGCTATTCCTTCTCTGAAGTCCCCAGTTACTTGAATTGCACTGACCTTATGGTAGTGATTTGTGTAGACACCCTATCTCCCTATCCAGATAATAATAATAGTAACATTGATGTTTAAATCATCCTTTAATTTTTGTATCATGCTTTATATACCCCTTCTCACCTTGGAGATGACTTCCCCCTGCAGTCTTCTCTTCTACTTCATTGATAGTTCCTGGCCTGGATTACCATGGCATTATATGCCCAGCCTGTGCTTATTTCACTCTCATCTCTAATCATCACTCTCCCAGTGGTTCTCAAAGTCTGGTCCAGAGCATCCTGGGAATCTCTGAAATCCTTTCAGAGAGCCTACACATTCATAATTGGTTTTTATTTTTAATGTGATCAATATCTATAACTATAACCCACATAAACAAAAACTCTTTGGACAGATCCTCAATCATTTTTAATAGGATAAAGATATTGAGAACAAAAGTTTGAGGACCACTGCAGACCATTCCACCTTCCATCCAGAGTTGTCAGTTTCAACTTCTAATCTGCTTTATGGATTATCTTTTATCATTAGAATATAAGCTTGGTATGGGGGGGGGCAGGACTTTCTCTTTTGCTTATATTTGTAGGCCTAGAATGGTTCCAGCAATGTAAACACTTAATTAATGATTTATTTCTTAGGTCATTTTTGCCTCTTCACACCAAGAAGTAGGTGCTACAGATGTTATTATCCTAATTTTACAGACGAATAAATAAAAACTAAGAGTGGTCACCACTAGAAAAAATACAAGGGAATATTTGAACCTATGTCTTCTTAGCTACAGTACCTCATTCATTCTATCAGGCTGCCTTGCCTACCTAGTGATAAATCATAACTTTTTGGTTGTTTCCTCAATAGTTGTTGAATATCTACCATCACTCTAGGGGATTATAAGAAATCTTTTTTAAAATACCTGTCCTCAAGGGGGATACAGTGTAGTAGGTAGCTAAAAAAAAACACATGCAAATAAAAATATAGGGAAGTATCTGATAAATCATATCTATGATGATGATAATATCATGCATTTTCTTTGAAACTTTTATAAAGCATTTCCTTTACAATAGTGCTATGAGGTTAGTGGGGAAAATAATGAGGACCATAGGAGTTAGAAAGGACAGAACATTATAGTTTTGAATAGTCAGAGCTTCCTGAAGAAGATTTCACTTGAACCGAGTTTAAAGGGTAGGAATTAATTTGTTGAGTAAAAGAAAAGAGGTATTCCTTCCAGGAGGAGGGAATTTCATGAATAAGTAATTCAAAAAATGTATTTAATAGACAACTTTTGTTGAATTGGAAGCTTTGTTAAGGGATCCTGAGAGATAAGATTTAAAAAACAGATTGGGTTGAGATTGTGAAAAGCTTTGAACGCCAGGATAAAGAATTCTGACTATATCCTAGAAGCAATAGAGAATTGGTTCCCACACTGGCATAAAAAATATATATCATATATATTTTTCTTTCCAAACATTTGCCTCTTGGATTTGTATCAGAGGCTTTCCTAATTTCATTTATGATCATTTCATTTTCTAAATGTGTGGTTATTGTGTTCTCTGCACCATTTGGCTAAACTCAATAAAGACCAAATTACTAACATCTGGATAACTGTATTTGCTTCCCTTTTCTACTTTGGAGTAAACTTAATGTAAGACTGGATTGACAGCCCAAAGCCTGCTACCCTCTACTTATCCACAGCTGCAGGACCAAACAGTGATCCTCAATCTTCTGAATCCCAGATTCTTTAATAGGGGTTTCTTGGCCAGTCCATTCAATCTTTAGCTACACTTTATATTTCAGCTCCAAAGAACCACCAAAAATGGGAGTCTCTTGAATAATAGGAGAACTATTATTGGAAGGGACCAAAAAGACAATTTAGTCCAACTCATACCTGAAGATGAAAATGCAGCCAACTGGTGAAAAAAAAGACCCAGAAGGGATAAGAGTTATGTCTTCAAGTTTTTGAAAGGCTGCCATATTGAAGAGGGATTAGGCTTGCTGTTCTTGGCCCCAGAAGGCAGAACTAAAAGTAATGAGTAGAAGTTTCAGAGACAGAATTTGGCTTGAAGTAAGGGAGACTACTGTAATTTTACTACAATTAGGTAAAGCTATCCAAAATCAGAATGGACTAACTTTGGGAGTCAGTAGCCTCTCAATCACTATAAGTTTACCAAGGGAGACTCAATAATCACTTGTTGATTAATAGAAGAACTGAAGCCCTTGGAGGTAGGAAACACCTGTTCATAGATGTTCTAGGACAACTGTTTTTAACCGTGTGTGTGTGTGTGTGTATGTGTGTGTGTTGTACTCCTTCAGCAGTCTGATGAAGCCTTTTCCAAAAAAAAAGTTTTTAAATACATAAAATAAAATCCATTGAGTTCCAAAAGAAAACAGTTATATTGAACAATAGTTATCAATTTTTTAACATGGATACCATATTAAGAATCCCTATTCCTACATATAAAATGTGGGGATCAGGACAAGGATAGTACCACTCCCTATTTGTCGTTTAATCAACAAATATTTACTAAGTGTACATTATGCTCTTGTCTGTATTGGGTTGCCCTGTACAAGACAGTGTGGAGATTAACAAAGAATTCAATTCAAATAACTTCCACAAACATTTATTAAGCATCTATTATGAACTTTGCTAGGCCCTAAGAATGCATAGATGAAATACAGTCCATGATCTCAAGGAGTTTGTCATCTAATGTAGGGTGATAAAATAATAAGTACAAAATAACCTTATTACTCAAGTCAGAATAAGAAAAGTGCACAATAGAAATGTAGAGAACCATATGAAGTTTGAGAATGAATGGTTCTGTGCCCTCAAGAAGTGGGAGAGAGAAAACTTACATATGAGCCAGCAGAAAAGCAATACAAGGCAATTAATTCCTCAAATTTATGGGTCAAATTGTAAATGCTATGGTACTTAGAGAAGAGAGAGACCTTCATGTCCTAAAGCACTCAAGGAAAGCCTTGTGGAGAAAATGGACTTAAAGGATGGCTAAGATTTGGAAGGATAAAAAGGAGGAGAGTGAGTCATCCAGGCAAGGAAATAACACAAAGTAGAAATACAGGGATAGAAATAAACAAAATGTGTTTGGGAGATGTGACTAAATAGACCATTAAATTTAAATTAAGGATACTATCTACTCTTCCTGTCCCACCAGGTTCCCCTTATAAAGTTAGAAAGATAGGTTGCCAACCACTGAAAAATTACATGTCCTCTCTTCACTGCAGAGGTGGTGGACTAGGATGTGGAATTTTGCATATGCTGATAGACACGGTGCGCTGACTTTTTTCCTCTTTACTTTTTTAATCTTTGTTATAAGAAATGGCTCACTGGGCATGAGGGGAAAGGAAATATAAAGAAATTACTGTGATGCAAAAAGAAAAGATGCCATCTTCAAGAAAGGAAGGGAAAATGAAAGAATAGAAGGAAAGAGGAAAGAGGGGCGGAAGAGGGGAGGAAAAGAAATAGAAACAAAGGGAAGAAAAGGAGTGAGTTGTGGGACAAAGAAGAGAATCAGAAGAAATACATAAGTGGTAGGTTGGGAGAAGGCAATCTGGACACACAAGCTATTGCATACTCTAGGAGTTAATATTTTCATTGGTAAAATAAGTATTTGGAACAAATTTGACCAATTATGTAAATGTCCATTGTGGGTAGAGTATTATGTTAATTGTCAAAGGAATTGTAGTTTAAATAAAATGGGATCTGCTTTCATGGAGCTTATTATCTAGATTATAAGGCCAGAAGACCTCAGTGGTTTTTCCCAGGTCTGTTGATCTATAGCTATGAACAAAAATCCCCTTTAGAAGAAACCCCAGTTCAGGTTAGTGTCCAAAATCAGGAGCCCCAAAGCTTGTCACAGCAGTTACAATGAGAGAATCGGGAAATGGAAGACAAAGACACTAAATCTAAAGAACATTTTCCTTTTATCTTTTCTATAATCTTAACCATCCACATAGCAAGTCCTTCAAGAAACTATCCAAATTGCTTTTATATGGACAGATTGGGTGGTTTGGGGATAATGGAAGGATCAAGACAGGATAGGTTTTACCATCTCATAGAATAAATAAGTCTGAAGCTAAAGCCTGAAGTGATAGTAGTTTGGGGATTTTATAGTGTTGTACCCGTAGATACACAGCAGATACTCAGTAAAATCTATCAATTGAATGAAGTCAAGGACACATCATGGTATCATAGAAAGAGAACCCAACAAAGTCAGAAAATGTAGGTTCAAGTCCTGATTCTACCATTTATCTGAATCCATTAAAATGTGAATTCCTGGAGGATAGAAATTGCCTCAGTCTCTATATTTGTACAGTATCTTGTGCTTAATAATAGTAAATACTTAATAAATACTTGAGGGTTAAATTTCCCATTCTGGGGGTCAGTTACTGCCTCTCTAAAATGATGGGATTAGACTAAATGATTGCTAGAGTCCCTTCTAGTTCTGATATTCTGTGACTGGAGGATAGATGCATGTATTCAGTGGGAATAGTGGGTGTGGAGTCACAGAAAGAAATGGGGAAGCTTAAGCAGAGAGACCATATTAAGGACAAACAGAAAAGAGATGGCCTGGGAACCATTCATCATCTTAGGAGGGCGCAGTCTCCTCAGGTCTTGCATTTGTGATGATTTCCATGCATCCCCTTGCCCTAGAAGGCCATCCAAGGGGGAATATTCCCATTAACCCCTCGGAAAAGAAACATGGTCACTTGTTGCTATGAGGTGACCAGTCAAGGAGAAAACAATTAGGGATGCTGGAGTTCTCTTCCCATGAGGTTAGGGAAGGGAGAAAATGCCTAGGGAAAGGGGTAGGATGGGAAATATCTGAGAGGGTAATTGGTAAATATTATCATTTCATTACATTGGCCTGCTTCACCTCAGTCCCGTTGTAGCAAGTGCTGCATTTAAATCACGCTGTCTGACTGTGGCAGATTTAATTGAGTAGCCACTGAAAAAGAAATTATCCCTGTGCTATTAATTTTTATAGTTCCTCGGGGCTTTTAAAAAGTGTTTGGATTTTCTAGGTCTTTGAAAATGAAAACATTAAATTTTATTAAAAGGAAACACAGGGGGGCTGGCAGGCTCAGCTTGGCCATGAAGGCAATGGTTGGTTCAAGCTGGTGGGAGGATTCAGGCCCTCCTGGCCATGACAAGAATCCTGCTGGTTTTAGAATAAGAGTCCTGCAGTCCTCCACCCCCATGCAGTGTGCTCCCAGGCCTTTCATTACCTCCTGCCAGCTGAGAGCTCCAGCTGGCCATTTGGGGTTCGGTCTCCTGGTTCCCTCGATGTGGGATACAGCAGCATGGAACAAAATTAATAATAACAGTAGTTACATAGCACTTTATACACAACTCTGTGAGAGAGGCAGGAAGGGTATTACTGGTCTCCCTTTGCTGAAGAAGATGCAAACATTCAGGACTTGAGTTCCTCCCTCTTTTTCCAGGGCTCCTCATGCTGCCAGGGGAACAGGTAGAAATGAAAGGAGTTCCTTCCTAATGAGTAGAATCCATTTATTAATCAGGCAGTCCAAGAGTATTTAGTTGGCGAAGCATCATAAGGTCATGGATTTGAGGCTGGAAAAGGCCTTAGAGACCATTAAATCCATCCCTCTCCCTTTAACAACTGATTCACAAAAGTTAATTTTTTTTTGTCACACATAAAGCACCCACTGGGTGCTAGGAAAACACTATGGGCCATGCATTATGGGAGCATAAGAGAAATAAAGGAGCACTTGGGTCTGTGTTTTCAAGAAGCTTACCATCTACCATGTGATGACAAGGTTAACAAATGAGGCCATTAAAGGACAGTAGAAGGCAATGTGAAATTAAGTGTTTTGTTGTGCTGTTCAGACTTCTTCCAGTTCTCTATTTCAGAGAGATTAACACGAGCTAGACCAGTACTAGAAGGCATCTTGGAGACCTCAGAGCCAAGGAAACAATCCACGAGCATTTACTAAGCAGCTTCTCTGTGCTTTGTGCTAAGGGTACAAAGGAAAAAATAAAGTCCTTTCTCTCAAAAAGCTTACATTTGAATGGGATAGCATGGCAGCATAGGCCTGAGAATGGACATATTCAAAAGAAATGGCTTCAATATTTGCTGTTCAGTCATTCAGTTGGGTCCAACTCTTCATGACCTCATTTGAGGTTTTCTTAGCAAAGATCTGGAGTGGTTTGTCATTTTCTTCTTCAATGTGTTCTCATTTTAAAGATGAAGAACTGAGATAAATAGAGTACATGTGTTTGGATTTGACTTGTACATGGTCATATAGTGTCTTTGAGGGCACATTTGAACTCAGATCTAGCTGGCCCAATATAAGTAAAGAGCCAACACATCCTAAGCCTTAAGGGATATAGAGAGTGCAAATAATTGTTAGTCAGCAGACCTTAAAACACTGTAAAAACTGTATAATCAACTTTTCCATTCTTCAGAATATTAAAAGATCAGAGATTCTCTTCTGCCTCTGCAGTCCACAACTCTGCCTCCAATAGAACTATCATGAAGTATACTGTTAGAATGTGGTTTTCTGCCTCGTAAGCTTAATAATAAATACTGTTCTTCACATTTCCTCTCATATAGCCAATTGAATTCTATAATTTTTATTAAATGTCTACCATGGGCAAGGCATTTTGTGAGGCATGGGGAATACAAAGACCAAAAAAAAAAATCCCTAACTTCAGAGAATATACATTCCATACATTTAACTATAGATCATAGATTTAATAAATTTAATCCTTCTTCAACCCATTTTTATTTTCAGCTCATACCACCTCTTAGAAGCTGAAAGTTTTTTTAAAATTGGCTCCTCACTTATGAAAGTAAAACTATCTTTCACTGGTTTTCCTTTTCCATTATTCAAAAGGATCCCTCATTACATTCTCTGGGGTTTGGTGAACAAGGCCATGTTTTCCCTCTTTTCTCTTCATTGACTCTAGGACTCTAGAGATTGTAGTCCTATCTCTATGGGTTTGTTTTTCAAGAAAACCACAATTCAGTTACAGGAGAGCAGATGGTTAATTATGCTGAGTACAGGGGCTGCAGCAAACTGAAGGGTTCTTTTAGCCTAGAGAGCTGAGACTCAAAGAGAAGCCTTGAAAATACTTACATCAGGACCTTGAGGTGATATGTTTGAATGAAAGGGTTGGACATACCAAATTGTTGACAGTTTAATGATTTCCTAAAACCCTTTTTTGGTGGAAATTCTGACATTGTGCTGAGTGGTTTTCTTTAAGCCCTTGAAAGCCCATTCTCCATGGCTTCATTAGTAATAATAATGGATCTTTACATTTCTATGGTTGACATATTTTCCAAAGTCATCTCGCATCCATTAGTTCTTTTGATCCCCACAGGAGCCTTGCTAGGTAAGAAGAGGCAGATCATATTATTCTTATTAGATAGCTGGGGAAAATATTAGTACTAAAACCCACAACCCACAGAGGTGATGTGGTATATCCATTTAAGTTACTTTGGTTAGGGATTAGGAATATTTATCTAGGGAGGCAGTGGTGAGGGAAGAGCAGAAACAGATCAGCTTAAAGTAATTTCTTATTAAAAGTCAAGGAATTGGTTATTTAATGAGAACTAGAGTCCCATTCTAGTGCTAGAGAGCACAGTGCATGGGGCTCTGGGTTTGGAGTCAAAAAGAGCTGACTTTAATCTGCTCTTAAATATTTAATCACTATATGACCCTGGGCAACTTCAAACTTTGCCTCAGTTTCCTCATCTATTAAATGGGGATTAAAAAGAGTACCTACCTCCTAGAGTTGTAGTAAGGATCAAATGAAATAACATTTGTAAAGTTCTTAGCATAGTGCCTGGCACAGATTAGGCACTGTATATAAATCCCTATCTTCATCCGCCTTCCAATTCTGGTACTAATAGAGGATGACAGACTATTGAACTTGAATTATTCCCATGCCAGCAGGCTCCATCTTTTATGTTGGTATCATATCCAATTAGTTTTGTGTTACTTGACTTAAATGTGAGTTGTCCAAGGTCACATAGAAAGTTAGTGACAGAGCTAATACTCATTATCAATTCAGTCTAGAATGCTCCCTCCTCTAGACCAAGAAAAGCAAGAGCTCCCCAAATTCCAAGGGTATTGGCAATTCTTCATCAATGTTGTACTAGTGGATTTTAAACTAAATCTGACCAATCATATCTACAGTTCATTGTTGTTATTGTTCTTCAGACATGTCCAACTCTTCAAGACTCTGTGGATATATCATACAATACTGTCCATGAGATTTTCTTGGCAAATATTAGCAGAGTAACTTTGCCACCTTTAATGGATTAAGGCAAACAGAGGTTAAGTAACTTGTCCTTAAGTGATTTAAGAGTTACACATCAAGTAGCTGTCTGAGACTAGATTTGAACTCAGATCTTCCTGACTGCAGACCAAGCAGTCCACTCAGCCATATCATTCATACATTACTTTAAAGATCTTGATTCATCACTGGATCAAGTATTTGTTCAACACCTATTACCAGCAAAGCACAAAGTAAGGTACTTGCTTCCTAGTGAGGAATACTGCATGTGCACAGACCAGTAACTACAAGAAAACCCAGGAGTACTGATAGCTGAGGATATCAAGAAAGGGTTCACAGCGGAGGTGGAACTTTAGTGGTTTTAATCATTGCTCCATTTGAAGACAAAGAATTCAGAAGAGAAAGTTAAAACTAGGGAATGAACAGCTAGTTAATATGGTGGGGTCTTAAAATGGATTTGGATTTCAAAAATGGGCTCTTGGTCAGTGCTGGAGAGAACATAACAAAGGGGTAGAATAACTGTATTTTTTCTGGTTCTTGTAAATCTAGTTCTTTACAAAAAGTCTTGAAGCAAAAAATGGAAAGGAAAAGGAAAACCTATGTATTTATCAATATAAGTAGCATAAAGGGTAACTATGATGTGGAAAGAATAATAATAGAGATTACCAGAAATTCATAGGATAAAAAACTAAGGAAAGTACCATTGATAAAATCCATATCTTCATATGTATTACATAAATGCACAAAGTATGGGTAATATGGATTTTGAATTAGTTGACCTGAAAAGAGGCAAATCTGACATCATAGGTATCACTAAGGAGTTCAAATCAAATCATCATAGGTATCACTAAGACTTGTGGCATGAGACCCATGACTGGAATATGGCCATTTTGATGAATATACCTTATTCAAAAGGACCAGGAAAGCCTAAAATAAGTTGAGGGAAGTAGAATAGAAGCAAGAAAAATCACAGATCAGAGAGGGAATTAGAACAGGATAGCTTTGTATATTGAGAAGACACCTATATATGAGGAAATTCAAGAACCAGAAGAAATATGATAAAGCATATTGGGATAAAAATAAAGGCAAAAATAGAAATAATATAGTAAAGATTCAGTTATTCATAAATCTGATGGAACTCTTTTGACCAAAACAAAAGAGATAACAATTTATTGAATTGCTTTGGGGAATTTTTTTTTCTTCAAATGGTGGAGGAAGTAATTAAGAGAACTCCTGATTATCACCAACAAAGAGTAACTACATTCCCAAGTGCAATGATGGAAAGCCTGGGGAGAAATGATCAATCTATCTTCTCATTTGGGATAGAGGAGATGAAAACCAGCCTTGTCTGTCATGCACCCTTGTTTGGGGAGCTCTGATTTCAAAGAATATGGGAAAGAATAAATAGAACCCAATGGACTACTGCCCTATAGGAGAAGCCAACCCAAGATGAATGAAAAACTCTCAAGACTGAAATTCTATAGACACAAAGAGAAAATACAACAATAATAAGGAAAGATTGGAGTTGGCCTAAAAGCCGTATACATGTCCACAGAGAACTGACTGACCAATGAGCTTTGTGGAGTGTGTGTGTGTGTGTGTGTGTGTGTGTGTGTGTGTGTTTTTAAACAATCTTAGAGGATGAAAACAAGAGCAAGTAATGGAGGGTGAAGGCAAAAGGGTGTTGCACAAATTTAAGTATACTGTCAGGAGGGTTTCTACTCTGAATAAGCTAAGGTTCCTTAAGAAAATTAAGGATAATAAAAGTTTTCCCAGCTACACTGGGGAAAAGTGGAGAGTCAAAGACAGAAGAGAATTCCTATTTCAGAAAGGTAGGAAAAAATAAAATATGAGAAACATACACACACAAATTCATCTATTTTGCTTCTGTTTTTCTCTGTCAAGAATAGTAACCTTTGGAAGAGGAAGGACAAACCAAAAATGGCTCATAGAAAACTGAAGCCCAAGATAAATCGGAAGACAGTATGAACTGTCCTTAATGAACTCAAATCATCAAGCTCCTGATGAGCCACATCCTAGAATACTGAAAGAACTGGCAGATATGATTGCTGAGCTATTCACTGATATCTGAAATATCTTAAAGACTACTACAGTGCTATTGGACTCTAGAAGGGCAAATATCCCAATTTAAAAAAAAAAAAAAAAGGAATAGAGTATATAAACCATATTCCAGTGAATTGGCTCTTCCAGAAAAATTCTAGGATATGATATTAAAGTATGGTTAGAAAACATTCAGAAATGGAAGTAATAGCCACAAAGAGTCCCTATAGTTTCATCAAGAATAAGTAATTCCAGACTCACCTAAACTAGGCAGAGTAGTGGACAGAGTGCTAACCTCGAGTCAAAAAGACCTGAGTTCAAATGTGTTCTCAGACCCTAAGTTGGGCAAGTCAACCTCTGTCCTAATTTCTTCTTCTATAAAATGGAGATTGTAGAATGCTATTGTATAATAGCACTTACTTCCCAGGGTGGTTGCAAGAATCAAATTAGATAATAATTGCAAAGTGTTTAGCACAGTGCCTGGCACATAGTGAGCGCTGTATAAATGTTAATTATCATCATCTTTTTTTTATCAGGGTCATTAGAGAGAACATTTGAAAAAATATCTCAAGTTATTTTTAGTAAACAAGTTGGAGAGACATGGCTTAGCCAACAGAATTAGAATTAGTTGAATAACTAGATTCAAAAAGTAATCATTAATGAAGACTCATTTTTGTGAATTCAAAGCTGGCCTCAGACATTTACCAGCTGTGTGATCCTGATTTTACCCTATTATGTATCAGTTTCCTTATCTGTCAAATAAACTAGAGAAGATGTAACAAGCCACTTCAGCATCTTTGCCAAGAAAACCCCAAAATGGAATCACAAAGCCACACAACTCAAAAATGACTGAAGAGCAACAAAGAATGGCTTATTGTTCTCTTGGAAAGAGTTCTCTAAGGAAGTACTTCTGAGAACTCTGCTATTTACCATTTTTATCAATGACTTAGACAAAGTAATAGATGGCACATTGGGCAAATTGGAAAGATGGCACAAAGATGAAATGACTAGCTCACACATTCAGGATTTTTAAAAAATTCTTTTAAAAACTAGAAAACAGACCTAAATAGGATGAATCTTAACAAAAATAAATGTAAAAAGCATTCAAAAAATCACTCTCATAAGTATAAGATCAGAGAAGCATGTCTAGATAAAAAAATCATCAGAAGAAAATCTGCATGTTGCATGGTGTACCACCTCCAAATGAGTCAACATTGTGATTGATAGGACAAATGAGAGCAAATATATTCTTAAATTGCTTTGAGAGAGAGGCATAGAAATAAGGAGGTGTCATTCCCATTGCATTCTGATCTAGTCAGACCAAGATGTTCTGCTCTGGATACAACATTTTTGGAAGGAACTGAATATACTAGAAAGTGTCCAGAAAAGGGCAGTCAGGATGGTAAAGGGTAGAGGTGTCAAATATTGTCCTGTAACAACAATACTCTCAAGTGCAATTCAAACCAAATTAAAATTTAATTGGAAATACTTAACAAAAAATTTAAAAAATATAATGGAACATAAATAATGGTAATATGTGGGGTCTTTTAAGTCAATATACAGTCTTGGTTCTATTTGAACTTGAGCTGACTGATGAAGGGTTTCAAGACCATGTCCTGTGATAGTCAACTGAAAGAAGTTGGGCTGTTTATTTTAGGAAAGAAAAGGTTGGAGGCATATTCAATTCAAAAAGTGTTTGTGAAACTCCTACTATGTGCCAGGTGTTCCAATGGGTCCTAGGGCTTACAAAGACTATTTTGTTTTGTCTTTCAGCAAAGACAAAACAAAATGGTCGCTCGTTTCCAGAAATTTTTATTGTATTGGGGGAAACAAGCACAAAAGTGAATAAATATAAATTAACTTTTGAGGTCAATGCACTAGCACGTTAAAGAAACAGGAAAGGTCTCTTGTAAGAGGTGGCACCTGAGCTGAGCCTTAGAGGAAATGGACAATTTCAAGAAGCAGAGATCAGGTGGGAGTTCATTGTAGACATGAAGCATCCCTTGTGCTAAGGCTTGGAACCTGGAAATAAAATCCCCAGTTTAAAGACTAAGAAGAAGAGTCTGGTCTTCCTAGAGTAGTGAATGGAAGTACTAAAATCCAGGGGTCCTCAAACTACGGTCTGTGGGCCAGATGCAGCAGCTAAGGACGTTTATCCCTCTCACCCAGGGCTATGAAGTTTCTTTATTTAAAGGCCCACAAAACAAAGTTTTTGTTTTTACTATAGTCTGGCCCTCCAACAGTCTGAAGGACAGTGAACTGGCCCCCTATTTAAAAAGTTTGAGGACCCCCTGGGAAAATGATCAGAATGGAAGGAAAGCTTGAAGCCAATTATTGAAGTGGTTTAAATGTCAAATCAAGTTTTTATCCTAGAAGTAATGGATAGACCATGAGAAGAGGAATATCATGGCTGGATGTATACTTTAAGAATATCAGTAGTAATTAAATGGAGGATTAATTGGAGAGGGGGAAAGATGGATGCAAGGAAACTAATTTGAATACTTTTTCAGTAATCCAGGAAAGACATGCAGAGGCTATGCATTAGTCATTGTGATTTAAAGAAAAGGAAGGAGATGTGTGTGAGAGATAATATGGATGTATAATGGACAAGACTTAACAACTAATTAGGTATGGAGGAATGGCCAAAAAAATGCAGACTTGAGAAAAATTAAGAGTTAAGAATGACTCCTAGAAGTTGAATCTTGAATTAAGAGAAGGATGGTGATTCCCATCAAAAAGAAATAGGCAAGGGCTGGGTTTATGGGCAGAAGAAATGGCTTTAGGGGGATCATATATGTCTTCAGATATTTGAAGGATTGCTATATGGTATAGTCCACTTTGGTCCCAGAGGTTAGATCTTTAGAGTAGAAGTTTTAGAGATAAATCTAAGTTCACTATAAAGAAAACTTTCCCAACAATTAGAAATATACAGTCAAAGGTTCTGATAAAGGCCTCATTTCCAAAATATATAGAGAATTAACTCTAATTTATAAAAAATCAAGCCATTCTCCAATTGAAAAATGGTCAAAGGATATGAACAGACAATTCTCAGATGAAGAAATTGAAACTATTTCTAGTCATATGAAAAGATGCTCCAAGTCATTATTAATCAGAGAAATGCAAATTAAGACAACTCTAAGATACCACTACACACCTGTCAGATTGGCTAAGATGACAGGAAAAAATAATGATGATTGTTGGAGGGGATGTGGGAAAACTGGGACATTGATTCATTGTTGGTGGAGTTGTGAACGAATCCAACCATTTTGGAGAGTAGTTTGATCTATGCTCAAAAAGTTATCAAACTGTGCATACCCTTTGATCCAGCAGTGTTACTACTGGGATTATATCCCAAAGAGATTATAAAGAAGGGAAAGGGACCTGTATGTGCACGAATGTTTGTGGCAGCCCTTTTGTAGTGGCTAGAAACTGGAACTGAATGGATGTCCATCAGTTGGAGAATGGCTGAATAAATTGTGGTATATGAAAATTATGGAATATTACAGTTCTGTAAGAAATGACCAACAGGATGATTTCAGAAAGGCCTGGAGAGACTTACACGAACTGATGCTGAGTGAAATGAGCAGGACCAGGAGATCATTATATACTTCTACAACAATACTAGATGATGACCAGTTCTGATGGATCAGGCCATCCTCAGCAACGAGATCAACCAAATCATTTCTAATGGAGCAGTAATGAACTGAACTAGCTATACCCAGAAAAGAACTCTGGGAGATGACTAAAACCATTACATTGAATTCCTAATCCTATAGTTATGCACACCTGCATTTTTGATTTCCTTCACAAGCTAATTGTACAATAATTCAGAGTCTGATTCTTTTTGTACAGCAAAATAATGTTTTGGTCATGTATACTTATTGTGTATCTAAGTTATATTTTAATATATTTAACATCTACTGGTCATCCTGACATTTAGGGGAGGGGGTGGGGGGGTAAGAGGTGAAAAATTGGAACAAGAGGTTTGGCAATTGTTAATGCTGTAAAGTTACCTATGTATATATCCTGTAAATAAAAGGCTATTAAATAAAAAAATAAAAAAAACAATTAGAAATACCCCAAAGTGGAATGGTCTATGTGGAAAGGCTAAATAACAACTTACCATGTGTTGTGAAGGGGAATCTTCTTCTGTGCGTTTGGATGAGAGGTCTCTGAGATTCCATGAACCAGCTAAAGAAGGAATTGCTCTTGGAAGGAAAGGGAAAGGAGGCAGTGCTGAAAGCATAGCTCTATGTTTCGTTGGGGAAGGAGAGTGAGGTAATTGGGATTAAATAATTTGACCAGGGTCACACAGCTAATAATATCTGAGTGTCTGAATTTGAACTCAGTTCCTCCTGACTCCAGGGCTGGTGCTTATTCTATTGCACCATCTAATTTTCCCTTCTATGTTTCACAAGAAACAGCAGGATAGTTTCTGTCCTCTCTGAAAAAAAAGCAGGATGGTAGGAGTGGTGTGCTGGCAAATGCTAACAACCCGAGCTCTCTGGAGGGAAAAATATATCCATGACATACTTTTAAGTTTAATCTTCATTGTTAACATTTGTTTTATCACTTAGGTCTAGAAAATTTACAAAACAATAAATTAAACTATGATTTGTAGTGTTTGGTTATTTCCAAGTATAAAAGTGAATGCTGAAAAATATAACAACCCACTTTCCCAAGCCAGCTCAAGCTGGCTCTAGTATACTCCTGGATAACACTCCTCTCTATTCATTTCCATTTCATGACCTGTGCTCAGTCCAGTTATTCTCTTTGCTCATCTGCATTGTACATTTCAGTCTTTCCATCTGACATTTAAGGCCACATACAGATAATTTGCCAAACTTTCATTTCAATCTCACCATCCACATGGACCTTTAGGGGTTTGGCCTTTTGCCTGCTGATGTCAGTAACAATTTTAAAAAACCATTTTATAGGGATGAAAAAAAATTAAATGTTAAAAGGGGGAATTAAAATTTAAAAGGTAATTTACAGAGCACAAAGTCAAGACTTTTCTAAAAAGATCAGATTTTGTTGTTGCTTGTTTTCTGAGATGTTGGGATAAACTCCAGTGAACATATATATTTTGGGGAAAGTAGGAAGCATCTCCAAAAAAATTTTTAATGAAATATTTTCAGGTGCCAGTGAAAACCAAGAGCCATAAAAAATAAAAACAACCAGGAAACACATGACATGAAAAGATCATTGGTGATTTATTCTAGCTTAGTTTCTGGAAGAAGGAGTAAATTTCTATGGTTCTGTCTTTCCTCGTCTCGTTTTATAGAACTGTGGGTGAGACATTTCTTTAAGTAGGAGATGGGGGCAGTTGGTTCGAGTTAGACCCAACCGTGCTCACAAAGAGTTTTACCTTTCCTAAAGGTCCCAAATGGCATGTAAAACAGACCCAAAAGCCAAGCCAATCCTCTGATGCTATTCATTATCTGAGTAGCTCAGTTTAATATCCAGCAGTGGATATCATAATTGAAATAACATACTTGCCTATCCAGAGAAGAGGTAAAAATTACCCTTATCGTCAACGTGGCTGATTTTTTGTTTTTTCCAACATCTCACAAGTGTTCTGAGAGTCCCAAGCATCTGTTAGGAACACTTATTCCTCCTCCCCCCATCCCAGTTAGCAGCTGCCTCTTCTTGCTACTAAAGGAAGAAGGCTTCCAAAGCAAAACTAAGAGGAAAATTCCACTGGTCCTTTAGTAACCTTGATGTATCTTAAAGGAACCCCAGAAGATTAGTCATCAGGATGGTACAACCAACGCAGATCTGGCTCTTCTAGTGGGAAGCTGCTTTTCTTGTCCCTTATTGGCTTTCAAAACTATTAGTATGATGTGCTTATTTCTGCTAAAAGGTAATAGAAATTTGGGAGAAAGGAAGTCAGCTTATCATTTAAAATCAGAAATTCATAAAAATAAAATCTAATATGTTTTGATGCTTTGTTTCTGAAAAAAGCAGCAGTTTTTCTAGACTTTAGTTGGGATATTAATAATGGAAGACCCTAAAGGTTTCCAGGAGAGAATGTGTATGTGAGCATGTGTTGTGTTGTTGTGAAATAATTATTTTATTTCCTAGGAAATGATTACTGGACTTGAGAAGCGGTGTTTTGTGGTGGAAAGAATAGTGGATTTCTAGTCAGAGAATCTGGATTCAAATCCTCTCTCTGTTGGCCCAAACAACTACCACAACCTCCTCCGTATAGAAATATCCTCCATGCAGTTTTCTAAAATTAGATGCGGAAAGACAGAATAAAAGAAATCTCCGCCTTCTTCCAGACACTAATCTGTATGACCTTGGGAGATCCCTTCCACTTAAGACTTCTACATTCCCTAACACCCCTAAATTTTACGATACTCTGACTGGAAACCTTGGCTCTACTCATAATAGCATTACTAACTGTCTATGTGACCTCAATCTATTGTTCCAAGCAAAGAAGGAACAATAGGGTTGGCAGCCACATAGGGATCAACAAGAGACACTTCTCAAAAGATGCTGTTCTTGATCACTCGTTTTCAGTCCTGTCTGACTCTTTGTGAACCCATTTGAAGTTTTCTTGGCAAAATACTAAAGAAATCTGCCACTTCCTTCTCATTTTTCAAATGAGGAAACTGAGGCAAAGAAAGTTAAATTGGGTCACAGCTAATAAGTGTCTATGGCTAGATTTGATAATAGTTGGTTTTTTTAGTTTCAAAATGCCTGCAAAGGTCGTTTTCAAATTTCACCCTTGCAGAACTTTGTGTTCCAAATTTTTTACCCTCTCTTCCCCCCATGTCCCATCTCCTAAATATCGTATAATTCCATATAATTTAAACATGTGCAATTCTTCTAAACATATTTCCAAATTTATCACGCTGCACAAGAAAAATCAGATCCAAAAGGGGAAAAAATGAGAAAGGAAAAAAAAGCAAGCAAACAATAACTAAAAAATGTGAAAATACTATATTGTGATCACATTCACTCCTCATAGCCCTCCCTTTGGATGCAGATGACTCTCTCCATCACAAGTCTATTAGAATTGGCCTGAATCACCTTATTGTTAAAAAGAACCAAGTCCATCCCAATTGATAATTACATAATTTTGTTGTTTCTGTGTACAATCTCTTGGTTCTGCTCACTTCACTTAGCATCAATTCATGTAAGTCTCTCCAGGTATGGCCAGATTTGAATTCAGGAAGATAAATCTTTTTGACTCCAGGCCCAGCATTCTATCTGCAGTACCTTTTATAAAAGTACATTTTAAATCCTCCAAAATTCTATATTTCATGTCAAATAAGTAAAATATGCTTTTTTCTATATCATGCTCTGTCCCCAAGACTTGATGATAACTCCAAAGTGGTGAACCTGGATGATTAGAAGACTGGGTCCATTAACAATTTATATTTTCAGTTTTCAAATGAGGTGTCACTACTGCACAGTAATTCTTTTGTCTATCATTCATGTCATAGTGATTGTTCCAAATTCTCTCCTCTCTCCTCAAGTATTTTACATTATTTCTTCCCTCTTTTCTCAAATTGCTCCCTCACCCTTCCCCTCTAAAACAAAAGACTTAAACATATACCTTATGAAAAACTATAAAAACCATCCATCGTAAGCTCTAGATTTTGACAAAGAGAACTTATTGCCAGGACCAGACTTCAAGTTGTGCCCTTAAACCCATTCCTTCTAGCCTTCCTTATAAATTCACTCCCTGCAATATTTTCTTTCTTTATTTGCTGGTTTATCATCCAATTCCTGCTATCTAACTGTAGTTAACCTTCAAGACTGTCCCAATCTCTCTTCTTTTTCTCTCTCTTTGCTCTTTTGGTAATTTCATCAGCTCTTGTGGGTTCAATTTTCATCTCTATGCAGATGATCTCCAAAATAGATATCCAGAAATAAATATCCATTTATCTATTTCCTGGAATCATCTGCATATATATTAAATATATGTGTGTGTGCGCAAGTGTGTGTATATGTGTGTGTGTGTGGTTGTGGTTGTGTGTGTGTATATATATATATATATATATATATATTCATACTATATATGTATGTAGGTACATATACATATCAAGTTTCAGTCTCTCTCTGCATAGGTTTATATTGTTATAATCTAATAATTTTACCATTGTATTAACACACAATATTGCATATATTATTAAATAATATATTGTTATAAATACTTACATATTAGATATAGATATATACCCCATCTTAGGTCTCTAATTTGAATCAACAATCTGTTGAACTTGTCCACCAGGATCTCTTGTCCTCCAGGCTTATAAAACTCAATGTGTCTAAGTGAAGGTCTTTCCCCATGTCTTCAGCCCTATTCTAAACTTCCCTTTTCCTTTTGAGGATGTCAGCATCCTTCTAGGTCCCTCAGTTTGCAATAGCAAAGTACCCCTAAGCTCTTCCCTCTTCTTTACCTTTCCCCCTTCTTCTATCTAATCAGTTTTTAAGTCTTATGAGATCTACTTCTATGACATCTCTGTCAAACCTTCTGGAAATTAACCTTTTCTGAATTTAGCAAGATCTGTCCTCATATTACAAATATATAGTCTATCCCTAAGTCAATACCCTCAAAGCCTTCCAATTTAATAGGTCCTTCTAGGGCTGGTATTCCACCCATATGGCTTTCAAAACTCCTAGCCAGGATGAGACCCTGAAGGGGAACTTTAATGAAGAAGGACTTAAAAGAACAGTTAAGTCACCCAAACTGGCTAAAAATATTAGAACTTCTCAACCTGAAAAGATATAGGCTAAGAGGGGGAGTATAGTTTAAAAGATTATAACATAATGAAGGGGGTGGAAAGCAAAAGCAAAGCTTTGTTCACCAAAAGCCAGAGTAATGGAACTGGGGGAGGGAAGAGTTCTAAGCATTTAAGAGAGGTAAATTTAGAACAAATCAAAGACTGTCCTACTTACAGAGCTTGTAAACTGTAAATCACTATATAAATGTGAGCAATTAGCATCCTCATCATTATTAGTATTATTATTTCACACTGGGGAGTCAATATGTAGAACTAATTATCCCTAGGGGTGGCACAAGCAGGAAATATAAATAGAATCAGAGAATCTCAGAATTGTAAGGGACATCAGAAAGCTTCATCTGTCCATGAGAGACCTCTATAACTTGCCTCAGAGGCTTTCACCTAGTCTTTGCTTGAAAAATTCAAGAGGGATAACTCAGTATCCTTTAATCTGCTAACTCCTCATACCTGGTCAGCTCAGAGAGTGGTACTGTCACCTGGAGGGTTGCATGTTTGGATTTAGCCAGAGAGGGATTCTCTTGGTATTATCATGCCCCAGAAACATCTTTATTCTTTACTTCATTAGCACATTACCTTTAAAGCTTAAGTACACCTTCTACATGGAACCTCCCCATCCCATCACGTTGTATTTATTTTGCGTATGATTATATATACATATATATATATATATATATATATATATACATACATGTTGTTTCTCAATATAGTATATAAGCTCCTTGAGGACAGGGATGTTTTGTTTTTGTATTCCCAGTGCTTGACATATGATTATCCTTGTTTGATTAATTGGTAGCTTTCCTAGGACAACAAGATGAACACCTAAGGGACATCTTAATCTGCCAAGTGCTTCAGTGAGTTTACTTACAGAAGCCGTAGGGAGGTAATCTTTGGTGTGTAAACCAAACAGACTGTAAGAGAAGTATAAAACGGCTGCTTCTTTCAAGAATTTTTATACTCTAGTTTGAGACAAAACAGACTTACTGTACATGAAATACTCAGAGAATAAGCAAAAAAATATATAATCGAGTGTTATATTGTGTGACAAAGCATATGAATGCTTTAGAAAAGGAACAAATTTGACTATTTCAAAAACTGATTTCCAAAGTCAACTAAATATATGACCCTGTGGTGTGACAGGTATATCTGAATTGGGGACAAGGAGATCTGACTAACTATACTAACAATTATATTGACTCTAGATAAGATAGAAAGTTGTGTACAAAAAGAACCAAAACTGCCAGGAACTGCAATAAAGGAGCAAAAGTAAGGGAATACAAATTGAGTCAAACCCTTGCTTCTAAGTAATATACAGATACCCTAGTATCAGCCCGGTCTTTTGGTCTGAATCCACCACCTTCCTGGGGCTTTCACATACCCCAAAACCTAGAACAAAGGGAATTCATCAATCAAAAGATTTTTCAGTTGCAGCAAATCTTAAGAGTATCCCAGTCCAGTCCTCTCTCTTTATAGGTAAGGAAACTAAATCAGGAGAAACTTGTGTTCTGCCCAGGGAGTGCCTGAACTCAGAATGGAATCCAGGTTTCTTACTTTATAGCAAACTGTCAGTCTGGAAGGGATGCTTCCTATTGTCCCTAAGAGGTTGCTCAGTTCAATGAACCACATAATTTAACCACAATACAGTGAGGACTCTATAGTAAATTATCTTTATTGTCATCAAAGGTTACATAATCACATACATGTACCCACATGGGGTGGAATTGGGGGGCAGGAACTATTCCCTTGTTAAATACTACTTCATAAAATATTGATTCCCTCTGCTAGATTGCCACAAGGTAATTCATATCTGTCAAGGATGAGGTATTTAGTCTAAACTACATATATAAGCATATACAATTATATTTGCACATATATAAAAATATGTGCATATATTTAAATATGTGTGTATGCATAAATACATGCATATTTTATACTGTTTTGATAATAATAATAATAAATAGTATTTACATCATGCTTTTTGACATTTTCAAAGAGTATCTTCCCTCAACAACCCTTAAAGGTAGGTGATACCATTATCCCTGTTTTACTAATGAAGCAGCTGAGAGGTCAGATGACATGCCCAGCATCATATAAATAGGAATCATCTTTGGCAGAAATTGAAATCTTGACTTCTTGGCCAGCACTCTATCCAGTGTGTCCCCTATTTGTCTTGCTGGAAAGTGAACCTCAAATTAGGAGTTTTATTTTAGGAGGAAAGGGATCTTCTCCGACTCAAGATAAAATGGGATGATTAGCATCAGTATTTAGATTTTCCTTAAGTCATTGTGACATACATGTATCAGCAAAGCCAAGTTGTTAGTAGTGGTGGCAGGGAAGAATTATTAAAAGGCTGACTAGTTATATTTTGGTTCCCGTTTAAACTTCCAAAGCTAATTTTTTGAATGAGAAATATTGCCTTGATCAGAGATATGATCATTTTTTAGTAAATGCAACTATGTTTTCATTTTACATCAAAGAACCATGCTTATGCAAAAATTTTGTGATCTGAAAACTTTCAAAACAGAAACAAAACCAAAAAATAGTCTTTAAAAATACAATATTAAAGAGAAAAATAATTCACACATTTTCCTTTTTGTTGTTGTTTTTGGTGGCTTTTACGACCAGTGGAAAAGATTGTAATATATATGTAGATATGTAGTTACGGGCATGTTGTCACAAAAAGAACTGAGTTTAGCTATTCAGAAAAGCTACCTACTTATAATCAGACACTTAATACTTCCTAGCTGTGTAACTTTGAGCAAGTTACTTAACCCCAATTGACTCAGCAAAAAAATAACAAAAACAAAAAGTTTTGCTTATCTTTTGTGTGAAAAGAAGGGTATTGATTAGAAATCAATAAGATGCAATTTAGGTACCAAATAATGAAATATAGATGGTGCCATTTGGAAGCCAGTGGGTTCTTCTGTCAAAACAATTTTCTAGGCAAAACAGAAGGTAGAGAGCCTGATTGAAATCTGGGTAGTATATTGAAGCAGAAAAGAAAAAGGAAGGACCTTCTTCTCTCATCCCTTTCTACCTTTCCATATTCATCCAGCCTATTTGTTAACCATTCTCTTGTTATAGACTCTTGTCACTCATTCTTTCACCTGGACAATTTTGCTCTTAATAACATAGTCTTGACTCATGATCACAAGTTTAATGTTAAAGGAAAATTTAGAAATGTAACTATCCCACCACAACTTTGTTTTAATAGAAAAAGTAAATGGTATAGTGAAATAATAAACTACTTACTAGATATGGAACTTTGAGCAAGACCCTTTAACTTCTTTGGGCCTCAGTTTCTACATCTGTAAAATAAAGAGGTTAATGGAATTGACTTTCCTTCCAGCTATAAATTGATTTCCTTCATATGTGCATTCCTCATCCCTCCAAGTTAATTTTAAACTACTTGGCCAATGAGGAGTGATAATGCTAACTTATGTTTATATAATTCCTTAAAGTTTTGCAAAAATCTTTACTTAAAAAAATTCTGTACAGTAAATAATACAAATGTTATTAGCCCTCTTTATTACAAACCAGAAAACTAAAAGTCTAAGTGATTTTCCTATGATCTCATAGCATAATCTGTGTTAGATTTGAAAACTATGTCTCCTAACTCCAGGTAAAGCAGCACAATCAACCAATCAACAAACATTTTAAAATAGGGACCGTATGCCAGGTACTATCCTAGACTCTAGAGATACAAAATTTAAAAATGAAAATTCCCCCTGCTCTCAAGGAGCTTGCATTCGAATGGGCAGACTACATGTATATTGCGCACCAGAGTTAGATATGAAAGTAACTTTAGGAGGGAAGGCACTATCTTTCAATTTAGTGACCCAAGAAACAATTGCTTTCTTTAAAGAATGACGATAAAACTGGGATGTGGTAAGTGGTCAGGGAAGGCTTCACAGAGGAGGTAGGACTGAAGATGAGCTTTGAAAAGTAGATAGATTTGGATAAGTGAAGGGAAAGAAGTTAAGGAGGAAGGAAGGAAAGAAGTTAAGGAGGAAGGAAGGAAAGAAGTTAAGGAGGAAGGAAGGAAGGAAGGAAGGAAGGAAGGAAGGAAGGAAGGAAGGAAGGAAGGAAGGAAGGAAGGAAGGAAGGAAGGAAGGAAGGAAGGAAGGAAGGAAGGAAGGAAGGAAGGAAGGAAATGAGGAGGGGAGAGAGGAAAGAAGGAAGGAGGAACAAAAAAAGAAAGACTGAGTCATTAATTGCAGAGTTGCACGCAAGTAAGTCTAAGTGGGAGAAATATTTTAGACAATGCTCCAATTCAGTCCACGAGAATTGGATCTTACTGGGTCTACTTGTCCTCTGCTTTTTTGGGTTTTCCTGATACTCTTCTTGTTTCTTCTCTTATCTATCTGATGGCTCCTTTTCAGTTCTTTTCTTTTGATCATCAGTATCATAATCCCCAAGCGTGGGAATACCACAAAGCTCTATCTTGGGTCCTCTTTTTTCCAAACACTCCAATGATTTCATCAGGATAGTAGATCTAAATATAATTTCTATGTATCATCTCTAGATTCCCAGGTATATATATCTAGCCCTTGTTTCAATCTTGAGCTCTAATTGAATATCACCAACTGTCGTTTGGATATGAATGGATGTCCTGTAAATATCTAAAACTTCCTTAGCATATTCAAAAGAGAAATCATAGTATTTTTATAATAAAATACATCTCTCTTCCAAACTTTTCTATTTGTGGACATGGTTTTCTTTCCAATCACTCAACTTTATAACCTCAATGTCACCCTCAGTTCCTTACTCTTCCTCAACCCATATATTTATTTATTTCCTACATTATCTTATCATTTCTACCTCCATATATCTCATGTTCATCTTTTTATTTCCACTCAGACATCAGTCTATTTCGGGGCCATTGCATTAGCCTCCTAATTAGGTTCTCTGTCTCAAATCTTGCACCATTGCCATTTATCCTCCACAGAAATACTACAGTGATTTTTCCAAAACACAATTCTGATCATGTTACCCTATGACTTAAATAAGCTCCAGTAATTTCCTGGGATCAAATATAAATGCCTCTGTTTTGCATTAACTATCCTTCGCAACTTGGTCCCAACCAGAATTTCTTGCCTTATTATAAGTTACTCTTCTTTATGTATGCTTTTGTTGTTATTGTTCAATCATTTTTCGGTCATGTCCAACTTTCTATGACCCCATTTGGGGTTTTCTTGGCAAAGATACTAGAATGGTTTATCCCTTTCTTTTTTCCAGCTCATTTTACAAATGAGAAACCTGAGATCAAATATGGTTAAATGACTTGTCCAGAGTCATACAGTTACTAAGTGTCTGAGGTTAGATCTGAACTCAGCAAGATAATTCTTCCTGACTCTGGGGCCAAGATTCTATCCACTGAACCACCTATCTGCTACAGTCCAGCAAAACTGGCTCTCTAAGAGTTCCTTAGATATGGCACTTCATTGCTCTCTGGCTTTGTTCATCCATGGAATGCCCTCCCTCCTCTCTTCCATGTCTCAGAATCCTTTATTTAATATTTTCAAAATTGATTTCAAATGCTCCTTTTCTTCTGAAGCCTTTCTGGATTCCCCTCTATGTTCTCTTCCCTGAAATACCTAGCCATCTACTTTGAATATATTCTAAATGCATCCGCATGTACACATATTGTCTCTCCCTTTTAAAATGTAAGCTCCTTTAAAAAAAGGCACTATTTCACTTTTGTCTTTGTGTCTCCAACACCTAAGTCACTAACATGCATGCAGAAGTCACCTAATAAATATTTATTTATTGACTGATTAACATAGGAAGAAGGGAGGAAGAATGTTAAAGAATTTGTAACTTATTGCAGATGACCTAAAAGTATATATGAACAGAACATGCTGGGAACTCAGGAGTACAAAAATATCATCTTAGGTTTCCATAAGTGCTTTCCAGTTTACAAAGTGCTTTTACACACTTTAACTCATTTGATCCTCATAAAAATCTTGTGAAATACTTCTGATGGCATAAGTATTATTATCCCCATTTTACAGATCAGGAAACTGAGCCTCATTTAGAATAAGCAATTTACTTACAGTCATGTGGCTAGTAAGTGGTAGATCCTGTATTAGAATCTAGACCACCAAATTCCAACTCTCTTTCTTTTTTCCTTTGTATAACAACATTTGATCATTTCTCTCTCTTTTGGACCCAACTTCTTCCCTCAAATTCAAGGGCAAGATTGTCCAGGCAAACCACATTTGTCAGTCTCTCTTTCCTGCCAGAGCCAAAGGGACATCAGCAGTATTGCTTATAAGAGCCACCAATGATGCAGAGCCATTGATTTCTGAATCGATAAAAATGTTTCCTTGTTGAGCTGGGAATATATCACAGGCTGTTAGTTTTAGCTTAATGCTATCTAGTGACTTGGAGCATACTGTGCTGGATCCTACTGGGTATACCTGCTGCTCTCTGGGAATGGTAATGACTTTGAAAATGGGGACTCCTTTAGGCTGACATGGTACCATTTAGCATAACTGGGCTTGAATGACATCCACTAAGAAAACCAGACTAATCCTTTGGCCCATTCCAGAAAGCCAAAACCATAGCTAAGTGAAAAGGAAAAGTGAAAAAGAACATGTTCCCAGCAAGTTCCCACAAAAGTATCTCCCTGTACTTTGGAGAGTTCTGAACCTGAATATATTTCTGAGGGTGACTAACATCTACATTATCCAACTTTATAGCTTCAAAAATACCTAAAATCATGCAGCCTGGGATTCAAGGCTTACCACAGCCTGGACCCAGCCTTTCTGACCCCATTTGCTCCACTGCTTCCAATACATATTCTGCTGCAATCAAATAGTCTGCAAATATGTGATGCTCATGGCATCCCCTGACATCATCACTGATAGTCAGTGAGAATCTGGGCTCACATCAAAAATAAGAGGAGCAAAGTACCCTTCTGGGAGGCTGAGTTCTCTCACATTTAATGGAAAGGAATCGACTTAAACATGGAACTGTAGACTAAAGCTGTTTGGAGTACAGTGCTCTTGAGATGCAAGGCTTTGAGCCAAATTGCCACATGGTCTTTTTTTTTTTTTTTTTTTTTTTTTTTTTGGCTTTATTTTGTTGCTTCTTTGCTGTGGACTGACCCCCTAACCCCGATCATCTTTTTTGCTAATTAGTGTCCCAGTCATGAGAAAGACAGAACGTAAAGTGTAAATGTCTCAGTGTAGTTCTCCTCCCTACACAAAAAAATTCAAAGTCCATATCCTGCATAAGATGGTTCAGTAGCATCATCATTATAGTCAAAGAATAGCATTTCAACATAGGGCCCTGGGGAAAAACACTGGACTGAAGCTGGGGTTTTAATCAGTACTGCCACATCTATTACGTTGTATCCATGTATATCCATGGGCAAATTACTTAACCTTTCTGATCTTGCACTTCTTCATCAGGAAAATGGGAATAATGACACATGTTCTGCCTACCTCAGAATATAGTTGGGAGAAAAGTGTTTGAAACCATTAGGATGAGTGTTCTTAATATTCTGTTTGAAATATTAAAGTGGAACCAGAAAGCACAAATGGAAGTAGCAGAGAGGCAAATTTTGGTTTGGAATGGTGTTAGAAAAATAGTAGTAGTACTAGTAGTGATGATTGTAGTAGTATTAGCAGTAACACTAATAGATAGCATTTACATACACTTTAAGGTATACAGTTTGCTCCTTGTGTTACATAATTCAATCCTCACAACTATCTTTTACTGTTATTATCCCCATTTGTAAAAATGGGGATGTATCCAGGTCACATAACTAATTCATATCTCAGGAGCTGATCTCAGATCTCCTAACTTGAATTCCAGTGCTCTATCCACGTTGTTCAAATGCTAAACAAACTGCCTCCAGAAGAGGCAAATTCCCCTTCCATTAAAGGTCTTCCAATGAAAGTTAGATGTCATTCAGGTCATAAATATTTGTTAAGTGTTTATTATTATGCTAAACACTGTGCTAAGTGCAAATACAGAGAAAGGCAAAAGCTAAACTTCTTAAGAAACTCACAGCTGATCAACTTTGATGGAAGTTCATTTCAACAATGAGGTGATTCAGGCCAATTCCAATAGACTTGTGATGGAGAGAGCCATCTGCATGCAGAGAAAGGACTGTGGAGACTAAGTATAGATCACTACCTACGATTTTCACTTTGTTGTTTGTTTGCATTTGGGTTTTTTTTCTTTTTTTTTTCATTTTTGATCTGATTTTTCTTACAATATGTTAATTGTGTAAATATGTACAGAAGAATTGCACATGTTAACATATATTGGATTACTTGATATCTAAGGAAAGGGATGAGGGGAAGGGTGGGAGAAAAAATTTAGAACACAAGGTTTTGCAAGGGTAAATGTTGAAAACTATATATATATATTTTTTTTTTGAAAATAAAAAGCAATTATTTTAAAAAATAGAAGCTCACATCTGAGAGGGAGACAACATGCTAACATCTATGTACAAACAAGCTATATACAGAATAAACCAGAAATAATCAACAGATGTCCTTTGTATCAAACTCACATAGAAACAGATAGTTGAGGGTTTGAATATTGTTTTAGGAAACCACAAATTAACATTTTTATATTTTTTAATATATTTTGTTAAACATTTCCCAAGTTTACTTTAATCTGGTTTAGTCTGTGTGATAGGAAGACAAGGAGTTTGATATGTCTGTTGTAAGAGATGTTGAAGGTACACATTATATGATAAACCAAAAGTCTTATGAGGTCCTTTCCAAACTCTAAGACTGGACAGAGAAAAAGCAAATACTTGGCCAACAGTGGGCCATAAAATAAAAGAAGAAACTCAAAGAACCGTGGGATTGTTAGTGATTGAAATGACTGCAAGAGATCAGTCTCCTAATTCCACAGATAAGGAAACTGAAGTCCTAGGTGGTGATGCCCATTTTCTTTCCCAAGGATACTTATTTAATCAAAGGTAAAGCCGGGTTTCAGATTTACTGGGTATTGATTTGGAAGAGACTTTGGAAATCTTCTAGCCAAGGCATTCTTAACTTTGGGTTCAGGGTCAGTGGATGGATTTCAGGGAAGCCATGAACTTGGTTGGAGAAAAAAATAAAATCTTTATTTTCACTAATTGAAATTTTTCATTTCCTTCGGTCATTAATACAGGCACAAAAAATTATTCTAAGAAGATACCAGACAGTCAAAGGAATCCATGACACAAAAATATTAAAAACCCTTAACCCAGTCCTTTTTTTGCCCTCCTTATAAATAGCCTAAATACAGAGTTCATGAGAGGTTACATGATTTGCCCACCATTATGTAGATGATAAATTTTAGAGTCTGAATTTGCTTTCCTCCCCAGGAGTTCTTATTTTATTCTACCACACTCTTCTCAAAGGGGAATATAGAAGATAGAATTATAGTGGAAATTATTATAACCCAAGCAAATAAAAATGTATCATCAGAATGCTCTCTACTGAAGTCCTATTCTGGTACCTAATCTTGGCATAGAAGTATCTAGGAGCCAGGGAAGAAGAGCATATGCTCTGGCAAATACAATCTGGCTTAGTATGGAAAGGAGGAGGAGCTGCAAATGCTATTGGAGCCCCCACCTCCTACTTACCCCATCTTCACTTCCCACAACCCCATGGACAAGAGAGACAAGAAGGCTTATAATCTTATCAGCCATAGCCAAATCTCAAGGTCCTGCTCAATACAGGTTAACAACACAGGATTATTTGAATTGGCCAAGATCCACATAGGAAAAAGTGAAAGAACAACTAGAAAAGAAAAAGGCTCCAAGGCATGAGCTGAGTTTGAAGAAAAACATGAATCAGAACTGGAAAAATACAAAAACTGTTAGGTGAAAGAGAGAATTCATCAAAGAAAAAGAGAGAGAAAGAAAAGAAGAAATCTGATAGATCACCCTGTTCTTCATCAAGTTCTGATTTTTTTTAGCAGTTATTCAAATTCAGAAGATGAAGTTAAGAAACAAGGAGGGGAAGAAGTATTGTTCACATACATCTTCATAAATTCAGAATCTGAATCATATAATAAGGACAGCATTAAGAAGAAAAAGAAAAAATCGAAATATGAACATGAGAGAGAAGAAAAATAAAAAGTCTGAGCAAGAAAAGAAGATAAATTCTGAAGATAAATCTGTATTATCTGAATCTTTATCAGAACTAGATCATATAAAAGTGGCACAAATAAAGAAAAAGAAAAACAGTGAGAAAGAAATGAGAAAAAAACAGAAAAGACAAATAAAAGAAGCACAAAAAAAAACCAAGAAGAAAAAAAAGAAAGCCACTGGATCAGATCCAATGTAGGCATAACTCTACAATCCTTGAGACCTCCCTGCCAGAAAGTGTAATGTCTAAAGGAAACTTCAACTATGAAAGTTAAGGCTTCTGCTACCCAAATACATGAATGCACCTGTGTTTTTAGACCTTAAAATTGCTGGCCTGACAAGGCTATGATTGTTGCCTGCTGCTTATTACATGGGATACATGCACCTTCTTTGGTTTGATTTTTCTCCCCAGAATTCTTAGATCTGGAAGATAATATACTCAGGCCCAACTGGTATTTAAGAAATTAGGAAATAAAGTAAAATCTTTTAGATAATGAATATATATATATTTTTTAATTGTCAATAGTATTTTATTTTTTCCAAATATTTGTAAAGATAGTTTTCAAAATACCTTTTTGTAAGACTTTTGTTGAAATCTTTTTCCCTCCCTTGCCTCCTGCCTTTCCCAAAGACAGCAAATAACCCAATATAAGTTAAATATGTGTAATTCTTTTAAATATATTTCCATATCAGTCATGTTGTGCAAGAAAAATCAGAACAAAAGGGAAAGGAAAAAAAAGGTGAAAATAGTATACTTTGATCCTCATTCAGTCTCCATAGTTCCTTTTTTTTTTTTTTTGAGATTCAATTGTTCTATCTTTATTTTTTTATAATAACTTTTTTTTGACAGAACCTATGCCAGGGTAATTTTTTACAACATTATCCCTTGCACTCATTTCTGTTCCGATTTTTCCCATCTCTCCCTCTACCCCCTCCCCTAGATGGCAAGCAGTCCTATACATGTTAAATATGTCACAGTATATCCTAGATACAATCTATGTGTGCAGAACCAAACAGTTCTCTTGTTGCACAGGGAGAATTGGATTCAGAAGGTAAAAATAGCCTGGGAAGAAAAACAAAAATGCAAACACTTTACATTCATTTCCCAGTGTTCTTTATTTGTGTGTAACTGCTTCTGTCCATTATTGATCAATTGAAACTAAGTTAGGTCTCTTTGTCAAAGAAATCCACTTCCATCAGAATACATCCTCATACAGTATCGTTGTTGAGGTATATAATGATCTCCTGGTTTTGCTTACTTCACTTAGCATCAGTTCATGTAAGTCTCTCCAAGCCTCTCTGTATTCATCCTGCTGGTCATTTCTTACAGAACAATAATATTCCATAACATTCATATACTACAATTTACCCAACCATTATCCAATTGATGGGCATCCATTCATTTTCCAGTTTCTAGCCACTACAAACATTTTGTCACATACAGGTCCCTTCCCCTTCTTTAGTATCTCTTTGGGGTATAAGTCCAGTAGAAACACTGCTGGATCAAAGGGTATGCACAGTTTGATAACTTTTTGGGCACAGTCTCCATAGTTCTTTCCCTGGATGTAGATGGCAATTTCCACAAATTTATTGGAATTGTCTTGAATCACCACATTGTTGAGAAGAGCCATATCCAACCCAATTGACATCGCATAATCTTTATTACTGTGTACAATGTTCTTTTGATTCTGCTCACTTCACTGATCATCAGTTTATGTAAGTCTTTCCAGGCTTTTCTAAAATCAGCCTGTTCAACCTTTCTTATAGAATAATACTATTCCATTACATTCACATACCGTAATTTTTTTCGGCCATTCCCAATTGATGGGCATCCACTCAATTTCCAGTTCCTTGACACTACAAAAAAGACTGCTGGAAACATTTTTGCACATGCGGGTCCTTTTTCCTTTTTTATGATCTCTTTGGGATACAGATCCATTTGAGACAAGGCTGGATCAAAGGGTGTGCACAGATTTATAGTCCATTGGGCACAGTTCCAAAATGCTGTCCAGAATGTTTGGACCATTTCACAATTTCACCAATACTGTATTAATATCTCAGTTTTCCCACATCCCATCAAACATTTATAATTATATTTTCACTTCCCCTTAGTCAATCTGAGAAGTGTAAAATGATACCTCAGAATTGTCTTAATTTGTAATTCTCTAATCAGTAGTGATTTAGAGATTTTTCATATGACAAGTGGCTTTAATTTCTTCATCCAAAAATTATCTATTCATATCCATTGGGGAATGATTTATATTCTTATAAATTTGAGTCATTTCTCTATATATTTTTTAAATGAGTCCTTTATCAGAAACACTGGCTATTAAAAAAAAAAAAAAGCTTTTCCCACTTTCTGCTTCTCTTCTAATCTTGGTTGCATTGATTTTGTTTGTGCAAAAACTTTTAAATTTAATGGAATCAAAATTATCCATTTTGCATTTTGTAATGATCCCTAGGATCTTCTTTGATTCTCCCTTCTCCACAGATCCAACAGATAGACTATCCCTTGCTCTCCTAATTTGCTTAGAGTTAACACCCTTTATGTCTAAATCACAAAGCTATTTCTATCTTATCTTGGTATAAGGTGATTGCTGTTGGTCAATGTCTAGTTTCTGCCATGCTATTTTCCCATTTACCAGCACTTTTTGTCAAATACTGAGTTCTTATCCCAGAAACCAGAATCTTTGGGTTTATCAAATACTAGATTACCAGTCATTGACTATTATGTCTTATGTACCTAACCTATTCCACTCATCCACTACTCTATTTCTTAGCCAGTACTAAATGATTTTGATGGCCACTGTTTTATAATATAGTTCATCCCAGTCCATTCACAATTATCAATACATAGAACTCAAGCAGTAGTAGGTTATTGTATCTAGCTTTCAGCTCATCATCACCTGCAGTTGCCTTACGTGGCCAGACCAAATGATTTCTAGGGCCTTGTACAACCCTTAGGCCTTACATTACCCATGGGCAGTATGTCTCTCACCCCTGACCTAAGGGATAGGGTGGGATGAATAGGGAATTGCTATTATTTTAGCTAGCTGAATAGTGTGCTTTTTTATCCTTAAACATCCTATCTATTTGACCAGGATAGACAATGTGCTTCCTAGGGAGACCAGGAATTATTAGTGAATCAAACATTCTGGAGCTCTACTATCTGCCAGCTACTTAAAGTAGGAAAGAAAGATAGTACTTGGCAGCATGAGTGAGCTCCAAAACCTAGGAAACTTACCTCCACTTCAATCTTTTTAATATTTTTAGCAGTAGATTGTTACATAATTTGAATTAATTTTCATTACACTTTGGAGGAAATCACTTCAAGCACTGGTTTTTTTTTTGGTATAAGTAGCTAAAATGTTCTGAAATATTTTGCATGTTTTAAACTATTTTAAGTTTTAACTAGCTAGAGAAATTATATTATAACCAATGACCATTTTTAATGCATTATCTTCTGGTTGCATTGTTTCAAGTATTGTAATTCCTTATTTTTGCTATAATAAGTTCATTAACTATTTAATTGAATACTTGCTGAAAAAATTTAGCATGTAAAAATCAAGGGTTTTTTTTTATATTTAACAACTTTATATTGAAGCTAAGTTGCTAGGAACAAGTTAAGTGGCAGGTTTGGTACGTTATATGTCTTATTACATAAAACTACTGTCAGAATCTTATTAATATGCCACTGAAAAAGTTTGTTGTCTCTATATATTAATATTGACTTAAGACAGGGATTAAAATAAAAAATGACATGATTGCTATTCTTATGGCATATTTTACTAAGATTGGGTGCCTCAAATGTCTGCTACTGAATTATGTTTACCAGTGATGTTAAAAGGAACCAGTAAGTCATTTTTACTTCACACTTTTATAATCAGTTACATAAAATATAATTTACTGTCCATTGTGCCTATTATAAAAGGTGTTCCAACTGTAGTATCTTAATGCACAGAATATTTTGGTGTGATAAGAGACTGAATAAATGGCTATTTTGTTTAAAAAAAAAAAGCTGTGTTTATTTCAGCTCTTTTTGTGTATCACAGAGAAAATGGAAAACCAGAAAACACTTGGGAGATCAATTGCATTAACAGCTCCTCCATATTCCCAACTGTCCAGCAGTGAATGAACAGGTTTCTTAAAAGATATTTTGAGTTCTCTAATAAGCCATGCATCAGATCATTAAGTATGTTTCATCTTTAGAGCTGTACACACTTAATGATTTCTTGAATGGCTATGATGCTGGTACCAACCAAGAGATAGGAATTTAAGAATGATATTTTATAAACAAATTAACCATTGCTGAAAGTGGTCTTCTGTAACAAAAATGTAAAAAAAAAAGTATAGGATATTATTTATATTACTATAGAAGTGCAGATTTTAACATGCATTTTAAAAAATCCTCTTTTTTATTAGCTGTCTTATGTTCAGATTATTTTGGTCAAGCTTTGCAGACTTGTCCAGGAACAGTAATCATTAATGCCAGATATGTTGGTTTTATTTGCCTTGGGTATTTATGTATTACCTGGAGACAATCATTATTTTTGTATTGCATTGCAGTGTTAACTATCAGGAAAGCAAGTCAGACTATTTTATTGTTTATCTGATTACTATCTTTAACAGTCTTTCAATAAAAGGTGCAGGAAGGGAAGGAAAAAAAAAAAAAGAAAGAAAGAAAGGATTAGTATGGCATCTTAGTGGTGAGTTGTCCATCCATGCTTTTTAGACCAGCTTAACTAAATCCCAAGAGGTTTATCAGCAGGTTGACCACAGGGTGATGAGTGTTTTGGCCAGTTGTGAGGACTATCTATTAAGTAACAGAGGGGTTGTAATTTGCATCAGTGATGGGAATACCCATGGTGATTTAACCACAGATCCTCAGTCAGAATAATTGTTCTTTCAGTGCCTTTACTTTTGCTTCCTCAGATTTGTAAAAATAATGAAAGTCATACTACATGAGATCAGGCCAAAATATAAACAGGTTCAAGGAGGTTTGAATGTATTTACTGATTAAACAATTAATTTCAATATAATTAGGGGTATACTAGTAAGTGTTTAATGATTGACTTCTTGGGGGGGAGAAATGTCAGCATAACACATTTTTAAGTTTAATCTCTAAAATTAACAACTTTTCCATCACTTCCTTAAGTCTACATAATAAACAAAATATATATCAAGTCTGATTTGTAACATTTGCCAATTTCTGAGACATAAATACTTATACTGAAAATGTTAAAATTTGATCTTTGGATGCAATTTGAGCTGGCTCCAGCACACCCTTGAAAGTAACACTATAGAAAATGAAAATGAAGAAACTACATTAGATGAGATAATATTGATATAAATAACTCACCAAAAAGTGAAGGGATAATCAATCCAGAAGTATTTGTGGATCACCTACTCTTTTACATTATGTTAGGTGCTATATGCAAAACAATAGACATGTAAATCATAGCCCCTGCTTTCAGGAAGTGTATATTCCACTGAAGGTGGCATTTATACCTCTGAAGTAGTTAAAGAATCATTAAACACTAGGGGTAGCTAGGTGGTGCAATGGATAGAGCACCAGGCCTGAAGTCAGGAGGGCCTGGGTTCAAATCTAGTTTCAGACACAATGCTTTTTGGCTGTGTGACCCTGGGCAAATCACTTAACCCCAATCGCCTCAGCAGAAAAAAAAAAAAAAAAAAAAAGAGTAATTAAATGCTAAACCCATAGTGGTTATTCAGTCATATTACAGTCATGTCTGACTCTTCATGACCTCTTTAGAGTTTTCTTGGCATAGAAACTGGAGTGATTTGCTATTTCCTGCTCCAGATCATTTTAAGGAAACTGAGGCAAACAGGGTTAAGTGACTTACCCAGGGACACACAGCCAGGAAGGGTCTGAGGCCAGGTGAATCTCCCTGATTCTAGGCATGGCTCCCTATGGTGCCTTTCAGCTTGGTACTGACTTTTAAGTGCCACAGAAGCTCAAGCAAGAAAAAAGAATTCTGATCAAGGAGCAGATAAAATTCCATAAAGAAGGTCAGACTTGGGCTGGGCTTTGAAGGAAAGACAGGATTTGGAGAAGGAGCAGGAAAGCAGATATGAGGAATGTAGTAAGAAAAATCAGAAATGAGACTGTGTTTTGGGGAGAAAGGCAATAAAAGGAATTAGATGTTTGTATAGAGTAGTGAAGGAAGTAAGATCAGAAAGGTCAGGATGACAAAGGTCTTCATGTCCAGGCTCATCAGTCATGAGGGAGCCACCTTAGGGTCTAGGACAGGGAAGAGATAATGAAAGTGCACCAGGAGAAAGTACTCCCTTAGATCAAACAGTGGAGTCCACTAGAGAGAAAAGGGCAGGTGGTCCTTCTAACTCGCTGCTCACTTAGCATAGCAGAGACATGATCCCCTTTTCAACTCACAGTGTATAATCCCTCCAATGACCACCAGAATAAGTTTTGAATCATACCACTTTGCTTGTTATCTTTATTATTCCTCCCTATGCTAAAAAGTTGCTCAGATTTGTTATAAAAGAGTCTCTGAAACTCACTGCCCTCGGCACTTTCCAAAGGCATCCTTGGATAACTGAGTCCTATCATGTTTGAAAGCTAAGCCCAAGTGCCTTCCGGGCCGGGACATGGTGGTCCTAAAGCCCAGGTTCCTCCTCCTCCAACCCCTCTCCCCTCACAGTCATCCCATTTCCTAAAGATGTGGGGTTTCAGGAGCCCATCTCATCACCTTCCTTTTAGTCTCCTTGTCAGTGTTCCTTCCCTCCTCCAAGCGTTCCAAGGTAATTTTAAAGAATACCTCATTTAGCTTTCATTTGCTCTGGCCTGGCTTCCCCATAAATCAGAACTGAAGGAGAACTTGAGAGGACTGAGCTAATCAAGACTTCAATCTCAAAAAATGTTTAAATATAAATCAAAATAGTTGAAGGCTCTCCAGAGCTTCAATTTTCTTTGAAAGCCTAGTTTGTCTTGCTTGCTTTTTTTCTGCTCTGAATTTCATTCCAGCACCCTCAGTGACATTTCCTAAGTATTTTTAGAAGTTTTCTTTGAGTGGAGCATGAAGCAATACAAAAGTGACGTGTCTCTTGACCCAGGCTGGGGAAGGGAGGGTCTTCTGGTGTCTCTTGGGAACTAGAGAAACTTCATATTTCAGAAATTGCATCCTGACAAAGCATGAACTAATGGAATTCAAGGGAAAGAGTTCTGGCTCCAGAGTCATGGGACTTGGCTTCAAGTCCCCCTCTCTTGTCTTCTTGGTCAAG
Organism: Sarcophilus harrisii; assembly: GCF_902635505.1. NCBI lineage: Eukaryota > Metazoa > Chordata > Mammalia > Dasyuromorphia > Dasyuridae > Sarcophilus > Sarcophilus harrisii. The sequence continues at coordinate 367,655,956 of NC_045426.1, read as the reverse complement.
TCACTTAATTTCCCGAAGTCTTTGTTTGTTTATCTCTAAAAATAAGGGATTAGACCAGATGAACTCTGAGATTCCTTTCAGTTTTGTGTTTAAATTTGGTTTAGGTTTCATTTGGTTTTCAACTGAGGAGAGCCTCAACAAAACATGACTTTTGTTATCTGTCATATAATAAATCCTAAGCAGTTTCTCCCAGTTCTTTCCTTCCCTCTAGCTTTAGAAGCCATGACTTTGTGATTGGGGGTATCATTAAATCTCTTAGTGTCTTCCTTTTCTTTTTCCCCCTCTCCTTTCACACCATGTTTTCTAGAACACTTCTCTACAATGGACCTAAAACCTGGACTAGAAATTTCCAAGTATTGGAGTATAAAGAACAAAACAATTCAGTTTTTAAACCAGTATCCTTTTAAAACCTAATTAAATTTAACCCTTTTCCCCTGAGAAATTTAGAAATGAAGGCAAGAGAGATAAAGATAAATATAACATAAGCACAGGTAATCTTCTCTGCTTTTTTTAAAGGAACAGAGGGAAATAAATTATTACATCATCACATATTAACTGAGCACCTACTGTGAGCTCAGAAATGCACTAAATCCAGTCCTAATCCCTGTTCCTAATTCTAGCTAGATGGGGCCTATTATGGGCACACTGAATCCTAAATAATCAAGTGGTTGATTTGTGTAACTTGAGAATGTGTTCAGGTAGCATCTTTCTAGGAATGAACCGTTCAATAGCACCCTGAATAGACCCCTGTCTGTGGAATTGAAAGGAAGAGTAAATTGGAGGGGGGAAAGGTGGAGAGATATGAGAGATTGAGTCTCTCTATCCAAAGTATTAAGCTCTTTAAAGTTTAGTTTAAGAAATATGATTCTAAAAGTCTTCTGGGTTAATTTCTATACCAGTAATAGGACTCTTTACCCAGCATGACTGAAAAGTGGGTTAACTAGCAAAAATATGGTACATTAGTAAATTAGATCATTTAATGGAGCCCCTGGAGGCAAGTCTTGAATTTTGGTAAAACATTAACTATAGAAATGTTAATAAGAATTTTCACTGTGTCCATAAACGTTACATAATCATATATAACTATATAAAGTATTTGACAATTTCAAAAAGAGTTTAATATAAATTGTCTCATTTAAAATATTACAATAGCTGTATAAGATAGACAAGGCAGATATCAATCCCATATAACTGGAAAGAATACTAAGTCTCAGTAAGATAAAAAGTTAAGTAACTTCAATAAAGTTAAGGAATTTGTCCATAGTCACTCATCACTATTTTGTCAGTGCTAGAAGGTATATCTCTCAACTTGCAGTCCAGCATTCTTTTCTATTTGACCATGCTAACACTTTGTGTGGTATTTTATAATAGGCATAGATGTTTGCAAATAAACCCTTTTTGCCTCCTAACTCATAACTAAGTTTGCCCAAAACAAAAATAAACAACAAAAATAGAAATAAAAATAACCCCTCCTCTCCTCAAAAACCTTCAATGTGTCTCTATTACTAACAAGAAAAAGTTTATATTTCTCACATTAACATTCTTCCCAATCATATCCTAAATCTGCCTATTGCTTTGACTAGATTTGAAGGAGACAGTCACAGGGCAAGGGAGGAAGAAGGGGATGGTTATGGGATTAAGAACTATATGAAAAGAAAAAAGATGATAAAATAGAAGCTAGAGGACATCACAATTTTGCTGTGGGCCAATTTTAACTTTGTACAATATTGTGTGAAATACAATATTTTCTTTTGAGGCAAGATGCTCTAAGAGATGACAGCAATCACTTTGGTTTTTACCTAGGGGTTTAGTGGAACACATGACCAGTGGTTCATGCATATGATATTTTCATTTTCATCTAATCCCAGGAAACATGGCAACCCCAGATTTTAAAAAAAAAATTTTTTTCAATTAACAAAAATTATATTTTCTATTCTCCCATCTCCAACTTAAAAAAAAATGAGAAAGCCCACTGTAGCAAATATGTATAGTAAAGCAAATCAAAATCTTGCATTAGCCATTTCCAAAAAGAAAAAACAAACCAAAAAAAAAACCATTTCTCATTCTGCACCCTGAGTCCATTATCTCTTTGTAAAGAAGTGGGATAACTTACTTCAACATCAGTTTTCTGGACTAATTGATCCATTAAATTGGTCACTGCATTGATCAGAGATTTTAGGATTTTCAAAGCTCTTTGTATAGTGTTGTTTATTTTATGTATATTGTTCCCCTGTTTTTCCTATCTCATTCTGTATCAATTCATATAAGTCTTGCCAGGTTTTACTGAAACCATCTATTTTATCATTTCTTATGGCATAATAGTATTCCATTACATTTCTACACCATAACTTTTTCAGAAATTCCCCAACAATGTACAATCCCAAATGAAAGAACACAAAATAACTCTTCCTAGTGTGCATTGTAAGTGTTACAATGACAAAAGATAGATCATAAGTGGTTTCACATGTCTAGATCAAAACTATTTTCTGGGTTATCGAGTCTCAGCTATTGATCAAATGCTTATATCAAAACAGAAACTACAAGATTTCAGATTCAAAAGAAATTTCCATCTGTTAGGAGTTTCCTTGTAACCCTGCCTGAAGGCAGAGGAATAGTCAAGTTGGCTTTTTAAGATTCCAGTCTAGCTGTAGGATTCTGTGATTAAAAACATCTGACCTTATCCAGGAAATGCTCAATAAGCAGAAGTTTTTATCTTTCTTCCTGCTTACTGACCTAAAGTATGTCTGCAATATGGACATATACAGCATGGAAGGACAGAAATAGCCTGAGAAACTAAGAAAGCCAACTACCTGGTCAAATGTCTGTGCTACCAAAGTCAAATGATTTTCCAGTTCTTGTTCCCAGGAGACTGTGAATTGTGACCTTAAGTCAGCCAAATGGCCTTTCTCTAGCAATGGATAAATAACAAGCACTGTACTAGGCACTGAAATCTCAAGGGCCTTGCAACACAAAAGCTTATGACTGGGGGAGATGCTGAGAAAGGAACAGGCTTGAGTCCTACCTTCAAGGACCTCACACTCAGATGGAAATGTGAAAGAACTGCTGAATCTTTCCCAAGCTGAGCACAGAAGTGCTGGGGGTGCATATTACCAAGATGAATAGGACAATCAAAGCCAGATGCGGTTGATAAGGGAAGATTCCATGACGAAGGTATTGCCTGAACAGAGCTTGGGAGGAGAAGGGATCTAGTTTGATGCAAAGAGAATAAAATCATTCAGACATTACACAAGCTGCCAGTCCCCCAAATTTAAAATCCCTCTTCACCTCTGCCTTTTGTATATAACCTCTCACTCTCTTTGAAGCTCAGCTCCTTCAAGATACCTTTCTTCTCCCCATTGTTAGTAATTAATTCCCCATCATCCCTAATCACTTTGTCGTATTTGTGAATAGCCAGTATTGGCTCATCTGTGAGCATCCTATACCTCTCTACCCATCCACCCCAAATCCCATTGAAAAGAAAGCAATTTCATATCAGGGATTGTCTGACTTTTGTTTTTGTGCTCCCCAGTCTATGGAAAGGTGTCTGGCACAGAGTAGGCACTTAATGAATGCTTGATTGATTGATTTATTGATTCAGCATGGAAAAGGTTATGTTGGTGGATGAGGGCAAACTTGGGTTCCAGTCAGTAGGAACTAAACAGTGCTTAAATATTTTGTAAATCTTCCATCTTACTGATGCAGTCACCAAGGCAAGGTCTTTACCTTTTCAAAGGTTCTAGTCCTGATTTTGTTGCTTACTAATTGTTTGATATTGACAAGTCACTTAATTAATAGCTATTATGCTTGACAAAGTGCTTTCTTCACAACAGTGCTATAAGATTGCTATGGGATTATAAACCTTGTCTAGATGGAGAAAATGAGGCTGTGAGAGGTTAGGTGATTTGCCCAAAAGAGCACAGGTTGTTTTTCTCGGAGTTGGAATGTGAATTCAGGTCTCTGTGATTTCCTCCAGTTTTTCATGTTTGTATTTTGTTTGTATTTAATTGTTGCATATTGTCACTTCATTAGATCATAAGTACTGTCTTTAGCTTTTATTTTTATTTCCAACACTGTCATAGGTCTGGAGTTGGGTAAACCATATCCCAATTTTTGAAAGGGAAGAGAAATTGGACTTAGTAAACTATAAGACCAATGCTCAGCAAAACATTCAAGTGGATTATTAAAAGTATGGTTTGTGGAGATTCTGAAAGGTATTCATCAACAAGTAATGATAAATAATGTAAGAGGAAACTTTTTTGACAATTACTAGACTGATAAATCAAGGAACATCTACAGATATGGTAGATCCACATTTTAGCAAGGTTTTTGACCATTTCTGCACAGCAGTATCCTAATAGAAAGGCTGGAGAGGTGATAGATAATAATGTAGTTGAGTATTCAGAAATGGTTTGATAACTAGACCCAAATTAAAGTGATTAATAGATTCTTATCACCTTGTAAAGCCATATCTAGTAGAATCCCAGTAAAGTGCTACTGGATTCAGTTCTTGAACCTGTGATGTTCAACATTTGGTTCCTTCCAAATCTGAAATGCTGTTATTTCAACAATTTTAGTACATATTAATACCAACTAGCTATGTGATCTTGAACAAATTATTTACATACTATGTGGCTTTTTCTTCATCTGCAAAATTATGCATGCAAGAGACTAAAACATAAAAGGTGCTCAAAATCTCGCTTGGGAATATAAGACATACATACAAGTGCTTAAATTCTTTAATAGATGTGGTTACTAAGGTTAAGGTCCTTAATTTTTAAACCTGTATATCTCTTACGCATGATACCTATACATTCTCTATGTTCAGAGGAGGGAAGGACACCAGCTCTCCTTAGTAAAAGAACTAGAAGACTGGATGTAGAATAAAAAATTCATTTTTGGACATGACCAATTTAGGAATATATTTTGTTTGTGCTTACTGGAGTTCCTTGCATTTCTTTTATTTTCTGTCTTTTCTTTCTTCTTTCATTTTAGTTAATGAGAAAGAGAGAAAAAATGTTTGATAAATAGAAAAAGTAATTGAAAAAATTTAAATTCTTGATAATAAATTGAATGCTTGAAAATAATTTAAATAAAAATTTAAATGCTTGATAGTAGAAAAATAATTTTGAAAATATTAAAAACACTTTACAAAGAGCATCTCTCTTCAATAAAAAAACCTTATGTAGAAAACTATTCAGTGACTACCTCTTCTCTATAAAAGACAATTCCATTTCTTTTCCTGGCCTGGAGTATCTGTACTCTGACTTCAGGCTGCTGACTCGGTCTGATTTTTATCTACTCTTCAAAATATCCCTCATCTTCAACAAGGTTGATCACTACTGTCTCTCACAAACATATCATGCTCATAACCATTCCGTTCTAATCTTTACCTTCTTCTTTTCAACCACCTGTTTTAGCAATCAATAAATCAACAATTTATTCAATTCCTACTGGATGTCAGGAACTGGAGATAAAAGAAAATAATTCAACAGTCACTTCCCTACATTCTATTAAGCCCACCTCCACTATGAAACTTTCCCTGAAAAATTTATTATGTCAGCCCTCATTTCCTCTTCTCTGAAGAAAATTGGGTACTGAAGATACCACACAAATTTAGTGCTTAATTATGAATTTTCTTGTAAATTTGTATGGTTTATCATTACTGTAGTTCTGTTAGTCTTATCTCCCTAGCAAACCTCCTTGAGAGTAGAAATCCAGCTCTTTCTCTCCCTCCCCACACATGCACAGTCCCTAACAATGGTAAGCATATAGTAAATGGTCAAAAGATACTTATTAGTTGATTAGTCAAATGTACTAATTATTTGAAATTTAAAGAAGCATATTCCATATAAGGTACAGAATAGAAGGCTCTAAAATAAGAATGAGGAAGACATGAATTCTAGTGTTAATTCTGTTTTTAGCTAGTTATTTGACATAGACAAATTAAAACTGAGCTAATAGATCCCATTTATATAGCACATGACACTTTACAAAGCCCTTTCTTCACAACTGAGGCTCTGAGAAGCTATTTGCCTAAGATTGTATTTCTCAAGGTTGGCATCTGAATTCAGATCTCTATGATTCTCTCCAATTTCTCCTATATGTGTCTTGTCTGTACATAGTTGTAACATGTTTTCCCTCCCATTATACCAGGAGATCCTTGGAAGTAGACACTGTTTTTTGCCTTTATTTTTATCTTCCAATACTTAGCACAGTCCTGGCACATAGTAAATATTTCATAAAGACTGATCCTCCTCCTCTTCCATTCCAATCCAGGGTTTTGTCCATTATGCTACACCAAATTTCAACTCTCAGTCTCTTTTCTTATTATCAAAAAGTAGTTAATAAGAAAACATAGGCTTCTTACTTCATCGGAATATTGTAAGGATAATTTAGGATATTAGGCTTGGAAACCTTTTGGAAAGTCTAAAACTCTGTGCAAATTCAAGGAATTAATGTTAGCTACTATCCTCATTATCATTATTATTATATAAGAGACATTCAGCTCTTGGAGATAATGATGTTCTGTAGGCTTCAATTTTATGCATCTTATTTAATCTCTAGTGGGTTTTAATATTTACAATCATGTTTAGCAATGTTCCCTTCCCAAGGACAAAAATAACAACAACAACAATAATAATAATAAAATGAAATGAAAATGGGATAATAATGATAAAAAATAGTTCATACTTGTATAGTATTTTAAGGTTTGCAAAGCATCAAACAGATGTAATTTCATTTCAATGAATGAGATTAGATTTATGGTCCAAAGTACCCCTTTACTTTCAAGCGAATGCTGAGCTTTAAAGATATTGGGAATTTGGAAATGGTCTAATTATCCAATCTACTCTAATAGATTATTATAAAGACTTTAATACCAAATCTAGCCTCAAGGGCTGGGTATGATGAAAGGGAAGTCATGAGATCTATGCTCTTACCTTCAAGTCAACATATATAAGTTGCTCCCAGAATGTTAGGACAGTTAGGTGACACAGGAGATAGAGTACCAAGCCTGGAGTCAGGAAGATTCATTTGCTGTATTTTAATATGACTAAGGATACATACTAGTTGTGTGACTCTGGGCAAGTCACTTAACTCTGTTTGCCTCAGTTCCCTCATCTATAAAATGAGCTGGAGAAGGAAATAAACCACTCCAGTATCTTTGCCAAGAAAAACCTAAAATGGAATCATGAAGAGTTAGACACAGCTGAACAACAACTGAATTATAACAAGATTCTCAGGACCCTTGTGTCTAAAGTTATTCAGAAAAATTTACTCTAGTCAACCATTTCAGTGTTTACCAATCTATTCTATCAAGTTCAGTGTTCCTTTAAGATGTTTTGGGGAGCAATAATTCCAGAACTTTACAAGACTTTGAGAAGGTACTGATGTGCATAGTTTCTTAGCCTCAAATGCATTTTTGATCTGATGCCATGATGATTCCATATTTACTGAATTCTATTCTCATTCTCTCTCTCCTCTTCCTTTCTCTTTACCTCTCCCTCTTTTTTCTCTCCCTCTCTCTTCCTCTTTCTCTCCTTCTCCCTCTCTCTTTTTTTTTCTCTCTCTGTCCCCTATCTCTCTTTCTGTCTGTGTGTCTGTGTTTGTGTGTCTGTTTCTTTCTCTCTCTCTCTCTCTCTCTCTCTCTCTCTCTCTCTCTCTCTCTCTCTCTCTCTCTCTCTCCCTCCCTCCCTCCCTCCCTCTGTCTTTCTCCATATATATGTGTGTTTCATCTTCACATCTGTCTTCTTCTCTTATACTCTGGGAAGTATATTAAAACATTTTTTCTAGTTTAATACCATTTTATAGAAAAGGAAAGTGAAGTGAAATGATTTGTCCAAGGTCATATAAATGGTAAGTGGAAGAGCTAGAACTGAAATCCAGATCTGAAACCAATTGCTTTGTTCTTTTCACTCTACTTCCCAGCTTTTCTGACTTTTTAAAGCAAGTTTTCCCATCTGCCTTTCTCTTCCTTGCCTCAAATTTCTCTTCTGGTTTGATTGAATTGGTGAAACATCTACATACACCATGGCCTCGGTTTTCCTCAGCTTTCATCACTGGAACCCTGGCTCTTGAGCCCTCTGCTTTGGATCTTTTCCCTTTGTCATTCTGACACCTTTTTCAATCATATCCTTCCTGAAATACCTTTCCTTTCTCTAGACTCCACAGGAAACAGTTCAATTTCAACTTCATCTCACATGATTTTTTTAAAAAATACTAAATTATGATCCTACCAATTGGAGTCAGAAGACCTAGATTCAAATCCAGTGCTTAGCATTAAATTATTTAACCTTTCTGAGTCTCAGTTTATTTATATATAAATTGTAAGGTATTTTAGATGATCTCTAAAGTTCTGCCTAGCTTTAACTCTTATAAGGAAGTAATGTCATGGAAAAACAAAACAAGCAAACAAAACAAAAACAAAAACAAAACAAAACAAAAAGCATGACCTTGGACTGACAAATTCCACTTTTGACTCTTCTAGGTATCTGATCATTACCCCATCATGTACTTTTCTGTCCATTTCCTCATCTGTACTATGAGAGTCAGAAGAACAAGAGTATATACCAACAGCATTGGTCTCAAGTGAATCATGTATCATATATTGCTTTGCAGATTTGACAAACTGACATACAAATGTCAATTAATATGGACAACCAATCCTTTAAAAATCAAATGCCATCTCTTTCAGGAAACCTTCATTTATCTGATTTGGAGAAAGTTTTCTTCCTCAGACTTCACCTAATGATTTTGTTTTTATGTCTCTTTAAGGCCTTTATCACAATAAATTGTATATTTCTATTTTCCATATTTATGCCCGGCATATAGTAGTTGTTTAATACTTGCTTGCCAATTAATTGAATGATTGCTTGATTTACCTTATCTAACTACAAGATTGTAAGGTTCATCACTGACCATGTCTGGTGACCAACAAAGAGCTCTGCAGACAGAGTTGGTGATATTATAAACCAAACAGTTGTTTAGAATTTGCATAGGAAAGAGCTAGGAAATTAGATCTGGAAGATGGGTGAGAGGAGATTCTGTGGGCCATGCTACTGCGTGTCTTTGTAAAGAGCCAAGAAGAAGACTTTGTCCCATGAGTAATTGGGAGTTATTAAAGTGTTCTGAGCAGGAAAGGCAGACAAACCAATTAAAGCTAAGCTTTAGAAAGACTAAATTTGTGACCCTGTGGAGGACGTTGGTTGGATGTGGGAGGGAAGTAGAAGACTAAAATGAAAAGGCAGAAAGCCAAAATGAATAAGAGAAACATCTGCAAGTATCTACAGGTTAGGAGGCAATTTTCTTTTTACCCACTGATTCATAAGCAAAGAGAAGTTCCAGTCACATAGAACTTGAGAAAAATAACCAAAGTGGCCCCATGTCCCAGTCCAGATGATCAGCCAGCCAAGCTCCCACTTGTCAGCCTTTAGAAAACACAATGCTATCTGAATAGACACCCAAGATGCTTAGAGAGTCATAAGGACAGCTCCTGGACCTTTTGGGAAAAAAGAAATCTCAACTTCCCTAACGTTCATTTTTTAACTTTTTTAACGTTTTGCTTGCAACATGAGATACTTTTTTCTGCACTTAAAAGTCAATAGAACTTTGATTCTTGTCCAAATTCTGTAACTATGCTGTGATCTCAATAGTGTAATCCTATGTGGAAAGAGTAATGGTTCTGCTGTCCTAGAATCCCAACTGGATTCTTAAGCCCTTCTTAAGCTAAACCCCCTTTTGTCCACCTCTATTCTTATATTGTTCTCTTGCACACGTACTCTTCAATTCAGTGACACTGGATTCTTGGCTGTTTCATGGACAGGATACACCATCTCTCAGCTCCAGGCAATCTCTCTGACTGTCCCCTATTCGTACAATGTTCTCCCTTCTCCACTCCAACTACTGACCCTTCCTGACTTTCCATTAAGTTCCAATTAAAATTCCATCTTCCATAGGAAGCCTTCCCAAACCCTCTTGATTCCAGTGCCTTCTCTCTATTAATTATCTTCTATTTATCCTGTATATAGCTTTTTTTGTATATATTTGTTTGCATGTTGTCCCTCCCACCATTAGATTATAAATAAGCTCTTTCAGAGTAGGGAGTGTTTTTTGCTTCTTATTTAACATTTATTTAACATAGTACCTGGTATATAGAAGGTGCTCAATAAATATTTGTTGAGTTGAATTGATCCTGTCACTACAACCTCTTTAGAGCTCAGTTTCTTCATTTGTAAAAGAAGAGCTTTGGGCTAGCTTTATATGGCCAGAAAAGACAAATCATTCTCTACCCTTCAGAATCTATTAAACTACTTACTCTCTCAGATGCCAAACTTCTGATCTAGACTTTGTTTTTTAAAGCATGAGGCAGCATTTTAAAACGGCACCTTTGGAGTAAAAGTGAGGAATGTGTGTGGGTTTTTCTCCCTGATTAAGGCCTCTGACTCATAAAAAAAAAAAAAAAGCCAGAAATCATAAGCCACATATATAAGGAACAATATAGAGTGATGCTTTTTATTTAAAAGAAAACCAGAAACATAAAAATATTCTAGTCATTCTGAGTCACTGTCACAAGAGTTCTAATGCTGGATTTGAATCTTGCCGCAGTTATCTATTAAGATCTCAAACAAGTTAGTTAACTGCTCGACGTCTCTATTTTCCTATCTGTAAAATGGGGATAATGATGATATTTATACTAGCTACTTCCTAAAGTTATTTTGAGAAAAGCACTTTTTAAAATTCTAAAATACTATTGAAATTCAAATTATTATAATCTGCTGAACCATTTAGATGAAGAAACAAAATCTGATTCAGTAAATTATCAACTGAATAGAATAATGGGATGTTTGAAAGGGACCTTAGCTATATTCAAGTCCATTAGTTACAAAGTGTGGTCCAGTGATCCCTGAAAGTCCTGGAGACCCTTTTAGGAGGTCTTGGAGGCCAAAACTATTTTAAAAATAATACTAAGAAGCTTTAATTTCTAACATGGAAACTGTCCAACTCCATTAGACTATGAACTCTTTGAAAGCAGGAACTGTCTTTTGTCTAGCTTTCTATTCCCAGAACAGTGTCTGGCATATGGTAGATACTAATAAATGTTTATTGACCAACCAACAATGTATTTTTCTCTTCTGTTAATTCTATTTCTGTCCCTCCTATCTCTTGCATTAGTATGCAAGTTCCTAACATCCCAGATTCTTTATTTAATCTTAACTTTGAATGTTGTTGAAATTGATGCTTCCTATGGGTTTAAAACTACTTTCTACTAAATTAGTAAAATTCTGAAGGTTTGAAATCATTCTGTTCTCTCTACCACTATAACAGAGGTGTGGTTAGTTTACCCTTGGTGCTTAATAAAGGAATCTTGGGCCTTAGAAATCAGTACAGACTAGTACCCATAGTCTGATCTCATTAAGTGAGGTATCATGATTCAGTGGACTAGGAGTTAGGAGACCTGAAATATAGTTCCAGTTTTACCTCTAATTTGTTATGTGATCTTAGATAAAGAAGAGAGAGAGAGAGAGAGAGAGAGAGAGAGAGAGAGAGAGAGAACACTCTACCAAGCTACTTCTAGGAGACAAATATAGCCTTAATATCTTTTTAAAAAATGATTAAAGGACTTAGACCCATATAATTAACAAATATTGATTCAAAAATCTTAAATAAAATTTTGTCAAACTATAGCAATTTATTTTTAAAACCATTCATTATGAACAAGTTAGATTTATACCAGAAGATTCAAGATGGTTCAACATAAGGAAAACAGTCAACATTATCATATTTTTAAAACACCCCAAACCACATAATTATCTAAATAGATGCAAAAATAAAAAAGCCTTTGACAAAGTACAACGCTTATTTATGCTAAAAACCCTACAAAGAATAGACTTAGAGGGATCTTTTTTAATATTATAAAAAAGTATTTGTTTCAAATCTCTAGGTCTTAATTCTCTCATTTGAAAAAGGGAACTAACAGCACTAGCATTTTCTACCTCAAATGATTGCTATGAGATTTAAAAGAGGCTGTGTATGTGAAAGAGCTCTGTGAACTACGATTCAAATGTAAGATTGTATTTCAAGTTGCTGCTGGGTTTGAAGGAAGGTAGCATAAAGTATAATTCTGTACAATGTTGCAGCAAGAGGTAGTGTGTTGTGGTAAGTAGAGAAGCAGTTTCTGAATCAGAAAGACTTGGGTTCAATATCTTCCTTTGATATATACTAAGACATCATCCTAGACAAGTAATTTAATCTCAGTTGTCCTAAACAACTATCTATGACGTTAAGTTGAAGAGCAATTGTCTATCTATAGTAGATGGAAAGGTTCCTCATATCAAAGTAATCACAGTTCTGGAAAATAAAAATTGGAGGCATAAAGATTCATATACCCAAAACCCACTCAGAAGACAGAAAGAAAAAAGAGACATAGGGAAATAGAGATAAATCTATATACAAATAAACATAAATACAAACAGAAAAGATACACGGAAAGAGGACAAATACATGTTCAAAGAATAATGTCTCCACCTTGTGGCTATTTAGGATTTCACCATCAATTACTTTTAAAGCTAGGATGCATTTTCACAACTGTAGGCATAAATGGATATATCACCTCTAAGAGGATGTCCCAAAGACAATATGAAATTAAGGTGAAGAGAGGATGTAGTACTACCTTAACTGGGATTACTATCTCCTCTCACCCACTGAGCCTTCTCTTTCAGATCCTGTGCCACGTGCATCAGCTTATTAATTACAACATATTCTTTCCTGTTTTCAATACGTTAGAATGAACGCAACTAATGAATACCCAGCTGCACTTTTCCCTCTGCTCCACATAGCAATTTAGCATCAGAAATTGCGCTCTTTCCAAACCGGGAACATTTTCCTCCTATTATGTGGCTGCTGGAGAGAGTGCTTCAAGCACAGATAATGAGGCTTGATTTTCAGAAGCTGGAAAGGAATTGGATGTGTTCAGAGCGGCACGTTTTGATTAACCAGAGAAGTAAACCATGACATAAGAACTCAGGACACATAATGTAAAACTTAGAGTTCCATGTACTCCTGAACCAGGAGTCTGGATCCCTACTTTCCTGTCCTGGTGCTATTGCCAGTTAGCTGTGTGTGGATAAGTCATTTATTGGACCCAAAAGAGTCAGAAGGCCAGGCTACAATTGGCTCCAACATTGGCTCCAATGTTTAGCAAGATATAAAGCATATTTATCATAGTAAAGAGGCAGTTTGTTGTAGTTCGTAGAAAGTCTGCTTCTGAATCAGGGGGGACTTAGGCTTAAGACCTTTCTTTGATATGTACAACAATGTAAGGCTGGATAAGCTGACTAACCTGTTTGGTACTGGTTACAGGAAAGCTTTTATTTCTACAGACAAAAAGTAATTTTAAAATGATAGAATATTGAAGCAGAAATGACCTTGAGAGATCATTTTGTCTAGTACTCTAATTTTACAGATGAAGAAACTGAAGACCAGAGAAAGTAATTTGATCAGTCATTGACTCTTATCAAGTAATGATACTATTCTAGATTTTGAACCTTAATTTTTTTAATCGTAAAATAGGATTATCAACATTTGTATTGCTTCCCTCATAACATTATTGTGAGAAGAGTACTTGAAAGACCTAAGTATACTCAAAAGGCCTAAAATTATTGCAGGAACATATCTTATTTTTGTTGTTAATAATAACAAAATGAGTTAATCCCTATAGTTTAGTTATATAGTTTATATATATATAATATATATATACTCACATACCTATAGTTATATGGTATAGTCATAGATTTTAGTTTCCTTATCTTTTAAATAGTTATGATAGCACTTGGCATAAGAATTAGGGCTTAAGAACTGTCATAAGGGCAGCTAGGTAGTACAATGAATAGAGTATTGGCCCTGGATTAAGGAGGACCTGAATTCAATTCCAACCTTGGACATTTCATAGCTGTGTGACCCTGGACAAGTCACTTAACTCTACCCCCACCAAAAAAATGTATATTTTATTCTTACTTGAGAAATCATATCTTCAAGGAGTTTTAGAAAACAAAAAATTCTGGACCAAAATAGAGAACAGGCAGGCAGTAGAGCAGAAAGAATATTATACTTGTTCTACACCCAACCAACTGTGGGTTTTGGACTTGGGTTTTGCCACTTAGTATCTTTATAACTGTAGGCAAGTGATTTAATCTCCCTAGTCCAAATTTTCTTCCACTCTAGAAGGGCAGGATTAGACTACAAAGGACCTGAAGTTTTTAGACAGTAGTTCTAAATCTAGAATCCTATGGTTTTCTGGTCTGAGTTAATGACTTTGATAAAATTACTTCCTCTCTCTTATCTTCAGTTTCCTCATTTGTAAAATTAGAAGATTAGATAAAATCATCTTTCCTTTCTGCTTCAATATCCTATCATTTTTATTACTTTTTAGTTATAGAAATAAAAGCTTAAATTAAATGATGTTAAGTTATCTGATTCTAGAGATTTTCTTGCCCTACAATCTAATCGTGGGTCAGTGTGGCCTGAATCAGTACTCTAAATTATTTCATCTCTACACATCTGGCAAATCAGTCAACCCACAAATGTTAATTGAGTGCCTTCTGTTTGCTGAGCACCCTTGGGATACAAAAGAGATGCAAGCTACAGTCACTGTTGTGAAGGACATCAAAGAAAAGAATGACAAAAAATGAAGGACAGAATATAATTAAGAGCCAAATTAGGTGGCAATGTAAATCTGTTAAATATTGTAGTAATTTAGAGAAGAGAAGGTAGATAGTGAGAGCTAACACAATCAAAGAAAAGACCTGATGAGCTGCTGCTTTAGCTGGGTCTTGAAGATGGGCAGAGGGTTTTGGAGAAGCCCATTGGAGGGGCAAGGGAAGAAGGGTATGAGCTGAACCATTGAGGTAGGAAAGAGCACAACATGTGCAGGGAACAGGACAGATACAAATTGGATTTCACTAGAGCTTTTTTAATTATAATAATGTTAATTATAATAATTAATGTAATAATAATAGCATGCATATCATAGTTTAAGGTTTGCAGAGTAGTTTAATATTATTTGGTTCTCTCAACAATTGTAAGAGATAGGGCCTATGATCCCTATTTTACAAGTAAAGTAATTCAGGTAGAGAGAATTTAAGTTAAGGATCTCTGTGCAACCTAGCTGCCTAGGAATATAATCATCTTTCACTGGAAGCATAGTCATCCTTCAGGGTGTGGGGGTGGGGGGGGTTGGGGAAGAGGAGTTTGGAGTACATAGTGTGAGAGACTTGGGATCAGGAAAACTTAAATTCAAATCTTGCCTCAGACATTGCCAACAATATTATCCTGGGTAAGTCATTTAACCACTGCCTTAATCTCTTCATCTCAAAATGTGGATGATAATAATAGCACTTACCTTACAGGATCATTATGAGGATCAAGTGAGATAATAAATATAAAGTGCTTTGTAAGCCTTGAAGAGAATGCTTGTTATTATCATTATCCACATCCTTATTACAATTGCTATGGTGTAATAATATTATTCCCTCCAGAAACTTAGAATCTCATCTTATCCATTCACTTTATAAGGAGGTGAAAATTGAAGCTTAAAGAAATGAGGTGGTTTGTTCAAAGACACGCAGTAGTAGTTTGACAGGACTAGATTCTACCTCTTTTGGGGACCAGGTCCTACACTTTTTCCAGTGCGAAAATGCATTTAACCTATGATCTTTGGCCTCTCTCTCCTGCTTTCCCCCATTCCACCCATTATTTTTCTTAATGCTGCCATCCTTATTGGTCTCTGTGACTCTATTACTATCCCTCTCTCGGACTGTCTCTTCTCTGTGAAATTGGGGTTAGAGTAGTTGGCTCAAGGTCTCTTGAAACTCTAGATTTATTATTTTTGCAGAGAAGGGACTGTCTTTTGCCTTTTGTACCCCTTAGGTTTTTGTACAGTTCCTTAGTATAGTAGGCAGTGAACAATGTTTATTGCATTGAATTCTTTGGGTCTCAAAACTACTTCCTAACTAATTTAGGGAAACTCCAAAGGCTTAAAATTAAGCTATTTTACCCCATAAGCAGAGACAGGAGTAATTCTCTGTCCTATCTACCTTTTGGCCCTTGATAAATAACAATACCTCTTAGTGGATCTCGGCCCATCTTTCTCTGGATATTAAATTTAATTCAAAGAACTTGGATAAAAAATAATTTCAAAAAAATAGCTCCAACCTGAAAATAGCTTACAGTGTATATGTAATCTTTTATGAACATAATTCCAGATTTGTAGGGAATTTAGTAATATGCAGCACAGCCCTGCCTTTTACCCAGGAGTAAGTTACCTAGAAGTTGGTCAAGAATTGAGTTGCATCAATGATCATTTGTTCAAGTTGTAACAGCGAGTATCTGACCATCATTTGACCACTCACTTCCATTTTAAAGAAGATCAGTTGCTTTTTCTCAGACAACCAATCTCCTGGGCCAGGCTCACACAGACAGTGAGAATCATACTACATCAAAATTGACATTGCTTGACTAGGCGTTCTGTAAATTGATTAGTTCAGTTGGCACTAGTAATGGGGAAAGATGGGATTATCATCCTCCCTTTGAGATGTAATGCAGCTAGTCCTCCAGTAAACATTGAAGCAGGGTCAGTCTGAGTTGCAACCATAAAATTGACATAGGTTGTCTTCAGTACCTCCTTCAGTGACCACCCCCAAATGACAACAGTGGATATTTTCTTTTCTTCAAGCCCCATTGCCCTCCTATCTACCTCCCCCTATCAAACCCTGCTCTCTAGAAAAGAGCTATCTCTATCATTTAATGCCTTAGGAAGTCACTTGTGACCCCTTCTGGGGGCATTTACCACTTAACCCTTTTTTTTTGCATTCTAGGATAAACCACCATATTCTCTGTGCTAGTAATTTGAGACATCAGGTCGTGCTCCTTTTTGGGGTACCTCAGGAATCAAACCATGTCACAGCCAGCCCCCTTCTCTTTCAAGTTAGTCTTGTGTCTGAAACAATAACAATAATAATAGCTAATATTTACATGATACTTTATACAAAGTACTTTACCTATATTATCTCATTTAATTCTCATAACCACTCTGTGAGGGAGATGCTACATTATTATCCCCATTTGACAGATTAGGAAATTGAGGCTTTAAGAGGTTATATGACTTGAACAACATCACACAGCTAGTTAATGTCTGAAGCAAGATTATTCAAATCTTTCTAACTCCAAACCCCATATTCCAGCCTCTGTGTCACCTAGCTTCCAAATCAAATCAACATGATTTACAAGTCCCTGATAATCCTCCATAGTGCCCATCATCCCTTTGGGGAACATAAATAAAACACACTAACCACCCTGAAGAAAAAAAGCTTACAAGCTAGTTAGGAAGACAAGGTATAAACATTCTTCTCCTTCATCTGAATTACTAATGTAATTCAACTATATTTCTTGTCTTTTTGCTCAGGGTAATATTAATAATGATAACTCACATTATGTAGCTCTTTAAGATTTACAGAACATATTCTTCACAACAATTCTTCTAGACAGGCACTGCAAATATTATACTAGTATCACTTTATAGATGAAGAATATGAGGCTCAGGGAGGTTAAGTAAGTTGTCCAAAATCACACAATTCAGTTCAGTTTAAGAAACATTTATTAAGCCCTTTATATATGCAAGGGACAATTCTAAGCAATAGCACTAAGAAAACAGAAAAAAAGTTCCTGCTGACAAGAGCTTAATTCTGCTCAAAGGAAACTGAATGAGTGATGGAACAAGTCTCCTGATTCAGCATGAGTTAGTAGAAAAGAACGTGGTTGATTTGACTAAGTCACCCATTTTACACATGAGAAAACAGAGACTTTGAAAAGTCAAGTATACTACCAACAGACACATAACTGGAAGTGTCTGAGACAATATTTGAACCCTCATTTCCTAACTCTAGATACAATACTTTATCCACTTTAAAATTCTTTTTCTTTCCTGTTTCCCCTTCCCATAACCTTAATTTATGATTGTCCCTCATATACAACCAAGCCCTCCCTATCCTCCAAGTCCTAGCTTAAATACCACCTTTTCCATGAACTTCCTTCTCTGGTAACTTCTCCAAAGGTTCCCATTATCTTTTCTTATTAACTATTTGCATTTGGTATAATCATATACAATGGTATAATCATACCATTGTTCCTTAACCATTCTATATGACCTCAATGCCATGTTAAGTTTCTTGATGACAGGCTCCAAATCTCCTACTTCTTTTGAAATCCTTGAAGCATCCAGCATGTTGTGATCCCTTAATTTAATGTTTATCTAAATGGGCATAATTACATAGAATTTTACAGCTGGAAAAATACCTTAGAGATCATCTAGTTCTGTCCTATTTTGCAGACTGGAGATGGGAGGAAATTGAGGCCCCCAGAGAAAAAGTTTATCTAATATCATGTAATGTGAAGTTAGTGAAAGATTTAAGACTTAAAACCAGATTTCCTAACAAACACTTGATTTATATTCTTTTTACTTCCCCTCCTAAAAATATACCCAAAACAATCCATTCAATTCTTTAACTGTATATCAGGGTCAGGAGAAAAGGAAAAGCATTTGGGAAGGGATACAGAAAAAGTGAAAAAGGACAGTGGAAAAAAGAAGAAAAGTTTGCATACTTTTTGCTTGGAAAGGAAGATGTCTACTTGGACAGGACTGATTTACCCATCTGCAATGATGTCCTCACAGCAAAAAGACAATGATAAAGACATTATATCTCCCCTATGAGGGCCTTCAGGCTTACCACTTTTGACAGGTCCATTCTTTGAGATCACTCACAAATTAAAAAAAAAAATTCATAAGGGACATCAGTAACCATCTATTCCAGTCTTCAACTGAAATTGATCCTTTCTTTAACATCTCCAAGAAAGAGTCATCTAGTTTTACACTGAAAATATCTTAGAGATACTAAAAGAGAAGTCACTATATTCCAAGACAGACAGTCTGCTTTTGGACAGCTCCTATTCTTAGGTTTTTCCTAACATCAAATATGATTATGTCTCTGCCTCTTCTACCCACTACTCTTGATTCTGCCTAGGGTTAGATACAGCTAATCCTTCTATGTGAAAATCATTTAAATCCTTGAACAAAACTTATCATGTTCCCTATGATTCTTCTCCAAGCTAAATACCTCCAGTTCTTTGAACTGATCCTCAGATGGCATAGATCCGGGGTCCTTTCAACATCCTGGTTCCTCTCTTGGAGATGCTCTGTTCCTAAAATGTAATATCCCAAACTGTACAAACTCCTCTAGATATGGTCTGTCCAAAGCATTCTACAGAGATATCACCTGCTTGTTTCTGGAAGTTAGGATTTTCATTATAAAGCCAAAAAATGACATTATCTTTCTTTCCAGCCACATCACACTAATGCTTATTCAGCTTGTAGTCTATTAAAGCCTCCATATCTTTTGTTTTTGTTTTTGTTTTTTAACTGCTATTTAAATATCTAATTTGGTTTAACTGCTATCTATAGCAGCTCTATAGAATGCTGGACCTGGAGTCAGGAATACTCATTCTCATGAGTTCAAATCTGACCTAAGTCTCTTACTAGCTATATGACCCTAGGAAAGCCACTTAATTCTGTTGGCTTAAGTTTCTTCATCTGTAAAATGAGCTAGAGATAGAACTGGCAAACCACTCCAGTATCTTTCCCAAGAAAACCCCAAATCAGATCATAGAGAGTTAAACATGACTGAAAAACAACCAAATAGCAACAAAAATGTGTTCCACATATTTTACCTTTTTTTTGCTTTTTGCAAAGGCAATTGGGGTTAAGTGACTTGCCCAAGGTCACACAGCTAGGAAGTATTAAGTGTCTGAGAACAGAATTGAACTCAGGTCCTTCTGACTTCAGGGCTAGTGCTCTATCTATTGCACCACTTAGCTGTCCCATGTATTATACTTTTGAAGTTGAATTTTTAAAATCCATTTAAGACTTTAATTTATCTCTACCAAATTTTATTTTATTGGGTGATCAATTCAATACACTAGCATGTCAAAAAAATTTTTTTTTCATTTGGCATCTATTATGCATTGTATTAACCATTCCTCCCAGTTTGGGGTCATTCCAAAATTTGATGTGCATGCTATGTTTGTCTTTAACATTTTTATCAAGAACTAGGATAAACAGCATGTACCAAGCAAAGATTCCTGAATAAGTCATTTAACTGGTGTTTGCCTGAGTTTCCTCCTCCCTTTACTTCCCAGGCAAATCATTCAATCTTTGCCTTAGTTTTCCCAACTATAAAGTGAAGAAAATGATAGTTCCTGTTTCCCAATATTATTGAGAACATAAAATGAGACAATTTCATCCTCTGAACTTTCTTCACTTTGCCTTTTCCTATATTTTCTCCACCTGTCTTTCAGCTTCTTTTTGTGTGTTACCTTTCTTCATTCAAAGATAACCTCCTTAAGGGAAGGAACAATCTTTCTTTCTCTTTGTATTTATATTCCCAATTTAGCTGTGGCATATAGTAGAGTTTTTAATAAATACCATATCATATATATATGGGGTTGATTTCAAGTGTTCTTTGGAAGTCACATGGAAAGGTTTCCTTAGACATTGGCATATCAAGGTGGTTATATTTCAGTTTGAGAGCTGAATTGAGCATGAGATGATCTGAGCATGAACTGCAGATTTTCTGCTGCTAATTTCCCTCACCTCCAATCGGACCGGGTATTCTCTGAGGCCCCTATCTGTATGGACTTGGGTTAATCATTTAAACTCTCTAGACCTCATTTTTCTTATCAAATAAAAGGATTGAACTAGCTAGTGTCCAATGTTCTTTTGGCTCTAATACTTTGACCTGAATCCCTTTCTGAGAGCAAGTTTTTGAAGGCAGTCTCAACTGAAAACAAAAGAAGGAACACACAACAGGGAGCATACCAGTAACAAAAATGCTATCCACTCACCTTCCTTTAATGTTTTCAGGTTTTACAAAATCCTATGACATAAACATTATATAGGTATTTACGTATAAAGAGGTAAATTTACATTTATAGATATCCAGGTCTCAAGGGCTTAAGTGATTTTCCCAAGATGACACATAGTCAGTGTATGATGCAAGATTCACATTTAGGTCTGCTCATGATAGATTCAGCATGTTTTGCATAATCTGGTACTGCCTCTCATATTTTTGACTGATTCCATTATTTTGCCTAAGTTATGGTGAATTGGAACCAAGTTGATCTTTGGCCCAGACATCACAAAGATACCAGGAGAAACTTTTGAGATTAAATATGGCTAATCATCATTCATTCATTCATTCACTGTTTTTGTCCTTCTTTCTTAGAACCATGATATTAGGGAGGTCATGATTTGACATGAAAGTGAATTAGATTTAAGTGAGGAAAGGCTGAGCAAAGTCACCTACATCACTTTCTCTTCAGAACCATCTGGGTCCAGTGGCCAGATATAGATCATCACCACCCTCTAATTGTAGCAGACCTCATATAGCTGATAATCCTCTAAATATGGAGGTTTCAAGGAAAAATTCCTCCTATACAGTCATCAAATATGACAAATAACAGCTCAATCTTTGCTGAATTCAGCATAGTTTTCTATAAAACAGTATTGGGATGGGAAGAGAGACAGATTGGGTTCTAAAAGAGTTTAGGAAGCAGAGAATCTTAGTTCAAATCCCAGGGCTATGTCACCTACTATTTCTGAATCTGTTTCCACATTTGTAGAATGAGGGCATTGGTCTAGATTATCTCTGAACTCTGATAATTTTCATTCAAGTCTGTGATCCTATGGTCTATTTTTTTAAATGTCTAAAATTCATTTGATATTATAAATGAGCACATTTATAATATCAAATGAATTTTAGACATTTAAAAAAATCCATCATACACCAGAAGTCAGTCCTTTTTACAAAGCCTTGATCTTTGCAGCTGAGTAAAATATTATGTTAATGATGACCAGTTCAACCTGAAATCTAAAGGGCCTGCCCATTTTACATTGAAAAGATTCTCTAGAATTATTATTCATAGATTTGCATTTATTGAAAGCTCAAAATAAAGGCAGCCTGATTCTTTCTCTAAGTGATTACTATGCTGTAAAACTACACCAAGTGCCACAAACCCAGGAATGACTTGAGAAGGCGTGAGTGCTCAGAGAAATGCATTACCTTCTCAATATGGGGGGGGGAGGGGAGTTAGAAAAGGAGAGAATTTAGAACTCGAAGTTTTAAAAACGAATGTTAAAAATGTTTTTACATGTAACTGGGGGAAATAAAAAAACTAAATAAAAGAAAAAAAGGAATGGGGCAGTTGGCATTAGTTTCAGAAAATTGGAAAGAACTTCTCAGATCTCTTTAACATATGAAAATTTTCCAAATTTTTCCATTCCTTTGAAAGTTCCTCCTGTAAGACTAGAATCAAGACAAAAAACGTTTTAACTTAAGTTAAAAACACTTAGTTTTAGAAGAATGTTATAACTGCAAGTTTTTCCATTCTTAGTGATATCTAAGAACATTGATAATAGCAACATTCAATTATGAAATGCCTACTGTGTTCAGAGCACCAATACAGGAACTAAAGGAGGTACATTTTCAAGCCATCTGGTTCATAATTCCTGCCTTCATGGAGCTTACAATCTGGAATGAGGGGTATGGTATCCATGTCCCTGGAGTACTTTACTGGCTATGATATCCATGGACCAAAACTCCATGTAATTTGGAGGCAAGAAGATAGACAACATAATTCTTGGAGGTCCCTTCCTGCCCATCTAGATATAATTCCATGATAAAACTATTAAAGGACTTGAGATGGTTTAACCTCATTTCTCCTATTCTAAATCTTATACATATATTATATGTTTAAAAGAAAAAAAAACTCCAGCTACTTTTTCCAAATCCAAACCATCATTGCTTTGCAGAAAAGTGAAAGCCAACAGCTACAGGGCACTTTCATCCAGAGGCAGTAGGTTTGGGGGTTGTTGGGAATTTGGGGGGGGGGGGTTTGGGGGGTGTCGAGGGGAATATGTTGTTTGCTTTGTAGCTTTTTTTTCATTTGGGAATTTATCTTGGGGAGGGGGTTTGGAACTAGGGGATGTAAAGTTTGATGAGTGAACAAAAACAGACACCTAAAAAGACCCAGCTACAGTTTTCTGACATACAGAAGGGTAACCCGAACTCCTCTCATTACGGAGCATATTTATGGCAGATCATAACATTAAATTACAACTCAGCCGCCTCAGCCAGGAATGTGTAACTCTCCCCATGTGCTTCTAATTAAGCCCGTTTGAAGTTGCTTTGGATATTTATTTGTGGGGGATTTACTGCACAGAACGATTAAAGTTTGTTCTTATTAGGAGTTCGGCCTTGTTTTGAGGAGGGAGAGGGAGAGAGAGAGAGAGAGCAAGAGTGAGAAAAGCTGCAAACGAACTCTGAATTAATATGTGTATATATACATACATACATGCATACATATATGTATATATATATACTTTTTTTTAATACAAGAAAAACAAAAGGGCCCTTTGTTTTCAATATGGTTAGAGTCCAAAATCTTCGACTGTAATTTTGTTTATAGGAAATCCTTTATAATGCAAGTTTAGTGTTTCCATATGGAATTCTCCTAGGACATTTCCCCACACCCCCTTCCCCCTCCACTTTTTTTATTTGGATAAGGCAAGAGAAAAGTGACTGTACATTCCAAAGATTCATAGTCATTCCGGATCAAATTCAATGGATTTTGGCAAGAGTTGAAAAACACAGATGCAGCGTTTTTGGTCTCCTGCTGAGCTGCCTCCAGCTGTGAGTGTCTGGTGGAGGCACTTTGTAAAATCATGAAAACCCTATTAAATTCATGAAATATGATATACTGTATTTTCAAACTAACTTTCCATTGAACTGTCCACGAAGATAGAATTTAGCTAACTTGCTTAAGAAGGGGAGGTACAAGGGTGGAAGATAGAGGAGGGAACCCAAGAAGTGTCGGGAATATTTTTTTTAGTTGTTGCAAACATTTCTGTGTCTGGGTATGAGACCTCCCTGAGCCCTTAGGAGAGCCAGACTTTGATTCTGCTCTGACCCAGGGCTGTCTTTGTTTTTCTCCTCCTGTCATGTTGTTGCAAATCAGACTGTGACCCCCAAGTGCCAGGATGAGTAGAATCATAGATCCTCAAGACTGAGGAAGTTCCTCAGAGATCCAAGAGTGGAAACTACCACCAAGGATCATAGGATTATTAATAGATAAAGCTAGCAGGGACCTCAGAGGCCAGCATTTTACAGAAGAGGAAACCAGGGCTCAGGGAGACTTACTAGGTAGGAACTGTACTGCTGATTTTGGGATAAGAACAAGAACTAGAACCCTTGTCTCCTAATTCACAGCTCAGTGCTCTTCCCACCACACCACATGCCTCCCCTGATAATAAAAAATGTTGTTTTACATTATAGTTATTAATTTATAACTTTTTTCTACTTTGACCCAAAGTGAGAGAAGAAAAGAAAGAAAATAATGCTTTTCTTCACATATACCACTTTCTGTCGCTCTGCCTCTCTCTCTCCATCTCTGTCTGTCTCTGTGTCTGTCCTCTCTCTCTCTCTCTCTCTCTCTCTCTCTCTCTCTCTCTCTCTCGTCTCTGTCTGTCTCTCTCTTGTCTCTCTTGTCTCTCTGTCTTTGTCTCTGGTCTGTCTGTCTCTGTCTGTCTCTGGTCTCTCTGTCTCTGTCTGTCTCTCTGTGTCTCTATCTCTCTCTGTCTCCATCTCTGTCTCTTTGTCTCTCTCAATCTCCCTCTCTCTGTCTCTCTCTATCTCTCTCTGTCTCTCTGTCTCTCTCTCTCTCTGTGTGTGTGTGTGTGTGTGTGTGTGTCTCTCTCTCTGTCTCTCTCTGTGTCTCTGTTCTCTCTGTGTGTCTCTGTTCTCTCTCTGTCTCTGTCTGTGTGTGTGTGTGTATGTCTGTCTTTCTCTCTCTGTGTCTCTGTTCTCTCTCTCTGTCTCTTTCGTTCCTCCCCCCCTCCCTCTCTCTCTCTCTCTCTCTCTCTCTCTCTCTCTCTCTCTCTCTCTCTCTCTCTCTCTCTCTCTCTCTCTCTCTCTCTCCCTGTTCCTCCCCACACTATGGAACAGACCAACTTAAAGAAGTTGGATAGTCTTAGTTCATTTCCTATTGGGCTATAATTCACATCATAAAACTATCGCATGTTTATTTTCAAACAGAGCAGGGCAAGGGCTCCCTGGAGGTGAATCGGGTTTGTTTTCTGGAAACATCCCCAGGACATGGGCAATTGCAGGCGCTCACGTGCAGAGAACACAGCCTTGCCTGTGGCGGGAATGAGATAAGTCCAGCTTCCAAGAAGTCCTGCAGGGCCCCTCTGTTCCATATGTCTTGGCACCCCAGTGACTTAAAGTAGCAAGCCTAGTAATGGAAGGATATACATGGAGACTATGAATCACTGGCTTATTGTCACAAGGGCCCCTTAAATGGGAACCACACACACTGAAAAACATATATTCCCCTACATCCTCCTACCCAGGGACAGCTTTAGATGTAGTCAGAGCTGGGGGAGGGTAACAGCAAACTTGTGCCTATGGGAGATGGTCTTTTGGGGAGAGTAATAAACTTTACCAAGTCTTCCTTTAAACCTGTAACATTTTAGTTTGAATGCGTTTTATCAGATCATATTAGTCTACTGGGAAGAGAGAAGATGAGGTAACCTTCAAAATTAGCTCAATCTTGGGATTGATGTCCAAAGCAAGGGAAGTGACCATCACAGTATACTCTGTCCTTGTCTCTACTCTGGAGAACTACTGAGGCCATATTTTGGGGGCGAGAACATTTACAAACTGCAGAATGTCCTGAGGAGGGTGCCAGGATGATGAGGGCACTGAAGGCCATGTCATCAAAGAATTCATTGAAAGAACTAGAAATTATTAGTTTGGGAAAGAAAAAATCCAGGGAAGACATGTGTGGATCAGGGTTTCAAAGTCAACAATAAGCATTTATTATGCACTTATAATTGTACTCCTACCCTTGGATTCCTGTCATAAGTTTTTCCTGGCCCCAGTGGACAGAATTAAAAGCAATGGGTTGAAGTTACAGAGAAAGTGATTTGGGGGTTAAAGAATGAGAAAAGGCTTGCTGACAATCAGAACTATAAAAGAGTGGAATGGGTGGGCATGTAGAAGTATTGTGCTCTCTCTCAGAAGCTCACATCTCTAAAGCTAGATTTCTCTAAAAGGAAATCTAATTCAACCACTTTATTTTACATAGGAGAAATGGAGCTTCTAAGATTAGTGACAGCCCTAGGATACACAAATAAGAACATTCAGGTACCCCAGATCTGAGGGGAATGAGAAATGTCATCAAGATCTATTCAGCATGAACAACATTACATTTACCTTCTGAAAGAGTATAAGCGTGATGGATTATTGTTCTGTTTCTGTATTTGTTAATGTACATTTTGGGTCACAAGAATTTTCTATGGTATAGAAAATAAGCTACTGCCCTAGACCTGTTCTTTTAAGAACTTTTTTCTAGAAGGAATCATGTTACTCACTTTGGAGAGACTCTAGATATTAGGAGAGGAAAAAAAGGAATAAATATTTATGTAGCACGTACTATGTGTCAAACTAATTGCTTTACAAATATCTCATTTGATCTTCACAACAACCTACAAAATAGATGTTATTATTATTATCCCCATTTTGCAGTTGAGGAAAGTGAGAAAAAAATTAAATGACTTGACCAACATTACCCAATAAGTAAATATCTAAGACCATATTTAAACTCAGATCTTCCTGATCTCAGGCTCCAGTGCTCCATCCATTGGGCCACCTAACTATCTCTGAGTTATGTATAAGCCATCCCTATGTGCTATTTTAGAGGTTTTCAGTGGAGAAGGTAGACGGCACAGTGGAAAGAGAAGCAGACCTAGAGTCAGGATGATGAATTCAAGTGTGATCTCAGAGACTCACAAGCTATAGAAAACTGAATAAGTCACTTAACTGAATTTCCTCCTTTCTTTCCTTCCCAGGAAAGTAATTGAGTCTCTGCCTTAGTTTCCTCAACTGTAAAGTGAAGAAAAGGATATTCCTGCTTCCTAATATTATTGAAAGCATAAAATGAGATAATTTCATCCTCTGGACTTTCTCCACTTTGACTTTTTCCATTTATTTCCCCCATCTGTCTTTCAACTTCTTTTTGTGTGTTCCTTCCTCCATTCAAAGGTAACCTCCTTAAGGAAAGGAACAATCTTTCTCTTTGTATTTATATTCTCAGTTTAGCTGTGCCACATAGTAGAGTTTAATAAATATTCATTGGCTTTATTCCTCGATAAGGACAAGAATGAATGAGAAAAAAATTTTACTTTCTTATTTGGGGTCAATCTCCAGCTCCATGAAAGTCCAGCCCTAGAATCCCTTTTGGTGGAGGGGGCCCAGTGGGCTGACAGTCACACCTTGGTAGCAAAAATCAGGATTCCAACTCAGATCTGTGACTCCCAGTTGATCTCTGGGTAAGTTTTTCCCCCCACTATTCTATATCATTAGGGGTCTTCTAGTAGAGGTTAAATGACCACTTTCAGGGATATAAGAGGGGAATCTTATTCTGATATATAAATTGGATTAAATGTCCCTGAGGTCCTTTGCAACATGGAGATTTTACCATTTTTGAACAAATTATCTCATCAGTGACCTTATGAATAAAGCAAACTTGTTATTATCCATATTTGCTTTGGAAACTGAGATCTAGAAAACTAAAAAGTAACTTACATGGGTTCATACAGCTATTAGCAGACTCCAGACCATATGACTTTGTTTCTCATTCATTACCCACTATTCTTTCCTCAGAAATGTGAAGTCTATACCAACAAAAGTCAAACTCAAATAGAAACACAGCTACTAAGCCAGACATAAGGATCCCTGCAAGGGGGCAGGAGGAAGCCTCATATAAACTTAAAAAAACACATGTTAACATTATTTACATCCTATTGTGTTTTATTTTGCTAAGTATTTCCCAATTACATTCTAAACAAGTTCAGCCCTACTCAGAAAGCCTCATGTTGGACACTTCTGGTTTCTACCAAATTAATTGTATGTACCTGGACTCTCTAGTTCCTTAGCTGGGGGTACCCTGCAAATACTCTTTTCCTTTGATACCCTTCTAATTTTTTTAGCTCCACCCCCCACATCAGTACCTTGCCAGTGTTGTTGCTCAGGCTAATAAGTAGTCTGCCCCTGTCTATCTCCCTAAAAACTAAACCTCACTCTGCCAGCTGCTTGAAAGCATTAATTAATGAGACAGCTCTTTTCCTGACAAATGAATTCACCTGAGTTAAGAGAGTACAGTCTTTCCTGATTGGTGAGAGATGCTCATTGCTAGCCTCCCCTGGACCTTGCCATTCTGTACTCTGGATATCTTTCTGCCATATGACCAATCACTAGATAGATAGATAGATAGATAGATAGATAGATAGATAGATAGACAGATAGACAGATAGATATTTTAAGAGAGGGGGGAGATCTTTATGCCTCTTGCTCTGGAAACAATAATCAAATCAGAATTAACATTCCTTCATATTCCATGTTGCCACTCACCATCCCTGTGATTTCCCAGACCAATATATCCCTCCCGGGCCATGACTATCTTCCCCTGTTAGGATGTAAAATTCCTTGAATCAGGAACTATTGAACTTTTTATGTGTGCTGGAACAGAGTAAGTACTTAATCAATGTTTTTTTTTTCATTCCATCAATAAATCAGTCAGGCAGGTTAGTCTGAAGAGAGGCATCCATGCTGAGTGTTATGAAATGCTACATAGAAGGGAATCAAGAAACCTCCCAAGATAACTTGTGGCAAAAACATGATGTGCTCTGGGAGACTGTCACAGAGATGGAGATTTTCACTTCATTGATTGATAAGGGTCCCTACCTTACTTTCAAACACTCAGCATATAAAGATCAGAGCTGTAAACTCTTCCTCATGCAAAATTACATTAATTAATACATAAGAAAGCCATGGAGATATTTGGCTTGACAGGTCCTATATATAATTTCTTTTTTTAATTTTTAATTTTTAAAATTTATTTCTTTTTTAATTTCAGAATATTATTAGAAACCATAAAGGTTCACATACCTATCAAAATTAAACTCACTCACTGGACTCCCCTCCAGAAGAAAAATGACTTTGGCTAATAAAGGTATCTTGAAGATAGAGCTGTGTCCATATTAAATATCCTGAAAATGTATTTCAAACCCTGGTAGGGTAGTGAGGAGAGATTAGAATAAAAAGGAAAGGAGCTAGAGATAGTCAGAAAGGGAATTTCCATGATGGATTAAAGCCAAGGGGAGCAACAGAGGAGGTGGACAAGTGAGAGGAGATCATTTATAATGGAAGAGGTGGGCTGTCTCATCTAAGGTTTCCCTGAGAAAAGGCAGTAAATCCTGCCACAACATTTGTGTGTGTGCAAGCACGCAAGCGCATATGTGTATGAAGGAAGGAGCCTGAACTCTTGGGACTCAATGATCTTTCACTGCTTGTCACCATGCGACACTCAGTGACAAATGAGGAAGGAAGGTGCTGCAAGAGACTGAGACCAGGTGCCATGGCCATAAATAGCGGGCACTGGCTGACCTAGCAGCAGGTGAGGGAAACGTTACATATTCTCTTTCTCAAAGGGAGAAATCTAGACTAGGAAGAAACTGCCGTAACTCTTCCTACTACTGTACTGCAACAAATTATGAAGGTCCTTTAGTTTTTCCTTCCTCCATACCAGAACTTTTCTCCTTTGTCTTGGCATCTCTCCTTCCTCAAACCCCCAGACCACAGCTTATTCTAATAACTCATATATTTCTTTGCTCTAATCCCACTACCACCAATTTAGTAAAAGCTCTCATTAGTGACTATCAACAAATCCTCTAAGGAGCTGATAATTAGCAATTTAGCTAACAAGACATAATACCTCCCATGGGCATTTCTGTCTTAATAGAATATTATAGTTGAGAGAAACCTCAGAGGTCATGATGTCCAACCCCTATCTTCAGCATCTTGACAAGCAATTATTTGGCCAAGGGCACATGAAAGCTAAGAGGATACCAGGACCTTAAGGAATAATCCTCAAATGATGAAATGAAAGCCAGTAGATATTTGGGAGGAGGGAGCTCAGTCCACAGATGATCTCAATGTATTCATTCAGAAAGTATTCCTGGATGTACAAAGTACTGTCCTGAGAATGGGGGAGGGTGGAAAAGGTGATAACAGACACATGTAAAATCTTTGAGGGGCTAAAGTCTAATCAATGAAATAGGTCATTAATCCACCTAGACCTCCATAGCATTTTTCCTTTTAGTAATGTTCTTTCTTGCTTAAACTTCTGATATTCATTCTCTCTCTCTCTCTCTCTCTCTCTCTCTCTCTCTCTCTCTCTCTCTCTCTCTCTCTCTCTCCCCCACTACTACTCCTGAATCTCCTTTGTCAGCTCCTCATCTTCTTCCCAACCAGAGTAAGTCAGTATTTCTCCCGATTCTTAAACCTTTTTCTTTCCCTTTCTTAAAATCCTCTCCCTAGTTAATTTCATCAAATTATATGGCATTAGATATTTTACATAGTATGGGAATTTCTAAATCTACATCACTTCATACAATAGTTGTAAGGATATGATAAATCACTAATTCAATTAAATAAGCATTTATTAAGAACCTTTACTAAGTAGGCATCAGGATAAAAAGGCAAAAAGAAAACCAAAAAGTCTGCCTCAAGAAGCTTTGATTCTAATGTTACAAAGCACTTGGAAAATATTAAAGCATTATATTAATGTTATTATTATAATCATTATCAATATTACCTTAGTTTTATCTTCTACAAGATTTAAACAAAAAAAAAAGTCCTGGAAAATGTCATCATTGTTTTTATAATTTTTTAATGTACTACAAAGTATCTTGCTATTGGGTTAAATAACTGCTTTTTTTTTTTTTAGTTAAATAAAGCATGAAGCTATAAGTTCATCACCTCATTGAAATCATCCTTGCTTGGTACAATCCAGGATCAGATAGATCAATAAGGATTATATACATCTCATCCTACTTTTTTGTTGTTGTTTTTCTGACGCTTCATGTTCTAATTTGGGGTGTTCTGAGCAAAAATACTGGTTTAATTTGCCATTTCCTTCTCCAGCTTATTTTATGGACAGGGAAACTGAGGCAAACAGAATTAAATGATTTGACCAGGGGTCACACAGCTTCTAGGCTTTTGAGACCAGATTTGAATGCACAAAGATGAGTCTACCTGACTGCAGACCCAGTGTTCTATACACTGGACCACTTAGCACCTTTTTTATTTCTTCTCTACATTTCTGTATTTTGAAAGTATTTTCCCCCATGATACTTGGAGATTACAAGTATTTTAAAGTATGGTAACATTTGTTTAAAACATTATTCTTAAGTGTTTATGGATAGGTATTAGTTCAGTCTATGATAATGGTCCAATTCCAGTATAAATAAGTGGTTAAGTTCTCCAGGATATTCTAAGATCTCTATTTATAGTATGATAATTTGGCATCTATCAATCCATGAAATACATATTTTAATGCAGAATTCTAGATACTAAGACAAGTTTTGCTAAGTATTCTGTAAGTGCTAAGATTTTACAAACTGTAGGGAGGGATATGTTCAAGTTTCTATATTTGCCTTGAATCTTTAAATCTTACTTGATCTTTAAGTACTGGACTCTTTAAGGATAACCTCTCTGTAATTTCTAGTCCAGTGATTTGATCCTGAATTACCATCATAAACTCCTCCATTTCCACAAACAAGTATATAGCTCAGCCATTTATTCAGAGCCTCTTTGTAAATATATTATAGATTGAGTTCATATAAATGTCACCCCATGATTCATTCTTGGATTTTAGCCATTTCATAGATTCTTTAGACTTAAGACACTCTCTGCTGTCCTCAACAAATTCTATGGCATAGATCAATTAACAGCTTTTATTGCTGTTAGGTCAACTGGTGTTTTCTTGTTCTGACTTTTTTGTTTCTGACCTATTTACCTCATGCTCTAAGAATTTTATCATGTCTTCCTCCTTTGGAAAAAGAAATTGTTCATCTTCTTAGATAGAGCTGCCTTGAAGAAGAGACTAAGGCATATGTAGGAATTATCTTCATCCACTAATTCAGAGTGACCTCTAGATTCAAGGATGAAACTTCTCCTTAGTATGTATAAAGAATTTAGCAATTATTGATGCCAAATTTCTGCAAAATGAAGGAGCTGTTTAATTTGTTTCTCACTAATGCAACACCATCCATGGATATCAAGTGATTAATAAGATGTCTCAGTTCAACTCTCTCTATAATTTGGAGCCCATATAAAATTCTATTTAGTAGAGAAGTCAGTTGATGTAAATCTTAAAAGAACCACACTGAGCTAAAACTCTTTCCCCTGAGAAATGTCACATTTTATATCTATTCTTCTTGGCAGAATATGGGCAGAATGTTTCAAATCAAGAAGTTTCCACATGTGCATCAAATGTGTTAAGGTTCTCAATATGCTTAGATAAATTTTTCTATAGCTATAGATATAGACATGGACATGGGTAGATATTCACAGGGTAAATGATTTATCCATGAGTGCGGAACTGAATCAAAGACTGTGATACTCAAAAAAAAAAAAAAAAAAAAAAAAAGCAATGTAAATATTTTGATACTCTGAGACAACTTATTCATTAATTACTAAATTGATAAGTTATTCATTATTGTTCTTCATAACCTACCTCACCCCCTCCACATACCCTTCAATCCAGTGACACTGATATCATTCTTCGTGTTCCTTGAACAAGACTCCCATCTCCTGACTCTTGACATTTCCCATCAACTGTACCCCCATTCCTGGTATGTTTTCCCTCTTTAGATCTACCTACTGGCTTCCCCAACTTCCTTTAAAGCCTAAATAAAGTGCCTCCACAGGAAGCTTTTTTTGATTCCATTTACTTCTAGAGGCTTTCCTCTGTTTATTAATTCATATGTACCCTATATATACCTGGTTCGTACATAATTGTTTGCATATTGTTTCCCCACCAGATCAAAAGTTCTTTGATATTAGAAACTGTCAATTGCCTTGCTTTAAATCCTCAGTGAATAGCACAGTGTCTTGCACATTGGAGGTCAAAACATCAAGTTTGTATTGACTAACCAACAATTTTGCCACATTCTATTCACTCCTCAGTCTACTGTTTTCTTACAAGTGTTTATTGATTTTAAAAATGCATAAACTACAGTGTGCAGGTATTGAAATGTTTTCAGTGTATTTTTTTAGTGATACAACTCTAAATTATTTGTACAAAATACACAAACATTATTTACCTATAGCTGGAATAGTCACTGTGGTTTCACATTTTGATTAATAGATATGTGCCTACCTTTGCTTTAGAAATTTGGTATCAACCTTGTGTCTAAAGAAAGGTGATAAATTGACTTTCCAGCATGTACTGTCAAACATTTGAACTAATAATTATAGATCTTCTCCAGTCTCATTGCTTTTCAGTTTTTTTCTGTTGTTTAAAAATTTTCTTTATTCTGAACTTAAACAACAAATAAAGTGGGCATTTTCATATACATACTAGGATAAAATAAGAGTATTGTACATGAAAATGCAAATCTCTATTAAATAAGTTTTGCTTTTCTTTTGTTTTTACAATTTTAAATTAATAAAAATATTTTTCTCTCCCTCTATTCCTCTCTCCCAACACTAAAAGAAAAAAGACATGTATAGTCATACAAAAAAAAAAAAAAAGACCCACATGGGTCATGTCCAAAAAATAGATATCTTAATCTTTTTCCTAAATCCATCATCTCTCTGACAGAAGATATATAGCATGATCTATCAGTGATTCTGAGGGACTATGTTTTCAAGAATAAATGGAGTTCTTAAGTTTTTCAGAATTGCTTTGTTTTATGTTAAATTTATATTGTAAAGGATTATTGTCCTGGTTCTGCTCCACCACTCTAAATCAGTACATAAAAGTTTCCCCATATTTTCTGAAGCCATCTCTTTCATTGTTTCATATAGCTTTCTATTACGTGTACACATCATAATTTGTTCAATCATTGAATAATGTTGATAATTGATGCCTTAGATTCTACTTCTTTGCTACCACACACATATACATGAGTAGTCAGTATTTAATATTGTTTACAAATGAGTCCTTTTGTTCTCTAGTCAATTTTGGGGGGCACACTAGTAGTGATATTGCTGAATCATTTGGGAGCATTGTTTAAAAATGCTTTCCAGAAAGGCCAGCCTAATTCAATTTCTCTGGAATATCTCATTTTCTTTTTTTGGTTAACTTTATCAAACACATGAGTATGAAATAGAACCTATGAGTTGCTTTAATTTGCATTTCTGTAGTTATTAGTGATTCAGGGTATTCTTTTTTCATATGATTATTGATAGCTTGTTTTTCTTCCTTTGAAAAGTGCCTATAGGTAATTATTGACCACTCATCAATTGGGAAATGTGCTTCCCAATTCTTCAGAAGCTAGAGTTTCAGTCATTTTCCTTGACAAAATTCTTCAGTCATTTATCACGTTAATAACCTACAAGCTTTCTGTTTTCCATTTAAGGCAACTGTGGTTTTGTGTTGGACTTCACAAAACCATGCAGACAAGAAATTTTCCATACCTCCTTTATCTCTGATTTATTTTTCAAACATCTGTAGTAAAGGTTTTGACTGATGCTGAATAAATGATTTTGTTCTTTGTACTACTCAGACTCCTTGTATCATCTTAACCTTTAAATTTTTTTTCTTCAATGGAAATTTACAATTTCTGTTGGGTTTTTGTTTTGTTTTATTTTTTAGATTCTTTTCCACATGCTTTTTTTGCTGACTTACTTAGGCAATATGGCATTCAGATTTTCTTTTGGGTATAATAGCTAGATGTTGATGTAATCTTTCAAAGTCTTTTCAAAACTCTTCAACTGCATTTTTGAATTACTTTCACCATAGCAATATTTGACCCCCTACCCTTAAGAGGTATGCTTGCATTGTTCTGCCTTTCCTCCTGTGGTACTTATTTTGGAAATGGTTGATACATATATTGTTGTGTATATATTCTGCAATATTTTTACATTTCCTATTAAATGCTGTGGGAAAGCAGGTTCATTTATGATGATTATAACAGACATAATAAGTTAGGTTAATAGAGTGTGATTCATTCATCTTTCCATGTGGAAAAGGTGGGAAGCCTGATTCTGGAAGAATCATGAAGACATGTAAGGGGAAGTGACTTGGAGAGATGTGTAGCAATTCTGTAACTGGCTTTGGTTGTCTAATGACCTGTTAAAGAGGATTAGCTTTCAGAGGCATTGAGAAAGACCTGTCAGCTCAGCTACCTTCTCTTTTCTCTCATTTTCTTTTGCTTTCTTTCATTAGTGCCTTAGTTCATAGTGTCTAGTAAAAGACCATGATGATATTGGGAGTTACTAAAGATTGGAGAGTCACCCATAAAAATCTGGGACTCGGAGCCTAGGCAAGATTTCCCAACTTGCATAGCATCAATTCCCCAAGCATCAAAAAGCTTTAAGAGTGTTTTTAAGTGTGTTCTTCAAGACACTAGCCTAGCAGTAGCTGAGATGTGGGTTCACCAACAGTTGTGTTGTATCTAAATGTAAACTTTTTAGGTACAACAATATGTAGAAATGGAGCTAAGGGTCAATCTACTTCCCTAAGACCAAGATGGCATAAGAAAAAGTATATATGTCTTAAGTTTCATGGAGGAAAGTGGTTTGTATGCTTGTTCTTATGTCTCTGCAAAGCTTACCTAATATTAAATTGCCAAAAGGAACTAGAGTACTAGTTGTTATCCCTCTAACAATGGGAAAAACTCAATCAATGAGAGCTCTAGCTAATCATACACACACACACACATACATCTATCTACACACACATATATACTCACATGTGCATTCATGTACATACAGAATACTCCTGAGAGGAAAGGTACCAGCCTTAAGGTCTATCAGGAAAGGCTCTTTGCAGTAAGTAGAATTTTAGTTGAGACTTGAAGAAAGTCAGGGAAGTCAGAAAGCAGAGATACAGAAGGAGAGATTTCAGGCATGGGTAATTGTCATCCAGTGAAAATAACTGCAGTTGGGAGATGGAATGTCTTGTGTGAAGAACAACAAACAGAACAGTGTCACTGGATCATAGAGTCTATAGAGGATTATAAAGATATTGAAAAGGTAGAAAAGCACCATGTTCTGAAAGGCTTTAAAAATCAAAAAGATGACTTTATTTTTGATCCTAAAGCTAATAGGGAAACACTAGTAAGTATTGCATGGAAGGGTAACATGATCAAATATTACCATGATAACAGTTTGGATAATAACCTGAAGTAGGGAGATATGAGGTCTCGTGGGACTCATAGCATTATGATTTATTATCAGTAAATGTTTGATTTTTTTATCTATCTTATATATACCCAGGACCATGTAAAAATTTCTTGGGCAAAAAGGGGTTGTGAAAAAAAGGAAAATATTTAAGAAACCCTTATATAAAAAAGATGTTGTGAAGGAAGAATTAACAAATTGGATGTGAGAAGTGCAGGTAAGGAGTTAAGAATAACACACATTTCAAATCTGGCTAACTGGGAGGATGGGGATGCCCTCAAAAGCAATAGCAAGGTTAGGAAGGGGCAGAGGGAAGAAAATGAATTTAGTTTTGGACACATTGAGAATAAGATGTCTGTAAGACCTCCAGTTTGATATGTTCAGTGGTTGGTTGAAGATGAGAGACTGGAGGATAAAAGAATGATTATGGCTAGATAAAAATAACCTGAGAATAAATAAGCCACAAGTAATTAACTTTGACCATGGAAGTATAAACACAATTCAAAGTCTTGAATGTTCTGTGTTTTTCCTTCCTAGGAACATTAACCCACTTCTTTAGCCTCTGACATGCAATACTTTTCTGGATACACCTCCCCATCTTTTCATCCCAACTTCTCCCAGTGTCTTTTATTTCTAAGATTACTTCCCATTTTTACTGCATTGTACATAGTTATTTGTATGTTGTCTCTTCCCTTAGAGAGCAGGTTCCTTGAGAGCAGAGACTGGAGTTTTGGGTTTTTTAATACCACCCGCCCCCCCCCACACACACACACAACTTAGCAGAGTGCTTGGCATATAATAAGCATTTAATAAATGCTTGTTGACTGACTAATTTGGGTTATTGTTCAGTTGTTTTTTAGTCATATTCAACTTTCCATGACCCCTTTGGGAGTTTCCTTGGCATAGATACTGAAACAGTTTGCCATATCTTTCTTCAGCTCATTTTAGAGATGAGAAAACTGAGGCAAACAGAGTTAAGTAAAAACTAGCCTAAGCTCACACATCTAAAAAGTGCTTGCAAATTTGCCTAAAATGTAGATTACACTTAAAAATGTATCATATGGACATTTTTCCCATAGAGTGGGATGTTAAACCTTTACCAGCATACTCCTAGTTATTATATAGCTTGCTTTCTTGTGGTACCAGAACATGAAGTGTATTTCTCACTACACTATCCTCTGTGTTAAACCAGTCATGTTGATGGTTTTGAGTAGGGGTAGCCTGCAACCTAATATCATCTTGTCATTTTCATAGATTCTTAGGAGCTGGGTGCTAACTAATCGCTGGTATTGCCAGAATCCAATTGGCCATTATTTCAGAGTCCCTGTCAGATCTTCACAGCTATTATAATGTCTCAGGGAATAGCTTGTATTGTACCCCACCAGCCACCTTAGTTGGCATTCTCTTTCTTTTCCTTCCACTTGCCCCACCTCAATGCACGAGTGACAAGTTTGGCTTTATTATTGTTATCATTCATCATCATCATTTTCTTGTCCTTATCTTTTTACATAATAGTTCAGACAGAAACAGCATTGTTATCCTGCTATTTCTTTTTATATTTTTATATTAGTGAACTATTGTATGGGTAGAAAAAAATAAGTGCTCTTTGTAATCGAATAAAAACCTTGCATTGTAAACCCATTTTCTGCAAGCCCACTGAAATCATCTTCAGGACTTATTTTTATTTTATTGTTGTTGTTGAGTTGTTTTAGTCATATCTAACTTTCCATGACCCTATTTGGAGTTTCCTTGGCAAACATACTGGAATGGTTTGCCATTTCTTCCTTCAGCTCATTTTAGAAATGAGGAAACTGAAGCAAACAGGGTTAAGTGATTTGTCCAGGGTTACACAGCTAGGAAGTATCTGAGGCAGGATTTGAACTCAAATTCTACTAACTGCAGCACTGGTGGTCTATTCACTGCACCATCTAGCTGCCATTATTTGTATGACCATTACTGTTACTATTAACAGTATTATTATTTTGATTGAACCCATAATTTTATCAGTATTAGGAACTCCCAATGAGAAGCCCTATTAATGCATAGTAGCACCTTCTCTGTACCATGCAGGTAACTGTGAAAGTGAATGACTTGCCCAGAATAACAAGTATGTACCTCTTTGTATGTGTGTGTGTGTGTGTGTGTGTGTGTGTGTGTGTGTGTAGATGTACATATCCAACTGAATATTGTCTCCTTGGTAGGGAGGAGAGCAGACAGGGAGGATGTATTTCTCTGTGCCAAGATGTCCTGGATCAAAACATATTTGTAGTGGCTCTTTCAGAATTGTCTCGGGTACATTCTTTTGAAGGTCCTCAGTGGAGGCAAATCTTGCCATTTTGAAGGTGACTTTGTCTTTGAAAGCAATCCAAAGTCCCCCAGGCCCAAAACTGGTAAGGCAGACAGTCAAGCTGGGCCACACCTTTTTGGATCAGAAACTGGGAATGACCCATAAAATAATGAGGCTGATTCTCTGTAGCTCATAAAGTGACCCTAGAAGCAGTTTCCAGAAACAATTTCTGAGCAAGAGCAGCATCAATAGAACACACCTGCCCAGCCTCCCAAAGGGGGGTCTCAAAGGACAGCAGCAATGTGCCCATCAGCTGTTAAAAATGTGAGCCATTACTAGATATGTATGCTTGTTAGAGAAACTTTCTACTAACATTATAGTTATATTTTAGTTATAAGGGTGAAGAGAACCCAAACAGGTTATTTTTCTCTGACCTTCTATTTTTTATCTGCAAAATGAAGGTGCTATTCTATAACCTCTTCAAACTCTACTGATTCTAAATTCCATGGTCCTATAATATATGCAAAATAAGTACCCTCTTTGGTATTTTGTATAAACTGAGCTTCTATCAATAACTTTCAGAATCTGAAATTACAAAAGCAGAATCAACACAACTTGATCATTTATGGTCATCATAATGATTCTGATGCCTGATCAGTCAGTAAGTATTTTCTAAATCATCAGAATTAAACTTTAACATAGTGTTATGAATAATTTACTGTGTTCTCATTCTTTGAAAAGTGATAGTTCAAATAGGGCATCTATGGTAACTTTCTTCTTTAAAGAATATTAAGTTAACCAGGACAATCTTCAGCCATACCAGATAACAGAGATGGAAGAGTTGGATCACAATTGTTTTCCCATTTTATGCTTGGGAAATCTAAGATTCAGAAATGGAAAGTGACTCACTGAATTTCTCACAGCACATAGCAAATGAAAAGTTAGAATCAAGGTTTCTGAACTCATTGTGCTTCCTTTCCAGGATTCCATAGGAGTACTGGGATATTTCCTGGTTTAAAAAATGAAGGTTTAAAAAAAAAAAAAAAAAAGCTGAGAGAGAAGCAGAGTTAGATCAGTGGTATCAAATTCAATTAAAAACAGGGGCCATTAAACAATACATAAGGATCCCTGCAGAAGCATATTGACTTAGAAAAGCACATATTAACAATATCTCTGTTTTATTGCATTTTTATTTTATTGTATTACTTATTTTATTCTATTGCATTTTAACATATTTTTATTTATTTTGTTAAATATTTCATAATTACATTTTAATCTGATTGGGGCCACTCTGGAAGTATTTTGGTTTATATGTAAGGACTGAGTGTCTGACATCTCTAGAGAACAGGAGGTCCAAGCTATACTAAGGCCTAGGGATACCAGGACTGGAGGATATCTCTTTGGACAGAAAGGAAAGGGAAACAGTTGACACAATGAAAAGAGACTTGAAAGAAGGTCTAGTTTCAATTTTGCTGCTGATTATCTGGGTGACCATGAATTTCAGTCTCCTTGCTCATAAAAATGAGTGGATTAGATAAGATATGATCTCTAAGACCTATTTGGATTCTAAGGACCTAGGACACAATGGAAAACTTGGTATTAACCAGGTTTCATTCACCTCTTCTTCTCTAACCAAATATGTTGTTCATTTTTCTCTCTGAGTCTCCTTCTGCCCTGCCTAGAATTACATGCCGGGGTGTGCAGCCACCAATTGTGGAGGAGCGGCCATAAAACCATAATGAGCCCAGAGATGCCAAAGTGAAAATGATAAAGAGAAAGTCATAAACATTCAAATAAATATATAAATATAAATGCATCCATAAACTGAGCCCTGGAGGTATTTTAAACACATAATATGGCTGTTCTATCTCTTACTTTGCCTGGAACAGCTTTCAAAAGGAATTAATTTAATTCTCTTGTTCACCCCACCTCAGCCCCTTACAGGGGTAATAGCTAATAACGAATACAGATAGACTCTCCCTCCCCCTCAGATCCAAGGACCATTCAAAGCCTCCCTCTTGCATTCATTACGATAAAGGAAATGCATTGAATTCACCCTGGCCAAGGTCACATGACTATACACCTCCCTTCCCTTTCTGTTGTACAGATCTAAATTAGCCCAGGCTTCCACCCTGAGACTTGCTGTGGTTTATATGGATGTGGCTACCTCTCTTTTGCCCTGATTAATGTAAAGGGAGGACAGGGGGTTAGTAGAAAATCATGGATAATACACAGCTAGATAGTTTAACAGCTGGGCACCAGGCAAACCTCTTACTCTCTGCGCTTTCTCTTCCTCCTGCCACAGGATGACATCTGGATTGAATTATAATACTCACATTTATAAAGTCTTTTTTCAAAGTGCTGTATGTGTGTGTGTGTAAAGATATATTCTGTATTGAAGATATATATACATATATGTACAAAGATAGATATTAACATATATTCAATACATATTAAAGAAATATATACATATATGTGTAAATATTTTGTGTGTGCATTATATATACAATTATACTATATGTATTCGATATATACATCTCTTATATGTATACATAATATGAATGTATATGTATACATCTCACATATGTAATCTTTTTTCCCTATTCTTTTTACTATTTCATCATATCTGTGCCTATATGTGTATATATATATATATAATGAAATAGTAAAAAG
The DNA here is from genome assembly GCF_902635505.1 of Sarcophilus harrisii. Taxonomy (NCBI): domain Eukaryota; kingdom Metazoa; phylum Chordata; class Mammalia; order Dasyuromorphia; family Dasyuridae; genus Sarcophilus; species Sarcophilus harrisii. The sequence continues at coordinate 367,614,643 of NC_045426.1, read as the reverse complement.
AACAGGAAAAAAAGATATAAACATACATATAAACATATATAATATGTGCAATTATATAATATATGTAATGTAGCAAATGTATTAGATACATTTGCATATTATTATATAATATATTAGAGATACATATCTCATATGTATTTGATATATATTAAAGATATATATAAAATGAAATAGTAAAAAGAAGATATAAATATACATGTGTAAATATATGTGTTGATTATATATACAATGTATATGCAATTATACAATATATATAATGTAGTAAATGTATTAGTTATGTGTATATTATATAATATATCAAAGATATATATATATATATCTCATATATATTTGATATTAATATGTATGAATTTGACATGTATTAAAGATATATATAAAGAAATAGTAAAAAGAACAAGGAAAAGAGATATAGAGACACATGTATAAATATCTAATATATAATATGATAATAATATTATATGTGTTTATTATATATACAATGTATACACAATTTTGCAATATATATTGAAGTAATTGTATTAGATACATTTATACATTTATTATTATATAATATATTAAAGAGATGTCTATATATACATATATAGAGCAGTACATTTCTCTTTAATATATATATACATGTATAAAAGCATGCATAATCTCTTTAGATATATATAGATATGTATGCATATGTATATATTTCTTTTATACATTATACACATTATATCTCTTTAATACATGATATGCATGTATTTTTATACTTTAGTATACTTATGAGTACTATAGTACATAAGGTATATATATATATGTATATATATACATAAGATAGATACATATAGTACATAAGATGTATGCATTTGCATACATATGTATATTTATATGAGTTGGATATACCATATATAGATTTATATACTTCATGGCTTTATGTACATTGATCTTTCAAGTGAGGTGCTATCATTATCTTCTTTTTAAAAATGAGTAAATTGAGGTTTAGAGAAGTGATTGTTCTGAGTTACATATCTAGTTAGTGTCTGAGCTGAGAGTAAAATTCTAAGTGTAGCAATTGATCCATGAAGTCGAGTTGCTTTATCAGTTAAGTGAAAAAAGCAAAGGACTGGCAGTCAGAAAATTTGAGCTGTAGTCCAGGCTCTGCCACTAATTTAAGATATGGCCTTGGATTTAAACAAATTTGCCCAACTGACCATCTGCTAACACAGAATTATAAGGTAATTAGGAACCTTAGAAACTAGGTAATGTAATGTTTTCCTTTACAGATAAGAATCTATGACCAAAGAAAGAAATGTTTCACCCAAGCTCTCATAACACAGCTAGCAGCAGAATCAGAACTAGAACCCAGAGCTTTTGACTCCCTGTGTGTTCTCACTGCTCTATATCAGTGAAGTCAAGCTCAAATAAAAACATCTCTCTAGGTCATATATTGATTTAGACAACTACATATTAATATTATTTATGTTGTATTTTTACTTATTTTGTTAATCATTTTCCAATTACATTTTAATTTGATTTGAGACTCATGTATTAGGCTAATAGCCTAGAAAAAGTAACAGCTAGAAAGTGGTGGGTTTGACACCTGTGTTCTGTACTGTTAGTTAAAAAGTTCAGCCATGAATAAGCTGTTGCTGCATAGATCCATACATAATATTTACCTTTTCTATTTGTTTTGGACTTGGGACATACTTGAGGGACCACAACCTACTCAATTCTGTATGCTGAAGACCAAGATCATACTTGAGCTGTTTAACATCACCCCTTTTGGATTATTCCAATTGGAATGCTCAACCTCCCCATTTTAACTCACCCTGTTTCATTTCATTTCACCCATTCATTTCAAGGTAGTAAAAAGGAACACACAGCTGCAGGTTGCAGTTCTCTCTGTTGTTTAGTATACATTATTTAATACATAATAATTTTCTGCTGTTGTTTTGGCATTTTTGAGAACTTCTTTCATTGAATTATCACTGTAGAAAAGAAGGATCACAGATTCAGGACTTAGAGGAACTTTAGTGGATATCCAATCTTTGTTGTTGTTTAGCTGTCTTTTGGTTGTTTCTGATTCTTCATGACCCCATTTGGGATTTTCTTGGCAAAGATACTGAAGTTTGGCATTCCAATTCATTTTACAAATACAAAAAACAAGGGGACAACTTGCCAGTCACTTAGATAGTAAGTGTTTTAGGGATTTGAACTCAGGAAGATGAATCTCCTTGACTCTAAGCTAGGCATTCTATGCACTATGGTGCCACCTAGTTGCTATCAGGTTTTTATAGAAAAGGAAATTCAGACCCAGAGAGTTTGCCTCAAAACAAGCAGTAAGTGATATAATTAGAATTTAAACCCAGAGCCTCTGATTGCAAATGCAACATTTTTTCCACTGTAGGACAGTCCAACATTGTGTGACATTCTCCTATCACCTGTCAGAAACTGAATAAGCTGTAAGTCAGAATGAGGTCAGCCAGCAATGGAAAAATACTCAGTGCAAATCTTTGTATATGTAAGAAGAATTTAAGACCAGTGTCCACGTTGTGTATAAAAAACAATAAAACTCCCATTCACACACTTATGTATGCTCTTGGTCCACATCACTGACCTTGGCTAAGAAGTCATATATTAAATGAACTTAAATGACCTTGGTTTAAGTCCTTATTCTCCTCCCTATATGCACCTGGACAAGGCAAGCCATGAGCCTCAGTTTCTACATCTGTAAAATGGATGGATTGGATTTGACTCATTCTAAGGTCCCATTGATCCTTGTCTTAAATCTCAACCTTTGCCTCAGAATATTACTTGCTGCCTAATCTGATGTCTCACTGATACTTTAAGAACCTTTCCCATTCTCTCTGCACATCTCTAAGATTCCTCGTAGCAGTCAGGAGCTTCAGAAAGAAACCTCTGCATTGTCATTATCATTAGCGAGTGCTAAATAATTACATAGATGAAAAGAGGCATTATATTGTCATCACAATTTTATTCCACTAGTGTGCAATTATATCCCATGTTCAACTCTTACCTGATGTTCAGAGTCAGATTCAAATTTTCCAATTAGAGGGAATGACTATATACAAATAGAAGGATCCATATATAGTATTGTAGACACTCCAGGGGGGTGTCTGTCTCTTTTTAACTAGGTTCTTTTTCTATGCAGAGCCTAGCAAAAATAAGGCAAAATGATTTGCTTTGCCCTTGAATTTTAAGGGCTAACAGAAACTGGGCCTGTTCACTCTGCATGGAAGAGAGGAAACTTCATTAATTAAATTTGTAGAGAGTTTATAATCTCAGATACTAATGAAAGAAACAGAGATGCCACACACATTAAAACTGTTCAAGATAAGAAAAGGCTATAATAGAACAAAAACCATCTGAAGGAACCAGAAGGAGTAGATGTTTTCAGGCACCAAAGCCAAACAGATTATAATGCTCTGGTCATTAGTTTTATGGCAGAATACAAAGAAAAGTAACAGATAGTGTTAAAGTAGTCACCAACCAAATTAAGACGTTCCTTAACCAACCTGATGAGTTTACAGAAAATGGGACATTGTTTAGAACCACTCAAGTAGAATTTTCCTATGAAATGTGATCCTGTCATTGTTTTTGCCCTTTCTTCTTGAAAACGACCATGACATCAGGGAGGGCATGCCATGACATGCAAATGAATTGAATTTAAGTGAGGGAGGGCTGTAGAAGGTCACCTGCCTCACTTTCCCCTCCAGTGCCATCTGGGTCCAGTGGCCAGACATAGATCAAGATGACTGGAGATGGCCCTAATGCAATGGGAGACCTTAGTCTTTAACAGGTCTCAGTTGGACTGAGGCAACACCTAATCAGTGATTAAGGCTGAATAATAAATGAGGCAGAGAATAGTCTCTTTTACACGCGTTACACACATTACACACATATTACATTAGAGTTATCCCTTCCACATTGTGGAGGGTTAGGATGACTGGCGCCCCTTGCAATCTGGAAAATATGCATATTTTTGGCCCAGCCTTCATACAAGAGAAATCTGAATTTTTTTTTTCTTTTATGGAGTGTTTATAGTATCTTCTTGTAAATTTTGGGTTGATATTATACAATACTATACATATATTTTATGCATTCCTGAGTTTCTAAACTTTTTCTTTGTCATCTGCTTGTGTGTTGTCTGTGGCTTCCACAAAAACTGCCAAAAAATTACCATTTTATTTCTTATACTCAACTGCAATATATCAAAACTACAAAGGGGAAAGTCATGATGTAGAAGGGACACCTGCAATTCTAGATTAATTACGTCTCAGAGATAGAAGACTGTGCTGATGATAGACTCACAAACCTTCAGACATCCCTCTTTGTGTTCTAAAAACATGAGCTACTCCATCAACAAGATTTGGGAAAGCTACTTACCACTGAGGGTAGGATACCTAATGAATGTTTCAGAAACAAATGTCCAGCCAAGAAAAGTATGAACATTCCCTGACTGGGGGAAAGGGGGAGAAGAAAGGAGTCTCAGAATTAGAAATTCCTACAGTAAGTAGGATTTGAAGTGGGTTTTAATGGATGGACAAAATCCATAATAAAAAAAAAGAAAAAGTCCTACTGATGATCCAAGAGGTATTATTGAGGCAGTGTATATATAGGGAATTTGTATAGGTAAAAAGGAATGAAGAGGGCAATTAGGTGGTACAATGAATAGAGCACCTGGCCTAGAGTCAGGAAGGCATGAATTTAAATGTGACTTCAAATATTCAGTAGTTGTGTGATCCTGGACAAAGCACTTAACCCTGTTGGCAAACCACTCCCGTATCTTTGCCAAGAAAACCTCTTATGAGGTCATGAAGAATTAAACACAACTGAAAAAAAAAACAGGATAACAAAAAAAAAGTGAGGAAAAGTAGGAAATCTGGAAAATGCAGAGATATAATCCAGTATTCACATCATTTTCAGCTAAGGTATACTGCTCTCTTCACTAATAGGCTATGTTAGTTTTGAAATACATTCCTCAAGTTCCCTGCCCATGAGGAGAAGCTTTCCTGAATCCTGATTTAACCTTTACTTTAGAGCAGGGACTTAAATTTTTTGAATCATGGATCCCTTGAAATCTCATGAAGACAGGACCACATTTCAGATGTGATCATCCCCCACTGATAGATGATAATAAAAAATGATAATTACTAATCCATAATATAATTTGAAAAATGGTAACTAAGTCCCCTTCATTTCTCCTTTTCTTATTAGTCCCCATGTTTTATTATTACTTTGTCTAATCTGAGAAAGTAATCCCTTAGTACTCCCTATAATCTTTAAATGAATTTAGGTAATATATTTTTCTTTTTTTTTTTTTTGGCCTAACTATGAACAATAAATGTTTCTTTTATTTCTGTAAGGGGTTCTTAATTATTAATGTATTTCTATAAGTCCAAAGTATATCTTAATAAGTTAACTCTACAGGTTTTTTATGTATTTGAAGTTATTTTGAATACAATTTCTCTATTTCTCTTTTCCTCATAGTTTTGGAAAGAATTGTATTAAAATATTGCTGATACTTGTGCTTATTTTGTATCCTACTACTTTAAAGCTATAAATTGTCATAATTAATTTTTGCTGATCCTATGGGGTTTTCTAAGTGAAGAATCATGTGATCTATTAGAGATACTTTTTTCCTGGTTTATAGATTTATTTTTTCTCTTCTAGCATAAATAGTAGTAAGGAAGGAAAGTATCTGTGTTTTACTCTGTGCTTACTAAGAAAGCTTCCAGTAAGGAAGCTTTTCCAAACAATACTAGTTGTTTGTTTTAGATATGTATTTTAATTTTATTATTATTAATTATTATTATTAAAATATATCAGCATGGAGAACTCTTCACCTGTCCATGATTGAATAGCTAAATCTTAGGGAATTGCCTGAGGCAAATAACAAGTGACTTAGAGTCACAAAAATATTAAATGTCAAAAGTAGAATTTAATCCCATGATATTCTTAATCATCCTATTCCATTGATACCACTATTGTTCTGTTGTTGCTAATCATAATAATAGAAATTATCCAAACAAAAACCTGTACAGTATAAATGAAACTCAAGGTCTATCACCCAATGATAACTATGGAAATATGAGGGAAGGAAATGATAAACATTCTTAAAGAATATGACTAAAACAGAGTTTCTTTTGGAACAAGAAGATATCACTTAATATACCATTATATTTGTCAAACATAACTGAAAGGGGTTTAGCTCTAATGGAGTCTGTAAAGTAATTACTCAAGGATGGAATCAAAAAGCCACCCATAGGCAACATCCACATGAACTCATCTAACAGTATGTCAGCAAAGAAGCATATATGTTTATGAAAACCTAAAGGTTTATAATAACAATTCATGACCAGGTCATTGACACAAAAATTACAGAAGTGCTATCCTCAAAGGACCATAAATGTAGTGAGCAGGATAAATAATGCAATAAATGATGGAAATAATGCAACACTTCCCTAGGCTGTAAAAATTTGACAAATAAGAATAAAGCATGTAACTGTAAGAAAATTATTGATTCTGAAATCAGAGTAAGACCTGAAGTCACAGAGTTCCAAATTTAAACCTAATCTCAGACACTTACTAGCTATGTGTCCCTAAGTAAATCACTTCATCTCTGTCTGCCTCTGTTTCTTCAACTACAGAATGAGGATAATAATAATATCTATATCCCAGGACTGTTGTGAGGATCAAATGAGATCTTATTTGTAAAGTACTTAGCACAGTGTCTGATACATTTTTTGTTACTCAGTCACATAAGTCTTGTCCAACTCTTCATGATCCCTTTGAGGATTTTCTTAGCAAAGACACTGGAGTGGTTTACCATTTTCTTTTCTAATTCATTTTATAGATGAGGAATTGAGGCAGAGTGAAATTATTGCTCAGGATTGCACAAGCTAGAAAGTGTCTAAGACTGGATTTGAACTTATGAAATTGAGTCCTCCTGACTCTAGATCAAGCACTCTATCCACTGTATTACCTGGCTGCGTTGCCTGGAACAAAACAAACTCTTAAATGCTTCTTTCTTCTCTGCCTGCCTGACTTCCTTTCTACCTGGTTTGAAATACTGTTTCTGATACTTAGTACTTATGTGACTTTGGACAAAAAACTACCTTCTCCCATGTAAGATGAGACTGTTAGACTAGATGATTTCTGGGATCCTTTTTAGCTTTAGGACTTTAATCCTATGAATACTTAACAAAATATGATCTACTGTCATTAATTATATATGAGAAAATTCTACCCATCATATACCTATATCTTTCATTGAAGGAGAGACAAGTCCCAATGCTACCAAAAAAAAATCTTAAATTTGCATGAGATACTCAACCAGTAAAGTATCCAGACCAAAAACCAGATCAAAGTATCAGCCACATTCTCCTGAATAAAATTTCAATCCATCAAAATTTAAGAATAACATTTTCAATGGAACTCCTATTCCTAATGGTCACATTCTACATAGTTATTGAATTTTTTTAACTTATCAAATTATAAGAGGGTCAAAATCACATGGGAATAGTATAAGGTGCTTCTGTTATCTATTGTTGGTGGCAAACCAAGGATGCTCTCAGTGAGTCAAAGAAGATGAATTTATATTTTAATACTTTTAGTAATTACAAAAAAAGTATGTTATCTAACTGTGCAATAGTTTGTAGAAAAATAATAATAATAATAACAATAATGGTGTAGCAAGTTTTCTCAGAACTATTTTTTATCTGAAAACCACTGAAAAATATGCAGGTAAGACAATAATAAAATGATAATAACAACTCATTTTACAAAGTGTTTTAAGAGTTATAAAGCATTTGCTTCACAGCAGCCTTGTGGTTGGGGTAAACAGTCCAAATATAATTTCCCACATTTTATATATGAAACCAAGGTCCCAGAAATGATTCACCTGAGATCTGGCAGCTACTCAGCTAATTAACAACAGAGCTTATAGACTAGAAATATATTCAGATCATATCTGAAGAATTGTATTCTATTATGGACAACATATTTTAAAGATGACATTTACCAAGTAGAGTGTGTTCAGAAGAGGATGACGAATATGATGAGGAGTATAGAGAAATACCCTATGAGAAATGGTGTAGTAAAATAGAAAGCATGACCGGTAGTCAAAAGAGACCTGGATTTGAATATTTCTTCAGATACTCAATTTTCATGTGACCACAGGCAAGTCATTTTATCTCAATTCCTTTAGTTTTCTCTTCTGTAAATAGGAATAATTAGCAAGTATTGTAATACCTATCTGGCTGGGTTACTGTAGGGATCAAATAAAATGATAAGTTTAGAACATTTTGAAAACCTTAAAAGTGTTATATAAATATCAACTATAGTCTATGACAATCATTTTTAAAAACTGCAATTGTTTAACCTGGAAAAGGGAAAACTAAGTGGAGAGATGATAGCTGTCTTCAAATATACGAAGGGCTGTTATGTACATAAAGGAACAGACTTGTTCTATTTTAATCAAGAAGCTGGGACCAGAACCAAGACTCAAAACTTGTAAAGAAGAGAATTTTGGATCCACTGAAGGATGAACATTTTAACAATTAAAACTAGCTAAAAATGGAATTGGCTGTCTCCTGTGGTCATGGACTACCCAATGCTGGAGCTATTTAAGTAGAGTTCAGAACTGTCAGGCATATAAAAGTGATTTTTCATTGAATGAGTGGTAGAACTAGATGATCCCTAAGATCCTTTGCAACTCTAAGGGGGCAGGCAACCAGAATTTAAATGCCTACTATATAGCAGGCATTTGTACTAGGTGCTTTAGAATTGTCATTTGGTCCTCCTAGTAACTCTGAGAGGTAGGTGCAATTATTGTTATCCCCTTTTTTATTTAACGGGAAAGTGAGGCAGGCAGGAGTTGATTGGCTTGTCCAGGGTCACACAGCTAGTAAATATTTGAGGCTAGATTTGAATATATATTTTCCTGACTTTAGACCCTTTGTTCTGTCCACTGAACTACGTAGCTTCCTTTAAGTGATTTTAGAAAAGCATGGTTTAGGACACGGGACACAGACCTGGAAATCACATTTGAGTACTAGACCAAGTACAGACTCTTCCCTACTCTGGATCATGTTGTTATGCATTCGTTTCAGCCATGTCCAACTCTTGGTGGCCCCATTTGGGGTTTTCTCAGCAAAGACACCAGAGTGGTTCACCATTTTCTTCCCCAACTCCTTTTACATAGAAGAAAACTGAAGCAAAAATATTAAGCTACTTGCCCAGAGTCACTGTTAAGGCCAGATTTGAATTCAGAAAGATAAGGCTTCTTGATTTCAGGTCTAGCACTTTATCCACTGCACCCCTTAGAAGCCCACTCTGGGCCATGATTTCTTTTGATTGCAAAAAAAAAAAAAGGAGAGAATGCAATAGAAAGAATGGCACATTTGAAGTCAAAAGACCTGGACTAGAATTTCAGTTTTGCTCTATATCCTTAGACAAGTGATTTTATCTTGCTGGGTCTCAGTCTTCTCATCTAAAAAAAGAAAAGGAATCAACTTCCTACCTCTAAATATATGATTCAGTAACTGTACACCTTTTAAGGCTCTTTCCTATTCTCAAATACTATGATTCTGACCTATCATATCGGTTCTTTCTACTATGAAGCAATGGAATTTTATGTTTTATATATATATCAATATATATGTATATATATACACACTCATACATGTATACATACACACATATCTATATATTCATATACACATATACATATATATATACATATGTGTGTGTATATGTGTGTGTATATAAAAGTCTTATTAGCTAGTAGAGGTCATAGAATCCAAAACACACTCAAAAAGAATCCCCTCTATTCTATTCTTGACAAGTAGCCATCCAGGCCCGTCTCAAACATTTCCAGTTAAGGTTACTCTACGGACTTACATATAAGCTGATGCTAAGTGAAGTGGGTAAAACCAATAGAACAATGTACACAGCAACAATAAGATTATGTGATGACCAATTGTGATGTATGTGTCTCTTTTCAACAATGGATTGATTCAGGGCAATTCCAATAGACTTGTGATGGAGAGAGCACTGTAAGATGGTACTAATTATTAGAAAAGATTTCCCTATGTCAAGTCACAACCTGCTTCTTGGTCATTTCCTTTCAATGCTTTTCCTAATACTCCCCCTCCCTCCAATTATCAAGTATTATTTTATCTGCCCTTCATACTGTACCTTTCCACCCCATTTGGCATTTTAACAAATCTCTTCCCTTTTGATCTGATTTTCCTTGTGCAGCATGACAGATATGGAAATTTGTTTAGAACAATTGCGCATATTTAACCTATATCAGATTGCTTGCTGTCAGGGGAGGAGATTAGAGGGAGAAAAATTTGTTGAAAACTATCTTTGCATGTATTTGGAAAAACAAGATACTTTAAAATAAAATAAAATAAAAATCTCTCCATACATATATTTACATAATTTGGCTAAATAAATCCCCACATTAGCTGCATCTGAATTTTAAGTTCACCACCTTTCTGTCAGGAGGTCAGCAACATGTTGAATGAATTATTTTTTTTCCTTCTGCATTCATGGAAGATATTGAATAGATCAGAGTTCTAAAGGCTGTCAAAGTTGGGTGGGGTTTTTTTATTTCTAAGTTGTCATTGTATAAATTATTTTCCTTGTTCTTCTCATTTCACTTTGCTTCTGTTAATAAAGCTATTCCCTGTTTTCTCTGAAATTGTTCATGTCATCATTTCTTACACCACAGCAACACTGCATTGCATTGATATGCCACATTTTGTTGAGTCATTCCCCAACAGGGGAATAGCCACTTTATTTACAATTTTGGGCTACCACAAAAAAAGTCTTAAGTCAAATTATCAATTATCCATGAGACATTTCACATTGGATGTTCATAAAAACACCTTAACCTCAACATGTCCAAGATGGAACTCATTTTTCTTTCCCCACATTCTCTTCTCTTTCAAATTTCCCTAATTCTCTTGAAGCCACTGCCACCCTTCCAGTCTTATCTCACTTCACTCCATATCATTTCATAAAGGTCATGCAGTGATCTCTGAAATTGTCCATCTCATCATTTTTTATGGTACAATAATTTTCTGTTACATTGATATTGCTTAGTTATCCCCTAAGGATATCCCCTAGTAGGAGAATACTACCTGAGGATACCATAAAAAAATTATAAATATTTCCAATCCCTCTTTCACAAAATAGCCCCTCAAGTACATGAAAATAACTACCTTGTGCTTCTATGTCTCCTCTTTTCCAAATTAAATATTCCCATTTGAGCTTATCCTTTTATGGCAAACTACCAAGTCCCTTCATCATCCTGGTCATCCTCCAGCTTTTCAATGTGCTATCACTTCACTAATCCTGGGTACTCTGCTTTCTGTAAATGTTGCCTTTAGTTAGAAATCCAATAAAAAAAACTTTTTTTTCCAGTGGACTATGATCTAGCCATGCCTTCTCCATCTTGTACTTATGAAATACATTTTTTAATCCATGTAAGAGTCTACATTTCTTTCTCTTAAATTTTATTTTATTAGATGCAGCCCAACTTTATTGTGTATCAATATCTTTTTGGATCCTGACTCTTCTTTCCAATGTTAGATCTTCTTTCAATCTTTGAGTCTAACTTGATAAGCATCCCATTTGTACCTTCATCCAAGTTATTATTTAAAATATTAATGCAGAGCCAAAGATATTACCGAGCCACTCCATTAGAGATCTCCTTCCAAATTGTCCTTGAATGAGTGATAACTACTACTTGGGTCCAACCATTCAATCTGTTCCAACAGCACCTAATTATACAACTGTCTGGCCCACATCTCCATATTTTTTTCACAAAAATTACCCAAAAGACTCTGTCAAATGCTTTGCTCAAATCTAGGCAAACCACATTGATAGCATTCCACTGATTTACCTGTCTAGTAAGCCTTTCAAAAAGGAGAATTGAGGTCAGACTGACATGAGCTGTGCTTGATGAAACCAGGCTGGCTCTTTCTGATCACCCCTTTGTTTCCCAGACATTCACTAACTATTCCTTAAGTAATAGATTTCAGAATCTTGCCAAGAAGCAAAGTCAACATCACATGTGTAAAGTTTTCAGACTCCTCCTTTCTTTTTTGAAGACTAGTACATTTGCCATTAGACTGTTCTATGGATCCTCTTCTGTCCTATGTGATTTTCCCAGAGTAGTTCAACAATCCCATCCAATGGTTCTGTGAGATATAGTTGATGTGAGCTTTGAGATCACTGGTAACTGGAAATCCACATGGTTTTTAGTGGTTTGTGAGTTATTGTACAAGAAGACAAGGTCTAGCCTAGAAGTCCCCCAAGAGTCAGTGAAGAACACATATTATTACAGCTCTTTGTGGAAATCTGCACAAGGATCCTTGGGGTTATAAAGCAAAAGGGAGATGAGGAGATGCCTTGTAGTAGGAAGAGGTGTCAGAGTGGATAGATGATGAGAAAGGTCAGTATTAGACTTAGGGGTTTATAAGTCATTTTCTAGTATATCATAATTAAGACCGCTGTTGAATGTTAAGGGAAAGGGACAGATCACCCCAGACTAAGTCTTAAAGGATAGAGAAAGTGGGAAACAGGCTCCTGAGAAAGGAATAGAAATTGTATTGGGAGGTTCCCCAGGAGGGCAAAATGCTTCAGTCACCAAATCTAATGGTCTTTTCTAGTCCTTATTCTCTTTGATCTCCTTCTGTAGGTAACAGTCAGCCACCCCTTCTTACGAGAAACATTCTCCTCTTTTGGGTTTTCAATGTCTTTTGCTCCAGTTCAATATCTATTAATGCTGCCTAACCATGATGGCTTCCCACAAAGTCCGATCCTAGTCCCTCTTCTCCATCTGCATTGTCTCTCTTGGAATGTCATCAGCTCCCATGAGTTTAATGTTAGACTCGCAGATCTAATATCTAATCCCATTCTTTCCGCTGAGCTCAAGCTTCATATTATCAACTGAGTTTGAAACATTTAAAATGGACATCCCAGAGATACTCTATATTTTACATATTCAGAACAGAATTCATTATCTTTATCCTAAACCTTTTCCTTATTCAAACTTCCCTATTTCTATTGAAGGCATCCTTATAGGATCTCAGGTTTATAATCTCAAATCCTGCCTCTGCCTCACCCCATATAGATAATCAGTTGTTGCATCTTTTCTATTTCAGCAATATCTTTCATATCTGACCCCTTCTTGCCACTCTATTATCACCTTAGTTCAAGTCCTCAATGCATCTTGCCTAGATTATTGCAATACCCTATTAATTCATCTCCCCATCTCAATCTCTTCCTACTCTGGACCATCCTGTACATTGCTGCCAAATTAATTTTCCTCAAGTATAAATCTGACTACTTGATGTTCTACTTAATAAGATCCAGTGACTTAGTGAAAATAGGATCTTCAATGGATAATATAATTTCCCCCTTTTAACTTTTTTATTTCCTATACAACTGGATCCAAATCTATCTTTCTAGTTTCACTGAAAATTATTCTCCTACATATTTGGAATCTTCCCTGATGTTCTGCTAGGCACATGATGATTTTTTATGTTTTTTTTTCTTTTTCTGTCTTTCTTTTTCCATTTTGTTTGTTTTTTTTAAGTTTTAAGTAAATAAGTACACTTAAAAAAAAGAAAAGAAAAGAAAAGAAAATTAATCCCCTTCCCAAAGTCTGTGGCCTAACCAAACTCTCCTTTTTTTCGTCACACATGACACACCATCTCTCATTTCTATGTCTTTTCACTGACCATCCTACATGCCATTCTCTTCTTCCCTCCAACTTAGAGTCCTTCTCTTCCTTTAAGAGGTAACTAACTCATTCATCATCTTCTGCATGAACATTTTTTTGATCTTCCTAATTACTAATGCCTTACTTTCTCACACTGCTTTATGTTTAAATACTTTGTATGATATATTGGTTAACATTATATTATTTGGCATAGATGTATTTAAGACAGAATATGAAGGGCAAGCTGAGAAAGTGATAGAATCAATGAAAAAACTCAGTATATATTGTATATGTAGAATGGAAGTTCATTGGGAGTGGGGATTGTTTCATTCTTTATTACTTGTACCTCCATTGACTAACAAGGTGCCTGGCACCTTAATGATGGGTACTTAATAAATATCTTATAATTAAATGATCTTACCTCAATTATATATGTCTGAACTAAACCAGGGAGAATGGTAACTCTCACGCAACATTACTAGCTGCTGCTCTCTCTAGTGTAGCTGTAAGTCATAACACACATATTCTATCCAATAGCTTATTAAAGGGTAAAAAAAAACATCTTGAACTGTTCTGTCCTATTTAAGTTTTTTATGCTCTGGATCAGTAAGATTCCCAGTCATCCCAACAAAAGACTGGATAATCAGAACCATTTCTTCAAGGACCTCCTAAGGATTCCTAAAGCCACAACTTTCCAGACAATAAATCAGCCAATGCTGAGAAAGACCAGTCCAATACCTACACAATATTAGCATAAATGCCTGCCAACTTCTCCAGCTTGGCTAAGGAAATGTTCCCACTGCAATGGGGTGGGGGGGAGGAAGGGTGATGTGGTTTTAAAATAGCTTCTGTTGCTCTCAGAGAAAGGAGAGAGGCTGGGAAATTCTGGCAATGTGGTACTGTGGAAAGAGGAATGAATTTGGAATCTGCTTCTTATTACCTGGACTTGTTGTCACTTGACCTCTATCTGTCTCAGTTTCCTCAACTGGAAAATGAATATAAGTACCTAACTCCTAGGGTTGTTTTGAAAAATCAAATATAATTTTAAAGACCTCAGCATAGTGCACCTAATAAATGTTTGTTCCTTTCTCCCCTCTCTTTTAGTACTCTGGGTCTAAGATGAAATATATATACATACATACCCCAAGCAATGAATGATTATACAACAATCTATCTCTTAGGAGTTTTTAGGAAAAGGAATAGAGGCATAAAGATCTTTTAAAGACTAGGCAATTCACCAAAAAGAATTTACTGTCAACTATGTGACAAGCACTATACTTGAGGTTCCCTGCCCTCAAGAAGCTTATATTTTATTATGAATGTATTGACTTTTATCATGTTTTATTTATTAATTTTATCATAATACATTATTATGAATGTATTTACTTTTAATTGCTATGTATGAATATGCATAGGTGGAATTTTCAGACTCCACCTATGCATATTCATGTATAGCAATTAATTGCAATATTTCAGTTGTTAAACCTAAATAGGAAAAAATCTGATTGCTCAGTCAGACGGGGCCAGATGGTAAAAGGCTTCCAGCAGTTTAACCCCAAAAGAGTGATTCTAATAATAACAACTTCAGGCATTTAGGACCTTTGGGAGACCCCTCCCAGACCAATTTTTTTGCCTTTGGTACTAGCTCTATAAAGACATATCCAGACTGATTTTGCTCTTCTTCAAAAGGAAACAAATATTCAAATATTCATAGTAGAGGTCATGAAAACCAACATGAATGAGCAGTGGGGAACAAATGGTTTGTCCCAAGATTGGAAAAGAAATGTGTATGAATGTCCCCTTCTTTCCTCCATTTCAGGATGGTTCATCTGAGTTTGGTAGCTCATAGAATTCTGGAATATTGGAACTAGAAGAACTCTCCAGGGTCATTCTAGGACAGTTTCTTAGTCATCTCTGCTGAGTATTGTCAATACCAGGGGAAAATACACTTGGTATTTTCAAGCATAAATTCAGTTGACAAAGAATGTTGGAAGCAAAATCTGGGCCTAGTTTTGACCTCAGTTCTCATAATTTGAGTTTCTTAGATCTGGTTTGTGTATTTCTAAACATCTTAGAAAGCCTTATTAACTAACTCTTCTGATATTACCAAAAAGAAGGTAGATGACCTCAGAGTGCTTCACAGCTGGCATATTGCTGTATAATGGAGCTGGAAGAGACCTTAGACAGAGGTCATTTATTCTAGAATCACACAGTCTGAGAGCTGAAATTTCCCTCAATGACCCTGTAGTCTATCTAGTCATTTCATCCTATAGATGAGGAAATTGAGCCCCAGAGATATAAATTTCCCAAAGTTATACAGATCATAAGTGACAAAATGGGATTTGAATGTGGGTTTTCTAAATTGAAATTGAGGCTCAGACAGTGGAAATGTATAAGACCACACAAGGAATTACAGATCCAAGGAAAGTAGAACTTCTTTTTGGTTATTTCAAGTTCAAATGCATCAGTTCTCTACTTAAATTTATATGTGTTCAGAATTAACCTAGAGGTAGCTAGGTGGATCAGTAGATAGAGCACTAGGCCTTGAGTCAGAAAGATTTGAATTTAAATATGACCACAGACATTTAGCTATTTAATCTCTGTTTGCCTTAATCCACTGGAGAAGAAAATGGCAAAGCATTCCATTATCTTTTCCAAGAAAACCCCATGGACAGTAAATGTCCATAAGATCACAAATGTTGGTCACAACTGAACAAACAGTAAGAATTAAACTAAGGGATTTCTTCTGGGCATCTAGAAGTCTGCACCCTTTCTACCTTCCAAAGACTGGAAAACAAAATAATGATCTATTTGGAGTCAGCTAAATGGCATAGTGCTTAGAGAATACATAGTGCTTAGAGAATCCAGCCTTGGACATTTGCTAGCCATTTGATCTTGAGCAAGTAACTTAATTAGCCATGGTCTGCCTTATTTTTCTCAAATGTAGAATGAAGATCATAATATCATCTACCTCACAGAGCTACTATGAGGATCAAATGAGATAATATTGATAAAATACTTAGCAACAGTGCATAGCACCTAGAAATACTTGATAAATTCTTATTCCCTAAACAGCTCTATTCCCCTACCCTCCAAATCTATGAACAGATTGGTGGGATGAGTACAAGTTCTGACTTGAGCATTTATTGGATATGTGAACTTTTGCCAGATCAAAGCTTCTTCAGCTGAAAAAATGACAAGAATGATTTTACACAGAGTTGTTTTAAATAAAGTGTTTTATAAACTATAAGGTTTTTATTGCTATTGTTACATTGAAAAGCACAAATTGTACAAGTCACTCTCCCAATCCATTAAAAGAATATTTCTTTCAGACACTGTTAAGTCCTACAGCAGTAGGATAGTAACTACATGGGGGCACGAGAGTCCATTTGGGACTAAAAGTCCCCACAGTAACTTACATTGCCCCACTACTATCTCTGAGCCTATCTTGGCAGAATTTTTATACATGCCCTTAAGGAGAGACCATTTTTCTTAATGACTAGAGGGGAAGTTTAGGCCCAAACTTTGGGAGCAAAAATGGAGCCAGGAAAGGAGAATGAATGACTTGATGCTTTTGTGGAGAAGTCTACTCTCCTCTGATTGTCTTGAGAGCAGATTATTTGAACAAATATGAGGCTAATCTGAATGGAACATTTTAATTCATACTTCTGAAAGTGAAGAAAAGGCATAATATGACAGGATAGCCCAAAAGATTCAAATGAAGAAATATATATTCTTGGTAGAGGTCTTTGTGTATACCGGTTGGCACTTGTACCTTGAAAGCCAACTTTGGGACATATATCAACCAGTAGAAAGATAATTTAGGAAATAAATTCATTGCTTGACCCTGACAAAGTACCCAGTATCTTGTGTAAACCTTTTGAAAAGTATTGTTTCAGTCAAACCAAATTTCATTTCTTTTTTTTTCCTCTGGCTCTCTTCAGCTTAAGAACAAAAGAAAGTGAAATTCCCTTTTCCCTTAACAAGGCATTTACCATGTCTCACTTCTTCCTGCCAAGGCAATAATTCTTCATTGTAATGTGATTTAATTCAATTAAGCAACCATTTATTGAGTGCCTACTGTGTGTGAGGTTATCAAATTCAATTCAACTGGCATTTATAAAGTGTTTTCTAACATGTTTGTAGACAATAAATGGCACAGTAAAAATAATGTATTTTGTAGAGCACTATAGAATATATTTTGTAGGTGCTGTAAAAAGTATGTATTTTGTAAAATGCTTTACAAACCAGAAAGCATCAAAACCATCTCAGTTGTTGCTGTTGTTGATACTTCTGTCCATCATCCCTTGCCCTGTCCTGAAGCATCTTACACATTAAGATGCACATCATTGCTTCATATGTGGGTATCAAATTGCTTACTTCTCTAAATAGACATGACTATGAAACTGATTGATTGTGGGCAAAACTATAGAAGCCCAAAGTTCCAGAGAAGCAACTAATATCAGAAAAAGCTTCATGAAGAGGGGGGCACAGTAGATAGAGTACCAGATCTGAAATCAGGAAGACTCATTTTCCTGAGTACAAATCTGGCATCAACTGGCTGTGTGACTCTGGGAAAGTCACTTAATGCTGTTTACCTCAGTTTCCATCTATAAAATGAGCTGGAGAAGGAAATAGCAAACTACTTCAATATCTTTGCCCAAAAAAATCCTAATGTGGTCATAAAGAATCAGAAACAATTGCAAAAATGACTCAACAGCAATAAAAAAAAAAAGCAACAGAGAGTCATGGAAGGATTTTTGAACAAAGTTGTGACACTGTTCATTTTATCTGTTCATTAGGAATATTAATCAGGCATTGATGGGCATGAGAGTTTGGAAAGGAAAAAGTTTGGAGGTAGGGGAATCAGTTAGAAAAGCTATTTGTAATAACCCATGGGAGAGGTCATGAAACAGTACTGGCACCAGGGAATGGAAACAATAAGACAAATGTTGAGAGTCATTTGGCTTAGCAGGAAAAAACAACAACATTTGATTTGAAGTCTGAAGATTTGGGTTCTAGTCTTATCTCATCTTGTTACATTGGCAAATCACTTATCCTCTCTAGTCTTCAGTTTTCTGTTCTATAAAATTATGAGGGCTGGACTAGATAATCCCTAAAACTCATGATCCTAGGAATAATTGACAGAACCTAGGACATAGCTAGATGCATGAATAAGGGTGAGGACCTCATGGTTTTGAGCCCTGATGAGGGAAAATGAATAAGGTTCGAAGGGAAGATGAATAGTTTGGTTTTGAAAATGTTGAGTTTGAGGTGACAGTGGGACATCCTGAGTTTCCATGGCAATGGTAACCTAGAAAAGATGAAAATAAGTCTTTGCTGGATAATGAAGAGAGAACTAGGATGAAGGACTGAACATTCAGAGTCTAATATGGCATCCTGTCACTTTGCTGTGACCTTGGGTACCTTATATTCCAAACAGTGCAAGACTAACCCTCAGGAGACCAGGGTTGTAATACTGGCTTTGCCGTCCAATTGGATTAGGTCCCTTAAATTTTCTGATTCTGTCTGCAAATTGGACATAATAATTCTCATTCACCCCCACAGAGTTATGAGGACCAAATGAAATCATAGATAGGAAGACAAATGCCACCAAATATGAAGGATAGCAACCATGTAACTTCTGAATGTTTCAATTTCCCCAGATATAAATGAAGGTGATAATACCCTATTGGTAGAATTCTGCAGACAATGAGTTTGTAAAAGAAAGTTAAAAGGTTTGACATTGTGCATCTCCCCCACTACCCATTCATGACTTCATGGAAAGGAAGAAAGGAAATTAATAATTATTAATAGCCTTTTACATACCAGACACTATGCTAGGTGCTTTGCAAATGTTATTCTATCAGATCCTCACAATAATTCTGGAAGGTTTGTGCTATTATTGTCCCCATTTTACAGTTGAGAAAACTGGGGCAGATGAAGATTAAATGACTTGTTTAGGGTTACACACCTAGTGTCTGAGGCTAGATTTGAACTCAGTTCTTCATGATTTCAGGCCCAATGCTCTATCATCACTTTTCTGGGAAGCCTCCTCTCATGCATGTTCTCACATTGAGAAAGCCATATTGATATGATAGAAAATGTGTTGGATAGAATCAAAGGATATAGATTTCAATCCTAGCTCTGTCATTTACTGATTGGATCACTCTTGACTTCTAGTTCTTCATGTGTAAAATGAGGGATTGGACTAGATTGCTTAGAAGACTTCTTCTAGATTTAAATCTCTGATTCTATTTCTGGGTCACATCTTCCTTTGAAGAGAACAAAATAGATTTGGAAATGAATTTTCAACTAGAATTTTTATAGAATCTGGACTCACCCATTTAGAGTCATGAAATTATAGAACTTTAAATCAGGAAGGGATTTTAGAAATCATCCCTAACCCAACTTCATTTTGCAAATAAGGAGACTGAAACCCAGAGAGCATGTTAACATAAATTCCTTGTATGCTTTTCCAGATAGTATCATCTGTTTGCTATCTTGTAAGACACACATCTTGATTTTCACTTTTTATCTTTATTCTTCATTTTTGAGAAGAAACCCTAATGGATACCCAACTTAAAAAGGAAATGTTTTTTTTAAGTGGACTAGATGCTATAATATCTCTTGGCCACCAGAGGGGGAACAACTACCAGAGTTCTCCAGGCAAATTGCAGCTCTGTTTTCTCTGGGTGCTGTCCCCTGGACATCAAGGTTGCCACTCTTCCCTCCAGAGCCCTAAAACAAAATCTTGTCCTACAGTAGCAAACTGGCTCTCAGAGGTCCTATCCCTGAGAAGTAGCAATGCAAGAAGATAGAAATGATCAAATCAGAAAAGTAACATTTCATCTTTCATTCTATTCTCCACCAGTTCTCATCCTCAAGTCCAATCACATTTTTAAAAAATATTTACTGATTATAGAAAATGCAATAGACTTTGCCCATAACCTTGTAGTTAGGAAGGCACCTGAAAAAGCCATCTCCATCTCCCTGCTTCCACTTAGTAGCTATGGAATCTCAGTTCAGCCATCTAAACTCTGTGTTTCACTTTTTTTCTCAATAAAATGGAGATGATGTTAACATCTACCTTGAAGAATTGTTGTGAGTATTAAATAAGATAAAACATGCAAAGCAGCTCACTAACCTTGAAGCGATTTATAAAATATTCATTATTGTGTTATGATTATCATTCCAAGCTGAGCCAATCTTAAACTATCCTCAAGAAGCAAGACTCTTATATTTGTAAAGAATTTAGGTTTTTAATAAGACCGTAGGTTTCTGAACTGGAAGAGATCTTTGACCTTATCTAGTCCAATCCCTTAATTTTACAGAGAGGAAAAAAGAATCTCAGTGGGGCAAGTGATTTACGCAAGTTGACACAAGAAGCAGCTAATAGAGATAGGATGGAAACCTGGATCTTCTACTATAAAAGCAGTATTCTTTTCACTATTTCTTATTGCCTTTTCTAAGATAGCCAAGGTTTTGTATTTAAATCCCTATGTGACCTAGTTAACTTTGTGTAGAAAAAAAAACGTTAACCTAAATTCAATTGCATAGTTACAACCCACTCTTCCCTCTCCCTCCAACACACATCTTTCAAAGCAGACAGCCCCAAGAGGGACTGAGCAAGGGACTACCAAAAGTCCAGTGCATTCTGTTCATACTGCTGAAAATATCTCAAAGTAGATCACCTCCTCTTGTGGATTAGAACAGAGTTTTTACACAAAAGGATAAACACTTTATGAAAGTAAATTATTCTTCAATTTTGTTTCTTACCTGTAGTTTTTTTTTTTTTTTTTTTTAGAATCATGAATTTAGAACTAAAGGGGACTTGAGAAATCATTTAGTCCAATTCTCTCATTCATTTTCCAGATAACTGAGGATCAAATAGATTAAGTGACTTGCCCTTCACTGCCAAGCCAATAAATTTCAGAAGCAGAATTCTAACTCTAGTCATTATCATTCTCTCCACTGTGCCATGCTGCTTTTTTTTTTTTTTTTTGGCAGATATCAGGTTTGATTAAGTGCCTAATAATAATATAAGTCCTATCATCATTGGGTGTAGCAACCAGATTGGATCAAATCTATGATTTCGTTTATCCTTATTGAACCCCCCTGATATGCACTGTCCATGGTGACAGAATCACCTGTACCTAAGCTTACAGACTAGTTAAGGTAAAGTCATCATTAAATTGTAGCTTTAAAAGTGGGAGTAATGTTAAGATCATCTAATAGAGGGCATTTATTTTCCACTTGAGAAAACTTAGACCCAGAAAAAGAAGTGTTTTCCTCCAAGTCTTCCTGAGTGGCTGTCAATTAGTATACACACTGGGGAGTAAGACATACCTCCCTGGCAGCACCTTGTACCTAAACAATAAATAAAGCCAAAACTGACCCTTCCTGAGTCTCCTTTTGGTGAGTCTCCAAAGCTACCAACTGTTGTCAGGTGATTTCTTTGCTTTTGCTTCCTGTTTTAAACTTCTCTCAGCCTTTCATCAAGTCAGCTTTCCCAGAATTAGGCCACAGAAGATTAATTAGGAATCAGGATAATAATAGGACAATAGGGAGTATGTGAGCCATACAAACCTAGCAGTTGCATTCAGAACCACCTTGTTACTTTTACCAAATCCAAAAAAAAATAGTAGCCAAAAGGAGAGGAAAGGGGAAACATATCACAAATATCTCAAAACAAAGTGAATCACACTTTATTTTAAACACATATATATGGCTTGACTATATTATAAATAAACTATCTAAAAATAAAATCTTAAACCTTGATAGAGGAAAAGATAAATCATTACATAAGGCTATATTATAAGGCAAGATATTGCCTTATAGCAGAAGTGAGAATGTCAGGCCAAGGGCTGTGTAAGGTCCACAAAATCATTTGCAAAATAAACCGCAGTTAATGATGAACTGAAAGCTAAGTACAGTAATCTCCCACTGCTTCAACTTTTCAATAAGTTGAAAATTGTGTGTGGCCCACAAATGATATTATAAATATCTAAATGGCCCTTTGCCTTATAGGCTAGGAAGGTTTCATAAAAGATGTGTCACCTGAACTAGACTTTGAAAGATAGATGGTGAGGAGGTAAAAAAACAAAAACAAAACAAAACAAAACAAAAAACTCTATGTTGCGGTCTCAGGAAAAATCCAGAGGCTGAAACATAAAAGGCAGAGGGCTCAGGAACAGGATAAGACATGATAAAACAGTCCCAACTATGAATGATGGGAATCGTGTGTGAGGGATACATTGATTTTGCTTTGTGGGTAATTCCCCATAAAGAGGAAGGCATTGGCTTTGGCAGAATGACTGCTGAAGAAATGAGGCAGATGATGATAGGGCTATATCTGATAAATTGAAATGGATTATTTGATTTCATTTTTTTTTCACACTCTTCTCTTTTTACATGCCCCTCCCCTCATGCCATCAAGTTGCTCTTGACTTCTTATAGACTTCCACAAAGGTACCCCCATTTGGACCTGTACCTCCCCAACCTCTGACTCTTTCTTCTTTCTTCCTCTAAAATTTATGGGACCTCTTTCCCCTGCCCTCAAGTTCTTACACCCAACTAGGACTCATATAATAAAGTAATTGATATGAAGATATTTACAGATGATAATGGCTTCATAAATTTCCTTTTTCCTGGCCAGAAATTAGGTCAGGGCTAAGATTTGCTATTGTATCTACCAGGCAGATAGAGAATGCATTGCCAGGAAGCTTTTTACTCAGGAATGGACACAGGATGGTCTAGGAGGAAAGGAGTTGATCAGTAAAGATTCCAGAGCATTGATTGTCAAAAACAGAACACAGGGTCCGTGTCAGAAGCATGCTTCATTACTGTGATCAGTAGCATCCAAGGAGAAAGAGAATTGGCTCAGTCTGGGGTGTTGGGCAAGAAGAATAGAGGTTTGAGTTTTTGTAGAACATGGAGTTTCTTACCTTTTCTATTTGCATCCCCAGCTGTTACTACAATTCATTTTACAACTGGGAAAACTGAGGCAAACAGGGTCAAGTAACTTGACCAGGGCCACAGAATAGTAAGTGTCTGAGATCAGATTCAAACTAAAGTAGATGAGTCTTCCTGACTTCAAGTCTCAAACTCACTTTCCTGCTTTTTCTAAATACGTTGTCATTGAACAGTTCTAAGTCACCATTGGGGGCAAAGGAGTTTTTTTACTAGTCTGAGGTAAGAAGGGGTCAGATATTTATCCTCAAGCAACTGGGTGGTATCATGTTCAAATCCAGTCTCAAATCTGTGTAATCATGAGCAAGTCAGTTATTCCCATGGGACCTCAGTCTACTCATCTGTAAAATGAAAGAGTTGGACTCATTAATTTTTAAAGCCATTTCCATTTTTGAATCTACACTATATAAGACATGAAAATTAAATAAGCCAGATGTTCAGAGGTTAGGTATTGTGCTAATGTACACTTATTAATGTGGAAACTAGCTCTGTAAGTACTTAATAAATACTGGTTGATAATTAGCAATTAACTTGGGTTCCTATGCCATCTATTCCATATGTTGCATATGGTTAATCTGAACATGATGAGATTGGAGTGGTCCTTTAATACCCAAATAGGATCAGGTGGAAGCTGGCAGCAGTCTTGAAGCTCAGTGCCTCTAGTAGTAGTTCTACAATCAGAGAAATTAGAACTCAAAGTAAAGGAAAAGGCCATACCTTAAAGGGACTGAGGAGGACACTCAGGGAAGAAGAAGTTCCTCTTTGACTGTTTGGCCAGGTGCAGATTGTGATTCATGGAACCTTAAGAGCCAGGATTTTTTCTAAGTTCTAAGATTCCTTCATAGGAAGTAGGGAAAAGTGTATCCCTTAAGTTCTCAATAAATGTTTAGAAAAAACCCAGCATGCTCTTTTTAGAGATGGGGGAGACAGAGATAGAGACAGACAGAGAGACAGAGACAAATACACAGAAAGAGAGACAGAGAGAGAGAGACTTTCTTTCTTTGTTAATCTCCAGGAAATGAAGGGAGGGTCCATCGGAAAAAACAGGTTACATAAATATTTTAAAATATCAATAAAATATTTTTGAACTTTTAAAAAAAAAATAATTCATTCTATGAGAAAATATGTGAATAATCTTATGGTATATATTTGATCTCAGTTTATGTGGAACCACATGAATTCCCTAACCAGTTCCTTACTGGACTCAACTGAAGATACCTTTAGCCTTTGTCTTACAGTCTTTCTTCATAACTTGTTTTTCTTTTTTTTTGTATATTTAATACTTAGTGCAGAGCTTAGAACTTAACAAATATGTCATATGCTTGTTATCTGACTGACATTGAATCCCAACTCAATATTCTGAGCCTCTTGACCTTTGATGGTACCAGAGTTTACTCATCTTCTTGAATTCAATGATCCACCACACTCAATCTCTAATTATCTTTTTCCACTCTTCTGCTACCACCATCATAACTCAGTACTCTGATCAGGCATTTTCTC
This sequence comes from Sarcophilus harrisii, assembly GCF_902635505.1. NCBI lineage: Eukaryota > Metazoa > Chordata > Mammalia > Dasyuromorphia > Dasyuridae > Sarcophilus > Sarcophilus harrisii. The sequence continues at coordinate 367,589,442 of NC_045426.1, read as the reverse complement.
CCATTTTTTTCCTATTCCCTATGCCCATAAAACTCAAAATTATAATAACATATTTTATAGGATTTGTTTTCTAGAAAAAGGAAATCAAAAAATTCAGAAATAATACACCAAAGCAAGATAATTAAATGTGCATATGACATCAAGCTGTCAATAAATTGACAAAATGGGGAAATGACAAATGCTGGAGGGGTTGTGGGAAAATAGGTACATTAATATACTGTTGCTAGAACTAGTTCAGCTATTCTGGAAAGCAACTATTTCTACAAAACTATTAGCTCTTTCACCCAGTAATACTGCTCCTAGATCTATACCCCTAAAGAGTTCAGAGAAAGAGGAAAAGAATCCTTAAATACAAAAATATTTGCAGCAGCTCTTTTCATGTTATCAAAGAATTGGAATTGGCCTATAAATTGGAGATGACTGAATATATGCATTATGTGAATGTGATAGAATATTGTTGTGTTATAAGAAATAATAAAAAGAAATCTGGAAAGATTTGTATGAACTGATGCAAAATTAAGTGAGAAGAAGCAGGAAAACAATTAATAAAAGACAAAAAGCTCTGAAAGACTTAGAAAACAATGACCAACAAAGTGACTGACCACAATTCTAAGAGGCTTGTGATGAAACATGCTATTCCCCCCGCTCCAAAAGGAAGAACTCAGAATAGAAATTTAGGCATATGTAAATGTACACACATATATGTGAATATATCTATTTATACAAGATAGAAAATAGATATAGATATAGATAAGACATTGCTAATGTGAGAATTTGTTTTGTCTATGCCTTTTGTAAATAAATTGTTTTTCTTACTTTTTCAACTTGTGGATGGGGGGTAGGAGAGAAGTTGGAGCTGAAAGTAAAAATCAAATAAAAAATAAATAAAATAGTCCACGTAAAAATTCATATACTTACTTCCAGATTAGGTGGTCTAAAATTCCTTAAGATATTAAATCTAGCTACAGCTCCTCAGATCACTGTGATTATTTCTAGATGGGATTTTTATATCTCAAATGAGATTTTTATATTTTACTTCAGAACACACCAACAACAACAATGAATTGGTATTCACCCATAGGCTCTCTGGGTCAAATTCATCAATACATTCTACGATTCTAGTCATCAGGAACCATCCCTAATCACATGATCAACTTTTGGTAACCTGTTTTTAATTCTATATAAATGACACAGCTAATGAGATATATTTTTGATATCCACTGAAATCCAGGTAGGGAATAGAAAGAACTAACCACTAGAATTCAATTTTGTCCATCTCCAAAACAGAATACAGAATCCTTGCAAAAACACATAAAAGCTAGTTCTTATGTCACAAAGTATGAAATGGTTTTATTTTCATTATGGTTAATTGGTATTATTATGAGGTACCTCTAGGGCAGGACAGTTCCAAAAAAAAAAAACATGGTGGGCATTGGACTTTGAGAGGAAAAGACAAAGCCTCTCTCTGACTATATCCCTATTTTTCCTTCCACCAGATGAAGAAACAGATTGTAAGTGACATTTTCCTTTTCCTTTTCAGAGAAGAGAACACATCTGTGCAAAAGAACTAGGATCTTCCTGTTAGGTAAGAAACCAGCCATGAAGACTATAAGGGAAAGAGAGGGGACAATTCAGGTTGATTATCACTCGGGGAATCCTTGCAGGAAATCTTCCCTCTCAAACAAAAGGTTTATAGATGTGACAGACTAATCAGAAATAAACAGTTCCTCTCATTTCCTCTATTCAATTATCCCTCTTTATTATACTTCATTTTTTATATGAACATTTACTATTTTTGCTGAGGCAATTGGGGTTAAGTGACTTGCCCAGGGTCACACAACTAGGAAGTGTTAAGTGTGTGAGGACAGATTTGAACGCAGGTCCTTCTGACTTCAGGGCTGGTGCTCTATTCACTGCACTCTCTATCTGCCCCTTTCATTAGACTTTACTAGACCACATTGGTTCAAAGCAAAACCATTTAATATCAAATAACAGAGCAATTTAATGACCCATTTCTCTTATATATGTATGGAATACACTGTCCCAAAACTTACTACCCCATCAATGGGGAAGGCACATATGTAGAGACCATGAATGAACAGGAAACACAAATGGGAAGGCACACAGAGCATACATGTAGTCAAGGAACCCATATGAAAGGAAAGAAGATACCCACTGGGAAATGAGGTTGTGTACATGGATGACGCAACTCATAGTGCTGAAATTGCACTCTGCTGATGGCAAACTATTTTTACCAGATGTTGTATCTGTGATTTTCACCTTTTTTTCATCCTGCGGTCTCCCAAAACTGCCCTCTGTGACTTATCTGGTGATATCCATTTATTTAGCCTCTTCAGGACCATCTGTTGTCCAGTTCTCCCAGAATAATATTGGAAGAAAGCACTGGGCATAGCAACTCTTAAGCCCTCTTTGTTCAAAGAGAGGGCTAAAGTTATTTTAGCACAAAGTTTATGGGTATGAACCATTATATCCAACCTAGTAACCAAAAAACAATAAAAAAAATAACAACAGATGTCTCAGTCAAAAAAAAATGTTTATATTATTCTTTTGACTGGCTTTTCCAGAAGCCAATTCAAAATCCTGAGTCCCGGCTAGAAATTTTCTCTTACTGGTGCCAGTCTCTTGGTCCTGGATCTGTATCTCTAAAATTCATTTCACAAAAAAAAAAAAAATCCACAGGAGATGAGGAGCGTCCAGATTTCTGTAATGTATTGGACATGTGAATGAACCTGGGGCAAAAAAACAAATGAACAAGAGGATGTGTCCTTTTTCAACATTTCTTAACTTTCTAGCCAGCCTCTGGGTACTAGCCTTTCTCAATATAAATAAACATGATACATATTTGAGAATGAATAGTTTAAAGCAGAAATCCAAACAAGAGGCTCTAAGAAAATTTGAAGAAAATGAAAAAACTAGAACTGAAATAACAACCAACAACAGATGAGAAATTTGATAGAGCAAAAGACAAGAGTATATGTATGTATGTGCATATGTATATGTGTGTACATGTATATGTATACATATATAGCAAAAAAATAGAAATCCATAGAGGAAGGAGGTAGCAAGTTGATTTCAGGTAACTATAACTAGTAGCAGCAAGTAAATTTGGCAGCAAGCAAAATTAGCGGAGTGTAAAGCAAAGTATAAAAAGAAAAATATCTTGGAGTCGAATTGTGAAGATACCACAAGAGACCGAGGAGTTTCTATTTTATCTGTGGAAGGCCACCTTATAATAGGGAAAGGTTTTGAACTGGGAGGGATCATGGTCAGGTCAGGTCTGTGCTTTTGAAAGATTATTTTGACATTTGTGGGAAGGGTGGATTAGAGATTTGAAAGGAAAACCAATCAATAGCCTGCCATGTGAACCCAGCAACTTACTGGAGAATTAGTAAGAGAGAAGAATCACAAATAAAGTTCTCAAACATAAATAGCTGAAACAATGGTGGAAATAATGAAGTTTGGATGAGATTTGAGTGGGGAGATGAGTTTCATTTTGAATGTTTTGCATTTGTGTTGTCAGCACAGGAATTTGTATTGTCACATTTGTGTCATCAATAGGAAATTGCAATGAAAGACTAGAACTGAAGAGAGAAAATTGAGCTTGTTATGAACACTTTAAAGTGATATGTACAACGATGATAATTGAAACTGAGACTGAAAGTCAGAAATGGAAAAGAAAAGATAACCCAGAACAGAGCTTTGGTAGACACCTAAAGTTGGGGAGCAGGAGATAGATGTTAACCCATAAAAGGAAACTGAAAATCTTTCTTTCAGTTAGGAAAAACCGGAAAGAGCAATTTCATGGAAGGCAAAGCAGGAGAGTTTATCCAGAAGGAGGAGGTGGTTAAAGTGATGAAAGTCACTGAAAAGTCAAGAAAGATGAAGATTGAGAAGGTCATTGGATTGAGCAATTAAGAAGTTCCCAGCAGCCTTTGGGAGAGCAGTTTCAGCCAAGTGATAGAATTAGAAGCCAAATAGAACTTAGATCAGTGCACGCCAAATTGAACAGTTAGTGTAAAATACCCATGAACAAGCAATAGGTAGCTTAAATGTTGCCACCCTAGAGTGTGAGTCTTCAGATTGATATTAACTAATCATTAGCCTCTCCTAGTATGATGACCCTTTTTAAAATTTGAAAAATGTCACAGATTCCCTCATAATAGCAGTCTTAATATGAATTTGACTGAATAAGAAGATAAATCATGACCAAAGGCTGCAATGAATTCACTAATGCTTTTGGAGCATTACCATCACCACAGCTTCTACATCTCTTTGGAAAAAATAGTACATCTATGTGTGAGACAGTTCAGTCTACAGATGGTGTGTTCGCCTATTCATCATACTGAGTCACGCTGCATATTTTGTTGGAGCTAAATAAAGATCAACACGCCAATGCTTGCTGAACAGATGGACCCTTTGCCATAACTCCATGGCCCCCTAGGGATTCTACAGGCACAAGTTGGGAACCACTGTCAAAGATTCATAAAACATGAGTGTGACAGAGAATTGAAACCATCCAGAGGTGGCATCTGGAAAGAGAAATATTCAAAAGGGATTAGTTCTCCAATTATTCCCATGAGTCATCCTTTTTCCATTTTTTTTAAAAAAGAGTCTTCTTAATAAGGAGCAATGATGATAAATTTTCTTTCCTTTTTTTCAAATTGTTCTATAGTGTGCTCCAGTTTTCAAAACTCTGTGTCATGTGTTATCTCCTTGAATCTTCACAGCATTCATGTGATGTAGAAAGAGCAGGAATACTCTACTTTAAAGATGGAGAAACTTTTGAGTTACTTTCCAAGATCATATATTTATGACTTTCAGTGTCAGGGAGGTTCAAGACAACTCTACTATTCAACGCTATCTACAACCCACCAAAGATGAGGATTTTCTCCTCCAATTAAGTTTAATTTCTGTTTATTGGATTCCAACTCAGGGTTAAAGGCCAAAGGAATAAATTCAGTCTTTGTGTAGAGCAACTCTCTCTTCTCTGGTCCCCAGCTAGCCATCTCTCGTGTGAATGTGGCTCCAGTAATGAGATAAGGAAAAACTTTATAGAAAGATACAAATGACTCTCCTTCATGAACACAATGTTTCATCCAAACTGACCTACTTATTTCTCAGATATTCCACTTCTCATTTCTATACTTTTGCATGGGCCATCTGTCCTTCATGCCTAGAATTATTCCTTCCTCACTTCAAGCTCTGAGAAGGCTCAGCACAAGTAGTGCTTCCAACAGAAGACCTTTCTTGATTTCCTTAGTCATCAGAATCCTCCCTACGCCCCTGAAATTGCTTTGCTATGTCTATATATATTTAGCTATGTGCAAGTTATCCTTCCCCACCACCATCATCACATATGTACAATAGAATAGAAAAACAGAATGTTTGATTTTTTTATATATCTAGCACTAAGATAATATGTGGCACATAGTAGGTACCTAATAAATGCTTATTGAATGAATGAATGAATCAACAAATGAAAAAGTTACTTTTAAGCTGGCCCCTTGGTAAACGAGAAGGATTTTCATAGAGATGCAGGAAGGACATTTCAAGCAGATGGAATGGCTTAAGCCCTTTCCAGAGACATGTGGGAGAGCTATACAATTGGATTCAAGTCTCAGAAATGTGTGGATGTAAAACTGTCCCCCAGAGAACCAGTCTTATAATTTGCTTGCTCCTTACTCAGTCTCATCCAAAGTTCTTTCACATCTATTAGCTAACTGTGTAATTGTGTTTTTTTTTCTTTTTTTTTTCTATTTATTAATCACAGAAGCAGAATGAGCAGCCAGTCTCCAAAGGACATGTCTGAGACCCACAGCAGTCCCCTCCTAGTAGACTCTCTCTCTGACAGATGCAGACTTTATGAGTCAGAGTTCATGTGTCCAACATGGACCCCACGCTCCCCAGACACCCATCCAGGTCTTCCTCTCCTGGAAATGCCAGAAGAAAAGGTATACAATACAATTCTCTCATGACTGGTGGGTAGAATAGAATGGTTGTTGAACTAAATACAGGTAGATGTTCCAGCTTTACCTGAAGACAGCATTCGGAAAGGATGGGAGAGCACCCCTAGCAGCATTTCATAGAATCATATGATGTTTGAAGTATTAAAAGGGCTCTTTATAGATGAGAGTGATTTGCCCAGTTCAGATGGCAAGTTAGCAGCATAGCTATTATGACTGAACAATAGCCAAGGAATCACTTCATATAGCCAGATGGGAGAACATTTGCTAAAAAGTCCAAAGAATGTCTTGTGGCACACCTGCCTTTCATCCTACTACCCTCTCTCCTCAAGACCCTGAAAAATGAAAACAACATAGTTTTTAAAAAATGAAAATTACTAAATGAAATGAAATGAAATAATGAAATGAAAAAATGAAATGAAATAAATGAAAATTATTAACCACAGTCCCTTTTGTCCAAGATTCTCTGGTTAAGGCCCCAAGAAACTACCAAGGGAAGGGTAGTGAGAGGGGGGTCATAATTACCCTGATGTAGACATTTAAAGATTGGGAGCTTGTCCCAGTCATCATCAGCTCCCTCTGATCTCTAACCTAGTAGAGCTCATAGCCACATATCTCTGAAGACTCATTGGTAAGCCTTTTAACCAAAAGAAATACCTGACTCCTGTCTGCCCTGTGAATCCTAGTATAATAGAACAGATGAGAATATTCTAATATAGAAATCAGATATCTCGGGAACCTCTAGGATCCCATTAGAGAGCTGGGGGAGGTGGGGTGGACAGCCTGAGAATGATTGATGAAACACGTTCCTGAATGTAGATAAATCTTATATTTCATAATGTACCATCTCTTGGGGACAATAAGTTTTCCACACTTCATGCTATCTGATGAAGGATGTCCCCTAAAGAAGGTCACAGTCAGATCACAGTCCTGTTCTCCATCCCCTCTATGTTTTTGTTGACCCTAATCCTCTCAAACTTTATGTCTACACACTGAAGAGTCTTCTTAGCCCAAAAAATAAATGGAGGCAGCATGATACAGTTGAATGAGCACTGAATTTGAGGGCAAGAGACCTGGATACTAGATCTGGATCTTCCATTAACTAGATATGTGACATCATTTGATTACATCTATGATTTTCTTCTTATGCATCAACAATATAGATAGCAACCTTGTGGGTCACAGTCATTAACATATGAATCTCAGTTTTTTTACCTGCAAAATGGGGATGAAAAACAGCGATCTTGGTTAAGTTTCCTCCTCTGCTATCTAATGCATATGTACCTCTAGAGAAATGATTCAAATTCTGTGTCCCTGCAATTAAAACTACAAATTACAAAGATTACAGTGGTATCCAACATTGATAGGTGGAGTTCCCTAGACCAGTGAAATCACAAACTCAGTAAAAAAAAATTAATTTTTAAAAAAATGACTTAATAAGATAATCACTAAGGTTCCTTTCATTTCTGAGAACCTATAATTTTAAGGCGGGAGTCTTTGCTCCTTGCCCATTAGGGAAAGGTTGTTTACTAAGTAACAGCCTTAAAGAGTGAGTGTGACTTCCCAAGGTGTCTCAGGTGGCCCATGTGCTCCCAAGACACCTACTGGCCCCCTTGGAAATGTCAGAGGAAAAGGTACAAAGCTTAGCTCTTCTATGACTTTAGTGGATGGAAAAGGAGGATTGGATTAAAAAGAGAAAAGACTGAGGGAAGAGAATGCCTAGCACTCTAGGAAAAGCTCTCCCTCTGTCCATAGCTGGCCAGGGCTGACCCCACAAATGTGAAGAGTAGGCAACTAGTTTACAATTGTTCTTTCTGATGGGGAAAAAAATTCTCCCTTAACATTTCACAAAATTACCATCATTAGAGACTCCTTTGAATTGAGTTGTATTCTCCAGAAAGGTCTATTAAAAATATAAATGGAATATAATAACATAGCTTGGCTATGTTTTTCAGACTCCTTAGCTTCCATCCATCAAAAAGCAGGTCCTTGAGGAATTACCCAGAAATCAAAAGTTTGATGAAGGGGAGTTTGGAAAAGATCTAGAAAAGGGCACATTACATCCAGAAAGAGAACTATGGAGATTGAATATAAATAAACACATGCTATGCTCACTTCTTTTTTCTGTGTTTTTTTCTCTCTTGTGGTTTTTCCCTTTTGTTCTGATTTTTCTCTCTCGATATGATTCATAAAGATATGTATTTTTTAAAAGTTAACATGTATAACCAGAAAAAAGAAAGCAATTAATAAAAAAAATAATAAAGATCCTATCATATTCAAAAAAGAAAAAGGAGGTATTGGTTGGGGGGGGGCATAGGACAAATGGTGTGATGACTTATATAAGTACATAGGTGCATCTATGGATAGTGGAGAACTATAGAACAAAATAAAGCTTAAATTTAAAGAAAGGTTTTAAATAAAGCTTGTCCAGAGTATCCCTATTTTATCTCCAGTTCTTCTAGATCCTTCAGCTGAGACCAAAAAGAGCGTTAATCCCTCATAGCAATCCCTATGCCATCTCTTAATATCTCTGAACACATAGAGAATGATTGTCATCTTGTTTAGTGCCCTTTTCTCTACTTTCTCCTCATTCCAAAAGGGTCTCCGGTCAGCCATGGAGGACAGTCCCATGGTGAAAATTGAAAAACCCAAGAGAGAAAGAAGAGAAAACACCACATCCTATCGGAACTCAGCCTTTCAGGAGAGCAACATCAGCCTCTTCACAGCAGTGGGCTACCTCACTGGTGAGATGAAAGAGTGCGGCAGCTGGATCAAGGGTAAGATGAACCAAAGAACATCAGATATGACCTTGGCCCAGAGGACCTTCCTTATCCCTCAAGCAAGCTCTTTCCAAGGGCAGGTCCCATTTCCTAGTAAGAGAGAGAGATTTTCTCTTTCTTCCTGCACTAGCAAACTTAATCACAAATGTTCTCTTTATCACATCTCTTCCCCCACCACCACATAGACGTACTTATACACTAGCCATGGGGGAATGAGTAGGGAAATGATGCATCCTACAAAATCTTGGAATTATTTGTGTCCAGTATAATTTCAGCATTGATCATATTTGAAAATAATAAAGTCATAAATTTATAGCTGGAAGTGAGTTTAGAGATTACTTAATCTAATATCTTTCACTTTGCTGTTGAGAAAACAGCCTCAGAAAAATGACTTGCCTAAGATCATTTAGGTAATGGTAATATACTCCCATTCCCACCTATCCACTGCTTGAAAGAGCTTGGAGTCACCAACTACAATCCTTGTAAGATGGAGGACCATTATAACTTACCACTTGCCCTACCATTACACCCTTCAAATTCTCAAGTATTGTTATTTAACCTCTCACTGCATCTTAAGAACCCTTGAACTTTGGAACTTATCATTTTCCCTTCCACTAAATTTTCATGTAGTTATGCTTGGTTTAGCCGACTAACTAGCTGTGCTACCTTAGACAATGTACCACTAGGAACCTCAATTTCTTTTTCTGACCTAAATAAATTCTAAGATCCTTTCTACTTTAACCTTCCATGGATCTATTAATCTATATGAATCTAAATCTAATTCTATGAAATTATGAATTAGTGAATACCTTTGCTTTTATCTAGTCAAAAGCTCTTTAACCTTGAGTTTGTGAATTTTCTATAAATATATATTTATATGCTTGGATAACTATTTCAATATAATTAGTTTCTTTTGTAATGCTATATATTCTATTTTGTGCTTCAACTATAAACTATAGTTTATAGTTAAACTATATATTCTATTTTAGAATATATAACTATATATTCTATATATAATTATAAAACTATAAATTTTTATAGTTAAACTATATATTCTATTTTATTTAATAACATTATTCTGAGAAGGTGATACCACCTTCACTAAATTATCCCTTCCATGAACTTTGGTGTGGAATGGTCTTAACATTTACTTACTTGTTTTTTAACTCTTTTTTTAGGCTAGGCCAGCATGATGCTAATCATCCAGTTATACAATTTTTTGATTCATATTTTCATGGGATTTTCCCTCCCTTGTCTTCTTCATCTTTTCTCTCTTTCCAAATTTTTTCAGTTAAAGAAAAAGAAGTATCTGGTATAGCAAGTATATTCTAGAATTCTTGTTACCATTCCATCAAATTCTATCCCAAATATAGACTGCCTTGACAATCAAACCAACAGGAAGGACAGATAGTCCTTCTGCCTTTGGGCCCTGCTGTCTGATTTTTTATTAGACTACCTGTTTGTCTTCCCTGCAGTCCTGGACCAATGCTGATATCGCTGCTTGAGAAACATGGAATTGTTTTTTGTTTTTTTTTTCCTGTTATTTAATTCTCTACCCAACACTCTTTTCCCTGCAGGTGACTTTCTTTCTTGCCCAAAACCTAACTCACAATTAAGTTATACAGTACTACAGAGAAAAATATATTTCTTTCTTCCCCTACCCATTGTCTCTGCATATTTGTCTTGAAATGTCCATAGGACATATTTACCAACTGAGCCTATGACTGGAACCTCAAGACTTGACTTCCTCTAAATTAAATGCTAGGCTATATTTTCCCTAGGAACTGATAAGATAGCAGTCATAATGATTTTAATTAGCATTTCTGTAGGACTTTGAGATTTAACAAAATACTCGCTTCACACTAACTTTGAAAGGTATTATTATCCCCATTTTATAGTTGAGGAAAGTGAAGCTCATTGGGATAACACTAATACACTTGTGAATCCTCTGCACTCATCTCAGCTTCCTGCAGCAGGGATATGTAACTATAGGAAAAATATGAGGTGGATTTCAGTGCCTTAGTCAAGTGGATCTCTTTCAGATAAGCCAATGGCTGTCCAGTTCATCGACTGGGTCCTGAGGGGGACGGCACAAGTGATGTTTGTAAATAACCCAGTCAGTGGAATCATCATTTTCATTGGACTCCTCATCCAGAATCCCTGGTGGACAATCACTGGAGGCCTGGGGGCGGTGGTTTCTACCTTGACTGCCCTTGCCTTGAGTCAAGACAGGTAAGGTCCCTTCCTGTGGCTGGCTAGACAAAAGGGAAGGGATATTTATTATACTTGACCATGTCCAATCAATGAAGCATTTACTAATCAATTCCTATATGCCCACACTGTGCTAAGAATCATGAAACAAACTTACAAGACAAAAGGTCTGCTTTCAAAGAGCTTCTTTTTTAATCTAATTGTCTTTTTAAAAAAAAAAATGCTAGTATGAGATACAGTAAACAATAAAAATATCCAAATATTAATAATGCAAACAATATATATTACAGAGTACCAAATTGGGTTAGACTGGTGAGAGAAGAGTTAGTGAGCTGAATTATTGAGAAACTGAGCACCTTAGCAGAGTGGTGTAGGAAGGGTCTTTTAGTCAAGAAATCCAAGTTCAAATCCCAGTTCTGAAACTTATTAGCTATGGAATCCTGGAAAATAAGCCTAATTTTTTATTTATAAATATTATATAAATTACATATATTTATAAATATCATAAATTATAAATATAAATAACAAATTATTTAAAAATAAGAATAATAACACATGTACTACCTATCACACCAAGTAAGAAAAATGCTTTCTAAATCATATAAATCTGAGTTACTATGAAAAGTGGAGATAATAGGGAAGGCTTTCCAGGAGAGGAAAGAAGAACAGGAGGGGGAACAATGAAGGAATGTGCGGTGTCTATGGGAACAGTGAGGAGACCTTCTTGATTAGCACAGAAGGCTGGAGGTGGAAGGGAGGGACTATTGTCAGGGTGGAGAAATGCAACATGTGCAGCGACCCAGAGGTCATTTTTTGGGTCTAACCAGAAAAGGTGGGGAGTCAGTGAAGCTGAAACATGAGGTTTCAGCATCAGTTGTGTTATAACTAAGGTTTCCAGGACCTTTAAGGTATGTCTTACGTCTGAGATTCCATGCTTGCAGCTCCATGGAGAAATGACTTTAGCACCGTAAGCCTAATCTTTAAAAGGGGCCATTACCATTCTCCTTCTTTATACCTGAGTCAACAGCTCCTTAAAGATGCCTTTAGAGCAGGAGAAACAGAAGCCATTCCACTGTACAGAAGGATCCCATCCACCCGCATATTGACTTAGTTTAAAATGAACATTATCTGTTTGGGGGCAGCTAGGGGGTTCAGTGCACATAGTGTTGGGCTTGGAAACCCAGCTTCAAACACTTACTAGCTGGATGATCCTGGGTAAGTCATTTAACTCTATTCCCCTCAGTTTTCTCATCTGTAAAATGAACTGGAGAAGGAAATGGCAACCCATTCCTGCCGAGAAAACCCCAAATAGGGTCCCAAAGAGTTGGATACAACTGAAATAACTCAATAAAATTATCTGCTTTATTGTGTTTATTTTGTTGAATATTTCCCAATTACATTTTAATCTGGTTCAGGTAGAATTTGGGAATGTTGTGGATCACATGCACCCTCTGACTTAAACATAATAGATTGTGACTCAGGGAATCCAGTATTGCGGAAGGTTTTGCATTAAAGATTTTGTTACAGACAAAAAAACTCTGGATATGGACCTGATTCCTATGAGGGAACGTGTCATCATTGGGTCAAGTGGCAGGAGAGATTATCTAGTCCAGTCCCTTCGTTTTTCAGATAAGGAAATTGCCTCTCAGAAAACAGGAGTGATTTGTCCAAGATCAAACTAGAAGGAAATCACAGAACCAGAATTTGAATCTAATTCTTCTTACTCTAGAACCTGTGTGCTCTTGCCACTATACCACGTTGTCAGGTACAACCATTCATTAAAGACTATATGTGCCAGACACTAAGTGCATCTTAGTACCAAGTGTTTCATCATCTGTGGGCAATTCTTAGACACAAGCCTTCCTCTCTCCCCCCTTGGTATAAACCAGTCAAGCCCCTCTGCTAGGTGCTAGAGACTCACCAAAAAACAAAAACTCTACTCTTAGAACTTACGTTCTACTGGAATGATATGTACATATATAAGTTTATACAGAGCAAAATCAAAATTAAAACAAAATAACTAGAAGATGTTTATGGAAGAAAGGCTATGTCCTCTTAACCCTAAGGGGCTCAGGAAAGATTTCATGTTGAATGGAATCTTTAAAAAGTGAACGATTCTGTGAGACAGAAAAAAAGCAAAATATGCATTCTTGAAATGGGGAATGGCCAGCACAAAGACACAGGGGTGGAGGGCCATATTTGGTGAGCAGGGAGAAGGCCATTTTTTTCTAGATAACACAGTATTGAAAAGAATCAATATATCAAGGAGCCACAAAGATAGGTTGAATTATAAAGAGCTTATATTTTCTTCTGAGGGCAATAAGGAACCAATAGATTTTACTGAGTACAGTAGTAATATAATCACTAAAGAAATTCACTTTATTAGATTTTTTTTCCTTTTTCATGCTTTTTTCCCTTTGATCTTACTTTTTTAATGCAGCATGACAAATATGGAAATATATTTAAAATAATTGCATGCTTGACCTATATCAGATTGTTTGCTATCTTGGAGAGGGAGGGAAAAGAGGGAGAAAATTTTGGAATACAAGATTTTGCAAAGGTGAATGATGAAAACTATCCTTGCATATATTTGGAAAAATAAAATACTATTTAAAAATTTTTATGAAAGAAATTTGCTTTAGCAATTGTGTAGAGGATGAATTGGAATAGAAAGAGACTTGAGTTAGGGAAACCAATCTGGAGGATATTGATGAACTAAGATGGTGAGTGTATGAGTATGTAGAAGGGGTCAATCATGAGAAAGAATGAGAAAGAGTAATGTTGAAATTATGCAAAACTAATGGTGATCTTAACAAAAATAAGGAAATTCAGATGAGGGAAGTGGGGTTTGAGGGAAAAGATTATGGATCTTATTTTAGATGTGTTGAATTTGAGTTGCATCTAAGTCATTCACTTTGAAATTTCTGAAAAAGCATTTCACAACCGGATCTCAAGAAAGAATCAAAAATTAGATATATAGATTTATAAGTCATCTGCACAGAGGTAATAATTAAACCCAAGAGAGCTAATGGGATTAGTAAGAAATAGTCTGTGGAGAGAGAATATGAACATGAAGAGAATTAAGAAGAGAATATGAAGAATATCTTCTTCATTCATCTTCAAATTCATCTTCAAAATAGAGATAATATATATAGTTAATGTGTATAATATGGATAAATCAGAAAAAAAAAGACCAAGAAAGAAGGATCAAATAGGTACTATAGGAGAACCAATAGAAATCATTTTCATGAAAATCCAGAGAAGAAGATATTCAGGAGAAAAGGCTGCTTAACCATATCAACTGCAGGAGAGAACTCAAAATAAGGCCTGAGAAAAGATCATGCAGATTTAGTATTTAAGTGACTATTGGTACCTATGGAAAGAGAAGTTTCAGCTGAGTGATTAAGGTCAGAATGAAAAATGTTGAAGAGTGAAATAAGGGAATAGAGGCAATTAGAATTATTTCAGTTTGGCTGATAAAAGGGGAGGTTATATAAGATTATAGCTTGTAAATGACAGAATCTAGTGAAGAGTTTTTCTTTTTTAAGGTAAGGAGATATGAGTATATTTGAAAGCAGTGAGAATTACTGAAAGGAATTAGTACTTAGGGACTGTTTAGATTCTTTTTGTCCGACTCTTTTTGTACAGCAAAATAACTGTTTGGACATATATACATATATTGTATTTAACTTATACTTCAACATACTTAACATGTATTGGTCAACTTGCCATCTAGGGGAGAGGGTGGGGAGAAGGAGGGGAAAAGTTGGAACAAAAGGTTTTGCAATTGTCAATACTGAAAAATACCCATGCATATATCTTGTAAATAAAAAGCTATAAAATATAATAAAAAAGAGACCATAAAGCAAATTCATAATAAACAAGAATTGGTTGTATATTAAATAAATGGGGCAGCTAGATAACATAAGGGATAGCGTCTGGACAAGGAAGTGGGTGAGTCAGTTCACCTCTGACTCAGTTTCCCCATCTGTAAGATGGAGATACCACCTTCCACGGTTGTTGTGGGGACCATATGAGATGATAATTGTGAAACACTTAGCACAGTGCCTGGCACAAAGTAAGCGCTATAGAAATGTTATCTATTATTATTATATAGAAGAGAGCTAGGTGATCTGTAAGTTTTCTAGAATGACTCAGTTGAGTCATTTTACTTGCCTAACAAAATCAGAACATTTGATAAGCATAGAAAATAAAATTACACATGTAAAAGTGCTCTATAAATGCAAGTAAGTATTATTTTCATTACCAGTAATTATGCTGAAATTTGTCCTGTAGGAGTAGTGAAAAACTGGAAAATTAAAGAATTGCTTGCAACAATTCAGTTCAACAAATATTTATTAAAAAGTTTAAAATGAAAAGAAGAATAATTAACATTAGCTTCATCAATGGGAAAGAAAGAGTTCAGAGCTCCTGCTGGATCTAATTTCAAGATTAAGTGATACAGGAGATAGAACACTGGACCTGCTTTAAGATAAACAATCTGAGTTCAAATCCAGCTTCAAACACTTAACTGTGTTACCTGGGCAAGTTAGTTAATCTTTGTCTGCCTGGGTTTCCTCATCTATAAAACAAAAATAATAATAGCACCGATTTTCCAGCATCATTGTAAGGATAAAATGAAATATTTGTGAAGTGCTTTGTAAAATGTAATGTACCTTATAACTTCTAGCTATTATTAGCACTTATCACTATCATCATCATTATTATCATTTATCCCAAAGGTCTGCCATTGCCTCAGGACTACATGGGTACAACGGTATCCTGGTGGGACTACTGATGGCTGTCTTCTCAGAGAAACTAGACTACTACTGGTGGCTTCTCTTCCCAGTTACCTTTACCGCCATGACATGGTAAGGAAAATTCATACTCTTGGCTCCATATGTTTCCCCTGAGACCTAAGCTAAAGAACCTCAACCTGTTTATTCTTGGGCAAGGAAATCATCAAGGGTGATTTATGATATTACCTTTGTTTTAGGTTCCCCAACCCCCATGGGGATGGAGTCAACATATGTGCAAGTGATTAGGGACAATTAACAGCTCAGGTCACACCATGATCCAAAAGAGTAACTAAGACACCATATTAAGGTCAAACCAAAGAATACAATAAATTAAACAAAATCAAAGGGTGAGGTAAAAGACATGAAATGGAAGCCAGAACAGTAAGCCAAAGTCTGGAAAGGGTCAACACAGTCTAGTACAAGCTATTAGTGAATGGAAGTTTGTCTCTCAAAAGTTTTCTATTTGAAATACCATTATTATGTGGGTAAGGTAGAATGGTTATACCCATCTTCCTCAACTCTGCTCCTCACAAAGAATACTTCATGTTCTAGGGCTATCGAAAGGCTAAGGGCTTATACAAACCAGGTGCTAAAACACTTCATGTCTTTGGCTAATCCTCTCCACCTAGAATTACTATAATTACTACAAATATATTCATGGTATAGCTCAGATCTAGAATATCCCAAATGTAGATAACAGAACCCCCAGTAATTGAGAGAAAATGGGGTTGAGTATAAAACAATCTTTATTTCGCCCTATAGAAAATATAAAAGATATAAAGGACTTATTTGAGGCTGCACTGAAGTATAGAAGTACAAGAGAAAGAGTTCTAGATTTCATGTTAAGGGACATCAATTTAAATGTTGCCTCCTCCATTTATTACCTATTGTGACATTGAAGTATTTAGATGGCTCTGGTCCTGGAGTCAGAAAGACCTGGCCTCAAATGCCTACTAGCTGTAAATCTGGGCAAGTCATTTAACTCTTCCTGCCTCAGTTTCCTTAATTATAAAATTGGGTTAGTAATAGCACCTACCTTCATTATGAAGATCAAAGGAAATGAAGATTTTTAAAGCACTTAGCACAGTGTCTGGCCCACAGAAATTGCTAAATGATGCTTATTTACTCTTCCTTCCTCCTGATACTCTCTAAGGCTGTCAGTCAGCAAACTTAAAATTTTCAGACCAGGTTCTTTCATTGCTTTACTGTGTTACCTTAGACACACCTTAGACAATTAGACAAGGCTGACTTTACTGTGCTTTCAGCTGCCTCACATGTACAAAGGGGACTATGTTAGCAGAGTTTTGCATGACCCATAGAATTGTTGTAATGCTAAGATAGAGACAGAAAAAGAGACACAGAGAGAGAGAAAAAAGAAAGAAAGAGAAAGACAAGAAAAGAGAGGGATGAGAGAGGAACAGAGAGATAGAGGGAGGAAGAAAAAGAGAGGGAGGAAGGGAGAGAGGGAAAGAGACAGAGAGAGACAGAGACAGAAACAGAGAGAGAGAAAATATTAATAAGAATATTAATCTGTCCTATGAAATTAATGAAACTGAGGGAATTGAAAACCTCCTCATGATCAGGACAGAGATTGCTTGGAGCCATTTAATTCAATAAACATTTATGAAGAACTTCAAGACTTTACAAATATTGGCTCAATCCTAACAACCATCCTGAAAAGAATAAGTGCTATTCCCCCATTTGACAAAGAAACTAAGGCAGGCAAGTAACTTGTCTGGCACAGCTGATAAATGTCTGACGTTAGATTTGATCTCAGGTCCTCCTGGCCAAGGTGCTTTTGTCACTGATACATGTCTTATTTGCAATCTAGGAAGGCTACTAATTTAAAATATCCACAGTACTAAACAGATTATTGGATCTAAAGTAGATGCTCAATACATACTTATTGGTTGATTGATATACTGTTGTTGTTGAGTCATTTCAGTCAAGTCCAACCCTTAGTGACTCCAGTTGGAGTTGAAGTTTTCTTGGCAAAGGTACTGGAGCAGTTTGCTATTTCTGACTCATTTTACAGATGAGGAAATTGAGGCAAAAAAGGTTAAGTGACTTGCCCAGGGTCATACAATTAGTAAGTATATAAAGTCAGTTTGAATTCATTCAAGTCTTTCTGATTCCAGGCTTGGCACTATGCCACCTAACTGCCCAGATTGATATATTATTGGCAATTAATAGCCCAAGGATAATTGCCTACATCACTTATATGCAATAACAAAAGGAATAACAGAATAAGAGATCATCAGAATATAATAGGTTTTCAGATGTTATCTAGGTCCCATACACCTAGTCAAGCTGTGATCCAAAAGGATAACTAGGGTTTTTACTGAGATCAAACCAAGGAGTTCACTGAATTAAACAAATTCAGGATGTAAGGCAAAGCCATGAAATAGAGAGCAGAACAGTGGCCCAAAGTCTGAAGGAGGTCATTTTACAGATAAGGACTTAAATCCAGAGAAAGAAAGCCATTCCGCCCAGCCAAATAGCTACTCAGGGGAAGGACTGGAACTAGAAAATCCATATCTCCTGGTCTTGTGTTTGCCTTTTATCAGCACACTGTCCCTGCTCCCAGTCAGTTCTAAGGAGAATAATTTATGTTTCACATCTTTAAAAAGGAAATCTCTTTTATTTCCATCTTGTGAGGCTTTTAAAACAAATTGGCTTAACTTGGCTTGAATAGTATTTAATAACTGCCCAGAAGCACTTCAAAATGTGTTATAACATTTAATATCCTGAGTTAATTACTTTGCCTTTCAAAGCTTTCTTATCCTGCCCAGGAAAAAATAGGTGAAGTCCTGATCTCTGTGGGAATTTTCTTAAAGGCTTTCACATTCAAGAGAATGAAAGCAAGAAGACCTGTGTAAATCTTAAAGTTTGTGCATGAAGAAAATATATCTAAATAAACCATGCCATTAGAACCAACCTTATACAAAATTGTGAAGTTCTCAAAGTTTGTTTTCTGGGTTTCCCCAAATCTTCTTTTTTGAGTATTTCCTTTCCTTCAGGCACCAGTGTTTTTCAAGATGCCCATTATTCCCTCCTGTTCAGAAAGAAAAATAATAAAAATAAAGTAATTCATACTAAGATGCTTAGGACTTCATGTATTTTATTTTCAATGAAGGTTTATATTTCAGAAGGAAATATCTAGAAAGGGAAAGTTTTAGTTCAATAAAATGAATTTTACTCATGAAATTCCAGATCCTGGAAAAAGATAGTGAGACATACTTTTAGCAGCTTCAGTTAGTGAATAACAAAAAGAAGTAAGAAAACTTTGTTGAGACCAAAGAAAATTTACTTGTCCAGAAGCCTCCTCAGATATTCTGGACAATTGCATGTATAAAAAGGCAGTAATTTAAGAAATAGGGACAAAAGTGACAACAGAGGAAAAGCTTTTGAGAACTCAAACTAGTTTGGTCCAGCTCAGATATTTTGGAAAACTGTTGAACACTATGTTGCTGAGTCATTTCAGTCGTGTCTGACTTTTTGTGAGTCCTTTTTGTGATTTTCTTGGTAGAGACCAGAGTGGTTTGCCATTTCCTCTCCAACTCACTTTATAGATATAGACACTGAAAATAACAGGGTTAAATTAGTTGCCCAGGTTCACACTGCTGGCAAATGTCAGAAGCCAGATTTGAACTTAGGAAGATGAGCGAGTCTCCCTGATTCCAAACCCAGTGCTCCATGCACTATGGTACCATCTAACTGTATAATTATAACTGAGGAGAAAGATAAGAGATTTAAGATGTTACAAGGAGAGTCTTTGGTTTCTTTCTTATACTTGCTACTTATTTCCCAGAATTACCTACCCAAAGACACTGGGCATTCACAAATCAGAATCAATACTCTAGGCTAAGCTCCCAAAAGAGCATTTCTTCTATGAAGCAACCGCAGAGAAAGTAGAAATGACTGAGGCAGGTGGATAGTGCAATACTGTCCCAGGTCTAGAATCAAGAAGACCTGAATTAAATGCTGGACTCAAATACTCACTAGCTGTGTTCCTGACCAAGTCACTTAAACTTTCTTCATATTAAGTTTCCTTAACTATAAAAGAGGGATGTTATGAGGATCAAATACAGCCTTATCTCTAAAATGAATATAACAATAACACCTGCTTTCCGGGATTGCTGTAAAGACAATTATAAAAACCATCTAAATATTTAATAATAGTAATAATAACAAATGACAGTATTTGTAAAGCATTTAACAAGTACCTGGCACATAATAGGTGCTTTATAAATGTTTATTCCCTTCTTGTCCTGCATTACATCATTACATAAGAGCTCTTATTTTCCATGAAAAAGGTTATGTTCAACATCTGTTTAAGAATAAAGATTTCCAGATGAAATGACTGTATTTCTTTAAAGTTGTGACAGAAATATAAAAAATTTACGTGAACTGGAAAGTTTGTTCATGTCTTGGAAATAAGGAATTCCTTTAGTGACAGATGGAGCAGAGAGAATCAGACTGGGCTAGAACATTTACTAACTGTGGGACCCTGGACAAGTCACTTAATCCTGTTTACCTCAGTTTCCTTATTGGTAAAATGAGTAGCAGAAGGAAATGACAAACTGTTGTAATATTTTTGCCAAGAAAACCTCAAATGGGGTCATGAAGAGTCAGACAAACAAGTAACTGAAGAACAAACAACAGAAAATGAAAAGGATAGGCTAAAGAAAAAGGTAAATCTGATTAGAACACATTTGGTGATGAAGAAATGTAGTACAAGTGGTTAAGAATGCTATCTCAATAAATGTGGAAATATGTTTAGAAGAACTACACATTTCACTTATATTGGATTACTTGCTACCAAGGGGAGGAGGGTAGAGAGAAGAGAAGGAGAAAAATTTGGAACACAAGTTTTTGCAAGGGTGAATGTTGACAATTATATTTGCATGTATTTTGAAAATAAAAAGCTATTATCAAAAAAAGAAGAAGAAGAAGAATACTTGAATCAGGATTCTAGGTTTGAATCCTGGCTCTAATCTATAATAGCTTTATGACCATGGTCAAGTGACTTAACCTATCTGATCCTCAATTTCCCTATCTGTAAAATAGAGACAATAATAATTGAATCTCATAAAGTTCTTGTGAAGAAAGAGATTAATAAATTTTAAAACACTCAAGAAACATAAACCATCATGAATTTGTGGGTGGCTTTGATAATTTTTCATAAAATGACTTTTTTTCAGCCCAGTTCTTTCCAGTGCCTTAAGTTCCATCTTCAGTAAATGGGACCTTCCAGTCTTCACACTGCCATTCAACATTGCTGTGTCACTGTACATGGCAGCCACGGGTCATTACAACCTCTTCTTCCCTACAACTTTGGTGCAGCCCATCACCTCAGTGCCCAACATCACCTGGGATGAGATTGAAGTACCTCTGGTAAGTGTCTCCAAGATTACTTGGTGTTCCTTGATCACCCCAATATTGTGACTGATTCCGCCTGTTCTAAGTCAGGAGCATATTTCACAACTACTCTCCTGTGTCTACACTCTCTCATTTTGATTGTATATTTTCATATGCAGGATGTATATAACATACATACAATTATGTAGCTATGTATATATATGGTATATATGTGTACAGATTGACATGTACATACATATATATATTTATATGTGTGTCTATTGAAAGTGTAAGTATACACAGCCATATATGTCAGCCATCTGTGTATAAGTATATGTTTATATATATAAATGTGTCTAACATATATAATAGATAATATTTAAATATCTATTTATAATTGTATTATTTATTTATTATAATTTGTATGTTTTATGTAGTTTATACCTTTTATATAACATATAAAGATAAAATATGTATAATATATAAAGGATACATATATGTGTGTGTGTGTAAAAGTATAATAAATATACATCTCTATATACACTTATTAATTGTCTCTCTTGCTAGACTGATCTCCTTGAGGTCGAAACCTACTTAATTTTTTTTTTTTTTTTTTTAGCATTTAGCACAATTCCTGGCTAACAGTTAAGTGTTTAATAAAAGCTTGTTGATTCATTAAATTGTTAAAGTGAAATAACCATCTGATATTTGTTATCAATGCTGATTAAATTCATTAATTCAATCAAAAAAAGAATGTGACCAACACCATGCTAGATACTTTAGCAGAGAGAATTGGGGGGGGAACTAAAGAAATAGAAGAGATGTTTGCTATTCTCAAAGAACTTACAACCTAAGTGATCCACATGTACCTGTGACCAAGTTAGAAAAGTCATAGATCCCAGAATCCAAGTATTATGTTTTGTGAACTAAAATTTTAAATGCAAGGTGTTAGTGCAGAATCAGAGACATGAGAATAGAGGTATTTATCTCTTTGTGAGTCTACTAATTGTTGGAAATTGTCTATTCAAAGTATAACCTACACTTCTACCCAACTCAAGCTGCAGAACATTTCCTTCATTTTAGTGATATAAAAACAACTCTGCCACTTTATCCTACTGTAGGCCCAGACTCTACTTCTACCAGACCTACAATGCCAGACTAGATGGAAAAGTGCAACTAACATTTGTCTTTCTATCAGACAATTTGGACCCTGAACTAGAGGGAAGCAATATAATGTGACATTAAAAAAAAAATTACTAGATCCATACCCAGAAATCCTAGGTTTGAAAACTGATTCTTCTCCCTACTAGCTATTCGATGTTAAGGAAATCACTTTTCTCTGCCTCAGTTTCCACTTCTCTGAGATGAGCGGGTTGGTTTAAGTGAGAGCCAGGACTCTCTCTACCTCTCATGAATTATCACATGAAATATAACATTTTTGTGCGCTTTCTCTCTGGGAACTTGCTCTGTTTTTTCTTTGTGTTTTTCCATCTTTCTTAAGCTGAGAATTTTTGAGGTATAGAGTTAGGTATAGAGGGAAGGATATTATTTGGAAAGTTAGTAGTGTTCAGTAAATTTCCAAGATACACCTGGCTGCCTTTCACACCAGGGTATCAGGGGTACCTGGCTGGGAAGAACAATCCCCTGATACAGCTGACCAGTCTGAAATATGAATTACAATGGAGGTGACAAACACAGGCTCAGTTCCAAAGCAGCTTGTCCTCTCATTCTTCTCATTCTTGCCTGCTTGGGCTTAAAACCTCATAAAAATCTCCCTTTCCAGCTCAAGAAATGAATTTTGGATCCCCTCTGTATCCTACATTCCTTGGACATGGGCAAGGTGTTGGGAATATGGGGTGTTTATTTAGTAGATTTCCAGACTATTCCTCGGGCTTAATCCGGGTTCCTCATTATTGTACATAGTGTTTTCTTGGTGCCAGGAAATAGTGTTTGAATATTGGAAAGCTCCCTAGGTCAAGCTTGCCAACTAGCACAGGCCTGTCCAATAGAAACTCTAAAAGAAATTAAAGAGGCCTTTAATGAAAATCAGGCTTTAGACTCCAAGGAAATCATGACACCAATTCACAGAGCCTGTAGTCACGGGTCAGCAAATACTTGTCCATCTTTTCCAGCCTTTTTGCCCATCCCTCCTCTTCACACACTCTGTTATGACCAAGCTGCCCTTCTTGCCTTTTCTCAATTTCCTGTCCATGTGCAATGGTACCCATTGCCCCCCATACCTAGAATGTACTTGCTCCTTAAAATCTCCAATACCCTTTCACCATTTGAAAGGTCTATCTACAACCTATCCAGCTCTACACTATCCCTCTATAATAAGAGGAGAGGAAAAAAAGGAGGAATGGAGGACCCAAAGTCCTTGTCCCTAGAGTGTTTCCAATCTGATTGTGTAAAGTTACCTTATGTAGTCCAAATGGTTCATTTTACCTAGGTAAGGAAACCTGTGGCCCAGGTCACACACCTGGTGGGGAGCAGAAATAGAATCAAAGCCCAGCTCTCAGAAATTCCCAATCCATTGGTCTTTGCATCCAGGGGTCCTCAAACTATGGCCTGCAGGCCAGATGCAGCAGCTGAGGACGATTATCCCCCTCACCCAGGGCTATGAAGTCTCTTTATTTAAAAGCCCACAAAACAAAGTTTTTGTTTTTACTATAGTTCGGCCCTTCAACAGTCTGAGGGACAGTGAACTGGCCCCCTATTTAAAAAGTTTGAGGATCCCTGTTTCCCTGAGACAAGCCCTCTTCAGGATAGAAAGCAGGCTGCAAGAGTATATAACTGAAATTTCTAACTTTAAAAAGTGAATAGGAGATAAATCAGAATTTTTCAAAAAATCACAAGAAAGCAAGATAATTAAAATCTAGATGGACTATTACAGATTCTAAGTTCTGTAGAAGTCCTGGTGATGGAGTATGCATCATTTATGCATGTACTTGTATACATGTGTGAATATGCTAGGAACCTAAAACACATAAAAGCTCCATCTTATTTACTTAGATCATTTAGTAATAACTATGGGCAGAATTTCAAAAATCTTTCTTTCTGTCGGCTTCTTGAGTGAAGAGGTTTATTCAGGAAATAATGAGTTCCCCATCAATAATAGCTTTCAAGTAGAAGGTAGATAACCACTGTTGAAGATAGTATTGAGGAGAAGATTATTCAGTTATATATTGAACTAGATTCCCCAGATCTCAAGTTCTATTCCAATTCTGATATTTCACATTAATTTTTTCCTCAAAATATCTCTTAGTCATTTCTTTGATCCTTAGATTTTCCCATGTCAGTTTAGCTGTTCCTTGCCACATTCTTGTATTGCCACTATTGTCTCTAATTGTCCTTATTTCCCAATCCAGTTCAGCCTATTCACCTTCCTAATTTCCATCCTGTCAAGCTCCACCTCAAGAACTATGGAATGCTTTCTATCATCCTTTCTATCATGTGTTGACTTGACACGAGTTTTGTGAGGGAAAGAGGGAAGTCTTTATCTCTTGTATACCTCACAGAATCCAGAACTAGCCATAAGTAGCTACGCAATAAGCTATGATTGGTAGTTAATCTTGGCTCAATTAAGAGGCTAAAAGGGAAAAATCACGTCAACAACATACATTGATTAAGTACTTACTATTTGCTAGAGATTCTATTCAATTGTAAAGATATAAGAAGGAAAAAAAAGTCAAAACCATCTCCGCCCTGCTGAGCCCTGGGTTCTGGCATTGGCACTCCTACCAGCTATGTATCTTTGGGCAAATTACTTCACTTCATTTTCCTTCCCTATAAAATAAAGAGGCTGGGTTAGATCAAAGCTTCTTAAACTGTGGGTCATGAGAGAGTCACAAACTGAATGTAAGGGTCATGAAATATTGATTTATTATCAGTCTGTTTAATTTGTATACCTATTTTATATAATTATATACCAGGATTGGGTAAAAATTTCTTAGGTGAAAAGTGGTAGTGAATGGAAAAAGTTTAAGAAGCCCTGGATTAGATGATCTCAAAATCCTCTCCCAGTCAAATAACTCCCCAGGTATCAAGTTTTTAAGGAGATTCTTCAATGCCTTAGAAGCTCTATCATATATCATTGAACTTTCCCTCTCAAGATGAAAGTCCCAAAGACCTTGGAAACTTGCCTTCTAGTATTATACATGTTTAACCTATATCAGATTGCTTGCTGTTTTGGGGTAGAAGAGAGAGGAGTTTAGAAAAGAAAATCTTTCAGAAATAAATGCTGAAAATTATCTTTACATATTTGTGGAAAAATAAAATGCTATTGAGAAAAAAAGAAACTTGTCCTAAAGCTCCTATGCTTGGGCTGGCTGCCCAGGAATCATGCCTAGGATATGGGAATGTCCCGCCACTGGCAGAGGGAAGAGCTCTCTCCCTGTTAGCTAACTCCTTTTTCCCACAAGTGGGGGCCCATTGCCACCTTGTTCCACTTCATTACTTCCCCAAGGTGTGGCCCAAACAACACACATGTGCAGCAGTCCATGCTCCGTGGTGACCTGCCGTCCTTTCTGTTGATTTTGCAGCTCTTACAAGCCATTCCCGTGGGGGTCGGTCAGGTGTACGGCTGCAGCAATCCCTGGACAGGCGGTGTGTTCCTGGTGGCTTTGTTCATTTCCTCGCCACTCATTTGTCTCCATGCGACTATTGGCTCAGCTGTGGGCATGCTGGCAGGTAGAGTGAATACACTTTACAACTTTAGGGGATTCTTTTTACAAATGGTTGTTCCTGCCCCTCATCCCAATTCTCTGAAGAGTTATCTATAAAATCATGGGTGAGGTTGCCATTTCTTTTCTGTATTGAGTGACCAGTAGATACATATTAGGTACCACAGAAGGATGTGAAACTAAATGAAGATGGACTCTCTTCCTTTAAGAAGCCAGCTATCAGTTTGGAGAGGGCACACATAAACATAAACCATGGGAAAGAAAAGATCTGGAGACTTAAAAAGTTTGTACTAGCAAATTTAGTGCAAATGGAACACATTAATGTGTAGAGGAGGCTTGGGGACAAAAAGGAGAGTGAATCTAGAAGGCTTCCTGGAAAGTGGAGTTTTGAGCCAAGTTTTTAAAATGAATGGAGATTTATAGGAGAAAGCAAAGTATTGTAGGCAGGAGAGTGGTCTGCAATAATAATTAGAATGACCCCAAATTTGGATTTGATTTCAGTAGAAAAAGTTTTGATATAAAACATTTTCATAGAAAAGATGAATTGCCATGTGACCAAGAAAGGACAATAAGTAAACAGAGGCAGACCACGAAGCTTAACAGGAAAGTCATTTGGCTTCTTTCCCATGTCCCATTCCCCAATTTCTAGGTTCTTAAGTTAGGATGACCTTTGAATTTATTCCTGTGGGTGTTTTTGTGGTGGTGAAGATGGGGATGATGGGACAATCACACTCATGGAATTTACTACAAGGGCCTAATAAAAATACTCCATCTTGCTCCACAGCCCTGACAGTGGCCACACCCTTTGCAACCATCTACATGGGCCTGTGGAGCTACAATTGTGTCCTCTCTTGTGTTGCCATTGGCGGGATGTTCTATGCCCTCACCTGGCAGACACACCTCCTGGCACTCATTTGTGGTAGGTATTCTAGGATCTCAGGGCCAAGGGGCTCTACTTATTCTTAGTCACAAAATACACACTTAAAGTCATAGATTTAGATGTTGAAAGATTTGTAGAGATTGTACAATCCAACTCCTTCATTTTACAGATGAGGGAATTAAGACCCAAAGAAATTATACTCGCCATCTATGTGACTCTGGGGCAATTGCTTCAACTCTGTGGGCCTTGATTTCCCCATTTGTCAAATGGAGATAATACCCATCCAACATACCTCCCAAAGAAGTGATATAGATGAACAAGGCAAAATATTTGAAAGCACATTGAAAACATTACCAGCAATAAGAATATTTAAGGCATCATTCCAATGGAACCTTGTCTCATCCTACAGACACAAACAAGATAAAGAACATACTTTGTGACATTCAGTAGGCTGCAAATATATATTGATATCTACTGTATTATCAGCTTTCTGTATGCTAGGTGCTTTAGGGGATACAGAAAGAAGTGGAGCTTGGGTGGATGCTTGAGGAAGAGCAAGACAGTGGGAGAACTCCATGCAGGAGAAATCCATGAATAAAACTGCAGAAATAGTGATGAAGAAGTTATGTGCTAGGGGCAGTAAACACATGGTGGATGGTGATTTGAATTTCTATAGCAATTTAAAATTAGACAAAATATTTTCTTTGCAACAGTCCCATGAGATACATCTTGAAGGTATGATTCTCATTTTATAGATTAGGAAACTGAGACTTATATCAAGAAATCTCACCCAACCTCATTTAACTGCTCTTTGAAGACCTCTAGTTATAAGGAAATCACTACCTTAGTCAAACAACCAAGCTACAAGTAGTTAGCATCACCATCTCTGTACCCAGCTCCATGCTAGGGATGGAACACATTTCAAAAAGCATAAGCCACAGTTCCTGTCTTCAAGAATTAGCTTATAATCTAATTAGGGAGAGAAGATATAAAAGGGAGAAAACAGAACTAGCAACAAAAGGCAACTATAATATGAACCAGGGAAGGAGAAAGGGAGAAAAAGGAATAAGAATTTATACAGCTCCTGCTATGTGCCGAGCACTGTGCTAAAAAATAAACCCTTTACAAATATTATCTCATCTGATCCTCACAGCAGCTTTGGAGGTAGGTATGATTCTTGCCGGGGCAGACAACAGTTAAGTAGCTTGTCCAGGATCACCCAGCTAGGGAATGTCTTAAAATTTGATTTGAAATAAAGTTTTCCTGATGGTTTTTAAAATATCTTCCTCACAAAAATCTTGTGTCCTATATAAGTAATACAAATTATCATCATGCCCATTTTACAGGTAAACAAACTGAGGGTCAGATAGGTTAATTGATTTGTAGATGGCAAGTATTACAGATCACAAGCACAGTGGAAAGTCTGCTGGATTTGGAGTCAGAGGACACAAATTCTAATCCTGTCTCTGAGGCTTGCTTTTATGTGATATTAACCAATGTGGACCTCAGATTCTTCAACTGTAAGATCAAAGGGTTAGAATGGAGGTCTTATCTGCCTCTAAATCTATGGTTAACAAGGGTTGAAAAGAAGAAATATGTACCTTATGTCAGTGTGTAAGGAGAGGGGGCCAGGGTTGCAAGCATCTGCCTCCATTCTGCAGGAAGGACTTGTAGATAACTGGATCTCCTACCAAGGGCTCCCTCCCTCTGACTGATTAATCTTCTCTTCCTAGCATTATTCTGTGCCTACATGGGAGCAGCTCTCGCCAACATGATGTCAGTGGTAAGTATGGAATTTCTTGGGTAAATATGTACTTTTAATATTAATGGTTGTGTCCATGTTTCTGTTTAAATATATAAATGAGTCATATTTGTCTCTGTACCTCAAAAGGGTTCACATGCATGTGTGTGGTATGTATGCTATGGTCGGAAGAGAATGGTATAAGAAACATTTCTCTGGAGTCTCAATAAAGTGCCCATGTAAACAATGAGCTGAAAAATCCCGGGAAACAAATACCCAAAGGCACCAGGACCTTAGATCTTATAGCAGAGTTCTTCCAAGCCTGAATTCTGATAGGTCCCATTTGTCCACTGAAAAGAGTTGAGATTTACTCTTTTTTTTTCATATCCTTCATATATGTCTTCTGTGGATGAACCCCCATTCCTCCATTCCCATCAGAAAAATCAAAAGATTTGACAGTGAGCCCCCAAAACCTGATATTCTTATTTTCAGATTGGCTTGCCACCTGGTACCTGGCCCTTCTGCCTCTCCACCCTCATTTTCCTGCTTCTGACAACCAACAATCCTGCCATCTACAAGCTGCCACTCAGCAAAGTCACATACCCAGAAGCCAACCGGATCTATTACCTGACAGTGAGAAACATAGAAGAAGAGAAACGCCCCACTGGTGATTAGTCTGGGCCCCATTTTTAAAAAAAAGTTCTTTTTTCTGTGTTCTCCCATGTCATCTCCTTCCAATGTTAAACACATGCAAATCATCTATTACATCCCATGATGCTAATCTCTCTTTACCATCTCATATTCGTGTAACAACCCTTATCCCCACCACCAAAAAAAATCTGTAACTCACTTTTCATTGAAGATGATTTTTTCCTCCCTCTTTCCCCTTAATTCCCATAGCCATTCATCATCCTATATTAGTGAGAACTAGTAATGAGCTTGCTGTGGTTAAAATTAAGAAGGGCATTTAAAAGTTCATTGACTTAAAACAAACATTATTTTGTCTCTGGAAAGGTGATTAAGACATAATCCTATTGGAGTATTTAACTGGATAATAAATGTTATAAAATCAAGCTTGATTCTCTATCTATATGAAATCACTAGGGAGACAGTGGTACACATGTCAAGATAAGAAGCATATATATGAATTTCAAGAAAAGGTTTGTCCCTTAAAGGGAAACATTCCATCCTGGTCCATATGTTTTAAGCCAGAACTGGGTGATTTTGCACAACAGATCTGAGCCAGGAAGAGAATCTAAAAATTCAAGTGATTTTACATATATTCATATATATATATTAATTTTTTTAAGAGATGAGCATTAAAGATTAGCCAACTCTCAGTAGCAGAAAGGAAAGCAACAAATCCATTAATCAGAATGTTATTTATATATCTATTCAGGATGTTAATCATTTGTTAGCTTAAGTCAAATGTTTGGGTGCAGTTGTCAGTCTGAGAAGTTGTTGACCTAGTCTAATAGGAGGAAATTCAAACTGACTTAAAGAAACTCACATTTTAATCAAAGGTCATTAGTGATTGAAGAAAGAGGTAGCATCCCATTTATAACCAAAGAGCAGCCCAGGGAAGTGTGCTGGATATGATCAGATAGCTTGAACTAAAAATTTAGCTTACTTTCCCGTGTGACCTGAGGCAAAATGCTACCTCTATACACTCAGTTTCCTCAGCTGAAACACACACAAAAAAATTGGAGTAAATAATCTCTAAAGTGCCTACTAACTCAAAATCTGCAATCTTAGCCTTAACACTAAACTTTCATTTATTAATTTTATAATTGTTTTTCCTTGCCATTAACCAGAATTTAATCTTTACTTATATCAAATATGCAAAATGCAATGGGGAGGGAAGGGGGGAAACCAGGCAGCATTCATTCTGTGGATCCAGCAACATGGTCTGAAAGTCTGGCATCCATAACAATAAGTCTCATTTCTAAATATGAGGGCAAGGAATGAATCAAAACTAAGGCAGTCTCATACCATGGGTAATTGAATAGACATTTTTAAGAAATAAGAGAAAGAAATAAAAATAAATAAATAAAATGTGCCTGTAACAAGGAAGGAAGGAAGGAAGGAAGGAAGGAAGGAAGGAAGGAAGGAAGGAAGGAAGGAAGGAAGGGAGAGAGGGAAAGAGGACAGAAAGAAAGAAAGAAAGGGAGAGAAGACAGAAAGGAAGGAAGAAAAGAAAAACAAAAGACAAGAAAGAAAGAAAGAAAGAAAGAAAGAAAGAAAGAAAGAAAGAAAGAAAGGAAAAAAGAAAAAGAAAGGAAGAAAGGAAGGAAGGAAGGAAGGAAGGAAGGAAGGAAGGAAGGAAGGAAGGAAGGAAGAGAGCTCCCCATCAATGAAAGTGTTTCAGAAGAAACTAAATGACCCATTACCAGGGATGGCACAGAATATTGAGATTAGAGATTCAGACACAACAGGAGTTCCATCCTTGGACATTTACAATTGTCTTACCTTTTGTGGACTTCAGTTGAATGATGATTATGTTGCACTGAGCATACAATATAGAAGGAAATACTATAATATAGAGTACAATACCCTGGTCAGCACCCCAAAGTTCTTCACTACAAATTTGCTGCAAGACCTTAGACAAACTACTTTGTGGTTCAATTTCCTCATCTGCCAAATGAATATACTAATGTGTGTCTGACCTGCCCCTCTGTTAAGTATTTTCTTGAGGAATGAATAAAATATTAAATGTATAAGCATTTTTAAAAGTATAAAATACTACTATATTTTCTCCTCTGATATGAATGAGAAAGTCTGTACCTGGACTTGAGAATAGTTTATTTCAGTGCCAGCCTACTCCCAAGTCTAGCCATGAAGAAAGAAAAAGTTAGAATTGGGAACCTAATATTCTCCTTAATCCCTCACTCAGCTGTATTCAAAAATTGGGAGGAAAGGAAAGAAGAGAGCAAGTTGTTTTTTGTTTTTGCTTTTTTTTTTTTTTTAATATCAACTCCTAAAATGACAGAACTCCACAGAAGGATATCAGGGTTCCCAGCACCAGGGATGGCCCTCAGGTGAATTATGAGTAAGTGATTTTTGTCTTAGGTGCCTTCCAATCTCTCTTGCCAACATCTCTCCTTCAGGACAGTCCTATCTTTTCTTATGCATCCATTGCATCCGCAGTATTACTGTTGAACAGCTACCAACCACTCCTTGATAAGGTATTGCTAGATTTGAGATGTCAGTCAGGTAAAAACAGCATAAGGTATGGTCTTTCCCAGGTACATCTGAATCTGAACTAGGGATTCTGGAAGACCAAAAATCCTTGAAGAAGCAAAGGAATGAAGATATTAACATAAGATAGACAACAAGGAAAAGAAACATTTTTATGCAAGAAATTTCGAAAGTCCAATCCCAAAGTCAAAGTCCTTTATCCACCTATTTATGAAGCTAGATCACTGACAAGGCCTGATAGCCTTTTTGTAGTTACGATTTCTCACAAGGTGAGAAATGGCACTACCCCTTTCAGAGCAGACTTAAGGCACTTAGTCTGAAATGAAAGTTTTCTATTAGTCATGCTTTTTAATAGGTTTCTAGACCATTTTGATGGGAAACACTATATAAACTCCTTTGGGAAAAGTCATGATCTGCCCTTTCACCCTCTACTCCAATGCTACATCCTTTCCATTCTCCATCAATAATTTTTCTTTTTTAAGGCATCATGTCAGATGCTTGTTTGTTATTTCAAGCTCTCTCTTCAATCTCAAACAAAAACAATTCAATTCTTCAGGAAAAAAAGATGAAAAAAGGCAGAACCTTTGCCTTCAGAAACCTTTCAGCATCTCTCTATATAGCAGGATTATATATACATATATGAACTCAACCGTAGGATTCTTTAAGCATGAATATGTTGATGATGGGAAGAAAGTTGCCTCATAAATTTGTTAGATGGAAGGACAAACTGACTAGGCTGTTGGATTGTTAGATAATAGCTTGACTTGCCCCCCCAAAAAATATTATAATGTTTAAAGGGTCATCTGGAAGGTAGGATTCATTTATATTTCTTGGGCAACAAAAGGATGACATCATCTAGATAATGTTCTCTCCCACATAGGATAAGTCAGCTTCTTCCCTAAAGATCAAACTCCCAACAATATAGTTGCCAACAATCTAGAGCCAAGAAAACGAACTTCCTGGAATTGGTGGATTTCCATTCAAAATCATTAAGACCTCCTCCTCTCACTGCTATCCCTTATCTTTGTGATGTGATAGTCCCACAGCCCTCCCATTCCTCCAAATACCCTTAGACATTTAGAAGTTATCCTCCCTTACTCAGAATCCAGCCTTTAAAGGAGATCTCTTTCAGGAGATGTCTTCCCCAGATAGACATGAGATATATAGTCAAAGACCTATTGTAGATTTTTCTGAAAGAGAACACCCATAAATTGAGCCTTCTAAAGTCTACTTTGTGTTTTCATTCATTGAAAACCATACTTTAGGGAAAAGGACTAAGTTACCAGAAGTCTATCTTGACTACTTTCTTATTAATGCTCCCTAATTCCTGAAAAATCAATGAAACCCATTCAACAATTTTGACTGGACTAACCCATAAAAACGGTTGCTTGTGTAGATAGAGTAGGCATTTACTTGCTTATTGTAAATGCACAGGAGTGCCTTCTGTTCTCCTAAAATGATCCCATTTTCTCATGAATTCTTCATGATTAGTTTTATTTCTTGGCTTTAAGCTTTGTTTCTGTCAATATACAAATATTCATGGGAAGGGTAATAAATTAGGCATTATGAATCCTTTATACCTTATGATGAAAGAATTTATTAGGCCTTTTCTCAAGAGCCAGCTTTGATAAGGAAAGGATAAAAGGAAAATAAGGATATTAAAGTATTTAGTTCTGGGTACCAAATTTCAACTGGAGCTTAGCCAGAGCAGGATGGTAAACATACTATTCTAGGAGAAATCATTCACAGAATTGAAGATGGTTAACCTAGAAAAAGGAAAACTAATGAGGAATATAGGTATATTTAAATGGATACTTTCCAGAAAAGGAATTAGCCTCATTTTATGTAACTCTAAAGGGTAGAACTTAAGATCAATGTGTGGAAAAGACAGTGGCAGGTTTCAGCTCAAAATTAGGAAAAAAGAACGTCTTTATAATTGAAGCTATCCAACTGGAGAATAAGCTGCCTCACAATGCTAGTGAGCTCCCCATCAATGAAAGTGTTTCAGAAGAAGCTAAATGATCCATCACCAGGGATTCTATAAGAGGGATTCCTATTATAGAGTCCTTTTGGGGGGATAAACTTGAGATTAAAGCATCTCTAGGGTACCTTTCACTCTGTGAGTCCATGATTTTTCGACACAAGATACTAAAAGAAAAGGGACAGGTAGAAGCCACCGCTTAAATTATAAGAAAAGGCACAGAAAAGATTGAGAAAGACAAAGACAAATTTTTATTTCACAGTTTTTCTCAGGGACTTCACATGTGGTTAAGCCGAAGGACTTTTTAAATCAAAACAATTAAAAATATTATGTGTATGCAAATGGGGTCTTGCCAATAAAATTCCTCTTTTCCTTCTCCCATCCTGCCCCCTCCTAACAATAGGATTTGTAATTTCTCTAACATGACCACTCTAGAGAAATATCAAAAAATATATATATTAAAGTCTCATCCCCTTTAAAATATTAAAGTCCTTTTAAGAACTGTCTTCCTAGCATGTATTGTTATGATTGCTATAAATGGCTTATGATTTATTGACTTGTTTATTTTTCTATTTGAATCTGCCAGTTACCTTGGTGGGTGGGAAGACTGTGAGGAGAATCAGTGTCCCAAAACTTTGGTGGGGCTGGCCACTTCATTGTGAACATGATTTCCACCCAATAAACTATAGTCTCATTTAGCAACTTCAAAGGTGTTTGATTTTTGTGCAAGCTTTTAGACCATTTTTTTATTTTCCTTTGGTTATTCTGTTATGAAATGAATGAAGCCTTCTTTTTCCAAAAGGAAGCTCTTGTCTCCCAAAAAAAAAAAAAAAGGCCCTGAAGGGGGAAAGTTCAAAAAAGCCATCTCCTTCTTAGTATCTTCAAAATAAGTTCTCCCAGGAAAATGTCCCTCCTCAGTACTTAGCCAGTGCAAAGGATACTTGGAGGTATTTATGGCCATGAAAAGAAGCAAAAGAGAGTCTGACCCACACTGTCTCCACTGTATTTTACCTTTTCATAGTCAGCCCCATGTAGAAGTACTAGTATTCAACAAAAGCAGGCACCTCCTACAAGTTTAGAGGGTTTAGCCGAAGAGGAGAGTGCAGTGTTTAGGTAGGTCTCAAGAGATGTCAGATAAAATGGTGCTGAAGCAGGTGCACAGAAATAGAAAGAAGACTTGATCTAAACCTAGGAGAATCAGTTTGCATGCCCTCTCTGCCAGCTGTGACTTGTGTAAACTTGGACAAATCATTTTACCTCTGATCTCCACAATGTCTTCATCTTTGAGATAAGGGACTTGGGTAAGATCTCTAAAGTCCCTTCCAACAAAGAAATCTCAAGGTTCTATTTAAAATTCAAATGTCATTTCATATAATACTTTAAGTTGGCAAAGTGTTCAATACTTTATTTAAGTTTATTTATTATTAAAACATTAGTTTATTTAAGCCTTACCACAAGCCTGTAGGGAAGATTTGGTGAGTAGTATTAACCCCATTTTATAGATGAATTAAGTCTCAGAAAAGTGATTTCCTCATAGTCATACAAACTAGTAGGTATCTAAGGAAATTCCTTAGGTCTTTCTGACTCTGTTTACTACAAGATTTCAGGAGTAAAGAACTTAATATTCCTGGGGTCAAAACCTCTCATTTGAGCACAAAAGTTTTCAGAGCCTTCTGGAGAAGGGATTCAGACTACCCTCTACTCTTTCCTGCTCAACTTTCCACTGACCAGGCCCTGCATATTTTATATCTAGTAGCAACCCTGTTCTCTTCAGTCCAGGAAGAGAATCCTTTAATCCTTTGAAATTCTCTAGATTACTTTTCTGAAGGTAATTATTTCTGACCTCTTCAAAAGGCTTAAGTGCCTTCCCAAGTGGCTTCCCAGAGTCCCTGCTGAGAGTGAATGGACTAGTTAAAAGGCAACTGGGAAAATGACCCACCTCCATTGCCAAGTAAGTCTCCAGAAGTGAGTTAGAATGAGGGCATTGCCTCAGGTGTCAGAATAGGGTGAAGAAAGCTGAATCCAGTTGGAAAATGGCAGCAAAGACAGAAGGAAAGATCACAGCTAAAAGGAGCAGGGTACTTCTGTGAGCTCAAAGGTAACTAGGTGGCTCACTGTGATGTCTCATAGGATAGTGGATCTGAGTGACTGCTAAAGGCTTCAAGTGGACTAGGATGCCCCTGGATCTCAGAGCCCCTGGACAATGACTTCAGATCTAGAATAAATGACATGGAAGAAGCTTTGCCACTGCCTTAAGGAAGCTGGACCAACACAAAACATAGCTCTCCTCCTTTCCTCAGATTGTCAGATCCGCATTAGGTCCTTCCACTTTGTTTATTTTTCTTTCTTTCCATGGAATGTCCCCCATACCATGCTCCCTCTTTTCAGTAATTCCACACGAACTAGTGAAGTGGTGGAAGGGACTTAAGCGTCAGCTCAGAGGTTGCCTGCTCAGGTGTATCTAATGCCACGTCTTCAAACCTGGTGGGCTGCTCTGCTCCCGATTATTGCCACGTTCCCAGGCCCCAGGCAGCTGATGCGTGGCCCCGTAGAGCCCAGGAAGCTAAACAAAGTTTGTTTAGATTGGGGCCTCACCTCAAAATCCACAGCCTTTGGGGAGCTTGGAGGATGAACTTCCCTAATATAAAGATCTCTAGGACACTCTTTCCTGAGGCACGAGACCTAGATGCCCCCTCAGGAGCCAGTGGTGAAAGCCTCCTTCATAAAGATTCAGGAGTCCAGTATCCTGGACAGCTCTCTTTAGGAAGTGATAGCAGTAGTCAGAAAAAGAAGAGGGCTGAAATTTTCCATAGTACTCGATGCACCTTAGGGATAGGACTGGTTAGAAACTTCCACTGGAGACAGGAAGGGGAAAAGAATTAAAGGAGATTATTAAGGTCGGATATTGATCCCCCCCTGAGGTGGAAGGGGAGAAGAGGGACACTTAGATAATTGCCTTCAAGGCAATTACTAGGACCAGCATCATCCCGAAACCCTTTGCTAGCAAAGAAAGCAGCCAGGATATAATCTACCAGCAAGAAATGGCACAGTCAAGGGCACTACCCCTTTAAGAAAATCTGTTTGCTCAGCAAATTACACCAATGGGGAGACCATGGTAACAAAAGTCTACTGTGCCAGGGGAGTTTAGGAAATTATCATTTGACAGAAAGGCTAGAGAGAGAGAGAGATTGAGAGAGAGAGAGAAGTAATAGCAAGCCAGTGAATTGCAAAGAGAACATTTCCCCTCCTCTTCCTCCATCCCCTGTTCTTCTTCCTTCCCCTTCTCCTTGGTACCCCACATCCATTGGCAGGGATGCTCCATAAGTGAATTTAGAAAATGCAAGGAGACTTTTAAGTTACTAAGGAGAATGAAATAAAGTGATTCGGGGGCAAGGGAATGAGAGTCTAGGGAGAAGAAACCTGGAAACTGCTGGAAGGACCACCCTCATCAAGGGGAAGGGTGCTCTTGACACCCCAATGATCTGGTGGTTTCTTGCTGAAGGGAACCCAAGAACAGGGTCTCAAGAGAGAGAAGGGACCCACCTTCTGCCAGGACACTCCAACTCACCAGCTGGGGAAGGAGAAAGGTTTGTTTCTTCCTATTAACCCTTTTTCCCTGAGTTGCATTTAAAGAAATCTTGGGCTTTGGGGACTTGCAGACAACTTCAAGGAGAACCACATACCACAGAATTTGAGAACTGCATGAGAACTTAAGAGCTCATCAAATCAAACCCCTTTCCTGAGGCAACTATGTTGTGCACCAAGCCTAGAGTCAGGAAGACCTGAGTTAATTCAGCCTCAGACATTTCCTAGCTATGTGACCCCGGGTAAGTCATTTGCCCCAAGACTATTTTTCTCCCCTGCAAGAATTGTTGTGAGAATCAGATATTTGTAAAATGCTTGACTACTAGCCAATTATTATTACTGTTGTTATTATTATTCTATAAAGGAGGGAACAAGGCCCAGAGTAGTGGAGGCAATCATCCAAAGTCTCACAGTTAGCTAATAGCAGAACTGAAATTCAGATCTTCTGACCCCTGTCCAGCACTTTCTGGCTCACTGAGATGTCTCTTGGGATAGTGGATCTGATGAGTGTTAGAGGCTTCAAGGGGACTAGGATACCCCTAGATTTCTTCTAATGTGCTTTAAATTCTTAGGAGTCCCCCAAATGCCCAGAGTCTTCTTGAACTAAATGTTATCTTCACCATAAGTTTCCCCCTTCCTATCTTCCTCTCATCTTAATCCAGACAGACTCTGAGGATCATTTAACTTATTCCTTTTATCCTAAGGATTTATTAAAAGTGGTCCCCGCATCCATCACTGGTTTGCAAGATTTTAAGTGGATATCACATTCTTATCACTGTGTATATATATCATGATCTAAAGAAAGAACTAGATTAAGGAGTCAGGGAGTCTGGGTTCTACTCCCAAACCTGTCCCTAATTGTTATACGACCTCAAACAATTCAGTTCACCTTTCTGGTCCTCAGTTTCCCCATCTGTAATATAAATAGTTGGACCAGATAATTTCTAAAGTCATTTCCAAGGTTAATTTCTTGTTTCTCTGATGTTCTTCCTGCTTTACCGCCTTATATTGGACATTTAATTTTAATTTTAAAGGGGTCCTTTGACTACTGCCTAAAATAGATCTATAAATGATTTGTTAATTTCAATAATTGATATATTTTTCTCTCCTAGAAAATGTGATAGAGCATAATAGGAGTATTGGCCTCCATGTCAGAAGACTGAGATCCAATACTTTTATGGTCCTACACTTTTGTGGGTGCTGTGAGAAAATATAAGATAAGGAGAAGTCACCACCCTTAAAGAGTTGATAATCTAATTGAGGAGGAAGGGGTAACATAAAACCACTGGTGAGCTTTGAAAAGAGTGGTCTCGACTTTAAAGCAGTACCACAAACTTTTCCACAACTGTAAGCGCTGTCCAAAAGTACAAATGTCTGCCTTGGGAAGAAAGGAGTTCCCTGATGTAAGAAGTCTTTAGACAGATGTGAGATGACTACCTATTAAGCATATTGGGTAGGGAGGAAATTCATATTTCACATTGGGATCAGAATCAATGATTACTGAGGTCTTTTCCAACTCTGAATATGCAGAGACCTGAGAAACTGCTGTGGATGACAATGAGCAACTCCTATATCCCTAGAAGGGAGTGGATATTTTCTTATTCTCATAGAAGATACAGAAGTTGGGTTGGGAGCAGAAAGACAGGGAGGATTTAGATGAGAAAACAGACAATGACAGGATGATTTATTCAAGTTATAAAATGATGGAGAAATGAATAAAAGTAGGACAGGATTTATCATGTCAGTGAAGAGATCTGCCAGATGGGAATGAAGAGTTTGTATAGTAGATGAGTTGGAAACAATTTAGATAAAACCTCC
This sequence comes from Sarcophilus harrisii, assembly GCF_902635505.1. Classification (NCBI taxonomy): domain Eukaryota; kingdom Metazoa; phylum Chordata; class Mammalia; order Dasyuromorphia; family Dasyuridae; genus Sarcophilus; species Sarcophilus harrisii. Next base: position 367,550,422 of record NC_045426.1, on the reverse strand, counting down.
CCCTCCTGGGGGGAGGAAGGTGGTTTGATATCTAGGTAAAGGAATTGGAATTTACAATGCTAGATGACCAGAAAAAATTTTAACTTTGTAAACAAGGAAGAATGTGATAAAAGTTGTGTTTTGGGATGAGGAATCTAACAGGGTGTGGGTTATATTAGAAAGGGAAAGTCAGAAAATTTAGTCAAAAAGTTTTCTGGAGGGTTTTTTCCTAATAATGCAAATACAAGGAGCTAAGGGGTCACGGGTCATGACTGTAAGAATAGAGAAGAAGGGAAAGATATGAGAGGTGTTGAAGAAGAAATTGATAGCATTTCATGATGAATTGGCTATATTTTTTTAAATTGGTTCCTTCTCCTTCACTCCATCTTTCCCAATGGGCATAACCTATAAAAAAAGTTGAAAATCAATCCAATCAATTATTCTGCTGATGAGCAGCTGTGAGAAAAGGTACAGGGGTAGAAGGTGTGAACTGGTAAGAAGGTTAAACACTATTGGCTAAAATCAGATCTGTGGATTAGTCATGGATTTCAATGATTCATACTCTCTTTCCCCCAGAAAGAGATAGTAGGAAATAACAGAAGGAATAATGGACCCAAAGTCAGAAGTCCTGACTCTAATGGTTCTCTGCTATAAATTAAGTATATGACTTTACTCTCTGAACCTCAGTTTCATCATCTGCAAAATTAGAGAATAATAATACTACCACTATCTTTGAAGGTTTTGATGGAGATAATACTTGGTAAATCCTAGTGTTAATGAGATTTTTGAGTAAATCCTAACATAGCACTGTTAATTATTATGAATAATTAACATTGAGAATTGACTAATGAGTGATTAGATGACAATGATTTAAAATAGTTCACTTCCTTGTACCCATGTTGACATGCTTCCAATCCCTTTCCTCAAGTCTCCCATTTTCTTAGGTTTTCTGGTTCCTTTTTCTTCTCATAGGAAATGGGAGCCATAGTTTAAAAGTCAGAAGGAGCAGCCAGGAAGACAGACTCTAGTGTAGAGTCAGGAAGACTCATGTTTGTGGGTTCAAATTTGACCTCAGATGTTTCCTAGTTGTGTGACCTTGGGCAAGTCACTTAACCCTATGTGCCTCAGTTTCCTCATCTGAAAAATAAACTGCAGAAGGAAATGACAAGCTACTCCAACATCTTTGCCAAAAAAACTCAACATAAGGTCATGAAGCGTCAGAGATGACTGAAAATGATTGAACAACAATATTCCAAACTTGTATCAGTGCTTTGCCACTGACTAATTGGATGACCTTGATCAAATACTTCCTGCCTCTGGGCCTCAGTTGCCTTATCTGTAAAATGAAAGGACTGGATTGGTTGATCTCTTTGTTTCCTATCAGCTCTAGCATTCTATAACTTTATGATATTCTGAATAATAGCTTAAAAGAATATGAGTTTAACATGAAAAGAGATGACTCTTTTCTCAACAACAACTCCTCTTTACAAGGCACAAGTGAATAAATGTTTGTAGAATCAAATTGAATTCTATGCACAGGCCATTGAGCAAGATGCTGAAAAGACAAGAATAAAAAATTATGTTTCCCTTGTCTTGATGGGATATAAAAATCTATTAGGGGCAATAAAATTTACAAATCAATATAAATCAAAGCAGAATGTGACGGAAGGGAAGGAAGAAAACAAATATTTATTAAGTACTCACTATGGACCAGGCAAGGGCTAAATGCTTTACAAATATTATCTCATTTAGTCCTTGCAACAACTTTGGGAAATAGATGCTCTTGTTATCCCTATTTTACAACTGAGAAAACAGAGTTTAAGTAACTTATCCAGACTCACCCAATTAGTAAATGTCTGAGGCTGGATTTTAAACTGAGGTCTTTTTAACTTCAGATCAGAGGCAAAGAAGTAATCCAGAAAAAAAAATGTTCTAACAATATTTGAGAAAGGAGAAGTCATCATCAGCTGAAGTTATCAGCTAAGGCTTTGTGGGGAAGGTAATACTTGAGCTAATTCTTGAAGGAAGAGAAATATCTCAGTAAGGGGTAGCGGAGATATATCCTAGACTCATGGGCACATGGATACCTGGAGGCAGGAGAGAGGAAGACATTTAAGAGATAAACCGCTAGTAGAGTTTGACTATATTGGAGGGAAAAAAACTAGAAAGGTATGAATATATGAAGAAGATGAACATAATATGAGGTCATAAAAGTTAAATAGGAGCCTGACTGAGGAGGGACATAAGTCCCAAGCCAAGTAATATACATTCTGTCTTATAAACAATAGGGAGTCACTAAATGATTTTGAGCAAAGGAGTGACCCCATCAGACCTGTGTCTTTAGAAGGAAAAAGTGACGGCTGCCTCCTTTAATGCTGGCAAAATTGCCTTGGATTGAATGTGAGTGTATAGAGACAGGAGGCCAGGAGGTCAGAAGCAATGCTGAGGTGATACTGAGGGTGTGACTAATGGATCAAACTGTAGCTACATAGATTATCCACAGTGTGAGCTCTGCATTGTTCTTTGTACAAATAATGTGGAGGCAAAGGAAAAAAAAAAAAAAAAAAAGCTCTGGGAGGTAGGTTTTAAGAGCCACATCCAAAACCCAGTAACTGAGGGAGACGTCTTGCAGACCTGCTGACCGTTAGAGCAGATGGCTTTGTATCAAAGAAAATCTGAACCCTTTGTCTCATCTAAGGGACCTTTTTTCCCCCTATCCAAAAGAACCATTTAGAAGTTACAAAAGGGAAGGAAACACAGACCCGGCTGTGGCCTGCGTGTTTATCTACAAGACTCAAAGTGGACTTTTTCACCTTTGACATCTGGATGGTTGGCATTTTACGGGATCCCTGCTAGAAGTCAGGTCAGGTTTGGCTACTATGGGAGGGCTACTCTTCTGGAAAAGCGTTTCCTAGCAAATCATTATCCCTCATCACTGCCTCTCCCTTACCTGTAAGCATTGCTGGACCCTGACATGGGAAAACACGGCTAAGTCTCCCGGCTAAGGTACCCTGTCCTGAACTGGACCTGAGCGACATCCAGCCCCTGCCTCGGAGCCTAATGAGGCTGCTGGGGAGGAGTGTCTAGCTCCAGGCCCCGGTGGCACACCAAGCACTTACTGAACTCCTGAGGCTTTCCCCCAATTGCAGAGATGGTGAAGAATGTGAGCGCTTTCTAGGTGCAAAATCCGAGCCTGGGGGCAATGAGGGATTCCTAGACCTAATAATGAGAGCAGCTTAGATTGCTTTGTATATAAGAGAGGCAATATTGCCCAGGGGAGAGAGAATAGCCTCAAAGCTAGGAGGATTCAAGTCCAGCCTCTGACACACAATTAGCTGGGTGAGTTCTCCATGTTCCAGATCAGTGGTTCTCAAAGTATGGTCTAGAGAATCCTGGGGATCTCTGAAACCTTTTTAGGGGGTCTACAAATTCAAAAATAGTTTTTATTTCCAATATGATAAGTGTCTATAAACATAATCCACATAAACAAAAACTCTTTGGAGAGATCCTCAATAATTTTTAATAAGATAAAGATACTGAAAACAAAAGTTTGAGAACCACTGTGATCATTTTCTGAGATTACAAGCTGCAGAGAAGATGCTCCCTGGGAGTTTCCTCACATGAGGAGTTCATCATATCTATGAAAATTATAAGTTTGATGGCTCTCATCAACAGTGAGGTGATTAAGGCCATTTCCAATGATCTTGTGCTGGAGAGAGTCATCTGCATCCAGAGAGAGAACTGCAGGAACTGAGTGTGGATCACAACATAGCATTTTTACTCTTTTTGTTGTTGTTTGCTGGCATTTTATTTTCTTTTGCATTTTTTTTTCCTTCTGGATCTGATTTTTCTTGTGCAGCATGTGGAAATATGTATAGAGGAATTGCCCATGTTTAACATATATTGAATCACTTGCCAACTGGAGGAGGGGTGGAAGGGAGGGGAAAAAATTAGAACACAGGGTTTTGTAGGGGTGAATGTCAAAATTATCCATGTATATATTTTAAAAATAAAAGGCTATAATTAAAAAAAAATTACAGGTCTATCCCTATATAGGAAAAGACCTATAATATATAATCCTGCCTTGGGCAAGTTAATACTCTGAATGTAAACATATAAAGTATCTCACTTTTTTCATCTGTTAAATGGGGATAATACCTGCCCTTCCCCAACTCAGAGACCATAACAGATCAGCAACCTTAATAGTGTTAAAAGCATTATATTAATGTGAAATTAAAAATTATTAGTATCAGCTGGAGTCCAGGAAGCCTCAGGTGTTGACTATGTAATTGTTCCCACAGTACCAGGGGTTTAAGGCAACAAGTTACAATCTAATCTAATACAAGGCTATAGTATTACACAGTTGGAAGCTGAAGAACCCAGCTGATAGTGATAACTGACCTGTAATTCACACTGGCCTAAGGACATATTATAGAAATGATTCATGTAAAGTGTAGTTGATTAAGATGCAGAGGATAAAGACTAAGAAGTAAGCAAAGATTTCTCAGAGTCTTCAGAAAGGGACATAATGACATCAACCTATCACGGTCTTTTCTCCAATCATGGTTTCTAGGTCATAAGTCCAAAAGACCACAACCAAAAACTTTTTTTCACCTTTTTTTATTAAAGCTTTTTTATTTTCAAAACATATGCATGGTCAATTCAGCACTGACTCTTAAAAAAACCTTGTGTTCCAAATTTTCCCCTCCTTCCCCACACCCCCTCTCCAAATGGCAAAACAATCTAATGTATATTAAACATGTCCAATTTTTCCATACATATTTCCACAATTATGCTGCACAAGAAAATCAGATCAAAAAGAGAAAAAATGAGAAAGAAAACAAAATCCAAAGACAAAAAGAGTAAAAATGCTATGTTGTGATCCACACTCAGTTCCCACAGTCCTCTCTCTAGATGTAGATGGTTTTCTTCATCACAAGACTATGAGAACTGATAACAAAAAGCCTGAGCTAACTGATGACCAAAACCTTGAGCCAATAAGCAGCTTCCCTTGTTCTACTCAAGGCCAACCAGTAGGCAAAATAGTCACTTACATAGTATGGGTTGAGAGCAAGCAAGAATGGCATTCCATCAAAGAACATTTTCTCCCTAGCATTTTGTGCTTGAATTTCCATTCTAAGAGAATCTTCCTTTTAATAAAGGCATTGCTCCCTCTTTAATCAGGAAGAATAAGTCACCAACACCAACCCAGGAATGAATACTTGACAAAATTATAACACTTCTTATTTTCATATATACATTTGGGTTAGGTTAAAAAAAAAAAAGAAAAACTTAAAAAATAAACCCTCTTAACCTTGATTTTGCTTTTTATTCCTCACCCTTCCAAAACCTGCTTGAGCTTTTGCTTCTCTGAATACTGCTTCCTTACTAATTGAGGTCAGTTGAGTAATATTGTTTTTCTTCCTTCCCATAGTTGCTGACTTCCTTATCAGGAACCGTGCTTTTAGCTTCATATTCTTTGCCCCTTCTAGATTTCTTATTTGGAAAAAGAAGGGATGTTCAGTGGGTTTGGGATGGGGGGGCGGGGGGGAGGAGGGGAAGTAGGATGGTTGAAATTTAAGAAATAAAGAAGTAAGGCTTTTAATCCATGGACAGAAAAATCAAGATTTCTCTAGAAAGGGAATACTAGATAAGCAAGATAGTAGTATCTTGTAGATACTAGTAGATAGAGAGCTGACCTCAGGGTAAGGAAGACCTGGTTGGAATCCAATCTCTGACACAATTAGGTGTATGATGTAGATAAGTCCTTAACCTCTCAATACCCCCAGGCTATTCTCCAAGAATTTATTGTAGAACAGAACCCATCTTCTTTGGTAAGGAGGACTTCCTTCTTAAGAGTTCCCTATACCAAGGAATCATGAGCAGACAGAGCTCAGAGAAGGACAATTCACACTTAATACTTTAAAAATGACAAGCATTGTCCTCACATTAATCCTGTAAGAGAGGCAAAGTAAACATGATCTTCATTTTATAGATAAAAAAGTTTAAACTCAGGGAGATTACATGGTCTTGGCCACATCAACTAAGTGTTAGAGCAGGGATGAAATCTGTGTTCCTTCCATTGTGAAGTCTAGCTTTGGTGAAAAAAGCACGTAAAATGGTGAACATATAGGCCTGATAATAACCAAGAGAGGAAAGAAAATGGGATGGTGTCTGTTGGAGACTTATGGAAGTAAGATGGTATGCCCAGTGACAAGTTGGGTTTCAATCTTTTTAGCTGTCATATTTGATTTTTATTTCCCATTGCTCCCTGATTTCACCCTCTCTACTCAGAACACAATTTGGGCTGACTTGAAATTTGTCTCTGATCTTGTACCCCTTGCCAGGTGGAAGTGAGGAGCATCCTCCCAAGGTTGAAGAAAAAGCGGATGAGAACCTGGAAACTTTTGTTCCCAGGAGACGGAGTATATTTCACATTGAATGGTCATCTATACGGAGGAGGAGTAGTAAAAGTGAGACTGATGCTTATTCCTCTTTGTCACTCCTTGTCCTCTCTTTCCATTCTTGTCCTCTCTTCCACTACTGAGGTGGGATGGGGTCTAAGGATGGCAATGAATTCAGCATAGGATAGAGGTTTTCTGAAGATGAATTTTCCAGAATCCAAACTTTCAGCAAACTGACCCATTCTGCATCCTGGGAACCCTCTTCCTCACATCTGTATCTGTATCCTAAAATGTGGTACCCAGAACTCAACTTAATACCCAGATTTGACCTGTTCAGGGCAAAGTATAGAATAACTGTGTGTGTGTGTGTGTGTGTGTGTGTGTGTGTGTGTATGTATGTGTGTACAGAGAGAGAAAGAGAGACAGATAGAAACAGAGAGACAGAGACAGAAGAGAGAGAGACAGAGAGAGACAGAGAGAGAGAGAGAGAGAGAGAGAGAGAGAGAGAGAGAGAGAGAGATTAGAGACAGACAGACAGACAGAGACAGAGAGAGACAGAGACAGAGACAGAGAGACAGAGAGAGAGACAGAGAGAGACAGAGAAAGCCCCAGTGTATGAGATATCAAGTCTTCTTATGAAGCTCTAGAAAGGATCTCAAAGATGATTTAGTCTAAACCCCTCCCTTTATAGATGAGGAAACTACTCAACACATTTATGAAGCATCATTTATATTGCAGTCATTGTATTAATTTCTAGAGGTATCTTATCACCAAACTTATGATTTCACCAATTTACTGAACTCCCAAAGCAGTAATTTCCTCTACCAATACCAATACCAATACAGTATTTCACAATACATGGAATTGAGAGTTGCTTAGTTAAGTCACTAAAAGGTGAGGTGATTTGGTCACCCAGCCAATATACATAAAAGTTTGGCTTTGATCCTGACTCTGAGACTGATTCTATCCACTATACCTTTCTGCCTTTCATTCCAAAAATAATACAAATAAAATAAATACAAATTAATTGGAGGGGATAGAGAAGGGACTAACAATACAGAAGGTCAGGAAGGGCTTTGTGGAGGAAAATTTCTGACTTTGGAGTTTATTGAGTCAATGAAATCGTAAGTTTGTTGATAGGAGCACATGTCTATGAAGAAGTTCTCCAAAAAGTAACTAGCTGGGTGGAATTCAAAAGAAGTTATTCTGAGTCCAAATCAAGAAGCTCAGAGGCACAGGAGTTCTTGGACTTGGAATCTGGAAAACATAACTTCAAATCCTACCTTAAACACTTATTAGCTCTGTGATCCTAGGCAAGTTCAACTCAGTTTCTTCACTGGTAATATGAGAATAATAAATCTGTCTCCTATTGTTGTGACAATGTGAAAAGTGCTTTGCAAATCTTAAAGCACTATAAAAATACTAGTCTATCCTTCTACTCCCCATGTGGGACAGCATCTAAACTAAATGGAAGCATTCTAAAAGATCTTTAAAAATACATGAGTTTTGTTAATAGCAGGCAACTCCATGGTTCTTCAGATCCAGGATTCTGTCTCTGATGAGAGCAAGTAAGGATGATTTAGAAGAGGGCTTAATGGTTCTGAAAAACTAATCACAACCCTCATAGAAAAGGGGCTAAGAGATAGGAATAGCAGCAGTATTATATGTGAAAGGACTTAATGAAAAATAAGATATTCCAGAATAGTATGGGAAGGCTTGAAGGAGGAGACAGCCAGGAAGAACCTTTGCACTGCAAAGAAAAATAGAAAGGAATAAAGATATAACATATTTGCTGAACCAACAGTCTCTCACTCCTTCAAAAAGCTTGGGAACTATTTTTTCCTTGTTCTTATAATATCATTTTCCAACTCAACTCATGATTACAGTTTTAATTTCTTAGAAAACTACCTATCACTGCAAAATCTTGGATGTTTAGCAAATGGGTAAAATGAAAATGAGAAAAGAGCCAAATATATTCTAAAAATATATTTATTCTAAGGGACATGTCGTTATTCCAATAATTAACCAGCAGAGGGACCCAAAGAATCAGAAATGCAATATTTCGGCTCAAAAAAAAAAAATAAGGTTTTATTAACTTTTGTTTTAGACAGGAAAGGCAGCTAGGTGATGCAGTGGATATAGTTCTGGTCTTAAAGTCAAGAAAACTCATCTTTCTGAGTTTAAATATGGCTTCACTCACTAATTGTGTGATCCTGGGCTAGTTACTTCTCCCCATTTGCCTCAATTTCCTCATCTGTAAAATGAGCTAGAGAAGAAAATAACAAAGCACTCTAATATCTCTGTCAAGAAAACCCAAATGAGATCACAGAGACTTGGACTGGACTCAACAACAACAAATTGACAAGACAGACCTGCATTCAAATTCTCACTCTGAAACTAACAATTGTTCTTATTGGAGCAATATATTTCTATATGTGCTATGCTTTTCTATATAATTCTATAATATACTCTACTCTCTTCTATATAATTCTACTCTTCCAAGAGACAAGCTACCAAATAGATGAAGACAACCATCGTGTCTCTTACCAGGTTTTATCTTCTCTGGGCCAAATACCGCTAGCTTTTTCAACAAACTCATATGTCATAATGTTAAAGCCATTCGTTATCCTGATTTTGCTCCTCTTCTTGGTTTCCACAGTACCCTTCGTAAAATCTGGTACCTAAACAATATTCCAGTTATGATTTGACCAGGGAAGATTACCTATGATCCCATTAGCTTTTTTTAATGGTTCTGCTATGTTGTATTTTCAATTCAGTGACTATACAGGTATCCCTTTTACATTATGGAGGGAGGGGGTTAAGAATGCAAATCACCCCAAACACATGATCTGGAAAATTCACATAAAATTCTTTTGGCCTCCCTTTATACCAGAGAAAAAGGCTGATTTTTTTCCTTTTTCTTTATGAGGTGTTTATAGTACCTTATTGTAAAATTTGTGTTAATTATTTGATCATAGGCTATATGTAGGTCAACATTAAGTAAACATACTTATAATTTTATAAACTATATATATATAGGCATATATTTTGTGTATTTCTGAGTCTCTAACTTTTTTCTGCATCATCTGCTGGATTTCATGTGTCATCCATCTGTAGTTTTCACAAAAGTCCCCCAAAATTCCCATTTAATTTCTAACGCCAACCCTTGAGATATCAAAACCAAGATGGGAAAATCAAGATGTGAAAGGGAAGGCTGAACAGTACAGTGATGTCAAATTCAAAGAAAAAAGGGGCCACTAATCTGTATATAAAGACCTCTATGGGCTGCATATTAACCTAGTCCTAAAACATAATGTAATTTATATTTTGTTGTATTTTTATTTGTTTTCGTTAAATATCTTCTAATTACATTTTAATACGGTTTAAGAGCTAGTGTTGCTGGCCACATGTGGCCTCCTCCAGGCTACCAGTTTGACCCCTTGATTTATCCCAAATCCAACCCTTATTTTTTTTCTAGGCAAATTATGTGGCTTCCTTTATTATGTTTATGAGTTAATTTTTTTATCTCAATTTTAAGAAAATACAATTTATCTCTATTAAATGTAATATTGTTAAAAATCAATCTAATATTCTTATTGATACAAATGTAGGCCTTTATTTAAATAATAATAAAAATGTTAAACAACACATACTAGAATATACCTACTTAGAGTTACAATCAAACTATTAATGTCTACCCTTTGGGGCCAGATATACAACTAGCCCTGAATTCACCTAATTATGCTTGCATCTAACTCACACTTCTCCATTTCTGCCATGAGAATAATTGTGAGACTTTGAAAAATGCTTTGCTAAAATCTAGGTAATTTACATGTACAACATTCCTTTCTCTACTAGCTAATAATCCTGTCCAAAAAAGACTCCCTATGGGACTTATGTAGAAACAAGCATCTTTTTGACTTGACAAAAAGACACATTGATGACATGAAGATCGATGAGTATCTACTGCTAAGAACGTCTCTGTTAGCTTGTTATCATAGACATTTTAGAAATCCCAACAGATCACTCATTATTCCACACGGGGTTTGATGACTGATTAGCACATTAAAAAATTCAATAAATATAATTACACTTGGAGTCAAAGCCTCAGGGTTTTATTATCCATCTGTCTTATTTTATTCCAGTAGACCATAGATGGAACAGGATCAGAAAGCAGGAAAATGATAGATTTAAAGCTATAAGGGACCTCAAAAACCATCTAGTTCAATCCTTTCATTTTATAGGACAAGAGATTAATGCCCTTGCAGATTAATGGTGACATAGGTATAATTGTCAGAGACTAAATTTGGACCCAAAAGCTCTTACAACAGTATCATAACCTCTAATTCCAAGTTCTTTATCCTACATTTGATAAAGGCCCCAGAAATCAGAATACCTGGGAAATGGGAACATTCAAGTCACTTCAATTGCCTAAGTAATTTAGGGTTGAGTAGAAAGACATTTTTCTTTCAAAATTTGTTATTGAAAACTCTCTAATTTGTTTTACCCACTTGATCAAGTCCTGCTTGCTAAATCTACCTTGATTGATTGAGAATCTTGTAGAATGCTGTGGTCCCATTCCTGAGCATCACTGACCACTGTTCAGCCTTTGAGATAGAGACAGAGAGGGGCTGGAAGAGGGAGATGGACCTCTGCTGAACACAAGATTTTATCTGTGGTGGTTTTATTGCTGCTGCTTTTACTAAATCTCATTTGTCTCCTTTTCTAGTGATATGTTACCTCCTCCTCCAGGGAATGAGAGTAGGACAGAAAAATAAATTAATTGTACATTGTGGTTAATTGGATTTCAAATAATTAAAGTTTTGGTGACCCAATCCCAGCCACTCTGTGCTGCTCAATCTTTTAGTAAAAGCTAAATGACTAATATGGTGGTATAGAAAGTACCTGGAATTAAAAAGAAAGACTTGAATTCAAATCTGACCTCAGACACTTAACACTTCCTAGCTATGTGACCCTGGGCAATTAATCCCAATTGTTTTAGGGGGAAAAAAAATCCCAGCTCTCCTATTGAACTTTTCTGGATCTTAATTTCATCATCAAAAATATTAGAGATGGGAAGGGATGGGAGGAATACTCGATGATCTCCAAGCTCACTTTCTAGCTCTAATATTTAATTTTGTGTGTTTCTTTAAATTGATTAAATAATATTGAGCAGGATCAGAGGGTTTAGAACTAGAAAGCCTCACAGATTAATTAGTCTGATTCCTCATAAAGGAAGTAAGGTTCAAAGAGGTTGTGACCTGCCCAAGTCACACAGCTGAATAGTAGAAATATGAGTTTTACAGTTGGAACAGACGTTAAAAGACCATACAGGCAGGCATTCTCATTTTACAGATGAGTACTCTTGAGGCCCAGGAAATAGAAATGATACAGGCAGTAAGTAGTAGGTCTGGGATTCAAATTGAGGTCTTAGAATTCCCTGTTCTTTTTCTACCTCATCCCAGTGCTCATGCTGCATCCATCTTACTGAGAAGATGTTCTATGGAAATACTAGCAAATAGATACTGCCCTTCAGGGATCAGTTTAAATCTGCTTTTGCTAAAATGCCAACTGCACCCAGAGAAAGAAATGATTATGTCTGAATACAGATTGAAGCGTTCTTTCTCTCTCTCTTTCTTTATAACTTAATTTTTCTTGATTGTTTTTATTTTAATTAAGGTGGGAGGTCTATGTTTTCTTTCATAACATTTTTATGGAAATTTTTTGCATAACTTCAGATGCATTTTCTTAATTGTGGATAGGGATAAAAGAGAAAGTCTAAAATTCAAAAATTTTAAAAACAAATATAATTTTTTTTGTTTTGAATGTAACAGGGGGAAAATATTAAATAAAATTTAAAAATTAAAAAAAAGGAAATACTAGCACAGTGGTGTCCTACTACCAACATTCTCTTTCTTTTTTTTTCTCCAGTATTTGGAAGACCTGAACACCAAGAGAGACAAAGCAAGGATCAGTTTCCATATCCCTACCGAAAGCCCACTCACGAATTTCTTGTGAGTATTGAAAGATACCTCTTAAAGCATGAGAAAAAGCCAAGAGAGAAGTAACTCCCATCATAGAAGTAACTCCCATCATTCAGCCATATCCAACTCTTCATGAAATCATTTGAGGTTTTCTTGGCAAAAATACTAGAATGGTTTGCCATTTCCTTCTCCAGCTCATTTTACAGATGAGGAAACTGAGGCAAATAGGACTTGCCCAGAGTCATACAGTTAATAAATTGCCAGATTTAAACTCACAAAGATGAGTCCTTCTGATTCCAGGCTTGAAACTCTATTTATTGTGCTATCTAGATGCCCCCATTATGGAATTAAACCAATAAAGTTACTAAGAACAAGATTGGGAAAAGTTGATAGCTCCCAGTTCCAAAATGAACAATTAGTACTCTGTTTGGGCACAAACTGAAATTTTCAATTTAAGGTATTTTCATTTTTCAGCTGAGCCTATGGTATATAAACTAAATAGAACCCAAGGTCATTGGTAGCCAGGTGTAGGACAATAGTCAGTTATATGGTAATAGCTCATATTGCTAGAATTCTCTAAGCTTCATAGAGGCACTTAAGTAACTCAGTAGATAGAGGATGGGGCCTGGAATCAGAAAGACTCATCTTCATGAGTTCAAGTCTGGGCTCAGACACTTATTAGATGTATGACCCTGAACAAGTCACTTAATCCTGTTTGCCTCAGTTTCCTTAGCTGTAAAATGAGCTGGAGAAGAAAACAGCAAACAACTCTGGTATCTTTGTCAAGAAAACTCCAAATGGGATCATGGAAGAGTAGAATACAACTGAAAAATGACAAAGTTTCATAAAGTGCTTTCCTCCCAACCTATCCCAATCTTATATAGCTAAAGAAACTAAATCTGGAAGATTTGATAACTTATCCATAATCATAAAGTTAAGTAAACCTCAGAATCACTTGTCCAATTAGCAATATGGTGGGGTATTTGACAAAGCATTTAGGTCCTGGGTTCAAATTCCAATTCCACCATCTATACCATCTGTGTAATGGAAAAGTCATTGGATTTGGATAGGCTTGAGTTTCTTTGATCTATAAAATACTGGGAGGGGAAGCAGAAGATAAACTGCCACACTGCCTCAGAAATATCTATCCCATTTATAACAACATACTCTAATGCAGTATGATTTACTTACCACAAAGATATCAGAGCAATCTAGGAAGATTAGCATTATAAATCAGATAGACATCTAAGTAGCTAGAGAAATGCATACATACATAATTATATAATAAATTTTTATCATATAATGTATAATATATATGTTTAGAGTTGGAATTTACATGTCTATGTATATGACATATTACATAAACGTATAAATACATATAGATATAGAAACACTCACAGAAACATATGTGTATTTGGAATATAAATATAGGTAAAGACATTCATTCAATTTGGCTTCAACTTATTTGAAGAGATTGCAGGTCTGATGATCATCATTACTAGATTTCCCATATTGAAGAGCCTTACATTTTGTATTGCCAGAGTTGAGATAATATAACATTTAGTTGGTGCTTTAAGGTTTGCAAAGTGTTTTACAAATATTTTCATTTGAAACTCACAATAACCCTGGGAGTAAAGTGCTATTTTATCCTCATTTTACATATGAGGAAACTGAGGCAACTAGAAACTAAGTGATTTGCTGGGTAAATTATATAACTAATAATTGTTTGAGGCTTCATTTGAACTCAGGTCTGACTGATTCCAGTCCTGTGCTCTATCCCCTAAAATTGCCTAAATGAAAGGAGAAAGCACTCTTTCCTATAGAAAAAGCTTCGGACCCACTGTGAGGATCAATAGCTTCTTTAAAAAAAAAAAAAAACACAGGAGATGGAAAATAGAAAATAGTAACACTGCTTCTATTGATCAAGCTGATTCTGATTAGTAGCCTACATTTTAGACATTAACAGTACATTGCTGGACAGGGTATCTATTGTTGAGGAAAAGAGGTAAGAGTTCACTGCTGATTGTTATGTTATGTGGTAGAATCAACTTTTGCTCATCTTAAAATTCTCAAACTTATTCTTAGGATTTAAAACTGGAAGAGACTGTAGTCATTATTAATTCAAGCCTACCCCTTACCCCCACATTATTCCATAAAGAAGGAAACTGAGGCAGACAGGTTAAATGTCTTGCTGGAAGTCAAGTAAGAAGTAGGAGAGAACAAATCTAGCGTAGTTTCAGTTATGGTATCAGGTAGATAGCAAGTGGCTAAAATGCCAAGCCTGAAGCCAAGAAGATCTAAATTCAAATCTATCCTTAGATATGTACTAGCTACGTGACCCTGGAAAAAGCCATTTAACTTTTACCTCAGTTTCCTCAATTATAAAATAGGTATAATAGTAGCAACTATCTCCCAAGGCTATTGCGAGGATCTAATAAGATAATATTTGTTGAGTGCTTAGCACAGGGTCTGGAATACAGTAATCACTTAATAAATGCTTATTCCTTTCTTTCTGCTGGATCTTCACCATACAAAAAGAAAGGTGCATATGTGCAACTCTACATCAGAACTCTTTTCATACATCAATCTGCATTTGATTTTTACCAACACATTCATCCTATCTTTGGGATGTTCTTTGGACTTGTACACAGAAACACAGATCCTCAATCTGAGCCAAAGAGATACCAAGGGTTTTTTTTTTCAGCACCACTCAAATCAAACTTCAGCTACAAACATTGTCATCCAGAGCATTCCATCATTTCCCTTCCCAAAAGCAGTCACAAATTCTTCCTCCTTTCAATACTTCCTCCTGCCTCCTCCCTCACTGTTCTCACTTCCTCCAAAGTTATCCCAATAATGTCACTTTGGTTTTTGTTTTTTGCTTTTTTTTAATGGCACTTTATATGTTTTGTGACATCCTCATGAACATTGCTTTTCCCTCACAACAACCCTAGATGATGGAGAAAGCAAAAATTATCCCCTTTTGACTCTGAGGCACAGAAAGATCATCTATCTATATATACAGCAAGGATGAAAATCAGCAACAGAATATTGTTTCTTGGCTTTTTTTTTGGGGGGGGTCCAGTAAATTTTCTATCATACCCCACTTCAATGGAAGAGTTAAAGTTATAAAAATCTGTTGTCTTTCTGCCATTCCCTCATGCAGGATCTCAGTAACAGCATGGAAGACAGTACTGAGATCAAGGTGGAAACAAGCGTGACCAAAACCTCTCGGATCCAAAATTCCTTAGCCACTGGTGGGAAAAGACTCAGCAAAGCCTTCAGCTACATCACAGGAGAAATGAAGGAATGTGGAGAGGGGCTTAAAGGTAAAGAATCAGCATGAACAGTCCCACTCAGAAAAGATTATCTCCTACTGGCACTCAGAGGAAAAGCAAAGTCTTGCCCAAGAAATATGACTCAAACAATTACCTAGTCAGAGATTAGGGTTTTTCAAGAAAGGCTCTGTGACTCTATGTAGCAACCCCTAAATTGCCTAAAGGGAATTATTACTGTATTTTCCTTCATGAATTTATATGTTGTAAGAACTAGAAGGAACCTTCTGATCCGATGCCTGTATTTGATGGGTGAGCAAACTAATGCTAAGAAGTGATGTGGTTTACCTGAGGTCACACAGATAATGGCTCTGGAGACCCAGGTTCAAACCCTGCCTTTGATGTCTGTAACCTCAATGACCTTGGATTAGGCACCTCATCTCTCTAGATCTGTTTTCTTCTCTATAAAATGAGGATATTACATTAGACTATTTTTGAATCTCTTTCAGCTCTAGTTCTATGATAAGCTGTGAGCTAGATCTTCTAAATCCAAGTCCACAGGCCTTTATCCAACATTAGAATAGCCATTTAACTCAGGAATTCTCAACTGGTATTTATGAATCTGAAAAAAAAAAAGTTCAACTTTTTTTTAAAAAAAAATCTTCTAAAATCAGAAAAATTTGGTTTCTTTTGTAGTTCTATGTATTTTGTTTTGTGTTCAAAAACATTATTCCGAGATGGAATCCATTGACTTCCCTTGACTGCCAAAATAATCCATCCATTTTTCCATAGGAAAAATAAAGGTAACAAACCCCACCCCATCCCATCCTCCAGGGCTATACAATGGTTTAAATGTGTACTAAGTATAAACCCTGCTTTAGACAAAAGAGAAATAATATTTCCCCTCTGGTGTATCCCTCCTCCCAAATGCCTAATTCAGTATTAGGGTACAGTGTTAGTCAATGGCTTTGCATGCATTAGCCTGGCATTCCTGAGAGCTCCCTAAGGAAACTGTCTTCCTCTTCCAGACAAGTCTCCAGTATTCCAGTTCCTGGATTGGATCTTAAGGGGCACGTCCCAAGTCATGTTTGTGAACAATCCTCTCAGTGGTCTCATCATCATTCTTGGCCTCTTTGTCCAGAACCCCTGGTGGGCCATCTCAGGCTGTTTGGGAACCATCATTTCTACTCTGACAGCCCTTATCCTGAGTCAGGACAGGTAAGTCCTGAGAGCTACATAACCCAGCAACCCAAGGGCAGGTTTCCTAAGGGTGCCATCAGAAGGTAGGCTTCAAGTTCAAGTCAGACAGCCAATTGCACATTTTTCTACAGCAATTCAAGGTTTCCAGAAAAATGTTTCCAGAGTTACCCTAGGAGGCAGGCAGCACAAATATTATTAATCCTATTTTACAGAATGGAAGACTTTGTAATTTCAATCTTCTCTCATCATTCCTTCTATCCTTAGAGTGATAGACCTGATTTTTCCCTCCTAAAAACTATCTTCCAATGAGATTTAATCTAGAAGAAAATCCTCTAATGACATAGTTAAAAGTTCAATTAAAAGACCAATGATGATTTCCTGAATATATAGGGAATTAACACAAATATATAACCAATATATTCTTCAATGGAAAAATGGTCTCAGGATACAAATAAATACTTCTCAAAAGAGTTACAAACTCTCAACTACATGAAGTATTGTTCCAAATTCCTAAAAATAAGAGAAAAGTCTACATGAATTTTAGGGTGTGGAAAGGTAATAAATAGCTGGTAGTCCAGTGTGATAAATATCTTGTGGATAAACCTGAGGAGAAATTTTTTTACTATAGGCAACTCCCAAGTGAGGAAATTCTTTCTACTAATGCAGATAGTCACTTATTCAGCAACTCACAGTTTTGGAAAGTTGACTAGATTCCTAAAAGGTTATCTTCTTGGTTTATCTAAAGTTACACAGATGATATATGTCAAAGGCAGAAATGGAATGCTTCCTAGCTTCCAGACCACGCCTCTAGTCATCCTCCATCCCCAAGTTTTCCCCATCCAGCTTGTTCTCATTGGTGCCATTTGGCACTCCACACCTTTCTTTTCTTTCTCCCTCCCTTTACCTATCTCTCATTTCATTCCTTTAAAGACCTGCTTTCTTCTATAAAGTTATCTGGCTTGTCTGTACTTCAGTTTCTATCATTTTATAAAATGAGGCTGTCAGAGGTATGTGACTTTCCTAAAGTCATACAGTAGTAAATGACAGAGCGGGATTCATATCCAAGCCTTCCAAACCCAAGTCACAGATCATAGATTGGGGATAATCAAAACCCCTTCATTTTAGAATTGAGTAAATTGAGGTCCAGAGAATCCAGACTTTTTAACTTCAAATCTAACATTCTTTCCATTATGGCACCTGTGTCAATAATCCTTCAAGGGTCAGTGATTTAGAAAAGAATAATAATTTACTCCAGGAATACTCGCATTGTCCTAAAGGACTTTAGGGGCATTTTTAATCTCAAAGGACATGAATTTCTGATGGCAGAAGTTCAGACTCTGGGAGAAGCTAGGGGATTGAGGGAAAGGAGATACGCTGGTCTCTCTCAACAGGCCATGGAGGACTCTACCTTCACTATCCTCTCACTTGCATCCTGTGCTCCTCTATCCCCAGGTCATCAATTGCAGCAGGACTTCATGGCTACAATGGGGTACTAGTAGGTTTGCTGATGGCTGTGTTTTCAGAGAAAGGGGATTATTACTGGTGGCTTTTGCTCCCTGTCATTGTTATGTCCATGACCTGGTAAGTTCTATCAATAAAGTTATGGGTATAAATTAAATTCCTCTCTCTACTACTCAAACACATCCTAGCTATATGACCCCGGGTACATGACTTAGCCCTGTTTCCTCAGTGTTCTTATCTGTAAAATTAACTAAGAAGAAAATACCAAACCACTGCAGCATCTCTTCCCAAAAAACCCCAAATGGGATCATGAATAGTTGGAAATGACTGGACTCAACTGTACTCCCCAGGTCCTTTCAAAGTCTCTTTTCTCTGCTTGGGAGGACCTAAACCCTAAATCCTCCTGTCCTGTCCTGTCAATTGGTTATGAACTCCCAAACCTTCCTAGCATCCTTATCTACCCCCTATCCTCTGAATTGAGAGGTCATTCTGCACCCAGTGTAGCCAGTACCACAACCATTAACTCTGAATACTTGCCCACTATGTGAGACAACCCCTTCAGCACAGACTGTTTGGGAGCATGGAGCCCCTTTGGTTCTTCTTCCTCCCCCAGGGATACAGACAATATGGCACCATGGGCAAAGCACTAGCTCTGGAATTTGAGGATCTGAGTTCAAATCTTTCCTCTGATGAATACTATTACCTGTACAACTGCAGGCAAGCCACTTAAATTTTTTCACCTCAGTTTACTGTATTGAATAAAAATGGATCAGATGACTTCTAATGTACTTTCCAACTCTAGATGTGTCATTCTATGAAAGAGCAATGGCTCTGGAATCTCTGCCCTCTAAGCGTTTCCAATTCAATGAAGGAAGACAGCACAGAAAAGGAAGTGGAAAAAGGGAGGTGGGGAGAGAATGTTGCAATTTGTGCTGGTGGAAAAAATACCTGTACTTGTGACATCTCAGATTCTTGAAGTGTCAAAGAGGAAACAGCTTTCTCTTCAGCACACAAAAGCCAAACAGCTTTTTCTATGATATGTCTACACTGATAGCTAGAATGCTTTCTATCACTGGTTACCATTGTTTTAACTCAACCTGACTTTGGGGTTCATGAAACGTGTCCAGGGAAATATTTGTAAATGAAGAGAGTCTTTTGGCTCAAAGTGCACAGCCCTTGCCCCTTTGCCCAGTTATTCTTTAAAAAAAAATAGTTTTTTTTTATTTTCAAAATATATGCAAAGATAGTTTTCAACATTCATCCTTGCAAAACCTTGTGTTTCAAATTTTTCTCTCTCCCTTCCTCCTATCCCCCTCCCCTGAATAGCAAATAATGGAATTCTTCTAAACATATTTTTACATTTCTCATGCAGCATGAGAAAAATCAAATCTAAAAGGGGAAAAAAAAGCAACTTTTCCACTATTCTTAAATCTGATATTCTAGAGCAGGGGTACTTAAACCAATCCACAAACTTGCCTTTTTTTTTTTAAGAGGGAAAGAGAGAGGTAGAGAATTGCATTTAACTACATTTGGTTTCTTTATAATCTTACAAACTTTATTTTATTCATTTCTAAATATGAATCTGAGAAAGTGTCCATAGCCTTCTCCATTCTATTAGAAGTTTCCTCCAAAAGGCTCAGAACTGTTTTCAAGTCCAAAGGTGACAACATAAAGCTAGGTACTCTGCCTCTTTGTCAAAGACTTCTGGCACTCTTCAGTGTGCTCCAGCCAAGAAATTCCTAGAATACCAAAGAGGTTCCAGGATGCCCACAATTGGCTGCTACGGGGTCATTAAAAAGAGCAAAGGAAAGAAGGGAAAAAGTTTGACTAGAGAATCAGATGAGACCAAGCTTGACACAGAACTACTGGCCTGAGAAGGGCAGAAAATCCCTGAAGGAGACTCCTGGAGCAAGGATTCCCAGTTCCCTGTTTGGTCATTTCCTAGAGTCCATAAGAATAAAACTATGTGCTTTTAAATGTGCATACACATACGGGCACACAGACACACACACAAAAGACAGAAAGGTTAATTAAAGTGAATTCTTAAACTCTCCTTTCCATTCCCAGCCCGATTCTTTCCAGTGCCCTGGGCACCATCTTCAGTAAATGGGACCTCCCAGTCTTCACACTGCCATTCAACATTGCGGTGTCGCTGTACATGGCAGCCACAGGTCATTACAACCTCTTCTTCCCCACGATTCTGGTGCAGCCCACCACCTCAGTGCCCAACATCACCTGGTCTGAGGTCCAAGTGCCTCTGGTAAGTGTCACTGAAGGCAGAAGAGAAACCTTACTTTAAATTGGTTTTTGAAAACAGTGTTTACTTTCCTGGGAACACAGCTCTCCCCACAACTGTGTAATTGCATGGTTAAGCTATTATGTACACAAACTTTTTTTTATTTGTCTTGTTTTTATTGATACTTTTTGGTTTTATGCTCCCTTTCATTGGGAACACATTCCTCTCCTCTCTCCTACCCAAGGAGCCATCTGTAATAAGATTTTAAAAGGAAATGGAGAAAAAAAAATAGAATAGCAAAACTAATGATCCCCGTGTAGCAAGCAGTACATATAGCATTGTATATCCAAAACAGCTCACCTCGGCATTGGATTTTCTCAATTTTTCTCCGGGGCCAAGCTTGTTCATTATAATTATAATGAGTTTTCTTTTTTATGGCTGTTCTCTTTAGTTATGGTTGTGGTCATGTATATATTGATTATTCCTTATAAAATAAATTTTTAACAAGTCAATTTAACAAATATTTAATATTAGAAGGTTTCTCCAAAAGGTTCAGAACTGTTTTCAAGTCCAAAGGTGTCAACAGAAAGTGAGGTACTCTGCTTTTAGGAGAAGCTAGACACTGTACACTAGATGCTAGAGATATCAAAAGATAAGGGGAAAAAAGAGAGAGCCTTTAAAGGCAACATTATTCTTTGGGGCTATGATGAGTACACAGAGAAGTAAATACTAGTCAGTTTGAAAAAGCAGCCAACATTTAAAAAAAAAAAAAAAAGTAATTACTAGAGTTTGTCTTGAAGGAAGAAAAGTATTTTGAGACACAAAGATGAAGGGACAATGTATTCCAGACAGCCTGTGAAAACTCACAAAAAGAGGAAAGGGAATGTTAAGTTCCAAAGAACTGCTTCAGTCTGGCTGGAGCCAACAATTCATAAAGGAGAATAATAAGAAATATCTGGAAAGATAGATTGGAACTAGAATGTAGAAGACCAATTGAAGAGTTTGTGTAAGAGAGTCAATAAGAAACCACAGAAGGTTTTTGTGCAGGGGGAAGAGTTGAGAAGTCTAACATTCAACTGACTGTCAAAAATAATCAAAGAATTTCAAGCTGGAAGGGGTCTTTGGTTGATCAATTGAAACAGATTGCTAGCAAATTCTAATTTGGAGATTAGCCTCAAAGATGAGATAAGAGATAATCCCTCTTCCTGCTTCTTTGCAGATATGGAAGCCCATACCCCTGCATATAAGACTTTTTTTTTTAACATGTTGATTGAAGTTTTTTCCCTTAGTTTTTGTTCTTTATAAGCGATGGCTTTCTGGGAGGAGACAAGTAAGGAACACACTGGGAAGTATCTTTGACATAAAATCAAAAGGGATCAATTTTTTTTTTTAAAAGAAAAAGGTTGTGATAATCGAAAAAAAAAAAAAAAAAGCAGTGGGATTGAGTTACGGGATGCAACTGGAGACAACAGCCAGAAGCAGCAAGAGGATGACCTCTTTCCCAGATAGGGCTCTATTATTCCACTATGGATAAGTTACTTTATTATTTCAGTTTCTCATCTGTAAAGTGAGAGTGTTAGAGAAGATAGCATGAAACTGCTTTCAGCTTTAACATGCTTTGATTTTGAGTGGTGTAATGTAACACAAAATCCTTAAGTTAAAGAGTTCCATTCATTTTGGGGGAGGGAGTGGACTGTGGAACTTACTACACAGCCCTTTCTTTGTATTTTTTACATCAAAGATGTCAAATTCATGTAGAAGGTGCCAATACTCTCCCTAGTGGCCTGAATTGGATTAAAATATAATTGGGGAATATTTAACACAACAAAAAAAAAAAAATAAAGTATAATGAAAGACAGCTAATATTACATATTAAAACTAAGTCACTATGCCACATTAGGGTTTCTTTCTTATTCATTAGTGGCCTCTTTTTCTACTCAAGTTTTACACCACTGCTTTAAATGAGAGACCTAAGCATGTAAATCCTCCAATAATTTGAGAATAAAAGTTTGTGTTCTTATTAAGTTTTATTTGATTGAAATAAATTAAATAAACCAACTCTGAAGTCGAGAAGATGAGAGTTCAAATCCACCCTCAAACACTTATTAATTGTGTAAGCCTGGACAAATCACTTAATCCCAATTTCCTTCTTCTTCCCCCCCCTAAAAAATCTATATGAAAAATGATAGTGAAATATGCCATTCTAAGTCATAGATATTTTAAAAATATTATAATTTACCCTCTCTTCAGTTTGAAGAGGAGAAAAATTAGGCTCTGAGAAAATGACTTGTCTAAGGTCACACACTCTTTGGTGAGGAAGTCAGACCTAGAACTTGAAAGTCCAGCCTTCTAGTTTAGTAGAATTTCCATTTTATTGTGAGTCTTCTTTCACTGTGATTTAATTCTGCTATATCATCTACCTGCATAATAAGCATGTTATTGTATGATGCTTACAGCTTTTAAGAGCCATTCCAGTTGGAATTGGTCAGGTGTATGGCTGTGATAACCCCTGGACTGGCGGCATTTTCCTGATAGCTCTTTTCATATCTTCACCACTTATTTGTTTGCACGCTGCAATTGGATCTACCATGGGGATGTTAGCAGGTATGGTCTCGTTGTTCACCCTTTACCAATAATCAGGAAGAACATTGGTACCCAGGGTAACCCTTTAACAAAATTGTAAGGTTAGCGATATTCCCCTTTAACATCCCAGCCTCCAGTTTCTTTGGATATTCGTTCTCAGAGAATACCTCCACGATTTCCACTTCAAGTACCTAGCTAGTATTCAGGTTGTATAGCCTTGTCCTTCCCCCGTTTTCAGTATATATCAGTCACTTACAACTTAGTATAATTTTTTATTTCTGAATTGAAATCTTTTTTCTCTATTTATAGAATAAAATGGTATCTTTCAGGATTACAGGAATTTTTAGTGATCGTATCTCAAATAGGACAAATCTTTTGGGGACCAAGAAGCCTTATCTATATTCCTGAAAGGTTACTCTGTGGGCAATCATGGTATATGCCAGTCCTTATAGAGCCCAGTGTCAATTGTTCTCCCTTCAACTGCATTTATATTGAATGAAACCCCAAACTTAAATTTCCTAAGGTGTCACTGGCTCTGGAATGTGCAAAGAAAAACAAATAGAAAAATAATAATAATAAATTGTTCAGTGGCACTGCTCTATTCCCAAAGTGGCCCTAGATGTACCAACTGTACCTAGATGTACTAGATGATATAAATATCTGTTTTTTTCTTCCAGCCCTCACTCTGGCAACACCTTTTGAGTCAATCTACTTTGGCCTGTGGGGATACAACAGTACATTGGCCTGCATAGCAATAGGAGGAATGTTCTATGTCATCACCTGGCAGACACACCTCCTTGCAATCACCTGTGGTAGGTACCTCAAACCTAATTCCCTTTGTGGGACTGCTGTATGTAGGTGTGTGTGTGTAGTTATTTGAAGTATGGTGCTGTACAAAGAAGAGTGGACATGGAGGCAAGAAGCCACTGACCAAACTCAATCATGAATGAGTCCTTTGATCTTTCTACAATTCAGTTTCTTCCTTTGCAAAATAAGATTCACAAGATTCTATCCTACCTACCTATATGAGCAAAGCACTTTTCAAACTTCAAAGTGCTAAGTAAACATGGGTCTTTTAAATAAATCTGATTTATACAAGTCCTCTACAGATTTCTCTACCTGGGAAATGACCTGTTCTATCCTGCCTACCTTATAGGGCTATTACAGACCAAATTGGTGAGGTCAGGGTAACAATCCCTAGTTCAAAATAAACATGTAACAATGATGTAGCATATTTGACTTAGCTTCAAAATATATTACTATGTATCTCATCATACTTTTATGTATTTTGTTAAATATTTCCCAATTACATTTTAATTTACACGAAAGTTCTTTTGGGGAAAAATTGCTTGCTTTACAAAGAGATTCTTTCCTTTCCAAAAGAATTCCTGATAGCATTGCTTTAAAGAGCAAATTCCTCCAGCACATGGAAAACGTGATTCAGTGTACAAAAATGAGCTACAAAATCATATTAAATTATAAGACATACCTGTTTGTTTTTTTACTTGTTTCAGTTATGACCTGATTCTTCATGACCCTTTTTGAGGTTTTCTTGGCAGATATACTGGAGTGGTTTGCCATTTCCCTCTCATTTTACAGATGAGGAATCTGAGATAAACAGGGTTAAGTGACTTTCTTTCCTGGGGTCACATAGCTAGTAAATTTCTGAGACCAAATCCGAACTCACAAGGTGAATTTCCCAACTGTAAGTAAGCCCAGGGCTCCATCCACTGTGCCACCTAATCTGGAATTAGCCCTTTGGACTAGGTGATTGCTGAAGCCTAGAAAGACCAAATGATTAATCCAAGATATAGATGGGATATGGGATTTAGAAGCATTGAATCCCCCAAAATATATTGGGGTTTAGACACCCCTCCAAGGGGCCTAAGAACTTGAATGACAACAAAATTACATCTTTATTTTCACTAACTTCTAACTTAAAATAAGTATTTCCTTCAATTATTTTATTTTTAAATTGTTTAAAATATTTTTTATTAATTTTTCCCCCCTTAACCTGTAATTCTAAGAAAAGGGCTTAGGCTTCCCTAAATTGCCAATTGGAACCACAACACACACATACACACACACCACACACACACACACACACACACACACACACACACACATACATACACACACACACACGATCTGATCCAATTTTCCCATTTTACAGATAAGGAAAACAAGGCCCTTCATATCTAAAAACTTGAAAAATAGTCTATCATTGCACCTCTGCCTGAATAGTTGTAGTTACAGCTATTGCTTTCTAAGGCAGCAAATACTATTGAATAACTCTATGGTTAGGAAAATTTTTCTGGTATTTTTAGTCACAAAATACCTCCAACCAGAGTATTAAAAGGGTCCATTGATAGAAAGTTCTATTTTCTGACTGGCCAAATTTCACTGATCCTTCAGAATACAAAATGCAACAGGCTAACCTTCCTTCTCCAATTCAACTTATCCTCTTAACCATACAAATCAATAATTATTCATTCATCACGTCTTCCTATTTTCTGCACCGCTCTTCCACTGCAGATGTTCCCACTATCTTCAAAGGAAGTTGAGTCACTTCGTCCTGAAAAGCAACCTAATTCAAGGCATAATTCTTCAAAATTAGACAGCTTCCATTTATGAACTAGGAAGCTACAAAGACAAAATTCTTTATTATCAATCCTTGTTAGGACCAGATACCTAAACTATGGTTAGGCAAGAGAGGTCAAACCATATTTTGATCCTGGAGTCATGAATCTTCTCCCTCATCATCTTATCTCCTCAGTTAGAATGAGGATAAATGTCTGGCAATATAGAAAAATAAAAAGGATCTGCAATCGGGCATCAGAAGATCATGGGATCCCTAGAAGTATAAGTGATCATTTGGTTGAACACCTTCATTTTGCCAGCAAGAGCAGTCAAGCCCGGAGAATAGAAGTAATTTACTCAATATCCCATAGATAAGTGACAGAGCCAGGATTTAAATTTGAGTCCTCTGAGCCCAAACCCAAAGCTCTTTTCATTTTGCCATGTCTAGATTCTAGTTCTAATTGCCCATACCCAATATACAGTATAATGATTTATGTTCCCTCTATGGGTCTTAATTAAACATTTGAGTTTTCTAAATCATTTCCAACCTTGACATTCTATAATTTGAACTGTATAAGTCTTAAAATTATGTCTAAAGAACCATCTAATGGATAGATACGTCCTCCATACTGAGGACCTATCTCAGTACAGCCTTAGATACTTATAAGCTGTGTAATCTTGGGCAAATTACTTAACCCTGATTGGTTAAAAAAAAAAAAATCTGAAGTCTAAATTTATGTAAAAGCTTTGAAAAGAACTTTCCCTCAAGTTTGAAACAAATAACCTTTCTTGTTGAATCTTTTAAGTGGGCCACAGCAATGACTTGAAACTGAGATCCATAGCCAGTTAATTTATCAGATAGTCATTTTAAAAAGGTCCTTAACAAATATAAATGCCATATTTAAACAGCATAAAAATTTATCTGCACAGTACTCAAAAGATTTCTAATCTTTAAAGTAAAGGGACTCATCAGTTTTCTGACTATAATTTTTTAAAGAGTGGAGAGAGGAGTAGATGGGGTGGAAGGGACTGGGAAAAAGATGATGGCACACTTTAACAACCCAAAAGACCTGGGAGCAAAAAGCAGTAATTTGTAACATATACTGAAATTAAAGAAGGAATGTAACCTGATGCACTGTTTAAAAGAACCCCAAAGTGTAGCTACTGACCAAGGAGCCCCTGCAAGTATTGGTGGAGGAAAGTATAGACAATGGACAAGAGATAAACTAGGAAATCAGAGAATAGGGGTTATAGCCATAGCTCTGTAGCTGTTTTATGTGAAGTTTTGCTAAATTCAGTAAGATACTGGTACAAGGAGAACTCCAAAAATTGCTCCATTTCTATACAATCCCATTTAGAGAAATTCCTCTGAATTTCTAAGAAGCATCCCCTAACAGAAAATGACTCATTCATTTTGTAAAGGATTAAATACCCCCATGGTTCCAGGCTGCAGATAGAGCAAAAAGCAAGAAAAAACAAGTGAGAACCAAACCCTGAGCCATGAAAATGACCCTTTGAGAAGCTTCCTTTGTTTCCCATCAGAACCTCCAATACTATCCAAGGAAACTGCACAGAAGATAGGTTTGAGCTCTGTGTAACTGGGACTTAAAAGAATTTTTTTTTCATTTGGGACATAGGGAGGGTCCAAACTTGTGACTTCATTGATTTAAAAGAGCCTAAGGGGAAAATGTCTAACTTCCAAGTGAATCAATAACCTTTATACAATGTATTAGCATTGCCTGGGATTCAAAGAGGTTAAGTTTTTGTCTCCATTTATTCATCTTACATATTGTCAGAGGCATGCTTCTTAACTTTAAAGCTAAAGCTCTATCAAGTTTCATAAACTCTCTCTTATTCCAACAATTACAGAGACTAATTTTTGCATCCCAACTCTTCCCTTCCTTCCTCAGCATTTGGATCTCAGTCCTTATTATCCCTTTGATAAATTTTAGCCAAGCAATCTGAATGAATAAATGCCTGAGCATGGTACAGTGAGAAGAACACTGACTCTGAAGACAGAAGACCTGGGTTCAAATCTACCTCTTATGCTTATTTATCTCTAGGGTGCTAGGCAAGTCCTCCCGGATCATCAGTTTCTTTTACTATAAAATGAGGTGATTGGACTAGATAGTCCCTGGGGCTCCCTTTTAGTTCTTTAAAGAGATCAATTTACTCTTATTTTAATGAAACTTCCTAACCTCCTTCCCATGACCTTCCTACGCTACAAACAGGAATGTTTTAGATCTAGCTAGAACAAGCTATAAAGAGTTGATTGTTTAATTTTCAGTGTGAGGATTTACATCTTGTAAATCAGGAAACACTATAAATCAGTATTTGAGTTATTATTTTGTTAATTTTGAAAACTTGGGAAAGTCATAGGGAAAATGTTAGTAATTCAGATTAAATGTGAGAGTAGCCTGTATCCTTTTGTCTCCCATAGAACTGGTTGTTAAACATTTATTAACCTATTTCTGATCAGAAACCACTCATTTTGTGTTTTTAGTTTATTTCTTATGGATACCCTAGCACTGTCTTTGGCATATCCCTGACTCATAAGTCAGGGAAAGAGAAAAAAAGCAAGGCTACCGACTTGGATTATGAAGAGAACTATTTTAGTAATCTACACTTTCACTGCTGCTACTATTTTTCTCTGAGGTTTATAGATATGGATATGTATAAATATATATAGTTGTGTAAATAACATTCATATGTATAATCTATGTTAATAAATGTATTTCATATAGTCATATACTATATTTATATATTAATATGAAGATTATATTAGTATATTAATAAGCCTATTTATATATTAATAAAACATATAGCTTATTAATGGTTCCTAATAAAGGATTCCAGCTGAGAGCCCTGGGATCCATTTACCCTTACCATATAATAAAATTTTTACTTAGAGTTGAAGCTGTTAAAAGTGCCTCTAAAAGAATACAAAAAGGTGAGACCTAAGAGAGCTCTCACTACTGAATTTGGGACCTTTTAAAAAGTGAATATGACTTCTTATCAAATTTACCTCTTTCTGTGTAATACAAATCTTTTCAAAGTTGCCAAACCAAAAAAAAAAAAAACTAGGATCCTTTTTTTTCTTTCCTTTTTGGTCTGGCAAGAGAAATAAAGCAAATATAAGGAAAAAGAACTAGAGTCCATGAATATCAGCTCTATATCTTATCTGTGTGACTTAGGGCAAGTGATTTCATATCTCCCAACTTTAGATCTCTGGAAGCCTCAATTTCTTCATATGTAAAATTTGGCTACAAATTTTATCAGTATCATTTTATCACTAAATTCTGTCAGCCTCAGATCCAATGAGAGTCAATGCCTTTGCAGATGTTGGGAAACTTTATTCAAAAACTAGGGCCAGAGCCAATGAAACATTTACTCATCACTTTTCCATTCTCATCTTTTCTCAGCATTGTTTGCAGCCTACCTGGGAGCTGCCCTCGCCAACATGTTATCTGTGGTAAGTTGATCTGAGATCAGCACAGTCACCTGGAATGTCCTACCTCAAACTAGTCTCTCCTCTGCATTCATTCTGACCTTTTCCGTCTTATGTATTACCCCCCACCCCTGCTTACTTCTCATCACCTGTATTTCCCACACACACACACATCTTCAGCACATGTATATTGGTGTGCCCCCTCTCCCCCCCCCCGCCCCCACCATACAGCAGACACACTCCTATACTTTCTCTAATTGAATTTTTGACCAGATTCCATTTTAAACACAGCAGAACAACCTATTTAAATCCAGTAGGAAACTCTTTTCGAGAACAGTCCATCACTCTTCATTCCTTAATTCCTTAATTCTAAAGTCACTCCTTAATTTGTCTTTTCCTTAAATAAAGATTTGAATGTATTGGGTTTGTTTAAGGTAGGATCCACCTGAATTCATTTCTCATTGTTTCTCTGGCTTCTGTAATAGAAGGCCCTTAAATCTCAAACTCCTAACAGTTGTAGTTTTGAGAAATAAGCATTCCCTCTCAATCTTTGCCAACTCTGAGAGGGAATGCTTCTGTTCTAACTATAAATCCCAGAATGCCTTTAAGATCATAGATCCCTTTTACACTTCTTAGCTATAGTCTTTCATTTTTTCTATTCTCTCCCTACATTTATACTACTAGTATGTCAGGTGTACACATACACACACTCATTCCCTCCCTTAGGTAGCAAAATGATGAGGTATTGTCTACAGGGGCTTCTGTTATTCTCCCTTCATTCTCCTAGAGGACCAATGACAACAGAAGGGTAATATCTTGACTTTAAAGTAAATTGGATTTATGTGAGCCAGAGCTGCTCAAAGTCATCAGTCTCACTCTCTCCTCCAAAGTCACTGAAGTCTAGGAGCAAGACATAGATCAGGACAACTGGAGATGGTCTCAGATGCAGCAGGGGATTTTAGTCTTGCTAAGCTAAGGACTTTCCCAGATCTCAGTTTGTATGTGACAACAACCATTCAGTGATTCAAGGATGGGTAAGAATTCCAGTACAACCTGCCCACCTCTGACCAAACAAAAGGGTGTGGGAGAATAAATTGCAATCAGCTATCTCCATTTGAGCCCAAATGTTGAAATAAAACATAGAGCTGTAGCCAAAGCCCCCCAAAAAACAACTCCATCTTGGGCAAGAACAACCTATCAAGAGCAGCTTAGGTGAACTCATGGGCTGCCTTAAAAGGAATGAGCTTTTTAATCCATAGCTCCCCAAACTGATAAAATTACAGATCCCCTCAAAAAATATGTTTTTTATGAATGCAAAAAGTTCCCTGACCTCAAAGAACTTATATCTATATCTGCAGTGCCTTATGATTACAATGAGCTTTTACATCCATTCTCACATATAATTCCCATTGCTTCAAATTAGGTAAAATGAAATTATTAGTGTCCATTTTACAGACATGAAATGATCCCAAGTTATCAACCTGTAGTTAGGAAGACCTTGTTTCAAATTCCTACTCAAGACGTTTGATCCATGTGACTATGGGAAAATCTTTTCAACTGTTTTAGCCCCAGGCAAGTCTTTAAGCTTTCTAAATTATAGATTGGCAATCCCCAAATTGCCAGAAGCAAGTATATATTTACAGAAGAAGAAACAGCTTCAGAGAGGTTAATAGGCAGGGTCACAGAGATAAGACTATTAGAAGTGAGCCTTGAACCTAGGTTATCTAATTGGATTCTTCATTTAGCATTCTTTCTACAATATCACCTTGCTTCACAGATATTAATTATATCAACTTTCTTTATAGATATTAATTGAATACCTACTATGTGCAAGAAAGTTTACTAAAGACAAAGAAGTTTAAGACTATAGTCTGTCCCTCAAGAGTTTTAAAATTAATGTGAAAGACAGTATGAGAAATTGAGAAAAAACAAAATAAAAAATCCACAATAGAACAGAGCTTTGAATTCTGTTTTTGAATTCTGTTTTTGAATTGTTCTCTAATTGCTTCATGCTATTTTAAGTTCCATTTTATCCTTATAATCCTTTATATTTCCCAGAGTTCCAGGACCAATCCTAGTATTGTATCCTATAATATTGTGATATAATAATTATAATAAATTCTTATTAAATTAGCTACTGATTTTCATTAGTGGAGCAAGTTTCCTATATCAATAAAACAGAGTTCCTATCTTCATCCTACCCCTAAATCAAACACAAGTAGATATTCTGTGTAGGGATGTTGTTGTTCATTCATTTCCAACTCTGTGTGACCACATTTGGTTTTCTTGGCTAAGATACTGGACTGGTTTGCTATTTCCTTCTTCAGCTCATTTTACAGATGAGGAAACTAAGGCAAACATTAACGGATCTGCCCAGGTCACACAGTTGGTAAATGTCTGAGGTCAATTTTGAACTCAGGAAGATGAGTCTCCTTAATTCCCAGGTAGTGCTGTATTTGAGTCACATAGTAGGGATGTTGCTGGCCACACACTGGTAATTTTCCCTTTTTCATAGAACTTTTTGTCTGTTCTCTCCTATCATCCTTGGGCCTCTCCTATTATTGATTAATCATTGTTTTCTTTGCTCCAGATCTGTACTTTCCTAAGTGGGAAGAACTCCTGGAGTGGAAATTTCCTTTGCCAATGTAGATAAATAACATTCATAACATATTTCAAAGAAATGCCTTGGGGGCACTGAGAAATTAAAAATCCCCCAAAAGGACCTATATGTAAATGTATGTATAATATATACACATATATACATATATTATAATGTATACACACATAAACATGTATTCATATATTTCAAACAGCTCTTTTTGTGGTAGCAAAGAATTAGACATTGAGGGGATGCCCATTAACTGGAGAATGGTTGAACAAGTTGAGATATATGATTATAGTTGAATACTATTGCTCTCTAAGAAATGATGAGCAGGACAATTTCAGAAAAAACTGAGAGGACCTTTATGAACTAAGACAGAATGAAGTGAATAGAACTATGAGAACACTGTATGCAGTTGCAGCAATATTGTAAGGATCATCTGCTATGAAAGCCTTAGCTACTCTGATTAACACTATGAACCAAAACAATTCCAAAGGACCCAAGATAAAAAATATACCTACCTCCAGAGAGATAACTGATGACCTCTAAATGCAGACTGAAGCATACTTTTAAAACATTTTTATCCTTATTGTTTTATTTTCTTTGTGTTTTCTTTTGCAAAATAGCTAATATGGAAATGTTTTATAGAAGCAAAACCTAAATCCAGATCTTCCTGATGATGCATGGCTTTTTGTCCACTACTCCATGCCCTTTCTTCACTTATTAATGAATATTATTAATTATTATTATTATTATTAACCCTTGTGTACATGCTTCTTTCCTCCTCCCAGTGAAAGCTCCTTGAGGGTGGGAATTGTATTTTATGCCTGCATCTTCAATGTTAATCTATATTTATTGAAGTGAAACATGAAGATCAATGAAAATAACCTCATCCTTTTCTTTTTCCCATTTCTCCTCTCCAGTTTGGATTGACCCCGTGCACCTGGCCCTTCTGTCTCTCAGCACTCACCTTCCTATTACTGACGACCAACAACTCCGCCATCTACAAGCTACCACTCAACAAAGTTACTTACCCAGAAGCCAACAGGCTCCACTACTTGTCTCAGGAAAGGAACCGGAGAGCCTCCATCATGACCAAATACCAGGCCTATGTAGTTTCCTAATCTGCCACAACACAACCACAACAAATCTCTTGTTCTCCAGAGCCAGATCTTTTTCCTATAGAAAGTCCATTCCACCAACCCCTCCTGGGCATTCTATGTTCCTTTGCAGCAAGCAATCCATTATAATTAATTTTAATCGCTAATCATTGTCCAAGAAACAAGTAATTTTAAACTATGTGATATATAATCCTTATAGTACTATTAGTTAGACCTTCTGTTTGCCACAAACTAGATTTTGAAGACTTCAATTTGGGAGATTCGATTATCACTCTATCCACCCCCCTGCCCCCAAAAATTCAGTTTTAAAATTCAAGGAGGACTCTTCAGTCTAAGGACACCAAGGAGGAAATAAGCCAGTTTCAAAAATCTAAAAATGAAAACCCATAGTAGTAATTAGTCATCAGGAGATTACCAAGCGCCTACCTGTTCTCTCCAATTTAGGGAAGCAGTGAGGCACTAGACTGGTATTCAGGAGAAGCAGGTTCTAGTCCCAGCTTTACTCAACCTTCTTAGGTTTTCCTCAGATTCTTTATCTCATGCAATTAGAGTTGAGCTCCTTCCCAACTCTAAAATGTTCTGATTCTGAGCTTTTTTATCACCCCAAACCAACAGTCTTGTCCAAAGCATGAGGGTTTTAAATCATGTTGGAGATAAAGAAGTTCTATAATACCTAGGCAATAAAAATAACACTTTTCAAATGGGAGAAGCTCCTTTAAGCCACAGTTATGCTGGTAACTCAAGGCTGAAACACTGATTGAATCCATTGTGAAAGCAGGTTTGTCTGCACCTCACCTGGGATCCTGGAACCCATATCACAGGATTGCATTTTCTCTAAGTTGAACCATATTGCAAATTTCTGAAGGAACTTTGGGAATATAGGAAGATCCTATATTCCCAATTTATCCTCCAATTTATTTGTCCTATAAACTAAGTCAACAAGAGGATGGGTTTTCTAAAAGACCAGTCCTTTCTCCTCCTCTCTCACCTTTCCTTCATCCTCATTTAAGCATCATCTGCTTCAGGTTATATCCACATTTTCGGAGCGAAATAGAGGTTAGATTGAGGGCATGTAACAATATCTGTTTGGTTGGCTGAAAATTTGGATATTTCTCTTGGGCACAAAAGAATATATTTATGGAAAAGGCTGGTTTTCCTTTTCAATTAGAGTTCTTTATTAAAGAACTTATAACCTGCATGAGGCTGGAATGAGGAAAACCTGAGTTCAAAATCCAGCCTCAGACACTTACTAGACAGGACTGAAAAACCACAGTAACTTGGCGTTAGAAGAGCCTCACTTCTCGCAAACCCACAAATTACAGACTCACTTCCATGATTCCCTCTCTCCCCTCTTTCCTTTTCATTTCACAAGGTGCTGGGCTTGAGGTTTTGCAGGAACAATCCCAACTCTAGTGCCAACCTTTGACACATAGCAAACTTCCTGTTAGGCAAATGGCTCATAAATCACCCAAATCCCTTTTTAAAAAAATAATGGCTTCAACTTCCTCCTCACCTCCTCTGCATATCACACAACATACATGGGTAGGAATATAATCTGCACCTGTGCCATTTCTCCAATGTGACCACTCAGCTTGTTCTCCTGTACACCTCCCACTTTGATCAGTTTAAAGAATGAAGCAAGAAGCAAAGGAGAGAAAGACCCTCCCACTAGTGGTCAGAAGCTTGGGTGGGGAAGGGGATGCATTACAATATGCTGAAAGTGTACTTGTTTCTGCTGGAATCATCATTCTATGTTATTGCTTTTTTTAAAAAAAATGTATTCAATGAGCACTTAGAAGGCTTTACAGAATAAATAAAATGAATTGTTTCATTAATGCTGAGGATGTGTTCTTGCTTTTCTAAATGTGATATGGAGTAACTGAATACAAATCTCATTTGGGAAAATAGGCAAACCTCCTCACATCTGCTATTTCCTTTCCTTAGTAAGCTCAATTTTAATCACCCCATCTCCTTGTAAGCCCACATCTCTGATTACTTGCATCTGTCCAAAGAAAACCAATGTCCTACTTCTCTTCCGGATAAGATCCAGCTGGTTGTATGCATTTACCAACAAGCATTTATTAATCGATTAATTCATAGAATAGTGAAAAGAGTAGTGGCTCTAATGTCAGAGGACATGCTCCCTGTATGACCTTAGGCAAACTTTTAGGTTTCCTCATCTATAAAATGAAAGTATTCAACTAGATAGTCTCTCAGGTCCTTTTCAGCTCTAAATCTAGCATCTTATTGACTCCTTGACCATATCACTAGAAATATCCATTCCAACTAGGAAAACTTCCTTCTGACACCCTTGAACAAGTAATTAAACCTTGAGTTAGGAGGTGGGGGAGCCATTGTTATTATTGTTGCACTCTGTGGGTCCTGAGAAATGTCCAAGTAGCACTACCAGAGAGCCCTTGATCAATATGAAATGATTAAGGAGTTTACATCTAAGAATCATATTGGGGTTGACTTAGAAGAAAAAAAATTAGTCTTAAGGCATTTTCCTCTTTATAGTGAGCATTTAAATAGCACTGGAATTGTTTAAGTGTTTTACTCTCTGGACTTGAAAGACTTGACAAAAATTAGCAAGTAAATTAACTGGTGGCTGTAATAAAAGAATTGATGGCTGTGACATTTCAGTGTGTCTGTAAGATACCAAAACAAACAGTCTTTGACCAAGTCAAATCCATAAACCAATTGACAGGCTCAACTAAATTGCAATTTTCTCAAAATGTTCTTTGCAATAATAAAACATAGATTTACCTGTGTCCAAGTAGTAGGATCAGCCTAAACAGAGAAGATCAAAATCAACAGCCTAATAAGTAGGCTATTAACAATGCGGAAATGTCATTTTACTTCTGCAAGAGATCCACCCAAGCAGTGAGTATCCTTGATGAAAATAGTTGGCAAATACTCTGTAAAAGATAGCATCTTTACAGTTGTGTAAATGACTAAAAGATGTAAGGAACATACGATTCTATTGTGTCTATTATCTGTAAGCCTTTTGCAAGCATTTTATTGAGCAGAAAAAAAATCTAGTTTCAAATACTCTCTTCAAACAAGGTATGCTAAATATATGGATGAAAATAATATAAAAATCTATAGAAAATGCAGCTAATAATGATAGCTAATGCATATAATGCTTTAAACTTTGCAAAACATTTTTATACGTAAGTTGCCCTCTGTCATCATAGGCTTCGAAAACCTAAGATCATATCCATTGTAGGTGTTTTGTTAATCTCAGTGATGTCCATCCATTGAGTTCTAAATCATATTCTCCTATGATTTGATTAGTAAAATATCATTTGAAGAATCTCATAATACATAGGTGATGGGTTTTTTTTGGAAACCATATTTTGTACATCCCCAAAACACAGTTCTGATGATACAGTGGAAAATAAACATTTGTTTTGGCTTATTGTGGGCTAGTTGTTTTTTGCTTTTTAAGAGAGGAGGAATTGCTCTTAGAGAGTGTACTTTCTAATGCAGAAAATCATTTGGAAGTAACTAGGCATTTAGAGGACACATACAAAAATAGAGAGTAGCTAAGGAGAGTTCTAAGCTCACTTCCAACCTTAATGTTCTACAACTCGATGCTTCTCAGAACCATGTGCCTCTCGAATGTTTGTGGCAGCCCTTTTTGTAGTGGCTAGAAACTGGAAACTGAATGGATGTCCATCAGTTGGAGAATGGCTGAATAAATTGTGGTATATGAAAATTATGGAATATTACTGTTCTGTAAGAAATGACCAACAGGATGATTTCAGAAAGGCCTGGAGAGACTTACACGAACTGATGCTGAGTGAAATGAGCAGGACCAGGAGATCATTATATACTTCAACAACAATACTAGATGATGACCAGTTCTGATGGATCAGGCCATCCCTCAGCAACGAGATCAACCAAATCATTTCTAATGGAGCAGTAATGAACTGAACTAGCTATACCCAGAAAAGAACTCTGGGAGATGACTAAAACCATTACATTGAATTCCCAGTCCCTATATTTATGCACACCTGCATTTTTGATTTCCTTCACAAGCTAATTGTACAATAATTCAGAGTCTGATTCTTTTTGTACAGCAAAATAATGTTTTGGTCATGTATACTTATTGTGTATCTAAGTTATATTTTAATATATTTAACATCTACTGGTCATCCTGCCATTTAGGGGGGGGGGGGGGGGTAAGAGGTGAAAAATTGGAACAAGAGGTTTGGCAATTGTTAATGCTGTAAAGTTACCCATGTATATATCCTGTAAATAAAAGGCTATTAAAAAAAAAAAAAGAACCATGTGCCTCTAAAGAATCATCTAAAGTTGGGGCAGCTAAGTGGTACAGTGGATAGAGATCAGCTCTGGAGGCGGGAGGATCTGAATTCAAATTTGATCTCAGATACTTGCTAGCTGTATGACCCCAGCCAAGTCTCTTAACCCAGATTGCCTCCAAAAAAGAGATATTTATACAAGAACAGATCTTAAACAGATACAAGAACAATATCTTAAAGGGGGGAACAGAGAGGGAGGGAGAAAGAAAGAGATAGAGATGGAAGGTATGAAGGAAGGAAGGGAGGAAGGGAGGGAGGAAAGAAGGGAGGGAGGGAGGGAGGAAGGAAGGAAGGAGGAAGGAAGGAAGGAAGGAAGGAAGGAAGGAAGGAAGGAAGGAAGGAAGGAAGGAAGGAAGGAAGGAAGGAAGGAAGGAAGGAAGGAAGGAAGGAAGGAAGGAAGAAAGGAAGGAAGGAAGGAAGGGAGGAAGGGAGGGAGGAAAAGAAAGAAAGAAAAAAGAATTTCCATACCTTCCTATAGCTATACTTAATTTGTCCAAATTTAACACTCTTGAAATAGACGAGAATTTGAAGCCAATGTGCCTCAGGTCTCTCCCTATATAAGTCCTTCTTTGACTCAGCTGCCAGTGTTCTTCCTAAAATACAGATCTGACCATATCAACCCCTACTCAATAAAATCCAATGACTCCCTATTACCTCCCAAATCAATTTCAGAATCCCTTGCTTGGCTTTTAAAGCCC
This sequence comes from Sarcophilus harrisii, assembly GCF_902635505.1. Classification (NCBI taxonomy): domain Eukaryota; kingdom Metazoa; phylum Chordata; class Mammalia; order Dasyuromorphia; family Dasyuridae; genus Sarcophilus; species Sarcophilus harrisii. The sequence continues at coordinate 367,512,523 of NC_045426.1, read as the reverse complement.
TTCACAATCTGGTCTCATCTTTATCTCTCCAGGCTTCTTTCACTTTATTCTTTTCCATGTATTTTAACATCTAGTGATTCTGGCCTCCTGCTGTTAGCCACACATGACTCTCCATCTCTGATGTCTATGCTTTTTCCCTGGCAATCCCCCTCTCTTCTTAACTATACCTCCTGGCTGCCCTGCTTTCCTTCAATCCAACTTAAATCCCACCTTCTGCAACACGGCCTTATCCGGTATGCCCAGCACATCCCACCCCCAATCCTAGTACCTTCCTTCTAGAAAAAATTAGGGGAAGGAAAACAAGGCAATTGAGGTTAAATAACTAGCCCAGGGTCACACAGCTAATAAGTGTTAAGTGTCAGATTTTAATTTAGGTCCCCCTGACTCCAGGACCAGTGCTCCACCCCACTATACCATCTAGCATCCCCCTTCTTTCTAAAATTATCTGCAATTTGGGTATTTCTTGTACATATTCAATTATTGGCATATTGTCTCCCCAGTCAGAACATGGACCCCTCAAAAGCAGAGACCATGTTTGTTTGTTGATGTTATTATTGTTTCCTTTCTATGTGTCCCCAGCTTTTAACATAATGACTGGAATTTAATAAATGCTTAACAAATGCTTGTTGACTGACTGAGCCCCATAAAAGAAGGCAGTAGAATCAGTGAAGTAACTATGTCCACTAACCCATGGATTAGACTCTATCCATGCAGGATAGGTATATTTTATTCTGAAAGGGCTATAGCTTCAAGTCTCAAAAGAACTCCTTATTGGATCCTCTGTACATACAGGACAAGAACTGTTCCCCCAAATGAGAAATATTTGAAGGATGAGCTTATTAGGGATAAGAACACCAAACTGATACATTGCCCTATTTGGGAATATCTCACTATTATTATAGGTGACTGTTTCGAATAAGAATGGTCAGAACTGCAGAGATCTAAGCAGAGGGTTAAGTAAGAATGAGCCAATAAGCAAAAAAAAAAAAAAAAAAAAAAAAGATTTAGGGTTCCTCACCAGTGGACACAAGGTGAGTATACATGAAAAGATGGCACAGGTGGGAAGCAAAATGAGCTGACATGGATTACAGACAAATCAGAAGTGGGGAAGCCAAAAGGACAGTAAAAGGCAAAGATCAGGTCAAGACTGAGAGCAACACCTGTGACCTCTCCCAGCTTATGCCAAGGTAGACCATGTGGGAAGGACAGCCTTTTAACAGGTGCTTCCAGGTAAATTCAGCCTGTGAGGAGACAATCTGTTGCCACATAGATGGAACAACTCAGCTACCAGAAGTAATTTCAATCTAAAAATGTAGGCAGTACTAGATCCTTAAGGGCCTGAATAGATCTGACCTCCCCTAAACCTTCAAGACACTATTTTCTTTTCTTTTCTTTTTTTTTTTTTTTTTGAAGATTTTTATTTTCAAAACATGTGCAAGGATAATTTTTCAACATTGACCCTTGAAAAACCTTATGTTCCAATTTTCCCCCCTTCCCCTAGATGGCATATAATCCAATATATGCTAAACATGGTAAAAATATGTGTTGAATCCAATATAGACATAAATATTTATATAAATATCTTGCTCCACAAAAAACAGATCAGATCAAAAAGTTAAAAAAAAAATTTTAAATGAGAAAGAAAATAAAATTCAAGCAAACCACACAAAAGAGTGAAAATGCTAAAATGTTGTAATCCACCCTCAATTCCCACAATCCTCTCTCTGGGTATAGATGGCTCTCATCATCACAAGATCAGGACACTATTTTCTAATACTATGAGAGAATAGCTGTGAGGCTATTCTCAGTAACAGGATACTGTATTTGGCCCTGACAGCAGTGTTTAGCATAAGGCTAGCCTATAGAGAGCACTCAATAATTAATTGACTGAATATTTGGAATTTTCATCACCTAAAACTAAGTTTTAATATGGATGAGCACTGTGATATTGCAGCATTCAGATTGAGCACTGTCTCTAATTTCAAAGAAGGTTAAATTTTAAAAAGTCTATTCATATTAACATCAAGTTTTCTCACCCCTTTCCCCACCACGAAACTCATTATTAGTAAGATACAACCTTGAACTTCTTTCACCTATGCTAGGAAATATTCAACTAATGTACTACTTATATTTTTCTTACATGTATCTACATAGAAATAGTTTAATCAGTCCAGCTGCCCAGTGGCAACAGAAAATCCCATTCTTTCTTCCCTTAACAGTTGTCATGGCTTGGAATTCCTTCCCCCTCATCACACTGAAAGTGTGCAGAGAATGCTTCCCATAGCATCAATTTAATTTAATGAACACTGATATCATTTAATATGTTTAAGGCACCATGGTAGCATGGCACTGGGAAACAAATGCACAAGGAGAGTCCCTTCTCTAAGGAGCTTGCATTCTATTAAAGAATTATGAAGCAAGGTAGGGAGTGAAGGAGGATCAGATTAGGAAGACAAATAAAAGACAAAGTCCTCTAGTAATGTTTGAAGAGGATGAGCCCTGATAGCTTGAGAGATTGGGAGAGCAGATCAAGAAAGATTTCTCAAAGAAGGTAATAATTGAACTAAGTGTTGATTCCATACATCAGGTATAGCTTACACAGAAATTGGTATAATTGATTGGAAGTTGGATGTAGCAAGTTCAATTTGGGGAAGAGCTTATGGTCTGTTTTTTTCCTGCAATGGATGTGCCAAAGCATTGTCCTGTACCCTGTGTTTTGCCCCACTGGTGAAGAATTTGTCTTGATATGATGACATCTCCCTAACTTAGGTCAAAAGGTGTAAGTTCCTTTTCAAAGGCTTACTTCCTCCTAAGATACCTTGCCTTCTCCTTGGTTGTCCAGTTGATACCATATTGAAGATCATTTATTGATTCATAGTCAGTTCATATACTTGAGTAACACCCTTGGACTTGGCAAGGGTGTAATTAAAATGAAGAAAGTAGACATGAGAATAAGAGCTGGGAATCAGAGAAAAGTAGTTGGACACATATATTTCGTTCCCCAGAAGAAAGCCAGCATAGTCCTGTTGATGTGTTTGCAGTGAACAAAGAGAGAAGTCAATATGGAGCTTCTGAGATAATCTAAAAGCTACAGAAATTAAAGTTAATAGCAATTAGCAAAAGAGGGGTAAAGAAAAATTTCTGGGCCAAGAGCTCTAGAACTATACTGAAATTTTGGAGCAAATAGAAGACAAAGCCATGGAGAATTCCAGGATCATTAGGTTTATCTGACTGTCCAATAAAGTTAAGTGGAAACCTTTGGAGAAAGAGTGAGGGCTAGGCGGAAGTGTGTTGATCCAGGGCACTATAAGTCTCAAATTTCTAAAACTCACCAACTAGAAGAAAATTATATATGGGATGAAAAAGATGGTAACCTTGTAGGAAAGTGATAACTTCATCTTTGAATTTATCACAAAAGAAAAAAGAGATAGCTATAGATTGATATGAACACTATAATTTGAGAAAAAAGATTTGAAATAGTTCAGAGAAAGAAAAAGTAAGATCCCATGGATCAAAATTCTGTAGAGAAAATGGAAAAGTCCCAAGAATGAAATTCGTAAAATACAGTGAGCAATAGTTTCAATACAATAGAAAAGTAAAAGTCCAATTTAATTCAACAAATATTTATTGTCTCCTATTTTCCAGTCACTGTGCTGATGCCTAAACAGTCTAGGTGCTGAGCGGCTAGAACAGCCAGAGCTGAGAGCCAGGTAAAAGAGCACATAGAGGCTAAGTAGATTTCCAGGAGATCTGAGAGCAGCACAATCTCTAACATATGATTGAGGTTTGTCAAGGCTATAGCAAGGGACAGAGTAACCTCTAAGTTGGAGACTGTGAAAGGAAAAGGAGAAAGAAAGATTAAGGCCTGCCTCTATATTAGATTACCAGAAGATGGGAGAGAATTATAGCAGAAGGCAGGGCCTAATTCCAGCTACATTTGTGCATTGTATGGGCAGGAACATGCAATCTGCCCGTATTATCCAAGAGAAGAGAAGATCCAATGGAATACCAGAGAATGAAATCTGACTCTGGCACAGTCTCAGTCCAGGAACTAATTATGAGATTTGACAGCAAAAAAAGAAAAGATGAAAAAAAGGAAGTAGAATTTAAATGGGAAATTGAGGAAAATAAGCAAAATAAACTTCAGTTTCAGAGAGTGAATTATAAAGGATAAAAAGTAGAGAAAAATTACAAAAAACAAAGACAAGGTTTTAAATTAGTATTGATTGTATTCCCTTTATCACCTCCAATTTCTTCTGTTTTGTCAACAAAGCATTAGAAAGAAAATAAAGCCTAAAAATATTAATAATACAAGATAATCAAGGGGGGTAGGGAGGGATTAATAATCATAATGGTGAATCGAAAAGAAATGAACATGCTACACCTGGCAGATCATGTTCTACATCTGAGAGTAGCTGGATCTTACCTTCCCACAGTCCTCAGTGCGCATCTGGACACGAACCAGCTGTGTTCCCCAAGGAGAATCACAAGCCAAAAGAGATGAAATCAAGGTGCTCTTTATTGTGGCATATTTGGTCACAGCTACATCCCTACCTCTCTCCCGTCTTCTCCAGCCCCTCTTTTATCCCCAGTCTCCCACGCCAAGTATCTTATGCTGACAGGAGTGAATCAGGAAAGCCAGGGAGCTTACTTCCTGATAACAGAGCCAGTTCTCGGACCATGCATATTTTGGGTCACTGTGACCTTCTTGGATCAGCAACCTCAGCATGCCCTGCATCTCATATTTATCAGGGGAATTGCAAGTAATACTTTCCTGTTCTTTAATTCAGCACAGACCTCTGACCTCTGGGTCCCAGATCTCTAGACCCCAACATCTCCCCTTTCTTGTTTAGCGTGCAACACTTACAGATTTGGGGGGAACAGGTGATGGGGAGTAAGGTATACATAGTATGAAGTTCACTTTTAAGCAGGTATATGTAAGCTTTTGTCAGGGTGAGTACTAAGCATAGCACCAAAAGCAGTAAGGCATACAATTATATATATATATAAGCATATGTTGCACCTGATGATGAAGGGGATTGTCATGAAAATACTCAAAAATATTCTGGGCTGACTTATTATTGCTCCTGAAACATGTCCAATTGTCCTGGTGATAATGTCCCATACGTAGGATAGGTCCCCACGGTAGGTGCAGCGCAGGACACAGAGATTCCTCAGCAAAGTGGATTGGCAGGTGATCTGGGCATGGCACAGTATTTGGGCTTAATAACTGAACAACTTCCTCAATAGAGGAATGTCCCAATTTAAACCAATGTCTGAGGGTGCTACTAATCAAAGGCACACAGTACTCCAAACCACATGATGCTTTAGTAACATAAAAAGGAATCCCAGCAGACAGTGCAGAAAAATTAAAATTCTGTACTGATGCTCTTCCAGTTCACCTGGGGGGGGGGGTGTCATAATAAAGTCATTTTTTAGCCATGCAGACGTATTACTCTGTGTGTACAGGGATGGGAGGGCTTTACCCCAGTCAACAAGCTCAGGCCAGGATGGGTTATGGGTAATGCCCAGTGCTGGTCACTCCCTGTGGCGGGGAGTGGGGTCAGGCTCATCAGCCATCTCAGGAGTGTTGTCAGGCTTGCTTTCATTTTGGGATTGCCTCGTCCTGTTGACTGCAGTGTCTTCTCCTTTTTCCTATTGTTAGCCACTTTCCGGGTGCGTTTGGTGGGCACCAACTGGTCTCTGGTTTCTGTAGAGATACAAAGGGAACCTGGACCCCACATTAGTATTCTGTATGGACCTGACCAAACCCCTTCAGGATTCTTATACATAATCCAGTGTGGTCTGTTAGGGTCACCTGTGTTTGTGCCTGGTGGCATGCGCAGGGTGCATTTAATTGAGACAAAGTGTCTCATGGCAGGGGACAAGTCATTGACGGGTGAGAGCTGAAGAAAATAGCATGTGTACAGGGCCCTATCCAGGTACTCTTGAGTTAATCTCCTCCTTCCCCTTTTTTGTTTTGCAAGGATCGCTCTCAAGGCTCGGTTAGCACGGTCCACAATGACTTGCCCAGTGGGATTACAGGGATACCAGTAATGTGCACAATCCCAATCTCTTTCATCAATCCTGTAAAGTATCAGCTGGACCATTATCAGTCTTAATTTCTAAAGGGGTCCCAGCTATGGGGAAACAATGATATAAATGATATTTGACATGGCGCACTTGCTTGCCTCCTTGTGCAGTGGCCATTAAGAACTTTAAGTGTCAATGCATAAGTGAACACAGGTGCCATTAAGGTGCATAACATCCATTTGCCACATTTCATTGGTTGAGGATCCTCGGGGATTCACTCCAAACTGGGGGGCAGAGGGTGTAAAAGGAACACAACGCAAGAACTGTTTGACTATTTATCTAGCCTGATCTTCAGTGACACCATACAGAAGTGAGCTGAGAGATGTAAAGAGTGAGCTGCCTTAGCCTGTTCTTCAGGAGAAGGAAGGATGCAGAGAGGGAGTTAGAAGGGGAGACAGCAGCATCAGCTAACCTGTTAGCATCAAATAGGGGGCCAAGTCCATCTGAGGGGACATGCAAAAAGTAAACTGGTTCTGTGCAGGCAGAAAGGGTCTGCTGAGCATGCAAGAGTAAGGCGCCCATAGTGGGCTTCTGATCTAGAATGACAGCATTCTCCAGTTTGTGCATAGCTTGGACAGATTGGACTCTATCAGAGATAACATTAATAGCCTGGGGATACAATAAGAGATCATGAACTATAAGCACAGAGCTCATTTTTTTGCATACTGTTCTAGGGGGTGTCTAGGATAGTGACTTCTCTTACCATGGACCATGGCTGCTCTGTATTTCTTAGTTGAATCCATAAATATGTTAGGCCCTCAGACTGGTTGCTGTTATACTATCTTTCGGGGGTTTGTAGCCCAATTTTCCCACACAATTTTAGTTAATAACAGGGAGGCGCCTTGGGCCACCTGTACCAGTTGAGTGAGAGTGGCCCACATAAAGTCCTGCCGGGCTAGCTCTTTTATTTCTTCCTTTGTTAGAGCCACATAAGCAATGGGCAGGTGGCCAAACACCATGGCTGTTCTCTTTGCTGCCTCAAGGAGTATTCTGCCTGCTTTCTGCAAATACGGGACAATAATTTGTGATGTTCTGGTCCCATGTACCCATTCAAAAATTCTTAAGTCCTTGATGTATGGCAACAGTGTTTCATTTTTTATCAAGTAAGGGCTATGGGAGCATTCTGATCTACCCAGTGTGGGGAATGGCTGGTACATAAGGACAATATATCTTGGCACTCCTTTCTAGCCTCAGGTGTCCATATTCGAGGGGAGGTCAGCCCCCTTCAGTAATTCATAGAGAGGACCCTTAAATATCCTATAAACTTTATAAACTAGATAGGCACCCCATCTTTCAAACCAAAACCTTGGTTCATCTATTTTATAAGTTAAAAAAAAAAGAAAAATGAAAAAAAAATTGCAAAACTTTTAATACTGACATAGTATAAAACTTAAATTTTATCAAAATTTTATTTATTGTTTGTGTGAATTATTGTGTAATTCATAGAGAGGTTTCATTAAAGTAGCAGGAATAGGGGTGCGGGCTCTGATCCACTGGATGGAACCTATTAATTTCTGAAAATCATTTAAGGTGGCTACATTATCCCATTGAATTGCCACAGAGGGGGATGTGTTTGAACCTTATCAGGTACAATATGCAAGCCTAATTGCTGTAATTTGGTTATAATAGCTTTGCTTATTTCTCTCAAAGTGACTTAAGAAGGATGAGCTACTAAGATGTAGGCTTCTGGCCATTTACTTCCTGGGCCTTGTAATGCCTGTGAGACACACCGTTGACATAATGTGAGATTGTTAACCATGCCTTGTGGGAGGACTCTCCACTAATAGTTTAACATGGGTGCTTTATTATTGACCTGGGGGCACTGAAAAAGCAAATTTCTCCCTATCTTGTTCATGCAGGGAAATATTAAAGAAACAATCTTGGATATTTACTATCCATATTGCATATCCTTAAGGAATAGCATCAAGTGATGGGAGGAAAGGTTGTAAGGCGTCCATAGGCTTAAGAACAGCATTTAACCCTCTCAGGTCAGTTAACATCCTCCACTTTCCTGATTTCTTTCTAGTAACAAACACGGGGAGTTCCACAGGGAAAAGGTTGGCTCGATGTGACCACAGGCTAACAGCTCACAGACTAGATCCTATAAAGCGAGTAGCTTCTCAGGAGTCTGGGGCCACTATTCCCTCCAGATGGGTAGTGGTTTTCCAGATCAAAGGAGGGCATGTGCTCACCCAACTTTTCATTGGCCCCCATTAAAAACACTCACTTGTAAGCTTCAAACTTAAATGTTTCATTATATCTCTGCCCCAAAAGTTTACTATAAGGCCAGGTACCACCAGGGTTTTCAATTGGCCAATTCTATTATCCAACTTCCATTCTACCAGTTTTATTGATTGCGTGGCACTTTGTGTGCTTCCTATGCCATATATGTGGGTTGATGCTGGCTCGAGGGGCCAGTCAGAGGGCCAACAAGAGACAGTGATTACTGTTCGATCTGCCCCGGGGTCTAGTAGGCCTTGGAAAGGCCACCCATTCAGTAAGACTGTGGCAAAGGGCTTCCCTAGTTCAATTACTTGACTCAGTGCCTCAAGAGGTGGTTCTGGGAGCAAGGATAAAGGGACAGCCACCGCAGCAGAGTAGTTGTTATCTATATAAGCAGGCTCGTCATGGGGGTTGGTAATATGATGGAGGACAACCCTGCTGGGAGAATGTAAGGGTGGACTATGGCAGGAACATAATCAGCTTGACACAGAATAAGACAGAGGAAGGAAGAGGGTTAATGGGGACTTCTACTGCAGCATGAGGAGACACTCGATATTTGCCTGGGCTGTATAGGGGTTCTGTGGGGTTTTTTGATCCCGTAATTGCTTGTATTCTCCTTCCAGGGTCCAGGCTGGGTAAACCTGAGGCTTTTGTCCTGTTTTGTATAGATATAGGGCCCACAAGGGACCCCTCACCCCATTTCCCTCTTTCCTATTGGTTCTGCACTATTTGGCATAATGTCCATTCTTGCCACATTCGGAACAAGTGTCTGTAGGTCGTGTTTGTTTACAATCCCTTTTTATATGCCCTGACTGGCCACACTTATTGCATCTCTCATTCTCATGTTTATTAGTGAATTGCTCCACAAGCAGCCCAGCTTGATAAACATCAGACCCTACCCTTTCACATCTGTTTAGCCATATCCTCTAGCTCCACCTCTGAAGGAAGGCCAATCATAGCCTTCTTACAGTCATGATTAGCATTTTCCCTCAACATCATCTTGAGTACCCTTTCTGCGCTTTCTACTGGTCCCACACATTGGGCCACAACTTCCTGCATGTGGGCAACAAAACCTGGGAAAGGCTCTTTTGGATTGTGCTTTACCTGTGCCATGCTTTTCCTATCACCCTGTTCTCCTATTAATTCAGTCCATGCCTTCTAGCACAACCGGCTACCAGGACATATAACATTAGCAGATTCCACTTTTGCTGGTATGTATGGAGTGCAGAGTGGGTTAATTAAGACTTTTCTTTCTTTTTTGCCAGTTGGTAGGGAACTTAGTCCTTCGTCAGGTAAAGAAGTTTTTAATTCTCTCAAGTGTGGGTATAATTGTTTATAAGAGGGTGCCCTGACTGGGGGGAGGGGGGAACAGAGTTCCTCTTTTTCTTCTGAGGCTATTTCAGGAAAGCTTGTTTTACTTTCAGTTTGGCTTTCCATAGTAAAGCTGCACTGTGGGTAGCTAGCCCCTTCAAATGAAGCTCTTACAAGACTGGATATTATAAAGTCCTTATCCTCCAACAACCCAGGGGTGTCTTTCTCATAACTAGTCATTTGTTCCCCTACAATTTTCCATTTTACCTAATGCATCCCTGTGTCAGTGAGCCACAGGGAAACAGTCAGAATTTTTAGAATGAACACCCATAAATCCCTAAATGGCAATGTAACTCCCTGTTTTTTTAATAGCCTTGTAAAATTACCTAGCCCACATCTCATTTTCCTCTGGCTTGATCATGGTATTGAGTTTTCCATCTTCCCACTTGACAATGTCAGCAAGGAACTCTCCTTGTCTTCTTGCATTCCCTACAGGTTCCTGGTCCCTTCCTGCACAATACACCTTCAGACCCCTGTTTGGGCGCCACTTACCAGATGCTACACCTGGCAGGTCAGGTTCTACACCTGAGAGCAGCCGGGTCTTACCTTCCCACAGTCCTCAGTGCACATCTGGACACAAATCAGCCATATTCCCCAAGGAGAGTCGCAAGCCAAAAGAGATGAAATCAAGGTGCTCTTTATTGTCGTGCATTTGGTCACAGCAACATTCTTACCTCTTTCCCCTCTTCTTCAGCTTCCCACACCCAATATGAGGAAGTAGCTTATGCTGACAGGAGTAAGTCAGGAAAGCCATGGAGCTCGCTTCCTGATAACAGAGCCAATTTTCGGACCATGCATATTTTGTGTCACTGTGATCTTCTTGACCTAAACCTAAATCAGCAAGCTCAGCATGCCCCGGGTCTCATGTTTATCAGGGGAACTGCATGTAATACTTTCCTGTTCTTAATTCAACAGAGACCTCTGACCTCTGAGTCCCAAACCTCTGGGCCCCCAACACATGCCCATAAAACTAAGGAAGGTAACAAAATGGATTGGAAAGCAAAATTCAACAATATGTTGTGTACAAGAAATGTATTTAAAACATCAAGATTCACAAAGAGATAAAAGGAAGTATCAATGGAATGTTTGTTATGACTTAGATAAATTTAAAAATCAGGGCTGATAATGTAATGCCAAAAGAAACTGAGCAAGACAGAGATTAGAGACCAATTCAATAGTTTATTAAATAGAGAGAAATACTGGGACCAATGGATCCCCGGGCTAGACGAGACTATCATCTCAAAGAGTCTAGCCACAAGTATCGGGATAGCAAGCCTTTTATGGAATTACAAGAACATTGACATAATGCAGAGACTTAGGTGGGGATAGCCTCATAGATAGAAGTTACTATGACATTAAGGAATGTCTATAAAACCTTTATCTCAACCATTAAGAGGGGACGGTCATAACCTTAAGGCAGAATACGAAATAGGACAAATGGAGGAACTGGTCACCCCATTAAAAGTGACCTTTGGCATTACAATAATCTCAGACAAGAAAACAATAAAAATAGACACAGCCAAAAGAGATAAACACAAGAAACTACATTATGCTTAAAATGCCATGAAATAATAAAATTTCCTTCTCCTTTCACAACAAATCCTCTCTTATTATGTGGTTGAAGTATTTAAGCTTTACCTTCAGTATTTGTCCTCTCCATCAATAATCTAAATTGATTTTTTTTCTTTGTACTTTTTTATTCCGGCAACAGCCAAAAAAAGTCAACTGAAAGAAAAGTCAAATAGTATATTAACAAAGAGCATAACCACTAGAAAAATGTGTTTTCCCTATTTTTACAGTCAAAGGTTCTGATAAAGGCCTCATTTCCAAAATATATAGAGAATTAACTCTAATTTATAAAAAATCAAGCCATTCTCCAATTGAAAAATGGTCAAAGGATATGAACAGACAATTCTCAGATGAAGAAATTGAAACTATTTCTAGTCATATGAAAAGATGCTCCAAGTCATTATTAATCAGAGAAATGCAAATTAAGACAACTCTAAGATACCACTACACACCTGTCAGATTGGCTAAGATGACAGGAAAAAATAATGATGATTGTTGGAGGAGATGCGGGAAAACTGGGACATTGATGCATTGTTGGTGGAGTTGTGAACGAATCCAACCATTCTGGAGAGTAGTTTGGAACTATGCTCAAAAAGTTATCAAACTGTGCATATCCTTTGATCCAGCAGTGTTACTACTGGGCTTATATCCCAAAGAGATCATAAAGAAGGGAAAGGGACCTGTATGTGCACGAATGTTTGTGGCAGCCCTCTTTGTAGTGGCTAGAAAATGGAAACTGAGTGGATGTCCATCAGTTGGAGAATGGCTAAATAAATTGTGGTATATGAATATTATGGAATATTATTGTTCTGTAAGAAATGACCAACAGGATGATTTCAGAAAGGCCTGGAGAGACTTACACGAACTGATGCTGAGTGAAATGAGCAGGACCAGGAGATCATTATATACTTCAACAACAATACTATATGATGACCAGTTCTGATGGACCTGGCCATCCTCAGCAATGAGATCAACCAAATCATTTCCAATGGAGCAGTAATGAACTGAACCAGCTACGCCCAGAGAAAGAACTCTGGGAGATGACTAAAAACCATTACATTGAATTCCCAATCCCTATATTTATGCCCACCTGCATTTTTTATTTCCTTCACAAGCTAATTGTACAATAATTCAGAGTCTGATTCTTTTTGTACAGCAAAATAACGGTTTGGTCATGTATACTTATTGTGTATCTAATTTATATTTTAATATATTTAACATCTACTGGTCATCCTGCCATCTGGGGGAGGGATGGGGGTAAGAGGTGAAAAATTGGAACAAGAGGTTTGGCAATTGTTAATGCTGTAAAGTTACCCATACATATAACCTGTAAATAAAAGGCTATTAAATAAATAAATAAATAAATAAAATAAAATAAAAAAAAAGAAAAATGTATTTTCCCAAACTGAATTCTGTCATTATAATAATCAAACATGGCTCCAAAAAGTTGAGAAAATACAGCCACCTACAGAATTGCAAATTGAGTGGATGCCCATCAATTAGGGAATGGCTGAATAAGTTATGGCATATAAATGTAATAGAATATTATTGTTCTATAAGAAATGATGAGCAGACTGATTTCAGAAAATCCTGGAAAGATTTACATGAACTGATGTTAAGCGAAATTGAAATGAGCAGAAACAGAAGATCATTAAACATAGCAACAGCAAGATTATGGGATGATTAGCTATGACAGATTTAGCTCTTCTCAACAATGTGGTGATCCAAAACAATTCGAGGGGGGATAGAAAATACCATCTGTATCCAATGAGAGAACACTTTGATTATTGATCATCATACCATCTGTATCCAATGCCACTCCTGAGAGTGGCAATCAACTCTGATTGGTTAACAATTAAAAGAAGAATGCATATTACAATGAGCATATAAGAGTAACATCTTGCCAAAGAGAGACTATCCCTTTACTCAGATCACCCTAACTTTAGGCAATCTATTCAAATAATCTATATTCCCAACCCAAAGATGAGCAGAAGTGAACTTCACCTTAGATTAGAAGTCTAATAGAGTTGGGTGGAGTAGCAATATCCAGAATGAAGAGAATGTTAATCCTATCTTCCATTAGCCCTATCCTTGAGAAATTAGACAAGGAAATAGGAAAGAGGAAAAAAAGGTGTGGATCTCCCCAATTTTAATAATGGGTTATTAATGTGAAAGAGAAATAATCATTTCTCTCAGGACTCCCAAAAGTAGTTTCCAGGACCACAATTTGAATGTGTCAATTTTGTGAGTGTTCAGCATTCCTAACAATCTATCTCTTGTAGGCATATGTTAGACTTTTGTTCATTAGATGATGTCTGCGTTTTTAGTATGCTGTCCAGATGTACCATAGCTTTCCTTTCAAGAATAAAAAAATATTTTAATTTCATAGCTGCAGTCAGTCTGCAATGGTCTTTGAGCCCAAAAATATAAAATATAATTCTACTTCCATTTCTTCTCCTTCTATTTACTAGGAAGTGATAGAACTTGTTTTCATAATTTTAGCTTTTTTAATGTTAGGCTTCAAGCCATCTTTTACACTCTCCTCTTTCACCTTCATCAAGCAGCTTTTTAATTCTTCTTCACTTTCTGCTATCAAAGTGCCATCATCTGCATATATAAGATGTCGCATAATGGATTTTACATATAAATTAAATTAATAAAGTGGCAATATACAGCCTTGTTTTACTTCTTTCTCAGTCTTAAACCAGTTGTTCTATGTTTGGTTCGAACTGTTGCTGCATTCAAGTTCCTCATAAGACAGATAAGATGAACTGGTATTCTCATCTCTTTGAGGACTTGCCACATTTTGTTGTGATCCATGCAGCCAAAGGCTTTAGTCTATGACTGGAGAAATTGTAGGTGTTTTTCCAGAACTCCCTTGCTTTCTTTATAATTCAATGAATGTTAGCAATTTAATCTCTAATTTCCCTGATTAAAAAAAAAAAATAGCCTTCTCTTCTGTAATTCTCAGTTTATATATTGCTGAAGCCTAGCTTGTAAAATCTTAAGTGTAACTTTGCTAGCTTGTGACATGAGCACAATTGCTTGGCATTCTTTGTCATTGTCTTTCTTTAGGACTGGGACATAAACTGATGTTTTCCAATCCAGTGGCTGTTGGTGAGTTTTCCAAATTTCCTGGCATATTGAACACAGCACTTTAACAGCATCATATTTTAGGGTTTTCAATCAACTGAAATTCTGTCACTTCTACTAGCCTTATTGTTAGCAATACTTTCTAAGGCCCATTTGACTCCATTGTGAAGGATGTCTGACTTTAGATCAGTAACACCATTGTGGTTATCAATGTTATAATCTTTCTTGTATAATTCTGTGTATTCTTGCCACCATTCTTAATCTCTTCTATGTCTATTAAGGTCTCTATGGTGATCATTTTTGCATGATATATTCCCTTGGTATCTCTAATTTTCTTAAAGCAATCTCATCTTTCCCATTCTATCATTCTCTTCTATTTCTTTGCATTGCTCATTTAAGAAAACTTTCCTATTTCTTCTTGATATCTTCTTGAAGTCTACAACCAGTTAGTTATATTTTTTCCTTATTTTCTTTCACTTTTACTTTCTTGTTTCCTCAGCTATTTATAAAAACTCATCAAAGAGCCAATTTGTTTTCTTGCTCTTCTTTTTCTTTGGAATGGTCTTTGCTGCTGCCTCTTGTATAATATTGCAAACCACTGTTCATAATTCTTCAGGCACTCTATCTACCATATCTAATTCCTTTAATGTATTCATCATTTCCATTTCATATTTATAAGGGATGTTATTTAGGTCTTACATATATGGCCTGGTGATTTTTCATGCTTTCTTCAGTTTCTAAATTCTGCAACAGGAAACTTATGATCAGAGCCACAGTATGCTCCAAGTCTTGTTTCAACTCACTCTATAGAGTGTCTCTAGCTTTGGCTACAAAGTATATACTCCATCTGATTTTGATAGTAACTATATAGTGATTAAGTGTAAAGTTGTTTTTTGGTCTGTTGAAAAGAGTACTTGCTATGACCAGTGAGTTATCTCGACAAAAATTTATTATTCAACCTACTTTCTTTTGTATTCCAAGACCAAACTTGCTTATTAGCCCAATTATCTTTTGACTTCCTACTTTATCATTCTAATTCTCTATAATGAATGTGTCGTTTTTTTTTGTTTGTTTGTTTGGTTTTTTTTGGGGGGGGGAGAGGGAACAATTATTTCTAGAGAATATTGCAGGTTTTCATAAAACTGATCAGCTTTGGCCACATTAGCATCAGTGGTTGGAGCATAGATTTATATTATGTAATGGTTAATGGTTTGCCTTGGATTTCAATGGATATCATACTGTCATTTTCAGGATTATACCCCAGTACTGCTCTTCTCACCCTTTTATTGACTATGGAGGCTACTCCATTTCTTCTCAGGGATTCTTGCCTACAGTAGTATATGTAATAATCACCTGAATTAAACCCAGCCACTTCCATTCATTTAAATTCACTGACATCCAAGATAGCAATGTTTAATCTTTTCATCTCCTATTTGATTATATCCAGCTTACCTTGGTTCATAGAATTTACATTGCAGGTTCCTATTGATCTTTATAGTATCAGACAAAGCCATAGTTGAACTTTCTTTGGGCTTTGATCTAGTCACTTCATTCTTTCTGAAACTACTTGTAGTTACTCTGCTTTTCTCCAGTAGCATGTTGGACACCTTCTGACCTGAGGTGTCAGTCTTCCAGTGTCTTAGCTTTTATCATTTTAATACTGTCCATGGAATTTTCTTGGCAAAAAACACTGGAGTGGTTTGCATTTCTTTCTCCAGATAAAACTCTCCACTATGACCTGTCCTATATCCCCTCTACCACACCAGTGATGGTCAATGATCTAGGGAAGAACAAATTGATTAGAATACATTTTTTATTTAATTACAAGCCAGCAAAACTGATAAACTAAAAGCCTTATGTGATTATATTTTTAAATGTTTAGATTAACAAAAACAGAGTTAAAATAACTATAATCATAATAACAATATTGAACAAACAACAGATAAACTCCTTAAGAGGTAGAGAAAAACAAACAAGTCCAGATGGATTAACAAATAAATTCTATCAACTATTCCAAAAAAAATTATGTAACATCAGATAAATTATTTGCAAAAATAGAATGCAGGATGTGGGTTTTCCCCAAGGCTATAAGAAAAAGAAGATATCTTACTAACTAAATTCCTTTCATGAGACAAATATGTTCCTAAACCAAAGAAATACAAAAAAGAGAAACTATGTGTGTTCCAGTATATATGTATAATACACACATGTGTACATATATATAGTGTATGTATACATATACATACATGTAGCTATACATGTATATGTGAATCTCCCAAAAAGATTCCCCCCTTGGAGTTAGGCGCCAGGGGGATTGGAATGATTGTAGGAAGTGGGAAAAGTGTTACCGGAGCAACCTGTTAGTGGCTTCTGGGAACCTAATTCTGAATAGCAAAATAGATCTCTTCATGTGAGAGGATAATAATGATACAAGGAGACTGAGAGGCAGTTGCATTCTCTGACCTCTCTCCTTTTTCCCTCTTGCCTCCGATTTATTTCATTCCCAATTCACAAACAACATCTGTGTCAATAAAGGCTGATTTGCAATTCCTTCAAGTGTGTTATGATTCACAGCTATGGGGACTTTCCGAAGAATCGAGCTGCCCTTTCACACTTAGATGTGATCCTTAACAAAAAAAGGAAAAATGTTATAGACATTTCAAATTGGAATTATGAATTAATTTTTCCATAGAAATATTTCCAATAACAATGAGGTTCTTCAGAATAGTATAGTATAATCCAAGCATTCTGGAGAGCAATTTGGAACGATGCTCAAAAAGTTATCAAACCGTGTGTGCCTACCCTTTGATCCAGCAATGTTTCTACTGGGCTTATATCCCAAAGAAATCTTAAATAAGGGAAAGGGACCTGTATGTGCACAAATGTTTGTGGCAGGTCTCTTTGTAGTGGCTAGAAACTGAAAACTGAATGGATGCCCATCAATTGGAGAATAGCTGAATAAACTGTGGTATATGAATATTATGGAATATTGTTATTTGGTAAGAAATGACCAGCGGATGATTTCAGAAAGGCCTGGAGAGACTTACATGAACTGATGCTGAGCGAAATGAGCAGGACCAGGACCAGGAGATCATTATATACTTCAACAACAATATTATATGATGATCAATTGTGATGGACGTAGCCATCTCCAGCAATGAGATGAACCAAATCAGTTCCAATAGAGTAGTAATGAACTGAACCAGCTACACCCAGGGAAAGAATTCTGGGAGATGACTATGAACCACCACATAGAATTCCCAATCCCTATATTTTTGTCCACCTGCATTTTTTATTTCCTTCACAGGCTAATAGTACACTATTTCAAAGTCCGATTCTTTTTGTACAGCAAAATAACTGTTAAGACATGTATACTTATATTGTATTAAATTTATACTTTAACATATTTAACATGTATTGGTCAACCTGCCATCGGGGGGAGGGGATGGGGGAAAGAAGGGGAAAAATTGGAACAAAAGGTTTGGCAATTGTCAATGCTGTAAAATTACCCATGCATATAACTTGTAAATAAAAAGCTATAATAAAATTTTAAAAAGAATAGATATTTAAAAAAAGAATAGTATAGTATAAATAGTATATATATAGATATAGTATAACATATATAAGTAGACATACATAGTATAAGTATCAGTATAGCATAGTATAAGAATTCATCCTGGACTTGCAATTTCGTTGGTATTCACTAGTTCAATGCCTGGCATTGGGATTCACCATTGGGATTCACTGAGGAACTCCCAGGTGAAGGAAGGAGCTCTAAGAAAATTGCTTAGAAGAGCCAATGGCATCAAATTCAAATAAAAACAGATACCTGGCTGGCATTTCCAACTTAGAAAACTACAAATTAACATTATCTCTGTTGTATTATATTTTTATTCATTTTTTAAAGCATTTAACCAATTGCATTTTAATCTGGTTTGGCATGAGCCTAGGATATTGAGAGATTAAGTGTTTTATAGAGGCATAGAACTTGTACGTGTCTAAGGCAGGTCTTGAAACCAAACTCATGGCTTTGAGGCTATCTCTCTATTCACTACACCTCAGTGTCTCTTTCCTACTTATGCATGTTATGAGTTAAACAGATTCTTATGGTTTGACCAGAGAGCTGTATATAACATTGTTTCTTTAGAAAATAATCATATAAATAAATGAACAAATAAATAAATATATCCCAAGCTTGCAACACCCAAGTAGTAAAGAAACATTTAGCACATAAAACTCTTGGTAAATTGAAGATGGTTTATGGGACTAGATAAGTGGTTATCAACTGCAGGGCCTTGAAGTTGTTGCAAGAAATCAGTAGATTCGTAAGCATGCCAAGCATGGTTATTTGGATATATTTTTTAGCTTCAAAGTATGAACAGTATGAATAACCTTTTGTAGACTGAAAAATCTTATATTTAGGGCAAATCACTTTATCCCTGTGAAATGAAGACTAGATAACCTCTAATGACCCTTGTAGTCAAAAATCTATGCTCTTTTAATCCACTGTGTTTCAAACATATGTAGCCACTGCTTTCATTATTAAAATATTAATTGATTTAAAAGTCTCATTAAATTCATAGTCATTTTTGACATCATGTATTTTCTCAGTACATGTGATCTACAGACATCCATTACGTCCTAGCTTCTTAAACTGTAGGTCATGACCATATGTGGATTCTCATAACTGAATGTAGGGATTGTGAAATTATGATTTATTGTCAGTAAATGTTTGATTTATATACTTATTTTATACATCTACATATCCAGGGTCACCAAAAAAAATGTCTAGGAATAGGAATAGCAAGTAGAAAAAGTTTAGACATGCTACTGTGCAGGTGCTACAGGGAAATAGGCGTTCTACTCCATTAAAAACAGATCCAAATGGGCAGCCTATTAACTTAGAAAAGTACAAATAAGCATTGTCTATGTTGCATTGCATTATTATTTATTTTGTCAAACATTTTTCAATTACATTTTTATCTGCTTCTGGTTATAGTTGTGCCAATTACATGTAATCAGAGGGTCATGAGTTTTGACACTTCTGCTCCACGGGGCACAGAGGTAAATATAGCATGACCCTGCCTTCAAGGACCTTACAAATGACTATGACATAGATTAGAATATGCTAATTAGCTGAGAGACTCAGATAAGATACTATGAAGTTTCAGAAGAGGGAGAGATCACTCCCTGCTGGAGACAACAGTGAAAGTTTCATTGAAGACATAATATTTAAAATGAGGCTTAAAAGAGAGATAAATTTTCAATAGAGATTAAGGAATTTTATGAAGTTGGGAAGAGCATTTCAAATATAGGGAATGGCAAGAGCAAAAATGGGAATACATCCTATATTATCAGAGGAATAATTACTATATTCTAGTTTGAGAGAATAATATGTGAAGAGAAATAACATTAGATAAGATTGGGGAAAATGAGCCATAATCAGATTGTGGAGGGCCTTTTGGGGGTGAGTGCAAGACCCCCCTTCCCAAATTAACTAATCAGAGACATCTTCAGGTACAAAGAAAAAGCATTATTTATTCCTTGCAGGGAGAGATCCAGACACACACCTGGGAGGCATCCCGCCATGTGCCTATGGAACCTGACCAGTTTCCAGCTTGTGAGGATTTAAAAAGCAAAAGACCCAAGTCTTTTCATTGGATAGACTAAAAGGATGTAACCATCCTTGACCTATGGTCACCAATGTTGTCTGTTTCCCATAAGTCACCTCACTTGCTGTCACCTCCTGTAATTTAAGGGCTGATCTTTTAGAGATCATGTGACTTCCCAGAGTCCTTGGACCCAGGGTCCAAAGCCTGATCCCCCGATTCTGGGTATAGGGATCATGTGACTTTAGGTCTAGTCTCATAAACTGAGAAAACTTCATCCAAACAGTCCCATTCAGCCTCAAATGCCATGCTAAATACTTCAGAATGTATTTGGTAGATAAAAGGGAGTCTTTGAAGATTTTTTAGCAAGGCAACATCCAGAAGAGGAAACAGATTGGAGGGGAGGGCCCTGGGCTCTCTCAGATCCCTTCCAGTTTTTTCTGTTCTCTAATCTAGTGACCTAATCCAACAGTGGCAAACATTACCTTTCCCACTGCTGATACAACGTAACTGACCCCTAGTTCCAATTTTCTTTCTTCCAGTTCCTTTTTCAGCCAGGTACAAGGGATTACAAATACCTCATAGACCCAAGAACAGGAAAGAACTCACTTTGGTCATATGACTTTATGATTTTCACAAGCATCTGGTGAAGTCCCCAACATCCTACACATAAAGGCTCCAAATTCAAATTAAAGTTAAAATCCATTTTCTCTTCCTTTCAAGATTCAGAGATCTTCTCTAATAGCTACTCAAAATCCACATTCTGGGGATTGCTATCATACACACCCTTTTCATCAAGGTAAACAGAATAAGAAAAACAGCTTTCAAAGAGAAAGGACACAGATGGAGAATACTTTTTCTGAAAGCCAAGACTTTAATCTCTTGGAGTTAGTAACAACAAAACATCTTTAATCTCCTTTAAAGTCCTCCACTGTACGTCCTTTGCTCCAACCCCAGCCTCAGGGCATAATAGGGGGATTGTTTGTATCACATGGTTTATGTAGGTTGATTTTCCATTTTAACATATTTAGAAAGGCCTACTGTGTGCTGTACATAGAGAAAAAATTAAAAGTCTGACCTCAGGAGTTTATATTTTACTAGAAACCTTACAATTCTCAAAATTCCATTTTCAACTCCTTCCCTAGACACCCACCTGCCACAGATGTCTGAAATTCCTTTTGCCATCACTGGAACACTTCCAGGGGAACACTCTGCAGGACTATTTTAGAGGGGATTTCTATTTTGAGACTCAATGACCGAGTTATTTCAGAGTAACTAATCTATTATGACCCACTAGCAGAAGGCAGAGACCCAGAACCTGTGATGTCAATGTGAGGATCTTAAGGAGAGAGGAATCTTGGAGAACATGCAGGTTGGAGATACTAGGCAGGCAAAAGGCCACCAGAGGGACCCAAGTAAAAGGGAACCAGAAAGGAAAGGCTCAAAACCAAACTTGAGCTACTTCTCAATTTTCTGAGAGCCCATCCTACCCATAGAAAAAAGAACAAGTGTAAAGAAAAAAAAAAAAAACCCAAACCAGAAACATCTATGCTAAATAAATGGGGCCCCCGGAAGAAGGCTGAGGGAGCTGTTGACAACAAAGGGCGGAGAGACTGGGCAGCATAACTGTCAGAGGTATCACAGCCCAACTGGGGCCGGGCCAGCCCTTGATTGAGGGGCTCTGCTGGGACTGAGGAGCAGCAGGTGTGGGAAGTTAGCAGGTGCAGAGGCACAGCAGGGGGCACCTCCCAGAGGGAGAAGGCGGTTGCAAAAGGGTGGCTGTGTTGGTATCTGCTGAAAGGATGTACTTTGCACTAGGGAGCAGAAGCCCCTGGTGCTGGATTTGCAAGGAGCCCTAACAGAATTGACGGCTAGCTCAACAATGAGGTAAGGGAGACCCTGAGCCAGGAAACAAGGCTGGAAGGGCCTTTTAGGAACTATAGGACATCTCTAGGTCTGGAGTAAGGAGCTTCCTTCTTGGGGAACGGGGACTTTGGACTAGGCTGTTGCCTCTGAAAAATATGATCTTTCTTTCAGGTTCAATGGCTGGGAGTGTCCTCCCTCTTCCCCAGCTCCCATAAAGAACACATTTTTTGTTAAATTACATGCCAACAAAATTGAGAAACTAAAAGATTTATTTGATTGTTTTTTTAAATGTTCAGATTAACAAAAATAAAATCTGCTCTGAGACCCAGGAAGACATGGGGAAGTATATGCTCTTGCCGCTTCAGTAATGGAGATAGTAACCATGAATTTGGTAGGGAAACAGTAGGGAATTGGTAAGGTGAAAAGAGAAACTTTCAGAAATGAGACAGGTGGTAAAGATAGCTAAAATTTCAGGAGAGGGAAGTTGTGGAAGAAAAAAAAGTTTATTTTAGCAATGCAGGAAAGAAAAGAGAATGAAATATAAGCATGATGGAGTTATTGTCAGATTGTGTGAGGGCAGAGTCAGAACCCTTTCTTCTAGTTCTACAACAGCTACCAGTTAGGCCAGAAGAAGCTGGGATATAGCTAAAAGATCATAAAGTTATCAGCAGCTAGAGAGAAGTTTACTAACACTAAGTCTGGCAGGAATTGACTATAAAATCCTATTTGACTTCTTCATTATCTGACCCTTCTAATTTTTCTCATCTTCCTTTACATAGGATGCACACACACACACACACACACACACACACACATACACACAAACTCATTTGCCCCCATGTTGTTTCTCACTTTAGAAAAATGAGCTTTTTGAGGACAGAGTCTAAATTTTTGCCTTGTTTTGTATCCCCAGGTTCTTCACACAATGCTTGATGCATCATAAGGTCTTCCTAACTTGGGGATAAGAATCCCTTATCCTTCATCTTTCCCAGGGGCCTGGGAGTAGTTGAAAAAGCTTTGAATTTAACCCTTAGAGAGTTGAGGTTGAATGCCAGCTTTGTTACTTACTATCTGTGGCATTTTTAGGCAAGTAACTAAACCTCTCTTGCCCTCATTTTCTTCATCTGTAAAAGAACAGGCACTGGGACTAGATGATTCTAAAATTTTGCTCTAAAGCCATATTATTTTCCTTTTAATTCAGCAAATATGTGTTAGCATTTATTATTCTTTGAGGACTAAATTTAAAAATATATATTTTTTTCTTTGAGCCTGAGATTAGCTGTTAGAAAGGTTAATTAACTTGCTCTATATCCATATGTATGCAAAATGTGTATTCTGTATATGGGTGTGTGGCTGACTGTACAACACACACATATATATTAAACAACATGGTATAATAGAGAAGCCCAGGCTCCAATACAGAATAACTCCTACAACACAGCTATCAAATGTCAAAATCAGGATTTGAACTCAGATCTTTTGAACTCTGGAACTCTTTCCACTCAGCTATTAGGTCACTTCTTTAAATTTCCTTCTCCACCTCATTTTATAGATGAAAAAACTGAGGCAAATAGGGTTAAATAACTTGTTCAGAACTAATAAGTGTCTGAGATAAGATCTGAACTCAGGAAGATGATTTTTCCTGACTCTAGGTCCATCACACTTTGCCCTATGGCATCTGGCTGCCCTGATGTGAATTTTATAGATATCATAACATTTATATGTTATGTAAACATATGCATTTACAACTATTGTTGACATGAGAATTAGCCCTGATTTACCTGCCTGTATTCAGTATGATCATCAACTTGTCAAGTCTAAGATGAAAATTTATAATAAATAAGAAAGAATAAAAACAACAAAAAGATATGTTGGACAATTAAGTACATTAAATTTTAAATTATAATTTAAAATTAAATTTTTTAAATAAGTTATTGAAAATCAAAAATGGGAAATGGATTAGGGAAACATCAAACTATATTAAACAATCTGAACTGGTAGTTTCTTAAGCCTTGATCAATTAATATAAGGATGAATTTAATGGATCCTTAAAAGCAAGAATGGGACAAAGTATATAAAGAGAGAGGAATTATGAGTGGGAATATGGAAAGGAGTGCTAAAAAGAGAGGTATAGGAGCAGCTGCAGTGGATAGAGCACCAGCCCTGAAGTCAGGAGGATTTAGTTCAAATCTGGTTTCAAACACTTAACACTTCCTACCTGTGACTCTGGGCAAGTCACTTAACTTTGATTGCCTCAGGAAAAAAAAAAAAAGGAAGTATGGTACAATATACCTATGACTATCTCTGAAAACCACATCCTCATATGATATAAAGTGAGTAACTCTGGTTTGCTATTAGCCCCTGGCCTGGTCTATCTCCCTGTGTTTACAGGAAATGTAACAAGATAGCATTTCACTTTTCTAAGGAATAGGGATTCCTTTTTTTAAATAGGATTTTATTTTTCCAAATACATGCAATGACAGTTTTCAACATTCACCTTTACAAAATCTGGTGTTCCAAATCTTTCTCCCTCCCTCCTTTACTTCTCCCCTCCCCAAGACAGCAAGCAATCTGACATAGGTTAATAACTGCAATTCTTCTAACATATTGCTCTATTCATCATACTGAACAAGAAAAATCAGATCAAAAAGGAAAAAAAGTGAGGAAGAAGAAAAAAAAAAACAAGCAAACAAACAACAGCAAAAGGTGAAAATACTATACTTTGATCCACATAAAATAGGTTCTTAAAGTCTATGGACCTCTTCTCAAAGTAGTTGTGTGTTGTTTCTTTCAATTATAATGGAAAAAAAATAATAAATTTCAGTTAGATGTACTAAAAATAAAAAAGTTCACAAACCCCAAATTCACAAACCCCTCTAAAATCTATTTTACAAGTACCTTAGAATCAATGAATTGCAGGTGAAGGACTCCAACTCTAGGGGCAGTGAAATGCAGTCAATATTTTTTGGGCTCTGTCTAGTCTTTTCTCTCTCCCAGTTCCTGAACCAAGAAGGCAAAGTACATAAGGAGATGTAAGGATTCATAAGTATATTGCATGCAAATTACATGTAAATTCATGCTCTCTCCTCTTTTTGTGACTATCACCAGGATAAAACCTTACCTGTTTTGTATAGCATTTATATAATTTTTTTCTTTCTTATCATGATTTTGATAATCATCCTAAAACAAAACATTCCAAAGTACAAAGAACAAGAGGATTGAATAAGAAACTATGAACTTCTGTTATGTATAGTTGTTTATTCTTAACAGTTATGTGCATTTGTGTGTGAGAGAAAGGCGGGGAGGGAGATGAAGAGAGAGAAATACAGAGACAGAGAGGCGGGGAGGAAAAAGAGAGAGAGAGAGAGAGAAATACAGAGACCCCAAGATACAGAGACACAGAGATAGAGGGAGAGGGAGAGGTAAAAAAGGAGAGATGTGAGTGGGACATATTGGAAGTCTCCCAGAGACAGTTTATTAAAGTAATCGAAGCCTGAGGATCCCAGTTTCCATTTCTTGAAAAATTACTAAACCCTTTGCAATAATGTGGCAACATTCTTGTCAGATCCTTGCAAAAATACCGTATAGGAAGTCTACAAGTTTCCTTATTCCCTGCAAGCAAGGGCCCAGCCAATAAAATTAAAGGTCTATAGGAATGGGGTGGGTTAGGGTGGTCTTGTGGTTTTTGTGGGGTTTTGTGGGTTTTTGTGATAAAAGCTTGCTGCGATGCTTGTCAGACGGCCTCCCATTCTGAGCTCTCCCTTCAGGCTTTGTAATAGGACTGCCCACTTCTTGTGAGATTCTAATAAAGAAGCTTTCTGTTTTATACCTTGAGATGCCTCTGAGTAGTCAATTTGGGTAGGGGTTGCACTACTCCACACAGTTTTGGGGGCTCGTCAGGGATTAGTGGTCTTCAGGAAGATGGTAGGATGGTAGTAGTCTCAGATCAAAAGCAGGCACCTGTGGACCAGTTGTTCCAATGGCTTCTGGCTTTGAGAGTGCTGCCTCCCTCCTGGGAGACAAATGATCCGAGGCAGAGGAACTCGGTAAAAACAGAATTAGAAGAGCACCAATTGTTCAAAGCAATCCTAATGGCCGGCGCAGTTTGGAAAACTTACACGTGTAGCTCAAGGTAAGCGCTCAGAAGTCTGGGGGTCTATTGGCTGGGTCAAGGGGACCCAAGGGACTAGCCCTCTTGAAATTATTGGGACTGCTCTGACCCCAAAATAAGGACTCTCCAGGGATGCTCTTGGGCGAATGCTCACGTGAGGGCAATCGTCATTGGAATCTGAGTCTGGGACCCAGATTAAAATATGGGGAGAATGCAGTCCAAAGAACAGGGTCAAGATCTAGGATAGGGGATACCAGGCTGATAACCCTTTGGGAAATAGGCTTCAGAACAAGGACCAAGCCCCAAAGAATAAAGGGAAAAATAATAAGAAGATTAATATTGCTGCTTTGTATGAGGCAATTAAAATATAGGCAGAAGAGTGATTTAGCCAAAATGTGGCTCCTCCAAGGATTGGATGTGTCAACAGCTAAATCTGTTTGTTAATGGGAAAGATCCCTTTTATCCAGAAGAGTCGGTATATGTCAATCTCTGGCTTAATGTATCCTCTAAAATCTTTTTGAGCAATATAAAGGGGAATGGAGAAGGGAAAAGCCCCAAGAAGGTTCAGGAATTCAAGAACCAGTGGATCCGTCTCATTGCTCTTCCTCCTTCTTATGCACCTCCCCGTCTTGGGTCTGGCTCTGTGACAATCACGGCCAAGCACTGCCACCTGAAGAAACACCCCCCTTATTGATTTAGGTGGAAAGGTGGCAAGACCCCAGAAGGTAGGTATGTGCATTTGCAAAAAGAATTAGAACAATTGAGGCAAGATGTCTGAAATCTCCCCTTTAAGAATCAGGGAAGGGATCAAGAAGAAAAGCCACTATGTTTCTCCTCAGGGAGGTATCATTAGGAGGAGTACTGTAATGGGCTGAAGTTTGAGTTGATGCACTGAGGTCTCAAGTACATGAGGCTAAATAGTAATTGGGCTATACTCTATTAATATATATGACTAGATAAAGAATGGTCCCTGCCCACTCTCCATGCAAGTCCTGATGTGTTGTAGAGGAAATGACGATTTTGGTGGGTGGAGGCAGAGAGAGGAACAGGAAGAGAAGCTGGGAGAGATTGGGCCTGGGTTCCATACTCCTAGCTGCTGGTTGTGTGGCTGCTGGTTGAGCTGGCTTCTTGACTCAGCTGCACACATTGCTATCGCCGATTCTCTTCCACCTCCAATCCTTCTTCACTGAGAATAAAGACTGACGATTTTCCCCTAACCTGAATTCCTGCCTCCTGCTGATTTAAAAATACGCGATCTTCACAGAGTACAAGGGGGAATTAGGCTTGTAAATGTCCCCTTATCTGGGAATGAAATCAGGAACTTCAAGAAAGATTTGGTATCTGTTATGGAAGATTCAGTAGGAACTGCTAAGCAATTAGATCAGTTCTTAGGACCCAGTCTATATACTTGGTCCTAGTTCGTGCATATTTTAAATATGTTATTTACCCAGGAGGAAAGAACATCTATTAGGGCTGCTGCTATGAGGGAATGGGAATGGTGGCACCCATCAGCTACTGAGGTGATGCCCACAGACCAGAAATATCCATTGGCTAATCTGGAATGGGCCCGGGACATAGACAACATACACAGGATCTAAGGGAATTCATAATTACAGGAATTAGAGATTCGTTCCCTAAACAACAAAATATAAATAAGGCTCTAGCAATCAGACAAAAGAAAGAGGAATCACCCACACAGTTCCTAGAGCATCTCAAAACAGGGATGCGAAAGTACTCAGGAATGAATCCTGAGCATCCCGAACAGAACATGTATTCAGAGTACATTTTGTTTCCAACTCCTGGACAGATATTAATAAGAAGTTAGAAAAGATTGATACGTGGAGTCAAAAGTCATTGGGAGACTTATTGAAAGAGGCTACTAAGGTATATGTTGAGAAGGGATGAGGAAAAGAAAAGAGAGAGAGAAAGAGAGAGAGAGAGAGAGAGAGAGAGAGAGAGAGAGAGAGAGAAACGGGAGCACCAGAGGACCAAGATGATGTTATAAGCAATTCAAAGAGCACAGAATCAGAATGTCCCCAGTAAAGAGTACAAGGAGGCCAGGGGAGATTGGAAACCCAGTCAGACCCAACAGAGGAAGGGAGCACTGAGAAATCAGGACTCAGGTTGCTGGACATATGCAGGAACATTTCTCAAGGGAGTGTTCCTGAAAAAGGAAGGAGGAAAAGGTGGTCTCTTTAATGGAATTGGAGGATTAGGGAAGTCAGGGGCTCACTGACAAGTCCCACCCAGAGCCCTTGATAAATCTGAGGGTGGGCACACCAAGGGAAGAATTAATATTTTTAGTCAATTTGGAAGCAGCTAGAACTTCAGTCACGCAAGTGGCAAAAGGAACCAAATTATCTGCTAAAACATTAATAGTATCTGGAGTAAAAGGAGAAAACTTTGTCAGTTGTTCAATCAGGGTCTTTACCCAACAACTGGTCTGCCCAGACTTGTGAGCTGTTCGCCCTTACCAAGCACTGAGGAAGCTAAGAGAAAAGAGCGGAAGCATTTATACTGATTCTAAATATACCTGAGGAATAGTGCACATATTTGGGAAAATTTGGGAAGAATGAGGCATGGTCAGCAATAACAGTAATGGGTTGGCACATGAGGCTTTGATAGCTGAGATGTGTGGACTAATCTTACACTGTGCAAATTTATAGCTGTTGGCCATGTAAAAGGACATCAACTCCAGAATTCCTTTGAAGCCAGAGGAAACTGCCTTGCAGATGAGGAAGCAAAGTGAGCAGGGGAGGGAGATCCCACTAATCCTGAAGAAAGGATGGTGTTAACACTGGCTCTACCCCAGCATATACCTTTGCCATCCTATACCCAGACGAGAAGCAGAAGCTTCAGGTTCTTGGAGCCCAGAAGAACACAAAGGGCTACTGGTTCTTGCCTGATGGCAGAGGGGTAGTGACCAAGGCAGGTTGGAGACAGGTACTCCGGTACTTACACCAGGACAGTTATTGGAATGTTCAGAACCTGTGTGATACAATACTTAGAAAGTTCATAACTCCCGGTTTATATACACTGGCTCGGCAAATAGTGGATAGTTACCTGGTCTGTTCGAGGACAAATAAAGCAGCCCTAGGACAGCCTCCTAGTTATCAGGTCTTTTCAAGGCATACAGGTGGACTTCACCAAGTTGCCCTCTGTGGGGCATGTCAAATATCTGCTGGTCATAGTGGACCATCTGACATCCTGGGTACAGGCCTATCCCCTTCAACAAGCCACAGCTTTAGCCATGGTCAAAATCCTAAAACAAATTATCCTAAAATAATTATTCCAAGATATGGGGTAGTGGAACATATTGATTCAGACCAGGGTACCCATTTTGTAGCTAAAATCCTATAATCCCTGGCTAGAGCCTTAGAAATACTTTAGAATTTCCATACTCCATGGTACCCTCCTTCCTCAGGGAGTGTGGAAAAGATGAATCAGAAAATCAAGAGGCAGCTAACCAAATTGGCACTGAAGACTCAGCTACCTTGGACCAAGTGCCTTCCTCTTGTCCTCATGAGAATAAAGACTAAGCCTTGTAGGGACATAGGGCTGTCACCTTATAAATTGTTGTTTGGTCATCCATACTCGGGGATGCTTGTCAAAGAACATGTAGATCTAATTTTTGAAACCGAAGATTTATTCTTAAGGAAATATATTTTAGTGCTGGTGACTCATTTGAAGGATTTACAAGTAAAAGGTCTTATTGCTCAGACCCCTCCTTTAGGATTCACAGTAGACCATTATAAGCCAGGAGACTGGATCCTGGAAGGAAGACAAGTTAACCCCAAGCTGGGAAGGCCCTTTCCAGATCCTTCTGACATCTGATACTGCAATCCAGAGAGAGAAAGAGGTGGATCCATCATGCCAGAGTAAAAGGCCCAGTGGAGGCTCCAAGGAAATGGACTATCGTCAAAGAAGATTCTGGTGATAAATTGAAACTGAAACTAACAACAAAAATTAAGGACTAATGGACTTTGTACTTAGACTTCTTCTGAGAATTTTAATCTGGGGAGCATTGTTAGGTATTTTTCTTTTTATAGCTAAAAAGAGATTCTGTTGGACTGTTTTGTTCAACTTTAGAGGTTTGACATGGGACCAGGACCTGAATCGAAGCACTGGGGACTGCTGTTTATATCCATAGGGTTAATATCCTCTCTTTCCCTGGGACACACAAGCCCCCATTCCAGCCCCACAACTGGAGAATACCTTTCAGACCCTGATACAAACTGTAGCCTCTAGTTTTAATTTGATAGATTGCTGGATATGCGGGGGGCCCCCATACATGGCACAATGGCCATGGGTTCCTATTCCCTTAGACCCCGTTTGGATATTCAGTAATGAATCTCTTGTCCGACACGGTACTGATTTTTGGCCAGATGAGGGGGAACACTCTTAGCTCCTAACAGAAGAAAGACAAGGGAAATATTGCTTCCACCAGAATAGGACAAATGGTAAAAATATGGGAATGAGTTAATGTGACTGGACTTATATGATCACTAGAGTCCAATATAATAAAGTAAATTTTACCAGATATAAGGGTAAATGGACTAACATGCACCTACAATTACCAGACGGGATGTGGTCAAAATGTGCGGATGACCCATCATATGAACAATCAGACAACTTGAAATTCTGTCAACCATAGTTAGCAGCAACAGGAGTGAGGAAAGCCACCAGGGTGGCAGGGTGCAAAAGGAGAAACAGAACAGGAATAGACTCCCTCCTAAGCTATATCTGGCAATGGAAGAATTCTACCTGGAAGGGATACTTGCAAACAGTTTTGGAATAGAGATAACCAGAGTGATGATTATTGCAATACAAGCTGTAGTTAGAAAAAAGGTAAAGGGGCATGGAGCTGTCAGTATGGAAAATGTACCGGTGTGCCTTTGGGATATACAGGTGGGTATTACTATGTGTAGTTCCTAATCTTCCGCAATCTTCCTTCAGGCACAGCCAGCTCTGAAAGGACATTATTGCGTCTGTGGCTCAACAGCCTACACCCATTTACCTCTGAACTGGATGGGGAGCTGTTATGTTGGACTAGTCAGACCTAAATTCTTTTTCCTACCAGGACAGGGAGGACAATTAGGGGTCCCATTGTATGATAATTTAAAAAGGGAAAACAGAAGTATAGACACCTCTCTCACTTCTGCTGGAGATGCCAGTGGATGGGAGGATGCTTGGCCCCCTGAGAGGATAATCCGAGAGCATGGGCCCACTACCTGGGCTCAGGATGGGAATTGGGTCTGTAGAACCTCAATATATATTTTAAATAGGTTAATTCGGCTTCAAGCTATGGTAGAAATTATAACCAATCAAACTGCCAGGGCCCTAGATCTTTCGGCTGACCAGGTCACCCAAACCAGGGAATGTTCTACAACAAGATTGGTCTGTTAGCAGAGGAAGGAAGTGTTTGTGGAAAACTTAATCTATCCAATTGTTGTATGAAGATTAATGACAATGGATGAGTAGTGAAAGTATCAGGAAACTGGCCCACGTTCCAGTACAGACTTGGAAGTCCCCATTGCAGACTTCTTGGTGGTCATGGTTTGGGAGCTGCTGGTGGAGCAGTTCTTATGGTTCAGACTCATTGCCCTTAGTGGGGTGATATTGCTTCCAATTTGTCCACCCTGCATGATAAAGCTAATCACTAATATTGTCCACAGTTCATTATCTAGATTAATTTAATACAAGAAAAGGGTGACATTAGGCTGATGTTGCTCTGGAAAGAAAGGTGGTTATCAGTAAGTAAGGAAGACCTGGATGGGAAGGAAGGAGATAGAGAGTGTGAAGAACTGCTAAAGAAACTTGAACAATCTTGGGAGAGTTCCATTACCAAATAAAAGAGGAGGGATTGAGTGGGACATTGAGTGGAAGTCTCTCAGAGACAGTTTATTAACGGAATTGAAGCCTGAGGGCCCCAGCTCCCATTTCTCGGGAAATTACTAACCTTTTTGCAATAATGTGACAACATTCTTGTCAGACCCTTGCAAAAATACTTTGTAGGAAGTCTATGAGTTTCCTTATTCCCTGCAGGCAAGGGCCCAGCCAATAAAATTAAAGGTCTACAGGAACAGGGTGGGTTAAGGTGGTACTGTGGTTTTTGTGGTTTTTCATGATAAAAGTTTGCTGCAATGCTTGTCAGGAGGTCTTCTACTCTGAGGTCTCCCTTCAGGTTTGGTAATAGGACCACCCACTTCTCAAAAAGGGAGGGACAGAGGAAAAGGGAGGGACAGAGGAAAAGGGAGGGAAAGAGGGAGAGGGAGAGAGAGAGAAGGAGATACAGAGAGAAAAAGAGAAAGAGAAAAAGAGAGAGAGAGAGAGAGAGAGGATGTTAAATTTAACAAAATAGAAACAAAAGAGCTTTGTGTGTCCACTTTGGGAATTGAATTTTTTCTGTACATTTTCAAATTTTTTTTTTTTTTTTTTACTGATTGTGGTCTTCTTCTTTTTCTATAATATGATGGTTCTCTGGGAGCAGGTTTCTTGGGGAGATTCTTTGGAGGCAGCCTAGTTTCAGTTCAACATAATAATCACCCCAAATATAGCCAGGAGTTAAAATCCAGTCCTTTATTGTGTCCTATTTAAGTCTTGAGCTTCAGCCCCTAGCTCCCTCCAAATGTCTCCAGCCAGCACAAAGGTGGAATATGGAATGACTCTGTCTCTGCCTCCGAGAGTGGGCTTCTGTGTCTGACCCTGAGAGCTTCTTGCTTATATGCTGTACACTGAATACACACCAAGTGTGTGGTGCAATCACCAATGATTGCATTATATCACTGGGAAACAATTATTTGTTGTAGGATTAAATCAATTCTAAACTAGATTTAAACATTGTCTCCTCAATTCCACTTAGTACCTTGTTTCAAGTTCTGGCCCATAACTTCTCCTCGTAGGATCAGATCAATCATACTGAACCATGCTAAATTAGATAATTATTGTCTATCAATTCTAATGACTTAACACTTTGAAAGGATTCCAACATCTCCGGCTTTCTTTTGATTTAGAACATAAGGTGGTCATGACCTCCCTGACTTCTCAAGGAGATGAGAACCCCAAAAAGAAGGTGATCACACCTTCCCTGACTGCTCAAAAAAGAAGTGAAAACACCATAAAAAGAAGGTGGTGACCTCCCATGATTTCCCTGATATCTCAGGAAGAGAGATGAGCACACCAAAGTAAATGGGAAATCAAATCAGATTAGCAGGTTTCTAAAGGGGCTCATTTGAAACAGATATACACAGATTCAACAATATGGGAGGTATTATATATAATTACATAAGCACATAGCAATATAGGACAGACTAGTAGTAATGTAACAAATAACATGAATCAACATGAGAATTTATACATGTCCACAAGTCCTAGAATCCATTGTCCATTAGTTCATGTGCCAGGAATCCAATAATTCCTGTTAGCTTTGAAGTACTGCAATAGTCTGTCAACAATTTTTCATCTCCAGAAATCCAATGATTCCTGCTGGTTTTCAAATCCTCAAAATAGTCTCATCTTCTGTTAGGGAATCCAGTGATTCCTGAAGATTTTAAAGTCCTTTTAACAGTCTCATTATCATCCATGCTCTTTCGGTGTCAAATGTTTCTTAAATCTTCTCCTTTGTTTTGAGGTTTTTCTCTTTTTCTGTTTCTCTCTGATGGACAAGGCGAATATGGCTTGTTAGCACCCATCTGATGCCTCCTCCATCTGTTTCCTTCTCTATCTGTAGGAACACAAGCAAACCTTCTCTCCCAGGCAGTTAACCTATCTAATTCCCTTCTATTTACCACTGATAAGGAGAAATCCTTATCAACTGGCAATTATATTGGAGCTGCTTGCCTTGCACACTGCCCTGTTGCGTTAAAAAACCTGTATTCTCCCCAACTGTAATCCTGATTGCTTTTCTGTTGGTTGATCATGTAATCTCTTTGTGCCATGTGTTTACTTTTAGGCTGATTGATCACATCAGAGTCCTGACCTTCTAAAGACTCTCTGGGTGTAACCTCAACTGCTATCATGCCCATCTGTCTTTTGTATGATATCTAGGAGCTGGGCTCTGCCTCTCATTTCTCTGGGTCAATCTACAGTCTGAGGCCCAGTGGAAACCCTTGTGGCATTTTGGACATAGGGTTTGGGGTTTTCTCTCACCCTGTCTTCTCACTCTATCTCCATATCTACACTGAGCTTTAAGATGTCCAACTTTTCCACACTGAAAGCATCTATGAGTTTCTTTAGAAGTCCCTTGTCAAGAGGGACCCTGTCTTCCTATGTCCATTATAGTCTGGATATAACAAGCATTTGTGCCCATTGTGGTACAGCGCTTTATGATCTCCTCTAAAGGAGTATCTTTGTGTAGTCCCCATATAATTCTTTTGCAAATCTCATTGACATTTTCCTTAGCCAGATGTCTGGTCATTATTTCTGTGGCTGCATTATCTCTAATGGTTCTTATTACAGCTGTTTGCAAATGTCCCACAAAATCTGCAAAAGGTTCACTGGGACCTTGCTCTATTTTTGTGAAGGCTTCCCCTTGATCTTTTTGTCCTAGAAGGGAACCCCAAGCTTTTATTGCAGCCTTAGAAATTTGCTTATACACTGGTATGGGATAATAAATGTATTCTGAATTCTCTCCGTACTGACTTTCACCAACTAGTTGGTCAAAAGCGATTTGTACAATAGCTCCTGTTTGTTTATTGTGTTGGGCTTGAATCCTACATAATTTGTGAAACTCTGAAAGCCACAACAAATTTTGTCCAGGTTCTAAACATGTCCTAGCTATGGATTTCCAATCATTCGGGGTTAAGATTTCATAAGATAAATTATCTAGTAACATTTTCATGTAAGAGAATGTAGCCCCATAAAGAGTGCAACTCTTTTTCAAATCCTTAATTTTTTCTAAATTGAAAGGAGTGTATCTTCTCCCTTTTTGACCTGAAGAGTCAAGCTCTTCAATCACAGGATATGCATTTATAAAATCAGATACATCTTGTTCTTCATTTTTTGCCTTAATTAATGGCTTTTCTAATCTTGTCATGTTCTGCTTTACAGGAGATGCTGATTGTCTTTCTGCCTCTCCCCCTCCTCCTTTTCCTTCCACCCATGAAGGGTTAATTGAGGGGGGAGGGTCATGAGATGTGGAATGATCTAATTTCTCCTGCTGTGAAGTATCACACTCAAAATTGTACTTAACTCCATTCTTATCTGATTCTTCCTCCTTTCCACCTAGTTTAGTTGGCACTTTCCCTTCCTGCTCTTTCTTCTTTTTCTTCATTCTAACACTTATATAATTTCTTATAGCCAGTTGTATTAAATTGTATGTATAAAGTGTATTTTTGGAAATTTGAGTTTGGATTAGAATTGTAGTATGTACCTAGTTGCTCTCCTACTAATTTCCACTCATTTGGATCCAATTCTTTTTCCGTAGAGAACCAAGGAGATGTGTACTGTACAGTTTTTAAAAGATCAATGATATACTCCCAGGTTATAATTAAACCTTGATTTTTTATAAGTCTGGAAATTGTCTCTAAACATTTTCCTTGAACAGAAACAGAAGGCTGTTTTCTAAACATCTATCCCATCTTAGCTGAAATTCTACTTTAACTCTTTTAACAAAATTTCTTTGTTGTACTCACCCTAATTTCTGGGTTGAGGAGACTTTTCCACTGGAATCAGGGTCCTGTCA
This sequence comes from Sarcophilus harrisii, assembly GCF_902635505.1. Taxonomy (NCBI): domain Eukaryota; kingdom Metazoa; phylum Chordata; class Mammalia; order Dasyuromorphia; family Dasyuridae; genus Sarcophilus; species Sarcophilus harrisii. The sequence goes on along the minus strand of NC_045426.1, from coordinate 367,476,906 downwards.
GTCCCACATTCAGGCACCAAAATGTGGTGTTCTCTTCTTTTTCTATAATATATGATGGTTCTCTCTGGGAGCAGGTTTCTTGGGGAGGTTTCTGGAGGCAGCCTTAGTTTCATTTCTGTGTAATAATCACCTCAAATACAGCCAGCTGATAAAATCCAAAAGTTTATTTTCTCCTTCCAAGTCTTGTCTCTTTCCTTGGGCCCGGTTAGCTTTCTTAGAGGCCTCTCTCCCTCCTCGGTTCCAAGAGCTCTTGCAGCTTGTCCTTTGTCGCCTCCACTCACTCCTGGCTCTCAGTCTCCCAGAGTGCTCCTTGGCCTTGAAAGCTTCTTGCTTATATGTTGTACACTGAGTACACACCAATCATTATATCACTGGGAAACCATTATTTGTTGTAGGATTAAATCAGTGCTAAACTAGATTTAACCATTGTTTCCTTAATTTGACTTAGTACCTTGTTTCAAGTTCTGGCCCATAACATCTCCTTGTAGGATCAGATCAATCATACTGAACCATGCTAAATTAGATAATTATTGTCTCTATCAATTCTAATGACTTAACACTTTGTAAGGATTCCAACAACTGATACTGTATTTGTTTCTTTGTTTGTTTGTTTTGGGGGGTAGACATTGTGTAGCAATCACTACCTACTAATTCCTTTCCAAATTTCCAGATAGAAATCTCTCTTGTAAATAAATGTATATGTAGTTGGACACAACCAATTCTCATTTTGTACTTTTCCAAATCACTTTTGAACTATGTCATTCAATAGATAAACAACAGTTTCATCTAACGCCTCCGCTCCTCCCCCTATGATGGTACTATGATGGTAATAATGTGAGAGCAAAGAGATATTGATAAATGCATTGACAGGGTCCACTGGGGATAGACTAAAAGAAACAGTGATAAGTGGGGAAAAAATGAGGGGGAAGGATGTTTTAAGAACTGCAAAGATTAGGGCAAGTATTTCTACTTAAGAAGGGAATAAATAAGTGTGGATATCTTTCAGGTGCCACTAAGCATAAGATTTTGTCCTCTAGAAGAATGAGGAAAGGGTGGGATAAAGGATGTGACAGATGGGTAGTTCTGTAGCTAATGCTAAAGACTTGAGACTCAAATACTTAAATCACCTCTTCCTTTCCTTCCTGGAGGTAAAGGTTGGGACTGCCCCTCCTCCCCAAGAGTACACATTTTTCCAACTCTTTTCTGAGACTTCTTTGTCCTTTTAGCTGGCTATTCATTTTGAGTAGAAAGTACAAGCTGTGATTTATCTAGCTCTCCCTTTTTTTGCCCTCCCCCTTTCATGTGAACCTCCTCTGAAACTAACCATTCCCAGTACAGTCTTAGGCATCTGGATAGATAGCTAGGAAAGGAGCAGACCCATTTCTCTTCTAGAGAACTAACTAAGGCTTTGTGGCAAAGAAAAAACCTCCAGTTGTTTTTGAGGATGGAAGACAAAGCATGGCTAACTGGACCCAGGAAAAGCATTCCTGACAAGGTGTGGTTTGAACACCTAGAGGTAGGAATTTGATTACTGATTGATAGCTACACTTTGATTTAAGGTTAGACAACTATACCTTGGGGACAAGGAGTTGAAAAGGAGATTGGTGAAATAATTAAAAGAAAGACACTATCTCACAGCACTCCCCTTTACTTTTTGTGGTAATTTAAATATTTCCTGGCTATATTTGATGTTTATGTGGCCAGCTGCCCTTGAAACATCTGTAAAACTGGCGTGAATGTGCTTCTAAAAGTATTCATTGCTATATAATTGTAATTCAACTCAGCTTACAAGATCCTAAGATGAATGGAGAATAATATTGGCAACAGAAAGACTTGGATTCAAGTGTTACTTCTGATATATATTGGCTCTCTAACACTAGATAAGTCAGCTCACTTCTCAGTGCCTGAGGCAGCTAAAACAGGGGTTCTTAAACTGGGATCCATTAACTTTCAAGATATGTATTTCGATAATTGTATTAAAACATTCTTAGACTTGACTAGACTGCTAGGAGAATCTATGACATAAATGATGTTAAGAATCTTTGCTCTAAGTTGGTCTTATTATTTTATAGCATGTTATATAGAGCTACACTGGTAAAAGGTAATTCCTTTCCATAGAGCTCCTGACATTAAAGAAATCACAGGTAAAGATAAATATTAAAACAAACAATGATCTATTAAGTATTCACTATTCTCAAGACATTAAGAAAAGCCAGAAGTTCTTACAGAAACAAATGGTTCTTGGATGCAAAGAATTTACATTCTACTGTGGAGATGGACAGTGTAACCAAGTTAGTAAGTGCAAGGTAATAGAAGAAGGAAAAGGGTTCTTAATAACTGAAAGCCTTTAGAAGGGAGATGGCTTCTGTACTGAACCCTTGAAGAAAGCCAAGGATTGTGGGAGACATTATAGATGCACAGCACTAGCATATGGGAACAGCCACAGTGCAATTTGGCTAGAACCTAGAGTGTATAAAGGCATGTAATATAAAGTAAGATTTAGGCTGTAAAGTTATGTAATCACCAGATGGTAGAAACCTTCACTTTGATGATCTTTTTCTCCTGTGCTGTATAGTGATATTGGGGTTTCCATTAGCATTCCCTGAAGTCAATTGCACTTTTCTATTTAGAAAATGATTAAGAGGGTCAAACTTATGTCTGGTGCAATTTTTTCACAAAGTTCTCTTTTATGTCACATATTAGGGTCAATATATACACTGCTCTGGGCTGAAATATAAAGAAATAAAATAGACGGTACTAATAAATATCTTAACAATTTTCCATAGTAACTGCTGTTTTCCTTTTACATCTTGCCACCTAAAAAATTCATTTGACATTCCTTGAAGGGAAATGCTAGTTATTTTTACTGGGAAAAATTAATGTATTCCAAGAGCTTTTTTCAGAAGAAATGAGTTCCCTGCTACTTAGAAGTGCTCAAGAGGTTAGAATATGGCCACTTGTCAGGAAGGCTTTTTTCTTTTGTATGTGGTTTGAAATAGATGTTTTCTAAGGTCCCTCCCAACATCAAAAACCTTTAATTCTGCTGTTAATTAACCAAAAAAAGAGGGTATTAGTGCAAATAAGGCTACATCCAAATTAGGAAATGAAGGTAGGGTTTTTTCAGAAGCACAATCCTTAATAAATAATTATAATTATTAATTATTATTTTGGAAACCCCAGCTATAACAATAAGAAAAGAAAAAGAAATAGAAGGAATTGAAATAGGGAATGAGGTAATAAAACTATCTCTTTTTGTAGACAATATAATGGTGCACTCAGCAAATCCTCAACTAAAAAGTTAATTGAAACAATAATTTAGCAAAGTAGGAGGATATTAAGTAAATCCATATAAATCATTAGCATTGCGATATGTTACAAACAAAACTCTGCAAGAAGAGGTAGAGAAAGGAAGGAAGGAAGGAAGGAAAGAAACCCCATTTAAAATAACTCTAGACAGTATAAAATACCAGGGAGCACTCTTGTCAAAAATAAATTCAAGAACCATATAAAGAAAATTATAAAAAAAAGTTTTTATACCAATAAAATTAAATTTAAATAATTGAAGAAATATTATTTAAGGTTAGACAGAGCCAATATAGTAAAACAACAACAACAATTTTACCAAAACTTATTTATGTATTCAATGCCATCCCAGTTAAATTACCATTTTTTTTTTTACTGAATTGGAAAAAAATTTAACAAAATTGAATTGGAAAAATAAAAAAATCAAGAATATTAAAGTAAATAATGAAAAATGTAAAAGAAGGAGATTTAATGGTACTAGATCTTAAACTACATTATAAGGTAGTAATCATCAAAATTATTTGATACTAGCTAAGAAATAGAAAGGTAGATCAATGGAATAGAATTAGACATACAATTTACAGCAGCAAATACATATAATAATCTTGTATTTAACAAATACAAAGATTTAAGAATTCGAAATAAAAATACATTTGGTAAAGATTGTTGGAAAAACTGGAAAGCAATATGTCAGGAGTAAATAGACCAGTATCTTATACTACTTACCAAGATAAGATCAAAATGGCTATGTGACCTAGCTACAAAGAGAGATTTTACAAGATTAGAAGAATATGAAACATTTTACTTACCAGACTTTAGGATAGGCAAACAATTTATAAAAAAATAAGAGACAGAAAGCAAAGTTAGATGTAAAATTGATCATTTCAGTTATATTAAATTTAAAAGGGTTTGTACAAATAAAACGAATGTAGCCAAGATAAGAAGAAAAGCCAAAAAAAAAAAAAAAAAAGGAAAATATTTATGTTTATCAGATAAAAATTTCATGTATAAAATATATAAAGAACTTTGTCAAATCTATAAGAATATGAATAATTCCTTAATTGATAAATAGTCAAAGAAAATGAACAGGCAGTTTTCTAATGAAGAAATCAAAACAGCTGTTGGTTATATGAAAAAAAGTTATTGATTAGAGAAATATGAATTAAAACATTGAGATGTCATTTCATATCTACCCGATTGGCTAAAATGATTGAAAAGAAAAGAAATAAATGTTTAAGGGGATGTGGGAAAATTGGGATACTAATTTATTCCTAGTGGAATTATGAACTAATCCAACCAAAGAAGCTATTAAAATATCTATACCCTTTGACCCAGCTATACCAAGACTAGGTCTATTTTCAAAGATGATTAGGGAAAAAGTAAAAGAACCTATATGTTTTGAAATGTTTACAACAGTTCTTTTTGGGGTGATGAACTAGAAATTGCAGAGATGCCCATCAATTTGGGAATTGCTTAACAAGTTTTGGAATATGGTTATGATGGAATACTATTGTGCTATAAGAAATGATGAATTAGGAGCAACTAGATGGAGCTGTGGATAGAATACTAGCCCTGAATTCAGGAGGACCTGAATCCAAAGCCCACCTCAGATACTTAATATTTTCAAACTGTGACCCTAGCAAGTCACTTAACCCCAACTGCTTAGAATCAAAATCAAAAAACAAATGATGATCCCGCAATGATCTTAGAAAAACATGGAAAGTCTTGCATTAAATAATGAAAAGTGAAATGAGCAGAAACAAGAGAACAATTTGTGAGTAGAGCAGAAAACAGTTCTCGGCCTCTACTCCCTTTAGAAAACATTTGACTTTCAAAAGACAATTCATCCCAGCTCAACTTTATCTGTATAACTGAATAAGTCACTTGACCTCTCTGGGGCTCTCTTTCCCCATCTGTAAAACAAAGGCATTGAGCCTGAAGACCAAGTCTTTTTCAAGTCTAAGTCAATCATCAAATATTCAAAAGATCTGGCAGTTTTAGCAAGTTCAGTGTAAATTATAGCCATATAGCAGCAAAAAGGCTAATTCAATCTTTGTTGTCACTGTTCAGTCATGTCTGATTCTTCATGATCTCATTTAGGATTTTCTTAGCATATACCTGTTTGCCTTTTCCTTCTTCAGCTCATTTTACAGATGAGGAAACTGAACCAAACAGGGTTAAGTGACTTCCCCAAGGTCACAGAGTTATTGCGTGTCTGAGGCCAGATTTTGTACTCAGGAAGTTTTCTTGACTTCAGGTCTAGCATTCTATGCACCATATCACCTAGTTTTTACTAACTGAAGCACCATGTACAGAGTGAAGGAAATGATAGTCTCCTGGTATTCTATTCTGGTCATACCACATCTGGAGTATTGTGTCTAGTTCTGGATACCACAAGTTAGAAAAGACATTGGCCAGGGCAATAAAGGTACTGGAAATCATCCCATACCAGTGTTTATTGAGGGAACTGTAAATGTTTAGCATAGAGGTAAGAAAGTATAGAAAGAGTCTTAGGGAAGAGTTAGAGAAAAACATGATGGTGATCTTCAAAAACATGAGTGGATCAATGTAAAAAGATGCTCCTCATTCTGCTTGGCCCCAGAGAATAGAGTTGGGACTAAAGGCAAAATTACAGAGAGACAGAATACAGATGACTAGAAGGGAATATTTCCCAACAATTAGAACTTTCCCAAAATGTAATGGTGTGAAGTAGTGAGTCCCTTGTCACTAAAAATCTTCCAAAAAAAAAAAGCCATGGAGTCCGGAAAACCTGAGTTCAAATCCAACCTCAAATATTTCCTTCAAGTGGGGGTGAGGGGAGTAGGAAAGAGAAGAAAAGGATGGGTGATCATTTGTCAGGACAATTAGAGATCGCATAGATAAGCATGGTTGAACTAAAAGATCTCCTTCTAATTTTAATTTTGTGATTAAATCAACCAATATGAATTCTGTGTTTATTGTGTGTAATCCTGTGATAGTTGGGAACAAGGAAGTCCATGGTACTGTTCTTATGGTACTGTACAAGAAGTTCACAATCTTGATAAATAAAATAACTGGAAAAAAAAGTTACTTGCTAAATAGGTACAGACTCTAAATACAATAGAAAAGGTTAAAGTCAATGTTGGCTAAAAAAAAATCTGAGAGTGTTTTATTGAGGAATTAGAAATTGAATCAGGTTTTGAACAGGTGAGTAGGGAGAAAAGAAGCAAGCATAAGCATGGCATCTCTGACAAATCAGAAGTTTAAGCTCCTGTTCTCTTCCAAACGTGCTGAATGAAGGGAAAACAAAAAAAAATTAAATTTGAAAAAAAAAGTCTCTGTTTTCAAAGAGCTCACAGTCTAACAACTATATACAAACAAGATGCATACAGGATAAACTGGAAATAATCCATAGAGAAAGGTCACTAGCATTAAGAGGATTCAGGAAAGACTTTTTGGAGAAGGTGGGATTTTTAGAAGGGACTTGAAGGAAGCTCAGGAAGCCAGGAGACAAAGATGAAGAGGGAGAGAATTCCAGACATGGGGGACTTGCAGGAAAAAATACTCCCAGTCAGGAGATAGAGGAACAGCAACTTTAGCAAAAACAAGGACCTCAGTCTGCCTGCAGCAGAAAACATAGATTGGAAAGTAGAGGGAGACAAATTTAGAAAACCAGAGAGTGGGACCAGAGTAAAAGTCAGTGCTACACAGTGTTAATATTCACTGTGATCAAGGTTATCATACGCAATGCTAATAACTGGGGACACAATAGTATCTCAGATTCAGAGCTCTCAGAAACCTCAGAGATCATCCTCTCATTTTACAGATGAGGAAACCCAATCAGGTTATGTATCCTGCCAAAAGTTACACAATTAATAAATAATTATTTATTGGGCTCAAACTCAGGCCCAATCCAGTGCTCTTTCTTCTGAACCACGCAACCTTCTACTAAGTGGATACAATATGCACACATTTAAATGTACATGAGGTAATTTTAAGATTGAGAGTACATGAACAACTTGGGGAGGATCAGGGAAAGCTTCATGAGGGATGGCAATAGAGAATCCACATAAGTCCTTGAATAAGAGAGTGATATGATAAAGTAGCATTCTGAGAACATTACTGTTGCACTGAGAAAACAGAAAAAGGGAGAACATTGAAAGGCTAATGCAAAAATACTGGCATTTTTGTCATGGGCCCTGGAGTTGGGAATTGAAAAGAAAGGGAAAATTTTTGGTACCATCATAGAATAGAGTTGGTTTTCAGTCATGTCTGACTCTTTATGACCCCATCTGGGGTTTTCTTGGCAAAGATACTGGAGTGGTTTGCCATTTCCTTCTCCAGCTTACAGATGAGAAAACTGAGGCAAACTGAGTTAAGTGACTTGCTCAAGGTCTCAAAGCCAGGAAGTATCTGAGGCTAGGTTTCAACTCATGTTTTCCTGACTCCAGGCTTGATGCTCTATGCTCTGTGGCACCAAACTACCTTTGGGTGAATTTGAGGAAATGAAAATTAATTCTATATTTGACATGATAAATTTGAGACCCATAGAGGACATCCAGATGGAGATGAAAAGCAGGCAGTGAGTGATGTGGGACTAGAGCTCAGGAGAATGAAGATCAGACAAATAGCTCTGAGAGTCATCTGCAGAGAGATGAAATCCTCAGTAGCCAGTGAGGTTGTGCATGATGTTGAAGTTTTGGAAAGAGGAGTTTTTAGGCATTTCATGTCATGCCCCTGTATCTCTGTATCAGATCAGAAAAGCTGATAGATACTTGCTTGCCCTGAATCTACAAGTGAATATTTCGATAAATTCATCTTTAGCTAAAAATACAAATATATTTTTAAAATTCCAACAAAAAGCTCTGAGGCCCTGAAGTATATAAAGTAGAAAGGTTATGGGATTAGAAGCTAATCCTGTCTCCAACATTTATTTGCCAGCTGTGTGACCTTAGGCAACTCAATATCTAATTCTCAATTTTCTCCTTTGAAAAACAATGTTAACCATTTAACCTATATCTGATTGCTTGCTGTTTTAGAGAGGAAGGAAAGGTAATAAAGGGAGAAAAATATGGAACACAAAATTTTGCAAAGTGAGTATTAAAATCTATCTTTGCATGGATTTAGAAAAATAAGATGCTATTAAAAGAAAAGAAAAAAATGTTAATAATATGCCTCCATTACAGTGTATTATGAACCTCCAGTGGGATTATTTTAAAGGCATAGGAGGTTCTTATTTGAAAAGAACTTGAGTTTTTCTGATTCCAAGCACAGTATTCTGTCCACTAGCTGCACATAATCTTAACTAGATGGTGACTTATGTATGACTGTTACCCAGTTCTTCTCTATTCTTTTTTCTGTCTGTCTGTCTGTCTCTCTCTCTCTCTTTCTCTCTCTCTATCTGTCTCTGTTCTAATTGTCCCTCTGTCTCTTGTCTCTCTCGTTCTCTGTCTCTATCTCTTTTTTTCTCTATTTCTCTGTCTCTTTCTGTCTCTCTGTCTCTGTCTGATTCTCTGTCTCTGATCATCTCTCTCAATGACCTCATCAACTATCTACTAAGTACTCTCAGATTTATATATCCAGACCTAGTCACTACTCTTCTTTAAACTTGTAGCATCAATTACTTACTCAATATTTCTAATTGGATATCCTGAGACATTTTCATATTAACAAGTCCATAACAGAATTGTTATCTTTCCTCCAAAAAAACCTCAACTTCCAAGCTTCTCAATTTCTGCTGAAGATACCACCATTTCCCCATTTTCCTAGCTTTATAACTTTGGTGTTATGCTTGACTCCTCACTCTTTGACCTCACATATGACCAATTGTCAAATCTTGCATTTTCTACTTACACAACATTTCTTGCCTCTGTACCCTTCTCTCTAGTCACACAGTTACCACTTTAATTTAGTCATTAAATAATCTCTCACTTGGATGATTTCAACAACCTTTTCATTGATCGCCATCTCAAGTACAGATCTGACCATGACTCTTACTTAATAAACTCTAGTGGCTTCCTATTTCCTTTGGAACAAAATATAAACTACTTTATCTTTTCAAGTTTTTCACCCTTTTGCCTCAACTGACCTTTCCAGCCTCATCATACTCCCCTTTTCACAATCTGCAAACTAATCTTCTCTCTGCCCTTCACATGTAATGCTCCATCTCCCATCTTCATGCCTTCATGCCCATGGGGTTCTTCCTCATGCCTAGAATGTCCTCCTTCCTCACATCTGTCTCATAGAATCCTTAATCTTCTACTAAGACGTAGCTTATAGATCATATTCTATGATCAACTGCTAGTACCTTTCCCTCTGCAACTATTTGAATTATTTTGTGTTGATTTTCCCTATATTTAAGTATGCTTATATATATATATCTGTGCTCCTCCTAATCCCCATTAAAATGTTTTAGGCATTTATTAAATGCCTCCTCTTCTTACCCTATCCATTCATAGCTCAATCTATCTTTTTTTTTTCCTCCTGGTGTTGTTCCTCCCCTCTCTGGGATCTAGAAGCATTCTGTCTTTCTAGTTTTTGGAAGAGTAGATGGTGAAGGAATGAGGGAGGCTCTGGGCTCAGCTGAGAGCTGCTTACCTCTTTTCATTATTTGTAAAGGGCAGAACTCTGAAGAAGTATAGTTGAAACAAGGTGTTAACTCAGAGGAATTAATATAATGATTCTCTAGTTTACATGTACTTAGTACTTAATATAGTTCAAGATATCCACCTATGATGATGTACTTATAATAAAGTATATAAGAACCAACAAGAACTGGAGGAGAGACATTCCATCTCCATAGTGGTGGCTCTCCTGCCTTCCTGCACTTTGGTAGATACAGTTTCAGACTGAGAGACTGAAGGAGACAAAAACGAATTTGGACTTTATTCCTGACTATTCTTGCCGTGATTACTCTGCTAAAACCAAGGCTGGTCCCGAGACCTCCAGAAAGCTAACCAGAACATTACAATTATTCCCATCAACAAAATTATTGTCTTTGAGTATCTTCTCTGTGCCCAACTGCTGGGTGCTCTGGGAGTTCACAGTGTGGTAAAGGAAATAAGATGTAAATGAAAAGCTTCATAAAATGAAAAGCTAAACTATAGTACAGACTGGAAAAGGAAAATCAGAATAGGAGGTGTCACAAGGCAGCAGGTTAATTACCAGATGAATAGCACAGGCAATGGTAATTAGTGCTATTGGAGTAGGGAGTGATTATTTTGAGGTAAAGTGGTCTAGAGATGCTTCATAGAGTTCAAAGGACCTGCTGATCTTAGACATGGGTAGGATTTGGAAAGACTAATTTAGGGGAGAAGCTGAAAGAGGGAGGAGGAGAATGAGAAGTAAGAGAGAGCAAAGGTATAACTGAGGGGATAACGAGGAAGCTTTTAAAACCTCAGTCCCTACCCAGTCTTAATCACTGAATGAGTGCAGCCTCAGTCAAACTGTGACCCGTTGAAGACCTGAATTTTAAAAAGATCTAGGTCTCCCACTGCATCCAGGGCCATCTCCACTTCTCCTGATCTCTATCTGGCCACCGGACCCAGAGGGCTCTAGAGGAAAAGATGAGGCAGGGAACCTTGGCCAGCCCTCCCTCACTTAAATCCGATTCACTTACATGTCATAGCATCACCTCTCTGATTTCATGGTTTTCTTTCAGAACAAAGGCAAACAACAATGTATAAGGCAACTAAGTAGCCCGGTGGATAGAATGCCATGTCTGAAGTCAGGAAGACTCATCTTCCTGAATTCAAATTTAGCCTCAGACACTTAGTTGTGTGACTCTGGGAAAGCCTATTTGCCTCAGTTTCCTCATTTGTCAAATGAGCTGGAAAAGGAAATGGCAAACCAGTCCAGTATCTTTGCCAAGAAAACCCCAGATGGGGTCATGGACAGTTGAGAAACTGTGCTATTTTCTATATCAAGTTCTCTGAAAGCTTAAAATACTAGCTGTGTGTGTGTGTGTGTGTGTGTATGTGTGTGTAAAGAGAGAGAGCATTTTAAAGCACTCACATTGTACCAGGAACTACATGACCCCATAGGTAAAATCAACATTCAAAAAACATTTATTAACCAGCATTATATGCCAGGTATTGTGCTGAGGTCTGGTAATATAAATAAGAAAAAAAAAAAAAAAAAAAAGACAGGAGCTTGTAATCTACTTTGGGAAGACAATACATAAAAGAAAGTTGAAAAGGTAGTGGGACTCAGAGGAGAGAGGACACCTTACATGGGGGCATGATGTAGTGGAAGTCAAAATCAAGCCTTAGGGAAAAATGAAGCCTTGGATGGAAAATTCTGAACCCTCTTTAAAGGAAAGCTGGGGGTGGGGGGGGGGGGAAGGAGTTTATTGGTTTTCCCTCCAAACAGAGAAAAGAGGCAACTGAAGGTACTGAGGTAAATATTAGGTATCAAAGCTGAGTCATCTTTATGAGGATGAAATTTCAGGTGGTGAGTTTGTATTGGGTAAGACATGATGTTCAAGGAATAGAAACCAAGGACCTCCCCATCCCCCCCAAAAAAACTAATGAAAAATGAGTTAATTGGCAGAATCTCTCAATTTAAAGGTGAAAAAACTGAAGCTTATGAAGACCACATTGTTTATATAAGGTTACAATGCTAGAAAGTGGTAGAACTAGAATTCTAAGCCATGTCTGACTCCAGATCCAGAAGACTCCCTTCTTGCACCTTGCTGCCTCTGTCTTTGTGGACTTTGTTCTCAGATCCTCTCTGACCTCTTTTCCTTGCTCGACCTTTTTTCTTCTCTCCCAAGTGATCCTTTTCCATCTTTATTCTTTCTTCTGATTTTATCTTTTCCTGCTTTGGTCCCTCATTTAGCCCTACTTCCTCTCCCATCCCTGTACTGAAAGGTGCCTGGTGATGTGGTCACGAAATATAGATGAGTTGGGGACGATTGTGGTGTTTGATACTTCTTTTCAACATCGCATTTTTTTTTAATGTACTTAGGAGATACTATATGTTAGTTGTTACTATTGTTACTTCTATTCTCATTATTACTTCTTAAAATTGTCACTAGAGGGAACCAGAGCCTTTTAAAAACTGCCAAGTTCATGTTTACTCTGGTCATTTCTCTTGTCCCTTTCATCCTTCTCTCCACTCCAAGACTACAGAAGCCATTTAACAATGCTGTAGAGATCCAGTTGCAAAGAATGAATTACAATTCTCTGACTTATCAAACTGTGATTACAGTAATACTGCGTAAGAGAAATTGCCATTTTCTTTGTAGCACCAAATCTAACTGCTGAGATAAAAAGGAAGCTGTTGGAATCTCCTTGGCATTCCTGGGAGAATTCTGAATTCCTCTTGTCTCTCAGAGGGAATAGGGCATTTCCCTTCATGCTCCTTCTGTTCCTATTATCAATGGGTACAAAACTTAGAGTTTGTTTTGGTTTTCTTGCCTTTTTTTTTTTCCAGAAAGAGTTATAGAATTCCAACAATTAGGGGGCCACAAAGAAAATATTAAAATTACCTAGTGGATTTTATTGCTGTAGGTGTGCAGACCTTGCAACAAATGTACATTGTAAGCATTTGTGCCTTGAATCATCAACTTGTGCTATCTTGTGCATGTCTTCCCATAAATTCACCACAAAGTGGACAGGCAGGGTGGGGAATACCTAACGTGTTAAGAAACATTACTTTTACATTCTTAATATTGGATGGAATACCTAGCAGTGCACAATTGGCTCTCAGGCTTGCTACAAGACATACAGACCAATTATTTTTCTCAGATCAGACATTTATCTAATGACCTCCTTTATTTTATTATTATTATTATTAATTTTATTAAAGCTTTTTATTTACAAAACATATGCATGGGTAATTTTTCAACATTGACCCTTGCAAAACTTTCTGTTCCAAATTTTCCCCTCCTTCCTCCCACCCTCTCCTTTAGGTAGCAGGTAGTCCAATACATGTTAAATATGTTAAAATATGTTAAATCAGTATATGTATACATATTTTTACTGTTTTCTTGGTGCACAAGAAAAATCAGATCAAGAAGGGGGGAAAAAAAAAACCTGAAAAAGAAGACAAAATCCGAGCAAATATCAGCAGAAAAAGTGAAAATACTATTTTGTGGTCCACACTCAGTTCCCACAGTCCTCTCTCTGGGTGTAGATGGCTCTTTTCATCACTGAACAATTGGAACTGATTTGGATCATCTCATTGTTAAAGAGAGCCTCATCCATCAGAATTGATCCTCATATAGTATTGTTGTGGCCATGTACTACGATCTCCTGGTTCTGCTCATTTCACTCAGCATCAGTTCATGTAAATCTCTCTAGGCCTCTCTGAAATCCTCCTGCTGGTCATTTCTTACAGAACAATAATATCCATTACATTCATATACCACAATTTACTCAGCCATTCCCCAATTTATAGGCATCCATCCACTCAATTTCCAGTTTCTGGTCACTACAAAGAGGGATGCCACAAACATTCTTTGACATACAGGTCCCTTTCCCTCCTTTAAAATCTCTTTGGGATATAAGCCCAGTAGTAACACTGCTGGACCAAAGGGTATGCACAATTTGATAACTTTTTGAGCATAGTTCCAAATTGCTCTCCAGAAGGGTTAGATCCCTTCACAATTCCACCAACAATGTATCAGTGTCCCAGCTTTCCCACATCCTCTCCAACATTCATCATTAACTTTTCTTGTTATCTTAGCCAATCTGAGAGGTGTGTAGTGGTATCTTAGAGTTGTCTTAATTTATATTTCTCTAATAAATAGTGATTTGGAATACCTTTTTAATGACCTCCTTTATAACAAGTCCTTTGTCTAATTCCTCGTTTGGAGTGCGTTATAGCCTACTTGCTTCCATCATGTATATTTTTATTGTCTTTTGGATAATTTTCAACTTTGTTCTTTGGAAAGTGAAGAATTCCACATCTTGCAGACATACATCATTATGGAGGGATATGTATCTAAAAAAATAGACATTGTTTCAGGAAGAAGCCTGTGATAATTAAAAGGATTGTGAATTTTCAATGACATCACAGTACACACTCTCCTCTATTCGATTCTGAAAACTACTCATTATTGATTTTCAGAGTCAATCAAAACATATTTAAGCACTTACTATGTGCCAGGCACTGTGTTAAATACAAATTTTCAAATACGAAGAAAGGCATAAGACTATCCCTGCCTTCGGGGATTTTAAATCTAATGGGGAAAGACAACACATTAGGAAAAAAAACTGAAGAGGAGAAGGGAATAGGTTAGGGAAAGTTCCCAGCAGAAGGCATGATAAAGTTCTATAGCCCGAATGGGAAATGACCTGAGGAGAAGAATTTTGAGGAGAATTTTATTGCATCTACAAAATGATTTGTTTCTAAGTCAAGGAAAAGTAGTCATGTGGGAAATTATGAAATTAATTTCCTGGGTGCCCTCCTTAAATGGTAGAGGAATTGGGAGGAACTCTCCAATGTCTATCCTCTACACATCTCTTCATCACTGAACAATTGGAACTGATTTAAATCATCTCATTGTTAAAGAGTCCATCAGAATTGATCCTCCTATAGTATTGTTGTTGCCATGTACAACGATCTCCTGGTTCTGCTCAAGGAGCACAAGGAATGTGGAGGAAGTACAAGTTTCAGAGTTGATTTCATATTATTTTTCAGAGTTATCTTATATGTATTGACAGGTGAGCTCTATAGCTTATTTATACCACTTAGTATTATTATCTGAACCACATCCATTAATTTTAATATTTTTTCTTTAAAATCTCATAGATGCCTTTATTCTTACATCACATTCATTTCCAATTACATCTTTCCTCCTGCAAATGAGTATTCCTTTGTAACAGAAGAAAAAAAAATTGTTAACCAAAACAAAGAAACCTCTTAACTATATCTAAAAGTACCCATAATCGCCCCACTCTAAAGTATGATCTTCATAGAGTGTGCTGTTTCATTTTGTTGTTGCATATATCATTTCCCTCATCTTGTTTGTTTCACTCTGCAGTTATATGAATTCTTCATCCACGTGGTTTTTCCTGAGTGTACAGACCAAATCTTTTGACTGGTTATGATTCTCATCCAAATGGCCCTTTGGTGTTCCAGGGCTTGATGTAAATAACACAATGTTATCTGTAAACAGGAGCATCTAGAGGCCCTCACTATCTTTAGGAAATGTGTCCTTGGCACAAATGCATTGCTAGATCCATACCATGACAGTAATTTCCCATTGCCTTTAAGATAAAGAGTAAATTCTTTAACCTGGCAATTTAAAATCCTGCAGGGTCTGGCTCCAATTTACTTTTCTATTTCTTCATGCAGTGTATGTTCCAAATAAATTGGAATACCATCCAAATTTCTTCTGTATTCTCTTGCTTATGTTCATTTGTGTAGGTCACCACAAAATCCACACCTGAAACAAATTCCTTCCACATCTCCCTTTGATCAAAAACATTTGTCCTTTCTGGGCCCATTTTTACATCTTAAACAATGAGATACTTGAAATAGATGCTTTCAGGAGTCTCTTTCAACTTTATGATCATAAATTCATCTAATATCTTTTCCCCCAGATCTATCACATAAGTTCTCTCTTCATATAGAATCATAAGAACAAATATTTGAAATGTACCTTGCAGGTTATTTTGTCTAATCCTCTATCTGATAAAAGAATCCACTCTAGAACATGCCTACGTGGTCATTTAGCCATTGTTTGAATACTTCTAGTTACATGCTACCTCATGAAGGAACTCATATTATGATATGAAAGGATTTTTTCCCTGATACTAATATAAACTATTTCTCTCTAACTCATTTTCTCCCCATGTTTTTTGTTCTGTCCAGAAATAAATGAAACAAGGCTAGTCATTCTTCCATGTGACATATTTCAACATTTCAATTATTTGTTATTCCCCTATGTTTTCTTTTCTCTACCTACAATTGCTTCAATCTTTCATACTACAGCACAGTTTTTAATGTCTTTACTTTCCTGGTTATTGTTCTCTAGAAAAATATTGTTGTCCTATTTCAATGATACGGAAAGATAAGTTAAGCAACCTGTTAAAAGACAAGCAACTAATTAACAAAGTACCAGAGTAAAACAAAAAAAAATTTCTTACTCCTATTCTTCTGTTCTTCTTATGCCACATTTACATATATATATATATATATACATACACACACACACACACACACACATATATATATATATATATATATATATAAAGCTTTTCATTGTTAAAACACAAGCATAGTTTTCAACATTTACCCTTGCAAAGTTTGTGTTCCAAATTTTTTTCTGCCTTCCTTACACCCCCTCCCTTAGATAGCAAGTCATATAATGTATGTTAAACATGTATTATTCTTCCATATATATTTCCACAATTATCATTCTGCACAAGAAAAATCAGATCAAAAAGGAAAAAAAAATGATAAAGAAAAACAAAAAGCAAGCAAGCAACAACAAATAGGGTGAAAATACTATGTTGTGGTCTACACTCAGTCCCCACAGTCCTCTCTCTGTATGTGAATGGATCTCTTCATCACAAGACCATTGGAACTGACCTGAATCACTTCATTGTTGAAAAGAACCACATCCATCAGAACTGATTATCATATAATCTTGTTGTTGCTATGGACAATGGTCTCTTGGTTCTGCTCATTTCACTCAGCATAAGTTCCTGTAAGTCTCTCCAAGCCTCTCTGAAATCATCCTGCTGATCATTTCTTATAGAACAATAATATTCCATAACATTCATATATCATAACTTATCTAGCCATTCTCCAACTGATGAGCAGCCACTCAGTTTCCAGTTTCTTGTCACTACAAAAAGGGCTGCCACAAACATTTTTGCACATATGGGTCCTTTTCCCTTTTTTATGATCTCTTTGTAATACAAGTCCAGTAGAGACCCTGCTGGATGCACAGGTTGATAGCCCTTTGGTCATAATTCCAAATTGTTCTCCAGAGTGGTTGGATAACTCCACCAAAAATGTATTAGTGTCTCAGTTTTCGCACATCCCCTCCAACCTTCATCGTTATCTTTTCATGTCATCTTGGCCAATCTGAGAGGCCAATCTTAATTTGCATTTCTCTTATCAACAGCATCACATGTTTTTGTAGGCAAAACTCACAGCTGATATTATTTTCTTCCTTCCTTCCTTCTTTCCTTCCTTCCCTCTTAGATTTGGGTATTATCCTGAGGATTTAATGCAAACTTTCTAAAAGGAAGTTCTAGAGATTCCTAAAGGCTTTCAAGATGCTCTTTGCAGGTTCCCCAAATAAAAGTAATACTAAGATGCAATAATTTCTAAAATAGTAACTATCAGTAGTTATAACTCATATAAAACAAAACTCTTTGGAGAAATTTTGAGATCAAAATATTTAAGAAATAATAGCATAAAACCACACATTCTCTATTTATTATTATCTATAAAAAGTATTTCATTCTGTAGAGGGGTCTCTCCCATTTGTATATCAGAATCACATAAGATACCTCAAAAGATGAAAGTATAGAGAGAAAAGAGAGGAAAGTTCAGAACAGAACCTTGGATCATACCAACACAAGGGGAACAAGTAACATAAAACAAAAAATAAAATGGTATGCACAATATCACATAGTGGGAAATAAAGAGAAGCAAGAGAGACAAGTGAATAAGGACAAATATCTTGTGAGTTTCAGAAGTCTGAAAAGGCTTCATGGAGATGATTGAGCACAATGCAGATTTTGAAGAAAAGATAGAATTTCAGCTGTTAGAAAGGAGAAGGAAAAACCATTCAAAGTCTAGAGAGAATATCATGAATTAAAACACAGAAGCAAAAATGTTCATATTGTATCTAGGGAATCATATATAGACAAGGGTGACCAAAGTAAAGACTTAGCATGTGTAGTAGAACATAAGACCAGAAATTTAGGCCAAAGCAGAATATATATGAATTTTGTCCATCAGATGATATGGGAGCTCTAATGGGTTATTGCTTTTTCCCTTGGAAGTGATGATATGAAAATAGTATTTTTAGATGGGAAGCTAGTGATTCTGTGCAGAATGGATTTAAAAAAAAGAAAAACTAAAGGCAGGGAAGCTATTTATAGTAATTCAGGTCTCAGGTGATTGTTCAGAGTAGAAATGAAGAGAAAGAAGGAAATGATTAGAAGAGGAATTTGAAGAAAAAAAAGAATCAATAGAACATGCAGATTAAATATGGGAAGTAATAGAAGAGATGATTCTAAAATGATTTTGATGTTTTAAGTTTGGATGACTAAAACAATGGGTGATCCCACTGATAAAAGGAAGGGAAGTTATGAGACATCCATTTCAGGGGGACAAAGTGCTGAGGTAAGTTTTTGACATTTCGAGCATGAGGTGAAGGGAAGCCATTTAAATGGAAATGTCAACACCAATAGAAGAAAGAACATTGTAATAATGATATAGTAATAGACTAGAATAGAATAATATAATAGAAAGAACATTAGATTTGGCATTTAAAAAAAAAAAAAAACCTGTTCAAATCTAAGCTCTGTTCTTTACTTGAATGACTGTTTATGACAATCCACCTCCATAGGCCTCAGTCCCATAGATATAAAATTAAGAAGTTGAATTCAGATCTGTAAGTAGGTCAAGATAGTTAGGAGTTTGATTCAGTTCCAGTATTTAAAGATGATTACTTTCTCCCCACTGCAGAGTGTGGAAGGAGCAAGTAGCTCATGAAGAAGGTAAAGGAGTAGATCATTTTTAACAAATGTGATAAGGAAGAGGAATGGACAGTCTCTTCTCCCTGAAACTGACCATCTTGTTGGGCTGTTTCCCTTAGGGAATACTTGCCATAATTTACCTTTGTATTCTCTTTTTCTGCTATCTTTCCCTACATTCTCATCAGTGCCTAGCCCAGATCTGGCTATCCCCTTTGCGTATCCTTTGTATCTCCTGTTTATTATTAACAAATTATCCTTCTTCATAGATCTTCTCTCACTTTCTTTCTATCTTTGGGGGCTCTCTGGAACTGATTTCTCCTAATGATACCACATTTCATGGAAACATCTCCAAGACAAGATGTTTCTTTCAAACCCCACTCATCCACATATACTTAGACCCAGAATGGAGAGTTGGTATACCCCTTGGCCCTCACTGCTCACCTAAAATGAGCTTCCTCAGGGAACTTTAGATCATTTATAATCTAAGCAATCACTTCTCTTGCTTTAAAATTTATTCTAACTGGTTCAGATCCTCATTGCTGGTATATCTATAAACTTCCAATTCAGTTTCTCTTCTCACCAATAATCCAATCTATGTATCAGTCATCCCATCCCAAAGCTGCCATCTCAAACATTCTGGCCTCTTAGTTCCTCAACCTCACCAACTTTTTTGCCATTTATCTCCGTTCTATCTAGACCACAATCCACAAAAATCATTCCTTGGACCTTACTGTGTTTCTTCCTTCAATTGCATTTGTCTCAGGTTTTGTAATTCTAGATGATTACTAACATTTCTTCTACCTTTAAATCCCATTGACGCGATGGATAAAGCTTAGAGGAAAGATCAGAATTAGAAATAATTTCGGTGTAATGGGCTGAGGCTTGAGTTGATGCACTGAGGTCCCAAGCACGTGAGGCTAAATAGTAATTGGACTATACTCTATTAATATACATGCTTGGATAAAGAATGGCCCCGGCCCACTCTCTGTGCAAGTCCTGATGTGTTGTATAGGAAATGACGATTTTGGTGAGTGGAGGCAGAGAGACAGGAAGAGAGGCTGGGAGAGATAGGCCGGGTTCCATGCTTGTAGCTGCTGGTTGTGTGGCTGCTGGTCTAGCTAGCTTCTTGACTCAGCTGCACACATTGCTATTGCCCATTCTCTTCCACCTCTGATCTTTCTTCATTGAGAATAAAGATTGACAATTTTCCGCTAACCTGAATTCCTGACTCTGGCTGATTTTAAAATATGCAGTCTTCACATTTGGGCATCAGCACTGCAGTTGAAATTTCAACTAGGAAGAGTATAAATTAACAGAGTTTTGGAGCTCAGTATTTTAGAAGTTACCATGTACTTAGAATCCTTTAATTTTAGAAATGAAGGTACTAAGGCTCAAAAGAAATAAGAAGGAAAGAAAGAAGGAAGAAAGGAAGAGAGAGGGAGGGAGGAAGGAAAGAAACATGAAACATGATTGGGTATAAGGCATTTTATTTCTGTTCAGATGCCAAAATATTATTGATCTGTTTCTACTGTCATTTTGTACCAGCTAGGAGGAAAACCAGCTCCACTGTGTTAGAATTGTCAAAAAAGTAAAACTTAACAACCTCTTCTATGGCAAAAGGGTTGTCAGTGTTTAAAAAGGGGAACATCAAGAGAAACTAAGACACAGAGAAGCTATACATAACCCATGGAAAGAATTGGTCATATTTGTCAGTCTAAGCTTTGAACACTATTTTTAAAATTTTTGTTTCTTATTTCATGTGCCCCAGACCTTAGAATAGTAAAAAGTTGTTTCGAACCTATCATGTCTCAAGATAGGCTACCTGAGGTATCTCATACCTAATCAGATGAATGTTGATAAAAGCCTTTACTTCAGAAGAAATCCCTTTGGAATGGGATCTAAGAAACTCCCAGAAAAGAATACCCCTTTAATGGACAGGACCTGGCCACCCAGGACCAAATAGAAATTTTTGGCCACAGACCTTTTATAGATCATTCCAGTAAACTCCCAAGATTAATGCTGTTCTAGAGGACCATGAGGAAGTTTATTCTCAGGGATTTCATTCCTTTCTGATGTAAGGCCAAATAGTCTTAAGGGAAAATGTTCCATATTTTCAGACTACATCTACCAATTGGGTCTTTATTGACCACCCACTATGTTCACTGAAATGTGGTCAATGCTTCAGATATAAAATGGCTTAAGTTTTTCTAATGCTTTAAGACTTGAATGTTTTCCATAAATGTTAACTAATCTGATCTTCAAAACAACAAGATCTATGTTATCCCCAATTTTACAAATATGGCATTTGGGGCTCAGAGAGATTTAGCCAGTCTCTCAGATTCCCAGGATTGGTATTCTAAGTGGCCTCTGAGTTAGAATGTCTTCCTAATTCTTTCTCAGGACTGATTTACCATGATACAAAAAGACCTGAAGGCAATAAATATTTCAATAAGGATTGTTAATTAAGAAGTTGGGATGTCATCAAAAGAACTCTAGGAAATGAGTATGAACCACTACATAGAATTCCTAATCCCTGTATTTTTGTCCTCCTGCATTTTTGATTTCCTTCACAGGTTAAGTATACATTATTCCAAAGTCTGATTCTTCTTGTGGAGCAAAATAACTTTATGGACATGTATACATATATTGTATTTAACATATACTTTAACATATTTAACATGTATTGGTCATCCTGCCATCTGGGGGAGGGGGTGGGAGGAAGGAGGGGGAAAATTGGAACAAAAGGTTTTGCAATTGTCAATGCTGAAAAATTACCCATGCATATATCTTGTAAATAAAAAGCTATAAAGAAGAAGAAGAAGAAAAGAAGGAAAAAAGAAGAAGAAAAGGAAAGAAGAAGAAGAAGAAGAAAAGATGTTTTACTATGATGGTAAAGAAGAAAAGATGTTTTACTATGATGGTAAAGAAGAAAAGATGTTTTACTATGATGGTAATAATGTGAGAGCAGAGAGAAAGAGATTGACCAATGCATTGACAGGATCCACTGGAGATAGCCTAAAAGGAACAGTGATAAATGGGGAAAGAATGAAGGGGAAGGATGAACAATCAATTTTTCTTAGTAAGCCATTATTTATGTCCATGTCATCAGCACATCATACCATTGTGGAATGGGTTTGTTCTCAAAGCAGTTCTAAAGGAAACAGCTTCTCATAGAACAGGGGTGGAGAACCTTTATTCCTCCAAGAGTCATTTGGATAACAATAATATCATTCAAGGGCCATACAACATTATTAACTTAGAGAAATCAAGCAGTGGGAAGTTGGTGTATCTAGCTTTCAGTTCATTATCCATGGTTTATTATGCAAAATATTTTTCAGGCCTTAAACAGGCCAGACCTTCCCCTCCTAGAAGATTAAGTGAAATACTGATTTAATGAGACAAACATAGCTCAAAAATAAATCTCAAAAAGAAAATTCACAGTCCCAGAATATTTAAGCTTAAACACAAAGTTTCATCAATCATAGTTTGGGGCTGGATATAATTATTATTTTTCTCATTTTGTTGCAATAGGTTTGTTGTTGTTCAGACCTTTCAGTCATATCAGAGTCCCTGTGATCCCATTTAGGGTTTTCTTAGCACATATACCAGGAGTGGTTTGCTATTTTCTTCTCCGGCTCATTTTACAGGTGAGGAAACTGGGACAAATAGGATTAAATAACTTGTCCAGGATCAAATAGTATTTGAGGTCAAATTTGAATCCACATCTTTCTGATTCCAGCCCTGGTAATCTATCCAGTGTACCACCTAATTTTCTTGATAAGATCCCATACTTCTGACAAAATAACAAATTTCAGAAAACATATCAGATCAAAAAACAACTTGAGAAATCTTGAAATTATCATGATAAACCTTACGAAATAACATACATTTAGTGAAATATTTAACCGCTTTTAAAAATAATTCTTTAATCGTTGAATTTATGACTTAACAGTATCTGAATTGTAAGAGAAGTCATTTTTCTAAAAGTGTTTATATTAGCAAGTTTCACAATATAAGGATGCAATTTGAAACATAAAACAATTGTATTACCAGTCAGGTGATATAAATTTAATCAAATGCATTTCCAAATTATCTTACAAAGAAAATCATTCATTGTATCACAAATGACATTATAATTTGGAAAGTACAAAACGTATTTCGATAAAAATACAACTACCTTGCTGTCTTGTGGAGGGGGGAAGTAAAGGAGGAAGAAAGAAAAAAAAAATGGAACTCAAAATCTTACAAAAATGACTGCTGAAAACCATCTTTACATGTAATTGGAAAAATAATATGCTATTAAAATAAATCTTTTTTTAAAAGAATTAGCAAAAAGATAATATATATTGGTTGTGTTGAGGGGTGAAAAATAAGGGGTGAAAGATACCCTATGGCAATGGGGTCCCCAGGTCAGTGTGGCAAGTCCCAATCTTCAAGAGAGGTTTTTGGCAAAAGAAAAAAAAATTAAAAATGGGTTGTTTACACTGAGAAGCCACTCAGTTCCTGATAGGAATTAGCAAAGGTTTGGATACAAAATGGTTTGGGACTAGGAAGTGATTAGGAGCTAATTTTCAGATGAAAAAAGGTGATGATTCCCAGGCTAGTGATTTTCAGATCAATTGGGAAGTGGGAGATTCCCGTGGGAACCAGGTAGGAGGGTGGGGATCTTTTTTAAGAATTTCCCCAGGCAAAGTGGCCCACCCTCCACAAAGATCAGGGAGACACAGAGTCCGTATTGCATCAGTTGGAAATTTTTACTTATCTGTTTAGAGTGAGAAGCAGAAATGACAAAAAGTGGTAATAAATTATAACCAATTATTTTGATAGGAAGATACAAATCTCTGTGAATGAAATCATATAAGACAAATGAATCTCACATTAAGATTATTAGGAAATATATATATATATGGCTATACCAGTTTAAATTCATGACTATTGTTGTTAGTTCAGCTCAGATTATTCTGGACTTTATTATAAGGGGGTTTTTTTGTTTTTGTTTTTTTTTTTTAAAGTGTTCTTATTTTACTCTCGTAGGTAGAGGGCTAGTAGGATATTATGGCTTTTGGTCCAGGCAAAAGACACTTAGGAGCTGATCACACTCTGACACTGTGTGACATCACTTTTTCAAACCAAAATTCTTGAAAATTTATCTTGGGCTATGGCCATTTTAAGGGATAGAGCCAAAGAAACATTAAGAGATCTAATGTCCAACTTGAACAATGTAGGGTATTCTATAGTAGTTGCATTTAAACCCTAGTATTTAAATCTAGAATAGAGCACTGAGAATTAAGTAATCACAGTAATTACAGATTGTATAGTACTAGATATATGACATGGACAAAGCATTGTGCTAAACGCTTTACAGTTTTCCACAAACAATTCCATTGGATGGGTGAACTTGAATGAAAGATGCTTTTCTAAAATTACGCTTAAGAGACAACAAAAGACTAAAAGATGTTCAATTTCTTTCCTCTAAGACAACTAATTTCACTGAAATTCTTTTATTTAAAACAAAATAAATGTTTCTGAGTTTATCCTTATTGAGTTATATTTTTGTCCCACAAACTCCTTCATTTTTGTCTAATTGTTCCCTTATCATTCTAAGATATTTCAAGAATATTTATTAGCAAGAGAATGGCATGTTTAGGAATCTGTATCTCATTATCTTAATGCAGTGGAAACAGTTTCCCCTTCTCACAAATTAGCAAGATTTACACTATAGTTTTTAATCTTAGAACAATGACCTTATATAAGTAAGAAATTAAGCTTTGTGGCTCTTAGATATAATGGGCAGAAATATGAATTGAATCTGTTCTTTTTTGTAATTTCTATATAGATCTATGATTTTATGGGTGTGGGGGAACCTTAAAATATATTATTATTATTGCCAATTAAGCTTAAATTGCCACCCACTATCCTGGATGTGAGACTAGATTTTGACAAACTAAAGTACTGACATTTTGCCCAGTTGCCAGTGAGCTGCAAGACTTCAGCATTATTTTTCAAACTTAATCCAGCAGATTGGTTAGCAGAATTGGTAAGATTTTGAGACTTTGGATTTCATAGATGAGGACATCTTAAGAAAATTTTGCTAGGACAAATTTACAGAAAATTATTACCATTATCTATTTCTAAATAAATAGTTTTCAAACTTATTTATTATTCCCCTGTAGAAAGCAGGAAGCTTATTTCAAACTTATAGATCAATATAACCCAAGAGAATCCAGTTTAAAAGGGAATTTACTTTTCTAACAATATTTCTAATAGAAGGGTCAAATTCATGTTAGTCACTATGTTTATCCAATTTATAGTTAGTTGCATGACCTTTGCTTCATCCTAGTTTACTAATAAATATCTTGATGCCAAATCACATTTACAATTTTTTTTTTTACAAAATTCTAATCTACTATAATTACCTTAATAGGGAAGCACACTTAGATAACAATATGATTTCATTTCAGGGTAGATTTCAACCAAATCTAATCTGGATATTATAACCTCTGATGGTAACATTTAAAATCCAAACATTTTTCACAGCACTTAAAAACTCAGTTAACTAAGTTATCAATTAGCTCATTTTCTAAGACATTCTGTGGCACTCCCAGGTCGATATAACCTTTTTCTTATTTCCATTTAAAATCACAGAGAGTAATTCTTAATCCCCTGGTTTGTCCCTGAGGGGAAGAGACAGGGAGTGGTAGCTTTGCATTCCCATCTCCCTGCTTTGAAGCCTGGGAACTTCAGGCTACAATTTTGTTACTATAATTTCCATAACATTTAAAAAAAAAAAAAAAACATATTTTCTCACATCTTATTTCAACAAAACTAAAAATCTTTCTCAAACTTTTTTTCCGACATGCGTAAGATTTCTTCCTTCTTTTCTTTATATGCCTCTCCAGTGGTCTTCAAAAACCACACCTTTCTTATCACCTTCATATCCTTTGTTATTATTATTATTACAGCTTTTATTTTCAAAACATATGCATGGAAAATTTTTCAACATTGATCCTTTGCAAAACCTTGTGTTCCAAAATTTTCCCTCCCTTTCCTCTACTCCCTCCCCTTGATAGCAAGTAATTCGATACACATTAAGCATGTTAAATATATGTTAAATCCAATTATATATATAATACAATTATCATGCTGCACAAGAAAAATCAGATCAAAAAGAAAAAAAAAGAGAGAAAAAAAATGCAAGCAAACAACAAAAAGGGTGAAAATGCTATGTTGTGGTCCACACTCAATTCCCACAGTCTTGTCTCTGGGTGTAGATGGCTCTCTTCATGACAAGATCATTGGAACTTGCTTTCATATTTTTCTAAACTTCTGTTTACTTGCTCAATTCCTTAAGTTTCTATATTTCAATGATTCCCAGACTGCCTATAGAACAAACCTTCACTGCACTGAATTTCTCCTTTAGCACAAAATGTTCATTAATGAAACTAATGGATTCCAAGGGTTGTACTTCCTAAATTGCAGTTTATTTCAACCCACAACTAAACTTTGTTGAACCATTGCTAAGTGATTGAAACTCTGCCTTGAAGGCAGATGAAAGCTTCCCAAAGCACCCCATATCTCTCCCACTTTCCCAGAGAGAAGTCTACCCTATACAATCTCTATCCCAATTTGTGAAGAAGTTTGGGGGACAAAGAACCTCCAAAAATTCATTAAGATGCTCTTAACCCTTATAAAACTGTTAAGGTTATGGGTCAAAGTCACTCTTCCCATATCAGTTTACCAGAATTATGGGGTTTGCCAGGAAAATGATGGGGTACAGGATGAGACCCCAAAGCATATTGGGGTTCCAAGTCAGTGTCCTGAGTCATCCCAAAAGATTTTTTACTGATAAGAGTGGGCTAAATCCAAGAGTTTTTATAGGTGAAATATAACCTGGGGGATGGGAAGGGGTTGGGGAGGGAGCGGGAAAGGGGACTGACCTCATAATTTGGCTTTCTGATTGTATAAATAAAGATAGGATTTCTGGAGACCCAGACCTGATGTGGGACTATAATACTTAAAAACAAAAGGCCCACTTAAGGCTTGGATTATTCAATCAGTGTTCCTTCCACTTTGCCTCTGGGATATCTGGGCTTGGAGATTGTATATAGTGATTCATACTTTCTCTGCTTATGCCCACCTAGCTATCCAAGACCTCATCAAAATCATAACATGAAATTTATAGGGTTTTTCATAGTATATTTATTTATTTTTAATATACATTGCTTTATGAATCATGTTGGGAGACAAAAAGCAGAGCAAAAGAGAAAACCTATGGGGAGAAAGAAAAAAAAAAACAGAAAAAAGAAGAGAACATAGCATGTGTTGATTTACATTCAGTCTCCCTAATTCTTTTTCTGGATGCAGATGGCATTTTTTGTTCAAAATCTAATTGGGACTGCTTTGATCACTGAACCTCTGAGAAAAACCAAGTCTTTCATAGTTGATCATCATACATTCTTGCTGTTATTTTGTACAATGTATTCCTGGTTCTGCTTGTTTTGCCTAGCATCAGTACATGAAATTTATAGTAAAAAAAATTCAAGGCAGGAGGCTTGCAGTGGTTTATATTCCCATCTGGGACACAACAAAGGAGCTCTGAGTTTTCTCAGTATGTTTATTGTGGTTCATCCTTTGTTCTAGAAAAAGACCTTTCATGAGGGTAAGGACTTAGGAGTGAAGTCAGTTTAAAGGACTTTGCTGCACAAAGTCATCGGTCTCACTATCTCCTCCAGTCAACAGAGTCCAGGGCAAGGCAAGAGTCGAGATCACTAGAGATGGCCCAAGATACAATGGGTGTTAATAGCTTACAAACACCAGGACTATTCTAATAACATTTGGTTACATCATTCACGGAAATAACCCAAAGCATTTTTCCAATTTAAATTTTATTTATTCCCCCCCTTTTTTCCCTTACTCTTCACTTTGGAATTTCATTGATAGTACTTTTCACTTTTCAGAATCTAAGTAGAGTTTTCTCTTCCTGATAATATTCCTTAATTTCCAAAGCAAGAGAGTTGCATTTTTCATTTCTTAATGAAAAAATATCAGGTTGTGGGAGAACAGTTTGAAATGTGAAAAATTCACAACAGGCATTTATCATAGTCAAAAGGCCTTTATTGATGCAAAAAAGCTCACTGGCAAAATCAAAAATTATTTTAGCAATGGGCTATGAGTAAAGAAGCTTTTTAAGCTTCAGAGGGAAGGGAGGAAGTAAGGGCAGGGTCTACAGAATTAGGGAGGAGTTAGGGTGGGTCCTAATCAAGAACAAACTGGCATGCATTATGTCTATGTGAGCAACTACAGGATGAGGCAGGAAGAATTGAGTATGACAATTAAATATGCTACTCAGACAGTCCCTGGAGTTCATGGCCTATCCTATGGGAACAGAATGGACTCTATTAAAACTTTGCTCATTCCTGATAATGAAGACAGAATGAGCTAGTTAAAAGTTCTGCTTCACATTATTAACTTTTCTTATACTATGGTTTTACCATAATAGCATACTTTTTTTTTGGAGACAATGGGGTTAAATGACTTGTCCAGAATCACACAGCTAGTGTCAGTAACATATATATATATTTTTTTTTTTAATGTTTGCTCAATCAACATTTACTTATTTTTTTATTATTATATCTTTTTATTTACAAAACATATACATGGGTAATTTTTCAGTATTGACCCTTGCAAAACTTTTTGTTCCAAATTTCTCCTCCTTCCCCCTACCCTTTCCCCTAGATGGCAGGTAGTTTAATACATGTTAAATATGTTAAAGCATATGTTAAATACAATATATGTATACATATTTATATAGTTATGTTGTTGCATAAGAAAAATCAGATCTAGAAAAATAAAAAACCCTGAGAAGGAAAACAAAAATGCAAGCAAACAATAACAGAAAGAGTGCTATGTTGTGGTCCACACTCAGTTCCATGGTCCTTTCTCTGGGTGTAGATGGCTCTCTTCATTACTGGACAATTGGAACTAGTTTGAATCAACTCATTGTTGAAAAGAGTCACATCCATCATAATTGATACTCATATGATCTTGTTATGGCCGTGCATAATGATCTCCTGGTTCTGCTCATTTCACTTAGCGTCAGTCCATGTAAATCTCTCCAGGACTCTCTGAAATCAATCTGTTCGTCATTTCTTATAGAACAATAATATTCTACAACATTCATATACCATAACTTATTCAGCCATTCTCTAACTGATGGGCATCCACTCAGTTTCCAGCTTCTTGTCATTTGCACATGTGGGTCCCTTTCCCTCCTTTAAGATCTCTTTGGGATATATGCTCCGTACAAACACTGCTGGGTCAAAGGGTATGCACAGTTTGATAACTTTTTGCGCATAGTTCCAAATTGCTCTCCAGAATGGTTGGATCCATTCACAATTCCACCAACAATGTATCAGTATCCCAGTTTTCCCACATCCCCTTCAATATTCATCATTATCTTTTCCTGTCATCTTAGCCAATCTGACAGGTGTGTAGTGGTATCTCAGAGTTGTCTTAATTTGCATTTCTCTGATTATTAGTGATTTGGAGCACTTTTTCATATGACTAGAAATAGTTTCAATTTCTTCATCTGAAAATTAGCTGTTCATATCCTTTGACCATTTATCATTTGGAGAATGGTTTGATTTCTAATAAATTTGAGTCAATTCTCTATATATTTTAGAAAACATTTACTTATTTATAGTTTTCTTTTATTATACATGTATAGTAACTTTTTAATGCACATTTCATTTTTTTATTAAAGCTTTTTATTTTCAAAACATATGCATGGATAATTTTTCAACACTGATCCTTAATGCACATTTCTTTATGAATCACGTTGGGAGAGAAAAATCAGAACAAAAGGGAAAACCACAAGAGGGAAAAAAAAAAACAGAAAAAAGTAAATATGGCATATGTGGATTTACATTCAACCTTCACAGTTCTTTTTCTGGATGCAGAGAGCATTTTCTATCCAAAGTTTATTGGGATTTCCTTGGATCTCAGTAGAATACATTTTAAAATATTAATTGATGACTTTTTAAAATTGATTTTATTCAAGGCCAATATAGAGAAATCTTGACCAAAGTAATGATGTTCTGAATGGTGAGTGTGATTGACAGAGAAAAACTGAAGCATCTCATCCTCTCCTGTGGGGAGCCGGCACTAATCTACAGCCACATAAGGCCAACCTTGAATAGGTTGAATCTCCTAATCACATTATACCAAAGACTTCCTGAATGGGAATCTCCTAATCACATCCTAACTTTGAATGGGCAGATATCTAGGCATCCCCTAATCACATCATAGAGCTTCCTGCCACCAGAAACATCTGAGCAGCTCATCCTTGGGCGGGATACCAATCCTTTGTCTAGGACCCTCACCCTGTACTGTGTTTGTACAACCCTGCCTTCTTTTCTACTGCTATATCTATATATCTGTTATATATATCTATACTATTGCACCCATTAAAATGAGGCTTGATCAGAATGATTTGTCTTGCCTCCATTTTGCACGTCCCCTCTCTCTTGCCCTTATCTCTTTTCTTCCTGGGTCCACACACTCTGCCTCCCGGGCCTAGGCACTCTGAAAGTAATCCAATAAGACATCCAAATTAAGTCAAGTCCCTGAGGCTAAATTCCCTATAAAATAGCTTATGTCTCATAGACCTTAGTCTCCCTGGATCAGTCCACCAGGACACTGTCTTATGATGTGTTTTCTTTTACCCCTTCCCCATGCCAAGTGATGTTTCTCCTAACCCCATGCTTTATGATGTCACCCTCTCCTGGGTCCACTTCTCTCTTTAGGTAACTAACTCTTTTAGAGTGCTAAGTCCTTTTTAAGATTTATCCTGCCAGCTCAGGGTATGCCCGAATCTCATAGGATGTTTTCTTTCTCCTGGTAAATGGCAAGTTCCCCTAGGGAACTTGCTCTTTCCATAAAACCCCTTTCTATGCTTTCCCAACCTATTTCATCATTACCATTCCTGGTGTCTATTGTACCTCTTCATTTTGTCTATTACCTTTTCTAAATAAGCCTACCTTTTACCAAAGAGAATGGCCATTGTGAATTCTTCACATGACTGAACCTCTACATTTGGTGCTTCTCGTAAAGCACATCATCTCATGCTATATCATTTGCTATAACAGCCATATAAAAATTTTGCTTTTTAGGACAAAAACTAATTTTTGAAGTTATTAAACATATTCTCCTAAAGCCATGTATTGGGTGACAGGACAACATGAAAATCAAACTCAACAGCAATAATTTAGATCTAACTCTCCTCAGAGCTAGCAGACTTTATATTTTAAATTTGTCAGTTCCTTTCTCATATACCCTGGATCATTCTTGGAGGAAAAAACCCCAACTAAATGTGGATTTACAATTTCTAATATTTAAAATAAATTCTACTCCAACTAGTTAAAAGTAAGGACTGGGACAGCTAGATGGTACAATGGATAGAGCACCTTTGTCAAGACCACTTGAGTTCAAATTCGGTCTCAGACAATTACTACCTGTGTGACTGGACAATTCACTTAACCCCAACTTATTCTCAAAAACGAAATAAGTAAATAAAATTGATCAAGTGTCAATCCCCTTCCTTCCTTCAAATGAATCTCTCTTGGGAGTCAGGAAGAAAAGCAATTCTCAAAATTCAAACTGTAAACTTTATTTTTTTCCTTTCTTTGTTCCAAACTTTATACACATCTAGGGTCACAATCTCAAATTCCTCAAAGCCAACAGAAGCAAAAAACATACAAGAACCATTTGCTATCTGACAGGATTTGATTAACAAAAAGCAAAGCAGCAAATGGTTAAGATGGATATCTAGTCTTGCTTACTGGCTAATTTTTTCTGTACTTAATTAGGATTTGGTAAGTACTTTATCAACAAAAGAAGAGTTATTCAAAATCTCAATTTTCCTTTGTCTTCTCTTAAATTGA
The DNA here is from genome assembly GCF_902635505.1 of Sarcophilus harrisii. Classification (NCBI taxonomy): domain Eukaryota; kingdom Metazoa; phylum Chordata; class Mammalia; order Dasyuromorphia; family Dasyuridae; genus Sarcophilus; species Sarcophilus harrisii. Next base: position 367,445,012 of record NC_045426.1, on the reverse strand, counting down.
GAGAAGGGAAACAGAGAAACACAAACACAGATATGGCACTCCTAAGAGGAAGAAAATTTATTCTATATTTTGGATGTCCCTTTTTTGCACAACTGGAAAGATAAGCTTTTCTATCTTTTAGTAGAAAGTACCCCTCCTTTGGGGCAGCTAGGTGGTGAAGTGAAGTACTAGGAGTGGGGTTAGGAAGATTTATTTCCTTGTTTAAAACTGGCTTCAGGTACTTCCTAGATTTGGGACAAGTCTCTTAATTCTGTTTGCCTCAGTTTCCTCCTCTGTAAATCAGCTGGAGAAGGCACTGGCAAACCACTACAGTAACTGCCAAGACAACCTGCAAAGGGGCCATCAAGAGTTAGACAGACCTAAAATGACTGAACTTCTTCAGGGTTTAAGCACTCTCTTAATCTAATGTCAAGAGTCTCCTTCAGGAGAAATGACTCCTCTAACATTTAAGAATCTCTCTTTGTATAAAGAAAAACAGGAACCCCTTAAAAAAAAAAGAAAATTTTCTAAGCTTTAAGATTTCCCCAAATAGAATATTAATCCCTCTTGGGGTAACCTAAAGGTTCCTTTGAAGGAAGAAAAATTACTCCAAGGGTTTTAAGTCCTCTCTTAGAGTCAAGAGCTTACTTTGGGAAAAAAGGAATTGTTCAAGATTTTAAGTTCCCTCCCATCTCTCTAGCTTACATATTACCATGTGGTTATAATAATAATAATAATATTAGTTTTGCCAATCCAAGGCTCTATATAAATGTCAACCAATATAATTACTATTATAATTAGTTGGAGATATAGATAGATACATGTCTGTATGTGTATGTATATGTATTTTTATTTGATCCTCACCACAACCAAATGAAATAGAGTATATCATTACTCCCATTTTACAATTAAAGAAACTGAGACTCAGAGGTTAAGAGATATACCTGGGGTCACATAGCTAAAAATGACTCAAGCAGGACTTAAATCCACCTTTTTCTGTTTCTACCAAGTGCTCTATCCACACTACCATTCATACTATCAGAGCATTGTGAAAAGATTTTCATTCTTTTTTTTAAACATTTTTTTCCCTAACAATTACAGAGCCCTAGATATTTCTGTCAATTGGAAATGGCTTCTCCACTTCCCTGGTATTTTCCACTAATTTTGCCACTGCTAACTTTTTTTACTAAGTTCCAGGGGAAAAAACTACTGACTCTCCTATTGACAAATCTTCTACGCTCCTAAAATGATATGATTGTTTGGAATTGGATTTTGCCTCTTTAGAGTTTCTGATCTTTCTATCATTTGTTTGCCTTGGTAACTTGACCTTCCGACCCACAATGAATATAGGAAAAGCACCAGACCAGGCACTTATGCAAGGAGTTTGAGAAATTTCTAGATTGTTATTTTGTGTAGATATTTGGTTAGATTTCCCATTTCTATCTTATGGCCACCCTAAAAGAGAACTTTGTTTCCTAATGCATCTTAAGTTGGAATACAGATCACTGAACAAACTGAAAAGTGACTTGAAAATTTGAGTTTTATCCTGACTAAATTTAACAAAGATAAACTGAGGTACATGCTCTGAGAAAAATCAGTATGTTGACAATGATGTATATAACTGTTAACAAAGTAGGTCAAGCTGAATACATCAGTCAGGTCAGTGACTTCACTGAGAAGCAGATAGGAGGACCGCTTTGTTGACCTGCAGGAAAGAAGGAGGTCTTGGTGGTCATAATTAGCTATACTAAGAAAAGTGGGTTGGCATTCAGCTCAGACTAATCATGCCCCTCTCTGACAATTAAGCAATGCTAATTGTTTTATGGGATACCTCTGCCTCTTATAATGTTTTCTAGGGGATCAGTACCACCAGGCTTGCTGACTTTTTGGAGGAGATCAAATTCCCCTAATTACACAAGGAGGGGCAAGGACAGATAAAGGGATGGTACCAGGTTAAGCTGGTTGGAGCTTCCAGACAACAAGAGATTGCCCGCAGGGACTAACAGTATTCTCCTCTCTTTCTCATGTTTTCCATTATTGTTCCTCCTTCACCCCAGTCTTATATGATGAAATAAATGGTTCTCCTCCTTACCAAGGCCAATCCTTCTAGTTTTTCAAGTGATTCCATTTCATTTTCTGTCATCTCCAATCTTTCACTTATTTTCAGTCTCTCCTTGTCTATTGCCCACGTCTCCCTCATGATGAAAAAAAGGTGACTTGATTCTTCCATCCCCACTATAATTCTATATCTCTCCTGCTCTTTGTAGCTAAACTCTTTGGAATGGCCATCTACTTTACATTTACCTTGATCAAACATTTTATTGGCTTTACATTGCACAACAAATATAACCTGCTAAAGCATTTTTGAGCCCATTTCCAGTGAACAGGTCTTTTACTGTAATAATAGACTCCTGGCTTATGGTTCTGGTTAGTGAGATGAACCATACTTTCTCTTTCTGAGGACAGAAGGGACACAGAGAGATGCTGCAAATTGCAGGGGAGTTAGAAGATGTGTGTTATAGAATTCCTTTTTTGACATCTTTAAGTTCTCTCTTATTGATTTTTTCCTCCTCCACCAGAGTGGCAACTAGCTGTGCTGCAGACTTGAGGAGAAACTGCTGTCAGAATGTTGCCTGTCAGGAATAATCAACCTAATTTGTTTAGAGAGGGGTGGGAAGAGATTGTTAACAAAGTAGGACAGAAATTTGACCTATGACATCATTATGCTTGAAACCAGTTTACATCTGAAGGTTGGGTAAAATCTGTCATGTAACTGGTGGACAGATTCCCCAGTGTGCTTCTTAGTAATGTTGGATCTTTATTAAATCAATGAGCCAAAGGAGCTCAAGGGATAGAACTTTAAGGAGTTTGTCAGCAATAATCCGGGTGAGTTGGTAATGTGCTCCTGATGCTCAGCATCCCAATCTATCATAAAATCTTCATCTGACTCCTTTCAGCCAGCTTTTTGGCACCAGTTTTTAATTTCCCCTTTCCCAATGAGGGCAACCATGAGTTGATACATGTCTGACCCTAATCTGTATGAATGCAGGGTGAGTCAGACCCTCTCAGGAAAGCCTATAAGATCTTTCCTGGAGTTGGGGTATTCCTTGGCAATAGCTTGGAGTTACTCCAATTACCAGAGTTGAAACCATAGGTTGTGAGTATCTTCAGGGGACAACTTTGGCCACCTTGAGGAGAACTTAAAAACTGGGGAATGAGCAAGGTCTTTTGGATAAGGATAGATATATTTTTGGCAGTTGGGCAAGTTGTGGACTTCCAGGGACAAATTTTCAACTATTCTAATCTGTTCCTATACTGACTCAAATTCTGATTTACAATTTTTCCTTTTCTTTTTCTTTTTTGCTTTCTAGTATTATTTGTTGAAACAATCCCACTCAAGAGGCTGAGTTTTTTTATTCATCAATTTTTGTCTCCATCTAAATTTGGTTTTATCAAAACTACCCCAACAAAACCCAGGGAAATTTTGGATCATCCTTAATTATATCCATCCAGCCTGTACAATCAATATGAAGGATGGTTGGGGCTGTATTTCTTATACATTTGAGAGGCACTTGTTTGATCAGGAGATGAGCTAACAGAAACTCCTGTCTCAACCTTAGTCTTAGAATATGCTATTCCAGATTTTTAATTTCACAGTAACAGAGACAAATACAGACACAGACAAAATGAGTTACAGTTTTAACAGTCCTAACAGAATATGTGTTTACCAGTTAAATGAAGGCACATAGTTACAGAGGCATGCAGTTTAGAAACAACACAAGCATGCAGTTATGATTTGACAGAGATGTGTAATTTAGGAAAGGTTATTCTTGCTGAGATAATAGGGATGAATTGGTTCACCAGAAGACCATGTAGTTTTCCTCACAAAGAATGGAGACCTCAATCAAAGCAGGAGCTCAGGGATTGAAGCAGAGAAAAAGACGGGGGACTCATCAGATAAGGGGGACAGACTCCAAAGAATTCTCTCTAGTGATGTCTAATCCAACCCTTCTTGCACAGACAAGACCCTGTCCTGGTTCCATCTGCGCCCAATTCCACTCAGACACTACTTAACCAGACTGAATAGGTCTCTAACCTGTGGATGATCAGAAATGAACAGAGCAGGCAAAAGACAGGAGAATTAGGAGTCAAACCGAAGTTTAATGCGTACAATGAGGGAAAATAGCTTGTAAGCAGACTCTCCCTTTCTAAGAAGGAGGGCTCACCTGCTCACTTCAGGGGTAGGATATTTAAGCATGAAAAACACAAATACAGGTGTTCTTGTTCTCTCAGTCACTGAGCCATGTGGTTTTTTAGTGAAGCACAAAACCAGGGTTAGTGTGTCTGGGACTTAAGACTGCGCAACAGCAGAGCACCTGATTTGTATCAGTTGGGATTATATGCTGGACATTGTTAGCATGTTAAATGAATGAAGAGGATTAATTACTTTACCTTCAACCCTCACTTTCGAAGTCAAAGTTCTTTGGGAAGTAGGGAAGCTCCAACAAATCCAAGTGATTAGTATAGTTATACCCATTCACATATATTTCCCCTCCTTTCTCCCACCCCCTCACCTAGATGGCAAGCAATCCAATATATATTATACATTTTAAAATATATGTTAAATCCAATATATGTGAACATATTTATACAATTCTCTTGCTGCACAAGAAAGATCAGAGCAAAAAGGAAAGAAAATGAGTAAGAAAGCAAAATGTAAATGAACAATAAAAAAGAGTAAGAATGTTATGTTGTGATCCACATTGAGTTCCTGCAGTTCTCTCTCTGGATTAGGGTTAGTATAAATATCACAAGATCATTGGAACTGGCCTCAATCATCTCATTGTTGGAAAGAGTTACTTCCATCAGAATTGATCATCATAAAATATTGTTATTGCTGTGTACAATGATCTCCTGGTTCTGCTCATTTCACTTAGCATCCACTTTAATTTCAAAAGAATTGCAATCACAATGAATGATCCAGAGCGTATACCTTTGGTCTAAGCAGATTTCATCATGTTGTCACTGATGACTAGCATATAAAAATGGCATGTCAAATTCCATCTTGAAGATATCTTTGGGTCCTCTGGCTAATCTTTGATCTTATGAAGGGACCACCAGGGGTCAAAAACTAGTATTATGTCAGTAGGGCAGCAACTAACAGAGTGAATACAATTTTGTCCCAGGGCACCAATAACTTCCTCATGGCCAACTGCTGCACCTCAATTTAAGTTCTTTTGGCCATTAGTGTACCCCAGCACACATCTTGTGTCCAGGGCCATGGACAGAATTGCACACATGATTAAGCTGTTTTCTATGCTACAAATCTCCCTGTTCTCAGCTGAATTTGTCCCAAATGTAGTTACTTGCTCATGACTCTAACTATCAGTCCTATAAATTCACAGGTAACAGGCAGATAAGTTGGTCCTGCAGTCTGCTGAAATTATGGTGTCTTTGGAAGTAAGATTATATTTTATTTGGGTTTTGTAATTCCAAGTGCCTAGTGCAGTGACTTAAACATAGTAGGTGTTTAATAAGTCCTTTTTAATTGATGCATTATTAGATCCAAACTCCATAGGGTCCTTAGAACATTCTGCCCCAGGATTTTTTTCAGCATAATAAGGGAAGTAGGGAAAACGTGTTAGAGAAGTGAATTTTCCAAGGCCACATGGGTAGGTACAGAGCTGAGATTTTACCCTTTGACTATAAATGACTTCTTGCCATTACAACCTATGCCTAGCCTTTTACAACCTGTTGTTCAATGATCTGTGGAATTTTGATGATGTTCATGTCTCTGGTAGTAGAATTCCAGGCATAAGAAGGCTACACTACCAATTAGCCTAGAAATGGAGGGTGGAAAATTTGAAGTAGGATTATAAAAGAACTCATGGTATCCTGGGGCTTTTTACTAGGGTGCTGTGAACTTTGGGCAAGAAACCAATTGCCAACAAGACCAGCTTTGGAGGAACAGGGTGTTATGAGATGGAGAGGGCTGTGGCTAGAATTTTTGCCACTGCCAGAATTCTTCCCTGTTGCCAAAGGAATGATTTAACTTCTTGTGCCTCTAGTTCTCATCTCTTACCAATAGTAATTTCCTAGGATTACTGCTGGGAAGGAGCAGCCAAGATAATTATGAAGCACTTAGCACAAGGCAAAGCCCATAAATTATATGGAACCCCGAGATTTGTCCTTGCTCAGTATGACACAGCATAGAACAACTACCCTGCCAGGGAGTAAGTAATAGATGATGATTCACTTAGGGCTTCTGAAGCATTAGCATGCCTAATAGCATTAAACATGTATCATCCATTGCCACTCTAGGGCCTCTAACAATAACTGATTTATATCATCTCAAGCAAGTCACTTGATTTTTGTGAACATACATCCCCTCATCTTTAATGGAGAGTGTTAGACTAGATAATTTCTGTAGCTAAAAGAGCTGTAATAATCTGTGAAATAATGCTACTGCCCCACCCCCAAAAGTTGGGTCTATATGCCTTTATTAAGCACCTATTATGTGCCAGGCACTATAAATTCTGGGGTTATAAAGAAAGGCAAAAGACAGTGTCTGCTCTTAAAGAACTCAAATCAGTTTAATGCAGAAGATTAAATTGCAAACAACCATATAAAACAAGATATATATATGTACATATATATATCTTGAATATTGAATGAAAACTTTTTGTAGAAAGTGTAATTTTAACTAAGACTTGAAGGAAGCCAGGAGACAGAAATGAGAAGGGAAAGAACTTCAGAAATAGGGAATAGACAATGAAAAACCACCAAGTTGGGAGATGAAGTTTTGTGTGAGGAACAGTGAGAAAGCCAGTAATGCTGGGTCACAGGAGTATATGAGGGAAGGGAAAGGAAGAGATAAAGGGTAAGCAGCTTGGGAAGGTAGGATGAGGCCAGATTCTAGAGGGTTTGAATGCCAGAGATTTTTACATTTGATCCTCGATATAAGAGGAAGCCACTGGAAATTATTGAATAGAGGCTGACATAGTCAGACCTTTGTTTTAGGAAGATCCATTTGACAGCTTGAATGGAAGAACTTTGAGTGGTTTTTCCCATAATTGGGGTAGATATGTTCTAACCTACCCAGAGTCTCTTACCTGGTTGGTCCTGCTTATGACCAAAGATTTTGTGTTTTTAATATAGCTACTCCCTCTCTTTCAACACCTACCAATGTGAGCCCCTAGAAGAACTCTTTGGGTTTGAGGCAATTTGTCAATCAGCATAGACTCAATTATATAGCTCATGAATCCCCACTAATATATATTTACCAGCCAGTTAGAACAATATGTGACTCAGCAGTGATTCGACAATAGTTTATGAACACCCGCCAGTAAAATTATTTTTACCAACCTGTCAGAACATTATTAAGAATATTTGTTCATATACCCAAAAGGCCATCAAACTGTGCACGTCCTTTGCTCCAGCAGTATCACTATTGGGTCTGTATCTCAAAGAGGGGAAAGAAACCATATGTGCAAAAATATTTGCAAGCAGTTCTTTTCGTGGTGGCAAGGAATTGGAAATTGAATGGATATCCATCAGTTAGGGAATTGCTGAATAAGTCATCGTACATGAATGTAATGGAATATTATTATTCTATAAGAAATGATGAAATGATGATTTCAGAAAAGTCTGGAAAGATTTACATGAGCAGATGCTGAGTGAAGTAAGCAGAACAGGAGAACATTATACGCAGTAACAGCAAGATTATGTGAGGATCAACTATGATAGTCTTGGCTCTTTTCAGCAATATATTGATCCAGGACAATTCCAATAGACTTGGGATGGAAAATGTCATCTGTGTCCAAAGAGATAATTTCAGAGATTGATGCTGATCAAAGCATACTAGTTTCACCTTTTTTTGTTTGATTTTGCTTTGTTGTGATTTTCTCTTTTGTTCTATTTTTTTTCCCCACAATATGACTAATATGGAAACAGGTTTTAAATGATTGTACATGTATAACCTATAATAGATTGCTTCCTGTCTTGGAAAGGAGGGGCAAAGGGAAGGAGGGAGAAAAAAATTTGGAACTCAAAATCTTACAAAAATGAATATTGAATGATGGACAGAAGCAGCTACACCCAAAGAAAGAACACTGGGAGATGAATGTAAACTGTTTGCATTTTTGTTTTTCTTCCCGGGTTATTTTTACCTTTTCAATCCAATTCTCCCTGTGCAACGAGAGAACTGTTCGGTTCTGCACACATATATTGTATCTAGGATATACTGTGACATATTTAACATATATGGGACTGCTTGCCATCTAGGGAAGGGGGTGAAGGGAGGGAGGGGAAAAATCAGAACAGAAATGAGTGCAAGGGATAATGCTGTAAAAAATTACCCTGGCATGGGTTCTGTCAATAAAAAGTTATTATAATAATTTTTTAAAATTAATTTTAAAAAATGAATATTGAAAATTATTTTTACATGTAATTTGAAAAACACAATACTACTGAGGGGGGAAAGGGCATTTGTTGAAAATAGGCATAGAGATTTAGAGGCTAGGGACAGGGAATAAATCTTTCATGTTTCTGAAATAGTGAAATGACATCTCAATTAAGAAACTTTCTCTGTCAATCAAGTTGACAGCTTCTCTGTACCTTTTAGTCTTAGAGCAGGAGTTCTTAATAAGGGAAATTAATAATTCTCATGTTTAGGGATCTGTGAACTAAGATAGGAAAAAATAAATATTTTCACTAATTCCTCACTGACATTTAGCATTTCCTTCAATTATTTTAAAAATATTATTCTGAAAAAATTGTTTATAGGCTTAACCAAACTGTCAAAGGACATTACACATATAAAACTGTTCAAAATCCCTATTTTATTTTATTTTTTTTATTTATTTAATAGCCTTTTATTTACAGGATATATGCATGGGTAACTTTACAGCATTAACAATTGCCAAACCTCTTGTTCCAATTTTTCACCTCTTACCCCCCCACCCCCTCCCCTAGATGGCAGGATGACCAGTAGATGTTAAATACATTAAAATATAAATTAGATACACAATAAGTATACATGACCAAAACGTTATTTTGCTGTACAAAAAGAATCAGACTCTGAAATATTGTACAATGAGCTTGTGAAGGAAATCAAAAATGCAGGTGTGCATAAATATAGGGATTGGGAATTCAATGTAATGGTTTTTAGTCCTCTCCCAGAGTTCTTTTTCTGGGCATAGCTAGTTCAATTCATTACTGCTCCATTAGAAATGATTTGGTTGATCTCGTTGCTGAGGATGGCCTGGTCCATCAGAACTGGTCATCATATAGTATTATTGTTGAAGTATATAATGATCTCCTGGTCCTGCTCATTTCACTCAGCATCAGTTCGTGTAAGTCTCTCCAGGCCTTTCTGAAATTATCCTGTTGGTCATTTCTTACAGAACAGTAATATTTCATAATATTCATATACCACAATTTATTCAGCCATTCTCCAACTGATGGACATCCATTCAGTTTCCAGTTTTTAGCCACTACAAAAAGGGCTGCCACAAACATTCGTGCACATACAGGTCCCTTTCCCTTCTTTATAATCTCTTTGGGATATAATCCCAGTAGTAACACTGCTGGATCAAAGGGTCAAAATCCCTATTTTAGAGAGTTATCTTCTCACCTGAGAAATTTTAACACAATCACAGGAATATAAGTAGATAATAAAAGGCATACAAACTAAACATAATTTCATGACCCTCAATTCAGTTATGCATCCCCATAGGGGGTCTCAACCCACAGTTTAAGAAGCCTTGATCTAGAGTACTTAGGATTAAATTACTTTCCATGAATTATATAGCCAGTATGTCAGAGTTGGGACTTGAATCCAGGTCTTCCTGGTTCCAACACTGGTTCTCTATCCACTTATGCTATGCTACTTCTAGTTAAAAAAAAAAAAAAAAAAAAGATATTTATTCAAATAGTATAGCAAAAAAATAAAATAAAATAAGAAGAAAGAAAAGATTTTCATATGCATCAATGGAATACATTTTCCCAAGGATTACCATATAACTACTGGGGAAAAACATAAAACACACATGAACAAGGAAGAAATATGGAGGATACATAGATAGTTGAATAAAAGATAAAGAAACATGTGTGAGGGAAGATATATCAAGAATCAATCTTGCACATTTGAAGGGTGTGTATATGTGTGTGTACATATATGCATATTTTCAAATACAACACACTAGCCATGTGTATATATTAGCATTTATGTACATGTCAGAAACCACATTGTGAAGAGTATATTTCTGGAAAGCACAAATATCAGAATAAATGTGCCCAGGCTATACACACAACTTGGCCAACTTATACCTCTGAAGCTATGTAGCTACTGATGCCCTTTGTTTTCATTATGCTCCTCTCTGCTGGAAGTCACCCCTCTTCTTTGCAGGGTGTTTTATCACTTCTGGTCATTGCTGGGATATGCTGATTATTATCTTCTGGACTTTAATTTTTGAGGGTTACTTGTTGCTCTCTGCTCCCATCTCCTGAGATATAGGAACTAGACATTCCCTTAGTGTAAAGTTGTGACTGAACTATCCTACATAGACCCTATCAAAAGTCATCAGAATAAGTTATTATCCTTCATTCTTGGAGAAGACCAAAATGATATCACTGTGTTAGAGTCAAATTACAGAAAGCCCTACTGATGGTGATCAGACCAATACAAGCTCAGAAAGTTCTGCCATAGGTCAGACACAAATAGTCCCTATGAACATTTGGGGTGGACTTTGTGCTTCTCATGTTTCTTCTGAGCTTATTCGATTCTGCTTTGCTCCCAAACAAAAGTCAGCAGAATATCCCAAGTGAAGAAAGAATTTATTCATCTGAAAATTGTTCATATCCTTTGACCATTTATCAATTGGGGAATGATTTACAATCTTATAAATTTGAGTCAGTACTCTATATATTTTAGAAATAAGATCTTTATCAGAAGTTATTAAAGTTATTTCTATTTCCTTTCTAATCTTGGCTGCATTGTTGTTGTTTGTGCAAAACTTTTTAATTTATTATAATCAAAATGATCCATTTTGTATTTCATAATATTTTCTAGTTTTTCTTGGCCATAAATTCCTCCCTTCTCCAAAGATCTGACAGGCAGACTATCTCTTGCTCTTTTAATTTGCCTGTAGATCACCTTTTGTGTCTAAATCATGAACTCATTTCAATCATAGTGTGTTATAGGGTGTTAGATGTTGGTCACTGCCTAGTTTCTGTGATACTTTTTCCAATTTTCCCAGCAATTTTTGTCAAATAGTGAGTTCTTTAGAAGTCTTTGAGTTTATCAGATGCTAGATAATCATTGACTGTTGAATCTTGTGTAGCTAACCTATTCCACTGATCCACTGCTCTACTTCTTAATTAATACCAAATGGTTTTGATATCCACCACTTTATAATATAGTTTTGGGTCTGATATAAATAGGCCATCTTCCTTTGCATTTTTTTTTTCATTAATTCCTTAGATATTCTTGGCCTTTTGTTCTTCCAAATGAATTTTTGTTTTTATTTTTTCTAGCTCTATAAAGTAATTTTTTGACAATTTTATTGTATGCCATTCTTTTCACACAACATAGTGCTTTCCACAGCTACATTCTAGTCAAAGGTGCCATCCTACTAATTCTCACTTATATCTGTAAATTGACCTTTGTGTCTTTAAATTATTATGTTTTCTTTTCAATTGTTACCTATACTTGGTTCCTATGTATTTTTGTGTGTGTGCAGGCATATGTATATGAGTGTATGTATGGGTTTAGAGGGGTGAGGGAAGAAAAGAAGGAAAATGAGGAGGAGAGAGGGGAAAGGAAAGAGAGTGAGATGGGGTAGGGGGAAAGTGAGTGCAAGCAATCATGCAGCACGGGTGTTTTATTGACGCCTTTTTAGGATTTTAACTCCTATGAATATCCAGGAGCCTCCATTTCTATTTTTCTTCCTTTGTTAGAACTATTGTTTATCATACTTAGCTTGTTAGATATACAAAAACATTCTCTCCCTTTCCCTTTTCAATTTAAAACCATTTATTTAAATTTGCAAAACTACAATCAGCTCTATTTTTGCTACTTCCAATTAGGTGCATTCCATCATTGGAGATGAGCCTCTAACTTCTATAGTTTAAGCTGAGGTCCAGAAATTTAAATGTTATTTTCAGACTCTTCTTAATTAACTGTTAGCTCCCCAAATATGCCTCTCTCTCTCTCTCTCTCTCTCTCTCTCTCTCTCTCTCTCTCCTCCCAGAAAATCTGGCAGGAATGATGAAAACACAACCTTTGTAGAACAAGAAATTTGAGTAAGTAATAAGTAAAGTTCTTTTCAGATCTAAAATCTGTTGTTTGATTATTCAATATCACAATTTTGCACAATCCTGCATACTTTTCAAGTCTTTCCTATATCTCACCCTTTTCATCCTGATATTGTATTGCTTTTCTATTTGTATTCTCAATTCTCTCTATATAGTAAAAGCTTAATATATTTTTCAATATTCATTTGTCGTTTTTAAGAAAATTCATTCATTCATTCATTTTGCTGGGCAATTGGAGTTAAATGACTTGCCCAGGGTCAGACAGTTACAAAGAAGTGTCTGAGGCTAGATTTGAACTCTGGTCCTCCTGACTCCAGAGCTGGTGCTCTATTCACTGCACCATCTAGTTGCCCTTCATTTGTTGTTAATACTAATATGACAGATAAATAATAACTAATAAATTATTTTTAAATGACTTGCCCAAGGTCACAGAATAAATAACAAACAAAATTAAAAACCAAATTATTTTTTCTTGAAAGATGTCATCATTTGGACTTCCCAATTGTTCTAGCTTTATGACAGAGCCTATAATTATCACACTCACTTCTTGTCCTATGACTTAGTTTGGGTATAGAATAGGCCTTGGGGATTCCCACAAGGAATGAAGTACCTCTGGAAGCAATCTACATTCTCATGGTCTCATTTCTAGGAGTCATTCTGGAGACAGGAGTCAGATTTCATTACTATCATTGACCTGTTCCAGTCCCACTTCCCTTTTTTCTGCCATTTGTGTGACTCCATTTTTTTTAAAGGTTTTGGTTTTTTTTTAATTTAATACATGATCACAGGAAAAGAGAAATTAAAAAGATTTCAAAGTCCTCAAATCTCATTTACAATGGAAATAGAAAATAAGAGCTGAAAGTTGCTCCTATGTCTATAGCACAAATGTCATATTAACAAAAAAGAGCTGGTTCAAGATGTAGTTACAAAAGAAAAAGAAAAGAATGGAAGAAAACAGCAGACCAGTTGAGAAACGAGGTGAATTATAACCAAATGAGTAAGTGGAGCCAATTATATGATTTTGCAGATAGACTCCTTTACCTGGAATTGGACTAGACTATGAAGTTAACTAGAAAATTACCCAAAAAACAAAATGGGAGTAACCATTCACAAAATTAGATAAAAGGAAAAAAAAAAAAACTTATACAAAGGATTATATCAAACACTAGAGAAATGTGAAACCAAGGAGATCAAACCAGGCTGACACAAGGAGTAACTAGGTGATTTGCTGATGTATCATGAGTCTAGGGGTAGCTCTATGAAGATCCTCCAACTAAAAAAAAGCATATCACATTAGAGAATCACAAGCCATGATATAGAATCATAGCTATAATGATTGGGAAGGGACCCATAAGGCATCTAGTCCAAGCTATGCTTGAAGAATTGTGTGACTCCATTTACTTGAAAGTTATAATGTTAACTTTCTGTATGTCCTGCTCATCCCTTTTCCCAATCCCACCTCAATCAACAAGAACTCATCTGCCTCCTACTATATTAGACTCTATGGGCAAAAACAAGAAAAAGGAACAACTTTAGTCCCTGTGCTCTAAAAACTTAACATTTAGTTAGGGAAATAAAGTGTATCCATGAAACAGAGAATGAAAAAGCATTTAAATAAATGCTAGAAAGTGTTGTAGAGATTATAAGTAATCTTTACTGATCAGGGGCAAGAGTTCTGGGACTCAAATGATTGCCTGGTTTCAAGAATCTGGGCTGCTGGGCACTGACCCAGGAAGGCGTCTGGATGTCACCAGTGGGGCTTGTTACAGTCAACTTAAAAACCACTTTTTTTCTTAGACTTTTTCAATAGGACTGCCTATTCTAACTCATTATTTATTCTTACCGTTCCACACCTCCCTCTGGCAGCCCTGTGTGTCACTATTCTGTTCTCTTTCTTCTTCTTTTTTTAAAATAGCTTTTTATTGACAAAACATATGCATGGATAATTTTTCAATATTCAAATTTTCAATAAAATTTCAATTCAATTTCAATATTGACCCTTGCAAAACCTGTTCCACCTTTTCCCCTCCTTCCCTCTACCTCCTCTCCTAGATGGCAGGTAGTCCCATACATGTTAAAAATGTTAAAGTATATGTTAAATACAATATATGTATACATATTTATAGAGTTGTTTTGCTACACAAGAAAAATTGGATTTAGATAGAAGGTAAAAATAACCTGGGAAGAAAAACAAAAATGCAAGCAAACAATAACAAAAAGAGTGTCATTGCTATGTTGTGGTCCACACTCATTTTTTTGCTGGGTGTAGCTGGTTCTGTTCATTACTGATCAATTGGAACTGATTTGGATACTCTCATTATTGAAGATGTTCTCTTTCTTCTTAAGGCTATTCCTGATATTCATTTGAGGTGAGAGATACTATTTAACTTTTCTGGGCTACAATTATTTATGTCATATATGGTAAGATTTTTCTCAAAGTCAGTTTTTCTCTTCTTACCTGTCTGACTACTGGATCTACATCCAACTTATTAGTTATGGGGACCTCCCAAAATTCTGTACTATGGTTCCTATTCTTCTCCTTCTATACTATTTTACTTGGTAATCTTGTCAGATCCCATGGATTCATCCTTCTTTATGGTAATAACCCCCAGATTTATTTATCCAGCCCTAACCTCCAGTTTTCAACTGCCTATTGGATATCTCAAATTAGTTGTTTCATAAGCATCTCCAAAACTGATTAATACCTTTTCCCCAGGCCATCCTCTCTCCCTGACTCCTATTACTGTCAGGGTTACCATCATCCTCCCAGTCACCTAGACCTGAAACCTCATTTTCATCCTCAACTTCTCACTCACCTCCCATATCTAATCAGTTGCAACATCCTTTCTATTTTATCTTTGTAACATCTCTCTAATATTCCCCTTCTCTCTTCATAGTGCTATGGCTCAGGTTCAAGCCCATGTCATCTCAGAACTACTACAGTAGTCTGCTGGTTGGTCTTCCTACTTTGCCTTTCCTCAGGGGCAGAAAGACTTTTTTTACATTAAAAACAATCATCTGTAATCATAAGAATAAGTATCATACTATATCTCAGATTTAGAATTGGAAGGAACATTTGACTTCGGGGCAGGCAGACTTTTTTTTTACATTAAAAACAATCATCTGTAATCATTTTTTTTTTTCTTTGATAAGGCCTCATTTCTCTTTTTGTTTTTTTTTTTTGTTTTTTTTTTTGTTTTTTTTTATTTTTTTATTTTTTTAATCATCTGTAATCATAAGTATCATACTATATCTCATATTTAGAATGGAAGGAACATTTGATATCATACCCCCTTATTTTACACATGAGAAAATTGAGATTCAGAGAGGTTAAGTGATTTGTACATAGTCACACATGTATTTATTAATAGAGGTTCAGTTTTAACTCTAGATTTCTGATTCCAAATTCATAGCTTTGTGTTTCCATATAATTTGATGGTCTTCTAGTTCTAATTCTATGAAACAGATACCAGAAGATATTAATGAAAATGTGATTTTTTAAAAACTTAATAGCATGTCTATTGTGCCTAATATAAAATTGGCTCATGTCAATTTTTGCCCTGAGGATGGCTGTTTAATGTTGAGATAAACCAGAACATCATTCTCTCTCCTAAGATATTCCTGATTTAATTTCCAAGGCCAGTCATTACAAAGGAAATTATGAAATCAGAGATATAGTCACACTGTAAGTGATTGGGTTTTGGTATTTTGATTTATAATGGACTATGTTAGCCTGAGGCTATTTGACCAGCAACTGCAATGTACAAAAAAATAACAAATATATCTTGGGGGAAAAAAAAAAACAGTAAGACTAATTAATTAAGAGAAAATAATAGAACATTAAGAAATCTGATTTCTAATCAAACAAAAGATTAAGGGTTTTCCATAAGTAGCAAGAGGTACAATGAGCAAGAAAATTAGAAAAAGAAGTGTCCCATTTCTCCCAAGTGTCTCTATGCAATCAAAGGAACATGAAAACAATAACTAACTGATCAGTACAGAGTCAGTTTTCAAATAAGACATGGGTTACTTGAGATGTATAATTGTGATAAAACCCCTTGCATCAATTTTAAGGTTTGACTGAGTTTCTGATCAGCATAACACAAGTCCTTGATTAAGAGTCTTTGGGTGCAAAATTTCCATCTATGCAGGGCTAGGTTCAAACAATGCAACTATGAAAAAATTGTTACCTATAAAATTTATATCAATCTGAATGATATTTGTAATGATTATACTAAACACCCATATTTTTTGGAGTTTCCCAATAATATGGGTATGCAGTTCGCATACTAGCACAAAATCATGGTGAAAATTTTGGCCCTGTGGGATACTATAATAAAATTATGGACAGTGGAGCCCAGAGTCTCCAGGCTATTTTTCTGCCACAACTGGACTCATTTTTGCTGCCAAAAACATTTGTCTTGACTATCCCCTGACAGTGTATGTTCCCCATGCCATTGAAACACTTTTTAATTCACATCATAAGCAGTATTTGTCCTCCAGCAGGCTGGTCAACCTTGAAGTGACTTTGTTATCCAAATCCAACTTAACTATCAAATGTGTAAGTACACGCAACCCTGCCATCTATATACCAATAAAGAATTGCTAAGGCCCAGGAAGGGATTTTAACATGTGTGTGTGTGTTTGTGATGATTCTTTGTCTGTCTGATAAAGCCTAAAGAACATTCTCAGAATAATGCTTGTGGTCTGCATTCATAATGAAAGGAAACGCTAAACTTCAATCAGAAATTGGTGAAAAGAACAATGTCCATTTTTTCCCATCCATGTTCATGGACCCTTGAAATCTATTCATGGACCCTTTAGATCCAGGTTAAGAATCTCTGCTATGGCCAAAGCCATGCATCCACCTTCAGTGACGAACCTCTCTGAGCCTCTCTCCAATCACTGTATTGATCCCTGGGCCCTTTCTAGTTTGGCAAGATCTCCCTTTGATTGTTAAATCCTTGCATGGTCTTTCTAAAGTCTAGGGTCACCTCCCTGCCAACAGTGAAGCATCAGGAGAACTGCAGCCGAGAATGATTGTGTGGAAACATCTCCAGTTCACAAGATCATAAGCTCATATATCTAGAGCTGAAAGGGATCTCAAAAGCCAGTGAGCAGAAGCCCCTCCTATTCTAGATGAGGACCTGAAGCTCAGAAATTTGATGTGATTTACTTCAAGGTCACACAAGTATTATCAGAAGAGGGATCTGAATGCAGACCTTTGGCTCCAGAGTCATTACTCTTTCTACTGTACTTGTTGTTGTTTGGTCGCTTCAGTCATATCTGACTCCTCATGACTCCATTTGGGATTTTAGTACCAAGATACTAGAGGGGTTTGCCATTTCCTACTCCAGCTTTTTTTTACAGATGGGGAAACTGAGGCAATTAGGATTAAGTGACTTATTTAGGATCATATCTAGTATGTATCTAAGGTCACATTTGTACTCCCAAAGTTGTGTCTTCCCAATTTCAGGCCCAGTGTGCTCCCTATTTGCCCCTTCCACTGTACTATGCATCTTCTGAAATGACAATCATTTTGGATGACTATTTGATGTAAGAACAGGAAAATGGAAATCAGGCGTCAGGTTCAAATCTCACCTCAGCCACAAACTAGCTATGTTCCAAACACTTCATCCCTCTATGCCAGTCTCTTCATTTCTAAAGTGAAAGAATTGGACCAAACAACCTCACAGGTCCTCCAGGAATACTGACTAGTTAGTTTTGGGTCTAGTCCCTATTTTAGCAGATCTTAGATCTTTCTTGCTCTTGTTATTGTTGACAAAATGCTGGTTTGGTCTTTCTAGAATATAGGGTCACCTTCATGTAAAGGTGAAGTGTCAGGAGGAATGCTTTGGAGTCTGATTATGCTTTTTAAAAAATCTCCAGTTTGTGAGATCATAGGCTCACAGATCTAGAGCTAAAAGGGAACTCTATATTTGGTTATTTTAAAAAATGAGATGAAGACATTCAATATGAATTGTAGTAATCATAAGAAAAGTATACAAAATTATTTTTGAAAGTTGTGAGCCTCACTGGTCACACCTCAGTTCCCTTGAGTAAAAAGTCTTTCCAAATACCTCTTGGGGCTTAAAAAACATATGACCCAAGACTAGAGATAGAAATAGTTGGTAGAATAAAGTCTAGAGGGGACAAGGTGGGATAAAGCTCTCCCTTCTAACCCTTGAGTAAGAGAAACATATTGCTGTCTTTGCTTTCCAGGTCAAGGTTGCACTCTGGGATGTGCAGCTGCCACACTGTCCTAGCTCTGTTCTGGGTCAGTGTGAACCCTCACCCTTCTTTGCATGCCTCTGGTTTTGTCTGACTGATTTCTCAAAGGTTTCTCATAAATAGCCAATATGGACAGGCCAGAACAAACCACAAAGGAACATTCTGTTTCCTTCAGATTTCTTTTCTTTTGAGGGGTAGGGGTGAAAGCCAAAATGTTTCCTAGCAGGCTCTTTTTTCTTCAGGAAAACCTTCATCAAAATTCCTAACGATGCCTCTGCCATTCCACTCTGCAGACACTAACAAGGGGGTACAAAAATAGAACAGACACTTTTCAAGGAGCAAATTGCTTTTACACATCAATCAAAACTACAGTATCAGGAAAATTTCTGAATAGTGTGTAACCCATAATAAAGTACTTGGTCTATTTTTTAAAATGAAAATGCACATTATTTATCCAGCCTCTATTTCTATAAATCACTAAGTGTAGTGGGGAGTGTTATGGGGGGATTCAGAAATTGTAATCATTAGAAGATTGATTTTGATGACTCCAAGAGAGGTATGAGAGATCAATTGTCTAGCTCCCTCATTCTAAGACAATTCTCTTCTGAGAAGTGAGCTCCATTAAAAACTACTTCCTTTCTGAGACTCTTCAAGCTAATAACACTTTAATTTACATTGCACTTAAGGTTTGCAAAGCCCTTAAGGAGTTCACAACCTTCTATGGTTGTTGCAGAGGGTGTGGTCAGGAGTAAACCTAGGTGATCTAACTAGGTGAAAAGATCAGGCTTCTGTTTGGGATTTTCATTACCACTAGTTAAGTAGATGGAAGATATTTCTGGAATGTAAATTCCTTGGGGGCAAGCACAGCTTTTTTATCTTGATCCCTAGTATCCAACACAACAAAAAATGTGGGAGGATGAGAGATGGGCCGGGATTAATCTAAATTTTTACTTCTCATTGATATTAACACCTCACTTCTCAAATAATAATAACTAGATATAGATATCTATCTATATAGAGATCTAGATATAGAATAGATATAGATATATTGATATATAATCCTACTATGTGCCTGGAATTGTGCTAATCACTTTAAGAATTTTATCTCATTTAAGCTTAGTAACAACCTTGAGCAGTAGGAGCAACTATTATTCCCATTTTACAGTTAAGATAATCTCTGCAGATAGAGGTTCCATGTGACTTGTGACAAGGGCATATAACTATTTGAAGCTGAATTTGAACTCATATTTTCCTGACTCCAGACCCAGTGGTTTTATCTTACTGCACTATCTAGATAGAGTGCAGCTTTCTGCTGCTCTCCCTAAGGAGTTCCTTTTTAATAAAACAATAAAATAAAAATAATTTGAGGGTAGAAGAGTTTATCAAATTAAGACATCAATTGAGTCAGTATAGATAATATTGGGGACCACTGCCAGTGATCTTGCTCTATGTCTTGTCACTGGGTTTAGATGACTGGAAGGGACAATGAGACTGATGACTTTGCACAGCCCTGCCTCACTTAAATCCAATTCACTTGCAAGTCAAGACGTCACCTTGATGTCATTGGTCCTTTTCCAGAAGGAAGAACAACAATATATAATATTACATACCCATAATCTCCTTTTTCTGCAAATAAAGTGGTATATTTCCTCATCAAATGTACCAGCTAGGTGGTACATTGGATAGAGTATTGGGGCTGGAGTCAGAAAGACGAGTTCAATGTATGACCTTGTATAATAACTCATTTAACTCTGTTGGCTTCAGTTTCCTCATCTGTAAAAATGACCTGAAGCAGGAAATGGCAAATCTTCCAGTATCCTTGCTAAGAAAACCCCAATGAGGCCATAAAGAGTCAGAGCGATTAGAACCAGTGAATAACAAATTTTTTTCAATCTTTTTCAAAGAAAATTTTGGCCACTATAATTTTATGCTGTTTAGTTTTCTCTGTGCTTTCCACTTACATTGATATAATAATTGAATATTTTGTTTTCCTGATTCTACTTCTTTCATTTTGAATCTGTTCATATAAGTCTCTCCCTGCTTCTTTCAATGCTTCATACTCATCATTTCTTTCAGTATAAAAATATTTTATTAAATTCAATTAATGAGTCCATACTTTGTTTCTAACATTTTGCTGCCACAAAAAGTGTTGCTATTAGTATTTTGCTGTCTATGGGACCTTTGCCTTTTTGAATGTGCTTTAAATGAAATACATATAGTGGATTAATTAATTGGTAGATCAATTTATCCAAGTGGCTATCAATTACCTTCAAGTGATTTGACCTGGGTATTTGTTGACCCATTAAATTTTACAGAAGAGAAGTGTTTGTTTTCTTGACAGGGTGCTGCAATTGTTTATTGTTGGAACCATAACTAAAGGCAACTGCCTGTGGCAAGTAAAGGAAAACTTGTTTAGCTTAGGGGACAATCCTTCAAACCAGTTAGGTTGCTCTTTTCCTAAGGAGTCCAAAATCGGGGGATAGGAGCAGGTGAAGTAGTTCAGTAAGTCAGTCAATAAGCTATGTGCCAAGCACTGTGCCAAGCTCTGGATTGGGCTAATAAAGGAAGACTTTGAGCTGAGATTTAGGCAATATGGCCCATCTTTTTATAAGAATAACATCTTCCCCAACTAATTTTCAGTCACAACTTTGGCGTCTAGCTAATAATGATTCTGGCTACTATGAATGTGAGCTCTACCTTTCATACTGACCAATAAATGGGATTAAAGGAGACAGAGAATAAACTGCAAGAGCAAGACTCAAGTAGAACAAGAATAGTGAGTGAACCTTAGGTGGAAAGAAGTAGAACCTCTCTGTGTGAAGAAGTAATACTCTAGCTGGTTGGTTTTTTGTTTTTGTTTTTGTTTTTATGAAGTTAAAATTCTAAATTACAGAAAAAATGTAGGTAAAAATGGAGGCAGAGGCACATAATGGACACAGAAAAGTGGTTGGAGAATTATAATGCCAGCAAATTTTTAGATCCCTGAAAATAGAACTGGCAATAAACTGGACTTTTAAAAAATGTAGCTAAACAAAAAGAATAAGGAAGAGTCCATGGAACTACTCATTTGGTAAGATGGAAAATGTCAGTTTGGAAAAATAATATAATTAGTAACTAGTTGGATAACAGTCTAATTTAATGGATCTGTCTGAGTCAGAAAGGAAAGAGGACACTAGTGGTATAGCCCAGGATTCTGTGCTTGACCCTGGTGTGTTCAGTACTTTATCAACTTTTAAATTTTAAGTTTGATTTTATTTATTTTTTTTTTACTTTTTTTTATTATTATAGCTTTTTATTTACAAGATATATGCAAAGGTAATTTTTCAGCATTGTTACTTGCAAATCCTTTTGTTCCAACTTTTTCCCTCCTTCCCCCAGATGGCAGGTTGACCCATACATGTTAAATATGTTAAAGTATAAGTTAAATACAATCTATGTATACATGTCCAAACAGTTATTTTGCTGTACAAAAAAAGTCGGACTTTGAAATAGTGTACAATTAGTCTGTGAAGGAAATCAAAAATAGAGGGATTGGGAATTCTAGGTAGTGGTTCACAGTCATCTCCCAGAGTTCTTTCTCTAGGTGTAGCTGGTTCAGTTCATTACTTCTCTAGTGGAACTGATTTGGTTCATCTCATTGTTGAAGAGGACCATGTCCATCAGAATTGATCATCATATAGTATTGTTGTTAAGTATATAATGATCTCCTGGCCCTGCTCATTTCACTCAGCATCAGTTCATGTAAGTCTCTCCAGGCCTTTCTGAAATCATCCTGTTGGTCATTTCTTACAGAACAATAATATTCCATAACATTCATATACCACAATTAGTTCAACCATTCTCCAATTGATGGGCATCCACTCAGTTTCCAGTTTCTGGTCACTACAAACAGGGCTGCCACAAACATTCGTGCACATACAGGTCCCTTTCCCTTCTTTAAAATCTCTTTGGGTTATAATCCCAGTAGAAACACTTCTGGGTCAAAGGGTATGCACAGTTTCATAGCTTTTTGAGCATAGTTCCAAATCGCTCTCCAGAATGGCTGGATGTGTTCACAATTCCACCAACAATGTATCAGTGTCCTAATTTTCCCACATCCCCTCCAACATTCCCCGTTATATTTCCTTGTCATTCTAGCCAATCTGACAGGTGTGTAGTGGTTATCTCAGAGTTGTCTTAATTTGCATTTCTCTGATTAATAATGATTTGGAGCATCTTTTCATATGGATAGAAATAGTTTCAATTTCTTTGTCTGAGAATTGTCTACTCATATCCTTTGACCATTTATCAATTGGAGAATGGCTTGATTTCTTATAAATTAGAGTCAATTATCTATATATTTTGGAAATGAGTCCTTTATCAGAACCTTTGACTGTAAAAATGTTTTTCCAGTTTATTGCTTCTCTTCTAATCTTGTCTGCATTGATTTTGTTTGTACAAAAACTTTTCAATTTGATATAATCAATTTTTTCTATTTTGTGATCAATAATGATCTCTAGTTCTTCTTTGGTCATAAATTCCTTCCTCCTCCACAAGTTTGAGAGATAAACTATCCTATGTTCTTCCAATTTATTTATAATCTCATTCTTTATGCCTAGGTCATGAACCCATTTTGACCTTATCTTGGTGTACAGTGTTAAATGTGGGTCAATGCCTAGTTTCTGCCATACTAATTTCCAATTTTCCCAGCAATTTTTGTCAAACAGTGAGTTCTTATCCCAAAAGCTGGGGTCTTTGGGTTTGTCAAAGACTTGATTATTAAAGTTATTGGCTGTTTTTCCTTTGAACCTAACCTATTCCACTGATCAACTAGTCTATTTCTTAGCCAATACCAAATGGTTTTGGTAACCTTTGCTTTATAATATAATTTTAGATCTGGTACAGCCAGATCACCTTCATTTGATTTTTTTTCATTAATTCCCTTGAGGTTCTTGACCTTTTGTTTTTCCATATGAATTTTGTTGTTATTTTTTCTATGTCATTAATAAGTTTGATTTTAATTAAAATTCACTAAAATTAGTTAATGAAAATTAAGTTTAATTTAATTTTAAAATTTAAATTCAAATTTGCAAAAATAACAAAAGATGGAAATAGCCCCTGTTAGAAAGGTTGTGGAAAGATAGGCACACACAGATGAATTATTGGTAGAGCTGTGAAATGAATGCCCTCAGGAGAGGACAGGAGAATAGTTAAACAAATGGTGGTACATGAATGCAATGGAATATCATTGTGCTGAAAAAAACAAGGAGCATGATGAATACAGAAAAGCATGAAAGATTTATATGAAATGATGCAGAATGAAGTGAACAGAGCCAAGAAACAATATACACAATGATTACAGCAATTTAAAGGGAAATAAAAACTGCATGTTGTGAAATACTGAAGATTAAGGTTGAACCCCCCAAAAAAGAGCTATAAAAGACACCTCCACTGGATATTTAGCAAACATGGAAGGCACAAATGTAAAATACTCCATATACAATTGGATTTTTTCCCCCAGTAGTGTATAGTTTTTCATAATTATTTCTTTTCCTTTTTCCCCTTTAAAAAACTGTCTAAAAGAAAGAAAAATTACAGGGAAAATCTTTGCTGACACTTTAAAATGTCATGAAGTTGAGAAGTATAGCAAATATTTTGAATTACAACATGAGGATTCAAAAAAGATCTTAATAGGCTAGAATGATGGGCAGAGTGTATTTAAGATGAAATTGAATAGATAGAAATGTGAAGTCAAATTGAAAAATTCAATTGTATAAATATTAAGATCAAAGTGAAAGAATTAGACTAGTACATTAAAAAAAAAAAAGCGGAGGTCTTAGGTTGCATCAATAAAAGTATAATATCTAAAATGAGGGAGGTGCCTATGACACTTAGTCCTGGTCTGAGCACATCAAAGGTATTGTGCTTATTTCTAGGTTTCAATTAGTAAGAGAGACATGAACAAAGAGGCAGAGGCCACCCAGGAAGGTGAGACCCAAAACCATGCCATATGAGAAAACTGTTGAGGAAACTGGGTAGAGTAGATCTGAAGAGAAGGAAGAACATGATATTGAGGTATGCCATCCAGAAAGCAATTAGATTTATGAATTACTCGAGAGGGCAATACAAGAACCAGTATCTATAAGTTTCAGGGGGAAAGCCCAATTAAATGCTTCCTAACAATTGAAGCTGTTTGAAAATGGAATGAGTTCAACATATCCTGAGTTCTCTACATAATGGGAAATTTTCAAGGAGACATGGAATGTCCATGTGTCCAGAATGTGGTGGAGGGGATTTCCAAGAGGTCCCTTTTAGCTTTATGATTCTATGTATCTGGTCCAGGTATGACATAATAAGAGTGTGCACTAGGATGATTGTATTGAGAATAGACAGGAAGGAATAGATTTAAGAGAAACAGTATTGAAAAGGAAGAATTTTCAGGACTTGGCAGCCAATAGGATATGAGTAGCTGGAAAGAAGGAAGGAATTCAAGATAATTCTGACATTTTTAGCCTGACTGGTAAGAATGATGGCACTACTGACATAAATTAGAGAAACAAGAAAAGGAAGCTGGTTTGTAGAAGAATGATCATTAATTTAATTCAAACATGTTGAGTCTGAAGTCAGTAGTATGACATCTAAAAAAAATTCAATAAGCATTTGTAGATAGGGGGATGGAAAATGAGAACTCATTTAAGAGTGATAGAAAAAAAGATTTGGAAATCATCTGTTTTGAGGAATTCATTAAAGTCGACAGAGGGCAAGATGCCTTGGATGAAGAAAATATATGAAGAGAATACATCAAAGACAAAACCTTAAGAAAGGATCTATATTTATGGGGCAAAAAGAAGAACCCATGAA
Source organism: Sarcophilus harrisii (assembly GCF_902635505.1). Taxonomy (NCBI): domain Eukaryota; kingdom Metazoa; phylum Chordata; class Mammalia; order Dasyuromorphia; family Dasyuridae; genus Sarcophilus; species Sarcophilus harrisii. Next base: position 367,419,647 of record NC_045426.1, on the reverse strand, counting down.
AGAGATACAAGGGATGAAAGGAGGTAGCAAGAGGACCAGAAATGCAGGGGGCTCCAAAAACCAAATGAATAGGATAGAAGACCAAACCCAGAATCATAAAGATATGAGTTAAAATCCAGCTTCTGACACTTCCTAGCTGTGTGACCCTAGGCAAGTTACTTCACCCCGTTTGCCTCAGTTTCCTCATCTGTAAAACGAGTGGAAAAGGACATGGTGAACCACTTATATAGCACTTATATGGTGAATCTTTGCCAAGAAAACCTCAACTCGGATCACAAAAAGTCAGTGATCAAACAACATAAAAGCCAAAGAAGGAGAGACTTTCAAGAAGAAAGAAAAAATTAGTTATCAATGGTAAATGATACTTAGTGGTTGAGGAGAATGAGACATAAAGTAAAGGTCTATGGATTTACAACTAGAGCATCGCTTAAAATTACTTAATGATCTTAAAGTAGGGGTCCTCAAACTTTTTAAATAGGGGGCCATTTCACTGTCCCTCAGACTGTTGGAGGGCCAGACTACAGTAAAAACAAAAACTTTGTTTTGTGGGCTTTTAAATAAAGAAACTTTATAGCCCTGGGTGAGGGGGATAAATGTCTTCAGCTGCTGCATCTGGCCGCGGGCCATAGTTTGAGGACCCCTGAAGTAATCTCTCCCGGGTCACAGCAAGTGGAAAGTGGAAAATTTTACCATGAGTTGACTGGCCAACCTTGCTCATTCTCAAACCTAGAATACGCTTAAACATTTAGAAGCATAGATTCTTTGAGTTGTAAAAGCATTCAGAGGTCATCTTTCTAATCCATCGAGAGATAGATGGCTTAGAGTTCTCCAAAGTAAAGATTATGTTAACTTCTTTGTCACACTCCAAGAAGGTGGGTCTACTCCCTCAGATAAACTATCCCGAAATATAATGTCCTAAGGGCAAAGCCAGACTTTGGCTGATACAGGCAATAATAACAATAATAACAATGAAAAAAGAAGCAACTGAGGAAAAGAAGCAGGGGACTCTTTTTATAATAGAGTTTCCTAATAGTAGAATAGAAGGTGGAAGCGAATATATAAATATTATCTCTATGGATCTTCACAACAACCCAATAAGGTAGATGCTGTTATTAAACCCGTTTCACTGTGGCAAACAGATTAAGTAATTTACCTAGGGTCACACAGTCAATAAGTATCTGAAGGTCTTCTTGACTGCAGGTCTAGTCCTCTGTCCACCTCCACCTTTACCTGTCTCTCCAAAGAGTGGAAGGGATTAGTGGAGCCACAAATTGTGTCTGGAGATGTATATGAATTGGAGTGGGGATAAAAGTGTTAGAAGAGGTAAGACAGAAAAGGGCTGTTCGTGTAGGGTGATATTCTAGGACAACAAGGAATATGTGTTTGCTTTGATAGTGTGACTTCCCCAGGATGAAAGCCTGCAAATGGGCTTCTGGCTGAAGGAGCAGGAGAGCCAGGTGGAATATTGGTCCTCTCCCCTCGGCCGGCCAGATTGAATCAGAGTCCCCAGACTAACATTCTCCTGTTCAGGCATTGAGGAAATTACCCTTGTCTTCCAAGTCTTTGTTCTAAAGCTTTCCAATAGCAAACCAGGACTGCAAGATTTAAGTTGGCCATCTGAGCCCTGCTTGACTATAGGAACATGAATGCTAAAACCTGCTAGATTTTTGTGTATTCCTCTGGCAATGAAATCCAAGGATACACCTGCAGTGCCTCAGGCAGTTACATCTAAGAACCAGGATAGAGACTTGGCTTAGAACTAAGGGTGGAATTCCTTGGGCCAGAATGTAGCCCAGGGGGCTAAGCCCCGGACGAAACAGGAGGAAAAATGTGAATCGAGATAGCTGGGCAACCAAGGTGAATAGATCCCTTGACCAGCAGGCTTCTGTCTTTAAAGCCTCTGTGACAGTAGAAGGTAAAGGCTAGAAGGATTCAGGAGCTGGGGCAGGAAGAGGAAGAAAGCGTTTGTCAAGAATACAGACCACCAGGCTGAGCTGTCTGCCAAATAATGTGAGTAAGAGTCTCATTCTGTTTTAAGAGTGGGTGAGTGCATGTCAGGGATTCGGGGTTCTGATAGGTGAATCTGCCTCTTACCTTAATAGAACCAGGCTTCCATGCCAGTTCTTCGTGCCGTGTCCCATCCCCTACTTTCAAGCTTCCATTTATATTTGTTCTCCCTTTAGACTATTCCAGCTTGCCTTTATATTTCTTCTTCGTTAGAATATAATCTCCTTAAAGACAAGAACTTTCTTGGTTCTGTGTATTTCTATCCCTGGCACTTGGCACAATTCCCGGCACATAGTAGGTACTTTTTAAATGTTTTACTATTATCTATCTGAAGTCCAAAACAACTAAGCAAATTAAAGGGGGAAGGAAATTATCTTATTAGTCCTTGGATGTTTGTGAGCAAGGTCACACACACGTATGCATGTATATATTTTGGATCAGGACCTGTGATTTTACTGATATAAAGGTCTGGAGGCTCCTATCTATGCAGATCAGCTTGTGCTCAACAACTTACATTTATGCTGAATTGCCCAGGTTTAGTGACTTGCCCCAAATCTCACGTCAATATGTCTCTGAGTTACTTGCTTTTAGGTCTTCCTGACTCCTAACTCCTGCCTCTTCAGCTCTCTTCACTATCCTCCACTATTTCTCCTATATACTATGACAACCATCCTCCTATGCTTATCGAGAGCATTGGATGGTTTTCCAGGACCCCAGGTTCTGGAATTAAATGCTGTTATCACCAGGTTTCTTATATTATGACCAGTGAGAAAACTGGAGGAAAATAAGAATGTAACTCTACTAAGTGGGTTTCACATACATCCAGTAGTCCCTGTCAAGGCTCCTTTTCTTTTCATATTTTAGGAATGCTTCCCATTTTCAGTCCTGGATGTTCTTTTGAATCTTTTACTTGGATCAAAACGTTGGAAGTGAAGAGCATGGTGCACAGTGTGACTGCTGCTCCCTGTCGCCCAGCTGCCCAGTCTCTCAGTGATGTTCCTGACCTTCTCCTTGTCCACCACCCCAGCTGCTTTGGGAATGCACAGCATTAAGTCTCCAAGATAGAGTAGAAAGCTTATTACATTTAAAAACAGAGAGCTGAGGTCCTCCTGTTGCTGCCTGTGTGACCTTCGGGGTCACATCTCTCTACCTCAGTCTCCTTAACTGTAAAATGAAAAGGCTGAACCAAATCCAGTTCTTTTTTTTTTTTTATGGGAATTTTTTTTTAATTATAGCTTTTTATTTACAAGATATATGTATGGGTAATTTTTCAGCATTGATAGTTGCAAAACCTTTTGTTCCACCTTTTTCCCCTCCTTCCCCCAGATGGCAGGTGGACATGTTAAATACATTAAATATAAGTTAAATACAATATATGTCTACATGTCCATACAGTTATACCAAATCCAGTTCTTAATCCATGACCTCTAATCCACCTGAGAGGATGCCGGCTGGACAGGGATTATTGTCATTTCGGGACGTTTCAAACCAAGTCTGGCCATTGTCCAGTGGGTGGTGCAAGAGAGTTTACTCTGTACAGATGTGATACCGGTGCTGGAGGCTGACAAGGGTTATCACAGTCTCGACTCTGGTGAGGTAGCAGGGGCCAAAGGAGTTGCAGCCGCCTGTGCTACAGGCACCTTTTTCATGTTTGTTTTAATTCTGTCCCCATCATGATCCACAGCTGGAGTATAGACCAGGTGACTGAGGAGGTCAAGAAGTCTGTGTTATGAAGAAGAATGCCACAATCTTGAAGCTGGAGAAGGAAAAAAAAAAGGGTGGGGGGGTGAGGAAAAGAGAGAGCTTCAACTTTGCTTTCAATTTTACCTGGTTAAGAAATGTTTGCTTCCAAGCTCTGCAAACATACCAGTTTATCCTGAGACAGGACTGTGCTGCTGGAAGACTATGGGGTTGTGCTTTTCCAGCAGAGACGTTGTTTTGATGAAAGGGTCTTGATTTTGCACACTTTCAGCTTTTGCATCCCAAATTCTGGATTTTCATGAATGGATTGGTCCAGAAGTGTGTCATAGAGAAAATGACACACAGGAAAATTGCCTTGTCTGTCCAGGAGCCATCTGGGGAGCAGACTGATCCAAGTAGTAATTTCTGGTTAAAACGGCATCATGTTGGCCTTTTCCCAGCTGGAGTCCAGTGAGAGGGAAACAAACCAAGAGTCTGGAACTCTTTGGGGTGGGAGGGGAAAAGAAAGGGAAAGAGATGGCATGGGACAGGGGGAGGCTATTTCTAAGACAACAGTCTGGAGAAAGAAAAGATGAAACTTGGAAAGAAAGAAAGCCAACAGAACAAACACCCTAGAAACCTGTAGAAAAGATGGTCCAGTGTCTGGCACGGAGTCAAAGACAAGGCTTAAAGTGGAAAAGTCAAATGACTAGTTCTTCAGCATTTCTTGACCTCTTGTGCCAGGAGTGGGAGGAGACACTGGCCACTATTTATATGCAGAGTGGGGTATGGGATATATAAAAACGGTTAGATGATTCCCTCCTCAACCATATCTGCGGCTACTTAGACTCTTCCTTTTCAAAGATCCTGCTCAAGTCTTTTATCAGTCACTGCCTTCTGTCCACAAGAAGCCAGAGAATTTGTAAGTACCCTCTTAATGTCTGTTATTTTGAGTTTTCCTTCTTACTGGATAATTTCTATTATTATTTATCTGAATGTATTTATTTCCTCCTCCCCTCTTTGAAAAACTGCCGTTTCTCCGTAAGCCCAAATGAAATAGACTAGTTCTAAAGGCAAAGTTCAAGGGACCCAGTAAGTTTCTGGGGGGTTTTTGTTTTCTTTTAACCCGAACCACCAACTTCTTTAATACACTTTGAATGTTCTGTTGTTGTTCATTGAGGCATTTTACTTCCTCTCTGGTTAACACAGAGTAGAAGAATAATTTTGCACAAAAGTGACAGAGGATATGTGACAAGGGAATCCCTTTGACTGCTAAATTGTCCTTCCGTGGAATACTGAATTTGGAATCAAAGAGGTGAGTTTGGACCCAGCTCTGCCATTAACTGTCTATGTCATTTTGGACAAATTCCTTATTGTCTAAATTTCAGTTTTCTCAACCAGCCGATACAGCTTCAGAATTAGAGTTCAAATGTTGGCTCTGTCACCAGGGGTAAATCACCCTCTCTCAGCCTAAGTTTTCTCATCTGTAAAATGGGAATAAGACAGAATATTCCCAAAAACTTAATGTAGTTTTAACTATTGAGCTAAAAATGACTAAGACTAAATTATCAAAGTTTAAACCGCATTTTTGAGACACCCTTTGTTAATCACCTACTTTCCAGCTTTGCTGTGAGGATCAAATGAGATAACATGTATAAAGAACTTTTGGGATTTTCCAGTGCTATTACCAATACTAAATATTATTATTATAGTAAATAAAGAGGGTGAACTAAGTGGACTCCAAAGATCTTTCCAAGTATAAAACTACATATGATCTTATGACTTTGATGACTTCTGAAATTCCCTCCCTCCCTCTCCAAACCTAAAACAGTGATTCCAGGTTCTTCTGGATTTCATAACATTATCCAGGCTAAAGAAGCTTATGTTCTTGAAATAGTTAAACAGCATAGAAAACTTTACATTTCTATGACTCAATGGGAATAAGTGAGGCACAGGGTATTAGCCTTCCTAATTATGGATTTATGTCTTTTTCTACAAGTTCTGTCATGCCGAGAGAGTTTGTTTTACAAAAGCCTATGGAATGGAAAGAATTGTTCTATCACATTTGAAGTCACTTGCAAGGACAAATCTGATGGTACTTCCACATATGTGCAAACTTTCAGATTTTGATTCATAGATCATTGAAAGAAAAGGACTTACTAGGGAGAGGAATACGGAACAATTTCATTTTTCTTATTCCAGCCTTTGGCTTTAAAGGGAATTGGGGTCCATCTGCTGCATCAGAACTGAGAATACCCAAATTAAAGACTATTTGTAAGTACCAAATGCATATCTTAATGACAGAAATTCTGTTCATACTAGAACATGAATATTTGAATATCCCTCATTTAGGAAAAAAAACCAACTATATGTTAATTTTGCAACTGGAGATTTTATTTTAAACTCATCAATTGACTTTGTAACTTATAAGTGACACTTGCTTCAAGAGTTGAGAAATTTCAGTCTTCAGCTTTATGGATTTCAAATATACAGTACTATGGAATTGTGAAAAAGATTTGATTGGGGGAAAGCTAGTCTTAATCGCTATATTGAAGCTTTTCAGTTCCAGACCAACCCAGCAGATGAATTTAAAGAGCTTACTCTGGAACTTCTTAAGGAAGGATGGTATTCTTAAACATAATGAAGTCTTCTCCAAAGATAAAAAAAAAGGATTTTAGGCATTTTACTCATTGCTTTTCCCAGTTAACAGACTTTGTCCTATAAGCTAAGTTTTTATTGTTTTCTAATATAATCTAGAATTGTTACTCTTGAGGAAGGAACAATATCTTGTGGAAGTGTCTAAAAATTATCTGTTATTTATTGAATGGTTTAAAGCATGTTATCAACAGATTTCATTTAAGCTTTTTGCTAGTTTACAAATGAAAGATTTCCTTAACCTAAGGGTGAGAATCTTGGCAGTGAATAAAAGCTGTCTAAAAAAAAATAATAATAATTAAAAAACAATTGTCTCTCACCTCCAAGAAACCTTTTTTTTTTTTTTCCACTTTTTTTGGTAGACCAAAAAGATCACCATAATTTTGCCTGCTTTTCATATATCTGCATTTGACCACAAAATGGAGATGTGACAATTTAGCTTTATTTCCTTCAAGGCATAAAATCTAATCTTCAGTGCTAGAACGAAAAAAGTCCCTGAATTCACTGACAATTCACCAAAAAAGAACTATGAAATAATATTGGAATCAGAATCTGTTCTTTTGTCATTGGACGTTTGATTTGCTATGTTAGAATGAAGGGTAGGATCTCAGAGTAAAACAACTCTTCTCATGACCAGCATTTTGTTGGTAAAAAATATAAGGACATATTATCTTTTGGTCTTGTACATGATTTGATCAGGGGGTTCTTAGACCCGGTAACGTAAGATTATAATATTTCTACTTCATTCCTGGCATTCTGGGCTCCATCTACATTTCAGCAGAGAGCATGTTTCCTGATTTACATATTTTTTACCCCTTGTCATATGGAGGAAAGGAAGGATGAATGGACATACTTTGAATGGCATTGGTGACACCCCACATAATTCTCTTTGGACAAATAATTTTGGAAACAAAACTTTTGAGGCAGAAGCCCAAGGCACACATCTAAGTTTACTTCTTGTGGATGGGCTGGAGGAACAGGTATGCCTATTTCAAAATAATCCCTTTCTGTGGATGATCTTTGGGATCTGGCTTATGGCAGTATTTATGGGGGAATTCCTGGGAGTTCTTGGCTGATATCTGAAAAATGCTCAAACTGACCCATATCAGTGCAGTCTTTGAATACCTAACACACCCTCTAAAACCAGTGGAAACGAGGTGGGCAGGCTGAGAAATGCGTGCCAGGAAATTTGGGACATAAATCACATCGAGCGAGTTAAGGAAACTCATCTGGGGACAAAATGATTGACTTAATAATGTCTGCAAGTCATTGGCCACCAAGAAGGAAAATCAGACTACAAATGAAAATCATAGAATCATAACTGGTACACAGTATCTTATACACAGTGAGTGTATGATAAATATCAGGGTGGCTCAGTGAATGAATTTTCATGTATTGTCCTTTCCCCTTACTTTTCAACTTCCTAATGCAGTCAAATCTTGTGTAATATTGATTTTTTTTTTGCCTTTGGCAATTTAGCTAAGATTATAATGTCTGTTATTGCAATCTAGAATATTGGTCAAATGGTACTGGGTGTTACTCAGGTAATGTTTTCCAATTGCCCAGTTAGTATCTAGATTAAAGGGGGAATAAAGGAACTAACAGAGCCACAAAACAAGTATTCTGATATTACAAAGTTTCTTGGGTAACCAGAAATTGAACATTTCTGTTTAAATTGGTGAAATCTATCTTAGCTACAGCCAAAACATTTAAAAGGCTGAGCAATATAAACCTGCTCTGTGATACTCCAGTTATCTAGAAGAAATAACTGTAAGACTCTGGAACAGCAGCAGTTATCTTTAAGAAAGAAAAAAAGCCTCCTTCCCAGAGGCAAACTTTAGCAAATAATAATAATAATAATAAATCTAATATATATCAAGCTGTCAAGCTGAAGAAAAGATAACATGATTTGACTTTTATTTTTACTTCTGTACTTGGACAGTTGTTCTTGGCTAGGTTTTTCTTACCTGGTTTCATTTATACTTCAATTTCCAAAGTTCCAAAATAGCAGAGGTTTGGGGGGCTTTTTCTTTAAGTCCCCAAGTTTGAGAGAATGAATATATTTATTCTGTAATATGCCATATATTTAAATGGCCTTTTAATCAGTGGACAAATTACACTGACTTTTGTCTTTTACCTGTCCTTCCCTTTTAAGATTCTGAATACACAGAAAACCAGGTTACCAGATTGATCCCCTTTGTCTTGATCAGAGTACTGTGACTTACATAAAATTTTCCAGTTCTGTAAAGGACATACTCTAGGAGGAGAGGATTACTAAAGAGGAATTTTGACTTGTCTCTTCTCTTTTTTTTTCCCCTGTGACTTATAAAAACAAGCATTTGAACTCTTATTTGATGGTAACAACAAGTAGCTTAATTCTTTAAGCATTATCAAAAGGCACTTTCAAAGTGCCTGTGCCTGGAGAACAACTGACATTAGTTGTCCTGAAACAAACAAAACAAACAAAATTTTAAAAATACATATCTTGTCTTCTGGGAATTTGAGTCTAAGACCATCTTCCTTTAAAAATCAATTCAGTTGAATAACAATCTATTAAATGCTTACTATGTACCCATAGCATTGTACTAAAAAAAAAAAAAAGACTTTAAAAATAATTTCGGCCCTCAAGCAGCTTTCATTCTACTTAAATCAGCTTTATGAAAGAAACTCAGATTCTAGTGGCTAATTACAGTTTCATTCTTTTATCAAAGCAAAATGTGCCTGATCTGTAACTCATCAAGTAATTACCTGTAGTCAAAGTGTAAATGTTTAACTCTCCACTGAAAATAAAAGAAAATTCAAAGCCAAAAGATCAATACCAAAAAAAATAATAGTGAGCAATCTCAAGGATTAATTTCCCCTTAGTAATTCTCTTGTTAGTAAATGTTTTTGTAAATGGAATGATGGGCATCTAAAAGTAAATCTCACAGATTGACATTGATTAATAGCACCTGTTCCCAGCCTGACCCATGAAAAAAGGTGTCTATCTCCAGGCACTGGTCCTGCTCTTGCCCTCGGTTTTCTGCTATCAAACTGTCATCACTGTAACACCCTGATGTTATCTACTGGTCTAATTGTGGTTTTGTACTTTGGGCATTTTCCTATAGTTCTTTTACCATGTCTATGTTATTTCAAAGTAATTACAATTCTGCTCTTGTCCATATTTCTTTGCATGTTATTGATTTTTCCTTAACATGAGAGATAGTATGGCAGAAGATTGAGCCTGAGCATTGGAGACAGGAAAATCTGAGTTCAAAATATGCCCCGGTACAAGTTGTGTGATCCTGGAAAAGATATTTAGTGTCTCATTCCCTAAGTAACTGCCTAGGCTGAAAATTTAATTATAGAAGAGTTGCCTATTCATAGGGAAGTTTTCATACAAGGAATTCCCAACAGCTAGGAAATCAGAGTTCTGTATCCTATCTGCCTTTCCCCACTTGAACATTAAAAAAAAAAATGCTATTATCCAACACTTGGTTCTTATTATATATTACCTTTTTGTGTCATAATATTTCATCTCGTCTATATTGATTGTGGCTATGGCCTTGGTCTGCTCTTCTTACACACTAGGACTGGGGATGGTGTTGGCATTCTCATTTTGCCTAGTTCTCCTGGTATGTGATTGGCGATCTTTTTGGACATTGATTGAGATGATGATATATAATTCTCTTTTTGCATGCTGATTTTGGCTAGGTTATTGGCATTTTTGTTCCTTTGTGGTTTGCTTGTTGGCATTTTAAAAATATTATTGTTGGTTATATTACCAGTATTCTCTTTTGCTTATGTTATTAGCATTCGCCTTTACATTTAGTGGGATCATATTTAAGGCATTCTCTTTTGCACATTTAGCCATTTTTCATTATGTTATTACCATTCCCTTCTTCACACTTATCCTGATTATACAGTATATACACATTTATTTTGGTTGGCACTGCCATTCTTTTTGCATAATTTTCCTAGTTATGATTTTGCTCTTCTCCTTTGCATACTTCTCCTGGGTAAGACATTGAAGTTTTCCTTCTGTGTGATTATTTTGATTATATTATAGGCATTATCCTTTGCACATTTGTTTTCTTTATGTCATTGGGTTTTCATTTGAATACTTAGATATATTTGGCATTCCTCTTTTGTGCGGTTCCATGGATTTGTTATTAATATTTTTCTGTCATATTTATCGCAATTATGCTCTTGGTATTGGCTTCTTGCATTCTTGCCATGATTATTCCATTTGTATTCCTGTTTTATTCTTGCCTATGTTATCCACTTTCTTTCCTTCTGTATCTACAAAACTCTTTGGATATAAGATGCTATTGGGTTATTTCATGGACTCAAATAGTCCACAAAAACAGCACCCCATGGTCACAGCCACAAAATGTTTAGATAACTCAAATACAAGTTCAAATAATCACTTGTCCTTTTGACTTTCAGGGAAGGGGATTTTCTTTAGAATAGTACAAGTGTATCCTATTTTACATATTGGAGCATATACCTGAAAATTTGCATCTAAATAAATTTTCCATTTATATCATTTTTGAGCTATCTTAAGGGAGATCAGAATCTCTGGTTCCCTCAGTCAATACTTTTGCAAAATAATCAATCCAATTTCAATACTAATGAACACATGCAAATTAATCTGAGTTTTATACATTGGGATATTTAAAAATCTTTTTCGTTTAGAAAAGACCTTTCTGGAAAAAAAGAAACTTAAACTAAGAAAGCTTCCTTTCTTAGTTGAGGTAAAATTTAATTATTTTCTGCATTTTTATCCATCTCTAAATTGCATTAATGTTACGGCAACTCATCCCTATCCTTGAAAGCACATACCTTATTGTACAAGCAAAATTGTACAAGCAGGTATCCTGCACATGAGAAATAACACAATTAAATGAAGGCCTGCTCTTCTCCATGTATCAATGGGACTTTGGTGACAGTGTAAATTTAAGGGACCCTCTTCAACTTCATTTCTCTTTCAAAAGGAAAATAGTGGTGCTTTCCTTCCTGAACATCATCTCATTTTTCAAGCCCTAAACAAGCTGATCTTCCAAAGACGCATTTATAAATGGAAATAATAATAAACTTTCCTCTTTCTTTAAGGAGCCAGGGCAAGTAATAACCATGGAGGATAACCCCACTGTCATTAAGCTAGACACTTCAGAAGGAAGAGATGCATCATGGCGAAGGAGAAAGTTCATTCCTAGAGCCATTGGCTATATCACTGGAGATATGAGAGAATATGCAGACTGGCTCAAAGGTATCTATCTATATCTGCTGTGGGACATAGTTCTCTGGTTTTATCAGCCTTTGAATTTAGGTCTGCTTCTCCATTTTATCTGAGAAAGAAACATTCAATGATTCTCCTAATCCCTTTTCATCTCTCACTTTCTTCCCCTATCATTATTTCTCTCTTTTTCCCCTTCAACCTTTATTTCCTCTTTCCTGTAAGCACCCCATTCTCTCCCTTTTCCTTCCCATCTAAATCCTTCACATACACAAATAATCTCAGTGGAAGGTCCAATGACACCAAATAAATGACTTCATCTTAAAGTCTCAATTTTCTTACCTATAAAGGCATGATCTTTATAAGGATCCATTTACAAAATAATAATGCTTCCTCTACTTACCTCCCAGAAGTGTTGAAAAGTATTATATGAACGTGAATTATTATTATTAAGAATGTCTTCACCTCTTCCCCTCCTCACCCCTACCACAGACTTCCCTTAACTCTCCTAACTCAACTTTCACTGCTGAGTCTATAAGTTGTTGTTTAGTCATTTTCAGTCATGTCCAGTTCTTCATGACCTCATTTGGGGTTTTCTTGGCAAAGATACTGGAGTTCCATTTCTTTATCTTGTTTTACAGATGAAGAAATGAAGGCAGATAGGGTTAAGTGACTTGCCCCAGGTTACAGAGCTAGTAAGTATTTGAGGTCAGATTTGAACTCAGTTTTTCTTGGCTCCAGGCTAAGTACTCTATCCACTGCATTATCTACTTGTCCTTACTAGGAGCCTACTATATGCCAGAAAAAACACTAAGCACTGTGGCTACAAAGAAAAGTAAAAAAGAGTTCCTGCATTAGAGGAACTCAAAATCTGATGAAAAGCTACAGAGGGAAGGAAGGCACTAGCATTAAGGGAAATCAGGAAAGGCTTCTTGTCCCAGACGAGATTTTAGTTGTGACTTGAAGGAGGCCTGGAAAACAAGGAGACAAGATGGATTATGAGGGACAGCCAGTGAAAATACTTAGGGTCTAGAAATTGAATATATCATGAAAAGAATCCCTCGCAGTCCAATGTCACCCAGTCACAGAATTTGTGGATGGGATTACAGGATAGAAAACTGGGAAGACAGGAAGCGGATAGGTAACGAAAAACTTGGAATGACAGAGGATTTTATATTTGATCCCGGAGGTGATGGGGAGCCACTGGAATTTATCAACTAGAAAACTGACATGGTCACACCTAAAATCACTTTGATAACCAAGTGGAAAATGTGGTTCCAGGTCCCAGGAGGCTGGGTGACTGACCACTTATTAGGGATATCACAGGAGGAATTCCCATTTAAGTACAAGCTGGACTAGATGATCAGAGTTCATTGTCCCACTGAGATTACTTTTGATACTTAACAATGACTAATCTTCCATTTTCTGGTTTCTTTTCAGACAAACCTATCATACTTCAGTTCCTTGACTGGATTCTTCGAGGCATATCCCAAGTGGTGCTTATTAATAACCCCATCAGTGGGATCATAATCCTAATTGGGCTGCTGGTCCAGAGTCCCTGGTTTACTCTCACAGGCTGCCTGGGAAATATAGTGTCTACACTCACAGCCCTCCTGCTTAAGCAAGACAGGTAAGGATCGTCCACGTGGTTCTGTCCATCTTGTTTGCTACAACCCTTAACCTTTGTGCAGGTGAGGAAAGAAGGATTCCATGAGGAAAGAGGGATGGCAAATGAATTCTCAAATGAAGTGATTCTTTACTTTCAAAAGCCCATTGTCTTTCTTAATCGGGGCCCAAAGTACTATTTCCCCTCTTATCAGAGATATTGGGTGTTGTAGCCAAATTATAGGAACTTTTCACATTTCTGAGGCTTTTAAAATTTTAATCTTTTCAAATCAGGAGACCCAGGTTCTACTGCTATTTGTTGTTGTTCCGTTGTTTCCAGTCTTATCTGACTCTTCTTGATCCCATTTGGGGTTTCCTTGGCAGAGACACTGCAGCATTTTGCCATTTCCTTTTCCAGCTCATCTTACCTTTGAGAAAATGGAGGCAAATAGGATTAAGTGACTTGCCCGGAGTCACAGCTAGAAGGGAAGCACTTGAACTCAGAAAGTTGAGGATTCCCACACTCCAGACCCAGCACTCTATGCACTATGGCGCCACCTAGCGGCCAAATGTACTGATCGTGCAGACCTGAGCATCTCCAGACCTCACTTTGCTGGTCTGTACCATGAAAGGCTGAGAATTATCTCATAGCATTGCATATGTAAATCAAACAGCTCTTTTAGACAGCATCTGATCCAACCCTTTTATTTTAAAGTGAAGAACCTGAGGGAGATAAATGACTGGTCCACAATCACACAAATAGAGGAGGCTCGATTTAAAACCAGATTTTGACTTTGATTTCAGAGCTATTACTTTTTCTACTATACCTCCTGACTACCTAGCCTTTAAAGGGTGAGTTATTTGGGGTATATTATCAGAATATAAGGTTTATAAGGCATGCTTTTATGTATATAAAAAGCATATACACACTTTATATAAATATGTAAAAAGCATAGATCTAGACCTTAAAGGGATTTCAAAGACCACCGAGTTCATCCCCTTCCATTTTTTCAGTGATATTACTGAAGCCCAGGAAGTTATGTCTTGTCCTGGGCCCCAGTAAATAAAGTAATGTAATAAATAATAAAGATACAATAAATAAATAAAATAATAAATATAAGTAATAAAATAAATAAACATCAGAAATAGGATTGGTACCCAGGTCTCCCTGATATTAAGGTCAGCTCTATATCTGCTATACTACTCTGCCTACATTTACATGTAGATATATAGACATATGTATTCTCTAAAATGAATGGGCAGGATTAATGAGCTCTAAGGGTCGCTTCCTAAGAAGGTGATAAATAATGATTCTGTGACTCCTATATGTAGATATCACTGGATCAGACGTTGGATCTGCTGGATCAAGTTGAAGGGGGTCTCCAAGGTCATTTAGTCTAATCCCTTTATTTTATAAATGAAAAATCTGAGGTCATGAGAAATCCTCAACCTTATACAGGAAATAAGTATCAGAAGGGAGATTTGATTTTCTTTTTTTTTTAATTAATTTTTTTAGCTTTTTATTTTCAAAATATATGCATAGATTTCAACATTCATCCTTGCAAAAATCTATGTTCCAAATTTTTTCTCCCTCCCTTGCCCCTACCCCCTCCCTTAGATAGCAAGTAATCCATATTTCCACAATTATCATACTGCGCAAGAAAAATAGGATCAAAAAGAAAAAACAAGAAAGAAAACAAAAAGCAAGCAAACAATGAAAAAAAAGGTGAAAACACTATGGCCCCTTCTCTAAACAATGCTTTTTAATGCATAGAATGTCCTACATTAGATTACAAAGAAAAATCATATTGGCTTTCAAAATATTTTTTTAAAAACCATTTCATGAATATCCAGGATAAGAACATATGCTCGATATTTACAACTACAGAATGACATTTCTTTTATTCATATGCTGTTGATCTCTTTCATGTTATTCAAAAAGACTATCCAAATTTTTCTCTTCTTCAAACACCAATCTATTTCTTCTTCATTTACTCATAGCAAACAATCTTTCTGCCTATCTGAGTGAAAAGATTGAGAACCATAAGATTGAGGGAATGCCCTTAACCTCTCATGTGCTCTCAGTCTTTGAATACTTCATAAGTATCAATTCTGGGCCTGTCCAATCTGTTATTCTTCTCCCCCTTTCCTTTCACAAGCACCCTACCATTTCCCATCTCTTTGTACTAGTCATTGTAGCAATGCAGGGTTTGGGGCTAGGCTCTGAGGGTCCTCAATAATAGACACAAATATATAATTAGTACATCAGTTGCTTTTGTAGGCTTTTGTGTCCTGTAAATGTTTATGTACCTGATCAGTTCAATTCAGCAAGTATTTATTAAACTTATTTTGGTTTGTTTTGAGCTGGTACCCAGCTTGCTAAGTCCAGGGATACCCCAATAGAAACAGAAACAGCCTATGTCCTCCAGAACTTGTTTTGCTAAACTGATAATGAAATACAAATAATTTGAGGATGATGCCAGATGACTCACATAACTCCATATTTGCTCAATTCTAATTTTAAGAAATTATTTTTCTCAGCCAGTTTTGCTTTTTGTCTGTTCTGATGCTCTAAAATTAGGTTAGAATCATTATTTAAATGAATTTGGAGCAGTTCAGGTGAGAGGTTGGGTAAATTCTTGCTTTTACTCTGCTATCTTGTCCTAGTTAAATCACTTAACCCTATTTGCCTCAGTTTCTTAATCTGTAAAATGATCTAGAAAAGGAAATAGCAAATCACTTTCTTTGCCAAGAAAACTTCAAATGGGATCATGAAGAGTGACACAACTGTAATGATTGAAAAATAAGAATGTTAACCCAAGACCTCTGTCTCCCAAAGCAGGGTTCTCTCTGTACTACTGAGCTTCTCCCAAAAGGAAAGTTATATCTGGTAGAATGATGTCCTTGCATCAAATTAGATCATTAGCTTTTGTCCATCGCTCTGGGCAATTCTGATCTCTGGGGTCTAACCTCTGTTCCTCCATGTTACAGCCCATCACATATAGTGCCTTTTTCCTGCAGGTCAGCAATAGCAGCTGGACTTCATGGCTATAATGCCACATTGGTGGGAATACTCATGGCTCTTTTCTGCTACAAGGGAGACTATTATTGGTGGCTCTTATTTCCTGTGATTGTCATGTCCATGACATGGTGAGTATAGCCTGATTTTAGAAATGCATGTTTGGGACAGCTGGGTGGTGCAATGGATATCACACCAGCCCTGAAGTCAGGAGGACCTGATTTCAAAGCTGACCTCAGACACTCAACACTTCCTACAGTGTTAGGAATACATTTTTTTTTATTTGCATTGCAAGAACATGTATGCAACTGAAAAAAATTAACATTTAATACAACTGGCTATTTGAGGTCATATGTTAAACATTTAGTTAATTCAACTGCTATTTATGCTAAAATGTCACCCAATTTTAAGCTCCAAACACAAACTCAAATTCCTATGCGATAGCATCCTACATTATTATATGTATTCTGAATATATATCAAATAGTGCTGAATATATTCTATTCCCTTTCGAAGCATTTTAATAACAAGAAAATGGCAAAATACTCATCTTCCTGAGTTCAAATTGCCTCAGACATTTCCTAGCTATGTGACCCTAGGCAAGTCACTTAACCCTGATTGCCTCAGTTTTGTCATCTGTAAAATGGGCTGGAGAAGGAAATGGCAAACCACTCCAGTGTCTTTGCCAAGAAAACCTCAAATGGGATCAAAAAGACTCAAACACAATTGTGATGATTGAAAAATAAGAATGTCAATTCAAGTCCTCTGTCTCCCAAACTCATCTGCATATCTAATGTCAAAATTAGCAAGGTTCTTGCTTTATCCTGACATGAAGAACTGTGATTTTGCTTGTGGTGAGAACTACAAATCAGTGGGACTATATCCAAGTAAGTGCCAGGGAACTGCCCAAGACTCAGAGAATTTAAGGGACCAGTGTAGTTAGTGTCAGAAGAGGGATAGAACCCAGGTCATCTTGATTCCAATTCTAGCCTTCTGCCTGCTACCCCTTTGCTGCCTCTCTCCTTCATGCTTATGATTTTAAAATAGAAGTTTTCAGTATTGGAAAATTCCACATGTTGGCAAGGACCTTAAAACATATGTTTCGTAATGTTTAAGATTTTCAAGGCTTTTTTTTTTCAGTAATTCAATGAATTATTATGAGATAATTTTTTGAGAAAATTGCTTGATTCTAGTTCCTTTTCTTCTATGTTGTATGCTTACAAAGATATCTCCTCTTGATTTTTTATTATGTTATGGAGAGGAGAAACCTGTGTCACTCAAAGGCACATGTACTACAATCTCTAACCAATCCAAAAAAGAGGATAAAAATAACTAAAAGAAAAACTTAGCAGGGAGAGGATGTGGGCAGAATATCCAGCCTTGGGATTTTATTTTCAGAGAATGCTCTGGACAATTTATAATCTTAGAAAATTGTCTGAGGTCAGGAAACTTGGCCAACATGTGTCGAGGGTGGGGCTTGGATTAAGAGTTTCTGGATGCTAAAGGCCGCTCAGTAGCCACTACTTATGCTGCTTTTCATGAAACCCATTTTCAAAATAAAGGTTTACTTTTTTGTATGCAACTTCAATGTATGAAAATCCAAATTATTAACAAATTAAATCATGGGGTGAACGATTTTCTGTATAGCAATATCTTTCATTGTGCAACAGGAATCACCAGGGTTATTATTATTATTATTTTGCTGAGGCAATTGGGGTTAAGTGACTTGCCCAGGGTCCCACAGCTAGGAAGTGTTAAATGTCTGAGACCAAATTTGAACTCAGGTCCTCTTGACTTCAGGGCTGGTGCTCTATCCCCTGCACCACCTAGCTGTCCCAGGATTATTTTTTTCAATGTAGCTCTCCTAATGCATTTATATATATATATATATATATATATATATACACACACACACATATACATATATATATATAATATATATATCCTAACTCTGTCAAACTGATATTACATACAACTTTGCAGTTTACCAAATAAAGTCAAATCTGCCTATACAGTAACTCTCAAGTTGGTCTTTCTGGTTTGTTATTTTTGTTTTGTTTTTCAGTCCAATTTTTTCCAGTGCATTGGGCTCAGTGCTTTGTAAGTGGGACCTCCCTGTCCTCACCCTGCCTTTCAACATGGCATTATCAATGTACTTGGCAGCCACTGGACACTTCAATCCTTTCTTTCCCACCAAATTACCTGCAACATCAGTTCCCAATGTAACCTGGTCTCATATCAATGTCCCTGAGGTAAGAGTCACATTCCCTTTTCATAGTTCTTCCTTATACAAAATATAGTGAGAGGTCTGTTGCTTTCTTGTGCATGACTATAGGAGCTCCTGTATGTTCAAGGTGCCTTATTATCACTTTAAAGTCATCATAATTGTCATTGTTAAGAAATGTTGAAAATCAGGTTCAAAACAAAGTTCTCCTGTAAAGCCCTTTGAGCTAGAGCTCAATATGAAGTGAGTCTATTGACTCAAGGCTAACACCTAACTTTTTTATGGAACTCTATCTGAACAACAAAAAGAGGGATAATATTCAGGGTAGTTGCCTGTAAAGGCAAATATTTTACAGATTGCTTAAACGTTGACTTGAAGAATGTCATTAAAATTGATCCCTGACAAAAATGAATTTTGGAGCTGAAAGGAATCTTAGTAATTATTATTCCTTCATTCCCTATATCACAGGCGTAGTAGATCGACCATCCACCTTTTTTCTTCTATTTCCCTTTTCTCTTTCTTCCAGCCCCCAAAAAATATACCTGGAGACAGGTAAACAGCAGAGGGAATTGAGTATTGACCCTGGACACAGGAAGATCTGAATCATACTTCAGAGACTTCTTAGTTGAGTGATCCTTGGTGATTCATTTAATCTCTGTCTGTCTCAGTTTCTTCAAATGGAATTATGATAACTACTTTGCAGAGCTGTTATGAGGATCAAATGAGATAGTATTGATAGTGCTTGTCATAATGCTTAGGACATAAGTAGGGACTATATATATATATATATATATATATATATATATATATATATGTTTATAATTATTATCTCATTTGATCCTTACAACAATCTTGGGAAGATAAGTCCCATTATTAAGCCCATTTTGTAGATACGGAAACTGAGGCAAACAATTTAAATGATTTGACTGAGGTCATACAGCTAGTAAGTGTCTGAGTCCAGATTTGAACTTAGATCCTCCTGATTCACAGATCTATCTACTGTGCCATTTAGCTGCCTCCATATATATGTACGCTGAGTTTTGAAAACAGGGAAAAGAGAAATAGAAGAGAAAATCATTGAAAGTAGAACCAAAGGGTGTCAATTCTGGTTCTTCTTAGTATTTATTTGGCAAATGTGATTAAGATCATTTTGATAATTGCGAAGGAGAGACAATTTGATATAAGAAGAAATCAGAGAAAACTTGACTTTTTAACCCACAAATGTTTGTTTTTAAAAAAATTATGAAAACTGTTTTGATGAATTTTCAGCTAAAGATCCCAAGTAGCTATTATCCAGACTGTTATGAGTGATTACTTGTCCCCTTTGTTATTGACCTTGAAGGAAATTAAAGAAGAGGATTTCACAAGTATGGGGAAATTAAAAGAAAGAAAAAGAAATATTCCATGGGTACAATCAGGTTTATAAAATAATCCCAATCTGGGAGCCTTCAAAGCTTTGCATTAGTGATTCAAAGAAAACTAGAACTGTCTAAAGGCTTCCCTGGGTGATCAGGATGTCTTCAGAGTAATCCAGGCCCTTAGCTGGAACTGGTCAGATATTGGCACTATCCTAAATTGGAAACAAACTCCCTTTTATATATATAGCTCCCAATCTCCAGTCAAAGCTATTGCTAATAGCAGCTCTTGGGCAAAGAATCCAGGGCCAAGCTTGACAATACATGCATAAATTGGTATTTATAAAAGATAACCTTAAGAAAAACAATCACTTAAACAAGCACTCTCTGAACCCAGAAATAACACTTCCTGGTCTGATGTGACATTGCCCTTTTTTTCCTCTTCTCAACTGAATTTCTTACTCTTAAAGTCATTGTTTCCTGAAGGTCTCTTTTAAAATACATACATGTTTGTTAAAAGGGAAGTAAAGGGAAAGTCATGAGGAGAAAGAGAAGATTTCTTTTAAGCCTCTCCTGTGAGCACATTCATATTAATAAGTATATCACTTTGACAAATTGTTACCCCTAAAGGAGCCAAGACCTTGATCCTGAGAGGGAAAGGTGCATTGGGAAGGAAAGGAAATAGGGTGGAGATAGGGTGTTGGACCATGGAGGGCAGGCTAAGGGAGAGATGAAGTGCAAATGTAGGAAAAATGGAAATTATTTATATTTTATAAATATGGAAACTGAGGCCTAGAAAATTTTCTCTGTCCTTTCTAAATTCACTCAGATGGGAGGAATATCCTCCTTAATCCAGGTCTCCTAACCTTCAACCCAGTTATGTCATACTATACTGTTATGTATTTCCCAGAGAAAGCTATTTGCAAGATTCAAATGAGATGATGGACTTTAAGCATTTGGATGATGGACTTTAAGCACGCTATAAACCACAAATGTTTTTATCTAATGCACTAAATGTAAGCAATCATTATTATGATTATGACTTTATCGATTATGATTATCAATTTTTTGCCAGCACCAGCAATGAACAGAGTTTTATAGTAGGTCCAATCTTGCTCAATAATGAGTCAGTTTGGGCAAATTTTGCCCAAAGACAAACAATTCTGTCAAACCAATTTTTTGGCAATAAATGAATCTATTTTCTAGCCATGGGGTTGAATTTTTCATTTTCCAACTAGTCACTTTGCAATAAACATAAAAATGAATCTCTAGGCACAAAATGTCCTTATCAGATTAAGTACTACTAAGTACAACTGAGGGATAAAAGGAAAAGAAAAAGTCAGTTAAACCGCTGTCCAATTGAATGTGATTTTAAACAATGCTACAATTAGATCAAAAGTTAGTTACCATAATTTTTGAAGCTGATTTTTTGCAATATTTAATAATCCCCAATATGCATGCAGTGGTAAATGAGATGAGGTAAGTGATCCTTGTGAATAATTTCATACAGCCTTTATGTATTTCTCAGAAACCCATGAGATTCTTCAGGTTCCTCCCATCCCTTCACCCACTGATTTACCAATCTCTGCTAATGCTTTAGTAAAGCAAAGAATAAGAGCATGAAAGCCAGAAAGACCTTTAGAGATCACCTAAACCAATAGTGGCTCAGCAGATAAAGTGCCAGCCCTGGAATTAAAAGGACTCGAGTTCAAATTCAGCTTCAGACATTTACTAGCTCTAATGTGGCCCTGTTTGCCTCAGTTTCCTCATCTATAAAATGAGCTGGAGAAGAAAATGACAAACCACTCCGGTATCTTTGCCAAAAAATTCCAAATGGGATCAAGAAGTGTTACACATGATAAAAAATGAGTACAACAATAGAGCAGTAGTTCTTAACTTTTTTCTTTATTTCATGGACTCTTTTGGCAATCTGGTGAAGATTATGGTGCTTTTCTCATAGTACTTCAGTGAATCAAACAATTAAAAAAAACACACACAGGATTATAAAGGAAACCAATTATAGTGAAATATAATTATCAGATTTTTTTCTAAGTTCACTGACCTGGAATAAGAGCCCTTGGACTGCTCTAACTTTCACTTTGTACAAATTTACAGTTTTAATTTTATATGTTTATCACTCACATATAAGTCAATAAAAGGTAATGTTGATAAAACATAAGTAAACTTCTTGTGCTACTTAATTATTTTACTTTTAAAGTTCCTTAAAATGCTCTCCATTCCTTTATAGCATGGAAAAAATCTTGAGCAATTGAAAGCCATAACAGCAGAAACAGGAGCTCTTGAAGGTCCTTCCAACCTGTAAGGGCTGAGATTGTGAACCTAGTGACATATCAATCACCTAGGGGCCAACATAATACAACCAATTGATCAGTCAATAAGCACTCATTAGTTGCCTATTATGTGCCAAACACTGGGATTTAAGTACAAAGAATAAAATAATCCCTGCCCACAATAAGTTTACAATCAAATGAATGAAAAAGATAGCAAATACTTACAAATACATACATAGATAGATAGATTATATGAAGTTAATATATATAGCATATATGTGTATATAAGTGTATTTATTACACATATACATATATATGTATTATAATTATGCTAATCAGTTCAATACAAAGTGGTTTGAGAGGGAAGGCACTGACAGTTGCAGAGATTGAAAAGGTTTTTAGGCAGAAGATGATGCCTGAGCCATAGCTTAAAGGAAAGGAGACATTCTGCCAGAAATAAACAAGAAATGCATTCTAGAGATAGGAGACAGACCGTGAAAAGACAATGAGACTGGGCAAGTTCATGTCTTGAGGGTTTTACTGAATTGACAAGTGTAAAAAAGGGAATAATATCCAATAAGGCTATAAAGATAAATTAGGGTCAAGTTGTCTCAATCTTAAAAAGCTAATTAGAAATGTTTTTATTTTAATTTAGTGGCAATGTGAAGCAGATGGAATTGATTGAGGTAGGGGAGTCATATGATCAGATCTGGAAAAGTGCACTGGATTTAGTCTCAATAGATATTCATAAAACACTTACTATGAACCAGGTACAGTGTTAGGTACTAGATATACAAAGACAAAATGAAATTATTTCAAGTATCTAGCCAATGTGTTCACAGATAAATCAATAAAAGGCAATTTGGTAAGGGCATGACTACTACTCTTGAGGTTGGGGGTAATCAAGAAAGGTTTCATGTAAACCTTATCACACATATAAATGCTAACTATTAATATTGCCAGAAAGGCATGCTAACATAGTTAACTTTCTGAGGATCAGTATATAAAGGCTCTTCACCAGTAAGCTGGCCATGCAGTAATGAATTCTCTAATGCTGGCAGCCTTTGAAAGAAGAATACCAAATGGCCCTCAGGCCTGGAAATCCCTTTTTGCTTCTGTGTTTAGAGAGGCAGAATGACAGTAAAGGGACAAAGGATGTTAAGAAGAACATATCTTTTAAACCATCTGTACAATTTAATTTGGCTTTTGTACTTTGATTGTGAGTTCATTCTCCAATGACCAACAACCACTGAATCCTATCAGTCTTTGTATCCTCGCTTAAAGGAGGAGAAGGAAGAAAAATGTTGAATTTGGAATCAAAGTACCTGGGCTGGAAGCCAAGTTCTACTTTAATCTCTTCTTGACCTTGCTTGGGCAAGTCACAATCTCTCTGGGCTTCTGTTTTCTCATCTCTAAAATGAAAGAGATGGACTAGTTGGCCTCTAACAGTAGGATTTTAAGATATCATTAAGTAGGAAAATGTCCTGAAGAATAAAGGAATTAGAAAAGTCAGTTTTATTGTATGCTAAAAGACAACAAGAAACATAATTTAATGGTTCACTTGGTTATCTCATAGTTCAGTGATCATTAAAGTAAATTTGTAGAACATTGAGATTAATTTTAGCTTATGAAACGAGTTGCCAAGGATTTAATTTTATTTTAGTTTTTAAGATATTTTATTTTTTCTCCAATTACATGAAAGGACAATTTTTAAAAATTTGAGTTCCAATTTTTCCCTCTTCATCTCTTCCTTCTCTCTAAAACAAAAAACAACTTGATATAGATTTTAGATAAATGATAGATGCAATCACGCAAAACATTTTTCATATTACTCATTTTGTCAAAGTGGATTTTATGAAGAACTTGAACCTCCAAATTAAATCAACATATACTTTGATACTTGGTGATTTTACTACAAAAGTAGATAAAGTTAAGATGGTAATATATGCCTATATATCATAAATATTTTCTTTGATGAGAGAACTGTGGGACCCTGAAAGGGAGTCACTGAAAAAAAAACTCACAAAAAATTATATTGTTGGTATTTTAAGTAATAGGAAATGATTCTTTATTAATATTAGTCATTCCTGAATCATCTATTTGTGTATAATCTATCTTATTAAAGCTTCTACTAGGATGTATATGGTATTCAGGTGTGATGATTTGCTAAGCCCTTATCAGGGCAGCTCATCCACCTTTGGTGTCCATCTATCATCCAACTCTCACCTATGACTCCAAGAAGCTATAGCATAATGCAGTAACCACAGCCCAGGAAACCTCTCTTGGCAGATGGTCTAAACTAGATTAAGGCCTCAAACCCATTAGAGAGTTAGGGGATATCTGCCCCCAAGTATGGGAAGACATCCCCTGGGCAGAATGGGTGGATGAGAATAATTTGTTGCAACAGCCATGGAGGCAAGTGAAGCAGGTGCTGTGGAGCATTAGAGTCTGATCAGATATCAAAGATGCCAAAGTTATTTACTGCATCCTGGGCTATTAGCAGGTGTCCTGATTTATCTTGCCACTGCACTTGGATGACTCTTGAAGAGTGAAGCTGACAACTTTATGCAACCCTGTCTCACTTAAATCCAATTCATGTGCAAGTCAAGATATCATCTGTGATATCATTGGTCCGCTTTGAAAATGAAAGACAAACAATAAGATTTCCTAGCTAGATCAAAAGTCAAAATTAATATGAAATTAAAAAAAAGAATAAAACTGCTTTAAAAGATAATGTGTGTCACTGGAATAAATCAATGCTGACCTATTCAAGTAAGTTAAGCTACTAAAACTTAAAACTGCATTAAGATTTTTACAACATCTTGAATAGTCCTGATAAATAGATTGATAAAGCACTTTATAGAACACTGTGAGAAAGGTTCTAGAAGTATTCTTATCATTCCTATTTTTTCAAATGAGAACACAGAGGCTGAGACGTGTTTAGTAACTTGCTCAGCATCACATAATTAATAAGTGTCTTATTTGAGATTCAAACTCAATTAACTCAGAATTCCGTGCTCTATCCATGGTAGCATACTACTTCTCAGTCAGTCATATTTCTTTCTCACAACTGGATTTATGCCTTTTTTCCAAGACACAACTGGATCACCTTCCTTTTGACTGTAACCATTTTCTCCCTATTATGGAATCTGAAATATGACTTTGTTGTGTGCAGTTGTGTAATGAGATTGCTTCCAACTAATATAAATTTACTTTTAAATGTCATGAATTTGTTTCAATCATAGTTGTAGACTTAACTTATTACAGTTAAAAGTACACAAAGATTTAGTGAAGTTCATATACATGTCATCTTGAAATTTAAAGTGTGTTTATATAACCATTTAACTACCAAGACAAACAGGAATATAATCACAAGAAAATTAATCACTTGATCCCCATCAATAGTTCTATTGTGAAGGATAAACTTTTATTATGTTAAATCAGACCCTATGCCTGTTCTGTGAAAAAAATTGGCGCTTGGATCCACATAGGAAAAAGAATCAGGAAATACATATATAGCTGAGTGTTTAAGGATATTATGTGCTGATTGCCAGTGATGACTGACATGAAGAAAGACTTATTGAGACATATTTAACTCTCCATGACCCTATTTGGGGTTTTCTTGTCAAGAATATAGCAGTGGTTTGCCATTTCTTTCTCCAGCTCATTTTACAGACGAGGAAACTGAGGCACACAGAGTTAAATGTACTATCCAGGATCACACAGCTAGGAAGTGTTTAAGACCACATTTGAACTCAAATCTTCCCAACTTCAGACCTGGTTCTCTATCCATTACATCACCTAACTGTCCCAAAACATTAGACAAATATTTATAGTCAACAAGAGAATTGTAAGCATAGTTCTACTGAATCAGTTTAACTATTATTTGCTTCCAATTTTATAGAGATTTTAGATTAAGTTCAAGTCTTTAGCAATATTTATTATTCCCTTCTTTTTGTCAGGATTTAAACAGAAGTAGTCTTGGGACAAGAATCTATGCCATTATTATTTCTTTATATTCAATGTAATTAAACATTGAATATACCAATTAAAGCATAGGATTTTTTCTTAAGTTAAATAAAAATAGTAGGTTTGGAAGTTTATTCTTGGTAGGTTCACCATAGATATCCTCAGTCCAACCCCAGCAGTATACAGGATTTCAGAGAAGAGATGCACCTCCTACTCTTCCAACATGATTATTGTCTCCTGTGGTAGATCTCTACTATTTGAAAACTTTTTATCCTATGGACCTTGGAGAATTTAATCATGTGACATCCCAACATCTATTAAAAATATTGTTTTTGAGATTCTGTGATATTTGGGCACTTGTGGGTAATAGTTTGTAATAATAAAAATTATTATTAATATTAGCAAAAGTCATATTTTATCAATCTTAACAACTCATGAAATTATCTTGTCTGGGATAATGACTGGGGTCATTGGAAGGAGTGCCCACAATGTTAAATTACATAACTTCCCAACTGTGGAACTAAAATTCTGTCTTAGATGTTTCCTTCTGTCTCATCTGTCCTGTGGGACTTGGTTCAATAGCCATAGCTATTAGCAATATTCACTTGAGGCTATTTATAGTAACCTTGTGTTTTTGTGTGTGTGTATGTGTGTGTGTGTTGGGGGATTGATTTTACAGTTACTCAAAGCCATTCCAGTGGGAATTGGTCAGATCTACGGCTGTGATAATCCTTGGACTGGTGGCCTTTTCCTGTTTGCCATTCTCATCTCCTCCCCACTCATGGGCTTGCATGCAGCGATTGGATCAATACTGGGGATAATAGCAGGTACTCCCACCATCTCTAGTGGGGATGGGTCTCTTGAGTGAAGTGGATGATACATAGGACTCTCATTAATGTCCTACTATTCCAGCTCCTTTCAGGATATTAGGTTCCTTATTGAAATAGACAGTAACACCATCTCTCTTATGTAATAGGACTGACTCTTTCAGCTCCATTCGAAAATATCTACCTTGGATTATGGGGCTTCAACAGCTCTCTGGCCTGCATTGCAATAGGAGGGATGTTCATGGCTCTCACTTGGCAAACTCATCTCCTATCACTTGCCTGTGGTATGTATTTAAAGAAGTTCCAGGGTTGGGTTAATAATTATGGGTTGGAGAAGACCAAATAACTATATGACACTGATCTAGAAGCATTTCTAGATCTAGAAATCTAGAAGATTTAGGACAAATATTCTTAACCCTTTTGTGTCATGGATTCCTTTGGCAATCTGATGAAGTCTATAGACACTTCAGGGTAACGGTTTTTGAAGTACATAAAATAAAATATGCCTGATTACAAAAGAAACCAGGTATGCTGGGAAAATTATCCAAAAAAGAATGTTTTTTAAGAAACAACTTTATGGGCCCCAGGTTTAAAACTCCTGACTTAGGATGATAGATTTAAACCTAAAAGGGACTTTAGAGATTTTCTAGCCTAATTTGCTCATTCTTGAAATAAGGAAACTAAAGACTAGAGCTGGAAAGAATTTCAGGTCATAATGGGTCATCCCTTACTTTGGAGATGAGGAAAATGATTTGTCCAAACGTTGTCTAAGAGCAGCTGAGCAACTTGATCACAGAATGCTAAATTCAGGGTTCCTGATACCATACTAAGTGTCATATACTATTTCATCCACTAACTTGAGTCAATAGTCACAAGCAGAAAGGATCCTGCCACTCAAAGTTATATTCCATATAGTATGCTATATTTAGATATACTGTTTAAGGCAGAATGGTCATGCTTTATGAATAGAGAAGGACTTGAGAAGGTTATCTCTTTGGAATAAAAAAACTGGAAGATGGATGAAAGGTGCACAAGGAGATAGATATATAGACAGACAGAGAGACAGACACATATGCATATGTGTGTATACATATATGTGTATATGTAAGATAGCATTCCCTTTAATTATCATGGTATCTGGCCACATAACAGGACAAGACCCAGACATTTTTGGGATAAAAATGGAGCTACTTAACTCAGGAAGCAGCACTGGCCAATAAAGGCTAGGATTCTCCCATACTCTGTGACTCAACAATTTTATATCCTATAAATTCATTTACTCTACTAACTTTATCTTGGCAACTCACAAAATCCTTTTGAAAAATTCAACTTCCATCTTAGTTGCCCTACAGGAAATGATTGTTGTTGTTCAGCTATTTCAGTTGTGTCCAATTCCAGGTAATCCTATTTGGGATTTTCTTGGCAAAGATACTGGAGTGGTTTGCCATTTCCTTCTTAGCTTATTTTATAGATGAGGAAACTGAGGCAAACAGTTATAAGTGATTTGCCCAGGGTCACACAACCAGTATGTGTCTGAAGCCAGATTTGAACTCAAGAAGATGAGTCTTCCTGGCTCCACACAGTACTGCATCTGGTACTCTATGCATTATGGCCCCAACTGCCTTGTTAAGATCATCCAAATTAAATCAACATATTCTTCTATTTGGTGACTTCCATACATGACAGGAAGTGGGAAATGTTTTGGAGAATATGTCATAGGATAAGTAGAGGAAAGAGTCCAGACTCCAAAAACTTGCTAGACCACAGGGAAAACATGCCTATATGTCATGAATAGATACTTTCTTCAAGAAGGAAGTCAGGAAGCATGAAAGCAGCAAACATCATCTTACAAAAAGGAAACCGACTTATTTTAACATAGAAGTAATTTTCAAAACACCAAAAGAATCTAGAAGCCACTCTAACCAGGAAACATTTGATCTTGCCAACCAAAATAACAAAAAAATAAATTTAAAAGATGGTATCATTGGTCAACTCTTATTTCAAATTTAACATCAGGTGCAAAATTGCATGGAAGAAAATGGTGGAAGATCATGAATGGTATCATAAAATTTAAAGCAGTAGAGAATCACAGAGTAAAGATGGAAGGGACCTCAGAAATCATCTAGTCCAACTCCTCTCATTTTACAGATAAGGAAACTGAGGCCTACAGTACTTGTGACTTGCTCAAGATCATATGGATAGTAAATATAAGATGGGATTTGAACTCAAGTCCTTTGATTCTAGAGTCAGTGCCTTTTTCATTATACCACTTTTGGAATGAGACACAATTAAGCCAGACTTCCCTGATTGCTCTACAACATTACATTAGGAGAAACAATCAACAATTGCATAATAGCTAAGATCAATTAAGATTTTAATAACAAAATATTTTCTTCAATGACAGTGGAGTTGGGCTCTAACATCAAAACTCCAATGTATATAGAAATGAAATTAAAGAAAACAAAGGTGGTAAAGGCAGGTAAATAGACACAGGCAAGATCTGAATTGTTCACAAATGTGAAGACAATGAAACATTGATTCTCAAGATCCTTGAAAGAAGGAAATATATCAGATTCTTAGAAAAATCTCAGATGTTATTAGTTCCCCCAAAAAAAGTCATCAAGAAAAAAAATCAGTAACAACTGATCCATATGCCAATTTTTACATCTCTATGAAATCTTTATAAGAATAATATACATTTATATTATCTCAAAGATATCATTAAGTTTTGCAAAGAAAACAGTCATGAAACTCACAAATCATATTCTAAATCAAGTCACATTTTTATAGTTGTACAATTGATAAAAATCAGACACTGTTCCTTCCATTATTCTTGAGTTTGTGAGCAGATCCTGTTTGCTCCTGGATTCAAGGGCTAAAACAAGGCTACATTCTTGGCAGCAATTTCTGGATTTGGGCTCAGTCTCAGTTTTGATCCCCGTTCATTCTCTGGCCTCTTTCTTTGCCTGGTCCTGAACTTAGGAGTTACTTCACCTCCCATCCTTAGCAATAACTCTAAAAAAGCTCCAATAGATGTTGTGTTTTCCACTGATAACAAGTCTTCTATAAGACTTCAAGTCTAGTTCTTTGTCCTGCTGTGCCCTCCACCTACCAACTCAGAGTCTCTAAGGATTTCTTGAAATCTTGTAAAATTCTGGACTAGATGAAGGCATTTATAACCATTTCTCTTTGGTTCCCTTTACCATTATTGTATTTCTGGTACTTTTATAGAAATTTGGAGGAATTAGGGACATTCTGACTCCTCTTAATCCTGTCTACTACAGTCTTAGCTAGAAATCACAAGTCCTATATTCTCAAAATCTATGCCAAAGGACAATGAGTTCTTGAAGATCCTATCCTACTCAATCCTACCTGAGATTGGATTGAGTGCTATATTCCACGGGCCAACCCAGATACGTTCTGAGAGTTCCATCACCAAAAGGATGGCTACCAGGTGACAAATATCTTTACCAGTAACTAATGAAATATTATCTTACGGTGTATATCAATGGAAGTAAAAGCTATATGTCACTTAAGCTCTGAGAGACCCATTTTCCCATCAGTAAAATAGGATTAATATTCACACACACAACATTAGTACAAGATTGTTGTAAGGATCAGATGAGACAACATAAAGTCTTTTATTCAAACTTTAAAGTACAATATAAATGCTAGCTAATATTATGAGCCTCATTATTAGGTAATATATATACCTATCACCTCACAAATTCTCAAAGCAGTGTTAAAGTGTATATGGATGCCTAGTGTCATGAAAAAGCATGGAGTAACCAGAACATTTGAGATTAGAAAGGAAGGTTTATAATTCAATTGGGGAAGAGGTCTGGGAGGAGGTGGTTATGTCTAAATCCTAAGGAGAAGAGGGGCACTTTTTAGAGGGGAGAGAGTATAAAGATCAAGAAGAGAGAGCTCTAAATAGGAGGGATAATTTTTTAATAGCTTTTTATTTACAAGTTATATGCATGAGTAATTTTACAGCATTGACAATTGCCAAACCTTTTGTTCCAATTTTTCCCTTTCTTCCCCCCACCCCTTCCTCCAGATGGCAGGTTACCCAATACATGTTAAATATATTAAAGTACAAATTAAATACAATATATGTATACATGTCCAAACCGTTATTTTTCTGTACAAAAAGAATCGGACTTTGAAATAGTGTACAATTAGTCTGTGAAGGAAATCAAAAGGCGGACAAAAATAGAAGGATTCGAATTCTATGTAGTGGTTCATAGTCATCTCCCACAGTGTACCCAGCTACCCTGGGTGTAGCTGGTTCAGTTCATTATTATTCTACTGGAACTGATTTGGTTCATCTCATTATTGAAGAGGGCCCCGTCCCTCAGAATTGATCATCATATAGTATTGTTGTTGAAGTATATAATGATCCAGGAGGGATAATTTTAAGGTGTCACAGGTGGGAAATAATACAAAGGTTGTTTACATAAGCTTTGAGGTAAGGCACATTCTTAGCAAGTAAAATTTTGCATCCAGTTTCATAGTGCCCATTTCACAGTGATAAAATGACTTGCCATTTCCAGTCAAGCAAGTAAATAAATAACCAAATAACCAAGACAGCATAGAATTTTTCCTTGCCTTTATCTGGGAAGGTCACTTCAGATAACTTAGGTAAAATCCCTTAAATACTATCTGCTCCGTGTCTATTTTTACATACAAACTGGCATAATTAAGTTATTAATTTTTATTTATCAGTGCAAAATGTGAAAATGCTTGGCAGCTTTTATTATCTGGGTTATCACAGTTGTGATTTTCATCTGCTTGTATTAGAGAGATCCTTGTCCATGTTAGCCTGTTGGAAGGGACAATGTCCATCAACAGCAGAAATCCTAGATGGCTCTAACTGGTCCCTGGCTTAGAACTGTAGCTCCAACCATTTGTAGGCTTGGATTGTTGTTCAGTTGTTTTTACGCCGGTCTGACTCTTCGTTACCTCATTTGAGGTTTTCTTGGCAAAAACACTGGAGTAATTTGCTATTTCCTTCTCCAGCTCATTTTGCAGATGAGGAAATTGAGGCAAACGGGATGAAGTGACTTGCCCAGGAGTCAGATTGAATTCAGGAATTCCTGACTCTAGACTCTAGCTGTCCTAAGCTTCTAGAAAAAACATCTGACTTTTGGCTGCATCTAGTTTGGCTACAGATTAAGGATTCCTGCTTGCCTTTAGGGTCATTCTTAACTAAGCAAACAAGTGTATTGAAACTCATAAGTTACTTTGTGTTCACTCCTGACCTCAGGAAATTTACAGTCTTGCTAGAGAGAAAAACAAATGTCCCTAAAAAATAATCATTTTGTTTCCTCATTACCTTCTAATTCCTTCGATTAGTGTTTCTTTTCTTATTGCTAAAGCTAGCATTTCTAATACGATATTGAATAGTAATAGTGATAGTGGACAACTTTATTTCACCCTTGATCTATTGGGAATGCTTCTAGTTTATCCTAAAAAATAATCAAAGAATAGCACCTAATTAGGATCAGTTGTTATCATGACAGACACAGGGTATAAAAAGAGTATGTCCCAGACTGGTCCTGAAAAACATTGTTGGGTAAACTGATTTTCAGTAAGAATTTTCTAAGTTAGTTATATTTTTTTACTCTAAAATAACAACTATGTGTCTATATTAAAAAATATCTATTAAGTGTGGCAATCTTTTTTAAAAGGATCTATTTATTCTGTTTTGCTCAAAAATAACAGAATAAATTTCTAGGATTCCCTTATACTGGGGATAATTCACAATCTCCTATTCTATCCCCATCTTTTCCACCACCCAGTAGTATGATTCATATCAGGCGTGTGCTGGAGTATGTACTGGCTTGAGGTAGCCAAATTGTTAAATGTTCATAGTAAGCATTTATACTTTGGAAATCAGCAGATGCTACAAAATCAGGGCATGGTTTATCATTTGATAAACCATTGATTATAATCATAGATCATATGATTTGATTGTCTAGAGTTAAGAAAGTTATGGGAAAAATGTTAATAATCCCAACAAAATTTTAAAATGTGTCCATTACACCACTGAAAAAGCAAAGAATCCTGGATTTGGAAATACCAGCTGAAGTCGGTTTAGATCCTGCTTCTGACAAAGTTACTAGCTAGATGACTGTAGGTAAGCCACTTAATGTCTTAAGGTCTCAGTCTCCTCATTTGTAAAATTAGGAAGTTGGACTCAATCTCTGCAATCCCTTCTACTTCCAAATGAAGATTGCTATGATCCTGCAATCTGACTTCACTTGCTATATTATCATGTGCAAGTCATTTCTATTCTTTGGATTATCTATGAAATAAGGGCATTGGCCTGATTCATCTCCTAGAATTAGTTGATTTTCAAGAAAATGCTAAGTGTATTACAGTTTATTCTAGTTTGGAAAACACTGTTAGAGGAGCCTTTTAAAAGGAAGGACCAATGTGAGATGAAATATTAGGACAGCTTCATGTACTAGGGAAAAACATTGGAATCAAAAGACTAGAATCCACATTGCGACTCTGCTATATACTAGCTGTGTGGATTCAAATATGGCACCTAACCTCAGCTTCCTCATCTGCAAAATGTGGATAATGATACTTATACTATCTTAATGGATGAAAGAAATAAAGAATGAATAATACATTTATTATGGGCAGCTGGATAATTCAGTGGATAGACTACTGGATCTGAAGTCAGGAAGACCTGAGTTCAAATACTTCCTCAGATACTTAGTAGCTGTGTGACTGTTTCTTCATCCATAAAATGAGCTGGAAAAGGAAGTAACAAACAACTCCAGAATGTTTGCTAAGAAAACTCCAGATGGGGTCACTAAGAGTCAGAGATGACTGAAAATTGAGAATTAGAACAATTATAATAATCTGATTGTTGAGAAATTGTCTCTTTTCTTATGAGTGTCTAGTAACAAACTTTGGGATTTAAATCCAATGTTACTTTGATCCTCATGATAGCTCTGTGATATAAATTAGCATTATTCCTATTTTATAGGTATCATCAGAGTCCCAGAAGGTCAACCTAACAATGGATCTCACAGGCCATTGAGTTTAATCTGTGCCTAAGCAGGAACCCCTTCTAGAGCATCCTTCACAAGCATTATCCATATTTCTCTTGAAAACTTTCCCATTATCTCCTTAGGCAGCCTATTTCTCACTTTGGGTGAGAGGTTTTTCTGTAAACCAAACTAAAATCCATCTCTATTACCAATTGTTCACCATTCTGCCTTATGAGTCCAAGTCAAACAAATCTAATCCTTCCACATAATAACTTTAACAATTTGGTAAACAGAAGATCTTGTTTTCCACTCCCAACATTTCTTTTTAGTTTGATTTTTTTGACAGGGATGGGGCGGGGATTATGTGGTCACAGTGAAGATTTAAAGGCACAAGAACTGGAATTAAAATCCCAAATCTGTTACTTCTTACTAATCAAGTCAAATCAAATCAATCAAATTATTAAATCTCTCTGAGTCTCAGTTTTCTAACCTATAATATTAGAGTTATAACATTAGATTAGATTAGTAGTCTTCCAAATTTTCTTCATCATTTATTGCAATGAGTAACCATTTTTGAGCATATACCTTTAAAATATATATATTTGTTGTTCAGTCACTTCAGTCATGACCGACTCTTCATGACCCCATTTGGGATTTTCTTGGCAAAGATACTGGAATGGTTTGGCATTTCCTTTTCCAGTTACAGATGAGGAAACTGAGGCAAACAGGGTTAAGTGAGTTACCCAGGGTCACAGGTAGTAAGTGGCAGAAGCTGGATTTGAACTCCTGTTCCTGATTACAGGCCCCATAGTCAGTCCATTGCACCTACCTATATGTATATTTACTCCTTCATAAATTATATGTATTATGGTCATTGTTTGGGTCCTGACTGATTAATTTTGAATGTAAATAACAGTCATATTTGCTTTGACCAGAAACCCTGAGGGTCTTACCCTCTCAAATTTATTTATTTATTTGGATTTGGGTCCATTCTTTGCCTCAATTCCTGCCATCAATCACTGATTGGGCATTGTTTCACTCAATCTGAGACTTTTTGAACATCTTAGCTTAAAAAGTCCAAGGTCTCCCATTGCATCCAGAGCCATCCCCAATTGTCCTGATCCATATTTGGCCACTGGACCCACATGACTCTGGAAGGGAAAGTGAGGCAGGTGATCTTGCACAGCCCTTCCTCACTTAAATCCAGTTCATTTGCATATCATGTAATCACCTCCCTGATGTCATGGTCTTCTTCGAGAATGAAGTACAAACAACAACATTGTGATGTACATTGTATTGTGGTATTAATAATTAAAGACTATAAAATTAGGTAAAATAGAAATGAAAAAGGAGATAAAGATGAGATAATATCTGATCCCATATGCCTAGAATACACCTCCTCCTCATCTCTGAGCATTGAAATATTTCTCTTTCTTTAAGGCTTAGCTCAGCTTTTCCTTGAAGCCTTATTTGATACCTTTAGCTGAAGTGATTTCACCTTCCTTAAACATTGAAGCAAGAAATAATGCAAATAGATTTCTGCACAAGAAAATTTGTCTGGAGGTGGCATAAAAGATGGATTGTTAGGGAAAAAAAGAGGAAATGAGAAGGTCTATGGGAAGTTATTGTTATAATCTAGATAAGTAATAACGAGGGCTGATAATAGGGCTTTCTGAGGCAACTAATCGGCAAAATAGGAAAAAACTTGGCTTCCTGAATTCAAATCTGGTGTCAGACACTTCTTAGCTGTGTGACTCTGAGCAAGTCACTTAACCGCATTTGCCTCAGTTTCCTCATCTGTAAAATGAGCTGGAAAAGGAAATGGCAAACCACTCCAGTATCTTTGCCAAGAAAATCCCAAATAGGAGTCACAAAGAGTCAGATTATGACTGAAAAGGATTGAACAACAACAACCTTATGAGGCTTTGCAGTGGGAGCAGGAAAGGAGTGGGAATAAAAGATATTGATAAGACACTTCATTTCTTTAAGCCTAAATTTCATTATCTGTAAAAGGTTTGAAAAGTAGAATAGATTATTCCCGCTTTCCTTTCAGGTTGTAAAATTCTATCAAAAACCAAAACCAAAAAAAAAAAAAAAGGCATATATGTAATGAGAAGGGAATCCAAAGAAGAAAGAATTCTGATTGCTGTTTGGGTTTCCAGAAAGCAGCCACACTTCCTTTGAACAAAAACTGTTTACCAAGATTTGTTTTTTATTTCTTTTGTAGCTCTGTTTACTGCTTATCTGGCCATAGCGTTAACACACATCATGGCTGTGGTAAGTATGCCTTTATTTGAATTTTGCTATTGTGTTAGAATAAATACTGTAAGCTCTTTCAAACTTCTCTACACCAGTTTATATCAAATTCAAGGATGCAAATTTTTATCTTAATAAGTTTTTAATCAAGACTGTCAAAAATACAAGTCATGTGGTGATATATGCCATTGTGATATATGCCATTTTTCAGGTTATCTATGAAATGCCACAAATCCACCTCCTAGTTAGATAGGCAAACTTTGAGCTCTCAGTAGCTACCCTCCATGTATTCCACTTTGGTCACACCAAATGGTAGTCTTTGGTACTCAGGAGCACAAAGGCAGAATGAACAAAATAAACAGTCATCCAAATCCTCCAAAATAGTGCCTCCCTTTAAAAAAAATCATTTCCCTTTCCTCCAGACTTTTGTTTATATCAGTCAATTGATCAATAAACATTTATTAAGCACAGGTCTGGCTTAATCATTAAATAAGCAGTGTGTTTTCAGCGAAACCAATTTTACATCTGAACAAATGATTGCCTTGTGTCTGGAATGTCCTTCCTGCCCTTCCTTCTTCAGCTGCATTCCTCCTCTTCCTTTCCTTATCCTACAACTTTCAGAACAAACTTCTTCCCTAGACCTCACTTTGATCATTCTGTTTTGTGGCTCCTTGAGATACATTTTGTACTATAATTTTTAAAAGTATCTATTGTGTACTAGCAACTATATTATGTACCCACAAAAGGAAAAAAAAGACCTCAAGGACTCCTTACATTCTACTGGGCAGAAAGAATATGTCAAGTTAATCAGCAAATTAAGAGTTTGCTATGTGCTGAGCACTGTGCACTGGGAATGCTAAGGTAAAGTCTCAAGGAGTTCATGGTCTAATGGGAAAGAAACAACATACAAACCGCTATATACAAATTGTATGTGTGTGTGTGCTTATGCATCTATGTGTGTGTATATATGTATATATAATACATGTGTATATATACATATGTTTATGTATATACATATATGTATATGTGCATATGTATACTCTCAATTTATCCTGCATGCGTATATATGTATTAATCTTTCAATTTAGCCTATGTTTATATAAATATGTGGTTAAACACAAATATACAGACATATAAAGATATATATATATATATATACATATATATATATATATATATATATATATGCCTTCCCTCTTAGTTACTCTCAATTTATCCTGTGTATATGTAAATGTATGGATGTATACACACACACACACACACACACGTCTTATCTCTTGATTTATTCTCAATTCATCCTATGAATTTATAAATGGGTGGGTATATACACGTGCACACACAGGATAAATTGAGATTATATTGACACATAAACAAATAAACATACACAGGGTAAATTAAGAGTACACACATATTATCCATGCATATGTCTTGTAAATAAAAAAACTATAATAAAATAATCTTTTATTTAAAAAACAGTACATACATATACATACACATATACACATACAAGATAAATTGAGAGTAAACCAAGAGGGATGTTACTAAGATTAAGAAGGAACAGGACAGGTTTCTTGTAGAATGTTAGACTTTAGCTAAGACTTGGAGGAAACCAGGAAATCCAGGAGACAGAGCTGAGAAGAGAAAATAAGTTCCAGGTACAGAGGACAGCCGATGACAATGCACAGATATAGAGTGTCTTGTTTGAGAAATATCATCAAGGCCAGGATCAAGGATACCGAATTTGTAGAGGGGATGAAGGCATAAGAAAACTGGAACAATAGGAAAGTGGTCTGGTTATGAAAAATAGAGTTTTTTTTAGATGTGTAAGAATATAGATTGCCATCCACTCTGCGAAGTAGAATCTTGGAGAGCTGTCAGAAGCATGGGAAAGTTAAATGACTTGTACGTGGTCACACATACAATTTAGATGGGAAGTAGGATTTGAACACACGGTCTCTCTAACTACAAGAGCAGCTCTTTCTATATTAGGCTAAGTTGCTTCTCAAATATAAAACAGATATAAAATTACTGCAAACTAATATCTGCTGAAGGAATTAGGAGGAAAAGAGTATTAACAAATAGGGAAGACCTCCTAAAATGAGTAGATGCCCATTAGCTGGGAAATGACTGAATAAGTGTGGTGAATTAGTTTCAGGTAATGGAATATTATTGTCCTATAAAAAATGATGACTGAACTGATTATAAAAAGGCCTGGAAAGATTTACATGAACTAATGCTGAGCAAAACAAGTAGAAGCAGGAATACATTGTACATAGTAAAAACAAGATTGTGCGATGATCAACTATGAAAGACTTGGTTCTTCTCAGCGGTTCAGTAATTTAACGAAATTCCAATAAACTTTATGATAGCAAACATTATCTGCATCCCGAGAGAGAACAATGAAGAATGAATGTAAATCAACATATGATATGTTCATTTCTTTTTTCTGTTTTTTTCTCTCATGATTTTTTCCTTTGTTCTGATTTTTCCCTCCCAACATAATTCATAAAGCATTGTGTATTTTTAAAAAGTTAATATACATGAATAACTAGAAAAAAAATTTAAAAATAAAAAAAAGAAAGGCCTCCTATAGGTGTTTAGGGGTTGCTAGGTATGCAGTGGATTGAATGCTGGTTCTAGAATGAAGAAGATTCACCTTCCTGAATTCAAATTTAGCCTCAGACACTAGCTATGTGACAATGGGCAAGCCATTTAGCCCTGTTAGCCTCAATTTCCTTATCTATAAAATGAGAAGGAAACACGAAACAACTCTAGGATTTTTGCCAAGAAATCCAAAACTAGGGAAACAAAGATTCAGAGATGGTTAATCAATTAAATAACAATAACAAAACTAATAGGAATTAGTGTTTGAGTTTAGTTTTGAAGAAAACTCAGAATTCTAAAGGAAGAGGTAGTGGTAAAGAGAGAATGAGTTCCAAGTATGTGTGCCATTCTATACCAAGATCTCCTACTAACCCAGGAGAAGCATAGGAGACAATATTATGTATGGAGATTGCAAGAAGGTAAGAATGGCTAGACAATACAATTCTTGAAAGTATCAATGTACATTGAATCTAGAAAACTAGGTTAGAACCAAATTGGGAGAACCAAATTTTAAATGATAAACAGATGAATTTATACTTTATCTTAGAGGTCATAAGGAATAGAGGCAATAGGAAATCACTGGAGCTTCCTGAATATGGTGGGAGAGGGAACAAGGTCAGGGAGAGGAATGGACCAAGTAGAATATATGTGGAAGTTCTAAAGCTGGAGTTCAAGGACCTGGGTTCAAATTTGATCACTGATGCTTACTATCCATGTGATCTTAGGCAAGTCCTTTGACCTTCCTGAGGCTGTTTAACCTCAATTTATTAACTACTCATTTGAGGGAGTTAGATGGGATGATCCCTGAGGAGAACATTTCAGCAATCCAGAAAGACTCAAGCTACCTGTTTCCTGTTTCCTCTTTTCCAGTTGGGGTTGCCATCATGCACCTGGCCCTTCTGCTTAGCCACACTCATCTTCCTTTTGGTAACAACAAAGAATCACTCGATCTACAAATTGCCACTGAACAAGGTGACTTACTGTGAAGAAAACCGCACCTTCTACCTGACAGCAAAGAAAAAGTTAGCAGAAAGTCCTTTGTGACAGAAGGATCAAATCAAAGCCAATCTGTCTGATTTTAAACCAGACAATACCATCAACTTGCAGTATCTGTAAATTAATATCTTCTACTGTCGTAGAATCTTTTAAACTAACCATATAGCAATTTACTACTATTTGTTCTTGATAAAAAAAAAAAATCCATCCTTTTCTCTTCCATGTAGCTTTCTGTTAAAGGTCAATAAGATGCCTTTTAATTTAGGCTTATCTAAACCTAGAGCAGCAAAACTACATCTCTCTGGGTCTCAATTTTCTCAGCTGTAAAATGAGAAAG
This sequence comes from Sarcophilus harrisii, assembly GCF_902635505.1. NCBI lineage: Eukaryota > Metazoa > Chordata > Mammalia > Dasyuromorphia > Dasyuridae > Sarcophilus > Sarcophilus harrisii. The sequence goes on along the minus strand of NC_045426.1, from coordinate 367,379,595 downwards.
ACCTCTAGGTTCCCTTTCAGCTCAAAATCCAATAGACCTATTCTCTGACCAGGAGCAAGGGGCTGCAGTTTTATAAATACTTGATTTGGAGGAGAGTTGTAGAATAAAGGATGTATTGGTCATAGGTTTAACAGCCTCCACTTACTCAAAGATAAGAGGAAGTGAATGCAGAATGTGTTATTGCACCTCTGTGTGATAGGATGGTTATAATTAACAGATACATAAAAAATATTAACAGTATTAATAACATTAAGTCCTGTATCTAACTAGCCTTTAGTTAATAGAACCCAAAGCAGCAGAAGACCCAAAGGTCATCTCAAATAGAAAGGAATGTACTTAAAAAATTCAATGTTGGCTACACAATGAAGTCTAATATTGTGGGCATGGCCTAGTGAATAGTCACTACACCTAAAAGAGTCTCTATGTAATTATAAAAAGTGAAATCAAGCTTTTGTGCATTGTTGCTTTATATTCTCCCAATTTCAGGGCTCTTTAGCTTTGAGTTGTTTTCCCTCTCAGGACAGACAGCAGAGTAGGAGGGAGATGGGATAGGATTAATGTTTCTCCTGTATTATCACTCTTGTTGGAATCTGGAAATGATTTCAAAAACTCCATCTCCTGAGAATAAAATCATTTTGAAAAGAATAAAATGAATGAATTTCTCTTCCCAACTTCAATACCTCATTAAATTCATAGAAAAGTTATACATTGATTGAATTTGCCTTTGAAATACTTGACAGAGCCAATTTATTTTAAATTGATAAAAATCATTTTGAATACACCATGAATAAGAGTAAAAGGAAGTTGGTAATTATTTGCAATTTACAGTCACATTTTCCAGATCAACATTTTTAAAAATATTTTCAGACAGGCTTTTTCCAGGGGGTATGATTACTTGTTGATGTTACTTGTTGAATTAATAGTCTATTAAGTTAATAACTTTTACAAAAAGCATTTTCTCATTAATTTATGTAGAATGATACTATTATGCTTTAAGAAACCAAAGGAGTTTAAACTTCCAAAAGAATGTAGATGATAGAAAAAAAAAAAAAAAGAATGTAGATGATAGCATCTATGACATTTGGATCTATATGCTAGAATATGCATCAAGAATTCCTGAAATAGTTATAGAGCATGATCCCATCACTGTGACTGGTTGATTGAGCTGTCTGCCGGCATCAAGCCATCCAGTGACCATTTAAATTGGTTAATTATATTTTTGTTGACTAGCATGGTACAGATTGACATCTCAGCTAGCTAGTGGAGGGGAATGCAGGAACAATGAAAGCAGCGGATGTATGCTCTTTGGGACACGTCCTCCTTTTCAACACAAGAAGGTCTCAGGTAGCAACTAGAAGGCACAAAATGTATTGCTTTACCAAAAGAAAAGAAAAGAAAAAGAAAGAAGAAGAAGAAGAGAGGAGGAGGGAAGGGGAAGGAAGGAAGGAAGCACTAGAATAACTTATGCATAGTTTAGCTCTCATCACTTCAGAAAGAATTTCAAAAAGGGGAGGTTATGGTGATCCAGCTAAAGACAGAGCATCTGCACTTGGCTCAGTGATCCCATTTGGTTACAGTCTGGAAGGTTCTGCAAGGAAATGTGGTGGTGCTTTTACCCCTTATTGGTCATTATAAAACAGTTCATGCATGCCATCAAAAATGCATACTCAAAATGGAATGACATTTTTACTAAACTATTAATTTGTCAATGGGGAAGTTTTAGAAAATAATGTTTTTTTACTTACAGTTTATAATGGAAAATTATATTTAAAAATGTTGAAGTGATGGACTGGTAGCAGAAAGGTAATCAGTTAATTAAGAAGCATTATTAAGCATATGTGCCAAGCGATATGCTAGGAGATAGAGATGCTAAGACAGCCTCTGCTCTCAAGAAATTTACCTTCTATTCAATGACTCAAGAGATCATAGGTCATAACTATTTTTCCTCTCAGGAAAATACACCAATTTTTCTGATATGGAGGTTCTTCTGATCAAGGCTTTTTGACTTCTTTCATTTGCAAGTGCAATTCAGTTCAACCAGCATTTATTATGTGCCTACTATGTTCTAGGTTCAAAGCATACAAAGAAAGAGAATAAAATACAGACCCTACTCTCTAGTAAGTCATTCTAAGTGTATACCTTCCTATGGAAAAAAAAGATTTTCAGTGTTTGAATTGACATTTATTGTGTCAGAAGATTTGTGAAATAAAAGCCTTAGAAATCAGGAAGAACAACACAATAGCAACAAACAATAAAGAAAAAAAAATGTACAGGTTCTGAAATCTGTGCTCCGATATGTGAATAAACAACAATGGAGCTAATCCATGCATGATTCATGCTCAGAACGGATCCGTGGTGGGTGAGTTTCTGTTCTGAATAGAGCAACTTCTCATGAAGTGATTTCACACAATTGTAAATATAATCATTTGAAAGCACTGTAAATAAAATAAGCTAAAGTGGTGTTAATTTTCTTGTTTCCTGTTACATAATGAGTATTATTCTAACAACATGTATATATTTTTATCTTTGTTCCACTGAAGAGCACTTGTGTGTATTTTTCTATCATATATGTATTATGTGAGCTCATAACAATAAAAAATATAGTCACACATGTATATTTATTTTGTATTTAATTTATACTTTAACATATTTAACATGTATTGGTCAATCTGCCACCTGGGAGAGGGGGTGGGGGGAAGGAGGGGAAAAATTAGAACAAAAGGTTTGGCAATTGTCAATGCTATAAAATTACCCATGCATATATCTTCTAAATAAAAAGCTATAATAAAAAAGATATATATAGTCACAATTCAGTCACATGTGCTTGTTTTAAAGAAAAAGAAAAAGATGATGGATGCATAGATAGATGATGGATAGATAGATAAATATGATATGATGTAATATTCATTTATCCAATCATATTTATTAAGTACTTTCTATGGCAAGGAAGATAAGACACAAAAACTTAATAAGTATAACATAAGATTACATAATAAATGCATCAGAGGCACAAAACCAAAAACTTACTTTGTGAGAGAAGGAATTGGGAAAGGAGAAAGAGCAAGAAAGGATAGTATAATGGCTAGAGAACAGGATATGAAGACATCAGTTCAAATTCTATTTCTAATGTTAATCTTGTAATCAGGAGTAAATCATTTAACTTCTAAGGCCCTCAGGTAACTCTAAGACTCTATATAGCACTCTTCACCTTTTTGCACATGATCCCTACCTTTACTTTTAATCCATTTTTTGATTAAAATTCAACCTGAAGACATAATTGTTCAAATTAAACAGTATAGCAAGATAATTGACAAAATTGACAGTTGACTAATTATGATACCATTAAAGTGTAAAGAACACACATGGAGTCCTTGTGATCAAGGCAACATATATGGCCAGATACACCTGTGGCCAAGACATATGCTCAGAGGCAAACACATATCTCTGGCATTAGAGAGCTTCCAACATCCTCTGGTGATGTCTCTGAACAAGCCAGAATACTTGTATGCCCTGTTTTCTCTGTTGCCTGGGGTAGGTGGGTGGCACAGTAAGTAAAATGCCAGGCCTGAAGCCTTGGAGCTGAATCTTCCCAAGTTCAAATCTGGCCTCAGAGCATTTAGTAGTTCTGTGACTCTGGGCAAATCACTTAACTCTTTTTGCCCCAGTTTTCTCATCTGTAACATTAGCTGGGGAAAGAAATGCAAAGCACTGCAGTAGCTCTGCCAAGAAAACTTCAAGTGGGGTCATGAAGTGTAGGACCCAAGTGCAAAATTACCAAACAACAACTTTCTGCACCACATGCTAGTTGCTAGACGGCTTCATTTTTCTCTGCTGCCACCACTGGGTTTCTATCTCTGGTCTCTACTCAAACGACCTTGGCTTTAGGGTCTCAGTTCTGGAAAACCCTTAGTCCTAGACCAGTGGTTCTCAAACTTTTGTTTTCAGTATCTTTATCCTATTAAAAATTATTGAGGATCTCTCCAAAGAGTTTTTGTTTATCTGGATTATGTTTATAGACATTTACCATATTGGAAATAAAAACTATTTTTGAATTTGTAGACCCTCTAAAAGGGTTTCAGAGATCCCCAAGATTCTCTAGACAAGAACCACTGTACTAGACTGTTGGGGTTTTTTCTCCCAAATGCATACAATAATCTAGCTAGCTAAGGAAAGTCCTCTGTATTATGTACACGTGGTATGCACAATTCTTCTGGAAAGCATCTGCAGCAACAACTAAAAAGTGTTTTTAATTTGGGCTGCTACAAAGACAAGGATTCCCCAGTCTTTTTCTCCCAATTCTCAATGTAGTTGGACACTTCACACTGAAGTTCCCAGTGGCAGGGTTCTCACAATACTTCTTTATCTCTTCTTGCTACTCCTCTGTATCTTGTAATTCAAATTTGTAGGGGAAAGCCCAAGCACCCCCAAGCCCGAGTCAATCTTCACTATTCAGTGGAACCATTCCCTGGCCTTGGGACCTTCCCTTCACTCCAGAACACTTTAGTCATAGCTAACAGGACATGGGCACATGTTTGCACTTCTTCAGGGCATCTATGCCCTCTTGGTCTTCCTCTAGAATCTTGCCTCAAAGAACATTGTTTCTGACCAGAGGATGCTCGGTTTGGGATATTCCTGAAGTTCTTTATACTTTGCCATGAGTATATTTGGCAATATTCTTCAGTCTAGTTTGGCATTTTAACCTCATAGATTAGAATGCCACAAATTTGGATTCTTTGAATTCTTCAAATGAGATTTCTCCAAAACAACTCTTGTTCTGGTTAGTTTTCTGACCTTCTATAATCTTTAAAGTAAAAGTAAAAGTAAAGTAAAAGAGGGGATACTGATACATTGTTGGTGGAGTTATGAATGAATCCAACCATTCTGGAGAGCAATTTGGAACTATGCTCAAAAAGTTATCAAACTGTGCATATCCTTTGATCCAGCAGTGTTTCTACTGGGATTATAAACCAAAGAGATTTTAAAGCAGGGAGAGGGACCCACATGTGATAAAATGTTTGTGGCAACCCTCTTTGTAGTGTCCAGAAACTGGAAACTGAGTGGATGCCCATCAATTGGAGAATGGTTGGATAAATTGTGGTATATGAATATTATGGAATATTATTGTTCTGTAAGAAATGACCAGCAGGATGAATACAGAGAGGCCTGGAGAGACTTACATGAATTGATGCTGAGTGAAATGAACAGAACCAGGAAATCATTGTACACAAGAACAACGAGATAATAAGATGATTGATTCTGATGGACGGTGCTCTCTTCAACAATGAGATGATTCAAACTAGTTCCAATTGTTCATTAATGAAGAGAGCCATCTACACCCAGAGAGAGAACTGTGGGAACTGAGTGTGGTTCACAACATAGCATTTCCACTCTTTTTTGTTGTTGTTTGCTTGCATTTTATTTTGCTTCACTTGTGTGGCACAATAATTGTATAAATATATATATATATATATATATATATATATATATATATATATATTGGATTTAACATATATTTCTACCATGTTCAACATATATTGGACAATTTATCATCTAGGGGAGGGCATGGGGGAAGGGAGGGAAACTGGAACACAGGGTTTTGCAAGGGCTAATGTTGAAGAATTGTCCACATATATGTTTTGAAAAATAAAAAGTTTTAATTTAAAAAAAAAGTAAAAGCCATTAGCATGTAGTGTGGGGCACTTCTTCAGACTCCAGTGATGGGCTTTCTGGATATTTCAGTCAATTCTCACTGCTCCACAGTCTGCCCTTTCATCATCCAGTTTGTTGAAATCTTCCTGGTGCTTCAAGACTTCTTTCTAGAGATTCTAAGTAGTGGCAATATTCCTAGCACCCATTCATATTTCACAGATTTCACAAATAGTGAGACCCACTCATATTTATTATCCCCGATTCAGGTTTCACAACACTAACCAGATCCTTTCACTGTTGAAGTTGTCCTAGAAATCCAAGGTCTCCTTGAGGTAGGTGCATCTCCCACCAAACACTTGGACTTGGTACCCATGAGGCAGAGTATCTCAGCCTCGGACTAATGGGCAACTGCTCTGTGTAGGAGTCCTTTGAAAGGATGTCTGATGTTATGGGCCAAAACTCTTGTACTTCAAACAAGAATTCTTACAAAGTGTTTAAGTCAGTGGAACTGATAAGACAATGGTTATCTAGTTTAGCATGGTGATTAATAGTTCTCTAGTTCAGTATATGAACTTAGTACTTCATATAGTTCTACAAGATTCACACCTATGATAATATAATTAAAATAAAGCAAATAAGCTGGGACACACTCAGAGACAGATTCACTCCATCTCACAGCACTGGTGGCTGGGCTCCTGCACTTCCCTCACTGAGACCAAGGCTGGTCTGAAGGTTCTCCAGAAAGCTGCCCAGCCCCAGGCAAAGAGGCAATAAAGAATTTGGACTTTATCCCTGGCTATTCTCGTGGTGATACTGAACGGAAATGAAGGCTGGTCCAGAGACCTCAGGAAAACCCACCAAGAACATTACAGTCTGGTCCCATGGTTCTCAAAGTAAGCAACTCACAGTCACCCACTCTTTTTACTAGGGAAAACTCCCAGGGGAAGACAAATAGCTTGGGCACACGCCAGTGCATTGTGGGCAACACAACTATCTGCATCCTCTCTGCAGGTAAGTGTTCTAGTTTCTTCCTCAATCACAATTCCATGCCTAACTGCATGCATTACAAGCTGGCAGGTGGCCACCCCCCAGCTTTATTACACTCCTCAGCATCCTGGCTCTGTTAATGACTTTCATCACCACTGAGTATTTCTATTGGCTTCCTCTAGTTTCACTGTCATAATCCAGATGTGCTGATCTCTGGGAATGTTCTCACATGCTGTGTTTAAGACCTCACTGGTGTTCTCATAGGTCTCCATCTTCCCCAAAGCCAGCCAAAGCGCCACAGTAGTGGGGCAGTATGCACAAGTTGGCTTAGCATTATTCTACCATCTTCTGGCTCTTCCAATTCCACAGCTGCCTTCCACAGAAGGGAGTTTGGTACATATTCCAGCGTTTTCCTGAATATATGCTTCTTTTGCTCAGATGTCTGTTTCTACTGGACAAACTGCAGGAGGTAATAAAGAGTTTGTGCTACCCCAGGCTTGACTATATTACCAGGCTATAGATGGACTGCTTCTAGACATACATCTTCAGTCTTGGGTCATATTTCTGTTTCTTTTGTAATGAGGTTTTGACTTCTTTGTAGTTTTCCAGTGATCTCTTCCAGGTGAGCTGAAGCAATACATGCTGGAGGAAAATGGGGATTTGTCTCTTTCATATACTTTAGAAATAAACAGACTTTTAAAATATATCCATGATATCTCTTCCATGAGTGGGAATCATGAATTTCAAATAGGTGACATTACTGTTGGGATCCACCATATTCTGCCCACTCTCCAAATCAGATACCTGGCTCGATCACATATCCATCAAGGTGTTCCTGTTTTGGCCAATCTCCCTCATGTCCCATTCACCTGCTCCAGGTATCATTAGCCCAGGTATCATTCCACCTGGGTAAGGTGTATTAAGATCTCCAAATTTTGCTTGTCAGAGATTAAATGAAGTGTGGTTTCCTTTAGTCTATAAAAATTTAAACAAAGACCCTCCTGTCAAGGGAACAAAAGTAAGTTTTTCCTATCATGCATTCTGCTGGCATTTGTTTCTAGCATCACCAACTTCAGGAATACTTGGCCACTCTTCTTCTGTTAACTTCTGCCAATTTTCTTTTCAGATCTGAGAACATATGGACATTCCATATGGTATTTTTCAATTTCTTCTTTCTCCCTCTGTTCCCTCCTTTCTTTTCTTCTTTTATCTATCTTTTCATCCACTGATGCATAAATAGCACCTGCTTTCTCATCATCTTTTTCATAAGGACCATGTGAGAGAAGACTTCCAGCATAACCATTAAACTCATCATAGTTATGCATTCAAATCTTCATCATCATCTATAGCCTGGTTTTTTCTTGATCTGGGCCTTTATAATCTTCTTGCCTATTGGAGAGTGCTAATCATCCAGTGGATATTAGCCTCCCAATCAGGTCCAATATCTGACAGGGTAGTAAAACCAGTGGCCAAAGGCCCATCTCTGACATATAGTCAAGGTCTCTAGGTATTCCTAAGAATGTCTTCGGCTAGGGGATATCAGGGAAGCAGAAGGGACTCTTATGTTATTCCTCTAAGACTGAGATATTGCAGAACCACTTGCTTATACTCTTAATTACCTGAAATTTTGAAAGGTGGTTCACTGATGGACTGCCTTTATAGGGCACCTTCTCCAAAGACCAACCTACTAAAGTCCATAAAAACTTAACACCAGGTTGGCTGCAAGTGCTAAATTTTTTAGCCCTACAACCTTTGAAGAACATCTACTAAATTACAGAGATTTAGATCTTTGTCAGGCAAGAAAGGAAGAATTTATTAAGCACTTACTGTGTGCTACACATCCATGCTATGTGCTAGGAATACAAATACAAACAAAAAAGAAATTTAATCACTGCCCTCAAAAACTTTACATTCTAATATGGGAAGACAATACAAGAACAGGAAATGAAAAACAGGCTGGAGGGGAGAGTACACTTATAGAATCATAAAGTCCCAAAGGTCAGAAGCAAAGCCAGGAGAAAGGAATGAAAGTTGGCCTGCCAGGATCCCTTTCCAAAATGAAGATTCTGGAAGGAATTGACCGATGGGATAAGGGGACTGGGCAGGGCCAATGTCACAAAATGAGAAGGCTACAGGGAATAATGGATATTCCAGGGTGAAGAAGCCCTACATACTGAGAGAAGTTCCAGGGTGACAAATACACGTCAGTAGACAGAGTACCAACATTGACAAAATTATAGATCCCTGTAGTCATACATTATCTACAGTGTGTTATGGTAAAAATGTAGGAGTCAGTAGGTCTGAGTTCTCGTACTGACTGCTACCAAAAAGCTGTGTGAGCTACATGCAAGTCACTTAGCCATGATCCACAGTTTAAAATGTATTTATCTATAAAATAGGGAAAATACCTAAATACCTAAAATACCTACTATGCCTATCAGTCAATAAACATGCATTAAATGCTTACTACATACCGGGGATACAATGACTAAAGGGAGACAGTCTCTACCTTCCGGGAGCTTCCCTTCTACTGGAGGGAATACAATATATTCAATATTGTATGATTGAAATGCAAATTATTGAAATAAAGAATGATAAGATATGCATTAGAGAGAGAGAGAGAGAGAGAGAGAGAGAGAGAGAGAGAGAGAGAGAGAGAGAGAGAAATGAAAAATGATTTCAAAGGATTTGACCTGAAGGAAACTACGATGGCAAGAGGCAGTTGTGCATTCACTCAACTGTTAAGGAGCCCAAAGATAAAAGTGAAAATCATCTTCTGTCCTCAAGGATACCAGCAAGATTTCCTAAAGGTAACAGGAGGCTTCATGTAGGTCAAATCTCCACCACCTCCTGGACCCTGATGAGGAGAGTCCAAGATTCTGAACCAAAGAGACATTGAAGTGCAATACTTACAGACTGTTATCTGCAGCCATCATCCTGTGTAACAGTTCTGATGGAGATGAAGCCTGGCTGCTGCTTTATAGATGCTATAGATGAAGTTATACAAAAATAGAAGTTCTTGATGGAAATTTTTTACATAACTTGCACACATAAAAGCTATGTTCATTTGTTTACTGTCTCAGAAAGGGGAGGGGGTGGAGGTGGAAGGACAGAGGAACAGAATATGGAATTGAAACTTTAAATAAAAAACATAGAAACAAACAGAGGACCACGAGATTTTTCCATCTAACTTGAAGCTGAAAACTTCCATATGTGTTACTGTCCCATTAGAATAACTGCTCTTGAAACAGAAACTGTCTTACTTTTCAATTTGTATATTGAGGACTTAGCACAGAGCTTTGCACACATTAAGTGCTTAATAAATGGTTTCCCCCCATATATTCATTCATTCATGCAAGGAGCTTACATTCTAATGGTACATTCTAGTTATTACAAAGTATTTTACATATTTATTTCATGTCATCCTCCCAGCAACCAGGTGAAGCAAATCATGTAAATATTGTTAGCTCCTTTCTCCATTTTCATGAATATTTGTGTGAAAGTTACAAAGAACTATACAAATATAAGACATTATTTATATATCTAGGTTAATGCAAAACAGTATATATTTGTTCACTAGGCAATAACAGCAGCTGTGTATATTTTCCATTCTTGATTTGTGCACCAGTCATCAAAGGCTATTAAATTACCTCATGGGTAATATACACATAATGAGCTTTTAAGAGAAGCTATTAGTGTTTGTGAAATCTTTCTCATTTTTTAAGGCTATTGTGTACAGACTACACCTCATGCTCAAATCATTCCTTAAAACTGCCAAGCTGAGTACACACCCTGCAACAAACCCAAGAGTCAGTTCTAATGCATGAGAAGAGCAAAAGTTTGGAAAATAGGGTCTTCTTTGACACAGAATCCCAACTATGATACTTAGTAGTTATATAACCATGGGCACATCACTTAATTCTGAGCCACAGCTCACAACCACAATCAAAAAACTGAACTGTGCCAAGTGGCATTAAAAAATTACAAAGAATTATAGAGAATGAAGCACATCTGTACTCTGCTCTGGGTAGTCCACATCTAGAGCACTAGATTTAGTTCTAGGCATTATAATTTAGGAAGAATATTTATAAGTAATTGTGATATAGGAAATGTTCAAGAAATATAATTTCTGGGTATTCAGTTTATTAATTATGGCTAATGAATAATTAAAGGATAATCAGTGGAGATCATGGAGACTTCTGCATACTTATATGCCTGTGGAAGAGTGGATGTCCTCAACAGGGTGGCAATCAGCTCTGATTGGTTAACAATTAATGAGAGATAAAAAGTTGTCAAACTGTGCATACCCTTTGATCCAACAGTGCTACTACTGGGCTTATATCCCAAAGAGATAGTAAAGAAGGGAAAGGGACCTGTATGTGCCAGAATGTTTGTGGCAGCCCTCTGTGTAGTGGCCAGAAACTGGAAACTGAATGGATGCGTATCAATTGGAGAATGGCTGAATAAATTGTGGTATATGAATATTATGGAATACTATTGTTCTGTAAGAAATGACCAGCAGGATGAACACAGAGAGGCATGGAGAGACATATCAACTGATGCTGAGTGAAATGAGCAGAACCAGGAGATCATTATATACTTCAACAACGATACTGTATGAGGATGTATTCTGATGGAAGTGGATGTTTTTGATAAAGAGGAGATCTAACTCAGTCAGTTCCAATTGATCAATGATGGACAGAAGCAGCTATACCCAGAGAAGGAACACTGGGAAATGAATGTGGACTACTTGCATTTTTGTTTTTCTTTCCAGGTTATTTTTACCTTCTGAATCAGAGTTTTCTTGTGCAACAAGAGAACTGTACAGATCTGTACACATATATTGCATTTAAGATATACTTTAACATGTTTAACATGTATGGGACTGCCTGCGATCTAGGGGAGAGGGTGGAGGGAAGGAAGGGAAAAGTTGGAACAGAAGTGAGTGCAAGAGACAATGTTATAAAAATTACACATGCATATGTTCTGTCAATAAAGAGCTATTAAAATTAATGAGAGAATAAATACTCTCTCATTTAGTTGTGTTTATCCTAATGAGGGGCTAGAGGATGTGATTCTGATCACACAATCTTGGATAAAGAGATTTATCTCTGCTCAGACCACCCTCTGTATAATCTAGAAAAAAAGGGGGAAATCTACTTCCACTCAAACCTGACTAAAACACAATGGTCTATAATTCAGCAACTCACCAAGACTAGAATTTCTTTAACTTTGATCAGATCTGATCCGGTAGAGTAGGTCTTGCCCAATATTTCACCTTATCATTAGCCTTGGCCTTTAAAGGTTGGCTGAATAATCTACAAAGGCTAATATCTGAATGAGGAAATAGGGAGAAAATTTGACAATTCAACAATTGGTTATTAATATTGTTACAACCATAACCCTAATCTCCCAGGAAAACTAGGTTTGAGAACTTAAAATGACCTAGAAATCCCCATAATCCCTTTTGTACACCTTAAAAGACTCTTGTCGGGACAGCTAGGTGGTGCAGTGGGTAGAGCATCAGCCCTGAAGTCAGGGCTCAATTCAAATCTGGCCTCAGACACTCAATACTTCCTAGTTGTGTGACCCTGGGCAAGTCACTTAACCCCAATTACCTTGTGTCCTTCTCTTCTGCATAACATTAGGAGTAGAAATCTCATATAAGACTTCCATCTCCCTGCCCCTGATTTTAATATATCCCCTTAACAAAGAATTGCAATATGTCAGATAAGGAAGCAGGCTAACCTGTTTGCTGGTTTCTTTAGACCCTATAAAAGGCCCTCTAGCCTTTTGTTCAGGGCCATGTGCTTTGGATGCAAATCCCTGTGTGGTCAAAGTCGACTTTAATAAATTCTCCAATTAAAAATTCATATTTCTCAACATGTCTCTATATCTTGCCACAACAATATAAGTAACCATTTCTTTCACTACAGAGTATGGGGAAAGAGAAAGGGTGACCAAGAAGCTGAAGGGTTTTGAAATCATGCCATATAAGAATAGGTTGAAAGAACTGGAGATGTTCAGGCTAAAGAAAATACAACTTAGTAGAACTAATTCTAAGTATTTGAAGTACCATATATGAAACAGGGAGTAGATCTTTTGCTTGGCCCAAAGGCAGAATCAGAAGCAATGGATAAACCAGGAAGACTAAGCTCTTGTGTAATAGAAAAAGAGTCAAGAGCTGAATGAGCAACCTTAGGGGACATTAAGTTCCATATCACTGGATATCTTCAAGTGAAAATTGAACAAGTGAAATTGAATAACCATTCATCAGAATATCAAAGAGATTTTATTCAAGAATGTGTTATAAGCAAGCCATTCTCCAACTAATAAATGGTTAAAGGATATAAACAATTTTCAGAAGAAATTAAAGCCAATTCAAGTCATATGAAAAAATACTCTAAATCACTAGTGATTAGAAAAATGCAAATTAAGACAACTCTGAGGTACCCCTATGTGTCTCTCAGATTGGCTAAAATGACAGGAAAAAATAATGATGAATGTTGGAGGGAATGAGGGAAAACTGGGATACTGATACATTGTTGGTGGAATTGTGAAGTGATCCAAACATTCAGGAGAGCAATTTGGAACTATACCCAAAGGGCTGTTAAACTGTGCATACCCTTTGATCCAGCATTGTTTCTACTGGACTTATATTCCAAAGAGATCATAAAAAAGGGAAAAGGATTTATGTGTGCAAAAATGTTTGTGGCAGCCTTTTTTGTAGTGGCAAGAAATTGGAAAATGAATGGATACTCATCAGTTGGAGAATGGCTGAATAAATTATGGCATGTGAATATAATGCAATATTATTATTTTATAAAAAATGATCAGCAGGATGATTTCAGAAAGACCTGGAGAGATTAACATGAACTGATGCTAAATTAAGAGAATAGAACCAAGAGAACATTGCACACAGCAACAACAAGATCATGTGATGATCAATTCTGATGGATGTGGCTCTTTTCAACAATGAGGTCATTCTGGCCAACTCCAATCAATAGATTTATGATGGAGAGAGCCTTCTGCACTAAGAAAGAGTATTATGGGGACTGAATGTGGATTACAACATAATATTTTCACCTTTTGGGTTATTGTTTGCTTGGGTTTTTTCTTCATTTTTTTCCCTTTTTGATCTGATTTTGTTTTGTGAAGCATTGATAAATATGGAAATATGTTTAGAAGAATTGCACATGTTTAACATATGTTGGATTACTTACTGTCTAGAAGAGGGGGTAGGGAAAGGGAGGAAGAAAAATTTGGAACACGAGGTTTTTTCAACAGGGAATATTGAAAATTATATTTGCATACATTTTGAAAATAAAAAGCTATTATTTTTAAAAAATGAAATTTTAAAAGAGAAAAATAAAGAATGGGTTATAAAAAAGAAAGTCTCCAAATCCAAGCCTTCAATAGCTACAGGGAAAAAATATTCCACAGAGCTAATAATTAAAGAAATGAAGATTCAATTAACTATGAAGTTGCACTTCACATACATCAGATTGGCAATGTTGACAAAAACAGAAAATGATCACTGGAGGGGCTGTTAGAAAAACAGTCACTTTCATGCACTGTTAGTTGATCTGTGAAATGGTGCAATCATTCTGAAAAGTAATTTGGAACTGTGCCCAAAATGTTAGTCTTTTCACTTAGCAGTACCATTAATAGGTCTATTCACTACAGATTAAAAAACAGAAGGGAAAGAACCACAGGTACATACTTATAACAACTCTTTCATGTCGCTGCAAAGATCTGGAAATTGAGGAGGTACCTATCATTTGGGAAATAGCTGAACAAATTATGGTATATGACTATGACAGAATACTATTTTTTATAAGAGATGATGAAAGGGATGGTTTCAGAAAAAGCTGGATAGATTTATATGAACTGATGCAGAGTGAACCAAATAGAACTTTTAAACAATAACATTTTAAAGATAGATAACTTTGTAAGTCTTAAGAACTCTTATCAATGTAATTATTAAACATGATTCCCCAGGACTGATGATAAAGCATGCTTCTTACTCCCTGACAGAAATGATGAACCAAAGAGACAGAGAAGTTTTTTATTTAAATGATCAATGTAAGAATTTGTTTTGATTGATTATGTATATCTGTTTGCAGGCTTTGAAGTTGTTGGTTTTTGTTTGTTTATTTGTTTGTTTTTTTCAGGGTGTGAGGGCAGTGAGAAGAAGTAAAAAGAACTTTTTGTTCATTGAAAACTTCATTTTTTAAAAGAAAGAGAAAGTATCTGAGGTGCCTTCCTAATAATTTTCACGTAAATTGGGATTAATAATAAGTACATTCCTTCTTTGTCAATGTTTTACTTTTGCTTCCCCCCCCTCCCCCTCCCTTTTGTCTTATCAAAGACTAACATTTCTAAAACTATATCAACTAATACTGGGAAGAAGGGGCATCTTGTCTTTACACTTATTTGTAGTGGAAAAATTTCTAATGTTTCTTCATTGCAAACAATGCTAACTGTGAGTTGTAAATGAGACAAATAAAGAACAGGCCTTTTCATAACTTCAAGTTTTAAAGATTTCTAACATAAATGTTAAATTAGAAAGCTCTTTTTTTCTTCTACTAAGGACAGCTAATTGGCACATGAAGGAAATTTTGGGTCAGTAAAATGAATGAAAACCCAGAGAAATAGTTTCTGAGTAACTGATAATCAATTTGTTAATTAGATCATCTGGCAATCAGTAAATTGACAGTCAATGGTTTCTTCCAGTAATCACAGACATCAAGGGAGATCCTGAAATGCCTTAATTCCTTTCTGAAAGGGAACTCCCCTGGAAAGTGAAAATCAATCCTGATTAGTGGACATTGAATGAGGAGATGGGCTGAAAAGTCTTCAGCTCCTCCTACTGAGAATATAACTTGATCTTGAAATTCAGCAACCTCAAGGAATCTGGTCAGAGAAGTCATCTCCATCTAGTCCTCTCTAATTAGTTTTCTCCTTTACGAACTGGATTGTCCTGAATTCTAATGGAGACAAATAGTCACCCAGACAAGGCTCTCTTTATAATTTCTGTTTAATTAACTAAGTGGGGTCTTGAGGGTTAGGAACAATCACCTTAATCACCTATCTCTGAAAGGCATAACTCGAAGTTGGGTTTTAACAAAAATAGGAGGAAAAGAGTGGATCATAAATTAATAATTAGTTGTTAATGTAATAGTATAATATTAATTTCTCTCACCTGGAATCAGGAAGACCTAAGTTTAAATTTGGCCTCAGACACTTAGTAGTTGTGTGACCCTAGGCAAGTCACTTAACCCTCTCTGCCTCAGTTTCCTCATCAGTAAAATAAAAGCACCTTTCTCCCAAGTTTGCTGTGAGGGACAAATGAAATAACAATTGTAAAGTACTTAGCACTTGTATCTGTATCTGACATAAATTCTATATAAATGTTATCCTTGAAATATTTGTGGGTTTTATAATTCTTCTATTCCCTGTCTCACAGGGCTATTATGAGAGAAATCATATCAAATTGTGACATGATTTAAACTGCATCTGGATTCTCCTATTTTACAATATGTTTCTCATCTGCCTCATCTCACCCTCAATTGATTTATGGACAAAGAAAACATAATCAGGAAAGTAAGGTTGATGTAAAGGAAGTGCTATAATGCATTTTAAAATACGTTTCCTGCTGTTTGGAGTTTTTCCAAGCTACTACTGTCCCTGCTGGCTTAGATAATTGAGGGGGAAGGACTTGTGTTCTAGCCTCTGAACACAGCAGAGACAGATATCTATAATTCTAAAATAAAAGTACCCTTCATTTCCCAGCTGGCCAGGTAGTGATCATTGCTACAAAGATTCGGGATGTCAGGCTTGCCTGCAGAGGTCAAAAGGACTTTTGTCCAGAGTTCACAATAGCAGCAACAACTTGAACTTTTCCCTGAGAACTACAGAGAAAAGAGAGAGAGAATCCACTCAATGAGGCATGTTGGAAGAGAGGATGGATCTTGCTCTGGGCACCTTCCCTTCTATGCCCCTTTCATTACCCTCTCCCACAGGTCTCAGTTCTTACTGGTGAGACAAAGTGCACGGAGCCCCTGGCAACTTTCTGTTGTCCTCTTCTGTGTTTCATAAAAGAACAGTCCCCACTTCACCCAACCTCCCACACACCCCTTAACTGCTTTCTGCCTCTATTTCTTTCCTGGGAAAGAAAGAAAGAATAGAAGCATTTTTCTGTCTTCTACAATTAAAGACCCCAAATGGCCATGATAAAACTTGCCTCCTGCCCCTGCATTGCTTGCTATCTTTTTCATTGCTATCAAGTTATTCCTTGATCTAAATGAAAATATGGTGTGTGTGTGTGTGTGTGTGTGTGTGTGTGTGTATATATACATAAATATATATATGTATTTATACATAAATCTGGGAGGGGATGATGCTCAAGATTTCTGACCAAAGCAGAAATAACTGGTATTTATTTACATTCAATCTGAGTCAATCAGGACCCAAACAATAATCAACCAAATGGGATTTGACCTAGGATGAATAGTGACCAATGAAAAGAATCACATATAGGACTTCACTGCAACTTGCTACAATTACACTGTAATATTTAGCAAGAGGAGCACATTAGAGCCCATCAGATGTATATACAGGAACCCACAATTTCCCTTTCCCAACGTAAGCAACATCTGACTTTTAAGTTTGGAAGTTCCTTAGTCTCCTAGATTGTGCTAAATAAGGGATATCACCCAGAAAACTGAATTATGTCAGGGAGAATATGATCGAGGTCCTAAACTATGTCTCTCTACTCCCCCATCTCTTACTTTGTTGATGTTATTTTTAGTTGTGTCTGAACTCATTTGGGGTTTCTTGGCAAAGATTTTATAGTCATTTTCCATTTCCTTCTCCAGTTCATTCTACAGATGAGGAACTAAGGCAAATTGAGCTAAGTGACTTGTCCAGGATCATACAGCTAGTAGGTGTCTGAGGCCAGATTTGAACTCAGGAAAATGAGTCTCCTTGACTCCAGGCTGAACACTCTATGTCCTGCATCCCTTGATGGCTCCATCTTTTACTTGGCCATTGGGGATCAGAAGTCTGCAACAGGATTTCCATTACTTTGTTTCCACATAAAGGCAGCTTATTCTCTGTACAACACTCTCTATGCTCTAACAGGGGTCCTCAAACTACGGCCCGCGGGCCAGATGCAGCAGCTGAGGACGTTTAATCCCCCTCACCCAGGGCTATGAAATTTCTTTATTTAAAGGCCCACAAAACAAAGGTTTTGTTTTTACTGTAGTCCGGCCCTCCAACAGTCTGAGGGACAGTGAACTGGCCCCCTATTTAAAAAGTCTGAGGATCCCTAATAGGATCTAGCTATCAACCCAGGTTAAATAAGGAAGAGAGCTCAGCTTAAACAGAGGCTAATTGAATGATGAAGCTCTTGGACTCTCAGATGGAATCAAACTTTGAACTTGGGTCTGTTATTTTGTGCTAATGTCATTAATCATAGATTTAGAGCTGAAAATAGTCCAAACCCACTCCTTTTTTATATTTAAGGAAACTAAAAATCATAGAGGTCACCACCAAAGTAGGTGGCTTGTTCAAGATCACATAGGTATTAAGTGACAGAGCTGGGATTTGAATGGAGATCTTCTGACCTTCAGACCAGGATTCTTTCCACTCTACCATATTACATGTATCACAGAGTAGTTTGAACAGGTCCAAAAACAGCCCATATCCATGTATTCTCCAAGAAACAGTATTATATAGATTGAATTCTAACTTAACAAGGTCTTAAATGTAGCTATTTCAGATTGATCCTGGTTTTGAGGACAATTTTTAAAAAAACTTATTAAAGTTCATTTCTTATTTAAGGCTGAATCATTTGGTTCTCGTCTAAACAATATGTCCTACTAACAAATAAGGAATTCAGGAAGGAATGATGCAGAGGGAAAATGCTAGTTCATACTCAATGATAAAATTAAATCTTATAGACAGCAAAAAAAGCCTTCTTGGAAAAATGAATCACTTCATTGGAGTGAGCTCTAGGAAATCTCTAGTCACTACTGGGAATGGACAGAGATTGGTTTCTTTGGAAGATTGATGGGGGAGAAGGCTAGCTCAAGCCCATTTTTTTCAGCCTCCAGAAGCTTCTGAGGAGCTCTGAAACTCAAACAGGAGCCCTGGGAAGGTTATAATTAAATAAACAAGCCTCCCCCAAGCTCACCCATAGAAAATAATAGAGTCAGAGTTAATCCTGGTATATTCAGCTCTATTTATCATAAACCTTTTAGAGTTGTGAATACCTTTGGAAACCATTTAGTTCAAGAAATCCTTTTATGGCCAATAGTTCTCATTACTCTGAATAACTTTGCTTAATGATAGATCAGATCCATATAATGAGGAACACAGGATGACAATCTTAAGTTTGCAGCGTGAAAGGAACTCAAGAGGTCATCGCTGGCTTACCAGTGATAACATTGAAATTTAGTGAGGTTAAATAGCTTGCTTAAGGCTACCCAGGACCTAATGGTAGAGCAAACAATAGAATCTTAGTTTCTATTTTGAAAAAAGTTTGATTGACATGTTTTATTTTAATTAACATTTCCAAATTACCTTCACTCCATGGGATCTCTCTTATAACAAAGGAAAATGATTCACCAAAACTAACAATAAAGTGACCTCCTCTGAAAGGACATCTAACATCCTCCGGTTCCATTTCACTCAGCATCAGTTCATCTAAGTCTCTCCAAGCCTCTCTGTATTCATCCTGCTGGTCATTTCTTACAGAACCATTCTCCAATGGATGGGCATCCACTCAGTTTCTAGTTTCTTGCCACTACAAAAAAGGGCTGCCACAAATATTTGTGCACCCGTGGGACCCTTTCCTTCCTTTAAGATCTCTTTGGGATACAAACCCAGTAGAGACCCTGCTGAATCAAAAGGTATGCACAGTTTGATAGCCCATTGGGCATAGTTCTAAATTGTTCTTAAGAATATCTGAATCAGTTCACAAGTCCACTAACAATGTATTAGTGTCCTAATTTTTCCAATCCCATCCAACATTTATTATTATCTTTTTCCTGTCATCTTAGCCAATCTGAGATCACCTCTCTATTTGTAAGTATTTTTAATAAACAGAGAAGCTAGCTGGTATGGTGGATGTGGTGTCAGGCCTTGAGTCATTTTTAAATCCTACCTCATACAGCATGCTAAATGTGGAAATATGTTTAGAAAATGGCACATGTTTAACCTATAGTAGATTACCTGATGTCTAGAAGATGGGGGTGAGAGTAAGGAAAGGAGAAAAATTCAGAACACAAAGTTTGCAAGAGTGAATGTTGAAAACTACCTTTGCATGTATTTTGAAAATAAAAAGCTATTATCAAAATTTAAATAAATAAATATGGCCTCAGACACTTACTAACTGTGTGACCTTGGGCAAGTCATTGAACCCTATTTGCCTCAGTTTCCTTATCTGTAAAATGAGCTGGAGAAGGAAATGGCAAGTCATAGAATCTTTGCCAAGAAAAACTCAAATGGAATCATGAAGTCAGGACTGAAATGACTCAACAACAACAAAACAAACAGATTTTTTTTTCCTGTTTTCACTACTTAACCTTCCTGGGGAGGAGAGAGGGAGGGAATTCTTTATAACAAATGTGCACAATCAAGCAAAACAGATCCTCTCATTAACCTTGTATCACTTCTTCTGACCATCATGAAAGCACTTGACTTGTGCAAGTTCTCTATAAAATAGTCTTTTTGGCAAATGTACATTTGGTATTTGAATAACATAATTATATTCATACACACACATATGAATATAATTATATATTCAATATATATTCATTTTTAAAAGGCTAGTTATCATATTATCATTAATCAATATTGTTGCAATTTTCAGTTTTGTCTTATTGTTTTTTCCATTTATGTAATTATTACCATTGTATTTGTTGTTTCTACAAGCTGTTTCTTATTTTAATCCTTATCTCTTCTTACTTCATGCTGTACCTGTTTTATTAAAAGATAGATATTATACATTATAAAACATACATACACATATTTCCTATATTTCTCTGAGGTTTTGAAATTCATCATTTCTCATAGCACCCATTACATTCACGTATTAACATTTATTCAGCCATTTCCAGTGGATGAACACCTACTTTGCTTACACCTACTTGCCACAAGCATATACACACCAAAAAGTGCTACCTTGAATATTTTAATATATCTGGACATATTTACTCAGTTTTGATGTCTTCGGGATGTATTGCAGTCAGCAGCATCCCTGGGTCAGAGAATGAACAATTTAGTCACTTTTTTTTGTATAATCCTAAATGTCTTTCCAGAATTGTTAGACCAATTTATAGATTCAGCAGCAACATATCAACGTGTCTGTCTTCTTACAGTCCCTCCAACAACATTTACATTATTTGTCATCTTTGGCAACTTGCTGAATATGAGATATGTCATTTTGATTTACACTTACATTATTCATGATTTGAAATATATTTGATAAAATTGCTAATAATTTACAATTCTTCTCTTGAGAGAATTGAGTTGGAGACTGTCTAGGCCCAAATTCTTTCAAAGAACACACTGAGAGACAAGCTTGGTACCCCAACAATAGAATTCTAGATTTCTGTATCAGCAATGTGAAGGACCTCAGAGATTGTCTCATGCTTCTGATGTTCCCATTTCAATGAAGGCCAATGGGGATCCTCCAACTCTAGGAATCCTTCTCTGATTCCTGCAATTTAGCCCTGAATACCTAACACAGGAGGCACTAATCAAGCAGATACCATTCCCAAAAATCTAATCATGCCTTTGAAGGGTCTCAAATTTGTCTGGTAGGAACCCAAGATTTCTCAAGATAGTTCAATAATTTGCCTAAAGTCACCCAGATCATAAGTGTTAGAGACAGGACATAAAATCAAAGCTCTGTGCTCTTCCCACTGTACCAACTGCTGCCCTAGATATGGAAGAGGAACTTTAATCAGTCCATTGTCAGAACTTTTATCCCCATCCTGTTCCCACTGTCTTTCACAAAGGTAAGCTAAGTCCCCTGGACTGTCTTTTTAGCATTCATACATTACAGCCTTCCTTCCCACGGAGTGCTGTCTCTCCCTAACTTCTTCCCAACTCCTTCCTAATTCCTTCCTACCTTCCTAGACTGTGACCTTACTTCCCTCCCCTTATTTCCTCTAACTTTAAAAGTCTCTTCAGCAGAAACATCTTGCATAATAATATGTGATTTAGCCTGTAAGCTGCTTCACGTGCTAAATGACATTCTTTTGTGGCTGTGATAAATATCTTGTGAGTGTTTCACAATGTGAACCGCTCTCCCACATGGGTACTGCATTTACACTTCTTGACCTTGATGTCAGAGGCCTTCTAGTCTGACGGAAACTTCATCTATAACATAACCAACAACTGACTAATTCAAATAATTAATTATTTTCTTCTTGAAAACCTCTAGTAATAAGGAATATCCTGCCTTCAGAGCCATCCTTTTTGCTTTTGGATTTCTGTAATAATATAATCATGATGTATAGAATATTATATATTACACATAAATATAAATTTATAAAATATAAATATATATCATATAATTGTATGATTATAATATGTGAATATGTACACCCACTGCTACATATAACTTTCTACTGGTCACTTTAAAACAAAGTCTACAACCAAATGGGAGAATTGCTGTTGAAAACTGTTGCCTTTAAAAAAAATCTCATATTGGGACTTTGAAATACATTGCAATTAATCTAATATGAATCCTTCAACCTTTAAAGTCTTTTAAAATAAAAATAAAAACCCAGAATGTCTCAGGAAGTGCTAGCTAGGGATAATGGAGGACTCTGAGGAAATAGAGGAGAGGGTGGGGGAGAGGGAAAGTGAGAGGGAGCCCGCTGAGGTCATGGCTACCATTCCCCTTTACTCCACATGTATTTAGTCATTTCTGTTGTCCAGTTCCTGTTCACAGAGAAATCTCCCTTGGGTTCCTCCAGTCATATATAACTTAAGGCTGAGTAAGCAATTAGCTGTGCCTGAACAAACTTCATAAATCAGAAAGATCAATCTCTGAGGACAAATTTCCCTTCCATTATTCAGTGTCCCATAAAAATTTTATGTTCTTCCTGTTTTCTCCAACTCAGATGGATATCTCTTCTCACCTAGAACACACCCCATATCTACAACTGGCTCTTCTGAGCGCTACTGAAGGACATATGAGTGCTCCCTAAAGTGAAAGGCCACAGGGTTTCATTACTCGGATAGCGTCCAAGGTCCCAGGTGAGATTCTTCTAGGTGTGTCACATTCTATGACTGCCCCAAAAATGTGGGTCATCCCACAAATTACAAAGGAAGGGCTAGATTTGAAAAGGAAGCATGACGCATGATATGATGCACCATGTTCCCAATATGACACCTCTTCATGGGTCCTTCCCCCACTCACCCTTACAGAATGCCCTTCCTCCTCTTCTCCATCCAACTACTGCTTGCTTTTCAAGGCCCAACTCAAATCCTGTCTCCTCCAAAATAACTCTTCTGAGCTCACCAAAGCACCCTGGGATTAAATTTTACAAGCATTTATTAAATTCTATAGTAGGTAGCTGGGTCATAGAGAGGGCAAATAACAGGAGGCTTTTGTTGAATTTAAGTGGAATTTAAGGAGGCCTCTTTTTTTCACTTAATAGGTTTTTTCTCCCAATTACATGTAAAAATAGTTTAACATTCAGTTTTATAAGATCCAATGTTTTTCTCCCTCCCTCCCTTCCCTCACTCCTCCCTAAGGCAGCAAACAATCTGATACAGATTATATATGAACATTCCTTTTAAACATATTTTCATATTAGTCATGCCATAAATAAAGTTAAAATAGTATGCAGTAAACTTCATTCAATCACCATAGTTCTTTCTCTGAATGAGGATGGCATTTTCGATCCCAAGTTTGTTGAAATTGTCTTCAACCAGTGCATTGCCGAGAAGAGGTAAATCCTGTCAATGTTTGATCATTATCCAATTTTGCTGTTGCTATGTATGATATTCTCCTGGCGCTATTCACTCCATCCAACAACAGTTTGAAGTGGTAAAGGCAACAGGAATGGTTTGGGAGAATATAATTATAAAAGAATATTGTATAAAAGTTCATGACATGGAACAACCATGACAAGATATCTATCACAGATTTCTAAGATTTTGCTATTTTATTGTGGATAGCACACAGGAGTTAGCAAGGAAAAGGGTTTTAACAATTAACAAGAGTAGAACTCACAATTAATTAAGAGAAAGAAGCCATTAAAGGGAAGACCCTATAAGATAGGAGAGTACTTCAAAGTGAGCTTAGTCCTGAAAAGGAGTTAGCTAAGAGCTACAACATGGATGGATCTTTTATAGGGAAATATAACTTGAAGGGGGGTGGGGGAGGAAGGAAGGGCAGGAACTGACATCATAACTTGGCTTTCTGATTGAATAAGTAAAGGTGAGGTTTCTAGAAATCCCTGTCTTGGATGGGATAGTAATCAAAAGTTCATTTGAACAAAAGACCTTAAAAAAAAAAGCTCACTTAAGGCTGAAATGATCCCATCTGTACCCTTCCCAGTTGCCTCCAGGGGGTATTATAATCCTTCAGTGTTTCAGGCTTTCTGTCCTAACACTCACCTACCTACCCAGGACCTCATCAACTTCATATATGTCTTTCCAACCTGATCATCATTTCTTTTTTTTTTTTTTTTAATTTAATAGCCTTTTATTTACAGGATATATGCATGGGTAACAGCATTAACAATTGCCAAACCTCTTGTTCCATTTTTTCACCTCTTACCCCCCCCCCTCCCCTAGATGGCAGGATGACCAGTAGATGTTAAATATATTAAAATATAACTTAGATACACAATAAGTATACATGACCAAAACATTATTTTGCTGTACAAAAAGAATCAGGCTCTGAATTATTGTACAATTAGCTTGTGAAGGAGATCAAAAATGCATGTGTGCATAAATATAGGGATTGGGAATTCAATGTAATGGTTTTTAGTCATCTCCCAGAGTTCTTTTTCTGGGTATAGCTAGTTCAGTTCATTACTGCTCCATTAGAAATGATTTGGTTGATCTCGTTGCTGAGGATGGCCAGGTCCATCAGAACTGGTCATCATATAGTATTGTTGTTGAAGTATATAATGATCTCCTGGTCCTGCTCATTTCACTCAGCATCAGTTCGTGTAAGTCTCTCCAGGCCTTTCTGAAATCATCCTGTTGGTCATTTCTTACAGAACAGTAATATTCCATAATTTTCATATACCACAATTTATTCAGCCATTCTCCAACTGATGGACATCCATTCAGTTTCCAGTTTCTAGCCACTACAAAAAGGGCTGCCACAAACATTCGTGCACATACAGGTCCCTTTCCCTTCTTTATAATCTCTTTGGGATATAATCCCAGTAGTAACACTGCTGGATCAAAGGGTATGCACAGTTTGATAACTTTTTGAGCATAGTTCCAAACTACTCTCCAAAATGGTTGGATTCGTTCACAACTCCACCAACAATGCATCAATGTCCCAGTTTTCCCACATCCCCTCCAACAATCATCATTATTTTTTCCTGTCATCTTAGCCAATCTGACAGGTGTGTAGTGGTATCTTAGAGTTGTCTTAATTTGCATTTCTCTGATTAATAATGACTTGGAGCATCTTTTCATATGACTAGAAATAGTTTCAATTTCTTCATCTGAGAATTGTCTGTTCATATCCTTTGACCATTTTTCAATTGGAGAATGGCTTGATTTTTTATAAATTAGAGTTAATTCTCTATATATTTTGGAAATGAGGCCTTTATCAGAACCTTTGACTGTAAAAATATTTTCCCAGTTTATTGCTTCCCTTCTAATCTTGTCTGCATTAGTTTTGTTTGTACAAAAACTTTTCAGTTTGGTATAATCGAAATTTTCTATTTTGTGATCAGTAATGATCTCTAGTTCTGCTTTGGTCATAATGACCTTCCCCTTCCACAGGTCTGAGAGGTAAACTATCCTGTGTTCCTCTAATTTATTAATAATTTCATTCTTTATGCCTAGGTCATGAACCCATTTTGACCTTATCTTGGTGTACGGCATTAAGTATGGATCAATGCCTAGTTTCTGCCATATTAGTTTCCAATTTTCCCAGCAATTTTTATCAAACAGTAAGTTCTTATCCCAAAAGCTGGGATCTTTGGGTTTGTCAAAGACTAGGTTGCTATATTTGTTGACTGTTTTGTCCCTTGAACCTAATCTATTCCACTGCTGATCATCATTTCTTATAGAACAACAGTGTTCCATTACATTCAAATATCACATCCTATTTAGCCATTTCCCAATTGATGGACATTTATTTAATTTCTAACTTCTTGCCACCACAAAAAGAATTGCTACAAATGTTTTTTTTTTTTTTTTTTTTTTTTACATATGGGTCCTTTTCCAGTTTTTAAATTTTCTCTTTTATTAAATCCTTAGGATATAGATCTAATAATGGCATTGCTGGATCAAAGGATGTGCACAATTTTATAGCCCTTTGGGCATATCACCAAACTGCTCTCCAGAATGTCTAGATCATTCATAACTCCACCAACAAGGCATTAATGTTCCAGTTTTCCCACATCCCTTTTCACATTTATTATTATCTTTTTCTATCATCTTAGTTAAGTGTCACTTGGCTTCTCAGAGTTGTTTCAATTATTGAATTCCTTGTTGAATTCTTTCCATTGCCAAAATCACCATGCCCCCACAGTCTAAACAGGTCAAGTTATGATATCAATCCCTGAAGTTATATAGCTGTCCTATATAAGAACCTATCTGTACCTCACTCCCCTCTCCCCCAACTCCTTTTAGGATACTAACTCCTTTTAGGGTTAGCCCACCCGAACATAATAATCCCTTAATTCATGGTGGATTCATTAGGAACTGCCATTTTATGGCACCAGGTTCTCTTGCTTTATGGCATCTTTCCCCTTGTTAATTGTTAAGTTAAATTAGCCTACTGTCAGCAGTGTGATAAAATCTTTGCCTCTTGATTTGAAGGTTTAAGCCTACGAATTCTTTTGAGACACCTCTCAACACCAGTCTAAGACCCCAATATACTTTTGGGGTCCAAATCCTTTCTTCCCAATACAGGAAAGTCTTGAAATCCTAATATATTGGGGGGAGGGGTTTAACACTTCTTTACTCTAATACCCCAACACTAATAGAAAATAGAGATCACCCAATCCCATCCCTTCTTTTTACAAATAAGAAAAGAGAAGGCCAAAGGAAAATTGTTTATTAAGATCAAGCATCTAAGAATTTTTCTTTTTTAAAAAACCATATGTTTATTTAATTTTTTTTTATATTTTGAGTTCTAAATTCTCTCCTTCCCATCCATCCCTCACCCATTGAGAAAGTAAGAAATATGCCAATTATATTTCTATATTAGTCATGTTATTAAAAACAAAGCAATAAAGATGAGACATAGGAACAATAAAAATAAAGTGAAAAATGTTTTAATTTGCACTCAGAATTCATCCATTCTCTCTCTAGAAATGGATAGCTTTTTTATGATGAATATAATAATTTTTCTATATCATATTTTTTCCTGAAGTCTTCCTCTTAATGTTGATACCATTAAGTGGTAATGCCTGTGACAATATTCCTCTTAATTACTACCTTATATTAGATTTTATTCTTTTGTTAAGTCTTTATTTGTTCATATCTAACTCCCAACTATATTTTAGTATCCTTTACTATAAGATCCCCTTTCTTTATATTCTAGCCTACCTAGATTTTTGTGTCATTGGTTTTTCCTGGTTTTCCTCCTACCTTCCTGATTGCTCCTTCTCAATCTCCTTTCCTGGTTCAGCATCAAGATCACACTCCCTAAATATGGGGGTCCCACAAAACTCTATCCTAAATTCCCAACTATTCTTTCTAGTATAATAATTAATAGCAACTGTCAATATTTGTTCACCAACTAGCATTTATGTAATACTTTAAGGTACTTTAGTAATAACTTAAGGTTTTCAAAAAATACTTTATACATATTATCTTATTTCATTTGATTCATACAACAACTCTGTGAGATAAATTCTATTATTAGAATTATTATCCTTAAGAAAACTTGAGACTGAGAGAAGTTAAGTGACTTATTCAGGGTTTCACAAATAGTATATATGAAGCAAGATTTTAACTCAGGTCTTCCTGACTCCCTGACCAGCATCACCATGTTGCCTTGCTGCTGGGCACTGGAATATAAAGGAGAAAAAATAAAGTGCTTGTCCTCAGAATAGTAGTGGATTAGGGTTGGGGATGAGATGGGAGTATATAGCCTGCATGCAAATTATAAATTATCATTCAAAAATGCAACTGAGATAAAGAGAAATTCACAGTCCTATTTGATATAAAGCAAATAATATATAGAACAAGACTATAAAAGTACATTGTATCCAGATTGTGGGGCACCTAAAATTCCAGATTGTGAGGCATCTAAAATACCAGATTAAGGAATGTGTACTCCAACCTGGATGTAATAGGGAGCCACTGAAGGTTTTTGACCAATGCGATGATGTGGTCAGACCTTGCCAAGGAAAGATTTTATGGCAACCTGTAAAGTATAAATTAGAGATAGAAAACACTGTAGTTAGGAGGCTTTTATGATAGTTCAGGTAGAATAGCATTGTAGTAGCTTTAGTGAAGAAAGGTCAAATGTGAGATATGAAGTCTGGACTTCCAGATCATGTGAAAAATAAGATTGAGGATTAGATATTTCTCTGATCCCCATGACCTTACAATTCTCTCCAAAAACCAGAAATTATTTACCAAAGATTAAGCATCTTCAGCTTTCCCCAAGGTTTAAAACTCCCAGAATCCAAAATAAGGTGGAAAATAAAACCACAAAATGATATTCACAGATCCTGAGTTCAGTAAGCACTTCTGACCCATCTCCCATGCAATCCAGAGTGAGATTTCTCTAGCAAACCCAAGAACACAGGACATAATTACAATAAAATTCATCACCACCCCCACTCCCTGATTCCCCCTCTTTTCCAGTTCCATGAAGATCCAAGTTCCAGGCTGCAGAAATTTGACTGATGACAGCAACACCATAATCCTTCAGGAACAAAAATCTGCAGGGGTCACAATCTCATAGCAATAGGGCTGAAAAGTCCTGAACTGCCTGTGCCAGAAGGGACAATCCTGTAGTATTAGCAAAGCCAGTGCTGGAGTAAACAACTCCATAGCACCAATTTTGAAAAATTCCTAACTTTTCAAGTTAGAACTCAAACAAAGAACTAAGGAACAGGAGTGTCACAGGACACCATGTTTATAGAGTATGTAGTACTCTATTAAGCCTTTGGGAAAGAGCACAGCATCCAGCTACAGTCAGTTCTGACCACCCAAAAGTCACTTAGGGTGGAAACCTATGTTGGTAAACAATTAATTGTTTGGTAAAAAAAAAAAATTGTTTGGTAAAAATTGTTGGTAAACAGAATGTGAGGTGACTAAGACATTTTGCAATCCAACCCTCAAGTTAACCGCAATTAGAGGGAAGGGAGTCAGAAAGGAACAATAGGGGAAAAAGGAAGGAAAAGGAGACTGAAATCATCAAAGATTTCAGAAAGAAGAAATCTCAAACATAAGCAGATAAATTAATAGGGAAAACAGTTACAACAAAAGGAAATAAGATATCTAAATCTAGTTAATGAGATCAGTCATAAATTAATAAGTCCTGCAAAGCAAAGGAAAAGGATTCAACTCTGAATGAGACAGAACTTCTCTTAATGTTCTCTTAATGGGATCATGGAACCACAACATATTGTAATTGAGTGGTTCAGAGAGAAATGAGAATCAGGAGAACAAAATTCATGGTCTACATAGCAAAAATAATGAGTAGAATAGAAAAAGTCTTAGCATCCCTAATAGCATGGATTATAAATGTATACCACAACACATAATTCATGAAATATTGTCAAAACAATATCATTATCGGGGCAGCTAGGCGGCTCATTGGATAGAGAACCAGCCCTCCAGTCAGAAGAACCTGAGTTCACATCTCAGACACTTAACACTTCCTAACTGTGTGACCCTGAGCAAGTCACTTAACCCCAGTTGCCTCAGGGGAAAAAAAGGAATTTCAATATCTTATAATAATTGATTGTATATAAGGAGACAAACATGAGGGAAGGGACAAAGATGACTCTAGATTTCAGACCTCTTTGACTATAGGGATGGTTGGATCATGGGGTAAAGTCAGGGAGAAAATGTCAAGTTAAACTTTTGGCATGTTGATTTTGAGACACCCAGGAGATATCCAGCAGGTAAATGGAGGTTTGAGACTATGACTCAAGGAATAAATGAGAGGTATATATGTAGTTTGGGGAGTGAGCATCGGAAAAAAATTAATGAATTAAAAACACCTATCAAGGAAACTAATTCAGAGGAGGGGATTTAGAACAGAGATTTGTAGAACAGCCATACTTAGGAGATGAGAAGAAGAGGATAATCCAATGAAGACATTAGTTAGATCAGTAAGAAAACAAGAGTAGTATTGCAGAAATTAAGAGTTTGCTGGTTAACAATGCTTACCCCTATAGAACAATAAAGCAAGATCAGAGATAGAAGATAAAGTCATTTTTTGAATTATAATTTGTCTTCCCACTATATTTCTTCCTTTACCTTACCCCGATTGTTTTCTTGAAAAAAAAGATTATATTTTTTCATCCTTGTATACTATTGCCTCCCATGAGTCCAGCATATGGTGACTAGGTGATATAATACATAACTGACTTGGAGGTAGAAAAAGCTGAGTTAAACTTTTGGGTAATATAAACTTATTAACTGTATTACTTTAAACAAGTTGTTTAAAAACTTTAGTTCATAGTTTCCTCAATGTAGATAATAATAGCATCCAAATCACAGAGCTGTTGTAAGCTCAAATGAGATAATATGTGTAAAGCACTCTGAATTCCTCAAAAGTACATCAATCTATAAGTTAAATCAAAGGTGACCTTAGAGACAGTTATTTAAATACCACAGCAGGGACTGAAGTTGGGTCCCAGGAAGGTGAGATCTGAGTAGTGGTGAGGAACTGAAGGTTAGTACATTTCTTTGCAGAGAATACTGGGCTCCCTAGGACTTGATTCTATAAACAGTGGTGAATCAATGCAGGATTTTGATACTTCTATTACAAATAGATTCTTTTTTTTTTTTTTTTTTATTTAATAGCCTTTTATTTACAGGATATATACATGGGTAACTTTACAGCATTAACAATTGCCAAACCTCTTGTTCCAATTTTTCACCTCTTACCCCACCCCCCCTCCCCTAAATGGCAGGATGACCAGTAGATGTTAAATATATTAAAATATAACTTAGATACATAATAAGTATACATGACCAAAACATTATTTTGCTGTACAAAAAAAATCAGACTCTGAATTATTGTACAATTAGCTTGTGAAGGAAATCAAAAATGCATGTGTGCATAAATATAGGGATTGGGAATTCAATGTAATGGTTTTTAGTCATCTCCCAGAGTTCTTTTTCTGGGTATAGCTAGTTCAGTTCATTACTGCTCCATTAGAAATGATTTGGTTGATCTCGTTGCTGAGGATGGCCTGATCCATCAGAACTGGTCATCATCTAGTATTGTTGTTGAAGATATAATGATCTCCTGGTCCTGCTCATTTCACTCAGCATCAGTTCGTAAGTCTCTCCAGGCCTTTCTGAAATCATCCTGTTGGTCATTTCTTACAGAACAGTAATATTCCATAATTTTCATATACCACAATTTATTCAGCCATTCTCCAACTGATGGACATCCATTCAGTTTCCAGTTTCTAGCCACTACAAAAAGGGCTGCCACAAACATTCGTGACATACAGGTCCCTTTCCCTTCTTTATAATCTCTTTGGGATATAATCCCAGTAGTAACACTGCTGGATCAAAGGGTATGCACAGTTTGATAACTTTTGAGCATAGTTCCAAACTACTTCTCCAAAATGGTTGGATTGTTCACAACTCCACCAACAATGCATCAATGTCCCAGTTTTCCCACATCCCTCCAACAATCATCATTATTTTTTCCTGTCATCTTAGCCAATCTGACAGGTGTGTAGTGGTATCTTAGAGTTGTCTTAATTTGCATTTCTCTGATTAATAATGACTTGGAGCATCTTTTCATATGACTAGAAATAGTTTCAATTTCTTCATCTGAGAATTGTCTGTTCATATCCTTTGACCATTTTTCAATTGAGAATGGCTTGATTTTTATAAATTAGAGTTAATTTCTATATATTTTGGAAATGAGGCCTTTATCAGAACCTTTGACTGTAAAAGATTTTCCCAGTTTATTGCTTCCCTTCTAATCTTGTCTGCATTAGTTTTGTTTGTACAAAAACTTTTCAGTTTGGTATAATCGAAATTTTCTATTTTGTGATCAGTAATGATCTCTAGTTCTGCTTTGGTCATAATGACCTTCCCCTTCCACAGGTCTGAGAGGTAAACTATCCTATGTTCCTCTAATTTATTAATAATTTCATTCTTTATGCCTAGGTCATGAACCCATTTTGACCTTATCTTGGTGTACGGCGTTAAGTATGGATCAATGCCTAGTTTCTGCCATATTAGTTTCCAATTTTCCCAGCAATTTTTATCAAACAGTAAGTTCTCATCCCAAAAGCTGGGATCTTTGGGTTTGTCAAAGACTAGGTTGCTATATTTGTTGACTGTTTTATCCCTTGAACCCAATCTATTCCACTGATCAACTAATCTATTCCTTAGCCAATACCAAATAGTTTTGGTAACTGCTGCTCTATAATATAATTTTAGATCTGGTACAGCTAAGCCACCATCATTTGATTTTTTTTTCATTAATTCCCTTGAAATTCTTGACCTTTTGTTTTTCCATATGAACTTTGTTGTTATTTTTTCTAGGTCATTAAAATAGTTTTTTGGGAGTCTGATTGGTATAGCGCTAATACAAATAGATTCTTAATACACATTTCCTAGCCTGATACTTAAATAGTTTCCCACAAAATTCCTCTTCCAATGTCTTATCTGGCTGGGAAGGAAAAGTTGCATCTCAAAGGCCATACACAACCTCTGATAGTCTATTAAGTCTTCAAGTATTATCCTACCAATAGAATGTATCTACCATCTGAAGTACATCTTTTTTCTCATTGGACAGGTTCGTATTGCCAGATTTTTAAATTCTTTGGCTATGGCAGTCTGGAGGGGCAATCCCTTGACTTATCCTATCAATACATTTTTATTGGACAGGCTACAGATGGACAATGAACTGCTCAGAAATAAAGAGGAAATCAAGCTGGATTGTATTTGTGAAATTGTATAGCATTATTTTTGTTTTTCTTCCCGGGTTATTTTTACCTTCTGAATCCAATTCTTCCTGTGCAACAAGAGAACTGTTCGGTTCTGCACACAGATACTGTATTTAGGATATACTGTAACCTATTTAACATATATAGGACTGCTTGCCATCTGGGGCAGGGGGTGAAGGGAGGAAGGGGAAAAGTCGAAACAGAAGTAGCAAGGGATAATGTTGTAAAAATTACCCACGCATGGGCTCTGTCAATAAAAAGTTATAATTATGGGGGGAAAAAAAAAACTTTAGCTTTACTACAAAAAAAAAAAAAAGAAAAAAGAAATTGTATAGCATTGTTAAAGATCTCAAGGTGCTTTATACTACAAAACCCCATAGTTTTTGCAATATCATATGACTTCAAACCATATAAACCACTATCTCTAAAAAAAACAAAATGGCAGGTAACCTGGGTCAAGTCACTTGACCACCCTAAAAAATAGAAAGCACATTCACTTAAAACTAATGATAATTTGATCATGAGAAGTGGCCAAAAAAAATTTACCACTAAGGTCATGTATGGCCTAAAAAGAGTAAGGAGAGTCTGTATCTGCTAATTATTAAAAGATTTAGAAGATAATCACTGATTCATTGAGTAGGCATTCTATGGCAGATTTATGGTAGGAAATGAATAAGAATCACCCAAAATGCAAAGATACAAACAGGTTAACTCATCAATACAGGGAGTGCCCATATCTTTGAAATTAAGAATGCACTCAAAGTATCATTCCATGATGATGTGCAAGATGGATTGGATGAATCATGAAACTTAGCCCCATGCTTTTTCCACTATATATCTACAATGAGTAGATAATATGGAGATATGGATAATGTAGAGATGGTGGTAAAAAGAGGGAGAAGAAATAGAATGATAAGAAAAAGAAAATATATTTTATGTCAATGGTTTCAGCAAATACAGGTCCATCCTAAGTGACTTCACAAGAAAATAAGACATGACCATTAAATGAAGGGGAATGTTGGGTTAATTAATCCCTAGTGATTACAACAACAAAGAGTAATTATCCAAGCTTTTAATCGCTTCCTTGATAGGATCTGCCAAATTCAATTGCAAATCCTGCCAACAGGAACAGGAACATGAAGGTCTTGAAGAAAATATGGATTCATTCCCATTCTGTGAGCTCCCAGTGCCAGAGCCCATTTTAGAGAAAACAACTAATCCTATAATTGGGCTTAGCACTATCACTGTGGGATCTGATCAAGATACCACTTCAGCAGAAACCCAGCTGCATGAGGGCATGGAGGGAGGAGAATATGGTAGGTCTTTGTACAGCTAGCTCTCCGGACTATTTTCCTCCAGGTGTGCAAGAACTTACATTTGGGACATTTCTTGGGTGACCAGTCTTTAGCAAGAAGGCCACAATAACAGTAATATAAACAGACAGGCCCTAACAAAAGGATGGAAACTCTTCAAGTCAACAAATATTTAATATGTTTGCCATGTGCCCAATTATGTAATAGGAGATATGGAGGATGCAAAATAGTAGAAATAGATACTGACTTCCTAAACTTATACTACACTTAAAAGGCAAAACTAATTCTACTTCCTTTAATAGAAGGAACTATTTCATTTTGAATTTCTGTATTCCCTGCACCTAGCACAATGCCTAGTATACAGTAGGTACTTAATTAATGCTTTTTAAATATAAGAAAGGAAGGAAAGATACTTAGAATTCATCTAGTTCACAACCTTCTGATTATATATAGAACAGAAAACTGAGGTTCAGAAAGGGAAGATAATTTGCCCAAGATCTCACATTTAGCTAATGGTGGAGCTAATTTTATAGTTCAGTTTTCCTGACTTTTGAGTTCATTGTGGTTTCCACTATACTATGCCCTTTCTGCAAATATCTATTAAAAACTAGAGGATAATAGGACAATATATGAGCAAATTCTGAGTCATTTGTACATAGCTAAGAGTTACAAAAGAAGAGACCACTATGGTCTTGTATAATAGTCAAGGGAGAATTCAGAGGGTAATTGAAATTTAACTTGAACTATGTAGGATGTATAGAATTTAGAAAGATGAAGAAGAGAAGAAAGGGAAGGAATTCCCTGAAGAAGGAATGGTATGAGAAAAGTCACAGAAGTAAAAATAGGCATGGGGGATATGGGGAAGGAAGGGGAGGAGAAAACGAAAAAAGAAAGCTATTAAACCAGTCCCTTCTAATGTTCAAAGGACATAGGTTTGAGAACAGGAAAGGACTGTCTAATTTGTCTCTTTAACAGTTTCCTCTTACTGGAATAAAGAAAAAGAATAACATATGGGGGAATAACTGACCTTAAGACTGAAGTCCTTAAGACCTTAAGGGGAAGTCCCCTACCTCCCTACTGTTCAGTCCAAATGATGATTAAAGAGAGCAGTTTCCAAATTCCAAGTTCCAAATGATGAGACTTGGACACCAAATGTTGAGGTTCTGTCATATGAAGAATTCACAATGGCTATTTTCTTTGGCAAAAGCTAAGTCTACTTAGGAGAAATTATAGACAAAATAAAAAAATACAATAGATACGAGGAGTGGTAAATATATTGAAATAGATTTGGGTCAGCATAAAGTTAGTGAGGAAAAGGGTTTTAACAATTAACAATGAAAAAACCAAGTTCCCTAGTGGAACTCACAATTAACCAGGAGAAAGGGAACATCCCATGAAGTTAGAGGATGCCTTTAGCTGGCAGACCAAATCCAAGAGAGGGATTTAACATCCCAAGAGTTAGCTATGAGAAGGAAAAAGACACCATGAGGTGTAATGGGGTGATCAGAGGATAGATACCATGGTGGACTGATGAGAAGAGAGACGCCTTGTGGCACGGGGCAGGAATAAGGGAAAAGACACCATGAGACAGAGTGCCGTGGTAGGTTATAATCCAAAAGAGGTTCAGCAATGATGACATGGGTCATAGGCAGATGTATAGGGGAAATATAAACTCAGAAGTTTCAAATTTCTGATTGAACATAGCAAAACAGAGCTACCTACCTCCCCAGGAGATGGGACTATGAGGTTAAACTGATCCCCCTCTGTGCCCTTCCCTGCTTTGTCTCAGGGAGTAATTTTATCTGTATTTTAGGCTTTCTCCACCTGTTTTATTCAGGACCTCATCACAATGATCTATGTTTTACAAAAAGGAGAGACTATCTTCTATATCCCTAAAATCTTTTCAAAGATAAACTTAGTTCAGATCAGAATCAATATCTGATGTACTTCAAAATTCATCATGAGTTTCAGCTAAGAGCATTCAATTTATCATTCAAATCCCAGCCCTCCCACTTATGGTATTTGTGACATTGGACAAATCACTTAACATGTCTAACCTCAGTTTCCTCCTTTATAAAATGTGGGAGGGGGAAGAACTAGATAACCTGTAGACATCAAGACCTGTAGACAATAGAGTACTTGACCTAGAATTAGGAAGACCCGAGTTCTTCTAATCCAGCCTCAGACACTACTTAGCTGTGCTCCTGAGCTAGTCAGTGAAGTGCTGTTTGCCTCAGTTTCTTCAACTGTAAAAATAGGGATAATAACAGCACCTACCTCGCAGGATTATTGTGAGGATCAAATGATATAATTTTGAAAAGTGCTTAGCACAGTTTCTGGAACAAAGTACTCTGTAAATTTCCTTCCTCTTCTCTAAGTCCCCAAGGCTCATCCTGCTTTGGATGTATGGTCCTATGAGAAGATAAAAATAGAAGATTGCTACAGACTTTAAATCTAAATCTTTTTATGCTTTGTCTTTCAGAGTTTCCAGGGGTTAGACAAAGTGGTCACTACACACACACACACACACACACACATACACTGAGGATTATTTATCCTGAAAAGTGAAATCTAGTTTTTATATACATTAATTGGCAGAAAAATATGCAATGGATAGGGCATACCCTAGAAACATAGTAGCTGTATTTTATATTCTCAACAATTTTTTTTAAAATCTGTAGTCCTTCTGTGTTTCCTGTGCTATGACTTTCAGTAACTCATGTAGTTTCTCAGGCCTGCATAGCCAGAAAAGGAGAGAGAGGAAAAAGAATAGGAAGAGAGGAAGGGGAAAGATGGAGGAGGAGGAAGAAGAGGGAGAGAAAAAAGAGAGAAGAAAGAGGAAAGAAGGAATTGTTGTGCAAATGTATTTTTTCTCAAAAACCTGTATAAAACTTGTGAGACCTGAAATCAGTGATATGTGTGTGTGCATGTGTAAATATAATATACACACTGCATTTGTTTATTTTCAAAGAAATTTAAAAATCAATCTGTAAGCACTTTTTTTCTAAGAAAATTTATTTATTTTTAATACACTTATACTTTGTAAATCATGTTAGGAGAAAAACATCAAAGCAAAAAGGAAAAAACATAGGAGAAGATTTAAAAAAAAAAAAAAGAACATAGGATGTGTTGATTTATAATGTCTCCTTAGTTCTTTTTCTGGATGCAGATGACATTTTTCTTTCTAAAGTCTTTTGGGATTGCTTTGGATCACTGAAGTACTGAGAAGAACCAAGAATCAAGTTTTCATTCTTTCAGCAAGCACTTCTTAAAAGCTTCCTCCATACCAGGCACTGAACTTGGGTCTAGGAATACAAAGACAAAATAGTCCCTGCCCTCAAACAGTTTACATTTTAGTAAGAGGGATATGTTATTGGATTATTTATAATCTAGGGGAAGGTGGGGGTGGGTGGGAGAAACTGGGACACAAGGTTTTTCAAGGGTTAATGTTGAAAAATTATCCATGCATATCTTTAAAAAATTAAAAAGCTTTATTTTTAAAAAATTAATTAAATAAGTAAATATTTCCTTAAGGGAAGGAAAAAAAACCCAAGAGGGATATGGCCATATACATGTATTTATAGAATATATGCATAACAAATACCAAATTGTTTTGTGAGGCAGTCAGTGGTCAAAATGGTCAAAACTTAAAAAGACAAAAATGCTTTTCAAAAATTTTGGACTTAAAAAATGGTGTTTGACTTCAGCAGAAGGCTTTCAGCTATGACACCATTCCTCTTCCTTAGGGGGCTCTTCTCTCTTTCAGGTGTTAAGGTTCCTCATGTTCTATAATTTTCTAATCCATCTCCTATGAAATTTGTGATCAGATGTTAGCATTTATTAAGCTCTTGCTAGATGCCAGGAACCATGCTACTGCTGAGGCTACCCAAAAAGCCACACACAAAAAACCAAGCTGAAGTTTCTGCCCCTCAGGAAGCATCCTTCATAATGGGTGAGATAAATTAATAATAACTCAGTACAGCAAGATATATACCTAGTAGATGGAAAGTAATCAGGAAGGGATAGGCATCAACAGTGTTAACGAAATTTTATTATAGCAGTCTCTTAAACAGTGAATAGCTAGATCCACACCAAATAGGCTTAGGGACAGGTTTTTAGAGATCAAGTAGCGGTTTAATTAATCATTTTCATAGTAAGGAATGCAGTTTGCAAATTGAGAAGCTCTCCTGGGAATAAGACCTTCCCTATTGCAGTAAAGGCAGAGATATTTTACACAAATCCTAAGTGGGAAGGAGAATTACAATACTATCATTTTCAGGCCTGAATGGTTTCCCACAACAAGCCCACAGGTGTAGGACAATATGGGGCTCTCTAGTCCTGTGGGAACAATTCTTAAGTGATTGTTTCAAATCAAAGGTTCCTTACTTGGTAGGAGACAGGCCCAGAGTTCTTTGATTTAAACAGGTTTTGCAATCTTTGATTCACTTCATTTAACATACATAGGAGAGCATTGTCAGGAACTGATTGATCATTTCAAGCTGTATTATTCTAAGACTGACTCCCAAGTCAAAATTTGCTGAAAAAAATCATTCCTTTTGAAGATGAAGCTATTGAAAGCACTTTAAAAATTGGAGATATGTCCAAGGTCACATAGCCAGTTAGTACTGCCCAAAACGTACTCCTCAATCCAGTGCCACTGGTCTTAGTTCTTACCTTAAGTCCAGGGGTCCTCAAACTTTTTAAATAGAGGGCCAGTTTACTGTCCCTCAGACTGTTGGAGGGCCAGACAAAACTTTGTTTTGTGGGCCTTTAAATAAAGAAACTTCATAGTCCTGGGTAAGGGGGATAATCATCCTCAGCTGCTGCATCTGGCAGTGGGCCGTAGTTTGAGGACCCCTGTAATGAATGCCTTCATGTACCATGTTGCTCCAATAAAACCATCCTGCTCGGCCCTCCCAGAATTCACTTCATGCTTTCCCACTTGCACACCCTCACCCATGCCATGCTTTTTACCTGCATGTGCTCTCACCTGCTCTGCCTGTAAATATCATATGTCTTCAAAATCCAGATCAATTACTCTGGTACAGCAGAAAGAGAACAAAATCTAGAGTCAGAAGACCTGAGTTCAAATCTTGTCTCAATCTTTACAATCTGTGTGATCTTGTTTCTTCATCTATAAAATGAAGGGATTGGGCCATCTCAATTCCCTTACAGCTCTAAAGTTATGGCTGCATGAAGAAAGTGTTCCCAGGTTCTCCTCAGCCAGAAGTCCACAAACCATTTCAAAGTAAAATAGAATTCAAGAATGACAGAATTGAACCTATAGCTACACAGGCATCCCCACAACAACAAACCAAACAGATGGTCATCTAGTATTTGTTTTAATAATTATTGGAATGGGGAATCTATTACCTCTTACGGGACCTTTTGGGAAAATTCTAAATTACTAGGACTTGAGTTACATCAAGCCAAGATCTGTTTTTCTACAATTTTCATCCTAACAAATCTAATCCTTTTGATGTGAACTCTGAATTCATTCTGTCCCCATTATCAGGTACAACGAAACAAACCATCCTGTCTTGTTAGCATAGAATGATGTCACCCTGGAACTTTTAATCAGCTCATCTATCCCCTATCTTCTCATTTATTAGAAATTCTAGTCTATCCTGTCTCCAACTTCTGAGACTTGTCTGGATTAGTGTATCTTTAGATAAACAAACTCCATTCTGATCACTCCCCTTACTCATAATACTAGGGTTGAATCTTCATTGAAGTATTATGAAATATTTTGGCTACACATGTACCATGGGCATGCATGTCCCACAGTCTATATTCTTTCCAAAACATGTTGCCCTAGCCACACATTTTCTACTTGCCATCTCAATATGTGTTGCATCATCTACTAGTGATATGGTAACTTATGGATTTGTTGTTGTTGTTTAGTCGTTTTAATTATTTAGTCATTTCCAACTCTTCATGACCCCATGGATTGTACTATCGATAGCAAAGAGACTGAAGTGATTTGTCATTGTCTTATCTATTGTAATAAGGCAAACAGAGTATAAAGGTTTGCCCAGTCACACAGGTAATAAATGTCAGAGGTCAAATTTGAACTCAATTCTCCAGGCCTAGCATTCTATCCACTGAGCCATCTAGCTGCCACTGAGTAAAAAAATATATACTTTATGATTATGGGGTGGTAAATTTTCATTGTCATTTATTTTGATATGCTGTTTAGTTAAATATATTTTTATTTGAATAGTGTGTCTCTGGTTGTTCTGACAATTTTTTGGTATTCATGAGCAGTGAATTTTTTTGAGTAGAGGTTGATCTAAATGACAGATGTTAAATTTCTATCCTGGCTTTAGTTCAAATGAAATTAAAATGTAACTGGGAAATGTTTAACAAAATAAAAAGGAAAGAGAGACAGAAAAGACAGAGACAGAGAGAGAGAAATAATTGGCATAAATCTGTGATTTCATCAGTGTAGTAGACACCCTGTATGGAAACTCTGTCTACCAATCTCTATAACTAACATTCATAGAGATTTAACTGAGACACTGAAAGTTTAAGTGACTTATCTACAGTTACATAGTATGTATCAGAGGTTATAACTTGAACATGTCTTCCTAACTCCATGGTCAGCTTTCACTTAAAGATGAATTTCCAGTTTCATTATGCCTCATTGCTTCTCTTTTCTCTACCATTAACTAACAAAAAGCTCATCAAAGCTCATTAGACAACCTGACACTAATTTGGATGGAACCTCAGTGAATAGACAATTGGTTAGTGCTATTTCAGTGAAAGGACTGTAGGACTAGGAGTCAGGAAACCTAAATATGACAAAATAAATTTTTATTGCTATAATGCTTTCTATAATATCTGATCCCTATAGCTCCGTGCCATTTCCTAATAATGTATTTAAATGCATAATTTTATTTCTTAAATTTTTTTCAAACTAGAAGTATTATCCATTTTTACCCTAAGGAATAAAAATGAATCCATATCACTTGTTGTGGAACACATATAAACATTCAAACATATTAATGTTTGACATATTAATGAGTAAGTTACATTGGAATCTCTGTATATTAGAATTCATTCTTCCTTTCCCCAGATGAATTTAAATTAGCATTCATGTACAGAATCTCAAGGAGAGGAAAAACCAACTCATGATTCTTCCATTGAGAAAGTCAACCAAAGTTATTCTCCAAGTACTTCCCAGACATTATAGATAATTCTTTGTTTTTTCTTTTTATTCCTAAAATCAAACAAAAAAAATCCTTCTCTCTTTTCATAATAATTTCATAGATAAAGTTTCCATGTGGATGAGTGAGAGGCTATATGGCCCTATAGCATCTCGCAGCATAGATTAGACCTTCTACATGTCCTTTGCTAGCTAATCTTGAGCAAATCAGGGAATATTCCAAAACACAGATCTGGAATTGGAGGTATCAAGTGATACTTTACTCCCCAGCAATCACTTCAGAGATGGAACTCTATGTTTTGTGTAAAAAAAAGAAACTGGGAAGCCATATTTTTAAAATTATTTCCCCCAATTGTATGGGAAAACAATTTTTAACATTTGTTGGGTTTTTTTTAAAAAGCTTTGAGTTACAAATTCTACTCCTCCCTTCCTTCCCTTCCCCCTCCCTGAGACAGTAAGCAATCAGATTGCTTATATAGATTATACATGTGCAATCAGATAAACAGTTCCATATTAGTCATGTTGTACAGGAAGAGTCAAAAAAAAGAAAGTGAAAAACAATAAGCTTCAGTCAGTCTATGTTCAAACAATATCAATTCCTTCTCCAGAGGCAATTATAAGTTTTTCATCATGAGTCCTTTGTGATTTTCTTGGATCACTGTATTACTGGAAATAACTAAATCATTCACAATTGTTCATTGTACAATATTGCTGTGACTGTGTGCACTGTTCCTCTGTTTCTGCTCGCTTTACTTTGTATCAGTTCATGTATATCTTTGAAAAAGCATCTTTGAAACTTTCATTCTACCCCAATCCAATAAATTATCATGCCTTCCTAGTCTGGACATAGATTTAGGGGAGTAGTCCCATCTCCAACTTGGTATAAAGAATAACCTTTGACAAATCTTTGTACTTGAAAATCTTGTACATTGAGTTTCCTTTTCCTTTCCTTAGTACAATGGGATTACCGCATAATCATTCATTCTTAAAGGAGTATTTGTTGCCAAAGAAAGGAAATTGGTCAATTTTCCTTCTCCTTTTAAAACTCATATTCAAAAAGAGCCTTCATTCTATTTATTTCAGTGAGAGGCTCTAATTTATTGAATTCTAGAGTTCCTGCTCTATCACTGGCTCACTTGTGACCTTTGACAACTCCCTTCAATCTAGACCTCAATTTCCTCATCTTTGAAGTGGAGAAGTAATATTTGCAATTATCTACCTCACTGAGTGGTTGTGAGGAAAATGCTTTGTAAATAAACTTAAAAGAAATGCGAGATGTTATTAGCTATTTTATAAAACTGTTCCAGGATCAAGCTAGATAATGTATTGCTTTGGAAAGCAATAGCAAAGTACAGATTATAAATCAAATTAACACTCTCTGTATGAGGCTCTGTGCTGAGAGCTAAGTTAGGTTGTATTATTAGATGAAAAGTCAAGATGACACAGAAGAAGCAAATGCCAGTGATCTTTGTGATGCATATTTTTAAGGCAACATGGTATCTGTCAGAGATGCCCTCCCTACCCATATTCTTCTTTTCCTCTCCCATGGAAATGCAATTCTTGACACC
The DNA here is from genome assembly GCF_902635505.1 of Sarcophilus harrisii. NCBI lineage: Eukaryota > Metazoa > Chordata > Mammalia > Dasyuromorphia > Dasyuridae > Sarcophilus > Sarcophilus harrisii. The sequence goes on along the minus strand of NC_045426.1, from coordinate 367,336,577 downwards.
CTGCTGGTTAAGCCTGGTAATTGGGGGAAAGGAGACAAAATGTAGAAAAGTTTCCATGAGCCCCAGAATTGTGACAATACCTGTCCTGCCAGGGATGGGCCCTGAGCAAACACATCACCTTAGGGCTTCCAATTTATCCCTTGGCCTAGATTCTAGCAGTAGCCACCAGCTAAGCATGACTAAAATTAAAAAATTAGACATCTTCCCTATTCCACCTTCCCCTTACACACACACAATTCTACAGAATATCCTCAACAGCATAGACCTGTTTAACCCAGGAAAGCTTCTCCTTCATTTCCCCTTTTTGTTATAGATTCTAGAAGCCTGTGTCTATGTAGGGGACAGGATGGCTCCTTCCTCTTCTTCTCAAACCCCTAAAACATCTTGGCCTTCTAATTCGCTCATATCTCCTCTTACAGTCAGCTAAAGATGGCTTTCTTGGCCCTAAGTCCATCCTTCCAGTTTCCAGCATCCTAAATGTTGTTGGATCTCCTACCCGAACTGCTCTTGGTCTTTCATTCAACTTCTCTACTTAGGAAGGAAGAGGGCAAAGAAGGGCTCTCAGAGTTTCAAAGAGAGGGGAAGTCCTTGAATCCTCAGACAGGAAAAAAAGCCAAGGATGCTTCTTTTCATTGGAGTGAACTTTTTGAGACAAGGCAAAGTAAAAGAATACTGATAACCAAGTGAAGTCCATCATGGAAGGATTCCTGGAAGAAGAGGGTGTAGAAGGCAGGAAACCTCATAGTCCAGAGTTGAATTACATCCAACATAATGTAAAAATCTTCCAGATGTGAAGCAAGAAAAAGCTGAGTTCAAATGCTAGCTCAACTGCTTTTAAGATTGTGATCTTGAAGTCACTATTTTGCATCTAGACCCCTTTGATAATCAAGTGAAGCTGATAGGTCCCTTCTAAGAATTGTTAAATGAATAAAAGTCATAGAGTTACAAAGGAAGCCAACTATATTTTAATAGTTATGAATGTTTTTATTAAAGTTTACAGATTAAAAATCCCAATTTTTGGGGATCTTCTAGTTATAAATCCTAGGAAATCTGTAAAGTACCTCAAAAAGGGCCCTGTAAGATTCAAAGGGGACAACAAGGTAGCGCAATGGATAGTGTATCCGGACTGAAGTCAGGACAACTCATCTTCCTGAATTCTACCTGGTTTTCTGGGGCCTTATTTTCTCATCTGTAAAATGGGGAAAGTAATAGCACCTATCTCCAAATATTATTGTGAGGATGAAATGAGATGATAATTATAAGGCACTTAAATAGTATCTGGCACATAGTAAGTGCTATATAAATGTTAGGTATTATGTTAGCTTTTGTTTAGATGAGGGCTTTCTAAACTTTTTCCACTCACAACCACTTCTTGCTTGAAATTTTTTTACAAGACCCCAGATATAAAAATATATAAAATAGATATACAAATCTAACATTTACTGATAATAAATCATAATTTCACAACCTCCCATATTCAGTTACATGATCCCATGTGGAATGGGGTAAGCCCACAGTTTAAGAAGCTTTGATTTAGATAATTCATGTGGATATTCATATCTCACCAAGGCACAAATATTCTTCACAAGTGAAATCAGGGAAGTGGATTTCTTCAACAAAGAGAAGATCTAACTCAGTTTCAATTGATCAAGAATGGACAGAAGCAGCTACACCCAAAGAAAGAACACTAGGAAATGAATGTAAACTGTTTGCATTTTTGTTTTTCCTTCCGGGTTATTTCTACCTTCTGAATCCAATTCTCCCTGAGCAACAAGAGAACTGTTTGGTTCTGCACACATATATTGTATCTAACATATACTCTAACCTATTTAACATGTATAGGACTGCTTGCCATCTGGGGGAGGGGGTGGAGGAAGGGAGGGGAAAAATCGGAACAGAAGTGAGTGCAAGGGATTATGTTGTAAAAAATTACCCTGGCATGGGTTCTGGCAATAAAAAGTTATTTAAAAAAAAAAAAAAAAAAAACAAATGAAACCAGGAAGGAGGAGGGGAAGGAGAGAAGAAGGAGAAAGAGAAGAGGAAGGAGAAGGAGGAAAGATAGCTAAGAGATGAGGGCAAGATGGGTAGCAGATTGGCTAGACTCCAGCTATGTCCAGCTATGCATTCTAATCTTCCTCATGTAAGAATTATACTTATTATTATTCCCTACCCCTCCCATCTTACCTTTGTTTGGACTACTCAGCAACTTCTCCTCCATAGACAAAGGATTTCAGGTAGTTCACTCTGCCTGGAGACTCCTGATCCTCCCTAAACAACCCCTCCTGAGTTGACTAAATAACAATTAGATCTATTTGCTCTGTTCTTATCATTTTCTAGGATCTCTAAGTCTTCTGAAAAGTCTCCATGGATGATAAATAAAGGGCAAACATAACCCCTTCCTCCTGACCTAGTAAGTCAAGTTCATACATTTCCCCATACCCCACCCATATGTCCCAGCTCTACTCAAATATAAGCTCAGTAACCAGTCCAAATGGGAGTCTGATGGCCCTGCTTCCCCCTCCCCCAACTCCCAATCTTTGAGGAGACAGTGAATCATTTAAGCAGGGACTAGTCTGGCCTATCACCTCAGTGAGTCAACATCACCAAAGAGATAATAATAGTTTCTTTCCCTAAAAAAGAAATCTATTCCATGGACAGAGCTGCTTATGTGGTATGATTTGAAAAGCAACTACAGTGCCCCCACCATCACCATAGTACCATAGTGCCTTTCTAGAGAGAAAGAGAGAGACAGAGAGAAAGAGATAGGGAGACAGAGAGACAGGGAGACAGACAGAGAGAGAGAGAGAGAGAGAGAGAGAGAGAGAGAGAGAGAAACAGAGAGAGAGACAGAGACAGAGAGAGACAGAGAGAGAAAGAGAGAGAGACAGAGAGAGACAGAGAGACAGAGAGACAGAGAGAGACAGAGAGACAGGGAGACAGAGAGAGACACACAGAGAGAGAGACAGAGAGACAGAGACAGAGAGACAGAGAGACAGAGAGAGAGACAGAGAAACAGAGACGCAGAGAGAGAGAGAAACAGAGAGAGAGAGACAGGGAGACAGAGACAGAGACAGAGAGACAGAGAGAGACAGAGAGGGAGACAGAGAAACAGAGAGAGAAGAGTGGAGGGAGAAAGGGAAGAAGTGAGGGAGGAAGAGAGGATGGAGGGATGGAGGGATGGAAGAACAGAAGGACAGAATAATACTTCAGTCTGTATTTAGACACCATGAGTTTTTTCTCTGGAGGCAGATAGCTTTAATGGTTAATAAACTTTCCCCCCAGACTGCAAACTTAACTTTTCTTATATTTGTAAATTCTACCCATTGTTTTTAGTTCTGCCTTCTGTGGGCCATAGTAAATCTAATTCCATTTCTAGATAACAGTTTTTCAACAACTTGAAAACATTTGCCATGCTCATCTCTCCTCTTCTCCCAGATTCTTTGAGGCAATCCCTCTCTAGTGTGAATCCTCGCCTGTTCCCCAACTTATGACTCCTTCATTTGGAGATTCTCCAGTTTATCAATGTCCTCTCAGAAATGGGAGCAAATGAATGGACAAAGTATTTATCAAGGTACTCACTATGTGTCAAGCATCGTGCTAAGAAATAGAGATCCAGTTAGAAAAGCAAAACATTCCTTACTCTCCAGGATAGAAACATTCTAAATGGGGAAATGACACATATAGAAAGTTTCATCTACAAATCAGATAAAAAAATTTCACAGTCCTTGGGGCACAGCAGCAGGGCAAATGGCAAAGCCTGGTGTTATTACTGGGAAATGGCAAGGAAATTTAGAGCTATTTAGTATACTAAGATTAGGGGTTTTTTTTGTTTTTTTGTTTTTTCCATTTGGCAACCATATCTCCTATGGCTTCATTTATCATCTTTATGTGATAGTGATGGGATTCTGGTCATTGCCCCTAACCCAAACCTGTCCTAACCCTAAGAAAACCTCAGTCACTCACTGACAGGTACAGGTATCCACAGCCTATGATTCTATCATCCATCAAGTTTAGACATCCTAGATATACCATGGAAATCAGCCAATAAGAAAGTAGCACCAACAGGTTATAAAACAGGATATCGCGCCACAAACTTCTATAAATCTTTTTCCCAACATGGCACCTGCGCACTATCCTTCCTTTCTGTCCTTTGGGTAAACTTATGATGAAGTCAGGCTAATTACAAAATTACCATACATTAATACCACGCCCTCCCAAGTGGGCTTTTCTGTATGCATGCTGGGTAACCACATGCATAGTCCCATCAAAGTTTGGCACCTCCCCATGTTAGAAAATTCCTCCTATGACCTCAAAAAATCTACATATCTTGTAATCAGATTCTTTTGCTGTGTAGCTCATGCGTGCTAAAACTCCTTAAAGGAGGATCGCTTATTCTAAGTTCATGATTCTCAATTAATCTTAATAAATATGCCTTTACTTGATTTAGAGATGGCCTGAGTCCTGAATTCTTCCAGTGGCAGCACCACTGATTATTTATTTGAACCACACCAATGGCTTCTAAATTCATTGTGAAGTTCCCTTCCTGTGTTTCCAACTTCTTGGTGAACATGCCATCTGAAAAATTCCTTCTGTGCCTCAAATTCATTGCATCAAATTCATCTTTCCCTTAAAATAAATGTGTATCTTTTTTTGTTTTTTGTTTGTTTTTTAAAAGTCTTTTATTTTTCCAAACACATGCAAAGATAGTTTTCAACATTCACACTTGCAAAACCTTGTGTTCCAAATTTTTCTCCCTCTTCCCCCACCTTTCTTAGATAGCAAGGAATCTGATATATGTTAAATGTGTACAGTTCTTCTGAACATAATAAATGTGTGTTTCTAATCCTTTTGTTAAAGTTAATACCATCACCATTGTCCCAGGCTTAATCCTCTCTCTCTTCCAAACAGTTCTTTGTTCTGTTCCTTTCCCCTCTACAAGTTATTTTACAATGTTCTCTCTCCTTTTCACTCTTATTGTTACCTCTGGAGCTCAGGTTTGCATTATCTCTTATCTGAATCATTATAGTCTCCTAACTTGTCTCTTTACTTCCATTTTCTCCTCTCTCCAATCTATCCTTTTCTATCTTTCTTGCCAGTGTATAGGCTTGAACACCATGACACTTCAGCTCAAAACAAAAGTAACAATAATAACAACAAATTTTGATAACTTCCTCTTGCTTGTTACCTAAAGTATAAGTTCTTTAACTTGATTTTTAAGGTTACCCATGCCTATCTCCAACAAGGAAAAGAAAACCAGATTTGAAGAAGGGACCTGTATTCACATTTTTGTTTTTCTACCTCTTACTGTATATAATTCTCTAGCTACTACTTGATCAGGTAATAATGTTAATTTTCTCAACCTTAATTTCTTCATGGACTTTAAGATCTTTTCTAGCTTTAAATAATATGATTTTACCTTTCCAATCTTATCTCACTGGTGTAGGAAAGTCCCCATGAGGAAGTTCCATCTACCAATATTGCTATTCAGTCATTTGTATTTGTGTCTGACTGTTCATGACCCCACTTGAGATTGCCTTGGCAGAGATACTGAAGTAGTTTACTATTTCCTTTTCCAGTTCATTTGACAGATGAAGAAACTGAGGCAAACAGAGTTAAGTGACCTGCCCACGGTCATACAGCTGGTAAGTATCTGAGACCCGATTTGAATTCAGAAAGATGAGGCTTCCTTACTCTAGTTCCTGCACTACTTATACTGCACCATCTAGCTTTCCATCTACCAATGTAGTGAGATGCACTCACTCTTCTGCAATTTGTCTTAGAGAGTTTTCAGAGTTTAAGAAATTAAATTATTTGCCCAGGGTCCCACAGCCAGTATGTCTCAAAGGTAGGAGCTCAGTAATAAAGGTTCTTCATTGGTGATAGGTATACTTATAGCAAGGAAATCGTAGATTCTTATGACATTGAAGTAAGAATTCTAACATGTAACATTCTATGCTGGGAACAAACACAATTGATATTTAACTTATGGCTTAGACAGTTAACTGAGGCTCAGCAGGAGCAAATGACTTACGCACTCAACTTTGAATGTCATGGGCAGAATCTGAGTCCAGGTCTTTCAATTCCAAGTCCACCACTCTATTCAATGCACTAAACTGCCTTTCATTTTATATTGTTCTTATTAGCTCCTATCTTTTTTCTCCATCAATTAAAAGATATTCTGAGAAGAAAAAATATAGTCATTTGTATTTCAGTAACATGAATTACTGCTAGGGTTTTTTTCTGTACATTTGGTCTCTATAGTTCTTTCTCAGATACAGATGATATTTTCCTTGATGATCATTTTTTCCCCTCTAAGGCAATGGGGGTTAAGTGACTTGCCTAGGGTCACACAGCTAGGAAGTGTTAAGTGTCTGAGGCCAGATTTGAATTCTGCTCCTTCTGATTTCAGAGCTGGTGCTCTATCTACTATACCACCTAGCTGCCCCCTCGATGATCCTTTTTAACCAGATTTTAGCTCTATAAAAATGAGGGAGAGAGTAGAAAGGCTAACAGGATCTTTCCAGGTATAACTCAAGCTCGGGAAAATCTCCAGGTCTCAAGATTTTTTCACCAGACTATAAATCCATTGTTTCCTGCATTTCTCCCTAACGCCCCCTCCCCGCTGTCACCCTACCCCCACCTCTGGCTTTCATCAGTGCCTCCTTTGGCTCTTCACATCACTTAGCTAGGAGAGCACTATCAAAGGCCCATAGCATGTGCACCTCGAGTCTTCACTGTGCTATACTTCCTGGAAAAAAAGCAATTCTTGCTAAACAGCCCCTAACTTTGCAACCAGATACACAAAACCAATGAAAAGAGCATAGAATGAAAAGGAACAGCTTTTCCCCTTCCCACTTCCTTCCCTCACTTCTTTTCTTTTTTTCTTTTCTCCCACTTTCTTCCTTTCTTTTACTTCCCTTCCCTTTTTCCCTCTTTCCTTCCCTCACTCATTTCCTTTCTCCCTCATTTTCCCTTTTTTACTTCCTTCTTTACTTTATTCCTCCTTCACTCTTTTCTTCTCTTCCTCCTTCAATAGCCTATACCCAACAGCCAGTGTGTTCAAGATGCCATCCCTTCATCATTCCTACTTAAGAGCAGCCTGAAGCATAGGTGGGGCACAGTTACCAGTGTGAAAAATACCCCTTCCTATACCTAAGTCACAAGGCTCCAAATCTCCCTCATTTATCTCTCTCCTTCAGGGCCTTTCCAAAGACTCACGCAATTTAACTCAGGTAAATCAATATGATCTTTAAGAAGGAATAGCCTGGCTAACACTGTGAGTCACTGATCTGATTAATCCATAAATGCCCTAACATGTCACCAAATAAATAAGAAGGCCTGAAGGATCAGAACATAGGAAGGTAAATTTTACTTGGGGGCAAGAAGGGGAAGTTTGATCATGAGGTACTATCCCCAAGAAATAGGGTCCAAGTGGGGATGCTGAAGGGAGAGATCAGAACATCTAGCATGAAGGACCTTAGCTCTTAGATGAACAGAAAAGTAGATATTAGGAAAGGGTAGAGTCAGAGAAAGGAGGGGCAGATGGGTGCTGAATACCAGCTTTGTCTATGCACTCTACAGTTTGGCTCTGACCCAGCTATTCATCTGGAACTTTTAGTTCAGCACCCAAGCCTGGGAACCAAAGGTGTCCAAACAGTTCAGAACTATAAATCATACAGCTTGGTTGAAAGATCTGACCTAGGGAGTAAGTCTGTGCTTTTGAATGTTAATCCCCCAAAGGAGCTATTCCTGTAGACTTACAATTGAAAAGTTGAACAACAGGCAATGGAAAAGACCAGAATCCCCTGGGAGAGATCAGAAGGGGACTGAGAAGAAGAGGAAAAATGACCTATCCCAGACCAGTGCTAAGTTAGAACTGGAAGGGTAAAAGAGTGAAAAGTTTCCCAGGGGATAATATAGAAGCTCCTGGGAGAGAAGAGAAATGTTTCTTCTCCCTGTCATGTCAATAAGCCTTCATCCAGTAAGTTATGGAATTCCAGAATTTGTGCATTGAAAGGAACCCCTACTTAAGACCCTCAAACAGTGGGAAAGTCACCATTTCTGAAGGTAGCTTGCTTCACTTTCAGCCAGTTCTTACTGTTAGGATGTCTTTTCCTAACATCTAACCTAAATTTGCATTTTTGCAATTTCCACACAACTCTTATGAAATAATATTTGTAATGTGCAACATGATCCTTGGCACGTATTAGGAACTTAACAAATGTTTGATCCCTTCTTTCTCCCATCTTCCCCCTTGAACCTCTAGGACCAAGGCAAATCATTTGTCCATGTGATATCCCTTCACATATATATGGAATATTTGACTACTTCCCACCCCAACACATATAGTCTACTTTTCCCTAATTCTTTATAGAAATCCTCATTTTTCTCTGAAACCTGAACAACCCAGAATGTTATGCCTCAGAAAATTCTGAAGTCCATGATAACATGGCCTATTTGGTTTATTTGTTGGGTTTAATTTAAGACTTGCCCAGGTTCACATAATCAATAAGAATCTGATGACAGATTTGAATTCAGGTCCTCCTGAATCTATCCACTATACTATCTAGCTGCCTCTCCAAAATAGTATAATTGAAGGGGCTGCAGATGTGGAGAAGATTTAAGTAGAAACCAAGAAAAGCTTTGAAATAACAAATATTTTGTATTATTTCCTATAGCACCCATCCTACCATTAGATTGTAAATTTCCTGAAGCCAAGGACTATGGTGTTTTGTTCATCTTTGTCTTCCTAACATATATATAGCTCAGTGCTTTGTACACAGCAGGTACTTCATAACTCTTTGATGAATTGAATTGACACCTTTTTCCTATTTTGCTAAACTCTGCCCATTCACACCTAATGAATGCTTTGTATAAACTAATTAGGTTTCAATTAATATTTTTAATGGATAGTTGAATGAATAATGACTTCTCATTCCTTTATATCCTATATTATTTAGTCATTATACTTGTATAGCATACAATATAATAAACTTGGTACTTATAATACAAATAGTAACTTGGTACTTAAATTTTGCTGCCCTTCATCTTTGGTTAAGAGGCAGTATAGTTTAGTGGAAAAAGCACTGAACTCTCATCCTCAGGAGACCTGGATTCTAACTGAGTCTTGGACCTATATGACTCTAGGCAAGGACCATTTTGAAATAGGTAATTTTCAGTCATGTCCAACTCTTCATGATCCCTTTTGGGGTTTTCTTGGCAAACTACTGGAGTGATTTGCCATTTCCTTCTCCAGGTCATTTTACAGATGAGGAAATTAAAGCATAGAGAGCTAAGTGATTTACCAAAGTCACATTATTAGTAAGTATCTGAGGCTGAATTGAACCTCAATCCTAGTACTCCATCCACTGCTCCACCTAGCTATTCACTGAATTTCATTAGATTTGTATCAAAAGATTGAGTTTGATTACTAACTCTATCATATACGACCTGAGTGGCCATGAGTAAATTCTCATGTCACTGTTCTGGGCCTCTGTTTCTTCATTTGTAAAATAAAAGATTGACCAGACTTCTAAGGTCCTTTCTACCTCTGCCTCTTTGATCCTAGATTGTTTAGTTTTTCTAAATTTCAATTCTTTACTATTTAAAAACACACACACAATCTCAACTAGAGGATGTTTTGGAGTTCAGGTGTTAGCACTGCAGGGAGCTAGATGATGCTCTTATCTAGTACCTTATCCTACAGATGGTCCTGGAGTTGAGTGGCTTGTTCAGAGATTTATAACTAGGTCTGAAATCTAGGGCTCCTGATTCCAACTCCCTCCAACTCTAATAGTCTATTATTTTAATTGTCTTCTCATGTGTCTTATATATCAAATTAACCAACATGTACTTTACTGTACTATATTATACTAGTGTAGTAGAAAGAATATCAAACCTGGAATCACCAGAATACCTTGGTATGAAGCCTTAATTTGACACTTGTTAGGCATGTGATGTGACTCTGGCAAGTCACTTAATATCTTTTGAACCTTGAAGCTCATCTGTTAATAAAATTCATTTGCTACTGATAAATGTGGAAACATGTTTAGAAGAATTGTTCATGTTTAACCTATAATGGATTACTTGCTCTCTAGGGGAGAGGGAAGGGAAGAAGGGAGGAAGAAAAATTTGGAGCACAAAGTTTTGCAAGGGTGAATATCGAATATTATCTTTGTGTATATTTTGAAAAATAAAAAGTTATTATAAAAAATTTCATTTGCTGCCTGCCTCTCTGGACAATCAGATAGAAAATGCTTTGTGAATCTTAAAGAGCTTATAAAAATATGAATTATTTTCATCACTTAAAATGCTTTGCTCAAAAGTATGATTGAAGGAGTACAGAGATATGGACCCCAAAGAGAAAACCCTCTGTGCTTGATGCCTTTAGGTTAGCTTCAAGATCCTGAGCCAACTACCAAATGATGGTTGTTGCTAATGTTGATATATTTGAAACCTGCAATAAATTCTGCTCAGAAATCCAAATGCCAAAATGCCATTTTGGGAGAATGGACTCAAGCAAAATTGGAATCACATTCATGGAAGTATATGCAATGTATCTGAAGAAGGGATGGCATAATACATAAAGAGGGTGTGTCAAAATCATACTTCATCTTTTGCTGGTATCCTCCATGCAGTAAAAATAGCAGGCAGTATAAAGAAGTCTTAGCTTTCTGATTCATCCCTGCTGGCACTCTCCACACTGAGGAGCAGAAAGGGGGATTGAAAAACACCACTAGAAAATGAAAAACACCCCCAACTAAGCCAGTGCCCACCCTCTGCAGCCTGTCAGTTCAGCAGAGACCTTTTAGCCCTGGATTTTTCCATGGATATTAATGTCCATTTGTCGGTTCTCAATCCTGATCCCCATTGCCTCCCAGGTCATTCCCTACAGGGGTATTTTTCCACAATTGGACTTTTGTGGCTGAAAAACACTAGTCTTCAATCTGGGAGTGGATTAATGGCAGGAATTTCCTGAGGGCTGGCAGCACAGAAGGCTCTCTAAATTTATAGCTTTCAGGTAAGGGACTGCAAGTGGTTGTGGTACAATAGACTAGAAAGAAAGGATGGCAAGTGGCTGCTCTAGCTGAGCTCCAGACGTTTCCTGCTCTTTGGATCTGCCCATTTGGCCTCATGGCTCCTTGGGAACTAGAATTACAGCCCCACCTCCCCCTGACTTCCCTCCGTTCCTTTCACCACCACTGCCGGTTGGCGTGCCTTGCTTTGTCATGGAAGGTTAGGTAAAATGTCTTCGTTTTTCCCATCCAAGGAGTCATTTCCCTCAACCCACTCCCTAGAAGAACAATGGGAGGCAACAGCCTAGTATTTTATTGCACCAAGGGGACATGGAAGAAGCATTGGGGATTTTACAATGAAAGATCCTCAGCTCCCTGGTTTCTACAACTCCCTGTTGTGCTGTGGGAAGCCTTGTTTACTCATTATGGAACCACTGGATTTGAAGTCTGAATAGCTGGTTATGGTCCTCATCCCCATCACTGACTAGCCATGTGTCAGAACTCATTTTCTTCTTCTGATAAAGGAGGCGGATGAATTAAATCAGAAATGATCCCTACGATCTTTTCTAGCTGATATATCCTATTACCACAGTATATATTCCACATACAAACAACCCTTTTATTAATTTTATTAATAAATTTAAAATTTATTAATTTTAATTAGTCAATCACCAATCAAGTCTGTCAATCAACCTGTTACATAATTAATCACCTAGCAGGCATATCTTGTGGTTAGACAGACAATATGTATTTACCAAGTATATACAGAATTAAGATTTAGGAGTTGTAGCTTAAAAAATAGCCATGGTTCATTCCTTCAAAGAATTTACAGCCTAATACAGAAGATAGTACTAATTGAAGTACTAGTTGAATTAGATGGTCCCTAAGTCCTTTTGACTGAAATTCTATAATTCATTTAGCAAGGATCTGTAAAATGAGTTTAGGCTTGTTGTTGTTTTTTTTTTTTATCTTCAGTTTTATTCATCTCATTCTAACCTTTTTCTTTTTATTCATATTTTCTTTTTATTTTCCCCAGTTAATTGTAAAATTACATTTTTTTGCTTATACATATATGTTTGTTTGTTTGTTTTTTAACATATTTCCATAAGAATCATGTTGGGAGAGAAAAATCAGAAAAAAAAAAAAAAACAAGAAAAAAAAAATGAACTTAGAATGTGTTGATATGCATTCAGTCTCCATAGTTCTCTCTATGGATGTGGATAGCAGTTTTCTTGCAAAGTTTATTGGGATTGCCTTGGATCAGTGAACTGCTGAGAAGAACCAAGTCTATCATAGTTGATCATCTCACAGTCTTGCTGTTGCTATATACGATGTTTTCCTGGTTCTGCTCATTTCATTCAGGATCAGTCCATGTAAATCTTTCCAGGCTTTTCTAAAACCAATTTCTTCCTTATTTTTTTATAGAATAATACTATTCCATTGCTTTCATGTAGCATAACTTATTCAGTCATTCCCCAATTGATGGGCATCTACTTATTTTTCAATTCTTTGCCACCACAAAATGAGCTGCTACAAACATTTTTGCACAAGTGGGTCCTTTTCCCTCTATGTCCTCTTGATTTTATTCCATTTCTAACCTCCTAAGTTCTTAGGGTCCTAAATTCACTGCCTTGACTTAGGTTTCCTCATCTGTAAAATAACTTTCTTCTAGACCTCTGATCCTACATTCCAACAATCCACTGTGTATAATAATTTTTTGTTGTTGTTGAGTCATTTCAGTCCTGTTTGATTCTTCATAACCTCAAATGGGATGAAGGGGAAAGAAGATACTGGACTAGTGTTTCATTTCCTCCTCCAGCTCATTTTATAAATAAGGAAACTAAACCAAATAGGATTAAGTCATGGGGTCATATCTAGTAAATATCTGAGGCCAAGACTTGAACTCAGAAAGATGAGTCTTCCTGACTCTAGGTACAATACTATATACAATCTAGCTACCCCTTTCTATAACAATAGCTAGAATTTATAAAATACTTTAAAAGATAAAAACCATTTTATGAATGTTATTTTATTTTCACAATCATGGAAATTAAGTGTTATTATTATTTCCATTTTGCAGGGATGAAAACTGAGGCAGACAGATGTTAAATAACTTGCCTAGAGTCACACAATTAGGAAATATCTTAATAGACTGGTTTGAAACCAAGGTCTTCCTGATTCCTCTTCAATTCTCTATGTCACCTAATTGCATAGGTATACCAGACACATACCATGAACTTTCTACAGGGTCTTGGGTGGATCATTTTGCTTCTCTACAGAATAATATTCTTTATATATAGAATGAGGGAACTGAACTATAGTATTGTGTCTTCTCGATAACCATAAGCTATTATTTTAACCCATTTTAAAGTAAAGGAAACTGAGACAGACAATGGTTAGGTGATTTGTCCAGAATCACACAGCTAGGAAGGGAATGAGACAAGACTTGAACTTGGATCTTCCCAACTTTAGGTCTAGCTCTCTACACACTGTGCTTCCTAGCTGCCTACCCATGCCAAACATATGCCACAAACTCTATTTTGCCATTAGTAGGTTATTCCTCAATTTTGTCATCTGTTAAATAAAGGGATTACACTAGAGAATCTCTAAAATCCCTCTAATCCAAAAGTCTAGTTCCAAAACATGGTTCTCTGCAATCACAATAGCATATACAGGTGAGCTTCCCTTAATTATCAACTCCTCAAGGAAGACTGACACGCTAGACATACTGCACTTATATGGTACATGTTACTCTCCCTAGCACGAAAGGCTGCTTCTGAAGTCTCATCCTGGCATTGAGAGGCTCCTTAGTTTTCTGAGGCTACACTAGCAAAAGGTAAACTCTAGTAGGTCTTTCCAAACTGGGACAGCCTTGAATATAGACCAGCCTAGGTAAATCTAGTACCTAGAAGTACTAAATCGACTTTGGTGAGGAACAGGCAGGGTGATTTTGACATTCTTGGCCACAGCAAATATTAAAGATCATCTCCTAAGTTTCAGAAAGGATGGTACCAACAAAAGATCTCACAATAACAAATCACAGGACTGAACTATTATACTGTCTTCTGTTGTTAGTTGTCCTTTTACTCATAATAATCTTGCCTCTTCTCAACTACACTTAAAAATCACTAAAGGGAAGCATCTTCCCTTCTTCTCCTCTATCTGCCACCATCCCTAACAGCACAGAACAATGCACATCTAAGTCCCACAATAAATATTTGCTGGTATATTAAAGGTTTTCTTGCTAGTTTATTGTTGTGTCCTGCTTTCTAAAGACCCCAAGTTGGAGTGATTAAAACATACCATCTTAGTGGAGAAATGGTGAGGTGGGACTCCTGAGGATGGTGGAAATGTGGAGTCCATTTATTCCCAGTCCTTTCCCCTTTTTATACCGAGTACCCTTATGTAACCAAAACAACACTGGGCATGCACTAAATATATACTACATATGTGGGACCACATAAACAACTTACTATTGTATGTAGTTTGTCACCTGGTATCACTCTGCTTCAATTACAACAGAGTTTATCACCACCCCCTGACTTCTCGGGAAAGCCGAGAGCCCTTAGGGGAGATGGGGAGCCAAACCAAACATTGTTAGCAGGTTCCCTCTGGGCTGGAGGGTCTTATACCTCACCCAGAGTTCCCCCACTGTCTGTGACCCTCTACAGTTTATGGACACAAGGAATCATAGGATTAGGGTTAGAATCCCTAGACCTAGACGGGACCTCAGAGGCCATTTTGTCAAATTCTCTTATTTTACAGATGAAGAAATAAAGGCTCAAGGTAGTTAAAGAAACTTGTCAATTTTAGGAAGCATCAAAAATTATATTTGAACTCCTCTGAATTCATAACACTATTTTCATTGTACTCATCAAAATTTCTTATGAAGCTCATTTTGTTATGCAATTAATGCTATTTTAAATATAAGGGAAGATTACATTGATTCTTTTTCAAAACAAACAATCATAAAGATCACTTGATCTCTTTGCCTCAGTTACCTCATTTGTAAAGTGTGGGAAGTAATAATTATAGGTGTTGTTGCTGTTTTTTAATGAGTATTGTAAGGAATTTTCACTGAGGAAATACTCTATCTTTATGGGAGTGGTTTACCATTTCCTTTTCCAGTTCATTTTACAGATAAAGAAACTGAGGCAAACAGGATTAAGTGACATGCCCAGGGTTACACAGCTATTTCATGCACAGGATGCTCCATCTACTTGACTTTGTAACTCTAGTTACAGGAAAGTTAAAGTAGCAGGAGGAATAAGATGGAATGAAGACTTAGGGAGGAAAAGAGAGGGGCAGAATTCCATCATCCCAGCTGTGGAGGTAAAGTGCAGAGACAATTAGGATGACATTGGTATTCATTAGTTCTAGCCTAAAAAAAGAAACAAACAAAAATCTATGAACACTCAGTAGTCATCAGTAAAGCCTCCAGTATAATGATGGTTAAAAATGATTATCAACAGGAAACCTTAGAGTTTTAAGATTTGATAGAAAGAAAAATAGTGAGAGACCCAGGAAACCTTGGTTCACAGTAAGGCCTTGAGTCTAGCACACTATGCTACTGGATCTGTAATCATAAGCATGAACTTTTTTTTTCCCTCAGTGGTTATATATGTATACATATATTTGCACATATATGTACACACATATACACATGTATATGTTATATATATTTAAATTTCTATGTGCATATGTATGTATACATTATACAGTATTAATCATGGTACTCATGAGTATTAATAAATGAGTAATAAATCACATATAACATGTGCTGCATGTTATATATGCTTATATAGTGTACATATATAGCACTGTGCACAAATGTGTGAATGTGTTTTGTACATGATTATATACACATATATTTATATACAAGAATAACTCAGAGATATTGCAGGTTCATTTCCAGACCCGTGCAATAAAGCAAATATCACAATAAAGAGAGACATATAAATCTTCTGGCTTCCCAGTACACATAAAAGTTATGGTTACACTACACTATAGTCCATTAAATATGTTGTGTATAAATATATGTATAAATGGTATTATGGCCAAAAATATGCACATACTTTAATTAAAACAATACTTTACTGTTAAAAATTGCTAATCATCATCTGAGCCTTCAGTGAACCATAAATTTTTTTTGCTGTTGGAGTGTTTTGCCTTAATATCAATAGTTGCTGACTGATCAGGGTGGCTGTGACAATTCCTTAAAATAAGACAACAGTGAAATTTGCCTCACTGATTGAATCTTCTTTTCACTTGAACACTTTGAGGTCATTATAGTATTATTAATTAGTTTAATTTTAATATTGTGTCTCACAGAATAGGGAGGTGCAAAGAGGAATGGAAATATCCTGTCAAAGGAGCAGTCAGAAAACACATCACATTTATTAGTTAAATTAATCATCTTATATGAGTATAATTCATAGTGCCCCAAGACTAATTACAGTAATAATATCAAAGATCATGATCACAGATTACCATAACAGATATAATAATGAAAAAATTTGAAATACTTCAAGAATTAACAAATGTGACACTGAGACATCACCTGGGTATATACTGTTGGAAACAAAAAATGGTACTGATAGATTGCTGAACACAGGATTTCCATAAACCTCCAATAGAAGGAAAAAAAAACCTGGCTATATGAACTGATACAAAAGAATTGAGCAGAATCAGGAAAACAATTTATATAATAGCAACAATATAGTAACGATAAACAACTTTGAAATTCTTAGGAATCCTGATCAATACAATAACAAACCATAATTCTAGGGAACTCATGATGAAACATGCTACTCATATCCAGATAAAGAGATGGACTCAGAATACAGATTGAAGTAGTATATATGCATATACACATACATGTACATGTGTGTCACATCACATACATACACATATACATGTGTACACACTACACATATACACATACATATATCTGTGCGTATACAATGCACACAAACTCACATATACACCATACATGTGTTGTGCACACACAAACACACGTGTAGATACATGCACATACACAAACATGCATATGTAGACACACATAAAGACATATACAGGCACATAGACACACATTGTGTATACATGTATGTGTGTCCATATATTTGTGTATATGTGTGCATGTGTATGTGTGGATATATGTATATATACATATGTGTATATGTGCTTATATACCACTTCAATCTGCATTCTGAGTCTATCCCTCTATCTGAATTGAATAACATGTTTTATCATGAGTCCCCTAAAATTATGGCTTATCATTTTATTGATCAGAGCTCCTAAGTCTTTCAAAGTTATTTGTCCCTACTATACTGTTGCTTTTGTAGAAATGGATCTCCCTGGTTCTGCTCAAATTCTTTTCCATCTATTCATATAAATCTTCTAAAGTTTCTTTGAAGCCATCCCCTTCATCATTTCTTACAGCCCAATAGTATTCCATCACATTCATACATCATAAATTATCCAATTAACCAATGAATGGTTGCTGTTCTTTGCCACTGTAAAAAGAGCTATTAACAAAATTTTTAGCATATGTGAGTCCTTTTCTTTGAACATTGGATCAAAGGGTATGCGCAATTTAATAGTTTTGGAGTCATAGTTCCAATTAAGCAGGCATTTCTTAAAGCTATACTGTGCTGAGAGCAGAGGGAGATTTAAAGCAGTGCCTTCACTCATCAAGTTAAAAAACCTTCCAAGTATGAGGTACCACTTCACATTTCTCAGACTGGCTAAGATGACAGAAAAAGATGATGATAAATGTTAGAGGGTATGTAGGAAAATTGGGACATTGTTGTTTTGTTGATGGAGTTGCAAAATAATCCAAGCATTCTGGAGAGAATTTGGAATTATGTCCAAAAGGCTATCTAACTATGAATATCTTTTTTTTAATTCTAATTTTATGATTTTTATTAACAATATCATTTATTTTGTTTATTTGGTTCACAGTGTTAAATTTCCCTTCATTCTTTGTATAAATGTTAATAATTTTGGTATGGATAATTTAGGTTGATACTTTTGTTGTGGCCTATGTGTTAATGTTTGTTTTTTGTTCAAAATTTATTAGTGATGTGACTCTACAATTTTTTATTTTACCTTTTCCTGTTATTTCATATATTTCTTTTTTTCTTTTCTTTTTTAAAAATAATTTAAATAACTTTTTATTGACAGTACTTATGCATGGGTATTTTTTACACCATTATCCCTTGCACTCACTTCTGTTCCGATCTTTCCCTTCCTTTCCTCTACCTCCTCCCCTAGATGGCAGGCAGTCTTACACACGTTAAATATGTTATAATATATCCTAGATACAATATATGTGTGCAGAACCAAACATTTCTCTTGTTGCACAGGAAAAATTGGATTCAGAAGGTAAAAATAACCTGGGAAGAAAAACAAAAATGCAAACAGTTTACACTCATTTCCCAGTGTTCCTTCTCTGGGTGTAGCTGCTTCTGTCCATCATTGATCAATTGAAACTGAGTTAGATCTTCTCTTTGTTGAAGAAATCCACTTCCATCAGAATACATCCTCATACAGTATCGTTGTTGAAGTATATAATGATCTCCTGGTTCTGCTCATTTCACTCAGCATCAGTTGATATAAGTCTCTCCATGCCTCTCTGTGTTCATCCTGCTGGTCATTTCTTATAGAACAATAATATTCCATAACATTCATATACCACAATTTACCCAACCATTCTCCAATTGATGGGCATCCATTCATTTTCCAGTTTCTAGCCACTCCGAACAGGGCTGCCACAAACATTTTGGCACATACAGGTTTCTTTCCCTTCTTTAGTATCTCTTATACTATAAGCCCAGTAGTAGCACTGCTGGATCAAAGGGTATGCACAGTTTGATAACTTTTTGGGCATAATTCCAGATTGCTCTCCAGAATGGTTGCATTCGTTCACAACTCCACCAACAATGCATCAATGTCCCAGTTTTCCCTCATCCCCTCCAACATTATGAATATCCTTTTATCCAGCAATGTCTTTACTGGGTCTGTATGTACACATGTATACAAATGTTTGTAGTAACTCTCTTTGTAGTGGCAAGAAACTGGAAATTGAGTGGATGCCCACCATTTGGGGAATGGCTATATAAGTGACAATATGAAAATAATGGAATGTTATTATTCTATAAGAAGTAATAAACAGGCTAATTTCACAAAAGCCTGGAAAGACTTTCATGAAATGATGTTGAGTGAAGTGAGCAGAACCAGGAGGAATAAGAAGAAAATTATGTGATGATCAACTGTGATGGACTTGGCTCTTCTCAACAGTGAAGTGATTCAAGACTTGGGATAGAAAATCCATAAAGAGAACTATGGAGATTGAATGTGGATCAAAGCAGAATATTTTCATCTTTTGTTGTTTGTTTGCTTGTGTTTTTTCCCTTTTCTCATAGTTTCCCCCCCCCCCCTTGATCTAATTTTTCTTGCACAACTTGGCAAATATGAAAATATATTTATAAATTGCATATATTTAATCTATATCAGATTGCTGTCTTAGGGAGAGAAGGAGGGAAAAAAAATCTGAATACAAAGTTTCACAATAATGAATATTGAAAATTATCTTTTCATGTATTTGGAAAAAATTTTAAAAATTGAAAAAAGACTAAAGCCTTCATGAAGAATATATAATTATAATTATTTTGAAGAATTTTTATAGGTCAAAGGGGCCTTTTTAGATCATCTTGTTCCAGGCAATGGGACCCCTTTGGCAATCTAGTGAAGCTTATAATCAGAATAATATATTCTTAAATGCATAAAGTAAAATACAAACAATTAAAAGGAAACCAATTATATTGAAATATAGTTATCAAAATGTTTTACAAAACAAGTTCATGGACTCCAAGTTGAGAACTTCGAGGCTAGTCCAATTTCCTCTTTTTACAGAGAAGAAAACTGAAGTGTAGAAAGGGAGAGTGATTATCCAGATACTCAGGTAGTAAGGGACAGAATCAGGATTTGAATTCCCAAGTGATGGTTCCATAATCACTATGAATTCCACTAAACTATGTATCTAATTTTTTAAAAAGTCCTGGAGGTCAGTTAGGTCTAGGAGTAGAAAGAGAAGTTGATACTCAAAGTTTATCTTCAAAATATTTTAAGAGACTTGAACAAGTTGCCATTTTTTAAGGAACAAACTATAAACACTATCCATCCAGGAAGGGAAATGAGATTACATTGTAGATACAAGTTCCTTAAAGATACATAAATTCATTGCTTTATCATTGTGAGCACTTTCTCCATTCCTACATATTTTAATAAGTATTCTTTGATGATTACAATGACTTAAAAATTAATTCTTGTGGTTAACCAGGTGATGAACCTACCTAAACTTGGCTGGGCTAGTTCTAAGAAAATAGACATACATACATGCCTTTACTGAATCTGGACTCAAAGTTTTCCTATCTTAGCAGGACCTGTCAGAACTTGGAAATGTTTCCCACCTACTTCTTTATTCCAGGTGTTTGTTTTTCTCTACTCTCTTACCCAGTCTGCTCCTATCATTCTTCAATATATAGTTGAAAGAAACAAGGACATCCTCATTATCCAGGAAAATAATGAAGTGTTAGGCTGGAGGCTTGTGCTGCTGAGCCTTGATGAATCCCACTTCTGTCTGAAGTTTATAATTTCTTTTATAGCAGCTTATATTATTCATTTGTTTCTAATAAAATTTAAAATAATCAACCTCAGGGTTGTCATTTGTTTTCAGGAGAATCTCCCTTATTATCACAGGTCTTCCTCTTATTTTTATTTGTTAAATTATTATTGGACATTCCCCTCTCCCTCTTCTTCTAGTTAAGTGACTTACCCAGGGTCAGACAAGTTAGTAGTAAGTGTCTGAGGCCATATTTGAATTCTGGTCTTCCTGATTCTAGACCTGATATTCTATCCATGGAGCCACCCAGGTAGCCCTCATAGCCTTTTGGGTATAGTTCCATAAGAAGATACTTCTTAAGGATACATTTCACTGTGCTCACCAGATAGAAAGTGGCTCACAGAGATTACTGAAGAAACCTAATGTCACAATGCTATTTAGTGGTATAAATGGGATAATAAATTAAAATCTTTTGCTTCCTAGTTCATTATTTATTCTACTATATGATAATTCCTATTAAAGTCTCCCTGGTCAGTTACTTCCAACTATAATGGGAGAGTAGCCAACAGGGACTCTGTTTTTAAATATGCACAATCTATACTGGCTGATTGCAGCCCATGTGTATGCTTGAGGAATTTGCTTTTGGAAAAGTGAGATAGAAGGCCCTATCTTTCTCTTCAGAAGTATTCTGTGCCTTATTCTGCCTTATTCCCCCCCCCCTTTTTTTTTTTTATAGTAACTTTTTATTGACAGAATCCATGCCTGGGTAATTTTTTTTTTTACAACATTATCCCTTGCACTCACTTCTGTTCCGATTTTTCCCTCCCACCCTCCACCCCCTCCCTTAGATGGCAAGCAGTCCTATATATGTTGAATATGTCCTAGTATATTCTAGATACAATATATGTGTGCAGATCCAAACAGTTTTCTTGTTGCACAGGGAGAATTGGATTCAGAAGGTAGAAGTAACCCGGGCAGAAAAACAAAAATGCAAACAGTTTACATTAATTTCCCAGTGTTTTTTTTCCCCCTTTGGGTGTAGCTGCTTCTGTCCATCATTGATCAATTGAAACTGAATTAGGTCTCTTTGTCAAAGAAATCCGCTTCCATCAAATTACAAGTCTCCAAGCTTCTCTGTATTCATCTTGCTGGTCATTTCTTACAAAACAATAATATTCCATAACATTCATATACCACAATTTACCCAACCATTCTCCAATTGATGGGCAGCCACTCAGTTTCCAGCTTCTAGCCACTACAAACAGGGCTGCCACAAATATTTTGTCTGTGCCTTATTCCTAACATGTTACTGTATGATGAATTGGTAGCTGAGTTAGAAGAGAATTATATGCAAAAGATGCTAAAAGGCTAATACTCTCTTTTCTCCTTCCTGTCTATGAAGTGTAAAGATGACTATGAGCTCTAGAGGGCCAATGGATTTAGAACATAGTGATTCTATTTGGAATATGTCTGAGCAGCAATTCTCAGTGTGGTATCTTTTAGTGAATCCAAGAGATTAAAACTATTCTCATAACAAAACTAATTTAATTCCTAATAAATTCAAAATTTGGTAAATTTTGCTAGGTATAATCCATATAAATAAAAGCTCTTTGGGAAGGGTGTCCTCAATAATTTTTAAGAGTATTAAGTCGTCATGAGATTTAAAACATTGAGAATCGCTGTTCTAAAGAATTAATAGACCAAGATGTCAACTGTTGAGTAAAATTCTAATTCTTTGCAAAATATGACTTACTGAGGCAGAAAAGGAGATCAATACAATTTAGAAGCTATATCAATAACAGTAATTTAAGCAGTCCCTTGGTGAATTTATTTTATCACTCCAATATATCCATGATCTGTTTACTATCATTAGGTCTTTCTCCAATGGTAGGGACTTTAGTACATTAATACCTTTTATTCTTGTGAGATTTTTATCCAAAGATTTCTGTAAATATACTGAATACCTACTCATGGTGGTAGTGACCTTCCTCTAGGTCTTTTTGATACTTCATAGGATCACAGATTTAGAGCTGGAAGAAGCCCTAGAAGCCACCAAGTCCACTTTATTCATTTGGTAAAAGGAACCTGAGGCAAAGCCTAAGTCATCAGGATATAAGTTCTTTGAAGAAAGGGATTGTCTTTATTTCTGCTTATAACTGTAAACACTCAGCATAGTGCCTAGTACATAGTAAATACTTAATAAATGTTTGCTAACTAAGGCAGGATTTGAAACCAATTTCTTTTGGCTACAAGTCAGTGACCCATCCACTTTGGCACTAATTCTATCTCTCAGTTATTCCTTGCTCTCAACACATGGCTAGTTCATCTTCTTTTCTGCATTAAATTCTTAGGATGACATTGCTACAAATGAAAACTTATTCAGGAGAAACATTGTAAAAGCACAGCTTCTTAAAACTTTTTTTCACTCACAACTCTTTTCTACAGAGAACTTTTTATGCAAACCCAGGTATATAGGTATATAAGATGGGTATACAAATCAAACATTTACTGATAATAAATCATAATTTCACAACTTTCACATTTAGTTACAAGACTCACTCCCCACCCCACCTCCATATGGGCCACGATCCACAGTTTGAGAAGTTTCAGTATAAAGAATGCAATGAAAGACGTATGACTAGAAAAACAATGGACCAATCATCAAAAACAAAAAGCAAAAGATGAACAGGGACTAAATAGTGAAGTAGTGTAATACAGTACAAACAATGCTGGTTCCATTTCATCCTCTGTAAAATCAGGAGGGGCAGCTACGTGATACAATGGATAGAACATCAGCCCTGAAGTCAGGAGGACCTGAGTTCAAATTTGAACTCAGACATTTAATACATCCTAGCTGTGTGACCCTGGGCAAGTCACTCAACCCCAATTGCCTCAGCAAAAAAAAAATAAAAATAAATAAAAATGGCAGGTGACCCAGAAGCAATGGAAATACTCCCAATGGGTATATGTAGGCTGCAGCAACTTAGCAATGATGTGGCTGCTCTCCTCAAGAAATAGCATTAAAAATACTGCTATATTTGGTTGTTTTGTGATCTTGTAATACAGATTTTCCCTCAAAGAGGCAGCTCATTCCATTTCTACCCCTTTTGCTTTTGCATAATTCTCATTCATAAATTGGCTACAATATGTGCACCTGATGTCCTAAAGACCTTCCTATAGATTTCTTGCATTCAACTGTACCATTGGATAATTAGTTCATAGGAGCATGTATTGAGAGTTGAAGAATCTTATTTTTATTTATTTTATTTTGATTCTTCAGAGATTATGGGCTTCTATGATTCCCAGACATGAAGTATCATTAGAAGAAAGATTTTACAAAGATTTGTGTGTGTGTCAATTGAAGTAATTTCCCAAATTCATCTCAGTTCACTTTCTTCTTCCCATTTACTTCTGGGCCTGAGTCATCATCTATTATAATGATTGTCCAAGATCTATGTCCCAATGGATTAACTCAATGGACTGCCTGTCCAACTTCCTATAGAAGTCTGAACTCTGTCACATAGTTTGTTGATCATCTATAAAATTATTTTATTGGCTGTATTCATAGAATCTCAGAGTTGAAAGAGATTTCAGAGGTTATCGCATCTTATTTGTAACTTCCTCAAAAATATCCTTGACAACATCCTAAGAAAGGGTCATTTAACCTTTGTTTGGAACATAAAGTAAGGGAGAACCCACCACTTCATGACACCAAGCATCAATTTGCTTCTTTGTAACTTCCAGATGGCTCTCCTACTTACTTTTGGGACTGAATAAGGCAAAACCCAAACCCTCTTCCAGATGTCAATCCTTAAAATAATTGAAGACAAAATTATCCTGCTTCCCTAAAATCTTATCTCTTCCAGGCCAAAAATTCCTATTTCCTTGGACCAATCTGTAAAAAACATTCTTTTAATTCTGATTGCCCTCCTCTTTAGCTAACAGTTTGATAGTATTCTTCCTAATATTTGGAACCTAGAACTGAATTTAATATTCCAGAAGCAATCTGACCTCAGCAAAGACTAAAGACAGAACCCCTGAGGGAGAAAAAAGGGAGATGGGAGATAAAAGGTAGTCAGGTGGGGAAAGTCCTGATGAAAACAATGGAGAAGAGTGAAATGAGGAAGGGGGTGGATGTGGAGAGGACACAGGAAAGATTGCAGTCTGAAGGAATGAGATAAATTGTTTCAGAAAAGCTTTCATTATTAATAACTACCCTTATGTGAGGTTGACCTGACTCTATGTTTCACTCCCAACTATGAGATTGTGAGTAAATCCCTTCACCTAATTTAGATTAGACTAATTTTTCCAAAGAGACAACAAAACTGGAATCTGATCATCTTAAGTATAGGGCAAGACTCAAACTACACTACACCACACTGGAGCAGCTTCCTAGTATCTTTTGCATGTATTGAGGTGGCTTCCTGGTCACCTAAGAGCATAAAAAGGTTGTCCCATGTCAGGTCAGTATTCTTCAAACTTGGGTGGATATCCCAGCTATATAAGTCATGAAATCCTCCATTATTGACCAGATGACACATTTCCATATTGAGGAAAAAGGGGTGCCCTCATCTATCCAAACTGTTACTGTATTCTTATTGAATGCCCCTGTGGAGTTAGAGCTAAATAAACTTTTTCTTAACTGTTCAATGACTTATGATAACACATTTTGGTTCCAACATCATGTCCATTTCAGGCCTTCCCCTAACAATAAGACAAATATTTTTCAACATGATGCTGGTTTTGCTCCACTTATTTATTCTAAGTTTGGAGAGGGGAAAGGGTAAGCTAGGTGGTGGCTAGAGCACTAGTCCTGGACTCAGGAGTACCTGGGTTCAAATCTAGCCTCAGACACTTACTAGTTGTATGATTTGGGGCAAGTCACTTAATCCTGGTTGCCTTGAAAAAAAAATGAGAAAGGAAAGGAAAAAATGCTTTATTTTTTTAAACCAAATTTTCTTTAAAAGACAGAAAATTATGTCCTGAAATATAAAAAGAAGGTGGAGCTCCATGAAATCCAGCTTCAAGAAGCTCATCATATCATAGAGGAAGTAGTCAATGTAATCCATGAATTTCTGAAGGGGAACTTGGCTTGCATAGAAAAAGGAGCTGAGCTTACTAAATACTGATGGTGTGACATGGATGAGTGAACCTTCCTGATGGACTAGAAGCTGACATGTCTGAAATAATACTGAAGAAAAGTCTCAAAAGCCCATGTTGAGATATTGTTGAGAAACTGGGAGCCAAGCTGAAAAAAAAAAAAAAATAAGCAAGGACTTGGAAAAATAAGCTGAAATGTACTAAAGAGAGGCACCTATTTAAGACAAAGGATGCTGGACCAGATTGCTGGACCTGAATATAATATAGGAATTCACTCTACTCTTCCTCCACCCTCCACCCCCACCCCAGGCCATCTAGTCAGTGCTGCTCTACTGATTCTGACTTCACTGCAAGCCAGTTTTCCTGATGCTGACTTTCAAACTGAGAGTAGATCTTGAATCTGAAGTCCTTCTTTTTCCTCCCACTCCCTATCCCCTGTAATTTCACCAAGCTATCAGTCTCTGCAGCTCTCCTTTAGATATTCTAGCTAAACTAGGGACACTCCTGGGAATATCATTGAAGCACAGAGCAAGAGTCTTTTTTTTTTTTTTTTTTTAATCTTTAGTAATTATCTTTTTTGTTGTGATCACCACTGGTAAAATATTCTCAGAGATTCTAAACCAGCTCCCGGCCTTTGATTAATCACTTTCTTCTCTTTTGAATGGAATGCTTTCTGCTTAAATGATATACTTATTCTCTCCATAGAAGGAAGGGGGCATCAGCTTGCCTTACTGAGATTTGAACATAGCCCAGCTGATACCTCACTATAGGAATGTTCCATACCAAAAATGAGCCAAACCAGAACGTTCATTCCAGAAATCTATCCAAAACTGGGGAGGAGGACTTGGGGTATTATTCATGTTTTTAGTTTTAAAGTATCCTAGAGTGTATTTTTTTAATACCTTAACAGCAACAAAGGAAATTACAAAAGACAAGATAGATCTCTTTTAAGACCAAGTTATCTTCTCTCTCTTTAGCCACTCACAGAATGAATGTGCCACAGTAGTTGCTATGCTCACATCACCTTAAAAAAAGATCTTGTGATTTTTTTTTTTTGCGCGTGTGTGAGCAGAACCAAGAAAACTTTGTACACAGCAACAATAAGATTATGTGATAATCAACCCTGGTGGATTTGACTCTTTTCAGCAATAAGGTAATTAAGGGCAATTCTACTAGACTTGTGATAGAAGAAGCCATCCACATGCAGAGAGAATTATCAAGACTGAATGTGGTTCAAAGCATAGTACTTTCACCTTGTTATTGTTGTTGCTTGTTTGCCTTTTTTTTTCTCCTCATAGTTTTTTACCCCCTTTCAATCTGGTTCTTCTTATGCAGCATGACATGTTTAGAAGAATCATACATGTTTAACCTATATTGGATTGCTTGCTGTCTAGGGGGAAGAGGGAGAAAAAAACTTGTGCATAAGGTTTTGCAAAAGTGAATGATAAAAGCTATCTCTACATGCATTTAGAAAAATAAAAGGCTATTATAAAAAAAATCTTTTGCCACCAATTATCCAAGTGAAATTCATCTCATTACCCAGACCTGAATCTGAAACTATTGGCCCTAAAAGTCTCCTAAGGAATTTTTTCTTAATCACTTAGTGCTAGAGAAATCTTATACAGTTTATTGCAAAACTATATTTTACATATGTATGATTTTTGAAAATTTATCTCTAGGGTTGGAGAAGTCTATTTGGAGGGGAAGGAACCAACCAATACCATAAGGATCTTAATACTAAAAATTTGACAAAATATGTTTTGAAATTAAGGAAGGAAGAAAGAAGAAAAGGAGGAGAAAGAGGAGGAGGAGGAGAAGGAGGAGAAAGAAAAGGAGGAAGAGGAAGAGAAAGAGGAGGAGGAGGAGGAGAAAAAGGAGGAGGAGGAGGAAGAGGAGGAAAAGGAGAAGGAATCCCATAGAAAAGGAAAGATATTTATATGCTTTTTAAAAACAAATCTCTTCCTTTTAGCTGTGAGTATCATAAATCCTCCTTGTCACCCCAGCTTAGAACTACATTGACTGGTAGGCCCCTTCTAACATATCATCTCTGGAGAAAAGACCATATGCAATTCAAATATTTTTAAAGTGTCACTTACCAGAAAGGCATTATACTAGGTGTTAAGTACTAGTGAAACCAATGTGTTTAAGGCAGGTATAGTAAAAAGAGCATAGCAGAATCCTGATAAATATATTAGAAAATACCCTAGAGAGACTTGAACATACAAAAATATTCAATTATTGATTCTCTTCCATTAAATACATTGTTAAGAGAAGCCTTTTCACTTGTTTATGAAGATAGAATTGTAGATATCTTTGAAAAAGCCTTCATTAGCTTTAGTTAGCTTGTTCTCTTTTTCTATTTGTGGTTGGACTTTTTTTTTTCTGAAAGAATGTGATGAAAAACAGTACCATTAGGACATAGGCCTTAAGCCCATTTTTTTAAAAATTGGGCCTCAACCTTGACCTCTGTATTTGTCCTTTTCCATTTTAGATGAAGGGTTTAGAGAGCAGACATCCATATATCCTGGAAACCCAGCATCTCATTATTCAGGTTTTGCAATTAACTTACTATTTAGTACCTAAGGAGCAAGTAATGACTTTGCTAGTGACTGCTGGGATATAGACTACCAGTAATATAGATAAAGACTCATCCAGCAATCATGATGAATTTGGACATAAGCTTTTGGCATTGGTGTTACATAAAACTGAGCTAAGTTTGAGTTTACTCTCCTGAGAGAAAAAGGAAGACAAGGAGAGATTGTGGGGAAAGGGAAGACATGATCCTGAAGCATTTGGAGAAACATTTGTATTTTTGTTTTTGTTTTGTTTGTGAAATAAATGTATCTTTGTATAAGAGAGAGATATAATGAGAGAGCAAGACTTATGGAAGCAGACAATAAAGATTCAAGCCTAGTTTCTGGTAATTATGGTCTGTGGGATTCTGGGCAAGGTAGGACTTTCAGCTAGAAAATCATCTGGCCTATACTCCTCCTTTCATTACCAGGGAAACCAAGGGCTCTCGAGCTTTAATTTTCTTATCTAGAAAATGAAGCCAGACCTCAACTTTCACTACTTCTTGCAACTGTTGGGGAGGGGGGGAAGTCAGGTCCAAATGAGATAACATATAAATCATTTTGTAAACTCCAAAGGGTTATGTAAATGTGAATTGTTGTTGGTTTGTTGTTGTTGTTATTCTAGCTACCTCAAAGAAAGATAAAGGAGATAGCATTGCAAGTTCCACTTCCCAGCTGTTCATCCTGGAAAATCATCCATTGTGGCTCCTTTCTAGGGTTTTCCACATGACTAAACCCCATGAGTCTTATCTAATAATACACCCTGCTGATTGGTATTATGGTTCAGTTCCTCCAGATACAGAATATTCCTAGCTGGTCTGGTTCCCTTAGACAACTAGCCCTTCCTCCCCTCCCCTCAATAGCCTATGCCCACCCAAGGTGGGATTTTACTGTTGGAGGAGGAGAAATACCTGAAAGAACTGAAAATCCTCAGAAAGTATGAGGTGGATCTTTGGGCTCCTGGTCTTCTTGGTCTGCCTTGTCAGGATGGGTGAGTTTCCAGTTTTCCTCTCTTCTCTGTCCTGGGTACATAGTATTCTCAGTAAAGCTTTATTCACTGATTGATTGACTCAGAATCTCAATTTCAGGTACTATTTCAGTCTCTAGGGATGACAAGTAATGAATAGGGAGACAAGTAAATCACAATGAACTGGGAATCAGGAGACCTGGAACCTAACTCGGATTTTACTGCTAATTGTAACCAAGTCATTTCACCTTTCTACACAGTCATTGCCTTATCTATCAAAAGGCAAAATGATTCAGGGCTAAGAGCTATTTATTTGGTGTTAGAAGACCTAGGTTTAAATCCCAGCTCAACTATCTGTTGTCATTTCATTCTGAGGGGTTCAGTTTCCTCATCTCTAAAACAAGTGGCTTAGATAATCTTAAAGGTACAGTTCAACAGTGGTGGCAAAAAACTAGAAAACACAGAGATGTCCATAAATTAGGGAATGGACAAATATTATGTGGCATATGATTTTAATGCAATACTACTGTGCTATTAGAAATGATAAGTTCAATGATCTTAGAAAAATATGAAAGGACTTGCATGAAATAATAAAGAGCAAAATGAACAGAACCAAGAGAACATTATACATAGCAATAGCAATATTATTTTTAAAATGATTTTCAGTAAATGCCATTTTGAATATTATGAATATCCAAATTAACCATAAAAGACATATGAAGAAAGATGCTATCTGCATCTAAGAAAGAATTGATAAATAGAAGTATGTATAGCATAACTTTATACATACATACCTATTTGTATCTAATAGTGGCTATCTTTAGGATTGGGGGAGGGGAAAAATTTCTATAAACTTTATTATATAGTTAAAAGTAATAACAATTTGTACATAATAAATTTGCAGTTTCATGTATAATCATCTTTTTGTTTTATTATGCTGTGGAAGTGCTTATTTTATTCCATGAAATAAAAATAAAATAAATGTGGCAAAAAACCATCTTCTATGGTCCACTGTTAGCATCACTGATATACCACCAGTAGCAGACAAAACAGCAGAGTTGACAGAGCTCGTATTCTCACACATTTTGCATCTTCTCCGTCAATTCTCTTTATTATATGTAGTTTGGAGATTATAAGTATTTGGTATGAAGACATCTATTAAGTTTTAATGGATCAATGTTAGTCTGAGTGATGGTGGCTAATAATTCAGTCTATAAGAATAGTTCCATTTAAGTATGGTTTATTGGCTGAGTTCTTCCAGACATTTGTATTCATAGTTCAAGAGTTTGTGGGCAACTGGGTGATAGAATAGAGCACTGGGCCTGAAAGTAAAAGGACCCAAGTTCAAATCTATCTTCAGATACTTAGTAGCTGAATGACCCTGGGCAAGTCACTTAACCCTATTTGCCCTAGTTTCCTCATCTGTAATATGAGCTAGAGAAGGAAATGGCAAACTACTGCAGTATCTTTGCCAAGAAAACTCCAAATGGGGTTGAAAAAAAGTCAGGAACAAATGAAATAACTCAACAATGACAGGAATTTGTCATCTGCCAGTCCATGAGTTAAGTTCCTAGTAGGATGAGGCAAGACATTTCCTGCAATCTTTCATGGGAGATCTTCCTCTCCAGAGAAGAATAGTTCCTCTTATACCACATTCTATTGATTGAAAGATTCTTAGAATGTTAAAACTATAAAGGGCCTTAGCAATCACCAAGTCCAACAAGAAAATTATTCTAGATGCAAAGAAATTGGTTTCAAATCCTGTCTCTGACGCTCACTTCCTGGGTGTCACTTACCCCCGTTACAAAATGAGGGTATTAGACTCAACGGCCTAGACAGTTTATTCCAGCTTGAGGTCTACTAGTTTATCATCCCTCATTTTATAGGTGAGGAAAATAAGATCCAGAGAGGGGGAATAATTTCTCCAAGGTCACACAAAGGCAGAGATGAGAATCAAATTGTAAAAGTCTTCTAATTCCTACCCCAAATGTTTTTTCTCCAATGCACTGCTTTATGGGGGGTTCTTAAAGTGGTTATTTCTCTGGATTCCTATAGCATAGTAATCACTGCCTAGTTCAATATTTCTCAACATAAATAGGTATCCATAACATTCACTAACTTAGACCCCCTGTGCCCTGAACTGCCACAGACCCTAGAACACCTCTCTCTGAAGCTTAACCATGGAAAAGGAAGGTGAAAGGAAGAATTGAATGTAGAAAAAGGGGAGGAAAAGAAGATTGATCACTCTGGTACTTATAGGTTTTGTTTTGCTTTTAAAAGGATCTTTTACATGCCAACAAAAATTTTGCCACAGACCCACCCATGAATAAGTGGTTGAGAAGCCTTGCTCTATACCACCCACCCAGATGAATCATATATTGCTTTATTACATCTTTTCTGTGATTTATGTTTTATAATTAAATCATTCACCATTTAGTGCTCCATACATTTATCTTTTACCCAGTCAATCAATTTGTAAACTCCTTGTAGTCAGAGTCATACAAAAATATTTCCCTATTGCTCACACCACCACTCGGAGCAGAATACAGCTTAGATATAACCAGAAATACAGTATGAGTAG
Organism: Sarcophilus harrisii; assembly: GCF_902635505.1. Classification (NCBI taxonomy): domain Eukaryota; kingdom Metazoa; phylum Chordata; class Mammalia; order Dasyuromorphia; family Dasyuridae; genus Sarcophilus; species Sarcophilus harrisii. The sequence goes on along the minus strand of NC_045426.1, from coordinate 367,304,716 downwards.
AGTTCACATGATCCAGGTCACAAAGGAGTTCATGAAACTCAGGCTGTCTAGCCATTATTTAGATACTCCTCTAACATTATTGCTATACTTTGATAAATATATTATCCCCAGCTGTAGAACACTGGCAGAGTGGTCTTTTAAAAAAGAGAGATAAGAGAGAAAGAAAGAGGAGAGAGAGAGAGAGAAAGAGAAAGAGAGAGAACAGAGAGAGAGAGAGAGAACAGAGACAGACAGAAAGAGAGAGAGAGAGAGAGAGAGGTGTCAGCTGATATGAGTCAGTCAGAAAGTGGGGACTTGAACTGGTACAGGGAATAAGTGGCCAAAAAATTTTAGCCACATATGGCCCCAAAACTGCACATGCCTGATCTATGTGTTCCATGTAACACGGAAACAAACAGCCACAGCTAAGAATAAACACAACCAACTGCATTCCTTCTTTCTTCCTATCAGTTGACATTTTTCACTAAAACCACAACTCTGACTTTACCCTGAAATTTCCAGAAAAGTCATCTTGTGATAATAATTCCCATTACTATAGTTTTAAGATTTATAAAGAATTTTCCTCAAAACAATTCAAAGACATAAGTTATGAAAATTTTATAATCCTGATTTTATAGAAGAACTTGAAGCTCTAAAGACACAATAACTTTCCAAAAGTCCAAGTAGGCTAGCACCTTTCCACTATCCTATAGTGAGGAAGAATAGAGGTTTGCACACTCCCTCTCTACCCCTGGAACCCATTTATCTATCAGTATGGGAGCTTAGCTATTTTTAGCATAAGATATGTAAAGTGTTTCCAAGAATTACACAAATATGAGGTAATAATAATAACAATATTAATAATATTACCCAGCATCCTGTTGGGCAACTATATTTTAAATCTATCTCTTCTGCCTTTTACCTACCTACATATATTCCCTGGCTTCAATATCTGTTTCTCCCTTTAATTTTGTCTGTGGATGCTGATCCCAGCTAACTATCAAGTTGTGAAGCAGCTTGACATACCAGGGCAGTAAAGTTGGTATGGTGATCAGAGCTATTCAATCACTACTATTTGTTCTTTACCCTACTATTAAGTAGTTTCTCAACATAAATATTCCTTTACCACTCTGGGGAGTAATATCAAAAGGTTTATAAGTCTCTTCATCTTTTTGTTAGCTCCAATCCCCCAGCCAGAAATAGCACATCTGGTAAAAATACTTCAATGTTGCATCTATCTCTATTTCTTTTTTAAGTATCTTTTTCCCTCAGTTGCCTCTTCCCAATTATATTCCCAATAAGCACCTGCACTAGCAAATATTAACAGTTAACACTGTTAGAAAAAAGGAGATCCACAGGTCTCCCCCTTGCCAAAAAAAAAAAAGATTTCAGTCTCTCATGAAGTTACTCAAGGGGAGAAAGAAGATTCAGGATTACTACCTTCAAGTATGTAATTGAGGGTAGAAAATGGAGCAATACAGTTTCTGTCCGAATGCATCCTGTATAATTTTGTGCCATGAGCAATCTCACTCCCAAAGTCCTACCCTTTTTCTTTATGGTTGTATCTCTTCCTCTGACTCCACAATCTCCACATGGCTTTTTAATAGCTTCCATTTCTCCAAAATCTGCATGTCCTCTAATCAGGAGGTATATTCTTTGATTCTGTTCCCTAAAGTTCCTGAATTGACTTTTAAAGTCCAGTCAGAAGCATGGCCTATTCTTCTTAATTCAACCTTGAGTAAATCATTGAGTGTCCCTGGGCCTCATCTTTCTTAAATGGAAAATAAGGAAGTTAGAATAACTAATCCCCGAGATTCCTTCCAGGTCTAGATCTATTATCTATAATCCCATAATAAGTATTTTTTTTAAGAAATAAGTCTTCCTGACTAACTCATACATCATAAAAAGATCACCAAAAGTTTCCACTTAGTTCAACATCCATTCTTTGACCTCTTTTCTGTAATTAGGTCTAAGTAAAACAAATTACTTATAATAAACAAAGCCTTGAAACAGAAAGCAGATATAGGATCTAGCAATGACTTTGCCAATAGCAGTGTGATCTTAAGCAAGCTAAATCACCCTCTGGGCTTCATTCTCCCCTCCTGTAAAATGAAGGAGTTAGATTTAATGAATGCTAGAATTCTCTTCCACTTTAGCACTCTATCATAATAACTTACATAAAGCCTTTCTAGAAACTTTACTGAATCTAATAATAATCCTGTTATTATTTCCATTTTATAGATGAGGAAGCCGAGTCTGAAAGGTAGAGAGTTGGTTTCTAAGCCAGGGAGATCTGAGATCAAGCCCCTCCTTTGACATATAATGACTGGGTGACCCTAGTCAAGTCACTTTAGCATTCTGAGCAACACTCTTAAGACTTTAAATTATAGAGAAGGTATCAGCTGCATTAAAAAAAAAAAACAAAAACAGTTTCTTTGCTTGAAAGTTCCCTAATCCAATGAAATCACAGATCTTGTCTATATCCCTTTGTTGTTAATTTTCAGTTGTATCCAGCTCTTCATGACCCCATTTGGGGTTTTCTTGGCAAAGATATTGCAATGGTTTGCCAATTCCTTCTTTAGTTCATTTTACAGGGTTAAGGGATTTGCCCAAGGTTGCACAGCTACTAAATCACTGAGATTAGATTTGAACTCACATCCTCCTGACTCTAGGCCCAGAGAGGTATCAATTGTCCCTTTGCAATCCTTACATATGAGGTAATTAAGACCAGAGTAAAGTGATTTGCCCAAGAGCATACAATTAGAAGGTATTAGAGCCAGAACTTGAACTGTTAGCATCTGAAGGAGCCCTCAGTTTAATTATATTCAATTAAATTAAAGTAATACACTTTCTACAATGTACTATGCTAAATGCTGGGAAGACTAAGAGTTCCCACCCTCTAGAAGCTTATATTTTATTCATATAGTACTTATTGAATATCTACTCTATGCCCAGCCCTTTCTCATCCTCATTAAGTTGTCCCACTCTCTTTTTTGGAAACAGAAACTTGAAGGCAGCTCCATTGTGCCCATAATTCAGATAAAACTGTACTAGAGTATTGGATTTGGAGCCAGATGCCACAGGTTCAAATCCCAGTTCTTCCACTTACTACCTGAGTGGTCTTGGGCAAGCATTTGAGACTCATTTTTCTTGTAGTTAAATGAGGGGACAGAGGTCTAGATCCCTTCTAGCTCTTTTATCATTTGGTTTGTGTTATTTACTCCATCAACTAAAGCACCAAGCCTTTGCTTCTTGAAATTCCCCAAATAATTACAACCAATATCTGCCCTTTCCAGTGATCATCAAAGGAGGGGAAGGAACATTTTAGCGTCAACAGCAGCAACTACTTTTTGCCCCTGCTCCTAGTCTTGACATGGCCCACTCTCCTGACAGGCCTGCAAAGGAAAATAAAGAAGTAGAAGATATCCATTCAAAGACAGAACCCTTTTAAAGTCCAGAAAAAAAAATGCAGAGGAGAGTAAAAAGTGATAGATGGAATCCATGTTGTTAGAATTGACCAACTGGAATTCCTCCAGAAAAGAGTGATCAATTTAATCAATAACCATTCATAGAGAATTTGATGTTGAATTAAATTGAAGGCAATTGAAGAGTATTCTGGAGTTAGAAGGAATTATTTCATTTAGTCATAAAAGCACATATTGATAGCTGGAAAGAACTTCTAATCCAGACCTCTCATTTTACAGATAAGGAAACTGAGATTCAGAAAAATTCAATGACTTTCCCATGACTACACAGTTTAGTCAATGACACAATGGCAACTAGAAGGCAGGATCCTGGGCTCCCAGACCAGTACACTTTCTACAGAACAGTACTTCCCAGCGTCAGTGCTATATAACCACTCTCTAGTCCAATGACCTCCTCTAAAAATTGAGTTCAGGCCAATTTTCTCTCTCTCTCTCTCTCTCTCTCTCTCTCTCTCTCTCTCTCTCTCTCTCCCCATATATATAGGGGTGATCTCTGTCTGAGAGCAGCTGATATATGCTTATCTGTCACTAAAGAACTAAATCAACAAAGACAAGAGTTAAATAAAATAAGAGTAACAAACTCCAAAGTGCAGCGCTCATACTTTAATATTTCAAAGATCTGAAATCTCCATTTGTTTAATGTGAGTTAGCTTTGCTTGCCCGACTAGACTGTCAGCTTCCTGAGGGCAAGAACCTTGATTTCTCTACTTTTTCTGTTTGTCTCACAGAGTCCAATATAAGTGTTCAGTGCCCATAATAAGAAATAACAAGTTCATATTTTTTCATAACTATACCCCACAATGGGCAAACAAGGCCCTATAAACCAGCTTAGAGAAAGCAAGTGTAGACAAGGAACTTCGTACCTGCCTACTCCCTCGTAACTCTCCTAACAGTCAAGTTATACTAGAATAATGCATTGGAGCTTCTCTACAGATTAGTTTATCAAAGATGCACAATCTAAAAAGGCTTCAAGCACAAGTGGAAGGGGAGGACCCTGGAGGACTCCAAGTAGTTGTTCCTTTAACGAGGAAAGCTGGATTGGATGAAAAATCAAAAAGGGAATGGATAAGATTCCTCTTCTGGATGAGAGAGCAGGTGTGAACAGTAAATGTCAATCTGGAATTGGGAAGCACGGAGTTGAGCCAAACCAAATGTTTTTAGCCCTAAGTATTTCTGTTTTGATTTTTCAATCCAAGAACCATTGAAAGCACACTTTAGATTTGATTTCCCTAGATACATTCACCAGAACATCAATGTGTAAGAGGGAGCCAGGGCCCACGCCCACTTGGGTTTGGCTTGTTCTGTAAACAGGAAGCCAATCCCCCACCCCCAATAGCAAAAGAGCCAAGTTTATGACACTTGATGAAATGGTCTCTCTGTTCCATATCCAGACACAGATAGAAACCTGGCCAGGGAGTGTGTTTTTCCTATACAGATTTCTTTCTTGCATTAAGCTTTCCCTATAATTTTTACCCTTTGGTCCTAGTTCTACTTGCTAGAGCCAAATTAATTGTTCCTTATTCGTTATGATTTCTCATCCCTTTGTCCATCCTGGATTCTATGACTTATCAGGGTCCCAAACATAAAGTGCTTCCTACAGCCAAACAGTGCTCCAGATTGTGGCCAGACCTAAACTGTGAATCTCTCCCCTTCCTTATTCTAGATACTACATTTCAATTAATGCAGCTTAATATTACATTAGCTTCATTAGCTCCCAATGCCAGGATAGTGAGTGAGTCTGAACTTGTGACCCACTCAAATTCCCAAATCTCGCAGACAAACTGCTCTTTGGCCATTGCAGCCAGCGTGTATTTGTTCTGTTAATTTTTAGAACCCTAAAATTAGGATTTTTTACATTTATAGTGTAGTCACTCCATCTACTAGAAACTCAAATTCAAATGTGACTTCAGATATTGTGTGACCCTGGTCAGGACACTTATCTTCTGTCTGCCTCAATTTCTTCAATTATAAGATAAGAAGAATAATACCACCTACCTCCTAGAGTTGTTGTGAGGACTAAATGAGATAGTATTTATAAAGCACTTAGCACAGTGCCTGGCACATAGTGTTATTGTTGTTCAACTGTTTTTCAGACATGTCCAATTCTTTGTGACTCCACTTGGGGTTTTCTTGGCAGAGGTACTGGCATGATTTGCCATTTCCTTCTCCAGCTCATTTCACAGATAAGAAAACTGAGATAAACAGAGACTAAGTGACTTGCCCAGGATCATACAGCTAATAACTATCTGAAGCCTTATTTGAACTCAGAAAGATGAGTCTCTGACTCCAGGCCTGATAATCCATTTACTGTACCATCTAGCTGCCCTTGACCATAATAGATGTTCTATAAATGTTTATTTCCTTCCTTCCTTTTGATAAATTTTCTAGGTGGTATATTTTCACTACTTTTTATGCATAAGTCATCCCTTATAATATCCTGTAGCCTTATAATATCCACTTTGCATCCCTTCATAGATTTTAAGATTATTTGCAACTTTACTTCTTCCAAGATGATGGAATATTCAAAACTATATAGCATCAGTAGGAGAATATTTAAATTTTTAAAAATGGACTTTTTCAGAAAAAAATTGGTATATAATTTCCCAAATACAATCCAGTCTGACCTCATACAATTCAATGCACATCCTAATGGACTAAGCCAATGGGTTGTTTTGTCAACTATATATCATAATCTTCACAATACAGTATTCTGCAGTCAGTGGTTTTTTCCTATTTGGATTATTAGGCAAATCTTTTTTGAATGGTTATGGCTCTCATTAATGAGGCCTAATAGTTTTCAAGAATTTGAAATAATTAGGATACTATGATCCACAAACAGAATCTGAAAAACTTCTCCATGTATCAGGAATCTCTGCTTTGTCTCTTATATTTATGTCCTCTATACTAATTGTTGGGTTTTTTTTACCTAGTTGTTTAAATAGAATGGATTGTCATTACATATACACAGAGTCCTAATTTAATGTCAATATAGTCTTTGTTTCTTGAGAATAGCTAAAAAAGTGTCTAATTGTTCTTTGTCTTACAGTGACAAGCATAGGACTGGGTGGGAACAAGGCAGGTATTCAAGAAAATCTTGGTTCAGTGACTGAAATCTCATCCTGGTGGATTGACACCCTTGATGGGGAGACATCCTAAGTTGTAAAATACAACAAGAATCTGACCTATAAAATCTTATGAGATGCTGAATTTTAGTAGGGATGATAACAAAGTAGATCACAACTAAAAGAAGGCAACAGGATAATGGAAACCATGTTATGTGATAAATGACTGAAAGAACTGGGGATGTTTAGACAGCAGGTAGGAGAGGTGAGGAAGGAAGGAGATAAAATTGTTGTATTTAAATAGTTGAAGGTCTGAATGTAGAAAACTGATTAGATATTCTCTAGAGGAGGAACGCTTAATCTGGAGTCCATGTTTAGGTTTCAAGAGGTCTGTGAACTTAGACAAAAAAATTTATATTTTTATATATCATTTCCTTCAATTGCAGAGACAACAAAGACTATTCTGAGAATGATACTTGTTTCATCAGACTCTTGAGAGGTCCACCTCACACAAAAGGTTAAGAACTCTATTCTATAGGGAAAAGCTTGAAGGAGGGAGGGAATATTTAAAAAAGACTTTCTAATAGTCTGAGCTGTGTAGCAATAGAATTGGCTGCTGAGGTAGTACCTCATCACTGGGATTATACATAAAAATGTTCCATTGCCATCTGAAAGGAAAAAAAAAAAAAAGATACCCACATGATAAAGTAATCTCCAAGATTTTTTTGGTTCCATTCCTATCTTGACTGGGCCAGGAAATCATTTCTTTCTGATTGGTTATAAATGTCTCACCCTGTTTAGCTTTCCATGGTTTCGCTAGAGCTTCTTCTAATGCAGATGTCTGCATTCTACATCCAGTAGATGTACTAGTCCCTCCCTATCTTAATGGAGTATCTGGTAAAGAGCTATAATTTGCAAAGTCCATACCTAGCAAAGGCACCCATTTGTAAGATGGGTTTCTGGGAATGCAGCCATGAGAGGAAGGCCCATTTGCAATCTTGAGTTTATTAGCATCATAACAATAAAGATTTCACAATCTATTAGCTTGCTTTATAAACAGAACAGTTCAGGTTCTCTATTGTCCCTATCAGAGAGAGGAGATTGCCACCAAACCCCTTCTCAATGACATTATTGGTGTCCATTCTAGAAGACTCTGCTAAGGGAGATCAATGGCACATGCTCTAGTTTTTTCAATAAGATACATATACTCTCCTGAAGAGAATTCTTGCAATAAAGTTACATCTCACTTATGTAGCAAATCACAAGGGAAGGATTTCTACTTTACCTTTACCCAGTTCAGCTCCTTAGTGGCTCCATCAGTCTCATATAAAACTTAGAATAAAATGTAATCTCCTTCAGGGGAGAGACCATTTCATTTTTTTCTTTGTGTCTTCAGCAGCTAATACAATGCATGGTATAAATTAATTAGATGCTTAATAAATGATTGCTGCATTGAACTGGGAAAGAAAATAAAGTTCTGCTAATGGACTTGAGCTAGAAAGGTTTTGAGTTTGGACTGAGCTAGGAATTGTTTGTCATCCAATGACCAACCTAGCTAAGTAGAATGAAGCTTATTCTTCTCCAGAAAGTCACCTACCATTTGATGAATTGGGATGGGTGCGGGTGATAAAATAGTGAATGAAAGAAAGGCAATGTGATGTAGTTGGTAGAGAGCCAGTTTCAGATCATGAAAGCCTGTATTTGAGTCCTAACACTCATAAATTCTGGCTGTGTTAACATAGGAAAGTAATTTCTAAGTGATACAGGCAACTCTCTAAGACTCATTTACAGAATTACCACATTACATTGATGGAAGTAATTTTCTATGACAATGAAATCATGGGTTTCAACCCCATTTTTTTAAATGATGAAATTGTTTGCTAAGGGTATGTACATAAATGTGTATGTGTGCATGTATGTATGTGTATTATGTGAGTGAGAGGTTTAAATCTGTATTGGTGGAGGGTATTGATATTGTGCATGCTGAAGGAAAAAAGGCAAAGGCAAAGTACAGGAAAGAGAGGCTTAGGGCCCTGAATGAAAACTTTCTCCAACAACAATTTCACCTGAGTAGTCTTGCCTAAAAATGTCTCTTTTAATCCTGTTACTTTGAGAAAACTAATGCTGGTATTTATCTCTTAGGTGTCCCATCTCACAAATGGTCCATGCAGGTCCCATCAGATGTGACAGGGGAAGCCGGCGGGGGCGTTGTCCTGCTTTGCACCTTCACCCACCCCCACAAGTATTATGATGGCATGATCACAGTTATCTGGAGGATCCGGGAGCCCTACAATGGGAGCCAAGTGTTCCGCTGTGTGGTTCACAGCTCCAGTGACCATTGCCAGACCGCTGTCAGCTACAAGGGCAAGTACAAACTGCTTGGCAACCCACGACACAACAACATCTCCATCAGGATTGATAACTTGACATGGGCTGATGGCAACCGGTATTTCTGCCGGGTAGAATTTGCTGGAGACATCCACGATCGCTATGAGAGCAGGAGTGGAATACGACTGCACGTGATTGGTGAGGCAAGCATTCAGTTACCCCTCCTTACTGAGCTTTAGGACGCTCTGGACCTCATTCTGAGCAGAGCAGCCTGTCCTACAGGGACCAGCCCTTATCTGCCATTGGGGAAAATGCCCTGAGACATCAAGACAGAAGGGATCTTATCTAATCCAAGGACTCTTAACCTTTTTTATGACATGAACCCCTCTGTCAGTAAAGCCTAAGGACTTAATTTTTTTAGTATATATAATTAGAATATATAAAATATATCATGTTACAAAGAAATCAACTAAATTGAAATTCACTTATCAAATTATTTTTTAAGTTCCTGGACTCCATGATAATCCAGGCCTCTTATTTTTCAGATGATAGAAATGGGATACAAGAGGAGCTTATGTTTGAGGAGTGAAGATCAGAGTAAGGCAGTTCAAAGCGCACTGGATTTAGCATCAGATCCAGATTCGTTCATTTCCCACCTGAGTGACTGATGCAGGGCATTTAAATTCTCTGGTTTTCAACATCCTTATAATGAGAGGATTATATTAGATGACCCCTATGGTTCCGTCTAGATTTAAAATCATGATCCTATGATCCTCATGCTAAAATACATGCTAAATCCTCATGCTAAAAATACAAGGACCAAATTGTCAACATTTAATTATACATACTAAATAATAGTGTAGCATAATAGAAAGTAGGGATGGATTTGAAGACAGAAAATATGGGTTCAAATCTGGTATTTATTAGCTGTGTGACTTTGTGGATACCACTTAATTCTCTGAACATCAGAATTACCCTTTGAACTCTCTCTAGTTTATATATATTCCTTCTAAAAGAAGATGCCCAGACCTGAACAATGTCTGACCAGGGCACCATATGGCTGGAATTATTTCCTTATTCCTGAAAGTAATGACTCTCTTCACTCAACCAAAGATCATAGCAGCTTCCTTGGCTGCTGTATCATTATATTGATTCATTTCAGTTGAACAGTCTAGGGTTCTTAGAGGACTTTCAGTTCCCTAAGTATCAACTCCATCTCCCCATACTCTCTATTTCAGAATCATTTCTATTTATCCATGCCCCTCTTACCTTACGCTTGTATAGTCGATTTTTCCCAATTAATTATCATCTTATTAATATTGGCCCAAAGTTCTAACCTGTCAAGATCTTTTTGAATATTGAATCTGTCAAGCAGTGGCATTAGCTCTCCTTCTCAGATTATATCCTCTACAGATTTTTTAAGTACCAAGTTATTGCTGTCAAGGGTACCATTATCCGCTCCCCTCCCCCCCAGCTCCTGAGACTCAAACTAAATGTCATCCACAATTCCTCAATTTCTCACCTCCTCTTAACCAATTTGTTGCCAAGGTCTGTCAATTTTACCTCTATAAGATCTTCCCCCTTCTCTCTTCTACTACTACTACTTGTATAGGCTCTAATTGTCTCACACTTGGATTATTATAATATGCTACTGACAGCTCTGCCTGCCTCAAGTTTCCTCCAGTTCCAGTCTATCCTCCACTGAGCTGTCAAAAGTGATCTTCCTAAAGTGAAGATCTGCTGTAGAGAAGGAAAAACTAGACTACCTTATGGAATGCAAAAAGGATAGTTTTGATTATATTAAGTTAAAACGTTTTTGTAGAAACAAAGCCAATGCAGACAAGATTAAAAGGGAAGCAGTAAACTGAGGGAAAAAAAAAATTTTACACCCAATTTTTTACATTCTGATAAAGGCCTCATTTCTAAAATGTATAGAGAATTGACTCAAATTTATAAGAATGATCCTGAACTAAAATTGTGGTTGGTTGTGGTCCTACATTCTCAGAGAGAACTAAAATGACATCACTATGTTGAGATTCAAGTACAAGGTGTCCTGCTGTGGCTGATCAGACCAATATGAGCTTGGAAGCCTTTTGGAGATGTCTCTAGATTTGGGCATCTCACGTTTCTTTTTGAATTACTATAGTTCTTTCCACTGATTCCACTGATTCATCTCGTCAGTGGTAGATCTCAGACTCTACCTAGACTTCCTGATTCAAAGTACAATACTCTTCCTAACAAACTGTACTACCTCATATTTATTATAGTGAACCTGAGGGCCTGGGAAAGGATTCTGAATCATCAAAGAATTGTTTCTATTCAAAAGAACTTTCATCTTGCACATTTTGTTTTTTTCTAATTCACTAAAAAATTGGTGATACATACTTAGGACATAGAAGCTAAGAAAAAAAACTTCTGGGACTCTTAGAAGTAATCTAAAACAATCACAGATATAGATAAGTTCCCAAATATAGATGAAGTCTCAGAAAAGAAAAGTCGCAAAATCATACAAAATTATACTTTGAAATTTATAATATATAATATATATCTAAGCATACATATATAAACAGATTCACACAGACATGTCCAAATGTATGGGAAATGTTGAATTTAGAATGAAGAAATCTAGGTTCATATCCCCTTCCTTCCTTTTCTTTTATGACTACTCCTATTCCCATTAGAATGATTAGATACAAAAAAGATAACACATATTTCTATACTTCTCCTTTAGCTCCTAATTGACTGTACTTTTTTGTTATCATTTGAATGGAAAACCACTTCTCAGAACTCTTATAGAGGAGACCCATATAGAATAGATTGAAATTAAATTGTAAAAGGAGTTTCTGATGGATTAGGTGAATATCACTATAATGTTGAGTACAACAGTTATGATGGTAGTAACCAAAGTTTCTCATCTAGTCACTGAACTATGGCTTCTTGGATCACCTTTTCATTGATCTTTCTCTTATAACAATTCTTTTTTTAAAAAATAATATTTCCCCTAATTACATGTAACAACTATTTTTAATGCTCATTTTACATAAAGTTTTGAGTTTCAAATTCTTCCTTCACTTCCCACCGTACACTTTTCCCTGAGAAAGTAACTTCTCTGATATAGATTATACATGTGCAATCATGTAAAACATTTCTGTATTAGTCATTTTATGCAAGAAGAGAGAGAGAGAGAGAGAGAGAGAGAGAGAGAGAGAGAGAGAGAGAGAGAATATGCTTCAGTTTTTATTCAGACAATATCAGTTCTTTCTCTGGATGCAGATAGCATTTTTATTTTCATCATGAGTCCTTTGGGATTGTCTTGCTGCGAAGAGCTAAATCTGTCATACTTGATCATCACCCACTCTTGCCATCACTGTGCACAACTTCACTCAGAATCAGTTCATATTAGCCTTTCCAAGTTTTTCTGAATCCACCTGCATTCATTACATTCAAGTACCACAGCTTATTCAGCCATACTCCAATTGATACAAGGGTGTCTACTCAATTTCCAATTCCTTGCCACTACAAAAAGAGCTGCAACAAACACACTTTTGTATGTGTGTGTCCTTTTCCCTTTTTTATAATCTCTTTGGGTTACAGAACCAGTAGTAACATTGCTGGATCAAAAGGTATGCACAATTTTATAGCCCTTTGGATATGGTTCCAGATTGCTCTCCAGAATGGCTGGATCATTTTCCAACTCTGCCAGCAAAGCATTAGGGTCCCAGTTGTCCCCACATCCCTTCCAACATTTATCATTATCTTTTTCTGTCATCTTAGCTAATTTGATAGGTTTGAGGTAGTGACCTCAGAGTTGTTTAAATTTAATTAATTAAATTAAATTTGTTTTAATTTTAATTTCTAATCAATAGTGATTTAGAACATTTTTTTTCATATGACTATAAATGGCTTTAATTTCTTTATCTGAAAATTCCCTATTCATAGCCTTTGACCATTTATCAATTGAGGCATGACTTGTATTCTTATAAATTTGACTCAATTCTCTAAAAATTTGAGAAATGAGGTCTTTATCAGAGATACTTACTCTAGACTTTCCTAATTTGCTTATGCTATCACCCTTCCTGTGCAAATCATGAACCCAATTTTCTTATACCATTTCTTAAAACCATAGCAGCCTTGAGGTCTGGTAAGCTCCCCCCCATTTCCTTTTCATTCTTAACTAGATAATTGTTCACTTCTCCCACACACATTCCTTATTTTTATTATTATTTATGAATTATTTAATTTACTTTATTAATATTTAATTAATTGGCTGTTTTATTATTATTTAATTAATTATTCCTATATCTGACCCTCTCATTTCCTTACCCACTAAGAGTATTATATATCCCAAAGTTTTCCATTTTAAAATCTCTAACCTTTTTTTTAGTAGCTAGACTAGACTAGGCTAGAAAGTCAAGTCTCATGCTTTGCTCTACCTCAGGATCATAGACTGTCTACTTCCCAAGGGGTCCTACCAGAGTGGTGGAAAAAGCATGGGGAAGAAATGAAAAAGTGTAAAGATACAAAATTGGGACACTTCCTCCAACCTCCTGGTCAAGAATTGTCATTGAGGGGTAGCTAGGTGGTGCAGTGGATAGAGCACCAGCCCTGAAATCAGGAAGACCTGAGTTCAGACACTTAACAAACACTTCCCGGCTGTGACCCTGGGCAAGTCACTTAACCTCAATTGCCTCAGCAAAAAAAACCAAAACAACAACAAATTGTCATTGAGAACAAGTAGGAAGATCTAAGTTATGGCAACACAAGAGAATTACTGAAAGTTTAGAGCTACAAGAGGTCAGAGACTGGAATAAATTTACAATTCTAAATCCTCTGATCTTAGAGATCATAAGAGTCCAACCCCTTCATTTTTCAGATAAGGTAACTGAGTTTCAGAGAAATGAAGAGATTTGTTTAAAAATTACACTGCTAGTAAAAGAACTGGGATTTGAACCGGGGTCCCCAATTCCACCACATTCTACCACACCCATGCTGTCTCACTTCATGACCTACAGAGTGGGAAGCAGTGCCCTCATTGCATGCTTCGTTTGACCTTGGTGGCTTCCCCCCAGCTGCTCCCAGGATTGTCAACATCACTGTGCTACCAGGCCCTGACCACGTTTTTAGTGCCCGATGCACCGCAGAAGGGGAGCCCCTGCCCTCCCTCATCTGGACTGGTCCCAGTGCTGGCAACAGCACCTCCACCTACAGCCAGAGTCATCAGATCACCAAGGAGCTCCATGCTCTGGCCCAGGACGGCCGTTACACCTGCACCGCCTTCAACAGCCTAGGCAAGGCTGAGGGCAGTGTCTACTTCTACAAGTTCCGAGCAGCCAGTGACACATCGGTACTTCTGACCCTCCTCTTTGCCCTGGGAATCAAACTCCTCCTGCTGCTGGTGATTCTGGGGGCCGTGGTGTACCAGAGGAAAGGTGGGTACCTCTATCAGGTGTTCCCTAATATAAGAATTCAACAAGAATCCAAAAACAAAGAAAAAAGCTGTCTATGTTTTCACAGTTTATTACAATTCCATGGTTCACTGAGGATTTACAATAGAGACATTTTAATGGGATAGTTAGGTGACCCCATAATGAACAGAAAACTGGGCCTGGAGGCAGGAAGACTCATTTTCCTGAGTTCAAATTTGACCCTAGATACTAGCTGTGTGATCCTGAGCAAGTCACTTAAGACAGTTTGCCTCAGTTTCCTTATCTGTGAAATGAGCCAGAGAAAGAAATAAAAAATCATTCCTGTATCTCTGCCAAGAAAAGCTCAAAAGAGTTCTCAATGAGTGGGAAACAATTTAAATTGCTCAAAAACGAGCTAAATTGTATTTTTTTGAAAATTATATTTTTCTTTCTCTGTCACTGAAAATTATATTTTTTCTTTCTCCTAAAAACTTAAAATTCTTTTTTAAAAATTTCATTCATTTTACATGTTGGTATAGATGAAGGCAATCATTCTCATAAGAGCATAAAATGTTAGTGCTTAAAGGACCTTAGAGATTACCTAGTTCAATCCCATTTTTAGAAACAAACAAATTAAAGACCAAAGAGTTTGGATTGTAAGGCCTTGGTTTATGCTGGAGTTCCGCACTAATTAGGTATGTGACCTATGGCAAAATGACTTTAGCTCTTTAGGCCTTACTATGTTCATTTCTAAAATGAAGGAACTGGCCAGATAATCTCTAAGATCCTTCTAGTGCTAACATTTCACAACCCGGTGAGAGTGAACAACAATTCACTCTCAACGTGTAAATGAATTCATTTACACATTAAATGCAAAAAATTGCTATTATATAGATTATTTCAGAACAACAAAAAAAAAGTCCAAAGCCAAATCCCTTCCTTGTTATTGTTGAGGGCATCACTATTCTTCCCAGTTTCCTAGGCTTACAACCTCATCCTCAACTTCTCACTCTCATTTATCTTACATACCAAATTTGCTTACAAATTTTGTTTTTATTATTTTTTCAGAATCTCTCCTATAGCTAATATATATTGTCTACCTATAAAATATATTTATAAATATCATTTTATATAACTTAACACATTAATTTTATTATATATTATATTAATTATTCTGATAATTTCTTTAATATGTATATAAATAAATTTATTATATATTGTATTATAAATATTACTTATATAATGTATAACATATTCTGTTATATCTTACAATGTGTAATATTATATATCTCTAATATAAAACATAAAATAATATTTTATATATATATAAAATTTCTCTTCTCCTCACTCATAAAGGCACAGTCTAAGTCTAAGCCCTAATTACTGCCTACCAAGAGGGGACTTGCTTCATTGGAATAGAGGATGGCATTTATTGTTATACTCTCTGTCTTATCCTACAGTGCATTCAACAGCCCAAGAGACCCTGTCCCGGTAAGCAAGTCATTCTCCATCTTCCTTACTCTTTTCTTAGCCTATAAATAGGATTCCTCTCTTTTCCAGTAGTTCAGTAGAGCTGCTTTTACCTCCTACATTCTATTGCTAATTCTGAGGGCCTCACATTCATGGCATTATAGGGTCATAGACCAGAAAGTGGGACTTGTGCTAGGACCAAAGTTATCCGGTACCAGTCAGGCAGAATGTACCATTCTCTTCTCTATTCCCATCCAACCTTTCATTTGAGATGCAGTTGAAGTTTCTCTGATCCCATAGTTTCACTGGAGCAGCAAAGCCAAGATAGGCCCATCTGTGACCACACTGGCCTGTCAGGGGAACACTGACCACTGCTGGGGGTGACAAGCTGTATTAGAAAGCTCATTTTTTCCCTGACACCCACTCTAGCATGTGCCATCTAATTCATATAGACTTTGTGAGCTGGAAATCTCTGCTTACTACATGGCTTCTACCTCTACCTCATCCCTCAGACTTTGGCATACCCAAAAATACCCTATTTCTTACTCAAGTTACTTGTGGTTTGCCTCAGCTCTTCTGGGCTGGCCCTTCTTTGGTCTAAATTCTGAAATAATCAAATCTCAGGAACAGCTTTCCTGACTTTTAGGGGAAAACTACCCCATAGGACTCTAGTAGATGGCATATAGAAATATATATTATAGAAATCCTTACCTATTACAGGTGGACAAACCCAAACCCTAATCCAGAATTTTATAACAAGTTCTGGTTTTGAATCTGGAAGAAACTGGAATGTTTTAAAATGGTCCCTTGTCCCTCCCTGAGCCAGCAAATCTGTTGGTTTAGAATCTTGTATCTGGGAAGAAAAAGGGAATGTCAGAGTCTTTCTAGACTCCTGGTGGAAGCTACCCGCATTGTAACAGGAGGGATATTTTCCATAGATAAAGATTACCTCAATAGTCACGGCACGATGACAAAACACCTTAGCTTGCGCCATAGGAATAGGGAAGGCTGAAAGGTGGAACTGGAGGAAGGTGCTGAGGGTTGAGTTTTGCAAATAGTTTACACTAAGCCACCAGGGTTTCTGGAAAATGCTTCAATGGACTCGGTGAGAGAATCTAGATAATTTCACTATGCTATCAGTAGATAGGGTCACTGACTCTAGTCTTCTCTGAAATCAAACATTCCACAACATTTAGCAACAATCTGCTAAAAAGCTACAAATGCATTTTAGAAAATAGCCACTTTTTAAGAAATATGCTTCAAATATTGTTGCAGCTCCAAGGTTTCTGAAGCATCATGGACTACAATACAGTAGTAATTGTAATCATCTGAGCCTATCAATAGTTGCAGAAAAGTATCCTACCAACTGGTAGGATACATGTGCTGATGATTTAGAGGTATCATCAGGACAGAGAAGAAACCCACCTGTCAGTAAGAAGGGTGGAAGTCAAGTCTGCATCCAAGGGAATAAGTAAAACAAAAGCCAGATCAAGTCAAGAAGGCTTTTTTTTTCTTTTCTTTTTTCTTTTCTTTCTTTTCTT
This sequence comes from Sarcophilus harrisii, assembly GCF_902635505.1. Classification (NCBI taxonomy): domain Eukaryota; kingdom Metazoa; phylum Chordata; class Mammalia; order Dasyuromorphia; family Dasyuridae; genus Sarcophilus; species Sarcophilus harrisii. Next base: position 367,287,446 of record NC_045426.1, on the reverse strand, counting down.
TTCTTTTTTTTTTTTTGTTGTTGTTGTTGTTGTTGTTGCTGAGACCATTGGAGTTAAGTGACTTGCCCAGGGTCACACAGCCAGGAAGTGTTAAGTGTCTGAGACCAAATTTGAACTCAGGTCCTCCTGACTTCAGGGATGGTGCTCTATCCACTGCACCACCTAGCTGCCCACAAGAAGAGCTTCTTGAGAAAACAAAAATTGAAAGAGTGAAACAGAGATAGGAGTTGTGTTAGAAGTAGAGATGTCAATCCTCCATAGAATCAAAAAAGACATACAAGAAAACAGCTGTTGGTGAAATGATATTTTTGCCTGATGAAACATGGCTACCTGATCTGTCACTGATTGACTGAAGTAGTGAACAGCTTTCTCCACTCCCACCCTCCTCCCACACATACACACAATTTATCAGTTTTGTTAGCTTAAAATTGTGTTAAGAATTTTGGGATACCCTGTGTACATACACACACACACACACACACACACACACACACACACACACAAACTTTTAAATAGGGAGTATGTTTGTAAAAGAGCTGCAGGTTCAAGAAAGAAAGATGCAGTCCTTGCCCTTTAGGGAGTTTTATTCTGGTTGGATAGACAAGATTCCCATGCAGAAAACATTGAGAAAATGATATAAGACAGGAAGGACTTCATGGAAGAGGTGCCTTTTTAAGTTAGGACTTGAAGAAAAGGAAATATTTCATAGCTTACAGAGAATTAAGTTCGTTCAGATCCTAAATTTCTGTACTTCTAATACTGCTTGCTCTCCTGATTGCATTATAATTCAATTTGAAACAAATGTGTGCATCTGGTTTCCTATTTCTTAGTTGGGCCATTTCTTCCCTATCTGCTTGCCACCCCATTTCTCTGCTTGGGTGAATTTCTTGCCACCATGTTGTCAGCTGTTTTTTCATCAGCAGGCCCCAGGTTCAGGAATCCAATTATGAAAACTTGAACCACGGCAACAATCGGGCCCCACCAACAACTGCTGCCACACAATAATGAAAAGCTATAAAGCTGCAGCCTCTGAAAGATGAATCAGCCATGTGGCAAGTGACTCACTTCCTCCTTTTCTTGGATCTCAGGGCAAAAACCCAGTCCCCCTGAATTCAGCAACCCACAGCCCAGGGAAGCAGTCTAGTCATCCCAACCCCCACTTGATTGATCTCAACTACAAAATCACTCACACGAATTCAGAGATTAACAGGGAAATCAGAGCAGTATGTAACAATTTTTGTATGAAATATGATAGCTATCTAAACAAAAGAGAGACAAAGTAGAGAAAGAAAACTATAGATTAATATTCCTAATGAATATTAACATATGAATATTAAATTAAGCATTAGCAAGAGTATAAAACAACATATTACGGAGATAATTATATGTTATGATCAGGTTCTATTTATACCAAAAATATAAATTTGGGACTATAAAATAAACAATTAACTATAACAGAGTATTAACAAAAATAATAAAACTACATAATTATAGAAATAGGTAATGAAAAAGATTTTGTTTTGTTTTGTTTTACCAAAAACACTATTTGTTTCTATTAAAAACACTAGAAAAAGGAATAAGGAGAACTTTCCTTATGAAAAGTACTACCTATCATAAATCAAAAATAAACAATATATAGATATAAACAAGAGAACTTTCCAATGAAATCATGGCAAAACCAGGATGTTCACTATTACCACTAATAATTTATATATTTCTAGAAATACTAGCATTATAAATTAAGGTAACTCTGAGGTACCACTACACACCTCTCAGATTGGCTAAGATGACAAGAAAAGACAAGGACGAATGTTGGAGGGGATGCGGAAAAACTGGGACACTGATACATTGTTGGTGGAACTGTGAACAGATCCAACCATTCTGGAAAGCAATTTGGGACTATGCCCAAAGGGTTTTCAAACTGTGCATCCCCTTTGACCTAGCAGTGTTTCTACTGGGCTTATATCCTAAAGAGATCTTAAAGAAGGGAAAGGGACCCACATGTGCAAAAATGTTTGTGGCAGCCCTCTTTGTAGTGGCCAGAAACTGGAAACTGAGTGGATACTCATCAACTAGAGAATGGCTGAATAAGTTGTAGTATATGAATGTTATGGAATATTATTGTTCCGTAAGAAATGATCAGGAGAATGATTTCAGAGAAGCCTGGAGAGACTTACATGAACTGATGCTGAGTGAAATGAGCAGATCCAGGAGATCATTGTACATGGCAACAACAATACTGTATGAGGATGTATTCTGATGACTGTGGCTCTTTCCAATAATGAGATGATTCAGACTAGTTCTAATGATTTTGTGATGAAGAGAGTCATCTAAACCTAGAGAGAGAACTGTGGAAACAGAGTATGGATCATAACATAACAGTCTCACTCTTTTTGATGTTGTTTGCTTGCATTTTGTTTTCTTAGAATGTTCTTTCCTTTTTGACTTGATTTTCCTTGTGCAGCAAGAGAATTGTATAAATATGTTTACACATATTGGATTTAACATATATAACATATATTGGAACTTGCCATCTAGGGAGGGGGTGGAGGAAGGAGGGGAAAATTTGGAACACAAGGCTATGCAAGGGTCAATGTTGAAAAATTATCATTGCATATGTTTTGAAAATAAAAAGCTTTAAAAAGAAAAAATGAAAAAAAGAAATACTAGCATTAGCAATAAGACAATGAATAACTGAATGAATAAATACAGGTAAAGAGGAAACAAAATTATTGCTAGGTAGTAAAGGGAACAGAATACTGTGCCTGAAGTCTGGAAAATCTGAGTTCAAAATTAACCTCAGACACTTATTAAATCTGTAAAATGGAGATAATAGCACCTACTTCCCAGGTTTGTTGTGAAGATCAATGAGATAATATTTGTAAAAACACTTAGTATAGTGCCTGGCACATGATTGGCACTATATAAATGCTAGCTATTTTTATTATTGTTTCTTTTGCAGATGACATATTGCAGATACTTAGAGAACTATAAAGAACTAAAATTTATTTAAAGCAGTAACTTCAGCTAAATTACAAATTATAAAATAAATCAACCCAAATCATTGGCATTTCTGTATATACTAACAAATCTCAGCATAATACCAACAAAATCTAGCAAGAAGAGATTCCATTTAAAATAACCAAAGAATGTGTAAAATACTCAAGAATCTCTTAATAAGGTACATAGGAACTATATGAATACAATTACAAGATTCTCTTTACAGAAAAATAAGATCTAAATAATTGGAGAAATATTAATTGTTCACGGGTTAGCCAAGTTAACATAATAAAAATTACAATGCTAACTATAAAATCATTCACTTATGCAGTAGCATAACCATAAGACTACCAAAGAATTACTTTATAGAGTAGAAAAAATAATAACAAAATTCATCTGGAGGGACAAAATGTCATGAATCTCAAAGCAAATGATGAAAAAAAGTAGGAAGTAAGACAATATAGCAGTATAAAATCCCAAACTATAAAGCAGTAATCAACAAAATGATTTAGAACTAATTAAAAGAGAGGTCTATCAGTGGAACAGATCAGGTAAACCACAAACTGAAGAAAACAAATATAGCAGTCTACTATTCTGTAAACTCCAAAATATCAAATATTAGGGCAAAGACTCACTATTCAACAAAAACTGCTGGGAAAAAATTAACCTAATAGAAATTCGATTTAGACCAACATCTCATACCACATAACAAGATAGGTTTACATTTAGATTAAACCTTGACAGATTTAAAAGGTCGCATCATAAATAAGTTAGGGGAGAAAAGAAAAAATTACCTCCTCAATTAATGGAAAAGTGCAACTTTCAAGACCAAAAAAAGTGATAGAAATGATCACAGAAGATAAAATAGAATAGGGGTTTTCTAACTATGAGTGAATTTAAATGTAAAAGTCATTCTTAGCTCAGACAAAAACAGGCAGCAGGCCAGATTTGGCCCTTGGGTTCAGAGTCTTCCATCTCTGAAATAACTTTTTAAATAAAAAATAAACAAACAAGCAAAACCTAATGTAGCTAAAATTGGAGGAGAAAGAAGTAAGGTAATTGGGTAAAAAAATATTTGCAGCAAGTTTTTCTGATAAAAGTCTCATTTTAAAATATATTAAGAATGTATTCAAATTTATTTGAATAAGAGGCATTCCTCAAATGATAAGAGTGTGAATAAGCAGTTTTCAAAGGAAGAAATCTATCTTATCAACTACCACATGAAAAGGTACTCGGTATCACTTATAACTAAAGAAATACAATAAAAGCAACTCTGATATCCAAGCTCACCTCCATCAGATTAGTAAAATTAGCAAAGAAAAAAAAATAGGGTGGGGGGAATGACAAATGTTGAGAGGTCTGCAGGAAAACACGTATTTTAATGTACCTTTGGTAGAATTGTGAATAGGTCTAATTATTCTAAATGGCAATTTAGAGCTATTCTCCAAAAGATACTAAACTGTGCCTACCTTTTGATCCAGCATTATCACTACAATACCCCAAAGAAATCAGAGAATGTATAAGAAGATAAAAAGATCGAAAAATATTTATAAGTTTTTTTATATTGTCAAAGATCTAAAAACTATGGGAATGTCTTTCAGTTGGGAAAGGTGAAAACAAATTATGGTACATAAATGAAATGGAATATTATAGTGCTATAAGTAGTCATGAAAAAAATTTCTGAAAAGTCTAGAAAGACTTTAATGAACTGGCACAGAATGAAGTAAATAGAACATGAAAAAAAAAGTTACATAACAACATTGTAAAGAAAAGCAGCTTATACCTAATGCTGCTTCAAAAGAATATAATGATCAGTCCACCCACCTAATATCTATCATAATTAATAAGTATTGTCTTCTTTTCATAGTAGTTAATAAATAATTGTTGAATAATTTTACAGTGGAAAAAAATCTCTGCTTACATAAAAAGTATTTGTAAAATAAAATTTTATTTTCAACATTTTGCCAGATAATATCATGATATAGTGTTACTATTTGGGAATTTGTCTCAAAGAATCTTGAAAAATTCAAGTTTAGTTAAATTGAGAAATATTAAAGGACTTTATTTTGGGCTTCTTTTCCTTCATCTTTCATAAAGACACATATTCTCCAAAGTATATGCTTGAAACAGATGGTATAGCTCTAAAATATGAGCAATGGTGAATTGAGATGGCTTGGGCTTTTGTATGTAGAAATTACATTTCTAAAAAATTATTGATGGCGTGGATAAGAAGAATACTTTCAATACTTTTCATAAGTTCATCAAATGTTTTGGTATTCGATTAAGCAGGAGAGTTAATGACTAATATGTTGGCACATGAGGAATATTCAACAACATTCAACTATTTAAACAACTATGTACACACAAAATATATATGTGGGTATCATATAGGATAAATTAGAAATTATTAGTTTTTCAGCAAATTCAATTTTTAACAGATTTGGAGGGGTTCTCGTGATCTTATTGAGGCAATTAATTTAATTGTTTTAACTTCTCAATGAAACTGTTATAATTCATATCAATGTCAAAAAAAAAAAAAAAAAAAAAGGTGAGCGGTTCCAGCCATTCTGGAGAGCAATTTGGAATTTTGATCAAAAAGTTATCAAACAGTTAATACTCTTTGACCCAGCAGTGTTTCTGCTGGGCTTATATACCAGAGAGATCTTAAAAGAGAGAATGGGACCCACATGTACAAAAATGTTTGTGGCAGCCCTCTTTGTAGTGGCCAGAAATTGGAAAGTGAATGAATGCCCATCAATTAGAGAATGGCTGAATAAATTGTGGTATATGAATGTTATGGAATATTATTGTTCAGTAAGAAATGACCATCAGGATAATTTCAGAAAGGCCTGGAGCATGAACTGATGCTGAGTGAAATGAGCAGAACCAGGAAATCATTGTATATGGCAACAAGATTATACAATGATCAATTCTGATCAACACGGCTCTTTCCAACAATGAGATGATTCAGATCAGTTCCAATAATCTTGTGATGAAGAGAGAGGACTACACCCAGAGAGAGGATTGGGGGAACTGAGTGTGGACAACAATATAGTATTTTCATTCTTTTTATTGTTTGCTTACATTGTTTTCTCAGGTTTTTTTTTTTCCCTTTTTGATCAGATTTTTCTTATGCAGCAAGATAACTTATAAATATGTATACATATATTAGATTTAACATATATTTAAAGATACTTAACATGTATTGGATTACCTGCCATCTAAGGGAGGGATAGAAGGGAAAGAGGAAAATTTGAAAATTTTGCAAAGGTCAATGCTGAAAAATTACCCATGCATATGTTTGTAAATTAAAAAATAAAGATATGGAAAAAAAAAAAAAAAGAAAACCAGTTTATGATATTACTAACCTCTTACTAATTACAACATTGGAAGATCAGTGATTAAAGCATGCTACTCACCTCTTGATAGTTCATGGATTTACAATGCAGAACAAGACATGCATTTTTTGGACATAGCCGATGAAAAAATGTGTTTTATTTGACTTTATGTGTTTGTTACAAGGATTTTGTTTTTCTTCTCATTTGGTTGGGGTTGGGGATAAGTGCTAAGAGTAAGAGGGTGCCCCACCCAAAAAAATACAAAGGAAAAAAAGAGTCATTGAAGTATTTTTTTTAAGTTAGAGAATGTAGAAGAGAACAGAAGCAATCACAAACAAGTAAAAGTTATGAAAGTTAAACGTTGAATTTATTATAAGTTTAAAAGGAAAAGCAATCAGATATAATTGAGATTCCTGATTTCATGCACAATCCTTTTTTGTTTTACTTTGTGTATGGAAATGTTCGTTTTGTTTGGTATGAAATTCATTAAAAAACAATTTATAGCCAAAAACAAACAAACAAAATCAAACCCTACACGTTTGAGCTTTACTTTCAGCAAAGATGTTCTCAGCCTCAGAGAAGTGAAACAATTTGGTGTAACAGACAAAACATTGAACTGAAAATCAAAAATCCTGAAAGCATTTCCTCCTTATGCGCCTCCACTTGGTTGTGTGATCTTGATCACCTCGGTTTCCTGGTCTATAAAATGAAATGGGTTAGATTATCTTAACATTTAAGGTCTGTTCTAAATCAAAAGTTATGATATTGGATCATGACTGGATTTGCTGTTTTTCAAGGGGGTCTACACAACCAGATGCAAATACTCTGGTTTCTACAATCTTCAGATATCACTTAGGAGTGTTTACTTAAATTAACCTTTGTTAAATAGGGGTCAAGTTTAAGCACATTAACTTGTCTCTTTAAGAGGACCTTCTCCAGGAGCAGGTCTTATGTCTTAATATAGTTTGAGTGAGGTTCAGAATTGCAAGGTGCAGTACAAGGAATGGATGCCAATTTCTTTTTCGTGCCTAGAAGGAAGAGACCAAGTCACCCTTCATGAAGAACAGGACCTTCAAATTCCACCAATTAGAAGAGAGACCCATATCTGTGGACTTTGGGTAGGGGTTATTGCCATTTACCATTCAGTTTTGGCTTTGCATTAGATCTTCTGCCTACTCTTTGGGACTGGTTTTCAAATGTTTAAAAATGGGGATTTTACCAACCATTTCTGAGAAATAAATCCTTTTAGCGGAAGTTTATGTTCATTTGAGAGAAATAAATCCTTTTAGGGGAAGTTTATTTTCATTTGAAACAAAGAATATACAGTGAGCCCAAGAAATAAAGTTTTAGCTCTTCAAATACTTTAGAAGTTCAGAGATAAATTAATAAATTGTGGGAAGAAATGAAATTTATATATGGAAGATTATGAAATTCTTGAAACCACCTTCCCTGTAACTCTGTCAACTTTATCATTCTTTTTACCCATTTGAAAAATTTAAATTGAAGATTAAGGAATGGATCTCTCTTACTTCTGAACCCAGAGGGAGTATGAGTTAGTTAAGGAAAGATTAGTCTTAAAGCAAATCTTCATCAAGTCTACAACATACTAAACTAAACAAAATTCACTGGTGCTTCAAAGTTCCTCTTTCAAGATTTTTAAGTGAGCAGAGGCCTGAAAGTAATTAGATTAAAAGTCAAACACAAAGTATGTTGTGTATTGGTAAGAATTGTGTGTATGATTGTTCCCATTATTGCATACTCAAACTTCTGAAAATAAAACACTTTTATAATGATTAGAGGTTTAACAAGTGAAGGAAAACAATGCTTTCTCTCTACCTACCTGTACAACAGCTTGATTGTGCCTTCTGGAGCCTAGGTAGGAAATTGGCACTGGTGGGTTTGCTAACATGAAGAATCCATGCAGAAAATCCCACCTAGTGGGGGGATTAATATATGCTAATAGTATTACCAGCATAAATTCACCCAAGGATAGCAAAAAAAGGGGGCCATGTTGGCAGAAGATTTATTGAGGCTTGTGGTCTAACATCTTGTTCTGCATCCTGTTGGCGCCTGATTTCTGTGTGTTTTATCACCACATCATGTGGTGATCTGGTAATTAGTTACAGAATATGCTGGCCTGCTCATTGTTCTAGTTAAGACCCTTGAGGAATATTCTGTGGGGCTTGGAATTGGGTGAACTGGCGGCAATAATCAGAATCCCGCTAAGATGGGATATAGTATGATACATGTGAGGTAGATGTGTGTGTGCTAAAATAAATATTATATACATATATGTCTATGTACATTTATGTCAAAAAACAGATTTGACATATTTTATATCTCTACAAATTCCAGGAATATGTGTCTGATTCAATAACTAGATAGATCACTGCACCTGGAGTCAGGAAAACATATTCAAATCCACTCTCACATATATTAACTAGTTGAGTGACACTGGGAAAGTCATTTGAGTATGACTCAGTTTCTTCAGCTGTGAAATGGGAATAATAATAGCATCTATCTCCTGGGTGGTTATGGTAACCACAAGTTATTTGTAGGATGCTTAGCACATGCCTAACACATAAGTGCTTAATAAATGCTTATTTGCTTCTAGGAAGATTGTCTTCATCTCTTCCCTGTCTTTAACTCCATTAGATGAGTTTGGGGTTGGTTATTAAGTAGTCATGGTTAAGGTATTAGATGACAATTAAATGTCACCCTTCCAAGAACATATGCACGCTCATATTTCTGTATTGCTTTAATATTAATAAATCATATTCTTCATACCAACTCCATGAAATAGATATTTCAAATCTTATTACTTTCCCCTTATAGATGAGACTCTCAGCTTCATCAAGTCAAGGTCATACAGCCAGTGGGTGTCACAGAATAGATTTAATAAAATCTAAGTCTCCCTACTCCCAAGTCAAGTGCTCTGTCTATTATAACTCTGAGCCTTCTATCAAAAAGAGATAGAGACAGCACTGTGTTTGGGAGTTGGGAGAACTGGATTTTAATCCATGCTTTGACATCTAGTTTGTTGCTTAATTAGTTGATGGCTTAATTGAACAAAAGTACCCATTTTACAGGGATGTCATGAAGCCTAAATGAAACAATGCAAAATAATGTGAAACTGTATTAAAAAGTTCAGTTTAAAACAACAAAGACAGGCCTTTTTTAATGGAGTTTCTGGCATGAGGACAAATAGTAAGACCAAGTGGCACTCATTAACAGGGACTTCCCTCAAATTGGGAGCTGTCTACTTTGACAGGAACAAGTCCTATTTCTAAAAACTGCTACAGGAAGAGGAAGTCAGTCTGTCAAGGAAGTGGGGGGAAAGGGCATCTGATATAAAAGACGTTTAAAATTTCTAGGGTAGCCTCAGATTCTTTGAAGATAAGGGAAGAGAGCTTGGAATTTTGTACTAAGGTGATTTCTGGAATAGTAGTGTGCCAGATCAAGAATGGAATTATTTGTTTTTCTTCCATCCAAAATAACCCACACAACAATATCATGATACCTATAGATCTAGTGCTGAGGAAGAAATCTCATTTGTGATAAATCTCATTCATGATAGCTTAAATCAGCCAAGAGTATGCTTTAAAAAAAAAGTTACCTCCAGGTAACCTTGTATACAAGGATGAACTGGGCCAACTGATGGGTGAAATTAGATGGATTCAAAGTTAGTTAAGCAATCTTATCTAAATAATGTGCTAAGTAATAACTAAATAATAGCGATAACATCACAAGATTTAATCCTTTTTCACCTACTACTTCAAATTTTAAAATATGCCTCAGAGATTTCCAGGAGGCAAGATGGTGGAATAAGCAGTGAATTGCTGTTACTTTCCCATTGCACCATAAAACAGGTCCTAGAGCAATGGAAGTAGCAAGGAAACAGTGAAAAAAATCTGTTAATCCAGGGAGGAACAGCAGGAGGGATTAATCTCACTCAGGTAAGAGGTGGTATAATCCAAGATAGGAAATTTTCTAGCCACCCAGCAGCAGCAAGCCCCACCAGCAAATCAGCAGGAGATCCTGAGCCCCACTGTGTTGGAGAGAGTGAACACTAACTCCATGCCCCCCACTTTCCTTGGCAGAGCCAGAGTACCCTGCAGACTTTAGCTCCAGGAATCACCAAGCAGTCTTAGGGTAGACAGGTATCCTTCAGAGGTCAGACCATCACATGCATATGGACAGCTCAGGACAGGCAAGTCATTGGTATTAACTCAAAGAGGAAATAATATACAGAATAAATTGAATGTATAAACCTATTTTACTCAATAGGGAAGTAGGAGAGGAGATTAAGTGGGGGGAGAGTGAAGACAGACTGAAGGGAGGGTAGATCAAAGGAGGTGGTAGACAGAAGTAAAACATTGATGATGAGGGAAAGGGGGAAGGAGAGAGAGAAACAGGAGGAAGAATAAGCACAGGCAGTACTCATAACAAAGTGAATGGGATGAACTCGCCCATAAAACAGAAGCTGATAGCAAAGTGGATCAAAATCTAGAATCCTACAATATGTTGTTTACAAGGCACATACTTGAAACAGAGAGACACACATAGAGTAAAGGGAAGGAGCTAGAGCAGAATCCATCATGCTTCAGCTGAAACAAATAAAAAAAGCAGGGGTAGCAATTCTGATTTCAGAAAAAGTACAGGAAAAATAGACCTAATTAAGAGAGAAAAGGAAGGGAACTACATCTTGCTAAAAAAAAAAAAAAAAAAAAGTATCATAGACAATGAAGCAATATCAACACTAAATATTTATGCATCAAGTGATATAACATTGAAACTCTTAAAAGAGAAGTTAGGTGAGTTACAGGAAGAAATATAAAGCAAAGCTATATTAGTGGAGGACACCTCTCATCCTCCCTTTAGAACATGATAAATCTAACCAAAAAATAAGCAAGAAGTTAAGGAAATAAATAGAATACTGGATTCATAAGCAAATTAGTAGAGCAAAGAATAGTCTTTATGTCAGATCTATGTGAAAGGGAAAAATTTATGCTCAAACAGGAGATAGAAAGCTTTATGAAATGCAAAATATATAATTTTAATTATATTAAATTTAAAAACTTTTGTTCATTTATCAAAGCCAGGGCAACCAAGATTAGAAGGAAAACAGAAAGCTGGGAAACAATCTTCACCAGCAGGTGTCTCTGTTAAAGGCCCCATCCTAGTAAAACATTTTGAGAAGACAGGCTAAACCAGGTTGAGGATAATAATCAAAGGGTCTCAGATCCTATGAGTTAGGGGAGTGTCTATCCCAAGCATGTACAGGCTTCCCCTGGTAGAATGGCCACGAAGGCAGGTGAAGCAGGTGCTGTGCAGTGCTTAGAGCTTGCTCAAACATCAAAAACACCAAGGTCATCCACTGCATCTCAAGTCATCACTAATCTTGACATTGTCCTGGACAGTGATGACTCTGGAAAAGGAAGTAAAATCAATGACTTTGTGCAACTCCGCCTCACTTAAATCCAATTTACCATGAATCAGAAGACATTACCATACCATTTTGCCATTTCTACCTTCTCAAAGTCCTGTGGTGATGGGAGAAAGATGAAGCAGCAGTTGCAGATACCTGGGAGCTGTGGTCACAACCCTACACACAGACACACCAGGCCATAGGATCATCTTCTCATTGGAAGCAGCAGTGGGACTCACCAGCCCCCTTTTAAAGATTGTACTGCTCACCTCCAGGTGTGAGGAAGAGAGTAGAAAAGGTGCCCTAGAAATTTTCTGCCTCTTCCACCCTGGCCTAATTTCCACAGCAGATAGAGGGGGGCCACACTGCAGTTAAAACATAAAAAAGTAAACAAAAACTTCTACAACACTGATTCACTCACAATTACAGACAACACAAAATCCAGTAGACCTGAAAGATGAGCAGCTCTTATTGCAAGGGAGCAACAGGTATCACATCCAAATAGCAGCTCTGAGTGAAACAAGTTTGGCAAATAAAAGACAGCCTACTTTAGTCAGAGCTGGACACATGTTTTTTGGGAGTGGCTACAGTGAATATATAGGCAAATGGCCTGCTCTAAATCACTTTTGATTAAAGAAATGCAAATTAAAACAACGCTGAGGTATACCTCACACATATCAGATTGGCCACTATTTAAAAAAAGGAAAATCATAAATGTTACAAGAGAATGTGAAGGAAATGGCAACATTTATATATAGTCAGTAGAGTTGTGAACTGATCCAATCATTCTGGAAACCAAAGAGCAATGAATCTATGCATATCCTTTGACTCAGCAATACCTCTACTAGGTCTGTATCCCAGAGATCATTAAAAAAGGAAAATGCCATGACCAGATAAAGAACTGATGGAATCTGAATACAGATTGAAGTATATTTTTTCCTCTTTATTCTTGTAGTTTTCTTTTTTCACAACTGTGATTAATATGGAAATATATTTTATATGATAGCACATGTATAAATTATGTCAAAATGCCTACCATCTTTGGAAGAGGAAAGGGCAAGAAGGGAAAGAGAAAAATGTGGAACTCAAAATCTTGTAAAAATGGCAAAAAATTTCTTGACATGTAAACAGGAAAAAAATGCTATTTAAAAAATATATATGCCTCAATTTGTGATTGGATGCAATACAGTCAGGATGCTCCCTCTCATTCACAAAGGATGTATGTTGAAACTAAGGAAGACAGCACTAATTGGATAAGACTTTTTGAGTCTATTGTTATTGAGATTTTTATTTAAAATCTTTCTGTTTACAGATGATATTGATGAGGAGAAGTGGCAGTATGCTTATAAAAATATTGGATGACACTAACTGTGAGGTATACACTCTATAAAAAATTAAGAATCAACAATATTCTGACAGGTATAAGTTTCATCCAAATGTAATAAAAGTAATCTCAAATGTAGCATCCTGACTCTAAGCTAAAAATGCCAGTTATATAAGTATAGTATATGTACAGCTAGACAGTGCACATGAAAAATGATTAATTTGAGTAGGCTGTAAATTCACTTAATCAAGAATGTCACATGGTAGTCCCTCAAAAGGCAGTGATTTAGGGGGCATTTATTGAAATATTACTAATCTGAGGGAGCTGATAATCTCATTGTACTCTGCAATGGTCAGACTATACTTAGAGAACTGAGAGATCTCATATTAGGCAGAAATTTGGATTAGATGATCCTTAAGGTCTCTTTGAATCCTTAAGATTTTTATTCTTTAAGGATAAAGAAGAAATTAAGTCTAGAAAGATGAGGAATAATCCATTAGGACTGTCTGTCCCCAGGAAAATGTCACGCAATCCAAGTAAATTAGTAAATCTTTCTCTACCTCAGACAATTCAAATCGCTTAGTTCCCTTTCTTGGCTGTGGCTGTATGTTTCCTCAGGCTCCTGAGATACCAATCAGAGGCCCCGGAAGGGGAATTCCAAGAGGGATGGACTAACTGAAATCTATACTACCCTTGAGATTGCAATATGAGTGAAATGGGCTTATTATTTAAAAGGAGGAGAGGAGAGGGACAATGGAGAGGAGATAAAGAATTATGGCAGCTGTGAACGGAGGAGTATATATTTCAGAGGTGAGCAATGAAGTGTACTAAGCATAGGAAGAGAAAGATAACCCAAGGAAAGAGCCAGGACTGTGGAAGAGCCAAGAAATAAGGGCAAGAGCAGCACCACATCTAAGGGAACCCCGCCCTCTAGTGGTGGCCTACACCTCCCAGTTGACCAGGAAAGAAAATCTCAAGCTTGCTCTTTTAGGTTTGTAATTTATATAGATGAGAGGCAGCATGGTGATAGTGTTCCAGACAACCAGACTAAGGCTTCTTTGAAATCTGAAATAGGATAACACGGACCAAATTCCCATTGCCAACAATCCAGAGGAAAATGGGAAGGAATGAAAATGGGTGGACAAAAGAGGTGGAAGGGCTTCTTAGTGCTCTCGATGATACAAATTAGTTTCCTAAAAAGAAGTTAAATGCCCTTTGCTCATTTGCACATTTTTCCACTTGTTCCCTCATTCCTCCATGAATTTAGATTAATTTTCTAGTATACTTCTAGGAGTATTTTCATGACTTTTCAATGTCTGTAAGAGTGCTCCTATTTCCTATCAGGCACTAAACACAAACTTTTAAGATCTCATTGTTAGATGAGTAGACAAAAACTGAAATTTTGATCATGAAGGAAAAAAAATCAATCTGCAAGCGTTTTTTCTTTGACACTTTTTGTTGTAAAGGATGGCTCTCTATGAGAGGAATGGGAAGAAATATATTAAGAAAGGAACGTAATCTAAAAACAAAATATATAAATAAAACTTTTCTTAAAATAGGCTCATTAAATTTTCATTTCAAATGTGGACTCACATTTGCTCCTCCTGCAATTCCTAGTCAGAGACACTCTAACACACTTTATAAAATCAAAGAAAAGTGCCAACAAAGTACAAACTGAATGCAAATTCAATTTATTTACATAATTACATATGAACATCTATTCTTATTTCCCCCAGCCCTGACCTCAAGTCAAACTCATTTTCTGTCAATTTAAAAATCACAGTGAATGAAAAATGAATATTGCACAACGACCAAAATAAGTCAGTGGTTTTACAATGTCATACTACAAATGTAAAGGAAAATGATTAAAGAACTTCTGTTCCTCCACATAATTTAGTCATCCATTGGAAGAAAAATGAATTTTAAGTACCAATGGCATATTAAGATAAATTATTACATCCATAATTGGAAAATTAAAAGGTATGAGAAGCAGCTTTTATTATTTCAAAACATAGTGGTTTAATTTAAAAGTTGTAAGAAGTGAGTTGGCCACCCAGAAATAAGGAAATTTTAATTCTTAATATGCTGCAAGTCATGCAATGACTCAAAGCCCCCAAATTCCTAGTATAATGAGAATTTTCTGAAAGAAACATTGGTGCACTGCTGCAAAATATGAACCCAAATCAGAGTAATCTGTGAGCAACTAGGACGTCTTGGGGTAGGTATGATTTTTATTATTTATCTTTTAGAAATATATTAGGAGGAGCAGGTAGGTGGGGCAGGGGATAGAGCACCAGCCTGGAGTCAAGGCCCAGCCTCAGACACTTAGTAGTAGTGTGATCATGGGCAAATCACTTAACCCTGATTGCTTCCAAAAGTGTGTACACATACAAATGCACACACATATACATGTATGTACATGTAAACACACATATTAGCTAAAATTATTTGATGTAGAAACAGAAATATACACTAACCTCAGAACAGAATGCTGTCCCAGAAACAATGACAAAATTTAATAGACAGATGTAAAATGCTGCATCAAGGTTTTCTTAAAAACCTGAACAAAGTACAGGAAAGTTTATCATTTTAGCAAATGTTTTGAATGAAATTAACAATCTGGGTTTAAATTGATCACAATTTTGCTATGAGCCGAAATTAAAATGGCATTACTGAAAAAGTTCATGTAATTTTAGGCTAGTAATAGTAATGTTCAGGTTACTGGAAGAAAAACTAATACAATTAAATATTTCTAGCACCATGCTCTATTCTGGATGCTACTTTTTAGAAAAGATATGTTAGAATATGCCCAAGAGAGTCAATGAAAGAACTGGATGAATAACAATTAAAAAGAACTAAGGTTCTCTGATATGGAAAATATCAAGGGGAGACAAGACAGCTGCTTTATAATATTTGAAAAGTGTTCATCTATGAGAGTAGATTTTTTTTTTTCAGAATTCACTGAAAACTATATAGAGGCAAATTTAAGCTAAACCTTACAAAGAAATTTCTAACAAAAGTTTCCAAATAATAAAATGACTGCATGATGAGGTAGTGAGTTCCCTGTTGTTGGAAGCATGA
The DNA here is from genome assembly GCF_902635505.1 of Sarcophilus harrisii. Taxonomy (NCBI): domain Eukaryota; kingdom Metazoa; phylum Chordata; class Mammalia; order Dasyuromorphia; family Dasyuridae; genus Sarcophilus; species Sarcophilus harrisii. The sequence goes on along the minus strand of NC_045426.1, from coordinate 367,271,275 downwards.
ATGATTCCTTGTTTAGGGTTCTATAGAAGGGATTTCTACATCAAGTGAAAGAAATTGAATTAGGTAATACCCAATAATATCCCTTCCAATTCTGAAAAAATGACTGTAACATCCTTAGCCAATAGATCATTCTAGCATTAAAAATTCAATAGTCTATCACCTTCAGAGAGAGGAAGGAAGGAAAGATACTATAGCTTGGATTTGATCAGTGCCATCTGTTAACTTCATTGAGAAAGAAGTGGTTGAAATTTGGTTCAGATTAGTTTTATTTAGGATTGGTTATTGTTTTGTTCTTAAATCTCAGTTTTCCTTCCTTTTTTTTTTTTTTTTTTTTTTTTTTTTTTTTTTTTTTTAAGACTAGGTCTCTCCTTATTCAGACTGGATACGCAGTGGTCAATCAAGCCAATCCCACTTCTATTGGGCAAGGAAAATTTTACCTGCTCCATGCTTGATCTGGGGAAGATTGCCCTACTTAGGTAACCTGGTGGCCCTAGCTCTCTGGGGGTTACAATATTGGTATTGGACTTAGTATGGATACCCAATAGGCTGTAGTTTTGCTGCAGTTAAGAACTCCTGAGCTCAAGTGATCCATCAACCTCTGTCTCCCTGATAGCAAGGATTATAGGTATGTATCACCAAGTCTGCATTATTTTTCACACATATAACAGAGCTGATATTATGTGATGTGAAGAAAAAATATAAAATTAAGTTAGTGAAGAAACACAGTAATCAAAAAAATGGTAGACTACCTTCCAGAACTGAATAATAAGTGGGCACTTGTAGGTAATGAAGACCTTGCAGTGGCTCCAAATATTGTCATACTCTCAAAACAAACCTGATTGTTACTATTTTCTTCTCATGGACTTTTTACTAGGATGACACCTTGTCTCTATAAGAGACTAAGTATAATAAACATGAAAGATAAAGTTATAACTTCTTAGACAGCCTCATTTATTGTTAATCCAAGACTGAGGGTAGGCAGAAATATGCATTAAAATTAAAAGCCTAAGGTCCTCATCACCCTCCTTTTTATCTGAAGGGGATATTGTGGACCAACTGCTTTCTCCAAGTATGAATGTGACTAAAAGCCTATGACTAGTGCACCCTCCCAAAATGGATGTCACCAGGCATTGTCCCATGGCTTGTGGTTAGACCAGGTAAAAATTTATGTTTTCAGGTCCCATTCTCCTAAGTTCACATTTTCAAAAAAATTGCTCAAGAAAGGAAAATGCTCATTCTCAAAGGAAAGAGTGCAATATTCCTGGCCCTTGAGTGTAAGTAAAATTAGTCAATCTGTCAGTATTTTTTTCCAGGAAGTTGCAACTGTACATAAACAGCACTGTTTCTTTAAGGTTATTTCTCTGGCCCCAGGTCACTTTAGTAGCTTACCACACAACTTTGGCCTCGAATTCCCACTGTCACCCATTTATTCAGTCCATGCAGGAAGCTAAACCTTACTGGAATCCTAACATCACCTAGAAAGTTAAACACTAAACATTAATAATTCTGGAGGCCTATTTAACAAACATCTCTGCTATTCAAATTACAGTGCAAAATCAATGAGAAGACTCCAGGCAACAAGTCTACATTCAGTTTCACAATTAACACATTTTTTCATAATCAATATATTTTCACAAGGTAATCTCCCCACAAACCTCTTATTCCTTTGCAGATGCAACCAATAATGTTCTTTATTTCTTAAAATCTTTACAAACCAAGTTCATTATAAATATTATAAAGTTCCAAAAGTTAACAGATTGAACATAATTTTCCTTAAAGTATATACACTGCCATTTGATATTTTCATCTACTATGGTTCATCTTTTCCTCCAAGAAACCATATAGAAATGCTAAAATCAGGCCAGTAGGGTTGGTTTTCCAGTCAAATGCATTCAAGAAAATTTATTAAGTGCATCCCATGAGCAAGGCACTGTGCTTTACAGTAGTAAAGAAAACAATGCCAAAACGCCCAGGTTAAAAAACTAAGAATTCTAAGATTTTGATCATGTACAATATAAGGAAGACAAAAAGAAATGGGCACTGGAGAAATAATAAACTCAAAAGACTGAGGAAAAAATCAAGCCAGGAAAAACTAGGAAATGGTCAATTTGCTGAATAAGCATAGATGGAAGACTTTTAGAGAATGTTTCTCTGGGATAAATTTCTTTTACTTAATTCATGAAGTTCAACATAAGAATTGTTCTGCATAGCCAGATATAAGAACAAATATTCAAATGATTATCTGAGCAGGGAATGCTCACTAAAAGCTCTGTGTGACTATGGAAAAAGAAGGAAACAACATGTTCCCAAGCTACAGGTAAACACATAGGGCATTATGCAACTTAAACAGACAAAATTTATTTCAGGCAGGCAGTGCTATGATAATAGAAACTAATTGGCTAATTTCTAGAGAAAGAAATATGCAGCAAAAATATGCTGAAAAAATGACACAGAATGTGGATTTATTACAGCCAGACTGTGGTAATAGATATTTAAAAACTGAATGTACTTTGAGGGAAAATAAGGTGCCTTATTCAGCAAATCCAGAATTCAGGAATATCAATCTTCCTGGGCCAGTAAGCCTTAACTAAATTCTTAAGAATTTTGAATGGTTTTCTAACCTCTATTGGAATTCAAATAAAGAGCTAAAGAGGAGAACAGAAAGATATCCTCATTCTTTTCTCCTTTTGACTTGTTTTATGAATGAACAGAATCCTCAAATGGTGAATCTTACATATTTTTCAGGAACATTACAATCAACTATCTCTTGCTTCTCATCAACAGCCAGGACATGATAACCATTGTTTTAGACAAGGATTGACTCCTAAAGCATATTCGACTTCCAGATGTTCCATTTTTATTGCTGAGCTGATTCAGGGATGTGGTGTGTGGAAATAAGGAGCTTGCCAGGACAAACACACACTACACCAATTATCCTCAGTTGTTTCCCATAGAAGTGGCCCCTGGATTCTTGAAAGTTGGGCCAGCATAGCACACTAACCCTTGCAGGTACTATGGACAGCCAGGAAGCCTTGGAATAAATGTCTGGGAACGTGCTGATGTGAGAAGGGGTCCAGAGAACTCATCAGAAAAGCCTGGTCACCAAGAACTGAAGACAACTTTGTAGAGAAATAAGGGGGATTGGGCCTGTGGTGTTACATAGTAATGGATTTGTAACTAATAATAAATAATAAAGGAAGCCAGAATAAATGTAGTTATTTAATAACATCTTGGCTTCTCTCATCTAAGGGAAAGAACAAATTTTCCAAAGGATTGTAGAATCACAAAGTAGACTTTACTTTTGAAAATATAAACAATTTCTAATTTTCAGACTAACTGTGGCTATATTTTTGAAGAGTCCAAATGAGATTCAAAGTGTAGCTTTTTCATGTGACTCCAACTGGATGTAGTTCTAACATGGGAACTTCAGTAGTTTATTTTTTTTTTAAGGGCAAGGAGAAAAATGAAAAAGAAAAAAATTGTCCTATGATCTGTGACCCTTATTGTGTCATTTTGTAAGACTCACTGGCTTTGTATCATGTTGAAACTTATAAAATTTTTCATTTTTACAGGAATAAAAACTAAATAAGTCCTTGGTGCTTCAACATAATGTTATTGTAATAGCTAAGAAAACACATGTGCACATACACACACACACACACACACACACACACACACACACACACACACTTCTTGCACCCAAAATACCTGGTAGAAATAACCAGTGCCCATATTCCTTCCAACCATCCTCCTCACTGGCTGTATGTACTCAGTGTTACAGGGGACCTAGACAGTCAAAGTTACTTTGTGCAATAACAACATCAAATGTAAACAGAAATAATCAGAGTTTTCCATGGACCTCAGTGTTGCTATCGAATAATGTCCAAATAATGCACTTCTGGGTACAGAGAGTTAATAAGAAGAGCCAGGAAACTTTTCCCATCCTGAAGACAATGGCCAGGATGCTTTATAAACTGGGATGCTTGGGAGATCTGTTCCTGATACTCTACATACTGCTTGCTTGAAGACATGGATTCAAGAGTATTCAGTGCCTAAAAAACAAAGAAGATGAAATTTAACTACATATAGACATGATAGCATATACCTATTTGAAAATCCAATCTAAGTATCAATGTCAGGAAAAATGTACAAAGGTAGAAAAAATATTTTATATGCCTATGTATGTATACTTACGTACATATGCCATAAAGACAACAGTTGGAAGCAAAACTCTTTTTCCTGATTTCTGAGGTCTTCAATAACCTGACTTTATACTTCCTTTCCAATCTTCCTTCTTTCCTACTCAAATATTAACTTCACAGGTCAGCTATATAGGGCAGTGGATGGAGCACCAGCCTTGGAGTAAGGAGGAGGACCTGAGTTCAAATCCGACCTCAAACACTTAACACTTCCTAGCTGTGTGACCCTGGGCAACTCACTTAACCCCAATTGCCTCACAAAGACAAAGACAAAGGCAAAAACAAAAACCAAACCAAATATTAACTTCACCCTAGAATTCAATCTTCTACCCATTCTTTTCTCCCTACTTGCAAAATCCTCTTCCCTACTCCCCACACAAATCCAAATCCAATTGTAGATCCATCTCGGGTTCTAGCCCTTCCAGAATCATCCCACGTTACACTGCTCTTTCCCTTGTTGAACTCCCTTTTCAATTAAAAGTCAAGATCACATAATCGGAGTACCTAATTTTTCTCTGTTTTCTGTCCATAAGATCAGCTTCCCTGTGAGGAAACAACTTTATTTCCATTTAGTAGAACTTAGAACTTTCATTTCACTCTTAGACCTTATGGCCTAAGTCATCCGTCTATCCTTTCACTTAAAACTTTTTGCATGAACCATGCTTCAAAAGTCATTTGCTAAATGCTAAAAGAACCTGACTAAAAGGTTCTTAAGTCACCACACTGCTTCTTTCATGCACGTCATACTCCCTTCTTGCTTTTGATGATATGAATCAAATCAAAAAGTTGAAAGGGGTTTGCCTTGTTTCTCTTCTCAGGAGAGCAAAGAGAAAAGAAGATACTCAGATGGATATAAGGAGCAGTGTTTGACTCCAGAAAAAAGGGGAAGGTACCCTGCCTTTCTACCCTTCCTGAATGAGTGTGCTGAGCACTAATAAGGGAGTTACAGATCAGAAAAGTGGCACTAATGGGGGCAGCTGGGTAACAACAACCAAAATAAGAATAGAGAGAAAGAGAGGGAATAATAGATAGATATTGATATAAACATATATGTATAGATGTAAAATTATATTTGATCTGAAGAGATACAGGTTCTTACCTTGCTCAAGGAGCAAACACAAAGAGGATCTGATAAGATTAGGAGGTGAGCTGGTAGATTAAAGATAAATTACTCAAAGTTCATGTTATTTGAAGCCAAGTAGTAGTAGACAAGCTAAAAGAGAGTTCTTCTACATCAAATTAAGATTAAAAGTAGCATTAATTTTTATTGGAAATTAAAAACTTCACAGAATCAGAAGTGAACTCAGGGTCATGGTCAAAACCTCTGAATTTTTTTTTAAACAAACATGAAAACATTTCCATATACAAAACAGAAAAAGATTATATATGAAAATACAAATATCTCACACATAACTTGATATACATACGCACACAAACATACAATACACAAATTCAACGTGTTATTTTCAAAGTTGTCCTACTTACCTTTGTTTACTTCTGAATTTGCTTTAGCTTTTCCTATGCACTGTTTAAAAGTACTTTAATCACCCTTTCTTTAATCTTATCACTTAGCTCCCTTCTGCCCGTTGTCTAATTGCTTTCTGGTTTTGTTTACTTCACTGTGTATCACATATGTCTTCCCATGTTTGTCTGAATTCTTCATAATCTTAAATTTCTTATTTGCAGTATGAATGGTTCTTCACTGCATTTAGGCACCATAATGTGGTCAGCCATTCTTCAACAAGTGGGCAGTGGCCTTGTCTCTGGTTCTTTGATATTACAAAAGATGTTCACTTTAAACTTTTTAGAATAGCATTTATTGTTTCTACTGCTTCATAATCTGGCTTCCTCCCCTGAATTTCACTGATAGTACTACTTCCCAGATGTTCTACCTTACCAATCTATTAGAAAAACCTCCTAACTAGTTTCCCTAGTCCTTTTTTACACAGATGCCAAATTAAATTTCCCAATCTACATGTATAACTGGACATCACTCCCTTGCTTAAAAACCTTCACTGGATTGATTACAAAGAAAAGAGGTTATTTATTACATACTTGCTGAGCTTTTGGAGAGAAATGTAATTCAGAACCAGACTTCAAACGAATTTGATCTTCTGCAGGAACTTGAACTAAAAGGAAGGCAGCCATACTTCTTGCAACCACACGGAACCTTAGAAAATGCAAAGATAATAGGAGGAATCAATTATAATTTAAATAATCATTACAAATCAAGTCTAGGAATTTTTATTAAAATTAAACTGTAGTAAAATATTTCAATTTTTTGTTAATGCCATCAATAAATCTTAAGCTCAATCTCAAAACATATGTGTGTGTGTGTGTGTATATACACACACACACACACATATACACACAGAGAAATACACACACAAACATACATATACATATTACTTATAATATACAGAGCTTTAGTATATTTTAATTCTTCATTCATAATAGCAAATACAGAGCATTAAATTCAGTTATAGGAATAAAAGTATATCCCCTCAATAGAAGGAGAAATTTGATACCAACAAGCACACTAGGTCTTATGGACTTATGAAATTAACTTGTAGCTCTTAAAGATTAAAATAAAAACAAAGCCAAGCCACATATACATGTTTATGTATGAATATATAAACACATGTGTCTATATATGCATATGTGTGTGCATGCACACACGCATAAATACCTATGTATATTTTGATTAAGCAAAGGCAACTAAGAAAAGTCTAAGTTACAAATTTGCTACTGAGCAGAGGTGAAATCAAAGATACATTAAATATTGGACAACATGAAAAACTTTTAAGAAAAATTAACTTGCTGAATCCTATTGAATTCTACAATATACTATGAAATGAACTGTTAAAATATAGACTTCTTGGCTTTGGAATGGTTATATTTCACCAGGTCTGGCTCTTCCACAAGAATGCTGTTATTCCAAATGTATGAAAAATATCTTCAATACTGATTAGGATTAGAAGAGAATAACAGAGATAAAACTAAGTGTGAAAAAAGACAATCTAGGAATCTGACCAAAAGGACACATATTCTTTCACACAAAATTCTAATTCAAACCTCTAGGAGGGGCTTTTTGTTTTTGTTTTTTTTTAAGATTACTCAAAATTCTTTCTCAACAGTAATAATACTAATAATAATAAACTAAGAGGCTTTTAACACATCTTTAATGATGATAAGTTTTTAATTAAATAACCTGATTTTGTCCTTGTGCTATCTGACTTTATGTATCTTAATACATGAAGCAAATAAAGTCATGGCTTTACAGGATTATAATGACATGGACACATTGATTTTTAACTTCTTGTGCTGGAAAAGTTAATTTTTAAGCTTAAAATACCTGCAAGAGTACCAAGAAGATCCAAATAGAATGACAGGATTTAGAACTGAAAGAGACTTAGGGAAGCACATATGCAGCATTCTTATTTTACATAAAAGATAGCTGAGCCCAGAAGATTTTGGACTAGAATACAGGTCCTCTGACTAAATCTATCACACACCATACTACACTGTTATCATAGACTTCTGAAACCAACTATATTGGTAGAAATATAGGCTATGGTTTTCTTCAAAATATGGTTTATGTAAAATGTGAATACATCACAGACAGCAAAACATCATGAACACACCAGCACTGAAACAGGTCACAACTCCTCTATACCATGGTAATTTTCTTAAATTGCTTAGGTTGAAGAAATTCATCACTTGGCAGCCAACTTTCTGCTAAGAAACTTCACTCAAATATATAGGTTGGTCCCAAAGAGCTCCTTGGGATTTAAGGATTGCTTCATTCCTACCTTTGCATGCCCTGTATCTAATATGGAGCTTGGCAGAGATTAGGTGTTGATGAGTCGTAACAGCAGGCACACAGTCTATCACTGGGTCCACATGCAGGCTCAGAGCAGAACTGAAACAGCAGAGTTCCTTTCCATAAGACATTGGAGAAAGACTCTAATGGAGGGAATGTGGTCTATAATTGGTGGTGGTCTTTACTTCATACTTTTGTGTGCTTTTTTTCATCAGACACTTCATTGGGGAACAGCACTCTAATTTTAAATCAATGGGTGTTTGGTCAAAATCAACAGTTTTTTTCATCAACATCCATGCCAGTTCTGGAATTAGGAATTCACAGAGAAAAGTATTTCCTTCCAATTCTTACCTGTTAGACAAGGGAGACTTCCTGCCTAATCCAATGGCACCCAGGATCCCTGAGCTCAGCCTTTCCTCGGCTGTTTGGCTCTGTCTGTTTTGGATTCCAAGAAGAGTCCGGATGACAGATCCAATCAGCACAGCATCATCCTGTTCGGCCTGGATCAGGGCCAACTGCAGCGCTTGGTGCCACCACAGAAAGAGCTTTGCCTCATCTCTCACAGAGCTTAGAGAGGATACATAATAAAAGAAAGGGAAAAATTAGGAGCTGATTTGCACCTCACCCTGCCATCCCCTCCCACACTTAGGTTTATGTTACATGGTATGAACCATTAAATTGAAGATTCAAATAAAAATAATACTTTCAAAAAAGAAAGTTACAATAAGGAAATATGCTTAAGATCATCAACTGGTAACAGAAACATAACTGGCTTGGCATCTGGATGCTAGTTCCTGAACTCCCAGAACTAACTGTGTGACCTCAAGCAAATCACTGGACTCAGTTTTCTCATCCATACAATGAAGCAGACAAGAAAAGCCTCAGAATCTGTACTCATGACTTCTAAGGTCCTTTCCAGTCCCAACATTCTGTCATTCCATGGGGTTTTGGTAATATGCCCTACTCTGCACAACCAGAGTTTACAATAACAAAATGTTTTGCTTTTAATGGAAGGTTTCATATCTTAATTCTCTATGCATTATCCTTGTAATCACTTTGCAAGGTCTTCTAAGAGAGAAGTGTCAACTATAAGGCCTGGCCCTGAAATCATATTAAAATGTAATGGGGAAATATTTAACAAAATAAAAGAAATACAATAGAATATTCCTAATGTTAGTGTCATTTCTAAATCAATATACAGCCCCCATAGGGATCCTTATGTAGGGTTTAGTGGTCCCATTTCCGAGTCTGAAACCACTGTTCTACTGTGTTTCCAAGGATAACAGTCCTAGTTAATCAAAAGCCCACCAAGAGAAATTTGACGTAGGACTGTTCTTATTTGTTCTATATACCATTTGTTTCTTTGTGCTCATGCTTAGTTAAAATTTAAATACTCACATTAAAATAAACATTAAGGTAACCAAGTAACATGTTTAATATGGCATTCAGAAGACCAACAACTTACCTGGGATAAACTTGTTCCAGCCACTTTCCTAAGGTGAGCAACATTTTCATTTCATTTCTTAATGTTTGCTCACTATTTAAACATTGCAGCATATAGACATATAGTGTCAAATAACTTCCAAGAGATAGGCACTCCTGAATAAAGTCATCTATGGTGAGTTCAGGAACTTGAAGAGATACCAGGATAGGACCCCATCCCAAATGATAGTTGAGGGAATCTAATAACAGGGCAGGAAGCAGAGAAGCTAAGTAAATACAACAAAACCAAATATCATAACAACTACTCTAATTGAGTCTTTCACTTTAAATTTCAAAATGTAAAATTATTTCTCATAATAGTCTTAGAGAAACTCAGAACATCGACTCTTAAGTAAGAAACATTTAGCAACCAAACACTTGATTGAGGCTAGATGCTATTATTAATATACAGGAAATCTGACTAAGGTAAGATTAGACGTTTCCAATTCTTAGAGCATGTCTTCTTTTATCCTGCTAAAAAAAAAAAAAAAAAAAAAAGATCTTTTAAAGTTACCTAATGGAGTACAATACCATGCCAGATACTATATAAACAGAATATACGGACCTCCTCTTCTCTGCCCCCAGAAATTACAGCCTTGTGAGACAGGAAATTTTTTTAGGCATGTTGTGAAAAGGGATTAACAAAGCTAATGGGCAGGGAAGGGAAATGGGACCATTGATTTCCTAGTGTATTACTATTTATCAAAGCTTATCGTGTTTAGATAGCAATCTGTTAAAAATTCACAAAATCATGAAAAGGTAGTTTTAAATCAGAAATTTAAACAATTCCCTTTTTTTCTGATGATAAGATTTAAGTAAATTTTCTGAGTCATGGGATGTTAAGGTTATAGCAATTAGTGCTAAAAAGGTCCTGAGAGGTTATCTAGTAAAAACTCTTTTTACAAGGAAGAAAATGAAGCTAAAAGGAAATAAAAGATATACCACACATGCCCAAGATTATACAAGTTAAAAGGAGCAAAATCAAGAAAAGGTTAAAAATATAAAAATAAAAGTCTTAAAGTAGTCTATGTAGACATTATAACATAAATGTGCACCATAATCATTCTAATCTCAAGTGCTACCCACTTTGCCATGACTTTCAGACATGCAACTTTCTTGACACTGAAATTAAAAAGATTACAGGAGACATATTTGCATAAGTGCCAGTAGTTCCGCTCTACTTATTAAGGTGATTATGGAGATATACAAAGCCCATTTCTACCCGTCAGATGATACAATTGTATGTGTCTATGTGTACATACTCTATTCACAAGATAAACATATATATAAAAAAGAAATGTACATGACAGCTTTATTACATATTTAAAAGGAATAGTACATAATAGATTTGCAGCTTTATGTGCAATCATTTTTTTTTATCATACTGTATTATGAAAATGCCGGGTTTTATTCCAGAAACTAAAAATAAATAAAACACATAAAAAACTTGTTTTTTAAAAGGTATCTTAAATCACTGAGAAAAGTGTGCCAGTTTAAACAATATTATTTACCTGAGAATTTCTGAGAATAAGGGTAAGTTTTCAATCAAATGATAGGAAAATCATAGCTAAAGAATTGGGGAGCAAAAAGGAACTTCAGAAGTCATCTAATCAATCAACAAGGATCTATTAAGCGATTACTGTAAGTACTTTTCTAACTCAAGACCAATTCCTTAATATCACATATGAAGAAATGGAAGCCCTAATAGTTAAATTGTCAAGGAAAATGTTAAGAATGAACACTAAGATTCAATAATGGTTTAATAAGAGTGCATAATTAAGTTTTCCCCAATAAACAAAGGATCTGAAATAATAGTGGGTATGATAATAAAATCCTATGCCACCACTGTGATATTAATCAAAGATATAATTAAGGGGGCATAAATAACATGAGTAGGGTTTATTAAAAAAGAACACCCCTTTCTCATACCAAAAAAAGGGAGATATATTCAAAGACACACAAGAATTCAGAATGAAACCTCCCTGATTCATGTTGGTCTTTTTTATCTCCTATATTTCAATATATCATCCTTTGTCTTCCTGGAAAAAAATAAAACAACGATGCAAGATGATGCTTGCTCACCATCTTGGAAATAGGCAGTGATACAGGCCTCTGTAATCTCAGCCATATGTCGGACAGAAGCCAGGCTCTGGCATGCTGCTGTCAAAAGGGGAAGCACCATTAGCCCATGCACTTTCTGGTCAATCCAGTTCCGGACACTACCCCGAAGGAACTCGGCTGTTGGGACACTAGCATTATTCATCATTGTTAAAACTTCAACAAAGAGTCTGCTGAGGGCCATATGGCGAGTCTGATTATCCATATCTGAAAGGAATACATAGACATATCCACTGTTACACATAGGTAACCCATTACTAGATCTTCAATATTATTAAAATTCATCTGTTGGAGAGAACAGCAATATTTAAATTCTTAGCTATGGTTTGTGCAGACTTCAGAGTTTTATAATAGCTTCCTAGAGAACCAAGACATAGCCATTCCATAGTTCTAGACGATTAATAAGTATTGGCCTGCTGCGTGAAAATGTATTTCCTAGGCGAAGATAATGCTTTTAAACCATCTAGGAACTAGGAATCTAGTGCATAAGAGCCATAATATGATAAATGCTAATTAAAAATTACTTGTGGAATGTTTAGATGGATGTATTTAGCAAGATTGAAGTTTCCTTTTCATTTCTTAAACATTCAAACACAAAAATAAAAAACAAAAAACTTCAAAAGTTAAGAAACAGAAAATTGTCATGGATAGAGAAAAACTGAGTCAAGAGATATAAATTCAAGTCCAGACTCTGAATACATTGTATACATGACCTTAGGTAACTCCCTTAAGAGTTGCAAAGTAAGGCTACAGTTATAGAACACATTTCTTCACATTGTCACATCAATGAAATCATAGGTACAATTTCTCCAACATAATTGATTCCAAACCCCCAAAAAAGAAGCATTTATATTATGTTAAGCTTCAAGATCAATGAACCCACAATAAGAAAAAAATATAAATTACCCCTTCAGGTTAGTTTGAAAAGCTGGTAAAGAGATAAAAATACAGAAACTGATAAAGACAGTTGTGGGATGCTAAGTCTGTGAAATGTCCATCTGTGTGATACCAATAGCAGACCTGCTGCATTAGCTCTCATAGAGATCATGAAAAGTGAAAGAAAAAAAAAAAATAGAACAGTGGTGCTAGGCAAGTGAAGTGAAGATGAGAGAGTACTTTATTATCATTAACCATATCCTTAAATGCTTTCTAACCACAATGTTCCTAAGGAAACAAAAAGGAAAACAAAAAGTAGATAAATCAGTCAATGTATGAAGGGATTATGTGAATATTGGGTTCAAGGAAAGATTTTAGCATTCTCAGACAAACTGTCTCTCCTCCTAACCAGTCTGATATATCACCATATCACTCCTGCAATTCCGTTCCCATTTGCTTCAAGTATATCTGTTCTTAAAACATCTTGGCCTCCACTGGCCAATGAGCAAATTCTTGTGAAAGTAAAGTATCAGGTCAGAATGACAGCTATGCACAGACTAAGCAAGTGTAAGTGCCTGGGAAAGTAAAGCTTGGGATTTTGCAAACTTTTGCACAGACTTAAGCATTTAAGCAGTTAATTAATTAATTGATTAAGCAATTAAGTGTAATTACCAGGGGGGGGGGGGCACAGATAATAGGTTAGCAGAAAGCTATACTGCCCAATTCTCTCTCAAAGAAACTGTAATAGAGATCAAGCAAGAGTAGCAAACCACGGAGGGATAGAGAAATTCAAGGAGAAATCACAACAGGCCATTTTCTCAGCCCAAAATTATGGATTCCTAGACAAGCTGCTAATAAGATAGTGGACCAAGGGTTGATCTACTGCTCAGTGCCTTTAACTCTGAAGAGGATCTAAATTCATCATCTAAATTCTAAATAAAAAGAGCAAAGGCAAGCCCTAACCCAGTGTCAATTCTGTAAATAAAGTTGGAAGAATTAGTAAACAAAAAGCATGAATGATAAAGAGATATTACGGAGCCAATACAAAAACTGAGATAAAAGAGAATAATTCCAAAACATCTACAAAACAAAACCTTAAATAAAAAGACAACTTGTCATAAAGTCACTAGAATGCCTGACAGAAATATATGTATATTTATGTTTAAAATTATATACATAAAATGCCAAGAAGCAGAATCAAGGTGGTGTGGTGAAAAGACACATTTTTGCTTAGTACACCTACTATATCTCCCCTTCACAACAACCTAGAAAAAGGGCCAGACCAAATTCTCATTAGGAAAGGCACGAAAAAGTCATGAGTCCCTTTCCCAGTCCAAAGAAGCTTAAGGAGACAGACAGAAAGATCTGAGGACTGAGGTAAAAGCTGATAAAGAATGCACTGTGCCAGTACCCATGCTAACAAAAAGAAGTATCCTAGTGCTCAAGGACAGAGAGGGAGCCAAGACAAGAGTGCCAAGACAGGAAGCTCGAGGGCAGAAAGAGATCCTGGGGATTCCTAAATTAGTGCTGAGAACAAGAATGGATGTCAACTTGTAGCTCCATCACTCATTACCCAGTTCACCATAGATCTAGGGTAGAAAAGTGTGATGGCAAGTAAATGGGTTCTTCCTTGCCAAAAATGCAGACTAGACACAAACCCAACAAGAATTCCCAAATGAGAGCTATGGAAGAAACATATATGAAAAGAAAACAGCTTAGTAAAAAAAAAGCATAAAACTTTACTGAAGAAAGTTAACTCACAAAAACTAATGACAATAAGATATCAAGAAATAATAAAGGTTAAAAACTGAAAAAAAAAAAAGTGAAATATCTCATATAAAAAACAACAGTAGCTGAAAGAAGTTATGATGACTTCTTGAATGAGATGACAACTACAAAAAAAAAAAAGAGAGAGAGAGAGAGTTTTAAAAGAAAGATATAGAAGAATTAGTGACAGCACAAGAGGTACAAAATCTTACTCAAGTAAGACTCCATGAATGGAGGGAGGGAGAGAAGAAGGGAGGGAGGGAAGGAAGGAGGGAGAAAGTAAGAGAGGGAAGAAGAGAGGGAGAGAGGGAGGGAAGAAAAAAGGGAGGGAGAGAGGGAGGGAAGAAAGAAGGTAAAGAGAAAGGGAGGGAAGGAGGAAAAGAAAGAAAAAAACAGAAAAAAAAAATAAAGCAAACTTTTGTAACAAATAAATACAGTCAAGAAAAACAAATTCCTGCATTGGCCAGGTCAAAAAAAAAAAAAAAAAATGCCTCAATCTACCACTTGAATCTATGACTTCTTAAGAATGGCTGCTGAACCTATAAAGCTAAGTAAGTGAAGGAAATTCTTCCCACTAAGGGAGAACTGGATCTTCAGAGGATGAGGTATTTCAGATTTCATTATCATTATCATTCCAAGTTATATGGCTAAAACAAATTAACAATTTTTCCATTTGTCACTTACCTGGTGGATTAAAGACGACAATGTCATCCAAAAGCTTAGACATTTCCTGTTCTAGAACTGCAAAGGTAATTTTTCCATTTTGTTCCAGAGAGCTGAGAAACTGTACCACTTGATGAATGAAAGCTAGGCATTTAGGCACTGCATCCTAATAAGGAAAAAAAAAGGGAGGGGGGAATTCAAGTAAATTCAACTAAAATTAAATTAATATTCACATTCAATAATAGAAGAGTCTTTTGGTTTTTTTTTTATGTGACATTCATTATCTCATCTGATTTTCACAATAATCCTGGGAAGTAAACAGTGCTGGTATTAATTGATTCTAATTTACAAATAAAAAAACAAATTCAGGAAAGTGAAATAGCTTTTGCAAGGTCACAAAGATATGAGGGAGCGGGTCTACAGACTTAAGCAATAGAATAACAAACATTTATTGAGCCATACTCTGCAGCAAGCACTGTGCTTGGAATTAGGGATGCAAAGACAAAAATCAAATTAGCCCTGCCCTCAAGGAGTCTATGTTCTAGGCAAGATAAAAAATGTATATATAAATAAATGTATGCAAAATCTTTCCAAGTACATTAGGATTAGGGGCAAGACTATATCACCAATTTTAGTGCCTCAAACTGGATGACCTCTAAGCATCTCCAGATGTCGTTCCCCCAACACCCAAACTCATCCCTTTCTCCCAAAATTCTTCCTTGCCATCAGGCACAACCTCATTCTGCCCAGAATCCCAAACCTGGGGTTACTTCTGCCACCTCCCTCTAATTAGATGTCAAATCTTGCTGGTGCTTCCCCTAGAACATCTTTCACATACACCTCCCCCCACTCTTCTTCACTCACACTGACACTATCTAACTCAAACCCATGAGTTCTCGGTTTGGTCACTCTCACTCAAGTCTCTCTTCACTCCAACTTATTTTACACAAAACTGCTAAAATAATTTTCCTAAACTGAGTTTGAGCATGTCACTCCATGATCAAAAAGCCCCAATGGTTTTCCACTGCATCAAGGATTAAACATTAACCTCATTCTGGTCACAAAAGGGTCTTCCTACCTTTCCAGACTTTATACATATTACTTCCACCCCACACCCAGGGATTGTCATAATGTACTAATTACACTTTCATACTCTCAACACTCCATAACCTATCCCCTTGCCCTCATACCAGTTATCACCTTTGTTTGAAATATATTCCCTCCTCATATCTGCTTTTTGGAATAAATAGTTTCCTTTAAGACTTAGTTAGCTCAAGAGCCACCTTATACAAAAAGACATTCCCAATACCACATTCCCATATTTCACACTCCCCAGAGGTAGCACACTCTCTTCCATAATTATTTTTTATTCATCTTGTAAATATTCTATATTCTTATGTGTCCATATTGTCTCTCCTATAAGAATGTAAGCCCCTTGAGGGCAAAGGCTAATTTATTTCTGACTTTGAATCCTTAATACTTAGCACCTAGTATGTACTTAATGTTTCACTGACTAATAAAGATAAAACAACATTTCTAATTTATCATGCAGCATTTTTAACTGGAAAATTTTAAAATCTAATATAATTATAATACATCTTTCATCATCTTATGATGAGACAATTAATGAGCTATATATAACTCAGTGACTCTCCTATATATTATGAAAATATATACACTATACAATTCTATTATTACTAGTCATTAAAAGTTCTTAGAACCTTGTAGCAGATAATCTACTTACAAGATGTATTTGTCCATCAGTAGGAATATGGAAACCTGCAGATGCTTTCAAGAGTTTTACTATTAATTCAGCTGAAGAAGCTTTTGCTAGGATGATAGATGGAGGATAATGGCTGCTAAAGTACCCAATGACACTTTGGTATGACACAATATCTACAAGATGCCAGGAAAGAGAGCTTGCCTGTCCAAGGAGATTGAGCAATGGGGAATCCTGGAGAAAAACAAACAAATAAACATGATGTTTAGTTCTAGAATTACATGAATTGATCTATTTTTCTAGCAGGGAATTTTTCTCAGTATTTTTGTAGTGGTTATTGGCTATGCAGCTTGACAACGAGTAGAACATAATAAAAAGTCAGTATACAGTGACATGAAGTAAACACAATAATTCAAGACTTGGTTAAAAAAACACATAAACATATTTATTAATATTATAGGCCCAATTTTGAAGGGAACTTCTCTAACTACTGAGAATTCTGTGAGTAAAAACAAGAAACTATCTACTAATCTATACCTCTTAATCATAAGGCAGGATCTTGTATCAAAAGAAATTAACTAAGTATTTTTTAGAAATGATATTTCTGGATTCCTTCTAACTTATCTTACTAAATTGGAAAATGACACCAACAAGCTTCTCTTCGAGGAAAAGAATTTGTTAATTGCACAATTAAGGAATAAATATACTAAAGAACAGCTATTTGTGATGAGAAGGAAACTCAAATTTTTACAGGCTAAAAAGAGTTCTTTTTTTCCTCTTGTAACTCTGTTGTTTTGCACAACGGATTCACTCTGACTAGAAAAGGCTGGACAACCATGGAATGGGTGAGTTGTAGAGGGATGAGTGCTCCCTCTATTTATGTCTGCCTGCATTTTTGATTTCCTTCACAGGCTAATTGTACACTATTTAAAAGTCCGATTCTTTTTGTACAGCAAAATAACTGTATGGACATGTATACATATATTGTATTTAACTTATACTTTAACATATTTAACATGTACTAGTCAATCAGCCATCTGGGGGAAAGGGGTACAGGAAGGAGGGGGAAAATTGGAACAAAAGGTTTTGCAACTGTCAATGCTGAAAAATTACCAATGCATATATCTTGTAAATAAAAAGCTATAATAATAAATAAATAAAATAAAAAATAAAAATATGGCCAATGTGGGAACTGATTTTCTTGACTGAACCATGTTTCTAATATAGGTTTTGTTTTTCTTTATCTCATTCTCAGGAAAAGAGGGAGAATGGAAGGAAGAAAAGACAGAATTTTGTAGATTAAAAAATAAAATTAATTTTTTTCTAATTTTATACCTCCTAATGAATATTCTTTCTTCAAGCTAATTATCTTCAGAGCAAAGTAAACAAGAAAATTAGCCATATTACGTTACAGTCAAGGCTCATGTACTTTATATTCAATCTAAACCACACTCTTTTTCCAGTGTTATTTTTGTTCATGTCTTTCCACAGATTTTTCTGATAAAGATATGCCAGTTATGGCAGAATTCTTCCTGATTCTTTTAATAATTTCTAATACTAAATGTCTATTTAGAGTCATGTAAAAGAAATGTAAACATGCTAAAATCACGTAACTGAAATATGTGAGGCCTAAGAAGGAGAGGGAAATTTACCAAGATGTGCCAGGCCTTTAACCTTTAAGACTTACTGCTTGGTCTACAAGTTGATCTTCCTTTGCCAGTAAGATAATCATGAAGAGCAGGCAGACAATCATGCTTCGTGTTTCTGGATAGGGATTGGGATTCCAGGCATCAGCCAGTACACTAACCCAGTTTACTTCACACAAAATAGAACCCATGAATAAGAAACAGCTTTTAGGACTTCCTCTTTCCACCTAAGAGAAAACAGATCAAAACTGTTAAAGAAAAAAAATTATTTGATTTATGCAATAATAATGTCATGAAAACTCTGTGTTTAAATTTTGTATCTGCAAATTAAAAGCATTTTTAAATGCACCAGGGAAGTTCATTATTTAAATGAATATTTTGGCAACTTTTTTTTCCTCTCCATAGCATTTGTTTTTCCAAATAAATGTAAAGACAGTTTTTTCAACATTCTTTTTTTTATAAAACTTCATGTTTCAAATTTCTCTTCCTCCTTCCCTTCCCTCCACCCTCCCCAAGACAATAAGCAATCTGATACAGGTTAAAAACATGCAATCTTTTAAAACATATTTTCCATATTTATCATGCTGTGCAAGAAAAATCGCTTGGTAAACTGTTTTGTAAAGCAAATAAAAGATTCCTCCAAAATCCCTGTTTCTTTAAAGGAAAAAAAAAAAACATAAAATCATTTTCTTACAACGTCAAGGTCAACAACCGACTCCAGTTTACATACAGGGTATAACAAATTCTGAGCAGTAAAGGCAGGATAAAGCCATTTGTCTATTCTAAGCAAAGGTTAAACACTACAGCACCCCTGGTGTTATTATTATCCACTGCATTAATGAACAAAAATTGGATTTATTGCCTATGTGATTTTTTAAATCACTATAGATTATGGGAGGAGAAATTTTCAAATATTAAAAATGTACTGACGTTACTGAAAAATAATATCCAAAATATTCTTTATTTGGGTCTCCTATGTTGCATCTTACATAACTGTCTTATGTCCTAATTTTGGCTCTGTAATTTGATAATAATACATATACTTCCCTTCATTCTTGCCTTAATGATACATGTCTCTATTTTTAATTAACGGTCCCCCATTTCCCACTTCTAAATTATGCCAATGGATAAAACTTAAAAGGACCAATTGATACTAAAAAGCTCAATGTCTTAAAAATATATGACTAAATATTTTCATAGATTTATAGGACAAAACTTTTCTAATTTCCCTATTCCACTCTTCAACCCAGAAATTAGGGTAAGAACAACAAAGAAATTTTGTTAAAAGAGTTAAAGTAGAATTTCAGCTAAAATGGGACAGATGTTTAGAAAACAGCCTTCTGTTTCTGTTCAAGGAAAATTTTAGAGAGCATTGTCAAGATTATGGAAAGCCATGGTTTGATTATAATTTTACAGCAAATCACTGAACTTTTAGAAACTGCAAAGAACATATGCCCTTGTTTCTCTCTGGAAAAATAATCTAGATCTAATGATCTAGATGAATGGAAATTAGTAAGAGAGGATCTTTGTCAATTCTATAATAAAAATGGACCTAACTCAATTTCCAAAGACATACTTAATACATATAATTTAATACAACTGGCTTTAGGGAATTTTATAAGTGTTAAAATAAGGAAAAAGAAGAAAGTGCCAACTAAACTAGGTGAAAAGCAGGAAAATTCAGATAAGAATGGAGTTAAGTACAATTCTGAGTGTGATACTTCACAGCAGGAGGAATTAGATCATTCCATATCTCATGACCCTCCCCCCTTAATTAACCCTTCATGGGTGGAGGAAGAAAGGGGTGGGAGAGAGGCAGCAACACAGTCAGCTTCTCCTGTGAAGCAGAATATGACAAGATTAGAAGAGGCATTAATTAAAGCAAAAAATGAAGGAGAAGATATATCTGATTTTATAAATGCATATCCTGTGATTGAAAAGCTTGACTCTTGAGGTCAAAAAGAGAGAAAATACACTCCTTTTAATTTGGAAAAAAATTAAGGAATTGAAAAAGAGTTGCACTCTTTATGGGGCTACATCCTCTTATGTGAAAATGTTACTAGATAATTTGTCTTATGAAATCTTAACCCTGAACGATTGGAAATCCATAGCAAAGATGTGTTTAGAACCTGGACAAAATTTGTTGTGGCTTTAAGAGTTTCATGAATTATGTAGGATTCAAGCCCAACACAATAGGCAAACAGGAGCTATTGGACAAATCACTTTTGACCAACTAGCTGGTGAAGGTCAGTATGGAGAGAATTCAGAACAGATTTATTACCCCATAAGAGTGTATGAGCAAATTTCTAAGGCTGCCATAAAAGCTTGGAATTCTCTCCCTGGACAGAAAGATGGAAGTAAAGCTTTTAGAAAAATAGAGCAAGTTCCCAATGAACCTTTTGCTGATTTTGTGGGACGTTTGCAAACAGCTGTAATAAGAACCATTGGAGATAATGCTGCCACAGAAATAATGACCAGACATCTGGCTAAGGAAAATGCCAATTAGATTTGCAAAAGAATTATACGGGGACTAGATAAAAATCTCTTCTTTAGAGGAGATCATAAGGCGCTGTGCCACAGTGGGCACAAATGCTTATTATACCCAAACTATTATGAACATGGAAAGACAGGGTCCCTCTTGGCAAAGAGCTTCTAGAGAAACTCGTAGATGTTTTCAATGTGGAAAAGTTGGACATTTGAGAGCCTAATGTAGATATGGAAATAGAGTGAGAGGACAGGGTGAGAGAATAAAACTCAAAACTCCATGCCCAAAATGTAACCAAGGCTTTCACTGGGTCTCTGAATGTAGATTGACTCAAGGAAATGAGAGACGGGGCCCAGCTTCAGGGCCCCAGGTGGGGCAAGATGGCAGCCAAGGTTACACCCAGAGAGTCTTTAGAAACTTGCTAGTAAGATATGATCAATTAGCCAAAAGGCAATCGGATGAAAGAAGGAGATTACACAATCAATCAACCAAAGGGCAATCGGAGGGTAAAAGGGGATTGCAATTAGGAAAAACAGGGTTGTATGCAGTAGAAACTACTGAGATATCCCCTAGAGAGGTGAAATCTGTTCCTGTCCAGCCTATGGATCCCTTGCCTCCAGGAACAGTAGGCTTGACCATTTCACCTCCAGAGAGTGCTTACAAAACAGTGGCCATCCACACACTGATGTGGGAAACTGGGGAATTTGTAGCTAATATCCCAGTCACTAATACAAGCAGACAATGTGTGACATCACCCAGGAGAAGTAGTAGCATCAGGCTTACTGTTATATATCCTAATAGACAATCTGATGATAGTTGCCCAGATTCTGGCTTCAAGCAGCAGAGTCTAGGAATATTTTGGACTGCAGCTGTGACAGATGACCGACCTATGCTCACTATTTATGTGAATGGAATACCGTTAAAAGGATTGGTAGACATGGTTGCAGATCGTACTGTCATTAGAGGTGCCAGCTGGCCCAGTCACTGGCCAAAGATTAAGGCAGACACCTACATGTCTGGTGTAGGAAGATCAATAGCAGCAGAAGTTAGTGCTGCCCCTATGAGATGGACATTTGAAAATGAAACAGGAGTTTTTACTCCTTTTGTGGTTGAAAAAATCCCCATCAATCTGTGGGAAAGAGACATTTTACAGCAGCAGGATTACAATTAAGTACTTCGGCTTTTTAGGCAGGGCTGCTGTTGAAGGCCTGCCAACACTCTCACCTGTTCCTATTCAGTGGAAAACTGATACACCAGTATGGGTAGAACAGTGGCCCTTAACAAGAGATAAAATTCAGGCCTTTGCAGATATAGTGCAAGAGCAACTTGACCAAGGACATTTACAACCTCTAAGTCCTTGGAATTCTCCAGGATTTATTATAAAAAAGAAATCTGGAAAATGGAGGATGTTAATGGATTTAAGAAAGGTAAATGAACAAATGGAAACTATGTGAACTCTTCAGCCTGGACTTGCATCTCCTACTCAGTTGTTTAGAGAATGGCCTCTTTGGGTAAAGACATAAAAGATTGTTTCTATTCTATCCCTCTAGATAAGGAGGATATGAAAAGATTTGCCTTTTCAGTGCCCAGTGTTAATTTAGCTAAGCCTTATAAAAGATATGAATGGACAGTTTTGCCACAGGAAATGAAAAATAGCCCTACTTTGTGCCAAATGTATGTTGCTGCTGCTCTTGCTCCAGTAAGAAAAGCATTTCCAAAGGTAAGTTACATTATATGGATTATATTTTGGGGTGTGCACCTGAGGAACAAATGTTAGAAGCATGTCTACAAAAGACCATAGAAACACTAAGAAACTACAAACTTCATATCGCTACCGAACAAATTCAAAGGCATGCTCCTTTTCAATATTTAGGATATTAAATATATCCTAAGGCACTTACAGTACAAAAACTGTCTTTAAGAACAGAGAAGTTGAACATCTTGAATGATTTCCAAAAAATTAATAGGAGATATCCAATGGATGTATCCAGTGTTAGGTTTAACTACCAATCAATTGCAACCTCTATATGACATTTTAAGGGGAGACACTGCTTTAAATTCACCACGCCAGCTTACAAAAGAAGCTTGAAAGGCTTTAAGAGAAGTTGAACTGGCTTTATCCAATGTGGTTGAAAGAGTCACTCAAAAACCTTGGAAATATCAGTTTTTGCTACGAAAGAGGCACCCACAGCAGTCATTCATCAAGGAGACAGTGTGATAGAGTGGGTGAACCTCCCAGCACAACCAGAACAAAGCCTTACTCCTTACCCAGTGCTTGTGGCTAGAATTTTATTAAAGGCTATTAAACAAGCAGTACAATTATCTGGGATAAGACCTGACAAGATATACACCTTTTATCCTAACGCACAAATTAATGTATGCTGCGAGACCACCCCAGAGTGGCAAATTTTATTGGCCACAGCTCCAAATTTTGCACACAGATCTCCATTAAAGATAACCAGACTATTGCATAATTGGCAATGGATTTTTGAAGAGAAGGTTTCTAAGGTTCCTCTTAAAGGACCTACTATCTTTACAGACACATCTAAACAAAATATTTGTGCTGTATACTCTCAATGATTTAACAATAAAAAGAGTAGTCAGAACTCCTTTTCAGTTCACTCAACAGAACGAATTATATGCAATCATGCTAGCTCTCACTTATGACCCAGGCAATATAAATATAATATCTGATTCAGCCTATTCAGTAGGTGTGGTACAAAGAATTACCACAGCCCAAATAAAATTTGCAGCTTCTAATATATATCAGCTCTTTAAGGAACTTCAAGAGCAAGTGAGAAAGCATCTAGGCAAGATTTATATCTTGCATGTCCACTCGCATAGTGGACTTCCAGGTCCTATTTTTGACGGAAATTCAAAGGCAGATAGCCTTCTGACTATGTTAGCTAGTACTCTGTTATTTCAGGAAGCCCAGGAATCCCATTCTAAATACCATCAGGCTGCTCGAGCTTTGCGTTTACAATTTGGGATAACAAAAGAGGAAGCTAGGAGCATAATAAAAAGCTGTACAGCTTGCCTTCCTTTCCACATTCCTATGCTCCCTCCAGGGAAGAATCCTTGTGGTTTTAGACCCAATGAAATCTGGCAAATGGATGTGACCCATTATAAATCTTTTGGTCGTCTTTTATCCACGTTGTGGTAGATAGCTTTTACTTTTGCAATACCAGCAGCAAAAGAGACAGCCCGAGTGGTCACTGAATTCCTCATACAAGCTTTCACAATTATGGGTGTGCCACAAGAAATAAAAACAGATAATGGACCTGCATATACTTCCAAACATTTTGAACACTTCTGTGCACAGTATAAGATTTTACATACCCCTGGCATACCCTTTAATCCTCAAGGTGAGGCAATTGTAGAAAGAAGAAACAGAGACATTAAGACACTCCTCCAAAAACAAAAGAAAGGGGGAGCCACGGATAACCCTAGAGAACTTCTAAATTTAGTTCTCTATACCATTAATTTTTAAATTTTTGATAAAGATGCACTGGCTCCAGCAGACAGGTTTTATAACCCACCAGAAGAGCAGTGTCTAGTGCGAGCAGCTCCAATATCTTTAGATAATCGCCAGGTGATGTGGAGAGATCCAGAAAGTGGTGAATGGAAGGGACAAGATAGGTTAACTGCTTGGGGAAGAGGGTTTGCTTGTAATTATGAACCTTAAAGAGTCACAAAGGTTTTCCTCATAAGAGAAAAAGAACACTGGATTTAAATTGATTAGATTTAAGCATCCACCTTGGTTCTGTCATTTACTAGTCATACAATCATGGGATAGTTACCTAACCTCATCAGGACTTAAGTGTCCTCATCTGCCAAACAGAAATAAAAACAATTTCATTATCTACTCTAAGACAGTGAGGAAATTACTTCATAAAGCACTCTACAAAAGTAAACAATCATTATTTTTAACACTTTCCCTCAACATAAAAGTTAAGCTTATCTCCTCTTGTTTATTTTTTAGTGCAAAAAATAAAATAACTACTTGACATCTTTATTAATTTACACACTCAAACAGTTATAGAATCACTCATTAATTGTCTCTTCTCTGAGATGGAAAATAAAACTCAATGACAGCTTATTTAAACATTCCTCAGAATTCAAGATATATAGATACTAAAAATTAAGGTACAATAAGATGTCTTCCCTTTTTTAGAGGCCCTGGGGATACAAAATCAGTGTTATATACTTTATTTGTGTTTTAATCATTCTTATAAATAACTAAATCTAAAAGAACTATGCTTCCAATACAAGGAGGAAATTTGATAGGGTAATAGATTTAACATATGACACAAGAAATTCTCCAATTATTAAGTAGTCAAAGGATGTTTTTTTTAAATTCTCAAAATGATTACACTACTATTAACAACCATATGAAAATGTGTTGTATATCACTAATAATAAGGAAAATGCAAATCAAAACAGCTCTAACATTTCACCTCATCCTCAGTAAAGTAGCAAAGATGATAAAAGATGAGAATACTTAATGTTGCAGTTGTAAAGAGACAGGCATACAAATACAATATTAGTGGACCTATGAATTGGTCCAACACTTTTGGAAAACAATTTAGAATTATGCAAAGAAAGTGAATAAAATGTCTATAATCTTTGACCCAGAGATTTCATTACTATGCTTAAACCTTAACAATTCTGATGAAAGACAAAAAAGGTCCCATATATACCAAAATGTTTATAGCTACACACTTTTTGTAACAGCAAAGAATTGCAAACAAAATAGATATCTGTTAATTGAGAATTAGCTAAATAAGTTGTAGTACATGAATGTAGCTATGCATAATCATAGTTGTAATTATCATGCATATTGCTTTCCTTGTTCTTCTTGACTGTGCAGCAATCAATTCATACAAGTCTTTCCAAATTTCTCTATCAATATATTTATCATTTCTTATAGTACTATAAAATTCTGTAACACCCACATACCACAATTTGTTTAGCTATTCCTCTATTAACTGACATCTGCTTTGTTTCCAATTCTTTACTGTAAAAGGAAAGAAAAACAAAACAAGGGAAATGGAATGCTACAAAATTATAATTACCAAGCAGGCCCTCCCCTCTGGCTCCTTTATAAAAGTTAAGGATTGTGGGAATAGAGCACTGCACAAAAAATCAGATATTTTTGATATATTGACTAGTTTTATTAAGCTGCTTCTTCCCCATTCTTTTTCTTCCCTCTATTATAAGGATATCTTTCTCTAAGAAGAGGTCAGGATATGGATGCATTGGGAAATGTAGGTGATGCAAAACAAAAGAGATCAATAGGAGATTAATAAAATGGATTTTTATTCGTATAATTTTGACTTAAAAAAAATAATCCAGATTTCAGAAAATATACTCCATTGATTCTGGGGTTCTTCAAAGTCTTTTAAATACTGGCAAAGATACATATTATTCATTATAAAATCATTATTTTTACTACTATAAACTGCTTACTTTGAAGAATGCCTCCATTAGCAGTTGGTCTGGGTGCATGTCCCTCCATGGAAGCTTTTGGTATTCATTATGGAATGCAAAAAGAATAAATTCTGGCATTTTGGGTGCTGTGCATGTTTCACAATAATGCATCAAGTGTAGTCGAAGTGTTCCTTCATCACCAGGCAAGAGTTTATCTAAGTTTTAAAAAATATATTAATAGTTATCATCCTAGAAAACAAAATCGCCAAAAAAGATTGTTATCAAAAATGTTTAAGTACAGACTCAATGTTATAAATATTAACCAAACTTTTCAGACTTATTAAATGCCTTCTATGTATCATGCTAAGTACCAGGGTACAAGAAACACAATTTAATGACAGAAGAAAACACACATGAAACTTAAGTTAAAAAGAAAGTAGGAAAGGAGAATTACTAATGGAAGAGATTAGGTGTCTATTTTCACCCCTTTCCTTTAAGTAGAGAATCTTGTTAGAGCTCTAGGTAAACTCTTTCCAATCGGAGGAAAGAAGGGGGGCATACAAGAGCTAAGGTAGTATTATAATAATGCCAAAGTATATGAGTTATAAATCCAACTCTCCTACCTATGTGACCTTAGTTAAGTAACAACTACTCAAGGCCTCATTTCTTATCTGTAAATTGACAAGGTTGGGTTAGGATGCTTCAACTTCTAAATTTATGATCTTATGATCCCTTCTTACTTGATAATATTTTTCAAGTGTGACATAAGCTGCCTTTAAAATGTGGAGGTACATTGGAGAAGGCCTTGAATAATTACTGAAAAAGAATATACCTCAGGTTCCTATGTAGAAAGCCTTCAGTTTCCTTCCAGAAAGAAGAAAAATGAAAATTATGAGGCAGCTGAGTAGAATTGTGAAGAAAGCACTGGAGTCAGAGAGAACTGAGTACAAATATGGCCTTAGAGACCCTCCTTAGTAGCTATATTTCCTTAGGCAAGTCATTTCACCACTGTCTGTCTCATTTTCTTCATCTATTTAATTGAAATAAATAATCCATGTGCTTCAAGAGATAGTTATGAGGATCAAATGAGCTAATATATGTGAAGCACTTTTGCACATCTTAAAGCTCTATATCAATGCTAGCTATGAGAAAATTCCTAGTAAGTATTAAGTTATTCTTGGTAAAAACACAGAAGCCATGAGATAAATAAGGGGAAATTCAAGAGTTCTAAATATATCCCAAGGAGAAAAAGAGTGAAAACAAGCTTAAGAAAAAAAAAAAAAAAAGAATACTTGATATGTTTAACTAGAGAGATAAAGGAAATTATGTCCTTTTTAGAAAGTCCTTTGTTGGTTGGACCTGGTTCCAACCTTTCCAGGTTGGAAAGAACCTTATTCATGCCAGTCATAACAGGAAAATCATCCATATCCAAATACTCATAGTAGCAACTTTGTTTTCATGGTAGCAAAAACTAGAAATAAAATGATTACTGATTGAATGGCAAATTGTAGTGAATTAGTATATGGAATATAGTTTCTTCTCCTAAAAGACCAAAAAAAAAAAAAAGACCAGCTAAAAAGGGAGACTACGTGTGGTATTTTAGAGGGGAAGTAATGGGGATACCAAAGAACAACTCCAAGCCTAAGAGCTAAGTATTTAAAGAAGTCACCTAAAGTTGGTGTCTGCTGACCCTGCTACTACCTCTTATATTTCAAGTTGCTGGCACCTCTCTCACTTCTCCTTCAGTGTCAAACATTTAGAAACAACTCAATATTGTCTCTTGTCTTTATATTCTTTTCTTAAGTGCCACTACCCCCTCCCAATGCTTCAATTCAACTACTTCTATGGATATGATTCAGAAATCCATCTCAGCTTTATTATCACCCCTGAACTTTTGATTCTTTTTTATAACTGTCTCTTGGACATCTCAAAATCATACCCCAAATAACTTATGTTCTTATACTTCAAAATCAACATGCCCCAAATAATTGTCCTCCTTTCTGTTTGTGGTACTACTAGTCTTTCAGTTATGAAAACTTAAAATTTCATCAGTCTTTAATAACTCTTAGTGCCTCATTTTCCATATCTAATCAATTACTAAATCCTGGTGACTCTACCTCTATAATGTCACTCACATTTTCTTCTCCCTTTATCTCCACTACTCTAGTCAAGACCCTCAAAATTTCTACTCTTTTGTACCATAAGTCTCTTCCTGCATCTAACGTCCCACTTTTCCAACCACTCACAGAAAGGTAATGTGGTATAGTTGAAAGAATGCTGAACTTTAGACTCACAGGGTCTAAAAATCTGAATTAAGATCATAATATTTTCCACAAGTGGAAGGTCAAATTAAAACAAAACAAAACTGATCTCTTTTTAAGTCATTCTGGAGTCTTGTGAAAAACATATGCACTATGCTGAAGCCCATTAGAAGAAAACACACACACTCAGGAAAATAATGCTTATAATCAAAATGAAATAAAAGAAAGAGCATGAAAATCAAAGATTAACTTTAATGACTTATAGAGACAGGGAAAATTGCTAATGCCATCCCTAATTTGGCATTTGCTTACCTTTAAAACTTTCATGTAAAATCTCAATACATTCAGTGAACAAATGTACAACACTTGAGGCCATGGAAGTGTCACTTTCCAGCCATGGATAGAAACGTTGATTGCTTTGAAGCAAAGAAATGAACAGTTAAAAACCAGAACATCAGTGATTAAATTTAGAGTGATAAAATTTGCCTAATATGTGGG
This sequence comes from Sarcophilus harrisii, assembly GCF_902635505.1. NCBI lineage: Eukaryota > Metazoa > Chordata > Mammalia > Dasyuromorphia > Dasyuridae > Sarcophilus > Sarcophilus harrisii. Next base: position 367,242,307 of record NC_045426.1, on the reverse strand, counting down.
AAATCCTGAAAGATATGGCCTCATCACATTTAAAGAATATCAAGAGCATTAAGTTGTTGACATGACTAATCTACTTAAAAGAGAGATCAAATTAGTTGGGCCACTCCTCTATTATTTCATTGTAGTTTTACGGTTCGGCCTGGCACAGAAAGCATGTTATCGACAATGCCATCACTTGACAGCCTTTTAGTCTTTCATTCCTCACACACTGTGATTACACACACATACACACACTCACACGATTAATGACTACAACACACTGTTCCACCCATGGGCCAAGTAGAATTCAAATCATGGCTAGAATTTCATAAGATGTTCTCCATAGGAAAAAAATTAATCTATATTTATACAACACTGACTAAATACTAAATAATTCCAATTGGTCAAAAAATGAGGTATAAATGCTAAGTGAGTCACAATAAAAGCCACTTTGGGCTTGCCTAATTCAAGTCAATTTCATATTATGTGGCCAATATTCCATAAAATTTCAATCACCACATTCTGAATTCCAGAAACTTCTCAAATATTTGATGGTACTCATCTGACAAAATCAGACTGAGAATTTTAGAATCAAAATGGAGCATATTCTAGGTATCAATCATCTAGTTCAACTTCCAACTCAATATAGAAATCCTTACTCTTCTAGCATCCTTGACAATTATTCTGTTCAATATATTTTTAGTGGCAAAAAGGCTCACCACTCCAATATCTCAGCTCATTATAGCTTTGAACATCTTTAATTTCATGAAAATTTTAAAAGCTTGCAAAATAGTGTATCTATGTGATAAATCATGTTAAACTGAATGATTTGAAATTATTAATACCATTGTAAAAAATTAGTTATGGCTATAAAAGAAACATTAAGTCCTAATACATATGTATAAATAAGTAATTTCAACATGCAACTTGTAGCAGCACCCATGTGAATCATGGTCGTCTATTTCTTTATCATGGACAACTGAAAGTGAGTGTTCAATTCTGCTTCAATTCTATTACCTTTTTTAGAATTAGCACAAAAATAAGAGTTGAGTGCAGGTAAACAAAAAAAGCAAAAAAAAAAAAAAAAAAAAAGAACAACAATTCAAAGGGCAATGTAAAGAGGGTATTAAAAAGCCCACAGGATATTATCAATAATTATGCAAATGTGTGAAATGTAATAAAAGATATTACTGGAGATATAGCCATAAAACATATTTAATCACTTAAATAACAAGAATAAGAAACAAGAGATGGGCAGCTTGAATCGCACATGATCACTTATAAAAAATAAAAACAAAAACAAGAGGAAGGCAATTTATGTGTTTTCAAGATTCCAAATGAGGTATATATATATTAAATATTGGATAAAAATTGTATGAGGTATGAGTTTTTCAAGCTACATCAACAGAGAAAACACATTAAGGAAGTCATGGACCATAAGAATATCAGCAACAAATTTAAATCACTATCAAGAAATATTTATTTAACACTAACATCAGAATGTGAATGCCTTGAAAGAGCAAGGGCTGCAGCAGCAAAAGATAAAGAAATGCCATTCAAAATAGCTGTAGATAACTCACGTCTATCTGCCAAGACAAAGCCAGAAACTATATGAACACAATTACAAAGCACTTTTCATACAAATAAAGTCAGATCTAAATAACTGAATATCAACTGCTTAAGTATAAGACAAGTTAATACAATAAAAATGAGATAATTCTATATAAATTAATCTACTTATTCAGGGCTATACCAATTAAACTACCAATAAATTATTTTACAGAGTTGGAAAAAACAGTAACATAATTCATCTAGAAGAACAAAAGGATAAGAATACCAAGGGAATTCATAAAAAAAAGAAAATGCAAAGGAAAGGGGCCTCCCTATATCAGACCTAAATCTATATTATAAAGCAGTAGTCATCAAAACTACTTGGTAGTGGTTAAGAAATAGAGTAGATCAGTGAAATAGGTTAGGTATACAAGGTACAGTAGTCAATGACTATAGTTATTTAATGTTTGATAGATCCAAAGATTCCAGTTTCTGGAATAAGAATTCACTATTTGACAAAAATTGCTGGGAAAAACAGAAAACAGTATGGCAGAAACAAGGCATAACAACACCTAAAACCCCATACTCAGATAAGGTCAAAATGGGTTCATGATTTAGACATAAAGGGTGATATTCTAATCAAATTAGGAGAGCAAGAGATAGTCTATCTGTCAAATCCATGGAGAAAGGAAGAATTTATGGTCAACAAAGAACTAGAGAGCATTATGAAATAAAAACAAACTAGATAATTTTTTTATTAAATTAAAAAGGTTTGCACAAACAACACCATTGTAGCCAAGATTAGAAGGAAAGCAAAAAGCTGGGGAAAAAAAATTTACAGCCAGTGTTTTTGATAAAGGCCTTTTTTCTAAAATATTCAAAGAACTGATTCAAATTTATAACAATAAAAGTATGATAAATTGTCAAAGGTATATAAACAGACAACTTTCAGATGAAGAAATTAAAGCTATCTACAGTCATTTAAAAAAATGTTCTAAATCACTACTGACTAGAGAAGTGCAAATTAAGACCACTCTGAGGTACCATTTCATACTTCTCAGATTGGCTAAGATGACAGGAAAAAGTAATGATAAATGTTGGAGAGGATATGAAAAAGCTGAGATGCGATTGCATTGTTGGTGAAATTCTGAAATGATCCAACCATTCTGGATAGCAATTTGGAACTATTCCCCAAGGGCTATAAAACTGTATATATACCCTTTGATCCAGCAGTTTCACTACTGGGTGTATAAAAGAAAGAAAAGTACCCACATATACAAAAATGTTTGTAATAGCCCTTTTCATAGTGGCAAGGCCTTGGAAATTGAGTGGATATCCATCAGTTATGAATGACTGAATAAGTTATGATATATCAATCAATTATGGAAAATTATTGTTCTACAAGAAATGATGAACAGACTGTTTTCAGAAAAGTCTGGATTTACATGAACTGATGCTGAATGAAATGAGTTGAACTAAGAGAACAAGATTATAGGATGATCAACTGTGATAACTTAGTTCTTTTCTTCTCAGCAATGTGGTGATTCAAAGACAATTTCAATCGACTTGGGATGGAAAATGTCATCCATATCCAAAGAGAAAACTATGGAAATTAAATATGGATTGAAGCATAATAGTTTCACCTTTTTGTTTATTTTATTCTTTCTCATTTTTCCCCCTTTGATCTAATTTTTCTCACACAACAAGACAAAAACAGAATATTTAACCTATATCAGATTGCTTGCTGTCTTTGAGAGGGAGGAGGTAAAGGAGTTAGGGAGAAAAATTTGGAACATAAAGTGTTACAAAAATTAATGTTGAAAACTAACTTTACACGTATTTGGAAAAATAAAATAGTATTAAATAGCATGTTTAAAAAAAGAGCAGAAGCGGTTTTGCTTTTCTATTAGTATCTCCCATGTGTAGTTCAGTTCCTGGCAGTAAACATTAATTCATTCTTCTGTTTTTGATCAGCTACTGTACTGAAGCTATTAGAGGCATAACTCAAGTATGTGAAAAAGAAAAATCTTTACCTATGATTAAGGAAATAACACTGAAAATATAATATTACAATATAATAAATTGACATTAGAATATCAGAGGAACTTGACATTGGATATTAAAATATCTAAAAGCTTATTTACCTTGTATTGTCTTCTAAAACCAGAATCCATGGCTTGAAGAGCTGAACAATTAGTGAATGCAGAGATTTCAACACTAAAATAAGGTACAATAATTTTTAGAAAAAGATGATATAGTTAAGCAATCTAACTCAAAAAATTATTTTAAAAAAATTAATATTCTCCTAATCTGAATATCACATTCATATGGTAACAATGTGACCACAGAAGAAACTGCGTTCATTTCTTTTAGTAAAATTTAATTAAACCAAATAACTATTTTTATTATAATTAAATTTCACTTATGTAAGTGGATAGACAATTTTTCACTTTCCCAGGATGGTTACTTAAACCTCTAAGAACATTTTGTTCAAAGAAATAGTATGAACAATAAGATAAAGATTTAAAATTTTTCTCATCCCTCTCTGTCCTAAAGGCAGAGAAAGGGCAAGCTGTATCAAAACGCATAATGTATGAATAACAGTGAGATATGATGAATTTCTCACACCTACACTATATATTTTCCATCTTTTCTTTCTGACAGATGAGGTATACAGCTTCATCACAAAAAAAAAAAAAAAAAAAAAAAAAGACTTAAATATCCTAACAAGTCTTTTCAGATTTCTTTAAAAGAAAGTCACTAAGTTTGGTTCCACAATGCACTAAAAGTTTATTACCTGCTCTACTGTTAGTTAAAGGGTCTTGCCCCAAGCAAGTCATTTCAGAGGCAATCAGTCGTTTCACAAGGTACTTCAATAATGTCCTCACATCAGCCACATAAGGAGTCCACTTTGAAAATAATCCAAAACTTTTAAAGTCCAACTTGGATAACCGTAACTTATAGAAAAAATTTGAAAGCCACTGTATTGTCTCCATTACCTGAAAGAATAATTAACAACCAACAAATTTTTTTGAGAACCATTATGTTTACAGTACTGCACTAGGCATTATAGAAAATGGTTTCCTGAAATGGTAACATTGTACATATAAAAGATAACTATTAACACAAGATGACATAAAGCATACAATAATGTTTTAAGTGTTACTGAAGTTTAGAGATAGAAAGATCACTTTGAATTGAAGTGGAAGAGTAGAAATTTCATCAGAAGATTAACTACATCCTTAAATAATCATTGTAGGATTTAAACAAGCAAGGGCAGAGAGAAGGAAAGGGTAAGACCATTCTAGGTACAGAAAAATGAAGAGATGGGAAATCATAAGGTTAATAATCAAATGAGACAAAAATATTCAGCACACAGAACACAAAAAGCAGATAAATTTAGGGTTGTTTGTTCAACCTAAAATTACAGTAGTATAAAAAACAGAAGAAAAGATTAGTGTAGGACTAGAGATTTAAAAGACAAAAAATTATATACCTGTTCATCTGACAAGAGAATATTTGGAGAACTTGGAAATACAGGGTTCTCAGTTAATGGGAGTGGACAGTCCCCTTCTTTGTTCTCAGATGAGAAGCAACCCAGAGCTTTCAGAGTTGCCTTCCAACATTCAGGACTCAGTAGCTGCTCAGCTGAGCCTTGGGAAAGGAAAAAAACAAATCATTACTACTATAATAACTATGTTATATAAGGAATGTTCAGTCTGATATTTGGTATTACTATATAATAATTTTTTAAAATTCCAAAATAAACATTTTATTTTGCCACAGCATTGAAATCATAAGATTAATGGTCTGGAATGAACCTTAGAAATAATCTGATATAATTTCCTCATTTTATAGATGAAAATTAAAACTCAGAAAGATGAAATCCCACGGAGATGGAGTCACTTGCTATAGATTAAATGGATAATCAATAAATAAACATTTGCTATATATTCTAGGAATATACTATATGCCAGTTATTGGATTACGTACTGGGCATACAAAAACAAAATGAAAGAGCCTCTGACCTCAAGGAGTTTATGTGCTATTAAGAAATACACATACACACACACACACACGAGAAGTAGAAGCTTATCTGGAAGAAAGGCCACTAGGAACTGTGGAAAAGTAGAAAAGGCCTCATATAAAAGTTTGATACTTAAACTACATTTTGAAGGGGAAAAAGGATAAAAATGAAAAGGGAGAGCATTCCAAGCATGAGATAGAAGCTCATTAAAGCAATGGAAACAAGGAATAAAAAGTCATATGTGAAGAACAGAAAGTCACTCTGACTGGACCAGAGAGTGTAGAAGCAAAACTAAGTAGCAGAGACAGGATTACACACCATGAATTATCAATGAAAAAGTGTGTGAATATAGAATTGACATGGAAATTTTATAATTTCCAATGTTTCCTAACAGTTTGGTTTTGACTGGGAGTTAATGTTGTCAAGGTAAACTACCCTGGGCTGAGTGTTGGTAAGGTAAGAATCTCTCAGGAGCCTGACCTCAAGGTCAAAAGGTGACCAAAGAGCTAAATGTTCTCCCACTTAAGGACCTAAGTCCATTGATGAGAGAAAAAAGGCTGAAGAGCCAGTAGGGCAATCAACACAGAGAGGCTTCTGGAATACAACCTCAATCAGGAAGAGCAGTCAGTTTCTAAGATGATCAGAGTTCCCTGTTTTCTACCTTTCACATAATTAAAACCGACAGACATACAATTCCATTTCTTCCAAGGGGTCAAAACAGGTATTAATAAGTACTTTTTCTGAAACTTTAAAAATGAAATTACATAATTATTGACTAAGCAGATAGAAATTTTTGATTTGCTGGTAATACTTTACTGTAAACTGATAAAAATTCTGGAAAAATATGAGCAGAGAAAGTTGATGACAAAGTTTTATATCAACACATGAAGTACAATTCTTTTTATTTATTAAAGCTTTTTATTTTTCAAAAAATATGCATGGAGAATTCTTGGAACATTAGCTCTTGCAAAATCTTATGTTCCAATTTCCCCCCCTTCTTCCACCCTCTCCCCTAGATGGCAATAGTCTAATATATATTAAACATTGTAGAAATATATGTTAAATCCAATACATACATACATATTTATACAATTATCATGCCACACCAAAAAAAAAATCAAATCAAACCAGTAAAATAATAATAATAATAATTTTTAAAAAAAGAAGCAAAATAAAATACAAACAGCAAAAAGAGTGAAAATTCTATAATGTGATCTACCCTCAGTTCCCACAGTCCTCTCTTTGGGTGTAGATGGCTCTCTTCATCACAAGATCATTGAAACTGGTTTGAATCACCTCATTTATGGAAAAAGCCACATCCATCACAACTGGTCATTGTATAATCTTATTGTTTCTATGTATAATGATCTCCTGGTTCTGCTCATTTTACTTAGCATAAATTCATGTAAGTCTCTCCAGGCCTTTCTGAAATCATCCTGCTGATCGTTTCTTATAGAACAATAATATTCCATAACATTCATATACCACAATTTATTCAGCCATTTTCCAATTGATGGGCATCCATTCAGTTTCCAGTTTTTGGCCACTACAAAGAGGGCTGCCACAAACATTTTTGCACATATAGGTCTCTTTCCCTCCTTTAAGATCTCTTTGGGATATAAGCCCAGTAGAAACACTGCTGGGTCAAAGGGTATGCACAGTTTGATTGCCCTTTGGGCATAATTCCAAACTGCTCTCCAGAATGGTTGGATCAGTTCACAACTCCACTAACAATGTATCAGTGTCCCAGTTTACCCATATCCCCTCTCCAACATTCCTCATTATCTTTTTCTGTCATCTTAGCCAATCTGAGAGGTGTGTAGTGGTGTCTCAGTTGTCTTAATTTGCATTTCTCTGATCAATAGTGACAGAGCACCTTTTCATATGACTAGAAATAGTTTCAATTTCTTTATCTGAAAATTGTTTATATCATTTCACCATTTATCAATTGGTGAAATACAATTCTTTTGCAAGTGTGAAATAAGAATAAGCTTAAAAAAATAAAACATGCATACATTCCCATCTTTTTATATCCCCTTCCCTAAATTTAAAGGTTATATTGCTTTTAAAACAGCATGTACATAGCACATTTCACATCTGAGTATTTGTCCACTAGTCAAAGTCAAAGGATTACACATACACACACATTCTTTCACTAATTTCCTAAAAGTGGATTCCCAGGGAACTAAACCACACAAAATTTATAGTCTCAAACTTGTCCCCTATTTGAGTATGCATCATACAATTCAAAAGGATTGGTGTTCCCCCAATCCTATACCCCAAACAGTTAGTCTATGTGGGGAAGGTAATCATTACTTAACACATTAAAATTTCACAAAATTCCCCTCCACTGAAATCTTATAAGGAAGATCCTATTCTTCCTTTTTCTGTTTCCAATGAATGCTTTCCGGGACTTGAGGGGAGGACTTTCATGACACACTTTTCTTGCCATAACTTTTATGAATAAATTTAATTATCCATAAATTCAATTTCACAATAACAGATACAAAAAAAGAAAGAAAAAAAGAAAAAACATAATCTCTAGCTTTGAGGAGTTAACATGCTATTAGACAAGAAAAGAAATTTTTTATTCTGACTTGAAAGGGCAACATATTAACTGTGAGGCAATCTGATAACATTAGAATCTAGAACTAAATATACTTACTCTGCATGAGCAGCCTTAGAATGTCACTGTACTGGTCAGGGAACTGGTACAGAAGGAGATAAGTCCAGTGTTTACAGAAAATATTGAATGACATCAAAATGTCTTCATCTGGTTCAAGGCCCCAGGCAGTAAGTGCCAAATGAATGGACTCCAGAAGCCTGGTACGATCAGACAGAGGAGGTTTAGTGGAGTTTAACCATTGCTTAAGATCGAACTAAAAAGAAAAAAAAAATAGGAAGGCGTGTTTATTTGCAATAGAAAACTCAATGGAGTAGCAAAAAGGGTGGGGATATTTATCTTGCAATTTAATTGCAAAGTCAATATACTTAATGATAACAGTACTTGTTTACAAAATCTGAGTTGGCTAGGTCAGGCAGATTTTGGGAGGACTAAATTTGGCCTTAATCATCCAATTTCCTAAAAGAATTAAAGACCCCAAAGATGTCAATATTATCAGGAATGGCATAATACCATCCCATTTTAAAATATAAGCTCCTTAAAGATGATTATTTTGTTTCTTCTCTTTGTATTCCCAGTAATCAGCAACATGGCTTGTACATAACTATGTATACTTACTTTGTTGAAATTGCTAAATATTTTAAATATGCATAAGAAATCTTATCAAGAAATAACAACTAACATTTATCTAGTGCTTTAAGATTTACAGAGCACTTCAAAAATATTACCTCATTTTGTCCTCACAATAACCTAGGAGATATTATTATTATTACGATTGTACAGATTATAACAGCAACAAAAACAATAGCTCCACCTCCAAGCTATATAGATCTCTATGATCTCCAAATCTTGTCATTTAGTTATAAATTGATTTAAAATTGTATTTTGCTACCTCAATGTTGCACACATTTATCTCAGAAGTTGTAAATAAAATTATATGATTCTTTTTGGACTATATTGACTATAACACAATACATAATAAGACTTGTAAAAAATGTTTTCTGACATGATAATACGAAAGGTACACTATTACCTTGACCTACCAAAGATAAATCATTTACTATGGAATGATTAGGACATCCTTCAAATTAGTACCAAAGTGCAGGATTTATATCAAACAATTTAAAAATATTATTCTGGCCCCCAAATTGTCAAAACAACCCTTACATATTAAAAAGACTAGAGTTTAATTTTAAGATATTTTCTCTCTTTAACATGATAAATCTCTGGCTCACTAAGATGTTCAAATTTCATGGATTTAAAAGTTGCCATATTTAGACCATTGGCAGTAATCTGAAATTCATTTTCTTGGATAAATAAAATTATTAACATGGTATGAGTGTTAAGTTCTTAGAAGGCAAGTTCTTTCCAAAAAAAGGCATGACACTGACTTAGAAGGCTTTTTGTTAAGTATGCAAAACATTTGACAAAGTAAATCACAAATGAAGAGGAAATGTTCATAATTATTTCAGAGTACTTTTCCCTAAATAAATTCCATTGTTATCACTATAGACATTTATAAATTCTCTAAAAGATAAAGTATTGGGGGTTTATCTTTAATTCTACATAAAACAATTATGTCCAACATACGTATCCCCAAGGCATACTGAAGTATCAACTTGAAATAGGAAGGAAATGCCTAATGCCAAAATCTGATAAGAGATACCACATGGAAGATGACAGCATAGCAGAAGACATACTGTCAGGCAGAATCCTACCGTTCCTTTTTATCCTAAAGTTAGGAATAAGACTACTGTTTATATTATGATTATGATTATTAATAATTTACCTTAGTTAGCAGCATGAAAATCATATCACTATTGTCTTCACTTAAAAACTTCACCACTTTTTCATACAAGTTTATGAACTCTTCAGGTGCAGCAATTGGAGTAAAATAAGGAGAGAGTAGAGTACAAAGTCTTCTATTCTTCAAAATTGTCTGGAGCAGACGTTTACATTCCGATTTAGTATCACTGATAAACACCTTGACAAGTGAAAAAGAATTTGTTTACAAATTAGAATTCTCCATTTTTTTTGGTACCAACTGAGCTCCTAGGATAGTGAAATGTCTCAAAGTTCAACCTCTGGTTGATTCCACTACATTGGAGAGGTTCTGAAGACAGGTCCAGATTGAAGGTCTGTCATCAAAGAACTAGCCTCATTCCAAATTCACAGAAGCTTATCAACTCCAGGGAGGGTTTTTTGGAGCTATAACAATAGGATTGTGATTCATGTCAATGGAAACAATATCCCATTTCAGAGATGTCAAACTCACAGTCAAGGATCTCAAAATTTGGCAAAAAAATCCCCTGGCAATCTGAGTGAGATTAAAATGCAATTGAGAAATATCTAACAAAATAAATAAAAGTACAATATATCGTACTTAAGGTCACACAAAAATTTGGGTAATAATTTTTTTTAATTTGAGGGGAGTCAAAAGATTAGCTATTAAACCTTAAGTCAACACCAACTTTACCTGGTTGATAAAAGCACATAGGGTATCAAAATGTGAAAATTCAGTAAATATGAACCCATGAAATACATCTAAACTTACTTGTCCTAAGATCTCAATGCAGGAGGTAAAGAATTGTCTTGTAGGAGGGTGACGTTGTGTCTCATCACACACATACTCCACAACTGTAAAGAAGAGGCCAATACCAACTTTCTGAATACCAGGTGTAGGCTGCAACTTATAGGCATTCACTAAGGCCCTGGAAGAAAATGGGAAAAAAATACTATCATCTACTGATAGAAAAATCACAATTCTTAAGAATGTTTCCTTATGTTCCTTCCATTTTTTCCTCTGGCAAAATTTGTGCAGGTAGTCTAAGGCTCTCTATTAATAATTTCATTCATTCCATAGGGGCAATTATTTTACCTACCCCATTTTCATGATAGCTTTACATGTCATCTTTTGAGCATCTATGAATTTCTGGTTCTTCTAGGACAAGCTCAACCTTAATAAAAACAAGCTCAAATTAACCCACTTTTCCTACTCTTGAGTTTGCAGTTAAATATTCTGTATGCATTGTTTTATTATTCAACTACACATTATCTACAAAGTATATGCCATTATAAGCTTCATTTTAAGCTCTTTAGGTCAGATCCTCTGGTGTTCTACTGTATTGCTCTAAGTATGTATAAAAAATAAGAATTAAGTTTTTAACTTAAGAATCAAATCCTCAATGTTGCAGTATAAACATCAAGAGAATAAAAGAGATGTTTTTCATTAAAAACCTTTGTTTATTCTCAGAGTTTACAAAATGAGCTGTAAATTATCTAAAAGGCAACACCTGGGAGTAGCAGGCACTGTAGTTTTGCCCATCCTGCCCCTCTGCAGAATCCTCCCCTGCCTTGTGCTAGCAGGTCAAGGTAGAGAATAATCCTGAGAACAAGCAGGGTTCAATTTTTCATAATTGATGAACAAGAGAAAAGATAACTAAAGGAGGCAGAAGTGGAAAGAATCCTGGATCTGGAGTCAAAAAATCGGGGTTCACAGCTCAGCCTTGCTATTCCCTTTCTGTGTGACTTTAAGCAAGACACTTAGCTTCTTAGGACCTGTTTTCTTATCTGTAAAATGAAGTTTTAACTCAGTGACCTCCAAGGTATTTTTCCAACTTTCAATGTAGGACCCGAGAATTATCCTTTAACAACTACTGAGTCCTTCAGAGTTCTGATTCTCTTGAACATCTCTAATACAAACCTGAGTTACAACCTATGCAAGTTGTTTGAAATGTACAAGACAGCTCTGAAAATATTAAGAGATATTATTGCAAAATGCTGTTCTGAAAATACTAATTAAGGCTAGGTGATACTGTTTATTAATGCAATATCACATTCATAAATAAATTCAAATTTAGATCTATATTCTTCTAGAAAGGACACTTAATGATGTCTAAAAACTTACGTAATCAAGTTCTCAGCATGCACAGCTGCTTCCACAATATTCTGTGATGGCGGCTTGGAGGCTTCTGCTTGTAACTGCTTCACTTCTTTACGTAAAACATGAAGCTGTTGACTAATAGCTTCGTTCTTATGCTTACCTTCAAACTAAAAAAAATTTTAGTGACTTCAATAAAAGAATGTTAAAAAAAAATTTTAAACTCCTGCCTTTCCTGATCTCTCACCATCTACAAAACTGGAATTGTTCAAATCATCATTTGAGCTCAAAGAACTATTTTTCATCTTTTTTATGGTTATAACTGTATAATTTCTATTTATATACACATATCACCTCTCATACTAGACTGTAAGTTCCATGAAAGCAGGGACTCTGCATTATTTATTACTGTATAACTCTTGTCATCTACTAGGATGCTTTACAAATAACAGGACCCCCATTATGTCTGTTTAAAGTTAAAGAAAAAAATTACACAAAAGTGGGTTAAGAAGAAGGCACTAAAACTCAGAAATATCATGGCCAAACTCTGAAACCCCCAGATCAAGGAGAAAATATTACAAGCAACAACAAAAAAAATAATTCAAATATGATAGAGTCACAATTATAATCGCTTACAATTATAAAAGATTCAGCAGTGGCTAATTTCAAAGACTGCAGGTCTTAGATAACACTATATATTGAAAGCAAAACAACTAAGGTTGCAGCCAAAAATATCAGACCTAGCAAAGTTAAGCGTGCGTGCATGTGTGCGTATGTGTGTATAAAAATCTTGCAAATTTATAAATAAAAGGGAAAAGGAACAGGATCCGAAAGTACAGAAGGGTCTGCAAACTAACAGGAATGGGATAAGGTATGTAGATTAATGGGAATAAGATAAAGAGGGAAGGAAATGGTAGAGGGAGAGTATAACAGAGGGATCCTTGGGGGGAAGATACGGAGAAGAGGAGGGGGGGTAGGTTAAGTAATAGAAAGGTAAGGTAGTAGGTAGAAGTAAAGCAAAGGAGTCAGCAGGGATAGAAAATAAGATGGACACACAAACATAATAGTAATGATCAGGAGTAAAGTTTATTAGAAAAAAATGGTAGGAGCAGCAATCATTGATCGCAGACAAAGTTAAGTTAAAATATATTTAATCAGAGGCAAAGCCATGATGGTAGTAGGATAAAGGCAGGAACTTATCCAACCTTTCTCTCAAAACAACTTCAAATTCCTTTAAATAATGACTCAAGCAAATTTTGTAGCATTAGAATACCCCAAAAGATGGAGTAGAACATTTTTCAGTCAAAGACAACTTAGAAGGTCAGCAGAAAAAGTCTTTGGAACCAGGGTAGGAGCCCAGCATCCAATCCCAATGTAGACTGCCAACGCAGTTCAACCATGACCTCAACCCCAGCTTCAATAAAGTAGAACCTCTGAATCAGTGATAGTGCTGTGACTTTCAGGTCTCTCAACTGAGTGACACCAAAGAGGACTTGAAAGGTCTGTGGTAACAGGACGGGAGTCAAGCATGGAACCCCAGCGCAGGGCCCACCAGCGCAACTCCAGCCACAGCACCAGCTAAGCAGGAGTCCGTTGGTTTGGCACACTAGAGCTTTCAACTACAAGGGGGGCAGATCCAGGCCAGAGAAGAGGGCTTGTAATCAGGTTCCTAGAAGGATCTCTGAAAACAGCTTGAGACAGTGCACTTCCACCCTGGAAACAGAACCCTATTTTAACAAAGATTAAAATAAAAAGCCAAGTAATAGGCTAGGAAAATGAGCAAACAAGAAAAAGTTGGTGACCATTGAAAGTTACTATGGTGACAAGGAAAATCAAAATACACACTCAGAAAATAACAACAAAGTCAAAGCTCCTACATCTCCAAAGCTCCAAGAAAAACAAGATTTGGGCTCAGGCTATGGAAGAGCTTCAAAAGGATCTCTGAAGAACAAGTAAGAGAGATAGAGGAAAAATTAGGTAAAGAATTGAGAACAGTACAAAAGGAAATACAAAAAGTAAATGAGGAAAAGAATGCCTTACAAAGCAAAATTGGCCAAATGGGAAAGGAGGTACAAAAGCTCACTGAGGAAAATAATTTCTTAAATATTAGAATTGAGCAAAAAGAAGCTAATGACTTTATGAAAAAACGGGGAAAAAAGGTGAAATACCTTACTGGAAAAACAATTGACCTGGAAAATATATCCAGGAGAGATAATTTTTAAATTATTGGTCTACCTAAAAGTCATAATCAAAAAAAAGAAACTGTCCTGATATTCCAGAACCAAAGGGTAAAATAGAAACTGAAACAATTCACCAATCACTTCCTGAAAGAGATCCCAAAATGAAAATTTCCAGGAATATTATAACCAAATTCTGGAATTTCCCAATCAAGGAAAAAATATTAGAAGCATTCAGAAACAAACAATTCAAGTATAGTGAAGCCATAGTCAGGATAACACAAAATTTAGCAGCTTCTACATTAAAGGACTAGAGGGCTTGGAATATGATATTCTGGAGAGCAATGGAGTTAAGATTACTACAAAAATCACCTACCCAGCAAAACTGAGTAAAATCCTTCAGGGGAAAGGGTGGAAATTCTATGAAATAAGGGATTTTCAAGCATTTGTGGTTAACACACACACACACACACACACACACACACACACACACCACACCCAGAGCCGAATAGGAAATCTGATTTTCAAATACAATAAATTTGCCCAGGATCACACAGTCAGTAAATGAACTCAAGAAAATGAATGTATTGTGTCTGAATACAGATTGAATTACTCATTCATCTCTCGCCCCTCTCCCTCTGCCTCTCTTTCACTTTTTTTAACTTTATTATTCTTGAAGTTTTGTTGTTTTTCATTACAATGAGATATCTGTTTTTTTTACAACATGACTTTTATGAAATGTTTTGTATAACTTCACATATGGTTTCTTAATTGGGATGGGATAAGGGAGAGAACCTGAAACTCAAAAGTTTTAAAAAGCAAATGTAAAATAATTGCTTTAAAGCTAACTAGGGGAAAATATTTAATAAATATAATCTTTAAAAATAAATAAATAATGTGCAACCAAAAATATTTAATCAAAAGTTAATCAGAGTTAAAATACATTTAATTAAAAAAGAAAAACAGGGAAACTACACTATATTTCAGCCACATTAATCAATATTATTTTAAACTACTTAAAATAACTAGACAGGATACAGTTGGAATACTGCTATGGTGTGGAAAATGATGAACTGGTAGATTTAGAAAATTTTGGAGACTTTGACTTATGAAAGATGATGTTATCCACCTTCTGAAAAACAGAGGACAAACAAATGTAGTACAGTCTTATATAGATGTATATGAATGTACATGTGTATGCATGCATGTGCATGTATAAATATCTATGTATATGAATGTGTATATGGTATGTGTGCATACATATAAATATATCAGGACTTAATTGTAGCCTTCTTGGGAGAAATGACAGGAGGAAAGGGGGAAAGGGAATAAAATAAAAAATACGCAGCGGAGAAGAAAAGAAAACCTAAAAGGAAGAAAGTAAAGATGGACAGCTCTGAATACAGTATATTTATTATAGGCTTCATTGAAATAAAAATTTATTGTCTCATATTTTGAATTCTCTTTTATGTTCTGCTGTTCACATGACAATTTTTTTTTTCTATTTTGTATTGAAGTTTTAAATTAATTAATTAACTTGGTGGAAGGAGAGTTCCCCAGAAGGTAAGACTTTAGTTGAAACTGGAAGGAAACCAGAGAAGCAAAAAGAAGATAAGGAGAAAGAGAATTGCAAGCCAGTGAAAACGCAGTTGGGAAAAGGGAGTATCATGTGTGAGGAAGAGCAAGAAGCTAACTTGTCAGAGAACTTTAAAGGTGGGAGGAGGCTACATTATGAAAGACTTTAAAAGCCAAACAGAGAATTTTGTATTTAAGTAAAAGAAGCTCTAGAGCTGAGTGGGGAATAGGCATGACATAGTTAGACCAGTGCTTCAGCAAGATCAATTTTACAGGGGGCAGAGAATGGAATGGACTGGAGAGCTGAGGTGGGTAGACTCACCAGCAGTTTACGCAAAAGTCCGGGCATGAAAGCAGGAGGCCCTGCACCAGAATCGAGGCAGTGTCAGAGGAGAGAAAAAGGCAAAATGAACAGAACTTGGCAAAGTGAGGCTATGGAGAATAAGAGTGAGAAGTCAAGGATTTCACCTAAGTTGCAGGTCTAGATGCCTAGGAAGATGGCAACACCCTTACCAGTAGTAGGTAAGTTAGGAAGAAAGGAGGATTTGGAAGAAAAGGTAATGATTTCAGTTTGGGATATGTAGAATTTGAGATGTCTACTACACATTTAGTTCTAGATGCCCAGCAGGAAGTAGAAGACAGGAGATTAAGTCAAGAGAGAGATTAAGGCTGGGGTGTACAAATAAGGATTGTTTCAGATGTGTCTAAGGCATACTTATGCCTTAAGTTGGCAATCACTGCTTTGAACCATATAATAATACTGCAAAAAAGTGCAAATTAACAAGATCATATGATGATCAATTCTGATGGATGTGGCTCTCTTCAACAACGAGATGATTCAGACGAGTTCCAATTGTTCAGTGATGAAGAGAGTCAGCTATAACCAGAGAGAGGACTGTGAGAACTAAGTGTGGACCACAACATAGCATTTTCACTCTTTTTGTTGTTGTTTGCTTGCATTTTATTTTCTTTCTCATTTTTTTCTACTTTGATTTGATTTTTCTTGTGCAGAAATACAATTGTATAAACTCTGAGATACCACTACACACCTGTCAGATTGGCTAGAATGACAGGGAACGATAACACAGAATGTTGGAGGGGTTGCGGGAAAACAGGGACACTGATACATTGTTGGTGGAATTGTGAATACATCCAGTCATTCTGGAGAGCAATTTGGAACTATGCCCAAAAACTTATCAAACTGTGCATACCCTTTGATCCAGCAGTGTCTCTACTGGGCTTATACCCCAAAGAGATACTAAAAAAGGGAAAGGGACCTGTATGTGCCAAAATGTTTGTGGCAGCCCTGTTTGTAGTGGCCAGAAGCTGGAAAATGAATGGATGCCCATCAATTGGAGAATGGTTGAGTAAATTGTGGTATATGAAAGTTATGGAATATTATTGTTCTGTAAGAAATGACCAGCAGGACGAATACAGAGAGGATTGGCGAGACTTACATGAACTGATGCTGAGCGAAATGAGCAGAACCAGGAAATCATTATATACCTCAACAACGATATTGTATGAGGATGTATTCTGAAGGAAGTGGATTTCTTCAACAAAGACAAGATCTAACTTAGTTTCAATTGATCAAGGATGGACAGAAGCAGCTACACCCAAAGAAAGAACACTAGGAAATGAATGTAAACTGCTTGCATTTTTGTTTTTCTTCCCAGGTTATTTATACCTTCTAAATCCAATTCTCCCTGAGCAACAAGAAAACTGTTCGGTTCTGCACACATATATTGTATCCAAGATCTACTGTAATCTATTTAATATGTATAGGACTGCTTGCCATCTTGGGGAGAGGGTGGAGGGAGGGAGAGGAAAAATTGGAACAGAAGTGAGTGCAAGGGATAATGTTGTAAAAAATTACCCTGGCATGGGTTCTGTCAATAAAAAGTTATTTAATAAAAAAAAAAAAAAGAAAGAAAGAAAGAAATACAATTGTATAAATATTGCCATCTGGGGAAAGGGGAGAAAAATTGGAACACAAGGTTTTGCAAGGGCTAATGTTGAAGAATTGTCCATGCATATGTTTTGAAAAATAAAATACTTTAATAAAGGAAAAAAAGGGGAATATTCTCAAATGGGGGAGAGGGGAGGAGAGTACAAATTAGGCCTTTAAAAAAGTCAGAAGGTTTAAGAGAGACTGATTGGATATTTAATTTATAGACATCTAAATATATCATTTTCCCATACTGCTCCCACCATAGGTCTTTCTGAATTTTTGGCTGAATAAGTCAACCCATAATTACAAGTTTTAAACAATAGAACAAAGGAAAGACTGAAAGTCATTTTACTTGAGTTACTTATAACTACCAAAAAGTTCAAAAAAGTGGCAAGAATAAGCTAAGAGGGGATTCTAAAATTGTGCAAAGGGGGTTAGAAATTCACTTTCATATCTAGGTTGTAAATATGAACTTAACCTTCACATGACAGTAAATCAAAAACTGCATCACAGTACAGGAATGCAACAAAAGGCACCCTGCCACAAAGTAATCTGTTTCCTTAGGGAAAATCACTGAATATTAGGAGAGGGGACCAAAAGGGAAGCACGTTCACTTTCCCATGAAATGTGTTCAGCTTTTCTCAGTCTAAAATAAACTAAACACATTTGCAGAAAGATGGAAATTTCCAAGGCTCTTTTTGCCACAAAAATTATTAACAAATTGAGTAATTTCAGAACTCAATGAGAATTCTAAGATAAACTATTAAATGAACCTTTAAATATTTTCAAATATAAACTACACAATGAAGATTCTTAAAGAAGGTGAAAGTCAAGTAACTTGCCCATCAAGTAATTTGCCCAGCCTCATCCTATTAATAAGTGACAAAGGAAGATAGGGACCTAGGACTTGCTGCCCAAAGTTCAGCACTCTTAACTTCTGAGGGCCAAATGCTGCCTTGCCCTTCACTTTCACTGCTTTCTCCCTGGCTAGCACCTGGATTTGTAAAACCATAGCAAGGATATGTGAGGATGTCAATCAGTATTCAAGGTGGAGTTGTGAACGAATCCAACCATTTTTGGAGAGTAGTTTGGAACTATGCTCAAAAAGTTATCAAACTGTGCATACCCTTTGATCCGCAGTGTTACTACTGGGATTATATCCCAAAGAGATTATAAAGAAGGGAAAGGGACCTGTATGTGCACGAATGTTTGTGGCAGCCCTTTTTGTAGTGGCTAGAAACTGGAAACTGAATGGATGTCCATCAGTTGGAGAATGGCTGAATAAATTGTGGTATATGAATATTATGGAATATTACTGTTCTGTAAGAAATGACCAACAGGATGATTTCAGAAAGGCCTGGAGAGACTTACACGAACTGATGCTGAGTGAAATGAGCAGGACCAGGAGATCATTATATACTTCAACAACAATACTAGATGATGACCAGTTCTGATGGATCAGGCCATCCTCAGCAACGAGATCAACCAAATCATTTCTAATGGAGCAGTAATGAACTGAACTAGCTATACCCAGAAAAAGAACTCTGGGAGATGACTAAAAACCATTACATTGAATTCCCAATCCCTATATTTATGCCCACCTGCATTTTTGATTTCCTTCACAAGCTAATTGTACAATATTTCAGAGTCTGATTCTTTTTGTACAGCAAAATAACGTTTTGGTCATGTATACTTATTGTGTATCTAATTTATATTTTAATGTATTTAACATCTACTAGTCATCCTGCCATCTAGGGGAGGGGGGGGGTAAGGGGTGAAAAATTGGAACAAGAGGTTTAGCAATTGTTAATGCTGTAAAGTTACCCATGCATATAACCTGTAAATAAAAGGCTATTAAATTAAAAAAAAAAATCAGTATTCAAAAGAATCTTTCTGAGGGAGGCAGCTAAGAAATTTGAATTCTGTAATAAAAGAAAGCAGCTACTTATCAGCTATTCTAGTACTGGATTGTTCACTGGCAGAACAAAAGGTCCAAAGCACCATTCTAACTCTGACAATGAAATCACAACAGAAAAGTCATTCTCAAGAATTACATGATCAGGTATATTATTTATAGAAGGTGACAGTTAAATGTTTAAGTATTATATTTTCATGCAATAAAAATAACTAACTTGGGCTAGATGGCACAGCGGATAGAAAGCACTACCCCTGAAGTCAGGAGCACCTGAGTTCAAATCAGGCCCCTGACACTTAATACTGCCTAGCTGTGTGACCCTGGGTAAGTCACTTAACCCCAATTGACTCAGCAAAATTTAAAATAAATAACTCACATTTACATAGCACTTTAAGGTTTACAAGGTTTACAAATTACAAGGTAAACAAAGGTTTAAGGTTTACAAATAATAATCCCTCGATGTAGATAACACAAGTATTAATATTCTCATTTTACAGATGAATAAACTGAGGTTCATCAAGATTATATGAGTTGCTCATGGTCATACAGCCATTACATGTCAAAGCTGAGGTTTAAATTGAAGTTTCCCTGTTTCAAGTACAGTTCTCTTTTTATTACCCCACAGTGATATAAGATATGTTGTAAGAATCCTGATAGGGCTGAGGGTATAGAAGGTAGTCACTGTCACAACAAAACTAATCAACTCAATGGACATTTCCCAAACCTCATGGTAACCAAAATTTGATTCTCTTCCCTAAATTTGTCTTAGAAGAAAGCTGCTAACAGATGCTAGACTAAGATTGCATCTAATTCCCATCCCTACTAAGCACAAAATACTGGTCTGGACAACAATGAGTCAGAGGTTTCTGTGCAATCATCCAAATGAGGCTAAGACTGTAAGATTTCCATACTAGAAGAATAAGATGAAAAATGTATTTTGTGTGTGTATATTGTGCAAACTAAAGCATGGATCTGAACTCACAGTTCTCAGAGTCCATCAGCATATAAACATAATATATATTAACTAATCCCAGAATTAATGAAGACAAAACCTGATTGGATCACATTAGAGATCCCATCTCACACACAAAGGAAAGTTGTTTTCAAAAGCTAGAATGGCTATGAATCATAGCATACTATGATTCATATTCAATTCATAATCAAAATAGGAAAATATATTGTAGGTATAAATAAGATTCCATATAGTAACAAAGATGACCTCCAACCAAGAAGTAATACAAAAGTATTAAAAAAAAAATCTCTGAAGCTATGTAGGACAAAAGAAAAAAAGAGGTGGGACAATCATGTTGCAAAAATCAAAGGCAACTGATAAATCAGAAGGCATTTTGATATCCCAGAAATAAGAAAAGAATCAGCAGAAGACCTCTAGCCTATTTAGTAAATGTTCTATGGAAGATCTATGGAACTATGTAGGCAAAAAAACATGGAAAGGTTGCAATCTATATCAGTAAATAAAATATCCACCCAGATGACATCACAACTTTATCACAATAGCTACACGGGTTATTGAAAAGATACCCATGAATGCAGTAAAACTTTGGTTAGCAGGTAGCTACTCTCTTTAAAAACTTTCAACTCAAGAACTATTGACACTTTTATCCCAAATCCTGTTCTGAAGTTGTCATTATAATCTGAAAAGATGTTTCTGAGAGAAAAGTAATATTTCTAATTCAACAATTCTTTTAGTCATATTTCTAATACATCCTACAAATCACTACCAGATCCTATATTGCTTCAATAATTCATTCATTATTTATATTTCTTACTCTTCTGCTTACATATTTTCAGTGACTCCCACCAACTAATATACTATGATCTATATTCTTTAGCCTAGAATTCAATGATTTTTATAGTTCAGACCTCACACCTAGCTTTCCAATTTTATCTATAGTTTCTCCTCTAGACTCTTTCCAACTAGGCTGTCCTATTAACTAGCCCCTGAATATAATATGTATGTTTTTACCTCTGTGCCTTCAGTTATTACCCTCTCATCCATTTAGCCAAATTATTATGTTTCCAAATCTTTCAAAATCCAGTTTATGTCTCACCCCTTCCACAAAACCTTCTGTAAGTACTATAACCTCTTTCTCTGAACTTTCATGCTATATACTGTTTATAGCTTCCACTTAACAATACATGTGATTAATTTCATGTCTTCCTAAATAGATGATAAATTTCTTGTAGCCAATTTTATTTCTTTGTATTCCTAATAGGATTAGGTATATCATAGACATTGAGCAAATATCTATCAAATGAATAAAACTCGCTTTTACCTGAACTGTGACAACAGCTGCTCCCTGGCATTTCCGACCACTACTGCCCCGACACTCCAAATGCAGTGTAATCTGCTCTTCTCGGTTAACATACTGTTTGGGAATTGCATCCAATAGCTCACTGTCCAGAGCAACTTGCTGTGACTCCCAAAGGGTTGCAGTTCTGAAAAACATCATCAGAATATCAAATAAAGCCATAGGAAATAAATGTACTCTCAAGAAAAATTTTCATCACCAGGCCCTACCTAAAGCCATCAAAAAGGACACCATCAAGGTACCAAAACATTGTTTCCAACAACTTTTTAATCAAAGACTCAAGGGATACGCACTAGGGTGAACAGAGATTCAATCTCTATTGAACAGAGATTCCATACTAGAAGAATAAGATGAAAAATATATTTTGTGTGTGTATATTGTGCAAACTAAAGCATGGATCTGAACTTACAGTTCAATAACAATCTCTGCCTTTTGCTAGGATAAGAAAGGTTTGGAGGTACTATTACTCAGATGAAATAAATAATAAGTAAGCTCTGCTTCCCTCACAAAATGAGAGAATCACCACTCATGTAAACCAAGAAATTGAAGCTATTTCAAGATTTTAACAATCTAAAAGTGAAGACATGCTCCAAGGTTGTTATATCATGGGTAAAGCCTTGTAGAAAAAAGCAGCTGAGGTAGGAACAAGATAGCCATAAATAAACATCATGTATCAATTATTATAATTGATATTATGTTGGTTTTGAAGATAAATAAATTTTGTTTCCAAGATCATATGAAAAGGTTTAAGTTATAATGTGAAATGTGTTGAGACTTCATGAAATTTCTTAATCATTACCTGACTAAGTTGACATACTATAGACCTTAAAGAACTCTAAAAAGGATCAATTAGCACCCTCATAATAATATTTATATCAGAATAAAACAACCTTAAACTTTTATTGTTATAAGGAACTTCAGATGTCATCTAGCCTAATTGCCTTCCCAATGTAGGAATTTTCCTTTTATGAAAAATTAGCATTCCCTCTATGTATGAATATTTACAGTGACCAAAAACTCACTACTTAAGACAAATATTCTTTTTCTGGATAGTTCCAATCGTTATACTATGTTTAAAAAAAAATTCTCAAATTTGCAAATAACCAAAAGCTCAAGTGGATTAAAGTCCTATGCTGAAGTAAACACACACACACAAACACACACACACGCGCGCTCGCGCACGCAAAGAATGAAGGAAATGTGACCAAAACGCAATTCATATGAAAAAGACTAATAGAATTTGGTTGGTAATAAGCTTGACATGAATCAAAGTTGATGATGGCTGCCAAAAAAGTCAACATGATCTTGGATAGTTCAATAAAATTATAGCTAAAATCTTCCCATAACTCCCAGTCACTGATCCTGGGATGTCACCTAGTGCTATACTTTTTCAGATGGCATTTACTAGTTCTGAGATGAGACCATGGGTAAATCATTGCATCTCTCATCAGTTCCTATGCGTTCAATTAACATATCTCAATGCCAGTGAATCCCAGATTTATATTTCTAGCCCTAACATCTCTCCTGAATTCCAATTCCACATCACTAACTGCCTAATGAATATTTTAAGTGGTTGTCCTGTAAACGTTTCAAACTCAAGACATCCAAAACAAAAGTCATTTTTTGCCTATCCAGCCTGTCCCCATCACCTCTTGTACAAAATACAAACTCCTCTGTTTGGCAATTAAAACTTTCACAAACTGGGAGCAGGCCAACACAGATCCCAAAGTCCGAGGGAGGGCTCCCACTGCTCCCACCCTAAGGAGTCCAGAACTGTCCAGTGACCCTGTTCCAATCTACCTTTCAGTTTCATTACACAGTCCTCTCCTTCATGCATTGCAGCCACACTGCCCTAGATGCTCTTCCTCATACACAACATTCCTTCTCCTATCTCCATGCCTCTGCAGAGGCCACTGCAGAGTCTGGAACATCCTCCCTTCTCACCTCTTCTAATTAGGATCCCTCACTTTCTTCAAAGTGCAGATCCAAAGGCACCTCCTTTAGGACACCTTTCCTGATCCTTTCTAATGTTATACCTCCCCTCCAAATTACATTTACTCCTTGGAGGTAAGAAATTATTTTGCCTTCTTACCTCAAGCATGTAACACTACCTAGCACATTATAAGAGCTACTGAATAAATAAATACTTGTTGGCTACGTATTCGGTTTCTGCACATGTAATAGATGGAACAACACTTGTACCATCACTTGACAGATTACTAGATGAAGAGCTTGGTAAACTTTATGCACTTTACACATGTGAAGTAATATGACATCCCTTCAAATATCTGAGGACAGTTATCTCACATCTATTTCCCATGTTCCTTACCTCTCAAGTCTTTTCCTCTCCAAGCTAAAAATTCCCAATTTCTCCAACACTTTGTTACATAATATGGTTCTAAGATTTCTATCAGCATTATATAGTGGAAAAAGTTGCAGAATCAGAGATTCTCAACGTTGGAGGAAATCTCAAAGGCCATCTGATTCAACAGGTAGCTTATCAAGAATCTCATCCACCTGCACTAGTCTTCCTCTGACTTAATTGTTACATCAGTTATTTCCTGATATAACTCTTGATATAATGAATCCTCTCGAGTAACAAAGAAAAATAGTTAAAAATAACAACCAAAAATTTAATCTATCAGAATCTATGAGGCATTCCACACCCGTAGTTTCCTATGATTCTACTAAGAGGACAAGATTATGTTTCAAAGTCTGTTCTCTATATGATCAAGATTGGTCAAACCAAATACTTGGACTTGAGTCCCCTTTCAATGTTGTTTTCATTGACACTATATGTGGGGGAAGCAGGGAAAGAAGAGGGAGAAGGGAGGAAAAGAATAGGAGAAAAGAATTCTCCTGGTTTTGCCTCCTTCACCCTATTTCAATTCAGTCTTATCTTCTTTCCAAGAATTCCTTGTATTTAGCATTTCTTATGACAAAATTATACTCCATTTCATATACATGCCACAATTAGTTCAGCAATTTCCCTATTAGCGAGTACCTACTTTGCTTTCAATTCTTTGCTACCAAAAAAATTATGGCTACGAATATTTTAGACCTTTCAGTATGCAAATCATCTTCAGGCATGAACTGCTGAGTCAAAGCAAACAATTGAATGACCTAATAAAATCCCAAACTGTTTCTAAGAAAATTACATCAATTCATAGTTCCACCTTGAATTTATCTTCACTTGCCTAATTTTGTTTAAATTTGCTGCATGTCTTTTCAAAACTTAAATTAACTTAATTATTAACTTAAATTTCCTATACAATCACATCTTTAAACAGCTTCTCTTTAGCTACTCATCAAAAACATTCTTTCCATTCCTTTCAAGGTTTAGCCTGCTATTCTTTAAATGTAAATTTTAAATCTGCTTTGCTAAAATTTAGATAACTTAGTAAAACTAAGCTAGCTTTCTAATCTCCTCTATTACAAATGCTAAGATTTCTTCTCTTCCCATAAGGTTCCTATCATTTCACACCTTTTATTGTCATTAAGGTTAACTTAGTTGTTACATTTTCAAAGGAAATTTCAAATGCTTTGGTTTATGGATGAACTCAAATGCTTTTTTATCATTAACAATCAAAAACCAAATTGGGATCTTGTATCCCCTATACCTTTCAGTTGACTGTATTTGCCAAAGATTCTACTGAGAAATGTCACTTGTAAGAGTCTCTGTTTTCCCCACTAACAATAACTTTCATAAAAATCAAAAACAAAAACAAAAACACCTCTCTACAGGAGAATATACATGCATACTTCATGTAAAAGTTTAAATGAAAAGGGTTCTAATAAAGGCTTCATTTCTAAAATATTTAGATGAGGGGTCTTCAAACTTTTAAAAAAAGGGGCCAGTTCACTGTCCCTCAGACTGTTGGAAGGCCGGACTATAGTAAAAACAAAAACTTTGTTTTATGGGCCTTTAAATAAAGAAACTTCATAGCCTTGGGTGAGGGGGATAAATGTCCTCAGCTGCCACATCTGGCCCGCAGGCCGTAGTTTGAGGACCCCTGATTTAGAAAATTGATTCACATTTATAAGAATTCAAGCCATTCTCCAATTGATAAATGGTCAAAGGATACGAACAGACAATTTTCAGATGAAGAAATTAAAACCATATCTAGTCATACAAAAAGGTTCTATAATTACTATTGATCGGAGAAATGCAAATTAACACAACTCTGAGATACTACTTCACACCTGTGAGATTGTCTAAGATGATAGGAAGAGATAATGACGAATGCTGCAGGGGATGTGGGAAACTGGGACACTGATACATTGTTGGTGGAACTGTGAATGGATCCAACCATTCTGGAGAGCAATGCGTAACTATACCCAAAGAGTTAACAAACTGTGCACACCCTTTGACCCAAAAGTGTTATTACTGAGCTTATATCCCAAAGAGATCTTAAAGGAAGGAAAGGGACCCACATGTGCAAAAATGTTTGTGGCAGTTCTCTTTGTAGTGGCCAGAAACTGGAAACTGAGTGGATGCCCATCAATTAGAGAATGGCTGAATAAATTGTGGTATATGAATATTATGAAATATTATTGTTCGGTAAGAAATGACCAACAGGATGATTTCAGAAAGGTTTGGAAAGACCTACATGAACTGATGCTAAATGAATAAATTTAAATTTAAATTTAAAATTTAAATTAATTTAATTTAATTAATTAATTTAAATTTAAATTGTAAACAATTTAAATTAAATAAAAGTTTAAATTATATAAATCAACTCTCAAAAAAGAAGACCAGAACAGCCTAAAGAGTGTTATACTTAGCAAACATCTAACTTACTTGCCAAGCAGAGAGATACAGCAGCCAACAGCAAATCCAATTTAGAATACTAAGCTCATTTGTAAGATCTTACAAAGATGGATGTTGGAACATTATGAGCAGTATGTCCTAATAAAACAGAAAAGTAGTAGAAGATAAAACCAATTTAGAGACTTTCAACTAAGCAAAGTCATTCCAAGGGCACTGAAAATGGAATGAGAAACCACAAAAAGAAGAGATATGGAAATGATCTTCAAGGATTTCTATGATGAATTTTTTCACCATCATGAACAGTAGATACCACACTAGAACTCTGAAACCAAGTCCTTAAAAATGCATATTAAGAGGTAGAAATGCACTAAAGAGAATAAAGATAGGAAATACATCTGGATTAGACCAAGTATAAACAGAAGTCTAGATCCAACTTGCTGACAACACAATTGTGAAGACCCTGAGAGATAAATTCATAAATTAACTGAAGGAGTGAAAAACAGTAAAGAAATGAAAAACTCTTGGACTTTATTAATGCTGGGGGATAGGGGAAGGAGGAAAGTGTGACAGAGAACATCATACTCATTTAATCACCTGCTACAAATGTTGAGTTGTATTTGTTGAGTCATAAATATTATGTTGTGGTCTGACCAGGGCAAAATAGAAAAGGATATTTAGACTGTTAATCTTATATTAACTGGTGGTCCAAGGTCAAATTAGTTTGTATGAGTCATTATAAACTGAGCTTGTAGGCAACTAAAGTTCTTAAGTTCTTTGACGTGAACTTTTTAAGTCTCTTCGACAGGAACTATTTTATACAAGTACAGTTTGGTTGGTTTTTTGTTTTGTTTTGTTTTTGCTGAGACTATTGGAGGTAAGTGACTTGCCCAGAGCCACACAACTAGGAAGTGTTAAGTGTCTAAGGCTAGATTTGAACTCAGGTCCTCCTGACTTCAGGGCTGGTGCTCTCTCTATCCACTGCACCATCTAGCTGCCCCACAATTACAGTTTTTAAAATTAATACAGACTTCATCCCTTTTTCATATTAGCTATTTACCCAAGTTTCTGACAACTAATAACTATACTAGCAATGTCTTCATACTATTCTGTCTCTGTATTAATAAATAATCAAAATGCTTAATGGTGTTAAGGACAGCCAGGTCTTGCAGTATATTAAAATAGAGCTGTCTACTGGAGGATATTGCTACATGAATTAATTATTCTTTTAAAGATAAGGATCATTCCCACCTAAAAATTTAATCAATTGTGTTATACAGAATATACTTTTCCATAATGTCCACAGAATATTAAAAGAAGCTTTGTAAATGCTTACCAATTCTTCATGTTTGTTTAATGTTAAATGAATATCTTGCCAAAAGTCTAACATACTATGTTTATCACATTCATCTAAAATATCAGTTTAGTAACCTTATCAGAAAAGGAAATTTATTAAGTTTCACATGACTTGTATTTAGTGAGCCTATTTTGCCTTGCAATAATCACCACTTCCCTCAGTGTTCACAAATCATCCATTTGACAATTTCCTACATAATTCTGCTGGTTGACAATAACTAAGTCAGTAGATTATTTTTCCCCTTTTAAAAAATTGTGTCATTTGCCCTTAATCTCCCTTTTCCACAATTCTGAATCCCACAAACCCTTACAGATTACAGTGAATGAAGCAAAAAACTAAAATGCAAATTTGAATATCCTGAAATGTAATTCATCTTGGTCTGAAGAAAAATTTATTTAGAACAATTAAATGTTTCCTTACTATCTCTTTTGCCTTGGGATTCAAATTTTTCTTAACTATGTTTATGTACCATTTCTGGCATAA
This sequence comes from Sarcophilus harrisii, assembly GCF_902635505.1. Classification (NCBI taxonomy): domain Eukaryota; kingdom Metazoa; phylum Chordata; class Mammalia; order Dasyuromorphia; family Dasyuridae; genus Sarcophilus; species Sarcophilus harrisii. The sequence goes on along the minus strand of NC_045426.1, from coordinate 367,213,691 downwards.
ATATCATGTTTCTTGCATCCCAGAAGCAGAACAGAGGAAAAGGTCTACTTTCTCTCTCTGAGGTGTTAATGTTATAGTAGTATTGAACCAATGAGCCTTTCCCTTTACTATTCTTTTTGCTTGGGAAGACACCTTTAAAAATGCGTATATTACACATAAATCTAAAGGTGATAAAGGGGACTTGCCCAGGGTCACACAGCCAGGAAGTATTAAGTGTCTGAGGTCAAATTTGAACTCAGGTCCTCCTGATTTCAGGGCTGATACTCTATCCACTGGGCCACCTAGCTGCCCCCTGAACTAATTCTTAAAGACCTCTTTTTCATTTTTCCTTTATTATGTGTCATTTTTAGTACTTTCAAACTTCATTTTGAATCAATGCATGAATGAAAATATATTTATGAAGTGAAGGGCTTATTATTTGCCAATCACTGTGCTGAGGCTTTGAGGATACAAAAAGAAAAGTGACATCGTCTCTGTTCTCAAGAGCTCTCACTCCAATTGAGGAAGACAACACATAAAAGAAAGTGCATCTTCAGAAAAGATAAAGAGGTCTGCAAATCCTAAGGGTTCATTATCAGGGTCAATGTTAAGGCCCATAGGTCCTTGAGTTATATCAACAGGCCAAATGATCAGAAGTCTGCAGAGTATTGAGACAAATAAGATGTTAAAGCTTGGAACATCTTAGCAGACTGTGGTATAGGAGATGGTATGGTTTGGTAGTCTTCCATCTGACTGGAAAGAATAGAGTTGGCAATTCTCATCTCATCCAGGCTATGGAAATTAATAAACAGTACAGATGAGTTCTGGATTGCCCAAGAAATTAAAGGACAAAGAAAAAGGATATATTGCTCCCATGATGGTGAATCTTCCTGACCCCTAGTCATCTTAGATGAATTTTGAAATAGCTCTGTACAATTCCATCAGTCTTTTTAGATAACTCTACCTTTTCTAGGGATCACCTGTGACTGTGTATCTGCATAGCACTTAGCTCTCTTGAACTATCTTTCCTTTTTAATTCTTAGGCTATGAGATTATGACTATTCTTTTAATCTGTATCTGCTCTTCTAAATTATATGTCTAACTATGCCCAACATTCACCATCTTTGTGATGAATGAGGTACAAGATGACCTAACTGCTCTTCTCGAGTTTTTCCTCATATTCACTTCTACAACTAATTCTCCTACTTATTGATCGGTTATCAGCTCCCCTCAATATTTTCTATACCTTCGAAAAGAAAAAAACTAAGCATGGAAAAATCAAGAATTTAGAACATGTTCCTCCTCCAAGAGAGAATTCCACCAAAGATTTGGATAATTCAAGTCCCCCCTTACTATTACATTTGATCTATTTGTGAGGTTTATGATTCATTAATATCCTTTATCTTGCTGGGAAGTCAGTGGTACATGTATAATCTTACTGTGATATCACTTAATATGAGCAACAAGGTGGCACCAGGCCTGGAATCAGATGTTAAAATCTGCACTTATTAGCTGAGTTGGGCAGGTCATTTAATCCTGTTAGTCTCAATTTCTTCGTCTGAAAAATGAGCTGAAAAAAGAAATGCAAATCACTCCAGTATCTTTGCTAAAAAAAAAAATTCGAAATAGGGTCACAGAGTCAAACATGACAGAAACAACTAAAAAACCATCAATATCATTTAAGTTCCTCTTTCCTTTTATCCTTATCCAAATGTTTTCCATGCTGTTTCCTCTCAAGTTTGTTGAATTCTATTAAAAAAAAAATACTATCTACTCAACTTACACTACCATTTTGGATTCCCTTTATCCAATCTATTTCTTCTGAACAAGATACAGACTTCAATTGGCATAATTCATTTCTAAGGTCTCATCCAACTAATCCCTGATGAAGACTAAAAGGCAATATTTATCTTCTTCTATTAAAAACCCAATCTCATTCTATTTATACACAGTGCGTTGATATTATACATATAAACCTATTGGTCTTATTCCTAACCATGTTTCAAATTTTTCTCTTCTAAATTCTCCAGGCAATACATATACTATGTTGACAAACAATTTAGCAAAAAGTTTTCAAGAAAGAAAGTCTTTAACTTAAGTAAGTTACAAACTCTAAAACAATATTTTGCAGTGAGAAAAAATATACAGCCCCTTGTAAGATGTCTCTTTAAGGGAAGGAGGAAGAGAATATGTGTTTACACAGATCTACTAGGAGCCAGGTATCATGCTAAACACTTTTTACAATTATTATTTCATTTGATCCTCACAACCCTGCAAAATAATAGAGTATGAGCAACGATAGCATGGTATAGTACAGTTAGGGAATAGGCCTCAAAGTGTGGAAGAGCTGGGTTCAAGTCCTTTCCACCTCTGCCACTGATACATCCTAGGGACTGTATGACCTTGGACAAGTCACTCAACCTCTCAGTGTACCCCAGAAATTTAAGACTATAAACTATAGAGAAGATGTTATCCTGAGTTGAAAAATGTTCTAGTATGCTAAGTGAAATGAGTAGAACCAAGAGATCATTGTATACAGCAAGGTTACGTGATGACCAACTCTGCTGGACTTAGCTCTTTTCAACAATGAGGTGATTCAAGCCAATTCCAATAGACTTGTGATGGAAAGAACCATCTGCACCCAGAGAGATTATGGGGACAGAATATGGATCACAATATAGCATTTTCATCTTTTTTGTTGTTTTTTTGCTTGCTTGTTTTTTCTTTCTCACTTTTTTCCCTTTTTGATTTGATTATTTTTGTCTAGCATGATAAATGTGAAAATATGTTTAAGAAGAACTGCATATGTTTAACCTATATTGGATTATTTGTTCTCCAAAGGTAGAGAGGGAACAAGAACAATTTTGAAACACAAGGTTCTGCAAGGATGAATAATGAAAACTATCTTTGTATGTATTTTGAAAAATATAAAGTTATTGTTATAAAAAAAAGGAAGAAAAAAGTAATCTAATTGTTCTCTATACCAATGAAAATACAGATTTTATTACTACATGAACACAGAAATGGAGAATCATTTTTCTATATCTCATTCAACTTTTACAGGAATATGTTTTTTTTAATCAGTACAAATCAGTAATAAGAATTTTTAAAGATCAAGACAAAAATCATTTTTCATTTTAACATTTATCTTCAAATAATACTCATATCTATTTAATAGGTAATCTATATAAAGTCTTGACTCAGAAACAAATATTAGAAAAACTGGGTTGGCTTTAGCATTTGAATTGTTACCACTTGAAAAACAATAAAATATACACATACTAAGAATATGTATAATACCTCTTCAGTTTTCTAAAAGAAATGAAGAGATCTGTCATAACCTGAGCTTTCACACTCAGTAACTCAAACCAGATCAATCAGTGTTCCCAAGCTGAGTCCACTTCAGGTGCTAAATCATGTGGGCTATGTAATTAATATGAAAAGGAGAGAATTTCAATGTATCATCTTACTTAGCATGCTGTTGCAAGAGATTCAGGTCTGGGCATATAAGCTGCATAGTTTCCTTCTGATTTAGAAAACTAGTTGAGGAAATGACAGGTACTGGAGCTTTCAGGGCATGCAGAACAAGGGGAGGATGAGGACTTTCATGCTTCTTCAAGTTGCTCAAGATCCTCTCTTTAGCTGAAAGAGAATCAAAACCAACAAATCTTAACTAAAGATGAAGCAAACAACAACAGAAGGTTGTCCTATCATTAAGGAACATGAAAACATATAGAACATTTATCTGAATAACAATCATCAGAATGAACAAATGTAATGTTTTCTTTCTCTGTTAACAAATCCTATAGGAGACCCAGAAGGTCAAAAGCTTTTCAGTAGAAGTTCAGGAGTCTGTTGTTAAAAATTTACTATGACTCCATATTCAAAAAATATATGACTTATTCAGAGGGAAGATAGGCTAAAAAGGGCATGTACAGATAAATGCAATAATTGTAAAAAAAAGTATTTTGAAAAGTGAGAAAGGAAGAAAGACAGGTAAAGTAGAAAATGGCTGGTTTCATGGACAAGTTAGGTACTCAACTATATTTCAAAGAGAAGAAAAGTGTTCTGTGGCATGGAACTCCCTAGAAACATTCCTAGAAGCAGAGTTGGAAAGACCAGCTCCACAAGTAGAAAGTGAAAAAATATACCTGAAACAGAATATGGGGGTCATGGGTTATGAAAAATGAATTCAGTCAAAGAAAGTAAACAGTCTTTAAAGCCAAAGACTGAAGTAAATGAAAACAAATATTACTAAACACTACTTAAATGAAAATATTACAATAGGGACTGATGAGTTATAAGAAGTAAAATAAATGACAACACCTACACTTCCAATTATATAGTATCTTATAATTTTAAAAGATTATACCAGATAATGATGATATGAACATGTAATGTTATAGCATTTTAAAATTGTATAATACAAAGTGGCACTTAACTATATAATATCTTATATTGTTAAAAACTATTTCATAAATATTGATCTAGTCTTCCCAATCAGAAGACAAATTTATTGAGGTTAAAGATCGTATCATATACTTCTATGCCTCTAAACTTCCTAGTTCATGGCAGAATACATTGTAGTACATTCAATAAATACTCCTTGACTGGTGACAATTTTAGGAAAACTACAAGATCACAAAATTAGTGTAAATAATTCTTTGACAGACAATTTTAACTCTGAATATATTTACCCCAAATAAGAAAAGGACTTGGTGATGATAAGTGATATTCCCAAAAAGAAAAGGACTAGATCTGAAAAATGATTATATGGAAAGAGACAAAAGACTAAGAAAGGTTTTGTCACACTGAGGTCCTGGCCTTAGGGAATATATTACGAAAGTTAGGCAGTAAGAAAAGTTTACATCAGGAAGGTAAGACTTCTGTATGCCACAACTAGCCAAAAAATATTTATTAAACACCTACCATCAAGTATATGCTAAGTGCTAGGGATACAAAGAAAGGCAAAAAAAAAAAAAAAAAAAATTCCTACTTTCATGGAGCTCAATCTAACAGTAGAAAAAATGTGCTTACAGCTATGTAGAAACAAGTTTTGTAAGGACATATTAGAGATAACTAGCAGAAGAGAGGCATTAAGATTAAGGACTGGGAAAGGTTATGTAGCAAAAATCAGAACTTTTATTGAGACTTGAAGGAAGTCAGGAAAAGCAGAAAATGAAGATAATGAAGAAGGAACTGCCAGGCAGGGGAGACAATCAGTGAAAATGTAATCACTATCTTCTGTAAGAAACAGCAAGGAGGCCAGGGTCACTGGATCCCAGAATATATGGATGAATGTAAAATGTAAGAAAACTGGAAAGAAAGAAAGAGGCCAGTTTATGAAGGACTTTACAAGCCAAACAGGATATTATATTTGATCCTGGAGGCAACAGAGAATCACCAGAATTTACTAAATGGGGTGAGGGGATGTGATCTTTAGAAAGATAAGTTTTACAGATAGTATAGAGCAGAATGAAGACAAGACTCCAATCAACAGCTATTGCCTGAGGCCATGAAGGCCTATACTAGGATGGTAGCAGTATTAGAAAAGAGAAGGAGATGCTACAAAGGTAGAATCAATAAGACTTGGCAACTAATTGGATGTGGGGTAGAGGAAGTGAGAGAGAGTGAAGAGTCAAGGATAACATATCAGTTATGAGCCTGTGTATCGAGATAAAAAATTTAGTTTTGGACATAAATGTCTATGGGTTAGAGTGTAATCTGGAATTATGCCCCAAATGCTATAAAACTGTGTATATCCACTGACCCAGCAATATCACTATTAGGTGTCAAGGTGACCAAGGAAATAGGAAAATAATCTAAATGTTCTAAAATATTTATAGCATCTCTTTTTGTAGTGGTAAAGAACTGGAAATTGAAGGGATGTCCATCAAATGGGGAATAACTAAATAAGTTGTGGTACATGATTGTGATGGAATACTACTATGCTGTAAGAAATGACAAGTTCAATGATCTTAGAAAAACATGGAAAGACTTGTATGAAATAATGAAGAGTGAAAAGATCAAAATCAAGAACTATTATAGTACAATAATAGTTATATTATTTGAAGAATAACTGAATGACTAAGTTGTTCTGAGTATTATACTCAAATCAATTGCAAAAAATCTATAAAGGATGACATTATCCATTTCAAAAGAAAAAAACTGATAAATAGAAGGATCTTGTATAGTTTCAAACTTAAAATGTAACAAAAAATAGATTAATTCACCATAGTGAACCTTAAGTGTGAGCAGGCATTATCATTTCTTAAAGTAAGCCATTAAATAAATTCCAATATTCAAAACAAATATTTATTGTACCAATTATTATGTGCAAGTAATGTAATATATATAAGAATTAGAAAGAGAAGATTCAGGGATGAAGAAACTTGGAAATCATCCACACAGAGGGTAAGGAAAATGCCTAAGTTTCTCAAAAATGAATATAAAGACAAAATATAACAGGAGAGCCAAGATAGAGCTTGGTAGACATACACTCAGAAGTGAGGAGAAGGCCTAGTTACAAAAAAATCTCTAACCAATATTTCATTTAAAAAACCTTTTTTGAAATAATAGAAGAAAAAGTTCAAGGTTAATTTAAAGTCAATAAGTTAAGTGAACAAATATTTATGAAATGGTTATCATGAATTTCTACTTTTGTTCCATATGGAGTTTCTATTCTTTTTGAGAAATATTAGGAAAATTTTGTTAAGCGTGACTCTATTGGCATAAAGGAAACTGTATTGTTTATGCTCTCAAAAAACTGAAATTAAATGCTCTGTGTTAGCCTTACATTAAAACAGTATTTTTCCACTGAATAGCAAACTAAGACATCACAATATAGACCTCAATAGTCTAAAGCTCAAAATTAATTCCCATGTTAAAAGTTTTCTTTTAAGTTAGTAAGGCCACTTGCATACAAATCATTAAAGGGTCAATGGGAAATTTTTAGAACAATATGACTTACCAAACAAAGGAATTTAAATCTTAAATCTAATAGAGAGAGAATGGTAGATATTCTATCTCTGAATTAATTCATCTACAATCAGTAATCTTAATTACTCTTCATTAAATTGTTAGCTTCTTGAGGGAAAGGACTGTATTTTACCTCTTTCTGTATCTCTAGCACTTAGCACAGTGCCTGACATATATAGTAGGGATTTAATAAATGTCTATGAATTTTAATTTTTAAATGTTATGAAAAAAAAATTTCATTCAAAATAAATATTATAGCTAAAAAATTCTATTTGCAACATTTTTGTTCTAAGGGATAAGGGGAAGAGGAGATAAAGAAGCAAAAACCCTATGATTTCATTGGTATAAGAAATTTCATATAATGAACCTTCCACTACCATTATAGATCAGCACCTGTTGAACAACTTTTTAAATAGGGGGCCTCTTCACAGTCCCTCAGACTGTTGGAGGGCTGGACTATAGTAAAAACAAAAACTTTGTTTTGTGGGCCTTTAAATAAAGAAACTTCATAGCCCTGGGTGAGGGGGATAAACATCCTCAGCTGCTCCATCTGGCCTGCAGGCCTTAGTTTGAGGACCCCTGACTTAAAGTCTGAGGGAGTACCCTGAGGCACTGCTATGCCTTGCCTGTGGTCAAAATTCAAGGTCATCCTATGTTCAACTGTCATCAATTCAAAAAGAGGAAGTCTTTTCTCGCGTGCATCTTTCTTCATCCCATCTCCTCTTATGTTTTCCAAGATTACATCCTCAATCACTACTTTGTCTTTCCAATCTTCACCCTCAGATTGCTCTTTCACACATGTCCAAGTCTCTTTCTTCCTTAAAATACTTTCATTAGACCTATCCATTCCCTCAAGCTATCATCCTTTATCTCTTCTCTTTCTTAACCAAACTACTTGAAAACATGATCTCCACTCAAAGTCTCCAAATCCTCTACTCTCAACCCTTTATTTTGGCATTCCCCTTCATCAATCAACTTCTGAAAGTGCTCTCTCCAAAGTTACCAATGATACCTGGGTTGCCAAATCAGATGGTTTTTTTCCTCAGTCCAAATCCTTCTTGATCTATGGCCTGCATTTGGTAGTTCTGATCCCCCTCTCCTCTTGAAAATTATGCTCCCTGGGTTTTTCTTGTATCTTCCTGACAACTCCTTCTCAGTGACCTTTGCCAGCAAAGTTATCCATATCATGCCACTCAACAGGGAGTATTTCCGTGAGCTCTCTCCTGAAACATCTCTTCTTCCTTTATTCTCTCTCCTGGCAGCCTCATCAATAACCATTTCTATGCAGATGACTACTAGATCTACAAATCCAGGCCTAATTTCTCCCCCAAGCATAAACACCATATTATTAATGCCTACTAAATATTTCACATTGGCTGTCCTAGAAATATTTTAAATCAAAGCCTCTAAAACTGAACTTACCATCTTTACCCCTAAACCATTCCCTTCCCCACTTCCAAACTTTCCTATTTCTAAGGTACCACCAACTTTCCAGTGCCTCATGTTCATAACCTCAGCATTATGCTCTACTTACCTTCATACCATATAGCTAATCAATTGCCAGATTTTGACTTTTCTTCTTAAACATCTCTTACATTTGACTTTTTCTCTCCCTACTCCACCTACTGCCCCTGTAGTTTAAACCTTTATCACCTCTTGCTTAGATTATTGCAACAATATTCTATATGGTAACTCTGCCTCGAGTCTCTCACCATTCTGGTCCATGTCACACATTGCTATCAAAGTAACTTTCTTTAAGTACAAAATAGACAACAAAATCACCACCATCCCCAAGTTCAATAAATTTCAGTAGTTTCCTATTTCCTCTGGAATTTAAAAAAAAAAAAAAAAAAAAAAAAAAAAGAATATCCTCTGTTTTTAAAGTCCTATACAACATGATCCCCAATCTACCTTTCTAGTTTCATAGGACATTACATACACACACAGTGGTAATAAGACCTACCAAACTAACGATCTTTCTATTTCTCATTTACAACCCTCCATTTTCCTTTTTCTATGCCTATGCAATGACCATACTCCTTTCTACCCTCAACTTCATACAATCTCTCTCTTTTAAGATACAGTTCAGCATCTTCTGCAAAACCCCTTCCTGAACCTTCTAATATTGCTCTAGAACTAGTAATGCTCTATCTCTCTAGATAAGTAGATATGTAATGTAGGTATCTGTATATTAACTTGATAGTCATGCTGTGTATATATGTATATTTCCTTTGTATTTGCTATCTTCCCCATTTAGAATATAAGCTCATTGAGATAGGAATTATTTCATTCTTTGAATTTGTCTCTCATGACTAGCACAACGCTTAGCAAATAGTGAAGGCTTAATAAATACCTGTTGATTGACTGGGAAATAAAAACATCTTTTAAGAGGAGTCTCTTCAAAATGACAAAAGAAATTCCCATTTTTAAAGTCACAAACAGAAAAAAATGAATGATACCAAGAGTTTAATTTAAATAATATAATATATGGAATGCAATAGAAACATCACATTTTATAATGCTAGTCATAAATCTACATTATTAAGAAAATTTCAATGAAAAATACAAATAATTAATAATTTTCTGATCTAAAAATGCCTTTAGTAGTATACTTTGCTAAGTACCAGTAACTACTTTAATCAAGACTCTTGCAGCATACTACCAATATTCCCTGAAAGAGTCATAAATAAGAAGGCAGAAGACCTGATAGTATCAGTTCTGCTACAAACTATGTGATTTTGGATAATTATTTGATCTCGTTAAGCCTCAATTTCCTCATCTTTATAAGAAAAATAATAATAGATTTTATCTACCTCATGGAGTTATGATAGTATTAAGTAAGATAAATTAATGAGGAAAATGTAAAATATTATGCAAGTGTATATTATTATTATTATTATTGACAATGATAACAAAAATTAAAAATTAAAAAACAAAGATTTTGTTAAAAAGACTTGCCTATAATATACCAAAGAACAGAACTAAGACTAGCTCTCATCTGCCCACTGTAATCACCAGTCTTTCCTCCCAAAATAATATCTTTGAACAAAATCTAGAGTAGAGATGAAAAAAATTCCATAAGGTTTCATAGGATAAAGGCCAGATGTTTTCTGGTCAGGTGAGATTTCAATGAATTCCCCCAAAAAAGAGATTATCTGAAGGATAGTAGTAAACAAACCACAATCCAGCATGGTTTTGAAGAGGTTCATAGCACTCACCTGACAAAGGATCAGTAAAATCCACCTGTACTGACAAATTACTGGGTGCAGAATGAGTTTCAAGTTTTACTTGAATCCAAAGATTGAGAGCTTCCCGAAATTCATAATGGATACGTTCCATGTTCAAATATTCCATCCACAAATCCTGGAATTGAACCATGATACAACTTTAACTTTGGAAGAAAAATTACTATATCTTTCTAAGTTGTGAAACTTATTCAACTAAAATATACATAAACCCACCAGTATAAATAAAGCAGCCTTAAAAAAAATCTCATTCTAAGTTCCCTAACATTAAAAAATGGCCATATTTAAAGTTCTCACCCTATCAAAAGCTTCTGAAGCAAAACATCTTTCCTAAAGCACACTAAATCATTTCTTAAAGAAAATGTAAAACATTCTCTACCACTGCAGATGGTAGAGTCAAGATGTCTTAGAAATAAAATCACTGTCAAGGCCTTAATTCCTTGAAGAAAGCAGTTAACAAATGTTTTGACAATGCAATGGCTGTTCATGTGAATCATATAAAGACATATCATCAATAAGAGACAGCATCAGACAGTAAAAGGAGCAGACTTGGAGTCCAATTATGTAGGCTCCAATCTCTACCATATACCACCAACATGATTGTGGGTAGGTTAGTTATTTTTCCTGGACCTCAGTTTCCTCATCTATAAAGACAAAGGGGAGATTTGATGGCATGAGGTTCTCCAGATATAGGTTAGGAAGTTCCTGCAAGCCTAGGACTTTTTCAATTCTCAGTGAAAAATATTCTCATAGAATCCTAAATCCTAAAAGCCCTTCCCAAGATGCACAAAGTATTCTAGACCAAGGATGTCAAAATCAAATAGAAATGGATGAATCCTTGGGAGGTTACATATTGACTTAAAAAACCACAAAACATTATGTTTTATTGTATTTTTATTTGTTAAATATTTCCCAAGTACATTTTTATCTAATAAAGGCTAGCCTCAGTAGTTTTGCAGGAAATGAGTATAGCTCCTTGGATCAAGACTAATCTTATTTACACCTTTAAAACGGTACTGAAAAGTATAATCTTCAGCTGGGCTTTTAAATATAAAAAAGGACACTACTGATGCTAGTGTGCACTCCCTACCTAACACTTCCTGTATTTATGGATGATATGATATCTCTTTGAAGTATCCATATTACCTACATATTTATGCTGAATAAGAATATTCCTTTAGGCAAATAAATAAAGCCATTTAGAATAATTATGGTAAAGCTGCAGGAATCTATTATCACTAATTGAGTATCAGCTGGAGCATAAGAACTATAGCTAGAGTCAAGAATTCATATCCAGGCAGAAGAGTTTAGAAGAAAGGCAGTTCAGTCCTACAGAAACTGTGTATCAAGATAGCCCTCAAAGAGGGATACAAGCTAGACCAAGAACTGAGTGGAGGCTGTGAAGAATAAAAACTGGCCCAGAACAGATGAACCACTACTTGTGTTATGGAGGAACTCAACAAAAGTTTAGGTTAGATCAAATGTAGAAGAAAGGAGGAATTAGACTTTTCAAGAAATCAGAAAGAAAGCCTGGGCTTGGTAGAAATTACAAAGAAACATCAGAAATCAGAAATCAACAGGACTTTCTAAACTGAATTAAATTGAGATCTTTTTTTTTCTTTTTTGGGGGGGGTGGAGAAGGGCTGAGGCAATTAGCATTAAGTAACACGCCCAGGGTCACACAGCCTAAAAAGGTTAAGTGTCTGAGGCCAGATGTGAACTCGGGTCCTTTTGACTTCAGGGTTGGTGGTGTATCCATTGCACCACCCAGGTGCCCCATAAATTGAGATATATACTACATTACATAACACTCATCTAATTAGAGGCTCTTATAAATCTACATAATTTATAAAGTACTTTTAATGATACTCAAGTTAGCTGGATTGAAAGTATGTTGCTAGTGAAAATTTACTACAAGAAAGGAGATTAACAAAAAAAAAAAAAAAAGAAGGCTTATTCATTTCAAGAGATCATAAAACACAGAAAGTGTTCCCAATCCTCCGGGAAGGACACAATTTTCATCAATGCTTCAAAAGGAGATATTCTAACAATGGAATGTTAATTTGAAAGCAAAAAGAGCATATTGTGGATCATGGACAAAACCCACAGAAACTAAGACCATTCATACCCTGTGGCCATATTTAATAAGTAACTTCAATCTCTGGATCAATACATTTATTTATTCCCATCATAACAAATTCAAATTACTATTAGATATTGTAAGAAGTAAGTAAAATATTGTAATAATGTCACCTGTTGATTCTGCATAATCTTTGCTAGCCTGTGTGTATCATATTGCTTTGGTAGAGAAGGAATATAGGTGTCTCCTTTCTGAAAGTTCTCATCTTCTAACCACAGTATAAATACATTGAAGAGCCTAAAGGATGAAAATAAAAGAAAGAGAAAAGGGTGGGTAAAATGCATTATACCTCTCTTTACACAGAAATTATATTTTATCTAGTGAATAAAACAATTTAAAAAATCAGGTTCGCTTAGATAATATTTTACTTTACTGTAATTATTTTCATTATGCCTATTTCCCTCTGTGTGTAGGAACTATATTTACCCATCTAAAAATAAAGCTAGGCAAAAAGTGATGAATAAAGGTGATGATAAAATAAACATTGAAATAAGAATTAAGACCTTTTCCTTTCCTCAGCAATAAATGACATCGAGGGAGTCATCATGTCTAGAAAAACAAAATATAATGTGAAAATATATGTATACTCTCTCTATTCCAGGATAAATACTGAAGGCTAATTTAAAATATGTTATCTGGAAAATTTTTCTATTATATCTTATCAGTTTCGTTGCCCTCCCCCAAAAAATTTTTGGATAACTACCAAAATTAACTATAATTGCAATTTAATCATAAACGTATGAACACTTTCCTCTATAAATGGGTAGGACAAAAAGAAATTCTTTCAATTTTCTGTTCTAAATGTTATAAGTAGTATTTTATGAAGAGATCTAATCTATTGAACAAAGAAGAATTCATTTAAAATCACTGTTAGTAAGAACAGGTTATTAGAGAACCAGCCTGTGATATGTAAATTAGTTAAATAAGCTCCTGGTTTTAGCAGAGAAAGGAATTGACAGTGTCATTTTCTTTCTATTAAAAATTAAGCTTGAAAATTACTTCCTTCTAATTATGAAAGAGGCATAAAGGCTTCTACACCTAATACTACTACAAAGCGCCTACTTCTAGCTTCTGACATAAAGATATGGAAAAAAGGAATAGTTATCAATTAATAAGCATTTATTAACTACTTCCTTGGCCCAAGTGGAAAAAAATAAATCACTCCCTGCCTTTATCCACTCTATACGGAGAGATCACACAGACATATGTAAGCATATATAAAATGTATATAATTGTATTCAGGAAAACACTAAGAGCTGAAGGAAACAAAAAAGGATTTATATAGAAGGTGGTGATCAAGTTTTGAAGGATGGTAGGGATTGTAACAGGTAGAGATGTAGAAGGAATGCATTGTAGGCATGGAGAACAGAAAAAGAGAGAAATAGGAGATGGAGCATTATGTGTAAGGAACAAGGCTAATTTGGATGGATCATAGAATGCATTTAAGAGGAGTAATATACAACAAAGCTGAAAAACTAAATTTCAGTCAAACTGTGAATGGTCTTAAGAACCATACAGAAGAGTTCATGTTGGATCCTATTCATTCTTGTCAAGTTCCTAATAATAAAAGAGAAAATTTTAAAAGAAGTGAAGAAAAAAATTATTGGATTTCATAATTAAAAGATCACTAAAATGGGCAGCTAAATGGTGCAGTGGAGCCCTGAAGTCAGGAGGACCTGGGTTCAAATTTGGTCTCAGACACTTAACACATCTTAGCTGTGTGACCCTGTGCAAGTCACTTAGCCCCAATTGCTTCAGCCAAAAAAAAAAAAAAAAAAAAAAAAGAGATCACTAAAATTGTGGAAAAGTTTCAGCTGAATGATGAGGCTGAAAGGCAGACTGTAAAAAGTTTATCAGTAGGGAAAAACCCTTTCTTTTTTATCTTACAAACTAACTCATCAGAACTTTAAGTGCAGCACAAACATAGCCAGTATCCCTATAGTGATAGGCCCACGACCTTTGGTTGGTTACAATAATGACCAAGGCCAGTCTATGCATCCTTGAGCAACCTGATGGCCCCTCCACTGCCAAGAGTTATCATACTGACACCTGAATTCCATAACACTCATCCAGCCCACTGCAGCTTAGAACTCCTGAACTGAAAGATCTGTAGCATCAGCCTCCCCAGAAGCAGAGATTGCAGGCTGCACCACAACATCAACTGTAGTATTTTCCTAGAGATCAGACTGACAAAGAAAACTCTTACAACATATGATATCTTGAAAAGATGAGAGGGTTGAGTGAGAGTTTTTCTAAGCATAAGCAAGACTTAAGAGTGTCTACAGATAGAAATAAAAAGAAAAACAGAAATAGCAAGAGACTGAAGATTAAGGAAAAGTGAGGGAATAACTATCAGCTAGAAAAGAAAGGAGAGAGATGGGATCAAAGATGTATGTGAAGGGGTTGGCCTTAGTGAGAGATGCCACCTTATCATCAAAGACTAAATTAGAGGAAAGAATGAAGGGTAATGTCAAAGGCTAGTGAAATTCAGAGAAACAGAGAGAGCTCATGGAAAATGATCTCTCTTTTCTCAACAAAGAATGATGTGAATCTTAAACTGGGGGGGGGGGGGGGAGGGAGGGGACATGCAGCCTGCAGGCCATATTAAGAGCCGTAAAAAGTATTTGCTAAGGCAATTGCAAGGCAATGATGAGCTGAAAACTAGATACCACCTTCCAGTACTTGAATTCTATATGTCCATAATTTTGTAAGGCCTGCGAGTGATGTTTTAAATATCAAAATGGGCCTTGGCACCCCTGATTTAAACTGAGAGGATGGTGAAAGAATTGGTGTGGGAAATAAAGACAGAAGAAAAGAAGGGAAAGCCAAAAGAAGCAGAATATACATTCTGTTAAAAACCAAAAGTTTAAGAAACACAGCCTTCATTTTAATGAGTTTAAGCAACCAACAAAACAACAAAAAGTCACCAGTTGCTGATACAGTGAAAAGTTGTCTAAATCTAGCTAAGAGTAAAACTACAGAGTTTAAGGACAAAGCTAGCCTAAAGTCTTATATCTATGTAATCCTTGGGAAAAGTTGTGACATCACAGTGAAAATTTGGATTGAGTTACAGAGAACGCTTTAATCAAGTACAAATACACAAATACATACATACATACACACATAGCACATATATACATATACATTACAATATACATTATAAGATTTGGGTAAACTTAAAAATTACAAAGAAAAAATTATTGATCAGTGAGATATGTCCTTCTCAAGGCTTGCTCTAAATGTGACTTCTTTAGCAATTTAATGTTTAACTACTTTAATAACACAAATATTCCATGATTAAAAAAGTCAAAGACCATATTAATCCTTTAAATATACTTAAAGTTAAAGCACATGACTGTCATCTGATGATATTTAAACAACAGGTTCAGTTTTTAAAATGTAAAAAAAAATTTTCTGGAAGCTAAAGTTGCAAAACCTAAAGTAATCAAGTGACAACAAATGTAGTAATCAACCTGAGATATAAAAATGATCAGGCATATTCGTGTGGGTCGATCCAAATCAACTGGCTTAAACTCAAGTCACACTGCCTCCTAGTAGATGATCAAGCTGGAGCTATCTTTTGCTAGACCTTAACAAACACTTATTTGACTGCTGCTGCTTTCCACACTCAACCTAAGAGCAATAAAATAATGCTCTGAAATACACAGTAGATGCCATAATATCCTAAATGAAAGAAAACATGAGCTCGTATAGCTAAATACACGGTACCTCACAAGCTCGGTGTGCAGCTCCGGGGAAGTCAAATACCTTGCGGGACTGGCACTGTAGTCACCTGGCCCTTCACTGCCATCTGCTGGAATGCGCAGAGCTTTACTAGCAGCATGATGGAAATCGGCCACTTCAAGCAGACGTTTCTTCATTTCTTTCAATAGATTAATGTGGGCTGGGCTTTGAAAAAATCGTCTTCCAATACAACCATCTACAGGCAATCTTGGGGAAAAAAATCAAAATTGGGTTTTGTAAGCTATTTAACTGATCGTTTTTCTGGTTAAAAATCAAATGGTGTGTGCTCATTAAAGCTAACAAAGATAAAGGTGCATTCAGCAAAACGAAGATATCCTACCATTACTTATAAATTAAGACATTACTGAGAAAACATGGCTAAACAAAAACCTGCCAAACTTATCTAACAAACTGTCATTAGGAAGAAATAAAATGATACATGTCAAAGTATATTTTTAAAAATATAAATGCTACACCAGTGCAAAATGTTGTCATTATCTTCATACCAAACCCTCATGTGGTAGGGTCAATAAAACCTGGCCTTTGTAATACATTCTGTAGTATCTGTTCTCTGTAGTTCTCAATCCTCTTTTTCATAAATTACATTTAAGGATATGTCTATTAATTGGGATTTTAAAAATTATAAATGCTATCCTAGTATATAAGGTGTCATTTTTTACGAAAAACTGAAATTTCTTATCAGAAACTGAAAACTGTATTAGAAAGAAACTAACACATCAAAAAAAATATCCCTACTTCCTTAAAGCAAAGATTCTATTGTCCATTCACAAAAAGAATATAGCACTGGTCCAAGTCACAGACTTTCCCACTGGCACTGGTCCAAGTCAGAAACAAAAAACTCCTAAGATACTTGGACTATTAGTTCCTAATTACATATGCAATTTATTAAAACTTTATTTTTTTGCCTTAGTATTTTGATCTAAACTACTAAAGTGACCTCTTTATTTCCAAAATTATGCTAATCCTCATTTTAATCCAAGTAGCTTTTTATAGCCTAAAACTAAGAGATCTCTGTATTTTAAACAGAGATAAGAAGATGGGTTTCCCATCCTATTCTCACCATCCCATTCAATTACTGCTCTAGAATACACAGGAACTAAAAGAAAAATAATAATAAATACTGCATTTATTTTGTATAAAAAGAGAAAGCTAATGACCCCTTTTTGGGTGAGATGTAGAAATGAAGCTTTAACTCCATATTACTACTACCCCTCAACATTCAGTAATCATCAATAGTTAACACTTGGGAATATACAACTAGTATGCTGGCACCAATTATACTAAACCCTCCTCCCTCACAAAAGTTAACACAAGACTATAGATCAAAAACTATCTTTAGTGCTACAATCCTTCAGACACCCAAAGACACAGTAATTTCATCTTCTACTGCCATTTGAGAAGTGCCTTTTCTCCCCTAGTCCCCTTCCCACTTACTTATTTGAAGTCATAGGCCTCCACACTGCTGGTGGAGACAGCCTGAAATGAAGACCTGAGGTACATATTCCATTTAATCGACATTCTTCCCATAAACTCCACTGGTTTCCATAAACTCCTTTAATAAACCTTACATGGATTCCTAAATTCCACACCCATATTTTTACTTTTTAGAGGAAAAATTAAATTTGGAAGGCAAATACAGCAAGTAATGTGCATAGAAAAATCTGATCAATTTCCCTATTATTTTCTTTGAAATCAAAGTAACCTTTACGCAAATGGAAAATTTCAGTACAATAACAATGTATTTAATTTAGAAAGAAGTAAATTATGGAAGAGAAGTCTTTATTCTTATTTTTTTTTTCATTGAAAGAAGTACATGACTGAATAAAGCTTATATACCACTAATGTAGAATGAAAGTAGATGACACTTTTGTATCATAGCCACTTTGATGAAGCCGATGGACCCTTTCTCAGAAAAATGTTTTAAATGTGTAAAATAAATAGAATTACAAAGGAAATCAATGATATTGAAATAATCAAATTTTTGTAAATAGCATTTATTTTTTTTTCCAACTTCATGTAAAGATAAGTTTTAAACACTCATTTTTAAAAGATTTTTGACTTCTACTATGATCAAAGGGCTATCAAACTGTGCATACCCTTTGAACCAGCAGTGTTCAAGAGAGTTCCTAAGCTCTTAGCATTTCCTAAGAGATCTTAAAGGAGGGTAAGGGACCCACATATACAAAAATGTTCATGGCAGCCCTTTTTTAGTGACAAGAAACGGGAAAATGGATGCCCATCAGTTGGAAAATGGCTGAATAAGTTATGGCATATGAACGTTATGGAATATTATCATTCTATAAAAACTGATCAGCAGGATGATTTTAGCGAGGCCTAGAGAGACTTACTTACATGAAGTGATGCTAAGTGAAATAAGCAGAACCAGGAGATCATTGAACACAGCAACAACAAGATTATATGATGATCAATTCTGATGGATGTGACTCTTTCCAACAATGAAATGATCCAGGCCAGTTCCAATGATCTTGTGATGAAGAGAGCCATCTATACCCAGAGAGAGGACTGTGGGAACTGAATGTGGATCACAACATAGCATTTTCACTCTTTTTGTTATTGTTTGCTTGCATTTTGCTTTCTTTCTCATTTTTTCCCTTTTTCTTGTGCATCATGATAATTGTGGAAATATGTAAAGAAGAATTGCACATGTTTAACATATATTTGATTACTTGCCATCCAAGGGAGGGAGTGGAGGGAGTGGGAGGAAGAAGGGGAAAAAATTTGAAAAACAAGGTTTTTCAAGGGTAAATATTGAAAATTATCTATGCATATATTTTGAAAATAAAAAGCTTTAATAATAAAAAAAAATTTAAAGGAAAAAAAGGATTTTGAGTTCTAATTCTTCTCCTCTCCCTCTCTTTCCCTGTTTGCCTTTCCTTTCCCCATCACAGTAATCATTATGATTTACTTAGTATGCAATAATGGAAACATATTTCCACATTAGTCATGTTGTAAAAGAAAAAACTGTACAAAAGGGGAAACACACACACACACATAAATGAAAATAATATGCTTCGATCTGCATCCATCATTTTTTTTCTGGATGTGGATGGTAATTTCCATCACGAAACTTTTGAAATTCTCTTGGATCACTGTATTGCTGAGAAGACCTAAGTCCATCATAGTAGATCATCACACAGTGTAATTTTTACCTGGTTCTTCTCAAATCTTAGCATCAATTCATACAAGTACTTTCAGGTTTTTCTGAAATCTGTATGCTCATCCATTTCTTATGCCATAACAGTATTCCATTACATTCATATGCCCTAACTTATTCAGCCATTCCTCGAGTTCTAATTCTTTGCCATCACATTAAAAAAGAGCTGCTAGAAATATTTTTTGTACATGTGGATCCTTCTTCCTTTATGATCTCTTTGGACTACAGATCTAGTAATGGTATTGCTAGATCCAAGGGTATGCATAGTTTGATTGCCCTTTTGACATAGTTCTAAGTTGCTTTGCAGAATGATTGGATCAGTTCACAACTGCACTAAGTGTCCCCAAATACCACATCTTCTCCAACATTTAGCATTTTCCCATGTATGGGGCAGTACCTCAGAGTTGTTTTCATTTGCATTTCTCTAATCAATAGTGATTTAGAATATTTTCTTATATGACTCAAGATAGCTTTAATTTCTTCATCCGCAAACCTCTGGTTCATATCCTTTGACCATTTATCAACTGGGAAATTATTTGAATTCTTATAAATCTGACTCAGCTCTCTATAATATTTGAGGAGTGAGGCTTTTATCAGAAATACGGGCTGTAAAAAAAACATTTCTCATCTTTCTGCTCTTCTAATTTGCATAGGTTTTCTTTGTAGAAAAACTTTTTAATTTAATGTATTCAAAATTATCTTTTTTGTACTTCAAAATGCTATCTTTTGTTTGGTCAAAATTTTTTTCCTTTTCCATATATATGACAGATAAGCTATTCCTTGCTCTCCTAATTTGCTAATGGTATCACTATATCTAAATCATGTACTTCTTTTAACCTTATTTTGGTATAGAGTATGAGATGTTTATCTATATTTAGTTTCTGCCATACTGTTTTCTAGTTTTCCCAGCAGTTTTTGTCAAATATTGAGTTCTTATTGCAGAAGCTAGAGTCTTTGGATGTATCAACCAATAGATTAGTATAGTCATTTATTACTGTGTCTTATGCACCTAATTCCACTGACCCATCACTCCATGTAGTTTTGATGATTGATACTTTCTGACAGTTTTGGATCTGATGCAGATAGGCCACTATCTTCCTCTACATTTTTTTTTTTTTTTACTAATTCTCTTGATATTCTTGGCTTTTTGTTCTTCCAGATGGATTTCAGCAATTTTTCTAATGCTATAAAATAATTTTTTGATAGTTTGATTGGTACAGCAATGAATAAGTAAATTAATTTAAATAGAATTGTCATTTTTATTCTATTAGCTCAGACTACCCATGAGCAAGTGATATTTTTTCAATTATCTGGATCTGACTTTATTTGTATGAAAAACTGTTTTATAATTATGTTCCTAGGTTTTTTTTGGCAAGTAAATTCTCAAGTATTTTACACTGTTTACAATTATTTTAAATGGAATTTCTCTATCAACTGCTGTTGATCTTTATTGATAATAGGCAGAAATGCTCATGATTTACATATTTATTTTGTCCTGAGATTATGCTAAAGTTGTTAATTATTTCAAAAAGTTTTTTAGTTGATTCTCTAATTATACCATCATATTACCTGCAAAGAGTGATAGTTTTGTCTCTTAGTTGTATATTATAATTCTTTCTACTTCCTTTTTCTTCTCTTTTTGCTAAAGCTAAAATTTCTAGTATAGTAATACTGAATAGTGCTGACAATGGACATTTTTGTTTCACTTTCTGATCTTACTTGGAAGACTGCTAAGCTTGTCTCCATTACAGAAAAGGTTTGATTATGGTTTTAGATCAATGCTACTTAATTCTGATAAAAGTTCCATTTATTTCTATGATCTCTAGAGTCTTTAATAGGAATGGGAGCTGTATTTTATCAAAAGCTTCTTCTGCATCTGAGATAATCATATGATTTCTACTGGTTTTGTTACTGATATGACCCATCATGCTGATACTTTTCCTAATATTGAACCAGCCCTGAATTCCTAGTATAAATCCCACCTGGACATAGTGTATTATCCTCAAGATAAACTGCTATAATCCTTTTGCTAATTTTTTATTTAAAATTTTTGCATCAACATTTATTAAGGGAAATATTCTATAATTTTCTTTCACTGTTTTGGCTCTTTCTGATTTAGGTATCAGTACCACATTTGTGTTATAAAAGGAATTTGGTAGGACTCTATTTTTCCAAATATGTATAGTATTGCAATTAATTATTTTTCAAATGTTTGTTAGACTTCAATTGTAAATTCACCTGGCTCTGAAAGCCTTTTTCTTAAGAGAGTTCACTGATGGCCTGTTCAATATTTATTTTTTCTAAAATGGAGTTATTTAAGTATTTTAATGTATCTTCTATTAATCTGCACAATTTATATTTTTGTAAATAGGGGTCTGGTCACTGGTTTTCTGTGTCAGGGCCTCTACGGCTGGGCAGCTTGCCCACCATGCTAAGGTGCCATGGCTTAGTCATACCAATTGTGCCCTGAGTTTCAGGCCTGGCAGTCTGCCTGATTCACTGGGGCTGGAGGCCTCATAGCAAGCCTACTATGCCATTAGCCTACAGAGTTAGGATGGAGGGAACTTGGTTGCTGGTCTGTGCTTGTGTCTAAGAGCTTTCCACTAGGTTGCTGGGACACTGTTCTGGGATGCACTCCCATTTCATTCAAGTGAGACAGAACTTTCTTGAAGTCTTTCCAAGTTATCTTGGGCTGGAAAATTGTTTAACAAACCTCTAAAAGAATTATGGAGTGAATGTTTCCAAAGGAAAATGTGAAGAACTTGGGCAACTGCCTGGTTTCTCTTACCATTTTGACTCCTTCCACCAAATTAAGAACAAAAACAAAATTCATAGACCACAAGTTAAAAACTTCCTTCAGACTTAGGGGATCTCTAAGTGACTGATTCAATTCAGAGTTTCTGTCTTTATTATACAAAATGTATAATTGCAGAATATCCTATCAGCAATTGCTCAAAGAGGATCATAAATTTGGGAAAAGGGTACAATTAAGTACAATTTGACAGAGGAAAAACTGTAACTAAGATTAGAAGTGACCATCAAATAATGGTTCGAAGTCACATATAAGTATATAACATAGAAGAGTATACAAAGAAATTTACTCTAAGTAACAAGTACCTTACCCATACTGAGGCCCTGGTCGATGAAGATAAAGCAGAAAAAATTTCTGCCAAATAAGTGGCAAAAGAGGATGATCAGAAGGCGTAACCAAAGCCTGATGAGCCCAACGATAAATCAGCAGTCTCTGAAGTGATGGTACAATAGGCAGTTTCAACTGTGCCTGGGCTTTCTAAAGAAGAAAAAGTTTATTTTTAGCAACTTTTAAATTCAATTCAGTCAGTCAACCACTACATTAAAGTTTTAAGAAACTTAGGACACAATATTAAAGCCCTACAAAATATCCAAAAAGACTATATCATTTTCAGGTTAATTTGACAAACAACAAAATGTTTTTATATTAACAACTTATAAACCTGTATTTTTAAAATGCATGCCTTCTCTAGACCTAAATATCTGAAAGAATTTTTTTTTAAATCAGATGAGATATTTCTATCAAAAAGGAATGAAATAACATGGAAATTTAAGTTTCACTGTCCAATCATCATCAATCTTTGGAAATATGGAAGTTCAGAGGAGATTTCCCCAAGTCTCTCAAAGTTAGAAATGTTTCAAAAGCATAGGTATCCTACATCAAAAAGTCAGGTCTATCAATTCAAGATCTTTAATGTTCAAGAGCTGGAAAATTAGAAACTAAGAATCAAATTTGGCCCACTGCTGTTTTTGTAAGCTACAAATGGTTTTGTACAATTTTAAATACAATAAAACTTTAAAAGTGCTAAAACTTTTACCCTTCAGCTGCATGTCTATAAGCCATTAACTTACTAATCCCTGTCTAAATTATGAAACCAATGGTAACTATTCCAAGCACATAATCAACACTTTCAAAACTGTTATATTATGGCTTTCATTTTTAAATAAACCTTAGAAAGGGTTGGTATAAGTGTTAACTTTAATAAACTATGCTTTTGTTGTACTCTCCAAACACTCCTTCTGCTTAAAAGTTACAAAAAATAAAGAAGTATCTATTCCCATCAAAAGCTCGGCCAACCTCCACTTCAAATACATGAAATGATTGATTTCTGCACCTTGAGAGCCTGCTCAGGAGTGAAGGTGGAATTAATGACTAGTTCCCCTTCAACAACTCTACGAAGTTGAGAATCTTCTTCAAAAATAGACTCCATGTTCAGTACAATCCATGCAAACCAAACCTGCAATCACAGCAAACAGAAACAATAAAAATGAACAGTTTTTTCTGAATGAGTGAGTATAGCTGTAAATATATAATCCAATACTATTCCATTAACTTATGTTAATTTTTCTTTACTCTTTCTTTACTCTTTTCCACTTAATCAAAAATATAAGACTTGTGGTATAAAACAATTACAGTTATTGGTTTGTTTGTTTTTTTTTTAACTGAAGCAATTGGGGTTAAGTGATTTGCCTAGGGTCACATAGCCAGGAAATGTTAAGTGTCTGAGGCCACATTTTGAACTCAGGTCCTCCTGACTTCAGGGTGGTGTTTTATCAACTGAGCCACTTAGCTGCCCCTACAGTTATACTTTTTTTGAATCTTCAAATAAAGAAAGCTTGAGTCAAAAAAACAAGACATAAACAAATAAAAAGTAAAAAATTAACTTAAAAACAAGAGATGTTATTCCTGAGTGTCAATAGGCAATCACAACTTCACAAAACTTAAGTGAAAATTAGATTTATTATAAGAGAAATGATAATGCATGTGGAACCCAAAGAATTCACAATCCATAAAGAAATTTGCATGTTTATAACAGTACAACAAAGGGAGGAAGAAGAAACAAAAATCTTCAGCTAAAGATACATGACATGAAAAGAGATAAGTGAAATATAATAATATAATAAGTGAGAATAAGTGAAAAAAGGACAAAACCCCTCATGAATGGGAGGAGCAAAGCAATGCAAAAATCACATTCTTTTCCCTTAGAAACTACTAGACCATGAAGATATGATGATCTGCTTATTTAGAAGGGTCTTAGTTATACAAGCAAATTTCAGCCCAGTGAAAACTGAATTGGTACCTGTCTTAATTCTCAAAGACACATAGGAAGTCCTGTTTGGAATGCAAACAACAAATTATGTTAGTTCAGGTAGGCTTCATTCTTGACATGTTGAGGGCCTCCTATATATTCTGGGTCTAGTGTTTTTAGAAAATGTGGTAACTCCAATTCCAATAGACTTATGATGAAGAGAGCCATCTGCATCCACAGAGAGAACTATGAACATAGTATTTTCACCTTTGTTATTTGCTTACTTATTTTTTTTCTTTTTTTTTTTTCCCTTTTGATCTGATTTTTTCTTGTGCAGCATGATAAATGTGGAAATACATTTAAAAGAAATGCGCATGTTTAACCTATATTGGATTACTTGCTGTCTAAGGAAGGGGAGAAGTGGGGAGGGAGGGGGGAAAATTTGGAACACAAGGTTTTGCAAGGGTAAATGCTGAAAACTTCTTTGCATGTATTTTGAAAAAATAAAAAATTATTATAAAAAAAGAAAATATAGTGACTCAAAAAAATAAGTTCAGGGAACCTTTTAATATTTCTTAACTTGAGTCATATGAGTCCATATGAGCAACAAGGTAGGAGACCAAAAACTTCTCTAATCCTCATGACTTCTCAAACTTCTCCAGAACAGAAATTATGTTCCAGAGATAAAGCAATTTCAGTTATCTCCAACGCCTAGGAGAGCCAAAATCCAAAAGACAAAAAAAACAAAACAAAACAAAAAAAAAAACCAAGAAACCAGAAACTGATACTCATTGATCCAAAGCTTACTGAGACCCACCCCCATCTCTCATGCTACCATACTAGCATACCCAAGGACAAGGACAAAGACTTACAAGAAAACCCATCTCCGGGGCAGCTAGGTAGCCAAGAGCACCAGCCTTGAAGTCAGGAGGACCTGAGTTGAAATCTGGTTTCGGACACTTAACACTTCCTAGCTGTGTGACCCTGGGCAAGTGACTTAACCCCAAGTGCCTCAGCAAAAAGAAAGGAAGGAAAGGAAAGGAAAGAAAGAAAAGAAAGGAAAGAAAGAAAACAATCCATCTTTGAACTCCTGTCCCCTCCCTCTCTTTCCAATGCTATGAAGACCAAAGTTTAGGTTCATCCATCCTGTCTCCAATCTAGCTAGCATCACTAAAGACATTCACAACAACCTTAATGGAACTTAGCTTTCTCAGATTGTCTTATTACCATAAGTTAAGCCGGTTGTAAATTGTATCAAACATAATCATATAAAAACAAGCAAGTTAGCATTCCCAGACTATCTCAATTGACATGTCTTTAGACTGGTCTGGGACCTGGTTTGCCAGGTGCTTTCCATCTTGATTTCCCACCTTTGTGCCTGAGAAATGCCAGGATTATATCTAGGATCTGGTTATGATGAAGATCTTTACTAAGTTTCTTTAAAGACGAAGTTCACTATAAAGGTACTTCTCTCTCTTTCCTCTCCCCTCCCCTCTCATATTGCTTTCACTTTAATGGTGCCTTTCTCCTTACTCTAGCTAACTCTAGTTAGTATGCTAAATTCCTCTATGGATCTAACCTGCCAGTCAATGGCTTTCTCCCACCTTATGGAGCATTTCCTTTCTCCAGGTTAATTTATGAGTTTCCCCAGGAGAACTTGTGAGTTTCCTTGCTAACTATAAGCTCTCCCAATTCTATTTCATTTTTGCCATTCCTGGTGTCTATTTTACCTTTCATTTTTGTCTGTAAACTCTTCTCCTAAATAAACTTTCCTTCTGGCAAACAGAATAGCCACCGTGAATCTGTCACGTGTTTATTTCAAAACACAACCTCATCACTGTTAGCAATGAAAAGAGATTGTATGCTGATGCCAAGCCAGAAATTAAGGAACAGAGTGGGACACACACTGTGCATATAGGAAAGAGGATGGGAAGAAGAAAAGGAACTTGTGTTATGCTACAATCTCTTTGAACTGTTCTACCTCAGTTTCCCTGCACTAGTTTCCCTTATTGTCCTGACTGAGTTTCCCTGAATTGTTCTGTTTCCTTAACTGTTCTGCCTCAATCCCCTTAGTTGTAAAACCTCCCTCTGGTACATTAAGACTGAGGACCATTTGCTCTAAGGTTATAAATTGTCAATGTGAGACTAAAGATGAGGGGGAGATGAGACTTCCTGGCTCCTAACTCCTTTTGCCCTCAAGAATTTATGACACTACTCCCTCTAAAATATTCCAAAAGATAAGACTATGAGGTATCTGGATACCTCATTGACATCTTTAATTCTGTTTATTCAGACATCCTGACTCTGGCTTTTAGTAAGAATTTATGGCCTCCCCCCATCCTGACAGAACCAAATGGGTCTGTAAAAAAGTTTCCCGCTTCTGTCCCCTTCTTTGTTTGAAAGGGTATATAAGGATTTGGGATTCTCCCATTCATCACTGGATACTTTGAGACGAGAGTCCTGTTCAGTCAATTATGTTCTCTAATTAATAAAATATTTAAAACTCTCTAATCTCTCTCCTGCCTCAGTTTCTCCAGCATTGCACTTGAAAAGGAAGGGAAGAGAAAAAATATAGCGCTCTTCCAAGTAGGAAGGAAAGAGGACAACAGCCATTTGGTGCCATTTCTGACCCTCCAAAAGTAACTTGGGGAAAAGTCATTGGCTGATGAAATATAAATTATCCAGCATGATCCAAGACACTCTGATACCCAGTCATCAAGAAAAACCACAAAGAAAAGGGAAAGATTCAGCAAGTGAGAGATAAGAAAAATGTGGGTATGGGAAGACAAAGTATCAAAGAATTCAGGAAGAAAACCCAAAGACCTAGCACATAAAGAGATAAATTAATATGAAAAGCAGTAACAACAGAAAAAAAAAAAAAATATGCTTCCAGATCTAGTAAAAGAGTTCAAAGGAAATGGGCATAATGATATGATATCTTAATGACACAGAGCAGCACTGTGTGGAATTTAAGAACTGTGGACTCTAACATGCTATTCCTGAGTGGTTTAAAAAACAAACAAGAATTACATGAGGAGAATTTATGTCCTACACAGCAAATATAACAAAGATGAGAAAAACTTGACTCTGTAATGAAAAGCCTCCCCAAAGAAACCAGAGGATTAAAAAGGCAAAAACACATAAATGAAGACCAATTTAGAAGAACAAAAGGAGAAGAAAATAACAATAAAAGAAAATATGCTCACTGTACAAGATGCAAAAACAACCCAAGGAAAAATGCCACAGGACAAAAACCCTTAATACTATAATACTGTAAATAATAGAAGAGAACTAACCAGAACTTCTAAAGAGAAAAAATGAAATTCCAATCAAAAGGACTCACAAATGCCCTAGGGAAAAAAAAAATCCAAATCAACCCAAGCCTGTAAAAAACACAAAGTGGTTAAGCTTAATTCAATTTAAAAACAACAAATTCAACAAACCATTAAGAAAAAGAACTTTAAATACAATGGTAAGGGCACTTCAGTAAAGCAAAACCAGAAAAAAGGAGAGAATGGAAAATGCGCCAAAAATCAATGAAATGCAAGGTGCAGCTCAGAGTGATCTATATTGCAAACCTGATCTGAATCAGACAGCACAAAAGTTGGACATTCAATAATAAAAACAAGTTTAAAATCTTTTTAGAAAGAAAACCATAATACTTTGATTTGCTTCTCCAAATAACAAAAATGAAGGAAAAATAAACAAATGCAGAAGGCAAAAACAATAACGGAAACAGTGACAACAGAGAGACCAATAAGAGAGATCAGATTTCTTTCTAAATCTACTAGGGAGACAGGGATTGAAGACAAAAATCTTGAAGGGGATTCACGGGCTTTAAGGACAGAATCTGGTAACATCCTGCCTATGAGCCAGCTTAAGATAGATATATGTAGAGATAGGCAGGGCATTCCAGGTAAGAAAAAAGTGTGAACTGAGGAAAAGTACAGAACATAATCAAGAAGACGAATTGTTATTCTAACAGTAACTCATATACACAGCATCATATGATTAATAAAGTACATGTCTCACACAACCACCATGATGCTATGCAGTATATCAGGGTTCTACATTTTACACAGATAATGGGACTTAGAGAAGTTGATTAACTCAACAGAAGTAGAAGAAGCAGGACTTGAAACACAATAATCATCATCATTATAAATCCAGGCCAATTTCAAATATACTATGTTGCCTTCAGTAAATAGACCAGAGCAACTAGAAAGTTTTTCCCTCCAGTATAGAAAAATTATGGAATGTTGTGCTAAAAACTAAAAGACCTTGAGATTTTATTTTCTTCCTAACTGAAAACAACACTACTTTACAAACCCTTTGCTCCAAATGAGGCAAATGGCATCCTATTGTGACACATCCTTAACTGGCTAGGTTGTCTAAAGTTTACATTTTTAAGCATCAATATTTTAAATAATCAGTCTTTCTGAGTGTTACAATCTTCACCACAAATTCCTTTTTAGCTTTATTATATACAGCTTCCCCTTCTCCTATTCAACAACAGAACCAAATCAGCCTTCTTGCCCTGTCTCACACACTGACAGGAGCATCCCCATCTCAGTGCCTTGGCAAAGGCTGTTGCACACAATGCCTCTTCACCTTTGCCACTTAATATCTCAAATTCTTTTCAAAGCTCACCTCAAATATCATTTATAGATGAGACATTTCCTGGTATTTCCAGCTGCTAGGGTCTCTACCTCCAACATATTTTAAACACCTATTTATGTGATAATGTCCAAAACTAAAGAACATAAACCCTCTTAAGATCATGTCTTTGTAACCCCTAGCTAGGATGGTTCTTTTGGCCCATGCTTGCTGAATGATTGATTCTGTATTTATTAGAAAAAGAAAATAAAAAAGGTTTTGGGAATTTCCCAAACATGCAACTTATATGCAATTTTATGTCAGGCAAAACAAACTTAAAAAAGAGAGCTCCTGGGCAGCTAGATGGCGCAGTAGATAGAGTACTGATTGAATATAAATCAATGCATGCTATATTCACTTCATTTTTGTTTTGCTTTTTTCTCTTATGGTTTTTTCTGATTTTTCTCTCCCCACATGGTTCATAAAGCAATGTATATTAGAAATCAATCAATCAATTAATTTTAAAAGGAGAGCAACAAATATCAATGACTTCTTGCTTCTCTTTTCAGAGAAACATTTTTATAAGTTTTTGGTACAGATCTGTGATTTCACTGGTATATTGAAATTTTCTTCATCAATATGAATCAGTAGCTCATCTGCCTATAGAACTTTCAAAAGGAAAACCTGGGTTACATGTGTTACATTTAATAAAAGCTTGTTAAATTAATTGAGTGACAAAATGATAGAGGAATCCACAGATATTCTTAGTTACCTTTCTTCCTTTCTTATTTGAGTAATCTAATTTTCTTTCCTCTTCATTTTGATCAAATTAGCCAAAATTTTATCAATTTTGGTTGTCTTTTCAAATCACCTGGTTTTTTTTTTTGCTCACTAATTCAATTGTTTTTTCATTTTCCATATAATATATTTCTGCTCTAATTTTCAAATTTTTCTCTCACACTAATTTTGAGCTTATTTGTTGATTTTCTAGATTTATAAAATATTTATCCTAAATCCTCTTTTTTCACTTTATTAACATATCTTTGTAGAGATATAAATGTTTTTCTTATAGATTGCTTTAGTTGCATACACAAAACTCTAGAATGTTTTCTCATCATTATTCTATTTTGCACAGCTATTATTTCCATTTTTTTTCTCTGACCCATTTATGATTCAGGAAGTTATTACAAGATCTCAGTTTAGGTCTGTATCTTCTGTTTGTCGTTTACTGTATTAATTCATATTTTTATTACATTATGGTTTGTAAAATGAACGTTTACAGTTCTGCTTTTTTTTTTTTTTTGCATTTATTCATCACTTTTTGGACCACATATTAATTCTCATAAGGCACACTAGAAGCCCTATACAGAGGAAAGTTAGGTATTACTAGACAATAATTTGAGCTTTCAAATTATTAAGCTTATTTGAGCTTTCATATTATAATCAAATTTGAGTATGACCATATCATAAAAAAACTGACTTAGAAATG
Organism: Sarcophilus harrisii; assembly: GCF_902635505.1. Classification (NCBI taxonomy): domain Eukaryota; kingdom Metazoa; phylum Chordata; class Mammalia; order Dasyuromorphia; family Dasyuridae; genus Sarcophilus; species Sarcophilus harrisii. The sequence goes on along the minus strand of NC_045426.1, from coordinate 367,183,264 downwards.
AAGTTACTGAATCATTCATAACACAAATGAATGAGACACAAATCATTAAATTTATAAAAATTAAAACATATGGATGGCATAATGCTAAGAACTAGCTATTACTATTATTCTAATTACTATTATATACTAAGATTCATATAGGATTTTCTTTTCAAATGCAATAATCCTACATTAATAATCCTTTAAAAATCGTGGCAGTAATGATAACAGAGTATTGAGCTTTAAAAATGCTTAACATACTTTATATCACGGAAGCCTCCATATCCTATGCTACAGCTAGTACAGATAGTTTATTATTCTTATAAATGGAGAAAACAGATGCTATATGAAATTCAGTGACTTGCCCAGAATCATTAAGTTATTAAATGTCCAGAGAAAGATTTGAGTCTAACCATTTTGACTCTTAAGACTAGCAGTCTATCCATTCAACTACCTTACTCTGATATGATATGCTCTGTAGCTCATGGACAGAACTGCAAATGCAGAAGAAAACATTTGGCAAAGGTGGGGAAGCAAGGTCATACTTAAAGGACACAAGCCAGATCAAGATGAACTACAGGTACATTTTGGAAATAAATCTATTATCTGTTAAGTACTCTGTATTCCTCTAAGATGATTTTCCATTAAAAAATGAGAAAATATTCAATAAGTCGCAAAATCTTTATACACCCATGCCATTAACTGAGATATTATCAATATATGTGGGAAAGCAAAAAAGGCACATTCTTTTTTCTAAGAGTGTTTCTAAGAGGTGCTAAATATGTGAGACATTTCTAAGATTTCTCATGGAGAGGTTTCCTACCTGAGTGGGAGCAGCAGCTCCCTCAATGAAAGATGGGGTTACATTGCCAGCTACTATCCAGCTCACCAAGGAAGAGAGCAGGCTCCGGTCACAGTGATAACCTAAAGCATTCTGCTCAGTCAAGAAAACAAAAAAGAAAAGTTGAGAAGACAAAAAAAAAAAAAAAAAAAAAAAAAAAAAAAAAACTTTTAACATCTTCAACCACAATCTCTCCTTAATATGATAATAAAGCTCTAAAGTACCATGAAAAAATACATGTCCTGGGATTTAAAAGTATCAAGGAGTGCCCCAAGAGAAATGTAATAAATACTTCTTTTCTCATATCATTTTTTAAAATTTGCACTAGGATTTATGGTAAACGAGTATTTGGCTGCAAATATTAAATCAGTGTTTTTCAATCTAATGGATGCATTAGAGCAATTAGTAGTAGAAGGTGAACATGAAGGAATCCTGGGGGATGGGTGGAAACATTTATAGAACAATCTACAAGCCTGAAATGTAATCGATAATCATAGACAACAAATATTATAATTGTTTTTACCTTGTGCTGTTGGTAAAGTAGTTTCTGTACACAATCCTCTTGCATATACTGAAAAGCTGCCTTGCATAAATGATCCATCAAGAAAAGAATGGGCTGTTCTCGGTACCAAAACTGTTGGCTTATGAGGGCCTGGACCCAGAATTCTAAAACAGCAACAGGCCCCACTTCATTGGGATTAGTGCTTACAGAAATGTGAGTCTGTGGGGGAAAGTTCCAATTAATCTGAAATGAAATAACTATCATCCCACTTCTCATTTCCTAGCATTCTTAAAAACATCAATAAAAATATCCCCTATCCTCCATTACTAAGTCTGACACTGTTGGTATACCTCCATAATATATTAATATCTATGGCATCAACCAAGCTATAATGGTGTTAAACTGCATATTAAATGTAGTTAAACGAGAGCTTTGGGGACTAGACCAGAGGAAAAGCATATATTTCAAAAGTGATAATGCCCAATGTCAAAGACTAGATCCATTTCCTGACCTGGATCATGCTGCTGAGAAGCTTCACATTTTCTCCATAGTTCGTTCCTGTCAAGTGCTGAGCTACTTTGTGAGTAACATGTTGGGTCATTCCTTGAGGAATACCACTATCCAAGTGCAAAAATAGTTGGAGGTATGATAAAAACCTATATATCAAATGGAGAAACACAGCAGACATTCAAAGAAGTTTTAGAAATCAAATAAATTTTAATGATTAACAGCTAGTAAATCAGCAGGTAATGGGAAAGAATTAAACCAATTCTTATTCTTAAGAATCTAATCACAATAAAACCACATGAAAAAAAAAAAAAAAAGACAAGGGCAAGAGAGGTGGAAGGAATAAGAACTGGAAACAAAATTCCTTTGGGTTGGTTTGCACAAATCAGAATGTTCAATATCATTCACAATTAAACTTTTAGGGAGTTAAATCAATTTCTTTAAAAGAAAGCCTTCAAATATAATTTCAGAAGGAACTAACAAGGAACAATTTTCAACATAACTTTCCTAAATAGGAGCATCCACAAGTTAATATACATTAAAATATACAGTTTGTGAGCTACGAACGGAAAGAGCTTGCTTGAAAAATAGCTAATCCTTTTTTCCTCATAAAATGAAATCCTACTAAGAAATTTTTAATCTCAAAGGGCAAACTGTCATATTCAAAAAAAAAGATTATCATCCTCAAAATTTTACAAGAAAAACATTTTAGGCAAAAATTCAAAAATAACAACACAAAATGCCTAGTCTTCCTATTTTATGTCCATAACTGTGCTGTGGTGTATTCCTATTTTATGTCCATAACTGTATCTTATCTCTATAACTTACATTCAAGATCCTCCTTTATCTATCCCTAACCTATGATCCAAACTTATTAACTGTTTTTTATCCAGTTAAAACTCTAGTTTGCTCTAGTTAAACTGTTGAATTACTTAGTATCCCTCAAACATATTCTATTCTTTTCTACTTCTGCCTCCATTTTCTCCACTAATCCAGACACTATGCATTTCTCATCAATAGTATAAGCTCACTTGTCCCATGATACCATTCCTAATTCCACCCTCATTCCTATCCCAATTGGTTCTTCTCTCTACTTTGCATTCCTTCTATACTAACGAATCTCACATTAGTATTCTTTTTCTACTTATTATGTTCCTTTGTCATTATTTTATTTTTTTCTTTGTGATTATTTTATAAATATTTCATGTTTCCTACAACACTAGGCTAAAGTCACATCAATTTGCTTCCCTTTTTGTTGTTCAGTAGCTAATTCAACAACACACACCCTCAAAATAAATATACTGAAGATATTTAACATAAATGTAAATCGAAATGTCTTACTGCTACTCTGACAACTTCTTTGCTAAGTGCCACTGGAAGCATCTTCTCTCTAACTGATAAGTGTTGTTCTTTCTAGTGCCAGGTTTTGGGCAATAAGGAGATATTTTTTTAAACCCATCATGAAAAAAATTAAAACCATGCTTGAGCCCTTAGCAGATATGCTGCTTATAAGTTTAAATACTAATTCAAGCAAGCAGCATATTTTGTTTCACACAGGAAAAATAAATGCTAAAATACTCCAATCACAGTTTATTGGAGAAAACAAAACATAATGCCCATACCACAAAGGATTAATCCATACAGCACAGACTATACTTACAATTCATTCTTCAAAAGATAGTACTGGCAAGGGTAAAACATGGGCAAAATCTTATCCAGAACATGAACCACTGTTCGCAGATGCCTAGACTGGACCAGAATTCCCAACAATGGAATACCTTCTGCACAAAATTTCTCGATGCTAACAGGAGAAAAAAAAAAGGCAATATGGTTCTAAGTATAAAATGTTGAGACTCTGACATGCTACTATACTGAACACATTTCATGTTTTCAGGTCTTCAATATATTCCTTTGTTGCTACTAAAAATTTTCAAGCAGCAAATACTAAGCTGTGTAAGATTCAATAACTATCCAAAAAGAGATAGAGGTTATGGTAGGTCTCAATCTATCTAAAACACATTACAAAAATCAGCCATATCTCAGGTTTATCTCAATCCCCTTGATTGGTGACTTAGAAATCACACACTTAGTTCAGCTATAGTGATTTTTTGTATTCCTATTTTTATCAAGAAATCTATAATGTAGCTAAACTGTTACATTCCATTAGAAACTACCATCAGGCAAATAGGTTGCATAATGGAAGTGCTGGATCTGGAGAATGGAAGCCTCACTTTCCTAAGTTAAAATCTGACTTCAGATACTTACTGTCTGACCCTGGGCAAGTCACAGGAGTAACTATTTATCTCAGTTTCCTCATTTTTAAAATGAGATGGAGAAGAAAATGGCAAAACCCTTCAGTATCTTTGCCAAAAAAAATTACAAGTGAGTTCACAAAGATTTGACTGAAAAATGACTACTGAACAACAGCAAAGAAACTACATCTGTGTTCAGAGTACTCTGAACTAAAAAGATAAAACCCCAACTTTAAAACAGATATTAGGCAAATAAAGAAACATTTCAGAAAAGGAATACTCTAAAAAGTCAAGAAAAGAGGACAAGATTAGTGCATAATAGAAGCATTTCCAGAGGCACTCAGCAGACTGTTTTCATCCTATTACTTCCTTTTCCTATAAAATCTACAATAACTGCCAACTATCACAATAAGATACTGCCTGAAACTACTATTACTTGAAGAAATATTCCTTATGATCATGTATTTTATAATTATTTTATATGTGTAAAACTTTGTGAATTTATTCCAATTTACCAAACAGATTTTATTCCAAACTTACCAACTTACTACAAACAACAAATTAGTTTTCTGGTACAACTAATTAAAAATTTATTGAGTACCTACAATATCCAAGGTTCAAAAAGAACATAAGGATGAGAACGACATAACTGCCCTCAAAGATCATGAGTTTAGGTAGTCTGAGCCACTTTTTCACAAGCTGATCACCTGAAATAAATTGTTTAGCTTATCATGTGAGACCTTAGAAACCCTAGAAGACCTTAGAAACACAAGCTCTGGAATCAGGAGGGCCCAAGTTCAAATTTGACCTCAGACACTTGACTCTTAACAGTTGTGTGACCCTGGGCAAGTCACTTAACCATGATTGCCTGGCTGCCCTTCCTCCCCCCAAAAGTGCTTAGTTTAGTTTTAACCTAAGAAACAAACCTATACTGCACTCCTTCAGAGTATAGCAACTTTTTGTATGGCACCTCAGCCTTGAAAAATAAATATTATTAAATATAAGTATTATTCTGTACCTGTGACCCACAGTTGTCATAGATAAGGCTAGATAGCAGCCAATGGGCATGCCAGCTTTCACAGCCTTCAGCAAAGGATGAAATGTAGGGGATTCATTCAAATCCGGCACTGTGCTGGAGAAAGGAACTGTCGGACAGTTCTGCTGCATTCCATAATCATTTTTGTGAAGTTTTAACCTCAAAATCAAGTTCCAAGCCCACTGGTTAAATGAGCTCTCAGGTGTCTCTCCATAACGCACAATACTGGCCAAATAGGAAACCTAAAACAAATTTTAAAAGACATGATCACAACAAATTTAATTAATCTCCCAAGTCTCTTTCAGTTCCCATTAGACACAAATTATATCCACATGGTAGAAAGTGAATAATCCACTCCTGGTACTCAGTCTAAACTTTATTTATGCAAATGAAAAAAATAATGCTTACCTAACCCACCACTTGGGTCATCTGCCTAATCATCCGTAATCCAAATTTAGTGAAATCAAGCAAAAAAAAAGAAACTGTGAAGGGTATATGAAAAGGAGGAAGAGCCATGTTCAGGTACAACTCTCCAAAAGTGAAATGCTTACACAAAAGCTTTTATTCAGAAGAAAATCTCTTGTCTAGTCTCAGAGTTCAATTATTGGACATCAGCTTGTCATGAAATTTGATGACAGTATGATATAACTTAATTTTTCTAGCACTCTCAAAAAGCATGGTTTTATATAATCCATATTTAAACAGTCAGAGGAAAAGTAAATACCTGTTTTATGCTTTCAGAAAATAACCCAGCATATGGCTTCTGAGCAAGGTACCTCTGATAAGCTTCAAGAATCATTAATGCTACTTCAGAATGAACAGTTTGATCCAGATGAAGTGTATCCTTTAAAAAAGAAAAAAAAATTACAATATGCTGGCGGTCTTCCTTTAAGCCTTTTTCTTATATGTAGGTAGCCCTCAAATTCTCTTTTATCCTTTGCTCTCACAACTACAATCACCCTCTAGCTTTTCTCCAATAATTCCAAAAAATATTTACTGAATGCCTATTATATACAAGGCACTATGTAAAGTGCTATAGGAGACACAAAGAATAAATCAGAGGATTTCTGTCCTCTTGTAGCTTATAGGTTAGTCCAACAAATAAAACATAAGCAAACAATTATAAATAAGGTACAACGTGAAGTTACAATAACAGCGGAACAAAGTATGATGTTAGTTTTTCCTACTTCCAATATTCCCATTCCATCATAATACCTCAGAGTCCAACCTCTCAGTTATACTATGTCATCCTCCTATTCAAGAACTTACAATCACTCTCAGTTGCCCACAGGAGCAAAGTTAAACTTTAAGCACTTATTGCCTGGCTTTCAAAGCCTCCAATTATCTATCTTTCCACCTACTCAGTTTTATTTCTTACTATGTCTCAACAAAAACCTTACAATCTAGTCAGAATGGTCTTCTCACTATCCAACTCATGTTATCCTCAATTTTATATCTCTTTTATTGGCTAAAAATAATATTGTCTATATAGCACATTAAGGTTTATAAGACACTTTAAAAATATGGCTTACAAGACACTTTTAAAATATTAACCCATTTGATCTTCACAATCTTGTGAAGTGTTGTTACCCTTATTCTTAAAAATGAGGAAACTGAATCTAAGATATTAAATGATTTGTAAATTTGGAAAGGTCACACAGCTAATGTATCTAAGGCAAGATTTGAGTCCAGTCATTCCTACTCTTAATCCTGAACTCTATCCACTGTCACAAAGCAGTTGCTCTAGAATGCTTTCCGTTTTCTTTTCTTTCTCTATAATATTTAATCATTCTTTAAGATCAATTCATGTCTCACTCTGCCCATTTTCCCTATATCCCCTCCTCCACCCCAACCCTGATCATGTCCCAGGAGGTCTTCTACAACTATACCAGCTCAAGCTGATATCATTCCTGTCTCTGAACTCCTACTGCACTTAAATTACAAAATTTCACTGGATAGCATTTAATTTGTTCTTCTCTACTGTACTCAAATAGATAGATACAAGTTCCACGAAAGCAAGACTCATACCATATATGTCTCTATATTCCTTCTTTCAACATCATGCCACCATTACCAACATTATAATGATAGACACAAAGTAATCATAAATACTTTCTAACTGATTCAACAACCAATAAATGATGAATATAATGGATTAACTTATTTTTTCTAGTTAAAATTATGTAATTTTAAAGAATTATATAATTTTTAGGATCATGTATACTCATTCATCATTTTAAAGATGAGAAAATGAGTCCCAGGGAGGAGGGATGATATGATAAAATTGTTTTTAAATTAAGTTGGTAGCTTTGTGTGTGACAAAGTAGGATAAAGAAAAATATAAAAACTAAGAAGCTATTTTAAGTAGATATATATCATATAGCAAATGTGTCTAAATATAAATAAAGGCATTTTCAGTTTGATATAACATTATTATTGGCATAACTTACCAATTTCACACTGCAAAGAAGAAAGTGAAAATAAAATTCTAAATTTGAAATAGTTTAAAAAATGCACTTAACCTTGGAAAGAAAAGCATTTATATAAAAAAGCCTCATATTTTATTATCACTAAGATCACATTGTTTTAGGAAAAAAATATGCCCTTGAACCCACAGAATTAGTCATTTACATGTTTAAGGCATACCTGTTCACCAAATCCCCAGTTCACTCCTTCCAGAATAACACAGGCCAATTTATTCTTCACGTCAGACAAATTGTAATTCAGTAACCAATCCCGAATAACAGCTATTTCAGAGGTAGATGGTTGCCACAGATACAAAGGCAGCTCTTTAAACAAGTATAGGGATACCTTATTAAAAGGGGATAAAAAAGAATACTTAAAATCAAGAAGATAAATTAAGTATTAATGGAGCAGGGAAGAAAAGGGACATTTTAAAATAAAAGTGAATTAAATTTAAAAAGACTTAAGAAAGATTTATATTGGAGCTCTTCAGTTCTAACTCTAACTTCTAGTTTCTTCAAAAAATAGTTGTTACAGAACATAGTCACTTATGTAGATAATCACTGTTGCTGGGAGGATAAGGATGGTGGAGCTTGAACTCAGGAGCTATAAGCTGCAGTAGGGTTAAAGTCAATTGGATGTTTGGACTAAGTCAATTACTAATATAATAACTTGATTAGGGGATGGAGACAGGGAAGCAAACATGGGCTATATAAGGAAAATCAAAATGTCAAACTGACCCACATCAAAGCTGCCTAGATGACCAGCAGTAAGATCAAGTTTCTAAATGGCCACTATACTTTCAACCAGAGGGAGATGAGTTGGGTTTTTTTTTTTTTTTTTTTTTTTAAATTATAGCTTTTTATTCACAAAGTATATGCATGGGCAATTTTTCCAACATTGACCCCTGCATAATCCCCTGTTGCAAATTTTCCTCTCCTTTTCCCTACCCTCTCCCCTACCCAACAGGCAGCCCAATATATGCCAAATATGCCGAAATACATGCCAGATCCAATATGTATATACATATTCACACAGCCACCCGGTTGCGCAAAAAAAAATCAGATCAAGAAGGAAGAAAAAAAAAAAAAAAACTGAGGGGGAAAAAAAACAAAATGCAAGCAAACAACAACAGAGAGAGTGAGAATGGTATGCTGTGTTCCACACTCTTTTCCCATGGTTCTCTCTCTGGGTGTAGATGTGACTCTCTTCATCACTGAACAATTGGAACTGGTTTAAATCATCTCATTGTTGAAGAGAGCCACGTCCATCAGAACTGATCATCTTGTTTCTGTGTACAATGATCTCCTAGTTCTGCTCATTTCACTCAGTATCAGTATCAGTTCATGTAAGTCTCTCCAGATCTCTCTGAAATCATCCTACTGATCGTTTCTTACAGAACAGTAATATTCCATAACATTCATATAACATACATATATATATATATATATATAATATATATATATATAATATTCAGCCATTCTCCAATTGATGGGCATCCATTCAGTTTCCAGTTTCTAGCCACTACAAAAAGGGCTGCCACAAACATTCTTGCACATACGGGTCCCTTTCCCTGCTTTAAAATCTCTTTGGGATATAAGCCCAGCAGAAACACTGCTGGGTCAAAGGGTATGCACAGTTTGATAATTTTTTGAGCATAGTTCCAAATTGCTCTCCAGAATGGTTGGATCAGTTCACAACTCCACCAACAATGTATCATTGTCCCAGTTTTCCCATATCCCCTCCAACATTCATCATTATCTTTTTCTGTCATCTTAGCCAATCTGACAGGTGTATAGTGATAGTGAGATAAGTTTCTTAAAAATTGTTTTTATTCCTTTGTTTTTTAAGACAACGGAAACAGAAAACAATAAGAAGTATCAACATAAAATTGGAAACATGATTATGATACATAAAAGGCAAAGTTTGTGACCTTGTTTTCAGATCAATTTTCTTTTCCACATAACAAGTAGTAAACTCCTCATTTGAAAAAAATCATACTGATAAATGTAAGGCAATAACTAACTCCCTTCACAAAAAGATTTTAGTACAAATTTCCTTTATATAGACAAGTGTATTGAAAAGAATATGCCAATTTACAGAACTTTCAGAAGCATATCTTTTATTAAAGTTAGGATAAATCAATATTCTTCAAATAACACTCCACTCCAATACCTCATTATCATGTGGGTTCTTAAACATTATATCAGGAGAAAGTAAAGTGGAAAGAAATCTGGTAAAAATTTGCTTTAAACCCATACCTCACTCTATACACAAAAATGAATTCAAATGAGCATATGAGAAATATAAAAGGTCACATCATAAAGATATTAAGAGCAAGTCTCCTATTACAGAGGAACACAAAAGATAAAATGGACAGGTTTGATTAAACAGAACTTTAAAAGATTTTAAATAAACAAAACCAATGCAATTAAAATTAGAAAGACAACAGGTAACCAGGAGGGGAAAATAATCTTTGTAAGCAAGTTTCTTTGTACAGTGTTATTTCTAAGATACGTAAAGAATTGAATGAAATTTCTAAGAACATGAGTCCTTCCCCAATAGATAAAGGAACAAAGGATATGAATGGGATGTTTTCCAAGGAGGAAATCCAAACGATCAGCAAAAAAAATAAAAATAAAAGTGCTACAAATAACAGAAATATAAATTAACAAGTGTGACAAAAATGTTGGAGGGGCTGCAGGGAAATGAGACATTCTAATGCACCATGGACAGAACTATGAACTGGTTCAACCATTTGGGAAAACTACTGGAATTGTCATTAATTGTGAATATCAGTTGATACAACAATACAATAATTAGACTCAGATCCAAAGAGATCAAATATAAAAGAAAAGATTATTTAAATATATTTATAACAGTGCTTTTTGTAAAAATTAAGAAGGGTGGAATAGGTGAGGAATAGCTCAATAAATTATGGAATGTGAATGTACATGAAAATGACAGTTTGAAAGAAATCTGAAAAGACTATATGAAATATAAAAGGGCAATGTCCTTTAAGAACTCCAAGTTGTATGATGATTAGATGTCAATTTTAACGTTGTACTAAACTGAGATAATTTAGTTATGATTGCTAATTCATTGCTAGAATTCAAAAAACGTTAAACAAACCTACAATTTACAAAATGAACATACAAGAAGTCTGCAAGGCTTCTAATCTAGTATAAACATGTAATTAACATAAAATAAGCAGAACTGATATTTTAGTACATGCATACAAAGTTATACTAGAATTGTGGAAAGGCTTTGGACCAAATTAACCTGTATCCAAAACAAGTTAAGAATGAGCAAAATCATTAGTTGTTTTGTTGTCTCTCTTTTCATCCAAGGTTCAATATTGGTTGACTTTTTTTTAACCTGTTTCAATCAGAATTGCTGTTTTCTGGTACAAAACACCTGAGAAATTCAAATAGGCTCATTTAAAATAAATAACTTTGATTTACTAAGGCTTTATATTTGAGGCAGAACTGTTTGGAGGAAAAAAATAGTTCTAAATAAAGAAAAGTAAAGAAAAAGATTCTTTCTTAAGTGGACCAGAAAATATTCAGTCTTTGACAGATATAGTTAATCCCAATTTGTTTTCAAATAATACTCTTACCATCCCAACTTGGTCAATAGTCTCTTTAACGCTACCCAAAAGGACAGAAATGATTGCAGGATGAACAGAAGTAATAGCTCCTAAAAGCTCTCGACCAACTTTTGAAAAGGTCTCTCTGGTAGAAAGGCTAACATAAGATACCTAGAGAGAAAGAAGATAGTTATTTTTAATATTAAGCTCTAAAACAAATGCACTTACAAAATACGAGTGTTTTCAAGAAAAAGAAAGATTACTCTACATCAAGCTCCCATTCACAACTTTATTCTAAAAGATTAGACAAACTGTATCCTCAGAGGGCAAGAATGTCCATCTTCACTCCAAAATAGTGTAAGCAAATTAAGCAAACACATTCTAAATTTACCAACAGGAGAAAAATTGCTGCAGATGGGCTGAATAACATTTAGAATTGAAAAAAGGAAGACAACTTTTATCAATTAAAAACTAATATTTTAATGGAATTGCCATTTGTAAAATGAGACTCCTAGTTACAATATTATCAATATTTCTGGAAACAAATTCTTATGACTGAATTCTGTAAACATTTATTAAATATCTTCATTCTGCAAGTCATTATGCTAAGCACTGTGAGGAATACAAAAAGGACTTTAATATTCCTTTGCTCTCAAGCTTATAATCTAGTAAGAAGTAATACACAACTATTATCCTGGTCTAAATACAGACTGCACAATTTTTGCCTAAAATCTGTCTTGTGAAAACCCTCAGCACAACTACTAAGAGTACTTTTAGTATCAAAGACAATACAAGTCTCACTAGTCTCCCCAGCAGTGACAAAAGCTTTTCTCATACTTGCAGATATGCCCAAGCCTGTGCTAGGTGTACCTGATACAAATGTGAGCAAAATAAATATATTATTCCTTTTCATTTTCTACCAAACTGCCTGCATCTTTGCCCTTACAAAAACAATCTCACTACAAAACCCACCAACTCTCTTTCCTTTCCTTCATGTTCTTGAAGCTAGAGAAAACATTAGGTAGTCAATGGCAAGGGTATCCCTTTAACTCCCTCTCTCTGAAGAGTCTGCACTTTTTTCTATAACTTAAGTTCTATTTCCCACTTTAAATCATGTGGGCCTAAACTGCTGCTCACAGCAAATATTGTGGCTCTGGGAAATTCAATGTCACACAGCAGATTTTTTTTTTCCCCCGAATCAATCCAAAAGGACTCAAAGAATAATGTAAAATAGAGGAGTTTTTCTGGCAAGTTGTTCATCCCAACTTTGCTCACCTCATAAATCTTCAGCACAATAACTTTTATGAAGTCTTTATCCACATTGGTCTTTCTTGCTTGAGCCATTTGAGCAAAAGTAGTAAGAAGGCAAATTACTTCTGAGCTATTCATGGTAGAAATATAACTCTCAAAGCTCACCAGATGCGCCGGGTCTGAAAATTCAGATCAGAACAATTAAGGGGGAAAAGGGCAGAGACAGTATAAGAATACAGAGAACTTAGAAAGTCTGAAAAAGTTTAAAAAGCATTCTATGCTCTAAAAATGTTCCCAGAATCTGAGTAAAGATCTATTGCAGAGTTGTGATGAAGAGAGCCAGCTGCACCCAGAAAGAGGGCTGTGGAGACTGAATGTGTATCTATCCCAACATAGTATTTTCACTCTTTTTGTTGTTTGCTTGCATTTTGTTTTCTTTTTCATTTTTTCCTTTTTGATCTGATTTTTCTTTTGCTGCTCAATAATTGTGGAAATATGGTACAGTTTAACATATATTAGATTACTTGCTGTCTAGAAGAAGGGCTGAGGGAGAAGGGAGGGAGAAAAGATTTGGAAGACATAGTTTTACAAGCGTAAATGTTGAAGACTATCTTTGCATATATTTTGAAAATAAAAGGTTATTTTTTTTAAAAAGAAAATTCTATTGCATGTCCTGTAACTTCTGTTCCAACTCCAAAATACAGTTGTCTGAATTTAACTCAAAAATATGCTTTCATAAAAGAGGGGGAAAAAAAGTAAAATGTAAAAAGCTAATTAAGGGGGAAAATTATAATTATTTGTAAACTTATTTCTTGTAAACAATTTGTAAAAAATAAAAAAAATTACTTGTGAACTGATATTTATTCATAAAATAGAACTGCACAATCCAAAAACTGAAAATATGAATCACAAATATGATCTGGCATTTGGTTTTAGTTTCTCAAAAAAGGTCCCTATATATGAAGTACTGTAACCTGTCACCAGGGGGCAATATATACATGCATGCAGCTCTATGGAACATTTGCTTTTTTTGTAGCCCAAATCAAAGTTCTTTCTAAGGATGCAGATAACTTGTCTATAACTTGTGATCCTAGAGAGCTTCCAAGGGCACTAAGGAGGTTGGGTTATGTCAGACAAAAGATTAAAGCCAGGGATTCCAACTCCAAGCCCAGCTCTCTATCCACTATGCCATACTTCTTCTCATGGCCATCCATCCAGAGGAAGCATCTCAACACAATAAATTACAAATGTTCAGAACTACCGTATAGGAATATCCTGGTAATAGATTCACTTTCTGGTAGAACTTTTAAGACTAATACAGAAACAAACCAAAGATTTTTTTTTTTTTGTTAGATACATTTAAATTCTACTTATAAGCATTAGATATCCTTTAAAAAACATTCATAAAACCTTCGTAAATCAATTGTCTTCTCCCTAAAATGGCTTTGAGATATGATATAACCAGCCCTGTTTCAGTGTATAAATAAAGGACTATATATCTCACATTTTAAAAACACTTCTCCAAAAAGAAAACAAAAAGGAAAAAAGGGCAGTCTGTACCTTATAAGCTGACAATCTATGACACACATAATTTTTAGTGGCACAGTAGCCATTGGAGATCAAAGTGTGGATGCAACTAAAAAAGAGCGGGATCTCCAGATGAAGTTCTATTTTAAAATCCTACTGCTCTTCCTCCCTTCTCCTCTTCCTCATTTTTATATACTCAGTCCAAGATGCCTAAAAGCTCTGGGCAGAATTAGTATAAGAGATCACTAGTGGCTCTTCCAAAAGGCTCAACCAGGCTGGGATGACTGGCTTCCCTGATAAAAAGCATTTTTTTCACTTCATTCTTCCCTTTCAAGTAAAGACTTGGCATAGCCTAACACAGAATGTAGATCCTATTTTTATTTCCTCATTAAAGAGGAAGCAGGGATACCCAGTTTTAAGATCAATAAAACAGAACTAACTCATGAAAGGACATCTTTCCCACAAATCAATTCATTCAACATCCACTTTAAAAGTAAGCTACTAAGCTGGGTGCTTATGGATATCATAAAATAAAAGCTCCTTAGCATCTTTAAACCTTAATTTTACTTCTCAAAAGTGGTTTGCAAAGGTAATTAAGATACATTCTCAGACTTCATGATGCTTAACTAAGTCTCCTGATTAAATCAGAAATGCAAATTGAAAAGCCAAAGTCCCTTAATCTTTAATTTTTTTTTTTTTTTTTTTTTTTTTTTTTTTGCTAAGACAGTTGGGGTTAAGTGACTTCTCCAGGATCACACAGCTAGGAAGTGTTAAGTGTCTGAGGCCAGATTTGAACTCAGGTCCTCCTGACTTTAGGGCTGGTGCTCTATCTTTAAAGTGCCACCTAGCCGCTCTACAAAGTCGCTTAATTTTAAAGAACATAGATTTTAGTAGAAAAAAATTATATATTAACAAAAGAATAAAAATCAAATGGAACATCACTTAAATGTACTCATCTCTTACATTTATGTAAAAGCTTTTAAAGTATTATCAAATAGATTATATATATCATTTAATTTTGTGAATTGAAGCCTTTTACTTATATTTTGCAAATGACAAAACTGAGTTTCAGTGAGTTTTGAAACTATTACAATGTCTATTACTATGTATGATGATGACAGTGATGAAGGTGATAATGACAGCTGACAATTTATAAAGTGCAATTCACAGATAATTTTGTATACATTGTTTCATTTGATTTTCAACAGTTCTGTGAGGTAAATATTGCAAAAATACTAGTTTCTTTAAAGCAACTAGATAGTGTGGTGTCAAGAGTTTTATAGGCTTGTAGTAAGGAAAAGCTGAATTCAAATCCTGCCCCTGACTTGAGCGGCATGACACTAACAAACCACTTAAACCTCTATCAAGCTCTGATATAGCAGCAATATTGTTATGAGGATCAAATTAAATAAAGTTAAAATTTTATTTTGTAAATTTTGAATTAGTATGCAAATATGAGCATTAATAATTATTAAATTATTAGTATTCCTTTCAAACATAATCAAACTAAGGTTCAGATCAGTTAAGAAAAAAGCCTTCCAGGTGAGATACTACCAGTAAGTGATAAATCCAAGACTAGAAACCAAATCTGCCTCTTAGAAAAGAGCCATAATGCTATTTTCTATCACAGTAAAAGATTTAATAGGGAAAACCATAACAGTCCATATTATGTAGATGATGTGAATTTTGCAAATAGGTCAGAGCCAGATTTTGATGATACTTATTAAAGTTAGTTGCCTGAAAAATGAAAAAAAAAAAACTTATTTGACAATGATTAGAACAGTTATTTGGCTTTTACAAAATGATAAAAAGAAATTTAATCAAATATCCACTTATAAAAATTAAGCATTGATTTGATTCCAGGGACTTCCAAAGGAAGGTAATAACTTAGATTAGACTGATAGGAATATAGTCCAGGACAGTCAAAATTATTTTACCTAGAAAAGCAACCACTAAAGAAATGGGTAGAGCCCAGGCAATCTTATACCATACCGCTACATATAACAAAGTGACTCAGAGAAAAATTACCACTCTCCACTGTAGCAAATTTCAAAATACTTTCTATACTTCAGGACAAGATAAGGAGGGAGCATAGCCCAAGCCACAAAAGAAAAAGAAAAATTAAAAAACAAGAACTAAAATATGGAATAAGAATGAAATATACAGATTATAAAAAGAGAAATTAAAGAGAAAAGCAAAGGATGAAAATTATACTTGTCAAAATATTGTCTTCATTCAATAAGTACCTTTGATTTATTTAAGGCATGATAGCACTGGGACCTCATTTCAATTCTTACTCTAAAGACTTCATTATGGGAGTAGCCTTAGTTTCCAAGAATCTACATCATCTTTGGCAAGCTTGAAAGTTTTTAAGCAAGATAAATAAAGACAGATATTATACCTGGATCCTAGGACTAGCCTCATTAGTCTAGTTCACAACCAGGATAGCTATACTATAATTAATTTTTCAGCCACAGCAATTCTAGAAAACTATCCACCTTCTTACTAATTTATAAATAGTGCTGTTTTCTACATTTTAAAGTCTTCTTAATTGTCATATACAAATACAAGTGAAAAGCTACTTAAGGTGCACTGAAATCAAATAATTCAACAATAAAGGAATAACATGGAAACCCCATTAGTGATTTCTAAGCATTAAGTAAATACTTACTGACTAGAATAATTTCACTACAAAAGCAGAATACTTTTGGAGAGATAATCCCACAGACAATCTTAATTTACCTGTTCTTTCAAAAGCTTATTTATTAATACTCTATATCAAGAGATCCAATCAAATCTAAAATTCCAATATCCAAGTTGGCTTCCAAAACCAGACCCCCCCCAAAAAATTTAAAAGGTAAATGCCACAGTTTCATGTAAAGACATAGAGACATGAGTACAACACATACTTGATTTTTTTTCCTTTTTTTGATTTTTAATGGTATTTTATATATGCAAATTTAGCTTTCAACATTCACCTTCATAAAACCTCATGTTCCAAATTTTTCTCCTTCAATATGATGTAATTTAAGTGAAATACATACTTTCCATTATCCAAAAGTCAAAAGATATTTGCAACTACAGAAAAAATAACAATTTTAACAGGAAAAAGATGAAACTATTTCAATCATTTCAAAAAAGATTTGCCAGGTAAGATTTACCTTGAAGCTGATGCTTGCACTCATTAGACTGGACTATAGAACAGAGCTTCTCCAAGTTTTCATTCTCTGCTTGATGCATGAGGTAAAATAGTTTCCAAAGCATCTGGACTGATAATGTTCCAAAGGGCATTTCTGACATAAATAGCCAAATGCCCAACCTATTGTTTTTTAAGAACAATACAAAGTTTCAAAACTCACAGAAAAGATAGTGGAAGCACAACAAAAAAATTCTTCTGTACATTTAAATATAAGACCACCACCTACTTACTAATTCACGGATGCAGTTACATTCCCCATTAGAGAAGTCAACCAGAAATGAAGATTTTTTTTTTAATCACTCTTTAAGATAGCACTAAGCCAAGAGTTCTTATTCTCTTTTGTGCCATAAACTCCTATGGCAGTCCAGTAAACTACTATGGACCCTTCTTTCTTAGAATGTCTTTAAATGCATAAAATAAAATATGTAGGTTTACAAAGGAAAGCAATTATACTGAAATACAATTTGCAAAAAAAAATTTTAAGTTCATAGTATCAGGTTAAGAACTCCTGCACTAGACCAAACTTGTGAGACAACTGATAAGAACAAATAATTACATGAGTACACTACATATTGTGAAAAATGAAAAGAAGCATAACATGTAGTCTTTACCCAGCATTGTTAGGGCTAACAAAATTCTGTGAGAATCCGCCCATTCCTGCTCTTGTTCAGGTATGACCAAGGAATATAATAAACAGAGTGCCAGCCTTGAAGTCAGAAATACTACTGGTCAATATCCTGACTTAAAATGTTTGTGGCAGCCCTCTTTGTAGTGGCCAGAAACTGAAAACTAAATGGATGCCCATCAATTGAAGAATGGTTGAAATAATTGTGGTATATGAATATTATGGAATATTGTTGTTCAGTAAGAAATGACCAGCAGGATGATTTCAGAAAGGTCTGGAGAGACTTATATGAACTGATGCTGAGTGAAATGAGCAAGACCAGGAAATCATTATATACTTCAACAACGATACTATATGATGATCAATTCTGATGGACATGGCCATCTTCAACAATGAAATGAACCAAATCAGTTCCAATAGAACAGTAATGAATTGAACCAGCTACACCCAGGGAAAGAACTCTGGGAGATGACTATGAACCACTACATTGAATTCCCAATCCCTCTATTTTTGGCCACCTGCATTTTTTATTTCCTTCGCAGGTTAATTGTACACTATTTCAAAGTCTGATTCTTTTTGTACAACAAAATAACTATTTGGACATGTATACATATATTGTATTTAACCTATACTTTAACATATTTAGCATGTATTGATTGGTCAAACTGCCATCTCGGGGAAGGGGGGGGGGGGGAAGGAGGGGAAAAATTAGAACAAAAGATTTTGCGATTGTCAATGCTGAAAAATTACCCATACATATAACTTGTAAATAAAAAGCTATAATAATATATGTTCTGCCTCAGACACTCAGCAGATGTGTGATCTCAAGAGTCATTCACTTTCTCTGTGCTTCAATTTCCTCTTTCATAAAAGAATAATAAAGCACTCACCTCCAAAAGTTGTTGTGAGGATCTATTGTGCCAACTTTAGTGCACAATGTCAGTATAAGCTATTGTTATTATTTAAATGTGCCATCACCATCATCATTATTCTGCTAGGGATAATATACTTTATAAAAAAAATTATTTTTTTCAGGGGGTGGGAGTTGGAAAATAAGATGGTAATTGGACCAACTTGTCAGAAATTTTGTACTGTGTGGAAATTCCTCCATCAATGTACAGCAGAAGCCCAAGTGTCCACCTCTTGGAGGGATAACTGGAAAGCTGAAAACCCAGGGTCACTCCATATAGCTATTGGATCAAATCCAGTTCTGACTCCAAGGCCAGTCCCCTATTCACTAGACCATGCTGGCTCTATGTATTAATAATCATTTTTTTCCCTAAACCACTTCCAACAGACTACATACCTTTTAGCTTTCAGAACATGCAGGACAGTCCTAAGAAACAGCTCATCAAATTCAACTTGGAGCTTCTCCACTGAATAGGGCTGCATACCTAATCCACAGCCTTGGTTATGACTCACAAATTGGGCCCAGTGGTCACTCACATAACAAAGTGTCATTCTATATAAGAAAATCATATTAAACCATTTTAAGTCATTGATTCAGTATCAGTTTATTTTATCAGAATGCTTGCTCAAATCATTTAAATTGAGGTAAAGAAAATTACTATACTAAATCCAAACTGAGTCATTCAATTATTACAAAAATAAAACCCATTTTCCATTTTAATAAATAATAATGTTTTTCTGATACATTTAAGTAATAAGCAATTTCTAACAATCATTGCCTTGACAAGTTTTATCTACATTGTGACTGTGAAGTCACTGTAAGCTTGATTCTTAAACCACAAACAAAACCATAAGAAACCTACCAGTCTCACCCCTGGCCCACAGGAACCACATTACAAAGCAGATGTGAAAGGGAGAAAAGAAAAGAAGAAAAGAGAAAGACAGAAGGAAAGAAGCTACACTTTCCCCTTCCATTTTTCTCTAGCCTAAAACTTAGTCCCAGGGTACACTTTTAAGATTTGTACCAAGGAATAGTTAAATTATCAAATCAACTAACTTTGAAATAGTTTAACAAGGTTTTGGCTACAAACATTTATAATATACCTATTAGGTAGAAAGCAGAAAAAAAAATTTCTTAGTTTAATGATGGATCAAGCAGACAAGAGACTACCATTAAAATGATGACTGTTTTCAATCAAGAGGAGAGTTTAAATAAATATGGATATCTGCAATATGTACCTAATCATAAAACCAATTCGTTTCACAAATTGCCTGTAGCGAGCTCTATTGAAGGTTTCTAATCCTACCGCCAGAAGTTCTACTAATGAGTTGGCAAAGGCAAAAATTTTCATCATTTCTTGAGGTCTTGTTGTTTCAGGTAAATAATCATCTATAAATTAACAACAGAAAAGATAGAAATAAAAGAAAATAAATTATCAAAGGTACATACAATACAAAGACTTAAAAGGATTATTCATAGATCATTTGACAGATATGAGATTGATTCATGGGAAGATATTTTAGGTGTCCCAGACAACAAAATGAATCTACATGGCAAAGATGAGAGAATTCTGATGAAATCACGTAAACTGTCAATTCACCAACTGGAGACATAGGGGTAAAAGATGTTCCAGGAATAATCAACAAAATGAAAAAGAAAACTATGGGGAGAAAATGTAAGTAACAGCAATCAAAATAATCCAAAAACACTATGACAATATAGCTAATCACAATACAAATAAATAACAGAAAAAGATCCCAAAGAGGACTTGTTAGAAAAAGAGATAAATATGAAGACTTTAGGCTAAATTCATTTTTTAAAATTTATATGTGGAACATATTAACCACAAAGGTACTCTTCTGATTGCAAAGGTTTTGCAGATTCACCCATATTTGGAAGGGATTCCTTCCACTGAAATTCTTGTCTACATTCAAGGCTCACTTGAGGTACTAATTCTTCCATGAGACTCCTTTATTCCTTGGCTAAGGTGACCTTTCCTTTCACCAAACTTCTCATGAATTTCTAATATCTCCTATGTATTTATCTCATTCTTACACTTTAACTATTTGGATAAATCTTACCAACTTACTAGATTGTAGACTCCTTAATACCAAAAACTGAGTCATTTTTATCCTCAGTATTTAAACTCTGACTTGTCATTAGTAGATGCTTAAAATAAGTTTATTGAATTATATAACAAAATTCCTCTCAATATCTTTCTTTAGGAATCAATTTACCTTTCCCTTTAAATCCAAGGAAGTGTTTAAAAAGTTCATGAAATGGGAACTGTGACAAAATAGCAATCAAGTCATCTTCACTAAGAAGGATCCAACTCGTCTCAGGATCTTCATCCTAGAGGAAAAAATTCAAAAGCATTTCATTTGGTTTCACAAAACCAAAACTAGGAGTTCTCTAAGCTTTACTCTTGACAAACTATCAATAAAATTTCAAAAGACTTCTTTTTCTAGCTATTAAAAGATAAATAACTGAATTTCTTCTTTAGTCAAGGATCTTGTGAAAGGAATACAAACTTTCACAGTTACACAGTTACAGTTTCAATTGAAGTTATGATACAAAGGATATCAACTCTTAAAGTGAAAAATAGCTTCACTAAAATCCCAACTAGATGATACTGGCGGTCCTACACGTACTTGTACACACACACATACACACACATCCAAAGTTCTACTGTCTATCAGTTAAAAGAGCTTAAACCAACCTAAATAAGATAGGCTTACATGGCAAATATAAATCAAAATCTTAATTTTTATCCAGAAAAATATAAGTCAGCAAGACTGACATCTTTTTAATAAAAAAAATATTCCTAAAAGTAGCAAAAACTGATACAAAGTGTAGATCTTGATAAACCCAACATATCAACTTCAACAAAGTAACAACACAATTGCACAAATAAATGCTTTAACCAACCACCCTTAATTTGCTTTAGATACTCCCAAAAAGGCTTAAAAACTGAACTTCAGAGACTTCATTGGAAAGAATGGCAAACAGCAAATGACCCTTTTCTCATCCTTTAGTATATAAGGTTCTTAATAGTACCCTATCTCTGAGATTAAATTAACTAGGATGAAATCAGTAGAAAATGTTTCTATTTCAGAAACTTTACCATTCCATTATGATCTTTAAAATATCCATTTTGCATCAGTTTCTGAAAAGCTTGATTTTAAGGCTAACAAGGTTACTAAAACAAGCCATTTTGTGTTTCTTATTATCACCATCACATTACCTCTACCAAGTTTTAAAAGGAGAAACATATTTTAAAAAAGGAAAAAAAATGAGTCTTCCCCGTGTGTTGCTCTTTTAAGTGTCTAGTTACAATCACAAAACATGTCTCAAAACATTCAGAAATCAGTAACTACTGACCACAAATATAATGAATGCAGCTCCGAAATGATGAATGCTGCCTATTCCATACTTTTCAACTGATTAGAGAGATTAATTACTTTGAAAATCCTTCTCTTAACCTTCGTGGCAAGACATTCCAGAAGACAGGGACTCTAAGCACTACTGTACCTTATCATCTGAAATTTCTCAAGTTAATTAGCTAAGGAAACTAAAAGACTAAGTTTAGGCCCAAAAAACATGACAACTTTATATCTTCCAAATGTAATATCCCAAGCTGTTGTATTCATTACAAATTTATAACATCTAAGCAAAATCATGCCATATCGTGGCTCATAATCATACCAATTTGTTTATATACAGGTCAAATTCTATCCCTCCAAAGCAAAGGAAAATATACCTGTATTATGATTAGCCTTTAAGGCAAAAGATCAATTCTGTCCTCTAACACTAAGTTGAATTATGTTTAATTTTCTGTGTTTACCCCTTCTCCCAAGGTAAATAAAAGCATTATGATTCTCAAGATAAGTACCTCTTCTCCTCCTTCATCTACTAATGTCCAGTTCCCTGACTCAGGCTCAGAGGAGGAAGGTTTCCATTCATTTGGCTTCATGTGGCACATAAACTCAGCTCGATTTCTTAAAAAAGTAGAAAAATCACATTAATGTCAGAAGCAATGTTCATGGGAAAAAACAAATTAATTTAGGGTCTATTTTTTTCTCAAACTGAGATACAGTCAAATACAGAAGCATTATTTCAATTCTTAAAAAAGAAAATAAAAGAAAATTAGAAAAATCCAAGTAAAATAAAACCTCATTAATTCAAACTAAAATGTAAGATTAGTAAGCATATTAATATAAACTTGTCAAAGTCTGAATTGCAAAAGTTTTTTTTTTTTTTAATAAGTTATATTAGCATAATTCCTTACACAAACTTTGATTAAGTACCTACTATTTGCCAGCACTGGACTAGAGTTGGGGATACAAGTTTACAAGAAAACAAAAAGTTTATGGAATAAGAGTCAAAACATTTTGAAGCATGTCTGCCTTCACCTTCCTTTAATCTACTCTCCTGGTAACCTGGAAATTTTGGCAGCAGTCTGTTCTGTCCTGTCTGGTCTGATGTTTCTATTCTTTAACTACCTTGCCATCTACTTTGTCATTTGTTTTGTAACTCACGTATTCTTATATGAAATCAAAATCATGTCTCAAATGAAAGTGATTAATTAAACCGCTACTTGTTCTTTAAAAGCCTATATCCTTTCTGAGACTCCAGCTATTCACAATTTAGAGCACAATACAATAAAATTCTTTTAACATTACCAAACTATTCCAATATTTTCTTCAGCGTGGCTCTCCCTCCCCGCTAACAGATATGACCTTTCTAGTTCATACCCCATCACCTCATATCAAGATCTTTGCAGCAGGGCTTTCTTTAAAATAAATAAATAAATGAATGAATGAATAAATAAATAAATATTTTTTTTAAAGTCGTTTCTTTTCAAAAACATATATTTTTTTCTTTCTAATTTTTTTTTCCGGTTTGATCTGCTTTTTCTTGTGCAGCAAGATAATTGTATAAATTTGTATGTATATATTGGATTTAACATACATTTCTACCATGTTTAACATATACTGGACTATTTGCCATCTACGGGAGGGAGTGGGGGAAGAGAAAAAAAAATGGAATACCAGGTTTTTCAAGGGTTAATGTTGAAGAATTATTCATGCCTATGTTCTGAAAAATAAAAACTTTAATTAAAAATGTATTTATTAATTTCCTACATTTATTTTTATAATATTTTATTTCTTTTTTTTTCCTCCCCCTTACCCAAGATGGCAAGCAATATGATACTGAGTTATAAATGTACAATAATATTAAACATATTTCCATATTATTCAAGCTTTGAATGAAGAATCAGGACAAAAAGAAAAACCATAAGAAAGAGAAAACAAAAATAAAAAGAGTATGCTTCGATCTGCATTCAGAATCCATAGATATTTCTCTGGATGTGAATAGCATTTTCTAGCATGAGTCTTTTGGAATTATCTTAGATCATGTATTGCTAAGAAGAGTAAACAAACTCTATCAAAGTTGGGCACCAGACAGTGTTGCTGATATTATGTATAATGTTTTCCTGGTTCTATTCACTTCACTCAGCATCAATTCATTCAGGTTTTTCTGAAGTCTGCTTGCTCATCATTTTCTTAAAGAACAAGAATATTCCATTACATTCACATATCACAACTTGTTCAGCCATTCCCCAATTGATGGGCATCCCTCTCGATTTCCAATTCTTTGCCTATATTAAAAGAACTGCTGTAAACATTTTTTTACATGTGGGTCCCTTTCCATTTTTTTATGATGTCTTTGGGATAGAGACCTAATAGCAGCATTGCTGGATCAAAATGTATGCATAGTTTTACAAATCTTTAGAAATAGTTCCAAATTGTTCTCCAGAATGGCTGGATCAGTTCACAACTCCATCAACTAGGCATCAGTGTTCTAATTTTTCACATCCTCTCCAACATTTATTGTTTTCCTTCTCCATCTTATTAGCCAATCTGATAGGCATGCGATGGCATCTCAGAGTTGTTTTACTTTGTATTTCTCTAATCAATAATGATTTAGAGCATTTTTTTCATGTGACTATAGACAGCTTTATTTTCTTTACCTGAAAACCATGTGTTCATATCCTTTGACCATTTATCAACTGGGGAATGACTAGAATTCTTACAAATTTGAGTCAGTTTTCTCTATATGTACATATATATGATATTATTAATTTTAATATTAATATTAGTTTTACTTGTTATGTTTATAATATTAAAGTAATATTAATGTTGATGTTAATATTTTTATTATTAATGCCATGTTATTATAATAATGATATTATGTTTATACATATTTATACATATTAGAAATAAGGCCTTTCTCAGAAACACTCACTGCAAAAATTGTTTCCCAGCTTTCTGTTTCCCTTCTAATCTTGTTTGCACTGGCTTTATTTGTACAAAATCTTTTTAATTTAATGTAATCAAATTTATCCATCTTGTATTTCATAACATTCTCTATCTATTTGGTCATAAATTCATTCCTTTTCCATAGATCTGACAGGTAAACTATTTCTTCTTGTTCTCCTAATTTGCCTATAATTACCCTTTGTCTAAATCACATACCCATTTTTGACCTTATCTTGGTATATTATATGAAAAATTGATCAATGCCTAGTTTCTGCCATACTATTTTGATTTTCCCAGTAGTTTTTGATCAAATAGTGAGTTCTTACCCCAGAAGCTAGAGTCTGGGTTTATCAAACGGAACACTATTAAGTCAATGAGTATTGTGTCTTGTGTTCCTATTGTGTCCTGTCCTAGGTCCTAATCTATTACACTGCTCTGTCATTCTACTTCTTAGCCAATACCAACTACTTTTGAGAACTGGGGCTTGATAATATTGTTTTAGATCTGGTACAGCCCTTCCTTCACATTTTTTCTTTCATTACGTCCCTTGATATTCTTGACCTGTTGTTCTTCCAGATGAATTTTGTTATTATTTTTTTCAGCTCTATAAAATATTTTTTGACAGTTTGATTGGAATTGTACTAAATAAGTAAATTAATTTAGGTAGAATTATTGTTTTGAATTATACTAGCTCAGCCTCCCCATAAGCAACTGATATTTTTTCAATTACTTAGATATGACTTCATGTGAAAAGTGTTTTGTAAATAGTTTCTTCTGGGTTTGTCTTTAACAAGTAGACTCATAAATATTTTATACTGTTTGTTATTTTAAATGGAATTTCTCTTTCTGTATCTTGCAGCTTGAAGCAACATATTGGAATTATCTTTCCTGGATCTATTTTCCAAATCAATTGGTTTTTCCAATAAGGTATTTTATCTTGTCTTCTCTTTTTTCATTCTTTTTTATTTTGTTTGACTGCTTCTTGATGTCTCATAGAATTATTAGCTTCCATGTACCCAATTCTAATTTTTTTTTTATAATAACTTTTTATTAACAGAACCCATGCCTGGGTAATTTTTTATAACGTTATCCCTTGCACTCACTTCTGTTCCAATTTTTCCCCTTTCTCCCTCCATCCCCTCCCCTAGATGGTTGCAGTCCTATATATGTTGAATATGTCGCAGTATATCCTAGATATAATATATGTGTGCAGAATCAAACAGTTCTCTTGTTGCATGGGGAAAATTGGATTCAGAAGGTAAAAATAACCCGGGAAGAAAAACAAAAATGCAAACAGTTTACATTCATTTCCCAGTGTTCTTTCTTTGGGTGTAGCTGCTTCTGTCCATCATTGATCAACTGAAACTGAATTAGGTCTCTTTGTCAAAGAAATCCACTTCCATCAGAATACATCTTCATACAATATTGTTGTGGAAGTATATAATGATCTCCTGGTTCTGCTCATTTCACTCAGCATCATTTCATGTAAGTCTCTCCAAGCCTCTCTATATTCATCCTGCTGGTCATTTCTTACAGAACAATAATATTCCATAACATTCATATACCACAATTTACCCAACCATTCTCCAATTGATGGGCATCCATTCATTTTCCAGTTTCTAGCCACTACAAACAGGGCTGCCACAAACATTTTGGCACATACAGGTCCCTTTCCCTTCTTTAGTATCTCTTTGGGGTATAAGCCCAGTAGTAGCACTGCTGGGGTCAAAGGGTATGCACAGTCCCAATTCTAATTTTAAGATATGATTTTTTTTCAGTTAATTTTTGTATCTCCTTTTCCATTGGTTAATTGTTTTAAGGAATTATTTTCTTTTGCTCAGAAAGAAAGAGAAGAAAATAATGTAGCTTGAAGAAAAGGTTTCAAACAGGTGCTATAAGAGCAGGGCTTCTTAAACTTTTTCCATTTGTGACCCTTTTTCATCTGAGAAAATTTTATGTGAAGCTAGGTATACAGAAAAATAAAACAGACATACAAATAAAACACTTACTGATAATAAATCATAATTTCACAAGCCCTCCATTCAGTTATAAGACCCTATATAGGGTCTCAAACCACAGTTTAAGAAGCTGGGCTATAGAGGATGTGACAATCAGAGAGGAAAAAGATTATCATGCAACAGTAAAGACCCACTTGAGAATAATAAATTTGTAGGGAACCCATTTAGCAAAATCATTTATCTTCTTCCAGTGGCATTCAGTATCCTATGAACATCAGTGGAAGAGGTAAAGAGAGAGGTATTCCAGGGTTGGAATTTGGCCTAGTATGACTAATGAAAGATCAAAGAGGCAAAGGATTCAAAAATAAAGATTACTGTACAACTGAACTGGTCAACTATGAGATCAAGCCAATAAACAAAAGGAAGGAAGGAAGACCAAAACAAGAAAAGACTAGTACTGAAAACAGAGGGCAAAAAGAATGGAGGTCATGGCGAGGAGCAAGAATTGATTTAGGGAGAAATGAGGCAGGATAGAACAAATGTCAATTGTGATCAAAGAGAAAAATTTCGAAGTTTAAAATCATTAACTGTTATAAGTGATAGTGAGATCCAGGTTACAGCCATCCCTCTATATTGATGAAGTAGTATAAAGATGGAGATCATGGAGGTTTTGAAGACTGATGAAAATGTAAGGGCAGGATGTTCAAGGAGATATCTGCTTACATACTGAAATCCCCAAGTATGAAAGCAAAGTTTGTAATAAAAAGGAAAGAGCCAATTACTGAACTCCCTGAAAAGAAAGGGAGAAAGCCTTGGTGATCATGACAAGGATTTCGTCTAAATGATAAAAATGGATAGCAAGAAATTCAAATACCATCCCTTTGTCACAGGATGGTGAAAAAAAATGCTTATTACTGGAAAAGGTGGTCAGAATGAAAAGTCTTTTGGGAAGAGCTAAGTCTCCATTAGCACAATAAAATAGAAAGAATGTGAAATTAAAGATAAAGGATAAAAGTTTGTAAATGATAGACCAGGGATTCCAGCAGGAACAGGGAAATATTAGAAAACATAGAGGCTGTGGAGTATGGAAGGATAGGATGGAAGCAGATGAAGATAAGAGTATGGGGAAAGACAAGAAGAAGAAAAGATATACTTCAAAGGACATTTGATTTTAGATCACAAAAATAAGGATAACAGAAACTGGCAATCTATCTACCCCAGAATAGGCAAAAACAAGTTAATCAGGACTTTGCCTGATGCCTGATGCCTGACCAAGGTCTTTATGTGATGTATATCTGCCTCTGGTTCTCCAAGAACTCTAGTAGTAGTCTTGAGTCTAAGTAATATAGGCCATCATTTACTTCTGAAGTACTCCTGTCTGGAGTTTACTACTGTCTCCCCACCGATGTGAAATGTTTTGGAGCTTCTCTAGTCCATCCTGTTAATTCCATTTCCTGAACTCTGACTGTATTATTTGTGAATACCTTCAAAATTTGACACTTAATTGTTCTTGTCTCTCAACTAAAATATAAGCTCCTTGAGGGCAAAGATCATGTCTTAGATTTCTTTTAGCTTTTCAAAGTATCAAGCACAATGCTGAACGTCTCATAGCTACCCCTGACATAGCTGGTAGTTACTTAAAATTCATCTTCTACAATTTTTTTTACACAAATCATTGGTATTCTATGCTAAGCAAACTTACCTAGCCCCATTTTAAAGTATTTCACATTCCAAATTATCAGTCTATCTCACTTTAAACAGTCAAAAAATACACAAATTTAGTTTTACACAAACAATAAAATAAAGTTATATTTTAACAAAGATTATAATAGGAATTTTTGAAATATCAGGTTCCCTTTGTAGAAGGTGAGGAAAGTTGGATCTCAAACAGACAGAATTTCTAGGACCCAAGGAAGGGTAATCTAATACTAGTGATCAGGTATAAGATTCACTTGAGATCAAGTCTAAAGGAAAATCAGTAAAGTTAACTTATTGGAACTCCCACAGCTCCTTTAGAAGACTTCCTCTGATGCCTTTTAAAAGACAAGTGTTCAAATATGGGGCAGATTTTTAAAATGCAGAACAAACCTCTTTCACACTTACTTGACAGGAGACATAAGCAAGGCAAGGGACTGCATAAAGTGAAATACCCCTGATGAATTATTCAACACTTTGATCTGAAATCAGAAAAAGGGGAAAAAAGGATTAGAGAAGACCAACAACCTGTGTTATTTAATATCAGCTCGTTAGTATTATGAATAGGAACAAAGAGTTTTTAAAGAAGACTAAACAGATCCAAGGCAATCCCGAAAGTCTTTGGATAGAAAACACCATCTGTATCCAGAAAAAGGACAACGGAGATTGAATGCAAATCAACACGTGCTGTGTTCACTTCTTTATGTTTTTATTTTTTCCCTATCCCACAGTTTTTCCCTTTTGTTCTGATTTTTCTCTCCCAACATGATTTATAAAGCGATGTGCATTAAAAATAAATAAATAAAACAAGACTAAGCAGGAAATACATGGGGAAAAAACGCAGCCTCCAGAAGTTATGTGACAACATTTTTGCTCAGTTGCATTTGGGATTTAGAAGAGAACGAATAGCCCCACATCAATTATCTATATAGCAAAAAGGTAGGGGGATTAAAAAAATAGAGGACAGCATTGGTCATTTAAATCAGAGATTATCAACAAAAAATAAACTTTTTTTTCAAGCAAGAGGTTTATTAAACCCACAAAAAACTTGGAATGATTTAAAATTTGGCATGCTTTTATTTTATTCCCCAATCTCTCTCTGCTAAAAGAGATAATGAAAAATGAAATGAGGTAAAGAGTAACATCACAAGGATAGGGATGTAAAGGGTATGGATAATCCACCAAGTGAATCATCAACTCCTGGGTAGATGAAAGTTGACTACACATATTCATAACCCATCATAATTAATTAAATAGCACTTAATTGGTCTCTAAGTCTCATTATACTTTCCAGAAGATAGGGTAGGATATAAAACCTAAGAAAGTCAGGTTGAGCACTACTGAATAAGCATCTGCTACGACTCAGTGAACAGGGATTTTGCAGAATTAAATTCCAATGAACTTGTTCCAAGCTAGAAACCACTGAACTCCAGCAATTCTATTATTATTTCATCTCTGTTGAGCCCAACAAACTCATAAATATATTCAGTATTTTAATTCTTAGTTTAATGTTTTTCAAGGTGAACTTTTTGTTATTCTTTCTTATAAGTGCCTGAGAAAAACTTTTACCAGAAAAATATTTGTGCACTGCACCATTTACTATGAGGAAGTCACCAGATCATATATACCTGAATGAAAGGAACAGCCCATTTACTAACACCAGCTGGACATCGAAGAATATGGTTTAAAAGGAACAGATGATCACCAGGGCAGCCAGCTCTCTGTAACACTGATACCTGAACAATATAAAAGATAAATAATCTAACTATTCAAAAAAAGTGAAAGAAACAGTTATTATGAGGATGAAGCCCAATTATAACTGCTGAATCTTATCAAGTCAAGACACTAACACAGATTACAGAATTTGAAATCGGACAATTTGGTTTAAGACCCCCACCTCTGATATTTACTATCTAAATAACTGTGGGCAGCTTACTAAGTATCTCTCTTAAGTACCAAGTTATTCATCCATAAAATAAAAGGATTCCACTAGAAGATCTCTAAGGGGCTTTCCAGTCTGAAATCATACAATGACGTAATTCATTATATATTAACTGAATGCACATATGTCAACTCCCAAAAGAGTTGGGAATTGCCAGTCTATTAGTTCTTTTTTTTTTTTTTAAGTTATCTTACATGCCCTTCCTTTCTTCTTTTTCAAAAAACTAGCATTCTTATCAGTAAGATCACTAGAAGCTAATAACAATATATTTTTCTGAAGTTTTATATTGAGAGGTAATCTGGATTTTAATGACTTCTAGACTTTAAATTTCGTAGAGTATCACCCAGCATTACATTCCTTTCTAAGAATACTCAAAGATCAAAAAGAGAGTATATTAAGAAAAGGCCTTGTTTTCCTTAATCACAAAAACAAGTAACACTAATAACAAGAATAAAAAAGATACTAAATAAAGTACTCATACAGCAGAGGACAATTTATCAGTAGCAATCATTGAGCGAAACTGGACAAAAATAAGAGGAGTTATTTCAGAAGGGGAGAGAGAGGTAGAAAGTACTACTGGCCATTCACCCCTTACCAGTTTCTGCAGCCAAAGAAGAACATCATTGTAGAACTGTGTATCTTCTATAACTCTTCGGGTGAACATAAATAAAACACTAATACACTCCTTCAGGTGACACAAATCAGAGGGAAGACTTTCTGCCTGTTTAGAAACTATGAATTAAAAGAAAAGATTGAATAAATCCTCCACAGATGGTTTTTCATAGCATCCTGAAGTCCTGACTAAATTCTGAAACTTTAAAAAGTCTAAGGAAAAATATTTTTATTCCAAAATATTTTGCATTTCTAACGTGCCAATTCAAAAATGGTTTTTATATTTAAGAAAAATACATTAAATCAATGAAAAAATGAACTTTATAATACTGAGAATTCATCAGAAAAGATTTTTAAGTAAACTTTAATTTTGACATCTCTGGACCTCAATTTCCTCTAATCCTAAATAAAAGATGGTTGAATTGGAGCCAACAAAACAACAAAAACCATTAACACCTACCATATACGAAAGACTGATGAACATAAAAAGAAAAGAACAAAATAATGCCCTCAAAGAGACTGCAATTTACCAAGGGAGACAAGACATATACACAAATAACAAGAATACCAAAAAAATAGCAATTATTAGACTTCTACATTAACAAGATTAAGCCAGAAGTAGTGCAAAGGATACATTAAGTATATAAAAGAAATTTTCAAATATTATAAACTCAAAATATTCAAATAAAAATTATATTTAAATATTTCAAATATAAAATTCAAATATAAAAATATATAAAAAATAAATATTATAAACTTGTAGGATCAGAGAAGGATTAATAGAAGAAATGGCCTATAACTTGCACCTTCAAGGACAGGCAGGATTAAACAAGCAGAAATGGAAATAACAGCTTTCCAGGTATAGAGAAGAAGATAACCAAAAATTGAAAGAGAAAAATATAGGATGTATTCTGGGACACAAATCTAGTTTGGCTAAAACATGGAGTACATGACAGATTAGTATGGTCTAACATAAGGATTCAAAAAGTTGAGGCAATATTATGAAGTGTCTTAAACATAAGTTTAAGTTTTCATCTTATCTAATAATCAATAAAACTGTTTTAAAAATAAAAATAATGGCATTAGACTTCCATATTAGCAAGACTAATCTAGCAATAGTGTAGATATTGGATGGGGGAGAAGAAAAATTAGAAGTAAAGAGTATAGTTTGGAAACTTTCATTAGTTGAGGCAAAAGGTAATAAGAGCTTGAATTACGGTGGAAAGAAAGAAAGGATTGATTATAGCAATTGATAAGATTGGAGGGAAGCTGGAATCAAAGGTGACCCAATTCAATTAAAGAAGCATTTATTAAATTCCCACCATGTACTGAACACTATTAGGTGCTGAGGAGACAAAGACAAAAAAGCAAAAACATGCTTGCCCTCAAGAGATTTTCCTAAGGGGAAAATAACATGTACAAAGTCAAAATAAATACAAAGCAATTTGGGGGAGAGCAATTTACAACTAAAAGAATCAGAAAATGCCTCTTGCAGAAAGTGGACTTGGCCTTATCCTTAAAAGAAGATATTCTAAGAGTAGTACAAAAGAGGAACAGTTTTTCTGTACAAACATAAAAGATGGAATGCTGGGAATGGTGAGTATAAAGTAGGTCAGATAAGAGTTTAGAGGAAAAACAATATGAGGTCAAATTGGAAAGATAGGTGGAAGCCAGACTGTGAAGAAATTTAGATCCCAAAAAAAGGAATTTTTATTCTCTCTTAGAGGCAAAATAAAGTCACTGAACTTTCTTGAGCAGGGAGTGACAGGTCAAACCTGTGCTTTCAGAGATTATTTGGCAGCTGTATGGATAATAGATTAGAAAGAAAAGAGAGTAGAAGCAAGGAGATCAATTAGAAAGCTACTGCAATAGTCCAGGCAGAAGATGAAGTAAATCCAAAAAAAACAAGAAGTCTATGTTTCTGTGATTCTATTTATATTAACGTTATCATCTACCATCAGCTACTTTCTGAAAAGTCACAACAGTATATAACATTCAGGTCATATAATAATATATAATCAAACTGGGAAATCTGAAAAAAAAAACCAACAGATCAAACAGAAAAGTGATCAATAAAAATGACTAGAGTTTTATTAGACGATGGTTCAAAAGATGGACTATCCATGGCAAAATCGCACAAAAATTAGGATAACCTAGATATAATGGTGATTTAGAAATGGTTTTTCTAAAGACACAAAAACACCAAACACAAAAAAATAAAGAAACAGAATACTGTTTCAGAAAAAGATCATTAGATACCCTCTTCATTCAAAGAGAACATCAGAACATATTTTAGCTACAGATAAAAACATTACATTTTAATATCAATTCATCTTAAAACAAAAGTTATTGCTAAATTTCTATTTCATTGTAGATCATAAGAAAAGGATAGATTTCAATTATAACATACCTTGACTTTGCTGATGAACAGACAAAGACCTCACAACAGCTGGACTACTGAGCAAAGCAAAAATATAAGACTCTACTTGTAAGCGGGAGAGCACTGATGTATAAGAATGCAGAGCCAGAGTCTGATGTAAATGCTCAGATTTTGCTTCAAATGCCTTCTTTAGCTCTCCCAGGGCACTCTCATTCATCTCCACTGTCTGGTAACGATGATACCCTGTAACTTTCACCTGGTCTGCACAAATACCCTGAAAGAGAAAAAAATGATAAAATATAAATCCAGTTATCCAAAAATCTTGGTATCAACCAAGAAACGTTTATTAAAATCCCTATTAAATGCCTGGCATGATGATAAGAATTATAGTCCAGATAAAAGTACAGGGTATCTTGGCCTCTAGGTACTTATAGTGGTGTGGTATAAACAAGTATTATGACTGAAATCCTCAGAAAACACAGATAACAAGAGTAACTGTAAACAACTTTCCTCCATCCTTTTCTTTCTTTATCCCTACAGGATAAACCCACCTTTGAAAGAACACTTCATGAGGCAGGTAGGTGGCACAGTGGATAGAGCATAGGCCCTGGAGTCAGGAAAACCTGAATTCAAATCTGCCCTCAGACATTTAACATTTACTAGCTGTGTGACCTTGAGCAAGTCACTCCAATTGCCTCACAAAAAAACAAAACAAACAAAAAGAGGGAAGATTTCACTTCCTACTTTGCAACTTTACCAATGAAAACAAGGCCATTCCTTACTAATTTGATCTACCTTACTCTCAAAGTCAAAAATTCCTCTTTACCTTTGCCACTTTCTCCAAATAAATGTCTGGCCTTTTCCAAGGCTAATCCTTCAACCTGGGGCCCTAACATTATGCTATGCTCAGTCATACTCTTTCTGGCCTTTCCTATTCATCCTCACCAATGTGTCCTTTCCCTTCTACCTACAAATATACTCAAGGATCCCTTTACTTTGAAAAATTATTTGATTGACCATGCTGTCATTTGTAGTTTCTGTCACATTTCAAAGATTGTATTTGCTGCATTTGTTCCACACTCCATCCTTCCTTAGCCCTCTGTGTTCTATTCAAATACCCATTATTTTAATGAAATGTCTCTCTTCAAAGTCATCAATGACCGTCTTGTTGCTAAATCCAAAGGTTATTTTCTCTAATCACATTAACCTAAGTATTTTCTGCCTTATGTGACAGTGACCTTGAAACTTTTTTCCTCCATTGACATCTTAAAGAACATCTTAGTTTTCTTTCTATCTTTCCAGATGTTCCATTTATGTCTCCTTTGCTATCTTCCCTTCCTTTACCACCCCCTAATTATGAATTTTCCTCAATATTCAGTCTTGAGACAATTAATGTTCTCTTTCCATTCACTTATTCCCTTTCTTATAAATTTGTCATTTTCGCATTATCAACTGTCACTTGTAAATTTATACATTTACAAAACTTCATTATGGTTTTTTCCTAAAACAAAATAAAAAGACAAAGTAATCAGTATGAAGCTATACTTTTAGAAGTTATATTCTCAATTTTGCATATAAAATCGAAAATTTCAAAAACAAAATTCAAAAAATTACTGTGGTACCTAAACCTTTAAGACAGGAAGAAAAATTAAAAACTTTGACTGTTGTCCAGAATTACCTATGTCTTTAGGGGGAAAAAAAAAAACTTGGATTCAAATGACAAAACACTTAGAAGAATAAGACTTCAAACCAAAATAACAACCCAAGTAAAGCATCTATATCCCCAAAATCCTAGTTTCCAAAAAGCTTTAGAGAACTTTAGTCATCATACCTGTACAGTCATTTGCTCTTCCTTAAATTGCCATAATCGGCTTTTGATATTTTGACAATCAGATGTTAAGGTAAGCAGTTCAGCCTCAGCCAGTAACAGCTGTTTCCTGCATCGTGAATAATTCAAAAGCAACTCATAAAATTCATGATGGTCCTGATGAGCCATACTGTCAAATTCTTCTAAGTATGATTCAACATTTTCTAACCAGGAACAAGGCTCAAAAATTTTCAGTTGTTCCTTAGTAAATGGTACCATTTCTGATTCAGAAGGGATTTCGGGGTATAGTCGTTCATTCCGTAAGAGTGGTTTTACTGCCATTAAAGCTGGTCTTTCTCCAGAAAATTCAGCCGGTAATTCAGGATAAAGTTTTTTCAATCTAGTTGGCTGAAAGACTTCTTTGGCTTCATAACTACTCTGTAAGTTCACATTATGTAGCACCTCTGAAGAAAGACCAACAGATTGTCTATAATCTTGTCTATTCTCAGTTCCTTTGTCCTGTAAATGTTCTGCTACCTGCTGACTATAAGGACTAGATTGGAATGTGGTTTGTGACAATCCACACTGTGTTAAAGTATTATCAGCTCTTTGTCTAACCCCCTCAGAGTCTTCTGCTTTGGTGCTCACATCTTCCTCAGGGCTGTACTTTGGCTTGGTTTCTTCACTGAGTTGATGTTCCTTGACCTCTTCCCCTTCTATTACAGTCTCTAGATTAGGTGTTTGGGATCCTTCAATGTCTAAAGTTAAAGAAGCGAGTGAGACATCAAACATTTCCTCCCCGGTTTGTAAATCACCAATATCCTGCAACTGAACCTCAGTAAATGTTTCAGGACACACTGCTAGTACTTCCCTTGCTGAGGAAGGTATTTTCTGCTCTCTACAAGTTTCAGGAAGGTCTACCTCATCAAATTCTTCTTTTTCAAAAGCTTCACTATGTTTCTTCTTTTCCTAAAACAAAATAAAAACCATTAATTAAATAATCAGTAATAAGCAATACTTTAGTAGTCATTTTTCTTACTATTTTATATAAAGCATAAAATGTAAAAGACGACTTTTGTTTAAGAAAAAACCAAAAATCTTTTTAGCAGGCAGCATGTTACATAGTTTATAATCTTACTAATTTGATTATTACATTAATTTTTTAAAAAATAACAAGTAGGGGCAGCTAGGTGGCGCAGTGGATAGAGCACTAGCCCTGAAATCAGGAAGACCTGAGTTCAAATAGTATTTGCATAATAAATGCAAACTGAATGTGTGGGATTTGAAAAATTATTTTAAAATACCATTTTTTTGAGGGGTGAATACTGAAAGTTATCTTTGCATGCATTTTGAAAATAAAAATATAAAAAAAATTTTAAATACCCTCTTTACAAAATATAAGCTAGGAAGACATAGAGAAAGTATACATCAGAGAAACCAAATTGAATAAATAATGAAAAATATCTAAAGAAAAACTATTTTAGAAAAAGCTAAGTTCCATTAATATTTTAAGACTTCTTCAAACTTTTTTTATTTGCATAAATAACATCCAACAATGATATAAATTGTCCAAGTTACAAAAAGAACAAACCACAAAGCTAAGATTTGAATTTGAGTCCTCTAGCAACAAACACCTTTTCCCATTGTACTGAACCATCTTCTATGGCCCATACTGTATACATACACTTTAGTACCATGGTATCATACACTTAAATGAATAGGCTGCTTTTCAAAGGAACAGCTCATAGATTTCATACACAAGATTTCAAATATACATTCTGATACACATATACCTAAATATAAAAAAATTAACTGAGAAAAA
Organism: Sarcophilus harrisii; assembly: GCF_902635505.1. Lineage (NCBI taxonomy): Eukaryota > Metazoa > Chordata > Mammalia > Dasyuromorphia > Dasyuridae > Sarcophilus > Sarcophilus harrisii. The sequence goes on along the minus strand of NC_045426.1, from coordinate 367,146,044 downwards.
TTGTTTTATATATAATTTGAAGGAAATGCTTCACCAGCTTCATGAAATAGGAACAGAAAGAACATGCTAAATTTCTTGTATGAAAATAAAACAATTTTTTAAATTATAGCTACCATTTAAATAGCGCACATGTTTTCAGAGACTTTTTCAAAGTACTGATTGGTTTTCCTGAATTTTTTCTTTTTCTTTTTTTTTTCTTTAAAAATATTGTTTGCTGTTATATGTGCTCTTTCACTGAGATTGAAGGAAGCATCCTGAAAGAAATTTTGATGATGTAAAAAAGATATAAATAAAATTTTATTTTTATAAAAGGAAAATTACTTGTGTAAAGAACAAAAATTAGTAATTATAAGAATTGTTTCATTCTTTGTATTTGTATCCATAGTAAATTGACTGGACTGTAATTGTTTCCTAATAGTGCTTATTAACAAACCATTTTAAAAAATTTTAACAGCTAAATTTCTTTTTTTGTCCCTCCTTCCTATGGTATGGAAGAAAGAATAGTCAATTAGAACATCTGTTAGCTATGTGATCCTGAGCAAGTCATTTTAACTCTCTGAACCTGTAATAGATGAACTCACAACTCACAGAGATGCTGTGAGGGAAATGTTTCATAAAACTTAAAGAGCAATCAATGTAAACGTAAGCTATTATTACAGGACAACATGTTCTCATTCTTCTCTTCCTCAGGATCACATGGATTCAATATCATACAGTATCACACAGCAGTTCTCAAAATATTTTGGTCTCAAAAACCCTTTTACTCTTAAAAATCATCAAGGACACTAAAAAGCTTTTGTTTATATGGGTTACACATTGATATTTACCTTGCTACAAATGAAAATGTCTTAGAATTATTACAGTAATAATTTAAACCTCAGGATTCCCTAAACAGAGTTTCCAAAATGCTGATGAAAACTGTACTCATTTGTTGACTGAGTGATATATATTACCACAAAAAAGTTCCCATTAAATATTATATCTCACAACTGTATTTTAAGGCTTTATATTGCTTTCATGGAGAAATAAAATGCTTTGTAACCTGCTAATTTCATAGCTCAGAGCAGAAAGATAACAATACACATTAGGTTTACTCCTAAATCTGGTTTTAAAGGTAAACCTAATTTAGTCCTTGTAAGGTGTTAGCTAAGTATCAAGAGTTTTTCCTTCTCCTTGACAAGACAAACCCCTCTCTCTAGAAGCACCTCCATTACGCGTCCCTTCCTGTTATTCCAAAACTTGTCCTCATTTTCATCCCCTCTCTCAGCTTGAATTCCTTTCTAGCTACTGACTCCTTCTAAGTTACCTACAAAGAAGCCCTAACTTAAAGGGACCCACACTTTGGTCAAAGGATCTGAATAGACAATTCTAAAAAGTACAAACTAGTAACCACCATATGAAAGAAGGCTCCAAAAAACAATCATGAGAGATATCAAAACAACCCTGACACCTCACATCCAGCTAACTGGTAAAGATGAATGGTAGGTCACAGGAGCTAAACCCAAAAAAAATATTGGGGTTCTGTACAAGTGTTGCAAGGTGCTCAAAAGAATTTGTATATATATAAGGTTTTATTACTATGTCATTGACTGGGAGACAAAGTTCCAAAAAGGAGTTAAGGAAGAAGTGGAAGACTGGTAAGTGATTTTACATGAGAGAAATAACTTCTGGGACTGGCATCTATAGCTTGACCTCTTAACTATATAGGATAACTGTGGGGATTCATTAAGGGCCCACTGTAACCAAGGCCCACTTAAATTCAACAAAGACCCTTTCTGGTCAATGCCTATTTCTATAGTCCTCAACACCACTAAGGATTTGGTCTTTTGCTGGGATCTTATTCACCCCATCAGGAGTTGGAGAGGTTGTGGGAAAATAGGCAAATTAGTGTCCTATTTGTAGAGCCAGGAATTAGCATAAGCATTGTGGAATGCAATTTGGAAATACAGAAATGAAGTCCCTATCACCCAGAAATTCCACTGCTTGGCATAAACTCCAAAGCAGGTCAACGATAAAACGTAAGTCTCCGTATACATCAAAATATTTTTGTAGGAGTACTTTTTGTGGTAGAAAAAAATTGGAAACAAAAGTATATGTTCATAGACTAGGAAATGGCTAAATAAATAATAGTAGATAAATGTAATAGAATATTACTTTCCTGTAAGAAACAATGAATGTGATGAATGTAAAACATAGGGAGCCTTATATGAACTAATAGAGTGAAAAGTGAAGAAAGCAGACCAAGAATAATTTATGTGACAACAGCAAAGCAAAAGCAACGAAACCGATGTGGTTCTGATGTGATACAGCTTTTAGGAATGATATAGTAAGATATAGTAAAAACCCCAAGGCAACTTGGCCTTGGAAATGATGTTAGGAATGATTTATTTTTTTCCACTGTTTATCTTATTGATGCTCTTTAGTATTAGAGGTGCCTAAAGTTAACATAGGTGCAGAATAAACTGGATGTCTACCACTTGACTTAGTGCCTAAAAACACACATCTGGAAGGTTCCCCCATAAGTCCTGCTCAGGGAACTGTGGGTACTGCACTTGCACACAAAGAACCTGACTCTTCCTCAACTCCACTTCTAAGCCAAAAAGCTAGCATTATCAGTGACATGAAGCACCTAGTTTCTCTTATTTCCCCCTCTAAATAACCTCCTTGCTCCTGGCTCTTTGCTAACTTCCTTTGGAACTTAGCCTGCTGTTAATAGTTTAAATAAACTCTGCCTCAACCTGGAAATGATTTGAGCTTGCTTTCTCTTAGCCGAGTTTTATTTGGGTGGGAGAACAAAGAGGGTTAATTCTTATTGAAAAATTGTGCACTTTCCCAAGACTCCTGATGCAACAGAACCCGCAGATAGAAATAGAAAAACAGAAGGTACTGAGCAAGGACAGAATAAGGATGGGGTTCTCTGTGATCCCTAAGATAGTTACACTATAAGCCTTATCTGGAAAAGGAATGTTCTTTTGGCTACTTGTGCAAGGTTATGATAATAAATGAAAACACATTTCTGGGCAAAACTCTGGGGACCGTTTGGGGGCCTGTCTCATCAAAAACACTACCATAAAACAATCAAAAAATTTTACAAAATTATAAAGAACAAATACAACTTCTCCCATTCCTTTGCAGAAGTGGGATCACAGATAAAATAGGCTACATATATTTTCATATTTCTTCAGTAATTTGTTCAGTTATAATTAGTTTTTCCTTTTTCTTCTTTGTTTTTGTTTTTAAATTATTATATGAAATGGCTTTCGGCAAAAGGGCTGGGAGAGATAAAAGAAAATCTGGCTAAGATAAAAAACAGAAGATAGCAACAAAATTTATTTCTTTAAAAAAAAAAAATCTATACCAAGCCTCCCCAAAGATTTTTTTTTTACTTGATAATCACAATCATCATCTTCCTTAGCTATCCTGTTATCTTTCCTCCTTTTAATGGTTAAACTCCTTTAGAAAGCTATCTATACTTCTATAGCATCAACATAATCTACAATGCTGACTTTACTACAAAGGTATCTCTACTCTCCTCTACTTGCTTTAAAAACTCTCTGGATTCTGATCTTATTGTCCAACCAAATCTGCTCATGACAAAATTATCACAAATCTCTTAAATGCTAAATCCAATAGTCTTTTTCTTAATCTTCTTTTCTAACCTCATCTCACAATCCCTCTTTTCTAAATACTTGTTCCTCTAACAAGTTTTCCTGATAGATTCTCTTCAGATTCTCCTACCTGACTTCTCCTTGTCAACCTCCTCTCTTGGATCTTCATCCAGGTAATGTTCCTCATGGCCTATTCAAAGCTTTTTCTCTTCTTTCTCAATATTATCTTGTGTGATAATTTCATCAGTTTTCATGAGTTCAATTATCATCAGATGATTTCTTGATCTAGATATCAATCTTAGTTTCTCTCCTGAGATACAATTCCAAATTACCAACTGCCTTTTTGAACATCTTGAACTGGATTACAATAGGTATTCCAAAACTCAACATATATAAACAGAGCTCATTTTCCTTCCTCCTAAGCCCTCCTTTCTTCCCAATACTGTTAATACGGTTGGAAGCATCACCATCTTCTCATTCACGCAGGTTCAGAACCTAGGCTATCACCCTTGGCTTTTCATATCCCAGTTCCAATCAAAAAATATAGATTTTACTTTTATAACATTTCTCCTAGATGCCTGCCCCCTTCTCTCCTTTGATAGTACCACAACTCTCATTCAGGCCTTCTTTAGTTCATACCTGGACTGCTGCAATAACTTTCTGATTCATCTCCCTGCCTCAAATCTCTCTCCACAATCTTCAGGTGGTACAACAGACAGACCATTTAGCTTAAAAGTCAGAAAAACTTGAGGTTCAGATACTTGCTAGCTGCGCAATCCTGGACAAGTAACTTAAATCTGTTTCAGTTTCCTCCATTGAAAAACAGGGATAGCATCTACCTCCCAGGGTTGTCATGAAGATCAAATGAGATAACATTTTCAAAGCATTTAGCACAGCAACTGACATATAGCAGTATTTAATAAATGCCTGTTGCCTTCTTTCTTTCCTAAAGTACTAATCTGATCATGTTCAAAGTATTTCATAATACAGTCCTTTACGATCTTTCCAGTCCTCTTACACTTTATTCCACATACATTTCAGAGACACTGGTCTCCTTTTCCTAGCACAGGGCACTCCCGTTTCCCAATTCCATGCTTGTCATTCAGTCAACAAATAAGTATCTACTATGGCCAGGTACTGTGCTAAGCACTTATTCCTTATGCCTGGAATTCCTTTCCTCCCCTTCCCTGTCTATTGGCTTCCTTTTAGTCTCAGATAAAATTTTGCCTGGGAAATTATTCCCTGTTCCCCTTAATGATGAAATTACTTCCAATTTACTCTGAATAGATCTTTTCTAAACCAGTTTGTTTATAGGCAGTCTTCTCTAGCTCGGTGGCACAATAGGTAGTTATAGGCCTAGAGCTAAGAAGTACTGAGTTCAAACACAGCCTCAGACTAGCTGTGTGACCCTGGGCAAGTTACTTATCCACACTCTGCCTCAGTTTATCCCACTGTAAAATGGGGATAAGAGTAATACCGACATGCCAGAATTATTGTGAGGAAAAATGAAATGATGTTTAGCATTTAGCACAATGCCTGACAATCAGAAAGCTCTTTATAAATGCTTGACTATATCTAAGTCATTCCCAAGAATTCAGAAATTAGGCACAATTTACAAATAATTCCACAGGGACAACTGAAACCTTCAAAACTTTTTCTCAACTTCCAGTAGCAGACTGAGCAGATGAGAGAAGCCTTGTGCAAAATTCAATTCAACAGTTTATGCAGCAACTCATTCTGCAAAGTAATGTGGATACAACATAAAAATGGAAGAGAAAGCCTCTGCCCACTAGGAGCTTAGATTCTATTAAGGGATAAAATCCTCATATAATTACAAAGTATCCGCAAAGTTATGCAAAGTTATTTCAAGACAGATTGAACACTATGGGGGAGGAAGATGAAAGGAGCTAAGAACAGGCCTTATGCGGGGAATAGCACATGACCTGTGCTTTATAAAAAATTAGGAATTTTAAGATGAGAGAGAATGCATTTCAGGCTGGACATAAGTGTAATTACTAGTCTACCAAATCCACTCCTTTGCCCCTCCAATCCTGCCATATGGAATGGTATTCAGTTGAGCTACTCAAAGTATTCTGCTTCTTCCTATTGCAAGATTAATTACAAATCCCCTATCTTCAGTCGTTTTTGAAGACAGCATTTGAAGATAAATGTCAAAATTTCAACAGGCTTTTTTAGTAGCTAAAGAGGATGCCAACAAAGATGGATCACATTCATTTGAATATAATCCAAGTAGTGGGGAAGAGACTTGGGACAGGGGAGATCACATTAGGAAACTATTGCAATGGTCTAGGTAAGAGATAAGAAATTTTAAGGCTCCTATGAAATGTCTGACAGCATGCCTTCAATTTTATTAACATCCTTGAAGTTGGAACCAATAACAATATTTGGGGTGTTTCTGCCATCCATCCTCCATATATAAGTCCACGTTTTCATAAGTAAGTTCAACATACTTCCAAAGTGCTTATATCATAGTTATATGATCTTTCAGAATAGCTTAGAATGGCTGAAACTTTTTTTTTTTTTAACATTTTTTTCCATCATGGAATAATTTCCCCATAATCAAAAGGTAATATAATTCCCAATTTGGAAGGAACTAAAGTCAAAGAAGATACATTTACATTTCAATGATAGATCCTCTATGAATGAAAATGTTCTTTAAAACAGAAGAAACATCCATGAACATATAAGTGTTTGAGGTGAGAGCTCTTTCTGCAAACAAATCTGCCCAAATTTGATAAGTAGGTACAGTTTCACAATTCATCATTATACATGCCAAGTGAATGAATGCCAAGTAAAAATTATGGAACAAGAAGAAGACAAGTCACCCTGCTCCTTTCCTGGCTACTAATGTTACAAGTGCTGTAATTCCTAGAGCGCACTAGAAGAGCAGGATAAGAGGGAGCATTCATCAGTCTCACCCTTATCATTACTATTTGGAAGATGAAGTGTACCCCAATGGACTTAATGTCTCACTGATGAAGTCTCACTTTATTACCTGCTGTATATAAATAGTAACCTCAAAAGTTAAAAAAAAAAAAAAATATTTACGTAAGATTTTCTAGGGATCAGATGAACATCACAAGAACTACAAACTGCCCTTGGGAAATCATCAGATGATTAATATCAAAGAATGCAGGTTAAACAAGTAGCAAAACAAAGAGGATATTTATAGGGAGTTAATAACAACACTGTTCACTTCCTGTTCAAAATTGCACAAGTTCATAAACTGCCAAATTTTACCACAAAAATGGAAAATTATTCTTTTATGCAAGCATTTCTAACACCCTCAACTGTGAATAACACTAATTTTTAAAAAATCTATTAATAGACATACTTTTACACACTGGCAAGTATCAAATAGACCCTAACTGCATGCTTTTACTTTCCATGGCTTTGCCTTTTTCTTTTCCCCTCTTTTTATGTAATTAACATAACAATAAATGTAAGGTAATTAATTGTCAGTGGAAGGCAAAACTAATCAATGATTCCAAATGGAAATGACCATCTATTCAAATCTAGCACTCTTCTTTAAAGATTCAAATAGTTTAACTGGGATTATATCCCAAAGAGATTATAAAGAAGGGAAAGGGACCTGTATGTGCACGAATGTTTGTGGCAGCCCTTTTTGTAGTGGCTAGAAACTGGAAACTGAATGGATGTCCATCAGTTGGAGAATGGCTGAATAAACTGTGGTATATGAAAATAATGGAATATTACTGTTCTGTAAGAAATGACCAACAGGATGATTTCAGAAAGGCCTGGAGAGATACACGAACTGATGCTGAGCGAAATGAGCAGGACCAGGAGATCATTATATACTTCAACAACAATACTAGATGATGACCAGTTCTGATGGATCAGGCCATCCTCAGCAACGAGATCAACCAAATCATTTCTAATGGAGCAGTAATGAACTGAACTAGCTATGCCCAGAAAAATAACTCTGGGAGATGACTAAAACCATTACATTAAATTCCCAATCCCTATATTTATGCACACATGCATTTTTGATTTCCTTCACAAGCTAATTGTACAATAATTCAGAGTCTGATTCTTTTTGTACAGCAAAATAATGATTTGGTCATGTATACTTATTGTGTATCTAAGTTATATTTTAATATATTTAACATCTACTGGTCATCCTGCCATCTAGGGGAGGGGGTGGGGGCGGGTAAGAGGTGAAAAATTGGAACAAGAGGTTTGGCAATTGTTAATGCTGTAAAGTTACCCATGTATATATCCTGTAAATAAAAGGCTATTAAATAAAAATTTAAAAAAAAAATATTCAAATAGTTTAAATGAATATAGGAGGGAAAAACAGAAAAATATATCCTTCATTTTTTCACGTAGGAAAATTGTCTCATTAAAATGGTACTGATATGTCTGTAATCTCAGGAATATGATTTGAAGGAGAAATGATATGATTGTAATCTTTAATGTGATGTAATTGTAATACTGTATCATGGCTCCAAGTTGTCTTGATTCTTTAAATTGTCTTAAGTATCTACTTTTTTACTCTAAAATGTCCAACCTAAGGATTACTATATCTTATCTTTAGATTATATTTAGGTTGTAATTTTGTGATAGAGATATTGACTTCAAAAAGAAAAGACTTAGTTTATGCCTCTGGAAAAAAGATGCCTAGTCCTAATTCCAATTAATCTCTAAATCATAAAATTAGCAGATCAGTAAACATCTTGGAACTGAGCCATTAACATCCATAAAACTAACCTATGAAAGAGTTTCTTCACGCCAAGTTAGTATCCTACACAGAAAACCCACCAATCAATGGCATAATAATAAAAACTTTGCCTCTTCATTTGGAAATGGTCTAAATCTATGGTTTGGGGGACTCCAAAAAATTAGAGGTTCCCAGACCAGTTGCAAGGTGTGCAAAAGTTCCCAAGTTCAGACCATTTCCAAGTCAACAAGAGGGGATAAGTTTTCTGGAGGTGTATTTTTAGGCCTGTTGGTCAATATATCAAATGGCCATCAACCAATTTTGTACTCTAACAGTGTTAGCTTTAGGCATCCTGTTATCTTAGCTTCAGACATCCCCACTGGCCACTAAGCTGTTACCTGACTACCAGCAGTCTTGGACTCAGCATCCTGGCAGGACATTGTAATTAAGGCAAGAAAGCCTGAGGACAAAAATACATCATTCCCAGGGAAAGATTGCCTAAAATTACATACATCTAAAGCTGGAAAGGAGGATGTTGGTGATTATTTAATCCAATTTCCTCAATTTTACAGGTGAGGAAACAAGACAAAAAAAGTTAGTACCTTTCCCAAAGTCACATATGTAGTAAGTGGCTGAGCTCAAATTCAAATCCCAAGTCTTTTAAAATAAGTAAAATAAACAGAACTAGTAAAAGAATATACAAAAGGGTCAAACAGCCTACAACATTCCCCAGTGCAAGGGAACCAGATTAAAATGTAATTGGGAAGTATTTAACAAAATAATTCAAAATACAATAAAACAGATATTACATAAATCCCTAGCAGAGATCCTTATGTATAGCTTAGTGGCTCTCATTTCTATTTAAGTTTGCCACTAATAATAAACAAAATGATAACAGCATAAATGTAAACAAAAAAAAAATACATAATTATGATCAAGCTCAGCTCTAGGCAAGAGTTGAGAAGATACATCTCCTGCCCTTTACAGCAGGAGGTCTGAGAATTATAGATATGAAATCCTGAAGAAACTAGCTAGTTTTGCTAACTTGTCTCATTTTCTCTTTTAAAAAAAAATTTGGCAGAGGACCTAACATGCCATGCCATGCCATGCCATGCCATGCCAAGGAACCCTCTACCGGCTGAAATGATATTCTCTTTCAGCATTACCCTCTATTTTCCCCCCTATTTCCCTAATAAGACTTTATATCTCTCTGTCAGGATTTCTCTACTAGAAACTTGATTTTTCTGTCAGACCTTGCTCCTTAGGAATTCAGTCTTTCTATTCATGCATAGCAAAGGCTGGCCCAATGCCAATAATAAATTTTTTACCAGTCCCCAAAAAAAAAAAAAATTACTAAAAGAATGTCTCACTGGGCAAAAAAGGGACCAGGGTCATTCTCAAATTAATGATTACAAATCAAAAAGATATCAGTTTAAAAAAAAATGTCTTCACCTAATTTCTTCCCACTGAAAAAAAGGTCCTGTTTCTGCTCTCTAAAACAAAGAATTTGGTTTTCTTTAATTTCTTCATTGGGCAAGGGAGAAGTTGCCTTTAATATATACAAATACATATATGTGTATATAAACATGCACATATGTTATACATACAAACACACATATGAAATCCCAGAATGAAAGTATCATAAAGGAAGATATGAAAAGCAGAGAGGGAAGGAAAGATCTCACTGCATTTGATACCCAAGAGATAGAATTTCCAAGAGCTAAAAGGTGTTTATTAAAATTATAAAAACAAAAAAGAATAAGGTTAGATATAAAAAAATCCATGATAGTTTACATAGGGCCACATTTGCATATCATATAGACAAGTTTTGTAATGGGGTTAACAACAGCTCCCTTTCTTCTTTCATGAAACTAATAAGTACTTAGTGTTTTGAGTTCAGGTAAGAGATAGCAGCCCAGACTTTTGGACAAGAGAGGGAATAAGTATAGCTTAAGGTCTAAGATATAAGACCTTTATCCTATCAAACATTAAGAGGGAATGGTTATAACCTGAGGTAGAGTAACTGAATAGGACAATTAGGGAAACTGAGTCAGGACATTAAAAGGGAACTGTGGCACAACAGTATTACCAGAGTTGGGACTCAAAACCCTATCCTCATGTATTTCCTATATGGATGTCCTTCGTTAAAACATAAATTCCTGGAAAAATTTGGATCACAATGTTTGGCAAGGGTAAATGTTGAAAACTATCTTTGCATGTATTTTGAAAGTAAAAAGCTATTATTAAAAAAAAAAAAAAGAACATTAAAAAAATTAAAAAAAAAAAAAAAAAAAAAAAGATAGCTTAGAGGAATAAAGATACCAGCCCAAATTTCCTTTCTTTCACACACATTCTCCAAGGTTGTAGCACATCACTCCTAATAGCTATATTCCTAAGGACAGGTTTTCTTGAAAAATGTTGGGTGCTCTACTACTATTGGGCTTTCTACTGCATCATATAGACAAGCACAAGGAACCTGGAGTGTGATTCAACATTCATTAATTCAAGAACCAATGATTAAGTAGATTTGTCATTAGCTCTTTGACAACTCTCTAATTATTATTATTAATAAACGACTTAGATTATATAGCACTTTAAAGATAACAAAGCACTTCTACAGTAACAACCCTGTAAGGTAAGAATTTTAAGTATTATTTCCATTTTATAGATGGGAAAACAAATTCAGAAAAGTTTATTTGTTCATGGTCATACTACTAAGCTATTTACTTTTGAATTTATATTTCTAGATATCAAGTCTGGCACTTATTTATTACAAAAACAGAACTGATCAAGGGCTATTTGTTTAACTTTTATTAAAAATGTGAAATGACACTACAGAGTATATATTATTTAATTTTTTTTTTTCTTTTAGGTTTTAGGAGGTTGGGAAAAGGAAAATTTCTCTTATATTTGGCACTGAACTTACATTGACTGATAATGTAGGTGGAGCTTTGTCAATTACAGTTTCTCAAATCAACTAGCATTTATTAAGTACCTAAGCAAGCAAGTTAAATCCTGGGGATACAAAGAAAAGAAAAAATGATCCCTGCTATAAAGGATTGTTTGACAATCTAATGGAGGAGACAACATAATAACAACTATGTTATGATATCTACAGGATAAATTGAAAGTTACCAAGATTGATGATAGGGTCAGGCTTCTTTCATACATAAGATGGCACTTTAGCTGAGATCTGAAAGAAGTCAAGAGAAGCTAGGAGGCAGAATAGAGCCCTATTTTTAATTATAGCACTTATGACAAATACTAAAGGAATAAATATGCCATCAGCAAGTTTTGAGTTGATCCCCTGGTTCCAAAACAGTATGAAGAACCACAACTTTTCTGATATATAGGAAAGAACATTCTTCCCAGCAGCTAGCATGATTCCTGGTACATACATAAGCACATAGCACATGTTGCTGTCGACACCAGTTCAAATTCCAGTTCTTCCACTTGCTAGTTACCATTTCACCTCCCTCAGTTTCTTTCTTCCTAACTGTAAAATCAGTGTAAAAGTATTTGCACATACAAGATGACAGCATTTTTTAAACTATAAAGTGCCAAATAAATGAGCTACTATCTTTAAGAAAGTCCTCTGGATTAGAGGGCTGGAGAGCAGAGCAATAAAGTCATGTAAAAATCTTCCTTTATGGAGGGCAGAGCCTAAACTTTTCAGCTCACTCCACTTTGCATATACAATTCTGTCCACTTTGAACTCACTAAGATAAATACTCCATACCTTACATGGGGTATACCCTGATGCTGTTTCCCTCTCTTACCACCTTTGCTGCTTCATCTTGTGTGCTGTCTTCTCCTATTAGACTGTAAGCTCTTTAAGGGAAGAAAGTTCTCTTTTTTATATTTTTATATATTTTTCTTATTTGTATCTTCAGTGCTTAGCACAATGCCTGGGACATTGTAACCACTTAATATAATAATTCAATGTTTGTTCTATGGAAATTTACCATGAAGAAAAAGTAGGGCAGCAAAACAAAACTGATATAGATAATTTTCTAAAATAAAATCCTGCAAAGGCCCCTATGCTTCTCCAAACATTTCTCCAAAATGCCTATCAAAATTTCATTTCAAAAAGCCCTTCTGAATTACAAGACTCTAATGGCAATTCTTCACTTTCTGATTTGTTCCATCCTTTGCTTTCTGTCATTGTAAATCATCCTCTTCTACATATTCTCTTTTTAAACTTTCCTGACACTGAGTTTTCCTTGTTCTCCTCTCAAGTTGCTGACTTTTCTTTGCTGGGTCTTCATAGAAGTCATACCAATTAATTATGAGTGTCAAAGGTTTAGTTCTAAAACTTCTCTATATGTATTACCTCACCTGGGGATCTCATTTGTTCCCACAGGTTTAATTATCTCTATGCAGATAACTTCCAGATCTACAAATACAGTCCTATAAATTCTCTCTCCTTAACTCCAATCTCACACTATCAACTGACTTTTGGATAACTCGAGATGAATGTTGTAGAGGCATCTCAAACAACAGCTCTAAAAAGAATTCATTCTCTTTCCCCCAAACTTCTATCTCAATATCCAATATTGCCTCTAGATCAAATATGTTATCCCCTGGTATTTAAAGCACTTCACAACCAAAATCCATGCCAGTTTTCCAGGCTTATTACTCTCTAATTCTATTTCTCTAATTCAGCTATACAGTCTATTTGCTGTCCTTAACATCTCCCAACTGCCAAAAGCCAGTTAGTTCTCCCATCACCAAAATGCTCTTTATCTTCACCTCTATCTCAAAGATCTCTTTAAGATTCCACTCAAACCTCACCCAAAGGAGGCCTTTCATCCCCACTTCTGAGATTGCCTTCCATTTAAATAGTATATGTTTAAATCTTGTATATAATCTCCTGACTAGAACATATCCTCCCTGAGGTCAGGGACTAAATCGCTGAAGGTTTTATTGTTATTTTTGCTTCTTTTTTGTATTCCCAACATATAGCACAGTGCCTGGAACAAAATGCTAGTTGAGTTCTATAATTCTCAACTTTCTCAGTCCTCTGGCAGTATCTTTTGACCTGTCAACTACTCCTCCCCTTTCTGTACACTTTTTCTCTTTGTCATACAGCCTTCTCCTTTGATGATTATCCATCCCATCATATATATCCTGCCCCACTAAGCTGTAGGCATTACCCAAGATACCTGGGCCTTCTCCCTTGGTGATCTCATCAATTCCATGAGTTCAATTACTTTCTCTCTATACAACTGACTCAAATCTATATATTCTACCCTAGTATCTCTCTTGAACTCTGGTCCTACATTACCAACAGCTTATTAGGCATATATATATATACACACATATATATATATTTTCATCAAGGATATCAAATTCTGTATGTTAAAGCCAGAAATCATGACAAACCTCCAAAAAAATTGGTCCTCCTCAAAAATATCCTACTTGTTAAGAGCACAAACATCTATTCCTTCCAATCATGTGGGGTTCCCATGGACTCAGCTCTGACTTCTTCTAAGTCCATCACATCCATATTAATTTCCTCATCTCTCTCACATTTGTTGCCTTCTCTCCTTTCATATAGGCATAACTGAATGTTCTCATCAGCATTTATCTAGAATGGCCACCTAAGTGGTTTCTTCTTTCTCTGATTCATACTCCACAAGACAAAAAAATCTTCCAGGGCCACATAACTGACCATGTCACTTACTCAAAAATCTTCAGCAATACCTTATTTGCCACTAGAATAAAATAAAATTTTTTCATTCTGGCATTTAAAGCCCTCCACAAATTGACTCACTCCTCCCTTTCTAGCTTTATATTCTTTTTCTTCATATAACTCTACATTGCAGCCAAAGTAACCTATAAGCTATTCAGTGAACTCAACATTTCATTTCCTACCTCCATTCCTGGATACAAGAAGTCCCTCCCCATACTCACCTTCAATTGTTAAAATAAATCTTCACTTGGTTTTTCAAAATTCTGCTCAAATACTTTTTTTTAACCATTCCCCACAGTTGCTAATATTCTAAATTATCTTATGTTTCTTATGTAATCAGAGCCCAAGTGCTTCCAACTCCTATTCCCTAAACTATTATGTACATAAAAAGGCTTAATAAATATTTGTTGAATTGTTAAGTTGAATTGGATTTTCACTTAACAGAGTTATTGGATGAAAGTATGAGGACTGCCAGGTACTTTGGCATTTGACTACCATTATTGCTTTGCATATTATCATATAAATTATCGGACTCCAGACTTCTATATCATGAACACTTTTATTCTCTTCTATTATGAGGAAAATTCTTTCAGAACATGGGGATAGAATAAAAACACTGGATGAATACTCTCCATATCAGGAAGACTTTGGGAAGGCCATCAAAAAGAACGGAAGAATAAGAAGATACAATCTATATATACATCACTGAAGGAAGTGATGCTAACCAACATCACTAGAGGGAGATCACAAATCCACTAAAGCATACTGAGGCTAATACCCCCCCAAAATTCAAAACCCTAATCCTGTTTACCACAAATGTCATGTCAGTCTAACCAAGAGCACCAAGAGAAACTAGACATGATCACCAAACTTGTGGGCCTACTAACACAAAATCAAAAGTGAAAAATAAAGAGACCTCTTTTTACCTGGGACTTATTTTCTGTGACAGAGGTCTGGAAAATGTTCTTGGATGCATCCCACATAAACCATCCTACACTGTCTAGTTTCCATTTCTCTGTCTCCATGGGTTGTGCTCTCACCCCAAGGGGCTTCAGATAAGGGTGAAGGCAGATGACACCCAAGAGAGTCAAACAGGTTCCAAGCAGAGAAGAAACTAGGAAATGTTTAGCCTGGGGCCAACTGAAGGAAGAGGAAACGGTGCACTCTGAGGAGGTCCGCAGAGGGAAGAAGCATATCTTGGGACACAATGAACTTCACTCTTTTTAGGAAAAGAGAGGCAGAGAAATAAGCCTGGAGTGGATCCGCTAGCTGGAGAGGGGATGGGAAATAACTTCAGGGCAAACCTTCAGCAGCCTCACCCCGGTCAAGGTTTTGTTCCAGGTCAGAGACGCATCTCCCGAAAGAGTGAGAATGATGAAGTCTTGGGAAAGAAAACTAGCAGATTAATCGCAGGAAAGAAAGCAGGAAATCTGAGCTCCGATAATGTGATCAACACTAAGGGTTTGTGGCAATGGGGAGTTGGTTAAAGAAGCCCGCGGCCTACATAGCGGAGAGAGACAAGCAGATTCTCTGTGGCTACAAAGCGAAGGGTGGGCGCAGTGCTAGGGCAGGAAACTGAGGGCATCCCTGGGCGTGGAGGAGAAGAGGGGGGTGGGGAGAAGCAGCTTAATTTCGGTCCTTAACTTGGGGAGGGGGCTAGATTGGGGAGAGGGAGGGTGTGTGTGAGGGAAAGATATACGGCCTAAAACAGGGGGGAGGGGTGGGGGAGGGAAGGGGAGAAAACTTGGGAAGACTAGAGTCTGTGACCACCTAGGAAAAGGGAATCCACGTCAGAGACCAGGTTCGGAAGACCCAGGCCCCTGATTGGGGGGAGGGCCGAGAAGAGGGGTCCGAGGCTGAGGGGCAGGAAGAGTGCAAGTGTGGGATTGGGGGACGGGCATCAGCGGGATTCACGATTGGAAGAGGAGAAGGCAGAGCTCGGGGTTGGGGGTGGGGCTGGGAAAGGGTCGGGGTCCGTGATTGGAGGGGCGAAGACAGGTCCGGGAGCTCTGAGGGGAGGTGGGAAAACAAAGAATAGCGGCCTGTGATTGGGGAGCCGGGAAAACACCAAGGTCTGTGATTGGAGGGCGCAGTGGGGCCGGGGTCTGTGATTGGGGGGCCAGTAGGGGCCCGAAGTTGGTCTAGAAGAAGGTCACGGCTCCGAGACCGTAGGGGGAAGGGTAGCGTCTATGACGCGAAGGCAGTGGAGGGAAGAAGGAGGGGGCCACCCGGAAGAGGAGGGAAACGCAGAATGGGGAAGACGGCGGCTCACGGAGACCTTACCTTGGTTTTCCCCCGGCTGGCCTTGGCCTTGGTCCGACGCGGGGGCCTCACCGCCTCGGCCATGTTTCCGCCTCCTGCTCTGACCCGGGTTTGTTATTGTCAAAATGCTTCCCCACGCACGGCCCTCTACAGTTTCCGGCCTCGGTCACATGGCCCGCGCCTCCGCCAATCCCTTACGAGAGGTAGGACCTGGGGCCCCCACGGCCCGGCCCGTGGAACAGGGCAAACTACCGCCTCGGGCGGCCCTTTTCCCGGGGGCGCGCCGCGCGCGCACGGGACCCGCCGCCTCTCAGTGACCCAGATGTGTTTCGGTTCTGGGCGGGGGAGGAGACGAAGCGCATGCGCCCGGCGCCTCGTCCGCGTCTTACCCCTCCCTGCTTCTGGGCCCTTCGGTCCCGGAAGCCGAGCCCCGCCCCCTCGTTACCCCGGTGCTTGTCCATCTTGTCCGTCTGAAGGGCTGCTGGGGAGCCCACGAGCCCCAGGCGCGGCCCATTGCTCTGTAACCGCATTGTCGGAAAGCCTGGGGTTGGGTGTTGCATTGTGGTGAAAACTTTTAGATACAGAGACTTCTCCTGCAACCTGCCTAGTCTAGTGAGGCGGACGGGGGCCCTGCAGCGAACAAGAGCCCGCCAAGGGGGGTCTGGCGTGGAACAGGATGTTTCCCCAAAACCACGGAAGGGCTTTCTAGGAAATAAAGCACGCCCATCGGGTCCTCCTGGCGCAGGATCCCGGGGAAGTCGCTTGCCCCTGCCTCCTCCTTCATCTTGCTGACTCTGATTGGCCGCTTCTGTTCCTCAGCCAATCCTTCTGCCCTATAGGAAGCCCTTCTTTTCCGGGTTGGGTTATTGCTGCTCATGCTAAGCCCTCTAAGTCTTAGCGACGCTTAGTCCCTTTACGTGTGTGGGGAATAGATAGGTGAAGAACTTACAGGGATGTATGAATTTTTCTGTGTTTTCATTACATTGAACTCCCAATCCCTATATTTATGCCCACCTGCATTTTTGATTCCCTTCACAAGCTAATTGTACAATATTTCAGAGTCTGATTCTTTTTGTACAGCAAAATAACGGTTTGGTCATGTATACTTATTGTGTATCTAATTTATATTTTAATGTATTTAACATCTACTGGTCATCCTGCCATCTAGGGGAGGGGGTAGGGGGTAAGAGGTGAAAAATTGGAACAAGAGGTTTGGCAATTGTTAATGCTGTAAAGTTACCCATGCATGTAACCTGTAAATAAAAGGCTATTAAATTTTAAAAAAAAAGAATTTTTCTGTGTTTTATTATTCCTGTGTTTCCCCTATGACCTGTATAATATGTGCAGGCTCATATCTACTTGAGCCTTGGCCAGCTAGAGACATATTTACTTAACCTGAGCTGATGACATTTATTGGTATTTGACCTTTATCGATATTTAGTCTATTAGCTGGACCACTGTCTGCTTGATTAAGCCTGAAGGCCTGACTTTCTGTTTCCTTAAAATCAGGAGATTTCGGGGAAACAGAAACCTTCCATTCCAATTTCCCCAAATAGCAACAACCAATTAGATGCTTTCCCCCTCCCCTTCTCAATGCTCTCTTACTTGTGATGTAATTTCTTGTATAAAAGCTATATATCTTTAGTACTTCTTTAGCCCTCCTACCCCGAGCTTTCTCTTTCTTATCTCGCGATGGGACGGTTCATCCTCCGGAGGTTTTCAATAAACAACTTTTCTGCTTTTTACTGAATGATCTCTGAGTAGTCATTTTGGGTAAGGGTCTTCTACATCCCTCTCACTTGGTTTGGAGACGGTCTGAGCCTGAACTCTTCTAGAGCCGACATTGGACACCCACATTTCTGGCGTTCTCCACTCTGATCCTCTCCAACTCAAGCTAAGCTGATCCCCTAAACTAGGAGAGTTTTCTGGGGCCTAGTGCCAGGTTTTCTCTAGACTGGGGACACTCCATTTGAGACCATTGTGTCTCTTCTCCCCATAGAATGCTTGTGTGAAAACACCTTAATAAGGAAGAATTCTCAGTCAGTGTGGCTCTCCTTATAGCGCCATCGGACAGTCCTTCTCCATATCTAGGTGTAATGCCGAAGAAACTGAGCAAGACAGAGATTAGAGACCAATTCAATAGTTTATTAAATGACCAATGCATCCATGTTGATCCCAGGGCTAGACGAGACTATAATCTCAAAGAGTCTAACCCTGAACCTTTGGCATAACTCTGTTAGCTGTCTTTAGCACAATTGGAAAATCCTAGTTTTCCAAGAACTGAAAAAGTAGCGCCTAATATTCCTTTGCTATGGCCTGGTCTCACTATAACCTAGAGAACCAAAAAAAGTGACCCTTTTGAGGTCTCTCAACTGTAACACTATTCTGCAACTTGATGTCTTTTGCAAAGAAAAATGGACTGAAGTCCCATAAATCCAACCCTCCTTGGTTCTTTCACTTGATGACAGCAATGAAGAATGTTTTTGTCAAGATTTAAATCAGAAAAAGGGGAGAGGCAAAAATCAGACCTTTTTTAAAATGACCTTCTCCTCTATACTCCTGAAGCCTCAGAGGCTAGGTTCCCCATTTGCAAACAAATGCACAAATGTGGAGCATGATAAAGGGAGAATTACTAGGGTTCATGTCCCTATTTCCATGTCAGATCTCTCCCAGGAAAAGAAAAACTCAGCAGCTACTCGGAAGATCCCACCAAATTTATTGAGGGCTTTAAAGCCATTGCTTTCCAATTTGACCCAACTTGGGAGGACGTTAGTATTATTGTTTCCTCTTGCTGCCCTATAGAAGAAAAGAGGAGAATTTGGGGCCTAGCCCAGAGATTTGGGGATGACTTGGCTGTGACCTCCCAAACCAGAAAGTATTCTCTTGGGGCAAGTGCAGTCTCTTGTCTCTGACACTGGCTGGGACTGAGGGAAGTCCAGTTAGAGTTAAGAAAGACCACAAGTTGTCATGCCTTCTCTTTGGCATGAAAAGGGGCATTGAGAAACAGATAAACTAGAAGACTCGAGGGCATTACTCAGGGATCCTAGGAAAACCTTACCCTCTTTCTGGGTTAGTTGAGGCACTCAAGAAATATACTCACTTGGATCCCACTTTCCCCATAGGGGATGTGATTCTTGGCATTCATTTTATCAGCCAATCTCCTCCCCTCCACCCCCATATTTGGAGAAAGTTACAGAAGTTAACCATGGGTCTCCAGAGTCCTCAAGCTAAGCTCTTAAGAGACGGGTTTCAGGATATTTAACAATGGAAACCTAGGAAAAGGACTGCAGGGCTAGAGTCTTTAACAGAGAATTTGCTGGAATTTTATCTGATTACATGTCTAGTGCCAAAAAGGGTCCTGCCCTCCAAAATCCCTGGAATACTTCTGTGGGCCCATCAAGAACCTGAGATTGCTCTTCTGGAAGAAAATATCTGTAGAGACTTTGAATGGACATTTTTGCAACCCCATATGGAGTCTCAACTCACAATTTGAGGCTTTACCTTAAAGGAACTCTCCACTCACAAGGGCCCTTTTATATCGGAGGACCCAGAGTAAAGTATGGTAACTATACTAGTTGTGTGTGATTATCATAGTATAAGTAATGTTTATGCAAGACAGCCCTTGAAGTTGACATATATAGCTTGATCTCCCAACTGTGGAGTCAGTACTACAGGATAATTTTGTCTGTACTAGATAATTCTGTCAAATTCTGCAGGGTCAGCTTATTCCTACATTAGGAGGAATAGCATTCCTCACTGGGCCCCACTTAGATACTGGGTTGCTGCCAGGGATCTTGCTGGAGTCTATTCACCCTATTAGGTGTGATACAAAGTAAACTCAAGAGATACCACTTATCTCCATACTAAGGATAGGGTAGCCAGCCACTAGTTAGTTTTTTTAAGCACATATCGGGGACATAGTTTAGAGATAACCTTAATTGTCTGTCTCTCTCTCTCTCTCTCTCTCTCTCTCTCTCTCTCTCTCTCTCTCTCTCACACACACACACACACACACACACACTCACACACACACACACACACTTTAATCCTGCACCACATAGATAGGCTAGTTCCTTTCTAACCATTTACTATATCTCTATCCCCTCTCTCCTCACTAACATAACAGGGATAGAAAGGTGCATGTTGGAGGAATATTTTTATTTTCATGGATATCACTGCTGTGGAAAGAACAGGCTTGAAGATTATTTATATACAGCCCTCTTATTTCTCAAGCAGGAAGGCCTAGAGAACCCAAGTAATTTGGCAAACGACACATAGGTAACAGAACTGAAATTCAACCTTTTGAGCCTATCATTACCTGACTGAGTTTCGGTAAATCATGTCTGTCTCTGGGTCTCAGATTCCTCTTTAAAAGAAAAGGGTAGGACCTCATACCTGTATACCATCATAAACTCCAAATGAATGTATAGCTTATATATAAAAGGTCACATTATAAGGAAAGGATCAAGGAAGAAATTATCTTTTAGATCTGGGAAGAGTTCATGTCCAAGTAAGATGTAGAAAACATAACTGATCAGTTAGAAAATTTGGTTTTCTCAAAATTGAAAACACCTTACACAAACAAAATCAATGCAGCTAAAATTTAAAGGGCAGATTCAATAAGTAGAAAAATCTTTACAAGTTTCTATGATAAAGATCTCATTTCCAAGAAATACAAAAAATGTATTCAAATTTATAAGGATATAAGTCACTGCACAAGATGACAAATAAGCAGATTTCAAGGAAAGAAAGCCAAGCTATCAATGTTCATAACAAAAAATACTCTTAATTGATGGGATTGGTTTTAGCCCTTCCCTTGTGCCCTGCCTAGCTAGTAGCAAAGGATACTTCCCAGGAACAAAAGCTGGTTAGTTTTTTTCTTAGGACTCGAGTATCCCAATAGCTTGAAACATGTACCCAAGTCCCCTGGATCTGGCTGAGTTAGACAACCACATTCTGTTTTTCTGTTCCTTGTGGTTAACTATTCACCTGAGAACTAACTCAGCCTGTGACTACAGGCTCAGATACAGTATAAACAGGACCCTTTCTCTAGCTTGCTCATTGACCTTTAAAGATTAAGCTATCCTTGCTGTTTGCAATAAATAAATAAATAATCTGCCATTGACTGAGAACCAACTTGTTCTCTGAAATTCTTTTTTGGAGCAACCTTGACTGATCCTGACTGATCCTTATCACAAATCACTAATAGCTAGAGAAATACAAATTAAAGTAACTCTGAGATTATACTTTACACTCATCAGAGTGACAAAATTGACAAAGAAAAGATAAAGATAGCATGTGTTGGAAGGTTGTTAAAGCTGTGCATTCAATCCATTCTGGAAAGTGTAGAAAGTGTGTGTGTGTGTGTGTGTGTGTGTGTGTGATCTGCCTTTATCAGGAGTGAGTAGCATGCTTCATCACTGATCCTCTGGAATCATAGTTGGCTATTTTATTCAAAATTGGAAAAGACAATTAGGATGCAGGGCTGGAGCAGATTTTCTCCTTATCTCCTTTTCTCCTTACCTCTCCAAATTCATCGACATGAACAATGGTATTATGCAGTACTCTGGCAGTATCTGTCCACAGTCATTAGAGTGTTAAATATGTGTTTACTGTATAATATATGTTGACTGGATGAATAAGTTAGTATCTCCATTCACTTTTTCAATGTCAGATTCTTATAATGCAGGTCCAAAATGCTTGAACTTGAAGCAAAGCTTATTTTTTTCCAAATTTGATCACTGACAAAGCAAGAGATAATATACACTGTTGCAACTACGGTATTTCATGAAAATAATAAAAAGAATATAACATCTCAGATTTTCATGATTATGATTCTTTTTTTTTCCATTATTATGATTTTTAAGAAAATCCAATTCTATATTTGTAATGCCTAGTAAATCAGTTCCCAAGTAATCTATGTTGCCATCTAGTGGCATTTTCTTGGTCCAGCATCATGTTATTTCTACTTTATTCATTCCACAAGAATATTATTATTAAATTAATTTTAACTTAATAAACATTAAACGACTAGTTACCTAGTAGATTATTTTGTGCAAGCCACAGTGCTAAATATTAGAATGTCAGGGATTGACAAAATTTTACAGATCTTGCTTTACACAGCAAAATTTAGGCAAGTTAAGTAACTTGACCAATGTAACAGAAGTAGAACTAGAATCCATCTTTCCCAATCCTGTGTTCTTCTTCCTATATAAGACTGAACCTGTAGCACAATGCTAATGTAATAGGAGGACTGTGCTCTCATTGACCCAGTTGAATTATTATTTGGAAAACTGTTAACTGGCAATTGAAAAGGGAGAGAGATGTGCTGAACGAGAGTTTATGAGCAATAATATTAGAAGACCAGCCTTCAATCTTCCAGGTTATCCACAAACTCTTTTTATTTTTTTTATTATAATAACTTTTTATTGACAGAACCCATGCCTGGGTAATTTTTTACAACATTATCCCTTGCACTCATTTCTGTTCCGATTTTTCCCTCTCTCCCTCCACCCCCTCCCCTAGATGGCAAGCAGTCCTATATATGTTAAATGTGTCGCAGTATATCCTAGATACAATATATGTGTGCAGAACTGAACAGTTCTCTTGTTGCACAGGGAGAAGTGGATTCAAAAGGCAGAAATAACCCAGGAAGAAAAACAAAAATGCAAACAATTTACATTCATTTCCCAGTGTTTTTTCTTTGGGTGTAGCTGCTTCTGTCCATCATTGATCAATTGAAACTGAATTAGGTCTCTTTGTCAAAGAAATCCACTTCCATCAGAATACATCTTCATACAGTATCATTGTTGAAGTATATAATGATCTCCTGGTTCTGCTCATTTCACTTAGCATCAGTTCATGTAAGTCTCTCCAAGCCTCTCTGTATTCATCCTGCTGGTCATTTCTTACAGAACAATAATATTCCATAACATTCATATACCACAATTTACCCAACCATTCTCCAATTGATGGGCATCCATTCATTTTCCAGTTTCTAGCCATTACAAACAGGGCTGCCACAAACATTTTGGCACATACAGGACTCTTTCCCTTCTTTAGTACCTCTTTGGGGTATAAGCCCAGTAGTAGCACTGCTGAATCAAGCACTTGCTTGAACCAAAAAAATTTTTTTTTTATTTAATAGCCTTTTATTTACAGGATATATACATGGGTAACTTTACAGCATTAACAATTGCCAAACCTCTTGTTCCAATTTCTTCACCTCTTACCCCCCCACACACCCTCCCCTAGATGGCAGGATGACCAGTAGATGTTAAATATATTAAAATATAAATTAGATACACAATAAGTATACATGACCAAAACGTTATTTTGCTGTACAAAAAGAATCAGACTCTGAAATATTGTACAATTAAGCTTGTTTTTTTTTTTTTATTTTTTTTTTATTTAATAGCCTTTTATTTACAGGATATATACATGGGTAACTTTACCATTAACAATTGCCAAACCTCTTGTTCCAATTTTTCACCTCTTACCCCCCCACCCCCTCCCCTAGATGGCAGGATGACCAGTAGATGTTAAATATATTAAAATATAAATTAGATACACAATAAGTATACATGACCAAAACGTTATTTTGCTGTACAAAAAGAATCAGACTCTGAATTATGTACAATTAGCTTGTGAAGGAAATCAAAAATGCAGGTGTGCATAAATATAGGGATTGGGAATTCAATGTAATGGTTTTTAGTCATCTCCCAGAGTTCTTTTTCTGGGCATAGCTAGTTCAGTTGAACCAAATTTTGAACCAAATTACTTGGGTTCTCTAGGCCTTCCTGCTTGAGAAATAAGGGGGCTGTATATAAATAATCTCCAAGCCTGTTCTTTCCACAGCAGTGATATCCATGAAAATAAAAATATTCCTCCAACATGCACCTTTCTATCCCTGTTATGTTAGTGAAGAGAGAGGGGATAGAGATATAGTAAATGGTTAGAAAGGAACTAGCCTATCTATGTGGTGCAGGATTAAAGTGTGTGTGTGTGTGTGTGTGTGTGTGTGTGTGTGTGAGAGAGAGAGAGAGAGAGAGAAAGAGAGACAATTAAGGTTATCTCTAAACTATATCCCTGATATGTGGTTAAAAAAAGGGTATGCACAGTTTAATAGCTTTTTGGGCATAGTTCCAAATTGCTCTCCAGAATGGCTGGATTTGTTCACAACTCCACCAACAATGCATCAGTGTCCCAGTTTTCCCGCATCCCCTCCAACATTCATCATTATTTTTTCCTGTCATCTTACCCAATCTGACAGGTGTGTAGTGGTATCTCAGAGTTGTCTTAATTTGCATTTCTCTGATCAATAGTGATTTGGAACACTCTTTCATATGAGTGGTAATAGTTTCAATTTCATCATCTGAAAATTGTCTGTTCATATCCTTTGACCATTTATCATTTGGAGAATGGCTTGATTTCTTATAAATTAGAGTCAATTCTCTATATATTTTGGAAATGAGGCCTTTATCAGAACCTTTAACTGTGAAGATGTTTTCCCAGTTTGTTGCTTCTCTTCTAATCTTGTTTGCATTAGTTTTGTTTGTACAAAGGCTTTGTAATTTGATGTAATCAAAATTTTCTATTTTGTGATCAGTAATGGTCTCTAGTTCATCTTTGGTCACAAATTTCTTCCTCCTCAACAAGTCTGAGAGATAAACTATCCTATGTTCCTCTAATTTATTTATAATCTCGTTCTTTATGCCTAAATCATGTATCCATTTTGACCCTATTTTGGTATAAGGTGTTAAGTGTGGGTCCATGCCTAATTTCTGCCATACTAATTTCCAGTTATCCCAGCAGCTTTTGTCAAATAATGAATTCTTATCCCAAAAATTAGGATCTTTGGGTTTGTCAAACACTAGATTGCTATAGTTGACTATTTTGTCTTGTGAACCTAACCTATTCCACTGATCAACTAATCTATTTCTTAGCCAATACCAAATGGTTTTGGTGACTGCTGCTTTATATTATAGTTTTAGATTAGGTACAGCTAGGCCACCTTCATTTGATTTTTTTTTTTCATTAATTCCCTTGAGATTCTCGACCTTTTATTATTCCATATGAATTTTGTTGGTATTTTTTCTAGATCATTAAAATATTTTCTTGGAAGTCTGATTGGTATAGCACTAAATAAATAAATTAGTGTAGGAAGTATTGTCATCTTTATTATATTCGCTCGGCCTATCCAAGGGCACTTAATATTTTTCCAATTATTTAAGTCTGACTTTATTTGTGTGGAAAGTTTTTTGTAATTTTGCTCATATAATTCCTGACTTTCCTTTGGTAGAGAGATTCCCAAATATTTTATATTGTTGACAGTTATTTTGAATGGAATTTCTCTTTGTATCTCTTGCTGTTGGATTTTGCTGGTGATATCCACAAACTCTTAAGAAGAAATGTAGCAGCCCTTATAGGAAGACATAACCCACAAATGGTAGCTGGGTTTGGGAGAGTGACCCCAGAGCTCATGTGTCAGACCAAGTAATAAATCTTCCACTTTTTCCTTTTATCTCTTTTCCCATTCTCATCTAAATCCAAAAAAGTGCTTATAATTAATGCTTTGAGACTTTATCTCATCACATTCTTTTAAATCCTCTATAAGCGCATATCCAATTTATCAATTGAAATTGCTCTCTAAAGTTAGCAATGATTTCCAAATTGAATGATTTTTTTCTCACTGCTCATTTTTCTTGGCCTTCTTATGGCATTCGACTCTGTTTACCATCTTCTCCTCCTACATATTCTTTTCTCTAAGTGTCATGACTCTAGTCTCACTTGGATCTCTTCCTACCTATCCTTCCTCTCCTTCCTAGTTCCTCAGGACATCCAATACCTTACATATTCTATATGTATTATATATGTTTATGTCTTCCCTGATAAAATGTAAGGTCCTAAGATTTAGGGAATGTTATTGTTGGGTTTTGTTTTGTTTTGTTTTTGGTAACCCCAGTGCTTATCAGTGACTCAATATAATTTAATAAATAGTTATTGTTTGAGTCCTCATTCACAATTGTATTTTATAAAAATCTAAAAGAACAATGTAACTAGACTGTGGTGAATGGAAAAGAACACCTAGAGCCCCAAGAGTCCTGAGTTTAAATTTCACCTTGATATTTTAACTATCTGTGACCTTGGACATGGCATTTTAACTATTTCATTGTCTACAGAATAAGGGAATTTAGACTAATCATTCTCTGAGATCCCTGCCAGTTCTAAACAAAAAGCCAATTATCTTATAAAATCTGTCTAAGGATTTTAGACCAAATCAGCTAAGGATAATATATTTTCAAGATGAGTACTAAATATGTAGTCAGAGGACCTGGACTGAGGGGCTGCCTCTGCTTCTTTTCACTTGTGTGACATCAGCCAATATGGTCCACCTTTTTGGGTCTCAGTTTCCTTGTCTGTAAAATGAGTGTTGAAAGTAGATGATCTCTGAGGTCTTTTTCAGCTCTCAATTCTCTAAATTTTGAAATTCCTCAGATGATGAGTCACCTTTACAAAAAAGGCAAATTTTCAGGTCCCACACGTTAACAATCTCCTCTTTAGAAGAAAGGTAAATCAAGATGAAATACATTTAAATCTACTTTCTCTTAACTGGCCCGCCTGCTTCATTTTCACCGCTCCTGGGCCCACCCCCCATTATTAATACATTGCCATTTGACACATCTCTAGTTGTTAAATGACTTAAGTGGACAAATAGATGTTTTCTATAGTCATTTTGACTTACAACTTGTCACTAGATTCTGATGACTCTGGAGGAAAAAGTGAGGCTGATGACTTCGCACAGCTCTGCCTTATTTAAATCTAATTTACTTGCAAATCAAGACTTTACTCTCCTGATGCCATCAATCCTTTTCAAGAAGGAAGGATAACAAAGAACAATAAATTGTCCATACTTAACCTCATTACTTTTATCCCTATGTGATATTTCTCTCACACTCTCCAAATGACCCTATGTATCTATTGCTCTTCTCTCTGATTCTAACTCATTTTAAATATTTTAGAGTTCTAATATTTGAATGGTCTTGAGGATATTTTCATTCTCTACTGCCTAGTAACAGTAATAATATTAATTTCAATTGAATGTTACAAGCTACATTTTATGTAAATTTTGTATATTCCCCAGTGCTTAGCATATTGTTCTATATATAATAGGCCCTTAATAAATATTTCTTGAAGTAAATGAGTATAGTTCAGAATCAAAAACAAACATTTCCTTGAAAGAAAAAAAAAATCCAAAAGAAAAAATGCTTAGAAATACACACAAAACACCAAAAACTCCAGCAGTACATTTAATTTTTTCTTTCTAAGAAATATTTACAAACACAAAGTGAAATAGAATCAAACTCTTAATATTTCTTAAAAGATTGCAACCCAGGTTTTGTAAGGGTCAATGTTGAAAAATTATCCATGCATATGTTTTGAAAATAAAAAGCTTTAATTAAAAAAAATATATTGCAATTTTAAATTTAAATCAATCCCTCCAAACAATTATGCATTCTATATTTAAGAATCCTATAGAGAAAGAAAAAGGTGAAATTCCTGAGGAAGTCAACAATAAATAAAACTTTTTTTTTTTAAAGTTTTTAAAAAAACTTAAATTTTTTAAATAAAAAATGTTCCCCGCACAAAGGAAAATTTTCTGACAATTTTTGGTTTGGTTTGAGGAAGTGGATGATCCTTATCATACTTTAATTTCTCCATTTTTACTATGGTGATATTACCACAAAAGGATATTCTGTTTCTGCAATTTCCTGGCTTAACCTCTTTCCAATTCAATAGGCATTTGTATCAGAAAATAGCAAATATTCAGTTTGCTTTCAACCAGTTTAATTCACTAAAGGATTGATCTACAGTTTACAGACAGAATAACATTGATCCTTCGTGTTGACATCTGTAGCATGCTTAAAAAAAAAAATTTTACATAAATGATATTATTTTAAGTTGGTGGTTAAAATTTATTAAGTATTTTGAGCGTGTTAGAAGTTATATAACAATACCCTTATCAAATTGTAAATTATGCCTTAGGATCACAGAAGGACTACCAAAGTGCCATTGAAGTGTGAAGTTCATATGTCTAAATGTTGTCCAAAGTCCAAAATATATGTGTACAAATATATGTATGTATACTAAAACATACACACATATGTTGTAGGCACAGTATATATACATTTGCAGGCGTATATCTATGTGGGGACATATAATGGATGTCCACACATATATACATATGCACATGTATATACACATATACATATACTTTTTTTCTCTGAGAAACCCCAACCAGCGGTGATTTTATATCTACAGTATTATTAAGAAGAGTGAATAGACAACATACCATTCATCAGTGATCTATCCTAAAAATAAAAGTGACATTTTAGTTCTTGATATTTTCAATAGAGCTAGGGCAGTGAGGTAGATAAAGGGTTGTCCTCAAAGTGGGAAGAGCTAAATTCAAATTCTGCCTTTGACAAATACAAGTTCAGCACCTACTGCTCAGTATCCCTAAACAATTTTTTAAAGATTTCTATGAATTTCTCAACTGCATTACTAGAAAATTTTTCCACACCACAATTTGCTTAAGTCATAGATCCTAACCCAGCCAGTAAAGCAACCTAGAAAATATACCTCACTAAAATTTCAGCAGGATCACTGAACACATTAAGGAAGGGAAGGAAAACAGATATAATGGAAACCAGAAGGCCTATATCTTAGTTCCAGCTTTACTATTAGCTGCTGTACCTTGGACAATTATATAACTTTTCTAGGCCTCATTTTCCTCATCTAGAAAGTGAAAAAACAGGAGTAGAAAATCTCTAAAATCCCCTTTAGCTCCGCTATAACTGAAAATCTTATAGGACTAACAGAACTTTTTTTCCTTAATAAAACCATCTGTAATACCAATAAGAACTTTCACACTGATGACCCTTCTTTTGATGTTTCTGTTACACAGATTCAAATCTCAAAATTCTATAAACATTAAAAAAAAATTCCATAGTTTCCAAGAAGAAAACAAAACATTATCCACAACTGCTACTATTGATTAGGAAGAGGAATCTCTTCTGCCTGGATCTTACATAATCTTCAGGGAACTTTCACAACTCATCCATGACAAATAGAACAAAAACTTGACCACCGATTTAAAACGTTAAAAGTTACAGAAGAAACATTTACTTCAAAGTCTTCATGACTAATAGAAAATGGCACCCAAATCTGTTCCAAATTGACTTCTTGTACAGTTAAAGAAGCATCAGGTTAAGAGTCTTCAATTCCTAAAAAAGGATAACATCACATTATATTAGAGGGGAATATTCATGGCTGACCAGCTCTTGGTATGAATGACTAAGAATTTGTATTTGTATGTGTAAGGCTCTTTGTATTCAAGTTCAATATATGTAGAGACAAAAAAAGTATGTTTTCTTAGGAAAGGAGATTGTAGGGAGAAAGTTCATAGAACAATAAATGTAATTTTTTATATTATTCAACAATTTGAACCAACAGAGTTATTAATATTCTATGTATACACTCCTGGTCCTAGATTTTGTATTGATAATGATAAATGTTTTATGGCAATAGAGATTATTTGGGTTTTTTTTCCTTTTTTATTGTTTTTTTTTCCTAATAAATCCCACCCCCAACAATGAACTAGTGTACCTTTCTTCCCATACTTCCATCAAACTGACTATTCTTACCTTTTCCCATTTTTGTGATAATTGTTTTTAATTTCTTATATTTTCATAAAATTTATAGTAAATTTTTTTCAAATAAAATCCTCTTTCTCCGCCTCCTCCCATAGGCACCATTGAGAAACCAAGAAAAACAAAAACCCTTATTACAAACATTTGTAGTCAAGCAAAACAAATTCTTATATTGGCCAAAAAAAAAAAAAAAAGATAATTAAAGAGGTTTTTTTAAATCCTCAAGCCAGATTTTGTTATTAATTGCATATTAGATGTTTTACAAACTAGAAGAGATAAGCAGGCCAGATGAAGTCAACAAAAACAATTAATGGATTTATATATTGTTCTTTTATTTGTATTTAAATTCCAAAGGCTAAAGAGTTAATTAAAAACCTCCTTACCCATTCAATAAAATTGATTCCCTGTGAAAATGTTAACTGAACTAATTTCCCTGCTTTGAGATACCATGCAACAAATTCAATTAATTATTCTTTCTTGAATCTCTATGAAACTTCTGGGCAATCTCATTGAGTAAATATTTTTATATCACTCTATGTTCCACACTGTGGTTTTCCTCAAATAACTTATCATGTATTTGAGCAGAGAAGATAAAGAAACAGAAAATAAGGAAATGAAGCAACTCAGAAATTCAAGTGCTAAATTGAGTCAATCCATTAACAAGTTTTTATTAAGCATCTAATATGTACCAGGCACTATGCACATATAATTTAATAAAATATAATTATTATTTTCTAGAACTATACAATGTATCCTGTGAATCACCAGAAAGAAGAGAGATTAAAAGAATCAGCATGACCAACATAAGATGGAGGAAAATCTGCCTAAGTATTTAAATATACTTATGGGATAAAAGTATGGGGCTTTGGTTTTTTTGCAGTGTAGTGCGCAAGAGTTTGGATCAGATCTCTGATTTTGTCAGAGAACTACAAATATGGAAGTTCTTTCCACCATTCAGATTGGCATCTTCCTGAGAGAATTGTTTGGGAGAAGAACTCAGGTGCCTGGCCCAGGATCATATGGCTTCTACCATCAAAAGCAGCATTTAACCAGGTCTCCCTACCAAGAGAATATGATACACAGCAACAAGGAGATTATGTGGTGATCAATTGTGATGTCCATGGTTCTTTTCAACAGTGAGGTGATTCAGGTCAGTTCCAATGATCTTGTAATGGAGAGAGCCATCTGCACCCAGAGAGAGGACTGTGGGAACTGAATGTGGATTGTAACGTATTTTCACCTTTTTTGCTGCTGTTTTCTTACTTTTATTTTCTTATTTTTTTCCCTTTTTGATCAGATTTTCTTTGTGCAGCTTGATAAATGTGGAAATATGTATAAAAGAATTACACGTTTAACATATATTGGATTGCTTGCTGTCTAGGGAAGGAGGGTGCAGAGAGGGGAAGGAGAAAAACTGGAACACAAGGTTTTGCAAATATGAGTGCTGAATACTATCTTTGCATATATTTTGAAAATAAAAAAATCAGGTCTTCCTGACTTCAAAGACATCCTTTTATCTAATTTAATGTAGTTCCTCTCAGGACAGAGATAAAAAAATTATATGAGATAGCATTATGATTATAAGTCACTTTATGGTCTACAAAGTCTTTTCTTCACAAAACCTATGAAGTAGGTAGTACAAGTGTTATCATCCTCATTTTGCCAAACGAGCAAATTAATGCTCAGATGTAAAGTATCTTATCCAAGATCACTCAAGTTAATGTCAGAGCTAGTTTTAAACTCAAGTCTTTGTGGTCCAAGATCTATATCTCTCCATTTTATCATGCATTCATTCTCTGCATTACCCTAAACAATGATATGCACCTAGGAGTAATTCAGTATGTTTATCAAAGGTTAAAGAAAAAAAAGACTCTTCAACTATAGTTTCCTAAATTAATGTCAAAATGGGAATAAAAGCTCTTACCATTAATTATGGTTAGAAATAATATTGCATTCAGTCACCAAAGAGTAATCATCATCCTCTGTGAAAGAGAAAGAATTCAAAGTAAGACAAAGCTAGTGTTTTTCCACTGAAAATAACTTGCATATTACACTTAAAGTTTTACAAAGTGCTTTTCTCAAAACTGTTTTATGATATCTGTAAAGCAATCCTATCCCTAAGTAACACAAATAAGATAATCAGTTTGCTGAGCTGCTATTGTGAAACATGAGTTATAATAGAAGAAATGGACATGAACAAATGTCCCCAAATCTTTTGATACTTTTATTAAAATTTGTTAAAATTCTTTAAACCTTAAAGGACATATTATTAAGAGACTTCTTTAAGGCATTTTGAAAAGAAAGCAGTGATCACTAAAAGCTAGCATAGGTTCATCAAAAATAGGCCATGCAAAACTACATTCATTTCCTTTTATAGATTAATAGATGGGTAGAGACCAAACTAATGCTATGGGCATACCTGAAATTCTGTTATGCTTTTAACCAAGTCTCTCCTTGTGGAGAAAATGTATAGATGTGGGCTATATAATAACATAGTTTGGTAGATTTGGAACTTCATGAACACAAGACCTAGAATTATGAACTTCCTGCTCCATGCAAGATCATTGTGAGACAATATGAGACAAGATTTAGTCTCTGCCTTCAAAAGGCTCACAATAAGCAGAAGTTCTGATGTGCTTACCTGTAACGTAGTATCTAACACTATGAGAGAATCACTGTAAAATACTGTTTAAATCTTATTTTAAACAACAAAACCCACATACAAAAACATTTAGAGAATAATTAAAGACTAAACAATATGCTAATGACTACACATGCAGGAAGAGTTCAAATAGAGGGGAAAAGTGAAAAATCAGCCCAATATCATGTGAAAATCAAATTCAATTTCTTCATGAGAAAGCAAACAAATTAGTGCATAGTCAGTTAATCCAAAAGAACCACACTAAAGTACTGTCCTCGTGGTAGCTCATAGAATAAACTACCTGAGAAAAAGTTCTTTTGAGCACTTTAGTAACAAAATCTCTTTGGCTGAATTGCAAAAAGAGATCTGCCATAATAAGCCAGAAACCTCATCCTCATAGTGTTATAGGAAGTTTCTAGGCTTATTTTCATTCATATTACTATTTCACAGACTTACTTTGCCAAAATCAAGATAACTACTCTTACAGAGAATTTAATTCAAGTATTTAAAAAGAAATTACCCTCAATACCTAATGTACTTTGAGGAATTGGTGGAGGTCCTCGCCTGCAAAAGAGATGAAAATTAAATGTCATTCTCCTTGGATTACAATAAACCTTTATTCTCCTCCTTTAGTATCAGGTTTGGTTTCTGTTTTGAGGGCTTCAAGAAGACCTTAAATAAAATATCCAACATGCTGCACTGCCTTGCAAGAATCAATACTTCAGATGTAACTGCTATAAATACCTTTACCTCACAGCATGGATTGGAATTGAAATGAAACTGAAACTTTAGGGATTTTGAATTTTTTACTGCGCTCCATACCTGACCTCCTGTTAGACACTGGACATAAATGTATAGTTTCTAGAATCCTGATTACTTTTCTGATATGTAAGGATAAAAAGAAGTTATCCTATTCCTATTTACATAAATGAGAGCAAAGGCCCAGCTTTTTAATAGCTAACCAGCATTGCTACGCTACAGCAAGACAGGGAATACAACTTTCCTCAAAGAGTTAAAAATGAATATCAAAGGGAAATGAAGAAGCTTAAATGTATAACCAAGGAGGAATTCTGAAGAACAGCCATAAAGAATGTCATCTAGGAGAAAAGTATGATAAGAAGAAAGGATAGTCATGAGATAAGAATGAGAAATAACAAATGGAAAGAAAGTTCTCCTGTGATGTCAGGAGAAAGTGAGGAAGGCCTCTAGTCCCTTGGGACTACTACAAGGAACATTTGGGAAGAGATACATAATATCTGCACAGGATAGGCAGGCATGGATGGGCTGCAATCTACATTCCTGAAGGGAACTCCCAAATCAATGAGTTACATATACATTTAAATATCTGAGCATTAGTTAAATTCATAGCAATAATTATTTGAAGTTGAGAGCATCTTTTATTGTTCTACCTGAACTAAGTTTGTCAGGAACAATGAAATTATTGACCTTTTTTCTTATTTTATACCTTAATGTCTATATTATTAAACTTCTAGTAATGTCATCCAGAGAATACAGTGGGTAAGTTACCAATTTAAAACTACCTTAAGAAATTAAGAGAGAAAAAGTCTATTACCCTCCCAAAAAAATTTTTTTTAAAAAGAAAAACTGAAAGCTGTGGAATTATGATCAAGCTTGGCCACAAAGGAAGCATATATCCCTCCACTCTTTGTAGAGGTAGGGGATATTACATATACTGTCAGATATAAAGATACACTGGTTGGGTTTGCTGAACTTTTTTTCCCTTTTAAAACTTTGTTACAAGTGATGTTTCAGGGGAGGAAAGGGAGAGACACATTTGTAAATAAGAGTATATAAAAATAAAAGATACTAATATAAATAAGTTTTAAGAAATGTTTTGTCTTCAAAGCAAGTTCAGAGCATCTAGTCCATTATTACCTTCCCATACTAGGTCCTGGATTTCGTGCTGGTACTGCATTTCTCTGGGAATTATAGAAATTTTCATACACAATAGGTGCTGTAAAAGTCATCAAGAAATAACATGTCAAGGGGCAATTCTCCAAAATAAGCACAGAATACACTGAAGGCATATTTCTAAGATGACTTCAGTAACCCTGCTGAACTACTTACCTGGAGGCACTTGTCCAGTCTTTCTGTGAGCTACAAAATACTCAATATCCTTTTCAATGCTACACATTTCTAAACTCTTACGGACTTCTTCAAACATCTAGTAAAAGAGAAGTAGATAAATCAAAAGGCACAGTAACTCCATCAGCTGTGATACTACTCATTTACATAAAAGATTCATTAATAATTGGGATTCTTTCTACATTTTGTTTGGAAAAAAAGAGGATGATTTGATACTTTCAATGTTGATGTTAATGAATTGCTCTATTATCTTAACCCTAGAAAGACTAAGTGTATCAACTGACACAAAAAAATATTATTACAATTTTATTTTTAAGTAAAAATTTTTATCCTATCCCTATGTCCTCAATTCGCTATTCTAACTTAACCACTCGTCAGCACAACATACCTAAAATCATTGGACATCAATATCACTAGACAAAGACTTCGTCAAAGATCTTGAATTCTGAACTTCTGTCTCTTAACAAAACATGTTACTTGTCACCCCAAATTCATTTCACTTCTGAATTTTCTTCATCCTAATGAGAGCACTACCATCCTTCCCAACACCCAGGTTCTCAGCCTTAATGTCAGGTCTTTCTTCACTATCACTCACTCCATAAACCCAATCAGCTGACAAATAATGTTGTCTGTACCTTCCCCAAAGCTTTCACCTTAGTACTTTTCTCACTGACAAGGTCCCTCTTCACTGTGCCTAACATAATTGAGGCTATTGCATTACTTGTCAGAAGGGTGATTTTATGGGTAAAAAGGAACATGCAGGTTAAGTCTGATGTTAGTCCAAAGAAAACTAGGATCAAAAAAAAGCTTGGTGTGAAACCCCCAACAAATCATTTACTTTTCGCCACAGTAAAAATTTCATCTGGAAAATGAGCACTTTGAATTAGATGGGATCTAAGGTCCCCATCCTGTCTCAACGTGCTTGGTAAGGACAGATGCACCGATCCGTCCAAGAGGTTCAAGTCTGCTTCAAGCCTGGCTCAAACCTAAACTATTACAGATCTTCCAGACCAAAATGGAACCTTTCCAGGACTTGACCCTGCTCCTGATAGAATCTAACCAAAGCTGGCCTCTCTGCCCTGAGTCTAAACCTCCTAAAAACTTTTTGATCTTAGAAGCCCTTTACTCCCCAACAAACTTTTGTTTATGTGGGTTATATTTATCAATATCTACCTTTTTAGAAGTTAAAACATTTTAGTATTATTATGAAAGTACTATAACTTATAACCCTGAAAGCGTTTTAAAGATTCTCTGGGTCCCCAGATTACCTTTTAAGAATTACAGCTCTAAACTACTTCTTTGTCACTTGTTCT
Source organism: Sarcophilus harrisii (assembly GCF_902635505.1). Classification (NCBI taxonomy): domain Eukaryota; kingdom Metazoa; phylum Chordata; class Mammalia; order Dasyuromorphia; family Dasyuridae; genus Sarcophilus; species Sarcophilus harrisii. Next base: position 367,110,005 of record NC_045426.1, on the reverse strand, counting down.
CCCCCTGCCTTGTGACATCTCTGGGGCTGCTGTCTTGCAATGTTATGAAACCTTCATATTTTTTACTTAACTTTTTATGCATGTGTCTCATTTCCCCATCCAACACTTTCAAAGAAGTAACTCTGCATTATGATCTTTTGAATACTTCCAAGGTGCTTAGCACAGTGCAGTGCATGTCATAGGCCCTACAGTCAGATTTTCAAGTCAGACAGTTGATCAGGTCCCCAGATCGGAATGAAAGATCCAGAGGCAAAGATATGTCATGGCAAATCCAAGTTTTATAATCTATAATATTTCAATTTAAAGTTCCTTCATCACCTGACTCCCTATAGTTGTGCTTACAGAAGAGGCAACACCCCCCATTTCCAGAATTTCCAACCTTTGATGAATCCATCTTATTATAAGGACAGCTTGGTATGCATTTCAAACAACCAAGCTCCACTTAAATTGATTTTTAGATACTGCGATGTCCAGATTTTAAGGTTGCTCTTCACTTTAAAGATGAGAGAAGGAAAGAGACTATGACCATATCTCTCTTTTCAGGAATGTATTTGTTCATTTGTTTTCTTTGTTACAATGTATGAGATACCAGAAAAAGGAATATGGGGACTGAATGTGGATTACAATATAGTATTTTCACCTTTTTTTGTTGTTTGCTTGCTTTTTTTTTTTCTTTCTCATTTTTTCCCCTTTTGATCTGATTTTTCTTGTAAAGTATGATAAATGTGGAAATATGTTTAGAAGAACTGCACATATTTGATATTGGATTACTTGCTGTTTAGGGGGAAAGGGTGGGGGGAAAGCAGGGAGAAAAATTTGGAACAAAACGTTTTTTAAGGTTGAATGTTGAAAATTATTTTTGCATGTATTTTGAAAATAACAAGCTATTAATAAAAATTGTATAGCATACTATGTTTATAGTTTTATTCGTGATTTTTGTACTTATTTTGAATGCTTATTTGTTTTTGTTGATACTTATTAATTTTAGAAGGAAAAAGTTTAGACAATTGAATTCTACTGTCTATAGATGAACATATCTTCAGATAGAGTATTAGACTAGGAAACAAAAGACCTTGTTTGTAATTTCAGTTCTGTATTGACTCAGTATAAAAGAATAAGTAAGTCAGTTCCCTTCTCTGGGTCTCAGTTTCTTCATCGATAAAATGACTACCTACACTAGATGATCTCTAAATTATCTTTTGTAGGATAGAGGGTTTAGAACTAGAAGCCACCTTAGAGGTATGCCATTGAGTCTGATCTCTCCCGTCCTTTTAAGGGAACTGAAGCGCAAAGAGATAATGTATGCCCAAAGATATACAGGTAAGGTAGTATGTGGAAGGACAGAATTTGAACTCAGGTCTTTTGACTACAAATCCAACTCACTTTCCACTTCACCATGCTTGTAGTTCTAACTTTACAATTCAGTACAATAGTTATCTAACAGATCTGGAAATGGCACTGCCTACTTACCTCATCACTTATGACACATTGATGTGAGAGCTGATTCATGTGTTGCCACAACGCATTACGGAAATAGTTTATTCGTTCACATTCTTGGATCTCAAAGAACTAAGGAGACATAAATTGATGTACATTTATTCAGAGAAAGGGGATCATATGCTTAGTCTTTAGATCGGCAGTGAGTAACTTAAGGAAAGAAAACAAAATTCTCGATCAATATGCATTGTCCAATTTGTATAATAAATCCAAACTAGCTTCCTTCCATCACTCAGTAAACTCCTAGGCCAGCTCCCTCCTACCATTTAGTTATGTACTCAGAGAATGAAAATTAATTTTAATTATTTAATCATAATTAGAAACAGTATGAGGAGAAAAGGACCCAAAACTCTAGTTTTTGTTTTTTTTTAGTGGAATATGTCACCCACCCCCACTTTTGAGAAACAATAGGATATGTTTTTTTTTTTTTCTTTAACTTCCTGATTAGATCAGGTGATTTGGATTATTGTCCTGACTTGGCCAGAGATGTTATGAAACTTGGGAAAATATGCTTCATCACCTCTGCCTTAATTTCTTCATTTGGAAAATGTGGAAAACATCACCTGGCCTATGTACCTCACAGAGTTGTTTTGAATAATGAAAATGCATATGAAAGATGTTTTAAAAGTTGGCAATACAAATTCAAATATTATTTTTCATTTTTAATGAGTAAATTGATCCAGACATCTATTTTGCCTTCTTTTTGTGGTCTTTCCTCTTTCTCCCACCTTCATAAATGTTAGATGACTGATGGAACCTTTGATCAGAATTGAGGGCATGATTGAGATTTGGAGGGATAGAAGGGAAAATATTCTAAGACTATATTCCTAATATGATGATGATAGTGGTGATAACAGCTAGCATTTATATGGTGCCTCCACATGTGCCAGGTATTATGCTAAATGCTTTACAAACATTATTTTATTTGATCTTCACAACTATCTTGGGAAGTAGGTACTATTGTTATTCTCATTTTACAATGAAGGAAACTGACTTAAATAGAGGTTAAGTGCCTTCTCCAAGACCATACAGCTAGTAAATGTTTGAATTAGGATTTAAACTCATCTTTTTCTTCTTCTAGTCCCAGCACTCTATCCACTACAATTCTTTGCTGCCTCTTAGTACTTATATTGATAGATAGAAAACAGATAGATATAGGCAGTAGAAATAAATATATATAGTTCATTTTATATCTGCTTCTATATAGACAGCTAAGTGGCACAGTAGGTAGAGTACGGGTCCTGAAATCATCTTCATAATTTTAAATTTGGCCTCTAAACACTTCCTAGTTAGATGAACTTAATCTTGCTTGCCTTAGTTCTTCACTGTTAAAATGAACTAGAGAAGGGAAAGACAAACCGCTCTAATCTCTTTGCCAAAAATACTACAAATGCAGTCACAAAGTCAAACATAAGTAAAACAACTGTACAACATATCTAAATCTTCTAAATTGAGAAAAAGATGCCTGGACTTGTGACTTTCTTGATTTGGGGGAATTTCTAGTAGGTAAACTCCCTTCATGGATGCAAATCACTAGCTTGAATTTAGAATAGTAAAAAGTTAACAAGAGTTCTGGGAAATTGAGATGCATAGGGTGCTGTAGCTAGTATGAGTAATGGCAGACTTGATTTCAGGTCTTCTTGTCTTCAAAGATAATCTATACATACATTTGAATATATTATATATATATATATGTATATACACATATGCATTTATGCATATATGCATGTGTATTCACATAAATACCCAGAATAAAAAATGGTTTTTAGATTAGCTGCTACTTAGTTTTACCAGCACCAAAGCTTCAGTTCTTTCCTTTGCTGTGGATAATTGAGAATCAATTCTATTCAAAAATCCTAAATGTAAATTAAAGGAAATATGTTCTAAGAAAGATTAGAAGAGATTGAAAGAGAAAATTTTGAAAACAGGAAGCCAGATTCTAGTTGCTTTAATATTCTGAAAGTTTAGCAGAAAGAAGTGGGAATCCAGAAATTTGAGTTCTAGTTCCAATTCTTCACCTTTAAGACTATGATCAAGTCCTATCCTCTCGCTGGTCCTCTATATCATCTCTTAAATAAGAGTCAGTGAGAGACATCTAGGCAGGCATCCTATATGTCCTATAAAGTCTTTTCCATATCCTACATATTATAATTCTAAGACAACTGCAGTGTCTTTCTTCATAGAGAAAAGCCTTTACTTGTATATGTCAGTTTTCAGAAGCAACCCCTTACATCTGAAGTAGTTTCTTGAAAAATTTACCTCACAGGCTTTTATGTGTTCATTCTGCCAGTCTTCCCTTATCTTCTCCAGCAAACCAATGTTCAACAAGTATGTTTTGTCTGTAAGAGAAATAGAAATTAGCAAGAAAAGATGATTCTGTTTTTTAAAAATGAAATTAGAAATTCTATTTAGTTAAAGTACTGTCATTTTCCAAAGAATGTTAAGTATAATGTGGACATTATTATTTCTTTAATCCTCATGGTCTTCCTGTGAAATTGGGAATTAGAAGCCATCAATAGCCTCATTTTCCAAGGGAAGACCTTTTGTGGAAAAAAAAGTGGGGGAAGGAGGGAGAAAGAAAGAGTACACCTTAATATAAGATCAAGGTTTTTTCCTGAATCCATGAATTTCCTTTTCCCCTTATTTCCACCATTCTATGGTCCACTCCCTTATAGAGTCTAAAAATGTAATAATAATAAATGTAATTATATAGAAATAAATCCATCACATAAATACATACAACAACTAAAATTTAAAGAGTTGGAAACTTCCAAGGGTGACACTAATTCTCCATGTAGCTATGAGGCAGGGAAGGAGAATGAAATGAGAAAGGGAAAATTTATCAAATTATAGTAACAGTGATAGAGAAAGCATAAAACTATCCAAGTAGCTCTTTGTTTAAATGGGTCAATGCACCAGACAAGGCTCCAACTGCTCAGGATTAGATTCAATTCAGAGGTAGCAATGCCCTTTTCTTGCAATCAGCTCATTACTAGTTTCTTTCTAGGCTCCTTTCTCAATGGAGTTCAAAAGTTATAAAACTTTTCCTTCCTGCCCAACTTCATCCTCTCATAATAGCCCTTCAGCCCTTCTTTTTATCTGTGAAAAAACTACATTTCTCATCAGCACTTTTGCTAATAAGAGGGAGGAAAAGGAAACAAGTATTTTTAAAATGCCTACTATGTGTCAAGGACTGTGTGCTAAGCAGTTTATTAATATTATCTTATTTGATCATTACAATTGGATTATAAATTTTATTTTTTCCCTATTTTACAGATGAGAAAACTGATACAGATAAAGATTTAAGTGATTTGCTCAATCACACAGCTGAAGTTAGATTTGAATTATTATTAGATTTATAACCAATCTGCATTTTCTTATGAGGCTTCGCTTTTAAATTTTACAAGTAATTGTCTTTCTTTGGGTATGTGTTTTGAACTTCCCTGAAACAATAGTAGATTTTTCTTGTAAGGTTCTTTTATTTTGCTCATTTTTCTAGTCTATTTCTTGACTTTGGATTTTATGTTATTATTGGGGCCTGCTCACTTCTTGGGAGCATCTGGTCTGAACTTTCTTTTTAGATCTTTTGACTGCTTTCACAATTCAGTCTGGGGGCCTATAATTTTTTGGTGCTTCCAAAGTGGTGTGATCTAGGGCAAGATATGTTCACTGCCTTCTTGGTCACTACAAGTTCATGACCTGGTTTAGATCTGTTGGATTGTATGTGATTGAGTGTCTATAGACTGCTGCTAGATTCAGTCATCATTAGTCTGTTGGAAAGTTCTGCAGGTTCATAACAACTCAACTGCTGGCTCCCTATGGGTTTTGCTGTTCTACTGTGGTTTATTCCACTGCAGGATTATGTGTAGGAATAAAGGTTAGAACTGAGTTAGAATTGGTCAAGAACAAACTAATGACTCTATGAGACATCAAGAAACAATAATACAAAAAACTAAGACTGAAAAAATATAAGAAAATGTAAATATCTCATAGGAAAAACAACTGACCTGGAAAATAGATCAAGGAGAAATCATCAGACTACCTGAAAGCCATGAACAACAACCACAAAAAGCCCAGACATATTTCAAGGAAATTTATCTGATAAGGAAGATTCCAAATAGAAATAAAATGATCACTATTGAATTGAGAGAAGTCCTTTGCAATGGTACTTGTATCTTATTAAAAGGAGGGTTCCCCAGTAGATCAGTCACAAAACAGATGCCGCAATACTCCTCTCCCAGACAATAGCAAACTTTGGGGAATGCAAAATGACAAGAAGTTTTTCCCCTCACTGAAACATTCCATTTGACATGCCAAAGAACCAAAAGGGGGGAGATACATCATCAGTTTCTGACCATGCTACTCTCCTTGCAGTGGACAGCGTCATCTAGCCCATCTATTTCAAATCCACTCATTTTGTAGATGAAGGAACAGAAGTTCAATAAGGGGAAATGATTTGCTTAGGGTAACATTGGTAGTAAATGGCATAGTTTAGGATTCTGACCCAAGTTCTTAGTGTCCAACTGTAATGGGCTGAGGTTTGATTTGATGCACTGAGGTCCCAAGTACGTGAGGCTAAATAGTAATTGGACTATATCCTATTAATATACATGATTGGATAAAGAATGACCCCTGCCCACTCTCTGTGCAAGTCCTGATGTGTTGTAGAGGAAATGACGATTTTGGTGGGTGGAGGCAGAGAGAGAGACAGGAAGAGAAGCTGGGAGAGATTGAGCCTGGGTTCCATACTCCTAGCTGCTGGTCGTGTGGCTGCTGGTCTAGCTAGCTTCTTGACTCAGCTACACACATTGCTATTGCCCATTCTCTTCCACCTCCGATCTTTCTTCACTGAGAATAAAGACTGACAATTTTCCCCTAACCTGAATTCCTGACTCCGGCTGATTTTAAAATACGCGGTCTTCACATCCAACCCCAGTGCTTTTTCTATGGGCTTCTATAAGAATAAACTCCATCATCTAGGGCTCATTCCATTAGCTATTTTCCTTTTCCAGCATCCTGTTTATGTCAAAAACTCCCAAAGCCAATCTTTTACTAAAAATGAATGAGAACTCTGGAGTAGTGAAAAACAAAGTCAACTCCTTCCTTTTCCTTCTCAGATGAAAGAATATCCTATATCTGAGATGCATAGAGAGTGCAAAGAAAAAATGCCCTATAACCCTTTAAAATATATAACATGCATTAAGAGATTTCTCTGTTACTATCCTATCCTATCCTAAATATCCTACCCTAAAATATTACTGTTTATCTATTTTGTATATATCTTATATTTATTTATCTATGAATATGTAGTATGCAATCCCCAACCCTTGTAGAATACAAGCTTCTTAACGGCAGAAACTATATTATTTCTGAATTTATATCACTGGTACCTAGCATAGTGTCCAGCACATATTAAATATTTAATAAATGTGATTATAAAGATAACCTCACTCACCAGAATCTTCTACAGCAGTCTTTGAAGTGGCCAGTTTCACAAAGAGCTTTGAAAACAAAAAGAGAATGAGAAACCTATAGAATCATTCAATCCATTAGCAACTAGGTCTTTCTCGATGGCCATCCCATGTGATGGCCCTTTTAAATACTTGAAAACAGGTCTTGTCTAAGTCTCTTCTTCTCAAATATAATTATCCCTAGTTCCTTCAATTCAACCTGGCATGTCATGAACCCAAACTTTTACTACCCTCATTTCCAAAGTCTGGATACTTTCTAGTTTATCAGTGTCCTTCCCAATACATGGTATCCAGAACTGAATATCATGTTTCAAAGGTGGTCTGTGACAAGGACCCAGAACAATAGGAACCACCTCGTCCTAGATATGAAGCTTCTCTTAACACAGTCCAAGATTGTGTTTGATTTCCCAGCACTTAGTACCAGTGCCTGGCAGTAGAGTATTTAACTACTTCTTGACTATTTAGCACTATTTACTCCTAATCCCCAAATTTCTTTTAGACAAGCTATTATCTATTCCAATACTCTAACTCTTAACTCCAGCAGCATCTTTCCTATTCATCATGGATTCTTCAAAGTATAGTAATCATATTCAAAGATCTCTCAGTATTTCATGAAACCTGAATTGTTAAGGCAATAATGGGTACTCTTATCAACTGCTTATTTATCTTGGCTTTTAATTTTTCTCTGTCCCCCTCGTTCTATCTTTCCCAATTTGAAGAACATAATTCTTTTTTCTTCCCAAGACAATTGGGGCTAAGCGACCTTCCAAGGTCACACAGCAAGTAAGTGTCAAGTCTGAAGTCACATTTGAATGCAGGTCCTCACTCCAAGGCCAGCACTCATCCCAAGAGCATTATTTTTGATGCAGGGGTGGGGGTGGGGGGAGGAGAAGAAACAAACACAATAGGTATTGAATAGTTCCATCTTTTCTCTATTATCTATCATTTTTCTACAAACCTGAAGAAGTAAATTTATATCTTCTGGTTTTGGCTTATTGTCACCAACAAACTAAAATGTTGTTGTTCTCATAATTCTTCAGAAATCTCAGCTTATTTTTGGCCATTAGCACTCCTAATATGATTCTTTTTTTTTTTTTTTTTTTTTTTAATTTAATAGCCTTTTATTTACAGGATATATACATGGGTAACTTTACAGCATTAACAATTGCCAAACCTCTTGTTCCAATTTTTCACCTCTTACCCCCCCACCCCCTCCCCTAAATGGCAGGATGACCAGTAGATGTTAAATATATTAAAATATAACTTAGATACATAATAAGTATACATGACCAAAACATTATTTTGCTGTACAAAAAGAATCAGACTCTGAATTATTGTACAATTAGCTTGTGAAGGAAATCAAAAATGCAGGTGTGCATAAATATAGGGATTGGGAATTCAATGTAATGGTTTTTAGTCATCTCCCAGAGTTCTTTTTCTGGGTATAGCTGGTTCAGTTCATTACTGCTCCATTAGAAATGATTTGGTTGATCTTGTTGCTGAGGATGGCCTGATCCATCAGAACTGGTCATCATCTAGTATTGTTGTTGAAGTATATAATGATCTCCTGGTCCTGCTCATTTCACTCAGCATCAGTTCGTGTAAGTCTCTCCAGGCCTTTCTGAAATCATCCTGTTGGTCATTTCTTACAGAACAGTAATATTCCATAATTTTCATATACCACAATTTATTCAGCCATTCTCCAACTGATGGACATCCCATTCAGTTTCCAGTTTCTAGCCACTACAAAAAGGGCTGCCACAAACATTCGTGCACATACAGGTCCCTTTCCCTTCTTTATAATCTCTTTGGGATATAATCCCAGTCCTAATATGATTCTTAATGGATTGTGTTACTCTTCTCTAGCACATATGTACACAATCATTTTTGTACATTTTTCCAATCAGAGAATTGACCATGAAATCATATCAGTATTTTCTCTGAATTTTCCAAATCCTGGGGGTATTTTCTTTTCTCTAAAACCTCAGCTATAAATGTAACTGTGTCCATTATTCTCCTAATTTCTCACAATAATCCAAGGAGAGACAATGATTTTTCAACAAAGCTCTTTATCATTCTATTTCACAAAATAGTTAATGAATTATAACCAAACCATGCATTGTAAAACTCCAATAAAATGAACCTCCTTGAATTATCCATTATAACACTATTCCTATGCCATCAATCTTCTATCTATTATTTCAACAAGGTTTAAATTATTATATAATCAATAAATTACTTTAGTTGGAATATGCCCAGGGATATGCTGATAAATATTTAACAACTAGCTCTTCAGAAAAATTGTATATACGGCACACTTTTAGGTTTAATTTGCACTAATTCTCAAGTCTGTACAATCAACAAAATATTTTCTAATTTGTAGTATTTGCTGACTTCTCATTTATAAATGTTCACATTGAAATTTTAATGACTGACTCTTTCAAGCCATTTCATGCTAGCTTCAGAATACCCTGGTTATGGTTGTGTTTCCATATCAAGATTATGTGTACTTCTCCTTTTTGATGTTTAGGGTGATGTTCTCTACCATGCTTCCCCTCACCCCACCCAACAAGTCTATAGATTTGATGTCTTTATTTTCTTGCAATACAATGCTACTCTACCACCCTTCCTGCTTGATCTGTTCATTTTGAAAACATTAAATTCTTCCATTGAAGAATTCTACTTCCATATCCCATTGTACCAAGTTCTGTTGGTATCCATGATTCCATATTTACTTTCTTGTATTAAAAATTCATATCCTTTTTGTTTATTAGCAATACTTGTTACATTGGTGTACAGTCATGTGAGACTATGAGCACAAGGTCAATTTTCCAGGTGATCCATCATGCTGAGTCAGTACTCAAAACTAGGTCTACTATTGAGTGATCAGAGCAGTTAGAAGTTGTAATCCCCAAAATAAATTCACTTTGAATCTTAATCTTATCATTAGAATCCCAAGGCAAAACAATGAGATGATTCAAGCCAGTTCCAATGATCTTGTAATCATGAGAGTCATCTACATCCAGAGAGAGGACTGTGGGATCTGAATGTGGACCACAACACAGCATTTTCACTCTTTTTGTTGTAGTTTATTTGAATTTTCTTTTCTTTTTTTTCTTTCTAATTTTTTATCTTTTTGATTTGAGTTTTCTTGGGCAGCAAGATAATTGTATAAATATGTATGGCTATATTGGATTTAACATATTTTTATCATATTTAACATATATTGAATTACATGCCATCTAGGGGAGAGGGTGAGGGAGAGGGAGGAAAAAATTGGAACACAAGGATTTTCATGGGTTATTGTTGAAAAATTATCCTTGCATGTAGAGGGCTGAAATTCTGAAAAGGTGTACTTGAATCTGAGATTGCAGAGCACTTAAGGCTAATTACCTATTTGCTGTGCGATAATGGCTCTATATGCATATTTAAATGAGATGGTGATGTCATGGCTCTCCTCACCATTGGTGCTTGCTGAATGTATGGTGGTGAGGTAATCATAGGCAAGGATTGGAGGACTGGGGGAGAGAGGTCAGGGTCACTCGGCTGCAGGAAGAGGAGAAAAGAGGCTTGAGGCTCCGGCCTCCCCAGAGTCCAGGATTCATCTTTGGCAAGCTGCAGGACAGCTTCACTTCTCCCCCAAAGACTAAGGACTTTGATTGATCCAGACTCCCTCCAGAAAGTTAGCCTGGACATTATACGTGCATATGTTTTGAAAATAAAAAACTTCAATTAAAAAAAATAATAAAAAAATTTTTTAAAGGTCCCAAGGTATTCATCATGTTCCCTTTTTCAATTGTTACCATCTTAAGTACAAAAGTAGTCCTATCTTCTGATTGCTAGAAATCTTTATTTTATACATCTTGCAAAATGAAATGGATATTTCATCCTTCCACATGAAAATATCATTCATATAATATTGAAAAGAGGCTTATTCAGAGTCACAAAATAAATATCAATAATATCACTAGTGTTCTTTGAATAACAATGACTTTGAAGGTAGATGATAGCAATAATTAATATTAAGTATAAAAATAATTATAATTATAATTATAATATAAATAATTCTTAGTTACCTTCAACCAATATTTAGACCTCATATTATTTCTCTTTAATTTTTAAGCTCATGGTTTATATCAATGAAGAAGGTGTGTTAGGGGGGAAAAAAAGTCATCTACTTACCTTTTCTTGTTGCTTTGGAGTTGCTATATTTGCATTCCGATGAACTGCCTGTTCTGCATCATCTTTATCTTTGCACTTCTGTTCATAGATCTTCTTTGCCTTTGTTATTCCAAAAGGAAAAATCAGAGTGAGATGCCCAAGACATGAGACTGACATCATTAGTACAAATTCTCCAAAGGAAATGATAAAGATATAGATTAAATAGATTAATAATTTATTTATAATGCAATGAAAACCAAAGTGAGAAACCACTTCTTTACCTCATTTTTCACCAAGTAGTTAGTGGTAGCCACTTCAGAGGAAGTGACATTTCTTATAAGAGTATATGTAAACTATTTTTTAAAGAAAAAGAAAGAAAATGTACTTGATTGAAATAAACATGGAACTTGGTGTAGACCAAAAATAAATAAATCAGGAAAATTTATAATTTTAGATTCATAACTAAGAATCATAATACTAAAATATAGCATCTACAAAATACTTTCCTATACATAAAAGTGTCCAGATTGGTAAGTGTTTGTTAAAGATGAATGTTTTAAGTGTGAAATTGTGATAACTATACTTAAATATATGCTGGTCATATCTATTCAAGCATGTTCATGAACTTATAGTTTTTAAATTACACTATAAACTATGTAGTTTTTACTATTATTACTAATAATGAAAAAAATCAACAAATTTCTGTCATAAGTGGGTCAAAAAGTAATTAGTTGAAGCAACTACTTTAAGATCTGGTCTATATAAACAAAACAAAATTCAGAACTGAATAATCACCTACTACAAGGGTTATTCATCTGGGATACATGTACCCATAAAATCAATTAATTTTAGAAAATACATAAACTTGAATAGGGAAAAATTAACTCTTTATCTTCAGTAACCTCTAACTAAATTATTCTGAGAAAAATTTTATAAATTTCAATAGACTGCCAAAGGGACCCATGAAACAAAAATGATTAAGAATCTTTGATCTTATGAACCAAGATTGAATATTAGTAGAGGGTGGATTAAAAGTCAAGAAACCTGCATTCTAGTTCTGACTTTTAGATGAGAATAAAAAGGCAATGAAAAAGAAGTGAAATCATTGTGAAGTCAGTGAAAATGAAATAAGTATAGCTGGGAAAATAATAAATATAATGACTAAAATAGAAAGAACAACAAAACAATTAAAAGAAAATGCTATGAATATTTTGGTTTTCTTTTTTATTACAATGAATGTGACAAATATAAACAGTTCTTTATATAGATAAGAATAGTTAAAAGACCTGTATATGGAACCATAAATATCTACTTTGTACCCTGCTTGGTTTTTTTAAGTATATATTGAATTTATCATGGCAGTTTCAATACTGCACTGTTCATTTGACTCCCTTTCTGAACTTCTTACTGTTAGCTTCCATGTAATGTCTAAATGATTCAATTACATTCTTTTCTTCCTTTTCTTTTTTGAGGGGAATATCATAAACTACTGACTCCTTACTCCTTTTAATTCTTGTGTGGCTGAGCCAGGGGTTAGCATGAATCTGGCTATATGGGAGCCCAGAAATAGTTATTCAGCCTAGCTTTGCTGAAGTATGAGTAAGGAACAAAGTCACTCCAGAACCCCATCTGGTAAATTGAGAGGCCTGCTTCTAGAACTAATAGCCACAGAAGCAGCATTTAAATATCTGATGACATTAAGACTTAAATAGCTTTTATATTAGTTGTTTATATAATGTTCTGAGTGCTCAATGAACAACAAAAGAGAAACTATGCACAGAGGATCTGGATGTAAGAACACTCAACTGTGGATCTATCCTGACTGATGAGAGGAAAAAAGAGAAACTGCTACATTAAAGCTAATTCTGCTCAGTATGAAAGAATTACTCATTGGTGATAGAGAAATGATAAGAAGAAAATGAAACAGTGGACAGTTGTGAGAGTATCCTAGACTTTAGAAAGTAATTTTTTTAAAAATCTAAAGAAATAAGAAATGAAACTCTAAAGAGAAATTTTGTTCCCCAAGGATGGAAGGTTCTTTAAAAAATTAAATTCTATCCTTACAATCACAGCAGATTTCAATGAGGAAGAAAAGGAAAATATATTTAAAGAAACTATTATAACCACATAAGTTTTTAGATGAGGTCAGATGTTTTTTAAATTTATATATTTTTTTCAATTAACACAAATCTATTCCCCCTCCCATTCTCTTTCCTATCTCCCCTCCTACATACACAAGTAAGAAAGAGAGAAAGAAAAGAAGGAAGAGAGGGAGGGAGGAAAATAAAGAAAATAAAGGAAAATAAAGAATTTCTCTGGAACATCGACAGGGCTCTGAGACAGAACACTCTGGAAGAAAAGCCTACAAGCCCTATCTTCGAGGCAAGAGAGATCCATTGCATCTTCCAACTTGGTGCTGGCTGGAGGCTAAAGAAAGCAGAGGCAGAAGCCAAGGACAAAGCTGCAAGATCTCTTGGAGTCAAGCAGAGAGTTAGGCCTCAACTAACTGGGCTAATTTGGAAGGAGAAATAAACGTTTTCATTTTTACCAGCTGGCTGTGATTTTGAAATAATTATTTAGGACAAAGTGATTTGTCCAATAGTTCCTGTTTGCCTATTGCGTTGGGCTTGAATCCTACATAATTGATGAAACTCCGAAAGCCACAACAAATTTTGTCCTGGTTCTAAGTATGTTTTCGCTATGGATTTCCAATCATTCAGGGTTAAGATTTCATAAGACAAATTATCTAGCAACATCTTCACATGAGATGATGTAGCCCCATAAAGAGTGCAAGACAGAAAAAGAAAGGAAAACAGAAAAGGAAGGAAAAAAAACCTTTTAAACAAATAAACATAGTCAAGAAAAACAAATTCCTACTTTGACCAGGTCCAAAAAAAAAAAAAAAAAAAAAAAATGCCTCATTCTACTCTTTGAATCTGAGAATTCTCCCCAACAGGAGATGGGAAACATGCCAGATGAGGTCAGATTTTTAAAGGACTAGTATAAAGCTATAAGAGAGCATATAATCAAAGAATGAAAAAGAGTAATATGAAAGTATAAGATTAGTATTGGGGAGCCCAGAATGAGCTGAGATGTGAAAAAATGCTAGCATTAGAAAGGGAGCTTTCAGTCTTGTTCATTGCTGAGAAAAGAATAAGGAAAAAATATCTTTTGCTTTGGGAAAATGGTAAAGTAAAAGCAAAATTACTTAAGTCCTATTCATTTAACTGCATCCTCCTTCCTCTCTGCTCTCAAAATATTTTTAAGCCATCAAGTTAATATTAACCATATCATCTTAGGATATTAAATAATCTGGAAAATCTAATTCCTGAGTCTCCACTGTCAGTCTCTAAAAGATGTAAGAGAATAACTACTGGCATGAATGAAGGGAAAGTGTCCCATTTTCCAAAAAAAAAAAAAAAAAAAAGGTAAAAAATATAGTCTGCACACTGGAGACAATAAGCTTGACTGTAATTTCCAATTAAAAATAATGGCAGCCTTCAGATCTATAAGTCTTACAACTATCATCAAAGCAAATAAGGTTAACCTGACATAATTTGATCATGGTGTTTCTTAGGCATTGCTATTTTATTGTTATTTGCTAATTGCTTTCAAACCACTTTGAAAAAAAAAAGTTTTATTGATATCTTGTGTTTTTACACATTTAGTCATTTCCCAATATAACTTACTCCCATGATAACAAACATTCTTTTTAGTAACAAAGAAAAATAGTTAAGTAAAACAAACTGGCCTATTAGCCACATCTGAAGATACATGCTTTATTCCACACCAGCAGCCTATCCTTTACAAGACCTATTCCTACTTAGTCCCCTACTTTTCAAAAAATAGAACATTCATGGATCCCTAGATTTATCTTACCAGTCCCATTTTCCAGGATTTCTCTGACATAACCAATAGCCATTCCATGGTTATTGTTGTGCACTACTATTTGTCTGGTCCTAGAATCTTTAATGCAGCTAGGTGTTTTTCACTATCTTCATTCCTATTTTGGTCTTCAGTTCCTTCTTAATAGTATTCCAATTCAATTCAAAGCACCTACTCTCTGTAAAGTACTGTGCTATATTCTGAGCCTCTTCTATTCTAATTTTTGTATATTACTTTTTCTAGTTCAAAGACTGATCATCTTTATGGAAAAAATGAAAACAAAATAATTATAGGATCACAGAATCTAAAAGCAGGAAGGGACCTCAGTAGATATTTAGTCTAATCTGTACCTGATCAAGAAAACTTTTCTGTAATATTCTAAGAGCTCCAACAAGTACTCAATCACCTTCTTGAAGACTTCCAGTGAGAGAATGAGTTTCCAAGGAAACTCATTTCACTTTGAGATACTCTTAATTTAAAAAAAAAAAAAAAAAAAAAAGTTTTACATAGACCAAGACTAAATGTTGCTTTTCTACAATTTCCTCTAAATTTTTCCTCCATTTGACAGCCTTTCAAATACTTAAAGTTAGTTTTCATGTTTCCTCTTTTTGTTTTTCCCTCCAAGCTAAACATCTCCAGTTATTTTAACTAATTCTTGTCAAGATCCAATGCTCTCATCATCCTTATAATTTTCTTCTGCTTGTCTTTCATCTTTCCTATATCTGTATCTTTTCTAAAATATGGTGCCTAAAATTAAATAGTTTTCCAGATATGGCTTGGCCAGGACCAAATATGGCAGAGCCATTATTTTTTTTCTTTATACTACGCCTGTCAATAAAACCTAGAAAGTCATAAACTCTTCTGACTGCAGATCAATGGAATGGATTAGAAAAAGAAGAATCACAAACAATGGAATTCAAAAACCCCATACTCAATAAATCAAAAGCATAAATTACCTAGAAAAGAAATCCCTATTTGCTTAGAATATAGTCTGGCAAAAATTAGACTTAAGGCCAACGTCTAATGCCATATTCTACAATAAATCCAAAATGAATAAGATCTGCATATTCAATATCATACCATCAAAAAATTAGAAGAGAAATACATAATACACTTTTCATAGCTATGGATAGAAGAGGAATTCTTAACCAGACAAAGAATTTACACTTTTCATAGCTATGGATAGAAGAGGAATTCTTAACCAGACAAAGAATGGATGCAATTACAAAAGATGAGATAGGAAGCTTGATTATATAAAATTGAAAAGTTTCTGTACAAATAAAATTAATTCACATAGGAAAAGAAGAAAAGCATTGACTAGGAAAAAGATCTTTGTGTTGAATATCTCTAATAAGAGTTTGGTATAGATATAGAGACAACTAACAGAAATATATAAGATTGAAATACATAATATAAATGCAAATATAATTTAAAAAACCATGTCCCAACATATAAATAGTCAAGGGATATGAATAAATAATTCTCAAAGGGAGAATTGTAAAATACTAACAACTATATGAAGGAATGTTACAAAACTCTAAAAATAAGAGAAAAACAAATAAAAACAGTCCTAAAGTTTTCTTACAATTGACAAATTGGCAAAAATGACGAAATATAGGAATTGTCAGTGTTGGAGGGATTGTAGAAAGATAGGAATTGTTGCTAGTGGTGTGAATTAGTATAACCATTATGAAAAGTAATTTGGAATTATGCAAATGAAGTGGCTAAGATGCCCAGATCTTTTAACCATAAAATTACTCAACTTACATGAACTATTGAAAAGCAAAGTAAACAGAATAAAAAAAAAAAAACAATTTACCCAATAATTACAACAAGGTCAATCAAAAGAATAACAGGCACAACACAGTCAACAATGGTACAAAATTATTAACATGTCCCCAAAGATTAAATGTGAGATCCTTCAACTCAATCCTTTTTAGAAATTGAGAAGTTCACAAGAATGAAATATTTTATATGATGTCAGAGTATGTTATAAATTAGTTGATTTTGCTGAAATTTTGCTTTCCTTTTTAAAAAAATTATTCATTATTATGGGTTGGCTCTTTGGGAGAGAGGAATGCTGAGGAAAATTTAGGTGATATAACAAAATCTTTTTTTCTTTAAAAGCTTTCCTTGTCACTAAAGCACCCAGATCTTTTTCAGAGGAACTATTATCCAACTAAGTAATTAAGTACTCAACTCTCAGAACTGTTATGAGAACAGAACCCTGCAAAACATAAGGTACTATATAATATGAATTATTATAATGTCACCTAACTTGGTACAGTATGTGCAGTTATTCTCTGGTGTCTCTTGTCAACATAACAGAGAATAACTGTTTATATTCTGTACAAAGTTAGGTGACATAATAATTCACATTATATAGAGACCCCAGTGGCCATCTCCTCTTTAAAAAGCTTCTCAGCTTTTACAGCTCAACTGGCAATTACTGGTCTTTTAGAGAACCGTTTTAGAGAAGCCTCTAGAGCGCCTACATGGTTCAATTAACAGCCAGCAGAGAATATCTGCATATTCTTTGTACAAAGGCACTATATAATAACAATTTAAAAGAAGAGGAAGGCAGGTGACCAGGAAAGAAAGTTGATTGGTCCCAAAATAGTAAAGGACAAGCTGAGTATAACATTGGTATTCTCAAAATACTGAAGATTCTAGGAAAAGGCATCTGGTGTACTGGCTATGTATATAGGGATAGGAGGGTCTTTCAATTATATTTTCCTTCTTTATGAGTTATTTTTTTCTAAGGGAAGTTGATGTCAGCATATAAAATGATATCAAATCATCTTTCCAGATTTTCTGAGTGGGGGGCTGAGAGCCAAAAAATATGAAACTCTCCAAAATGAATATAGTAGCTTTATGTTAGAAGAACCTCTGACACAAAGATTACAGATAATTATCCACCTCATTTAGAGGGTGGTCTCTGATTGTGTGCTGCAGGGTCCTCAATTCTCTCTGCTGCAAATTTTTTTGTCAAAATCTTAGATATACAACAAAAAGGCATGCTTTTCCAGCAAATAGAAGGGACAATAACACTCCATATGTTACATACATAGTGGGAACGAAAAAAGCATTTAACAAGTGCCTCCATATACTAGGCACTTTGCTAAGTACTATCCATAAATATTACTTCATTTGATCATGCTTAATACCAATATTTTAATGATACTATGTCATATATTATGGAATACTCTATTCCCCATTCCTTACCTTCTCCAAAATTGCGAGGGTTAACTGATACATTAAGAGACAGAATCAATATTTAAAAGGTTTGCAATAGATTAAAACGATAGGACAATTTGCAATATTAAAAAGATAAAGGATAAACACAAGTTTTATAGTTAGGTTGAAAAAACAAGTTTCTAGATATATAAGTGGAGACCCCATTAAGCAGCAATTAATGTGAAAAGGATATGAGGATTTTAGTTGAACACAAGTCTTAATATGAGTGTAATAGAACTACTAAATAGTGACTTTTGCTTTCTATATAGAAATTATCATCCTTATCAATGGAGATAAATGGTCCACTGTAGTGTGTAAATGGTCAGACTTCATATGACACATTATGGTCAGTCATGGAGGTTACATTTTAAGAAGATTATTTTTAAAAGTTGCCCATTTCCAGAAAAGAATGAACTAAACAGTAAAGAGTAAAAACAGAGGTATTTAAGGGACAGCTGAATGATATTTAGCCTGGAATAAAGAAAGCATCTATAATCATGAAAAGCTTTATCTTTTTTTTCTGTTAAAAATATAGTTTTCATTTTTACTTCCAGTGCAAGTATAGCTATTCAAATATATGAACAAGAGCATCAAGAAAAGAAGATTTTAAAATGAACAGGTAAATAAACCAGTAAATAAGAAACTGCATAAGTACAAATGATTCCATACTTGTGTCTATAGTTTCCTTTACTTACTGATTGTTAACCTCACAAAGATGCATCTATTGGTTTTTAGTTATTTTTTATTTTTTAAATTAAAATAATTTAAATTGTGTATTTTGTTTTAAAGGCATTTTATTGATGTCTTTTTTCTTTGTATCACAGACATTTCTAAAGAAGACTCTAACTAAAGAAGACATTCTCCATGCAATTGAACCTTTTCTTATAATGAAGCAACAGGGGAAACTAGGTGGCGCAGTGGATAGAGCACCAGCTCTAAAGTCAGGAAGATCTGAGTTCAAATCCAGCCTCAGACACTTAAGACTTATTAGCTGTGTGACCCTGGGTAAGTCACTTAACCCCAATTGTCTCAGAAAAAAAAGAAGAAGAAGAATAGTAATTAAGCAAAACCTACAATATAATAATTGCACATGAAAGCCATCTTCAAGTACTGACAGGATGTTACATTGTCACTTAATTTGAGATGGAGAAAGAATATCAGTCGCTCTCATGTCTAGTCCATACCAGAAAGAAATCCCCACTCAACATACAAGGCAACCTCTATTGGAAGACTTCCAAGTTCCTTTGGCCATCCATGCCACTTGTGAACAGTTCTCCCTTTTAAAAGGCTTTTCCTAATATCAGTCTTTATTTACTTCATTGAAATCTCCCCCCATAGTTTTGTCATACAAAGACAGAGGATAGGTTTCTTTCCTATTGCTTCAGAGAACAGAAGTAGGCTCAATTTATAGATTACATAAAATTACATGTTGACTAACTGTGAGGAAAAGCTTTCTAAAAGCTAGAGCTCTCCAATAATAGAAAATAATAGAACGAGCTAATTTTAAAGCAATGAAGTATCTGAAATTTAAAAAGTGTTCAAAGACCAAATGATCATCTGTCAAGAATATAGGGAATGAATTCTAGCACTAAGTGAGATGTTGAACTTGATTACCTATAAGATGTCTTCCAACTCTAAGATTTTATGATTCTAAGCCTAGGTGATCACCAAAGGCACAGAACATTGAACTTTGAACCTGGAAGACCTTGAAGATGGCTTTTCTAGGCATATATTGTCTGAATTGAAACAGTATATTTATAAAGTTTTAGAGGTAGGAGAACGTAAAGGAAGGTAAATCATACACCAAAGTGGATTTTTTCACATTTTTTGAGTAATCATCCAAACTGCCCCACAGTAGTTCAAAAACTCTGAATTGGGATGGGAGGGAGCTCTTTTAGAGCCACTAGTGTTTTTTAATATAAATTGTATATTCTAAACATGTTCCTTCCTACTTCTGCTCTTGTTTATTTGGAACTACTTTATATAGACCGTCTCCCGTACCTTTACTTCCAGATTTGTTACATTAACCAATTCTTAGTGTCTCTATCTGGAATTTCAAAGACAGAAAAAAAAGTCACAAGATCCCTTGCTGAGAACTTGAAGGTCACTAGGTCCAACCTCTTCACTCTATAGATGAAGAAAAGAAAGACTGGCCAGCTTCAAGAGTTTGTCCAGGGTCACATGACTATATCTAGTGACAAAGACAAGAATTCAGGTTCCTGATCCCACTTGATATCTAAGGATATGAATACCTTTACTCATCTCAAAATTTCAGTTCAAATGGAAACAATTCAAAAGAAAACATCTTTAGATATGCCACAGGATTTCAAGTACATGTCAATAATTCTGATGATGGGATGAGTGACCAGACTAGAGATTTCATTCATATAGGGAACCTCCCATCAGGAAACAATTCTCCCCATGAAGACAGGTATGTATTCTCCAGTTTATGAACTTTAGAGAATCACATGCCTGGGGCACTAAAAGTTATGTGTTCCAGTATGGTTCATAAAGAAATGTGCATTTTAAAATACATGTACATTGTAATATATGTATAAAATATATTTTTAATATACATGTATAATTAGAAAAAATAAAACAATTAATAAAGAGGGAAAAGAGAAACTATTACCCAAAAAAAGGCTATGTGTTTTTCTTAATGTTATTCAGTCTGTATGAGTATGACCCGAGATCTTCCTGATTCAAAGACAAGGTCTCTATCCATAATAATAAACCATCTCTCATATCAAGATTATTCATCTTTAAAAGATAAAAACAAAAGATTACTCACTTCCATAGTTTTCTTATACTGTAATTGTTTTTGTTTGTGCATGCTATCCATCAAAACTTCTATCTGTAGAAAGAACAGAATTAATAATTAAACAAAATTTATGGATCACATAAAATTACAATTAATTGTAAAACACAATAATCACAATAGAAAAAAAAGATTGAAATTAGTATAGTACAAGAATATTTTTGTCCTTCTCCCCTTCAATAAATCAAAAAGACACTTTACAAATCATCTTGTTAAAATAAATACAATAGACTTTAGGTATAAAATGCCATCCACATCCAGAGGGAGAACTATGGAGACTGAATGCAGTTTGAAGCATGCTATTTTCACCTTCATTTTTTTTGCTTTTAGCTTTTTTCTTTTTTTCCCTTTTGTTGTGATTTGTCTTTCACGATATTACTAATATGGAAATATGTTTCAAATGATTATTCATGTACATGTAAATCAGATTGCTTGCTGTCTTGGGGAGAGGGAATTTAGGGAGGAAGGGAGAAAAAATTTGGAACATAAAATCCTACAAAAATGAATGTTAAAAATTACCTTTACATGTAATTGGAAAAATGAAATACTATTGAGAATAAAGTGACAATATTAAAAACAAAACAAAACAAAAATCTTGTTAATCCCAATCTTTATATTCCTAACATATTAGGACTAGAAAGAATTTTAAGGGATCACCCAGTCCTCCCCTGTACTCATAGACGATGTCACAATTAAATCTTCCCAATTAAATATTTTTTCTTAAAGCTTAAGACTTACTTTCAGCAAATATCCAAGGTAGTTCCATCCAATTTCTGACAAGTACTCATACATTTTCCCCAATGCTCCTTTGTCTCCTGATGGTACCATCCAGGTTTAAAATCTCAGTCATCTTTCTCCTTCCTCCTCCCTCACATACAAAGAGCTGCCATGTCCTGTTGGTTCTATTGTCACAATTGTCTCTTTGAGTTTTTCCTTTCCTAACAATTCATACTGCCATCAGGTTCCCCATTCTTCTCACTTGTTCTTTGACTCTCAGTCTCCATACTAAGTTGCAACGACTATTGATTCTAGACTTTAGACTTTTCCTTTTTTTAACACTGAACTTATTTATTTAGGAAAAACCTTGAAGGGGAGAAGGACTTGAGTTTGAATTTTTGTCTGCCAGTATGACTTTAGGCAAGTGAATTAACCTTTCTAGACCTCCGTTTCCTCAGTCTTAAAATGAGGTTAGTCTATATAACTTTCCAGACTGAAAACTTGTAATCCTTTTCTGTTCTCTTCTATGCATTTTTAAAAACTGACACATAGCCCTCTTTTTTGACATCCATCCTCTCCTCCACTCTCCTCTCAACATTAACCAAAAGAAAGGGAAAAGCAAATAATAACTTGTAACAAATAAACCTAGTCAAGGAAAAGTAGCTTCACAGTGGCCATGTTCAAAACCACATATTTTTCTACTTTATATCTATCACCTTTCTTCTAGGAGGTAAATAACACTTTTTATTATAGGTACTCTAGAGACAGGTTTGGTCATTGTGATAGTCAGAGCTCTGAAGTCTTTCAAAGTTATTTTTCTTTACAACATTGTTATCCTTGAGTAAATTGTCTACTTCTGCTCACTTAACTTTGTATTTCTTCATTCTACCCAAGATTCTTTGAAATCATGTCTCACTTCTAATGGCATAATAATAAAATTCTATTACATTTATATACCACAATTTGTTTAATCATTCCTGAGGCAATTTAAAGCACCTCCTTAGATCTAGTTCTTTGTTTTTGTCATTTTTTCTCACCTTTAATCACTCCTTCAGGAATAGAAAGTTTGATTTGCTTATAACTATTTTTCCCTGGTATTATCTACCTCTTAATTTTCCCTCTCCCTTTCTCTACTTGTTTCCGTGTTGAGTTGGATGTGTTTGTACACCAAACTTTGTATATTCAACTTTTCTTTGTCTATTTCCAATGAGCAAGTTTAACTGATTTTACTTTTTATCTTTTTCTCCATGTTTGTATATTCCTCTTCTGACACACCTTAATTATGGAAGTAGCAATTTCCACCTTCCTTTTTCTTCTTTATATCTTTCTTCCTTTTACATTCACTTCTCTTTCCCTTCTTAAATGCTCATAATAGAATCAACACCCCTCAGAACTTTGTTTTTACTTATTTAACTTACTCAATAAATACCTTTTGAAGACGGTAAGATGCTGAAAGGTCTCTTGTTTCTTCTCTATTAGAATGTTACCATAACATCATTATACAGCTCCTTCCAGTTACTCAATCAAAGTTACCTTTTAAGATTTTTTCTAATTGTTTATTTCAGAGCCTATATTTAACTTTTTATCTCTTGCTTCATTTCTTTTACATATTCACAAAATTTAGAAAATTCACTTTTCTCTTTTTGAATCTCTGCTTGCAGTTGTTACAGAGTTAATCTTGTAATAGCCTTTGATATTGGTGTTTTCTGTGATTTACTTATCTGCCCCGCTATAATTCTTAAATTAAGGCTTTGTACCAGAGTTGGGTTCCATCTCCTATGATACTTCTGGGTGCTTAGCTTTACTTGGTCTCCCACCCCTTTTTCTGTGCTTTTGCCCAGAATGATGAGCAAAGGATAACTTCAAGGTTATAGAACCCGAGTGAATGGTAGAATGGTGAAAACCTGGATAGAAATAAGGAAGTTAGGAACCTAAGGGGAAAGATGAATTCTATTTTGGACATGTTAAAATTGAGGATCCTTGGAATGTTCAGGTGTAGATGTTTAGTAAGCAGTTCATAGTATGGAGTGGATGCCTCTTCTCTGCAGGAAAGAGATGAAGGGTAGATATATCAATTTGGATACTATCTTCACAGAAAGGAGGAAAGGAGGGAGAGAGGGAAAGAGGGAAAAAAGAAAGGAGGGAGGAAAAGACAATAAATATAGGATGACATCTCAAGGATATGGTTGATTCAAGTGAGGTTTGTTTTTTTTTTGTTTGTTTGTTTGTTTGTTTTTGTTTTTTTAGCTGATGGGGGAAATCTAAGCATTTTTGTAGGCAGTGGGAAAGGAGCCATTAGATTTAGAAAGATTAAAGAGAATGGATATGATTATCAGATCAGTCTGTTAGAGGACAACAAAAGGAAGGTCTGCAAGTGGCAGTAGAGAGCAAGGCATTTATCAGTTCCTCCTCCAAGACCAATATAACTTGGGAAAAGAGAAGCTATATATTGACTGCTATAAGTTCCTTTTGTTTCTGGCACATAACAACACTTTCATTTTGGAGGTTCAATCTAATGAGATATATCAGTTTATCTAAATCTTAGTGGTAGTTATCTACTGGTCTCCAGACCATTCTTCCTCATTTCTGTAGGAGTTTAGGACCTGGCTTTGAGCATTCCTCTCCCTCCTCAATCTTTGACTTCTCAGTTCCTCATCTCCCCAACATCCATGATTTGCATTTAAATAAATTGTAGTTATTTCTTTTTTTTTCTCTTTTTAAAAAAAATTTTAAGCTTTTTATTTCAAAACATATGCATAAATAGTTTTCAACATTTACCCTTGACTGCACTTACTTCACACTTTATTTCTAACTTCTGAAATCCTTCTCTCCCTTTAAAGCTGAGCTCAGGTACTACCTTTTCCATGAAATCTTCCCAGATCATCCTGACTTAAATTGAATTTTTCCTCTTCTTTTCTTAGAATACTTTGTCTTGTCACATTCTATCTTGTGTCATATATATCTGGGTTCGTGCCATAGCTCCTATTAGGCTTAAGCTCATTTATAGGAACTTTGCTCAATGTAATGAGCAACAAGTACTGTAGAGGAATCGTGATGAAACAATGCAGAATGAGAAAACTAATGCCCATAGAAGTTACTTGCCAGAGTCACACAACTTTCAAGTATCAGAATCGTATCTTGGTCCTCCTGATTCCAAATCTTTTCACTACATTATACAATATATATATATATATATATATATATATATATATATGTATATATATATATATATGATGACATTAAGAGAAAACAGAACAAATTATCTAATTTTCAAAAATCAAGGATTCAATCAAAGTCAATGGTTTTCTTTCTGATTCTATTAAACACTTCTTACAAAGATATTTTGTCCACACAGGACAGCTCAATGAAAGAACCAAGCTTGTTTTTAGGAACTCTGATTAACATAATGACCAACCACTATTGTAGAGGAGCCATGATGAAATGTTGGACTCAAGATGCAGATTGGGTACTATCTTCACAGATTAAGACCTTTCTTTTCTTTTCTTTTTTTTTTTTTTTTAGATATGGCCAATGCACTGATTTTTTTTTTTAGTTGGTTATGAATATTTGTTAGGAGAACCCTATTTTTCTTTTCTTTTTTCCAGTGGGTTGGAAGGATTTAGTGGAATGGAGAAATAATTTATTTTTGCATAATGATTGTTAATTAAATTAATAAATTAATTTCTAAAAAGAATTAAGCTCATTATATGAATAATTCTTAATCAAAGAATACCTTTAGTACTTAGGGGATAGAGTTTTGGAGATCAAAAAATCCAGATTGACTATGAAAGTTGATCAAATGAGTTCTCCATTTCAGTTTGCCTTTATAAATCCAGTCTACCAGAGGTGAAGATTGTATTGACTCTGAAATGGTTTTTAATCTGGTCAGATGTGGTCTATTTCTGCTACACTTTTGGAAAGCCCATGATCCTTCTAAGTTTCTCTCTAAGATTTGTTGCAGTTAATTTAGCCAGAATATTTTTAAGATAGAAATTTTGGCAATGGGACAGTCTTTTTTTCCCATGCTCTAGGAAAAAAAAAAAAAACTGGAAAGATCTATATTTATCTATCTCACACCACACCCACTTAGGTTTTAGAGCTAAGGGAGCAAAGATCTCTCTATATGACTTATTTTCCAGGAAGTGAGAGGAAAAATACTTTTTAAAAAGAGAAGTTAACAGTGACTCGTTTTTTTCCAAAAGCTGTTTAAAAAAAAAAGAATAAGAGGTATCCAAACAAGGAAGTGGCATCTTAACAAGTACCTATTGTGACATGAGTAATTATGAAATTTTTAAAGAAACTTTGGACTTTCTAAAGAAGACACAAAAGATTTACTCTGGTTCCAAGAGGGAATTTATGAAAAATAATTTACGACAATATCCATTTACGTTGGATATTGTGTACAGAGCACTCTGGAGCATATTTCAGATACAGAGAATTTGATGTTTGTAGTTTTTAAAAGAAGAAATTCAATGGCTTACAAAATTAACAATACTCCTTCAAAAATGTTTAAGGACTAGGTAAGGGTGGAGTTGTGGCTGGAAATGAACTACACAGAATATGTAAAACTACTAAAGAATATCTAACGGGTCACAGTATTTATTACCAGGGATAAGATAGCTTCTTTGCTAATAAAAAAATTTTACCTTTTTCCTTTGTATTTTCTGCCTTTCCTTGAATTCTTCCATCTTCCTAGCTTCTTCCCGTAGAGTTTGTGCCAACTGGAGGTGAAATTGTCCCACATTATCTATTTCTGCAAAAAGGAAAAGAAAAGGACAGAAACCAATGTCAATATAAATTCTAATTTTAATTCATTCATCCACTTATATGAAAGTGCTTAACACAAATTCAGTGTCAAAAATTTATTCATCACTGGAAAGGACATAATATAGAACAAGAATTCTCAATCAGATATCCAAAAACTTTTAAAAAACGCTTTCATAAGCTATTTCAGTATAATGTAATTTATTTCCTTTGTAATCCTTTGTATTTTGTTTTATACATTTAACAGAGCATTATTCTGAGAAGGGGTCTTTAGGTCTCAGAAGATTGCCGAAGGAGTCCATGACACAAAATAAATAAAGAATCCCAGGTAGAAAAAGAACTAACATCTGAAAAGGTTGAAGCCCAGCTTGTTCACTAACTATCACTAGAACTATGAGCAAATCAACTTCACCTTTGCCCTGGTTGTCCTTTCTGTGTGCTAGTCACTCACCTTTCCCTTTCAAATCTGGAAGTTTCTGATTTCTTCCAGACCCAGATCAAGCACTATTTTCTACATGAAGTCTTTCCTGATTTTTTCCCCTCCCATCCATCTCTCCCAATTACTGGTGTCTTTCTCCAAAAGTTATCTTATAGTTGCTTTGTATGTATGTTGTATATATTTACTACCAGGCCAGGAGTCAGAAAGACTTGTCTTCTGGAGTTCAAGTGCAGCTTCAAATTTCCTACTGTGTGACTCTGAGCAAGTCACTTAACCTCGTTTGTCTTAGTTTCCTCATCTATAAAATGAACTAAAGAAGGAAATGGCAATTTCCTCCAATATCTTTAACAAGGAAACCCCAAATGGGATCATGAAGAACTGTACACAACTGAAAAATGACTCAACAACTGAACACATAAACCTATTAATGTGTGTGCTTTCTCCTGTATTGGAAAAGTCTCCTGAGGGCAGACTTTCTAATTTAATAATAGCTAATAATATTAATAAAAATTAAACTATATTAAAATTTAAATAATAGTTAATGATAATGTCATTAACTATTACTAAATAATAGATGGGCTAAGAACTTGATACATACATTTCATTTTATCTTCACAACTCTAGAAGGAAGGTATCATTATTATCCTCATTTTTATAAATGAAAAAAAAAAAAATGGAGCAAACAGAGGTAAATGATTTGCCCAGATTCATACAGCTAGTAAGCATCTGAGGACAAATTTGAATTCAGAGCTTCCTGACTCTAGGCCCTGCACTCTGTGCATGATAGTACCATCTAGCTGTACCCAGCTTTGTATTCCCGAGTGCGGTCCCAAAACAGGCACTTAGCAAAAGCTTGTTCATTGATTGCTATCAATATCAATATCTAGCCATACTAAAAAGATTCAACATATTAAAAAAATAGAAAGTCATTAGGTGCTGAGTTTCAGGAGTGAGAAATATTAAAGCTGGAAAAGAACTCAGAAACATTCTAATGTCATCCTCTGGTTTTATAGATGAAGACACTGGCAGATAAAGAGGATATGGGACTTGTCATGTGACAACTTAGGACTAGAAACCTAAGCATCCTCTTAGTTGAGAGCTCCTTCCATAACATCAGGTAGTACAGATTCAGTGAAAACCAGCAAGTAATTATTAAGTATCTGCTATGCGTAAAGTACCATACTGAAGCTGAAGGTCCAATGTCAAAACAAAAAACAGTTCCTGTCCTCACTCTACTGAGGGAAAACTACATTACATAGATAAGTAAAAATAAGATTATTTAAGGAAAAGGAGAGCTCTAAAAACAAGAAAAATCAGGAAAGCTTCAGGAGGTACCACCTCAGATGCTATCAGAGATAGGATGGTGGGTCACTGAGTCTGTGGTTCAGCCTCTTGTTTCAAAGAAGACTGACATAATGTGTGATGTCTTGACTTCCAAGTTCGCTGAAGTGAGGCAGTATTGTGCAATGTCATCAGCCTCAGTCTCTCTCCCACAGTGATTGAAGTGTGTGACAAGACAAAAGTCAGAATGACTGGGAATGGCGCTGGAGGCACTGGATGACCTTGGAGTCTTCAGTGCCTGCCCAAGATCTAACTGCCCTACAGTGCCTGCTTTAGCTGCCTTTTTGTATAAATGGATTGTTTTTTGACATTGGACCTTCAGCTCCAGTATGGTACTTTACACAGAGCATGCAATTCTTTCTTGTATAAATAAAAAAAAATGTTTCTTATCCAACCATCTGCCAGAGGAGTCTTCAAATACTTGGGATAGACAATTCCCTAAATCTCCAAGGGCCTGTTGGTTATGCTCAACTTCTTTTAGCCTGTCTGCCAAGTCAGTTTATTGGGGTTTGGTCACTGTGTATGCTACAGGTTCTTATAGCCACAGGTGAGAGTTGGGGGAAGGTGGACACCAAATTGGGTGGATAAGTAGCCCTAAAGAAGGGTATACAAGCTCTCACACCAAAGGTGCTAGTTCTCCCTGAACACCCTTGAACACCAATCTCCTGGGAATGGTATTCAGTGTTCCAAAAGGGAAGCACACAGACAAACTTAGATATCATCTAGTTCATTTTTACATATCAGGAAACTGAAGATGAGAGTGATTAAGCAACTTGCCTAGTCACCAAGTTTAATCCTCTCTTAAATAAAGAGCACCCACAAAAGTATAAAAGTATAGTCAAGGTACCATAGCTAGTTACTGTCAGCTGAGAGTAGAGCTGAGATTTGACTTCCTATCATACTTGATTCACTGGCATCGTGTGCAAATCTCAGTAGCAAAGTCCTAAATTTCATTTACACCCCAACAAAGGTAATATAGTCCAGAAACAAAAACTATCATGAGACAGTTTTATTTGGTCTTCTTATTGACTTCCAGGTATAGTGATTAAGACAAAGACAGACATTCAGGAAGAAAGCCGTTCTTCAGCCCATGAAGAACTAAAAAAAAAGAGGAACATTCCCACAGGACTGGAAAATGAGAATTGGTTACTTTAAACTACTAGTTTAAAGAGAATTGGTTTCTTTTAAAGGACTTCCTCTTCCTGAATTCAGCCTCCCAGGGTTCTAAGAAATAAACTAATTGGTGAATGGATGTCCATAATTGAAGAATGGCTGGGTAAATTGTGGTATATGAATGTTATGGAATATTATTGTTCTGTAAGAAATGACCAGCAGGACGAATGCAGAGAGGCTTGGAGAGATTTACATGAACTGATGCTGAGTGAAATGAGCAGAATCAGGAGATCATTACACACTTCAACAACAATACTGTATGAGGATCAATTCTGATGGAAGTGACTCTCTTCCAACAATGAGAGGATCCAAATCAGTTCCAATTGATCAGTAATAAACAGAACCAGCTACACCCAGTGAAAGAACACTGGCAGATGAGTATGGAACACAACATAGCATTTACACTCTTTCTGTTATTGTTTGCTTGCATTTTTGTTTTTCTTCCCAGGTTATTTTACCTTCTTTCTGAATCCAATTTTTCTCGTGTAGCAAGACAACTATAAATATGTATACATATATTGTATTTAATATATACTTTAACATATTTAACATGTATGGGACTACCTGCCATCTAGAGGAGGGGGTGGAGGAAGGAGGGGAAAAGTTGGAACAGAAGTTTTTGCAAGGGTCAATGTTGAAAAATTACCCATGCCTATGAATTGCCAATAAAACACTATAATAATTTTTAAAAATTTTTTAAAAAGAAAAAAGAAATAAACTGATTGGGGCAGCTAGGTGGTGCAGTGGATAGAGCACTAGCCCTGAAATCAGGAGGACCTGAGTTCAAATCTGATCTCAAACACTTAACACTTCCTAGCTGTGTCCTGATAGTATAATATATTCAGATGATGGGAGTTATCTGAGTTGCCAGCACACCTGACAAGAACATGTAAATACAGTCAAGGGAATAAGTTTGTGCATAATAGTCTGACTGAGGACAGTGATATTGGGATATCCTAGAAGTTCAATGATGATTATTACTGATTCTGCCCTGACACTGGTAAAAACAGGCCACAACAAATAATAATAGTTGTCACTTATAAAAACATCTTAAGGTATGTAGAGTGTTTCATATGTTTTACTTCATTTGATCCCCATGATAGTTCTATGAAGTTAATGTTGTAAATAATTGGGCATTTTAACCTTCATTTTATGGGCAAGAAACTAAGATTCAGAGAAGGGTAGTGATTTGGCCCTGAACACATAGTAAATATATTGTTGCTGTTGTTTTGTTCATTCACTCAATCATGTCTGATTCTTCATGACTCCCACCCTGTCCAGGGGGTTTTCTTGGCAAAGATGCTGGAGCGGTTTGCTATTTCCTTGTCTGAGGTTGAATAGGAAATCAGGTCTCCCTAGCTCCAGACCTGGCACTCTATCTTCTGTGCCACCTAGCTGTCTTCTAAGCAAAAAGAGGTTAAATGGTTTGCCAAAGTCATCAAATGCTGGATTGGAACTCAGGTGCTCCTGACTTCAGGCCCAGCACTCTCTACCGTGAGCCTCCTGACTGCTTCTATAGCAGGGATGGGGAACTTTTTTTCTGCTAACGGCCATTTGGATACTTATAACATCATTCGTGGGCCATATAAAATTGCCAACTCAAAAATTAGCCTGCTATGTTTCATTAAATATTTCACTAACTCACTCCTAATGTGATGGCTGGACCTGTGGTTGCCTTGACAGAACCAACCAAATGATTTCATGCACCTCACACGGTCTATGGTCCTTAGATGACCTCCAGGCCAGCCGCTCCCCACCCCTGCTCCATAGTAAGTATAAGAGGCTGGATTGTAATCTAGGGCTCTGAGATTCCAAGCTTAGGATACTCTCTGCTACTTCATATCACCTCTCAACAAATAAAACATAAGCTCCTAGAGGACAGGATTTGATTCATTTTTGGTTTTGTATCTCTAGCACACAGCACATTTGCCTGACATACTGAAGATATTTAAAATATGCTTGTTGATTGTCAGGTAATTTTTGCTAGATGAACAGATGAAAAAAAAAAACTAAAAGAAGAAGAAAAAGAGAAATTATGCAGGAGTGCCCAGCTCTCTTGAAGTCACAAAGCCAGAGGAATTTTGCTGATTTTTTTGCCTTACAAGTATTCCCATCATTAGACATTCCCTAATCTGATACAAAAATTGTAAGAGATAAAGAATATGCTTCAATGTATCACTTACGCTGCTTGAAGACTTCCAGGGACCTCTTCAAGGTGCTGAAAAAACAAATATAGGAATATGATTATAATTTTGGAAAGGACCAAACTATGTTCTCCCATAAATCTCCTTGGGGAACAATCTCAACACAACATGCTGAAGCCCTCCCTGGAATTCTTTATACCCCCTGGACCCAGTAGAATACCATGGTCTATTCAGAAATTATCTCTCATTATTATGTGATCTGTCCTTGTTTTTAAGTTTTAAATCTTACATTTCTTTCTTATTATGAGCTTATATTATTTAAAGAAGATGGAGGAGCAGATAGGTGATAACCCCAATTACTTCACTCCCCCCCCAATTTTTTTTAAATAAAAAAGACTGAAAATTAGTACTAAGGGTACTAATACAAACTATTACTCCTTGATTTTTTTTTAATATTACTTTTGATTTATTGTT
The DNA here is from genome assembly GCF_902635505.1 of Sarcophilus harrisii. Classification (NCBI taxonomy): domain Eukaryota; kingdom Metazoa; phylum Chordata; class Mammalia; order Dasyuromorphia; family Dasyuridae; genus Sarcophilus; species Sarcophilus harrisii. Next base: position 367,077,884 of record NC_045426.1, on the reverse strand, counting down.
TTTGTTTGTCAGTTTTTGGTTTTTTTTGGCAAAGGCATTATACTCCATCTTCTCACCCCAACTCTGACATTTGGATGTCCTCCTGGATGTCCTCCATACCTAGAATACTCTCCTTCCCCACCCCACCATCCCATCACCCAGCTTCCCTGGCTTCCTTCAAGACACAGCTCAAATCCCACATTCTGCACAAATCCTTTCCTAGTTCTCTCAGATACTTTCCCTCTCATAACTCCCTCCAGTCTACGTGCTATATATCTTTCATGTTCACAGTTGTTTGTGTACTGTTTTCTTCATTAGAATGCAAGGTTCTCAGGAGCAGAGACCATGTTTTTGTTTTTGTCTCTCTAAGGCTTAGCACAGTACCTGGAATGTAGTTAAGTGCTCATTGACTAAATGAAAGAAATAAATGCTTATTGACTAAATGAAAGACATCACAGTCCCTGTCCTCCAGCTCTACTCTGAAACTCTTTTCTTGCAATATTAAATATCCCACTTCTTAGACCTGTTTTTTTTTTTTAACACAACTTTTACTGATATCTCTCTTTCTCTCTTTTTTTTTTTACAAAGTTTTTTTTTTCCTCTCCACTTAATCAAGGCACTCCCTTAAAAAGAATAAAAAAGAAATGGGGAAAAAAGCACCTCAGTAAACCAATCAATAATATATCATGCAAATCAGATAGACTATGCAATACTCCACATACATTTTTGATTATATCTGCCAAGAAAGGAGTGATATACTAGGTTTGGACATTAAAATTACACATTTGCTTTCCTTTTCAGGAACCTACTATACTGCTAAAATAAGGTCAACCTCTAACTAAAGGGATTCATTAATGGTCTGAAAAAATGAATGAGTTTGTCTGAGTAGCTAACTTCTAACAGTGAATTAGGTAAATTAACATGTTAGCAGATACTTGGGAAAGTCTCCCAGTTGAAGGAGCTAGGGCATACCTAAAGATATACAGCCTCTCTGATACCTAAAGGAAAAGAACCACTTTATACTGTTTTGTTTCTAACATCTAGCTAGCAAAAGGGAGAAATCATGGTTCTATCTTTATTCCCTTCACCACTGAAAACTATTTTTGCTTTTCTTGCTAATATTCCATGCAAGAGAACAAGGCAGGCCTAGAAAATATAAGTTGCAAATCCCTCAACAATCACAGAGCTGAGTTCATGCCCAGGGTCCCTATCAAAGGCAGGTAGAAAGAGGAAGAACCATAGGGAAGTACAAAAAGGTCACAAAGATTTCCAATAGGAAGAGGTTTGAGAGATTATGCATTTTAATCTTCTCATTATGAAAGTGAAAGTCTCAAGGCCAAAAGAAAGGAATTTGATCAAAAGCAAGAAAGAACAAATCCAATGGTCTTTCCAGTACACTCCAGGAGTGCCACTCCTTTGATCACAATGTCATCAGAACTGGGACTTAAACCCATTCTTCTGTACCATCCTAATCACCTATTTATTTCACTTCCACTACTATTTAGTGGAACTAAACTTTGCACCTACTGCCTTGCCCTTTTAAAGACAGCTCTATTCTGGGATAGTCTACATGTGGCTGCCCTATTTTTCACTAAACTCCTCACTTTCTATCTCCCCCTTTATGTACTATCTTTTTCTAATGCAATATGCACTCCCTTAGAAAATGACATCTGCCTCCAGAAAAAGAACTATGGAGATTGTATATGTATCAAAGCATAATATTTTCATCTTTTTTGTTGTGGCCATTGTCTCTTTATTTGGTTTTTTTCTTCTTTTTCGTGATTTTTTTCCCCTTTTATATGTTTTTCTTATACAACATAACAGATATGAAAATATAGTTAAAATAATAGTACATATTTGATCTATATCAGATTGTTAGCTGACTTGGGGAGGAGGGAGGTGAGGGAGAGAGAAAAACTTGCAACACAAAATTTTGCAAAAATGAATGCTGGGCAGCTAGTTTGTGTAATGGAGCACCAGCCCTAAAGTCAGGAAGACCGGAGTTCAAATTTGACCTCAGACACTTAACACTTCCTGGTTGTGTGACTCTGGGCAAGTCACTTAACCCCAATTGCCTCAGCCAAAAAAAAAAATGAATGTTGAAAACTATCTTTACTTGTATTTGGAAAAATAAGATGCTATTTTTAAAAAATATGTACTCCTTGAGAGTAGATCTTGTTTTTTTCTTGGTTTTGTATTCTCAGCACTTATAGTGCCTAGCATATAGGAAATATTTAATAAATGCTCACTCCATCTACCTAGATATCTATCATCTATCTTTTGTCTATCTATTATGCCCACTATATAAAGGGTTAACTGGAGGGAAGGAAAAATAAAAGCCTGGAGACTATTTGGATGATTATTACAATAGACCAGAGAAAAAGGTAGTGAGATTATTACCTAAAATGGTATCAGTGCGAGCAGAAAGAACAGTAAGAGAGATGCTATGGAAATCCAGCTGAATGTGAGGGTTGAGGGTAAGGGAAAATTCAGATAAGATTCCTGTTTCCAGATTAGATAAATAGAAGAATGCTGCAAACATAGGGAATTTGGAAGGATAGTAGATTAGGAGGGAAGGATGATGAGTTCAGTTATCTTTTTGGTCTGTTCTCATGCAAATCATTAAATGCTACAATAATGTGTTTGTCAGACCAAGGTCCTCACTAAACTTTTGGAGATTCCCTGGCACTGTCCTGATTCTTTCATTGTACCAAGATTTTTCTACATCAAAAATATTTCTTGAAACATAATAACAGAACTTTAGAACTAGAAGAGAGCTTAGAATTAATCAAGCCCAAACTCTTTGTCCTTATTTATACAAATAAAATGCCACACTGAGAGGTGTTATGACTCAACCATGTATCCTGATTCCCCAATTCAGTGTTATTAACTATGATATCGCCAATGACTAGAAAATATAATTAATACAAAGATCTTCATTCTACTGGCATTTACTGTAACAAAAAATAGCTATATCTCTGCATATGCCTGGAATAGTAAAACCAATTATTTTTGTATACCTAGAACTAATAAGTGTCTTCCACATAGTAGGTGTTCAATAAAATCTTGTTGAACAATGAATAAATGACTCATTCTCTGTGAAGATTTGCCAGGTCCACAACACTTTTAATATTTCCAAATAGTACTTAAGACACAATATGGTATATAATAAATCTTGAACTCAAGAAAACCTGATGGGGAAATACTCTATCAAAACATATTGATCTGCTACTTATAGTCAGAAAGAAACCTGGGGCCTTGAGAATTAAGTGACTTGTCAAGTCCCCTCTCTGAAACATAGTAGTTTGAGGACAAGTCATTTAATGTGATTATATGTTGCAGAGCAGGTGTCAATATACATTGATTGGCAAAGGTTGTTTTCTCACAAGGAGTTCCCTATACCAATAAAGGCAGCATTTAGTACCTGGCACATAGTAAATATCTAATAAATATTTATTGATTGATCACAAATTATAGATCAAATCTAAAAATTTGAAATAAAAGATGTAAAAATGTGGGATGATTTTTGTATCATTTCAATCAGTAAAAATGAAATGGGATTGTCTATCCATAGTCACTGTTCTCTTTTAAAAAATGCTTTAAAAGGAAGTAGAGATGATTTCAGGACCTCATGAAATGAATTCACATAGTACCCTATCCCTTAATTATTCAGGCATCTCTGGAGTTATATTTGGCCCCACATTGCTATAAATGTGGAATCTGGAATATCTCATCAGTAACTTCAATGAGTACTTAAAAATAAGCATCTCTTATTTTTTGATAAAGAAATTTTCATCTTGAACATTGACATAATAACTAAGGAACTAACTGTTCTTTGATTGATGCTGCTTTTTTGTTTCCTTTTAGTGGAGGGCAAGCACTATCATTAAGGAAAAAAGACACTAAAGGCTTTTGGTCCTTCCTCAAGAGTCACCTCTGAGACTCTGCTGTGGGCCAAGATGTCATAAAACAGAGCCTGTGCCTCTCTACCTTAAGGAAATTGAAACCCTGGAGAGGGCACTGACGTCTAGTGTCTTGTGTTTGGTGCTTCTCACATCCCATTGAACTAGTATGGCAGCTGCTTTTACTTGAAGGTGGAGAGAGAGAGGAGTCCCAGAATTATGTCCAAATATCGAGGGAATCAGTGTTTACTTGCATGTACCTCTGTTTAGTAAAATTTATTATTTACCTAAGCCCTCAACTTTGACCTCTTTCATTGAACCAAATAATGGACCACCACTTTCAAGAATAAACAATCATGAAGTTGTGCATTAAAAGGCTTCAACTTAGATGCATCCCATATTGAAGGAGAATATGGCTATGAGACTTTGGATTTACATTCCATTCAGCATCCTTCATTTTACTATTCTTCTTGGATGAGAAAGGGTGCAGAGCAGGAAAAAATCTGGATAACATTAACCAATATGGAAAGCAAAAAAGATGGAAAGGGACATACTTAATCTCACTTTGCCCACAGGGCTTCTTCCGGCAGAGGTTGATCAGATCTTTGCCATATTTCTCTTCAATCACTGCCCTATGTAAACAGAAAAGAAGATGATGGATCATTCATAGGTCCTTAGAATCATTTTTATCAAACTCATAACCTTAACTATATCATCATTTCTTTGAAGACAAAAAGCCTAACTTCTATACCAGTTGTATGAATATAATTTAATTCACTATAAAGTAAATTTACTCCTACATCTCATCCAACAGTTCAAGTACCAGTTATTACTTCTACTAATATCCGGTCACAAGATGCAGTACCATAAAGTTTACAAATTGCTTTCCTTATAATAATCCTTTGGGGTAGCTGTATTTTATAGCTCCATTTTTGCAGATTAAGGAACACAGAGAAGCTAAATTCCTTACATATTAAGGAAGACAAATGCCTTATTTGCTCTCACAGAAAGCATCAGAGCTAAAACTTAAAGCCAGACCTTTTGGCTTCAAATACAATGCTTCTTTCATCACATTACACCAAAAAAAAAAAAAAAAAAACCTTCATTATGATTACTGAAATACAAAAGAAGACCCTGGCAGCCTTACTTATCCTGCACATTTGTAGGCATTTTGCATTTTTCTCAGTGAGAGCTAGCATGATGTAGAAAGAGTATAACACAAGGAATGTGAATTGTTCCTTAACATATCTCCTTTCTCTTGTCCGTATGAATTCACAAAAGTACTAAGTAGTAGAGATAGGATTTAAATCCAGTGTTCAAATTTTGAGTTCAAAACTAGAGCTCTTTTCAAATGTATCTCACTGCCTTCAGGGACGTCTTTTCTTACTTCAGTGGGTCTTTCCCTCTCAGATTAATTTTTTTATTTTTTGGACTAGATGAAAGAGGCCATTCTCTACCTCAATGCTACTTAGCCTTAATCACTAAATAGGTGTTGCTTCAGTCAAACTGAGATGTTTAAAAAAAAAAAAAAAAAAAAAAAAAACTTAGCTTAAAAAGGTTATCCTGATCTACATCTGGTCATTAGAAGCAGATGGTGCTGGAAGAGAAAATGAGGCAGGTAATTTTGCACAGCCCTCCCTTACTTAAATTAAAATCACTTGCAAGTTATGACATCACTTCCCTGATGTCATGATCTACTTGGAGAACAAAGTACAAACAACTTAACTCTGTTCAGTGATTCATAATAATACTTATCTGTCTGCTGAAGGATAACCATTGACTTGCCCTGGAAAGTCTTAGAGTTTCAGAGCTAGAGGGAACCTCAGGAGCTATGTTATCTGATACATTCCTGAACAAGAATCTTAGCCACAACACAGCAAGACAAGTAACCATCCAACCTTTACTTAAAGGCCTCCAGGAAAAAGAGCTGGCAAATAGGAGGCTTGGAGAGACTCATGTGAACTTATGCTAAGTGAAGTGAGTAGAACACAGCAACAAGAAGATTATACAATGATCAATTCTGATGGATGTGACTCTTTTCAACAATGAGGTGATTCAGGTCAGTTCCAAAGGTCTTATAATGAAGAGAGCCATCTGCACCCAGAGAAAGGACTGTGGGAACTGAGTGTGAATTACAAGATAGTATTTTCACTTGTTTTTGTTGTTTTTTGATGCTTTCATTTTGTTTTCTTTCTCATTCTTTTCTTTTTAATCTGATATTTCTTGTGCAGCATGATAATTTTGGAATATGTATAGAAGAATTGCACATGTTTAGCATATTAGATTACTTGCCATCTAGGGGAGAGGACTAGAGAGAAGAGAGAGAAAAAAAATTATGGAACACAAGGTTTTGCAAGGGTGAATCCTAAAAACTATGCATATATTTGGAAAATAAAATAAAAAGCTTTAAATTTTAAAAAAGTATAAATTTTTTCCTACCCAAGATCATGAATCCCTTTAACTCTATTAACAGAACCCTTATGGACCCTAAATGACCTGCTCTGTTATTTATGACTTGGTTTTTTCTTTAAATAAATAATAAATTCAGCATGTAATATTCAAAACTGTTTCTTGTCTTTCTTATTCTTATCTCTTATTTTTTCTGGTCTTCCTCTGTTCTCTTTTGTGCATTTTTCTTTCAGTTTCTCCATCCCTAGTTCCTCTCCCTCAAGTTCCCAACTGAATAAAAGAAAAAAGAATTATATCACAAATAAGCATAGCTGAGCATAACAAATTCTCACATTGTGTGGTCCATCATCTCTCTATTAGAAGGTAGACCTGCTTTAATCCTTCTATTGGAATTTGAAAGTCTTCAGGAACTGAGGCTCTATAATCTCTCTTGAGTATTCTTCTTAGTGTTTTAATCTTTGTTGTTGTTGAGTTGCTTTTTAGTCATGTCCAACTCTTCATGGTCACACTTAGGGTTTTCTTGGCAAAGGCACTGAAATGGTGTGGTATTTCCTTCATTTTACAGATGAAGAAACTGACACAAACAGGGGGAAGTATATTACCCAGGATCACATAGGTAGTAAGTGTCTGAGGCTGGACTTGAACTCAAAGAGATGAGTGTTCCTGACTTCAAGTCTAACACTCTATTCATTGACCCATCTAGCTACTCATTTCATCACCACAGAAGCGCTAACTGATATATCTTTAATTCTAAAACTCTATGATTGTAGTAAGATTATTCTAAGACACAAAATCAAACTTGGGAAACTTGGGAAAATTTTTAATAATTATGACTTCTGAGAATTGGTAGTTAAATATGTCTTCCATCTATCTTGTCCTGATATGGTCAGTGTGTTTTATTTTTGGGTTTTTTTTTTTTGTTTTTTGTTTTTTTTTAACAAGAGAAGATTCCTTGGAGGGGAAGCTGGTGTCAGGAGGTCATTAAAAATTCATCACTAAAATTTTTAAAAGCTATGTTTAATTAAACACCAGCTCTGGAGGACTTGAGTTCAAATCTTAATTCAGACACTTAATTCAGACCTGTGTGACCATGGGCAAATCATTTAACCCCTATTGCCTCCAAAAAAAAAAAACCCTCAACAGAACAATATTAGATAGATAGTTAGATAGATAGATAGAGCTATATAGGCATAGATGGATATGTAGAAATATATATATTAGATTTTTATTTTCAAAATATATGTATAGTTTTCAATATTCACTCTTGCAAAACCTTGTATTCCACTTTTTTCTCCCTCCCTTCCTTCATCCCTCCCCAAGACAGCAAATAATCTAAAACATGTTAAACATGTGCAATTCTTCTATACATAATTCTACATTTATCATGCTGCACAAGAAAAATCAGATCATAAAGAAGAAAAATGAGGGGGGAAAAGCAAAAAAGCAAGCAAGCAACAATAAAAAAGGTGAAAATAATTCTATTGTGATCCACACTCAGTCCCCACAGTCCTCTCTCTGGGTGTAGATAGCTCTCTTCATCACAAGATCTTTGGAACTGGCCTGAATCGTCTCATTGCTGAAAAGAGCCAAGTTCATCAGAACTGATCATCACATAATCTTGCTGTTGCTGTGTGCAATGATGTTCTAGTTCTGCTCATTTCACTTAGCATCAGTTCATGTAAGTCTCTCCAGGCTTCTCTGAAATCATCCTGCTGGTCATTTCTTATAGAACAATAATATTCCATAACATTCATATATCATAACTTACTCAGCCATTCTTCAACTGATGGGCATTCACTCAATTCCCAATTCCTTGCCGCCACTACAAAAAAAAGGCTGCTACAAATATTTTTGCACATTTGAGTCTTTTTCCATTTTTATGATCTCTTTGGAATCCCAGTAAAGAAATTGCTGGATCAAAGGATACACACAGCAAAACAAAACTATATTAAGTAGACAAAAGTTTGTTTCTCTTTGCCTCTCACTTCCCCCATCAATATTCACATTCTAGTCTCACTTTTCTTCTTTGCTTTCTCCTTCTCTCAGACATCCTCCCCACCCCTAACTGGAAGCAGGAGTTTTTATTCTATGTCATCTTCTTTTAAAACATACTATTGGCAAAATTTTTTGATGCATTTTATAACCTAACAGAGTGACTATGACTAACAGATCCTTCTTGTCTTATCTTCAGCTGGTTGCCAATTAATCCAAATAATTAGAAGCATTAGTTTAAGAGGACTTTAGGTTTGTCCTCCAGGATCATCTGCACTTTAAAGTATTGCTAAGAACTGCTGAAGAGTCATAAAGTCCATAAGAATTCCACCCATAATATATTTATGTAATATGTCCTCAACTGAGCTCTTGTCACTGCTCAGCAATCTTTCTTTTTTTTATTATAGCTTTTTATTTACAAGTTATATGCATGGGTAATTTTTCAGCATTGTTAATTGCAAAGCCTTTTGTTCCAACTTTTCCCCTCCTTCCTCCCACCCCCTCCCCCAGATTGGAAGGTTGACCAATACATGTTGTATATATTAAATACAATATATGTATACATGTCCATACAATTCTTTTGCTGCACAAAAAGAATCATACTTTGAAATAGTGTACAATTAACCTGTGAAGGAAATCAAAAATGCAGGCAGACAAAAATAGAGGGATTGGGAATTCTATGTAGTGGTTCATAGTCATTTCCTAGAGTTCTTTCTCTGGGTGTAGCTGGTTCAGTTCATTACTTCTTTATTGGAACTGATTTGGTTCATCTCATTGCTGGAGATGGCCAGGTCCATCAGAATTGATCATCATATAGTATTGTTGTTGAAGTATATAATGATCGCCTGGTCCTTCAGCAAACCTTCTAAAATTTTCTTTGATCCCTTATCTAATTTCCTAAAGAAACTTCCAAACCTGTTCTTATCTCCCCTTATCTCCAACCTTTTGCTTTAGCATATGGAAATCTCTTACTTCACAGAAAAGACTGGGGATATTTAAAGAAAGCTCAATCAATGACCTCCTCCTCTCCTAGGACATTTTTCAAGATCATGACCTATTCTATTTATTTTTCTTTCTATTTCAGAAAACAATATCTTTACTCCTTACTAAGATTCCAATGGCTAGGGCTCCTTGGGCAACCCAAAGCCACAAAAGCACCAAACCTGAAGGAGCATCTTGTGTTTGCCAAAGGCAATGGAATTCTCATCTCCTGGATTCCCAAGATGAAACAAGATAGCAATAAATATACATAAAAATCACCCATTAAATACACAACATTGTACTAGTTGGGGGAAGCAAGAAGTTAGCAAGAAGCAAGAAGTGGCAATTATTGTTCAGTCATTTCAGTCATGTCCAAAACTTCATGGCCCCATTTGAGATTTTCATGACAGAGATACCAGAGTATCCTTCTTCAGCTCATTTTATAGATAAGGAAACTGAGGCAAACAGGATTAAATTACCTGCCCAGGGTCACATGGCTAGAAAATATCTGAAACCAGATATGAACTCGGGAAAATTAGTTTGCCCAACTCCAGACCTGACATTCTATTTGCTGTGCTTTATGAACCTTAAAATTTTTTATAAATGCTAGTTAGCTAATTTTTCCAGCTAGGGTTATGCTTAAAAATCTTTTCAGGCAAACTCTTAATTACCTAGAAGTTTCATTTCCCAAGAAACTTATTTCTATAATCATATTAAGTAACCAAGTTACCTTTTACCTACAATGATAGAACTGTCTCCACTGAATAAATTCCCATAATAGCAGATAATTTCTAGGGATTTCAGGTCTCTGTACATATCCCTTAATGCAAAACATTCAAGTTATAGTTGACTTTGCTTCACCTCTAATGCTAGGGACTTACTAGGAGTCTGCTGGATGCAGAGGGTGAAAAAAACAGTATATTAGGAGAAAAGAAACGTGAGAGGAAGATAGTATGGTACAGATCAATGAATTTGAATTACTTTTATTTATTTATTTACAAATGTACAAGTTATAGTTCTATTATAATGTAAACTGAAAATGATTTACATAAAACTTTACAGAACTTTGAAGTTTATTGCTGGAAAACTGAATTAAAGAACTGTTTGGGGTCTATGGAACAATTGTACATTGACTGTTCACATCATATCTTACAAAAATGTGGCTTTTGAGTTTCTCAATCCTGGATAGAGGCAGGTCCCTGTATATGAGGAAACATTTGTGGCTAGAAAGGCAGAAGAAGTCAAGTTAAAGTCATGAGAGTCACAGAAGCTAGAAGAAGAGAAACTAAGACTACAGGAGGCAATGAAGATAAGTAGTGGAGAGAAAAATTGACTTGAATTGAACCCAGCTGACTAGAAATAGAGAAACTCTGCAACTGAATATGGGAACTGATCTAATTGGATGAAATCTCTGATTCTACGAGCTGATGCAAAAAAAACAGGATTCTCTGCTTTTTAAAAAAAATGGTCTAAGAAAAAGCTATCTTGTCTATGGCCACAAGAACTTTGAGAGAGAATAAATCCTTCAGAGGCTTTCCTACATTTCCTTTTACTATCTACTTTGGCTGAAAAGGGAGAAATTTCTCAAAGCCCAGAGAGCAGCCTGAATAATTTTGGAGATCCAGATTTAAGGGAACTGCTTTTCACTGAAAGGTTAATATTGTTTCAGTGCCCTGTAAAATTAGCAAACATGGAATTGTACAAGTACCAGGTACAAGGTCGTTTGCTGAAAAATCTTAACACTGCTTTATCTGTCCAAGATTACCACAGAAGTGGCTTTGTCCAGCAGTAGATCAGAGATATTCAGAAGAGGAGCAGATTTATCCAACAAGTGATACAAGTTGTAGACTATTCCTTAAAAAGATATACAAGTTGTAGACTATTCCTTAAAAAGATCAAGGGTAACAAGAATATTATGGGGGCAAAAGTCGATAGGGAAGCTATTCTATGGCTGTTCTTTGTTGGTAGAACAACTTGCATGCTTGCTGGTTAATATGACCCCAAAGTACTCAGTATCCTAACCTCTTATAGGAAGGTTATTCCCTCCCTATGGCATTCAACCAACAGAAATTGAATAACAAATCTAAATATTCAGAACTCCATGTAAGCCATGCTGACTGGGTCAGTATATACCTACCTTCTGCCTACAGGATGGAAAAACCACTGAAGCCTATTCATGATGGAGACTACAAATTTTAATTATTCTCTACAGGCAAAAAATTTCCATTGAGTTTGGATCATAAGCTTGCTCTGATTAAGTGTTAAAGGCAATGTAATGTGATATATAAAGTAGTAGATCTGGAGACAAGACCCAGGTTCAAATTTTGCCTCTGACACTTATTTATTAGCTAAGTGATTCTGAACAATTTCTTTGAGTATCAGTTTCCTCATCTGTAAAATATTGAGGGTTGGATTAAACAATCTCTGAATTCCATTCCATCTTTAAAATTATAATCATAAGACCTCAGGATTTCAGTCTAGAGTTTTGAGTTGCCATGGATACATGAATTCCTCCATATTCCTTTCTGATAGGTTGCTGACAGAGGACAAACCAGGTTTATGAGTGGCCTATTATGCTATATATCCTTTTGAATTCCTTTGTTTCCTATTAGTAAATGTTTCATTACAGTTAATGGTGTCATGTTGCCTAATTTGTGTAGAGGAAATCACACTGATGGGAACTGAGTAGTTACAGTTATAAGAAATAATGTATGCATGTCTTCCCCATCACTAAGGTTTCTACTACAACCTTGCTAGTGAATTGAATTCACATGGTTGAACTATCCTGACCTGCCAGAGTGGACCTATAGAATCAAAAGAATTTAAGAGTGTAGGTCACATGCCACATCTATTTACACTAGCTTACACAATTTAACTACCCACATGACCTTGTGGAAGTTATCTCAACTTTTTGAAATCTTAAATTCTTCTTTTATAAAATAAAAATGTTGGCCTAAAGGGCCTAAAGTTATTGAGGCCCTTCTAGCTCTAAATCTTATGATTCTCTGTATTAGGATGATCATGGAAGACTAAATAAAAGACATAAGATTCTCTAGGACTTGAAAAATGCATAGAAATAATCTAGGTAGAGGGTAATTCAAAGCAATAGGAAATATCATAAGCAAACAAAGAAGTAGGAAAAGGAAAAATCTTTTTGGGGACAGTGAAAAAACTATCCTGATCAGAACAGAAAATTCTAGTGTGGGAATTAGTAAGAAATAAGATTGGGGCACTTAGCATGAAGTTTCAAAGGGCAATCAAAGACGTATTGCTCCATGCTGACAATTAATCATGGAATACAAGCTATACAGCTATTTCCCAAAGAGCCATCTGTCCATGCTGAAGTTATTTATGCTTACTGAGTAATAAAAGAAGATTTATTCCAAAGACCTTCCACAATGATAGAAAGGTAATCTAGATAAACTCTCAGTAGACACATGGGCAAATCAATTCTAGATACTTACAAAGCTAAAAAAAAAAAAAGTCATACGGGAACTGGGGTTAATCTAGTACATAGTTCTTACTACGAGACATGGCACCAGGCTATGTATTGTGCTAATCTACTATCCATTCAAGAAAGGATCTGTGCTCTGGTAGGATATGTAATTGATTAAGCCCTGTGAAAGCAAGGGATCATAACTTAAGAGCCTAGAGGTACTTTCTACACTTACTACTTAACTATACATAATACTTATAGGATAGGGTAATTTTATTTCCATTAGTATTCTCTTCACTAATATAATTCATACCACACTATTTGGTAAATGGTTCTAAAAATTTGCTGTGCTCCTTATCCCTAATCAATTATTTTGCAACTGTGTTATCTTGACATTAAAAAAAAGAATATCAATGCACAGTCTTAATTGAGTAGGATTGCTATTGATTTTACTGCACTCTTATAGAAGGGAAATGTGTTAAGCACTCAAGATTTAAAGTGAACACCATTTGTATTTTAAAATCATATTGCTAGGATATATATGTTGTGTAATAAAAGGAAAAATATAATCTGTACATATGTAAATATTTCTAAAATATATTCAAAATAGATATACAATAAATTTGTGGCTAAGATACTGGCAGTTAAGGAAACAGGAAAGGTTTATATGTAGGAAGTAGAGCAGTTTTGAAGGAATCTAGAAGTCCTAAGACAAGGCTGAGGAGTTAATATACTCTAGACACAAGGGACAGCCAGTGCAAAGACATGTAGCCAGGAGATTGAATATTATATATGAGGAAAAATAAGAAGGCTCATATTCTGTAGAGTTGGACCATAGTATGAATGGAGAGGAGGGCCACTGGGGGGCTGCTAGAGTTTAGTGAGCAGGAGAATGACAAAGTCAGATATACTTTAGGAAGTACTATAGGGAAGACAGACAAACTAGGAAGAGATTTAAGACGGAAACCAATTGCAATAGTACAGGTGAAAGACAAATAGGGCCTGATCTAGAGTGGTGGCCATATAAGCAGACAGAAAAAGATATATGCGAGAGATGTTATGGAAGTAAAAATGGCAATATTTGGCAAATGTGTGGATAATCATGTTGATAGAGATGATCATTAAACCTATGAGAGATCACCAAGTGAGACAGTGGGGTCTAGGACAGAGCCTTTGGATATTCCACTTTAGGGCACATGTTATAGATGATGATTCTGAAAAAGAAATTGCAGACGGGAAGGACTTATGGAAGGAGAAAGAGGAGAAAAGGGAGTATCCAGGTGGAGAAGATAGTGAACAATACCAAATGTTGAACAAAGCTTAATAAGGAGGAGTGCTGAGGTCATCAGAAATGGCAATTAATTGCTGGGAAAGCAGCTTCCACAGAGTCTTAAGCTCAGAAATTAGACTGCAAATGTAGAGAAATGAGGACAGTAAGTGGCAGCAACTATTGTAGACTAATTATTGTAGAAGTGCTGGTGTAGGCAAATTGGGAGATTTAATTTTATTTTATTTTATTTTATTTTTCTAGCTTATAAATTCTTTGAAGGCAAGAATCAAGTTTTATATTTCTGTAATCTCTACAATTCTCAGCAAAGTGCTAAACACACTAAGTCCTAGTAAATTCTCTCTGATTTAGGGGAGATTCTCCCCAGTTGTATTTTCTTACAAGACATGACACTATACCTTTCTTTTAAAAAATCTTCAAATTCCTTGCAGTTCTTTCGACCCTCATTCAGGTGTTGAATAATGCTCTCATAGCCGATTGTGCTGAGAAAATGAGGACACTGTGGGTGTGAAAAAAAAAATTGCATCAGATCCAGTGAAGAAGAAAAAGTTTAAGGCTGGTTGTGAGGAGAGGGGCCTATAGAAAGAAGAAGCAGATAACGGCAAGTTTCTGAAATAATGGCCTCTACTCAGGAAACAAAAGGAGAAGTAAAAATGCATACAATCTCCTAAGAATTTTCAAAATTGTCAAACTGAAGAGCACTCTATTAGAGCAGTGTAAGAAGAGGATCACTGAAAGGAATCCAGTGGGATGACTGCGGCGAACATCTGATCCAACTGAGTCAATGATCTAAAAACAGAATGATTAAAAAACAAAATAAAACAAAAACCACCCAGCTAAAAATCACATAAAACTTTTTTTGCAAATATATTGTATATTGCATTATACTTTGCTCAGCAAATGAATCAACTGGAAAGTTTGGGAATTAAAATTTATAGAATCATTGAAGCTGAAAGGGAATCTCAAGTTTCTCCTTATATCAAAACCAACGCCCCTGTTCCTAATTCTACCCTCTGGGCCAAGTAGAATAACCCAATCTCCCTTTCATATAATTAATCCTCAAATACCTGAAGACAATTATTGTGGCTTTGCCTACCCTTAGCCCACCTTAAAGAAAAGATTCTCTTCTCTAGGTCAAATATCTCTACATCTAATCTACTAGGCTCGTCACCTTCTTCTAGATCCAATTTCCAATTTGTCTTCTCTTTCCTTAATGGGATACTCAGAACTGAATATGCTTCTAGAAGTGACATAACACAATGGTGTGCTAATAAGCATTAAGCAACAGGACAATGTAGGTACAGCACACTTTAAATTTTATCTATGTTGTTAGCATTTCTGCTTTCACAGCAGATCTGGTCTGCTGTCTGTTTTTGTATTATTTATGCCTAGCTAAGAATGTTTTTTTTTTACATTTTTAAAATAAAGTTTTAAACTGCAAAACTGTGCATCCCCTATGATCCAGCAATACCACTTCTAGACCTATACTCCAAAGAGATCAAAGAAAAAGAAAAAGGATCCACATGTACAATAATATTTATAGTAACTCTTTTTTGTAGTAGCAACTATTGAAAAGTGAGGAGATACCCATCAACTGGGAAATGTTGAACAAGTTATGATATGAAATAGTAAAACAATACTGTGCTGTAAAAAAATAATGAAAAGGGTTGGAAAAAACTGAGAAGATTTATATGAACCGATACAAAATGAAGTGAGAAGAACCAGGAGAACAATTTACATAGAACAATATTGTAAGATAATGAATTGTGGGGAAAACTGGGACATTGATGCATTGTTGGTGGAGTTGTGAACGAATCCAACCATTTTGGAGAGTAGTTTGGAACTATGCTCAAAAAGTTATCAAACTGTGCATACCCTTTGATCCAGCAGTGTTACTACTGGGATTATATCCCAAAGAGATTATAAAGAAGGGAAAGGGACCTGTATGTGCACGAATGTTTGTGGCAGCCCTTTTCGTAGTGGCTAAAAACTGGAAACTGAATGGATGTCCATCAGTTGGAGAATGGCTGAATAAATTGTGGTATATGAATATTATGGAATATTACTGTTCTGTAAGAAATGACCAACAGGATAATTTCAGAAAGGCCTGGAGAGACTTACACGAACTGATGCTGAGTGAAATGAGCAGGACCAGGAGATCATTATATACTTCAACAACAATACTAGATGATGACCAGTTCTGATGGATCAGGCCATCCTCAGCAACGAGATCAACCAAATCATTTCTAATGGAGCAGTAATGAACTGAACTAGCTATGCCCAGAAAAAGAACTCTGGGAGATGACTAAAAACCATTACATTGAATTCCCAATCCCTATATTTATGCACACCTGCATTTTTGATTTCCTTCACAAGCTAATTGTATAATATTTCAGAGTCTGATTCTTTTCGTACAGCAAAATAACGTTTTGGTCATGTATACTTATTGTGTATCTAAGTTATATTTTAATATATTTAACATCTACTGGTCATCCTGCCATCTAGGGGAGGGGGTGGGGGGGTAAGAGGTGAAAAATTGGAACAAGAGGTTTGGCAATTGTTAATGCTGTAAAGTTACCCATGTATATATCCTGTAAATAAAAGGCTATTAAATAAATAAATAAATAAAAAAGATAATGAATTGTGGGAAACTTGTGAGAAAATTGACAGACCAATACAATGATCTACCACATTTCTAAAGGATTCATGATAAAACATTCTGTCTTCCTTAAGAGAAAGAACTGATGAACTCCAAGAGCAGATTTTTTTTCTCTCACATTTAAATTTTTTTTTCAAAAACATGTTTAATGTGTAAATATTACACAATTAATGTGTAAATTAAGTTAATGTGTAACTTAATATATGTATATTGGATGGGGAAAGAGTGAAAGAAGAAATTTGGAACCGAGAATTAGATAAATTTTTTAAAAATAGTAAATTTAATAAAAAATAAAATTCCATACTCATTTGGTTACATATGACCTCTGCCTGCTTTTTCACTACAATGCTAAAGCTGAGTAGTTCAACAGAACTTATTTGTAGTACTCTCATGGCTTCACACTGCCACAAATCATAACATACTATCACTACTACTACTATTACTACTACTACTGTTGTGCCATAGTTCCCTTTAAATGTCCTGACCCAGTTTCCCTAATTGTCCTACCTCAATTACTTTGCACCAAAACTTCAAGCTATAATCATTCCCTCCTAATGTTTGATAGGAGAAAGGTCATATCTTAGACATCATTAGAATATCAGGAGCCTCTCAGGTACCTCCCTTCATTATGTCATTGTTCTTGTTAGCCTATAAAAGAATTTTGTATTTGACATTCACTGCTGGATTCTTGGAAATGATAGTCTCATTCAGCCCTGGGACCAAACCATGGATCCATTGGTCCCAGTAAATCTCTCCCTTTCAAATAAAATATTAAATTGTTCTCTAATCTCTATCCTGCCTCAGTTTCTCCGACATTACACTCCTACCACTATCACTACTACTCGTACTGCTATTATATTATGATTACTACCACTATTATTATTACCACCACAATTACTATTAATACACATACACACAGAACATCAACACTGCTATCATTATTGGAGTCACTTCATTGGATCCTCATAAGAAACCTCAAAAATCATCTAGACCAAAACTATTTAAACTTGTATTGCCATTCCTCAGTCGATGGACATTTCCTCAATTTTCAATACTTGCTGCTACAAAAAGTTTAAATATAACTAAATGTAGGTCATGAAATTATGGTTTATCAGTAACTGATTTGTATATCTATTTTATAAAAATGTAATAAACTATAGATATATACATTTTAAAACTAAGGATAAACTGTTAAAAAGGCAGTTTGGTGATAATGCCTGACTATAGCTTAGGACACATCCTAGTGAAGGACAAAAGATCTGGTTTCTCAAAGGCAATTTTCATTTTTTACTCAAGGGTTTAAAAAAAAATTCTATACCATGTGAAATTTTTTGTCTGGTCTAAGACACTAGTGAAATGAACTACCCTTAAGCTGATGGATTGCTAGGAGAACTAAATTCTGTCTCCTCTTTGTATTCATGGTGATGTATTCTATGAACTCATATCTCTCTCTCAGTTCTGGCCTCCTATCCAGTATTCTGTCTAGTAGCTTGGGAGAGACTCTAGATTTACTTAATCTACATCTATCTTATCATTTAAGATTGCTAACTTCCCCTACAAGCTAGGGAGGGACCACCTTCTATTTTCCTTTTAGCAATTGCTTCTGGGAATAACAGAGTTAATGAATATAAAATATTTTGCAAACTTTGAAAACTCAAAAATTAAGATAAATTTAAACATATAGCATAGAGCTGGATATAGAATACTCCTACAAAAACTATTTTCCCTCTATGGATTGACAGGAATGTAGCAACTTAATTTCAAATTACTTTCCTTACAACCTCCCAGTAAAGTTTGTAAATATTACTATCTCCACTCTGTAGATAAGGAAACAGAAGCTCTTAAAGGTCAAATGGCTTGCCCATGATTATGGTCATTGTTAGAGCTGGGACCTCAATCCAAGTGTCTCCAGACTTTAAGATCAATGCTTGACCCACTTTGTAATACTGTCGTTGGTTTAAAAAAAAAAAAAAACTTATCAATTGGAGTAGTCAGTTTGTTCCTATTTTTTCAATTAAAAATACACACAAACAAAAATTGTTATGTTTTATCATAAGTTCTTCCTAAATCTACTGATATAATCAATTGTGATTTTTGTAGATTTTGTTAAAATATTATTCATTCACTTTATAGTTTTCCTAATATTACACTAATCCTATACTCTTGGTTTATGACTAAACTATTGATTTATAGTTTCAAAGTGTTGTATGTTTTGTTTTGTTTTTTTCCTGAATACATCTTACCCCACATTCACTTGTTAATCTAGTTGGTCCTTGAGTTTCTCAAAGCCCTGATATCAGAAAATTTTCATCCACTTCTGTATCACTCAGTGATCACATCCCTCTGTTGAATCCCAATTGCATAATTAAGAATGTATGTATAGGGTATATGTATTCAGAAATTCACTCAATACAAAAACAAAATACTTCAATAATTTTTAAGATACTAATTTTAAAATATCAAGACTAACTAGATTTATAAATAGTTGAAAATAAATTTTTAAAGAACAAGTAATTCATATATTATTTATATTATTTCTAAGCTTTCTTTATGATCATATCTGGATACCTCATTGTAATGTGGAAGTGACCCTGAATTCCTGAAAGCTATGCTTCAAAGAAAACATTTGGCAGGTTCTACTATGTGAGAGAAGTTTCAAATAGTATCTTGGGGATAGATCTAATGTCCAAATACATAAATAACTAAATATTGAGTTCATCTGTAGGTTGGTCCTGGGGTGGGGTGGGGTGGCCATGACAACCCAAAATGTAAAAAATAAACAAAAATGACTCATTTTCAACGCAGACCTCAAAAACTTTTAGAACAATAATGTCAGTGGCAGAAAGGAGTAGTAGACATGAAATATCATAAATTTCAGGTCATCTATAAACATAATGGAGGTGCTTGGTCCAGTCCTCTAAAAATTTAACTTAGATAAGACAGTCCCCACAAGGAAAGAAAAATAAACCACATTAACCAGCACTCATCAAGTAGAGAGACATGACAACCAAGGACAATATTAGTTTAAAATATAAACACATTTACAGAATAATATACAAGAGGATGGCATAAGATTATGAATGCTATTTTTTTCATAAAACACCAAAAAGCAATGGAAGAAAAAACAAGTTTACATAAAGCTTTATATGAGACCTAACTGGGTCACATAGCCCCAAATCATTCAAAGATGAAACTGGTAGAAGGACAATTAAAAAAAAAATTAAAATTATAACAGATGTATCATTACTTCTCTAATGATCTATTTTCAACATTAATAGCAATGAAATTATCAATCCAATTAGGATGCTATCATCTCAATCTCCTACATGCTTAATAAGGATTGAAAAGGTACTTAAAATACCAAAGTTAAGAATAACTGGATCTGACATTTGGAGGAAATGCAAATTGTCAATGACATTGTCTTGGAAACATGGAGAGAGAATTTTACCAAACTTCCCAGGAAAGGAAAAGGGCCACATGGGGAAAAAAAAATAACGGAATTAACATTGTTATTTAAAAAGTTGATCAAGAGAGTATAAGTAAATACCAACCCATAGAATTACTTCTCCTCTTTGTTAAATATTTTATCAGAATGATCTACATATATATCATGAATATCCTTGATGAAAATATAAGAAAATAAAACAAAAATATGAGACAGGCTTTCACAAATGATAGCAAACTACATTTTTATAAAAATGAAATTAACTGAAAAGCATTTGTTAAAATTGTAGAAATATATTAGTTCATTATGGAAGCATAATTATAGAAACATGTTTGGAAACAAACCAAAACATTTAACTCAATAGAGCAAAGCTCATCCTTAAAGCTCAAGGAATTTCAAAAATGAATTTCTCATTTATATATCAATATTATAGTAGACATAGTTATTGTAGAAATTATTTTGTTGTTACAAAATCTTTATTTTTCTTTTTTCAATGAGAAAAGGTAGGAGGGGAAAAAAAAGTAGATTTTCAATGTCAAGAAAAATTTTAATTAAAAAATATAATAAGTAAATTAAGATTATATGAAGTTCTTTTATAGATGCTGTTTAGTAACTTCTTGATTCTTAATGACAAGTGAGGCAAAAAACAAGGAAACAACACAACTAAAAGTCTTCACCATTATCCTGTATAGGGTCTAAATAGGTGATGACATCTTTCAAATGCTCCTATTTGAGAATAACATTGTGCTTATTGTAACAAATCCCAGAAAAGCATAGTATTTTCTCAATGAAACACATCATTACTGTAAAGAGAAGAGCCTAACAATCCACATAGTAAAAATTAAATGAATGAAAAATTATTTATAAACCAATATACATATGAAGGATAATAGGCAAAAGAGCAGACTATGCCAAAATGGATAATGCTTTCAATGATCTCAAACTCTTAAGGCCTTGAGAGGGTATTATTAGTAATTGTATGATCATCTAGGTGGAAATAAATTTGTGTTACTCTTTTCAAGAATACAAATCTCAGGAGGATTTGGAATCAGAATATCTGAATTTAGATGCCCCTTTTGATGCTTACTGCCTGTTTGATCTTGTACAGGTTACTTAATATTCTTAAGCCTCTATTCCCTCATCTGTAAAATGAGAAGCAAATGTTCTCTAAACTCTCCTCTATCACTGAGTCTCTGATCTTACAACCTTTTACCAAGGCCCCATGGGATTATCCAAATTTGAGAATACCAAGGGAGAGAGCACAAGTCAGTTGGTTTTAGCAACAGGAATTCAAATAGAGATTTCCAGCTTTTTACAACCAGAAGAACCAGAACCAGAAAAAATCAAGGAGGAAGTCTTTAGAAGGCTTGTTTACTTGCTGCACAAGAAAGGCACTGCCTAAAAATCAAAAAGCTTGAGATTTTTTCTATCTTGTAGAACCCAGTTTGCCTGCCTGCTACTTTCTCCTTATTCTGGAATTCACCTATCTGACATAGTGTTGGAAATACTTAATTATTTCTAAAGTATCCTGGTGAAACCAGATCAGAAGAGGCAGCATCCACTTATATGATGATTTCAGGGATTCTCTCTCTTCTTTTACCTACTAAATAAGATCTGAAATTCTCTTAATGGAAGGAAGTTTGACAGGATCTACCAGAATGGGCACCAGAGGAGGGCTTAGAAAAGGACTTTCTTACAAAGTTTTAAGAATGAATAGTTTAACAGAGCAACAGCTCCTGAGAAGAAGAGTGGGGAAAGAAAATACAAGTGTATCCAAACAAAAGGAAGGAATATCAATGGTACATGGGAGAAAAAAGGGGAAACTGGGGGATCCCCAAAACTGATTTCATAATCTTGACCTACCCTATCTAAAGGCACCTGTATCAACAACAGCTCATTCGAAAGGAACTGAACCAGCGTTAGCTGAGGTGGAAAGGTACAAGGTATGAAGCCCCTGGTCACT
This sequence comes from Sarcophilus harrisii, assembly GCF_902635505.1. Lineage (NCBI taxonomy): Eukaryota > Metazoa > Chordata > Mammalia > Dasyuromorphia > Dasyuridae > Sarcophilus > Sarcophilus harrisii. The sequence continues at coordinate 367,055,830 of NC_045426.1, read as the reverse complement.
AACATGGAAAGATTATACAAGCTAATGAGGAAGATGTAAACAAAGAGCAGGAAGGGAACAAACATCTATTAAGCACTTATTACATAGGCACTGTGCTAATGCTCTGTAAATATTACCTTATTGGATCTTCACAATAACCTTGAGATGAAGGTACTCTTCTTATCTCTATTTTACAGGTAAGGAAACTGAGACAAATAAAGGTGATAGAGAAACCTACACAATAATAATTCATATAATAATTAACACTTCATAGACATGTAGTAATTACAGGTTTATGCTTTCCTCCCAACAACCCTGTGAAATAGTAGAAATATCAGTAACTCTATTTTATATATGAAAAAAAAAGAAACACATAGAATTCATAACTTTTCACAGACTACTGCAAGTCTTTTAATTATTTTCCCTTTCCCAAGCCTCTCTTTGCAATCCACCCTCCAAAAAGATCTCAAAACGGCATATATCTACAGCATAGTAGGTCTGACCATATTCCTCTGTGAAGCTCCACTGGTTCCCTCTAACCTTCAAGATAAAATACAAACTCCTCTATTCAGCACTAAAAGCCTTTTATGACCCAATTTTAGCCTATCTTTCCAAGCTCACTGCACATTGCTTCCCTTCAACCTACTATGTTCTAGCCAAACTGACCTTCCTATTTTTTTTCTCAGTTAGGATATGATGTTCCAGACCCTTTGTAGTGACTGTATACAGGGTGGCCTTTAGGCCAGTAAGGCATTCCTTCCTTGATCCTCTTTTTTATAGTCTTCATTTTCTCCAAAACTCAGTTCAAATACTAGTTCCTCTTACAGAAACAAGTTTGGTCATCGGCTCCATTTCCCCTTTGCATTCCCCTACCCATCCTGAAATTACACTGTATTCACTTTGTATGAATTTTGTATCTTCTCATATGTGTGTGTGTGTGTGTGTGTGTGTGTGTTGTTTCTCCAAATATGTCAACTCTTTGAGAACAAGGGCTGTTTCATTTTTGTCTTTGTATCTTTAGTGCTTAGTAAATGGGAGGGGTTTAATAAATACTTATTGGTTTATGCCACGTCCAGTGCTCTCTCTGCATCATGCATGCATCTTTGAAGATGGAAAAAAAAATACCATCTTGGTAGCATCTATTAGAGCCACCTAGTTATATAGAAGAATTTGTGGTCTAGCTGGAGCAGATTCAATAGCTAACAGTATGGTATTTGCCAAGGAAACATCTGTTAAAGAAGTAAAAGGCATCTAGAAGAAAGTGGGGGAATAAAAGAATAAGGTAAAAAGTGTGCAGCAAGAACAAAAGAAAATCTACAAGGAAGCAAAGACAGATAGTTCTGAATATGTGAAATATAATATAGGCTTTCTTGAAATGGAAATTTATTATTTCAAATTTTGAATCTTTTCTTACGTTCTGTTTGCTGTGCATATGATTTTTTCTTTTTCTTTTTTCTTTTCCTTTCTTATTTTGTTTAAATATTCTATTAAGTTTATTGATATTATAATAATAAAATTCTATAATATAATATGAAATATTATATTAAATTTAAATAAATACATTTAAAAAAACAAATGAAAGAATTGTGAGAAGTGCTTTGTAAACCTTAAAGCACTATATAAATGAGTTATTTTTATTAGTAGAGAAAGGGAAAGCATTGAGGGAGAATAGGAGACAAGTGAATTATTTACTAAGAATAGTATTCAGGTTCCAAAAATGAGGCACATAAGCAGACTTAGATGTCATCCAGTTTTACAGATGAGGAAATTGAGAACCATAGTACTTAATAACTTGCCCAAGATCAAACATAATAAATGGAAGAGATGGAATTTGAACCACCACTCTAATTTCTCTAACTACAGGCTGATTTTTCAAGGTATTATGATAGGCTCAATACATATTTGTTAATTACTGTTTTTATTGGTCTATCACCTGTTCCTCCACTGAGTTTTCACCTTTGCTAATATAGATTTTTGTCCAGTTTTACAAGGAAATGAGGTTTACTAGAGATTTGCTATCATTTCTTGCCTCAGTTGTTACAGTGTCCTTGGAAAGGAAATACACTTTAGGATATGATTTTTAGAATTTAAACTAAATTTGTGTTTTGTTTAAGGATATCCTTCAATTACTGTAGTGTTATATGGGGAAAATCTCACAAAGAAAAGAAAAAAACAGAAAGAGTACAATATTCCCTTTTCAATTGAGATTTTTTTTTTGTTGTTGTTTGTTTGTTTGGTGAGGCAATTGAGGTTAAATGATTTGCCCAGGCTCACACAGCTAGGAAGTGGTAAGTATCTGAAGCCGTATTTGATTGAACTCATGTCCTGTTGACTTCAGGGCCGATGTTCTATGCACTGCCATCTAGATGCCCCTTCAATTACGATTTGTAAAGGAAGAAAATAGAGAAGAGGGCTCTAAAATCTTGATGAAAGAGCTGAGATGGAAGCAAGGCAAGATAAATGGAAAGAGAAAAGGGGAAGAAAGGAATGAAGGAAGGAAGAAAAGGGAGGGAGGGAGGAAGGTGCTATTATCATCTCCAGGAAAGTTTTTTTTGTTGTTGTTGAGGCAAGTGGGGTTACTTGACTTGCTCAGGGTGATACAGCTAAGAAATATTAAGTGTCTGAGATCAAATTTGAAATCAGGTCCTCCTGACTTCAGGGCTGGTGTTCTATCCATCCACTGTACCACCTAACTGCCCTAAAACTTCATTAAAAAAAAAAAAAAAAGAACTCTTCATTTCTTGTAGATATTCATATAGTTCTTGCTGAGAAAAATTCCTTCCTCCCCCCTCCACCCCCCCTTTTCTAAGAAATGGTTTCAGACCCGAGTGGATCCAAGCGCAGAGTCCTGACACTACATGAGAAGAGCACTTTTAGTTTCCCAGAACTTGAGGAAGTGGAGAGAAGAGGAGAGAGGGTAGGACATTCGAAGAAAACAGAAAAGGGAAGGGAAAAAGCGAAAACGAATAACAAGCACGCTTATTGTGGGCGATTCAGTCTGGGGAAAAGTTCCCGTCTTTTCCTTCCCTGTAGTATCAGGATTTGCCTTATCTAGCAGTTGAGAAAGTTCCTGGAGAGCGGGCGGACAGGTGAGAACAAACCCAAGAAAAGTCGAGTTCTTCTTCTCTCTGGCTATCCCAATGCTAATCAGAAGAAACTACCAAAGCAGCCAAATTCAATGTTGATTCTCCTCCATATCGCTTGCCAGCTCGCCCTTTGAATCCAGAAATTCCGAATTGGAAAGCACTTCCAAGGTTCCCCTAGTACGCTCTCTTCCCGAGCTGTCCAAGTCCCCGTTCCTCTGCCGCCGAAGAGATTCCAAAAGTTCCCTCCCAGAATTTTTCATTTCTCTTCCACCTCTCCCCAATCCTCCCCCTTTTCCTTCTCTCCCACCCCCCAACTGCAGCTGAGCTGGCTCTTTCCCCAGCTTGCTCCTGAGGCACAGGTTGCCTGTTTTTCCTTCTAGCCCACTGCACCCGATCCCCGAGCGCTCCCGTTTCCTTACCCAGAAGTTCTCCCTAAACTTAGAGGCTTTCATGACCTTCGAATCTTGGTAATAAAATCCTAAGGTTCAGCTAGCAGGGAGTGATCGCTGTTTGAAAACTCGAGACCGGGCTGCAATTTTTGAGTTCCTTGTCAAACCCGCCCCGCCCCTGAGTCCTAAACCGTCACTGGATTGCGAGAAATCGGAATTCTTTAATTTTTTTCACTTTGTGTTCTGAAGTTGCAGGAGGCAGAGATTATTAGAATAAATTTATTGCACAAGCAATAGAAACAAAAAGAAAAAATGGTCACTTAAATCTGTGTTTACATTGAATTACAACAATAAATTCTCATACATCTATATTCCTCTTAAAGATTCGAAAAACGCTTAGGTTATCTGGCTTTTTCTTTTTTTTCATGAAAAAGCACCTATTAATAAACAGATATGTTCAATTCTAAGTTTAGCACTGAAGATACAAATACTGAAATGAGACAGGCTCATACTAGAGCGTTGTATCCAGGAAATTGTGTTTGGGTTTTCCTAAAAAGCGCATTAGGGCAATTGATTGACATAATCTTTTCAAGAACTTTGGTAATGTATATTGGTAAAACATTTTGCATACGTTAATCTCATTTGAGCCCCAAGAAAACCCTGTAATGTAGTTTATTTTAATCATCTCCAATAATTAGTATTTATATAACTTTTTAAGCTTTGCAACAAACTGCTTTACATAGCTTCTCATTTTATCCTCATTTTATCCATTCTACAGATGAGCTGGCTAAGGGACAACTAGTGTCTGAGCCAAAACTTGAAGTCAGATGTCCCTAATATAAAATGCACTGCTCCAACTACTGCCCCACCTAGCAAGCTTTGAAATATCATTTGCCTGATAGTGAGATTGAAAGATACTTCTGTTTGGCTAACTTCAAGAACACTATCCATTATACAAAGTTTTATCTTTTCTGAGCAATTGAATACTCTTGAAGAAAACTTCAGTTACTCCAGCTCACTACAGTCTCCAGAACTTCTAGGATTTGTAGTTTGTCCAATACAATGTAGCCCTTTATTCTATCTGTTTTTCTTTGACTTTTTTTCCTATCTAAATGTCTTATCTCCTCAGATACATTCTATACACTTTGAGGAGAATTTCATACCTTTATTTCCCTTCACAGAACTTACCACAGAGCAGGTGTTCAATCCGTGGTTGGTTGGGGAATTAAATGATTGAACTGCAAGAGGCCACTTTATATGAGAGGTGAATGAAGACCTGTCTGTAAAATGATGAGTTACACTGATGTGTGCACAAGGATATTTGAAATTATTCTCACAGACCTTTGCTCAAAAGAAAAATGTGAAATGTTTGTTGAATCAAGTTAAATTAGAATCGTTTTTGCATATCCCTTTCAATGATCCCAAGCTGCTCCGACTGGAAAAGTCTTTTTCTAATCAATAGTCTCTCTCAGTATTGCCTTATAGCTAAGAGGTATGGAACACATTCTCAAGACAATCAAAATTGCAATTGGCCCAAAGGATAATGAAAAAAGGCATAGTGGGTGAAAATAGGCTGGAGCATATTGCTAGAAATGATTACTCATTTTTGTCCGGATGGGAAGGAATGGATGGGTTGTGATCCACAGCCAGATTGATGAAATCATGGATCTATCAAATTACTGACATTTACAATCCTGCATATACATGTGTATGTATGTTCATTTGTTTTAGAAAAACCTGATAAATTCACATCAATGACTGAACATCTAACATATTTATGCAGCTCATCATTCAAAAACCACATTAGCCCTCCACCTTTGACTCCACTAATAATAATTGTTGGTGTAAGGGATTATCTTGGAGAGGACCAAAAAAATGAAGATGACAAGAAAAGGTTGATATCAGACTCCAGAAGGCCTTAAATGCTAAGCTAAGGGTTTTCAGACTAAATCTTGCAGTTAATGAGGCTCTCTTACAATAATTTTTCAATTAGGAGAATGATAAGCATAATCATAGAAAGATTAATCTGATATTGCCCAAGAGATAATTAGATGCCTTTTCTTTAACTTTAGAAAGGAATTGGTAGGCTTAGGAAGCCACCTATGGGCAGGGGAGTGATAGAACAGGTGCCTGGACTTCTGGGCAAGCCAAGGAAGGGAAATCCAGAGAGCTCTATCTCACAAAAAAGAGACCAGCGCCCTTGTTTTTAGGGGAAGTCTTGTTTTTTGTTGTTCCTCTCTCTCCAATGGTTTTAAATGGCTCCATCTTTAAAATGAGATTAGCACAATGACCAATAATCCAGTGACCCTGGGGAATTAGGAAATTTCTAAGAATAGGTTCTTCCCAAAGAAAAGTTCAGGGCCCCTGTCTCCGCAACTTTTGAGCTCAGTTTAAAGAAAAGTGAATCTCAAACTTGTCTTCATCCTTGGTAAGCTCTCTGTATATTCACTTTACCCTTAAGTTCTAAGAGTTCTGAACTAATTTTTTGTGTGTGTGATTTTTTTTTAAAACGTATTTCTCTATGAATCATGTTGGGAAAGAAAAATCAGAACAAAAGAGAAAATCCATAAGAGATTAAAAAAAAAAAAAAAAGGTGGGGGATGAATATGATGTGCTGATTTGTATTCATTCTCCATAGATCTTTCTCTCATGACATATTCTATCCAAAGTTTATTGGGATTGCCTTGGTTCACTGAACTGCTGAGAACCAAATCTTTCATAGCTGATCACTACACAATCTTGCTATTATTGTGTACATTGTATTGCTGTTTCGACGTGTTTAGCTCAGCATCAGTTCATGTAAATCTTTCCAGACTTTTCTAAAGTCAGCTTGTTCATTGCTGGAATCTTTACAAACTGTTAAGCCATTGGAGTTGAAAGAGACAATAATTATCTAATTTGGCATGGTTCAATATGATTGATTTGATCTTAGAAGGAGATATTTTGGGCCAGAACAAGGTACTAAGTACAACTGATACAAACGATGCTTGTGTTCACACCTTTAGAGAGCTCATAAGTATCTAAGTACTCAATGGAGTTCACACTTTTGAGAGATTTCAGGCTTAGTATGAGATATCCGAATTCACACCTCCCTTAGGGCCAGAGAGCACTCTGGGAGATAACCCAGAATCCCTCTCTCTCCAGAAGGAAGAGTTAACCTTTGGGAGATCATATATATACAGGAAGCTGTTAGAGCTGAAGAGTTTTTCTGGGGAACATTGACTGGGGTCAGAGAGGAGCACTCTGGGAGGAAGCCCACAAGCCCTATCTTCGAGGCAAGAGAGATTGCATTGCATCTTCCATCTTGGTGCTGGCTGGCATCTGAAGGACAAACCTTTGGATTTGGAGACATTCGGAGGGAGCTCTTGGAACCAAGCAGAGAGATAGGCCTCTGAGCTATCCGAGCTATATTGAAGGACACAATAAAAGATCTGAACTTTTATCACCTGGCTGTGTTTTGGAAAAAGAAACACCAACAGTTCATAATTTTTCATAGAACAAAAATATCCCATTATTTTTGTATGCCATAACTTATTCAACCTTTTTCAAATTGATGCACATCTACTCATTTTCCAATTCTTTGCCACCACAAAAAGAGCTATTACAAACATTTTTGCACATTTGGAATCTTTTTCTCTCCTTTACAATTTTCTTAGGATATCAACACAGTAATAGCACTGATAGATCAAAGGGTATACACAAGCATGACAAATGTAGAAATATGTATAGAAGAATTATACATTTAACATATATTGGATTACTTGCTATCTGGGGAGGGGATGGAGAGAAAGGAGGAAGAAAAATTTGGAAGACTAGTTTTACAAGAGTGAATATTGAAAACTGTTTTTGCATATATTTTGAAAATAAAGTTATTATTCAAGTTTTTTTTAAAGGTATGCATAGTTTTATAGCTCTTTGGGCATAGTTCCAAATTGTTCTCCAGAATGGTTGGATCATTTCTTTTATAATTTCTTGAAAAATGTCTAAATTCTCTCTTTCTTTCTCTCTCTCTCTCTTTTTTTTTTTTTTTTTTTTTTGCTAATGGCTTTAAGGTATAAATGATCCTTCTCCCCCCCCCCCCACCCTTTTGCAAAAGGTAGATTTATGAGAAGAAGTTACAGGCAAAATGAAGAGATAAAATAGATATCAGGAGTGGTAAATATGAAATAGATTTGGGAGAGCATATTATTAGCAAGGAAAAGGGTTTTAACAATTACATGGAAAAGACAAGTTCCTTAGTGGAATTCACAATTAACCAAAAGAAATGTAATCACCATGAGGTGAATTTACTCCATTAACTGGCAAGCTAAATCCATAAAGGAGTTTAGCACCCTAAAAGAATTAGCTATAGAGATAGTGGAGTGGACACATATTTCTTTCTGACCTTCTCCTAAAACCCTCAGGCCAATTAGCAAATCCAGCCTCTGAATTAGCTCTGGACCAGCAGAATCCACAAATATTGGGAGTGCAACAAATTACCAGCAGAAGATAATCTGAAGATTGCACCAGTGCAGACAGCACAGAACCAGGGCAATGTGGACTCTGGGAGGCAGTGGAACTCCACTTGGGAGAGAATCTATGGGGAGGAATCTGCAGCAGTATTGACTACTCCAATACTATATAAACTATTTGAAAAAATAGAGAATGAAGGACTCCTAATAAATTTCTTTTATGACACAGACATGGTACTTAAACCTAAACCAGGTAGGATGAAAACAGAGAAAGAAAATTATAGATCAATCTCCCTAATGAATATTGATGCAAAGAGATTACAGAAAACCATAACCAGGATAATACACCATGACCAAGTAGGATTTATACCAGAAATGCAGGGCTGATTCAATATTAGGAAAAACTATTAGCATAATTGACTATATCAATAACCAAATTAACAAAAACCATTATCTCAATTGATGCAGAAAAGGCATTTGATAAAATCCAACACCCATTCCTATTAAAAACACTAGCAAGTATAGGAATAAATGGACTTTCCCTTAAAACAGTTAGTAGCATCTATTTAAAACCATCAGCAAACATCATATGTAATGGGGATAAACTGGAACTATTCCCAATAAGATCAGGGGTGAAGCAAGGTTGCCCACTATTACCATTACTATTCAATATTGTATTAGAAATGCTAGCTTTGGCAAGAAGAGAAGAAAAAGAGATTAAAGGAATTAGAGTAAGTAATGAGGAAACCAAATTATCACTCTTTGCAGATAATATGATGGTATACTTAAGAGAACCCTAGAGAATCAACTAAAAAACTATTAAAAGTAATCCATCACTTTAGCAAAGTTGCAAGATACAAAATAAGTCCAGGCAAATCATAAGCATTTTTATACATCACTAACAAAAAATCTAACAGCAAGAGATACAAAGAGAAATTCCATTTAAAATAACTGTTGATAGTATGAAATATTTGGGAATATATCTGCCAAGGGAGAGTCAGGAACTGTATAAGTAAAAATACAAAACACTTTGCACACAGAGTCAAATCTAAGCAATTGGGAAAATATCAAGTGCTCTTGGATAGGTTGAGCAAATATAATAAAAATGACAATACTACCTAAACTAATCTATTTATTTAGTGCTATTGCCAATCAAACTTCCAAGAAACTATTTTACTGACCTAGAAAAAATAACAACAAAATTCATCTGGAAGAATAAAAGGTCAAGAATTTCAAGGGAATTAATGAAAAGAAAAGCAAATGAAGGTGGCCTAGCTGTACCAGATCTAAGACTATATTATATGTAAGTTCCTTGAAGGGATGGAGTATGTTTATTACTTTCTTTGTACTCCTAGCACTTACTGAAGTGTTTAGCAGTGTTTAGCACATAGGAAGTATTCAATAAATGCTTACTTAATACTTGATTTAAAAAAAAAACTGTATTATAAAGTAGTGGTCATCAAAACCATTTGATACTGGCTAAGAAATAGAGCAGTTGATCAGTGGAATAGGTTAGGTTCACAGAGCAAAATAGTCAATGACTATAACAATCTAGTATTTGATAAACCCAAAGACCCCAATTTTGGGGATAAAAATTCACTATTTGACAAAAACTGCTGGGAAAATTGGAAACTAGTATGGCAAAAACTAGGCACTGACCCACACCTAACACTATATACCAAGATAAGGTCAAAATGGGTTTATGATCTAGACATAAAGAATGATATTATAAACAAATTAGAAGAATATAGGATAGCTTACCTCTCAGATCTGGGAAGAAGGAAGAAATTTGTGACCAAAGAATTAGAGATCATTATTGATCACAAAATAGATAATTTTGATTATATTAAGTTAAAAAGTTTTGTACAAACAAAACTAATGCAGACAAGATTCGAAGGGAAGCAATAAACTGGGAAAATATTTTTACCTTCAAAGGTTCTGATAAAGGCCTCATTTCTAAAATATTTAGAGAATTGCCTCAAATTTATAATAGTTCAAGCCATTCTCCAATTGATAAATAGTCAAAGGAAAATGAACAGATAATTTTCAGATGAAGAAATTGAAATTATTTGTAGTCATATGAAAAGGTGCTCCAAATCACTATTGATCAGAGAAATGCAAATTAAGATAAATCTAAGATACCACTACTCACCTTTCAGATTGGCTAAAATGACAGGAAAAGATAATGATGAATGTTGGAGGGTATGTGGGAAAACTGGGACATTGATACATTGTTGGTGGAGTTGTAAACTGATCCAACCATTCTGGAGAACAATATGTAATTATGCCGAAAGGGCTAACAAACTGTGCTTACCCTTTGATCCAGCAGTGTTACTACTGGGCTTATATCCCAAAGAGATCTTAAAGAAGGGAAAGGGACCCTATGTGCAAAAATGTTTGTGGCAGCCCTTTTTGTAGTGGCCAGAAACTGGAAACTGAGTGGATGCCCATCAAGTGGAGAATGGCTGAACAAGTTATGGTTTGTGAATGTTATGGAATATTATTGTTCTGTAAGAAACAACCAGCAGGATGATTTCAGAAAGGCCTGGAGAGACTTACATGAACTGATGCTGAGTGAAATGAGCAGAACCAGGAGGTCATACATGGCAACAACAAGATTATTCGACAATCAATTCTGATGGACGTGGCTCTCTTCAACAATGAGATGATTAAAACTAGTTCCAATTATTTAGTGATGGTGAGAGCCATCTATCTACACCCAAAGAGAGGACTGTGGAACTGAGTATGGACCACAACATAGCATTCTCACTCTGTTGTTATTTGCTTGCATTTTGTTTTCTTTCTCAGTTTTTCTTTTTCTTTCTTATTGATCCAATTTTTCTTGTGCAACAAGATAACTGTATAAATATGTATAGGTATATTGGATTTAACATATATTTTAACATATCTAACATGATTGAACTATCTGCCTGCTAGGGGAGGGGGTGGAGGGAAGGAGGGGAAAATTTGGAACAGAAGATTTTGCAAGGGTCAATCCTGAAAAGTTACCCATGCATATGTTTTGTAAATAAAATGCTTTAATTAAAAAAAAAAAGTTAGCTTTAACAAGGAGAAAGACAACATGAGGCATGGCGGGGCTGGGGCATGAGAGGAAGGACACCACAAGGCAGAATGCTCTGCAATTATCTTAGACTTTTTTTTCTATTTTTCTTTCCATTTTTTTTCCATTTATTTTAAAATTTCTTATTAATTTCATGAAGTCATTAATTTCAATTTGGTCCATGCTCATTTTCAAGGAGTTTGTTTCTTTAGCAAGGTTTTATATCTCTTTTACTAGGTTTTCTAGTTCTTTCTTTTTTTAACTCTATTTCTTTTCCAATGGTTTACTCTAGCACTCTTATTTCATTTATAAAGTTACTTTAATTTTTTTTTTTCCTTCATCTCTTCCAGGAATTCTAGTTGAACTTGTACCTCAGCTGTGTTTTGATTTGATGCTTTGCTTATGGGATATTTTAGAGTTAATCTTCTGGGTTTGTGTCATCAGCATTCCAGTCACCATAATAGCTTTTTATATTAGGATTTTTGTTTGAAAGTTTGCTCATTCTTCCAGATACTTTCTGGTTTTGGATTTTATTAAGGTCACAATTCTGGAAAGAATATATAGGCTTGTCCTGTTGTTTTCTTGGGATATTGAATTTTATGTTATTTCAGGTCATCTGAGACAGTTCAGATTGAAGACCTACAAGCTTTTAGTGCCTGTTTGTTCTGGAGCTAGTCTGATCACTACCCGCCCTGGTCTGGATTCTGCATTTCTGACCTAAGTGTACATCTGATCAACAAACTTGTGAGATTGATCATTTGAAGTTTCAGAGACTCCTGCTGGATTCAACTTCTAACAGCCATCTGAAAATCTCTGCTGATTCAAAGTAACAAAACTACATAGACTTCTCTTTGGTCTGGAATTCATTCCCTGATTTTCCCTCTGCAAGTTTCAGACTGATCTAGAAGCTAGACCATATGCCAGCCTCTGCTCTTGGGGTCTGAGTCCTGTAACAGCTGCTTGCTTTTGGTTTTGTGCACAATCTAGAGTCCATCACCACTCCGCATTATTTTATTCCAACATTTCTTTTTTAAAAAATCTTTTGTGTATTTGATTTAATTTTTAAAATTTTATTTTGATAGTTAATCATTTTTTCAATTACATGTAAAGATGTTTTTCAACTGTCATTGTTTTAAGATTTTGAATTCCAATTTTTTTTCTCTCCTTTCCTTACCTCCCCCCCTCCCCATGCTAGCAAGCAATCTGATATAAGTTATACATGTACTTTCATTTTTAACCTATTTCCATATGAGTCAAGTTGTGCAAAGAAAAACCATGAAGAAAGAACAAAAACTAAAGGAAAAAAAGGTGAAAACAGTATGCTTTGATTTGTATTTGCTCTCCATAGCTCTCTGTCTGGATGAGGAGAGCATTTTCCATCCAAAGTTTATTGTAATACTCCACCATTTCCATTTCCATTTAAATGTGTACATTTTCTAACACTAAATTTGTCATATTGTTGAGTGCCATTTTTTAATCTGTTCTGTAAACTTTATTTTTATAGGGGAGTTCAACCTATTTAAAGTCAATGTTACAAATGATAAATTTGATTTTGAAATAGAAAAAACATTGGACTTGAAATCAACAGAAATGAGTAAGAATATAATATTTAACACTTATGAGCTATGAGAACATAGGTAGGTCACTTAACTCTTTAAGGTAATTTCACTATATATAAAATGACAGCACTTATCTTGAAGGATTGCTGAGAGATTCAAATATTTTAAAAGCACTTTATAAACTTTAAAATACTATGTAAATGTCAACTATTATTATTAATCCAGCAAGAAGTAATGTGCTATAGTTTTTTTGTTTTGTTTTGTTTTGTTTTGCGAGGCAATTGGGATTAAGTGATTTTCTGAGGGCCCTCCAGTTAGTAAGTGATAAGTGTCTGAGTCCGAATTAGAATTCAAGTCCTCCTGACTCTAGGACTGGTGCTTTATCCACTATTCCCATCCAACCACCTTTGTCCCATAGTTTCTAAGAGGGCCAGCCTTCACTTCTAGTCAGGAAAATAAGTTTATATCCCAATCCTGATATTGGTTATGATTCTGAGAAGTGGCAATATGCTTTCCCAATCCTTCCCAGAGAGCCATATCATAGAACAAATAGTATTTTTTAGAGGAAAAATTTAGCATAACTGATCAATATATCAAAAGTCTGAAAATATGTGCAATGTACCACACACATGGACCTTCCTTGGAAAGAGGTGGAAGTCTCATCTTTTCATAAGCCATGTTGTTCTTTAAAATTTTGCAATATTCACTTTTGACTTTTTCTTTTTTCTGTTTACATTGTTGTAGTGATTGTGTATAGTTTTCTTAACTGCTTCATTCTGCATCAGAAATATTTTCCTTGGACTTGAGTAATGAGAATTAATTCAACTTGACTGTGTATTTGTTACAAGGATTTTGTTTTATTCAGTGACGGTGAGAGGAAGAAAGGGAGAAGTTGGATTTTTTTTTTTCAGATTAAAAAAGTTTTTAATCCGTTATACACCATTTGAGTTCAGAAAGGCAGGCCTGATTCCTCAACATACTAGATGTTAAAACTGTTGATCTTTTGTCACATAATAGTAAATTTTTACAGTATTGGTATGCCAAGGATGAATGTTCTCCCTTTTCCTTTATAAAGATCACACAGTGGATAGTGCCAGGACTGCAGTCAGAAAAACCTGAGTTGAAATAGTTTCAGACATTTAATCTGTTTGCCCCCTCTACAAAATTGGGATAATAGCACCTCCCTCCTAAGGTTGTTGTGAGGATCAAAGGAGATAATCTTTGTAGTTTGCATAGTGCTTGACACAGTTGTTATATAAATGCTATCATTTCACAGCAGTATAAGCAGAACTTGAGAGAATGCCTAAAGCTGTATCATAGTATAGCAATACTTGAGAGAAATGAACTTTCAGCAAAGAATTGATGATCTTGAATTACATGGGAACTCGAGTGGAAGGAAGACAGATCCAATAAATGTTGATTGGAATCATTCTTTTTTAAAAATAACTTTTGGGGAAAAATTTAATTTCCTAATTTCGCTTCTATCAAAATTGTTATTTCTATCACTCAAGATCCTGAAAGTTGGCATGATGGAAGAATAAATTTGGAGATAGAAGGCATAGGCATGAATCTTTTCTATTTGTATGGCTTTGGACAAGTCAGTATGTCTATAAGTATTTCTTCATTTAATAGCCTCTATAGTCCCTTCACAGTTCTATAATTCTATGAATCATATTACTAGGAAACTTATACTGATTCCTTGAAAATGAGGATTTCACAGAATCCCATCCTAATAACCATATTTTGAAGCAATTTCTCTTCAAGACATTTTTGTAGTATATCAGAATGTTACCTTTTCATAGCTTTCATGATTTGACTTGAAAATTAAAGTTCTAATTTTTCCTTCTTCATGCAAGAGTCCCCTTTTCCATCCTCCAAGTGCAATTACATTCAGGGACCCAACCATAGGCAGGTAACCATTTTGTATAATGGTAGAAGTTTTATATCTTGGTATTCTTTTTAATGCCCAATCTTTCTGGTTGCAGCAGCACAAGATGCCATTTTGAAAATATAATTCTTTTAAGTCCCTTTAGATTTTAGTTTGATAACTCATGACAGGTTTTACTTGTACCTTTTCATTCTTCTAAGATTGTTTCATTACAAGTAATTCAAATGAAGATCCATGGTGAAGCTAAGCAGGTTAATGTACATTCCACCAAAACCGATTTGTACCAGTTATGTAAAACTTAAAATGTTATAAGAGATGTTGGCTGGTTGTGTACATCTTTTGCCAGATCATACTGCCTCTTCTATGTAGACCAAGAGTGACAAGGTGGCCTAAGAGTTAAGTAGAGGATAACACAAATTCTGAGACTGTGGGAAGTCAGTGGTACTCTCAAAAAGTGACAGGAAAATTAAAAAGAGGGGAAGGTTTGGGGACAAAAGTTCAGTTTGGAAGTTTTAGCATGTCCATGGGACATACATTTCCACATTATCTTAAAGAAGTGAGATTAGACAGATGTTGGGGCTGGATAACTCTAAATCAACTGTATATAGAAATGATTCATAAAAGTAACAAGTGAAATAAAGGGAGTTTGGCAATTGTTAATGCTGTAAAGTTACCCATGTATATATCCTGTAAATAAAAGGCTATTAAATATATATATATAAAAAAAAAAAAAGAAATAAAGGGAAAAGGAAAGAAGGTTCAAATCAGAGATTTCAGGGACTCTTACAGGAAGAATGGTTACCAAAGACAGATATAAGACAGGTGGAAGCAGGAGAAAAGTGCGAACAAAACCCAAGAAAGCATGGTGAGAAAAAGCCCTCAGATTTGGCAATATGCAATCAAAATCTTTTATACAGGGCAGTTTCAACTGAATGATGAGATCAGAAGCCAGGTGCAAAGAAAAAGTGACAAGGAAGTATAAACACCAATTTTAAGTTTAAACATGGAGAAGAAATATAGGATAATACAGATGGATATATTGAAGACAGGGTTTTAGACAGCAGAGAAGCAGACAGTAGACAAGGATTGAAGATTACCAAGAGTGGGGATTATGGCATGGGACAATCTTCTGGAGAAATAATAGAATGGGATCAGAAGTGCATAGTTTGCTTTGACAAAGGCCTTTTCATGGGAGGATATAGGACATAGTGACAATAGGCATCTACATGATGTGAGAGGAAAGGCACTCAGGAATGGCCTTACAATTGTTTCAGTAATGTCCAACTGTGACCCTATCTGAGGATTTTTTGGCAAAAACCACTGGAGTGGTTTGCCATTTCCTTCTTGAAAAAATGAGGAAACTGAGGCAAACAGGGTTAAGTTTTTTGCCTAAGGTCACACAGGTAGTAACTAAATCCAAATTTGAATTTGGGTCTTCCTGACTCCAGGCCCCAGTGCTCATTTTTATTATTTTGTATTACAGAATTATATGGAAAGCTTTACACAATACAGCAGATACTCTTATCTCCCCAGTTTAAAAAAATATACAAAACTTGAGGTACTGAAACTTATCTTAAACAGATTAAGACTACAAAATTCAGTTAGAATTGGTCTTTATTTATGCCAGAAGGTATTAAAACAGTCACTTTGCGGTTTAGGAGATATAGTGAAAAAACCAAGGAATTGATTAAGACAAACTCCGTTTGGTTCACACCTAATCTCTTCATTACCTTTGTA
This sequence comes from Sarcophilus harrisii, assembly GCF_902635505.1. Taxonomy (NCBI): domain Eukaryota; kingdom Metazoa; phylum Chordata; class Mammalia; order Dasyuromorphia; family Dasyuridae; genus Sarcophilus; species Sarcophilus harrisii. The sequence goes on along the minus strand of NC_045426.1, from coordinate 367,039,680 downwards.
TATCAACTCAAGCAAGCCACCGAAGCTCTTTGGGCCTCATTTTCGTTTATTTGCAAAATGGGTGAGGTAGGAGTGCCAGGAATTAACTTTTTTGTTGGTGTAGACCCCTTTCAGAAATCCAGTGACTCTATGGTCTATTTTTTATAGAGCAAATCAATTATACTAAAACAATCAAATATTTAGGGGCAGCTAGATGGTGGAATCAGGAAGTTCAGATCTGAGTTCAAATCTGAAGTAAAAACACTTGTGTGATGCTAGGCAAGTTACTTAATCTTTTTTGCCCAAGTTTTCTCATCTGTATAATGGGAACACACTAAAAGTGAATGGGATTAAAAAGTTCAGACACCCCACCTACCAACCCCTGGTTAAGAACCTCAGGATTAAATGATCGAAGATCTTTTTCCCAGTTACCTTATCAGAAGTTTAGCTTTGAATACAAAATATAAAGTCATTAAAATCTGGTGCCAGAAATTCTATCTATAGTTTAAATAAATAAGCTCAATCTCTTCAATGACAACACGACATTAACATGGAACCCTTTATTCATAATGGGATTTCTGTACATTAGGCGCAAGAGTGCATTAAAGTCCTATAATGAATGGAACCGAATCACTAGAAGACACAACAAAAACCAAATTGATAAAATTTGTGGGAATTTAAGCTTCAAATCCAGCCAAGAAGTTTGTGACAATTTCCTTCAGTTTTGCATCCGACTGTTCTGAGATCTTTCCATCAGTTCTGTATACAAAAACAAGACCAAAAAAAAGAGTTTTAATTTCTAAAGTAGATAAAATTTCTCACTTTGCTGGTTTCACTTTATTAAAAACAACAAAATTCACAAAATTTTCTCTTCTATTATCAAAGGAACTGATCATTTTTTGGATACCTGATATTATTCAAGAGGGACTGGTGTTGGCTGATGACATGAGCCAAGAAAGCACTCTCAAACTTAGTGATTTTGCTGGGCTCCAGTTTGTCCAGATACCCTCGGACACCAGCATAAATGACTGCCACCTGCTCTTCAATTGCCATGGGAGCTGAAAAGAAAGTCAACAGTTATCCATTTGAATTATATGTAATTTTAGATATATTACTGGAGCCTATTCTTTTTCAACTACATGAAAGTCTAACATGTGTTTCTTTTTTTTTTTGAAAATTAAGGTTTTATCACAAACGATCCATGAAAATCATCATCAGATTCAAGAGATAAATTATATTATTTATAACCTGACACATTTGGCTACTTTTCTTTAAGTATAAAGATCTTTATACATTTGATATAATCAAGTCATATCAATAAGTCATATTCATAAAAGGAATGTAATCTATCCAACATATTTTTCCTCAAGTTTAATCTCTCTAGGCCTCACTTTTACCATCTGTAAAAATGAGGAGTTTGGGCAAGACAAGTTACATCCTTAAGAAAAACAAGAGGCACAACTCACAATACTGTCCTTGTTTCAGCAACTCAGTCAGACGCACACCACGACTCAGCAGTTGTTGAGTAGCAGCATCTAGATCAGAACCAAACTGAGCAAAAGCTGCCACCTCACGATACTGAGCCAACTCCAGCTTCATGGTACCTGCCACCTAGAGTGCAGAAGATAAACTTGGATTATGAGTTCCTTATTAATCAGATACGAATTTTAAGATTTTGTTAACTTTACAACTGTGACATCAAATTACCTGTTTCATTGCTCTGGTTTGAGCAGCTGATCCGACACGGGACACAGACAAACCAACATTAATGGCAGGGCGGATACCTTTGTAGAACAACTCTGTTTCCAAGAAAATCTGTAAATGAGAAAAATTAAATTACGGACATTGACAAATACAAGAAAAACTTACTAAAGATTTGAGAATTAAACATTTAAAAAACTTAAAACTAGTGCTTAAATAAAGTCTTAAGATCTCTCAGACATATCACTAACTATTAAGGGGATATGATTATATAAATAGGAAACATCTGAGCCAGAAATCTTTCCACTGTATCATCATCTGGGTCATGACAGTTTACCAAGTTTGTTTCCTCCTTTATAGTGAGGAGATTTCTTGCTGTCTAAAAACCTACCACCCTGACAAAAATCACAATATATTAACAAATGAAAAAGATAATTATCAAACTATTATGATTTAACAAATACCTGTCCATCAGTGATGGAGATGACATTTGTTGGAATGTATGCTGACACATCACCAGCCTGTGTTTCAATCACTGGAAGTGCAGTCAAAGAACCACCTCCAAAAGTGTCATTCATTTTAGCTGCTCTCTCCAGCAGACGGGAGTGCAGGTAGAACACATCACCAGGATAAGCCTCCCGACCAGGAGGACGACGGAGCAACAGAGACATCTGACGGTAGGCAACAGCCTAGCAATAAACAGAAAAAAAGTGTAAAAAGAATGACATGTTCTTTGAAATGAAGTTTAAAACCCAACCAATATTCAACATCACCCTTTTAACACTTCCCAATTTAAAAATGAAATCCACTCAACCTGTTTGGACAAGTCATCATAGATAATTAGAGCATGTTTGCCATTATCTCGGAAATATTCTCCCATAGAGCATCCAGAATAAGGAGCCAAGTACTGAAGTGGAGCAGCATCAGATGCAGTGGCTGAAACCACGATGGTGTATTTCATGGCATCTGAAGAGAGAAAGGAGTTCCAGATTTCAAGTAATTACAATTTAAAAGTCAGGTTCCCCAAATTGTGAAAATAACCAGAAAACAGCAACATAAGAGATTTTTAATTCAGAATCCATCAAATTAAATATCAAAAAATTAATTTTATAATATCATAATTAAAACTGTGATCAAGTGCTTCAGATTAGTAGAAACAGCTACTTCTTTAAGGGAACAATTAAAATTTCCAGTAGCCATCTCTGAAATTTTTTTTAAAAAACTATTTTGAAGGCAGTTAATATTACACAAAAATGTTCAGCATAAAGGGCTCCTAAATACCTGCATCTGTAAGTCTCTTCACCAGCTGAGCAACAGTGGATCTCTTCTGACCAATAGCAACATAAATACAGTATAGCTTCTTCTTTTCATCAGTTCCATCATTAAAACGTTTCTGATTAATGATTGTATCAATAGCAATTGATGTTTTGCTAAAATAGATTTAAATTAAATAGTTAGAATCATGTCAATTCACATTTTACTAGCCACTAACTGATTAAATCATGAATATACCCATTATACTTTTTGAATATAACAATGACAACAAATTGGATTTAAGCTGAATAACCTAAGGAATCTTCTTTTGGAGAAAACAGAAGTGTTAATATTGTTATATCTTTACCCAGTCTGTCTGTCACCAATAATCAGTTCACGCTGTCCACGGCCAATTGGTACCAAGCTATCCACAGCCTTAATGCCAGTCTGCATGGGCTCACGCACAGAAATTCTTGGAATGATTCCAGGGGCCTTCAGACCAACTCGTCGACGAGTTTTGGAACCAATTGGACCCTTTAAAAGAAAAGAATTTTTACTAAGCATTGTTTTACACCCTTCCCACCAACCCAGTTCTTTAAAATTAGTTTTAAATCTACCTTTCCATCAATGGCGTTGCCCAGAGCATCTACGACACGGCCCAAAAGTTCCTCACCAACAGGAACATCCACAATGGCTCCTGTTCTCTTTACAATATCTCCTTCTTTAATCAATTTATCATTACCAAACACGACAACACCAACATTGTCAGGTTCCAAGTTCAGGGACATACCCTAAAAGAAATATAAATAACAGAAATTCAATAAATACTGTGGGAATTTTAAAAAGGCCACAATAGTTTGTAGATTGATAATGCAAAATAGGACAAAAAGAAATAATACTTATGCTTTTCTTTTCTGTTATGTTAATTATTTGTAGGTAATATGAATATTTGACTACAGACATATCTGTATGCCTTTATTTTCTGTCCTGTTAACCAATGAAGAATTTTTTTTAAAGGCAGAAGAAAAAAATCTTCGTATAGCCTTAGCTTTGAATTCAATCTATTTTTGAAGCTAATTAAAATTCCCTTCCAATTTTTCAACAGATCTTCAATTTATTCATTTTATTATAGGAATCTAGAATTTTCAAGCTAAGATAAAGAACTAATTACCAATTTCCCCAAGTGTTAAGCCCTAAAATTCATTGTAACCATCTAATAGTGATTGGATTGGCTCCTCAATCATATTCAGAAGAGAAATTATACTATAAACAAGAGCCTAAAGTATAATTTAAAACTTGGGCACAATAGTAAAGATGAATACAGTAAAACAAAACAAAACAAAAAAAGTCCATATCGAAACAACTGCCATTCTTGTCTCAAAATAAGCCATCTACCAAAGGATCACTCTCTCCTCAACAGTTATTTTCGAAATACCACATTTTCCCAATCCAGGGGAACCCAACTTAAGAAAAAAATGATTCTAAAAACAGGTTAATCTCAACCACATGACTCAAAAAAAATTTCAATTTGCCCCAAACTTCAAGCACACTTGAATAGGAATACTAAAAGTCTATACCAACACTATCATTATGAAAACAATTTATAGAAATTACTTGTGATTTTTAAAAATAAGTATTTAATCCATATTTATAAGCGTTGGCACAGATTTGAAAATATCTATTTGAAAAAGTTTATGGAGCAAGACTAACCAATTGCATTTTAGGATAGGGCTTGCACATACTGAATTTCTGAGCCACAAATTAGTCATCAGTGTGTTCCATCCACCATTCATTTAATGGCTTTAACATTTACTTTATATTTCTTACAATGAATGAAGTTGGGTATAAAACAAAGAAACTAGCCCTTCCAAAAACATTCAAGTAGTCTAAAAAAGATATTTAACACATGCCCACATGTCATTTAATCTTTTAGTGTCTTAAAGATAACCCTAAGTTATAGATGAAAAGGAGTTTTGACATGAGAAATTCTCACAAATATGAAATCAAAGGCCTGAACTCCAGTCAAAAGCTTAAGACTATCATGACAAAAACCCAAATAGAAATAATTCCTTGCTGCCACACAATGACTTAGAAAACCACACATTAATGTTATGCATTTTTCACTGTATTTTTGTTTAAGCTTTATTTCCCAATTACATTAATATGATTTCAGCTGCTAGTCTGACACCTCTGCTACGAGGTATCCCGCCAGATGAAGGGATTACTAAGAACTTGAAAACATTGTGTTGCCACAAAGAGATTTACCTTAAGACCTGAAGAAAATTCCACCATTTCCTCTGCCTGAACATTTCTTAATCCATGTACACGAGCAATACCATCACCAATAGAAAGGACTCTCCCAGTTTCTTCAAGGTCAACAGAGGTATCAGCTCCCAAAATACGCTCTTCCAGAATAGAGGACACTTCAGCAGTGCCTATTAAATACATTAAGAACATTACATGTTCATTTTTTGGCTTCTTGAAAATAAGTTTGCAACATATGGAATTCATTTAATAAATCACACATGACAATATTCAAAATACACACCTAGATCAAAAAGATAAAAAGCTCCATTCAATAAGGTAACATTCCAACTATGAAAATAGGCTTTAACTTATTAGCTTGAGAACAAGTCAATCCAAATCAAGTGAGAGAACAAAAGAACATCAAATAGTCCTTCAAGAAATATCCTCTTCTATTCCTTGTGTATTTGGTTATTTTGGGAACGAAATTCTTTAGTGGAAGTGAAAAGTTATATTATTCTACCAGCTAGTACAGATTTTGTGTTCTTAGTTTATAAATCAGAATACAATTAGGAAATCTAGGCAGTACCAATATATGGTTTAATAGTTTGTTTTCAAATGCCTTTTTATATAAATGATGCCTTTCCAAAACTTTCCCACACTTCTAAAGAGGACTGAAAATAAGCTAACTGAGGATGCATTAAGAATTTATTTTTTTGTAAATCAGAGCTCTGCCACCTCCAACAAAAGCTTTTAACAAGTCAGTGAGGCTCAAATGAGAGAAAATAGCTATTAGTATTGGTTAAAGCTGTAGCACTTGAATTTGGACTTTTAAAAAAACACAATAGGGGCAGCTAGATGGTGCAATGCAGAGTGTTGACCCCGAATTCAAATCCAGACTCAAGACACTTAAGAAGTCCTGGCTGTATGACCCTGGGCAAGTTTTTAATCTCAATTGCCTCAATAAATCATTGGCAATGGATCGTTTAACACTAAAATAGATCAATGTTGACGTTTACAAAGTATAGAATAAATAAGTCTCAAACTATTTCATCTTTAAAGTTCCCTTTACTCCCTTATTCTTTTAAGGGTTATACTGGATCCTGGTTCCTTTAATACCTATGTTCAGTCTATGTTAAAAGATTATTTTCACTATTATTAATAGGAAATTTCACTAACTGTATGACCTTAGTTTAAGTTCTTAAATTCTTTAGGTCTCAATTTTCTTATCTGAAAAACAAAGATAATGTTCTGTAACATTGCATTTCTAAGACAGAAATAAATATTTCATTGCATTAGAGGACCCTGAAATCCCAAATGGAATTGAAATGGCAGAAAAATCACAGCAGTCAAATTAAGGACCAACATATGCAAAAATGTAGTTTGTTTGTTTGTTTGTTTTTGGAATGGCAAGGAATTGAAAATTGAGCAGAAGCCTATCAATTAGGGAATAACTGAATAAGTTACAGTATACGGATGTAATGGATTATTATTTAAGATACTATGAGCAAGGCAATTTTAGAAAAACCTGGAAAGATTTATGTGAACTGATTGATGTTGAGTAAAACCAAGACAATATTGTACTCAGTAACTGCAAGATTACGTGAAGTTCAACTATCATAAAGACTTGTCTCTCAGCAATATAGTCATTCAAGACAATTCCAATGAACCTGGGAAGAAAAATGCCATCCATATCCAGAAGAAACTCAATGAAGTCTATGAAGACTAAATGTGGATCAAAAACACATTGGTCTCATCTTTTTTTGGTTTTCTTTTTCTTTCTTGTGGTTCTCCCCTCTCCCCCATTCTAATTTTTCTTTCAAAACATGTCAAATATGGATATATATGTTACATGATTTTTACATGTATAACCTATATGAAATTACTCTATGTCTTAAGGAGGAGAGAACTAAGGGAGGGAAGAAAAAAATCTGCAACTCAAAAATCTTGCAAAAATGTTGTCAACTATTTTTACATGTAATTGGGAAATAAAATATTGAGAAATGGGAACCAGAGATAGCAATCCAAAATTAAAGACGCATTTATTAAATACCCACTATATACCAAAAATGAAATAATTTCTGCTCGGAGAGCTTACATTTAACCCAGAGACAACAAATGCACACATGCATTTACAAAAATATATATACATATAAGGAAATTTTGCATACTTTTGCAAGGATGGGGAATAAATAAAGGCTTCTTGTAAAAGGTGGCATTTAAGTTGGGTCTCTGGGAAAAAAAAAAAAAACTAGATATTGTAGAAAGTGGCGATGAAGAAAAAGTACATTCCAAGCAAGGGGGGAGAAGGGAGATTGTGCAAAGATGTGAACAATGAAGCAGAATACGGCTTTCTCAAAAAATGCTCTAGAAAAGTTATTTTTAAAAATTCCTGTCTAATTAAATCAAGGCTCACCTTTCCTGAAATAATTTCAAAATAACCTTTCTACATGGCTTAAAAATATAAATTTGAATTTACCAGACTTCTGAAGGCGGTTGTTAGAGGAATGGAGGTTCCTGGTTGCAACAAAGGCTGCTCCCAAGGCATTTCTGGAGACCTGAGCCCAAAGAAAATCATTAAATAATTAGTTACTATAAACTTTTAAGTTATTATGCAATAACTTAGTTAATTCCCACTTCACTTTAAGGAAGAAATTTTAGTGATAAAAACTCAAGAATCTTTACCATTATGACCTTTATTAGTCCTTTTCAGTGTTACGCTCTTCAGGGTCACATAGCAAAGAAAACTCACTGTCCAAAAACCAGCACCTGTCGTTGACCTAAGGCTAAAAGTCTGCAGAACACAACTAATCCAATAGTTTTTGGATGAGCAGTTAAGTGACTTGCTCAAGGTCACAAGTACTAATAGCACAACTGGAACTTAAATTTAGGCCCCCAACAATAAACCGAAGGGACGGCCCTTCTCCAACCCGCAAAGTCTTTATTGCATTAATTTGCAAAACTTTTGGCCGCACTGGTTAGATTACATGTAACCTACGAATGTCGTGCTCCCTGCAGCACCTCGTACTTGAAATGTCATTACCTATTTAAAGGTTTTCTCTCGGCCACCAATCCCTCCCGTTTCTAAGGAGGCTCGATGAAGGGGCGAACCTAGGCCCCGGCGACCTTCAAACTCACGGCCGCCAGCCACAGGCCGTGTCTGGCGCTTCCCTCAGCACGCCGGACCCTTGCCTTTGGAAACAAGGCTAGCCTAGCCTAACTGTCGGCGCGTGTTGCAAAGCTGGCTAGGGCCGGGCACCGAGGCCGCCGGGGGGAGGCCTGACCTTCACGGGGCACAAGGCAGCTCCCGCCGCGGACATTGCAGGCCGAGCCGAGTCGGCCGAAGCCCGCTCCAGGGCCGCTCCCCGCGTCCGCTGACGAGAGGATCCGAAGCCGCGCGCGCTCGCCCGGCCCGGGACCTGCACCGACTCCGCCGGCCACGGCTGGAAGATGGCGGCGCGACCCGTCTAGTCTCGTGCCGCGCCTGCAGCTGTGGCAGCGAAGGAGCTGCCATTTCTGTCCTCCTCCCTCCCCTTTTCTCTCTGCTAGCTCCGCAAGGTGCTTACCAGCCCGGCTTGGCGGGGGAGGGCGCGGGCCAAGGCCGCGGCGACGCGTACGGACAGCATCCTCGCAGCTCTTCCTCTGGGTTCCTGTGCAGCCGCTGCCTCCTGACTGACTGGGATAAAATGGCGGCGGCGCCGGCGAAGGTCAAGTCGGCTCGCCCACCTGACCCGGAAGTGCTCCCTCCCAGTAGTCCCCGCCCTCTCCCAATAGTCTCCTCCCTCCCGCTATCATTCACTTCTTCCAAAGTTATCTCTGTCCTTCAGGATTCTTTCTCTCCCGCCCCGCCTTCTCCCCCTTTCCCCCCCCTCGATAACACTCGCTTCTGTCCGTCAGCTTCTTCCTTTCCCCCCGCAACCTCCACCTCGCGGTTCACAAAAAAAGCGTTCCGTTTTCCGAGGTGACCTCTGCGTGGCGCTAGTTGGGATGAGAGCGGTGGCTAGCGGTGACCTTGGGCGACGCCACCCAGCACGCGAGCCTGAGGGCCGGGAACGAGCCACTGAACTGAGTAGAGGAATGGCGTAAATAGCACGCGAGCCTGCAGTGGGCTTTATGCATAGCAAGCCTGTGAATCAGCCCACGAGGAGGCATTCATCAGTCCGCACGGCCGCGGGTTCCGGATGGAGAGGATTTAAACTGCCTCCATTCCCGCTTAGCCCGCCAGGTCCGCCCGAGGAGCTGGGGGATGGGGTGGGGAGTAGGGGGTGACAAGGAATTCTTAACCACAGTGAAATCAACTAGGCGTGAGGTTAAGGCTGGCTTGCCCCGGATAAGGGTCAAATGTAGATTTAGAGCCAAAGGACCCAATCCCAGAACTCCTGGAGTAGTTCTAATCCCATTTTTTCCACTTGTCCTATGGTGACCTCTGTGTGACCTATGTGTCATCGCCTCCCTGCGCTTCAGTTTTCTCGTTAGTTGGATAACCTCCAAATTTAGACCTTTTCAGCGCTAAATATTTACACAGTCCCGTGAAACCTGTTATTTCTGATTCATTTTCCTAATGCCTCTCTTTCTGGACATATCCAATTAGCAGCTAAATTCTACAGCTAAGTGGTGCATCTGGGAGAGTGGCCCGACCACGAGTCAGGAAGACACACACACTTCTTCAAGATTTTAAATGGGCCTCAAATGTATTAGCTGTGCAGGTCATGTAACCCTGTTTCCGTAGTTCTCTCCTCTGTCAAATGAGTTGAAGAAGGAAATAGCAAAAACCAGTTTGGTATCTTTGCCTAGAAAATTCCAAATGGGGTCATGAAGAGTCTGACATAATTGGAATGACAGAACAGTAAACCTAGCCTGACTCTACATCACCAGGTCCCAATTTCTTCCAAGCCTTTTTATTCTCAAACGATTGCTCTTTTCATCCTGTAATTTTGTATCCCTCTTTGTTCAGAAAATTTTAATGACAATTTCATTACTTGTTACAACCAAGTTTCTTCACTTGACAAATGAACCACCAGATTAATAAATATCTTTTCTGCCAAACCAACTAATGAAGATCACAGACGTTTTGCAAGTATCAGCAACAGTAGAATTAATACATGAAAATGTGTCATTGACAGTTTTTGTTTTTATACCACTATTCTTTCTCCATAACATTCCCACTTTTAATAAAACTCTCATACGACAAAGAAAATCAATTAAACCATAATATTAATTGCATCAGATAGTATGAACTCATTTGAACTTATAGCCAACTACTTCTAAACACAGGGAAACAAAAATGTGTTTTATCATTGGTCTTCTGCATCCAAGAATGGTCATTATTACAATGGTCCTTTTGGAGAAACATTATAGTTATTTATGTTACATTTCATCTTTTTTTAAGGTCAGTTTTTGAACACTTAGGAGTTTTAATGAATGTTTGCTGAATTTAACTAACTTGAATCCTAACTCTAGAAATTATTTATTCCCTGACTTTAAGCCACCTCGTGTAATTTAATGAAAATCTTAAAGGTTTAACAAAAAGAAAATAAAACAATTCATAGAAATTGAATGGTATATCACAGGAAAAGATTCAGAGGTAGTAGTAGAGAAAAGTTTCTAGGGTTGCTCTCCCTTCCCCCTCTCCATCCTGCTTATCTGAAAAGGTCTTGAAAAAAGAACTTAATTGAAGTTCTTTCAGATGGGAGAATTCAAAAAAGAAAGATAGGTATATAGCTTTAAAAGATATTTGGCAATCAGCCCATCTCACAATATGAAGTGAATGCATTGTACTACAGGGTCAGTTTCATAGACTTTGCTCATACTTGATTGCCTTTTAGAATTCAACAAAGAAAAAAATAAAAGAAAAAAGGGGAAAACCTTGAAACAGAACAGTTTCTTGAAACAGAAACTTGAACAGAAAGTAGCTAGATACAAATAATATTAAGTTAAATCTTTATTTATTATCCCCCCCCAAAAAAAATTCTCTATTATATTGATGACAACAATATCTTCCTAAGTCAGGCAGACTCACAATCTAGGTGTCATCTTATACTTTTTACTCTCTATCACTTTCCATATCTAATCTATTGCCAAGTCCTGTAGATTCTACATTCAAAACAATTTTCATATACACTCCCTCCCTTCTTTCTTCTTTCTCCACTCTGGTAGAGCCTCTCATCACTTCAAACCTGGACTACTACAATAGCCTGATTGGCCTCCCTGCTTCAAACCTTGTATCTTCCACTGCGCTATGACAATGATCTATAAATTCAGGTCTGACAATGTCAAATCCCTATTCAATAAACTCCAATGGCTCCCCATTGCCTCAAGGATAAAAAATAAAATCCCTTTTCAACTCTTCATAATCAGGCCTCTTCCTATCTTTTTATCTCTGTTATATCCTATTTCTCTCTAACATACAGTGATATTAGATTCCTTTTTCCTCTTTAAATAAGATATTCTACCTCCTGACAGTACATTTTTAAATTCAATTTTATTTTCAGTTTTGAATTCTCTCCTACTTTTTCCTGCTTCATTGAGAAAGCAAGAAAAACAAAATTCATTACAAATATGTTGAGTCAAGCAAAAAAAAAAAAATCAAAATACTTGCATCAACCTTGTCCAAAAAAAAAAAAATGCTTCTATAGGCACTGAGTTCATCATTTTGCTGCATGGAGGTGCATAGAATGGTTCATCATGAGTGCTCTGGAATTATGGTTGGTTCTGTTGTGTTGATTAGAGTTGCTTAATCTTTCAAAGTTGTTTGTCTTTACATTATTATTGTTATTTAAATTGTTCTCTGGATCCTTCACTTTGAGCCAGTTCATATAAATCTCCCCAGAGTTTTCTAAAACCATCTCCATCATTTCTTAGAGCATAGAGTATACCATTACATATATGTATACATATGTGTATATGTATGGATATGGATATGCATATATGTATGTATGTCTATATGATATATACACACCTGTCCCCAAAGCCCATTGGTATGGGATTCTCTCATTATTAGTAGAGATGAATGTCCCACTTTACATGAGGGACAAAGAGGAACTGTGGAGAAGTGGGGGCTTCAGTTCTCAGGCAGTCTTAGTTTAGGTTGTCATCATTTGGGCTTTCCTAGCTTTGAGCTTTGAGAGAGAGAATGAAAGAGGCTAATGCCTTCAAGTTTATTGAAAGAAATGACTGGGAAGACTTAAGAAGAGATGGCAGTCTTCATCATGTCCTTATTTCCAGCTTCTACTCTAGAGACTTCTGGAGTTTCCCCTTCAATGAGATCTGGAAGCTCTCTGTTGTTTGGATTGTTACTGAATTCACAAAGGAGTACCCTCAATCTGTACTGCCTGATGCATAGTCTCTCATGTATACCTTCTTTGATTTGTCTGGCTCTGATTTGTATGTTTTTGGTTTTTGTTATTCTCTTTGTATGTGGTACTGATATAAGGTGGTAAAAAGATTAAGATTGGAATTTCCCCTACTTCAAGAAATGACAAAGTGAGCAAAAATTTAGATAAAACTTAGGCAAACAATATTTAAAGGAGCAGATAGATTCACTTTTTGTTCCTCTTTCTTTGAGGAGAACAAGAGTCAAAGCCTCTGTCATTAATCTGCTGCTTTTCTTTCTATAAGGAATGAAAGTCTACTATGCAGGGGAATATAAGTATGTACATATAGTCCATGCTCTCAGGGAGGGTATAATCCAGTAAAGAATACTCAGAAAGGGACTGCTGTCTCTTCTGGTTGAAATTGGATGTTGAAGAAGTTACTAACTTGGATCAGAAGCATCACAACATTATACATCACCCATTTTTGCCCACTTTCCTTGCTTTACCATTAAAAAAAAAAATGAGTAGGAAAATTAAGTGATTTGCACAAGTTTCAGGGTTTATAGTCAATGAAAATCATTGGGAGTCCAAAGCAGGGTAGTGTTTTGCTTTGTTTTGATTGGATTTTCAACTTCCATTTTTTACGACTTTCACCCAAATTTCACAAAGCATGCAAAAGCACATTTTCCCCCTTATTAAAATTTTATTTATTTTGTCAAGTATTTCTTAATTACTTTTTTGTAGTTTTTAAAAATGTAATTTCATTACTTTTATACACATTTCTTTAAGAATCATATTGAGAGAGAAAAATCTGAAAAGGGAAAAACCATGGAAGAGGAAAAAAAACACAAAAAAGTAAATATACCATGCTTTGATTTACATTCAATCTCTATAGTTCTTTTCCTGGATGCAGATATCATTTTCTTTTCTTTCTTTTTTTTTTTTTTTTTTTTTTTTTTGCTGAGGCTGTTGGGGTTAAGTGTACTTTCCCAGGTTTCAGTTTTGAATGCTCTCCTTCCTACTTTTTCCTACTTGATTGAGAAAGTAAGAAAAACAAAATTCATTACAAATATGTTGAGTCAAGCAAAAAAATAAATAAATAAAAATACTTGCATCAACCTTGTCCAAAAAGGGCCATGGTCACACAACAAGGAAGTGTTAATTGTCTGAGATTAGATTTGAACTCAAGTCCTCCTAACTTCAGAGCTAGTATTCTATCCACTCCACCACCTAGCTGCCCCCCAGAATTACCTTTTATTTTTTATTATTTATTATTTTTTATCCAAAGTTTATTGTGATTGCCTCAGATCACTGAACCACTGAGAAGAAGCCAAGTCTTTCATAGTTGATCATCACACATTCTTGCGGTTATTGTGTACAATGTATTCCTGGTTCTGCTTGTTTCACTCAGCATCAGTTCATGTAAATCTTTCTAGGCCTTTCAATAATCAGTTTGTTCAAAATTTTTTATAAAACAATAATATTCTTTTATCTTCATATACCACAGCTTCTTCAACCAATCCCCAATTGATGAGCATCTACTCATTTTCAAATTCTTTGATACAACAAAAAGAACTGCTACACTTTTGCACATGTGGGTCCTTTTTCCTCCTTTATGATTCCTTGGGATACAGACCCAGTAATGGCACTGCTGAGTCAAAGGGTATGTACAGTTTTATAGTCCTTTGGGCACAGTTCCAGATTGCTCTTTGGAATAATTGCATTAATATTTATCTTTAAAAATTTTGAGCTCCAAATTCTCCATTGCCCCTCTTACACACATTGAGAAAATAAAACATATGTCAATCATACATCTGAAGTTTCCCAAAACATTTCCGGATAATAATATGCAAATAAAATAAGCTCACCCCCACCATACCAAAAATGGAAGAAAAATAAAGCGATAAGTATGTGCACCAATATAAAGTGGAGGCTTTTTAGGAGAAAAGGATTCTAGTAGAAAAATAAAAGGGAAGGAAAGTAAATAAAGAAAAGTAAGGAGAAAAAGTGCAGGGCACATAAGCTAGTTTTGCGTATCCACGTTTTCTGGGCCACCAAGAGAAGGCAGCTTGAAGGAGCTAGGAGGGCCTTGAGAGTCAGAACTATTTCGGAACTACACGAAAGAACTACAACTTCCAGAAAGGCCGGTAGGGGTGGGGCATTTCGCCGGAAAAGTCGCATGGGCCCCTCCCCCTCCCTCTTAGGCGCGAGCCCCACCTCTTGTTTAACTGGAAGTTGGCTAGTTGGAGTCTAAGCTGGTGGCGCGGAGCATCACGGGATGTGGCGGGAGCCGCAGACCCTTCAGGCGGAAGCTATGGAGGGACGGGAAGAGGAGCAGAAGGAGGAGGAGGAGGAGAAGGCTGAGAAGGTGACCCGGAGTGGGGGTTGTGGGACCCTTCCCACGAGGCGGAACTTTAGAGCCCGACTCTAGACCCCCTCAGCCTCTAAAAGATGTGTCGTCCTTTCCTCCTGCCCCCAACGCGAGACCTCCCAGAACTTTCCCCGAGCCCCACCCCCGCAGCCGCTTTCTGGGGCCAGGCCGTGCCCCCCCCCCCCCCCGTCTCCCACCTATCAGATCTTCTTAAATGTTTATTTTTCAGGTTAATAGATTGTGGCCCTGGAGGCTGGAACAGGGAGATCTGGAGGCTTTCGTGGCCAAATCCATCTTTTCTTCTCTTGCCTCTTTTCATTATCTCACTTTTCGCCCCTTCTCACCCCCTTACCCCAGGCTCGGCCCGAGACCTGACCTCGGGATTCCCCACTTTAGAGCTGCAAAGCAATCCAGAAGTCATCTAAGGCTAGGGCGGGGCGGGAAAGCAGTTTCTAATCATTTAATTGCTAGGAGTTTAGCAACGGACCCAGAGCATATCTGTTCTTTCGGTTATTCAGAAATTAAGATACCTATTCATCTGATATTTAATGGAGAGACTATGTAAGTAATTGGGTAAGTACAGAGGAAAAGATGGAAGAAAATGTGGAAAGCGAAGGATTTGTAGATGGACGCCCAAGAAAAAACCTTTTGTAAACCGGTCAGATTTGAACTGAGAATCAGGAAAAGGGATAACCCGAGTGTTATTGGGGTAAGCATTCCAGACAGCCTGTACAGAGGCTTGGATTTGGGATACAAATTGGCCACTAGAGCTGGGCCAGAGAGTGAAAGGACAGTTGCTTTGTCCAATTCACACAGGTAGAATAGTAACAAAAAGAACCAGCATTTGAAATTTGCTCTCACTCAGAATATACCATTCATCGCACCGTATCATGATACTGCCCTCTTTTTCTTCCCTTTCCATTTTTCCCTCATTACTTTTGTCTAAGACTAGAGTATTAAAAACCATTACACTGAATTCCCAATCCCTATATTTATGCCCACCTGCATTTTTGATTTCCTTCACAAGCTAATTGTACAATATTTCAGAGTCTGATTCTTTTTGTACAGCAAAATAACGGTTTGGTCATGAATACTTATTGTGTATCTAATTTATATTTTAATATATTTAACATCTACTGGTCATCCTGCCATCTGGGGGAGGGGGTGCGGGGTAAGAGGGGAAAAATTGGAACAAGAGGTTTGGCAATTGTTAATGCTGTAAAGTTACCCATACATATAACCTGTAAATAAAAGGCTATTAAAAAAAAAAAAAACTCAACTAACAAACTTAATAAAGTACAAAGAAAAAAAAAAGTGGAGTATTTGCAGCCTTTTCACTCAAACCTTACATAAAGAAAAATATAACCATTATATTTATGTATGACTTAAGAGTTTGCAAAGAAAGATACAAAGATTATTTCCTTTGATCAAATGACCTGAATGTTTGATAGATGGGCCATTTAAAAATTTAATTGAATTGTTCATTATGGAAAAGACTATATTCTTTGAATTTTGTAGGTTTTTTCTTTTTTCAGAATTTTACTAGATAATTGATTCTGGAAATCAATGTTTATTACGTCTAGTACCTTTGGAGCTAATGAGGTGGCTTTTAATCACTTTTCACCCTGTCTTTTATTAATTTCCTAGCTGTTCAGTAGTTAAGTAACGATGGACTTGAGTCAAGAAAACCTGGTTGAAAATTTACCTCAGTCATTTATTAGCTGTGATCCTAGACATTTCATTTTGTGTGTAAAATGAGGATAACAATAGGGCTAATGATAATGAGGATAATAATGGTAGCAATCTCACAGGGTTGTGGGGAACAAATATTAAATGTAAATATGTGATGATTAAATGATTAAAAAGTACTTTGCAAAGCTCAAGTGCTATTTGTATATTAACTATTAAAATGTTTATAATGTGGGTATTCCTTTCAAAAATCAGATTGCCTTATGGTTGAAGAAGATTTTTGGTGATCAGCCCATTCCAAAATATGAAGTGAATCCACGGACCACAGATATCTTGTATCACCTTTCAGAATGTAACAAAACACGGGACAGGGATGTCTCCTTAGTAATAGAAGACTTGAAACAGAAGGCAAGAGACTATGAATCAGAAGGTGAGTGTAGTTTAGGAATGTTAACTAATTTTTGTAAAACTAAAGCTTTATTTTTGTGGGGGATGCAAAAGATGATAGAAATTATCATCATTTTCAAAACCCAATTCAGATGATAACGTTTTCCACAAATGCTTCTTGATCCTCTTGACTACAGATGGTCTCTGCTTTCACAAAATTTTCATGGCATTTTAAACTTCTCTAATTACATTGGAAACTTATTGGGGGAAGAGACCATTTCTTATGCTTGGAATCACTCACATAGTCTAACATACTGTTTTCTGAATATTAGAACTATTTATGATATTAATTGTCAGACTAATAATAATAATTATTCAGATCTTTGGATTCTGCAAACTTTGTAATATTTGAGAGTAAACTATCTCTTTTTATATAGTTCAAGCAGGAAAGCTTCAAGCTGGGGCTAATGTAGGCCAAAACTTTTAACTTGTGGATCCCAAGTTAGCCTTGATTGTTCAAACTCACAAGACTTGTATAGCTCTAATAATTTACCTGATAGTATTAATACAGTCAATATCTACTTATTTGTGGTTGGGTAATATAGAAATAACTCAAAGTATATATCTATTGCTTTTATTTTTCTTTTTGGAAAAGGAATTAATAATAGGAAAGCTCGGTCTAAGGAGCAAGGAAACACAGACTTTTGATAGGTTTAAGTTTATTTTTCACTTAGTCTGAGAGAATTAGTTTCTCTGGTTAAGGAAATGTTACCATTAACACTAACAGTCAATCGTTTCAAACTTTATTGGGAAAAATAATTTTTGACTGATTTTATCATTTAAAACATTAGATCCAGTAGTCTTGTGTCCATACATCAGTTTTTTCATTATATCTGAAAGTAACTAGATAAACTACTATGCAATGGATAAAGCCCCAAGCCTGACATCAGGAAAATTTAAATTCAAATAGGCCTTAGACACTTAAAAGCTTTGTGACTGGGCAAATCACTTAACCTCTGTTTGCCTCAGTTTCCTCTGCCAATAGTATTCACTTCCCAGGGTTATCATAAGGATTACATAAGATAATATATGTAAAGTGTTTGGCATAGTATCTGGTATATAGTAGATTCAACATTAGCTACCTGTGAAAATGTAAGGGTTACTGTCAGAATGCACCAAAAACTGCTTTAAAGGGGATGGTAGAAATGGAAAAATAATTGAGTTGATTTGGATTCATGATTTATAATAGTTGTGCTTATCATTATGAGATTTTTTTTTTTAATCTTTCAGCCAAATATCTCCAAGATCTTCTCATGGAAAGTGTCAGTCTGTCTTTCACCAGTCTCTCTAGTATTGGAAGCAGCTATCTTAATGCTTTAGTTGACAGTGCATTGGTGCTGGAAACAAAGGATACCTCCTTAGCTAGGTAAGTCAGTTGTAATGCCCACCAATGAATTGTCCCATTTTTTTTTCACTCTGAGAACTGTTCAGTTTAGAATAATAATGATACAGTCTAAAAAATGAAGGTAGCCAAAAATTTATCTTCCATGTTAATGCATTAGTTCAAAGTTAAGCATTATGTTATGCAATAGTTAAGTACATTAGTTCAAATGAACATAGGGCATTAGATGATTCATAAATTAAATAACTACTTTTTTCTCTCAGGACCAAACTTCATTTTTTTTTTTTTTTAGCCCCGTTCATTTCATTTAATTTCAACAAACATTTGGATGACTTTCATCTTTTATTAATCAGAAGACTGTTAAAGATTATGGAGTACTAGAATTATTCCCTAAAAAATAATAAGAAAAGTAACAGATTAAATGACTGTATCCATAGTTGGAAAGCTTTTGGCTTCAGAGCTCTCCTTCTTCAAGTGAGATGGGGCTCTATACTTCATCCAGTGAGCTTCTTTCTCAGAGAAAGAAAAAGAGAGTGAAGGGGTGGGGGAGAGAAAGAGAGAGAGCTATATTTATTACATATGTATGTAACGTACCTGAGCTCTTAGAGGGTGGTATGTATATGTACATTCAGATTTTAAGAATCCTTATTTTTCAAAATGAATATTTTACAGATAGATGATTGATAATTTAAAATAATACATTTATAGAGCGCTTTAAGGTATATAAATGAAAAGTACAATTCAGAAAGGCTAGTATCATAAACCTGGAAGGTATTAGCACATTAACTGGTACTCAGGTCTTCTGACTTGAAAACACCTATTTTTACTCAGGGAAGTAGAAAACCAAAGGGGATTTTTAGAAATAAGAAGTAATCTTATAATTTTTGGTCTCTGGAGCTTCAAATTTGCAGCTATATAATTAAATTTTTGTCTTAGTTTTATTCCTGCAGTGAATAGCTTGGCTGCTGATCTTTTTCGCACCAAAGCCAGAAATGAAGAAATGGAAGTTGAATTGAACAAATTGGGAAAAAATTTAACTGCAACTCTAATACTAGAAAAATGTCTACGAGAGTGAGTAAATACAAGAGTGACTGTCTTACTTGGTAAAGGCAGACTGGAATATTGTGTAGTCATTAATTTAGGGCAAGTTTATATGATTTAGAGCTGCTGTTTTCTAGCATGTGTTTGCCCATTTCTCTATTTACTTTCTTCTTCCTTGGTAACTTGCATTCTTTTTAAAGCCCTTTTTGGTGGGCTTAGGGACTTGGGGGAGGGGTGAGGAGGCATTAAGGGATAAAGAATTCTGTTTACATTTATAATAGTATTTTTGTGCCCATGAAAATGTGCTTAAAAAAAAAAAAGTAGGGGGGCAGCGAGGTAGTGCAATGGATAGAGCACCAGCCCTGAAGTCAGGAGGACCTGAATACAAATCTTGTCTCAGACATTTAACACTTCCTGGCTGTGTGACCCTGGGTAAATCCCTTAACCCCAATTGTCTCAGCAAAAAAAAAAAAAGAAAGAAAGAAAGAGTATTTATATTTTGATTTTTTTTTTATTATTTATTTTTTTATTACCATAATTTCTACCAATATTCCTTCCCCTTCCCAGAGGACCATCCTATATAGCAATATATATGTGTGTGTGTGTGTGTGTGTATATATATATATATATATATATATATATATTTTTTTTTTTTTTTTTCCCTGAGGCAATGGGGTTAAGTGTTTGAGACCAGATTTGAACTCTGATTTCAGGTCCTTCTGATTTCAGGGCTGATGCTCTACTCACTGTAACTCCTAGCTATCCCAACATAGTATTTTTTAAAGACAAAAAGGGGGGGGGGGGGGAAATCAGGGCATAACAGATCAGCACATTGAAGACGTCAAATATATGTTTAGTGTACGTTTGGGAAACTCCCATCTTCCCAAAGAGGTAGGATGAGGATATTGTTTCGAGTTTTTGAGCCATAATTGTTTTTTGTTTTTTTATAATTTTTATAGTATTCACTTCTGATTTTTTAGTGCTTCTTTCTCTTTATGTTGTTATAGTTATTGTTTTCTTGGCTTTGTTAATGTACTCTACCTCAGTGCATGTAGATCTTTATTATTTTTTTTTTTGTATTAATCTCATTTCTTATTTTTTTAGAGCACAGTAATATTCCATTACATTCATGTATCACAGTTTGTTTAGCCATTCCCAAATTGATAGGCATTTACTTTGTTTTCAATTCTTTGTTCTCACAGAAATAGCTGTAGTAAATGTATTTTTTGTTTGTTTGTTTTGTTTTTAATTTTTAATACTATGTAGTAAATGTTTTAATGAGCTTTATTCTATTTGGATATATGCCCTTGGTCCTGCCAGTGTCATAAATTCATGTAATTTCTAGGGTTGGAAGAAACCTTAGATATCATTGAATTCAGCATTCATTTTTATAGGAAAGAAACTGGTCCTGGAGAGGGAAAGCAGTTTGTTCAGCCACATAGTGAATTGATGGCAGTATCTTTAGTTCTATTTCTCTTTGCACAGAAGCAGGGGGAAAGAGAAAGACATTTTATTTATGCAAAGTGAAAATTTAATATTGAGGAAAATTTAGAAAATCATTCAAAATGTCTGGCTTGGAATAGACACTTAATAAATGACAATTCAAAATAGACTGAAATTTCATTATTTACTTATCTTCAAATAATACATATATACTTATTTTTATATATGTGGTAATTAAATGATATTCTTTTCCATCTTCTAATGAGGAACAGAGGTCAATTACTATTAAGTTAAACTTCTAAGAAAGTTATGAGTTTTCATGATAGATTTACTGTAGTGAGTTTGCACAGACTACTAGAAGAACAGGAATCTCTTCTAAAATTAAATTGTTTACATGCCAGATATTCCCGTATTTAGAATTGTTGTACTTGTTTGAAAGGTAGTATTGTCTAATGCAGCCCATTCATTCATTCAAATGAGATAACACTTGATTTCTTTTAATCAAGTAATAGTACTAGTAAGAGAAATAAAATACTAATAAAATGGTTTAGCTTTTTCCAAAAACAAGTAAAAAACTTCTTTCAGGACTTCTCTTTTCTATTTTATACATTGTTGTCATGATACTGGAGAAGTATAATCCACAATAAGGCACATTAAAAATTAATTTTAAAGTAGCTTTGAAATGTATTTCATGACTTTTGGGGGACAACAGATTTTGTTTCTTAAGTATGTGTGACAAGGTAATATTAAACTTAATTTGCATTCTTTGAGCAAAACACCAACTGGCAATGTGGAGGAGGTAACCAAGAGTATGTTGTTGGGTGGCTAGAGAAAACCAGTTTGAGATATAAAATGACTGCATTTAGGTATTCCACAAATGGATAATAGAAAGTTGAATATAAAAACTGTTGCTGCTGTTCAATGCCTTTTAAAAATAAATTACACTCAAATGAAGAAAACTTTACCTTTTTAAAGGGACCTCAAGAAAGCAGAGCTGCATCTTTCCGTGGAAAAAGCCAGAGTTGACAGTCGAATTTCAAATATAGATTTTCTAAAAGCCAAATCTGATGACCTCAGATTAAGAATCAAAGCTGCAGAGGTATGTATAAAGGACTGAATCTAATGAGTTTTCTGTCACGATTTCATTTAGTTGAGAATTTCAGATTTTAAGAGTCTGAGGATTTCTGCTCCAAAGAAAATAATTTTAAAAAATTTCATTTGAACATAGCACTTTCAAGTTTATAAAGGACTTTCCTTACACAGCCCTGTGAGATAGGGGTGTACCTTCTTGGGAAGTAGTGGTGAAAAAGGAATATTGAATGTTCCAGTAAGCAAGTTCTTTCAGTGAAGATTGGCTCCTGCTGTGCAACTTAAAGTTTCAGAGAGAGTTGCCTGAAGATCTGAGAAGCTGTAATTTGTCTGAGGTCAAATTCCCAGTCAGTATGTGTTAGAAACAGGACATATGTGTTAGAAACAGGACATGAACTCGGGTCTTCCCAACTGGGGTAGATACTATCCATTATGCTTCTGATCTCTAATTTAAAGATGAGAAAGCTGAGGGGCAGAGAGGTTAATGTCTTGCCTAAGATAATAAAATCTAGAAGTCCTTTAATTTAGCTCATACATTGAACATGCTCTCTTTAACATACCCAAGTGGTCGTCCAGCCTTTGCTTGAAGAGTCAGCTTATTTCACTTGGGGTTAGTTCTGTTGGAACTTATTGTTGACATCAAAACTAATGTAGCTCTGTAATGTTCCATTCATTACTCACTGATATGTTTCTGGTTATGCAAACTAGAAAAGGTTTAATACTTCATCTATATGACATCTTCAGATGCTTGAAGACTGCTATCATGTTCCTCCTAGGTCTTTTCCTTGTTTCTGCAGTTCTCCCAGCTGATCTCCCTACATGGCATGATCTCAAAGCCCACATCTTGATTGTCTTCTAGGTGCTGACAGGCTTATTGTGCTTCTTAAAATGTGGAACCCAGAAATAAAAGTATAGCCGGATTATTACCTCTCTAATTCGGAATAGTATGTCTTTCAGTGCAGCTTTAAGATTATGTTAATCCATTGGAGAAGGCAATGGCAAACTATTCCAATGGAGTAGTTTGCCATTTCATTTTTCAGGGTCTTTGCCAAGAAAAACCCATGAAAAACCACAGAGTCAAATATGGTTGAACAACAAAAAAGCAGCATTTAAGGACTAGAGGAGGTGAGTGGAGGGAATATTTCAGGGTTGTTGTTTGGTAAGTTGTGTGCAATGATAGGAAAAGGTGGAAGAGAATTTAAGACCAGATAATAATCAAACTAATAAGTGTCAGAACTACTGGGAAAGTAAAGCAAAAACATATTAATACATCTATCAAAAAAGGAAAAAAGGTGATCTCCAATGCATATTTTGCTGATACTATATAATATATAGTTCTCTTTTCTACTCTTGCTTTAATGTGAAAATTTTGATGTAAGAATCCTGAGTAGAGGATTTTCTCTTTTTTTTTTTTTTTTAAGATTTTTTATTTAATTTAAATCATAAATGAAAGCAATGGTGGCTCAAAATTTTTCTTATTGATATTTAAATAATCTACTTATGTTGAATTTACTGCCTTCTTTTGGTTTTGAATTGATCTCTTGGCCTTTTAAGAACTGAATGTTAGGTTCCACTAAACCCTGAAAAGAAACAGGGTTCTCAAATGACATCCTAAAAAAAACAACAGATTTTTCTAATGTGATAAGGCCTTTTCTTTAATTCTTGGGTTTTCCAAATTAACTGTTGTGTTTGGTGTTTGTGAGATTTTATATTTGGTTTAGCCTATGAGATCAGTAATTATGATGTAAGTAGAAAGCAGGAAGACTGTCTAAATGTATGTATTTGAAATGGAAAAGACTTACAATTTTCTTGTTCTGTTTCATTATCGTTTAACTGTTCCTTAGTACATTTAGCCTGCTTACTTTATGAATTATTTTTAAATCAGTGTGACAAAGTGATAAACTGGTTACCTGTACGGATTAATCAGGTTAATAGTTATTTCCAGATTTTCTTTATTTAGAAAATATGACTTTTCAAGTTTACTTTCTTAGTATTATTATTTTTATTCAGGACACCTTTCTTTATAATTTTTTATTTAAAAATTTAAATTTAAATTTAAAATTATAAATAATGAAAACATTCTTAGTTGGTGGTAGTGGTCTACTGGGCATTGTTTTTCATGAATGAATTTGAGCCATGAGATACATTTTTATAATTATCTTCCCCTAATGAGGAAATCTTTCCCTTAATTAGTGGGGATGGGGAGGGGTTGTCACTTATTTTCCACAAAATATCTCATAGTTTAGAAGTTATTAGTTTTTTATGTTGGTAAATACTATATTATTTATGATTAGAGTGTGTAGTATTAATGAATAGATAAAAGTATGAATAGGGTAGTGCCTTTATCTCTGGCTTGTAACTTAAATTTGTTAAAGCTTATGTTATTGGAAATTCTTAGCAGTACCTTCAATTGAAAAATAATTGTTTAAGTTATTTGCTTTTGTTTTGTAGGAGCAACTTTCAGCTCGAGGAATGGATGATTCTCTGTCTCATCAGTCATTAATGGCACTTTCAGAGGTAAACTGCTTTTAATCTAGCTGAATTTTCTGTTTCTTGAATAATTTAAGGTCCTTGAAATCATGTTACTTAATTTGAATGAAACTTTTGATTTATTTTAAAATGTGGATTATTTGTGCT
The DNA here is from genome assembly GCF_902635505.1 of Sarcophilus harrisii. Taxonomy (NCBI): domain Eukaryota; kingdom Metazoa; phylum Chordata; class Mammalia; order Dasyuromorphia; family Dasyuridae; genus Sarcophilus; species Sarcophilus harrisii. Next base: position 367,015,130 of record NC_045426.1, on the reverse strand, counting down.
TTCTTTTAAAAATGTTTAATAAGTCTTTTTTTAAAAGATACAACTGTTGCCTCTGAATGACTTTCCCCGACCCCAAATATTATTGTCTCTTGTAGAAAATAAGTATATTCAAGCATACCAAGTACACATCCGTATTTCATGGACATACTTCATTCTGCACTTATTTTTGCTTTCTTTTAAAAATGTTTAATAAGTCTTTTTTAAAAGATACAACTGTTGCTTCTGAATCACTTTCCCCGACTCCAAATATTATTGTCTCTTGTAAAAAATAAGTATATTCAAGCATACCAAATACACATTATCCGTGTTTCATGGACATATACTTCATTCTGCATTTATTTAGGCCAGTGCTTCTCAAAGATCAGGACATTATGACTTATGTTCTCTGGAAGAATTTAGATTGAGTTGTCCCTCATTCCCAATGTTCCTGAGGGGACTATCCCTAGAGGATGTACTGTTAGTTCTGTGTGTGGCACCTCTCCACTTTATTGTATCCTAAAGCCTTTTTTTTCTCAAGTTGTATAAGTTAATACCAGCTCTCTGTTTCTCTAAATAGTGCCTCTCAGTTGTCAAAGGAAGAAATGCAATCTACCTATAGTTATGGGGGGAAAAAAATGACAAGTCATTAATAATTCGAGATAAACAAATTTAAAGCCACTTTGAAGTTCCATCTTATACCCATCAGATTGGCAAAGTTGACAAAAAAGGGGAGGGGATACAGCCAAACAGATGCATTTGTCTGCTTGTTGGTGGAGCTGTGAAAGAGTAGAACCATTCTTTGAAACTAGACCCCAAATTTACAGTACATACCCTTCAACCCAGTGATACTATTACTAGATTCCCCCCCAAAATCAAAGAAAAGTGAAAAAAAAATCATAAAAATATTGTATTTGGACATTGCTTTATGTTATTTTTTTTAAAGGAATTTTTAAATTAAGAAGTAGTTAATATTTTTTTATTTTTTAAAAAAAATGAATTCGACTTTGATGTTTTAAACTCTAGCCAAAAGGGAAAGCCGTTCTTAATCTTTTATGGTTCACATAGCCATTTTGTCTTCCTGTTTTTCTTTTAATAAGTTTTATTCCTGAAACTTAATTCTGTTATTATAATGACCTTCATTAACTCTGAAGAAGAGATGAAAAAATGCACTCCTCTCCCTTCTTTACAGAGGTGCAAGACTATGGAAACATTGTATTTACTGTCAGACTCCATGGAAATGTTGGTTAGTTTTGTTAAACTCTTCAGAAATTTCAGCTTTTTATTCTTTGTCATAAGAGATATCTTACTTGGGTGGGGAGTGGGGTTATATTTGGAAATGAAGGGGATATAAAAACAAAAGATATAAATAAAAATTTAAAAAATGCTTCTAACTGCATTATTAAAACATACTTTCTGTATTTTTTTAAAAGTTTTATTGATTTCTCTTGTTTATCCTTCACACTTTCTGGTTTTTGTATATGGAAATGCTAGAATATTTTGGGAGCCTTGTCAAGTTCTGAATAGCATAAGCATTTTTATTGAAAAATTGATGCATTGACCATGTCTGATATGGCTGTAAAGTCCTTTTCTCCCCTCAGCCAGATTTTTCATTACCAAATATCCCAAGACTATATAGCAAATCAAATGATAGAAGAGGGGAAAAACATTTATCTAACCCCTACTATTAGCCTTGTGCTACATAAATATTTTACAAGTAAACACTATCTCATTTGATCCTCACAACAGCTTCTGCAAGGGAAGTGTTTTTATTATACCTTTTTTACATTTGAGGAAAGTGAGGGAAAGAGCATTAAGGATCACACAGGTCATAAATGTCTCAGACTGGATTTGAACTCAAGTCTTCTAGCACTTTTATCTATTTTACCATTTAAATTGCCTTTGTTCCATCTGGCTGTTTTGGTAGCGGTAGAATGCAATCTATGTCTGACACCTTGAGGCCTCTTTGTATCTACTTGATAGCTGTATCCTTTTTTTTTTTTTTTTTTTCTGAGGTAGTTGGGGTAAAGTGACTTGCCCCAGGGTCACACAGCTAGGAAGTGTTAAATGTCTGAGGTCAAGTTTGAACTCAGGTCCTCCTAACTTCAGGGTTGGTGCTCTATCTAATGTGCCACCTAGCTGCCCCTATGTATACTTTTAGTATAACTTTTTCTTAGTATTTTTGTTGACCTTTTACAGTGTGAAATCAGCATTGAATGCTAATTAACATGTCAGTATTTTTCCTATTCTCTATTTCTGTAGTTCCACTAATTGTGCATTTCTTTGCTGCTTGTTTTACTTTTAATAGGCTGGCATACATTTAATTTATTGTTCTTTTAAAAAATATTTTATTGTTACTTTTAAATCACCACTGTTACTTTCTAATCTATCAATCCCCATGCAACCCTCCCTGGTAATAAAGAAGTATAGTTAAATGAAATAAATTAACACATTGGCTGTGTCTGATAAATGTATCTCACATTCTACACCTAGCTAGTCCTCTGGGGTCAAGAGTGATCATTGCATTAATCAGTTCTAATGTATCTCAGTGTTGTCCTTTACATTAGACAGTCATTGTCTATGTTTGTTCTCTTTGTTCTGCTCTCTTCAATCTGTACCAATTTACATGCAGTTTCTCAAATTTTTCTTTATTCTTCATACTCTCTTTTTCTTAAAATAGTATTCCATTACGTTCACATACCACAACTTGTTTAGTTCCTCTGCAGATAATGGACATCTACTTCATTTTCAGTTTTTTGCTAGATTTAGTTCATATTTTTAATCTCTCTCTCCCTCTCCCCCTCTCTCTGTTTCACTCTTTCTCTCTCTCACACTTTCTGTCTTATTTCTTTCTCTCAGTTGTATCTTGCAGTTTTTGTACATCTTAGACATCTTTTTCCATTTTGATAACTTGATACTGAAATTGATACTTTCTAGACATCATATAAGTGGGATATGGGTTATTTCCCTTAATCCATTCCTTTTTCAGATTACATAGCCCACGTGTGATTGCTATTCTTTTTTATTGTTAATTGTATAAGTTTTCTCTTTTAAATTACTTGTAAAATTTCTATTTTCAATGATAGTTTAATTTTCTTTTTTCCAATTACCTTTGAAGCTTGGTTTACACTAGCTGTATCTTTTTTGAGCTTTAAATGTTTTCATCAATCTCTTGCTCTTTGGTAATTTATTTCTCTTATTTCCTTAGAGACTGGCTGAACTAAAACAACAGACTGCACCTTTGAAGAAGAAATTGGAATCCTATTTAGACTTAATGCCGGTATTTATTACAGTGTCATGACTTTAAAAATGTTTCAAATCCAAAGTGAACTTAGAGTAATGAACATTTCTGAGAGTTTAATTTCACTATCAGAATCTTCTAATGGGAAAGTATATGTGTTTTCCATTTGGTTTAAAGCATTGTTGTGTCTTTGTATGTTTTCTGAGTATACTCACCAAGTTTCCTTTGAAGAAGATTGATAACACTATTTAAAAAAAAAAAACCAACCTCAACATTTTAACTTGTTTAAAGAGACCATGTTAAGATTTACCCATATCTTGATGAATTCCCTTTTAATTAATGTGTACCTTTTTTCCCCCTTTAAAAGAATCCTTCTCTTGCTCAAGTCAAAATTGAAGAAGCAAAACGAGAATTGGTATGTAACTTAATTAAATTTGTAAATGTGGCACCAAAGTGTTCAATAAATTTTCCTCTGAGTAGCTTTTCCCATACACACATATTCTTTTATTCATTTAGCAAACATGTATTGAGCAACTAACTATATACAGGTCACTATACTTGGTGCTAAGGGAGATATAAGGATGATTATAAGATGAATAGTTTGTATATTTAGAATTAAAAGGGATTTGAGAGATCATCATTGTCCTCATTTTTTACTTGATAAAGCAACTAAGGCATAGAGAGGGGAAAAGACTTGGTTAAAGACATAATTAGTATGTATTTGAGGCAGAATTTGAATCCCTTTCTTCTATTTTCCTAAGTCCAGTGATCCTGTCCAACTATGTTGCCTTCAAAGAACTTATGATCCAATGAAGAAGATAACATATGCTCAACTATAATACAATACATGAGTCAACCATAGATTGGTATAGTGCATTATTTCTGAAACCATAGAGATACAGTTTGTATCTCCTAGGAACCCAGAAATACCTCAGATTTGTTTTTAAAGAAACTTTGTTGTTTGCTCATAGGCATTAAAATTTTTGATGATTTTACTAGAAAGGATTTTGCCGAAGTTGGAGAATAGTTGGTATACTGAATGGGATGCTGGACTTGGAGTCAGGAAGACCTGGATTCCCATCCTACCTGAGACATATCCTAGCTAGGTGACACTGGTGACCAGACACTTAAACTTAGATTCTAGCAAACTGAGCAAATTAATTTCTTCATCTATAAAATGGGGAGTTAAATTAAATGGTCATTTAAGCCTGACTCTAAAACCATAATTATTTGATACTGTGAAAGTATCATTTGTAACAAAGAAAAGAGGCAGCCCACTTCTGGTTGAAAATATCAGACAAAACTTAATTGGAGATAGTAACATTTGAGCTGACTGTTGAAGGATATGTATGATTTTTAATAGGTAAAGATGGGAAATTGTAAGGGTCAGGGTATCAAAAGCATAGGGAATGGCAGGAGCTAAGGCCAGAAGTAGAGAAAATACAATTCAGTTTATCTTTAATATGGCATAAAAGGGATTTTTCTATCCTTACTCCTTATTCTCCCTTATGCCCTATAGCTAGTCATGACTATGTTATGTGGTTTCTCCTTTAATTATTCCTTTTCTAGTCTACAACATCTTTTTTCTTCTCTTTACTCAATGCCTTAACCATGTTTGAGGCCTTCATCATCTCTCACTTGGACTAGCCTGTGCTTTGTTGGGTTAGACAGCCAAGTGAGCACTAGGCACTAGGAAGTCTTGAGCTCAAGTCCCAGCTCAGACATTTACTAGCTCAGTGACTCTGAGCAAGTCACTTAATCTTCAATTTCTTCAACTGTAAAACAGAATAATAAAAGCACCTGTCTCTTAGAGTTGTTGTGAGGTGCAAATGAGATAATATTTTTTAAATTTCATTTTATTTGTTTTTTTATTTGCAACATGGCTAATGCAGAAATATGTTTTGCATAACTTCACATGCATAATTGAAATCAAATTGCTTTAGTTTTTTTTATCATTACTTTTTATATTTTTTTATTTACAAGATATATGCATAGGTAATTTTTCAGCACTGACAGTTGCAAATCCTTTTGTTCCAACTTTTTCCCTCCCCCCCACCCCTTCCCCCAGTTGGCAAGTTGACCAATACATGTTAATATGTTAAAAGTATAAGTTAAATACAATATATGTATACATGTCCAAAGAGTTAATTTGCTATAAAAGGAGTCGGACTTTGAAATAGTATACAATTAGCCTGTGAAGGAAATAAAAAATGCAAGCAGACAAAAATAGAGGGATTGGGAATTCTATGTAGTTCTTCATAGTCATCTCCCACAGTTCTTTCCCTGGGTGTAGTTGGTTCAGTTCATTACTGCTCTATTGGAACTGATTTGGTTCATCTTCATTATTGAAGAACACCACGTCCATCAGAATTGATCATCATATAGTATTGTTGAAGTATATAATGGTGTCTTCCTGCCACAGGTTTTCTCTTTTTACAGTCTGTTTTTCACACGTTTTCCAAAGTAAGATTCCTAAAACACAGGCAGGAATGTGACTTGGGTGTCTAGGTGACAACAATAAAGATGAGAAGAGGTAGTATAAATAGGTGGCATGGATTTCAAAATAATATTGATGACACATCTGTGGTCTTGAAATAGCAGTGAGAAGTGGATTATATGTATTTTTCTTGGGAAGTTTTAGAGTAGGAGAAAAAACATCCTCCTTTGGAGAAGTTGCAAGGGAAATGTTTCACAATAGGAAAGGTTGTTTTCAGTGAGAACTAGGAGATTAAAGAAATTAAAAATATCAAGGATACATAGCTTACGATACAGTGAGTGTTTCTTTAGAAATGGTAGAAAGGACCAGTCCATTAGGAAGGGAGAGCACATAGTTAAGAAAGCTAAGAATGAAACTACTGATTAGAGGACAGAGTTAGAGTTGTATATTTATATAGAATCTAATAGGAATGAAGGAAGAAAGAGAGGTAGTTTGAAAGGGCATATTAGTGATGGAAAATGATGTAGTTACTGTTCATATATTATTAACTTTCTAACTTTCTTATATATTCTTATATATTCTTTTTTTTTTTTTTTAATAGCCTTTTATTTACAGGATATATGCATGGGTAACTTTACATCATTAACAATTGCCAAACCTCTTGTTCCAATTTTTCACCTCTTACCTCCCACCCCCTCCCCCAGATGTCAGGATGACCGGTAGATGTTAAGTACATTAAAATATAAATTAGATACACAATAAGTATACATGACCAAAACATTATTTTGCTGTACAAAAAGAATCAGACTCTGAAATTTTGTATAATTAGCTTGTGAAGGAAATCAAAAATGCAGGTGGGCATAAATATAGGGATTGGGAATTCAATGTAATGGTTTTTAGTCATCTCCCAGAGTTCTTTCTTAACATTATATATTCTAAAGCCTTTGAGAGGCTGATAGATCAGGAAATGTTTGAAAATATTCATGTTATTTGGGATGTCAGAACTTAAATGTAATTTTTTTTCTAACTTTTGGTTTAAAGTATAGAGAAGTATAAATAGGAAATTAAAACACATATTACTGAAATATTTTCTTCCTTTAGAATTCCATGGATGCTGAGCTCACAAAGAAGGTGGACATGATGGAATTGTTACCAGATCAAAGTAAGCGTCGATTTACCTAATAAGTAAAGTGAATGGAAAAGGACTTAAAACTTTTGAGTGTATTTTCTGTCTGCCTTCCCTAATCCCTTATTCCTGTGTTCTTTGCATGAGATAATAGTGTCCTTATTTATTTTTAAAAATCCCTATATGTATTGTCTTTTTGTATCCAAATGCATATTTCTTTAAATTGAAAATAAACTGTTATCTTGGTTGTCAGTTTTCTATTCTGAAGTGTGCTTAACAGTTCAGAGGTTAGGTATCCTTTGTTTCATCTATTAGATGAGTATTTTGGTAGCTATCATCTTTCCTCTTAAATAAATTTATTCAACAAAAGTTAAAACCCAATTATCTAACTAGATGTGTGATGGAAGGATATAGAAGAAGTGTCTATACTTTTAAGTGCAAGTGGTCTTCCTGTTCAGTTCCTACCTGCAAAGAGCCTATATAATCTTGAGAAAAGTACAAAGTATACATTGGAAAAATTACTGAAGCATAATATGACAAAGTATACTGACTTATAGGCCATAAATTAGAAGTTCTGAGAAAGAAGAGGTCAGTGTAGACACACTGGTAAAGGAAGGTTTCATAAAGGAAAATAAAACTTGTGCTATAATGGTTGAAGAGACTTTGGAGGGGCTTAGATACTGTAGCCCAAAGGAAGAAAGCATAACTAATTATGCTTAATATATTTGGTTATTAATTTCATTAGCTAGTAATTTGGTACTGAATTATTATTATTATTATTATTATTATTATTATTATTATTATTATTATTATTTGCAAGGCAGTTGGGGTTAAGTGATTTGCCTGGGATCACTCAGCTAGGAAATATTAAGTGTCTGAGGCCATATTTGAACTCGGGTCCTCTTGACTTAAGGGCCAGTAATCTAGCTGCCTAGTACTGAATTATCAGACTAATTTGGCTTTTCTTGTATCTCTCTGACTCTTTATGTTTTACACTCATACACATTTGTCTCATGTCCTTGTTGATTATAGAACATAATTTTCTTTAGTTCCCTTCCTCAGTGCCTAAACATATATCCATGCAGTGCTTTGGTGGATTTATAGTATCACAAATCTTACCTATCAAAAATAATAGCCCAATATTTTCCATAGTGTTTTATATTTGTCTGAATCTTTTCTATGTACAATTTATTAAATTCTTAAAATCTGTGATTTAGGTAGTGATAATAGTAATTCTTTGTAGAGTACTTTATAATTTTTGAGGTGTTTTCACATACATTTAATTTCTTCCTTACAGTATCTAAGTTAAATGTGGAAATATCCATTTTTCAAATAAAGAAATTGATGTCAAGGTGATTTATTCAGGTACACCCATTGACCTAGTAGAACTAAAACTAGAACTCAGCCTATTATTGTTTCTCCAAATTATCTTTTTGTGGTCTCAGCCCCTTAGTTCTTTCAGAATTGTTTAAAATAACAAGTACAATAACAAGTCAACCAAAATTTTGGTCCTGGGGTGATCACTGTAGTTTTCTATACCCTATGAACAGTTGTGCTATTTACACTATATTACCAAAAATATATTCTACAACAACTTTTTGTGATGCCTGGAATTCTCACCTTAATTATTCATTTGTATTATGTCAAATTTATTACTTGGGAAGATGAAAAAATTATCACTTATTAGCACAACATGAATATACTTTCCTTATTAAGGGCCCAGGAAATTTAATTATAAAATGAGTAATTTTTAAAAATTATTTTAGAGAAATTGGTAGTTGGAGAGGCCACTTGCACTTGAAGTATAGAATATAGCTCAGGAAAGGCAGTTCTGGTTGAGCCAGGCTGGCATGTCTGTAGTGGGAACTCCAAACACAGTGATCATTCAGAAAAGATGCTTCCTATCCCCAAATTATTTCTTAGTTCTAGTTCTTTAAAAATGTCACATGCCTCAAATTTTAAAGCAGATAATCCTTTAGACTTTTAATAAACAGTTTAGTCTTGATACCATATGAATAGTTAACTTTAATTTGGCAGTTTTAGGATTTGGAATAAGGGATCAGATCTCAGGATGAAAGTATAATTAATACTCTTAATCCTTTAAAATCCAAGATGGTGAGAGTTTCTATGATTTATGGACATGTGCTTATTCAAAACTGAACTGAAGTGGGTAACTCCTCACACAGTTGTAAGCCAGCATCATATGGTGATGATTTTGTCACTTGTAGACTGGAGTCATATCAATAATCCTGGAATGAGGTGGCTGTGTATCTCATTTCTAATGCCCTGAACCAGGCAGGAGCCAGAGGTGAAAGCATGATATAATTAGCAGTGGCAACTTTTGCACATGGTTGGGCATGTATTCCTGGATATTATATAATAAGCAGAACAGAAATGAATGGATGTTCCTTTGGGGAGTTTATATAAAACTATTTTAGCTATTCCCATTTCTGTTGAAGACAGGGGAAAAGGCTGCTGGTTTGAGAAATAAAGACAAAAATGAGTGTAATGAGGGCACTCTACTTCTCTGGAGTCTGTTTAGTTGCCAACTGGAGTTTTTTTTGCTGGTCTTAGGAGCAACTGACAGATGGTTCATTGAGCGAAAGAGGGCTGGAAATGATCTTCCGGCTTGGGTGGTAGTCATGAGCTTCATGGGAACACTATCCCACAGAAGCTGATTTGAGAGCTTTATTTAGTACTATGCTATGTGGTATTCCCTCTGTTCTTAGCAGACTCCTCTCATATTGCTCAGTGGTATATTTTTAGATTTCTCCTACAGTGCCCAGCTGAGATTTTACTTATTATGCTGCAGCTTTGTTGGGCCAGCCCAGTGTAGATTGTCTGCTCCTAGAGGTTTCGGTAGATGGTTCTGGAGAGGCCCTGACTGTATTACATAGTCTGCAAATCATGCAAGACATTCAAATATTGGACAAAGGACTTGAGGCCATCCTATATGAAGACAGGCTGAGTAACAAAAGAAAAGTTGTTCTTCAGAGGGAATTTCCATATGGGTTGATGTTCAAGTGTTTAAATCAAATCTTGACAAGACATGGAAGAGGTTGATATTTAGGATTCTTTCTATTTTTAGTTACACAACAAGACTTTACTTTAAGCACAGATGAATTTGGAGGTATTAAGGTGTTTTACAAATACAAGTATTGTGTTTGCTTTTAGCCACAGACCATTGCAAATCTCAAATACTCTACTTTTAATCTTGTATCAAAATTTTGGTTTTTAGCCTTTACTTCTGGTCTGTCACTAAGTTTTATTTCTTAGCTTTTTGTCTTTTCCTTCTCACATGGAACAAGTTTGATTTTTGAGGAGGTATCCAGAATTTCTGCTTTTGGATGTCACATCTAGCCCTGCTTAAGGATGACTTCTCACCCTCATTGCCTGGGACATTGTGATTTAACTGAAAAAAGTATGGAACTTGCAGCAGGACAACTTGGATTTAAGTATTGTTTATTACTTAGTAACTTTGGACATGTAACATCCATTTTTTTTTTTTTAAATTTATTTATTTTTTTTATTTATTTAATAGCCTTTTATTTACAGGATATATACATGGGTAACTTTACAGCATTAACAATTGCCAAACCTCTTGTTCCAATTTTTCACCTCTTACCCCCCCACCCCCTCCCCTAAATGGCAGGATGACCAGTAGATGTTAAATATATTAAAATATAACTTAGATACACAATAAGTATACATGACCAAAACATTATTTTGCTGTACAAAAAGAATCAGACTCTGAATTATTGTACAATTAGCTTGTGAAGGAAATCAAAAATGCAGGTGTGCATAAATATAGGGATTGGGAATTCAATGTAATGGTTTTTAGTCATCTCCCAGAGTTCTTTTTCTGGGCATAGCTAGTTCAGTTCATTATTGCTCCATTAGAAATGATTTGGTTGATCTCGTTGCTGAGGATGGCCTGATCCATCAGAACTGGTCATCATCTAGTATTGTTGTTGAAGTACATAATGATCTCCTGGTCCTGCTCATTTCACTCAGCATCAGTTCGTGTAAGTCTCTCCAGGCCTTTCTGAAATTATCCTGTTGGTCATTTCTTACAGAACAGTAATATTCCATAATTTTCATATACCACAATTTATTCAGCCATTCTCCAACTGATGGACATCCATTCAGTTTCCAGTTTCTAGCCACTACAAAAAGGGCTGCCACAAACATTCGTGCACATACAGGTCCCTTTCCCTTCTTTATAATCTCTTTGGGATATAATCCCACCATTTTTTCATCTCTAAAAGGAAGATACCTACCTCACAGGACTGTTGTAAAGATGTTATGAGCTAATCAATATAAAACGTGGCAGAAATCATGTCATAGTGTTTTACATTAATATAGTTTTCCCAAGGTCATAAGGCTCTTTGCCCACAGTACTTAGTCATACATTAACTTTATTTTTTTTTTTATTGCTTCTTTTTCCTTCCTTTATGCACAGGCATAGCAATCTAGATTACTAGTCAAAGTCTGAAGACCAAAGTTGATATCTGGTTTTAATACTTAGCTGTGTGACACTAAGCAAGTCATTTCATCTTTCTGAGTCTCAGTTCCCTCATTCATAAATTGAGGATAAGAAGATAGAGTAAGACAAAATAAGGTTAATGCAAGACAAAGAAATATTTTGCTTCCTCAACTCCAGAATGAATTATTTATTTTTTAGTGACTTATACACTCTCAGAAGCATGAAGGAAATGTCAGGAAATATCAATTCTTTGTGAAGTATTCCATTTAATTAAAAAGAAACTGTTATTGAATATCTGCTGGAAATGCTATCCATAAAAGTTCTATTCTGGTGCCTCTTTTTTGGGTGGAAGTGATCCTCGATTCTTACGAATAGAGTATAAATTCTGCTAGGATCTAGGATCTACTGTAATGCAAATATTTCAAATAGAATTTCAGTGACAGACTACTTTTTGAAGACTACGCTGTCAAAGTACAGAAAAGCTCATCACTAGTAGACTGGGTTGTAAATTGATTATTGTGGAAGCAGAAAGTTGATCAAGATAACAATAATCAAGTGATTTTTCCCATAACCCTGTTGATGAAATTACAGAATTTAAGAGGTAGATAAAGGAGAATAAGATATTATGGCCCTAAATAAAATGTTTATAAAGATGTTATATCACACTTGATGTAATTAATGAGCAGTTAATAAAATTGACCCATATAGGTTAGTTTTTTTTTTTTTTAAGCATTCAGACTTAAGTGACTTGTCCAGGATCACAAAGCTAATAAATATTTGAGGCTAGATTTGAACTGAGAACCTCCTCCCTCCAGACCTGGTGCTCTATCCATTATACCACCTAGCTGCCTCACCTTGAATCTTTTTAAATCAAGATACTAGATAGTCAGGGCATGACACCTGAAGAAGAGCTTTGTGAGTTGAGTTAATTCTGGCCATCTAAACTGCAATGGGGAACAAGAATAGAGTGCTCAGTTCCATCAGAAATGAGGTTATCACAGGAACAGAAAGGATGTAAAACCTTCCAGTATGGGAGGATGTTTTTTCCTAAGCACATTTGCTTGTGTCTATACACTTTTTTACTGATATTATCTTTGTAGGAGAATATGCCCCAAGTTTTAGGGAGAATGTTCTGTTATTATCTTTTGCTGTGTCATTTTAGTAAATACTTTTAGGAGATTTGTTTTCTCTAATTGACTGTTGATTATAAAGGCACCACTGGGAACTTGTGGACATTAGTTTTAGGAATGTAATGACTAAAATAGTGGCCCCTTATGGGATCGAACCTTTGAGAGAAGTTGAGGTGAGAAAAGAATAGCCGGAGAGGATGCGACCCTGGAGTCTCCCCAGATGAACAAAATACAAAATGACTCACTCTTATGTAGCTCCCTTCTGTGCTTCTAAAGTGATAATGGTAGAAAGGTAGCAAATGGTTCAGAGTGACAAGTATTCATTTTTAGTCTGTTAATATTAACTGTTGATACTCTAAATGTTAGATCCTTGTCCAACTATCAGCAAGTCCACAAAACAATTGAAGGAACTGAGTCGTTTTGGCATTCTTTTTCTAAGAATAACCAGAAAACAAAAAAAGGAGTTGAAGATAAATCTCGACATGGAGTTGGTTCCATTTTGTATCCAAAAGTAACAAAAAATATAATTTTAAGGGGCACTTTGTTGCCTTACATTTAGTTCTAGTGATGAGTCTTTACAAAAATTACTATGAGATTATATACTCAGACTTTGCCCCAGACAGGACTTTTAGATGCCATCCAAATCCAATTACCTCATTTTAAAAATGAAGGAAACTTAGACATAGTTCAGGGACTTGCCTGGCTAGTAAATGTCTGATATATCATTTAAGTGTAGGTCTTCTGATTCTAAATCCTGTGTTCTGCACCTCACACAAATGTAACTTTTGTGACAATATTTGCTGCCAAAAATAGAGGTATGGAAATTCTATAAGAATTTTATAAGATTCTCCAGATTTAACATACACACACATACACATACATATACATGTTAATTCATGTTGATTTCAGAGATACATAGGGGAGAAGAGCATACATTGGAAAATCTGGTTTAGAATTTAGAAATGTGAGACACTAAATCCTAAAAGATTACATGGAAATGTCAAGAATACTTAAGAGAAGACTGAGTAATGTTGCAAAAATGAAAGTAGATGTATCTTTAAAAAAAATTTTTTTTTTATTATACCTTTTTATTTACAAGATATATGCATGGGTAATTTTTCAGCATTGACCCTTGCAAAACCTTCTGTTCCAACTTTTCTCCTCCTTCCCCCCACTCTCTCCCCTATGTGGCAGGTAGACCAATACATGTTAAATATGTATATGTTAAATATAATATATATATTTATACATATCCATACAGTTATTCTGCTGCACAAGAAAAATCGGACTTAGAAATAAGGTAAAAATAACTTGAGAAGGAAATCAAAAATGCAAGCAGACAAAAACAGTGTGAGTGGATATACTATGTTGTGTTTCATATTCATTTCCCATAGTTCTTTCGATGGGTGTAGCTGGTTCTCTTCATTATTGAACAAATGGAACTGATTTGTTTCATCTTATTGTTGAAGAGAGCCACGTCCATCAGAATTGATCATCATATAGTATTGTTGTTGAAGTATATGATGATCTCCTGGTCCTGCTTATATTCACTCAGGAGAAAGTAGATGTATCTTAATGGACAAGAAATAAGTAGTTACTTGTAAGTCATTTCTGAATCATCTATTTAGACCATCATCAAAGATGGGGAGAACATCTGAACCAGGCAAAGTATACAGAGATAATTCGGTTTAAACATAACACATTTTATAGGATATTAAAGGATTGATTCTCTCAAGTGTCTAAAATTCTATTTTATAATCATAGATTTTACTACCAAAAGAAAATGTGATCAAGAAAGTAACTAACTACCAACCCATACATTAGTTTTTCCATATCTACAAAATCTTTGAGTCATATGTGCTTAATAAATACATACTTGATGAAGGTATGAACAAGGAAATTTAACAGAAATCACAACATTTTGGTTGTTAATAATGCTTTCCAAAGTATGATTTCACAGTGTAAAATGTTTAGTGCAGAGGGATTTATCCTTGGGTGAGGGATGATGTCATTTCAGATGTTCTTGTTTGAGGCTGATACTGTGTATATCACACACATCAAGCCCAGAATGTCACACCTCTTCCAAATGAAATCCATAACCACTAAAGAGTTTGACCTAACTATCCATCCAGGAGCAACCAACTAGGTGAAGGATGCATTTTGTCTAGACTACAGATGAACAATGAAGTGAACCCAGAGTTGAATATTTAGAGGAACAGAATCAGTTGGATTGCATTTCAGAAATTGTATTATGTAGAGAGAATAAAATTTTATGTGGAAGCCACTGTTTTAGATTCGCTGTATTGTCACAAGACAAAAATAAGTATCTTTGTCCTTAGACAGTTATGTTCTGTGAAAGGAGAGTGGAAGGATATTATTGTGGGATAATCTAAGTTGATTAGGCATTAGGCATTGATTAGGTACCCAAGGTAAGTACAAGCTACAGAAGCTGTTCACTGGGCCACAGTCCCTATCCATAGGAAGATTTATTTTTAAGGAATATTATTGGATTTGTGAGAATTAATAGACATTTTCCAATGACTGCTTCATTGAGCAGCCAGGGAGCCTTGAAGTCAGTTTCCACTATACAAAATCAGTCTCTTGAACATGTAAGTAAAAGTAAGTTCCAGTTTTTAAAAAATTGCTTTTCAATGGTATAGACATACAGAAAGCCAAAAGAATTGTTAAATAATAAACTGAAAACAGATGTTTGTATCAGTTCCTTCATGGGGCAATTAGTTCATATGTAGCCATCCTGGCAGAAGTCATGAAATAGGTTACATTTACAGAAATAGGTTTGATAATCTACTATGGTGCTTGTCTGCAGTGTTGTATCATTGATTTGTATCACGTTGGGAAGCCATAACATTTTACAGCTCTCTAACCACCAGAGGGCAACCATATTTTAAAAATTATGTGATCCAAAGTTAGAAAGAATGTTGGTAATTATAGTCCAATGTACAAGTTTGGGAAATTGAGGCCCAGAGAGGTTGTCATTTACCCAGGGCCATAGGAGGAGTAACATAGCTTAGATTTGAACCGCAATCTTACATCTTCCAAGTCCAAGAATATTGGTGTGCCATTGGTATTCTAGTTGGTATAATATTCCATCATACCTGTACTTAAATTATTTAAAAACACAATATAAAAGGCTGGCATTTGGTAAACAGAGTCAAGCTAGGCTCAAAAACTTTACAAAAGAAATATTACTCACCTCTTTGACTTCCATATATCTCTGCAAGGTCATCTTCCCAGGAATATGAAGACATAACAAAGAATACTATTTGATCTCTACTCTTCTCTCTGACCTTTACTCTTACATTTGCATATTTTGGCTTTTGTAAAATACAGGGTGTCCCAAAAGTGTTGTGTAGTTTTACGCTTTAATCTATGTGTATACATGTAGAAAAAGAAAATACAGTCTTGAAAAGGAATAATAGGAAAGGATAATATTCCTAAAGGACATGTGTATTTTCAAGTAGGATCTGAAGGGTAATAGTTTCCCTGCAGATAGGGCTGGTTCCTTCAGTTTTTCAAAATTTAATCAGCATCCTAAATCAGTCATATCTTTAGCTATCACAATTCGAAAATGGTTGGAGCTGCTGGCTAGTGAGACTCTTCCTGTAGGGATGGATGGGACTGGGGAAGGCAGCTGACATCTAGTGTTTATATAGATGATGTTAGAGTGAGATAGGTAGTGCCTAACTGTCTTCAAGTTTCTGCAAAAGAGAAATGAGAAATACATACTCCCTTATCTTCAAGGAACTTTTGGTGTAATGAGATCTAACTCAAAATGAATTTAAAAAAAAAGACAAAAACCAAGAGCTAGTTTAGAGGCATAGATTATAAGTAATTTGTAGAGGCAGTCAGAAATGGTAAATTCAGAATAGGTAACATTTTAATAGAATCTTTAATTCCCTGTCCT
The DNA here is from genome assembly GCF_902635505.1 of Sarcophilus harrisii. NCBI lineage: Eukaryota > Metazoa > Chordata > Mammalia > Dasyuromorphia > Dasyuridae > Sarcophilus > Sarcophilus harrisii. The sequence continues at coordinate 366,998,809 of NC_045426.1, read as the reverse complement.
GTTGTTTGGAGGGAAATGAAAATATTTCTTGAGCTGTTAGGCTAAGTTAAATAACCATGGCAAGTTGCTGGGGGTGGTTCCTGCTGCTATAGTTACCGCCATGGGCTTTGGAAGCCATCCCAACCCAGTCCCAGAACTCCTACACCCAAGAGAAGACAAATTCAGGCAGATAGGTGGGTTCAGTTGACAGTATCTATCCTGGAAGGTGAAAGACTTAGTTGGATGATTCCTGTCAGAATATTTATTTATTGCCTTTGTACCCAGCTCTGCTTTATATTTTGAGGTTATCCAAAAAAGTATAATGTGATCCTTTTAGGAGGAGGATGTGATTTGAATTTCTTCAAAGCTCTGTTTCTCCTAGTTAGATCCAGATTAGGGCTGAATCTGTAGCTGGAATTTCTTTTGTTCTAGACATTATGGCTATATTAGTGCAAACTAAGTCGTAGTAGCTTTTTTGGCTACCATATTGCCCTGTTGATTTAATGTTGAACTTGCAGTCCATTTAAACTCCTAAATCCTTTTATTGGAAACTCTTACTTAGTCAAGTTCATCCATTCATCCTGTTTTGTATAGTATATTTTTGGAATTCAAATTTAGAACTTCATATTTATTCTAATTAAATTTTATCATATCAGATTCAGCCCATCATAAACCTCCTCATTATGTTTATTACATTTGCAATTCTAGATTCCATAATCTTCCAAACCCAGTTGGGTTAAGTGGAATCATTAACTGAAAGCCTGGACTGGTTCATTCAAGGAAAGACAAAAAACAAAACCGTTTCTGCCCTCAAAAGGTAGATCACAGAGGCAAGAAACCTATTAATTCAAGAAACATTAAATGCCTACACTGTGCCAGGTGATAGAGGATGTAGGGGAAAAAAACAAAACAAAACACATAGGGGCAGCTAGGTGGTGCAGTGAGTTAGTTGATAGAGCACCAGCCCCAAAGTCAGGAAGACTTTAGTTCAGACACTTAACACTTCCTAGCTTTTGCCTCAGCCAATAAAACCACATGGAAGCAAAAATCCCTACCTTCAAGGAGTTTACAGTTTAATGTAAATAGCGTGCAAATATAAAAAGCAAACTTTCTACAGGATAAATAGGAAATATATGAGGGAAAGCACTGGAATTAAGATGGGTTATTAAAGCAGACTTCCTTCAGAATGTGGGATTTTACTTGGGACTTGAAGGAAACCATGGAAGTCAGTACTTAGAGATGAGGAGATAGAGTTCCAAGTATGGTAGTTAGCCAGAGAAAATTCCTATAGTGCCTTGTACATAGAACATCCTGAAGGCCATTGATACTTGATTAACGAGTATATATTGGAGAGTAAGGTATAAGAAGACTAGAAAGATAGGAGTGGGCTGGGTTATGAAGGGCTTTGCCAAATAGCATTTTGTATTTTGTCAGCATTTTGTCAGACTTAAACTTTAGGAAAATAACTCAAGTGGAAAATGGACTGGAGTGAGGAGAGAGCTGAAGCAAATAGATAGACCCACTAGCAGTGAGGTCCTGCATTTGAATGGTGGCAGTGTCTGGAGACATGTGGGCATATTCAAAAGATGGTGCAAAGGTAAAATTGATGTGCTTTGGCAACAAATTAGATTTGGAGGTTATGTGAGAGGAATCAAGCTGAGATGGCGTTTAAGTGGTGAGTCTGAGAGACTGGAACAATGGCATTGCCCTATATAAGTAATTAAGGAAAGTAGGAGTGTTTAGGGAAAAAGATACTAAGTAGTTGATTGGATATCCAGTTTGAGATGCTGGAAGGGGTTGGAGATAGGAGGTTGGAAATCGCAGAGAGATGGGGGCAGGAAAGTTAGATCTGAGAATCATTTGCATAGAAATGGTAATTGAATTTATAGGAGCTGGGATAACCAAGGGAAGTATTATAGATGGAGAAGTATTTATCATACCTAAAAGATTATTTTACACAGAACTTGCCCAAGGCAGTCTCTTACATGTAGGTCAGAAGAAGCAGTATTGGGACACTCAAAGTCTTTCTGAAGAACTTTAATATCCATTGTGGTATGTAGAAGATACTGACATGGGACTTCCCAACATGGTGTGCCCTTATCAGAGAAGGTGCTGTACTCCATAAGCAAAGCAGAAGCACAATAGCACAAAGTAAATGTGAGCTGTGCAAATGCAGAGACATCTCCATTCCAAAGTTTGCACAGACTTTGTGTCTTCCAAACTCATATTGGGATGATCAGACACAGCCAAACACATTGGACTTTGGTGATGTCATTGGTCCTCTTCAAGATGAAGGTTAAACTATCGTTGAATGAGGAGTGGTAGGTGGGGAGTTGGAGGAGGGTTCTTTTTTAGTTTTGTTTCCTTAGTGCTTAAAATAGTTCTTGGGGACAATGCTTGCTGATTGATTAATTGATCAGAAAAAAAAATGATAAAACTAATGGGGGAGGCAAGACTATCACTTATAAAGAACTAATAATACACAGCAATATAAGGAAAATGTGACATGAGTGGTGAGGTGGAAGGAACACTGAATTGGAAATCATAAGATCTGAATTCTAGTCTTGATTTTATCATTAATTTTATTACCTTTTTTGGCTTCAGCTTTTTCATCTTTAAAATTAGGGAATTGGACTAAATAATTTCCAATGTCTCTTCTAGTTAACCATTTGGATTCTTTACATGCCAAAGATATGAAACACATTAAATATTCAGACGACATCTATACCATTTGATGTCTACCTGTGCAACTATGGTAAATCCTTTCATTTCTAAGCCTCTTGTTTCCTTATCTGTAAAATGTAAAATAGTGATGTTATTTCTACTGGTTCCTTAAAGCACAATATAAATGTGTTCTTATTAGGGAAAGCTCAGTTTTTAAGAAAGAACAGGAATAAAGGACTTTTGAGTAAGGGAAGGAGAGATCCCTTTTAAGAATATACTTTTGAGGTGACTGGCAGAGAAAAGGCCGGACAGCCATGTGCTTATCCTGTGTCCTTGCTGACCCATCTGCTGCATTGGACACCAGACCCAACTGGCACAGCTCCTGGACTACAGAGGGGAATCATCTTTCATCAAACAGGAAAAACAAACGTTCTTTTCTCCATATCACATTAGTTACATGCTATACTTCATGCTGGACTATCAGAACCTGGGCCTTTGTTTAATAAGTAAAGGAGGAAAAGGCAAGTCATCAGCTTTGTTTCCTTGAAATATTTTGAAGCTTTGGACCCTCCTGTGTCAGGGTATGTAATTGTGGTTGGTCTTTTTGTAAGCAATGAGTTGAGAGGCAAAATTGTGAAGGCACTAATATTTGTGGATTTTTCATTTGCTGTTTCTGTAACTCTTTCACCTCCACTTCTTTCACCCCATCTCCTTTCCACATCATCCTCTATCTGAGACATCCAGAGCTTATCTCCTATTGGCAGAACCTACTTTACCTGTAGGTGAAAGAGCAGCCACTTATGAATTGAAGAATACTTTGGAAAGACTTTATCAAAATAGATTCTTCACCAATTAATGCTTGAAATTTCACCATAGAGACATTAGAGATTTTTTTTTTTAATCAATAAATAGCATTAAAAGCATTGGACATTATAGCTGCAAAGGATTATACAGATTATTTAATCCAATCCCCTTATAGATGAGGAAGCTTTTGTTTAAAGACATGGGGACTTGCCCAACCACATTGGAAGGACCAAGACATTAAACTACAATGAGAATGAATTTATCAGGTCTTTTCTAGTGGATAACTATCAGCTGGTTTTGATAGGGAGAAAAGAAAAAGAGTAGAAGGACAGTTTAGATAATTAAGTAGGGAAATGTAAGTGAAGGGATGAGAAATGAGAAATGCCTTTTCGTTTCTTTTCAGAATACTTGACATTCCTGCTTATTGACCTCTTCTTTGCCCTGATCTTTTCCCAATCCAACCCTGCCTGTACACCTAACTCAAACTAGTTCAGATTCACTAGAGGGTTGTTCCATAAAGGAAGTGGTAAAGATAGGGTGGTATAATGGAAAGGGTGAGGAGAGTCATAGAATTAGAGGATTGAGAGCTAGAAGGGACTTAAAGATTATATATTCTGTTCTTCCCATTTGGAAAGATGAAAAAATTAAAATTAAGTGACCAAGTTCACACAGAGTAATTAGCAAAGTGAAGATTTGAACTCAATTGTTTTCATTCTAAATGCAGTTCTTTTCACTACACCTCATTTCTTTTCCTGAATTCATGGCCTAAATGTACCATTTACTTGTGACCTAAAAGATATAAAGACAATGCATTGCAATGGCAATACAAATAAAGAGGTCGATAGAAATTTTGAAAAAAACCCAAGATTTGATGAGTGGGTATAGTGGATAATAGAAAAGAAAGAATGAAAGATGATGCATGGTTTCTGAATAAATTAGAAATGTGCTGCTACAGCTGGTTTAAAGACAAGATAATTAAGTTCAGTTCTGAATATATTGAAATGTCTGTAGCCATTGTTCCCATCCCTCCCACAGAAAAAGTAAAGTCTATTGGTTAGGGAGCTGTTTTTGAAGCCAAGAAGATCTGGGTTCAAGTTCTATCTTTGACATATATTGACTTTATGACTGAGGACAGGTCAGTTAACCGTTTAGTGCTCTAGCCAGGGTTTCTTAAATTTTTTTTCCACTCATGACTCCTTTTTGTCTGAGAAATTTTTACATGACCCCAAGTATATAGGTATACAAATCAAACATTTATTGATAATCAGTTTTGTGACCCCCACATTCAGTTATGAGACCCTATATGGAACTGGATGCTAGTTTAAGAAGCTGGGCTCTAGGTATATTTGTGCCAACCTACATATGTAAAGGGAATTTCCTCAAGAATACCAATAATGGTAAAATTATTGGGCCAATCCTTGTCCTTATCCTTATTCCACGAGCTCCTAGTACAGAAAGCCAAAGTATTGGCTTTCATCTCATTAGCTCACTACAACTGGAACAGTTGGGAAAGGCAATAGAAAATATAATATTCAGCCTTTGGAGAAAGATGAGGGCTGAAGGTAGAGATTTTGTGTTATTTGCATAGAAATGCTAGTTAAAAGTCATGGGTTGTGGAGTCAGATTATGTGTACATTGAGTGGAAAAATGAAAACAGAACTTTTCCAAAATTTAGGAAGTTCATTGGCAAAATGGGCTATTGTTAGAGAAGAGTAGTCAGAATGGAGAAGGACCTAACTGGAAACCATGCCTTGCAAAAGAGCTCTTGGGGGTACTTATATTGAGAACAGAAGGAGGAAGAACCATTGAAGGAAAAGGACAAAAAAGAGAAGTAAAAAGAAAGAATTCAGAAAATGCCATAGTAATTCACAGTTGTATGGTGCTTTATAATTGCTAAAGCTTTTTTCTTATAAAATCATGAAGTACAATAATGCAAGTAGTAGTAGCCCCATTTTACAAAGGAAGAAACTAAGTTTCAGAAATATTGAGTGGCATAGAGAAATATAGGAGAAAAAACTACAAATAATCCTTGGGTTTAGCTGTAAGGAGATTCTTAGAATTCTAGAGATATATAGGACCTTAGAGGTCATTACTTAATGAGTTTTGAGAAAAATTTTGGTAGAGTCGTGGAGTAAAAGTCAGATTTTAGAATGTTAAAGAATAAAAAAGTAGATAGGAAATACAGTAGATGTGGACCATGTGTCTATGGAATCTGTCAATGTGAATAATAGAAAAGAGTTACAATTGTAGCTAGATTATGTAGCACAGTTTAAGAGGCTTGACTGAACATCAGAGAAGCCTGTTTGAAAAAAGAAAAAGTTTGTGAAGATGTTAGGGGAATATATTTGTGGAAAGGAAATCTTAACTGAAGTGGGGAATTCCATCTATTTGAGTCCAAGAGTGTAGATGCCAGGGTTTTCATTGGAGGGAAGATATATTTCCCCTCTGAGAATGGAGGAAAAATGAGAGGACAGCTATAGAGACTACAATATTGAAATTTAGATGAGAGTATATGTGACTTTTCAGCCAGATGTTCTGTAAAAATAATAGTATTTGGAGAAGTGGATAAATATAAGGAGAATTCCCCTTATATCCCATTTCATAATAGGTCAGTCCTGTGAGGTTGGAGGCAGAAAAAAATTTTCTGATCTTGAGTTCCTTATCTTTTGCAGGGAATGCTTGGCTCTTGCTCCCATTCCTTTCTCTTCTTTAAGAATCTTTTGTGAGGCCTTTTTGTAGTGGCAAAGAACTGGAAACTGAGTGGATGCGGATCAGTTGGGGAATGGCTAAATAAGTTATGGTATATGACTGTTGTTTGATAAAAGATGATGAACAAGCCGATTTCAGAAAAGCTTGTAAAGGCTTACATGAAATGATTCTGAGTGAAGTGAGCAGAACCAGAGAACATTGTACACAGGAACAACAAGATTATGTGATGATCAACTGTGATAGATTTGGCTCTGCTCAAAATGCAATTATTTAAGGCAATTCTGATAGACACATCCAGAGAAAGAACTATGGAGACTGAATGTGAATTGAAGCATGGTATTTCCACCTTTTTGTTTGTATTTTTCTTTCTTGTGATTTTTCCCTTTTGGTCTAATTTTTCTTGCACAACATGACAAATATGGAAATATATTTAAAAGAAGCACACCTATTTAACCTATATCAGATTGCTTACTGTCTTGAAGGGAGGGAGATCAGGGAGGGAGGAAGAAAAATTTGGAACAGAACCCAAAGTATTGCAAAAACGAATGTTAAAAACTATCTTTATATATATCTGGAAAAAATTTTTGAAAACTATTGAAAATTTTAAAAAGCATTCCTTTGTGAAAAGTGAGATTTGTCATGCTCATCTGACCTTCATTGGGCGATGAACTACTATAGACAGGAGGGTACTCCCAGTCCTAAACTAAGTTTGACTTAGAAAATCCTTGTGTCAAACCTGCTAGAGACAACACCTGCTAGAGAAAGGGGAAATGAATCCTGGGTCTGTGGGGGTAGTGGATTCAAATGTCTTCTGAGGGGTTTATTCCAACCAATTTCCCCTAGCTGACTTGAGAAATGTTTAATTTAATTGTATAAAAGTAATACCAGTGTGTCATAGATTTATACTATACTGAAAAAGCTTCCAAATTACATATATTTTCTAAGGACCCATCTTTTAACTACAGAGTAGATTAATATTAGTTGGTTGACCATTTGGTGGTAAATTTTTTGTTGTGGTAACTAATCAAATAAAAAAATACAAAATGGTTTTTTAATTCCTGCCATCCTTTGGATGGCAAAGTAGCAGAAAGGGAATTAGAGGAATTTAAGAATCAAAGATTTTAGACCATCTATAAACATTTTTAGCCACTGATACTCTCAATGTGAGGACTTTGTCAAGGACCCATCAAGTGGTTTTGGAGGAACTGAAGCAGTCCTTGAAATTCTCATTACTATTGAAGCAAAAAGTCAAAACAAAATAAAAACTAAGGAAAGGATGGATTAAAATTTTTCCTTAGAGATCCAAAGAAAAAATTGGTTTTTATCATGACAAGAAGCATTATTTCATGCTATATTTGGTTATGTGACATTGCATTATGGTACATATTTGCAAAAAAACAAACAAACAAACAAAAAAAAAAAACCATGAAAAATAATTATAGTTTATGCACCAGCATCTGTTGTAGAAAATGAAGACTTTTACTAAAATTAGATAAAAACCCTCCAAATTAAATCAGCATACCCTTTGCTACTCTTTGACATCAATTTTGAAGTAGTCATATATGAAGATAAAGAAAAAAATATTAAATGTCTCAGGAGGGAACAGAGCCAAGATAGCAGCTTAGAGGCACCCTAGCTGAAGTTTCTCAGTATTCATTTTCAAACAACTTTAAAATAACACCTCATGACATTTTGCAGTGGTAAAACCACAAATGGGCAAGATGAGACACTTTTCTGACCTAAGAACTTAGGAAGTTGGCAGAAAAAGTTTGTGACACTAGGATGGAAATCTTTCTGGAGTCCACACAGAAGCAACAACATCAACTTCTGAAGTTCTCAGCCCAGAGATGGTAAGGGAGTCTGTCAATAGGTTAGAAAGAGATTACAGGGGAACCTTTGCTAGCATTAAGTACAACTGGCACTGATAGGGAATTCTATTGCTCATATGTAGTTCTGGGTTGCAGTTCCAGGGAGCTAGAGTGCTAGGGGTTGGTCACAAGGGAACAGAAATTGTGGTCTCAGTTCCAAAGCAAAAAGAATGCTATTGCTTATGGTTATAGGGAACCAGGTTGTTTCTTGGGTAAAGATTAAAGAGCAGACCAGGAGAGCAGTAACCAAACCTCTCCTAGGATTACACCACTTTGGAAGTATAAAGGACTTACATACCTTCCAGAACTAGTTCTGAAAACAGCATCATGGAAAAACCTAAAGCCTGGGACAATACCTTCCCACCCCAAGTGAGTAGAAACCAACTTTAATATAAAGTTCAAAGTTAAGAAATAAGCTAGGAAAAAAGTAGCCAGTAACAATAGCAGCAATCACAAAAGAGTTGACCATGAAAAGCTCCTACAGTGGCAGGGAAGAACAGAACATAAACTCAGAAGAAGACAATGTGAAGACAGCTGCCAAAAAAATCTCAAAGAAAAATGTTAATTGGACCCAAACCCAACAAGAATTTCTGAAAACCTTAAAGGGATAACAGGGGTAATAGAGGATAATAGAAAAGGAAATTAGAGTGATGCAAGAAAATTCTGAAAAAAGAATTAAATTGGTAACAGAGGGATATGTACACAAACACACACACACACACACACACACACATCCCTGAAGAAAATAACACCTTAAAAAAAAATTGGGCTTCATGGAGAAAGAGGCACAAAAATCCAGTGAAAGTAAGTCTTTAAAAATGATAATTGGCTAAATGGAAAAAGAAGTACAAAATCCCATTGAAGAAGATAATTTCTTTTTTCTTTTAAAAATAGTATTAAGTATCTACTAAGTAGGCACTTAATACATGCTTCTTTCTTTTTTTTTTTTTTTGCTGAGGCAGTTGCGGTTAAGTGACTTGCCCAGGGTCACACAGCTAGGAAGTGTTAAGTGTCTGAGACCAGATTTGAATTCGGGTCCTCCTGACTTCAGGGTTGGTACTCCATCCACTGTACCACCCAGCTGCCCCCAAAAGATAATTTCTTAAAATTTTTTCTTAGGCATTTGGAAGCTAATAATTACAGGAGACGTCAAAAGAATGAAAAAAAAATTAGAAGACATTGTTAAATACTTATATTAGAAAAAGATACATAATTAGAAAAATTACTAGGGCAGCTAGGTAATGCAGTGAATAAAGCACCAGCTCTGAAGTCAGGAGGATCAGAGTTCAAATATGGCCTCAGATACTTAACACTTCCTAACTGTGTGACCCTGGACAAGTCACTTAACTCTGCCTCAGCAAAAAAGAAAGAAAGAAAAGAAAAATGACTGACCTGGGATTAAGGAGAAGCAATTTAAAATTATTAGATACCTGAAAGCCATGATCAAAAAAGAAACTAGACATATCTCAAAAAGCTTTCAAGGAAAATTGTCCCAATGTCCTAGATCCAGAAGGTAAAAGGGAAATTAAAATAATCCACCAATCACCTCCTGAAAGAGATCCTAAAATAAAAACTCCCAGGAATGTTATTTTAGCTAAATTCGAAAGTACCAGGTCAAAGAGAAAACACTTCAAGCAGATAGAAATAATTCAAATGTGGAAGTATAGTCAGTTTCACACAAGATTTAGCAGCTTCCATATTAAAGAAGCAAAGACTTGGAATATGATATTCAGACAAGAGAAGAGGGAAGATTATAATCAAGAATAACCTACCCAGCAAAACAGAGAATAATCTTTCAGGTGAAAAAAAAAATGGATATTTAATGAAATAGTGGACTTTTTTTTTTTTTTTTTTTTTTTGGAAGGGAGCAAGAGGTTTTATTTCTAACCTTTTGGTGTACAAAAATGCCAGCAAAACAAGGAAATAAAAGTGGATTCAGAAACATAATTTATGTCTGATAGTATTTTACTAAACTTGCTCCATGATATTTTCTAGGTAATTTCTCTCTCTTGGTCCACAGTAGGGTTCACAGCCTCAGTTCTCCCTAATGACACTTCAGTAACTCTTTTCAGATCTTCCATAAAGTTATTGTATTTCTAGTATTCTAAGGTCATGCTGACCTCAGTCAGTTCATCTACAAATGCATTGTCCACCTCTTGGTCAGCCAGGAAATCCACTAAGTCCCACGGCTCAGGCCAGGAAATCCGTGTTCACTGTGTAGTTTGTATCCTTCCAGGCTGACTCACCGATGGACTGAAAGCTAACTTCCTGAAAGGGGAAAATGTCCTCTGGATAGTGGCAGCCCAACACAAGGGCCTTCTTGGTATCATTCTTTACAACTCCTCCACAAAGTTCAGGCTCTTGTCATTCTTGGCCTTTCTGTCCCTCTGGTAGCTCATCAGATGTGGGTGGGATGCTGTTATTAATACTGAATGTGCCTGTGATCGTGACTCCAGCTCATCTCCGAACTAACTTGGCTTCTGTCACTTGCACAGCTGGTTCCCGATCCCCGGACATCTTGGGCAGGAATTTCTGGATTATCCTTTCCTCTTTAATTTCATCTGTTGAGAATTCAGCAAAGATCTTTTCCCCTTTGGTGTGGAGTCCCTGGCTTATGCACAAGCACAAGCAGGGCAAGTGGAGGGGCTGAAGGAGGCTGGGCTGCATGGTCACTGGCTTGCTGGGAGCTGCTCCCCAGGGAGGCCTTCGAAGGCTGCACCTTCGGTGGGGTGCAAAGCCCCAGGTGTCGGGTATCCCGGGACAGCAAAGGTAGGGTAAGACAAGCGGAAGAGGTGGAAGCCACGGTGAAGACCAGAAGGACTAGAAGACTTTCTAGCACTCCTGATGAAAAGAATAGAACTGAATGGAAAATATGGCAAAGAAGCATAAGAAGGTAAACATGAAAATAAGTCAAACTATATACATCCTTATATGGAAGGATAGTATATATCACTCCTAAAAACTTTATAATTATTAGAGCAGTCAGAATGAATTTACATAGAAGGCATGAGTGTGAGTCAATTATGATGGAATGATCAAAAAAAGTGAAGGGGTGGGAAAGAGGGATTTGACTGTGAGGGGGGAAGGGAGAGGTAGAATGGGAGAAATTTTCTCACATAAAAGAAGTTTGCAAGGAAAAACCTTTACATTGGAGTGGGAAATGGGGAATGGTGGCAGACAACACAGGAACACTTTCATCAGGATAGGTTTAAAAGGAAAGAATATATATACACACAATTATATATTGAAATCTATCTTTCCCAATTGGAAAAATAGGAAAAAAAGAAAATATTAAAGAGAAAAGGTGAGGGGATGATAAAAGAGAGGCGAGATTAAGGAAAGCAGTTGTAGAAGCAAAATAGACTTTAGAGGGGGGACAGGATGGAAAAAGAGAAGATACAGACAAAAATGGAATGGAGAGAAATACTTAATAATCATAACTGAATGGGAATGGGAAAAGCTCACCCATAAAACTGAAGCAGATAGTAGAATAGATTAGAAATCAGAACCCTATAATATATTGTTTACAAAAGACACACTTGAAATAGACTCATGAAGTTAAAATAAAGGGTTGGAACATGATACTTTGTTTCAGCTGAACTTAAAAACAAACCAGGGGTAGTAAATTCAAGACATACTAAAAGCAAAACATAGACCTAATTAAGAGAGATAATCGGGGAAAATTACATTTTGCTAAAAGGTACCAAAGAGAATGAAATATCTAAAAAATTTTTAGTAAGTTTCTCTGAAAAAGACCTCATTTCTCAAATATATGCTGAGAATAGAACTAAGTCAAACTTATAAAATAAAGAGCCATTTCCCAATTTGCAAATGATCAAATGAAAAGGGCAGCTTTCACAAGAAATCAGAGCTAGCTATAGTCATATCAAAAAATTGCTCTAAATCACTTGATTAGAATAAAGCAAATTAATAGACGCTAGAGGCACAACTTCACATTTATTGAAAATGACAAATGCTAGAGAGGATGAGAGGAAAAATAAGTACACTAATGAATTGTGGTTGGAGTAGTGAACTGGTCAAACCATTCTGGAGAACAATTTGGAACTAAGCTCAAAAGGCTATCAAACTGCATACCCTTTGATCCAGCAGTGCCACTGCTGGGTCTGACTCCCATAGAAATCAAAAGGAATTACAAGTACAATATTACAACAGCTCTTTTTCGTGATAGTTAAGAATTAGAAATTGAGGGTATGCTCTTCAACTGGGGAGTGACTAAACAATTTGTTATATATGATTGTGATGGAGTCCTATTGTGCAATAAAAAATGACTGGGAACGGTTTCAGAAGAATATGACAAGACATATGAATTGATAAAGACTGAAGTGAGAAGTATTGGGAGATCTTTATGTACAGTAACAGCAGTGTTGCTATAAGAATCAACTTTGAAACACTTGGCTAGTCTGATCAATACAGTTATGCAAGATGATTTTAAAAGATTCATAATTTTAAAAAATACAATGTTCACCACCAGAAAGAGAACTGATGAACTTTGAGTGCAGATTGCAGTGTAATTTTCTCATTTTATTTTTCTTGTTCTTGTTTGAAATATAGCTAATAATGAAAATATGTTTTGCATCAGTTTACATTTATAATTGATATATTCTCAGTGAGTGTGGGAGGGGGTAGAAGGAAAGGAGAGAATTTGGAACTCAATTTAAGAAGAAAAAATGTTAAAAATAAATGATAAACTATTTAAATATCAAAAAAAGAAAAATATAGTTTAGTAGTAAGAAATGAGAGAGGCAAAAGAATTGCAGACTTCACATAAGTCTTATTCCTGTATATCATGAGAAATCTTTGAGAAAAAAATGAAGTTTTTTTTGGAGAAAACAATTGAAGTTATTATCCATTGGTTGGGAAATGGTTAAATATTTTGTAATACATGAATGAAAGGACTAATACCATCTTTTAAGAAATGATGGGATAAATACAGAGAAGCATGGAGAGATCTACATAACTGATTATGAGTGAAGTAAGCAGAGCCAAAAAACTATACCCAATGATTAAAATGATGTAAATGGAAAGGTCATTTGCACATAAAGAAAAATAAAGAGATGAATGTTACAAAATTAAATTACAAGCATGGCTCAAAAGAAGTGATATGAGAAAATACCACCTCCTACCCCCAACTCATCTCTTTACAGAGATGGGAGATATACAAGAGTTGCACGTTGTAATTCTTTTTAGGCTTTTCCAGTGTATCGATCAGTTATAATGAATTTTTACTTGTTTTTATTTTTTTTGTTGTTTTTAAAACCATACTATTTAATTCATGGAATTTCTCTCTGAAATGGGAAGGAATACTGGGAGAAAGTAGGATGATGTAAATCTCCTCCCAAAATATCAATACAAATTTATTTAAAACAAACAAACAAAGAAATTAGTAATCTCTAGACATGATAAAACACCAAATGGAAGAAGAAATGAAAGTAATTATATTTTAGTGGGCAGTAAATGATTGATTGCTGATATAAGAATCATTCTGAAACCAGATGTCAGTAGACTGACCATTGACTTCTTAGGCCTAAAAAGCAAGCATAGACATTAAATAAATGTATTACAATTACACAACTTCAACCATAGCTATTTAAACAAAATTTCAAAGCTAAAATATGGGAAATGATCAGAGAAAAAACAATATTATAAAAATTTTCTGTGGAATTTTAATCAATTAAGGAACAAAGATCAACAATAATTATGACAATTTCTTATAGAAATTTTAATCACTTGCCACAAGGAAGATAAGAACCTTAAAAGGATCTTAAAAATTTGACTTACCAAGTAGAAAAATATGGCAGGCAAAAGCAACAAGATTTTAGAATATAATATTGTGTGTAAGAAAAATTGTACAGGGGAAGAAGGTGGAAGATTTTGAGCAGTATGTCTTCATATAACAAGTGGAGGTGGGAGTGGGGAACAAGTTTAAAGAAAGCTTTGATGAGGCATCTGACTGAGCCAAGTCAGCCTAAGGCTATTTAAGGACAAAACTGGAAAAAGGATTACAAGCAAACAAAAGATGGCTTTTTATAACAAACTTTCTATCATCAAATATAGTGGCATTACATATTTATTTGAGTTCTAACATAATTCCAGATGTGTTTCTTAGGAAGCAAAATTGTACAGAAAAGAAAACAAAGATAGGAAAAATAGCTGAATAAGTTGAAGTGTAAAGAGAGGAGGTATGTGCTGGAGATGACACAAATTTGATGGCATTGAAATGTTCAAATTCTGGAATATTTCAGGATTTGACTCAATATAGTATCATGCACAAAAAGGAGTGTCTAGGGGACCTCACTATAATAAGAGTTCTTAACTTGGGATATGTGAACTGATTTTTAAAAAATATTTTGATAACAGTATTTGATTACAGTTTCCTTTACAATCCTATGTGTTTTATTTTTATTTAAACAGATTATTCTGAGAAAGGTTCCACAGGTTTCATGAGACTGTGAAAGGAATTCAAGACACAAAAAAAGGTTGTGACTCTGGTAGCTAGGTATCAATTGTTACAATATTTGAAGAATAGAAAGATAGCAAATGTGTAGGGAAAAAAACATAGCTTTTATTGCCTCTCTTCTCTTCCATCCAAAACAATTAAAGGTATCAATAAATATTAACCTATGTACTTATTTTCAGACTTACATAAAAATTCATGAGAACCATATACATACACACCACAGACATCCTAGATGGGAATAATAGAAGAAAACAGCCAGACTACTGGCTTTATTATTATAGTAGATTTTTTTTCATCATGCAATACAATGAAAGAATAGAATACCCCATTATGTTTACTGTTTGTTAACTATAAAAAAGTATCTGCCTCAATAAAGCAAATTGCCATCTTTGTGGCATTTATCTGGTAAATTTTCTACATGTAAATGTATACTTATACATGATTTTTGGAAAGATATAGTGAGATAAGTTTGTATGATGACTCTTTTATCATTAGTAACAAAGGCATAAAAGAGAAAAATTTATACTCTCCAAAAGTGTTCACCATTCTCAGCTGAAGAATTCCAGTGTATAGTCTAGTAGTACCTTTTTTTTTTCCCTGAGGCAACTGAGGTTAAGTGACTTGTCCAGGGTCACAGAACTAGGAATTGTTAAGTGTCTGAGATCAGATTTGAACTCGGGTACTCCTGATTTCAAGGCTAGTGCTCTATCCACTGAGCCACCTAGCTGCCCTTCCAATGCAGAATCTATAACAGTTATGTCACAGACCTCTTTGACTGTCTGGTGAATTCTATGGATCCCTTCTCAGAATGTTTTTAAATGCTTAAGGTAAAATATTTGGGATTACAGAGGGAACCAATTATATTTAAATGCAGTTTTCATATTATTTTATAAGTTCACAGACCCCAGGTTAATAAGTGATCTAGGTTGAAGAGAGACTCAATAGATCATGTGGTCCTCCAGATGCTCCCATTTGAGGAGGACATTGTGTTAATCACAACAAGTCTTTCTAAATGGGGTTCACAGTTACCCTGGAGAGTTTGGTCTAATGTCCACATGGGAAAAAGTGTCTGCCTCCATCCAAATAGATGGATATTGTTTATCACCCAAATGACATGCAGCAACATGGACAATGTGTAGTGTTCATCCATCAGTACATATATTTGATAAAGACATTACAAATGTACAGTACACTGAGCCCAGAATTGAACAGGAGTTGGATGTCTTTGGGAAGTAGCAAAGATGCTTTAGAGATCTCGCTTTTTCCTGAAACTGACATTTTTAAAGGCATTTTCCCCAAGTTGTTGTATGGCTTTGGTTCATGGAACACTAAGTCTCAAAAAATATGAAACTGAGGATTGCCCAAAAGGTAACAGCGAGGAATATGAGGAGTGTAAGCAAGTAGCAAGTAGAAAATTATGAAATTCAAGCCATGGAAAGGATATTGTCAAAGAAATGTATGAGTCAAAGAAATGTATAAGAAGATAGACCAGTCACATGATGGGAACAAGAGACAACTGATGGACAGCTCACATAACTCACTGATGACCACACAATAGCAAAAGGTGAGAAAAGTACCTAGCAAATTGAGTGGACTGACTATATTGGCATTATGGGATCGCATGGATGAAAGTGGGCAGGTATATATTGGGTTGCTCTCTACACTTTGGAGGGAATGTCCATATTTATGAGATCTCAGATCCACTGGAGAATTAAACAGGCTTATAGAATGTCCCTCTGATCCTATCAGAGGTTAAAAGTGGTAAATCTAGTCCAATCCCTTTATTTTACAGATAAGGAAATAAGCTCAGGGTTCATTTACCCCAGCAAGGTTGTGGGAGAATATTACAAATTATAGTCCTAATTTGACCTGCTTACTGAAGCACAATAATAATTATGCTTTACTATTAAAATACTGCAGATTAACTTGTTTAACTTTTATAATTGCTGGGGTTTTATACTTTAAAAGTTTGGTTATCTACTAATATCTTTTAAAAATTACAGCACCATTGCCAAATCAGTTCATGAAACCACCAGAAACATTTATTTGATTCTATTCCTATTTACTCCTGCAAAATATCTCCCCTAGACTCCCAGAGAGGAGATGATTAGTTCAATCATCAATCAAATGTTTTACTAAGTGCTTAATATTGAAAATTAATAGAAGTTCATTCTTTTCTAAAAGTATTACTTTTTAAAAAATGACAAAGAAAGGAATACGATAAATGTTGGAGGAGCTGTGGGAAAACCGGCACACAAATGTATGTTTTTGATGGAACTGAATTGTGCAACCATTCTGGAAAGTAGTTTGGAAATAAGTTCTCAAAGTCACTAAATTGCATATCCCTTAAGCCTGTGATAATACTACTAGTCTATATCCCAAAAAGGTCAAAAAAAGAGGAAGAGAAGGAGAAGCAAAAAATTGGAGACTGAGGGGGTATTTGTTGGGAAATGGATAAATAAATTATGGTATGTAAATGTAATCAAATTTTATTATATCATAAGAAATAAGAATATTTGAGAGAAAATTGAGATGAATGTATGCAGAGCAAAGTAAACAGAATCAGAAAAATAATATTATAAAGAAAAAACCAAAGACTTTATAACTCTGATGGAATGAGAAACCATAACTCCAGAGGATCCAAGATGAAGCATGCTACCTAGCTGTTGAGAGAGATGATAGATTCAAAAAAGCAGAATGAGATATACATTTTGGGTCAGGATGAGTGGAGGAATTTGCTTCATTTGGCTATGCCTAGTTTTAGCATTCTCTTTTTTTTCCTCTTCTTTTTTCCTTCCTTCGTACTTTCCTTCCCTCCCTTCTCCTTGCCTTTTTTTCTTTTTTCCCTATCTCTTTCTCTCACTTTCTCTTTTTTTCTCCCCCTTTCTTCCTTTCTTTTTGAACGAGAGAAGGTGGAAAGGAGAGATAATTGATGCCTGTTAGTTGAAAGAATACATTTAAATTAAAAAGAAGAAAAAAATGCCTATTTCATATATATAAATGGATGAGAAAAGCTGACAAGTCAAACAGTATTAGTTGGTATGAGCAATTGGAAAGTTGATTAATATAGCAAGAAAGACATGTGCGGGCCAAATGGGACAGTGTGAGGTCAAGGAGTAGATGTCCAAGTACAGCTGGATGATAAAAAGAACATTCATGATCTCATCCCTAAGAGAAGAAAGAAAAGAAAATGGAAAAGGGAAAAAGAAATGTGAGAAAAGGTTTTAATTTCTGGGCCAAGAGGAATGATTTGAAAGAGGAGAGGAAAAGATATTAACAACTTCCCAAGTTAACTACTTTTCATCTGGTTCCCCCATTTCCCTCCCAGAGTTAACCATACATATGGACAGAATAATCCATCTGTTATATGTTATGATTTATTGGGGCCCTGATATTGTCCTCTACTGGCTGTTTTACTCTCACATTATTAATTCATTTCTTAGAATCTTAAATACTTTTGGTTCAGTGGCTGCCATTTAAACTTAAGCACCTCTTGTAAGGGTTATATGACAACTAGCTGAGAGAAAGACCATGGAAACATAAGACAGGTGGATACAAAACATGGATGTAGATTAAAAGAGGAAAAAACAATGTTGAAAGGGAACATCAAAGGTATGACACATGAAGAGTGTAGTAATAGAAGAAAAAGGCCTTTTAAAAGTTAAAAGGGCTTTGTAATTGTAAAATGAAAGTATTTTATAATGTGGAGCTAAATACCCAGTCTGGAAATAGTTTATAGCCTTTTATTACATGGATACAAGCTATTTATAGGTTAGTTAAATAAAAGTATCCATACAAAATTTAGCGTATACTAAGTAAGTCCAGATGAGTTTCTTAGAGAGACACAACTCTTAATATGTTTTCTGTTTTGAATGCCTTTTTTTTTTTAAAGCGTTCCCCCATCCATCACAATTCTCATAATTTTGTCTAGGGTTTATGATAGAATGTTAGATCTGGAAGGACCCTTTGGGATCACCCAATTTTCTTTTTTTAACTAATGCACAATAAGAGTGAAATAACTTGAGTAAGGTATGGATTCTTGTTCAGAACTCCAGGGCATATGAGATTTGTAGAAATAGTTGTGACATGAATGGGAGGGAGTAGATCAGAGACAGCCTGCTCTTTAGCTCAAGCGGATGGGCAGTTTCCTGTATGAGAACCGAAGACACAAAGTAAATAAAGTTCCTTTGCTATTGTTCTCTAGCCTATCTGGAGCTTGCAGCTCAAGGTCACAGTCCCAGTGAAACCATTCTAAGTCTGGATTTGGAGGTGAGGGAATGAAATGAAAGAAGATTGAGGCAGAAATGACAGTTGGGGATCATAGGCTAAAGAGAAGGAATCTTAGATAATTCAGTTCAATCCCCTCATTTTCAAAATGAAGAAATTTAGGCACAGAAAGATTAAATGATTTGCCAGGAGGGTCACACAGCTAGTAAATGTCTGAGATGAGATTTGAATCCAGGACTTCTTGACTAAGTCTAGTACCCTGCCCATTCTAGAGATGGAAAGGACCTTTGAAGTCCTAGAGTATGACTTCTTCCTTTTACAGATGGTTAAACTCTGGAAACAGGACATCTTGGATTTAGATTCCATTGAGGTTCTTTGCTTTGAGGTGCTTCAAGGCATTTTGGATAAAGCACTGGACTTGGAGTCAGGAAGACTTCTATACTATGTGAACCTAGGCAAGCCATATAATCTCTCTGTGTATTAATCTTTTCTCCTGTAAAATAAGGATATTAGATTCCTACTCTTAATCTATGATCATATGAAACAGACAATAATGTGAGAAGAGAAATGATTTGCCTGAGTAAGGATTTGAACCTGACTCACAAACTTCTAATTCAGCATTCATTCCATAGCACTGTAGCTACCTTCAGAGAAGGGAAAAGAAGATTTCTTCTTTTGGGAGGACCAAGGGGAAGATGAGATTGAGGACCATCCTGAGGCTTGATTTCAGACCAACGTTATTTGGAAAGCATACACTACTTGCTACCTTCAGAGAATAATTGAGGTTTTGAAGGAATGTGTTTGGTAAGAGTAGTAGGCCAGAGCTTGACCTATTAAAATTAAGTCTCCTATCAAATGAAATTCATTCTTTTCCTCTTCTTCCTGATAGGGGGAAAAAAAACTTCTTAATAAATAACCAATTATTATTTTCCTAGCATTCAGCAGTGCTGGGAAAATACTACCTGTCTTTAAGGGTGCATAGCATAAGGGTGGCAGAGGCTAGTGAGAGGAAAAGTTAAAGAAAGGGAGTGAAGGGTAAAAGAAAAGAAGCTATTTATGCCTTTGTTGTCCCTGGGGCCCTTAAAAGTATTCTCTGCCTTCTGTCTCAATACATAAGTGATCACATTTACTCCTTTGGCTTTAGTTATTTATACCTTTATTTCCATTATATTATAAGATCTGTACGCCCAGTTTCCTTTTTGTATCCTCTGAAGTCTCTATTTTCACCCCCAACCTTTCCCTATAGCTTCAAAAAAACTATTTTTAAGTGTCCACCTAGATATCCCACTGGCACTTCATGCTCAACATATCCAAAATCGATTTCATCATCTTCCTTTGAAAATCTTTCTTTCCTTCCTAACTTCTCTATTTCTTTTGAGACATTTAACATTGTCCCAAACACCCGGACTTACTCCTTTTTTGACTCTTCTCCACTCCTCTATACAATCAGTTGTCAAGTTCTGTAGATTCTCCCAATATTTCTGCCATCTATCCTCCTTTCTTCTTCCCTTCTACAAATTAGGGGCTTAGAGCTTTATTTCTTTTTTCCTTAGAGAATTATTGTGATGTTGCAGAAATAATTCTAAATTTGATATCCATTCACTACTCTAATACCTGATAAATGCAATAATTTATCCTTTCATATTGCTACATGAGTAAATTTCATAATGCATGACTCTGATAATGTCTATCCTTTGCTCAAAAATGTCTTCTGAAACTTTGATGTTATTATACTCTGTTTCAGTATTGCCTTCAACATACCTTCATGAATGGAGTCTTTCTCCCATCTGTCTATTGAAATCTATCCCTCTTCACAATTAGTGAAAAGGAAATAAAATAAATTATTAGGAACAATTTTACCTCAGTTGTATGTCATTAAATCTGACAATCTAAATGAAATAGATAAACATTTACAAAATTTAAACAGATGAGAAATAGAGGACTTAATTACATCTTAGAAAAAGAAATTAAGCAAGCTATATATGAAATTCCAAAAGAAAAAAAATGGGGACAAAATGAATTTATAGTCAAATTTTATTAAACATTTAAAGAATAATGAATTTCATATTATTTGTCATATATGATGGCTTTCTAGGAAGGAGAAGAATACATAGGAGACTGTGGTGATATATGAAAAAATATCAATTAAAAAACTTATTTAAAAAAAATACAATTCTAATACTTCATAAACTGTTTAGGAAAAAAATAGGAAAAGGAGCCCTACCAAATTACTTACATAATATAAATATGGTCTGGATACTTAAACAAGGGAGAATCAAAATAGAGAAAGAAATTTATAAACTAATATCCCTAATAATGATTTAAATTTTTAAACAAAATATTGGTAAAATGATTACAACAACATATCAAAAAATTGTATGCTATAACAAGGCTGGATTTATACCAGATGTTTCAATGATAGAAAGAAAAGAAAAGGAAACAAGCATTTATTTTAGTATCTGCTAAGAGCCAGATATTGTGCTAAGTACTTTACAAATATTACTTTATTTGATCTTTACAACAACTCTAGGTTACAGGTGCTATTATTACAACCATTTCATAGTTGTGGAAGTTAAATCAGACATGTTAAGTAACTCCCAGAGTCACATTGTTAGAAAGTATTTGGACTTAGGTCTTCTTGGCTATGGGCCCAGAGCTCTAATCACCTAGGAAGGTACCTAGCTCTTTTTAAAACTACAAACATAATTGACTATATTAACAATGGAAACAACACACATTGTAAAATATCAATAGATGTAGAAAAGGCTTTTGATAAGATGTAACAATCAGTTCTGTTAATACTAAAGCATGAGAGTAAATCAAACTTTCTTTAATACAGTGAGTGGGATCTATCCAAAACCACATGTCTGAAGTATTTGAAATATGGATAGGGTAGAGACCTTTCCAATAAGATCAGGAGTAAAGATATCCATTAGAAATGCTAATTAGAATAATAAGACAAAAAAAAAAGGAAGAAATTGAGGGAATAAGAATAGGCAAAGAAGAAACAAAATTGGTATTTTTATAAGATAGTTTACTTAGCGAACCCTATAGAATCAACTAAAAAGCTAATTGAATCAAACAACTTCTGCAGTGTTAGAGGATATTAAATAAGCCCATACAAATCATCAATATTTCTGTATAATTCAGCAAGAAGGGGTAAAAATTCCATTTAAAGTAACTATAGATAGTATAAAATATCATAAAAATATATCTGCCATGATATACACAGCAATTAATTTCTACCTGAATTAATTTATATATTCAATGTCAATCAAATTCCCTAAGGAGTGGTTTATGGAGTTAGAAAGAAATTACAAAATTCATCTGGAAGAGCAAAAGGTTAAGAATTTCAAGGCAATTAATGAAAAAAAAGTGAGAGAGAAGAGGACTTAGTAATATTAAATCTCAGACTAGATTACAAATCATAATCAAGCAATTTGGTACTGGATACAAAACAAAGATATTAGTGGATCAAATTAATAAACAATATACAGAAGCAAATAGAGTAACCTTTGAGAAAGCTGGAAAGCTATTTGGTAGAAACTAGGTATGTAATACCATTTCACACTATACACCAAGACAAGCTTCAAATGAATGTGTGATTTAGACAGATAGTGACATCAAAATTAAGCTAGAGAAGCATTGAAGAAATTATCCTCAGGTCTGTGAATAAGAGAAGAGTTCATAACCAATAAGGGATAAAGAGGTTCATAGGAGGTAAAATGGACAATTTTGATTGCATAAAATTTAGAAGTTTGTGCATAAGTAAACTTAATTAGTTAAAATTAGGAGAAGCCAGATTGGCCAAGATGATAGGAAAAGATAATGATAAATGTTGGAGGGAACATGGGAAAACGGGCACTAACACATTGCTGGTGGAGCTGTGAACTGATCCAACCATTCTGGAAAGCAATTTGAAACTATGCTCAAAGGACTATAAAATTGCATATTCTTTGATCCAGCAGTATCTCTACTGGGTCTGTATCCTGAAGATGAAGAGGGGACCCTGAAACTCTGAAAATCCTGAAGGAGAAAATCTTCAATTATGCCTCAATAAGAGACCCTGCCCCCCAAGTCTTTTTTTCTCTTAAATGAATTTAAGTTTTAACTGCTTGAGTGAGGAATGAAGCGGGTTGTGGTCCCTTTAAGAAAGTGATTTGTGATTCCTTTCAGATTGATTTGTGCAGATTACTCCCAGGCCCTCCTGGCTGATGCATTATCAGTTCAGGAAGCCTGCACCTTTGATTCACAAATTCTGGTCAAAAGCATCCCTTTGAATTCCAATAGGAGATCCAGGCATGTCCCAGCCCCCATCGGATCTGAGCCAACTTGGGCTCTCCCAGCCCCCATTCTAATGATCTGCTTGGGCTTCCCAACCTCCACCAAGACAAGCAATATAATGAGCTTCCATCGACTAAGGCTTTTGCAGATGGACTTTGACAGTGCGCTTTACAGCCAGGATCTTTCTGCCCACTGGAATACTGTTTCCAGTGTTCTCTTCTTACCCTCACCCATTTCCTTAACCAGGCTTTAACCTTATGTCCAATCCCCATAATAAACCTCTTTTATCAATCTAGGTTTTCAGGCCTATAAATTCCTTTACAGGGAACTTCTTGCACCACCAGAAAGGAGTTCCCCAAAGTTCCCTACCCTTGCGCCGAATCCAAAGGGGTTGCAGGGGAGCTCCATTTGACTCCCTGAACCTCGAACCTGCCAGTAGACCTCATTTAACTCCCGGACCACCAGTAACCCTAATTTCATTTGGGTACCCCAAATCTAAACCTCATCAAGGAGATTATAAAAAAGGGGAAAGGATCCACATATGTACAAATGTTTGTAACAGCCCTTTTTGTTGGCTGTTGGCAAGGAGCTGGAAACTGAGTGGATGCCTATCATTTGGGCAATGACTGAATAAGTTATGATATATGAGTGTTATGAAATATTATTGTTTTATAAGAAATAACGAGCAGGATGATTTCAGAAAAACCTGAAAAGACTTACTGATGCTAAGTGAAGTGAGTAGAACCAAGAGAACAAGTACACAGCAACAATGAGATTATGTGATGATCAACTGTGATGGACTTGGTTCTTTTTGAAATGAGGTGATTCAAGGCAGTTTCAATAAACTTGGGATGGAAAGAACCATCCAAAGAGAGAACTATGGAGATTGAAAGTGGATCAAAGCATAGAATGTTCATCCTTTTTAGATGGTGGTGGTGGTGTATGTTTGCTTATTTATTTTTTTCTTTCTCATGTTTTTTTTTTTTTTTTTTTTTTTCCTTTTGGTCTGATTTTTCTTGTCCAGCATGACGAATAAGGAAATATATGTAGAAGAATTGCACATGTTTAAAAAAAATAAATAAAATTAGGAGAGTCAGAAAATTGGGGAAAAAAATTTTTGCAGTAAGTTTCTTTGATAAAGATCTCTTTTCTAAGATATACATATAAAGAACTGATTCAAAATTATGAGAGAAATAGCCATTCCTCAATTGATAAATGGTCAAGGGAAAGGAATAGTTTTCAGGGGAAGAAATTCAATCTGGAATGAAACATTTTTAAATGCTCTAAATCACTTATAATTAAAGAAATGAAAATTTAAAATCTGGGGTACCACTGTATACACATCATTTTGGCAAAGATGCATAAAAAAGGAAAATGACAAATACTGGAGGTCTGGGGAAAAACAGTATATTAATTCACTATTGGTAAAATTGTTGAGCTAATCTAATCATTTTAAAAAGCAATGGATAACTATGCTTAAAAAACTATCAAATTCTGCATACCATTTGACTCAGTAATAACCACTACTAGGTCTGTAATTCTAACCCATGTCTACTATCTACATCTATGTATCTATACATATACATATGTGAAAATGTATGTGTGTGCATATATATACATATATCTACACATATATACATATATATTAACTCTTACAGTGATGGCAAAGAATTGGATTTGCGAATGGCTAAACAAGTTGTGGTATCTAAATATGATGGAATATTACTGGGTTATAAGAAAGTATAAAAGGAATTATTTCAAAGAAATTTGGGAAGATTTGTATGAATTGGTACAAAGTGAGGTGAGTAGTACCAAGAAAACAAGTTATACAATAACAACATTAGAAAAACAAAAAGATTTGAAAGACAATAACTGATCAGCAAAATGACCAACCATAATTTCAGAGGACACATGATGAAACTTGCAATCTACTTGCAAATAGAGAGGTGAGGAACTCAGAGTCAGATTGAGGCTTATGGTTTTAATTTGGGGCTTCCCTCCCTTGGCCAATGTGGGGATTTTGTTCTGCTTGTTTATACATGTTTCTAAGAGATTTTATTTTTTCTTGCTTTCTCATTGGAAGTGCTGGTGATGGTGGTAGGGAGGGAGAGAATTTAG
Organism: Sarcophilus harrisii; assembly: GCF_902635505.1. Classification (NCBI taxonomy): domain Eukaryota; kingdom Metazoa; phylum Chordata; class Mammalia; order Dasyuromorphia; family Dasyuridae; genus Sarcophilus; species Sarcophilus harrisii. The sequence continues at coordinate 366,973,678 of NC_045426.1, read as the reverse complement.
ACATGAAAATCAAATATAATTAAATTAAAAAGAAGTCCCTTCTTCTCTCCCTCCCTCCCTTCCTCCCTCCCTCCCTCCCTCCTTCCCTTTCTCTCTCCTCCTTTCCTTTCCTTTCCTTTCCTTTCCTTTCCTTTCCTTTCCTTTCCTTTCCTTTCCTTTCCTTTCCTTTCCTTTCCTTTCCTTTCCTTTTTCCTTTCCTTTTTCCTTTCCTTTCCTTTCCTTTTCCTTTCCTTTTTCCTTTCCTTTTTCCTTTCCTTTTTCCTTTCCTTTTTCCTTTCCTTTTTCCTTTCCTTTTTCCTTTCCTTTCCTTTCCTTTCCTTTTTCCTTTCCTTTTTCCTTTCCTTTCCTTTTTCCTTTCCTTTTTCCTTTCCTTTCCTTTTTCCTTTCCTTTTTCCTTTCCTTTCCTTTTTCCTTTCCTTTTTCCTTTCCTTTCCTTTTTCCTTTCCTTTCCTTTTTCCTTTCCTTTTTCCTTTCCTTTCCTTTTTCCTTTCCTTTCCTTTTTCCTTTCCTTTTTCCTTTCCTTTCCTTTTTCCTTTCCTTTTTCCTTTCCTTTCCTTTCCTTTCCTTTTTCCTTTCCTTTCCTTTCCTTTCCTTTTTTCCTTCCCAAGATCCTTCATTTTTTGTCTTTGACAGAGATTTCTCTTTACCAAATAAACATTATCTCAAATTTCTCATAGCATCTTTCCTTTGTATATATCTTATCCATCCCTGTATTAGTTGTGTATATGCCTTGACACCCCAATTGTATTTTAAGTTTGTTTAGAGAAGAGTATTCTGTCTTTGCATAGACTCTGAACTTGATAAAATTTATTAAATTAATTTGAGGAAAGAGTAGGGAAGCAGGATGAAAGAAAAGGGGAGGTGAAGGGAAGAAATGGAAGTGGGGAAATAGGAAAAGAGAATTGTAGAGATAAGAAAGAAAAATGAGAAGGGAAAGGAGTTGTATGTATAAAAGCAGATGCTGTTGGGCCAAGAAAAGCTGGGATGCTTACCCTTGACCACAAAGAGTCACATATCTATTGATTCTTTAGGGAAAATCCCAATTTAGTCCTGGGGAAGTCTTTCCTCTAAAGCAATGTTTCCCAAAGTGTGGTACATGTACCCCCAGGGTACGGGAAGAGTTTGGTGGGGGTACGTTGTTGCACTGGAGTTTGGTGGGGATATGCACTGCACCGTGCTTAGCTGCGCCTAATTCTACGTTCTCATGAGTCAAGTCAAGACAATCTTGTGAGGCGTGAGATGGTCCGGTGTGACATGTCGTGAATATACCGCACTTTGTTACAGAGACGACTTACTTCGTTTAATAGTGGCTTCTCCAGGCGCCTGTGTATTTTTACTTTTGTGCAATTTTTTTTTATAGGAAAGGTTTGTTATGTGCTTTAGTAAGTCCCACTGATTTTGATTATTTTTATATAGAAGGATGAAATTGTGCTGAGATAACAGATCGTCGTAATTTGGTTCCCTGGTTGTTAATTTTAATCTGAGATGCGGCTCCACGTCCAGTAGTCTGTTCCTTTTTTTTGATTTAATGTCTACAAATGCTGAAAAAGCAACTTCACATAAATATGAAGTTGGAAAAGGCAAGATGTATTTCAGAACTTTTTCTGTTAAAACAGGATACACATGTTGCATTTGTAACTAGAATGATGTTAAAGTACACTCCTTATGTTTATTTTTCAAGAATCCATCTGAAGCCAATTCCAATAATTGCTCTTCTTCCAATGCGACAGACTTTCTGGCATGGATTAATATTTTATTAAAAATAATTTTATTTTTCATTTATTATTATTTTGTGTATGTACCAAAAAAAGGAAAAATAAATATATTTTGATTGTTATTAAAATACATCCTTTTTTTTTTTGACAAGGGGTACTCAGCATTATGAAAATTATAGAAGGGGTACATATATATCAAAAGTGTGGGAAACACTGCTCTAAAGGGAGAGGTCAGATTCTTTTCTAGCTGTCTGTGGCTCTTTATGTCCCCTTGAGCTTATTTTTGGCTCATGTCTAAATTTTTCCCAAAAGGTAATAGAGAGGTTTAGGTATAGGAAGCTATTCTTCTCCACACAAAAGAAATACTTAATGGCAAAAGAAATAATAATAATATAATGCTAATGATTAATAATTAACATTTATATAGTACCAGCCACTGTGCTGAGTCCTTAAAAGACAAAAGACTAATAAGTACTCATTGACAAAGTCTTAAAGAATAAAACTATTAGCCATAATACTTATTATGTTTTCCAGGAAGCTCTTATTTAAAATATGGTACATTTCATGGGTTATTTCACCTTATCTTACCTCTCTACTATTCAAACATATCCCTCAGGGATGACTTTAGCAAGGTTGCCATGTGTGGAGCTGCCATAGGTACTGGAGGAGATGATGTGGGAGAGGAAGATGACTCTCACCTACTTTAAGGGAATTCTCAAAAACAGAGTATTAAATCACTTTTTGAAGAGAAGCAGATCTAGATCTATCGAGATTAAGGGCACTGAAGTAAAATCCTTCCTATTATTCTCCTAAGGCTGGTTTGAAAGAAAAGCCAAACCAGAGAAAAGGATCCAGGAGCCTAGGGAAGGGCTGGAAAGGAGTAATGCAATTCACAGCAAAGTTAGGATGAAAGGAAAGATAAGTCCCTGGCAATCCTGCAGAAAAGTGTATTTCAGGGAGGAAAAAAAAAAAATGTGGTTTAAAGGATGAAAGAATTCTGAATAACAAAAAAGGAAAATACAGTTTTAGGGTAAGAAAAATCTATAAATGAACAAGGTAGCCCCTTAAAAGCACAGCTTGCTTGTCAGGGGTCAAGAGATGTATCCAAACTAATTTTAATTCGAGGGTTGGGTAGAGATAGGAAAAAGGGTTTAGTCAAATAGAATAGGTTTTTGGTAGTCATCTCTTTTGTGCTACAAAAGTATTGATGTGGGTCTAGTGGTAAAGAATTGATGTGAGAATCCTCTCTGGTCAGAGATGCAGGTCCAACATGAAAGAATTCATGGACCCAAAAAGTCTGAATGGCAAAAGGGATTTTTATTGGCACTGAGAAGCCAGCTTTGCTAGGAAGACAGACTCTTCAGTGGCAAGGTCCTGTCAGAGAGATAACAAAGGTTATCTTCACAGTGGGCAAGAATCCTGGCAGGCAGCTGTACCAAGAGGAGAGGCCCCTTGGCAAAGCATAATCCTATTTCGGACTTCTGCAGAGATTTGGAGTTCAGAATTGTCCTTTATAGCAGTCTGAGCCTCGGTTCCAGTTGAAAAGAGAGTCAATGTCCCCAGGCCTAGATACTTATCTTGGAGTTTCAAGTTACTCAACAGGCCCAGATCTCCAACTGAATAAAATCATTTTGAAGGCTTTTTTCCAGAGCCTGGAATTTCCTAAAGAGGATCAGACTACCCCCAAAAGATCAGTGGAGGATGATTTGAGCAAGAACTCCAATTGAATGAAGGCACTTAACTTGTCTAAGAACATATACTTTCCCAGACTTTTTGGAGTCTGAGACTGCAAATCTCCCTTCTTTTATAGATCAAAGGGAACACAGTTTCAGGGTTCACCCCCATCAGTATGACCAGGTAATTTAGCTGATTTTGGTATGATGAGGTCCAAGGTATCTAAGTAGACACTAGCAGAGAAAGTATAATGCATGAGGAGAGTCAAGCAGGAGAAGGCATTGATGATGCCAGTCTTAAGTGGGCCTTTTGATTAAATGGACTTTTGATTGCAGTGCCACCTTAGGGGGAGTTGTATGAAAACTCTATCTTTACTTTATCCAATCAGAAAGTCAAATTATAATGTCAATCTCCCCCCTTCCCCAAAATCTTCCTCCTGGTTAACTGTAAATTCCACTAGGAAACTTTTTTTCTTGTAAGTTGATAAAAAAAAATACCCTTTCCTTAAAAAAAAATCCTTAAGGATTTAACCTATTCTTATCAGTGTAATAAAATCTTTACCCTTTGATTTGGAGGATGTCTAAGCCTACAAATTTCTTTGAGATGACTCATGACACTAACCTGTAACTCAAAATATTTGATTTGATATACCCCATCACTTAATGGTTAGCCCCATCATTCTGGTGGCCTGGTACTCCCATACTCATTTCATCCTGTAACCTTAATATTTTGGTGGCCCTGGATGGGGATAGTCCCCTAATCTCAACATGCAAAAGCCAAAACTGGTGAATGTGTGAGACAGTAAAGACTTTAAAGACCTGATCATATTTCTTATTCCAGAGAGCTTCTAAAAGATGTCAAAGAAGAAGGCCAAATTTCTCCTTTCTGCTTATAGCCCTTGTCACCTTTAGATCCACTAATCCAATATCTTCAGTAGCCACTCATACTCTTCCAACATATTTCCAGATTAATTGAGATCATCCAAAAAAAAACTAACACCTTCAGGTAGTTCATATATATTTTGAGTTGCTAAAAAATGGCAGAGAATCCAAGAACCAATTGGGAACATATACTCAAATTGCTAAAATTCTATTGGGCAGATTTCTGCTACAAAGAATCAAATTGCTTAACAAATGACACCAAAAATGGTTCTTTTATTAATGCTTCCACATACATCCCAACCTGCCAAGACTTATTTCTTCCATCACCCTTGGTGAGGCCCACAGTCTGAGATTACACAGTGATATTGCTGACTAATAGCTTTTTCAGATGATCCTTTAGAGAGAGTAAATTTCTGGAACCACTATCTAAAAGCTTAAGAATCATAATGATGTATTACATGTGCATCATCTATTGGGTACACGCTGTTGTATTGTTGTCCATATCTGACTCTTTGTGACCCCATTTGGGATTTTCTAAGCAAAAATACTAGAGTGATTTGCCAGTTTCTTTTTCAAGTTTGTTTTTTTTTTTTTAACAGACAAGGAAACTGAGACAAACAGGGTTAAGTAGACTTGCCCAAAGTCACACAGCTATGAAGCCAGATTTGAACTAGGTTTTACTGACTCAAGGCCTGTCACTCTATTCTTAGTGTTTTGGGGTTTTTTTGAAAATTTTAATTTTAATAGCCTTTTATTTACAGGTTATATGTATGGGTAACTTTATAGCATTGACAATTGCTAAACCTCTTGTTCCAATTTTTCCCCTCCTTCCCCCCACCCCCTTCTCCAGATGGCAGGATGACCAGTAGATGTTATCTATTCTTAGTGTTACCTAGCTTTTCTATTGGGTACTCCCTACATCCCTCTTTTTCAGTGAAAATACCCTAACCCTATCCCTATTTCCTGTTCAGATGATCCTGTTGTTCCTCAGGCACTGAGAAGTCACCAAAAGGCTTCCCTGAGATGCAGAATTCAGCACTTCCTTAGTGTCCCTAGCCCATATTACCTTCTATCCGCCTGTGATGATTTACACAAGAATTGCAGTTTTTTAGTGTGTTCAGGTACTGAAGTCCAGATTACTATCTGCTGTATTCATTACTATTTTGTATTTTTAAAAATACTGAAATATTTTGTTTTAATATGGCCTTCATTGCCAAATATATCTCTCTTCCTCCCCTGTGCCCAGAGCAATTACTGCCAAGCTGCACAAAATAGCCTTTCCAAACTTTCTAGAGAGGAAAAGAGAGAGAGAGAGAGAGAGAGAGAGAGAGAGAGAGAGAGAGAGAGAGAGAGAGAGAGAGAGAGAGAGAGGTACAGAGACACAGAGACATACACAGAGTAAGATATACACAGAGACAGAGAGAAAGAGGGACAGAGAGAGACAGAGAGAGAAAGAGATAGAGAGACAGAGAATGATAGAGGGATAGAGGTGGGGGACCGAAAGAGACAGAGAAAAAAGGAAAGGGGGGAAGGAGAGAGAGGGAGGAAAGGAAACAGAGAGGGAAGGAAGGAGGGTGAGAGTGAAAGAATGAAAGGAAAAGAGGAAGAGAAAAGAGAGATAGACCTTTGCTTTAGGAAGAGTACTTTGATAGTTAACTACAAGAAGGACTTGAATGAAGAAACATGAAACAGGAAGCCCAGTTGTAAGAAACAATTCTACTGGACTCCAGAAGGGTTAAGTTAAAAGTCCATTTTATTATTCAACTACAACAATGGGTATCCCATAGAAGAAGCATACTTGGAATCAATAGATGCTTCCAACAATTGTACCTTTGATTTTGCTCTCTCTGGCACCATTAAACTCTCAACATAAAACTGGAGACTTTTCCTTCTCTTGGGAGATAGCTAGGAACTTCATGTAAATGTCCTTTGCTTTTTAGGCCACCAAATTGACAATAAAATCCCTGATTCTCCAGTGACTGGGTACTATAGAGATCACAACCTAATCTTCCCACCCCTAATTACATCTCATAACCTGTTTCTTATTCTAATTTATGGCTTCCCTCCCTAAGTTTTATAACCTTTAAGTTTCATTTTCATTTCTCTGATTTAAGCTTAATTTCTCTGCATTTCTCTAATTTAAGTTTTATAATTGTGTGGAAACTAAACCCTCATCCAGTCTTCACAGTCAGCAGGCTTTTGCAATGGTCAGTCTGACGGATACTTGGAAAACCAGTATCAAAACTAACACAATAGTGGGAAGCCAATACTGGATAGTCATTATGGCATAGAAAATAGAAAGCCAAAAGATTTTGGTTCAATTTCCACTTCTGACAGAAATGATAGAGCTCTGGGTCAGTCCCTTAACCTCTCAGTACTCCAAGCTTTTTAAGATCAGAGGTTGAAGAGCAGGTGCTAAATGAATCATGTAGGTGGGGCTAGATGGATCAGGTGTCGGCCCTGGAATCAGGAGGCCTGAATTCAAATCCAGACTCAGACACTACATAGCTATGGGACCCTAGACAAGTCACTTAACCCCAATTGCCTCACCAACCCTCCCTCCAAAAAAACAAAACAAAACAAAACACCACAACAAAAAAATCAAACCCAAACAAAAAACAACACCAAAACCATAAAAAAACAAACAAAATAAAACAAAAAAAACCTAAATTATTTATTTATGGATGTAGCTTATGGACCATATACACAATACCAAGTCATCATATACAGCATCCCAGCTTTCATGGGTCATCCTGTGGGCTTTGTGCTTCCAACAACAATTGCACCTTTGACTCTGCTCTGTCTAGCAACCATTAAAATCTCAACACAAAACTGGAGAGTTTTCCTTCTCTTGGGAAGTAGCTAGGAATTTCATATAAATGTCTTCTGATTTTTATGTCATCAAATTGGCAATAAAATCCCAATTTCTGCCAGAAGCTTTTCATACTTATTGCTAATGCTTTCCCTCTGAAATTATTTCCAATTTACCTTAATATATATGTCCTATATTTATAGTTGTTTGCATGTCATACTCCTTTTCCTCCATTAGAATGTGAGCTCTTTTGCATTTCTTTGTATTTAAAATGTCCTGGCACAGAGTAAACACTTAGTAGAAGCATTTGGAATATCACAGCAGATAGAGGGCTATGCTTAGAGTCAGGAAAACTTGAGTTCAAATTTAGCCTCAGACACTTGTTATGTAACACCTAGAAAAATCACTTAAACTCTATTTGCCTCAGTTTCCTGAATTGTAAAACTGGGAATTATAATAGCAACTACTTCACCGAGTTTTTGTGAAGAATAAATGAGATAATATTTGTAAAGCATATTAGTATAATACTTGATATGTAGTAAATGTGGATTCATTTACAATTCCCTCTTTCTCTTAATAAATATTTGTTGACTGTGAACAATTCAATATAGTGACCTCAAGACATTGCATCTTTAAGAATTAATCTAAGGAAAAAGACAGGTCTCCTGAGGTTTTCTAATAATTGCTTATATTTCTTTGCTTCTAATTCTTCCCTCCTCCTTAATTCTATTTGAGACTTGTTCTCATTGACACATCTTCCTTTGCATGTAAGCAAATACAACATTTTTTTTTGTCACTATCCTAATGAAGCAGGTATAGATATATCACACTATATACTAAGACAAACTCCAAATGGATAGGTGACTTATACATAAAGGGTGACATCATAAAGAAATCAGAGAAACCTGATTTGTCCCTCCTTTGCCTTCCTGGGTTTTTTCCCACCCCTTAATTCCCAGGGCTTCACAGTATTGGTTCGAACTTAGTGTGGATACATGCTTGGATATTGCAACTCAAAACTCTAAGCTATCCATTCATTATCAGCCTTCCTAGTAGTAGGGGTTGCAGGTAGGTACCACCAGACCTGTCTTTTTTTAAAAAAAAAAAAACATTTTTGAAGGAATTTCCCTGTGTAGAAGATAGTAGAAAAAAGAAAGTCTATTAAAAGAGTTAAAGAAGTAGTGGAAAGTAGGTTGTAGAGTCAAGACTGATGTAGTATAAAAGCTAAAGAGAGATGTTTCAAAAGATGGGACATTGAGAGATGAGGTGGCCAAGAAGGTTCTCTGCTGAAGAAAGGCAAAGGAAAGAGAGAGAGAGAGAGAGAGAGAGAGAGAGAGAGAGAGAGAGAGAGAGGAAGAGAGACATTGAGAGAAAGAAAGAGATTGAGAGAGAGAGATTGAGAGTGAGAGAGAGGAAGAGAGAGATTGAGAAAGACAGAGAGAGAGAGAGAGAAGAAGAGAGAGAGAGAGAGAGAGAGAGAGAGAGAGAGAGAGAGAGTGAGAGAAAGAGAATGAGAGAAAGATGTTGGGAGGGAGGGAGAGAGAATGAAAGAGAGATTGGGAAAACATTGCTATATTTGAGGTAGCTTCCTTGCACCCTGGATAGAGCACTACACTTCTAGGCAGGAAGATCTGAATTCAGCCCCAGCTTCAGAGACTAGCTGTGTGAACCTGGGCAAGTCACTTAGCATCTATTTCCCCAACTGTAAAAGTTGAGTAATAACAGCACCTACTTCACATTTTGTTGTGAAGACCAAATAAGATAGTATTTGTAAAAGCAGTTAGCAAAGTGCTTGGCACATAATTGATGCAATATGAATGTTTATTCCCTTCCCTCCTCTCAATTTGGTAATTAGATTAACTTGGAGCTATCCATTTTAATTAAATTTCAGGGATAATATTTTTGCTACCCTAGGCCAGAAGTGGTGGGGTAAGGCTTGAAGAAGTGTTGAAATCCAGATATGGAAAGATTTTATTTGTTGTAACTGGCTGGTGGATTCTAGGTGTGGCAGTCACACTCCGTACCTTCAATAGCACAGTTCTGCAGGCTATGTGACTTTCTCTCTAGCAAATATAGTTCATGAGCCCAAGCAAAGTCTCCCTCGGGGCATCCAGTGTACACCACAGGTATAAAAACTTTCCTGATCCTACATATAGGGTATCTATCTATCTAATCTATATCTATATCTATGTATTATATATAGTACACTATACTTTCTATTCTAAAGGCTAGAACATCGAGACTTGAAGAAAAAGGAAATAATAGGAAAAAATATGAGTGAAGGACTCACTTAGGTCACTATCTAGGCAGACATCCTTCAGATTAGAGGGCAATGGGTATAGTGCTTGCTGACTCTCTGTGGACAATACAGCTTCAGGAATAAGAATCTCTGAAATTTTCCCCAGAATTAAATTCATACAGCTCTCAAATAGAACTAGATTTGTACTAGGGGTTTGAGAGTAACTAGAGAAGAAACCAGCTCTTTCCCAGAGTATATTCTAGCCTGTGTGGAAAACTAAGCCAAAACCCTGAGTAGTATTTAGTTTCTGGATAGACAGCTGGCCAGTCAGTTTCTACATAGTCACTAAAGGTCCCTACTGCCTCAGCCTTGTTATCCAAGAAGGGAAACTAGCTGGTATCTGGGCCACTGTTTCTCCACAAGCTGTACTTTCTGCATCCACCCTATGGATGGGGACTTGTTGACTTTGTTGTATTTAGTAGAGAGAGAATAAGACTTCCTTATGTCATAACCCTGAGCCTTACAGAAATCAGTAAATGTATCTTTGGGGATCTCCCATGCTACCACTCCATTTGGGGCCCTGATCACATTTTCCTATGTAAATCTTGGTCATCTCTCTTCTCAAATGGGAGACCACCCAGGTTCAAGGTATTCTATGAATCTACATATGCTCAAAACTGTAGCTGATAAGTCTTCTGCCCCCACCAAGGTGGCTTAACTTTCAGTCAGCCAGAGGACCTAATTAACAGAGGCATTCAATGACATGGCATAGCAATAGAACATTTTCCCATGTAAACCTGGGGCATATTTTCTCACAAAACACATCATAAGTAAGAAGAGTGGAAGAAAATAAGGATCATGTTCAGAGATGTACAGAAGAAACACATGTGACCATGTAAAACTAGTCATGCACATGTAGGAAACATGGTAAAAGTTTATGTGGAAGGAGCAACTCAAGATTTTGACTCATTATTAATAACTCAAGTCATTATTGACTTGCCAGGATGTTATTGAGCTAGTGTTACTGGGCCTATTTCCCCCTGGACACTTTTGTTTTCTGGGTCTGAACCTAGATATGGCATCATATATCTACTCCTTTCTACTTTTTTCTTCTGGATTTTATCAACAATTCTCATGGGAGGGCATAATTCATGCCTAAAGATGGGTTCTGCCATCTTTTTTAGATTAAGTCTCAAGAGCTAGAAAAACTGGTACTTTTACATTTGTAGTCATAAGACTAGAACACTCTCAGCTGCTTAATCTCTATAAAGAGAAGGACCTATCATCTTTCAGAGTATTTATCTCCAGTGACTAAGCCATTTGCAACGTAGCATAACAATTGCTGTTGTTATTTTAGGGTTTTCTTGGCAGAGATACTGGAGGGATTCACCATTTCCTTCTCCAGCTCATTTTATAGATGAAGAAATTGAGACAGGCAGGTTAACTGACTTGTCCAGAGTCCCACAACTGGTAAGTGTCTGAGGTTGGATTTAAAAGTTGGAAGATGGGTGCTTGGAGGCAATTCATCTGCTGTGCTGCCTAATCTGCTATAAACTAGCTTAGAGTATAATGTCCTCTCAGATCCACTTGATTTCCTCTTCTGATTTAGGGTAGATATCTTTTTAGATGTCATAAATTGCTCTGAGCTTCTAATGAGGAAAACTTTCTAAAATCTAAGCAGAATTTTGTTTTCTTTCTCATTTTTTCCTTTTTGATCTGATTTTTCTTGTGCAGCAAGATAATTGCATAAATATGTATATATACACACACACACACACACACACATATATATATATATATATATATATATATATATTGGATTCAACATGTTTAACATATATTGAATTACTTTCCATCTAGGGGAGGGGGTACAGGGAAGGAGGGGAAAATTTGGAACACGAGGTTTTTCAATGTTGAAAAATTATCCATGCATATGTTTTGAAAATAAAAATCTTTAATAAAAAAAAAAAGAAAAAAATAAAGTCTAAGCAGTTTGATTTCTCTGTCTAATGGTATTTTATATACTCCCCCTCAACTAATACACATACATGTATGTGTATGTATATACATGTACACACACATATAGATATCGATATACATACATATGTAACAACAATTACAGTGTCCCTCCCTCTTCACCCCCAAGATCAGCTCTGTTATATTTTATCTTTCTCCAAGGAGCTTTCTCTTGTGAAGTTGGAGATTGTCTAGCCTTTGCCATTGGCTAAAGACTCCAATGATTGCATTCCTTAATTATAGGTGTCTCTTGATCAGTAGATCGATTTAACCCTTACCAGTCAGAGTACTTTTTATAAAAGAATATTTAAAGATGTATAATAACAAAAAGCACACAAACATCCCCTCCCCCAATACCTGGAAGGGACACAACTCTCTTCTCTCCCTTTCCCCCCCCCCCCCCCTCCCCCCCCCCCCCCCCCCCCCCCCCCCCCCCCCCCGCCCCCACTATTCTGACTGGGTAGAAGAGGGTGATTATCTTCAGAGCTTACCTCAGTTCCCCAGCCTCATCAAGTTCCAAGTCCAAAGTCCCCTTGGGCTTGAGACCCAGCACATGAGCTTCTCAGGGATTCCTGGTTGGTCTGGTAACAACCTCTGCTCTAGAATCCTGTCTCTGAGGTCTCCACTGCCAGTGCCTAGAACTGAAAAGAATAAACAAAGCAGACTCAGCCCCCAAATTCTTAGGGCCACAGGCTGAAAAAGGGAGAAGGGGAAGTAGCTCCTTCCCTCACCCAACTTAGCTTAAGGCCTCTGATGTTGAGGAGAGAGACAGACAGACAGACAAAAAGACACAGAGACAGAGAGACAAAAACAGACACACCCAGAGAGAAAGATAAAGATAGAGACAGACAGAGACACAGAGACAGACACAGAGATAGGGAGAGAGACAGAGAAAAATACAGAGAGAGGGAGAGAGACAGAGACAGACAGACAGACACACACACACACACACACACACACACACACACAGAAAGACAGAGACAGAGAGAGAGACAGGGAGAGAGAGACGGAGACGGAGAAAGACAGAGAGACAGACAGAGAGAGAAAAAGGCAGAGGGAAAGAGAGAGAGACAAGGAGACACACACACACACACACACACACACACACACACAAAGACAGAGACAGACAGACAGACAGACTGAGACTGCCTAATACTAATGGTTTTAAATACTAATGGTAGCCTTTTCTGGCTACCAGCCAGTGACAAAAAGCTCCCATCTATGTGATAGGGGAGCACAGAATGTCTTTTTTCATTTGCCATCTCTTACTTACATGGGTATCTCCAGCTTAGGTGATCTGACATGTACAAAATCCAATTATAATAGATAGATAGAAAGATGTGTATAGTTGAATCCTGATATTTTTATGTTTTGTGGCAAAATCCACTTTCTTGGAGATATGAATAATGAAATGTCAGATTATATTGCAGTATTTATGGATAAACAGGTAAGTTGAGAAAAGAGACAACATTTTCTTGGGACTTAGATAATAATAGCTAATATTTATATATCTCATATCAACTCAGTGAGGGAGATGCTATTAATAATATCCTCATTTTGCAGATGAGAAAAGTGAGGTAAATAGAGGTTAAATGACTTGCCTAGGATCACCACAGCTAGTATGTGCCAAGATAGATTTAAATTCAGAGTTTCCTAATTCCTGTCCTAACACTCTATCTAATGTATCACATTAACCTGGAATCTCTTCTTCAGAAAGACTGTGGAGCTAGATTCTCTACATATCTCCCTTGTCTACCACAGCCCAGTCCTCCCTTTGCTACATGTTTTTTTCAATTTCTCTAATTCATAGGGTAAGAAACTCTTTTTAATGTTTGATATAGTCTCTCTCTTTTATACAAAGTGATTTGGAGTGTGATAGTCTTTTACACAATGACTTTGATGGATTCAAGTAAACCAATAAAACCTGTTCACACTTAGTGCTGGTTATTTGATTTGATTAAAAAAATTTTTTTGCCCTTAATTAAGGTTTCAAAGCAAAATTAGGGAGATTTTGACACCTTCCTCACAATAGAACAGATGGAAAGCTAATTAGTCTATAGACATTTAGCCTGATTTTGAACTAATTTCTTTCTGTTGACAGAATCAATATCTCTGCCCTGATATGGGCCAGAAAGCCTCTTTTAACTTCCATTCTTTCCTGCTTTCTTCTTAGCTTATTTCAGAGGCTGTTTTCCCACAAACCACAGGGTTCTCCAGGTCTTTGGCACTATCATTTCCCTAAGACCTCATGAATCTTGCCATGAAAATGAAAATGATCAAGCATGAAAATTCAGGTGGGAGTGCAAGTCAATGTCTTCATGCTTTTCAATTCTTATCTATTTCTTCCTTCTGGAACACGTTTTTGTCCCTATTTCATTTTTGAGCCTGGTAACAAATCTCCCCGGTGCTTAATTGCCCCTATACCTACACTATTGTAATAGCCTATGAATTGGTTTCCCTGCCATTGATCTTTCTTTTTTTAAAGAACAATTTTTTTCACTCAGTTGCCAAATTAATGTTCCTAGCATCAAATCTGGCCACTCCTTGTCCCTGCTCAAGAGTTTTGATGAGTCACTTCTTATTCCACTTTTTTCAACATGTCTTCAGGCTATTCAGTTCCTGTCCAAATTGTCTCTCAAGTCTTTGGGAGCCAGAAGGAATGGTAGACAGTGAAATATTGGGTGCTTTTCTATTGGTCTATTGATAGTACATGATTATCCTAGCACATGGATACTAACTTTCCCTACTCAATTGGTCACTTAGTCTTCTGGTCATCCATCTCTAAGAATCTGCTTACACTGTTTTTTGGATATGGTTCCTTATTGGTAACATCATTTGATCTGTCACACACAACATGCATCTCTCCATGGCTATTTGGGTGAGTTGCATCTTTACTACTTTTATGGCTGTAATACTTGATAATACATAACCATATAGCATCACTGGAAAAATATTTATGTTAAAAAGATAGGCCTTTGTTTCAAGGAGAATCTTGGTATAATTAAAGGCCAAGCTTAATTTTCCAAAGACAATTCAGCCAAGTCACTTCCTTCTATTCAATTTAATAGATGTGTACTGACTGACTAGCTTTATGAGCTGTTTAAGCATTGTCTGAGCAATAGGCATTCTTCATCCATTTTTTTTTCTTGTGAGGGTAGTAGTTAAAACTCTTTAGGAAGCAGCTAGGTGATGCAGTGGATAGAGCACCAGCCCTGAAGTCAGGAGGATCTGAGTTTAAATCTGACCTTAGACACTTAACACCTCCTGGCTGTGTGATCTTGGGCAAGTCACTTAACCCCAATTTCATCAGAAAAAAAAAAAAACTCTTTAGAGTGATTTAGGAGATTCTACAATATTTTAGAGCTTGATCAACAAATATCTATTCACAGAACATATAGAGGGTCTCCTCCCCCTCTGTAGGAAGTACCTCTTTTATTTGGACATCTTTGTGCTGTACATCTTTATGATAATGGCAAACACCTTTGGCAAGTATTAGTTTCCCTGTTTTATGCATCACTTGATATTAATAATTTGAGAGTCAGAAGAATAAAGTTATTTCTCATCATATTTTTTATGGGTTCTTTTAATAGTGTCTTGCTTAAGGTCTTACAGTTAGCATGTGTTGGAGGCAGATTTGAACCTAAGTATTCCTAAACTTTAAGTCTAGCCCTGTATTTCCTACATAATGCAGTCACTCTCTCTTCAAGTCTGGCTTTCAGAATTCTAATTTTCCTCAGGGCTGAGTTTAGTTTTTTCCCTTATCCTACTACTTACTAAGGCATTTTTCTCCTTACATGTTCTTAGGATTCTTATCTTATTCCTCTTATTCATCATTCCCTCTCTAGCTCTACTTAGTTGGGTTCATTAAGTATTCCTCAACCTTGATTTCAACTCTAATATGAATGACTAGAGTGCAGGGACTGTTCTGTATCAACCCGTTTTTGTTTCAATCAATTTATACATTTTATATCCCCCCCACACTTAATAGTATTTTATTTTTTCCAATTACATGTAAAGATAGTTTTCAACATTTGCTTTTATAAGATTTTAATTTTCATTTTCTCTCTCCCTCCCTTCCATTCTCCTTCACCAAGATGGCAAGCAATCTGATATAGTTTATACTTGTACAATCATATTAAATATTTCCACATTAGTCATGTTATGAAAGTAGAATCAGAACTAAGTGGAAAAACAAATAGAAGGAAAAAGATGACAATAGTATGCTTTGATCTGTTTTCAGACTCCACAGTTCTTTCTCTGAATGTGAATAGTATTATCCATCATGGATCATTTGGAAATATCTTAGATCACTGTACTGTTGAAAAGAGCTAAGTCTATCATAGATGATCATTATACAATGTTGCTGTTAATAGGTACAATGTTATCCTGGTTCTGCCCATTTCATTCAGCATCAGTTCAAGTAAGTCTTTCCATAGGTTTTCTGAAATTAGCCTGCTCATCATTACATTCATATACCACAATTTGTTCAGTTATTTTCCACTTGATGGGCATCCTTTTGATTTCCAATTCTTTGCCTCCACAAAGATAGCTGTTATAAATGTTTTTGTACACAACACACATTTATTAAGTGCTTATTATGTAACAGGTGATGCACTAACTGCTAGGGATACAAGGGCAACAGTGAAATAATTCCTGTCTTCAAGGAGATTACATTCTATTGAAAGCAGGGAGACAACCAGTATGTATACATAATTATATACAAAATATATACAAAATAGACCAAGTAGTTTTAGGGATTGTACTAACTGCTGGGAGATTCAGGAAAGACTAGAACTGTGGCTTACCTAAAGTGATATTTAATGAATATTTATTAAATCAAATAGAATTTTTAAAAAATTCCTTAAGTTCCTCATTCAGTTTGATACCAATTCAACAAATACTTAGGTGAGACACAGGATTCTAGATACTGATCTATGATGTAGAGAATACTGATTTAGAATAAAACATCTTGCATGCGTTCGGCTCTTTGATTAACTGGCTCTCTGACCTATCACAAATCTTTCAGTCTTTCTAGGTCCAATTTCCTTGTTTGTAAATTTGGGGCAACAATACTTGCATGACTTCTTTTATAGGTCTGCTGTAAAGACTAAATTAGATAGCAAGTTTAAAGTCCTTTGTAAACAGTAAAATATAACAAATCGCCCAACTGTTGTTGTTATTTCTTTCTTTTTCTTTTTTTCATTGGCATTAGATAGAAATTGACTTGGGACTATTTAGATAGAGATTTGATTCTCTAAACTAATTTAAATTTATATTTATCTCTGTTATAGGATAGATATAGGGAGGGTAAGTTGGGAAAAGAGCATACCATTTTGTTGGATCTGCCCTAACAAATGTTGGCTTCAGCCCTAGTCTTCTGTTCCTAGACCACTGTAGAAGGAGGAAGATGACTCTGGTTTCAATTTTCCTTTTTTTTTATTGCCTTGTCTCAATGTTTCTTTCTTGCTTAGCTTGTTAAGTCCTGGCTGGGCCTGGAGCAGCTTACTTGGCTTATTCCTGCTGTTTAGCTCATGGGATCTTTCTTTTCTCCTTTTAGATTTTCTCAGAGTCTGTGTATTCTTTTAAGAATTTTAAAGCATGACTTAATTCCATTCATTAATGGAATTAAAGTCAAAGACTAGAATACTTTCAATTTGTTCTAAGAGTTGAAAGTAGATTGGTTGTTCCTCTAAACTACAAATCCAAGATGCTAGCTAACCAGTTTTCAAAGCCCTATCACACTGTTATTATTCTTTTATATTTAAAGTTCTGTGGACTATTGCCCAAGTGGATAAAATAACTGTTTTTCTATAATTGAATTAAAGAAGTGAAGTATAAATTCAACATCATCTTCATCCTCATCAGTAGCACTTCTCACATATTATTGTGTATTCTTATCTTTATTTTAACATACTCTTGTCTCTTTTACTAGATATTAAACTCTTTGAGGTCAGGGATTATGTCTTTTATTTTTATCCCCAATGGAAGTATTGCACACATGATCTGAGTCTAATAGATATTTGTTAAATATATATGAAATATGCACATATAATATATGTATTATAGACATTACATAATTTGTGGTATTATACACATTATAGATTATATACACATAGAAAAAACCATAACATGCATATATATATATATTATATATATATATGTGCATACATATCTATATATCTGTATCTGTATCTATATTGTTGTTCAATCATTTTTCAGTCATATCTGTGACCCCATTTGGTGACTCTATTTCTTGGGAAAGGTAATGGAGTGGTTTGCTCCTATTTCCTTCTCTAGTTCATTTTCTAGCTAAGAAAACTGAAACAAACAGAGTTAAGTGACTTGCCTGGGGTCACACAGCCAATAAGTGTCTGAGGTCAGATTTGAACTCATCGAAAAGAGTCTTTCTGATTCCAGGCCCAGAATTCTATGCATTGTGCCATATGTACATGTTATATGAAACCTACCCCGGGAGAAGGAATTCTTTCATCTATGCCGTAAAGATTACCAACTTTTCTGCAACTTATAGTCTTAGAAAACTATCCAGGGAACTTAAGTGACTTGTTATGGTCAAACTGCTAATATGATACAAGCAGGACTAGACCAGGTTTTCTTGATTTAAAATTGACCCTCTGTTCACTCTACTATATATACAAATGCATACATGACATACAAATACATGTATGTATGCATATGTATCTATCCATAGTAACTTGCATTTATTCACTACTGCTACAATGCTGTACAGTACAGCGTGAGATGGGGTATAGTGCAAAGAACTCTGGACCACAGGCAAGTCCTTGAACCTCACTGTGCCTCAGTTTTCCTGTACATAAAATAAAGGTCATAATTCTTGCACTCCTTACTTCATAAGGTTATTTTAAAGAAAATGCTTTGTAAATCTTAATGTTCTATATGAATGTAAACTGTTATCATTTGAACTGCCAAGCATTCTTTTTTGCAATGACTATGTTACTGGGAGAGTAAACACATTTACTCCAATCCATTCCTTCACTTTACAGATAAGATAGTTGAAGTTCATTAAATTAAATGACTAATTAAGAATAGTAATGATCAAATGCACTCATAACCTTGCTTCCTAATAGTGGAGTCAGATTCAGAACCTGAATCTCTTTATACTCAGTCTAATATGATTTATACTACCACAGAATTTCTCTTGTATCATAATGTGGTAGAAAATGAATGTATCTCCCAGTTTTCAGTACCATTGTGAATAATTTTTTTTTCTGACCTCTTTTTTGTCTTTTAAAATATTTATGAATGTGTTTTCTACATTACTAGAACTTCTCTCAGTATCCTTTCTCCTAGGGAACTATTCCATATAACAATTTTTAAAGGAAAAAAAAGAAGAAGAGGAAAAAAATTCAGCAAAAATAATCAACTCTTTCTTTTTGGACTTACTACTCTGTGCCTTCTGTCTTTTTAAATAAGGATACAGAGATGACTTTTGGAAATTTTTTTAATCTTTAAAAAAAACTACACATAAATACCCACATATTAAGTGAGACAGAAAAAAGAAAATTGAATGTGAAACTACACATCTCTTACTTAGCTTATCCTTTTAAAAATTATATAGTAGGAAGAAAAGGAAAGTGAAGGCAAATAAATAAATCTTACTCTCATCAAGAATTGGCTCAAAGAGGGAATAACATTTGGGTATAGAAATCTATCTTACCTTACAAGTTAGTAGGAGGGAAAAAGGATCCTAGAAGGGGAAAGGAAGGTACATTGGGAAGGGGTGCTGGTCAGAGGCACTTTTGAAGAGGGACAGGATGAAAGGAGAGAGAGAAAAGAATAAACAGGGAGGAAATATAGTTAGCAAGAGTAATTGTGAAAAAAAAAATTGAAGCAAGTTTCTCTGATAAAGGTCTAATTTCTCAAACATAGAGAATGGGGTAAAATTTATAATAATAAGAACCATTACTCAATTAATAAATGATCAAAAGATAAGAACCGTTTTTAGCTGAAATAATCGTAGCTATTTATAGCCATATGAAAAAATTCTCTAATTCATTATTGATTGGAGAAATGCAAATTAAAACAATTCTGAATTACTACTACATACCTATTAGATTGGCCAATTGGATAGAAAGGGAAAATGATAAAATGTTGGAGGAGATCTGGGGAAAAGGCGATATTTAGTGCATTGTTAGTGGAATTGTGAACTGATTCAATCATTCTGTAGAGCAATTTGGAACTATGTTCAAAGAGCTATAAAACTACACCTATCCTTTGATCTAACAATGCCACTACTAGGTCTGTATCCCCAAAGAAATAAAAAAGCAAACAAACAGTCAAAAGACCTACATGTACAGAAAAATATTTATAGCTGCTCTTATTTGGGGGCAAAGAATTGGAAATTGAGGGGATGCCCATCATTTGGGGAATGGCTGAATAAATTATGGTATGTGATTATAATGGTATACTATTGGACTGTAAGAAATGATAAGCAGGTTGCTCTCAGAAAAACCTAGAAAGACTTCCATGAGTTGATACAAAGTGAAATATACTGTGTACAAAGGAGCAGCAATATTGCAAGAGAATCAGCTCTGAATGACTTACTTATTCTCAGTAATACAATGATCTAAGTAATACAGTGATCAAAAGTTCTCAAGAACTTTTGATGAAAAATGCTATCCATATCTAGAGAAAGAACTAGTGGTGTCTGAATGCAAATGAAAACAAATTTATTTTTTACTTCTGTGTGTGTTATATTTTCTTTCACAACATGGAATTATGGAAATGTTTTGCATAACATGTATTGTTGATTTGCTTGCATTCTCAATGGAGAGGGTAGAGTAGGGGAAGAAGGAAGGAAAAGAATATGGAACTCAGAGTTTTAAAAATGAATATTAGGAATTGTTTTTACATGTAACTAGGGAAAAATAAAATACTAAACAGTAAAAAATTGTATAATAAATGTGATATGTTACTTTCAAAGTTGTTAGTCAATAAGCAATTATTAACTGCTTATTATAAGCCAGGCATTTTGCTATCCTGATTGTCTGTGGTTCTGAACTTCCTTCTATTTTATTCTAGTCATAAAAAAATACAATAATCCTCTTTTCTTTCTTTTCTGTTTAGCAACAGGATTATTAGCCCCTCTCTATTGTTTACCATCCCATTCTCCCTCACTGAAAGAACAAAACAAAACAAAAACAAAGTCAGAAATTGCTGAAAAAAATTTAGTCAAGCACAATGTCCATGTCTTTTTTTCTGTGATAATAGCTTTTTATTTTTTCAAAGAACATACAAAGATAGTTTTCAACATTCATTTTTGCAAAACCTTGTGTTCCAAAATTTTCTCCCTCCCTCTTCACTTCCCTCCTCTCCTAGACAGTAAGTAATCCAATAGAGGTTAAACATGTGCAATTCTTCCCAATATATTTCCACATTTATTTTGCTGCACAAGAAAAATCAGATCAAGAAGGGAAAAAAATGAAAAAGAAAAAAACAAGAAAGGAAACAATAACAAAAAGAATGAAAATACTATATTGTGATCCACTCTCCGTCCCCACAGTTCTCTCTCTGGATGCAGATGGCTCTCTTCATCACAAATCTATGGGAATTGGCCTCACTGTTGAAAAGAATCAGGTCCATCACACTTGATCATCACATAATCTTGTTGTTGCTGTGTACAATGATCTCCTGGTTCTGCTCATTTCACTTAGCATCAGTTCATGTAAGTCTCTCCAGGCCTTTCTGAAATCATCCTGCTGGTCATTTCTTATAGAACAATAATATTCCATAACATTCATATACCATAACTTATTCAGTCAGTTTCCAGTTGATGGGGATCACTCAGTTTTCAGTTACTTGCAACTACAAAAAGGACTGCTATAAACATTTTTGCACATGTGAATCCTTTTCCCTCCTTTATGATCTCTTTGGGATACAGGCCCAGTAGAAACATGGCTGGATCAAAGGGTGTATGTACAATCTGATAGGCTTTTGGGGATAATTCCAAATTGTTCTCCAAAATGGTTGGATCAGTTCACAGTTCCACCAATAATGTATTAGTGTCCCAGTTTTCCCACATCCCCTCCAACATTCGTCATTATCTTTTCCTGTCATCTTAGTGAATGTGAAAGGTATAAATAAAGCTGTATCTCAGAATTGTCTTAATTTTCATTTTTCTAATCAATAGTGATTTAGAGCATTTTTTTCATATGAATGTCCATGTCTTAAAAAGCCTCTGTCCTTCTGACCCTTAAGTCCATCACTCCTTTTTAAGATAGTGGCTAGATTCATCATTGTCCTTATGGAATTGTGATTGGTCATTGCATCAGATGGGATTCTTAACCCTTTTCAAAATTATTATAATTTTTCTTTTTGCTAAGGCAATTGGGGTTAAGTGACTTGCTCAGGATCACACAGCTAGGAAGTTTTAAGTGTCTGAGATCAAATTTGAACTCAGGTCCTCCTGACTTCAGGGCTGGTGCTCTATCCACTGCATCTCCTAACTGTCCCTCAAAATTATGTTTGATGAGTCTTATCATTGTATAAATGGTTCTGGTTCTGAGGAGTTTACTTTGCATCAGTTCATACAGCTTTCCCCAGATTTCTTTCTCTGAAAAGCATCCTTTTACTATTTCTTGGGTGTAATAATCTTTCATTATATTAGTATTCTTAATTGATGATCACCCCTTTGTCTCCAGTTTTTGTTTTTGAATTTATAATCTTCCTTTACATTTATTGTCTTTGCAATATTAAGCCTCGTACTGTACCTACCAAAGTATATGCATAGTTCTTTAACTTTTCTAGTGTAGTTCCAAATTATTTTCCAGAGTGACAAGTATCTCAAAGAGTACATTTGTGTTTCTATCTTTAGGAAGTCCCTCCAACAGTTATCATTTCATGTGTGTGTGTGTGTGCCTCAGAGTTTCAGTTTGTATTTCTCTACCCATTAATTGAAACTTTTTTTTTCCCAGATAGTTGTTAATAGCTTGGATTTCTTCCTTTCAAAAATTGCCTATTTTTAATACCCTTTGACCACTGATTTTTTTGGACAATGCTGTATTTTAGTATATTTCAGTCAATTTCCTTTTTTTTTTTTTTTTTTTATTTAATAGCCTTTAATTTACAGGATATATACATGGGTAACTTTACAGCATTAACAATTGCCAAACCTCTTGTTCCAATTTTTCACCTCTTACCCCCCCCCACCCCCTCCCCTAAATGGCAGGATGACCAGTAGATGTTAAATATATTAAAATATAACTTAGATACACAATAAGTATACATGACCAAAACATTATTTTGCTATACAAAAAGAATCAGACTCTAAATTATTGTACAATTAGCTTGTGAAGGAAATCAAAGATGCAGGTGTGCATAAATATAGGGACTGGGAATTCAATGTAATGGTTTTTAGTCATCTCCCAGAGTTCTTTTTCTGGGTATAGCTAGTTCAGTTCATTACTGCTCCATTAGAAATGATTTGGTTGATCTCGTTGCTGAGGATGGCCTGATCCGTCAGGACTGGTCATCATCTAGTATTGTTGTTGAAGTATATAATGATCTCCTGGTCCTGCTCATTTCACTTAGCATCAGTTCGTGTAAATCTCTCCAGGCCTTTCTGAAATCATCCTGTTGGTCATTTCTTACAGAACAGTAATATTCCATAATTTTCATATACCACAATTTATTCAGCCATTCTCCAACTGATGGACATCCATTCAGTTCAGTTTCTAGCCACTACAAAAAGGGCTGCCACAAACATTCGTGCACATACAGGTCCCTTTCCCTTCTTTATAATCTCTTTGGGATATAATCCCAGTAGTAACACTGCTGGATCAAAGGGTATGCACAGTTTGATAACTTTTTGAGCATAGTTCCAAACTACTCTCCAAAATGGTTGGATTCGTTCACAACTCCACCAACAATGAATCAATGTCCCAGTTTTCCCACATCCCCTCCAACAATCATCATTATTTTTTCCTGTCATCTTAGCCAATCTGACAGGTGTGTAGTGGTATCTTAGAGTTGTCTTAATTTGCATTTCTCTGATTAATAATGTCAGTCAATTTCCTATAGATTTTGGCTACCACTCTTTTATCAGAGAAACTCTCAAAGATTATTTTCTCGGGAAAACTGTGAAACTGGTGAAGTTTATTCCCAGAGCTTTTCTTATTGTCACATCTGACCTCGTTAGGAGCCCATTACTTTCATATTCTTTCCCCCTCTCTCAAGAATACTTGATTTAAAAAAAAAAAAGGGGGGGGGGCTGAAAATTTATTCACTCTAGGATATTAGTGTTTTTATTCCCGTAATTTGCATTTTAAAAGGGTATTAAGTTTCGAATCAAAGAATGGATTTCTAACATTTTAGGAATCAGTAATAGGAACTAGAAGTTTAGTTTTGTTTTTTGGAGAGAGGACCATTTTTATACTTCTCAGTTGACACCAGTAGGTTATCCTGTAGCGATTAGCCAGGGTCTTTATTCATAAAAATGCCCTTATTGTTTATATATATAATTTATAAATATAACTGGTTGGCTATTAGGTAGAATTTTATGTGTGTGTGAAGGGACGGAGAGGGGGGGAGGGACGGGGGGGGGGGGGGGGGGGTCCCTGCTGGCTGAAGTTATTGAATGGATCTCGAATCGATTGGGTAAATCAGGGAAGCCTTCCAGGAGGAGGTAAATTTTGTGCAGAGTTTAGGAGACAGGCGTTAATTTCTGCTCCGAATCTAGAGCAAGTTAGAGTGGAAAACGCGAAGTAGGGAGAGAAGAGAGGACGAGGGTAGCCGAGATTAGCGCGCGACAGGCTCTGCAGCGGGAGGATCATTGAAGTAAATCCAGAAGGGGGCGCTATGACGCTTTCCCCGCCTCTCCTTTTGCTTCCTTCTTCCTTCCCTCCCCCAGTGGCCTCTGGTGCAGTAGTCGCTCTAGCTGCCCGGAGGAATCTCGGTGGTTCCGGGCGGAAGTGAGGCGCGGAGCGGAGCGGAACGGCCTCTGGTGACATTTTCTCCGGGCGGCGCGGAGGAGAGAAGGACCCGGCGGCGGTGCCCGTGTTGTCGAGCCTCGGCTCCTGCCTCCTAGCTGCGCCGGGAGTCTGCGTCTGGAAGGAGGAATTGGTGGCGGGAGCTGCCGCCACTGGGGCCGAGAGAAGTGTCAGAGCGGCGGGAGAGAGTCTCAGACCAGCTAGCCATTCAGTCCGTCCGGGCCCCGGGCCGGGAGAGCCAGGTAGCCGGGGACCGCGAGAGGAGCCGCGGCAGAGCGCAGGTGAGCCGGGCGACCTCGGACCTGGGGCTTGGCGGGCTAGCGGCTGGACAGAGGGCGGCGGGAGCGGCCCCGGTATAAGGCCGAGCGGCTCCGCTGTGAAGGGGACTGTGTCCGGGAGAGGGGGGAACCGGGGTATGAGTGTGCGCTCGTGTGTGTGGTGTGCGTGTCCTGCGTCGTTTGTGTGTAGCGCGGGGGTGTTGTGCCTTGTGTGTGCGTTTTCTGCCTCTAATCCGTGTGTGTGGTGTGTGCGTGCTCGTGTGCGGGATGGGTGTTGTGTGCGGGTGCTCGTGTGTATGTGCTGATAACTGGGGCCGTCGTGGCGCCCGAGGGGGGATGGAGTAGGTAAGGAGGCGGTTTGTTGCACCTGGGGAGGGACGGAAATGTGTTGTGTTGGGTGTAGTGTGTGTGTGTTTGTTTCCCATAACTGATGTTTTGCATAACTGGGGCTGGAGAGACCCAGGTAGTATGACGTTCTCCCCGTGTCTGTCCCACCTCGTCCGGAGGTCTGAGAGACTTGCGGTTCCTCAGCCCGGAAAGCCGCTCCTTTGGGTCTTGGAGCTCGAGGGCTGGACCTGCCGCCCCTCACTTTTCGTGAATTAAGAGGCACGTGCTCTTCCCCGGTTTTTTTCCTTCGCTTTTTTTTGGGGGGGGAGGGGGGAGAAAGTAAAGTCTGCACCAGGGCCGGGGGGGGGGGGGGGTGGACCTAATCAAGGGGGAAGGTTTCCTTCCAATCTCTCCTTGAGGAAAATTTTGGGTACCAGGAGTTATTTCTTTCCTCCCTTGTCTTGGGGTCAGCTGGAGGAGCTCAGTTACACAACCCTATTTTCTCTTGGGATTGGGGGCGGGGGTAGGTGGGGAGAGGGGTTCAGGTTGGGACTTTAAACAGAAACCTGAATGGACTGAGGAATAACTCATTCCAAGCTTCCTCCAGAGCCAGGTTTTTGCAGTGACTTGGTGCCTAGCAGTTTTCAAAAGGCAGTGGAAGCAGACATCTAGAATGGAAGCTTTTCCATATGATTTGAATAGTAGCCTCATCTTTTCTTCACATCTACTTCAGTTCAGTTGGAGGTATCCTCATTCTCAATATTGTCTTTGGGACTTTATCTCTGACTCTTGAGATTTCTGGGGAGATATTACGCTTTTGTTTCATCCTGGATATACATACATAGTGGTTATTTTGGGAGGGGGTAGGGAGTTTGGTTTTTGTTGTAGAGAAAGGAAGGTTGGAGAGGGAGAATAATGTATTCATGTATTTTCTCTCCCATGACTTCATGAATCCTGGTTATCTTTTAATAGGAAAAAAAAAATCGTGCCAGTGACTTTTTTTTATCAAGCTCTGGCCATTTAATTACAACTATATATAGCAGTTTTGCTCAGGTTGTATTATTTTGTAATGTCATGGATCTAGTGTCATAATTTGAAACAGCAATGTAAATCAACCTCCTCCAGGGATAATTTTAAAGATGAAAGTTATTAACCTTCTAATATGATGCTGCCTTGCTTATTCCACCAATCTGAGTTACTCCAGCAATCCAGGTTTGTTAAACCTATTAGGGTTTTAACAAGTATTTTTAGTAGACCTACAGTTGATTGTGTTACTTGGATACTAAATCAGAATTATATATGGTCAAAATGGTAATATGTATAGTTCAGGAAAACTTTGAATAAAATTAAAAATAATTTAGATTTTATAGTTTTCTACATTACTTTGTTTCAAAATAGACTAGCCAATTTTACACATTATCCCTATTAGAGAAATAAATATGTGCTCAAGTTAATATTAGGACTTGTAATTTAATCAGCGAGGAGTTGTTTTCAATTAAGATTCAATTCAATTCAGATAAATGCATGCATACATGAATGAAAAAGCAATTTTTTTAGGTGTTTACTATGTGCTGGGCATTATGCTAAATGCTGAGGATACAATTTTTTTTTTTTTTTTTTTTTAAATATCTGTCCTCAAAGAGCTTCCATTTTAACAGTTCTTCCAATAAGGGATAATAGTAATAAGTTTTGTTCTGGGGAGGTGGATAGATGGATACAGTGGCTGATAGGTGGTTAGATGGCTTGAGTGGATGGCTGAATAGGATGTGAAGCTAAAGCATTATTTGGTGCTTAAGGCCAGTATGTAAATATAGTGAATTATTGGGCTAGTAGTTTTTACCTACTGAGTTATCAATCAAATGGGTTGGGTCATTGGACTAGAGCACTGTAATTTACTGTTTTGGAGAACTTTCTGTAGCACTTAGATATTTAATGACTTGCCCACTCAGCCAGTATCTTATGTTTGACTTGATAACAAGTCTTTCTTATTCCAAAGTCCAATTCTATTCACAAACACTATATTACCTCTACATGTTAAAAACTTTAGTATAACATTAGCTTTTTGGTGGCTGTACAGTTATAAAGCAAAGAACCGAAGACCCCAGTTTAAGGTGTGGTGCTGCTTTTGGTATGGGATATTGGCAAGTCACCTTGAACTTCTGAACCTGTATCCATAGGTGTAAATTTGTCAATCTCACAGTTATAATGAGGATCAGAAGAGGCAGAGTATATGAAATTGGTTTTAAAACTTTAAAGTATCATGCATTTGTAAGATCATAGTATTCACTAAGCCTTGGTACTTCTGTGTTGTAGAAGGAAATTTTCAGTTCAGGTTTACAAAATCATATGTGGAA
Source organism: Sarcophilus harrisii (assembly GCF_902635505.1). NCBI lineage: Eukaryota > Metazoa > Chordata > Mammalia > Dasyuromorphia > Dasyuridae > Sarcophilus > Sarcophilus harrisii. The sequence goes on along the minus strand of NC_045426.1, from coordinate 366,946,417 downwards.
CAAGAAGAAAGAAATAAGTTTTTGAAGGAATTGACAGTGTAAACACTAAGTTCCAATTTTTCATTTTTCAAGGAATTTATGTTGGAAGGATTAAGTACAATGAAATTCTTAAATGAGAATACCATTTTCCAGGCCTTCAATTCAACAAACATTGTGAATAAGCAAGGCACTGTATTAGGATCTGGTGATAGGGATAAAAATGGGTCTTACCAGGGAGGAGCATATATTGTACTGGGGAAGATATTGTATGTATATAAATAATTATAGAACAAGGGATATTGAGGAAAAGTGGAACCTTGTTTCTTTTTTAAAAATTTTTATTAAAGCTTTTTATTTTTCAAAACATACATGAATAATTCTTTGACATCAATCCTTGCAAAGCCTTGTGTTCCAATTTTCCCCCTCTTCCCTCACCCCTTTCCTAGATGGCAAGTAGTCCAATATATGTAATATTTTAAAATCCAATATATAAACACATATTTACACAGTTTTCTTACTGTACAAGAAAAATCAAATCAAACCGGAAAGAAAATGAGAAAGAAAATAAAATGCAAGCAAACAATAACAAAAAGAGTGAAAATGCTATGTTGTGAACTACACTCAGTTTCCACAGTCTTCTCTCTGTGTATAGATGGCTCTCTTCATCACAAGATCATTGGAACTGGTCTGAGTCATTATAGCCTTGTTTCTTACAAATTCATATTTATTGGGATTTGCTTAATCTTGATAATAGGGATTTTTGTGAAAGTAGACTCCACTTTAAATTCATAGTGTAGTATCTTATGATTTTTAATGGTTAATTTATACTCTACACTAGAATTGCTACTGATTTTTTAAATTCCTCCAAAGTTAAAGATTAATGCATTCTAATTTAATGTAGTACTCTCAGGGCAGAATTCTCTATAAAACTCTTTACAGAATTTTTCTTCCTATTCTTGATGATACTGTCATTGTTTCTTTGATGACAAACCCCTTGTTAATGATTGATAACTTGTTTGTGTGTTTACAGTTGCTAATTCAAGGAGTGATACATTTTCTGCAGTCCTGTTTAAAGTGATTTCCTGCATTGCCTTTCCCCCTTTCTCACTCCTAACCCTTTCATAATTTTGAGCAAGCTCAGAGTATTTAGAAGACTTGGGGTAGCAGCTGAAGTTCATTTTTAAATTTGGGAATTTTGGATTACTAATATTTATTGTGGTAATTTTTGCAGCCAGTCATTTAGCTGTTTCTCAATTTCTTATCTTTTTAAGTAAGGGTGTGATAATACTCACTTTTTAAAAAATATTAATGCTTATAATGGAATATTATCTTTTTTTTTCTGGAGACACAAATTTAAGTCCTGTGTTTTTTAATATAAGAAGAATTCTATGTAGTGAAAACATTCAAGAGATCCATGGCTACAGCAGGTTTGCTATGTGGCTTAGGACAGGTTCTTTTACCGTAGTTGTCAACTGCAAAATGAAGGAGTTGGACTTGATGTTTTTTTTTAAGATTCCTGCTCTCCCTGATAGTCTGTGATATGTGAATAATTGAAGGTAAATCAATATATAATCCTTTTTGTTTTTATTCTTTTCTGGATTGGACTTTTAAAAAAGACCTTGTGGTTATTGGGATTGTACTGGTTGTAGGTAGACAAGTTCTCTTTGTTTTTTTGAGCATCAAACTAAAGCCATTCAGTAGATCCTATTTCTTTAGGAATTTATCTCCATACTCTAGTCTGTTCATGATTTTTTTCAGTTTCTCTGTGCCTTGTTATTATTCTATCTTCCTTTTCTCCATCCTTAGTACTGTTGTGATGGAACAAAATTGAAATAAGTTGTCTTCATTTTCAGTTTCTGTGTGGGAAGTTGTTCTTAGCAAAAGTAGAATTCAGTTTCACACTCAACCCACAGGGCCATGATAGAAAGGAATGAGAGTGAAACTGAGTATTAGTTTCTCTTGGCTATGTAAACTTTTCTTGCAGTGCAATTCAGAGGATATTTATTAAATCATTATTGTGTAAAGCCCTGGCTCTGGGAATAGACTAATACCAAATCTTTTTTTTTTATTTGTTACAATAAATGTTTATTTGTTTTTATATCACTTAAATTATCCCTTTATTTCTCCTTGCAATCATTGCATGAACAAGGACTTATTTTAAAGGAAAAGAAAAGAAGAGAAATCAGCAAAATCCACCTACCTATAATATACATATAATTGTATAATTATATGTTTATGTAATTATATATGATATGTATATGTAACATATATCTGTATTTATGTTATCTGTCTGACAATATATGCCCTGCTCCATAGTTATGGACTCTTTAGTTCTGCAAAGGAATTGGGATAGGTGTCTTCTCTTATCTTTTCTTTGGGACAACATTAATTCTTTATAAATTTGTAATATTAATTTTTGGTTATTTGGGGATTTTTACTTTTTCCATTTATATGGTTGTAGTTATATTTTCTTGACTCTGCTTACCTTACTTTGCATCAATTTAGTAAATTTTTCCATGCTTCTTTGTATTCATCATATTTGTTGCTTCTTGTTAAAATGATATTTCATAGTTTCTTGCTTAGCCATTCTGGACCTTTCTTTCAATACCCTTCTGTTAGAGTGGGGTTGAAGAGACAGACACATAACTAATCAGTGCATTATAATGGAATAAATATGAAGAAGAGAAAGAGAGGTCTGTGTAGCATGAGAAGGCAAAGTGCTATGAGAAATTTGAGGTGAGACTTTTAAAAAATTCAAGGAGAGAAAGAATATATTTATATATGTTTATTACTATCAGTATAGAGGCCTTCTGGTGAGGGAACTTAATCTACCAGCGCAGATCAGTAAATGCCCTACAATTTGTTAAAAGTCCTAGAGAGTTTCCCAGCATAATGGAAGCTGTCCTAGAATGAATACATACAGCCTCTATGTATCAGAAGCAAGATGACCTCAGGAGTAGTCAGTCTCTCATATGTATATATTATATATGAATGTGTGTGTAGTTTAAAAGATGCTGCTGATTTTGCTGAGTGTCAAAGTCAAATTAGAACGACTGCTGTGACAAGTTGAGTATCCCTTTATTTTCTTTTGGTTAGCATTTACAGCTTCAGTTTAGAGGGCTTGTTGATTTTTAGAGTGCCTAACACAGCAATTAACATGTGGTTATTAGACTGGAGTATTGCTTCAGACTTGCTTCTCTGTCTTTGATCAGAAGAAATGACTCTGTCTCAAAATTGGTCTTTCTGCTGTCATTAATTTTCATTTATCAGTAGTAGTCATGCTGGCTTTATAGAACTAAACGTTACATAGATTTCAAATTATCTTTCTTAAGAAAGACCTTTCTTTCCTTCCTCATTAGCATTACAAACCATGCTAGTGAATTAAAAAATTAAATAAATTTATTAAAGAAATAAAAAATAAAAAGTTAAAAAATAGTAATAATATAAATACTATTGAAGAAGAAAGCCTATTGGGGTAGAATAGGCTTCCTGATTCCCACATCAATAAAATAAAGGGGAGAGTTCAACTAGGATCCTTCTAGTTCCCAAATGGTATAATTTTGTGAAAATGAAGGAGAAAGAGAAAGTTTAGGACATGAATGTATAATTAAAAACTAACCATATTTTGGTAAAATCTAGACTTGTGGTTTTCCTAACATTTTTAGATATTGTGTTACTGAAGTAACTGAAGAATAATTATTTCATTTCCCCTTTTTTAGTTATTTAAATCGTAGGGGAAATTGCTAAGAATTTTAACAAACTTTCAGTCACTACTGATTTATTTTCAGATTACTTTCTCCACTGCATGAAATTAAAATCTTAGTGTCATTAATTTAGTATTGGTTTTATAGAATGACTAAATTGTCTGCTAAAAGTTTATAGTTTGGTGTATGCAAAATATTAATGAAGATTTTTGTGAACTTGATTAGTAATGATCCATCAAAGGAATAGAACGATTTTGATAAAGAAAATGACTAGAAGTGGTTGATAGTGCTACTTAATTTTTCACTAGATAGGTAGACAAAATTCAGCATTCTCTAAGACAATGTTATAGAAAGGTCTTGGGAAGTAGGAGTATGAATGCAGATCATAATAAAACAGGGATATTTTATTTTTATATTAAATGTTGATAGTGTCTTAAATTTCCTATCTACATTTATTTGAGTTTAAGCTATAATGAATAGTCTGCTCTTAGATCAACACTTTTATCATTAAGGATTTCCCAATATTGCTGTCTAGCTAGTTGTTTTCGATGGGTCTCAGATATAGTGGATAGATTCAGCAACATTTATCTCTGGGCCTGTAGATCTGTCTCAGTATGTAGTAATTTAGCTTCTTCTAATGGAGATGGCATTGTTCTTTCTTGAACCTTTGGTCTGATTATTAAAAATAAAATGGTTAATGCAGGATCCTTGTTAAAAATCTGTGACCTGTGATCTAAATATTTCTGATGTACTATGATGGTTTCATTGTTAAGTTCTTTTATTCTTTTATTATCATAATAATTTATATTAACAGTGCTGCAATTTAAAATAGAACTAATTTTCTCTCTTTTTGGTCTCAAGTTTCTTTTGTTTCTAATGATCTATAATACTTAGGTTCTCCTTTTGGAGCCTCATTTCCCCTCCCCTTCCCCTTTTCACATGAGATTATTTGTCAGTGGGGGGTCTCAAAAGCTTCTTTTTAGCTTCACTGTATTTCTTTTCCTCCTCTTCCAGCTTCAGTTTATTTCAAATCTTTGTAGGTTTTTGGAATATATAGTCTATAAGTCAAAGATTTATTTAAAATGAGCCACTCTCTGTATCCCATTTGATGTAGCTGATAACTTATTCAAAGCCTGATATTGAGCCAGACACATAGCAGTAGTGCCTGTAATATAAGTTTTTGCTAGTGACCATCATCACACTTGGCCTATTTATAGAGCTTGTATCAGTGGAAGAATGGTTGGCAGGCAAGCCTGCTGTTCCTATGAATGTAGAATAATAGTTTATGTTCAAGCTTGGGATTTTCCAAAGTTGGGGTATAAGTCCATTCAACTATAGTGATGGTTTTAGTTTAGTTTTTTTTTTTTTTTTACCATCAATATCCTGGTATTCCTTAAATCTTCATATTAAATCTACCTTTTTAATGCATCTTCTTATCTTATCTTTCCCCAATCCCTAGTCTTTTATATTTCTTTTTTTCTTTTATATTTCTTTATGCCAAATCTTATTTATAGTTGTTCTCCCCTTGTTTCCCCCGTCCCTTATCCCCCCCCTTCCCCCGCCCCCCATCTGCTCCTCCTGGGGATTGGGTGGGAGAAGTATTTGAGGAAGAGTGCTACTTAAAGGATGAATCTTTCTGCTAGTTTCATTTACTTATACCCCAAAGTTGCAGGTATTTAGCTAATAATTTCTTTCTGCTACATCTTGTAAGTGTATCAGCCCCTTTTAAAAATTCAGTTCTGAATAAGACTGGTCAGTCAAAAAAGCTATCTGAAAACTCATTTACTTTCAGAAGTTCATGTTCTTATTAGGCTAGCAATACCATTGTCTTTTAAGTTGGTATTTTGTAGATAAAAAGGAGTTAATTACCTTTTTTTTTTTTAAGTTCTGGGACGATACCATCTATAGTGATATCATGCTATTATGGAATAAACTTTTTTTTTTTTAACAAATTGGAGGGCAATTTACTGATCTGCACTGGTAGATTAAGTTCCCTCACCAGAAGGCCTCTATACTGATAGTAATAAACATATATAAACATATTCTTTCTCTCCTTGAAGTATCACATGTAATAAGTAATGGCATCCTGTATTAAATAAGAAATTTATTCTGAAATTTCATTGATAATAGCATTTGATTATCAATAAAGCATTATTTTGAAAAATTACATATTTCAAAATAACATAAGGTACAGGGAAGTCATTATTTGTCCCCAATCACCAAACTAAAATGTTTTAAATCTCAAGTCAAGTCAGTCAAGGACCTGATTATTATTATTATTATTATTATTATTATTATTATTATTATTGTTATTTATCTTTAATGGTATTTTATTTTTCCAAGTTTGTGCATAGATAGTTTTCAACATTTATCTTTGCAAAATCTTGTGTTCTAAACTTTTCTTCTCTTTCCCTTTCTCCCTTCCCCAAGACAGCAAGCAATCTGATATAGGTTAAATGTGTGCAGTTTTTCTAAAGATATTTCTATATTTGACATACTAAGCAAAAAGCAAACAAAAAAACAGATCAAAAAGAGAAAAAATGTGAGAAAGGAAAAACCCCCAATAAACAACCACAAAGGTGTAAATACTATCCTCTGATTCATTTAGTCTTTATAGTTCTCTTTCTGGATATGGATGGCACTTTCCATCACAAGTCTATTGAAATTGTTTTGAGTCAACTTCATTGTTGAAATGAGCCAGGTCTATCAGAGTTGATCATCTCATAATCTTGTTATCATGTACAGTGCTCTCTTGATTCTGGTCATTTTACTTAGCATCACTTCATGTAAATCTTTCAGATTTTTCTGAAATCAGCTTGGTCATTATTTCTTATAGAATAAATAATATTCATTACATTCATATGCCATAACTTACTCAATTTCTAGTTCCTTGCCACTATAAAATAGGCTGCTACTAACATTTTTGCACATGTAGGTGGGAAGAACTTGATTATTTGCGTATTATCAGGTGAATCATAAAAGCACTTCACCTGTCTTGTATAAGTTGTCAGGAAACAGTTCCACACCCAATTAACAGATTTTACAGGATTTATTTTTGATGTCATATGGAAAAATAAGACTAGATCCTATTTGAAGTACTTTTTCATTAATAAAGAGCCCAATACTTAAGATCACTAGAGGAAAGTGAGTGATGATGGAGAAAAAGCGTTAGATCTGGAGATAGAAAACTTGGATCATAATCCTGGAACTGCAAGTTAGCTGTGTGACCTGAAGAAAGTTAGGTGGTATAGTGGAGCTAGTTCTTGACTTGGGGTCAGTCATATCTGGGGGTTAGTCCAACTATTTATTGGATGTGACACTGGGTAAATCACTTCACATCTTGATTTCTTATTTTCTTCCTCTGTAAAATGAAGATAATTTGTTAAGATCGTTTTTACTTCTAATTCTATGCTATAGGATTTCAGCTTCCTCATTTGTAAAATGAAGGTTTTTTTTTACATGAATTTAGATTTTCTTTAAAGTTCTCACATTCTGTAATGGTTTTTCCACATTAAATTGAGTAGTAATGATCAATTCCAGTGAAAGAGGAAAAATTTGACATTTAAAGATGTTGATGGTTTTAAAAAAGAAATCCTATCACACTCCCCATTTGCCTTTCTCAAAATATGCTTTTAACTTTCATTAAATGAAATTAATATTTTTCTAGTTTCTTATCTTTCCTAACCTTGTTTTTATATACAGTATATAGATACGTATGTATGTATATACACACACACATACATACATACATATATATACACATGTGTGAGTATGTATCCATAATATAAAATCAGATCATAATTATTATATGCTAATTTTCTTGGAGGATTACTGTTATAAAATCTTCCTAGTTTGTCACAGTATACCATTTTGATAGCCAATTCAGCTAATATTGTGGAATAACTTTAAAAATCTCACTGTGACAATTGCTGAAACCCACAGGAAGTAGGCACAGAATGCTGTTTTGAAAGCCTTGTTTTATTTCAGTTTTATCTTCTTGGGTTTACAATTGGCTCTTAGCCCCCAATCTGTCTCTGCACTCTCTGTTCTTGCTCTTGTGAAAAGGCTTTCTTGGGTACTATTTCTTAGCAGCTATGAGTAGAATTGGCAGAGCCTGGTGCCAGAAGATAGAGGCAGGGAAGAGAGAGTGTAGGTGGTAGGTTGAATTGGAGACTGACTGTCACAGATGCGTGTTTACTTTAGCTTATGTTCTGAAGTATCACAGAGGTCATTGAAAAAAAGAAAGGAAAAGTGACAGGTATTAAAGGTTAAAGATAAAAGCATTCTGGTTTTTAGAATCATTGTTTCTTCAGAAGAAAACAAATTTTTATGTTCTAAGAAAACTTACAGAATCTGAATAAATGTTTCTACTTACTACAGTGCTGCCTCCCTCCCTCCCCCCCCTTTTTTTTTGAAGGTCCCAACAAATAGTTTCTATTTCATTAATACCTTTTACTTAGCAAAAGTACTTTTGCTGTGTTGGAACTGTAATTTTTGTTATCTAAGATGCTAAAAATATTATTTTCAAATCAATTGAATTCAGGAAAGTAAACATGATGAAATTTTAAATGCAGACCCACTAATAATTATATAAAGAATCTTATTAAATAACATTAAAAAGTTTAATATACTTTGACTATGGTAAATGCTGAATTATATTAAGTACAACTTAAATGCTAAAAATCTTGATATTTAGGCCTTTTAAAACTAGATTAAATGAAAACTGGAAGAGCGTTCATAAGCATGCTTACTGTGATATTATATGTATATAGTACTTGAATGATAAAGATGTAGATCAATCATAAACCTAGAAATCAAGTTTTAATATTAGGTTTGCCACAATTTGACCTGACAGGGCAGGTTCTATAAAATCTTTAGATCTTAATTTCCAGATGAAAAATGAAGAAATTGACTGAAATTGACTCATAAAGCTCTCCTAATTATAATGTTCATTATTTACCATGATTGGTTGCCAAGCAGATAAAAATCTTGTCAATTCTGATTCTCTTAAGCCTTAATTTTCCTTTTTTTAAATAAAAAATTTTCATACCTTTGCTGGAATTGAAAAATTAATAGTATCAAAGAAATGATACCTGTATTTGTTTTTGTTTGTTTTTTTTTCGATTTTAAGGAGATGTTCTAAGTGGATTTAATAGAATGAATCAAAAAGTTTCAGGGAAAAATATTTTGTTTTACTGACCTAAATCAATAAGATTATTTGATACACTAATGGAATATCTTTCTATCTATATCATATCAACATGTAACATCTTTTATTGGGTGAGTTATGAATATAATCAAGAATATAGTATGGTATATAGTTTGATTTCTTTGAGTGGGGAGAAGGAGCTAGTTTAAAGAGTTGTTAGCTATATGTTAAAGGTACTTGATATCTTAAAGAAACTGTATGATGGGAAAGCCCATAAATGGCATTGTTTTGGGAAATGTTAACTGACCACCTGTAGCAATTTGTTTCTTTGTTCCTGTAGACTTAATTAGAATAGTTGTAGAAATTATTGGCATAACCAATATTAGTAAAGATTTAGGAATCTCATGTTTAATTTGGTATTCTCTTTTCCTTTTAAAGTTTTTTTTTTTTTCCTTCTAGGGTGGTCTAATAGGATCTGAATAGAACTTGGAACAATGTGGGCCTAATTGTCAAGTATCTATTTCTTCTTCATTATTAGAAAATGTGATGATGGTTTTTGATTGTCACATATATTGAACACTTCTTGGCAACCACTAAAAGAGCTTTTGGATGCTTAGCTATTTTGGGAAAAATTCAATAAGTGTAGATAATGAAGTTTTTTTCCTTGCCAATGAGCATTGCTTTTTTTTGATTATTGCTTTAAATACATAGTTATTCAATCCATATTTTGTTTAAAAGAATGCCTAAAAGGCATTATTTTGACTTTGTCAGTTTGAACTGATTAAAAAGTAGAAACAGGAGAGACTTGAGGTCTGTTATAACCTAAGGCTGGATGAGATAGCGAGAATTTGTGTGTCTTGTCTCTCCACTGAGATGGAGGGACAAGACTCAATAAATACTTAATTGCATTGAATTTCCTGTTAGATGGAGGAAGGATATATACTACCATGAATGTCAGATATATATATAGGAATGTGAGAGACATTGCGATATAATGAAAAGTGGATTTGGAGACAGGAAATAATTTTATGGGTTTGAATTCATCCCTGCCACTTAACTTAGGTATGTAATTTGATGCAGGTCAAGTAGTCTTCAATGTTAGTTTCCTCTTTAGTAAAATGAGGATGACTTGTATAGAGCACCAGCACTGACGTCAGGAGGACCTGAATTCAAATCTGGTTTCAGATACTTAATAGTGACCCTGGGCAAGTCACTTAACCCCAATTGCCTCAGCCCCCCCCCCCCCCCCCCCCAAAAAAAAAGAAAAAGAAAATGAGGATGACTTTATCTTGCAGTGATGCTGTGACAATTAAACGACTTAATGGATGTAAAACACTGTGTAAAAACATTAAAGCCAAAAAACCCCTCAAAACAGAACAATACATAAAAGCAAAAATCCCAAACCCTTAAAGCCTATATAAATGGCAATCTTTATTCAACTCAATTCTAAATATTCCTTGATCATTTACCTACTACTTAGCTTTTTATAAGTAAGAAATAGTTCTTATAAATGACTAATAAAAATCATTAAAACATCCTGCAAACATACATATATAAAGTGATATATAACTATATAATGGTAATTTTTAGCCCTTTGTTCAAACTATGCAGTAGCTTTAAGTTGAACCTATTTAAAAATATTTTTGCCATTCTTTTCTTTTTAAATTTTGAGTTCTTAGTTTTCTCCCTTCTTTCTACTGCCTTCCCATAACTACTGAGAAGATAGTCAATATGGTATTATACATGTGAAATCATGTAAAACATATGTCCATATTAGCCTTATGTTTTTTAAGAAATAAGAAAAGGAAAATCTGAAAATAATACTTTGTGTTTGTGGCAGCTCTCTTTGTAGTGGCCAGAAACTGGAAACTGAGTAGATGCCCATCAATTGGAGAATGGCTGAATAAATTGTGATATCTGAATATTATGGAATATTATTGTTCGGTAAGAAATGACCAACAGGATGATTTCAGAAAGGCCTGGAGAGACTTAGACGAACTGATACTGAGTGAAACGAACAGGGCCAGGAGATCATTATATACTTCAACAACAGTACTATATGATGACCAATTCTGATGGACCTGGCCATCCTCAGCAAAGAGATGAACCAAATCAGTTCCAATAGAGCAGTAATGAACTGAACCAGCTACGCCCAGTGAAAGAACTCTGGGAGATGGCTAAGAACCATTACATTGAATTCCCAGTCCCCACCTGCATTTTTGATTTCCTTCACAAGCTAATTGTACAATATTTCAGAGTCCAATTCTTTTTGTACAGCAAAATAACGGTTTGGTCATGTATACTTATTGTGTATCTAATTTACATTTTAATATATTTAACATCTACTTGTCATCCTGCCATCTGGGAGAGGGGATGGGAGAAAGGAGGGGAAAAATTGGAACAAGAGGTTTGGCAATTGTCAATGCTGTAAAGTTACCCATACATATAACCTATAAATAAAAGGCTATTAAAAAGAAAGAAAGAAAGAAAGAAAGACAGAAAATTATACTTTGATTTGCACCGAGAGGTCATCAGTTCTCTTTTTGGAGGTAGAAAGCATTTTTTCATCATGAATCTTGGAAATTTTTTGAATCATTGTATTGATCACAGTAGTGAAATCTTAAACAATTGATCTTTTTTTTTTTTTTTTTTTTTTTTTTTATCAGTTCATATAGGTTTTGCCATTTTTTTCTGAAACTATTCCCTTGGTAGTTTCTTAAAGCACAGTAGTACTTCATCACAAGCATATGCAATAACTTGTTCAGGGATTCTCCAGTTGATGAGCATCCTGTTTGATTTCAAATTCTTTGCTAACACTAAAAGAGTTGCTCTGTTTTTGTCCATATAAGTCCTTTTTTTCCCTTGATCTCTTTGGAATCCAGATCTTATAGTGATATTTCTGGCTCAAAAGGCATGCACAATTTTATAGCCCTTTTAATCTGCTTCCAATCGTTTTTCAGAATGGTTGGATCAGTTTACTGTTAAGTGTATCTGTTTCCCCCTCATGCCCTGTAGCAGTTGTCATTTTTGATACATGAGTTGGTACCTCAGAGTTGTTTTAATGTGCTTTTCTCTAGAATCAATAGTGATTTGGAACAGTTTTTTGATATAACAATAGGCACTTTGATTTCTTCTGATAATTGCTGTTTATATCCTTTGATCATTTACAATTGGGAAATGGCTCTTTATTTTTATAAACTGGAGTCAGTTCCCTATATACTCTAGAAATGAACCATTTGTCAGAGAAATTTGCCCTTAACATTTTTTGATATATTTTATTGTTTATGGTACATTTTGGCAAAATGATTGTTTTGTCTGAGATCATGATTACTACCCCAGCTTTTTTTTTTTTTTAAAGTTCATATGAAATATAATGTTCCTACCCTATGTTTTAAGTCTGTGCGTATCTTTGTTTCAAGTGTATCTCTTGTAAACAACCTTCTGTTGGATTCTAGTATCCAATCTATTCTGCTGTCCTGCTTCTGTTTTGTGCTTATCACATTCTTATTCACAGTTATGATTACTAATTGTATTTCTCTCCCTACCATTTTTCTTGTGTTCTCTCTCTTTTCATCCTGTTGCCTCCTCAACAGTCAGCTTATTTTGCTTCTGACCACTGCCTTCCTTATCTGTCTTGCCTTATCTTCCCCTCACCCTTACTCTTTAAGTGTTTCCTTCCTTGTTTTCCTTTTGGGAAAGATAAGTTTCTATACATAAACAAGTGTGTGTGTGTGTGTGTGTGTGTGTGTGTGTGTGTGTGTGTGTGTGTGTGTATTATATTTCCCTCTTTAAACCAATTCAGATGAGAATGAGGTTCAAGCATTGCCTGCTGTCCCTCACCATTTCTTCCACTATGTAAAAAGCTCTTTGCATTTTTTTATGTGAGAAAATTAAGTCTCATTTAATTGATTTTAATTAAAAAATTAAAAACAAATCTCTCTTTTCCCCCTTCTCCCAGTGCATCCCTTTTTTTCATCTTTTCATTTTTTTGGAGATCATTCCAATATAATCAACTTAGACTCATGACCCCTTTCTATGTAAACTCCTTTTTAACTACCTTTAATTCCACATAGAAATATAAACAGTTTAACTTTATTGGAACCCTTATGATTACTCTTTCCTATTTAGCTTTTCATGTTTCTCTTAAATCCTGTGTTTGATTGTCAGATTTTCTATTCAGCGCTGGTCTTTTTATTACGAATGCTTGAAAGACTTCTATTTCATTAAATATCCATTTTTTCCCCTTGAAAGATTACACTTAGTTTTGCTGGGTAGGTTATTCTTAGTTGTAATTCTAGCTTTTGTTTTCTAGAATATCATATTCTAAGCCTCCTTTAATGTGGAAGCTGCTAAATCTTATGTGATCCTGACTGTGATACTACAGTTTTGAATTGTTTTTTTTTTCTGGCTACTTGGAAATATTTTTTCCTTGACTTGAGAGATATTCTGAGAATTTTCATTTTGGAATCTCTCAAAAGGGACAAATAGATTATTTTGATTTCTTTTTTGTCTTCTGAAGCTAAGATATTGAGGGCAATTTTCCTTGATAATTTCCTGGAATAAATATGTCTAGCTCCTTTCTTTGATCATAATTTTCAGGTAGTCCAATAATTTTAAATTATCTCTTTAATCCCTGGTCAGTTCTTTTTCTAATGAGATATTTAAGATTTTCTTCCTTTTTTTTTTCTTCTTTTAACTTTGTTTTATTGTTGCTTGATGTCTCATGGAGTCATTAACTTTCACTTCAGATTTTTAAGGAACTTTTTTCTTCCATGAAAAAAATTTTTTTGCCTTTTTTTTTTTAAATTAAATTTCTGCTTTTTAAAGAAGTCTTCTTGTCAATAGGTTTTTGTACATCTTTCCCCATTTGGTCAAGTCTGGTTTTTAAGGTTATTTTCTTATGTATTTTTTTGTTCCTCTTTTACCATGCTGTTAATTCTCTTTTCATAATTTTCTTGCATCACTCATTTTTCCCAATTTTTCTTGTACCACTTTTATCCTGTTCTTTAATTCTTCCAATTTTTTTTTTTTTTTAATGTTTGGGTTCAATTAACATTTTTCTTTGAGGGTCTTGGGTAGCTACTTTCACATTGTTGTTTTTTGAGACTGTTTTCATCTTGTTGTTTTATTTGAATTTATTTCTTACTCTTACTTTCTACTATAGTAGCTTATTTGGGTCAGATTCTTTTTTTGTTGTTTGCTCATTTTTTAGCCTATTTCTTGACTTTTAAGCTTTATGTGCTGGACTCTGCCTGACTGGGGGTGAGTGTAGGACTGTGCCAACTTCTATTTTCAGAATTAGTTCTGAGGGTCTGCAAGTTTTTGCTTCTTCCAAGTTGGTGTGATCCTGGAAGAGGTATAGTTGCTGCTGTTTTGATCTGCACTCTGGTCTTTAGCCAGGAAGGACTGCCAGCACTAGTACAACTCTTTGCTTTCAAGCTGTGGTCAGGAATCCTACTCCTTTGTGATCAACTTCCAGTGTTCCTGGGAACCTTGAGACTTTGACTTAGAATTGTGTATGGACAATAGAGTTACTATTGCCAGTGATATCCAATGCTAGGAAAGGGTCCTCTATAATCTCTTTCTGACCAGTTGGTTGACTCCTTTTCCTGTTTTCTGGATTGAGAACTCTTAAAACTTCTGTTGCTGTAAAGAGTCAACAGTGGCTGCTTGTATGTCTTTCAGACAAACTTCCAAAGGTCTGGTTATAGACTTTTCCTGCCAACCTTTTAAATTATCTTAGGTTGGAAAAGTTTCTTGCCCTGACCTTATGTTGATTCTGCCACTCCAAAATTTAATTTGAGTTGTTTGAGGGGAAGGCTGAGAGAGTTTAGTTGGTTGGCTACTTTTAATCCTCCATCTTGACTCTTCCATTAACAATGTCAATTACTTTTTTTTTTGGAAAGAATACAAGCATGCAGGGAAACATTAACCAAATATTTTTAACTTGTACGTGGCTGCAACATTTGGTTTATTCATCAAGATCTTTTAGATGACAAATTAGCCAAAAGACCTGATCTCTTGATCATTAAATGACCCTTGAAAGGTTTTGAGATTGTTCTGATTATTTTATTGCAGAGTATTTATAATATTCTATCTCTGAAACTTCCGTAGGATATTCTCATCTTGAAAGACCTTGCTGGGAAGCAAGAGATAAAGATGGGGTGGCCCAGTTAAAGTACAAGTTTTATCCAGGAAATCTAGAGGCAGAGCCACTGAGATGACTATAAGCTTTTGACCTTTTCTGCTAAACAGAAGACTTTTCTAACAGAAGTTTTCTGTTCACTAACAAAAGTAATGCAGTAAATACTTAATTTTTTCCCCATGTACTAAATAATATAGGTCAGCATTATTTTTGACTACAAAAAGAGAATATAAAAAGGTGAATAGATTTGTGTTAAAGCATCTGTTTTAACAGTGCTTAATGTATCACCATCAACAAATATTTATTGTGTTTCTTTATAACAGTTGCCAGTTATGTAAGGCTTTAAAGTTTATTCGCAGTGTATTTTAGATTTATCCTTTATTCATTCATTTGAATGATTTTTACTATAACCCTCTGGATCAGGTATGGTAAACCTTGTTATCCTCATTTTGCAGATGAGAAAACTAAGGCTTGGAAAAGGTTAAGTGACTTGCCCATCTTCACACAGCAGTTATTAAATGCCTAAAGTAGAATTCAAATCCCAGTTTCTTAACTCCAAGTTTCATTCTTATTTCCACTACACTTGCCATTCTTATTGATGTTAGGACTTTGTTTGTGGCCGTTGGAATATATTAAAGGTATCAAATTTGGTCCCTACACTTGAGGGACTTAGATTATTTCATCAACAAGGTACATGCATAAAATAAGAAATATCATTTATCTTTATTTTCCTTCCGAGTTACTGAATGATTTTCAGGATTTTTGTTGTTCTAGGGTTATTATTAGGAGATACATGCCTCCTTGACATAAAAAAGTTATTGTTTTTATCCAACCCTTTCTTTATACTTACCTAATCACCATCCTATTTCAGTCCCTTACTACCTCTCACTTGGACTACTATAAGTTTTCCAATTAGTTTCCTTGCTTTCTGCCCTTCCCTTCTCCTTCTATCTACCACATAGTTGCCAGATGACATTCTTATTATACAGGTCTGACCTTATTCTATTTAATAAACATCTCCTTTTTATCTTCCACACAGTTGCCAGATGACATTCCTATTATACAGGTCTGACCTTATCATTCTGTTTAATAAATTACTGTTCCCTTCTTAGCTCTAGGAACAAATATAAACTTCTTAATTTAGTATTTAACACAACCTGCTTTCCTCCTCATTTTCCATCCTTGTCACCTTTACTTATACCCTTTCATGCATTCTGTGATTCAGCAAAACTGATTGTTCTATTCCTTACAGATAGTATTCCAATTCCTGTCACTGTGTTTTTGCATAGTCAATTCCCTATTCCTGGAATGTACTCCATTCTCATATTGCTCTGAAAAAAAGGATCTGTTATTTTTAAAATTACAATTCTGTATTCTATTTAACTTAAGTTGACAAGGCATTAACTAAAGTGGCTTTGCCCTAGGCTCTTTCTCCCTCTGTATACTTTTACCTAGTCATCTCATTAACTCCCATGCTTTCAGTTATTATTTCTATGCAGATAACTTTCAGTTTTGCTTATCCAACTTCAATCTCTAGTCTTAGTTCCAGTCTCACACCTTCAGTTGTTTTCAGAACATCTTGAACATCTTGCAAATGTCTTGAACTTAACATGTACAAGCCTGAATTCATCTTTCTCCTGAATCCTTTTTCTCACTTCCCCATAAGTGGAGAGTGTACTGCTATCCTTCTAGATATTTAGGATCAATTCTTGGGTGTCATTCTTGTCTCTTTACTCTCATTCCATAAATTGAATCAGTCCTTAATTCTTCAAATTGAATCAAGTAAATTGGATCAATTTTTCTTTTCTGACATTGTAATTATGCAACCACCCTGGTGCAAAGCTTTCATCTCCTTATTCCTGGACAATTACATTAGCCTACTAGTTGGTCTCTCTGCCTTAAGTGTTTCCCACACTTGAATCTATCTTCTTACACTCAGCTGTCAAACTGATCTTCCTAAAGAACATGTCTGTTTGTGCCACTTTCCCTACTCATAAATAGTAAACTCCAGTGGTTTCATCCCTGATCTGATTGGGAATGATTCTAATTTATCCCTATTATCTATGATGCTTGCTACTGATAAATGCTACTGATCATTTTAAGGAAAACTCCACTTATTCCTCTCTTTCCAGTATTTTTAATAGGAATGGGTATTGGATTTTGTCAAATGCTTTTTCTGCATCTATTGACATAATCTTATGATTTCTGTTAGTTTGGTTATTGATATAGTCAGTTATTTGATTGACTATTGAATCAGCCCTGCATTTCTGGTATAAATATGTGGAAATCTTTTAAGCTTGCTTCTTTCAACGTTTTTGTCCACACTGTCTTGACATTTTTTCATTTTGTAAAATTTTATACTATAATACCATATGCCTAAGTAGAAATGAATGAAAAAATCATTTTTTAAGCACCAGGTGTGTGCCAAGAACTCTTTTGGTGCTTGGAATACAGATAGTCTTTGCCTTTAAAGATCCCATATTTTGGTAAGAAGAAACAGCATATAAAGAGGGAGAACTTCTTGGGAGAGGGATTTTTGTTATTGAATGGCAAGCTGTTTGGATGGATAAATATGCAGAATGGGCTTTGGTCAGCTAGATATATTGTAGTTTTTTTAACTGAGTTTGCATTTACTAGCCAGTTAAGCTCAGTCTCAGATTAGGGACAGGAGCAAAAGAAATTAGATTTCTTCTTTTTCCTTTATTATAAAATTTTAATTTTATTATCAATTCCAAATTCTCTCTCTCCCTTCATACCTGTTCTCCCCCATTTAGAATGAAATATAATACTCATTACATGTATGAAAAAAAAATGTGCTTAAGTCTCTATTCTGGGCCCATCAGTTCTCGTGTGTTCTCTCTGTCTCTCGATGGCAATTTTCATCATGAATCTTTTGGAATTGTAGTGGGTCATTGTATTGATTAAAGATACTAAGTTGGAAAGGAAATATCTGACTTGTGTTTTTTTCCTTTTATTTTTTCTCCTCTTCCCCTATCAGGCTCATGACAGAATTAGGGAAGAAGATCTTATAAATAAAACCATTAATTTATCAGTTGTTTAAGCCAAACATTGTACCTAGAAGAAGATAAAGCAATCATTCTTGGCCTGGAATATAATCTAACCAAGATAGAAACAGGGAAGAATTGTGCTGGACAATAAGATAGTGGTATATTACCTAATCAGATCTTCAGTGGTTAATTTTTTTATTTTACCTGAAATATTTTGAGTTTACTGAATTAACAACCATATTCAGATTTAAACACAAATATTCATTCTAATTGTTGTGCTTCTTTAAGGACTTGGCTCATCCAAGAAGTATTTCTTTTCTTTTCCATTTTAAAAAATTCAATAGTATTTTTTTTCCAATTATATATATATATATATATTTTTTTTTTTTCAATATTCATTTTTACAAGATTTTGAATTCCAATTTTTTTTTTCTCTTTCCTTTTGATACCTACCTCCCCTTCCCCAGGGCAACAAGCAGTCTGATATACGGTCATTTTTAACATATTTCTCAATTATTCATGTTTGGAAAGAAAAATCAGACAAAAGGGAAAAACCATGAGAAAGAAAAAATAAGCAAAATAGAAAGGTGAAAATAGTATGCTTCAATACACTTTCAGTCTCCATAGTTCTCTCTCTGGATGCAGATGGTATTTCTATCCCAAATTTATTGGACTTGTTTTGAATCAGTGTATTGATGAGAAGAGCTAAATCTGTCATAGCTGATCATCATGTAATCTTGATGTGTTATAGTGTATAATGTTCTCCTAGTTTTGCTCACTTCACCCAGCTTCAGTCAAGAAGTCTTTTTTCTTGACTTAATTTGATCCCCTGAGGATTTTTCCTTTTGTAGGAATACATTAACTTTTGCCTAGTTGTATAAGCTGTAGTTAAGTCCAGATATAAATATGGGATCATAAATTATACATTCTTTAAATTAGTAAGATACTTGCTTCAAAAAGTACAAATAGTACTATTTTGCAGGGATGATTTTTTTTTTTTAAAAGGAAGTATTAACTGCTCTTAATCTTAGATATTAATTTTGGTTTTTAATGCAGGCAACCCCTGATTCTTCTTAAGTCTGACTTCTGAAATACTTTCTGTATCTCTGCCATTCAAGTATTTCACATACCCTGATACCCATCTTTTTTTTCTTTTTATAAAATGTTTTATTTTTTCTAATTATAGTAAAAAAAACAATTTTTAAGTATTAATTTAAAAAAATTTTGTTGCAAATTTTTTTCCCTTCTGTTTTTGTTTTTCTATTCATTGAGAAGGCAAACAATTTGATATGGATTATACACGTGCAAAACATATTTCTGTATTAGTCATGTTATGAAAAAAAGCACAATGTTCTCCCACCTCCAAGGGGGGAAAAATCAAGCAAAATATAGTAAAAAATAAAAGTATGCTTTGGTCTGCATTCAGACTTTATTAGTTCTTTTTCTGGAGGTGTATAGCATTTTTCATCCTAAGTCTTTCAAAACTGTTGTACATTATTTTATTTCTGGGAGTAGCTAAGTCATTGTACAGTTGGTCACTTTACAATATTGCTGTTCCTGTGTACAGTGTTCTGTAAGCTGTGTTTCAGTTCATGTAAGTCCAGATTTTTCTGAAAGTGGTTTTCTCATTTCTTATATCACCATGGTATTCCATCATATAGCAAAACTTGTTCAGCCATTCATCGATTGATGGACATCCTATTAATTTTCAATTCTTTGTTACTACAGAAGGAAATGTAATATACATTTTTGTCCATATAGGACAGGGCCTTTTTCTTTTTCTTTCTTTTTTTGTTTGTTTTGCTGAGGCAATTGGGGTTAAGTGACTTGCTCAAGGTCACACAGCTAGGAAGTGTTAAGTGTCTGAGGTCACATTTGAACTCAGATAGAACCTTTTTCTTTGATCTTTTTGAGGTAGAGATCTAGCAGTAGTATTGCTGGGTCAAAGGATATGCACATTTTTATAGTCCTTTAGATCTAGTTCCAGATTGCTCTCCAAAATGATTGGCTCAGTTCACATATTCATCAGCAGTGCTTAGTGTCTCAGTTTTCCCATATCCCCTTTAACATTTGTCATTTTTCTTTTCTGTCATATTAGTTAATCTGATATACGTGGGGTGGTTTATTAGAGTCACTTAAATTTACATTTTCTCTAATCATTAGTGATTTAGGATATTTTTTCACATGACTGGATAGGTTAGATTTCTTAATTTCCTATCCTTTCATTCCTTTGACAATTTTTCAGTTGGGGAAGTAACACTTATTTTTATACATTTGACTATATTCTCTATATATTTGTGAAAAAGATTTTTATTAGAGAACCTTTCTTTAAATCCCCCCCCCCTTAATTTTTTGCTTTCCTTCTAATCTTAACTGCATTAGTTTTTGTGCAAAAACTTTTTAATATAATACAATCAAAGTTATCAAATTTTATATCTGATAGTGCTCTCTATTTCTTATTTAGTCATAAACTCTTCCTTTATCCATAGATCTAACAGGTAAACTAATTTGCTCCTTGAATTTGCTTAAATTATCATCATTTACATCTAAATCATGTAATCTAATCTGCTATCCTCTTCTGTTTTATGGGTGAGTTCATCCCATTTACATTTACGATTAATTACTGGGTATGTCTCCATCCTATTTTCCTCAACCCTCTTTTCTTTCTCTGCTCCTTCCACCTTTAATCCTGTGCCTTCTGAGACCTGTACCTCCTTTCCCCACTTAGCCTCTGATGTCCTCTTTCTAGCTCTGTATACATCTGTTAACAGATCTGTGTAATATAAGTGCCTACTTAGAACCTACATCTCCCATTTGACACTTCAAAATCAAATCAGTTCTAAAATCCTATGATTCTATGTCTAATGTGACTACCTTCTTTATGATATGGAATAGGATTTCTTTCAGCGTTCTAAAGGAAGAAAACAGGTTAGGCATCAAATTATATACATAGATACTGGTGGAATGAAGTTAATTTTTCAGGTGTTTCAGTTTAGTATTGATTTTAACATCTATGATGTGGTGGCAGTAGCAAAACCTGGTCCTCCTTCTCTCCAGCTATTCAGTCATAGGCAAGCTACTTCAGTTCTCTGGGCATTAGTTTTATGTGCTTGGCTTTACAAATACTTGAGAAATTGTATATAAGCAAGGAACTTTATATTTACGTAATCCAAATGTTCATATTTTGGGTAAGTGAGTATTTTTGTGTGAGAGTGAATAGTTTTAATAGGTCCTTGTGTTTACTTGCTCAGTGGCTGTAAAATTTGTCTTGGAGATTTTTTTCTTTTTAAAAATTGATCTAGAGGGAGGATTCTGGGAAGATGGTGGAGTAGGTTGGTAAATTTTAAGGTCAACCAATTTCCCCACAAGTATAACTAATTTGTACCTCAGGAAGAATATAGATTGGTGAAAAATCAAGAAGACTTGGGGCAGTACAAGGGTCCTCCTGATAAAACTTGTGAAGATCTAAAGGAAGACTCTGGGCCAGGATTAACTTGTTTGAAGTATAAATATCAAGTGGGGACTCCTCAAGAATAGCTGGTTATGGCTGGAGCTTTAAAGGAACCACAGAGACTTTCACCTCCTGAACTTTGATGCATGGAGGTTTTGAGTCCTGGAAAACAGAGTGATTTGGAATGCCAAGCTCAGCTGTGCTGCTGAGAAGTGGGCTTGGGTGAGAAGGAACCAGAATCAGGCTAGTGCAGAAACAGCAGACACTGCTGGCTGTGGACACTTGCAAGAGGGTGGAACTCTTGGTTTGGGGTTCCTGGTCAGAGGGAAGAGTTGAAAGGAAGTTTGAGGCAATCCCCCTCTAACCGCGATTAGAGGTGCTTAGACTTACACCTCTTATTAAAAGAAATGAACCAGCAGAAGAAGAAAGAACCCCATCATTGAAATATATTATAGGAATAGTGAAGATCAGGATTCATCTTCAGAGGAAGATACTTTAGGGAGAAAAAATCTTGTCCTCAAAGATTAATGTGAAATGGCTTCCTGCCCAGAGAGAATTTATAAAAGAACTCAAAAATGAATTCAAAAATTAAATGAGAGACATAAAGGCAAAACTAAAGAAAAAAATTAAAACCAACCAAGAAAAACAAGAAGATTATATAAAAACGTGAACCAATTAGGAAAGGAGATTTTAAAGTCTCAAAGATGAAAATAATACTTTGAAAATTAGAATTGGGCAAAGGAAAGCCAGTGAAGCTATGAGAAACCATGAAATGACAAAACAGATTTTAAGAATGAGAAAATGGAATAGAATGTGAAACAATTCATAACAAAAACAACAAATCTGGAGAACAGAATAAGAAGAGAAAATATAAGAGTAATTGAAAAGCTGGAAAGTTGTGACCAAAGAGAACCTTGACATAATAATGTAGGAAATAATCGTAGAAAATTGTCCTGGAATGATGGAACATTAGGGGAAAGTAGAAATAGAAAAAAAATCCACCAATCACCATTTCAAAGAGATCCTTTATGGCAAACACATAGAAATATTATTGCCAAATTTCAAAATCTGTAGGTCAAAGAGAAAATTTTGCAAGAAACAAGAAAAAAAGAATTTAAATACACTGGAGCTACAATTAGAATTTTACAAGACTTATCAGCAGCTACAATAAAAGACCACAGGTCTTGGAATCATAGCTACAGACAAGCAAAAGAACTAGACCAGCAGCCAAAAATATAATATCCGGCAAAATTATTTATAATTTTAAGTGAGAAAAATTGGGCATTAAGCCAACTTTCCAATTTTCAGGACTTCCTATCAATCAAACCTGAACTTAACAAAAAATTTAACATTAATAGTCAGTATCAAAGAGTAGTTTTAAGGAATTCAACATGGAAAAACTGTTTAAACATGGACAAAATGTTTGTTTTTTCCTACATGGGAAATATGTTGAAGATTTACATCAATAGGACAAACTCAAAAGAAAATTTGTTGGAGTAAAGGTAAAAATTATAATCATGTTATACAAATGAGGTGCAAAGGAAGAATAGACACAAAGGCATTGGAGAGGGGAGAAGGGCTTGTAGTTCGGAAAACCTGCTCACATCGGAAATGGGTTCAATAGGCAACACCACATATATATGCATATATATGAATATCATGAAGGTCTTAGCACTCTTCAAAATCTGTGAAGAAATAAGCGGTGGAGGGGGATGGGGAAGCAAAGAGGGAAAAACACAAGGGAGGGATCCCTGCATCGGGGGAGGTTAAGTACTAGTAAGCCAAATTATGGTGCATAATTTAATGAAAGAGTCAGCAGGGATAGGAAACATCTATGTGGAGTATGTGTGTGTAAGAGTCTGTCTATGTATGTATGTGTCTACATCTCTCTATATAAATATATCTTTTCTTAACTATAGCCTGTTTGGGTGTGTTGGGGGGGAGAATGAAGGGAAGAAAAAAGAATAAAGTAAATAAGGTGTAAAGCAGAGAAAAGAACAGTTTACAAGGAAGTAAAGAAAAGATGGACACTTATGCATATAATTTCTTCTATTTAAATTGGTATTTGTTGTTATGTATTTTGAATCTTCCCTGATGTTCTTTTGGGCACATGATAATGTTCTCTTTTTGTTTTGTATTGCTTTTCTGTTTTTCTTTTTGCTTATTCTGTTTTCTTCAAATAAAGTAAATTTGGAAAAAAAAATTGATCTACATGAGATCAGCAAACTTTTTCTCTTTTAAAAATACTTTTATTGGGTCAGCTAGGTGGCACAGTGTATAGAGCACCAGCCCTGAAGTCAGGAGGACCTGAGTTCAAATCCAATCTCAGACACTTAACACTTCCTAGCTGTGTGACCCTGGGCAAGTACTTGACTTCAATTGTCTCAGCAGAAAACAATTAAAAAAACCCCAAACTTTTATCAATATCATTTATTTTATGTCACATTCATTTTGAAATGCGTCCTTCATGGAAGCAATAAATGGGGAAAACTTTTACATTTAAGGGTCCTGATAAGAGCCTCATTTCTAAAATATATAGAGAATTGACTCAAATTTGTAAGAATTCAATCCATTCTCCAATTACTAAATGGTCAAAGGATATGAACAGACAATTTTCAGATGAAGAAATTAAAATCATATCTAGTCATATAAAAAGTCATATAAAAAGTGATCTCTAAATCACTATTGATCAGAGAAATGCAACTCTGAGGTACCACTACATACCTGTCAGTTTGATTGAGATGACAGGAAGAGATAATGACGATTGTTGAAGGGGATGTGGGAAAACTGGGACATTGATATATTGTTGGTGGAACTGTGAACGGATCCAGCCATTCTGGAGAGCAATTTGGAACTGTGCTCAAAAAGTTATCAAACTGTACATACCCTTTGATTCAGAAGTGTTTCTATTGGGCTTATATCCCAAAGAGATCTTAAAGGAGGGAAAGGGACTCACATGTGCAAAAAATGTTTGTGGCAGCCCTTTTTATAGTGGCAAGAAACTGGAAACTGAGTGGATGCCCATCAGTTGGAGAATGGCTGAATACATTGTGGTATGTGAATGTTATGGAATATTATTATTCTATAAGAAACGATCAGGAAGATGATTTTAGAAAGGCCTGCAGAGACTTACATGAACTGATGCTAAGTAAAATGAACAGAACCAGGCGATCATTGTACATGGAAACATCAGTATTATAGGATGATCAATTTTAATGAACGTGACTCTTTCCAACAATGAGATGGCAATTGATGCCAGTTCAAATGATCTTGTGATGAAGAGAGCCATTTACATGCAGAGAGAGGATTATGGGAACTGAGTGTGGATCACAACATAGCATTCTCACTTTTTGTTGTTCACTTGGATTTTGTTTTCTTACTCATTTTCTTTCCTTTTTGACCTGCTTTTTCTTGTGCAGCAAGAGAATTGTATAAATATGCTTACACATTGGATTTAACATATATTTTAACATGTATATCATATTTGATTGCTTGCCATCTAGGGGAGGGAAGGAGGGGAAAATCTGAAACACAAGGTTATACAAGGGTCCGTGTTGAAAAATCATCCATACATATGTCTTGAAAATAAAAAGCTTAAAAAAATACATTCTTCATCCTGGAGGCAGGTCAGAAAAACCTGAGTTCAAATCCAGTTTCAGACAGTTCTAGCTGTGTGGCTCTTGGCACGTTACTTAACCTTTATATCTGCTTCAGTTTTCTCAACTGTAAAATGAGGAAAATAATACCTACTTTCTTAGGGTTGTTGTAAAAATCAAATGAGGCAATATTTGTAAAGCACTTGGTACAGTGTCTGACACATAATAGGTATTTAATAAATATTTGTTCCCTTCTCCCTTTTCCTGTTCCTGTGACCTAAGACTATGATTGAAGATGAGTGCTGGGATGTAATCTGATGATGCTGAAGAAGACATCCTTAAAGAGATTGTTAAGTGATGCTGGAAAAATAGGGACTAGTCTTTCTATAAGTAGGTTCAACATTGGAATGATAATGATAACATTAATAATAATTAGACATTAATGGTAATAATTATGATAGCTCCTTTGAAGTGCTTTACATATATTTTCTTGGTTAATTTTTACAACAACTCTCAGAGTAGACATATGTTCATCTTATCCCTATTTTATATCAGACTATATCTCTTCTGCTCTTTGTAGCTAAACTAGAAAAGGCTATCTACAATAGGTGTTTCCACTTTCTCTTCTCAAGCCCTTACAATCTACCTCTGACCACATCATTCCACTAAAATTCCTTTTTCCAAAGTTACCAGAGATCTAATTGCCCAAACCAGTAGTTTTTTTTTTTCCATCCTCATTCTGCTCTACCTCTCTGTAACCTTTGACACTATTGATCAGCCTCTTCTCCTTGATAACTCATCTCTTGTTTTTCAGGATACTACTTTCTGCTTTCTCTTCCTACTTTTCAGATCTCTTAGTTTTCTTTGCTGGATCCTCATCCAGCTCAATATTCTTGAAACATAAGTGTCTTGTCTCACAGGGCTCTTGTCCTGGACCTCCTCTCCCCCCCCCCCCCCCCCCCCCCCTTTTTTTTTAATTAAAGCTTTTTATTTTTTAAAATATATACATGGATAATTTTCAATATTCATTTTGTGTTCTAAATTTTTTCCCTTCCTTCCCCCCACCCCCTCCCCTAGATGGCAGGTAATCCAATATATGTTAAACATGTGCAATTCTTCTTTGCATAGCTCCACAATTATCTTGTTTCACAAGAAAAATCAGATCAAAAAGGAAAACAAAATAAGAACGAAAACAAAATGGAAGCAAACAACAAAAAGAGTGAAAATACTATATTGTGATCCACACTCAGTTCCCACCGTCCTCTCTGGGTGTAGATGGCTCTCTTCATCACAAGACCATTAGAACTGACCTGAATCACTTCATTGTTGAAGTGAGCCATGACCATCAGAATTGATCATTGTATAATCTTGCTGTTGCTGTGTATAATGATCTCTTGGTTCTGCTCATTTCACTTAGCATCAATTCATATAGGTCTCTCCAGGCCTCTCTGAAATCATCCTGCTGATCATTTAATTTTTTTTTAGTTAAAATTTTTTATTTTCAAAATATATGCGTAGATAATTTTTCAATATTGACCCTTACAAAATCTTGTGTTCTAAATTTCCCTCCCTTCCTCCTATACCCCTAGATGGCAAATAATTCAATATATGTTAAATATGTGCAATTCTTCTATACATATTTCTACAATTATGCTGCCCAAGAAAAATCAGATCAAAAAGGAAAAAATGAGAAAGAAAACAAAATGTAAGTAAACAACAACAGAAGTGAAAATACTTTGTGGTGATCCACTCTCAGTCACCACAGTCCTCTCTCTGGATGCAGATGGCTCTCTTCATCATAGACCATTGGAACTGGCCTGAATCTTCTCATTGTTGAAAATAGCCACATTCATCAGAATAGATCATCATATAAACTTTTTGTTGCCATTATAAAATGATCTTCTGATTCTGCTCACTTCACTTAGCATCAGTTCATGTAAGTCTCTTCAGGCCTTTCTGAAATCATCCTGCTAAATATTTTATTTATATAAATTTGAGTCAATTCTCTATTTTAGAAATGAGGCCTTTATCAGAACCCTTGAATATAAATCCCCCCTCCCCCCTCCTTCCCCTTACCCCCAGTTTATTGCTTCCCTTGTAATCTTGTCTGTATTGGTTTTGTTTGTACAAAAACTTTTAAACTTAATATAATCAAAATTATCTGTTTTGTATTCAGTAATGTACTCCAGTTCTTCTTTGGCCATAAATTCCTTCCTTCTCCACAGATCTGAGAGGGAAACTATCCTTCATTCTTTTAACTTACTTATGATATCACTGATGTCTAAACCATGAACTCATTTTGACCTTATCTTGGTATGGGGTGTTAATGGTCAATGCCTTTCCCCTAAATGCCTAGTTTCCAATTACAATTTTTCTACAGTTTTTGTCAAATAATGAGTTCTTATCCCAAAAGCTGAGTGAGATCTTTAGATTTTTCAAACACTAGATGACTATAGTCATTGATTATTTTGTCTTGTGAACCTAACCTATTCCATTCATCAATTGCTCTATTTCTTAGCTAGTACCAAATGGTTTTGATGACCGCTGCTTTATAATATAGTTTTAGGCCTGGTATAGCTAGGCCACCTTCATTTGCTTTTTGCCCCCCATTAATTCTCTTGTAATTTTTGACCAGATGAACTCTGTTATTATTTTTTTTTAGCTCTATAAATTAATTTCTTGGGAATTTGATTGGTTGGTATGGCTCTATACTATTTCTTATTGATTTTACCAATTCCTTGGTTTTAATTGCTATCCCTATTTTGATGATTTTCAACTGCCTTTTTTTCCTTAGCTTCTCTGCTGACTGCCAGTCTAATTTTTCCAACTGCCATTTTGGACAACTCAAACTAGATTTACAAGAGACACCTTGAATTCAACATGTCCAAAATGGAACTCAATATCCTTCCTCTATTCCTCCTTTTAAATTCTCTTTTACTGTAGAGGACAAGACTATCTTCCCAATCCTTTAGGCTCTCAACCTAGGTATCATTCTTTACTCTTTACTATCCCCATCTCTATATATCCAATTTATGCTAGGGCCTGTTGGTTTCCCCTTTCTGACATCTCTCAAATGCTCCCCCTTGTCTCCAGTGACACTAGCATCACTTTGATGAGGCCTACATTAGTTCAGTGGTGGATTATTAACAATAGCCTGTTGGTTGGTCTGCCTGCCTCAAGTGTCTGTCCACTCCAGTCCATCTCTAAAGTGACTTTTTCAAAATGCCAGTATGATCATGTTACCTTCTATTCAGTAAGCTATTGACTTTCTGTTTCTTCCAAGAACATAGACTAAAATTCTATTTTGCATTCAAAACTCTTCAGATTCCAGCCTCCTCCTACTTTTCCAGTCTTCCATAATATTGTTCCAGTAACATTGGTCTCCTAGCTGTTCCATAAACAAGACACTCTCTAACTCTCCTGCCACTTATTTTCTCAGGCTATCCCCAGTCTCTTGAATGTTTTCCTTCCTAAGTTTACTGGCTTCTCTGACTCCTTTAAATCCCAACCAAGATCCCATTTTCTACAGGAAACTTTTTTCCAACTTCTCTTAATTCTAGAACCTTCTTTCTGTTAATTATTTCTTATTTGTCCTGTGTATAACTTGTTTTGGCATCTTTGTTTGCTTTTGTCTCTTATATTAGATTGTGAGCCCCTTAAGAGTAGAGACTATCTCTTGCTTCTTTTTGTGTCCCTAGCACTTAGCATAATACCTGACGCATAGTAGGCTCTTAACAAATGTTTATTGACTGACTGACTTTACAAAAAACTGAGGCATAGAAAGGTGAAGTGACTTTCCCATGTTCATACAGCTACTAAACTTTAGTGAGATGAGAGGATTTATTAATATAAGAAAGGGTAAGGATATGATATTTTTATGGGAAAGCCAGATTTTTCATTAAGAAGTAGATTGTGGGAAGAAGATATTGGTATAGATAGATAGATACCTACGTTATTCTCTGCCTCTGTTTTGTCTTGCCCCCCAGTAGATCTCATTCATCTATCCACTTATTTATTTTTCTATTTATTAAGTAATTTATTTGTAATATCTTCATGTCTTCTATTCTTTTATTCTATTCTATTATCTATTATTATTTAAGTTTCTTACATCACTGTAGTACCCTGTGTGTCCCTCTCTCTCAATTATAAAAAATTTTTTAGAGAGGGGAAAAAAAGTATACCATTGAAAAGAAATCTGAAAACAACTGATTTCACACCTCCCTGAACACAAATTGGGTGTGTCTTCTCATATCTCTTCATTCTAACCCACTTGATTTTTATAATTTTGTTACATATAATTTTGGTATTTTGCTGCATCGTTTTTTCCAATTACATTGTTGTAGTTATTCTGTATATTAGTTTTTTTGGTTGTTGTTGTTTCTTTTTAAAGGCAATTGGGTTAAGTGACTTGTTCTGGATGACACTGCTAATAAGTTTTGAGTCTTGATTTGAATTCAGGTCCTCCTGACTCCAGGGCTGCTTTTCAGTTCATTGCACCACCTAGATGCCCCTACCATACATCAGTTCTTGTAGTTCTTTCTACAGATTCATAACACATCATTTTTAATATTCCGTTACACATTCATGTGCCATAATGTATTTAGCAATTCCTCGACTAATAGGCATCTGTTTTTTCCCCCTAATTTCTAGCTATCACATAAAGTGCTTCTATAAATATTTTAGAAGATTTGGGGACTTTTTTCTCATGAGTGGCTTCCTTGTATAAGCTCAGTAATAGAAAGTAGTAGAATCTAAAGCATATTGGACATTTTTAGCATCTTCTTTGCATGATTCCAGATTGCATTCCAAAATGCTTATAATATTTAATAGCTCCACTAATAATGTATTAGTGTGCTTATTTTCTACAATTCTTACAACATAGTCTTTCTGTTTTTTGCTATTTTTGCTAATTTGCAAGGTGTGAAGTAAAATCTCTCAGTTGTTTTGATTTTCATTTCTCTCATTATTGATGATTTGGAACTCTCGCTCCTCTCTTATTTCTCTTTTGTTCTTTATATCCATTTAGGTATTGATACCTATTCCAGGCTTTTCCCTCTAGATATTTTCTGCCACTGCCATATATAGCATAGATTCCTCCATAGCTTCCCCTTTACCATTGTGCATCATTTCCAGAACATTGCTGATTATTGGAGATGTCTGAGAGGACATTGCTTGATGGTAGAGTCCCTCCCCCTCACATTTCTAAATATATAATCTACCATTTTTCTATATACTCTCTTTTGTTGACCTTCTTCTTCCCCCTCCCTGCCCCTCCTACCCTACCATTTACCTGGAAATATCCTTCCTGGATCCATGCTTTTCTTCTCCTATAAATACTGGTTGTACCCCGCAGGGCTTCCACATTCCCCACTTATCCCCTTTTTCAGGACAAGTAGACTTTTAAAGCATCAAATTTGCCAGGCTGCATTCAGTATAATGTCTCCATCTCCCTTCACTGACCATTTCTCTTTTCTCACTGGAACTTTCATCAATATGTATGGGACAGTGACAATTAATCCAAAATAATTCAAATAGATGTTTCTCAGGGCCAGGGCAGAAAGCAGTTTATTCAATTTCTACTGGAGAAGAGCATAACCTTCACTAAGATCTAGTGAAGTGAGGCAAAGAACAGGCAGTAGAGTAGATTTTTTTTATACCCTAAAACAACTTTATCACATATTAGGCCTCAACTATCCCTGACTTTGTACTCCACTTTCAGGGTACAAAAGCAGGGAAACTATAAATTACAAAGCAGTTTTTTTGTGTGAGATTAAGCAAGGATACAAGCAAGGGTTTTTTTTTCCTGGAAGTGTAGCCCCAAACTCTGGCCAGGATCAGTTTTCTGAGAAGGCTTCATATCCTCTCCATTCCACTTAATCCCTTCTCTTTTTGTGTCCATTTGAGGACTTCTCACACCAATCCTGATACAGTTTTCCAACTTCTATAGCTATTTCACCTTTGGGACTTCCTTTATCTTTTTGACTTATGAGCTCTCATCCCCAGTTCTCCATTAATTAGATATTACAGAAGTTACAGGGCATGAATACTTTGGAGCAGAGACTTTTGAGAGAGAAATTCTTTTGAGAGAAAATAAATTCCACGCTTGATTATTCCTTGATGTCCTTATGAGTTTCAGTTTTCTAATTTAAGTTTCATTTCTCTAATTTAGTTTTTGTAACTGAAAAAGTAATGCTCATCCATTTCCCACAATCCCACTTTTTTCTTTTTAATAGTTTGGTTTCCACATCCTTTTCTAACCCCTCACATTTGGCTAAAATTTTTTACGTATCACCCTTGCACAGATCTCCTTACACAGAAGATCTTAGGCTGCAAATAATAATGCATATGCATAATTAATCCTTGAATTCTCTACTAATTCTTTTGATAGGACTGTACTAGGAGTGGAATTACTCCCAATTTTAACTTGTTTTTTCTCTTCCTGCCATTTTCTAGAGTTATTCTATTTTGCCATGCCATTGTGCTAATGGCATCTAACCTGTTATTCCCTTCACTGCTTCCTTGGAGTAACTTATCCAATAATATTTACTCACCAGAGTAGGAATGACCCAAATCCAGATCTAGATTTCTATCCTTGAATCCATCAGTTACTATCCTTGACTTTATTCTTCCTGATTCAGTCTTTCTTACTTCATCGAATGCCAAGGTAAAAGGAATAGCCAATTGGATCAGTGCACAGGTCTACTCAGTTCTTGGGCAAAGCAGGTTTGAGAGTGCTGCTTCCACCTCAAGGTTTGCTCAGTGTATGCTCATCTGAGAAATGGCCAGAGCTCCTCTCAAGTTACATTCTAGACTTTGGTACACTCTACCACAGACCCTAGATTTTAGGAGGCAAGTTGATTGATCTCCAGAGGTAAGGAATAGTATAAAGCGTTACAGTTCTCCACAGGAATGTTATTTTGGGAACAAAAGAAATTCACTTTCATGTACTTCCATATTCAAAGGGAATGGTACTATCTGGAGATGAGGCAACCTGTATGTAGCACAGACACAGAAACTGTTTTTCGTTCAAATTCTTTTACAGAGTATTTTACCAGTTCTTCCCAGGCTTGGTGTCTATCACTTGCTTAAGTCCTTAATTTGATTCCAAATCTTCCTAAGAGAAATATACCTATCACATGTATAACCAACTTACTCTTTGATCTGCATTTTCTAAATGTCTAGCTCTTATAGCAAATTAAACATTATTCAAAATTGGATATGCAGTTCATAAAAACTTCTTTCTCTATTAGGGCACAATTGTACCTACTTGTCAAGGCTAGATAAACCTCTATAAGTCTATAATTTGACGCATCAAACTGAATTGTTTATGTAATGCTTTAATATTCAAAACCCAGTGTCCCCATCTTAAGTTCCAAATACAATTGCAGCAGGGAATGGCATTAACCTCCCCCCTTAACAGAATTGATGGACTCCTACACTCAGACACTGGGTAGTTTGAAGTCCATTCACCAATCAGTTCCAGTTCTTTCCCAGACAAGTGGAGCCCAAAGTCTTTTAGGGTATGGGGTCATGCTGCTGAGAATGGACATTGAGCTGAGTCATCCTTCAGTGTCCCATTTGAAGGGGCTTGAGCTAACTGAAGTTCTAGTGGTTGAGTCGAGAGCAAATACAAAGATCAGAACCCTCATTCTTGGGAGATGTGCTTATACCTTTCCTGAAGATTCTGTAAATAGTTAGGCATCATTTCTTTTAATAAAGACTACATTATACCCCCAAAGCAGTTTTCAGAAAGGGGAATCCCATCAGAATAATAGAGGTATTCATAAAATTCTTTCTTCACAGATCTCACAACTCAACTTCTTACATAAGGCATATGTGTAAAGCCTCTGCCAGTATATATACACACATAAATGTTTTTTTAAAGACAAGTATCCCTATACCTCTGAACAGGTTTCAAGAGAAGGGGGTTTCAGTGGCACTTTCAGGAGTCACTTAGGCTCCTAGACTGAGACCAGGGAAAAAGATTTTTCAAGAGCCTTTGCAGCCTAAGAAATTCTACTGGCTTGGCTTAGGGATTAGAATATGGTCCGAAGGTGTTTAAAAACCACTCAGATTTCTATAAATTTTTCCATTGACTTAACAAAACATTCCATAAATTACATCCCTCTAAGAAAATATGAATACACTAAAACCTTCTTCTCTAAATCATACAAAAGATATTTCAGCTTAAGTTTCAATAATCAATAAAATCAGATTCCACAGACAGACACTTGTATTAATTGTTTTTACATTTACATAAGGTCCTTAAAAGACCTTATTTCATACAGACACATATCTAGCAACAGATAAATGACCAGGCCAAATACTCATTTACCTAATTATAAGATATAATGAGTACATATTTTCAGATCGAAAACAGCAAAATATTAGATTCAAATATCTGTGCTTATGACTTCTATTGACCACTTACTTTGATTATAGAAATTTGCTTTAAGAGAAAAAAGCAAGGGTATAATTATAATAGCATCAAAATTGATCCTTCAGGGCCTCAGTCTGAGAGTACAGTTGACAATCAGTCATGTAATAACAATCCCACTTTAGCCAATTCAGCTCTCAAATTGTGGTTTACTAACTTAATAATTTATCAGATAATCATTCCCAAATTCAAAACTCAAAACAATAAATTATAATCCCAAGAGATTTCATCTCAATAACAAGTTTCACTAATTAGATTTTAAATCCTAAACTATCCCATGTGCCTATAGAGCAAGAAAGCTATAGAATATACTCATTAAACAATGAGACTATAATGATAATTTGCTAAATGGGTTTTGAAATAACCACTTTCAGAGAATTTGCAATTAACCAGAAATCTAACTAACTTCTTTTAGAAGTTCCTTGAATTGCTAAGGGTTGAACCTTTGATATAGCATCATAAATAAATGACTTTGCCTTAAAATAACCACAGACTTGAAAAATAAAAAGAAACATTCAGTTATTAATTTCATGTAAATGTAAGCTATTCCTTTAAACAATAGAAGCAATTAATGTTAAAGTAATTTTATTTAACCAGCAAGGGGGTGGCAGAAGTTAGGGGGAGGGTGTGAGTTGTAATGAGTGGGTTTGTTTTCTTCCTTCTAAAAAGCAGCCATATGCATGGGGGAAGGGTGAACTAAATTTACCTTCACCTTTCCAAGCCAACATATCTTTCTCCTTCCCCCATGCTATGAGATGTCTCTCCTAACTCTACAATGCTTTCTAAGTCCTCTTCTTATAACTAACTCTTTTAGGGTGCTAAGTCCCCCTCAGCACCTATCCTGACAGCTAAGGGCATGCAGTTTCACAGTTTTTGTAAGTGATAGCCAAATAGATATAACATAGCTTATCACAAAAATGGATAGAAAATCTCATGTAATTTACCATCAAGTTTTCAGTTGTAACATATACATCCAATTGAGAAAAAATTATTTAAAAATCAATACTTTAGCTTGTGAAATTCTAATAGGATGTTCCATTCAAACTATTGATTGCTTTTGCAAATCATTCTTTCTTGTCCTTTGTTTTTAAAACCACCTCTTTAAAAAAAAAACAAAAAAACCTTTAAGATTCACAATATACATAATATCTAAGTAACTTTGGATCAAATTTCATAAAACAATTTTAAAAATAACTTAGCTAATAATTTTTACAAATTACCCAATATACAATTTAGAAAGCAACATACTTCATCTAATTAGGAGATACAAACATGTGACCCCTTTAGGTAAGTTACAAGAGAACTTTGTTTTAATAACCATAATCAAATAGATTTAAAATTCTAGTAGCAATACTACAGTATTAATGCACACATATTTCTAAGATCTTATTCCCAAATGCATCAATTGCAAGTAATTCTATGATATACCATTTAAATTCAAACATAAAGTAATTTAAGTCACAATTTTGAGAGAAAACTCCTCTGTCCCTCAAAAACTTCATTTTCCTAGATTGCCTGAAATCTCTGAAATGGCAGTAAACTATTTGAAACCTGAGATAGAGATACAGGCCTCTAGGAGCAAAATGGCAATGGCGCTTATCCTCCCCTACCACCCCCCTAAATTTTGTACTCTTCTCTATGAACTAAAGTATTGGGAAGGGGGATTTTAAAGTGTAAAAGAGATTTCCCTGTGTTTCCCCAAGCCATGTGGTGATAGACCATACCCTTTTACAGAACCCAGAGTCCTCTGAGAAGTTGGAATTCTAGAGGTTGGGGAACATAGGGACCCAATTAGAGAGAAATGGGGTTTTGGGGAAGTCTACCATTCTTTGGAGAATTTGATTGGACATAAGTCCACATGCAGCAGTCCTGGTCATTCCCGATCTCTTCTAGGGAGAGAAGCTTGAAAGTTAAGAAAAATTCAAGTTACTTTCGATCAATATGCACAAAAGAAACTCTTTTAAATTACAAATTAAAAACATTTCTTTTACTTTGTAATTCAGCTGACTGAGAAAAAGACAGACTCACACACAAACACAAATTCCTAAAGTGAGGCATAGAGGGCTCCTTAGCATTTACATATGAATTTAACTTTTGACATACCCAATCCTTGGAGGATCCATACTTGGGCCAAATAATACCTCCTCCTAGTCGTGTTCTCCCATATGGAGCAGCAGTATTTTATCATTTTCTTCTTATTTTTCAATTTGTTTCATATGCCGATACTAAATTTAGTACAACAGAGGGCTTGCTCCCTTCCTTCAGTTTGTCGAAGGGGTTTACTAGGTGCTGCCCCTGTTGCTGGATTCCTAATGATCCCAGGGCCCCTGTTCTGCTTGGTTTACTAGGCACTGACCCTTTCAGGGCCCCCTTTCAGGGCCCCCTTTCAGCTTTTATCCTCACCAGCCTGCTGGGCTTTCTCTCTCTTAGTCTATTGAAGCTTCTTTTGGAGTCTATCTCTTTGGGTTTCTACTTCCTCATAGTAGGATTCTTCCCCCCCCCCCCCCCCGTCAAGTCCAAAGACTATAAGGGCTGCTCCCTCCCCCCCCCAAGGCAAGCGCCTTTGGGAATGATGAGAGACTTGCCAGTGAGAGAGCACAAGTCCAGTCGAGCCCCTAGAAAAGTGTGGGGAAGTGATCACTAACCCAAAATAATTCAAATAAATGTTTCTCAGGGCCAGAACAGAAAGCAAAGGAGTTTATTCAGTTCCTGCAGGAAAGGGGCATTGCCTTCACCAAAATCTAGTGAAGTGAGGCAAAGGATAGGCAACAGGGTAGGTTTTTTTTTTAATACTTTATCATATCTTAGGCCCCAGATGTTCCTGGCTTAGGTACTCCATTCTTAGGGTACAAGAACAAGGGCACTATAGATTACACAGCAGCATGTTTGTGTGAGATTAAGCAAGGGTACAAGCAAAGGGGTTTTCTTGGTGTTGAGGTTCAGAAGACCTCTAAAGATTGGTGTTGAGAGGTGTCTCAAGAGAATTTGCAGGCAAGTCAGTGGGCAAAATGTATTGTAATTATAATGCCAATTGAAGTGGGCCAAGTTTCAAAAGAACTTAGCAAAGAACCAAAAGAAAGAAGACAAATGTATCCAGTTCTTCAGGTCACTGATATGCTAATTATATGAATCAAAGGTAGAATTGAGGAGTAATCTATTAATTACTGTTTTAGAAACTTGGTTATCACTGACCAGCAGATTATCTGTCAGTCTGTTTGTTGACAGATTGTTAGAATAATAGCATTCTAAAGTCAGAGGCCTTCAAGATCATTAATATATCTTCCCTAAAATCTAAGGGAAGAAATATTAATATATTCCTAGACCAGAAGATTTTTACAACAAATTGCCAGAACAGTAGCACTCCAAGATCAGGGGGACTGGAGATCACCGATTCCAAAGCCAGAAAACTTTAGAATCACTGACACATTGTTAGAACAGAAGCACCTCAAGGTCAGGAGGACCTCTCTATACTCTGTCTTCCCATCACTGGAACTATAGCCCCAAACTATTAGGGGTCAGTTTTCTGAAAAGGCCTCACATCTTCTCAATTCCACTTAAGTGGAATCCACTTACACCTCCAAAGTTAGGTTAGTACAATTGTAGAAAGGGTTCCAAATATAATAGACAAAGTAGTGTGTTAACTCTTAGTTAATCATATATCTCAATTAATTAATGCTGGTATCCCCATTTATCTTTCTTAATTGAGGTTTAATTTTAAAATGCTTTAAAAAGCATGTTTAATAAAAATTATTCATATCCTTATTTGCCTTATCCAGTGATGCATACAAGTAAAAGAAGGTTTTTTTCCTTTAGCTTTATACTGTATATATGTATGCCTGGTAATATTAAGTGAAGAGTGTCAGCAAGCCACACTTTTGAATTGTAGCCTACAACTTAAACTCTGATAGTATTAGAAAAATGCTTGGGAAAGGAAGGATATGGTTTTTATCTAATAATGATTTGAAATAGAATTTTCTAACTTAAGAGTTCTCAGGGGTTTAGATTATTGTTGTTATTTTTGGCCAATTCATATATAGAACCATGTTATTCTGAGCTAGTGCTGACATTGAAAACTCTTAGCACTAGGAGGAATAGTAACACCTATAGATTATTTTCTGGGCTGTTAGGATGCTTCATCAGTTTACATACACACACACACTCACTTTCTCTCTCTCTCTCTCGTTTCTTTGGTTCATGTTGCCTTAATTTACCCTAAGTACTGCTATTTCATTACTTAATGTGTCCTCTTGGATGATTTGATCTCAATTACTCTATATTTAGTAGTCGGGGATGACTGCTTAAATCAAGGAAGGATGAAACAGCTAAATCAGCAGTGGTTGAGAGATATTGAATAGAAGAGTCTGCCTTTCCTAAATTGAGATTTTGAGAAGTTTTGTTGGTAAGATCTTAAATAAATGTGATCCCTACCCTGGCATAACCACCAATCATTTCTCTTGATTCTGCTGCATTTCAGTTGGAAATTGATGTTAATACAGTGCTTTTTGACTGCCAATATTTCTTTGAGAGTTTAGTTTGTTGAGTTATAACCATTATATAAGATAGTTTATTTTTCACTCACACCAAATTAATATGAACACATAATCCTTCATTTTTAGGGTTAACTCATTTGATCTTTATCTGACCTTATTTTCTAGTTTCACATCTTTAATTGCTTCTTGAACATTTTGAACTGGATATTCCATAGACATCTTAAATTCAACATGCCCAAATCTGAACTCATGGTCCTTTCCCTCCAAATCTTTTGGATTAGTGTGAGGTGCCTTCCCTGCCATCCAGAATCAAAATCTGAGTGTCATCCTTGCATTTTCATTCTCTTTTCTCCCTCCCCCTCTTAATTTAATTTTATTCTTAAGAAAAGTCAAGTGCCCAATAGAACATCAGGGAAAATTCAAAATATGTAACAATAGATTGCCAGTCTAAGAAAGGATATATAATAGTAGAAGAAATTATAATCATGGGTGACCATCTTTACTTTGCTTTTTTATAGGTTATTCTTTTGTTCTCTGATGTGTAGTTTTTTTTAACTTTATTTTTCCATTCCTTCATCTCTTCTTCCCTCCTACCCTCCCTTCTCTCTCCCTCTACAGTAGTAGCTTCTACTATCCCCCAGAGTAGGCTACAGTTAAGCACAGATCTATGTGAAATGTATATATAGATATTGTCTCCAGGCTGTACTTCTTTTGATTGTCAGTAGTTTTGATTCTAGGGCCTGCGGTTTTTTTTTATTGTGGATGCTAATAAATCCTGTACAATTCTAATTGTAGCTCCAGTATATTTGAATTGTTTTTTCCTTGTTTTTTGCAGAATTTTGTCTTTGACCTGGGGGTTTTGAAATTTTTGTTTTCCACAAAGGCTCTCTTTTAGGTTGTGATCAGTGGATTTTTTTTATTTCTACTTTCCTCTCCTGTTCTATCACTCCAGGACAATTTTCTTAGTTTATTTCTTGCATTATAATGTCAGGGTTCTATTTTTTGGCCACCCCTTTCAGGTCAGTTGTTTTTCTTATGTTTCACATACACATTCTGTTCTATTTTTTCATTTTGTTATATGCTATTTTGTTATTTCTGGGTCTTTTATAGCTTCACTTTGCCCAATTTTAATTTTCAAGGAGTTATTTTCATCTTTTAGACTTTGAATTTCCTTTATTAGTCTGTTAACTTTTTTTCATAATCTTGTTTTTCTTGGATGATTTTTATTTTTTAATTTTTCCTCAATATCTTTGATTTGATTAAAAAAATTTGTTTTGAGTTTTTCTACATAAATTTTCTCTGGGCAGGGAGCCATTTAAAATTACCCTAAGGAAGGGGTAGAAGCAACTTTTTTTTTTTAACTTCAGTATTCTCCTCTGAAGATGAATCCAAGTCTTCCCTATTCCCATAGTAAGTTTCTATGGTTGGGGTCTTTCTTTTTTGCTGCTTTATTTATTTATTTATTTTTATGAGTATTAGTGTAGCTACCTCTGTTTATGTGTGTGTGGGAAGATGATGCCTTTTAGTTTCAGCTCAGCTCTTTTCTCTGATATGGAACCCCAAACCAAAAGTTCTACCTTCCTGTAAAGTGCTGGTTGCCATCAGTGTTCCTGCCTCTCTGCTTCTGCAATTATGGAATGTACTATTCCAAGTGCTCTTGATCTTTCACCAGTCTATGTTTACCAGTGGTTTAGACCCATCATTTTTATCTTTATAAGCTCTCTTATATATGCCCTCTCTTTTTTCTGTCACTCTTAACTGTGCAATTACTCTGGTGCAAGGCCCTCATCTCTTCATGCCTAAACAATTGAAATAGCTTACTTTCTGGTTGGTCTCTCTGCTTCAAGTTTCTCCCCCACTTGAATCTATCCTCCTTCACTCAGCTGTCAAACTGATCATTTTATCGTTTCTATGATTATGCCTTTCCTCCTTAATGCTTATTGACCCTCTGTTGTATTGAGGATCAAATATAAAATTTGTTTGGCTTTTAAAGCCCTTTATAACCCGTTCCTTTCTTACTTTTTCAATCTTTTTACACTTAACTCTCTTCTACTCACTCTATGATCAAGTGACACTATCCCCCTTGATGTTCCTCCTATGGGATGCTCCCATCTTCTAATTCAGAATATTTTCACTGGATGTATCCCATGCCTGGAATTCTTTCTTTTATTTCCCATGTCCTGGATTTTTATATTTTCTTTAGGCCTCATCTAAAATTCCACTTTCTATGCCACCTTTCTTTTGATCCTTCTAAATTCTAGTTCCTTCTTTCTATTAATTACCTCTAGTTTTCCTTGTTTATATTATTCATACATAAGCATTTGCATATTGTCTTCCCCCATTAAATAGTGAGCTCTTTTTAAGCAATGCCTTTTTTTTTCTTTCTTTGAATCTCCAGTACTTGGCACAGTGCATGACCCAGGTAGAACGGGATTAATAAATGCTTATTGACATGGTAAGAATCTTAATGAATTTTTATATATACATATAGAATCATTCTTTTTTTTTAAGTTTAGGTTTGGTTTTAATGTAAATAATAATAACAATAATAATAATAATCAGAAAACAATATTGAAATGAAGCCAACTCCATATTTCTCGTGTTTGACTCAGTAACACTGAAGATTGACTAATAATGGTTATCTATATTTCAACATTAAGCAAATCAACAAATACTGTAATCTATAAAGTCATCTCAATGAAACTAATTTGTGAGGGAACATATTCTAGAAAAGCAAATTGTACAATTATAATTTAAGTAAGTTCTCTCAAGTTAGACTGAACATTTGTGGCCAGGACCATATCTTATTCTTGTATAACTTAACTTTTAGATTTTATTTAAAGTATTTAAAAAAATTAGACATGCACCTGATTTTCAAAGTATTTTCAATACAAGAATATAATTTTCTATAAACTTTGTGACAAGAAAAATTAAAGAAATTTTCTTTGATTAGGCAAACTTGAAAACATAAATCTCAGCATTCTTTTCAACTTATTAATGTCTATAGATAGTTTTCTTATAATCATTTTGTCCCTTAATTCTCCTTTCTTTCCCTTTCCTTCTATATTTATTTCAAAGCATTGAATTTCTTAATACCTAAAGAAAAATTCGTGGGATTGGGTAGTTCCTCTGGAGAATTTAGCAGAGACTGCTGTAAAGATGTTAGTGTGCTAGAATGTGGAATTTAAATTTAGAGGTTCTCTTTGAAGT
Source organism: Sarcophilus harrisii (assembly GCF_902635505.1). Taxonomy (NCBI): domain Eukaryota; kingdom Metazoa; phylum Chordata; class Mammalia; order Dasyuromorphia; family Dasyuridae; genus Sarcophilus; species Sarcophilus harrisii. The sequence goes on along the minus strand of NC_045426.1, from coordinate 366,905,248 downwards.
ATGTAATAATAATAATAATAATTCACACTCATGTAACTCTTTTGCTTTATATAGCTTTCACAATGTACCTTAGAAGTAATCCTTGGACTGATTATCCCTAACATGTTGACCAAAAAACCAAAAAATTCTTGAAGCTGAATGGTTGTGATTTATTCAAGATCACATAGCTAGGATGTCACTGCCAATCCTGTAAGGAAGGAAGCAAAATAACTAAATAGAAAAGAAAATATAGAGCCATTTTTATGAGTCACCATGAGCTATGGAAGTTCAAGGGCGAGATCTTTCATTGAGGTTTACATACTTGGAAGACAAGTAAAGCTTAATGGAAACAGGGGAATTCTGTATCTACTACCCCATTTGATTTTTTACTAAAATTATCTGGGAGAATCTGTGTGTCCTGATTTCCAAATATACATTATTTAAGAGCAAAGACCTTTTTAAAAAAAAAAAAAAAAAATTTTTTTTTAAAGTTTGTCTTAAAAAAAAAAAAACACCCAAAAGGCCCATACCAAAAGCCTGATTTTAGTATGTCTGTTGAAGACTGTTGTTTATTGATCTTTTCAATCACTGGAATAAAACTTTCAATATCTTTAGCAACCTCTTGAAATGTGAATAACAACAGTTAATCCTAGGGGGAAATGTGTCTTACATTCCAACCAGTACAGTACTCTCCTAAGGGAAATTAGTGGAAGTTCTTTAACTGACATTTAAAACTAGACTAGATAAAACCTGTATAAGGTATTCAATTTGGACTAATTCTGCATTGGCAAAGAAATTTCAAATAAAATTTCTGTGCCTGGAAAATATTATTTTAGTTAATTCTGAAGATCAAAAAATAGCTTTGTAGTTAATCTCAACACAATGACAACTCCTTCGAAGTTGTTCTGCTAATTTTTAAATGAAACCTTGCAATTTTCTGTTTACCAGAGTTTTGTTTAATAACGTGATGAGAAATTTGGAGAGATGCCATTGAAATTAACCAATTCATTCAGATAAGTTAAAGATTTTAGCAGTTGAGGAAAGATGGGGACATGAGACAGATTTCTTGGAAGTAAGAGCAACTTAGTGTAAGTTAGCACTCCTGTGTTTATATTGTCTAATACACACACACACACACACACACACACACACAAAGAAACTATTCTGTTAGCAACATTTCATGGGCTATGCATGTGCCAACTTGTGGTTTTAACAGAAATGTGCTTGTGGCAACCAAATAAACTTCTAACTACCAAAATTTTAAATTTATGTTTATAATTTTAGGAAGGAAGGTGCAGTTCTCAGATTTCTGTCATTCATTTTAAAGGGAATTTAAATAAGGTTACCAAGTACCTGTTAAAGGATTTGGGGTTAGAGTGGCTTACAGATGGCATAATAATGACTGATTTAGTTCACTTTCATGTAGGGATTGTGATTTAGGAACAAAAAACAAGCCTTATTTGTATGTATGTTGAAAAACAGCTTAACCAAGGGCTTTAAAAGAAATTTCCTTATAAAAGTATCTAATGGATAAAAACAAGCATTAAGACAGGACTAATCACCAGGCTTCAGTATTAATGTATTGTTCAAGGTCATATTGATCATTTTTCTTGACTATGCCCTTTGTTCAGAATTCTCAGGTTATGTGTCTTTGGGCACCAGATTAAAAATTGTTACGTGAAAAGCTTTAATTTTTTAGAGGAATATAAATTCTGTTATGCAGATATATTTTAATTTTTAAAATTCAAAGATAGTAGAGAAAACTAACTCCTTACCCATAAAAAAATTCAAACCATATAGCTTTTGATCTCAATTCTAAACTGATTTTTAGATAAAATTTAGAAAATATTAACAGTTGTAGAAGTTGCATGGTTATCAAACCTCATTTTATTAATAATTCTCTTGGAAGGAAAATAACAGTATGGATAAAATTAGTAGAATGTATTGTCATTTTTTTTTTCAATAGATTTGCTTTTGATCTGATGAATACTTCAATTAAGCACCTGTTGTGTGCTTGATGGAGGAAGTATGCAATAAAATCTAGGGGATTGTCCCATCAAGATCCCACAACTACATTGTGGATTGCTTTCATTATTATCAGGATACAAATCAATTAAAATGTCTTTATTTATTGAATATCATGTGCTCAAATACTTTGTTTCTGCATTTCTTCTAGTTTTGATCTTCATATTCTATCTAATTTCCTTTGAAAAATAGGTTTTTATTGATATCTTTTCTATTGCCTAAATTTCCTTTGAATCTCCCCCCAAGCCCTCTTTTATAACAACGAATTTTTCTTAAAAGAATAAAGAGGAAGATTTTAGAAAGTCAGTTAAATTGATGAATATATATGTGTATGCACACACACACACACACACACACACACACGAATGATCTTACCTGTGTACTCTTCTACCTCTGAAATGGACCACAATGAGATGTCTTTCTATCTTTTCTTTGAGACTAAATTATTCATAATTTTACAACATTGATCTTCAATCAGGAAAGTAATACTTTTGTTACATTCATGTAGCAGTTTTTTTTTAAGCCATTCCATAGTTATAGTCATCTACTTGTCACAATTTGCTTTGTAGAATAGATGTATGAGTTTACAGCTCTATAAAAAGTGTTTTAGTGTACCAGTCTTTCCATGAGCCCTCCAATATTGATTATTCTTCTCTTTTGTTATCTTTGTTTGCTTAGTGTGTGATGAAATCCTAGGATTGGTTTGATTTGCATGTGTCATATTTGCCTTTGAGCTTGATGTAATCTTTCATGTTAGTTGTTAATACTTTGCAATTCTTTATTTGAAAACTGCTTGTTGTTTGTTAATAATTTGCAATTCTTTATTTGAAAACTGTTGTTAGTAATTTGCAAATTTTTTGCTTGTTGATATCTTTTGACTACTTATCTCCTGGGAAATGGGTTTTAGTTTTATGTCTTACTGAATCCTTATCTAGAGACATTTGATACCAAGATTATTTTCCATTCTACTGCTCCCTTTATTGTATACTCTAAATTAATTTTATTTATGCAGAATTTTTAGAAATATGTAATCAAGATTATATTATGTTTTATTTGAACATTTATCCTTTGTTTAATAATTCTTCTTTTCATTCATAAAATCAAGTAGAAAGAAATTACAGAGAGGAATAGGTGATTTTCTCAGTTTTCCATCCATTATTCCTAATCTAAACATTGCACCACTCTGGCCAAAATGGTCATTGGGTGATGGGGTTGCTCCTGTGCTTCTGTTTGGCATTATTGAAGCAGGCCCTACAGCCTTTGTGCCATGAGTTGTCACATTTCACATTTTATAAGGATTTTCTATTGTGGAGATCCATAATTTCTTTTATAACCATCTAACCCATCTGTACCTCTTGCTCCTTCAAATAAGAATTGAAATTAAAATTATCCTGCTTCCCCTGCATCATTTTTTCCTGTTACTATCTTCTCTCTTCCTCATATGTTTACATTCCTCTAATTGAGCTCAGTTGTTTGATTTCTACATCACCTTGTTATGTAATTTCTCCATTTTTGGAAACTCTTCTTGATGTCTCATCAATATTACTTGGTGCTCGTGATCTGCAGTCTCCAGCTCCAATTTCTTCTTAATTTCCTTTATGTTTCAGTTCACTTAGTCTGGCCACAGTTTTTCCTCTTAGTCAGGGACTTCCAGTACAATTCAAAATAGTGAGAGACTATGCAAATATAGTATCGAATCGCAGACTATACTACAAAGCTATAATCGTCAAAACAATTTGGTCTTGATGAGAAAAATTAGTTTCTTGGCTCTGCTTGTTTCACTCTGCATTATGCTTCCATTCTTCTTTGTATTCATCACATACATCTTTCTTTCTTTCTTTCTTTCTTTCTTTCTTTCTTTCTTTCTTTCTTTCTTTCTTTCTTTCTTTCTTTCTTTCTTTCTTTCTTTACAATTTTTTTTATAGATTTGTTTCTTTAATGATTTGAAATTGTCATGATCACCACCATAACAATTTTAATCTTTGTACAGTGATTATATCAAGCTCTTACCACTTCTCACTAAAAGTAACTTTTCCCCCCCAATTTTTCAACCTGTCATCAAATTATTCCTAAACAACATTTGAATACAAACTGATTCCCAATGGATAATCAGACATACATGCATAGTTTTAATTGCATTCTATACACCATGCCAGAGTAGGTCCTTCATTTCATTAACCCATGATCAAATTTCATCACCTGTGTAATCACACGATCACACTGTTAGACATTTTAGCCTTCTTATAACACTATTGTCTAGCTATGGAAAAATCATGATCTTTGGCCATGTTCTTCATAAGCAATATTGAAACCTTCACGGACTATCACAGATGTTCTGCAGATACATATCTTATACTCCCTCTTATTGCAGTATTATGACTTTTTTTTTAATTAAAGTTTTGTATTTTCAAAATATATACATGGATAGTTTTCAATATTTACCCTTACAAAAATCTTGTATTCTAATTTTTTCCTTCCTTTCTCCTCACCCTCTCTCTAGATGGCAAGTAATCCAATATATATTAAACATGTGCAGTTCTTCTATACATATTTCCATAGATACCATGCTGCACAAGAAAAATCAAATCAAAAAGGAAAAAATGAGAAAGAAAACAAAAAAGCAAACAACAACAAAAAGAGTGAAAATGCTATGTTGTGATCCATACTCAGTTTCCACAGTCCTCTCTCTGGGTGCAGATGGCATTCTTCATCATAAGACCATTAGAACTAGCTAAACCATTAAAGAAGATCAAAAAACACTAACTTCTCATTTTTTTAATCTGCATTCCTTATGTTGTAAAGGAACACGACTATGTATTTTGTAATCCACCACTTCAAGATAGGTTAGACAAAAAGTAAAGCTTCAAATAATTATATTCTGTGTCACTTCTGGTTGAGAGAAAAATAAAAAAAAGGAAAATTGACCCTCTTTTCAGCATTTTAATCTGGCAATAAGGAGTTTTACTCTGCTCTAGTGGTTTTAAAATTTTAATCTAAAAGTGTCAACCCTACCCAAATCCTAAGTATTCTAGATCATATACAAGGCAACATCATGCATGAGAGTTATGCCTCCTATAGTTTAATATACTATAGGGTATTTTATTATATTGCGACTTGGTGAGTAGTTTTTATGTAGAGATTTTATAGAATTACATCCTAAGGAAAGTGATTAAAAGTACAGTTCAATTTTGGATTCTGTGGGTTGAATACATGTCAGAATGCTATTGTGATAGTACCATGTCACAAAAGACAACAGCAAAAATCTAGCCTGAAAAAGCAGTAGGTTGGCAGTAGAATGCAGAACAAAATATCCCAGGAGACTACATCTGCTTATTACCAACATTAATAAACACTTATTGAGTGGGAAAACTAAAGGGAATAGATAGAAACTTGAATGCGGGGTGCTGAGGATCTACTTTTGCTGTCCTTGTGGAATATCTGTTTTTATTTTTAGTTTATTAAATGTTTTTCCTTATGGGTACTGACTGGAAAGTAGGTCCTTATTAGAACTCATCCTTTTTATTTCTCATTTTCAACTTAAGATGACATGTAGTTTAATAATTGGAGGTAATTATTTCTAACTTAATTCACCTAGACTTTTGATTTTCTATCATAAAATCATCAGTGATCATAGAAACAGTGTGCTTTTGACACAAATACTTTGTGTTCTCATGAGTCTTGGATTAGATGCATGAATAATAACTGGGTTTACTACCTGCTATCAATAGCTATCAGTGGTTCTGTTTCAACCTAGAGGTTGAATCTGATTTATATCCTTACATCTTGCCACTGGCCCCAGATGGTGAGATAGTGAGGCTGGCTGACTTTGCACAGCCCTCTCTCACTTAAGTCCATTTCACTTGCATATCATGCATGGCATCACCTCTCTGATGTTCGGGGCTTCTTCAGGAATAAAGGACAAATGGGGCAGCTAGATAATGCAGTGGATAGAGCACCAGCCTTGAAGTTGGAAGACCTAAATTTAAATCTGGCCTCAAGACTCTTAACACTTACTACCTGTGTGACCCTGGGCAAGTCACTTAACCCCAATTGCCTCAGCCAAAAAAAAAAAAAAAAAAAAGAAAGAAAAGAAAAAAGGAATAAAGGAGAAACAACATTAATAGAGGAAACACACTTAGTGGTATCTTAAAAGATTCATCTGCAAACCTGTTCTGCTTACTATCTTTTTTGGTGCTATCTTTTCTGAGTTATGCCTTTGATGTGGGGAATACTTATGTCACTGAGATCATATAGATAGGTTTGTTACATTGTAAGTAATGCTAAATTAAATGTTCTTAAAAGATAGAAGCAAAAGTCAAATGATCTTGATAAATGGAATTTTTAAGTAGATTTTGCTCTGAACTTTAAAGGAGCTGTAAAAGTTGCATTGTGGGAGAGACCATATCCTAGCCCCTGGAGTAATAAACATGGTATGTATTGGGAATAGTAAACTGGTCTGAAGTGGAGCATTCTCATTGTAGAACATGGAAAGGGTTAACATGGGATCATTTAGTAGAAGACTTTAGATGCTGAGCTAATGAGTTTGAACTAGGCATAGAAACTTGTTAAGAAAAATGATATAAAAATATTCTAGAAAGATGAGTATAACATCTATGCAGTAATGTGACTAGATAGCCTGTGAGGGCCTTTTAAATTTTTGGTCTGTAATGCTCTTAAATTAGACTTATATAAGCGGTTGGAAATTTAGTAGAAGCAATTTCCCCAGGTTTTCCCAAAAAACTATCATTTTCATAATTTCTTACAATACAATAATATTCCATCGTATTCACATACCATAATTTGTTCAATAATTCACAAATTAGTAGTTATGCCCTTAGTTATTAGTTCTTTGCCACCATCAAAATTATGTTGATATTATCTGATAACTCATTTTTTTCAGGATATTATTCAGGGTATTAGTTGATTTAAGTCTGTGTCTTTAAAAAACATTTCTACAAAGAAAGTTATAAAAATATATAGATCATTGGAACTGGCCTAGATTATCTCATTGTTGAAAAGAGCCATGTCCATCAGAATTGATCATTGCCTAATCTTCTTGTTGCTGTATACAATGATGTTCTGGTTCTACTTACTTTACTTAGCATCAGTTCATGTAAGTCTCTCCGGCCTCTCTGAAATCATCCTGCTGATTGTTTCTTACAGAACAATAATATTCCACAATATTCATATACCATAACTTATTCAGCCATTTTCCAACTGATGGGCATCCATTCAATTTCCAGTTTCTTTTCCACTACAAAATGGGCTACCACAAACAGTTTTGCACATGTGGATCCTTTTCCAGTTTTTATGATCTCTTTGGGATAAAGACCCTAAGTAGAGACACTGCTGGATCAAAGAGTATGCACAGTTTGATAGTTTCAAACTGCTCTTCAGAATGGTTGGATCTGTTCACAACTCCACTATTCATCATCATCTTTTCTTGTCATTTTAGCCAATCTGAGAGGTGTGTAGTGATATCTCAGAGTTGTTTTAATTTGCGTTTCTTTGATCAATAGTGATTTAGAGCACTTAGAAAAGGTATATTTATATATACATACATACATACACACACACACACCCCATATACACACACCTTTCCTATATTTGTTGACTAATTGAATTTTGGTCCATAACTTCTTTTACTAGTACTTAAACTTGTCCTACCCAAGGATCTCTCCCTTGTCTTCCTTCCTTCACCCTTTGTGTCTCTCTCCGTCCATCCCTTCCCCCTTATTTCTTTTTAGATTTTGGAGAGTGCTATACTTCATGGTGTTTATGTAGTGTTACCTATTGAACTCATTTCCGATCTGAGTAGGTTTTCAGAACTACAACAAGGGGGGGAGGGGCCTTCTCTAATGCCCGTGTCTATTCTTTCTCTGAACCTCATTTGTATGACATAATTACTATTTTTGCCTTATCTCTGCCCCAATCTTTCTTTTGACCTGCCTTATTGTTGATGTCAATCTTAAACATATGCTATACATTTCCTATGTTTAAAAAAAAACCCATAAACAATTTGTCCATGTTGAGTTCCTTGAAATTGATCTTTGATATTGGCTCTCATATTTTAAATTTTCTATTAAGTTTGGGTTTGTTTGATAGAAAAGCCTGAAAATCTGCAAGTTCATTTCTGAAGGTTCATTTTTTCTCGTTCAAAATTATAGATAATTTTGCTGGATATGATATTTTTGGCTACAGGCCTAGTCCTTGTAATTGTAGATAGATATGATTCCAGGATCTGCAGTCTTTTATTATAGCTGCTAATAAAATCTTGTACAATTCTAATTGTAGCTCCAGTGTATTTGAGTTTCTTGCAAAATTTTCTCTTGATATGGGGGTTTCAAAATTTTGCAATAATATTCCTGTGTGTTTTCCACAAAGGATCTCTTTAAGGTGGTGATTAGCAAATTTTTTCTCTTTGTACTCTCCCCTCACGTTCTATCTATATTATGACAATTTTCTTGGATTATTTCCTGCATTATTATGTCAAGATTTTTTTTTTTTTTTTTTTGGATCATAACTTTCTGGCAGCCCAATTCTTCTATTTTTTTTCTTCTTGATCTGTTTTTCAAATTTGTCATTTTTCTTACATTTCACATTCTGTTCTGTTTTTTCATTCTTTATAATCTGTTTTGTTATTTCTTGGTCTCTCATAACTTCACTGGCTTCCCCTTGCCAAATTCTAAGAATTATCTTCATTTTTGAGATTCTGTATCTCCTTTTCTAGTTGGTTAACTTTTTTTAATAGTCTTCTTTTTCTCGGATTTTTTGTTTGTTTGTTTGTTTACTTGTTTAGTTTTTTTTTTTTTTTTAATCAATGTCTCTCATTTGATTTTTGAATTCTTTTTTGAGTTCTTTGAATTCTCTCTGGGCAGAGAGCCATTTCATATTACTCTTTGGGGTAGTAGCTTTTTTTTAATTAAAGTGTCCTCCTCTGAAGATGAACCCCAGCCTTTTCTGTTCTCACAGTATGTTTCAATGGTAGGGTTCTTTTTTCTTTGCCAGTTTTTTTTTTTTTTTTTTTTTTTTTAAATAAGAGGTATTAGTTGTAAGTACCTCTAATTGTGGAATGGGGGTATGGTGTCTGTAGCTTCCCTTCAACTCTCCACTCTGACCAGGAATCCCAAACCAAGAGCTCCTCCATCCTGTAAGTGCCCTCAGCCAGCAGTGCCCCTGCCCCACTGCTTGTACACTCCCTTTGTGCTAGTTTCTTCTCGCCCAGGGTTGCATCTCAGCAGCACAGCTGGACCTTTTGTTCTCAATCAGCTGAGGTTCACTTGACTTCTTGGGCACAAATCTGGATTCTACAAACAGTCCAGGAAGTGAAAGTCTGTGGTTCCTTCTGAGGCTCCAGCCATATCCAGATAGTTCCAGGACTCCCCACTTGATATTTCTGTGCAACTAGGCTGGAAGTGTTTGTACTTCAGATAGGTTAATCCTGACCTGGAGTATTTTTTCAGATCTTCTCAGATTGTATCTGGAAGACCCCTGTTCTGACCCAAGTCTTCTTGATTTTTCACCAGTTTGTGTTCTCCCTGAGGCGCAAATTTGTTATATTTGTAGAGGAAATTGGGAGAGCTTGAAATTAACTAACCTATTCTACCATTTCACCAGAATCCTGCCTCAGCTATTGGTTATTGAGCTGTCTGTAAAAAACAAGACAGATGCTGTTAATGGACTTTTATCAGTTATGTCATTAACTTTATTTAGCTTTAAATAATTTTGTTCTGTTATTTCTGATACCCTAGAATTTATCTCTACAAACTCCTTTTATTTCATTCTTCAGTGTTTCTGATAATTAAGAATATTATTGGAATATATCTTCCTTATTCATACTTCTATCATATTTTTCATCCTGTTTGAATTTGGATAATTGAGATTTTCCTGCATTTCCATTTGTATGTAGGCATACCAGAACAATAGTGCTTGGTTTTGATTTTAATGTAGTTTCAAGAAATCATACGGTAGAGTGTTTGGATTATATAAATTCTTTAGTCACTCTTTTTGGTTTCAGTTCATGTTTCTAAGAACAACTTCAATTAATTAATATTCTAATATTCTTTTATTTGTGTGTGTGTGTATGTGTGTGTATGTGATACAGCCTCATTTTTCCATATTTGTCATGTTGTGCAAGAAAAATCAGACCAAAAGAGGGGGAAAAAACCATGAGAAAGGAAAAAACAAACAAAGAAAAACGGCAAACATACTCTGCTTTGATATATATTCAATTTTCATAGTTCTTTCTCTGGATACAGATAGCATTTTTCATCCCAGGTTTATTGGAATTTTCTTGAATCACTTCATTAGTGTGAAGAGTCAAGTCCATCACAGTTGATCACATAATCTTATACTTTGTGTGCATTGTTCTCTTGATTCTACTCACTTAGAATCAGTTCATGTAAGTCTTCAGGCCTTTCTGAAATCAGCCTGCTGATCATTTCTTACAGAGCAATAATATTCCATTTCATTCATATACCATAACTTATTCAGTCATTTCCCCAGCTTATGGATATCCACTCAATGTCCAGTTCCTTGCCACTACAAAGAGCTGCTACAAACATTTTTGCACATGTGAGTTTTTTCTTCTCTATTATGATTTTTTGATTTTTTATTTGTAAGGAATGAATGGTGAGTGCTTTTCATAGTAGTTGCAAATTAACTCTGAAATTTGAATTGGAGAGTTAAACTTTTTTTTCCTGATCAGAAGTTGTCTTTTTACTGCCATCATCTTGTCTAGTCTCTAATGGCTAGAATAATCACCACCCAGGACAATTTGGCTTAATTCATTAGCAAAATACAGATATATAAATAATATCTTAGTTTAAGTTCAAAACGAATTCAGTTCTATTTTCTACACTGAAAAAGGTACAGAATTTGATCTTGATGACCTGAGTTTGAATTCTGCTCTGATACTTCTTACCTGTGTGCTTTTGAGCAAGTCATCTAGCCTCTCTGTGCTTCAGTTTTCTCATTTGTAAAATGAAGAGAATCAAGCCAGATTGCCAGACTAGATGCTCAGAAGAAATTGATTCTTAAGTGATTCTTAAATATTTCCATTTTCTATTATTTTGAAACTTTTATGACAAACTTTGTTAATAGTGGAAAAAGTTGATGCTTGGGTAGAGTTCACTGTAATAAATTTGTTCTAAATATTCTAAATAGATTGACATCTAGGAGACAACTGGGGGAAGAGGAAGTCTATCTAGGTGAAGTTAGAAATTTATAATTATTAAATTTATTTGTTATAGCAATTATTAAGTCAGGCACCTATAGGCAGAGGTGGAAGGCAGTAGTGGGAAAGGATGAGAAAAGTCATGGTAGAGAAAATCCAGAGAACAGTCTGGAAAGATTCAATAAAGTTGTAGCTAGCGTAGGAACTCACTTTTGTGGGAAGGTTCTGGAAGAAGCTTATCAATCAGAGATAGAGGCTGCAGAATTAGAGTTTATTTTAAATTTGTGAATGCCTGGTCTGGAGTGAGCCTTTAGGATAAAGAGGTTTTTGGAACACGATGGGGAAACTCTAGAGTGTAACTTGGAGATATAGATTATTTTTGCTTCATGACTATCTGTTTTGATAGTAAATGTGAGAACTCAATGATATTATCTCAGTCAACATTTATTTATAAGATGTTTTGAACAGCTTAGGTAAAAGCTGCCTATTTTATTTTATTTATTTATTTATTTATTTTTTAAAGCTGCCTGTTTTAAAAGAGTTATCAGTGAAAATCAGTCAGACTGTTTTTCATTGTTGTAGTTTCTGAGGATATTCTCACATTTGTTCTTAGCTTACTTTTTTTGCTGAGAGGGAGAATGAGAACAAATGTGTGTGTGTTTGTGTTTTATTTCCCCAACCAAATATTAATGATTTATAGGAAATTTTTGAATAATTTTAATTTTAAAAATTTTACTTTTTTAAAATTAAAAAACTAAAAATTAAAAACATTTGATATGTTACACATTGAAAAGAGTCTAGATCTTCATTTTCATGATAGCTTTGATTTTTACCTTTACACTTTTGAATTTTACCTTAGGTTTTAAATTTCTTTTCATTAGAGTAGTTTGCTTAGAAAATCAACTTGCTTAAAAACAAACCAAACATTTGATTTTCTCCTTCTCCTCTCCTCATTGTTCAAAATGTAAAACTCCCACTCTTTAAATGGTTGGAAATATTTTCCTTATTGAAGAAAAAAGATTTCTTGGTAGCAGTTATGGAATTGACCTTCATTATTGAAAACAAATTTGGGGGTGACTAATCTGGGGACTGTGTATGTCTGTTTTTATGATTAGATTAACTCTTCCTCCCTCTGCTGGTTTTTGAAGGATGTTACATAGAGTTAGGGGATAATTTTTTTAAGACAAGAATCATTAAAGATTGTCATTTATTTCATATAAGAATCAGTAAAAAGCTCTGCTCATTCATAAATGGATTGATCTTATCTAGGAATTGAAATTTTTATTAAAATGTTTTCATATTCTAATGTTTAATATTTTTCTTCCTCATTTTCTAAGATTATATTAGAATACCTGTAATTGTTGAATCTTTATATGGCAATGAACTTGATGTTGTCTATTTATTATTGTTATCATTATTGAGAAATTTGAATGAAAGGTGATGAAAGCATTTATGAAAGTGGAGGAGGGGCATTAAGGCAGTTTTAGATTTTTTTCCTTTTTTTAACATATTTAGGAGGAGGAATTGAAATTGAAGAATAAGATTTCTTCCTCAAACCACCTTGTTCTTTAAAATGTTTTATAATTGCTCTTTGCTCTAAATTAAACTACCAGAAAATACCTCATTAGGTATATATTAGTGACCTACTCACCTTAATGTTTTCTGTTTCACACTGGGCTTATTTATGTGCTTGTACTGGAAATTGCCTAACATAATATTACCTTTTCAAAGTTAGTAATGGACGTCTCCAACATCCTATTAGCAGTTAATTAGTTATTAAGATTTTTACTTTAGTGTCTTGAAGATTTTAAAAGATATTAAGATTATTCTCTGTCCCCAGTAATAATATGTTTGTGTTTGTAAAATATCTTTCAGAATTTTAATGTAAAGACTTTTTTCATAATGTAGTGAAAAGTTCTGAATTTGTAGTTGAGGACTCGAGTTAAAATGTAAACACTGCTCCTTATTGTCATTGTGACTTTGGGTAAGTCACTTGGTTAATGTTTGTTTTTGTGTGTAAAATGAGGGTTGAACTAAATGGCCTAAAGTCCCTGTCATTCTAAAAACTATGAATCTAGGTTTCCTTATATATAACCATCTTATTGCACTTAAGATAAACTGGAGGCTAAGTGGTATAACATGGTGCATCAGCTCATCACTTAACCCATGTTTTCCCAACCCTGAAACCAACTCTGTATCCATTATATTGTGCTTATCTCTTACATGAGAGTTATATCTGCTAACATTGTTCCCTTTTTATTATTTATGCAAAATAACCAAATTTCAAAATTTTTAATTAAAAAACAGAACCCAAGTTATTTTTTTCCTATTAATAAAACTGATCTGAATTAGAAAAACAAAACAAAACAAACCCCAAACAGTTATACATTACTTTGGTAACTAAAGTTAGCTAATTCTGTCATCTGATTCAGAAAACTATTATCATTCTATTGTGTAAATAATATGCCATTTCTGTTCATTGATTTCTTTCTTTCTTTTTTTGTTTATTTTTGTACAGGTCACTTTCCTGTTGAATCCTTGATCTAGTTTCCAGTCCCCAGCCCTGCCCCATGATCTAAATCTAGGAAAGGCTTAGGATTTTGAAATGAAGATGGAGGAGGCTGTGGGAAAAGTTGAAGAACTTAGTGAGTCTACTGTCCCACCAAAAACGTCTGAAAAACAAGAAACAGTCCAGACAGAAGATGGACCTATAGAACTAGAGTCTCATTCTCAGAAAGATGGTGTGAGTGATTCTGCAGTTCTTTCATCAATGCCTTGCTTGCTGATGGAATTAAGACGGGACTCCTCAGAGTCTCAACTGGCATCTACAGAAAGCGATAAACCAACAACTGGTCGAGTTTATGAGAGTGACTCTTCTAATCATTGCATGCTTTCACCTTCTTCCAGTGGACATCTAGCAGATTCAGATACATTGTCTTCTGCAGAAGAGAACGAGCCCTCCCAGACAGAAGCTACTGTAGAAGGAGATCCTTCTGGTGTGTCTGGATCAGCTGTTGGTCGCAAGTCTAGACGGTCCCGATCTGAAAGTGAAACATCAACAATGGCTGCCAAGAAAAACAGGCAGTCCAGTGATAAGCAAAATGGCCGAGTTGCCAAGGTTAAAGGTCACCGGAGCCAAAAGCACAAAGAAAGAATCCGGCTACTGAGGCAGAAGCGGGAGCTTGCAGCTCGCAAGAAGTATAACCTGCTGCAGGACAGCAGTACCAGTGATAGTGACCTGACCTGTGACTCAAGCACGAGTTCGTCAGATGATGACGAAGAAGTTTCAGGGAGCAGCAAGACAGTCACTGCAGAGATACCAGGTAGAGGATGTTTTTTAAACTGAACGGTAAATCGCCTGACACCGTTTCTCAGCTGTCTGGCTCAGTTAGATGAGTGACATTTGAGAAAAACCAGGAGAACTGCAGCTCTGTGTAAATTTGAAGACTGCAGTGTATTAACAAGACATGGCCAATTAAAAACAAAACAAAACAAAAACCAAACCTGTTCTGAGGTTTTTTGTGCATTTTTGCACATCAACAAAAATATTTTAATGGTAAATGATAGGGACAAGACTTTTTAAGTCACGGAATTTCTCACAGATATTTTTCTCTGTAAACCCATTAAATGAACTCCCATCATTGCTTTATAGTATTGATTAGATTTAATAATCATTATACAGCTTCATTACTAAAAACTTTCTCCTGAAGAATAGGCACCTTGTTTGATTATAATGCAGCTGCAACTAAGTTTATGGTGTCTGAAATAACATGTTCATCTTTTATCTGAGTTTTCTCATAACTCCCTTACTGCTTAATACAGTGCTTGTTCCTTTTATGTTTTATGATTCTGATATACATTTCAGTGCATGACAAGATTAGTTGCTCTTGTTGTGCATTATTTCTATGTGAAGCTGTCACTTATTTCATTTAAAAAATTGTTTTTGCAAAATTTCCCCCTTAAACCTTTTAAGCTTTTAAAAATTCTCAGCCAATCTGTTGATATTAGCTTTCATGTTGTAAGGATCTATAATTTGTTAAGTCTGCCTCCACCATATAATTGGGTATGCAAAACTATTACAGGCAGCCTTATAATTCATGGAATAAGAGAGATTAGGTCTTGAAAGTTTCTTAATTGGTGAATCTTCTTTTCTGAAGAGACTTCTATAGCATGATCAGAATATTTTGCAAACTGCTTACTTAGCATTTATCTGATCTCAGCTTTGTTTTTGCAACCCTAAAGAGGGGGAAGTTTTGGTTTTCCAAATTTTTTATGGGTAGTCATACTATTACTTTCTAATTTTATAAAAGATGTTTGGGGTGTGTTTACCTCCACATGATAGAAAACAGCATATTGCTGATGTAAAATGAGTTATTTAAAGGAAAACCGTATTGGTTAGCTAAATTCATAAAGATCCAAACCTATATATATTGCATAACAAGAATGATTGTAAAGCACTTTATACATATTAAAGTGCTGTATAAATGATTATAAGAATAAAACATAGTATCACCTGTAAAATGTTATGCATATTAAAGATGAGTTTTTCAGAGTCTTTAGAAATATTTGTCACTGTTTCACTATCTCTATTGAGTAAGTGGGGTTTGTTTCCCTATGGGAGCTCTCTCTGATATATTGTCACCCTGGAGCTCCTACTGGGAAGTGGGTTAAATTGAAAAAAATGAAGCCCAATCTTTAAATACAAGAGAGAGGCAAAGATGTTTGAGTTGTTATAAGGTAGACTTTAGATCAAGAATTCTTAATCTTTTTTCCATCATGGACTTCCTTAGAATGTGTTTGAATGTAAAAAATAAATGCATAGGATTACAAAGGAAGCAAATTACATTGAAATGCTTTTGTCAGAATATTTAAAAAAAAATACATTGTCTTTTCCCTAAACAAGGTTGGAGATGCCAGGAAAAGAACCCTTACTCTAAGTGATTTTTAAATTTTTTATACTTAATAGTGATTTTACAAGTAGAAAAAAGGAACACCTTATAACAACTATGAAAATCTTTCCTCATACATTCTGTTGGTGAATTTTATTGCTTATGTCCAGCAGTTCAGTTTGTCCTTATGATGGCTTTCTGATACTTTTATTCTTTTAATTTTATCAAATATATAGTTTTCAGAGTTATAAATTGCTTCTGTGACATAAGATAGCTATAATTTACCCTGCAGTTTTGTGTTTTTTTTTTTTTCTTCAGGTTTTTAAAAGGCAAAGTCCTTATAAAGATAGTGAGGCATGACCTAATTCTCCCTATTGCTGCACCTAATGCAAAAGCCAAGTTCATATGTTTCTATTTTCTAATAGCTTTGCTAGTGGATTAACTTCATTACTTCTATTTTAAATCAATAAATAAAAAGTATGGTTCCATTTCTCTGAATACATTTTCTGACTCACTGCAGTTCATATTGAATAAGAATGGCATGTAGTGAGTTTTAGAATAATGCAGTGGTATTTGTAGTGATTACTAAGAAGCAAATCCTTAAAAGATGAGAGAAATAATAATAATAACATTTTTTATAATGCTAGAAGATTGTCATAATGCTTTCCTTATAATACCTCTTTGAGGTGATAATGCAAGTATTTATTCTTATTTATAGATGAAGAAATTGAGGCATAGGGAAGTGAAATGACTACGGTCATGAAGTTGGTAATTGTTGGAGGTAGGATTTGAACTCAGGTCTCTTTCTGTATACTGCAGTGTACTTCTGTATGCTGTATAGATACTGTATAATAGTATACAGTGTATACTAGTACTGTATAACTTAGAATGTAAATGGGAATTCAGTTTAGTCTGTGATTATGCTTTTTAACTATAAAACTTAAGTCATGTGGGTCTTTAATATTAATCACCTCAACAAAATCATAATGTCATTGCTGAAATCATTTTACTAGCATGCATTTATTTTTGATGTGCTTATTATTTTGACATAGATAAACCTCAGAGCTCCCAAGACGAATCCGTGTGATTTTTAGTATTGAAATATTAAGCCTTATTTGCCCTAAAGACAAATGTTTGTTATAAGTCCCATTTGTAAATATAAGCATTTTGGATACACTCTGAAAGAGCTCATACAAAAATATGAAAAATACAGATAAGCTGGAAAAAATGTGGCTAGGCTGACAGAACCTCGTCAACAGCTGTGTCCAGTAGAGTGTTTGTGCAGCTTCAAAACCAAGGACAGGTTGTTTGAGGCTTTTGTTGTTTGCAATCTTTTAAACATATCTTTTAGTAGAAATAGCTGTTATTTTAAGTTTTTCTTGTTTAGAAAAGATCTTGATAGTCAAAGGGGATAGTATGTGTTTTTAAAACTCCAGCATGATTCTAAATGTTCAGTGATTCTAAAATAGTTTATGAATAATGGGCTTTTAATTTAGGAGTGTAAATAATTACTGGTTGAGATTCCAAACATGTTTGTCCTTAAGAACTGTGTTTATGATTGGGCCAACAAATTATTACAGAGGTAAGAACTGTTTACTTAGTGCAAAGGCTTAATTATTTGCTGGACAGCTAGAACTAGATTGTGTCTTGCCTGTATTTGAATTACCAAAAAAGATGTTTGTTTTTAAGGGTAATTTTGGCAAGTTTTTCAGATTATCTGGATATTTTAATTAGTTGATTTGTAGAATTGTAAAAAAGATAGTATAAACTATTTTATAGTGAATATTAGTATAATGATAATGCACATTTATAAAAGGTTTATCTTTGAGGAACAAAAGTTCTTTATAAAAATAGTCTGATTAATAGATTGTTCCTTATTCTGTTGTTAGTTTCTTTGACAATTTTCTTGTGTTTAAGGAGCTGCTTTTTAGAATCCTGAATGTAAATTAGATTATAATTAGACTCTCAAAGACAGTTCTTGGAAAAGAATTTTTATGTTTAATTCATATGGCTTTAAAATATATATACACAGAGAGGAAAAGATAGAATTTGACCGAACTCAAAAAATTTAATGCTTTGGAGAAGCCAAATAGTGATGTGTACTAGAAGATTTCCAGAGAAAAACAAAAATGAAGATTTCCCCTATATCTGTATAGTTATTTTAAAAAAAGATATCTTTTGGGTAATTTTTCCTTACCCTTTGCTTTAATATTATGCTTTATTTAAATGATATTGGGAATTCTTTTATGTGATAACATCTGGGTAATGTCTTAGATTTGCAAGCCCTTGGGAACTACTTGGTAGAAGTCTTTTGCTAACTTATTTCTTTTGACATTAATCTTTTTAGTGCTAGTTCCTTGTTTTCCTCACCTGTTTGTGTAAGCACAGATAATTCATAAAGAAAGCAAATTATTCTTAATGTTTTATTATATAAGAATGCAAAAGATTTTTTCCCTCAAAAATATGAGAGAATTGATAGCAAATTGTGTATATGAATCTAAGAGATGAGGACAGATTTCACCTACTTTTTGGCCTTTGTGACTTAACACGTATTTATTGCCATCCACAACTAATTATCTTTGCAGATTATCTCCATTCTCCAGCTGCCCCGCCTCCCTTTTCCACTCCCTTCCATTGCTCTGCATTCTTTTGGAAATAAATGTAGACAAAAACATCCACTTTACTCTTTAAACTGTTCATTTGGTTTTATTTGTCTAATCTTTATCTTGTGGTCAGACTTCTTAAAGTAAATATGGTATTCTTGAAGTTCCAATTAGTAATAAGTTAAATGATATCCTGCAGTGTCAAGAAAGGTAGTAATTTTTAATCATAAAAATATTGCATGCTGCTTTGGACATTTGTTAACTGTGAAGACATCTAAAATTTATTTTTGATAAAAAGACTTAGAGTTTCAAAATCCATTAATTGTGGCAATAGAAATATAAGCCACTTTTAGTTGAAAAAAGATTTTATACACATCCATTTTTGAAAAAGTGATATATTAGTGCCCCCTCCACCCATTTGTTTTTCTTTTAAAGTACTTAAATCTTTCAGATAATTGAAGGTTACAGGCTACTTACTCATCAATTTTGTATCCACCTGGCCATTAGCATTGTTTATGCTGTTTTCCTGAGTTAGCATGTCTTAATAAATATAATGTTCTGACTTAATGATGTCTTATCAAATGGCCTCAATGTCTTTAAAGCTGGCTTCAGTCGTGCTGGGGGATCTGGAGGAGCGACCAGGGAAATTCCAGGATTGCTTGACAGGGGCACCGTGTGGGATAGGAACTGCATAGGCAATGTCCTGGAAGAGGCCATGAACTGCTTTGCCGAGATGCAGAGGCAGACAGAGGAGAAATTTCGCATGTGGATAGAAAAGCTAACTCGCCTGGACACTGAGGAAGAAAGCAAGCAGCAACTGGAACCCAGGGAACCTAAAATGCAACTAGTTGGCCAAAGAATTCCCCCTACCACTCAATCAGGTGCATCTGTACAGATCCCTGAGAGCCACGTTCTTCCACAGCAGCCCTTCAGTTCTTATGTGAGCTGTCAAAATATTGATACTACATTAGAATTTCCAACAACTTTTAATAACAATTTTCCAACTAACTTTTCAGAAAATGGAAATATTGCAGAGCATGATTTGAATCAGTCACAAACTTAAAACAAGTCTAAAAGCTTCTTTGGATTATGTTAAGAAAAACATACTTTTCTCCCTGTGAGATGTTTTCCCCTTTGATGTTTTAAGTTACAATAATAATAAATGTTTTATTTTAAGAAATTTTTATGTGCTCAAAACAAACAAAAAAAAAAACCAAATCACCAAAGCTTTGTTAGATATAACTTTAGAATCCTTGTTATATATTCTTGGAACATTACAGTTATGTTTATTATACTATAATAGGAGTAATATTCATCTGTATGCATTTTGCATGTCAAAATTATACAAAAATTTTATTTCAAATTTTGACACTTAAGAAATCCCTTTGCCCCCATGTAGTTATGAGCATTTGCTAATTCCATGTTTATCTGTTTGTAATTACAATTTGCAATTTAAATTTCCTTAAATATCATTGTTCCTTTCCTTATTCCCCTCCTTATTCCAATTTGACAGATCATATAATATAATCTTACCTCAAAGCTTGTATAGATAATGAATGTGCATGACAATATGATGTCCCATTAATCCAGGTAACACTTAATTACTCATTTTTATTAAATAGTCTTTTATGAATTTCATTGCTATATAATTAATTATTCATATGAAAGAAAAAGCATTAAATTCATTCAGCAAATATTGAGTACCTATTAGGTGTTCTACGAGGCTTAAAGATGAATGAATAAAATAACAGTCATTTCCTTCAAAAACCTTGACTTCTATTTAAAAAAAAAAAAATTGTGTCATATATTGGTCCATAAATGAATTTTTATTTTCAACTTAGAATTCAGAGCAGAAGCTAGGCAACTGTTACTAAATTTTTACTGACCACCATTGTACTTTGATGTAAAATACATATGTTTTCTATAGTCTTTTTAGAGTAGTCTAAGTAAAAATATCATTTATTAATAGGCACTTTTGAGTGAAGGGGTCAGTTAGCTAGGTGACCTTTGTTTGGATTTAATTTTATTAGACTTGGAATTAGTAACTCAAAGAAATACATACCTAAACACACACACATATTGCAACTTCTGTAGGACACATTAAGATAATTGGGATGGTTTATCACAAGTTTAAATTATTATGCTTCATAGAATTTACTCTTAATATACAAGATTCAGAAATACTGATTTTTATGAAGAGACACATTGAGAATATTGATTCCCCCTTCCCCTCCAGGAGAAAGTATATAATAGGATTAAATTGTTTTGGGCCTTTATAATAGTTTTCTTTTCTCTTGGTGCCATTTTCGAAGGACATTATTTTATTGGATGATAAAGTTGCAATTGTGATTTGAGGAAATGTCTTATATATTTCAGTCTAAGGATAATAGTCTGGATTTATCTTGGAGTGTTACAGTAGATCATTATTGTTCTTTTAGGTTTTGACCTGTCAACATACTGTGTGACAAGAATATTTTCTTGAAATTAGAATGACATTTATTGTAGTGTAAGATTAAACTGAAAATTTTAATTCCTTCCTACTCAGTTATTTGTCTCTCCTGTTTTAATGTTGTTTTTGTGTTGTGTCATTAGTACATTCTCTTGCTGATTCTCTTCTCTCATCTCTTTCCTTTATTACTCCTTTCAGTCTTGAACATGAAACTGTTTGACAATGTGAAATAAACTTGACATATTGACTCTTCTAGTTCTCGTGTCATTTCTCTTCTTTCTGTTGTCTCTTGTAGACTAGAACTTCTCTCTAATTAGCCTTCGGAAAGATCTATTAAATTCTCTTCTCTTCTCCTTCTCTTCTCTTCTCTTCTCTTCTCTTCTCCTCTCTTCTCTTCTCTTCTCTTTCTCTTCTCTTCTTCTTCTCTTCTCTTCTCTTCTCTTCTCTTCTCTTCTCTTCTCTTCTCTTCTCTTCTCTTCTCTTCTCTTCTCTTCTCTTCTCTTCTCTTCTCTTCTCTTCTCTTCTCTTCTCTTCTCTTCTCTTCTCTTCTCTTCTCTTCTCTTCTCTTCTCTTCTCTTCTCTTCTCTTCTCTTCTCTTCTCTTCTCTTCTCTTCTCTTCTCTTCTCTTCTCTTCCTCTTCTCTTCTCTTCTCTTCTCTTCTCTTCTCTCTTCTCTTCTCTTCTCTTCTCTTCTCTTCTCTTCTCTTCTCTTCTCTTCTCTTCTCTTCTCTTCTCTTCCTCTTCTCTTCTCTTCTCTTCTCTTCTCTTCTCTTCTCTTCTCTTCTCTTCTCTTCTCTTCTCTTCTCTCTCTCTCTTCTCCTCTCTCTTCTCTTCTCTCTTCTCTTCTCTTCTCTTCTCTTCTCTTCTCTTCTCTTCTCTTCTCTTCTCTTCTCTTCTCTTCTCTTCTCTTCTCTTCTCTTCTCTTCTCTTCTCTTCTCTTCTCTTCTCTTCTCTTCTCTTCTCTTCTCTTCTCTTCTCTTCTCTTCTCTTCTCTTCTCTTCTCTTCTCTTCTCTCTTCTCTTCTCTTCTCTTCTCTTCTCTTCTTCTCTCTCTTCTCTTCTCTTCTTCTCTTCTCTTCTCTTCTCTTCTTCTCTTCTCTTCTCTTCTCTTCTCTTCTCTTCTCTTCTCTTCTCTTCTCTTCTCTTCTCTTCTCTTCTCTTCTCTTCTCTTCTCTTCTCTTCCCCCTGTGGATAATTTTTGATGATAAGATCTAAGTATGTTTTTTTTTTTTTTTTTTTTACTGTAGTCTATACATCTCTTTGAGTGAAATTATATGGGCATTTCTCTAAAATTATTCTGTGTATCTCATTTAAGTATTTATAGTTATAAGTAAACTTAGAAATGTAACTGATTTTGAATGGCTAAAATTTAATTCATTTATCCTCACATGATGTTGAGATTTTTCAGGAAAGTTTTCCTATTCCCCTCTTCAGTTTTTAAGCATATAATAGATTTTATTATGTATAAATTTTTAGAAATGTAAACCAAATTATTTTTTTAAAGCATGTTAACTAACACTACTGATTTTTCCATATATGCACAAACTGCTTTAAACAATTAAATGATTATTATTATATTTTTTTTTTTTTGGTATATCAACTAATGTTTAGTATATTAAGCATGTCCAGAAATACTTTTTATTTAAAAAAAAAAAAAACATTTAAACATCTTTCAAAAGAAAGGCTGGCATGTACACTTGAACCAATTAAGTAGTGGTTAGTATTATATTGACTTTTTTATTGATCGATTTTATCTGTAATGGACAGTAGCTTTGCATCACTGAATATAGAGTATCTTCATCTGGTTTCTTTTTGTTGTTCGAAAGCACATGGTTAAATGGAATGGATGGAATGTGTTCTAAATATAAGTAATTCTTTTAATTATCATTTTAAATAGGAATAATATTTTTTATATTAAAAAGACATATGTACTGTGAAGTTCCTACCACACATTGTTTAGAAATAGTAGTGAAAGTTTTACTGCAAAAGGATAAAGGAGACTTAAAAAAAAATTATAACACTTGATAGTTAAGGTTACTTCCACTAGAACATTATAACTTTTTACCTTTCAAAAATAGGTCTTGACTTTTTCCTCTTATGTAAAAGTTTAGCATTACCATAATTTTGTAGCCAAAACATTTAATTGATGTAATTTTAAAAATCTGATCAATTTTGCTTATTGTGCCTTCAATATGTCTTAATATATTACTGTTTTAAGGAATATTGGTTTGAAAAACAAACTCGGAAGAATCTAAGTGGCCAGGATTATTCAAATCTGAACAATTAATTATCCCATCTGCAACATACTCAATGGTCCACTTGAAGAACTCATGATTGAGGGAGAATCTACTACCTCCAGAAGACAGCCCATTCCCCTTATTGACGGTTCTGATTGTTAGGAAGCTTTTCATTATACCAAATGTAAATTTTCCTCTATACAGTGATCTATCCATTCATCTCTTATCTGTCTTCTGTGGCCAAATAGAACAAATCTCATCTATTTTCTGATAGCCCTTTATATACTTTGTGTGTGTGTGTGTGTGTGTGTGTGTGTGTGTGTGTCCCAAGTCTTTTTATAGGCTCAATGTTTTTTACTTTCTCTGTCATATGTTCATATGGCTAGATGCTGGAGCTCATGATCTTTTCCTCATTCTCCTAAGGATGATTATATTATTTCTGAGATCATTTATGGTTTTTTTTTTTTGTTTGTTTGTTTTTTTGGTGGTACACGAATACTATTAAGGAATTATAAAAGTGAAATAATGTCCCTATCATTACCTCATTATTCACAGTGGGGTATTTCTGTGGCCCTATAATTAAAATACAACCAGGCATCTTATCAATGCTAATAATGAACCCTCTTGAAGTGGTTGCATTATTTGAATTTGCACTTGATATTTCCATTGGGATGGAACTGCTTACCCTATTATACATCATTATAACTTCAAATTGTAAACTTGAAAAATACATGTGATTACTTCAGTGATTCATTATTTACTCTAGTATTTAACTGTCTAAGAAAACATTTTCTTTTAAGTACATGATAAAAGTGTAATTTAGATTCTGTTTCCTTTATATCCCTCTTTTTGGGGAATGTTCTCATAAATATTAGAAATGTGCCCAATTCTTATTGTTAGTTCTAATATCTGACGGTAGGGAAAAACTCCCCTTCCTTAAAGCTTTTTAATTAATCCAGTTTTTGTTTGTTTGTTTGAAGTATTTGCAAATAAAATCCTATTTGTATAGTTTTCCTTTTCCTCCTTTATGGATACATTAAAAATTCAAGAGCATTTTAGTGGAAAAATCTATGACACAGTTGTTTCACATAGTAGCAATTTGTTTTATGTGAGAGGAAAAGTTGAAATGACAGGGCTGCTAATTTTTCAAAGTATCCTTATACTGATATGGTGAATTCCTTCTTCTCCCCCCACTTCCCGCAAATACAAAAGCCACAATTTTCTTTCTGCTTGGTCCATGTAGACATTCTAGTACATCAACTATCTAATATAATAAAGCATTTAAACAGCAAATCAAAATGACTCTGAAAGACGTTGATTTCTACAATACTTGAGGGATAATCCTTTGAATATATCTTAGTAGCTCAACTTAAATTTCACACAGAATATGTTAGATTTGTCAAATTATAATTCTGAATTTGATTTTTAGCTTGAGCCTCAGAAACGTTAAATAAGAAAGTTGAAATCAGACTTGAAATCATGATTTCAACAGGCTATTCTCAGGGAATTGTTAATTTTTAAAAAATCTTTCTTTGAAGAACAATTCTACAAATTATAGTAATTATTTTGCATAATTTTTGCTGATTAAATTGGAAATTTTATATTATTGAGTACATATAGCATATACTTGTTCTATTTCTCTTTTAAAAAGTATTGTTTGTTTATCCAGTTTGAATTAAATATTTCCTTAGAAGAGTGTCAGTAACTTAAAATTTTGGTGTATAATAAGCAATAGTTCATTTGTGGGGAAGGGATGATGGCAGCCTGAAGTAGTGGTCAGTAAATATCGTTTATTCCCAAGTACAAAATGAGACTATAAATTCTTTAAAAACAAATAACATTCACCCAATTAAGTGTTTACCTTATAAATGAGGCCCTTTGGGACGCTACACTTAATTTACTAATGTTTAAAGCATCTTGAGAACTCCCTCTGAAATTTGCCTTTAGTGCCTTCATAGTGTTGTTTTATATATCTTTAATGATGGTAAAGCTGCATTTTTAAAAGTTGGATTTGAATTTGGAAGTAGCTACTATCTTTGGTTAGAAAAAGGATATGACTATGAAGTAAAGGGGCCTGCCTCTCTCTCTCTCTCTGAATCATACTGTCCCTAATTCTGGAATCATGTATCAAATGTGCTTTGGGCAGTGACAGTATCTTTGAAATAAAGATAGTTTTCTACTAACCCTTCTTGCTAAGGGGTTTGAACTCTTGGATGTTTAAAACTCTAATCTCATTGCTTTATAATTATATCTTGTATATATAGATGTTAACCTAAATTAGTGCAGCTTGCTGGACAAGCTGCTGACGTAAGTCTGTATAATACTTTACAGTTTATTGCAATGAGCTTTAGCCTAAAAAGTATTTTAAAGTAATAATCCTGAATTAGTGGGGTCCTAAGGATTTCCTAATATAAAATAGAAGATTCCAAATTAAGGCTTCCAAGTCTTGTCTCATTGAAGGAGAAAAAGATAAAGTATAGCTTCAGCATTAATGACGTAAAAACGCTTTTTCTGAATTTTGTTTTGCCAAAAGTGATAGGACCATATTGTCTGTCACTCATCATTTTGCTATCTTCTGGATCACTAGAAGGAAAATATGTGGTCCTAGACAACTTCATCCAAGTTTTCAGATAAGCATCCCTTGTTTTCATTTCACCTCTAGAGGCTTTTCAGATTAATAAACAAATTATCCCTCCATTATACCTAGCAGCATTGTGTTTTTTGTTTTTTGTTTTTTAAACTCATGATCTTTTGGAAAAATTGGACTGTTCAACAGAACAGCCCTAAAATATGGACAAGTTGAACACTTTTTCATGCAACTTTTTGGTCCTTCAGCTATTTTATTATGCCCATGGGGTTTAGAATCTTTGACCATCACTTTTAGATTTACCTGTATCAAGAAATAACAAACATTTGCAAAATGATATATACATATGATATTAGTGCATGTGTGTGCACGCACACACAAACACACACATACACACAGGTGGTGATGCAAAAAGGGCAAAAATACAATCCTTGTACATAGTTGCTTTATGCTGTATATTGGTAAAGGGAATTTCTTCACTGGTGAGATTCCCACACAATAAAACCAAAAACTAGCCTCCTAAAAATTTTGTTTCTCCTTCATATAAAACCAATTTGTACCAAAACCAAAAATTTGAATTTAATATAGTATTTTTGATGAGACAGATGACCAGCAAAGCTAGTTTACTTGAATTTAATAGGAGTTCCTTTGGGTATATATTTGGCATGAATAAATTTCCTGAGTAGATGATTAAAAGTTTAAACTTTTTGAGAGGCTTCATTGTAGTAGCAAGCTAATAAGTATTTAAACACAGCCAATTAACACTTTTTTTCTTTGTAACCAAATATTTCTATAAATTAATTTCATTTCACACATCATATATTTTGAGATAAATTTTATTTGTAAATTGTAATGGAAAGTTTAATAAGAAATATGAAGGAAGAACATGCCTACTTCTTAATTGATTTTACTCTAGATTCTTTTTTATGACCTATACAGTATATTCACTATACCATGGAATAAGTTATTCACAATCTGATAGATCCTGATCATTTAATTGAACACAGATTTTAAAATGTTTTAATATATATTGGTTTAATTATGAGCTTTTTGTTGTATGTGAGCTAAAATCTGTGCTCATATAAACATAGCTCTTATTAATTTGAATGATACCTTGATCAAATTTTTTATCCATGCCAAATTTTTTATCCCCAAGCCTGTTTAAATATATTTCTTAGAAATGAAGAATTGAAATTTAATTTTGGGCTTAATGAGTTTTCTCCATCTTGCAAGCAGGGGATAAATTTTGTTAACTCATTTTGTAATATTACTCTAAATTTCCAGTTTCCTAATGTTTAATAAAAAATTTAGCCTATCTTCAGATGTAGGATACCTCACTTTACATAGGGGTTTTAGTTCTGAAAAATTGTGTGAAACAAAATTTTATGCATGAAATTATTTAAACTATAATTAGAGGCAGCTAAAGTGCTTGGCATATGATTAGTGCTTAAATGCTTGTTTCTTGTCTTTTGATTTAAAGTAATGTTTATGAAGATCCCTTTGTAAAACCCAGAACAATGTCTGATGTCATTTTATTTTGTAATCTGAATTTTCATATTCAATATTGAGATTGTCTGCTTGGAGAAGAGTACACTTGTAATGGTAGGAGGGGTTAGGTACCATCACCAGATCATAGAATCATAGATATGGAGCTTCATGGTACTTACTTAGGTCATCTATTCTTGATCTTCATTCTACAACTTAGAAACTAGAGAAGTTAATTGACTTGCTTTCACAGATAGGAAGTGGCAGTGGTAGAATTTGAAATGAGGTATTCTAATTTCAAATCCAGTTTTCTTTCTGCTGTCTTGTGCTGCATACCTAGAAATTTAAAAAAAAAAAAAAAAGTTTGAGAGTGCCTTGCACAGGGTATGGTTGGTAAATTTTTGTGCCTAATAGATCTCGTTAATTCATGCAAATTCCACACATTTCATCTCCCTTTTAAATATATATTTTTTGTTTTTGCTTAATTGTGTCTAATTCTTCATGATCCCATATGGGGTTTTTTTTGACTGAAGTAATTTACCTTTTTTTGGTCCAACTTGTTTTATGGATGAGAAAACTGAGGCAAATAAGGTTAAGTGCCCAGAGTCACATAACTTAGAAAGTATCAAATAAGGCTGGATTTGAACTCAGGTCTTCCCTATCCCAAGTGTGGTACTCTAATCACTAAGCCACCAAACTATATGTATACATAGCTATTAAAGCTTAAAATTGCACTGTGACTTTTGGGACACTTTGTATGTGGATCAAAATCCCTGGCAGGCAGTTTAAATTGTAATAATTTGTATTTCAGAAATGGTACACAGAAGAATTTCTGTTGAAAATGTATTCCAATCTCCTTTAAAAGCAACTGAGAAGATTGTCTTTGGAATAAGTATTATAAGGCAAAATTAGACTTAATCTAATCTAGAATTTATGAACACATTTCCCTTTCTTGGCTTTTCTTTGAATATTCCCCAATTCACAAAAATTAATGGTAGTGGGAAACATAAATCAAACTTGAATCCATTCATTGAAAGATATTTAAATGCAATGTTACTATAGCATAAAATAGATGTATATAAAATGGAGGAACTATCAGGAGTGTTTTTTCTAATAATGAAGTTCAATTTTAATGTTCTAGGGAGAATGTTACAGGACTATTAAAATTCTTCTTACTGTATTTTCAGTATGTATTATTTGCCAAACTAACCTTGTATATTTGAATTGTAACTACTGTAATTTAGAGCTAAATAAATATAAAATGTGATTAAATGATTCTTGTTACTATATTTATAAAATGGGCAATATATTCTATATTTTAGTTCATTCCTATGGTAATAGCTAATATATGTTCAGCTTTAAAATACTTGTGTTCTTGAGTTGTGAAGCAAATTAAACATAAATTGTATTTTATGTAATAGGTTTTAATTCAATTCTTGAATATTGAAGTTTCTTAATAGTAATACATGTTTTGAAAACTCAGAGTTGTGCTACTTAATGCTAAAAAGACATTTTACTTTTTTTTTTTTATTATAGCTTTTTATTTAGAAGTTATATGCATGGGTAATTTTATAGCATTGACAATTGCCAAACCTTTTGTTCCAGTTTTTCCCCTCCTTCTCCCCATCTCCTCCCCCAGATAGCAGGTTGACCAATACATGTTAAATATGTTAAAGTATAAATTAAATACAAAGTAAGTATACAAGGACATTTACTTTGGCTTTAAATGATAGAAGCTGTCTTTGACTCCACTAGCTGACAATAATGAAGGAACAAATGAATTAGAAATATTGTAAGAGAGCAGGGATTACTTTTTTCCTTCATTCAATGTAGATTGACCAAAGACAGGCTATAGGAAATAAAATTATTTGGTAAATGCCCCCCCCCCCCCCCCAAAAAAAAAAAGTGAATATAATGTAGCAAGCTTTTTTTTTAGGAGGGACTTGAAAATTATGATGAGTAAAATCTAAATTAGCATAAGGTGAATTTAGAAGCACTTTATGACATAATATACTGTGTGACCTGTTCTAAGCTAGTTCTAAGACCTTTTTTGGTCAGTTGTTTCATCTATGTAGTTTCCTTTGCTAGCTTTCCTTGTCTTCCACTCCCTCCTTCAATAGCTTTTCTGTTCCAGAAATAGCAGGATGTGTTTAAAAAGAATGAATTTTTCAAGGTATAAATCCAATTTAAGGATAGATTCTCTTGAATACTTAAATATGACTTTCAAAATAATTAGAGTACTTTAGAATCTGCTGGTACCTTTTATGTTATGCTCTCACCTCTTTTGAAAATCAAACTTAGTTCTCTACTTTTTCCTTTCATCACTTCTTGATTAGTAGTAGATTAGAATTACAGCTTCTTCTTTCACTTAGAGTACCTTGAAAGTTATCAGTATTTTCTTGCTTATTTAAAATTGTTCTATGAGTCTTTAAAACTGTAAAAACAGTTTTAAAAAATCTTCTTTCTAGGCAGTTATTTCACTGGTAGATCCAATTTGTCATTGTGATACATAGCTGAAGAGCTATGCCTGCCTTAGAACCCTTCATTCCTATAGTGGCTTTAATTAACATGAGTTTATATCACTTCCAAGTAAAAGGTTAGTGAAGTAGAAAAATAAATTGAACATTGATTTATTTCAATCCCCATGTTATCTATATTACTGTCAATGTTGTTATTGTTTAGGGGAGCCAGCTATTATTTTGCTATCTTTCATTTTTCTCTAGTCTTGTCTTTATATCTGTTCATATGATAGTTTATTAACTTTTTACTAAAATAGTTTTGTGGTGCAATTCTGAGAAAATAAATACACATCAGATTTTGTGTATATTTTCAAAATCTGTCATAGAAGTTTATTTTGCTGTATATGGTAGACTTTTACTTTTTTTGTTTAATTGACTTCAGTTGATATTATTCCATCTCCTTAAGACCTCGTATATATAATTCTTCTTTTAAAAAATCAGTTATTCCCAAATTGGCCTTTATTTTCATTTTTTTCTTTCTTGACAGTAATGACATGTATAGAAAAGAAAAACATGCATTTTCCTTCCGATGCCAGTTCTTGTTTTCTAAACTTAAAATTTGACCTGTGTAAATTGATATTTTGATATATAGTGATAAATACTATTACCAAATTTTATTCCTCTTGTAAAAGTAAAATTATAATGACAGTTTTCAGATATTAATAATTTATAAACAATCTGTGTTCCAAAAGTATATTTAGTACCTTGATACTCCAAAATCCATTTCCTCATAGTAAGTTTTAAGAAAGAGAAATATGGCTTGATCTTCTTTGTGCCCTCCAACAATGTGTCTTGTATATAATACTGAATTATAGCAAATACACAAATCTCAGCAAATATTAAATGGAAAAAAAATCTGTTGAACCAATTTTATATCTGGAAGCAGCAGCAACAAGAAGTAGCAGCAGCAGAACAAGAAGAAGGAGAAGCAGAAGCAGAAGAAATAATCACCTATACTGGATTCTTTATTAAATTATAATATAGACATTAATAACCATATGTATCAATATGTCAGGAACTCACCTCCTTAACCTGCTGACCTGCCACACTTAATAGTGTGAATGAAGAATAGTGAAGAGTCTTGCACCTGCTTTTAGTTGATTATGGGTTAGTTGCTGGTTTAGATGGGAGAATTTGTGACTTTGGAAAGGAGTGGGGCAACGTGGAATTTTGACGTGAGAATCTAGAATAAGGATAGCAACTACAGCTGTATAGATTTCTAATTATTAGGAAACCTTTCATGTTGGTACAAAATTTCCCTTCTCTATGGTGATCCTATGTGACTGACTTCTGGCCTTGTTTTCCACTGCTGCATGATAATTCATTAGATATTTGAAGGCAGATTATGTTTCTGCCTTTTGCCTCTTTTTGTATCCCCCCTTTTAATACAGTACCTGGTACATAGTAGATGCTTAATGTTTATTGATTGATTTCTCCTTTCCAATCACTCCGTCCAGTTCCTTTAGTTGATTGTCATGTTGCAATTTTGATAATAAAGCCCAATTTTAATTCCCTTCATCACTCTAATCCAATTTCTAAGAGACAACTTTGACTTATTAAATAATTTTTTTACTAAAAAAAAAAGAACCAAGCATGATATTTAAAGATGGTCTTACCAGAGTACATCATACAATATTTATTACACTTGCCTTCTTCCTCTTTTGCTTACTTCTCTTCCACTACTTAATTCCATTAAGAAGTGGAAGAAGGCCACTTCTTAGTGGCCTAAGATTTCATTTTTGTTGTTGATTTTCTTTTTAACTGATGTTCTTGAAATTGTCCAGAATCTCAGGTCTTTATTAACACAAATGCTTAGCCATACATTTCCCATTCTGTTATTGTGCTAATTTTTTTAACCCAAATATAAGAATTTTACATTCATCTTTGTTATATTTCATCTTAGTAGTTCTAGACTATTGTTACAGTTTGTTGTGATGTTTTTGGATCTCAATCTTATTATCCATTCCATTGGCCATTCTTTTCAACATTCCAGAATTCATAAATTTGATCTAAACCGTCCTCTAACTCATTGATAAAATTATTTAACAGAAACGAGCAAGTAGAGAGAGCCCTATGAATCTCTACTAGAGAGCTCCTTCTAGGTTAATGTCTTTTAATCAACGCTCTGGATTTAGTCATTCAGCCAGTTTTGAATATATCTAGCTATAATACTATTATTTCATCTACTTATCTCTATCTTATCCATAAAGATATAATGACAGAATTGTCCTTGTTGAAACTCGGGTAAGCATTGTCTTTGCATTTGATTTACTAGTTTATTAGTTATGTCAGGGGAAAAACCAAAACCAAGATTTTTTTTTAACATTACATCCTTAATATTTTGACTTTTAGTAATCATCTTTTAATGACTGTTCATGAATCACCCCCTTTGAAATAATGCTTTCTAGAATTTTTTCAGAAACCACTGTTTTTGCTTGCTGATATACTTTGTATAATCAGCTTTCTTTGTCTTTGAAAATTAGGATGCTTTTCTGACTCTAATCCTAAATGGCCTCCTTTCTTCTCTACAGTTCACAGATAGTATTCACATCAGTGAGTCTTTTCTGTCCCTTATGGTCCTAGGCCAGGTGACTTGAACATATTGAGCATTACTACTTCAGTCTCAATTTATTTTGGGTCTTAATTCCTTCTTAAATCTTTGTTCTCTTTTCTCAAGTAGCACACCCATAAACTCAGAGTTTGTAGGACCTCAGAGGTCATCTAATTCAACCTGTTAGATATATAGTAGAAATTTACTCAACAATATTTCTGACAAGAGGTTAATTCACTCTCTACTTGAAGACTCTCCTCCAGTGATTGAGAATTCATTACCTAGGGAAGCAGCTTTTATTCTATTTATCTTTTTAAAAATCAAAGCTGATATGTATTCCTTTGCAATTTAACTTAATCTTTAATCTAAAGATCATTCTCATTGATTAGGAAGATAAAAAGAGAAATAAAGAGTTGACAACCAAGGTTTTATTCAAGAATTGAATATCTAAGTAAAGGTAGATTGATAATAGGCTCTTATTTCTGTTCTGCTTTATTCAAGCTGGTTTTCATGTCCTTATGAAGGATAGGCCGATCTGACTGAATGTAAAGTTAACTGATTAAATCCTGTCAAAAGAATGTTGTAGAAGAAAGCCAATAATTGGAAAAGAGTAAAGTCTGTGATATTAGAAAAACTTATATGAAAGAACATTTTGGAAATATTTTATTATTAAGAATAGCTTTTATGAAAGAATAGTATTAGATCAGTGAAAACTCAAAACTGAGAGAAAAAATAAAATAGGTACTAATATTAAGATACAAAAGCTTGAGAATCATAAAGTTTTTGGTGATTTCATAGGGGAAATGAAGATGGAAAATTACAGGAATTAAAATACTTGATGAGAAATCACTTAATTCTCTTTCCCATGCTAATGGATGATTGAAATATATAGATGATAAGGGCAGCTAGGTGGCCCAGTGGATAGAGCACCAGTCTTGAAGCCTGAGTTCAAATTTGGACTCAGATACTTAACACTTCTTAGCTGTGTGACTCTGGGCAAGTCACTTAACCCCAATTACCTCAGCCAAAAAAAAAAAAAAAAAGAAAGAAAAGAAAAAGAAGTATATAGATGATCCTCAGGCCTTGTGCTATTAGAAAAGTTAGGCATCCTTTGTTCCAAGAAGCTTTTTTTTTTTTTAATTGCTATTTTAAAAAGTCAATGAATAAAAATTATTTTATTTCCTTTGTCTCTTCCCCTTTTCTCTCTTTGATAAAGAATAATTAACAGTAAGAAAATATCTAAAAGTCCTCTTAACAAAGAACAAACGAAACAAGAAAATTGGATAAACTTAACAATCCCTTTCTTAACAATAATCTTGTTGATGGTCATTTCTTCACTGAAAATAATTTATAGATAATGAACATAAGGGGGAAAAACAAGCTTTAAAAAAATCAAAGTAACAACAGATGCTAAAATTCAAAATAGGAGAGATTGAGATGGAATAGATATATCATTGATTTCATAGAGTGACAAGTAAACCTTAGTGAATCTTCCCTTGAATATTTCTTTGTTGACAATCTCATGAAAATTGAAATCATCTTTTCTCTCATCAGCGATAACCTGATCTTCCTTTCTTTCCCCACCCCTGTACCTATCCCAAACATACATACACACAGAGCTTATTTAGAGAGGTAATCAAATGATAGGACAGAGATTATTTGTTCATTATTTAATATAGTTACATGAGTAGGTTCAAGCTGACAGCATAAATATCTCAAGTTAAAACTGCTTTAACCCCAATGTAGTCTCAGAATCGTTTTTCAGAGGGGAAATATCCTTTATGAAAACAAATTACTTTATTAGATATTTAATTCCTTAATATGAATGATTTAATGTGATGAAGCTAAGATTCCTTGACAATAAAGTTTACTTTGTCCATAGAACACAAAAACCATGAATTTAAAATTCATATCTGACAGAGGATGTTGAAAAGCAATTTCCTTTATTAGAGGATTACAAAATATTGATCACATTGTTTTTGAGCTTTCTGAAAACTAAAAATGTGGTTAGTGATCAAATTTATTACTGTCATGGAATGCAGAAATATGAAAAAATGTTGCTGTTTTTGTTTATAATATATACTAAATTTAAGCTAAGTTATAAGGTGTGCTGTTTGGAAGTGTGGAAGATACAAGAGTGGAGCTACAGATAACAAGTTTATGCTTGTATTTCCTACCGAAGAAGACTTTCACACAAGTTATTTCCATGGGTAGGTGATAAGAAATATCACTCTGCATGTATATACATTTATTATATATTTTGCATGATTATACATGTAGGAGTGGTACAATTTTGACTTTGACTGATAATTACTTTTTTAATATAATATTTTCTACCAATTACATAATAAAATAATTTTAATTAAAGTCCATTTTGAGTTGATAATGACTTTTTGTTTAGACCTAATTGAAATTTCTAGCTCTAAATTTTGATGAGTTTTTTCCCTCAGTGATTAATGGTTTTAAATGGTTAAAAATTTAATTCACTAAAAAAGTTCATTGAAGGAACTAAATATTTTAACTTAAAATGAATTCTTTAAAAAAAAATGTTGTCAAATAGTCAATATTGTACTTGACCCTCGTATCTTCTGCACTGAAGTGTTTTTTTTTTTTTTTTAAAGATCACACATGTTGATATATATGTATGGTGTGTGTGTATATCCATGTATATACATATCTATCACTTTGAACTCTGACGATAAAATTATGGAAAATATCAAACAGTGGTCTTTTATTTTCTTTAAAAAATTATCATGATCCAGTCTTTTTAATTTAGACTAACATGCATCCCCTTCAATAAATCATGGGATATCCTCAACTATTTAATTAAAAGGTCTCTGCTCAAATTATTCTCCTTCATTTTGGGGAGTGAAGATGAATTTTCTTACTAAATCATCAGAAATTGATTTTAAGCATAATCGTCAGAATTTCATATTGTGGCATGTTTACACTTTATATGCTGGCATCTAATTATATATTTACTTTCATATTAGGTTTAAATTTTTCTTTTTAAGTTTGTAACATATTTCATTAATCTGTAGGTACTTTGGAGAAACAAAGAGCACAAAAAGCATTGTTTCTTTTTCCTTCAGTGCCAATTCATTTTTAAAATGGGATATTGATCTTTAAATCATAATTTCTTTTTGAGTCATATTTTACTATAATTAGCTGAGGCTTTATTCCTTTTTGAAAAGTCAGTGTTTGTTACAATATCCATTTGTGGGATGACAGAAAAATGTCCTTTATGGAGACATTCTTAGACTTGCTAATATTGCTTTTAGTAACAAATGGCATTCTTTTTATGACTGCTTTACTCTAAATTTGATGGGATTGAGATTTGTACGATTCTGTACAATTAGAAGCAAGTAGTACAATGGAAAAAGCATTGCTTTTTGAATCAGAGGAACCTGGATTCAAATATAGGTTCTGTTACTTAATATGTGACCTGCGACAGACTTCTTAATGTTAGTGTCTCAACCTAAGAGCCTTATCTGCAAAAGGAAGAGATTTGATAAGGTGACCTCTGAAGCTACTTCAAACTCTTAAATTCATTATCTATTTTTTTCTTATTATTTTAAGGAAAATTTTTAGTTTAGGCATTGTTGTTGAGAGGACTTAAAAGTAGCGGTTTTTATTTTTCTTTTTTAGCATGCAGCCAATCAGCATGAAGGGTGAGTTATTCTATACTCTATATCATTTAGAGCAGGACTTATTAAACATTTTTTCATTTGTGATCCCTTTTCTCTTGAGAAATTTTTTATGTGACCCCAAATATATAGATATGTAAAATAGGGATACAAATCAAACATTTACTGATAATAAATCATTATTTGTGGCCCCCACTCAGTTAGTAGATCCCATGTGGGCTTGTGCCCCACACTTTAAGAAGTTTTGCATTAGAATGAGTATACTCACTTTAGAATGTACCTCAGTAATCTTCTTCAGGAATGTCAGTCAGAATGAAAAATATGAAAATCTTTTAATATGATTTCTTTTTTGCTGCATTCCCTAATTTCACAAATTACTCATTATTTGTCTGAAAAATATAAATTGTCTTTTGAGTAAAGAGAAAAAAAATTGCACAATGTATTCTCCATTATAAACATTTCAAAACAAAATCCTGATAATGGATTTTGTAAGATTTATTGATTTAAAAAATAGATTTATATTTTAGATGTTATAAACATTCTGTTGTCACAGTGCATTGCTTGGAATAGATAAGTCAGTCATGAATTGCTTGTGTTGTATTTGTTCACCTTGTTTTAGAAGCTTCTGGAATTTCATACATTTCAAACTTCATTGTACATGCCCCATGAATATTAAGTAAGAAAGATTTCCTTATTTTTCTTGCTAAGCTAAACTTTTGATTAGTATAATCTGTTGAAAGTTAATTTCAGTTAATGGTTTATATCAACTTTATGCTTTTAAAAATCTCCACAAACTTTCACATTTATCTTCTACAGAGTGGAATCATTCCTCTTACTCTTAAACTTTTTTTCTTTAGGATTGTGAAAAGAATTTAATATAATGTTGTTTAGTACAATTATGTCTTTTTTTCTTTGAGTAAATGCTATTTCTTGTTCTGAAATTATGTACCTTTGTAAACTTAGGATATCTCTCCTGTATCATATTCTGTTTAAATTTTAGTTCTATGAAGGACAACTCTTCTACTACAAATACAATAAGATAGTAAAAGGAATCTGACATTTAGAGAGCTCTTTTGGTTTTTTTTTTTTTTTTCCAGGAATATTTTTCTCCCCATATATAGATACAGTATACATTTTCTTTCTTTCCCAGATGGACCTTCAGTTGTAGCTCATTATGATATATCTGACACCAACTCTGACCCAGAAGTGGTAAATGTGGACAATTTATTGGCGGCTGCAGTAGTTCAAGAACACAGTAATTCTATAGGAAGCCAGGACACAGGAGCTACCTGGAGGACCAGCGGGCTTCTAGAGGAACTGAATGCTGAGGCAGGTTGGTCAACTTTAACCACTTCTCTGATGCCATAACATGCATGTGTCCTGGCAGTAGTTTTCCTTTTAGTTGTAGCCTGCCTGTAGGACAGAATGGGTCAGATAAGATGTGTTTTATAATAACTGGCAAATGTTTGTCCAGGATATAGTATTGTGTCAGATTTGTGAAGGCTGTTGGGAATTCCACCAGAATAATGTGATGGCAGCAAATTATCTGACTCCTTCACTTATCCTCTGTGTGATGTGGGATAAGCCATTTATCCTCAAATTATGAATACTAACTCCACATCAACTATTCTGAGACAATTATTTCTTAAGCCCAGGAGCTACTTGCTATAGACAGTTCTCTTTTCTATTAATTTGGTGTTCTGTGCTCATAACTAGACCTCAATTCTTCCAACTTTCACCTCCCACAGATTCACCTGCATGCAGCCTCTCTCATATAAATATATAAATATATATCTCTCCATCTTTACTCTTTGCTGCTATTCTTTTCCAGTTTTTGGCTGGCTATCTCAGAAGAATAGCACCTCCACCCCCACTTCGCATAAACTCACCCACCTCCCTTCTTTTTCTCCCTGTTTTTTCATTTGTGGATTAAGGAGGAAAAAAAATCCTAATTGTGTGACTTGATAATGTTGCTATGTAGAGATATCACTAGGGATGTCAAAGAGACAAAATTCCTAAGGTTTGAATGAAGATAGACTTAAGAAGCTATGTCATTAAATTCTATAACTTTTCTAGAAATCTTCTTTTAGATTCTCTTCAAAATTCTCAATGTACCTTCTCGTTAAAAGTAAGCATGAATTTTCTCAAGCACCAGAATTTAAGACAAAAAAAACTTTGTTAATCAATTTTGCCTAGAGGTTCTTAATGTAACAGTATTGTAGAATGTAAGCTCAAGGGCAGGGTCTCTTGTCATTTTTGTCTTTGTAGCCCTTTCTAGTGTCAAATTTAATGCCTTTCATATACTTGATGTTTTATACTTATTTGTTGTTGATTTCTACTATTTTTAAAATTATATATTCACATTATTTAAGAATAAGCTAACTAGGCTTTTGTAGGTAACCTGGGAACTCAGTCATCATTTATAATATAGTTTTATGTGGGAAATAAATTGTTCCAAATAATGAATTTATAATCATATGTTTAGAACACCATCTCTTTTGTATCAAATATTTTCTACTATTGAAATTTTTAGGAATTGTAAAAGGAGGTCAAAAGAAGATTGTTGTAGAGATTTTTTTTTCTTAAAAAATTTATTTGGAAATGTTTTCTCTTCTAAATTTCTCTTTTATACTTAAATTGAGATTTACTATGAGGTACTATTAGAAATAGCATTTGACTAGCAGTCTGGAGGTTAGTACTGAGTCTTTGCTTATGAACTGTGAAACCTAAAGGAAGTTACCTTCGCTTCTTTGGGCATTCATCAGTAGACTGGTTAGTAATAAGTATGTTAACGTCATTATATTGTAACATTGAGGTAACATAAGAAAGCACTTTGAAGAATTTAAAGCATTGCATAAGTATAAGTAATTGACATTGTTGCCTTTATCTTAAGTATGAGAAGAAATCACAGGATTTTGTTTATTTATATTTTACTTTATGCAGTCATGTAAATTGTTAATTTAATTGAATCTTTTGGGTCAGTTATTTGAAGGATGATTTCTTATTGTGTGTGGTTCCTAATATAGTTTTCCCTCCTCTGTTAGTTAAGAGGAACTCTGTGGTGAATACTTTTAATACTTAAAAAAAAATCCAACACCACTGTTAATTTGGAATTTCATATAACTGGAATTCCTTGCTAATATTTAATAATTTCCCTCCTCTTAAGTCTTTTTAGTTAAGCTTAAGTTTGAGCTTTCTTTCATGTATCTGTACTAAAACTAAAGAATTCAACATCTGTGTTTAACATTCAAATGATAGCTTCAGATTGTTTTTAGTTTAAATATTTGCAATGATCATTCAACATAAATTCTTTTGTAAAGTTTAGATTAGGTCAGAGAACTTGGTCATTTATGAACAATTTTAACAAACTTTGTCCACACTTCCTTTAAACCTCCCCCCCAAACCCCCCCCACCCCCCGTTTTAGAACCAAAATTTTCTCATTTTTATAGTACCTGTCCAACAGATAGTACATTGTTGAGGTACAGAAAACAGCATTAATAATTTGAAAGTGTTATATCTATTGTGCTATAATGTAAAGATACTTATATTATATATTTGTCCCTAATTTGCCTTGTAATTCTGGATCTAAAAAAGCTGGTGGTGTGGTGGGATCAAATAATCCAAATGTGAACCTTTATTTCAAAAAACTCTTTGAAATTTCAGTTTAATTAAAAAAAAACATATATCTCAGGCTAAACCTTTCAACTTGGATTGCATACCTGTAATCCTAAAATTGGAGCATATTTGAGATAGTTATTACCTCAGTGAGGTCAGAATAACCTACCCATTCTTATAAAAGAGTTGATGTTCTGGGACCCAAGTGGACGTCACTGAAACCAAGACAGAACAACTAAATCAACAAATTAAGGAAAATGAAGTAGAAGTCAGGCCAGCCACTAGTCATCAAAGGAATTGGAACTTTCAGGTACTATATTTACCATTTGCTTCCTTTTTCTTGCTTGTTGCTGTTACTAAAAACAGTAGTAAATTGACTGGGGTAGATTCTTCATTGTGCCTGGGGATTAATCTCTCTAGTTAAATACATTAGTCTGAATGAAAATCTTTCCGAATGCATTTTTTTAAAGCCTGGATAGACTTAGAGAATGACACACTTTTTTGTTATGATAATTGAATTTATTCAGAAACCTTTCTTAAAAGAATTCAAGACTTTGCATGTGTGTATGTATGTGTTTGTGTATTTATTTATATTCTCATTCCCTCAACATTTTTAGTATAAGGGAAATAAAAGACAAGTATTGTTTGTCTTCTTAAAAATGAATAAATTAAGGCCCAAAGATTTGCTATCCTCTGGTCACAGCCATTTAGTAGTAGAATAGAGATTTTAACATTAGATTTTTTTTATTTCTAGGCCAGAGTTAGATCTATGGTAAATCAATTCCAATGATAGATGGTTTTAGTCAAGTCATTAATTTTTGATAACATTCTTAATATTTAAAATAGTGTGGATGATTTTAATTATCTGGAGGAGTAATTCTCTGTAACATGTTTTTGGGAAGTATCAGTAGGCTATATTAACTTCATTTTGGGGGTTTTTGTTTAACTTAGATGAAAGTGGAACACAAAATATTTTCCAGATTGATTGCCTACTTTCTGTGAATGACGTGATTTTGAGAAATGATCTTTCTGATAAGTGTTGAGTTAAAATGTTTTGGATGTTGTTGTTTAATAGATTCAGGCATAACAATGGTATTATTTTGCTTTTTAAAAAAATTTAAATCAAAGGATATGACGTGAATGTTTTGAATAATGCAGTTAGTTATGAGAAGAAAAATATATTTTATATCTAGAATTATTTGCCTAGTATATAGGAATTTCCTTCTTAAAGAATTCTTACTAAAAAACCAAAAGATTATATCATTTTAAATATTTTTACTGCTTTGGGCCAAGTGATGATAAAGCAAAGTGGATATTACAGGAATAAAAAACCATCATTGCTTTCTTAATTTTTGATGTCTAAAGAAACCAAAAGGAATGAATGTAGAAGATATCTAGCAAATTAGGTTTGGTCCTTGCCTAGTAGACTTGAAAATCTCAATATATTTACATTTATCATTTTTGTTTTTGAAGAAATAATTTTCACAATGTAATCTAATTACCCTTCTTTAATGGTATTCTTTCTGTAGTAGTTGTCTGTCCTGACTTCTTTATGTGAGTTGAAAAGTTCCCTTGTGAGCGGACTAAAATTTAGAATTTTCTGACAACTATATAAATTAGGAAAATTGTCTTTTCAAAGATGTATATGGGCAGTGCAGAGACACTAAACAGAGACAGCCAACTGCCACCATAGCTAAATATAGCCTTTTGATTTGTTATACAGTTTAATATATGATAATTGTGGTATTTACACTTCTTTCTCTGCAGGCCTGATTCTTGCATCAGAGCTGGAGAAGACTACCATCATCACTGGCAGTGTCTCAGAGAACATTTTAGAGTTTTTGACTTCCCTGCTTGCTCTAGACATCTGATTTGCCAATGGGCTCTCATGAAACTACGAGGGAGCCAGTAAAGAGGCCAGAGGAGATTAGAGCTTGCATAGAAAGTCCTTAAATTTGTAACATGACATTAGGAGAGTCTCAGTGAAAGGAAGAACCTCTAGGCTGTGGCTCCAAACAGCTGAAAGCAGATGGGAGTGGGGCTACATCCCTGACTCTTTAAGAACACGATTGATGTCCCATTATGGAGAACAGCATCCCACAGGCCTGAAACAGATCCCAGCTGCCTTATCATCATATAACACATCTTCCTTGCCTTAATGCTGGAAATGTGGCAGACTAGCTCATAACTCTAGTCTGTAAGGCCCAGCATTTGCCATAAAATTTGTGTTTTCACATTTCTATCTCCGAGCACTTGTTCAATTTTGCCTTATTTTATTTTGTTGATGATTGTCTTTGATTAAAAAATAAAAAAAAAATGCTAACCACAAAAGAACAGAGTCCTGCTTTTTCCATTATCATTTTTATTGAGTTGTAAAAGTTCAATTAACTGAACCAAATGTGGCAGTTTTGATTTGCAATTTTTATATACTGACGCAATTTTTTTTTTTTTTTTTTTTGGTGGGTTGAATTAGTGGGTATGTTTTGGTAAAGTTTGCACTTACTGATTAATGCATTTATGCTGAATGAACATAGGGAGATATAAAATTTCCTTAAAAGGTTATAATGTTTTTCAAATATCATTAAAAAGTCACAGTTATAGATAAAGTATGGCATATTAGTTTCCAAAAAGAGTAGTCTTTTGTGTTCAAGCTGGGTTTGCCACTATCATTATAATTTAACTTTTACAGCTGTATTTAATAGGTAAACATTGAATAGATTAAGAAAATTAAAGAGGACCCTGTTTAACAATATCATTGACCAATTAAATCTCCAAATTATCCTACCAAATAGTAATTTCCATAACCATTTCCTGCTGTGAATAGATTCAGTTGTAAAAGCACTAAGAATTGTCAGATTCTTTTCTTCTTGTATTTTTCTTTTGCAAGAACAGTCAAGGAGAAAGAGTTGCCAAATGGGTCCATGTTCGTTATAACCTGTTTGTTGTTTTTCAGGGCAGTAACTTAGTGGTCTTTCTGGAAACTATTCAGTGCTTCTCAGAAAGTGGTAGGCAAATCAAATCTTGGGATTCTGTTAATAATAAATGCTTTTCTCAGTGAAGCTGTAAGTTTCATGGTATCTTGAAGTATGAATCTTAATCCCTTTATAAGATCCTGACATTAGTAGTAGAATTTCCTTTGTGTCACATTAAAGGTTTTCCAAGCCTGAATTTCAGTTGATAAAGTAAACCATTTTAATCTTAGTTTTATATTCCATGGTGTTTTATAATGTGCCTGCTTTCCTCCCTCCTTCCCTACAACAGGACAAATGGCAAGGTCCAGGTTCTGGATGGCACAGTGACAAGTCAGATGGTCTCTTGTAGTGGGCCAGCTGGCAAGTATAGAGGAAAGAGAAGGCTGATGTACAAACACATCCTTAGTGTTAGTTCAGCTGAAAAAATCATATCTGTTTCTGTTATTGAACCATTTGGCAGTGGCAGCAACTTTCATTTCTCTGGGAAAGTCATTTTATGTTGTAGTAGCAAACTAGGTATCATAGTGGATAGAACCAGGAAGATGAGTTCAAATTCTAAATCAGATTCTTACTATGTGACCCTGGCCAATTACTTAACCTCTTTTTGCTTCAGTTTCCTCATCTGTTAACATGGAGATAATAATAAGGTTGTGAGGAAAAAATGAGACAAGAATTGTAAAGCACTTTGAAAACCATAAAATGCAAAATGCGCGCGCTGCTGCTGCTACTACTATTACTATTGC
This sequence comes from Sarcophilus harrisii, assembly GCF_902635505.1. Classification (NCBI taxonomy): domain Eukaryota; kingdom Metazoa; phylum Chordata; class Mammalia; order Dasyuromorphia; family Dasyuridae; genus Sarcophilus; species Sarcophilus harrisii. The sequence continues at coordinate 366,861,773 of NC_045426.1, read as the reverse complement.
CACTAAACAACCACTACCATCACCGTTACCACCAGGAGCTTCTGTTTTTTTATTCCCAAAATTGGGATGATAATAGCACAAATTTCCCAAAGATTGTCATGAAAAACACATAAGACTATATGTGTTAAGTGCTTGCATATCTTAAAATGCTATATAAATGTGACCTAAGTTACTGTTGTTGCTGTTCTGATTCCCAAATCTAAAGTGCCTTTACCACTCTCCCAAACTCCAGAGTTGAATTTCTTAGTGCCTGTTAGCTGCTATCAATGCCAAGGTGTCCTGTCAAGTTTAAGAGGCACAGAACTCAAATTAATTTTTCCTAGGAACCTTTTCCTGAATTCCCTCTCTCCCACTCCCTTTAATGTCATCATAATTTTTCTAAAACTTCGAAGTTGTCTTTGTATTCCTCTTACTCATTGGCCCATCACATTCAGTCAATTGTCAAGTCTTACAGATTCTAACCCACACTTTTAAATATTTCTTGATAAAGTAGAAGGTGTGATGGACTTGGGGACTTGGGAACTTGGATTCAAATTCTTTAATACATAATATGAACCTTGTGGATTTTTCTCCCTCATTGATATATAGAGTGATATAATGGAAAGACTACTAGATCTGGAATCAAAGGAATTAGATTTGAACCCTTTGTGACTTAATAACTATGTGACCTTAATTTCTCTAGGCTTCAGTTTCCACATATATAAATGAGACCATGGGATTACATTATTTCCTATGACTTCTTTAGCTCTAAATCCTAAAATCATTGTCCTAAACTCCAATCACACAGAAGACTGGTTTTCTGTCTCCTGAATGCATCTGGCACTCTTGTGTTCAGTTATTTCAGATGTCACTCTTCATGACCCCATTTAAGGTTTCATGGAAAAGATACTAGAGTGATTTGTCATTTCCTTCTCAAGCTCATTTTCCAGATGAAGAACTGAGGCAAATAAAAAAGGTCACTTAATGTGACTTGCCCAAGGTCACACAGCTAGTAAGTGTCTGAGGCAGATTTGAACTTGGGAAGATGGATCTTCCAGGCTTGGTTTATCCTGCTGTGCCATGAAGCTGTCCATGTCTGCTTTGAGAACACATTGGAATGTGTTCTCTTTTATTGTCTATTGAAATCCTGCCTGCTTTTTAAGGTCCAACTCAAAATGCCAGTCTTTTTTCACTTTTCCCTTCCTTGACTACAGGAAAGAATTCCTTTTCACCTAAGTATCATATCAAAAATATAGCACCTTGGTAATTCCTCAGATATTTGTTGTTTTGCATTATAATTGGGTATATGCTACTTATTAGAATGAGTTTTCAATCTGGGGTTTGTAAACTTGTATTTTAAAAATACAATAGTAATAACTTTCTTTTAATATAATTGGTTCTCTTTGCAATTATTATGCTTTTAAAAACATTTTTCTGAGGTGTCCAAAGACTTCACCAGATTGTCAGTGGGTTCATGATGTAAAAAAATGTTAAGAACCCCTGTGTTAGATTATTAGCTTCTTGAGGACAGGGACCAGGTTTGTTTTTGTATCATTTTTCTCTCACATACTTTCTTCTACATAGTAGACATTCCATCAGAAAACATTTGTTAAAGACCAAGTACTGTTAGCTACTGGAAATACCACAATGGAGAAAGAAACTATCCCTACTCTTAAGGAGCTTGCACTCTTAATAGGAGATATAAGTGGATGAATAATTTTATATATATATGTGTGTGTGTGTGTATATGTGTGTATATACATATATATATGTATATACACACATACACATATATAGAGAGAATAAAAACAAAGTAGTTAAATACAGAGTATTTTAAGAAGGGTACTTACTAACAAGGAACATCAGGAAGGGTTCATATAGAAGCTTGAACTCTGTTTAATCCGATGGAAAAGAAGACTAAGAGGTAGAGACGAGGAGGGAGTATATTTTGGGGATGGATGAGTCAGGGCAAAGGCTGGGAAATGAAATGTTGTGTGAAGAACAGAGAAAAGACCAGTTTGGCTGAATAGCAGAATTCAGGAAAAGCATTTGTCATTCAATGGGGAAGTTAGATGAGGAAAAGTTGTGAAGCCTTAAAAATATTGTTCCTGCCTTTCAATAAATAGAGAGGTTGTATGTACTAGAAGTATAGAACAAGGCATACATTTTCAGGTATGCTTAATTTGTTGATTTGTTTTGCTTAACTAGTTAGTTGTGGCAAAGGAGAGCTTTATGGGGGACAGAAATCTGCAGATTAATGATTAATTTTTTTCTTAAGTATCAGGTTTTTTAAAAAGCCTTGTTGAATTATGTGGTAGTAGACAAGCCACTCGATTTCTTTAGCCTCAGTTCTAAAGATATTGACCTAAAATTCTATGATCTGCATTAGTTAGGAATTAATTAGGAAATTTCCTTTGGGAGGAAGCTTTTGAAAAGATTCCTAAAGGATTGAAGCAATGAAATTTGGAGAAAAAAATAAGTCATACTAAGCAAAAAGTTGCAATTTTTTCTTTATAAAGGAGGACATTGATAAGAGGAAGACCATCAAGATGATGAAAGTCCTTAAAATCATGTTATATGTAAATTGGTTAAAGCAGGCATATTTAGACTTAAGAAAAAAGAACACAGGAAGGGTATGATTGTTGGCTTCCTGTATTTGAAGGACTGTCATGTAGGGGAGGATTAGACCTCATCTATTTGGCCCTGGATTGATGGGCAGGAGTTTCAAAGAAGCAAATTTAAACTTGAAGTCAGGAAAAAAAGCTTTTTAATGATTAGAGCTGCCCAGAATTGGAATGGACTTGTTTAGCATGCTGTAATGGTGGTTCTTTTGTGTACAGAGGCTAAACTAATTGACCCCTGGAGAGTTCTTCCAAGTTTTAGATCCTATGGATCTGTGAAGGTAAAAAGGTGGCAGGTGATAATGGCCAAATTTGACAAATTGGAAAACCCAAGTACTTTGAGGTAATCCAGGAATTGATTTTACTCCTTTGTTGGTGTTTCTTAATTCCATAGACACTTGTCCTTGGAAAATTGAAGAGTACAAAGCATAATTCATTTATACAGCTACTAGTAAAAAGTTATTAATTGTGGCCTTTGAGCATTTATTGTGGTTGAATGCTTTAGAATTTTGTTCTGAAGACTTTTTTCATAAAATTTCACATTTTTCGATCGATATTTCATCAGTATGCATATTTCAGTTATAGTTTCATAAAATTGTTTGTTACCTCTGCTATTATTAATAGGTATTTAGCCAGAAAAAGGAGACATTATTATGAGCTTACAAGTCTTAGATCAAATAAGAAAGGTCATTACTTTTGAATTTCCCTTCTATTTGCAATCTTAAGTAAACGCCATAAAATCAAACTTATTTGCTTCATCATAATTTAGAAAGATCACTTGAGTTAAAAGTATTGTGCAAGTGCTGAGCAAAATAAATTTAGATAAGACATAGTCTCTATTCTCATGGAATTATAATTTATCACCTCTCTGAACTCTTGTTTTCTTGAATAATGCTACTGATCTCATGAGATGAATTTGAGGAAAGCTCTTCAAAAACTTATAAGTTCTATGTAAAAATGAGTATTTATCATTAGAAAATGTGTAAAAGACCAAAGAAATCTTTCTTTCCTCCTTAGTAGAGTTTGTTTCAGTATTGCTAAGGGTTCATTCTTTTGAAAAATTTGTAAATATCTTGACTTCCACAAAGTATTTTAGTATAACATTGGTAATGAATTCTAATTATTATTCTGTTTCTTCCTGTCACCACTAAAATTTTTCAGGATTAGAACTTTATTTTCTTTTAAAGAATCAATCCAACATTTTCCTTGGCAAATTTCTACTTAGAGATACGGCTGTCCTGAGGGATATTTTTAAAGCAAGTTAAATTGAACCTCAAAAACTTTAAAGCACCATTGCAATTTATTCTAACTGAGTAACTGGTTCTGTGATTGAAATTGGATTAAAAATTTTTATCAAAAAATTTCTGTTATTTGTGAAAAGTCAAATTATAGTGCTTTGCTTTTTTCTCCTCTCCTAGGTCATTTGGATCCAGGATTCCTTACAAGTGACAAAACAACTTCTGGCAATGCACAACTCAATGAAGAGATTAATATTGCCTCTTCAGACAGTGAAGTAGAGATTGTGGGAGTTCAGGAACATGCAAGGTAGGATGGTAATTTTGTTGCAATTTAAATTTTGAGGGTTTTTTTTTTTTTTAGTAGGGTTAAAAAAACAATCCTAAAGCCAAATACCTCCTTTTCCTAACTTTAAAATTCTTCTCTCCCAAGAAAACAGATTTAGGAAAGGACTGGCCAAATGGTCTGATTTACATGAGTAGTGGATATTGTCTATCAACTGTTTCTTCCTAATGAGATGTTTCTTGGTTAAATATGCAGAAGTTTCTAAGTTTGGGAGTATAGTACAATTTTGCCTTTGCCTATAGTACCTTTTGACAGATCAACTAATACAGTTGCCTTTCTTTTAAAATTCAATACCTTTGGGATGCCCTGTATATCTCTGTGGATTATTGCTGCTGTTTTCCCCCTTAATTTTCAGTTCTTAAAGGACATGACTAAAGTGACTGAACAAAAGGGCCAGTTTTTAAAGCTGAGAGAATGTTACAACCTTCTCTTTTTTATGAATGAAGTAATACCATCATTTTTTTTTCATTTTTATTTTATTACTCAGTTTTGCCTTCTTTTAACTGATATTGATAGTTAAAATTTAAACATATCTTTTAAACTCTCAAATATATTTCATAAAAAGTAAATAATAAAAATAAAGGTCTGTTCTATTTTACACCAACCTTTATGGTTAAGTGCCATATTTCTGTGCCAGCTGGGTGCTGGGGTATACAAAGACAGTGCAGTTGTCCCTGTCCTCAAGAACTTGATTTTCTATTACTTTTCACTTGATATATGAGTTAATATTTGTAAAGCACTTAGCATAATTAGCCTGGTACATAGTAGGCTTTGCTTACTTGTTCCCACTAAGCTTTTACAGAGATCTGGAATGTTCAGAAAAGCCTAGAAAACTTAATCTAGTTTCCTCTTCTTGTTTCAAATAAATTTGAAGTAGAGGGAATATCACATATATCATCTCCATTTATTGGAGATAATTTTTTTTGAGATCTCTATGCAATGAGAGCTAGTGTAGAACTGATCTTTCAGAGAAATCAGTTTCTTGCTGCAGTGAGGTTTCTTTTGCTGAAGTTATAATTTCAGCATTTAGGGTTTGACATAGAATTTTCTCCTTGATGGCCAGGACTGAATTCTTCAGAGGACATCATGAATCCTCTTTGATTCTACATATTGCTTTAGCACTTGTATTTTGCCTATCTTATTTTTTGTCACTTCATTCTTAGCTTTTTAAGCATCTCTAAGTTTTGTTTTTTTCACTCTTTTTTCCTTTGTGAACTCTATTGTCTTTACCACTCCTTCTCCATTGCATTCTATTGTACAATTTACTGACAGTCAGTAATGGCTTTGATTTTAGCCACTTCTTTTTTATTTTATACTGAATTTCTTTTGTAGTAGTTTCCCCTATTTTGGCTTTTAAAATATCTCCATTATCTGCTTATCTTTTCTTTTTCTCAACTGGCATGTTTCTCTTGTTCATATTTTACATTTTCCCATTAGGTTTACCCTCTTTCTTTTAACATTTTTTAATGATGTTTTAGTATCTCCTTCTTGATAACTTGACTTTACTAGGGAGAAGTTAGAACTAATCATTTTTTTCTTCATATCACTGTATTCTTTCCCATCAGTTTCTTTCATATTAATCTTTCTTGCCTTTTTAGCTATTATCTTTATAGTATTTAACTGTAATGAGTTCCTCTTTTTCTCATTTTTATATGATTCCTTCTAAAATTTTTCTGTATTTAAAATCTCACTTTCAAGCCATCCAGACTTGTTTAGGCTGAGCTAATTCCATCTTAAATATCTTTGTTGTTGTTGTTATTTAAATTTTAGTTTCCCTATTATTTCCTTTCTTCTTTATGTTATTTGGAATGACATTGGCAGAACTACCATAAATTATACCATCAACACACATTCCCTTAGTTGACTTCCTCTTGTCTAATACTTCAAATTTTAATTTATTCAGTTCCCAATAAAAATAGTACTCTCTCTATTCTTACCTTTACTCTTTCCTAATTTTCCATTTTTTTCCCCTTTCTTACCATAACTCATTTCTATCTTGGGGGCTGCTGTTTCTCCATAGTTTTCTATGTCTAGAAACCTAGATTATCTCAACTGTCTCTCTTCCTCTATTTTGCTTTTTCAATACTCCTTCCATCATAACACCTTATTTTATTTCCATGCCTAAACACTATTTGCCTATACTGGCTAAACTGAAGATCAGGGCTCTCAGGAAAAATTGAAAAAAAATCACAATAGTTCTATAAAATTATGGAAATCAGAGACAAGTTCATTCATTTCTACTAGTCCTGGTAACTTCTATGGGTTTTTTTTTTCCTTTATTTAATAGATTGTAAGTATATTGTGAGAAACACGTGGTCTTGATTTTGTATAAAGTCAGATGATTGAGTAAATGCAAAATGCCAATGTATCTCACAACACTTTTGTCAGGGGACATTCCCTTTTGTTCTTTTAAACCCTGGAATATAAAGAATGAGACTTTAGTTCTGATCTGTACATGTATTTGCTGCAGAAATGTTGTTCTTCTTATAGATGGCTAATCCATCTTAAAAACAATATGGCATTCAGAGCCCATTCACCAGAGGTGCTGTGTTTTTGTTTTTTTCATTTAAAATACAACCAAGGCATTTTAACTGACCCACGCACATGCATGTGGATACAGCCCTTTGGGCTGTCAGGATGTTTTCATTGATTACTTCCTTTAAGCCTTCCACAATTCCTATAACCTGCTTTATTTTCAGTGTTTTCCATATTAAACACGAAGCTTGAAGGGCAGTGAAGTGGATTGGGGAGGCTTTCTTTTTGGTTGCGTCACAATTGGACCTTTTGGTTGCTTGTATCTTATCTGGAATTTATTTCTCTTGCAGGTCTAGGGTTGCAGTTATGAAGTATTGATGGGCTTCTGGCAGGGTTATCGCATGGAAAAAGGTTTTAGGTTTTGATCCACATCTTTTTGTTCTAGTTTGATGTGCATGCTCAGTCAGATGTTTGTTTGGATTTAGTCGTCCTGTTTTCATTGTACTTTCCTATTCATGTTACACATTGTTACTGGAGTTTTGAGGGTTTCTGAAACTCAGGTTTTGTTCTTGAGTGGTGTTTGGGGGGTGTGGTGGCTCTGAGTCTGGGGGCTTGGTGCCATGTTTCCTCCTTGGAAGTGTTTTGGTATTTGAATTGAGTCATTTTGGTTGTGATGTTTGTGTTTTTTAAATTTGATATATTAGTTCATTTTCCTTGCATGTTAAACTCTTTCTTTGCTCTTTTATTTGTAATTGTGATATATTTATTTAGATTCCACATTTCCTTTATGTAGTCCTAGACTAGAAAGCATGTTTTCTGAGCTAATAGTTGAATGAAACTAAGCTGATGGCTGCTTTGTGTTGATGGTTGATGCATTGAATTTCTTTTCTTTATCCAAACATCATCATTTCCATATAGTGTTTCATAGATAACTTATTTTCAATATGAGATATTTATTATCTTTTAGATTATCAAGGTACAATTAAAGATTTTTCTTTTAATTGGATGAAAGTATTATCATTTTTCCTAGTGTTGCCTGGAACTTAATCAGCCATATATTGGGCTCGATGTTTTGTCTGCTGCCTTGTTTTGATAAAATATATGAGTTTCTGACCCCAGGAAATAAGCTTATATAAATTGTCTTACTCCTGTTTTACTAGCACCAGTAATAAGATGGTTGCAGGAAAAATCTGTTGAGTTTCATATCACTGAGCCATGTTAAGAGATATTCCAACCTTCCCATCTTCCTTAAACTCTATCAGTTTTTCTAGATGCTTTTATGCAACTTTCCATTGCAGTTAGCGTCTACTCTCAGACTTTTAGCACCTTCAGTCATCAACACTAATGACAGCATAGGCTCTTAACCAAATAATTGAAGGGAAATGGGAAAACTTTTGTATGATAAATTGAAGGCTTCCTAAAAGTTAAGATACCTAATAATGGTAAATGGTGAAAATTGAAGAAGGCAAACTGGAAGACTTGGAGGCCATGATCAGAAATATGTCCATAAAATGACAAGCAATTACTTAGTGTTGTAGAAGGAAAAGTAAATAAGGAATATTACCACAAAAATAGTGTAAAATAGTCTTTAAATAAGTGCATAAAAGCCTGGTTTTTAAGGTATTATTTCCTACAAATAAGTTAGCTAATCTGAACTGGGATTCCTTGCATTTTTTTTTTTCTTTTCAACATTGTGAAACTTGTATTTAAAAAAAAAAAATCTGATTCCAGTGGATGAAGCACATGAAGTTGATTATGTTTCTCTAAAATAGGGGAAATTTTAAAGAAAGTTTTCTGGGTTATTTTGGTCAAGTGAGTTAATATGTCAGTGTGGAACTCAAAAGTTTTATTGCCTTGTGCTTTTTCCTTACCCCCGCCTCTTGTCACATGCAAATAAAAAGAGAGTGATCCAAAAATCTTAGTAGAGTTTTAAGTCATTAAAGCTCAAACAGCACTCAGACTTTTGAGACACTAGGCATTTCTTGTGGGAGATGGGAAGAAGTAATCATTGGACTGGTGCATTTCAGTTAGCTCCTTGACCCTCTTTGATCTTTGGATCTACATCACAAAGAAATATGCTAACTACATGAAAATTTCTTTTTATATTAAGGTTCCCATAAAGTTGTGATTGTTATTAAGTTGGCCTTTCACAGCATTTATCTTTCTTGCCACTCCTTTTCTGTGTATTCTTTGTTTTTTCTATAAGCTTTTAACTATCTCTGGTATGAATTCAGTCATCCCAATAACAGATACTCTTTGTGTGAAACTATAGGGAAAAATCTCTTTATTATTTCATTGATATTCCACAGTTTTCAAGCATATGTTTCTCCTGTACAGTTCCCTCTTAATTTCACATTTATCCATTGTTAAGTCTTGTATTATTTCCTTGCTCTTTCCTTATTCAACACTTTTAGCTACCATTAGGTTGAAAGAGTGTCAAGATTCTTAGATCAAAACTTTTGTGACTTAGCCAGTCAGACTAGGAGTACTTAATCTGATTAATTTGATGTTGTGTTCCCTGATTTCTTGGATTCTAGTAGAATTATCTTTAAAAATATAGGTACTCTCAAGTTCATAGCTAAATCACTGATTTCAGAAAGGATGTTAACAGTGTCTTGGCAACAATTTTAAATAATGCCATCGCTCTGACTGGGGGAAGGAGGAGAAGATTGTTCTATAGTAAACCATTGGCAGAGGAGTAATTTTCAGGCTAATTCTCCAAAAGAAACAAGAGTCCTGTTTCAGGAACTTAAAGTTCTGGTATTCAGGCTAAAATATAATTACTCACAGAGTCAATTCTGGCATTGATCCCTGGTTGTTGTTACTACCTTAGTATTAGTGCTCTGCTAAAATAGATTGGGCTGATAGTATTCAGTCAGAACTGAAAGTTCCAAGAGCCCCAACATTACTTTTTTGTATATAGATAGTCTAAGCATCTTCGGAACCCTGCTTTGAGAACCAGTGCCACTGGTCACTGCTCTCACTAGTCAGGCCACCTGTTGGATCTCATTTAAGCTTAATTAGGGATAGTCAGTACTTAAGATGGAAGGACACAAGTGGTGGTGATTCCACCAGTTGCCCTCTTCATATCTGACTCAGTATTTCATCCTGGGAAACTTACAGAGTCTTTCAAGGAATGTGAAATCCAAGCTGTTCATGATTCTTTTTCTCCCAAATAGCCTCTGAAGGAATTTCTCGATGGATAGTTCTGTCCCACCAACCTGAACTTTTTTGAGAGTTCAGTAAATCAAGACTCCATTGATCTAGTCTCCCATAGAATCTATGGGCTGTGATAGAGCAGAAAGATGCCATATTTATTCTTTGTTTTTTTAGGACTAGGAATTGACTCCTTATGCAAATTCACTGAAGAAGAGCATTACAGAAATCTAATCTGTGTCATGGTATTGCTGTTATTGCCTTTTAAATCATATTACCAAAATTGGTATTGTAGTTGTTAATGTTATCATCATTATCATCATCATCGTCATCATCATTGTTGTTATTATTATTATTGGTGAGCATGCATCCTCTGTTGCTCTGACACTGTTTTTTGAGTACAAAGCTGAGTTAATATTAGCTCTTAATTTTCTTATGATTTTAATTGTTTCCCCTTTAACAGTATAATTTATCCAGTGTATCTTTTGGCCCAAGTATCTGAAATTATATTTAAAACAAAAACTTACCAAAAAATAAGTCACCCCTTGAATGAGAAGGGAACAGAATTGTCATTCCTTGCCAGATCCCCCTCAATTATAAAAAAGAATGGGTCTCCCCAGAAATGATATGACATATTCTGACAGTTGACCAGTGACAGAGCTATGACAGTTCAGAAGTTTTGAATATACACATGTATATTTTTTGTCCAGCATTGTGATCTTTCACCTTTCTATGTTAAATCATATCTGTTAAATACACACATGATATATTTTGGATTACATGAGTATACATATAAGACTTGTCATAGTAGTAAAATTATCAGCCAATACAACTGAGACTACATCATTGTACATCAACAATATGTAGAGTAAACATTTGCAGAATTAACTTTGCTTTTGTTATTTCTTCTGCAGGTGTGTACATCCTAGAGGTGGTGTGATTCAGAGCGTGTCTTCATGGAAGGATGGCTCAGGCTTACAATATTTTAGCAGCCGGCAAACACAATCATGGACATCTGTGACTCCCCAGCAGAATTGGTCTTCGCCCTCGGAAGTAGTTGATCTTACCTTGGATGAAGACAGCAGACGCAAATACCTACTGTAATACGATGTCACTGTGTTTCTTCCCCACTGTACCCTTCCTTTTTCTCTTTGGCACAGAAGTTCATTGTCATTGCTTCAACTTCAGAAGCTCTGCTCTTGGCATTTGTGGAATTGAAACTTGTGGAGAATTACCCCTAACACTGAGGTTTTATCTTTTAAAAGTCATTTAGGAAAATGAAGGATTCTTTCCCTCCTTCATTAGGAAAATGAGAGATAGTGATGAATTTTATGGGAAAAAGAACTGCAGTTATATGCGGTGAATATTAATCTGAGGAAATGCTATCCAGCTCTGCCTTCCTCACTCCTGATAGAATAATTTTAGTTTAATTACAAGGTGAATTTAAACTGGGGTTTTGGAGCCTTGTATTTTTCTCTCTGTGAGTGAAATTATACCCTACAGGGTCAGCTCTTCCTTTCCTTCCCACTGGCCCTCTTGCCCCAGGGCATTTGCACATTTCTCAGTCAGGTTCTATTATTGGCACTCAGTAGGACATGTGTGTTAACAGCATGTTCTTTGAAGCAGAAAACAGGAGCATTACTGTTTCTCTCTTAACTTAGTTTTCTGCTCCCTTTCCTGACTACTCTCCTGACTGGTGACTTGCCACAACTTGAATGATTTTGCTCTGATGTTATGATCACAAATGCTGTTAGGTTGACTTCTGTTGATTCCTTGTTTGCAATAACTTTTAATTCTGAAAAACGAGAATTTCTTGACTAGTAGAAACTTCCAGGATAATATTTTTCTGAGGAGGATTGGTATCAATGGAAAAAAAAAATCTCCATTCTGATTCTATTGGTTTTTCTTTTTTTTCTAGTCTACTCAAATATAACTGGAAAATATATAAAGGTGAAACTGGGAACCCATTACATTGGCCTGAAACAGACAGAGGCCAAAGTTGGGAGGGCTATAGTAACTCATAAGCTTGCATGGCATTTGGCAAGAGTGTTAAGTGCCTTCTTTCATAGCAAGTCTCTCCATGTAGGGCATAGCCAATAAGCGCTAATTACAAAAACTGATGCCGAACTGATGTGTGCTTGGTATTTTTCTCCTTCCTACCTTTAAAAAAATAATAATATATGCCATAAGAAGCACATGATGCTACATTCTAGATTTTACATAATTAAAAATATAGGAAAATTCAGGAAATGCCAAAGTTGAGGTTTTTGTGGCATTGTTAAGCTACTTGGTATCTGGGATTTATTTCACTTATTGTTCACATCTCTTGAAAGCAATAGCTTTGTTAACAACATCATGTACAGAGGTAAGGAAAAGTGATGTTGCTTTCATGACCTCCTCATTATGTTTTTCTTAAGTCTTTCCTTTTTGGTTTTTTGGTAATTTATCTGTTGATAAGCTACTTAACCTGTAGCCCTTAATGCATCAGTGGCTGCTGCTTATCATAAAAGCATGCATGAGAACTGCACAGTCAGAATAGTCTGCCTGACCCTATTTGTCCAACATTAAAATACTTGTTTTTACTAAAGCATAGTTTCTTAGTGAATCCTTTCTACTACTTTTGGGCTCTTAAATGCTCTCTTCCATCAGGGATGTGTTTTTGATCACATATTCTTTGATCAGCACCTTTCTCTGATATTTTTTTATTTGCTTTTGTTTTCCATCAGTTCAGATTCAGGCTTTTGAGATAATTCCAGTTTATGAAGCTTAATTCTATCCTTGTATATGGGCCTCTTGGCAAAACCAAAGACCAAACATGAGGCCGAAACAGAATTATATTCCAATCTGACTGTTATTAATGTCCTCAGACTGTTCATATTTAATTTTGGCATTATTAAGTACTTTGTGCTATTATAAGCTATTAATTTACTTAGCTTAAAGTATTTTGCCAAGCTGAATCCACAATTCCTGATCTGTGTTTTCAAGGAAACCAACTTGAAGAATATAGGGTGGGTCATGCTATATCACTTGAAATTTGTTTATTGTCTCAGACACCTGTAAAACTCCTTTGAAGTAAATACTTTACAGAGAAAGTTCTATTTAATAAAGTTATTTCTGTAGTCCTTTATAAATGGGCCATAGAAACAATACACTGTTGAACCATTTACAACAAATTCTCTAAATAGCATATAAGTATATAATACATAATACATAAGCATCTGTTTGTGCTTCCTTGGGTGAAGGGGGGGAGGGGAGGGGAGGCTCATTTGTATTTTTTTATATATATATATGTAATATACGTATATATATTATATATATATATATATATTTTTTTTTTTTTTTTTTTTTTAAGTAAGAAAAGGAGAGTTGAACTGACCCTAAGCTCTTTATACTTTTGTCCTATCAACAAGTGGTACCTTTCAAATCTCATTGCCCTTTCCCTCTTTAGACATCCCAACTGACTAAACTTTCCAATAGTCTCCAAAACAAAATAGTAGTGGAGATAGAGATCCAGGAATTAAGAAGAGGAGAGAGATGATAATGTCATGAACATTATAATCATTTTTCTACTGTATTTGGAGCCCATCTTTTTATATACTGATTCTTCAGAGATTTTGGGCACCAGTTGTTTCAATGCTAGCCCCTAAGGACTGGAGATGTACTTTTAAGCAGTCTTCTGATTTTTACAAAATTCCATGGTGAGAAAGCAATTTAGATGGTTTTTGGAATTTCTTCTTAAGGGATTCTATTTATGTGAATTTTTCATTTGGTAGCACAAAGCATAGGAAAAATTCCCCAAAGCAATAGATCACAGAGACAGTTCTCTTTTCAGAGTTATCTTTGTGCTAAATGGTACAGGTAGGCTACAGATTGGTTTCTATCCCAACTTAAAAAATAAATTAGAATTTGAACCAATGACCTATGTATTGTATGATCATGCCCTGTAAGATGTAGTTGCTGCTTTTTGGTATCTGCTAATTTTTTTTTTCTTTTTATTTTATTTGAAGGGGCCAAATTAAATGGATCCCCTTTCCTTTGCAGTTGAGCATCCCATAATGCTGGTATCATTGTACCAATTGTGAATACAAATCTTTTCCTGATTTCCTAATTTAGTAATGTGCATCATTTTTAGCAAGTTAGCACTGTAGGTAACTGAGAGGGAAAACAATATGTTAGTTAACCTGCTTTTTCCTATCTCATGAGGTGTCTGAGGGAACTGAGGACATAGTTTAGTCTTTCCTATTAAAAATAAATAAATAAGCAGAACCCCTAAATTCCTGTTTTCCAGTATGTATATGATGTGACTTCCATGTATATATAAAAACAACTGCGCCCTAACCAAACTTCCTCAGATTGTGCACTGTTTATAGTTTAAAATAATCACGTATCTTAGTCTCATGCTGTTGGGTTTGTTTTCCATTTTATTTAAAACACTACATATTTCTTATTCTTTTAACAAATTTTAAAGGGTAGTGATCTTTTAAAAAACACACCCACAATCACTGGATAGTTAGGAAATGTTATTGTTTGTTTTTGTTTTATATTTTAAAGAGCAAAGGGCAGCAACAAAGCCCCTTTCTTTCTTTCTTTCTTTTTTTTTTTTTTTTTTTTTGCTCCTCTCACCAGGAAAGTGAAATGTTAGCCATTGTATGGCTAGGAACCAATGCACTTGGTGGTTTAACAGATCTACTGTTGCTGGAGTTTGAACTTGGAACTTGATGCAGTGAAGACAAATCATTGCTTAGAATTAATGTTTTAAAATGTGCAACTCTAGTTTTAAAAGAAATTTGGTTCTTTACATTCATTATTTAGTTCTTGTTTCCATCTAGTATTTAATGGTCTTTGAGAAAAAAATAATAAAACAGAGTGTTATATATATATTTTTTGGTGCAAGATAAGACCTTCTGTTTTTTGAAATAAGTCTGTAGCATAAAGGTTAAACTATTTTAAGACAAAATAAAATAGAGTGTATTTAAACAATAATATTTGTCTGAGGTTTTTTTTCTCCCTTGCTTCACATAATAGGGTAGTGTATACAGTATCTCCAATTTTGATGACTATTTTTTAGCATTCAAGATTTCCAACTCTCTGCTGACTTTCAGTCTCACATTTTCACCTGCCTTTCAGACATCTCAAATTAGATGTCCAGGCGAAAACTTAAATTCAATATGTCCAAAATAGAACTTTCCCCCTAAACCTTTCTCTCCTCCTACCTTCCCTATTACTGTAAAGGGCAACACCATCTTTCCTGTGTCTGAAAGACATCCTGGACTAATTACTATCCTTCACTCTGCCATAACCAAACTGCTCCCAAAATTTGGCGATTTCACTTTTGCAAAATTTCGTGAATATGCCTCTTCTGATCTGTCACTCCCATCACTCTAGTACAGGCTCTCATCACTTAATGCCTTGATTACTACAATAGACATCTAGTGAGTCCTCTTGCTTCAAGTCTTCTCTCACTCTACTTCATTCAGCTGCTCAAATAATTTTCCTAAGATTCTTGTTTGATCATATTACTGCCGCCCTCTCCCCTCCCCAATAAATTGTGCTTTTAGGATCAAATACAAAATGCTCTGTTTGGCATTGAAAGCCTAAAATTGCCTACAGAGAAGTTACAGAGAACAGGATTGGTACTCTAATAAGATGTTGGTCCCTTACCTTTCTGGGAATTGAACTTGGCACTTCCACTTAATTTCCAGATGCTAGAGATGAAATCTGTTTTTGCTTCCCAGAGCACTGAGAGCAATTATATAACTCCTTTTTGCTATTGAAGCAAAAATTGTAACACTTCAAAAATAGCCTGGACTTTTTCCTTATTAACAACATCTAGTTTTTTAGTTTCTTAATTTCTTTGTTACCAGATGTCAAGTTAGGTCCTATTTAATGTCAAAGAATCTTCTATTTCAGTCAATCAACAAGATATTTATTGGGGCCCACTTTGTGTCAGATACTGTATTAAGTATCAAGGATTAAAAAAAAAAAGCCAAAGGAAAAAATTCTCAAGGAGCTCATGGAAGAGATCACATATAGATCATATAGACAATTATGTACAGACAAGATTCAGGATAAATTGGAGGAAATCAATAAAAGAAAAACACTACCATTTTTGATATCTGAAAGTTTTGTTTTCTTGAGCACTTTATGTTTGTTTTTTCCTACTTAGTGCACATTTATGAAAGGAAGGCAAAGTGGAAGATGGACCAGGGAGACCTAGATTTAAATTTTTTCCTTTATTAAAAAATTGAAGCTCTACATTAGTTTTCTTAAGATATGATATCTGCTAGCCTTCTTTCTTATTTCCACTGAAGGACTTCACTTTCTTGTAAAAAAAGGATTTTTTAATAGCTAAGTCCTAGTTGCATCATTGCCTTTACCTCTTACATTTAAGGAACTCTTGATTTTTTGTTATTAGAAGATTATCACCACCTAAACTTTATCCTAGAATCTTTCAAGCACTAGGTGCAGCTTTTCACAATCCCCTATCCCCAAAATTTGTTTCACTCAGCTTTTGAGTTCTTGAATGCAAGGATTATTTTGAGTTGGTCTTGTATTCCTAGCACCCAGCACAGTATTTTGCAGTAAAGAAACCCTTTAATAAGTATTAAAATTGAATTAAAGATGAGATGGTGGGTTTTTAGCAAAAGTTCTCTGTCTTTTTATGAAGATCTATTTTTCACCTTCTGGGTAGGAGTAGAAGGCTGTTCTTTAAGTAGAATTGGGAAAAGCTTGCAGTTCTCCATTCCAGTACTCTTAATTTCAGCAAGACACAGAAAAAAGATTTGTTGACTGAAACACCTTTGCTAACATACTAAGTAAGACTTCAGGCTTACCTGTAGATCCTTATCTAATGGTTAGAAAACTCTGACCTTTGGTAGTGTATTAAATACATACAGAGCAAGTAAGTACTACTACTGGTACTTCAGTGAAGAAAATTTAGCCCAGCCATATTTTTCTTGAAATGTGAGGGAGGAGCCAGGGACAAAGTCCTGATTCTTAATTGTCAGAAGGAGAGATGAAAAAACCTCAGGCCAACTCTAGTTCTTAATGATTGCTTCTAATAGAATGTTGAGCTCAGGATTAGAAATCAAATTCAGCTGAACATCTGTCAGGAAGGAGAGACAGAGAAGCCTCTGGATAGGATGAAAAGCTATTGTGGATAAGATTATTGACTTGGAGGAGACTTGGGTTTTGGTACCAATTCTGCCTCTAATTCTATGACTTTGTACAAGTCACTTTCTATCTTCTCATCTGGAAAGTAAGGCCATGGACCAGATAATTTCTAAATTCTTTCCATGTTTAATATCCCAAGATTGTCTAAACTGTAACATGAATATGTATATTCTTTTTTCTTAATAGCTATTTCACTCTGTACATCAGGCATAAGAAAATTTAATAAGATTATGTATTCCTTTTAGTCTTTTGACTTTGTTTTCATATTTCTCGATGTTTCATGGAATCAGTAACTTCTTTTTAATTCATTCTAGTTTTCAGAGGCAGCTAGGTAGCACAGTGGATAAAATATCAGGCTTGGAGTCAGGAAGACTTGAGTTCAAACTTGGCCTCAGACACGTCCCAGCTCTGTGATCTTGGGCAAGTCACTTAACCCTGACTGCCTCAGTTCCTCAGCTGTAAAGTGAGCTAGAGAAGGAAATGGCAAACTGTTCATGTATTTTGGGGGAGAAAAAGACCCAAATGGGGTTAATGATGAATTAGACACAACTGAACAAAAACAATTTTCAAGAAGCCTATTGTTTGTATAAGCTTTGATACATCATATCCTAAGCAATTAGATCCAAGTCTTTCTTCCATCTCTCATTTTTTCCTAGTTCTTTCTTCTATGACTCTCGTTTTCTTAAAATAAAAAATATTTTATTCTCCAATTTCATGTTAAAACAATTTTTCAACGTTTTAAATTTTGAGTTCTAAATTCTATTTCTTCTTTCCCTACCTCCCTTGCTGAGGTGGTAAGCAATCTGATATTTGTTATACATGTGCAATGACGTTAAAAATGTTTCCATATTAAGTCATGCTGTGAAAGAAGAAATGGAACAAGAGGGACAAACCACATGGGAAAAAAAGTGAAAATAGTATGTTTTAATCTTCACTCAGATTTTATAGTTCTTTCTCTTGATGTGGATAGCATTTTCCATCACAAGTCTTTTGGAATTGTCTTAGATCATTACATTCTGAGAAGAGCTAAGTTATCCTAATTGATTATGGCACAATGTTGCTATTATATATATGGAAGTCAGGAAGACTTGAGTTCAAACTTGTCCTCAGACACGTCCCAGTTGTGTGTCCCTAGGCAAGTCACTTAACCCTGACTAACTATATATAATGTACTCAGCATCAGTTTATGTAAGTCTTTCCAGGTTTTTCTGAAATCTATCTGCTCATCTATTTCTTATAGCACAATAATATCCCATTATATTCATATACCACAACATGTGGACATCCCCTCTGTTTCTAATTCACAAAAAGAGCTGCTATAAATATTTTTGTATTTATGGGTTCTTTTCCCTTCTTTATGATCTCTTTGGGTAGTGGTATTGCTGGACCAGAGAGTATGGATAATTTAATTTCCCTTTGAGCATAATTCCAAATTGCTCTCCAGAATGGTTGGAACAGTTCACAACTCCACTAACAACGCATTAGTGTCCAAATTTTCCCACATCTTTTCCAATATTTATCATTTTTCTTTTTTGTCATGTTTGCCAATCTGATAAATATGGTGTAGCTCAGAGTTTTTTAAATTTGCATTTCTAATCAATTTCATTGCACAATATTGTTGTTATTGAATATATTGTTCTTTTGGTTCTGTTCACTTTACATCACTTCATTTAAGTTCAGATTTTTATAAAATCATCCTTCATATCATTTCTTAAAGGTCAATAATATTTCATCACAACCACGTATTACAATTTATTCAGCCATTCCCCAATTTATGGGCATCCAATTCTTAGTCACCACAAAAAGAGATAGCACTCTAATTTTTAAAAATAATTTTAATCCTTTTAAAACTCATTTCATTTTTTTTCCAGTCAATCTAGCTAAATTTGTGCCCAGAGCTATTTTTTCTTTTAGGTTTTGCTTGTTGATATTTTGGATTCATTCTTTTCTGAATCTGTGTCTTGAGTATCTCTGTCATAATATTTTTTATGGTGATATTTTTTTTGTTTTTTTACTCATTATTCCAGGCTTACTTCCCTAATTTGGGCTTTTGATTTGGATCAGGTTCTGCACACATCTTGAAGGGATGTTTGGAACTTTGGTCTATTTTGCAGACTCTTGTGTCTGCTGCTGCTTTCTCTAGGTATTGAGTGAAGTGTTCTTCAAAGGTTTCAGGGGCAGTTTAGGCTAGGGGACGTGCAAACTTTCAATGGGCCCAGAGCTGTTTCATCCAGAGTGAAGTCTGAGGTTTGCTAATTTCTGACCCATATTTGGGTCTCTACAACACAACTATGGATTTGACTCTGATTAGAGCTGTAGCAGACTATTGCTGACCCTAACCACCATCAGGTATCTACAAACCTTTATAGGTTCAGAGACTCTACTTCAGGCTTCCCTTTTGAGTTCCATGAACTGCTTTTTTAGCTGCAGGCCTTGACTTGGACGAGGGGCTAGATTTGATACCATGCTCTAGGGTCAAAGCCATTCAATTTCTGTTCAATTATGTTCCTACTCCTTGCCTTGGGTCTGTACTCTTTATCCTGTTGTGCCACCCTTGGATGTAGGCCCCCACTCCTCAGTTTACGTTGAGATCTGTGACTCAGCTCTGGAGTATGATTGACTAAGCAACCAGTTAGCATCTGTTACTCTTCTCTGCCCCTTCAGATTGGACCTAGGAGCTCTACAGGCACCAGTTTAGTCCCCAAGCTAGAAGAATCCCTCTAGCACCCTTCTGGTTAGAACTGGTTACCAGTGTCTAAAATTATCTATCTATTCTCTATGTGGGCCTGGACTAGAAAAAAATGGTGTGTAATTTTTCTGTGGATTCCCTGATTAAATAATATTGGGGGTAGTAAAAACTATTATCACCATACTACTTACCCAGCCAGCAAATGGAAGTATCAGGGAACCCTGAGGGAGAGAAAAGAGATAGAATGCACATTGCAGGTAATAAAGCCAGCACCATCATCTCCACCTCTACAATTACTCAGGCACTAATGGAGACAGTCTGGGACCCAAGGGACTTGAAAATAGCCTGAGATCATTGGCCTTTCCAGTTCACTGCCATCACGGAGAAGGGAAACCACTGTGGAGAAGGGACCCTTCCTTATTACCAACATGTATTGCCGACCAGCTGCCACTGAGAAGGACAAGGCCCTCATAGAAGGTTGCAGCTGCAAGTCAGGCTGAAATTTCTCATGGTCTTTTGGGATTACAATCCAACAGATGGCAATACACCTTCTTTCACGTCATTTCCTTCCTTTTCTGGGTTCACTGCCACAGAAACATTTCTTAAGCTATGTCTCATGGGGGTTGCTTCCGAGGATGATGGCAACAGGAGCTAGGCTATAAGCAAGACTAGTGATTTGGAGGGTGCAGCCCTACTGGCCTTTTGGGCTTATTTCTCTCTCAGTGGCAGCTGGTCAGCAATGCGTGTTGGTGACAGGGAAGATATTAATTGCTGAGGCATAGATGGTGGTGCTGGTTTTATTTCTTGTAACATACATGCTACCTCCTTTTTCTCCCTGATACTTCCATTTGGCTGGCTTGCTCCCTTACTAGGGTGGTAATAATTTTTACTACCCCCTGAATTGTTCAGTATTAGTTATTTGTTGTTGTTGTTGTAATATTTCAGTCCTGTTCAACTCTCCACTACCCCATTTGGGCTTTTCTTGGCAAAGATGCTGGCGTAGTTTGCTATTTTCTTCTCCAGCTCACTTTACAGATGAGGAAACAGGGGTAAGTGACTTGCTCGGGTTCACACAGGCAGGAAGTGTCTGAGGCCAGATATGAACTCAGGAAGAAGAGTCAGCCCAATTCCATCCCTAGTGTTCTATCCACTGTACCACCTACCTGAACGATGGCATGTGACATAGAAGCTACAATGCCCAAACAGGTACCCAAGATCTGATAGCATCCATGCTTAGGATATACTTCCTCTGATTAGCCATCACAATGAAAACCCAAATGGGGTGGAATCTTATAGGGATCCCTTGTAGGGATACTTAACCTAACCCTCAAATTTAGATAGAAAAACTTGATTGTCTCTAAACAGTCAGATTGGGTGGGGTCGTTTAGGAATGACCTAAATTTAAAAAATTAAAAAAAAAACTTTTTATTTTAAAAACATATGCATAGATAGTTTTCAATATTCACCCTTGAAAAACCTTGTGTTCCAAATTTTTTTCTCTCTCCCTTCTCCTCACCCCCTCCCCTAGACGGCAAATAATCCAATATATGTTAAACATGTAATTCTTCTATAACATATTTTCACATATATCATGCTGCATAATAAAAATTAGATCAAAAAGAAAAAAATGAGAAAGAAAACAAAATGAAAGCAAACAACAACAAAAAAAGTGAAAATACTATGTTGTGATCCACACTCAGTTCCCATAGTTCTCTCTCTGCGTGCAGATGGCTCTCTCTGTCACAAGACCATTGGATTTGGGAATGGCCTAAATTTGGATGATGCAGAAGAAGGATCTTTACTGCTTGATCCTGGACATTCTTATACAATATTACTAATATCCTCACAGGCTAGCCATCAATCATATTCTTGTTCAGCCTATGATTCAAAAACCACACTTAAAGTTCCTTATGGGAAAAAGAAACATCACCTTCAACCTATGGCAGTGGGCATCATGAATACTCTTCCCATCATCCCCAGAGCATCTATTTGTGTGGACCACTGTTAGTGCTATACCAGCCTCCTACTTCTGATCTGCACAGGCCTCTATGGTGGTCTGGGGCCTGGAATGGGGGGAATCCTATATCTAAAACCTGATGTTATTCAAATTAGGTCCGAAAAGATTCACTTAACTTTATCATTCAAAAGCTGGTCATAGGAAGTGAAGGGTCATAAAGAGAAAGCATAAATCCAGTTTCCAAAGTTCCTTTCTTAAAATTTTTACCTCCTCCTTGGTTCCCTATCAGGGAATTGGCTATAGAAGGAATTCCTCTATGGGGAAGCAAGTAGGCAGAATTCCCCATTTTAGCTACCTAAAAAGGAAAAGTCCCATCTTTATCTGGGATCTCTAATTCATTCATCTGAATTTGCAAGAGGAAAACCTGTGGAAGTTTTTCAAACTTATGGGAACTTTGCATTAAAAAATTGAGCTATCTGCATTAGGTCACAACTTCATTTAGCCATTGTTATGATGATTCATTGATTCGCTGTTTATATTTTTCTGGCTACCTCCAAAGTTACTTGATGGTAAAAACTCACCTCCCCTTTTTAATCCCCCAGAAGAAGTCACTTCTTAGGGGACAAATTTCAGGCTTTCTTGCTATTTGCTCTAGCTTCAAATCCTCATCATTCCCCTTGCTTTCATTCTCTTCCCTTATATCTATAACCTTGGCAGGACTTCGGATTCTTCAGTGAAGCGTCTGGTTCAGAGTTCACACTTTACACCTGTCCTCACTTCCATTAGTATTGCCCTTTCACTGGGGTTATTCATAGATCCTCTCCTTGTAGGCACATTTGGCGGTGGTTGTCTATCCTTTATTTTCTAAAAGGACCAATGATACCAGCAAAATGATGTCTTGACTTGCAAGTGAATTGGATTTAAGTGAGACAGAATTTTACAGAGCCATCAACCTCACTCTCCCAGAGTCGTCAAAGTCCAGTGGCAGGACATAGGTCATAATTATTGGCAATAACTGCAGATCAAATGGGAATCTTATGGTACAGTTCTTAAAAATCAAAACTTCATCCATCTCTGTCTTTAGATACTTATCATGCAAAGACAATTTATCTTAATTTTCCTTACTTTGGCAATCCAGCTTTTCTAAAACTAAGAGCTTTGTTTTATTATTACTTACTTTCCATGTCAATATTTTTAAATGCTCATTACGTTAACTGTACACATTTAACAATTCTTGGTCAATGGGAGCTTCCTTTTTATCCTACTTAGAGAATTCCCGTGTCTCCCAAACAAATCTTTGGCCACAGGTTGTGAGCATCCTATATCTGGCTTTCCAGTCATTCAAAGTTCTTCCAAGCTTCCCTCCAACCATTTAAAAAAAAAAAACAAAAAACAAATTTAATCACAATACCATTGCAAATAATACTGACCTTGCTAACTATTTTGAGTTAAACCATCCTGGGAATTCAGGCTCAAAGCTAGAATGCTAATGGGCCATAAAATGAGATAAAAATGATTTGACAAATAACAAGAGATAAGAAGAATATAATTCCTAGGATTAAAAAGACAGTAATTCTGATCAAATGGCTAGTCTCTTCCATATCCACTCATGGCAATTAGCCATGTTAGATTAGAAAAATGTTCTGACCCTAGAGCAATGGAATCCAGTGTGACTACAGGATGGGAAGGAAGCCAAACCAATGATGATTCTGAGAATGGCCTCCTTGCCCATTTAAAAGGAAAGAAGCACAGACAACGTAAAGCACTGGTTGCTCCTACCACTCCCCTAATTTATCTTTAAGGAAACTGAGACTCTGGAAGAAGTCTTTCATTCTTTAAGACTATGATATTTTCTATTTTCTTTATTCTTCCCTTTATCCTCATTCAGTAGTCTGTACATAGAATCTACTCAGTTAAAGTTGATATTTTATAAGCAACTCAGGAAAAAGGTTATATATAGGTCTCTGAGGCCCCTTTCATCTTTTATGGCATATACATTTGAGCCTAAATATATTATAGTAATTATTTACATATACCTTGTGCCTTATGGTTGTGAAGCTTTTTACATATATTAACAAAAATTATCAGAAAAAAACCATAAATGAAAACCATTGAATGTACAAAACTAAAAGAAAAAAAAATGACCTCAAGCCTTTAGTTAATACTTTACATAAATTAATTCATTTAAACTTGACAAATTCTCTGAAGAAGAGTAGTATATCATTATTCTTATTTTGCAGAATATTAAACCAGGACCCAAAGAGCTTAAATAATTTGCCTGAGGGACTCAAGTAGTTACATAGCAGAACTGGGCCTCAGATTTAGATCTTCTGATTTAAAAAAAAATTATTAAAGCTTTTTATTTATAAAACATATGCATGAGTAATTTTTCAACATTGACCCTTGCAAAACCTTCTGTTCCAAAATTTCCCCTCCTCCCCACTCTGCCCTAGATGACAAGTAGTTCAATACATGTTAAATATGTTAAAATATGTGTTAAATCCAATATATGTATACATAGCTATACAGTTATCTTGCTGCACAAGAAAAATTGGATCAAGAATGAAAAAAAACTGAGAAAGAAAACAAAATGCAAGCAGACAACAACAGAGGAGAATGCTATGTTGTGAACCACATTCAGTTCCCATAGTCCTCTCTCTGGGTGTAGATGGCTCTCTTCATCACTTAACAATTGGAATGTCATTAATCATCTCATTATTGGAAAGAGCCATGTCCATCAGAATTGATCATCATATAGTCTTGTTGCCATGTACAATGATCTCCTGGTTCTGTTCACTTCACTTTGCATCAGTTCATGTAAGTCTCTCCAAGCCTCTCTGAAATCATCCTGCTGGTCATTTCTTACCGAACAATAATATTCCATAGCATTCATATGCCATAATTTATTCAGCCATTCTCCAATTGATGGACATCCACTCAGTTTCCAGTTTCTAGCCACTACAAAAATGGCTCCCACAAACATTTTTGTCCTTTTCCCTTCTTTAAGATCTCTTTGGGATATAAGCCCAGTAGTAACACTGCTGGATCAAAGGGTATGCGCAGTTTGATAACTTTTGAGCATAGTTCCAAATTGCTCTCCAGAATGGCTGGATCCATTCACTAACAATTGTTCACTAACAATGTATCAGTGTCCCAGTTTTCCCACATCCCCTCCAACATTTGTCATTATCTTTTCCTGTCATTTTAGTCAGTCTGAGAGATGCATAGTGGTATCTCAGAGTTGTCTCAATTTGCATTTCTCTGATCAACAGTGGTTTGGAGCATCTTTTCATATGAATAGAAATAGTTTCAATTTCTTCATCTGAAAATTGTCTTTTCATATCTTTGGTCCTTGGTCTTCTGATTCTTATGTTCAGAATTTTCTTTTCTACATCATAATAATTAGTCAGTCTGTGTCCCCCATATGCTTTTGTGCATTCTCAGATTATAAACCCAGCAAGAACAGGAGTGGTTTCCATTCCCATTGCTGTACTTGCTTTGGCCCCGCTTCTTATGTAGCCAGGCTTGGAGAAAGTGTGCTTTATTAATGGAGTATTTTTATGAGTGACATTTACTTTTAACTATTTGAACTATTTTATGTTCTGAGACATTTTTTCTTGTTTGTATTCTAATTCCTAGAATACTTTATCTTTTGTAAGCATTTTCACATTAAGAAGAGACCATGATTCTCTTAACTTCTCCGATTCTCGCTTAAAACCCTTAAGTGTTCTGACCTACAGTGTGCGAGGTTTAATGGAGCAGCTTTTTGTTTTTTAATTATAGCTTTTTATTGACAAAACATATGAATGGGTAATTTTACAACGTTGTCCCTTGTACTCACTTCTGTTCCAACTTTTCCCTTCCCTCCCTTCACCCCCTCCCCTAAATGGCAGGCAGTCTTATACATGTTAAACATGTTAAAGTATATGCTAGATACATGTGTGCAGAATATGTGTGTGCAGAACCAAACAGTTCTCTTGTTGCACAAGAAAAATTGTATTCAGAAGGTAAAAATAACCTGGGAAGAAAAACAAAAATGCAAGTAGTCCACATTCATTTCCCAGTTTTCTTTCTCTGGTTGTAGTTGATTCTGTCCATCATTGATCATTTGGAACTGTATTAGATCTTCTCTTTGTTGAAGATGTCCACTTCCATCAGAATTGATCATCATAGAGTATTGTTGTTGAAGTATATAATGATCTCCTGGTTCTGCTCCTTTTACTCAGCATCAGTTCGTGTAAGTCTCTCCAAACCTTTCTGTATTCATCCTGCTGGTCATTTCTTACAGAACAATAATATTCCATAACCTTCATATACCACAATTTACCCATCCATTCTCCAATTGATAGGCATCCATTCAATTTCCAGTTTCTAGCCACTACAAACAGGGCTGCCACAAACATTTTTGCACATGTGGGTCCCTTTTCTTCCTTTAAGATCTCTTTGGGATATAAGCCCAGTAGAAACACTGCTGGATCAAAGGGTATGCACAGTTTGATAATTTTTTGAGCATAGTTCCAAATCGCTCTCCAGAATAGTTGGATCCATTCACAACTCCACCAACAATGTATCAGTGTCCCAGTTTTCCTGCATCCCCTCCAACATTCATCATTATTTTTTCTTATCATCTTAACCAATCTGACAGGGTATAGTGGTATCTCAGAGTTGTCTTAATTTGCATTTCTCTGATCAATAGTGATTTGGAACACTCTTTCATATGAGTAGAAATAGTTTAAATCTAATCATCTGAAAATTGTCTGTTCATATCCTTTGACCATTTATCAATTGGAGAATGGCTTGATTTCTTATAAATTAGAGTCAATTCTCTATATATTTTGGAAATGAAGCCTTATCAGAACCGTTAGCTGTAAAAATGTTTTCCCAGTTTATTGCTTCCCTTCTAATCTTGTTTGCATTAGTTTTGTTTGTACAAAAGCTTTTTAATTTGATATAATCAAAATTTTCTATTTTGTGATCAATAAAAATCTCTAGTTTCTTGTTCACAAATTCCTTTTCCTCCATAGGTCTGAGAGGTAGACTATCCTATGTTCCTCTAATTTATTTATAATCTCATTCTTTATGCCTAAATCATGAACCCATTTTAATCTTATCTTGGTGTACAGTGTTAAGTGTGGATCCATGCCTAGTTTCTGCCATACTAATTTCCAGTTTTCCCAGCAGTTTTTGTCAAATAGTGAATTCTTATCCCAAAAGTGGGATTTTTGGGTTTGTCAAACACTAGATTGCTATAGTTGTTGACTATTTTGTCTTGTGAACCTAACTTATTCCACTGATCAACTAGTCTATTTCTTAGCCAATACCAAATGGTTTTGGTTACTGCTGCTTTATAATATAGTTTTACATCAGGTACAACTAGGCTACCTTCATTAGATTTTTTTTTTTCATTAGTTCCCTTGAAATTCTTGACCTTTTTTTCTTCCATATGAATTTTGTTGTTATTTTTTCTAGGTAATGGAGCAGCTTTTGTCTTTGAGTTTATCTTTGCATCATCAAGACAGTCTGGAGAGTAACACGTTTTCCCACTCTAGTAACCCCTTGTTCTTAAATGGAAGAAGTAGTGTTAGCTTCACCCATTATCAAACTGGAGATTTGCACCAGTCACTGATGAGATGACTCCTGTCAGTGGTATAGCTTACAACTTGTCCATGGCTTCTTGTTCTCAGTGGCTTTTGCCTATAATCCACTAGAAATGTTCTATGGGGTGGAGAGAATGGGTATCTAACTATAAGGGTCACTTCTTTAGACTTATTGATACTGTGTTGTGTACTAATGGAATGCATGGGCTATCTAATTATCCCTCCATTTCACTAGATGACCAACCCATCTTTTTTTTTTTTTATTATAGCTTTTTATTGACAAAACATATGCATGGGTAATTTTTCAACATTGACACTTGCAAAAACTTCTGTTCCAACTTTTTCCCTCCTTCCCCCCACTCCCTCTCCTAGATGGCAGGTAATCCCATACATGTTAAATATGTTAAAATATATGTTAAATACAACATATGTATACATATTTATATAGTTGTCTTGCTACACAAGAAAAATCGGATTTAGATAGAAGGTAAAAATAACCTGGGAAGAAAAACAAATGCAAGCAAACAATAACAGAAAGAGTGTTAATACTATGTTGTGGTCCACACTCATTTCCTAGTGTTCTTTTGCTGAGTGTAGCTGGTCCTGTTCATTACTAATCAATTGAAACTGATTTCAACCCATCTTTTTTGATGGTCTTATAACTCTTTGATATCCATTTATTTTTAATAGTACTTTATTTTTTATTAAAGCTTTTTATTTACAAAACATATTCATGGGTAATTTTTCAACATTGACCCTTGCAAAACCTTGTGTTCCAATTTTTTCTCTCCTTTCTCCCACCCCCTCCCCTAGATGGTGAGTAATCCAATACATGTTAAATATGTTAAAATGTATGTTAAATCCAATATATGTATACATATTTACACAGTTATCTTCCTATACAAGAAAAATTGGATCAAGAAGGAAAAAACTGAGAAAGAAAACAAAATGCAAGCAAACAACAGAATGAGTGAAAATGCTGTGTTGTGGTCCACACTCAGTTCCACAGTCCTCTCTCTGGGTATAGATGGCTCTCTTCAGCACAAGTCCATTGGAACTGGTCTGAAAGAGCCACGTTGGAAAGAGCCATGTTCATCTGATATACATTTATACCATTTACCCTGTACAGTTTTTTTCATTGATGATTCCAATGCATCCACCATATATCTTTCTGTTGGCCTTTGGGTGATGTGCAATTTGAATTTTTAAGAGACTAGTATTATTTGATTTATGATCTAATAGCATGACTAAAGAATATTGGTATTATAAAAGATGGACCTTTCATACTAATAGACTAATGATCTACTCATTCTATAGTTTGGGATAGTTTCTGTGGACAGCAGCATAACAAATTCTTTTATCTATTTCCTCCTTTTAGTATTAATACTTTAAATAGACTGGGTTGGAATTATTTTATTCACATACCCTATCTTCTCCTTTTTTGTTATAACTTGATACTGATTTTGGCCTTTGCTCTAAGAAGTCAATGTTTCATAGACAGCTAATTGGAAAATTAGCCCTGCATCAATAACTAGTCATTTCCTATATGTTAAAATTAATTGAATTTCATTTGAAGTTATATAATGTGATGCTTAATCAGTCCATTGCTTCTCGTCACTTTTTTTCTTTTCCTTCATTGCTTCTTTTCTGTTTTCCCTTCTTTCTATATCCTTGTGATTTTACTTCATAATAATTTCAGACTATGCCATATCCCCTCCCATGTGAGTGAAACCTTCCTTTGTAACAACAAAACAATTAACCCCCCCCCCCCAACAATTCAGAAAACTAAGTCAGGCAACATAATGTGCATCAGATAGCATATTACACAACTTTCCATGCCTGTAACAACTAACACATAATGTGCATCAGAAGCATATTATACAACTTCCCATGCCTATAACCCCCTGCCTCTCTAAGAAAAGAATAGTGGTGAATTTCCTCATCTCTATTCTAGGGCCAAGCTTGGACATTATACAGTATTCACCTTTGTGAGATTGTTCTTTCTATTTACATTGTTGTAGTGATTATATATATTGATTTTCTAATTCATCTCACTTCTCTTTGAATCAGTTCACAGAAATCTTTACTTTTTCTAAATTCTTCATATACTCTTCATTTTTTATGGCTCAATAATACTCCATTGCATTCATGTGCCATAATTTCCTTAACCATTCCCCAAATGATTAACCCTTCCCTCTTAGTTTCTCAGTTCTTTGTTGCCACAAAAAGTACCTTATAAATGGGACATTTCCTTGTGCCTTTGTCTGCCTTGTGGTCTGACTTTTGAAAAAAAAATAGCTGTGGTAGATATAAGTGTAAGGCTTCTGTAGAGTCTATAAATCCTGAACATTATTTGTTTCTTGCTCTTGAGCTTTATGTTCCAACATAATTTTTTAACTGTCTTCAACTTTTACATTGAGGTTACTGAGTATCAAAGTGTATGTTGATATAATTTAGACTTCTTCTCACAGGATTTAAAAACAAATCAACAATAGGAAATTCTTGGTGAGGAAGAAGTAAAATAGGCAGTCACATGAGTTATGATTTGACTGGCATAGGTGGAAAGAAAGGGGTGGTTCTTCATTGTTCCTACACCCTTCACACTGAAACATGATATTCCATCATAAATAGTTCTTGCTTGGTTAAAAAATTAACTTGTGTTAAAATGAAATACTTGGGAATGGAATAACAAAAATAATAGTTGACTTTAATTTAGTACTTCATAGTTTATAAAATTCTTTATAAACATCTTATCTGAAACCCTACTGAAAGCTATTTTCGAATAGATAAATAGTCAAAACAAACACTCTCAAGTTTGCAAATTTTTAATAATCATATGAAAAATGCTCCAAATCACAAATAACAAGAATAATTTAAATCAAAACAATTCTGAAGTTTCACTTCACACCCTTCAAATTGTGAAAGATGACAAAATATAGAAGTCGATATTGGAGGGCTATGCAAAGAACTGGAAATGAAGTAGGAACTCATTGATTAGGGAATATCTAAATAAATAAATAAGCAAATCCATTTTCTTATCCCTCTCCAAGGGAACATGGATGCATGGAATATTATTCTGTATTACTAAACATGTTTATGATAAACAAATATGATGAACACAGAATCATGGGAAAATCTATGTAAACTGATAGAGTAAAATAAGCACACTCAAATGGACATATACATATATATACACACACAAAAAACGATTATAGCAATGTAAATAAAAGAGCAACAAAAATTTTTTAAATAGTGGATGTTACAAAATTAAAAAGAACAAACATATCTCAAAAGGAGAGATATTAGAAGACATTTCTCCACTGCATATATAGATGTATGAAATACCCCAAATTGGCATTTTGTACATATTTTAAGACTTCAAATGTTTTGATCAATTTTACTAATTTTTGTCCTTTTCATTTTCTAATATTAAATATATATATGCATGACAAGATTGTATATTGTCACTTTATTTACTTAACTTATATTCAGAGTATATCATGAGATATACTCCAAGCTGGATGAATTCAATGCTGGAATTGAGGTTGTCAGGAGAAAAAGCAATAATCTCATACAGACAATACCACTCTGATGCCAGAAAGTAGAGTTAAAAAGCTCTTTATAAAGGTGAAAGAGGAGCAGGTAAAAGTCGGATTGAAGCTTAATATTAAAAAACCAAAACAAAATAAAAAAACTAAGATATTGGTAACTGGTCTCATGACTTTCTGGCTAATAGACGGAGAAGAAATGAAAGTAGTATCAGATTGTATATCTTTGAGCTAAAAGATCACTACAGATGGCCATTGGTACCATGACATTAAAAGAAACTCCTTGGAAGAAAAGCTATAGATAGTATACAAAAAAGAGATATCACCTTGCTGACAAAGCTCCATATAGTCAAAGCTATGCTTTTTTTCAGTGGCAATGTATGGCTGTGAGATTTGAACTATAAGGAAAGCTGAGTGCCACAAAATTGACACTTTTGAGTTGTTCTGGAGACGACTTTTGAGAGTCCTTTAAGGAGTAAGAAGATCAAATCTGTCAACACTTAAAGAAATTAATTTAGGCTTTCACCAGAAGGTCAAATATGGAAGCTGAAGCTTAGAATCTTTGGCCACAATGAGAAGATAGGACTCCTTGGAAGAACCCGGAGGTTGGGGGAAATGGGAAAAGGGGATGATAGAGGATGAAATAGAGCTTGGAACAAACATGAGCTTGGACAGACTTTGGGAGATAGAAGAGGCTAGAAGGGCTTGGTGCACGGTGGTCAATGGGGTCACAAAGAGTTGGGCATGACTGTACAATAACAAAATGGCTCTCTTGGAAGGGAAAAGGGAAGAATGTTGGAGGAAATTTTGATGGTGTAAAAATTAAGACATTATTAAGAATTTATCATTAAAAAACCTACCAAATAGATAGTATGTGGTCTCCAAACCAGCTCTAGCAAAAACCGGATCAAGTTCTTTCACTTCACAAATACATTTTAAAAATCATCCAGCAATTCATGGGTTGCCAGTAAATTCAGTACCAGCATTCTGAGCATGGCCAGAGATTAGCCAGAACCATGTAGTCTGCAAGGCTCTGGATTTGGAGGCAGCAAGCACAGAGGGCTTCCAGTGAAAACCCCATGTTGGTCAGAAACCCACATCAGAGACCTTGGAAGCCCCAGGGAGTGTCAGCACCAATGTAGGAGCAGAGCAAGCACTCTTTAGACCAGGATACTCCCAGCACCTTGTCCAGAGATGGCATAGAGCTCCCTAGTGCTCTGAATTTCAAAGATCCAGAGGATACAACCACAGAGGATCTCCGCTGACCTAGGATGAGACTTCTGCAGGGTTGACCACTTTAACCAAAGGCACAGCATGGAGAGAGTATACAGCAGGGGGAGTAGAGTCCAGCTCTAGTAAAAAGCCCCATTTCAGGAGCTAAAATGGAGAGATGAGTAAATCAAAGAGAATTCCAAACAATATCAAAAACTGTTTCAGAACTAGAGATATGACAAAAGAAATTAAGTAGCTTGGAACTCTAGTCTGTGTGTGTGTGTGTGTGTGTGTGTGTGTGTGTGTTTGTATTAGTGTATAAATTCACAGATGTTGGTTTTTTTTTTTGTTTTTTGTTTTTTGTTTTTGGTATCTTCCTCTTCCTGTATCCAAGTATCATTGAAAGTAAATGAACAACTCCATTCCAACCATCCCTCCTTAGGGAGAAAAAATAATAATCCTATTTTTTGTTAGTATCTCTGGGCTGTATATTTATATAGATGGAAATAGTTGGTATTTTGTATCACGTATTCATAACTTCTGCCACCATGTATGTGGCTTATGTTACTGTGTATCTGATTGTGTTGCTCACAAGTATGAATGTATTATACATTGATGCTCTCTTCCCACTCAATACAATGGCTTTTATTTCTTTGTCACCTATTATATAGCTTTATAAATGATTTTTTAAAAATAATTTTTTTCATTGACCGTTCGCCTGACTGGAATGCTTTCCCTCCTTATCGCTATCACCTAGATTTCTGGACTTCCTTCAAATGTCAGCTAAAGTCTCATTCTGCAAGAAGTCTTTCTTAATCATCCTTTATTTTAGTGTTTTCCCTCTGGGAACATCCCTAATTTATCCTGTCTGTATTCGTATTGTTGTTTGCATGTTGTCATACCCATTAGACTGTGAACTCCTTCAGAGTAGTAAATGCCTTTTGCTTTTCTTTGAAACCCAGCTCTTAGCATAGAATCCGGTACATAGTAGGTTTGTAATAAAAGCTTATTGATTGACTTAAAAAAAAAAGTGGTATGAAATGGAGATTTAGCTTTGTATGCAATCCTCTTTGTGTTTTCTGTGTGCAAATAAAAATGCTAATGTTTTGAATATAATAAGAAAAATACAAAATAATCTAAAAAAAAAGTGATGAACCTTTTGTATATAGCAGACTCTCTGAAAATAAGAATAGATGAGACAGAAATAAATTCATGAGACAAGAAGAAATAGTTGAACAAAATCAAGACTGAAATTTAGAAGATGACCTGGGAAACAGGTCAAAGACATTCATTGAAGAATTATTGGACTCTCCAAAAACTGTGACAGAAAAAATGTTCAAAATCTTGTGAAATACTTGGTGATTATATTAATACCCCCATTTTATATTATGGCGAAATTAAATCTCAGAGAGATTACATGATGAGTATCAGAGACAGAATTTAAATTCTTGTTTTCTAAGTGCAAATCTAGTACTCTTTCTATCTCATAGTCCACAGATGCCACATTAAGCCATTATCCTTCATTAAAATTGCATCAGGAATATGTTTATTGGATCTAGTCTTTTCCCTATGACAGGATAACTGAAAGCAGATTTTTACTATAGAACCAGAAAAGAACTCAAAGGATTCCCAGGAATAATTGGCAAAAGGCAGGATTCTGTAAGAGGAGGTTATGTATATGTCTTAGTTTTATGGAAAAGTTGGTGTTGGATATGCTCAGGACAAACTTCAACAAATTAAGTGTTGCTGAAATTAAGGTTTCCTTCCCAGGACTAAGTTCCCCATCTTGTGGTCCAGAGAAATTTTACACCCTGCTATTAATTCCTAGATTTGACAGGCAACAATGGCACCCTAGTGTTTGATGAGTGGAAAAGTTCCATACTAGAAGTCAGGAGGCTCAAAAATGCACTGGGCCATCTAGCTGCTTTAGCCTTAATTGTTTTCTATTTGTTAGGCACTGTGATTTTGTTGTTGTGTTTGGTTGTTTGTTTGTTTTGGCTTTTTTTTTTGTTTCTCTTTTTTTTTTTTTTTCTTTCTCAATGATATTTTATTTTTCCAAACACAAAGACAGTTTTCAACATTAATTTTTGTAAGATTTTATGTTCCAAATTTTTTCCCCTTCCCTTATCTCCTTACTCCCCAAGACAGCAAGCAATCTGATATAGTTAAATATGTGTGATCCTTTTAAACATATTTCCATATTTGTCGTGTTGAGGCACTGTATTAAGCACAAAGAAATGCAAAACCCAGTTTCTGTCTCTCAAGTTGTTCATGGCTGTGAAGGAGAAAACATGTAAACAACTATGTACAAACAAACCACAATATGTTGAGGGTTGTTTCAGAAGGAAGGCACTAAGATTAAAGAGACCTGGAAAGGCTTCTTGGATATGGGAGATTTTTAGGTGAGACTTTTAAAAAAATCAGGGAAGCTAGGAGGTAGAGATGAAGAGGAGAGCAATCAAGGAATGGAATAAACAAGCAGAGATGAGTGTCATAGAAAGGAAATCCAGGGCCATTGGAACACAGAGTACAGACAACACGAAGAAGAGTAAGTTATAAAAAGACTAGAAAGGTGGGGAGAGGGCAGTTTATGAAGGAGTTTGAAAGACAAACAGAGGATTTGATATTTGATCTTAGAGGAAATATAGAGTTTGAAAAGGGGGTGATATGATTGGACCTTTGCTTTATGAAAATCAGTTTGGTAGCTGAGTAGTTGGATAGTTAGGAACAGAGAGAAATTTGAGTCCAGGAGACCAAGTGGCAGGCATTAGTTCAGGTACTAAATGAGAAGGTCCTACACAAGGGTAATAAGAGTGCCAAAGGAGAGAAGTTGGCATATAGAAGAGATGTCATGAAGGTAAAAATGACAGCACTTGACTATTGGTTGGATAGCTGAGCGGTTGAAACTTTGTCTCTTAGTTGGTTGCTTATATTCAGAGCATTGATTTTTTGAACCAAAGATCAAATCAATATTAAATTTGAAGAAATGATAATAATGAAAATATATTTCATGCAATTGAGAAAACTCTGACCTGACCTATTTAAAAAAATTATTTATTCTTGAAAAAGTATGATGTAAACAAAAAAATGGATGTTGATATAGACTATCACCAATTCCTATGGAAAATTAGTTGATATCTATCCATTACCATAATTAGGAGATTAAAAAGGTCTAGAAAACACTTTAGATAGCAAACATTAGATTTTCTTGATAAATAGAGATAAAGCAGTCAAGAGCAACACTGAGTTTAGAATGTAGGCTTATTTGTAAAAATCTTACAGAGGAAAATGGTACAAAATTATTATCAATTTTGCTTCAGAAAACAGCAAAAAAAAATTTTATAGAAAAGTTGTAGAGACCCAATTATGCCAGATCATATTAATGATACTTAAGAATGAAATTTGATGGAGGGAAACAAGAAAAGATGTAAAATATCTGTGAATCTGTAAAGAATTCTATAACAAAATTGTCTCCATCAGTTCTAATGGAATAAATCTATTGGGACTCTATCATGATAGTTTCTAATAGTTCCTAATGCACTATAGTAGAAGTAGAAATGTATCCACATAGATATAACCATCATCCTTATGGATCTTTTGTCCATGCCTTTCCGCAAATTTTCCAAAGGGATCCACCCATGAACCCAGAGGGGTTCCTTCTTGTCTTCACATAATGAGGTTATCAATGGGACACCGACACTGTCAGTCACCTGTGTGCCTTGATCTCTCCACAAAACTAGACTA
Organism: Sarcophilus harrisii; assembly: GCF_902635505.1. Classification (NCBI taxonomy): domain Eukaryota; kingdom Metazoa; phylum Chordata; class Mammalia; order Dasyuromorphia; family Dasyuridae; genus Sarcophilus; species Sarcophilus harrisii. Next base: position 366,826,041 of record NC_045426.1, on the reverse strand, counting down.
TCTTCTTTTTCACTCACATATTTCTTTGCTATACTTTATTCTATTTCTCCTGCAGAATTCCTTGTTTTATTATGTTGTATTATCACCCTTTGGGTGATTCTTAATTTCATTTTCTTGGAGAGTGCCATGTTCTGTAACTTGGAGCTATATAATAATGAAAAGAAAATATTGATATTAAAAAAATGGGCTTTTGTGTGAGATTAAAAAAAAAAACTTTATAATTTTCTAAAAGCAATCCAGCCTGCTTTCTTCCTCTTATTCAATTTTAGTAAGTAGGTGCTATTATTATCCCCAGTTTTACATCCAAGAAAACTGAGGCACTTAGAGTTAAGTGACTTGCCCAGCCTAATAAGTGTCTGAGGCCATAATTGAACTCGTGTTTTTCTGACTCCGGGGCCCCTCTATGAACTGTCCTTGCTTATTCTTGTTATAAGATCCATTTTCTTGTCCAATCACAAATTTCTCTTTATTCTGTAAAAGAAACATGGTAAAAGATATCAGAGTGCATAATAATTGCTTATTCTTTGATTGATTGCTTTATAATTCTCTGGTACCTCTTACTTTGAGGTCTTTTGGGGAAAATTGGATCATTTGCTTGTCTGAGTCAAGGAAGAGGGCCATAGGTTAATTTATTCAAGTCAATTTTAGGCTCAAAGAATCCATGAAACACCAAATTATGTGCAAACCCAGTTCAACTTAGCCTAAAATTGAAAATGGTCTTCATTGTTAGTAGTTAGTGGCTCACTTCATTTAGGGTTGGTTCCTTATGGGAGCTCTGGACTGTATAGAGAAAAGAGTAATGGTGAAAAAGTACATCAGATTCAAGGAAAAGGTCCCAACCAAGCCTTTCCTTTTGTTTTTTGTCTACATCACCAATACCATCCAATTAGCTCAACTTTATTTTGGATCATTAGTTATTTTGAAATTAGCAAAAGTAGTGGGGCAAGAGGAGAGAAGCTGAACATTTGCCTAGAGTGCTCAACATTTTCAGCCAACTACAGAGATCCACATTATAACCAATCAACAGATATTTTAAAAACACATATAACAAGTCACTTAAACCTTTCAGCCTTGGTTTCCTTATCTGTCAAATGGAGCTGACAGTAGCATCTACCTCCTAGAAATGGTGTGTAATTCTCAACCTGGGTTCAGAATCCAGGGACATCTCACACTAGTCTATATGACTAGTCTGATGTTAAATAAAATAAATAGCCAAAATGAAAAGAAAATTAATTAGTTAACATGTTAAGGAAGACTGTTTAGGCTGGAAGGAACTGTCCCTTCTTAGAATATAGGTTGGATTTTTAATGCCTTTTTAAGGTACACAGCCAATAAGTAATATTCTGTGGTAAATCAGGAGAATATGAGAAAACCTTTCACAGGAGAGAGACAAGTTAGAGGAAGGGGAAATCATGCACAGAAGAAAAGGGGAGTGTTTGGAATTTATTATCTGAATGAGAAAACATTCCTGTTTTAGGGGCAGGAAAGAAGAGATGACCAGAATCTTGTACTTCAGTTAAAGAAATGCATATTTTAAGACATTAGGGTTGAGGTAACCACTAAGAAAAAGGATGCAGGTCTCTCTTATCTAAAGACAATAAATAATTTTTTATTAGTAGATAAAACTATCTGCTCTACTGTGTCCTTATATAGTTTGTTATATTTTATTTCTAATTTAGGATCAAATGAATATATAATATATGCAAAGGACTTTGCAAACCCTAAAAGCAATATAAATGCTAGTTGTTATTATGGTCTAGCTTTTAATAGGTACCATGGAGAATAAAGTACTCATCTTCCACAAATTTTTATCTCAAATAATTAAGAAATAAAGGGGGGCTCAACTGCATGGTACTGACTATGAGTATAATATCTATCTTGAAAATGAAAACAAATTAACATTGTGTTTTGAGGCTAAAAGTTTATGACTTCCCTTGTATCATGACAACAACAAAATTCTGCGTGATCCTCAAGGCAGTTGCATGGGAAAGGCCCATGTAAAACTTTAGGCACCACAGAAATGTCTTTTTGTTGACATGTAGCAGTACATGCTTAATCAGTTTTGGAATCGAATTGCATTTGTCCCTTCAGGGCAAACATAGCAGGGTTATGTATTTAGTTGTCTCAGTGCAATTATCACAATGTCCAGTAGAGGACGACCTAACTCTTTTTTTTAAATCAGAAAAAATTTAACTGGGAGTTTAGTTAGTTTCCAGATAAGTGGCGAATGTGGAGGTAATACAGTGAATGAATGAGTCTTTTTGTGGGGTGGGCTTAGTAAATGGGTGAACTCCTTTTTGCAATATATTCATATTCTCTTTAGGGTATTCCAGCTCTAGGTCAAATAGTTGGAAAGGTTTTCTTGCTTTGTGCTCTGTGCAAAGAATTTTGGAGGATTTTGGCTTAGGGTGGAGAAGATGGTTTAAAAATATTTTTTCTGAGAAATATATATATATATTTATATATATAGACATATATACATACACACATATACACATACATGTATATATGTATGTGTATATCTGTGTTTACACACATAAAATGTTGAATAATTTTCCAGCTGCGTTTGGCTCTTTGTGACCCCATTTAACATTTTTTTTTGGCAAGGATAACTGAAGTAGTTTGCCATTTCTTTCTCCAGCTCATTTTACAGTTGAGGAACTGAGGCAAACAGAATTAAGTGGCTTGCCCAAGGTCACACATGTAGTAAGTGTCTGAGGCCAAATTTGAATTCAGGAAGATGCCTTCCTGATTCCCAAGTGCTTTATCTTCTGAATCACCTGGCTGCCATGTGTATGTCTTTATACATATATATTTATATAAACATAAAAATAAGATGAAATATATGTATGTAGGAATATCTATATGCATATGTATAGAACATACATATGTATGTGTATGTATATGGGTTTTTCCCCAGAGTGTTCCCAATACTGTGGAAATCGCAAGTCATATCTAAGATTTTTGCAGACACATAGGAATCGGGATAGGATCTAGACCTCTTAATTTATATAATGTATATAGGCAACTCCAAAACAGATGGACACTTGCTCTTAAAATGTATGGTTTTAGAGAATTTCCAGGGGCAACTGAGACTTTCCAGGGACCATATAGACAGGAAATGCCACTAGTGGGTCTTGAACCCAGGTTCTCTCTGATTCCAAGGGTCTGCTCTTTATCTACTATGCTAGCATGTTTTTTTTTAATTGTAGCTTTTTATTCACAGAACATATCCATGGGTAATTTTTCAACATTATCCCTTGTAATCACTTCTGTTCCAGCTTTTCCTTTCCCTCCCTCCACCCCCTCCTCTAGATGGCAGGCAATCTCATACATGTTAAACATGTTAAAGTATATCTTAAATAGTGTACACAGCTAGGATGTTCCTAGAGTATATACAATGAAATTTATTTTATCAACACTTAAACAATTTTACACTCATAGCTATGACTCTTATCTCTACCACCCCCTTACTATATTATCAGTTATCAAGTTTTGTCAATTGTCCTTTTGCTTCATCTCTGCCATCTTTCTCCTTGCAACTGAGTTACTACTCTAGTTTAGACTCTCATTACCTCTTACCTAGACTATTATAATAGCCTACTAATTAGTCTCTTTGCTTTCTTTTAGCCTTCACCCTTTTCCCCACTGCTCATCATTCTCTACAGTGGTCAAAATATTATTTCTAAAGTACAAATCTGTTGGGATCACTCCCTCCGTCCAGTCTTCATTGACTCCCTTTTGCTTGTAGGACAAATATGAACTCCTCTGCTTTTCATGATCTTTATTAAGTTTGCTTTCCAGACTTATTTCACTGTTGTCCCCTCCATGAATACTGTGTTACAGACAAGCTGTCCTATTTGCTGTTACCACCTCTATGTTTTTCCGGAGACATCTCATGTCTGAAATACTCTCTAAAGTCTTTTAGAATTCTTCCTTCCTTCAAGACTCACTTGAGGTGCTGACAGCGATAGGAAGTCTTCTTGACTTCTTTGGCTGTTAGTAGACTCTGCAGATTAATTTGCATCTACTTATTTGTGCATATATTGTATTTCCCAGTAGGTTATAAGACCCTTGAAGGAAGAAACTGTTGCATTATTGTCTGTGTGTCCCCCCCAACCTTGAACAGTGTATTGTGCATGTGATACACTTAGTAAATAGCTATTAAATTAAATCAGGGTTTTCAGTCTTTATCCTCCACCTGTCCAGAAATCAAACTAAACCAAATCAAACCAAAACCTTATTTTTTATTATTCCCCTGCACAAATGGAATGTCTGACAGTATGATTTGGGTGCACCAGGTATACCTTCTCCCCTGATCACCAATTATGCCTCATCAGAGGAGGGCTGCTAGCATAAGGATGTGGAGGGGCTAGAATGCCACCACTCTTGATTTAAGCACTGTATTCCCTAGGTTTCTCTTTTAAAATACAAATACTTCTTAAAAGAAACACATACTAAGTTTCCAACAGCTGAGCATAAAATTAATTTATTAATTTTGGGGGCTGTCTTTCCTGAGAAGACTTTGAGAGGAAGGCTCAAGGGCACAAGGAAAATACTTAGTGAAGTGGATACAGAAAGGGCAGGTAGTACAAGGGTGCTGTATAATTGAATAAACATTGAGTAAGTGTTTATCATATATAGGGCCCTAGGAGAGATATTTAATTTAAACAAAACATTGTCCCTGCCTTCATATATCTTAAATTGTAATAGGAAGTTAAGACACCAATCATACTAGACATGATGCAAAATATTACATGAGAAACCCATTAGGAAAGTTCATAGTAAAATGTTAAATGAGGAATCAAGGGGAAGGTAAAATTCCCAGTGAGAGAATCATAGAGAATTGGAAGGGACCATAGAGATAGATCACCTAGTCCTCAATACTTTTCTTTCCCTTTATTTTACAGATTAGGACCCTGAAGTATTAGCAAAATCAGGCTGTGAACCCAAGTGGCCTGACAAATAAGCATTCATTCCCCACCCTACGCTGCCTATCCTAGGATCAGGAGTTTCCTGGAGGAAGTGGCGTTTTGATAGGGTTTTAATGGCTATATAGGAAGAGAATTCCAGTCCCCTAAGGGAAGAGTCTGAGCCAGGGCATGAAGCCTGATAGCTGGGTTGCTGTGGCAGTAGAGTAGAAAGGTCTGAGGGCATAGGGAACCCTCCTCTTAGGTAGAGGGCCTCGCCAGCCATCCCTTTATTTGTCAACAGAGTGCAATCTGGACTCCTACTTTTTTTTTTTAATTAAATTAAAAAAAAAGCCTGGCAGGCTTTCTTGCCCCTTCTTCCCTTCACCCTCTCATTTCAACTTCCTTTTATAGGTTGTTTCCCCCAATAGAAAGTAGGGACTGTCTTTCTTTTTGCTAATAATAATAATAGCTAACATTCACATAGCACTTATTTTGTGCCAGGAACTGTGCTAAATGCTTCATAATTATTATCTTATTTGATACTCACAACATTCCTGGGAAGGAGGTGCTTTACTTATCCCAATTTTACAGTTGAAGAAACTCACTCAGAAGTTAAATGCCTTATCCAGAGACATATACTAATGAGTGTCTGAGGGTGGATCTGGAGTCAGGATCTGTATTTGTATTCTCAAAGCTTAGCCCAAGTACCTTGCAAGTACTAAGTGCTTAATAAATGCTGAAAAAATACTTATCTTGAAATCAGGAGAACTATGTTCAAACTCTATTTATGTTTTTGAGTCTCTGTATGATCATAAGGAAGTAAATTCTGAATGTCAGTTTTCTCATCAGTAAAATGAAGATTCAATCATTTAAATAAGTTTTTATCAAGTACTTGAAATTATGCTAGACAATGAAAGAACAAAGATAAAAGTATATTGATTCTGGATTATCAGTACTCCAAAGAATGGTAGGGGATTTGGAGGGAGAGACAAAACTATGGATATACATGCTTCTCTTGATTCTGCTTCCTTCCAAGCTACTAGTGCTCACCCCCTAAAATCTTTTTATACTATTTGTATGTATGTATGTATATGCATGTATGGTTTTAGAGAATTTCCAGGGGCAACTGAGACTTTCCAGGGACCATATAGACAGGAAATGCCACGAGTGGGTCTTTCTTTTTGCTAATAATAATAATAGCTAACATTCATATAGCACTTATTTTGTGCCAGGAACTGTGCTAAATGCTTCATAATTATTGTCTTATTTGATACTCACAACATTCCTGGGAAGGAGGTGCTTTACTTATCCCAATTTTACAGTTGAAGAAACTCACTCAGAAGTTAAGTATGTATGTATTTGTATGTACATACATACATACAAATAGTATAAAAAGATTTTAGGGGGTGAGCACTAGCAGCTTGGAAGGAAGCAGAATCAGTTTCCTAAGTAGGTGATGATACTTGAGCTAATTTTTAAAAGAAGCTGGGAAATGTAAGGAGGGCATTCCAGAAATGCAAAGTCACAGAGATAAGATGAAGAACCATGTGTGAGGAAGAGCATGGAAATCAGTTTGGGTGGAATGGAGAGTCAATCAAGGAGTCAATAGCACATTTTCAATGAACCTGAAAAGGGAGGTTGGAGCCAGGTTATGAAGGACTTCAAAAGTCAAATTGGTCAATTTGCAAGAGATGAGGGAACTATTGGAAAAGAGCATGGGAAAGACATGATTAGACCTTGTGGTTTAGGGACTGGGGCAGTTGTATGGAGACTGTATTGGAGAGGAGAGAAACTGAAGACAAGGGCATTAAATAGAAGCTATTGTAATAGTCCAGTGGGGATGGGAATCAGGATCTGAATGAAAGTAGGGATCCCAGCTTGAGTGGAGAGAAACAAATGGATGTAGGTTATACTATGAAGGTAGATCAGACAAAACTTAGCAACTAAATTAGTTGAAGGGTGACTCCCAGTTTATAAATCTAGATAAGTGGAAAGATCTCAGAGGAGATAGGGATGTTAGGAGGAGGTGATGGTGGCGATAAGGAGAGGAGAAGATGAGTTCCATTTTAGAAATGCTGAGTTTGAGATACTACAGAAAAGCCAAGTAGGCATATCTAACAAATGGTTGGTGATGGGGGACTGGTATTCAGGAGAGAGACTTGGGCTGGACAGAGAGATCTGGAAGTCATCTGATGCAGATGTCATAAAGACAGAGCATGTAGAAAGAGAAGAGAAGAGGGTCTATGTATGAAAAAGCCTTGGAGTATATGAATGTAATAGGGCATGGATAAGCGCAATGAATTAGTAAAGGAGACCAGGAGGGAGTGTCCACACAGGTAGGAGGAAAAGCATGAGAATTGTATCATAAAACACAAGGAGAAGTGAATGTGTCTGGGAGAAAGGGGTGGGCAGCAGTATCAAGTGCTATAGAGAGGTCAAAAAGTATGAGGGCTGAGAAAAGTCCTTAAGATTTTGCAATAAAGAGATCATGGACAGCCTTGGAGGGTGCAATTTCTGTTGAGTAATGAAAATGGAAGCCAGATTGCAAACAGCTGAGAAGTGCGTAGGAGGTGACAAAGTGGAGGCAATGAGCGTAGATAGCTTTTTTTTCCCTAGGAGTTTGGCTATAAAAGAAAGGAAAGACAGAGGACCATAACTTGAAGGCATGGCAGGATCAAATGAAAGGTTGAGTTTTTTTGTTATTGTTTGTTTATTATTGGTTTTTTTGGTAAGGATACAAAATATTCAAGTATGTTTTTAGATAGCAAGAAAGGAGCTAGTAGATAATGAAAGATTGAAAATTAGGGTGAATGAGGGGATCATAGAAGGGGTAAGCTCTCGGTGAAAATGGGGGTGATGGGGATGAGTCCATAGGGATTACAACTAGCAATACTGGATTACAATATTAAACACAACAAACTGGCAGGCCGGGCCATGTGTTTTTTTCATTATTGATGGGAGGAGAGAGTGGAGGATGATTTTGAGGTGGGTTGAAATGTGGAGGTAAGGAAAAAAGGAGACAATTTCTAAATTATAGTACTGCTTTAAGGACTGAGTGAGATAATGCACATGAAAGTTCTTTATAAACCTTGAAGCCATAAAGCTATATAAACATAGGCTATTATTGTTATTGCTTCGATATTTGGAGTTCATGAAATCCCTGAGAAAATATAGGCTATCATCTGTTGTGGATTCTTGTTTTTCCCCTAACCACAGTTCAATAAAAATATTTGTATGTTATAACTCAGGCTCTCATTTGTTTCAGTTTTTGAGGAAGGGGATGGACTTTTTTTTTTTAAACTAGAGGCCACACACTTACTTGTGTTCTTGGTCTGTTTCTAGCAGTTCATCCGTGTTAAACATTTCCGTTTTATATACACACACTTACATACCCACGTATAGGCCCATGCATGTGTAGATAAATGTATGTCATAAAGACAGAGCATGTAGAAAGAGAAGAGAAGAGGGTCTATGGATGAAAAAGCCTTGAAATAATGCCTATGTATACACACAATGCCTGCAACTCTATGGGTATATATAATATATACTATATACATGCACATGCATAGACACAACCCTCCTCCATTTTATGGCTAAATTCCTAGAATAAATTCATCTACAATTGTAGATTATTGCTTCCTCTTCCTCATTTCCCACTTATTTTTCAATTCCTCCTAATTTGGCTTCTAAGCCCATTATCCTATTGAAACTCCTTTTCCCAAGGCTACTCCTCCAAGATATCCCTCATTTTCTTGAATTTTGACATTACTTTCTCTGGGTTCTTTTCTAGTCTGCCTATTCCTTCCTGGCCTCCTTTATTTAATGGCCCTGTATCCCTCGAAATGTTTCTTGTTCTCTGTATGATTGTCCTCCAAGAATGTATCCTGGGCCCTTCTCTTATGTTTTCTACAATATCCACCTCTTCCATGAAGGTTTCCCCATACTGCATGTAACTCATAGGGATCAATCTTTCTTTGAGCTCCTAAAACCCTATTGTCTGTCCCACTCATTTGGTATTTATTATCCTGTTTTGTTGATTATCTTGTTGATTTTTGTGGAATACCTTCTTTCCTCAATTAGAGGAAATTCCTTGAGGGCAGCAGTTACCATGCTTTGAAAAATTTAAGAACTCTGATCAACATAATGATTCACTCTAGCTCCAAAGGACTGATGATGAAGCATGCTGCCCATCTCCAGACAAGGGATAGACCCAGAGTATGGGTCAAGACATATTTTTTGGACATGGCCAGTGGAGGAATTTGTTTTTCTAGACTATACTCATTTGTAATAAGGCTCTTTCTTATCCCTCAGTGGTGATAGGGAGAGGAAAAGAAACAAAATATATTTTTGCTTATTGAAAAAAGTTTAATTTTAAAAAGAAGAAAAAAATTATTGTAGAAAATTATTTTGTAAAGTTTAAGAGTTCCATATTGAATTTTGTTTTCCCTACCCTAGCACAAGTGCTTTTTCCTGAGTAGAAACTCCAAAGGACTTTGATGATTTATTGATTATTGAGAAGGGTAGCTTGTTAAACTATTTTCAGTTCCAAATATAGAAATATCATAGCATAGATTGGTTGATGTGATTAACCTGGTATTGGTAGGCATTCTGGTTTGCATTTTGTATAGATTGAGGATACTGGGTGACTGGCACCTTTGGGGATGGTAAGGTAGTATTGAAAATCCACTTCACAATTTCCCCTCCTTGATTAGGCTCCCACCAGAAATTGATAGATCCTTTCTTTTCCTAAAGAGAGACTTTCAGTAAAGGGAGAAAATTTTCCATAGAATTCCTGTTTCCTCCCTCCTCCCCTCACTGTGAGGGACCAGATGATAGCAGAGCAAGGCCTGTGGAGCAAAACATGATGTCAGCTTCTCACTCAGCTAGCCAGCCAGCCAGCCAGGCCCCCTCCCCTGTCCTCCTCCTCCTGGCAGTTCTTTTAGCTATTTTCCCATTAACCCTTTCAAGAGATAGTTTAGCAGAGGGAACCCCTCTGGGATTGATTGCAGAGATGCTGCCAGGGTGATTGAGGAAGATGTGCCAAGAATGCCCCTTGTGCCTGGCACATGGCTGGGCACAGAGTGCATGCTCAATAAGAATCAATCAGACAACAAGGATTATTAAGCTGTATGTGCCATGTGCCCAGTCCTGTACACGGCACTGTGGAGGAACCAAGTAGAGAAAGCAAGGGTATGTAATCTAAGAGTTTAGAAGCTAGTTCAGGAGATCTCCACATTTATCTGCCAAAATGTAAAAGGGTTTTCTTTAATTGGTGAAAGCCTCAACTTTGGAATTCTATCACTTGATAGTCAGGGGGATAGCACCAAGCAGATACCTCCTGAGAAGGCAGAGGTGATAGACTTTATTAGAGCAAAGGAAGGAGTTGGAAGAATAACAGGAGACTGGATTGTTGAAGAATGACTGGAAATAACAGGAATAACAGGAAAGCAAGAAGAGTTTAAACTTGATACCAGAGCCAGAAGTGTCAATTTGCTACCTGTCAAATGCCTTAAAAGAGCATTAAATCAATTCCTCCCTTTCCCCTTTGGAGGGACAATTTACTTGTCTAGGGTTACAGCTAGTAAATGAGACTGGATTTGAACTTAGGACCTCCTGACTTCTGGGCAGGTGCTTTGTCCATTGTACCACCTGGCTGTGCCCAAATCAACTTTTATAGACAAATTCAGTGAGCAGGAAGAGACCTTGGGAACCATTCCATGGGAGAAAAAGAGAGAGAGACAAAGATACACAGACACACACACACACACACACACACACACACACAGACTGAGACAGAAGCATAGACACACAGAGACACAGACACAGACACACAGAAACAGAGACACAAACACACATTGAGAGAGAGAGAGAATGGAGAGAGAGATGGAGATAGAGACAGACACATACACAGAGAGGGGGAGGGAAAGAGAAAAATAGAGAGTGAGGGAGGGAAAGAGAGGAAGAAAGAGACACACACACACACCCACAGAGAAACAAAGAGAGACAGGGAGGGAGGGAGAGAGACAGAGAGAGACAGAGAGAAAGACACACCCACCCACAAAGAGAGACACACAAGAAAGAGAAAAGGGGGGAAGGGAGAGAAAGGGAGGGAAAGAGAGAAAGAAAGAGAAACAGAGAGACACACACAGAGACAGAGAGAGAGAAAGAGAGAGAGAGATGAAGAGACAGGGAGGGAGGGAGAGAGACAGAGAGAGAAAGAGAGAAAGAAAGAGAGAAAGAGAGAGACAGGCAGACAGATAGACAAAGAGACAGGGAGGGAGAGAGAGAGAGACAGAGACAGAGACAGAGAGAGACTCAGAGACGGAGAGAGACACACAGAGAGAAAATCAGGTACATCAAGAGCACAGAGGTTGGGGAGTACTCCTAGGGGAGGAAACACAGTGAAGCCAGGGAGAAGACCACCTAGAGTGTGGCCTCTTGGGGGAAGAAGCATGTCATCCGGTAGGTTCCTATTTGATTTTTGCTAACTAGATGCTAAAGTAAGTTGCTTGTACTTACTGAAAGAGTACAAAGGCTGTCAGTATTCTCAAAATTCCAATACCCTGCTATCTGGTCCTGGTTAATATTCTAGCACACTAGGTGATAAGGAGTCATTATGGATTTCTAAGCAAGGGAGTGAGTAAATGAATAAAAATGTTATTTCACTTATAGAATAGTAGCCCCTTTGGGCTAGGTTTGTTCATCTAACTTTTATATACCTCACTCTTTGCCCAGTGCTTTTCACTAAGTAGATCTTAACATATATTAACTGAATTGAAGTAGTATTATTTTAGACTGCTTTATCTGGTTGGTGATGGCTTCATGGAGGAGGTGGAACATAGCTGGGCCTTGAATAGTGCGTGATTATTCACATGTTGATTGACTGACATTGATCACCTCATGATACAGGGCACACACTGGTGCTGATTTACAGACAAGGGCAGGCCCACCCCACAGGGGTGATCAGTCATTAAGTGACATTCTTCAGGCTAGTCTGCCTACATTGTTAGTCAATGAAACATGACAGCCTATTGACATGATGTTAAGAAAAAAAAAATTTTTTTTTATGGACTCAAGGCCTCTTTTCAGCCATTTAGCTTGTTTAGTCCAATCCAGAGCAAGCTTCCAGTCCCCTGCCTTATCCATCTCGAAGATTTACACTGTCACTTTTGTTCAAGACATGCTCTGGATCCTTTCCAGAATACCTTCTCTCTCCCAAAGGATAACATATCATCCAGAGGGAAGAAGTGGGAGTTACTTGTCTGACTCAGCCTTCCCAGGCCAGTGACACTGGTCTTGATTTCTTATAGCCTCGGTTTCAGCTACCACCCATTTAGGATTAGCATGTCACAGTGTTCCTAACTTACCCTGTGGATGCTTCTTCGAACACTGATGAGACAGCCTAGTCAGTCAATTTCACCTCATTGGTAAATAATTGAGACTGAATAGTTCTTATCTACAAAGAATAGGTAGAGCTGAACTTGGGGCAAGGCTTTATTTGAATACAGTAACATCTCATTATAAAATCAAGTCATAGATTTAGAGTTGGAAGAAAGCCTAGAGACCATCTGGTATGATCCCCTCATTTTACAGATGAGAAAATGGAGAGAGAGGTGACCTGCAGAATAGCTAAATAGTTGTTTCCTCCAAACTCCCCTAATTTTAAAGCCTCAAATGAAAGGAATGATATACTTAGATATAGAATAATTATAGCTGGATCTATAAGATAAGAAGTTAGAAACCTTCCTGCACCAGCTAAAAACTTATGAATTGCCCTGGGGCAATTTTTATACTTAAAGTTCCACTCACTCCCCCTACCCTTCAACTACTTCGGTGTTCCCGCTAGAGTGAACCAAAGCAAACTCCCAGGCTTGTGACTCAAACTCCTGCTGATTTGCGCCATGGTGGTGACTGTCCAAACCTCGGTTATGCTTCAAGGGGTAAGAGGTGCTTCTTCTACCCAGCCTTGTGGTGTAAAGAGGAAAAGGTACAGAGACCAGTGGAGGAAAAGATCCAAAGACTCAGATCTGTATGATGTTCAGAGGCACAAACTAAATGAGAATGAGCTTTGGATCGGAGTGAAAGGAGATTGGGAACTTGGCTGGGGCCAGGCCTCTAACCTTGGAATTTGGCTCAGGGAAAAGATTAAAGCTGGGTGCCCCATTCCCCCAATCCAAACTCCCAATGTCCAAGAGACAGGCTGCCTAGCAGTTCAGTCTTGGAGGATTATGCAGCAGTGGCAAATCAGACCAGAAAGTGAGTAGGATTTCTAAATATGAGTGACAGGGAATACGAGAAAAAAGCCCAAAGCCCAATAGATCAAAGAAGAGACCCTGCATTAAAAACCCAGCTCATAAGTCTGAATGCAGATTGAAGCACACCTTTTTTCTTTATTATTTGTGGATTTTTTTGGTCTGTATTTTCTTTTGAAACATGACTAACATGGACATTTTTTGCATGACTGAACATGTATAATCTCTATAAAATTGCTTGCCTTATCAAAAAGAGGGGAAGAGAGAAAACGAAAGAATTTGGAACTCAAAATTTAAAAAATGAATATAAATTTTTTTGTTTGTTTGTAATTGAGAAAAAAAAAACATGTTAAAAAAAACCCAGGCATAAGTAGATAAATCAGGGGATTATAAAGATAGAAGAAATAACCAGTGAAATCCAAGAAATAAAATGACATCTGGAATAACTATTATAATATGAGGAGAAATTAATGAATATTTTTTGATAAAGCCTATGACATCCTCATAAATTATGGAATAATAGCAAGAAATTCCAGTATAGTTCAAAGGAAAAATAAAACTTTTAAAGAAATTAAAAAATGAACTTAGGATAGAAATTAAATTCTCAAAACAAAGAATAAAGTAGGAAAAATGAATACAACATGGATAATCTCTCCAAAGAAATAGAAGATTGGAGAGAGAATAGTAAATTTTGAAAAAAAGTGTGTATATAGTGAAGTAGAAGAAGATGTGGCAGAAGAGAAGCAGAAGGCAACATTAAGAAAATGCATGGATTGTTTATAAGCCAAAGTGACCTCAAAGGCAACTAGTTTATACATTTAAAACTTCAGATCATTGATTGATTAAATTGGGTTGAACAAAAAGGTCAGCACCAGTTCTCCCCAGAACTAGTTATTAAATTTTCTGCATAAGCATTCACAACTCAGAAATTGGCAAACATTGTAAATCAATTTGATTTATTGTTTTTATTGATAATCTAGACATAAGAAAATGATGGAGAAAATGCTAATAATACAGATTAAACTTAAATATGTATTAAAGGTATATTCCTCCCTCCCAGAATACTTTTAAACATTTACCAGCATACTTCTGCATATAGGCAAATCAATAGATATATGAAATTAAAACAGTTCTGAGATAACACCTCAAACCTATCAGATTGGCTATTATGTCAGAAAAGGGAAATGATAAATATTGGAAAAGATGTGGGAAAATTGGAATACTTCTGCATTGTTGGTGAAATTGTGAATTGATCTAACCATTCTGGAGAACAATTTGGGATTATGATCAAAGGGCAATCAAACTGTGCATACCCTTTGATCCAACAATAAATACTACCATTCCATCTGTATCTTAAAGAGATAATAAAAAAAGAAAAGTATCCACATGTACAAAAATATAGCTTTTTTTGTGTGTGGCAAAGAAGTAGAAGTTGAGATATCTATCAATGATGGGATGACTAAGCAAGTTTATATGTATATAATGGAATACTATTGTTCTATAAGGACTGATAAGCAAGTGGATTTCAAAAAAATCTGGAAAGACTTATCTGAACTGATGCTGAGTGAAATGAACAGAATAAGGAGAACACTGTACAGAGTAACAACATTGTGTAATGATCAACTGTGAAATTCTTAACTCTTTTCTGCAATACAATGATCCAAAACAATTCCAAAAGATTCATCATGGAAAATGCTATTCACATCCAGAGAAAGATAAGTTTGAGTATTGGTTGAAGCATCCTATTTTCCCTCTTTTTTGTTTTTTTCTTTCTTGTGAGTTTTTTTTTTTCTGATTCTTCTTTTGCAACATAACAAAAGTGGAAATATGCTTAACATTATGGCACAGATTGTTTCCTGTCTTGGAAAGGGGAGAGTGAAAGAAGAGGAAGAAAAAATTTGGAACTCAAAATCTTATAAAAATGAATGTTGAAAATTATCTTTACATGTAACTGGAAAAAACTATTAAGTGAAAAAATAAGTCAATATATTCTATGGAAAGAAATAATATAATGTGAAGTTATTTGAAAGAGGAGGTATGTAATGAATTAAGACCATAAGTGAAAAGTAAAGGAATAATAATTTCTTTAGACTCTAAATAGGAACAGGAGCCATGGAAAATGAGGATAAAAGCAAGCGAGTAGAGAGGAATTGGGATGAGAGGAATAGGAATGGATTCTCTAAGAGAACTAATGACATCCGGAGGGTGATGTCTGGACTTGGAAGTGAATTGGATTTAAGTGAGGCAGGGCTATGCAAAGTCATCAGCCTCATTCTCTCCTCCAGGTCTTCTGGCCAGAAGAGAAATAATTGCTATCTGTCTCAGAATTATAAAGGAAAAAAATGGTACCAAAGAATCATTGTCCCATGGGAGAAAAGATATATGTCTGCAAGTAGAGACAGGGACCCAATAATGTTTTTTTTTTTCTTTTTAAGAGAGGATTTGTGACTTCTTTAGACAGCATTCCTCCCCAGGAGAGGGGGATATATAAATTCCTAAGTGCAGCTAAAATTCAGGGAATTAGTTGGAGGGGGCATGGAACCAGAGAGAAAATAACAGGGTCTTTAAAAATGGAGATTGATCATTATCAAAATAAATGTAGAAAGAAGGCTTTTGAGATGCAGAATGACTCTTACCACACAAAATGCTAACTCTATCCAACACTATTTCTCTTATACACTGATTTTTCTAAGACTATGGAATAGTATGCAAAGAGAGAGGGGGGAGGCAGAGGGAGAAGAGAGGAAGAGGGAGAGAGAAATGGGTGTAAGTTCACAAGGCAATAACAGAAATTTGTTAGAGATGGGACCCCAAACTTGACATTTCAGAAACTTTACTCCCATAAAGTACACAGATGAAGAAAAGATGTTGAATCACTCAATTAAACAAGGATAGACAAGGGGGAAAAGAAGGAAAGAAACACAGAGATAGATGTATCAAAGATTGTCCTCCACAGGTAGTGCTGGATGTTATATATCAGACAACTCCCACTCTTCAAGAAATACTTTACTTCTTGCCAAGAAGGGAAGGAGGAGCATCACGTCAAAAAATCATTGTTTAGCTTTTCTCAGAACTGAAGTTCCAGGCTAGAATTATATTTATCTGTTCCCTTAAATATTGTTAGTCTAGAAGATACACTTTTCAGGTTCAAGCTAAATTTCTGATAATCTTTCATTAATTGGGAAAGGAACATCTTGAGCTTTATATTCAAGCTTGATTCCCTTCTAACCAAATGCTAATTCTACAAAGGACACATATAAGTAATAAATAGAAAAGAAACCCAATTACTAAAGTAAGTAGTAAAATAGAAATCAGAGAAAATATATGTAGGAGAATATATACCAGAATATATATAGTAAAGCCACTCTCCCATTATGAATGAGGTAACTCAGGTCAACCAAGAGAAAGAGACAGGGAGACTTGAGACAGAGAGAGAGAGATGGAGATGGAGATACAGAGAGAGACAGAGAGACACAAAGACACACAGAGAGACATACACACACAGAGACAGACAGAAACAGAGACAGGCAGAGATAGACACACACACACACAGACAGACAGAGACAGAGACACAGAGAGATAGAGAGACACAAAGACACACAGAGAGACATATACACACAGAAAGAGACAGACAGGGATAGAGAGACACAGAGAGAGACAGAGGCAGAGAGGGAGAGGTAAAGAGAGAGAGAGAGACAGAGAGACAGAGAGACAAAGAGACAGACAGAGAGAGAGAGAAAGAAAGAATTCCATATCTCTCCACAAAAGAAATACCCTGAAGTTTTAGTATAAGGAGCTGAGGATAGGAACATGATAGGGACTAGCTCCTCTCATATCAGCTTCTTCCTATGGTCTTTTTTTCTCCTTTCAGTAACCTGAAGTGGGCTTGGTATTGTCCACTTTCTCCCTTGAAGCTGGAATTTAGAAGTACCAGAAAAGCTTGAAGAAATTAGATCTCTTCTATCTCTGGCTCTCACCAGCTCCTCATAGTCCCTTGGGCAGGTAAAAGGCATTGATCAGTGCCAGTCAAGAGAGAATCCCATACCAATGGGATTTAGAACTCAGGTTACAATCAAATAAAAAGAAATTAACAATTTTAAGAAAATTGAAAGAATTTTGGGACAAGTAAGAGTATAGAAGAGGGGAAAAAACCTATGGGAATAGATTAAATTAAAGTAGTTTAAGAGTAAGAAAATACTATCTCCTCTATGCAAGGAAAATCTCTATAGAGAAGTAACTTCTATGTGTAATACATGTATCAGTTCAGTGAAGGGTTGAGAGAAGCCCTTTACTCTATAAAATCCTCACCTAACTGCTGAGTTGGTGGGATTGGGGTTCAAGTCAGAGGGATGCAGAATAAGAACAACAACATGTAATCACTAAGGGATTCTGGAAAGGGTCCCACATGATTCACAAGAAAGGTACTCTTTTCTCCTATTTAAGTTCCAGAGTGGCTCAAGTCTGTCCCTAAAGGGTTTATTTTCTACTTAGTCTAGAGGTATGATTTTAATCATTTCAAATTATTAATGTTTCTCATTTACTGCCTTTTCTTCTTGTTTCCTTAGACTGGCTAAAGAATACTATTACTATTATAGGTTGGTGATTTTTCAATGGGGCAGTCATTGTTCTGCCACTTCCCGATTCCTTTTGTTGAAAGCTGGATGTGCTGGCAAATGTTTATTTGTATATAAGAGAGAGGAGAGAGACAGAGACAGAGACACACAGAGAGACAGAGAGAGAGAGACAGAGACAGAGAGAGAAAGAGAGAGACAGAGAGAGAGAGAGAGAGAGAGAGAGAGAGAGAGAGAGAGAGAGAGAGAGAGAGAGAGAGAGAAGGTACACTGTTAAATTTAACAGAAAACTTTTAACAACCAGCTTCTAGTTAGAGCTAGTTTCAGCACACCCTGTGGGATAGATCTCTTGTTTTCTCTGATTGTCTTATTCTCTTCCAAATCTCTTTCTGCCAGAAATCTCAGCAAAACAGGCCAGAAACCCTAGTTCCAACTATTAGTGTGGGTGGATTCTGGAGAAGGATCTCTCATCTCCATATTGATGCTGACCCAGGGTTATATAAGCAAAACTAATCCCAGGAACAAAATACTGAGTTAAAAACAAGAGAAGGGATAAAAATCAATAAAAAAAGAAAAAAATGGAGGAAAAAGCAAACTTAGCCATCATAACTTCACTTATGAATGGATTGAATAAGTCAACAAAATGAAAGAAAGTAAAAAAAAATGGATTATTCTTCTTCATCCTTTGTACTTGAAGGAACCAATGATGTCATGGGGGTGATATCTTTATATATATGTGAACTGGATTCAAGTGAGGTAGAGCTCCACAAAGTGTTAGCCTTATTCTCTCCTCCAGAATCTTTGTAGTCCAGCAGCAAGACAATAGTCAAGAACAGGGGTTCTCAAATTTTTTTCCACTCATGGCCCTTTTTTGTCTAAGAAATTTTTATGTGATTCTTGATGTATGGATATATAAAGTAGGTATGCAAATCAAACATTTACTAATAATAAATCATAATTTCATGACCCCACATATAGGGTTGCAACCCATAGTTTAAGAAGCTTTGGTCGAGAATTCTGATGATAACCAGAGAAAAATGGATAAGATAAAAAAGGAAATATCTCAAAAAATAAAAATGAGAAATTGAAGCAAAATTCACTAAGTTTATTGGGTGAATCTAAAAGGACAGGATGAGTAATCATTCTATCAAAGCAAAAATAAAAATCTACAACATGAAGAGAACTAAAAAGAAACCTAGGCAATGAATTAGCATTAGTCAGTACTAAAACTATATTCACCAACTGATACAGGATCTAAAATCATAAATACCAAGTTAACTAAAATGCAAAAAAATCTAGATCGTAACAAAATGATCATAGTTAACTAAAACCTATAGAGATCTAATAACTTGCTTTAGATTAGACAGTTATTAAATAGCAGATGTGGAATCTATTTCTTTCTTTCTTTCTTTTTTGAAGCAATTGGGGTTAAGTGACTTGCACACGGTCACATAGTTAGGAAGTGTTAAGTGTCTGAGGCCACATTTGAACTCAGGTCCTCTTGATATCAGGGCTGCACCACCTAGCTGCCCCCTAGGATCTGTATTACTTTCAAAAAATCTTATTTTTATTGCTATCTTTTGCTGTAATATATTTCATTTCTGAATACATCCCTCTCTTGTCTCCTCCCAATCTCTTGTAGCAAAGATTTAAAAAGAAAGATAAAAGGCAGTGTAGTCAGAGTGACCAATGTGTCAGCCATGCCTGATGGTCTATGCAATATTCAATTCCTACTCCATTCCTATAATTTCCCACTTCTGCATTCAAGGAAGAAAAGTTCACTTTCTTAACCTTTCTCTGGAGCCAAGCTTGGTTATCATAATTCTTTGTTTTGTTCTATTTCTTTTCTGTTTACATTTGAGTGGGAAGGTATTGATCAAGTAAATCTGACAAATTACCCTCCCCCATTTAAAATAAGTATCAAGATGCTGAGCTTGTATATCTTAACTTTCATGTTATTCAGTCTTTTCTGTCATGTCCTTGTCTTTATGACCCTATTCTTGGCAACGATATTGTTTGCATTTCCATTCTCCAGCTCATTTTACAGATGAGGAAACTGAGCAAAGGTCACACAGGTAGGAAGTTTCTGAAGCCAGATTTGAATTCAAGAAGATGATTCTTTCTGATTTCTTGCACAGCTCTATTGAGTCAATTAATCATAGGCTTTAAACTAAGGATAAATAAGTCCTTGATTAACTGGAGTGATTTTGCATTGAAAGTACATTAAGATTGACTGGGAAACTTTTTTTTTTATTTAATAGCCTTTTATTTACAGGATATAAACATGGGTAACTTTATAGCATTAACAATTGCCAAACCTCTTGTTCCAATTTTTCACCTCTTACTCCCCCACCTCCTCCCCTAGATGGCAGGATGACCAGTAGATGTTAAATATATTAAAATATAAATTAGATACACAATAAGTATACCCGACCAAAACATTATTTTGCTGTAGAAAAAGAATCAGACTCTGAAATATTATACAATTAGTTTGTGAAGGAAATAAAAAATGCAGGTGTGCATAAATATAGGGATTGGGAATTCAATGTAATGGTTTTTAGTCATCTCCCAGAGTTCTTTTTCTGGGCATAGCTAGTTCAGTTCATTACTGCTCCATTAGAAATGATTTGGTTGATCTCGTTGCTGAGGATGGCCTGATCCATCAGAACTGGTCATCATATAGTATTGTTGTAAGTATATAATGATCTCCTGGTCCTGCTCATTTCACTCAGCATCAGTTCGTGTAAGTCTCTCCAGGCCTTTCTGAAATCATCCTGTTGGTCATTTCTTACAGAACAGTAATATTCCATAATTTTCATATACCACAATTTATTCAACCATTCTCCAACTGATGGACATCCATTCAGTTTCCAGTTTTTAGCCACTACAAAAAGGGCTGCCACAAACATTCGTGCACATACAGGTCCCTTTCCCTTCTTTATAATCTCTTTGGGATATAATCCCAGTAGTAACACTGCTGGATCAAAGGGTATGCACAGTTTGATAACTTTTTGAGCATAGTTCCAAACTACTCTCCAAAATGGTTGGATTCGTTCACAACTCCACCAACAATGCATCAATGTCCCTGACTGGGAAACTTTTTAACCTCTTGTGAATTGTCCATAAAAATATTGAGCCAATTTGGCCCCAACAGGTTTAAGCAAGCAAAACGGAAAAGAGCCAGCATTTCGATTAAACTCTGAAGAAATAATTGATTGGTGGAAAAGCAGAGACCTAGGCTTCAGTCTTTCTCTCAGTATACTTTCCCTTCTCCTCCCAGGTTAATTAGAGGAAGACTTCATGAAGAGAGGTGCAGAGGACTTCCAATTTTCTCATCATATCCTAATGATGTTCCTGGATAAGCTAACATAATTTTCTGGTTTGAGAATTAAGGAAAAGACTGAACAATATAAGGATCTACAAGAGAACCTGCAGAAAAGCTGTACTATCAATTAATCAATGAACATTTATTAAGCATTTACCTTACTAAGTGTACTGTAGCTAAGGAGAAGATCTTAACTCTCTAGCAAAATAACTTGTAGGATCACTGAATTACTACTTTGCTACATGTAGTCTCTAAGCTCGAGCCCACATTTCCTTAGATTCTATATATATTGCTGGGAGATTGTGTTGCAGGTATTTGGGGAGTTGTTTTGTAGCAATTGTTCTTATTTAATAACCTAATAAATTCCTGTTTCTAAAAATTATTAAATCTACTTGACTCAATTATATCGGCTAATAATCATGGTGGGAAACACACCAGTGGATGTAGTGCTATAAGGATGAACCTTCCTCTCCCTTCTACCCTTACAAAACACAAGTTCCCTGGTCTACCCCTAAAGTTTTGGTAATTTAATAACCAATTGCTTAAGGGAACCCTGGAGACATAGAGAATTTAGCAATCAATTGCTTTGGGCACCCAGGCTGCTAGTGAGAATGGGCTTGAGAGAACAGTTCCAAAATCCATTGTTGTCATTGTGTATATCCATGCCTATGGACCTGATGTCCCCAATGTCTAGAATAGTCTCTCTTTTAACTTTGGTACTTTGGCTTTCTCAATTCACATCCAAGGTTCTGTAGAAGGTCTTTACCTATCCCTCCAGCTGCTAGTGACTTCCTCTCTGAGATTATATTCCATTTTCTCTGCACATATTTTGTATATACCTGGTTATGTTCAGGTCGTCTTTCCTCCCATTAGAATGTGAACCCCTTGAGGACTAGGTCTATTTTTTCCCCCTTTCTTTGCATCCTCAGTACTTAGCACAGTGCCTGTCATAGAATAAACCCTTAAGGATTGTTGATTAATCAATTGACTGATTAATCAATTAATCAATCTTGTTTTATTCAGCATCAGTTCATGTAAATTTTATCTTCTTTAAAGTCTTCATTTCTTTTGGAGTGATAATCCTTTACTTTTGTGTACCACAATACACCCTGACATTTTTGTATCCACTTCATTTCCAGCACCTTGCTATCACTAAAATAGGAACTTTCTGACTTTAGGGTTTCTGTTTAGATTATTGTTGTTGCTCAGTTATTTTCAGTCATGTTCGTGACCCTTTTTGGGATTTTCTTGGCAAAGATACCGGACGTGCCATCCTTTTCCATCTAATTTTTTAGATAAAGACATAGACAAACACAGCGAAGTGATCTGCGCAGCATCACATACCTAGTAAGTGTCTGAGGCTAGATTTGAGCTTAGAAAGATGAGTCTTCCTGATTCTAAGTCCAGCAATCTATCCATTGTGCCTTCTAGTTGCCCTTACATCTAGCATCATAATGTTAAATTCCTTTCAGAAAAATTGGTCTAATTCATGACTCTATCAATAGTATACTATTGTATAATATACTATGAGGATTTGAACTCGGGTTCTCTGATCCCAAAGCAGTGTTCTTTCCACTGTATAAAAGTCCTCTGATTAGCATACATAATTCTAGATATTCTGGCCTTACCTTACTAACTACTCATATCTCCTATTTCTGGCCACCTCAGTCAAATTAGTCTTCTCCAACATGCTATATTCAGTCTTATATAACTTCACATTTGTTGTTTTCCCAGCTTAAATTGTTCTCAGCTCTTAACAAGCCATTCATCCAAATCCTTTCCATTCTTCAAAGCCCATCTCCTTCTACTTCCACTGATGGTTCTTCTTATCACTGATCCACCTTGCCTAGGAAATGCTACAGTGCTAATTAGTATTTACCTGGAGATCATTTATTCTTTTCCTTCTCATGAACAAAGCAAGTTAAAGGCAGAGCAGAAATTATAACCCAGATCTGCTGCTTCCTAGGCCAAAGCTCTTTCTAACATGGCAAGGTATTTTGAGTTGTAGGCTTATTGTCATTCAATCTGGAAGAGCATTTATAGATCGTCTTAGAAATATCAGTCATTCTCAAAGGTTATTTGCTAATAATTTTAATGTTATTATTAAAAAAGGTCTTGACCTTGCGGATTCCTTGAAAGGGTCTTGGCGACCCCCAAGAGGCCATAGACCATACTTTGAGAACCATTTGTCTAGTCCAACACCTTCATTTTATGGATGAAGCAATTAAGGACCAGAGAGTTTAGGTAATTTGCTTAAGGATACAAAATTAGGATGTTTTATAGTCCAAAGCATGTTTCTACCCCATGACTTGCTATGTCAATGCACCAAGAAGAACTGATTCTGTGCAACCATTCACCCTATTCCTATATGTGCAGAACTCCATTCTAGTCTCACTGCCTGTGGCAGGTTAGTATAATTACTCCCAATTTAATGTCCAAAGATGGAATATTGTTCTTTGACCAATAAATCTGAACAGCAAGTAAGTAAGCACAGAAAATGATGCCTTATAGTCTTGGAAACTCTTTTCTTTAAGGGGACAGTGGTAGCCAAGGTTTCCAGGAACATTTTGTAGAATTTTTTTTCTTCAAAAACCATATTTGATCTCTCTTTGGTCATCTGGCACCCCAGCTGTTCCCAAGGACAGTTGGGCAAAGAATATTCTAGAGGAAACTAGGGACAAAGAGAACAGAGGGGGACCAATGGGCCCAGCATCAAAGTTCATGTTCCCAAATTTTCCTTGGAATGTGGAACCATTTAAAGGTCATTGTCATTGAAATCTTGCCTTTGTCCTTTAGCCTTTTGTTTCTTGCCAAGATAAGAAAAACAAAAGCCTTCTCATGAAATTAGCACTCCTGGAAATTGCCATGATTGACTGCCAGACCCATCCTGTGCCTTTTCTGATGATCGAGCTTCCTGGGAGGCAACATAGGAAAAAATGCGACAGTGGTGTCTCAGAACCCAAGCTTAAATCATTGCTCTGCCATTTTTTACTGTGAATAAGTCACAACTTCTCTGGATCTCAGTTTCTTTAAGTTGCAGGATATGAATTCAAATCCTGACCTGGCCATTTATGGCTTTAACTAAGTCACTTAAACTTCCTGAATTTCAGTTGCTTCATCTGTGGATGGGTGCCATAGTGGATAAGTGTGCTGGGCCTGGAGTGAGGAAGACCTGAGTTCAAATTCAGCTTCAAACACTTGGTGTTTGACTCTGGTATAGCCATTTAACTTCTGTTTTTCTCAGTTTCTTCAATTATAAAATAGGAGTAATAATAGGATCTATCTCCCAGGGTTGTTATAAGGATCAAATGAGATAACATTTGTAAATCCCTTAACCCAGTGACTTGCACATAGCAAGTGATTAACAGATACTTGTTCCTTTCTTTTTTCTTCCCCTTTCTAAGATGCCTTCCAGTTCTAAGTATGCAAACATTTTTAGGGTTGACTGTCCACATTGGGTGTCTACCTAGCACTCAACTCTCACTTGTGGCTCTGAGAAGCTCTATGTAGTGTGGTGATCATACCCTGATAAAACTGTCTGAGGGCTAAACCTCAAACCTTTGTGTGATTTAGGGGGGTGTCTACCCCCAAGCATATGAATATTTCCTCTGGTAGAATGGGTCAATGAGAACAGTTTGTCCCATTGGCCATGAAGGCAGCTGAATCAAGTGCTATGGATCACTTAGACTTTGGTAAGACATTGAAGATACCATGGTCATCCATTGCATCTCTGTCCATCACCAGTTGGCTTGACTTTTGTCCTGCCCTTAGACTTTGATGACTCTGGAAGAGAGAGACCTTAATTAAATCCAATTCACTCAAAAAAATCAAGATATCACCTTGTGCTGCCATTGGTCTTTTTTCAAAAATAAATAACAAACAATTACAAAAACAACATATAATCCTCTGGAAAGTTTCTTTCCAGCTCCAGATCTATGATTCTCTGATAGAGAGAAGGTTTTACTTAGGATGAAAGAGTTGAGGTACTAGAATATGGCAGGAATGAATCCAATATAAGTTCATCGAGATAAGTATTATGAGGTAACATGGGCGTATAAAAGCAGGCCACACTTCACTAATCTCATTTCCTTTCTTTATTATGATGCTTGACAGTACAGACTAGAAGAATATAGAGAGAGTTTGTATCATTGGATTTCAATGCAGAATTTGATGGTCTCTTATGATTTCCATGTGGACAAGGTGAAGAGATGTGGGATGTTTGATAGTACAATTAGGGAGCTTTGAAACTTGGTTTAATGACAAGATCCAAAGAGTGGTGACTAATAGATCAATGTCAAGTTGGAGAAAGATTCCTAAGAGAGCTCTCCAAGAATGTATCAGCCCAGATTTGTTTAATATTTTTGTAAATGATTTAGCTGAAGGCATAATAATAATTGCTAGGATTTATCTAAAACCTACCGTGTGCTAAGCACTTTACAAGTAGTATCTCATTTGATCCTCACAACAACCCTGGGAGGTAAGTGCTATTTATTATCCTAGTTGAAGAAATTTAAGCAGGCATGTTAAGGAACTTGTTCAGAGTCATATAGCTAATAAAGTGGCTGAAAAGAAAGTCAAATTTGGGTCATCCAAACTTTAGGTCCACTGTGTTATCCACATTATCACTTAGCTGTATAAATGGCATTTCTATGAAATTTGTATTTGAAACTTGGAGCAAGAGAGAGAATATTATGAATGACAGAGTCAAGATCCAAAAAGACTTCTGCATGCTTGACTGACTAATCAAATTTACTTAGATGAAACTTAATAAGGATAAATATAAAGTCTGATGCCAGGGTTCAAGACATCAACTGTACAAATACAGAACTGGAGAGGTATCATTGGACAGCAATTCATATGCAGAAAGATTTGGGAACCTCAATGGATTAAAAGAGCAATATGATTCTCAGAAGTTTATTACAGTAATATTGTATTAATTGTACAGTAATATTGTAATAATATCAGAATATTACAGTAAAAAATATTAATGTAATAGGTTGCATTTACTGAAACATAGTATCCAAAGTTAAGAATATGAAACATCTGCTGAATTTTACCCTTGTCAGTCCACTTTGGGATTGCTCTGTTTAGTTCTAAATGCCACATTTTAAGAATTATACTTATGAGGTAGTTTGCTTCAAATAATTATAATTTATGAAACATTTATATATACATATATATTAATGTTTACATATCTTATATTAGGTGGTTTAGTGGATAGAGTGCTGGGCTTAGAGACAGGAAGTCTCATCTTTTTGAGTTTAAATCTGATCTCAAACACTTACCAGCTGTGTGACTGGGCAAGTTATTTGCCTCAGCTTCTCCATCTGTAAAATGAACTGTTTGCTAAGAAAAGGCCAAAAGAGGGATCACAAAGAACTAGATGTGACTTAAAAAGACTAAACAAAAACCAATACTTGGCTTCTGAGGACAGAGATACAGGTCATGGGTAGATTTTAGCTCAATTTAGGGAGAAAAAACACACAAAAAAATCCCCTTCCTGATAATTAGAACTATTTAGAAGTAGAATGGGCTGCCTCTGGAGTTAGAGGCCTTGGAATGGAGGCTAGATGTCCCCTTATTGGGGAATTGTGGAAGGGATTTCTGCTCATTTCAGGTTTGGACTGGGTAGCTTTTGAAGTTGCTTCCAGCTCTCCAAATCTGGGCTTCTATGAGTGTCTCCTTCCCCCTCCTCCATACACTACCCCTCCCCAAACCTGCTGTTGTTTTTTTCAGATGGGATTTCTGAGCAGTGGGCCAAGTTTTTTATTCCTCCTTCCTATCACATCATAATTAAGATGAGCTCTTCTGTGGCTGTAGGAATGGGGATGTAGTTTTCTTTATGCAGTCCATATTCTCTTGCCAGACTCACTTACTAGTAATCAAAGTAAACAGATTTCTGTTTGGAGTCAACAAATGGTTATGATTACTTCCATCCCAAGCCCATGATGCCATGATCTGATGATCCTATCCAGATATAGTGGAAAAAGTATTCAATTTGGGGTCAATAGATCTGTGTTCAAATCCAAGCTCTGCTACTTACCCTTAAATCCCTTAACTTTCTGGGACCTCAGTTTCTTTATCTGTAAAATGAAGTGGTTAAAGTGATGATCCCTAAGGCCCTGTTCCACCCTGAATCTACAAACCTACGAAACCATGATCCTCATAGGGACCAAATCTGCTTCATTAACCTCCAGCTCTAAGGAGCTAAAAGAACCTTTGGCGGTCACTGTATTGTGGGCTTGTAATGAATATCAAATTAAGTTGGGGCCCCCTGAGATCAGACATGAACTTTTTCATTGGTGGACCCCGTGGCTGGGTAGCATTGGATGATTCATGTGGGTAATTGAGTTCTACGATTCTTTTCTAAGCCAGGAGCAGCTTACCATAGAAATGAGCCATCTGTCATGCACAATTACCCACCCCTTGAGGATGGGGAGACAGGGAAATATCTCCCCCCACCCAACTAGGCCCCACAGCCACCGGCCACCTTTCCCTTCTTAAGACAAGGAAAGAGGCAAAGTCTCACCAAATGACAAGAGGGAATCCATTTGAAATCCATCCAGGCCAGTATCTGCTTTCACAGACTTTTCAGAAGTCTCTCCCTGGCTGAAAGGGGAAGAGGTGGGGGTGGGGGTGAGCGGACTTCATTGGCTCCTTTGTCTGAAGCTGGGGAGACCGGTTTGGGGAGCTGGGGGCTCTCAAATGTCATTTTCTTTCCTTGTGCTTTCTTAGGCCTTCCTCAGCCTAGGGGGCAGGAAGTCTCTGCTTACCCTTTTGAGAAAAGGCTGAACGCTGGGGCCTGTCTGCATAGGGTCCCCTGGGAGCCAGCCTTGGACCAAATTTTCCTCTCCAGGGCAGAGCAAGTGGGAAGCCTGGAGTCAAAGAGGAGGATTTCATAAGAGCCTTCCCGGAAGTTGAGATGGAGCCGTGATTGGTCTTCCATGGCCCCAGGCTCTCTTTTATATGTCCCCCTTTGGGTACATAATACTCTGCCTCTCTTTCTCCTCCCTGATAGGTATCCAGTGCCCTCCAGCTGTCCTTGGTATCCTCCTGCTGAGGAAGAAAACATCTGATAAGCTTATTCCCAGTGAGATATTAGGGACTTAACCTACTTTCATTTTAAGAGAGACTCCTAGAATGGGCAATATTATTAAGAACAGCTCACATTTATAGAATGATTTAAGGTTGCAAAGTGCTTTCTTTATAATGGTTCTGTGATGTGGCTAGAACAAGAGTCATGTAACAACACACCTTCCTGCAGAATATCTGTGGCTAGTTCCCTTCCTTGCCCCTCCCCGTTGCTGCTTTAATCACCAATCAGCCAATCAGGTCCCTGCTCAAAATCCACTTCTTCCAGGAAGTTTGACTGGATCCGGCCTTGTCCACTCTGTTATTCTTCATCAGTTTAGCACTTATGAGTCTAATTTACATTTGGATGCCTCACTGCTCATGTAGTAATTCCTCAGAGCTCCATGACGTGCTTCCTCCACCTGGACAGGGCATAGCCTCTCTATATCTTTGTGTTCATAAGGACATATGGGAACTGGAAGTCATCTAATCCAATTCCTTAATTTTCCTTACAGATTAGAAAATTGAGGCACAGAAAGGGTAAATGATTTGCCTGGGACTTCTTTCTAAAGGTGGAATTTGATTCTAGGTATTCTTGACTGCAGGTTCATGTCCTCTCCATGCACTAGAGCATGACTTCTTAGGTTTTTCCCACTCATGACTCCCTTTTGCCTGAGAAATGTTTACATGAACCTAGGTATATAGGTATATAAAATAGGTATACAAATCAAATTTTACTGACTATAAATCAGAATTTCATGATCCATATATTTAGTTATGAGACCCCATAAAGGGTTGCAAGCCACAATTTAAGAAGTTGGACATTAGAGCACATGCTATTCCTTTAGCGTTTCTCTGGCCAAAATCTTGCAGCTAAACTGATGACAAAGCTTTCTGGTCTATGGATGGCACAGAGAGTCCACCACTTGCCTGGTTCTTAGAGTCATCCCATCTAGGTGGGAGAAGGGAAAGTTTATGGGGGCAGGAGAAAAGGAAATGGTATGATAGCTTTTCCAAGTATTTGAAAGGCTGTCTCTTGGAAGAGAAATTAGATTTGTTCACCAAGTATCTGGAAGGAAGGACAAAAAATAATGGGGAGAAGCTGAAAAGAGACAGGTTTTAGCTCCATGTAAAGAAAAACTTCCTAACTTTGAGGACTGCTCCAAAAGTGATGTCAACACCACCAGAAGGTTATAGGTTTCTTATGACTAAAGACCTTAAATGGAGGCTGGATGACTACTTTTTTTTTGGGGGGGGGTTGTTGTAGAAAGGTTTCTGCAAGTTGGATTAGAAGGCCTTTGAGGTCCCTTCTAACCCTGGGTTTCTATACACCTAAGCATTCTCATAGTTCCAGCAGATGATCTTTCTAACATCAATGTGCCAAATGTTTTATATAAATCCTTGGCCCACCATCTCTGAGATAAGCTCTCTCTGAGGCTTGGAATCAGAATATATTTCACTGGGTCATCTAAACTTTCTTCCCAAGGTGTTCTGTAATTAAATGAAGTTTAGCTAAAGTCAGGGAAATGGTGTATGGAACAGAATGAAACTATCCATCAAGATTCTGGCCTCCACTCAGAGAGACCATCCAAGTGATGACCATAGGGGAAGGAACATTGGATCTTCCTGCTGAAATGCTCAGGGGGTTAACTGAAGAGAAAGGATGTTAATGCCAAAATTAGGGATTAGAGTCATACCACCAGTCTGAAGTTAGAAACACTAGGATTAGACAAGCCATAGCAATCAGCAATTAATATTAGTATCACAAGGGTACTGAGGCCAGATTTGCTCAGTCAAGGTCAGGAGCAGCTCAGGTTATCAAAAGAATAAGGAAGGTTTTGAGGTCAAGAGGCAGAGGAGATAGTTTGAGAATTTGGAATGCCTTGACTTACCTAATGGTATCCTGACTATAAAGTTAATAGTACATAACCCCCTTTTTCTCTCCTGAGTATTCTACCAGGTGGAATATCAGTTCCCAAGACTCTCCTATAACTTCCTGCCCCTCTGCCCAAAACTCAAGAGTCCCTAAAATCAGGTTCTCTTTGACTTAAAATTTTTATATTCTTCTTTTTTACTCTTTTATGTGAACCTTTTTCTATTGGAAAGGTTTCCCAGTACATCCCATTTTCCTTCCCAACTTTACTTATATGATTCCCCCAGTTTCCAGTGCCTTTCCTCCTGCAACTATTTAGTTCTTTCTATCTTCCAAGGCCTGGCATCCACCTCATTCACAAATCCTTCTGACTACCCTAAGTGGCTGTGTGAATATAGGCAAGACACAAAACTTCCCTATACCTAAGTAAAATGAGAAAAATTTCTACTGATTATTTCTCACAAGAGGCAGTATGGTAAAACTTATGAACCCTTCTCATAATTATGTTTTTAATGCATAAAAGAAAATACTTTGGATTACAAAGGAAGCCATTTGTATTAAAATACAATTATTGAAATATTTTAAAAATAAATCCACAAAATATGTATAGAAGAATTGCATGTTTAACATATATTGGATTACTTGCTGTGTAAGGGAGGGAGTAGGAAGAAGGGAGAGAAAAAATTTAGAACACAAGATTTTGTAAGGGTGAATGTTGAAAATTATCCATGTATATATTTTGAAAATAAAAAAAAAACTTTAAAAAAATAAATCCGCAGATGTCCAGAAATCTATCCAGAGACGCCTTGGGGATTCTTGTGTTAAAAATACCAGTCTTAATTCTGATTCTTGTGTTAGGTACACATAGAGTCAAAAAAGAGCCTCAGATACCATCAAGCCCAACAAGGTTATTTCACTTAATCATCTCATTAATTCTTATGGTTTCAATTATCCTCTCTATAGAGATGCTTCCTTTTTAAATTTTTTTTTGAAAATTTATTTATTTTTAATATATATTGCCTTATGAATCATGTTGGGAGAAAAAAATAAGAGCAAAAGGAAAAAAAAAACCATGTGAGAGAAAAAAATACAGAAAAAAGAAGTAAACATAGCATGTGCTGATTTACATTCAATCTTATAGAGAGGATTCTTAGATTTGTTTGTCTGACCAAGACCTCTACTCTCACATCTCCACCTTCCTATTGGATATCTTGAACTGGTTGTCCTATAGACATCTTAAACACAATACATCCAAAACTGAACTCATTATCCATAACTCCTCACCCCCTTACTTCCTAACTTTGCTCCTCTCAATTACCCAGACTTGAAATCTAGATATTGATCTGTACTCCTTATTATGTTGCTCACATCCAATCAGTTTTCAAGCCTGGTCATTTCTACCTCCATAGCATCCTTTTTTTGACCTCTTCTCTCTTCTGACACTGCAAGCACCCTGATGCAAGCTCTCTTCACCTCACATCTAGACTATTGCAATAGCCCTTTATTTGTCTTCCTGTTTCAAATCTTTCCTGCTCCTTTCCATCTTCTGCTTTCAACTGTCCAATTGATCTTCCTGAATAAAACTCAGGTCTAACTATGTTAGCCCCCTATTCAATGAGCTCCAATGGTTTCCAGGATCAAATATAAAATCCTTTGTTTGAATTTTTAAGCCTTCCAAACCTGATTCTTTTGAACTTTTCTAGTTTTCTTATTTCTTATACTCTTTCTCCCTCACATACTTTGAGATCAAGTGATTCCTGCCTCCTTGCTGTTTCTGGAACATGGTACTCTACCTTCTAACTCTGGATATTTTCACCAGTTGTCCTTCATACTTGGAACTCAATACTTGGAACTCATCATTGTTACTTTGTACAATTCTCTTGGTTTTCACTCCACTTTATATCAGTTCATGTAAGTTTTTTGCAGGTTTTTCTGGAATCAGCTTACTTGTCATTTTTTATTATACAATAATATTCCATCACAATCATATACCACATCTTGTTCAACCATTCTCTAATTGATGAGCAAGGATGATACTTATGTACTTATCTTGTAGAGTTGTTATGAAGATGACAAATATCATTCTGGAAGGGTTAAAGAAGTTACTTGGTCCTCCATCTCTTACATTTCCTTTTTATAGATGAGGAATCTGAAGTTCAGAGAAATTAGGTGACTTGACCAATATCATATAAACACTAAATTGTATACCTGAAATTTGAACTTGGGTTCACAACATTTGACTTTGAATCTGGTAATTTTATGAGCTCAAAGCACTTTACAAATGTCAGCTATTATTATCAGGACACTATGCCTTTCTCAATGCAGCCTAAGGTCACATTAACTTTTTTGGCTCCTGTGTCCCATGGTTGACTCACATGTCATATATAGATTGCATGTAACTATGCCTTTCCCATCCTGTATTTGTAATACTGATTGTTTGAAACCAAGCAGTACCAATTAAATCTCATCCTCTATGGTCTGGCCCAATGATCTGGCCTATGGACTTGTCATTCAACATGCTCATTATCCCTTCTGACTTCCCATCTTCTCCAAATTTGATAAGCATATCTTCTATGTTTTCCTTCAAGTCACTGATAGATATGTGAAATAACACAGGACAAATAATTTTGGACAGCTCTACTAAAAGATCTCAGACTTCCATGGTAATATAGCAGTCAGGAAGACTTCTCATTTCTCATCAATTAGAAGAAAGGAAGGGTGTAAATTAATATTTGTTAAGTGCATACTATGTACCAGAAGCTGTGTGAAGTGCCTTACAAATAGCATCTTATCTGATCTTCACAGATCACAAGAACCTTGGGAGGTAGGAACTGTTAATATCCCCATTTTACATTTGAGAAAACTGAAGCAAACAGCAGTTAAGTGACTGATCCTTACACAGCTAGAAGCGTCTGAGTTTGTTGAACTCGGGTGTTCTTGACACTAGGCCCAGCACTGTGTCCACTGTACCACCTAGTTGTCTCTAGAAGGGGTCTACTCAATATAAAAGAGAAGGCAAAACTGTGAGAAAAGAGATGGAGATTCCAAGTTTTACTTTGACTTGAAGAGATCCTCAGTGACCTGAGTAGAGACCACTTGCACATACCAGATGGAAATACCAAAATGGTGACAGAATCACAATGGGGAGGAGCAAATCCAAGGACCTTGTCTTTGACAGAAATGGAAATTGCATGTGCTGAGAATCAGACCTTAGTTGGTATATTCTCTGCTATATGGGCTATATAGCAGACTCATCAAATGTAAAGATTGTTTTACACCAGGGATCCTCAAACTTTTTAAATAGGGGGCCAGTTCACTGTCCTTCGGACTGTTGGAGGGCCGGACTATAATAAAAATAAAAACTTTGTTTGTGGGCCTTTAAATTAAGAAACTTCATAGCCTTGGGTGAGGGAGATAAATGTCCTCAGCTGCCTCATCTGGCCTGCGGGCAGTAGTTTGAGGACCCGTGTAAATTTACACCCCCTGAAAGAAAGGAAGAGTTTTCCTGATGATTGAAAAAATCTGGCATAAGCCCATTCTGTGTTTTTGTTAGGTTTCATGCAATCTGTCCTGTATTCAATTTCTTATTAATCTGGGTTCTTACAAAGGAACTGAGGGCTATTTTGGGGGAAATCAGAGTAAGTTGAATCTTAATATTTCCAAACTGATTGTAGTGAGAAACTCCCCTCCCAAATCATATCAAGTTCTTTTGAGTTATGGGTCAGACCCCAACGGACCTCTATTAAGATCATACTGTTAGATCCTTTGGGTCTAGATCTATTACCATTCCTGAATCTCATAATGGCACAATCATTCTGCTCACATTTTGGTTCACAGTAGGCATTTTCCTGATTTACTAGTGTAATTTCTCCTATAATCATCCTGTTGAGAAAGGAAAGGATGTTTTGAGTAGTCTGGCATGACCTATTCTTCATGAAACAATATTGATTATTACTTCTGTTTCTAAATGCTTACAAACCATCTGTTTATGATGTTATACTAGGAGCAACTAGATGGTACAATGAATAGAGAATTGGCCCTCAAGTCAGGAGGACCTGAGTTCAAATCCAGCCTTAAGATACTTAACATTTACTAGCTATGTGAACCTGGGCAAGTCACTTAATCCCAATTGCCTCACCAAAAAATAAATATGCCATACTAATATCTTTTGGGGAATTCAAGTCAAATTTATTATTAATAGTTGAAAAATGCCTCTTCTTACCTTTAAAAAAAACTTGGGAATATATTTGCCCATCTTCCTTCCTATATTCCTTTCTCTATGGTTTTTCTTTTATTTTTTATAATAATTTTTTATTTTTCAAAATACATGCAAAGATAGTTTTCAACATTCACTTTTGTAAAACCTTGTTTGTGTTCCATATTTTTCTCTCTCCCTCTCCATCTCTCTCCTCCCTAGATAGCAAGTAATCCAATATAGGTTAAACATGTGCAATTCTTCTAAATATATTTTCCATATTTATCATGTTACACACAAAAAAATCAAATCAAAAAGGAAAAAACTGTGTCTCTACTTTTTCAAAGATCAGGGATATGGTTCAGTGAACCACTAGGTCTTTCAGTATTCTGCAAAGCAGCTTGCTGAAACTGAGTTAATTGAACCCATTAAGAACAGCTAAGTACTATCTTAACATCTTATTTATCTAGGCTTTCATCTTCCAGTTAATCATTTTTAGTCTATCCTCCTTGGCTGAAAATTTTTCTGGTTGATAAGAGAAACAGATGAAAGGCAAGAATTGAGTAGTTTTTCCTTCTCCTCTATATAACCTAAGCAATAGTCATTTCTTCTTGGATTTCCCTCCCATCTAGAACATAACTTTTTGTTGTCCTTAGCATTGTTTCAACAGTCTCAGTTTATTCTAAGATTTAATACTTCTGGCACCAAAGAAGATTGTGTCACTCTTTGGGGATTCATTCTTAACTACCTGCCTTTGCTTTTATCTCATTCATTTTTAATTATTTTTTTTTCTGAGACAATTGGGGTTAAGTGACTTGCCCAGGGTCACACAGCTAGGAAGTCTGAAGCTGGATTTGAATTCAGATCCTCTTAACTTCAGGGCTAGTGCTCTATCCACTGTGCCATCTAGCTTAGATTTTCATCTAAACTAGCAGATAAGTTAGTTAATTTCCTGCACACTTACTTTGAGCTTAAAATTTAAAAAACTCCTCTTTTATTTTCCCCTATTGACTTTCTGTTTAACAGGAGCTCATCTGTAAAATGGGATATTATTTGCATAACCTGATCTACAGAATGACTTTGAAGAAAATGTTTTATAAACCTTAAAGTGCCACATGAATATGATGAGATAGTGATGAGGTAAGCTTTTGGAAAAATCTCCCTGGGTCTCAGTTTCCTTATTTGTAAAATGAGTAGCTGTTAAGTTGAGAATCTTTAAGGTTATTTCCAGCACTAATATTCTATGATTTACTTCTTTATATCCTGTTCCAATTCCCTCCCCTGAAACCTCTATCCATACAGTGGCTAGCAAAATTTTGCAGAAAAGAAATCAATAAGAATTGTTGAGTGCCTACATAATCACATGTGTGATTGTTTCTTAAGAAAGATTTGAGAAAGATTTGACTTCTAGAGACCCGGCATTCAAGGGCTGAACTCGGTTTAGCTACCAAATCCTTCTCCCATTAGGAATCCTGAGGATGAGGTGGGCTTGTGGATTCCTCTTCAGTTTGAATTTGGCAGGAGCCCCAGGTCTGCCGGCTACCACAGTGGCAGCAGGAAGACAAGGGCTAATTTTAAACACAAATCCACGTGTTGTCGACATATGGAAGAAACATGAACTCTTGGTAATGGCTCACATTACTGTGTGTGTGTGTGTGTGTGTGTGTGTGTGTGCAGGTTGTGGAAGCCCATTCAAATTAGAGACAGTGGGATCAGGGATGGGAACCTTATGGATCTACTGAAGTAGCAGTGTGAGTATGAGGAAGGAGATTGGTTACCTTCTCCAGTGTTTGGAATTAGAAACAGTATTAGTTAGTCCTGGTCCCTCAGCCCAGCAGATACATTAAAATTTATGAAGAAAATCAAAGAGTTCAGTCATGGCCAAAGCATCTAAGAATGACAAATGAGGAGAAGGCAGAGGAATCAAAGGGAGGGAGCATGTGTCCACAGTCTGGAAGACATTTATTCCAGTCCTTGTATTTTCCTCTCTAAACCCGAAGTGGGAAAATAAGAGGCACTCCAGAAGGCCCAAGTATCTGGCTGACCATGACCTATTGCAGACTGACTGTTAGCTGGAAGGGGAAGGAGACACCCAGCCCAGAGAAGTCTGGGAAGCTTTCCAGGAGGAGGGCTGGAGCGAAGAAGCTATCACACTTTGTTTCCAAGCCAAAGAGTCTGGGAGAAATTTGACTCGGTAGTTCTTTTCCCTCAATCTGATTCTCCATCCCCAGGCCCTTTGCTCCACCAGCTTTAGTTGGCTTTTAGTCTGAAGATTTTCTGTTCATACTTTTAGATGAATTATTGGCTTTATCTTCTAGAAGCAGACTGTGATTATAAGGAAGTCTCTTAGCTTCTCTGTGCTTCTGTTGCCATCTATAGGGATGTAGGTAATAATACCTCACTCTGCCCTCCCTATCTTATGGGGATATTATGAGGATATAATGAGATAATGTAGGTGTTAGTGTTCCGACAAACTTATGCACATGCAAGGGATAGTTATAATTGAGAAAAGGCTGTGGACACACACAGCATTGTCCAGGGGAATGGAGAAAGGGACCTCCATGTTTGTCACCATTACCAACAACTGACAGTTATGTGCAGGTAAGCTAAGAAGCCTTGGGAATAGCAGCTCCCTCCCAGCTCACCAACCCTGCCTCTCATCACCATTCAAAGGAGACGATGGAGATGTAACTTTGCAGCCACTGTAGCCCACACTTCTGTAGTCACAATTACTGAAGAACCAAGAAGAGTAAGTTCTTCCTGCCCAAAGTGGAGAGTTCTCCCAAGTCCTTGACACCATCAAGTGATTCAGCATCAGCTACAGATATGGCTTTGATCAGCGAAAATGACATAAAAGATGCACCATCATCTCCCATGCTATTGTCCTCTAAGTCATTTGATTTGTAACTAAAGATTATTCTATGTGCTGTCTCTATAGATTAGATTGTGAACTCCTTGAAAATAAGGATTATGCTGTTTTTATATTTGTAACTCAAGCTCTTAGTATAGTGCTTTGAATATATTAAGTTCTTAATAAATATTTTTACTTCTATTTTCTCTTTCATTTATTTATATTTATTCTTTCTTTCATTCAAGACCTCATGGAAGGTTTAAGCTATTCTACAGCATTGTGAACAAAAAAAATAGAGAAAAATAGTGGATTATTCATGCTGAGTTGAGGCAGCACTGATGCAGATAATTAGAAATACCCATAATACTCTGGTGGAAAGATCTGACTACATCTGATAAACACTGATTCTGCCTAAGGGCTTCCCAATAAAGGCCATGTGTTTGTTCCTTGGCTAACCTTGCTCTCTCTGTCCACATCTGTTTTGGGCCACACTGTAGGACACATGAAACATGATTATGATTGAGAATAGATCTCTGAAACAAACACTAAGTACTTTTGGAAAATTTGAGAAGAGGGCAGATCAGTGAGGGCAGGCTTTATGGAAGAGATGGGCCATATGAATTTAAGTTATATAAACCCAGATTTAGAAATGGAGGTTATCTTGGAGGCCACTGAATCTAGGGCTCTTA
Organism: Sarcophilus harrisii; assembly: GCF_902635505.1. Lineage (NCBI taxonomy): Eukaryota > Metazoa > Chordata > Mammalia > Dasyuromorphia > Dasyuridae > Sarcophilus > Sarcophilus harrisii. The sequence goes on along the minus strand of NC_045426.1, from coordinate 366,788,301 downwards.
TTTTATAAATATGGAAATGAAGACCCAGAGAAACAAAATGATTTCCCTAAAGATTATTAGATAGCAAAGTAGTAGAGCTGTGATTTGAACCCAGATTTGAATTCTGACTCCAAGTCTGTTGCTTTTTTTACTCTGTTCTTCTGAGGATCATAGGATCATCTCACTGAATCTCCAGGTAATGGTGTTTTTTTTCCTCTAAGTACACAGTAATAAATGTTCATGGCTGCTTAGTCAGAGGTGGAGTTGAATTGGATTCTGCTGGGCCATGGAAAGGAATGAGATAGAAGGTCAGTCTTTTTCAACATCTACAGAGCATATGAAATAAGTGTCTGGCCTCTCCCTCACTATGAAAGCTGGATCATCTTTGAAATTCTCACTTATAGTTAAATATAATCTTTGGCCTATCAAATCACGTCAACTTGTATTTATTTATTTTTATTTTATAGTATTTTATTTTTCCAAGTATATGCAAAGATAATTTTCAACATTTATCTTTGCAAAACCTTGTATTCCAAATTTTTCTTTCTCTCCCCTCTCTTTTCCCTTCCCCAAGACAGCAAGCAATTTGATATAGGTTAAATACATGCAATTCTTCTAAATATATTTCCATACACACACACACACACACACACACACGCATCATTCTGTGCAAAAAAATCAGATCAAAAAGGGAAAAAAATCACAAGAAAGGGAAAAAAACTAAGCAAGCAAACAACAAAAAGATAAGAATACTGTGCTTTGATGCACATTTAGTCTCTACAATTTTCTCTGGATGTGGATGGTACTTCCCATCACAAGTCTATTAGAATTGCCTTGAATCACGTCATTATTGAAAAGAGCCAAGCCCATCACAGTTGATCATCAAATATCTTGTTTTAACTTGGTTCTACTTATTTTACTTAGCATCAGTTCATGTAAGTCTTTCCAGGCTTTTTTTGAAATTATTATTTCTTAGAGAACAATATTATTCCATTACCTTCATATACCCTAACTTATTCGGTTATTACCCAGTGAGGGGCATCCACTCAATTTTCACCAGCTAGCATTTATTAAGAGCTATTTGTGTCAGGCTCTGCCATATAGCTATATGGCTGCAATTTGAATGTAAATGCCTTGTGAGTAGGGACTGGGTCCTATGTTTCTCTTACATTTCTTAAAGCACCAGTTTATTATAGGTAGGTAGTTGGGATATTAAACCAGAAAAATATTTCTCTTGAGTCAGCTTAAATCCTACTTTTTCATGAAGTGTTCCCTGAGTAATGATGCTAATTCCCATTTCTAAAATACCTTAAATTTTGTAAAACACTCTTTTTTCTTTGCAGAAGCCTCATGAGATATTAGTAGTATTGTTATCTCTGTTTCACACATTAGAGATATGAGGCTTAGAGAGATTAAATGACTTCCTTAAATTCATATAACTAGTAAATAGAAGTGTTGATGGGATTTTGAATCCTGATTCTTGGATTCCAAATTCGATGTTCAGAAGAACAGAATTTTAGAGGACTTTCCCAGTCCCTTCACCCTAGCCCCTAGCTGCTTAGCCTTCTCTTTTAAGTTTACTTTACAGCTTTTCTATATTGTGTATATTTCTATCTACAAGATAGATAAATAGGTGGGGAGGTAGGTAGGTAGACAGATAGACAGATAGAATAAACATTTATTGAGTGCTTACTATGTGCCAGATACTGTCCTAAGTGCTGGAAATGCAAATAAAAAAATGATCAAGACAAATCATTATCCTAAAGTGATTACATTAATGTAACAGAGAAGGGGCCCTGGAAATGCATGAAGATGTGTGTGTGTGTGTATGTGTGTGTGTGTGTGTGTGTGTGTGTGTGTGTGTGTGTAGGTGTGTAGGAAATATAATTGGAGATGTCCAGGAAATGCTATTGAAGCCTGAAATGAAGCAAGATAAGGCAAAAGATGGTTTTTCAAAGCCCAGAGTGGTTCCAGAGGCAGAATCCACTGTTGAGGTGGGAGTGGAGATGATGTCTGGAGTAGAATTGAGTGGAGAAATCATGGTTTGGGGATGTATGAGAAGTGCTGGAAGTCACCTCCCCTACCAGAATATAAGCTCCTTGAAGTCAGAGACTATTTCTACACTAATCATTCTTCCACATCTTTTAGATATTTGAAGGCAGCTACTAAGTCCTTGTTGAATCTAATCTTCTCCAAACTAAACATTCTCATTTCCTTCAACTAATTCTCATGTGACATGGATTCAAGGCCTTTCATCATCTTGGTTGCTTTCTTCTATACAGTCTTTAATTTATCAATGTCCTCCCTGAAATATCATGCCCCAAAGCTGAACACAGTATTCCAGATGCAGTCTAATGAGAGCAGGGAACAGGCAGGGTTATCCCTTGCTTTTATCCCCAAGGTAGGATTCTCAGGTCAGCCTAAGCAAATGCTAGTTTTTTGGCTGCTGTCACATCACGGTACTTACTCATATGGAGATTTCTATTCCCTAATTCCAACCTCCCCACTCTTCAATCACTTTTAAACAAACTCTTTTATAACCATACTTGTACTTCTGAAGCTGATTTAAAAAAAAATACAAATGTAATCCTTTACATCCCTATTTAATTTTATCTTATTAGATTTAGCCCAGTAATCTAACCTATTAAAATCTTTTTGGATCCTGCCTCTGCTAGGTGGTACATATAGTGGATAAAGAACTGGTTCTGGAGTCCAGAACTGGTTTTGGAGTTCTACTTGTGATCAGATCCTTCCTACCTGTGTGATCTTGGCCAAGTCACTTAACTTTTATCTATCTCAGTTTTCTCAAGTATAAAATAGGGATAATTAAAGCTTCTACTTCCCTGCATTGTTGTATCAAGTGACATAACATTTGAAAATTGCTTAGCACAGTGCCCCCCTAGTAGTGTGGTGGGTGAAAGATGAAATGACTGAGTAAACAAAAGTTCTATTTTCCAAGTATATCATTTTACTAAGCAATGCAGGGTGATTGCCCAACAAATGGGAATAAGGAATCCTCAGCTTAAGTCTGGATTCCAAATACAAGGGGAGACAGACTTTCATTCATTAAAATAATTAATCAAATAAGACCAATTAATTAAAAGAAAACAATTAACCAGGATAAAAAATCGGGTAATTTGATTTTTAATTGGAAGAAAGATTAAAGACTTTCCAAATTGGGAGAAGGAGGGTGAGCAGATGCAATTCCCTGAAATCAGAAAAAGAGGTGTCCCACTCTCCCCAGATGTCTGGGAATCAAAGAAACACGGTAATAATTACTAATTGACCAATATGGGGCCAGTTTTCAGATAAGATATATTGGTTGCTTCAGTTATACAATTGTGAGAAAACTCCTTGCATCAGTCTTTGGATCTGACCAAGTTTCTGGTCAGCATAACCTAGGTCTTTTGTTAAGGATTTCTAAGCAGTAGGCAGAGAGGGTCCAGCTTCCCAGTCATGCTGAGCTAGGTTCAAACAATGAAAATTTTCTTCTAAATCCCACAATTGAATAAATCTTTCTCACAAGACAGAAATTGGATGCATAATTGAACAGAAAGGGCCCTGAGCTAGCTCTAGACTTGAGTCACAAGATGGAGTCAGTATGGTATGCTCATTTCCCTCAATTTCCTCAGTAGGAATTTAATAAATGCATATTTCTTTCTTTCTAGCTCATGATGGAAATTCTATTTTTGTTTCCATGCAATCTTTTAGTTGATTATACACAGAAGAACCTCCCCTTTCACAATTAGTAGATTTTAGTGATATCTTTCAATCTAACTAATTGATGAGAATTTATTAGGTGCCTATGATGTGTCAGGAACGGGGTTGGGAAATGAAGAAAATATGAAACAATTCTTGCTGTCAATGAGCTCTGTATGCATAATTTATATAAACACATAAATTTATATAAATATATTTCCATATATACATATACATATATAACTATAAATAGAATATAAATAAATTTGTGTGGGATAACTACAAGCTAAACAAAAAAGTAGTTAAAAACAAAGGAGGGAACTAGAAATTGGAGGGAATCATTAAAGATTTCTTATAGAAGGCGATATTTGAACTACATTTTGAAGGAATTGAGGGATTCTCTGAGATAGAGGTGAGAAGAGAGTATTCTCTAGTTATGGGAGAGAGACAATGGAAACATGGAGTGAGGAACAAAAAAGGGAGAGTTTGGTGAAATCAGAGAGTGTTAGAAAAGCAGTAATTATAATGAAAATGGAAACTTAGGTTAGGACCCAGTCATGAAAAGCTTTAAAAATCAAACAGAGAAGTTTTTATTTTTTCCTAAAGGTAGTGGAGAGCCATTGGAGTTTATTGAGTAAGGAAATAACATGGTCAGATCGATGCTTAAGGAAAATCACTTTTGCAACTTATGAAGGGTGGGTTGGAGAAGGGAGAGTGGACTGAGGGAAGCCAATTAAGAGACCACTTCAATAGTGAAAGTGAAAACATGACCACCACTAAGGTAGTAGTGAGTGGATAGAAGAGGTTAGGTTGAAAGAAGTTATGAATGTAGAAATGACATGCTATGATGATTAATTTGATTTATGGGGTAAGGGACAGGAGGATTTGAGGACAGCACTGAGGTTACGACCTGGGAGATTGGAATGATGGTATTGCCTTGAACAGAAATCAGAAAATCAGCAAATGGGAGCATTTTTGAGAGAAAGACAATTCTGAGTTTGAGTTTGAGAGCCTCCAGGACATCCACTTTGAAACGTCCATATTATTACCTTTAAAAATGCTCTTCTAATTACTCTATTTACTCAGTTAAATCATTATGGCTGTTAATCTCATTTTTTTTTCAAGGAACATGTGTTATTTGGTTAGCATCAAGGAACAGATAATAGTGACTATTGGAAACCAAGAATCTTGAATCCCAAATCAGTAGGGTTTTTTTCCTGTGCTTTGAGTAAAAATACATGATGACTTCACTGATAGTAGATTGATCATTGATTCCTTTCATACTGCCTCTAAATGCTAAAAGTACTTGCTTGCATCACTGGGCCATCCACTCAGATTTTTCTAGTGGAACAGAGCACAGTCTATTTGTTCTCTGTGCCCTAGCCACAAGATCTCCATTTGAGTCACTTAACTCGATTGCTTCCAAAAAAGAAGAAAAGGAGAAGAAAAACAAAGAAAAAGGAGGAGGAAAAGGAGAAAAAGAAGAAGAGGAAATAGAAGAAGAGGAAGAAGAAGAGGAGAAAGAAGAAGAGGAGGAGGAAGAAGAGGAGGAGGAAGAAGAAGAAGAAAGAAGAACTACAATTCTATTTAAGAAAACCAAAGCCAAAACAAATGTGTCCTTTGTTCAAATCTTAGCCAGGTTATAGGGTTATAGGGGAGGTTTACCAAATTAGAGGTAGGAGATCACATTCAGCTTTAATAAAAATTTAAAAAGTAAAAATAAAAATGAGGCCTGGTTGCCTTCTTTGACCTTCTCTGCCTCCATAATTAGCTTACTCTGGCCAATCTTCACAAGTCAGAGCTCTTTAAAACAGAGAAAAGAACTCAAAATCTGGAATAAGAATACGCAGCTGGACCAGGAAGTAAACCCTGCTGAATAAGGAGTATATTTGTAATTGTTTTAAACAGCCAGATTTAGGGTACGATTCAGTATCAGGGGTCAGACAGATAGTAATAATGTCTAGCAGGGACCCTTCAAGAAAAAAACCTGTATTCTTTATTTTCTATCTCCCAATTTTGTGTATTTGCTTTCTAACCTTGTTCTGTTAGTATCCCTCTGGGCTATATTCCATGAACAAATGGAAAAAAGCAATGGCCACATCGTGGTAATCTTAGTACAGCACCCAACCTTATGGGTAGAACAAATAGATGCTGAATTCTTACTTACAGTGGCTAGGAGGATGAAGAATGACTTTAGTCAGAGCTATCTCTAAGGTGCAATGATTGATATGGCCTCATACTATTAGGAATTAATAAAATACTTGTTAAATGATGATCCTTTGAAGACACTTAGAGATTAGTGTTACAGTTTTTACAGATAGGGACTTCCAAATGAGGAAATTCTAAGAATGCTTATTGGTAGCTTCTTTGCAATTTATAATATTAAAGAGAAGTCCTCTGAAGGTCAATCAGAAATTAAGGAAGACAATAAATTAATGAAGGTAACACATAAACCTAATAGAGTTCTGGCTAAATCAGCCCATGTTGATTGCAAATTCCTGATATTAAAATGTACCTCTTTCATAATGATAAAGGTTGGAGGGAATGTGGGAAAACTGGAACACAAATACATTGTTGGTGGAGTTGTGAACTGCTCCAACCATTCTGTAGAGTATGTTGGAACTATGCCCAAAAGGCTATGAAACTGTGCATACTCTTTGATCCAGTAGCCTCATTAGTGGGTCTGTATCCTAAAGAAATAATAAAAAGAGAAAAGGACTCACATGTGCAAAAATTTTTGTAGCAGCTCTTTTTGTAGTGGCAAGGAACTGGAAATTGAATGGATGCCCGTTAGTTGGGGAATGGCTGAATAAGTTATGGTATATGAACATAATGGAATATTATTGCAATATAAGAAATGATGAGCCAGGCTGATTTTTAAAAAACCTCCTGCAAAGACCTACATGAACAGATGCTGAGTGAAGTAAGTAGAATCAGGACAACATTGTACATAGTAAAAATACTTGGACTTAGCTCTTGTCAATAATGTGGTGATTAAAGAAAGTTCCAATAGATTTGGGATGGAAAATTCCAATCACATCCAGAAAGAGAGTCCAAAAAAAGAAAATTAGTCTCACTGAAGACTGAATATGAATTGAAAGGAGGTTTTTATGGAGGTATTTTCACCTCTTTTGGGGTTTTTGTCTGTTTTCTTACTCATGCTTTTTTTTCCCATGGGAGAAGGAAGAGAGGAAGGGAGAAAAATTTGAAACACAAAGCTTTAAAGAATGTATATTAAAAACTATCTGTACATGTATTCGGAAAAATAAAATACTATTGAATTTTTAAAAAAATACACTTTTTTTCTTTCTGTTAAGAAATAGTAAATTGTAGAAGCAGAAAGTTACATATGTGCTTAATAGCAATTACTTTTACTATTTAATTTTGGTTAATTATTTTAAATAAATTTAAGCAGTTTTAGTCTTTAAGCAAATTAAATTATTTTAAGATTCTGCTTAATTATTTTATGAGAAGGCTCGGTGGGAAGTTGGTGTTTATTAAGAAATGATTGATATTAAAATAAAATGTACCAACAAAAATTTTGAAGAAAACAAAGCAAGAGAGACAGACAAAGATAAAGGGAGAGAGAAAGAGAGAGAGAGAAAGACAGAGAGAGAGAGAGAGAGAGAGAGAGAGAGAGAGGAGGATGAAGATGGCAAAGAGGCTTTGAGATGCTGACACCTCAGTGGAAGGAGAGGATTAGTTTAAGACTATCTCTTTAGGGACAGCCTAAAGTGGAGGGAGGAATTTCATTGTTCCAAATATAGTCTATTCAAACTCGTAGATTAACTTCAAATTTAAGTAATATAGCTGTCTGTCCTGCATATATATTAGAGGCATAGGTGGGATGGGGGATACCAGAGCTCACTGTTCCCTAATTTCCTAACATTCCTCATTATTCCCTGCCCCTTGTCAGCTATAATGGGAGTTTAACAGATGTCAAGGCAGCTGAGGATTTGAAAACAGGGTCCTCCTGTGTAATGGCCAGAGGGTCCTAATCCTCCCTACTCAGATCTAGCATCTGGCATAAGCCTAGAGGCCTGCAAGGGGAGGTTTACAGGCTCCAGATTTTCTCCTCTTTGAGGAACCAAGCTAGTAAAGAGAGCTATAGCCAGGGAATGTTGGAGCTGAAAGGAACGTTTAAGGTTATCCGGCTCAACTTCCCAACTCAGAAAGTGGAAGTCCAGAAAGTTGAAATGAGTTGCCTGAAGTTAGGCAAGTAAGTGGCAGGGTCAAGAAAGAGAACCCTGGTTTCCTGACTCCAGTCCTAATGTCCTGCTAGGAATTTAGAAAGCTAGGCAATAAGTGAATGAACAAAACAAATCAAACTAGGCAGAAAGTCTTTTCCTAGAGGGAAAGCTGCTAGTCATGGAGAAATAGATTGCTAGTACATAGAAGGATTAAACAGATTATTTGAAGAGATAGCAGATGTAATAATATGAAATCACAGAATTTTGGAGTCAGATTAGACCTCAGGGACATCCATCCAACCCGTGTTAGAAAAATAATCTTTTCCAAAATGTGGAGAATGTGACAAGCAGGCAGAATTTGCTTTAAAACCTTCAATGCAAGGGCAAATGTGGAAATGTGGTATGGAGAAGGGGAGAGGATGGGGAGAGACAGAGGGGTTAAGGAGGCAGATGTAGGGGAAGACACTGGGGTGAGGGGACATGATAAGATCATTGACCACCTGGAGCAGCCCATTTCATTTCTGGACAGCTATAATTATTACAAAGCTTTTCCTGACATCAAATTTGAGTTGACCTCTTTGCAACTTCCATCCCTTGCTTCTGGTTCTTCTGGGACCAGAAAATAAATCAAATTTCTTTCCCACATGACACTCTAAATATTTGATGACCACTATCATTTTCCCCCATCCCCTCATTCCAGGATCTCTCCAGTTTAACATTCTTAGTTCCTTCAACCAATTCTCATATTACACGGACTGATTTTCCTTTGTTATCTTGGTAACTTTGCTTTGGATGCTCTCTAGCTTATCAATTTTCTTCTTAAAATAACATCCTCAGAGTAGATCAGAATGCTCTAGATATGGTCTGAACAGGTAGGGTAGTACCATTTTCTCCTATTCCAGTATTGCACACAGTACCTGGCACAAAGTAGGTAACTAATAAATGCTATTTAAGTGCCTAGATAAAAAACTAGGCCTTTCTTAATGTAGTTTAAGATTCTATTAGTTTTTATTTTTTGTTTTGTTTGCCATTATTTTGAACTTTGAGGTCCATTAAAATCCTCATTTTTTAAAAGACCAATTGCTGTCTAATTTCACATCTTATACTAAAGAAGTTGTTTTTCATATTTTCACATTTCCCTCTATTTTAGTGGATTCATCCCATGTTTTATAGACTTAGAAGTGAAAGTGACTACTTAGGACACAGGAGGCACTTACTAAATACTTATTGACTAACTGACCTTTGAGAGTATCTAGACCCTTCCTTTTTTTTTTTTTTTAATTTTAATAGCCTTTTATTTACAGGTTATATGTATGGGCAACTTTACAGCATTGACAATTGCTAAACCTCTTGTTCCAATTTTTCCCCTCCTTCCCCCCACGCCCTCCCCCAGATGGCAGGATGACCCGTAGATGTTAACTATATTAAAATATAAATTAGATATACAATAAGTATACACGACCAAACTGTTATTTTGCTGTACAAAAAGAATCAGACTCTGAAATATTGTACAATTAGCCTGTGAAGGAAATCAAAAATGCAGGTGGGCAAAAATATAGGGATTGGGAATTCAATGTAATGTTTTTTAGTCATCTCCCAGAGTTCTTTCGCTGGGCATAACTGGTTCAGTTCATTACTGCTCCATTGGAACTGATTTGGTTCATCTCATTGTTGAGAATGGCCAGTAGACCCCTTCCTTTTACAGATGAAGAAACTAAGGCTGGAGAGGTAAGTGACTTTCTAAAAAATGTTTCAATTTGTCAAAAATCTTTTTTGGTCCCCAACAAGTGTATCAGTCATTCCCTCTCAGCTTTGTGTCACTTGCAAATGTAATGAAAAAGGCATTGGTAAAAATGCTAAACAGATTCATGGATTCTGAGAATTAAAAGGGATCTTTTAGAAGCCATCGAATCCTACATAAAGGAATCTTCATTGTAACATCCCTGGCAAGAAGTTATCTCATGTCTTCTTGAAGACCTCCAAAGAAAGTAAACCCATCATCTTCTGAGTGGGCCCTTTCTCCCTTTTGGCAGCTGACATCAAGCTAACTTGAACTCTTTTCTACTTCTACCCATGGCTCTCAAGTTCTGCCCTCTCTAGACAAACACTGTAACTTTATTGAATCTTCACAGGACAGCCCTTTAATACATATTTTATGCAATTAACATGTCCTCCCAAGTCTTTTCTTCTCCAGATTAATTACCCCCAGTTATTTTAATTGACCTTTATAAGTAATGAACTCAAGACCTTTGTTTGCCCCCTTATGGATACCTTCCAGTTTATCATGAATTGTGAGGTCCAGAACTGAACATAAAACTCCAGATAAAATCTGAAAAGGGAAGTGTACAGAGGGATGATTATTTTGCTGTTATTGGAAACCAGGCCTCTCCTAATACAGTCCAAGGTTTCATTCGGTTCTGGGTATTGTGACATCACCCTGCTGACTCTTATGAAGCTTGCAATCTTCAAAGACCCCTGCTTCCTTTTCAGAACATCTGCTGTCAATTTATGCTTCTTTTGGCACAAGACCAAACACAGATCCCTGTTTGTAAATCTCCAAAGAAGCTGACATCAGAACCATTAATGATTATTCTTTGGGTCATACCAGTCTGACTCCATCAAACCACACAATCACTTAGACCATATGTTGTCTTTGCCATAAGATCAGAATTGGGGAATAAAGGACTACTACCACAAGAGAGAAGCCCAAGGGGCAGCTAGAAGGACAGATAGGGTTATACTTCTAGAGCTGACTCTAGGGGCTTTGTGGTGCAATCCCTTCACTTTATAAATGAGGAAACTTAGGCCCAAGAATACCATGAAAGGCTTTATTGTATCCTGTGAGAACCCAGAAGAATTATTTAATCAAAAAAAAGTTAGAGCTGGAAAGGGCTTGAGAAGATCACCTAAATTTAATCTCAATTTTATTTTTAATTAATTTAAAAATTAATTTATTCATTCTCTTTTCTACCCCTTTCATTTTATGGAGGAGAACATCTTTACAGATCAGCTTGCATTGTTAGAGATGTTTTCAGGGACATGGTTGCATTTGAGTTTTAGGGAAGTTACCTTCCTCCTCTTCCTTGCTTGATATTTCCTCTAAGGATCTCAGTAAACAATTATGAATGTAGTTCTTACTCCTGTTCTGACACCTCTCTCATACCCAGTTTTAAAATCAGCAGAAAGCCTCTTAGCTTCTCCAGTCAGATGGATTAGAATCCTTGAGAGAACCCCAGGATTGAGAAAAAGAGATTAAAAGTACTCATGAGATTCAGGGTTTGGAGAAAAGGGACTTAAGTCTCAACAGGATCCTAATGGGGAGATTGTAGAGAATTTTATAGGAACATAGATCTTTTTAGAGGTGAAAGGAACCTCACACACCATCTAGTCCAATCCTCTCATTTTATAGATGAGGAAATAGGCTCAGGGAGTTTAAATAACTAGCTCTTCTGATTCCCAATCTAAGCCCTGTTCCTGTTGTGCCATATTGCTTCCCATTAACTGACTCTGGGACCAGATAGGGATTGTTCCAGTTAAGTTCAGAGAGGCTTTCCACCAGATGGCCATGTGCCAAATTATGAATAGTACTGGTCCTAACAACTCATGAAACTATCTCTAAGGCATGGAGGGACTATGCATCCTGATGAAATCACATATTTTAGAGGGATTACTAAATTCTCCCTCTGATTTGGGAAGATGATTGTTTCTAAGTTTGCCCTGTGCCTTTCCATGGAATAGAGGAATCTGTGAAATGACTGGGGCTTGATTCAAAGAAGGTGCAGATGATACTGCCATTTGATTTGAGAAAAATCTGAGCCTCAAAGATCTTGGAAACCTTGTTAATGCTCAACAGATGCTTGATGAAGCCATGTGATTAGCTGCCCATAACCCCCCCACCCCCCATACATACTTACTATGAGAAAGAAAATGGGCATAATGTTTTATGCATAAGTTTTTTTATTGTAGTTGTTAAAAAAAATTGTTGAGTTTTCTTAGTTCTGTCAATTTTTAAGCAAGCCTAAAGGACCAACCTATTTTGATTTTTAAAAAAACAATAGCTTTCTATTTTCAAAATACATGCAAAGACAGTTTTCAACATTCACCCTTGTAAAAGCCCGTATTCCAAATTTTTCTCCTTCTCTTGCTCTCCTGTTCCCCTAGACAGCAAGCAATCCAATGTATGTTAAACTTGTACAATTCTTCTATACACATTTCCACACTTATCATGCTGCACAAGAAAGATCATATCAAAAAGGGAGAAAAATGAGAGAAAAAAAAGCAAATAACAACAAAAAAGGTGAAAATACTATGTTGTGATCCACATTCAGTCCTCATGGTCCTCCCTTTGGATATAGATGGCTCTCTCCATCCCAAGACTATTGAAACTGGCCTGATTCACCTTATTGTTGAAAAGAGCCAAGAAAGGCCAATCTTTTGTTTTATAATTATGAAAAATATATTTTTTGTCATTTTGAAATTAAATTCAATAATTAATCAATAGTATCTGTTAAGTGACTGGTATTTTTTAGACACTGGAAATGCAAGACCAAAGTGAAATAGTGCCTGCCTTCAAGGAGCTTACATTCTATGGCTCCAATGATAATATTTAATTCTAAAGCACTGGAAGTCTTCCAACTCTACTTAATTCTCCCGAAGTCCTCCTTGGATGCTTTATTGAAGCATAGGTTCTCAAAGGCTTTGTCAGGAGAGGACAAGGCGAGTAGATCCCAGAGAATTGGGAAGGTTTCGAGTATGGGTTTGGAATGACTGTGTGCCATCTGAGGAACAGATTGGCCAATGAGTCAAAAGATCCAGATTCAAAGGCTGATTCTGATACTGGATTACTTTGTCATTTGAGGCAAGTCACTTTCCTTCCTGGACTTTTCTTCATCTTTTAACCTGAAGGGTTTAGACTAGATGGCTCCTGAGGTTTTTTCCAGCCTTAGATCCAGGATTCCAAAAAAAGTTCAGAGAGGTTCTATAGGCTGTAGAAACTTACAAACACAATCTATAAAGTGAAATCTATAAATGAGTGAAAGAAGGACCCAGCCTAGAAAATCTCAGATCCTCTTTGAAATATTGAAGTTTACATAGTACTTTTCTCATGACAGTATTATGAGGTTATTTAGTGTACCAAGTATGATTATCCCCATTTTGCAGATGAGAAAAATGAGGTTCAGATAACTTGACTGTGGTACATGCTGCTGTTATATACTCGGTTTTATCCTGATGAAATCACACACATTTTAGAGTGACTACTAAATTCTCTCTCTGATTTGAGAAGATGATTGTTTCTAGGTTTGCCTGTGGTGGGGTGCAAAAATTTTGCATGGTATCTCGGTCCTTGATGAACCAGTCTAATTGGAAAAATAAGATATGAACATATGAAAAGTTATATAACTCTCATACCAACATATCCTAAGATCTGGGCCTATACAGATATGGCTCAGTCTCAGGGATGGTTCCCAGAATAGAATTTTTTGGTTCATTTTGTTGCTTGTCAGATTCCTCTAGGAACCTCAGAATATAGAGACCTAGATATGAGTTCTCTATTGATGTACAGAATAAAAACATTTCCCATTCCCATGCAAGCACTTATGATAGTAATGTTTCTCAGGTACAGGACAGCTTTTATTTTACCCCATAGAAAATTCAAACAATATAAAAGACTCACAGTAACCCATAAACATTTAACTCCAATCTCTTTCCTTTATGGTAAATCCTACCTTTATTTAAGGAATCAGTAATAGGCCTTTAGCTTTATGGTTCTTACTATCTTAAAGGTTTAGACTCCATCCTAAAAGAAAGCAACCTTGGGATTTTGACAGAGATGTTCACTTTTCCATTCAAATTATATACCATCAAAATAAGTCTCTGTAATAATGAAGAACAAAATTTGGGGCTTTTGATGATTCATAAAAAAAATTAAGGGGCAGCCTGATGGCACAGTGGATAGAGCACCAGCCCTAAAGTCAGGAGGACCTGAGTTCAAATCTGGTCTCAAACACTTAACACTTCCTAGCTGTGTGACCCTGGGCAAGTCACTTAACCCCAATTGCCTCAGCCAAAAAAAAAAAAAAAAATCTATAAAGTGAAATCTATAAATGAGTGAAAGGAGCACCCAGTCTAGAAAATCAATACTTTCCTGCTCCTTTCTCTAGCTCTAGAGTCATAAGAGGCTTATTTACCTATAAACTTATCAAGTTGATTAATTATTCCTGATCAGCTCTTTCCACTCAAGTAAAAATATAAAATTGATTTAATAGCTCATAACTATAGTGAGTAGTAAAAACAGAAAAGAGATCACTATGGAGAAGAATAAGAGCAGGTTTAAAGAAGAAATGGGATTTGAAAGGAGATGCTTTGGACAGGCATGAGGTTAGGTCATTCTGAGAAAGGCATAGTACTAGCAGAAACTGTAATCAGGAGACAATGAGTAGTCCAGTTTGACTAGAACAAACAATTTATGTAGGAAAAGAATTAGAGATAAGATTGGGAAGCAAAGTTAAGGTAAAGAACATTGGGGATCTTGTGGGGTTTTTTTCTCCTCATATTTTTTCTTTTTTTTGCTGGAGCAATTGGGGTTAAGTGACTTACCCATGGTCACACAGCTAGAAAGTGTTACGTGCCTGAGATCACATTTGAACTCAGGTCCTCCTGATTTCAGGACTGGTGCTCTATCCACTGTGTTAACTAGCTGCCCCCGTATTTTTTATTCTTAACTAACAAACATAAACTAAAATGAACACATTCATATACTCAGTAGGATTATACATGGAACTGTAAATTTGTATAATTCACAGCTTGCTTTTCTTTGTAAGAATATAATAAATTCAACATGTTGCTTCCAAAACTGTCTTACTTGTCTGTGATTTTTCTGTTTTTTTTTCCCTGCCCTTTGCATTTCAAAAATGTTTTGATGGCTCTCTGTTCTTTCTCTTCTTTTTCTTCTTTTTTTGTGGGAGCAATTTAATTTCTAGTTTCCCTGTCTCTTCCCACTCTAATCCTTCTCAGATTGAGAAAAAAGCAAAAGTAAACCTTTGTAACAAATGTGCAGAGTGAAGCAAAATAAATTTCCATATGGTCTGTGGCCAAGAAGGTATGTCTTATTCTGAAACTTGAATCCCTTACCTTTATCAGAAAGTGCGGGATTTCTTTTATCATCATGCTTCATTGAAATCATAGTCATTAAATTAATGTCCTTAAGTATTTCCGAGGTTGTTTGTCTTTATAATACTCTTTTTGTATAAACTATTCTGCTGATTCGATTCATTTCACTCTGCATCTGTTCATGCAACTCTTCTCAAATTTGTCAGAAATAATTCCACTTTTCCTTTCTTATAATGCAATAATATTCCATTCCACTCATACCCTCTCTCAACTTCAGATTTGATTTAATTAAAATTTTTCTCATTATTAGTGATTGGGGCCATTTTTTTTCCATATGGTTGTTTGGAGCCTTGAAAATTTCCGTGTATCAATGGTGGTGGTACACCCCTGTGTTTCTTACTACTGGAGAAGACTGAGGCTTTTGGATTGATTGAGTTTGGGGATACTGGGAAGTAGTAGGACCAAAGCCAATTAGGTGCCTGTGCTAAATCTGGAGCTTATATTTTAAGCCTTTAGGAATGGGGAGCTATTAGGGTTCCTAAAGAGGAGCAAACTGGCTCAGGTTGGGAAAATGAAGCGCATTTAAACTTCCAGTGAGTATTGGGATTGGCAACAGGAGTCACCAGCATGGGAGAGAGAGAAAAATTCAGTCCAGATAAATAAAGACAAAAAGAAAGAAAAAAGAAAAAGGAAGAAAAAAGAGAAAACTTTCTGTTCATATTCTAAACCACTTACCTTTAAATAAGTGAATGGCTCTTGTTCTTATAAATTTGAATGTTTCCTATATATCTTGGATATCAAACCTTTAACATATAAATTTGCTACAAAGATTTTGCTTCCCAGCTAGCTCTTTCCCTTATAATTTCAATTGCATTGCTTTTGTTTGTGCAATTAAAAAAATATGCTTCTCTGCTCCTATCTTGTCCTTGTTTGAACATGGATTCTTCTTGGTCTATCTTGGTTGCAAAATTTTTTTTCTTTCTTGTTCATTGAATTTGGTTATGATGTGACCTTTGTATTTAATTCATGTATGTATTTGAAATTTATCTTGTTATATGGTGTGAGATGGAAGTTTCTATCTATCTTATGACATATTGCCTTTTTCTTTTCCCAGGAATTTTTGTCTAGTAGTAACTCTTTGGCATTGAAATCTTTATCAAACCTTATGCTATTAGGTTTGTTTGCTTCTATGTGATATGTAACTCACATTTTCTATTGATCAACCTCTTTTTTATTTTGAGAAGCATTGGTCATTTGATAACTGTGGCACTGAATAAGTAAATTAATTGTCATATTATTTTTATCATATTAATTCAATTTATTCATGAGCAATTAATGAATTTCTAGATCTTTAGGTCTGTCTTTATGTGAAAAAAAAAGTTTTGTAGTTGTTGTCACATATAACATATATTTTTCCCATGTGTGTCTTGGTAGATAACTTCCCAAATATTTTATAAATTCTGTGATTATTTTAAATGAAATTCTCTATCTATCTCTTCTTAATGAGCTTTTTTGGTGGTGTGTAGATATAAAGATAGATATGTTATTGATTGATGTAGAAATTTATTCTATATCTTGAAAAATTGCTAAAATTATTGTTTCAATTATTTTTAATTGATTCTTTTGAATTCTCTAGATTGTTATATCCTCAGCAAAAAGTGTTAGTTCTGTTTCCTCTTTTTCTGTTATCCTCTTGAATTTTTTTCCCTTATCATATTACTATAACTACCATTTTTAGGAATCTATCAACATTTTTTACCTTATTCTTGATATTACTTGATATTAAAGGATTATCCACCCTTTTCCCATAATATATAGTGTTGATTATTGGTTTTAAATACTAAAGAAAATTCCACTTATTCTTATGCTTTTTTGGTGTGTGTGTGTGTGTGTATGTGTTAATAGAAATGGTTGCTCAATTTTGTCAAAAGCTTTCTCAGGATCCATTGATATATCATTTAAAAATATTTTTGTTTTTTAACATGGTTTATTAGTTTATAGTTTTCATTATGTTGACTCAACAGTACATTCATGGTATAAATTCATCCTGGCCAGTGTGTATTATCTTTTTTTGTGTGTGAGGTAATCAGCATTAAGTGACTTTCACAGGGTCAGAAAGTTAATGTGTCATGTGTCTAAGCCTGGATTTGAACTTAGGTTCCCTTAACTCCAGGTCTGGTGCACTGTGCCATCTAGCTGCCCAGTATATAATATTTTAATATGTTGTTGTAGTCTTTGAGAATCTTTTATTTAATATTTTTGCATCAGTTCATCATTAGGAATATTGTCTTAGAGTTTTCTTTTTCTGCTTTGACTCTCCATTGCTTAGTTATCAACATTATGTTTGCATTATTGGAAGAGTTTAGAAGGTTATCTTCTTATTTTGTAAAGAGTTTATTTTCACATTGGAATTAATTGTTTTTTGAATGTTTGAAAGAATTCACTTTGTAATTCATTCAATCTTGAAGGTTTTTTGAGGGGAGTTCATTTTAACTTTTTTAGTTTCTTTTTTTTCTGACATTAAATAATTTAAACAATTTCTTTCTCATTATGTTGACTTGAATATTTTTGTGAGTATGCATCCATTTCATCCAAGCAGTCAGTTTTGTTGGCATACAATTGGGTAAAATAGTATTTCATTTTCAATTATGAATTTTTCTTTTTTTTTCTTTTTATTGCAATTTGGTGTTCCTCTCATTTTAAAAAAAAAATCAGACTGTTTATCTAATGTATTAGTTTTTTTTAAAACTCAGTTTTACTTATCAATTCAATGGTTTTTTCATTTTAATTATATTAATCTATTCTTAAATTTTCAGGATTTCTATTTTGGTGTTTAGTTGAGGGTATTTTTATTTGTTTCTTTTCTAGTTTTGCATTCTCAATCACTGATCAATTATCTCTCTTATTGATTATGTATATAGGAAGATCCATTCTCCTCTAAGAATTGCTTTTATCTCAAAAGTTTTATGTTGTCTCATTGTCATGCTTTGGATGAAATTTTCTGATTCTATGATTTCCTTTTTTTTTTTTTTTTTGATCTTCCAATTCATCACTACTAAACTATTTTGATCCATTTATTTTTTTGTCCTTTCAACAAAATCTCCTTATTGAACAGAATTTTTATTATATTATGGTCTGTAATAATGTTGCTTAATATTTATGCTCTTTGAATTTGATTGTGAAACTTTTAATGACAGAAATCATGTTTAATTTTTGTAATGATCATGCCTAGCATGGAGTCACCAACGATGTCATACAGTTTTTCAAAAATTCTATTCAAGTCTTTAACTTCTTTTTTCTTTTTTTAAAGATTTTTTCCTAAGCCAGAAAAGTGTACATTTAGTTTCTCCATTATTATAATTTTGCTGAACTTTTTTCATTGTACTTTGTATTGAAGCATTTACATGCTATACCATTCAACAGTTATATGTTAAATACTGATATTAATTCATTATCTATGATACCCTTCAGTATAGGGAGTTCTCTTACTTATCTCTTTTTATCACACACATTTGTGTGCCCACACATATGGGTGTATACACACACACACACACACACACACACACATACACACATAAATACACACTATTTCTGTGTTTGAAATCGTGAGTATTACCTTGCTTTTTTGAGTTCACTTAAAGTATACTAAGATTTTGCTCCAGTCCCTTATTTAAATACCATGTGAATTTGCGTGTTTCAAATGTTTTTTTCTATTGTTGGGTTTTATTTTCTACTCTATTTTCTTCTTTCATTTTGTGTGTGTGTGTGTGTGTGTGTGTGTGTGTGTGTGTGTGTATGTGAACATATTTAACTTTTCCTTGTCCAATTCACCCCTCCTTCTCTTCCATTTTTTTGTGCACTTCATCTCAGTTTATTATATTATATATATCCAGTATAATGTGAGATTGTCCAATATATTCACTAGGTAATAAATATAGTGGATAAAATACTGGGCTTGGAGTCAGGAAAACCTTAGTTCAAATTTGGATTCAGACACTTACTAGCTGTATAACCCTGGGCAAGTAATTTAACCTCTTTTTGTCTCAGTTTCCTCATCTGTAAAATGGGGGTACGATTAACATCTACCTCACAGTGTTGTTATGAGGACCAAAGGAAATAATAATTGTAAAGCACTTAGCACAGCATCTGGCACATAGTTAGCATTATATAAATGTTAGCTATTTTTATTATTATTTTTCCCTCTCATTTCTTTTTCCTTCCAGTACCATTAAACAGAGAATTACTTTCTGCAGGCTTTCTTCCTATCTTATTTAATTTTCTCTATGACTTTTGAAGACATTAGATGAATGAAGACATTAGTTCTGAGAAGACGCTTCTTTCTATTATATTCTACTAGAATATAAACAATTTAGTACCTTATAATCCCTTCTAATCGATCAGCTATCTTTGCCTTTTTATGTTTCTCTTGACTTATGTGCTTATATTTCAAAGTTTCTACTTAGCTGTTGCCTTTTAATCAAGAATTCTTGGAAGTATTGTATTTATTTAAGAGCCATTTATTCTACTGCAGAATTATTTTTATTTTACCAGCTAGGTTATTCTTGTCTATAAGACTTCATCTTTTGCTTTTAATAGTATATTCCAACCTTCCATCTTCTTATTAGAGTTAGCTGCCAAGTTTTGAGTAATCTTGTTGAATATGGCTCTTTGATACTTTCTTTTAGGTTGCAAAAATTTTAAATTTGTCACAGAAGTTCTGATTTTGTTTATAATATTACTGAGCATTTTTATTTTGGGGTTTCTTACAGGAGATAAATGGTAGATCTTTTCTATTTTTCACTTTATTTTTTGGTTTAAAAGATCTCTTCACTTTCCTTTATGGTACCTTGAAACAAAGTGTCCAGACTTTACTTTTGGTAATGACTTTTAGGTAATCTGATGATTTTTAGACTGTCTTTCCCTGACCTGTTTTATAGGTCACTTGTTTTGTATTATTTTAATCACATATATATATATATATATATATATTAATATTTATTATTGTCTCATGGAGTTGTTGCTTTATGTTTGGCCCATTTTAATTTTTGGAAGTTCATTTCTTGGGTAACATTTAATCATCATTTGTTTTAAACTATTACTTCTTGTTATTCTTTCCTTTCCAGTAGTCATTTCCTTAAATGTTACATTTTGTATCTCTTATTTAATTTTTTCCAACTATTCTTATAGTCCTTGTGATCAGGATATTCTTTTATTTGAGGCTCTACTTCAACTTGTGGAATTATTCTTTTTATCTTGATTTATCTCTTGGTTCAAAGTATTCCTTTATTGTGTTCAGCATTCTCTTCCATTTCCTCATAACTTTAGTCTCATTTTCTCCATTAGTGCTTTTATATTTGGATTGGACTCTGGATGTAGTGGGTAAAATTAGGTCTTTCTTGTTGCAGGAATTCCTGCATTTTGGCTTGGTCTCCTGATGGCTTGACTCAAGTTTTTGCCTTTCTATGTTTCCTTCTCAAGATCAGTCCCAAACCTGAAGTTGGCTACATCCCTTGTGATCCTAAGAATTCCCAACCAAATGTTGATTATGCTGATAGCAGACCAAGTGCAATATCTCAGGTACTTTGTTTCCCAAGTGCTGTCTTTACCTGCTGTTGCTTGGATATAGATTGTCTGGGCACTGATCTCCCCAGGTAGGTCTAGCCTTGCTCCTGATGTGATTCAGGTAGAGCTGCCTGTGCCCTGGATTGAATATGGGTTGTCTGATTGCCAAATCATCTTAGCCTGGATGCCAATCAAACCCTATCTTCTGAGAGTCTGGGGGAAGGGGTATACCTATCTTGAGTACCAACCTAGCTTTGTCTCCTAAAGAAACTGGGCATAGCCTGCCCGATGCTGGGCATTGTTGGCATTGTTTGCTGTAGTTCTGGGGCACTGGTCCTAGTCTGACCCTGTCTCAGGCTCTGGGACCTGGTTGCTTATACCGTGTTTTGCCTTCCACTTACCCTGGCTTTTCTCTGCTTAGAGGTTCTTCAGGATTCTGCCCACATTTTTTGTGCGATCATGGATCGAATGTTTATTTTTGGTTGTCTTCATCATTGTTTTGGGTTCATTTTTAAAGCATTGCTGGAGTATTTATTGGAGATCTGCATTCCTATAAGTCTTAGAACGTTGTTCCCAAATTCCTACATTGAAATTCACCTTTGGATGCCAGTCTAAAGAGTTGAACTTTTTCCTTTAGGCAGTAATAAAAGGGATATGATTGTGATTTTAGATAACTGTACACCTTAAATAAGTCACTTCCCTATCACAAATCCCTTAGTTTCTTCCTCTAAAAAATGGGCACCAAAAAATTGGTCTAATTGTCTGATGGGATTTCTGTGAAGAAAATACTTTGTTAACATAAAGTGATATTTAAATGTGGACTGTTATCACTTTGAGGCTCTGTATTAGCCTAAATACAGATATACTGGGGTAGCATGGGGTGGGGGGTGCTGATCTCAACATTTTTAGGGGAATTGAGTCAAGCAGGATAAAGGAATAAAGAAAAGTTGGATTTCTGTCCTGAAACAGAATACACATGAAAAACAATAAACATACTGGAGAATTTAAAAAAGACTTAGGCTTAAAAGCCAAAAATAAATTCAAAAGAAAACCTGATGGTACAGTACAAGCTTTCTCAGGCTGAATACAGTCAGATGTGTGTGTCTGTGCGTGCATGTGGTATGTGATGGAATGGGGGGAGTGCACAGGGAGCAGGCAGGGAGGGCCTATCTTTATCCATAGGCACTGTCTGGTTTTGATTTGAGGGGCTCCTTCTTTCAAAATGATCTGTCCTCCTTGTCTGGTTGATTCGGGAAATCCCTTTAGCAGAAAACAAAGCCTATCCACCAGTATAGATAAGGCTTAAAATGCAAATCCTCCTGAGAGAGGGAACCCAGTGACCTACATTCATACCAATGCTTAGATTATGGGTTATCAGTCTCTTCCTGGGAGCAGCCTACAATGGGAAAGAGAAGAGGAGGGTAGCAGGCTGTCTGAAAGGGGACTAAGCAAATCAGAAGAGTAGGAGTGAAGAGGAAAGGGGGATCCCAAGCAAAAACTTACCGACTTTTCACCATTGCTGTGAGTCAGCCTTGGGACAACTGAAAAGAAAACTCTCTTTTTGTACAGAGAGGCCATCAGCTCCCAAATAGCAAAGGCCCAGTTGGTGAATGTTTGCTAAGCAGATGTAAAATTAAATAACAACCAGCCTTCAAAGGCACGCAATAACAGGACTGGTGGAGTTGTGACAAGCCTGGTCAACTTTGTGACAAGATGAAACCACAAGGTGCCTTCTGAGCCAAAGTCAGGACGAGGGTGAGGGAGGTTTGAGCCTGTCATGGTGGAGTAGACCTGAAACAAAAGGAAACAAATCACAGATTTAGGATTAGAAGTGATCTCAGAAGCTATCAAGCTCAACTGCCTGTTCTTCCATCAATCGATGGGAAAACCGAGGCACAGATTTGCCAAAGATCCTACAAATTTTAAGGGTTTAAGAAGGCTCTAAACTCATGTTTTCCTTATTCTAACTCTTTGAATTTCATCACTTAGCACCCTAAGCAGAAGGAGAAAGAAAAAGTTTGTATTTTTTCAGCCAGTAGGGCAAATACTTCTGAAAAGTCACATTTATGTAAACACTTTAAGATTTATTTCTCTCAAAGAATCCTGTAAAATAGTACCAGTATTATTATCATCCCCATTTTAAAGATAAGGAAACTGAGGGTGACAGCTCATGGATTCATAGATTGATAATTGAAAGAGATCTTAAGGTTGTCTAGTTCAACCCCTTCTTTTTCATGTGGGGAAAATGAGACCCAGCCAGATTAAGTGATTTGCCCAAGAACACATACCTAAATGAATTTGAACCCAATTCTCCTGGCACATCATTATTTTTCTTATTTCTGCTACTAACAATAGCTAGCATTTATATAATTCTTTTAGCTTTGTTTTTTTTTTTTTTTTTTTTTTCTTCTTTTAGCTTTGTAAAACCTTATAACTATCCAGGGAAGTAGGTATATGATTAGCCCCATTTTATAGATGAGGAAATAAAGGCAAACAGAGAGGGTTAGCACCTTTCCTGTGGTCACATAGCTAGTTAGGGTGAATTCCTGACCACAAATTTCATTGCTTCTCTTACATGATGTTGTCTTTCTAGATAGAACGCTAGAATTTTCTAAAAATAGGTAAGATGACCTATTCATCTAGCAATATGACTTTTAGGTATCTCAGTCCATATAACCTTTCATAAGTTACCTTCCTGAATTGTTTCATTCTTTGTATTTCTATCTCCAATGCATAGCATAGTAGTTCAAAGATAGTAGTTGCCTATTGCTTGATTGATTAATCCTATTGGACAATAAATAGTGAGTGATCTCCTCTGAGTTCTTAACAAAACTTAAAATTCAAGCCATCCTTTTCACATACCATATAGCATTCTGCCTTGTTTTTCTCTTTTTAAAATACATTTTATTGATACCTTAAGATTTAATATCATTACATTTCCCATTGAAGGGGAAATCATGTCCTTACCCTCCCCAGAGAGCCATGCTTTTAATAAGGATTTTTTTTAAAAAGGAAGAAAAAAGGGTTAGTAAAACTAACCATCATGTTGAAAAAAAATCTAAAGTCCTATGCCCCAAAGGCTACAAAACTGTGCATAAAAAAGAAAAGAATCTACATGTTCAAAAGTATTTGTAGCAGCTCTTTTTGTGGTGGCAAAGAATTGGAAATTGAGGAGAGGCCCATAAATTGGAGAATGGCTGAACAAGTTGTGGTATATGAATGTAATAGAAAACTTAATCTATAAGAAACTATGAGCAGGCAGATTTTAGAAAAACCTAGAAAGACTTACCTGAATTAATGCTGAGTGAAGTGAGCAGAACCAGAATATTGTACATAGTAACAACACAACATAGTATCAACTATGATAAACTTAGCTCTTCTTAGCAATACAGCGATCCAAGATAGTTCCAAAAGACTCGATAAAAATGCTATCCACATCCAGAGAAAGAATTATGGGGACTGAATGAAGATCAAAGCATACTATTTTCACTCATTTTTTTCTTTCTTATAGTTTTTCCCTTTTGTTCTGATTCTTCTTTCACAAAATGACTAATGTGGAAATATGTTTAACATGATTGTATGTTTATAACCTATATCAGATTGCTTGCTGTCTTGGGAAAGGGAGAGAGAAAAATTTGAAATTCGAAATGAATGTTGAAAACTAACTTTAATTGTAATTGGAAAAAATTAAATACTATTAAGTTGGGGAGAAAGTCTGATGTTTTATGCAAGGTTCCAAGCTCATAATTCCCTATCTTTATAAAACATTAGAGATGCCCTCATATTGCCCCTTTGTGCCCAAACTTTGCATTTTCCATTTTGATTGTTTGTTTGTTGTTTGTTCTATTTCCATTGTTAGAGTAATGTCTATTGTTTCTCTGGGTCTGGTTATTTTATTTTTCATCAGTTCACATATTTTCTGTGCTTTTCTTTATTAATTGTATACATTTTTCTTTCAGCACAATAATACCTCATTTGCCTTTATACATCAAAATTCGTTGAGGCATTCATCAGCTGATGGGCATCTACTTATCTTCCAGTTCTCTGTTAACACAGAAAGGACTGTTATGAATTTTTTGGTTTATGGAGGAAGCCTATCTTTTTGTGATTAGTCTCCTCGGGATATATGCCTATCAATGGAATTTTCAGGCCAAACTATATAGATGTTTAGTCACTCTTTTCAAATTCCAAATTGCTTTCTAGAATTGTTAGAACAATGAGTCTCCACTAACAATATCTTAGGGTTCCTGCCTTTCTATAATCCTTCCAATATTGACTGTTCCATGTTTTGTCATCTTTGTCAGTTTGATCAAATGAGTTAACATCTGTAAAGTTCTTTGCCAATCTTGAAGTGCTATAAAAACACTAGCTATTACTATTTGCTGAAGTAAAACCCCAGGATTATTTTGATTTTCATTTCTTTCAGTATTCTGGAGCATTCCTTCATATGATTTATCAAGAGTTTGTACTTCTTTTTTTGAGAACTGTTTATTTAGATCCTTTGACTATAAACCGATTTGACTATAATGGTATAAACCTGTACCATTAGATGTTTTTTCATGTGACTGATCCTTATTTCAGGACTATAAGCTCCTGAAAGGTAGGGAATGTCTCTTCAACATAGCCTTTAGTAGTCTTCTATCTCAGGAAATCTGCTCGTAAATATTTAACAACTGGCTCTATAGAGGAAAAATGTATATAAGATACACTTTTAAGTTTAATTACTTTGAAAATTTTTGTTATAGCTTTTTATTTAACATATGCATGGGTAATTTTTTAATATTGACCCTTGCAAAACCCTCTGTTCCAAGTTTTTTTCTCCTTCCACCCATATCCTCCCCTAGAAGGCAGGTAGTTCAATACATGTTAAATATGTTAAAAATATGTGTTAAATCCAATATATGTATACATATTTATACAATTATCTTGCTGCATAAGAAAAATAGGATCCAGAAAGAAAAAGAACCTGAGAAGGAAAACAAAAATGCAAGCAAACCACAACAGAAAGAGTGAGAATGCTATGTTGTGCTCCACACTCAGTTCCCACAGTTCTCTTCTTGGGTGTAGATGGCTCTCTTCATTACTGAACTATTGGAACTGGTCTGAATCATCTCATTGTTGAAGAGAGCCACGTCCATCAGAATTGATCAAACTTTAATTACTAATATTTTTTCAATCACTTTCTTAAGTTTAAACAATCAACAAAATAGTAAATCAAGCTCTGCTTTATATTAGTTGCTTATTTCCCGAGGTATAAATGCTGAAAATTGGTTCTCAGAGCTCACTGGAGATGATTCTAGCACACCCCAGTAGGCTCTCTCTCCTTTCTATGCTTTTTGCCCTAAAAAAGCCAGTTCCTCCACCAATCTCCATTATACTTTGGATCTTTATGCTGGTTTCTGGCAGCTCAGGATTGATTGTCCACTGTAGCATCTTATCTGGGCTTGCTACTGTATTTTGTCAAAACTTGCTTTCTTCTAGTAATCCTTTTGGAAATGACTACTAGATGAATTCACTTTAAGATGCTTACTGATAATTTTTGATGTTGTCAGGTTTTTTGGGGGGGATGGTATAGTGGGGAGTGGTATTTAGAGATACAATTTTAATTTGAATGACTTTCTAATGATAGAATTTCAGCTACCTGGGACAGGCAAGTCAAGGAGATGGTTTGGAACACAGAGATCCTCTAATGATTCCTCAGGGAGTAGTGTCCCTGACTAACAAGTTATGATTTCAGTTTTCAGAAGAATGGGGATGTGTGTATATAGGAAAAATTTGGAGGAAAAAATCCAATGCAAAACAAAAATAAACAAAAAAAACCCCAAAATAAAATAAATAAAAATTTTTAAAATCCTTTGCATACTGGTGTCTATATCAGGGTTCTCAGAGAATGAGACCTGAAGATTCAGAAGTGGAGATGGACAGAATATGTCAGTTTACAAACCATGATTCTAATAGAGATTTCTTGTCACAGGAGAGCCTGCCTTTTACAGTAATCAGTTGAATATTGTTTTCTTGTTGCTATAAAAAGAACCACTTTCCCCCCTTTCTTTTAAAAATATTTTTTAGAGTTTTTCTTCTTTATTTCCATGACTCAAAATCTTTTCTGGGGGTACTCACCAAACATTTGGGTTCTAGGTTTTTGTTTTTCTTTCTGCATTTAGGTTTCAGTTGATTCTCTCAATTTTATACTATTTCAACCCATCTCATAATTTGGAATTCATTCTTGCCTATTAGTTTATCTTTGATATCCTTTAACTCCTCTGTGTTTGGAGCTCCCATGGTTCAGGCAAGAATATATGCTTTTTCTGGCCATCCTTCAGACCCTGGCAAATGACCAGTATTTATTCATGTCCGGTGGCTCAGAAAAGGAGTTATAATATTTTCTACCTCTAGTCACCCAGAAAAAGCCAGCCAGTTACTTAATTGGTGTCTTTTTGGAAACCAGGGACCTCAGAATCTATATCTCCCCATGATAAAAGATTAAGTGACTAATAGGAATCAATTCATCCAATCAGCTGTCAAATGACTTCAGCTCTCCACGGTCAAAAACTATATCTTCTAATGACTCAGAGGCAGCCAAGCCTTAAGGGAAACAGCATTGTGTCTGAAGTGAGAAGATTTGGGTTCAAATGCTGGCTTTACCAAGTCATTCTCTTTAAGACCTTGAGCAAACTACTCTCTTCTGTGTCACATTTTCTTCATCTGTAAAATGGGGATAATAATACATTCACTGCCAACCTGGTTGTGAAGATTGAACAAAGTATTGTTTATAGAAATTTATTGCAGTGCCAGTTATTATTCTTAAATATCTGTATCCTTGTCCTTCACCCCACTGTTACCGTAATGACAGCTCAATGCCATGTGTCACATCTCACACCAAATGGAATTCCCTCAAGGAAAACAACCAGCATTCATATTGCACTTTAAGGTTTTCAAAATGTTAAAGTACAATATGAATGTACTTTAAGATTTTCAGATCACTTTATAAATATTATCTCATTTTATCCTCATGATAACCCTGTGAGGTATGTGATGCTATTATTATTCCAATTTTATAGATGAGTAAAATGACTTGACCAGGCTCACACAACTGGATTCAAACCCTGCTCTTCATGATTCTAAGTCTAGCCACTATACCACCTAACTGGCTTTATAGTAACATAGCTATTTACTGGTTTATGCCTTATCATATTCTTTGGTTGTTTTCTTTAGGCAGAATTAGTTCTTGGCAAAATTGCATCTTGCGGAACATTTTTCCAAAGGGTGATCTTGACTCTGTCCTATATGGAGCTGAAATTAGAGTAAGAAGATCTGGGTTTGAATCTTAATAGTGTTTTATTTTTCCAATTACATGCAAAGATAGTTTTCTATATTCACCTTTGCAAAAATTTGTGTTCCAAATTTTTTTCCCTCCCTAAGACAGCAAGCAATCTGATATAGGTTAAACATGTGCTGTTCTTCTAAACATATTTCCATATTCATCATTCTGCACAAGAAAAATAGATCAAAAGTGAAAAAAAAATCATGAGAAAGAAAAAAAAAAGCAAAAAAAGGATGAAAATACTATGCTTTGACACACATTTCTTCTCCATAGTTTTCTCTCTGGATGTAGATGGCATTTTTCATGTCAGGTCTATTGGAATTGCCATGAATCACCTCTGGGTTTGAGTCTTGACTCTGAAGCCTGTAAGTCTCATGCGATCATGGGCAAGGGTCTATGCTTTTCTGTATCTCAGTTTTTTCACATCTAAAAAATGTGGACAATATGTTCACTCACTTCCCTAGTGAAAGATCTCTAATTAAGTATTGTGTATTCGAAAGGCTTTTCTTAATTGTAAACCACTTTTTGAATGCAAGGGATATGACCCAGTTAGTTTGAGCTGCCTTTACACCTTCATGGTACTACTTGTTGGGACCACTCATTTGACACTTAATTCCTGTAGGTTGTATATGCTACCTTTTTATGTGTATATCATTTGAAAGAATCACTTCCCCTCTCTTGTTTTCAATATTCCCCTCTGTGAAAGAAGATGACAGAATACAATGAGTTTTGGAATCTCATCTGGGCCTGACATTCTAGTAATCTGGGTCTGATCTGAGTTTAAAACCCAGCGTGACTTTCTTCTTTTGAAGGAGGGAAAGGAATAAAAACAGAAGGAATATGGCCCCAAATAACTTCCAACAGTTTACTTAAATCTCCCCATTTGTGTCACAAACTCACCAAGTTCCCATCAGAGACCCCAAAACAAAAGAGAAATTTATTGAATCTGAAGCCCCAAGATTACATGGAAAAAGCCCTGATATGAAAGTCAGGAGACTGACTTCTTGTCCCAGGTCAGCTACCAGTTAACTAGGTGACCTTGAGTCAAAGGAAAAGGTATAAGACTATGAAATCAGAAGGCTTGGTTTCAAATCGCATGGGTATTAACTTGGGCAAGTAATCTCACCTTTCTAAAACTGTTTCCTTATCTGTAAAATGAAGCGGTAGGACTTACTGACTTCCAGGGTTCTTACTAGCTCTACATCTATGAAATCAAGCTACAGGGAGAAAATTAGAAAAGGGCAACAGTCTCAACATAACACCCTAAAATAGGCTTAACCTACTGATGAGACATAGGCTGAGAATATTTGAAGACTCAGGTCCAAATGTTGGCTCTTTCACTTATTACCCAGGGGCCTTTGGACAAGTTACCCTCTGGATTTCAGTAAAATGAGAAGGAAGGACCAGATGAGTTCTAAGATTCTTTTCAACTTCAAATCTTTGCTCTATGAGATAATTATGAGCAAATGTTTGTATTTTGAAGTTGGAAGATCTGTTTGCTCTGCCCTTGAACTGCAATGTCCTCGGTCCCTTCCTACTTGACTCTGGGATATATGAGCTTTCCTATCCAAGTAGCCTTCTATTTTGCTTATGTAGCCTGGCCTTGCTAATGTTTACATCTGTTTCATCTTATGTCATCTCCTTCTTTGTATTTTCCTATAGGCTTGGCACTATAGCAGCTGAAATAAATACTGGCTCAATTCAGAAAACCATCATTCCCAAATGAAAGGGCCTAGAGCACCCCCACAATGGGTTCCCAAATCATTAGGCAACAGGTCCAACACTGAGAACCCCTTAGATCTCCACCCTTTGTAGATTTAAACTCAGAGGTCCGGGGAAGCTAGATCACACTGGCTAGAGCACTGGCCGTGGAGTCAGGACCTGGATCTGGCCTCAGACATTTAACACTTCCTAGCTGTGTGAACCTGGGCAAGTCATTGATTGACTCAGATTGAATGTAAATAAGTCATTTCTGCTTTGGCTAGTAATCCTGAGTGTCTTCCTCTCCCAGATTAATTAATTAATTAATTAGATTTTTTTTTTTTTTGGAGTAGGTGAAACAGGAAATTTTTTTGCCTCAGTTGCTACCTAGCCTTAATCACTGAATGGGTTCAGCTTCAGTTAAATTGTGGAAGATTTTAGCTTAAAAAGACCAAGGTCTCCCACTGCATCCAGGGTCATCTCCAGTTGTCCTGATCTATGTCTTGCCATTGGACCCAAATGGCTCTAGAGGGGAAAGTGAGGCAAGTGACTTTGCACAATCCTCCCTTCCTTCAATTAATTCACTTGCAAGTCATGGCATCACTTCTCTAATGTCATGGATGTTTTCAAGAATGAAGGAAAACAACAATAACCCCAATTGTCTCATAAAAAAGTCAGGTACCCTCAATTCAAATCCTGGTTCTGCTGTTGACTAAATGTGTGATTTTTAGGCAAGTCACTCAGTCTATCTAGATGTTGGTTCCTTCCTCTTAAAAAAATGAGGTAACTGAAATAGACATCTCTGAGGTCCCTTTTGGGTATAAACTTTGAAATGCTAGGCCTCTCAGGTCTAAACTTTGATGCCTGAAACTTCCTTCTTATCCTGTAGCTCTTCTACTTTCCTCTCCCCTGTCTAAAAGAACTAAAAAAGCCTATTTTTGAAGCAAACACACTTGGAAAAATTATTCATATGAAAGAGGAAAAAAAAGACCCAAGAAGTCAGTTTTTCTCAAGCCCTATTGCCTGATTTCATAGATTTAGAGCTAATAAACAACCTGGGAGATCATTAAGTCCTACCCTTTCATTTTGCAGATAAGGAAACTGAGGAATTACTTTCTCAGGTTAACACCTATGGGATTTGAAACCAAATCTTCCCATTGATTCCATAGTTTTGCATCTTTTCCTGTGACCCAAGTCATGTAGTTAACTGGTAGCTGACCTAGAATAAGAAGCCAGTCTCCTAACTCTCAGGCCAGGGCTCTTTCCATGTAACCCCGTGGCCTCAGGCTCAATAAGTTTTTCTTTTGTCCTGGGGTCTCCAAGTTGGAACTTGGTGAGTTTGTGGCACAAATGGTTGCTAACAGGGAGACTTTCTTCTCCTGGGAATTTTCTCTCATACCTTGTCTCCCTTCTTCTGAACTTTTCCATACCACTGAAACATAAAAGCTGGGACCTGGGTCAGATTTGGGAATGGGATGGAGGAGAGAAAAGGAAGGGCTGGCTTTTTCTGTTCCTGGTATAGAAAAAAGGCACAAGGAGCCTTTATCTTTCTCCCTCCCCACCATTATAATGTTCTCCTGCCCCTTAAAAGGCACTAAAAACAACCACCCCTTCCAAGTCAGGCTCTTTCTCTTCCTCCCTCCTCCCAAGGAGGGGAAGAGCAGATGACAGCTGATTAAGTCAGCAGCTGTTGGCCAGGAGGGGCTGAAGGAAGGCCTGGAGGGACCCAGGCTGCTACAGCAACAATCCCCTGGAGCCACGTGATGCAGAAGGGACAGGTGTCCAACAACTGTGGGCCAGGCAGGCTGTCCGGCCCCTCCCTGCTTCCTCAGGGGCAGTGAACAAGGCTGTGAAAAGCACTTAACAACCAGAGGCTTTGGGCTATGGCTCATCTCCCACAAAACACATATGTCCACAAACACCAGAATGCCTGTCTTCGAATGTGAAGGGGATTCCCTCAACCGCCATGTACATATTAAGGAATCATATTTAGAGTAGGCAAAGGCTCTTTGAAGCCCTCTAGTCTAATCCTAGAGGAGGAAGCACAGAGCAAAGATCCACCAACAGTTAGTTTAGGCCCTTTCCAGAGACCAGTGAGAATCATAAGCATCAAGAACCAAAAGCAGACTTCTGTCTCTAAAATATTAAATTTGTTTGTTTATACAAAATAAAGCACAATATATTTTTTAAATTGTCTCAATTTCTAAGCCACAGTATATGGAGAGTAACTATTTTATTCAGCTTAATGATAAAGTCCTTTGAGTAGTTAGGGATCCAATGGATAAAGTTCTGGCAGTTCAAATCCAGCCTCAGACATTTGCTGGTTGTATGAGCTTGTTTGCCTCAGTTCTTCATCTGTAAAATGAAGGAGAAGGAAATGGAAAACCATTCCAGTGTCTTTGCCAAGAAAACTCCCACTGAGGTTATAAAATGACTGAATTGACTGAAATGACTCAACAACAACAATGATAAAATCCACTCTAGTACTAATGATCCTGTATTCTCTACCAGCTCAGTCAATTCCTTAGTCCTGTTATAGCTAGAAAGAGGAAAATTATCAGAAAATCCTGGAGAGACTTACTTGAATTGATGCTAAATGGAGTGAGTAGAACCAAGAGAACATTGTACACAGCAACAATAAAATTATGGTTTGATCAATTCTGATTAACGTGGCTCTTTTCAACAATAAGGTGATTCAGGTCAATTCAATAGACTTGTAATGGAAAGAGGACAGTGGGGACTGAATGTGGATCACAACATGGTATTTTCACCTTTTTTGTTGTTGTTTACTTGCTTTTTATTTTCTTTTTCATTTTTTCCTTTTTGATCTGATTTTTCTTGTGCAGCATGATATTTGTGGAATTATGTATAGAATTGTACATGTTTAACATAGATGGGATTACCTGCTGTCTAGGGAAGGGAGGGAGAAAAATTTGGAACACAAGGTTTTGCAAGGGTGAATGTTGAAAAATATTTTTGCATATATTTTGAAAACAAAAAGCTATTATTAAAAAATAGAGGAAAATTATTTCTTTCCAGGTATTAGGGCTGTTCAAGATAAAACACCAGCACAGGTTTTATAAGTCTTTTTTTCATCAAATATTTGAGGGAATGTTCCAGCTCAATTCCAGTTGGCAAAATAGAACCTAGTCTGGCACATATAATGGACAAGAAACCCATCACAGTTTGGGATGTTCCACTTTCCTTGACACCCACTTGACAACATTGAGGTTTAAATGGCAAGATGAACCAGTTGAATAGAAAACTAAGTCTGGTCAAGTCAATAAGTATTCATTAAGTACTCATTGTACCAGGTACTGTGCTAAGTGTTGAGACTACAAAGAAAAGCAAAAAATTTCCCAGTCCTTACTCTCAAAGAGCTCATAGTTTAATAAAGGGCCAATACTGCCATTTAACTTTCTATCTTTAACTCAAATCTTTTTGTGACCAAAGCACACCCAGGTGGCACAGTGGTGGAGGCAAGGAGACTTGAGTTCAAATCTCCCCTCAGAGATTTCCTAGTTGTGTAATGCTTAGCAAGTCACTTAACTTCTGTCTGCCTCAGTTTCCTCAATTGTAAAACATCAATAATAATAGCACTTAACTTGTGCAGGTTTGTTGTGAGGAGCAAATAAGATAATATTTGCAAAATGCTTGGTATAGTGCCTGACCCCGAGTAGGTGCTTAAATGATTTTTTCTTCCTTACCAAAGTTTGATTTTCTTTCTTTACTTCATTTTAAACCTAATGCCTGGGCTAGCTTGTTGTATGTTTTGCTTTTGTACTTTTTGGTTTCTTCCTGTTCTTTAGCACCCTTTAGCTAACTGTTATCTCTGATGATTCCATTCCCTGAGGAATATAGTCACTATTTTGTGCTGAGGCAGTTGGGTTAAGTGACTTGCCCAGGATCACCCAGCCAGGAAGTGTTACATGTCTGAGGTCAGATTTGAATTCATGTCCTCCTGACTTCAGGGCTGATGCTCTATCCACTACACCATCCAGCTGCCCCAAGGTCACTTTTTAAAAAGCAAATTATAAACATTTTATTTATTTTATTGAATGGGAATAGGTGATTTCCAGTGGCAGGAAGAAATCTTGGCAATGATTCTACCTATAGGGAAACCTTCTGTCTTTACTGGTCTTATCAAAATAGAGATTTCTTTATTTTTTTTGGATAACTTGTTATTTTTCCAAATACATGGTAAAGACAGTTTTTAACATTCATCTTTGTAAAATCTTGTGCTCCAAAATTTTCTTCCTCTCTCACTCTCACCTTCGCCCCAGACAGCAATCAATCCAGTATAAGTTAAAGATGTGCAATTCTTCTAAACATATTTCCATATTTGCCATGCCGTGCAAGAAAAATCAAATTAAAAGGGGAAAAACATGAGAAAGGAAAAAAAGCAAGTAAACAAATAACAGCAACAAAAACTTGTGAAAATAGTATATTTTGATCCACATCTTTCTGAATGGGAATGGCACTTTTTCTCACAAGGGAATCACCTCATTGTTAAAAAGAATCAAGTCCAGCATGGTTGATCAAGATGATTACTTTTCTCTCTCTCTCTCTCTCTCTCTCTCTCTCTCTCTCTCTCTCTCTCTCTCTCTCTCTCTTAGGGCTCAGAAAACTGAGAAAACTGTCCAATCAAGTTTTCTGTAAAAATATTTTAGGTGAATGGGCAAAAGCTTGAATGGAGATTAGAGGAAGAGGTACTTTTGAGCACTCTAATGTTCCTCTCTCTCTCTTTTTTTTTGCTGAGGCAATTGGGGTTAAATGACTTGTCCAGGATCATACAACTAGGAAGTGTTAAGTGTCCAAGGCTAGATTTGAACTCAGGTCCTCCTAATCTCAAGGCTCGTGCTCTATCCACTGCACTATCTAGTTGCCCCAAGACGGTTTTACTTGAAAGATGCCCAAATGTATGGGACAAAAAAAACGTCAGGCTTATCACTATGTTTCATATGGTGGACATATAGCAAAGTTTCCATTTTAAAATGTAATAAGGAAGGCATGTGAAGAAGCAAAAATAGGTTTGTTGTTGTGGTTCAGACTTGTCCAATTCTGTGTGACCCCATGTGGGGTTTTCTTGGCAAAGAAAAGTAGTTTGCTATTTAATTCTCTAGCACATTTTACAGATGAGGAAACTGAGGCAAAGAAGGTTAAGTGACTTGCCCAGCTAGTAATGTCTGAGGTCAGATTTGAACTCAAGGAGGTGAGTCTTCCTTACTCTAGGCTTGCTGCCACTTAACTGCTCCCTAAGAAAAATAATGAATGATTTATCCATTTCTTTTTCTAAGAGGAAAAATGCTGTTTTGTCAGAGAGAAAGAGTATTCCCAATTGCTCATCAGAGGCAGAGTGGTTTAGAGCAATCACTTAGCCACATTCTCCTCATTTGTAAAATGAGGGGACTGATCTAGATTAAAGTTCTTTCCAGATCTGAGGATTCCATGGTTACTAGTGCAGATGACCTTGATTCTGATGATTAGTGATGTCACTTGGAATGAGGGCTGGATTAAGGCAGTGTTAGACCCAGATGCCAACCCTGACCCTGAACAGAATGACTAGTTACAAGAAAAATAGCTCATGTGCTCTGACATCAAAACATTCCGGTTTGGAACAAAAAGAAGAAGAAAGACAATAGTTTTCCTTGAACACGTGTCAGCTCTGTCAATTAGAATGGCATGGTGAAAAGGGAAATAAGAGTTGGGCTCTTAGCTCCGGTTGTCCTGCTACCTATCTAGCTGTGTGGTCTTGGGCTGTCCATTTAAATGTCTGAACCTGATTTTCTTCATTCATAAAATGGGGATACTACTTGTTTTTCCTTTCTCACAGCCTTGTTGAAGATCAGTTAAGATAATGGGTATGAAAAAACAAGTCAGAAAATGAAAATTGATTAATAAATGGGAGGGATTATTGTTCTGTGGACGTCAAAACTCCTTCACTCCTCTCCCACCCCCCATAAACACAATTTACAACTGATGAGTCACAAAGAGAGGTCACTTCAGTCTAATGAAACACCAGAAAGTAGGTCACCCCACAATGGGGTCATAATTGTCTGGCAAAAATCAGTTGTTGAATTAAAGGAAAACATCAATTCCTGATAGATTAGAAAGATCTGCAGATTTAGAAAAAAGACCTGGTTGTAATATATAGTTATCTTCCTTTACTATGCCTCTCAGAATTCTTTTTCTCTCTCCCCTCCTCCATGTTCCTACTAATATATTTTGCACAATACTGTCAGATGAATCTTCCCCAAACACTGTTGCTGATCATGTTTCTTGGCAAAAATCAATAAACATTTGTTGAGAAGATACCATGTTAGATTCTGGAGATATATAGATGGATAGAAAAGTACATAGTTCCTGCCCTCAGGGAACTTACAATCTAAAACACTGAGAACTGAAGAAAGCTCTTCATTATCCAGGGCCTAGTTTTCCCAAGGGGACAGATTTTAAAACAATCCCTTCCATCATTTTTGAGGGCCCTTGCAATGGCTGGAAGCAGGTAGCTAGAGGCTGCGTAGTGATTCAGAGAGGCAGATGGGAAAGAAAGTAGTCTCTGAATTGAGGCTAAGATGAATGTATAACTCCATATATATATATATATATATGTAATGAGCCCATAAAGTGTCCCTTCCCTTATTTTTGTAAGATTTTATTGATATCTTTTGTTTTTGTCACATTAATTTTCTAATATCTCTTTTCCTCCTCCACTCAGAGAATGGCCCTTATAACAAAAGGTAAAAATAACAACAACAATAACAAAAACCACAGGGGGAAGGAGGGAGGAAAGAAGGAAGGAAAAAGGAAGAAGGAAAGAAGGTAGGAAGGGAGAAAGGAAATAAAGAAAGAAGGAAGGAAGGAAGAAGGAAGAGAAGAAGGAAGGAAAGAAAGAAAGAAGGAAAGAAGGAAGGAAGGAAATTTAACAAAACTAACCATTTTATCAACCTAATCTGACAGCATATTCAGTATCCTCACACAACCTCTCCTCTCCCCTCTGCAAAGAAGCTACTGTGTCAAATCTTTTGTGCCAAGCTTAGTAATAATTACAAACTATTTAGTTTCTATTTTGTTGCTTTTTTCCAATTTACACGACTAAAGTCTTTGTGTCTATTGTTTTTCTGGTTCTACTAGCTTTATTTTGGCCTCTCTTGATTTGAGTTGAAAATTCTTTTTGTGATATCTCTTCCCTTTCTCTTTTCCTTCCAGGGTACCCTTAACCTGTAATCACTATTATTTTGTTTCCTGGACAATCAGAGGTTCTGAAAGGCAGCATAATATGACAGACAGAGATCTGGTTACTTATCAAGAAAGACCTGGATTAAAAACCTACTTTTGTGGCACCTCTTGGCTATATGACCCTAGGCAAATCATATCACAAATATCAGTGTTCTGGGCTAGAACTGTTAAATACAAGACCAGCTAGCACAATACTCCCGAATGTGACAGAACCAAATTAATATAAAACTGGGAAATGGTAATGTTCTCTCTAAAATGTAATGTTCTCTGTTGAGGTTTTCTTGGGGTCTCTGGAGGTTTTCTTGGGGTCTCTGGAGACAGCCCTCGTTTAAGTTCAGTAATCACTACACGAGTACAGCCAGGTGTTCAAGTCCAAATCCTTTATTGTCTCTTTCAAAGTCCTATCTTCTTCACTTGGGGCTTGGCTAGTTTTCTGGGGGCCTTCTGGAGTCTTGGTTTCAGTGGAGAAGTGAAGGAGGAGAGCCTGCCACTAAGGTGGTGTGAGATGGGATGGATCTGTCTGAGTCCAAGGGTTTGTACTCCAGCCTCCTGTCTGCTTGTCTCTGATTGTCTCTGTCTCTGAATTTCCCTGGCTGAAGCTTCTAGTTTATAAGCTCCACACTGAATATACACCAATCATTATATCACTAGGAAACCATTATTTGTTGAAGGATTAAATCAATGCTAAACTAGATTTAACCATTGTCTCCTCAATTCCACTTAGTACCTTGTTTCAAGTTCTGGCCCATAACATCTCCTTGTAGCATTAAATTAATCATACTGAACCATGCTAAATTAGATAACTTTTGTCTCTATCAATTTCACTGACTTAGTACCTTGTAAGACTCCTTTGTTTCAAGTTCAGAATTCTGGCCCATAACAGGAAATATTTAACAAAACAAATAAATTACAACAGAACATAAATTAATATCTTTTTTTTTTAAAGCAATATGAAACCCAGCTACTTACGGAGCTTTAGTAACCCTGTTTCTATTTGAATTTGACTCCACTACTCTAGATCACTCCCTAACACTAGAGGTGGCAAAGAAAATGTTCTCTATAATAAATAAAAGATGATGTTCCCTATGATAAAATGTTCCCCAAAATAAATAATAAAATATAATAATTATGGACTTGTCCATAACCAGTCCATAACACTAATCCAACTTAGTTTCTCCTTAGATGTTGGGGAGAGGCAGGGATTTGGGGAAACAGTGTCATTTTCCAGATTACCTTTGTCCACAGAGTAATGTTGAAATCTTTCTGACTGTTATCTACTGTTATTCATAATCCAGTCCTAACACTTACAGATTCATCCTTTTACAAGCCCCCAAACCTAGTCTTACCATCACTTTCCCCCTCCTCTCAGTAAATAGTTTAAACCATCTCTTAGAATCCTTCAATTGTAAGCATAGACATTTCTTCATATCTTCACCTACCCTACTCTCCTTTCTTCTTGCTTCAGAGGAAGAGATTGCCCTTCTCCTTGACAAGGCTTTGCCCTTTGAGACATGCTTTTCATTAGGACCTTATTCCACCAATTATACCTTTTCTTTTTTGTATCTTTAATCTCTCCTTCTTAATCTTCTCCTAGATCCTTTCCCTCTGCCTAAAAAATGCTCTGACTCTCATTCTAAAATAAAACAACACAAAACAACAAAAACCCCCAAGAAACTAAAGATAAAAAACAAACAAAAAGAAAAACAAACATTTCATCATCTTGCTATCCCTTTAAGCTACCTGTTCAAATAAATTAGATTCAACCTATCAGAGGAAGCTCTCTTCAGATTACTGTACTAGATGGGGTTTATGTCTTGGGGGAGGAAGGTTCAGCTAATACAAGGCCCTTTCCTTATTAAGTTAATGTTACAGTTGATATTGGAAGTTCAGTAGATACACAAATACCTATAATGCCCAATGACACATGATCAATTTGTAAGAAAAGTACTAACAAAATCCTGGGTGTAGTCTAAGGGGGACAGGTCATTACTAAGGAGGAAGAACTTCCTAATTAGGGAAAACAGGATTATAGTGATTTTAAACAATGAGTAGGAATTAAAGAGAGAGAGCAGAATATTCCACAGATTAAAAACCCATTGTCCAAGGGATAATGGAAGGACAGAGAGACAGACAGAGAGAGACAGAGACAGAGACAGAGAGAGACAGAGAGAGCCAGAGACAGAGAGAGAGAGACAGAGAGAGAGAGAGAGTTGTATCTAGGAAGCAGAGAGAGGAAAGGATGGACAGAAAGAGGGGGTAGTTGTTGGAGTTGGCCCATCTCTTTAGTGCCAGACTTATTAAAAGAATAATCTGCATTTATCACCTCCAGTTTCTCACCAACTTCATTCCATCTTTTATGCCTACCATCCTACCACTAGATGGTACACTGGATCTGGAGTCAGGGAGACCTGTGTTCAAATTTGATCTCTGATACTTTCTAGCTATATGACTCTAGATGAGTCACTTAACCTATATCTGCTTCAGTTTTCTCAACTATAAAATGGA
The DNA here is from genome assembly GCF_902635505.1 of Sarcophilus harrisii. Lineage (NCBI taxonomy): Eukaryota > Metazoa > Chordata > Mammalia > Dasyuromorphia > Dasyuridae > Sarcophilus > Sarcophilus harrisii. The sequence continues at coordinate 366,748,992 of NC_045426.1, read as the reverse complement.
GATAACAGCATTGATCTCCCAGGGTTGTAAACTGTTTAGCATAGTCCCTAGAACATGTAGGTGCTTAATAAATGTTTATTCCTCTCTCCCCTCACCCCAACTTATTCTCTCAAAGGTTAGGGATGGTTTGAGAGTTGCCAAACTCAACAGTCTCTTATTACTAGTTATTATTCTATCATTACTACTTATTATTCTAGATTTCCCTTCAACATTTCACCATATTTCCTTTTGGCTTCTGTAGAGAAGTCACTCTCTTTTGATCTTTCTCTTTCCTCTCTGACTGCTCCTTGTATTCATGCTAAATGTAACCAATTTCAGGGTTCTCCTTTGAGCTCTCTTCACATTTCTTTTGAGATCTTATCCTCTGTTAGCACACCTGTCACATCCACACAGTTGATGTTCAAAGCTCAGCCACATTAGAACTTTGTAGATTGGTTAATAGGCTGGTGGATCAAGGAAATCCTGTAAATGTAGTATATCTGCTTTCCGATAAAGTTGCTCATAATATCCTTGTGAGAAAGATAGAGATATATGGGCTATATGATAGAATACTTAAGTGGATTTTTAATTGGCTAAACAATTAGATCCAACAAGTACTTATTAAGTGCTTTTATTTTGAGGCACTGTTTTAGATTCTGGAGTTACAAAAACAAAAGTAGAATAGTCCTTCTCCCTGACTTCAAGGAGTTTATCCTCTATGTAGTTGGGGATAAACAACCTGTTTACACATGTGAAATGAATACAAGATAGTCTTGGAATGGGATGCCCTGAAAGATAGGGGAAGGGGAAAAGCTTCATGCAGAAAGTGATGTTTGCTTGATGATCTAGTCCAGAGGTATCAAACATGGCCTGTGGGGCTGCATGTGACTTGAACAATACAAATATATTTTTACATATGTGTATAGATATATACATATGTGATCTTCTAAGTCCATATGTAGTTCATATGCACAAGTTCCTGTTGTTATCAGTGATATCTAACTCTTCATGACCCCATTTAGAGTTTTCTTGGCAAAGATATTGAAGTGCTTTGCCGTTTCCCTCTCCAGCTCATTTCACAGATGAAGAAACAGAGGCAAATAGAGATTAAGTGACTTGCCTTGGATCACACAGTAAGTATTTGAGGCTGAATTTGAACCGAGGTCTAGCTCTATTCATTGTACCACCTAGTTGCCATATGTACAATTTGGTGGCTTTCATTTATAATAGAGCTTGATACCACTGATATAGATCAATGTGAAGACATGAATATGGCATGGAAGAGCTTTGTTCTTTATCATATCCTGCTTGACATTTTTGAGAGATTATATCCTCCATCTCTCCCCACACCCATTCCCACATTTCTTCAAATTCTGCTCATCTTACAGCAGTAAACTTGCCTCACCTCCTTCCTCAAGTCTTCCCTGATCTCCCTCCCTTCTCTGATCTCTTTGACCATAATCTCTGTGATTTGTTATCTGACTTTGATTATAAACTACAATGTACTGCTTACTCATTTCATGTCAGTATTATGGTCTTTCTTCCTACGTAAACAGTAAGCTACTTGAGGGCAGAGACCATCTTTGTCTTTCTTCTGTCTTCCTTTCGGTTAACACAGTACTGTTGTGCTTGATAAACATTGGATGATGCTTTGATTGAAGGACAGATGTTGCTGTATGGATTTTCAAGGCTGTGTCTAACTGATGCCAAGACAACTTGTTGAAAAGCGAACAATTCTGTCATCTTGTTTTTCCCCCCTTTTAAGATTTTTGTGATTTTTGTTTTCCTACTGAATCACAGAAGTATGGGGGGGCGGGAAGGGGGACATAACAAAAATGTGATTTTTAGAGAAGAGACTATTAAGCAGATTCTTCCTTGACTTAATGTCCTGGAATCTAGATCTACTGCAACCACAAGCTGAGCTATCTGGGAATGGGGTTTCAGCTGGATCCTAAATAAAGAAGTTACTTAAAGCTCAGGTCTGTGATTCTGATAGTCACTGGAGCTAACCTGACCATTTTTCTTTCCTTCTAGTGATAGGATTGTGAAAGGGGATAGGGTGGACTTTCTACTCCTGTCTCTCCACTTTATAGACAGAGAAAATTAGAACTGGAAGGGACCCTGGAGATCATTTAATCTAATTCCTTCATTTCACAGATGAGGACACTCAAATGTTCCAAAGGGAAGTGACCTGCTCAAGATCACAGAGACAATGAATATTAAGCCCACCAACATGCATTGCATATTGATTTTGAAAAGAAAAATATTGTAATGGCAAATCCATCAATACCAAGGAATTTGCTTTAATGTATTTTTAGATGCTTCGTTGAATGATAGAGAAAGATAAAAAGTAGGTATCCTAGCACTAGGGAAATGGCATGTTTTGAGGAGACAATATGGTTGATGCAGGGACAATGTGCCCTAGACTTAAAATGAGATCTGGTTTTTATCACCAGATCTCTCACTGGACCTCCTGAAGTCTGGACAAATGAATAAGATATGATGAAGGTTAAATCGTCTAAGTGTCCTTTGGTAGACAATCTAGTAAAAGATTGTCTTCCTCTTCTACAGGAAGAGGGCTAACATAATTGACTAACATGAAAACTGGAGTTGTCCATTGGTTTTCCCAAGGTCTGCTATTGTAGGTCACTTAGTACTTCAGGATGGTACATAGATAGAAGGATATGGAGTCTGTAGTATAGAGAATGCTTGTATCTATTTTTGAAGTGTGTGTGTGTGTGTGTGTGTGTGTGTGTGAGAGAGAGAGAGAGAGAGAGAGAGAGAAAGAGAGAGGACAGAGAGACAGAGACAGAGAGAGACAGAGAGACAGAGAGAAAAAGAGAGACAGAGACAGAAACAGAGAGGCAGAGACAGAAAGACAGAGAGATCTTATTCTATTTGTTCCATTTGAATGGCAGGAATTCTGACACATGATAGGAATAACAATTCCAATAAATGTTGGCAGTGATTTCTCCTTTTTCCTCCATTAAATTATAAAGACTAGACTATGTGTGTCAGAGACCTCCATAGATTCTGTTCAAGGTGTGGTGTTAGTACCTGCCTAAGCTAGAATTATAAATCAAACCTAACAAGATATTTGACTGGGATAAATGTAAAGTTCCATATTTAGTTTAAAAAATACATAGTACTAGGACCATATAGGGGAACTGTGGCTATACAGCAGATATGAAAAAGATCTAGGGGCTTTAATGAATTGCAAGGTACTTTGAATCAGTTGTGCAATGTGTGTCCCTAAATTTCTAATGCAATCCTAGGTTTTAATAGAAGTATCCAAAATGATTGTTCTGCTGTTCTCTGGCTGAAGAAGACCATATGTGAAATAGTTTTGGGTTTGGGGAACTGAGTTTTAGAAGAAAATGGACAAACTCCAAAGAATTCTAAGGAAGGTGATAAGATGGAGTGGACCCAAAACTATATCATCTGAGAATGAGTTGAAGTAACTGACAAAGCTTAATTTGGCAAATTGAAGATTTGGAACTAGGGATTTAATAACTGTCTTGCATATTTGAAGGATTGTCATAAATTGAGGGAATAGATTGCTTAACTCTAGAGATTAGAACTAGATTTATTGGAAGGAGAAAGTTATGGGGTAAGGAGGCAAAAATATAAAACAGCAGATTTTAGTTCAGTATAAGAAAAACTCTTTCAATAACTGGGAAATATAAAAAAAAAAGTGCAGGGCTAGCTTGAGAAGTAATGAATATCCTAATTCTGAAAGCTTTCAAGGAAAGGTTGGATGACCAATTGTCAGAAATAATGTAGCAGACTTATGCTTTGGATGTGATGACTTCTGTGGTATCTTCCAACTCCAGAATTAGATTAACTCATGAATGCCATGAACATTGAAAAGGCTGCAGACAGGTCAATGGCTCTAGTAGCTTACCCCTGAGTAGGATCACATCTATATCCTCCCAAATGGCTTCAAGTGCTATATATATGGACCTTACTTTATAAGTAATGTCAAGAGAACAAAGTATTTTCCACATCTTCCTTTCATAATGTTCTTTGATTCTCCAGACATCTTCCAATCAGAGCCCAATAATTAAAAACAAGAGAGGTTGAGAAGAGGAAAAAAAGAGGGAGGGGGAGGAAAAGACCACCAGTAATTAGCCTTGAGATCAAAAAAGGAAAAAAGGGAAAAAAGCTAAGAAGCTATATGACCTTGGACCAGCAGTTTGTCCTAGATGGTTTGTAAGAGTCCTTACAGCACTAACATTATCTGAATCTTAGATTATCACCAGGATTCATGATGCCAGTGAGTTAGCATCCTATAATGAGGACAGCAGCCATCAGTTAAATAAGTGATTGAAAACAGAATTTTCCATACAGGTGTGAATGTATGAAGGACATCAGCATCCTGTTGATTTTCTGGCATTAGTCACAATTGTGTCTTTCAGAGTTTTCCATTAACTGAATGTAGGGGCTCTTCCATTCAGTGTCCACTGTAGGTTCAGTAGATAGATACATGTGTTGTCTATTGGTGTCATGTGACTCATGCTGCTGATGGTGTACCTACCGTAATGTGCAAGTTTGGCTTGTGATTTCTGTGGAAGCTTCACATTCGTGTGTGTGAATATGTGTGTACACACCTGTACTGAGATTTGACATTTCTCTTTGTTCATGTGTGGTCTATATCTGTGTCCTATGAAATTAAATTTGTTAATGAGTGTTAAATTTCACACTCTTGAATCTGTCATAGACCGGTGCACACACATATCTGTGCACATTGATTTCATAGCTTCATCTGGAACTAGGGTGAGCACACCCTATGTGCTCTCTTTCTGCCTATCCATAGAAAGCCTGTGTATATATCGCTTTGAGGGTGCTGTGGGAATGGATATGTCCTGTGTTCTGGGTATGGGTGTATATTCTATGTAGCTGAATGAGATGTATATGTCCCTGTCCTTAGGAGGCACACTAAGGTAGACAGAAGGTTATCCAGGGCTATCCAAGCACATGGGTTCTAATTATGCTTTTTACACTCACTGGCTATGTGACTCTGCAGAAGTCACTTCTCCTTTGTAGGCCTCCCTTTCTTCATCTGTAGGAGAAGGACTAGATGGTCTCTAAGGAGAACAGGATTCTCTGATCCTGTAAACACCAGGGTGTGCATGATGGGAAATATGTTGTATGTGAGTATACTTATTTGCCCTGGGAGCTCTGCACCTGTTCTTATAGTCTGTGCTGTGTGCCCTATGTGGGTCTCTGGAATTCCTGCTTGCTGTTATTTGTATGTAAGTGTACTTTCTGCCTGTCCCACATGCCGGTGTGGCGGTGATGGTGGTAAGGGGGAAGACGGGGTGTCTGCCCTGCATACCGGGGTAAATTTTCTGGGAGCTGCTGCCCAGTGAATACAATGGTCCCCATCCCTTTGCTCTTATGCATACGGGGTGTCAAGCATCCTCTGTGTATGTGTCCGTGGAAACGATATGCTTCACATATTCAAGAATGTATATATTCCCAGTACATTCATTCATGCTTCATGTGCAAGGGTGTATATGCACCTGTGTGCTCAGGGGCCACTCATGCTTGTATTCTGTATGCACAGCATGGCCATATGTATATTGTACTCCATGTGCCTGAACCCGTTGTGTGTACGTGTATATGTGCACCCCGAGGACACGTTTGTGTGCGATTTGAGTGTGCACTCCGCCCACTGCCCGTTAGCTACGACCCGAGGCGCTCCCCTCCCGCCCCGTGGGGCTGCCCCCTCCCCGCTTCTCTCTGGCCGCCCTGATTGGCCACCCCTTCGGGCCTCTCCACCTCTCCCCTATTCTCTCTCTCCCTCCCTCCTCATCCCCTCCCCTCCCGCTCCATCCCTGTCACCGGTGGAGCCGGCGGCGGGTCCCCGGCGGAGCCTGCGCCGCGCTCGGCTCCCATTGGCTGCCCTCGCCTTTGTGTGCCGGGCAGCTGCGGCCCCAGCCCCGCATTTGAATGTATAGAGGGGGATTGGAAGGGAACATTTCCATGGGCCATCTGTCTCTTCGCCAGCCAGCGCTGCCGCCGCCTCAGCCTCCGCAGCCTCCGCCCCGCTGCTGCCTCCGCCACCATCCCCTCCATCCCCTCCATCCCCTCCATCCCCTCCATCCCCTCCATCCCCTCCATCCCCACCTCCTCCTCTACCACCTCCTCCGCCTCCTCCTCCTCCGCCTCCGCCTCCACCAGCGCCCGGGAGCAGCGCAACAAAGGGACCCCGCGCAGCAGCCGCGAGAGCAGCCGCCGCCGCCGCCGCCCCAGCTTCCAGGATGGTCCTAGTCCACGTAGGCTATCTCGTTCTTCCAGTATTTGGCTCTGTGCGAAACAGAGGTATCGCTTTTTCATTTCGGGGTCTGCTTTGGAGCTCGGATCGCCGTGGGCATGGGAAACGGGGTATTGGGGGAGAGACCTGGGTGCTGCAGCTGGCGGGGAGGGAGGGCTTTTGCAAGAAAGCTATGTCTAGCCCTTTCTTTTTTGGGGGACCCCCTGAGTGTGGGGAACCTGCTCCCCTGAGATCTATTGTAAGGAAGTTGGGGTTTGGCTGACACGGATCTTTCCCTCCCCCTTCTTTCCCTCCTTCCTCCCCCCTATTTTTTTAATCCTTTGCGGCGGACTTGGTTCCCCCAAATCGGCCCCCCCCTTCCCAGATGCCTAGATGCTCTAAAAGAGGGAGAGAGATCTGATTGTGTGTGTACGTGTGTGTCTGTATGGAGTGTTTGATTTTTATGTAGCAGTGTGGGCTTCACAAAATTTTATTTTGAGGTGTGTGCTCTGTTTAATTTGTATTTTTTTGTCATTAATACCAGTGGCTGATCGCTGTTTAACTGGGATCTGTGGCTCTCTCTCCTTGCACTCCCCTACCCCACCCCCCAACCTCTTGTGGGCAGTAGCATGATCTCTTTCTTTCTTTCTCTTTCTTTCTTTCTTTCTGTCTCCTCCCCCTCCCCCTTCTCCTTTTTAACCTTTTTTTTTTGTTGTTGTTGTTGTTTGTTTATTGCCTCTGTGTTGTGCTATCCCTTCCCCCCCGCAATTGTCTGAAACCGCTTTTGCTGTGAAGACGGGTTAAAGATTTTTGGCGTGGTGTGGTGTGGTTGCAGTATGTGTGTGTATGTGTGCGTGTGCGTGTGCGTGTGTGTGTGCGTGCGCGCGCGCTCGTGTGTGTGTCCGTTTGACTTGGAGAGAGCTAGACATGTATTTCTGTTTTTCCCTGTGCCAGACTTGATCTGTATATTTGGTCCTTTGGGGATTGCAACTGTGTGTGAGGTTCAGGCTGGAGATCACCTCTCTGGCCAGGAGTCCTCCCCAACGCCACCGGGAGACAGTTACAAAGCAGCAGGCTGGCGGTGGGGGTTTTGTTTTTTAAATATGTGCTATGGGATGTGTTTGCACGGATTTCCCTCACATTCCCTTTTCCTCACATTCTGCTACAACAATAGGCTTGATTTTTTTTCCCCCTTTCTTCCCCCCCACCCCATTTCTTCCATTTTCTTTCAATCAAAAGCAAAAACAAACAAACAAAAAAACCCAAAACAGACAAAAAAAAATCCCAAACCACCACCCAGTATTCATTTAGATTCTTTTTTTTCCTTTTTTTTCTTTTGGGTATTCTGCCTTTGGATACACATTTCTCCTCTTGGAAATGTTTCTTTTCCCTTCTCCACTCCACATTTGCCTGAAATCCCCACTGGATAATATCACACTAAAACAGAATGATGTCTACCCATGCAGACTCGCTCTTCTCTCAGTCAGCATTCCAGGTGGGGGTGGCCATACGCTAGTGCAGTGGGTTCCCCCTTGAAGATTGGCTGCCCTAGAGGCTTAAGTGAGCGTTAAAATGGAGACCCAGCCCTGACATAGTCAGCCCAGCCGCCAGTCCACTCACCCTCACCCTCATCCCCTGCCCCTTGTCCCCCACCCCCACCCCTCAACTCCTGGTGTGCCCAGAACGACTAGGTTGGACCGTAGGCCTGTTTGAACCGCAGTTTCTTGTGTGATGATAGAATGATGACATTCTGCATTTATCAAATCTTTTTTTTTCTTCATTGTGTAGCACAGTGAATGGTCAACTTGCTGCTGTGTGCGCTGTGACCCTTCTGCCTCCGCATTTAGCTGTATTGTGACACCCCTCTTAACCATTTCCTGTTTCCATCTGAGGAAGGCATTGCTATTTAAGCTGCAGTATCCCCTATCTCAGGCCTGCCTGTCAATTAGGAGAAAAAAAAAGGGCGGGGTAGGGTTAGGGGGGTAGAGAAGGAGATTTTTCTGAAATGTTAATCCCCCCCCTTTGTTTAAGCGATTATCTCCCTATTACTTGCCATTTCCTCTTTTAGGGGTGTGGGACTGTACACTAGGCAGAAATTCAAACATGATTAAGAAGGATGTTGAGCCTAAAAGTATAATTATAATTATCCTGATTAAATCATTATCATACTCATTAATACCACCAGATCTCTAAATATCATTTCAGAAGACAAGATACAATTTCATGGCTTGAAATTCAAATTGCTTTAGCTGCTCTTAAAAATATATTTTTTACTTCCCTCTTCTCTGGTCCTCTCCTTTCCCCAATCCCCCCCCAAAAAACATTTACAAGCCACTCAAAGTTCTACTTTCCTGGTGTACACACCTCCCCCCAGAGGAGCTGTAAGCAGCAAAGGGGTGTGTGAAACTGTGGGCAAAATTTAGCATGATATGCTAGGAACTCATGACCTTCCGATAGAGGATACTAATGCTTAAACCAACGAAGTCCTAAACCACAATCTTCTTGTAAAACTATTAGAGAGACTGTTAGCTTAAACCTGTTCTCTTTAGTTTCATTGTAGTAGTGTAGGAAACAGGCCATTTCAGAATAGCTGTAGAGAAATAACAACCATTTTTGTATCTTCATCTTGTTTAGCTAAGTACATTGCACTGTAAATTCCTGTTAAGTGGATTCATTTTGCTTTAGGTTTGGAGGCTGCGGTATCTTATTTTTCCAGTTATCTGGGTAAACATCGGCTTGCCTTGCAGCACCCAGGCATAACTGAACAAATTACATTTGGTCAGAGGCCAAAAAAAAAAAAAAATAAATTCTTCAATTTAATGTCATTTGTTACCATTCCAGAGCCTCTAGAAATTTGGTAGACAGAGGTTCCTGGCTCAAGGGGAGTGATTGCCACAGTTCCTTAAATATTGAGAACTAGTGCATCTTTGGACATTACATGTCATGCAGCCCTGGCCCTCAGTGCTGCCCCTTTAACTGTTGGCTACCATCTGTTCCCAAAAGCCAACTGCATGCCGGATGAACTGTCTTTAAAAACCCCTGAGACAAAAACAGTTACCACAGAATGGAGTCCCTAATTCGGGGTCCCTCTGAAATCACAAACCCAGAGAACCTTCCAATCTGGCAAATTCGGCATTTCATGGAAGGTAAAGGGGAAAAGAGTTCCCGGCAAAATGGGTTTCCATTCAACAGGGATAGCGTGTTCTGCTGTGCTGAATTACTTCCTGTTCTTATTTTGTGGGGTAATTTTTTCTGTATCAAATATCTTTTTGGTTGTGTATCTTTTTCACCTTTTCTTGTACTAAAACTAAAGCATGATCTGTATTTTTTTACATTCCCCAGTTGACAATGTAAATCGCTCGGTTAGAGACGTTACCCTGCTGAAATGTAATGTGGTCGTGTAGCCTGGACCATCTGCTCATTGTACGCTGCTTTTGTTCTGTTGCCCTTCCGAAGCATGGTGGGCCCGGCCTTTTTTTTGTATTGTGTGCATGACAACATTGTTACACACAGAATCCACTAATACTAATATACAAATCTCTCAATAAAGAAACTAGTTTTCCTATATTAACCTAGTGTGCTTTTTCTCTTGCTGTTTCCCCATTTATTGTCGTATCCTGCTGTTTAGATTTTTTTCCCTTGCTTTTCTATCCCCACCCTCACCTACTTCCACCCCTCCCCCATTGTAAGGTTTGAGTGAATGCCTTTTTTTTTTTTTTTTTTTTTTTTGGTTGTAATAGATATGGTGACTTTAATCTCATACTCCATATCTCTTTCCATTAGCAGTTTGGGGCACAAGGATAAAAATCCTGCATCCCACAAAGGGGGGTGGGGGTGGTCCACATCCACTGGGTTCCAACCCTCTCCTACCACGAATGGCTCACTTGGGTACACACCTTATCCTTAGCTGCTGGGGAGTACCTAATGATTACTCCTCCTTGCCTCTTAATTCCCGAGTAAAGTGGGGTTCAGGATTAGGATACCGGTAATCTAGGAGCCAACACCAAGTGTAAGAAAAGGAATACAGTGCTGAGAGACCGATTGTTTGTTTGAAACTTTACTTCCTCCTCCGAATTTACAATGGTACCCATAATAGAGATTTTTTTTTGTCCTAGTCTAAACTGGAAGAGGAGAGGTGAGATGATGCTCTAATATACCTGAGGTTAGCACCACTTTCTGGGAAACAGAAATTCACCACAGTCACATATACATATATATATGTGTGTGTGTGGATAGATGAATATTAAAAATAGTTGAACTCTGAGATTGAAACATTGCCTTAGAATTCCTGGTCAGGAAGCTCTTCAAAACTGCCCTGTTTTGATTCATCAAGTTAAACAGCAGGACTAGGGATGGTGGGAATAAGAGCACGGCTTTTCTGGGCTGTCTTTGTTTGACAGGGATGTGCCAGAGGTGCTGCTGCAGCCTATTTCCCAGATCCCCAGTGGCCAAAACCATTCCATACCACAATGAAAATTGGTTAAACTGTGGCACTTGCAACCTGGTTAAGAAAAATGACTTCTGACCTCTGTCATTATATTAAGTGGATTTTTCTGGGGGAGGAGAGAGGGGAGGAAATCAGGTTCTTCTCCTCCAAAAAAGAGATCCCCCTTTAAAAAATGCACATGTATTGTATAGGCATTTGGAAGGAAAGTAGTGAAATGCTTCCCCCCCCCCCCCTTCTAAGGTGGAAACCAAATTCAAGCATTTATCAATTACACCTATTCAATTTCTAACCCCGAACAAGCCTTGTTAAATGAGGCATGTTAGACACCAATGACATCAGTTGATTAAAGAAATTCATGGTTCTTTCAAATGGTCATCATTTTGGAGAGCCGTATCATTTTGCAAGGCAGTGCCTCCTCTCTTCCTCCAAGCCGTATCCTGAGTTTTCCTCTTCCATATTCCTTTTCCATGTATCTGGCCATCATGTCCCTCCTATGTGATCACACACAACACTTTCTCTCTCCCTCTTGGTGTAATCTCTGCTCTGGCCCTTTGTTCTCTCGCTAGCCTACCCCATTCCAGATTGGGAAGCTTAGCTGACTTGCTGTGACACACGTACACACATACATGTAACAGAGAGAGGCTTGTGCTGTAGTTTGCATGAGAGGAAACATGCATGCCTACGGGGCTGATCATTTGATGACGTGACTGATTTTGTTTGTTTTTGTTATTGTTTTTGTTTTTATTTTTTGGTTTTGTTTTCTTTTTACATGAGGCAACTTTCAATTGTGTTTGTGGTCCGACCAAACCAAACCAAATCAACCCTTTCCCCCAACCCAACCCCAAACAATACCAATAAATGTCCCCAAACCATAAAAAATAAAATAAATACCAAACACAAAAAACCTTCCTAGACAGGTCCTAGTCCTGTTAATATCAGATACCCCAGGGCTGTGTCATTCTTAGAGAGCAGCTTCATTCTAGCAAGATTAACCAACCCCAAATTTTATTTTTGTAAATTAATGATAAAGCATGTCAAAATTGTTTGGTTAACACATTTGGGGATTCATTTAGTAATCTAATAATACAAAAAAAAAAAAAAACTATTGGATTAATGGGAACTCACACTGAGCAATTCATCATATGCATACTATACTTTGACCTGGCTTGTTAGAAGCACATTCATATCAAGGAGAGCACATTCCCCCTCCTTATTCCACCACTTTGGCAACCAAAAAGCTTTCATAGTTCATTTTCACTTTCTAATCCATCTAACACATCTCTGGTTTAATAAGTTTGACCCTGGGGTTTTGGAAAAGTCATCTATTAAGTTGATTCTTCATACTGCAGGCTTTGAAAAAAAAAAGGAAGACTGGTAAGTTACTATGACAGCTCCAGGTTCTGAGAGAGGGACCTTCTCTCCCTAAACTAGTGTGGAATGAAGCCAACTTGACTTAATTAATGAGTTTCCTTAAATAACAGTTTTCCATAAACTGGCAAATATTATTAACATGTAAGATGAAAAAAAAATTGGCTGGCTTTATACCTTATATGCAACTTTACAAACACTGGCAATATTTTCTTTTCTTATCTGCAGTGCCCCCTCCCCCTTCTCCTCCCTCTACTCTGTCCCCTGTCCTTGAAATAATCATTCTAGAGTGTCACATTTGGAAACCTGTGGTTTACTAAGTCAAAGGGGAGAAGACAATTCAGAGAGGACTATTCTGGACTCCAGATATATTGGCCTGGTCTGTTTCCTGGAGCATAAAATTTCAAGTGAAGGGAATGCTAATAATCCTTGAAGGGAATTGGCCCTACTTTCTCAAGTTGACCACAAGACAAATATAATTTGATGTAAGTCTCAGTTTCTCCAGGGCCATGAAACTCTTTGAAGACTTCATTTCATTTACTTAGTATGGGTATGAATAGAATTAGTATCTTCTTAGTATGGGTAAAGGGCTTTTCAGGTGAGGTTCATCAAAAGATTAATCTCTATGCCTCCAAACAAATGGAGAAATGGTACATTCTCAAGACTCAAGATGTCAGATTCACAAAATGTCAATATTCACAACCCAAGGACTTTTATTTTTTAAAGAAAAAAAATGAAGTTAAGCCAATTGCAATGCCTGGATCTACCTCCATCTTTCTATTCATCTGTCCATCCATCCAATCATCCATCCCTCCATCCATTCAACCATCCAACCACCCACAACTATCTGTGCATCTTTCTATCTATCCATCCATCCAGCCAATGAAGCATTATTTGGTGAGCACCTGTTTTAGTGGAAAGAGTACTAGAGGCCCAAGATTTGAATTCCAGACCTTACTGTCTGGGTGACTTTAGATAGCTGACTTAATTTTTCTAGGTATCAGTTTCCTAATCTGTAAATAGTTATATTAGATGACTTCTGAGGTCCTTAATTCATTTTCATCATTAAATTTATTATCCTATGATCTGTGTATAGCCAATGTTAAACAGTGGAGGCATATTAAAAAATCTGAGACTCCCTCTCAGTCCTCTATTCCATAATCTTGTTGGAAAGAAGCAAGACATATCTATATATATTGTGTATATATATGTATACATGCACACACATACACATATATATATATGTATTTCATTTACACATGGTATGAGGTGGAGGTCTGACTTTTGGGCTCCCTTATAGTTCTAATATTCTTTGAAAGGTAAGAGGAGACAAAGGTCACATATGAGCAGGAATGAGCAGTAAAAGGTGGTAGATGGAGAGGGTTTGGATCTGAGGAGAATACAAGGGAGAATATTCCAAGCAGAAGAACAAAATGAACAAAGGTAGGATTGTTTTCCAAGACTAAGGTGGCTGAAGAAAAAGTTAGAAAGACAGGTAAGCAATGTAAATCCTTTAATATCAGTCAAAGGGATTTGACATTTAATCTGTAGAAAGTGGGGTGACACTAGAGGTCTTTGATCAAGTGGGTGAAATCAGGTTAATGAGACTTTTTAAAGTTCTATATGCCAGTTACTATGGTAAATGCCGAGGTTGCAAAGAAAGGCAAGAATAGTCCCTTATTCTCAAGGATTTTACAACCTAATGGAAGAGACAAGATGTGAACCATTGTGCCCAAATATAACATATACAAAATAACCTGGAGATGATCGCAGAGGGAAAGCACTAATATGGAAGGAAGTGACTCGAGTAAGCCAAGCATCAGATGATGAGTCAGTATGGAGCAGTAGATAGATTGATCTGAGTCAGGAAGATAGGGGTTCACAGTGCATGTTGAAGCACTGTATGATCCTGATCAAGTTCTTTAACCTCTCTGTGCCTCAGTTTCCATGAGAAAGTAGGTCTCCATGTCCTTTAAGGTACATTCAACTCTAACTCTATGATTTTATGGGGTATGTTCAACTCTAAATTTATCGAAATCTAAATCTTATGAATTATAGTGGTGGCAGTGGGAGTATTAAGATGGGGACAGGTGACAGAAACATGGTAAGAAAGGAATAGATGGGACTTGGCAACTGATTAATCAGAGACTGAAGGAGAGAGAAAAGTCAAAGATGATAAATTTTGAGTCTGGAGGTGGAAGTTCTATCAACAGAGATGAGACAGTTGTATGGAGAAATTGGCTTTGTGGAGAGAAGATACCTTTAGTTTTTAGACAAATGGAGGTTGAGATATAAGTAGAATATCCATGCAGAAATATAGGAAGTTATGGCTGGTCCCTAAAAAAAATTTTAAAAAGATTAACTTTGATGTTTTGAAAGATAAATGGTAAGAAATACACTTAAAATAATGATCATGCTTTTAACTTTTCAAAGCATTTTCACAGACATGATGTAGAGGATCACAGTAGTGGGACATGAGTTGAAATCCCAGTTCTGTAACTTACTATACATATGACCTTGAATAAATAATTTAATTTTTCTGGACCTCAGTTTCCTCATTTGCAAAGTCAGATAGTTACACAAGATAACCTTCTTGCTCTAAACCTGTGATGCTGTAATCCAGGACATCTAGGACATACCCCTGTAAATGTGGGCAATAATAGGAGGTAGAGGTGCTGGTATCCTCATTTTTACCAGTAAATAAGAAAATTGAGACACAGGGTTAGTAAATAACTTAGAAAAGGTTACCAGAAAAAAATAAGGAACATTTTATATGATTTCTATTATGAATTATCTTATTCACCCTACAGAAGATACTTAGGGACTACCAGTAGTTCAGTTAGTAAAAATAATCAATAATAAATTGATAACATTTCTATGGTTCTTAGTCTGTGTAAGACACTGTGCTAATAAGCATTTAAAAATAATTATCTCATACTATTTTTAAAAGAGTGCTAGTATAGGCAAATTCTGGTGAATGAAAGGAAAGGAGGAAATGGGTAAAGGACTAAGGAAAGCAAAGTGTAGAAACAGAAAAGGAAAGAGGCCAGGAGAGCTTGATTTCAGATGGCAGACTTGATTAGAAGAAAAATAAGGAAATGGATAGAACAATTAGAAGAGGAAGATTCTTGATTTAGACTGGAGGGGAGAATGGCAGAAGTCAGGGTGCCAGAATTGAAGTGGGAGACTGAAAAGGACAAAGTAGAGATGGGAGATGAATCAGAGAGAGGAGGAAGGAGAAATGGGCTTCAGAGGCATTATTCAGTTTTACCTTTGTGTGGAAAAACAGGTGAGTAAATTTTTACATTTTAAACAAAGAACAGCCTCTTTGGTGACCCGAGTTGAAAGAAAGTCCTCTCCCACTGGGAAATTGCTCTACCCTGGTGCATGGAATCCATTCATTAGTGAACAATGGTCCAGGGGACCATTGATTGTCTTTTAAAGCTAGATATGATCTCAGATAGTTGTGGTATCAGAGGAAAGAGCCCTTCCAGACCTGGAGTCAGAAGATTTGATGATTCTACTACTTATTAACTCTTATGTCAGCCACTCAGGCTCTTTGAGTCTCAGTTTTCTCATCAGTAAAATGGGTATAATAATAGCTGTAATATCTATTTCAAAATGTCATTGTGAAGAAAGGGCTTTTCAAATGCTATGTTAGCTATTTTTATAGCTAATCTATCTCAGAGTAAAGCATTCCCCTTTTCTCTCTAATCCTTTAAAATGCAAATCTAACTGGAGGGATTGCTTATTTCCTCTCTGGAAAATCTTAATTATCTTAGATCCAAAGCCAGTGGTCCAAGTTGGAATTCTGGTTCCCTAAGGAAAACTTTGCAAAGAAGGCTTACTACTTACTACTACTATTATTATTATTTTTAGCTCACTGCCTCAGGAATGTTCTTCCAATGCTAAAAAGAATTTATTGGAGAATAGTTATGATTGCTTATATTCAAAACACCTGACCACTATGAATACATTGCAATTTCACACTTGATGGAGGAGGAAACTGAAAACAGAAAAGGTGACTGGTTTGCCAGAAGTCACACAGCAAACAAGTTAGAGGTGGGGGATGGTGAGGGGAGAGTGGGGAGAGAATAACCCAAATTCAGCCTTGATGGTGACTGCTAGTCCAGAGTTCCATCTGTGGACTCCTTCAGTGCCTTGACAACCCCTAGGCACTAGCTTGAAAGAAGTATGTGCCCCCTTTCCCCCATTTTTCTTTTTTAGAGCTGCCCAAACCTTGAATAGATCTGCTTTGATTCTTAACAGAACTAAGCCTGAGGCCCTTTTCTTCAGGCTCTGGTCTCTCAATCATGGCCATAAACATATGGGTTTCTTGTTACCAAGTCTTAACTAGAAAGCCTTGATGTTAATGTCTTTTGATGGAATTGAAATGCCATGGGTCACAAGTTTACCCAGTCCTAATTTAACTGCTCCATTGCCACAGCTGATGTTGGCTATCTATTTGTGTGCACATGCATTTGCACACTTCTATGCATGTTTGTAGGAGAAATAGCAGGGAGCTGAGGAAGGGAGAGAGGGAAGGAGAGAGACAGAGACAGAGAGAGAGAGAGTCAGAGACAGAGAGAGACAGAGAGACAGAGAGAGAGAGAAAGAAGGGAGAGGGGAGACAGACAGAGAGAAACAGAGAGAGAGAGAAAGAGAGGAGAGAGAGAGAGAAACGGAAAGAGAGAGAGAGACAGAGACAGAGAGAGAAACAGAGAGAGAGAGAGAGAGACAGAAAGAGAGAGAGAGACAGAGAGACAGAGAGAAAGAAAGGAGACAGAGACAGAGACAGACAGACAGACACACACACACACACACACACACACACACACACAGAGTGAGTGAGCGAGCATAGAAGAAATATCATTCCTAACTAGGTTCATCCCTGTCAGTGGTACTCTATTGGGCACTATGCTATCAGTGGAGATAAATAGGGGGAAATGGTTAGGTTTGGGGGAAAATGAGATATGGCTCCAAAATCAGGAACTCTGCTCTCTGTGATGGGGGCCTTTGGACCTTGGTTTCTTCATTTGTAAAATGGGTTGCACTTCCTAATTCATAGAACTGCTAGGAGTAAAGTGCTTTGAAAGTCTGAAAGTGATTTGTATCATTTTCATCAAAAATAGCTAAAGGGAGCTGTTTTTTAAAATGTACTTACCACATTCTAAGATTAAGTGAAATCATATTTGCAGAAACATTTTGGAAAGCTAGTATAAAGCATTATTATCATTTTAATAACAGTGATGATAGGGAATAATAAAAAGAGCCCTAAACTGGACATCAGAAACCTTTGATTCAAGGTTCTAGTACCAACTGTGCCATTTATTGGCTGTGTGATTCTAAGCCATTCACTTACCTCTAAATCGATCTAACTTGATCTTATCTAACATGAGGGAATAGAACTAGAGGATCTCCCAGGTCCTTTCCAGCTCTAATATTCTAGAATTTCCTCTCATTTATTCAATGTGCTTTTCTTCCATTATTTCATTTCCTTCTGTTAAGAAGACAGCATTAGTGACCCACTTGCCAGGTAAGGGAACTGAGGTCTGGAAAGCTCAAGTGACCCACCTTAGAGGCTGTAAGTATCCCAGCCATGACTAAACCTTCAATGTCCTGACTCTGAGCCTAGGGTTATTTTTACTAACACACCTCAAAGCCTTGCTCACTGTAGCCTTTAAGCAAATAAGGTTCTCTCTGGCATTGACTCTTTATAAATTCATTTTTATTGAACTGTCTCACTGAGCCGAGCTGTTACAAAACAGAACCTAGTGAGGGAATGAATGGGGGTAGGGTGGGGAGCAGCAGGGCAGAAATGGGGAATTGCTCTTTCAGATCCAGTCGTTCCCTACCCAGCTTTAGGAACAATGACAGAAACGTCACCCACCTCATGCACGTGAGGGAGTAGGCATTGTGATGGTTTCTCTGATGAATTAGCCTGGTGGAGTCTAGGATAGAGAGGTGGAGTAAGGATGTGGGTAACTGCAGCCTTGGCACATGTCTGCTAGGGGTTTGGGAGAAAGGAATATAGAATTGAATGGTTGAGTGTTCAGTGAAGCTTTTAGAAACCCAGAGGAGGTGAGAATTCAGTTAACACCTGTGTGAGGAAAGGACAGAAAACAACCTCAATACCCATAGTTCTTTCTCAGTTCCTAGTGTAGGGGAAAGGAGAAGGAAGCATGTTTTTTAAAGTTTTCTTCTCTCCTTCCCCCATTTGACTATGTCTCTCATCCCAACATTACCAGGAATCATAGTTGGAGCAAAAGGCTGTTAGATGTGAGTCAACTTTAGTAAGTCTTAAGGATAGAGAAAATTTTCTTCTACCTCACCACCCTTGCCCTCTTCCCATTTTTTAATCACCTGCCTTGGTATTGGTTTGCTGCTTGTACCTGCCTAGATCTTTCATTCTCACTATGACTCTTATGGCAGCCTGCCTAATTTTTTATGTCACATCTCTTTAAAGTAGGATTTGTTATTCTTTTTTTTTTTCTGTCATGGATCCCTTTGGCAGTCCACTGAAACCTATGGGTCCCTTTCTTGAAATAGTATTTTTAACTAACTGAAGGAAATCCTAAATTTCAGCTACAGATTATGATGTGATTATTTTTTTGAATCTAGGTTCATGGACCCTCTTGAAATCTATCCATGGCTCTCTAAGGAGTTAAAACTCCTGCTTTAAGGACCCTTAGTCAAGAACCACTGCTCTAAGGGTTGTTTTTTTATTCATAAAAGAGTATTGGTTAAGGGAATTGGAATTATTAATCCTGGAAAAGAATAGATTTAGCACCTCTCCTTCCGAGAGACTATGATAGTCTTCAAATATTTAAAGGGCTGGTATGTAGAAAAGGGACCCAACTTGTTCTATTTATCCCCAGGGAGTGCATCAAGAGCAATGGGTGACAACTGTAGAAAGTAGTGTTTTGTCAATGAAACAGAAAAACTTCCTGATAATAAGAATTCTCCTAAAATGGAATGGACTACCTTCAGAACTAGTGAACTTCCTGGAGGGATGACCACTTGTTTGGACTGCTATGAAGAGATTTCCCATTGGTGGGATTGGGTGATTCTGATATGGATGTTAATCATATTTACAGAGGTCTTCTCAAAATACTATACTTTATTTTAAAGAAAAGACTCATATGGTAGGAATTTCAGTTCCTAGACTGCTGAAAGTTGAGAGGCATAAATATTTTTAAAAGGGGAAAGAGGTGCTGTCATAGCACTTCCATAATAACACACAGAGTTGTCTCTTCCTTGGGAGGGTCCTCTTGTTGAGAGTTAGAGAAATCAGAATGTTGGAGAAGGTGGAGCATGGAAGGAGAAGAAAAGAAAGAACTTGGAGAAAAGCCTTTTTTTTTTTTCCTCCCCTTCTAGAGAAAAGATTGAAACTGCAAGAGTTTCCCCTCTATTCCTCCTATGCTGGAGGGGAAAAACACTGGGTTAGAATTGATAAAAGTCTCCGTAAGTTTGAGCTCTGACACTTATTTCTAGTTGTGTGACTGAGGAGGGCAAGCCACATCGTTACTCTGGGCCTCAGTTTTGCCTCTTTTGTGAAAAGGGGTGATAATGTATACATGTTTAATTATAAGCTATGGGAAATATGAGCTGCTGTTACTGCTGCTTCCAATTTCCAACATATAATGAAAGGTGTCATAATTGGGTTCCAATGTACATGCAAGAGATTATTTTTCTCTTCTCCAAACAAGAATTCAAGGAGATTATTGTGGTCTCCAGAAAAGACCACTGCTCAAAGTGTCTGGGGAATAACTTTCTAGTCTGACTGCAATGGAAAGTGTCAGTTTTGGGAACTGGAGGATCTGTGTTCACAATGTGACTCTACTATTTATTGCTTGGATGACTCTGAATCAGTCATCTAAGCATTCAAGATCTTAGCTTCCTCAGTTGCAAAATTCGGGGTTTGGATCAAACTATTTTACAAATCCATTCTAGCTCAAAAATCTGAGATTCTATTGGGAGGAAAATGCCTTGTAAACTTTAAGTAATAGATAACATTTAAATGGTACCTTAACAAATTTGCACATTAGGAACTATTTATTACTCCAATTTTCTGATGAGGATATTGAAGCTGAGGTAAAGTGACTTGCCCCGGATCACATAGTTAGTAGTTATCTGAGGTAGGCTTTGAACCCAGTTCTTTCTGAGTCTAAATTCACCACTCTATCCTCCAAGTGCCTTTATAAATATGAGTTATTGTATGAGTTGCAGTAGATAATTTCCCAAGATTCTGCTCAGCCAGATGACAGGTATTAGGTGCCAACTGTGTGCCCAGCCTCATGCTGGGTGATGTGGAGGAGGCAAGCAAAAAAGAAGGCACAGTTCCTGTTTTGAAGAAGCTCACAGGCAAACTGGGGATGTGCACGTGTGAAGCATTCTAGAGAACAATGCTGTTTGTCCTGGATTGCAAAAGACCTGTAATGAGTGCCTAGAGAGGCTGTTGAATATCAGAGAAAGAATGGCAAGGAAAGGCTGCACAGAGCAGGTGGCACATGAGTTGGACCTCGGAGGAAAGATAAGTTTGGGATGGACAAAAAGAATGGGAAAGGGATGAGTGGACTGCACAGAGACCCAGATAAGGAGGAGGACCAGGAGACTGATTTTCCTAAGGAACATGTTATATGTTGAGGAAATGGGTAAGAGACAAGTTTGAGAGACCAAGGCACTTATTTGGTGTTTCTGGAGGATGGCTTGCTATGCTCTGTATCACCAGGATGCTTTAGGACAAAAGTGCATCTTCACCCTGAAGTGTTCCAGAAATCCCATTTCTCAGCTTCATTCAGGTTTTAATCCCCTGATAGCCTTGGGAGATGATATTCCTTTCTAGTAGGAGGTGGGACCCATCCCTGAGCACAGTGGATATTCAGTAATCTAACAACAGAGAAGCAACTGGGACAGTTGCCCAGAGCACATTTGGGCCCTGGATGCAGAGTACTTTGCATTTTCACTTTCTTTCTCTGACTTCTCTAACCTAACTTAAAAGAGGCTGTACTGCCATAACTGATTGGCTCAGAGAAGGGAATGGGGGGAAAGGTGGGGCAGTGATGTCCATGATGCATCTATCTGTCATTGTAAAGTCTGGGTGTAACTGCAGAGAAAGAAAGAGAGATGGAGGTTGTCAGAGGAGAGAAGGGGAGGAGGAAGCAAGTAATTAAAGGAGGGGGAGAAGGGAAGGGGAGAAAGAAAAGAAAGAAAAAGAAAGCCATGAATTTTTGGAGTCTTCACTAACTTTAGGTAGAAAAACCTACCTGATAGATGACTGCTCCCCGAAGTCTTCCTGTTCTGATATTTTCATATATACATATATGAATATGTATGCGCATATATGATATATATATGTAAGGAGTATGTGTGTATGTTTATGTGTGTCTGTAAATAGGCAGAAGTATCAGGATTCAATTCCAAGCCCTTCTATTTTCTAGATGAAGTACCATGAATAAAGGTTTGCCCTGTCATCCTCATTTTCCTCACCTATAAAATGGGATATTACCTACCTCACATGATTTTTGTTAAGGAAACACCTTGACAACCATAAACTGCTGTGTGAGAGGTATCACAATGTGATGGATAAAGATCTGGCCTAAAACTAGTAAGGGAGACCAGAGTTCAAATCCCATGTCAACTATAGGCAAAGCAGCATCCCTATCTAATTAGGAAGATAACTAATATAAAACAGAATCTTTGGCAGGTAGAACTAGGAGGGACTTCTAAAATCATCCTCTTTAATTCTCTCATTTTACAAATGAAGAAATTAGGACACTGAGAGATGAAATGATTTGTCTGAGGTCATTTAGTGAGTTATTGTTAAAACCAGGACTAGGACCCAGATCCCTTGACTTTGGGTTCAGGACTCTTTCTGTTAGGGCATGCCCTTGATGGAAGCTCACTATATGCATTATGGCAGTTTCAAGAACAGAGATGTCAATGTGAAACCTAGAAGAATCAGGGAAAATTTCATGGAAAAGTTAGGGCACAAGCTGAGCCTTGAAAGATGGTAAAGTTCAAGAGAGAGATGAAAGGGTATCATTTGAAACATTTATTAGACTTCAGAGAGTAGCTAGACCAACCCTTATATTTATATTTGTTTTATAGATGAGGAAGGCCCAGAGAGGGAAAATTACTTGTCCAAAGTGGTTTAGAGAGAGAAAATAATTTGGCTAAGAACACGTAACATATTAGTGGCAAGGACCAAAATACAGTTTGCCTGACTTTTAGGTCAGTGATTCCCTCCCCCTTCCCCACCTCCCCCAATCCACAATTTGATTCACATTTTATCTGAGACTTCTGTAGCCAATCCCTGGAGCTGAGTAAGACCATCGAGCAGACATAGAAGGAAATCAAGAATCCAAATTTGGCTCTTAGCAGTTGGGGCCTTTCAGTTTACCCATCTGTGAAATGTAGGCAAATAATGGTCCTTTCCTACCTTTCTTTTCTTCTGGTGGTAGAGATACTACCCTCAGAACCCCTAAAACCTTGAATAGAGGGAATTAGAAATACATATCATTACTAGACTCTCAGACCCTCAGATATGAGGCAGTGTGATGCAGTAGATAGAGTGATGGACTTGGAGCCAAAAGACCTGAATTCAAATTCCTCTTTAGATATTACTAGCTGTGTGACTTTAGGCAAATAAGTCAACTTTTCTGGAGCTCAGTTTTCTCCTCTATCAAATGAAGAACTGGACTTAAGACCCTCTAAGGTCTCTTTGAGCAATGATTCTATGGCCCTACATACCTTGGTCAGTTGCCTTTCCTAGCATGATAGTTCTGTCCCTCACTCCCAATTCCTGAATCATCACAGGTAATCATAAGAAAGAAAGAAAAGAAGAAAGAAGGAAGAAAAGAGGGAAGGAAGTAAAAAAGGAGGTAAGGAAGAAAGGGAGGAGAGGAGGAAGGAGGTAAGGAAGAAGGGAAGGTGGGAAGGGAAGGGAGTAGAGAAGGAAGGAAGTAGGGAAGAAGGGAAAGGAAAGAAATAGGGAAAGAAGGAAGGAAGAAAGGAGGGAAGAAAGGAAAGAGGGAAGGGAGGAAGGAAGGAGGGAAGGAATAGTAAATGTTGAAGTTGAACCTTAGATCTGAAGTAGGACTCTTTCTCACTCTCATCCAGTTCCTGAATGGCCCTTTCTCCTTGGTCATAGCTGGGTCATGTTGTGATTGGATGTCCCAAGCGTGTTCCAGGAAGAAGATAGAAAGTTTTTTTTTTCTCCTTGGTTCAATGGACAAGCATCCCAAAGGCATGGCCTACTGGAGAAGACAGAACTCACTATAAATACAACATTTTAAACAAGTAGAACAATTCAGAAATGGAATACCAGAAATAGAATGGGTGATATATCTCAGAAGAGGACAGGATATTCTGCTACCTGCTACCTGAATGATCCTAAGCAGGCATTTACTATCTTTGAGCCTCAGTTTTACTCATTTAAAAAAAAAACAAAAATGAGATGCTAAATTTCAAAGGTCTCTTCCAGCTCCATATTTATCATCCATTGCTTCTGTAACATAGTCTCTCTCCTAAAGGCATTTTAGGTTAGATGGAAAGAAAAGCTACTTTGTATTCATTGTATGTATTTTGTATTTATTCATTTTGTACATTTTCCCCTGTGGGATGAAAGTTCTGAGGGAGGGACTGTTTCTTTTTTCTACTCTTTTTTTCCTTTGTGTTCTCTGTGCCTAAAATAGTGCCAGGCATATAATAGGAACTTAATAAATGCTTGTTGAATCGAATTGTTGAGAAACTAACATGAGAAACAAGAGGAAAATAGCAGATGGTAGTGGCTATAAGTGTGGATTGAATGAGGGTAAATGATATAGGTAATTCTTCATAGAGGAAGTGGGACTTAATCTGAGTTTTGGGATAGGTCTAGGGTCCAGATTATACTTGTCACCCACTCTCCCCATCACATACATTTATTGTAAAAGGGCTGAAGAAATTCAGGTGATCACCCCCTGGAGGGTGAGGTCCTCAACATGAACCAGGATAATTTTCTTTTTTTAAAAATTCTTTACATATATAATTTATTTTGAAACTCTCAATAAGTATACAAGATACATGCTATTATTTTTATTTATTTTTACAGAGGAAGAAATTGAGTGTCAGAGATGGTAAGGGATTTACTTGGGGTCATACAACTCCGAAATATCAGAAGCAGGATTTGAATAAAGGTCCTTCTAAAGCCAGGAACAAGACTCCTTCCTTTTACCATCCTTCCTCTTTGGAATAGCTGCCATAGACCATAGAGATTTAGCCCATTTAGCTCATCAGCTCAAGTCACTCAGATGAAATCCATTCCACTGGTTCTAGTAATCCAGTGCCCTAGGACAGAAGACCCTGTGTGGGATGGGTAAAGGCAACTATGTGACTTTAGTTAGCCAAGATGCTTGCTTTGTAATCTAGTGAGTGTATTAGACAGACACTGTACCAAACCAATGGGAAAAACTGGGAGATTTCATAGAATGGATAGGAATTGTGTTGAGACTGAGAAACATCCCAATTCAACAATCAACATTCACTTATTAAGGGCCTACTGTGCTAGGCACTGGGAAACACCATGTACCCAAATAAGTCTATACAAAATATAGGGACCTTGAGGTTAGGAAACTTCCAAATGACAAAAGTCTGGCTACTATTGCAGGTCAGCACCTTCTCTGTAACTTAGTTTTAAAGATTATTAGCATAGAGCACTGAGATATGAGGGGACTTGACCAGGGTCATTAGACAATAGATATGGATGTGTGTGTGTATCTAGATAAGAGGTTTACTTGAAGCTACTTTTTCAATTTGAAGCTAATTTTCTAACCTCTTTGTCATCTCTCTCTCTCTCTCTCTCTTTCTCTCTCTCTCTCCTTCTCCTCCTCCTCCTCTCCCCTCTCTCTTTTTTCTTTCTTCTCTTTCTTTCACTATCTATATATGTTTATATAGATATGTTTATTTTATATGTGTATCTATAAACATATAAACATCACACACACCTACATGTATGTGAAGTTCCTGGCATTCCTGAAATAATACTTTATAAGGGATTACTTATTTCATATTCTTTGGGAAAAGTCTAGCCGTTCATACATACATACATATACACACTAAACTAATACAAGATAATTTAAAGGTACTAACATATTAAGTTTCTATACTGTATTAGGGCTGGGCTGGGCTGGGCAGGAGAGACAGTGAGATGATTATGGGACTGGGAGAAAAGGGTAGGTGTTGGGAACACCATGAGCAAAGGTCCTGAGAACCTCAGCTAGAGGATGAGGAAGCCGGTCAGAAAGGGCAAATTGGCTTCTTTACCTCTCTGGCATTGCCTCCTGCCCCAGGGCTAAGCTCCCAGCCTGGGTGAGATAATCCTTAGGCGGTGCTCACTGAGTGCATCAGAGAAGGCAGAGAGGCATTAAATAAACATTAAGATATTATTATTACTGCACGGGTGATGTAGAGCTTCCTAACAAGCAAGTCAGTCGAGCATATTCGGCCTTATTTACTGCCATTATTATTTCCTGACATCTAGATTAATTTGGAGATAGCTGTTTATAAACTCTTCTATCACTGCATCAACCCATTACCTGGGAGGACAGAAGAGCTTGATTTTAATTTGTAAACAATGGGACCTGTTCTCTAGTTTTCCATATTTGGTTGTCTGTGGAGGTGGGTAACCATAAACTCCCCTCCTCCTTTCTCCCCCCAGGTGAAAAGATACTTATCTTTCTGGGTGAGAGCCACTCAACTTTGCCTAGATGTCCATGAGACAAAGTTCTGCCTGTTGGCCAGTCTCAAGTCAGTGGAGTGACCCAGTATCTGAGATGGAGGAGTACATAATGGGAATTCTTATCCCCATTTTGGACATAAAATCAGAGATTTTTGAGCTGGAAGAGACTTTCAGTGACATTCTATAGATGAGAAAACTGAGGCCCTGAGAGTTTAGGTGATTTACTAAAGCTCACACAGGTAATAAGTGACAGAGACCTGATTCGAACCCATGTCATTGGTCCTCTTCAAGAATGAAGAAGGAACAACATCATCTGCCTCCAAATCCAGTAATTTTTCCACTGTGTCCCTTGATTTGGGTTGGGAATGAGACTATATTACCGCTAAAAACCCAATTCTAAATCTATTATTTATTCCCATACCTTCCCCCACCTTCATCAACTCATGTTTATATAGGATTTGACTAAATGTCTTTCTCATACAAACTCTGAACAAAAGTGATATGGTGAGTGGGCAGAAAGGAATGAATGGAGAGGATTTAGAGGAGGGGGATTCAAAAAGACTTAGGAATTAATTAAATGTAGGGTGTGAAGGAGGAGGAAAAGTTGGGCAAGGCAGCTTATTACAAGGGAGTGGGGTCAATGAACCTGGAATCAAATCCCATTCCTATCTTGAACTACTTATATGGCAGTAAAGTGAGAAAGCTGAACCAGATAGTCAATAAAAGAAGTTCTTAAACTGGGATCCACTAATAGAGTTCAGGGGATTTGTAAATTGTACAGGAACCTCTACCTGAAATTTAGTATTTTCTTCAATTATGAATTTCTAAAAGTTTTCTGATAAGGACACTATAGTCTTTATAAGACTGCTTAAGGGCAATATGACCTCTGGCATACAGGGTCCCCCCTAGTTCTAGATTTATGACCCCAAGACTTCAAGATCTCAAGCTTAGATGGAATCAGAAATCTAGGGCTGGAGGGATCTCAGTGGTCAACTAATCCAACTGATAGTTAAGATTCATTTTCCAGGTAACTTGCCCAGAAGTCACAAAAGTAAATGTTACAGGTAGACTGGAACCTTGATGTTCTGAATCTACAGGCTAGCACTCATGCTCTTGTGCCAAACACAAGACTCTCAAAGAGAGGAACTCAAAGCCACAGATCTTTAGTGGTAGCATTTCAGACTCTGTGACTGTCTGTTGGAGAGAGATTTGGGGGATGGGTGTGAAGTTCCTGGCATTCCTCAAATAATACTTTATAAGGGATTGCCTATTTCATATTCTTAGGGAAAAGTCTAGCCTTTCAGATTATCATCAGGCAGCTTGGGCAACTTGTTCAAATCCCCTTTCCATTCAGTGACACTGCTGACTTGGGAAGCAGAAGCTAGAGAATTGTTCTGGCCAAGATCTCTGCCAGGATTTTGTTCTTGGCCTTCTTGATTAATGAATATTTCTGGAAGAAAAATGAGAACTAACTTGGTTACCAACACCTTCTGGACAGATGCCTTAGTTAATCTCCATCAGCAAAATGGGAATGATAACTTGGGCTTTTCCTGAATGCATCCTTGTAGGGGTTAAAGAGTCAGTTGCATTAGCATGGGCTCACAGCCCAGAGTCTGAGCAACAGGGACCAAGCCCAAGATAAATGAAACCATGAATTAACTGGGATTGTAATATAAATTGGAAATACCATCCATTAGCTTGTACTAGTTTCCTTCTTCTTAGGTTACTAGTGACAGATGAGAAATGGAGTAGAATGAAAAGAATAGTAGACAAGGAAAACAAAGAGCTGAGTTCTGGTTTAACTTTCTAGGCAACTGAGAGCAAATTCCTGCCTCTCTTTGCAGTTTTCTCATCTGTAAAATGAGTTAGACCAGAAGGTGGCTTTCGATGCTGCCATTTTATTACCATATACTCTTTGCACCAGCCTGTATATGCCTAGCTTTGAAATGAGAAAGAAGCCAGAAGGTTGGATAATGTTAAGAATTATTTAACAGGCTTGGACAGCAGGGGCAAGGGGCTTTGCTATCTCTGGAAGGAAACAAGTAAATAAAATAAGGCCTTAAGTTTTCAATAGATCTCCAGAGGGTTCTATTTACTGATTAGGGTGACCATAAGAATTTGATGGATTTTAATTGGGAACTGGGAAAGAAGGGAAAAGCTCTATGATTTCAATGGTTTAAGAAACTCCTGGTGAGGAACATTATTATTACAATGAAGGGATCCACCTACTCTGCAGATTGCAGACTTAGAGAGTTGTCTAAAGTTAGTGACTTATCCAGGATCATACAGCCAGGATGTGTCACAAGTATGGCTCAAAACCAGATTTTTTTTTTTTTTTTTGGTCTCCGAGGCCAGTTCCCTTCCTCTGTGTCAGGCTGCCTTTCATGGCAAATAGTAGGGCAATAATAGAGATCAACTTATACAGCGGTTCATTTATAAGAACATGATGAGACAAGCCATAAAGTATCATCTCCATTTTCAAGTTGAAGAAATTGAGGCACAGAGAATTTAAATGACTCATACATAGTTACAGCACTGTTAAACATCCAAGTAACCTGGATCCCCCGCCCCTGGAACAAGGGCCCAGACCTTGTTCCATAATACTGCACAGGACCAATTCTAACTTTACTGAAGAGGAAACATTTGGAAATAAAGTTATACCATGTTAGAGGTTGTAGGGATCATATAGTTTAATTTAAAGATGAGGAAAGTAAGACCTGAGAGGATTGTGATTTTTTTCCAAAGTTATATAGGAATGGAGGTAAGGAATGAATTCCTCTAACACTGGACCTAGGGAAAAGAAAAGCTTCTACTTTTGGTAAAGAATAGACTCTTACAGAGTAGCTAATATGATGAAGTGGATAGGGTACTGGATTTAAGAGTCAAAGTAACCTTGAGTCAAATCCCACCCCAGATATTATTCACTATGTGATTACGTTCACGCCACTGAATCTTTCTATTTTTTCCCCCTTATCTGCAAAAAAAATGACATGGTTAGATCTGCTGGTTTCTGAGATTCCTTCCAACTTTTATGATGGGATGGAAGGTGCTTGGGCCTCCTTTCCTTGGGCTGTTGTGCAAAGTGTCAGTACCAGCCCTGAATCCACTGCCTCTTAGGCTAAATGAAAAATGAAATGAAATGAGAGGAAAAAAGTATTCTGAAAAGTTAAAAGCACAATTCAATATTTCCAAGATCTTCAGTTTTGTTATTCTATATCACTGAATAAAGAGGGCAAAAAAGTCATGGTCTTGAGACCAATCTTATAATTAGTCTCTCCAAATCTAGTTAGGTGGCCTCTCAGGCAAACAAACATAACTTCAGTTTTTCCAGGTTGGTAGCTAGGCTCTGACTGACTTGATGATTTGCTAGGACACCATTCGAGAACTCCAAATCACTTCTATCCTGTAAAGAATTATCAGTGAACTTTAGTGAAAGGTCATCTCCAATAAGACCAGGGAATTCTCCCACCTGGCCTGGTTACATGGCATTTGGTTATTTCCAATTCAAATTCTCTGGCCTTTGAAGACCCAAAACACACACCCAGGAAATAGGTCAACATTTTCTCATGGAAGGCCCTGTTGAGTGTATGTGCCCTGTACGGTGACCCATGAGGATTTTCTTTGTGGACCATTAACTCCGAGAAGACAATGCTTAGTTATACAGTGGAGCATTTTGTTTGGTGGGGGAAAGCCACCAGTGTAGTTTGGGGAGCAAAGATTCATTTAATTGAGATTTTTAAAAAGTAGTATGAGGAGAGTATTTCCTATACTACGTGAAGTACTTCATCCCATCCCATGTTATAAAATCTCCAAGCAGGCTGCTCCATTATACAATGTTAAGTCAGCAATTTGTTGCTATCCCACCTCCCCTTTGGAGTCCTTCTCTTTCCTTTCATTATCCCATCTGTAGAACCATAGCATGTAAGGGCAGGATGAGGTTTTATAGCTCACCTTTCCAAGCCCGCCCTCATTTTTCAGAAGAGGAAGATGAGGAACAGTGAAATGATTTGATTATTATCTAGTGACAGAGAGGGGATAAAAACTTGGATCTTTTGACTTTCAGATCAGCCTCTTTCAACAACATCAACTCCCCAGGAACATATCCTGTTTCCTTTTTCCCCCACAGAGCTGCTAATGGATGATAACAGCTTAAGCTGTTACCCCTCCTAAGAGTAATGTAGTTTCATAGATGACTCTGGAAAATGGGAAAGCCTTCAAGACTGAGTGGAAAGAATCTCAAATGATGGGATTTCAGATGGTCATGTGACAGGCTGGTGGGGGATATTATTTGGGGTTAAGACCTGAAACTCCTCAAAACACACCCAGTAGACAGCTGTCCACTTACTGAATGGGCCCTGACAAAGATAAATACAATAGACCATATGCCTATAGTGCAATCCTGTGTCCTTTCTTTTTCTTTTCTTTCTTTCTTTCTTTTTTTTTTTTTTTTTTTTTTTTGCATTTTCCCCCAGACATTTGGAGAGTTCCCCATAAGATAGCAGCTATAAGCACTTTATCCCCTGGGTCCACGTCCTTCTACTCACTGGCACTTCAAGCTTATAATAAGAACCATGAAAAAAAGGGACTCCCCTTAATCTCTATCCACAGATGTCAAAGAAATACCTCTGCTGATCTTTTCTGCTTTTTCTGAATCATGAAAGGAAGTACCCAAGGGATGGTAAAGTTTAATGTTTTAATTTTTAAAAGTGCAATACATCAATCAAGACATATCTGTTAAGGGCCTAATACTGTAATCAGACCACTCTAGTAGGTATTGTGGGATTATAATAAAAGTATGAGACATGACCCCTTCCCTCAAGGAACACAAAGTTTCCTTGGGAAAAAAAAGATAGCACAAAGGAAAAAGTCTCAAGCTGTGATGCAGTGGAAAATGGAGTCAGAGGATCTGGGTTCAAATCTTGGGTCTGCTACTTATTTATTATATGATAAATATAGTATTTATTAATATAAGTAGATATCATTCACCTCTTCAGGCTTCAGTTTCTCTGTATCTTTATAGATGCAAAATGAAATGGTTGGATTAGTTGATCACTGAAGGCCTTTCTATTTTAAATAGGTGATCCCATGAATGATATAGATAGTAAGAGAATGGAGAGATCACTGTGGGCCCTGGAATAGGAGCTGGCTTTGAATTGAACCTTAGCTTGCCCTCTTGGTCCGGTCAACAAAATCTCTGTTTTCTAAGCCCATCTGAAGTAACCTCAAAGGTTATGACAACTTGTCTCAAACAGATAAGGGATGCCCTGCGCTTGGCCTGGTACCTGTTGGATTTGGTTCCATTCTGTTAAATTTAACACACACATATTTAGTACCTACCACATATAAAGCACTGTGTAAGCAGACGACTTTTAAAAAAAGGACAAAAATACACAATTCCTGACCTCAAGAAGCTTACCTTCTGTTCTCTTTGGGTGGTGGCAGCAGCAAAACACAACATTTAAAAAGGTAAGTTTAATACAACTTAGGCAATAAAGGGGGAATATTAGACACTGAGACAAAGTTTTAAGAATACCTAAGCAGGGAAAAAACATTTTCCTTGCTGGGATCAGGAAAGGCTTTTTTTGTTTACCTGTTTTCATTACTCTCCTCTCTCTAACTTTTCTAGGGGCAAAACACAGCTCAGCCTTGTAGATATTTATAAATAAGTCTGTAGTTACCTTATCCTAATCCTTCGTGACTTTGTAGACTAGAGTTGATTACAAGATCACAAATCTAAAATAGAATATAATGGAATAGAATAGAAAATGAAAGGAAATAAGAAGAGAAAGAACAGAATAGAATGGTATTAGAGAACAGAACAGTACAGGACAGGATGGAATGGAACAGAATAGAAAGGGAAAGAAAATAGGAAGGGAAAGAATAGAACAGAATAAAACAAAATAGACCAGAAGAGAAGAGAACAGGATAGAACAGAATAATAAGATAGAACAGAGCAATGGAGTACAGAATAGAACAATACAGAACAGAATAATAGAGTGCAATACAGAGTAATACAGAACAGGAGTACTGAACAGAATAACAGATGAGAATAATAGAATAGAGTGGACAAAAAAGTACTAAACAACAATAGAAAAATAGAACAGAATAATAGAATAGAACAGGACAGAACAGAACAGAAAAATAGAGTACAGAATATAACAATACGGAATAGAATAAAAGTACAGAACAGACCAATACAGAACAGAACAATAAAGTACAGAACAGAACAGAAGAAGAGAATAGAACAGAAAAGTAAAATACATAATAGAAGGGAATAGATTGGAATAGGATTAGGAAAGGAAAGAATAGAACAATGTAGAATAGAATAGAACAGAAAGGGAAAAACAGATAGAATAGAATAGATTCTTTCCAAATCTAGATCAAATTAGAATTGTATGTGGTATCACACTCAGTGATGGAGTGAGAGTTTGAGTCCGAGTCCAGCCCTTCTTAGGTTACTCTAACCCAAGTCTATAATAAAGGGAGCCAACATGGTAAGAAGAGAAATGTGATTGTCATCAAGGAAGGGCCATAGTACAGTATGGTTAGGTCTTTACTTCATCACTGTTTGATTAAAACATCCTCATGTGTTTCTATACCATAATATTTCTAGTCTTTCAAAGAACATTATATTTGAATCCCAATATCAATCTAAGAAATAATTTAATTTTCCATTCCAATTCAGTTCATATTGAAATACCATACTTGTTTCATGAAACCAAATTTGATCCTTGGGTCATAGACTGACTACCCATGGTCTATAAAAGCATGAAGGATTTGGACAAGGTGATCACCAAATCTTCTGTCACCAGAACTAGGAACTATTTTCCTTTCATTATTCTGGGTAAAAAGAGGACCCAAAATGGCATTCCACATCACCTACAAATTCTGTTGAATTAGAATGTTATCTCTTAGGAAGGATATGGATACACTGAGGATTATCTTGAAAAGGGCAGATAGAAAATTCAGACCCTAGAGTGAAGAGCCTTGAACTCATGAGGCTTGGTGGAAGGAATTGGGAATATTTGGCTTAGAAAAAAAAGACTTAATGATAATATGATAGTTCTATTTAAGTATATGAAGAAGTGTCTATGGAAGGGAGTTTAGACATATTTTGCTGGGGCAAAACCAGGAACAATGGGGTGGAAGATATGAAAAATCAGATTTCTGTTTTGTTAAAAGAAAAAATTCCAAACATTTGGAGTTATCCGAAGATGATTATTTGTAAGACACAGTGTGGAGGGGATTCTTACTTAGGTATAGGTCAGACTAAGCAGCCCATATGCTCCCTTATAAGATTCTTTGATTCTTACCCTAAAGAGATACAGGTTGAAAATATAAAACTCCTCCTAAAAAGTTCAGATGCAGGTATGGATGACAGAGTCTACTAATGGATGCATCTGGAGAATGTCTCTGAGTCCAGCATTATTCTGAAGGGCAACTATATCTCCTCTAGTGCCTTGCCAGAGGAGAGCCTGGCAATATGAAGACACTCAAAAACCCCAAAATTTCAGGAGAGATCCTAACTTCAGCTCTGGGTTTTGTATAACACCAGCTTCTCACATTCAGGGCCTTCCCAAAACTGAGAAACTCATTAAGTGAACAGCTAGTCCTGGAGAAAAAGTCAGTCGACAATCATACAAGCAACAAATAGATTCTTAGCTAGAACTGTTGATAATAAAGCACTGCTCTTGCAATTGGAAAGCAGAAAAGATAACAATAAAAGAAAATATATGGTAAGTGGGGCAGACAGCATGGGGCATCTTTGAATTATTAACAACCATCAATATGAGATCTAGTCCCAAGTTCTGCCCCCAAGAACCCTAAGACCTTGGATTGGTCCTTAATCTCAGTTTCTTTTATAAAATAGAAATAACAAAACCTTTCCTCACTAACTCCCAGAGTAGTTATGATGATCAAATAAATGATATGTGTGAGAAGATTTGGGGGAAAAAAGAACATATTCAACAGATTTTAGGGATTTAGGATTTAGGATAACTAAGGGTCAGCTTCGGGGTTAGGAAGATCCCAGGTTCAAATTCCCACTGCTGATACTTGCTGATTGTGGGACCTCAAATCCTTGTTTGATGTTCCAGGAGATTGTAAATTGAAGAATATATCAACCTGCCTCAGTAGAAGTTTCATCTGTGGAATTGCTTATGCTAGGAAACGAAAGTCTGAACAAAAAACATTAAAAACAAAACCAGTTGAGCAACAACCCTTCCTGAGAGGACACAGCCCTCACAGATAGTGATTTGTCTCCATCTACTCTTTTTTGTGTCCTGGATCCTTCTGACAGTCTAGCTTCCTTCTCAGA
Source organism: Sarcophilus harrisii (assembly GCF_902635505.1). Lineage (NCBI taxonomy): Eukaryota > Metazoa > Chordata > Mammalia > Dasyuromorphia > Dasyuridae > Sarcophilus > Sarcophilus harrisii. The sequence goes on along the minus strand of NC_045426.1, from coordinate 366,714,902 downwards.
ATCATGTTTTTCAATGTATGTAATAAAATACAAAACATTACAAAGGAAACCAATGACATTGAAATATGGTTATCAAAATATGTTTCCAAAACACATTCATAGACACCAGTTTAAGAAATAAACCTGAATCAATCAATTCTATCAATACAATTCATTTTATCATTTTATCACTGAGGTTCAAGTGAATGATTTCCTTATATTCATATGAGTTAGGATTTGAATCCAAGTCTTCTGACTTCAGATCCACACAAGACTTTTTTTCAATTCCCTCTCCTCCCATACCCTGCCAGTACCCTGATCTCCCAAACCTCTTTGTCTCTGGTATACTATAAAGTTATGGCATTCTGGTCCACTTATATTCAAAACTTCAGTCTCTCTCATACTCCATAACCCATCAATTACTAAACTCTGCCAAATTTTCCTTTGGAATAATGTTTTGTTCCATTTCCTTCCATCCTTGCCATTCCTAGTACACTTGTCCACCCTCTCATCCCCTCATTTTTTCATAGGACCATAGGTAGAACTAGAGCTGGAAGAAACCTCAGGATGTTCTAGTCCAGCCTCCTCATTTTATAGATGAAACAAGCCTGGAGAAGGAAGGTAACTTATGAATAGCCCTAAATTTGAACTTGGGTCTTTTGATATAAGATCTAGTGTTCTTTTCACAGAATCTTGCTGGGATTTTTTTATAGGTGGGTTTCCTATGGAGTTCACTAAATCCCAAGAGAAATAAAAAATTGGGAGATCTTTTGCATTCCTCCTGTTTGAATAACAGCACAGCCCTCTTGTGTAGGGTCATAGTTATCCCTAGTGTTTCTAGCTTTATATGCTTCCCATTATATTATCCCCCAGCAGTTAATTTTCAGAGTAGTCATTCCTCTCTGTTCATTACTGGCCTTTTGTTTAAAAAACAAAATCCCAAGAGAATGCACCTTCTTATCTTATCTTGTCCCTGGGGGTTTAGGTACGTATTTTCCAATCTGACAGTTTCTCCATTTTCCAAATATTCTATAACCTGCAGTAAAGCACTCTGGTGAATTCTCACTGATCAGGGTGAGGTAGAATTTACCTTTAACACTCCTAATAGTTTCCTAACTGATCTCCTGCCTCCAGGCTCTCATTTTCCAGTTCTCTAATCCTAATCATCACAACTAAATTTCCTTAAAAACAATTCTTTGATCAGAATAGGTTCCAATTACTAAACCTAGTTTCCCAACTCTGAGGGACAAAGTCCACATTTTCAGTTTGTCTGATCTCTTCCCCTTAAACCTTATCTTCCATTCTGTTGGAAATCTATACTCTAGCCAGATTGCTCTACTCTTTCTCACCTAAGTACTGTCATGTTTATTCCTACCTCAAGACCTTTATTGGTGGAGTTCTACACTTGCCCAACGTCCTTCTTCCTCCTCTCTGTCCATGAAGGTTCAATATATCTTTCAAACCCCAGGTCATGTGTAGTATTAATCAACCAATCAGCCAGCAAATATTTATTAAGTGCTCGCGATGGAAAAGGTAAGAAGTATAATGGGTAGGAAGCTGGATTTCAGCTCTTACCCTTGCCTCATACTGACTCCATGACCCTGGACAAGTCACTTCAATTTTCAGTACTATTATCTAAGATTATAAATTACCAAAAAATTGCATTTCTGTGGAGAATTCCATACCTGAATTCATAGGATCAAAAAGAAAAATCTGCAGGAGACAAAATATAAAATATATTTATAATATATATGTGACATTATATTATATAGACATATTGTATTATGTCTATATATATAAACATATTGTATTATATATGTATTATTTTGTATATTATATGTACATATATTACCTAAAATGTAAATAAAGAACACTAGCAATTGAGTATTAGGCAAGATCTCAGGTAGAAAGAAGATGGTTCTGTTTCTGAGTTTAGAAAGGAATTAGGAATTCTCAGAGGCTGAGATGTGGGAGTGCTGTCCAAGTTCCTAGTGAAAACAACCACTTCTAAATATGTATTCATTCATTCATTGGTTTGTTCATCCATTCATCCCATAAATATTAATTTATATAGGTATATAAAATAAGTATACAAATCAAAATTTACTGATAATAAATCATAATTTTGTGACCTCCACATTCAGTTACAAGACTCCATATGGAATCACAACCACAGTTTGAGAAGCTGGGCTCTAGAGGATACAGAGATGAATAATATATAACCCCTGTACTGAAGCAGCTTATAACATGTCACTTTTAGCATCTATACTTCTCATATTGCAGTTATCATCTATTATCTAATATGGTTATTTACTCTTTGGGGGGCCATCCCCTAACTCTCCCTTAAGAGTTTAATTTTTTTGAGGTCAGAATTTTTCTTACACTCATATGAAAAGAGAAAAGTGTTCTATACTTTGGAGCTACCCAATAAATCCTTCTTACTATTGATAATGCAGAAGGAACAATCTGTGGCTGATCAGATTGAGTGGTAAGCATAGGGTGCCAACTAAGTTTAATTCTTTTATGTGGATCCAGTGGTTCCATTGTTCTCTTTGCACTTTTCACTCACTCACTTCAGTCAATCATTCTGCAAGGTAAAGCAAGTCTAGGTCACAATGGATTAGTGCCCATAAGAGATGGGGACAGTTCAGTGTGAATCTATCACTTAGGGATACCTGCTCTTCAGTGGTATCATGGCTAGTATCTCAGATATACTGCAGTGAGCCAGGATATTTTCTCAACCATACCGCTTCTTGTTTCTGGTATTATCCTCAATGACCAGTGAGCTCAGGAGAGAGCTATCTATGGCTACTCACCTCCCTGTGAGTAAGGAGAAGGTGGAGTGGGGTTGGGGCCGCAATTTCCATTTTTCATTTGACTATCCCCTTCTATTTTTAGAAGTAGTTTTTAACACATTGTCTCATATGCTCATCCATAAGAATCCCTTGGGGTGAAATAGGAATTTGTTTTTACTTCACAGATGAGAAAATTAAGTCCCAGAAAAGGGATTTTTCCAAGGTCACTCAACACAAGCAGTTTAGGACTAGAACCATATTCTTCTGCACTCTTAGCTTTTTTTTCTCCCCCTTTTCCTTTTTCCTCCTGTCCTGGGTTTACTATTTCTTTACATATGGGGCAGTTTTGGTAAGGGGTTCTAGGATGGAAGCTACCCCCACACTAGTCCACTCTGTTACCTATGAGCAGCTCTGCTAAGATGACCCTCTTCTATGGAAGAACTTGAAATTAAGGATCAAACAAGAAGAGTGGGAATTCCTTGTGGCTTACAATTCCTTAAGCCAAGCAGCATAGATTATTAAAGATTCAGTTTGCCCCAGGCTTCTGTGAGTGTTCATTTCAAGTGCCCCCCACCAACTTTTACTGAATCACCCATGAATGCCCTTCTTGCAACAATGACAAACTTGTATAATATGCAATTCTAGTTTTTAGAAAACTAATGATCTGTCTGATGTTGAAAATGTAAATGATACTACTTAATTGTGTATAGGAAATGCTATAATAAATTTTATGAGATAAGGAGAAACTATAGAGTTGGAATGATATGAGAAGACTTCATGGAAGAAAAGACTTCAATTACATTTGAGCTGAACCTTGAAGGATGTTAGGATCTAGCTTGGTATGGGAAACATTCTAGTCAGAGAATGAGAGAAAACAAAGAGAGGGAGAGGTAGGGGGACAAGGAATGATGCCATCTGCTTTATTTGTGAACAAATCCAGCAATGAGACCATAACACTCATGAAGCACACAGCACATTTCAAAGCTAATCCATTAAATCCTAGCCTGGATAAAGAGAAGCAGGTGTTCTATAGAGTCAGCAGGAGGACTGGCTTTCCTAATCCCTCATCTCAGATCTGTCCGGGACTGTTGGCCTTTACATTCAGGAGTTCCAAAGTGGTAAGGGTTAAATAAGTTTTTTTTAGGAACTCAAGTGAAAGAGATGCCATGCTGTAGGAAATACAAGGCCCAGAGAACTAGGTTCAGGTCTTGCTTCAACCAGATACTAGATGATACTGAGTGAGTCACTTGTTTCAGTACTTCCAGACAATTCTTTAATTCCACAGATACCTGTTTTTAGTGGTGGAGGGGGTTTCTATTCAGCAAACTCCTAAAATGGATGAAATCAACCAAAAAACAGATGAGTGAGCAAAAATATGGATGAAGACTGTTCTTTGACCTGTCCAAGGCAATGACCTATCAGTGCAACACTTGCCTTCTCTGGATACTCCATCAGTGTCCTATTTAGCCCATATTCCCCTGATAAAATCTTCCAGTGCAGGGTACAATGGGATTACGGTCTCCCTATTCCTGGAAATTAGTGCCCTTTTATTATAGTCTAAGTTCATATAAGATTTTTTTGGTTCTTGCATCACACTATTGGCTCCTGTTGATCCTACAGTCCACTAAAACCACCACATGTTTTTCAGAACAACTGCTGTTATCCATGTCTCCCTTCATTTTATTATTCTGAAATTTTTTATATCAAAGTGCAAGATTGAGCATTTGTTCCTATTGAATTTCATTTAATCAGATGCAGCCCAATGTTCTAGCCAGTTCTTGGACCCTATGTCTGTTCTCTGTGTTAGCTTTTCTTCACAGCTGTGTGCCATCTGCAAATCTGATGAGCTTACCATCTATGCCTTTTCCAAGTCATTGATAAATATGTCAAACAGTATAGGGCCTAGCACAAGGTATTCCACTGAAGACCTCATATCATGGTGACATTGAGCCAATTAACAACTTTTCTTTCAGACAGAGCAGCCAAGCATTTAGGAATCTAGCTGATTATAATATTGTCTAATCCACTGAATAATAATAATAATAGCTAATATTAAAATATTACCTATGTGTCAGATCCATGTTAAGTGCTTTATAAATGTTATCTTATTTGGTCCTCACAACAACTCTTGGAGATAGATGCTATTATTTCCATTTTACAATTGAGGAAAATGAGGCAGATAGATTAGGTGATTTATCTAGTATCACACAGCTGGTAAGTGAATGAGAGAGCTGATAAGTGAACTTAAGTCTTCCTAACCCCAGTTCCAGTATTATATCCACTGTGCCACTTATCTTCTCCCCAAGAATAGTATGATGTGTTTTATAAAAACTTTGATACAATCTAGATAAACTATTTACACAGCACCCCCCAGCCTCTACTGATATTGTAATCCTATCTAGGAGGAAGGAAATGAAGTTAGTCTGGTATGACCTGTTCTTGACAAAGCCATGTTGACGATTTTTTGTAATGACCATTTCCCTTTTTGGATATTTGCCAGATAAATCTTTAATCTATTCTATTATTTTTCTCAGGAATTTAAGTCAAGTTCACTGGTCTACTGTTTGCATATTCTGTTTGATTCCCTTTTAACTGGGACAGCATTTGCCCTTCTCCCCTCTTATAACACCTCTTCCATTTTCATAATCTTTAAAATGTCACTGCCAGTGGCTCAGCAATCCCATCAGCTATTTCTTTTAGGATCTAAGGATGTAGTTCAGCTGGGCCCAATGACTTAAATTCATCTAGGGCAACTATTTGCTCTCTTCTTATTTCCTTACTTATCTTGGCCATCAACTCCCTGTAAGTCATTTTTGTTCTGTTGTTTCCAGTTTAAGGGTCACTCTCCCTTTCGGAGAAAAGAAAAATAATTGAGCACATCTGCCCTCTTTCTACTGTCATCATCCTATCTATTCTAAGCAAAGGTCATTCTTCAATCTTCCTTTTTCTTGTATTATAGCTAAAAACAAGGAGAACTTCAGCCACTGTTGTATTATTCTTATCTCGCTCACCAGCTTCAACTCAATTGTTTCATGTTCTTATACTCATCTTCTATTATGTGATCTTGCTTCCTTGAAATTTTTTTCCTTGAAATCTAAATTTGTTAGCAAGTTCTCTGTAGATCCATATTTTCTTCCATAATTCCATATTTTCATTTACAAATCTCAGCTTTTCTTTTCATTAAAATGGTTTACTTTTAAGTCTTTAGAATTTCAATCTTCATTATCTCCCATCCCTCCTGGATTAACTTTTCCTGAAACATTTTGGCCTATAAGATCCTATCTATCTTTCCTCTGAACCCTTTGAAATTACTTTTCTTTAATCTAGGGTGTATGTCAGACTATGCTCAAATTTCCTCTTCTCTATTACAAACTCCAGAATGTAATAGTCACTTTCCTTCAATTTCAATCATTTTCACTCAAGTGATTAGTTCTTTCTTGTTAGTAAGAATCAGATTCAGAATAGAATTTTTCCCTTGTTGATTCTTCAGCCTTTTGAATCTTGAAATAATCTCTAGTGATTGAGAGAGCGAAAGAGAGAAAAGAGAGAGAGAGAAGAGGGAGTGAGAGGTGCAGCAGCTTTCTGAAATTTGAAGTCCCCTATTATTAGTGCCTCTGGGCAGATTTCAGCTCTGTTTCCTAGATTCATTATTTGTTTTTTCTTTCTTTCCTGGTGATCTGTAGGATACTCCATTAACAAAATCACTTGTATTTCTTTATCCATTGCCCCTTAACCAAATCTTTCCATCATGACTACCTACTATGATTCATGGATTTTGTCATATGAATATACCCTCCTAATAGACAATGTTTTCTATTCTCTCTTTTACCCGTCATTTTTCTTTTAACTAAGTTATATCCACTCAGAGAAAAAGTCCATTTATGGAGTTTATCCCATTAAATCTCAATGATGCCTATGAAGTCATATTTGCATCCTTCTGACAGAGCCTCTACTCCTTGTTTATTGCCTTAACTTTGGGCATTTGTATATGAATCTATGGCTAAACTACTAGTTCTTTCTTTGGATTATATGTCCTTTAAATTTTGGGGCAGCTCAGCTGCTATTTATTTGTCTTTTTACTACTTTCCACAATATCTAGGTTATTAGTTTTCACCTCCTTCCATCTTTTTTTTTTTACTTCAAACTCCTTTAGATTAAGTTTGTGAGATATCTGAAAAACACATTCTTACATATTATTTGTCCTTAGTAAACCTTAAAGTCTTATATAAAGTCTATTCAAACCAGCATATTTTGTAGATTAAGAACTGAAACCCAGAACAGGGAAGGGACTTTTCCGAGAGTACACAGAGAAGATTCTCTATGCTTACTATTTATTCACTACAGTAATTCTCCCTTTGATTTGTTCTAATACTATTTACTGCAATCTTTCTACTTCCTTATCTCAACTTCAATGCCTCCTCTATTTCTAGTAGAACATGGTGTAATGAAAAAGTCCACATTCATATCATTAATGTTAACAGAAGGATAGGGAAAAAACAACTTCATTCTCTTGGCCTTTATATGGATACCCTCAGTGCTAGTCCTTCATGGACTGGTGATGTAGAATATTGTGGTGAAAACAGCTCTAGTCAGAGAGTCAGGACACCTGGCTAATGGTGAAATATTTACTAGGCAAGTCATTTAAACTCTTGCAAACTTATCAGTTCAGTAGGAATATGCTCTAAGACTCAATTAGGATAATAAATGTGAAAATGATTTGAAGCATTAAATAAAGTGAGTATAATGTTTTTATTTTTGAGAACTCATCCACCTTGGACAAGACTATTTTGAATCATGAATCTGTTTTCTGCATAGGCAATGCCTAACTTATGAGTTTTGTTCATTTATTTATCAACCATTTATTAAATTCCCTAAAATTGTGCTAGATATTCAAGGAGATGCCAGTATCATTAAGATAACATTCTCTACTCTCATGAAACTCACAGTCTAACATATAAACATGTGGTATTAATCAACTAAAATGTAGAAGAGACCAATAACAAGGGTGCAAAGTCCTAAAAGAAGTTGGAAAGATCTTTTCTGAATTAGAGAATCTGAGGAGGCATTGTTAATGACTCCTACACACGAATATATAGAGAAGATCCAGATACAAGACCCTGCTTTTTCCTTCCTTAAGGCAGTAGACAATACCTATGCTTTCACACAGGTCCTATATTAATATATTTCTCTGTAATATTATATGATAATGGAAACTGTTAAATTTGAAGTTAAAAAGCTCAATTTTGAATTTCCTGTTTGACTCTGGGCAAGTGATTTGACCCTGCCAGGAATTTTTTCTTCAACTACAAAAAGGAGGGAGTTAGACTACAGGACTTTTAAAGTTGTTTCTGGCCTCTGGTTTATGATTGAATGCTAGATGGCCTCTGAAGTTGAGTATTGGACTTGAAATACACAAGTTTAAAATCCACCTTTGACACTTACTAGTTGTGTGACCCTCTATGTCATTTACTATCCTTAACTGAAGAACCTCAGTTTCCTCATCTGTCAAATGAGAATAATTATAGCAACTACTTCATCAATTTATTGTAAGGATAAATTGAAATAATACATGTCAAGTGCTTCATAAGCATTAAAGTGCTTTATAAATGTGATCTGTTATGATAGCCATGTTCAAATGTTTGAAGGGTTGTCTTGTGAAAGAGAAATTAGATTTGTTCTGCTGGAAACCAGAAAGTGGAACCAAGAACAATGGATGAAAGTGATAGAAAGGCAGATTTCAACTTATTATAAGAATATACTAATAATAAGGGAGATGCATTAGGTAGCCACTATGAGCTAGTTACTGATTATTTAAAGACAAAAACAAAAATCTCTGCCTTTAAGGAGTTTTACATCTTATCAGTGAAGTTGTGTGTGTGTGTGTATAAAAATATACACATACTCGTATATACACATACATACAGACACACATACTTCAAATAAAAACAAAATAAAAAAAAATTTAGGGATAGGGGGCACTAGCATTTGGGGAAAGGACTTCATGTAAAAAAATATGTTTGAGTCTTGAAGGAGGAGAGGGAATCCTGGAGGCAAAAGTGAAGAGGAAGTGCATTCCAGGATAAAGATATAGAGACGGGATATCATGTGTGGGCCACAGCAAGGAGACTGGTTTGTTTGAACTGTAGAATAGAAGGGGTATAATATACAACGAGGATAGAAAGGCAGGAAGGGGCTAGATTGCAAAGGGTTTTAAAAGTCATAACAGAGAAGTATACATTTCATCTTAGAATCAATATGGAGCCACTAGAGTTTATTGAGTGGGGGATATAGTCAGTACTGTGTTTGAGAAAAATCACTTTGGCAGCTGTGTGGAGAATGGATCAGAGCGGGGAGAAATTTGAGGCAGAGAGACCAATCAAGAGATCATTGCAATGGTCTCTACATGATGAGACTTTGATCTAAGGCAGTAGCTGCACAAGTAGTGGAAAAGGAGCGGACATAAGAAATGTTTTGGATATAGAAACAGTAAGATTTGGCAACATAGTAAATATGTGGGGAGACGGAGAAGGAGCAAGGATAATATCCATTTTGTGAATCTGGGAGTATAAAGTGATGCCATCCATAGAAATAAGGAAGTGAAGAAAACCAGTGGGTTGGGGCAAAAGATGAGTTCTGCTTTAGACAACTCCAATTTGAAGATATAGTCTTCAGGATATTAAATTTAAACATCTCTTTGGATGATGTGGGACTGGAACTCAGGAGAGAGTTGGGGCTAAATGTGGAAATCTGAGAATCATCAGATTTGAAGTGACAATTAAACTTGCTAGAACTGAAGAGTTCACCAAATAAGAGAAAGGAGCAGCCAGGTCAAAATCACTTTAAGGGAAGGTCTTATGGATGATCAAACAGTAGAAAGGAGGCAGAAATAGTGGCTAGATGGGCAGGAGGAGAACCAGGATAATAGGAAAAGTTAGTTGACAGAGTCACAGTCTACAGAGAAGTCAAAAAAGATGAGGACTAAAAAGGAAAATCCTTAAATGTGGCAATTAAGAGATACATGACTTTGGATGGAGTAGTTTTAGTTGATGATGAGGTCAGAAATTAGATTAACAAAGGAGTGAGAAGGGAACAGGAAGAGAAAAGGTAGAGGAAATGATTGTAGATAGATTTTTCTAGGAGTTTGGCTGAAAAAGAGGGAGAGACACAGGATAATAACTTGAGGTCTGGTGAAAATATTTGAAGGATGGGGAGAATTGCGCTGAGGAAAGCTAGTCTTCTCTTCCAACTTATCCAGGGAGGCCTAGTGAGTTTCTGAATGAAACTATGGGGAATCACATGGCATATACTCCGGGACCTGCCTTCAGCAAACAATTTGCAGATTCAGTGGGTCACATGGCAGTCAGGTAGATTTTTACCTCAGCCATAGAAAGGCTTCAGCTACAAGCTGGATGCAGAGCTCCTTGTTGGTGGTGGTTAAAATGGAGTTTTCTTAGAATAACTGTAGAGCTGGAAGAAGCCTTAGAGGCCAATTAGGTCCCTCCACACTGAGGCTAACTAACTTAGCAATCATTACATTGATAATAAATAGCAGAGGTGGGATGAATTCAGACCCTCTGAGTCCAAATCTGGGGCTTTTTCCTTTGCATCGTGGTATAATCCAGATTTTCAAATTTTGGGAAGGGAGATATTCAATAAACACAAAGTTATTGCTATGGAGGAGTAGAACACAGTCTTAACACCTTTTAAAACCCAAAGTTACTAAAATAAGCATCTTAATAATTACATAATTACTAAGGGGTAGCTGAAAATGTCTTATTAGGAATCTCAGGGTAATGCCATGGAAGGCCACTGCTGCTAGTTCCATTATACAAAATAGCCATGAAAGATACTGTGAAATCCCAAGGCTGAGGTTCACATTGGAGGAAAGAAGGAACAGATCTCCTAATGAAACCTCACCAAACAAATGAACAAACTGAACCAGAGACAAGCGTTAATCATAAACCCACCACCTCTTGCTTTCGGATACCTCACAAGGAAGGCTCCAGGAGTCATCTATCACCTTTAATGAATGATTTCCACAGTGGGGGGCTGATTGCAAGGAGAATTTCAGAGCAGCTGAGAAACTCCAAATGCAATACTAGTATTGAATGTGAAGAGCCTCTGGTCTAGTTCCCTCAATTTACAAAAAGAAGAAACTGAGGTCTGAAAAGGGAATGATGGCTTACTCAGATTATACAGCTATTTAGTGATAGATTTAGCCCTAGAAATCAGATCTAATTCTTAATTAGCTCTCTCCACTATGCTTACTTTTAATTGTTACTATTAATAATAATGATAAAATATGACTATGTATCATAACCACTTATTTAAGGTTGAGAAGATTTTTTTTAAGTAAGGAAAGAGCAATATACTGAGCTGAGTTGCTTCATTCCAGTGCTGGCTTTGCCACTAACTAGCTATAGGGACATGTTACTTCTAATTTTTAGGCCTCAGTTTTTCATCTAAAAAATTAATAAATTGGAATAGATGATATCTTGAGGGCCTTTCCTGTTCTCATAAGGTGTGATTCTATTATCTGTTCAGGGCCCATGTTTCCCTACTTCTAAAATGAAGGAAAATAGCAACAATGGTGATAATAATTCATTTATGCCCTCTAAGGATTTCCAGGAACTTTAGCAATTTAAAACAAACCAAACCACTAATTGATCTTTAGTTCATCTGCCAAAGACATTATCATTCTGATTTGACAACCGGGGAAATGGAGGTACAAAAGGGGTTTAGATGACTTGCCCCAAACCATATAACTAGACAGTTTAAAGAAAACAGGTCTTGTCATCAAACAAGGATAAGTCATTTGTGATCCCTCAACAATTTTGAAAATTTGTCCATGTTACCATGAAATAATTCCCCTATCACCTAGCTAATGGATAGATTTAGAGCTCAAAGGAAATTTGCAAGTTATTTGATCTAAACATAGTATTGTTAGATGAAGAAATAGGTCAAGGAATGTAAGATGACTGGTCCAAGATCACTCAGGTGGCAAGTGGCAGAGCCTGGGGTCCAAACTCTGGTACTCTGGTAGTTTGGCTCCAAATGCCACAATTATTTTTACTGTACTACTTTGCTTCCAATGAGGCATGACTTCTCACAAAATAAGTATCATGAAGAACACAAATTTATGGCATTAAAAATGATCAAATTTGTAAAAAGTAATATTAACACTGGACCCTCACTATTCGTTACACTGGAGATGGCTGCCACCATACCTAACCCTACTTTTCATGTCTGTTCCTCATTTCTAGGACAGCTTTTCCCCAGGAGATCACAGGAATTCTAAAGTGTTATGATTTGTAAAGATGGAACTAGTTCATCCATCCATCCATCCATCCATCCATTCATCCTTTACTCCAGGTCTATTATATTGCTCCAGTTCCAAATTTCTATTTCAAGGATAAATAAGATGGAACTCCTGCTTTAATAGGTAAGGTGAGAAGAATTAATCATAATTTCAATACAGGATAGAATGAAAATGTAGAGTAAGAGAGACATAAAGAACTATAAGAGTTCTGCTCAATTTGGTGACTATTGAGTGCCTATTTATTTCTAGTGTTTGAATTGTGCTGGGTACTTAGGATACAAAGACATCAATAAAACAATCCTTGCCCTCCAGACTACATTCTACTTGAGGGGAGGGGACTAGGGGAAGCCTAATGGTATTTGAGTTGGTCCTGGCTGGATTATGAATAGAAAGTATTCAGCTGGAACATGGAAAGGATGGTTGGTGGAAAGGACATTCCATTTGGAGAGAATAGCTTCCAAAATAGCCCATGGTTCTATACATCGTCTGAATTCTTGCAACATCACCACTTACATGGCTTACATGGCCACTTACATAAATAATGGATTTATATTTTCCTCTTCTTTTCTGTGTGTCAATTCTGTAAATTCCCTGGCAAGGGGTGGGTGGGGGAGTGAGCTAAGGATTGTGTTTCTAACTTTTCTTATTATCTGTTGCTGAGGTCACATAGTAAATCCTCATTGTAGTTCACATTTACAAAATTATAATTTCAAATAGTGTGACTTCAAATGCATGCAAGCACTTCAGAGGAAAGATCATTCACATTAGATAGACCTACTTGGATGATTGAAGGGAGGAAGCATTAGTTAAGTGCCTGTTCTGTGACAGGGGGTTTACAAATGTTATCACACAACAACCTTGGGAAATAGATGCTATTATTGATGAAGAAATAGGTCATGGAAAGTAGTAAGGTGACTGGTTCAAGACCACTCAAGGAGCAAGTGGCAGAACTCATTTCATAATTGAGGAAACTGAGTCATATAGAAGTTAGTTGACTGGCACAAGGTCATACAACCAATAAATGTTGAAGAGGTCTTCTTTGCTTCAGGCTCAGCAGCACTCTTTCCACTGTTCTAAGCTTTTAGAGAAATTTACTTATAAAATATTTTTATTTTATTTTAAATATAAATAAACAAATAAAAATAAATAAAATATTTCATTGTAATAAAATATAAATTATCTTTGTTTATAAGAGACATCTTCTGACTTATAGTTCATGAAAGCACAGATTTAGTGCCTGAAGAAATCTTAGAAGTCATGGAATCCAACCACTCATTTTACAGGGGAGGAAATGAAGGCATCCAGAAGTAAAATGACTTATTCAGAGTCATACAAGTAGTAGGTGAAATAATTGGCATTTGAATACCCATACCTCTCATTATAGACTCAATGCTATGTCCATTGAACCCCATGCAGCTCACCTCTTTTAAAAAGAGGCAAAGGATTGGACTTATATGTAACAGAACCAATATTCAGCTTTGAGAGTCCCCTAAAAATTAGATTTAAAAAAGTGCAAAAATAAATCTTGCACAAGAAATTTGCAGACACTTTAAAAAGTACAGAATTGTGGTTAACAACCAACTTGACGGAGTAAATGACAAGACCTGTCAGACTGCTTTAATCTCCAGTGACAGAGTAGCAGACCTGGGAGATTTAGGGAGTGATAGCTATGCAGTTTATCCTGTCTTTAGCCAACTTTTTGAATTTGTTCCAACAACATTCTCATTGAAACAAGAAAAAAGGTGATCCTGGAACTACCTAACAATTGGGCTGTTACATCTTATACACCCATTCATTCAGATGCTCATTCATTTGGTAAATATAACACGTTTCAGCTGTGCTGGTTCTGTGGGAGGTCCAGAAAAAAATGTAACAGGCTCTTGTCCTCAATGAACTTCTGATGGATTTGTAGAGATAAAGCTAAGCTATAAAAACTTATAAAGAAGCTATATTATAGAAGAGATGTTATAAAAATAGTCTAAACTAAGTTCTGAGTAAACAATCAGTACCATTTATAGGAGATTAGAGGAATGACATCATTGTATCTGAAGTGATCATGGAAGGCTTCTTGAAAGAGGTAGACTATAAACTGGAATTTGAAGGAAGATTTGGATTGATGGAAAGGAAGGGAGAAGGTATTCCAGGTGAGTGGAATGATGGATATAAAGGATGGAGTGAGTAAAGGATGGAGAGGAGATGAAGAGATTGGCCTGATTGAAACTGTTAGGGAATAGCAGTAGATAAATAAGGAAACATTGAATGCCAGGCTTAGGAGTTTGAGAGTAATTATCATTCTAGAAGAATAAAGCACAATAAATGAAGATTTACCAGAATTGGTCCTAGACAAAGGAGCTTTTTAATTTAGATTCATACTATTTGTATATGATAAGTTTTCAGAGACTTAGGTGATGTTAGAGAAGGAAGTCTCTCAGCATATCATAAAGGAAGAGCCCTTAGTGAAACTTTAAATTAGGTAAAGCTTGTCTTTGAGATTATCACCACCCTCTTTGGGCTGTCGTCCCAAACTCCAATTAGGCAATGCTTTCACGATATCCAGAGCCCTCCATTCAGTATCCTGTCTATTTATTGGGACAGATGTCATTTTTTTATAACATTTTTTTCTTCCTTTTCCCATCTCTGCTCCATGGGTGGTAGTAGGCTAGTAAGATGACAATCCTTATAAATGGTAGCATTGATATGTTACCTATCTCGATGAACAAGGACTTTGCTTATAAAATATTTTTATTTTATTTTAAATATAAATAAGCAAATAAAATAAAGAAAATATTTCTTTGTGATAAAAGTAAGAATGGCTTCTTCTCCACAAGGTCCTTGAAGAATGAAGGGAGTTTATAATGAGAATTTGAGCTTAGGAAGTATCCTTCAGATACTTATGTTTAGGAGATCTTTGTCTCTAAAATCATGGCAGGTAAGCAACTATCTATTTTGTCTATATACAGGATTGCCCTTATTGGTCTAATTCAGAAGTTTTTAATTTGGAGTCCATGGATAGATTTAAAGGGAAACTGGATGGGAAAAAATTCAATCCCCCCCCCCCCCAGTTCTAATTGAATTTTAGCATTTCCTTTAATTATTTAAAAATTGATTTAATGGATCAATTGACCAAAATTGATCAATTTAAAAAAAATTGATTCAAGAAGAGGTCCCTAGGTTTTATGAGACATAGCCATGCCAAAGAAAAGGGTGACACTCCTTTAGTCTACTTGAAAAGAAGAAGAAGTGATAGGAAAAACCTTGAACTAGAAATCAAGAGCCTTGCATCTAATTCCAGGTCTATCTTTGAATATCTGAGAGACTTTGGGCAAATCACCTTTCTGAACTTCAGTATTTTGATCTGTAACTATAAAAATATTTGCATTACCTACCTTACAAGGTTTTAAAAATATTTTCTAAACAATAAAGTATTATACAAATATGAGCTACTAATTTGATGATTATATGTGCTTGTTTTTTTTTTTTTTTAAATAAAGTATATGGTAATCTCCCTGGAGAGAAATGCAAATATCCAAAACACCAGTTAAGAAAGATCTAGCTATAAATAAGTAGAGTAAAAAAAAGTTTAAGGTCTAGTGGATCACAAGGTAGACATGAGTCAATAAATTCTGGAATAAATGACTAGAAAGTTAGAAGGTTATGAAATAGAGAGACTATCCTTTTGGGATTTTCAGTTCCTATAGAATCTTTTCCTTTAATTTATGTATTGTGTGACCTTTTATATCTGTTATGCATCCAGTTGAAACTAGGTTCAAATAGCTTGGTATATTGGTGAAAGTTTAATTTATGTCAATCTGCTTTCCAGTTTCCTCTGCTATTTTTTATTGAATAGTGAATCCTTACCCCAATACCTGAGGTCTTTGGGTTTATTTAATAGTGAGCTGTTAAGTTCATTTGCTTCTGGATTTCGTGTATGTAATTTGTTCCACTGATTGATCTCTCTGTTTTTAAATCAGCACCAAATTGCTTTTAATGTTTTAGAATACAGTGTGAAAGCTGGAACTGCTAAACTCCCTTCCTTCCTACTTTTCCCCTCATTATTTCTACTGAGATTCTTGACCTTCTGTTCCTCCAAATGAATTTGGTTATTGTTTTTTCTGACTTCATAGATCATTTTCTAAAGCTATCTGTCAAACTTAGTTATTATTATTAAAAGCTATAGACTAAATGACATTCTATTTACTAGGCATGTTAAATTGTGATGGGTTTAAGAGAATTTGAATAGAGATTAGTGGAACTCTATAGAAATGACTGGAGAGTTGGGAACAAGGCTAGCTATACAGAGGGAAATTGTTGCTCATACCCAAAATACCTTCTCTACTAGCCAGATGATTTGAGAGAAACCCCTTTATCCCCTAAAGGGACAAAATCTTTAATTCCTCAATGAGAAAACAAGCTCAGAAGATAAATTCCCTTGAAAAAGGGAATTATCATAACATATTCACACTACAGTGTAAATGATTGTTATAAGAACCTTTCATGTGAGAAAAGGAGAGAGGATGAGATAAAAAGGGTACTGAGCACCTGAAAGTTGCAGGTGCCAAGAATGGAAAGGTACAGAAGAGGGAGGCTAAGGCATTGAATCAAAACTTTATCAAATCTGATCCACATCAAAAATATATATTAGAGTTAGAGAAACCCAGTTTTCAGTCTGAAGAAATCAGAGCTGAAAGGTATTTGAGCAAAAATCTTAAAACAGTTGATAAAAGGACACTAGTTGTTTTCCCTCTGTCTGAAGGACAGAACAAAAGGAAATGGTTCTCTGTGAAGTAAGCTAGTTTCAAGTTAGAGGAAAGGGCAAATTTCTCAGTAATTATGGGAGGGAAAATAATTTAAATATTGCATATAGTGATTGTTAGAGATGGTAGGATCCCTTTCTCTAAAAGTGTTAGGAAAAGGAGAGAAGGCTTCTTTTCTTCTGGGATGGGATGGAATGGGATGGTATTGTTCAACAGGCAGGGAAATAAACAATCAGCCATTCAATCAACAAGCATTTTTTATTAAGTATTTGTAATATATGCCTAGGTAATACAACAGGGACACAAAGAAAGAAAGAATCCCTATTCTCAAGAAGAAAAATACATGTGTGTGTGTGTGTGTGTGTGTGTGTATGTATATGTGATGAATAAATATAAAGAGATAACTACAAAACCTACCCAGTGTTAAAAGTCTATGAAATCCTAGAAGGAACATCTCAAGTGAAAGGCTTTTTATGTTTCCTAGAAAAACTGAGCTTAATAAAATTGGCAGGATTCTTCTATTATCATCTCCCCTTTCCATGGATTCTCTAGGATTTACAGCAAGAAGAAAGACAGCATACATACATATGTATGTTTATTATGTGCATGTATGTGTATGTGCATGTATACACACATCAATTTTTCTGTTGGTTTAGTCTTCTTTTCTTGGAATATGTGTGTGTGTGTGTGTGTGTGTGTGTGTGTGTGTGTGTAGGCTTTCTAAAGCTCAGTGCATAGTTTTACTGTTGATTTATTTCTCTTTTCATTTCCAAGAAAAGCAAAATAAATCAACAGCAACCGAGCTTTAGAAAGTCGCTCTCTCTTTCTCTCCATCTCCCTTTCTCTCCATACATATAAATTTTTGAGAAAAGAGAAATAAATCACTAGCAAAATTAGAATATACACACATATAATATATATACATACATACAGGTATATAAATGTAATTTTCATATGTATATAATCACATTAATGTGTGTATATATGTATATGTGTTTATGTATATATGTGCATACACATAAAATTTCCAAGAAAAGAGAAAGAAATCAGTAGCAGAACTGGTGTATGTGTATATCTTGCTATATACATATACAATGTATATATAACACATTTATATAATCTATATATACATATCCATGCACATGCACACAGAACAAACACACACAGAAACACACATGTATATGTATAGAAATTTCCAAGAAAAGAGATGACTCATTACCAAAATTATGCACTGGGATTTAGAAAGTCAAACCAAGGGGAAAAAAATGAACAGAGACAAACACGTTGCTATAGGACACAGGACATCATCTTGACTCCTTAGAGTACTTGAAGTTTTCCAAGTGTTTTCCGGGATTCAATTTTTCCTCTGCTGACCCAGCCCAGAATCCCTTGGCCAGGACTAGTGTTCCAGACTTGCCTTTTAAGAGATTGGGTGGGTTTGGTGTTTCTTCCAGTTTCCACAATCTATGATTTTAAGTAGAACTTGGAGAATCTATTCTGATCAGAACTTTGACTAAGCAAATACCTTAATATTTTTTTGGCATTTTACCAATGAGAAAACTGAGGCTGAGAGAGGTTATTTATCTGTCCCAAGGTCATGGAGTTAGGAAATTTTAGAGCCCAGTATAAAATTCAGTTTTCCCATTTCCCAGGTACTAGTGGTCTTTCCATTGAATCATTGGAGTGGGCAAGAATAGCTTGTTCATAGCTTGAAAGAATTCAAAGAGATTCTCTTAAAGTCATAAGAGTTTATTTATGCCATAGTTGATGAGCTAGTCTCAAAAGGAGTCTGGAAAATTAGAAATAATGTGGGGAGAGCCTTATATACTGAAATTTGGGGGCTTAGCTAGCAATCTAACAGCCTACAAGGTTGGGAATTATAAAAGAAAGATAGGGAAGATCACAATTTAAGGAAGGAGACAAGAGGTTTTACAGAAAGACAAATAAGGATGAGGGTTTTACAAAAGACAAATAAGGAGCCACAGATAAGAGGTTTTAATTGCTCCACATTCTTTAGTTAGACATGTAGTTTTTATTGCTCCACATTCATCAGCTAGATATGCAATTTTGAATAGACCCTGGACTCTGACCCATCATCTCCCCCCTTTTTGTCTTCTGGGGAGAGGAAATTCTGGGGACAAGGGCTGGGTACCCATCATCCTAACAACCTTTTTAAATTTTTCTATGAAGAGAGGGAAATGGGAACAATTTCTGGAGGATGTACTTAAATTCCTTTCATTACATGGTGGCATTTGGTTGCAAGAGTAGCTATTTACATTTGTATAGCATATGATGGGTGGTTCATAAAACACTTTCTTCTTCATGGGTAGCATGACAACTGCTATCCACAATATTTTATAGGTTAGGATCAGAACAGTTAAATGATTTGCCTAAGGCCACACAGCTTAGCAAATGTCAGAACTAGGACATGACCCCAATTCCAGAAGGTTAGTTATTGGATTACTTCACAGCAAGGTAGTCTCATTTATAAGGCAATTCCAACTGCAAAGGCAGCATCATAATGATGGTGTGCAAAATGCTTCTATTTCTTACCCTTTTATCCTTTTTATTTTTCATCCTCCCTGAGACAGAAACAGGACAAGAATTATTACTACCATTTTAGAGAGGGGAAAACTGAGGTATCAGGCATATAAATGATTTGTCCAAAGTTATGTAGTTGATTTAATATTTTAGTCAAGGCTAGAATTTAGGTTGATGTTATTTCCCTAATACTTTGTGGCAGTCATATGGAATTCCATTAGCTTTTCACATCCTCTCTCCTACCCACCCCCCAACTTTTCTCAGGAAGCTCTAGCTGGAAATGTAGTTCCTGGGTCCATTTTTATAGACTGGACTTGACCCATGCCTTGGGGGCCTGAACAGAGCTCTCATTTTATACCTGATTTCCTAGTAGCTACTAAATAAATGCTAGTTAGATTGGCATTTATTGGAGCCAACTGATCATTCTGGAGTTGTTTTAGATAGTTTAATTTCAGTTTTGTACAGGGAGTATTCACCGAGTGCCTAATGTGTGCTGGCAGGAACTATGGAAAATAAGAGAAGTTTAAGTTCTGTCTCCTAGGAGGATAGAGAAGGTACAGACACACAGGAAACATTTAGAGAACAACATAAAAACCTAATCATTAATGGTCTGTATCACATAGTGTCTGGTGGTCTTCTCATGTCCATCTGCTATGTTATATTGGAAATCATCTTGCTTCATCAAAATGCTTTGAGTTTTCCAAAACCCTTCTGGGATTCATACAGGGTGATATAGACTCTAAATGTCATAGGAGTTTGGGCATCAAAGTTGGTGGGTCCTGAACTGGTGCCTTAAAGGCTCAAAAGGTGAATTGGGAGATTGGGAGGAAAGCATGTCAGGAAGGAAGACCCTCATGAACAAAGGCTCAGAAGTGGGAGTGAGCATGGAATATCAGGGGCAGAGTGGAAAGATGAGCTTGGCTAGAGCAGAAGATGCACTGGGGAAGAGCAGGAGGTGAAGTGAGGCTGGATCCTGGACAGGCTAGAATGCCCAGCTCCAAGTTCAGACTCAGCAAGTATCTGAAATCCAGCAGAGCTCCCTTATGGTGCTGGTGTTGAGGATTATAGATTTAAAGCTGGAAGAGACCTTAGAGGACAGTAAATCCATCCCCTTCATTTTTAAAGATGAGAGCCTAAGGCTCAGAGTGATTGACTTGTCCAAGGTGGCAAAATTAGGAACATTTCAACCCTAGTCCTTGAAACTAAAATAATGGTCCATTAAAGGCTTCCTGTATTGGATGCAATTCTGTGACCTAGTATAATGGGGTTCTTTGGCAGCTCTCCCCCAACTTTACTGTTCCTTGATCAGGAGTTGCTCTGCCTTGTTTGGGCTTTGGTCCAATAACTCTCCATTCACCATCACGAGCTCATGTGTATTTTAGAGAGAGGGAGAGTACGGCCTTCTTTTCCCTGTTCTCTGGAGACACCATCCCAAATGGGGCTCAGTCTCTGGTTAGGCATACATTTTGATCCAGTGGCTAAAATCCCCAGGAGGCTCTGACCTTTAGACACCCTCCCACCTTCTCTCCTAGCAAATTAACACTGAAACCCCATCTCAGAGAAAGCAGAGTTTGAGAAGGCACCTTGGCTGAGAGCTCAGTTGGGAAACTGGAGCTGGGAGGGAGAGCTGAGGCAGCCCAGCCCTCTCCCTTGCAGCGGGAGCTTTCTCCCCAGGCTCTCCTGGAAGAACCTCTGCAGAGAAAGGCTGCTGGCCCATTGGCTGGAGGAGCTTGCTGTGGTATGCAATTTGATGAAATAAGTGGCCTCCTGAAGGCCTCTAAGCTCCCCCCTCCCAGCATCCCTCTGCTTGGTCGTCCAAGATACTTAACCTCTGTGTTTCTGTTTCCTCATCTGTCAGAAAGGAGGAGTAAAGTAATAATGCTGACCCAGTTCTCAGGGAGGCCAATTGGCTGAGCGGTGCTAGGTGGGAAAATTATTTTACAACTACTATTGTTATTAACAGTTATAGGCTTGCAATGACCTCCATGAGCTTGGGCCCAGTGAAGAAGAACCTTCAATTAACTGGAACTGTGTGTATAGTGGGGGTGGGGGTGAGCTAACTTACAGAAGAAAGATAAAAGAGGAGAAAGTAAGTGATATGCTACAGGGGAAAGAGTATTGGGCTTTTTTGATTATTTATTGGACTGAGGGGGTCAAAAGACTTAGATTTTCTTGGGTCACTAACCCATTGTATGATTGTATGTATAATCTGTCTTCATTGGGTCTCAGTTTCCTTTTCTTAGAATGAAGGATTTGAAACACAGAACTTTCTGAGATCTCTTTCAGCAACAAAACCATGTTTCCATGTGGGGATGTGTTAGCAGAGGCTGGGTGGAGCAGATTGCTAAAAGCTCTGGAAGTTGGACAGGGAAGTGTAGATTTAATGATGAGTGCTGGTGTTCTGAATGATTAGCCCCAGGCTTTCCATTAAAGAATTTAGTTGTATTTTTTAAAATAGACTAAAGTAGAATAGCATAAACAGTTTAGAAAGATTTCCCAAAATGAGAGAAGAAAGAAAAAAGAGTTCCAGGCTTATTCAGTCATTTTCAGGCTTATCTAACTCTTTGTGACTCTATTTGAGATTTTCTTGGCAGAAATACTGTAGTGGTTTGCCATTTTCTTCTCTAACTCATTTTACAAATGAGAAAACTGAGGCAAACATGATTAAGTGAATTGCCCAGGGTCTCACAGCTAGTAAACATCTGAGGTCACATTTGAAGTCAGGTCTTCCTGATTTCAGGCCCAGCACTTAGCTATCCATAAAATGAAATTTAATTGGGAAAAATATAATCGTTTGTTTGAATTTAAAACATCAACTGTATATGTAGTGAAGCTAACATTATTTAATATGAAATTAACTAAGGGTTTTAGTGAACTTCAAATGCAGCATGAAATGTATTCATTCCTTTGTAACCAAGACACAGCTGCTCTCTCCCTTGCCACACACCGCCATCCCCTCCCTCCCAACCCTAGACACACATGGACCATCCCTAGTTGCTGACCCCAAGAGGGTCATTCATGTTCTCTCTGACTCATTGCTTCCACCTAGAGTTAGTTACTTCAGGAAAATTTCTAATTTAAGCTAACATTTGATTCGTGTTTGGATTTTTGGGAACCAGGAATAGACTCTCAGAGCAACCATGTAAATAAGTAGGACAATCTTTCTTTTTTATTGTTATATTTTATTTATTTTATAGTACTTTATTTTTCCAAATACATGTAAAGATAGTTTTCAAAATTCACTTTTGCAAAACCATGTGTTCCAATTTTTTTTTCTCTCTCTCTCCCTCTCCTTCCATTCTCAAGACAGCAAGCAATATGATATAGGTTAAACATGTGCAATTCTTCTAAACATATTTCCATATTTGTCATTCTGCATGAGAAAAATCAGATCAAATGGGAAAAAGCATGGGGGGGGGGAAAGCAAGAAAACAACAAGAACAATAAAAAAGTTAAAATACTATCCACATTCAGGCTTCATAGTTCTCTCTGGATGGAGATGGCACTTTCCATCCCAAGTCTATTGGAATCGCCTTGCATCATCTCACTGGTGAGAAGAGCCAAGATCATCACAGTTGGTCATCACATAATTTTGTTGTTTCTGTGCACAATATTCTCTTGGTTCTTCTCACTTCACTTAGCATTAGTTCATATAGATTTTTCCAGGCTTTTCTGAAATCAGCCTATTCATCATTTCTTACAGAACAATAATATTCCAATCCATAGCATGGTATATGATGAGCATTCATTTCCAGTTTCTTGACACTACCAAAAGAACTGCTGTTTTTGTATTTTTTAAATTTATATAATAAAAATTATAAATTACAAAATTTATATATAAATTATAAAATAAAAATAAAATTTTTATTTAATTTTTTAATGAGGGTCCTTTCCCCTATTGTATGATCTCTTTGGGATACATGTCCAGTAGACATGCTGCTGGATCAAAGGGTATGCAGAGTTTGATAGCCCTTTGGGCATAGTTCCAAATTGCTCTCCAGAATGGCTGGATGTAATCACAATTCCACCAACAATGTATTAGTGTCCCAGTTTTCCCACATCCTCTCCAACATTTATCATTACCTTTTCCTGACATTTTAGCCAATCTGAGTGGTACCTCAGAGAGAACAACCTTTTCTTGAATCCCACAGAAAATTTGGAAGATAAATGAGACACAGAAACACATGAAGCACTTCCATCAGCTCCCCTTGGAAAGGAATTAAACTTGGGGGCATCACTATTAGGGCAATCCTTTGACATTCTGGTGGATCCATAGCTCTCTGATAGTGCTTAGCACAGCCTGGTACATAATAAGTATTTAATACATGTTTATTAATTGATTAATTGACAGGGGAAAGAAAAAGAGAAGAAAATAAGCATTATTTTTTTTTAATCTACTATATACCAAGCACTATTCTAAGTACTTTTCAAATATTATCTCATTTGATCCTCACAACAATCTTGAGAGGTAAATATTCTTATTCTTCCCATTTCATAGATAGAGCAAATGGCAGCCTGGGTCACACTAGTTAAATATCTGAGGTCACATTTGAACTCGAGGCTTTCTGATTTAAGGCCCAGCACTCTATATCCACAGTACCAACTAACTGCCAGGGTCTTAATGCTCCCAGATTCATAGTGATATATAGTTATTTGGATTTTCCCAAAAGGCAAACACACTTTGGAACTGCCGAACAGGCAATCTACTTAGAATGGGGCCTGCACCACCTGAATCATTCTCTTCCTTTTTTCTCCAAGTAGAATGCTGCTTAAGAACTATGTGGGTGATTCACTTCTTTATCCAAGGAATGAACTAGATCAAGAGAATGTCTCCCCATTCCCCCATCTCATTATCAAACTCTTGAATTCAAGATCTTTTCTATTTGGTAATCCTCAAGGCTGTGACAGATCGCATCAGGAAATTTATCTTCCCTTTATAAATAATCTAATTTCCAACTTCTTGAATTTTGGGTTATTAAGCAGGCAATCCCCAAAGTTATTTCCCAGGAAATTTTCTTTCTCTAACTAGAAGGCTAGATTTCACTATCATGCTTCTAAAAGAATTAAAATATCATCCCTTCTACATAGGAATTTAGCATTCATGAACATTGCCTGCATTTGCTATATGCTTCTACAGTGTTTTGGTTGAAAGAGTCTCCTCTCAGGTCCTTTGTGCCTTTGCTTCAAGGCAGACATTTCTAGTTCTGGTAGAGGGAAAGATTATGATGATGTAGACTTTCCCTTCTCTCAAACTAAGTCAGTTTTACCATGCACTGGACATTCTTTCCCAAAGTGGACAAGCTGGTCTGTTAGCTTTCGTAGACCATGCAGAGAGGCAGTTCTTCTGCAAGTCTATCTTTGGGAGTCCTGTCTCTCTCCCATCATTAGGAAGCAATCAGTTTAGAGATTTTGTTCTACAAGGTACTAATGGTATCCCCACAATCCACGGGAAGAGAACCCTACATGTGACCAAACAATGTCCTATGATCTCATTCCAGTTCATCAAGTACTCCTTTGATCAATGCTTCTGTCTCAGTAAGCATTTATTAAACATTCACTGTGTTCCAGGCACCAGAAACAAAAAGACAAAACCATAAATATCTCCTGCCTTAAATTCTATTGACCCCGGCATCAAGAGAGTTATCAAAGTAATGGTGTCTTCATTTGCATTAATTGAAGCATGGTGTCTATCAAAGAGGGAAATGATTGTCCCATTGTACTTTGTCCTGGTGTACTCTGTTCAGATCAGGGCACCACAGTTTGGTGAAGACAAAGCATTGTCTCTAGATGAGACTGATCAGAACAGTAAGTAAAGGAACTTGAAGTCACATCACAAGGGCATTGGGAGAAGGTACTGGGAACATCTAGTCTTAAGAAAAGAAGTTTAAAGATTGCTATAATATTGGTCACGAGGGCAGAGCTATTTGGACTTGACTCCAAATGATAGGGATTGTAAAGAGGCAAGGATGGTGCAGAGAGAATTGTAGAAGGATAGGAATTTTTAAAATATATATATTTTTAAGTTTAAAAAATTTTTTAATTCCAAAATTTTATGATTCTGGGTTGTAATACTGATTGTTTTCTCCCTTCCTTTCTGTTCTTATGGATCTGAGGGCCAAGAGATTGAAACTAAGATGAACCAAGGATTCTCAAGAAATCTGGCATTTTATAAACCATTTGGAAGGCTAAATCCAGGGGGAAAAACATCCCAGAACTTTAAAAAGCCTGTAGTGTCCCAAGGACTCCTAAGCATTTAGTGAAGCAGATAAGTTACTTGTGATTATAACAATTGTACATTGAGGGGGAAAGGTGCATCAGGATGGGGTGAACTGAGCATACTGGCAGAAAGATGATTTAGTTCATCAGGGAAGACTTTCTGGAGGAAGTTCTCTGTCCTTTCCAGAAAACACTTCCCACTCTAGGGCAGTTCCAAATCAAGTCTGGTGCTCTAGGGGTTTGTCCTGAGGAAGGGTAATCTGGAGCTAAACAAGCAGCTTATAGGAAAGAATCTATGGCTTAGAATTAAGAGGTTTGGGTTTTTAGTTGTGGCTCTGCCATTCATTTGCTGTGTGACCTCATGCAACTCACTGAAACTCTCTGCTCATCAGTTCCATCATTTCTGAAATGTGGATGATTACTCAGGCTTTGTCTACCTCACCAGGGACACTGTGAAGATCAAATGAGATAATGGATGTGAGAGTGCTTTGAAAAGTCAAAAGTTCTTTACAAGGGGTAAGGTTACTGTCTTATTATGTTATTATCTCCTGGGACCACTCCTTGCTTGAAGTGAATCAGAAAGGGAAGGAAGGAGGAGAACGCTCCATGCCCCCTTAAGTCCTCAAGCTCACCCAAATTTTAGCTTGTTTTCCAGTGAGAGGGCAGGGATTGAGGGGAGACCATAAATCCTTTAGAAGCCTTTATCACCATGGCAACTGGCCATCTGGTCAGGGCCTCTGAAAGGGGCAGTAAGGGGCAGACCCAAGGCCTCAGGGGCTTCAAGGCTCATAGTGGGAGGGGAGCCATTTCACTCTCTTTCTCCAGAGCTGTGGAGAGAGAGTAAAGACAGGGCTGGGCTTTCTGTTCTGGCTCCAAGAAAAAAAAAGAAAGGGAAGGGGAGGCTACCCTCCCACTGGCTTTGGCCATGATGTTATACCCATAATTTTTAAGCCCCTGTACATTTTGAGAGAGACAAAATCCATATGTTTCCTATTGGTTTACACTTAAGTCAGACTAGTGCTGTTATATAAGGGCTGTTTGATGACCAAGAAGCTTCTTGAGGC
The DNA here is from genome assembly GCF_902635505.1 of Sarcophilus harrisii. NCBI lineage: Eukaryota > Metazoa > Chordata > Mammalia > Dasyuromorphia > Dasyuridae > Sarcophilus > Sarcophilus harrisii. The sequence goes on along the minus strand of NC_045426.1, from coordinate 366,688,234 downwards.
ATTAAGAAAGATGAAATTCCCCAAGACCCTCTTGCTTTTTCCTTTTTCTAGGTCCTCTCTTATTCATTCTCCCTCCTATTTCCATCTAGCCCTTAATCTCTCTCTGAAACAGAACGTGGTGTGTGTGTGTGTGTGTGTGTGTGTGTGTGTGTGTGTGCTCACGCCTATATCTATCAAGAACAAACAGATCTCAAATCCCAAAAGGTTTGTTTTAGCCTTGAAATGGAGAATGGGGAAAAAACCAAAAGGAATTTTTCCCTTATCTTCCTGACTGTCTTATCCCAAGAGTTCCACAGAACTGACTTTGAGAGGGCCTCATGGAATAATTTAATTCCTCTCCATCTCCAACCCTAGACATTCAACAGCACCCTCAGAGAGTTTAGCTTCCAGCAAATAGGCAAATTGCCTGTCTGTTAGGCTAGTGCCCATAGTAGAGTAATCACAGCAGCACTGATAACAAGTAACTTGGAAAAGAATTCACCTCCTTTTATATGAAGAGTTTTAAACAATTCATGAGTGTGATAAAGTGATTCTTAGTAATCCTCGTGAACTTTGGCACTTTTGGCTGCATCACGTAGAAGTTCCAGTTAATGTCCAAATTCTGGCAAATAACAGCATGAACAATGACCACAAAGACCTGGTGAAATGGAACAATGAATTGAGATTCATACAACTTTATGGAGAACTTCACTTTCTTTTTAAGAATAGATTTCCTAGTCTGTTAGATCAAGAGAATAAAATGAAAAGAGTAGGTGTGGCTTTCAGCAGTTCATTCCTTACAATTGTATTATTTTGTAAGAAGAAGAGATGTAAACTGAATGACAGTATGGTTAGATGTCTTCAGATTGGTTGAATTTTTAGTAGTCAAATTTTTAGTGCTTATTAATGTATTGAGGTCAATTGGGAGAGAAGTTTAGAGTGGAGGAACTTTGTGTGGTCCTATTCCTTCAAAAATTTTTCCTTGATTTGGATGAAAGTATAGATGGCTTTGCAGATGGGGTAAATTTGGATGCTTTTGAGAAATAAAATAAAGAACAGAATTGAGATCTAAATTTTGAGATGGAGATCATGGATAGAATGCTGTAGTTGAAATCAGTAAGACCCAGATTCAAATGCTGCTTCTGAAACTTACTAAGCCTACAGGTAGGACACATTAACCTCTCTATCATCATCTGTAAAATGGGGACAATAATACCTTAGAAGCTTCTTCACAAGGTTGTTGTGAGGTTCAAATGACAATGAATAAAAATGTTTCGCAAATTTTAAAGTACTATATGTAATTATTATTATCTACAAAGGCTAGAGCTAATAAAATGAAATTTAAGAGGCATAAATGTAAAGTGCTACATTTGGGTTGGAAAAAATTGCAGAACTGTAGGAGACACATCTAAAAAGTAATTCTAGATACATTTCACAGTGCCAGAAACATAACAAGTCTTAATAAATAATTTATCATTCATTTATTTCACATGAAAACTTAAGGGTTTTAGTGGACTTAAAGTTCAGTTAAAACCAGAAGGACAATATGGCAATCAAAAAAGCTATTGTATAGTTGTGTATGACTCTCTGTGATGCTGGGGATCATATTGTCCCTGAAGTTTTCTTGACAAAGGCAATGGAGTGGTTGGTCATTTCCTACTTCAGTAAATCAAGATAAACAGAGGTTAAATAACTTGCATAGGATTATAGATATTAACTGTATGAGGCCAGATTTGAACTCAGGTGCCCCTGGCTCCTGGCCCAGCACTCTACCCCCTGTACCACCCAGCTACCTCCTCACCAAAGAAACTACTATCATCTTAAGAACCGTTATCAGAAGTATGGTGTTCAGAGCAAGGGGATGCATTCTGTCTGATGCTGGTGTTGTCCTTAAGTCTCCTTATGAGATTCCATTTTCTTCTTTCATAAAAGGAAAGCATTGGACTAGTGATTTGGAAGGAATCTGTAAGTCTCCTTCCAGCTCCACCACTGTGTGATTCTAACTTTAGTTCAGGGCTCTCTATTTTATGGAGGTCATTGGTCATTTGAGAAGAGTAGAACTCTAGTAGGGTAATTAGGATGGTGAACAAATGTAGAACCATGTGGAATGAAGATGGACTTAAGAAACTGGGAGTGTGAAGGCTGGAGGAAAAAAAGATGACATAAGAAAGGGTAGCTCTTGGCAGATTTTGATTCCATATTAGGACAAATTTTCTAATAACCACATCTGTCTAAAAGTAACATGAATTGTCTTACAGGGTAGTGAGTAGAGGTCCACAAGCAGAAGCTGGATAACAATTTTTCTGGGCTCTTGATTCCCGTTTAGGTATGGCTTGGACTAGATGGTCAATTTTAGGTCCTTTCCAATTCTGAGATTCTGATTGTAAAGAAATTTCAACTGCCTTCATATCCATTATATCATTTAATTCTCCTAAAAAACTCTGTGAGATACACATATTTTCATTCTCATTTTACAAGTAAGGAAGCTAAGAAGTCTTTAATATCTAGTTATTAGAAGAGTCAAAATTCAAAGAGATCTCCCAACTCTCAGAACCAGGCACAGCATTAATTGAGTTACTGACCTAATGAAGTTTCACAGTAAACAGATTATTTCCTGTAACCAATGTATATATTGTTGCTTTTTTTTTCATGGATTAGAAACGATTGTCATTTGTATGTCAGAAGAATATAAAGGTATACTGGGAACACAATAGGGCTATTTAATAAATACCAAGAAGGAAGGGAAAAGTTGGAAGAGAATGGTCCATGCTTCTTCTTCAAATAACCTTGTACATGTATATATGTTGTATTCCCTAGTAGAATATAACCTTTTTGAGGCAAGGAGTATTTTGTTTTGTCTTTGAATTTCTATAGCTTAAGAGGGTACCTTGCACATTCTAGAAATTTCATAAATTCTTGTTAAATTGAATTGAAAAGAAGAATGTGAATGTAGTACTATAGTATATAAGCCCTGTGAAGGCCATGAAGACTGTTTTCATTTTTGTCTTAGTATCATCAACATTTTTTATGATGTCTAGAATATAATAGGAGTCAAATAAATGCTTGTGGATTAGTTCCTGTGCTTGTGTACACGTGTAGGTGATTATGCTGGAACTGGCCTGATAAAATAGTGATTTCAGGTCCTAAACACACATTACTAAGTCTAGCCCTCAAGTGCAGGTGGATTTGATCTGTACACTTGCAGGGACAATTCATATTGATAAAGTCATGGATGTACTGAAGCATGGTACCAATCCTAATTTAGCCATACTTTCAATCTCTAGTCCTTCACGGATGTCTAAAGTGCCCTGATAGTAAATCTTTTTTACAGATCAGAAAACTGAGACATAGATGTCTTTGTGGGATCACTGATAGGACTAGAGAGAAACTAGGTTCCCTGATTTTTATTCTCTTATTCAGAGAATAAGCAGACTAGAGATTCCAAGAGAGGAAGAAGCATTAAATTTTGAGTCCCTGTGTATCATAACTAGAAATCTTAGTAAGTCTCTCTGTTTCTATAACCTGACATAATAGAAATTATAACAGCTGAGGGCATAGCATGAGTTTGTAGAAAGCAGTGCCTATGGAAGTCTATAGAATCTGGTGGCCTTCTAAAATGTGGCTCCCCAGTATGAGAGACCTCTGAAGCACAGTGGAAAGAGTCTTGAAATAGAACTCAAGACAGCTGGGTTTGAACCCATCTTGGGTGCTGATTTGGCTGTATGAATATAGATTCATTTCATCTCTAAGCCTCAGTTTGATCATCTAGGAAATGGGGGTAATGGTACATGAATTAATTTCCTCACAGATTGTTGTGAAGAAAGAGCTTTATAAACCTCAAAGCTCTTAAATAAATGTGGGCTATTGTTATATCAGTTTCTGATACCACTGTCCTGCTATATTCCTTCTTCTGGGCTCACCTAGCAATCCTCCTAACCCCAGTGAGTCATAACCTCTTTGAATACCATTCAGAGACACAGAGAAATAGAGAATGAGGCAGAACCATTCTTTTCCCCAGTCACTGGAAAAAATAAACTCATCTCTCCAGTCTCTTTTACCTGAACCTTTCTATTTTGCTCACACCCATATCCACAAACAAGGACAGCTGTAGGGAACCTTGAGAAATAGGCAATGGGATAAAAAGGTGAGCACCGAAATGGGAGTGAGAAAATCTGGGTTGAAATCTTGATTTTGCCACTGATGAGCTGTGTGATCTCTGGGACTTATTTTCTTTATCTGTAAAAATGAGAAGGTGGAGTAGATGATCTTTAAAGTCCTTCTAGATCTAAGATCCAATGGTTCTGCTATTTCAGGTAAAATTAGAGCCCTCCCTTCTTTCCCCTCTCATTTTCCTTTCTTTCCTTTCAGTGCTTCCAGTTTCCTTCTACCAGCCCCCCCAATCTTACACTGAAGTACTTAGACATTCTCTCATTCCAATTTGTGACTGTTCAGGATAGCCTGCTTTAGTCTATCCACATCTGCTTTTCTTGGGGAGCACCCCAAGAACTGGAACAATCTTCTTCCCTTCCGTTATATCAGTATTTACTGGTCCTGGGTCCCAACCTTTGGAGTTATTTTTAATAACCTCACTTACACTGAATTGTTAATAATTTAACATAACCCCTCCTCTGAAATACCGGTATCTTTAACAGTGAATCGGATAATAGCAATACCTTAACTTGGAAGGGATGGATTTCTAATGGTGGAATGTGGGGCAGATGGAAGGTGATATTTTTGATTGGAGAGTGCTTCAGAGTCTCTGCCTTGTGTAGGTAACTATACTAACCTATTTCATCTACCCCCCAAACGGCTGCCCACGAGGGTCACAAGGATTGGGCACAAAGTTGCTATTGGCAACTCCATCGAAATTGCTGTGTCCCTCTTTTCTGGCAACTTGAGCAGCTGTAGGCTGACTCACCACCCATCACCCACATTCTTTTCATCAGCACTTACTTTTTTTCTCACCAGTGGCTGGGCAGCGGAAATCATGCTTTATGCCATAATAAGGTACCCAGGTTGGAAAAAAAAAAGGTCTTGCAACATCTTTTTCTGTGCTTATTAGAAAAGTTAGTTCATCAAAGAGAAGCTGCTGCTGACTGTTCATGGAGGTTGGCCAGAAGCATCATTGAATACCCACTCATGCCCAGCCCTAGCTGATGTGCTAGTCAGGATGGGGTGGATTAGATGCAAAAAAAAAAAAAAAAAATAGAATAAAGAACCCCTACTGTTTCTAATGAAGGAAGATAGGACAGGCTTGTGCCAAAATGCACACCCTACTCCCCCCCAAATAATGACCATTCAGCAAAAAATATCAATAGTGAATGCCTAATAACAGTCAAAAGCATTACTGATAAAGAGTTAAGCTAATAGGGATCTAGTTCTGGTTCTGCCAACTAATTTATTGTTTTGGCAAATCATTTTGCATCTCTGGGCCTCAATTTCTCCGTGTGTCAAATGGGGACGATACTATTTGCTTTACTCAGTCAACAGTGTTGTGTTGTGGAGCAAGTCAGTTCACATATGTGAAAGTACTTTCCAAATTATGTTTTTGCCTTATTTTCCTACTAGATTGTATATTCCATGAGGGTGAAGACTCTCTTATCTGAGCTCTTTCTCTCTCCTAGTACCTGCATACATTATTATGTAAATAAGGATCTTTAAAGAAATACAGAGCTCTGGACTTGATGCCTCAGCTTGGATGAAACTTGTCCATGATTACAGCACGATTTCTTTTTAAGGTCCAGCTAATTTTGCTTATTATCTGAGCTGATGCTTATCTACATGGCTACCTTAAAGAAAGGGATTTTGGGGGTAGCAGCCAAGATCTTAGACAGAAAGACAAGAGCCATTTCAAATTCATGTAATTACCCAGTTTGTACAAATGGGAAGCCAACTAATTTGGCCTTTAGCTGTCCCTAGGTTCCTCTGTGCCTTTCCCTCCATTCTCCTTTGGCTCAAGCCTTACAACACCTTCCCTGCCCTAAGTTTCCTGGGCCTTTTTGTGGCCTCTTTACTGCTCCTGGCTCCATACTGCAGGTCCTCTCTCATGCCTGACCTCTCTAGGTAGCTTGCCAAGAGCTAGACCTTTTCTTTAACCTCATCCAAATAGATCTGTCCTTACTCCTATTCCCTCATGGCTTTGCTGGGATATTTGAGTCACTGTCACTCACGTTGCCTACCTAAGGAATCAAGTCTGATCTCCAGAACTCTTCTAGTTCTGACATTTTACCATCCTGTTCAGATTTAAGATTTCTCAATAATGTGTCCTCCCCCTTATCATCCAATTACTCCATGATATGTACCACTTACTCTAGTAGGCCAGGCTCCTCATTGCCCCACATATATACAAGTATAAACTCATTGTGCTCTTCCTCTGGCATGAAATATCTGTTTTCCCCAACCTCCCTCATACTCCATCAGAATCGTATCAATTTTTCAAGGCCTAGGTCATATTGAAATGTCATCCCTAAAAATTGTCTTCTTGTCTACTTCCTCGCTACTTAGGAATTAGAACAACAAACTGATTGTTGACTAGTCACAGATAGACCCTTTCAGGTATCATAGCTTCATGTTAACAGTTCACAAATTCAAAGGAGTGACAGTTACTATGGAAATCGTTAGACCAATGAATATGGGGATAATTGGGCTGACAAGGGTGGGATGAGTTACCTTTTGGGAAGCCTTTAAATCACCAGATTAAATCACCATTAAATGTCCAGATTCTATAACAAATAAATTAATAAGTTACAGTGAATATAAGAAGCTTGTCTCACACTGGTTCTCAGAAAAGGCACTGGCATAGGCAGTGAGGATGAGTCTGACCCCCGGACAAACAGCTTGGGCAGGATTCTTTTGGCTCTGGTCAATGGAGAAAAAAGCCTCAAACAAGAAAGGGTTTTTCATGTGGTCTTTTCCAGCCCTGCCCTCCATCCCAAGGGGTCTGACTAAGGAGATACATCAAGACATCTAGTAAGGCATTGTAGATGTAGGCAATTGTCTATTTTAAAAGGGGTTAGTTTTTATACTTTAAGATCTATCTACAATTCAGGTCTGGCCTCCACTAACACTGAGTAACAATACCACATTCTAGTGTGTTTTAATCCAATCCAGTTTGGCTTCTAATGGGTAGGGGGTGGGGGAGTTTGGTGTAGAACCCGCCACCTGGTAAGTGAATAGCAGACAATGGCCATGGAGCCAAGGGCCTGCATTTGTTCCCCTCAACCCTGTGAATTGTGTCATCTGCTACAGCTGTGACCTGAATAATTAGGTATGAAAAAGAATGCTAGTTAAGCTCAACATTATCCATCAGCCAGGCTGACTCCTCCAGACCAGCAGCCGTTCCCCTCTCCATTATCACAGACTCTCGCTTGCTGGAGGAGACTGTAGAGATGCTCTATAGTTCAGTCCCCTCAGTTTATCAGCAAGCAAACAGAGCTGCCGGGACTCGCCCAGTGAAGGTCCCAACAAAACTGGTTGACGGCAGAGCCTGGACCAGAACGTTCGTTTTCTGGCCTTGGCTCTCCATGAAGACTTCCGGCAGTACTGCTCCATGACTGTAACCTGTGCGTGTTAGGGGTTAGGGAGGGCGTGTGGATCCATAAGCCGTGAATTTTGCCTATTCCGACTCTTTAGTGTTACTTTACCAGACACTGCAAAGCCGCTCGGAAGGGTTTAGGGATCCAGCAATGCAGCTCTGAAATCAGTCAGTCCTGGCTGCATTTCTAACCTCCTTTTTCAACCCCTTTCTCCCAAGTCCTCTCTTTCCTTCCCTAACCCCGGCCCTTTTCAGAGGTATTGCTCATTTGAATAAGCAGCTGAAACTAACCATATGCTTATCTGAGGCAAACCCCGGAACCCAGCCTAAGGTTCACCTGTTACTAATTAGGAAGGGGGAACTGAAGGGCAGCTGGAATCAGCCTCTCCCAGAATCTGGGAAGTGGGGGGAGGGATGTGAGAGGAAGGCATGCTAATTGCTGCATTCACCAGGATGGAAGCTCAATTCCCCTCCTGCCCCCCTTATCTATGATTACGAAACACTGAAAGGTAGTAACTCTTATAGCTTATTCAGTTCAGGAAAATCCTGCTAACATAGAATTAGAGAATGTTGGAGCATGGAAGACCATATATTTCAACCCTCTCTTTGGACAAAAGAGGAAACCAGTGTGGAAAAACAAAAGAATTTACCAGAGGCACAGGAGAGGGCAAGGAGTTGGGTCCTTTTCCCTACAGCATCATCATCATCATCTGCAAACTCCAAAGCATCCATCATCTCATCTCTTGTATACTTATTCTCTCCATCCACAATACAATTTATTCCTTCTCCTCCTGTGTAATGCTTATCCTTGCTTTCAATACCCCATCATAGAGGAAACAAGCTCTTTGAAGTCTGAGATGACTTTTAAAATTTTTTACTCTTTTAGTTCCAGGGCCTACCATGTAGTAATAATAATAATAGCTTCTGTGTACTGCTTATCCTTGCTTTCAATAACTTATCATAGAGAAAACAAGTTCTTTGAAGTCTGGGATAATTTTAAATTTTTTACTCTTTAAACTCCAGGATCTATCACGTAGTAATAATAATAATAATAGCTGCCATTTATATAATATTGGCAAAGCACTTTATAAATATTCTCACTAGGACTTTACAATACTGAGTGTTGTGATATTATTTTGTCTATTTTATTCATTGGGAAACTAAGACTGAGTTTAAGTAATTTGGCCCAGTTTACAACTAGGAAACATCTGAGATGGGATTAGAACTCTCCCAAGTCCAGCATACTCTCCACTATTCTACCTAGCTGACTCAGTACTGGACATAAGAAATGCTTCTTGAATCTAACTGAATAGAAAATTTGCTCAAAGGAACATCTTCTTGAGTACCAATGCACTCTCTGTCTGTCCATCGAAGCCTTCATTGTCATTATAGGACCAGCCCACCATGTTTTCTTATTATACCTTTCCTGAATGACATCTCATACCATTTTTTTTTTGCTGATAATATGCTGGAGCCTACTTACACCCACTATTGGCCTCTTTATTTGCCCTTTGGTTCTGCCCACAATTTTGATTCTTCTGAGAACATGGTGTTCTATGATTCATAGCCATACAATATCACCTGGAGAATGCTGGTATTTTAAAAAGTGTGTGTGTGTGTGTGTGTGTGTGTGTGTGTGTTTGGGTGGTTGTTTGTTTATTTAAATCAGGGAACAGCTTGCCATGGTTGAAAGCTCTGCACAATTTTCCAGATTCAATGCATCCTGCTTACATTCTGCTATTCAGTTCTGGGTCTAGTTTCTTGTTCCTGTTCATGATGGACTGAACTAAAATTTCTGGATAAGAGGTGTTCTTTGTTCATTTTGTTTTTTTCTGTGTGGATTGTAAGGGAGTGTCCTTCTGGGCAGTCACAGATTTCAAGAAGGTCCTGTGGGAATCTGGGGGTTGCTCCCATTGACCCTCTCAAAAATGAATTATTTGACAATAGGAATACCTGGAGGACTCCACCATCAAGGGGGAATCCCTTTGGATTTCATTTGGATTCTGTGCAGGATATTCTCTAAGACAACAGCAAATACCTCTGGCATGGATACAACTCCCTCTTTTGTATCTTAATGAATATTGATAATCAGAGGACAGTTGAACAAAGCTATCCAAGTGGAAACACATGTCAAGGAATTTTCCTTGATCTTTGAGCATAATGAGAGTCACTTTGTTGCAGGGGAATCTTCAGGATTGTCTTTTGCTCTATTGAGTCAATTAACATTGGAACTTTGTATTCTTTACATATTTCAGTATTTGGGTCTTCTGTAGAAAATCCTTTGTGAACATTTGCCTGTTCCTTTCTCATATTTTCCAAAAGGGAAAAGCTTCACTTGCACTCTTGATACATATTTAACACTTCCCTTGGAGTAATCTAGACTTGCATTCTAATTGGTAGGTTGGTTCTCCACAGAGAAGCTGCTACCTCAGGTACTAAGGATAAGCCTGTGGAGCTTTGTTTCTAAACCTATAACTCATAAGCCCCTACTGGTTGGCTTCCCATTAACAGTCGGCCAGTAGGCTTAGCTCTTAGCAAAGACTTTTGTGAAAATGACATGATTAAAAACCATAACTACATATCACTTCTGTGTCTGTATCCCAAAGAAATCAGAAAGGAGGGTAAAGGACTCACATGTGCAAAAATGTTTGGAGCAGCCCTTTTGGTGGTGGTGAGGAATTGGAAATTGAGTGGATACTCAGTTGGAGAATGACTGAATAAGTTATGGTATATGAAGGTAATAGAATATTATTGTTCTATAAGAAATGATAAGCAGACTGATTTCAGAGAGATTTGAACTGATGGACATGAATAAACATTGAATGACATGAACAGAACTAGAAAACATTATACACCATAGGAGCAAGATTATGTAATGAACAACTATGATAAACTTACCTCTTCTCAATAACATTGATCCAAGACAATTCCAATAGACTTGGGATGGAAAATATTCTCTCCAAAGAGAGAACTATGAAGAATGTGGACTGAAGCATAGTATTTTCACCATTTTTGGAGGGAGGTTTTGTTTGTTTGCTTTTTCTTTCTCATGGTTTTTTCCTCTTTTGGTCTGACCTTTCTTGTACACCATGACAAATATGGAAATATGCTTAAAAGCATTATACATATATAACCTGTATCAAATTGTTTGCTGTATTGGGGGAAGGAAGAGGTAAGGAAAGGAGGCAGAAAAAATTGGGAACACAAAATCTTACAAAAATGAGTGTTGAAAATGTGTTTGGAACATGCATTTGGAAAAATAAAATGCTATTGAGGGAAAAATAGTAGCTGCAATCTGGGGCATACTTTCCCACAAATACAGTATCAATAGTGAAAAACAAACTTAGGGAACATATATATATAAGGCAACTCACAACTTTGGTACTTTAGGAGTTAGAAATCCTTTCTCTTCTCAAAGAGTCCTTACAAAGCTCTCTTTTGTGCATAGCTTTTCTGTTGGGTGGATTACTTAGCTCCTCCCTTGATAAATTCTTGATTGCCAGAACTAGCTATTTTGAAGTCCATAGTTATTTCTCTTTTCTGCTGCAAGAGGTCTTGTACATGGAAGCTAATTTGTCCCTCAAGGGACTGTTTCTCGCTAATTGTGTCTTTTCTGGAATGAATGCCATTGCTCCTTCATGGATGCAGTGTCTCCTACAGGTCAAGTAGCCTGCTTCAAAGCAAAATATGCAATAAGGAAGAGAAGAGAAAGACATCCTTCCTCCCCTCATGCAGGGATCTCCTTCAAGCCCATACTCACTCATTTGGGACCCGGTTATTTAAACCATTGCAGAGGCACGCCCAATTTTTGCTCATGCAGTCTGCTCCCTTTAAATCTATCTAGAAAGGTGTTTACATATTATAAAGGCTTATGGGTGAAGCTGAAAATTTTTATAGATTAACACATTGCTACCATATTAAAACCTCTTTGTGACTAAATCCTGTGACCATAACAACTGAGTGGAGAAGAGGGATGAAGATGGAATTCATATCCTTCTTTCCTTCCACACATATAAAATATTTTTAATCATTTTATAAACATTCTATAGAGATGAAACAGAAGATATATGGGTTTATTGTTACAGATATCTTCTTAATCTTTTAATGTCTGCCATTTTCCCTCTCCTCCAAGCATTTGGTATTATTCCCTTTTTTGTATATCTTAAGAATTGATATTTCAAAGCTTTCAAAATTGTGCCATTTCTAGTATGAATTTCTTCTGGGTATTCTTGAACTGGTCCAGCATCTATTATAACAATCTTTTGGAGAAGATTTCCACTTACTTATATAGTACATAAGGAATTGCAGTTTCAGAGTACAAATGAGATGTTTCTACTGTCATCAGCAATGAAAATAGATCATTTTAGAAATGCTGGCAAATCTATTTCATTTTTTGTCTATTTGTTGTCCTTTTAGTGTCAACTATAAATTTTCCTCAGATGATCTGACTTAGGTCTCATGTTGAGTTTAATCATCGTAACAGAACTTTGCACATAAAAACTTTTAATAAATGTTTACTGGATCAAAGTAGAAAACTGGCAATTTATATAACAATTAACAAAATTGTTTCTTCAGAGTACTCTTGAATGGTAGATAGAGAAGTTATTAATATACCCATGTTTCAGATGGGAAAATTGAGGGCCAGGCCTAGAATCTAGGACTCCTCTATGTCAGGTAACTACTCTTTTCACTTGATAAGGATGAGATTTTACAAAGGGTTATTCTCTGGCAAAGTTGGGAAGTGGCCAAATTTTATACTGTTCTTTTTGGCAAACTTCTGTCTCCTTTCCCCTGTACTCTACCCACTAGTACCAAGAGAGCCTCCTCTCAGTATTTCCTAAAAGAAAATAAGTTCTTTGAGAGAATACAAAATCTAGTTTTTTTTGTATCCTAGGAGTCTAGAAAGATACTTTAACATGCACTAAGCACTTAATAATTGTTGGTTAAATCGAATTCTTGCTTTTAGTTCTCAAATAATACCAATTTAAAGTTTTGTTTGAGAGGAGCTTAGATATCACTCCCTTCTATATCTATGTATAGCAAATTAGGGGATAGTAGATGACTGAAAAACCTTTTAATATTTAAAGGAAAGCATTTTGAGCACTGTGATAGATGATGAAAATGACATATTTTGGGGCAGGTGGTTGATGTTTGTTTCACCATTTAGGCAACTGTCTATTTTTTCTACATATAAAGTGGGTCTCCTTATAAGAGACCAGAAATCAAGTGAATGTGGATAGAATTTATATCCTGGAATTTGTTCCATTTTTGATTTTGATAGGTAGGTTTGACTTTCCAAGGAGATGTCCTCCATACTCATCAACACTGCTTTCATTATATATCTGGGGTTTTCCTGATATCTGGGCTAATAATTGGCAGCACTGCTGATGCCATTTCTTTTATTGCTGATATCCTCTGCTCCTTACCAGCTGATCCACCTGCAACTAGAAAATGAGGTGAGAAATCTAGCAGTATCCTGAGCCCCCAGGCCCACCCAATCCTTACTACCTCTCCCAATGAAGCCTGAAATTTACCCATCAGACATTCATTTCTTTGGGATAGGTACTGTTTTCCCAACAATTTCTTTAACAATCTGATGATTTTAAGGTTCAAAATGTAGTCTGGTTTAGCTCTCCCCATTGTGAAGTTTCAAGAGTAAAAATACTAATGGATTGAGTTCTGCCTTATGAGGTCAGGTTGTCTTACCATCATTTATGAAGTACAAGAAGCCTTTGAAGAGAGAGCTCCTCTCCTGGGTTCAGGATCCAGAATAACATATATTGTTTTCCCTTGTTAGTAGGAATAAACTGAGAGAGAGGAGCTAGAAGGAAAATGAGGAAAGGAAACATTGATACTGGTGGTGATGGCAGAGAGCAAGACTTTTTTTTTTTTTTTTTTTTTTTTTTTTTTTAGCAGAACTTGGAGGCCTCTGAAATCAAACTTCCAAGACTTCATAGTTTTATAGTTGTGAATGCATGTGTTTGTTGGATTGGGTAAGGGTTCTGTGTAAAAATTGTACCTAGACTTGCTTTCAAAATCATGGAGGTTTCTCAGTTCATCTAATATTAAGTACCTACTATAATGTGGCAGACATTGTGCTAGGTACTTTATATATACAATGCATACAGAATAATTACTCCTTTCATACCAAATCACTTTTTGCCTAGCTGCAATCATCATGACTTCCCACCTCCCCATTAGACTTGATCTGCCAATTTGCTGAAACTACCCACACTGGGGACGCTTAGAGATAGAGAGTCTGGAATCTAGGACCATAGGAAAAGGAGGCTGAGGGCTGAGACAAGTGAGAAGACAAAGGGAAGAAGGGAAATTAGAAATAAGGGTTTGAAGGGATGGGAATTGAAGTAGAGACTAGAGTTGAGTCTGAATGTTAAATCAAAGATTAATTTCTCTTCTCCCTTTGATACTACTTGGAAGGATTGGGGTGGGGTAGAGTCTACTTCTTTATAGCTATCCAGAGAAGCCTGATATGTTATGACTTTCTAAGGTGAGGAAACTACTTGAATGTGATAAAAAAGAAAATAACCCCATTTCATGTTGAGTTGCCTTTCCCTTCACCCTATGTTTTATTCCTTCTGAAATTGTGTCTCTAGTTGACTTCTCAACAACCTGGCAGAGTTGTTATAGGGAATATCCCAGTCCCCGGTGGAAGTTGAACCAGATATCCTCTAAATTAAGGTCTCATCTATTCCTGAGATTCCAATATTATAGATACTCTTCAGTAGCTGTGTCCAAGATGGGGGAGGAATGGAGTCCTGTAAAGACCATGAATGGGCTGCACTGTTGGATGATGGTGCACTCTCTGAAGAGAGTAGGAACCACTGACTGGAGTTGTAGAAGCTGAATTTAAATCCTTCCTTTGAGGCTTAATATCTGTTCAAGTTAAGTCGCTTAAGAACCCTGGGTCTTCCTTTCTTCTGTAAAATAGAAAGGGTGTGAACTTCATGGTTTTTGAAGTTCCTTATGGTTCTAGATCTATGTTCCTATAAGTTTCAGTCTTGGAAGAAGAGACAAAAAAAGGGATTTATTTAGTCCAATTCTCAGAGGCCAGGTTATGAGCCTGGGGGAAAAAATCAATCTGAGGATAGAGCTCCCTCTCCTGGTCTTAGGACAGGGTGGCTTTGTCCACTTTGTCCAGCTTTACCATTTTCCCTCAATCAAATCTTAAGAAATCTATTATACTTAATCTGGAGAGAGTATGAGAGAAGACCATCACTTAGCAAACATTTTTAGAATATCTCATTTCTTTCTTTCCTTGAAATGATCTAAAACAAACATTCTTTGACTAACTCCTGGATATAAATGTGGGCCTTGGATAACTCAGAAAAGCAATTTGTAGTGGGGTGGTGAAGGTGAATGGACCCTGGACTGAAATTCAGAAAATCTGAACTAGAATCTTTGAGTTTAGAAATAAGGAAGAGGAAACTGAGGTAGATAAGCTTAAGTGGTTAAGACATTAAGTGACTTACTCAGCATCACACAATTTATGTGTTTTAGGGCTTCTCAGTGTATACCTATTGAACTTGGTTAGTCCTTCAGCAACATATCTTGGCCGGTACTGAATAAGCCAATCTGACTTTGAGGGACCAGATTGTTGTCATCATTCCACTGAAATTGGGACCACTCACTGGGAACAGAATGCTTCAAGGGAAAGAGCTAAACAGAAAACTCTGGCCAAAGGGTGCCTTCTTTCCCTCCCTGCTCCCTCATTCCTTTGCTAGGTTTCCTTCTTTAGTCTTTAAAAAAAACAAACTAGCAGGTGTCTCCAGCTGGCCCACTATAGCCCGATTGCCTTCCCCAAATAGTAAATTCTTTATTTCCATTTTGGCAATCTCCTGACCTGGTCCCTCACCTCCCTCAGGGCCAATTTTTGTATCTCATTCCCCCAGGGCCTGGGCTAGCTGTATTCCACTTTAGGTGTCAGCTGATAAGAAGGCCAGACTTCTTTCAGAACTATTTGTATTCTCAAAGGGATTTCCACAGAGGAGAAAACTTTCAAAGACAGAGGTTCTTAACATTTTTTTTGGTAACAGGTGAAGCCTAGGGACCCTTCTCTTTTTAAACAACTCTTTTTAAAGAATAAGATATGATGAGTTCTTTTAAGCATGTGCTTATGACCTAGGTTAATGGGCACACTTCTATGTATATGTTTATTTTGCTTTCTATGTGTAAATGTTTAATGATTAGCAATAAAAAAAAGAAAGAAAGAAAAGATGAATGCAAAAAAACTGCTATAGGCCAAAACCTGTAATGAATATTAACATTAAATATTGAATAAAATATTGGCAAAGAAGTTACATCAACTTATTAAAAAATAAAAAAAATAAGCATTGGACAGAGAACCAATTGCTTTGAAATAGTTATCAAAATAGTAGAAGTAAGAATTGGTTTAAGAACACTTACTATACACGGAGGCAAGCATGTGAAGCACTAAGGGTCCATTTTCCAGGGTCCTTCAGATTTCCCTGGTAAGATATTCTATTCCCTCAGCCTCTGGGTTATAGGGCCGCTCCTGCGCTGGGTAGGAAATTCCAGGGTTTCTCTCGACAGCTGCCATGTCTGCTTCCCAAGCCAGAGGTGAGGTGCTCACCATGAGCTCTGTCAGCTCCAAGCTTCAAAGTGACACCGACTTTGACACCCCTAATGGAACTGGGAAACTGTGGCAGGGAAAGATATGAGCAATTACCTCCCTAGAGCTTGGCTGTTTTTGTTATTCCAAAATCCCTGCTAGGAGACCAACTGGCGAGTGCATATGTGGATGTATGTTCCGCCTGTGTTTTCAGAGGTTAAGAGCATTTCAAACACGAAGAGTTGTGATCTTTGATCTGCCCGATCTTTTGAGTGTCGGGCTTCCTCCTGAAGAGAAATGGTGACCTCTCCAACCCTCCCTGAAGGCCAGAAAGACTGCCCTGTATTTCAGCTTGCCAACCCATGGCTCGAATTGTTTCAGCTCCAGGGCCTTCTCCTGAAGAATGGCTGTGTGCAACATGAAATCCCTAGGGCTTCTGCCCAATATGCCAAGCTGGGTCAACTCTGTGTGGCCTTCTGGTTGTGACTCAGAGGGCTCTCTTGAATGAAACTGCCCTCTGGTTAGTCTGGGAGCACAGGTTCCTGGGCCTAGACTATTTCTTTACCAACAGCACTTCTAACCTTCAGCTCTTCCAAATTATTTTGCCATTTCATCCATCTGTGAGAGAGGTAGAGCAATAATTATTGTCTTCATGTGGCAATTCATGTGACCTCTTGGGGACTCAGTTTCCACATCTGTAAAAATGAGGTAAATTTAAATCAGAAGTTCTCTTTTTGGCAGTATGGTGAAGCCTATGGACTTTGTTTTAAAATAGTTTTAAAATATATGCAATAAAATACATTAAACTACAAAGAAAATGAACTGTATTGAAAGTTAGCAACATATGTGTATATATTTACACACATGTTACAAATATACATATAATCATACAAGAACACATATTTTCCCTCTCATATTTACTTATTATTTATTTATATATTTTTTGGACTAGGTGAAAGAGGAAATTCTTTGTCTCAATTGCTACCTAGTTTTAATCATTGAATGGATGTGGCCTGAGTGAAACTGAGACCTGTTGAAGACCTTAACTTAAAAAGGCCAAGATCTCCCATTGCATCCAGGCCCATCTCCAGTCATCCTGGACCCAAGTAGCTCTGGAGGGGAAAATGAGGCAGGGGACTTTGCACAGCCCTCCCTCACTTAAGTCCAATTTATTTGCAATGTTATGGCATCACATGGTCCTATTTGAGAATGAAGGACAGGGGCAGCTAGGTGGCACAGTGGATAGAGCATCAGCCCTGAAGTCAGGAGGACTTGAGTTCAAATCTGGTCTCAGACACGTAACACTTCCTAACTGTGTGACCCTGGGCAAGTCACTTAACTCCAACTGCCTCAGGTGGGGAAAAGAGAGAGTGAGAAAATGGACTAACAACAAAATGTATACATATATAAGCATATATACATGTGTATATATGTATCTATGGAGAGAGAGGAGGGAAATAATTAACTTATCCATGATCAGATAGCAAACTAATGGTGGAATGATAATTATGATATGGATCTATTAACCTAATTTCCTCCCTGACTTTTTAATAACTGGAATTTATATCACTCTTTAAGGTTTGGCAAATAGCAATATGATCCTCATAACAACCCTATGAGATAGGTGCTATTATCCCCATTTTATGCATGAGAAAAGTGAGGTTTTAAGGTTTAAAGTCAGGCTACACAAATATTATGTGTTTGAGGAAGGATGTCTTTCTGATTTTAACTCTACAGCTACTATTCCCCTCTCTCTCTTTCTATATCTTCCTGGGAAATGAATCTTTTTTGGTTAGGCCAAAGATTTGTTGGTTCTGGGTTTGAGGTCAATACTCCCTGTTCTGACCTTTAACTGTGTGACCATGAGCATTTGTCATTTATCCCTCTCCTTCTGTTTCCTCATCTTTGAAAAAGGGACAGTAACATTTGCAATCTTCATAGAGTTGCTGTGAGGTGATTTTTAAAATGGTTTTTTATTGTTGTTTGTTATTTTTTCACATTTTAATAGTATTTTTCCAAATACATGCAGAATTTTCAATATTCACCTTTACAAAACCTTGTGTCCCAAATTTTTCTTCCTCTCCCCCCACAAGGCAGCAAGCAATTTGATATGGGTTAAACTAGTGTGTTATTCTTCTAAACTATTTCTATATTTGTCATGCTGCACAAGAAAAATCAGATCAAAAGGGAAAAATAAAAACTTGAGAAAGGAAAAAAAAAAAACCCAAGCAAACAAGACAACAACAAAAAAGGTGAACATACTATGCTTTGATCCACATTCAGTCTCCACAATTCATATTCTCTGGAAGTGGATGGCACTTTCCATTCCAAGTCTATTGAAATTCCCTTGAATCACCTCCTTGTTGAAAAGAGCCAAGAAATATGATTTGTAAACTCCACTGCACTATGTAAATGTGATTAATTATCATTAGCCACTCTTCCATTCTTCCCGCTCCAGTGTAAGGTGTGATCACAGAAACTGGCTTTGAATTCAACTCTATCATTTGCCTCCTCTCTGCCCTGTACAACTCACTTCCCCTATCTCAAGCTTTTTCTCCTTTGCAAGATGGCAGACTTGTCATGAAATGATTTCTGAGATCCTTTCCATTTCCAACCCTATAATCCTACTCTTATAGCCCCTCTTAGGTTAATCTCCCAGAGGCAAAATGCCTAAGCTACAGAAAAAATACAAAATGGTCCTTTGAAAACTGAACTTTGAAAATCAAGGGAATAAAAAGTTTGTTGAGTCCCCCAAGGAAAATTTCAGAAAATTAGGCTTTTCTATACTGGAAATATATGCATTTAAGTGGTATATTGGGCATAGAACTAGGCCTGGAGTCAGGAAAATCAAAGTTCAAATCCAGCCTCAAAACTTACTAGCTGTATGACTCTGGGCAAGCCATTACCTCTATCTGCTCCATTTTCCCCATCTGTAAGATAGGCATAAGAATGGCACTTAGCTTCCAGGTTTGCTATGAAGATCAAATGAAAATCAAGACCAAATGAAATCAAATGATTATAAAGTGCTTAGCACAGTGCCTGGTACAGAGTAGGTATTATATCAATGTTATATAATATTTTTAAATGCCTGTTTCCTTCCATCCTTCCTAAAAAAGACAGAGGATGTAGTAGATAAGGGTCCCTCAGACTTGTCTTTTCTTCCCCATGTACATTTTCCATTGTCTTCCGCATTTTGAGAATCCCAGAATTCTATAAATACTTAACCCTAGGATAAAGGGCTTCTCCTGGCCATTTTGGAAGGTTTATTTGCAACAGATAATGCCCATAAAGGAAGTATTTGGTATAACCTTAAAGGTCTTTGAAAATACTATTAACTTCCCCTGCTTCCAGCTTCCCATCCTGAAACTTTCTTCAGTTTCTTATCCCTTCAATTGAGACCAACATAGCCTAAACTACAGGGCACCTGAACTGTTGCTTTACCAACCATCCCTTTATATTCCTCAGTCTTTGAAGAAAACTTCCTATCCATCTCTCTCCCTCAATGCATCAGCCACTGGCTCACTGATGCCCAAGATTCCTTTAAATGTTAAATGGCAGACCACTTCAGGCAACAGATGAAAGATATCTAAAGCAAACCTCACCTCACCCTCACTTCAGGGGAGCTCAGCTGAAGCATAGATACTGATTCATTCCCAAGAGCAGAATTTGACCAGGGGATGGAAGAGGAGTCCGGAAGACACAAGATGCTGAAGAAGAGTCATCACTATTTAGGATCACAGATTCTAGAAGTTGCCTAGCCTAACTCCACATTTTATAGAGAAGGAAACTGAGGCTCAGAGAATGATAGTGATTTGTCTTAAGCCACAAAGCTAGGAGGCCGAGGGAGGATTTGAACTGATGGTGAGGGCTTATGGCATTATATCAATTTGCCATGGGCTGCATATTCTTGGTTACAAACACTTCTTTGTTATTGTTGGGGGTGGAGATAGAGTGTTGGCAGTGGGAGAGGGAAAAAACCTACAATTTAAAATGCACAGCAAGAAAAACAAAAACAAAAAGTGAAGCCCTTTGAGAATTTTATTCCCCTAGAGCATGAATTTTCTCAGGCTCTGTTCCAGCATGAGTATTGAGCACCATGTTGTCTCCCTTTCATTGTCCCCTCTTTCCATTCTTTCCTCAACCTTCTCCCCTGGCATTTGGGGCCAACCTATCTCAAAGTTATTTATTTATTTTTATCTTCCTCTTTGGGAGTGATTTTTCTTTTTTGCTAATAAGCGATAAGCTAAATCTCCAGAGCTGTGAGAAGTCTAAGACTTGAGAACTTTGTAACCAAACAGTGTGACAAAGAAAAAAAAAAACTTCTCTGTGAAATGAAAAGGTTGTAAATGAGCTCTTATTGGAAGGGTCTCAACATTATAAGGATGACACTCTGGCTGTGTGACCTTGGGTGTGACACTTACCCATTCTGGGTTTAGGATTCCTCCTGCTATTAGATGAAAGGATTGGATTAGTTTACCTCTCATGCCCTTTCCAAGCTTTCAATCTGATGATTCTGTGAGTTCTAGATTTTTTCTAGTTACTCAAGAAGAGAACAAAAAAGGTTCTAGGTGCCCTTGAGGCCTCTAGAGCCATCCAGAATCAAGCAGTTCCAATTTCTTATTTATTTATTTATTTTTGGCAAGGTAATTGAGGTTTAGTGACTTGCTCAGGCTAGGAAATGTTAAGTGTTTGAAGATATATTTGAACTTAAGTCTATCTGGACTCCAGGATCTGTCTTCTATCCACTGTGCTATCTAGCTGCCCATCCCCATCCCCAATTATTCAATACTATAATGAAAAGTCTTCAGTGTAACTTTGCAAGGGCATCAGGAAATGCCTGGGGTCCTTTTTCTGTCTTCCTTGAAGAGTTTAGCCTGTGATATCATAGATCCATGCATAAAGCCATTTGAGGTCTTGGCTATACTTTGTTCCTTTTTTGGAGCAGTTTTGTCAAGGCAACAGAAGCAGGGTTGGAAACTGTGAAGTTGGCAATGTTTGTCCTCAGGTACCTCAGCCTCTCTTTCCCCAGCTCTTCTCTCTCTCTCTCTTTCTTGATGATTCCCTACACTCTGCTGTTTTCACTGGGGAATGAGAATCCTTTTCTTTTGCCTCCCAATCAAAACAGCTCTCAGAGAAGCAACTGAAACTCATTCACACTGATGTGTCAGTAGCTGATAACAGCTTACAGCAGGTATCGATAATTTGACAAGCATTTGCTAAAATTGACTTAGTGACTCAGGTGCTGAGGGTAAAGGGAAATGGGATGTGATTATTAATTTCAAGAGTGCTTAGTAAGGGAGACACCAATAACAAAATTGCAAATCAGACTGAGATAGGTGAGGTACAAACGAAAAAGATTCTGGGAAGGGAAAAATCTTGTCCAACTGAGAGTGGAAGAAAGGAGATGTGGGACTTTGTGTAGGTTTTTTTTAGGAAGCAGAACCAGTATTACCCACAATTTGTGGGAATTTGGAAAGGACTTCAACAGATATGTGAGTTACTGTCTTCTGCAAAGAGAGAGTAGAGCGGGATAAAGCTGGAAAGGTAGGTCCCCAAACACTGAAGAATTATTAGCCAAAGTACATACAGAAAGGGAGGGGTATGATTTGAGGGATGAGATAGATGTGTATGTGTATGTAGTGGGTGGAGTACACAAATTAATCACAAATTCTAGATCTGTTTCCTCACTAGTAAAGTGGAAGCTTTGAATTGGAAGATCTTCAAGGACTCTTTCTAGTTGTATGGATCTATGATTGTGATTTTTGCATAGAATCCTGTCACTTTTGATAATGCAATGGGACATAACTCTAAAAGAGGCTGGGGTGGGGAGAGAGTACAGATGGAAATAGGGAAGAAATGCTAATGAAAAAGGGGTTGAATGCCACTTTGGCCATGAAGCTGCAGACTGTGGACTTTTGGCTTAAAGTGGTATTCCTTTCTGCATTTTCATTTTCTTCAACTGACCCAGACTTGATTTCATTAACACTGTAAAGTCCAGCTATGGAATTTCAGGAATCAGCCAGCTGTGAAGGGATGATATTTTGGCGAGGGGTAGAGAGATCTTCCCAGAGCCCCTGAAATTATACCCTGTAGGGGCGTCAACCCCCTGCCCTGGGCAGCAGCTGTGATCTGAAGAGCTCTAGAAAGCATCAGTGTGGGTGAAGGCATTTTCCAGGCCATAATCCTGCTATAAAAGCCAGAGTATTATACACTCCCAGATGGAGAATTCTCCTTCCAAGTTTGGGGGCTTGGTTTACTTTCATATGGAGTCAGTCTGTCTTCTGAAAGCCCATGAAATATTTTCCATTCTCGTCAGCCTTCTGAGAACATCTATCACAGGGCAGCTTTATGGAAGAGACTGCTGCCTGAGAAAGAACATACTTTTCCTTCTCATTTTCCCTTTTGTTTTCATTTTTAAAATTTAGTATTTATTGAGCAGTGTTTAGTGAGAGGCAGTACAGTGTGAGCAGGGACCTTGGTTTCAGAGTAAGAAGACTTGGATTAGACCTCCTACCTCTGACACATTCTGACCGAGCGATTCTGTGCAATTCATATAACTTCCCTCAGTACTAAGTGACTTACTAAGACTGTACTAAGAAGGTGCCGACCTTCAAAGGAAGAAGGTGTTCCCTCAGCCGGGAACACCTACTGTGGGCTCAGTACATTATGTTAAGTATCAGGATGGTGGTGATATGCTAGGCTCAAATTTCCAGACTCAAAGGAAAGTATGTTACACATACTGTAATAATAATTCATGAGATAAGTCTGTGTGTGATAAAAAATACTGGCAGCTAGGGAAGTTAAGTAGTTAAGGGAAGACTTCATGGAGGAGGTGAAATTTAGGCTGAATTCCAGAGAATTCTTAGGTTGTTACAATAGCGAAGACTTTACAGATAATCTACTTTGCTTCACTCAGATGATTCTTGGAAGTCAAAGATTTGGAGTGACTTAAGTGATATAACAGGGCAAGAAAATAGCAGAGATGAGACTTGGAACCCAAGCATCTTGGATCCCTGTCCAAAATTCAGTCAACCAAACACTAAGCATTTCATAGGTGCCTACTATGTGCCAAGGCAATATAGATATGAAGACAGAAATGTAAACAGTTCCTACTTTTAAGAACTATTGCCAAACAGATATAATTAAGTATGACTATGTAGAAAATATATACTTTTTTCACTGTCATCCCCTGCTATCTCCCACAGTGTGACCTTGAAGGATGAGTAGGATTTTGATGAAAGAATGGCATTATAGGCAAGAGGAATGGTGTGGTGGTAGGGAAAATAGAGGAGAGAGAGCTCCAGGTAGAGAGCCAGTCTCACTAAAGCAACAAACATGAGTATCAATCAATGGACTGCAGAAAATCATGGGAAAGTGAGTTACAAGACTTTGGAACACCAGGTAAAGGAATTTGGATATTTTAATGCTAAAATAAAGCCTTGTATGTTTGCACCTCGATACATTATACATATTAAGTTTGTAATTTTCCTCACTCTGACTTTTTAGAGCCGTAATTCTTAATCTAGTTTGTGCCATGCATCCCTTTGGCAGATTGGTGAAGCCCATGGACACCGCTGAACAAATGACAAAAGTAATTGAAAGGAATGCTAAATTTCAGTGAGAAAGTAATGAAAATTAAGACTTTTTTTGTATCCAAGTTGACAGACCCCAAGGATTTAACCTTTGGGGGCCATGATTCTCAGGTTAAGAATCCTTGATTTAGAGCCATTATCCAGTCACAAATCCAGTCTAGTCCTTGAGATTTTATTTCTGCAACTAGTCCCTCAACCCTATTCAAAAATATTTTACTTTTGGGGTAGCTATTATGACATTTCCAAAGTACTTCAACTTTTAGGTACCTACATCCTCCCAATCCTCTTGTGAGATGAACAAAATAGTCATTTTATCTATATTATACAGCAGAAGAAACTAAAGCCCAGAGAGCCAAGTAATTTGCCTAAAATCACACAGCTAATTAATAGCAGGACCAGAATTAGAAGCAAAATCTCGTCTCCTAGCCTTGTGTTTATCCCCCTAGATCACACAACCTGACAATACTTTATATCAGTTCTATCTTCTCTCCCTTTTCCCCCAGTTACTTTTTGAAGAAATTCAGTAATCTTAGTAAGTGTAAAATTCCAGGCCAGAAGATTCCTCCCATTTACCCTTTATTTATGTTTCTTTCCCCCATATAATTGGAGCTAAGCGAGAATTTCTAGGGCTGTAATAAGATAGGATTCCTTTTAGGATATTTCCCTTGCTTCATTCAGATGCTTTCTAATTCTCAAAAATATGAAGGCTTAAGGGGGGGGGGTGCAAACTAACAACTTGGGAGCTCCATTTCCAAACATTTTGCTATTGTCAAGTCAACATATGGGAGCAGTGTTTGCTTTCTCATTTTCCATTAGCAACAAAGCAAACTCTCTTTGTAAAGGAGAATTTACCCACATGGTATGGTAGGGAAAGTGCCAGGTTTTCAGTGAAGAAAACTAGGTTCAACTCTTGGTCTCACCACTTATTGTCAATATGACCTTGGGCTAGATATTTCACTTTTCTGGGACTTCATTTCCTTATCAGAAAACAAAGAAATGTACTAAAAGAGCTCCAAGCTTCTCAAACTTAATGTATAATAATTCCTCATCAAGCTTGTTATGAGAATTTCAACATCCAGTGATAAATGTGGAAATATTTAGAAGAATTACACATTTAACTTGTATTGAATAACTTGGTGTCTAGGGGAAGGGAGGGAGAAAAATTTGGAACACAATTTTGCAAGGGTGAATATTGAAAACTATCTTTGCATGCATTTTGAAAATAAAAAGCTTTAATTTAAAAAAAAGAATGTTAGACGCAGAAAAACCTTAGAATTTATCTAATCTTATTTTACAGGTGAGGAAACTGAAGCAATTTAGTATAAATGTGTTCATTGCAAATAATGCTTTTAAAAAATAGATAAGGGACAACTAGGTGGTGCAGTGGATAGAGTACCAGCCCTGAAGTCAGGAGGACCTGAGTTCAAATATGACCTCAGACACTTGACACTTCCTAGCTGTATGACCCCCTTTAATCCCACTTGCCTCAGGAACAAAAAGATGACTGATATGGAGATATTTTGTATGATTACATATGTATAACCTATGCCATATAGCAGAGGGAGGAATAGAATCTAGAATTCAAGACTTTTATTTTATTTTTTTTAATTTATTTTTTTTTATTATAACTTTTTATTGACAGAACCTATGCCAGGGTAATTTTTTACAACATTATCCCTTGCACTCACTTCTGTTCCGATTTTTCCCCTCCCTCCCTCCACCCTCTCCCCAAAGATGGCAAGCAGTCCTATACATGTTAAATAGATTACAGTAGATCTTGGATACAATATATGTGTGCAGAACTGAACAGTTTTCTTGTTGCTCAGGGAGAATTGGATTTAGAAGGTATAAATAACCTGGGAAGAAGAACAAAAATGCAAGCAGTTTACATTCATTTCCTAGTGTTATTTCTTTGGGTGTAGCTGCTTCTGTCCATCTTTGATCAATTGAAACTAAGTTAGATCTTGTTTTTGTTGAAGAAATCCACTTCCATCAGAATACATCCTCATACAGTATTGCTGTTGAGGTGTATAATGATTTCCTGGTTCTGCTCATTTCACTCAGCATCAGTTCATGTAAGTCTCACCAATCCTCTCTGTAGAATTCAAGACTTTTAAAAAAATCTATAAAAATTGTTTTTACATGTAATTGGGGGGGGAAATAAAATATTATTTTAAAAATAGATACTTAAAGCTTCCCAGTGTCTAGAACAAATACGTTTATACATAGTGGGTACTCAAAAAATGTCAAATTTGAATCAAATTTGTAGGATACAGTTTTATTTGGGGAGTTGGAGAATAGATATATTATCAGAAAAACAATCTGATTTAAGGCTACTAAAAAAACAATGAACTCAAGGCCATATGGGTAATAAGTGTTTGAATCAAGAGTAATACTCAATACTTCAGATGCCAAATCCAGGGCTCCTTCTATTATGACCTATTGCCTCATGGGAAGATCTCTGGATGGATATTAAGATACTTTGGTTCTGCCATGAAATCACTGTATTTCCTTTTCTGCCAAATGAAAGACTAGATGGTGTCTAGTTTGTCTTCAAGCTCTGAGTCTGTGATTTTTTTCCCCCCAAAGGTAACCAAGGTCCCAAGGGAGGAGCATGAGTTAGAACACTCCACTCCAATGTGTTCCTTCTTACTTTGGTGCCCTTGGATTAGGCAATTCCCTCCATGCCTCCCTTTGTCATCTGTAAAATAAGGCAGTTTGGCTAGAAGATCCCTGAAGTTTTTCTCAGATCAGTGGTGGGTTTTGTCTGAGCTTTGTTTCCTTCCCTGATCACTGTAGACAGTGCTAGCTGTGCTGGCGGCTCACTGGGAGGATCCCTTCAGATAATGTATGTGTAGTGCTTTGTAAACTTCAGCTGTTCCTGCTTGCCATAAAGATGGGCAACGTGTACCTTGCTTCCTAGTTAGGGCCACTATTCTTCTTAAATGCCACTTCAGCAGCATTTGCTTTCACATTATGAACCTGCTAATTACTTATATAAATGATTCTTTGCTCTTTGATTACGGCACTTATGAGATTCTCTGAGATATATAGCTAAGTTCCCCCATTCCTGGCCCCATCAACAGCCTCCATTTAGAAACCTGAAAGTAATCAGTTTCCGTTTCTTTCCCAGAGTCCTCTCCCTCCGATGTTTTACTATCTCATTGGCCTTCTCTGCTCTTCCTCCTTTCCCTTTGCTGCCTTCCCTATCCCTACCTCAACTCAAATTAGGGCCCATTCTGAAACTCTTGGCTGGCTATTATTCCAGGGCATGACTAAGGTTGGTGACATCCCCCAAGACAGCTTCATTCCAGCAAGCCCGGATTCCAGAACTCAGAGAGAGCATTCCTGGAAAAGTTAACACTCAGGAATTTCTCACTGCAAGCCTACAGCTAGATCCCTTTTAATAGAACTGACCACCTCTTAAAAGAGAGTTAGGGCTTCCTCTAAAGCTGTGGAGTCCAAATAAATGTTTACTAAATGCCTACTATGTGGACATTTCTCAAAGTGACAGCAAATCACCATTGCCAGGAAAACAGACTGGCTTGTGGGAGGGAGGGAGAGGCTGCAGCAGTAGATTTTTTTTTTTTTGCCCTTAGACATGAGGGATCAATCAACAAGCAAATGCTTGTTGATAAATGTTACTTATGTGCCAGTCACTATGTTTGTCTTATTATAGTCTTTGCACCTGCAGTCCCTCAAAGTGGGATTGTTGGTGAAGCCTTCCGTGTGGGTGAAGCTGTATTCTAACTGGTGGGTATAATTTCAGAGAAGGTTCATTTCTACCTAAAAAAACTTCTCAATTCTGGTTTAAATGAAATATTCTCCTAGAGCAGGAGCTACGTACAGATAAGTAAAAATCTTGTAAAACACATTGAGTTGGAAATAACCTTACAGATCACTTATCCTGACTTAACATTTTATGAATGTGGAATCTAAGTTCCAGAGGATTAAAGTGACTTGTATAAGTTCTCCCAAGGGATAAAAAAAAGTTTGGATTGGAATTCAGGTTCCCTAAGTCCATCTCTCATAATCCATCAACTATATTATCCTATATTTTAAATAAGAACTTTTCTTAAGAACAAGTAAGGAAGTGGTACCCGGGAATATTAGAAAAGACCAGGTCATAAGGGAGAAAAGCAAGAAAAAAGGGCAGGTTAAGTCTTTGGGAAGTATTTCACATACTCAGGGGAGCAGAAAGTGAGGCAGAAAGAGATGGCTAAAAGGCAAGAAAACTGGGTTTTGCTTCCAACTTTATTTGATTTTTGAAATTGGTCAAGTCACTTAATTTTTTAGTTCTCATTTTACTCATTATACAATGAAGACAGGGAGAAGGACAGTTAATCTTCAAGGTCTATTCTACATCTTATAGTCTGTGACCCTACTTTAAAATTTTAGGAGAGATTTTCCCAAAAACAAAAGAAATAGAGTTACATTAGTTTATCTTTATGGTCCCTTCTTTTTTCTATAATCCTTGAAAGGGGAAACAGGAATGTGGTCAATTAACCCACAGAGTCCTTTTGACAAATGAAAGTTAGTGTTAGGACAATTCATAGAAAACTTTCTTTTCCCTGATAGGAGTACATTTAGGGAATTCTGAGAGATGGTAATTATTCTAAAAATTATATATCACTTATTTGGAAGTCACTGGCAAACCCAACCATCCAGCAAATGGTTTGGAAGTTAGAAATAAGTTGTTGTTTTTAAAGGTCCCTGGGTCGAAGAAAAAAGATGTCACAAAGTTCATGTTCCAAAATTCATGTAGTTTTATTTATTGGGGAGAAGCCCTCAACTCTTTCAAAGTTTATTGATTTTTTTCAATTGACAAGTATTTCTAATAAGTGCTCATCTAAGGCTGATGGCATCCCCCAAAACAGCTTTTTGAAAAAATGATCCTGGAGATCCTGGATCCCAGTGAAAAGAATCCTAGATTTGGATTGGGGAGACTTCAATTTGAGTTTGGGATATACCACAAGTTAACAGAGCCTCTGGCTGCCCTTCCCTTTAACTTTCTGCTTCTAATCTACCATGAGCTGGTTTCATAGTATACAGAATAATTCATGACTAACAGTTGTGTAGTGCTTTAACACTTTGACAGCACAAAACATTTTCCTCATTATAAGTGAGGAAAATGTGGCCTTAAAGAGAGAAAGTAGCTTCCTTAAAGTCAAATCTCAGCAGAACAAGGATGAGTGTCCTGTCTCCTAGTGCAGTGTTCTTAATGTTATACCATAACTGCCAAGGGAAATAAGTGATACTGGAAGGTCAAACTTGGTCTTGCCCTCCCACAATTATTCCCTTGGTGTCTTATCAGAGATAGAATTCTAGGAGTTAGGGAACCCTGAGGATGATTCAGGGGCTCCATTCTTAAGGAATGATATCTTCTAGATTCATTGAACCTCAGAATTAGAAAAGACCTTTAAGGTCATCTACCTGGGCTACCTGGTTGTGAATCCCCTCTTTTAGTAATGGGTCAAGAACCTGAGCTATTCTTGCAACCAATGTGTTTTCTGAAGTGAGAACTCTGGGAGAAAAGGACAGGAATCAGGAAATGGCTGGGGTAAATTATAGTTCATCTCATACAAAAAAAAAAAAAGCTCATCTATTTCTGGCAGCTCTGGGCAATGGAGATGATGTATCATTAAACTGTTTCTCTGGCTGCCTTGGGTGTTTCAGATGGGGTTTTATGTTTGATTTTCAAGTGCCTGTCATGGATACAGATGACCATATAGCCTTCCCACCTCAGTACCCTCCAAAATTAACACCCCCTGCTAACATTTAAAGCCTGAGCAAAAGATAAACGAGAACCATAAGATATTAGAATGGAATGGCAACTTAGAGATCAATTAACCCAACCCCCTCATTTTACAGATAAAGGTACTGTGGCCCAGAGAGGGGAAGGTCACACAATTTGGGATTTCAGGATAAGTCAGAACCCTGGAGACTATGTAGTCTAATCCTCTGTTTTACAGATAGAAAAGCAGAGGCCCATTGAGCTGAAGTCATTTGTTGAAAGCCTAACAGTTTAAGGCTGATGAATCTCCTAATCCCTAGAACATGTAAATCAAGCACCATTTCCCAGATTTCATCTTCTACTTCTTGAGACCTGAACTAAGTAGAGTTTTCCCTTGTTCTTTTGACAGATGAGAAAATGGGGGCAGGAGAGATAAAGAGATTTGATTGGGTTGAATCGGGCCTTTGTAAAATTGAAGATCCTCTAAGTTTGTCTTGGGGACTTCCCTGCTTCATTCCAAGATATACAAAATTTTCCTGGTGGTTTCTTAACCACCTAGGTCTCTCCACTGGAATATGGCACTTGGGTCTCTACACCTTCCAATAGGCTTCCCCCCCATTAGAACACACCCATTCTCGGGTCCCATGCATTCCCCTCAGAGCCCTGTTCTCTGCGTTTTTGATAACAGATACTGAGTACTAACAATTACTAAGTCACATTTGCCTCTTAATAAGGGTTGTCAAGAAACAAAATATCCTAACAATGAATATTTAGTGAGTCCTATTATCTTCCTTGTCCTCTAGCACAGTTTTCTATACACTATGGATGCTCAAAAAATGATCCAAGGGGTTGGTTACCATTAGGAATCTAAAGCATTGTAATGGGAACAGTGGAGGAGGGTTTTTTTTTTTTTTTTTAAGGGCGGTATTAGTGGGAAAACCGGTGAACCTTTCTAGCCCCTTATATTACATCGTGTGTGTGTGTGTGTGTGTGTGTGTGTGTGTGTGTGTGTGTGTGTAAATGCCTATTCCTTCTAAGGCTAGAACTAGCTGTGAGATGGACAATTTAAAGTCATAGAATACTAAGTTCTATTGCCAAGGCTCTTCCCCTTCCCCCTCCCTTGGTCTCCATTCCTCCCTCACTCAAGTCTCAGTGTTGCCAAGGCAACAAGGCAGCCAGAACCAATCGGCTTTTTTTTTTCTGATTGGCTAGGAGGACAGTATGTTAATAAAAAAAAAAACTGGAGATGGGTCATTTACTTCATATCCACTAGTAGCCTGGGAGTATGTCATTGTAGCTTTGGCAGATTTGTCTCTATTTTCTATGGAGCTAGAATTCAAATCTTCATGGGTTTCTGATTTTTGAATTAGATTAGCATCTCTAGGTTCATAACTTGCATAGACTTTTAGAATTATTAATGATCTTAAAGATTATCTGGTCTCTTCATTTTACCTATGAAGGAAATGAAGTTTAGAGCAGAGAAGTGACTTCCCTGGAATCATCTGAATTTGTAGGATACCTAAGAGTAATATCCCAAATATGCTATAACCCCTTTAGTAGTCTTGTGGATAAGTGTTTTTTTTTTTTTAATGGTCAGTCTCCTCTTTTTTCTTTGGGAGACCTAGATTCCAGTTTGTTTCTAGCACTGACTCATAGTGGATGGTTTTGGAGGACTCATATGTAGACTTCAGTTTCTTCCTTTATTAACCAGAGATTGGACAGATGATCATGGAGTTCCCTTTCAGATCCAAAATTCTATGATTCGATGACTTTTGAAATACTTGAAAGACCAAAAGGGACTTTAGACTTTGATTATCTATCTCTTCATCACAGGTATCTAAACATTTCCTTTTTTTCCCCCAGGATGAATCTTCTACTTAAGCAAGTTTCCTCTTTTCTATGCTCCCTGGAGTTGTCATGCTCTTTTCTGCCCCTTTTCTATTCTTCTTTTTATTTCTTCAGCTCAGCATCCTTTCCTTTTTCCTCTTCACCAGTCTAAATTTTAGCTATCCTTCAAGGGAACCCTTCCATTGAACATTCTATCTCCTCCATGAAATCTTCCTAATCAATCCATAAACCCACATACTAACCTCTTTCCTTCCTGACTAGTCATAGCACTGCTCCATTTTGGCACTGTACCCTTGTATTTTGTACTGTATCCTTTATTTCCTGAACTTTTCCTCCATCTCTTCAACTCAACTGCAAATTCTGAGAAGTCAGAAATCAGAACACACACAAGAAGCCAATTTGTAAAAGATGAAATTAAATAGGAATAAATATAAAGTCATTCATTTGGGTTCCAAAAGTCAATTGCTCAGACATAGAATAAAGGAAACTTGGTTGGATAACTATTCATCTGAAAAATTCATATTTCAGTAATTTTATTGTGACACAGCAATTCTCCCCCACTCAACCGAAAGAAAAGCCTGTGATTTTTTTTTAATTTTTTTTTATTTAATAGCCTTTTATTTACAGGATATATACATGGGTAACTTTACAGCATTAACAATTGCCAAACCTCTTGTTCCAATTTTTCACCTCTTACCCCCCACCCCCTCCCCTAGATGGCAGGATGACCAGTAGATGTTAAATATATTAAAATATAAATTAGATACACAATAAGTATACATGACCAAAACGTTATTTTGCTGTACAAAAAGAATCAGACTCTGAAATATTGTACAATTAGCTTGTAAAGGAAATCAAAAATGCAGGTGTGCATAAATATAGGGATTGGGAATTCAATGTAATGGTTTTTAGTCATCTCCCAGAGTTCTTTTTCTGGGCATAGCTAGTTCAGTTCATTACTGCTCCATTAGAAATGATTTGGTTGATCTCGTTGCTGAGGATGGCCTGGTCCATCAGAACTGGTCATCATATAGTATTGTTGTTGAAGTATATAATGATCTCCTGGTCCTGCTCATTTCACTCAGCATCAGTTCGTGTAAGTCTCTCCAGGCCTTTCTGAAATTATCCTGTTGGTCATTTCTTACAGAACAGTAATATTCCATAATTTTCATATACCACAATTTATTCAGCCATTCTCCAACTGATGGACATCCATTCAGTTTCCAGTTTTTAGCCACTACAAAAAGGGCTGCCACAAACATTCGTGCACATACAGGTCCCTTTCCCTTCTTTATAATCTCTTTGGGATATAATCCCAGTAGTAACACTGCTGGATCAAAGGGTATGCACAGTTTGATAACTTTTTGAGCATAGTTCCAAACTACTCTCCAAAATGGTTGGATTCGTTCACAACTCCACCAACAATGCATCAATGTCCCAGTTTTCCCGCATCCCCTCCAACAATCATCATTATTTTTTCCTGTCATCTTAGCCAATCTGACAAAGCCTGTGATTTTTGATTGTATTAAGGAGGCATCTGTTTTGAATGAGACAAATGACAATCCCATGGTACTGTGCCTACACGGACCACATCTAGCCAGTGGTCTGAGTATTCTGTTTAGTTTTTTTTTTTTGGGGGGGAGAACAATGTAAGATGGACATTGACCAACTGGAATGAGTTCTGAGCAACATGTCTAGGGTGGCAGAGGGACTTGAAATCATGTCATATAAAGGACCTGGAAATATCCAACCTGGGGAAGAGTAGATTCAGGTAGGAGAGAATGGCAATTGTCAAGTATCTGAAGGAATGCCATGTAAAAGAGGGATTTGCTAACTCTAAATATACCTGCAAACACCTGTTAGATAAAAGCACTGTGCTAAGTGAGCTCTATAGAGAAGAAGGAATAGTATATTGGTGGTGGTAAGAAATGAGAAAAATAGGATATATTTCATTCTCTTTAAGAGCTACATTCTAGCAGCCAAGGTCAAATACATGCACAAACAATAGTACGATAGAATAATGTCTGCTTTAATGTATCAAAGGAGAAAAAAAATATTCTGAGAGGTTCACGAATAAACATGGGATACATTTTAATTATTGCCTTTGGTGTCTTAACATATTTGCTGTTATTCAGTCCTGTCTGATTGTTCTTGTCTCCCATTTAGGTTTTTCTTTGCAGAAATACCAAAGAGGGTTATTATTTCCTTTTTCAATTCATTTTGTAGATGAGGAAACTGAGGCAAATTTGCCCAAGTTACATAGCTAGTAAGTATCTAAGGCTACCTTTGAACTCACAAAAATGTCTTCCTGACTCCAGGCCAGGATCTTTTCCCACTGTACTATCTAGCTATCTACTGGTCATATTACTAGATTTTTAATTAATCCCATGAGGGCAAAGACTGTATTTTTTTTAAACTTTGGATAGCCCTATAGAGTCTAGTAATACAGTTGGCAATTCATAAATGTTTGCTGAATTGAAATGAGTTCTCAGGAAGAAAAAAAATCATTTCTTCCTGAGAAGATCATAGAAAGTTTCAAGGATCTTATATTTTAACTGGGACTTGAAAGTTGTTTAGAATTTTAGTATGTGGAGATAGTGGGAGGAGTTCTTTTCAATACACCACCAAGAGGTGAGAAGTAAGATGTCAAAGCCACTGACTGAGCACCTAATGACCACAGTTTTCTTTATAACACAAAATATAGTATTTATTTATTTGTTGAATTGAAATATTGCATCAAACTGAATTAAAAAACACTAGATATGAAGCATGGGATTTCGAGGAGGGTATAAAATAGGAGATATGGTCTATTCTCTAAAGAATCTCATTGTTTAGTTGGGAAAAAAATGCATGCAGAAAGCAACAAAGGGACACTTTTGTAGAGAGAATGTCATAAGCAGCTACACTTTGGGGAAAGCACTTCCCCGTTTAGAGCCTCTATTGCCTTATCTGCAAAATGGGCTGTACTAAAAGAAGGTCTCTAAAATCTCTGTCAGCTTCAGAACAACATAACTCAATATTTTATGATTTCAGGGGTCTGGGAAGGGGATGCTTTTATACCACAAAAGATTTCCCTAAATAGTTTGATAATGACTGAAATTTCACATTTACTTTTTGGTATTAAGGTACCATCTCCTGCTGAAAGACAAACATACTAGAGGCAGAACGCTAGTAAATGTTTAATAACTGGATCTCTGGTGTTTGTTTTTAATTGACTATGATACATTTTTAAGTTTAATCTGTATTACTAATATTTTCTTCATCTTTTTTCTTAAGTTTAGACAATCAGCTAAACAAGAAATTAAGCCTTGATTTATGTATTGCCTTTACTACTTTTTGAAGTGTAAATGTTCATACTGAAAATTTAACTATGATGTGGCTGGTTTAAACTGGCTCCAGTCCATGCCTGGGGGCAACATGGGAGTTGTCAATCATCTACATCTCAGTCTGAATGAGCCTAGCAGTACAGCTCGACATGATGGAAACGAGGGAAATTGAAGGCAAAGGGTATTGGGTACCTGGGGAAGTATGGAGGATGTAGCACTTCCTGTGGTTAAGAGAAAAGGGAAATTACTTCCATTTAGCAAACATATGTAACTGGGAGGATTAAACTCATTTAACAATCATCTTTCCCAATCCCCATTCATTTATATGGCACTGTCTATGTACTAGGGCAAGTAGGTGGTATAGTGGATAAGAATACCTGACCTGAAGTCAAGAAAACTCATCTTCCCGAGTTCAAATCCAGCTTCAGATACTTAACAACTACATGACTCTAGATAAATTACTTGACTTTATTATTCTTAGTTTCCTCATTTGTAAAATGAACTGGATAAGGAAATGGCAAACCATTCTAGTATCTTTGCCAAGAAAACCACAAATGGGGTCATTAAATATTAGGCATGACTGAAATAACTTAAGTATAATAATGAACCTGTGTACCAGACCCTGTGAGGAGATATAAAGTTTAAATAGGACATAGTCTCTGTCCTCAAAGAGCTTTTGATAGTATAGAAAAGGAGAAGGTCGAGGACCAAAGACAAATTTTCGTTTCTCTTGATTTTTAACATGAACCTGTCCTAGCAGTCACATAGCAGTCTATAAATGACTTATGATTTGGAATTGAAGTATACCTAACTTTATATGTCATACTATCATAAGATTTAAAACTATAAGGAAATTCAGACACCATCTGCTCTTAATCCCCCTCATTATAGATGGAGAAACTGAGGTCCTGAGAGATGCTGCTATTTGGTTAGAAGCAGAGTCAGGTTTTGAATCCATCTAGCAATATAGTGATCCCTATATGATTACTAACATGTTTCTAATGCATATATTGGTTTCCCATTGATCATAAACTACTTGAGATTAGAAATAATCATGTGAAATTCTTTTTTTTTTCCTGCAAAGGCACATCACGGAATATTATATCTAATACATATCTCTTGGATTACATCTGAACTTGCTTGTGGCTCTTTAAGCAAGAAGAATAAACTTAGTCTAGAAGATATATCTTTTTTTATCTTGAGTTTCAGACAAAAGTTTCTGTAAGCAAAAAGATAAAAAAGCAGAACAATGACAAATCTCACAAGTTCTTGGAAAATTACAGACAAACCGGTTCATAGGTCTAGGATTTGCTTTTCTCTGTCCTGATTTCTCCAAAATGAATCTTTGACTTTCTGAGCCTCAGTTTCCTCATCAGTAATATTAAAAGATTGGAGTATAATGCCTCTGAGGTCCCTTGAGTTATAGATCTATGATTCTATAAACCCAGGGTCTTAGGACTCCTTCATATCCCTGAACTGGGGTAGCCATATTCTGTAATCTTTTTTCCTATTTGTGAGATTCAGAAGCAATTTAGCGAAAAGGTTGTATGTTGTCATATTTCAGAAAATCAAATAATCTTGATGCAGTGGGAAAGTTTAGAATCCAAGGACCCAGGTTTGGATCCTGCCTTTAAGACTAATTACTTGTGTGACCTTGGGCAAACAAGGTTACTTCATCATCACTTGTCTGTATATCATTTTTCTAATCTGTAAAATTAGGGAGTTGGTTGGACTAGGGACCAAACTCTAAATCAGCTGTAAATCAATCCATGATCCTCTTATTTTCCAGTGTGCTTGAAACTAAAGGGGCAGGGTTGAATAGTGGTTTAAGGAAGTGGATAAGACTCAGGAAGAACTGTATTCAAGTGCTGCTTTTGTTACCTGGTTGGCAGTGGCACTGAGTCACTGTAGCTCTCAGTATTCTAGTTTCTGAATCTAGAGCTTTCAGAACAGTTGTTGATCTGTATCAAGAGAGAGAATGCCTTATACTAAATGAAAACATACATGCAGATCAAACTCTCAAACCAACCAACCAAAACAATTTGAAGTTAACTAAAATTAGTCAAGAACCAAGCATCTACTATGTGTCATATCAATGTTAAGTGATAGGGAAACAGCAAAAGACAAAAAAAAAAAAAAAAAAAAAAAAAAAAAAAAAAAAAAAAAAAAAAGAAAGAAAGGAAAGAAAAAGGGGGAAAAAATTCCCTAATCCAAAGGAAACTGTAATTTAAGAGGGAAGACAATATGTAAACAGCAGTGGATGTACAAGATATATACAGGGTAAATTGGAGGTTATCAACTAGAGGAATTCAATGATGATTTATTTTTTAAAAAGCGAATAATTCTTAAGTCATAGATTTGAAACCTTCTCCAACCTTTCATTATTCCAGGGCATTCTATTAATTATGTCCTAGTTATCTTGTACATAGTTTGGTTTGTGCCTATTTGTTTGTATGCTTTTACCTCTATCAGATTGTAGGCTCCTTGAGGGCAGAAGCTTTCTGCCTCTTCTTTTTGTATCCCCAGTGCTTAATACAGTGCATAGCATATAGTATCACTTAATACATCCTTATAGAACATGAAGAGCATTTACAGAATGTCAGCTCATTGAATCCAGGCACTATTTTGCTTTTCTTTTCTTGCCCTTGATGAATTCTTATTGATTTCTCGTTCTCCCAGTTTTAAAGAGAAGGAAAATAAAATTGAAAGAGAATTCGCAATATGAGAGCTCATAGGGCACAGAGTTGGGATTTGAACTCAAATTTTTCAGTTCCAAGTTCAACACTGGCCACTGTTTATCTATTTTTCTAAGTGCTGATTTTCATCTATTAGATTTCCTTACAGTAGGGTTTGACTATCTTTAAAAGCAGCAGCAACAAAGGATATTCTGTTCTGAATTCTAGTAAATACACACAAAGACGATGTTTCTCCTGGCTGCTGCTCTGACATTCACAATTGCTGTTTCAGGGTCAGTGGGAGGCAGTCCTTGATGTAAGAGGTCTTGAGCAAGGCTGCTGGCAGATAGCCAGAAGCAGTCTAAGTCAAGGACATTTTATTTCCTGACCCCCAAATCCCTTTTGCCCTGTTCCCTTAAGCCAGCAGGCTACATAAACATGACCTTTCTGTGAATAGACACCTGGAAAGTCAAATGTTTTCCCTTCTCCCCAGGGGTCTCAGGAGCACATCTGTTAGCATTAGCCCCCTCCATCAGAGGACCAGAAAATAGCTAGTTGCTGCTCTCTTACTCTGACCCAAGGTTCAACCCAACAAGGAGCTCAGTTTTCTGACCTCCCTTCCCAACCCCTGTATCCTACGTACTTTCAGATAGTTATACATTGATAGAAGTCAAAGACCCATAATAATCATTCCTTGGAGTTGTTCGGTGGGAGGGGTCTCCAGTGGGTCTTGTACTATTACTTCAAGAAAGCAAAAAATATCAAGCTTGGAAAAAACCATTGAGTTAGAGGCCAAGGTTTCAAATACCACCTCTTTTACACTTTGTCCCTATATGAACTTGGATAAATAATTTACCCCTTCTCACCCACCAGCCTCAGTTTCCTAATCTGTAATGGGAGGTATGTGGACTAGATCAGTGATGTGTAGATGTGAAATGATAGAAAAGTTGTCGGATAAGGCATACAATTAAGAATAAAGAACCAATAATTACATGTAAACCGTGAAAGCCAGTTGCTACAAAGAATGTTGATCCGTAAATCCCATCAGAGGTTCTCAAATTTTTGCTCTCAGTATCCTTTTATACTACTAAAAATTGAGGATCTGTCCAAAGAGTTTTTTTTGTGTGTGTGGGTTATATTTATAGATATTTACCAGATTAGAAATACTTCTAATTATTATTAATTTGTCCAATTCTAAATTTGTAGTCCTTCTGAAAGGGTTTCAGAGACCCCAGGATTCTCTGACCATACTTTGAGGACCGCAGACTAGATGACATCTGAGATCCTTTACTTTTTAGTATTATGAATCTCTAACCTTCCCAGCTAGCTTGTGGCTGCCTAAAATCTTCCCATTGGAAATAAATTCTTTTAGATGAAGACATATTAAATCCTTGTGAAAATGCAAATATCTCTAAAGTAACCCTTTGATTAAGCCTTAATCAGTTACTTTTATCTAGGCTTCAGAGTTTTGTCTGAAAGAGAGTTTCATTAGGAGAGGGGTGTATGGAGAGAAGAATACAATTGGGAGTAGGAGGGTTCCCCTAATGAATGGGTGGTGGGAGGCTGTGGAAGATAAAGACCAGTCTCGTTGCAGCAACAGAACACAAGCTTAGCTGACCACAATTTTTTAGAAGGGCTGGCTTGGGTCTTCTGCTGCTTCTTAATAAAAACTCTCTGGGAGAAAGCCTGGCCTTCATCCAGAACAGACCCACCCAGTTCAATGGCTCCAGAAACTGACAGGATATCAGGCTCCTGGCCAAGCCGCAGAATCGCCCCTGGCCAAGATTTTCCAAGGCTCTCTGAGCACTGAGCCTAACCCACCCAGAGCCCGTTGCCTCTGACCTGTTCATGAAGAATTCCCTTTTCTACTAACTAGGGCCAGACTTCTGCCATATTGTGTGGGAGCTAGAATTTGTCTGAAAATTTCAGACCTTAGAAAAAATTCCCAGAGGAGATCTCATGGATTGCTCCCTAGAAATCTGTCACCTGAGATCAGAGGCAAATATTCCCCCTAATTCAATGATGATAAAGAAGTGAATAAGAGATATTTGCTCAGCCTTGTAAATAAAAACTGGCTTCTCTCTCAGTTGGAGGAAAAAAAAAAACATTGGGTTAGAGGCCACAACTTCAAATACCA
The DNA here is from genome assembly GCF_902635505.1 of Sarcophilus harrisii. Classification (NCBI taxonomy): domain Eukaryota; kingdom Metazoa; phylum Chordata; class Mammalia; order Dasyuromorphia; family Dasyuridae; genus Sarcophilus; species Sarcophilus harrisii. Next base: position 366,648,819 of record NC_045426.1, on the reverse strand, counting down.
CCTCTGTTATACTTTGTACCTATATGAATTTGGATAAATAATTTACTCCTTTTCACCCACAAGCCTCCATTTCCTAATATGTAAATTGGGATAAATTCTGGACAAGAAGAGGAAAAAAAAGTTGATTATTTCATATCCTACCCAGAATTACTTGTTTTATGAAGAAAATAACGCTTAAGTTTTGGTCCTGTTTCACTCATCAGCTGTGTGACCCTGGGTAAACCATTTCCCTTCACCTCAGTTTCTTAAAGGAGTTTCTAAGGCTTTGTGCAATTTTGTGTTCTGATTCTATAATCTGATTACTAGCTGGATTGGTCAGAACCATAGCTAGAATAGGGCGACTGCAATCAAGCCTGGACTCGATTTAGCAGTTATTGAAAGGCATTGTAATCTTGTGGAAACCACTTGAGTTTTAATACCTAGGTAATAAGAACAGTTAGTTTAACGGAAAGTTGGGAGTTGGTTTTGTTTCTTCTCCTACCCCCAGGCAAGCTCTTCTAAACATAGCTTGAGTAATACTCTAGTGGTGTCTGAGATCCCACTACCCTTTTCCTCCCTTCTCCCTCCTGTTTTAATGCTAATTCTCTTAGGAGCAAAAATTGCTAGTTACCAGAAATTGCTAGTTACAACTCTGGGGTTGGCCCATGGCAAGATTGTGAAATCTGCCAAATCTGACTTTGAATCCTCCTTTGCCTCCCTTGCCCCACTTCCAGGGTCCTTCCCTTTACCCAGCTGGACCTGCTTCCTTTATCACCACAAGGAGAGTCCTCAGGCCCTTTCTCCCCTGCCTCAACAAGAATCCCAGAGACTTTATTCATGTGATGGATAACTTTAAATTAGCATCTCTCCCAGGAGTATATGCATTTAAAAAGGAGTCAGTATCTTAAACTAAAAGAATAAAGCTCTCATGTAGAATATCAAGCAGCTGCCACCTGACAGGGGAGGATTTTGTGTTTGTACTCCATGGTATCTCCGACATACAAAGGAGTCAGTTCCATGCTCTGAACTTGGAGACCTGGGAAATAGGAAGCCTTCCTCCACATCCCCCACTTCCTCTCAAACAAAGCAAAAACATCTAAAGTAATACTGCAGGCTGATCAGCCCAAGATTCTTTTATCAAGAGACACAACTTTCCATGTTACCATCAGGCTAGAAATGCAAGTCTCCCCAAGTGAGGGCAATGAAGTCATTGACATTTCAAATCAAATATAACTGGCAGATATCAGTCTTTCCTAGGTACAGGATTTGATTAGGGCAGTAGGAAGTGGCTCATTGGAAGATTCTTCTGGAGAACACTAAGTGCCTTAGTGTAAAAGGTCATATGCAAGGGGAATACAGGGCACAGAAAGGGGAAGAGGGACATAGATCAGAAGTTAGAAAGCTCTAATCTGAGCTGTGTTATGTGGAGGAGGCAAGTGGATGCCCACTTGCATGGGTCTTTCCCCTGAATCATTAATTCACCTATAGATGGGGCCTATAGGCCTGCCCACCTTGGGGAAAGGTTAATTGACAGAAACCAGAATGATTAAAAGGGCAGCTGATAAATGAGAATACAGAAAAGTCTGAAGAAGCTAGGAGAGTTCTTCCAGGAAGAAAGGTTGTATGAAAAGCTTCTTAGCCTGAAGAAGAAAAAGCTTAGGAAGAACTTAATCATTTAGTAGGTTTTTAAATTTTTATTTTTTAATTAGTGAATTTTTTATTTATTTTTTTAACACACATGCTTTATGAATCATGTTGGGAGAGAAAAATCAGAGCAAAAGGGGAAAAACCATGAGAAAGGAAAAAAATCTTGTAAGATTGATACTATTACCCCATTTTGCAGATGAGTAAATTGAGGCTTCAAGAATCTGAATGACTTGCTCCAGGTCACACAACTAGTGGATATTGGGGACTAGATTTAAATTCAGGTCTTCTTCACTCCACTTCAGTGTTTTGTCCAGTTTTCTATCTAAGGTGTCAAGCTTCCCCTAAAGAAATGAATAAACTGAGACTATGAGCTGGTTACATGGGGAATGTGGGAGACAACCAGTGAACAGAACATCTTCTTCATGTCAAGAGAAACTGAGTAGAGACCCCAGGATGTTGGATGGATTCCTACATCTTTGTGTGGCAAACTTCTGGGAGAATTATGACAAGAGTCACACAAGATGAGCAGACCTAGTTGGATTTCACTTCATGGGTAGGAATTATTGGTAGGAATACCTACCTCACTGACTTCACAGATTGATTAGAATTTTTAATTGTGATTTTTCCCAGGAAGAGAAAAATAGAATCAGTGGAGAAGAAAATTACAGGGAGATGGATTTCAGATTAATATGAGAAAGCCCCTCCTCATTGTTACAGCCTTCCGAGGTAAAACGACTAAAGATCTCTGGAGACAATGAATTACTCTCCATAGAAACATTGTATCTTAGAACTGGAAAGAGGCCTTGGAGTTCCATTTCTTTATTATACAAATGAGGTAACTGAGGTATAAAGATGTGAAATTACTTATCCAAGATCACAAACCTTGTTGGTGGTGGAGGCAGAACCTTAGGACCCAGTTCTATTGACTCAGCACTTTATGAAACTCTCTGTAATAGCCACAATGACTTCTTGGCTCTCTGTGGATATGAAAATCTGCTGAGATTCACTTGCAAAGGGACTCAAATCCTGGTGTAGAGATAGCAAAGACTTTTTTCTTTTTTTTTTCTTTTTTTTTTTAATTTAATAGCCTTTTATTTACAGGATATATGCATGGGTAACTTTACAGCAAAGACTTTTTTCATGAAAGGTTCAATATTGTTCAGTAGCTCTCTCTAGCTGCCAGTGTCTTCACAATTAAGTAGAATTTATTTTGTATTAATTTATATGTATACATATATCTCCATTGGTAGAATACAAACTCCTTGAGGGCAAGAGCCTAGCAAAATGCCTGGCATATAGTAGATATCTAATTAAAGCTTATTGATTTATTAATTGGGTCAGCACAATATTGGGATTAGGGCTGGCTGAGAGTAGATGTGCTACCATTCTCCTTCCTTTCTGATTTCTATTCCCTTTCGCATTTATCTCCATTTCTATCCGGCATCTCAATTCATGTAAACACTCACCTCTTTTAAAAAAAAAAAACAAAAAACAACAACCCCAAACAAGCTCATTAACCAAAGGCCAGATGGCATATTTGTTATAACTCAAGTCAGCAAGCAATGGTTCAGGTTACTCTCTCCAGGTTGGCAATAAAGATAATAGGTCAGATGGGTGTTAGGTTTAGATTGCTTTTCCACTTAACCCTTCAAAACCCACACAACCAGGCAGAGAAGGGATGGAAGTATTACCTTCAGGTCAGGTGCTAAAGGGAAAAATGGAGTCTCCCTCTCTCTGTCCAATTCCTTGAGTTCAACCAACATTTACTGAATTTGAATATCATTTGCTTCCAGGTGCTTATAATTCTGTTAGGTTTATAAGAATCATATTCAAACAATTAGATTCTCTAGAGAAAATTCTCGAATCAGTAGCTATACCTATATACATCCTCTAATTCTCAAGACACTCTGATAATGACTTTACAAATGAGTCACTGTTGGGTGATGTTATCCAAAGGAGGATTTTCTTCAAAAATATTCTTGAGCTAGACTTTGAAGGAAGTGGAGGCTGTGGGTTAAGAGAGGAATAAAGATTGGGAGAAAGGTGTGTATTCCAAGTGTGTATCTAAGAAGAGATGGACAGCAACACAAGCCCAGAAGAGAAAGTGGGGCTTTGGAGAATGGTTAACAGTTAACTGGACTAGCTACATAGTAGATAACATGTTTAGGGCTCTCATGGGAAATGAAGTTGGAATAATGTTATAGAAAAACAGTTTGGATGGAGAATCCAAAGACCTACGTTTAAATTCTGGTTTTACCACTCATTAGCTGTATTTTTCATCATAAGATTATAGATTTAGAAGGGTTCTATCCAAGGCCACTTATTACAATTCCCTCATCTTATAGATGAGAAAATAAGAGGTTAAGTGATTTGTCAAGGTCATAGCAAGTGGAGAGGGGGGATAAAGGGGAAGGAAATAAACATTCATATATGTATCTACTATAGACTTGGCACTGTTTTAAGTACTGTGCCCTATGAGATCAGCACTGTCATTATTCCCATTTTACCGTTGAGGAAATGGACACAAACAGAAATTGTGACCTTTCCAGAATCATATGTCTAGGAAGTGTTTGAAGCCAAATTTGAGCTTGTTTGACTCTAGTCTCACTGCTCCCTTCATTGTGCCACTTAGCCTCTGGGGCTGAAGATTAAAACCAATATCCTCTAACTTCAATCCTGCTCTTCTCCCATCACATCCTGCTATCTCCTTGATGAAGTCAGTTTACTCCTCTGAGACTCAGTCTTCTTATCTGTGTGATGGGAATCATAATATTTGCTCTGCCTACCTCAAGAGATTGTTATGAGCTCAGATAATGATGATGATGATGATGATGATAGTAAGTATTTCTACTTCAAAGTCACTCTACATAAAGCTCTCTACATAATTATTTTTCAATTCTTAATAAAGTATTGTAAATAAATGATTTTAAACTATGAAATGCTACATAAGTGTGAATTATTATTATTATAGCTGATGACTTAAGTGAAAGAGAACCTGGACTGATAGACTGAGGCTGTGGCAAAAGGAGGGGGAGAAGCAGCAATCAGTGGCTAAGAGATTTGGGCTTCTTGGGTCAGTGACCCTTAGCCACTTGTATATGTTGATTTGATGCAACAGGACTTGGGCCTGTAGTGAAGAAGGGCACCCTGGGATTAGTGTATACCAGTGGTCTCAAGAAATCCTGGGGATGAATCTTGCCTTTGACACTATCTGTGTACCCACAGGCAAGCCACTTAACATCTCTGAATTCAGGTTCTTCATTTGTAAAATGGGGTTTCACCATATCTACAGACCTATCATTAAAAATTATGGAAGATTTCAAACCTGAGATAATCATATCAATATGAGTTTTTGTTATGATTATTTCCATGGATCTGGAAATATTGAGAAAATCACTTGAGTTTAAGCTCATGGCTGCAGGGTCCATTTTATAGATGGCTAATCAAGGCAATCATCAATGGCTAACTGCCTTTATTTGGGGAATCTTCCAAGTCAGTGTCAGAGCATAGGCTGCAACCCAAACCTCCTGACTGCTAGACTTGAAGCTGAACCCTCATTTACACTTTCAGAGTAAGGATAAGTGTGAAGACATCACTGTATTTTCTAAAATGTGCATATTTATTTAAATGTGTTTGGAAAAGTGTAATCGTGTGGGCAAAGCACAAGATATTTCTGTCTACTGATTTCTTCCAGGTCAAGTTCAAAGCCTCCCTTTTTTTTTTTTTGTGAAGCTTCTCCTAACCTATCTCTCCTTTTTTGGAACTTAGAGATCAAGGTTCATGAACTTAAATGGAAAAAAAGTTACATTTTTGTTTTTACTAACCTCTAGCTGAAATTGAGCAATTCCTTATTTTGAAATGGGGTCCATAGGATTTAGCAGACTGCCAAGGGGTTCCATGAAACAGGTTAAGAAAGGTTAAAAACCTTGCTATAAAGGATTGCCTCCATTATTCCAGGGGAAAGGACAGCAGAGGATTTTGTCCAAACTGCTCTGGATCCTGGACTCCTTGAGAAACAGGGACTACATTGTACCTTTTTTGTGTCCCCAGAACTTAGCATGGTTTACAGTAGGTGTTTAATAAATATTTGACTATTGTTGACTGACTATTGTGAGATTGGACTGCCGGTTTGCAAACTAATCCAGAGCATGATTGCTCTAGATCTGGAAGAGACTGGAGGTAATCAAATCCATCCTCCTCATTTTTATTAAACTGAAAATTAAACATGTTAATGGACTTCTCTATGGTCACGTGGGCAGTAAGCATCAGAATTGGCATTTGAACCTGGATCACTGGATGCCCCCGCCAGAGCTCTTTCCATTGTATTGTCGCTATGTTCTTCCATCTTGTCCAATGTCATAATTTTCCTACTGCTTCTGTTCAGTCAAATCCAGCGGGCATCTTGGGCAGTCTGCCTACTTTCCTCTTCCTTTGAGAGCCCAAGGGCTCTGGAAGGGAAATCTGAGCCACATGTTTTGGCTTCACCACAATGCTGTTTGTGTAAGAGCAGCTGGAAGGCCAAGACGCCTTTTAAAACCCTGGATTCTTAGAAACAGGAAGCTGACTTTGGCCAAGAGTCAATAAGTCTAGCTTCCCATGGGCCCTGGGCGTTGGGAATGGCCCTCAAAGACCATGGAGAAACCCTTCTCCCTTGTTCTCCTGTTGGCTTCTATCTGGGGCAAGAAGGTTCTTTCTTGAAATATGACCCTTTCCAGTGGAAAATTAAGTGAGTTCTTCCCAGTTCAGCAGAAATGAGAGATGATGATTTCTCAGGAAATATGATGTGAGACAATTCTAACCTAATGCAACAAGGAGCTAGGATAAGCAAGAGTTTAGATATTGGAAGTTAGGGGGATTAATGCAGGGACAGGAGATGATTTTCATATTAAGTGTAGAAAAGTCAAGGTTAGTCAATCAGTTAACGGAGCATTTATTAAATGCAACATGATAAGAGCTGGTCAGGTCCTAGGAAAATGAATGGAGCACTCATCTGTGTATGGGTTATGTGGCCAGTCCTGTTCTGGGTACTGAAGTATAAAGGAAGTAAAGGATGTATCCTTGTCTTCAAAGACTAAGATTAACACAAGAACCAGTAATGAAATTGTGAATCAATGTATAATTAAATGACACAAATCATTCAAGTTGTGGGAGGTCAAGGATAGGGGAAGGTCACTGAGGGCTGGAGTCTTCCTGAAAGGCTTCATGGAGGAAGGGATATTTTACTGGCCATAAGGCATAAAGACATTATAGCTCAGCAGAGTGGAAAGGCTTCAGAGCATCAGAAGCTGTGATGAGCATAGATACAGGGCCTGGGCTTGGAAAATTGTCCCCCTGTGATAGTAGGGGGTGGAGAAGGGGAGTTGGCAGCCCTGCCCCTCAGCTACTCTCAAAGTTGATCCCTCACTCACTGACATTTTCTCCCTTCAGCAATCAAAGGCTTTTCTGAATCTGCAGCATCTACAACAGGTCAGCTAATGAAATCAGGCTGCCTGGGCCACAATAGAAGCTCATTGTTTAATTAGAACAGACATGGAGTTTGGCCCCTAGAGGTCCAGCTGCCCCACAGTTCTCCACAACGGCCAGACACCAAAGACCTCTGTCACTGGTACCTGGAAAATCCAAAAATCTCTGAGTCTCCTGGGTCTGTGTCCTGGGCAATGCTTCAGAAGAGATTGATCTCTGAGCTTGAGGTGGAGTTCAAGTTTTCTTTTGTCTTAAGCATCTGTCTTTTCTTCTGTTCCTGGACTCAAGGAGCATAACCACTGAGGTCTATTCCAGGGGATTCTTTGTGGAGGGATATGTGAGTATAGTGAATGTAGTAGCGTGAACACAGAAATGAGATGTGTGCATGAAAGTGCCCTGTCTCACTGAGTTGCCAGCTTCATGAAGACCTTTTGTTCCTGTGCATTGTGTTAAATACTCTGGGGAGGCTGCACATTGTTGGTGGAGGGAATCCTATGGGTACTTGGATGAGGGAGGAACTGGATTCCAGTTCTTCTTTCAATACATTCTAGCTGAGTGGACCATATGTCTTAACTGTTAGGGTCTGGGACAACTGTCTAAGAGTGTAAATATGTAGATAAATAGAGGAAATTCTCACTATAATATAATATAATCAGTCTTCCAATGGTTCCATTAGCAGAAATTATTATATCTGGTTAATCTACTATCTGGAAGACAAGTCCCAGGATGGGCAGATATGTTTTATGGAGGAAAGCTGGGTTGTTGCTGACATCAGAATATAGGCACATTAATAGAAATGAAACAGGGAATTTGGGAAAGAGGAAAGTTCTGACTACTGATGGGGGTAAGTATGGAACACAGGGCTAGGGGCTCTGAATGGAAGAATTGGGAGGGGTGGGGGAAAGCTTGAACAACCTTCCAAATTTACCTGGATTTTGGCAAGTCAGTGTGGTTTTAAATATTGGGAGAAGGGATTCCTTTTCTACTTGCAGCTGGAACAAATCTAAGAAACTCCAAGAAATAATAGAATCATAAGGCTGGAGAGACATGTTGACCAGCCTGCTCTTGTTACAGACGAGTAAACTGAGGGCCTGAGAGGTTATGTGACTTGTCCAATATTATGCAGTAGTAAGAAACAGAAGCAATATTTGAATCCAAGTTCTTTGAATCAAAAACCAGGGCTCTTTCCATAGTACTGCTAGGTTGGGAGGGAGCTCAGAGATCTCCTAATGCAACTCCTTCATTTGACAGTTGAAGAAAATGCATCTCAGAGAGGAAAGTGACTTCCAAGGTCAAATGCACTATTGGTAGAAAGTCTAAAGCTCTTTCCTTCACCCCTATTTAGTTCCCTTACAGGGACACATACTTTGCCTCAGGAGGAAGTCAAATTTTATTTCCCCATTTGGATAGTAGGTTGGGAAAAATCTTGCTTATGCTTTTCTTCCCTTGCCTTTCCTTCTCCAGCCAACACAGGGCAGGACAAGTGCCCTCTCAGCAGCCCTGAAGCAGGCAAGCTTTCTCTTTGGCATTCTTCCCTACTCCACCTGCTTCTACAAGACACCTGGCATTTTATCATCTCAGATCTGTTCTTGGCTCAGAGCCTTCACACTGCACACACAAAGAAATTCCCTGCACAGTCCCTGTCCCTACCCCTACCCTCCATCTCCTCAGGATATCAATTAGCTCTTCTGACACACTCGCAGGGCTACTCTGGTAATGGAAGAGGATTGTCAGAAGGCTGCTTAGGCAGGATATATACATTTTAACAAGGTCTTCTGGGCTCGGCCTTTTTCTGAACCTTTAGGGATTCTCATAGTAAGAAGTCAGGAGGGAGGAAAAGATGTTGCCAGGAGGGGTTGTTGAGAACCAGGAAGGACTTTGGATTGACCCTCAAGACTCACTGTATTAGTGACCTTATATCTATGACTGTGAAGATCTTATATGTAGCTGACATTCTACTTGGGGATCATGGATTCACAAATAAGGTCAATCTTACATCTGGAAATGTGAACTTTGTACAGTTGACTTCTTCATGAATGACAATTCCATGTTACTCAACATCTGCCTCAACAAATAACGGCTTCCAATAGCTACCCCTCAACATCTGTTTCCCAACATCTCTGCCTTAATAGTTCCAGCCTCTGGACATAAATTCCATTATCGAATGTGAGAGGATGGGGGAGAGAAATTTCACTCATGGGAATAGGCAGTCTTGATCCTTAATAGGTGGCTGTGTTTGGGTTTGTACTAGGACAAATCTTGGGTTCTACACCCCTTCCAGTTCTAAGAATCTGTAAGTTCTTACCTTCTACAGGTCTCTAGTTTAAGAGCTTATATTCAGTAGCACCTATACTTATACCCCAGACAAGACAAGCAAGATCTCAGTGCATTTCAGTTAAATGAGAGAATATTGAGTGAGTGTCAGATCATATAGACTGCTACTGGATCTTCAGCTGTGAACTTCACAAAGGCAGCTATCATAGATATACATTTAGAACCAAAACTTAGAGATTATCTTGTCCAACTCCTTTACTTTGTTATCAATGAGACATGGATCACAGAGCTTCTTAAGGATGACGCCAGGTCATCTTGGTAGTAATTAGCAAAATAGAGTTTTAAACCCAGGACCCCTGACTCAAGGTACAGCCTTCTTTCCACTATACTATAGTGACTTTTGAATATGTGCAGGTAGTAAATAGTGATAGATTTTGTCATATTTTTCTTCCCTTTTTCCATCTCCAAAGTCTTCATTTGCTCCCTCTCCATGAACTTCTTTCCTTCTTCCTAATGACTTACAAATATAGACCTTCTTCAGGGATATGCTGGAACCAGTTCAAACCAACTTGCAAGATACAGTTATTGAATTTTCAGTGTGAGTATTCAGAAATAGGCAAATGCTACAAATCTGGGCTTGATTTACTGTTTTGTTGATTTCTAGATTTAAGTAAGTGATGGAGAAAATGTTAATATTAATAATTAAAAATATGCTTAGAGTATATTTTGGAGAGCTACTTGTTAAATATCTATAACATACCACCGCTTTTGTAATTTTCAGAACTCTTTCCATCCAATCACTTTGTGAAATAGCTAGAGGTAGTATTCTTATCCACATTTTACAGATGAGGAAACTGAGAGAGGTAACCTGACTTGTTTAAGGAGGTTACAATTCCTCCTATAGTATTGTAGCAGTGATTTAAAATTAAGTTTTGCTCATGTCAAGGCTAGTGTTCTTTCTGTTTTTATCATACCGAATTTCTCCTTTTCCTCCATCCTAAATGATTTTTCCTTGACCCTACTCTTCCCTCAAGCCACCAAATGACCTTTCTTCCTGTTCCAGACAAACCATTTGAATAGATGATCTACATCTTATTATTTCTACTTCTTTACATTTCTTTCTTCCATTCCCAAAGAGTCTCTCCTCTTTTTATCCCTACGCCACATTCTCAGACTCTTTTCTTCTCCCATTTGGCTTTAGATTTCTCGTCAGAGAGAGTGATGATGTTGACCACTAGGATCCCCCATAGACTTCAGAAGCTTGTTCTCTGATTTTAGGTAGTCAAACAACAAATAAGCATTTATTAAATGCCCACCCTTTGGCAACCATTGTAGGTACAAAAATGAAAGTCTCTTTTCAAGGAGGTCACATTTTACTGGGATAAAATATGCCTAAGGGGAAGAACTATAATAGCCTGGGCCAAGCTTGGGTAAAAAGAAGATCTCAATTGTGCAAAAGATATGAGACATAAGGAAAGCTACCATATCCAAGTGAGACCCTCTGATTACCATAGAAATCTTCATTGCAGACCGAAGCAAACTCACATGAATATTTAGCTCAGGTTTCAGCCAGTCAGAGACAATCACTTATCACATTTCAAATATATATTTTTTAATACTTCCATCACCTGTGTCAAAGGGAATTTTCCATTAAGTAGAATTTCTCAAATCTTTCCTAGTGTCATTCAAATTTTAATGAAGGATCCTTGTATTTTAAAACTGTTCTCAACTCATTAGAACTGGAGAAGAACTTAAGAAAGCATTTAGTCTAATCTCCTTATTTTAGTGGTGAGAAAACAGAGGGCAAGTTAAGGGAAGGGACTTGCTCAAGATCACTCAATGAGTTAATTATAGAACTGGGAATAAAGCATTGTAGTTTTTGTGCATTGTAGGAATGCAATAAATATTAGTTGGATAAAAAGATAAAAATAGAATCTTTTAAAGCCTCTTGATTTCTAGATGTGTTTCTTCTATAATCCCAAGGTATCTCTCAAATGGCATTCAGATTCCCTTTAGAAATGTCTACTAAGTGAATGAATAATAACAAAAAGAATACATCATGTTTTCTATGTGAAGCACTTGATTAGAGATTGATATAATCTTAAAATTAAGACTTGGAGGTCACCTAGTCTAACTTCCAACCCACTTGTTATTAGGAAGTGAGGCAACTCTTTCTACCATATTCCTGTAGATGTTCATCCAGCCTGCTACTTAAACATTTCGTTTGAAGTGGAACTCAGTACTTTTTAAGACAGCCTTTGTTGAATATTTTTAACTCTTAGAAAGCTTCTTAAATTAAATTAAAATTGACTTCATTGTAAATTATAACCAGTACAAATTTAGAGACATCTCCACTCCAAATGTTCACATTTGTGCCCAACCTGTGGTAGAAACTTTTGAGTTTGCATTGGTCTAATTAGCCACAGTCAGATTCACTGTCCCTTGATGTTGACATAGTGATGTAATATCATTTTGGTTCTCTTCAAGAAAGAAGGACAACAACTATTGTATTCATTCCCTTGATCATATGGCAACATTTCAGCTGTTGGGAGTGAACCCCCATTTCCCCTTGAGAATTCTTTCATCTCTGACTATCTATAGTTCCTTGGGATTTCTAGACTCCTCACAATCCCAGATGTTCTCCTCTGCATGTGTACTTGTTTGTCAGTGCTAAAAGGGGAGCCCCACACCCAAGCATGATACTCCTGAATGCTGTAAAATGACTATCAGCCTTGTTTTGAAACCTAAGCTTCTCTTAAGGTATCTAGTATTGGCTCCCATTGAGAAGTATGAAAAATCTCATTCATATCAATTGTCAAACCAATCCCACAAGTGACTTTTGTAACCTACCTTGATTTCTTTTAAGTTTCATAAAAGTTTTTCTAGTTCTTCAGGATCCTATTAAATCATGCTTTATACATTCTATATATTAACCATCTATCTAGATTTTGCATAATCTGCAGATTTAAAGTTGATTATCCCATAAAAGAAAGTTTCCTGGCCATGCCAGATGCTCTGAAAACTAATAAGACTGCTGGATTGGAATCATTGGGTATGTATTTGAAACCCAACTCCATTACTTACTATCTGTGAGTCCTTGATTGAATCACTCTTAGAGGTAGGGGGAACCTCATTTTCTCCATCTATAAAATGGATGAATTGACCCTTTTCAAGTTCTTCTGCTTATAGTTTTGAAAACATTGCCAGGTTAGGATTTCATCAGCAATCAGAGTACAATGGTAAAAAAAAAAATCCCTATATTAGAAAATTGGTTTTACACAGTGGGCTGCAGTGAAACCTAGACCTGAGAATCAGGAGGCATAAATTTTAGTCCTGTTTTGGTCAGTAATCCTTTACTTTCACTATTCTTATGTTGCACTCCAATGTTGTAAGAAAATATTGGGTATGAAAGATATTATAAAATAGTAAGGGATTATTATAATCACTACAAAATTATAACAAAATGTTGGAAGATTACAGATATATTTATTCTTGTACTAGAACATATTTATCTATTTTACTTATATGGCCTTTGGACATCATCTAGGTGAGAGAGGCATTTTCAGCCTTGAAATTTCTAATCTTTATCCCTGGATCATTTATCCATGAAAAGGCATTGTGATAAATGGAAATATTTTCTTATCTGAAAAACACAAGACGTAAATATAGATACAATTCAATTTAGTGACAGTTGTTGGGGAAAATTTTGCCCCCTTAATTAAATATATATATATGTAATATAGACATATGTATGTCTGTATTCTACATATGCATCTAATCTGTTTATATTTATATATCTATATGGAAATTTTTCTTCCAATAGAATTTTTCTTTTTAACAAAGAACTACAGGTTAGCAAAATGAACAATATATAGATCATATATAAAAATACATATCTCATTTGTGTCTCACTATTATTAGTAATTTGGAGCATTCTTTTCTATGGTTATAAACAGTTTGCATTTCTTTTTCTAGAAATTACATGCTCATATCTTGTGTTTTGAGGAATAGATTTTATTCTTGTATATTTGTATCAGTTTTCTATTTATGTTAGGACCATCATACTTTTATCAGAGATATTTGATATAAATGTTCTTCCTCCGTACTTGATAGCTTCTGTTTCATCTTCTGTCTGCATCAATATTTTTATATAATAGATTTAAATTTTATGTAATCAAAATTTGTTGTTTTCTCTCCTATGGTAACTTCTATCCCTGGTTTATTTAAGAATTTATAATTGTAAAATATGCCTTCTTTCATTCCCCTGTAATTTTTTTTTAAATGATGTGGCCTTTATTTTTAGGTTACTTATTTCATTTGAAGCTTGATGTGATCCAGTATAAGATGCTAGTCTAAACATAATTTTTGCTAAGTTGCTTTCTAATATCACATATATAGCAGCTAGTCCTTGACTCAGTAGTTTGGTCAAATTCTTGGATTTTTCAAAATTTAGTTGATGATGATGATATTTTATTTTTTTCCTGATCTTCCTTACCATACCTATACAATTGATTAACTTGTATTTTGTTTAATCAATACTAAATAGGGTTGGATATTTACTGATGAATAACATAACTTGCATGGTCATCTTTATTTTCTTTTCTCTCCCATTTCTTATCTTCAAAATCTTTACTTTTTATTCTTCCATATAAATTTTATAATCGTTTTGTTTGATTTCATAAGTAACCACTTGGCAAATTGGGGTTTAGCACAAAATCCTTAAATTAGTTTAGGTAGTATCCTCAATTTTACTTGATTACATCACCCAATCATGAACAATAAAAAGTTCTATAATTTTTTTGCATTTTCTACAAAGTCTTTTGTAATTGCATTCAAATAAAAGGCCTGAATGTCTTGGTAAGGTCACTTGCAGTTACTTTTTGTGTTTTGTATTTATTTTGAATGGAATTTCTTTTTCTATCTTTCTACTAGATTTGTAAGACATGGAAATGTTGATTATTTTTGTGGATTTATTTTCTGCCCCGTTTACTTAACTGCAGAAGATTTTTTATTTTTATTTTTATATTTGCTCTTTCCTGGTTAAGTCTGGTTAGAGGCAAAATTATATTAGTAGCCAATATCTTCAGTCTTTCTTTTGGAAGTCACCATTCATTTTGAGTATGATCTTCAACCAGACACTCATCTAGATCAGTGGAGGGGGATCAGGATGGTAAAGGGAAGGAAAATCATATCATAGGAAGGTTGATTGAAGGAACTGGGGATACTTTGCTTGCAAAAAATATGAAAAATTGTCATATAGAAGAATGCTCATATTTATTTTGCTTGGCACAGGAAGGAAGAATAGAAGTAATTAACAGTAATAATAACAATAATAATATTATCAACATTTATATAGCACTCATTATTTCCCAGACACTTTGCTAAATGCTTTACAATTATTATATTGTGGGATACTCACAACAATTTTGTGAAGTAGGTTTTATTATTATTCCTATTTTACAAATGAGGAAACTGAGGCAAATTAATAACTTGCTTAGGACCACCATAAGTGCTTGAGATCACATTTGAATTAGATTTTCTGCAGGCCCAATGCTGCATAATGGATATAGATTGTAAAGAGGAATGTTTAGGTTCAATATAAGTATAGCAATGACTTTCCCCACTCCCAATGAATAATAATTAGAATTAATGAAAAAGAATGGATTGCTTCAGAATACAGACCGGGCAGTCATTTGTTGGATGTTTTGTAGAAGGTGTTTCTCATTCAGATAGGTTTAGACTTGTCTTTAAGGTCCCTTGAGATTCTGAGATTGTGTGATCCTGAGGCAGGCAGTTCCTGACAGGTCCATGAGTGACCGTGATGTCAGTAATATAGCAGATTCTAATCATAGCCTGAACTTCTTTATTCCAAGTAGAGAGGATAAAAGGGCAATCATTTTCTTAGTGCTGGCAACAGGTAAGGTGCTAGGCACTGTGAAAAGTATGGTCTCTGCCCTTAAGGACCTTACAATCTAGTTGGATGAACAAGATAAATGAGAAGTTAACTAACCATAAATTTAAAAAAAAATGCCAGCACACCACAAGCCTGTACCTGATTAATGGCCAAATATACAGACACTAAATGGTGTACTATAGGATGTCAGAGGAAAATGGTAGGATAGTCAGAGACAGTCATATGGAAAAAGAAGAATTTTATCTGTGACTTTTAGGAAAGGTAGAAAAAAGTACTAGATTTAGACTAAATCTCAAATAAGCTGCTGTTTGGTCATGGGCTTACTTCTTCACTTTTCTAGGACTCAGTTTCTTCATTTGTAAGATGTAGGGATTAGATGAGATGGCCTCTGGGGTTCTTTCATTTATTAATTTGTTTATAAATGTTGCCACATTCAAGATCAAGAAGAAGGTTAAAGTAACCCCTACCAATTCCCTCTACTTTTTAAAATTTTGTGACATGGATTATTTGCTCTATTCCATTCATTGTATTTCTAGTTATTTTAGCCATGCCTGCCAACATAACACTTTTTCCTACTCTAAGATCAATCATGGCTTATCCCTGAATCCACTTTTGCTGTTCCCATAAGGTATCTGTTATGGAATAGAATTGACACAGTAGGGGTTCCAGGTGTTGGCTGTCTTTCCGGGGCTATGCTACATGCCAGTCACTGTTGTTCCAACTCTGTGTACACACATCTGGCTTCCTATAGTCAGCGTATCCTGTGAGAGGCAAGAGAGGGAAGCAACCAGCTGTGTGTATTGTGGTTAGAGACAGAGCCCTTTTGGCAGGGAAGGACAAGGAGGAAGCTACAATTTTGTACTTCTACCACGAAGGATAGTGATTTGTTAGCTTAAGTAAGACTCATATCTTTATTACAGGTGTTATTGTGGCAAAGTGTTGACAGATTACAGGTTTCTGCTGTGAAGTGAAAACATACTTAAGAAAATCCAAGCATATTATCTTTGACTATTTGTATTCCTTTACAGTACCTAGTGCAAAGTAGCACCTTTGAATATAGTTCATATTCAGTGAATGTTTGGAATGAATGAATGAATGGTTGATAATCAATGAAAGCTTTAAGAAAGCTGGATGACCAAATAAATGATCATCCTTTATAATAGAAGAATATATTGATAGCATGGTCCCACATATTTGGAGGCCTCTTGTTACCTCCTATATTTGTTGGTTGTTTTGGGTCAACGGGTATTCAAACATCAGATTTGTGCCTAGGATGTTCTTTTATAGATTAAATCAGAGATGACACATAATTTATTTGATGTTCCCCAGCTGTGCTGCTTTCTACCTGTGTGATTTTAGAAAAGTCATTTGCCTCCCTAGCCATTAAAAATGGAGAATTGGAAGAGATGGCCTTTAAGGTCCCTAAGAGTTCTGCACTTATGAACTATAGAATAATCAATAAAAGGAATTTAATTTAAATAGGATAGTAAAGTAAATCCAGGATGCTGAATTATGTAGTCACTTTTTATGCATATATATTTTTAAAAGCTACTATCATAAGATTCCTTTTATAATATATAAAGGAAGAAAACAGATAAAAAACAGAGGGAGTATTGCAAAAATATATCCTTGGTCAAATGAAGTAGACTTCATAACAAAGTAACTGAAAAACTATATAAAATAATGATGAAAGTTAGGGCAATTGAACAAACAAATTTGTTTATAAGAAAAATCACATGCCCTCTTGGATTAAGGTAAACACACCAAACAGATAGAATGTTCCTTTTTTTTTTTTTTTTTTTTTTTTTTTTTAAGTCAGGCATTTCTACATACTAAAACCACATACTATTCTCAGCAAATTTCTCATGAGACCACCTTTGCTTCCGAATTAATCTCCCCATGTGTCCAGATCCAATGAGTAGGGGACAGAGCAAGTCTAAACCTATGGAATGGGTCAGCTACAGCAATGTCTTTGTTGAGGTCGTTCTCATTTTTTCTCATTGCAGTAGCAAGTCTTGGGTTTGCTTGTTTTTCTGAAGGCATCTTGCCTGGCTCCCAGACAAACTTATTTCAAAATGGCAAGTAGAGAGCATTATGGGAAATTTAGCTTCTCTTTCATTTCTGCTACTTATACTAACTCTAGAATGGTGTAGATGAAGGTTGGTGTGTGTGTGTGTGTGAGAGAGAGAGAGAGAAAAGGGGCTTTCTGCTTGCCCCCACCCCAAAGGCGGACCATTGTCTGTTTCCCTTACTCAGCAATTTAGTATCTCTGAACTAGATAGTGTAACTAAGCATATTCCCTAAAAAGACACTAAGTGAAAAGTGTGCTAGATTTAGAATTAGACAAACTAATATTGAATTCCAGCTTTATTACTTGGGTGATTTGGGGGCAAGTCAACGAACCTCTTCTAGGTGTCAGTCTCTCCCTCCTTAAAAGAAGATGTTGGGCTACATGACCTCTGAAGGTTATTATTATTATTATTTTTTAACCCAGCTCTGTGTCAGTCATCCTATGCGAGGCTAGCCCTGGAATCCGGGAATGCCAGATTCGTTTAGTGTACCCCTTGGTAGGCAGCAACTGAGGGACAGATGAGTCTTTTTCCAGGGCACTAATGTCAAGACCTGACACCCCTGGCCTCTCCCTTACCCAGATGTGCTTAGTACTTTTTTTTTGCTCCTATGTTCCTGATGGAATGTTGAGAGAAGGTGAAGAACAGGGAGCTGGGTCCCTAAGGGCTGGCTTGCCAGTGTCAGGCTCCCAGAGCTAGGAGTTTCTTGTCGCAGTAATCGGATCTGACTTGCAGCCAGCGTAGAGAGCAGGGATATATTAAAATCAGTTGGTGCTATTTTTAAACGCCCTCTCTTCCCAAGTGCCATCTCACTCTAAACAGAGCGGGAGAGTGAGGCTCAGATCTGAGGTTTGCGAGTAGAAGCTCAGCATTGGCCTCTCATAATCAACTAACCCCCTCCCCCCGTTTTTCTAACACCTTTCAAAATGGGATCTACTCTCTTCCCTCCTTCCCCTTTCCTCCTTCCCCCTCCCTCCTTCCCCCTCCCTTCTTGTTCTCCCCTCCTGCTCCCCTCCCCCTTCTTCCTCTGCTCTCCTCCCCCTTCTTCCCCTGCTCCCTCTCTCTCTCCTTCTCCTTCTCTACTCTCCCCCATTCTCTTCTATCAAAGCTTCAAGTTTGTTGCAGTTTCAGCCAGGCAGCTAGACACAGCCCCTCATCAGCCCAGGCCTAGTCTTTGGAGGACTTCAGAGGCTCCCAAGGGAGCCCCAGGACCATATTTCACCCCTTTGCCTTAGACAACTGGTAGCAGCTTATGGCTGCCTGTCAAACTCTTAAGACATGGCCAAGTCAGCACATTTTCAAATCCCCGGCTGCAGCAGAGAAAAGCATTCCTGTCAAATGTCACTGTGTGGAGCCCCATTATGTGTGCTCCTGCCAGGGATGTCTTAGGCAGCAGCTTCATTAGAGGCAGCGGTTTCCCACAGCTAACTACTTTTCCCCCAGTGGCAAATGAACTCTCAACACTAAATCTTTTATTATTTTTTATTTTTTAGCTCTTTTGCCATCAGTTGCTTAGGATCATAGATTTGGTGTTGGAAGGGACCTCAGAGGCTTTCTAGTCTACTCCTTCTCTTCCTCCCCTGCCCATTTTACAGATGAGAAAACCCAAACCCTAAAAAATCAAATAACTTGGCTAAGGTCACATAGACAGGAAGTGGGGGAGTTGGAATTCAAACTCAAGTTCAATGACTCCAAGTCTAAGGATCTGCTTATTTTTCCACACTGACTTCTTGGGTCAGGGTTTTTGGAAGATGGAATTCTTTGTTGGGAACATCCTGAGAATAAACTCCTGATGAATTAAGGGGTGATTGCTGCTTGTATTACACATTCTGGGCTGGGAATTAAGAGACTGGAGCTTGGACCTAATATTTATATGAATGAACCTTTAATTTAATTAAAAATTTTTCAGCCTTGCTACCCCTATACCCCAGGATAAAATGAGATAATATTTGTAAAGAGCTTTACAAAATCTTAAAGTGTTGTGTAAGTGCTAGATACATTATTATGCTTTACCATATAATAATCTTAATCATAATTAAAATATATAATTACTATAATAGCATTATTAACAATTAATAGTAATATATTACAAATATAATCTTATGAATGCTAGCTATATTATTATATGCCTAGCTATGTAATATTATTGTCAATTATCATTCAATTGATAATATTATCAACAATTATTATTAAATTATAAATATGATATTATTGTAGTAATATATACATATTATGTATAATATTGTATAGCTTGGCTATATATTATTATAAATCATAGTTATTAAATTATTATAGAATTTATTATGTCACTAATTACAGCTAATAATTATAACACAAAACAATTGATCGCTATGCTATTGTTAATTAGTATTGATAAATTAGAAATACAATCTTATGAGTGTTATTCCTGACTGTTATAACAATATTTTAATTATAATAACATAAGTGATTATTAAAACATTTTAAACTATGATAATTATAGCATTACAAAATGGGTTATTGTAATATTGTTAATAACCAGCATAAATAAATGATTAAAATGGCCTTATAAATGCTAGCTATGTTGTTATTGTTGTTGTTATTATTGTTACTGTTGTTATTATGCCAATTTCTCTGTACTGTTAGAGCTAGCAAAATGAAGGCAAAATTGGAAAACCCAATATAAAGTAAGATCATAGTTTTTTAGATGGAATTCAGGGGGACCTAAAATGCCAAGTAGTTCAATTCTGTCACCTAGATTTAGGATTAGATGGCCTAGCTTCTAAATCCTTCACTTGGTCAGGGTAACCAGGACTAATAGCACTTGTAAAGAACATCACAAACCTTCAATCTCTATAAAAATGTTAGCTACATTAAAAATGCTTCATGAATGCTAGCTCTTAGCAGTGTAGGAATAATAAAGTTCTCCTCAGCCCTCTTTCCTTCTCACCCCGTTTCTCCTCCTCCCCCTTCTCCATAAATATTCTGAAGTCTTTCTCCAGACCCTCACTTACAATTAACTAATCTCCAAACGTTTATGAAGTACCTCCTATGTACCAGGCACTGAGCTAGGAACAGGGGATAAAAAGACAAAAATGCTATGTCCTTGCTCTCAAAAAAGCCCCGCAAACAAAACCTTACATCCTTTTGGGAAGACAACATATTCTCATAACTGTATAAAATATATGTAAAATCAATATAAGGTAATTGGGGAGGGGGGAGGTGAGAACAGCTGGGGCTGTGTAGAACGGGGGGGGGGGTGACAACATATTTTGTGTCACTTTCCTGTTTATGGTGCTTTGCCCCAGTTACAAAAAATTTCCATTTACAGCTTTGTTGGGTTCAGCCTCCACACTTAACCTGAGTAACCTCAGGGAATCACTTTTCTCTAGGTCTGTTTCCTAGTCATTTCTAGCTCTAAATCCTATGGTTCCTTGCCATTTAGAATAGTTATTTCCTATACACCCCTACCCCCACACACTCCCTCCTAACCAAAGAGCTCAAAAATGCTTCCTTATGTAATCTCCTTTATCAATCTTGTAGAGGCCAAGTGTGAGTCATTGGGACAAGGAATAAAATCCTCCAGCATTTGGTTTAAGTTAAGTTTATTATCAGAAGGCACCAGCTCTTGAATGCAGCCTGGCAAATACTTTTTAAAAATCTTTCAGCCAAAACAATGCCAAGCTGGAGCTCTGCCCTGATGTGCTTCTGTTTAAAGTGGAAGGGAACATGCTCTGGAATCTTTCCAAGGGGACCAAGGAGCCAAATGGTGTAAAAAAAAATCTTTATTTCAATCCATTGCCACCTGGGCAATCTTTATTAGTAGAGGAAGAGGTGGTAGGATTTGGAGGGCATTGGGAAGGCATTCCCACTTCAAAATATATTGGTCACTGACCTGTAATGAGATGTCTGTAATTACATCATTAAAAGATCATTCCTTTGGACGAACAAGTATCCTGGGAGAGAAAATAATAACAGCAATACTGGTGATAATAAAAATAATACCTTACTTATAGGACCATAGGATATAAAGGTAGAACATCTTCTAGTCCAATTCTCTCATTTCGTTGTTGAGGAAAATTTGACTCAGAAAAGAAAAATGGTCCAAAAGGTAATACTAATGATAATAATGGACACTTGAATAGTGTTTTAAAGTTTGCTTTATGTGACATTATATCATTTGGACCTCACAATAGTCCATTTTAAGATAGGGAAACAAATGTACAAAGGTTGAGTGGCTTGCCCAGTGTTGTTATTGCTGTTGCAAGGTCACTGAATTAACAAGGTGCAGAGTCTGGGGTTCAATCCCAGGCTTTCTGCCTCTAAATCTGCTCTTTCTGCCAGATCTTCTCCTCCTATGGTCTTTTTGATTGTTTACAGTTTCCAAAATGCTTTCACATATTTGATCTCATTTATAACTTACTAGAGCTAGAAGAAGCCACAGAAGACAACTATTCCACAAGAAACCTGTGAGATAGGTAGCAGATATGTTGAAGACTTGGATTCAAATCTCACTTCAGATAGTAACTTTCAGTAGAGTGCTGGAGCTGGATGGAATCAGGAGCAGATTGTTAAATTTTAAATGTGAACATTTATGCCTTAGAAATCAAGAAATGCTACAAAACAGGGCTTGATTTATTATTTTATTGGTTGTCTAGCAAAAAGAAAGTGATGGAGAAAAATGTTAACTCATTAAATATTAAGGTGTTGTACCTTTTCAGAGAAGCCATCGTTAAACATTTCCCTTGTTTATGTGAATCTGAACAAGTCACAAATTTACATTATGTACATTGTGTTATTATTTATGTTGTTAAATATTTCTCAATTACATTTTATCTGGCATTTGGGAGTATTGTGGCAGCATATTTGATGTCTGTGGATTAGAGGGTAATAGAGAATAGAGACATGGGGAATAAGAAAAGGATGATAATCTCCTAAGAACTGTACAAGAAAAGCAACTATAAATGAAATAAAAGGGGGGGCTGATTGTGTAGTGTGAGATAGGAATAATGAATGAACAGCTTAGCTCCACTGGTATCCCCACAATGTCAGGAGGTATAGAAAAATTAGGTAGAACACCAATAGAGGATGTACTGAGGGCTTGAATGGAAAGCGAAAGAATCCTATACAGCCAAAGACCCAGATGGGTTGTGACCTGCATTTCAGGATGTTATTGTTGAGTCATTTTACTTGACTGATCCTTCATGACTTATTTGGGGATTTCTTGGCAAAGATACTGAAGTTTTGCTATTTCCATCTCCAGGCCATGTTATAGATGAGAAAACTGAGACAAATAGGGTTAAGTAACTTGCTTAGGATCACACAGCTAGTAAGTATCTGAGACAGGCCTGGTGGTCTATCCACTGTTCCACCTAGCTGGCCATAGATCTGTGCATCTCAGGGTACTACAGCATGAATGGTATCAATGATTCATGTATATATATTCTGTATTTCTTCCACCTCCCCATTAGACCTGGAAGAAAAGGACCAAGTATTTTTCTCTTGTGTCCTTCACTGGGTTGTGTACAAAGGTAACCAGGTAAACCAGAAAAAGAGATGGGCAGCTCTAGCTGACAAAGCCAGGTCAATCTGCAGGAAACTTAGGGCTGAATTAGAGGGAAATGGGTTGATAGGCAGCATGGCATAGTGGATATGGCATTGGACAGGTAGCTGAGACCTTAACTCAAATCTCACCTGGACTTCTAACTAGCTATGTGATGCTGATCGAGTCTCTCTGTGTCTCTTTTTTCTTATCTGTAAAGAGAGGGATTTGATCTGATCACCTCTAAGAGTCCTCGCAGTTTTGATTCTATTATATTGGCTATTTCCTCTTTTTTTTTTCTCCCATCATTAGTAGAAAGGGGAGACAGTTCACTCAGAACCTATCAGGCAAATTTCTTATGATACTCGGTGGCTCCCACCCTAGCTTAGTAAAGTAGGGAAAGTATAGAGGGTGGAAAGTCTGATATATAAGAATGAGGGATAGTTTATTTGGTTGGGGGCCAATTTTCCCTACTAAACATTTCCCTTTTATGCTGCCACAGCATTTTAAATGGAAATCATCAGCTTATATCCCAGCCTCAGGAAGGCAGCAGGAAAACCTGTGTGAGACCTGGGGTCCTAATCTAATCGAGAAACCCTGCTGGGGCCCAAAGAAATCTTAGTGTGGTTTCTTTCTTATTCATGGGTTGTAGGCTGAATAATTACCGCTTGGAAAACACTACTGCCAGAGTATTGAATATGAAAGGGAAGAGGCTCCAGACAGTGTTGGAATAGATGTGTAAAAGGTGAAAAAAGGGAGAGAAAAATGGAAAGTAGATGAAGCTCTAAATATTTTTTTCCATAGGCTCTAAGAATATGCCAGTGTGCCTTCTCCATCTCTTTCTGTACTCTCCACTTCTGCTGAGTATCTACACAAACTCCTTTTCAATTAACTAAAGAACATGATATTTTATTATTTATTTATTTTTATTATAGCTTTTTATTTACAAGATATATGCATGGGTAATTTTTCATCACTGACAATTGCAAAACCTTTTGTTCCAACTTTTCCCCTCCTTCCCCCTCACCCCCTCCCCCAGATGGCAGGTTGACCAATACATGTTAAATATGTTAAGTATAAGTTAAATACAATATATGTATACATGTCCAAACAGTTATTTTGCCATACAAAAAGAATCGGACTTTGAAATAGTGTACAATAAGCCTGTGAAGGAAATAAAAAAATGCAGGTGGACAAAAATAGAAGGATTGGGAATTCTATGTAGTGGTTCATAGTCATCTCCCAGAGTTCATTACTGCTCTATTGGAACTGATTTGAAGAACACGATTCTTGTTAAACTCCCGTATCTCTGATAGAGGACACCATACTTGATTTTATTAGTCATTGATATTCCAATGAAGATGCATTTATCAGCTCCTTTCTTGAAATTGAGTCTTGGTTCCCTCATATGACTTCCTTCTGCACCTTATACTTCAGTCAGACTGGAGTAACAGTTCCTCTCACTTTTCTCTGTTACTTTGCTCTGACTTTTCCTCTTAAGTCCAGAATGCCTTCTCCTTCCCATCCCAATTTCCAAATTCTTCTTTCTAAAATCCTACCTATTCTACAAGGCCTAGCTCAGAAAGTTATCCCTTCCATAAAGCCTTCCTTTGGTTCCTCTATTGCACATGTTCTCTAATTCCCAGGCATAGAACCAACACTTTGTTTATTATACCTCTCATATACTTATCACATCTACTAGGTATTTACTTATGTTTAAGTTGTAACTCGCCCACTATCCCAGAAAACTCTTCTTATTCTCATTGAACAAAAGAGAAAACTGATAACCATAAGCATAGATGTAGAGTTGGAATTAACTTTTAGTGTTTGTCTAACCAGTTTCCTTTATTTAAAGAATGGGTAAAATAAAGCCCAGAGAATATAAGTGATTGCTTAAAAGATCACATAGGTAGAATGAATTTATGAATTCTGAAAATCATAGGGATGATGAGTAGAGTCACAGGGTCATTGATAGAATGTCTACTTCAGAAGTAGTGATATTTACTTATTGCTGTTCTCGGAGCTAGAGATGGAAAGGAGAGGAGGGATATATATTTGTATGAAAGGTACTTGTGGCCTAATGATGACTGGAGAGCTGACATAGATCTGAATTGGGCTAGATATGGAGAACTTTCACCGTTGCCCAGGGCAATGCCAACATAGGCATTCAAGATATATTGTGTGAATTAAATTGTTTTCTGAACAATGGCGAGGAGAAGGGGAAGGTAGGAGAGGGATAAGGAAGATTGGAAACAGCAGGATTCAAATTTGTTGCTTTTTAATGTTTCTGAAGGCTAAATCTAAATGGAAAAGGTGTGTAAAATTCAGGAATTTTGATTTATAATATAATTTATAGGAGTTCCAACTGTTGTAGACATTGGATAGCTAGGGCTAGGCTCCTTTCTGCTTTCTGTGGCTGGCATTTTGACTATGCTTATTAATTTTATTTATTTTTTTATTAATTTTTTTAAAAAAGTTTTTTTTTGCATTATAAATATTTACAGATTATTCCTATTTAATAAAGTAAAAGAATTCATTAGAACTAAAAAAGATAATGATCTGATCTGAAAGTACTTGGAATATCATTTATCCATAGGACCCTATCCCACAAAAAAGAGAATAGAAATCTAACAAAAAGGAAAAAAAAAGAAATTTCTTCTAATGTATACATTGTTAATTCTTTCAATGACCATGAACAAAACAATGCCTCATTTTGTACTCTAAATCCATCATCTCTCTGTCATGGATAGCATGCGTCACCTTTGGTGCTATGGTCATGCATAGTCATTATATTGATTGAAGTTCTTATAGCTTTTAAAGTTGTTTGTTATTACAGCATTTTTAATGTATAAATTTTTCTCCTACATATTATTTTGACATGGTCAGGGAGAAGGCATGGGAGAACAACTACTGGTTCTTGGGTGAGAGGACCAGAGTTCAAATGGGGCATATCATTTCAGCTGGTGTCAGGAAGATCAGAGTTCAGATCTGGTCTCTAACATTTACTTAATTTTGTCACCCTGAAGTAGTTATTTAAACTTGATGATTTTTACTTTATTCAACTTTAAAATGGGGAAAATGACACTTTTAATTCCTGCTTTTACAGGGTTGTTGAGCCTTACATGAAATAGCAGAAAATACTTTATAAACATTGAAATGCTATCTAAATGTCAAGTAATTATCATTACTATTAAAGTGACAAAAATGAAAAGCTATTCAATAAATCCCTCAATAAAGTTTTGTTAAGCACCTAATATGTTCAGGTATTGTGAAGATACGAAGATTAGCTGATTATCAGCACATCTGGAAAAAAACTTTGAAGGTGGGCAGTAAACCCCATTAAAGATTTTGTCTTATCTGTGGATTATGTTGATACATTCTTCATATAGATGAGAAGAGCCAGGTTAGGCTTTGGCTGACCCCTGGTAAAGTTTGAAAATGCTACCCCTTCCAGAGGCTTTGAACTTTCACTATAACCCCATACTTGGCATCTCAAGCATGGATGCTTTTATAACATGGAAAGCATAATTTTCTGGCATTAAAGTTGCGTGCATTTATAAAAAGCAATATTGAACAATATTTCATGGTGTGCCCTGTGTAATTGACTTCTTTGTCTATACCTAAGCTCAGCCCTGTTGATGACCTTACCTTAAACATAAGAAATAAAGAATAAATTATGTTAGTAGGAGAAGACTTTATATTATATTTGTGTAATGCTTTGATACTTGAAGAGTACTTTGCAAAACTTATGCCTTCCCTCTTTTAATTATCTCCAACATATCTTTTATATATTATTAATATTAATTATAATCTTATTTTATATCTCTTGTTCTATATAATTAGTTGTACATATTTCCACCCATTATATTGTGGCCTCCTCAAGGTCAAGGATTGGCTTTTGTTTTTCTTTGCATCCCCAGCATTTAGCACAGTGACTGGAACATAGTAGGCATTTAATAAATATTTATTCATTATTATCTCATTTGATCCTTGAAACAAACTGATTTTTAAGATTGCTGCTATTTCTATCCTAATTTCACAGATGAGGATATTGACATTAAAGAGGATTTATTGAGCTATTTAGGAGTATACAGCTAATAAGAATCTTCCAGACTCTAACTCTCAACTATAGCAAAGGATGCTGTCCCTTTTCCAAAACAAGATGCTGAGGTCTCTCCATGTAAGGTGAAAGCAGATGAGGATTTGGGATGATTGTATATTTAGTTGGGACAGGAGGACCTTGACAATTAGTCCTTGCTTTTTAGGTATTAAGTTAATGTCTCATTATTCTTTCAAAAAGTGTTCATTAAGACTCTATTACATGTTTAGCCTGTACTAGGTACTTTGGGAAAACAAAAAAGGGAGAAATGTAGTCCCTGCTCCACAGGAATTTAGAGTGTTACTGGAGAGACTAGAGTAATGCATCCCATGCAATCAGAAAACAAAATATAAAATAGTTTTTGAAGTAATAAAATAAATGTGAGATTTTAACTTGGGGATAAATATAATCTTGAAAATATTAAAAACCCACAAATTTGAGGATGGAGAGCATTCAAAGGAAGATAAAAAGAGGAGAAATTAGAACTGATATTGGTTATTTTTACTACAGCTGATTAGGTGGATATTGGTTTTACATCTGACTAGTTGGAAGAAATAGATGACAAATTCCTGATATAGATAGTAAAAGTGAAAATGGGTGAAAGCTATACCTGTCTTGGGAAACTTTAATTATTCAGACATTGGCTGAAGGGTGTACTTTTCATTAGAAGTGGAGCATCTGATAAATTCTGTACTTGCCTTACTGATAATTGCATCTCTCAGAAAGTGGAGGAAATTATAAGAGCATCCTCTTTTCTGGATCTGATTGAGAACAACTAAGTTTGAAGTAGAAATGATACGAATCTTTGGGGACATTGACCCTGTCATCTTAGAGTTTGTGATAGAGGAGCATATTAGACAGTTCAATGAATGTATCCCGGACTTGAAAGGATCAGGTTTCAAATAACTCATGTAAAAAATCCCATAGCTTATGATTCTAAAATGAATGATGGTTCAGGAGACATGAGAAATCTCAAGAGCAAAATTCTTGCCATCATCTTAAATGATTCTGGGGAGAATAGAGAAGAAAGGGGGAATAACATCTAAAAAGACTGATGTACCAGCATGTTGTTTGTTCATCTTTTGTTTTTGAAGAGGATCAATGATGTCACATACTGGGGTTAGGATATATTGTGTTCATCTGTGGTTGATCAGTCCATTATGAGTTGGGAGGTTTGAACACAAGTAGTTCATTAGAACATTTGGGATGTAGATGTCTCTGGATTTGTATCCTTATCATGTCATGATCTTCTAAATCTTCCTAACGTGATTGAAATGGAAATGATTCACTTTTTTGGTATGTTTCTGAGAGACTGTCCAGATTCCACAGTCATACAGCAATGAATTCAGCACCATGGCTCTGTAGATCTTCAGTTTGATAGTTGGTCTTATACGTCTCTCCCACACTTTCCTTCGGAGCCTCCCCAAAACTGAACTAGCTCTAGCAATGGGTGCATCGATCTCATTATCAATGTGTACAGTCCTGGAAAGTCTACTGCCAAGACAAGTGGCATCTAAAATTTCTCCATTTAGTCAGTGGCTTCACATATGGATGGTGTGATGCTGGCTAGTGGAGAATCTGTGTTTTCTTGGTATTGATTGCCAGGACAAAAAAACAGCACAAGTGGCAGAGAATCAACCAATCAATGAATCCATACTCTCTTGCATCTCAGACTCAGAGGCTGCATTGAGTGCACAATTATCTACAAACAAAAAGTCACATATCAGCCTTCCCTCCACTTTGGTCTTGGCTTTTAGCCTTTTCAAGCTAAATAGTTTACCATCAGTGTGATAGCTGATCTTGATGCAGTTTCCATTCTTGATGAAGGTGTTGACAACATCACAGAAAAGATGCTAAACAGCATGGGAGCAAGCACACAGCCTTGTTTCATTCCATTGGTGACTGGAAGAGTGATAGCATTCTCCAATATCCAATATGATCATGCCATCATAAAATAGCATACTATTCCAAGATATTCCTCTGGCAATCAGATGTTTCTATGATTTTCCATAAGCTCTTAAAACTGATCAAAGGCCTTGGTCAGTTTGATAAATGTACAAAGCTCTGTTCTTTTCCTGGTATTTCTCCTGGAATTGTCATCCAGCAGAGACCATATTGACCATTCCTCAGTCCTTTCTGAAGCCACACTGGCTCTTAGGCAAATGACCATCTTTTGGGGGAAGGATCAGCCATTTGGGCAGGATTTTCTAAGAATCCTGTCAGCAATGATTAAGAGAGACAACCCCACCCCTGTTTCCTTCTCTTTTATAATGATAGGCAATACCTTGATATTTCTTCTTCAGTTATGCCTGCATAAGGAGATCCCCAAGGAACTCAATTTTTGTAGTATAGACAAAAAAGATAGAAATGGAAATGTATACCAAAAGGATAGTGCAAAAGCAAGATACAATCCTATAAAATACCATTAGGAAGGCTAAAACTCAGAAGAGACTGAGAAGTGAAAAATGCTAATAATTAAAAAGGGGCTTTTTAAAAAAACATGTGTGAGAGAGCACTAAGGAGAGAAAAGAAGGGATAGACTGGGAACTTCAAGTGTGGAAAAATGAATTAGGTGGTCTCTGAGGTCCCTTCCAGATCTAAATCCTATTATCTAACAGCAGAATAATGTTAAGAAGGTTGAGCACAGGATCAATTGATGCAAAAAATTGCTTGATTATTCAAGGTAGACTTAAATTATTGTCCTCTATTAATAGACAAGAGAGAAAAGACATTTTGCATCTGTTTTCTCTACCAGAGTAAAAAGGACAAAACAAAGACTAAAACTATAAGTGAGTTACTATGAGCACCTCACTACCCTTAGTGAAGTAAAATCACTAGACTCAGATGAATTAATCTGAGGGTGCTAGAAAACCACTACCCACCACCACAAACAACTCAAGATGATTAAATCAAAATTTTAGGGCAGAGATCATTGAATCCAATTCTCTCATTTCACAATTGTGGAAACTGAGGTCTAGAAAAGTGAAGTGATTTGACTCCAATGGTGTACCATGCTGCTCGTTATTGTTGTTCACATAATTACTGATTATTTTCAATCATCTGTAAAGGATCATGTGGAAGGGAATAGATACAATAGATTCAGAAATGATCCTAATTTTCAAAAAGAAAAAAGACAAGTGGATTCTATAAGCTATAGAGGGGTAGATTTTTGTATTTATTTACTCCTAGTAAAATTCTGAAGTGGAATATCTAGGGGATGATTTGTGAACACTTAGAAGGGGTGATCATTGGGAGCCAAACTTAATACATTAAAAAGTCATGTCTGACTAGCCTCACATTCTGTTTTAAAATTATAGGTAGATCATATATAGATAGGTAGATCAGAAAATACTGTGTCCACAGTCTGCTTGGGATTCATTGAGTTGTTTGGCAAAGTTTTCCAGGACGTTCGTGTAAATAAAATGGAGAGATATGAATTTGTGGCTGGTTTAATGACAAATTGCTATATTCAAAGGGAAGAGACTAATAGATGAACCCACTTTGGGAGGGTTCTCTTGGGAACTTTCCTTCCCAAGTTCTGTCTTTAGTCTTTTTCTGTTTGACACTTCCAGCTGTGATTTGGATAACAATACATGAATAATATGTACATGAAGTGTGTAGATGACAGAAAACAGGAGGGATAGCTAGGATTAGAACTTGAGCCATTTTAAATCCTACAGCACCTGGTTTCTTTCTCTGGAATAGATTTAAAGTTGGAAAGGGTTTTAGAGAGCATGTTGTCTGGATTGTCTCATTTTACAGAGGTAGTAAATGGTAGAGCTGGGATTTGAACTCAGGATTTTTGATTCTAAACTCTATGCCCTTCCCACCATACTCACACTTGGGCTGCATCTCATACTTGCTAAATGACCAGACGAACTTTGTATCTGGTCATACAAGAAGAATCTAGGTCACCCCTTTACTCTTCTTTCCCTTTCCCCATCTGTTGCCTGCAGCTGCCAGCTGTGCCTGCCACAATGTTTGAATAGGCCAGCTGTGCCAACGATATCACATTTGTATGGGACACAGGGTCCCATTTTTAGCATCTCCTTTTGGGTCTGCTTTGAGATTTTCCACTTGTGGCTTCCCCCATTTGCTTAGGAACACAACCTGAAATTCTGCCCCCTGGCTGTTACTTCCAGGAGACTCAGATTTGGTAAATAACCCCATCCTCTTTCCATTGGCAAGATTGTGAAGTCTATGAAATGTGCCTTTGGCAGCAAATATACTCTTTCTGCTCCCTTTTTTTCTCTTCCATCTCCCCCATATGCATTATTTTCTGAGCTTCCCTCTCTGTCTAACCAGGCAAGAAAACTCACTCAGATTAAGATTTTAAAGACTTAATATATTTCTTTCTCCCAAAGATATCTATATCAAAAAAGATGTGCAGGAAGTTGAGAGCTTAATTCAAAGAACTGACAGCCTTTCAGGCATTAATGGGGGAAATAGTAACTCAATGCTTCCCAAATCACATGCTATGCATCTGGACCTACCTCTAAGGGCAGCACTTCTGAGAGATTTTCTATGATGGCAGAAGGGGTGCTGGAGGTTCCGTGTCGATTTGATGAGTGGTCTATAGGGGACTGTCTTAACTCTTTTTATTACTTTACTTCTTTATATCAGTGATTTAGATAAAGGCATGGAGACCATATTCATCAAGTCCCAAATGAAATTAAACTTGGAGGCATAAATTAACATAGGAGGGTGACTAAAAAGAGTCAGGACTCAAAAAGTTTTGACCTACTACATACAACACTGATCCATGATTCATTAAGAGAAATAATGAATCTAACAAGATGAAATTTAATAGAGATCAATTAATCAATAAGCATTTATAAATAGTATTAGGATCAGTGCTACATTATTAATAGTGTTAATAGTACTTTGTGTCAGGCACTGTGCTAAGCAGTAGGCAAAAAGTAGTGTCTGCCCTCTGGGAGCTTATAAACTAATATGGGAGATAACATGTAAACAGTATATACAAAGCAAATTATTTACAGGTTAAATATGAAATAGTTGGCACAGGGAAGACTCTAGAATTAAAAAGGTTGGGAAAGGTCCTATGAAATGTGGTAAAAAATAGATATAGAAAAGGGAAGAAGGTTGGGGAAGTCAGACAAATTTGACTAACTGGACTTTGGGAAATTATAGTAAAAGTGTCGGGTAAGTGAAGATGTGGGGAAAGTAAACTACTGTTTTATCCCAGTTGTGTAAAGAAAGCTGTAAGAGTTGTCTTCAAAGTTGCACAAAATTTCACAAGGATTTCTGATTCCCTAATTTGTAAATAATCTGTATCTCCACCATTCTCATTACTCAAATTAAGATTTTTATATCCACCCTAAATCTCTTTTCTGAGATCCC
The DNA here is from genome assembly GCF_902635505.1 of Sarcophilus harrisii. Taxonomy (NCBI): domain Eukaryota; kingdom Metazoa; phylum Chordata; class Mammalia; order Dasyuromorphia; family Dasyuridae; genus Sarcophilus; species Sarcophilus harrisii. The sequence continues at coordinate 366,616,492 of NC_045426.1, read as the reverse complement.
ATCTTACATCATGAACTGGGAGAGTGGGGGGGTCTCTGAACGCAAATGTCTACCTCTTTGTAGTATTGCTTCCACCTCTACCTTTTGCATTCGCTTTAAAGATATGGCATTGGGTTATCAGTCAATAACTCTCAGGGATTTTGTAAAGACCAGTGAAATCATGAATCTTAAAAATCTCTTCTCTACTTCCTCTTCCTTCTCATTTTCTTTCTCCTCTTCTTTTTCCTCCCTCTCTCCTTTCTTTTTCTCCTTAATTCCTCCCCTCTTTTCCCCTTTCTTCTTTTTCCTCTTTTTCTTCCTTCTCTTCCTCTTTTTCATCCTTCTCTTCCTTTTTCATTCTCTTCTTCCTCTTTTTCATCCTCCCCTTTCTCCTCTTTCTCTTCTTCTTTTCTCTTTTTACTTTTCCTCCTTTCTTCTTTTCTCCTCTCCTTTTTCTTCCTCCTCTTCTTTTTTCTTCTTCTTCCTTTTCTTTCTTTTCCTCCTCTTCATTTTCTTCCTCTACTTTTTCCTCCATCTCTTCCTGTTCTTTCTCCTCATTTTTTCTCTTCTTTTTCTTCTTCCTCCTTGTCTTCCTTGTCTTCCTCCTCATCTTTCTCCTTTTGTTTTTCTTTCTCCCCTCTCCAGATAGAAGACTCTGGCTTTAGTTCAGGCTTTGTCACTAGTTAACCAAGTGACTTCTCAATGGCTTTGTTTCCTCATATACAAAAACAAAGGGGCTGGAGTTAAGATTGTGAAGGGTATAGTGGGAAGAATGCTTCTGGCATCAGATCATGCTTTTGATGCTTATTACTTATGGGATCTTGGGCAAATGACTTTTCTTTCCTGGGCCTAAATTTCCCCATCAGTGATATGAAATGATTGGACTGGAAGACCTGACTGAGGTCTCTTAGGCTACTTAGTTTTCCTAATTATACAGCAAAAAGGATTGAATAGATGATCTCTAAAATTCTTTCTAATTCTAATATCCTGTGATTCCTTACCAACCTTGTCTTAATAGGGAAATGGGATAGATTAGACAGTATTTAAGTGACAGTTGGATTTAGCCTTTGGAAGAAAAAGGGGCAAGGCCATTTGCAAAGCTACAAGTCAGTCATGTAAATGGCACAGTGGTTGGAGGGCTAGGTTGGAGTCAGTAAGATCTGAGTTGAAATACTGCCTCTGATGCTTACTAGCTCTGTGACCCTGGACAAGTCATTTAACTGCTCTGTGCCTCAGTTTCCTCATCTATAAAATGGGGATACTAATAGCTGTAATAGGCTTTAAAAACACTACTGGCTTAGAAAGAAAGGGGAAAAGGCCTTACACAGATAGGAGAGAGTAAATAATTCAAAGTGGTTGCAGTGTATACAAGATAGACTCTCAGTGTGAGATCAGTCTGATTAAAATGGAAAAATCTTGGTGGAGAGAGCAGGGACACCTCCCCCCTTATTTATTTATTTACTCATTTATTTATCCATTTACTTATTTATCTACCTTTTTGTTCATTTATTTAGTTGTTGTTTCTTTAGTCTGTTTCCCCAGTGCCTACCAGAGTGCTAGCAAATAGGTGGTAAAGAGTGGGCAGAGAACAAGACAGAGTGGTATTATTAGATCTATGCCACAGGAAAATTAATCTACTATTAATCTGGAGCCAGGATGTGAAGGATGGAATATAGAGGGCTGAGAGAGAGTGGGAAGAGATTTGTTATGAGGCTGTTCTGACAAACCTTGTAATGAGGGCCCATCCTAGGATGAAGATGTAAAGAGAAAAGAGAAGAGAGATTTTGATTGAGGTAGAATCTGGGTAGATCTTGAGAAATTATTAGATGGAAAATGTGAGAGAGGAGGTAACATTGAGATATTGGGCCTGGATGACTGAATGAATGCTGGTGCCATTGACTCAAATAAAGAACCAAGAGGTAGAACTCATTTTAAGGGTGGGGGGCGTAGTAAGCTTTGAGTCTGTTGAAGTTGAGGTATTGTGGAGATGTCCAGCAGAGATTGGAAATATGGGCCTGCATACAGAAATTTGAAATGTATCTGAACAATGGGGAGACAGAGGTAATTGAGATTGCTAAGGAAGAGAGTTCAGAGGAAGAATGGAGTCAAGAACAGGATATTGGAGATATTCCATTTGAAGGAACAGATTAAGAAGGTTGTTTTAGGTCCAGAAAGGGCCATAGTGGTCACTTGGTCCAACACTCACAGACAATAAAAGAGAAAGAGAAGTTGAAGCCAGAGAAGCAGCAGAATCACAAGTATTATCATTGATGTTGGGGGAGTGGGGGAATGAAACATAAAGGGCTTAGCCCTTTAAAAACCTTTCTGAAAACTCCTCACTATGTGAAGATCTATAAATTGGCATCAGATTGACTATCAGTTTTATTTGATTGAAACATTAAACTCAGTTTATGTATGCTCAGTCTTCATGGTTCATTGATGGCTTTGATATTTGCTCCCAATTTAAGAGTCTAAGAAATATGATGTAATTATCTTTCCCTTCCTTTCTGCTTTTGATGGCTTTTTTTTTTACCCTAGATCCCTAGGGTATCCCTATCTTCCCCACCCCAGACTGCTCCCCTGTCTCGTCATCTTTGCCTGCTCCATCAAAATGGATTTATTTGTGTGTCGACTCCTCAGGAAGGTCCTGATCCACTGTAGCATATTAATTCATTACACCATCCAGAGTATGTATATGGGTATTTTAGCAGTAGTATTCGAGAGATAATGCCTTAATTGAAGGGATCTTGACAAAGTGGGCCCTTCAGAACCCTAACAAAGGGAGAGAAGGGGAGGGGAAAAAGAGAGAGCAAGAGAGAGGGAGGGAGGGAAGAAGAGAGGAGGGAAAAAGAGAGAGACAACAAAAGTGGACAGATTAGTTAGGAGACTATTTTGAATTTGAAATGGAATTTCAGGTAATGCTCTAGGCCATTAAGAGAGACTGTTTAATAAGTAGGGGGTGGGGGGGCCTTTTCATGAAGCACTACTTGTATCATACCCAACTCCTACAAGCCTGTTTTTAGAGTTTCATTCCTTTGGTTCATAAAGAATTTTTACATCTGTCCCCTTCCTTCCTATTCTAGTACAGGCCCTTTGGATAACTTTTAGGCTAATCTGCTCACTTTTGTTCTCAAAACAAATATGTCTTTCCTTGCCTCCTTCCCTCTCCCCCTCTCTCTTCTCCTATCCCTCCCTCCCTCTCTCTGTCTTCTCCTATCCCTCCCTCTCTCTTTCTTTTCTTCCCTCCTCTTCTCTATCCTTCTCTCTCCTCCTCTCCCTTTCTCTCTCTTAGGATTCTGAAGTGCCCAAATAGCATTGCAAAGGGGTAACACTTTAAGCTGTTTTTAGGTAACACTTCAATAAGCACTGGTTAATCTCTATATAGAATATAGCTCCAGAGTAATGGAACTGAAGCTAAGGGCCTAAATCTGATGGGAGGAGGTCCAGCAGAGGATAGAGGAGTTATCTGAAAGCAGGAAGTGGGAGGGAATCCAAGAAAGCTGTCACTGTCACAAATTCCCTCATCTCCTTATCCTCTGTGTGTGTGTGTGTTATTTAGGGAAGGGGCCACAAGGACTGCATTTCCTCATCAGCAAAATGAATGGCTTGGATTTGATGACCTTTAAGGTCCTTTCCACGACCTTATTACTCTCTCATGAGAAGGGCTGCCCACTCTGATTCCTCCTTCCTCAAATGGTGATGGCAGAAGAGAACTAAGATGTAGGGAAAAGTGCTTTGCAGTTGGAAAGTACCCAAAATATTGGCAGTCAAAATCAAAGCTTCCCCTCTTCCTGTCTCTCACTGTCCATCCTGTCAGCTTTAATTCCAAATACGTTGATTTGAATGCTGCGAACTTTAGAAGAGTGGAGCAGACATCTGCCTGGGCAGATTTCATTATTACTAATAAGCAATGATGGCCTCCAATAGAAACCCTAAAGCTCAGTCATTGAAGGTCTTGCCCCTATCCAAGCAGGAGGATTTCACAAGAAGACTGTAAGGATTGCTTCTTCCAAATGGGAAAAGTCCTACTGATACTGAAGAAGACAGATGGTTCTCTGTCTGATAAGTTTGTGATTTTGAGTTGAAAAACCAAAACACCTAGGCAGGATCCTTTTGTCTTTAAGATCAATCAATCCATCAGTTGGTCCATCATGAAGGAATGGATGAGTTTGCTAACTGACCCAGTTGTTAATCAAAAAATAGTAGTAAATTCACTGGATTTGGTGTCAGAATACCTGAGTTTGGATTTCAGTGGTGCCATGCTCTAGTCTTCGCAGGCAAATCACAATATCTGAACTTCTGTTTGCTCACTTGTAACATGAAAAGTTTGGACTAAATAAATTAAATAAACTAAAGATTTCCTCTAGCCAGGGACATGAAGGTAAATATTTGACAAATAGCTTTCCAAACCCCTCTCCCAAACCAAAAAATAAAAAAAAATACACTTCTAAGTTTAATTTGAATTAACATTTTCTTTATTGCTTTTTTAAAATCTAAATGATCAACAAAACAATAAAACAAGCCTGATTTGTAGCATCTGCTGTTGTTAAATGTGCATAGTGAAAATTTTAACCATCCAGAGAGCTGGAATGAGCTGGCTCTAACACATCCCTGCCTCCAGTCCTAAAAGCTGGAAAATTTATGAAGATGTAACTAGCCTTGATGGGACAAAAAAGAAGGGCAAGAAAACTTGCCAGTTTAATCAGGTAGAGAAGAATGTTACTAGTAAGACATGAAATACATAATTCATTGCCAGATGAGACCAAGTTATTATTGGGGAAAAAAAGGAAAGATCTGGGACTTATAGATACAAGCAATGTTATGCTTCAGCCAGCTCCTACTAGGAAACAGCCTATTGTTAAATTGTCATAGTGAGTTTTTATATCTAGGAAATCAGAAATGACACAAATCAGGGCTTGGTTTCTTGTTTTGTTGATTAGACTTAGGAAAGTGATGGAGACAATGTCAATAATGATGGTGAAAATTAAGTGTGTTTTGAATACCTTTTCCTCCAGTCACTTGTTAAACATTTATCATCACATCCCTGTAACAACGTTCTATGATGAAAGAGACTTTGGTATATTGTCCTTTGGAGAGGGGTGGTGTAGGATACATAGCCTCATGGCCATCATGAAGATTGCACTGGGAAGAGCCCTTCTGTCTAAGGCAGGGGAAGGGAACACTCGGTATTCAGGCTGTAATAAGGCCTTCAGAATCATTAGCTAAGGCAACAGCAGGCAATGATGAGCTCAACCCTGGGTACCACAACTTCCCGCTGCTTGACTTCTATAAATTGATAATTTTGTATAGCTTGTGAATAATGTTATAAATATCCAAATGGCCCTTAGCAGACAAAAGGCTTCCCATCCCTTGTCCAAGACTGAGCTGGGATGGAGCTCACCCAGAGAGTGGCTGCTGTGGAGAGAGAAAGAGCTCACTATGTGTTCTTGTTAACTAGGTGCTAAGCCTATTTGTTTATAATTCTGGAAGTATAAGTGTTGTCAGGGTCCTCCATATTTGGGGCAAAGTCTTGGTCATCTTTCTTCATTATGGCTCTTGGTATAGATAATGAGTTCTGTTGACCAGAAAAAGAAGAGGGCAGAGAAAGATTTATAGAAGAGGTAAGATGTGATTGTCCTTGAACGAAAAACAAGATCCAAATATAGAGGAAGATATATGGTGAAGAGGAAGAGATGAACAAGGACATTTTCTGTACACAATGACTATGTATCTTGGCCAAATAGGCAGTATATGTAGAGGAGGAGAAGGTTGGGAAGGTAGACTAGAAGTAGATTATAGAGGTCTTTAATGCTGATTTTAAGAGTTTGGATGTTGTGCTATAAGCAGTAGGGAACAGCTAATAATTTACGGATAACAGTTAAGAGCTGAAGTGTTTACTCCCTTCCTTCAAACTCTTTGTCTTTAGTCTTTCTCCCCTTCTTTGATCCTTCCTTCCCACTTCCAGATTTCCATGTCACTTATTGGTCACCATTTCCATCCAAACCATGCTGCCTTCTAACCCCACCACCCCTTCTGCCACAACTTGTAGTTCACTTTATGGGCTTCTCCCATTAGAATGTAAGCTCTTTGGGGACAAAGACTCTTTTTTTTGTTTGGACTTAGCATAGTGTTTCACACATAGTAATGGTACATAAGGCTTAAAATTCTATGTCTATATCTATCTATATCCATTTATTTTAGAATTTATATATTTTAGAAGGAAGAACTTACTCATTAAATGAATAAGGTCAACTAAATTGCATTGGAAAGGGTTAGCATATTCAAAGGGGAAGAAACTATGTTCAAGGATCTTTGAAATCATTTTATTTGCTTGCCAATAATGAAATATAAAGGGCAGCTAGTTGGCACAGGGAATAAAGCTCGGGGCTTGGAGTCAGAAGGACTTGCATTCAGATCCAGCCTCAGACACTTACTACCTGGGTGACATCTGGGCAAAGCAAGTTGGAGAAGGAAATGAAAAACCATTCCAGTATTTTTGCCAAGAAAGCCCTGGATGGGGTCACAAAGTCTTGGATGTTACTGAAAAATAACTGGACAACAAAAATGAAATACAAATAATGATTGGTTGTCTATTCATTAAGGCAGAATCATGTAACAGTTGATTCTTTCCTTGAAATGAATGCTATACTTTTACAAGATAGTTTCTAAGTCTGATCATGTTAAAGCTGTTGACCAGATGCTCTCTACTGGTTCTAACACAGTCTTTCTTGTCCTTGCTTCCCCAGGTGCCCCTTTTCAAAGGTCTCAGCATCCTCACGCTACCTCCTGCCGCCACTTCCACTTGGGTCCCCCCCAGCCACAGCAGCTCACTACGGACTTCCCCATTGCGCATCCTGTGCAGTCCCAGCCGGGTCTCAGTCCCCACATGGCCCCGGCCCACCAGCACAGCGGCACCCTCCACCAGCCCCTGACCCCGCTGCCCACCCTCCCGTTCCAGGACGTCACAGGTCCCTCCTTCCTACCTCAGGCCCTGCACCAGCAATACCTCCTCCAGCAGCAGCTCCTTGAGGCCCAACATCGCAGGCTGGTCTCACACCCCAGGTGAGTGACTAGGATGAGGGGCAGGCTGAGGGATTCTGGGGAATGGGGAGACTCTTCCCTGTCTGAGTGTCGAAGCCATCGTCACCTGAGAGGCTGGTCATTCTTTAGGAGTGGATGGGAAGTTGGGCCTTAGACTTGCTGGTCGTCAGTCTACAAGAATTGTCAGGGTAGCCACTGTTGTTTATAGAAGATTTTGCCTTGATAAATGAAATGATTTCCTAAGAGCAAAGGCTGCCAAATAAAGAAGGTTCTCATTCATGGGAGAGAGAGAGAGGAAGAGGGAGAGGGAGAGGGAGAGGGAGGGAGGGGGAAGATGCAGAGGAGGAGGGGGAGAAAGTGCAGAATGAGTGGGACAGAGAGAAGGGAAGGGAAGGGGACAGAGAGAGGGGGACAGAGAAAATGTCCTAGAGAAACTGGTATTTTGAAGGATAAGTAGCATTTGAACTGGTGGAAAAACATAACATAAATAGAGGCTGCTAGCAAGAGAGTGAGAGGGAAATGGACCTGACTGGATTGGAGGGCTGCTGTTGGGGAAGAACAGGAGGCGAGGTAACTAGAGACTGCAGGATGATATGAAAAGAAAGCTGCATTTGAAATCAAGGAATCTGTGTTCAGATGTCAATCCTGCAAGCTGTGTGAACTTGGACAAGTCACCCTCTGGGCTTCAAATCCAACAAGCATTTATTAAACACCTACTATGTGCCAGGCATCTATAAAATGAGGGGATTAGATGAGATACCCTCCAAAGTCCCTTCTTGCTGTAATTTTTTTGTTTTTTTAATTCGGTGCCTTTGGTTTTCATATCACATTCATTTCTGAATGAATATCCCTTCCTATCCTCTTGCCCAGAGAACCTTTCCTAGTAACAAAGATTAAAAAATAAATTGGGGAAAAAATGCCAGTTTAACATAACCAAACAGCATACTGAGGGTGTCTGGTGAGCTCTAAATCCGTGATTCTAAATTGGAAAAGCAGAAGGGACACTAGATGACATCTATGAGAAATGTCTAAGTAATGGGCTAGGATCAGCTAGGGACACTTGAGGTTCCTGGAACAAGGCTTCGTAAGGCGTTCTGGAAGAGATGAGGTCTTGGAAAGGGATGGACAGGGACCCAGTTCCGCACCAGGAGCCCTGATGTTGATTCCTGGAGAGAATAGCAGGGGTGGGTCCCGGCATGTGCAGCTTTGCCCTAAATCAAGTGCGTCTATGCCACAGGCGGACTCAGGAACGTGTGTCCGTTCACCCTCACCGGCTGCATCCAGGCTTTGACTTCAGCCATCAACTACAGACGCCTCAGCCCAGGTATTTGGCTGAGGGCACCGACTGGTGAGTCTCCTGGGCAATCCTGTGTCTACCTCCCCTCACTGTCCGGGTAGCACAGATGGGGTATGGGCAGCTGGGAATATGCGAGTGAGTCGGGGAGGTGGGAAACATTTCTTGCCTATACTGATTTCATCCTCTTCCCTTTCATTTGAGTAAGAAATAAGGCATACTTCCTTATCTTATATACCCACCCCAAGAGTCCCTTCTGCCCCCTGTCTAATTCCCCAAAGGTTAGATAGCAAGACAATAATTGCTTATTGATTCGACTGTTTGCTGTCCATTTAACATCTGGGTCTGTGCTAGCAAAGGTGAGCTGGACCTGGCTAGCTCCTACAGAGTTTATATAGACTTGTGGCAGAGGGAGCAGGAAATAAATACAGAACAAAAAAGACCATAATACAAAAGATCTCATCAAGTGCTATATGGTTACTGCCCAAAGAGTGGAACTTTGGTTTGAATTTCTAGCTCTGATCTATACAAGCTACTTTCTGAACCTGTTGTTGTGAAAGAAGACACTTTGAAAACTCTATGGAAATAGGAATTGTCATTATTAGTAAAAATGGTGACAATAATTCTTATGGAATAATGGGAGGCCTGGACTTGTAGTTTTCCTTCAAGTCTTATTTTACTCGGGTATATGACACCCTATCCAGGTCTTGGGCCACCAAGTTGGTTCTTCTTCCTTTCTCAAGGAGTTTAACACTTTGTTCAGTCTTCCTTTCCACGCCAACTTTTGTCCTTATACAAAGGGGTATGTCAACATTCATGACAGTCCCTCAAACATCCTGATCTTTCATATTACAAGTCCTCTCAATTCTCCTAACATTTGCCTTCTGACTACTCCAAGGCCATGCACAAAAATGATTACATCTTTGATCTTTCCATCACCCATGAGGAGTAGAATTCAAACCAAAGTTCTTGTTGTCAGCTCCACTCAGATCCTTCCAGAATTAAGCATTCTGAATTCCCTTTATCCTAACATAATCTCTTCTTATTCTATCGTTCCCTAGGCTATACTCCTCCCAAATCTATCCTTCATCCACACTGTGACCTCCAGTTCCATATTTCAAGGTTCTCCAAGCCCATTACATCAGATTTTACTTTTTTTCCTCCCCAACATTTGACCTATCAGTCCATTCAGCTGTATGCTGCTATTTTCTAATTTCTTGCTTCTTCTCCCTATCACTGCTCATATCTTGCCAAATCTTAACCCAAGATTACCTTCACTTCAACTCCTCTAAGCCTAGTTCTACTTGTAGTTTTGATCCATCCTTTCCCCATTCTCTTTTCTCTTCTGGCAGATTGCTTCCAGTTATCTCTTCTCTATTGCTCTAATTTTTAATCTCTGCTCATCTACTGCCCTCTTCTCTATGGGCATATAAAATTAAATCTTACCCATTCTCAAAAAATCTTAAATTGATCTTCTAACTCTTCTTTCACAAACAAATCCCAAATAAAAAATACTTACCCTCCCAACCTCCACTTCCTCTCCTCATATTTATTTCTCACTCTTCCAATCCAGTCTCCACCTTTTGCAACAATAATCAAATCAGTACTACTTCTACAAAAGACAAGCTAATCTTGCATCCTGTGATACATCCCAGTGATTTCTCTTGCCAAGCTGCTCCTTCCTCACCAACACCCTCTTATATGTATTGTTTTCCCTTATTAAAATGTAATCTCCTTGACCTCAGACACTATCTATATTTCTGCATTTGTAATCCCATCACTTAACACAGAGCCTGGTACATAGTAAGTACTTAATAAATACTATTTCATTCATTCATTCACAAATAATGACACTGAACTACTTGCTCCATAATTACTAATGAGCTTTCTTTAAAAAAGAATTTATTGATGTCTTTTGTTTCTGTATAACCTTCATGTTCTAATATACTCCTCTCCTTTCACTTACTCAATGAGGCATCTTTATAACAAAGAATAAACAGAAAGAAAAAAAAAGTTTGGCAAAATCACACAGCAGAATCTGACAATGTATTCTGTTTTCCTAGCCCCTAGCTGCCAAATTCTTGAAAGAAAAGAGGAACATTTTCTCATCTCTTCTCTAGAGCCAAACGTGGTCATTATAATTACATGGTGTTCAGCTTCATTATTTTCTTTTTTCCATTTCATTTTGGAGTCTCAGTGATTTCTTAATTGCTGAGTTTTCTAGTCTTGTTTGTCTTTATCCTTGACTTCTCTGAAGCATTTTGACCTGTTGATCATTTATCTCCAATGTTTTTTCCTCTCCTTTCATATTTGTCCAGTGTCTTCTCAGTCTTAACCATCTGTTTCCATCCCCTACCTGGCTGAACTTTAAGATTCAATCTGGAGACTTCTTTTCTCTCTCTATGACTCTGTAACAATGATTTCATGAGCTCCCAAGGGTTCAGTTATCATCTCCAGGCAAGTGGTTCCTGATCTATATATTGAGTCCTAGAGCCTTGTATCATCAATGGTCTTTTGAACATTTCCAGATATATGTTTCATAGATCTCAGATTTAATATTATCTAAACCAGCACTCTTATCTTTCACTCTGAACCTGCCCTTCTTTTTAACTTTTCTGATTTGGTAGAAAACAATATCATCCTTTCAATTGCCCTAGGTTTGAAATCTAGTCTTCCTCAATCTTTCACGCTTCCTTACTTTCAATGTCCAAATCAGTTCTCAAGTCTTGTCCTTTCTCCTGCTGTAGTATCTTTTGTAACCATTCCTTTTTCCTCAACTTCAGGGCCACTAATACTATCCTAGTTTAGGACCTCAGCATCTCTTGCTTGGACTAAGGCAATCACTTCCTAATTGTTTTTCTAGTTAGGGTTCTCTCCTCACTAGAATGTAAAAAAAAAACAACGGAACTATAATGTGTTCTATATTTTAAGTCAAATTATTTCAGTTGCCTTTCCTTATACTTGACAATTGTCTGACTCTATGCTTTTGCATAGGCTGAGCCTCAAGTCTGAAATCTGCTACCTTCTCATCCTTGCCTCTTGGAATACTTAGCTTTCTTTAATATTCAATTCAAGTGCCACCTCCTACAAGAAGACTTCCCTGATCCTTCTTGCTGTTCACCTCTCTCTCTCCTTAATTCTTTACTTTGAATGTGGTTTATATTTATATACAGGGGTGTGATAGAGCCAGTTCTGACTTGAGCACCTATTCTTAAATTTTCAGTGTGAATGTTTATCTCAGAAATTGGCAAAGTCTACAAACAGGGTTTTGGTGTCCCCCCAACTCTGATTGTCTAGATTTAAGTAAAGGAGAAAATGTTAATAATACAGTTTAAAAGTCAGAATTTATAGATAGAACATTTTTTGGTTTTTGAGAGCCCTGTTAATTGTTCTGCACATATTTGTTTACATATATTAATATTGTTTTCTTCAAAAGAATATAAGTTTCTTGAAGGCAGGGAGTGGGTCACTTTTAGCCTCTTTTCCTGGCATACAATCCCTTGATAGAACTTGATGATTCATAGTTTTATTAAATCAAGAAAGTCTGAGTTCTGATCTTGCCTCTGAAACTGAATAATGTCTAGTATAGTGCCTGGCACATGGTAGGTACTCAATTAGTGTTTGTTGAATTGCATTTATTACTATGGGACATTGAATAAGTTACTCAAACCTCCTTTGCCTCAGTTTCTTCATTTGTGAAATGGGAATAATGATATTTGTACACCTAACTCAGAGGGATGTTGTAAGGTCCAGATGGTATAATGTATGTGAAGTACTATGCAAACCTTTAAGGGCTTTGACTGTTAAACAGATTATTGGGAGGCATGTATGAAGCTTTCAAGTGCTTTATGAATGTGACTTACTGTTGTTGTTAGTTATAAGATCTCCAAGAAAGGAGGGACCTGGGAAGGTCAGGGAATATACAATGGAAGAATTAAAACTCAAAGTGGACCTCAAAGAATAAATGGGATTTAAATAAACTCACCTTCTAGGTGAAGGCAGAGATTTGGAGATAAGAATGCATAAGGCATTTTCTGGAGATAAGACTAGTCTGGTTGGAGTAAAGCATTCATCTAGGTAGCTGGTGTGAAATCAGGCTGGAAAAAGAGATTGAGGCCTGGAAAGCCAGGTTTTGTTCAATTTTATTCTGTGTGAGATGAATAGCTGTTGAAGTTTCCAATAGCCTAGTTTGTCCAGGAGTCCTATCATTTCATGCTTTTGAAAATATAATCAAACTTCATTAATTTGCTTTAGTTTGTAAGGGAGGTCAGTTTAACTTGGAGACAAGTCTGAATTAAATATTTAACCAAGACAACAATTGGATTACTTATTTGAACTGGCTTAACTAGGTGTTGTCAAGGAAGGGTCCTTTGGGGATATTATTTAATAACAGAGAAGAATGATTTACATGTAAAATTCTAATTATCGATATCTAAGTGTAATATTTACATTTACAGAAGATTGTGCCATAGTAGAAAAAAAGCTGTTTTGGACTCTGAAGATCTGCTTTTAAGTTTTGCTTCTGACAGCTGGATTGGGAATATGAACCTGAGTTGCCCAGGCAACTCAACTAATATCTAAATTGCCCCAAACTGAGGAGCTGTATTAGTAGGGGAGATTATTCCATAGTGGCTCCCCATACAGTTAAAATCACAGATCTGGACCAAAAAGAAAATGGAATGTTGAAAACAGTTGATTTTCTCTTAAACTAGGTTAGACATGCTTCTTACTATCTTATTCCCATATTTATTAACCAAGCTGGTCTTTTTTTTTTTTTTTTTTAGTAGATAAAGAAAAGGTCAACATCATCCTAACATTTTCCTAGTTAGTAATTGTCTGAATTAATGAGGTTTTATTACAGATAAAATCCTTTCCCCCTGAGACATAACTCTGAAATAATGCTGTTAAACTGTAGGTCAGTGTTTTTCCTGTTCCCAGGATGTTTTTTCGCTAAAGGCATGGAAGATCTGGATTTGAATCCATATTCTTACACTTAGTACATGTCACTTGTGTAACCCTAGAAAATTTACTTAATCTCTCTGGGTCTTGGCTTTTTCTTTTGTAAAATGAGGGGCCTATACTACAGATTTCTATGGTTTTTCCAATTTTTAAGTTAAATGACCTAAATATAAAGTTGTATTGAATGTTGTGGCAGCTAAGTTGTTCTAGTAGTTTAGAATGCTGGGCTTGGTGTTATCATGATTTCAAATCAGACATTTCCTAATTGTGTAACCCTAAGCAAGTCAATTAACTACCTCAGTTTCCTCATTTATAAAATGAGCTAGAGAAGGAAATGGCAAAGCAGTTCAGTAGCTCTGCCAAGAAAACCCCAAATAAGGCCATGAATAATCTTATCTGCATGTAGCCCCAGAGACCTGACCAGTGCTTCTTAGCACAGATCTTGAGGGAGACCTCTCTGTTCTGCATTTCCTTTCCTGTGTTTGCTCCCTACTGTTTTGCTTCTTTTGCCAAGGCTGGTCCAGATTTTCAGTCAGCTTCAGAAGTTTTCAGAAGAAAACGGCTATCCCTCCTCCTGAGTAATTATCTCTGCTCCAGCAAGTCCTAGCACAGTGGTGATGAGGGGGTTTTGTAATTATGATAAAGCTAACGATGTTGCAAGGCCCTCTTCTTCCTTCTGAGAGATTTCTTCTGCCAGGAGACCTTGAAGCTGCTAATTGGATTAGAGAAGGAGATGCTGCTGGAGGGGCCATCTCCCCATTCCACAAGGAGCCCTGGGAAAAAGGAGGCAGGAGGAAGGAGAAGGATGTATCAGGAGGTTTGGATTATTTCTCAGTAGACATCTGAGGTGTATGGTCTTCAGAGACCAAGTGGAGAGCTCCAGATCTTGCCTGTTGTCAGCCCCTAGTGCTGGAACCACAGCCTCTGAGTTTGAGTCTGAGGCTGTCTAGTTTTTCTTCTTTATTTGGGGAAAGCTTACATTAGTTCTAGGAGTTCTCAAGGACCCCCGGGTGAATTGGGAGACCTCATGGTTTAGGAGTTAATGCTAGTAAAAAAAAAAAAAAAACACACACACACACACACAAAACAGAAGTTTCCCCTTGGATTTCTCTTCTTTTCCCAAACAAATACTTAACAACTTGGTTAATATCTAGGCCCAATCTGATTGAGAAGTAGGCTGATCTAGGGAAAAGTGAACTGATTTTGCAATCCGAGGATCTGAGATCAAATCCTGCCTCTGATACATGTCCCAGGGTCTTCTCCAAAAAGAGGAGGTGGAACTAAGCTTCTGAGATTGCTTTGTACTCTAGATTTATAACATAGAAACCTAACATTATTCTCATCCTTTCCCCAAATTAATCATCAAAAAATAATAGAGTCAGGGGCCCTGGTAGAGAGACCCAATTTTGCTTTGTTTTTTTTAAACTATGTGATCAAAGGCAAGTTATTTTACCAGTGGGACTCAGTTTCTCTGTATGTAAATTGAAGGGAGTGGCTTAAATGATCTTTAAACGTCCATTTCAAATGTTTCTAAAAGAATTTTAAGGGTTGAGCTGAATTCTGGAATGAATGAGTAATTAAGAATCCAGCACCCTTGGGGGCACAGCCATACTTCTGAAGGTGACACTGCGGAGGAGAGTTACTCTCCCACAGCCAATGTCTTGGAGACAGAATCATGGGCTGGGGGCACCATGGGACTGACCCAAGGGAGGCATTCCAAGATCATTATAGGTGTTAGCAAGTGAACAGTGCCTGTTCCAAGTGTCAGGGACCAGTCCTAGCACCTAATTATAGGCTAACTGATTGTGATATTTAAATGACAAGATCTGATGGAGTGCAATCGAATTCTTGCAGTAATGAGCTGCATTATAACCATGTTCTTCTGTAGTGATAAGAATAATGACAAAGTAAGTTCTAATAAATGGGGCTGGCTCCTGGGGGAAAAAATTTGTGCAGCATGCGAAGCTTCAGGCATCTAGGGCCCTCATATTCTTCCTCAGCAGAGCCTGTCTTCAGGAAAAGTCCTCTTGGGCAGTGATTTATGTCTCACTATATCATTATGGTATAGTGGTTAGAACATGGGGGATCTAAGTCAGGAACATCTGAGTTTGAATTCCCTGATGTAACACTGTGTGACTCTGAAATAACTTACTTAATTTTTCTGGTTCTCAGTTTCCTCATATAATGAGGAGATGGGACTAAGAATCTGTAATGTCTCTAAATTTATAATCCTATGATACTGTGTTCCCTACTCTGTAGAACTTTATATTTAGGTCATGGGACTTAAAAGTTGAAAAAAACCATAGAAACCATTTGTGTGTGTGTGTGTGTGTGTGTCTAAGTATATGTTTACAGAAATTGTGTGTATAACAAGGTTAAGGTAATTAGGGATTTGACAGGGATAGAAGCAGCATGGTACAGGGGAAAGAGCATTTTGAGTGAGAGGACCTGACTTCAAATCCCAGTTCTGCCCTTTACTACCTGGTTAACTTTGAATAAGTTGTTTTTATGTGGACCTCAGTTTCCTCATCTGTGAAATGAGAAGATTCAGATTAAATAATCTCTAAATTCTTTTCAAGATCTAAATCTATGATCTGTGATTCTGTAATTTGGGTAGGAGGTGCTTGTTATTCAGTCATGTCCAACTCTTTGGGACTCCCATTTTGGAGGTTCCTTCTATAGCTCATTTTTACAGATGAGAAACTGTGGCAAACAGGATTATAAGTGACTTCCCCAAAGTTACATGCCAGATTTGAACTCAAGAAAATGAGTCTTCTTGATTCTAAGCCCAGGACTCTATCCACTGCTCATTGCACTCCACCACATTGTCTGGGTCAGAGGTGGGGAATGCTGAATTTAGAGAGTTGGAGAGGCTTTTGGAATGCTTTAGGAACAAAGACACAAAAGAAATGAGTACCTGGATAGCAGGAATACTTATTGAAAGAGGGAAGTTACCATCTCTTAGCTGGAGTGTCTTCCTCCTCTGCATTTTTTGCCCACTAACACAGGCCTCCCACCATTGTCTTAGGCTCTTTCTGTCCCCTCTTGAGTGGGGTCCTTTTTCCATCTCAAGTCAGGACATGCTTCATGCTGTTTTCCTTCATTAGAATTGCTCTCTGTCTCTCTCTGTATCTCTCTCTGTGTCTGTCTGTCTGTTTGTCTCTCCCTCTCCCCCTTCCCCTCCTCCTCCCTCTCCCCCTTCCCCTCCTCCTCCCTCTCCCCCTTCCCCTCCTCCTCCCTCTCCCCCTTCCCCTCCTCCTCCCTCTCCCCCTTCCCCTCCTCCTCCCTCTCCCCTTCCTTCTCCCTTTCCCTCTCCCCCTCCCCCTCCCTCTCCTCCTCTCCCCTCTCTCTTTCTCTCTCTCCCTCTCTCTCTCTGCTTGTGTGTGTGTCTGTGTGTGTGTCTCTCTCTCTGTGTATGTCTGTCTCTCTCTGTGTGTCTGTCTCTCTTTCTCTCTGTGTATCTGTCTGTCTCCCTCTCCCTCCTTTGCCTCCCTCCCTTCCTTTATTTCTCTTTTTTGTTCAAGTTTTCTTGTAGAAAACGGCTAATATGGAAATGTTTTACATGACTGCATATTATATATAATCCATATTGGATTGCTTTACTGTCTTAGAGAGGGGACAGGAGAGAGAAGGAGGGAGAGATAGAATTTTGAACTTAATACTTAAAAATCAAATGTTAAAAATTGTTTTAACATGTAGTTTGAAGAAATTATTTTAAAAAAGCAACCCTCCCCAAAAAAACCCAGAAACCCCTTGAGAGCAGAGCTTATTCTGCTTCAATTTTGGCATCTTTATTACCTAGCTCAAAACCTGGTACAGAGTAGGTCCTTAACATATATGGGTTGAATGTCTGATTGATTAATTGTGGTATGCCTCAGATATTCCAATTCCTAATCCCAGATTTGATGCTTTGTTTTTTGTAAGGCTGGGGTTAGGATGTGGGACCTAGGGTGTATTGTGGGAAGCAGATGCTTTGGGTCTTTGTTGGTCTTGTAGATATCATGTTCTGTATGATTTCAGTGGGGGTGGGGGGTGAGGATGAGAAAACTCTCACCACTTACCCCTCCTCATTTCTAATACTTGGTGGTAGATTTGCCAGGGGATATTGCTTTCCATACTTATTAGAGATTAGACTTAAAAAGTAAACCCTCTTTATTTCCTAAGGAGTTGAGAGTATTGGATGTGTCTCTCAGTGGAGAGGACAGGACCGGATAGGATGGAGTATACATAGTATTGGGACTGGAGCTAAGGGGAGGGGAGGGAGGAGACTATATTTTCATTTACAATAAGGAGGAAAGCACTGTGGTGTACTAGATAGAATAATGAATATGGAGTTAGAAAACTTGAGTTCAAATCCCAGCCCTTTCATTTACTATGTGGGACTCAGTTTCCTCATCTGACATATGGGGAGATTAGATTATTTCTAAGGTTTCTTCCATCCTTGAATTTTCTGACAACAATGAAAAGATACCAGAAATATCTTTCTGAGAGTAGTATTTGAAAGAACAAAGAAACACTTGGATTCAAATTCTACATTAGATATTTACTAGCTATGTATACTCCAAGTAAGCCAGCTAATCTTTCTGGGTCTCATTTTATGATGATATTACTGTACCAGTTAGGAAGAAAAGATTTTCTTATGAACCTATAGACTAATAGAATCATCAATTCCATGTTTTTACCTCAGGAAACTGCAGCTCAGAGAGGTTAAATGACTTCTCTGAAATTATGATGGAAACAGAACTAAGTTTTGACCCTGGGTTTTGTTTTACTCTGCTGTGCTGGATAAATGTCCCTGGGCCTTGGGCAGACACATCTTCCAGGAGTGGGGTCTGGGAAGGGGCCAAGAAAGGCATGAGAATGGAAGGGAAGGCTTACCTCAGTGTCTTTGTCAGACAATTTCTTTATTTCTCTTCAAAATAAGCCCTCTAGCGGAGGTAGGACTGGAAGAATAGTTAAATCATTGATTAATATGAGATCATGATTGATAAGATCATCAGAACTGAAATGGGACCAATCAGAAGTCAATGGAGAGAAGAGTGACTGTGGAGACTGAGTGCCAGTTCCGATGTTGAGCCAACCACTGGACTTTCTTCTTCTCTATAGTCAGCCTTGTGGCTTCTGTAATATGAGGTGCCAATGTCACCACGTTTTGGAGGTCTAATTACAGTGTAATAGCAACAGATAAGCTCCAGTTGACCATGTCTAGAAGGAGTAGCTTTGCTTAACAAAAAAGACCAAGCAGGAGAAGGCTGTAGGTATCTCATTCCAAATATATCATTCAACTGCAGACATAGCTCATTCCTCATCATTGTTTATAAAGAGTCACCTGTGTTGGACGGTAGCTGAATGTAATGAAATGTAGACTGTATTGTGAACCAAGAAACCTGGCTGCATCATGTGTGAGATACAGGACCCTGAGCTACTTACTTCTCAGCTCTGTTTTTGCTTCTGCAGAATGAAGAGATTGGACTAGATCAGGGCTTCTTCTTCTTCTTTGTCTTTTTTTTTTGGGGGGGGGGTTAGGACAATTGGGGTTAAGTGACTTGCCCAGGGTCACACAGCCAGGAAGTGTTAAGTGTCTGAACTCAAGTCCTCCTGACTTCAGGGCTGGCACTCTATCCACTGTGCTACCTAGCTGCCCCTAGATCAGGGTTTCTTAAACTTTATTCACTCATGACCCCTTTTTGCCTGAGAAATTATGAGATCCTGCATAAAGAGGTATATAAAATAGGTGTACAAATCATTTATTGATAATAAATCATAATTTCATGATCCTCACATTGTTTTGTGATCCACATATGGATTTATGACCCATAGTTTAAGAAGCTTTCTAATAGATGAGCACTAAAGCTGCTTTTGTGATTGTCAAATCAATATGAGTTATAAAGTTAGAAGTAAAGGTGGAAGAGAGGTCCAGGCACTTATGCATCAGCAGAAAACCCCTTGATTTGCTGGACTTAGGGTATCTCCAATGGCATTGGGTTTGCACTGGTCTTTTCTTGACACTGAGTGACATGGCAAACCCATCTGAGTGGAAATGACATTGTCTTTCAATGACTGGTTGATTGAAGTCCAGGGGAGCCTTTCTCCTCTAAACCCTATAAGAGTAAGGCTCCATTGATAAGCTTTGGAAACCTTTTCTAGTGTTCCTTCTCCTTTGGACATCCAGAAAGGCATGTAACAACCATCAGCAAGAGACCAGAACATGTGTCTAACTTCAAGGGAGGTATCCCAGTCCAATACATAAAGGAGAGCACATGATGTGCTATGGTCTGTTGGAAAGAGCACCAGTTTGAGACAAAGGCAAGGAAAAGTTCTAGCCCTGATTCCCTATTTAACTCATTGTATGATTTTTCAACAAGGTCCCTTCTCTAGATCTGTTTTCTCCATCTTTAAAGTGAGAATAATGGTATCTTCTCTCTTACCCAGGGAAGATAGGGTGAAGATGTGGGTGTTTTGGAAGCATTTGAAAGCACTCTTTGAGAATAGAAGAAATTAATTCATTCATGTCTCTGGGGCTGAGCTAGAAACTAGACTGATTCTTGATGAGTGGGCAAAGGGGAGTGTGGTGTAGTGGAAAGAGCATTGATCTTGGAATCTGATAATCTGACTACAAAGTAGTATTCAGATTCTAGCTAATATCTGACTCTGATATTATCGGTGTGGAGCCAAACAGGTGATTTCATTTCTCTCACTCTCTGTTCCCTCATCTTTAAAATGAGAGTAATAATATTTGTTTTGTAAGTCTTAAAGAGTTATAAAAGAATAAGATAGCATTATATAGGAAAAAGGAAGATAAATCTTAGATTTCCCCTGATACCTGTAGAAGTCAGTCTTTATCCTATTTAGCCTCCTGTCCCTAAACAAAAAAATAAAACAACACTTGTTGGAAGAATGTTCTCCATCTCTTTTTAGCTTTTAATGCCCTACACCACCTTGCCCCAACCTATCTTCCAAGCCTTTTGGGGCATTATGACCCCTCCCATATTCTGTGATTTAATCTAACTGGCTTTCTCTCTGTTCCTCACACACAATACTATGTCCATCTCTGGAGCTTCATGTTGGTGGTTTTCCATGCCTAAAATGCTTTCTCTTCTTATCTCAATAATTTTTGTCAAATAGTGAGTTCTTATCCCAGAAGCTGGAATTATTATAGTCAATGACTATAGTAATCTAATATTTGATGAACCCAAGCTGGGATCTTTGGGTTTATCAAATATTAGATTACTATAGTCATTGACTATTGTGACTTTCTTCTTATCTCTACTTTAGAGTCACTTCCTTCCTATGTTATATAACCCAAGCACCATCTTCTTGAAACTTTACAAGTACTTTACAACTTACAACCTTCTCTCTCAAACTACTTTGTGTTTAATTACTTGACATATTTTGTATCTTTTAACTTTATAATTATGCTATATGTATGTATATATGTGTGTATATTTGTTGCTTTCCCAATTAGAATGTACATATGTAGAGATTGTTTCATTCTTTGTATCCATATCTCCAGCACCTAGCACAGCACTTGACACACACTAGGTACTTAATAAATGCTTGTTGCTTGATTGTCCCCTTTAGGGCATCAAGAGTTAGAGTGTAACTCAGTAGATAGAGAAGCAATTCTGTGGGTTTGCAAGAACTGTGGGAATCGGGTGTGTGGATGCTTCCACAGGGATGTGTCTCTGAGTCCCAGAAAGTGAAGCTGTTCATTTTGGATGTGTCATCATTCCCTGTTGCTACCCCTGCAGGGATCTCAGTGTGGATGCTGGTTTGAGCCACGCTCAGTTCCAGGTTCGGCCCATCCCTCAGCACTATCAGCATTACCTAGCGACGCCTCGAATGCACCACTTTCCCAGAAACTCTTCCTCCACGCAGATGGTAAGTGAAAGGGGTCTGCTGGGAAAATGCTTTCCTGTGGTGCCTTCTAGGAGCTCATCAAAATCCCAAGTCAACCACTTGACCCTCTAGGAGCACCTCCCTATCCTTCCCCATCACCCCAGCTCCAGTCAGGAAAGGGAACCAATCTAACAAGGAGGTGACATTGGGCAAAACAAGAGAGTTTGGAAGGGGAAGCAGCCAGAGGGAGAGCAGATGTTGTACTATGGTCTGTTGGAAAGGGCTCTAGTTAGAGAGACAAACAGGCAAATTGAATTCTAGTCCCGATTTTCTAGGCTAATTTACTATATGATTTTCCCAAGATCTTTCTAGGTCTCAGTTTTCACCATCTCTAAAATGGGATTCTGGTAACTTCCCCAATTAGATAGGTAGATAAATAGGATGAGCATGTGAATACTTTGGCAGTATTTGGAAAGGAATTCACTTATTTATGTCTCTGGGGCTGGCCCTTGGTGAGTGGGGAAAGGAGAGTGTAATGTTGTGGAAGGAACACTAGTCTTTGGTGTGTGATGACCTGAATTCAAAATCTGGCTCTGATACCATCAACATGAACCCCAGTAGATGATTGTATCCCTCTGAGATGCTATTATAAGGACAACATTTTGTTGTGCTTTCTGTGTTGTGTTAAGTCTTAGCAAGCCTTAAAGAGTATGTAAATGAGTTAAAGAGTAAATGTAAATGTACATAGGGAAAAGAGAAGAGAGATCTCTAGCGGGGACAAGATATGCACACATAAAACATCTAGAGAACTAAATAAGATAGTATAGAGTCAAAACCTGGATTCTATGGTGTAGACACTAAGGATTATTATAGTTTGGATGTGGGCAGCAGTATGTGATGGAGTATGTAGGGGAAGAATCATGACCCCGGTGAGGCTTAAGTTTGGGGGCAAGGAGGAGTAGGATTTGAATATACCAGAGGAAGAGAAAAAGATCCTGCTCATTGGAGAGTAGTGGGACAATGAGAAGGCTACATAACTACATTATGTTATGAATGGGGACATAAGGCTAAGAAGATTGAGGCAAGGTTTTGGAGGGCTTTAGAGGCTTGGCAGAAGAGTTTGGGGTTTGACCTGTTAAGAAGTAAGTACTATAGATTCTTGAAAGAGGAGTCATATAAAGCTAGTAATGGATGGGAGTGATGAGCCAGGGGCTATAGGGAGGGAGAAGCTTCAGAAATTAGGTCCATTATAAAGACCTGAATTTCTTTTTTGTATTCTTGGCATTTTCTCTGCCTGTCACAGGTCGTCCATGAAATCAGAAATTACCCTTATCCCCAGCTTCACTTCCTTGCTCTTCAGGGACTGAATCCAAACAGACATACATCGGCAGTGAGGGAAAGCTACGAGGTACGTTCTCTGCAGCTCAGTGATCCACCTAGGAACTCTGAGACTAGGCTAGAGCCCGGAAGGTCACTGGATCTAAATGCTGTGGAGGCTTATTATCACCCCCAAAATCAAATTATTATGCTCTATTTTGCCTTTAAATGTATATATTTCATGTTATATATAATAGTATGTTATATTATTATGTACTACATAAATATAATATAATATTATATATAATTATACATATTATATAAATTATCTATTTTGCCTTTAAATATATTTTCATTTTCATATATTATATAACACATACTTCACAATATATTATATATAAAATCTATGTATTTTAGAATAAAATATATAAAATCTATTATTTTATATTTATTGTAACATATTTTTTATAAAATTATCCATTTTGTATATAAAATCTATCCATTTTATAATAAATATATTTTAAACAAATTCCTGTTTTGCTTTTGAAAAAATATGAAAAAATACCCCAATTGACCCTAACCTTCCTTTCCAGCCTCCCTAGACACTGTTTTCCATCTTGTATTTGACACACAATCTGGCCAAACTGACCTTCTCTCTGTCTGTCATTCATAACACTCCATCTCTTATCTTTGTGCCTTATGAACTGGCTGTCCTCCATGGCTTTCTCTTTCCTCCTCTTTACTTCTGCTTCACAGAGTCCCTCCTTTCCCTTAAGATGCAGCTGAGGTATCAGCTGCCATTTTTTACAACAAACCTTTTTGGATCTTTCCAACTAGGATTTCCTCCTCCTCTTAAAGCTACTTTGTATTTATTTTCTTTCTGTACATGCTTATTATATGTATATGTTACCACCTCTATTTGAATGTTTCTTTTGAGTAGGATTTGTTTTCTTTTTCGGTATCTGTATCTCTGGCACCCAGCATAGGAGTTAACGTGTAGCAGGTTCATAATAAAATTGTGATTAATTGAGGATAAAAAGCAGGGAGGGGGATATATAGAAAAGAGAACTTTTTATTGCATCTTATCCAATTCAGAAAAGTCCCTTATTTTGTCTCTTCTACATGTTTATTATAGTCTATAATATATATAAACTAAGCATCTCTCTCTCTCTCTCTCTCTCTCTCTCTCTCTCTCTCTCTGTGTGTGTGTGTGTGTTTCTATTGTAGGAGCTACTTCAGTTGGAGGACAGACTGGGCAGTGTGAGCCGAGGAGCTGTACAGAACACCATTGAGAGGTTCACCTTCCCCCACAAGTACAAGAAGGTGAGTGATTTTTTCCCCTCTATATCAACTGAGCAGAATGGTTCTTAAGACTGTGTACCATGGTAGTGGCTGTAGGGTTGGACGCAGCTCACGTCTTTTAGAAAGACGTAATAGAGACAACAAAAGTCTGGGACCCTATTCATTAGCCAGGAGGACAGGGTCCCTTTATTGCCCTTATTCAATGTCTGATGGAGATGATAGAGAGGGTGGTGACTCTTGTAGAAACATGAGGGCAAAGATATGTTTGCCTGAATATTTCTGGGTTCTTAATGGCTATGACAGAAAAGCTCAGATCTTGGCAAAATTCAATAAGCTGAAAAGGCTTCAGGTATGGGTCTGATTACAGATTATATCTATTGTCTGAGGATCAGAATCAAGAAACTCATTATCTGAAGACTGGCTGTTTGGTGACAAAATTTTTGACTTCAGTATTACATCAAATAATAATCATAATAAACAATAAATCAACTAACAAATATTTATTAAGTGCTTATTTAAGGCCCCATGCTAAATGCTGAGGAAACAAAAGAAAAGCAAACACAGTTCTTGCCCTCAAGGAGATTACATCCTACCTCTGACATGAAAATAAATTATTATATAAGATACACTCAGAGTGCACTGATTGTAACCTTTGAGAGGAAGGCACAAACATTTAAGACAGTGGAATCTGAGTTGGGAAGTAAGAATATATAAATGGATGTGTGTATTCATATAAAGATGGGTATGTGTGAGTGTACAAATGTGTATAACAATACTTCACATTTCTCATTCTTGGTTAAATTTGGAGAGATTGAAGCTCAGAAAGCCATATCAACTTCTTTGCTTCAGTGAAATCTGTAAAATGAACTGGAGAAGGATATAGCAAATCATTCTAGTATGTTTGCCAAGAAAACCCCAAATGGGCGTCATGAGGAGTCAGACACAATTGAAACAACTTGATAAAAATTATGTCTCCAATTTCTTCAACTAATTCTTTAGTAAGATGGTCTCCAATTATTAATATCCTCTGCTAAATATGGTACCAACGGTTGAGTATTGTAGATGACTGGGGCAGAGGTATTGCACCCCATGCTTTGGATACCATGCCTCCTTGCATTAGGAAGTCTAGTTCTCTTTGTTTAATGCCCATGCTTTGTGCATTTATGTATAGATATCTTGAGAACATGAGTTTTTACTTTTGGATCCTTTTGTACGTTTTGGGCTTTCTGAATTATTCAGCATCTCTGTAACTATTTTCTTCTTACATTATAGCTGCTACACTCTTCAATTACTCTTAACCTTTTTTGTGCCTTGGATCCTTTTTGCAGTTTGGTGAAGCCAATAGACCTCTTCTCAGAAGAGGGTTTTTAACTACAAAAGATAAAAGGCACAAGATTACACAAGAAACAACTTATATAGAAATAAAGATACATTTTTTTCTATCCAATTTCATGGAACCTCCAAAATCCATTTTGTTCAGCCTTCAGGAATCTGTGAACTCTGAGTTAAGAGGCCCTGCTTACTGTATCTAACTTTGTAGAGATACATAAGCAGTTTTTTTTACTCCTTTCTATTCAGTTTAAAGTTATTTTGGTTGATGTTTAAGATGATAGGAAAATATATTTTTGCAAGCCCTTGTTAGGTGTACTCTATCCCTGGATAGCATTCTAACTTGCCTGCATTTTATACCATGGTTTAGAAACCAAACCCTATTGTCAGACATCTTAACATGAAATTGGTTCTTCCTACATATCTTTTTTCCCCTTGAAACTCCTTTTTACAAATAGAAACAGTGATTAAAAACCAAAACAATACTTATGTCTCTAAGGTCTTCATCTTTGGTCCAAACTTCATAATCTATAGATTTCTTCTGCCAATATAATTTGTTCCAACAAGAATTATCAAAAGTGGGGTAGTAGCCATCAGGTTTTGAGAGTCTCCCCCTCAAGTCCTATATCCATGTCCTGGGAAGTCAGCAGACCTTTCTATTTTGAAGATAACCTCAACAAATGCTTTTCCACAGGGAATCACCAACTATCATTACTTCTGATTCTTACTAAATCCTCTCATTCCCTATCCTTTCCTCTGCTTCTCTTTCTCCCTCTTTCTCCATTCTCTTCTCTCGCTTTTCTTTTTCTGGATTCTCTCTCCTCTTCTATTCTCATCTGTGAACCCTAAATTAAGATGTCCTGCTTACTATATCTAACCTTGTAGAGATACATAAGCAATTTTCTTACTAATTTCTGCTCAGTTTTAAACTCTCTTCCTCCTTTCCTCCTCCCTCCCCATCCCCTTCCTTCCCCCCCATCTCCAGTGTGTCTGTCTCCCTCCCTCTGCCTGTCTTTCTCCCTCTCTCTGCCTGTCTTTCTCCCTCTCTCTGCCTGTCTCTCTCCCTCCCTCTGCCTGTCTCTCCCTCCCTCTGCCTGTCTCTCTGCCTCTTCCTCTGTCTGTGTGTGTGTGTATGTGTCCCTGTCTCTGTGTGTCTGTCTGTGTGTCTCTCTCTGTGTCTCTGTGTGCGTGTCTCTCTCTGTGTCTGTGTGTAGCTGTATGTCTCTCTCTCTGTGTGTCTCTGTGTGTGTCTGTGTGTGTGTGTGTCTCTGTGTGTGTATCTCTCTCTATGTGTCTGTCTGTCCCTCTCACACATGCACACGTACCCCCTCCTTACTTTTATATACTTTAGAGGATAACTCCATATATCCCCCATTTTTAGTAAGCACCTGTTACTGACATTCAGGCATCCTTTTCCTCTTCTTTTGTGTCACATTCTTCTGTCCTTCAATCTCCTAACACAGGTCAGCATTTCCTTTTGCCTTCAACTTCTCCTCATCCTTATTGGTAGTTCTTGTAGCTACTTTTTCTGCAGAAATGCTGGGGTAAACTGCCTATTGGCTTACTTCTATTCACCTTGATGGGTGTTCAATTGGGGGGGGCAGAAGGTTGGGAGGAGGGAGGGGTTCTTGAGGGAGACTTTATTATGGCGGTCTTCCCAGAGATGAGTCTAGCTTGCTTAATTGCCCTTGATTGGCAATTAGCAGCTTCCTGTCAAAGCCTCAATGTCTCCAAATAAGACAGAAAATTGGAATGTTTTCTACCCTGAACAGCATCCATGTGGAGGTGGGGAAAGGACAACTCAATTTATAGAATCTTAGAGTCAGAGGGGGACTCTGAGGTGATTAAGACCAGCTTGGGTCTGAAGAAAGAATCTTCTCTGCAGTACCCCCAGGAAATGGCTAATCAGTCTACACTTAATGACTTCCAGTGAGGGGAGCTCACTACATTTTGAGACAACCAATTCTGCTTTTGGAAAGTTTTAGAAAGTTTTTCCTTTTGTGGACCGGAAATCTGCTTTTCTGAAACTTCTACCATTTGTTCTTAGTTCTCCCCTCTAAAATCAAGAAAAATAAGTACAATCCCTACTTTATCTGGGATTTTCTCTATTTTCTCTAACCTAAAATGGCCCCAACTCCTTTAACCAATTCTCATATGTTATGGTCTCTAGTCACAATGCACTCTGATCTCCTCTGGAAATGTATCAATATCCTTCCTAAAATATGACTTCCCAAAATAAATACAACATTCCAGGTATAGTTTGACCAGTACCAAGTACAGTGGGAATAGAACTTTCCTTGTCCTGTATACTAGACTTTTATAGTAAGTGCTTATATAAAGAGCCATCCATTCACCCATCCATCTCTCTACCTCCCTACTTATCTACCTATCATCTATCAATCAGCTATCTCTATCTTCTACTTACCTATTTACCTCCGTCTCTGTCTACCTATCACCTATATACCTATTCCACCTTTCTATCATCCATTTGTCTCTCACTTTTCATCTATTTATTTCTCGCTCTACCTAGCTATCTTCTGCGTTTGTTTATTTTTTATTGTTGTTTTTGATACTGGATCTTTCCATCTTGCTCATTCTAAAAGTGCAGATGCCGCTCTAGGGCCCAATTCCTCTACTGATTAGCATGGAAAGTTTGTCCTTTATTTCCACCTAAGTTTATTTGTCCTTTCTTAGGCAACCTGGTAACTCCTGTTCTTTGGAGTTCAATATATTTATTGATGCTGAACTTAGTGCGAACGCACAATCAGCTTAATCCACTGCAGCTCTCCCGTCAACCCTCTCCCCTTCTTCTTTCCTCTCTCCTCTCCTTTCCCCTCTTCTTCCCCTTTTTCTCTCCTCCCCTCTCCAATATGGCCAAACCTTCTGGAACTTCAATATGATTCATTTCAGACATTTAACCTCTTAATATTTAATCCTCATCTAATAAATGAAAGATTTAGACTAAAAAGATTCTTAGGTTTCTTTCTGATCAAATCTATGATATTGTGATCCTTGAGTTTATGGCTTGTTTGGGGGGAAAACTTCTAGATCTCAAAGTGCCATAGAAATGTATTATCATTCATTCAATCATTAAATATTTGTTTAAGTTTGATGGTGTGTTTCAACCCTGTATTCTGCACAATGGGGGTCCTAAAATGAATAAGACTTCCTAAAATGTTCTAAGATCTCAGATCTAACTCAAAGATTGCTCATTTACAAATAATAAATATCCCACAAAATATATTTAATATTCAATTTTGTGCTTAGGATGACTGAGATGACTGACTGGAGGTAGGAAAAATGTAATGGGAAATAGGGAAAATGGAATGGAAAAGCATTCATTAAGCCTTTATTACATGCCAAAGACTGTGCTAAAGACAAGGAATAGAAATGGAAAAATTAAGTAGGGCCTGTTCACAAAATGCTTACATTCAAAATAGAGATGATGCATAGAAAAGTAGAAAGAAAAAAAATGTCTCCTTTGGAGTCAGATGACCTGGGCACAAACTCACAAACTCTAAATGATTCTTGTGGTCTTAGTCAAGTCACTTAACATATCTTAATCTCAGTTCCCTCATCGATATAATAAAGGATTAGAGTAGAATATCCCTTTCAGTTCCAGATCCTGGAAGGTTATGATAATCCCTGCTGTCAGCCCCTGATAGCAGGAAAGCAAGGCTAACACAAGTGGAAAAAAAATGAGAGAATTATATAGAGCAACATATAATCAGGTGCCAGACAGTGGGCTGTGGACTATATGTGCCTGCAGAATTCAGAGGAGGGAATATCAATCAAGTCTGGATTGTTCACAAAAATCGAGGTTGCCTTTAAGTGGGCTTTGAAGGATGGAGAGAATTTAGAAATAACAGGGAAGTTTGGGGCACAGATGGAGAAACAGGGTTATATAAATTGGGAGAGCATAAATTTGAATCAAGGGTCAAAAATAGGAGTGAATATATTATGTTTGGGAAATGGTGAAGAAATCAGCCTAGCTGAAGCCAAAAATATATATTGGATTATTATCAAAGAAAAATTGATTAATTCATTCAATAAACATTTATCAAGCACCTGTTATATTCCAGGCACTATGCTAAGTGCTGGGGATACTCAAAGAAGCAAAAGACATGTTTTCACAAAGAGCTTACAACCTAATGGAGAAAAAAATTGGGTTAGTTGAGGCAAATTATTGATATAAGAGTGCTGAATAAATGTTGAATAAATGAATGATTTCTGAGGTCTTGCCCACATCTGAGATTCCTATGATCTTATGAATGAATAAAGCATTAGGTAGTTAGAAAATAAGAAAGCTCTTAACTAGGAAATAGACATGTTGAAATTTGGGAGGGAAGATTAAAATGAGGCAGTGATAGAGCCCTGGCACTGAAGTCAGAAGCCCTGGGTTCAAATCCTGACTCTAGTGCTTATTATCACCCCTGGGATTTTGGATAAATTACACAACCAACTTGCCGGGCTCTGATTTCCTTATAGATTTGGATTAGATGATCTCTAACGTCCCTTCTAGCTCCAGGCCTAGGATCCTATGTTATTCATCCTTCATTCTTCCAGAGTTCAGTGACAAGATAAGTCAAGACTACTGGAAATGATCCCTGATGCAATAGGTGCCTTTCTAAATTAAAGTCTTTCCCAAGTCTCAATTTATTTGAGATGCACATCCATGATTGATGAACAAGGATTACTTATTAATTGATTAACAAGTGTAGAGGTTGTTGGGGTAATTCATTTATGAAGTAGTGAGGGTCTACGACAGTGTTGGCAGCGGAAATGAAAAAAAAAAAAGGTGAACTGAAAAAAGCTTTATAATAGTGTCTAAACTACAACTCTAGAAATGATTCACCAAATCTCCTAATTTCCTAATCTCTTTCTCCCAAAAACTGCTCAGGGACCCCAATAAATGAAGTTATCCTCTTCTCTCACTCACCTAGTCTGATTTGTATCTTCTCTGGGGTAGCAATAAGGCTTCCTGTTTTGTTTAATCAGTGAAGAACTTACATAGTAGTTCTTGTACTACTATGTAGTACATATGGTAGGTACTATGTACCAGGCACTGTACTAAGCACTGCTAGTTTGGAATCATGTAATTTAGCTGAAGGAAAAGTGGGGCTGAGAACAGGATGGCCAGAGAGGGAATTTGGCTTTGATTTCTTCCAGGCCAGTGATTGGCCTGGTGAAGACTTTGGGAGAAAGAAACACATTTTGAGGAAGGGCTTAAAGGGGACTTCTGGTTCACTGGAGGAGTCTCTTACAGCCCTTACTGTAGCACTGATGGAGGAAAAGTAAGGCTATATGAAACCAGAGGAATGGAGTTGGAGTCTTCTGGGAATACAAGGTGGGAAGGGAAAGGATTCATTTAAAAAAACAAGAGCCAATGAGTGGGTAATTAAGTCTTGTCTATCTTCTTCTAACAGCGAAGACCCCAAGAAGGCAAAGGCAAGAAGGAAGATGGGGAAGAGTCAGACACGGATGAAAAATGCACGATTTGTCTGTCTATGCTTGAAGATGGAGAAGATGTGAGGTATGATGGGAACCACTTTGGTCCCTGTTCTCCACTTTAGGGATGTTGGTTGGTCCATGTCAGTAGGAGAAATCTTCTCTTTGTGTGTGTGGAGGGGAGGGGGGGACCACATGCCATCTACCAGCAGGGAGTTATAAGATAGGAGAGCTATTTGATATTTGGTGAACTTGGCACAAGGACTTCCTCTCTCATTCAGTTGGTCTTGGAAGAGCCATCCTGGAGGAGATGGGTTTCAGGACTGAAGGATCTTTCTATCTTCTATTCAATTCAATAAACAATTGTTGAGTAACCTTTTATGTGCAAGGTACTGTTCTAAGCTCTGGGAAGAGGATAAAATTGAAAGAGGCTGTCCACAATGAGCCTCCTTAGCTTCCAGGGAGACGTGCCCACTGTCTTTGGATGAACTTCCGTTTGTTCAGGGTTTCTTACAATAGCACATCTTGCTCTTGGCTCCAGGCTAGCCCCTTGTGCCCCCATCCTCTGGTTAAGTCCCAAAGCTAACTCATGCCTGTCTCTTCTAGGCGTTTACCCTGTATGCATCTCTTCCACCAACTGTGTGTCGACCAGTGGCTCGCCATGAGCAAGAAATGCCCCATCTGCCGAGTGGACATTGAAACACAACTGGGTGCCGACAGCTGAGGTGACAGTCCGCCTGGCAGATGCCCCACTTTCCTTCACCAGGTCCCCCGACGGCCATAGCCCTTGCAGCCAAACTTTGCCTTCTGAGCCATTTGATTTAAAGGAAAAGCCTGCAAGCACATTTTGCGGAAAGAGGAATCGGTGGTATCAGCGTCAAAGGGATAGGAAGGAGGTCCCACCCAGCCCGAATGGTCACCACCCCACGTGCCATGCGTGGGGGGGAGGGGCCATTGCCCAGCCAGGGGGGCGGGAAGGGGGGGCCCACGCTGCTGAGGATTTAGAAGGGATCTCGAAGGTACTAGTTGGATAGTCTGGCCCCTCAATCCTGTCCTTCGAAGGATTGTATATATACCTCTCGACTACGTAGAAACCATGTAGGGGTCTCTAGCTATTTCTGTGGATGGCAACCGGAGCATGTTAGCTTAAGAAAAAATGTTGTGTGTGGTGCTCTAGTCATCTTGTGGTGGACATGTTGCTATTACCGAATTTGCACCAAATATTTCTCATCAAGTCCCTTGTTTTGGTGCCTGACAAAACTGACCAACGACAGCCCGAATCTTCCCATCTTTAGGAGAGAAGGAAAAAAAAGGTACAAAGGTTAAGAAAAAAAAAAGCCAAATCCTGTTTACAGTGAAAAGGATGATTTCTTCACCCAGGTCTGGGGGTGGGTGGGAGGGGCTTCTCGTTCTTTGTGTTGGTGTTGTTGTTTTGTTTTTTATTTTTGCTTTGATCATGTTTACAGTGTACGGAGCGGTGGAAGGAGGAGGGGCATCTGGGAAAGATATGGGGACAGGAAAGGATCCAGTGGGAACAGACAGGATCCCTCAGGATCCCTACCTGAGCCTCCCACCAGTTGTGCTGGGGTTCTAGGTGGGCGGCTGGGGCCGGAAGGGAGGAGAGAGGGAGGTCCCGTCTGAGGGAAAGATCCCGAGCTCCTGGTGGCCCTCAGAGAGGCCAAGGCTTGGCTTCAGGGCTCCTTCCCCCGTTTCCCCATAGGCTAGAGAGAGGCTGGCCTTCAGCTATCATAGCTTGCTGCATTCCCCAGAGCCCAACTGCTATCGCTCTGTGTTCTCCCCTCTGCTGCTCCTTGCCTCATGGCAAAGAGGCGATTTAACCGCTGCCTCCCTATGCAAAAATAAATAAATAAATAAAAGTAAGTAAAACATAAAATAAACTAAATAGCATAGATAATTAGTAGCTGGTCTTGGCCAAAGTGTTCTCAGCTGCTCCTCTGAGAGCTCTGGCTGGCACTCGAGGAACGCGGAGGCTCACATGCCCCAGGAGGCTGGGAGAAGGCCAAAGCTTGCAGCCTGTTCTCTATGGTGCCAGCCAGGGTGGAGCATCACAGGCCATGAGATGGTACTTGAACTTCCTCCGGTCCCACCTGGAGAGACAGAGACTGGGCTCTGCCCCGGAGAGAATCTTCACTGGGAAACTGGGGGTAAGAGGCCCCCAGCCCCCGCCTCCTCCCTTGATCTGCTCTGAGCAGGTCGCGTCCCTTTTCTGTGCCTCAGTTTCCCCATCTGTAAAGTGGGGGAGAAACTAATCTTTATCCCAGCCCCCACTCCCTCTACCTCCACAGGATGTTGTGAGGATTAATAGCACTTCTGCTCTCTCCTGGGTCTCTTCTTAGGGTGGGGAAAATCTTGGAAGTTCTAAACGATTCCATCAAATGATTCTCCCCCCACCCCCCACCCTGAATAAAGCCACAGCTTTTCTGAAGCCCAGAGGGAGCAGAGGAAAAGAAAGAGGGGGAGATAGGTGGGAGCCCATGAAGTTCCATCTAGCACCAAACTGCTTTTATTACTATTACTCTTATTAGTATTAATATTATTATCATTATTAGTTGGTTCATGCTTTCTTTTTCATGGGTGAGAAACACCAGGAATTAGGACATACCAAAAGGAGTGTGGGGGAGTGATTACAGCTCATATGGAATTCTACTACCTTCCTTTGGCCTTTCCTATTTCCTTTCCTCCCACCCAATTACTACCTCTCTTCTACCCCCTTTCTCCCCCTGCCCCTCAATAACTAAGAGAGGACATGGGGAGAACCTGGTCTCAGTGTTTAAATACATCGAAGGACCATTGGGTGGAGGAGGGAGTAGGATTGTTTTCTGTCCATCTAGAGCAGAAGACTAAGACTAATGGGTAGAAGTTATAGGGAGAGATTTCGGT
This sequence comes from Sarcophilus harrisii, assembly GCF_902635505.1. Classification (NCBI taxonomy): domain Eukaryota; kingdom Metazoa; phylum Chordata; class Mammalia; order Dasyuromorphia; family Dasyuridae; genus Sarcophilus; species Sarcophilus harrisii. The sequence goes on along the minus strand of NC_045426.1, from coordinate 366,583,083 downwards.
TCCATCTAAGAACTTTGTAATAGTCCTCTGATTATTCCACCACAGAAGGGGCTTGTTTCAAGAGGCATTGACTTCCCATCATTGAAAGTGTCCAAACAGATTACTATCTGCTAGAGATTTTCCTAGAGGAGATTTTTGCATTGGATGAGAGATTGGACTGGATAACCTGAAAAGTCCCTCTAAAAAGTCCATGATTCTGTGGAGTTTGTTTGTTTGTTTTTTTTTTTTAAAGTGAGATAATGTATGTAAAATGCTTCGCAAACCTTAAAATGCTATATAAATGCAAGCTATTATTAGTGCTCACTGTGAGTCCACTGTTGTGCTAAACGCTAAGGGGGGATATAAGAAGTTGACAAAAAAAAAACAGGTCCTGCCCCTAAGGATCTTATGGTCTAGGGAAGAAGGCAATACACACATTAGGGAATATTACAATATTACAATACACGATAGTGTTAAAGGAAATGCCACACTGCAAAACTACACTGAAGCCAGTATTTAACAACAAAACAAAATTCATAAAACTGCCAGGAGGCTATCAGTACTTTCAGTGAGGAGGTAAGACTTCCATCACAAGATAATAAGCTGCCTTGTCAGAAGCAAGGACCTTAAGGAAGGACAAACCAGTCCCAATGCAGGGGCTCATACCAAAGGGGCCATCAGAATGAGAGTTTCCTTTCCATAACTTTAAGTGGAGAGTTCTCTCCTTGTTTTGGTTCCTTGCTCCATCCTCCTGAGTAAACCAGGAAGGTTCAAGGGAGGCAGTGGGTTTAGAATGGAAAGAACACTTAGTTCATGAGCTAAAATATCTGGCTTTAAGTCTTGAGTTATAACACTGACTGGATGACCTTGGGTAACTTACTTCCTTGCTCTGTGCCTCAGTTTCCTCATCTGCAAAATGAGGGGGTTGGATTAATTGATCTTTAAGGTCTGGTCCAGCTCTTACTTTCTGTGATTTCCCCAAGGCCAGGGCATCTTTTTTCCAAGCTAGTAAGGTGCTTCATACCAGGAAGCTGTTGAAGATGACTTTTTTTGGGGGGGTGGGCAGGAACATCTGCTTAAGAGGCTAAAAAAAAATTCAGAGTGGAACATAATATTTTCTGCCTTTCCTCTCATCCTTTCCCCCTCTTCCTTGCTCCCCACATTTTCTCCAGTCCCATTTATATATTCCTAGGTGCAGAAAGCTCTGCTCTAGGTACCAAGGTGGGGACTACCCAGAGGGCATCCCTTGTCTTGGAAGAATTTATCATCTGCCACTCGTGGAATCCCAGTTGAGCTGTAATTACCAGACTTCTCCTCAAGAGACCCCAGGTACTGTCTGGGGGGCCAGATGAGGCAGGTGAGGGGCCTGCTCTCCTTCACACCTGTCCCCCCACCCTAGCACCCTGGGTCCCTTCCATGATATAGGGAGAATGGTGAGAGTCGATTTGGGCTCAAGACTCTCTGCCCCTAACTTGGGAGGTCTCTGGAGTTGTTCACCAGTGGTCGAGAAGGAAGAGTGGAGAGGGGCCCATGTTTCCTTTCCCTCCCCTCCCCAGGGACTTTTGAGGGGAGTTGGAGGTCAGGGGGAAACAGGCACAGAGACTGCTCCAACGCCAACATCTTAAGGAGAGGAGACCATCTTCAGTCCTTCTGCTCAACTCAAGGGCCTCAGACCCTCGACTGAGAAGCATGAGTGCCTTCTGTGGCTGGAAGCTGCCCTGGGAATGAAACTGGGGCCCCTTTCCAACAGCAGCCGCAGCCACAGCAGCAGGCCCCTTTGGGACTCTGGTCAATCCAATGCCAATGAGCCCAGCAGGGCAGGGCAGATGAGGCCGAAGGGCCCAGGGTCCACAGTACACCTCCCCTTCTCCAGGACCCTCTCTTCGTCCTCTCCAGAGCCCAGCGCCCAGTCCTGCTGCCCCCCAAGGCAGGGCATCAGCTCCTCCGCTCCCAGCACCCCAACTCCATGCAGGTGTTACTAACTCTTTATGCCTAATGAACAAGCACAGTTTTTTTCCAGTGGTGATGAAAACACCACCAGACTCTTTCCTGAAGAAATCCCACTCGCTCCCTCTCCACCCTTTGGTGGGGAAACCTTCCCCTGTCCCCCCGCGGCGCCGTAGCAACGTCTGTCAGGTCCCCCCTTGCCCGCGTTCCATCTCCTGTCCTCGCATAGAGCGAATGCTAGAGCGATTTCAGCTGATAGAAAAAAAACAAAAACAAAAACAAAAATGAAAAAAACAAACAACAAAAAACAAATAAAAAAACACATGGCACGTTGCTAGTTTACAGGGTTTTGTGAGTTTAAATGCCTTATATTTAACAATCATAATTTATGACTAACTTGTAGATATTGTGGGTTCTTATTTAATTATTTTTATAGTTGTTTTGCATTTTTAATTATAATTTATTTATTTAGAAAGGATACTAATTTTTTTTATTACTCCTATTACCTCATTTTGGCATCGTTTCTGGGAGTGGAATGCTTTGCATGCATTGGTACGATGAAAACCGACTTTGACCACAAAAAAAAAAAAAAAAAAAAACCCACAAAATTTCGCTGAACTTTATCTCGTCCCAAATCAGGGTGTGTGATTGCAAACTGTCTTACTGTGGTGCTGGCCTCTTTGGATACATTCCATACAAAATGCAAACCTTTGATTCTGTATGCTGTGATTTAGTGGAAAACTGCAATAGAGTAACCGTATTTAGCACATATATAAATATGATTTGCACTCAGCATCAAACTGAGGTAATCCTTTCACTCGCTTCCCTCCGGGTCCCTTTGAATATGGACCTCTGTTCTCCCCCACCTCCAGCTTCCTCCACCCCAAAAGCAACCCCAAAGGATCCTGTTAGGGAGGGTTTGGGAGGCAAGTAATAGAGGAAGCCATGCTTGGGAAAAAGAAAAAAGAGGGTGCTTTGGGAAATGGGGCCCCGACTCTAGGCGTCCTGTCCCTTCAGCAATCTCTCGCTTCCAATAGAAGTTTCTTCTTTCTTGGGAAATTCAATAGAAGAGAGAATTCCTTTTCAGGATTGGGCAGTATGGGGTGAAAAATTTATGGCCCCATGAGTTTGCCACCAGTGTGAAGGACAAAAGATGGGGGGTGCCAATTGTAAGGGTACCCAAGCTGTGTAGTATCATGGAACAAGTTGGAGGACCTGGAGTCTAGCTACTCTTGGCACTCACTCGCAGTGGGTCTTTGGGCAAGTCATATGATCTCTCCATTGTAAAGAGAGTCGAACTAGATGATTTCTGAGGTCTCTTCCAGTTCTAACGTTCTATGTTTATAAGGCTGTGTCCTCCTCTTCTTGGACTCCTCCTTGGAGATCCCAACTTACAGAGCTGTTGGAGCTAATGGGGCACCTACCATTTTGTACCTAGTTTGCTTGTGTTGGGCTGCTTTGGGCCTGGTAAAGAGAATATCATTGGCCAATCATTTTTCCAGTGAATTTGCTCAGTGTAGGCTTTCAATATAGGTCTCTGGGGCCTCCAACCCCTCCATTGCTATACTAGAAGGTTAGGCTATTTCTTTGTGCTGATAATTGCTTCAATAGTGTCCGTCTCTTTGACCCTGTAGACCAGAGTTTCCCAAACTATGTTTTACAGGACCCTGTGTGGTTCTTTGAATAGGGTTGAAAAAATTCAAAATCTGTGAGAAAGTTTTAAAGAAATGTTTTACCTCTAAAAATGTTAAATTATTTATGCATTAAAAATACATAAAGCAATTTTCAGCATAAAAGTAGAGTTAATTGGTTTAATATGGTGGCTTTAAATTGTCTTTGAACCCTCTTTTTTCCAGAGGTTATGCCAACATTTACGTGGCCAATGAGTTTGGGAAACACTGCTGTCCACAATGCTTGGGGCTGGGCAGGGTGGGTGGGGGGTAGGGTGGGTGGGATTCCACCTGTTTAGTGGACTTGCCTCTTGCATGCTGGCTTGTATGTTTTCAGTGGATTTGGAAGATGTTGGCAGGTTGGGCTAAAGTGCATGCCATAGAATATTGGGGTTGAAATATTGGGCCCCGAATGTTGTAGCTTGATGTTTTTGTCCTGACCATGGAAGCTCTTGAAATCTTGGATGATTGGGCCTCCTTCCAGCTTGAAGCTTTATTTCTAGAAAGTTAGGGGAATTGATGAGCTGGGTGAGGGGGGCACCCTAGCTCTAGACTCTATGATCCCGTGACCCTATAAATTCAGCATCATTTGTTGGCAAATTATAAGTTGAAATATGGCATTATGTTATCCTAAATCTCCCTTCTCCTGGTGACTTGGCTGGGCAGGCTTCTTGTCCCTCCCTCTGTTGTGGAGGAAGGACAGAGAAGTCATGGGGAAGGGTTGTAGTTAGTGTTGGGGGTAGATGGGAAGGTGAATTATATGCCTTTGGGTGAGCTATTGATGGTAAAGCCATTGGTTGTAGAGGAAGGAATCTGGGTCAGATCTTTGGTATAAACTAGCACATTGACCTGCCCCCAGTGCCCCTCAATTGATAGGACATATGGGGAGTTGTTAATAATCCTGAAAAGAAGCATCTATTTTCAGTCCTGATTTAGATCCTTCAGGGACCTTGGCAAGAATTCAGGGTGACATCTTTGAGACCTTCTGTATATTTGACTCCCTTTACCCTTTTCCTATTTCCTTCCTTCCTCTCCTTTTACTCATCATTTTCTCCTTTCTTTTCCCTCCCCTTCTTCCTTTTCCCCATCTATGCCTCTTTCCAATAACTAACAACTCCAACTCAAGGTCATCATGGAAGGAGGATGATAGGGATTGGGATGTGTGGCGTTGATAACATCACCTTACTACCTATAGTCCATGGAGCAGCCAAGCCAAGGGGCCTTTCAACCAGCTAGTGAGGGGTGATGGAGCCTATGTGCTATGCCTCCCTCTGCCTCCACCCTCACCAGCTTCTTATATCTCCCATGACTCTAGCTCCACCTTTCCCTTTGAAATACCATCACTATTGTGCCAGACCTGGGGTCCAGCCTCTGGGGGTCTCTTCTAGGTAAACTGGCAGACATTATAACAAATTCTGTCAGCCAAAACTCCTTTGATAGGTCCCAGATGGATTCATCTTATTTCAAGCTCTGTTTTCTTAGCAGAAGGTATTAAAGTGAGATACCTCTTGTACTTCTTTTGAAGTTGATACCTGGAACCCAAGCCAACACCACTCACCCTTGCCTACTCTGGTTTTCATTGTTCCCCCACACTCCAGTTACAGCCATCTTTATTTGCCCCCATTTCCCCTTCTGGTTTCAATTTCTAGCCTTGGAAACCATTTATTTCTAAGGCTGTAACTAGCCTCATGGGGGGGCCCAGGCGAGTGAAAGGATTATCATTGGTTTTGATTGGTTTTTTTGGTAACCCTACTGCTGTTCTGTTCTGTTGTGCTGTGTGACATTTTGCTACATAGACTATTTTATAGCAGAAAGCTAGAAGAATATTTATTATGAATATTAAAGCAATAGTGCATCAAGAGACGGAGACATTAGGAATTGTGTAAATGCTTAGATTCACTTTTGGTGGATTTTTTGTACTTTATTTATAACTAATAAAAACGAACTGCATTGCTAACTACATTCCACTCGTCTTGGGTGTTTATTCCTAAATATGTTTACCAAAGTCAAATACTCAGAAAGAATCCAATTTGTCTCCTCCCTTTTCTTGGGAGTTGCATTTGGTTCCTCAAGTCAATCAGGTTTTCTCTGTCTCCTGCCTTTTTGGTCTCTTTTATCACATATGTCCTCCCTTCTTCCCTCACACACACACTTTCTCTCTCTCTCTCTCTCTCTCTCTCTCTCTCTCTCTCTCTTTTTCTTTCTCTCTCTCTTTCCCTCTCTCCCTCTCTCTCCTTTCCCTCCTCTTCTTCCTCTTCCTCCTCCTCTCTCTCTTTTTCAATATCTACTTTCTATGGAAGTCTACACCATCAGTATTAATTACCTATATCTATTTCAGGTTACCATTTATGTCTATTGATGATTGGCAGCTGGGTGATGCAGTTGATAGAACACTGGACTAGAGTCAGAAAGACCTGAGTTCAAATTTGGCTTCAGACACTTCTTAGTTGTCATTTAATCCTACATGCCTCAGTTCTTTCATCTGTAAAATGAGCTGGAGAAAGAAATCATAAATCATTCCAGTGTCTCTGCCAAGAAAATCCCAAGTGGGATCACAACTGAAATAACTGAACAATAATGATTGATTATTTTTGGCTATATATCACTTACTCATTTATTTCTATCATATATATCTTCTGAAAGATGGCAAGGCAGAGTAGATAGTGGGCTGGCCTCTGAGACAGGAAGGCAAGGATTCATGTTCTTTACCATATGTTAGCTGTATTACTATGAGGAAGTTAAGTCTCAGGTGTTCCTGGGAAATTCTAAGATGGGTAAGTTACAGAACAGTTGCATCAGTGAAAGAATTTTCCACAACAGGGAATCATCAACAAATTTGAAATTGCAGGGATGGCTCCTGCCTCTTCCTTCCCACCCTCTATATTTTCTATTTGTCTATTTATGATTATCCTTTCTTTCTATCTGCCTAAAAACTTCAACTAACATGTAATAAAGGCAATATAAATCAATGGATTTGGATCAGAGAACCTTGTTATTTACAGTCATCAAAGCTCTCTGGGCTATAGGTTCCTCATCTGTAAAATGAGAGTTGAATTTGACTTTGAAGGTTCTTTCTGGGGCTAAATCTAACTTATGATAAATTATTGTTCAGTCATTTTCAATTGTGTCTGCCTCTGTGACCCAATTTAGGATTTCTTGGCAAAGGTACTGGAGTGGTTCTCCATTTCCTTCTCTAGCTCCAGGAAATTGAGGTAGAGTTAAAGTAGGTACTTAATGAATATTTACTTGTTTGCTTCCTTCCTTTTCTCCTTCCTTTCTTCCTTCTTACTCTCTTTCCTTTCCCAAATTTAAAGATTTAAAGATTTTTAATTTAAATTTAAATTCCCCAAATTTAAAGATTTAAAGAGACAAGAAAGGCACAATGTAAATAATTAAGTCTAATGGTTAAATGAGCATCCACAATCTAATTTGAGTACTGAATCCCAAAAAAGAGAAAAAAAATGCAATTATTACCCAATTAAAATAGTTCTGTAAATCCAGAAAAATCATAAGAGAACTTACAAATTTAAAGAAATTTAAAACAAAATTGTAATTATCAAAATGAAAATGTAATGAACTGAAAATTTCTCCCAGTTTCTACAAAGGGGAAATGAAAATTGTGAAACATCTGACATAACATTCTCATCATATCTAATTTAGTATTATTAGATTTGAAAATTGTTCTGAAGGTGCAATTTTGTTAAAAAAAATCAATCTTTTCTTATTTGACACAATGAAAGTAATTATTTTCAAAAGTTATTATTATTCCTAATAATTATTATTATTCCTGTGAGGAACAGTTGAAGGCCTTCCTGCTACTGTAAAAGCTGAGATCAGAGTTTTAGATAATAGCAATATTCCTTCCTGTCCATATCAGGAAACTAGAACATATGTGAGTTTCATAAGAAGAGGTCAATTTTATATTCTCCAGCAACTTTAGGCAATATTTTCACAGAAATCAGTTCTTAGGAAGTCACAGAGTATGACTTTAGCTAAGAGATGGTTACCCTTCACAATAGACCCATCAATGAGGCCCAAATGACTGAATTTTCTAGTAGCTCTTTCCTGTTTAAATGAGATTTGCTAATGTTCTGTCTTTAGATTTAATTGAGCTCTCTATAGTATTTATCTGCTTTTATCATCTATAGCTGTCTCACTTTGCTTATTAATCTGTCTAATAAAAAACCCTGACATTTACATAGCACTTTAAGTTAACTTTTAGACAGGATCATATTTGATTCCTCTAAAACTGTATATAGCTCCTATGGGTGTTGTTATCCCCATTTTGCAGATAAGGAAACTGAGATTCAGATAGAGCAGTGATTCGCTCATGGTACATCAGGGCCAAGTGTTAGAGGTTGGATTTATATCTACATCTTTTCTTGATTTCCAAGTCTAAAACTCTGCACCATGTTCTCTCTAGATATCTACCTGTCAATTATCTGTCTAATCTGGATTCTGTTCTTGATTTTATGTAACAATAGATGAGTCACTTAACTTCCAGGGTCCCAGTTTCCTCATTAGTAAAATGAGGAACATAGCTTAAAGAATCTCTAGGGCCCTATGTAATTCCTAAGAACCATTTTTACCTCCCCTCTCCCCCACTCTGAATTAGACTATAGAGTAGAGATCAGCAGGTTATATATGGAGGGAAAAAAAAGTAAGTCTTTAGCATAGGTAATTTTTACTGAGTTTGGACACTTTAACTTATTTAAGGCATTACCTTATTTAAAGTTTTTCAAATGCATTAGTGTAGTTATAGTCCCGATTGAATTGTAAATACTCCAGAGGACAAAATAAAACTGGAGCAATATGGCAGCTAGGAGGTATAGTAGATAGCATCTTCAAAAACAAAACCAAGTTCAAATCTGACCTCAGACACTGTGTGACCCTGGGCCAAACACCTAACCTTCTGATGCCCCAGTTTCATCAACTGTAAAATAAGGAGCAGAACTGCACTGTCTCAAGATTATTGTAAGTATTAAATGAGATAATACTTGTAAAGTGCTATTTTTAGGACATAGTAAGTGTTTTGTAAATGTTTATTTTCTCATCTCTGTTCTCTCCCTCCATATGCCATGAGAAATAATATTGGGAATAATGTGTTGTTTAATCAGGAGAAAAAAGATCTAGGGAGTTATGGTTATTCTTCAAATAAGTAATACATACAGACAGTATTCTTTTAGATTTACAAAGTACTTTCCTCACCCAAATTCCATAAAATAAATAATACAAATACTATTTGCCCATTTTACAAATCAGGAATCTTTGAGCAGTGAAATGATGTAGCTGAGGCTACATCGATAGAAAGTTCTATGTCAGAACTCGGGGCATCCAGTTCAGTGCATTTCAGTGGTGAAGGAAGGATTAGACTTATTCTGCTTGACTCCAGAGGGCAAAAAGAGTGGAAATCCTAGGAAAGTAGATTTGGCCTCAAGAAGAAAGAAAGAAGAACTTTTTAATATTTATAGCTATTTTTAGTGCCTCTAGATATTCACCTATCAATCTGTCATCTATCTAATATGGATTCTGTTCTTGACTCCACTACTAATTAACTGTGTGACATTGGGTGAATTACTTCCTTCCCTGAGCCTTATGAGGCAATAAGTACCTCATCACTTGAGATGTTTAAGGAGAGGTTGGATGACTGGTAAAATATATTCCTGTCCTGGGTAGGAGGTTGAATAAGATGATGCTTAAAGTCCCTCCAGTTCTGATATTCCATGATTCTATGAAAACTAATCTTCACTAGCATAAGGTCAATTCACCTCCATGATACCAAAATATCAAATAGATCGTCAGCAGCATGAGTGAAATACAGGGACAAATTTCCCTTAAAAAGAGAAGAATTATAGTGGGGTGGGATTTGGAGTCTGCTTCCTGGAATCAGTAAGTCAATCAATAAACATTAAGTGCTTATAATGTGCCAGACACTGCGCTAGGTGCTGGGCATACAAAAATGGTAAAAGACAGTTCCCTACCTTAAGAAACTCATAATTTGATGGGAGAGAAAGCATGCAAATAACTATGTATAAAATAAGTCATATACAGGATTAAATTGAAAATAATAGAGGGAAATCGCAAGTATTCAAAGAGATTAGGAAAAGCTTTTTGTAAAAAGGTAAAATTTTATCTGGGTCTTGCAGAAAGTCAGAAAAACGAGGAGGGAGCATATTACCTTCATTAAAGGTCAGCATGGGAAAATGCCCAGAAGTACAAGAGGGAGCATCTTGTTTGAGGGATAGCAAGGAAGCCAGTGCCATGAATCAAGAAATATAGGATGGGGTGTGAGTGTGGGGAATAAGAAGACTGGTGAGGGATGAGAGGACGAGGTTATGATAGACTTTGAATACCAAGATTTTCTTTTTTTCCTCAAGAGTATTTTATTTTTTCCAAATACATGAAAAGATAGTTTCCAATATTCATCTTTGTAAGATTTTGTGTTCCAATTTTTTTCTCCTTCCCCTTCTTATCTCCCCCTTCCCCAAAATAGCAAGCAATCTGATATAAGTTTGACATATACAAGTCTTTTAAATATTTCCATATTTTTCATGTTGTATGAGACCCCATAAAAACAAAAGGAGTTAAAAAAAACCCATAAGAAAGAAAAAGCAAAAAAAAAAACAAAAAACAACAACAACAAAAAAAACTATGCTTCAATCTATATTCAGTCTTCATAGTTCTCTCCCTGGATGCAGATGGCATTTTTTATCCCAGCCCTATTGAAATTGTCCTGAATTGCTCCATTTTTGAGAAGAGCCAAGTTTATCATAGTTGATCATCACACAATCTTGCTGCTACTGTATACAATGTTCTCCTGGTTCTGCTCACTTTACTCAGCATCAGTTCATGTAAGTCTTTCCAGGCTTTTCTGAAATCAGACTGCTCAACATTGCTTATAGAACAATAATATTCCATAACATTCATATACCAAAACTTATTCAGCAGTTCACTAATTGATGGACATTCACTCAATCTCCAATTCCCTGCCACTAAAAAAAGGGTCACTACAAACATTTTTGTGCATGTGGGTCTTTTTCTGTCTTTCATGATCTCTTTGGGATATAGACAGAGTAGGCTGAATCAAAGATACGCACAATTGGATTGCCCTTTTGAACATAGTTCCAAATTGCTCTCCAGAATTGTTGGATCATTTTACAACTTTACCAACAATGTATTAATTCTTGGGACCCTCCTTTGAATTGGAGGGTGGAGAGCTCCTCTAAGAACCTCCATTTGAGGAATTTGTCCAAGCCAGCCATCTCTTCATATCATACCAGACCTCATTCCTCTGAATTTCTCCATCCCTCTCTCCATAGTAATCAGTCATGAACTGTATGAAGAACTAGCAAAAAGACTGAAAAAGAGGTCAGATAAATAGGTGGAGAAACAGAAAAGAGTAATGCCCCAAAAATCTAGAGAGAAGAAAGCAATAAGAAGAGGGTGATCAGCAGAATCAGAGACTGCAGACAGATCAAAGAGAATGAGGATTGAGATTTGGCAACTAATCTGTCACTGATAACTTTGGAGAGAACAGTTTGGGTTGAATGATGAGGTTGATAGTTAAGACTATGGAACGATACGAAGAGAGTGAAAAGAGAGGAAGTAGTAGACTCTATTGTAAAGATGGTCTTCTCGTGCAGTTTAGCTACAAAAAGGAAAGAGGTATGGTGAGAGAGCAGAGATGTCTGGATCAAGTAGATATATATTTTTTGAGAATGAGGGCAACATAGCCATGTTTACAGGCAGTAGAAAAGTAGAGAAAGAATGAAGATAAATGGGGATGATAGCAGGGGCAGTCTTCTGGAGGAGGTGAAATGTGACATACTGAAATGGGTTGGAAGAGATTGTGGCAGAAGGCATTGGGGTAATGTGAGATGAGGAGGAGAGGGACGAGGTGAATGACCTCCAATTTTTAATTAAAATGCAAGGCAAGGTTCTTAGCTGAGAGGGTGGTGGGAGGAGAAACTATTAGAGAATTGAGGAAGGATAGTTTAAACAGACAGGGTTGTGTTCAGTACTTCCCAGAAGTCATTGCTTTTTGTCCTTCCTTCTGAAAGAGGACCATGACATCAGGGAGGTGATGCCATGACAAGCAGGTGAGTCGGATTTAAGTGAGGGAGGGCTGGGCAAACTCACCTGCCTCACTTTCCCTCCCCTCTCTCTTTCTCTCTCTGTCTCTGTTTCTCTCTGTGTGTCTTTCTCTTCTCTCTCTCTCTCTCTCTCTCTCTCTCTCTCTCTCTCTCTCTCTCTCTCTCTCTCTCTCTCTCGCCAAGTTCCCAGAAGTATGGAGTTAAGTAAAATGTTTTTTCAGAGTCCAAATCAGGGAGTGGTTTTGTAACTTCAGGGAAAGGAAAAATTGCTATCAAGAAGGAAACTTTTTTTATTTTTATTTTTTTTAAGAAAGGAAGAAATGAAGCAGACTAGGAACTTTGTGAATAGCCATGCTTTTTCTCTTCCTTCTGTGTGGGCTTAGCATGTTGAATCACCATATCAACCTCTGGCCCATTGCCAAGCAGATGAATTGAGAATAGCAAGAAATACTTGTGAAGTGGGACCTGGAAGTAGATAAAGAAGAAGGAAGAGTCAAAGATGACTCTGAGGTTATGAACCTGGGTGAATGAGAAAGAAAAATAGATAAACTTGAAGTAAGGACACGTTTGGGGAGAGAAGATAAGTTCTGTTTGGTGCATTGTTTGATGTCCAAGAAGGACATCAAGGTAAGAGAATAATTAGACTTGTAGGAATGGAATTCATAGAAGAAGTAGATGTCAAAATTATCTGGATAGGAGGTTTGACTGAAGGCACTGGAGCTAATGAGATTGTCAAATGAAAAAATATAGAGGAAAAAAGAGAATTGCAGACAGATCCTTGGTGAATGATAAAGAGCCAGTAGACAGAATGAAGGAGAAATTAGAGTTATAGGAGGAAAACCATGAGAAGTCAATGGTATAGAAGCCAAGAGAGAGGTGTATAAAGAAGAAAGGGCTTTCTTTCTATCTTCAGAGATATTGTGGAGGCTGAGCCTGGAAAAATATTACTGTAGTGGGTGATAATCGGGTCATCTTGGAAAAAGCAGTATTAGCATTGGACTAGTGGTAATGGCAGCACTTTCTTTAAATCATTAAGCCAGTCATTCAGTTATTCACTTGGTGGGGAGGAAATAGGAAGCATAGATTACTATTTCCAGAACATTGGTAGTGATAGGGAGTTAAAAAATGGACCCTTGGCTCAAGAGGGTAGCATTGTTAGAAGTCACTCTTTCATTTGTTTATTGATTTATTTAAAGAGGAGAGAAGGAGAGAGGAGAAAGGGAGAGAGAGGGGGAGAGGGAAAAGGGAAGAAAGGGAGAGAAAAGTGGGGCAGGGGAGAGGAGAATACCTATGGCAAAGTAGTAGAGTGAAGGAGAGACTCAAAATGAATGAGTGATCAGTGGTTATTAATGAAGCAAAATCTTGGAGAAAACAAGACAGATTAGGATCTAGAACCCAGATGAAGGGGCTAACTTTAACAAAAAGTTTCACCTCTTATTCTGAGAGGAAAGGAGATGAGGATGGAGAGGTTTTTGAACTATTAAGGAAGTGAATTGCTGGAGAGCAAAAGGGAGGTGATGGTTTTACTACCTAATTCACACTTATTTTAGTGGAGGTTCATGCTCAGGTCTGGCACCATGATTTAAGAAAGACACTGTTAAGCTGAAGAGTTCAGAAAAAGGCCCATGATATCAAGAGCTTGGGGGTCATAATATAAAAGTCCATAACGATGGAAAGATCATGCTTAGCCTTGGAAAGAGAAAATTCAGGGAGGATGTTTTATTGGATTCAAATATTTTAAGAGTTCTCAGTAGAAGAGGTAGGATTGAATAGAGGTAGGGAGGGGGGAGAGACAGATTGAATTTGTTTTCTTTGGTTCCCGAGTCAAAACTAGGACCTAAGAGAAATTGCAAAGAAATCAATTTAGGTTTTATAGCTGGAAAAATAGAATTCCTAATAATTAGAGATGTCCCAAAATGGAATGGGCTGTCTTGAAAGCTGATGGTTTCCCTTCCTTTGAAGTGTTCCCACAGACGTCAGATGGTGACATGATCAGGTATGTGATCTTGGGGATTCTTGCCATGTATAGCCTGAATGAGATGGCCGTGGAGATCCTTTCCAATTCTATGACTCTGTGAATGTCCTTGATCATCTTGGTAAGGTAGGAAATCAGGTAAACTGCTATATGAGGTTTGGGGAGGATGGGATCCATTTAGAGGCATGAGAAATTCATCTTTGATATTGGCTCTTATATGTTAAATTTTCTATTAAGTTTGGGTTTGGTTGAAATAAAGTCCTGAAAATCTACAAGTTCACTGAATGCCCATTTGTTTTTCATTCAATATTATGGATAATTTTGCTGGATATGATATATATGTATATTTTTACCTCAGGCCTGTTTCTTTTGCTTGTCGGTAGATATGACTCTAGGATCTAAGGTCTTTTATTGTGGCTACTGATAAGTCCTGTACAATTCTAACTGTAGCTCCAGCATATTTGAATTGGTTTTTTTTTTCTTGTTTCTTGCAAAATTTTGTCTTTGATCCAGGGGTTTTGAAATTTGGCAATAATATTCCTATGTGTTTTTCACAAAGGATCTCTCTAAAGTGGGGATCAGTGGATTTTTTCTATTTCTACTTTCTCTTCATGTTCTATCACTCCAGGACAATTTCCTTGGATTGTTTCTTGCATTATTGTGTCAAGGTTCTAATTTTGGTCACAACTTTCCAGTAGTCTAATTGTTCTTATATTTTCTCTTCTTGATCTGTTGTTTTATTGATTATATGTTTCTCCAGATCTGTTGTTTTATTGATTATATGTTTCACATTCTGTTCTATTTTTTCATTCTTTATATTGTTTTATTGTTTTTTGGTCCCTTATAATTTCACTGGCTTCCCCTTCCCTAATTCTAATTTTCAAAGAGTTATTTTTAACTTTAAGACTATATTTTCTTTTCTAGTTGGTTTTTTAAATTTTTAAAAATTTTGTTGTTCTTTCTTGTTTACTGGGTTTTGTTGTTTTTTGTTTGTTTTTTAATTTTTCTTCAGTGTCTCTCATTTGATGCTTAAATTCTTTTTTGACTTTTTCTATAAATTTTCTCTAGAGGGACAGCTAGGTGGTGCAGTGGATAGAGCACCAGCCTTGAAGTCAGGAGGACCTGAGTTCAAATGTGACCTCAAACATTTAACACTTCCTAGCTATGTGACCCTGTGCAAGTTACTTAACCCCAATTGCCTCAGAAAAAAAAGAAAAAAACAAATAAACAAACAAACAATAAATAAATTCTCTCTGGGGAAGGAGTCACTTAATGGCCCTTTTTGGGGTAGAAGAAGCTTTTTTTTTTTTTTTTTTTTTTTTTTACTTCAGTGTCCTCCTCTGAAGATAAACCCCAGTCTTCTTTGTTTCCATAGTAAATTTCTATTTTTTTTTCTTCTTTGCCAATTCATTAAAAATATATATATATTAGAGTAAGCACCTCCAATTGTGCTGGTGGGAAGTTGCCTCTAGCTTCATTTCAGCTCTCCTCTCTGACCTGGAACCCTAAACCAAGAGCACCACCCTCGGGACAATACCCACAGCCCAAGGTGTCCTTGCCCCATTGCTTCTGCATTCACTGGGTGCTGGTTCCTTCTCACCTAGGGCTGTGTCTCTGCAGCACTGCTGGGCCTGGTGTTGCTAATCAGACAAGGTTCCCTCAGTCTTCCTGGAGTCAGACCCTGACTACACTCAATCCAATCCAGGGAGGTGAAAATTTTTCTGGTTCCTGTTGAAGTTCCAACCAAACCCAGTTAGTCCTAGGGGTTCCTACTTGATTATTTCTGCAGAGGTAGTTAAGTGGTTCTTGCATTTCACACTGGTTAATCCTTGATTGGGGTCTTTCTTTGGGTTTTCTTGGGTTGTATCAGGAGGATCCCTGTTCTGCCCCAAGTCTTCATGATTTTTCACCAGTCTATGTTAACCCTGAGACACAAATTTGTTCTGATTGTGGAGGAAATCTGGGGATTTTGAAATTTACTGACTTACTTCACCATCTTCTCAGAATCTTCCCATGGAATAATAATTGTAAAGAACTTAGTACAGTGCCTGGCTCATAATAAACATCATATAGATATTATTATTATTACAATTTCCCTGACAGATATCATTCAGCCTCTGCTTCAACAGCTCCAATGATGGGGAGGTCACTATCTCAGGAGATAGTTCCATAGCAAGGCAGTTTTAATTTTTAGAAAGTTCTTCCCTATTTGGGAGCTCTTTGCAGGTAGGGAGTGAGGATACAAGCAGGCACACAATTTTAAGGGGTACGTTGCATCTCCCTGCACCTTGTCCCATACCCAGAGATATAATTGATATTTCTGCCTCATAGAAGATGGCAAGTAGGGTTCTATAAGACATGTAAGGACCTTCACAACATTTTAAAACCATGCTAGGTGTTATTTCAGGCCATTGTACAGATCCAATAAAAAAAAAAAAATCATGTTTATATAATGTTTTCCAGTTTACAAAGCAATTTCCTCAGAAAAACCTTGTGATGTAGGTGACATAGTATTATTAGTATGTTTGTTCAACAGAGGAAAAAACCGACTCTCAGAGAGGCAAAGTGACTTTGCCACAGTCATACAACCGGGAAAGATTTATGAACCTAAGTTTCTTAAGTCCTGTTCAAAAGAGTTGATTTAGAGGTGATGGGAGCTGTAGAGATTAGCTATTCCAACTCCTTTCATTTTACAGATAAAGAAACTGAGGCCCTGAGAGCTTAAGTGATTTGGAAATGGGACCCAAATCCAGATCCCGGTAGAATCCATTAATCAATGATTTGAGGGACTCCAGAAGCTTCCCACACTCCAAATCTCTTCCTTTGCAGATTATTCTTTTCTCCTGAAATTCTGTTTTTTCATAAATTCTTACTTCACCCATTGTGCCTATTAAAATGGAAATCCCCTAGAAAAGATAAGCCTTTGGCTGTGATTAGCATCTTAGGGAGAGATAGGCTATCCAATCTTTGTGACCAGGAGTTAAGAGCAGGCCCCATAGTAGGGAGGGACACCAAGAGCATAGAAGCAGGCCTGGGGTGGGGGAGGAAAGGCTCTCTAAGGGCCAGCGAGCCTGCAAGACACAGAAAAACTACCACATGGTGGGCAGAATGTCTTAAAGACAGACTTTTCCTCCTTCACCATTTTGTCCAGGCCTTGTCTTGTTTAATCTTGAGGCTTTGGTTGTCTTGACAACAGCATGGAGTACCCTGAGAAAACTGGACAGCTCATGGTTTTCCAGAGCACCAGGGTCATTTTCAGATCAAACCATATATTTCCAAGTCGGAAGGAAGGCACTCCTCCATCAGGCATTTCAGGCTTCTTGTTCACTGAGTTTCATTAGCTTACATGTAACTCTTTATTTGACTCTCACCCAATGATTCTGTGAGACAAACACCATAGGCATTATTTTTACAGTTTTTTAGATGATGATAAGAAGTCTAAGTTCAATAATTTATCTAAGGAATTAAGAAGCCCAAAGCATTCCCCTTCTACTCCATCCACCCATCAGTTGTCCTAGACATCAAGATACATCAGTTATGGCAGGACTAGCCACAATTCTAGTTCCCAGAACCAGAACAGTGCCTGGCATGTAGTAGGCACCTAATAAATGCTTGTTAATTGATTGCCTAATGACTAGGGCTGCAAATAAGTATAGGTGGAGGATGCATTGTCTCTGGCAAGGACAGGAGGCTACATGTTAAGAGACTTTTACCTTCTCATAATTAATGCCTGAAATATTTTCTTATGGTTAATCAGGAGTTTGGCATTAGGATAAGGAGGAACCATTTTTTAGCTACTCAATTTAGTTCATTTTTCATTTTAAATTTCAATTCCAATTTCTCAATCCTTCAGTTTATAGATTTGTGAGCCACCCAATGGCTTGGGAACATGATGTCAGATTCTTTGAGTTGGAAAGGGCCTAAGAGGCCATCTGGTTTGACTGGTCCCTGGACAAGAATCCTCTCAACAACACACCCAACAAATGGACATCCAGTTTTTGCTGGAAAGCCTCCAATGAAGGCAGCCCACTACTCCTGAGGCAGCCATTCCATTTCTAAAGAGCTCTCATTGTTAGGAACATTTTTCTTACATGGAGCCAAAAAAAAAATCTTCCTCTTTTTAATTTGTATTCATTGGTCTTATCCCTTCCCTATAAAGTGCTTGCTTCTTCCTTCTTCCCTGGCAACTACATCACAACTCCTCCCAGGTAAGCTCCCTGGCCCTGCTTCACCTTCTCCTTCCCATTCCATGGCAGCTTTGGCAGTGTACCAATGTTTCTTCCCCCACCTCAGCAACTGAATTTGTTTTAAAAAGTTAATTTTGGGAGATTTCACAGCAGCTTCCAAGGGCGTGTTTTGTCCTACTTGCTCTGGGTGCAAAAATTTCTAGTTATAACTGTAGTTTATTAATCTTGTCCAAAGAGATTAGTCTGGCATGACCTGCTTTTGATGAAGCTGTATCCGTTCTATATCTTATTTTGGGATGTTCACCAATGGTCCTTTAAATAGTATATTCTTGAATTTTGCAAGGAATCAAAGTCAAGCTCACTGACCTACAGTTTGCGGACTTTACTTTCTTTTGCTTTTTTGTTTTTTTTTGTTTTTTTTTTTTCAAAATTGGAACATTTGCCATTCTCCTGTCTTGTGACACTTCTCCTATTGCCAGTCTTTCAAAGATCACTGACTCTGGCTCAGCTTTCAATCCCCTGGGGACATCTTCTTCAGATACATGCACAGTCACATACCATTTATCTACACAGGCAGAATTATTTGACAATTCTTTTAGAATGATTTGCTTGTGGTGGAAGGGGAATCTGGGCTTAAAACCTGAGCTGTTTTCAAATTTCTCAGCCATTCATCACATCAATGCTCATGTCTTGCTAACCCTAACATTGGAATGCTTCTACCTTATGCTCATCTGCTTCTATTCATATGAACTAGACAAAGTCATGTAACTGTACTGACTGGTAGACTCTACATTTATTTCCTCAACTTCAACTGGGCCCTCCCTGCAGCAAGGCAATCCTTTGATTCTTCCCCAAATGATTTATTATTAGATTAATGAAGTTCTAAATAATAGATTAATTAATTTTAAATCATTTCTCCTTTCCCCAGATAAGAACCTTAGTTTGATTAAAAAAAAAAAAAGTAAGGCTATTCAAGCCTTTGTTATGTCAAAACTTAATTTATAGTTTTGATGGTCTTTTCTCAGTACTCATCTTTTTTTGCCTTCTTTACATCATTTAACAATGTTGACAAACATCTCTTCACAAATACTGTCTTCTCTAAGCTTCTTGTGATCCTTCGCTACTCTGATTTTTCTCCCCATCTCTCCATCATTCAGTCTCTCTTGTTGGCTTATCATCCGTATCATATTCCTTTAACTGCAGGTGTTGCCCAAGGCCCACTACAAATTCTCTCTTCTTTATTTTCTATTTCCTATTAATCTCATCAGTTTGCCAGGGTTTAGTTATTATTTCTTTGTAGAGGATTTTCAAATCTATCTATCCATTCCCTATTTTGCCCTGAGCTTTAGACCCACATTGTGAATTGTCTATTGGATCTTCCAGACTGGACATCAATGATATTTCAAGCTCACTGTGTCAAAACTTACCCCTCTTCCAATTTTCTCTATTTGTTTTGGAGATATACTACCATTCTTCCAATCCCCCAAGTATCTAAACTTGGTGTTATCCTGTATTTCTCACTCTTACTCAACCCACACAGCCAATCAATTGCTAAATCTTGCTGTTTCTACACCATAGTATCTCTTACATTCGATTCTTTATCCCTTTTCAAATAGCCATCACTTTACTTCCGGTCTTTAATCCCTCTTTCCTAGACTGTTACATGGGTCTCTGAAATCTCTCTGCATCAAATCTCAACTCTTCACATTGCTGCCAAAGTAATTTACCATAAGCACAGGTCTGACCATATCATTCTTTCACTCAGAAAACTCCAGTGGTGTCTGATTGCCTCTAGGATAAAAAATAAACTTCATTTTGGTTTTTAAAGCCCTTCATGCCCGATATCTATCTTATCAGCTTCATTGTACATTCCTTCCCTTTCCATACTCTAGAGTCCAACTATCTCTTTCTTCTTCTCACATGATTTCTCATAATTGAGTCTTTGTATTGCTCATCTTCCATGCAGAGATGCACTCTCTCTCTTCCTCTACATCACAGAATCTTTTCATTCCTTTAACATTAAATTCAAGCATCATCTTCTACATGGTACCTTTCCTCCTATTTCCAAATGTTAGTGCCCTCCCTAATTAGCTTATACTGCCCTTATATTTATTCTGAATATACATTATATATATGTGTCTCTTGTGTGTTTTATATATACATTTTATATATATATACACATATGTTTTACATACACACACACACACACACACACACACACACTACACACCTACATACACCCCTATTTCCGGAAGTTAGATGGTACAATAGATAAGAGTGCTAGGCCTTTAGGAGTCCAGAAGACCCGAGTTCAAATCCAATCTCAAATATTCACTAGCTGTATGACTCTGGGCAAAGTCACTTAACCCTATTTGCCTCAGTTTCCTTAACTATAAGATGATCTGGAAAAGAAAATGACAAACAGCTCCATTATCTGTGCCAAGAAAGCCTCAAATCCTAAAATAAGGTCATGAAATGTTGAACATGACTGAAAAAGTGACTTAATAACACCTGTTTTCTCATCAGGTAGAATATAGGTTCTTTGGGATTAGGAATTATTTCCTCCTTTGTCTTTCTATCCCCATTAGTTCATGATATATTGGTAGGCACTTAATAAACGCATGAGGCAATTAGGTGGCATAAAAGATAAGAATACCAGGTCTGGAGTCTGGATTTCTCCTCTTCCTGATATCAAATATGGCCTCAGACACTCACTGTGTAACATGGGGCAAGTCACTTAACTTTACTTGAGTTTCCTCATCTGTAAAATGAGCTAGAGAAGGAAATGACCACCCACAATATCTTTGCCAAGAAAACCCCAAATAAGATCTTGTACAGTCAGACATGACTGAAAATGACTGAACAGCAAAAATAAATGCATGTTGCCTGTTTGAAAAGGTGATAGTCATGTATGCCGTAGGTCACTTTCTATTTTTGATCACTCATGAATAAAATATCAATAACTCATTTATATTGTATTTTGAGATTTCTTTGTAATAGCCTTGAGAGATTAAATAGTAGTACAAATATTAATAACCTGATTTTATAGATAAGGAAACTGAGCCTCTGAGAAGTTAAATGACTTGTATCGTCATATGTTGGAGCCCATATTCAAATTTAGGTACTTGAAAAACATCATTCTTTGCCTCTTAAGACTCCAACATTCCATTATTCTATAATCAATCCAATTTATCTATCCAATATCTCCTATAAACCCTGGGTCTTCTAAACTGCATTCCTTTAGAAAACCTTCCCTAGTTAGCCTTTCTTCCTTGGGGATCAGCCCTTTGTATGTTACCACTTTTTACTTGATCCATTCTGTTTATACTGCAGTTATTCCTTTCACATCACTGAGGT
This sequence comes from Sarcophilus harrisii, assembly GCF_902635505.1. NCBI lineage: Eukaryota > Metazoa > Chordata > Mammalia > Dasyuromorphia > Dasyuridae > Sarcophilus > Sarcophilus harrisii. Next base: position 366,561,875 of record NC_045426.1, on the reverse strand, counting down.
GGAGGTGGGAATAAGAGGTCAGGCACCCCCAAATCCTAGAAAATCCACATAAAATTTTTGGTTCTTCCATTGTATTAGAGAAGAAGTCTTCTGGCTTTCATGAATTTCTTTTTCTTTTTTCCTTGATATTATACAATACCACAAATATATTTTAAGCATTTCTGAGTTTCTAAACTTTTTCTATGTGGTAACTTCTGAGTTAGCTGCTGGCCTTTGAATGTTATCCTTGCCTTCTACAAAATTTCCTTTTATTTTTTATGCTAACTTGACGCTAACTTGTGATACATTGAAACAGAGATAGGGAAAGTCACAATGTGTCAGGGATAACTGTATGCTCAGTAGAATTTAAAACCCCAGCATTCCTAAAGATGACCTGAACCAGATAAAAAATGTAATTGAGAATATTTAACACAAATACAACAAAACATAGGTAATTAACATTTAAAAACTCAACCAACAGGTGGCCCACAAGAATCTTTATGTATACATTAGTGGATATTTTTGAGTTTGACACCACTGATCTAGACCAACCCCTTTGTTTTACCGATGAGAGAAAAGGCTCAGAGTTGAAAGGACTTATATAAGATTACAGAGGCAGCAAGTGCTAGTAAGAGATGGGATTTGAACTCAGTCCCTTTGACTTCAGAATCTGCATTCTTTCCAAGTTGATATATGATCATAGGCTTGAGAGCTAATCTAGTCCAGCTTCTTTTCAAGTTAAGAAATGGAGTCCCAAGAGTTAAGTGGCAGAGCTGAGATTGGAACTTCTCAGGATCTGAATCTTATGCTCTTCTCACTTCCTTATACCTTCTTGCTTTGTGGCAATTCTCAAAATTAGCTCATGCCTGTGGGGCCCTGTCTTCCCTGCTTAATTCATAAACTCCTTGAAGGCAGAGACCAAGCCTTCCAGATTTTTTTTTTGGAAACAGTCTCTGGGCACGATGGGGCCTCGGGGCTGCTTGCTGGACAGCTTCTTGCCCTCTACATCCACTCTGCAAATTGGCTAAGGGTGATTATCAGGAGATGGGTGAGTCACTCGGGGTCTGAGCTTTGCATCCCATCCCATCCCTATTCCCATTCTGTGCCTTGCTGCTACTCCATCGAGCTGGATGCAGAGGGAGACTGCTTTAAATGTTTGCTGAATGAAGTGGTTAACAGTATCATCTCTTTTCCATTGGATTGTAAATCACTGAACAACAACAACAAAAAAAAAACATTTTCCACAACCATTTTCTTCTGCTTGACACTGGATTTATTGGAACAGAAAAAAAGACAGCTTCTTAGCATCCTCAATACTTGCCATTGTGGGGGTTGGTCAGCATTTAATGTTTCAGTTCCAACTTTCCTTTTTAAAGCGTTAATTAAATATGGCTTAAAATTTGACCACCTCAACTTTCCCTTCTCTCCTCTTGCCTCTTTTGGGTAAAGCCCCAATCCCCATCCATATCCTATGGCGTGTCCTAGTCTAGCCCTCCCAACACATGACCTCTGTCTTAGAGAAGGGGAATAAACTAGGATATTGGGAATGTGGAGCATTGGAGGGCAGAAGATGGGCAGATGAGCCTTCCACCATACTACTATCTACCAAAGGATCATAGGATTAGGAAGGATAACTAGATCTGGGAGTCATCTACAAAGAGATGATAATTAAACCCAGGTAAGAAGATTAAGAGAAGGGGGCCTAGGTGAGGGCTTTTAGATCCACCAGGGATCTGAGAGATGGATTATCTTGCCCAACTATATTTTACCTATGAGAAAATGAGATCCAAAGAGTACTTATTCAAGATCATGAAGTCAGTCAGTAGTAGAACTTGGATTTGAACTCAAGTTTCCTTTGTCTCCTAATGAGGTGGGCTTTTTTGCCTTTAACTTTACTAGGGATTGACATTTTCAAAGCCAAATGAATAAAATAAATTGGACAACATGTCTTCCCCTCCCTTCCTTCATCCATCCCTTGGCTAAAAAACCCTCTGTATAAAACGCAACATTGAAAAATGGGACCCACTCAACATGGGACCCAATGCCTTTCCCTGCTAAAGCCATAACCCACCTAACAAACTTCTATCTATTCTGATACAGCTTGTACATAACCTTATTAGGTACATATCCCTTATTAGAATGAGTTTCATGAGGAAAGGCACCATATTTTTTTTAACCTTTCTTTGTATCCACAGAAGCTTAGTATAGTATCTGGAGGCAGAATGAGTGCTAAATAAATGCTTGTTGGGTGACAAAAACAATTGTTTTTGTTAAATAGGCAAATAAGTTGTCCTAGGTTGCACTGCAAATCAGGAGTGAATCCCAAAAGAAAACTCAGAGCTTATTTTGTTGTCTTCGTGTTCAGGGAACACCATGCCAAATGGCACCAATGATACAGAGAAGAGAGGCTTTGGAATGACCAGATGAGTTCTGGATGCCTCCCATGGCAAATAGAAGGGCATCATCACTATTCCTCAGACGGAAGGGAAGAGGTCTCTCCATGTCAGCCCATCTCCCTTCTTTGGGTCTAGCCATTTCCCACAGGCAAAGATCGTAGCTACTCCATTGCTGGTGTTGGTGACCTCCACCCTCTCCACCAGCCAGCCCGAGCTGGGGCCTTTTCCATCGTGCTCCAGCCTCACCTTGCGCAGCTCCCCCAACTCCAGAGTCTCTAAAAAGAAGCGATCAGTCCGGCCTCTCTCAAAGAGGTTGCGCAAACGCCTAGTGAGCTCCCGTTTCCCTGTGTCACCATTGGCCCCAAAGATGGTGATCATGATATTGGCATCTGTGCCGGCTCCAGGTTCATAACCTGTTGTGATTATGATCTCATACTTGACTGGGACCAAGCTCTGGATCTTGCTGGCGAAGCTCTCAGTCACCTTGGTGACCTCAAACACCTTGAAGTATTTTTTCTTTTTCTTTAGGGGAATTTTGTAGTCACAGTTAAAAAAATACCTGGAGAAACGAGGTAGAAAAGAAAGGAAAGAGATTGAAAACTCAAGGGAAATTATCCAAGACCTTCCAGGGGTATAATGGGATAAACCCCAAATTGTTAAACCCCCGCATTCAAGTTCAAAACAAGATTTACCTCCAATTCTCTGTGTAGCCTTTAAGTTTTAGTTTTGTCATTTGGAGGAATTGGGGAATTAGACTGGAAAATTTTAAAGATTATCACCCATCTGTGAAGCTGATGATCCTTCTGACTCTGATTGATATATTACCCTTATTTACTGGCAATAGAATAAAAACATCTCTTTCTTCCAACAGATGACTGTGAATTGAGTGACAAGTACTACCAACCAGGCAGAGGTCTAGATATAAATGTGGGGTCCAAAGGATTTTATTTTATTTTTTTGCTGAAGCAATTGGGGTTAAGTGACTTGCCCAGGGTCACACAGCTAGTAAGTGTTAAGTGTCTGAGGCCAAATTTGAACTCAGGTGCTCCTGACTCCAGGGCAGGTGCTCTATCTACCACATTATCTAGTTGTTGTAGTCCAATAGCTTTTAAAAGTTATAATAAAAATCTGTGAGAATGACTGCTTTTAACTTGCAGGAAGATATGAATTTCTGAATGAAGGAGATTGTACAGGGATATTTCATAGCCTGAGGAATAAGAGGTCCTTGCAGACCTCATGTGAGTGGGTACTACTAAAATAAGAGGTATAAAGATGTGGGGCTACTGAAAAAGCAAAACACCACTAACAAAAAGAAAAGAGTAAGGGCAGACAGGATGGACAGTGTGGTGCAGTGTAAAGTGCATGGGTCTAGCAGTCAGGAGATCAAGGTTTCAGCCCTTACTTTGCCACAGATTATTTAATGACCCTGGACAAATCACTTTATTTCTGATCCTTGTTCTGTCCTTTGCAAAATGAAGATAGTGAACTAGATAGTTCTAACTCTTATTAGAGTTATATATATATATATATATATATATATATGTCTGTATTTGAAAATTCTGAGATTTCTTCTATTTCTCAATCTATGATCTCCTCTAAATCAGAGATTATTAATCTGGAATTTATGTACCTAAATAGATCAGTGAACAGATTTGAGAAAGTATGGGAATTTGAAAAGGAAAAAAATACATATTTTCATAAGTTTATTTCTGTTGTAATCTTGTATATTTTACTTTATGCATTTATCTGATCCTGAGAGTGATTTCATCAGAATGAGAGAAAGATATTATGACACTTTAAAAGGATCAGAATCCCTGGTCTGAATGATTTCCAAGGTCTCTTCCATTTCTAGATCTATATCCCCATGTCTCATTGACGTCTGAAGCTTCTTCATGATCCTGTGTATGTCTAGATGACTGCTAAGATTCTTTTCAGTTCTGATATTTTACAATTCTCTAGTAATCAGAGATGTCAAACTGTTTTCTAGTACGTATAATCTTAAGTGAGATAATGGAAAATATTTTTCAATACCTCAAAAACCCTGTGATTTCATCTATAAGTATGATTCCTTCACTAGGATAGAACATTGTCTCCTAAGTCTTAGGGAAGTTGTTTTCATGATCTGTTTTGGCAAAAACAAAACAAAACAAAACAAAACAAAAAAACTATTCATGTCCTGGATCCCAATCTTCAGGTGATAAGCTTCTTTACACTCAGCCATATGGAGTGTTAAGCAGTGGTGGTAAGTAATGTTAATAGAGCAATACAGGAGTGTGCTGATAAATATTTAACAACCAGGATAATGGGAGTGGGGGAAAGGAGATGTGAGCACCCACACTTTTAAGTTTAATCTTCATTATTATAACTTTCTTAAGTCTAGACAACCGACAGAACAATAAATTAAGTCTTGAATTTTAGGGTTGCTGATTTCTTAGATGTAAATGCTTATGCTGAAAATTTAAGATGGGTTTTAGCGAGCTACCAACACGTGCCTAGAACTCAGGTTACCTCATTCAGTGATGATGAGGAGTCTAGCAGAGTAATGGAAAGTGCACCCACGAGAACCAGGAGAAGCCTATTGGAAACAGGTCAGAGAAGAGACAGAAGGGAGAAGTATACAGATGAAGTAAAGTGATTTGTTCAGGGTCACAAAATAGTCAGTAGCAGAGGAAGGTATGAAACCCAGATCTCCTGCAAATTGCATCTTTAAACAAGTATGAACTAGGTCACTTAAAATGTGTGGAAGTTTTTGCTTTGGTTTGTTGATCTGGAAATAAAAATCATGAATTTGTGTGGTATGCAAAGTGAAGCAGGGCAGGATGGCAGAGCAGATAGTCAGACTCAGAATCAGGAAGGTCTGGATGTACATCCTTCGCCTGACACTTATTATCAGTGTGCAAATCACAGCTTCTCTGTTTCAGAGAACTTTAAGACTTTAAGCTTCAGAGAAAGTGCAGATCTGTATTGCTAGAGAGAGTTTCCTCTTCCAGGAGGTTCCTGGATCAATGAAATCACAAATCTAATCCCTATCCCTATATAAATACATTGCATAATGGCAAACTATAAAGCCTTTAATACTATGTAAATATCTCATAATCATAACATGTAAAGATCTTTTCTAATAAAAAAAAAACTAACTGGGGAAATCTCCCTTTTGGAAGTTCTTATGAATATGAGAGGTTATTGTCTATTTGGAATAGCTTACACTGAGTCTTGCCTAAAATTGGGGGGATGGATGAGATGACCTTTCAAGGTCAGCCTCAGACTCTGCTGATTGGCCAGCATTTGGTTCTAAGAGTTTTAGGCAAGTGCGGAAATGAGATCATTCCTGGGTAGTGAGTGAGGTCAAGCCTGCTCTATAGGGAGTAGAGGTCTGAGCAGAAAGAGCAGTGAGAAGAGACAAAACCATGCCAGATTTGGCTGGGTAAGCAGGAGAAAGGGGGCGTGCCCAAGCAGGGAGCCCTCCTCCTCCATTCCTAGCAGTGAGCTGCCGCAAATATTTGGAGCAGATGCTAAGAGATGCATGCCTTCAGTTACTGCCGTGGCCCATAGTAATTCACATGGAACCTGCCAACAGCACGTCTGGAATTAGAAATGGCAACCATCTAGTGAAGTTTGAATGCTGTGGGGCTCTCAATGATGCATTTCATTTCTAATCATGTAAATGATTTCCAAATGATCCTCTCCTCTCACCCTCCCAGCCATGGCAAGTATTCCTGTTCCCCCACCCCCAGAGAACAGAACATGAAAATCACAGAATATTAGAGCTAGGAGGGATCTTCAAAATCCAACACCTTCTTTTTACTGAAAAGGAAACGGAACTGGGAAGCAGAAGCAAATTTCTTAAGGTCAATGACATTCAATGGCAGAGATGAGACTAGCACCTAGGATTCCTGACTTTCAGGTTTGTGTCCGAGTAGGAATACCTTAATGCAATATTCTTGGAATGGGGGTCACAGAAAGTTAGCCATACAGGTGCATGCACAGATTGGCTAGGATGTTAGAAAGGAAAAGGGACAAATGTTGGAGGGGAGGGTCACTAATTCACTATTGGTAGAATTGTGAACTGATCCAAACATTTTGGAGAGCAATATGGAATTGTGCCCAAAGAATTATTAAACCACCTATATACCTTTTGATCCAGCAATACCACTATTTGGTCTATTTCCAAAGAAAAATGGAGAAAAAGGAAAAGAACTTATATATTCTAAAATGTTTATAGCAAAGTAAGCAATGTAACCTTTCACTCTACCACTGCCTTCCCCACCTCTCCTACCCCTTCCCCAGTCTGTAATATTCCTTGACTCTCCAACAGAGCTATGAAATGTACTCTCTAGAGTGAATCTCTAGGACAATGGAAAATCCAAGTCCTGGCATAAATGTTACTTCCCGATTTTCCTTTCTGAGTTTTAAAATCCTTGCCTAGCCACCCAGACTAGGAGGTCTTAGTTCCAGGTGTCAAAGCAGCTGCAAAAGAGCCTTTCTATTGCTTACATTTGCCTTGATTCTGTATCTCTTCTGTTTTAAAGTAACAAGTCTGAAAATAGAGTTCAATCTCTTTGATGTCTTAATAGATCCTCACTGATCCTTCCATGATAGCTAATAACAATAATAGTTAGCATTTATATGGTCTGGCAAAGCACTTGATATTAAATTCACATCAACTATTATTATCCTTTTTTTTTGCAGAGAAAGAAACTGAGGTTTAGAGGTTAAGTCACACAGCCAATATGTTATTGAAGAATGACTTGAATAAAGATATTCCTGAATCTATATCCCAACACTTTACTAACTACTCTATTTAGCTGTCCACATGTTACTTACCCACTAAGTCTTCTCTTCTCCAGTTCCTTTAACTACCTTTAGTTAGGCACTAGTTCCTTTAACTACCTTTAACTACTCACTCCTAGGATTTGACTCACAGAGTTCATTGTTCTTGGTCAATGTATATCATACATCCCTGTCAGATATCCTAGCTTTGGGAGATGGGGGTGGAGGTCTTCTTGGACCACAAGGTCATTAAGCCAAATGTTTTAGGCAGGTTCTGGCCCGACATAGTGTGGTTCTTATCTTTTGAACATAGAAGTGAGCAGTTGTTTTTACCAAGGTAAAATATGGTTCTTAAACAGCAGTACAACTATTCCTTATATTCCAGACCTCTCACTAGCCTGGTTATCTTGGTCTGGATACCTTATAGCGTATCATTATATTGTTCTTAAAAGGAGACTCTCAGACCTGGACTTAATCCTCCAAATGAAGTCTGACGAAAGTAGAAAACACTAGGACTATTGTGTTGGTTAAGAGGAAGTTGGGAGGCAGTATGATATAAGATGGCAGAAAGAACTGTGTGGGTTTGAATAAGGTCACAACCACTCTCAACCCAAGGTTTCTCCCCTTTAAAATAATGGAGTCAGACTAGATTTTTTTGGGCCCCTTAAATCTCTAAATCTGTCATTCCCCTGAATTGAAGCTTAAGATATAAACATGAGGTGGTGTTAATTCTTTATTTGAAAGGCAATGCACAGTTGTGGTAAGAGTTTTAGACTTTGAATTTGGAAGTTTGGGGTTCAGACCCTCCCCTGATATTTATTTGTTGTATGGCCATGAGTTAAATTTCCCTCAGTTTCTTCATCTGTAAAACAGATTTAATAATATTTCATAGGATTGTTGTGAGGCTCAAATGAGATAATGTTTTTTGGTGCCTTGAGTTTGTACCTGGGCTCTCCATTGGAGGCATTATCCATGCCAGCCTTACTTGCTTCTTATTGGGCTCAGCCCCTGAATTTTCCCCCCACATTAACTAATGAGTGCCTCCCTGTCTTAGCTTCTAGCTCCCTTTTACGGACTATCTTTTCTATTAGAATATAAGTTCTTTGAGAACAAGAGACTGTCTTTCTTTTTGTTTGAATTAGTATAGTTCTTGGCATATAAGAAATGTTTTTCTAAGGCAGGGGATTTAAGGTGCTTTTTTTGGTGGGGAGGGGACTCCAGACTTGTGACTTAACATTGGTTAAAGAGAGCTCCTCAGTGAAAAAAATGCCCTTTACCAATGTAGATTTACAAGAAACAGTCTTTAAAAGATTATCTGGGTGTGAAGAGGTTAAATGACTGGCTTAAGGTCACATAGGCAGTATCCTCTGGCAGGGTCTTGAACCCAAATGGATTGGACTTCTGTAATCCACTAAATTATATTGCTTCTGCAAAGGACTTTGTAAACTTTAAAGCACTATAAATGTCTAACATCATCATTATTAAGATAGATAAAGATCTATTAAGAGAGTACCTCATAAATGAGTTCAAATCTCAATGAGGTTAACTAATTTAGATGAATTATGTCCCAGAATACAGGAAGAATTTGCAGGTACAATCACAGAAGTACTCTGGATGAGTTTTGAGGAACTGTCAAAAACAGAAGGGATATTTTAGGGGAATGGGAATGGGTTAAGTGCCAAATCAACTTTTAAAAAGGTGAGGAAAGTCAATTTTGGGAAACTGGACCAGTGAACTTGAATTTGATTTTGTGTAAAATTTTAGAGAGATTATTAAATCAAAAAATAATCAGGAGGCAGCTTAGTTCCCAAAAAAGAAAAAACTCCCATTCCTAAATAAGTTCCCTTGATTTTTTAATTGAATTCCTATATTGTGTCTAAGACAGTGGATTTTATGTAGTAGCAACTCAAATCAGTGTTAACTGAATTGAATTGAATTAAATTGATAGATAGAAAATATTATTATAGAATGTAAAAATAATGGAAGGTGACATTTATTTAGATTTAAGCTTTTGAAATCATTTTTACAGCTATTCTCTTATTTAATCTTCACATCATTCCTGTGAGGTAAGGACTATTTCTTCCATTTTATAGATGAGTAAGCCTAAGCTCAGAATGATTCATAAGTTGTCCACTATCACAGGGTTTTTGTAAGTGTCTGATGCAAGATTTGAAACCAGGGCTCTCCTGACTCCAAATCCAGTGTTCTTGATTTCAGCGAGGCATGTGACAGTCTCCCATGATAGCTTTGTGGATGAGATTGAGAGGTGTGAGTTATGTGAGAGTAGGGTTAGAGTAAGAGTTGGTTTGAACCACTTAGAGAGTGAACTGTGTATTATTAGTGGATGAATGTCAATCTGTAGAAAGGATTCCAGTGGCTTGTAAATGGGTGCTGTCCTACTTTTGTTTTTATCATCAATTTGGATGAAAGCATAAATGGTATTCCTGTTGACTTAATAGAATGACACATTGTTGGGAGGGATAACTAATATGCTGACAACCAGAACTCAAGGTTTAAAGATCTCAACAACTTAGAATAATGGGCTAAAACTAACAACAAACATGCAACTAAAACAGCTTAAATCCATTTATGTAGAATACAAAGTTAGGGATGGGTACTAGATCTGTGATTTTATTGACATCAGGGACTCCAGGATAAGGAAACTCACTCTTTCAATGTAAATCACTCAGTGATTCAATCAATAAACATTTATGAAGTACCCATTTGGTGCTAAGCATCGTGCTAAGTGCTAGTTAGCTCCGTTTTCTGCTCTCAAGGAGTTTATCATCTAACCAGAAGGTTATATTAGCAAAGGTATAGAATGAGAATGCCGCTTAGTCCATATTTGAATTAGGATAACACTTCTGGATACTACATTTAAGAAAAATAACTAGATGGAATATAAATCAAGAGGAGAGTGACAAGAATAATGATGGGACCAGAAACTCTTTAATGAGAATATTTGAAAGATGTTTAGGATGGACAAGAGAAAACTGAAGGTGTGGACATAAAACTCTTCAACTATCTGAAGGGTTGTCTCATGTGGCAAAAGGGACAAGCTTTTTTCCAGTAATTCCGGAGGGTAAACCAGGAAGAAAGGGTGGAAATTACACAGAAACAGGCTGATCCAATAAAAAGGAAGAATTTCTAACAACCACAACAGTCAGTAAAATGGTACAGATTGCCTCTGGAGGCTGAGAGCATCCTGTTAATTGGACATGCTCAAGTAGGACTTGACATTCTGTCAGATTTCTACAACTGGGTAGAAGGTTGGACAAAATAACCTCTAAGGATCTTTCCAAGCCTGATATTGTATGACTCTGTGATGACTTTTGGAATATTTCCTTGGAATTTCCCTTCAGTGCCTTCCTTATTCCTCAGTGCCCTCATTGAATGCTCCCCAGATGATCTGGTTCTTCCTCCACCCAACTACTCAAGGTTGTGCCCATGACACCAACTCTGCTTTGCCCACAGCCAAATGAGGCAAAAGATTTCATGTCACTTCAGTAGTCTACACATATCCAGTAGGGAAGTCCCACTTAAACCCTTCCTGGGTTCCAGGGAGTTACATACACATTGTTGAACTCCAGCTCTGTGATGGTGATGGTCTTTACATGCCAGAGTATCTCCCTGGGAGGCATCCTCTGTCCTTCTCTGGGCATATGCCACAAACACAGGGCTGCTATGTCACCCACATAGATGCTGTCAAATTCAAATTTATCAGTGGTGCCTCTGTAAGAAACAAAGGATATTTTCAATGAGCCTTTCCATACCTAGTTCATTCATTTATCCATCCATCCATCCATCTATCCATCCATCCATTTTCTTGTCTATTTTATTAATCCATTCATTCAAAGAATATTTACAGAGCGTCTATCATATGTGAAGCACTAAAACTGGGCACTTGGGGATGCAAAGAGTAAATAAAACACAATCTCTGTATTCATTTGGGTTACATTTTAGTTGGGCAGGCAAAACTAATACACAGGAAACAAGGCAATAACTACACAGTGCTGTCTATGCTCAGGATGAACGAATGGCAAGGGGCTGCTCAGGGAAGGCGTTAAAAGGAAGGTGGGATTGTATCCTTGGCTATCCTTGGTAGGACGTGGATGGCAGAGAGGGGTCAGAAGGAGCCAAGGTAAGTCAAGTTATGGAAATGGGCAGGCATATGGACCACAGGAGTGGGAAGGAGTCTATCCTTGCTGCAGAATAGGAAGACTGAAGGTTGGAAAGATCAAAAATATAACTTGAGGATTGGAGTAGAACAAGGGAGAACCTAGACTTAAAGATGATATGATTCCTCAGGCATAAGGGACTATGCCAGCAGATACAACTAAAGAATGTTTTTTGAATAAATCTTTATAAAATAAAAATAATATTAACGGATGCTGATATTAGTGCTTTCAAGACTGCAAAGCATTTTACTTGTATTATTTCATCCTGAGCCTCTCCAGAGCCCTGTGATTTAATTAATCCAAGTATTCTCATACCCACTTTATAGATGAAGATGTTGAGGCTCTGAGTAGTGAGGTAACTGCCTCTAGTAGCTGGTGAATGTTGAGAGGCAGGATTTAAGCTCAGGATTTAGAACTCTTTCTAAAGTTCTAAATCCAACACTCTCCTTCATCACCCTACTTCTTACCTTAGAGAAATCACACCTTTTTATGCTCTTTTATCTCCCAAAGTGCCTAGTGTGCAAATCAGTAAACACTTTGCTAATCTACGTCCCAGAAGCAGATGTTGGAAGCTCCTTCCCCCTCCTCTCGTCCCCCTCTCTTACCCATTCCCTTCTTCCCTCCCTTTTCCATCTCCCCTTCCAGACTCCCCCCAACTCCCTCAGGCTCCCCCCACCCCACCCCGCCCCTTACTTTCTAAACACTCTGTGCCTAGGGCTGTTTTCTATGAGGAATTCTTTGGATCGGTCCTTTCTTCCTTCCAGAACTATCCAGGCATTCTCCCTGGTATCTGAATCGCCGGTTTCTATGACGATCTCATAAGCTGCAATAGAGGACAAAAGCCGCACATTAGAGAGAGGAGGCAGCTGCCCATAAGTGGGGATCTGGCAGAACAGCCCGCGTCTCCCCGGTCCCCTCTTCACCTCCGAGGAGCGGGGACGTGGGGGTGGGGGGGAGCTGAGGTTAATTACTGGGCTGAAAGGCTATAAATAGAACCCATGATGGAAGGAACCGGTTTTCCCCAAAGATTCAGGAGCTAATTAAGCAATATTCCCGTTCTGTTTATTGTAATGATTTCTTCACCATGTAAGCAGTGGGGCAATCTGAAATCAACTGCAGTATAGAGGACTGCCGGGAAGAGGAGGGAGGAAGCACTGGTGGGTGGGGCATGGGGGAGTGGGAAGAAGCTGTTTGTAGGGGCCTGGCTTTCAGAGCCTCACTGACAAAAGCCTAAACTCTGTCCCACATTTCACCATTGGTGACACATTCATCATTCATATTTTGAAAGATAATTGGGTAAGCAGGGGTGGGTACAAAAGGGGTGGGTAGGAAGGTGGACCATGGAAGGTTCCCACAGAAATATGCAAAAAGGGTTCTGAATCTTTAAAAAAAAATTTTTTCCTTCCTTCCTTCCTTCCTTCCTTCCTTCCTTCCTTCCTTCCTTCCTTCCTTCCTTCCTTCCTTCCTTCCTTCCTTCCTTCCTTCCTTCCTTCCTTCCTTCTCTCTGAGAGATACTTTTGTTTCCTTAGTGCCTATTCTAATTTTGTCGATTTCTTTTTCTTATTTCTATAGCTAAGATTTATAGTATAATATTGAATAATGGTGGTGATAGTGGGTATCCTTGTTTTACCCCTGACCTTTTTGGAAAGATGATCAGTCCCCAATACCAGTAATGCTTGTTGATAGTTTTAGATAGATACAACTTATTAATTTAAGGGAAATCTCATTTATTTCTAGGTTTTCTAGTGTTTTTTAAATAGGAATAAGCATGGTATTTTGTTAAAAACGTTTTTCTGCATCTATTGAGATGATCATATATGATTTCTGTTGTTATTGTTGATATGGTCAAGTATACCAATTGTTTTCTTAATATTAACCTGTCCTGAATTCCTGGTATAAATCCCACCTGGTCAAAGTATATGATCTTTGTGATCAATTGCTATAATCCCCTTGCTAGTATTTTATTTAAAAATTTTCTGTCAATATTCATTAAGGAGTGAGTGCAGTTTAAAACTGTTTAACTACATTTAAGTGCATATGTGCTGTAAATAATATCATTTTTGATTCTCACAATAATTTTGTGAGATTGGATTTCTACCCCCATTTTATAGATGAAGAAGCTGATCCAGAGAGTAAACTGACTCATGTTATATAACTAGTGAATTTATGACAGAGCCAGGCCTGGAACCTAGGCCTCCTGACTCAAATCCCAAACTCTTTCCCCTATGTTATACTGCCCAAGGAAGAAGAAAATATCTAAAATATTTTTTTTTCTTCTTGGCAAGGGAAGTGGTTGATTGGGACTATTAACTATGTGACCTAAAGCAAGGTTTTTTTCCCCTTTCAATGCCTTAGTTTCCTCATCACTCATTCCTCAGTGAAGGGATTGAACAAGATGATCTCTAAGATTCCTTTCAGTTCTATTATTCTAGGCTATGAAGCAGCAGCCTGCCACTAAGCTCTCTGACATGAAAACAAAGCAGAGGTAGTCTCATGATACACAGCCCAGCTTAGTCCCTGGAGAGAGAACTAGCCTGATATATGGTGTTTTCTTGCCATTTGTTTAATTTCCATGATTCATGACCATGAGCAGTCAACAGCATTTTGTTGGTGTGACTTGAGTGATTTTTCTGTCTTAAAAATATGATCTCTGCCTTCTGACTTGTAAATCTAAATGTATCCACCCATCCTAATGGGCACCAAGGTAGGCTAAAGAATATGAGACTGGAAGTCTTAACAGTGTTTTCTTTTCCTACTCTAAGCCAAAGAGCTTTAAGCCTCTTTCTCTCTGACACCTCCAAGGTCTACATAACAGACTTGAGCCTTGTTGTTTCCAGCTCTAGACAGGATAGGGATAGAGTAGCTGGATAGGGCTCTAGATAGAGCAGGATGGGATTGGAAGAATACTACTTGTCTACAAAGACCTCTTAAAATTTCTACCGTTTGTGACATTCCCCCTGACTTTGTCAAAGTCTCTTAGCACCTCTCTCAAAGGTTAACTCAGGGCCCACATTAACATGGTTTCGACATTAATATGATTTCAGAGGCACCGGCAGAAATCCTTTTTTCCTTGTCAATCTCTCCCAATCTCTCTGAATTTCCTCTATTATGAATTAATGGCTTTGAGTTAAGGCATTGTTGGCTCCTATGATAATGCAACCATATCACCTGAGAAGTTACCCTTTTTTAGGGGCTAATTTAAATAATGAATCAGCTGGAATTTCAGAGAAAGGATAACACAGAGAAGTTGGTTCTAATGACAGTAGAGAAAAGGTATGATATTTGGAGTTTTTAGGTATCAAGGAGACAGTGCACCAATTGCTTAGGGTGTTAGGCATGTTTGGGGGGCCAGGAAGAATGACTGGAAGCTCTGAGACATGGAAGTATACTGAAAAGCAGAGAATTCCCTCCACTTTCCAGATCTTTTTAAAGCTCCTTCAGCTTCTAGACTTACTGGTTTCCTCCATCTCCTCCAAGATCTCATTGTTGGCACAGCGCAAGTCTCGGACTGTCTGTCTGTCGTCCTCGCTTTTTGATAGCCAGCGTTCACATGGGAAGCGAAATGTCTCATCCCGGGAGTTATCCCTCACATCTACGTAGTTCAGATGCCAGCCAGAAAATAAGCCTGTAGGGACAAGGATGAGACAGGGAGTCAAACTTACCATCCTCCTCTTCCCCATGTACCACCCTCCGCTCTTCCACAGAGATCCAGCTCCTAGCTGTGTGACTTCAGGCAAGCTCATTTCTCTCTCTTGACCTCAAGTTGTTCATCTATAGAATGGGTGTCGGGGGAGGAAGACTGAATGAACTTTAAAACTCCTTCCAGCTCTAAGTGTTCCTGGCTCCCTTTGGGGAGAGAATCTCTAAGAATCATCAAAAGTAGGACATCTGTCTGGCCTAAAGCAAGTTGAACTGAGATCTAAAGCCTATGTAGATCTTGGTAAAGAGACTGTGACTAGAGGCAGCTGTTGTAACCTTTGTCTGTTGGAGTAAACTAGCTGAAGCTACCAGATAGCACAGAGAGCCTGCAGTTGCTGGCCCCTCAGGAAGAGCCATAAAGGCGGCATTGTTGAACTTTGCAAGTCATTGTGGAGAATCTGAAATACAGCTGCTATTTGTCGAGCATGGTTGGGAAAACAGACCAATTTTTCACAGCTCTAAGGTTGCAGGCAGACCCCTGGGTGTGTGGCTGTCAATAGTGTTGTAATTTGCATTGCATAGTGTATGAGGAACATTTCATTGAACTGCAATAGGAGTTGGTCTGTCTAGTTGTTTCTCAGTTCCTGAGAACCTTGGAAGATGGAGGTCATTGCTTTACCTTTTTTTTTTTTTTTTTTTACATATTATATATACCTCTTTTTTACTTTCATTTCTTCATTCATTTTTTTGTTTGTTTTGCTGAGGCAGTTGGGGATCACACAGCTAGGAAGTGTTAATTGTCTGAGGTTGGATTTGAACTGAGATCCTCCTGACTTCAGGACTAGTGCTCTATTCACTGCCCTCATTTGTTTATTTAACAAAAAATTTTAAAATACCTATTATGTGCACTATAATGTTCTAGGCATTGGGAGGTAGAAAATAATAAATGATGTGAAGTCTCTACCTTCAAGGAGTTTATTATTCAGCAGCAGATGAAACAACAAAATACTTTTGTTGAAAAGGGGAAAAAAAAGGGCAAAGACCAAGGATGGGTGATGTCACTGGTGTGAATACTCCCTCTGCTGATACAGA
This sequence comes from Sarcophilus harrisii, assembly GCF_902635505.1. Classification (NCBI taxonomy): domain Eukaryota; kingdom Metazoa; phylum Chordata; class Mammalia; order Dasyuromorphia; family Dasyuridae; genus Sarcophilus; species Sarcophilus harrisii. The sequence goes on along the minus strand of NC_045426.1, from coordinate 366,545,821 downwards.
TCCCACGGACTCTTTGAATTTTGAAGATGGTCTTTGAGAGTCATGGCCAGAGAGTTCATTATCCTGCAGCCAACCTTCTGATGATGTCTTTCCAAACCTTGGAGGACCACACAGTCCATCACTAGGTCTCTACTCAAAGTCATTCTAGCTTGGTAGGACATGCTTGACTTGTACTGTGCTGGCTTCCTCTTCAAGACTGAACCCAAAGTGACTTCCATACCATGATGAGTAGGACAGAAATGGAAGAAATTATACTGTAATATTATGTTATAATATACAAGTTAAAACACAAATGCCAAAGAGAGATCAGAACAAGATTCTCATGTCAAATTCAAGGCAGAAAGGGTTACTGGGTAAGAAAGAAATCATAGAAGACTTCATGGAAGAGGTTACTCGAGTGCTACCTTGAAGAAAGGGAATTGTTCATTTTTCTGAATTTTTATTAAATTTACAATCAAATAATTTTATTAACTTGCTTTTTAATTTTGTGTTTTTGAATTTAAGAATATTGTTATTAACTTAATTATTTTTTTATTCCCCTCTCCCACCTATCTAGTTGGGTTCTTTATATCCTTGGGGAAATTCCTTTGCTTAATCTGAAAATGGGCTGATTGATAGACTTTCCTAGAAGGATGAAGACAATCCTAGTCCATTCATTCTGACAAATCTCTATTAAGTGTGTGTCTCTGACTGCTAGACTCTAGAGACAATAGACAAGGTATTAATTCCTGTCCTCTATAGTTTATACTCTAGGACAAAGGGCACTTACCTAGGGTATATGAACTTAAAAAATATTTGGATAACTATTTCGTTACATATTGTGATACGGGAGCCACTTGCCAGTATCCCATGGATTACCGAAGGAACTCTGGGAGGATCCTACTCACGAACAGCTCTCAAGCACTGCTTTTTCTTTATTATGTTTTTGTGTCCCTATTCGGGCACCATATGTTGTGATATGGAAGCCCCCTGCCAGTGACTGCTGGAGCTCTAACTCAGACCTGTGGAATGGATCTCCTCATGTGAGAGGATGATGATGATACAAGGAGATGGAGAAGCAGTTGCATTGTCTGACCTCTCTTTTCTTCCTTCTTGCCTCCAATTTATTTCATTCCCAATTCACAAGGAACATCCAAGAAGGCTGCTTTGCAACTCCTTCAAGTTTATGATTCACAGCTGTGGAGGCTTTTGGAAAATTGACCTGACCCTTCACCTAGGCATAATCCTTAACAATTACAATTGCTTTTTCTTTTGCAATCCTATGTAATTTATTTTATACATTTAAAAACATGATTGTGAGAAGGGGTTCATGGCTTCACAAGACCAAAGGGATTCAGGGCAAAAAAAGTGAAGTGTCCCTGCTCTAAACAGATGTTGGGGGATGAATATAAATCATACACTTGCATCCCCAAAAAGCTTAAATAGAAAATTTAAATTTCAAAGAGGTGGTATAAAGGCAAGAGAGAAGACAAACTTAAGAAAGTTTCCAAGGATCATACCACCAAGGGTGGGGGGGAAGGGAGGTAGGAAAGGAGAGGGGAGAGAAAGAGAGGAGAGAGAGAGAAAGGGGGGGAGGGGAGAGAGAGAGAGAGACACAAAGACTGAGACACACACAGAGATACAGACACAGATACAGAGGGAGGGAGGAAGGCATACACACTCTCAGTTAGAGGCAGAAAGAGTTTGGAAGAAGGAAGGAAGAGTACTTTGGGCAAAGTTATTTTGACACTGAGTTGGCAGTAAATTTGCTCACTTTTCAAACAAAAAAAATCTACCTTTTGGAAAAGAACTGAAATTGTAGCACCCAACTCCCCAGGGTCAACTCAGCTTGAGGTTCCTTAATGAGGTCTTTCTGGGTGGCTTTTACTTGGTTTTCTTCCTTTTGAGAAAAGATCCTCTTTCCCGAGAAGGCAGGACACTTTTAGATATTTCCCACCTCCACTGTCCTAAACAGGGAGGAATGATTTCACTAACAAGATTAAACACTATATAGCAAACACCAAGGAACAGGGATGACTCTTTGGTGTCAATCAACCAGCACCTACCCTGTGCCAGGGACTGTGGTAGAGACTAGTGACACAAAGGATGAAACACCCCCAGCTCTCAAGGAGCTCACACTAACACAGGAGAGAATATGCAATGAGGAACATTGCTGGGGGGTTTGTAATCATTCTGGTTATTCAGAGCAAAGAATGAAAAGGGCTAAAACATTCATTTGTGTTTTCCAGTTCCCCCTTCAGGAACTGCAACCATTTTTCTGTATTTGCCTTTCTTGCCTTTTACCCCAGGATTTTAAATTGACCCCACTAAGATACTTTTGAAGTTTCTATGGATCCAAAGGTTTAGAACCTTTAAGGAAGACCTAGATAGGCACTCAGGGATCTCATAGAGTAGAGACACAAAGAGCCTAAGGCGTTAACCCTTCCCAACATTTTTGACATTTCACTTCCCAAATATCTCCAAATCATTCCAGGTAGGGTGATGTCCATTTTGCCTCCAAATGAGGTCAATCTTGTGATGGTCTCTTCTTTGATTTCCTGGGATTCTGGAGCATAATATAATTTAAATCAGTCTGTTTCATGGATAGAGAAACTAAAAACCTAAAGTGAGGAGTAATCATGCTCAGGGAAGTCAGCAGCAGAGCAGGGACTGAACTTTAGGTCCTGTCAGTCTCAAGCTTCGGACAATAAGAGATAAGCAAGGATACCTCGAGAAAAAAATTCGTCAACAGGGGCAGCCAGTGGTGCAGTGGATAGAGCACCAGCCCTGAAGTCAGGAGGCTCTGAATTCAAATTTGACCTCAGATACTTAGCACTTCCTAGCTGTGTGACTCTGGGCAAGTCACTTAACCCCACTTGCCTCAGAAAAAAAAGAAAAAGAGATCCGTCAACAGAAAGTACCAGTTTGGGTTTCAGGGACATTGAGTAAACAAGATAGTAGTTCAGATTCAAGAATAGGGCCAGCAGCAAACAAAACAAGTAAAGAACTGCCTATGAGGTTTTTTGTTGTTTTAATCAGAAAAGCCCTTATTTTCAAACTATCTCTTTGGAATCCCTGCCTGAATTTGTCTCATTCTTAAAATACCCATTAAAGTTTTTCTATGGTTTTTAAAAGATGCCAATTAAAATAAAAATACTCTGAGAAATATTGATCAATATTACTTCTTCAAGGAAGGGATATCTCATCTCCTTTTCAATTCCTATAAAAAGAGAATTGATTGTACCATGCTATTAATCAGTCCCAAGTGGGCCCTCCAAGGTTCCATATGGTGTCAGCTAAGTGACTAGGAAGTTCCACTTTCTATTCCTGTAAAGAGGTCATACAAATCAAACATTTCTGGCCTGGCTTTCTAGATCTTGGATGGAGATTACTCTAGCACTTGGCATAAAGTTCTTCCTTTTCCTTTTCCATTTAGACCCTATGTCAGACAAATCCAAATCTCCCACCTTTTTCAAAATTGAGTTCAAAACTTCTCCCTTCATTTTCCACAGATTTTTCTCTTTAAAAGTGCCAGATGGATTTTAATTTATGTATACTTTTTATTGTTTTTTTTATTTTGAGTGGAATGTCCATTGATTTAGATTATATTTATTTTTGTATTTAATTTTCATCAGCTTTGCTTCCAGGCAAACAGAAAATAAACCTTTCATTCTTAAAAAACAAAACAAAAACAAAAACAAAAACAAACTAAAAAAACCCTCTTTCTTTTAGGAGCCCTTGCTCACTGACTGTCTTTCTAGTTGGATTTATTTTCTTAGATTGCAGCCTTCCAAATGTATCATACTGGTATTACCTCCCATACATTGGCTGTAAACATCTCTGAGTACAGAAATTGTGATTTCTATTTGTTTATTATCTGTTTTTTTTTTAACCACACACTGTGCCTGGGACCAGGTTTTGCTCAAAGAGACATCATCCAATAAGTGCTATCAATGGATTTTTGTAGAGTAAAAGTCTTCACAATGGTGGCTAGCCTCCCCAAGGGGCATGACTTCACATATATGGAGGCATAGTGTAACCCCAAGAGGTAAATAATAAACTAATAGGAACATAAGAAGGACATACATATATATATATATATATATATATACACATTTATTTCTGTGTATATAAACAGATTATGTGTGTGTGTATATATATATATATATATCTTTCTATATAAAAGGATAACAAATATAAAAGCATTGCATGGTCCTATAAAAAAGAATATACAGAACTAAAACTCAGAATAAGCTGGGGCTGGTGATGAATGCAAAGGACAACAAAAAGGGCTTTTTTGGGTTTTGGTTTTGGTTTTTGTTTTTGCTATGTTGATAGAAAGAGAAAGATCAAAGAAAGAATAGGGCAGCTGCTCGGGATGAATGGCATCAGGATAATGGATGATGAAGAGAAGTCAGAACTATTAAAATCTTACTTTGTTTCTATTTCTTCCACCAAGAGAATGGTACTCAGATTATGAAAAATATACCAAAATTGGTGAACAAGGAGTTGAAAACCAAGATGAATGAGGAGGTTTTTAAAAAACAAAAGAAAAATCTAGGTGTTTTTGGTGAGATGTGTGTATGTATTATATATCATATATATAGCTATATATTTGATATATTCATATATAATACATTATAATATAATATACATTATATGTTATATATAGCAATATGTGATATATCATATTGGAATATAGATAACATATAATACATGCTATAATATGTAATATATCATATTATATAACATGTTATATATTGTAATATAGATGCTATATAATATATATTATGAAAATATAGAGCATATACATAGCAATGTGATTTATTATATATTATAATATAGATGCTATATAATACATATTATAACAGAATATATCAGATATAGCAATATGTGATCTATTAATTATAATATATATGGCACACAGTATAATATATAATATATACATACATGTGCATATTATATGCACACGTATATACATAAACGTATACATATAATGATTGTAGAACCACTCTCAGTCATCTTTGAAAATTTGTGAAGAATGAGTGAGATGGTACAGGACTGGAGATGGTCAAAGGTCCTAATTTTCAAGAAAGGGAAGAGGGTGGAGCCTACAAATTACTGGTCCATGAGGTTGACACTGATATCTGGCAAATTTCTGGAATGTATTATTATAGGGGTGGTATCTGAGCATTTAGAAAAGGAATCAGTGATTATTAAGAGTTAGTATGGCTGTGTCATGAAAAGCCATGCCAGACCAGCCTCATTTTGCTTTTGGGCAGTTCCTAGAATAGCAGATCAGGGAAATGATATGACATAGCAAAGTTTTTCATCCAGTCCATTGTTCTACCTTTGACACATTTTCACCCTAGTTTTTACTGACAAGATGGAGTGATAAGGTCCAGAGGATGATACAGTAATTTGGTTTCAGAATTGTTTGAACTCAGGAATATCCATCAATGGTCTGATGTCTATTAATGGCAAATCTCAGGTTGGTGGTCTGTCCTTGGCTCAGCATTTAACACTCTTAACAATGACTTAGATGAATGTACTGAAGGTTTGCTAATCAGATCTAAATAAGGCACAGAGCTAAAAGATATTATTACTATATTTTATGGAAAAATCAAGATATAAGAATTTCTCAAAAGGCTCAAAGTAAAATCAAATTTTAACTTGTAAACCTATATATTTATTGAATTTATTTAATATACATATTTATAATTTAGTTGTGGATTTTTTCCAAGCATCTTCACAAGTATATGATGACAAATATAGAGCTGACAAGCAGTTTGTGCAAAGATGATCTGAAAATGAACTGAAATCCAGTATAACTCAATGTGATCCATGGCTTATAATGTCTTAGATGGTGTAAAAGGAAATAAAAGTTTTACTGGAAGAGGTCACAGTCCCAATAAACTCTGATTACAATCTAAAATCCTGTGTTCCCCTATGATCACCTTATTTGGGGGGGAGGCACTGATAATCTGGGTTCATAAGAATGGTGAAATCACTAGCCTATGTGATACAAAAAGGTATACTGACTAGTTTCAGCTGTTAAAGTAAATATGACTGCTTTCATTTTTGTGTTAAATGGTAGTCAACTCTAGGATGGGGGAGAGAAAAAAGGAAAAAAATAAATTTACATCATAACTTTATTGTATATTTAAAAGGAATAGCAAGTTGCATGTAATAGATTTGCAATTTCAGTTTTTTTTTTCTCTACAGTTATGGAAAGTCTTATTTTGTTTCAAAAATCAAAAATTAAATTAAAAAAAGAAAAGATGGGGTGTGTATGTATGGGGAAATATCAGGTCTGTTCAAGTATCTGAAGGTTTGTCATTTGGAAGAGATAGTAATATGTGTTACCCTTCTCCCCAAGCCTCCATTTTGAAGAACTCAGATCAACCATCTTTTATTCTCTGGACTTTGATACCATATTTTTGAGCAGGTACCTTCTTCCCTCCCTTTTCAGGTCCCTGTTATGTGATATCTTTTCTCATTTGAAAGTAAGCTCCTTGAGAACAGAGAGTTTTTTGTGCTTAGCAGAGTGTCCATCTCAGAGCCAATGCTTAATAAATTTCTGTTGACTTGATCTGATAACTAATCCCTGTTTGCTCTTTGATTTTCTCAGAAGCAGATCCTACAGATTGTCAGAGAAAGCTGATGATGTTGTGGGGTCACTTTGGCAAAAGGATATCTGGAGACCATGATCAACAGCCATAGCTTTGGTTTTGGACCATGCCATTCATAAACTTTCTTGCAAAATCCATATACATACATCTGTGCATGTATACATATATACGTATACACATGTATTTATGTTCCACTAATATTTCACATACACACTGCATATTTTTACATATGTGTGCAACATATATGCTACAGAGTAATATAATAGACACATGCCGTGTAACATAATATACATACACACATATATATATATATGTACATATATAATATCTACCATGATCAGGAACAGAGGACAAAAAGGTACTTAGTCCATATTTTCCAAAATAATGCTAAAGCTTAATAATTAGGGAGTTACCTTTAAAATTTCTTACTGAAATTATGCAAGAGATGTAAAAACTGGAGGTATTCCAAAAAGGAATGAAAAAATAACATTTTTAGAAGAGAGAACTGGAATACAATGGAGTTTGATGGGAAGAATATAGCTTCTGGAATGAGAAGACTTGTGTTCAGATCTCCTTCTGGAACTTAATACTTTTGTAATGTGGGTTGTATAATTGAACCTCCCCAAGCCTCAGTTTCAACATTTGCAAGACAAAAAAGAGTTGCATTAGCTGACCTCTGAAACTGAGGTCCCAGGAAAAGGGGATGCTAAGAAAAACCTGTGCCAGATAGACAATTGGAAGGTGGGGTTACAAAGCCAAAAAGCAATAAAGTTCTTACCTCGAGGAGCTTTCATTATTTTGGAGAAGACTGACTGATCATTCATTTAATCAACAAGTATTTATTGAATACTTACTATGTCCCCAGCCTAAGGCAGATTTGGCCTTTGGACTCCTCTGTTTCATTAACCCCTGTGGCTTTCTGTTGCCTCTAGGATTCTAGGACATATTTTCTTTCTTTAGTTTTTAAAGCCCTTCACTGTAAGGCCTTGACTTACTTACTCTCCCTCTCATGGTCTGTAATCCAGACAATTTAACCTTCTTGCTGTTTAATCTCCTTTCTCCAGGCCTTTGCCCTGGCTGTGCTCCATGATTAGAATGCCCTCCCTCCTGACGTCTGTGTCATGGAGTCCCTTTCTTCCTTTAAGTGCAACTCAAAAACTTCTTCTGATCTCCATCCCCTAACTCTTCCCATACTACTTTATATTTAACTTCTTTGTTTATATTTGCATTTTTTTGGTTGTTCAATCCTTTTTCAGTCATGTCTGATTCTTTGTGACCCCATTTAGGGTTTTCTTGGCAAAGATACTGGAGGGGTTTGCCATTTCTTTGTCCAGCTCATTTTATAGATGAAGAAACTGGGGTAGACAGGGTTAAGTGACTAGGGTCATGCAAGCTAGTAAATGCCTGAGGGCAGACTAGAACTCATTTGACTTGTCCTATATCCTCTAGTAAATAAATAGTAAAATAGGAACTCAACTCTTGGTCTTTTCCCACCAAGTCATTTCTCTTTCTAAAATACCTAACTCACTCTGGCTCACTTACCGCTTGTTCTAACCACTGAGCTCATGAGCCACTGCTTACTGCCCTATTGCTTAGAGAACATGAGCCAAAACTCAGCAATAACTCATCAGAATAACATAATTCATGCCTTTTCTGGTAAAAGAGCTGCAGACCTCATATGATGATCATAGCACTGTACAAGTCACCAATAGCCACTAAAGTTCCTTTACTGTTCTACACCTCTGAGCCCTTGACCCCAAGTGAAGGAGCCTTACCCAGGGGTGGAAATCTCATTACAAAGTTTCTCTCTAGCTAAGCAGGTGGTTTATCTTACCTTGTTATCACAGTGAGAAAAAATGCTGCCTTCTCTTTGCAGAGATAAGGGCTGAATCCTGAAACAAAACCAGCATTCTGAAGAGGAAACACTATTTTTATTAGAAAGGGTGATATAAAAATTAATAAACACAAAGGGTAACTACATAGCACAGTGAATAGAGCACCAAGCTTGGAATCAGGAAGACATTTTCATGAGTCCAAATATGACCTCAGATACTTACTAATTGTGAGACCCTGGGAAAATCACTTAACCCTGCCTGCCTCAGCTTCCTTATCTGTGAAATGAACTGGAGAAAGAAATGGCAAAGTACTCCAGTATCTTTTCCAAGAAAATGCAAAAAGAATTAGATATAACTGAAAACGACTGAACGATGCATCCATTTATATCATAGGACTGTTTTGAAGGTCAAATGTAATACAAGCAAAATTTTTGTTGATTTTAAAGTATCATATAAATGTCAGCTACAAGCAGGCAAATCAGCCCAGCTGGAGCATCAAAGCACCGAAAGGAAGAGGCAGGAGGCAGCAGCTACTATGGAATCAAATCACCACCATTACTTTACTACCATCTTCCCTCAGGCCCCAGTGGAGATGGATTAAGATGCTAAACCTTGGTAACAGCAGGGTCTCACAGATCACCAGCCCTGCTTTTAGCTTGGGCCCCAAAGCTATCACTGAGGGGAGCAATCATTGCTTCCTCACTCTAGCTAACACTAGTATCTGACCAACTGTCATCAGTGGGCATGGAAGCTCCAGAGTCCCTCAATTTTCCATCCAAACTCCAGTTCAGCTTTTAATGCAGATCTTCTAGCCATCATCCTCTGTGTAGCAGTCCCTATGGAGATGTAGTCTAGCAACTGTTTCTGCAGGGGCTGCAGCCGCAACTATTGATGACATAGAGAAGAAAGTTCTCATTAACAAAATTTTCTATTCTGTTAAATAGTTCAGCAATCAGTCAATTACCATTTAAGTGCCTACTACGTGCCAGGCCTGTGCTAAGTGCTGAAGATACAAAAAAGGTAAAAAATAAATAGAAGGTCTTTGGAGCTCAAAAAGACTTATGAGGGAAGCAGCATGCAATATATCAAAGTACTTATTGGTTAAATTGGAGAAAATCTCAAAATGAAGGTCCTAAGAGTAAGAAAGCAATCCCTCTCACTGAAAGGTAGGATTGCAGAAGGTGGAACTTTAGATGTGACCTGGAGAAGGTGAGGAGGTAGAGATATTATGAAAGTAAATAGGACTTGATAACTGTTTGGATATGGGATCTAAGAGAGTGAGGAGCTGAGAGTGATATCTATCAAGCCTGGGTGAGTGGGAGGATGATGGTACCTTTAACAGTAACAGAGAAGTTAGGGAAGAAGGGTAGTTTTTTTGGGGGGAGAAATAATGAGTTTAGTTTTAGACATGTTGAGTTTAAGATAGCTATAGGATATCCAGTTGGAGATGTCTAATAGGCACTTGGAGAAGTGAGGCTGAAGGTCCCTAAAGAGTTTAGAACTGGACAAATAGATCCAAGAGTCAGCTGAATAGAGATGATAACTGAATCCATGAAAATTGATGAGATGACCAGATGAAAATTTATAGGAGAAGAGAAGAAAGTCTAGGAGAGAACCTTGGGGGACCCCATGGCTAGCAGGCATGAAAAGCAGCAAAGAAGCAACAAAGGAGACAGAGGAGTGGTTGTAGAAATTGGAGAAAGCAGTGTTAGGAAAATGTAGAGAGGAGAAAATTAAGAAGAGGATGTTCTACCCTGTCTGAGACTGGAAAGGGATAGAGAAGACCTCATGAGAAAAGGACAGTAGGTATGGAAATTAAGAAATCATTAGTAACTTTGGAGAGAACAATTTCAATTGGATGAGGAGGTTAAAAGCCAGATTTCAGAAAAACAAATGTAAAGTTACCAGTGGAAATTACATAAAGAAGACGTTTTGCTTGTGTTTTGTTGCTATACCCAAACACCTTTCTATCTGATTTGCAGCTGACTTTTCTTGTTTATGGTCTTCCTCATTAGAATGTGAGCTTCTTGATCATATAAACTGGTTGCTTTTCTGTTTGTACCTTTAGGCAGAGGGTGGCAAAAGATGGCAAAGGAGAGGTAGTCATCCAGCTGAGTTCTCCCAATATTCCCTTCCAAGCATCTTTAAAATAATGCCTCATATCAAACCTTGGAGTAGGCAGAGACAACAAAAGGTCAGGGGGAAACATTTTTTTGGACCTGAGACAACTTAGAAGATTAACAAGAGAGGTCTGTGCCATGGGTATAGGGACCAGACTGGAGCTCATGCAGCAGCAGCAGTGGGCTTTGGAAGTGGTTGTGACAGCAGCAGCAGCAGCTTTGGGAGCTCTCGGTCCAGAGATGGTAAGGGGAGAAGGTCAGGGAGGGGGAGTCAACTAGTCGGAAAGATATCATAGGGAACCCTTTTCTTTCACTGGATACAGGATCCTGTTGCATTGCCCATACACAGGTTGCAGTTTGGGGGCAAAGAGAACTAATGCTTGTGACCACAGGAAAGCAGTTGCTTGGTCATAATTCCAAGGTGGAGAAGAGTGCTTGTGGTCACTTACAAGGGGTAGGGGACCCTTGCCTCAGTTCCAAAGCAGAGGAATACTAGCACTTGTGGCTAGAGGAGAGCAGGAAATCTGTTAGCAATTCTGGGACCAAAAGAATTTGGAGGGGAGAAACAGACCAGGGCATGGACCAAGAGAGAATAACCATACTCCAAATCACACCCTCTTAGAAGCCCCCAAAATTCACAGATCCAGAACTAGATCTGAAAACAGTAGCACAAGAATCCTGAAGCTTAAGACAGTCTTTCCCTCACCCTTGTCACCAATCTGGAAACAGAGCCCAACTTTATGAATTTAAAAATCAAGAAATAGTTGGGGAAAATGAGCAAACAACAACAATATCAACCTAACTACAAAAGGCTACTATGGTGACAGAGAAGATCAAGACACAAACTCAGAAGTCAACAATGTCAAAACAGCTATAAGCAAGTCTTCAAAGAAAATGGTGAATTGGCCACAAAACCAACAAGAATTTCTGGAAGCACTTAAATATTTGAAGATCTATTTGACCCCTAGCTCTAAGTCTATAATAAGCACTTAATAAATACTTTTTCATTCATCCTTTCATTCTATGGCTGCAAGCTACAGAGCTGACTTTGGGTAAAATGAGATCTATACAGTCTTCCTTTGGAGGTACTGAGAAGATTCCAAGACAAAATATTTCCTCTACAATGGAATTTTCTATTTACTTAGATCACTCTGTCAGAAATTCTATCATCATACATTCATTTGGATTTTTGACTCTCTTAAGATGCAAATGTCCCTCAGAGAATAATTAGTCACTTATACTCTTAGGATGAAATGATTTAATTATATTGCTTTCCTCTTAATAGCTGAGTGCAGCTGTAAGGATGGACTTGGGAATTTCGATGGAATAAGACAAAGAGGTAGAAAAGGAAGAAAACTTTTTGAAGAAGGCATGTCTCAGTGGGGCACTCTAGTGGGTATCCAAGGAAAAACAAAGGACAGCATAAAGGCAAGGAGAGGATGGGAGGCAGGAACAAGAAAGGACCTTTTTTACAAATGTTTGTCATTAGTAATAACAGAGGTTCTTAGAAGGGAGTATGAGATAGCTCAGTTCAATCTATCATCAATCTTGGAACAAAAAAACAAACACACTAGGCTTATATGCTGGATGAATAGGGTTATCTTGAGTAAAAGTTAGATGTCATATATTTCATTAGGCTTTGAAGAGAAATGAAAGAAAAGATGGCCAAGAAAAGACCAGTGATGTTGCTTCTGAAGTTGCAAAGTAGTAAAGGGAAAGAAATCTTGAAGGTGATGCTCTAATGACAGGGGATTTTGGGAAGATGGCAAAGTAAGTCAGAAATTTCCATGCTCTCCACATTTCCTCCACAAACAGAAAATCACATGACATTAAAGTAGACTAATAAAAATAAGGGAGTAAAGCTTTTGACTGAGCACCCTTAGACATAGTGGTCCAGCCTAGTGATATCGTGTGCATTGTTTCTATCTGGCTTTCATCATTAAAAGAAAGGACATGAAATCTTAATATATACGCATGCCACATACACTATTGAATAACCTGCTTCTTTCTGGATTTCACATTACTACTCAGCTAAAAATCTATCAGTCGCTCCTTATTATCTACAGCTAAAATCCATACTCCTTAAAGTGGCAGTTGAGCCTGTTATAATCTGACTTTGATCTTTCCAACTTAATCTCTCATGATTGTCTTATGCAAATCTGTCATTTCATGAAGTCTCATCAATTTGAACATTCTCCTTTCTGAGTTGTCATTTATGTCATGTCTTTATTCTGCTAATATTCTTACCTGTTCTCTCTGCCTAAAAAGCATGGTTCTCAAAATATGTTTTGAGGACTGCTGGGGGCTGGGGAGTATGCTTGAGATTCTTTTAGGAAGTCCTCAAAGTCAAATCTATTTTCATAAAATTATTAAAATAGTATTTACCTATTAAAATATTTCTCCCTTTTCCAACTACCAATCTGTGTGAGGACAGATTTTCTGCATATATTTCAACCAAAACAACATTTCACAAGGTATTGAATATAGAAGTACATAGAAGAATCTAGCTGTCCTTTATTAAGCCAGATATTAATTAAGGTTAACTAATTAAAGGGATTTGCAAAAAAAAAATTAAGACAATGCTAATTTTCTTAACTAAATTTTCTTTGTTTTGGAAAATAGTTATTTTTCATTAAAATGATATATTTACATGTAATGAATTTATTAAAATGAATAGAAAAAACAAGTATATATATATATATTTGTATCTTGTTTATTATTAAATACACACTTTTAAAAATTATCGGTTTTTGTTTCTAAAACAATGCACATCATTGGTTATAATTCATATACACAAAAGCTCTTTGGGATCCTCAATAATTTTAAAGAGAGTAATGGGTCTTGAAACTAAAAAGTATGAGCATTATGGTCATAAAGAGGTCCTACTTATTCTATAAAACCTAGCTAAAATCTTCCCTTGTTTATAAACTAAAAGTTGATCTTAAAATGGAAGAGTTCTGGCTTCTAATCTTAGTTTGGCTGCTAATTAATTATGTGACATTGGGCAAGTCACTTCTTTTTAGATCTTAGTTTCCTCAGCTATATAATGAAAGAGTTAAATTAGATGATTCAATCCAACTCAACAAGAATTTACTCAGTGTTTACTAAGTCACTGAAGGTACAATAAAGCATGTCCTACCCTCAAAAAATTTATAGTCTAATTAGATTCTCTTAGTGTCCTTCTATCTCTAACAAAAATTACAAATTATTCTTAGCGATTAACTCAAGTCTCTATTTCTCTCTTGAAGTCCCAAAACTACTGCCTATGCCTCCCACGTAGTCCTTAATCATATGATATTTTATATCTCTTGTTGAATGAAATGAATGAACAAATGGATGAATGAATGAGAAAGCATTTGTTAAATGCTTCTTCCATGCCAATCACTCTGCTAAGCACTGATAAACAGAAAGAAGCTTACATTCTAGTGGGAGAGGGAACAATTGTATTTGGATGGAAGTGGAGACTTGTAAAGGTAACAAATCAGAGCAGGGTTCAGCATTAGGTAATTGGAAATGCCCAATTGTCCTCAGGGCGTTGTAGCAAACCAGAAAGCAATGCATCTTCTTGAGTGTTAATAATTATATTATTGGCCTGCAACATAATGTCATTCTTGTATTCTTATTTAATTTTCAGCATGTTATTTGTGTTGCAATAATTTCCCATTTGCTCCACACCCCTACTTGCTTGTTTCCACTCTCATTTGTTTACCAATCTTTGCCTTTAGCCCAGAATGAATCTCTTGCTCAGCTAGCTCCTTGGACACTATCTGCTGATTCCTTGACAAGGCTCTCCCTGTCTCTAGGATACTGTTTGCACACCTTGTCTTAGCATCCTCTGCTTTGCTTACTAACAAGATCTCCATCTCAGATACTTTCATTCAGATTATTTGCTTATCCAGCAGCAATTCCATGTTTTACCTAGTGTCTTTTGTCTTACTCTTTTCAAACTCAATTTTAATCCCAGAGGATGCTCAGCCCTTCTTCCTTGCTGACTCTCAATCTGTCCTTGGCATATAAAATGACATCTTGCTTTGGATGAAATTCAGGTGGATCCTTTCTTAAGCTAAGAATCCCCCAAGCCATTCTGTCTAAACTTTTCCTCCAAATATATCTGGGCTGGAAGGGCAGAATGGTATGATGAAAATATCATTCATTCTGAAGTCAGGAGATTTTAATCCACATCAAGATCACAACTCACATCTCTTGTCAAAGCTGTAATTAATATCCAGAGTAAATGAGTCTTTGCCTCATATATGGGAGGGAGCATTTCTCCCTAGATTTTGACATTCCTGAAACAGATTAGATTAGATTGTGAGCTATTTGAGGGCAGAGATTGTCTTTTACCTTTCTTTGTACCTCAGTAGTCTGGTACTCAGCACATAGTAGGCACTTAATATTCATTGACTGAATGACTCTAGCTCTAGCTGTCCCCTTCAAGATTTTGTCACATGAGGCATACCTATCCATTGTCAGTCCCAAACCTCATATGTGCAGGAAAAGAGCTCTCTGGATGAGTGATCAGCCCGTTCCAGTTCAACTGTACCTGTGGCGACAATGTCCTTTGGGTCACTATTCCCTCCTCTATTCTAATGTCCTCTACCTGTTTGGAGGGGTCAATTAAATTTGTCTCCAATGACATTTCAACTAGTTTTAGCTATACTCATTGTATGATCCTAAGTAAGCCACTTAGCTTTCCTAAACTAATGTTCTTTTGTATAAAATGGAGATAATATGGGTTACCTACCACATTAGGTGTTTCTCAGATCTTGTTTCCTTGTCTATAAAAGAAACATGAGAATATTTGTACTATCTTCCTCAGAGTTACTGAAATGAAAACATTTTGAAAGCTTCGAAGCACTCCATAAACTTTTCCCCCATCATCCCATTGTCTAATATTAACAATAAGAGAGAAATTGGGGAATTTAGGAAAGCTAAGTTCTATTTGCAACTCAGTCACTAACTAGCTGGATGACCATAGAAAGCAAATCACTTCTCTTTCTCTGGGTTTCTGTATTTCTTTGTTAAGTGAGGAGGTTGTACCCAAGAACCGCTAGATCTCCTTACAAATCTCATATTTGATGATTCTCTGATGCAAAAACAGAAATGAAAATATGTTTTATGATTAAGTCATGAGCTGTACTCCTTTCTCTGAGATTTTCATCTCAGAAGGGAAAGAGAAGGACAAGATTAATTTGAACAAAACTCAGACTTATAATTTATCCAGCCTTTTGACAAAGACCCAGACAAATAGGGGAGATAGGAAGATAAATACCAGGAATGAGAAGACTGGCAGTTTTGAGTGTAATTTGTTATTGGATGCGATTCCTGAGAGACACTAATTTATATAATTCTTACTATATGTGTCATATAAATGCTATAAATGCACATATACTTTACAATTATCTTATTTGATTCTCACAACAACACTAGGAAGGTTGGTGCTTTTATTATCCTCATTTTACGGAGGAAACAGGCAAACAGAGGTGACGTGATTTGTCCAGGATATATGGAAAACAATGCCAATAAACATGGAAGACCATGGAGCAGAGGTCAGAGACAGATTTACAAAGCTATAGAAAGTGTCAGGTCTCCTTAAGGTCCAAACTCAAAATATGTCTGATATTTTTCATCTTTATCCCCATACAGCCAGTAGTCTAATTCAGGATCTCAGCTTCTTGCCTGGACTTATTGGCGTAGTTCCCTTATATGTTTTCTGTTTCCTGTTCCAAATGAATATGCCTAAAAGAGACATCCAATCATGTTACTCCCCTGCTCAAGCATCTTTAAGGGATCCTTATCACTAAGATAAAATACAAACATCTGAGTCTGGCATTGAACGTCCTTCACAGAGTAGCTGCACTTTACCTTCTCAGAGTTATTTCACATTACTCATTTTCTTGTATTTTTTGTGTCCCAATTTCTTGTCCTTGACATTCAATCTCCTATTTCTGCTTTTGCCCCTAGCTCCTACCCCACTACTTGGAATGTTTTTTTTTTTTTTTCCCCTCCTTGCCATCTCTTAGAATCTTTAACTTCCTTTAAGACTCAGTTCAATCAAGCAATCAATAAACATTTACTAAACATAGATTGCATGTGAGATACCATGCTAGGCACACAAAAAGGAAGATTGAAACAATTCCCACTACAAGAAGCTTATAATCTAATGGGGGAGACTATAAGTACATATATATGTATGTATAGAATAAATATGAAAAAATACAAAAATATCCAAAGCAGTTAAAGACAAGTTATTTTGTCAGGGAGGGTAGAAAAGTTGGAAGATTAGGGAAGACTTCATATAGAAAATGATGTCTAAAAGAAGAGAGGGTATTTATGAGATGGAGTACATTTCAAGTATGTAGCATGGATGGGACAAAGATACAGGATGGGAGATACAGTATGGTATATGAAGAACAGAGAAAAGACCAATTTGGCAGGGGTGCAGGGTATAAAAAGAGGAGACAGAGAAAAAAGAGATAGACACAGAGAAACAAAAACAGAGACAGAGAAAGAAAGAAAGAAAAAGATGAGAAAGAGAAAGTGACAGAGTGGGAGGAAGAGAGGCAAAGAGATAGAGATAGAGAGAGAGACAGAGAGACAGAGACAGAAAGATATACACAGAGAAAAAAATGGAGGGAAAAGAGAAGAGGGCCTAGAGCAGAACCTTGAAGAACATTCACAGGTTGGGGGTGTGATTCCCAGCAAAAGGAATGGAGAAGAAATGGTCAGATAGAAGGTGAAACAAGGCAGTAATATCATGAGATCCTCAGAGAGGGGAATATATCCCAAAGGAGAGGGTAGTCAGCATTAGCAATTACTCCAAGTAGGAGCACTGAGAAAAGACTATCAGATTTTACAATTAGACAATGATCAGTTACTTTAAAGAGTTTCCTTCTAGCAAACTTTACGAAGGTTTTCTGAAATATTCTATTTGTCGGTCTTTCCCTCTTCAAAGTATGTTCTTATTTCCCCAAGTAGAATGTAAACATTGTGAAGACTAGGACCAAATTATTTTTCTTTTCTTTTTTCTTTTTTTAATATCCACAGGTCCTAGCACATTGTCTTACATATTAAAGGCATTAATGAATACTTTCTTTATCCCTCTAGATTTTGCATGCTATCTTGAATCTGTTAATCTTTTCTGACTTGGAGTTAAGCTGAGTAATGGAGAACTAGCTTTGCCACAATTCTCTCTCTGTTTTTCCCCTTTCTTCTTTCTTCTTCTCATTTTCTCTTTCCCTCTTCTCATAGCATTCTTCTTCTGAACCTTTCCTCTCTTTCCTCTCCTCTTCCTCTCTATTCTGCTCTCTCCCTGCTCTCCCTTGTTGGACATCCATGTGGTTGAGTGTTGATATATGCCCCATCAGGCTTAAGAGTGGGAATCCATTGTAATCCTCTTTACAGAAACTATTGTGGGATTTATATGCTTAAGATTATAGCAAAAGATTATCTTTTATTATTTGGGAGTCATTTTTGTTAAATTGGTATGTTGTTATTAAATATGCATTGCTGTATACATACTATATATGCTGATGATTTGTAGTGATGTTAATGAGGGTCAGGGTTTGTAGATTAATATTCCAGGCAGAGTGACCTAGTTGCTACTTTGTCCTGCCTAAGACATCCCATCTCCTTCCTTTGTGCTTCTGAGAGCACAAGCTGTCTCCCAGACTAGAAGACTTCCCTCTTCACCTGTGCCTCTTAGAAGCTCTTTCAAGGTTGTGTTTAAATGATCCCTCTTCCATAAGGCCTTTGATCTTCTTTCTCCATATTCTTTTGGTTTTTCATGGCAAAGATTTCTCTCTCTCTCTGTCTCTTTCTCTCTCTCTCTGGCTGAGGCAATTGGGATTAAGTGACTTGTCCAGGTTTACACAGCTAGGAAGTGTTAAGTATCTGAGACCAGATTTGAACTCAGCTTCTCCTGAATTCAGGGCTAGTGCGCTATCCACTGTGTCACTTAGCTGCCTTAAGATTTGTATTTTCTTATCTGTGCACACCTCCTAGTAGATTATAAGCTCTTTGAAGTCAAGCATCATTTCTGTTTTTGTGTCTCTAGTGCTTAGAAAAAGATTAAAAGATATGATCTATGCCCAAAGGTCTATAAATTCATGCATATCCTTTGATATCACTACAAAGCATAAATATATAGTGGGTATTTAATAAATAATATAATAAACAAATAAAAAATGAAATGTTGGCTGACTAAATGCTATCAGGAAAGCAGAGGTCATATCTAAACACCAAGGAGCAAGACTAGATCAAGTCAGTAGACCAAGATTAGGAACAGAAATTCAAGTCCAAAAATCAAATTTAGATCAAAGGACTGAGGTCGGGAACACAGAAATTGTAAGAATAGAACAGGACACTAAAGTATTCAAGTAGCAAGGCAGGCAAAGAAAGAAGCAACTAAGGACAGTGAGGAGGAAAGAAGCAGCATTGGATAACCCTAAAATAGTAGGCATTTGATTAATACTTTGGCTGAAGACTAAAGCTTTGTATTTTCTACACTTACATTATTTATGAGGAAGAAAGTTTGTGTCTTTTCTATGTTTGAAGTTGTATAAAATACAATAAAGGGAAGTAAGAAAAATCACCAAAAAAGTCTGATTCTGTCTCTTCACTGTGGAAACTATGGATTTTCATAGATTATTATACCAATGGAATGCAAGCCCTGTCAATTCATACATAAGTTGGGAAGGTTGCAAGTACAAGCCCACTGATAGACTGATTGTATCTGTCATCCTGGAAACAGCCTAATTAAGTTTGGAAAGTTTTATCATCTCTAGACTTAGGGGTATTGAATTCCTTTGTCCACAAAACAAAACAAAGCAAAACAAAAAGTTGTCTGCCAAGTGAGACACGGAGGGCTTACTATCCGTTTCAGTGGAGAGACTGCTCACCCTGATTAAATCACTGAGTTTTTGAATTATTTAAGTACGCAGATCTATCACTGTGCCTCTGCTTCCTATTTCCTAAAAGGAAGTAACCAGGTCTTCTAATCATTTGAACCTGACCTTTAGATTATTAGCCTAATACCATAAAGGAAAGAAATGAGTGGGTGATTTTGGAGTAAGATTTTTAAAGTTCTATTCTAATTATATGATGAAGACTGGAAATGAGTCCTTATGATTAACCTTTCCTAGGGAAAGCCATAAAAGGAATCTGCTGCATCTTAGGGACTTCAGACTGGCATGAGACACAGTCTGAAGAAATAGGTTTGCTATGACCCCCTCCATATTTCTAATTCTTTCCTTTTGATCTTGGGGAATAATCACTCCCAGAGGACATCAAGAATTCTGGTTATGATATGTATGAATTGGCACCCAGACAGTCTTTCAGTTTATCTCCAGCTTTTAAGTTTACCTGACTTTATTCAGCCAGTCAGTTCTACTGCCAATCCACAACATAGCTATGCTGGTGGCCACTGCCATAGATGCTTAACCATGGACCCATGTCCACCTCATGGAGCAGAGCACTAAGTTATCCTGGGATGGCCTCCCCTATATCCCTGGGTCTGGTCAGGAATTACCTTTGTTGTCATGCCAGACCCTCAGCTTGCAAAGATGACCAAGGCTCAGCATGTCTGTGAAGGTGAATGTGTCTGTCCCATTGCGCTCAAACTTGTTAAAATTTTTGGATCGCTTCAGGGGCAGGGTACCACTGTCTCCATTCTCTCCAAAGATGATGATGAACACATTGGCATCAGTGCCGGCTCCTGAAGGGACATGGCAAAGAGCTCACATAAATGACTTTGAAATTAGATCTCTGATATGAAAACTTCCCAATCCTGGAGTTATATCTAAACTGGCTTGCAGCCCAACTGGTCATGGCTAAGAGTTTATAAGGTCCAAATCAAATGACTGAATCCCAAATGATCACTTTAGTTTATTATACCCCCTGGTCTCAGACCCTAAGCAATCTCCATGCAATTACTAATGGTTCCAAACAGGAAAGGAGTGTGGAGGATTCAATGGAAATCTATGATCAATTCTTAAATAACTGCCCAAAGTGCAATTCATCCCCTGGTGGATTTTATGTACAGACTAGATTGATAGCTGTCTACATCATGTGAGTATCAAAAATCAAGAAAGCATCTATCAGGAAGATAGCTAAATACTTCTGATGTCTAAAATTCCACTATCAGATCTTCAGTCCACTGACTATAATAAAAGTAGCACTTTTCCTCCCCTTAAAATGGATTGCTTAGCTGTTCCCTGGTCAATGGTAGTAGTTAAATTATTGATCCACAGTGATTAGACTTGCTACATCATGGCCAAATTTGTCATGGTTAGACCACTGCTAGACATGGTTAACCCTACAAATAGGTACAATTAGAAACTATGCAGTAGTGGGATTTGGGGGTTTAGGAAGGCTTTTCTCTCCCAAATAGCTTTCCCGCTTACCTGTCACAGAATTCCAACCTTAGAATTTCTGGGTTAAGGCATTAACTACTATTAAAATACAACTATCTTGAGAAGATGGTACAACATATTAAGTCCTTATTGAATTTTTTGACCTGGGGCTTTTGAATGGGAAGGTTAATGTGTCTGGTTTGTATAGAAGAGAAAACAATGAGGTGGGTTTTGAGTACCATCACCCTTCAGAAAAGGCAGGTCTAGATTGGGGTCCTAGGCATCGAGGGGGCACCATGGGGACATGAAGGTAGACTGTACCAGACAGCTTAAGAGAGGCAATGAAGATAAATGAGATAAATGAAAATGAACAACAACAGGAAAACTAGGTTATTGTTGTTGATGAGATATGGGGACCGAGGGTTTTATTCATTTAGTTATTTTGTGGGGTTTGGGACCTTAAGCATAATGGAAAGAGCCTGGGGTTTGGAGTCAGCATAATAAGGCCCCAGCCCGAAGTCTATTATTCTATCATGGGTAAATAATATCATACCTCTGAACCTTAGTTCCTCAGTCTATAAAAGGAAGAGGTTGGGCAAAAAGAATATAACATCCATTCTAGATCAAAAATTCTATGATTCTAAATAAGGAAACTTCTTAAAAGTCATTCCCCATCACATGATCTGAGGAGGAGCTAGAAAACTAAGACATTATTCTCCATTTGAAAAGTACAAGGGACAGGGATTTAGCAGAGTATAAAGAAGTCTTTCCCCCAAAGGACCAACACTCACCAAAAATGTTGCTGGTCTTGACCGTAACTGTGTAGGATGTCCACTCCATCATCTCTTCCTCATCAATCACTGCACACATCTCACAGACTAAGGTCTTCTTTTCACCCTTCCTCTCAGATAACCACTCACCATAGTAGAACATTGTCAGGTCTCCATTATCCATGTTCTTCAGGAGAACCTGAGGAAAAGAAATGGCCAGGGATGGGCCCTTCATAACTCCCAGCCATGAACCTAAATTCCTTTAGCAAAAACCAATTAAATTTCCAAGGAATGTGAGGCAGGGCTGGCCCCCAAGTCAATCCGAGGTCTCCATCCCTGCTCTCAACCATAAAAAACTTCTCTCACTGTCCTGTCACATGGTCAAAAGTTTCTACATTTACTTACTCATTAAAGAGAGTTAAGGTGCTAATTGGGAAAGGTATATATGAACACTTCAGAGATGTGAATTTTCTCTAAGAGACAAGGATGCACCCTTTAAGCTCTGCCAGCTATCCCAAAGAAAGGTGGGAAACAAATTGAAATGGAAAGTGACTCTAAATGGTTTTATGAATCCTTTTCAAACCCCTGAATGAGTGAGGACCAACGGAAAAGTGCCATGGGTTTGGAGCAGTGATTTCCTATACATACAGCAGCTTAGGAATGGGGATGAATAACTATAACCTTCACCCTTGAGTCCCACTTGAACATGAGGGAGTCACAGAGATTACACAAATCTCCAAAGTCTTCTCAGTGGACTATAGTGTGAGTCATTTATTGGGCAAGTAAAAGAGTTTATAAGGAGACCTAGTCTCATTAATGGGGAAACATTAAATTACTAGTTTCTACTTGGGAAATGGAAATCAAGCCAGATAAAGATCTTCAAATCATAGGCTGTGAGTGGAGGCAATCTTTGATACAAAAGTTATCCACTCTTTCAACAAGCAACTACTAAACATCAAGTATGTGTTAAATTCTAAGGATACAAAGAGATAAGACACAGGCTCTGCTCTCAAGGAGTTTATACTACCTGGCATATAGTAGCTACTTAGTATATGTTTGTTGATCAAATAATTGTTGAAATAATTGGTGAAACAAATAAAACTGTGATATAAGAGACAGTGAGAAGGAGCAAAGGAGAGTATGTTATAAAAGATTCAGAGAATTCTTTGGAGGGGGAAGCCACAGAGGAGACTCTGATCTATAAGAGAACCCTGAGATCCTGGTTGTAGGGGAAATCAAGATGAAGAAGAGGGGAAAATAAATGATAATGGAGAGACACTGATGACAAACTTATCAGTTTTGCTCAGGACCAGATCTGCCTTAGCCATGGAGGATAGAATCTTTCCTGGCATTTCTGATGATCAAAATGAACATTCTATTCTTTAAACAAGGATTGACTTACTGTTTACTATATTCACAATATTTTGGAGACTGAAAAAAAAGAATAAAACATATTTCCTGACCTCAAGGAGCCTAGATGGTTTTAGAATAAACTTTAACTAAAAATAATAATACTTATAGTTCAGGCTTGATATGAGTGAGGCATGTCTCCTGAGAAGGCAGGAGTGAGAAGAGAATACATCCCTGTTGGTATCTGGTCATTATATCACTGCCTCAAGGGACCAGACACTGGCCCCTCCACATTTATCCCTATCTACAACTTTAGGTGAATGGAAGCTTCTGATGGGTTGAAGTTGTTCAGTTTTTGTCTTTGTGTCTCTAGCACCTAGCAGAAAACCTTGAACATTTAGTAAATGTTTGTTGAATTGAATAGAGCTGGTACATGCTGGATCATGCTATCTCTTGCCTCTGCGATATTTAACCTCTAAGTCTCAGTTTCCTCGACTGTAAAATGGATTGGATTTTGAATCTATAATGCAATGATTGATTAGAGTATAGATTTTTGAAAGACTAAGGAAATATTGTTATTTACCTTTTACTTTATCACCATATATTTTAATCACCACTCATATTCTAGGCTGTCTGAGGAGAACTGTGACTTCTCATCCATTCAAACAACATTTGTTTTGAATAAATAGGGTTTGAAACTTAGTACATGATTGGCAATAAGTTGATGGAATCTTAGGATTATGAATTAATGTGATGATTGTTCTTGCCCCTGAGCTCCTCTTTCTAATTCTAATATAAGCCATTCATCTACTCATCTGGGACTGACAGTGATTCAACAGGAGCATATTCAATCTGCCCCCTTAACCTTCAAAAGTTCACGTCTTGCTGCCCTACAAATACACACACATGTGTATGCATGGACACATGCATGCATACACTTTCATGTGCAAACTTTCCATTGGCCCAGCTATGTCTCTAACATATGACATTTACCCAATACTTCAATTTTCTCATCATGTTAGCCCTATGAGATTTATCTCATATTCATTATCTCATATTCCTACCATTTCAGGGGAATTCTGAGATCACCAAGACCACTTATTTGCCAAATACCTTGACTCATTCCCAGCCTAATATGAATCAAAGAGAGGAATGGGTGATGTCATGGGACCCCAACTCCAGGGATGTCATGCCATTGAGAAAGGCCCTTTGTTAACAATCAGACAGCAAGCAAGTCAGGTTCTCCTAAAGGAACCTGGCAACACACTGTCAAATCCAAAGGATCTTCACTGAGTGGCTCACTCTCCACCCCCAAGCCCTGCTGGCCTCCCACTTCTAACACTGATGCTTTTCTAATCAGACTACTGAAAGATAAGCAATGGTGTTGCTTGGATTTCTCACTTTGTTGTTGACTCACTTAAAAGAGTTTAAGCTGTGGCTACTTAAAGACTAAATCAACTGGACAGTGGAGAGTAGGGGGAAATGAACCCAACTATTAGACACTAAGGAGACTAAATGGTAGAGATAGAAGAGCAATGGACAGGATGTTCATAAAATCCAAGTGTTCATTCTGACTTTGCCACTAGCCAGCTGTGAGACACTGGGCAAGCCACTGCTTGACTCTGGACCTCAGCTTCTTGAGGATGAGGAAAACAAGGATTTTAACATTTGTCCTATATGCTTCCTGTTATGAGAATTAAATGAAAAAATGATTGAGCAAGTGCTTTAGTAAAACAGTGAGCAGTGTACAAATGTCAGGGATTATTAGAAAAAACTAGCTTGTTCACTGGATTTTTCATTTTCCAAATGATATTTTTGATAGTGTGTGTTAAGACTATCTCCCTGAGGGTCAGTTCCTGGAAAAAGTAAAATTTGTCTTCTTGGCTCCAGTCTACCTTTATAGATACTTCTACTATTATTTGAATTCTCTCCCACACTCATTTCACAAACCAACCTTAGGAGTCTCCTTAAGTCTGAAAATGGACATAGTAATAAAACATTTTCCCTCACCTACCTGCTACCCCAAAATTTTACTACTCTTTTATATCAAAGCAATAACCCCTCCTAAAACATAAATACTGTTCAGGAATGACAATCTATTCTTATAAAGCATTAACATCTTAATATGAAATATATCAGATATCCCAAGACTGCACTAGGACTTTTGGGATATTATTTTTGTGTATATGGAAAATATATTTTGATCTTTGTATATTATATTATATATATCTTCTTAATATGAATTAGATACACATATATATGTAAATCAACTTGGTATCTTAGTATAAATTGTATGTATGTTTATAATATAAGCTCCTTTAGGTGGAAACTATTTCAGGCTTGTCTTTGTATTTCTAGAACCTAGCATAGTGCCTATCATATCAAATACTTGGTGACAGATTGATTAATACACACACACACACACACACACACACACACATACACATACACATCATACATAAGCTATCTAACAGTAACCAAAGGATAGAGAACTAATGTGGGCAACAGAAGGACCAGGATAAATAGCATCTCTCCCCCATTCTAGCTGGGTGACCCATATATCACACACACACACACACGCGCGCACACGCTTGTGTATCCTATATACACATATATATCCTTCAAGAATCTGATAGCTTTTTGGTATGGGCAGTCTTTACAGCAAAGCTTATCTCAACCCTATAACCTTGCAGAACATCTTTGAAAACTGCCAAGGCTACAAATCCTCTTATCCTGTGTCCAGCTCTGTGGTATATTTCCTAAATTTTGTTAGATTGGTATTTGAATCACCAGTGATACAGAGTCTATTACCAGGTCCATACATGAAACTTTTCAATTTGATAGGACCTACAAGGACCTGTGTTCTACTGAGATCCTTTTGGACTCCATCACTTCCTGGTCACAATATGGCACCAGAAGAGAATCTCAGTGCAAGGGGAAAAGGTATTTGTGTGCATATCTATAAATATAAATTATAAAATATGATATGTTATGAGGTGTCAAAAAGACATGGTATATTAGTTCATATAGTTCATGTATGATATCGTATGTATGCTATTACATGATACTATATGATATAGTATAGTGTTATAAGATATGTTGTGATCTATGATATAATGACATAAGATAGTATGATATGATAGAATAATAATATCTAGCATTTATATGGGATGTACTATGTGCTGGGCACTGTGCTAAGCACTTTATATATTGTTTCATTTGATTCTTACAAAAACCATGGGAGGTAGATGCTATTTATAAATGAGGAAATTGAAGCAAACAGGGTTTGAGTGTAACCCTTTGCCAGTGTCAGACAACTTATAAAGATCTAAGGTATTTCTGACTCCAGGACTGACTGGTGGTCTACCTACTATACCACCTACTTCTTGATATGGATATCAATATAATGTAATATAATATAATATGCTGTTGTTGAGTCGTTGCAATTTTGTCCAAGTCCTTGTGAACCCATCTGGAGTTTTCTTGGCAGAAATACTAAAGTGGATTACCATTTTCTTTTTCAGTTCATTTTACAGATGAGGAACTGAGGCAAACAGGGGTTATTGCCCAGGGTCATACAGCTAGGAAGTGTCTGAGGACAGATTTAAACTCAGGGAGATTATTCTTCCTGATTCTAAACCCAGTTTCTATCCATTGTTACCTAGCTGTCCTATAATATAACACAACATAACATAATATAATGTAATACACTATCTTTACACACATACATTCTTACTTTATTGGTATGAATATTCCCTTTGCTGATAAAGACTGTAGCTCCTTCTTGTCTGGGTGGATAGCTTATTTCACAATTTATGTTACTGGAAAAAATGTATCACTTGGTGAACAATCTCTTGGTGATGATATATATATGTGTATATATTCTTTTTTCCCTTATCTTGAGAACACTGTGGAAAGCAATATTCCAAGAAGCATAATAGATAATATAGCTGTTGGCGAGGGATGGAAAGAGAAAGTACAATTTTGAGAGCAGGGTCAGGTCAGTCAGGATAGGGTTTCAGTGTCGGGGCAATACAGAATTATATGAGGAGATGCTACTGCTGAGGAGGAGCCCAATGAGAGGGAGTGAGCAAGGAGAGGGAGCAGAAAGGGATGAGATGGAGAGGTGGAGTCCTGCTCATCTCTTACCTTGTCCAGGAACCACTCTGGTCGGTTGCCCAGCCCATCCAGTCGCATCCGCATCTTTGTGAATGGAGCAATATCATCAATCTCCATAATGAAAGTGTCGTTCTGTCCTCGCTCAAATCTGTGAAAATGGGGGCAATAATAACCAGACAGTATTTCTAGGGTACTTCCTAATTACAGAGGGATTTTTATACATTAGCACATTTGATCGTCACAAAAACTCTGGCCATGTGTATATTCTTATCCCCATTTTTGAGATGAGGAAATTGAGGTTCCTAGACTGGATTGTGGTTATAGCATCTCACAAAGACTGTAGCAAATAGTAATAGGAATGTTTTAATCTATCTGTGGATAGAATAACTTTACCAATGAAGTCACAGATCTTTTTGAGGTATTATTATCTAACTTCTTATGTATTTGTATTTTCTTTACCCTAACTCATTTTCTTTTTATGAGGCAAGAAACCACAAGGAACAGTTCAGTATAGTGGAGCCAAGCGCTGCTCAGCTGCTCATTAATCCCTCATCTAGTTTCCTTTCATATGGCTTAAGGTGGATATTGTCCCCCTTAATAGTTTCCATAAATGAATTCGCCACTCAGAAAAAACACGGTCATACAGTCCTGGAGATTTTTAGTCTTTATTTTCCTTCAATTATTCACACTTTTCATTTAGCCATTTTTTTCATTAAGACAGCATCATATACACAGACACATCCTGTAAAGAAGAGAGGAGGGGAATCTATTTTTAAAAAGAGAAGAAACGGTTTAAATTTTACCCTAACCCATCATTATTACTTGGTAAAACTCATTTAAGTCCCAGTTCACTTTGCCCCTTCACAGAACAGAATGCTCCCTTGTCTGTGTGGGTGATTCTTCACCATCCTGTTCCATTTCTTTTGTACATTAGTCACATCCTTCTTTTGTGACTGCAGGAGGTTTAACTCCACCCCTCAATTCCAACCACTCAGCTTTTTCTTGGGCTCTGAGAATGCAGTGACGGGGTTAGAGCTAAGTGCTTCTGCCAACTTTGGGAGGGGAGGCTCTATTCAGTGCACCTGAAGGATTGATTCAGTAACCCACAGAGAAGAACCTAAGCTTGCAAATATTCTTCCTAAGAAGAACTTTGGGGCAGTGATATAGCAGAACTGAATTGCCCAAAGGGTTTGTATTCAATGGCCCCAAGTTTCTATTTGTTCCTTTGTTCATTTCCACAACCTTCTCAGCTGCTACTCTCTTTTTGTTTTTGTTCCCTTCCCATCCTCCCACTCTCAGGAAAGGGCTTGAAATGCTGAGCCAGGGACTGGCTAATCCCAGAGCAAGTTTCCCTTGGTAGTAGACATTTATTTTAGTGAAGATCAAAGACTTAAGATAGAGATGAAGACAGAAGAGTGGAACTTCCAACTTTGGCCAAGAAGGTTGACAGGTGCCAAAATTTCCTGGGTATCATTTAAGACAGTGACTAACTCCACTTATGGCCCAGGCTGGCTCTAAGTACACCGGTGCATCTAAAGTGGAACAGATGGTATGGCTACATTGCAATACAATGGAATAGAGTGAAAAGAGGTCAGATTCGCCCCCCACCCCATCCCAGATGCCCACTGTGTTCCAAGCTGGTAGTTTCTTCTACCCTGTACTCAAAAGAGATTATAGTCTATATACAAATATGAAAAACTAAGGGCAGTACTGGGCAATATAGGATTAGAATCAAATGAATGGTATTATCAGTACCATAGCTTTTCAGAAGTAGGAGAAGTCAAGGGCTGGGTGGGCTGGAATAGCTTCATGAAGGAGATGAAACATTAAGTTGCTCTTTGAAAAGAAGATAGAATATGGATAAGTGGAGGTACCTTTTCCTGACACATCCCACCCAAACTCCCAGTCTCCTGACATGCACATGTTATTTTACTTAATTGAATATAAGAACCTTGAGGGGGGAGATTGTTCCATTTTAATCTTTATGTCCCCAGTACTTATTGTGTTACCTGACACATGGTGAACACTTACTTAGTGCTTGGTGACTTGAGTGATCGATTGATGGACATTCCAAACAAGGTTGATAGCATGAAGAAAGATGTAGAATGAAAACTGGACAAGGTATTTGGGGAGGAATAAGAGAGTGATTGGAGTCAAGGATGTGTGAAAAGGAGCAGTAGGTGATATCCTCACAGATGGGATGGGGCCAGTTTGTAGAACACTAGAGGTTAGTTCCTCTGCATACCGAGCTTTCTTTTTGTCTAACTGCACTTCTTCTGTGCTCCCATTGACACCATAAAGTGTCATAAAAATGTTGGAATCAGTGCCACCTCCAACGATGTCACCTGTCCACACGGTCATTTCATACATGATCTGCCAAAAAATCAAAGGTTGGTTTAAGATTCTTTCATAGGATCACACACATAGTTTGAGAGGTATAAGAGACCTCAAGAGCCATCTAGTTTTACCCAAACCCCAAAGCAATACCCATTGTAATACATCCAACTTAAGCTTGAAGGTCTCCATGGAGAGGGAATTCATTATCTCCAACATAACCCACTTCATTTTGGCTCTAATTTTTAAGAAGATTTTTATGATATCACCAAGATTTTTCTCTTTGCAACTTCCTCCTACTCTCTCCACTACTCAAAAGAATGCCAGGCCATATTCTCCTTCCTAAGTGCTTTTCATTAATATGTATCTTGTTTCACCAATTCAATTTTGAGCTTCTGGAGGGCAGGAACCAAGTCTCTTCCTCTGGTTAGCACAGTGCACAATTCCCATTGTACCTTGCTTTTTGTAATGAAAAAACAATGTAATCAAATTTTTATAAATTAATTCCATTTTCAATCCAGAGAGCTTGCTATCCATTCATTTATTCCACAAATAATCAATAGATGTTTAGTTAACATGTATACTGTGTGAAGTGTGGATTATTTAGTTTTTTTATTTGTATTTTCATGGTTTAGAAGAGTCCCTAAAACATAGTAGGCATTCAGTAATATATGTTAAATTGAATTCAACTATCAGTGTATTTTTTTTAAATAAAATGAAGTATTCTCCTGGACTGTCTCCAAGATCCTGGTAATTTTATTCTCTATGATAGCCTTAGTTGAGGATATCCTGGTCACAAAAGTGTCCATTGTAAAGTATTACTGTGACCATTATTACAAAATAAAATTTTTCTATGTGAGTCATGCTCATTTAAAGGTTTGCAAAGCAGTTTACAAATGTTATTTCATTTTATCCTCATAATAACCCTTGAAGATAAGTACTTATTATTACTCTCACTTAACAAATGAGGAAAATGAGACTGAGAAAGAGAGATTATTAAGGCACTTGCCCTGGCCATAAGACAAGATATAAAGTGAGGTCTTCCTGATGCTGGGCACAGCGCTCTATTTATTGTGTCACTTAGGTGCCTAAGACACAAATGCTTCTCTTGTAGCAGCTATCTACCAATCACCAGATAACTCTTCTTTTCTCAAGAAGATCAGTACCTAAAGGCTCATGTCTTTCCATGTTAGCTTCTGATTTCTTTTGCCTATATATATATTCCCATTTCCCCCATCCTGAAAAAAATTCTTCATTTGATGCTAGCATTTCCTCTAGTATCTCATATCTCTCTTCCACATCTCTGCCAAATTGGAAAAAAAGTTATCTATATTTATTGCTTCCATTTCCTTTACTCTTACTTTTCTCAATCTTTGGGAACCTGGTATTCAATTTCACTACTCTCTCCCAAGTTATCAGTGATTTCTTACCAAATACAAGAGTTCTCATCCTTGACTTCTTTGTTGTATTAAATAATGTGTCCTGTACCCCCATCGTACATACTTAATCCTCTCTGAGTTTTTGTAAAACTGCTCTCCCTTAACTCCCCTTTGCTAGATCACTCTCTGTAGTCCTATGTCTTAGAAACCCCTGGATTTCTTCCAAATGCAAATCAAATTCTGCCTTCTCCATAAGATCTCTCCTGTTCTACCCAGTTGCTAGGGTTCTCCCTTCAGAATGCTTTCATATAGTTTGCATTTACTTGTGTGTGCACATATAGGGTTTTTTTTTCATTAAAATATAAGCTCTCAGGTAGAGTTAAGATGGCAGAGTAGAAGCAGCAACCCAACTGAACTTTCCTAACATTTTCCTCCAAACAACTTCAAAAAAAAATTTCAAATCAAATTTTGGAGCAGCAGAGCCAAATTAAAGTCAAGATGAGACATTTTCTAGCCTATGACAGTTTAGGAGAACTTCAGTTCTGTGGAACTGAACCAAGCACCTAAAATGGCAGCAATAGTAGTGGGTCTTGGAGATACACAGGACAGTGGCAGCAATAACAGTTTTCAGTAGCTCTCAGAGTAGAAACCATGGGGGTGGGGGTGGGGGTGGAGGTGGGGTCAGTCAACTTGTAGAAAGAGATTATAAGAGATTACAATTTAATAAATATTACTGAATGTCTACTATGTATTAGGGACTCATCTAGGTCATGAAGATACAAATTCACTGGGACTTGGTACAGAATTGAGTGCTTTTGAAAACTCTATTCCCCATACACAGTTCTGGGTTGCAGTTTCAGGACAGAGAAGAGCACTTTTAGTCATTTACAAGGGAACAGGGGTTCTGGTTGCATTCCCAAGGCAGAGAGGATCATTAGTACTTATAACTACAGGAGAACAGGTGATCTAGTCAAAGTTTCAGGGCCAAGAGGAGCACTAGTACTTGCAGGTACAGAGAAGCAGAGGCTCTTCCTGGGTAAAGAACAGAACACAGATGAGAACAGTAACCATACCTCTCCCTGGATCACCTTGGAAGCACCAAAAACTTACAGACCCTCAGAAGTAGCTGTGAAAACAGTAGCATAAGAATATCTAAAGTTTAGAAGGCCTACCCCTCAACACCCCCCTACCCCCATCCTATGAACAGAGTTCAACTTTAACATAAAGTTGAAAGTTAAGAAATCGTCTAGAGGAAACAACAAAAAAGGAAATTAAGTACAAAAAGCTACCTTGGTGGCAAGGAAGACTAAGAAACTAAAGAAGACAATAACATTAAAACAGCTATAACCAAAGTCTCAAAGAAAATGACAATTAGACCTAAGCCTAACAAATATTCCTGGAAGAGTTAAAGAAAGAAATGAATGATACAGGAAAAAAATTGGAAAAGAAAAGAGTGATGCAAGAAAATGATGAAAAGACAATTAATAGTTTGGTAAAAAGAGGCATAAAAAGTACTGAAGAAGGGGCAGCTAGGTGACACAGTGGATAGAGCACCAGCCCTGAAGTCAGGAGGACCTGAGTTCAAATTTGGTCTCAGACACTTAACACTTCCTAGCTGTGTGACCCTGGGCAAGTCACTTAACCCCAACTGCCTTAGTCAAAAACAAATACTAAAGAAAACATCACTTTAAAAAGCTGAATTGGCCTAATGGTAAAAATAAGTACAAAAATTAACTGAAAAAAGAATTCTTTAACAAGCAGAACAAGCCAAATAGAAAATGAGTAAGAAACTGAAGAAAATATCTTTTTAAAAAGCAGAATTGACCAAATTGGGTGAGGGTGGGGTGGGAGGAAAGAAGTACAAAAACTCACTGAAGAAAATAATAAAAATTAGAATTGGGTAAAATGGAAACTAATGATTCCATGTGACATCAAGAATCAATGAAACAAAGTCAAAAGAACGTAGCAATATGAACTATCTCTTCAAAAATACAAATTACCTGAGAAGTATATTGAAAAGAGAGAATTTAAGTATTATTGGATTACCTGACAGTCATGTTTTTTAAAAAAGAGCTTAGATATCATATTTTAAGAAAGTATTGAGGAAAACTATCCTGAGATCTTAGATCCTGAGGTAAAATAGAAATTGAAAGAATGCACCAATCAACTTTTGAAAAAGACCTGAAAAGAAAAACTCCCAAGGATATCATAGCCAAATTCTAGAACTTCTAGGTCAAGTAGAAAATATTACAGGTAGCCAGCAAAAAAAAATTCAAATGTTGTAAAGCCACTTCAGGATCACACAATATTTAGCAGCTTCCACATTTAAAAAGTTGAGAGCTTACTATATGATATTCTAGAAAGCAAAGAAAATCATTTAGGGAGGAAAATGGATATTTATTGAAATGTAGGATTTTCAAACATTATTGCTGAAAACACCAAAGCCAAATAGAATATTCGATATTCAAACACAAGAGATTCAAAAGAAGTATATCAAAGGCAAGCATAAAAGAAAAATCATATGGAGCTCAATAAAGTTAAACTGTTTACATTTCTATGTGAAAGATGAAAAATATGACTTCTAAGAAGACTCATCTTTAGGGCAGTTAGAAAGTATCAACATAGACAGAAGCTTTGGATGTTAGTCAATAATGTTGGAATGATCTTTTAAAAAAGTGAAAGGATGAGAAAGAAGGATGTATTGAAACAAGAGGGAAAGGATAGGTGAAATGGAAAAATATCAAACATAAAAGAGGTGCACAAGAAGAATTTTTATAGGGCATAGGGAAATGAAGAGGTGGTGGCTAATGCTTGAACCTTACTCACTTTGGAAATGGCTCAAAGAGATGAGAATACACACACACACACACACACACACACACACACACACACACAGTTGGGTCTATCTTACCCAAAAGGGAAATTGGAGGGGAAGGGATAAGAGAAATGGGTAAGAGAATGAGAGAAGGGAGGGTGGATAGAGAAGATAGTAGTCAGAAACAATATGGACTTCTGAAAAGGGATATGATTAAAAAGAGGATAAACCAAAGAAAACAAAATGGAGGGGAATACAAAATAATCATAACTGTGAATGTGAATGTGATGAGCTCAACTTATAAAATAGGAGAAGACAGCAGAAAGGATTAGGAAAAGGAATCCAATAATATATTGTTTGCAAGAGACATACTTGAAAAAAAGAAAGACATACACGTACAATTGAGGTGAAAAAGGCAAGTGTAGTAATCACAATCTCAGACAAGGCGAAAGAAAAATTAAACTTAATTAAAAGAGATAATCAGGGAAACTATATTTTGCTAAAAGATAATTAAGTAGCAGCAAAAAAAAATTATTTTTAAGTTTCTGTGATAAAGGCCTAATTTCTCAAATACATAGACAGCTGAGTCAAACTTATGAAATTAAGAACCATTCCCCAATTGATACATGGTCAAAGGATATAAACAGGCAGTTTACAGAAGAAATCAAAGCTATCTTAGTCACATGAAAAATATTTTAAATTTGTAGTGATTAAAGAAATGTAATTTAAAACAACTCTGAAGTACCTATCACCTCACACCTATCAGAATATAACAAATAGAGGGATTGTGGAAAAATAACTAAACTAATATTTTGTTGGTGTAGTTGTGAACTGGTCCAATCATTCTGGAGAACAACTTGGAACTATGGCCAAAAGGCCATAAGAAATCAAAGAAAAAGAAGGACCTATATGTACAAGAATATTTATAGCAGCTCCTTTTGTGGTAGCAAATAATTGGAAATTGAGGGAATGCTCATCAGTTGGGGAATGTTTGAACAAGTTGTGAAATGTGATTATAATGGAATACTATTGTATTCTAAAAAATGACAAGGAGGGTGGTTTCAGAAAAATCTGGGAAAGACCTATATGAATAAGATCTATAAGTGAAGTGAGAAGAACCAGGAAAGCATTGTGCTTAGTGACAGCAATGTTGGGATGATGATCAACTTGGAAGACTTGGCTACTCTGTCTATAATCATATGAAAAAATTTCTCTAAATCACTATTTATTAGAGAAATGCAAATTAAAATAACTCTGAAGTATCCCCTCATACAAGGGGCTAAGATGAGAGGAAAAGATAATAATAAATGTTGGAAGGGTTGTGGGAAGACTGGGATGCTAATTCATTCATTGTTGGTGGAGTTGTGAAATAATCCAACCATTCTGGAGAGCAATCTGGAACTGTGCCCAAAGGACTATAAATCTGTGCATACGCTTTGACCCAGCAGTGCCATTACTGGGTCTATATTCCAGGAAAAGCATAAAAGAGGGAAAAGATATGTAAACATGTTTGTAGCAGCTCTTTTTTGTGGTAGCAAAGAATTGGAAAATGAATGGATGCCCATCAGTTGCGGAATGGCTGAATAAGTCGTGGTAAATGAAGATGATGGAATGTTATTGTTCTATAAAAATGATGAACAAGCTGATTTTAGAAAGGCCTGGAAGGATTTACATGAACTGATACTGAGCAAAACAAGTAGAACCAGGAATACATTGTACACAATAACAGCAAGGATGTTCAATGATCAGCTATGAAAGATGTGGTTCTTTTCAGTGGTTCAGTGATCCAAAACAATCTTAGTAGACTTTGGACAGAAAATGCCATCTGCCCTCAGGAAAAAAAAACCTATGGAGACTGAATGTAAATCAACATATGCTTTAAAAAAAAAGAAAAAAGAAAGAAAGACTTGGCTACTCTGATCAATGCAATTATTCAAGACAGTTCCAAGGGACCCATGATGAAACAATGCTATCCATCTCCAGAGAGAGAATTGATGAACTATGAGTGCAAATCAAAGAATAATTTTCTTGCTTTCCTTTAATGATGTGGTTAATATAAAAGTGATTTGCATGTTGCATGATTTTACATGTACAATCACTTGGCTTCTCAGTGGAGGAAGGATAGGAAGGAGGAAAGAATTTGGAATTCAAAATTTAAAAAGAAAAGAATGTTAAACATAAATATATTTTTTAATTTAAAAAGAAAAACATACAAGCTTTTGAGGGAAGGGACTATTTATTTTTGTCATTGTATTTATCTTCAGCACACTGCCTGGCACAGTAAATACTTAATAAATGCTTGTACAGTTGAAATGAATTGACAGATCCAGCCTACACATGGGAGCACTTAATAATTCTTATGGCAGAAAGACTATAAGATATAAATAATATTATTAGCTCATATTTATATTATTTACTAAGTTCTTATATATATACATATATATTATCTCATTTGAGCAGCAGAATATTTCTGTGAGGTAGGCACTATTATTGCCCTCATTTTGGGGATGAAGAAACTGAAATTTAGAGAGAATATTGTCTGAGGCAGAATGTGAACTCAAGTATTTCTGATGTCAAACTTAACATAATCCTATATGTGTCACTTAAACTCTCTGCCCCTCTATTCCCTTATCTGCAAAATAAAGGGGTTGGATTTTGTGTAGTTCTTCCAGCTTTAAACCATGAACACCTTGTATATGGAGAACAAGATGTGTATTGCCTATGGAGCTTCCAGATAACTAAAACCTATCCCTTGAAATACTGAGTTCTTAAAGCAATTCATTTTAATGAAAATCTTCCAAAAATACCTTACACATTTCCCTGCCTTATTAAGCATAGTGCACTGAATCAAACCTAATCTTTTCTTGGTGATTAAAATCATTTACCACAAGCATTAGTCTTGTGCTGCACTTTAGTGCCCTTAGAACCAATTAGAGTATGTAGGACAGTGTGCCTGCCTACACACTAAATTGTGCTAAGCTTCTGAACTTTTACTATTTGTTCTTCTGTCTCCCGCCTTGCTTTTAGACTATGATTTCCTGTTGACATCAGTGCCTCTGGGAGCAATCAATTCACCTTTAAATCTGCTTCTATCTTAACCAATCTTGTTAAATCTAGAGCCTTATTTTATACACATCACTAAGTTTATAGTCTGGGTGGGTATCTGAGAAGATGACTTATAGTACAGGAGGTTTATAACTATTCAACATAGCTGAGAAAGGTCTTTTTAGTTGTTTTTAATTTCTGGGTTTCCAACTATGTTGTAGATGGTATTAAAAATAAAAATTTTCTTTTTAACTTTTAAATATTACCTCTAATATGGGAGGTAAATAACTTGAGTTCAAGTCTATGCTATGGTGCTAATTCCCTAAGTGACTTTATATAAATCAAATTCTACCTTCTCCCCAATTCTCAACTTTTGTTCTTTCTATAACTCCACTTCCTATAAAGGATTCCATTTCTTCCCTTTTATTGTGGTTGAAGGACCTTCTCTTCAAAGACTAAATTCAACTGATATGTCTTCTGTAAAACCCTTCCATGATCTCCTTTCCCCTTCAAATGAAAATTATTTCTTTCTTCTCATATTTCTCATAATAATTTGCCTCTTCTTTGTACTTGAATCATTCTAGTGCACTATTCCTTACCTCTATTAGATTATAAGCTTCTTGAGCACAAGTCCTGTGTCAAAAAGATCTTTGCGTGCCCAGGGCTGGGTATAATGTCTTGCACAAAGGCTCACAGATTCAACAATCTGGATCTGGAACACCTCACAAGCCTTCTAGTCTGACCTCACTTCTGAGATAAAGAAAATGAGCCTATAAGTTAATTGACTGTGTTATATAGATAGTAGCAATATCAGAGTTGGGATTTTCACCTTGTTCTTCCAAAGCCAATTTTCTGTTTATTTGTTTCTAGTTTACCACATTGCCCCTTATAAAAGATGCTTAATAATGTTTACTGAATGACAATACTGTTATGCTTTCTGGGGATCTGATCACAGGATAGTGGATAGAATAGCCCTACAATGGGAATCTCAGGAAGACTGAGTTCTGGTTTTGATTCTACCTTAAACTTCAGTAAAGACTGGTGTAAATATGGATAAATCAATTTAATCACAAACTAA
This sequence comes from Sarcophilus harrisii, assembly GCF_902635505.1. Classification (NCBI taxonomy): domain Eukaryota; kingdom Metazoa; phylum Chordata; class Mammalia; order Dasyuromorphia; family Dasyuridae; genus Sarcophilus; species Sarcophilus harrisii. The sequence goes on along the minus strand of NC_045426.1, from coordinate 366,508,013 downwards.
ACTAGGTCACAGTAGGTCAAAACTAAAAAGAACTTACTGATTTCATCAGTTCATTGAACTCATGTTTAGAGCTGAAGGAGAACCTTATAGGCTATTTAGGCCACTCTCTCTTTTTATACATGAAAAAATGATTTGCCCAAAGTCACATAGGCAAGAGACTTCTATAATAGAATCAGCTTTAGAGATCATCCAATTTAATAGTCTCATTTTACAGGTGAGCAAATTGAGGTCCAGAGATGTGAAGGACTTCCCTACAATAAGCTGTGACAGCTGATCAGTGATAAAACCAAGAGCAAAATGTCACACCTTCTGGTTTTCTTTCTACTCTCCAATTTTACCTCTCATAGAATAATATTTATTGAATACCTGGTATATGCAAAGACAACCAAACTGTATAGCATCTTGGAGTTTTTACTTTATACGGTGTTCCATAGGAAGATATTTAAAGGTTTAAGTAAGGAAGCAATAGGGAAAGATTTTTTAAATCAACAAAATATCTAAACTGGGCTTAGATAAATTGATCAATGAACAAGCATTTATCAGTTGATTATTACTGATTACCAGGCAATATGCTAAGTACTGTGGATACAAGATTAAAACTGAAACCATCTCTTCTCTGAAGGAACCTAAAGATCCTTTTAATCCAACCTTTTTATTTTATAAAATTATAAAAATAATTTATAAAAATAAATGAGGACATCTACCAATGACCTGAGAGACAAAGTGACTTCTCCAAAGTCACACAATTCATTAGTTCCAGAACTAGGATTGGCATCCAGGTCTGTTAATTATAGTCTAGCACTCTTTTCACAATGTCTCATTTTCTATGATCAGATAAATCTGTTTTCCTATTTGTCAATTTTGAATAATAATATCTGCCACACCTACCTCACAGGACTTTTTAGAGCACTAAATGAGAACATCTCATGTTGTAGATTAAAAAATGTAAAATATCCTACTAGGAGCAGTGTTAATTAATTACAATCTAAGAGGAAAAGGGAGCTTTTGTAGACTAGGGATGAGAGAAAATCTGGGATTGAATTGAAACATCAATTCTCCCTCCTACTTTAGGATCATATAAACATGTATGTATATATTACAGATACCCTCACACTCTTTAGGGTTCATATAGTTCAACTTTCTTATTTTTACAAATAAGGAAACTGAGGCCTATTACCTAGCCTATACTTGTATATACTATTGTGAAGGACTTACTTATCCTTCATAATCCCAAAACAGGAAGGGCAGCTAGTGTTATCACTATTACTTACTTTGCAGGGTGGTTGTCAGGAAAGTGCTTTGTAAACATTAAAATACTATTTTCAATTCCATTCAACAAGCATTGATTTAGCATCTAACCTGTGCCAGCACTAGGCTGAGTGATAGGAATACAATTAAGGTCTCTGAAAGTAACCTCTATTTATATAAATGAGTTATCAATATTGTTACTTTTTAAACTTCATTCTAATTTTTTATGGAGTTCAGATAGAAATAGTTTAAGAACAATTTGTTTTCTAATTTTTCTTTCACATTTAGTGTTCTCTGACCTCTTGCACAAATGCATAAAATAATTACTTAAAAATATTGAATCAAGACTCAATAGAAGCTTCTTTGGGACAATTCTAGTAGCAGATAACATAACAGGGATAACTGTTGTTCTCTCTATTTTGAAAGTTTTTCATTTCATATTATTTGGAGATAATGATCTTAAGATATGGCTAATAGATCAATATTGCATCCAGGCAATTCTGGGCAACAGATCTGTCAGAAATGATGTAGTTTTAGCACAGTTTAATTATTGAATTTTCAAAAATATTTGGAGTTTTATGTTTGTAATACAGGGATTTGTCACCTGCTAGGTTATAAACAGAAAGTTTATAAACTTTCTATGATTTCTGGTGGCAATGAACTGATATGAACTTCCATTTTTATAAAGAAATCTTTATGACTTAGCCATTTGCTCAATATGTGTGTTTATGTTTTTGTGTCAACATTTTGTTGATTCAGTTCCTACTGAACATGGACATCAGTCCATGAAATACCTTTTGATTTCATTCTTAGATGTTAGGTATTTTAAGGCTCTATATCATGTACCTTCACACCAATGTTCACAAACATAGCATCCAGGAGGTCAAAGACACTGGAGGTCAGACCATCACCACGATCCTTGGCCAGCCAACAGTTACATCGCAGAGTGTACATGCTCCCCTTGGTAGGCACAGCAACACGCAACTCCTCTACCAGCCAGCAGCTCTCTGGCGAGGCTCCATCATGGCCCAGCTATGAGACAACGGATAAACAAGAGGTAAACAGTGAAAAGAAATGTTATAGTCCAACCACCCTAGAAAGCAATGGAAGTAAGTAAAATGGTCCTCCTCTTTGATCCAAAGATCTCACTGTTAGACATCAAAGATAGAAAAATACCGTACACCACAAAATATCTATAGTAACAATTTTGTGGTAGCAAAGAATTGGAAAGAGCAGATGTCCATTGATTAGAGAATGTCTAAACAAATTGTAGTACATAAATGGAATGGAATGTTAGTTACTGTGCTGTACAAAACCATGAATCTGAAGACTATAGGAAAACAAGGAAGGCTTACATGAGTTGATGCAAGGTGAAATAATCAGAACCAGGAAAAACAATGTACTTAATCTTGACATAATCACAGGTATGACAAAAACAGGGGAAAAGGAGAGAAATTGAAATTCAATCCCCCAAAAATATATAGAAAAAGCACCTTCCTCCCTTCTTTGAAAAAGTAGAGATTACGTAAATGGAAAGTTGCTACCTACTCTTAAATTCAATTTATATCGACTAGTTTTGCTGAAGTACTTTTTCATTTTTTTTTCTCCTTTTTATTTTTTGTTACAAAGAAGGGTTTTCTGGAAAGGGAGAAAGGAGAAATACATTTGGAAATGAAGGTGATGTAAAACAAAAGATAATTTTTTTCTTAAAGAAATCCAGTGTCAAAGTTAGGAACAAAGTTAGGAACACTAAACATAATGGTAATAAAAACAAAAAGCTTAAGTTAAATCAACAAACTGAGTATAAACTAAGAGTACTGAATATTATGGAACCATGGAATGGTTCTTCTACTTAATACCTATGTGATCTCAGACAAGCTGCTTAACTAACTGTCTGGAACCTGTTCTCCTCATCTGTAAAATTAAAGGTTGGCTTAATTTGTACATATTGACTTCCAGACTATGACCTTAATTAAATTGTAAGCTCCTCAAAGGCAGGGAATGTTTTTTTTTACCATTTTTTTGTACCCTCAAGTGTTTAACATAGTGTCTGACACATAGTAGGCACTTCAATAAATGTTTATTGAATTGAATTGTATTTTTGTATTACCAACACTTAAGGCAGCATTTGGCACATGGTAGATATTTAGTAAATGTTTAATGACTGACTTGCTCAGGATCACATAGTAATTTGCCTGAAGTAGAATTCAAACTCAGACCCTTGACTCCAGATTCAGTACCTTATTGCCTATTGTTATAAATTTGACTGCTTCCTCACACTGTAATTCTTAACTTCACCATCTATACCAAAAGAACTAGTTCCTAACTGGAAATGGAGTATAGTGGAAAGATCATCTCAGATTGCTTTCGATTTACTCTTTATGTCTTGTGTGTAGATAAACTAATTATTTGAAAGGTTGTCTCCCTCATTAAAAGATATACTCATTGAGGACAGAGACTAATTTTTTGCTTTTCTTTGTAGCCTCAGCACTTAGCACATTATATCTCCCACATAGTAGGTGCTTAATAAGTACTTGTTGACTAACCGATTGGGCCAGATGCCCTATGTCTTACTCCCAATTCTGATGACTCCAGTGATCTTGGGAAAACTCCTCCCCTTTCTGGATCTGCTTCCTCTTCTTTAAATCAGAGGATTGGACTTACTGACCTCTGAGGTCCCCTCCTGCTAAAAGTCTATAATCCTATAATTAGATATGAAATCCCCTTCAGCTGATTCCTCTGACTTCCAATCACAGGACCAAACCAGCAACAGGCTAGTGGAACACCAGGCAGCTATGTGATGTCATAGCATATAGTGTTAGGTCTGGAGTCAAACAACTCGTGAGTCAAATCCAGCCTCAGACCTTACTAGCTTTGTGAGCTTGGGCAAGTCATTTAACCCTGTTTGTCTCTGTTTCCTCTGGAGAAGACAATGGCAAACCACTCTTTCCCAAGAAAATCCCAAATGTGATTATGAAGAGTCGGATATAACTAAAACAATTAAACAACAATAACGACATTGGAACAAAACACCAGCAGGTTGTTAGATTTGTTCCCTTTTTGGAAACTTCACAATGAGATGTATTGTTTTGGACGTGGCTAATTAAAGAATTTGTTTCTCTTGACTACACATACATGTTTGTAATAAGGATTTTGTTTTCTTTTTCAATGAGGAAGGAGTGAGTGGGATGGAGAGAGGACAAATTTTCATTGATTGGAAATTTAATTAAAAAAATAAAATAAAAGTCACTGGTCACAGCCATTCCCTGCTATATATAAACTCCCTATGGGGTAGAGAGCTCCCACTTCCTTGGCTGGTTCCCCACTCCTGACCTGCTTGGAGCTATTATTCATATTATCAACTGCATAATTCCTGGTAGGAAAATCCTCCTAGGGCCAATGCCTCCGCAGCTGCTGAAGATTAAGAACCCAGACTCCACACAGAGGAGATTAGTTTTCTGTGTTAAGATAGCCATATTGAGGCATGGGGTTCCTGGGTGACAGCTTGGGACAAGGATAACACTTAGGAAGAAGCCAGTCTCCTCCTTGCCAGACTGCAATGCAAATCAGGGGATGAGGATGGGGGGAGAATGGGGGTATGTGCTAAACACCTCAGGCTTCTCGCCCAGGAATCGGGTTAGAAAAGTGGGGGAAGATGTTATAAAAGCAGGAAAGTGAATATAAATTATTTGTTGTCACAGCTTGAGAGGTAATGTTGTTATTACATGTTCCCTTTTCCCTAGGCCTTGTGATTCAGTTGAAACAGCACTGATCTTGGAATCACTGGGTCTGAGTTCAAATCCTTATTGATTCTACCATATAGTATCTGTAGGAACTTCAGTCATTCAATTTCTCCCGGCTTTGGTTTCCTCATTTGTAAGATGATGACAGTGGATAGATTTTGGATTTGGAGCTCAGTCCCAAGAGGATCCTTGAGCTTTTTATAACATCTTAGTCTATGCCTTAGAGTTTCTTCTATAGAAAAAGTATTAGATTTTTGAATCTGAAGACCTGGATTCAAAATTCAATTTCACATTTTCTAGTTGTATTATTATTTTCTCTTTCTGTGGCTCAGTTTCCTTATCTGTAAAAAGACATCCATAATACTTATTCTTCTTGCTTCATAGAATATGTAGAAAGTGCTACACAAAGGCGACTTATTATAATACTTAATCCTAGCAGTGTCTTATTATTCACCACTCCAGGAAAACATTTATTATTCATAGTTAACTTCATGGCATAAAAGAGTAACTAGCAAATATGTGGACTAAATTTCTGTTTCTATATAAATTCCCAAGGCTCACAAGTATTTTTCTTGTATCAAAAAATAAAAATTCAATTATATTTTACCCATTTGAATTAAATTTTACCCAAAGGATTAAGTTAAATTTTATCAATAGAATTGTCATGTATTATTTGTTGTTGTTTAAGGAAGGTTTAAATTTGGATAAAAACTTTGATAGCAAAATTGTTAATTGAGACACTTTCGGTGAATTTGTACTCTTAAGTGTTCAGGTTCACTATAGGGTGCCATGGGCAAATATGTATAAGATATCTATGTTTCTGGACCCACCTGCAAGGGGATTATAACTTAGCTGAATAATACATAAGTCAAATCATTTTCTTGTTTTATTTAATTGAGCATTTTGGGGGATTTAGGTGGAAAAGGAGAAACTGCCAAAGAATAGTTATCTATGCTAACCTAATTCTTTATCATTTCAGCCTCCTTTATTAATGTAAAAATTTTCAGAAACTTGTTTCATAGAGCAATTAAAAAACATTTAAAGGTTGAAATGGAAATTTTATCCCCCAAAATAAAATGTACAGTTTGTTGAGAAGAGATAAGACTTTATTCGTGAGATAAAAGCTATTATCTCTTCTCCCAAGTGATTACTCAGAAATCTGCCACTGGAGAAGGATTTTATTTTATTTTATTCTATTCGATTCTCTTTTAAAATTTTTTAAATTTGTTTTTTGCTCAGGGCAACTCATGATGACCATCTCCTGGAGCACATAGATTTACTGAATCTTCACTGGTGAAAGTAGTGTTCAGGCTGACAAAAAGCTCAGATTCCTGATCTACTGAAGCAAATGCAATGTAACCTCAAGCACTTACCTTCTCCTAACTGTGTTACCATCTGTAAAATGTTAAGTTTCAGTCAGAGACCCTTTGATATTCCTTCCAGATCTAAGTCCCTCACTGTAACCAGGGCAATCTTCAGTCATCCTAATCTATATCTGGCCACTGGACCAGATGGTTCTGGAGGAAAAAGTGAGGCTGGTGACTATGCACAGCCCTCCCTCACTTAAATCCATTTCACTTGTATGTCATGGCAACACCTCCCTGATGTCTTTGAGGACAAAGAACAAGCAACAATAACAATATCCTATGATATTGCCAATATCCTGATGAACATTGTCGGGTGGGGGGGGGACCTCAATAGTATAAATTTATTTTTTACTTTTTATTTTCAAAATACCTGAGGTGTTAAAAGACATGGGGATAAAATGTGTTATTTTACAGCTTTTATGGCTAGGTAAGCAAAACAGGTAAAATGTCAAACCAAATTAAGCTTCAAAAGTGTAATTTACCTTGAATCAACCAAGATTGTCTATTCATGTGACTACCCACTGATGGAAAGTGTTGAGGTGGAGAAGGGGTGGAACAGACATTTTGTAACAAAATTAACTCACTAGGGGATGTAGTACATGATTGTGATGGAATACTATTGTGCAGTAAGAAATGATAAGCTATTGATTTTAGAAAAAACGTGGAAATAATGAAAAGCAAAATGAGCAGAACCAAGAGAATGTTGTATACAGTAACAACAATATTGTTCAAACAATGACTGTGAATGACTAAGTTATTCTGAGTATTATAAGTACTCAAATCAACTACAAAGGATACTAACTAGCTCCAGAAAAAGAACTGATAAATAGAAGTATGCACAGTATGGTTTTATTTATACACTTATAAATGTGTCAAAGGGTGGCTTTCTCTAATGTAGGGAAAGGAGAGGGAGAAACAGTTTAGAACTTAAAATGCAATGAAAAATTAAATTAAATTTAAAAATCCAAAGTTGATTCAAGGAGAATTTGTATTTGAACTTGCTGAGACTTTGAGTCCTTCTCAATTCAATATCAGTTTTAACCTGAGTCAAAAATTATACTGCACTATGGACATGTGACATTTGACAGGTTTGTTGCCATGTAGCAGTTATTTGAGAAAATATATGCAAAGTATTTTGCAAACCTTAAAGCCTAGATAAATGTTGGCTGTTATTATTCTTATTCTTATCATTATTATTCAATATGTATATATAAATGCATACATTACTTGCAAAAGTTATTTTTCACAAATGTACATCTAACTATGTCACTTCCCAGCTCAACAAGCTCCAGTGGCTTTCTATTACCTCCAGGATCAAATATATACTTCTCTGTTTGGCATTAAAAGGTTTTTATAGCCCGAAACCTTCTTACCTTTTCTACTGCTTTTAATTCATTCCCTTCTACACATTCTAAGATCCAGACGTCTTAGCTTACTTGCAGTTCTTGAATACAATATTCTACCTACTATTTCTATGCACTGGTCTTTGGCTATCCCTACATACAATGTTCTGTCCCTTTATCTCTGTCTTTTGGTTCTCATGTTCTTCCCCAGGACTGGACCCAGCTCCAGTCCTGACTTTTGCAGAAGGCTTTTCACAGTCCCTCCAAGGATACAGAAATGCCTTTCTATCTCAGGTAACTTTCCATATATTCTGCATATATTTAGTATCAACCTAGTTACTTACATATTGTCTTCCCATTAGAATGTATACTCCTTGAGTACAGGGAATGTTTTCCCTTTTTATGTGTCTCTTAGTAGAAATATCTGGCACACAGTAAGCGATAATACCTGCTGACTGAATTGACTAATGTGAGTAGGATTTTTATAGTGTGAATAGTAATAATAACATAGTTTTTATATCCCAAGAAACTCCTTTTTCTAAATGCTTTCAATTCTATTTTAGATACCTTTATTCTCTTGTCAGGAATCATCCTATCCCATCTGGCTGGAACAAAGCCAGTGTTTTCATATAGTGGAAGGAAGTCAGAGAACTTGGGTTTCAACTCCAACTGTTACTCATGACCTTTATGACTCTGCATAAGTCATTTAGCCTCCCTTGGTTTCTCCTTCTTCAACTATAAAATAAAGGGTTGAACTAGTTAATCATTAAAAACCCCTTTCTAACTTTGAGAGCTTATGCATCTATGAGCTCAATCCTAATATGTGTCATGAGTTTAAACCAGCTGGTTATTCCACAAATTGTTGTTGTTGAATCACTTTTCACTCATGTCCTACTCTTTATGACTCCATCTTGAGTTTGGCAGAAATATTAGAATGGACCTACTGCTATTTCCTTTTCCAGCTCATTTTATAGATGAGGAAACTGAGGATTAAGTGATTTATCAAGGGCCATATAGTTAAAATCTAAGGCTGGATTTGAATTAATGAAGAAAAGCCTTCTTGACTCTGGGCTTGGCATTCTGTTTCCTACATCACCAAATTGTTTGGTTACAAAGGGATCAGATAAAATTGTGAATATGTCTAATGCAGCTCTCTTCTCACTAGGGAAGAAAAAATCTCAAAGCACATTTTTACCAAACATGGGTTCTACCCTTCATGACAGATAGTTATCTTGTAAATGTGGATCTTTGGCCAGAAGGAAGGCTGAATACGAGAATGGATGGTTCATTGCAAATCTGTCCCCTTATAGGGAAAAATAAGTCAGATCTGTGATCTTAACACTAGGAGCAAGTCCCACCATTATCCTCACTGGGCAAATAAGGCAACTTTAACACCAAAGGGCTAAGCAGCTTGCTCGAGATCACACAACTGGTTAGTGTCAGAATTGAAATTAAAGTTTAAAATTCTGATTCTAAGACTGATGGTCTTTCCATCATATTATGCATATTATGTTTGGGACTTAAGGACATGCTCCCTTTAGCTTTGTTTTCCTCCATTCATTTGGAGCTTCCTCCTACCCTCAGTTTCCCTATGAACCTCTTTGGTAAATAACTGGCATTGTGAGTTTGAGTCCAAGGGACCCTAGGGATTAGCACCTCTATTTTCTTGATGACTCCTACATCCAGGCCTACAACATAGAACTTCTCCACAGAACCAGAGGTGAAACCCTTCTTCGTCCCAGGGTAATCCAGCCAGATGCGATTGGACACCTCATCATCCTCTCCAATAATGATGATGAAGGCACGGCTTTCAGTGGCTGCATCTTTCTGTTCACCCGTGGTAATGGTCACATGGTAAGGAATCACTGCAACAGATGCCGAAGGAACCTAGTTGTGAATGGGGTATAGCAGGTGAGGAGACACAGATTCTCATAACTATAAAGTTGACAATGATCTTTGGACGTCGTTTAGTCTAGTTGTCTGCCTCCAAGATGGAATTGCCCTAAGATTTCCCTCACTGGTAAATGACTATTCTGTTATCTGAGAAAAAGGATATAAAATTCCCTAAAAATAAGAATAAAAGGAGATAATCTTTTTCATTGGAATAGAACAAGAGTCAGCAAACCAAAGCCCAACACTTGTTTTTAAACAGCCTGTGAGCTGAGATGATTTTTACATTTTAAATAAGGTTTATTGTATTTTAAAATGTGCAAATCATTCTCTGCTCTCTGGGCATACAAAAGCAAGTTTTGGCCCATAGTTTGCCAGTTTCTGGTATAGAATTTTATGTTGTTCAAAATGTTTTTATAGGACAGTATCTTATCTGTTACAATTAAATAAGTGGACATTTGTACAGAAAGGCAATCTATTAATTTCTAGAAACCTCAGTCCAATGATTGTAAATTAGGTATAAAAATATTTGCACTATTGATTTCATTTGCACTACCCACATATATGCTATTATTATCACATATGGTAATATATGATATCTTTACTGTGATATCCAACTAATGATATCCTTATTTTTCAGATGAAAGAATATAGACCTAGAGAGTTCATATGATACCTGAAATCACACAGCCAGTCCAAGGCAAAGCCAGGGATAAGAACCCAATTTCCCAGAAGCTTAATTCAGTCCCCTTTTCACTACTACTTACTATGTGAGCTAATGGATGTGAAAACATTTTGAAAAGCACATAGAAGTAAACATATACAAGCAATTGTTGTTATGGCTGATGGAATAGCTGATTGATTGGAAGTATCTAGAGTTCTTTGTGACAAAATAAGGCAACATAGCACTCATTAAATAGAGCAGCAACTCCAAATCAGCTCCTTAGTGACAATGAGTCACTAGCTCCATTTTCCTAGCTATGAAAGTACCCCTTTCAGCACACACTCCAGTGGACAGCACCAGCACTGACTAGGCAGGCACTGAATTTCCATTTTTCCTCATCTTTCCCAGCATCTCTTCCCTGTCATAGGTTCTTTTGCCTCCTCCCAGCTTCCCTTCCCCACCAGGGAGGGTATCTTACGTGGACCTTCCTGAACATAGTTCACCAGAGGACCAGTCACAGTATCTATATCGATTTCACTCATCTTGGAACTGAGAGTCATCTCCCAGAAGTCAGCAGGGCTGCTGCAATTGCTGCTCCGATCGCCTTCATATTCCTGATCACAAAAAATAGAGAGAAGATGAAGATCAGTACTCTCTGAGCCTCAAATCATTTGCACACATCAAGCCTACCACTACAAAGAATGGCATGGTTATATGGTAGGGTAGTAGAATAGGGTTTGGTGGAGCTGGGGTGAAAGAGGTTTTCTATGTAGAAAGAAGATTCTGTTAGGAATCATGGATCCTGTATTCAGGTATTGGTTCTACATCTAATTAATTTGACCAAATATTAACTTTTCTGGGCCCCAATTTCTATATCAGCAAAACAGAGACATTGCCTACCTTTTCTTCCTCAGAGTAGTTTTGTGAGGATTACATGAGAAGCAGGAAAGCACTTTGAAAACTATATATTATTGCTCTAATATGTTATTATTATCATAATTATGATTTTTATGAACTCAGCTTCTACACCAGCTGCAGCCCTAAAAATACCTATATTGTTGGAGTGGCACTGAACCATGAGTGTCTAAGGAAGGTCACAAATCACAAGTCAAAAAAGGAGAAGAACTTCAATTTCTTAGATGCCAGTAGACTCCTTGTTCTGGTCAAACAAAAGCCTTAAGAATATCACAAGATAATCAGTACTAATGATAATAATAATACTTTCCTCCATCTAAAGTAATGGCATCCTTCATCCCTTATTGTGCTTCCTGCTTCTATATGAACTATTTCCTGATTTCAAGGTGGACAGGGTATCCCTTGTTATTTTATATTTATTTACAAACATTTTATATTTTCTTCTCTATGGACATGTTGCTCTCCTTCCTTCTTCTGCCCTGAAAATATATTCCCATGAGTGCAAAAAATGCATTTCATTTTGTTCATTGCATATCCAAGCACCAAGTATGTCACAGATGCTTAAGAAATGCTTGTTGAATTGATATGTGCACAGGACATGACCCTACTTTTATAAAGGCCATACCAGAAGAGAATGAGCTACAAGCTACAAAATGTTCTAATGAGCTGAAAAGTTTTAAATGTAGGCCTGGCCATAGGCTACCTTCTAAGGATTGTTCAGGGGCTCATCACCAGGGATTACTAGAGTCATCAGGATTGGTGATGAGGTAGGGTAGTGCAGGAACACATTCACTGTGTTAAATGAAATGAAATTACATTAAACCATATCATAAAACATGGAGGATTTCTGATCTGCCTCATCAGAGGGAGTACTTCCTCTCTGATGAAAGCAGGGATCTCATGAAGTCCTGGGAAATAATACAACCATTTTCATTGATTCTGCTTTCTGGCATCCACATTTGTGATGCTCATTTTATCTTTAATTTATCCCTGGGAGGCAAATGGAACACAAATTATTTCTCTCATTTTAGAGATGAGGAAAATGTAAACTCTTTGTTACACAGAGGAAACCAACATAAAAGTTGCCTTTTGTTGAATAAGGGTATGGGGAGAAACAGACATTCTAGTAAAACAATTGTTGGGAGTAGGGGACAGGTCAAGGACAGGAAGGGGCTCATCCAATCCTGCCATCTGGTAATTTCCTATTCTAATTAATTATTCTTGCTAATTTAACTGCTGAACATGCAAGTGCTGTCAGCACCCTCTAAATTCAGCACACTTGGGGAAAGCCTTCATTGACTCACCCTAGGTATAATTCTACAGGGACTTGAAATGATTTGCCTAGGTGAGCACACAGAGCTAGAGCTTAGTTATTTTGATGTGTTGTATATTCAAGGGTAAAAGGGTTGGAGTGGGGAAAGTCAATGGTGAAGGCAGGGATGAGAATCCTAGGGACAGGGAAACAACCAATGGGAGCCTTTTCATTACACCACTGGAAGGCAAAGGAAGGGAATAGAGGACAGTGGCTAGACGGAGAGGATATCTGCTACCTGATCTTATTGCTTCCCCTCCCTCCTCAGGATTAACACATGGCAAAGTTGTGAATAGGTATTTCCAGTACTTTATAGAGTGCTAAGAGTTCTAAAAGACTTTAGAAATTATTTAGTCACAGCATTTTAAATCTTTTGCTGTCTCATTGATATCTTTGTCAGTCAGATGAAAACTGTGAACTTTCTTTTAGAGTGATGTTTTTAAGTGCATAATATAAAATATGGAGAATCACAAAGGAAACCATTGTTAAAAGGACAATCACAAAGGAAAATTGTATCTAAATGCAGTTACCAAAGTGCATCTTTTTTTAAAAAGCTCATGGATCTCAGGCTATTAAACTCTTAATAGAAAACCTCTTCATTTTATAGAGAAGGAAATAAACCCAGACTAAGGAAAATCATTTGCCCAAAGCCTCAAACTAATCACTAATATACAAGAATTGAAGTCAGGTTTTTTAATTTGGTCAGTCAGGGCTTTTTCACAACACTATTTCCCCCTTTCCCATTACAGAAGTCTGTTTGCTACCATTCCTTTCTCTTCCCTCCTCTACATTATTCTTTCTTTCTCTTCCACATCAAAATTCCTATTCCCTCAATGACAGTCTCACAGTTGCTATCTGTTTTAAAAATGCTATTGTATAGTAGACTCTCTGATTCTTCCTAGTCATTCAATTATGGGCAAATAATGTGATCACTATGCTTCATTTTTATTATTTGTAAAATATAGATAATAAAATTAACATTAAGATTACTGTGGAAAAATAACACTAAATTAGAAACACTAAATAAATATGAGTTAATATTATCTTATCAATGTTTTATTTCGAGGTGGAGAATGAGTGTGTTGAGGGGTTAACTTTTCCCACTGGGATTTCAATTCAATTCAACTTAAATTTATAAAGGGGTCAATATATAAAAGACAACACTAGATGATGAGACAAAAATATTTCTTCCCCTCAAGGAGCATATGTTCTTCTACGGGATAAAACATGTAGAGATAAGTAAATGGAATATTATCTGAGAAGGGAAAGAGTTCTAATCTTAATCTAAATGTCTTAAATCTAAATAAACCTTAATCTAAGGTTCACATATTGGGAATTTTGGATGCTTTAAGAGATCTAATATGTAGGGAAGATATTTGGAAACAGAGAAGTTTTCCCACTTCACTCTTGAATTCACTCTCAGACTATGTTTTCTGCATTTATAGAATCCCAGAATGTCAGAACTGAAAGATATCTTTAGAATAAGATAATTGAAGCTCAGAGAAGGGAAGCGATCTTTATACACCTTTACAGAGGTGGGCTCTTGATGTCTAGTCCTGTATTCTTCTGCCTCCTACCTTTTTCAATAAACAATTAGGTTCTATAATATAAAGAGCAGTGTGCTAGGCATTAGGGATACAAGTATGTAAAGAATTAGTTTTGCCTTTGGACAACTAGGTGTGCAGTAGATAGAGTTCCAGACCTGAAGTTAGGAAGAATAATCTTCAAATCTATCCTAGGACATTTATTAAGTATATAAGCCTGGGAAAGTAAGTTGCTTTATCCTGTTTGCCTCAGTTCCTCATTTGTAAAATGGAAGGAAATGGCAAACCACTTTAATATCTTTGCTGAGAAAACCCCAAATAATCTCACAAAGAGTTGGACATGACTGAAATAATTGGACAACAAAGTCCCTTCTTCAATAGATTAAACTAAAATGGAGGGATGCAACAATAAGCATACAGCTATATAACAAATTAACACCTGATAATTGGATTCAAGAGATATGATGTCTAAGAATAATTCCTGACCAGAAGGTTTTCATGGATGAAAGAATATTTGAGTTGGACCTTAAATGTTGGACAATCTTTACCTCCCCAGAGAGAATAGTATAAGCAAAGGGAAAGGGATGGGATAGTATAGAACATCTAAATAAATAGTAAAATATCAAGTTTGACTTAAACATTGCATACAAGAGTATGGTATATAAAAGAGAAAATATAATTGAAGTTGAAGAGGTAACTTGAAGTGTGGCCTAGGAAAAGCTTCTTAATATTTGTTCAGTTGTTTTTCAGTCATGTCTGACTTTACATGATCTCCTTTGCTGTTTTCTTGACAAAGATAACTGGAGCAGTTTGCCATTTCATTCTCCAGTTCATTTTATAGAAGAAAACTGAGGCAAATAGTTAAGTGCCTTACTCAGAGTCATACAGCTATTAAGTGTATGAGCTGGATTTGAACCCAAGAAGATGAGTGTTTCTGACTGCAGGTCAGGAACTCTATTCACTATGGTGCCAATTAGCTGCTTAGAACTATCCAAAAATGATGCCATGGTGGTGAGTACTCCTATATGAGACACCTTTAAGGAAATACATTTATTACGTATGTTTGAAGTAAGATTCTTGTTCAAATATGTGTTGGACTAAATAGATTCTCAGATTTTTTCCAACTCTTGAGATTCAATATTTCTATAATTCTGTAATGTTATGGGAAGTACTGGAAAGGTAGGATAATGTCATATTGTGGATTATTTTGAATACCAGAGCAAAGCACTTACACTACTCTGTAGGAAACTGATAACCATTAGAGAGTTTTTAGCAGGAGAGTGACATGTCTAGTTTTATACACAAAGAGGAACTACTTAGCAGTGCTGGAAAGAATGAATCCAAAAATTTAGGGATGAGAAAAACTGAAGCAGGAAGAAAATTATTGCAATAGCCCAGGAAAATTATAATGAAGACCTGGACTGGAATAGTGGTTGTAGATATAGAAAGGAATGGTAAAATGGTATTTTAAAGGGGTAAAATTCAGGACTGAAAACTAATTAGCTATAAAGGCAAAGCAGAGGAAAAATAAGAGGTAATTGCCAAAGTTATGAACATACAAAGTTAGATGAATGATCATTGATAGAAATTGTAAAGTCAGAAGGAGATGCTGGTTTTATTAGATAGATAACAAGCTCAATTTGAGATATGATAAGTTTGAGGTACTAGCAAGAAATCTAACTGAAACAGTCCTATGCAAATTTGGAAATGTATATCTGTAGGTCAGAAGGGAAGTCACGCATAAAGAGAAAAATTTGGGAGACAACTGCATGGAGATGAGAAATGAAGCCGTGGGAATGAATGAAATTTATTAAGGAAGGGAAGGAGAAAAGAATCAAGTGCCTTTAGGAACAATCTCATTAAACCCCATATGATACAATAGGAATAATGATAGATTTGTAATCAATTATTATGTTCAAACCAGCTTCTGCCAATTACCACCAATATAATCATGGGCAAGTGATTTAACATATCCATGACTTTCTCTCTCCTTGTATGCAAAATAAGAGGGACCTTAGAATACATGACTTTTTGGGTTTCTTCCAACTCTAAATCCAAGATTCTACATTCTAAGGGGCCAAACTTCTCACTCAGAGAGTGGAGTATGGAACATGGGTGAAAAAATCAGATGTGGTATGGCAATCAAAGTCTTGGATTTGGGTCTGTCTTCCTTTTTTCCTAGTACCTTCTCATAAAAAAGTCGTTCCAAGCGCCCATCCTCCTTCTTCAAGGACAGCCAACGTCCACAGAGGAATAGAAATTCATCCTCATTGGTATCATTCCAGATTTCAACCTTCTCCACATACCAATCAGCATACCACTTGCTGTTGTCATGGCGGAGCTTGATCTTATATATAACGCCAAGGTCAGCAGCTTCTATGATGAAGGTGTCAGCCTGTAGATTCCAGACAACAATTGTTACCAGGAGCAAAAACTGTATTTCAACTCTCCTTAAGAATTTTGTGCAGAGAGCAGAGGCCCAGTCTAGAACTGGAGGGGAGGGGGCGGAATTCTACCAGCAGAAAATAAAAAGTAAAAGAAAAAAATCCCAGATCTTGCATCCACATCATACTTTTACTATATTTTCTAACTTTTTAATAGAAGTATGATTTTTAACTTTTAAATTCTATATCCATTTTTAGCTTATTGCTGTATGTGTTATAATGTGTTGGTCTAAAACTAATTTCTGTCTAAATGTATTCTAGCTTTCCCAGAAATTCTCATCAAATATGAAATTCTCCAAGTAATTTATGTTCCCTGGTTTGTCAAACACTGGGTTGATGAATTCTATTGATTCTGATTCATTCTTGTCTAGTCTATTTCACTAATCTACTTTTCTATTTTAAGCACTACAGATTAATTTTGATGATTACTACATTTTAGTATGAGGTCAAAAGTGCTATTTCTTCCTTTTCCTATATTTTTCATTATTGAGGTTCTAGATCTTCTATTTCTCCAAATGAGTTCTATTATTATTTTTCTAGCTCTACAAAGTATCCTCTTGGTAATTGATTGTTATAGCAGTAAGTCTATAGATTAATTAATGTTGTATTATCATTTTAATTTAATGGCATGGCCTATCCATGAGCAACGAATATCCCTCCAGTTTTCAAGTTGTTTTAAAATTTCTTTTAAAAATATCTCGCAGATGTATTTATACAGATTTTGAATGTCCCTTGGTAAATTGACTGCCAGCTTTTGTGCATTTGTTTAATGAAGCTTCCCTTTCTATTAATTTCTTCTGGAGATTGTTATTGCTATATAAAGATGCTATTGGTTTTGTGGGTTTATTTTATGTCTTGTTACCTTATTGAAGCTATTCATTGTATAAGTTAATTTCTTTGTTGAATTGTTTAATCAGCACAAAAGGATAAACTTTTCATTGAACTTTTATACATATATCCTGTTTTGTGAGGGAAGCAGGATGGATATTATTGTTCCCATTATAGACAAATAAACTGAGGGCCCAAAAGGGCAAAGCCAACAAAACCAGGGCCATGTGCCCAATTTCTTTGTTGTATGCTTTGGGATCACTCCCCTATCAGTCTTTTCATGTGTAAAATCAGATGAAATAGAGCAAATCTATGTGGTCTCTTAAGTTTTCATCTTCCATCTCTCAATCTTTTGACCCTACATAGGAAAGAAATTGGCCTAACTGGGCTTGAAAAATTGGTTAAATGAAGGGGAAAAGGACAAAAAGAAAAGAGAAAAGAATCTTGTTGAAATAAAATAGCTTCAAAGAGGAGAAAATAACTCAATTTAATTTTAAAAGAAGCATAATGACTTACAAATGCTGCTGATATAATCAAATACTAAATGCGAAAGCAATGAAAAATGAAGAAAAGTATTGGAAATAAAACCCATACAGGGAAACCCCCTAAGCACATTCCTCATGTATGCATGTCTAGCAAAGAGTGGCTCTATAGTCTAGTTTAGACTTCTTAAATTTTTTCACTTATGAGCCCTTTTTGCCTAAGACATTTTTAAAATACCAGGAATATAAGTATATAAAATAGGCATACAAATCAAACATTTACTGATAATACATCACAAAGAAATTTATTTTAGAACAGTTCTTGGGTAAATATATAATTTTACTATTTATTCAATAGGAAAGCAAATTTGTATACTAATGAGATGCATTTGCTTGTTTGTATTTACTTAAAGAATTAAATCTTGGTGGTATGTTTGATACCTTTTCCTGTTGCCATATTTTTCATGATCCCTGTATTCATTTACAATACTCCAAAAGAGTTCATGACTCACAGTTTAAGAAGCTTTGGTCTAATTGATACTACTCAGAATAATCAGAAAAATCAGGAACTGTCTGTGGTACTGAACTTGCTGAAGTAATAGAATTTCACAGAACCCTATGTATTACAGTTTATAGAAAAAGAGTATATAAACACATCATCCACTATAAACCATATCTACCCCTTTCCTTTCCATGAGATATACCAAAAGCCAAATCAGAGATCCACAAGTCAGTGTTTCATTTTAGCTTGGAAACTTTCATCTTGAACTATCATGATTGGTGAGTGAGTACAAATTTACCCAGTTCACTATGTCTAGATGACCCCATATCACATGTTGCCAGTTGTTCTGGCATCACTCCTAGGAATACAGACTTTTAGTTCTTTCTTCAGGCATGGTAACAAAATCATTATTATTGTTGTATCCTCTGCCCTACAGATCGACTTACCATGCCTATGACTTCTCAGACCAAAGGACTTCTCTTTCCTTGGTCATCACTTCTGATACATAGTAGTCATTTAAAATTATTTTACCCCCATTCATTTAATTTTAGTTATTTCAGCAAAATTATAACATTACCATTCTGGGAGTATGTATCTTTCAATCCTATTCTGAAATGACACCCATCCAATCCAGAATGGATATCCCACTACTTATTGATTATTTGAACATCAGCAGCTTCTTAAACAAATTTAGAGATTATTTGGGAGTTTCTTTTAGAGCACTGACTTTTGGTGTATGCAATGCAAGTAAACTCTCATCAATCCTTCCCGATAAGGAGGTCAGAAAATGTATATGTCTTACTCCTGGCATGAATTTTGACATTGTCTAGAGGAGACATTTTATTCACTGTATTCCTAAGAGAAATAGATTACTTCTGGGGAAACAGAAATTTCAAAGCCAAATCTGAACTCTGATCAAGACACCAAGGGTCAGATTTGCAGAATATATTTCCATATTAGCTATGTTGCAAAAGAAAACACAGTAAAAAAAAACCCAAGAAAAATAAAGTTTAAAAAGTATTCAACTTGTATAATATAAAAATGAACAAGAGGTGGAAAGGGGATTGTATCAGAAAAAGGGGAAAGTGGAGGTAAAATAAGGGAAATTACATCTTACGAAGAGGTAAAGGAAACCTATTACATTTGAGGGAAAGACAGGAGGGGGATGAGCATTATGTGAATCTTACTCTCATCAGATTTGCTCGAAGAGAAAATATTAGACATAATTGGTTTACAGAGAAACTTCTTTAAGCTTATTGAAAAGTGGGAAGGGAAAGGTGAAAAGGGAAGGATAGGCTAAATAGAAGGGAAAACAGAAATAATAGGGGAAAGGTATAAGAGAGGTGGAAGGACTCTAAAGGGGGAGGGCTGCTGGAGGCAAGTGATGCTCATAAGTTAAATGCTGGGGAGGAGGGAAAAGGGAAAAGAAAAGAGAAAAGTATAATCCAGGGATAATAAGATGGCAGGAAATACAGAATTAGTAGTTTTATAGTAAATGTGAATGGGGTGAACTTTCCCATAAAGCAGAAGCAGATAGCTGGCTGGATAAAAATCCAGAATCTTACAATATGTTGTTTGCAAGAAACACATTTCAAGTAGAGTGATACATACAGAGTAAAGGTAAAAGGCTGGAGCAGAATCTACTATGCTTCAAGTGAAGTACAAAAAGCAGGGGTAGCCATCAGATCTCAGATCAAACAAAAGCAAAAATTGATCTAATTAAAAGATATAAGGAAGGAAACTATATCTTGCTAAAGGGTACCAGAGACAACAAAGCAATATCAATACTAAATATATATGCACCAAGTGGTATAGCATGGAAATTCCTAAAGGAGAAGTTAAGAAAGCAAGAAGAAATAGATAACAAAACTATAATAGTGGGAGATCTCAACTTTGCAGTCTTAGAACTAGATAAATCAAACAACAAAATAAATAAGAAAAGTTAAAGAGGTAAATAGAATAATAGAAAAGTTAGGTATGATAGATCTTCAGAGAAAATTAAATGGAGACAGAAAGGAATACACTTTCTTCTCAGAATTTCATGGAGCCTATACAAAAATTGACCATATACTAGGACATCAAGACCTCAAAATCAAATTCAGAAAGACAGAAATAGTAAATGCATTTTTTTCAGATCATGATGCAATAAAAATCCCATTCAATAAAAAGCCAGGAGAAAATAGACCACAAAGTAATTGGAAACTAAACAATCTCACCCTAAAGAATGAATGGGTGAAACAGCAAATCATAGACACAATTAATAATTTCATCCAAGAAAATGACAGTAATGAGATAACATATCAAAATTTGTGGGATGCAGCCAAAGCAGTAATAAGGGGTAATTTTATATCTCTAGATGCTTACTTGTATAAAATAGAGAAAGAGAGGATCAATGAATTGGGCTTGCAACTAAAAAAGCTAGAAAAAGAGCAAATTGAAAAGTCCCAATCAAATACCAAACTTGAAATTCTAAAAATAAAAGGAGAGATTAATAAAATTGAAATTTAAAAAATATTGAATTAATAAGTAAAACTAAGAGTTGGTTTTATGAAAAAACCAACAAAATAGATAAACATTTTAGTAAATATGATTAGAAAAAGGAAAGAGGAAAATCAAATTATTAGTCTTAAAAATGAAAAGGGAGAACTTTCCACCAATGAATCCTAAAATCCTAAAATCTGGTCCTAAGGACCAGATGGATTTACATGTGAATTCTACCAAACATTTAAAGAACAATTAATTCCAATACTATTTAAACTATTTGAAAAAATAGGATATGAAAGACTCCTATCAAATTCCTTTTATGACACAGACATGGTACTCATACTTAAACCAGGTAGGATGAAAACAGAAAAATAAAACTATAGACCAATGTCCCTAATGAATATTGTTGGAAAAATCTCCCCTAGATGGCAGGTAGTCCCATACATGTTAGATATGCTAAAGTATATGTTAAATACAATATATGTATACATATTTATACAGTTATCTTGTTGCACAAGAAATTCCTTTTATGACACAGACATGGTACTCATACTTAAACCAGGTAGGATGAAAACAGAAAAATAAAACTATAGACCAATGTCCCTAATGAATATTGTTGGAAAAATCTCCCCTAGATGGCAGGTAGTCCCATACATGTTAGATATGCTAAAGTATATGTTAAATACAATATATGTATACATATTTATACAGTTATCTTGTTGCACAAGAAAGATAGGATTTATAAAGAAGGTAAAAATAACCTGAGAAGAAAAAACAAAAATGCAGGCAAATAATAAGGGAAAGTGTGAATATGTTATGTTGTGGTCCATACTCATTTCACAGTGTTCTTTCTCTGGGTGTAGCTGGTTCTGTTCATTACAGATCAATTGGAACTGATTTGGATCCTCTCATTGTTGAAGAGAGCCAAGTCCATCAGAATTGATCATCAAGTAGTATTGTTGTTGAAGTGTATAATGATCTCCTGGTTCTGCTCCTTTCACTTAGCATCAGTTCATGTACGTCTCTCCAAGCCTCTGTATTCATCCTGCTTATCATTTCCTATAGAACAATAATATTCCATAACATTCATATACCACAATTTATTCAGCTGTTCTCCAATTGATGGGCATCCATTCAGTTTCCAATTTCCAACCACTACAAAAAGGGGTGCCACAAACATTTTTGCACATACAGGTCCCTTTCCCTTCTTTAATATCTCTTTGGGATATAAACCAGTAATAACACTGCTGGATCAAAGGGTTTGCACAGTTTGATAATTTTAAAGCATAGTTCCAAATTGCTCTCCAGAATGGTTGGATTCATTCACTGTTCCATTGGTTTTTGACTAAAACTATACACCTGTCAGATTGGCTAAGATGACAGGAAAAGATAAATATTGGAAGGGCATGTGGGAAAACTGGGACACTGATACATTGTTGGTGGAACTGTGAAATTTTTCTGCCCCAAGGGCTACCAAACTATACATATCCTTTCTCCCAGCAATGCTTATATCCCAAAGAGATCTTAAAGGAGGAAAAGGGACCCACATGGGCAAAAAATGTTTGTGGCAGCCCTTTTCATAGTGCCTAGAAAGTGGAAACTGAAGGAATGCCCATCAATTGAAGAATGGCTGAATAAATTATAGTATATGAATGTTATGGAATATTACTGTTCTGTAAGAAATGACCAACAGGATAATTTCAGAGAGGCCTGGAAAGATTTACATGAACTGATGCTAAGTGCAATGAGCAGAACCAGGAGATCATTGTACACAAGAAGATTATACGACAACCTATTCTGATGGACATGGCTTTCTTCAACAAGGAGATGATTCAAATCAGTTCTAATTGTCCAGTAATGATGAGAGCCATCTACACCCAGAGAGAGGACTAATGGGTACTGAGTGTGGACCACAACATAGCATTTTCATTTTTTCTGTTATTGTTTGCTTGCACTTTTGTTTTCCTTCTCAGGTTTTTTTTTCTTTCTAAATCTGATATTTCTTGTGCAGCAAGATAACTGTATAGATATGTATACATATATTGAATTTAACATATTTAACATGTATTGGACTACCTGCCATCTAGGGGAGGAGGTGGGGGCAAGGAGGGGAAAATTTTAAACAGAAGATTTTGCAAGGGTCAATGTTGAAAAAATTACCCATGCATATGTTTTATAAAAAAGATATAATAATAATTTAAAAAAGAAAGTATAAAAAAATATTCAACCTGCATTCAAAATCCATCAGTTTTCTGGAAGTACATAGCAATTTTAATCATAAGTCCTTCAGAATTGTACTAGATCTTGTATTGATCAGAATAACTAAGTCACTTACAGTTGATCAATGAACTGTATTGCTGTTACACTGTTCTGGAGCTGCTCACTTCACTTTGCACCAATTCATATAAGTCTTTCCAGGTTTTTTCTGAAAACATCCTGCTTGCCATTTCTTATATATGGCATAATATTATCCCATCACAATTAGATACAACTTATTCAACCTTTTCCCAATTGATAGACTTTCCCCAATTTCCTATTCTTTGTACCACAAAAAGAGCCCCTCCCCTTTATTTTTGTACATATATTTTCTTTTCCTTTTTCTTTCTTTGATCTTTTGGTATAGACCTAATAGTAGTATTGCTAGATCAAAGGTTATCCATAGTTTCATTACTTGTTAGGCATAGTTCCAACTTGCCTTCCAGAATGGTTTAATCTATTTAAAACTCCACTTATAGTGCATTGGCATCCAATTATTCTACACTGTCTTTAACATTTATTATTTTTCTTTTCTCTGATATTAACCAGTCTGATAGATGTATGATGATACCTCTGAATTGTTTTTAATGTAATGTAATATAAATGTTTTTATATTTTTCTAATCAATAGTAATTTAGAGCATTTCTTTTAATATGATAGCTTAGATTTTTCTTTTGAAAACTTCCTATTCATATCCTTGGCCTCTTTGCATTCTTATAAATTTGACTCAGTTCTCTACATATTTGAGAACTCAATGCCTTTATCAAAGAAATGATGTTAAAAAAAACACCCAACTTCCTATTTTCCTTTTAACCTTGACTGAATTGGTTTTGTTTGTGCAAAATTATCCATTTTACATTAATGCTATCTTTTGTTTTGTCATTCTTACCCAGAAATCTGATAAGTAAAAATTCCTTTATTCCCCTAATCTGCTTATGATATCATCCTTCTGTCTAAACTGCATACCCATTTGGAGTTTATGAGATGTCGGTCTAGCCTCATTTCTGCCAAATTGCTTTATAGTTTTCCCAGAAATTTTTGTCAAAAGAGTGAGTCCCCATAGCTTAGATTTTGGGGTTTATCAAATATTAAATTACTTTTGTTATTTACTTTTGTGTATTGTTTATCTAATCTATACTACTAATCTATCACTCTATTTCTTAGTACTAGGTTATTTTGATCATTACTGCTTTTTAATATAGCTTGAGATTTCATACTGCTAGGTTATCTTCTTTCACATTTTTTTATTGATTCCCTTGATATTTTTTACTTCTTGTTTTCCAGATGAATACATTTTCTAGCTCAATATAATCATTTTTGTTAATTTGATTGTTATGGCCATAAATAAGTAAATTAATTTAAGTAGAAATGTTGTTTTTATTATACTGGCCCAGACTACAAACAAGCAGTCCCTATTTCCTTTATTGTTTACATCTATTTGTATGAAAAATATTTTATAATTGTATTCATTGTAGTTTTGGGGTTTGTTTTGGGAGAGAGACTCTCGTGTATTTTATATTGTCTGCAATTATTTTAAATGGAATTTTTCTTTCTATTTCCTCCTGCTTTTTTGTTGGCAAAATTATATATATAGTTATAATATATAAATATATATAATATTTATGGAGAGACGTGTTGATGATTTATGTGGATTTATTTTCTATTCTGCAACTTTGCTGACGTTGTTAATTATTTCAACTAGTTGGGTTTTTTTTTTTGTTTTAGATTTTTTTTTTATTTTATTCTTTGAGATTCTCTAAGTATATATCATGATATTATTAACAAAGAATGGTAGTTTTTTTTTCCTCATTGACTATTCTAATTCCTTCAATTTCTTTTTCTTCTCTTACTGCTATGGGTAGCATTTCTAATACAATATTAACAGTGGTGATAATAGATACCCTGATCTTATTGGGAAGGATTCTAGTTTATCCCCATTACATCTAATGCTTGCTGATGGTTTTAGATAGATACTAATTAACACTTTAAGGAAAAGTCTTGTTCTTATGCTTTCTGGTGTTTTTAATAGGAATGAGTGTTGTATTTTATAAAAAGCTTTTTCTGCATGTATCAGGATAATCATGTGATTTTCTGTTATTTATATAGTCATTTATGCTGATAGTTTTCCTAATATCAAAGCTGTTCCACATTCTTAGTATAAATTCCATCTGGTTATAATTGTGAACCTAATCTATTCTACTGATTCACCCACCATCTAGCCAGGACTATTTTGTTTTAGTAATTACTATTCTATAATACAGCTTGAGATTTTTACTCCTAGGCCACCTTCTTTCACAAATTTTGCTGTAGGCTCTTTGCTTGTATTTTATTTAATTTTTTGCATCAATATTCATTAGGGAAATTGTCCTATGATTTTCATTCTCTCTTTTTGCTCTTCCTAGTTTAGGTTTCAATGCCATATTTATGTTGTAAAAGAAATTTAATAGAACACTTTTTTTGTCCACTTTCCCAAATAGTCTATTTACCATGGGAAATAGTTATTCTTTAAATGTTTGATAGAACTTACTTTTGAATCCATTTACATCTGGGAATTTTTTCTTTCTTTTTTTCCTAAGGAGGGAACTCATTGAAAATTTGTTCAATTTCTTTTTCTAAGATAAGGTTATTTAAATATTCTATTTACTAATATTAATCTGAGAAATTTATATTTTTATAAATATTAATCCATTTCACTTAGATCATTAGATTTATCGGCATGTAATAGGACAAAAGAGTTCCTAATAATTAGTTTAATTTCATCTTTATTAATGATAAACTTTTGATGGTAAATTCATCCTTTTCATTTTTGCTACTAGTAATTTGGTTCTCTTTATTCTTTTTTTTTTTTACATCAAATTAATTTATGGTTTATTTATTTTCTTGGTTTTGTTTTCACAAAATAGTTCCTAATTTTATTTGTTCGATGCTTTTCCTGCTTTCAGATTTATAAATCTCTCTTTTGATTTTCAGGATTTCAAATTTGGTGTTTAATTGGAAATTTAAAATTTTGTTTTCTAGTTTCTTTTTTAATTACATGCCCAATTCATTGACCGGATCTTTCTCAGTTTTGTTGACATAAGCATCTAGAGAGAGAAATTTCCCACAAAATACTGCTTTGGTTGCATCCCATAAATATTTGTTTCCTTTCTCATTGTCATTATTCTCTTTAATTAAATTATTTGCTGTTTCTATTATTTGTTTTTTGAACCACTCATTCCTTAGGATTAGATTATTCAGTTTCCAATTTTTAATCTGTTTTCACAGTTTTTCATTAAATGCAATTTTTGTTGCATTATGATTTGGGAAGGATACAGTTAATATTTCTGCTTCTCTGCATTTGATTGTGAGGTTTTTATGCTGTAATACATGGTACATTTTTGTGAAGGTGCCATGTACACCTGAGAAAAAGATAAACTCCTTTCTATTCCCATCCCATTTTCTTCAGAGGTCCATCATATCTAACTTTTCTAAAATTATATTTATCTCCTTAACTTCTTGTTTATTTTATGGTTAGAATTATCTAATTTGGGCAGGAGAAATCTGAGATCACCCACTAAAATTACTGTCTATTTCCTCTTATAACTCAGTTAACTTTTTCATAAAAAATTGGATGCTATGCCTTTTGGCACATATATGTTTGATAATGATATTACTTCATTGTCTATGGTACTTTTTAGTAAAAATTATGTTTCCCTGATTATCTCTTTTAATTAGGTAAGTTTTTTTTTTATTTTGCTTTTGTTCTGTCTGAGATCATGTTTGCTACCCCTGCTTTTTTTTTTTAGTCTCAGCTGAAGCAAAAAAAATTCTTTACCAGCCTCTTATTTTTACTCTCTGTATGTATCTCTGATTCAAGTGTGTTTCTTGTAAACAAACAAATATATTGTTGGATTGTGGCTTTTAATCTATTCTGCTATCCACTTTGGTTTTATGAATGAGTTCATTCCATTCACATTCACAATTATGATAACTGAGTATTTTCCTCCATTCTATTTTTTCTTCTTATTTATCCCTTCCCCCATCCATCCTCCTCAAAAGTCTATTAACTTCTGACCATTGCCTTCCTTAATCCATCTTCCTTTATAACAGCTCCCCTCCCCAATACACATTTTGTTTTATCCCCTTTCCTTCTCTTTTGAATAAGACAAGTTTTTCTACTTAATTTAGTGTGTATTTTATTCCCTCTTTGAGCCAATTCTGATAAGAGTAAGATTCAAACATTGCCTGATATCACCCCCCACCTTTTCCCCTCCACTGTAATAGCTTTTCCTTTCACACCTCTTTAATGTGAAATAATTTTCCCTATTCTACCACTTCTTTCCCTTTTCGCCCAATACATCAGTTTTTCTCTCCTCAATTTTTAAAGAAAATTATCCCATCACAAACAACTCACACCAGTGCTCTTTATTATGAGTTACAAGTATCATATTCCTATATAGGAATGTAAACAATTTAACCTTATTAAATCCTTTATGACTTCTTTTCAATATTTACCTTCTTTATACTTCTTTTCAGTTTTGTGTTTGACTGTCAAATCTTCTATTCTGCTCTGGTCTTTTCAACAGGAATACTTGAAAGTTCTCTATTTCATTAAATTTCCATTTTCCCCCTGAAGGATTATACTCAGTTTTTCTGGATAGGTGATTCTAGGTTGTAATTCCAATTAATTTGCCTTCTAGAATATCATATGCCAAGCCCTCTAGCTATATTTGTAAAGTCAGCAATAATGGTGGTATCCACAGAGAGATGTGGGCAAGTCTAAGGCTACCTAACTTTAGGGAAAAGGAATTATGGTGGAAGGGTAAGAATAGAAAAGAGAGATAAAATGAATGGCCAGAATAGAAGAGGGAGTACGGATGGAAGGGATGGAGAAAATATTTCTATCAGTGGCCTTAAGCCTTAAATACTATTTAGTAGCTGCTCTGCTTTGGTCTTCTGATCCTTAATTTAGAGCTAGAAGTCACCTCAGAGATCTTGTTCAACATTCTCTTTATCCGGATGAGGAAACTAAGGCTTAAGGTAATTAAGTGGTTTTCCTAAGATCATGCAGGTAGTAATATCAGAGGTAGGACCCAGATCTTCTGAATCTGAATTCTCTGACCCTACAGCCAGTAAGTATGCTTTCCATTGATCCTCCCTCTCCTGTGTGTGAATAGCAGAGAATAATAGGGCTGGAAGGTCAGTCCAAATTTCATATTACAGAAGAGAGAAAACTTAAAGGCCAAGAGTTATATGACTTGCCAAAGGTCACATAACTAGTTAATTGCAAATCTGAAATTAGAACCCAGATCTTTAGGGATCTGATTCAGTCTTGCGATCTATCTCCTATATCAAGTTTTCTTTTCCTTCCTTGGTCCAATGAAACACCTTCTTTTGAGCAAGAGATAATTTATCTGTCAGATATTTGAAGAAGGGAAGAATTTATGACCAAAGAAGAACTAGAGAACATTATGAACTGAAAAATGGACATTTTTGATTATGTTAAACTACAAAGGTTTTGTCCAAAGAAAAGAAATGCAGCCAAAATTTGAAAGGAAGCAAAAAGCTAGGAAACAATTTTTATAGCCAGAGTTTCTGATAAAGGCCTAATTTCTAAAACATATAAAAAAGTGAGTCAAATTTATAAAAATATAACTCATTCCCCAATTGGTAAATGGTCAAAGGATATGAACAGAGAATTTATAAAAGAAATTAAAGCCATCTACAATCATCTGAAAAAAGTTCTAAATGACTATTTAGAGAAATGCAAATTAAAAAAACTCTGAGGTAATACCTCATACCTAACAAGATTGGCTAAAATGACAGGAAAAGGTAATGATAAATGCTGAAAGAGATGTGGGAAAATCAGAACACTAATGCCCTGTTGGTGGAGTTGTGAACTGATCCAATCGTTCTGGAGAGCAATTTGGAACTACATCCAAAGGGCTATCAAATTGTGTATACCCTTTGATCCAACAGCCTCATCACTGGGTCTGTATCCCAAAGAGATAATAAAAAATGGGAAAGGACCCACATGAGCAAAAATGTTTGCAGCAGCTCTTTTTGTGGTGGCAAGGAGCTGGAAATTGAGTGGATGTCCACCAGTTGGAGAATGACTGAATAAGTTATGGTATATGAATGTAATGTAATATTATTGTTCTTTAAGAAATGACGAGCAAGCTGATTTCAGAAAAGCCTGGAAAGACTTACATGAATTGATTATGAGTGAAGTGAACAGAACTAGAACATTGTGCACAATAACAGCAAGTTTATGGGATGATCAACTAGGATAGACATCTCTTCTCAGCAGTGGGGTTATCCAAGATAATTTCAAGACTTTGGAAAATTCCATTCACATTCAAAAGGAATGCAAAGGACACTACAGAAACTGAATGTGGATAAAAGCATATTATTTTCAACTTTTTTGTTTTTTTCTTTCTTTCTGTGGTTTTTTCATTTTGGTCTGATTTTTCTCACACAACATGGCAATATGAAAATATGTTTTAAAAGATCGTACATGTATAATCTGTTTTAGATTGCTGTCTTGGGGGGAGCAGTAAGGGAGGAAGGGAGAAAAAAATTGGAACTCAAAGTCTCATAAAAATAAATGCTGAAAATTATCTTTATATGTAACTGGAAAAATAAAATACTATTGAGGAAAATAAAGAAAACACCCTCTCTTTTGAATTCCTATTCCACTTATCTGATGAATCACATTCTAACAATCGTCCCATGTAATCGATCCTAGAAAAAAATTTTTTAATTGCCTATGTTTCCCTGATTATGCTATAAATGCTTCCAATATTGGGCTCAGATCTCTTATCTATCCATACCCTTAGGATCCAGCAGAGTGATCTGTATTATTAGACAATTGTCAAATACTTGATGTTGGTGATAGTACAAAGGCAAATAGGAAGAAAACATAATTCCTGTCCCCCAATAGTTAATAGTCTAATTAGAAAGGCAAAATTAATATACATTAAAATATAAATGACAACACAAAGTGGTATGCAGTAAGACACATGTAAGTGATAAAGAAATAAGAACTTTAAGAGTTCATGTATTTAAAAAGAAGAGATCCTGGGATAATCAGAGAGGGCTTCACAAAGTGTAGATTATGGTCCTAGGTACTAGGTAGACTATGGTACCTAGGTGCTAGGTAAGTTTGGAAAGACAGAGATAGTAGAGGAAAATATTCCTGGGGGATGGTGGAAGCAAGGGGAATAGCATGAAGTATAAATTCAAAATTCTAAAGAAAATCCTCAGGGATCATGGAAAAGATAATTAAGGGATACATTAAAGATGGAGGAAGGGGAGAAGGGAAAGACAGGGGGACAGTGTGTTTATTCATACCGTTCCTTTTTCAAATTTGTTAGTCCTGTTTTCTGATTTGCCAAGGTACCTTTCCCCTGTGTCACCAAGGTCTCCATAGATTGTGATGAAGACCTTCGCATCTGTGCCAGCTCCAGGTATATTCCCAGTGAAGATCTGCACTGAATACAGAATAACTATACAGACAAAGAGACAGGAGGGAGAAAAAAAATAATAACTTAGTGCAAGGGAGCTAAATTCATAGGTAGCATTAATGAAACACATAGACCCAAATGATCAGTAGTGTAGATTCAGATGTTACCATAGATGTTCCAGGATAAAAATTTGTGCAAACAGATATATTGACCAGATCTTTTAAAAGGCTGATAGAAAGGATTTGTATGATGAGCTGGAGCCTTCTGATATAGACAATAAGGACATATCACTCCTTTTACTTCTTTTGTTTCTGCAAGTCTAGATGTCAGTGCTTTTAGAATATCCATATCCTTATTTAGTGTGCTAATGAGAAGCTTAGCTATTCAGAACACAGAGTGTATCCAAAAGTTTTCAAAGAGATTTAAGAGACATAGAGAGTGGATGGATATCTATTCCACCTTAGTCCCAGTCCTAGATAAAGATCAATTTAAATGCACACATCAAGATTAGCTTAAGAGGATTGGCCAATGTTAATTCTCCCAAGGACTAACTGAAAGTTGTGATATTGTGATCATTAAATCCACATTATAAAATTATTAGTGCTTCTAATTTGCAAGTGACTTCTATGTGAAACAAGTCCATTTGTTCAAGAGATTGGATATTACCAAGGCCCCTCTGGCAAAACTTGATATAAACTAGAGTTTGGACTCTGCAATGCAGACAAAACAGGCTGTTCATTGGATTTTTCACTTTCCAGCTGCATTTATTGGCATCATGAAGACATAGACAGCCTTGGGTCTCTAACAGCCATAGGGCATAATTGGTCTGTCAATGTAAGGATCTTGACTCCATAAAAGGCAAGTCTTTTTGAACCTTAGTCTCAGAATGTGATGCAATGTCACTGGAACCGTCATTAAATATCCTTATTTTTCTTCCTCTCTGGGACTTGGAGGAGCTAGCAAAAACTGATTCAGCTCTTGGGTGCTGAACAATGTGGATGTGCAATGAAATATGGCTATTTCTGGATCCCTCCTCCTTTCCAATACCCACCTTGGGCACAGATCGTTAGTGAAAGAATGTTTCCCTAGAAACACTATAAAGAGCAACACAGTTTTAATAGCACATTAGTAAAATATAATGGCCCCAAGAGAGTAATTTGGGCCACTTTCCAGGGCATTCTCCTGGGATTTCAAATGAAAAGGGATTCTAAATGAAAATTCCACATAATTTGATAGCATCTCAAAGTTGGGGAGAAGACAAATGTTTATGGTAACTGAATTTCTAATCTATGAATGATCAGCAACTAGATTCAAGGAGCACTAGAAGTAAAAAGAAAGGCAGTGAGAACATGATGTACAAGGAAACCCTCCTCTTCTACAGGCACAGTAGGATTTTGGTGGATGGGAGCTGGAATTGGGAGGTTCTTCTTCTCAATCATCCATGAGAGCTTCCTCCATAAGATAGAAGAAAGAGGGGGTTGTGGGATTCCCTACTTATCCGAATGATCTGATCTAAATAAGCTAATGTAGATTATTCAGGTAACAAAGTAGTTTGTTTGGATCTTGAATTATCCTGTAATTTTGTTTATACCATTGTTGTCTATTTGGGATATTAGGAAACTTTGACATTAACAAAACTAAGTGGACAATTTGTGGTATGCTGCATTGTTTCCCAAATATCTTCTTTATCAAATGCAGCCAAGAATGCAATGAAGATGTATATGTGTATGTTCATGTGTGATGGGAGATACATGTATAGGTATGATAAGAATGGGTCATAAGTCAATAGATAGATGAACATTCATGAAGCTAGTCAGATTGATCCAGTGACAATGGCCATGTTATAAATAAACTCACTCCATTTTTTGGCTCTGGGCACATTTGCTGACTGTCTTCTGTGCCTGGAACGTTTTCCTTCCTAATTTCAGCTTACTGATTTCTCTAGCTTCCTTTAACTCCTAGTTAAAATTCTATTTTTTCCCCCAGGAAGCCTTTCCTAACCCGGCTTGTTTCTAATGCCTCCCCTTTCTTAATTATTTTTTATTTATCCTTTATATCACTATTTGCATATATTTATTTGCATGTTACCTCCTCTATTGGATTGGGAGTTCCCTGAGTACAGATACTGTCTTTTGTTTCTTTTTTTTATTCCCAGAACTTAGCAAAATGTCTGGCACATAATGTATGCTTTTAATAAATAAATGTTCATTGGTTGATTGGTGTGAATATACATAAAATGCATTTATAAGAAGGATGTGTGATTTCAGTGGTAAAGGTTATAATGTCTTCTGTATAATGTAATAAAACTTAAAGAATATATATACACATCCCTTAATTTACATGTGCTGATGAGCACATTCAAATAATCACTTTGGGAGACTCTATAACCTAGAAGTACTTGCCAGTTTTCAGATCCTTATTGGAACAAACTCTTGAGCCTGTGATAGATTCTCTTATAAATGTGCAATGATGGAAATTCATCATTCTTTGAAAACATCCAATTTTTTTTAGAAATAGCCAAAAGTCATTTAGAGCCAACTTTGGAGGGATAAGATTAGTCATCACGTTGAGTAAACCTGTTTTTAGTCAAAAAAAAAAAAAAAAAAAAACCAGGCATTGCTGTCAAGTAATAAGATTGATTTTTGGTATAACATATAATGGCAAGAATGGCTGAACTTATTGAAACAACTGCAAGAGCAAGTGGAGATTGGATGGAGGGTGAGACAGGATAAAGATGAGGATTAGGATGATAGGTCACGGTAAAACAAATGGGGGGAAAAACACCAAGAAGTCAAGTATGGAAAAGGTTTTAGGAAATACTTATAGATGGGGGGGGGGAGAAAGTTAAGGTACTAACATAAAAAACAGAAGTAATTAATTCAAAGTCTTAAAATGTTGATGAATTATTTTAGCCATGGCTGACTCTTCATGACTCCATTTGAGGTTTTCTTGGCAAAGATGCTGGAGTGATTTGTCATTTCCTTCTCCAGCTCATTTTATAGATGAGGAAACTGAGGCAAATAGAATTAAGTAACTTCCCGAGAACCACATAATCAGTGGATATCTGACACTGAATTTGAACTCATGAGAATGAGTCTTCCTGATTCCAAACTCAGTGCTCTAACCCACTGCACAAGCTAGTGGCCAAAGTCATGGAAATGAAAGGAGAAAGTTTCAAGAAGTAGTTGGTCAAAAATGTCAGGCCTAAGAAAAGTTGTCTGGTTCACATTGACCTTGAACTCACACCTTGGCTTTCTTAGTACCATTCACTAAGTTCTGATAAAGGCAATTTGGGATGCTCACCACAATTCAAAACATATCTGAATTTGAATAGCAACTAAGGACAGAGAAAAAAAGGATTAAGTCCTACAGTACAGAAGAAAAATATATTGAAATAAATCTTCCCTCTCTTCTTTATCCTATTGAAGAAGATTCAGTGAATAGCCGAAAGATTAGTTAGCCAAAAAAAAAAGAGGTGATAAGAAACCAGGAGACAAGATAATCTACAAAGAGGATCATTTGTCCCTGAACAATGAGATTTGGTGATACAGAAAGATCTCACCTATCTGAAACTCAGCTGCTCAACAACTGTGTCTATCTAGAATTTTTTGGTCCAATACAAGCATCAAAATTGTCCAAGCTACCAAATATAGATATTACAAAGTACATATGTACAAAAGATTTGTATTCATATTTTATTCTTAGAAAAATTTCTTATACATTTATTTAGATTTTTTTATTCTTATTTTGCACACAATCCTGACAGACTCGACTATCTGATGTTCAAGCCCACAGCAAATGAGAAGAAGACATTTAGGAGAGAATCTGCTACAAGATGGCATGCTGGCAGCTATAAGAGCCTGACATCAAGGAAGGATGCAGGAAAACTATAAAAGCAGATACAAGCTCTCAGAAAGAACTCTTTCTAAGTCTCAATCAGGGAACATCTAATGTAGGATACAAATAGGAAATGAAAACATCATTGTCTTATTGTGCAGTACACAAGTTAATGTTCATGATGATGTCTTCAAGGCAAAGTTAAATGACATTCAGTATTTATTGTTTAAGAAATAAGGGGAGGGCACAATGCATTTTAGAAAAATGTTCATCCCATAAGATCAATGTTTTTAAAGTCAATATTTATAGATCAAACCTTCATTTATCTAGAATAATTCATAATCACATAACAACAAAAATTATGTTTCAAGATAGAATATGGATTTGTCTTCTTACTTACTGTCCAAAGGTTCCTCTATTTCCTTATAAATTTGTCTTAAAGACCCATCTTTCATCACTTTCTCAGTAAACATATCAAATGGAACCAGTTCTCGGATGGTCTTCTTATCATCTTCAGAAGTGGCAAGCCATCTATCACAGGCAAATGTCACAGTCTCTGATCCCTAGAGCAAAGAGGAAGGAAAAATAAATTCAACTTTCAACCCGTCTCCACACCTACCTGCCCACACTTTATTTTTTGTTACTGCTTATTGAAGTGCTCATTGCTCTACCTCCTTCCCCCCTTATGTTCTAACACTTGAAATGGCTCAGCTTCCTGATAAGGTTTCCCTGATCAGGGAGCTGAGTCATTTGTGTTTAGGGATAGGAAGAGATTAGTGACATCATGAGTGTGATATGTTGACTTACATGTGAATTGGATTTGAGCGAGACAAGAGCTGCACAAAGTGATCAACTTTGCTTTCTCTTCTAGAGACATGAGAATCCAGTGGCAAGACATAGATCAAGATGACCCAGGATGTAATAGGTGACCTTTAAGAAAGTGATGCTATAGGGGAATCTTCATCAATGAATAGAGAATGGATGTGTCACTATGTTATGAGGCTCTTAAATATAATATGATGTCCTGGGTGTCCATTTAACACATTGCCAATTTGTAACCAGGAAGCAGTTGAAAAAAATAGCTATATTTAGACCTCATGAACTTAAGTGGTTGTATACATGTTTGTGTAAATACATGTATATATGCATTTGGTTATGTATCTTTATTGATATATGAGTGTATTTATTATGAGTGTGGATATCAGTATACAGTGTGGGGTGGGATGTGGAGAGACAGATGACTAGATCCATCTCCTCCCCTTTACTGACAAACAATTTTACAAAATTGTGCACACCCCAGGTCTCCACTTCCCCATTATCTGCTCCACTTAAGGGCTTGGTGCCTGGTTTCTGCTCCCCATCATTCTGTTGGAACTGGGATGTCCAAGGCTAGTGATGCCCTTCAAATAACTAAATCCAAGGATCTTTTACCCAGCTCTTCTTTTCATTCTTCTATGCTATAATTGATACTTCTGTCTGTACCCTATTACTCTATATCCCCTTCTTCTTTAATTAAAGAGATATCAGCTTCTTGTTTCTTATTCTTCCTTCCTTCCTTCCTTCCTTCCTTCCTTCCTTCCTTCCTTCCTTCTTTCCTTCCTTCCTTTCTTCCTGGAGGTAATCAAGGTTAAATGTCTTGATCACAGTCACATAGCTACTTAAGTGTCTGAGACTAAGTCAGAACTCAGGTCCTCCTGAGTCTAGGCTCTGTGCCCTATTCACTGCACCATCTAGCTGCCTTCCTTTTCTATTTTCCTCAAATTCCTTCCTTCCTCTCTGTACCCACTGATGCCAATTTCTTGGTCTATTATCCCTATTTCATCCCATGGCACCCCAATTTCAGAAGGGTCTTCTTCATACACAGGTCTGCTCATGTCACTCATTTAATCAAAAATCTTAAGTTGTACTCAACTGCCTGCCAACTAAAGTTCAAATTCCTTTGTATGACATTTAAGACCCTTCCCAACCTAGTGCCACACTCCCTTTATAGCATTTTGCCATATTATTCCTTTTTGTTCACTCTATGTCCTAGTTCCGCTGGTCTGTTTTCTGGCCCTGAGATATGTTCTGTACTTTTCTGACTTTGTTTTCACTGTTTTCTATGGCTATAATATCCTCCTTTCTTATCTTTATTGTTGAATTTTTATCTATCATTTATTGCTTTTTATACATCTGTGATTTCATCAGTGCAAGGTAACTGATGAGGGAATTTCTTCTACAAATGCTGATGGTTACTTTCTCTGCCACTTATAAATTAAGAAAATCGCTTGACACATTGAGAAATTAAATGATTTCCCCAGGATTATGGCCAGTGTGTTTCAAAGTAAGACTTGAATACAGCTCTTCCTGTCTGAGTTCTATTACACCGTGCTGCATCATCCATGTTTTAAAATCCAATTCAGATACATTCTTCTCCATAAAATCTTACATGATCACTCTGTCAATGTCAACTTTCTCTTTTTAGCTTAATACAGCACTTTGTTTTGAACTTCCTAATTTTAATCAGCAATATCATGTTTAGCTCTCTGTGTTTGCATCATTATTATATTAGACTTGAAGATTGTATATTACCTGAAATTTGCATCTTTCCTGTATCTAACACAATACTCCGACCATCATGTCTTTAATAAATGTGTTTTGATTAAATATATAAATCAAATTAATAAATGACTCTTTGCCCCTTAGATTTGTAGGGTTTTTGTTTAGTTTTGGTTTTGAGACATTTAGTATAAAATCTAGCCCTGAGTTCTGAGTGGAAAATGCAATTTTCATAATTCGCTTTGCAAACTCTAACTTATCAAAACAATAAAGGCTTCCAGGTAGTTGCAAAAAATCCTAGGGCAGGAACATACATCTTTATCTGGCAGGAGTCTTCGGATATCCACATGATCACAGTGCCACCCAGCATTCATGCCTGCATTGTCATGTCCAATCCGAATTTTTTCAATGACTTCTCCCACATCCTCCATCTGAAGAGAAGACAAAAAATACAAGACACTAGCTTAGTATTTAAAAAAAAAAAAGCAAAACATTTAATGAATAAATCAGGGAAAGAGCAATAAAAATGTTATCCCCAGAAAATCCTATTTCTCCCTTCCCCTCTGGCCATGGCAGTGAGAATTGACTTTAAGTCATTCTTTGACTCACAAGAGAATGGAAAGCTTCCCCAACAGCTTTGGGAAAAGATTGCAGATAAGAAGGGAAGGAGGCAAGGCCTTTCTACATCTGAGACACTTTTCATTATCCAATTGTATCTCTTATGACTCTTTCTCTGCCAGAGTTGGTATATTAACACATCAACCATCTTATCAGTGGGACTGGCCTTTTGATACAATTGTTCCCATAAAGAGGGAAAAGAAGGTAAAAGGAAGAGAGAAAAATATTCAAAGACTGAGAAGTGGACAATGTGGCTGGACTTCCCCAATCTCCCCTGCCCCAGGCAGGATTAAGTTGAAGAAAAAGAACCAGCTCAGGGAGTTTTATATAATGCTGTTGCCAAGTCAATATATGATAAGATTCTGGATTTTTATTGGATTTGGTTTTGTTTTGAGAGTGTGAGAGATGGAGGGAAGGAAAGAGAGAGAAGAGGGGGTAGGGAAGGGAAGAAGCTAGGGGGAGATAGAAACAGAGATTGAAACAGAGAGAGAGACAGAGAGACAGACAGAGAATGTGACATAAAAAAAGCATTGCACTTGAATTGAGGAAGACCTAGATTTAGAGATTAGTTATGATGCTTTCTACTATGTGACCATGAACAAAGCACAACCTCTCTGAGTCTCATTTTCTTCATCTATAAAAAAGAAGAAAATAATACATATAGTATTATATGGATCACAGGATTTTATGGATCAAATGAGATAACATAAAGGTTTTTAAATCAATATATAAATTATCTTATAATACATAAGTTCATGCCTAATATATTTTCTTTCTTTCTTCTTTTTTTGTTTTCTTATTAGCTAACCTTCCTTTTGAAATATCCCTCCTAGATCAAGAATCTCCAAGAAAATATTGAAAAAAAGGTAAAGAAACCTCGCAGTATTTGACTTTGAACTACACTAAACAGCAGTAATCATCAAAAATAATTGGTAAAATGTAAAGAAGAAATTAGGTACATGAAATACGGAGCAAACAAACACAGACATATAATAACTACAAGGTTAAAAATTTGTAATTTGCTAAAAAAATTGCTGGGAAAATAGGAAAGAAATTGGGCAGAATTTTATTTCTGACCAACATGTCACATTGTATACCACAATAAACTCCCAATGGCTATATGGCTTAGATATAAAAGATCACATCATGAGCAAATTAGAGGAACAGGAAACTGGAGGAAATACTTTTCACAACTATGGTTAGGCAAGGATTTCTTGACCAAACAAGGGATAAAGAAAGTTACAGGAGATAAAAAAGACAATTTTGAATACACGAAGTTGAAAAGGTTTTGGACAAACAAAATGAACACAGCTAAAACCAGAAGGGAAACAGTTAACTGAAAAAAATCTCAGCAGCGAGTTTCTCTGATAAAGACATGATATCCAAAATATATATAGAAAGACTTTGAACAAGAACAATTATCAAATAGATAAATGATAAAACAATATGAACAAATAGGTCTCAAAAGAAGAAAATTATATCATCAAAAATTTAAATCACTGAATTTCTACTTCATGTTTTTAATATTAGCAAAAAAATGAAAATAAAGGAAAATGATAATTATTGCTGGGGCTGTGGAAGAATAAGAACACAGAACAATTTACAATTTATTGGGCTGTGAATAGGTCCAACCATTCTGGAAAGAAATTTGGAATTATATGCAAAAAGTATTAAACTATATATAAATTTTGACATATACTTTAAAGAAATCAAAGTTAGAAAGAACCAATATGTAAAAAATATTCATAACAATATTTTTAGTATAGCAAAGAAATGATAATTAAGAGAAAGTTCATCAACTTAGTAAGGGCTGAACAAATTATTATAGCATATAAATATAATGGAATAATAATTTTGCCATAAAAAATTTAAAAAGAAACTCAGAGACACATGAGAAGATTTGCATGTAATGTTACAGAGTGAAGTAGGCAGAACAGGGAAAACAATTTACACAATAACTATGAAATTTGCAAAGGAAATTAACTTTGACTAATCAATGTAATAATCAATTACAACTACAGGAAGTTGTTATGAAACATACTTTCCATCTATTAATAGAGGTGACTATCTAGCATGCAGAAGAAAGATAGATTTTCTGATATGATCAATATATAACTGTTGTTATTGCTCTGCTTATTTTTTTATATAAGGGAGGAAATGAGTCAAGGCAGAGAAGAGGGTTAATGATAGTGATGCAAAAAATTTAAGAAAATAAATTTTAAAATGTCAATGTTTTTAAACTGCAGAAAAAAACAGAATAAAGTTCAGAGGAAGACAAAGTATAGACTTTATTATGAGTTTAGAACTAAAGTATAGACTTTATTATGAGCTTTAAAATAAGTTTGTTTTTGAGTCATGATTTTAATGAGATTCACTATCAGATTTATGGCTTCATATTCTCTCCCCTACCCCATTCTTTGTTTGTGGTAATGGCCATATTTCTTGGTGTTCAAATAACAAGAAACATATAAACTCAGGGAAGAGGAATTTACTACTTTGTCTCAATTTAACTAAAGAGGAAAGGATATATGAATATATATATTTATATTCTGTTTGGTTGCCTCTTTTTAGGAAGAACATATGATAAAGATGTACTAGAACATGATGGCTGGGTTCACAAAGCCATGCCATGTAAGAATTGAATGAAGGAACTAAGCTGAGGAAGAGAAGATTTAGAGGGCATAAGATAAATGTCTTCAAGTATTTTAAGGACTCTCATGTAGAAGAAAAATTAGGCTTGTTCATCTTGGCTCTGCAGAACAGAATTAAGAGAAATAGATGAAATTTGCAGTGACTGATTTTAGCCTGAGAGAAGGGGAAAGTTCTTAACAGTAAGAATGATCTAAAATTAGATGACTCAGGGATAGTGACTTACAAATAATTGGAGGTTTTAAAGGAAAGCCTGGATAACTACTTGTTGAAGATCATAAAATCAGATAAAGAACCTCAGAATCTTTCTAGTCTAATTTGGTACTGAACAAAAATGTCTACTATAACATGCCTGACAAGTATCTAGTCTTTCTTCAAAAACTTTCATATTTAGAAGAATTGCACATGTTTAACCTATATTTGATTACTTGCTGTCTAGAGGAGAGGGATGGGGGCAAGAGAGAATGAAAAATCATGCTGCATAAGAAAAATCAGATCAAAAAGGAAAAATATAAGAAAGAAAAAAGCAAGCAAACCACAACAAAAAAGGTGAAAATACTGTGTTGTGATAACACATTCAATCCCCATAGAATTCTTTCTGGATGCAGATGGCTCTCTCCATCAGAAATCTATTAGAATTGGCCTGAATCACCTCATTATTAAAAAGAACCAAGTACATTAAAGTTGATCATCACAACTCTGTGATGCTGTTGTACAATGTTCTCTCGGTTCTACTCAATTCACTTAGCATCAGTTTATGTTACGTTTGAAGCCTAATCTAATTTTTCTAAAATTCTCTTCAGATCCTTAACTTTTTATTTATTCTTCTACTGGAATTTTCTGGATGTGCAAAAGACATAATGTAGTCCCTAATAATTGTTTACTGCCTAGTTCTCTCTGGGATAGACTAATTTTTCCTTTAATTATTAAATGTTATATAATTTGGGTTCATATATATTAAGTACTGATATCTTTTCTGTAATTTCTTTAAACATCATCTACTTTCCTTTCTTATCTCTTTTAACTCTTCCCATTTTTACTGTTACTTTGTCTAAGAACATGATTGCATCCCTCTTTTTTTATTTTACTGAGGTTTAATAGATTCTATTCCAATTACTCATTTATATTTTGAGTGAATTTCATGTTTTTAATGTTTATTCAAACAACATATTGTTGGGTTTTTCTTTTTGCCTTATTCTGCCACCCTTCTCTATTATTGG
The DNA here is from genome assembly GCF_902635505.1 of Sarcophilus harrisii. Classification (NCBI taxonomy): domain Eukaryota; kingdom Metazoa; phylum Chordata; class Mammalia; order Dasyuromorphia; family Dasyuridae; genus Sarcophilus; species Sarcophilus harrisii. Next base: position 366,466,684 of record NC_045426.1, on the reverse strand, counting down.
TCAACTTATACCATTTACATTCAATTACATTGTCAGTTTTGATTTCTTCTCTATCATATTTCATTCATTTTTTTCAATACCTTATACAAGGTAAATGAAGGTGAGGAAAGAAAGAAACAGAAATCAACATCAATAATCTATAGCTATTACCCAAATCTCTCCCTCCAGGGTCATTTCTCAATCTGAGTTTCTGTGATTATTATTTTTCACATCTCCCTCACAACAGAGGGAGTCAGCATTGGGAGAAAAGAGTGTATTCTTAACATCCTAAATGGGGTAAAGGAAATGCTCTCTTACCTCAGTATCCCAAGAGAATGGGATGCTAAAACAGGCAGAGAGAGGGAAATAGAAGAAGGAAAGATTCAGTGAGTTACAACAATTGATTCCTTCTACCTGAGGAATTTTCTTATATTTTTCAAATCCATGTCAATGAAACTGATCTCAGTCTCCCATGCACATATACCATGTTTATTCTAATTTTAAGCCTTTGCTTATGTCATATACCTGATCTCCTCCTTCTCTTTCTCTTCCCCCTTATCTCTTTACACATACATATATTCATATTTATGTACATTTATGTTCACTAACTCTTTGTGGATTATTCCATACTATTTGGTAGTTTCTGTGTGATCTTGTTTATTCACTATTTCATTTATTGTTCCTGCCTGTTCCCTTGAGGGCAGAGATTATGTTTTCTGCATCCTGTATCATAATGCTGAAATGCTCAATAAATATTGCTTGTGTGATAACTTCAGAGCCTCAGAGCATCAAGACAATTCAATTCAATGAGCATTTATTGACATCTACTATGCATGTGGCAATTTAATGCAGTGAATAGAATTCTGGTCCTGAAGTCAGGACCTTCCTGACCTGAGTTCAAATATGGCCTCAGACACTTACTATCTGCATGATCCTGGATAGGACACTTAATCCTATTTGCTTCTGTTTCCTCATCTATAAAATTAACTGGAGTAGGAAATGACAAACCTCCCCAATATCTTTGCAAAAAAAATCTCAAATAAGGTCACAAAGAGTCAGACACAACTGAAAAAATGACTGAAATGTGCATCTGGCACTATGGTAGACACTGAGCACACAAAAACCAAAATTAAATCTCTGCCCTCAAAGAGCTTACATTCTACTGGAGGAAGCAATATGTGCACAGATAACTACAAATAAATACAAAGTTTTAGGGATGACAAATAGAAAGAATAAGGAAAGTTTCATGCAAAAAATAACACTTAAACTACATCTTTAAAGGTGTAGCGGGATCCCAAAGGAGGTAAGAAAAGAGACCATTTTAGACATGGAGGACAGCATGTGCAAAGAATGGGAAAAGGATATAGAATGTTGTATGTATAGAACAAGGAGGCCATTAGATGGATAATAAAGAGAAACAATATGAAATCAGTCAGGAAAGCCAGGGTGACACCAAATTATGAAGAATTTGAAGTGCCAAGTCAAGAAGTCTGCATTTTATCCCCAAAACAATAGGAAGTTACTTATGCTTCTTGACTTGGAGAGTAGTATTGTCCGACCTATGCCTTAGTAATATCAGTTTGGCAAATACGGATACTAAATTATATAGGGGAAAGATGAGAACTAGAAAGGCCAATTTGAAGGTTATTGAGATAGTCCAGATGAAACTTAACCCAGGGAGGCAGCCATGTAAGTGGAGAAAGAGATGAATATGGGAGATCTTGCGGAAAGATAATTGACCAGCCATGGCAACTGAGTGGATGTGAGGGATTAGAAAGAGGGCTTAAAATGCTCTCCCTCATTTCCCACTGCTCATCTACATTCTACCCACACTTATTCCATGACGCATTCCTGGACTGCTCCATCCCATATTGATCCCTGCTGCCTCTCAACTCCTATAGCACTTAATGAATGGTACAATTTCTGCAAGTCTCTGTATTTCAGGCTTTCAGAAACTGCCAGCAAGATGACCTAATCATGCTCATATGCATATCCTGAGTGCAGAGCCACTTAATGAATGAATGTTTTTTGATTGATTCATTCATCAAACACCAAACCTTGGTAACCTTGGAAAAGAGCAACAGCTCTGAATGAATTCAAACATCATCTAATTGGTGGCAATCCCATCTTGGTCATCCTGCTGCAAACCTTACAAACATTAGGACTCAACAGGGAGTAAGAAAGGGTAGGGAAGAAAAAGTGCATAACAGTGAGAAAACTTAGGTACTAGGTAGAGTCTAGAAAGAGTGCTGGATTTGAAATCAGAAGTACTAGGCTTGAATCCCAGCTCTGCTTCTTATCATCCAGGTGATTTTAGGTAAGTCATTAACCTTTTAAGGTTTCCATTGCCTCGTTGGTAAAACGTTGTTGTTGTTGTTGTTGTTGTTGGATCATGTCTCCATAAACCCATTTAGAGTTTTCTTGGCAAAGATACTGGAGTGGTTTGCCACTTCTCCAGTTCATTTTACAAATAAGGAAACCGAAACCATCAATTAAATGATTTGCCCAGGATCAAATGGCTATAAGTACATAAGGCCAAATTTGAACTCAGGCCTTCCTGACTCTAGAGCTGATTATCTACTGGGCCATCTTAAATTGGGAAATAATAAATAAAATAAAACAAAACAAAAGAGAACATTGTTATGTACCCAGCAGAACATCAGGTAGTATTCAAAATTTATAATAACAAATTACAGTTCAAGAAAGTATATATATTAGTAGAAGAAATTATATTCATGAATGTCCATCTTTTCCTTACTTCCTTATAATTGTTCTTGGTTTTTATCTTATAGATTCATTAGTTGACCATTCAGCACTTAACAGCTTAAATTGTGAGCATTTCATGAGCATAAAATGCTTCTATGACTGGTGGTGCAGTGAAGGCTGCATTCTAATCACCGGAATTCTCTATTAGCTGGCATTTTTATAAGTACAATGCCAAAGCTATATCTCTAATAACCACCTTGAGTCACTGTTAAGTTGTTGAAGAGCTTTCTGAATCATCAAATAAATAAGCAATTATGTTAAGTTTAGATTTAGTGTGAAGAACACGGTGACATATTCTGATATACCTGATATATCACTAAAAATCTGTGATTCATGGCTGTTAGGCATGGAATCTCTAATAATCAGAATTTTGAGCTAACCAGTAACCTGAATTATCCAAGTACATTGGCTAACAGAGAATTTACTATATTTCTCCCTTGTCCACTGGCTGATTTTCTTTTAACTTGTATTGATTTTAACCCTGAGTGCCACACATCCAAGTGTATGAGCTATTGAAGACTAGAGGCAGCTAGTCAGGCCCTCTATGTTCTATAAATTTTTCTGTTTCTATATATTTTTTAATTATCCTTTTCCCTTAGTTTACTAAATAAAAGTTTCTTTTGAAAAATTTCCACCTTTTCTCAGTGAACTGGAGGGGAAAGTGATTGTCCAGACAGATATAAAAACAAAGTGGTGGGGAAAATCCCTGGTGACTCAGTAGCAATTTCATGCTGTAGATAAATTTGGAATTCCCAGAAGATAAAGCTATAAGGGACCTTAGAGACCATCTAGTTCAGCTAAGGGGCAGCTATTAATTAAAACCTCTCATTTTTTACATGGGGAAAGTTAGGACACCTACAGAGGTGGGATGTCTCACTAAAGTCATGCAGCTAGATGGCAACAGAGCTAGGACTAAATGCCAAGGCCCCTAATTCTAGTTCCCTTCTTCCATACCATTATGGGCCATGTGTCAAAAGGAAAAAGACAAGTAATAAATATTCTGAGAGTGGTCGGTGCTTGCTTAACCATGCCCAAGAGAAACAACATTTTCATTTGGGGCTCCTCAAAATTTACTGAGGCCCCAATCTCTTCTGGGGCTTATATAAATTTGAAAGAAAAAAAAAAACATGACAACAGTATCCAACAGCGGAAATTATAGATGAGTATTAATGGAGCACTCAATTGAAGAAAGCCTTGGAAATCTGCCAAGGAATGAGTATTTCTTTTGGCCTGCTTATGGTGCCAGGCTTGGATGACTCAAAAGCAATCACCCTTGACTATACTCTTATTTTTAAAAAAACGAAGATGAAGAACTGATCAGAGAGTGCTGGATCTGGATGCCCTCTGTGGAGGATGGGGAATGAAGCCCTTGGCACAGAAGACTACACTCACTGGAAAGCAGGAAAGCTTTCTGTGACTGTGCTTCTTTCCAGAAAAACAGGTGAAATTTTATCTTCTTCCATTATACTTTACTCAAAAACAAACACTAGTTGTCTTTTGCCACAGAATAAAGTCTAATTTTAGTTTGGGGTTCAAAGCCCACCATAATATGAACTCATTCTAAATCTTCAACTTTTTCTCCTAACTGCTTTCCTGAGGGAACACCTCAATATACTCCAGTCAGGTTCTTCACCATTCTTTGCTTATGCTATTCTCCCATTTAGAATGCCTTTGTCTTTCCTTATTTCTTTTTTGTTTATCCACTCAAAGGCTGGTTCAAATGACACACAATCTCTACAATGTCTTCCCTGACTGTAATATCTGGGCTAGCTTTCTCATAGTCTGACCCAGTCTCAGTCTGATCCAGTCTCCTCCAGCAGTCTAGCAGTCTGACAGTCTAACAGTCTCAACCAGTCTCACCCTCAGTCTGACTTTGTCCCCAGTTTAAATACCCTATTATAATTACATCATTAAAGCATACTGAATATGTGTGAACTAGAAAACCATTACATGACCATACTAAGTACTAAGTATATATGGAAACTAGAGAACCATCATCTCATCAATTCCACTCAGTTAACAACTTGTTTCAAGTATATTTCTCCAGTTTCTGCTCTCTACACCTGACCAACCTAGCCTAAGTCTTAATTGCTCTTCCTCCTCTGAATGTAAACCCTTTTATAGGCTACCTCACTCATCTGGCACTCACTATAACTCATATTGCTATCTACTGGTTCATGTACGAACCATATCTTCCCAATAAAGCTGCTTTTCTTTGAATACTCCCCTACCCAAACAGAGCTGACATTTAGTTGAGGTTCAACAAATATATTTTTAAATGAACTGAAAATAGGTTACCAGAATTGATAATGCAACTTGACAGACCTTTCAAAAATGAAATAAACTGGTAAGGAAAAAGCACAGAACCACAAAACCAAGTGTGTGGGGGGGTCTTTCTATCACCAGACAATTACCTGCTGCCCTATCTCAGAGATGCAAGAGCCTCTAATACAGAAACTCCTGAACAAAATGCTCCATATGACTGTTACTGATCACTGAACCAGAGAGTGACTTAGCATCTGGAGACTAGCACAGAAGAGTTAAGAGTTAAATTAGAAATTCAGACCATTAGCAAACATTGACATCTTTTTTCTTGGTACAAGTTCATGATCACCACCTGTGCTGGGGAATTTTCTCAGAAATCCAGCCAAAGCCTATGAAAACAGCTATGAAATGAGTCAGATTTCCTCCTTTCTCCTTTCATTCCTCATCCCCCACCAACCCAGCTGCAAGTTTCAGAGATCTCAAAGTGCTAACCAGGAAGCAAGGGAAGCAGATCCCTACCTGTCTTCTCTACCAATTACCAACCTAGAATTCTTAAGGAGCATGTCAGGAAGGAAGGAAGGAAGGAAGGAGGGAAGGAGGAAAGGAGGAAAAGAAGGAAGGAAGGAAGGAAGGAAGGAAGGAAGGAAGGAAGGATGGAAGGAAGGAAGGAAGACCCCATTTCCTAACATAAAATTAGAACTCGGGTCTCCTGAACCTAGTGTAGTATATTCCATTTTACTCTGCAGATATCCATACCTATTTATTTTTCCTTTTCTTCTGAGTTATACCCATATCCACAGCCCCACTCTACCTCCACAATGAAGCAGGAGACAGAATTTCTCTCAAAAAATGCCTTCTGCTCTCTTTTGCTGGTGCACAGGTACTTCTGTTGGGTGCAGATGCCGTCACAGCCATAGATCACAATGAAGATGCTGGCATCTGTACCGGCAGCAAAGACATCACTGGTATAGATGGTTATCTCATAGGGAATATCTAGGGGGTAGAGATCAGAGAGCTCAAATGAAAAGGTAGGTAGCCCGAGGGTGAACGACTAGAAAGGGATTAAAAGATGGAGAATCATATTAGATTTGGGACTCAGGAAATGTATGTAAAATAGGGGGAGCTTGTGTTTAGTTGTCCTTGCTATCCCAACCCCTTTGGGGAGCTTTTGTGCCTTGCCATTCAGGAACTGGGAGCTAGATGGTGTAGTGGATAGAGCATCAGTCCTGGAATCAGAAAGATCTAAGTTTAAAACCTCAGATACTAGTTGGAAGACCCTGGCAAGTCACTTAACCCTGCTTGCCTCAGTTTTCTTTTCTGTAAAATGAACTGATGAAGGAAATGGCAAACCAGTGTCTTTGCCAAACAACCCCCAAATGGGGGTCATGAAGAGTCAGACATGACTGAAAAACAAACTACTTCATTTAGCCTGACTTGTGCTATCAGTTTGTTTTTGTGATGTTTGGTTCCCATTTCACTTTTCCTGCCCAATATCTTGTCTTCTCTCTGTGTCTTTCAAGATGACAAATAGGGGATAAATGATCCATGGCAGTGTGCTAATGGGAGAAGTTCTTGTGTCTCAGTATCAGAGGATCATGGCTTTATAAATTAGATGGGACCCAGAGGCCATCTAGATAACCCCTCATTTTATAAATAAAGCCTCCCCAAGGACAAGTGATTGCTCAAGTTCATGCAGACTCCAAGCATCAGTGCTAGGATTTGAAACCAGGTCTTCCAATACTCAAGTCAGGATTCTTTCCATTACATTTGTAATTAGCACAGTGCCTAGCACATAATAGGTGTTTAATAAATGTTGGTTGATTGATTGACTTGCCCAGGAAGAGAACAGCAGAGCTGAGAGCAGAACTTGGGTCCTCTGACTCAGTCTAGAGTCCTCCAGGCAGACATTTTCCTGAATTGTTTTTCGTAACTTCTGCATATTTGTCCTTACCACCAACTTTCAAAACACACACACACACAAACATGCACATATATGTGTATATATATATACACACATATATATACACATACACATAAATGTATATGTATACATACATACACACACGCAAATATATACATACTTGTAAACACATATACGCAGACACATTATGTATGTGTACATATACATATGCAAATATACACAAATGTATACATACACATATATACAATACACATACATACATGAACCCATACTCAGATACATATATTAACATGCACACATATACACACAGCATACATATATATGCACACATATACACAGCACACATATAAATGCATTGTGTATGTGTGTATATATATATATATACATAAATACACACACACATAATATACATATACATATAATATAATATAATATAACATATAATATACATATACATAAAAACACACATAAATACACACACATAAATGTGTACACACTCATATATACAATGCATATATACACACATAAATATATATACACAATTCATATATGTATAAATATATGTATACACACATATATACACAAGCACAATGCAAATATACATATTGTACATACATATATGAACACATATGCACAGTGAATATATATATATAAACAAACACACACACACATATATACATAATATATGCATACAGAGAAAGAGAATATTTGGTACAAATACCATATCATTTCTCTTGGGTACCTCATTGAGCCTAGGAAAATGCCAGACTCACAGGATGTACACCAAAACCCATGAATTCACTTCAGAGTGGATTTCAGGAAGAGGACTGGGTTTGGAGTCAGAAGACAGAGGCCTGATTGTGATTTTCCTGCTGTCTGTATGACTCTGGGCAAATCTCTAACCTTTGAGATTTCCACATCTATAATGGTGCTGTTTACCTTACTGGGTTTCTGTGAGGAAATTACTTTATAAACTTTAAAGCGATCAAGAAATGTGATTTATTAGTACTACTAATAACGTTGCTCTTATTGCAATTGTTGTTGAATTGAATGCCTGACAATGAGTCTAGATGAGTTTGTGATCTCTAAGAGGAAGGAAGCATCTTAATCCCACCCCCTGGGCCAGAACGAAGTGCACAGGACAAACCAGTATGGATGGTTTTCCTTCTGCACTTTATATCTCACTATCTTCTGTTTCCCCCAAAATCTGTTCCTCTTCCAAACTTTCCTATTCCTGTCAAGGACACTATCATTTTTCCAGTCATCCAAACCTCAACTCTTCGATCACATTTCACTTCATTTAGCTCATCCATTACCAAACTTTCTTGCTTCTACCCTCACAGCATCCCTCTTAGGTGTCCTTTCTCTCCACTTATGAAGCTGTAACCCTGACACTGGCCCTCCTCAACTCTTTCCTTGACTATTGAAATGGCCTCTTAATTCTCCTTGTCTCAAGGTTCTTCCCTCTTTCATCCCATCCCAACATAGTCACCAAAGTAATACTCCTGAAGCACAGGTCTGTCATGCTCCATCACCTCCTGCCTTTCCCAAGTCAATATATTTCAATGGCACCCTATTATCTCTAGGATCAAATATAAACTCCTTCGTCATTTAAGTCCGTGCACAGCTTGGCCCCAAATTACCTTTGCCGCTTCATTATATGTTTTTCACTTTAATACACTCTATAGTTAGCCAAACTGGCTTTTTTTTTTTTTTTTTTTGCTGCTCTTGCTCTTCAAATTCATATAAAAACATAACTAAAGTATCCAAACATGAATAGGAAATTAAGATATGATACCATCTATTAGGCTGAGCCACAAAAGCTAGAGACATGGATTTATATTGAAAACTTTCTGCTGGGTTGAAACCAATGACAATGCACACTTTCTTGTTGTTTTTGTATCGTGTGTGGTACATGAATCTTACTGAAAAGATTATATTATATATCTTAAATTTTATTTTTTTAAATTTTATTTATTTTATTCTGAACTTAAGAAATAAAACAAGCATTTCCATAACATTGTAGATTAGGAAAAAAAGATGATTTTACATGAAATTGCAAATCTATTGTATCCAGCTTGTTTTTCTTTTAACAAATAAAATAAGGTTTTCATAGAATTGTAAAATACTTTTAAAATAAAAAATCCCTCTGGCTACTTATGTTGATGAAATCAACTGAAAAATTAATAAAGTAATAAATTTTTTAAAATAAGTGATAATGAAGTACAATGTTCTAAAACAAGCTTCTTAAGCTGTTTTCACTGGAGAAACTTATACATGATCCTGAATACATAAATATATAAAATAGATATACAATCAAACATTTATTGATAATAAATCATAATTTCATGGCATCACATTCCATTGTAAGATCCTACACGTGTTCACAACTCACAGTTTAAGAAGTTAAGTTCTAAAAACAAAAAGGATTTGTATGTATGTGTGTTTAATAAATTTAAAATTTCTAAAAATTGCTTATTTCACATTTATCTCATCCTTTCTTAATTTCTATTTTTGTAAAACTTTTATAATATACCTCATATATTATCAGTTATCATTATTAGTTTTTAAATCATGCCTAATGTAGTTTAGTAATAAAAATACAGATATTAAAGTTGTATATTTTAAAATATTTTTCTGAAGGCATGCACAATGAAATAAGTTTGGAGACAACTAGACTGGACTAGTACAAGAGCTCCCCCCACTAATCTGAGTCTGAATCTGAATTGTGAGTAGCTCCTCATTTTGAGCAGACTCTTCCAGTTAAATATGACCTCTCACCATAATAAGAAGACTGGAATATTAGAGCAATTGTTCTTAAAGCATAATGTGTGTCTTGAGAGTCCCTTAGACATGTTCAGAGGTTTGATAAGATCAAGCCATTTATAGTAATATTAAGATGTATGATTAAACATGCTGTCCATCTGCAGACAAAAACTGCTGGTATCTGAATACAGATTGAAGCACACTTTTTTATTTTCTTTATTCCTCTTGCGGTATTTTTTTGGTTGATGACTATTATGGAAATATTTTGCATGACTACACATGTATCACCTATATGAAATTGCTTGCCTTCTCTATGGTGGGGGGTGAGAGCAATGAGGAAGGAGGAAAGCAGAGAATTTAGAACTCAAAGTTTTTAAAATGAATGTTTAAAATTGTGTTTACATGTGATTGTGGAAAAATAAAATACTAAAATTTAATTAAAAATAATAATATTAAGATGTTTTAGTTTCTTCAGAATAATATCAATAGATATCAAATAGATAAACAATAGGACTTTGGGGTGGTTCTTAATAATTTTTAAATGCATAAAGTGGCCTAAGATCAAAAAGTTTGATAACCACTGGGGGAGGTTCATGGATTTCTATTACTTCTAAACGACAGAGACAGATAGAGAAACACTGAGAGAAACAGGGAGATGATGAAAGATAGAAACAGAGATATCAGAGACTTCTTTTTTCCCTGTCTGCTCCCTTGGAAGTTGAAGCAGCTCCCTTCCTCCTGGGTCATGAAAACCTGAGTTCTTGTGCTTGCTTTGGCAACTGTGTTCAGAAGAATGAAGAGTAAATGGATTTGTTTTAATATCAAGCCAGAAGCAACAATCTTAAAGGACAGACAGTAAAAACTCCTCTTTTATGAAGTCTGGACTGTCCTAAGGGAGAAAGTCGGAAGCAGATCAATGAAACAAGCATTCTAAGGATTGCCTCTGAGAGTCACAAAATTTCCTCTCCCTTACCCATTCCCTTGGCTCTTGACAAGCAAACTGATTTTTCCATTCTCAAAGGCTACAGTTAGTGTTTCTTTCCTTTTCTACTCTCCCCAGAGCTTTTACACATTTGTCTGTGTCAATTGGTCTATCCAACATCACGAGTCCCAGTATCAGGGTTTAAATTGACTTAATTTTCTCTACTTGGGATGCAGGCAAGATATTGAACAGACTAAAATTTTTCTAGGTTTAGGTTTGGTCTGAAGAATATTTTGATATTCTTGAAATGTTCCATTTCAGTAGATTAAAAATTTAAAAGAATCATAAAAATATAGAGTTAGAAGAGACCCTAGGTTACCTATTCCAACCCTCAGCCCTTGAACTTGGAATTTAAGGGGACCAGAATTTGGGAACCTCATCTCAATGCTTAGTACTTGGAATATGCTTCCTAGGCTGGGAGGAATAGATTCACAGGGAACCTAGCAGGGGTCCTCAAACTTTTTAAATAGGGGGCCAATTCATTGTCCCTCAGACTGTTGGAGGGCCAGACTATAGTAAAAACAAAAACTTTGTTTTGTGGGCCTTTAAATAAAGAAACTTCATAGCCCTGGGTGAGGGGGATAATTGTCCTCAGCTATTGCATCTGGCCCATGGGCCATAGTTTGAGGAGCCATGAGTCTCAGACTCCTAATATTTAATAGGGACTCCCTCTGAAGCTTTCTTTTCCCCTTGTCCATGCAACTCTGATCCCTTATCCAACAAAATAACATACAAAGTCATCATTCTCAGAAGGGAAAATCATACTTGGATGATTATTAGGAAGTAGGGGAAGGAATAAAACTGATTCCATTTTAAAAGACAATCATTAAGTTAGAAATATGGATTTGGAATTGGAAAGGATCTTAGGGGTCACTGAGTCCAATCCCCCTTATTTTACAGAAGAGGAAACTGAGACTCAGAGGATAAGAAAATTGATTTCCCTATGGTCATATGGATAGGAAGAAGAGCCAGAATTTGAACTGAAACCTTCTCATTATAAATCCAGTATTCTATCCATTGGATCAAATTTCTCCTTTTCCTAGAATATAATCCTGTCTTGTTTTGGTTTGGTATGTCATTATCATATGGTTCTTGTATGTCTTGCAAGTGGACACTTTATGTTTCCTATTGATCAGATAATGACCAACAGTTTCCCTCTGTTTGACAGAGGGAAAGCTTCTCCAAACCAACAACTTCCCTAGAATAAACAAATGAATTGAGTTTATATTTTCTACTCTGCTCTGGCCAGATGACCTCTCTAGAAACTTATGTCAGAAAGGACACTGATAATCCTGGGTGTGTTCATACCATATAAGGATCAATTGAAGGAATACAGAGTATTCTCCCTAAAAAATAGAAAGAAAATTTAATAATATGATAGTTGCTTTCAATAATCTTTGTTTTAGTTTGCTTTTTTGAAGGCAATCAGGATATAGATTGATTTCAAAAGTCACAATCAGCTTTGACTCTCTCTCACAATCACCTCACATATTTGTTGCCATCTTATCATTTTTAACTTTGCCACATCCTTCATATACATCCCTTTTCTCCATTCATCTAACCACCACTGTGGTGCAGACCCTCACTGCCTTATCCTTGAATTGTTGCAATACAATAAGGCTTCTTCTTGATCATCTTGGCTCAACTCTCTCTCACTCTAATACTTCCATAGTGAGCTTCCTAAAGCACAAGAGTGACCATATTATCCCTCTACTTAATAAACTCCAGTAATTCTCTATTAGTTCCAGGTTCAAGTAAAAAAAAAACAATCTTTTTGGCATTTACAACATTTATAATCTTGTCCTTTCCTATTTTTCTAGTTGTCTTATACTTTAGTCCCTATTACATGCTTTATGATTCAACCACACTCACCTACTTGCCATAAATATCACACTTCCAACTGTTTCTTTTTGTTAAAGTATTCCCAATGCATGGAATATACTCCCTTTTCACCTTTGCCTACCATTTTCCAAGTATTCTTCAAGAATCAGCTTAAATCTAACCGTTCTTCAGGCCTTTGTCAGTCCCTCCTCCCCACACTACCCCTACTAGAGCCATTCCTCTGAGATTAATAGAACATGAGCTCTTTGAGGGTAAAGACCATGTTTTTGCCTTTCTTTGTAAACTCAGCGTTTATCACAGTTCCTGGTACATGATAAGTGCTTACTAAATAATTGCTGACATTGTTGACTAATTAATGGGTTCCTCCTCACCAATAGCCTTGACCGAAGATGCTAGATGACTATTTGATAAGTATATTATAAGGAGTAGTTCTTGTTTGGGTGCAGATTACACAAGATGCTCTCTAAAGCAAGAAAACAATAAAAGTCTGGGATCTATGAATACTTTCCAATCTCCAACTCAGCCCAAGTATCAGGAGAAATTCTTTTACTGGATGAATAAGAAAGTGATTATATGCAAGGTAGTAACATTAATGAGCGGAATGAAAATTGGTTGGTGAGCCTGAAGATGGTTTTATTGTTGTTGAGTTACTTTTCAGTCATGTCTGACTCTTGGTGACCCCATTTGGGGTTTTCTTGGCAAAAATAGTGGAGTGGTTCACCATTTCCTTCTCCAGCTCATTTTATAAATGAGGAAACAGAGGCAAGCAGAATTATGTCACTTGTCTAGGATCACACAGCTATTAAGTATCTGAGACAGCATTTGAGCTCAGGAAGATAAGTTCTTCAACTCCAGGCCCTGTGCTCTATCCACTGCATCACCAAGCTGTACTTGCATTTTTACACTTTTAGCATTTTCAGAATATTTTTAATTAGATCAGCTTCTTTGATGTATACTACAATTCTATGAGGGATCAAAGATAAATATTATGATGTGGAAACAGATCAAAAGAGGTAACTTGGTTAAGGTCACACAGCCAATTTGTAATGAAGGGGAGACAAGGATCCAGATTTTATGACCCTTATTCAAGTGCCTTTATCATCCTGTCAGCCCACACCCTTTGCCAGCCCTTCCCAGACCCTTTGTGAAAGAAATGGAAGGCCCAAAGCCAGTTGGGCTGGCCCATTTTACAATGCACTGAGTGGAAAGAGTCAGGCAGTATTTGAGGTGAGACATGAAGGACACAAGAACAGCTACTGTATACTTACATGGAGTGTAAGTTTTGGTCTGGAGCTCTGCGTGGAAAAGATCCCGGTAAGTGGACCCATCATCTTCCTCTTTTCCTAGCCATCGTCCACAGGGATACGTCAAGCATTTTCCTAGGGATGGCATATCTACTTCTACCCAGTCCACAAACCAGCCTGGGGACTTGCCTAGGGAAAAATACAAGACTGGCCTAATAAGAAGGCAGAGAAATATTTGAAGTTGCTTTTTTTCTTTCTATTTGGTGAGATTTCAGGGCCGAGAAAACGGCCCCAATGCCCAGTTACTCAAATCTTCCTGTAGCTCCTAGATAATGTGTGAAAATCCACCATTAGTGTCTTATCCCTTTAATTTGGGTCTTGATTCCAATTAAAAATGCATACACTCTTGGGAGGGATTGCACTCTAAGCTATTCTGTCATTGACATCTTGGTGTGAACTAAGAATTGTGAGAGCTAGTCCTGATGGGAGAAAGGGAGACAGAGTATGGGGATAATGGCAAAATCCCAGGAAAGGAAGGGATAGAGTTATAGTGTAAGGGAAGAACCACTCAGAATGAGGAAGCTAAAGATACACTAAAAACAAATCCTATAGACTTTGTGATTTCTCTCAGGGCCCATTTTGAAAACAGGGAAATTACTCTAAGATGAGTAGCAGGAGCTTTTAGTGAGGAGAGGGAAAGGAGGAGTATGATTCCTTTGATGACCCAATTAATTACTATCATGAAAGGAGGAAGATGGCAACAGGAAAGCAAATGCAATTTGGTCCTTCTCTGGGTATGTGCAAAGCTGTCTTTCTTCGGCAGGTCAAAAATATGTGTTGTTAATGAGAACACAGGAAGAAATGAAAAAGAAAACAGGAAAATGGGGGTGGAAGTAGAGAAGATTGGAGGAATAGGGACAAATAAGAGAGGGAGAAGGACATAGCCGTATTCTCAAAATTCAGAAACACTAAGACTTGTGTGTCCCCAAGGGTACATGAGTAAATCAAAAGGAAGTATTTTACTGAATGTAAAAATAGTAGACTCTTGACTCCCAAGAGATAGTAAAATTCTATTTAACCAACAATAATTAGATTATATTATATCCCAGGCTAGGTATTAAGTGCTAGGGATAGGAAAACAAAAATGAAATTGCCTGCTCTTGAGGAGTTTATATTCTCTTGGGACAGAGAAAAGATAACATATAAACAGGTAAATAGATATAAAATATATGCAAGATAAATTTGAGGTAGGAGAATAATACCTGGGTGGATTAGGAAAGCACTTAGATGTAAGGTAGCACCTGAGATTAGCTTTGAATGGAGCTAAGAAATCCAAGAGGTGATAAGTCAAATGAACAGAGTCAAGGATGGAATGTTACGAGCAATAAGTTGATTTGAATATAAAGTATATGAGAACACAGTAAAATTAATCTAGAAACCAAGTTGGAAGGAGATTATGAAAGACTAAATTCCAGAGAAATTTGTATTCTCTAGGAACCACTAAAGCTTCTTGAGAAGGAGAAGGATGTGCTTCATACCTATCCTTCAGGAGTATCAATTTGGTACTTACATGGAAAATGGAAAGGGAAGAAAATGGAATCAGGGAGAGGAATTAGGGGGCTATTGTAACACTATAGGCAAGATGTGATAAGGGCCCTGCTCCAAATAATGGCCATGTAGTAGGACTGAGTGTTGAAAATTCCAAATATTCATGGATTCAAATTGAGTTTAGATAACAAATCTCTCCTTGTATATTAGGAGTCAGGAAAGATGTTTGGCACAAGTCACAATTTGTCACTAGATACTCCTTTCAGAGATAGCCCTGAATCATAGGTAGTAGGGGCTGACATAGGGTGATATTTCTGGGAGTCTTATGTTCTTCGCAAGAAATGGGGGACAAAAAAAACAAGACTCACCTGTATTGTCATGACCAATCCTGATTTTCTGAAGCTCTCCAAGGTAAAATGCATCCACCGTGAAGATTTCAATGCTCCCTCTCTCAAACTTGTCCTTGTTGCTGGACTTGGAAGACTTCAAGAGAATTGTTCCTGCCAATGCAGTGGCCCCAACATGACTGACCACATACATGCAGGATTCTCTAAAAGTACCTAATCACTACAGTATGACAATAGCTCAGCCCTCCCTGTCTTTCCCCATAGGCATGGGAAGTTGGGAAAGGAAAAGGGGTAAGCCAGGTAATCTTTAACATTTCCTTGGCAGAAAGAGGGATGCTCCTAGGGCTAAGGGAGTTCTTGCAAGATTCCTCTTGGGAGACAGAAAAAAATAAAGGGCATACCAGGAGCTGTGTTCTCTGAACACTGCACTTTTGGCCTTTGGTTCAGTTATAAAATCCTATGAGTTTGGTGATGATCTTGATGTCACTCTGGAATTTGAACTGGATTTATGAAAAGCTGCCTCTGTTTTCTTCTGAATTTAAAAACTCCTTCCAAGTCCTCCTGGTCTTCTCCTGCATATCCCCTGAATCATATCTCTGGTTTGTTTCCTATAAGGATTCTTTTGGGATTAATAGACCCTACTCTCTAACTTGGCAACCCAGTCTGCAGTTCACTCACTTCCCTTGTTTCATCTTCCTTATTAAATGGGGACCCATAGTAAACCCTGAGCATCTACTAAGTATTGAGAAACTTAACATCTGGATAACTGTATCACTGGCCAGTTGATCGACTGATTAAAGAAGTAGGTTGCTAGTTGACAGGAAAAAAAACCGTGAGAAGCGGAATTGAAAGAAAGTTCCTGCTTCTCCAGGTTCCTTAGCATTGCCCAGTGATGCTGGCACCTTCTGTCCAGTACACTGCATGATATTCTTTATATTTATTGGTCATATTTGCTTAAGATTTGCAAAATCACAATCTCCCTTACCCCTCAAGAATTCCCAATGTCAGGAGAGGAATAAAGGAAGCTGATGGAAAGTATAGCAATCAGCTCCCTCATGTTTGGGGTCCAGAGCCCCTGTCATTCAGATTTTGAAATGCAAACTCAGTGATGGCCATAGGGAAATCAAAGGAAGCAATGTGCAATTTGAGAAGGGGCTCTTAGTAGAAAGACCTATTAACAGATCTAGAGACATTTATCCTGAGGGAAAAAAGGCTGAGGGAAAAGAGTTTTCATTTAATAATTTTCGAGTCCATCAAGAGTTACTATATGAACAGGGCTGAGAATAGGGGGCTAAAAAAAGGCACAAGGGACTAGAATGGAAGAAGATGGATTTAGGTCAGATATGGCACAGAATTTCTGTGATAGTCCCAAGTAACTCATGCCTAGGAACCTCTCTGGGACCCAGCAGCCTCTCTTGCTCTTATTTATTTCTTTCCTGGACATTGGGTATAATCTGTCCTTCCTGCTTGACAACCTCCTCCTAGGCTCCTGTCCCACCCTGCCATTTTCTGGAAATATACCCCAGAATCATGCCTCCAAATTGCTTTTCCTATTTCATTCATCAAAAGCTCTCCCAGTCAATACCAAGCTCTCCCTGCCTCAGAGTTCAAAGATGGGAAATCAGTCAGAAAGACTTGAGTGAGAACCAACTCTTCCCCATATAACCCTTCACTACTTGGCTATCTCCGTGGGCTAGGGAGGTAAATGGGACCCAGGTATCCCTGTGTTGACCAGGAGGAGAGATGACTAAGGAACCTGGTGGAGTAGAATGTGTCAAATATGAAAGTGGCCCAATTGAAGAAGCATCATCAATTCCACTTCACTAATTTCCATTCCATCTCCTGCTGTGGTACGAACATCCTTCCCACCCTTGAAGCTCTAGAAATATTACCAATCGTTTTCTTCTTGTTGCCCCATCCAGAGGCTTCCTACTTTCATTTAAGCTGTGAACCACCTTTTGAATAGTGAAGATAGACCATTAAAAAAGATTCTATTGTTTTATGCATTACTGATCTGTGTGATTCTTTTGGGAACTTTTTCCTAAGTTCTAAAAGGTAGATATTGACTAAGGTTATATAGTAGTTATAAAAGTTGAAAAGCTCTAGGCTGTTTACACAAGAGAATGTCATAGAGTCTTTACCCAAGAGGAAGCATCCTTCTCTGAGGAGATGGTTTGAATGCAGTCTTTCCTGAAGGCAGAAAGACAGACTAGATGACTCCCAATATGTCCCTTATAGGGAAAGCTATAGATAGATTTTAGAATTCAATCCAATTTCTAGGACATTTTAATTTAAATTTACTAATTATTAAATTATTATTAAAATTATTAACTAAATTAATCAGGTCTCCTTCCCACATCCAGAGTTTTTACCTGTATCATCATCTGTGCCAAAAAGAGTGATGAAGACGTTGGCGTCCGTGCCCGCTCTCTTCTTGTCACCAGTCTTCACGGTCACTGAATACATGGTGGATTTATCTGCCGGGTGAGGGGCGTGGAGGTGTGAATAGTGGGAGCTGTTCTCAGTCTCAGGAATGGTGAGAGAAAAGGGCAAATCTGGATTGTGGCCCGTGGGTCACTGGCACTATCAGATAACCTCAGCTCCATAGGCCAGGCAAATTTCCATGACTCCATGGCCATTAGGAAGAGCTTCCAAGGTAGTGTCCCCAGGAGCTGGTGATATTCTGCATGACCCCAAGGGAGTTATGGGGAGGGAGTAAGAAATAAATTAAGGCAATGGGCTATGGGTATAGTTCAGCTACCAGCTGCCACCACAGACATTAAGTCTATTCCATGAGCAAATGCCCCAGTGATCTTTATGGATATTTTTACTTTATCTGCCAAGCTGTGGAATTTCTCTCCCATCTTTCTGATAAATCAGGACCTTTCCTAGAAGCAAAATTCAATCTCACCTCTTCCAGAGAACCTTCTTTGTTGTGCTCTATCTGAATCAGTCACTCTAATCCATCCTGAAAACCCTAAATATTCTACCTCTGAATATCTATAATTAGCTCTGATTTTTGTTTTGGTTGGGGGGTGAGGAGGTTGCATTAATGCATTAGTGTAGAGAACTATATATGGAAACTCCATCAATGCAGACCAACACCTCTATAATTTAAGCTTTTAGGGATTTGCCTGGGGGCACTAAAAGGTTAAATGTCTTGTTTATAATCAAGCACAATGTATTACAGATAGGACTTGAATCCAGATCTTCCTGATTCTAAGATCTATCCTCTACTTGTATCTTCATGCTGTCTCTTGATTAACTATGAATGTTTTTCATGTATTCCTTTTTTCCCATTTCTGTGTATTTGTCACATATGTTGGTCATTTCTTCCTCCATTAGCTGAAAGCTACTTGAAAACAGGAACAGGATCCTTCCCTTCTTTCTGGGATCATACAGTGAACACCCAATAAATACTGTTGGGAGATGAAGTCACCCTTAGGGATGGATGAAGTCACCCTTAGAGACGACTAGAGCACTTTGTCCCCTGACTGGAGTTAGGACACCTCTAACCGGCCGGCCTAGGCCATTCTCATGATGCCAGTCTCCAGCTAAACTTTTGTAATTATTGCCAACCATAAAACCTTTTCCTTTTCCTTTTCCTTAAAGAACAAGTTCTGGAGAAAAGACAACAGTTCACTCTACATATCCATTCAAATTCCAGACATGGCTGTTTTACTTTTATCATCTCTCTGAAATATAATCTTTGTTCAGGTCCTCATCACTTTTCATCAAGAGTATTCCACCTTTTACTTGATCTTCCTGTTCCAAATATCCCACACTGTTATCAAGGTAATTTTCATTAACTAAATATCTTGACCATCTGACATCCTATTCCAGTGATTTCCTATTGGCTTTAAAATAAAATAGAAAGTCTTATAGTTGGCTTTGAAAGTCCTGCACAATTTGGCCCTCATCTATCTCTCCAGCTTTATTGTTCCTTATGTGTCTTCCTGCACTCCACTATCCAAAATGACTTCATTCACAACACATCTGTCCTCATATCTTTACACTAACTGTTCCCTATGCTTAGAATGTCCTCCTTCTTTATTTCCACCTCACAGAATCCCTCTTTTCTTTTTTAAGATGCCATTCAAACACTATATTCTGATCTCCACTCTTCAGTAATGCTAGTATCCTCCCTCCCAAACTACCTTGTATTTAATTATTTTGTGTGTGTGTATGTATTAACTTTATTTTTATGTGACATATTTTTATGTTTTTGAATCTTTTCCCTATTAGAATGTAAACTTCTTGTGAATACAAATTATTTCATTCTTTGTACATGTTCCTCCCTGGCCTTGCACGGTACCTGATGCAGAGCAGACATTAATAAGTACTTGCTGATTGATAGAAGAGTGCCTTGCACATAGTAAGCACTTGATAACTGTATGTTGAATGTAATGGAATTGAAATAATTAGAAACCAAAGCAGGATAGCGTGTGATTAAGTGCCACATATGTAGCATAAGTAATCGCTTCTGTGGGGAGTCAGAGGGGGCAAATCCGATATAGACTGGAGATTTTAGGGAAGGTTTCAAGTGGTAACTTAAGCTGGATTTTAAAGGATAAGCGACATGGGGCACTCCAAGAAGGAGGCACAGATATGGAAGCAGGAATGAACATGGCACATGCAGCCCAATGAGGATGCCAGATAGACCCAAGAGGGTTTATGAGGGGAGAAGGCTGAATCATGTGGGGAGAAGCAGAATATGGAGGGAATACAGCCTGAGGGATTTAGGAGTCTCAATTGTTGATGGGAAGGAATGAATCAGCACAAGGTCAAGGGGAACCTTTCATATCCAGGGCCAGGTTGGCAAGCCCAGCATCTTCAGCTCCTCCTCCTCCTCCCTCGCCCTCTTCCTCTTCATTCCCCTCGTCCTTCAGGATATATGACTCATCCACTGGGATCAGCTCCCTGGAGAGCTGCCCATCGTCTTCATCGACTGCCAGCCAGCGTTGGCACGGGAAGTAGTACCTAAAAGGAGACAAGGGAACTATGGTAGACTGGCGCCTTAAACTCTATGAGAGTCTCTGGAAGACAGGGAGGGAGCCATTGTCAATGTCAATTAATAGGAACACCTTCTGAAGCCCTCACCTCCTCCTACATGGCCATATAGGATCCCCAGCAAAGTCAACAAAGACCTTTTTTTCCTCTAAAAGTTGCCAGAACTGCTTGAAAGGACCCAAAGTTTGAGGGAGTTCTGCTTGAACTCTTTCCCACAAGCATCTCAGAATAGGTAATTGATAGGTTAATAAGAATATCAATTAACTAAGGTTTGTGTTCTGGCCCCTGGACAATTTATCTATTTGAGCAACCTTAGCCCTAGAAGGACCACATTAAGTGATCCAGAACTAGTATAATTTTACCTTTTTTTTTTTTTTTTGCTGAGGCAATTGGGGTTCAGTGACTTGCCCAGGGTCACACAGCTAGGAAGTGTTAAGTGTCTGAGGTCAGATTTGAACTCAGGTTCTCCTGACTTCAGGGCTGGCTCTCTATCCACTGCACCATCTAACTCTCCCTAATTTTATTTTAAAATAATATTTTCCATCCTACTGTATCGATTTTCTTTGCCTCATGGACAAGAAAAATGCATCATGTCAAGTGTCAGAGCTTGGTCTTTTGAGATATTCTTAAATTCTGGTTCTTCTAATGATGTTAGACATGTCAGTAGTTAGGTAGTATAGCAGATGGAGCACTCCACCTGGTGTCAGGAAGCCCTGAGCTCAATTAGGGCTCACACACTTACTGCGTGACTATGGGCAAGTCACTTCATTTCTGCCTTGTTTCAATTTCTTCATTTGTAAAATGATATTATTATAAATAAAACTAGTAATATTATTTATCTTCCAAGATTGTTGCAAGGATAAAAAGAGATAATATTTATAAAATGCTTTTCAAATCTTAGAGTTATTATATGAATGCT
Source organism: Sarcophilus harrisii (assembly GCF_902635505.1). Classification (NCBI taxonomy): domain Eukaryota; kingdom Metazoa; phylum Chordata; class Mammalia; order Dasyuromorphia; family Dasyuridae; genus Sarcophilus; species Sarcophilus harrisii. The sequence goes on along the minus strand of NC_045426.1, from coordinate 366,445,095 downwards.
AATTGTTATTATTATTATTGTATTTTTCTGAGCCTCTTCCCCCTTATACAGCAAATGATGTTATAAAACTTGTGTTATTTCTATAGCTGTAGTTGGTAACAAATTTTATATATAGGGTAAGAATGAGCTATGTATTCTGTAAAATACTACATAAATGTGATTTATTACTAGTTACTAGATTAAAGTGCTTGGGATTTAGTAGATGAAGTAGAAAAAAGCTAGGGCAGCTGCAGGGAAAGAAGATAGTCTCCCAGGAGGTGCCTCAATGCAGGGGCTAGATAATTTAATCGTTAACTGAAGATCAGAGCGGGAAAAAACTTGCCTGTGGAATTATTAGATTATAGAATGAATGTCAGAGCCAGAGAAGATCTTATATCTAGAAGGGATAGATCATTTAGGTCTGTGCTTTCATATTTTAGTCAAGGAAACTTGGGCCCACAGGGGAGAAAATAATTTACCCAAAGTCACAAAATTGTAAGGAAGAGATTCCAACTCCAAACTCAGTGTGCCACCAAACCACACCACATTGGAATTTAGGCTTACAAATAATTCTGCATTCAAATTGTACTGTCAAAAAATTAACCTAACTTACTGGAGTTTCTACTTTGTTTCTGGAAAGCACATCCACCCTAATTCAATTAAGGATCTGTTTCACAGTCATGAAATTCTTTGAAGGGTTCTGAGAAGATTCTATCATCCCTAGATATTTGTTGCCATGATTGTAATGATGTTTGAAATCCCTTAACAAGATAATCCCAATGTGTTTTGGTCTTCTAGAGGGTCTAACTAAAACACAACCAAGATAGGAAGAATCATAGAATCTCCATGACCAGATAGAGATCTAATTATAGGATCATAGAACCAAAACTTTACAGATGAAGAAATTGAGATCTAGAGAGATGAGGTACAGTACTAGAAGTCATAGTGGTGGAGCTGAGATTAAAACTGAAGTTGTATGTTACCTGTATTCATCCCTCTGCACCATGCTGCTTCCATCCTTTTACAAGGAAGTAAAGGGAAACCCCCAGAGAGGGGGGAAAAACTGATCGCTGTCACAAGAGAAATTTGTAACTGAATAATAATAATAATTTTATTATAATGATTAAGCAGCTAGTTGCCACATATAAATCCTAAAGGGACTGGGAGGACCTTGTTGCACTCTACAATAATAGGGAAGGTAGGAGTGGGGAAGGACTTGGAGGGAATAAAGTAAATTCTGTTTTGGATATATTGAGTTTAAGATGTCCAGTGGATATGTAATTCAAGATGTCTAAAAAACAATTTGGAGTTACAAGATTGGAGATCAGCAGAAAGTTTAAGGCAGGAAAGGTAGATTTAAGAATCATTAACATAGAGGTAATAACTAAATTCATGGGAGTGGATGAGATCACTAAGTGAAATAGTTTAGAGGTAGAAGAGAAGAGGCCCCGGGATAGAACCCTGAGGAATACTTAGGGTTAGAGGTAGTGATTTGGAGGAGGATCCATCAAAAGAGAGAGAAAGAGTAGTTAGAAAGAAAGAAAGAAAGAAAGAAGAACCAGGAGAGAAAGTTGTTCTGAAAACCTATAGAGAAGAGACTGATCAGAGCAGTATCAAAAACTACAAATAGGTCCTGGAGAATCAAGACTGAGAAAAAGCTATTATATCTGACAACTAAGAGATCATTAATAATTTTGGATAGAGCAGTTTCAGTGAAATGATAATTCAGAAGCCAAATTGTAAGATACTGAGAAGAAAGAATGAGAAGAGACAAAATAGAGGCACCTATTGTAAAATCATTTTTGAAGAGTTTAGCTACAAAGGGCAGATATGGGATGATGACTAGTAAGGATGGAAGAATGAAGTGAGGATTTTTTTTTCAGGATAGAGGAGACATAGGCAATAGGAAATGAGCCAGTACAGCAGAAGACACTGAAAATAAGTGAGAGAAGGGATGACAAAAGGGACAATCTACTGGGAGAGACACAATGGAATAGGATCATTTGAATAAGTAGAAGAGTTAACCTTGGTAATGAGTTAGGCACAGAGATGAGAGAGGAGAAAGTGGCCAGGTTTAATACTTAAGAAATCATAGTTGTTCCCATCTATAAAATTATGATCTAGAATCTTCTGTCATACTGTACCTCCCCAATTCTGAGACATCCTTTTTCATATAAACCAGACTTGAAGACTAAGTTTCGAAGTCCTAAGTTAGTTTTGCTACAGACTTTATACTAAATTGGAATAGAGGGATCTTTCACCTGTGTTCTTGGAATCACTTAATTTGGTGTCTATTTTAATTATGTCAAAGGGTATCATTAAGTGACAAAATGATAGAAGAGGGTAAGATCTGAAGTTGATCACCTAAAGCATGAGAAAAAAGAATGGAATGTACACAAAGGACAAAATTTGCCTTGGCCATTTGTCTGTGAGTCTGCTAGCCCCCCACTCACGTGGTTTCATTATTTTGGTCCGTGATGTCCACTCGATCAAGAAACCAGCCAGAGGCATTGCCAGAGTTATCATGGCGAATCCTAATCTTCTTTAAGGGCCCCAGGTCAATGGCGTTGATGATGAATGTGTCTGTCTGTAGAGGGCAAGAACTCAGAATTCAGGAGGAAGGAAGTCCTATAATACTAACCTATTTCTAGATTTTCTAGAGGAAGCTCAAGATCAATAATTTTTTGGAACCCTAAATTCTGCAGATTGACACATAAAACATTCAGTAAGTCAATCAACTATTTGGTGTAGATACTCAATAGTTTATGCATGCCATGAAATTCTGTTTTCTTGCTTCTATTTACTAATGTTTAATCATGGAAGAGGATGGAGGAGAGAAGGCTGAGATGGAGATATATAGATATGATATAATATGATATATCCATGTGTGTATGTTTACTTGGCATAGTAGGTAAAAAGCTGGACATAAGATTAGGAAGAATTCAATCACAATCACAATTTTGTGTCAACTACTAGCTAAGTGACCCTAGACAAGTCAATAAGCCTGAACTTTAATTTTTGTACATATAAAATAAGAATAACCCTGCTTATCACTCAGAGATATTGTGAAGATCAGATAAGGTAACATGTAAAGTCTTTAGCAAACCCTAAAACATTTATAAATATGGAGCAATTTTTAAAAAATTTAATTAAAGCATTTTTATTTACAAAGCATATGCATGGGTAATTTTTCCAACATTGATTGTAAAATCTTTTGTTCCAAATTTTCCCCTCCTTCCCCCATTCCCTCCCCTAGCTAGCAGGTAGTCCAATAAATGTTAAATATGTTGAGATACATGTAAAATCCAATATATGTATACATATTTATACAGTTATCTTGCTGCACAAGAAAAATCAGATCAAGAAGGAAGAAAAAGGAATACTGAGAAAGAAAACAAAATGCAAGCAAATAACAGAGAGAGTGAGAATGCTATGTTGTGTTCTGCACTCTGTTCCCATGGTTCTCTCTCTGGGTGTAGATGGCTCTCTTCATCTCTGCACAATTAGAACTGATTTGAATCATCTCAATGTTGAAGAGAGCCATGTCCATTAGAATTGATTGTCGTATAGTCTTGTTGGTGCCATGTATAATGATCTCCTGGTTCTGCTCATTTCCCTTAGCATAGTCTCTCAAAGTCTCACTGAAATCATCCTGTTGGTTGTTTCTTACAGAACAACTGTATTCCATAGCATTCATATACTATAATTTATTCAGCCATTCTCCAATTAATGAGCATCCACTTAGTTTCCAGTTTCTTGCCACTACAAAGAGGGCTGCCACAGACATTTTTGCACATGTGGATCCCTATTCCTCCTTTAAGATCTCTTTGGGATATAATCCCAATAGAAATACTGCTGGATCAAAGAGTATGCATAGTTTGATAACTTTTCAAGCATAGTTCCAAACTGCTCTCCAGAATGATTGGATCCGTTCACAATTTCACCAAAAATATATCAGTCCCATTTTTCCCGCATCCCTTCCAATATTCATCATTATCTTTTCCTATCATCTTAGCCAATCTGACAGGTGTATAGTGGTATTTCAGAGTTGTCTTAATTTGTATTTCTCTAATCAATAGTGATTTGGAGCAACTTTTCATGTGGCTACAAATAGTTTTAATTTTTTCATCTGAAAATTGTCTCCATTTCCTTTGACCATTTGTCAAATGAAGAATGGCTTGAACTATTATAAATTTGAGTCAAGTTTCTATATATTTTAGGAATGAGGGTTTTATCAGATCTTTTGTATGTAAAAATGTTTTACCAGTTTATTGGTTTCCTTCTAATCTTGTCTGCATTATTTTTGTTTGTACAAAAACTTTTTAACTTAATATAATCAAAATGATCTATTTTGTGATCAATAATGATCTGTAGCTCTACTTTGATCATAAATTCTTTCCTACTACACAAATCTGAGAGGTAAACTATTATATGTTCTTCTAATTTGTTTATAATATTATTCTTTATGTCTAGATCATGAACCCACTTCAATCTTATCTTGGTATGCGGTGTTGGTTGTGGGTCTATGCCTACTTTCTGCCATATGTTTCCAATTTCCCCAGCAGTTTTTGTCAAATCACGAATTCTTATCCCAAAAGCTGGGGCCTTTGGGTTTGTCAAATACTAGATTGTCATAGTAATTTACTGTCTTGTTCTGTGAACCTAACCTATTCCACTGATCAACTTTTCTATTTCTTAGTCAATACCAAATGGTTTTGATGACCACTGCTTTATAATATAGTTTTAGAGCTGGTACAGCTAGGCCACTTTCATTTGTTTTTCTTTTCATTAATTTCTTTGAAATTCTTGACCTTTTGTTCTTCCAGATGAATTTTATTGTGATTTTTCTAGGTCAGTAAAATAGTTTCTTGGAAGTTTGATTGGTATAGCACTAAATAAATAGATTAGTTTAGGGAGTATTGTCATCTTTATTATATTTGCTTGACCTATCTACAAGCACTTGATATTTTTCCAATTGCTTAGATCTGACTTTATTTTGAAAATAAAGGGAATGAAACATGGAAAGTGTTTTGTAGTTTTGTTTATATAGTTCCTGACTTTCCCTTGGCATATAAATTCCCAAATATTTTATACTATCAACAGTTATTTTAAATGGAATTTCTCTTTGTATCTCTTACTGTTGAATTTTGTTAGTGATGTATAAGAATGTTGATGATTCATGTGGATTAATTTTGTATCCTGCAACTTTGTTAAAATTGTGGATTATTTTTAATAGTTATTTAGTTGATTCTCTAAGGTTCTCTAAGTATACCATGATATCATCTGCAAAGAGTGATAATTTGGTTTCCTCATTACCTACTCTAATTCCTTTCATCTCTCTTTCATCTCATTGCCAAAGCTAGCATTTCTAATGCAATATTGAATCATGAGTGATAGTGGGCAAACTTGTTTCACCCTGATCTTATTGGGAATGGTTCTAGTTTATCCCCATTATATATGATGCTTGCTGATGGTTTTAAATACATGCTACTGACTGTTTTAAGGAAAAGTCCATTTATTCCTATCCTCTCAAGTGTTTTTATTAGGAATGGATTTGGATTTTATCAAATGCTTTTTCTGCATCTATTGAGATAATCATATGGTTTTTGTTAATTTGGTTATTGATATAGCCTATTATGCTAATAGTTTTCCTAATATTGAACCAGCCCCGCATTCCTGGTATAAATCTTACTTGGTCATGGTGTATTATGCTGGGGATGATTTTCTGTAATCTTTTTGCTAATATTTTATTTAAGATTTTAGCATCAATATTCATTAGGGAGATTGATCTATAATTTTCTTTCTCTGTTTTCAACCTACTAGTTTAGGTATCAGTATCATGTCTGTGTCATAAAAGGAATTTGGTAGGACTCCTTAATTCCCTATTTTTTCAAATAGCTTATATAGCATTGGGGCTAATTGTTCTTTAAATGTTTTGGTAGAATTCACATGTAAATCCATCTGGTCCTGGGGATTTTGACTTATATTTTGTTCTATTTCTTTTTCTAAAATGGGACTATTTAAGTAATTTATTTCCTCTTCTGTTAATCTGGGCAATCTATATTTTTGTAGGTATTCTTCTATTTCACTTAGGTTATCAAATTTATTGGCATAAAGTTGGGCAAAGTAATTCCTAATAATTGCTCTAATTTCCTCTTCATTGGTGAATAGTTCTGCCTTTTCATTTTTGAGACTAATAATTTGGTTTTCCTCTTTCCTTTTTCTAATCAAATTAACTAAAGTTTATTTATTATGTTGGATTTTTTCCATAAAACCAACTTAGTTTTATTTATTAATTCAATAGTTTTTTAGTTTCAATTTTATTGATCTCTTTTCATTTTTAGAATTTCAAGTTTGGTATTTGATTGGAGTTTTTTAATTTGTTCTTTTTCTAGCTTTTTTAGTTGCAAGCCCAATTTATTGATCTTCTCTTTATCTATTTTATGCAAGTAAGCATCTAGAAATATAAAATTTCCACTTATTACCACTTTGGCTACATCCCACAAATTTTGGTATATTGTCTCATTATTGTTATACTCTTGGATGAAATTGTTGACTGTGTCTATGATTTGCTGTTTCACCCATTCATTCTTTAGGATGAGATTATTTAATTTCCAGTTTCTTTTTGGTCTATTTTCCCCTGGTCTTTTATTGAATGTAATTTTTATTGCATTTTGATCTGAAAAAACGCATTTACTATTTCTGCATTTCTGCATTTGATTTTGAGGTCTTTATGTCTTAAAATGTGGTCAAGTTTTGTACAGGTTCCATGAACTGCTGAGAAGAAAGTGTACTCCTTTTTGTCTCCATTCAAATTTCTCCAAAGATCTATCATATTTAGTTTTTCTAGTATTCTATTTACCTTTTTAACTTCTTTCTTTTTTTATTTTGTGTTTTGATTTTTCTAGTTCTGAGAGAGCAAGGTTGAGATCTTCCACTATTATAGTTTTGCTGTCTATTTCTTCTTGTAACTCTCTTAACTTCTCCTTTAGGAATTTAGATGCTACACCACTTGATGCATATATGTTTAATATTGATATTGCTTCATTATCTATGGTAGCCTTTAGCAAGATATAGTTTCCTTCCTCATCTCTTTTAATTAGATCGATTTTTGCTTTTCCTTGATCTGAAATCAGGCTACCCCTGCTTTTTTTTACTTCATCTGAAGCATAATAGATTCTGCTCCAGCCTTTTACCTAAATTTACTCTGTATATATTGCTCTGCTTTAAATGTGTTTCTTGTAAACAACATATTGTAGGATTCTGGCTTTTAATCCAGTCTGCTATCCACTTATGTTTTATGGGAGAGTTCATTCCATTCACATTTACAGTTAAAATTACTAATTCTGTATTTCCTGCCATCTTATTAACCCCAAATTATACTTTTCTCTTTCATTTTCCCCTTTCCCTCTTCTCCAGTATCTTATTTGTGAGCACTACTTGCCTCAAACAGTCCTTCCCCTTTAGAGATCCTATCCTTTCTTAAACCTTTATCCTATTATTTCTGTTTTCCCTTCTATTTAGCCTACACCATTCCTTTTCCTCTTTCCCCTTCCACTATTCTATAAGGTGAGAGATGTCTCTCAGTGAAACCAAATATATCTAATATTCTTTCTTTGAGCCAAATCTGATGAGAGTAAGGTTCACACCCTATTCATCACTCTCTCTTCTTTCCCTCAATTATGATAGCTTTTCTTTGTCTCTTCCTGAGATGTAATTTCCCTCATTTTACCTCCATGCTCCCCCCTTTTTTTTCTGTTATAATCCCCTTTCCACCTATAGTTTCTTTTTTATATTATAACAATAAAATCAGATTATACATGTACTTTCTATGTATATTCACAACAGAAATGCAGTCCTCAAGAGGTTTTTTTTTCTTTTTACCTTTGTATGTTTTTCTTGAGTTCTATATTTGGAGATCAAATTTTTTGTTTAACTCTGGTCTTTTCATAAAAAATACATGGAATTCACTAGTTTCATTGAATGTCCATCATTTTCCCTGAAAGAAAATGCTCAGTTTAGCAGGGTAATTTATTCTTGGCTGTATTTCAAGTTCCTTCACCTTTTGGAATATCAGATTCCAGGCCTTTTGAGCCTTTAAAGTCAAAGCTGCTATATCCTGAGTAATTCTTATTGTGGCTCCTCTGTATTTGAATTGCTTCTTTCTGGCTGCTTGTAATATTTTTTCCTTGGTCCAATAGTTCTGAAATTTAGCCATGATATTCCTTGGGGTTTTAATTCTGGGGTCTTTCAGGAAATATTCAGTGAATTCTTTCAATAATCATTTTATCTTCTGATTCTATGAAATCCAAGAAGTTCTCTTTGATGACTTCCTGAATAATAGTGTCTAGGCTCTTTTTTTCATCATGTATTTCAGGGAGTCCAATAATCCTTAGATTGTCTCTCCTAGATCTATTTTCCAGGTTGGTTGTTTTCCCAATTAGGTATTTTATGTTTTTTTTTTCTATTTTTTTCATTTTGTTGGTTTTGCTTGACTAATTCTTATTGTCTCATTGAGTCATTCATTTCCATTTGTTCAGTTCGGAATTTTAGTGAATTATTTTCTTCATTTTTTTTACTTCTTTTTGAATTTGTCCAATTGAATTTTTGAATGAGTTGTTTTGTTCTATAGAATTTTTTTCCATTTCACAAATTCACAAATTCCATTTCCATTCACAAATTTTAAGGAATTATTTTCTTTTTCCATTTCACAAAAACTGTTTTTCTAGGAGTTGCTTTCTTTTTCCATTTTATCAAATTTATTTTTTAATGAGTTATATGCCTTTTCTAAACTCTCTTGCAAAGTTTTCATTTCTTTTGCCCATTTTCCTTCTAGCTCTCTTTTAAGATCCTTTTTAATTTCTTGTAGGAGAGCCTTGTGTGATGGGGACCAGATTATATCACCTTTTGAGGCTTCATCTGGAGACAATTTGTCTTTAGGATCCTCAGGGTTTGAAATCTGTTCTTCTCTTTTACCATAAAAGTTGTCTATTGTCAGAGTCCTCTTTACTTTTTTACTCATTTTTTAAAAGAAATTAAGGTCTGCTTTTAGGGTTGGGGAGGTTTTCCAAGCTTACTCTACAAGCAATAGCTTCCTCTATAAGTAGCCTCAGCTGACCTGGGTCAGTGCTAATACACTACTGACTGGGTGTGGCCAAGTCCTGTGAGATTCTGGCATTTGGGGGTCACTACTGATCTTTTGTGTTTGTGTTGGATGTTTTCTAACTTCTCTGGCAGAATGGCCAACACTGCTATAGATTTCTATAGATTCCTCCCCATAAATTCTCTGCCATGTGGAGTCCACACTGCCCCACAGAGTCCACACTACCCTTGGAGTCTGCATCGCCCCAGACGCTGTGCTGGTGATTGTACTCAACTGCTTGTGCTTCACTGCCTCCCTCCCATTTCCAATTGAAACAGACCTTTTCTGGTGATCTTCAAAATTATCTTCTGCTGATAATTTGTTGCTCTCCCAATATTCATGGATTCTGGTTGTCTAGAGCTAATTCAGAGGCTGGATTTGCTAATTAGTCTGAGTTGTAGGAGAAGGTCAGAAAGAAATGTGTATCATCTCCACCATCTTGGCTCTGCCCCCAGAAGTCCAGAAGGAGCAATTAAAAAAAAATTATGCTGCATATGATCATCCTCAAAGAAGCAGCTGGATTATAGTGGATATAGAGAACCTCAGCGTAAAGAAAACCTGGATTAAAGTGCTATAAAACCATGCCTATCCTTTGAAACACAAGTGTCACTACTGGATCTGTATGCCAAAGAGATCATTAAAAAAGGAAAAGGATTCACATGCCCAAAAACGTTTGTGGCTGCTCTTTTTGTTTGCAAATTGAATGGATGTCCTTCAACTGGGAAATGGCTGAATAAGTCATGGTATATAAATGTAATGGAATAATATTATTCTATAAGAAATGATGATCAAGTTGATTTCAGAAAAGCCTGAAAAGACTTATATGAACTGATGCTGAGTGAAGTGAGAAAAACCAGGAGAACGTTGAACATAGTAACAACAAGGTATGATGATCAGCTAAGTGATAGACTTAGCTTTTCTCAGTAATGATCCATGACAATTCCAATAGACTTGGGATGGAAAATGCCATGCACATCCAGAGAAAGATCTATGGAGCCTGAATGAGGATCAAAGACTATTATTTTCTTTTTGCTGAGGCAATTGGGCTTAAGTGACTTGCCCAGGGTCACACAGCTAGGAAGTATTACATATCTAAAAAGCCTATTATTTTCACAGTTTTCCTCTTTTCTTGTGGTTTTTCCCTTTTCTTCTGATTTTTCTTTTACATCATAACTAATATGGAAATATTAAAATGATTGTACATGTCTTACTTGTATTGCTTGTTGTCTTGGGGAAGAGGGAGAGAAAAAAACTGGAACTCAAAATCATATAAAAATGAATGTTGAAAACTATTTCTACATGTAATTATAAAAATGAAATACTATTAAAATGAAAAAAAAAACTTGAGTCTTATCTCTGACATATGCTGATTTGTGTTATACCGAGAAAGTTATAACTCTCATAGAGAAGTCTCTGATCTGCATAGTGGGAGTTTCCTCACTGGGAATTCTATATATGCCAATAGGAAACCACAGATTTGACCTGAAAGAAATGGTCATGATCAACAACAAACATGCAGTTATCATGTACAATGCAGGTTCTGCTCCAGGAAATGGGAAGAAAAACCCCCCAAAAATCCTTACTTTCCTATCCTGCAGAAACATAATGAAATCAATCAACAAACATTTATTAAGTATTTGCTACATGCCAGAAATTAGATGCTGGATATAAAAAAAAAAGCATAAACATTTCATGCCCTCAAAGAGCTTACATTCTAAGAGAGGTGATAACAGGTATTTATATATAACTAGATGGCACAGTAGATAGAGTGCTGGACCTGAAGTCAAGAGCTCTTCCTGAGTTAAAATCTGGCCTCAGCTACTTCTTAGATTTGTGGCCCTGGGCAAGTCATTTCACCTTTTTTGCCTCAGTTTCCTCCTCTGTAAAATGAACTGGAGAAGGAAATGACAAATAACACCAATGGTTTTGCCAAGAAAACCCAAATGAGGTCACAAAGAGTTGGACATGACTGAAATGACTGAACAACAACAAAAATGATAGATAAAGTCATTGTGAATTGGTAAATACCAATCTATTCTTTCCAAAGGAACTGCAGGGTTAGGTTCCTACAGGCCTTTGGTCACAACATTTAATTTAACACTTTCCAGAGTGACCTCACTTAGAAATTAGGGGATTTCTCTTTTTTCTGGACATATCATTGATTCATTAATGTTGAACTCACAGCCAACAGCACTGCCTCATGCCTGACTGAAGCTTACATATTTTCTCCATAAGACACATCATATCTTTCTTGTGCTTAGGAGCACTAGATAGCACTTCAGCACTACATTTGGAGGACATTTTAAACTGTGAAATTACTAACAAAAAGCACAAAATTTTTTTTTAATATGCCACTAAATATGCTGTGTAAAAGACGCTTGTTTATAGCATGAGAGTTGAAACAAGCAGGCAGAATATTGCCTTGTTTGACCTCAGCTGGGAACGTACACATCGGGTGACTCAAACACTCTGCACATGTCTGTGAAAGTGCCCTGAGTATTGATTTGGGGTTACAAATAAAATTGAGTGAGTAGGCGAATTCCCAAATACAGAACCCACAATGAGGATCAGCTGTATATACAAAATAAATACAAGATGATTAAGGGGATTAGCATTAACAGCTGGAGGGATCAAGAAAGACCTGATGTATAAGGGAGTGTTCAATTGAATCTTGAGGGAAACTAAGAATTCTGAAGAACAGCAAGAAGACCAGTAGCCAGACTGTGAAGGGTTTTAAATTCCAAACATAGGAATTTATACTTGATCCTAGAGACAAGAGGTCTAGACCTAGAAAAGCATAAGAGGCCAGAGTTCAACCCCTTTCATTTTACAAATAAGGAAACTAAGCCAAGGGTAGCTAGAGGGTGCCATAGGGCATAGAATGCTGAGCCTGGAGTAAGGATGACTCATCTTCCTAAATTCAAATCCAACCTCAGACAATTAGTGTGTGACTCCAGCCCTATCCTCCCCTGATAATTTCTATACTTTCCAAGAAGTCCAAAGGGACTAGGAGAGACTTGGCCAGTGAATTTTGTCTTTGGAATCTCCCACATCTTAATTCTGCTTGCCTCAGTTTCCTCATCTGCAAAATGAGAGAATTGGACTTGATGACCTCTGAGGTCTATGCTTGATAAATTTTAAATATCTGTTTAAATGTGTTTTACGTAAAGTGTCCTGTAAATAAACTGTTATTGTTGTCATTACCTGTCCTTGTTCAAACTTATTAGATTTGTCTGATTTTCTTAAAGCTCGCTCGCCAGTATCACCATATTCTTCCCCATAGATGTTCAGGTAGACATTGGCATCAGTGCCACCTTTGGGCATCTTCCCTGTGATCACCTGGACTTCATAGGTATTGGCTGTAGACACAGAAAAAGGTAGGATTTAGGAAACCAAGTCCTGGATCGAATCCTGAGAAATCAAGTCTAGTTTTGAGGAAAACAAATGGCTGTCAGCATGCTGGGTTTTCAAAGGTCAAACATAGACTCCTCTAGAATAAGGGTCAAAATTAGCTTCTTGAGCTATCTCCTAGCCCCAGCCCTATCCTCTCCTGCCATAATTGTCCTTTCCAAGAAGTCCAAGGGTATTAGGAGAGTCTTGGCCAGTGAAGTCTGCCTTTGGAATCTCTCATATTCTTATTTCTAAATAATATGCTGCTCTCTCAATATTCTCACCTCTCTAGACTACCTCTTCCAACCCTTTCCCCAGTCTCACCTCCCACACCCAAGCACTCAATGAACTCATTACCCTGAATCCTTCCTAGGGAAAAAAAAAAAAAAAAAAACCTGTTCTCTTAAACCCATTCACTTTAGTATTCTAGTGCTAATTTGTTACCCTTTCCAAGGGTTATCAAGCAGACTCAGAGAGCAGGAAACACGCTTAATCTCAAACACTAACTTTACTAATGGTGGAATTTTGGCACTGGGCCACCTGGGCCCAGATTTGTGACACCTGTAGGTGATTGCCGTTCCTGTCCCCTCTTGGAACCAAACAAGTGAACCTTGCCCTTTGAAAGCTCTGCTCCACAACCTGGTGTCACAAATATGGGTCCGATTGTTCCGGGGGACTTTCCGACCCTGGCTCAGGCTTACGCTCAGGACCGGATCTTCCCGAGGGGGCCAACTCCATGACCAGATCGTTATCCTCCTCATCCGTGGCCAGCCATCGATTAGCTTGAAACTTATAGACATCGACCACTTCCCGCATGCCTGGACCAAATTCTTCCTCTTCGTCCTCCATCTCGGTCTCCTCTTCCGATTCCTCTGAAGACTCCTCCTCGGATGAAGATTCCTCTTCCTCAGACTCCACATCGCTGCTTTTCTTTTTCTTCTTCTTCTGCTCCTTGGCCTTAAGTCTCTCCTTCCTCAGCAGCTGCCGCAGTTTGTCCTTCTCCTTCTTTTTCCGGGCTTCTTCCTCCGGGGTGACTTCCACCTCCTGTAGCACCAGCCGTCTCAACTCCACTGTATCCACGAACCAGCCAGACCCGAAGCCCTCGCCCGTGTGGCCCACGCGGATCTTGAAGATCTCACCCACATCTGCTGCCTCTAGCTGTTGCCAAAGCACAGGTCAGTGCCTTGGAGAATACCTGCCACCCTCCTTCCCCTTCCTCCCCAAGAACAGGTCCCAGCATCCCCAGTCCCCAGGCATAAGATCATAAGGAACTAGGGCTAGAAGGAGCCTCCAAATCTCCCAATTAGTTATTGCTTAGCACATCACATCTGGGATTCCAAACCTGCCTTTCAATGTCTACCATAATTTCCTCACCTTATTAATCATTTCTCCCACTATAGAAATCTAAGCAGGTTGGTCTCCTTGTTGTTCTGTACATATGCCAAGCTCTTTTTTTTCCCTTCATGCCTTATTTCTGTCATCCTCCTACATTTAAGACCTGCTTTTCCTTTCTCATCTAGAAATCTTCCCCAACTTTCAAGGGTGGATCCCACTTCCTCTTTGAAGCCTTCCCTATTGATATGGTGGAGTGAAAAAATTCTCTAAGAAGCATGGCACCACAAAAATAACACTGGCTAGGGACTCGGAATTCCTACCTACACCTGGCTAGCTAGCATTTTTATTATATTACTTTGAGGGGTTTTTTTTTTAAGTGATTTACATATGCTACCTCATTTGACCTGAGTTTAAATCCCCCCTCAGATAGAAACTGTGTTATGAACTTGGGCTGATCATTTGACCTTCTTAGGTCAAAATTTCCTCATTTTAAAAATCAGAACGTTGAACCAAATAGTCTTTAAGGTCCCTTCCAGCAATAGTTCTATAATTCTTTGATCTTATAATATTGTTTCAAATCTTGACTTTGCCACTTATCCATGTGGCCAGAAGCAAGTCATCTTACCACTTCACTTTCCCTATCTGTGAAGTCAGGGGGCTGGACAAGAACAATCACCAAGAACCTTTCAAAACCTATGTCTTCTGATCTCGTGACTCCAATTTCCATTCTCCCTCTTTTGAATTTTGAGAGATTTGAGTCTGAATTGGACAGTCTGCTGCCTGGTTTCATGGTGCATTCTATAGTTTATACTTATTTCATGTTTATTGGATTTATCTCCTCAAATATTTTGTGAACTCCTATAGAGTAGAAACAATTCCTTTCTCAGGTATCCCCAATACTTCTGTAGGAATACTTCCGAATTCACAGGAGATCCTTGATTCATTGTCTTAGCATTTTTTTCAGTCTCTATCATCTATCTATCATTAGTCACTATATTCAAATAAGGACTGAGGAATAAAGTGAGGAAGAATTATTTTCTGATTTCCACATACCATTATCCTCTTCACCTAGTAATTATAATAATAATTTCATGACTTTATACACCATGATCCTCTTAACCCAGTAATAATAACAATAACAATAATTTGAATTTATATGTTTCTTCTAATGTTTTAGTACATTTTAAAAACTATTTTCTCATTGGATTCTGGAGGCAAGTAGGGCAGTAATAATTTATGCTCATTTCACAGGAAAGGAAACTAAAACTAAGAGGCGATACAATGTCGGAGTTGGGATTAAAACCTAGGAATCTAGAAACCATTGTAAAGTTCTTTCCCATATACTCTGTATATATATATATGTGTGTGTATGTGATATATATATATATATATATATATATATATATATATATATATACACATGTATATTTTAGATGTCATACATTGTATGTATGTATGTGCACATATACTATATTTGTATAAATATCTTTCTATGTGACATATATATGTATATATGTACTGAAACAGAAACAGAAATCTCCCCCATTTGAAAATTATAAACTGAGAGGCAGTGTTGAAGCCCTTGGGGAAAATGAATTTACTCTTTCAAGCCAATAAAGGACTTTTTAGTAAATCACTTCCAAAGTACCTCTAATTGTGAACTTTTCCAATGCCATGATAGTGTCAGGATTATTTCTCTTCATCCCAGACCCCACATCTGCCTGCCGACTATCTCCCCCCATACTACCAATACTAGCCACAACAGGAATAAGTATATAGTGTATGTAGCCATCTCTATATAGACTATAAAATATAGTACATTGATTCTCCATACATAAACATAATTGTGTAATCAATAATAATGATAATAGCCAATATTTATATAATGCCTACTTTGTTCCAGGAGCAATGCTAAACACTTTATAAATATTATTGTGCACATATACATGTACCTGTAAGAAATTTTAGGCAGGTATTTATGGCATGTGTATATATGTATGTAATATATATGTGTATGTATTTATATATGTACTAGCCCTCTTCTTCTCATATTGACCAAAATCTGTCTCCCTCATTTTCCCCTCTCTCTCTCTCTCTCTCTCTCTCTCTCTCTCTCTCTCTCTCTCTCTCTTCTCTCTCTCTCTTCCTCCTTCCCTCTCTATCTCTCCCCTCTCTCTGTCTCTCTCTCTTTTTCTCTCTGTCTCTGTCTTTCTCTATCTCCATCTGCCTCTGTTTCTGTCTGTCTCTCTCACACATACACACATACACACACCATCCCCCTGTTCAACTCTATACCAAAATTAACAAAGGGAAGTGAGAACACCATCATGATATAAGATCCTAAACCTTGACTGGGAACCAGGTCCCTGGTAGGCCTGGAGAGATAATTCCTTTCAGTGCTCTAAAGGAATCACGTTCTCACTGGTGCCCTCTGCAATGGCCTTACAAAATGCACCAAGTTGTCTGGACAACTGGACGATACCCAGAGACTCCAACGGGGGCTCTCTGGGAACCCAGCAGGTCCTGATAGCAAGTCCATTGATTATCCTTGTTGCTTTCCCTCTACACAGCATACCTGAAAGGTGTCCTTGTTTCCCCGCTGGAAGACTTTTGAGCGGCTTTTGAGAAAGAGCACTTCGGTCTTGCCGTCTTCTCCGTAGATCTGCATGTAGACCCGGGCACTGGTGCTTGCATTGCCCATATCCCCGGTCACAATCTCCACCTCATAATGGATCACTAGACCAGAGTCAAAGGAGGTAGACAACGATTTAGGGAGAAGGAAACTCTAAAGAGGATCACACTCTAGGGTGACCAGAACTCTAGAGGATACTTCAGTGGAAAGAGAACTTCAGTGGATAGCTACTATGTGTCCAACCTTGTGCTAGCCTCTGTGGGGGACATGGGGGAGAATACGACTGGGTGACTCAGGCATTACATGGTCTAGCTTGTGAGGAAAGGACAAATTCACATTTGAAAAGATAACTAAGTCCTCAGTCTGTAATGGAGCCAATGCCAATTAATAGGTACTTAATAAAGCTTATTGGTTGACAGAAAATTCTCTAGGATTTGAGGAGAGATAATAATGAGGCAGAAAAGGAAGGCCTGCAGAAATGTCATTTGAATGTTACCTTGAGTCTAAGTGACATTTGTCGTGCTTTGTTTTATCTTGTTTTCCATAATGAATAGAAAAATTTATCACTTCTACTCAATCACCATTAAATTGTTTTCTGTTGATACTGTCTTACAAATACAACAAAAACCCACTTTCAACAAAATCCACTTTAGAAATATTACAGTTTTATAAAATGAAGACAATTGCAACAGATTATAGTTTTGATTTGTCTGTTAACTAACAACTATTTGGAGTTGTGAACGGGTCCAACCATTTTGGAGAGTAGTTTGGAACTATGCTCAAAAAGTTATCAAACTGTGCATACCCTTTGATCCAGCAGTGTTACTACTGGGATTATATCCCAAAGAGATTATAAAGAAGGGAAAGGGACCTGTATGTGCACGAATGTTTGCGGCAGCCCTTTTTGTAGTGGCTAGAAACTGGAAACTGAATGGATGTCCATCAGTTGGAGAATGGCTGAATAAATTGTGGTATATGAAAATTATGGAATATTACTGTTCTGTAAGAAATGACCAACAGGATGATTTCAGAAAGGCCTGGAGAGACTTACACGAACTGATGCTGAGTGAAATGAGCAGGACCAGGGGATCATTATATACTTCAACAACAATACTAGATGATGACCAGTTCTGATGGATCAGGCCATCCTCAGCAACGAGATCAACCAAATCATTTCTAATGGAGCAGTAATGAACTGAGCTAGCTATGCCCAGAAAAATAACTCTGGGAGATAACTAAAAACCATTACATTAAATCCCCAATCCCTATATTTATGCACACATGCATTTTTGATTTCCTTCACAAGCTAATTGTACAATAATTCAGAGTCTGATTCTTTTTGTACAGCAAAATAATGTTTTGGTCATGTATACTTATTGTGTATCTAAGTTATATTTTAATATATTTAACATCTACTGGTCATCCTGCCATCTAGGGGAGGGGGTGGGGGGGGTAAGAGGTGAAAAATTGGAACAAGAGGTTTGGCAATTGTTAATGCTGTAAAGTTACCCATGTATAAATCCTGTAAATAAAAGGCTATTAAATAAAAAAATAAATAAAAAAAAACTAACAACTATTAATGTCACACTAAGTTTCCATTGAGAGGGAACTGGCTAGGCAAGAAGGGGGATGACATTCTAGGTGAACAGAATAGTCAAAAGAAACTTCAAGATTTCATAGTACAGGGTTCATTTTGACTGGAACAAATTGTTTAAGAAAAAGAACAATCAGAGGCAGCTAGGTGATGCAGTGAATAGAGTAACAGCCCCGAAGTCACGAGGACCTAAGTTCAAATCTGATCTCAGACACTTAATACTTTCTAGCTGTGTGACCCTGGACAAGTAACTTAACCCCAATTGCCTCAGAAAAAAAAAAGGAAAAGGAAAAGAAAAGAAAGAGAAAGAAAAAGAAAAATTGAAGATAAAGCTAATATTTAGGGTTATTATGGAAATGAATAATTTATGAAAAGATTTCTACTTTGCTGTTTCAAGTAAACTAATCTGGCAGTGATACTGAAAGGGAAAGAGGCTAGAAGAAAGGAGATCATTTAGGAAGCTGTTGCAAAAATTTAAGTGCGAGGCAATAAGGGGTTGAAGTAGACTAGTTACTCATTGAGTTTAGTTGCTGCTTATGAAGATGAATATTATCCTGCCTTCTTTTGTATTTCTTAAAAAAAAATCTAAAACAGTTTTGAGGGCACCATAAGTAACCAATAAATACTTATAGATTAAGTAACTAATTGATGGTGCCTCCTCACATCATACCAGCTATCATATAGCTTCTAAGTAAACTGTTTCACCACTGCAGGCCTTGACTTCCGTATTTGTAGAATGAGAATAGTATCTTATGTTCCATCTCTCACAGATGATCTATGTGAGAACCAAATAGAGTCACTTATTACCTCTACATAAAGTATTACCTCTACATAAGACTTTCTCTTAAGGATGTGGACCAAGTCAATGATCTTCTTCCTTTCCTCTTGATCAAACAAACAAACAAACAACCTCCTATCTGCTTACATTGATCAATCTCCTGAACCTCACTGGGGTACAGCTCCACTTCTGTGCGGCCATCAGCTGCATTCTTGTCCAACCAGCGATTGACAGGAAATGTGTATTTCTTGCCTTGGCGGGGCACCCGAATCTGAATGCTGCCCAAAAACCAGCCTGCACTCATGCCCGAGCTGTCATGGCCGATAATAAGCCGGTTGATCTGGAAGGAAACTCAGGGTTAAGTGTAGGGACAGGAGCTTATAGAATCACTAAATGTTTGAATTGGAAGGCACTCTAGTTTTGGTTTTGGTTTTTCTTTTATTATAAGCTTAGAATCTTCGACAAAACCAAACACAAGCATTCAGCCTACAAAAAAAGAACAAAAAAGGAGGAGGGCTTCTGAAATTGTAAATTGTTATATGCAACTAAAGTATTATGAAATTTAACAAAGTAGCTTTAAAATTGCCCTATTTGTCTGAATATCTGATTCCTTCAGTGTTATGTTAAAATGCAATATTGATGTTAATTTCTTTTCTCTTGAATCTCTAAAACTACACACTAACTCATTCTTTCTTAGAAGCCCTCCCTTATAACAAAGAGTAG
This sequence comes from Sarcophilus harrisii, assembly GCF_902635505.1. Classification (NCBI taxonomy): domain Eukaryota; kingdom Metazoa; phylum Chordata; class Mammalia; order Dasyuromorphia; family Dasyuridae; genus Sarcophilus; species Sarcophilus harrisii. The sequence goes on along the minus strand of NC_045426.1, from coordinate 366,425,522 downwards.
AGAAAAATAGTCAATGCATTGACATATATGAAAATGTTTGTCACATTTAATACTTCTAACCTCTCTACCAATGAAGAGAACGCAAATTCTGGAAGATATTTTAGAGAGCACAAAGACTTCTTATTCTACCACAAGGGAAACGGAGGCTTGTTGGATTTAAGTGGTTTTTCCAAGGCCACACAACTAGTTAGCAGCAGATTTAGGCTAAACTTTTGATTTCTGATTCTGATGTCAGGTACTGTTCTGAGTTATACCTTTTGGCACCAGGCCTCAGAAATATGGTTAGCCTAGCAGACATCATGGGATACCCCAAAGGGAAAAAACAGAAAGGTATTTGGCAGGTTCAAGACTATGTCCATTGAATGAATCTCTGGACTCCCTTGTTTTCACCTAGTATCATTCACCCCTATGGAGGACTTGGACCAAATTAGGGCATCCCCATTCTTGCAGTCAGAAGCTCCTTATATGGTGTAATTTCAGAGGCTCAAGACATAAGCTAGGTTCTTAGCCTGCCCCTCTCTCTTGGAGACATTCTGGAAAAACAGATTTCATTGGAGGAGGAAAGAACAAGAAGGATGTTGGGTCTTTGAAGTAGGATGGGAACACCACAATAGCAAGAGAATAAAAAGATTGCATGGTATTGAGGAAAAAGAACTAACTTAGGAGACAGGAGCCCTGAGTTCAAATCCTAACTAAGATATTTATTATTTATATGAACTTGAGCAAGTTGCTTAATATCTCTCAGCCTCTGATTTCAGAAAAATCTGGAAAGACCTACATAAAATGATGCTAAGTGAAGTGAGCAGAACTAGGAGAACATTGTACACAGTAACAATAAGATTATGTGATGAGAAACTGGACTTGGCTCTTTTCAACAATGCAGTGATTCAAGGCAATTCCAAAGACTTGGAACAAAAAATGCCAGTTGCATCCAGAGAGAGAACTATGGAGACTGATTTTATTGCATAGTATTTTCACCTTTTTGTTTGTTTTTTTATTTTTGTGTCTTTTTCCCTTTAGGTCTTATTTTTCTTGCACAATATGACAAATAAGGAAATAGGTTTTAAAGGATTCCATATATTTAACCTATATAAGCAATCTATATAAGATTGCTTGCTGTCTTGGGGAAGGAGGAAGTAAGTAAGGGAGGGAGGGAGAAAAATTTAGAAAACAAAGTTTTACAGAAATGTATGTTGAAAACTATCTTTGCATGTATTTGAAAAAATGAAATACTATTAAAAATAAGTAAAAATATCTCAGTTTCAGAGTTTCATTTGTAAAATGAAAATGTTATTAGACTTCTATAATCCTTTTTCATTCTTCATCTATGATTCTCAGAGTTTAAACCACATTGCCTCTCTGTAATTTTATTTAGGGGCAGTCCTGGGTATAGGACCAAATGGGATAGAAAAGATAGTTCTAAATTTTTTCAGGGAAGGGCTTAAAGCCTGGTAAGAACATTTAACTAAAAGCTGCTTGTCAGCAAAATTATGGAGTAATCAATGTAATTTAGCTTCCTCTACCTTCCCTTTTACCTTGTTGGGCAGTCCCCTTTGGTCTCCTGGCATCCTCTTCCCTGATACCTTGATGCCCCTTCTCAAAATAGCCTTCTGGTGTACAGGGTCTGGGAACATTGCTCCTGACTCTTGTTACAGATAAGGTAAATATAAATATCATAGCTGCTACCTAATCCCTTCTCCCATTACTAAAGCCTGTATCAGGATGGTTCATCAGCCACTCTTCATAGCTCTTAGTGTGCTTAAAATCTAGCCTTTCTAATGTTTTGACTCTGTTTTCCAAAACAGATTCCTGTTAGGAAGTTAGGGAGAGAAAATGTGGAAGGGGCAAGGAAATGATATAAGGGGAAATAACACTGGGTTCTGATTCCAAAGATCTGGCTTTAAGTACTGAGTCTGACTGTGAGCAAGTCATTATTCATTGCTGTGTCCAGTTCTTCAACTGCAAAATGGAGGTAATGTTGTTGTGAGCATCAAGTGGGATTTATGTAGGAATCCAGGTATTCCTTCCACAGTGTGACTTTCCCTCATCATAGTTTTAATATATCATGGGTCAGAATAAAAAATTAAATGGGGGGAGCCATAAATATGAAGGTCAGGAGATACAGAAAAGGTTTAGAAATTCATAAATGATATAGTAGCAACATAGTTTATCTTTTAATACCATTATAGTTCAGACTTTTTCTCTACTGTAAAGAGAGAGCCAAAAAAATTTACATGGATTTTCCAGGTTATGGGGGTAGCTTGTCCTAACCCCTTCAATGTCAAAATGGACTCATGGCAAAATTTTAAATTGTCTATAGAAATAAAACAACAGATAAGTAAAATGACAGATAGAGCATTAGGTTTGGAATTAGGAAGACTCACTTTCCCCAAATTAAAATTGTCCTCAGACACTAGCTATATGATCCTGGGCAACTCACTTAATCCTGTTTGCCTCAGTTTCCTCATCTGTAAAATGAGTTGGAGGAGAAATGGACAATCACTGCAGTATCTTTGCCAAGAAAAGTCCAAATGGGTTCATGAAGAGGCAGACATGATTGTAACAACTGAATAACATAAAAGTAAACCATCACAGATATTAGCCATCTTTAGAGTTGATACATGTGTGCTGGGAAGGACAAAGAGGGTAGGAGGAAGACTTAATATCCTATCAGTGCATATATCTTACACAGTAAGAAAATTTACCTCTCCAATGTCCATAGTCTCAAGAGTGAATTCATCAACACGGCGACGCTCAAAATGATCGCCCAGATTATTATCTGAGACCTGGAGGATCTGCTTAATGGTGTCTCTCTTTTCTCCATAGAGTTTGATATAGACTTTAGAGTCAGTGCTAGCATTTCCCACATCTCCCGTCTTGATGCTAATATGATAGCGGAAATCTATGACCACAAAAGAGAAGGCATTAATACAGAGATTAGATGGAGAGAATGATTCTTGTATATCTCCCATTTAAGCCACGGATCATCATATAATCAGAAAACATGACCTAGCTGTAGGGAAGAGAGGATCTAGGTTCTAATTGAGCTTCTTACACTAACTGTTTTTGAGACCTTAGATGATAGTCTTCCATTCTTTTTTTTTTTTTATTTTTTTTTTATTTTTTTTTTTTTATTTAATAGCCTTTAATTTACAGGATATATACATGGGTAACTTTACAGCATTAACAATTGCCAAACCTCTTGTTCCAATTTTTCACCTCTTACCCCCCCACACCCCCTCCCCTAGATGGCAGGATGACCAGTAGATGTTAAATATATTAAAATATAACTTAGATACACAATAAGTATACATGGCCAAAACATTATTTTGCTGTACAAAAAGAATCAGACTCTGAATTATTGTACAATTAGCTTGTGAAGGAAATCAAAGATGCAGGTGTGCATAAATATAGGGACTGGGAATTCAATGTAATGGTTTTTAGTCATCTCCCAGAGTTCTTTTTCTGGGTATAGTTAGTTCAGTTCATTACTGCTCCATTAGAAATGATTTGGTTGATCTTGTTGCTGAGGATGGCCTGATCCATCAGGACTAGTCATCATCTAGTATTGTTGTTGAAGTATATAATGATCTCCTGGTCCTGCTCATTTCACTCAGCATCAGTTCGTGTAAGTCTCTCCAGGCCTTTCTGAAATCATCCTGTTGGTCATTTCTTACAGAACAGTAATATTCCATAATTTTCATATACCACAATTTATTCAGCCTGCACGAATGTTTGTGGCAGCCCTTTTTGTAGTGGCTAGAAACTGGAAACTGAATGGATGTCCATCAGTTGGAGAATGGATAGTCTTCCATTCTTAAGAATCATGAGATGTAAAAATTGAAAGTGACCCTAGAGAGTCCTAATTCACCCTCTTCTTTTTGTAGATGAGTAAACAAAGAGAAAATGGCTTAAAAGAAGCAAGGAGAAGTAGGTTACCAATGATTATTCAAATAGGAGCTGGAAAAGCTACAACAACTTTAGTTCTAGTAATTCTAAGTCTAATGCTCTTTAGACTATGCTGTCAAAGTAAAGAAACCTATTGTACTTACTTCATAGGATTGTTGTGAAATTAAAATTAGACTGTAGATGTGAAAGTGAATTGAAAAGGGGGAAAAAATCTCTCTATGTAAGCAAATTATTCCAATCAAACCTCCAAACCAGAACTTTTGGGAGATACGTCTTTCTGGTTATCTACTGATTTTGCCAAGCACTAAAACTCATGAAAGCCATTTTATCTAGCTCTTTTTGATATTTCATACTTCCTTGTCTTCTTATGCCTACTTTCCATACTTTTTCAATTTCGTCTTTGAGATCAAACTGTTAGCTTTATTTCTCATAACTGTTGATATAGGTATTTCCAATTTTAACTGACTTTTTTTCCATCATTTTGATTTGCTGTGGCCAGAAAGATTATATTATCCCATCTGTTAGAACTGTTTGCTGATTAAGAGTAAATTAACTGTGGATAAGAATTTGAAAAACTCTGTGGTGAGTAACATGTATGAGTTTTGGTGCTTGGATTTTATAACATTTATCTTTGGCTATTCAAAAACTTTTTGTTGTTCAGTCATGTCCAACTCTATGTGACCTCATGGACTTTATTTGTGATATTTTCTTGACAAAGATACTGGAATATTTTGCCATTTCCTCAGTGTGTCCCCATTTTGAATACAGAAACTGAGGCAAACAGGTTAAGTTACTTGCCCAGGGTCACTCAGCTAGCAAGTGTTTGAGGCTAGATTTGAACTCAGATCTCCATGATTACAAGCCTGGTCCTCTATCCATTGTGTTATATAGCTGTCCACTCAAAGACCTAGGATCTTCCTTTTCTACTGCTCAATTATTTCATATTGATGAGATTACCAAACAGCTAAATTCTCAACAACTAAAATGTTATGTTAGTATTATACAATGCTATATGATAAAATACATTTTATGTTATACAACAAAATATTAATAATAAAAGTATGTGCTATGCTAATATTATCATCACTGAGCAACAGAGTGATTATGCATTTTTGAGGAATAGGTTTATCCCCAACCTAGGCCTAAAGCCCCATCTGTTGATTTCAGGAAGAGAATAACTGGTGAGAAAATAAGACAGAGACATAAAAATAGTAAGTAACACTAATTCTGACTCTGGGAGTTTATTGCTATCCCCAGCACCTGCCTGTTAGGAAGCTAAAGTTAGGGAAATGGAACTCCCCAGGGGGCCTGTCCTCCAAGCTAGGGCCTGATAAAATAGCCAACAAGGCAGCTGCAAGCACAAAGGACAACTCTGTGGGCACAGTTCAAATTAGCCAGCTGCTTGAGAGGCCCAGAGGCCTCCTTAAAAAAGCTGGTTTTTTTCTTCTCCCTATAAAACATTAACAGGACCTGAGAAGAAAATGAGCTCCTCATAATTCCATATTCTGTCTACCCAAATTCCATTGTCCCAGCTGATGATTCTAGGGATCCTGGAGCTTTCATTTACCTATGTCAAGGACACAATGCACTGTGACAAAGGGAGGACAAGAATGGGAATCGGGAATCCTGGGTTTACTGTTTAGCTTAGAGCATTTCTCCTTCAGAAACTCAGTCTCATATGTTAAATGAGAGGCTTTTCCCAGCTCCCCATCTCTACAATTTATTGTTAGACTTGTTTCTGAGTTACGTCCCACTTACACTCTATATATCTTGCATATACATGGTGATTTGTATGCTGACACTCCATTAAAATGTGATCCCCTTGAGAACCAAAATTCTATTTTTATCTTTATTTGTATCTCCAGTTCTTAGCCTAGTGTCTGGCACATAGGAAGCACTTAATAAGCAAGACTCATCTTCCTGAGTTCAAATCCAGCCACAGATACTTATTAGCTCTATGACTCTAAGCAAGTCACTTAATCCTGTTTACCTCAGTTTCCTCATTGGTGAAATGAGCTGAAGAAGGAAATGGTAAGCCACCCCAGTATCTTTGCCAAGAAAACCCCAAATAAGATTACAGAGAATTGGACATGATTGAAATGATGCAACAACAAGTGCTTAATAAAGGCTTGTTGATTAGCTCAATATAAAATTAGAACAATATCTCTTTTACTTTCTTCAGAGGCAGCTGTTTTGAAGAGCAGGTCCCATAGTAAAGAATAATAACAGCTCCTATCATATGATGATTTCCATACATTATCTCCTTGTGGCAACCCCATAGTTATTGGATTTTTAGCAACTGAAGCTGAATAACTTGTTCTGTAGCTGTTAAGTAGAAATCAGGAATCAATCCCAGGAACTCTAATTCCTGAACCATATGTTGAGTTTAAATATAAGCTCAGACTTTTAATAGCTATATGGACAAGTCATTTAATGAGTGCTTATCTCAATTTCTTTAATTATAAAATGGGAATAATAATAGCAACTATTTTCCATAGTTGTAAGGACCAAATGAGGTATTTATAAACTTTGACACATAATAGGTGTTTAATAATGCTTGTTCTCTCTTTCCCTTTCCTCCCACTGGACTTGAATTGGTTCCTCTCTTTCATGTTCTTTAAAATTTCTCAACTGTGGGATGAGCACCAAGCATTCATTATGTGATAGGCTGGAAAGAAGTCATCCTCAGATTGACAGTCCTACTTAACCATTATCACTTTTAATTTACTCTGGGTAGTTTTGTTAGGATAAGTCTAAATCTTCTCTCTCTTATGGACATCAATTGACTAAGCCCAAACTCCAATTTGTACTTTCTCTTCTTTCCATTCTGTGATCATGGCTAACTAGCAACAGAACCCAGACCAGACCCCAGGTTCCTAATTTGGAGGTCAGAATGCTTTCCCTCACATCCCACTCCACCCCCTCTTCTTCCCATTAAATGAAACCAACATGGTTTTCTCTCCTCTCCTCCACTTCCTTCCCAAGGTCACAGATTCTCTTTGACCTGGGAAATCATCTGATTCCTATTCAGTGGAGTGAATACCCCCCCCCCCAAACCAGAAACATACACCCTACATAGTCCCTCAGAAAGGAGTGCTCCCCAGGGATAACTCACTTTTTAATGTTGCATTGCTGTCACTGGGTAATAATTCTCGGATCAACTGGCCATCATCCTGATCCCTGCAAAGCCATCTGTTGTGTGAACAAAGGAAGTTATATCTTCAAGAGCACCCTTGGGAGGGAAATATAGAAATTTGGCCAGACTAGGGATGAAGCAAGAGGCATCATGCTATGACTTCTCCAGAAAAAAAAAATGGAGGGTCAAAGAGGGACATTAGAAAATGTCAATTTATTAAGTATTTATTAAAGCCTTATGGTATCTTTAGAACTATGCTAGACATTGTAGGTACACCAGAGAACTATAAAATATTATTCTTGCCCCATGGAGCCTTAGGGAACAGCTGTGGCACAGTGAAAGGGCCCCCAGAACCAGAATCAGAGGGCCTTGGTACAAATTCCTGATCTAATAATTATAACCTCATGTCCCTGGACACACCACAACCTCCTTGAGCTCCAGTTTCTTTATCTATAGAATGAGTCATTCAGCTAAGTAGTCTAGAACTCTTCTGGTTCTAGATACATGATTTGATGTTTTTATAACCAGCAAGAACAGTCACACTTGAAATATAGTAAGTGCTTAATAAATGTTTATTAATTTATTCATTCTATAACTTTGGTAGAAGAAATGCTATGGGTGAAGATTGTTGTTGTTGCTTGTCCTTTGCTCTTGAAGAGGACCATGACATCAGGGAGATAATGTCATGGCATGCAAATGAATTGGATTGAAGTGAGAGGGAGGCTGTGCAAGGTAACCTGCCTCATTTTCCCCTCCAGAGCCACCTGGATCCAAGATATAGATCAGGATGATTGGAGATGATCCTGGATGCAGTGGAGATCTTGGCCTTTTTAAGCTAAGGTCTTCAAAGGAAAGAAAAGGCACTAGAAGATTTGGATTCATCAAAAATCTATTAAGCACTTATGATATGCTCAGCCCTATGCTAGAAATTTCAGAAGTACAAAAAAAGCAAAAAATAAGGTTCTTGACCCACACTGAAATAAATACAGGAAAAAGTTCTAGAGTCCAAGCTAGAGGATTGGATTCAAATATCTACTTTACCACTTACTACATATATACAATGTTTCCTCACCTATGAAATAAGAATAGTATTAGGATTTTTGCCAGGATGAAATGAAATGAGCATACAAAATAACTTATAAACTGTGAAGCATAATATAAGCTGTCATTGCTATTATTACACTCACGATAGGAAAAAAAGTGATCAATAGCATTTATTAAGCACTTATTATGTTCCAAGTCCTGGGCTAAGTACTAGAAATACAAAAGATTCCAAAAATACTCCACAATTCCTTTCCTAAAGAAGCTTCCAGTCTAAAGGGAAGGCAATACACACCCAACTACATACAAACAAGCTATAGAAAGGAGAAACTAATCCAGAGAGAGAAGACACTGGAATTAGGAGAAGCTGGGAAAGGCTTCCTATAGAAAGTGAGGTTTTAGGTAAGACTTGAAGGAAGACATGAGATGAAGATGAGGGGCAATCAGTGAAAACCCACAGAATCCAGGGATCGAAGGGCACAAAGTTAGCAAGGAGGACAGCACACATGAAGTAATTAGACATCAGTATAAGGGGCAAGATATTGTGTTAAAAGAAAACAGTAATGTGAGAGAGAGATGCATAAGGTGGAGTGATCATGGAAGGAAGGCTTCGGGGAGCCCATAGGCTGGATCCTGAAGGATGATTATTGTTTGGATTGGGCTACATTTGCACACTTAGTTGCAGAATTCTGATAGAATTAGACAAAAAGTAACTCGTCTAAAGCAACATGGCTAGTAAATGTCAGTCTTGGGAGTTGAACACAGTAGATCCTCTGACTTGTTATCAAATGATAATTTCACTATATGAGGACGCCTTTTACCTTCAAAATTCATTCATTCAGTCAATATTTTGTTTTAAGTGATCAGCTCTCATGAGCAGCTACATAATTAAAATAAGCTAGATAGAGTTCTGACCTTAGAATCCAGAAGGTAAGCTTCAAACCCCACCTGGGCAAGTCTCTTCTTAATAATTAGCATTTATAGGTCACTTCAACATTTGAAAAAGACATTTTATATATACATATATATATATAGGCTATATATGTATATACATACACACACATATATATGAAATTTCTTTTGATTCTCACAATAATCTTATGAGGAAAGTATTGTTATTAGCACTACTATTTTGCAAATGAGGAAACTGAGGTTGAGATGATTAGGTGGCTTGTGCAGAGACTACACATATAAGTATCTTATACATAATATGAACTCACACCTTCTTGACTCTAAGCCCAGCACTCTATCCAACCTGCCACTTAACTGCCTCTTTTTATCCCAAGCAATTCCCTGAGTGATGGTGTGGTTGATCTGTTCTCTAGGAGTTCTCCACACTTGATAAAGTCATAGATCCTTCCTGTATTTGTGTATAATTAGAATGATTGGTGATCCTAGCTGCCTGCTAATCCCATAGTTCTGAGAAATTGCAGCTGGTTGATTCAGCCTTGGAGCCATTTGTCTCCTGAGACAGAACCTAAAAGCAGTTTTATTGACCTGAGGCATCTGGTCATTCTGTCCCTCAAGTGTATTGAGGCCTATCTAAACAAAAACCCCCTCCCAAAGACTTCTCCCTCACCTGAGACCTCCTAGTCCACTTCCAAAGTTTTCAGGATTGCACATGGAGAAGAAATTCACCCCCATCAAAACCTAACAATACTCTTAGTGGAAAACTAACTCCTTGTTTTGAGATTCATTAATGAAGTCCATGACAATTTGTCAGTTCCTAGTACAGAGTGCTTGGTAATTCTACTTAAATAGCTTGAATTCTCATACTGTTTTAAGGTTTGCAAACTATTTTCCTCATGATCCTATGAAATACATCATTCAAATATTATTACTTGTGCTTTACAAATGAGGAAACTAAGATTTAGACTTTAGGAGAGTAACTTGTGTAAAGTTACCCAGCCTGCAAATGGTAGTCTTGGGACTCGAACACAGCAGATCTTTTGACTCAATAATCTTTTCATTCTATAAGGATACCTTTCATCTTCAAAATTCATTTATCCATTTGACAAGCATATAAAATATCTTCTAGTCATTATGCATTCTATATTAAGAAGAACCCTGGATTTTGACTGAAAAGACCAGAGTCCTAGAGGCTGCCTTTAACCTTTGTTGTTATTTCAATCACTTCCAGCTCTTTCTGATCCCATTTGGAGTTTTCTTGACAAAAATACCTGAGTAGTTTGCCATTTCCTTCTCCAGCTCATTTCACAGATGAGGAAACTGAGGCAAACAGGACTGAATTCTTTGCTTAAGGCCATGTAGCTTACAAGCATCTAAGATATGATTTAAACTCAGGTCCTTCTGATTCCAGGATTCCACCCAGCTTCCTAACCTTTACTTGGGTTCCTTCAGGAATTCAGTTTCTTTACATATCAATGAAGTGGGGTTGCAGTAGAATAAGGGTTCTCAACCTGGGTTTAAGATTTCATGGGATCAAGGCAGCTAAATGGCATAGTAGGTACAACACTGGCCCTGGAGTCAGGAGAACCTAAGTTTAAATCCAGCTTCAGATACTTAATGCTTACTAGTTGTATGATCCTGGGCAAGGTCATTTAACCCCAATTATCTTGCAACAAAACTAAAATTTCAGGGGATCCAACATCTTGGATAGGACAAAAATAAAAGTTTTATTTTCACTAATTTTTGGTTTCTTTTGTAATTCAATGTATTTTATTTTGTGCTTTTTAAAAACATTATTCTAAAAAGGGGTCTGCAGTTTTCACTGCTCACCAAAGAAATCTATAACACAAAAAAGACTAAGAACTCCTACCCAAGATGATATCTGAGCTGCCGCCTGTGATAATGTTAACAGTCTATGATTCTGTGACACAAATATACACAGGGCATGGCCCTACAATCACAGTTTACAATCTCCTGACACTAAAACAAAGTTCTGCCTGATTTCTCAGTCCTCCCAGATTCTTTCCAACCACCACCAAGTGTTTTCTTTCTCCAAGACCTTACTCTCAGCTGGCTGTTAACTAAATCTTACTAAGGTGTTAGCTGCTAAGGGGTTAAGGTGCTACTTCTCCTGGGGGTTGGAGTATCACTATTTCCACAGATGACTCCAGAAAACTGAAAAGCCATCAAGACTCAAAGAAATGAATGAATTTCACACATCATTGAGCTATAGGGGAAGATATTTAAAGGGGGGGGGATTGCTGCTCAGCACCTGTCAAATAATGTCACTTAGGGTTCTACAACTTTCACTTAGTCCTAAGGCCAAACCTAAAGATAATTAGAGTTCCCACAAGGCTGAATTGAGCACAAATCTTGACCAGCTATATTTTGATAGAGCAAGGAAAGAGAAAGAGAATCAGCACAGATCCCCCATTTTCTGTCAGAAACAACCTCTCCTTTCAGCCCCTTCCCCACCTCCTGTCCCCTAGTGAAAGGAAACTATTCCTGGCCAAAAGCATGACGTGTCATTTCATATCCACTTAAGGGCTCTTGTGATATTAATAGCCCTTTCCAAATCCAGCATTTCCCCTCCAGCTCAGAACACTTCTGTCCAATTTCAGAGAGTGAGATGTTGCTATATACATTAGCCTACATAACAGCCTGGCTGCAAATTTATTACTCTTTCCCTGAGCTCACAAAAGCATATACACACACATACCCATATGCAACCTACTACTGAGCCACTTTATATTCTTCCCCATGTCATTTAAAACCCTCTTGAGTCCTAAGCTGGCCAATACTATCCCCATGCTTCTCATCAAGATAAAAAAAAAAATCTATTTCTTTAAAGGAATTTAATGCTCATGAATAAAAGTAAATTGTAGAACTTTGGAGCCTCATCTCGCACTTTAGATAATCACAGGTTATATATAAACTCTTGAGCTAGCTATAACCTCAGAGTCCAGTTAATCCAACCCCCACTAACTCCCATTTTCCAGATGTAGAAATTGAAGTAAAATGACTTGTTAGTAAACAAGCATCTATTAAGTGCCTACTATTTGTCAGGCTATATTAAAAAAACAAAGAAAGACAAAAGCTAGTCCCTGACATCAAGGAGCTTGCATTCTAATGGGACTAACTGTAGTATGATAAGAAGAGAGAAGATGGAGTTCTCAATAAGTGGTTTCAATTTTTTTAATTGAAGTGTAAGGCAAAGTTCTCAGCTGCCATGGATCATAATGAACTTTAGGCTTTTTCTAATTCGGCAGAACCAACCTACTTAATTGGATTTTGAACTTAAGAGACCGTAGAGATCATTTTATCCTCATTTTACACCAAACTAAGATCAAGGAAGGGTGACTTCTCCAAAGTCCTATAGGTTAATAAATAACTGAGATATAAAACCAAAGCTCCAAAATTCCAAATTCAAAGCTCTGTCCACTATATCAAATTCCTCTTCAAATACTCTTGGGATCATAAAAGAAGGAAAAGGATCCATATGTGCAAAAGCATTTGTAGCAGCCTTTTTTGTAACAGCAAGAAATTGGAAATTGAGTGGATGCCCATCAGTTGGGGAATGACTGAATAAGTTATGGTATATGAATGTTATTGAATATTATTGTTCTATAAGAAATAATGAGCAGACTGATTTCAGAAAAACCTAGAAAGACTTACATGAACTGATGCTGAGTAAAGTGAATAGAACAAAGAGAACCTTATTTATAGTAACAACAAAATTATGTGATGATCAACTATGATGGACGGCTGTTTTGAACAATGAGGTGATTCAAGGTAATTCCTATAAGCTTGTGATGGAAAGTACCGTCAGCATCCAGAGAGAGGATTATGGGGACTGAATGCGGATCAAAGCATAGTATTTACACTTTGTTGATGTTGTTCATTTTCTTGGTTTTTATTTCTTTCTCATGTTTTTTTTCCCATTTTGATCTGATTTTTCTTGTGCAGAATGATGAATACGAAAATATGTTTAGAAGAATTGCACATGTTTAACCTACATTGGATTGCTTGCTATTTTGGGGAGGAGAAAGGAAAAGAGAAAGGAAGAAAAATTTGATATACAAGGTTTAGCAAAGGTGAATGCTGAAAACTATCTTTATATGTATGTGGAAAAATAAAATACTATTAAAAAGTAAAGTGAAAACAAAATAAAACAAAACCAAATGCTCTTCTTGGGGACAGTTAGAAGATGTAGTAGATAGAGCACCAGATCTGAACTCAGGAATTCAAATCCAGTGGCAGACACCTAATGCTTTCTAACCGTAAGACCCTGTGCAAATCCCTTTACCCCAAATGCCTCAAAAACTAACCAAATACTCCTCTTCTACTTCCTTGCTTGGTCCAAACAGCAGGCTCAACTTCCCATACCTTCCCCAAATCATGGAGCCTGAGGTTATTGCTATGAATGGGCATCATCTGGGAAATAGCTCTGACATAATTGCTAAGGGAAAAAACCCAGTGTGAAACCACCTCCTGGCTAATTGAAAAAGGCAGACCTAACCCATAATGAGTGAGGTGTGTGACCCTGAGCAAAGCTGCTAACTTTAGGCTCTGGGCATCTTTTTGAGACTACATGTTACAAATATCAGCCTACTCTAGTAGAGCAAAATTTTTTATCCAGAGTATCCAACACCAATGGAATCAGAAGTCCAGCTCCTATCCCCGAGGAACAGAAAAAGTCAGCAATAAGACAGGTTGGGGTTTTCATACCTGTTACATGGGAATTCCACATTATCACTCTCTGGCTGCCCTTCTTCTCTCACTAACACTCGCTCCAGGTACCAGCCGCTGCTCCCTCCTTTGCCATCATGCCCAACTCTGACTCTTTTCACTTTTCTCAGGGTAACTGCTTCAATGGTGTACTCATCTGCCTAACCCAAGGAGAAAAATAGCGAGGCAAATTATATTGGAATTATCCCTTTATGTCCTCCCTGGCTTTACTTCCCCAGATTCTAAAGGAAAATAGCTAGTCTTAATGATTAAGGATAACCTTACACATAAGGATAAATAACCAATTAAATGGCATAAGTTGAGGGGTACCAAGAAAAGCCTCTTCCCCCAAAGCATTTCCCTTATTTGTCATAGTACCTACAATATCTGCCATTAATGTGAGATATAATATTGTTTTTATTATTTTTATTTAAGACTTCATTGTGAAGTGGAGGGAATCTTGGGTTTTTAAGATAATACCAGCAAAGACCAATAACTGGAAGATTGCACCAAAGATTCCCAGTATGATCCAAGGGTTGGTTTAGCTCCATTCAGAGAGGTCTTGCATTAAGGTAGTTAAAGAGTGATAATTTTTTCTTGCTACAGCAACTTTTGAAGATAATGTGTTGAGTTGATAAAATCTTCAAAATGTAGCCCCAAACCAATACCACTACAGATCCTTAAGGGACTGAAAAAATCATTCACATGAGGCGTGTAATCTAGACTAGTCCCCAGAGAAAAAAAAGCCTTCCATAACTCTTCCATCACATTTTCATCTTTCACCTACTCCTAGTCAGTGTTCCTTTGATACCCTTAAAGATAAAGATAAAGAGAGTGGAGAAAGAGAAAAGAGAGTGGTAAGTATACAACAAATATACAATAGGTAGCCCATATTTCTAAAGCCCATTGGTCATTCTCATAGGCATTCTCAGTTCTATGGGACAAGTAGAATAATGATACTAGTTCCATTTTACAGATAAAGAAAGCCCCTCCTGGAATTTCATCTAATTGCTGAAGGAGGTTGGGGACAATCTAGTCCAAACCCTTCTCATTTTACAGATTAGGAAACTGGCTGGAAGGTGTTAAGAAATTTATTCAAGATCACATAGAGAATAAGTTGTACAGACAGGATTCAAAGTGAGATCACATGATTCCAAATTCAGCACCTGTTACACAACACCACCCAGCTTCCTGTTTTTATGGTGCTTTATGATTCCAAAACCTCTTCAGAGATCTCTTTTGATCCTCCCAATCCCTAATTAGGGTATACAGGTAAAAAGAAATCTGAGGGGGAGGGAGTGTCAATCGTGGAGTTCCTCAAAATTGTACCAAGTAGCCAGGTGCCTACTCGGCTAACCAACAAGGCCAGTTGCTTTTCTCTCAAATCCATTTTCCTTTTCAACTTCAGGAGATCCTGCAGTGTCTCCTTCACCTTCCCCTAATTCCTCCTAACAGATAACACAAAAAGGAAGCATGATGCAATAGAAAGAGTGAATTTGGTGCCGGATGACCTGAATTTGAAGCCAAATGATACAATTTACAAGCTGTGTGAATTTGAATAAGTGATTTGAATTCCCTGGACCTCAGTTTCCTCATCTTCAAAATGAGGTAATCAGACTAGATGGCCTCTGGGGTCCCTTTCAAGTCTCTATCTCCAATTCTAGGCCCCAAGGCTCCGTTGAATTCACATTCTACTGTGGTATACTGGGGACTGCTTTCAATGGGATTTCTTCTTATCCAGGGAATGTGACTCAATCCCTCTCATCTTACCCAGCAACAAGAATGTCATCATTCTAAAATACAAGGAGGAAGGAAGAGTCTGGGGAAAAGAAAGTAGGGAACATTTTGATACTTACATTGCCTTTTTGACATATATCAGTGTTGTTCCTGCAGATGATGCTATTCAGACTGCGCTCCCCGGTATCTCCCGCATCACCAAAGAGGCAGACAAAGGCTTGAGCATTTGTCCCTGCTCCTTCAACGTTTCCTGTACACAGGGTCACTCGATACTGGGCCACTGTCAAAATGAATTCTCTTCTTTCTGCTCTGTGGGAAAGCCCTCACCTTCCCTCCTCAAGATTGTTTAAGCTAGAGTTCCCCCTCTCTCCGCCACTGCCCCCCCCTTGTCCCCTCTCCCTCTCCAAATGTTACCTATTTTTCAAGAATGAATTCAAGTCTTAGCTCCTCCATGAAGTTTTTCCTGAGCACCTCCAGCCTACATTCACCTTCCCTTTTCTGAGTGCACACAGGACTGGTTGATTTTTATTCTACTTTGTGATTTTACACAGTTATGTATTTTTTCCCAGTTGTTTCTTATGTGCTTGTTCTGCCTTTCCAAGCAATTTATAAATTCCTTGCAGAAAAGAACCAGTCTTTAGCAGTTCTTATATTCTCCAGCTTGGTACAGGGCTGGGCACATACTAGGTATGTGCTTGAGGAAGGAAAGGGTCAAGAGCAAAGGGAAAGGGGAAGGGGATGGCAAGAAGGACATGAGATACATTCATTTCAATGGGCGCTGTTATGCTCCAAAGATACTCCTCCCAGTTCTCATTGTTTGGCCTTTCTAAAAAAAGCAAACTGTGCTATAGATGAGGTTGGCATTCAGCACAGCACTCCCCAGTCCTCTCGGTCACTTTTAAATAAACTGTAAAATAATCCTTGCTAAAGGCATAGAAGTCATCAGCACAAAGAACAGTGTGGGCCCACTGGGAAGATCAGCACAGCATATTGTGTCAAAAGAGCTATTTTAATTTGTTATTGGGGGTTGATTATACCCTCTGACCTGATCTCGTATGTTGAGATTCCAGGAAACAAATGAGACATGAGTCCAATTAACTCCTCCTCAGTAGAGATGGGGTGGGAGTGGAGAGGTACAAAAAGAGATTTAAAAAATGGTACCCCTGCCCCCCATAAATAATCCCTCCGTATAAGAATCAGTTTGTTCAAAGAGAAGACTGGCTCTCAGGTAGAAGAAGCATTTGGTAGCAACTGACAAATGATCTCTCATTAAGTTCAGTAAGGGGGCAAAAAGAAGGGATCTGTCCTTGGCTATAAGGCTGGTAGGGAGCCCTTCTACATTCACAGGAATTTTGATTCAAGCTTTCAGTGACTGAGTTTTTCCAGTTAGATCTCACCCTGATAGATGAAAATGTCTATCTTTGAACTAAGTCAATGGAAAGAAAACTTCATGCTTTGGGACTTGTTTAAAGAGGAAGACCACTTTGATTATGAGTAAATGTCTACTCCACTAATTGAAATCATGGGATTTTAGAGTATGAAAGAATCTGAAGAAGTCACAGAATTCAATACTCCCCCTTTTCCATTGAAGATAGTGAGGTTCTATGAAAGGAAATGATTCCCCCAATCAGTTAGTAGTAGGTGTAGACCCAAGGTCTCCTGATTTCCAGTTCAGTGCTACCATCTACACTTGCCAACACTATAAGATGTAGTGGTATAAAAGAGATGAGACACAGAAATTAAATGTAAACATGCCGAAGAGCCACATACCCTGAAAGTTTCTCAGAGATAAAAGAAGATCCAACAATTCAGAATGAGAATGATGACAACAAGAAAATCAGATCCCATTGATGAGAAATTTAATTTTCATGAAACTTTCAGGAAGCTATACATGTTATTGTTTTACAAAATGAGGAACACCAAAAGGTTGGGTCTGACCTTCATCAATTTGGCCAAAGGTCTACTGTGACCAAATGGAGCAGGATCTACTACAAATGTAAATATTCAAGTAATAAAAATAACAATAAGCTTTTGCTTTTATAATCATCTTTATGCATAAACAGATTAAGTGGTCAGCTTCATGATGATTTGAGGGATGCCCTGCACTGCCCAGAAACAGTTTCATCAGCAAGGTGTCACAGTGCCTGAAATCCCATCATTCTGCCAGTCTCTTGAGATGAAGTATTATCTTTTCCAAGATCTTAAAAAAAATAACATTGGAAAGGAGGCAATACCTCAACATATTACTGACCAGAGGAATCCTAAGGACCCAAAAGTTCTTGAATACCTGTTAGAGAGGAAAAGTATGAAAAGTCTGGGGAGGTGGAAGAGAGGAAGAAGAAGTGTTCAAAGCAAACTTCACCAGATTTACAGTTTTGCAGAGGATCATCTCTGCTGTTTTTTTTTAACCTGTAAGTAACAGGTAATCAATCTCCTGAGCCATACACACATTCTAATTCTGAACAAGGAAGTATCTTTGTTCAAGTGATCTAAATTCCATCTGCTCAGAAGTTCTCAAAGAGCATGGAGTTCTTATTGGGGTTCCCATAAGAACCCCTACACCTGTTTGGCCAGAGCTATATCCTGACCAGTTTACTGCAGAGGGTTAAAGATAATTGTAGTGGTAAGCTTTACCAGGAAAAGATTTTAAACAGATGGGTAAGTATCAGAGCCTTTTATTTGTCCTTTAATTAAAAAAATTACAGTACAGTCTGATTAACAAGAGCCTACAATATCTAATATTCACATCTGATGGTCTTTTGCCTACTTGTCTATGGGGAGTAATAATTTCTGCTGGGCAAGCAGTAAAGAACACTGCTTTCATTTATTTTACTATCTGGGTGGCTCCTGGGGAAAAGGAAGGGTGAAAATAAACTATGAGCTGGTAAATATTTCCTCCATGTTTTAAAGCCTGTGTTAATCAATGTAATTACTCCTGAAACTCCTCCAGTACATACATGTATGTGTACAAGTACACATATATACATCTATACACCTACACATATGTATTATGTACATGTATCTGTATATATGCACAGAAATATATCTATGGTTGTAATTCAAAGGGGCATAGATTTGGAGCTAGGTAGGACCACAACAGCTATTTTATCCAATCCTCTCATTTTAGAGATGGAGAATGAAAAGAGTATGTATTAGGGGAAGGATTTGAATCCAGGCCTTACTGATTGAGAGTTCAATTCTCTGTCACTACACTATGTTGTCTCTGATGCTGTTCTATTCATTCTTCATCTTAACTGGACCAGATCATGACAATTTTAAATCTGCAGAATGCATTGACAATAGAATACTGATTCATTTTACATAATTCCAAGTTTCAAACGTAAGAAATGTTTAATCTGTCTTCTCTTGTGTGTTATATGGGGCATTAGGTGGATAAAGTGATTGCAGCCAAGCTCTGTAAGCTGCCATAAATAACCAGACAAAGAGAGAAGGATAGCTGAGTTCTGGGAACTATGAGTGTATAGTTAAGTATTTCCCTGGCAAAGGAGAAATCCCTCTGTTCCAAACAGGGAAGCCACAGAGGCCAGTTAATCTGGAGTTGCTCCAAAGTAGACAAAGAACTCCCAACAGATACTCATGTACCTCAAAACCCAGCATACCTTGATCATATTATACTCCCTTTCTAGATAAAAGTGTTAATTTCAATCTATTAGGGAATATTCTTCAGATAGAAATGCATCTTTGATTTCAAAAGAGAGATCAATGAAAAATGGAATTTGTTTTAAAGAATTTTAGCCATCTTTGCTGGAATGCAATCTATCTTATAAAATAATGCTTATCTACAAGGTCAATTCTCTTTGCCAATGAAAAATGTTGCAGTCTGGAATTTTTTAATGATCTGTCTCTGTCCACAGGGAATCTATCCTTTGGCCACATCTTTTTCTCCTACCTAGTTTCCTCCTCTTTTATATTACACTCTCTTTTTACTGGATCTTCTCCCATTGTAACATCTTCTACATCTGGAACCTTCTAGTACAGAAGCTTTCCAGTTACTTAATTTATGGGTTCATCCTCGCCTGCAATCTCAGGAGCAGAAAACCAAAGAACCATGCTTATGTAGGCGACTACCCTTCCTTACAAAGTCCCTGCATTGCCATGATTCCTGAAATGCTTTTAGGCACACTATTAAGATGGATCCAGGAATCCTACTGAGAGTTTGCTATAAGAATATATCATACCTGAAGAGAGCCATCTGCACCCAGAGAGAGGACTGTGGGAACTGAGTGTGGATCACAACATAGCATTTTCACTCTTTTTGTTGTTGTTTGCTTGCATTTTATTTTATTTCTCATTTTTTTTCCTTTTTGATCTGATTTTTCTTATGCAGAAAGATACTTGTATAAAGTATACATATATTGGATTTAACATATATTTTAACATGTTTACCATATATTGGATTACATGCCTTCTATGGGAAGGGTAGGGGAAGGGGGGAAATTGGAACACAAGGTTTTGCAAGGGTCAATGTTGAAAAATTATCCATGCATGTGTTTTCAAAATAAAAAGCTTCAATAAAAAAAGAATACATCTCTTGCTTACCATAAAAAAGATATATCACTTATTTTGTATTTAATTTATATTTTAACATATTTAACATGTATTGGTCATCCTGCCATCTAGGGGAGGGGGTGGGGGGAAGGAGGGGAAAAATTGGAATGAAAGGGTTGGTAATTGTCAATGCTGTAAAATTACCCATGCATATAACTTGTAAATAAAAAGCTATAAAAATATAAAAAAAAGAATATATCATACCCTCACCAAACTACCCTGAGCGCCCCACTACTTCCAGAACCTGTGATTGTTGTGCCTCAAGGTTCTCTTGAGACATCTTTAAAGGCATCCCTTCCCCACACTTTACCAGCCTATCCTGCATGGGAGATAGAATCTTAGAGATTATCCAATTTCAGTGTAGGTGACACTAGCAAAGTTGCTCAAGTTTGGCAGACTTAGCAAACACCTCACTAGGGAACCTGGATGCTGTCCTTTCTATCTATGCCTCCTCCTTGGGGTTCCCTTGAGTTTCCCTAGTTAAGTTGTATGGGTTTCCCTTAAATATGACAAATAAAAAAGACCTAATCCATTGACTGGCTTATTTAATTCTTCTGCAAAGCCCCTTGAGCAACAGACCCCAAGAGAGGGGTAGCAGTTATATGAACAATGTATAATATTATTAGTTAATTCAAAAATTCCTTATTTTTGACTTTGAAATACATTATAACATCAATTTTCTCTAGATTCACCGTCTAATTACATTTCATTTAATATAATATGCCAAAATGCTTCAATCCTTCTGGGATTAAAAAGGAGATAGGAAATCAGATTATTATTCATAGATTTAAAGATGGAAAAGTGCTTAGAGGTCATATAGGCCAGCCTGATTATTTTACAGATGGAAACTCAAAGTCACATAGGTGGTAAGTGTCTGAAGTGATGTTCAAACTCAGGTCTTCTCCATTCAAATCAAGTGGTTCTTTCTATATAGCATAAGTAGAGAAATTTCAGGTTGGTAACTAGGCCTTACCCAAGGGAGTATTTTCTTTGATTCTGTTTTTTGTTTTCTTGAGGGGTGAGGGGAAGGGCAGGTCACACTACAGTTATCTTTTCTACATTATGATTTTCCCCACTGCAGTTTCAATATATTGTGGGATGGTATAAGAAATTAAATGGGAATTTGGGAGGAGATTTGCAGAAGCTTCCATGAAATGCAAAGGCCAGTATATGTCACAGAAAGAGTTTAGAAACTCATAATTGCATAATATATATATATATATATATATATACACATATAGTATTGTATAATAATATAGCTTATGACCAAATATTTAACCCAAATTTTACAATAAGGCACTATAAACACACCATAAAAGAAAAAGACAAGATACTCATGCATCTCCTCTGATATAAGGAGAGGACCAAAAAATTTTACATGGATTCTCCAGATCTCTGGGACATTGTACCCCTAATCTCAAAGATGTAAAAGGGATAATTGTGATCCTTATATTACTTCTCTCTCCTCTGTTTGATGAGAAGATCTGAAGGGTAAGGCCTTCTATTTTCTTTCTTCTTTGTTTCTCACAGGTTTTACTCCAGAGTTGACCTTATATATAAATAGGGCAGGTACTAGCCTCTGTGGGTACTGGAGAATTCCCCCAAGTAGGTGTCTCACTATCTCATCACAGCAAATTAAATTTTCACAATGGTAATCATGCCTTTGAATGATGGCAGTAGGAAGAGAGAAATAATCAGGGAGGCCAGACTGACTTCAAAGTTGATCTAAGCCTGCCTTTCCCTGAGAGAAAGAAAGACATGGACATAGTAATAAGGAAGGAAAAGTCTGCAAGGTCCCAGTGATCACTGATAGAGCAGCAATAAGCAGCAGAATTGATAACTGCACAGATAGCCGATTGTGAGTCCTCTTAATAATTAGCCAAGGCCAATGATAATTAGGAAAACGTAAAGGCAAAGGATGATTGCACATGTTATCCATTTAGAGGCAACCCTAGCATATCACAGAGGGGCTCAGATGGTTGTGGATACAATGGAGGAGCATAAGTTTCACTCTTGTGAGGGGGACAGTATTGTGGCAAAGTGGAATAACTGCTGAGCTTAGATTGAGGAAGATCATCTCTGACATAAGTTGAATGACTATGGACAAGTCACTCAATGAGCTGCAGGGGTTTTTTCAATCTATTAAATGTGGGTATTGGACTAGATATCCACTAAATCTCTAAATCTGTGATCCGGTGCCATGACCAGGGGGCGACCTGGACCATTATGGCATCATCCTAAGAGATCTTTTTTGGAACACCAAATAACAGATGAGTGGGAGGATGAACAAGTTTGAGAGAGAGAGAGAAAGAGAGAGAGAATATATAAGGGAGAATTATCATTGGGGGCAGAACTATAAATTTCAGAAGGGTTCATTTTTTAATGTTATGATAAATGAAACTAAATCCTAAAGAAGTAAGATTTTCCAGAAGCCATGTATGTAGTTAATGGAAGAACCAAGGATTTGAATTCAGGTCTTTTGATTCCACTTTTGGAATTTTATTAAAATTTAAGGTACTTTAGACAGCAAAGTACTGTCTAAATGTAGTGTCTTATTCTTATCTTTTAATCTAAGGATGTTCTGAAGAAGCCTAGGTCTGCCCCAAGCCGGATAACATGCTCCTGTAGACTGCTTTGGGTCTCTTGACCCCCAAATATCACCACATTTAGAGATAGGGGCTTGGAAGTACAGAAAGTTCAGCTTTGTACCCTCTAGACTGTACCCTTCAGTGGTTCTCAGTCCTATTCCTTAAAGGAAACCAAGGAACGTTCTGCCCTCCTCTCAGGAAGGCTCATCCTCCCCTAGAAAGTGGGATGGACACTCACTTCCCATTATCCTCCGAACAGTTGGACCTTCTGCAGTAAGCTCCCTCACTGTCTCATAGTCATCCTCATTGACATCCAGCCAGCGGTTACAGTTGAAGTTATACTTGTCCTTTGTTAGGGTATTCATCAGTGTCATCTGGAAATACACCACAAATTAGGTGATCTCATATCCAATCTGCCCCAGCAACCCCACTCTGCTGTCCTAACTAAGCTAATTCTGCTCTTACAAATGTTCTTACAGATAATACAGATATCTGTATTCTTAAACTATGGGTCATGACTCCATATAGAGTCTTAGTAACTGATATGGAGGTCATGAAATTATGATTTATTATCAGTAAATGTTTGATTTATATTACCTGTTTTATATACCTATATTTCTGGAGTGACATAAAAACTTCTTGGCGAAAAGGGCTTGTAAGTGGAAAAAGTGTAAGAAGCTCTGATCTAAGGAAATTATGGGGATGGGGGTGAAAGAGAGTGGTGATTATTCTATCCCGTTCCTCTCAGAAGCCTGTAGTTCTCTAGAGATAAGGATGGAGCACCTCAGAGAAGTCATTGCTCCCTTTTATCTGTATTACCTCAGAGAAGTCATTGCTCCCTTCTCTCTGGATTACCTCAGAGAAGTCATTGCTCCCTTCTCTCGGTGAATCCAATACCTCCTATCCTGATTCAGGCTGACCTCAATGACCATCTACCTCTCCTTCCCACTATTGGAATTACAGGTGAGTATCTGGTACACCTTTATAGCAGGGTCCTCAAAAGGAAGCCAATCTGGATCCCTGTTTTTCCTTGACTCATTCCCTACCCATTATTATAGGGATCAAAAGACAATATTCCCTTTCTCACCTTTACTAGGTGCCATCCAGAACCAGGAATCTTGCTATCATGCCAGACTCTGATCTTATAAAATCTTCCAAGATCTGGGATGTCAAGCTGTATGAAAAAGAGCAAGGTCCCTTGAGAGAATAAAACAATGACAAAAGCCCTGAAGCTGATGGAAAGAAGCTCTCTATCCCTTTTCTCTTCTGATACTGTCACTACTTTGAGGTCCTCATCCCCTTACTCCTATACTATTGCAAGTTTCTCTCAAGTAACTATCTCAAGTTTCTCTCCCACCCCAGTCCACTTTCCATTCAACTGCTAGAGGGATTTTTTCTAAAACTGAAATCCAATCATGTTACAATTCTACTAAATAAACTAAAGTGGCTCCCTAGCACCTCTAGGACCAAATACAAAATTCTCTGTTTTGCATTCAAAGCCCTTCACCACCAGCACTACTCCTACCTTTTCACTTTTCTTCCACCTTCCTCCTTAATCCATACTCTTTGATCTAGTGAAACTGGCCTCTTAGCTTCCACTCCCTTTCTACTTAGGGTATTTTATTTGCCTGTCTTCAATTCTGAAATGTTCTCCCTCCTCATTGTCGCTTTCAGGCTTCCATGACTTCCTTTGAGGCCCAGATAAATTAGACCCTCTCCAGGAAGCTTTTCCCAATCCATCTGAATCCTAGTGCCTTCCTTCTCTTAATTATTTCTTATTTCTCCTTTGTATAAATTGCTTGTATTTAGTTGCTTGCATGTTGTATTCCCCATTAGACAGTGAACTCCTTTTTTCCTCAGCAGAGTATCTAGCACATAGTAGGTGCTTAATAGCATTGATTAACTCACCCATTATCAACAGGCCATGTACTTTAAGTCCACTCAATTCATTGAATGCTCAATAGCCTTCCTCAATAGGAAGGTTGGAGACATCGAATAACATAATGGATAGAGAGTTGGCCTGGAAGGTAGGAAGATCTGATTGACCCAGAACTGGAGGTAAGATCCTGGACATGACATTTAACTTCTCAATAACTCAACCTTCTTTCCCTCCAAGCTGTACTTTGGAAATCTCCAGATTTTACCATTATTCCTCCTCATGAAGGTACCTTCTCTCTCCCTAACCCTGCTTTTCAACTCTCTACGGTTGTCCTCATTAGAATATAAATTTTCATGTTAGGAACCATCTTTTTGTTTGTTTGTTTGCATCTTCTACAGTAAGTTCAATGCCTGGCACATAGTAACTGCTTAATAAATGCTTGTTGCCTCTGGTTGTTAGGCAACTCTCTATAAGACTATAAATATTGCAAAGAAGATGCATTGATTATATTGGTAGAGGATGTTTCTTACTAGTTTATTAACTTGGATGTCCTTGAGTCAGAATTCTAGAACACAAGAAGAATTAGAACATTTTTTGATAGGAAAGTATCTTCAGATCTTAATTCCAACTACTTTATTCATTAATTAATTTAGCCAATGTTTGTTCTGTGCTTGCTACATTGAGAGCATTGTGATGGACATGGGAGGAGATTTTAAAAATTAAATAAAACACAATCTCTGCCCTCATGGACTTTGGGGATAGGACAGATGCACAAATTAAGTGTATGGGAGAGGTGTGAATTAAGTGCACTATGCAATTCAAGGGAGGAAATATTATTACTCACTTGGAGCATCAGGAAAAGTGTCATATAGAAGATACATTTCAACCAGGCTCCAATTGAGGCTCAGAGATGAAGCAACTTGACCATCTAGGGGAATAGAGGGCTTTTGAGGGCCTTATTTTAATGATAAGCTAGAAATGCTCTGTGATGAATTGTCAAAGGCACAATCTAAGTATGGCTAATTTCTAATGGCACTGTCCTAATAGTGTTTACCTATGAGGAAATTTGCCAGATCACTCACTGGCTTATAGACAAATATTTCTAAGCATCATTGCCGGTTGGAACCAGCCTCTTTAGCTTGATTTGATGCCTCATTTGAATCATTTTATCTAATCGTTTAAGTAGGTCTTCAAACTAGGAAATCCCTTGTTAGCCTCCTCTAAATTAAGAACAAATAATTCTAGTAAAAAAAATTTTTTTTAAATTCTAGAGTTTAATTTAAATCCTTCTTGCTTAAAAAACTCCAAATGAGGATTATATCAATATCAGACAGGATTCCCATCCTGCATACATGGAAATACTAATATTCATCATCCTGGAAGACCAAGGATGTCATCAACATTTCTGAATGTTGATCTAGATCAGTGGTATCATACTCAAATAGAAATAAAGTTATTATACTTTACAGAAGTCAGTTGCACTTTGACTTAAGAAACCACAAACTAGCAACATCTATGTTTCATTATATTTTAATTTATTTTGTCAAATGTTTCCCAATTATAATTTAATCTGTTGTACATCTCCCAGGATGGTTTCATATGATGGATATGTTTGCTCTGGACCATTTCATTGTGATGCTATAATTCCCTGAACTAATTACCTTTTTTGCCTTAAGTTAGGTCAATTTAATTCAGATAGAAACCCTAGGGGGTATTTAAATTCTGTCCCCATTCTATTCAGTGAACTGTACATAAGTAATATCATTCCTTATTGGGGTCTATAGTTTATCTCCTATCCTATCACCTTACTGCCTCTAGGATAACTTTCAAAGCCCCTCAGATTGGCATTTAAATTCTACCCCAGTCAGGCTCCAAAACACCTTTTCAGACTTACTTTACTTTAGCTTCCTTTATGCATTCTACATTCTGCATTCTAGTCAGCTGTTCCCAGAATTCAGTCCTCATCTCCTACCCCTGTAAGTCTAGGCAATATCCTATACATGAAACGTATTCACTCCACACCTCTTCTTAGAATCCTTACCTTCTTTCTAAGTTCAATGCAGACATCACTTCCTGGGAAGTTTTTCCTGATTCTACTAGATTTTAATGTTTTTTTTCTCCTCAAATTATGTTATATCTGTTTATCTATAGGTTGAATCTCCCAGTAAAATAACTTTTTCCTTGAGGGAAGGGAATACATTTTAAGAATTATTTTAATTGCATTCTTAGTGCCTTACATGTTTGATGAATTGAAATGAAAATTAAAATAAAAAAGAAAGACTATATATATATATATATATATATATATATATATATATCAATCCTCTTCAATAATTCAGGCCTGTTCCAATGATCTTGTGATGATGAGAGCTATCTACATCCAGAGAGAGGACTGTGGAAACTGAGGATGGATTACAAAATAGCATTTCACTCTTTTTGCTGTGGTTTGCTTGAATTTTATTTTCTTTCTCATTTTTTGGTCTGATTTTTCTTATGCAGCAATTATATAAATATGTATGCCTATTTTGGATTTCACATGTATTTTTACCATGTTTAACATATATTGGATTACATACCACCTAGGGGAAGGGATGGGGAGAAGGGTGGGGAATTGGAACACAAGGTTTTTCAAGGGTCAATGATGGAAAAAATTATCCTTGCATATGTTTTGAAAATAAAAAACTTCAACAAAAAATAAAAAAAATCCTCTTCAATATTCATTGAAATACCTGTTCCCTCTTTCCCCACATCCATTGCTCCTACCCTGAATTTGTCAAGCTTGCCAGGTTTAAAGCCCTGTGGCCCTGGGTTCAGACGAATTTGATCTGTTCGTCCCTTCTGTCCATAAAGCTGAATAAAAACAGGAACATTACAGGCAGCTTTCTTCAGGTCATTTGTCCAGACCCAGAGGGACCAGGCATATTCTTAAAACAAAACAAAACCATAACAAAAACAAATCAATTTTTTGTAATGTTTGTATTTTTTGTACAAAATTTTATAATTTTTTGTAATGAAATATATATGTATACATGTACATATACATACACATATACACACATTTATATGTATATATTTAAACTAAATTATTACAGATAGAAAAAAGAAGAAAAGATTCTACTACTTGAGATCAAGGGACAAGATATATAGTGAAACTACTGCTATAACAATAAAAACAAAAACTCAGCTATACTAAAATCCAAACAATAAGACAGATAAATTAGGGAGTAATGACTTGTTTACAAAAGAATTCTTTGATTTTATAATAGGATTCATATCAAAGTTTCTTCAAATAACCAGAGTTCTACTAGAGTATTTAAAATAGTGCTTGACTTATAAAAATGTAATTTATCAACATTGCTTTGAACAACTCAATTGCCTTCAAGGATATTACAAGTAAATGATCTGTTAATTTTTGGAAAATGGAAATATTTGCAGCAGAGCTAGATGAATTGTGGATTTCTTGTTGGTCTTTGTTCTGAAGAGCTGGGGCTCCAACCCAGGAAGTAAAAAAATCCTAGCCAGTTCACTGGGAAATTTTCACTGTCCCACACCCACTACACATCCATATCTACTCTGTTCTCTAATGGAAAAGATTAGAATAAATAGTAGCTTTGGTCCCTGAAAATTCTGTCTGCTATCCTGGAATTTCTCCAGCCGGACTTCGGCACCTACTCTTGAGCCTCTTCTTCCGCAGGGACACCACTTCATAGAGCTGCCGCTCAATCAGCCCATCACCTTCCTTTTCATCCAGCCAGTTTTTGCAAGGGAAAGTCTGTTGTATGCCAGTGAATGGGCACAAAATCACCACCTGAGGAAATATACCAAGATTAATTTCCAACATTTCTTCAAAAGACATCCTGCTTCTAGCAGGTGACAGGGACAGAGAAAGGGGAAGCAGAGGAAAAGGAGAAGGGGGAGGGAGAGAGAGACAGACAGACAGACAAAGAGAGACAAAGAGACAGAGACAAAAAGGAAAGAGAGAGAGAGAGAGACAAAGACCAGAGACAGAGAGAAACAGACAGACAGACACAGAGACAGAGACAGAGAGACAGAGAGAGATAGAAGGAAGGAGGGAAGAAGGGAGAGAGGGAGAGAAAGAAAAAAGAGAAGAGGGAAGCAAAGAGAGAGAAAAAAAAGAAGAAGGGGAGAGAGATAAAGAGAAGCAGAAAAAGAGAAGGGTAGAAGTGAAAGGGAGAGGAAAAAAAGGAGAGAAAGAAGAAGAAAAGGGAGAGAAGGACAGAAAAAGAGGGAAAAAATAAAGAGGAACACACTAGATTTTAAGCCAGAAGATTTCAGTTTAAATTCCAACTGTGCCACTAATTTCCTTTCTCTAAGCCTCAATTTATTCACCTGTCAAATGAGGACATTAGACTAGAAGGCATAGTGGGAAGTTTGGATGAGAATCAAGCAGACCAAAATCCTAGCTGTGTGAGCCCAGGTAAATCATTTCATTTCAGTTTTCACATCTTTAAAATAAATAGATTTACTCAGTGGTCTATAAGGTATTTTCCAGATCTAAATCTATGATCCCATTCTTTAGCTCAATCCTCTTTCGAGATGTTACAATTTGTGATTATGAGCCATTTCCTTTCAGGGACTATTGTCTCAAATTTTCTTCCCACTTATTCAATGAATGAGATCTTCTCTTCTCCCCCTTTTACCCATATAAAATATCCTTGCATTTTTCAGAGCCCTTGACCATCTTTTCTCAAAAGTTTCTTTAAATACTGTTTTGTTGTTGTTCTTGTTTCCTGTTTTCTTTCAACAGAAAGACAACTAACCAGAACACTTAATTGAGAAGACTTTTTTTAGGAGGCCAATCATGGTAAAAACAAGCTAAATCAGGAATCTAATCTTAAACTTAGCTTTTTTAACAAATGGAAAAGGAGAAGGTACTAGGTACATGGGAAGAACAATCGTGAGAGGAAGGGAGGGATGGCATGGTGAGATAGAGGATCACTGTCTCCTATGGTGCTCAGGAAAGAACTGAATACAGAGTATATATTAAATAAATACTTGTTGAATGATTAATAGATTTTATATTCTCTACCAGGCACTAGACAGTCAGAAAGTATTCTCTGGGAACTCAGGAAATCTACAACTATATTACAGTCTATGTACAAGTTCCTCAAAGGATTTTCAGTCTAACAGGCTATGTGATGGGTATGCATGTAGCCAATATATGACAATGAAGGAAAGGGACTCCTGTAGTGATGACAGTGTGGGAGGGATGAGGGTAAGCTCCCCGAAGCTGGCATCCTCACCTTCTCACAGTACCAGCCCCTGTTGACGCCTACATTGCCATGTCCAATGGAAACTCGACTTAAGGGGCTGAGCAAGACAGCGAGTTCAATGTTGAAGATGTCTGTCCGATTTCTGTCAAATACTCCTCCTTCCAGAAAGATCTTCCCACTGTTCTTATTTCCTCTGGCTCCATACATGACAAGGAAAATCTTGGACTTGGTCCCAGCCCCCCGGACATCCCCTGTTACGACTGTAACGATGTAAGAGATAGCTAGTGGTATGCAAACAAAACCAACAAGAGTAGGGAAGTTAATGAATGCTGGATTAGAATATATCGATAGGAACACATCCTACCTCCCAGGTGTCCTTCATGACTCCAGCTGCCCATTGTGTTCCTCTTTACCACATTCCCTACCTCTCTTTCTTCTATCTTAGTCTCCTTCTTCGTTTTGTGTCCTCATATCTTCTCATTGGCCACATCTTCACCCCAGCATCACATCAGTCTCAGGGATAACTTTTTTAAAAACACATTGGTTTTTCATCCTCAGAACTCACTTATGACAGGTTACCTTTCTTTGTCTCTCCATCTTCAAGTTCTATAATTGTTTTCTTTGTCTGATTTGCCACCCAATCAACAGCATCTCCCTGCCAGTAACATCAAAAATTGGAAACCATTCTGATCTACCCAAATGAGAATTTGTCTCCTCCCTAAAAAATTCCTGGCTCTTACCTGCCTGAACCAGATGTCTGGTGTGAAGGCAGATAGAAGGCACAACGGAAAACTGTCAAATCTCTAAATGCAAAGTTCAGTGGCATTCTGTCCAATTGACCATCTACAGGCCTTTTCCTCCTCCTGACTTAGCCTGACCATTATTTCATCCCAAGTTCTGATGCCTTACCTAATTGGGTCTATGTTCCTGGTGCCTCTAAACCCAATTCATCCCCTGAGTGCATCAAAACCCTTTGTAATTAAGGTCTATTGCTTTATGCCATATAAGCCTATCTGATTCTTTTAGGAAAGATTCCTTTGCATACCAAAGCTGCTGAAATGATCTGGGATATTTCCCTCCTCCCATAGCAACCTCTTCTGTTACCTTCATGGCTTCTCAACATCCTTTATTTCTTCCATCCAAACCATCCTCATACTGCTCTCAGATAACTGCTCCTTCTACAGAGATCTATATGTTCAAAATCCTTTGATAGTTCTTTATTTCCCTCCCAAAAAAGTTCAAACTCCTAACCTTATTATTCAAGGCCCTCGTAATCTGATCTACCCTTCTTTTCTACTTTTATTTCCTATTACTCACCCCTCCAACCAAACAGAAACATCCATTGCCTCCATGCATACCCAGGACTTTCCTGCCTCAATGCTTCTGTTCACATGGTTCCTTATTCCTGAAATCCCTTCTTTTCTGCCTCTACCTGTTGAATTCCTATTCAGTCATTAAGGTTCAATGCCAACATCACCTCCTCCATGAAGCTCTCCTTTCCTGATCTCTTCCCACTGGCAATAATTTTTCACCTCAGACCTCACAAATCATTTTGCTCATCACTTCTTCATCACTTCATTATCAATCACTTCTCTAATAAAAATGATCATCTAAAATATTTTTATCACGTGAAAGGTAGTATAGAGAATAGAAAGTCAACCTTAGTGCGAGGAAGAAATGGAATCAAGTCTCACATCCAGTTATTTACAAGTTTCCTCCATTAGACTGTGAGTTCCTTTGGAGGAGAGGGCGTTTTTAACCTTTCTTAGTGTTCTTAATATTTAATGCAGTGCCTGAAATAGGTTGTTATTCAGTTATTTCTGTCATATCTGACTTCTCATGACCCCATTGGGAGTTTTCTTGGCAAAGATATTAAAGTGGTTTGCCATTTTCTTCTCCAGTTCATTTTACAGATGAGGAAACTGAGGCAAACAGGGTTAAGTGATTTCCCCAGGGTCACACAGCTAGGATGTATTTGAGGCTGGATTTGAAATCAACTCTTCCTGATTTTAAGCCCAGTCAGTACTCTATACACTGTGCCACCTGGCTACCCAAATACATCCAAGTGCCTGGAATATAGTAAGCCCTTAACATTATTTTTAATTTGGTTTGATTGATCTGGCACATACTGGTAATGTGACCCTGAACAGTGCTCTAGGCAACTGTCTAAGACTATATGTCACAGAGAAAATGCCATCCTCTATTGAAAGAGTTTCCTCACCAGAGGAGTAAAATCAGTTGTCTAGTCCATACTGCTCTTTGAATCTTGAATGTATCATATCCTTCTATTAAACTTTGAGTTCCAGAAGGACAGAATTGATATATCTTTCTCATATACTTTTGCCTAATCCAACATCTAGACTAGTGGTCTATACACAGTAATCACTTAATAAATGTTGTGATTTAAATTGATGAGAGAAATGATTATTAGTAATCCACGATTTGAGGAGATTCAGATTTTTCCTTTTCTCTCTCCTCATTTCAAGACCTCTATCTTGAAGGTTGCTCTAATCTTCTCCTCTCTCTGATCTCACCAAACCTTATATCTCAGGAGGACTCTCTAGTCTAATATGAATCCCATTCAATCAAGCATAGGTGGAAATGATCCTTTTGTCTAAAATGCCCAGGCTGGGGATGGTCTGGATATAAAGATTGTCTATACTAGGGGGACATATGTCACTCTCAGCCTCTCATTGTAATATTCATTTTCTCATTAATTGTTAACCAATCAGAATTGATTGAACATCTGCTTTCCAAGGTAATATATATATAAAGAGCCCAATGCCATTAGGCATCTTTGGTCTAACAGAGACAGCCAAATGACCAACCTTTTACTAATAAACATGCTGGCCTCATTAATAAAATGATTAAATTACCCAGAAATCACTCCTCTCAAACTTTTTTTTTTAAAAATTGAATAGATTTGCCTCCTCCTTCCCCATTGGATCTCTGTCATCTTCCCATATACCTCTACCTCTTTATATTTCATTTCTCTATACTAAAGGACTAAGGGGAAGAATACAGTAGGAAACATAGGTGATTTCAAAATAAAAGATAATACTAAGCTATGGGGATTCATAGTGCATGCAGGACATCATCTCTGCCTTCAGTTTTTATATGCTTAGGATGCAAAAAAGGGCTACCATTAAAAAAAAAAACCTGAGAAGTAAAATATGACTTTTGTGCCCCAGGTTTCATCCTTCACCCCAGAAGGATGAAAATGAGTTGGTTCATGTATCATGGAAAAGTGGGCAGTTTGGGTAGGCCATTGGCCCAGCCAATTACAGTCATTATAATTTCATATTCAAGGGCACTAGATTTCTATTCAAAGCTTCAATTCAAACTAATACCTTGGAAATATGTTTATGCAATGTGATCAAGATCATGGGATTGTTGATTAAGAGCCAGAAAAGACCTTAGAGGTCACCCAATTCAACCTGACTGTTTTACAGATAAAGAAAATAAGGCTCAGAGAGGTTAATTGATTTGCCTAAAATCACACAAGTTCTAAGAGGCTCAGCCAGGATTGGAACCCAGGATTGATTCCAGAACCAGGTCTCTTTCTACTGCACCATAGTGATTCCCATAACAGTGTGATTTCCTCCACAAAAGACATCTTTTATGGTCAGACAACTCTCATTCACATGTTGAAATGGCTTGAATTCCCAAGGCAGTTTCTCAGCTGGCCACCTCTTCTTCATCAGTCTTCAAATTGTGGATTGAATCACACAATTTGATCAACCTAAAGAAGCAGATCAGGGAGTTCTCACATCAAAGCTCCCAGTGGAGATGGCACAATATAATCTGGGATCTGTATTGACAGATGGCTCAGGGTATTAGCATTCCATATTGCTCTCCAAGGCATGTTGGCAGGCATGGAATAATAACTGGCATTCACACAGCACTCTAAGGTTTAGATAGAAAGCCTTTTACCTACATTATCTCATTTGAGGCTCACAGCAATCCTTTGAGGGAAGCAGTACAAAGCTTGCTCACTTCATTGTACAGATGAAGAAACTGAGATTCAGAGAAGTTAATCAATTTAGTAATTGATTACTAGCCCCAATGCTAGTAAGTAGAAGACATCAGGTTTGAAGGCAGGAGCTCCAGTTCTAAGTCTAGATTCTTTCCACTTTGCCATGAGAGCTCCTAAGGCAGAAGCTCTGAGTAAAATACTTCAGGATTATAAATGTGGTAATGTGTTTGAGGATATGGATATGGCCTCATAAAAAAGTGCCCACAAGAGATTTGTGATCTATAAAAACAAAACCTCCAAAGTCATAAAGATAGCTGAAGGGACTTCCTTGTAATTTTGCTGTTAGAGAGAGCTTCATTACTGCTTTAGCTGGTGTTTCTTTCAGTAGACTCAATTCCATTCGGTTCAATTCAACAAACATTTATAAAGAGCCCACTATGTGTAAGTTATTGGATCATCACTCTAGAGCAATGGAACCTGAGTATTTTTTAAATGTATATTATAATAACTCTTTTAATATGTTTTCTTTGTAAGCCTATATATTTTATTTTGTGTACTTTAAAATGTCATTCTGAAAAGGAGTCCCAAGGCTTAATCAGACTGCCAAAGGGATCCAGGACATACAAAAATGTTAAGAACTTCTACTTTAAAGGTTATCTAGCCCAGGGTTTCTTAAACGTCCTCTTCTTACGACCTCTTTTAACTCAAGAAATTTTTACATGATTCCAGGTATATAGATGTATATGTATATGTATGTATATACATACAAACATATATGTATATATAAAATCAAAATTTATTGATAATCATAATTTCACAATCTCAACATTCAGCTATAAGACCCCTTTTGGGCATCATAAATCACAGTTTAAGAAACTGAGGTCTAATCCAACCCCCTTATTTTGATAAGGAAACAAGGGCCCAAAGAAATGAAATGTTTTTGCCCAAGGTCAGTCCAGCGGTATATGGGAGAGCCAGGATTTGGAGACAAGTTTTCTAATCTCTAAGTTCACTGCGCTTTCTCTGCTCCATGGTAAAGACAAGAGTGTCTTTGAGAGATAAGTGGTCAGTGACTTCAAGGCAATCTGGCTATCCTATGCCATAAGATGAATCAGAGGCAAGTAAGGAACAGCTGTGTTCATTGCATGGCAAAAGTTCAGCTGTCAATAATTGCTTGAACATTCCAAGGAGTCACCTTCTGTTGGTGGGGTTTCCTCAATCCTCAAAAAAATTTCTTTTGTTTCTTACCCTATCCCATCTGTCTTTCCCTTTTCAATCATTTCCCAACTCTTTCATCATTTGGCCTTCCAAACTTCTTGAAAAAGTTGTCTATATCTGAAGAACATCCTTTCTTAAGAAATAATAGGCTGCCTTAAGAAATGTCACATTTTTGTAGAAGGAAAGCATGATAGAACTTTCTGAGTCACAAAGCAGTGAATGAAAATCCATTCTTTTGTTGCTACATTATGGGATTACATAACCTGCAAGGAACTTAAAGATAGCAGGACAGGTTCACAGCAGCAGCAGCAGTGACACAGAAACCCTACAATATTGTGATTCAAGCCCCAATATTACATGTTTTTGCATGTGGATACTTGATACTTTGAGACCAGGGAGAACTTCCCAAAGACTTTCCATATGTTTATACTCTCTTGATATCACAATTAGGATATCATCAAAATATGGTTCCATCTCTGGAATCCAAGAAAGAAGAATCTACTAAAAAAATTACAAGAACAAGGGAAATTGCAAGTGGAAGATGCTCATCAAAGAATGATGCCTTGATGAGGACTGATTGCTTGTTTAGGAATCAGAAATAGTATCATCTATGATTTTTCATTGATAATTTTTAGACAAGGTCAAGTTTTACAAAAGCCTTTCTTCCCCTAGCAAAAAAAAGAGTATATAACTGACTGGCTTTAGGTCTTTGATCTCATGCTTTTTATTCCCAAGGAACTTAAAATAAATAGAAGATGCCACAGAGGCTTCTATTCTAGCATAGTTGATGCAGCTCACTGATACATGTAACTAGTTATTGAAGGGCATTTTGTTCATTGGAAATTCACAATTTTCTTCATTTCTTTCCTCCCAGCAACAGCAGATACATTTTTCGTTATTTTTAAATGGATTGGTACAATAGCAAAATCCAGATTCAAGGACCCTGCCTCTCCCCTGTAAGCTCCAAGAAAATGTGCTGAACAAGCTATTTAGTCAGGCTGTTGGAATGGTACAATGCCTAGGATACTGGTTCCTAGATTTATATACTAGCTCATTTACGAGAGGTTTTTGTGCCCCTCCTTAGCAGGGATAAGTAGAAACTGATTTCAGAACGAGGTGTATGGAACATTTCACAGCACAGATTATAGCAGCATTAACTGGGCAATCATTGTGATCTTGAAGCATGCACACTGGATTACACAGCCTTAACATGAGACAATATTACAAGGGAAAAGATACCACAGAAGCTATCTTTATTAATTATCATTACATTGCAACTGAGAGCCTACTTCCATTTTATAGGCTTCTGTAAACATGCCTGCAAAAAATGCAGTTTTCTGAGGTATATTTCTATTGACTCTGAAAATAACACAAATACCTAAGAAATAAGAAAAAATCACCTGATGCCAGGGATATGAAGTACTACAGCATTCCCTGGACTTCCTTCTGAAGAAAAGTACATTTCCCAATTGGGTTCTAAGCTCTGCATCAGTAATGTCAAACTCAAATAGAAAAGGCAGAAGGGGACAGCCATACTATCCATATATAGAAATCCCTGTGGACTGTCTATTGACAGTTTTTAAATGTAATATTATCTATATTTTATTGTATTTTTATTTATTGATTTTGTTAAAGATTTCCCAATTATATTTTTATTAATACCTTCTGATTGGAAGGAGAAAACTATGAATTCCAAAAAGATGAAATTTTAGGACAGATTATCTTTTTATTTCCTATCTGACTGAACTCCTTTTGGACATTTTTGATTTTTTCAGTTTTCTTTTTGTGAATTGTCTTCCCCCAGTAGACCATAAACTCCTTGAGGGCAAGGACTGTATTTCTTTTTTTTTTGTATTTTTATCCCTAGAGCTTACTATGGTATCTGATGTATAATAGGTGCTTAATAAATGCTTATTAGCTGATACAAGATCTTCATTAATATCATGATCAAAAAATATATTCCCATGGTGATCAGTCTTTTCCAAACTTAAGCTGATTCTTGAAACATAGACCCATAGTTTATGTTGTCTATAAAGATAACAGAGTGGCCAGGGTCTTCACAAAACTAGAATCATCTTTAAGTCACAATGAGGGATCAAAGTAAGATTTATTTATCATAAAATATCAAATTTGGTTCAGTCAATCTACCTCATGAATTCTATATACAAGATGCAGCTGCAATTATATCATAATCCCCCAAAATTGCACTATGGAAGCAAATGGTTTAGTTTTACAATAAAAGCATTTTTTCTAGGCTATTTCTATGTTTTAAATTCCCATGTATAAACTAAAGCTATATACAAATACTTGCCACAACACTTAAGAGTACTGTTTATTCACAATTCCACACAGACTTTATACTGTTAGCATTTAAAATCATGAAATCAAACTAATTTCACTCAACACAAATTTATAGCACAAGTTTGTTGTGCCACAGTTCCCCTTTATTGTCCTGACTCAGTTTCTCTAATTGTTCTGCCTCAGTTTCTCTAAATTGTTCTGCCTCAGTTTCCCTAATTGGTCCTGCCTCAGTTTCCTTAATTGTTCTGCTTCAATCCTCTTAGTTGCAAACCCCATCTCCAGTTCATTAAAACTGATATAACTCAGGGCTACTTACTCGAAGGTTATAAATTGTCAGGGTATAAACTCAAGATAAGGGAGAGTCCAGACTTCCTGGCTCTAAGCTGGACACCTCCTTAACTCCCAGTTTGTTAGAATTTATGGTCCTATCCCCTATCCTGTCATTGTTCTTCTTGATCCCATCTTATCAAACTGTCCCGACCCTGTCAGAAATGGATTGATAATCTGTTCCCGCTCTCAGTGCTCTGACTCCGCCCCTGCCTCGGTCTACCCTCTGGGAGCTTGGAACCATGTATGTATACATACTTCATGGGAAGCACACATTAGCTGCTGGATGCTTTGGACATCAGCCCTGGGGGCAACATGCCCCCAGCACAATCTCTCCCTTTCAAATAAATTATTAAAATTCTCTAATCTCTATCTTGCCTCAGTTTCTCCAGTTTTACAGTTTACATACCTTCATTGCTATCTGACAATCTTTCTACTCCTTGTCTCATTCTCTCTCTTCTAAGAGAGAGGGAAGCTGATGGCTTTGTGCAACTCTGATTCACTTAAATCCAATTCATGTCTGACTCAAGACATTACTCTGTGACATCATTGGTCATCTTTGAAAACAAAAGACAAAACAGCAACAATAATAAAAGCTAGAATTTATGTAGTGCATTAAGATTTGTAAAGCACTTTACAAATATTTCAATTTTAATCCTTTTTCATTTTCTTCATAATCCTATAAAGTGAGTTTCCTTTAGGACTTTGTCCCTTGGCCATCATCTCAACTTATTTCTTGGCAATTTTGTCTATCCCCTTGGCTTTAACTATCATCTCCACAGCTAATTCCCAGAGCTTTATATCTAACCCTGATCTTTTTGCTGGTCCCAGCCCCATACTTTCCACTACCTAAAAGATATCTAAAAATCCCATTGGCATCTCTAAAATTGCAAAACTGAGCTTTTATATATATATTTACCTCAGCCTATTCCTTTTTTTGATTTTACTATTTCTGTAAATGACATCATTGTTACCCCATTCTCAAAATATTGGTGTTTGATTTTTCTTCCTCCCTCAATTCTCAAATAGTTACCAAGTCATATCAATTCATTCTTCACAATATGGTTCACAACTGTTCTCCCCTTTCTCTTCCCCTAGCTATCATCCTACTATGATGTTTTGTTACCACTTGTCTCAACTTTTACTCCAGCCTTCTGATAGCTTTTCCCAATGCAACTCTTTTTTCTCAAATCTATCCTCACATCACTCCTACACTAATTATCTTTATTTTTTAATTGTT
This sequence comes from Sarcophilus harrisii, assembly GCF_902635505.1. Lineage (NCBI taxonomy): Eukaryota > Metazoa > Chordata > Mammalia > Dasyuromorphia > Dasyuridae > Sarcophilus > Sarcophilus harrisii. Next base: position 366,386,730 of record NC_045426.1, on the reverse strand, counting down.
ATATTACAGTTCTGCTCAAAATCTCAGTAATTATGTTATCTGTCATAGAAATTTCAAATTACTTTGCCAGGGATCGAAAGCTCTCTATAAAAGTATAAATAAGTATTCACTTTCCTAGTTTTGCCCCTTACTACTTTATGCTCTATGGGCCAATCAAAGTGAATTACTACCCATCCTTTAAATACAATCTATACTTTCCCATCTCTTTGCCTTTATTTATGCCATTCCCTATTCTTGGATTACTTTCACTTCTCCTTCCTCTTCTGAATTCCTACCCATTCCTAAAAACTAACTCAAGAGCTGCCTCTTCCATGAAGCCTTCCCTGGTGCTCCACTAAGAAATGATTCCCTCCACTCCCCAACATGATCTTGCATCTTTTCTAATATATTTATGCAGCCTTATACATATTATAGTTATTTCTTTATCTACCATGCCCTTCACCTAGACTGAAGCTCCATGAAAGTAAAAGTGATGTCTTATCTAGCCTTTAAAAAAAAGTGCCTAAAACAGTGCTTTACATAGAATGTAGAATGCTAGGCATTTTTAACTATCTGCTAAATTGAATGAAGATAATAGCATCCTTGTTTCCAGAATGAGCACTGAGTCAGAGAACAATAACAACCAACAAGCATTTCTTCAAGGTGACTTTAGTTTCTGCTAAAATCAGGTAGAACTATAACATATAAGCATGGAAATTCAAAAAGTCCAAAACATTAAGGATTAAATGTAATACCTCACTTATACCAGTCTTTGGTATACTGACAGAACAGAGGATGTTGTAGGGTGAGCCCTAGAATGAATAGTATAACTAAAATAGACTGTCTTGAGTTCAGTTGACCCCAGAATTATAAAGTTCCCTGTCGCTCCATTTACCAGAATCTAAGGATTGGCAATTAGCTCAGGGAGAGCACCCAGACTATGGGTGTCCCCTTTTTAATCTTTAGAAAGGAAAAGAAAATTGATAACTTCACTGGGAAGCTGGTACTAGTGCTCTAATTAGGAGATTAAGGGGTCAGGAGAGACCTTCTCTGATGAAAGAGAAATAGAAAAGGTAAAGCCTGGCAGTTAGTGTTTTTCAGTGTCCAGATCCTGCTGGAGGAGAAAGACAAGGAGCTGGGCTGAGCAGGCTGCAAGCCAAATCCGCAGAATGTAAAACCTGCAATGCAATTTAATCGAACTGCCGTCCTTAAGGGAATATACATTTTGATTGGCAGGGGAGAGGTGATTTTAGAGCTGAGAGGTAGGGAAGGTCTGAGGGGAATGTTGCAGTGTGGAGTTTGGGATAAGCAGAGGACAGTGAGATCGGGGAAAGTCAGGGAGAGATTGAGCGAGGAGATAGAGATGTAGAAAGCAAAGCGCCCAAACAAAAACTCTTCTTATTAAATTTTGCAGCGTGTTCCCCTCCTCCTTGGAAGCCAAAGCATTCTCCATTTTAGAAAGCAGACAACTGTGTCTTCCCAAATCCTAGCACATTTTTTTTTTACACATAGCAGGCAGCTGATAAATGTTTGTTAAATGGACTAATGAGCTTCGAATATTGTCAAAGGAGCTGAATTTAAGTCTTAGATGCTACCTAAGTGATCTTGGATAATTCACTTCATCTATGGCTCAGTTTTCTTGTTTGTAAAATGGGGTGGAGGGGGTTGACTTGATAATCTTTAAAGTATCTTCAAGCTCTAGAATTCTACAAGTCTTCAAGTGTCCTCTCCTATTCCATGCTTCCCCTTCTTGGAGAATCGAGGTGATGGGTATAGAATAGGTGGTAAGGATTAGTATGTAATAAGTCTAGATAGGAATCAGATTGTGAAGAGAAGGAAAAAGAGTCAAGAAGAAAAGATGAAGTTTTCTCTTTTCTTATCTCTATCTAGTGATCTTTCCAACTTCCTTAAGTCTTCTCCAAAATCTTATCTTCTACAGGAAACCTTTCCCAAACCTTCTTAATTCTAGTACCTTTCCTCTTAATTATTTCTTATTTATCCTGTCCATAGTTTATACTTGTTTATTTCGTCCATTTGATTGGGGATCCTTGAGGAGAGGAACTATTTTTTGCCTTTTTTTGTATGCCCAGCTTAGAACAATGCCTATTCTAATAGTGTAATAGTAGGTTTTTGATAAATATTGATTGATTGAATGATAATCACTACAGCTGTGACAAGATATTAGGTACCCCAACCTTCCTCTTTCTGGTTGTAGCACAGAAATGAACATTGTCCACCTCTTCCTTCAAATTTTTATCCTGACTGTATTGCCCGTGTTATCACTTCAATCCTGAGGTTGGGAGTGGCCCCAAGCCTATACAGACCTGGCTGAGACACAATGGAGGGAGTGGCTACCCATAGACAATCCAAATTAAGCTGTATATAACTCAAAAGCTACTAAAATGAGTTTAATGGTCACTCCTTCAGCTCCATCTCAGCTGGGAAAAAAATAATGTGACTTCTTTACATACTGCAGTATTTTTATTCAAATTAATTATGTTTACTTCATATTGTATAATGGAATGAACATTGAATTGAGATGCAAATGCTCTGACTGTGCTACCAATCACTTATGAGGGGCAAGGCAGCCAGGATGAGTAAGGTGATGTTAAGGCAGACTGAATGGTTGACAGTGACTATCTCACCTGTTTGTTGATTCCCATGAGATGGTAGCTATGACAAAGATTCTGGTTCTACCCTAACAGTGACCCTCTGTCCCGTGTCTTTACCTGTGGTTATAGCACCTCCCACCAGAATATCCCGTTGGATTTTGCCATCATCCTCATCTAGAGCCAGCCATCGGTCAAGTGGGAAATCATATTTTCTTTTGTTCCCAATGTCTTCAATGATAATCTGGAAGGGGGAAATGGAAGGAAGAAGAGAATATAGTCAACTCTTAATTATCCATTTTTGGATCATCTATGGTTTAAGACTTCTAGTCAGGTTTCTCCCTTGATGCGTTTGACCTACCTCTTTCTGCTCTGTGCTCTAGAAATACAAACTCATTTTATTGTTAGCCTAAGCAAAGCATCATTATAAGGGTAATTCTATTACTAAAAAACATACATCTCCTGCTATGCATTGCAAAGCCAAATGTGAATGATTTTTAATTATCTGTAGTTTCTATTATCTAAACCAGTGTTCCTCTCCATAATCAAGAACATAATGTGTAAGGAATTTGGTTTGGCATTTTCCACAAAACTTGAGTTTAAATGGGAGCTGAGATTTTAAAATTCTACCATATATATTCTTTAACTTGCTTTCCACTTAATTATTTAGCCAGTCAATAAACATTAATACCTCTGGTATGTAGTACATTGCTATTAGATGCTAAGAAAGATTTTCTTAAATTAGGTAAAACACAGTCCTTACTCTTCCAAAATTTACAGCCTTGTAGAGGGATAAGAAGCTATCTGCAAAGATAACTATATTATTACATTTCAATCACATTCAGGAACTACAAAATTAAGTGCTATATGTGACAGAGGGAAAGGCATTATCTTAGGGAATCAAATTTAGATCTGGAAGAAATCTTCAAAGTCAACTAGTCCAATCTCCTATTTTATAGTTAGGAAACTGAGGTTAAGAATGGTTAAACAACTTGCTCAAGCTCTCATAAACAGTAAATAGTAGAGCCAAAATTAAAACCTAGGTCTCTGACTTCAAGTGCAGTATTCTCTTCTACCATACCCTGTTTCTTAAAGGAGACAGCATTTGGCTTATGAAGGAGGAATAGGAGAAACAGGAAATGAGGGGGTGAGATGACATAGCAGGCAGAGGAAAGAGTTATACCAACTGAGTAAAGTTAGCAGAGTTTAGCAGTGTTTAGGATGGGGGAGAGAACAGTTCAGTTTGGCTAGACACCAGAATGGGTAGAGGAGAGTAATTTGGACAAAACACAGGTAGCTGCAGACTCAAAATAGATTGGACCCCTAGAATTTAGTGACAAGATCAAAACATATTACCTTCTGAAAGTAAAAATGACAAGGGTTCACCTAGAAATAAGATACCCTGAGAAATGGTCTGTGAAGGTACTAAAGGGACCTCTCCTTTCCTTGTGAGAAAGATGTTACCTCTGAGATGTACTTGATGCAAGATAAGACATAATAGATTAATTGCAATATGTCCTTTCTCGGGTTATGTGGCAGTGACCAAAGCATTTGGTGACAGAAAAGGAGCACTGAAAAAAATGAGTTATATGGTAGCATTCGTGAATGCGTCTCCGGCACTGCCCAGGGAAGAGGCTGCTCTGTTTCTAGATCAGTCCCGCTCCATTAGACAGAAATATCCCTAGAGTAGAGAAGGGCCATTCATCAAGCTGTATAAATATATATCACCAAGTCACGGAATCTCAGAGTGGAAAGGGAGCTCAGAGTCCAATCCACTCCTGTACAAGAGTCCCCTCTTATGACATCCCTGACAAGTGGTCATCCCATCGTTATTCAAAGACCTCAAAGAAGAGGGACCCATTGCTTCCAGAGGCAGCCTGTTCTATTTTGGGAGAGATTTGTTAGGAAGTTTTGTGATCAGTTTTTTTTCCTGACATCAAGCCTAATTTTTCCACTTTCCAACCTCAATCTGTTGTTCTTTTTTTTGCTCTCTGTGATCAAGCAGAACAAGTTATTGAGATATAGAATCATAAATTGAGAACTGAAGGGGACCTAGATGAATGAATCCATCTACTTCTCATTTTACAAATGAAGGAACTGAAGCACCGAGAGTTTATGCCACTTGCACAGAGTCACACAACTAGTAAATCTCTGAGGCAGGATTAGAATACAAATTTTCCTCTGGATTCTCAACCCAGTGCCCTATTTCCACTTCAAGTCCAAACTCTCTTCAAATACTTAAAAAAAAAAAACAAAAAAAAAAAACAGCCCTTATGAATCCCATTCTCCTCCCTCTTTCCCCCACCCAGGCTTTCTTTCTTTAGGCTGGATGTCCCTATTTCAGAGTATTTAAACCTAGAAGGGATCAATCTTGAAGGTCATCTCATACAAATCCCTTAATTTTTTTAGGTGAGGAAACAGAAACTTATATATTTGTCAAGGTCATCAAATAGAATGCAGCAAAGCTAGATTTAAAACCTATGTCCTTGGATGAGTGCTCATATGGCAGAATCCTGAGGTCCATTATCATCCTTGTTGCCTTCCTCTGGATACTTCCTTACTTGTCAGTATCCATTTTAAAATGGAATATCTCAAATTGGACACAATCCCCGCAGAGGTGGTTTGACCAGGTAGAGTATAATAACACTATTTCCTACCTAACCCTGAACATTACACTTCAGTTATTACAGGTTAAAGATATATCAATATTTTTGGCTACCAGCTCATACTATTGACATATAGAATTTACAAAAACCTGTCCAGATCCTGTCCAGATAAAGAATTCCTAAGGCAGGTATATCTACTTCTGCAGATTAGTCTCTGTGGGTTTGGTAGTGAATCAGTCCATTGGAGCCTTCTTGTCATCAATGAAATTAAGTTTTTGAATTCACAAAACTACTGGCCATAGCCCAGATCCACAATGGCTCCTGCCAACAGCAAGCACCCTGTGAAATGAGGGTGAGCCTGAGACAGGTAGCCTTTCATCACATCTGAACTCCAACAAGAGCTTCTTTTCATTTCCCCCACAATTGGAGATCTGCAGTGGTGGAGACAGAGAGGGATGGTAATAAATGATGTCATTGAACAGAATAGATAGACTTTCCTGTGTTCCCTTCACAATGCAAATTCTGGCCAACAGCATTATGGGTGGGAATTGGGGAAGCAACTGGCGTAAATATCTGTCAGATAAGGCTTCAAAATCGATGATTCAAAAAATCTTCAAAAAAATCTTCAAAAAACCATGATTGCATGATTTGGGATCTCCAGACAGGGGAATCTTGATGCTAAAATATACCCCAATGCAAAATGGTACATGGTGGAAGAGCTAAAATGTAGAACTTCAAACTGAAAACAATTCTCCAGAGGCAGTTTAACTAGACAGAATACAGTAACCCCACCTGGTCCTGGATACTACATTTCTATTATTGTAGATTAAAGACTCTATTGATGTTTTTGTCCACCAATTCATGTCATTGCCTTAAATCAGAAGATCTGAATTCAAATCTTCCTCTAAAAACTATGTGCTCTTCTAGCTTTTGATTAGAGTCAGGAAATGTTGTCAGCCTGGAAAATGGACTGTGTTTAGTTAATTCCTCCTCACAGATGGTTGATCAGGAATTGTAGCTATACACAAGTCAACTAGCAGACTGTGATATGCAGGAGAGTAAAACCAAAGAATCTAATTATCAATCATTCAACACCATGAATGGAGGAGCTGAAAGAGAACATCATCAAGTAAGTGAGAATGCTAATATACCTGAGTGGCATTAATAGGCTCTTACTAACGTCTCTCCTCAAAAAAGCTGTTATTCATGGTGAGATGCTGTCTAGGATGAGGCAAAAGGGGGCCAACAACCTAAGTCTTGAGAAGCCTCAGTTAGCCTGAGTAGTGACATGATGTTGTTATTGTTCACTTGTTTCAATATGTCTGAGTCTTCATGACCCCATTTGAGGTTTTCCTGGCAAAGATACTAAAGTGGATTGCCTTTTCTATTTCCAGCTTATTTTACAGATGAGGAAACTGAGGCAAAAAAAGTTAAGTGATTTGGCCAAGATTCCATAGCTAGTAAGGATCTGAGGCCAGATTTGAACTACAAAAGTAGAGTTTCCCTGACTCCAGCCCCAGCACACTTATCAGTGCATCACCTAGAAATCCCAAATGGTGACATGTCCAACTGTAAACAACCCAGGAGGCAAGAAAGCACAAATGAAGGCTATATTAGGTAGACTTGAGAGCTTGAGAGCTTTCCATCCTTATCTGATACTGTCCTAATCTTGTGGCCTCTTTACTCAAGGTCAAAATCATGTCTCTAGAAAATTATTTGATATGACCTATTCTACTTAGCCACCCAACCCTTTACCCCCACCCCAGTCAGCCCATGGTCTTGGTCATTGAAGTCTCTTTCTAGTTATTACTGTTCTCACCTTCATTCTTTAGCCTGCCCCCAGTTTTGCCTGTAGAAGAGGAAGAGCTTCCCTGAGTTTCCTTACTTTTATCCATAAACATGGAACCTTTCATAGCCAGCAACACTGCTCTAAAGTTTACATTCCAAAATGATAAATGAAAGAAAAGAACTATTATGTACAAAAATATTTATGGTAGCTCTTTTGTGGTAGCAAAGAACCGAAAACTAAGGGGTTCAATTGAGGAATGGCTGAATAAGTAAGAGCAAATGAATGTGATGGAAAATTATTGGACTATAAAAAAGAATGAAGATGGTTTCAGAAACAACTGGGGAGACTTCTATGAACTGATACAAAATAGAATAAGCAGAAACAGGAGAACTATTTATATAGCAACAGCAATGTCAGGAAGATAATCAATTCTGAAAGAGTTAGCATTACTGATTGACAGAATGATCAACCACAATTCCAAAGTCCTTAATGATGAAACATAGCATCTACTGCATTCAGAGAGAGGATTGTAGGGACTAAGTATGAATCACAACATAGTGTTTTCACTTTTTTGTTGTTGTCTGGTTGCATTTTGTTTTCTTTCTCATTTTTCCCCTTTTTGATCTGATTTTTCTTGTGCAGCATGATAATTGTAGAAATATGTATAAAAGAATTGCAACAAAAAAAGAAAGAAAAAAGAAAAAGAAACATAGTATCTACCTCCAGATAAAGAACTGATGAACTCAGAGTGCATAGTGAAGCAATTTTTTTTTCCTTTTTTTTTGACATGGTTAATAAGGAAATCTGTTTTATATGACCATACATATCTATAATAGGTTTTGTTTTCCTTGCTTTCTCAGTGGGAGAGGGGGAAAGAATTGGGATCTAAAAATGAAATCGAATAAAAATTTTTTTTAAGAATTATCCTTTAAAGTTTTACTTCTAAACACCAAAGGGATATATTCAGGGGAATAAACAAATAAAGAGAAAATACATAATTTCATAGCAGATTTATTAATTAATCTTTGTGGCTCTTCTAGGAATTGGAATGGTTCCCAGTTCATTGGCAGCAAAGAAAACAGACAAACCCTAAGGCCAATGAAGGCTTAACACCTGTCCTTAGACCAGCTGTATACTGTCTTCCTCCCCTGCCTAGGATACTGGAGTACTAGAATCCAGTTTGATTGTTAGAGATACATCTCATAACAGATCAACATTTTATACTTTTATAGTTTTGTTAATGCCTAATCTCAAATCTAATGTACAGATTTTAACAAGTCACCCTCTTGTTCAAAAGATTTTAATAAATCACCCCCTTGTTCAAAATTCTTCAGCAACTCTTCACTATTTATAAGATAAAATATAAACTCCTTGTGCTGGCATCGAGAGCCTTTCACAATCTGGGTCCTATCTACTTTTCCAAAATTATTTCATGTTACTCTCCTTTACATATTCTTTGTTCCAGTCACACTGCTCCCCAGTCTCATCCCATTCTCTCTTTCTTCCATTTATTCTCCCCATACTGGAATGCATTCCCTCTGTGTTTCTGCCGCTTGGAATCCCTTCCCTCCTCCAAGGTCCATCTCAGGTGCCAATTTGTGCCAGACTCATTAGACTGTGACTACTGCAATTCATTTGAAAATGTATCATCTCTTAAAAAGATGTATGAAGATATCTTGCCTATTTAACCATTTTGTTAACTGCAAATGCTCATCGTCCTTTGTGAATGTGTGTTGATATTGATTGCTAAAAAGTGTGTGTATATATATATTCATATACTAGTAATTGTCTGTTGGTCCATCTCATAGAGAAAAGATATTGCAACAAAGAAAATAAGAATAGATACTACACAGGTGATTTCATTGATAACTAAGTTAAGGAAATTCCTTCTTCTGCTGCAGCTGTTCAATCACGTCCAACTCGTAAGGATTCCATTTGATGTTTTCTTGGCAAAGATACTGGAGTGGTTTGCCATTTCCTTTTCTAACCCATTTTACATATGAGGAAATTGAGGCAGATAGGATTAGGTGACTTTCGGGCACACAGCTAGGAAGTATCTGAAGCCAGATTGGAACTCTGAAAGAAGAGTCTACCTGATTTTGCACCTGACTCTCTATTCAGTACACCCTCTAGCTGCACCCTTATAAATAATAATAACCCCAAAAATCAATAAAACTGATGCGTTACAATGAATCACCTCAGTCTTAGAAAAGATAAATATTCATTCCCTAATCAGAGAGGGCATATTCTGTGTGTGTGTGTGTGTGTGTGTGTGTGTGTAGAATGAATATTAAAAAGAATAAATAAAAATGAATAGACCATAGTGAAATGCAAGGTAGCTGGGGATGGAGGAGACTGATGATGAAAAGAGGAACCTTGAAAAGCTTCATATTGAATGTGGTGCTTCCTAGTGCTATCGTCACACTCCAACAATTCATCTTATACTTGATACACACACACATTATATATGTATGTGTACATGTGTGTACACATACATACATATGTACATATACACACATGTTTTTCTCTCATTAGAATTAAGATCCCTGAGAACATGAATTGTTTTCCCATCTTTTTAGCCTTGTACTTAGCCATGTATATAGCATATAGTTAGTACTTAATTAATGCTTGTTAATTAATATCTAACCAATCTCAAATCAAGCCACACATACTTTGCCTTCCACCTAGCCATCTAGCCCAATCCTGTCCTTGCTCTGCTTCTACACTTCCCCCACTTTCTCCCCTATCCTTGGTTTTCTCCCTTATTCTGGAAAACACAAACAAATCAATACTATCTTTGACTTCTAGAAAAGTTTTGTTAATTGATTGCAGTATGGCTCCACTCACCATCCCTGTGATTCTTCAGATCCAAACACTCATCTTCAAATACTACCCTTCTAAAAATGTAAATGCTTTGAGATATGTACTGTCTCAATTTTGTATTTGCATTGCCAATGTACAGTGCCTAGTACATTATAAGTGTTCATAAAGATATCTTTTCCATCCATTCACTCAGATTGTGAAAGGCCTTGAACATTATAATATGCCAAAAAGTATAAAAATTCTCTTGTAGTTTGTCAACAGTTATTGACAAGTGTTAAGGACCCACCTTGGATAGGAACCAGCCTGCAGATCCACCTTTATTGTTATGGCCAATGGTGATTTTTATCAGCTGTCCCAAATCTGGTGCATCCAGTGTGAACTTATCTTCTGCCCCCTTTTCAAAGTTGTCTTTTTCACTTTCCAATCTCCGTTCCCCTATGTACATGCATATTTAAATAGGTATACAAGAAAAAAGACAAAGGAAAAAAATCTGATGATCATGCCTTCTCTAGCATAAAAATGGACCAGCCTACTGATAGAAACTTTAAAAGTTATTTTTATAACTAAGTCTTAAAGAAAGAAAAACTCCTGGTCAAAAATATAGAAATTCTGAAAATCAAGGAATAAGAAAATTAAAAGGGAAAAAATTGTATATACAAATAAAAATTAAAACCTTAAAAAAGCTAACAAAATTGATAAACTTTTAGCTAATATAATTCTTTTTGAAAAAAGGAAAACAAGATTACCAAATAATCAAATCAAACCAAAAACAAAGAAGAAAAATTCTAATAAAAAAGAAACAAAGAAATTATTAGAAACTATTTTACTCTGTTATAAAGTAGTTATCATCAAAATCGTTTGATATTGGCTAAGAAATAGAGTAGTGGATCAGTGGAATAAGTTAGGTTCATAAGACACAATAGTCAATGACTATAGTAATCTACCGTTTGATAAATCCAAAGACTCCAGCTTTTGGAATAGGAACTCACTATTTGACAAAAATTTCTGGGAAAATTGTAAAATAGTAGGGCATAAACTAGACACTGACTAAGACCTAACACCCTATACCAAAATAAGTTTGAAATGGGTTCATGATTTAGACATAAAGAATGATACTCCAAGCAATTAGGAGAACAAAGAATAGTTTACCTCTCAGATCTGGAGAGAAGGAAGGAATTTATGACCAAAGAAGAGTCAGAAAACATTATAAAATGCAAAATGGATAATTTTGATTATATTAAAAAGTTTTGGTGCAAAAAAAAAAAACCCAATGAAGTCAACATTGGAAGGGAAGCAGAAAACTGGGGGGAAAAATTTTACATCCAAGGGTTCTGATAAAGAATTTCTAAAATATATAGAGAATTGATTCAAATTTTTAAGAATACCAATCATTCCCCAATTGATAAATGGCCAAAGGATGTGAATATATAATTTTCAGATAAAAAAATTAAAGCCATCTATAATCATCTGAAAAAAATGCTCTAAATCATTACTTTTTAGAGAAATATTAATTAAGACTTTGAGGTACCACTACATACCTCTCAGATTGAGTAAAATGAAAGGAAAAGGTAATGATAAATGTTGGAGGGGATGTGGGAAAACTGGAACACTAATACATTGTTGGTGGAGTTGTAAACTGATCCAACCATTCTAGAACTATGCCCAAAGGGCTATCAAATTGTGCATTTCCCTTTCATCCAGCAATGTCTCTACTGTATCTCCAAGAGATCATTAAAAAGGGCAAAGGACCTACATGTGCAAAACTGTAGTTGCTCTTTTTGTAGTGTCATGGAACTGGAAACTGAGTGGATTCCCTTAATTGGAGAATGGCTGAATAAGTTACGGTGTATGAATGTAACGGAATATTATTGTTCTAGAAGAAAGGATCGAAGGATGATTTCAGGGAGGCCTGAAGAGATTTACATGAAGTAAGTACTAAGTGAAGTGAGTAGAACCAAAAGGACATTGTACACAGCAATAACAAGATTATATGATGAGGTGACTGGGGCCAATTCCAATAGACTTGTGATGGAGAGAGTCATCTAAATATGGATCACAACAAAGTATTTTCATCTTTTGTTGTTGATGTTGTTTCCTTGTTATTTTCTTTCTCGATGTTTTTCCTTTTTGATCTGATTTTTCTTTGCAGCATAATAAATGTGGAAATATGTTTGAAAGAACTGTAACATATTTAACCTATATTGGATTATCTGCTGTCTAGGGGAGAAGGGAGGGGAAGGCAGGAGAAAAATTGGAACACAAGGTTTTGCAAAGGTAAATGTTGAAAACTGTCTTTGCATGTATTTTGAAAAATAAAAAGCATAATACTTAGAAAAAAAACTACTTTACTAAATTACATGCCAACAAAGTTGATAAATAAAATGGATGATTAATTATAAAAATATAAAATATTCAGATTAGCAGAACAAGAAATAAAAAATATTGGTAATCCAGTCTCAAAAATTAAAAGAAATGAATCAAGTTATAACAGAATACCTAAGAAAAAAACCTCCAAGATTATTTAATTTTATAATTGAACTCAATAAAACATTCAAAGAGCAATTAAATCAAATATTACATGAATGGCAATAAGAAAAAAGATCCTATCAAAGATAAAAAAAGAAATGAAACCATTGACTGACAGTGAATATTGATGCAAAACATTGAATAAAATACTAGCAAAGAGACAAAAATACTTTCAAAAGATAATATGATAAAGTTGGACTTATACTTGAAATATAGGATTAGTTCACTATTTTAAAAAGAATCATCATAAACATTATTCATTTTTAAAAGCAATTATATAGGGGCAGATAGATGGTGCAGTAGATGTCATCTGACCTTACACATTTAATACTTAGTAGCTGTGGGACCCTGGGCAAGTCACTTAATTCCAGCTGCCTTGCCTCTCCTTCCCCCCTCCCAAAAAAAAGCATTTATATAATTACATCAAGAGATGCAGAAAAAGTTTCCAACAAAACATACAACATTCATTTATATTTTTAAAAAATAAGATTATCAAATTTTAAAATAAATGAACATTTCTTTAAAAAAAGAAAAACCTTCTATTAAAAAAAAACCAGAGACTAAATCTGTAATTTTATAGATAGGAAACAATCAAATGAGAAAATTCTTTCTACTAAAATGAAGGTTGGCATCTTCTCAGTAATCTGCGTTGATAGATCTTAGGAAATTGCCAAGAGCACTGAAAAGTTAAAAGATTTGCCCAGAGTTATATTGCTAGCATATGTGAGAGGTGGAACTCCAGTTTGGAGTCAGCTTTCTATCCAATACAATATTGCCTTTCATATCTAAATAGTATCTATCTAAAACCAAAAAATGGCATTATCATTGGTGGAGAAATGCTAGAGTTTTTTCCAATAAAACCAAGAGTAAAACAAGGATGTCCATTACCACAATTCACATTTAATATATTTCTGTAAATGTTGTATGTAAAAATCAGACAGGACAAAAAATTAAGAGAATAGGCCTAGACAAAGAAGAAACAAGATTATCACATTTTGTTGATGATATATAATAGTTTACTTAACGAAACTAAAACTTAATTTAAACAATTTATATTGTCAGTAAGATAGTAGGATATAAAATAAACCCCACAAATAATAAAACTTTCTGTATATTACCCCCCAAAATAACAAAAAAGAGAAAGAGAAATTATATTCAAATAGACTACAGAATGTATAAGTATTTGGAAGTCCATTTACCATAGTAAATATACAAATACCACTATAAAATATTCCTTACAAGAACAGAAGCAGATGTAAATAAAGAATCAGATATAAATAATTGGAGTTATATTAATTGCTCATGATTGTTCTATGTCAAAATAGTAAAAATTATAAAATTACTTAAATTGATTTACTTGTTCAGTATTATGCCAATTAAACTACTGAAAGTTTTCTTTATAGAATTTTTTTAAAAATCATTTGAAGGAGAAAAAAATTCAAAATCTCAAGGAAATAACAAAAAAAATGGGAAGGAAGGAGGCCCAGCAGGATCTGATATCTCAAAATATACTATAAATCAGTAGTCATCAAAAGTATTTGGTCCTACTTAAAATAAAATAAAAAGCTGATCAGTGGAATAGATTAAGAATATATAAGACCAAATAAATATATCATGTTAATGGTCAGTAACCCCAAAGACACCAACAATCAGGAAATAGATTCATTATTTGAGAAATACTGGTGGAAAAACTGGAAAATCATTGGGAAAAAATTTGATTTAGACCAATATTTAGCATTGTATACTGCAATAAGCTCCAAATGAATATAATGCCTAGATAAAGGTCACACAGTGAAATAATTAGAGAAACAGGAAAGGAGATACTTTTTAATGACTAATGGATAAGAAGAATCACAAGAAATAAAATGAATAATTTCATTACATACAATGGAAAAGCTTTTGCATAGAATCAATGCTGCTAAAATTAAAGGGAAACAATTAATTTGAAAAAACATCTACAATAGTTTTCTCTAATAAATCTCAGATATCTAAGATATATAATGAATTAAAATATATAAGTGCAAAAGATATTGTCCAGTAGATGAATGGCTAAAAGGTATGAACAGGCAGTTCTCAAAAGAAAAAGTTATCAATAGCCAAGTGAAAAAAATGCTGCAAATCACTAATCATAAGAAAAATGAAAATTAAAAAAACTGAGATTCTGCCTCATACTAGATTAGCAAAGATGATCAAAAAAAAAAAAAGGAAAATTACTTTAGGAAGAATTGTAGAAAAATATTAATGCACAATTGGTGGAGCTGTGAATTGGTCCAGTCATTCTGGAAAGCAACTTGGAACTATTCCCAAAAAGTCTTATAATAAATTAGCATAGCAAAATTCCCTGCACCTCTCTTTGATACGACACTTCTTAAATAGGCACATGCCAAAAAAAAATCAAAGACAGAAAGAACTCATGTACAAAATATTCATATAAGCACTTTTGTTATAGCATATGCCAGAAACTAAGAGAACATCCATTAATTTTTGAATAGCTAAACAAATTATGGCATATAAACATAAAGGAATATTATTATGCAATTTAAAAAATCTGAAAGATTTGTACTAGAGAAATCTGGAAAGAATTCTAAGAATTGATGCAGAGTGCAGAATAAAAAACAGAATAAAAGACTAATTTAATTTATATAATGCATACAACAAAATTTTTAAAATCAATTTCAAAAGATTTAATTCTGATAAATGCAACAATGAGTTATAACTTCAGAATGTGGCATTCTACTCATCTCTTGACATAGAGGTGATAGACTAGAGGCAAAGAATGAAAAACACATTTTTTCAGACCTGGACAATGCATAAATTTCTTTTGCTTTAACTATGCTAACTTGATACAAAGGGAAGAGTTTTTTGGGGTAGAAGAGAATCTTAGGGCTAGTAATGGTGATGCTCCTCCCCCCAACAACAAAAAAAAAGAAAGGAAGAAATGAGGATTTGTGGAGCATATAAAGAAAATGTACAGAAGAGATTAGAAAGAGAATTAAAAGGGACAAGTCAGAGCTTTGGAACTAACATGATGAACTGAATAAATGTTTGCAAAAATAAACTGTATATAATGAGATTCTTGGTTTCATACATAATCCTCTTTTTCTGTTCTTAGTATATGGAAATGTTTATGCTTTTTGGTGTTTGTCAAGGTCAGAATAACAACAGAAATTTATTTTTTAATATCCTGGCCCATCACCCTTTCATTTTTCCTACATTCCAGTATTATGTAGATGATGTTTTTGTTCACAGTCCAATTCCCTGACATTCTAACTCCTAAATCACTCTCTATGCTCTTCACCCTAGATTTATATAACTCTCACTCATCCTTCAGGCTTAAATTCTATCTTTTTTTTTTCTTTTTCTTTTTCTTTGGTCAACAAAAGGTTAAATAGCACAATATCCAAACTACCATACTAGATGCACAGAACTCGCCCCCTTGCTGGCCTTTTATGTTAAATAAAGATATTCTGTTAAAAACAAAAAAGTTATATACCCTAGATTAAATGATTGTTAAAGTTCCTTTTAGTTTTGACAGTCTAACTCTAAGGAAAGAGACAAGAGATACTTATTCGAGGATTAGGTGAGGTACAGAAGGATATTTATATTAACAGAAGTGGAATAAGGTACATAAATTAATGAGAATGGGATAAAGTGGGAAGGAAAAGGGGGAGGGGGAGATAAGGGAGTGATCCACGGTGGGGAAAGATTCAGTAATAGCAAAGCAAATTCAAGAGCAGAATTAAAGTAAAAGAGTTAGCAGGGATAGGAAATAAGAGATATATAGAAGTACTACAAAACAAGGATCAGGAGTAGAATTTATTAGAAAAAAAAGTAGGGCTAGTAACCATTGATCTTAGACAAAGTCAAACTTAAAAATTCAACCAAGAGAAAAATCTATATTATATGTCATATTGATATTGTTTTAGATGCACGTTTACATATGAGTAAGTGCATATGTGTGTGTATGTGTGTGTGTGTGTGTGTGTGTGTGTGTGTGTGTGAATATAATGTGGATGTGGATGTATGTTGGGCAATGTATGTATGTAGATATATGTCTCTCTGTGTGAATATATATGAAGATATAATATATATGTATATGTAAATATATGTGTGCTTAATTGTAGCCTGCTTCGAGTAGAGTGTGGAGAAATGAAAGGGGGAAAAAGAATAAAGCAAAAAGTACACAGCAGAGAACAAAAGAATAACCTACAAGGAAGCAAAGGAAAGCTGGATACTCATGAATATAATCTCTTCTGTTACTATATATGCTTTCTTGAAATAGAAATTTATTGTTATATATTTTGAATTCTTCCTGATATTGTGCCAGGCACATGACAGGTGTTTTGTTTTCTTTTCCTTTTCTGTCTTTCTTTTTCTATCCTGTTTTTTCTTATTTTGTATTTAGTTCAATTAAAAATAAATCACTCTGAGCTGAGGCAAAAAGAGGAAGGGGGAGAAAAGGGGAGGAGGAACAGAAAGAGAAAAAGAGAGGGAGGGAGGGGAAAAGAGAGAGGGGGGAAGGGAAAGAAAGAGAGAGACACAGATAGAGAGACAGAGACAGAGAGAGACAGAGACAGAGAGACAAAGAAGAGGGGGAAGGAGGGAGAGACAAACTTATGTGGAAATGGTATCTTTCTTTCTTGAAGTCATATCCAAAAGGAAGATTTCCAGATCCTCAGTAAGTAAGGTGTGAAGGTAGGTATGGTCCAAGACCAGGATAAACACATAAACACCTCATTGCCTACATAGGACAAGTGGGAGATGAGATCTCTGTCTTTCAGCAGAATTGTCAGCCAACAGATGGAAAGACAAGGATGATATGAGTAATTGGTGGCCTTCAAGTAAATCTACAATTCTCATACCTCACTCTTGAGGCAGAGGGATGGTACAGTGGATAAAGCACTGGGCTCTAAGTCAGAAAGACCAAAATTCAACTCAGCCTCAGATCCTTACTAGCTATGTAACCCTAGGCAAGTCACTTCACCTATTTGGTTCAGTTTCTTCCATTGTAAAATAGGGAACAGAATATCACCTATTTCACAAAGTTGTTGTGAGTATCCAATGAGATAATATTTTAAAGTGCTTTGCAGGTGCTTGGAACATAATAGATGCTTAATAAGTACTTATTCCCTTCCTTTTCCCCTCTATAGAATTTGTGACCATTTATCAGACTATATTCAAATACTTCAGAATAATTTTGCTACACTGATTACAAACCATGGTCATTATATCAGGCCATTGATCGGTAGCACTTCATTAAAAACTATTCAATCACTACCATTTATTATTTATTTATTAAGGACCCAGATTGAATTCAGAGCAGTGTCCTAGGGCTGGGGGAGTTAGAAAATCTAGATAAGGCACAGTAACTGCTGTCATAGAGCTTACTCTTTAGTGGGAGACATGCACAGAAATCATATGTATTATTACTTCTGTGCCCCAGAAAGATGTGATTCTAAGGTAACGTGGAATGAATTAATATATTAGTAAGTGTATAGGACTTAGAGGAACGTTAGAGATCATCTTTCCCAAACCCTCTCATTTTATAGGTGAGGAAAAGCTGTGATACAGAAATCTGAGGTTATCATGTAGTTTAAAAAAAATGAAGCAAGGATTCTGAAAACAGCCAAATTACATCTCTTTAAAGGTACATAAAATGTTTCTCCATATTAACTGCTTTTTTCCCTCATTTAATCTGATTTAGGGAGGATTTACTACAGCTACATGATAGCTCTATCTCAGCTTCATTAAAGCAAAGCTTTTAATATGACTTGACTGACACACTTCACAAAATCATGAATATCAGAGCCTCCAGAGACCTTGGAAGCCATTTAAGCCAATAGCCTCATTTCAAGGGTGATAAAACTGAGACCCAGAGAGGCCAGGTGATTTTTCTAAGATCACATAGTGAGCATCTGTTGGAGCTGGGCTGTGTACCTTGAAATCCACCTGGGATGGATTTCAAGGCTAATGAACTTCCCACTGTATCACATATGGGTCTAGTCATAGAAGATATCACATATTCCAGACAATAAGGTATGATGGTCACTTTCAACAAGCTGCCTTTACTCTGAACACTCTTTTACCCTATACTTTTTATAAAAATATCTTCCTTCTCTATTCCATCTCTAACATCTCCCCAGTTGTGACATGAGATGTGGAAAACCAAGCAGAATGAGCAAGAACAGACCCATCCCCATAAAGTCCTGCCTGGTCCCATTGTGCAAATGATGAAGGGTCCTAGCTCCCAACACATTGACTAGAAAGAGCAATGGAGAGCTTATGAAGACCTGGAGGTACCCAATCTAAGGGAAACATGTTCATCTGTCCAAAGAACTCTCTCACACCCCTACCTCTTTTTCTGTTATGGGCTAAAAAACCACAAAAGAGATTCCAATAGTCTGCCTTCCTCCACTGCTGCCCCTGTACCTTCTGCTCTCAATCCTAGTGTCTCATTTTAAACTTCAGGCTCTTTCTTGCACTCCAAAAACACTCCATAATTAAGGTCTATTGCCTTATTCATTGTCAGTCTCCCTGAAAACCTCTAAATCCGCAAACTGCTCAGGCAGACTAGGTCACAATGTCACCAATGTTGCAGATGAAAGTAAAGCACAAAATTTAGGTGATGTCAGAAAATACCTTTTTTGACATTGTCAAGTGAGAAAGACTCCCCTAGTGAGCTCAGCCTCAGGGAACAAAGGAATCAGCATTGCTTTGGGTCATGTGATAGGAAGAAATTTCAGAAGAGTTAAGAAATACCTTATCCTGAAAAGTGAATAATCCACATTTGAAATATAAGCATTGGGCACAATGTCCCACATTCTAACTACAGAAACCTGCTTTACTTGAAGAGTTCTGCTTTCCAAAGAAGTCCAAAAGGCAGCTTTGAAATCTCTTTCCTTGTCAGATTGGTTTAGCATTTTCTATGCTATTTCCCTCTTTTCTGCCTTTTTTCACATACAGAAACTGGATTTCTTTCATGCAGATTGGAACCAAACCTTATGGACTAGGCCAGACTTGCTGGAAAGTGTTCTACCTAAAGCCAGCCCAGGCTGACATTAGAAGAGAAACATGGGGAGAAAATGGCCTGGAATTACCTGTGTCACCATATTCTCCAAAGATATTAATGAAGACATCTGCATCTGTCCCAGCACCAATTACATCTCCAGTGTAGACTTTGATATCATACTTGTTATCTGGACAGAAAAAGAGAGAGGAAGAAAGAAACTCATGAGTCTTTCTAGCAAGTTTAATTTAATTTAACAAATGTTTCCTTCTAGTGAGCTTAATTTAATAAATGCTTGCTGATCATCTGATTGAACAATAAGATGTATGAGGTAAAAGGGATCCTCAGAGATAATGTAGACCTTGCAGATAGGGAAAATGGAAGCCAGAGAATAGAATTGATTAGTCACATATTGAGCATTATCAATAATACTGGAAAGAAAAGAATAGGACTTGATTATTCTACTTACTAATAAGACACATATATTTCAGAGAATAAGGTATAATGGTCTATCATCCTCTCTAATTGGGGGAGGCAGAGGACATTCTCAGAGACCCATTTGTTTCACTTGCATCCAGCTGTTTATTCTAAATACACTCTCTTCCTATCCTTTTACTGGAAATATCATCCTCCCTTAGTCTATCCCTTCTGTCTTTGCATTTGTAATAGAGAGGTGAGAAACCAACCAAACAATAAGAATATACCCATTCTCATAAAAAACAGCTCTCTTTGCTTCTGTCATCTCATTTGTAAAATCCAATTCAATGAGCATTTATTAAGCACTTGCTGTGTGAAAAGCAGTGTGGTAAGCAGTAGACATACGTACAAAGACAAAAGGAAGAAAGAATGCCCTCAATGAGTTTACATGACTCTGGGGAAAATGGGTGTACAGACTGGTAAATACAAAATTCATGTGAAGTAATTAGTGGGAGTAGAACATGAAATTGGAGTGTGGGATAAGGAATGGTTTATGTAGTTCTAGTAATTGAGCTGAGTCTTGAAGAGAGTTAAAGAATAGGAAAAAGAGAGGAGAGAAAGGGGAGGGGGAAGGGAGAGAGAAAAGAAGAAAATGAGAGGAGACAACATTTAAATGTTTACTATATACTGTTTGTAGAAAAGTTAGATGGCACAGTGATTAGAGCTCAAGAGGTCAAGAAGACCCACATTCAAATCCAGCCTCAGACATATCCTAGCTGTGTGACCCTGGGCAAGTCATTTAATCTTATCTGCCTCAGTTTACTCATCTGTAAAATGAGCTGGAAAAGGAAATTTGCCAAGAAAATGCCAAATAGGGTCATGAAGAATCATGACTGAACAACAAATGTGCTATTTGTACATAGCAAAATTAACTTTCTAATGAAAAGTAGCATAGAAAATTGGCCTCAAAACCAGGAGAGCATGTCCCATTGTGGATAAATCGCTCAATTTTCCCATGCTCTAGTCGAATCTCTAAGACTATAAGCTGCAAAGAAGATGCTACTGCTTAGGTGGAAGGAGTTTCCCCACTGGAAGTCCCCTGTGCTAGTATCATCACACATCCAGTTCTCATACCTGTGTGCCAAGGACTGGGTCAAGCAATGGAAAGATAGAAAAAATTTACAAAAGGTAACAGGGAAGGGATGCTCTGTACCGGGGGGGGGGGGGGGTGTCAGAGCCACAAGATCTTAGATTCACTAAAGTTATTGAATATTTTGAAATTAACTTGTGCAGGGCAATTTTACAACAGGTAGATCTGTACATTCTTTTCCTTAGTGACAAGCCCTTCAAAAAAAAAAAAAAAACAACCTAACCCCTTCTTCAAGTGCACTTAGAAGAAGAAAGGAGACACATGTACCTTAAAAGGGAGAAATAAATGACAGCTGATAACAAAAAATTCTAAAAGATCAAGGTTCAGGGCAACATTGCACAGGGTAGACCCGTACATTCTTCCCCTTAGTGACAAGTCCTTCTAAAAAAAAACCTAAACCCTGCTTCAAGTGCACTTAGAGGAAGAAAGGAGACACATGTACTTAAAAAGGGGAGAAATAAATGACAGCTGATAACAGAAAAATACTCTAAAGATCAAGCTGTGACAATGATAACAACAGCAGTAGTAGTAAGTGATATTTATAGAACACTTTCAAGTTCACGATATTCTGGACATACTCATCGAATCCTCATAACAATTCTGACAGACATGGAAGGCATTATTATCCCCATTCCCCGGATAGAAAGCTGAGGTTCAGAGATTAACTAGTTTGACCACATCCCATAACTTAGCAGTTTTAGGGACAGGATTCAAACCTGAGCCTTGAAAAGGAATAAAAAAACCATTCCAAAGGGGGGAAATAAACCTGAACCCCAGTAAAGGCTCTAAGGTGGATCTCTAGAATACCCACAATGCTCCCGTGCGGCTATGAAACTGCAATATCACACATGTGGTATTCCAGGGTCTGGAAGGGACTCGCTGCCCTGACAAGCTTGAATCAGCCAGATCGCCTCGCTCCAGGATGCCAGACGTTCACTCTCCATCCTGCCGCAGTGTTCACTGTTTTGCTGCCAGCTGGCATGGGTTGCCAAGTTCCATCCATTTTACTCAACTTTATTCTCTAACAAGATCTGAGGCTTTTCCTCAAACAAGAGCAAAACCTTCCCTTATCCTGCAGAAGAGGCACCCCGTGGTTGATCATGCTATGGGCTAGAAATACAGAAGAGAGTTCAAATGGCAGCTCCCCTTATAGGCCTAAATGTCACGCTTGGATCCAGGCAATAATGGAGTCAGGATAGTTAGGCAAAGGGCCAGGACTCCAGAGGGAATTGGAAATGTTTATCCTGGAGAAGAATCGACTCGAAGGGAAGGGGGATAGGGGTGGGACAAAATTACTTCCTTTAAATATGTAAAAGTTTGTCATCTGGAAGAGAAATTAGATTTATTCTGGGTAGCTCCAGAGAATCAACTAGTAAAATTACAAAAAAAAGGTAGATTTTAAAAAAAATCTTCATCTTAGATTTTAGCTATAAATAAAAATAAAGGACTTCCTAACCATTAAGGCTGCCTAAAAATGAGATGGCCTAGCTGATGAGGAAGGGATCTCTGTCCCTATCCTCCACTAGAATGTTCAAGAAAGAGGTGGAAGGCTATTTTTGTGGGGTATGATAGAAAAAAGATTCTTGCACAGGATGCAGGGGGGATTAGATTAGATGATTTATATATTATGTAATTCTATGTCCAAGAGTAGTCTGCTTAGAAATTAGGGCCTAGGATCCATAAGGCAAAAGAATAAGCATCCCAAAACTAATCAAGGAGAAGCTAGAATGAACCTTGAAAAGCAATATTTTTAAATTTTATAGCTACATTTTATAGATGAATAACTGGGGGCCAGAAGTCATGTGATTTGCCCAAGATTTGCAGCTTATTAAGAAACAGAACATAGATTTGAACCAAAGTCTCCTGACTGCAAATCTGGTATTCTTTCCCCAGTAGCATACTTCCCAAGCATCAGGAATAAGCCAAGAACTGGAAACTAGCTGAGGAAGGAGGTGAAGGATCAGAGCAGAGACTTTGGAGTACATGGTATCCATGGTCAAGTAGAGATCTGGAAATTATGTGGCCAAGAAAGAGATAAGTGTCTGTGGCATTAGTTTATAGGAACAATCCAAGGATCTAGAGGCCAAGGGTTTGAAAAAAGAAAAGGACAACCAGATCTTGGTGGCTAAAACAGGTCAAAGGTGCAAAAACCAAGAGGGCAGATGGAGCAAGAAAATGGCCCCAGCAAAAAAAAATGCAAGGGTGGCTTTGATGATAGGGCAAGGAAGATTTTGGGTAAGTGTGGACAATTCTTGGAAATGATTCAGGTACATGCAAGAAATACTTGAAATTAGCTAGAGAATGAATGAATGAAGTGTTTGTTAAATACTTTCTTTCATACAAAGCACTGGGTATACAAATACAAAAATAAAAATCCTCCCTGCTAGCAAGAAGCTCACACATATTCTCATTCATTCTCATTCTCTCTCTCTCTTTCTGGCTAAGGCAATTGGGGTTAAGTGACTTGCCCAGGGTCACACAGCCAGGAAATGTTAAGTGTCTGAGACCAGATTTGAACTCAGGTCCTCCTGACTTCAAGGTTGCTGCTTTTTCCACTGTACCACCTAGCTGCCCCTGGAGCTCCCATTCTAAGGGAGAGATCTCTTTTTGCCTACTAACATTGTCTAATTACAGATAGAGCCAAGGTTAAGGTCTGAGGCTGTCTTTTCTTATACAAAGACCATGCAGATTGCCCTACGAAGAGGTCTAATTTTTCCTATACTTTATTTCATTCCACCTCACCATGCCTTAGGGCATGATGCTATGTGATCATATCTGCCCTTAGGTGTGTATATAAGTGCCAGATGGCTTAGGAAGATGGCATGGCCTAAGGCTTGTCTGCTAACATTTGGAACAGATTGTACCCTTAAGACATTGTCTGGCTAGAGGGGAGACATTCTAACAGCTAGATCAGTGTAGAAATGGGTAGACTACTGGATTACACATTGCCCTGCCTTGATATGAATAGGAAAATATGACCCAGTTAATAACTGCCACAATGAAAATCTCAGTGGCTTGTATCCCGCCCTTAAACCCAAGGCTATAACCAAAGTGGGAGTCAAAAACGTTACCTAAGGATGCTGACATCTAGAGGGCAAGCTTCCTCCCATAGCATCCTCCAGCCCACCATCTCTATAAACTTCATGGAACTCTCCCTCACATAAACCTGACCCACCACCACCAATGCTTTGTGTTCCCCCTTTCCCTGAGCCTGCCTCCCCTCTACACTATGATTATCCACCTCCTTCCAAGGAGTTGGCAGGGGGGCGGGGGTGGTGGTGGTGGTGAGTCAATGAGCATCAACCACGTTACAAAGACATAGGTTGGACTCCTTGAAGGACAATCTGTCCCCTTTCCTGTTCCAGCTGTGTTACTCATCCCTGATTTATCCCAAATACAAGAATTTCTAGTTGAAACTGTGTACGAGGAATTTACTTGACAAAAAGGCTCTTAAGTCTTCTTCTGTATGCCCTAAATGGAGAGAAAAGTGGGGGAGGTCAGAAGGTATAAATAGGAATGTAGCTTTTGTTGTTTGAGAAATGTAACTCATTACTGATACTTCCCTGTGCTGCAGTGAATGCCAGGACAAAGAGGTCCCCTTCCCACCTTCTACTTCCAAGGGAGCATTGATAGAACAAAGGAATTACACTGGGTATGGGGGGGGGGGGGGAAGATTCTAAAGGACTTAGGATGAAATCCTACTTCAACTCAATAAACATTTATTAAATACCTATTATGAGCAGCCTGGCAGCCCTTGAGAATCTGAAAATGCAACAATAAAAACAAAATAGACCCGGTCTTCAAGGAGTTTATACTCTTAACAGTAGATATAGACACAAATAAATGATCATAGTGGATAACGCACTGGAGTTACCAGTGCACCAACCCTGAAATCAGGAGGACCTGGGTTCAAATTTGGCGTCAGACACTTATCTCTTCCTAGCTGTGTGACCCTGGGCAAGTCACTTAACCCCATTGCCTGGGGGGGAGGGAGAGGAAGCACTAACTATTCTCTGTTTGAAATATGGTTGTTAATACGAAAAGAAATTTGTAAGCCCTAAAGCATACTATGTGTGTGTATGTGTGTGGGAGAGGTAATATAAGCTTCTTGAAGGCAAAGATCATTTATGGTTTTGCATAGTACCTTGGACAGTGCTTGGATTATTGTAGTTGTTCCCTAAAGTTTGCTGATTGATTAAGATGACTTTTTAAACACAAGTCTCCAAGCATCAGCATTTGAAATTGGTTCTCTATGCTAAAGCATACTCGGTGAGCATATGGAAGGAAGGAAGGAAGGAAGGAAGGAAGGAAGGAAGGAAGGAAGGAAGGAAGGAAGGAAGGAAGGGAGGGAGGGAGGGAGGGAGAGAAGGAGAGAAAGGAGAGGAGGGAAGGAGAGAGAGAGGGAGAGAGGGAGAAAAATGGAAGGGAGGGAGGGAGAAAAGGGGAGGGACGGAGGGAGGGAAGGAAGGATAGAGAGGGAGGGAAGGGGAGAGAGGGAGGGAAAAAAAGGGAAGAAGGGAAAGGGAGGGAGGGAAGGAAGGAAAGAGAGATGAAAGAGGAAAAAGAGGGGGAGGAAAGGAAGGAGGGGAGAGAGGGCAAAGAGAGGAGGGAGGGAAAGAAGGGAGGGACAGAGGGGAGAGAGGGAAGGAAGGAGGAGAAGAAGAAGAAGGAGAGGAGGGAGAGAAGGAGGGGAAAGGGATGGAAAGGAGGGAAGGGAGGGAAGGGAAGGAGATAAGGATAGAGGGGGAAGGGGAGAAGAAGGGAAAGAAGGGAGGGGAAGGAGGGAAAGGAGGGAGGGGAAGGAGAGAAGGAAGGGAAGGAGGAAAAGGATGGAAGGAGAGAAGAGAAGAAAGGGATAGAGGGAGAGAAAGGAGAAGAGGAGGGAGGAGAGGGAAGGAGGGGAGGAAGGAAAGAGAAAAGGAAGGAAGGGTAAAGTATTTATTATATGTTAAGCATTATGCTAAGTTCTAGGGATAAAAAACAAAAGTAATACAGTCCCCACCTCAAAGAGTCTAATACATGAAATAATGTGCTGGAGAGAGGCTGTTGGATTTCCTGGGGTGATACAACCTTGCTCTGTTATCTTCCCATCCCTGCAGGCCACCAGCATATCCTTCCACCTTGTGCCAGCAATTCATTTGTAATCTACTTTGTAGATTGTTTGCTGCATAATTCACCCTCTAGGCTGACTTCCCTCAGCTGCCAGGAACCCCCTCCCTTTACTGCTATTGTCCACTGTCTCAATATGTGCAAAAAGGAGAACAAATTTATCCTGCCTAGAGTCTGCACTAAACATAAATATAAAGGTAGAGCAGAATTTTTTTAAGTCACCTAAAAGGTACAAAGTGAAGAAGGCAGAGCCAAAAAAAAAAAAAAAAAATTATGCAACTACATAAAGGAAGTCAGCATGAAGTTGGAGCAACAATGAAAAAGTACTACTGTTCTGGTTGATAGCATCCCATCAAACTTAAAGAACATGTCCCTCCTTATTATTGACAATCCGATTAGCTGTTGTTCAGAGAATTTACTTCTTTGTTGTGAAGTATCCATTTTGTCAAAACAAAACATTCTATATATTTTTAAAGAACTTTTAAATAACCAAACATCTTGTACCTCTGAGCAGAAATAATGTGGGGATTATCTGAGGCTATGAATGATCTGTTGATTCAAGTTAACAAACAATTGTTAAGTGACTGTCATGTGTCAAACACTGTACAAAGTATTGCTAGTTGAGAAGTAGGTGCTTTATTGTGTTTCACTGACCAGCAGTGGTCAGATTAAAAGTAAGAGTCAAGGTTTAAAGACAGGAAGCAGTTCTGTATTGGTTGGTATGATGCCATGAAAAGGGGACTGGATTTGGAGTCAAAGAACTTGAGTTCAAATCCTGACTCAGTTACTATCTATGGAAACTTGAGCAAGTGACAACTTATCCAGGACTCAGTTTTCTCTATTGTAAAATGAAAGAGGTTGAACTAAATGACATTGAATATCCCATTTCAGCTCTAGCAGTGTGATCCTCCTATGATGTTTTGATGGGAGGAGGGGAGGAAGGCATATGATCAAAGGAGACAGGAGTAGCTGTGGGGACAGAATCAGAGTCTAGTGCTAAAAATTATTATTATTGTAAAAGTGAATATTTATATAGTGTTTCAAATAAATTATTCCATTTGAGCTTCACAATTATAAAATTGGTACTTATTCTCATGTGAAAGATGAAGAAATTGAGGTATAAAAAAGGCTAAATGTCTTGCCTATAATCATCCAAGTATCTCCTTACTCTAAGTTCAGCTAACTGACACAGTAGATAAAGCATGGGGCCTTTAAAAAGGAAAACCCCAGTTCAAATCCAGCCTTGACATCTCCTAGCTATGTGACCCCCAGGCAAATTACTTTACCTCTGTCTGATGTACATTCCTCAAATTTAAAATGGGGAGAGTAATCACAACTACTACAGTGTAGTTATGAGGATCATGTTAGATAATATTCATTAAAAGGCTTAACATATTGTCTGTCATATAGTCGATGCTTATTAAATGCACCTCTTTCCACTAACCTATGCTACGTGGCATAGTTCACATCTAAAAGGAACAGACTAAGTAAAATGTCTATATTTCTAAGGATCATTTGGGAGGTGAGTGGATACTAAAATATGAATTAAATGTTAAAACAGATTAAAAAAAAAACCCTCAGAAGCAATATTATGAGGAGAATAGGACACAGTGGAACATAGGGGCAACATAAGGCACAGGAGACTCCATGTACTACATGTAAGAGATTTACCTTGGGATATTGGCCTAGCAACAGGACTACGAGGGACAGCTGCAGTGAGTGGTAGCAACAACATTGTGGAGGCATTTCCTCTAGAATTCTTAGTAAATCCAAATAATCAAAAGGAGGCTAATTTACCTTGAATCAAACTAGTCTAGTCTCTGCATAATGATGAGAAAAGTGTTCATTGACAGTAATTATATGTCCTGAAAGGAATCCACTGAAGGCAGGAGGAATGGGGCAGCCACAGTGCCCATAGTATTTATTCCTGGGTCTTTCTCCCTATATGTCATTAGTGTAGTACCCAGGGACATTTATTTGTTATCAATATTAATCTAAATTCATGGTTTACAGAGCCAAAGTAACAAAAGCAGCACCAAATCAAACTTTAAAGACAAATTCAGCTAAGTGACAGACCCGAAGAGACAACAAATCTGATCCTTCAAGTGGATGTGGGGGACATGTCTGTGAAGCTCACCTGTGTACTTCAATTTCAAAGGAAAAGCACAGGCCAACTGATGGTTTCCTATTTTTAATTAATTAGTCTTACTAACTTTGTGCTAAGCTCAGTTGTTTCTAAGCTGCTGAAGGAGCATAAGTGCTTTCTAAATTTTGGCACCTTGGGGCAAAGTCTTCATAAACCTGCCTAGTTTCAGCTCTGATAATAAGGGCTACTTTCTAGCTTACACCAACGTTGAAAGAGTGTGGGATGATTAAAAAACAAAAACAACCACAAGAAACCTGTGGTCAGATTCAACAATGGGCTGCCCATCTAAATTATAGCAGCTGAGCTCTTTCCCAATTCCCTGTCCCTAGAGAAAGGTACCCAGCAACTGGCATCAGGCATGCATAACAGAGCGACTGTTAATGATAGCTTGTTTTGTTCTCCATGTGCTCTGGCAGCACATTCTTTTATGGTAGTCTTGTGTGTGCTAACCCTGCTCACTTCCCTTTCTTAATAGCTACAGCAGTAATGGCTCACATTTCTAGAGTGCTTTATAGCTTACTAATTACTTTCTTCAAAACAATCCTGTGAGTGAGGTAGGACAAGTATTATTATTCCAGTTTTACAGAAAAGCAAACTGAGGCTCCAAGAATCCTTTGCTTGTGACCATGTAAGTAGTAAGCCATCAGAACCGTAATTTTTCTAACTCTAAGCTCAGTACTCTTCTACTACATCACAACAGGGCTCTCAGTATCTATACATATAATTTGTTTTGCATTGAGGAAAATATTCAAGAGTTCATAGAAATCTTTCTAACTCTCTGGGAATGGAAATGATTTTAACCCTTTTACCTAGATCAAGGATCTCAACCTCTATATCATGGATCCCCCTGGTGGTCTGGTAATACCTAAGGATCTCTCTCAAAATAATGTTTGTTGTCTACATTCATAACTCAAGAAAATGCTAAATATCAATTAGAAGATTTTTTTTTTCCCATCTAAGTTCACGGACTGCCTAAAATCTATCCTGGGATGGAGTTGTCTATGAACATCAGATTAAGACCCCTGACCTAAAATAGAACATTAAATTTCCTGATTAGACAAGCCTGTAATCCTAGTCACTGGAAAGACAGGCTGACGCATCTCTTGAGCTCAGTAGTTCTTAGTTGAAGTAGGGGCTAAACCCAGTGAGTATCTTCACTAAGTCTGGTGAATTCCCAAAGTTGGAGATCTAGGAGACTGCTTGAGGAATGAATTAGCTCAGGTCAAAATTCCTATGCCGATCCCTAGTAGAATTAGTAGATCCTGTGTTTTTAGGGTGAGATAGGGAAACCTGGACTTCTCCCCCCAAAAATTGTCATATTTTTCATCTCTCTTTTCCCCCTTCCTAAGGATCGTGAACCGTCTCTTTAACCATAAGGGAAACTAAGGCACGCAGAGCCGAAAGTAGCATGAAGTTCTCGAGATGACTATCCAAAACCATCAGACTCTCCAGCCTCCGAGCCTGGCACTCCCCAGCCTCCCTGACTGCCACCCCCTACTATATTTTGTGAACACACGATCACACTACGACCCACAGAACCGATCTCTGGAAAACCAAATTTCAGTCGCGGTACAGGGGAAGGAGGGCAACAAATCCCCTAGCCGACAGAACAGCTGAGACTAGACCGGGCTGCTCATTATGTTCCCTACAGCAGAAGCCAAACATATGCCCCTTTAATTAAGCCACCTTTTGATTGCCGGGGGAAACTGACAATCCTCTCCCTAAACAGCTCATTCTTTGTGTTCCGAGCTCCATAAGGAGCTCACATGTTGCAGCGGCTTTTTTCGGAAGAGAGAATCATGAATGAAATGACCAGAGTTTCTTTTGTTAGCCTTGTCAGGCATTGGCGAATCTTATTTTTAATAAAGAGCTAATAGGACACCTCTTTATTTTTAGCAAAGACTTACATGGGTGCGGTTTCATTCCCTGCGACCCATCCCCCCCATTCCCATTGTGTCCTGATGGGTTTTACACCCCTACACACCACACACTTCCGGGGTTTAATAATATCTGAGACAGAGGTGGGAGAAGTGAGACATTCACAGCCGCCATGTAGGAGGAGATGAAAGCCGGCAAAATACAGCAAAGCTTCCCGGGGGGATGGGGAGACACCAGGCAGAAGGCTCTCTCTCCCACAAGAAAAGGTCTCAGGGGTACTGACTGGAGGGAGGGGTGAATTTGGGAAAGCCAGAAGGAAGCACAAAGAGAGGAAACTATTTATACATTACTCTCTCTCCGTATTATACTATATCTATGCCAGTTACTTCTGAACTAAAAAAAAACAAAAAAAAAAATGACATTTCTATAATATCCTACAGCCTGCATCAAAACACTTTATTTATCTCATTTCTTCCTCACAACAGCCCGGTGAAAGATACACAAATTATCCTCATTTTACAGATGAGGAAACTGAGGCTTCAATAGGTAAAGTGATTTGCCTTAAGATTGCACATTCAGGAAATTGCAAAGTTGGGGTTCAAGTTCTCATTTTACAGATGAGGAAACTGAGGCTTCAAAAGATAAAGTGATTTGCCTTAAGATTGCACATTCAGGAAATTGCAAAGTTGGGGTTCAAGTTCAGGACTTTTGATTCCAAATCCAGACCTCTTTTCACTTCACCATAGTTTGACATACTGAACTTAGAGTAAGGATAACAATAGGTCCAAGACCTGGAAAACAGCAGAAGTTTAAAAAAAAAAAAAAAAAAAAAAAACATAGGAAGGAATTCACTGGTAATGGAGATCAGGAGAAATGGGAGAGCCAGTTGGGAGAGCTCGGCATAAAGAGGATCTCTGAACCCATGGGAGCTGCTGAAATTCTGCAAGCATAAGAATATGGAGGGGGAAAAAAGATCCCAAAACAGAACCTTAAGGATGTCTGAATTTAGCAGAGAAACAATCTAATGAATAAGCCTGAAGAGGAGGTAAGTAGGTAACTGGAAAATCAGGAGACCACAATGTCATGAAAGCTAAAGGAGAAAGAAGACAGAAACAGGACTGGGAAGCTTCTTCCTAGCACATCTTCTGAACATTGCTATTGTTGTTGTTGTTCTGATTTTGGTAGCCCTTATGTTAAAAAAAAAAAAAAGAAAAAAGAAAAAAGTCCAAATTAATGGGGTTGTCATACCAATACCCCTTGGCCTGCTGAGAGCTTTCCTTCCTAGGCTCACACCATTGAAGAAGCCAAATGGTCTTTAGGAAACATCGAAGAGAGTGGCAGTATTGTGAAAGGAAAACTGACTCCTAGTAAGAGATCCTAAGTTCAAATCCTCTGACATTCATTACTTATATGACCTTTGATTAGTCACCTAACTTCCTGGGCCTCATATCTTTTATTGAGGGGGTTAAACTAGGTGACCCCGAGATCCCTTCCATTTCTAGTCAATGGGATGACAGACTGCTTCTGAATCTCCTTGCAATCTCTCCAATTCTTTTGTCAATATGTATAAATTGACCTTTGCAATTTTCTCTAGCCCCTCTTTAACTTTTGTTGTAAAAAGAATACTGACTGGCCCCAATAAAATATGCAAGGGAAAAAAAAAAAAAAGATACCAGAAGGCAGAGCAAGGTGGGAGGTCCTAAGTGTCAGGCAAAGTATTGAACAATCAGGAAATAGACAGAAATGGAGAGAACACAGGCAAGCAGACAAGAGAACAGATGCCCAGCCCCAGCAACAAGGAAAAGGCTCTGATCCTGAGGCAGCTGGCTGTCCCAGCATCAGCTGCCGGGCTTCTCTCTCTTCCTGGTGAGAGCCAAATTTGAATGAACCTGACCCAGAGGTTTGCGGTAATGGTAACTGAAAACAGCTGGCTGGCAGTAGGAAGGGCAGGAAGCAGACAATTCTCCATCAGGCATTTCCCTGACAAACGAACTGATGAAAGACCTCCCAGAAAAAGGGTTGCCACTAATTAAGCAGTGGCCTGGTTTCCTGGCTGGGGAGTTGGAGGACCTGGGGGCCCAGGGAAGGGATGCAGGTCACCAGTTGGCTGCAATAACAGCCCAAAGCTTTCTAGATATTCTGTTTTTGTGGATTTTTTTCATGATACCATACCTGTGAAATATATAAGCCTTTGAGATCTGATCCTAAGGGTTCCAGGGGGTGAATAGATAGGAAAATCTGGATTTCACAAACTGATTGCCAAAGTTATCCTAGTTCCTGACCCTAATATGAACCAGATTACTGTATATTATCATTATTGATAATATAATAATAGTAGCAATAATAATTATAAGCATTTTAAGTTTTGCAAAGTGTTTTATGTTATCTCATTTGATCCTTGCATTATCCATGCAAATAAAGTACTATAATATTTGCAGATTAAGAAGAGGTTAAATGATTAGCCCAGAGTCACAGCTAGTAAAGGAAATAAGATTAAATTTGGGTCTTCCTCATTCAAAATCCATATTCTATCACTTGTGCCACACCCAGCTTCCAGGGCAAAATTTTTACCTGTATTTGGTCTGCGCAAAGGGACTTGAGACCCAGTTCTGCTGACCTTGATAATAAATTTGCCAAATCCAGATTGTTATACAATAAGCTTTATTTTCAAAATGAGGCATGGGTGTGCAGTCTATGTAGCCCCTTGGATTTTGTGGCTTGGGTGAGAATTTGAGGAGGGATGGAAGGGAGGGGGAAAATTGCCTAAAGATGAAAGACACAGGATCCAAATGGTAGTAAAACATATGGGTTGGAGGGAGGCCCATTTTTGGTGGTTCCAAAGAGGCTGCTGGGGAATTCTGGCCCCTAACTGCAGCCATCAGAAGCTTCAGGGACATGTGGAATTCCACATAGGAAATGATGCTGGGCCCCTTCCAGAAGCATTTGTAGGTGACAGTCCTGGCCTTCAGGCCTACAGGACTGTCTGGTGGGGCAGTGACCAGGACTCCCGCAGAGTGGCCCTGGCACTGCTAGCCCAGGCTCAAGGAGCCACAACATGCAGGAGTGTGAGTTCCCCCTAGTGGTCCCTATGCAAGAGCCTTTGCTTTTCTCTATTGCTCCCCCAGGACACATTTGAAGAATGAACAGACTGAGGTATCAGCCCAACTCAGAGCAGACTACACTACCCACAAGGGATCCGGGTAGGAACAGGGCATTCCAGAGCAGTGATTGCACCTCACAGAGGTCTGAGACAAGCAGTGAGTCCTTCAGAGCAATGGGATCAGCTCAGCTATTGACAAGTCAACAATATTATTTGTAAATCATTTAGCACCATAACTGACATATTGTAGGTGCTTAATAAATGCTTGCTCCTCTGTTCTCTCCCCAGCCAAGAACAGAAGCAGGAGACATGTTCAAGATCTAGGAGTATAGATCAACAAAACAGCAGCCTTTGAATAGAAATGCAATAGGAAGAGGGTCCAAAGTCTGACATGAAGAAACCAGAGATTACCCTGCCTTTGAGCCTGTGAGATCCCAATCTGACTTATTCCAATGTATTTAGGAGCACCAGACTTTAGGGTTTATCTGCCTCTCTTTGCTCTTCTGAATACATTTCAATTGTAGATAGTTCCCTATCAGTGCTATCACTTCTCCATTGTATTGTGGGCAACAAAGTTCACAATAAGACCAGGACAGGAAATCATGGAATCAGGACTTGTTCTAGTTTCTCTTCCAGCAAAGCAGCGGAGACTAAGGGGGGAAAGTATATAGAGAGAAGTATATATAGTGAAAAATAAATCTTAGAATTGGAATCATAATAGGTAAGGAAGACTCATCTTCCTGAGTTCAAATTCAGTCTCAGACCATGAAGTAGTATAACTCTGGGCAAGTCATTTATACCTGTTGACTTAGTTTCCTCAGCTGTAAAATAAATGGCAAACCACTCCAATATCTTTTTCAAGAAAATCTGGGGTCACAAAGAGTTAGACATGACTGAAAGGACTGAACAACAAATTGGTAGTTTTCTAACCAAAATGTCTCCTCAGTACTACCAAAAATCATCCAGACCATAGTTACTATAGTTCATGGGTCTAGACTTGCCAAGTAATAATCAATAATATTTATATGACATACTTTATGATTTGCAAAACACTTTATACATGTTTCAAAACAACATATATTCTCATTTGATCCTCACAATAACCTTATGAAGTAGGTACTATTATTATTTCTATTTCACAAATGAGGAAACTGAGGATGTAGGAAGGTAAGTTAATTTGACCAGGGTTATACATCTAATAAATGTCAGAGGTAGGATTTGAACTTAGCCTGAGGAAGGGGGGGCCACTTCCTTAATGCCCTGTAAAGCTATAAGCAAAATGGGAATATGTGTGCAACCAAAACTAATAATATAACCAAACAAGGGACCTGAGATCTGGGGAAACATTCTGGGACATTTTAGGATAGGAATGATGTCTATGCTCACAGATGTAGAACTAGGAAAAGGGAATGATTATGCTTAGAATCCTGCTCATCACAAAAAGATACCCAAACTTTTGCATGAAACAAAAACCATCATTATTGAACCAATGAGCTTTCTCCTCTGAGAGAGCATATTATACTCCTTTGCATAGCCCCCTATTTCCTTCCATGTTTTAGTTCCATGCTTATGAACTCAGATAGTAGTTTTCTGCCTAGGGCCTAAAGAAAAGATTTTTTAAAAAAAATTTCTGCTGAGGCAATTGGGGTTAAGTGACTTGCCCAAAGTCACACAGCTAGGACGTGTTAAATGTCTGAGACCAGATATGAACTCAGATTCTCCTGACTTCAGAGCTGGTGCTCTATCCACTGCACCATCTAGCTGCCACTAAGAGATCTTTTGACTCTTTGAATTTCTAAATTAGAACCCAAGCTGCACTCATCACTTGAATCATCTGTTCATTCCCTACCTCTGACTTTGTAACTCAGTCCATGCCGACCATCTTGCTCATTTCCTCTAGATTCCAATTTGTTGATTATCTTACCCCTTGCAGATTAAACCCTTGATTACATGCCCCAGTCATTTTCCTGCTAATCTCTTGTGCATGACCCCTTGTCCATGTCTCATGAGAGCCAGCAGGACATAGTAGAAATTCTTCTCTTCATTTTGCTTTAAGTGACAGAATCAGAAATAAGTTTGGGGTTTTAAAAAAAAATTCTCTTTTAACAAATATCTAGGAATGGATGACAAAAGAATCTGGATATGAATTATTCATTCCTTAGTGAGAATTAGTTTAATCAGATGCCCTAGGTCAATCAATGGTTCTCAAATTTTTGTTCTTCATATCTTTATACTATTAAAATTATTGAGGATCTGTCCAAAGAGTTTTTGCTTAGATGGATTATGTTTATAGATATTTGCCATATTAGAAATAAGTTAATTTTGAATTTATAGACTCTATGAAACGATTTCAGAGACCTCTGGGATTCTCTGGACCACGCTTTGAGAACCACTTCGATAGGTTGTGAGGGAAGCAAAAAACATTCATTCTAAAGGGAAAGGTAGTACCTAGGAGAGCCTTGTGATACATCACAAGGAGAGGTTAGCACAAAGACTCTGGGTACTTGAGAATTGGGAGAGATAGTAAGGAAACATTAGCCAATTCACAATTTTGTTAAGAGCTACTTTTGTCAACATTCAAGTAAAGATTATGGGTCAATGATGTATCTATATGGCATCAAAAGCATCTAACTGATTCATAACTGGGAAAGGAGCACATTGAGAGACAGTCTGGTTAGCTATTTGAATGAACCACTTGGTCAAATTAGGTAAAATGGGTAGTCCTGAGGGGACATAACCTTGTATGTATGTATATATATATATATATATATTTATATATATATATATATATATATATATATATATTTTAAAGCAAGTCCTTAAAATTTAGTCAGATAATCAAAGATCACCATGTGTTGTTGTCCTGAGAGCTGGGTCATCTAAGTTGTTCACTGATATACCTTGTGACCTTAGAAAAATGCAACAACATATATGTAGCACTTTAAGAGTGACAATGAACTCACTTCATTCCCTGTGAAGTTAGTAGAACAAATATTATAGCTTTTTATTTACAAGACATATCTATGGGTAATTTTTCAGCATTGACCCTTGCAAGACCTTCTGTTCCAACTTTTCCCCTCTTTCCCTCCATCCCCTCCCCTAGATGGCAGGTAGTCCCATATAGATTAAATATGTTAAAGTATATGTCAAATGCAATATATGTATACAGTTTAGATGAATTTTTTATCAGGAAAGTGACATGGTTAGATCCATCCTTTAGAAAACTATTTGAATCTCTGCAGAAAATGAACTGGAAAAGAGTAAAACTGGATATGAAAGAGGAGGTCTTTGGGAATCCAATTAAGATGCTGTTTCTGTAGACCAGGTAATCCATTCCAATCTAATAAGCATTTATTAAGCACCTACTATGTGCCAGATACTTTGCTAAGTGATGGGGATACAATTAATAAAAAAAGAAATACAGTCTTTGTGTTCAAAGGTAGTTACACAACATACAAAAGGAGATGAGAAATGGGGGACACCGCCAGGGGATACCCAGTGCAAAGATATCTCATTTGATGGAATTAAAACGAGGCAGAGCAATAGATGCAAAGTATAATGGGTAGATACTGCAGTTTCTGCTCTCCATAAAGGAAGGCATTGGGAGGAGTTTGGTACGCTGTCCTCCAGCCATCCAATCAGAAGGGAGAGAAGACTGAGGGAAGTGGGTTCAGTAACTGATAATGAGCTCCCAAACCAGAGTAGGAATTATGTGAATAGAGAAAAGGGGATAGACATGAAATATGTAATGGAGGTAAGACCTATGAGACTTGACAGCTGAAGGAATCTAAATAAAGGAGAGCTGTGAGGCTGCAAACTTAGGTCGTGACAAAAGGTTATCCTTACTAGAAATGGTGAAGTTTGGAGAAGGTATGGGTTTGGGATGAGTTCTAAATTTGGACATACTGGGTTTGAGATATCCACAGGAGATGCATTTGGAGATACCTAACAAGAAATTGGTGATATGAAAGATTGGGAGGGAAACAAAGTTTCCTTGTTTGGATAATTGAATCCAAGGCTACTGATGAAATCATCTAGAGAATAAAGGGAAGAGGGAAAAATAAAAACATAAAGAGGAAGAATAAAGGTCAAGACATTAAAGAACACTCATAGTTAGGGAGAAAGACATGGATGATGATCCAACAATGGAGACCAAGGGGTAGTCACAAAAACCCAGAAAAGAGAGAGAATACAGAGGAGAGGTGGTCAGTAACGTGATCATAGTAGAAAGGTCAAGAATGAGGACTGAGAAAAGGTCATTAAACGACGCCAATAAGAGATCACTGGTAATCTCAACAAGAACAATTTTATTTTATTGGTGAGGTTGAAAGTTAGATTATAAAGTATTGAGAAGTAGAAAGGAAATGGAGAACAATAAATATAGTTTTTTATGTTTGTCCATAAAAGAAAATATGTAGGATGATAGCTTGAAGGAATAGTTAGGCCAAGTAAAAATTTTTTTAAGGATAGAAGAGACGTGGGTATTTTTAAAGAGAACTGGGAAGACAAAAACAGTAGTAGGTAAGAAAAGTTGGAAGATAAAAATGAGACAGAAAAATAAGGATTGAGGGCAAGCTACAGGAGCATATGAGAGGAGATGAAATCAAAGGCACAGAGTTTGGCCTAGCCATTAGGAAAGGTCACTTCTTTGTCAGAAACTGAAAGAAAAGAAAGAATGGGGGAGGATATAGAAGGATTTTGAATTTTAGGATAAGGGAAAAGAGAGAGGGAGGGATGGCCTCTATTCTCTTAATCAAGTAAGAATCACGATCTTCTATCAAAAGGGAGAAAGAGATGGGAAAGCCTCAACCTCTCATCTGTAAGACAGAAACAAGGTGCCTGTCTCTTGCTCCAAAAGAAGATTATGAGGAGTGAATGAAAAACTTGAATGACTGAAGTGACAGTAAATAATTTCTCACCTACAGTGTCTACCATTTCTTTTGCCAGATCATTTGCAAGAGATCTCCAGGACATGCATAGTCCAGTATTTTATTTATAACAAGGCAGTAACTACTTTTTTTGAGCATATATTGAAATCTTAAATGGGGAAAACAACATTGTAGTAGAAAAAACACTGGGTTGTTAGTAGCCTATGTTCTTTTTTTTTTTTTTAATTTTCAATAGTGTTTTATTTTTCCAAATATACGTAAAGATAGTTTTTTTTCAACATTCATTTTTATAAGACTTTGTGTTCCAAATTTTTTCCCTCCCTCCCTCCCCAAGAGGGCAAATAATCCAATATAGGTTAAATGTGTGTAATTCTTTTCAAATATATTTCCATAATTGTTATGTTGTACAAGAAAAATCAGAACAAAAGGAGGGGAAAAAAAGAAAAAAACTATGACCAAGAAAAAAAAAAAACAAACAAGCAAATAAAAAGGGTGAAAATGTTATGCTTTGATCCACATTCAATCTCCATAGTTCTCTCTCTGGATGAGGATGGCTCTTTCCATCACAAGTTTATTGGAACTGAGGCCTAAGTTCTTGGCCCTATTTTGTCAACAAATGGCACAGTGGATTCAGGGCCTAGAGTTCAATTCAGAGTTCAAGTAAGTTTAGAATTCAAATTCAGCCTCATTTGCTGTGTAAACTTTTGTTTGCTTCAGCTTCCTCATCAGTAAAAATCTGACAGTAATAGCAACACTTCACAAGGTTATTATGAAGATCAGATGAGGTATTTGTAAAGTATTTACAATTCCTGATTTATTTAGTATTTAGAACTAAGTAGATTAGAAATTAGAATTAGAATTAATTAGAAATAAAGTATTTAGAACTAAGCTCAAAGTAGGTGCTTAATAAGTGCTTGATTTTAAAAAGTCACTTCTCTCTAAGCCTGAGGATATTAGAATGTTGAAACAAATATGGACAGATAAAGAAGAAGAAAAAAACAAAAACCTGAGACTACATACTGTGTAATTATAATGACTAAGCTTGGTCCTAGAGAAGCATTGAGGGGATGATGTATTGGTTGGTTTTGCTAAACCACTTTTTTTTTTTCTTTCTATCTTTAATTCTTTGTTTCAAGGCTTGATTTGATGACTAGGAGAAAGAAAGAATGACAGTGACATAAAAATAAGAGAATGATAGAACTATGTAGGACATAAAAAGATTCTCTAATTCAACCCTTTCATTTTATTGGATGCTTTAGAGAAGCTAACTGATCTGCCAAAAGTCACACCTACTGGCAGGACCCACAACAGAGTTCATCTGGAGTCCACAGGCCTTGCCCTGGATCCTATGGACCTCTGATACAAAGTCATGGAGTGAACAGTTTTAAGGTTTGCCGAGGCACATAATAAGTCCAGGAGGTGAATGCCATTTCCATTCCCATTTTACAGATGAGGATATTAAAGGCTGCAGGTTAAGTGGCCAGGGTCATTCAGCAAAGCCCGATTCTAAGTCCCACACTCCATCCACTACACAAAACTATCTCTATTTAGTTTTGCTCCTCTTTAAGAAGAAGAGAACAATGTCGGGGCTGTTGTGAGAATCAAATGAGATAATGTATGTAAAGTGTTTTTGTAAACTGTAAAGTGCTTGAGAAATGCCAGCTATTATGATGCTATTCTCATTTGCCGTTTCCAAATGCAAAATGTGTCTTATGTTGGGCACATATTCTATTGCAGGTTACATGTAATTTGCATATGTTTCTAATATATTTATCACAATCATTTTCCGCCCTTTAGAGTTTTCTCTTCTCCCAACACCCCCAAGCCCCAGGAGCCTTGGGCACGGTGCCTGACATACCATTGCCAAGTCAGCGTGTACATCTAATGCCATGTGCTAATTGCTGTGCAATACCACAGGGGCCCTAATGAAGTTATAACCCAGTTACTGGGTGAAATAACTGGGTGTGGAAAATGATGTGATTGAGCTAAGGGCGGATGGGATGGTCTGGAAGGCGGATTAGCATAATCCCATTTCTCCCCTTTGGTTTCCCTGGCTCGAGGTGGCTTGGAGCCATTAGAATGTGTCAGGGAGTAAGGGGAGGAGTGAAGAATGCCAATCAACTTTTCTTAGCCCTGAAATGTCAAATTGAAACATCTCCCATCGCACCACTCAATCCTTATCCCTTCTGTGCCATCCCCACCAAGTTGTTTTTTTCTCCCCCTTTCTCCCAGACCCAATGGAGTAATTCATCAACCAGTCAGTAGCAGGCTCCCTGGGGCTGTTAGCTGCCCAGTAGCCCCTTCATCTCTGAGGTTAAGTCAGAGCCCACCACGGCCATATTTATTATTACTCCCTTGAGAAGGTAAAACCCAGCCCAGAGAAGGGGTCCTCACCTGTTAAATTCGCAGAGGAAATGGTTTCCTGGGACAGGATGAATGGTGGGGGTACCTGGGAGTATCCTGGCGGCTGCTGTCATGGCTCAGGCCCTGCTCAATGCAAATGACCTAGTAGGTCTTTTGACACAGCCTGATGTCTGTGACATTTATAAGCCATTGTGCCCAAATTCTAACAAGCCTGGGGTGTGAACAGCCCAAGGCCAGCTGGAGAGGAGCTTTTGGCTCTGGGAGCCCCCTTAGCCGCCAAGTTGGCAGGGATCTCTGAACATGGGATGGTCTGTGTTCAGTGCTAATTTAAGCCACGTGAGGGTCTTAGCTCTTTTCTGGGTAGGAGGGTATACAGGGTGGGAAGGCGTAGGCTTAGGATGTATGGTTTGCCAGAAAAGAGGAGAGAGAGCACACCAGACTGGGATTCCAAACTGGAGGGTACAATTGGCAAGTCTGAAATAAGCCAATTGCTTTGTCTCCCTTTTCTCTGACAAACTGGGATCGACTGAATCAGCTTCTCTATGTCTCTCCATGCTCCTTTCAACTGTGGAGAGGATGACTGTGTCATGTTTTACCATTTTTTGAACTCTTCTAATACTACCTAGAACCATATAATTTTTGAGGTTCAAAGGACATTAAAAAGCATCTGATTTAATTCATTCATTTTACAAATGAGGAAGCTTAAGTCTCAGAGAGATTAAAAAATTCACCTAAAAGGAAGAAATTTGCCTACATTTCTATATTAAGTAAAAAAGAACCAGTCAGCTGGAAAATCAGCATTACAATGCCAATCTCATTCTACCACCCTTCCTTACCCCAAAAGTGATTGCCCACAATTAACCTCCATTTATTTCTTATTTTTGCTTCTCAGGCATCCTCACTCCCACATATCCCTCCTTTGCCATATTTTGCCAATTCTATCTCCATAACATTTCTCACATATGTCTCTTCTGTTGCTTAAAGAGTCCCTACTCTATTTCAGGCATCCCTCATCATCTCTTACTTGAACTCCTTACTTGGGTATCTCCCCTCTCCAATTCATCTTCCACACAGCCACCAAAGTAATATTCCTGTAGCATAAGTCTGACCTTATCACTTCTTTGCTCAATAAACTCAATGTCTCTCTGCCACGTCTAGAATCTTTTTGTCACTTAAAGCCCTTCACAAGCTGGTTCTGATATGCCTTTCTAGTTTATTATATAGTACTCTCCATACACTCTTTGGACTAGTAAAATTGACCTGTTTCTAACACACAATATCCTGTCTCTTCTCTCCCTATCTTTGCATAGGCATTCCTCCTTGCCTGTAATTGTTTTCCTCCTCATTTTTATTTTTTAGAATCTCTAATTCCTTTCAAAGTTCAGCTAAAAGGCTATATCACACATGAAGCCTTCCTTTCCCAAATCCTCCTTCTTCCCCCTTCCCCTGCAAAAAATGACTTCATATATATTTTGTATGTGTGTGTGTGTGTGTGTATATATATATATATATATAATATGTTGTCTCCGCTATAGAATGTAAGATGACTGAGGACAGCAACTATTTTATTTTTGGCTTCATGTCCCCAATGATTAGAACAATGCCTGGAATATATCATGCCTTAATAATGTCCCTGGATTGATTGCTCATGTATGTCCCTAATTCCCAACTGGCCAGTCAATAAGCATTTACAGATAACTTAATGTATACTGAACCCAATGGTAGGCTCTATGGGGAAGATAGGTAACAGAGAAGATGTAACCTGGCAAACAAAATGTTAATCTGGTTGGAAAAGCAAGACTTGTATACATTTGCTGATTAAAGACACATTTAGACCTAGCCAAATATGAAGCAAATGAATGTATCCTAGAGGTGACACAATTTTGAAAATATTCAAGATATCTGTATCTCAAAGAGAAGATTTTAATAAATGGAACAAGGGAAGTAAGAGACAGGCAGAGGGAAAGATACAAAAAAGTCAGTATCCACTGGCAT
Source organism: Sarcophilus harrisii (assembly GCF_902635505.1). NCBI lineage: Eukaryota > Metazoa > Chordata > Mammalia > Dasyuromorphia > Dasyuridae > Sarcophilus > Sarcophilus harrisii. The sequence continues at coordinate 366,344,344 of NC_045426.1, read as the reverse complement.
AGAAGTGGAGCAAAAAAAATCACACAGAATGAGATTATAAATTGCAGAGTAGTTGTTTTACATGAAGCAGGGAAAAATTGCTATTAGCACTAATGGAGGGAGTGCCCACATCAATGAGATCACAATTCCATCAGAGTAAGATCAAGTGTTAGATTGTGTGACACAAAGGGAAGTAGGAGTTCATAGAGAAAAGATCATTGTAAACTAGCACTGGGGAAGATGAGATAGGACTCTACCTGAGATCTTAAAGGACAAGTGAGATTTAGAGAAACAGGTAAGAACAGATAGTAAACTTGAAAGCATTCAGATATGTATGTGTGTTACAAAATTACCATCATATAAATGCTAAACCAGATATTATTGAAAGCAAAAGGTATGATCAAAAATGAGTAGTAGCACCCAGTAATCCATGGGAGAAAATTACTAGGAATTATAATAGTCATGGCTTCTGAGTACCAATGCATAGAATTGAGAGAGTGAGAGGATGTCGAAAGCTGTGATTTCATTCTCTGTAGAGAAACTAATATTCCAATATTCTTATAACTAATATTCTTAGAGAGCTGTCTAGAATGCTATGAGAGAAGTTAGGCGTCTTATTTAGAGTCATATGGCCAGTATATGTCAAAGGTAGGACTCTTGACTCTAAGCAGGGGTCCTCAAAGTACAGCCCGTGGACCAGATGCAGCAGCTGAGGACATTTATCCCCCTCACCCAGGGCTATGAAGTTTCTTTATTTAAAGGCCCACAAAACAAAGTTTTTGTTTTTACTATAGTCCGGCTCTCCAACAGTCTGAGGGACAGTGAACTGAACCCCTATTTAAAAAGTTTGAGGACCCCTGCAAGGCCAGCTCTCTAGCCACTGTATTATAAAGACATCCTTATAATGTCTTGGGAGGATTATTGAAGCACATTTATAACTTCTCCTTCTTATTATCTGATTGGTCCATTTACTTTTCCAATTCTTTGTCATGACACTTATAACATATCTAGCATATAATGCTTCTATCTTTGCAGGATACAGGTAACAAAAAAATGAACTTGAAATATTAATATAAGGAAGTAAGTACAACCTAATAGCTACCATCACAACTTGGTAGGATAGGATTCAAACCTGAAATACTGCCATAGAAGGATATGTCTTATTCAAAAGAAATGACTCAGGTAGAATGTGGATGTGCAGTAGCACTATATGGCAAGAAATCATATAACTTTGTGAAACTTCATAGACCTAAACAGGTATATAGAGAAGAAAGTATCTAGATAGAATAAAAGAAAGAAGAAAAAGAAGTAATATCTTTGAGACTACATTACTCTAAACCAAGTACTATATTATAGATAGATAGATCTAGATAGATAGATAGATTCTTTACTATAATACTTATATTAAGACTGTCCAGCAAGCTGGAAAAAGTCATTAATGTTCTGGATCCTGGATACAAACCTGGTACAGAGGCAAGATATAGTTATGATGGGCTCTTTCTACTAACAAGATATAATCTGGAGGTATATATCAGCAAAAAAGCAGAGACAATTTCTTCACTTGCTTTGCTTACAATGTCATTCTTCAGAAAGTAAAAGAAGAAAAAAAGAAAAGAACTCCTATTCTGGACCCCATTGTGACCAATTAGAAGGAAATAGTAAAATGAAAAGAGTCTTGAGAAACAGTAATAATGCCATCTTGGAGTTTGTGGTGGTCATATTCTGGACATATTGGATATATTCTGATAGGTATCCTAGCTTTTCAAAATAATTGTTGAATATTAAACCTGGGGAGGAACTTTAGAAATTATCTTGCCTAATCCTCTCATTTCACAGATGTCAGGAAAATTGTGACTATCTCCAAAAAAATAAAAAATAAGGGAAAGGCTAGCTACCTGGAATATATATAAAGCACTTTGCAAATTTAAAGCTCTATGCACATGCTTTGTTACTGTTATTGCTGGTCATGCATCAAGTGTACACCAAATTGTACAAGTGGTACAAAGGCAAGATATAGTTATGATGGGCTCTTTCTATTATCAAGATATCGTCTAGAGGAATATAAGCAAAAAGCAAGACCTAACTCTTCTTGATCCCATGGACCATAGCACACCAATACTGTCCATGGAGTTTTCTTGACAAAGATACTAAAGTGGTTTGTCATTTCTTTGTCCAGTTCGCTTTGCTGATGAGGAAATTGAAGCAAACGGGGATTAGTGGCTTGCCCAAGGTCACACAGCCAGTAAGTGTTTGAGATCAGATTTGAATTCAGGTCTTCCTGACTCCAGGCCCAGCACTCTATCTATTCTGTCACTTATCTTGTTGACTGTCTGACTAACAGATCAAGGAATGCTATAGATTTAAAAGCAATTAAAATACCTCTAGAATGCTTTACAAATTCAGATACATTCTATTTAGATTTCACCAAAGCATTTGTCAGTATCTCTTACAATATTCTTATGGACAAAATATAGAAAAGAAGATTGGGCAACTGTTTGTTAATAAATTAATAATTAAGATGTCATCCTAGATTAATAATGGCAGAGTAGGCGATTTAGTCCTGTCATTGTTAATGGTTTCAACCATGATTTCTATGAAAGACTTACAATGTATCCTTATCAAATTTGCAGAAGAAAAAAGGTGGGAGAGTTAAAAAAAAAATAGAATGGGTAATAGAATAAGGATCCAAAAAGTTCTCTATAGAACAAAATAACAGGCAGAACCCAACAAAGTTAAATAATAATTGCTATACAAAACAATCTTGAAAGACTTGAAAACTCTGATCAATGCAATTGATGCTGTTTGAGTGGTCTAGATTAGTGGCTATAAGAGAGTTGTTAAGAATCCCCTTTAAATCGGCCCCAGGTATTAGGAGTGAAAGAATTCACTCATCCCGGAATTATTAGTTGCAAAATGAAAGTTTATTGTTAGAGAGAAACCAGTTTACCAAGAGACTGACTTCTATAGTGACAGATCTATTGGAAAATGGAGTTTTGCACTGAGAATGCAGTTCTCAGAGGACAGAAGGTCCTGGCAGCAAAGGGGGCTACCAAGGTCCAGCTGTTGGTTTGTTGAAGGAAGCTGTTATATGGAGTGTCTTGGTGGGGACTGGGGCAGCCCAAGCAGGTCAGACCCGTTGGGGGCTAGTGGGCAGAGTCCCAAATTGGCTCATCTATAAGCTGGGTTTCAGCTTGAGCTGGAATTTGAATAGAATTGAATAGAAGATCTTTAATTGAATAGGACTGGAATTCTTTTGCTCAGCATTGAACCAACCCCACCTAGATAACAGAATGAAACTGTTTGTCTTGTTTCCCTTGGGTGGGGTCCCTCACTGAGGCAAAGTTGAAGGAGATTTTCTCCTTCAAGCAGTTTTAGAGTTTTGGGGTCCCTTCTTCACAATGACCAACCATGATTCCAAAGTACTGAGAATGATGCTCTAACCCAAAGCTTCTTAAACTATAGGTTGCAACCCCATATGGGGATCATGAAATTATGATTTTTTTCAGTAAATGTTCAATTTACATATCTATTTTATATACTTACATATTCAGGGTTGTATAAAAAGTTCTGGAGCAAAAAAAAAGGGGACTACAGGAAGAAACTTGATACCTACCCACCTCCTGAGAGAGAAGAATAGATTCAAAATGCAGAATAAAACAAACATTTTCAAACATCGAAAAATAATAATAACAATTGCCATAAAGTTCTCAAATTTTAATTGTATGTATATGTAGGACAAGAAAGACATGAAAAAATAATCATTTATTTGAAAAAAGAAAAAAAGATCTAAGTACTTGAATACAATCTCAATATGAATTAACAGGTAACAAGGCTGCTTAAAAAGGAGTGAATATAATTGTAGTCTCCATTAATATTCATTTCCACCTTTTTAAATGATTAAGTGTCTGTTAGAGGCAGCAGGGATGAGTAGATAGAGGTCAGGCTTTGAAGAAGACCTGAGTACAATTTTTACCTCTTACCAGCTATGTGACCATGGGCAAGTCATTTAATCTCTTTTTTTCTGCCAAATAAAGCTCTAAGATTGTGAGTTACAGATGAATTGTTGATCTGAATTGATAAAAACATTTCCATACCAGGAGCTTCCCATACTGACAAAATCACAGGTCTGAATCTAGCAATGTGTTAGGTACTATATGGAAGGAAGGCAGGCTCTGAACTCTTGAAGGATTGCCATAGGCAATGATGGCCAAAGTGTATTCCAAACACAATTAAAATCTATAACATTGCAATGTCTGTTTTGTACAGAGCATAGAAATTGATGAGAAAAGCCATGGAGACAAGGCAGCAGAACCAGTTTGAAGAAAGAGGAGTAATTCAGTTTAGCAAGATAATGGAGTATGTGAAGGGGAGTAGTGAGGGATAAAGCTGGAAAGGTACATTGGAGCCAAACTATGGAAAGCCCAGAATGCAGTGCTAAAAAATTTTGCACATTATGGAAGAATCACTGAAAGCTTTTGAAAAGAAGAATGACGAGATGAGAATTGTGCATTAGGCAGATTACTCTGGCAGCACTGTGTAAGATAGATTTGAGTACAGAGAGAAAAATTTGGCAAAGAGACTAGTTGGAAGACTGACTACTGCTAGAATCCAGGTGAAGGGCAGTGACAACCCAAACTGGGATAGTGCCAGTGGTCATGGAAATGAGGGGAGGACTTTGACAGATGGTGCAGAGGTAGAACTGATGTGACTTAGGAACTGATTGAATAAGGGAGGGAGTGGGAAAGAGAAAGGGGAGATTTTAACCCTAAATGACTGAAAAAAGGAAGGTGTTCTTAATAGATACAGAGATGTTATGAGACAAAGGAGATCTAAAATGTTGAGTTCCATTTTGGAACTGTGTCTCTCAAAGTAGAAACTCCAAAAGCAGGACAGTGATATATCACTGTATCACTCTGGGAGACTACATCTGGAATATGTATAAACCATATATGTCATATGTTTATTTTTAATTTTTGGTGTCACATTTTAAAAGGGACATTGGCAAACTAGATCATGTACAAAGGAGGGATCATAAGATCAGTCAGTTGATAAGAATTCATAAAGTGTTTACTATGTGCCCAGCACTGTGTTAAGTGTTTCGGATACAAAAAAAGACAGAATCGTTTTTCTTACCCTCAAGGAGTTCACATTCCAGTTGGAGAGACAATATGTAAGTAACCAGGTACATCAAGATATATACCACATAGATGGAAGACAATCTGAGGGGGAAGACACCAGCAGTGAGGAGAGACCAAAAAAGGCCTCCTCTAAAATATAAAAATCTCATCTCTGGAAGGAAACTAAAAGAGAAAGGTGAGGAGGAAGAGTATGAGGAACAATAGGAGATTACTTTAGATGGATCATAATGTGCATGAAGGATATAAAGTATAAGACTGGAAAGGAAGCAAGGGGCCATCAGAATCTACTATAAAATTGCAAGTTCCCCTGGAGTGGGGAGAGTCACACCATGTGATATTATTAGCTCACAAAACACCATAACCTCTAAGTCAAAATTGTACATTATCAATACCGTATGACTAAAGTATTTGCAGCATTATAAAATTAGCTCCATGCTAATCAAGACTTACCTAAATGATACAAATGATACTGCAATATATCACCAAAGGCTCTCATTTCTATCCAATTTTGAATGCTTTCCTTATAACAACCCTGTAAGGTAGATAGATAGTTGAAGATATTATCCCATTTTTCATCTGAAAAAATGATTTGTTAAGCCTCATGTGAGTAATATATCCGAGTTAGGACTTGAATCCAATTCTTCTGCCTCCAAACCCTGTGCCTCTTTCCACTATATTTTTATAATAGAATATTTTAATGGGCTGTAAATGCATCAGTCATAAACTCTCATATGTTGTTTTATTTTACTTTTGTTCTAGTCACTTAGCAATGAAATCCTTGAAAGAGTTCATCTAGTCCAACTCCCTTATATGAAAACTGAGGCCCAGGGAGATTGTCACAAAAATAGTAAGTGTCAGATGTGGGATTTGAACTGAGGCCCTCTGATCCCAGAGCCAATTCTCTCTTCCCTGACCCCCTCCCCCTGTTGGAAGTCAAGAATGAGAGCTGTTAAAGAGAGAGGGAAGTCTACTTTCCAGATAAATCTCCATTCTGACCCATTAGACAGGAAGAAGAAAGCCCAGTTGACTTCTAGTTCTGCAACAAGAACTGATGCCCCTTTTCCTCTGTTTTCTTATAACCCACTTATTAGGAATTAACTTTATCAGATTACTTTCACAACCACAAGACCAAAATAAGGATCCTACTAGTGTAGAATATAAGACGGGATCTCAGGGAGGAGTGAGGGTAGGAATACTGAGGTGTGTGTGGAAAGGGAAAGATGGGTTAAAAAAAAAAAAAGAATGCAGAGAGATCTGAAAGAGAAAATTGTTGAGTCATTTCAGTCACGTCCAGCTCTTTGTGACCCTATTTTGGGATCTTCTTAGCAAAAATATTAAAATGGCTCTTGCCATTTCCTTCTCCAGCTCATTTTACAGATGAGGAAACTGAGGCAAATGATGTTAAATGACTTGCCCAGAGTCACACAGCTAAGTGTCTGTAATCAGATTTGAACTCAAAAAGATAAGTCTTCCTGACTTCAGACTGGTCACTCCATCCACTGTGCCATCTACCTGCCCTCCCCCAAAGAAAACAGAAGTCTATTAAAATCCCTCTTCCCAACTTCAGAATAACCAAATGTGACCAGCCCATGATCCAATAGAATTCTGTAAAGACAAAGGTCACTGCTGATCAGGAATTTAATTCTGATCCTACACAGACCCACATGGAACTCTGGTGGCTGCCACATGTACTCCTTTTCTACCCCTTTCACCATTTAGCAGAGAAGGCAAGGGAAAATAGGAAAGGAAAGGCAGGTGCGAGGAGCCTAAGCAGCTCTACTAACCTTGGGTAGTCAAGGAAACTAATTCAAAAACACAATGGGCTCTGGGAAGCTAAATCTGTGGCCAGCTGAGGGCCCTTCTCCAAATAAATACCTGAGGGATTAACCCTCTCCAGAGAATTAGTAATGGCTAGAGGGCCCCTGACTTTATTCATACCCAAGAGACCATTTGGAAAGTGGCAAGAGTGGGCAGAACTGCTAACCACCCCCACTCCCCACTCCCCATTCACCCACCTCAATCCCACTAGCCTCATCTTGGGTGGGCTTCCTACCAACACAGCTGCCAGCTGCCAGCCAGGAAGTGGCTTGTTTCTCCCTTGATGGTCCCCCTGAAAACCAGTCACAGGGAAACTGTAAAAAGTTTATGACTCACATGTAAATGCCATTAATTACTGGTCCAGCCATCCCATTTTGATCAGGAAGGCAGGCGAGTCTAATTTCATTCTTGGCAACTCTTTCTAGATATTCTCTTCAAGTACTAAAAAAGTAATGAGGTGTCATTCTTGGCCTCCAACAGCTGGTGGGAATTGTAGCCAGATTGTCTAAGAGAGATGAGGCGAGACCCATCTATTCAGGGCAGTGGAAAGGCTAGGAGTCAGAAGACTGAGGCTTTATTCCCAGCTTCATCCCTGACATACCATGAGGGGATAGGCACATTTTAATCTCCTTTAACCCAGGTTCTTCATCAAACAAGAATAGTTGTGAGGATCAGATGCGATAATGGATATGTCGAATGCCATTAAATATTTTTGGTCCAGACCCACAAAAGTGAAAACTATCTGGGTTTAAATTCCAACTTTGATACATACTGGCTATATGATCTTAGCCAAGTCATGTGATCTCTGATGGACTGTCAAATTTTGAATCAAAAAATTTGGATTCAAGCCCTATCTCAGCTATTTACTAACCGGATGATCTTTAAAAAGTTATTTCCTTTACTTATGATGAACAATCCTATCCATACCCAGAGAAAGAACTGATTGTGTTTGCGTACAATTTGAAGTATACACACACTCTCTCTCTCTCTCTCTCTCTCTCTCTCTCTCTCTCTCTCTCTCTCCCTCTCTCTCTCTCTCTCTCTCTCTCTCTCTCTCTCTCCCCCTCTTTCTCTTTCCCTCTCTCTCTCTCCCTCTCCCTCTCCCCCCTTTATTTTTCTTAAGGGTTTTTTGGGGGAGGAATCTATGTTTTCTTTCACAACATGACATATAGAAATATTTTCTTCATATGTGCTTTCTTAATGGGGTGGGGTTGAGGATAAGGATTAGAAACTGGAACTCAAAGTTTTGGAAACTAATGTATAAAAAATTATTTTAATGTAACTAGGGGAAAATAAAAATATTAAATAAATTTAAAAATTAAAAAAAAAGTTACTACCTTTCTCAAGCCTTTCATTTCTCCAATTATAAAGAAAGGGGGTTAAACAGATGGCCTCTAAAGTCTGCTTTATCTTTAAATCTATGATCCTTTCACTATAAATTGCTGAGCTTTGCTAATCAGCCTTAGTAGTAGGGATCTCCTCATTGGGGAGCTCTTTGCACTGACAAAATTACAGCTCTGGTTCATATACAAATATAAGCAATTATTGGTCTATTCTCATTTCCCAAACACTTCCTCTATCTCTCCTTTCTCCCACATCTTGTAGGGATCCCAGGTTCAGAGAGAACAGTTATATGTATGGGGCCAACCCTTAAGCATTCCCTTCTCCCACTCTCAGGCATGGATCCCTAAGTAAACCAAACATTAAAAGAACTACAAGGCATAAGGAGATGCTATATTTCCATTGGCCTCCTGCCTGATTTCTTTCAGCCTCCTGGACAGCTTGATTTTCCCAGCTGTTTTGAATAATGACAAATCTCAACTTGAATATGTAAATTTTGGTGTAAATTAAAATAGCTCTGAGGTCCCACCTCACACCCAGAAAATATAAAAAGAAATAGCCAAAGTTGGAAGGGCTACAAAAAGAGGCACCCTGATATGTTGCTGGTGGAGCTGTGAATTGGTCCAATAATTATGAGGAAAAAATTGGAATTATATTGAGAAAGTGATTAAAAATACCCATGCCCTTTGATCCAGAGATCTTCCCTGCTAGGTTTATACACCCCAAGGAGATCAAAGACAAAAACAAAGGTCCCAAATACACCAAAATATTACATCATTTGGGAGGGGGAAAGGGAGGGAAAATACAACCTGAAACAAAATAGGTGTCCATTGATTGAGGAATGACTAAACAAATTGTGGTGTATGAACAGAAAATGTTGCTGCACCCAAGAAAAAATGAATATGAAGAATTCAGAGGATATGGTATATGAACTGATACAGAGTGAAGTAAGCAGATTGTATAATGATATATATGATAACTTTAACAATCTACATGGAAACAACATAAAGAAATTAAAAGTTCTGTACTTATAGTCACTCAAGTAACAGAGAAAATTTGAGAAAATAAATCTCACTCTTTTCATTGCAAAAATAAAGTACTATGACCAAGATAAGGTCAAAATGGGTTCATTACTTAGGCATAAAGAATGAGATTATAAATAAATTAGAAGAGCATAGGATAGTTTACCTCTCAGACCTGTGGAAGAGGAAGGAATTTATGAGCAAAGAACTAGAGATTATTATTGATCACAAAATAGAAAATTTTGATTATATCAAATTGAAAAGTTTTTGTACAAACAAAACTAATGCAGACAAGATTAGAAGAGAAGCAATAAACTGGGAAAACATTTGTACAGTCAAAGGTTCTGGTAAAGGCCTCATTTCCAAAATATAGAGAATTGACTCTAATTTATAAGAAATCAAGCCATTCTCCAATTGATAAATGGTCAAAGGATATGAACACACAATTCTCAGATGAAGAAATTGAAACTATTTCTAGCCATATGTAAAGATGTTCCAAGTCATTATTAATCAGAGAAATGCAAATTAAGACAACTCTGAGATACCACTACACACCTGTCAGATTGGCTAGAATGACAGGGAAAGATAATGCAGAATGTTGGAGAGGATGTGGGAAAACAGGGACACTAATACATTGTTGGAATTGTGAATACATCCAGCCATTGTGGAGAGCAATTTGGAACGATGCTCAAAAAGTTAACAAACTATGCATACCCTTCTATTGGGTTTATATCCCAAAGAGATCTTAAAGAAAGAAAAGGGACCTGTATGTGCAAAAATGTTTGTGGCAGGTCTTTTTGTAGTGGCCAGAAATTGGAAACTGAGTGGATACCCATCAATTGGAGAATGGCTGAATAAATTATGGTATATGAATATTATGGAATATTATTGTTCGGTAAGAAATGACCAGCAGAATGATTTCAGAAAGGCCTGGAGAAACTTACATGAACTGATGCTGAGTGAAATGAGCAGGACCAGAAGATCATTATATACTTCAACAACAATACTATATGACGATCAATTCTGATGGACATGGCCATCTTCAGTAATGAGATAAACCAAATCGGTTCCAATAGAGCAGTAATGAACTGAACCAGTTACACCCAGGGAAAGAACTCTGGGAGATGACTATGAACCATTACATAGAATTCCCAATCCCTCTATTTCTGTCCGCCTGCGTTTTTTATTTCCTTCTAATAGTACACTATTTCAAACTCCAATTCTTTTTGTACAGCAAAATAACTGTTAGGAAATATATGCTTTAACATACTTAACATGTATTGGTCAACCTGCCATGGGGGGAGAAGGGGAGGGGTTGGGGGGAAGGAGGGGAAAAATTGGAATAAAAGGTTTGGCAATTGTCGATGCTATAAAATTACCTATGCATATAACTTGTAAATAAAAAGCTATAATAAATTAAAAAAAAACCTAATACATCACCACAAAAAAAGTACTATGAGTAAAAATCTTGCATTTACCTATCTGACAGAGGAGATGTGTTGGTTGATTTTTGTTTAATTTTATTTTTTTAATCTTAGTTACAAAGGAAGAATTGCTGGGTAGGAAAGGGGAGGGATATATTCAGAGATGAATTTGATGTAAAAACAAAACACCAATAAAAATAGGGAAAAATGAAAATACATATTTGATAATGTTTAATACCTTTACCTCCTCTTTCAGGGAATTTTCTATACTTTTTATGTCTCCTTAACCTTCCCTTGCCTTGATGCTCAATGATCTCTGCTTTCCTCAAGTCTCATAACTGAAGAAATTAGAAAGTCCCAAGAGTGTGACTTAGTTTATCACCCTTCCTAGGAGCATTTAAATAAAACCTTGATAGGCTTCTCAAACTAACAGGCACTTACCTGAAAAAAAAAGAAAGAAAATTCTAATAGTACAATATTAGGGACCAGTAGGAGGGAGATTTTTGATCAGGAAGACCTACCTACTTATCTTTCAAATCTCACCTAGAGATGAGCTGCTTTCTCTGCATATGGGGCAGCTGGCCTTTGTCTTTGGTGAAGAGATGTGAGACTTTCCTGTCCCTGGAGGCCTTTAGGGGAACCTATGGGCTCAGTTTTCACTTCTAGCCGGATTGAGACTGTATGGGGTTCAGGTTACAGACACCACATATCACTTTGTCTTTGGGGCCAGGCTGGGTGAGCACCAAATGCATTAGCCTCACCTGAACATAATTAACTCAATAGCCTCCCCCTCCTTTATTAATTATTGTCACTTGGATAGAAACTGTAAGGTGCCAACAAATACAATGCCTGTGTGTAAGGGGGAGAGAGGAAGCAGGGACAGCAAGAGAGCTGAGGGAGGTCCTCTTATTTCCTTTCATCCCTTAGGCCCTGGTTAGAAAGTGTTTGACCTAATTCTTTTAATTTGGTATAACCAGGGTGAGTCTCACTCATAGATTTATGCTAGCAATCTTCAATTCAATTCAATTTCATTTGATTCAGTTCAATTCAAATCAATAAATATGTATTAACAATTTACTATCTTAATATATGAAGAGCACTGTGCTTAGAGTACTGAGACTACAAATATGAACAATGACAAGAGACTTTCACTCTGAGAGGAAGGATAGCAATAGTGGTATGCTGGTAAATTTTTAATAATCAGGTCTCAAAAATTTTTTTAAAAGCAAGCAAGGAAGAAAAGTACTCTAACACCACACTTTTCAGATTGATCTATATTACTAACATTCTTTTCATCATTTTAAATCCAGACAAACAACAAAACAATAAATCAAGCCCAGATGTGTAGCAATTGCTGATTTCCAAGGTATATATCTCATACTGAAAATTTTAACAATCAATTCTACTAGTAGATGCTGTCTCCAGCACACTCCTGGATGACATGTAGTTTAAAGAAGCTGTCAAGGAGGGTGTGATCTGAGGCATTCGAGGAGAAAGTTTGAAGAGCAAAGGTGGTAACCAAGTTAGACTTTAAAAGTGGTTTTAAAAAAAACTATAAGAAGATGGAGAAGGCTAGAATCCTTTCCAAATCTGAGGCATGAATATGCAAAGGCATTAAGGCAAGAAATGACAGAGACAGCTAGATAGTACAATGGATAGGGCACTAGCTATTAAATCAGGACGACCTAAGTTCAAATCTGGCCTTATTAGCTGTGTGACCATGGTCAAGTCACTTAACTCTATAATTGCCTTGCCAAAAAAAGAAAAAAAAGAAAAAAAAAAGAAAAGGAAAAAGAAAAAAATAAAGTATAAGAAATGACAAGACAAAGCTGGAGAAAAAAGAAACAGTCTGGTTCAGTTGAACACAGAGTGAACAAAAGGGAGGGCCATGAAATAAGGTTGGGAAAAAAATGAAGTCAAATAGTAGAAGACTTTGACGATGTCAACCCAAGCCAATTGTATTCACAAAAGTATGAAGATGAGATGGAGCAATGAATAGTTCTTTTTGGCTATAGTGTAGCATGTGCAAAGAAAACGAATTAAGATAGGAGAGGTTGGAGCCAGATCTTATAAGGCCTTGAATGTAAGGCTTAAAAATTTGTATTACAATTGTTAAGGAAAGGTAAGTAAAAGATTTTTCAGTAGAAAGTAATTAGTAGAATAGGAAGATTACTCTGCTGATGGTGTGAAATATGGATTGGAGACAGGAAGCATTAGAGCAAAGGTTTCTTAATATTTTTCTGTCTCTTGGTCCCCTTTGGCAGCCTGGGAAAGTCTATAGACCCCTTTTCAGAATAATATTTTAAATGCAGTAAATAAAGGTAATCAAAGATTAGTGAAAAGATTAGTGAAAATAAATAATTTTTCCCATCCAAGTTCACAGACTCCCTCCCCTTTCAAAAAACCATCTATGTGGTTTATAGACACCAGCTTAAAAATCCTGCACTACAGATAAGACCAGGAAGGAGATTCTTGTAGTAGTTGAACCAAGACTTTATGAAAGCATCAAGGAGGTGGCAGGTCAAGTGCAAAGGAAGGGATGAATTTGCAAAATACTGCATTGGTTAGAATGGATAGAACTTAAAAATTGAATGGATGGAGGATGAAGATAGTTAATGAGCCCAGAAATACTCTAGAGTTTCAAGTGTCAGTGATGGGAACAGAAATGGGGGAGTTAAAAGGAGGTACTGACTTAGGATAAGAGATAGTATGTTCAATTTTGGACATGCTGAATTTGAGATGGTGATGGAGCATTAAGATGGACTTATCTAGGAGACAGTTGTCACTTCAGTCTTGATTGTGAGGAAGTTAGTGTTGGAAATACATGTGTGGGAGTTATCAACAAGAGATGTTTAAAAAAAAAAAAAAAGGAAGTACCTTGTGAGTTTATGAGATCACCAAAGGACAAATTTTGAAGGAAAAAAAAAAAAAAAGAAGCCAGGAAACCCAAAGAGTGACTGCCATACTTAGTGAATGAAAGGGTGAAAAGATTAGTCAGGTAAGGGGAAAACCAGAGCAGGATAGTGTCATGGAAGTCTAGAGAAGAGAGTATTGAGAAAGCCAAGATAGTTAGAAATGGCAAATGCTACAGAAAAGTCAAAGAGAGTGAGTTCTGAGAAAAGCACTGGCTTTAGCAATTCTGGGCCATGGGTGAACTTGGGGAGAGCAGTCTTAGGAGAGTGATTGGAGTAAAAGGTAGATTACAGGGGCCTGAGGAGTAAATGAGGAATGAGAAAAGGGAACTAGTGAATGAATTATGGCTCTTCTTTTTGGTTTACAAGTGAAGGCAAAGGGGGACCTAAAATGATGTTTGAAGTCAAGGGGAAATGTCTGTTTTTTAAGCATGAGTTAACCTGACCATGTTTGTAAGTAGATGAAGAGGAACCAGTATATTGTGACCTGGGTAAGCCTCCTTGCTTAGGTGCCTAAAAGAACAGAGGAAGGGACTATTGTGCCATGAGATGCTTTGTCACATGCCTTTCTTGAAAGCCAAGTGATCATTCAGCTGATTTCAAAGCTGAGAACTCCATCCAAAAAGGAGGAAACTTGGAGTCAGGAAGCCCTGAGTTTGAATCAGAAACTTACTAGTTCTGTGACCCTAAACAAACCTCTGTTTGCTTGTTTTCTCATCGCCAATAGGGATAATATAATAGCATCTGCCTTAGAGGGTTGTTGTTAGATTCAAGTGAGATAATAATTGTAAAGTGCTTAGCATAGTTCCTGATATATAGTAAATAGTATATAAATCTTAGTGATGATGATGATGATGATGATGATGGAAATGGGGCCCAAAGAAGTAATAAGAAAATGTACCTCCTTCCATTCTTTGCCAAGGTGAAAGACAAGAGGGTACAGAGCATTGTATACAGTCAGCCTTGATTGATATACTAGTGTTATTGAACTATTTTTTCTTCTCTCTTTTTTGTTCTTTGAAACAAGATGTGGATCCCTTGATAGACCAGTGAGGAGGGAAACATTTGGAGATAAATATGATGTAAAAACTGAAGAGATGAAGAAAAATTTCAAATAAAAATGTACTAGAGTCTTGTAAAGAACAGAAGACAAATTCACCAGCCTTTTGTTTAAAGACTTCTTCCCCTTCTTGATTGGAACAGATACCATATTGATAATTAAAGGTAAATGTAATTGCAAAAACCAAAGTTAATAAAAAAATATAGCCATAATTAGTTCAGTAATTTTAAATTGATCTTGAAGTCCTCATAGTTCAAGTTATAACCTTCTGCTCTATTATGCCATTCATTTATTTTCCATAATTTTATAGTTTTATCATTAGTAGATAACATTCAACATTCATTTAACAAGACATTTATTACATTCTCCCAATAACTCCATTCCTTTAGGTTAGGGGACTGTTCTCTCCAGAACACCTTAAAATGCAGGTGCCTTTGGGAGTGGAATCACCCTGAACCTATTCACACTCTTATATAAGCTGTCAGATGCTTTTATTCTGACAAAAACAGTTGAGGCAGCAAGGAATCTTGGAGACCTTAGTTAGGAGATGGGGGATAGTTGCTGAAAGGCAGGACAAGGTCACTGAAAGAGAGGTGAGATGAGACACATGAAAGACAAAGTTTGCCAGCTTCACAAATTTTGCTTCACACTGGCCGTAATGGAGTGAATAGATTCACAGCCCACTATATGGATACTGCTTCAATAATACTACCTATGTAGTCAATTGGTCAACATAAGAGAAATAAGAGGAATTATTCTTGGAAAACATGAGGAACCACTTTTACTTTTTAAGAATAGAACAAGTTGTGGATGTACACACACTTGCATAAAAGTTACGAAAATAGAAAGTCATGGGCTTTTAAAAGTGAATTATGTTTCTTTGTATGGATAAATGTTTTTTATGTTACATAATTTCATGCCAACAGTGTAGCATCTGAAACCTTTTACACATATGAGTTTAGTAGAAAGTAACAAAGCTATCTTATTATCCAGTCTCTGATGTTTACTGGTTATTTAATCTCTATTTCCTCAAATATGAAATAAGAATAATCATTACTTTCCACAACCTCCCATTTGTGAGGATCAAATGACATCATATTTGTAAAGTGCTTAGCAGAATGTCCAGCACATAGTACGTACTATGTAAATGCTAGCTATTAATAATAATATAAATAATAACATTTGTATCTCTACAAATGGATTCTGCTAATATTTTTTTACCATCTTCATGGCTGTTGTTATTACATAATTAATTCAACTTCTGGACAATGGTGTTGCTTTGCGTATAAAATGTTATGGAAATTTTGCAAATATAGATTTATTAGGCAAGCCCTAATGAACTTTTAATCTTATGATATAAAAGATGATTATTTTAATGTTACTTATGCTTCACACTGTTAAAAAATGAAATATTAAATGACTTGGAAAATAAAAAAGATGGGAAGAATCAAGGTTAACAGAATGAGTACTGAAACAGGCTTAAGAAGACATCATTTATAACTTCATCTTCTTACTTTGGTGTACAATCTTGAAAATGTCACTTGACTTCTCTTTCCTTCAAGATACCCCAACTGTGAAATGAGAATGGATGCCAATCTTATAGATAGGATAAAAAAAAACACTGTAATAAAAGTCAAATGCTATGATGGACACTGGAAAACTGAAATGCTTTGGGAACAGTGTAAACAAAATTGGTGAGATCAGGAAAAGACCTCATACGAGGAACAACTAATGGTCATCTTGGAGAAGAAAAGAGTTATAAATAACCCAAGTCCATGCTTTCAGGTATTTGAAGGGTCTTCCCAAATAGAAGAGCAATAAGACTTGGGTCACTAGGTGGTCCAAGATGGCAGAACCAGGAGCAATGAGTTAGGAGTTGGGTATAAGGACCCCAAATGGGGTCCCTATATACCCATGGTTATAGTCAAAGACTCATGATCTAGGAAAGGGCTGAATTAAATTATCTCCCAGGTCCCTTTTAACTCTGTTAGTTGTTTGGTTTGATTTTTAATCCTATGATTCTTTTTTATTGGTCAGCTATGAACTAGCATTATATAGGATGCCATATAGAAGAAGCCAAGGGTTGCTCTTATGAAGCTTACACTGTTAGCTGCAGAGACAAAACTAACAGGCATGACTAACATAGGAAATTGATATTCTGAAATAGTCTCAAAAATCAGATCAGAGATGATGAAATTGAAACTATTACCACTCATATGAAAGAGTGTTCCAAATCAATATTGATCAGAGAAATGCAAATTAAGACAACTCTGAGATATCACTACACACCTGTCAGATTGGCTAAGATGACAGGAAAAAATAATGATGAATGTTGGAGGGGATGTGGGAAAACTGGGACACTGATGCATTGTTGGTGGAGTTGTGAACGAATCCAACCATTCTGGAGAGCAATCTGGAATTATGCCCAAAAAGTTATCAAACTGTGCATACTCTTTGACCCAGCAGTGCTACTACTGGGCTTATACCCCAAAGAGATACTAAAGAAGGGAAAGGGACCTGTATGTGCCAAAATGTTTGTGGCAGCCCTGTTCAGAGTGGCTAGAAACTGGAAAATGAATGGATGTCCATCAACTGGAGAATGGTTGGGTAAATTGTGGTATATGAATGTTATGGAATATTATTGTTCTGTAAGAAATGACCAGCAGGATGAATACAGAGAGGCTTGGAAAGACTTACATGAACTGATGCTAAGTGAAATGAGCAGAACCAGGAGATATAACGATCTTCAACAATGATACTGTATGAAGATGTATACTGATGGAAGTGGATTTCTTTGACAAAGAGACCTAACTCAGTTTCAATTGATCAATGATGGACAGAAGCAGCTACACTCAAAGAAAGAACACTGGGAAATGAATGTAAACTGTTTACATTTTTGTTTTTCTTCTGGGTTATTTCTACCTTCTGAATCCAATTCTCCCTGTGCAACAAGAGAACTGTTCAGTTCTGCACACATATATTGTATCTAGGATATACTGGGACATACTTAACATATATAGGATTGCTTGCCATCTAGGGGAGGGGGTGGAGGGAGTGGAGGGAAAGAGGGGAAAAATCGGAACAGAAGTGAGTGCAAGGGATAATGTTGTAAAAAATTACCCTCGCATGGGTTCTGTCAATAAAAAGTTATTATAATAAAAAAAATCAGATCAGAGAGTCATAAACCTAAAACTAGAAGGCACCACAAAGGCCTCCAGTGCAACTCACTTATTGATGAGAAGAAGCATGGGGAGATAATTACAAGGCTTGCCTAAAGTCACACAAATAGGAAGTGGCAGAGCTGAGATTTGATGCCTGACCTCTGACTCTAAGAATTCTTCCATAAGGTGAAGAAATGTTTGCTTCACTTTTTCTGTTTTGTAAACTTGATTTTTATATACACTGTTTATTTCTTTGAATTAATTTATTATTCGGATGCAACTATAGAAATAATTCACATTATAGAATTCTTTGCAATTCCAATGTGTTTTCCTCATGACAAGCCTGTGAGGTGTATAATTCCAATGTTATCCTCATTTTGCAGACAAGGAACCTGAATCTCAGAAAAATTAAATAAATATGGCAGAACTATACCAACCACATGATTGTCCATTGTACTTGTATATGATGATAAAACTACCTTCTATTTTTGCTTCTCTATTTTAGTGGGGTGGTGGGGAGAGGAAGGATAGTTGGTACCTTTGGGACACTCATTCAACCTCTAAATCAGGACTTCTTAATCTGAGGTCCATGAACTTAAAAAAAATTATAACTGTATTTTAATGTAATGTTTTCTTTGTAATCCTTTTCATTTTAGTTTATGCCTTTGAGAATATGATTTGCCATAGGTTCACTTGACTACTAAAGATGCCCATCACACACACACACACAAAGCAAAGAACTCCTACTCTTTACCAAGGAATTTAGAGAAAATAATAGCAATAGCACCTCATATTTACAAAGCCTTTCAAGGCACTGGAAATGCTTATATGATTTCACTTGGTCTTTAGAATGTATATACAATTTCATCTTATTCTCACAACAACCCCATTAGGTAGGTACTATTATTATTGTATCCCCATTTTACAGATGAAGAAGTTAAAACTCAAAAGTTAAGTGGATTGTCCATGGTCACACAGCTAGGAAGTATGTGAAGTTAGATTTGAAGTCAAGAAAATAACTATTCCAGCATTTTATCACTGTGCTACCAAGCTGCCCCACCTACTAGGCAACATTACCTTTAAAGAAAAAATAGTGGAACTATATCCATGGTTATGGAAGTTATGAGCCATGAACTTGGTCTTGAAGGATAAGTAGTATTTCTCTAAGTAGAGTATTAGGAAGGCATCCATTGGAAGGAGACCAGTTAAAACGAAGATGCTTGATAGAGACAAGGCTGCTCTGCTTAGAGCAGCATCTCCCACATCCACCTCCACAACATCACTTACACCTGGGGACATCCATAGGGGTTAAGCTGGCCAACAGGTCCCGGCACAACTGGCGGTCTCCCTCCACTTTGCTCAGCCAACTAGTACAGTTGAAATAGAGCTTGAGGTGAGGTCGCTTCATGTCAGTCAGGATGACCCTGTCCAAAAACCAGCTGGGACTCATTCCAGTGTTATCATGCTCGATTCTAGAATAGAAGCAAATCCTAATTTAGGGTCAGTGCCAAAAGGGGAGAGCAGATCCTTTCATTTCTTTTATCTGCTGTTTTTATGTTTCAATCAAGTCATGGGCAAAGTCCTCACTAAGAATTCACAGAAGTATATTTTCTTATCTGCATACCTGCTACCTTCTCCTAGTATTATGGAAGCTCCTTGAGGACAGGAACTTTTTCATTTATTTCTCTCATAGTCTTCCTAACAATGCTTTGCAAAACTGAAGTCATACAAGTTTATCTCTGAGAAACTCCCTCCCTAGCACCTTCCCTCCTCCTTGATGAGGGCATTTCTACCTTTTTCTCTCCAGCACTTTTCAGGGTCTCTAAAACTTTGTTCAAGATCCCCACCACAGTAACCTACCCACACCTATCCTCCCTAGCAAGTGACCCCACTGTGAAATTATAACACCATCCTCCCAACAAAGTGAACTCGTGTTGTCTCTTTATCTTTAGGGAAGCTGCTCTCAGCATAACCCGCCCCTTTGAAAAGGATTCAACTGAATTAGATTCAGTTTACATTAGGACCATAGTTAGAGTTGAAAAGGATCTTAACTGTCCCCAACGCTCTCGTGGACAAATAAGAATACTAAGGCTCAGAGAGGTCACACAAAGTAAGTGGTGAAGTCAGGATTGGAAACCAGATCCTCTGACCGCGCTCTTTTCTATATAGCACTTTTGCTAATTATATGCAAGACACTATACTAAGGTCTTCGGACACAGAGACAAAAAATAAAGCAGCCTCCACCCTCAAGTAGCATGAAGGAACACTGAGAAAATAGAGCAGGTAGATAGTAAGTAAATGCAAAGCAATTAGAAATAGAAAACATTTGTTGTTCAGAATGTCTCACTTTTCATGACCCCTTGGTAAAGATACTAGAGTGGTTTGCCATTTCCTTCTCCAGCTCATTTTACAAATTGGGGAAACTCCAACAGAGTTAAATGATTTGCCCAAGATCACACAACTAGTAAATGTCTGAGGCCAGATTTGAACTCATAAAGATGTCTTTCTTTCTCCAGACTTGGCCTCTATCCACTATAATACCTAACTATCCAACTGCTGAAAACAATTGAGGAATATCAGAAAAGGATAGTTCTGAGCAGGGCAGGTCTGGATGGCTAATAAAAACTTATAATGGCATTTAACCTCCAGATTTGCACCTCACACAAACCTTCCTAGGTGGACTTATATTTAACAAAAGCAGATATCAAGTAAAGTCAAGTAAATTAATCTCTTGACATTTCCAGGCCATGGGGAGATATCCTTTGGACAGGTTGGCTTCTGATTCCCCTCAAATCATACCACATACCTACTAAGGTCATCTCTATTCAGGGTTGTACAATGGTTAGAGCTCTCTATTTGGATTCTAAAGATCTGGGATTAAATCTCAGCTTTACTCCCTACTTTATATGCTTTTAGGCAAGTAGTTTTTTGTTTTTTTTTCCTTTCTGATCTTCAATTTCCTTATCTATAAAATTAGGGAGTTGTTCTAGACAATCCCTAGAGTCCCTTACAATTCTAAATCCTTACAATTCTGTGATCACCATAGGGTCCAAGACCCTCAGTTTTCTTCCACTGTCCTAATCTGTGCCTATTTTGTTTGCAGTATCTAACAAAGACTTTTGAATTTAACCTGATAAGCAAGAGGAAGTCTGTATGGGTGCTTCTCTGGCCATCAGACTGACCAGAACTTTTTTCTCCTCTCCTTATTCAGTTTAACTACAGCCCAGAAAAGTTTATGTAAAGTTCTCGGGTTATTATAGGAGAACTCAGAATCCCAACTCTACTTGGGATTTTAACTTCCCCATGTTGATAAGCCCTGAGATCAATTACTCTATCAATCAACCAATCAACAAATATGTATTAAGGTCTGTCATGCTAAATGTGGGAGAAGAAAAAAGAAAAGTATTTTTAAAATCCCTGACTTCAAAGCACATTCCACATGAGAGACAACACATAAATTTATAAATATATAAAAGTTAGATTTTAAAAAATACAATGTAATTTGGGAAGGAAAGGCACTAATAGCTAAGGAAGGAAATCAGGGGGAAAAAGCTTCATACAAAAGATAATTTGAACTAAATCTTGAAGAAAAAGAGGAATTCTTTAAGGAGGAGGTGAGGAGAGAATATGTTCCAGATACTAGAAATAGCTAGGACAAAGGCAGAGAAACAGAAACTGTCTGTTTTCTGAAGGCAACAGAGAGACCGTAGAATACAGAAAAGGAGCCTCACCTAACTTTGTAGATGGCACCAACATTGTTGGTTCTGACACGAAACACATCCACGTTGGCTTTTTCAAAGGCAGATTCGCTCCTACAATGTTCAGGAACAGAAGTTAGTAAAGATCATCATTCTAGGCCCAGGACCCAGAAAGAAAACCAAAGGCTGAAAACTCCTTCCTGCTCCATCACCTTTTTTGTGTGACCCAAAGATCTTTTTGACTCAGTTTGGAAGGAAAATAAAGTGAGTGCTAGTATTATTATCAATGGATATTAGGGAGGGTAAAATAATAATAATAAAAGTAACAACAACAATAATAATAATCTCTTGCCTTTAGCCAGTCCTTAAACTTTTAAAAGCCCTATCCCATTTAATTATTTTCATGCCTCTGAGAGAGAGAAGAGGTAATATTACCTCCATTTTATCAATAATAAACCTGAGGCCAGAGATATTAAGGGACTTGTTCACTATTACACTGCTAGTTAGGTGCTTTAGTTTCTGGGGAATGGGAATGTACAGAAGGAGTATTCAATGTCTTTGGGGTTCTTGAGTCCAGTAGGCTTCATTGCTCCCCAGGACACAATATGGTATTCCCAACAGGAGATATAATGGTGGCCCCAAGTAGATGCAAACCTTGGATACCATTGCAAGAGGAAAGGAAATCAGAGTAAACCAGCATAGTGGGAGAAGCTGCATACTTAGACTCTCACAAAGAGTGTGGATAGAATAGAAAACACAGCAGACATTCAATAGCTGACAATGTCATCGCCTCCAGTTAGAGCAGGACTTGGGTTGATGAAATTCCCTTCCTTGTTCTCTAAATTCAATTAACTTAAAATCAGAATGGAAGGAACTTCCTAATACAGCAGTGATCTTGTTTTAGATTCCTCTTAGACCATTCATTCTTCTCCAGCTCCAGGAAGTCCAGATGGGTTATTTCTGGTTCTGGTCTAGACTGCCTCTATCTCTCCTCACACCAGTGATGACTTTCTCTTCACTAGTGCAGAGTTGATATAGGTTATCTCGGAGTGTTCTAAAGGGAAATGCCCTCATAGAACAGTTTGCAGGCTTGTGAAATGAAAATCTCTATGAATTCATATCATATACCAAATTTCAATGGAATATATTGGAAAATCATAGAAATTCACAAAGATGATCACTACCATGTAAATGGTAAAAACAATAAGACAATCAAAATTGAATGCTGCAAAATTACAGTGACCAACTTGACCATAAAGAAGAGATATAATGAGTTACCTTCTCCCACTTCTTTGCAGAGATGAGAGATTCTAAATATGGAACCCTGCATTAAAATTGTCAGATTTTTTCCAATACATTTGTTAGTTTTGTTGTGCTTTATAGAAGTACAAAAAAGGGTGGAATAAATGGGGAATGTAGGTGACATAAAAACAAAGTTATCATTAAAATGTATTTTAATAAAATCAAATATAAACAGCAGGTTTAAAAAATGTTACAGAAGATATGCCTATTCTGATATTTGTGTTGGCTGCCATATTATTTCAAAGTGGTAGTCTGTGTTACAAATCAAATTTTAGGTGCATCTTGACACCCTCCAATTGTATGTGCTTATTGTCTGTTTTTAAAAATGAGTACACTGTGCATGTCAGAAATTTCTGTTCTTCATAGTAGTACATAGGTTTTGTTCTAAGTCAAGTAGTGTTTCTTAAAGACAAGGCTCAAAATCTCTGAAAGACAGCTCATATCACAAGTGTAATTTTCAAATGTAGTGGAAGGTGATTTTTAAAACTTGTCTCTGAGACAACAAGGAGAGCAAGTCAATCAATACTTAAAGAAATTAATTCATGTGGTATATGAATATTATGGAATATTATTGTTCTGTAAGAAATGACCAACAGGATGATTTCAGAAAGGCCTGGAGAGACTTACACGAACTGATGCTGAGTGAAATGAGCAGGACCAGGAGATCATTATATACTTCAACAACAATATTATATGATGACCAGTTCTGATGGACCTGGCCATCCTCAGCAACGAGACCAAGCAAATCATTTCCAATGGAGCAGTAATGAACTGAACCAGCTACGCCCAGAGAAAGAACTCTGGGAGATGACTAAAAACCATTACATTGAATTCCCAATCCCTATATTTATGCCCACCTGCATTTTTGATTTCCTTCACAAGCTATTGTACAATATTTCAGAGTCTGATTCTTTTTATACAGCAAAATAATGTTTTGGTCATGTATACTTATTGTGTATCTAATTTATATTTTAATGTATTTAACATCTACTGGTCATCCTGCCATCTAGGGGAAGGGGTGGGGGGGTAAGAGGTGAAAAATTGGAACAAGAGGTTTAGCAATTGTTAATGCTGTAAAGTTACCCATGCATATAACCTGTAAATAAAAGGCTATTAAATAAAAAGAAAAAAAAACAAAATTAATCACCAAAAAAAAAAAAGAAATTAATTCAGATTACACATGGGAAGGACAAATGAGGGAAAATTGAAAGAGCAGTAGGTAGCAATAGAACAGGGATCTGCTCCTCACCTGCAACTTTTCAGCCCCAAACAATGTTCTAGATTGGTCATTGAGAACTAGCCATACCTGCTCCTCCCTCCCCCACATCTACATTGCTCTGAATTTAAACAGAAAAGTTATCATGCAAGTTCGGGTAGGTTTAAGACAAATACTTTTCAGGAAATAAAAATCACTAAAAATATATATACTATTTCATCCTTTTGTTGTGAGCAGAGACAGGGGGTTGATACTTTCTTACCTGGATCCTTCTGGATCTAATAGCAAGCAGCATGAGAAAAAAGAGCACACATGCATTTCCCTTCCAACACACCAGCACCCAGTAGAAACCCAGCTGATAACAGCTACAGACAAAACTTGGCATTTCAGCTTCTGATCATCCTGATCTAGATTCAGCCCCATGCCATGCATTCTCCATTGGTAAAGTCTTGACAATGGAAATGTGATTCAGAAAGATACATGAGATTCAATCCTTTTGCCATATTGTAAAAATGGTAACATAGCATCAGGGACTCTGGGAAAATGGGGAATGAATCTACCAGGAAGCTACAGGAAGTTGATTTCCTTCGGTTTCTGTGTCACCTCCTAAAAATATTACTGTCTCTGGCTATGGACTGATTGATTGGGACAACACCAAGTAGATCATCACATATCTGTTAGGTGCTGAATACAGACTGTTTGATTGTACTGTGAATTCATTATCTCTGAAACCTCATCCTGCCTTCCTCAAAGAGTAGTCAGGCCATAGGATTTCACTCTACTCCCTAGGCTTTCAATTAATTTTCATACCTTTTCTTCCACCCGTTTTTGAATGTCCTCCTCACTCCTCATTTTCATATACCTTCTCTCTGCTAATCCAAAACCTATCCATTTTGCAAAACCCAATTAAAAAACTCTTTTTCCATGAAATCTTCTATGACTAATCCCACTCCATCCTGATTTCATCATTGTACAGTATTTATACAGCTCATGGCAGTGTTTCCCAAGCCAAATTTTACCACATTTTGATAAAATAGCTCAATCCCTTCCTTCCAGACTGAACTGCCCACCACTTCAGACACTCAGCAGGTGAGGAAAGGACAAGGAATTATGGGTGGGAGGAATAGAACATAAGGAAAATAAGTCCAATTTGTTTTAAGTTTATTGGTTTTAAGGAATCTAGACCTTTAGTAGTAAATGTTTAGCAATCTGGTAAAATATACCATGTGCTAGCAATTTGAAACTATTGCTCTATATGAATCTATCATGAATTTGTCTATATGTTGCTTTGGAATTCTTCATTTGTTACATGTGTAGATGTCTTCTCTTCCCAGCAAAAGTACAAGCTCTCCTAGAGTAGAAATTGTACCTTCTACTTTTGTATCCCCACCCACCCATCCACAGCACCAAGCATGGAATTAGTCAACCACTAAGTGCTTGGAAATATTAACCTTCAGGAAAGAAGGAAATTGCCTAAGTAGAAAATTTTAAAACTTAATTTATAAACTCCTCCCAAGAGACTTATCTCTATAGCTTATCTCTATAGCTGCCTTAATCCAGAATGAGATACAAATGGAGGTCCTGACTCTCCCTCTGGCTCAACACATACCCGTAAGCCCTTCTGCATCCAGCAGGGAGGAAAGAGAATAGTCTCTTTTTTAGGATCAGCTGGTATCTGTGTGGCTCCTGTAGTTCTCATCTACCTAGAATTTCCAGAACTATCTAACCTAGTTAAACTAGATTCGATCTATTATCTATCCTGGAGGGGTTAGAGTGATTCACATTTATATGATTAGGGGAATCAAGAGTGGCTATCAGAGCCTTTTCTGAAAGGAAAGGTTAATGGGAGGAAGGAAGAGCTGGAGAGCCTTGGATGCTTAGATGGGGTGCTAGACATGATCTTTGCCCACTTCTTCCCAGTTTCAAACTCTCCCATACTACAGCTATTCCATATGGCAAAGGAGATGGATATTTCATGTAATCTTGTTACCATGCCCATTTCATTTGGATGACAGCCTTCCATGAGCAAGTCACTCTCTGAAGTGTAAGGTTTATATGAAGATGATACCCTATTCTGCAGGAATCAACAAAACAGGAAGTTACATTTATAGCCCCAAATCTCATGCCACAGCCCACTTTTTTAAGGAATCTAAGCCCTAGTATGGCTTGCAGAGAAAATCCTAGAGAAAATGACTGGTATTTTTTACAGGAACGATGGTGCCGCTCAGAGGAAATCTCACCCTTTGTGTTTACCCATTCCCACTACCCTACATATACTGAATATACAATCTAAAAATAGAAGTTAAGGTCATTAACCTAGAATCTTAGAATGACTCCAAGGTAATATCCTCTTTGAAAAGTATTAATTGCAGTGAGGTATAATGAAAATCACATTGTATTAGGATTTGGATTCTAGTCCTGGTTTAACATGAGCAAGGCATTTTTCTTCTCTGGGCTCAGTTCCTTTGCGTTTTTTTCACCTATAAAATGAAAGGATTGGAGTGAATCACAGTAATTTTGAAAATGTGGCTCCCCATGAAACTCTCCAGGTAGTTGTGACATCAAAATTATTTTCATTTCTAATACACTAAATATTGATAGAGAAATTCCACAGAAACAAAAGCTCTTTGCAGGAAGTATCTCAATAATTTTTAAGAGTATAAAATGACCCTGAGACCAAAAAAGTGTGAAAACCACAAAATTATATTATCTCTAAAATCTCTTCCAGTTTTAATATTCTTTGTTTTGTGACTCTGTGTGTGTGTGTGTGTGTGTGTGTGACCTCCTTCATTTAGAGAATAAAGTCACCTCCTTGATCATGGGCTTTCCAATGCTATTCTAACAGTTAGGTTTAAAAAGTCAGGTTATCTTCCCTTCTCTTCTATACAATTTTTTTTATCACTTATTAGTTATGCAAAATGTTTTCATGAACATAAAGTAACATCTGCTTTTCACACCAGTCCTGGGAAATTGATAAGGATTTTTATTCCATGAGTTAAGGAAGAAGAACTTGAGGCTAGAGAAGAAAAGTGACCTAAGGTAATTAGTATCAAAGTAGCTAATTTCAAACCAGGAATAGAGTTGAACCATTCTGCCTCCTAGTCTAGTGATCCAAATCAAAAATAAATTTGAGAAAAGATTGGTCTGAATTAAGGAATAGTTATTTTAATGTGTAAAATGTTTTAGGTAATTTGTTTCAACTACATATAAGAATCCAGTCTAATGACTCACAAGAAAGAGTCCTGCTTCAGTGGATACAAAGAATCATTTAAAATTAGTATAGTTTTGTTTTGCCAATATGAAAGCAGTTTATAGCCTCTGACATGGGTTATCAATGCCCTCTGCTCTGATAATTGTTTCTGTTAGTAACTGAGCTGGGAAACCACTTCCTTAAAAAAGAACACAAGTCTCAGCCCAGCTGCTGTCTAGGTGATTGGACATTCCAAAGGAGCAAGGCCAGAATTTGTGCATCTCACAGTATGGGGAAACCAAGTGGGGAAGCTATCGCAGAGGGAAAGGATGCCATAAGAGGAGCAGAACAGCTCCGTCACATAATTCTTCATCCAGTGATCTTTGGTCACTTTATGTGATGATGGTCACCAGACTGTCTTTTCCCCAGACATTATCAAGACAGCCCTCCTACTGCAGCTTGGCAAGGACCCTAGCCAGCTCAATGTTTTTCTGGGATACTCACTTGCTGGAGAGATGGAGCTTGGGAGATAACCCATTCTCCCCAAAAATGGTGATGAAAACGTTGGCATTGGTTCCTGCACCCCGGACATCACCAGTCATAGTGATCACTTCATACACTGAGGAGGAAGAAAAGAATGTGTGATTGAAAGAGATAGAGGAAATCACTATCTAGAGTGTCAGCCCTCCTAAAAATCATCTAGACATATTCTTAGTTTTATAGAGGAGGCAAACTGAGACCCAGAGGTGGAAATTGCCCGTGACCAAACAACTATGAAGTTAGAGTCAGGATTTGATCCCAGAATACCTCAATCCAGAGAGTAATGGTGTCAAGACTTCCCAGATAACAGGTCGAACTGCTAGGAACCCTGGCTCCAAAGTCTCTTTCCTGATTGAGTTCACAGAACTTTCCTTTGGATATACATCCAAACTGGTCTTCTTGCTGGTTTCCTTCACAGTAAGTACCAGACACCACATGCTACAGGCAGCCTTCTTTGCTTCCTCTCTTCCCTTGACCTCCCCCCTCCTTCATTCCAACTACTGCAGTCCTCCCATCCCTTCCCAATTACCTTGTAATTGGTAGCCATATGTAATTATGTATACTTCTGTATAAAGTCGTTTTCCCTAAATAGTAGCCCCTTGAGAACATTAACTGTTTTTTTTCCTGCTTTTGTAGCCCCAAAACTAACATCATACCTGGAACTTGGCAACCCCCATTGGATGCCCTCTTCTTATCATTCTATTGCTCACAGAAGAATCAGTGTATGATACCAAATGCCAGAGCCCAGAGACCCACCACCTCCTTGATCTATGGAAGGGCTTAGAGGCATTTCTGAATCATAGAAATACCAGCTCAGTTGGAAAGGACCATAAAAGTTACTTAGCCCATTGCCTCACTTAAGTCTAGACCAGTAAGGACACTTGCCTTAGATTCACAATAAATTAGTGGAAGAGACAGTACATGTCTTAGACATGCCCCATTGCTCCATAAAAAACCAGATCCGTTATGTTTATTCTTTCAAAAATTCTACAACTCTCCAGGAAACATTTCCTTGTCCATCTCCTCCCTCAAGATGCTAATCTACTCCCATATCTTCAACTTTCTCCTCAATTACATCTATATTCATCTATACAATTACATCAAATTCATCTATATCTCTATAGATATATATATATATCTCTAGTCCCAATTTCTCTCCCAGCTCCAATGGCAATATCCAACTACCTCATGAATGTATCCAATTGGATTGCAGAAACATGAAGACAGTGTGGTATAATAGCACTGAACCTGGCATATGGAGAGTCCAGTTTATCTATGCTTCTAATACTGCCTAATTGTATGAACTTGACTGCTCTGGTCCTGAGTTTTCACATCTGCAAGATGGGAACAATATTACCTATGTATTATCTCACAAAACTATCATGAGATAATCACACTATAAATTTTACCTAAGTGTGAATTATCTTTATGGTTATTATTATATATTCTTAGTCCAAGTTGTAAACCATTTTTCCAGTGGTCTCTTTATGTGGAATGAGCTACTTCTTGTATTACATCTCCCATTTGTAGTTATTCCCCTTAGGGTTAGATATTTCTGGGACCAGCAAGACAAAACATTTGCTCCGTGGGCCCTTTCTCAAGGAAAAATAATGGATACTGGCTTGAGATCCCAAATGCTCTGCCCTATGGCCTGACACCAAGAGCACAGTGGGGGGAAATCTAGTCTTCTTGAAAGATCTCTTATCCCCAAACAAGAGCATATTTGGGTGAAGTGCCTTAAATATGTGGAAGTGTTATTACATTGATATATTCCACTGATCTAGCTCCTAGTGGCTGAAGTAAAGAAAAGATTGAATTCCTCAGGAGAAAATTTCAACAGGTTTATCTCAGACATGCCCTATCCCTCCATTTTAAAATTTGGTGTGGTCAGGTAGCAGGTAGCAGGTAGCAGTTTGTTTGGACATAGTAACAGGGTTGTGGTGTACTTCAAATTCAATTTGAGTCAATAGGATATGACAGCCCAAAAATATGGATGACACTTTGGGCTATATTAAAGAAGCATAACTTCTAAGAATAAGGAGTTAAGAAAATCCTGGTTCTGGTCAGACCACCTGCAGCTATTTTTAAACTGAGTGCTAGTGTTTAAAAAAGAACATTAATACATGTCCAGTAGAGAGCAACCAGGGTGGCAAATGTCTTGTGTCAATACCTTGTGAAAGAATATTCTTGAGGGACTCGCAGATGTTTCCCAATATCCCTCAAATGATAGCATTTAGGTGCCTGTTACATAGAACCTGCTTGTTGGATAGACCTATAGTAGGCACTTTGGAAGAAGAGAGAAAAATACAGGTCACCAAAGCTTAAACTTGGAAGTTGACTATTTGGCCCAAGCTGTCCTAAGCAGAAGTCTACTCTGTAAAATTCCAGTACACCTTTTGATCCAATCCTTGCTTAAAGACTTTCAATAATGAGGAAAACTCCTAATTTCATAAGACAACTCTTCCCAATTTTGAATAGCTCTAATTATTAATAATTTTTTCTTTATATTGAGCTTTTTTATGTCTCTCAGCAACTTTCATTCATTGTTCCTCATTCTTCCCTCCTTCCACACAATAGTCTTTCAAATATTTAAAAACAGCTATCACCTACCCCTCTCCCAATCTTTTCTTGCTTAAATATCCCAAATTCCCTGATCCTTGTAAAGCAGTTTCAAGTTCCCTTTAGGTTCTGGTCATTCTACTCTTGACAATGTATGCTACATGGCAGGTGCTTAATAAATGCTTGTTGACTTGTTCCAATTTTCCACATAAAATGTGGTGCCCAGACATGAATAATAGTCCCCATGTAGCTGAATCAGCTCTGAACAGAGTGTGACTGTTACCTCCCTCAGGTTGGAAACTGTTTCTATTAAGGTAGCTCGAGATTGCATGAGCTATTTTGGAGGTTATCTTATTCTACTGACTCATACTGAACTTGAATTTCACCCAGATCTTTTGCTTATAAACTTCTTTAGCCAAGATATGTCTAGTCTATACTTGTAAGGGGTCCTCAACATTTTTCTCTCCATCTCTCTCTCTCTGTCTCTGTGTCTCTCTCTATCTCATCTCTAATTTTATTTTTCTGTCTGCCTTTCTGTCTCTATTTCTCATCTCTTTCTCTCTGTCCCACCTATCCCCATCTCTGTCTCTATCTCTCTCTGTCTTGCTGTCTCTCTCTCAACAATATGGCTGAATATTATTCAGTCTACCTCTACAACATATCCAATCCCATGCTTATGTGCAGGCCCTCATCACCTTCCATCTGAATTATTACAATCATCACCTAACGGGATTCCTAGCTTCCAGTTCTCATCCTCTCTAATCCATTTTCCACAGAGCTGCCATAGCCACCTTCCTAAAGTACAAGGCTGACCGTGTCATTCTCCTGCTAGCAAACCTTTTGTGGTTCCTTGTTGCCTCCAGGATAAAATGCAATCTCCTCAGCTTGTTATTTAAACCCTTCACTGTTGGCCTTCAGCCTACCTTTCAAGGCTTCCTTCACATTACTCCACTTCACATGCTCTATATTCTAGCCAAACTGCCCAACTTGACAGTCTCCAGACCTGCATTCTTGTGTTCTGCCTCTGTCCCCTTCCAGAAATGCACTCCCTCCTCATCTCCACCTCTTAGAATCTCTAGCTAATTTCATGGTCTATCTTAGAAGAAACCTTTCCTCTAGCTTTTAGTGTTCCCTCCCTCCTTAAAATAATCATTTGTGTATTTGTCTCTTTGTATGTTATATTCCTTTCACAAAATATAAGTTGCCTAAGGGCAGGCTCTGATTTTTGTTTTCACTGTGTATTTAAACCAGTACAATTCCTTGCCTATACCATAATAAGTACTAAATAAATGCTTGTCAGATAATGCAGATGATTTTCAAGCCCAAGTGTAAGACCTTGCATTTATTCCTTTTAAATTTCATCTCATTCTATTCATTTCATTGTTTTAGACTGTCACAATCTATTTGGATCCTAATTTTTGTCATCAAACATATTAGCTATTCCTCTGAGCTTTGTGTCATCTGCAAATTTGATAAGTTTGCCATCTATGCCTTCATCCAACCTTTATTAAAATGTTGAAAAGAACAAGGCCATGACACTAACTACAGATATCTCTGCAGACTGACACT
This sequence comes from Sarcophilus harrisii, assembly GCF_902635505.1. Classification (NCBI taxonomy): domain Eukaryota; kingdom Metazoa; phylum Chordata; class Mammalia; order Dasyuromorphia; family Dasyuridae; genus Sarcophilus; species Sarcophilus harrisii. The sequence goes on along the minus strand of NC_045426.1, from coordinate 366,312,415 downwards.
GATCCATTAATCAACATTCTTCAGGTCTAGACATGCAGCTGGGTTTGAATTCAGCTAACAATCAACATCTCTTTGTCTTATCCATGAAGATATCAGAGGGTAGGTTAACAGATAGTTTGCTAAAATCCAGCCAGACTCTGTTTAGATCATTCTGTCAATCTAGCAACACTGACCCAAAAGGGGAAGTGGGGAGAATGAGATAAGTCTAATTTGATTTAATATTATAGAATTAAGAATTAGCAGGAACTTCAGAAATTAACTGAGGGGCAAACTGATACTAAAAGATTAAATAATTTACCCATATTCGTGATGAAATAAAACAGAGACAAGATATGAACTCCTACACTCTGATTTCAGGACTAATTACTTGTTATGCCTTACTGCCTTTTCTTGGTTTAATGAACTCATGTTGACCCTTAGCATTCACCACTTTTCTTTCTAAATAGAGACCATCTTTTTCATAACATACGCTAAGATTTGCCAGAAATTGCTGTTGAGCTTACAAGCCTAGAATTTACAAAACATAACTTCTCCTTTTCAAAAATCATAGATTACTATCAGCAATTTAGTAGAGATATCTGTTAGCTTTTTCAATTACCTATAATGAGCTACTTTTCTGAACCTGATGACTTGAACTTATAAAGGATAGCTTAGATCTCTAATTGGTTTCTTCTTTTGCTTAAATTGTCTGTTAACCACTGCTGTCCAATACTTCTATATCTAAGATCATGTCTGTTAGTAGAGAAAAAAGAAGCAAAATAGAAGAGCTCTCTGCCATCAATTCATCATCAATGATTATGACCCCATCTAGCCTGAATTGTGGTCCCAAGTTATTCACCCCCATTTTAATCTTCTTTTTAGGTCTTTAAAAAAATCTAAGTTAAGAGACATTTTCTATATACAGACAGTTCCCACTTTCTATAGATTTACATTATGTAAACTTGACTTCATGTAAAAAATTCTGAAAGGAAAAATGTCTACAAATACTTCAAGATTTTTAAAAGGTAAAGACTAGCTAAGGATAAAAGTGCTTGCTATCATCAGATATATGGGGCAGGGAGAGAATGACTATCCAAATATCTCTTGAAGTAAAAAAAAAAAAATCACACAGCAAACCACCAGTGATAAAGGCTAGGTGAAGTAAGTAGGGAAGGAGTAACATACTACACACTTACATTAACTTTACTATACAGTACTGTGCATATATTATCATTAACTTTACCTTCCTTTTCATAATTCTGTTTATTATCAGGATACAGTATTTAATATGTCTGTATTTTAGTACAATTTATGACTTGTGTAAAGATATTATTTTGTATATGCCTTTGATATATAGGCTAAGTAAAGTGGCTGGGTAGGGACAAATTTACATTACATAAAAATTGTTTTATGTAGAAGTCTATGGAATAATCCACTTACATAAAAACGAGAACTGTCTGTAGTCATGTTGGAGGCAGTTAGGTGGTACAGAAAATAGAACACTGAGTTCAAACCCTGGTCTCAGATACTTGCTAGCTATTTGATCTTGGGCAAATCACTTAATTATTTTTTGCCTCAATTTCTTCATCTGTAAAATGAGGATAATGGTAGCACCCTTTTCTTAGAGTTGTTGTGGAGACAATAAATACAAAGTAAGGCATAGCCCTTAGCACATAGTAAGTACAACTATTATTTTATGTTAATCTTTTTAGGCATTTAGACTTTTCTTGTCTCATTGGAAACATTTGTATCACCAGAATCCCACTCTTTAGCCAATTTTTTTTTCTGTAGAATCTTAGCCCTTCACATTTTCCCCTTTCTCTAATTCTGTTACATTCCCTTTCCTGGTTAGTTGCACAATTCAGCCAGTGTATGAGACTTGAAGAAGTCTCCAAGACTATTTCTATAGGTTTCTTCCACATCTGTCATCTCCATTTTCTAGGATAATTATGCTGGGAATCTAACCATAACCCTCATGTAGTTAGGGTTCCTCAGCCCTCAGCCAGAGGTTCCTCCCCAGTACTAGAACCATGAGGAAGTTGAAACTGAGAATTTGCCATCTGTTCAGTAATGTGATGAGCTTCATTCTAGGAGCCCCAACACTAGCTAATTGCTTCTACTCATTTATTGATTTATTCAACAAGTATCTACCACATGCTAGGTGCTGGGAATAGAGGAACAAAAAAATGAGATGGTTCTTGATTTCAAGGAACTTAAGTTCTACTGGGGGAAAACAATGTCTACATAAGTAAATAAATACAAAATATATGCAAAGCAATTTCAAAAGGGGATGGGGCACTAGCCAGGAAAACTCATGTGTAGAAGGTAAAACTTGAGATGAGTCTTGAAGGAATTTAAGTTTTGTAAGAGACAAGGAGAAGGAGGGAGTACATTGTAGATGCAGGGAATAGACTATACAAATCTTGGAGATGGGAGGAGAGAAATCATTGAAGAATATTCCCATACCACCTTTTCAATCTAACCCTTTCCTTTTTATTAAGGAATGTATAAATATTGCTCCATCCTGGTTAAGGATCTGCAATGTTTCAATGATGCCTAGATGATTCAGTTCTATTTACCTTCTGGTCAGCTAATCAGTCAACCACCAACAAGCATTTGCTCAGTGCATACTACATAGCAGTATATAGGTTAAATTCTAGGGATACAAAGAAAAGTAAAAAACTATTCTGCTCTCAAAGAGCTTACATTCTCATGGGGATGGGGAATGGGGGTAAAACATGCTTATAACTAGGTAAGATTTATGCAAAATGGGTGGCAGATGATCTCAAAAGGAGAGGCCCTAGCAGCTAGAAGAATGGGAAATGTTGCATTGATGATGAATTGTGGAAAATTTAATTACTCTGATCAAGACAATGATCTACTACAACTGCAAAGGACTCATGATGAAAAATGCTACCCACTTCCTGATAGAAACCTAATGGACTCAGAGTACAGATTAAAGCATATTTTTTAACATTTAGTTTCCATGCTCTTTTGTTTTTTCACATAACATGGTTAATGCAGAAGTAGTATTTGAATGATTTTATATGTATAATAACGATCCTACTTCTTGCCTTTTCAATGGATGGTAGAGAACATGAAGGAAAGGAGAAAATTTGGAACTGAAATGTGCGTGTGTGTGTGTGTGTATACATATATATACATATACATATATATATATATATATATATATATGTAATTTTTTCCTGAGGCAATAGGGGTTAAGTGACTTGCCCAGGGTCACACAGGTAGGAAGTGTTAAATGTCTGAGATCAGATTTGAACTCATATCCTCCTGACTTCAGGGCCAATTCCAATAGACTTGTGTTGGAGAGAGCCATCTGCATCCAAAGAAAGGACAATGGGGAGTGAATGTACATCACAACATAGTATTTTCACCTATTTTTTTTGTTGTTGTTGTTTGCTTGCTTGTTTTCTTTCATTTTTTTCCTCTTTGATCTGATCTTTCTTGTGTAGCATGATAAATGTGGTAATATATTTAGAAGAATTGCACAAATTTAACTTATATTGTATTACTTGCAGTCTGGGGGAAGGCAGAAGAAGGGAGAAAAATATGGAACACAAGATTTTGCAAGGGTGAATGTGGAAGACTATCTTTGCATGTATTTTGAAAAATAAAAAGTTATTATAAAAAAAGATGTCACTTAGCCCCATTTTACAGATGAGGAAAATGAAGCCTCAGAAATAAAGTGATTTGCCTGAGTAGTAACTCTCAGAGCTGAGATTTGAACACACTTACTCTGACTCCAGATTGAGCACTTTTTTACTACACAAAGATTTTTGACCCACTACAAAAACCTTTATAAAGTATACAAACAGCTAATATCTTCATTTAACAAAATGAGAAGATGAGATTCAGAGGTTAGTTCATGCTCAGAATCACAATTTTTACTAATTCACACCCAAGTCTTCTGCCTCCAAGCTTAGGTCCTTTGCATTTCACCAATGGTTTTTAACCTGAGGTCCATGAAATTATTGTTTAATATAGAATTTGATAATTAATTTCAATAAAATTGGTTGCCTTTGTAATCCTATATATTGCATGCATTTAAAAATTATTCTGCTTTTCCAGAGAGCCCAAGAGGGTCCATAACAAACAAAAAAGAAATGAAAAACCCACCACAATGCTTAACTGGGAAGATTTAGAAGAGATGTGCTTTTAAATATCTAAAAGGCTGTAATATAGAAGAAGGATTGGACTTGCTCTGCTTGTCCTCAGAATGAAGAGCTAGGATTGATGAATGGAAATTAGAAGGAAGCTGCTTTTTTTGGGTTCAATATTAAAGAAGAACTTTCTAAAAATAAAAGCTGTCCAACCATGAAATGAGTTACCTCCCAAAGTAGTGAGTGAGTTTCTCATCACTGGAGGTGTTCAAACAGAGTTTTTTTTTAATTCTATGAAAAAAAAAAGACTTCATGAAAGCCCAACTTTGATCTGACTGGCTGTAGAACTAAATGAGATAATAAGTATAAAATGCTTTAGAACCTATATAAATAAATGCTTAAATCACAAATAAATATCAACTTTTATTATTATGGCCATTTGTCAGATATACATATATATATATATATATATATATATATATATATATAATCCCTGCTTTATTTAGGAGATTGGTCTAGGCCAGGGCTTCTTAAACTTTTTTCATTCATGATCCTGAATATATAGGTGCGGTAAGAACTGCCAAATTTGGTTCATGTAGAAGATTGTGAAGTCAGAGTCTATTGTTAATTCATCCATTCTCTCTCCAATCTAGTTAGCATCTTTAAAGACATTCACAACAACCTTTGAGACAACCTTAATGGAACTTAGCTTTCCCAGACTGTTTTATCACCACAAGTTAAAACAATTGTAAATTCTATCGACTATAATTGCATACAAAGGAACTTAGCCTTCTCAGACAATCTCGATTGGCATATCATTAGACAGGTCTGGGACATGGTTTGTCAGGTGCAAACCATCTAGCTCTCTGACCATCCCCTCCCTCTTGCCTTTGCAACTGAGAAACCCCCAAAGCTACATGGCCCCTATAAAAAAATCTACTTTTAATGAAGATCTTTGCTAAGTTCTCTTCAGGACTAAGTCGACTATGAGGCACTCTCTTTCTCTCCCTCATAGTGCCTTCTCTTTAATGGCACCTTTCTCCTAACTCTGGTCAATCTAACCTGCCAGTCAATGATTTTCTCCCACCTCATGTAGTACTTCCTTTCTCCTAGTTAATTAAGAATTTCCCAGAGGAACTTGTCTTTTTCTTTGCTAACTATAAGTTCTCCTAATTCTATTTCATATTTACCATTCCTGGTGCCTATTTTACCTCTTATTTTTTAATGTAAATTCTGCTTCTCAATAAACCTCCTTTTTGGCAAAGAGGATGGCAATTGTGAATTTGTTACATTTTTGTGTCAAACTAGGTATTGCTACCTCGACCTCATCAAGTATATAAAATAGGTATACAAATTATATAATTACTGATAATAAATCCTGGGGCAGCTGGATAGTATAGTAGAGCAATGGTCCTGTAGTTAGGGGGACAATAAATCATTTCATGAAGTCCACATTCAGTTATAAGACCCCATATGTGGTCATGATCCACAGTTTAAGAAACTGGAGTCTAGATAAATTCTTCTAAAAGTCCCTAAAGGTTCATTAAATCACTGAGGATCAAATGAGATAATATCTGAAAAATGCTTAGCACAATGCCTGACACATAGCAGCCACTTAATAAATGCTTCTTTTCTCCTTAGCAGTATTCACCCACTTTGGGCATCAGCCACAACTTGAAAGCAGATCCTGGTCTGTAGTTTAATTTATCATACTTCCTCCTATTTTAGGTAGAGTCCTGTGAAGTCATTAATGTAGTTGAGAGTAGGAAAAAGAATACCCAAGTTTCTCCAAGTCTTCCTCTTCTTCACCTGATTAGCCTTTCACTTCACTTATCACTGGAAATCCTTCTAATATTCTCTTTTTAAACTAGAATTCCAGAGATGAAAGGAATTTCAAAAGTTTGTTCAATCCAAGCCTCCTCCTCCAAGCATTTAGTGAGTTAACAAAAACTGCAAAGATGGAAGGATGCAACTGGCTTCACATAATGAAGCTAAATTTTGTGGTCCCCACCTGCATTTGGGTCAGAGAGGATGAGAAATTCAATCTAGTTTCCCATTGTACTCGGTGCTAATGTAAAACGATTAGACCAGACTATCTTTTGCAAGGTTCATGATAAAATGGATCATAAACTCATAAAATGAGTTTGGCAGTGAAATGTCAATATCAAGTACTTGAGAAGTCAATGGTTCTATGTTTGTCCGCTTCATTGATTTCAACTACTCAGTGAATATTCATGTTACCTGTAACAAATCTTTCCATATGTAATTTTGGGTCTTGTCCAAGTGATTGGTTCCAGGCAAGATCAGCCAGCATAAGGATATACAAAGAACATGAGAGTAAAGACCAGGAGGTCTGGGAGTCTAGTCCTCTATCAGAGCTTCATAAACTTTTTCTACTTGTGAGTCCCTTTCACTTGAGAAATTTTTATATAACCCAGAATATATAGATTTATAAAATAGGCATACAAATCAAATATTTACTGATAAAAAATCACAATTTTGTGACACACATTCAGTTATGAGACTACCTATGGTGTAACAAACCACAGTTTTAGAAGCTAGGCTCTATCTTACTGTGTGAAAAGGACAGAAGACATATTTAGCCATGTTCCATCATCTTAGACTTAATTAATCCATCTATAAAATAAGGAAAACATTTTGTCTTTCCAATTTTATCTCATATTATTCCTTTCCATTAACTTTATATTATAGTCACCCTGTTTTACTTTCTGCCCCTTTACTACTCTATCCTTCTGCTCACTCTAGTCCCAATGCCTTTTGGAATTTCCAACCTTGTCCTCTTCATCTATTGAATTCCTACATGTTTTTCAAAGCCTAAATCAAACATTAGCTCCTTTCTTGCATTCCTTCTGCTAGTGATCATACTGCTCATTAGTTTTGTGGCCCCATAGCATGTAACCTCTGATATAGATATGTTATATTATTGTATATAATATATCCTGTAATATTGTAAGTTACATATCATAAATCTGGGGATTTTGTCTTCTAAATTGTAAGCTCTAAAAGGGCTGTGATCATGGTGGTGTTTTTTCTCTAAATTTTGTACTTTCCTTGGCTCCTAGAACAATGTTTTATATACACATTAGGCCCCTAATAAATGTCCACTGCATTAATAAGAATAATAACTAACACTTATTTGATATTGTTTAGTAATTTTTATGTCTGGTTCTTTGTAAGTTCATTTCATGTTTTCTTGGCAAAGTTACTGAAGTGCCATTTCCTTTTTCAGCTCATTTTACATATGGGGAAATTGAAGTAAATAATGCTAAGTCATTTGCCCAGAGTCACATAGCTAGTAAGTGTCTGAGGATGGATTTGAACTTAGGCAAATGAGTCATCCTCTCCAGGCCCAGCACTCTAAGCAGCCACCTAGCTGTCCTAACTACTATATAGCTCTTTAAAATTTTGTAAAGCATCTTATACATATTATCTCATTTTATTTTCACAAGAACCCTGTAAAATAGGTGTTGTTATTATCTGTATTATACAAATTGAATAAATCAAACTTAAAGTGATCAAGAAACATATCAAGGGTCAAATAATTAGTAAATATCTAAGGTAGAATTGGAACTCAGGTTTTCATCCTGATTCCAAGTCTACTGTCATGTATACACTTTGTATAAAATACTATATCAAAGGATTTAGCACTAGAAAAAGACTTTGAGAAATGATCTAAACCTCTCACAACTTGCCCAAGATCACACAACATAGCAATAGAATGGGGATTTGATCCTGTATTTATTCCGCATGTAGCATTCTTTCCACCCCAACTATTATTTTCTTAGGAATAGATGTTATTAGTAATAATGCATTACTATAATACTTTATGAAGTTTACCATTTGTTCTCCCCAACCATGCTATAAAGTGAAGGAGGAATAGCATCCAATTTGTAGATGAGGAAACTGAGTCTCAAAGAGCTGATATTATTTGCCCATGACCCCACAGTACAGCATACAGCATACAGCATAGTTTTTTTTTTCAGCTAAGCTGCTAGGGAGATGCCATTGATGAATTCAACCACTCAAGATAGGGTGGGCAGCAAGTGTTGATAAGATTTTAACTCTCCATGGAGGAATTTCGGATAAAGTTCTTAGTTGAATCTGCTCTTTATCTACCCCTGGATGGGACCAAAAAAAAAAAAAAAAAAAAAAAAAAAAAAAGGTCATTCCACATTTTCCTCCCTATTGGAAGTTCCAGAAAGAAAAATGGGAGTAATGACCTACTTTCCATTCCCCAAACAAGTTTCACACTTTCCTGCCTGAATATGCAATTGCTCACAATCTTCAAGCAAGCTCCCCCTCTTTACTAGTTAAATTCCATTCCCATCTTTTAAAATCACCTCAGATACCCTTTTCTCTTTGAAGACTGTTCCCATTCCTCAACCATGAGTTATCAATCAATAAGTATTTTTATGTACAGTTATCCCTTTCAAATCCCAACTTTCCCCATAATAATTTTGATACATCAATATATCATGACTGACATAAAAAATTATATGGGAATTTTGGGGAAGTTTTGTGGAAGCACAGATGATACTTAGAGGTCAATAGACAATACAGAAAAATGTTTAGAAACTCAAATGCATACAATATGTGATTAGTATTGTATAACATCAATATCTTTTATCTTTTAACACTATAATAATTCAAACTTCTTCTCTGATACAAAGAGAGAGCCAAATAAATTTTATTAGGATTTTCTAATTAGGTACATGATAGATAGATATAGATATAGATATATGCATACATACAGAGAGAAAGAAAGAGAGAGAGAGAGAGAAAAAGAGAAAGAGAGAGAAAGAAAGAAAGAAAGGAAGGAAGGAAGGAAGGAAGAAAGAAAGAAAGAAAGAAAGAAAGAAAGAAAGAAAGAAAGAAAGAAAGAAAGAAAGAAAGAAAGAAAGAGAGAGTGTGTGTGTGAGTTAATTGATAGAGGTAATCTCAGAAGGGAAAAAACGCCAGCAGTGAGAAGACTAGGAAAGGCCTTCTGCAGAAAGTAGTGTTTGCCTTTGATCCATCAATATCATTTCTAGGTCTGTAACTCAGAGAAATAAGTAAAAAATAGAAAAGGATCCACATATACAAAAATCTTAGGGGACCTCTTTTTGTGGTGGAAAAGAATTGGAAATTGAGGTGGATGCCCACCAACTGGAGAATGTTTAAACATGTGATATATGAATGTAATAGAATACTATTATGCTGTAGGAAAGGATCAAGGTGATTCTTTCAGAAAAACTTGGGAAAATTTGTATGAACTGATGCAAAGTGAATTGAGCAGAACCAGGAGAATATTGTTAACAGCAAGATTGTGTGATAATTAATTATGATAGACTTAGCTCTTCTCAGCAATGACCCAAGTTATCTAAGACAATCTCAGTAGACTTGGGATAGAAAATGTCATCCACATCCAGAGAGAGAACTATGGAATCTGAATGCAGATTGAAGCATATTATTTTAACTTTTTGCCTGTTTTTTTTTCTTTCTTGGTTTTTTCCTTTTTGTACTCATTCTTCCTTCATAACATAATTAATATGGAAATATATTTAATATGACTGAACATTTATAACCTGTATCAAATTGGTTGCTGTTTTGAGGAAGGGAAAAGGGGAAAAGGGAGGGAGAAAAATAGAAATCAAAATATTATAAAAGTAAATGTTGAAAATAAAATTTTTTTTAAATTGGTGTTTCACTTCAGTCTTAAAGAAAGCCAGGGATTCTAAGTGGCGGAGATGAGAAAGGAAAGCTTTCCAGTCATGGAGACCATCAGTGCAAAGGCAGAAACTTGAGAGGTGGAGAATGTATTTGATGAACTACAGGTAGGCTAGTATGGCTAGATTATAGTGTACTTGGGCATTTAGATGGCTCAATTAATAGAGTGATAAGCTAAAGTCCAGAAGATTCATCTTCATGAGTTCAACTCTGGCCTCAGACACTTTTTAGCTGTGTGACTCAAGGGAAGTCACCTAACGCTATTTAACTTTAGTTTCCTCATTTGTAAAAATGAGCTAGAAAAGGAAATGGCAAACCACTCTAGCATCTCTGCTAAGAAAATCCCAAATGGGATCACGAAGAGTTGGACACAATTGACAAATGACTGAATAACAAGAATGCATAAAAGGAAGTGAAGTTGTAGGATAGAAACCTAGGAAGGGACCGGGTTATAGTTTTAAATTCCAAAAAGATGACTTTTTACTTGATCCTAGAGGCAATAGGAAGCCACTGAAGGGAGCCACTGGATATCACTGAGCAGGAATGTGATGTAACCTTTAGAAGACCTATCCTTTAGAAAAATCACCTTGGCAGCTGAGTGGAGGATCTGAACTTGGATAACACTTTGTTTTGTACCTCTAAAATAAACTCATGAAATATGTGATTCATACAACTTGGATTAAAAAAAACTCTGCCTCTTACTATCTGAGTAACATTGGTTCATTTCTTCTTTACTATGTGCTAGGCACTGTGCTAAGTGCTGAGGATACAAATAAAAGCAAAAGAGTGATTCTGTCCTCAAAAAGCTGAAATCTAATGGGGGAGACTTCATGCAAACAACCAATAGTCAGCATTCTTACTTGAAGAAATTACTAGCCTATATATTTTCTTTTTATACAAATATATGTATGTTGACACATAAGCATATATCTATATAAATTCATATGTAAATATTCAATGTCTTCTTTTTGTCAAATCATTTAATTTCTCTATTCCTCAATATGCTCATCTATAAATAAGATTGGGCCAAGTGAACTTTAGTCCCTCTAAATCTATGATGCTATGAATTACTCTTGCCTACTTCATAGGGATATGATAAAGATCCCATGGGTCCTGTCTACATGTGAAGGATTGCTCTTATTAATAGCATCAACTTCAATTAATCAATGTCCTTAAGACCCTATTATCAGGAATGGGTCAAAAATACCTTTCATGTTAGATGCCTACCTTGACATTAATGCTGCTCTGCTCAAGGGCATCATTTTTAGTTCTTTGAATGAAATGTCATCTGTACCCCAGAGCCAGTGGTATCTTGACATTCACAGAAGGTCATGGTACTTCTAATGGAAGTATTGTTCAAAGATGCCGTCTGAATGCTTTGCTTTGTAAGTGCAGAAATAGAGAAAACTTCAAGAGCCAGGGAGACTTCTATTCAATGCAACTCAACTAGGTTGGCATTTGTAAAATCCCACTCCCAACCTTATTACCCTTTACATGCAATTCGTTAGGACAGGAAATGGGAAGCTAAGATTAAATAAGATACAATACTTGCTTTCACAAATTTCAAAGTATAATAGGAACTAAGTGAGTTACAAAATATTATTTGAGAAATATAGAAAATGCACAGACAAAATGCTATGTTAGATCCTAGGAAAGAAAGGTGATTTCTAGCTGGAAGGCAGAGAACCTGAAAGGCTAATATAGATTCCATAAAGATGTTGCTTTTATACTGGATCTTGGAGGAATGGGAAGATGTCAACAGCAATTAAATCAACTCATTTCCATTCAAAGTGCATTATTAATCACCCTACTGTCCTCAAGAGAGGAGGAAATAAGCATTTATATAGTACCTATCATATACTAGGCTCCAAGCTTATATGAAAGCATATAGCTATATAAATTAATATGTAAATGGGCAATGTCTTCTTTTCTTCAAAACATTTAATTTTTTTTTGTTTTGTTTTATTTTGTTTTACAATTTCTTTTTCATTGATCCTCACAACAAACATAGGTGCTATTATTATCCCCATTTTACATATGAGGAAATTCAGAGGAACAGAGATTAAGTGACTTGCTTTGGATCATACAGCAAGTAAATGTTTGAGCCCAAATTTGGAGTTAGGTTTTCCTAACTCCAAGCCTAGGATTCTATCCATTATACCACCTAGCAATATCATAGTTGGGTTTTTTTCTGTTTGTTTGTTTGTTTTGTTTTTTAATTGGAGGGACAAAGAGGAGTTCATTTCAGGCATAGAGAGCAAGAAGGAAAATGTAGACAAGAAAGATAAATAGCCTAGCATGGTTGAAGTGCAGAGTGTCTTGCGGAAAGGCAGAAGCCTATCAAGGACTCCTGATGCTATCTCTTCTCCATACCCCCTAAAGGTCCTTTAGGGCAGCCTCATTGGAAGTGAGACCTAGTCCTAATCATCTCACACTATTAGTAAAAAAAAAAAAAAAAAAAAAGTCACTTCTACCACATGGGTGCCATCAGGTCTCTAAACTAATGTTTTTATTCTCCTAAATGACTCTAGAAGACAGAAAAGCCTTTGATACCCAAAAGAATGAGTTTTTAATGAGAGTTCAAGGCCATTTCACCTTGCTTTCTGCTTGGCCTTCACACACAGGGATGACCTACTAGCCAAAGGCAGTAAGGTGACCTAGCTACTTCCAACTCCTAGCCCTTCTCCTCCCTCTAATCCCAACCCTAGTCTTCAGGAGGTACTTAAGGGAACAAAGTCTGAAAATTTAAAAGGAGAACTCGGAAATAGAATCAGTAGGCAAGTTTGCACTGGATGCACAAGATTTGTGATATCTGATCAAGGTCATCATAGATCAGAACAATTAAAGTGGATCTGTTGGCTTGATCCTGTCCAAGAAAGGTTCTCACCATTTGTCGGAGATTCTCTATGATTTACAGGATTAAGTTCAAGTTCCTTGCCTTGACCTTCAAGGCCCTCTATGATCTGAATGACTTAATGATAAGCATTTATTAATTATTTCATATTAATGCTTCTTCTTTTCTCTACAACTTTCTTTTTTTAAAAAGAAAGAGATGGGAAGAAAAGAGAGGGGTAAAATAGAAAGGATATGATGGAGAAAACACAATTAATAATCAGCTATGGATATGAATGGGATGAACTCACCTGTAAAACAAAGGAGTAGAGCAGACTGGATTAGAAAACAGAATCCAACAATACACTTTTTACAAGAAACTCTTGCAACAGAAAGATTCACACAGTTAGAATAAGAAGAAGTTACAGGATTTATTGTGCCTCAGATAGTTTAAAAAAGTGAAAGTATTAAGCATCATCTCAGATGAACAATAATAAAAAACAGACATGGTTAAAAGAAATAAATGATATAATTACATTATGTTTAAAGGTTCTTTATATAATAAAATATGTGTAGTATTTAATATATATACATCAAAAAGCATTTACATATTTAAAGGAAAAAATATTTCCTTCTTCTCTCCTTCCTTTCCTTCTTTCTTTTCTTCCAGAAGCTTGAGTCTAGTAAAGGAGAGGATTGGGGTAGAGTACTGTCAAAGCTTCTTTTTCTGTTCTCAGGTGTTTCTCAGTACTCCTCTCTGAATCCAGGCTAGGCTTTAGAATCTTTAGCTAAATGACAAAGGAGAAGGAGGAAGGAGAAGAAGGACTGGATAATTATAATGGATATATGGAGAAATTGAAAGTTTGATTGGATGAGCCTTTGCTTGGACAGATGAGTGAGTGATCTTGCTCCTTTTTTGGACTCTGCCTCAACTCCTAAAGAAAGCATAATCAGACTAAGTGGGTGGTTGGAATGGAATGCTGTTTCCCTGAAAAATCATCCTGAAGTGCTCAGAGGTCAATACTCTACATGGCAGCTGCCATTCCTCAACCCCCAATATGACCAGAAAAGAAGGTGTGCCTGAACTCAAATCCAATTTGTGGTCCTTAGATTCTTCCTTGCAGATCCTATAATGAGTAATCATTGTGGCAGAGGTAGGTGAGGGGATGAAGAGAAGGAATTTGGGGGCTAAGAAAATGAAGCATTCAAAAAATTGCAGTTGGAGTTTAATTTTTAAAAACAAAACAAATAAGAAGTTGAGACAGACAGAAAGGCAGAGAAATAGACACAGACAGAAAGACACAGAAATAGAGACAGACAGAGACAGAGACAGAGAGGGGAGGAGACACAGAGAGAGAGGGAGACAGAGAAGGAGGGGGAAACAGAAAGAGGAGGGAGGTAAAACAGAGAGAGAGAGAGAGAGAGAGAGAGAGAGAGAGAGAGAGTTTAAACCAATTACAGGGAGTAATTAAAAGTAGAATTATAAAAGTCTTCGAGGATGTCAAAGTGTCCCTTTCAAAACTAGACAAATCTAACAAGAAGTAAATAAGAAAAGTGTTTTTAATGATCTGAATAGAATTTCAGAGATGTTAAATATAATAACTCTGTTAATTATGGAATGATAATAGAAAAGGATATACACAGTTCTCAGCTATGCTTGGCATCTCTACAAAAATTCACCATGGGCTAGAGCATAAAACTCTCAAAAATAAATACAGAAAATTTCAATAATTATTGGCCATAATGCAACAAAAAAGTATTACAAAGGGTACTTCAAAAAAAGAATTTAAACATAAATAGTGAATAAATAATTTAATTCTGAAGAATAGAACAAAGTACAGAAATACCTTATAGATAGAAATAGATAATTTCATCAAAGAAAGAATAGATGAATGAATTGGATGCTTAATGAAAGACAAGTGGAAAATCACCAAGTCAATCCCCTTAAATTCAACCCAGAAATAGAAATCCTAAAAAAATCAAAGCAAAGAGAAATAATATTTAAAACAAAAATGAATTGATAAAACTAAGAACCATTTTAAATGAATAAAATATTTTTAAAAGTTATTAGCTAATAAGCAAAACCAAAAGACTAATATGAAAAAAATTTGAAAATGGAGACCTCACAACAAATAAAGACAAAATAAAGTATGTCATTATAAATTATTTTGCCCAATTACATACCAACAAAACTGTTCATTTAAAAGGAATGGATGAATATTTGCAAAAATCTAAAGAATGCTAAATAAACATTTTAAATAGCCAATTTAAGAGGATTTAAATAACCCCAATTAAGTTATAATTGTAACCTCAAAGGAAAAAATATCCAGAACCAATGTATTTAAAAAATGAATATTAGCAAATGGTCATAGAAACATGAATTCCAATATTATATCACTTCTAAAAATAAAGAAAGTATCCTACTAAATTCTTTCCATGAAACAAATGTCATCCTGAGCTACAAACCATGGGGAGACAAAATAGAGAAATAAATTTATTAAATTTGTATATTAATGAATATCAATACAAAAATATTGAATAAGTTTTAGCAAAGAGGCCACAAAAATATATTTTAAAAATTATATACTGTGACTGAATTTATGCCAGCTATGCAGGATTGGTTCCATTTTAGGAAAACTATAAACACAATAGACTATGTTAATCAAAGTAAAAGAATAAAATCACAGGATGACATCAATAATAAATAAAAAGTTTTTGACAAAATGCAATACTCATTTTTATTTTTTTTAAATTAAGCACAGAAATAAATGACCTTTTCCATGATATAGTAAATAGTGTAATAACAACTAACACTTATATAGTACTTACTATGTACAAAGCACTATGCTGTATTTCACAAATATTATCTCATTTTATCTTCACAATAACTCTATGAGATAAGAACTATTATCCTCATTTTACAGATGAAACTTCCAAATAGAAGTTAAATGACTTGCTCAGGGTCACACAGCTAATAAGTGTGTGATAAGCTAATAATAATAATAATAATTTTATATATATATATATATATATATATATATATATATTTGAATTCAGACCTTCCATCTCCAGGTCTGACACTCTCCAACACTAGTGCTCTCTCCATACACTGACAAATTGTGTCAAGAAAATACCTATCTATTTAAAACCAAGAACCAGTTTAAACAGAGAAACACTAGAAGGATTGCTAGTAAGATCAGAGATAAAGCACAAATGTTTATTTTCCCCACTGTCATTTGATATAATGATAAAAATGCTGACTATAGCAATGGGACAAGAAAAAGTATTTGTGCAAATAACTAGAGTAAACCAAGAAATTAAATTCTCACTTTTTTCAAGCAAAATAATGATTTGCTTAAAAATTCTAGAGAGTCAACAAAGAATTAATGTAAACCATGACTTCATCCCAGTAGCAGAATATAAACCCACATAAGTCATTAGCATTTCTGTATATTACCAAGAAATCTCAACAGGAAGGCATAAAATTAGCTACAAAATGTATAAAACATTTAAGAATATACCTATGAAGGCCCACAGGAATTATGTGAAATAAGACTACAAAAAACTTTTTATAGAAATAAAGACAGACATTTTTAAAAATGAGTAATTAATTGCCCATTGTTGGACTGTTGGACTGTGTTGATATGGTAAGAATTGCAATACCATCTAAATCAATTTGCTTACTTAGAACCATATTAATAATAGTACTAAAAGGTTATTCTATAGGACTAGAAAAATAAAAATGAAATTAATCTGGCAGAACAAAATGTCAAGAATATCATGGAAAACAATGAGAACTAGAGAAAAGAAAGTTTATCAGTACCAGATTGCAAATTAAACTACAAAGTAGCAATTATCCAAACTATCTGATACCGATTAAAATGAGAAAAGTTGATAGGAAGAATAGATTAAATACATAAGATCCAGAAACAAAAGGCCATAGTAACATAATGTTTGATAAACTCAAGGACCCCAATTACCGAGATAAGGACTTACTAGTCTAAAAAAATTAGTAGAAAAATTGGAAGACATCTAACAAAAATTAGGTTTAACCCTATATGTCACACCATGAAGCACAATAAACTTCAAATAGATACATGACCTAGATATAAAAAGTCACATCATAAATAAATTAGAAGGAGAGAAAAGATACTTTTTATCTTTACTCTTGACCAAATAAAAGAGAGAATCATGGGAAATAAAATAGATAAATTTAATTACAAATAATTTTAAAGTTCTTGCTCAAACAAAACTGCCACAACCAAAAGTATAAGTGAAAGAGTTACTGAGAGTTAAATTTCTCTGGTAAAGGTTTGATATTTAAGACATATGATATACTGATTCAAATATATTAAACAAGAGTCATTACCAAATAGATGAATGGTCATAGACTATGAAGAGGCAATCCTCTGAAGAAGAAATGCAAATCATCAAGAACCATATTAAAAAGTTCTAAATCACATAAGAGAAATGCAAATAAAAACAACTGAGGTTCCACCTAATACCCATCAAGATTGGCAAAGATAATAAAAAGGTAAATATTAATTATTGAAAGGACAATGGGAAGACAGACACATTGATATGCCATTGATGGAACTTTAATTTAGCCCAACTATTCAAGAGTAGAACATGAAACTAAACCATAAAAAACCAGTAAATAGTATATGCTCTTATATTCAGAAATACTACTACTAGCCAGAAAAATATTCATGTCACAAAATACTTTTTATGCATTGAAGAACTGGAAACAATGGGGGTGCCCATTAGCAGGATTAAGACTGAGCAAATTATGGCATATGAATGAAATGTAATATCATCAGGCCCTAAGAAAAGGCAAAAGGTTCACATTCTGAGAAACCTGGGGAAACTTGTATGAAGTGACTGGATCCCCCTCTGGAGGGGGAAAAAAAAACCAGGAAAACGACTTTTACAACAACTACTACAATTTTGTAAAGGAAAACATATTTGGAAGTTTTAAGAACTCTTATTGATATAATGAATAATCAAGATTCTAGAGGAATAAAAATGAATCAGAGTTTTCTACCTATTGACAAAGTTGATGAAAGATAAGTGAATAATGAGACAGATTTTCTGACATGGTCAATGTGTGTATATGTTTTGCTTAACTATATTTGTTTTGAAGGGAGGACTTTTTTCTATTGGACTAAAGTAGAAAAGGGAAGAAGTAATTTTTATTTAAAAAAAAAAGAAAGAAAAGCTCATTGGTGAAATACATTATAAAATATACAAAAAAGAGAAAAAGAAATTTTAGAAAGAAACAAACAGGATAGTATTAGAAATACCATATTGAATTTATTATTTTTTAAATTAAATTGTACATATTAGAGATTCATGGTTTCCTCTACAATTTCTTTTCTGTTCTTTATATATGGAAATGATAACATTCTATTTGTTGATATCAGAGAGATAAAGAAGAAATAGAAACAGAGGGGGAGGAAAGACAAAAGATAGAGAAGAATAAAGAAGAGAGAGAAAGTTTGTGTGGGAGAAGAGAGATTCAGAGAGAACAAGAGAGAGAGAGAGACAGAAATGGAAAGAAAGAGAAGGAGACAGAGAGAGAGAGAGAGAGAGAGAGAGAGAGAGAGAGAGAGAAACACTGCAGAAGATCCATGGGAAATTGCTATTAAATTGCAATTTAAGTTTTAAAAACACATGGAAAAGACAGAAACAAAGGTACAAAGGCACGGCATATTCTTGAAAAAAATAGTGTCAAGCATTTTAAAGTTCAAAATGACTTGAGGTGAAGAAATGGTGAGAAAATCTAGGGATAACAATAAGGAATTTTTACCTATGTTGGAAAGAAGAAGGAATTAAATCAAGGATAAATATATATATATATATATATATATATATATATATATATATGTATTTCACTGCTGATGTTGGATGGGAAAAAATGATAATGGATAGTGAAAGAAAATCAGAACTACCTAAATCTTATTTCATGTCTGTTTTCTATTATCAAGAAGTCAGAGCTTTGACCTGGAAAGAATGTAACAAAAGTAATTAATAGGGAATTCAAACAAACAAACAAAAACAATTGAAATTACCAGGCCAAAGTGAACTTTACTTCATGGTACTAAAAGAATTGATAAATATGATTTCTAAGCTATTGTCTATGATTAATGAAATATCTTTGCAAGTGAGAGGAGTCATGCAAGACTGAATTAGACAATTGTTTTCTTGATTTTCAAAAAAGGGAAGAGAGTAAATCTTGATTTTAATGCCTGAGAAAATTTTAGATTCTGTTATTAAAAGAATAGTTGAGGAACAATGAGAGATGGAAGCAGGGTTATAAGTAATAAGAGTAATAAGACTCTATCAAGAATAGATTTCACTAGACCAACTTCATTTCCTTCCTGACAGGGTTACTAGACTAGTAGATCAAGGGAATATTATAGATCAAATATATATAGATTTCATCAAAGCCTTATTTAAATCTTTCCTGGTATCCTCAAAGATAAGATGGAGCTCTATAGACTAGGCAATTATACTGGTAGGTAGACTTGGGAATAGCTAAATAACCAGACTCAAAATGTAATCATTAATGACTCAATAGTAACTTGGAAGGAGTTCTGTAGTGGAAAATCTCCAGAGATCTGTCCTTGGCCATGAGCTGTTTAACATTTTTTATCAGTGACTTGGATGAAAACATAGTCAACATGCTCATCAAATTCACAGATGACACAAAGTTAACTAACATGTTGGATTACAATCAGAATCCAAAAAAATATATTAACAGACTAGAACAAAGAACCATATTAAATGACAAAGATTTCACGAGTTTAAAAAAAAATCAACTTTACAATTGCAAAATAGATTGAACAGTTCATATTTTGAAAGATATTGGGGGTGGGGGAGATAAATCTCAAACTCTCAATACAAATTAACAAGACAGTGTGGCAGTAATACTAAAAAATAATAATAATAACATTAACAATAATAATATAAAAATGTCAAGAATTAAGGAGGTAAGAGACCAATTGCATTCTTCTCTACTCAGATCATGTCTGGAATATCATTTTCAGCTCTAGGTTCTATCTAGGCTTAGATAATATATTTAGAAGTTTGAATGTGTCCAGAGGTAGACAGAATGGTAAATGGCTTCAAGACCATGTCATGCATGAATCAGTTGGAGGAACTAGGGATGTTTAATCCTATAAAAGAGAAGATTTGAGAGAGACCCACAGTAATGAGAGTTGCAGAAAGTTATAATGGAAAGAGTTGGGCAAAATATAGATTTGAATCCTCTACTTAATATTAATGAGCTTTGTGACTATGAGCAAGTCAAATAATGGAATGACAAAAACAAAGATCAAATGAGGTAACACTTATAAAGTGCTTTGCAAAAACTTAAAAGTATTATGTAAATGTTGACTATTAGTATTGTTGATGTTTTTATTATTAATATCTTTCATTTTATTTTCATAATAACCCCAAGAGCTAGTACTATTTTATCCAAGTTTTACATATGAAAAACTGAGACAGATAAAATGTAAGCAACTTGCTAAAAGGTATCTGAAGTGGGGTCTTCCTGATCCCACCATGCTCACTGCATCACCTAACTCCATTAATTATTAATTTAACTCTCTGAGCCTCAATTTCCTCATGTGTAAAACTGAAAAAATTATTACATGTCTCCACTTCACATAATTGTTGTAAGAATCAAATGACATAGTGTGTGTAAAGAACTTCTCAAAGCTTTAAAAGCCACACAAATGTCACCTTTTATTACTTTCCTTGGTCTAAATGGCAAACATAACTGACTAGCAGAAAGGCAGTTTTGGGTTCATTGAAACTGTCCCAACAATGAAAATTATTCAAAAGTGGCATGGGATGTTTTGAGAGATAGCTCATGGCCTCTCTCCTGGAATCTTTAAGCAAACACTACTTGACAATTTATTTGAAATGGTGTAGACAGGATTCTTGGTAAGGTAGCTGTTAGAATAGATGGTGCTTGCAGTTTCCTATCAGAGATTAGATCCCACATTTTTGAAGTCCATCTGATAGTTCCTAAGACTGTCCATGACTTTTCTAGATAAATGGAAAACCAGGCCTTGGGTTCCCATAGGAAAAACTTGCCTCTTGATCCAGGCCAGTTTCAATAAACTTGTCATGGAAAGAGCCATCTGCATCCAGAAGGATGATGGTGGGGACTGAATGTGGATCACAATATAATATTTTCACCTTTTGTGTTACTGTTTTTTTCTTTCTCTTTTTTTCTTTTTTGATCTGATTTTTCTTATGCAGCATAATATTTGTGGAAATATGTATAGAAGAATTGTACATGTTTAACATATATTGGATTACTTGCTATCTAGGAAAGGGGTTGGAGGAAGGGAGGGAAAAAATTTGGAACACAAAGTTTGAAAACTCTCTTTGCATATATTTTGAAAATAAAAAAAATTATTATTAAAAAAAGGAAAAGCTTGCCCCTAAACATCTGTTACAAGGGAAGGGGTATAGAAAAAAATAAGATATTCTGTGGGAAGGTACTTTCATAAGCAAAAGACTATAACCATGTTAGCTATCAGAAATAGTGTCAGCTTTATATAGACCAAAGGGGAAACAATTCAATTTAATTTATCAAGCATCTAGGTGCTCAGTGGATATAGCCCTAGACCTGGAGTCAGGAAGACCTGAGTTCAAATACAGATTTAGACATTTACTATCTATGTGACACTGGGCAAATCATTTAATCTCTGTTTGCTTTAATCTACTGGAGAGGCAATGACAACTCATTTCACAATATTTGCCAAGAAAACCCATGAACAGTAGTGTCCATGGAGTCATGAAGAGTTGGACATGACTGAATAGCAATAAAACTTGCCAGGATTGTGATAAATGCTAAGAATTCAAAGACAAAAACACATTCCCTATCCTCAGGGAACTTTATAAATAAGTCAATACAAAGTATAAATATAGAAAATACAAAGTAGCTTTTGAAAAGGGAGATTTGGGAATGCATAAAGAACTCAGGATGGTAGTACCAAAGACCTACATCTAGAAAAAAATACTTTAGAGGTCATTTAATACAAGCTCCTCATTTTAGAAAGTAAGGTCTGGAGGTAGCTAGTGATACAGGAGATAGAGCACTGGTCCTGAAGTCAGGAGGACCTGCATTCAAATATGGCCTCAGGCACTTAACACTTCCTAAACTGTTTGACCCTGGACAAGTCACTTAATCCTAATTGTCTCTCAGAAAGAAAGAAATTACAGTCTGGAGTGGGTAAAAGACTTGTCCAAGTTAGTAATCTTCAGATGGAATCTGAGCCCATATATTCTGACTAAAGTTTTTTAACCATTTTCATGGCATGGATCTGTCAGCAATCTAAAGAAGCCTAAGGACTCCTTAGAATAATACTTTTAAATACAGAAAATAAATTTTTTAGAATTACAAAGGAAATCCATTATACTGAAATATAATTTTCAAAATATCTTTAAAAATCTTTAAAAACAAGATTATGGATCCTGGGTTGAGAACCCCTGCTTTATGAGTCAATGGACCATTTTTTTCCCATTGTATCACAGCTTCTCCTGCTTTTTAAAGTAAGGCACACTGATACTTACCATTTTTTTCCATTGCATGTGTATGATAGTAGTTTAACATATAATTTTTTCCCTATAAAGTTTTGTTCTTTAAAAATGGAAAATATTAGCTTTCACTGGATGCAGCCCAATATTGTAGAAGCAACTGACTTAGCTGTCCAAAGCTCTGACTTCTAATCTTCACTCTGCTTCTAACCATCTACCTGAGTGACCTTAGCCAAGTGAATGATTTTAGGGATAGCAGAGGATGCCTTTTCTTCCCAACTATGTAATAACCATTTAAGAAACTGAGATCATGCTACTTTTGTAATCCTAGAAGTGTTTAGCACATTCTGGGCATGGAGTAGCTACTCAATCAATATTCGTTGGTTGATTATTTCATAGAATTGAAGGATTTCAAAAGGAATCTCACAAGTTACCTGATCCAACAAACATGTAGGCTCTGTCTATAATATGTCCCCATGAGAAGAGGCATCTTAGCCTTTCCCATGAATCCTCCAGGTAGGTACCTAGAAGGTACGTTCATTGTTCCAACTTCCAACTCAGCCTTTTCTATGTTAGGAGCACTCTCCTCATCAGGAAGGTTTTCCTTATAGTAAACCAAAATTTCTCTCTCTACAACTTCCATTCACTGAGAATCATGTAATCACACAAACTCAAAAGTTGCCAGCAGCCTCAGCAGCCATTTAGGTCAGCTCCCAATGGAATAGAGTAATCCTCAGTTCTCCCCGAGCTAACATCACCTGTACAACATACTAGACAAGTACTCTACCTTGTACTTGAAGACCTCCAGTGTCAGGGTGTCAGTCCCTTCACAAACGAGTCTGTTTTCTTTGGAATAGTTCTTTTAGCACTGACTAAGGAATGTGAGAGTTGTTTTTTTCTTTCTTTCTCAAATCATGAAAATAGATCAGTCATTATAATCAAGACCAGCTGGTAACAAAATTGTGAAGTAAAAAAAAAAATTTTATTCAGTACTCTCAGCTCCTTTTTCTTTTCTCTTCTCCCTTCATCCTTTCCCCATTCTGCTTATGTTCTTGGTCTATAGTAAACCTGCTTTAAGGAGAGGCCCTAATGAATTCATTCACACTAGGGTTTCAATGAATAATAATAATTTAATGTGAAACTCCACCTTTAAAGAGAAGATTAAAGAAAGGGGGGAGAAGGGTGCATGAAATACAGAAATATACTAAGCTCTTGAAGGGAGGCTGTTGTGACACAATAGAGGCTGACCTTCACTACAAAAATCAGGTAAAGAGGACAAGACAATAAGGTTAATATGAGCAAAATATTTTGCAAATCTTAAAATTTTATAGAGAAAAAGACAAGGCAGAATTTAGTGCTAGGTTATTTGTTAAATGATAAATCTTCATGGATTAGGTGAGACTTCTATGGGATCTTCAAAGAGAGTTAGAATTCATTGTTGTTGTTGTTTGTCCTTCATCAAGAAGGTGATATCATAACTTGCAAGTGAATTGTATTTCAGTGAGGGAGGGCTGTGCAAAGTCACTAACCTCATTCTCCTCCAGTCACGTGGGTTTGCAAGAGATAGATCAGGATGACTGGAGATGGCCCTGATATATGAGAAACCTTGGCTGCTAAGGTCTTTCCCAAGTTTCAGTTTATCTAAGGCAAGGACCATTCATGATTAAAACTAGGTAAGAAATAAGTCCAAGAATGACCTTTTTTACCTAGTCCAAAAAATTAATCTGGGAGAGGAAGACTTTCAGGATTTCTGACTAAAATAGAAACAACTGCTATTTATATTTATTCCAAGTCATCAGAACCCAAACAATGACTTGAGCTGGGACTTACTGTTCAACAATTAGTGAGAATACGAGTGAACTAGGTTTAAAGCATGGTCCTTAAGTAAAAAAATCTATCTGGTTCTTCCCAAGATATATTGTGAAGTTTCAAAAAGGAAAATAGTTAGTCTTATATCCTATGCCCAACTTCATAGAATTCAGAGCCTAAGTCAAGACCCAGAGTGTGAGTAGTCCAACACAGTCTGGGCACCTTGCCCAGTGGATCTGAAGACGACAGTGTTCCTTGAAACTTGGTTCTGCTATCTATTTCCTATGTGTGGCCCTGGGCAAGCAATTTCACCTCTCAGGGTGAAATCTATAAAGTGGAGATATTGGACAAATGATCTATTAAGTCCCATCCAGATATTTCTGGGAGTTTTTTCTCCTTTTTTTTTTTTTAAAGATTGTCTCCTTATCTCTCACAGACCAGAAGTGAAGGGGTTACACATGGAGCTGATCCCACTTCACAGAAACTTTGCCCTGCTCCATTTCCAAACTTAGTCAATTTATGCTTCCCTCCTTAAAAAACCTGATGGCCCCCATGTTCCCAGAGGCTTACCAGACCATTGCCAAATCAGTGCCAACACTCAATTGGTATAGCCCACAGAAGCTCAGAACTCCTGAGCTCAAAATCTCTGTTGGTCTCAGCTTTCAAAGTAGCTGGGATTATAGGTGAATTGATAATTAATTTATGAAATTATAAAGTGGGAACAAGCACATCTAGTTCTTTGGGAACCTACCAGGAAAGGCAACCACTGGCAGCAGGAAATGAGGTAGCAATCAGACTTTAATTATGCACAGAGGGTACAGAGATGAGTGCAAGTGGGGTACACAGGCAGACAGCATAAAAGCATAGTGTAGAATGAAAGAAGATGAATGAAAAAAGAAAAGAAAGAGAAAGGGAAGAAGATGAATTATGTGGCTTGCAATTGGCAGGAACCCTAGTGATGCCCATCCCAAACTTAGGAGGTTCAGCTATATTCATATGCATGGATGGGATAAGGTACCCCTGTTTGTTAGCAGAGTTTGAAAACTGGATCCCTTAAATTTTAAAAAAATGTATTTTTTCCTCCCTGTCATAACCAATGAGCCCATTATAGACTTTAACTTTTGCTATCATATAATAACATTTCTTAGAAATTGAATAACTATGTGCCATGGATCACTGTGCTCCTGGATCACTGCCTTGTTGTGTGAGAAGGGACTTATGTAACCCAGTGAAACTATGAATTATGCCACGCAGAATTAGCCAAGATGGACAAGTCTCAGTAGAGAGTTCTGACAAAAGGTGATCCACTGGAGAAGGAAATGGCAAACATGTCCAGTATCTTTGCCAAGAAAACCCCATGGACAGTATATTAATACTGCATTTATTTGGGCCTGGTATACTATGGCCAAAAGATCACAAAAAATTGGACTGAATGAGTGAATAACAACAAAAAAATGGAAAGTGGAATTTTCTGACATTATAAATATTTGAAATTTTTAGAAATCCATAATTAAAAATATCCTTCACTCTCATTGAAATTTCCACCTTGGGCACCTGCCTACACTTAGTTACATCTGAGCAATGTGTGATCATCTAAAGAAAAATAGATTTCTGTTCCCCGGCCTTAGGCTAATTCATGCCTTGATCACCAGCCACTTCTCTGGGGCTCCATTGTAAACTACAGCTCCCTGGACAGTTTGCCTCCTCCAGTTGTTGTGAAGACTGAACAAGATGATGGGAAAATATTTTGGAAACTCCAGTACCCCATATAAAAAGCACAGGATCCATTGTATCTGCTGTCACCTCCCTCTCTCACCTTGTAGGGACTCACCTCTGGTCTTGTAGTAATCATGTTCTAGCTCCTCTTCGTCCTCAGATTCATAATTCAGCAGCTCCTCCTCATACAGAGCTAAAAAGTCAATATCTTTCTTCCTTTTCTTCCTCTGGGGCATCATTTTGCCAGCTTACTATTTCCAGGAGGTTCTGGCCCTGGATCTTCCTTGCTCAGCTGCTCTTGCCTTACTTTCATTTCCCCCCCCCCCAACAGTTCCTTGACTGAATTCCTCTCTTCTTAGAATTCCCTTCTACAATTCATCCTGCAACTCCTGAAGGGAAGCACCAATATGGGATCTTCCCAGGTTTCCTCTCTTTCTTGCCCTTTCTCCCCACTTCCAATCTCCTATGCTTTCTCCAACAAAGCTACTTCTCCAGTCAGCAGCACCATCACCATACAGTGGTGGATTACTTCACTAGCTACCAGTTTTCTCTGGGTTTTATCTTTGGCCTTCCCTCATCTCCTCCCCCTCTTCTTCCTCCTTATATCTCTTCAACCTGCTCCTCCTCCCCTATCTCAAGCTACCTCTGGGGTTTCTCCTTTGGGGCATCATCATTTATTTATCAGTGCACAAGGCTGACTGTAATTTCTTACTCCCCTTTTCCTTTCCTTCTCCCTGACTCTTCTGCCCTTTGGCCTGAATAGAGTTATGAGGTCCCTGGCATTAATTTCTGGCTGATACCTCTCTTAAGCTCCTTCTGAAAACAGATCATGGGTAAGATAATGGGATCATAAGTTTAGAGCTAAAAAGACCTTAGAAGCCATTGAGTCCAACCTCCTCATTTGGCAGATGAGGAAACTGAGACTCCAAGATGTGAAGTTCCTTGACCACAATTTCATAGGCATAAAGTAACAGAGGCTGGATTTGCATTCACCTCCTCTGACTCCAAGACCACAGCACTACACCTTTGGTTCATGTTTACTCAGAATTCAAAGTTACCATTATCTCTATGAAAGGCTCTTCTCTAAGAGGATTCAATAAATTAATATTGGTAAAAGCACTTTGCACAGTGCCTGGGATATAGTAGATACTTAATAAATGCTTCTTTTCTACCTGCCTATGATAGGTAATGGCAATGTCTCCCTTTCCCCCAATCAGTTGGGCTTTCCCTTACAGTGGATGAGAATCAGTGAGCCACTCCTATCCCCACCTCCAAACACACAAAAAGAATAATGGTCATAAATTGAGCATGCTGTCTTTGAAAAGTCACTAACTCCTGAGAGCCCCAAGGGGTATTAAAAAAAATCAATCAGTAGGGAAAAGCTACATGTCTTACATCCTTGAACTACCCCCTGAATCCCTGCTGCAGGAGCCTCTTGAAAAATGATTCTCCCTACCGAGGGTCCCCTTGGGGAGTCTTGGAGGAGACCAAGTGATCTGTCAGGCTCCTGTATCGGGGAGGCCTCGATTTTCCCTCCATTATTCATGGTGCCCTATCATTTTACTGAGTCAGGTTGGTTCCTTCTTACCTGAATCTTTTCTTTTCTCTCTTTTCCCCCATCAATGGTGACGAAACTGAGAGGTTCTGCACGTCACTGGAGACTTTCCCCAGAAGGCTATTTAGGGACATCATTCTGTTGAACAGACTCTTCCTATCCTTCCCCAAAGGGCAGGCAGAACAGGTTCTCAAGTAACCAGAAGCAAGAGGCAGCTAACCAAGAAGGCAGGAAGGCATCCAAGTGGTACTCCCTCCAATCCTAGACCACAAGAGTGCCTTCATAGAGAGATCTACATCCTTGTCACACAGGAATATTTGGGTATTTTGTGCAATGTAGTTACATGTGCATAGTTCCATGCAAGTACATGCTTTTTATTTAGCAGAATAAAAGTGGGGTGTTTAAAACATGAAAGAGAAAGGAGAACCCAACTAGAAATTAAAAGACCTAATCAAGCAAACGATCATTTATTAAGCACCTGCTATGTGCTAGGAACCTTATTAGGCTCCTGGAATATAAACACAAAGAATGAAACTATTCCTACTCTCAAAGAGCTTATATTCCAGCAGAGAAGACTATAAGAGCATATATAAGTACATGTAGAATAAATATTAAAAGAATAAGTACAAAGACATTAAATACAAGATAACTAGGGAGAAAAGGGATTAGTATTTGGGTGGGGGAATCAAGCAAAATTTCATGTAGAATATAGTACTTGAGCTGGGTCTTGAAGCAAAAGAAAACTTTCATGAATCCAAAGCAAAGAGGAACTAAATTCCAGATTTGGGGTACAGCCAGTACAAAAGGCATGGAGATAGGAAATAGGGTTTCATAAGGGGAAGAACTGAAAGAAGTTTCTGTGCCTGAATTACAGGGATGGGAATAATGGTTCAATAAGTCTGGAAAGAAAGATAGGTTGGGACCATGATATGAAGGGCATTAAAAGTCAAACAAAGAAATACATATTTGATCCTGGAGACAATAGGAAGCCACTGGAGTTAATGATTGAATGGCAGAGTGACCTGGTTAGCCTTATATGAGAAATATCATATTGACAGTTCTGTGAAAGATGTACTGAAGTAGCGAGAGATTTGAGGTGGGAAGACAAAATAGGAAGCTGCTGCATAATATAAAGGGATATAAACTTTGGTTCTGGCTCTGCCACAAATTGTGTGATGTTGGACAGGTCATTTATCATCTGTAGATATCAGTTTTCTGATCTGTCCAATAAAGAAGTTGGATTAGATGATATTTAAGATTACTTCCAACTTCGACCTTTTATTTCTTCTTTGAGCTACAGTTGGAGAATGGAATTGTAATGACACAATTTTGTAAACAAGCATGGAATGGATCCCAGCCTTCTCATATTCTTTGTTGCTCTTCTTTCCTCACAGCAGCCAAATAAATTATCTTAGTACTTGTTGCTACTCAACCCAAAGCAGTTTGCATGTCCAAGGCAGCAATATAACTAGGTTTTCAAAAGAAAGCCTAAATATATATAGAAGAATTGCACATGTTTAACATATATTGGATTACTTACCATCTAGTGGAGGAGGGAAGGGGAAGGGAAGGAGAAGAAAAAACTGGTTTTACAAGGGTGAATGTTGAAAACTATCTATGCATATGTTTTGAAAATAAAAAGTTTTAAAAAGCAAATAAATAAATAATCAAAAGAAATATCAGAATTTCCTTCTAAAAAGAGATTGGTAGCATAAACTCTGGACAGTTTTTTGGTGGAGATAAAAGCAAAGTTCATTCGATTGTCTTATTTCTCCTGAAACTCACACCATTTTCTCTCTTATTAGTCAGAATACCAAGATCAGAAATCTTACTGAACATCTTCTATGTTCCAAGCTGGTGCTAGAACCTATGGGAGAGAGCAGAAGGAAATAGTGCATTCTTCATCCTCATGACACTAAGGAGATAGGAGAAATATAAATAAATCAATCAGCAAGCATTTGTTAACTGCCTCCTAAATATGGAGCACTATATTAAGCATTGGGAAAGATACCAAGTACAGATAAAACATAACCCTGACTCTCAAGGAACTTTTCATCCAAGCACAGAATAAGTCACCCACATGCCTAGAAGAAGGAACAGAAAGAGAATTGATATCTCTACTATATGCCTAAGGACTGTGCTGAGAACTTCATAAATATTTTCTCATTTGCTCTTCATAACCTGAGAGGTAGGTGCTATCATTAATCTCATTTTAGCGTTAAGGAAACTGAGGCAAACAGTTAAAATGACTTGAATTAAAATTCTGCCTCAGATACTCATCTGAGGCAGAATTTTAATTCAAGTCTTCCTGATCCTAGTTCTAGTGCTCTATCTTCTGCACCACCTAGCAACCATAGTAAACAAACAAACAAACAAACAAAAAAACCACGAAAGCATCAGCTATTACCAGTTGGTAAATAGGATTACTAGTTGGATAAGGTAATCTTTTAGTATGATTTTAAAGGATGGGGATTTAAGCACTTACCATGGAGAAGGATGGATTTCTGGGCATAAGAAACACTAAGCAAAGAAATGGAATTGTTAGAGCTAGATGTGCTAGAATAGACTTTATCCAATTTGGCTTAGCATTGATTATACTAAAAAAAGTGATATAAGATAAACTTGGAAAGGTAGGATGATACCAGATTTTAAAGAGCTTTGAATGCCAAACAAAAAGAACTGAACTGATCTGAATTTGAGAGGTAATAGAAATTGAAGGTTTTTAAGCAGAAGGTTAACATGGACAGATCTATGCATAAGAAAATTTTTTGGTAGAAACATGAAAGTTGGATGAGAGTAGCAAAAGAGTGGAAAGTATAAGAAGATTATTATAATATATTCTAATCCAATGAAAGAACAAGGCAATACAGAATCAAATACTAGATTAGTCATTAGTGACCTATAACCAGAATGCTAAAAATGGTCAATTTTCAAAGGCACATAGGTCAGACACCATAACTGTGCCTTCTCATTAACACTTTGGAGAGTTTCCTCCCTTTATCCTTACTTCTCACCTCCCACACAACCTCCTCCACCTTCAAATCGGTGAGCCTTCCATCCTTCCTCCCTAGATTACTATGCACAGTCACCTTATCCCCTATAAAAGCCAATTCATTAGGTAATTGCAATCTCTAACCCCTATTATAAGAGTCAGTGTACTTGCTACTTCAGCCCAATCCTTCAATACTAAAGAAAAATGGCTACAAACTAGGTAAGCTGTCTCTGAGA
This sequence comes from Sarcophilus harrisii, assembly GCF_902635505.1. NCBI lineage: Eukaryota > Metazoa > Chordata > Mammalia > Dasyuromorphia > Dasyuridae > Sarcophilus > Sarcophilus harrisii. The sequence goes on along the minus strand of NC_045426.1, from coordinate 366,281,890 downwards.
GGTTGGTTCCCAACCCTGAGCTCGACTCTGTGATTCACAGAATACCATAGTATTTTAGAGAAGGGAGAAGTTAGTGTGCATTAGAAGAGTCTGAGAAGTCTCCCTCAGGGACATTCTGTATGTTTTGATTGGAGCTTTGCGTTTAGATAGAATTGGGATAGAGAGGGAAACTGGGGCCATAACAAGATGGGAAAAATATAAACAAAGGAAAGAGGGTTGAAATGATAATATTGGGAAATAGCAGAAAAATGGCCCCTGTTGGAGGCTGCTCTAACACTCACAAGCTATTGAACCATTAACAGAAGGTTTCATTTGCCCTAAAACAACAAGGATATTCAGCATGGACACAGTGGCAGCTAGCTTCTCTGGACATCACCTTCCCCAGCTCCCAATCCATATGGATTGCATCCAGTCACAACATGATGGCTCAAAAGTCTTTAAAAATCCTCCAAGACACAGGGGCTCTGGTGCCACATGGCTGGGGCTTTTTGTGCTATTAAATGACTAGGAAGCTACATTAGGGAAGCCAGAGCCAATTGGGTCTGGAAGACAGCTTTATTTTCTTTTAAGGAATGTTAATTCATGTCAAAGGACAATTAAGTAGCACAGTGGATAAAATCCTGGATCTGGACCCAGAAGGACTCCTCTTTCTAAGTTCAAATCTAGCCTCAGACACTTATTTGATGTGTAACCCTGTCACTTAATCCTGCCTGCCTCAGTTTCCCCATCTGTAAATGATGCAGAAAAAGAAATGGCAAAGCACTCCAGTATCTTTGCCAAGAAAACATCAAATGGAACATGAAGAGACAGACACAATTGAAAATGACTGAACAACAATCCGTGTTGCAAGGAGAAAGGAGAAGTGAGCCTAATCTTTGTTATGGGAAAATGCTGATTGATATTAGTTCCAACTCAGCTCCCAAGAATCACTTTATGAACTCTCTCAGAACCAATGTAGAGAAATGGAACTCTTCATTATGATGCCCCTTAGCTGTCCCTATACAAGTACTTATAGATATGTTTACCTAACACATACTCCGCCTAACACCACAGGCACTCGGGAGAAATGTCATGCTCTCTGTGGTTCTCAGAACCCCAAAACTGAGCTCCATCTTTCTTGTAAGGGACATAACCCATCTTATTAGTCAAGATATGGTCTGTTATGCTTTTATCTAAGTAATTTTTGACTTGAGCCCCCATTCCCTAGGAAAACTCTCCCTTTTCCTTCTCTTTCTTGAATTTTTATTCAATAGATGTAAACCATGTGAGTAAGCTACATTGGATCTATCCTTTGAAATATGCCCACAGTCCTTAAGTTACTTCTGGAAATAGGCAGCCCTTCATCAATCTCACAGTCATGCCTTAAACAGAGGCATTCTCACAAATGGTTCAGGTGTCTAGACTCAGTCTCCCCTTCAGTCATATCATACCCACTGGCAAACAAAATGTTGTACAATGCCATTCTACTCAGCCCCTAGGAGGGCCAAAGCTTGGTCAGTGGAGGAACCTGAAGTGCAACCACTGGTGATTTAATTTCAGGCACCATCGCCCCTCTGGCTAATTTTCTTCCCTACTGGCTTCCCCTCTCACATCCGATCTCTAGCCTTTTCTGCCTTACAGTTGCCTTTATGGGCCCGCTCTAGCACACCTTGCTATCATACTGGAAATGCTGCAATACTGCCAACACCATTTTGTCTTCCCTTTGCCTCTCATACCAAAGTTTGTTCAGTTTCATATCTCTGACTGTTCGTAGGAGTTCTACGCTGTCTCAGTTTTATAAGTGGGGCCAGCCAGAAACAGAAGGCCATCATCATCTTTTCAGATGAAACATTGGTATAACTGAAAAGCCCAGCTAAACTCAAAGAAGGTCCAAAAACTTTAGACTCAATGCTTTGATCCTTTTTGAAAATCTTTTTAGTTTCTTCTGATTTCCAGCTTCAAGAGAGATGAACAATGCCAAATCCACTTCAACTTGCTGAAAGTAAAGATTCTGGGAAGACATGAAAAGGAGCAAACAGTCTCCATCATATCCCTGGTCCCAGCTTGCTGCTGCATAAGAGACTTCAGGATATTTCCTTAGGAGACATTTAAGATTCTTTTGGTTGAGATGAGTTGGCTCACTCCCAATAGGAGAGCTCTCCGCTCTGCATTGCCTGTTGTATATTCTCCTATGTATGCTTTCTCAGGCTTTTATTTTACGATTACCTTAGATGGATAGGGTGGGGTTATAAAAGAAAGAAAAAACAGAGAGGAGGAAGAGGGAGAGCAATAGAGAAAGAAGGAAGGAAGAAAGGAAGAAAAGAAGGAAGGAATGAAGGAGCAAAGGAAGAAAGAAACAAAAGGAGGAAGGAAGGGAGGGAGGAAGGGAAAAAGGAAAGAAGGAAGGGAGGGAGGGAGTGCAGGAAAGAGGGAAGGGAGGGAGTGAAGGAAGAAGGGAAAAAGAGAGGGAGAAGGAGGGAGGGAGAGAAGGAAGGAAAGAAAGAATGGAAGGAGGGAGGAAAGAAAGAAAGGAAGGAAGAAAAAAGAAAAAAGAAAGAAAGGAAGGAAGGAAGGAAGGAAGAAGAAAGAAAGAAAGAAGAAAGAAAGAAAGAAAGGAAGGAAGGAAGGAAGAAAGAAAGAAAGAAAGAAAGAAAGAAAGAAAGGAAGGAAGGAAGGAAGGAAGGAAGGAAGGAAGGAAGGAAGGAAGGAAGGAAGGAAATAAGGAAGAAAGGAAGGAAGGAAGAAGAAAGAAAGAAAGAAAGAAGAAAAAAAGAAAGAAAGAAAGAAAGAAAGAAAGAAAGAAAGAAAGAAAGAAAGGAAGGAAGGAAGGAAGGAAGGAAGGGAGGAAGGGAAGGAAGGAAGGGAAGGAAAGGAGGAAGAGAGTGAAGGAAGGAAATAAGGAAAGTATATCTCTTATCGCATACAGATCAGGAAACTGAGGCCCTAAAAGGGGAAAGTCACATATAAAATTATTAGTAGAGCCAAAACTCCAGTCCCTCAGCTCCTAATCTACTGTCTTTGCCCCTGCCCCTCACTGCTGGCTGACCCTCTGTTCTCACCATCATTTAATTAAATCCTGGGCCCCCTGAGCCATGGCGTTCTCTAAAGAGTGTGGGGGCCCTTTATTAACTGCACAATAATCAGCTCTCCAGCTGGCTTGGCAAGTGGAATCCTCCTCCCCCTCCCCCAGGCTGCTCTGGCCAGGCTTCGGGCGTTCCCTCTCTCTATACATACTGAGGCCTGAAGCAGTGAGAGAATGGCCATGGAGCAGATGACACTCACTGAGGGAAAGTCTGTCACAGGGCCTTCCCCCTCCTGGCCCCTCTTGCCCTTTATTCTAGGGAGCTGTGAACATTCCATGGCCTTTTGTTCTTCCCCAGGAATAGACAGACAGAATACAATGGAAGTCACTGATGCAGAAAGAGGCCCAGGGGAAACCCCTCCTAGGTGAGGAGATAGGGGGAAGGGAATTCTCGGAGCCTAAACTGTCAGATGGCATAAAAATAATAATAATTCACATTTATATCACATTCACAGCATGGCCTCATCCAAGCAGAGTCAAAGGCAGACTGTGCTCCCTTCTAACCCCAAAGAGACAGCAAGATGGACAGCCAGCATCTGGGATTTAGAAGCAATTTTTTTTCTCCCCCTCCCACCCGAGTTCAAGCTGTCTCAGTGTTTTGGCAAGAATAGGGCTAAGAAGCAGGTTCCCTTGCAGTCGGGCTGGTGTGTAAATGACAGTTAAAAGAACTAGAAAATAGTGGGCTGAGATTCCTACCATTTTAAATATGGACTTATGAGAATTTTAGACTCTGGAAATAGGACCAAGTGTGGAAATTTACTACCAAGAGGATCCCATTTTTCACCAATGTCACTGACTGAGTTTTCATCAAGTCGGTGACCCTGCTTTGACGCCAACCTTGATGGACAGCCCAATCTGTTCATGATGGGAAACTCTGGAGGGCCTTCCTCTGCCCTTCTGCTGTAGCAACACAAGAAAAAGGTCCTGGAAAGTGGTCTTAAAATGAAAGTATGTTTAGTCACTTGCAAATTTGGGGAGGCTCCTCCAACCTAGGCTATGTCAGAGAAGTCAAACTCGGACTCCTCAGCAAACTTCAGAATAAAACCCAAACCAGATTAAAGGGTAATTGGGAAATGTTTGACAAAATAAATAAAAATATAATGCAATATATAATGTTAATTTGTTATATATGTGGCGCATTTTATATGTAAAAGTTTGGTATATATATGGCGTACATGTATTAATGTGGTATATAATGTTAATTTGGCATATATGTGGCATATTGTATATGATAAGTTAGAGAATCCACCCCCATAGGAACTATTTCTGTCCAATCTGTAGCAGAGCATTCTGAGCTCATATTGGTCTGAAGAGCCACAGTAGGACACACTAACTTGACTCTAATATAGTGATATCATTCTGGTCATTTTGTTCCTTCAGCAAAGGACAGCAACTAACCATGTGTACATATTTATTATATGTATGGTATATAGGTGCTGGCGTGTCGATGGGGTATATAATGTTAATTTGTGGTTTTCTAAGTCAATATGCAGCCTGCAGGGATCTATTTCTATCTGAACTTAATACCATGGGCTCCACTATTAAGAGACACCACTCAATCCTTTAAATGCTATTTAGGGTTTCCCTCAGTGTGTCGTAAATAACATGGTCAAGAAGGGATCTTGCAGCTGAAGACCAGGGCGGGCCATATGGGGCAGTGCTCCCCCAAATGCCCCAGGAAGGTGATAATGTTGCCTAGAAAGAGAATTGGGAGTCATCTAAGGCAGTCTCCTCATGTATATAAATAAGACAAGTTCCAGAGATAAAAAAAACTTGCTCAAATTCTCATAGCTATTCAATAGCAGATTTTGAACTGGAATTCAAGACTCCTGACCCCCAGGCCAAAGCACTTTCCATGAGAACACACACATACACCATTTACTGATTTGTCAAAATGTATATGTCAAGAACCAAAGTCCCTTAATGAGAGGGCAACATCTAATTCAGGTATATCAGGCAAGCAGTAGATAGCTGATTCTGCAGGTAACTATTTTTTTAAACAGTGGCTACTTCCCTGGTGATAACAGAGCCCTGCCTGCTCTGGCAGCCTCAGAAATCCACCAATGGCACCCCTAAATTGCCACAGTTCCAAAGGAAATAGAGACACTGATGTAATTTCTGAGTCTCTGATTGCAATGATTTGAATTCCAGAAACTAACAGAAATATCATCATCATTATAGCTAACATTTATATAGAGCCTACTATGTGCCAGGTACTAGAAATATTACTTTATTTGATCCTCACAACAACTCTGGGAGGTAAGTGCTATTATTATCCCCTTTGTAAAGATAAGGAAATGGAGGAAAGTGGTTTAGATTAATAAGTGTCTGGGGTTGGATTTGAACTCAGGCCCAGTTCTCTGTTCACTGAGTAGAAAACCAGGATTCCCCAAACCCACCATACTTATGACTTGACTTTTAGTAGAAAAAGAAAGACAAATAAACTGGGAATCCAGGTTTTCGCTCCCCCAGAAATCTAAATGATTTTTTTTGCTGAGGCAATTGGGGTTAAGTGACTTGCCTAGGGTCACACAACTAGAAATATTAAGTGTCTGAGGCCAGATTTGAACTCACATCCTCCTGACTTCAGGGCTGGAGCTCTATCCACTGCACCACCTAGTTGCCCCTAGACGATTTTCTAGAAGACATTCAACTCCATTTTTAATACTCCTAGGAGGCAGGTGGTCCTTTCAACCTTTATTAGACATATGAAAACACTTTTTTAACTTTTATTGATGTTTCTTGTCTTCTACACTGTCATCCCCTCCTTGTAACTACCCACCATGGAAGCCTCTTTTATAATAACGAAACAAAGGTTTTTCTTAACCTTTGTCACTGAGAGTGACCACATCTGACAATACAATCAATATTCTATAATCTTGCCCATCGCCTCTCTGCTAAAAAGGAGGGAACTAGGTTTCATGTCCTTTGGAACAAAGATTGGTCGTTGCAATTGATCTGAAATCTTAGTGTTATTTTCACGTTCATTATTGTAGTTCTTGTAGGTATTGGTGCTGGGTAAAATTCTTTCTCCATAAATTGTTTTGAAAAATGCAAACCTCCAGGACGCAGCTGAAGCCCCTCTTCTTCCAAAAGGCCTTTCCTGGCTACTCTTTCATTTATTCCCCTCCCTCCACACTGAGTTTCTACAGCAAAACAGCCTTGGAAGTTACTGACACAGAAAGAGACCCAGGAAAAACCTAAGTGAGGGGGTGGAGGGAAGGGAATTCTCTGAGCCAAAACTGTCAGATGGTATAAAAATAATAATAACTCATATTTATAACACACTTTAAAGCACGGCCCCTCCAGGGAGAGTCAAAGGGAGGTCATGTTCTTTTCTAACCCAAGAGAGGCCACGAGATTGGACATTTGGCATTTATGCCAACAATCTCTGGGGTTTAGGGGTGGACATTTGTTTGTTTTAGTTTGTTGCTTTTTCCCCCCCATAGTTTAAGTTGCTTTGCTGCTGCAGCAAGGACCAATCCAGGTTGGGGTTAGACCAAGGAATAACAGCTGGAAGAACATTTAATCAATCAATCAACAAGCATTTATTAAGCATACCATGTTTTATACTGTTTTGTGTCATTTACTCTAAATTAGTGCCTGCTGGTCTTATAAGTAAACACATTTAAAGCAAATATATTGTAAGTGCCTCAAGAGTAAAGAAGTGTCTTATCTTTAAGATCCTAGATCTCAGGGCCATAGGATTAGAAGAAAAAAAAGAATGGCAAGAGCTATCTAGTCCATCTCCACATCCCCTCATTTTGCAGATTTGGAAACTGAAGCCCAGAGAAGTTAAACAAATTGCTTAAAATTACATATATATCCCAAAGTGACATATACTCAGCACAAATCTAGGCACATAATAGCTATTTAAGAAATAATAATTTATTTATGATGACAAAGATAATGATAATAATGTATGCTATAACTTACTATCCTAAGAAAGAGAAGCAGACTGTTAAGTCTTAGAAAAAATTACAGTAAATAGGGTTGAAGACCCAAAGAGTTTCTGTTAAATCTTGAGTCACCCAGAGAACTAAATTTTTCCTTCTTTCTGAGACTGGCCCCACTCTTGTTCCCATTTGACTTCTTTGCAGTTTAACTGAAAATCAAGGTCAGAGTATGCTTTGTGCCACTATACTACCGTAGGTTTCTTGTAAAAGGGTTCAGGTGCGATGCTGAATTGAATACAGGGTAGCGACTTCAGATAGACCCTGCACCAGATTTTTAAATCTGTATTTAATGCATTTGTACTTGAAAAAAGCTGTCCTAGGTACCAAGTGGGGCAGGGTCAAGAGAGGATGTTAGCTAGAGAAAAGATTGAGTTTCAGTCATTTTTGTTCTATTAATACTGTAAATAATCCTGCCCTTTTCTCTGATATTGGTCCCAAGCCTGATAAAAGACATCATTCTTGAATGGAATTACCTAGTCAGACCCCTTACTTGTTTGTTTTGCATCTCACAGATGCATTTATCCTATTACTAAATATTAATAAGCAAGTTATGAGGGTATGTGTATGACTCACATATAGACAAGGAATAAGAGATTCCTTCCCAGATTGCTGGGTCTAGGGTTAGGAAGACTCTCTCCCTGAGTTTAAATCTGGCCTCAGACACTTACTAAGCTGTGCATCCCTGAGCAAGTCACTTAACCCTGTGTGCCTCAGTTTTCTCATCTGTAAAATGAACTAGAGGAAAAAATGACAAACCACTCTAGTACCTCTGCCAAGAAAATCCCAAATGAGGTATGAAAAGCCAGACATAACTGAGAAACAACTGAACTGCCACTTACTATTTGTATGAAAATAGTTGTCATTTGTCTTCTTTTACCCTCAATTTCTTTATCCATAAAAATAAAATGACTCAACTCTTGTCTCTTGATCCCTTCTACTTCTATAACTTTGATTCTATAATTATGGAGACCCTGGAATTCTAGGTGAGAAAAATAAAATAAAATTGGACTCATGACAATATACAATGGGAATCAATTTAAATTTCACACAAATTTTCATGAAAACCACCCCCAAAAAGGGAGAAGGTATTTGTCAGCTTATATCTGGAACCATAGCTCCATGTGAAATATAGGAAATATCTGTAGAGTCAATCCTGTCTTCTTTGAACCCAACCCATCTTTCTCCTCATTTAGCTCTTACTGTTATTTTATAAGTCAACCACCAACTCTCATAATGCCCTTGGAGTATTGTAAGGAGAGAAAACAGAAAGCTAATGAGAAGTTCCTAATCCCAAAGAACAGTGATAAAGCATGCTTCTGACCTCTTTAAAGAGAGATGATGGACTAAAGGTGTAGAATGAGCCATACATTTTTAGACATGGTCAATATAGGAATGTTTTTACTTGACTTAATTTCTTCTAAAGAGTAAGGAGAGGAGGCAAGCATTGGAAAGGGGGAAAGGTTGTAAGTTAGCAGGAGGTCAGGTGGGAGAATAGTGTGATAAAGGGGAGGTAATAGGTGAAGAGGATTGGTATAATGGTATTGGATGTGAGTCTAGCAATTGGTTATCCCCAGTTTACAGACCACTACTCTAGGGAATAGCAGACAAATGTATTCATTGCTTTAAGGTTATGATCTCAACGTATGATGAAGTAATTTAAGAACTGTTGTAAAACAACACAGAAGCACTAAGCAAAAACAGCAAAGACATTTTCATTAAACAGAATTCTTCAACAGGAGAAAAGAAGTGGTTCCTACTGAATTTTCTTACTTCCATTAAAATTCTGCAGAAACCATTTTGGATTCTGATTCTTATTCAATACTGAAATGTGGCTTGTGATTTCATCAGTTTGGGAAATCCCTCCAACAATGCAGACCCTTCGCCTCCCCCTTTGTGAATATCATTCATGTCCTCCTAAGAGTTCATCATAGAGATGTCCATACAACATGTGGGGAGGGGTCTTCCTCATTTTCACCTGACATCCCAAAGGTACCTGTGAAGCATATTTTTGTTTATCTCTATGAAGAAGAGAAATATTATCTTTCAATATTTCTTTCAATGCAGCCTAATATAACATTAACTTTTTTTTTTTACTAATGTTTCCATATCACATTGTTAACTCACAGTGAGCTTACATTTCATCAAAGCCTCCAGATCTATTGCAGATGAAATGCTGCCTTCTCTCTCTTATACTTGTGATTTTTTTAACCCAAAAGCAAGACTTAACATTCATTTCTATTGAATTTCATATTAGCAAGTTAGGTCCAATATAGGCCTTTCGTGATCTTTTTTTTCATCCTAATTCTTCCATCTAATTCATTAGGTCTCCCTTTCTATCTTTGTGTCATCTGTAAATCTGAGAAATGTAGTATGTTTACCTTTATTCACCTAGCTGAAGCAGTTAGATGGCACTATGGATGGAGCACTGGAGGATCAGAAAGAACTGAGGTCAAATCCAACCTCGGAAATTTATTAGCTGTGTATCTCTGATCAAGTTATTTAACTCTTTGCCTCAGTCTCCTCAACTATAAAATGGAGGTGTGATCATGTCTACTTTGTAGGATTGTTGTGAGAATTAAATGAGATATTCCTAAAGAACTTAACATAATATGTCACATAGTGGGCACTATATAAAATGGTTATTCCCTTTGCCCTTCCTCCTTATCTAAGTAATTGATACAAATATTAAAAGCACACAGCCAATCCATGACATGACAAAACAGTTTCAGAGGATGGCAAAGAGGCCTCTACTAACTGAGGCAGAATGAAGTAAACAGAATTATAAAATACAATCTTCACAATGACTATAATTTTATAAGAAAAAACAACTTTGAATGACTTTAGAATGATGATCAATTCAATGATAAATGATGGATCTTAAGGAATGAAGATAAAACAGACCACTTACTTCCTGCCATAGAGATGATGGACTTAAAATGTAGACTGAGGCATTTGGATGTGACTAATATAGGAATTTGTTATACTGAACTATATATTTGATAAGAAGGTTTTGTTTGGGTTTTTTAATTGTTCAATGGAGGCATTAGAGGGAGAGAAAACAAATGCTTGTTAAAAACAAATAGCTAGGTAAATCAAAGAATTTTGAGAGAGAGAGAGAGAGAGAGAGAGAGAGAGAGAGAGAGACAAACAGAGAAAGAGAGAAATACAAAGAGAGATTTTTTTTTTTAAGTTCAGGACCAAGGACTAATCCTCAGGATAACATTAGAGTCTCCTTTCAGGCGTTTAGCAAATCATTGTTTATTATTTAACTCCAGCCATTCAATCAGTACTTCACAAGACTTGTTCTACTTGGCCCCTAGAGGCAGAATGAAAACTAAAAGGGGGGACAATTTTGGTTTGATTTCAAGAAAGTGTTAATAATTAGTTACCCAAAAGAGGAATGGCCTGACCCAGAAATGGCTCCTCTCCTCTGGATGTCTCCAAGGAAAGGCTAAATGACCACATATATTAGGTCTGTTGACAAGGAGATTTTTGACCAGGGATAGGTTAAATCCGATCTCCCTTCTAACCCTGAAATTTTAGGAACCTGTGATACACTGACTGCAGATGTGGATTATAAGGACAGAACTCAAGATTCCTTATAAGTTAATTTTTAAAAAACCAAATCTCTGTTACAGATCTGTTTTTGTTTTGTTGATTTAAATCTTTCTCCTTAAAATGGAATGAGCAAGAAAAGTAACCCAGTTTCTAGCAATTTTTATTTATGAATAGAATTTTAGACCTGGAAGAGACCTTAGATATCAGCTAAACATTTTTCACATGAGGAAACTGAAGACCAGAGAGATAAGTGAATTATCTAAGGCTACATAAGGGTATAGCTAGAACCTAAATCTTTTGATTCCTAACCTAGTGATTTCCCACTCTATTACTGGATCCTTCAATGGAGCCTGAATAATTCGGTTTTTATTGTACTTAGCAAATACTTGCTACAACTGACTAGCATCAATTTAATTCTATTCCAAGTGTGATCTTGGGGAAGTGCATTTATCTTTTGAAACCTCAATGGATTTCGTATGTAAAGTGAGGTGTTTAGCCTAGATATCTTAAGGTCTCTTCCATTTCAAAAATTCCATCATTCTTCAAAGGAAACATTTGAGAAATGACATTCTATGACTGCAAATGAAACAAATCTTCAGCCCTCATTCATCCCCTGCATCATCCTCCACATTCAAGCCCCCTCTTAAAGCTTAGATCTCCCTGAGAGTCACAGATTTGTCAGTCATTCATAATCACAGTTAAAATTTGGGGAGAATTCATTTCAGAGGCTCCCCCCATCTCTTTCAGAGCATGATTGATAAGATTACAGATTTAGAGCTGGTAAGAATTTGAAAGGTCATTTAGTCCAATCCCCTCCTTTTACAGAGAGGAAAATAAAAGACAAGTATCTTACCCAAGATTACATAAGTATAGGAAATAAAGACAGAATTTGAACTAGCAAACTATAGAGAATTCAATGTAGCTGAACAGACATTAATTGAACAGCTACTATGTGCTTTGGTTTACTCATCTGTAAAATAAAATATTAGATAGATTAGATGATTCCTAAACTTCCTTCCAGGGCTAAGATTCTAAGATACAAAGAAAAATGAAAGAGTCCTAGCCCTCAAAGAGCTAACAGTCTGATGAAAGAATACAATGTATAAATAATATAGCACAGAGCAGGACTGGAAGAGATAATGTCTCCATCACCCCAACCCCCCAAACAGATTTTGAAAAGCAAACCCTTAGGATGCTTCTTCCTCATGCTGCTTACTCCTTGTTCCCCAATTAATCCAGTCAGTTGTTCCTATAACTTGGGGGAAGGGGATGAAAAGAAAAAAGAAGGGAAAGAAAAAAGAGAGGGACAGACAGACACACAGAGAGACAAACACAGAGACAGAGGCAGGGTCTACCCTTCTGGACAGTTTGTACTGTGCATGCTTGGCACACAGAGCCCCCTGGTGACCCAAACTGAGAAGACTTTGTTAATGAAGTTAAATTGGGGGGTAGCCTCCCTAGCCCTACCTTAGATTTCTCTTCTGGGCTTCCAGCTTGAGGCAAAATTCTGAACTAGATATTGGTTTACACATTCCTCCCCTTTCCTTCTTATATCCACTCCCCATGTCAACACCCACAGCATATCGTTGATTCCAGGAAAGCCTCTATCTGTGGGCCTTATCCCTCCCAGGACTTGTGTCACTTGTTGCTATGTCCCTTACCTGGTCCTCTCTCTTCTCCCCTTCTGACCTCTCCCATTTCCTCAGACCTAAGTGTCCTGAACTCAAGATCTATCACTTGTAATTTTTTTTAAAAGTACAAAATCTTCAGCCTGAAAGTTAAGCCCCTCAGCAATCTATATCCAGTCTGCCTTTTTTTTCCTTCTCCCTCCTGTGTTAATCTTCTCACCTTTCATGCATTCTCTGGCCAAGTCAAAATGACCTGCTGGGCTGTCCCTATATATGATATTCCATCTATCTGTTCTTTCCCCTCCTTTAACTCTGGAAATACATTCCCTCCTCACTTGCTCCTCTTGGAAGCCAACACTTTCTTCAAGAATTAGCTCAGGTACTAACTTGTATGCAAGAACTTCTCTGTTGCTATTAATCTGTTTCTCTCTTTCTATGTCTCTGTGTGTATGTGCAGTTTCTCTGTCCCTGGGTCTCTGTTTCTCTATTTCTCTTTGTCTTTTCTCTCTGTCTCTTTGTCCCAATCTTTTTCTGTCTCTGCTTATATCTCTGTGTCTGTCTATCTCTCCCTCTCCCTCTCTCCATCTTCTCTCTTTCCCTCCCCCTTCTCCATCTCCCTCTCTCTCTCCCCTTCCTCTCTGTCTCTCTTTCTCTTTCTTTCTCTCTCTTTTTCTTTCCCTCTCTCCCTTTCTCTTTCTTCCTGTCTCTCTCTCTGTTTCTCTCTTTCTCTCTCTTTTTCTCTCTCATCTCTGTCTCTCTCCATTTCTCTTTCCTATCTGTTTCTCTTTTGAAATTAGCTTGTATTATTTCATACATACTTTGTATTTAATATTGATCTATATAGAGGTCAAATCCCACTTCATAAGATGTACACTCCTTGAGAGCAAGAGCTAGTGCTCTTTTTTTGTGTATATCATCAGTGACCTAAACATAGTTGTTTTAAAAATGTTTATTGAATTGAATTGAATTACAGTGAAGGTGAACCTTCCTTAACCTAGTACTTTCCAGACTAATTTGACCTCTACATTTTTACATAACCAGGAATCAAGGGAAGCCAGAAAACAGAATTATAGCTTTCATAAGGGCTGGAGCCCTCCTGAATGGAACCCTCCTGAAAGAAAGGCAGGAGAGGTGAAGTTATCCCAGAAAATAGACAATAAGACAGGAAATTAAATCCATTTTTTGCACTTAAAATTACTATACTCTCTTCTTATAGCTACTCCATCATAATGCAGAGATAATCTTATGTTCTCAAAGGTTATACCAGTCCAGGACATGTTCTGATAGATCCTACAAAGCCATAACTTCTAGGGCTATTCCTATGGTTATACCTCGAGATCAGCCCAACTAAATTCAAAGAGGTTCATCACCAGATTGGGCAAAGAGCAATGAAATTTTAGGTTATGGCCCCAGGCAATAACCATCTGCAAAAATGTGTAAGGATTGTCACCTGTGTCATTGGAGGCAGAACCCACACTGATAAAATCATTCACTTTTAAAGGATTGAAGTAATTTCATATTTAACATTTTGAAGGGGGAAATACTACTATCTAGGCATTTTCAAATGAAATATCAGAATCCAGGTGTTTGTATTAGGAAAAAAAAACCAAGGAGAAGGTTATAAGGGAAGGACAAGACCTTCCTTACCTAGATAATCTATACATGCTAGCAAAAGTCAGCTTCAAATAAGGTAGCTGCTGTTTACCCCAAAAAAGTGTTTAACAGAGGAAATTTCTGTCCAGAATAGGGAAGGTTAGGGAAATGGATAACAGGAGGAGAGGGACATTTGGTTTACAAGTAGACCTTATATATGTAGTCAGTGAAACTATCATGCCTTTACATAGGGACTGCCTAGCTTCCATCCTAGAGAATTAACATGAGCACCATACTTGGGGTTAGGGAAATCCAAGTTCAGGTTCAGACTGTGGGACCCTATTCAAGTCCATCCAAGCCTCAGTTTCTTGATCGGTAAAATGGGGCTATATTCATTTAACCTATCTAGCAGGATTGGTGGGAAGAGAAATTTTTTCATCCATCTTTTAAAAAGTGCTATGTAAATGTGAATTACTTCTGTAGTTAAAGATACTCCCCTCACTCCTACCCTAATGTTTAACATTCCCATAAAGAATCAAGACAATAAAGTAGAAAGAGGAGACCTGGGTTTCGTTACTGGCTAGAGGAATGTGCATTTTAGCAGAAGTTCCAGGATGTTGTAGAGCACAGCCTGGGGTAGTGCAGAGGTGTTGATCTCAAATATAAATGGGGGCCACTAAACCATATATAAGAATCTTGGAGAGTAGCACATTGACTTAGTTTTTAAATGTAACAATAGCTGTGTTTTACTGTATTTTCATTTATTTTGTAAAATGTTTCCCAATTACATTTTAATTTGGTTCAGGCTGCACTTGGGAGTTTTGATCCCGTACATGGCTCAGGTACAGCATGCTTGATATCACCGGTGTAATGGATAGAGAACTGAGCCCAGAGTCAGGAATTTGGGTTCAAATCTTGCCTCTGATACATACTGTATCGCCCTGGGCAAACCACTGAACCTACTGCTGTTTATCCTTTTTGGAAGGGAACCGAGGACATCATATAATGGGCAATGTCTTGGCTCATGTGTGAATTAGATTTAAGTGATGCAGAATTACACAATATTGTAAGCTTCACTCTCTCTTCCAGAGTTATCAAAGTCCAGGGGCAAGATAAAAGCCAAGATGACTGGCAAAGACTTGACCAAGCTCCACAAGTGCCTATTTCAATGGTCTTCATGGATATTGTAACAAATTGTTCTCAGCTACCCTCTTCCAGAGGAAGTCTTCACGTGCTAGGGCTAGACATACATCCACCAATCCATCTTTGGGGCCTATCGATTACTCTCAACCTGATTTAGCCCATCTGCTAATGCACTTTACCAGGTTTGGCTGCAGCTTCTTGGAGCCACAGGTGAGAGCTGAGGACTAGGTAGACAAAGGTGGAAAATAGTCCTGAAAAAAGCTTGGCCAGTCCTCATGCCAGAGGTGCTCGTCCTTCTTAAATACTCCTTACACCTTTGAACACTCCATCCACCACAAAAAAGTACTTGCCTGCATTGGTGGAAGGAGTGCCCTCATCAGAAAACTGTCTATATCTGTGAAATCACTGGTCCAATCCTTAATCCTAGGATACTATTTCACAGGTGCAAGAGACTTTAACCAAAAGAACTTTTAATGGGCACAAATTTACCAGATGAAATAATTCCCCTGAAGAAATATGGTTCTCAAAAGTGACAAGACAAGGTTCCATCAGGGTCCATTGGGAGAGAGGGGGTGATATTGGGCAGGGAAGAGCATTAGAATCCCAAATACAAATTACCTCTTTTACTGTTTTATTGAGAGCTGGCCCTAGAAGGAGGAGGTATCACAAAGGTTGTTGGAGTAGGACCAAACATATTATAGATATAAAGGAATCAATAGGTCTTACTCAAGTATTAGTCAAGACTGGCCTCTGCTGGTTAAAAGTGGTTTGACATGCTTTCCTTTAACCACTGAAATCTAGCAGAAATGGAAAAGAGTTCTAAGAGTTCTTAGAGTCTCTTTTTCATATTTCTTATATTCATAGACTATTCTGTAGCTTTAGTCTAATCCCTTCACTTTACGGATAAGAAGACAGAGGACTAGAGAGAGAAAATGGCTAGCAAGTTTGGAAACTGAGGTGCTAGTCCTTATAGTAATCTATTCAGATTTCTGCTTTTGCATTTCTGTAGCATCTTACTTTTCATTTGAAACCTCCTCTTTAAGGACATTTGAAATTTGGAGATTATTGAACTGATGTAATTCAATTCAACAAATATGTACCTAAGCGCCCATGCATATAGAGTGCTAAACTAGGGTTTAGGAGACACAAAGTTTAGAAATTATCCCTGCAGTCTTAGCCCAGAAGAAACACGCAAGAGTGTGCTGAAGCCAATTGGTTAAATATTTAGTGTGAACATTTACACCATGAAAATTGGCAAATGCTGCAAATCAAGACTTGATTTATTATTTTGTTGAGTGAACAAACTTAAGAAAGTGATGGAGAATATGTTAATAATGCAGATTACATTTTAAACTATGCTATGCTTTTAGAAAGTCAGTTGTTAACATTTACCAGCACACATTTGCATAGACATATTGCTATTTTACATTAAAGGGATAATGAATTAGGGAGGTACAAAGTCCTCTGTTAAGTCTAAGCAGACAGGAAAGATTTTCCAAAGAAGATGACTTTGAACTTAGTCTGTGCAGAGATTGGAGGAACTCAGAAGGCAAACAGGGTGAGGTAGAATTTTTTGCATTGTGGTATAGCCCCTAGCAGAGACACTAGAAAGGTAAGGGAGCATGGTGTTGGCGACAGAGAGATCTGGTTTGGGAAGAATGTAGAATGTGTAGAGAAGATCAATATGAAATGAAAGGAAAAGATTGTATCAGATTGTAAAGGGCCTTCAGTGCCCTACAATGGATTTTTAATTTTCCTTGGGAAACAAAAGAGAGCCACTGAACAACAAATACTAACATAAACAGACATATATATATAAGGAAGGTTATATTTAAAGCAAAGTTATAGGTGACAGGGGGGATAGAGTGCTGAGCCTGGAATTGGGAAGACTTATCTTCCTGAATTCAAATCTGCATCAGATACTTAGCTGTGTGACTCTGGACAAGTCACTTAATGCTGCTTACCTCAATTTCCTCATGTGTAAAATAGAGTTAATTATATCCCCTAATTCCTGGTATTGCTGTGAAAGTCAAATAAAATAATAATTATAAAGCACATAGTGCTATATGTTGTTGTTTCAGTTGTGTCTTACTTTCCGTGGCCCTATTTGGGTATTTTTTGACAAAGATACTTTCCTTCTCCAGCTCATTTTACAGATGAACAAACTGAAGAAAAGAGAATTATGTGACTTGCTCAGGGTCACACAGCTAGTAAATATCTGAGGTTGGATTTGAACTCAAGAGGATGAATCTTCATGACTCCAGGTCTGGCAGTCTATCTACTATCCTATTTAGCTGTCCTAAATGCCACATAAAGGTTAACTATTGGATGCATTGGACCACTTAGAGATACTTTCTCTAAATCCATTTTACAGCAAAGAATATTGAGGCTAGGAGCAATAAAGTGACTGTTCCAGGTTCACAGTTAGTGAGCAGCAGAGCTGGCAAACTCAAGATTATCTTACCCTATATTCAGCAATCTTTAATTTTCCCTTTCCCTAATCTCTTCTGCCCCAAACAAACCTCTCATTTAAGAAGGAAACTGAAGACTAGAAAGAAAATTAGAGACACTAGAAGCTCTGCAAACACCAGTTCCATTTCCCTACCTCTAGGCCAATCACTATGGCTTGGTATGTGTGTTTTATTCTTTTCAGTCTGCCCAGTCTCCTACCCTGGGGTTGTGTTCACAACTGGCAGCAGTGTCTCAGGAAATAGGAGGTTAAATGGCTAAATAAATGTCCTCTAATAACTATTAATAGCAATCAAAATTCCTTATGCTTGTCCAAGTCAATCGTGGTTTGTTTGTTTTTTTTAATTTTTAAAGCTTTTTATATTCAAAACATATGCAGATAATTTTTCGACATTGACCCTTGCATAATCTTGCATTTCAGATTTTCCCCTCCTCCCCACTGACTCCCCAAATGGCAAGCAATCCAATATATGTTATACATGTTAAGATATATATTAAATCCAATAGATGTAAACATATTTATACAATTCTCTTGCTGCACAAAAAAAAAATCAAATCAAAAAGGAAAGTAAATGAGTAAGAAAATAAAATGCAAGTGAACAACAACAAAAAGAGTGAGAATGTTATGTTGTGATCTATTCAGTTCCTACAGTCCTCTCTCTGGGTATAGATGGCTCTCTTCATCACAAGATCATTGTTGGAAAGAGCCAAGTCCATCAGAATTGATCATAGTATAATCTTGTTGTTGCCATATACAATGATCTCCTGGTTCTGCTCATTTGACTCAGCATCAGTTCATGTAAATCTCTCTAGGACACTCTGAAATCATCCTGCTGATGGTTTCTTACAGAACAATAATATTCCATGACATTCTTATACTATAACTTATTCAGCCATTCTCCAACTGATGAGCCTCCACTCAATTTCTAATTTCTAGCCACTACAAAAAGGGCTGCAACATTTTCGCACATGTGGGTCCCTTTCTTCCTCTTCCTCCTCCTCTTCCTCCTCTTCCTCCTCCTCCTCCTCCTGCTCCTCCTCCTCCTTCTTCTTCTTCTTTGTTTCTTTTTCTTCTTCCTTTTTTCTTCTTCTCAGATTCATGATTTCATTGTTTAGGGACCTCTTGGTCAGGCAAGTCCCTCTATCCAAGCAAATCTATACCCATTCTTCAATCTATGCCTTAGAGAGTTGCCTAGGCACTTCAAAATTGAGTGACATGTCCAGGGTCACATAGCCAGTGTATAGAAAAGATGGACCTGAGCTCATCATCTGGCGCCTGAGAGTGTCTCTCTGTCTGTTTCTTGATTCCCATTTTTTTAAATTTAATAGCCTTGTATTTACAGGATATATGCATGGGTAACTTTACAGCATTAAAAATTGCTAAACCTCTTGTTCCAATTTTTCACCCCTTACCCCCCCACCCCCTCCCCTAGATGGCAGGATGACCAGTAGATATTAAATACATTAAAATATAAATTAGATACACAATAAGTATACATGACCAAAATGTTACTTTGCTGTACAAAAAGATTCAGACTTTGAAATATTGTACAATTAGCTTGTGAAGGAAATCAAAAATGCAGGTGGGCATAAATATAGGGATTGGGAATTCAATGTAATGGTTTTTAGTCATCTCCCAGAGTTCTTTTTCTGGGCATAGCTAGTTCAGTTCATTACTGCTCCATTAGAAATGATTTGGTTGATCTCGTTGCTGAGGATGGCCTGGTCCATCAGAACTGGTCATCATATAGTATTGTTGTTGAAGTATATAATTATCTCCTGGTCCTGCTCATTTCACTCAGCATCAGTTCGTGTAAGTTTCTCCAGGCCTTTCTGAAATCATCCTGTTGGTCATTTCTTACAGAACAGTAATATTCCATAATATTCATATACCACAATTTATTCAGCCATTCTCCAACTGATGGACATCCATTCAGTTTCCAGTTTCTAGCCACTACAAAGAGGGCTGCCACAAACATTCGTGCACATACAGGTCCCTTTCCCTTCTTTATAATCTCTTTGGGATATAAGCCCAATAGTAACACTGCTGGATCAAAGGACATGCACAGTTTGATAACTTTTTGAGCATAGTTCCAAACTACTCTCCAAAATGGTTGGATTCGTTCACAACTCCACCAACAATGCATCAATGTCCCAGTTTTCCCACATCCCCTCCAACAATCATCATTATTTTTTCCTGTCATCTTAGCCATTCTGACAGGTGTGTAGTGGTATCTTAGAGTTGTCTTAATTTGCATTTCTCTGATTAATAATGACTTGGAGCATCTTTTCATATGACTAGAAATAGTTTCAATTTCTTCATCTGAGAATTGTCTGTTCATATCCTTTGACCATTTTTCAACTGGAGAATGGCTTGATTTTTTATAAATTAGAGTTAATTCTCTATATATTTTGGAAATGAGGCCTTTATCAGAACCTTTGACTGTAAAAATATTTTCCCAGTTTATTGCTTCCCTTCTAATCTTGCCTGCATTAGTTTTGTTTGTACAAAAACTTTTCAGTTTGGTATTTGATTCCCATTTTGCAGAAGAGGAAACTCTCAGTATGTATTAAATGATTGCTAAGACTCATTCTAAGCCTGGAATCCATGATTCTAGGTTGTCACTTACCCAAGGACACAAGACTGGCAAAGATCACAGGAAGGACTAAAAACCAGGTATCCTCCCATTGACTTTAGGAGGTCAATTATTCTGTCTCTGCATAGGACTAGCCCTACCTGTGCTGTACATCCCAGGAAGGGCAGGGGGAGAGAGAAGCAGAGCAATACCTGTTCTCTGAAATTTCTGCCTAGTATTTAACTAAGGAAGAAGGGGCCATGTGGTAGAAACTAAGGGAGATAAAAGGTTGGTTTTTTAAAAAATATATATTTTCAACAACTTCAATAGACCTGGAAAGATTTCTGCACCCCATATTGCCTAGAGCCACTCCTATTAGAATCCATTACTTTTCAAAATCCATTCCTTGAGGTTCTGATAAAGACCTCATTTCTAAAATATAGAGAGAATTGACTCAAATTTATAAGAATTCAAGCCATTCTCCAATTGATAAATGGTCAAAGAATATGAACAGGCAATTTTCAGATGATGAAATTGAAACTATTTCTAGTTTATATGAAAAGGTGCTCTAAATTATTATTGATCAGAGAAATGCAAATTAAGACAACTCTGAGATACCGCTACATACCTCTCAGATTGGCTGAGATGACAGGAGAAGATAATAATGAATGCTGGAGGAGAAGTGGGAAAATTGGGACACTGATACATGGTTAGTGGTGGAGTTGCGAATTGATCCAACTATTCTGGAGAGCAATATGTAACTATGCTCAAAGGGCTATCAAACTGTGCATACCTTTGATCCAGCAGTGTTACTACTGGGCTTATATCCCAAAGGGATTATAAAGAAGGGAAAGGGACCCACATGTGCAAGAATGTTTGTGGCAGCCCTTTTTGTGGTGGCTTGAAACTGGAAAATGAGTGAATGCCCCTCAATTGGAGAATGGCTGAATAAATTGTGGTGTATGAATATTATGGAATATTATTGTTCTGTAAGAAACGACCAGCAGGATGATTTCAGAAAGGCCTGGAGAAAGCTACAGGAACTAGTGCTGAGTGAAATGAGCAGGACCAGGAGATCATTGTACAAAACAATAGTGAGATTATACTATGATCAATTCTGATGGACATGGCTCTCATCAACAATGAAGTGATTCAGACCAATGGTCTTGTGATGGAATCATCTGCACCCATACAGAGGACAGTGGGAACTGAGTGTGGATCATAACATAATATTTTCACTCTTTTTGTTGTTATTTGCTTGCATTTTGTTTTCTTTTTCATTTTTTTCCTTTTTGATCTGATTTTTATTGTGCAGCATATTTGTGGAAATATATATAGAAGAACGGCACGTGTTTAACATATATTGGATCACTTGCCAACTTGGGGAGGGAGTGGTGGGGAAAAGAGGAAAAAAATAGAACATAGGGTTTTGTAGGGGTGAATATCAAAAATTATTCGTGTGTGTGTGTGTGTGTGTGTGTGTGTGTATAAAATATATATATAAATGGTAATTGGGATTAAGTGACTTGCCCAGGGTCACACAACTAGGAAGTAGGAAGTGTTGAGTATTTGAGATCAGATTTGAGCTTGGGTCCTCCTGACTTCAGGACTGGTGCTCTATCCACTGTACCATCTAGCTGCCCCAGAATGGATTTTTTTTTAATTAAAGCTGTTTATTTTCAAAAATATATACATGAGGAGCAACTAATGTTTTGTGATGGATATGACATAACTCTGGTCAAATTATGACATGATCACACCGACTATGTGTTCATCATCATGTTCTTTCTTTATCAATTCATCTACTACTTCACCAGATACTTCACTTTATATAAATAAAGTACACACTAAATATATCTTAAAGCATTGCTAAAGTAAAAATATCTACCTTCTTATCTTATATGAACAAATGGATGAGTGGATGGATGGATGAATGAAAAAGATTTAAGTGCTTATGCAAAGCACTGGGAATACAAATAAATAAGAGGAGAGAACCCTGGGTTTCAAGGTGTTCATGTTCTAACAGGGAAACCACACATACTTTTCAGCTGCAAGTTCTTGTAAGAAGAAGAGATTCAGAGCTCCCCGGAGGTTCCAGCTCAACAAATAGTAAGAGATAAATGGCAGTAATAGGAAGAGCAGTCTGTGAAAGTGGAAGCAGCTGCATTGGGAAGAGTGGAGACCTGAAAATGGTGGTAGCTTCCAAGAGTGTAACCTCTCATAATGAAAAGAAGTGCTAGCTCTAAATTCTATAAAGGCACTTAAGGGAAACTTCATGAGGATTTTATAAAGAGAGAAAAGGACTTCCACAGCTGGGAGTTTTGCATATGTTTTGCTACCATTTACTTTCATTTTAACTCTTCTCAGGGACTCTGTGTACAAGGGACCCAATTTGAAAGGAATATTTCACGTCAATTATTCATGCCATACATTCTTAATAAATCCTTTTTCTAAAAACAAATTTATGTCTTCTACCTAGGAGTGCACAGAAACTCTAGCATCTTAGTAGAACCACTAAGCAAAAACATAGGTATCCTCTGTGGACCTGGCCGACCAAGGGATAAAGGGAATTGGTAAAGTGACTCCTCAGAGACTAATAGATATCATTTTAATAGGTTTTACTTGAATCCTATCATTCTCAAAAAAAAATAAGAAAAAATAAAGTCAATCAGAACCTGACTTGGTCCTGGGCACTGCTCAGTTATTATAATGGCTATAACCATGGATAAAGAAGAAATCCTCCTGTTTAATATAGTAAGGATACTCTGGTTGCTGCCTTTAATGCTGGAACTTTTAGACCTTTTAAAATAATAGATAGCTAAACATACAAACTCACAAAGTTGTCAGGGATATTCCTTCTTAAATGTTCTCCCACCCTATCCTTTACCCCTCAAACTCCTAATCATTTTCCCTGGGATAGGTGCTAATGTTCCTGAAGGGGGTATAGCTTCAAGGGGAAATATAGCAGTCATCTTGAGGTCCTTTGACCTTAGAGTACTATTGTTCTAACAATCTGTCAATGATTCTAAAGTCTTCTAGCCTAAGAAATATAATAATAGTCATATATGTCTTCCCCTAGATTTTAGGGAAGATACAGCAGTGATCCTGAGGTCCTGTTTCAACTGGTGTTACAATTATAATTACAATAAATTTTGTCCCTTGACTTGGAGATGGGTTCTTTTGAGACACCATTTGTACTGCAACATACTCACTATACAAATAAATAAACTAAGGCAAAAAGAAGCTGAGAGAGTATTCAGCAGTGGGAGAAAAATGACAGATCCATGGCTCGTTTCTTTAGGCATACCTTAAGGAAGGGAACCCTGCCAAATACATTTCTGTTAACCTGTAAAGGGGTAGAGGGAGAATATTTAATTTTCATAGTAATTGCACACATTGGTATGGTAAATTCAAGAGGCCCTAGTGCCAAGGAAGAGAAAATTAATTTATGTGGCTTCCTGAAATTAGATCCAAGCACATCATTTAAGATTGATTCATAAATGGATTGGGAAAATAGATGAATGAGAAGAATAGACAGTATATAAATATGTTGCGTGCTAGGGATTGGGGGAGCAGGAAAGAATAATGAGTATGCTTTATGCCTACTATGTTGGGAATGAGAAGAATGAGGACCTTTGATGAAATGTATGTGCACATATACAGGCTAGAAATTGTGAGAATTATTAAGACAATCATTATGATGTAACGGATAGAGGTTATTATTGTTACTAGTAAGCTGGTACAACTACTAGTAGACTGTTAGCATACTAAATAGGTGCTATTACACTGCCCCCAAAATTTTGGGGACACCCTATATCATACTAGTTACTACTACAAAGCACCTTGCATACATTATTTCAAATATAGACGGAATATTGACTCTAGAACTGGGTTCAAATCTCAGCACTAATGATGATTGTCTTTGGGATTTTGAAGGAGTCATTTGATGTCCTCATCCATAGAACTAATTTTGATGCTCAGCTATGTCCAACTCTTCATGACCATTTTGGTTTTTCTTTTTTGGGGTTTTCTTGGCAAAGATACTGGAGTGTTTGTCATTTTCTTCTCCAACCCATTTTACAGATGAGGAACTGGGGCAAACCAAGTTAAGGGTCATGTTCAGTATTACACAGCTAATAAATATCTGAAATTAGATTTGAACTCAGGAGATGAAAAAGTCTTCCTGAATTCAAGCCCAGTGCTCTATGTATTGTGGTGTCAGCTGGCTGCCCCATAAGATTAGAGAGAAATACAAATAGCTGCTGAGGAGCTATCCAGTTCTGGATCTAGAGTTTCAAGACCCTAAGAGTCCCATAAGAACCCTGAGAAATATTTTATAGCTAAGAAAAATGAGTTTGGATATTAAATAACTTTCCTAGGGTCCCATAATTAGGAAGAAAGGCAGAACTGGGATGAGATTCTCTGCCCTACATCTACAGAAGAAAATCTAGATTATGTCACAGTCATTTAGGAGCTTGATCTGAATGAGATGGAATTAGGTTTTAATCTTGCTTTATACTTTAGGAATGTTCTGAAAGTGCTCTGTAAGTGGAATTAAAAAAAATTTGAATCTGACTTCTGAAAGAAACTGTGAAGTGAATCCTTCTGCAGAGTGAATAGTTGCTACTCTTTCTCCCATCATTCATTGCAACTGCTTTATCAATCTAGATTTTCATTTAATGGGCTTACTTACTAGGAGGAGCACCATGATTGACATTCCCGTCACTGAGCCAAGTTTGTTCTCAGAGGTTCTTCTTCTTCTGTTGGTTTTCCATATTCAAAAATAATTTTAAATAATTTGAAAATCTTTCAACTCTAGAGCTCTCTGTGCCTGGAGGCTGAATGTCAGAAGCACAATTGCTATGAATTAAAGACAACAAACATTTCCTTACGAGGGAGAAAAAGCTCATTCTGGGATTTTGGCCTCATTCACTATTCTCTTCAGTTCTCTGAGCTAGAATCAGCTAGGTTAAACTGGGCACACATGTTCTGATGCAGAATGCCTTCCCTCCTCCCTTTTACTTAGCTAATTCTATCCAAGGTCCTACTCAACACCCGCTTCCTTCCTAACAGTAACGCCAGTGTTCAAGACCCTCGTGCTCTGAAACTTAGTGAAGCCAGAGCAGTTCCACTAAATTTGTTTCTTAGCTGTTTTCTAGTTTTATCTTGTGCATTGATCTTTTCTCCCTAGCTAAAGCATGAGTACTTGTGGTCAATGATCAGTCTTACAGTATAGCTCAGAGTAGATGGGGCTCTGACTAGGAGCAAGGAAAAGGGGATGGAATAAATAGGGAAGGCATAGTCACAGGTTAGCTTGGAGACCTGGACACTTGAGTAGAAAAGGAGAGAGACAGAAAGAAAGAGGATACAAAATACTATTGGGCTAAGAAATGACAAGCAGGGTCAATAAAGGAAAAGGTGATCAGTCTGAAATCTCTATTATGGAGGGAACTAGGAGTTGAAATCAGGACAGAAGATGTGGAAACCCAAGGAAGGTCCATTACAAGAATTCTGAAACCTGAAGACTAAAGAATATGGGGATAAACTATAAAATCCATGCCAAAAAAATGTGTCAAGGTAAAGCCAGGTAAAGAAAGAAACTCACCTGGTTTGCCTGAGGAACTTAAAATATGACCTCTAGGGTTCAGTAGCTTTTATCTTCAAAAATCCATGGGTGTCTTTTCTATGAGTCAGTCATGCCTGGATGTAGTCACATCCTGGGAGTGGTATATACCCTCAGGAGACTAGCCTGTGAGTTCTACAATACAGCTGAAGGATCCTCAAAGACCTTCAGTTCTTCCAATTCCAGGATATAAATGAAGAGAAACCACAGTAGTCATTCCCCTTATCTTTACCTGGGATGCAATGGGAACTTATAGCAGAGATAGAAGAGCTTGATCCACTGGTCACAGAAGATCCACTCCCAGCTATTGGAAGTGATCATCAGATTCTGTGCAAGGAACAGCCTGATAGAAAAAGCAATTTTATTTCTGCCAATAGGAGGCCTGTGACCCACTGATAGCCTAGGATAATCAACAGTTAGAAGAGTGGGTAATTCAGTTGCTGTCCCAGTTTCTTTACCCACTCAGGCTACCTAGACTGTATTACAGATTCTTTTTATTTTATCCCTCATTGTATGGAAACCTCAACTTTCTGAGTTAGAGTAATTCTGAAACTTTTGAAATTATTCCAGAAATCCTCACTTTCATACTTCTCAGATGTTGGGAGTTAGCTGACAGGAATAATTTTTGAAGTAGAAGCTCATGCCTTGTCTAGGACTTGCAATAATCTAGTCTAAATGAAATATTTATGATGATAATAATTTTCAAATCTTAAATCTCAAGGCCATTTCACTTCAAAAGCATAGGTGATAAGATGAAGTTATAAATTTTCAGCAGAATATGTAGGAGCATTACTTGCTATGAAATTCTGTTGATATCCTAAATGATCCACTAAGGCTTTGCCTCTGAAAGCCTTTCTGTGAGATTTCTGTGAAAATATGAATCTGGTATTTGATTTTTGGTTTTTAAAATGTATTCCCAAAAGAGAGTGGTGGATCTGTATCTCAAAGAGGAAAAAAAAAGGAAAAGGACCTATGTGAACAAAAATATTTACAGCACTTTTTTTTAGTTATGGCAAAAAACTGGGAATTGAGGAGATATCTGTCAACTGGGTAATGGCTGAACAAGTTGTGATATATAATGGTGATGAATACTACCATGTTATAAGAAATGATTAGCAGGATGCTCTCAGAAAAACCTGGAAAGACTTATATGAACTGATACAAAGAGAAGTGAGCAGAACCATGAGAACACTGTATACAGTAACCACAATATTGTATGATGATCAACTGTGGATGACAACTATTCTCAGCAATTACAATGATTCAAGACAATCCTAAAAGATTTATGATGAAAATGCTATCTATCTCCAGAGAAAGAACTGATGAAGTCTGAATGCAGATTGAAGCATAACTTTTTAAACTGTATTTTTCTTTGTTTTTTTGTCTGTTTTTTTTAACAACATGAATAATATGAAAATATATTTTTCATGACTGCACATATATAACCTGTATCAAATTGCTTGCCTTCTCAATAAGGAAGAGAGCAGAGGGAAGAACAAAGAGGATCTGGAATTCAATTATTTTAAATGAATGTTAAAAACTGTCACATGCAATGAGGAAAATAAAATATTTTTAAGAAGAAAAGAGTAGTAGAGAAAATATCTTAAGGAGTGTTCTCTGCAAAAAGAGTTAGGGCCAAGGAGAAAGAAATCCTA
Organism: Sarcophilus harrisii; assembly: GCF_902635505.1. Lineage (NCBI taxonomy): Eukaryota > Metazoa > Chordata > Mammalia > Dasyuromorphia > Dasyuridae > Sarcophilus > Sarcophilus harrisii. The sequence goes on along the minus strand of NC_045426.1, from coordinate 366,254,628 downwards.
GCCACATTAGACAAATGGTTAGGAAAATAGGACAGGTTGGGATAGGAGGAGGGGAGGGGAGGAGAAGCCTGGTTCTTTTTCTGTTAGATGCTAACATCTAAATTGTCTGCAATAGCCAGCTTGGAGAGAAAATGGGGGGGGGGGGGGAGGGAGAGGCAGCTAGGTGGTGCAGTAGATAGAGCAACAGCCCTGAAGTCAGGAAGACTTGAGTTCAAATTTGATCTCAGACATTTAACACTTCCTAGCTGTGTGACCCTGGACAAGTCACTTAACCCCAATTGTGTGTGTGTGTGTGTGTGTGTGTGTGTGTGTGTGTGTGTGTGAGAGAGAGAGAGAGAGAGAGAGAGAGAGAGAGAGGGAGGGAGGGAGGAAATGGCACAACTCATGGGACAAAGATCATCCTTCTCTTCCTTAGTTCTGGTTTTGACTATAAAGTGGAGCAAGGGAAAGGAAATCTGTCTGTGAAGAAGCATTCACAAAAAAATGTGAGCATTATTAGGGTCAACAGACTGGACTGAGTCATCCAAAAAATCAGATAATGAAGTCAAGAGGAAAAGGGAGGGAAGGAAAGATAAGCAGGGAGGAGGACAAGAGAAATAATGATGAATAATGATGTACAAGCTACACAAAGTTGGGTTTAAAAAATCCAGATTGGAGCAACTGTCAGTGAATTTGAGCCAGACTGTGTTACTCACAAGAAGATGGGGAGTTTTGCATTTTAAAAGTCAGTCAACCCCCACCCCTTTTGCAGGAAGTGGAATGTGATTAATCACTGCCTCAGAAAATCCCTCAGTATACCAGAATCTGTTTTACACATTAATTGAGAGCTGGACATTCCTCAAACAGAAACTTAGTAGGAAGTTCCACAGGGGTGTGGACTCCAAAGTAGGAAGAGACAGAGAGACTAAAGAGACAGGAATCTTTCCTGCATTTAGCAAAAATAAGAAAAACAGAGACAGAGAGACAGAAAGAGACAGTGAAAGGCAGAGAGAGGAGGAGGGAGGGGGTAAAGAAGGAAAGAAAAAAGAAAGGAAGGAAGGAAGGAAGGAAGGAAGGAAGGAAGGAAGGAAGGAAGGAAGGAAGGAAGGAAGGAAGGGAGGAAGAAGAAATGCCTTAATAACCACACTTCCTCAGACAGGATAGAGCCCATGAATACTGTGGTAGGCACTGTATCTCTATATAGAGATAGACATAGATGTTTATATAGCATGTGACATACTAGATAAAGGACTGGCCATACAAAGAGTGAGGAAAACCTGTTATTCAAGTCCAAATTCTGAAGCTTAGTAGCTTGTGATCTTAGGCAAGTTACTTTATTTCAGTGTCCCCAACAATTCTACAAGACTACAAATTATAGGCATAGAATTAAAAATATATTTATTAATAAAATAGATAAGGCTTCATGAGTATGTATATGTGTAGGAGGGAGTTACTTGGTTTTGAAAACTGGTATCTGCACAGTTTCTAGTTAACCTAAGCCTACATGCTTATTTAGAATAGTAGATGAAGAAGTTGAGTTTCATGGATGAATAGGACTAGAAGTCTCTCGAAGGGACAAAGGAGATGATTATCATGTCAAGTTGGCCTAAAGTCCTGTGGAAAAATCTTTAAAAACAAGAAAAACAAGTATCTTCCACAGCTGGGTTTCTTTGGCAAGGCTAAATCAAGAAACACTTTCTAAGTGCCCTTTTAAGTTCTATCGATCATTATTTCAGAACAAGAGTTCTTAATCTATGTGTTTGTGTGTGTGTGTGTGTGTGTGTGTGTGTGTGATGGGCCCTTAGACAATCTGATGAAACCTATGAATTTCTCCTCAGTATAGCATTTTTAACTTAAAAATAAAATACATTGGACTACAAAGAAAATTACTTATAGGGATTTATAATTATTGAAATACTTTAAAAAATAAAACTTCAGGGATCCCAGGTGAAGACCCTCTGCCTTCTGATAAGAGCTCTGAGTCCTGCCAACTCTCCTTTTTTTCCATGCTTTTGTTGTGTTTTATTTTTCCCCTAGTTAACCCGAGAAGTTTTCTACTAGGGTCATCCTCCAATGCCTTATGATGATGTAGAAGTGATGCTAATTGGGATCTTGAAAATGCCCATAATCACAAGCTCTGGCAGATTCTATAAAACTTCAGGTTTAAAGCTTGATCTGTCATTTGAGGACCAACTTGGTTAAATTCAGGCTCATCACTAGAAGTCTGATAACCAAAAAAATGCCATAATAAGCCTTAAGAAGAATGTGGTACAGTGGAGGGACTACTACAGTGAGCAGTCACGTGAGTTCAAATCCCAACTTTACTTCTTACTCCCTAGGTGTCCCTTGGATACTTCATTTAATTTATCTGGGCCTTAGTTTCATTATATGTAAATTGAGGGGATTGAATTAGAAAACTTCCATTTCCCTTCCAACAATTAAATCTTGTGAACTGTGTGAAACCATTTCATAAAATGGAGAAGGTTTATAATCTATGGTCAAAAATTTTTGCATCTGAGGTCCATGGATCCCTAGGCTAAAGCTTGATTTGGTTTGGTTATGTTTTATAGATCTAAGGGTTTGTGAAATTGGATAGGAAAAAAAATTTACATCTTTTTTTTAAACTAACCTCTAATTGAAATTTAGCATTTTTTTCAGTGATAAATGTAAGCAACAAAACATTATTCTGAGAAAGGGTTCATAGGTTTTACCGGATGGCCAATGAAACACAAAAATGGTTAAGAACCTTTAGCAGAAAGCATATAAACCAAAGCAAATCCTTGAAATAGTGAGATAAGGATCCCACAACTTGCTTTGGGGAAAAAAACCGCTTTTGGCTGAGAAAAGAGAGAAAGACTTAATCACACCTTGGAGATAGATTAGGAATGGCGCAGTTCCCTGGAGGAAGCTAGAGAATCATCAGAGTTTTAAAACTCAGGTTGTAAATATGACTGATCACCTGGGATCACCTGGCTCCCTCTTACTTGTAGCACATGAAAGACAGCACACAAGATAATTTCTCCAAGCCCTTTCTGGCTCTAGGAATCTACCTGCACCAGGCCTTTACCAGTTGGACACCACTTCTTTGCTGTTCATTGCACGAGGGTGGAGCAACTCGTTTCTGTTTGCCACATGTCTTCCCTACTTACCAAAAATTTCCTGGAAGTACCACATGGGTTTGCACTTAATTTCATTCTATCTTGAATGATTCTCTCATTGCTGAACTTAAGTTGAGTCATGTTTCCTCAACTAAACTAATAATTCAGGGGCAGAGACATATCTCTGCAAAAGATGTGAGTCAAAGTTTAATAACTGACTCCAAAAAAAATGTATGCAGGACATACTTTTAAGATAAATATGTATTTTTAATATTTTCTCCTTCATTTTCTTAAATCATGAGCAACAAAACAATAGATTAATCCCTAATTTGATGTTATTGAGCAGTCATTTTCAGTTATGTCCTTTTGTTTGTGTTGTTTGACAGAGATACTGGAGCAGTTTGCCATTTCCTTCTCCAGCTCATTTTACAGATAAGGAAACTGAGGTAAACAAGATTAAGTAACTTGCCCAGGATCACACAGTTAGTGAATGAAGCCAGTTTTCAACTCAGGAAGATGAGTCTTCCTGAATCCAGGCCTGGAACTTTATCCATTGAGCAACCTAGCTGCTCAGCACCACTTATTTCTAAGGTGCAATTTCTCCCACTGAAAATTTAACAATTGATTCTTTTCAAGCTGGCTTCAGTATCTAGCTACTTCTCTGTATCCCACACAGCATCTGCCATAAGGATGGACACATAGGAGGTGTTCCACAAACCCCATCAATTGACTTGATATGTGACCCTACTAGGACCCATGTCTCCCCACTCAGTTCAGCCATTTCCTTCAAAATTCCCAAGGGTCTTTCAGCACATTTATTTATCTATTCATTCACACAATCAAAAAATATTTATTCAATTCCATGTATTTTCTTAGTCGGGCTGGTATGGCTTAGTGGATAGAGAGCTGATCTTAGCGTTATAATCATGAAGATGGTGATTTAAATCCCAATTCTGAAAATTTTTGTGTGACCCTAGAAAATAAGTTATTTAATCTCTGTGTGTTTCAGGTACTACCAGGTACTCTAGACCTATAGGAATTTTTTTTTCCTAAGTCATGGTTGATGGAGGGAAAGTTTCACACAGGGAGTTTCTTCCAATATTTTGGATAATTCAAGCATTCATAAAAGTTTGTTCATACATGTTTAAACACACACATAAACACATCACCACACAGTGCAGATAAATCAGTCCCCTCCCTTCGCCTGGGCTTGTTTCATGTATCCCTTGATTATGTTAATATTTCCTCTCAGACTAATGGGATACCAGGGGATAGAAAGGAAATACTCTGATTTGCAGACTCACCTCTCCATCCCTCAACCTTCTTTATGCTACCTCAGTAAAGAATAAGGGCCAATTAGTGTTGAGTTCTCATGGGAGACGCAACTGACCAAGATTCACCATTCTCTTTCCAGATGAAACTTTGGGATTCAGTTTATTAGGTAGAATTAATGGCCTTTCAGACACAGTGACAGAAGCAAAAATACCCTGATTACAGTTTTAGGCATGGCTTTAGCAGCACCAGGCCTCAGGTTCACACCTCTGAATTAGTATTACACAGGAAAATTTTTGCAAACTGGTTCCAGGAAAATAAAAGACACATTGACTTTCCTTCCCCCTTTAATTGAGATAAACTCTCTCCTCCAGTTTTCCCTTACCCCTAAAAAACACTAAGAAATAAAGAGAGGTTTATTCTTAGCAAAAATCCAGAGTCCATAAACAGATCCAATTCTTCCACATCATAGGAGCACTATTTTCCATTGAAGGAAATATCCCCAAGTTTCATTTTTCCTCTTCAGTAAGAAAGGTCTCTTATTTGGGGAGTATGGAAAGAACTGGGGACAAACAGATTGCAAGAATCCACAGGGCCCAGCACTGTGACAACCTCACTTCTGCTGCCACAAAGAGCCCGCTCTGGCAGGAGCAGATATAAAGATACCCATCCTTCTGGGACTCAGAGGCTAAATACTCAGGAGATGAGGGAACGACATAGAATATTTACCACCGGATAAGACAAGAAACAAAAAGGTTCCAGATATTTCCTCTGGAATTTTTGTTCACCCAACATTTCTTACATGTTTTTTCAGGGTTTCATTTTATTTTGTTTTGTTTTTTGCATCAACTTGAAACCATACAACAGAACAACCCATTTTTGACAGTCACTGAGATTAACTGACAGATTTCTTTAAAATATGTATATTTATATGTACACATGTATATCACAGTTCAACCAAAAAAAGGTTTTTAAGAAGAGTTATGGCTTTCTAAAGGAACATTCAGACAAGTCCAGGAAGGGAACCATACCATGCAACAGAGTTCACCTTATTGAGCTAGCTCTGATGCCTGTCGAAACCATCCCAGGCAAAGTTGTCTTTTCCCAGAAGTAGCCAGAAACAAGAAGCCTTACACACGAACAAACCGTCTTTAGTATCCTACCTCATGGTGGAGACCACTGTGGCAGCAAGCCTCCCTGAGGCTGAGAGAACTAGCTGGGAAGGAGGTTTCTTTCTCCTATGAATCTCCCCACTACAAGGGTCACGGGTCCTGAGATTGGGGCTGTTCTGTGAGAAGGTGATGGCTCAGCCTGACCACATTCCTACTTTAGGAGGTCCCCAAGCTGAGAAAAGGCTGGAGAGATTGCTGGACCCTTCCAGGTGCTGCCCCTGCCTCACTTCATGGTGCTAGTGGCCCTGGTTGTTTTCTCAAATACATGGAATTCTTGGGATCACAGCAGACTTAGGGTAGCTTCTAAAAGCAGAAGCTGAACCCAAACCTAGATACCCTGCTCAAAAGAGCTGCTGCCCCTGAGGCAAACAAACCTAAGTGGGATACCCTCCCCACTGCCTTGAAACTTCTCTCAACCCTAAGTTACTGAAAGTCACTCTGCATTTAACAGCACAGTTCTATCCCAATCTACTACTGATGACAAATTTTTCTTTGGTTCATCAGTCTCAGTTCTCATTAGGTATTGGTATGAGTACCGCACTAGGAAACAGATGATCTCTATTCTCTTAGGTTTCAAATCCAGGAATGTGAACTTGCACATTTGATCTCTTTGTGCCTCAGTTTCCCCCTCTGTAAAATGAGGATGGCTCTTCTTATATCACAAGAACATCATGAGGATCAATTGAATGCCATGAAGAGGATTAAAGTGCTATCATCAATACCAAATATTATTACTGGTATTATTATTATTATTATTTGCCTTGGGTATTGACTTTGTTTAAAATAAATTCTACCTGAACGCTTCCCCAAGGACAAAACACATTAATCCATCCAGTAAATGAGCCTGAGCCCTCTGACACCCAGTGCATGGTCTTGGCAGAGCAAATGGGGCTATGGTAGTCTCAAGTGACAATGTAGGGAACTAGCATGATATAATGGAGAGAACATTGGACTATGAAGACAATGGCATTAGTCCTGGAGGAAGAGGTTATACTTCACCTCAAAGGTCCCTTCCAAATCTTACAATCTATGATCCTGGGACTCTGCCTACAAAATGAAAATAATGCATACCTTTTCCACCTGACTGGGTACTGTGATGATCAGATGAGATACTGAAAATGTAAAAGGCTATAACATAAATATAAGGGGTTGCTATTACTCAATTAATAAGCATTCCTCAGATAAGAGGAGTCTCAGAAGCCAGCTGGATGTTAATTGCTTCTTCCTCTTCAAGCCCAGCACAAGTTTGGGGTTAGCATTGGGAGCAGAGTTGGAGAAAGAGAAAGAGGGAAGATGTCCTGGTATCACCAGCACTTTGTTAGTGCAGAATCTTTCCCTGAAAAAAGTATGAGTAGATACAATATACTCCTCTTGGCAAAAGGACAACTAAAATCCCTCACATTTCTATGGGCTGACTCTCAGAAGAGTGCGAGTTAAAATTAGTTTATATATACAGTCCTGAGAGCGTCCTTGGCAAATTAACTAATTTTATATAGAAATGGATTTCATGTGTAAATGAAATTTATTCTCTAAGCACAAAACCTTTTTTCCTTATTTTGACCATTTCAGAGAAAAAATTCTCAAAAATGTACTACCATATCTTTATCTTCTTAAACAGAGGATAAATGACATGATTTAACTTTGTCTTGCTAATTCATGGGTCATTTTACTACCCTATAACTAACTTATTGAGAGGTTTTCCTCTCAATGGACTCTGTGGGGTCCATTTCGACCAGATCAGACCATTTTTTTCCACCTTTTTTCTAGGTTCTTATGGGTATTTCCTATAATTTTGCCAGATTGTATTTTCCTTGTTTTGATAACACTAATCTCCAATAACAAAAGTCCTCCATCAGGACATTGGTGCTAGAGAATCTAGCGCAGAACTTTGAAATACCAGAGCCAACTAAATACTGGAGCACCCTCATGGCTGGTATTAAGGATCTACTCCCTGAGGGAGAGAAACCTGGGAACAGTACAAAGAAGGGTTGAGGTAGGAACCCAGTTCTCATAGTGGCTTTTTAATGCTGGTTTATGAGAGAGGAACACATGGAAAGGGGAAGGGATTTTATCTTTTGAGATCCTTTCCCATTTCTGTTTAATGTCTCAATTCCAGCCTCTGTGCTTTAATTTGCAAGCCTTAGTGGATAGATCATTTGAAATGGGAATCTAGAGGCTTGAATTATAGTCACAGTTATAGATTCCCATTCTTCTCCTTATACATTCCTTATGATCTAGCCAGATCAATTACCTCATTGCCCACTGGATATCATGCTTACTCCTGCCTCTGGGCATGTATTCTATTTCTTCCATGTAAAATATCTTCCCTTCTCTTTTCCAAATTCTACTTCATCTCCTTGTATTAAATGAAGTCCTCTCTCCTCAGTGACTGCTCCCTTGATTATAGACTCAGTAATTATAGATTCAGTAATTCTCAATAAATATTTTTTGAACAATCACCTGAGCAGAGGGCAATCTTTCCTACTTTTGGACTCCTAAGCCTCATGTATCCCAATCATTTGCACCCATCATACATGATTTTGTAATATTCCCTTTTTCTGATTTCTGTAGGTATGTCTTCTCTTTCGCCCTAGACCATAAGCTCATGAAAGCAGTAACAATGTTTTTCATCTCTGTATACTCACAGCATCTACAGCAATGTCTTACATTTAGCAGATATTAAATAACTATTTTTGATTGGCAAATATTTGACTCATTCTGCAAATTCTTAGGCAAATCACTCCAGTAACCAATGTTTCAGTTTTCCTATGTGTAAAATTAGGAAAACAGTCTTTTTCCCTACCTACTGCACAGGGCTGCGATGAACACCAAATAAGATAATCCATCTTATTTGGGATTTGAGAAGTGTAAAGTACTATACACATGTAAATGATGATCATGATGATGATGACAACTGTATGAGGATAACAGTGATTTGGAGAATATAGGACAGAAATTATCAGCTCTACCCTGTTACCCCAGTATTGCTAAATCAAGCTCCAGAGAAATCTATAAGGCCCGGTGCTAGCTGCCAGGATATGCTGGGAGTTGAAAGGAATTTACCCTAATCCCAAAAGGAAGCCTGGGGAGGTTTCTGCTGGAAAAGGGGTAAGTAGTCAAAAAGACTGACTTGACCTGAGGGATTCTTGCTGTGCTGGCTCATGTTGGCTGTGTGTTTGACTCACAAAAGAGCAAAAATAGCCCTGAGGCTATGGGCCGATTCACCCAAAAATTGTAAACACTCTGGAGAGAAGAAGCCAATGAGAAGCTATAATTTAGGGAAGAAGCAACAGGAAGCTCAACAGAGAAAGCAGCCTAGCAAACTACATTAGTAGCTCTGGGAGGACACAGTGAGTGAGTGGGAGCCTCTGAGGAGGAGAGTAGTTTGACCAGGATGCAACCCGGATGCAGAACTTTTTCAAGTTATGAGTTGTCCCTCTTTCTGCAGTTGATATGGGACCCAAGGGGGAGTGTGTCCTTGTGTGTAGAAGGACTGATATCTTTGGGTCTACATTCCCTGGCCTATTTCCATATAGTCCCTTTTCTTATATTGTAGAAATATGTTCTTCTGATTCCATAGGAGTATTTCTTCTGATTCCAAAAAAATAATTTTGGCTTTTTGGATGCTTTGCCAACAGTGCAAAAGCTATGACTAGCCCTTTCCAATCTGAAAAGGACTTAAGTATAGAAATTGCAATACATTTTATGTCTATTATTTGAAAACCAGTTTGGTTAAGTTTGCAGGGGTTAATGATCTTGAGATTCCCCACCATTCGATAAAATCTTTTGGTCCTTCATTAATTCATGGAAGGGTATGGAATGCATGGAAGGATAGTGATTTATACTGGGGAAGGGAGCACCCACACAGGTCTTTTGAAACTTTTAAATAATAAAATCTTATTTGTCCTTCACTGTGAAGTTGGCTTTCAAATAACCCTTGCCCTGGTTTCCTTCTCAATAATCTGGAGAAAGACAGACACAGTCATTGGGGAGGTTAAGAAGGCAACGAATGTTTGCAATCTATATTTGTGGAGGCAATATCCACTTCAGTGTAAGTTTAAATATAGTAGAAGGGCAGAGCAGTGACTTGGGGACCTTGCAAATCTCAGCAGACTGGCTGGCATCATGGAAATTTGCCATGGGGAAGACTAAATGCAGGGCTCCTGACAAATCCATAAAGAGAGTCCCAGAGAGGCTGTCAGGAGGCGGCAAGGGCACTGGTATCTGTAGAGAAAGACAGCCTAGGAAAACTAAGGATTCCCAATACACTCTCTTAGGCCTTGGGTTTCATTCATTTCATGCAAATATTTTAGGAATTAAATACCACCTATCCAGGACCCATTCAGTCAGCTTGAATGAACCAAGCAAGGTGACTCAGTATTTCCTTCAAATTCTATTTCTCCTCTACCATGAAGGACCCTTTTGCTGTAGAGATACATGTATATAGGCAAAGCCTAAGAATGCCACCCTTTAAAGGACAATTTAAGGAGCTGGGGAGAGGGAGGGACAGTTCAACTATTCACTGGAGAGAGAAAGAATCTTTTGTTTTACTAAATATTAGGTAGGGGAAAGGAAGTGTTCATTTAAGCACCAAGTGACTCACCTGGTACCCTTAAAATAGTATTTGATTGACCAAAAAATCGGTTTACATACCACTTCTCAGAAAATACCTAGCTGCAAAGAGAGATACAAGAATAACCTCATAGAATAAGGCTCAGTCCTCAGGATACTTCATTGACAATTAATTTTCAGATATTAGTATCACTAAACTACATACACACATCCTGGGCCCTCCCTACTTTCACCACCCTAGCAGGCAGGCTCTCATGTCCTAGTCTCAGATCTGGCTTCTCAATCTCTCTCTTTGAAGGAACCCTTTCAGGGCCCATGCTGGAGCATTGGGAGCTCATTAATAAATTACTAACAGGGCTTTTCATAGGATTACAAGTTTCCCACACATACTTAATCCAAGACACACACAAGCACTGAGGCCTTATCTTAATGGAGATAGAATCCTTAAGGGATGAAGAAATTGGTGGTCAACTGGATAAAAGAAATGGTGGAGGGCTGCCATGGAAAGATCACTGGATTTAGAATCCAGCTCGAATCCTGGTTCTACTGTCAGCTACTCTCTGAATCTCAGTTCTATTATCTATCAAATGAACAGAATGGATTACTCGATAGCTAAGGTGCCTTCCAGTTTTAAATCCTATAGTCTTATAATTGTCCAGGTGAAAAAAAAAATTGAGCGAATGTCTCCTGGCCTTTGGGAGATGAAAAACCTTGTAAAGTCAGCCCATAAGATATCATCCTTTTTTCTGATAAAGACATTATACAAGCACTTGGTGATTTGAAAATGCCAGTCCAACTTCATGGGATTACGCCTAACATTAAAAAAAAAAAAAAAAATTTGCTTTACCTTAACAACCAGAAAGCTCCAGAGAAAGAAATGATCAAAAAACTGACTGATTAAATGAATACTGTTACTAATCTGAGCTAAGAAATGGGTGAACATTCACATACCTTAAAATACCTCTGCCTTCTTTGATTGGACCAACTTGGAAGAAAATTGGTAGGAAGTCCAAGAGGGCTCATGAACCAAAAACCAGTGGGTTCTTAGGGTCTGGCAAGGGTAGCCTTGGCAAGTGTTGGGAAATCTAAATGTGACTTTTAGCTCCACTACCTAGCACAAAGCACTGTTACCTATTGTGTTACCATGTAACTACTCATTTCTCCTGCTCTAAGCCTTGGTTTCCCCACATCTATAAAATGAGGGGAATGATCTTTAAGGTCCATTTCATCTCTAATATTCTATGCTCTATAGCCGCTCATGATCTGTGGCAGATTTAAGGGGGTCATGATTAAGGGGGTCAAGGGCACAGAACTGTGGCCCAGCGGGGCTTGATGCCAGCCTAGGAACAAAGACTATAATAAGTGAAGGAGATAAGGTAATCCCTGAAGGGTAGAATCAGCTTTAGCTTGCTAGAGCATTTGCCAGGCAAACAGAGAAGAAGAATAAGGCCAGGACAGATTTCCCTTTTAGGTAATTCAAACCCTATAGCCTTCAATGTCCTTAGCTTCACTATAGGTTTCTCTGTTCTAAATATTCTTATATCCTTTATTTTGTTTACTTTCCCCTAGTTACTTTAATATTATGATTTTGAAAAGACTCAAATCTTGTCTGGACTGAACTAAGAGGGGAGGGTCTAGCCCGCCTTCCACAAGGAGAATTATAGGATGATCAGGGCTCCTCTGGAAGCCAGTCATGGTGGGAGAGACAGTGGCAGGGTGGCCCCAGTTAGATCTAGAGGTTCTTGGTCTAATACAGAAAAAGGAAAAACCTCAGATGACTATTGAAAGTCTGGGAAGGCTGTTCCTCTCCTGACTGGAAGTATTTTTTAATACAGTCCTAGTGGGTGTGAGACTGAAAGCTATTTAATTTCAAGGACAGCATGAAAACCATCTCTTGGGGTACAGGCTTTAGAATATTGAATTGTATGCTCTTTCCCCAATTCCCTAAAAACTAGTGGGAAAAGGGCAATATTAAAAGGGGACAGAAGTTCCAAAAAAGTAGCCTGAAGTTTGTGGAAAAGAAAAATGGCCTCAAATCTTTTATAGCTTCAGCTGGCAGAGTCCCAGTCATCTCCCTTTATCATGTTATATTTTTGGGTCACACTAACCATTCTGGTTAATCGTGGGGTCCCTAAAGCATGGACCTAGGATGATTCTCTCTCTCTTTTTTTTTTTTTTTTTTTTTTTTTTTTTGCTGAAGCAATTGGGGTTAAGTGACTTGCCCAGGGTCACACAGCCAGAAAGCATTAAGTATCTGAGACCAGATTTGAACTCAGGTCCTCCTGACTTAAGGGCTGGTGCTCTATCCACTGCTCCACCTAGCTACCCTAGCAGTCCCTTGATTAGGACAAAAGAGAGCATCAAGGAGTAGTGGGGTACACAGTGGATGGAATAACTGAGTTCAAATCCGGTCTCAGACACTTCCCAGCTGTGTGACCCTGAGCAAATCACTTAACCCTGTTTGCCTCAGTTTTCTCATCTATAAAATGAGACAGAGAAGGAAATGGCAAACTGTTCTAGTATTTTTGCCAAGAAAAACCCAAATAGCGTTGGGAAGAGTCAGACACAACTGAACTATAAAATTGGCACCAAGACCAAAGTCACCACACCATATCTCTTTCCATCTTTTTTTCCTCCTTCAGTTTTCTTTGGAGAAAGAGGCACAATGAAGTGAATATAGGAAAAGATCATATAAGGACTGCTGAAATTAGCTCAAAGTTCTCCCTCCTTCCGGAAAACAGAGTGTACAGGCTATGTCTGCATGGGAAGCCCAAGTTAGAGCAAGCCTCCATGTAGCTGCAGCAGCAGTCATCGTGGCAGCATGCCAGGAGGCCACAGACTGGCCAAAGGTCCTGGGCTTTGGGTTTCTTGAAACATGAGTAGGAGAAAGCTGGAGATTTTCCTCACAATAAAGAAGGAAAGCCAGAATTAGAACTGTTACTGATAACTTCAAGTTGTGAAACCCCACTTAACTTGTACCCAGAATTTTTTAAAGAGTGTTTGTTTAATATAGTGACTTCCACTTATTACTGTGGAATACTTAGTAATTACTGACTTTGTGTGTGTGTGTGTGTGTGTGTGTGTGTGTGTATGTATGTATGCATGTAGTCTGGACCTTTGACTTCATTAGTGTAAGGAATTCCTCCCAATGCAGATCAATAACTGTTCTCCAACTAGAGTCTCAGAGCTCCTTGGAGCACTAAGAGATTAAGTGATTTGTTCCATCAACCTGAGTCTTTTTGATTCTAAGATATCTATCCACTGGGCCACAGTGCCTCTCAGGCACTGAATGGTTGATATTATTGCTATTATTTAAATAAGGGGTGGAAGAGAAAAGTACAAAATATCTCACTGTGCTAAGTCTTGCCTTCTCTCAGTGATCTTGCAACAAGGACAGAGCAAGCCCGGTCCCGGGGCCTTTGCAGGTAAAGCCAGGGGCTGCTGCTTTCTTGGTGATAGTTGTCTAGGAAGTTGCAAGCAATTCTGCTCTTAGTCATACCTCTTACATGATGGCGAATGTTACCTCTAGCTTCTGATTGCACCTCCAGTTCCATCCAGATTTCACCTGTACCTAAGAGGTTACAAATTGACTCCAATCTTGGCCGTGGATTGAATCCTAATCTTGGCTCACCATTACACAGGAGTGTGATACTGGTTATAAAACTAAAGAATGTGTTTGACCTACTGTAGATCCCATCCCCACAATGGGGGGAAAACTCTAAGTTTATGCTCTATTGGTGGGTAATTAGGTATAATTAGGTATAGCTAAAGAGTAGTATGTGTAATTCTTGGGTAAACTCCTTCCTACCTCCATTAGCAAGATGGTTAAAATAGAACCTGGTCTCTATCTGTTTGTTATCACACCATATGGGTTAAGGAAGATGCCCACCCCCAAATCCTTAGTCCTTTCATCTGTCTCTAAGCTCCTTCCATAAGTTCTTTCTGGACTTGAGTCCACTTCCCATTTATCTTTGGAGTTTTGCCCATAGGTATTTTGACACTGATGTCCTCTTCTGAGTTTGTGTCTTGGTTTCCCTGTCACCATAATAACTTTCTGTGATCGGATTCTTTTTTTGTTGTTTTTTGCTGATTTTTTTTGGCCCTTTTCCTTTAAATTTTAACTCTCCTCCCAGGATGGAAAGAGTTCAGTCTTAGGCTTCTTGTGCCCGTGGCTGCAGGCCCTGGCTGTTTATCTGATGCTGCATTGATGTTGCCTTGAGGTTCACAGGGTACCCTTGTGTCTGGTGCTGCCCTGAGGGAGGTGAGGTGGAGGAGGTGGTAGGGGCTGCTGCTGGAGGCCATGGGGGTCTGGCAGTTTACCTGGTGCTGATCTGGGGTCCTAGTGGGGTGCTTGGTGTGTGCTGAGGCCCCAGTGGGAGTATTTCCTCTCAAGTGTCTCTAAAGCAAAGTTGCCAACCTACACTATATAGTGAGGGAACTATGGGTCTTGTACCCTGTTCTGACCATCCATCCTTGACCCTAATCAATTCTTAGTGATCGATACTATAAACAACTCCATATTCCAAAATGAAGTTGCCATTATTCTGTCCCAATGATGCCCATTGCAAAATGTCAAAATTGGGGAAATCACTTCACCTCAGTTTCCCCATCTGTCAAACAGGAATAATAATACCTGCTATACCTAAACCACAATATTATTTTAATAACTCAGTAAGACAATGAGCAGAGGGCTATGTCTCTAGACATATGGCTTCAAGCAAATCATATATATGGATTCTTCCTTTCCCCAGTATTTATATACAGGTAAAATCATGTTACAGTGGCCATCAAGGATACTGTTAAAGAGGAAAGGATAAAAAATGTCACAAAAGGAAACCATGCAGCCATAGAGAAGAATATGGAAAGGCATCCAGCCCCTGGTGCTGGATGGGGGAAGGAGTAGTTCATAGGTGGGTGGAATAATTAGCAGCCTCAGGTCTTTTAAAGCACCAGATGGCAGGGTTGGCCAAGTCTTTTCCCCCTACTAGGTGTCTCTCTGAAACACTGCCCAGCCACCTGGTCCCCTTAGCCAAGTGAGCCCCCCAAAACACAGAACCCAAGGTTATCACCCCAACTCTTTGTATTCTAGGGGTAGCCCTGAAGAGATGTCAAAGCGCTTAAAAAAGCATAAATCCCTGTACAAATGCAAGGCATTGTCTTTTCTTATTCTTGGTATGAATATTACCCAGAGAGCATATGCGGTATCTGGGGTCTCATGAAAGAAGGAGCAGCCCCCTCTGCACAATATAGGGCAAGAGGATTTCAAGAACAGCCAGGATAGAGGGGAGATCTTTGAAAATCCTTCTCTGGGATGGAGAATTTAAACTTGGCCAGAAAAGACATGTGGAGGAAGAAACATGAGCCTGGGATTGGGAGTCACCTGTATTGATGAAAAGGGCTGAAGCTTCCCAAGGAAAGCAGTAGGATTGGATTCTACTCTAGATCCCACCACTAACCAGCTGTGTATCTCTGAAGAAATCACTATCCCTCTCTGGGATTCAAGTTGATTCCTCTCTCAAATGTGGGGCCAGTGGGAGGGGAGGTAAAACCAAAGGAGCCCTAAGGTCCCTTCCAGTTCTGACATTCTACAAGTCTATGATGGGATATCTAACTTCTAAGCCAATTGACAAAGAAACTATACCCTATACAGAAATCCAAAGCGGGAAGGAGGAGGGAGGAATGGTATGAGTCAGAGGTAAGAGGTAACATTATGTTTACATACTCTAGACTGGACATAAGATAGCTAACTTCCTCCAGGCTCCGTATCCAAAGCTTACACCCTGTTCATGAAGATCATCAATCTGAAGGGGGGAGGAGACGGGGGTGGAAATGAATCTCTAGGATTTCTTCCTTGTCCTTTAGCAAGACCCAAAAGAAGTGTTAATAATGCTGGTGTCTGACAGATAGGACTAACTCCTCCCTTCAAGACAACCCATTTTGGGTCAGTCTTTTTACTGTCTGGAGGCATTAAATTGTTCACTTTAGAGCTGTTAGTTGGCCCTCCAAGGCATCTAAATATATCTAATATGTATCCCCCGGTTGAAATGGAGCTGAGAACAAGAAGGCAGATGAGAAAATGAGCGGCTATGATTTTAATGAGTTTGTAACACTAGCCTTGGAAATCTTAGTATAGTTGGCTGATCTGGCTTATTTCCTTTCTTAGATTTCAAACCCTAAGTTAAGCCTGTAGGCACTGAGAAGAACATAAAGTTTTGTTTAGTTCTAGAAAAACAAAAACAAATAAACAAAAATAACCATTTAGTCAAAGAGCCTATCGGATAAGCCTTGAACCAGATCCTACTATGGCAAAAGAGTGAAGTTGGTCTGGTTGGATGACCTTGAACAAGGTCACCTTCTCTAGGACTTATTTCTGGGACAGTTGAACAGGATGATCTCCAAAGTCCAACTGAGCTATGATATTCTATGGCTCTATGATCAATATCAAAGAATCACTAAAAACCCATCATAAAATT
Organism: Sarcophilus harrisii; assembly: GCF_902635505.1. NCBI lineage: Eukaryota > Metazoa > Chordata > Mammalia > Dasyuromorphia > Dasyuridae > Sarcophilus > Sarcophilus harrisii. Next base: position 366,238,062 of record NC_045426.1, on the reverse strand, counting down.
CAGGAAAGCAAACCATTGAAAGAAATCCAACACCTGCTTGAATCCTCCACTGCTTCCTTTTAGTGATTTTCTGAAGCTGTGAAAAAAGCCATGACAGCTTGTGCTCACTCAGGTGCTAAAATTTAGCAGCGATGTGCTTATTCACTTATATTTCCAGGGCCCCACTCCTTGCTCAGTCAATGGACAAGACGGAAGATTTTCTTCCCCCTCCTCCCCCAAATTGGGGGTTTACTCACTGGGCACATGGGTGAGTGGAGGATAAGGAGGACTAATACTTAGCAATAGGGGTAACTTTACCCCATTTTCCCATTTTCTTCCTCACCCACTCCAAAGTGCAAGGGGTATGAAGCCCTGGCAATATGGCCCCATTCTTCAAAAACTATTGCATAAATGCTGGGCTTGGCCCACTTCTCCCAGTCTCTTCCTATGTTTCCCTGTTGTCCCCTGATGCTGGAAGGAAGGAAGGAAGAGAAGAGAGGGCTGGAAAGACAGGCCAGCCGGCCGCCTGCCTCATCAGCAGCAATTGCAGGTGCCCGTGTGGACTCGGAGGATGCCCCGGCTGTGCAGGTGGAGAAAGTTAAAGATCTCGGAGGGCATGGCGTGGAAACCAGGGCGAGGCTTGACGTTGTCATAGTAGTGGTGAGTGATGAAGAGCCCCGAGGGATTCATGGGAAAGGCCCAGAAGCCGAACAAGTGGACCTCCTCACAGAGCTCCAGGGCCGCAGTCACCAGGATCAGCCCCGTACTGATGCGCTTGGCGCGCACCCCGAGGTTGAGCCAGTAGCGGGACACGTTGATCAGGTACTGAGGGTGAAAATAATACACCGCTTGCGGGGACTCAAAATCATCCAGCACATACTTGACGCGGATGGAGACGTCAGTGTTTCGGGTGTTGTAGAAGGCCGGAAGGAGTACCGAAGCATTCTCATAGACCTGCAACACCTGGTAGAAAGGTCGCCTCCACTTCTCCAACTTGTGGAACCTGGGCGAAAGCAGAGAGACGCAGCAAAATGGAAAACAGTTGAAGAAACGTTAGACTTTTCAACTATCCTAATTAAACGCCATCTTCCTAGATTTGGTTTTGGATCGGTAAGATCTTATCAGGATCTTACTGAAAATGAAATAGAAAAGAAATTGTTTTTTTCGGAAACTGGAAAAGTTAGGTACAAATCCTTGCTCTTCCACTTACTAGAAGGGAGAACATCTTGCAAGGTCACTGTAAGGAAAGCACTTTGAAAATCTTAGGCTTCTATGCAAATGTGAATTCTTAATTTGTGACATTATCTCTTTATTCTTCCTTTACAAAAGATTAGAAATCAGGTCTCCATAGCTTTGGGTATCAAAGTCAAGTCTGCTGCCCTCTAGTATATGGTATTATTTTCTCTTCTTCACACAGATAGTTAATGTTGTAGAAGGGTAGAGAGCTGACCTGCGAGTGAGAGACCTATTTTAAGGTCTTTAAAGCCTGCCTCTGAGACAAATTGGCTGTTTGCGACCCACAAGTCACTTTCTATTTTTAGTTAACTCTCGAACACTCTAACTTGCAGAACAGGTGCTTTCCAGTACTGGAAGAAGGTGAGAAAAGAAGAGTTCGACTGGCTTCTGAATCTTCTTTATTTTTTTTTGATTTTTTGCTTAAGCAATTGGGGTTAAGTAACTTGCCCAGGGTCACACAGCTAGGAAGTGTTAGGTGTCCAAGAACTGGATTTGAACTCAGGTCCTTCTGACTTAAGGGCTGGTGCTCTACCCATTATCATTTAGCTGCCCCTGAATCCTCTTTAAATGTAGGCTTTGGGAGAAGTTTTTTACTCCAATTTCCAATCCGAGGAACAAAGGCAACTGAGGCGTGAGTTCTAAAGCTGATACAATCTCCCTGGTAATGGAACCAGGAATTTCCATACCAATGAAATCACAGGTCTACTTTTAAAAAAGATAACTAATATAAGAAAAAAAAAGATAACTAACATAAGACTGTGCAATCGGCCATGTGAATGGAGTCAACAGTAAGTGCTCTAAGAATGCAGAGGAGCAAGTCATTTGGGAGATTGGGGATGGACTTAAGAGTCAGAAGTTCCAATTTTGTCCTTAAGTTTGTTTTCAGGTGCTATAGCTCATCAAGATCTTCCAAGGTATTCATCATCCCTTCTTGATGTGTCTATTTTGCAAAGTTGATAAGCATATGTCACCTAAGTCATTTATGAAAATGTTAAATAGTGCAGAACTGATGTCTAGAGATCTCCTTCCAAAAAATAATTGAACTATTAATGACTACTCTTTAGGACTTGCCTATCAACAATTCTCTAACTCCACTAATTGTTTATTTCTCAGTTTTCTCTTCATTTTCCACTTGTTGTAAATCATGGGTTCAACTCTACTATCTGTATACTCTCCCCCCAGAAAAAACTCATCACCTAGGAGATTATATCAACTTTAGTATTCACACTTCAGTTGCTTTTGCCCCTTGGATTGGAAAACTGAGTAAAAAAATTTCTCCCAAAGTCTACATTTAAAGAGGGTTCAGAAGCCCAGTCAACTCTTCTTTTCTCACCATTTGCACCCCATAAATTCAACTCCATCATCATTATGCCTTTGTTGGATGCTTTTTCCTCCCTCCATTTTAAATTTTCTTTTGTGTTTTGTCAGATTGTAGACTACAGAAAGGCAAGGATTATCTCTCTTTTTCTTATTTGTTATCTCTAAAACTTAGCCCAGTGCCTGGAATATGGTTGGTGCTTAATAAATGTTGTTGTATCTTGTTTTTGTTCAATCATTTTCCAGTCATATCTGACTCTTCATGACCCTATTTTGGGATTTTCTTGGCCAAAAATGTTGTAGTGGTCTGCCATTTTCTTCTTCAGCTCATTATACAGATGAGGAAACTGAAACAAACAGGGTTAAGTGACTTGCCCAGGGTCACACAGCTAGGAAGTATCTGAGACTAGATTTGAATTCAGGAAAATGACTCTTTCAGACTCTGGGCCTGGCATTCTACCCAATGCAACATGTAGCTTCCTGTATCGTATTTTATATTTTTCCACAATGGAAGCATGACAGAATTCTAAAATCTAGGTATACTGTAGCCATAATATTCTCTGTATTTACCAGTCTAGTAGAAAGAGGAACCAAACCTGTAATTTTCCTTAAAGAACTCCCATATGAGGAAATTCACTCCACCAAAACAGATTGACACCCTTTCAGAGAGTTATCTAGAGCCCAGCTTCTTAAATTGTGGTTCATAACCCCATATGGGGTCATGTGACTGAACATGAGGGTCTCAAAATTAAGACTTATTATCAGTAAATGTTTGATTAGTTAAGTTTACTGATTTGCAGTAGGAAGACTGTTCTCTTCTCTAGTTTGAACATTTAAATAACATTTACCCTGTTCCCCTTGATCACACAAAGATCACTATGATGACACAGAATCATACCTGTCAGCTCTTTCAGCTGTAGAAGATGTAGTTCTTTTAGGACTCTCTCATCTTAGCTTCCTAATAATCTTGAATATCAATAATTTGCTATACATTTTTAATGTCAACTTGGAGGGAGGTCTCTAGTAAAGTGCCTTAGAGATCTGTCCTTGGCCTTGTGATGGTATAAATAATTTTGTCATGAGAGTGTGAACTCCTTGAGGGCAGAGAACATTTTTTGCCTCCCTTTTTTATGCCCAGCATTTAGTATGGTGCCCAGCCCTAGTAGGCACAATGTTTAGGGACGGTCAATGATTTGGATGAAGGCACATCTGATATGCAGGCCAAAGATTGTTGTGATTTAGTCCTTTCTCAGTCATATCTAATTCTTTATAATCCCTTTTGGGGAGTTTCTAGGCAAAGGTAGTCAATTTACTCAATACCATATTTACTCAACTTGAGTTTACAATTTATTGAAAACTTGATTTCACATGAACTGTGGTTTAGCCTTTCCCTCTCTTGTCTATATATGTGCTTTTTAAAACTTAAATATAAAGCTTCACATTTGATAGTATTAAATTTCATCTATTTATATTCTGTCCAGTGAGCTAGGTTTTTTGGATCCTTACTTTGTTTATCCACTGTGTTAACTATTCCTATTAACTTTATGCTGTCCCTATCTTTAGCAACCAGCAAAAAGATGAAAAAAGTGATGTGATGGGCCTAGTCAGTAAGCATTGACTGAGTTCAAATGCAATTTCTGACATTTACTAGCTGTGTGACTTTGGACAAGTCACTTAGCCCTGTTTACCTCAGTTTTCTCATCTGTAAAATGACTTGAAGAAGGAAATGGCATGCTTGCCATGGCAAGCAAAACAAAATGAGAAGACATTAATAGAGGAAGTGTTCAGAATAAGGGAGGTGATAGCCCCTCACACTTTGCCCTGGTAAAAGCATATCTGGGGTATTATGTTCAGTTTGGGGCACCATTTTTAAGAATAAAACCTTCAGAAGATACACAAGATGGTAAAAGGACCGGGGATCCTATCATACAAAGATAGATCAAAGGAAATTGGGATGTCTAGCCAAGAGTAAAAGGGGCATAGCTGGGGACATGAGAGTTTATTCAAATATTTAAAAGTCAGTGCTCAGTATGTTGCCTGAAACCTTGATTTTTTGCTTTTTTTTTTTTTATTTTTCAGTCATGTCTCACTCTTCATCATCCCATGTGTTTGTTTTGGGGATTTTTTTTTTTTTGGCAAAGATAGTTTGCCATTTCCTTCTCCAGGTCATTTTACATATGAGCAAACTGAGGCAAATAGGGTTAAATGATTCGGTTAGAGTCCCACAGCCATTAAGTGTCTGAAACTGGATTTGAACTCAGGATAATGAATCTTCCTATTTTCCAGGGCCAGGATTCTATCTATCTAGTCACCTACCTGTCTTGATACCTAGTAGGTTCTTAATAATTCTAGTGACTGGTTATCATATGGAAGACCAATTAGCTTATTCTGTTAGGTCCCAAAGGCAAATTTCACCTTTATAAGTGGGAGTATGTCCTAACAATGAAAACTACCCTGAAGTGGAATGGGCTGCCTCAAAAAGTGGAGGGATTCTCCTCACTAAAAGTCTTCAAGCAAATGAGAAAATGACATAGCAAATTAACATAACTCATAAAGGGAATTTTTATTCAGGTGTGGACTGGATAAGATGATCTCTAAAATGAGTGCTTCCAATCCTAAGATCCTGTGACTCATATCCTAAACAATCAACTCTGAACTTCCAGGCCTATTCAAGACCATTTCCCCCCAACTTTTTACTCAGTGCTTAATAACCCATTCATGACTTGAGGCTTGGGAGAAAAGGAGAGAAGTAACAGAAAAGGGAAGAATAAAGATAAGAAAGAGGAAGAAAAAGAAAGAAGAGAGGCTGAGGAGGTCAAGAGAGTAAGAAAATTACCAACTCAGGGATCTCAAGGTAGTAAGATCCTAGCAAAGTCATAAAGCAGACAGAATTTTCCTCTTATCTCCTAAAATGTTACTATATACTTTTGGGAGCAGGTCTCCCTTTTTTATCCTTTTTTTTTCTTTGTATAAAGTAATTGGGGTTAAGTGTTTTGCCCAGGGTCAAACAGCTAGGAAGTGTTAAGTGTCTGAGGCCAGACTGACTCCAGGGCTGGTGCTCTAATCACTACAACATCTAGCTGCCCCTATCCGTTTTTTACTATTTTAGTACTGGATCTATTAGATCTAGGGTCAGGCACTTCTTCTCTATTTTAGTTGCTTTTTTAAAATGAGGCGATTGGACTAGATCTTTAGGGTCCCTTCCCAGTTTGAAATATTATGGTTCTGGGATACAGAAGCAAGTGCTATGTGCTAATTAAAATTTTCATAATATTATTGTTCTTTGGGAAATGATGAGCAGGATACACTCAGAAAACCCTGAAAAGTCCTCCTCGAATCCAAGAAAAGTAAAATGTACTGTGTACAAAGTCATAGCAATGTTCTGGGATGATCAGCTGTGAATGACCTTCATTATTCTCAGCAATACAATGATCCACGACTATTCTGAAGGACTTATAACGAAAAAATCCTATCCATACTCAGAGAAAGAACTGATTGTGTCTGAATACAGATTGAAGCATTTTCTTTCCTTCTCTCTGTCTCTCTTTGTCTCTTTCTCTGTATTTTTCTTAAGGGTATTTTTTTTGGGGGGGGAGATCTAGATTTTGTTTCACAACATGACTTTTATGGATATGTTTTGCATAACTTTACATGTCTTTTCTTAATAGGAGCTCGGAGTAGGGATAAGGGAGAGGATCTGGAACTCAACATTTTAAAAACAAATGTTTAAAAATTATTTTAAATGTAACTGGGGGAAAATAAAAATATTTTTTAAAGTTTTCATATCTAATAATAGATATGACTCCTTTAAGACATTTAAAAAGTCTTGAATGAAAAGGATCATAAGTGTAATATTATGCTCAATTGTAACATTATACATAGGTCTCCATTATTCTCAATAGAGAGAATACCCACCTCTGACACTTACCTGTGTGGGCTTAGGTAAGTCACTTACCTCCTCTAGGTGAGGGTTGGGAAGGAGAATGTTGGTATCTGACTGGATAACTTCTAAGGTCCCTTATAAATCTAAACTCATGACAAGGCTCAGACTAACCTCTCTGTTATGATGCTGGGGTTCACAGTAACAACATCGGTCTTTGCCCCAACGTCCCCTGTGTACTTCTCTGAGATTGGGGGTAGGTTACACCTGCAGAGAAAATGACATAGCAAATTAACATGAAGTAAATGAGTCCCTTTACCCTCTCCTTGCACAACTGCTGGGGACCATCACATTTTTATCTTGCCATTGGATTCCTATAACCCTGATGACTTTGCACAGCTCTGCCTCATTTCAATATATGCATGAGCCAAAATATTGTCCATTATATGATGTCACTAGTTTTCTTCAAAAAAACAAAGAAAGAATAATAACTACTGGGGGTGGGCTGGGAAGAACGAAGGAAGAAAGGAAATAATTTCTCATCTAACCATACCACTTGGCAATTTCTTGGACCTCACTCTGCTCCAAGAAACTCATTATTGGAAAAAGCTCACCATCCTACAAGATCTCATCAACCTCGGAACTCCACCTAATCACTTTCCTTTCCTCCTCTGATTGCAAAGTGGAGTCAGGAACACTAAAGCCTCCATTTAAGGAGGAAATTCAGCTAAACTCAAATATCTATCACTCAACTGGCTGTATTACTTTGGGATTCCTCTGCCTTTTTTCCCCTCTCTGAGTCACGTACCTTTCTACTCTCATCCCTGCCCCTTTTCAGCTTTCTTTTGTACTTTGCTTTCAAGAGTTAGATTGTAAGCTCCATGAGGGCAGATAACCATCTTTCTTCTTTGCATTTGTTTTGCCAGGGCTTAACACAATGTCTAGTACATCATAAGAGACTGGTGTTTGACTGACAACCACTTTTTCCTGAGAGACACTAAAACATATTAAGTAGGACGCTGGACTTATAAGAAGGAATACCAAGGTTGTTACACTTATAAGCTGTGTGACCATAAGCAAAACACTTAATTTCTGTGATTTTCATTTTCTTTTCCAGCTTGTTAAGAGACCCAAATGAAATAATGCACATAAATGCCTTGTAAAACTCAAAATCCTGTAGAAACATGAATCATTGTTATGATTGTCATCATATTTATGTATTTTGAGCCTGGCACAGCATCATACATCCCCCTCTGAATTTTTTATCTCTTTGTTGGGTCACCATAGTTTACATTCTAGTGGTGAGCCTCTCCTTAAGTAGATTGAGTCTTGAATAACACAAAGTCTGTCTCTGCTCCCTATCTGAAGCCAGAACTTCTGCTTCACAACCAACAAGCACAGGAGAACCTTCCATAAGGATCTCATTGCAGAAGGCTTACAGTGGAGAACACACAGAATCATAAAGTTCCTGATTTGACCCACAGGGCATATAAAGACACATTATTTACAAATCTTATCCTATTAGATTTCTACTACATAGTTTATGAGGCCACAGAGAGATAACAAGATGGATCAGAACTCATGAACAAGGATGCAGAAGACCTGATCTAAGTGCAATTTTGTCATTTAACACTTTGTGCTTCAGTGTCGTCATCTCTAAAATGGGAATAAGGATTATAAATTATACTTGTATAATACTTACAGGCTCACAAGGAACTTACAACAAATAATTTTACTCCAAATTTGCAGATAGCAAAACAAACTGAGGCTCATAGATACGTTATCATCCTGAATCATCTTTTTCCTGTTACAGTAAAACCAGAAAAGGTTATTTTAACTAGTTACCCTCTATTTTCCCACCACATCCCATTCAAGAGTTTCTCAAATTTTTGTACTTTGACTTCTGACTTTATTACTGGACTGAAGCTGTTCTCTCTGAAGCTATCACTGATATTTATTCACACCAATGTCTCTTTTTCAGTTTTTATCCTACTTGACATTTTTGGGACATTTTATACAGACAAATACATCCACTTTTGTAAATTTTTTCTTCCTTTGACTTTTTGTTGCTTCAATCATATCCAACTCTTTGTGACCCCATTTGGGTTTTCTCAACAAAGGCTTTAGAGTGGTTTGCCGCTTCCTTCTCCAACTCATTTTACAAATGAAGAATTGAGGCAAACAGGGTTAAGTGACTTGATCAGGGTCATCCAAGGTAGAAAGTATCTGAGGCCAGATTTGAACTCAGGAAGAGGAGTGTTCTTGACTCCAGGTCCAATGCTTTTGTCCACTGTGCCACCTAGCTGACCCACCTTGATTTCTAGGACACTGCTGTTTCTCTGTTTTCCTATTTAATTGATCCTTCTCCTTTGATATTTATCTTCTGCCTATCAAAGCTCTACCTTGAGACTTCTCTTGTTCTTCTACAGATCTCTGGTTCTTTTCTGTGAGTAATTGTTGAGAGGAAAAACAATTTCCAAGCAATTGGGCCAATAAAACCATTATTAGTGTGTTATTTGTCCTTTATTTTTGAAGAAGACCAATGACATCACATAATGAGTGATTGATTTATGCATGAATTGGATTTAAGTGAGACAGAATTGTACCAAAAAATCATCAGTGTCATTCTTTCTTCCAAAATCACTTAAGTCAATGGCAAAAGAAAAGTCAGGATGACTGGTGATGGCTGGGATACAGTGGATGACCTTAATGTCTTCAAGGTCTGACCAAGCTCTAAGCATACCGCACCGCCCACTTCAGCTGTCTTACTAGGCATTGGAACAAATTGTTCTCATCCACCCATTTCACTAGAAGAAGTTTTCACATGCTTGAGGTAGACATCCTTTAACTCATGTATGGGTTTTAGGTTTGTTGGTTAGCTTTAACCTGGTTTAACTCATCTTCCAAGACAGTTCACTGAGGTGTAGTGACTACATACAGATTTTTGGAGCCACAGGTGAGAATTGAGTGACAGAAAGGCACCAAAGGTTGAAGAATAGCCCTTAAAAGGGCTCAGCAAGCCTCCCCATCCAAGGTATTAGTCTTATTTGCAACCCCCTCACAGAACTATGATGCAGAACTTAAGATTCTTCTGCTTCTGTTCTTTATTAGCATACTTTCACCCTTTCCCTTCTTTACTAACAGTAACTTGAATTTTCTGTTATTGTGACCTTCCCAATGAAAAACAGGCAGAAAACTGTAGCTGGGGGGTGAGAACTGTAGAATACAAAAGTCTCAGGGTGTGAGAGTCTTGGCTGAGAACCCTGCCTCATATTTCACTGAAAAAAAAAAAAAAAAAGACTATTTGCCAAGAGCTCCTTCTTTTCTCCTCCTCCTCATCTCACATTACTCAGATGCCTTCTGTTAGTATCTTCCCATTCACCCATGTCTCACATGAAGAGGTGGTCTCTTCTTGCCCAGAGCAATCCCCCTACATTTACAAAAGATCCCACTGAATTCTGTCCATTCCAGGAGTTTGCCTCTTCATCATCCCCCCCTCCCATTTATCTTCAATCTCTTCTATTTATTGTTTGCTTCCCTACTGCCTACAAACATTCCTATGTCTCCTTCATCCTCCAAAAAAAAAAAAACAACCCTCATTTGATCCATATATTTCTACTAGTTATTGTCCCAAATTTCTCCTTTTTTTGCTAAATGCCTTGAGTAGAACACCTGCAGTGAATGCTTCCACTTCTTTTTCTCTTACTCTCTTCTTAAAATCTCTACAATAAGTCTTCTAATTTCTTGGGGTTTTTTTTTTTTTTGGTTTTTGTTTTGTTTTGTTTTGTTTTTTCCTGAGGCAATTGGGATTAAGTGACATGCTCAGGGTCACACAGCTAGGAAGTGTTAAGTGTCTGAGGTTAAATTTGAACTCAGATCCTCCTGACTTCAGGGCTAGTGCTCTATTCACTGTGCCTCCTAGCTGCCCCTTTAATTTTATTTTTCAACCAAAACTATTTTCTTCAATGTTATCAATGATTTTTCGATTGCCAAGTCTTATAATATTTTCTCAACATTATGTTTCTTAACCTCTCAGCAGTCTTCGACACCATAGACTACCATCTTCTCCTAGATTCTCTCTTCTCTTCAGGTTTTACATTAGTGTATCCTGGTTTTTTCATATCTAATTAACCATTCTTTCTTAGTCTCTCCTTTGTTGGAGTTTCATCCAAATCACAATTGCCAATGTTGTATATCCCATAATGTTCTGTCCTAAACCCTTTATTTTATTATTATTTTGGTAATGTCATTAGCTTTCATAGGTTCCCAATTATCATCTCTATGCTAATGATTTTCATGTCTACTTATCCAGCTCTAACCTCTCTACTAATCTACAGTTTCTCATCTCCACTACCTATTGGATTTATCAGATGGGATGTCCCATATACAGCTTAAGTTTAGCATGTCCAAAATTGAACTCATGACCTTATCTTCTTCAAAATGTCCCCATTAGTCAAGGATACCTCCATCCTCCCAGTCCCTAAAGCCTGAAGGAGGTACCTTTGTACCTCCTATATTCACTCTGTTGCCAAATCCTGTTGATCTTACTTTTATAATTTCCTTCTTATATTCCTACTTCTCTCCCCTGACACTGCCACCATTCTGGTTCAAGCCCTCATCACCTCCCACCTGGACTATAGCCATGACTTGATAGTTGGTCTCCCTCATTCAAGTCCTTCCCTACTATATTCCATTGTAGAAGTGATCTTCCTAAAGCAGAGACCTAACTTTGTCACTCTCTCACTCAATAAACTTCAGTGGCTCCCTATCACTTCCAGGTGTGGGGTACAAAATTATCGAATTTACAAGTAAAACCACTGAGGGAGAGCTCTGAGCCATTAATCATGTATTAAAGGGATTGAACCCCTTCAATGAATGGGATCTCAGATCTTTCTCATCATCTGAGATGTTTCCTTTCCCCGGACCTTATTTTCATGAGGCTTGATACCCAGACACTCAGAAAAGGCAAAATAAAAAAGCTCATTGGTTGGTAAACCTTGCATTTGAACCTCGTGGAAGGCCAGAAATAATGCATTAGCCTTAGTAGTCACTGGATGGGGAAAGCAAGGGCAAGAACATTATGATTAAATGGTCATAAGATGGGCCCCTCCTCCTGCTGAGCAAGAGGGTGGTCCAGAAATACAAAACATAACTGGGGAACTTTCCATATCACCCACTCTGGGTTTGGTCATCAGCATTCTTGTGGTTATGCAAATGAACATTATAACTGGTAAATAAATAGTGAACAGTGAATTTATAAGTTTTTAAACTCTGAGGCTACTATAAGAATCTATCTTATCTAATTATACCCATATGGTATCTGTAAAATATACATTACTATGTTATTCTTATATTAATATTACTTGATAAAACTGACTAAATGTATATTAGTAGATAAGTATACCATTGATAATTGCTATCAATCTTTACTTTTATGGAATCTCACTGAACTAATTAATACTGATGGAATAAAACAGAGATCCAATAAATCATTTCTCTCATAAGGACAAATACAAAATGGCATTATATGGCATTCAGAGCCTTTCCACATCCCATCCCAATTTCCATCTTTCCAGTGTTCTTAGATGCTTCCATATGCTCTGTGATGCAGTGACACTGGCCTCTTTGCCATTCCTCATACAAGACACTTCATCTCCCAATTTTGGGCATTTTCCCTGGTTGTTTCCCATTCCTGGGATACCCCTTTGTGGATTGTGTTCAGTTTATCCTGTAGAGCCTATTTAAACATAGTTATTTCACATGTTGCTTCACTCATTAGATGGTAGGATCCTTGAAATAAGAGACTATTGTTTTTGTCTTTTTTAGCATCCTTAGTGCTAAGAAAGAGAAGAAAGACCAACCTCTGGAGATACAAAAAGAAAAACCAAACTTTTCCTGTCCTTTGACAAGCTTACATTCTATAGCTGCTGTGGTCATCCCTGCCTCAGTATCCTTAACAGCTGACCTGCCTCCCTCTTTAAACTGTGGTCCTCCACCCTCCCTATGCTTGCCATGTGAATTTTATTCTGAATCAATAGGAGAAGTGGACATAAAAGAAATATCAGAGCTTAGAAAGATAAAGGACAGCATCTTACTCCTTCCCAAGGGAGTTCTGCCACAAGCTCCACTCCTAGGGGAGGAATAAAGGGGACAAACACCTCAACTGACCTCGTTCCAGATAAATTCAGTAAACCTTAATCAAGGAAGAACCAGTGGGAAGAATTAGGTTACTTGCAATGTAATGAGGTAATACAGAATTGTGTGAGGCGGTGAGCTCTGAGGAATAAATAGTGGATTCATTTCAACTTTCTTATAGTGCTTCCCTATCTTATGATTTCAGGGTCCAAGAAAATAAGTTCTCAACAATAAATGTAGGCTTACTTCTGCATCTTCACCGACTCTGGACCTGTTGTAGTCTGATGAGAAAAGTCCTAGAATCTCTAACTCATCATATCCAAAATGGAGCTTATTATTCACCCTTTAAATTCCTCCCAATATCTCTGTTACTTCAAGGATACGATACCACTATCCTAGGAGAGCTAGGTGATAGAGAGCACTGGGTCTGAAATCAGGAAGAACCGAGTTCAAATCAGACACTTGCTGTGTGACCTTGGATAAACCAATTAATCTTGTTGCCTCAGTTTTCTCATCTGTAAAATGATCTGGAGAGGGAAATAGTGAACCACTCTGCCAAGAAAACTGCAAATGAAGTTATCAAGAGTTGGATACTGAACAAATGGAATGACTGAACAACAAATCGGCTATCCTCCCAGTCGCTCAGATTTGCAACCATGGAATTATCCTTGGCTTTTTCTCTCCTTCATACTTAATCAGCCTCCTTTCACACTACAACCTAATTCAGGTCCCTTTTATTTCTTGCCTGAACTATCACAATAACCTCCTAACTGTTCATATTTCCAATCTCTCCCCCCTCTCCAAGCTGTCTTCCACATAGTTGCTAAAATAATCTTCCTCATGCACAAATCAGACCATGACATTCCCTGCTTAAAACTCTTCCTTTGCTCCCTGATACCTCTAGGACAAACTGCCAACTCTTCAGCCTGGCATTTAAAGCCCTCCACAATCTGGCTCTGACCTATCTTTCTGGACTAATTCCATATGACTCCCCTTCATGGATTCTATGTTTCTGCCAAACTGACCTATTTGCTATTTTCTGAATTCGACATTCTGTGCTTTCAATTCTGCTATCCCCATGTGAGGAATGAACTTACTCCTCAACCAACCCTCTCCCCAGTCCTTATCCTCCTTCTAGGCTCAGCTCAGGGGCCACTTACCCCATGAAGTCTTTCCTGATTCTCCCAGTTATTAATTAATATTTTCTTGCTCTTAAGTTATTTGTGTTATATACTTTTAGGAGACATAAGTTCCCTAAGGGCAGGGACTATATCATTTCAAAGTTTTGTATGTCCATAACTTATTACAAAGCCTGGAATATATTTTCTTTATTGGGGACTGTTATTTCATTGGTATAAGGACCTGCTGGTGAGGGAAACTCTTACTTGCCATTTGATATCATACAGAGTCACTTGGGGCATTAAGAGATTAAATAATTGATCCAGGGTCACAGTAAGTGTCAGATGTGACACTGGAACTCAGGTCTTCCTGATAGTGAGGCAGGGTCTCCAGCCACAATGATAACATGCTGCCTCTCCATCTTGTAAGTACTTAATAAATGTATGTTGAGAAGTAAAATAAGCTAGCAAGTGAGAATCAGTCAATGAGCTCAGATGTCCTGAATTAAAGTTCAGCAATCATTTGGCTATGCTGTAGAAATTATTGTTTAAAAAACTTTATAAATTAATCAGTCAATTGATTAGAGAAATGCAAATAAAATCACCTCTGAGGTACCACCTCAAACCTCTCAGATTAGCTATGACAGGAAAAGATAATGATGAATATTGGAGGGGATATGGGAAAACTGGGACACTGATAAATTGTTAGTGGAATTGTGAACGAATCCAACTATTCTGGAGAGCAATCTGGAACTGTGCCCAGAGGGCTATAAAACTGCATACTCTTTGACCCAGCAGTGCCATTACTGAGTCTGTATTCCAAGAATATCATAGAAAAAGAACCCACATGTGCAAAAATGTTTGTAACAGCTTTTTTTGTAATAACAAAAAATTGGAAAATGAGTAGATGCCCATCAATTGGGGAATGGCTGAATAAATTGTGGTATATGAAGATAATGGAATATTGTTCTATAAAAAAATTGACAAACAAGATGATTTTTAAAAGGCCTAGAAAGATTTACATGAATGATGCTTAATGAAATAAGCAGAACCAAGAATATATTGTACACAGTAACAACAAGAATATGCAATGATCAACTATGAAAGACTTAGTTCTCAGTGCTTCAATGATCCAAGGCAATTCCAATAGACTTTGGACAGAAAATGTCATTTGCATGCAGAAAAAGAATTATGGAGATTGAATGTAAATCAACACATGCTATATTCATTTTTTTCTGATTTTTTTATCTCTCTCCTATGGTTTTTCCCTTTTGCTCTGATTTTTCTCTCCCAACATGATTCATAAAGTAATGTGTGTTAAAAATAAATAAATAAATAAATATTTTTTTAAAATAAATTAAAAAACTGCAAAAAAAAATGTCAGTTTACAAACTTTGAGTATCCATCAACTATAAACCATTGTCCACCTATAACAGATTATTCTTATATCTCACTACTTTGATCAATCTTCTTATTTCATTGGGTCCTCAAATAGGTAGCAGGGGTCACATGATCTCTAGTTAACAGCTAGAGAAACTGACTCCTAGAGAAGAGTACCCACCACAAAACACTGACAAAGCTGGGATTTAAATCCAGATCTTCTGAAGATCAGTTTTAGGCTGATCATGGTATAGTACAGTCAAAAGACATGGGTTCAAAGTTTATTATCTGTATGGTCTCGGGCAACTCATTTAACCACCCTAATCAATAAAAAATATGGTTAGCCTAAATGATCTCTGAGGCCCTTTTCAGTTATACACTAACGATTCCATGAGCTCATCCATTCTTTTGTGTCCAGAAAGCAACCTTTCCCTCATAGAGTTCTTTGAATACTTCATGGGAGATCTTTGTTTTGCATTTATCTTGTCTGTGTTTTCTCCCAATTAGATCATAGGTTCACATTATAAACTCCTTGAAAGCAGGCCCTATGTTTTATCAGCCTCCCACAAAATAGATGCTTAATAAATTTTTTTAATTAAAAACAATACTTCAGGAAGGTAGATTTCTCTTCTAAACAAAATTTCCCCAAAAGCCTAGAAAGACTTACATGAATTGATGCTGAGTGAAGTGAGCAGGACCAGGAGAACATTATACACAGTAACAGTAACATTGTGTGATGATCAACTATGATAGACTTAGTAACAGAGTAATCTCAGTAACACATTCAAAGACAATTCCAATAGACTTGCAATGGAAAATGGCATCCTCATCCAGAGAGAGAACTATGGGGACTTGAATTGAAGGATATTGTTCACCATTTTTTGTTTACTTTTTCTTTCTTGTGGGTTTCTTTTTTCCCTTTTTGGTCTGATTTTTCTTCATAATTTATTTAAATATATTTCATGATTGTATGTATATAACCTATATCAGCTTACTTGCTATCTTGGGGATAGAGGAGGTAAGGGGAAAAAATTTGGAACTTAAAATCTTATAAAAATGAATGCTGAAAACTATCTTTACATGTAATTGGAAAAATAAAATACTATTGTAAGAAAACAAACAAAAGAAAATCTCCCAAGAAAGAGATTTCACTTGTTCTTAATTCAGTATATATTCACAGATTCTGTTTGCTGTCATTTTAAAGAAATCATTCTCTTTTTTTCCCACTTAATTTTTTTGAAACTGGGTTTCCCTATATCTCCCAGACTGGAAATATATTGTCCATTCACAGAACCAATTCCACTGCTGATTGGCATTTCTGACTTGGGCCAGTTCACACCTCCGTAGGCAGTCTGGTACCCTCCTTCCCCATTTCCAGAGGTTCACTATACCAGAGTTAGTGCAAACACCCCAACCAGTTTTAGCCCTACTCCCAAAATGAGGTGATCCACCAAGCCTCAGTCTGTAGCAGTCTGTAGCAAAGGCTCTGGGAATGTGCAAGCACATCCAGACTTAAAGGAATCATTTTTAACCACTTGAGCCTCCGAAGATGTCTCTTGGGCTACAAGGATCAAGTACCCAAGAGCAGAAAGCATCTTTCTGCCATCATCAGTAAGAGAGGTCTAGCACCAGCAGCTGGTGAGCAGATCACAACTAACTCCTTGTTTCCAAGAACAAAGCAAGGACAGCTTGCAGCTTCTGTTCCTTTAGAAACAGGAGGCTCCCTGTTCCTGTAGCCAAGAGCCAAGAATATTCACATACAAACTCATTCTCAAGCAAAGAGCAAAAGGAGACCTGCTAGCAAGTTACCACTCTTGTGACATCTGGGGAAAAGCCAAGAGACACCCCCCCTCCCCAACACACACACACCTCGAACCTTCACCACTTGAAACTGTTACATGTTTCATCAGAAATCTCTCCCTATAATCAGTCCTGGTAACAATATGCACTGAGAAGGTGGAGAAATGGAGGGATTATTTTCCCCCAGAATTAACAGCTAACTCAAATATTTCTGATTTTATGTAGGATTTGGATGTGAATTTTTTTTTCATCTTTTCTTTTTAAAATCTGCCAGATGTGGGAAAAAGTTGCATAGTCACAATTATATGTAGATAATTGAGGAAAGAAAATCTGCTTCTGGCTGCAATCTTCAGATGACTGAGCAAAGGGGTTTATTTTTGGTTTTTAATTTTTGATTCATTGGGCATTTAACACTTTTTATACCTATCAAGTGGTCCCTAGGGTAGGCATTTAGCCATTATTGTATATATTATCTTTGGGGGCCCTCCAATAGATTTCCATACTACATGTCCCATTGCCTTGGACCTGTCCTGATGGATCTGATGCCTCAAGGCTACTCTCTGCTACCCACCGTTTCCACAGCTTTCCTCCTCCTTCCTCTCTGGGCCAAGGTGACAACTTACAAATCTGATATATAAACTGAATTGATGGGAGAGAGCAAGGGACTTCCAAGGTTTTGTATGTGCAATTTAAAAGAGACTATAGGGAGGTAATAAATAATAGTGGACTTCTTTTATATACAGCTTTGTTATTGTTGATCAGTGTTTTCACTTATGTCCAACTCTTCATGACCCCATTTGGAGATTTTTCTTAGCAAAGATACTAGTTTGCCATATAGGATTGTACAGTTTATAACAGCCTCATAAAGTATCTTATATAGTATAAAAGGAAATAGTAGTATGTTCATTTTACAGATGAGGAAGTTGAGGTTCAATTCATTTCAATTCAGCAGAAATTTATTAAGTTTTATTAATTAAGATTTGTTCATCCTATCATCATCACCATCATTATTATGTGCCAGGCCCTATGTGAGACATTGAAGCTACAAAGATAAATATGAAATAATATCTAAATTCAAAGAGTTTTCATTTTAGGGTAAATTATTTGTCTAAGGTAACACAGTCAAAAAGTATCTGACCTAAGACTTGAAGCAAGGTCCTTTTTCTCCAACTCAATCTCTTTTACCATTTCACCTACAGATGACTCTTATGGCAGGAATTTTATGGAATTCTTTGGGAGGGAAGTAGTGGTAGGTAGAATCTGCCCAGGACTGAGAGGGAAAATTAGGAACAAAATTTCAGTCCCTGATCCCAAGGGAGCTTAAAATCTAGTGCCAGAGGGATATGGGGTGCGAGTAAGGGACAGGAGAACAGTATAACATGAAGAGAGAGAAATAAAACATAAATTAAAAATCCCACATTTATATAGCACTTTAGGATCTACAGATCACTTTCCCACAACTCTGTGAGACAGTATAAAATTTATTATTAGCATTTTAAAGTGAGGCTCAGAGATATGTTAATTGATCAGTCAATGAGTAAGAACCAAGATTTGAAGCTAGCTCCCTTGAATCCAGGACAGGTAGATGGTTCAGTGGATAGAGAGCCAGAAATTAGGAGGATTTATCTTCATAAATTCAAATCTGGCCTCAGACACTTACTAGTTGTGTGACACTTAGCCTTATCTGCCTCAGTTTCCTTATCTGTAACATGAGTCAGAAAAGGAAATGGCAAACCACTCCAGTATCTTTGCCAAGAAAACCCCAAATAGGGTCATAAAGAATAGGACATGACTGAAAAGATACCAGATAACAGTTCTTGAATCCAAATCTAGTACCCATTCCATTATACCAAGATGGCAACGAACCCAAAATATTATGATGCAAGGTAAAATGTGATAGAAGCAAAGTAGATATTTAGACAAAATGCTCTAGGAAAAGCTGAAAGTTAAGATTACCTTCAGCCAAGAATGGGATCAAGGAAGGCGTTATGAAAGAAGGGGCATGTGAGTTGGGTCTTGAAGAAAGCAATGGATTCCAGCAGAATGAGAGGAAAATGGTGGAGATCCTACCCCAACACATGGAGGATGAAGAGGAAGGAGGGCAATAATATTTTCTCAACACCTACTATGTGCCAGCACTAAGAGCTTTTCAAATATAAGCTCATTTGATCCTTACAATAAGCCATGGAGGCTTTGCTGACATCTATCTTACAAAATTTTAAACACCAAAGAAAATAATTTAAAATATGGAAATAATCATGAAGAGACGCCAAGATAAGGACATCTTAAGAAGAAAAAACTCATTTTTGCTATTGATACTCATTTTACAGTTGAGGAAATAGAGGAAGACAGAAATTAAGTGACTTACCCAGAATCACACAGCTAGTATGATGTTGGTTTTGAACTAGTTATTCCTGACTCCAGGCCCAATACTCTATTTACTACCATTTAGCAGGATGAGATTAAATAACAGCTATTGTTCACTTTGCCTAAACCATAGAATAAATACATCAAGGGAAAGAATATGAAATAAGGCTAGAAAGAAGGGTCAACTGGAATGAG
Organism: Sarcophilus harrisii; assembly: GCF_902635505.1. Lineage (NCBI taxonomy): Eukaryota > Metazoa > Chordata > Mammalia > Dasyuromorphia > Dasyuridae > Sarcophilus > Sarcophilus harrisii. Next base: position 366,218,655 of record NC_045426.1, on the reverse strand, counting down.
ATTATGGAAGGCCTTAAATGTCAAGTGAAACTGTTGCAGAAAAGCAAATTTCAGTTCAGTGTCTAGAAAAACTTCATAACAATGAAACTTACCCAAAAGTGAAATGGAAGGAGTGAGGTGCCTATCACTAAATGTCTTCAAGTGGAGGCTACATAATGGCTATAAGAATTCTGAAGGCAGGGACCCCATCTTATTTAATCTTTTAATCTCCTCTATCACCTACTACAGTATTTTCCTCATCGAGTAAAATAAAATACATATAATTGTAAAGGAAATTGTAGTAACATAAAGAAATCAATTTAAAAAAAAACAAATTCTCACATCCCAGGTTAAGACATGTGGTTGAGGTTGAATTCATTTCAGTTTAGCAGACATATATTAAGGTGGGTTTCTTTAAATTAAGATTTATTCATTTATGATCATCACTATCATCATTATGTTCCAAGTACTGTGCTAAACATTGAGGCTACAAAGATAAACGTCAAACACAAATGTGCAAAAATGTTTGTAGCAGCTCTTTTTTTGGTGGCAAGGAATTGGAAATTTAGTAGATGCTCATCAGTGGGGGAATGATTGAATAAATAAATAACTATTGTTCTATAAGAAATGATAAGCAGGTTGATTTCAGAGAATCCTGGAAAGATGTGCATGAACTGATGCTACATGAGGTAAACAGAACCAAGAGAACACTATAGATCGCAACAGCAACAATGTGTGATGATCAACAGTGATAGATTTAGCTCTTTTCAGCAATGCAATAATCTAAGACAATTCCATTAGATTTGGGATGGAAAATGTCATCCCCATCCAGAGAAAGAACTATGGAAACTAAATGAGGATTGAAGCTTCTTCTTTGCTTTTTTTGTTGTTTTTTTTTCCCTTTCTTACGGATTTTCCTTTTTTTTTTACAACATTACTAATATGGAAATATGTTTTAAAAGATTATATGTGTTTTACCTATGTCAGAATGCTTGCTGCTTGGGAGGGAGAGGTAAAAGAGGGAGAAGGGAAAATTTTGGAATTCAAAATCTTACAAAGATGAATATTGAAAATTATCTTTAGATGTATTTGGGAAAAAATACTATTAAACTAAAAAAATTCACTGGTCATCCCTATGGAATGCTGCAGGGAGAGAGCCATTCAAAAGCACAAGGGCCCTGAGACTATCTGGCAAACCCCAGAGAAGAGGAAAAGGATGCTTTTTACCGGAACACGAAGTCTGCACTATCAATCTCTCTCCCACATCGGCTGTTCTTCAGGATGCCTCCATTCCCCACAACTGCACACTTCTTAAACTGAGAGCGGTTGTACGGCATGTCCTACAGAGAGACAGTGAACAACCAATTAGAATGCCAGCAACAATCTATCCCCTCTACATCTATTCTTTTCTTTGATTCTCACAACAGGCCCTGAAAAGATAAGTGGGAAAGACATATTATCCCATTTTGCAGATGAGGAAATTAAAGCTAAGTCACTTGTCCAAGGTCAGACAGCCAGTAACAGAGTTGAACCTAAGTAGCTCTTCTCACTGTTCCCCCAGGACTCTCCTCAATACTCATACTGCTTGTTCCCTGACTAATAATGAGAATAGAATTTGGAGTTCAACATCTTTAGGACAGGTGAAATATGTCCTCCACCCCTACAACCTTTATTCAACTAGCCTAGATTCTTTTTTTAAAAAATCTATTCCCCCAATACACAATGAAATAAAATAGCAAAAATGAGTTTTTTCTTCTTAAGATGTCCTTATCTTGGCGTCTCTTCATGATTATTTCCATATTTTAAATTATTTTCTTTGGTGTTTAAAATTTTGTAAGACAGATGTCAGCAAATGACATGAGACCCCACCAACAGTAGCATGGGAGGTGATTGTGAGGGAAATATGTTGTTGGCAGCAGAGGGATATGCCCTGAACCCCTTTTTTGCTCAACAAGTACCACAGTGCTTTGGGAAGAGCAGAATATTGCATGAGAGGACATGGGCTCAAATATGTGTGACTGCACAAGCCATGTAGACTCTCTAGGTCTCAGTTTCTTCATCTGTAAAATGAAAGGTGCAGGGTGGTCAAGACAAACTCTAAGGTCACTGCCAGCTCCAGATCCATAATCTTCTAATTCTGTAATCTTGTTACCCTCCTTCAGCTTCCCAAAGGGAGGCAGAGAACATAATCTTGATTATACACCAAAATCAGAGGATTTAAGGGCACTAAAAAAGATCAATGCATTTTGTCCCTTCTGCTGAAAAAACAAGGGCAGAGTGAGCACATCCCACATGGAGCTGGGGAGAAGCACTATTGAAGAATCACTGTTCATGGTCCTTTCTTAAGATCCACTAAAGAAGAACAGGCATTTGACAATGGCCTTCCCCAGTTCCTAATAATCTAAATCTACATTAATAAAACTGAAGCATTTACCACAGAGGTGATTATCAACTTTACTCTGCCCCCTGGTCAGACCACAGCTGTAACAGTGGATTCAATTTCTGGAGCAATTTTTCTGAGATATAATATAACTAGGATAGGAAAGGATCTGGAAGCCATATTATAGAAATCTCCACTGAAATAACTGGGGATGTCTAATCTGGAGAAGATAACTCTTAGGGAAGATATAATTGCATCTTATTCTCTTACTATCTTCTCTTGGGGACTATCATAGTTCTCTGTGCTTAGAAGATGCTTAGAATATATATTTTAGAAATTGAACTGAATGATAGATGTCCTTAAATGTGTGAAGAAATACCATGTTGAAAACAGAATCAGTTTATTCAGTAGGGTATCCAATTATGAAGAACAAGACCAATGAGATTAAAAGTGTGATCTTGGGCCTATACTTTATGAAAAGATAGATGAGGAAGTTATACTATGGTCCCTAAGATTCTAATTATTTCTAAATCTATGATTTTGTGACCCTAAGGAAGCAACAGAATTTTTCATTGAAATATACTACAGACCACCTGAATAGAAAAAAAGAAATAGATGAGTAGTTTGGAAAAGAGATCACAAGTCTTACACAGAAATTTTATAAAGCAATGATAAGTGGCTTCAATTATCCAGACAACTCTTAGAACTCTCTCTGTTTCTATTTTTGTCTGTGTCTGTTTTTCCTCTCTCTTCCAAAAGTAGAGAAGCTAAAACCTTCTTGGCATGTCTCAGTGATCATTTCAAATTTCAAGAATTGGAGGAACCAAAAAGGGAAATCCTATTCTGAATTTGATTCTTACTGATAGGAAAGAACTGACTGCTACAGTAGAAGTGATGAGAATCTTGGGGAAAAGTGATCATTCCATTCTATACTTTGTGATGGAGGGGAAAAAAACCTTGGAAGTAATTTGATACATATCCTAGATTTAGGGAAAATATATTTCAAGGGGCTCAAAAGAAAGACAAGTAGATCTAAGAGCTAAAATGCTCAGGGGAGGTAATGGTGGAACAAGTTGCAGTATATGATAGCAATGAGATACTACTGAGCTATGAGAAATGACAAGCAGGATGTCTTCAGAAAAACCTGGAAAGATTTTCATGAACTCTTGCAAAGTGAAATGAGCAGAACCAGGAGAATAATGTATATAGTAACAGCAAGGTTACATAATGATCAACAAATGATAGCTATTTTATGCAATACAATGATCCAAGACAATTCCAAAGGGCTCATGATGAAAAATATTACCCACCTCCAGAGAATCAGTAGAGTCTGAATGAAGATCAAAGCATACTATTTTTCACTTTTTTTTCATGGTTTTTATTGTCTGTGTGTTTTCTTTCACAACATAACTAATATGGAAATATGTTTTGCATGATTGCATGTGTATAACATATCAAATTGATGTCTTAAGGAGGGAAGAAGAGGAAGGGAAAAATTTAGAACTCAAAAAAAAATTTTAACGGTAAAATTGTTTTTACAAGAAATTGGGGAAGAAATCAAATATTATTCAAAACTAATAAAATGCTCTAAGAAAGATAGCTCAAGAGAAAAGGGAGATGCTTAATAATGAAATTCTGAAGACACAGAGAAAATCATTTCCAATGAGAATGTGTGAGGTTCAACTTTAGGAAGAGCTTTCTTTTTTTTATTTTCAACATAGATAATTTTCAACATTCACCTTTGTAAAACCTTGTGTTTCAAATTTTTTCCTCTTCCTTCACCCCACCCCTCCCCTAGATGATAAGTAATCCAATATATGTTAAACATGTGCAATTGTTCTATACATATTTAGAAAGAGCTTTCTAACAAGAAATGTCTCATAATAGAATTAACCATCGCATAACATATTGACCTCCTGTTACTGAGTGGGCAACATGGAAGTTGATAATAGCTAAAGAAGATCCATGACACTAGGTAAATGGGGCAATTACAAAATCAGATTTCAGAACATTCACACTGGAACTCAAAGGCCATCACTCCAACTTGACCCCAAATCCCCTTTAAAGCATGGTCAGCCAGCTTTCACTAGATCAGAGTTTTTTAAACTTCTTCCACTAACAGCTTTTTGCCTGAGAAATTTTTACATGATCCCAGACATATAGGTTTATAAAATAGGCATACAAATCAAACATTTACTGATAATAAATCACAATTTCATGATCCCCACATTCAGTTATGAGACCTCACATGGGGGTATGAACCACACTTTAAAAAAGCTGGGCACTATATGATCTCTAATGAGGGAGAAATGACTGCTTCCAAAAACAACTCATCCCCCTTTTGCACAGCTCTAATAGTTAGAAAGTATCTTCCTTACAACAGACTTAAACCTGCCTTGCTAAAACTTCTATCCATCATTCTCAGTTCTATTCTCCAGGGTCAAGCAAGACACGTCTTCTTTTATTTGATAGACCTCTAGGTACTTGAGGATGGCCATCATGGCCTGCTTAAGTTTTCCCTTATTCCAGCAAATGCCTTCCATTGATCCCTCAAAGGCATGAATCTTGAGATTCCTTACTCCCTCCAGGTCATCTTTCTCTGAATTCCTAAATAAATCCTTCCCAAAATACATTACACAGAATTGAATAAAATACTTCACCTGAAGCCTGTTTTCACAGTGGGGCTGCACATTATATCCTATATCTGATACTCTTTCTATGGTAGGCTAAAGTCATACTGGTACCTAGTTATGACATGTGTATGACACAGAACCAGTTCTGACAACTCAATGGGCTACTCAAGGACAGACCTCAAGGAGCATAAGTACCAGAAGATCCTCAAAATACTGATATCAAAACACTGGACCATGGGATAGGAATCAAAAGACCCAGGTACAGTTTTGACTTTCAATGATTCTAGGTTCTGTTGGCTTTTCTTCTGCATTCTTGGTCTAGGTAAGTTGGGAGAATGAGTCCCTGAGAACAAATTCAGCCAAAGCGTGTGTCAAGATACTAGCACTCTCACTGGCAAAGAGTCAGCTTATACCTTAGTAGAAAATTACTTTGGTTTGAAATAATAATGAATGCAGTCAGATCTCCAAGCTGAGCTGCAGCCTGTTTCTAGGTGATTAGTCATCTCCATTGCGCATTTTTCTTGATGGGGCAGATGTGGAAACTGCAAATGGAATGGACTCTGCATAGGGTCAGACTCCCACCGGAACATTTGCCTGGTGGCCTATTGGGAGTGAGGAAGAAAGAAATAGTACCTCTTTAAACTTCAGGGAATGGAAGAACAAGGTCATCTGTGGAAAAATTACTGCATGGCTCTATTATTGTTTTTCTTTTTAAATCCCAGTTGTAGTCTGTTTAAATGTGACAATACCACATACACATCCCAGTCCCCAAGACAAATGATCAATTATCTACACTTGTAGGAAACTATTCTGCTCAAACCATGAGGCTATAACCCAGGTCACCACTGTTCACTTGATGGATGCCAGCAGGCATATCTTTATCTCTAGGAGGAAATGAGATACGCTCATGTTGTCTAGCTTCTATAAACTGACTGAAACATCACTTCCTCTGACTTTGCTAATTATTTAGGAAGATGCATTCAACTCATCCCTTTCATCTTGCTTTACATCCTCCTTTTCTCTTCCTCCCATCCTATAGCTAAAAAACAAACAAACAAAAAAAAACAACTTCAGTATATTCTGCAACACACTTCTTAAACTTTTTTTCCCTAGTGTTCCTTTTTTCCTGGAGAATTTTTTATATAAATCCAAGTATATAGGTATATAAAATAAGTATACAAATCAAACATTTACTGATAAAAATCATAATTTCACAACCCCCATATTCAATTATGAGATCCCATAGGAGATCGTGAACCACAGTTTAAAAAGCTGGGTTCTACAGGATATGTAAGAGAAGATTTGGAAGCCATCAAAATTTTCTTCTGGCTCCCTGCAAAGGCAGCTGAGAGATCTGAGTTCCAATTCTAGGCACCATAGGACTTGATCACCCTATTCTCCAAAGTCCTACATTTTCCTTTCAACAGAAAATATATGGTGATTCTTTGGTGGGTAGGTGGCACCATAGTGCACAGTTCTGGTCCTGAGGTCAAAAAACTCATATTTCTGAGTTCAAATCCAGCCTCAGATATTGGGCAAGTTTCTCAACATTTAGGGCTTTACTTCCTTTGTAAAATGAACTGAAGAAGGAAATGACAAAATCATTCCAGTATCTTTGCCAAGAAAACCCCAAATGAGATCACAAAGGGTCAGACACAACTGAAATAAATGAACAAAAATTCCTTCCACAGTTCTAATATCTAAGAAGGTGACTAGAACTCGGTGCTCTGAGCTTTTTGGAAGATGAAGTTAATATTATGGGATATATTTCATAAAATAACACTTAGAGAACATTTATTAGGAAGAGGAAGAAGAAGAAAAGGAAGGTAAGAAGGAAAAAGAGGATAAGGAAAAGGATGAAAGGAAAGTTTTGAAATACCACCAAAAGCTATCCCACAGTTATAATGTAAAGAATAATGTAAGTTACTCTTATTCTAAACATAATTCTTACAAATTGGGCTACCTGGTTTCCCAGCCCATAGCAGATTAGGATCAAGATATTGGGGGAAGGGTAGTGCTAGAAGCAGACCAGATGACAGCAATAGAGGTGACAGCTGACAGCAGGGAAAGAGACAGGAAAACTGAAAACAGCAGATCTGTGCTTCTTGTTACAGCAGGCAACCATAATTGATGCTTGGAATGATGACTCTGAATCATCAAGAAAAGGTTAAATTATGTTTGGCATTCTCTGTTGAAGAAGCCAGGACAGCATATAATATATTCGAGAAAGATTTCATTCTAGAATAGTTATAAGAAACAAAATCTGGGCTCCTCAAATGAATAAGCTTCAATTTAACTAAAAAAATATGTATTTTGCAGACTTTAAAGTGATATATATGTGTGTATAAATTATCATTAAGTGTCATTAGAACACTTATTTTGAATGATGCTAAAGAAATGAAGTATTACAAAATATATAAATATATTTCTTCCTTGAAGTCTTTCTAGATTAATGAGGATGGGTGAATGGGAAAGAGATTATTATTCTGTTGTCTCTGCCCTGCTTGGTCTCCAGGTTCTACATGGTTATTTTCTCCTAACCTAAAGCTGTCCCAGAGATATAATATAAAGAATGAACTTAAATTTTACTCAGAGCTACTCACTCTTTTTCTAAACATAATTTTCACAAACTGGGCTACCTGTTTTCCCAGCCTGTCCTTTCTACTTCTTATCACCATTCACTGCTACTTTCCAAATATATATATATATATACATATGTATTTTTTTGCCTCTGTTATGTATATGAAATGGACATTTGACTGCTTTGCTTTCTGTTGGCTTACTGTTTTGTCACCTATATCTACATCTTTTATATGTGAATTTGGATTTTTTTGCCCGTGACTTAATTTTTAAGGTCCTAGAAGGCAATGACCAAGTCTATGTTGTGTTCATTGCATGGTATCCTACACAACAGCACATAGTTAGGTGCCTGATGATGACTTGATAACAGTTATTATGATGTTATCATCGTTACTATGATCACTGATACAAAAATGGACATTCTGACCAACCTACCAGGTTTATTCTATAGTCAACTTTTGGTCAACTGAGATTTAAGGAACAGATACATTAGAACTCAAAGAATAAGGTATCAAATTGAATCAAAATGTATCAAATAATGTATCAAAATATGTGTAACCTAGAAAATGACCATTTAGGATCCAAAGAGTGATCATCTGGGGTAAAAAAAATTATCCATAAAATGGACAGCTTAGAATGATCAATGATCAGAAATAGTGATTAATGAGGAAAGGCAGAGTTAAGGCTTTTGTCTGGTCCTTTATCCAACACAACCCTTCTTCCTTCTCTTTTCCCTCCCCCCCAGATCTTTTTCAAGAAAGACAAAACTACAGCACCTTGGGAAACATGCGAAATATTTCCTGGTTGATGTGGTAGATGCCACTCGTGTCTACCTCGTACTTGAGCTTTGTGCCCAGAGGGGTGTTTTTCTGGGTAGTGAAGAGAAAGGAAGGAGCATTACAGCACCTGGAAAGAGTGGACCTGCAAGGCAAGGGAGAAAGAAAGGAAGGAACTGGTTAGGTAGTTCTATGTGCAAAAGCCATTCTAAGTTTAACATTGCCAGAGAATTACCAACTATGAGGGACACTAGCATTGTAATTCATCTAATTATTATCCAGCCTCTTTACTATTCTTTACTCATTCCCAGCATCCTACATGCTCATTCTCACCTGGACCTTGCTCAAGGTGTGCGTTCACACATTAGCTGACATGGGCTAACAGATGATGTATATGGGTATTTCTGCCATGGATTAGATATTTGAAGGAAGGAGGCAAACATGGCTGGTATATATTTTAAAACTGTTCAGAGATCTTTCTTTAAAAAATGAAGCAGAACATACCCTTTGATCCAGCAGTGGGCTTATATCCCAAAAAGATCCTAAAGGAGGGAAAGGGACCTGTATGTGCAAAAATGTTTGTGGCAGCCCTGTTTGTAGTGGCCAGAAACTGGAAACTGAGTGGATGTCCCTCATTTGGAGAATGGCTGAATAAATTGTGGTATATGAATATTATGGAATATTATTGTTTGGTATGAAATGACCAGCAGGATGATTTCAGAAAGGCCTGGAGAGATTTATATGAACTGATGCTGAGTAAAATGAGCAGGACCAGGAGATCATTATTTACTTCAACAACAATACTATATGATGATCAATTCTGATGGACGTGGCCATCTCCAGCAATGAGATGAACCAAATCAATTCCAATAGACCAGTAATGAATTGAACCAGCTACACCCAGCGAAAGAACTCTGGGAGATGACTATGAACCACTACATAGAATTCCCAATCCCTCTATTTTTGTCAGCCTGTATTTTTGATTTCCTTCACAGGCTAATTGTACACTATTTCAAAGTCCGATTCTTTTTGTACAGCAAAATAACTGTATGGACATGTATACTTATATTGTATTTAACTTATACTTTAACATATTTAACATGTATTGATCAACCTGCCATCTGGGGGAGGAGATGGAGGAAAGGAGGGGAAAAGTGGGAACAAAAGGTCTTGCAATTGTCTATGCTGAAAAATTACTCCTGCATATATCTTGTAAATAAAAATCCATAATTAAAAAAAAAAAAGCAGAAGAGGAACCTGGTAGGACTATCAGATGTAACTACAATATGAGCTCAGATTGTCAGGTTCCTAAAATCATTGACTTGTGACTGGAAAGGATCTCAGAAGTAATCTACAGAACCCAGGGACAAGTTCCTCTCACCAATGTCTGTACCACCCCACTCTCTAGGACTGTGTCCTCAAGGATCTGTAATGTCTGTGTTCCAAGGTTTCTTATCACTCTACAGCCATACTAGTTCACTCCCCTGGAATCAGGCATGTTATATGTAGGATATAATCTGTGATGACATATGCCTCCAATTCAGCCAACAGCTGCATCTCTGACTGCAGAATCAGAGACCATTCCTCCTGAGGCATAACAACTTTTTCCATAGTCTGCAATTTCCATCCCTACCCCACCCGCATTCTATCCCCCATACACACATACATATACTTAATCTTTCCAGATTTTGTTATTATTAAGGATCCAAGTCGAGACCCATTTCCTGCCAACATTTTTTTCTCTGATTACTCTAGTTGATAATGACCTTTCCTTCCTCTGAACTTTGGATTAACTTGGGGTATACAATTTTTCACCCAATTACAAAATTTTATATTATTTTCTGATTGTTTCATGCTTGTGAGCCTTGGCTCACTGGTTAGATACTAAACTCCTTGAATCTTGGTAGGGAGAACTTGTCTTTTAAAACTTGTGTATGGGTCTGTGTATCTAGCATAGCGTCAAACACACAAACACTCCATAAATACTTATTGAAAAAGAGAGAAGGGAGGGATGAAGAAAGGGAGGAAAATTTGCTCATCCCCACCACTTGTGGTACTCACTTCTTATTCTACTTGAGGTGCTGGGTCAGAGCAGTGGAAAAAAGGAACATAAACACTTCCTCCATCTCCTCTGCAACTCTAGCAATGGTCTCAAAGTTAGCTTCCCTGACCTTGTTCCCTATCCTTATCCTCCCAGAAACTCTATCCTTCTCCTGAAAAGAAATATACAAAATATTGGAGAATTGATCTTGTAAGTTCATAATCCTAAAGTTAGAAAGGACCTTAGAGGTCTTAGATCCAATCTCTTCACTTTGCAGATGAAGAAACTGAGATTAAAAGAAGTTAAGTACTTGTTTAAGGTCACATAGGCAGTAAATAGACCAACTGGAATTTGAGCCCTAGTCTTCTGACTTCAAATCCACTTCCTTTCCACTATACCATAATACTTTTCTTCAGAAACATACACTAATTTCACTTCAGTCCTTTATGTAGACAGAGATCCACTGATTATAACATGGTCATTTTATATTAGGCTACAGGATCAGAGTGAAAAAGAAAAAGAGAGATAAAGGGTTTTATTCCCTGTTTTCTGCACAACTAACCAGTAAAAATGTATAGAGGTCCTCAATCTATCAATCAGTCAGCCAACACTGAGTTTATAAATATAAGAAATGAAACAATCCCTATTCTGAAAAAAAAGTATGATTTTCTAGCATCAGGGACAGAAAAGTAGGGCAGAAGCTGAGACACTGTTCTGGTCTGCAGTAAGTCAGGGAAGAAGCAACAGATAGATCAATCCCTAAAACTTTAGGAGGGAAGAAGAGGAAAAGGGGAGGGGACAATGGAAACAGAAGCGGGAGAGCAAGAAGAGGAAAGGGAGCTAGTCTAGAGTAAGGAAACTCCATAGAGTCCCAGCAAGCCTCCCATCAAGCTTACCAAGTTTATTTCCCCCCAAAACTAGAGTCCCTCCCACAGACCCCTGGAGCCAGGCCCAGTAGCTCTGAGCTGAGAAAATCCTCATTCCTACAGCCTGACAAATGAGCAAGAAGCAGAGGAAGCTTGGCTCCTACTAGTGAGACTGCAGAGAGGGGAGATGGGGCTCTGGCATCCCAATCAGAAACTCTAAATGCATTTCCCACAAAAAGCATTCCAGACATGGTGGTCACGCCACCATAATGTGGAACATGGTAAAGCAAAAAGTGCACTATATCTGAAAATTAAAAGGTCTGGATTCTCATATCAGTTCTCCTGCTTAATCACTATTTGTTGTTCAGTTTTGTCTGACTGTGCAGGAACCTATATGAGCTTTTCTTGGCAAAGATAATGGAGTGGGTTGCCATTTCCTTCTCCAGTAGATTAAGGCAGAGATTATGTGATTTACCAGGGTCACACAGCTAGCAAGTATCTGAGGTCACATTTGAATTCAGGTCTTTTTAATCTCAGACTCAGTGCTCTATTCACTGAATCATCTAGCTACATGTCCCTAATAGTCAAATATTTACTTTGACCTAATTGTCCAAGTCTTTCCCCTCTCCTACCCTCAACTTTATCACCTGTGAAATGAGGATAATGATAGCTATTCTTATATCACAAGGTCTTTGTGAGAAGAGAATTTATTTTAAAAAGATCCATTCAAATGCAAGTCTTTATTAAAGTGCCATGCTTCTGGCACGTCCCAGGTAAAATGGGCTTTTGTGGATTGGTCCGAGTACCTGGACACCACACAGAGTGAGTTTTTTTCCCATGAGAACATGTTCCAAGTTGCAAACATTTGTTAAGCAAATGAACCCAAAGATGACCGTGTAAGATTCTTGGTTTACATATTTTCAAAGGGCTTACTACTCTTCAGGAAACAGGAGAATATTAACATGTAATCAACGGAAAGTGGATGTCTAAACATTTTTAAATGTGTCCTTAAAAGCAAGAAGGAAATTGGATATTATGATAATGAACTTGGTTCATCCCAAAGGGCTTCCTGGGAATTGTAGTTCCTGAATTCCAAAAGCAGACTTTATAGAAATGTGTGATGCTACTTTTCTAATTGTTAGACTCTCCCCTAAAAATTTTGTATGAGAGCATGTGTGGTGTAATGGATAGAGAGTTAGTTTGGGGGTTAATAGTTAGAAGCTATATACTAGCCCTGGAAATGTCCCTGGGCATTTCAGTGAAACTTGAGTTTAAAATACAGAGATGATGCTGATCTGCCTTGACAGAGAAACTTCTACATCAGAATCTTCTTATATCAATGAAATCATAGCTCTGGCCCATAAATACTGATATATTCTATATTCTCTTCCCCATTAAAATTTAAATTCCTTAAGGGCAAGAACTCTTTCATTTTTGACTTTATAACCATAACACCTAGCACAGGGCCTGGTATATAGTGGGAATTTAATAAATCCTTATTAATTAAATATTATTAATAACAGCTCCTTTATGTAGTCTTTTATAGTTTATAAAATATTCTCTACCCATAATCCCATTCAAAATTTAGAACAGCTCTGTGAAATAGCAAGTATTATTATTTTCCTTTTAAAGATAGTGAAACTGAAGCTTTGAGAGGTTAAGGGACTTCAGTAAGTTCCCACAATTAATAAGCAAGCAAAGAAGCCAAAAAATAGCAAAATCTTTCCATTCCAAATTGCAGGCTCATCCCATTATATGCAATTCTCCTTAAAGTATCTGCTCAAAAATTGTCACTGAATCAGACACTGAAGGGTTAAACCTCAAAAGCAATGTGAGCTTAGAAAATTAAGGGACAATGTGGCTGATGAAATAGGTTTGGGAATCTAGCATGCTGAAGGGACTGGGAAAAAAAAGGCTTTTTTCCGTCCTCTGCAGCTGGTGTTCCACCTGGAACTGTATTCTCTCAGGAGCCAACACTGGGCTGGGGCTCAGTGGAGAAGGTCAGATCCTGGGAAATTTCCTGCCTTGAGAACTGAAGTCCTTCCAGCCTGACTGAAGGGAAAATGGAGAATCCTCAGTGTTCAGATTATACCATTTGAAACCCATGAAATCTCCATTTGTCCAAAATGGACGACAGTTTACTGAAAGCTAAAACTGTGTGTGTGTTCCTCCCCTGCCCCTTGGGTTCAGCTATCCTCAAAAGCCCTTTATTTAGAGCCATAATTATCACTTTTGTGTGATCTAGAGGAGGAGAAAAAGCCAGACCACCCCCACCTCAGTGCCCGATCACCAGTTTCATTGAGAATTAACAAAAGCTGAAGGGAGTCCTTCCCAAAAATATCACCCAGAGCCCCAGGACTTATGCAGCTAATTGGGAGCCCTGCTTCCACCTATTCTTTCTGGGCTTTAGTTTTCTTAAAGTGAGGGGGTTAGAGTAGATGATCTGGAGAGAGGGGGGAGGAAAGAGTTCCTTTAAAGTAACTCTGACATATAATTTGGAGGGCTTCACATAATCTGTGGACAGAAAAGCTTTTGGCAAATATTTTCTTTCAAATACTTTCTGGAAGTAGGATAGAAAATAAAACAGGCTTCTGAGTTCAATTTTTTCCTCCAAATTAGAGAAGTGCTTGGTGTTTTTTCTCCCATTGCTTTGGTCCCTGAGTCCCAAACTAGATCTTTTGGTCATTGGTCTCTGACCTATAGGCTACTCTTCCAGAAACCTAGCTCCAGAATCCACTCTTCATTCAGTACCTTCATGAAAGTTGGAACAAAGTATTCTCATCCATCCATTCTTCCAAGGGAAGTCTTCACAAGCTCAGGGTAGATATCCCCCCCAACTCATTGATAGGTTTGAGTTCCTTTGGTTCCCCTCAACTTGGTTGAGCCTATCTGCTGAACCAGTTTACTAGGGTATGGCCACTATGCATGCTATAGCTTCTTAGAGCCACAGACAGGTGAGTGCTGGGACAGGTGAACACTAACGGTGGATGGACAGCCCTGAAAAGGGCAGCTTATCTCATATTAGAGGCATTAGTCCTTCTTGAAAACCCCATATATCCCTGGTTTCATCGTAAACCCAAAGGTAAAGGATTCTGCTTTATCTTGCCTCGTGGGGCTCATGATGAGCTAAAACAAAAGGATCATCATGTACATAACTGCAGTGTAGGCAAGAGCTATTTCAGAGGATGAAAAAAGTGCCGAAATTCCATGAAGAATTTCACAAAATCCTCCACAACAAGTACACTTTGAGACTCAAGGTCTTCAATGCCAACATGAGCATGGGAGGAGGGTGTTAAATACATTGGAAAATGTGATTTGAGATCAAGAAATTAAAAAGTCAAAGATTTGTAGACTGCTCAAGAGCTTATAGACGCCCACCTATACATCCTGAATACTTCCTTCAAGAAGAGAATTTTAAAAGCAATGGATATAATTAGCACCAAATGGCATCATTAAAAAATGAAATTGACTCTATTTTAACGGGAAATAACTGATCACAGACACAGAAGTAATTTCAAAATCAGCTTTCAGTTTGCAGTCCAATCATGGACAGTTCAGAGCAAAGATCAACAAAAATGCTAGATTAGATGAAAAGGCTGTGATTATAGCAGTTCCAACCTTCAATAAGCTGAAAAATGAGAAATGGATAAAAATAAACACATTATCTCTTATTGTACCATATCTAAAAGGAGTCTTACTGATTCAAAAGAGTTGCTACTATGCCTCTCAAGTAGGGAATGGCTAAAAAAAATCATGGAATGTAAGTATAATAGAGTATCATTATATTGAAAGAAAAGATGAATTTTGAGAAATATGGAAAGACATGTGTGAACTGATTCAGTTAGAAGTAAGCAGAACCAGGAAAACTACAGAAACAATTACTACAATAACTTAAAAGGAAAGAACTACAGAGTGAAGTCGAACCCTAAATAAACTATTATGATCAATCTTGGACTTGGAGAAAAGATGGGGAAATGTATTTCTCTCTATCCTTAAAAAAAAATTTTTTTAATGTGAATATGGAACATTGTATACAGCAGGCACTGTTAATTGATTTTGCTTACTACCTTATTTGCTTAATTGAGACAAGATAGAAGTGATGATGATGATGCAAAAAAAAAGGTTTAATAAAGTAGTCATTTTTAAAACTCATTGCTACAATAAAGATCCACATCAATCAGCAAAGACAATCTCTTTGCCAAGGGCATCCCCCAAAATGCTTATATTTAAAACTGGAAGAGAGACAACTAACAGAGGTGACATGGGATATAACTATTAGTGTTTCTATTCTGATCTCATCAGCAAAGATATTGGAATCAAATCACATGGGGATTCTACTTCTTCCATACAGAGTAATAAACAACATGAAAAAAATGGCAATGGCACTTTAAGAAAATGAAGTAAGGAAGAGCAGCTGGACTTGACCAAATATATAACAGAAGAAATCTGTGCTAAATGTGATGTGAAGGGTACTTTAAAATCATTCTCAAAAATGGGAAAGATTCCAAAAGAAGGGGAGAGGAGGGAGGGATGAACCTAGGGAGTGCAAACCTTAAAAACATAAACCTAATCAGAAACAATAATGATATCTTAAATAATAAGCAATATCAATGAAGAACAAATCACTGAAACAAGTAATAACTACATGAAAGACAATAACGATGAGTCAAGCATAAGCAGTGGGAACATATGTGAAGCACTTTGTACTTAAAGCACTAAAGAAAAGCTAGCTATTAATATTACACCAAGATTTCTGTGAAGCAGCTACACTAGTCCTCAGAGGAAAAATTACATCTCTGAGAACATCCATTAACAAAAAAGAAAAAGAGAGAATTAAGAAATTGAATGCATAATTTTAATAATTAGAAAATCAAAAGAATGGGGAAAAGCATGAACAGTATGCTGTTACAGTGACCAAGAAGTCAGCAGCTATCAGTTCACATGTCTGGTTTCTCATCTATAGAGCATTACAAAGCATCCTCAGTGAAGGTATTTGGATTAGTCACTCACACTGAAAAAACAGAGTGGATGATGTCCAGATCATGAATGCAATTGCACCGAGAATCTGAGTAAGCCCATTTATATCACAATCAGACTAGACATAATAGGAATTACAAGGAGGATTAAATGACATCTCAAAAATTGTTCAGTGCTTTCAATTGATCCCATATTATTTCATATTGCAACCCATTTCTTAAATATCAATATTTTGCCAGTGCTGTTAAAAATGGAAACCCAAAAAATGAAGTGTCATAATCCCAAAAGAATCAAATTACAAAAAAAAAAAAATCAAAGAAAAGCACATTATGGATATGAGTAGGCCATAGCATATTTCAAAACAATGGTTTATATGTGAGATGTAAAAGGCTACAGTGATCTGTAGATATATATGATTCAAAAAAGGAATTGGATAACAGATGGACAGCTAGTACCTCCCCCTAAGATAGATAGAAAATGTATACATATACATATGTATGTATATATTTATTTATTTATAACATGTCTCCAGCTCATTAGTTAATTTATAGATGACTAATGGAAAACATGGCAAGAATTATATAGGATTTCCTCATCTGTAAAATGGGCTTAATAATACATTTACTAACTATATGATGATCAATTCTGAAGAACCTGGCCATCTTTAGCAATAAGATGAACCAAATCGGTTCCAATAGAGCAGTAATGAACTGAACCAGCTACACACAGCGAAAGAACTCTGGGAGATGACTATGAACCACTACATAGAATTCCCAATCCCTCTATTTTTGTCAGCCTGTATTTTTGATTTCCTTCACAGGCTAATTGTACACTATTTCACAGTCCGATTCTTTTTGTACAGCAAAATAACTGTTTGGACATGTATACTTATATTGTATTTAATTTATACTTTAACATATTTAACATGTATTAGTCATCCTGCCATCTGGGGGAGGGGTTGGGGGGAAGGAAGGGAAAAATTGGAACAAAAGGTTTGGCAATTGTCAATGCTGTAAAATTACCCATGCATATAACTTGTAAATAAAAAGCTATAATAAAAAAAATAAAAATAATTAATTTCATTTAAAAATAATAATAATACATTTACTACCTCAATGAAAGGTTTGCCTTTCCACAAACTAGAGGCTATTATTAACACCCCCTACAGATGATCCCTTCTTGAGAAAAGCTCAACATATAAAAATGTTGATCTCTTAAGACAAATTATGTGGTGACAGTAAAGCCATTCTTCACTTTCAAATGAGATTCCCCACAAGATTCTCTTAAATTGTGAGCTCTCTGAACATATTTTAAATGAAACTTGATTGCCAAAGGAAAACATATGAATTAGATTTTTGTCAAAGTCCATAAAGCACAGCCTACCTGCATGGGAAAAAAAATATTGCTCAATCAACAAGTCTTTACTGAGTACCTATAATGTACTCAATACTCTACTGATGAGATGGAGAAGATGGTTAAGATATAGTTTCTGATCTCCCACTAACAGGAAGGACCATATTTATGCTTGAGATAATAATCACATAATACTAGACAACATGTAATTATGTGCCAGATAGTGAGGTACTAACAATGAACTGTTAGCAGGCATAGACAGTCAGAAGATGGGAATAACAAAAGATCTCAGATTTAAGCTGAAAAGTCACCCAATCAAGCCCCTTCACTTCACAAAGTAGGAGAATTAGGCCCAGAGGGGTTCTGCGTTTTGGCTGGGGAACACAGATAGTAAGTGGCAAGGTTAGGCTTTAAACTCAGATCCTCTGTTTCCCAATCCAGAACTCCTTCCACATTCCAGGCTGCTTCTCAGTGATCAATGGGGTTGGAACTAAGTGGTGAAGTCCTCATAGAAGAGACAATTTGAGATAAGCTTTGAAGAAGGAGTAGAGTCTGGATAGAGAAGAGATCAGAGATATTTGGAGGAGGGAAAGAGGGGAAAATAGTATCATCTTACTTACTTGAACTGATTGGCTTCTGAGATATTCATCGCCCATTTGCACATCTGGAGACTCTTCCACCTGTCAAACAGCTCTGATTGCTTCACCCTTTAAAAATACGAACAGAGGAAATCATCAAAATTTACTCTGGCCAAAGTTTTCATAATTTAAAATAATTGCAATAAATTATTCTACACCCAGCAAAACTTTCTGAATCTTTATGGTACAGAAATCTTTACAGGAGGAATTCTGGGTTGATCACAAGGTTCTATCCATAGAAAGTAGAACCCAGTTTATTTGGATGACAGACTTTAAGATTCCCCCCAGGGCTGAGAGATTCAAGATAAAAGGAGAGAAGTAAGAGCAGATAGGCAAGTAAAATTCTAGAGAATTCTAAAGTTTTCAAGTAACTACTTATATCATTTCTATAAAATCTTTGTCGCAAAGGCCATTCTCAGAATGGTCCATATACACACAGAGGGCAGGCTTGACGAAAATAAAGTATTTTAGCAAGTTGACTTTTGCAGACAACTGCATAACAATTCCCATTTTGCTTACACACAAATGATTGAGATGTGTGGGGAATATGAGATCCCATAGTGTCACTCCAAAACATGTGCTTCTTTTCTCCTTAAAAGCCTCTGAAGAGGAAGATTACGTTAATTGTATTGTTACAAAAAGGAGTTTACATATAACAGAAGATCATTCTCCATCACTAAAGAAACAGAAAAGAACCATTAATACTAACTTGTTTGTAAGTCGAATTTAGACTACAACAGACCCAAATTCTCATTCACAGATTTGCAGATTTGTAGGATCACTACTGAGCTGAAAGGGAACTCAAACACCAAATGGTCCAACCAGAAGTTAAGTCAAAATCCCCTCTGCATCATACCCAGCAAGGGTCATCCAGTTTTTGTCAGAAGATCTCTAGTGAGGGGAATCCACCTCCTCCCGAGGTAGTTCATTGTACTTCGATACAGCTTTAATTATTCCTAAATTTTCCCTTAAAATGAGTAGAAATCTCTTTCTACATAAATTCCATCTATGATTGCTAGTTCTGCCTTTGGGGAACATGTATAGCAAGTCTACTCCCTCTTTCACAAGACTGTACTTTCAATTACTTAAAGATTCTGTGCCCTTCTTTTTGTTCTCCCTCCTCTTCCTAGTAATAATTCAGGAGAGGCCATTTGGTATGATAGAAAGAGCTGTGAATATGGCTCAGAGGACATGGGTTCAAATCCTTGTTCTGCTGTCTTGGCAAGTCACCTGAATTCTCTGGCCATCAAATTTCTCATTTGTGAGCTAGATAATCTCAAAGATCCATTCCAGCTCAAAATCAATAATCCTATGACCTCTGAGCCAGTTCTTCCCCTGACTGCAGTCCAGAGCCCTATTGTGGTTCAGCATTTCTGTTGTTCCAGAGTGAAACATTCAACTCCCTCCCTTGGTTTTGACCTATCAGTCCTATTTCTGGCCAAAATCTTTCTAATTTTTAAGGAAGTCTTATCCAGAGTAAATGAGGCACCATGTATAGACAGGCTATAGGGATGGGATTTCCTCCACAAGGATCCCCTTAAGATTTTGAGGTTCTAGCATCCATTGGCCCTAGGAGCAGCTTACCTGACAGCAGGGCTACAGGATATAAAAAAGATGGTCATGGTGCACTAGCCGTGTCAGCAGGTGAAGACACTGGCAAGAAACTTCATGACGTCGACACTATTTGTTTCTGCATTTCGTAATTTCAGCATCCTTCCTCCTCTTTCCTCCCCCACACTCACTGCTCATCTTTCTAGGTTCCTTGCAAGAATGACCTTCATCAAGGGACCAGAGTCATCGCTGACTTTTCTAACAGCAGAGTCATGGTGGAAGGCTTACAGCCAGAGTTTAACTCATCTATTAATCTTGTGCAGGACTTAGCTGTTCACTGACAACAAGCAAAACTTACTATTAGCATTCAAAACAGCTGGTGCTGTCCCAGGAGACAACCAAGCATTTGCCCACTGGCTCAGGGGTGAGGTCAGTTTTGTGAGTGGATGGCCACCCATGAGGAATGATGCTGGGGTTATTGGGAGTATCCAGCCCTTGGAGGGCAACCGCAGTTACGGGGAGAAAAAGCAAAGATCTGAGCTGCCAAACACTAAAGGGCTATAAAATGTGAGTGGCTGTTATGATCTTGCCTAGGTTCTAGAGCTGGGAAGGACTGAGAGGAATCTAGCCCCAACTCCTCATTTTACTGATAAGGAAACTGAGACTTGGAGAATTGCTTTGCCGTGTCCTACTTCTGTGACCTTGGAAAAATCACTGAACTGATTCAATCCAGTGGAATCTCAGCATTTTCACTTGTGAAAAAGCGTGGGTGAGATTTAGATGACTTGCAAATGTCGGAGATCACTTAGGTAATTAATGGCAGAATTTGAATCTGAATCCAGGTCCCAGGACTCCAAAAACAGTGTTTCTTCCACTAATGTCCTACATCCTTCTTCTGGCTCCCTTCTCTGTTAGGGAAGCCTCCCCCCTCCCCCCGAAAGGATGCTGACAGTGAAAAGTCAGAGAGCCCCACTGGAATACAGAGGGGCTGGGCTGGTAAAGTAAGAGCGAACAGGGAGGCATGAACTATTCCAGCCCAAAATCAACTGTGAGGGTTAAAAGGGTCCTTGGAATTCATCAGGGCTGTGACAAGAGGCAGCTGTGGTATAGTAGAGCTGAAAGAGTGCTCAGAGATCCCCCGATCCACCAGCATCACCCCACCCCTTTGCCTTCATTCCCACCACAGTAACTCAGCCATTTCCATGCTGCATAAATTGAAAATTCAAGGAAAAAACTACTCAATACAGCATTAAAAGAAACTAAACCCAACAAAACAGTACAAGGTCAGGCTGTGCTGCACAGTGCAGAATCTGAAAGAACACCATCCTTAAAGGGCTTCCCCCCCTCCCCCCATAGGGTATCCTCTCCTTTTCCCAAAAAGCCCCTTCTACTACTGGGAGAGGATAGGCAAGTGCACCATAATAATCTTTTGTGCACTCGATAATTTGCTGACAGAGAAAGAGAACAAATGTTTGCAAAGCCCAAGCATCCAGAGAGGTGCTGGAACAAAGAAGACTTCTTCTATAGCCTGCCATGGGAAAGCAGATGGTTGCCAATGACATCTATGTGTTTTGCAATGTAGGGGAAAAAATTAAAAATTGAAGAGTATAAAAGGACTGACTGAAGCTTACTGGCTTGTATGTTTATAGGCTCTCTCTTCCTGAAGGTGAGAGGAAAAAAAACCTTATCCACTTTCATGCATTTCATTATTAACTATGTGAAGATAACTCCCAAAGCTATATGTCCAGCTTTATTCTCTGTCCCAAATCGAATTGTGAATGGACTTCTAAGTGAGCTTAGAGAAGCAGGTACTCAATCTCTCTTTTTTGTGTGTCTTTGTCTTATCTGTCTTTCCCCCTCTGTCTCTGGGTGTCTCTCCCCTCTCCTGTCTCTGTCTGTCTCTCTGTCTCTCTCAGTCTCTCTCTGTCTCTCTCTGTCTCTGTCTCTGTCTCTGTCTCTCTCTCTCTCTCTCTCTCTCTCTCTCTCTCTGTCTCTCTGTCTGTCTTTCTCTCTGTCTCTCTGTCTCTCTCTCTCTCAGACACACACATACACACCCCTTATTGCTCCCTCCAAAGGCCAAAAAGTGAAGTATTTAGGATAGAGAAATGATCCTCTTCCAGAAGGTTCAAAAATGAGCTGTTTGTTGAAATGTATCATATCTGCATTCCACCCCAAATGTTCCCGCCTGGATCTTTTTAGCTAACCAGTGTTTCTGTGCTGTGTCAAAACAATAGTAGCAAGAAGAGGATGTGGGCTTGCTGGCATAGCTCAAAGAAGTTCTTGCTTTGGGCTATAAATGGGGAAAAGATTCCCCCAAACTCTCCTTCATCACCCTAGTCTCAATCTAATTTCTTGTCATTTCATATCACAGATTGAGTGCATTGGTGGAATGGGATGTGCTAATTATTTCTCTTCTCCAGGTGGAGGAGACATATTACCTGAGATTTCTATATTAAAGTTTCATTTCTTTGGGCTAAATGTTAGTCTGGGCAGGGCTCTCTTTTAAAATAAAAATAAAATATAAATACTTTGATCAGGGAAAAAGGCCAAGTTACCAGCATCTTGTATGAATTTGTGTAATCTGGGTACTTCTTTTCTGTCTGTGGCAGAATGAATACGCACTTGGGTAGAATCCAATAAGGAGAGAAAGAATATTAAAGTTGGAGCCTGGACTCTTCTACTTACCTATGGACTGACTGACTGTGGAGAAATCACCTAACTTCTTGAAGCCTCATTTTCCTCAGTCACAAAAATGCTGATAATAATGTGTACAGTACCCATTTTATTAGCATTGTTTTAAGAAAAGTCACCCTCTCTCAAACTGGTCCAGGGACCCAACATAGCCAAAGGAATCCTTCCAATCAGAGCCCTCTGCAGGGTCCAACAAGGCCTTCTGCTCAGAACCTCACACCAAGCCAAAAGGTGCCATGCCCTCAGCCCACAGCTGTCCACGGGCCCACAGCCTGAGCCCAAAAGAAATCAGCCGACAGGCAAGAAAGACTCTGAGCACAAACAGTAAACAGCTGTGGCTGTTGTTTCTGAGAAGGTGTGGACCATGGATGGCCAGGATCTGTAATTAGAAGGGGAGCCTCGGGGGAACTCTTCAGGCTTGGTATCAGTGCCTTAATGATGTCCCAAAGCGGGTTTCACCACCTCATCCATGCTTTCCTGCTCTACCCTGCCTCTCACCTCCCCCTCCATCCTCCTCTTCTCACCTCCTCTCCCCCTCTCCCCCTCCCTGCCTAGCACACCATTGGGTGAGAATCAGGGGAGAGGTGCTATTCAAAGTCTTGCATCCCCCTCAGCCCAAGGGGGAAATTGTCCCACTTCTTACAGATTACTTTGTCCCACCTGTCAGGCACTCACATCACTCCACACACACACCTACCCCTCACACACACTCTCTCTCTCCATTACTACCATCATCTTACTCTACTGTGGCTGTAAAAAAACAAACTTCCAGGCTGGCATTTCCCTGCCAATAAGAAATCCAGACCTGCACTAAGATGTCTGAAGAATGGCCTGTTTGAGCACTATTGGGTTTTTCCTTGAAAAGAGGGAGTTTGCACCAGATTTTACTCCCTGGCAAGTTTCAATTGGGGTCACCTTGACTCCCAAGAATTTCTCTTCCTAGCACAGTCCAAGGTCATCATAAGCTCTCAGCACATAATCCAAGGAATGGCACTGAATGTGATCCTGAGGGTTGCTGCTCTTACTCCCCAATTCATGGCCCTGATGTGGGAGAAGAGAGGGTCCTTCAGGAAAGACCCCTCATCCAGATTCTCAAAGACCAATGCAACACAGCCAGCTTCAAAAGTAGCATAATGATCCCTAAATTAAAAGCTCAAATCACATTTGCAACTTTGCATGACCATGAATAAATTGATTCATCTTCTTGAACCTCAGTTTCCTCATCTGTAAATAGGGGAGAATAACACTTGGTACTACCTACCTCATAGGTTAGTTGTAAGGAAAGCATTATGAAAACAATATTAAAAGTAAGGCGGTATATCATCATGCATAGAGGGATGGCTTTGGACTTGGGGGGGGGGGTCCTGTCTTCTGACACATCCTGACTCTGTGACCCTGGTACAAGGCTTTTAACCTCTCAGTGTCCCCAGACAATTCCCTAAGATTATAAATTGCAGAGCAGATGCCAATTTGCATTGGTAGGGAGAATTCCTCACCTGGAGCTCTTTACACTGATGGAATCACAGGTCAAGTCAAAAAGGGAGAGAGAAAAAAAAGAGAGAGAGAGAAAGTCCTTATTAAACTCAGTATCACATAGGAATCAATTGTGTCATATAAATGAATAACTAAAGCTTGTCTTTTTAAGTGTCAAAAAATTGCTCTTGCCTTAATCATTTTGAAGGAAGTCTCTAAAATGTATCCTATATTTCTCTGCTTTCTTAAGCAAAATAACTGAACATAGTGTCATAGAAAGAGTTGGGAAAACCCTAGAAATCACCCTACCATCCAATAGGAATTAACCTTTTCTCAATGACTCATCATTTGAAATATCAATTGCATTTTGCTTTAATACAGGGATACCTTCAGGGCAAAACATCCTTACCTACAAGAAATAGCCTCATAATGGTGGTTTTTTGAGTGTTGTATCTACTATGTAAGTTTTTCTGCATGTAAAATGTATCCTACATTTCTCTGCTTTCTTAAGCAAAAGAGCTGAACAGTGTCATAGAAAGTATTAGAAGAAACCCTAGAAATCACTCAATCACCCAATAGAAATTAACCTTTTCTCAGTGACTCATCATTTGGAATATCAATTGCATTTTGCTTTAATACAGGGATGCCTTTGGGGTAAAACATCCTTACCTACAAGAAACAGCCTCATAATGGTGGTTTTTTGAGTATTGCTATGTAAGTTTTTCTGGATGTAAGTCTGTCAGCTATCACTTTTCCTTCCCTAAGAGACAGTCCTCCTGTCTCTTCTTCTAAATGTTGTAGCCAAAAACCAGATCACCAAACATATTAGAATTGTACCCAAAATAAAAGTAAATCATTTCTAAGTAAGAGCCCAAGAGAGCTCATTTATGAATGAAGTGAATGAGTTTTGGGATCACCTTCTTGGCTTCTCAGATATCTTTTTTTTTTTGGCCTATTTTTAAGTTTTTGGATTCTTTCCAATTAATCCAGGTTGCTAGATAATTGAACTCCAGATAAAGATAATAGTAATAATAATCATAATAATTATTATTATAGTAATAATAATTCAATTTAAAATTTACTGAGCTCTTATTATGTTTCCATTAGACACACACACACACACACACACACATTTTTGGAATTTTCCAGATACTAACATTTCCAGAGACAGAAATCATGTCAAGTGGCTAAATTATTTCCATGATTCTGAGCAATTTGACCCAGAGAAGAGTGTGGTACCATTGGAGGAAATAGATAAGACCTTTTCCTTGAGAAAAAAAAAGGTTGCCTTGGGTATCACTCTTTTGGAAACAAGGTACTACCCAAAATTTGATATATTATTTATTAATTATTTAAATGCCCTTAAGTTGTTCTGTGTCCTCTTAAATTCACAATCCAATCTTTCTCAGTTTTAATGTGCATATCTAAATATAGCATACTCTCATTATTCTAGAACATGATTCAGAGGGTGTTCATGTTTAAAGTGAGAACTACATCAAAACTTCTTTGTATCCCCCCAAGATCTAGCATAGAGCTGGATGTATAGAAAGTTCTAAGTAAATCCTTATTGGTCAAATGATTTAGAATGCAAGGTAATTTCAGACTCACAATCCCCTCCCTGGCATTCAAGGCCTTTGACATTCTGGCTCCAACCTACTTTTCCAATCTCGTCTCCCTTGGTTTCTCTTACCAACCTTCTGCTCCAGCAGGACTGGCATATTATTTACTGTTCTGAATATGCCCCATATATTCTCAGCTCTGTATTTTCATCATTTCTTCTCTCTCCACCTAAATTTATCTCCTCCTTTCTCCCTATTTATCTATTTGCAACCTACTCTCCAGAATCAGCTCAAGTCCCCACCTTCTCCATGAAGCCTTTCATGCTGACCTGGGCTAACAGTGATGAAGGAATCCTTTCCTCCTTTGACCTCTCATACAAGTTTTTATTGATTTATTCATCCAGTCCTTGGCAGAGACTATTTTTGCATCATTAGCAAACGTTCTATGACTCTTTACCATTTTCCCAACCAGACTGTAAACTATTTGATGTCAGGAACCGGTCTTCTATTTCTCTTCTCATCCTCATGCTTTATGTAGAATAAAGCACTCCTTACGTGCTGTTTCTGATTTTGCAGAGGAGGAGGAGGAGAAAGACTCCAGAATGACTTTCAAGCTAATTCTAAATTATGCCCAAATTGAGCTAAAAAACCTTTGTCTCTCCTCCTTTACTTCTAATCTCATAAAAAGAGTTTTCCTCCTCTCTGCCTCTACTTGTATGTGAATTTTGCCTAAGATTCTATCTTAGGACCCCTTCTCTCCTGCTATTCTTTCTTCCCCCCTCGACCACCCCTTTTCTAAATTTTCCTATTTCTCTTGAGGGTACCATCATCTTTCCATCTATCTATCCAGGCTCAACACGTTGGAGTCATCCTCAACTCTTTCTTCTCCCTCATCATATCTAAATAGTTACCAGTTGTACCTCCACAGCATTTCTCAGATGTAACTCCTTCATTACCGTTAATTGAGCTATTGTGAGAACCTCTTAATTGATTTCTCATCTTTCAAACTCTCACCCCTGCAATCCCTCATCCACGTAGACCTCAAAATAATCTTCCTAAGATACAGGTCTGATCATATCATTCCCCCTGCTCAAAAAATATCTGGTGTCCCTAGAATAAAATATAAAATTCCCCCACTTGGGTCTCAAGACCCTCTCCAAATTGCTTTTAACCTACTTTTTTAACCTTATTGCACAGTCCTCTTCTCTATACATGATTTGTGCTAGCCATAGAACCACTTCCTAAATTGAACATGCTGTCTTCCATTTCTGTCATTGAGCACATCAGGATGTGGGACCTGAAATTCACTCCTTCTTCACTTCTGCCTTTCAGAGTCTCTTTCTCCATTCAAGATTTAACTTCAGTATCACTCCTCTATTTATCAGCCCTCCAGCAGATAACATCTTCTCTTTCCTCAAAAATTACTCAAACACTTTTGTCTGCCCTCTCTTTTCTTTGCCTCTCTTTGTATTATACTTTTTCTGAGAACATGTTATATCTCTCCAGCAGAATGTAAGATCCTTGCTAGCTTTTTTTTTATTTTGTTTCAAAGTCTACCTGGGAGGCAAGTAGAAACAGAAGTTACTTAATAAATGTGTATCTTATTAAATTTAGGTACATCATTGAACAGCATTGTTTTCACTAAAAACAATCAGGGTAGTTAGCCACCCACATTACATAAGCCTGGTTACTTAAACAGGGTATTCAGACACTCCAACTATCTATCCCTCTACCTGTCCTGAAATATTGGAGAGATGTTTCATAAGATCACAGATTTAAAACTGACCCCAGCAGCCATCCAGGCCAACCCTCTCATTTTACAGAAAATGAGACACAGAGACTTACCTAGGGTCACACAACTAGTGAGTGAGTCAGGATTTGAACTCACAATTTCCTGACTCCAGGCATAGTGCTCCATTTAATGCCTTCCTTGTCCCAAAAGTCTTAGTGAACATTTAAAATTTTAAAAACAGATGATGGAACTGAGATTTCTGGGACAGTCAGGACTTCATAGGATCACAAAACAAGGAAACTAGGATTTAAAGGCGAATTCTTTCATTTCACAATTGCAAGGCTGTTGTGATAAGGGACTTGCCCACCTCCCACCCCACCTTGCTAGAGAACTTTTGATAAGAGGACACTTACATGGACAGCACCTTCACCTCCAAAATGTCATGGCGAAGTTCCAGGCATCTGGTGGAGTTATATTCAAAAGGCCCCTCATAAAACTCGAAGTACCTGAGGACGGAGACATGGGTATCTAGTTACAGGTTAAAGTGAGCATTGGATGGCGGAAGAGTAAAGTAGCCCATGGTATCTGGGAGAAGGGGAGAGGGTGATCTTAGGGGGTTCCTAACTTAAAACATTTGACATTCTCACTATGGTCATGAAGATGCTGAGATCAGAATCAAATCAACAGATTTAAAATCCTAAAGGTTGGTTCCTGTATTTATATTTTCAGGGAAGAGTTTTCTATATTGTCAATTATCTAGGACCTTTCCAACAGAGGGTCTCCTACTTCCCTTGGGTTTGTGATCATTTGACTGAAGCAATATGCTTCATCAGTGGAACATCAGTGTTCCAGTTTGAGAGCAGCTTTGGGTCAGTGTCCGAAAAGAAAAGAGATGGGTAGGAGTGGGCCCATCTTTGTTTAGGCATCCCCTTCCATTTCCCCTTAACTATCAATAATTGGGCTTTTACTCATGGCTGAATTATTACAAAATTATAAACTGAAGTTTGTCTCCAATGGCCAGTTATGCTATTCTTCCTTCCCTAGTTCTCCCTCTGCCCATCAAACACCCCTCTTTAGCCCTTTCCATTGTACCCTACCCCAACTTTACCCCCTACCAACCCCTGCCCTCTGGAGAATCTGATCACTAGCATCCCAATAGGAATGTAAATCCCCACAAAGCTTGATTTGGTCTCTATGCAACTGAATGACCCCCTACTCCAATCCCCAGACTAAGAATGTTCTCCTCTCTCATCTATACCTCTTAGAACTCCTAACATCCTTAGAGGCTGAACTCATGTGCCATCTCCTACAAATGTGCTTTCATAGTTTTTACAATTATTAGTCCCTTCCCCCTCCACCAATTATTTTGTAATTATTTTTAATGTTTTTGTTTGCTATTTATTTGTATATATGCTGCCCTTCCCACTTCCCCAAGTAGAATGTAAGCTTTTTAAAGGCACAGAGTGTTTCATTTTTGTCTTTGATTCCCAAGTACTATTATCCATACGTGCTTATTAAATACACATTGAATTGAAATTATTTTCTAATTGCTCTAATGAACATGAAGGCTTCTCTTTTTCTGGCAAAAGAATCTCAAGCATCCACCAGACGGTTTATGGGTTTTCATAAGCAGGCCTCTGAATGTCAGAGCAAGAAAGGTGTTTAGTTGTGATATAATATAAACCCCATCTGTAAAGGGAGATTAATGGGGGGCCTCTTTCTGCTTCCTTATTCCTCCAATTGTTAGAACTCACCTCAAATTACTTCCTATTAATTTATCTACATACATAGTATTCTACTTGCCTCCCTTCTTCTCCTCCTCCAAGTAGAACGTAAGCTCTTGGAGGCCAGGAACTGATTTTTTTTTTAGCATACACCTGAGAACACAGTAGGTGCTTTATAAGCATTTGTTGAACCAAATGGAAAGTGATATGTCCACAGTTACCCAGCTAGGGTTTGAAACTTGATCTTCCACCTCTAAGAGCAAACATTTTCCCCCGACAACACAATGAAGGAAACAAACATTCCAATATGTCATATTTGTTGATTCATGTATGTAAACCCTTACAAGCACCAAGAGGCAGAGTGATATGAAAAGAGTACAGGACCAAGGGTCAGAAGAGTCCTGGGTTTAAATACTTCCCTTGACACCTAATAGTCATATGGCCTTGGTTTGGACTCTTTGGTCTCTGAGGTCTGTTCCAACCCTAATTCTGTGATGCTTGATCAACCTGATGTCACACAACCTCTTTCTCCCTCTTTCCTTATCTGTAAAACAGAGGTCATAATACTTGTAGGACCCACAGCACCTCGTTGGTGGAACAGACAAGTGAGATGATCTACAGAAAGTACTATGCCACCTATGAGTGGCAGCTATTTATAAATATACATTCTGGGACCAATTAATGTGTTTATTGATTTTATTAGTCTATAACATCTGTAAAAATAAATGTAGCACTGGCAAGGGACTTAGCCAAAATAGAGGGCACCCTTCTTTCCTGTTCCTTCTTAGTGATTTTCAGAGACCTTTGCAAGGGAGGGTTCACTCTATGATTTCACTATCCCCATTTGTTTTAGTCAAAATAATAATATCTAAGATTTATATAGCTATGTGCCAGGCTCTATGATAAGCACTTTACCATTATTATCTCATTTAATCTTCTTAACAGTCCTGGGAGGGGATACTATTATTATCCTCACTTTACAGGTAAGGGAACTGAGGTAAACACAGCTCGACTGATTTACCCAGATTCACACAGTGATTGTCTGAGACAGGATTACAACTTGCACCTTTCTGACTCCAAGCTCAGGGTTCTATCCACTGGATCATCTATCTTTCCCTAAAAAGTAGGAGAAGAGGAAACGGCAGGAAAAGAGAGGAACATTTCAGAGAACAAGGGAAATGTAGAGAGGGACAATGCAAACTTTTCTTAGGCTAGACAAAATTCTGGTGACCAGACACATTCATGTGCATGTTTATAATGCATACACATTTAACATGTTCATGTGTATATGAAAGAGCATACATGATACATGTGTACAATGCATAGTATGTGTCCATATGCATTCTTACGCATCTGGTAATACACATAGCTTGCATTATAACCCTGCATGTGCATTCACATGTAATGTGTTCTTGCAATGTGTATGTGTGCAAATAATATATGTACACAGTCACCCATACCCTCACAAACAGAGAACAGTCTCAGCTTCCCTGAAGAACCCCAATTGTTATGGTCCTGGTTGCCTAGGGCACAGGGGCACCCTTCTTATATATCTGTGAGGGACTGAGGGCCACAGAACCAAATCTCCTCACCCTGCCGGATGTCCAAGGATCAGAGCTGGGCCATGTTCCACCATCTATTCCCCCAAGCAGTAGGAAGAACCACCAAAGTGCAGGTGCAGGCCCAGAGGGTGCCAGAGACTTTGGTCTTAAATAAGCCACCAGCTGCCCAAGCTTGGAGCTGGCACCGGATTCTGGAGGCTGAGTGCCAGCCGATGTGCAAGCCGGGTGGTTCGACTGATCATGCAGAAAGGGTAGGGTTCCAAAAAGAGTACATCCGGCCTTGTTGTGTTCAGCCACCTTCCACAAATCATCCACTGGGAGCAAGCTTTCCCCTCACTGGGAGTCACCTGCACTCCCTGAGGAGGAAAGCTTCCTTGGTTAGGGATCAGTTGATCTGTGCCCTGTTGCCATAAACTTGTTTATGCCCAGTCCAGGGTTCTAGCTGGTAAGCCAAGCCATGGTAGAATCTGACCTGAAGTCAGAAGACTCGTGCCCTAGCCTCGGTCAGTCCCTAACGAGCTAGCCAGCCTTTCTCTGCTCTTTAGAATGGCTTCATGATCTTACAAAAATCAGATTAAGTAACTTCCAGCACGGCTTTTGCCTCTAGCACTCATGGTTTCTCTTGATCTCAGTTTCCTTATTTTTCAGCTGGGGCTGACTAACTTCATGGAGCTATTATGAGAATCTAAGAAGAAAGTGGACATGAAAATGCCTGGAAAAGCCAGACGGCAGTGGTTAGAGCATGGGGCCT
Organism: Sarcophilus harrisii; assembly: GCF_902635505.1. Classification (NCBI taxonomy): domain Eukaryota; kingdom Metazoa; phylum Chordata; class Mammalia; order Dasyuromorphia; family Dasyuridae; genus Sarcophilus; species Sarcophilus harrisii. The sequence goes on along the minus strand of NC_045426.1, from coordinate 366,187,389 downwards.
GGACTCAGGAGTGAGAGATCAAAATTCCAGGCCTTGGGACTGTACTTCCTGACACTTAATGATATTCACTTTAGCCAGAATGACCTACCGAAGGACAACATATACAAGGGAAAGAGGGCTCCACTTTCAATCAAGAAGACCTGCATTAAATCTCCCCTCTGACATTGTGTGATTGTGGACAAGGCAGCCTATACTACTGTATAGTGGAGTCTGGTCAGTTCATCAATAAGCATTCATTAGATAACTTTTTATGTGCCTGGTATTTTACTAAACACTGGAGATACAAAAAAAAAGCCAGAATAATCCCTGCTCTCAGAAAGCTTATATTCTAAAGGGGAAGACAGTATATATAAATCATAAGTATATACAAGATAAACACAGAATAATTGGAGGGTGACCTTTGAAGGGAAGACATTGGCCATTGGGATAAAAGCCTTCTGCAAAAAGTGAAACTTGAAGAGAGATTAACGGAATCTTTAGTCTAAAAAGTGGGGATTAATAGGGAGAATATTTCAGACATGGAATGGGCTGTGGGACATGGAGGGAGAAGGGTCAGTTAGGGCAGAGAAAGCTGAAATATTATCTATGAGAAACAGCATGTAGGGCAAAATGACTATACCATAAAATTTATGAAGGGAAGTAATATATAAAAAAATTATGAAGATGGGAAGGAACCAAGATGTGAAGGTGATTATTTTGGATTTTGAAGGTAATAGAGAATCATTAGACTTTATTAAGTAGAGTAATGACATGTTTAAGACTTGGGCTTCAGAAAAATCATTTGAGCTGAAGTACCAGTATGACAGGGCTGTTGGGAGGCTCAAGAAATATAGATATAAATATAATAAACAATAAACATAAATAATGTATCTCACAAACTTGAAAATGGCATATAAGTGACAGTTACTATTATTATAATCATTCTTTGTTCTTAAGACTTATACTCCAACCAGATTGTTAACTTCTGGAGATCAAGGAATATCTCCTATTAACTAGTTGAATAAATCACTTTCCTCTCAGCCTCAGTTTCTTCATCTTTAAAATAAAATAATTCTTCAATCTCTCTTATAGGGTTATTTGTAAAGATCCAATAAGGTAATAGATATAAAAAAAGTATGAAAAGTATGTTTTCCATATATTATTAAGTACTTAGCGCTGATGTGAACACAGAGCAAAGTTCCTTCAATACTATACTATATACTATATACTATAATATACTATAGAACTGAATTTCCTCCCCAAACTAATGTTTTTGAGTTTCTGGAGATCTTCTCTGCCCCATGTTCCTTGCCATAGTTCTCCCACTGAGAGGACAAGAGCTGCCAAAGGAAATCACAAAGGGCTCTGTGATAGTAGCAGGGCAGGCAATTTTTAAGGGTTATTGTATTGTAAAGAGTGTAAATACCTGCTGACATTAAATAAATCTCATCCCTCCTTGATTCTTCCCAGCTCTATAGACCTGGAGGCAGAGCCAAGAGCATCTGGTCCAAGAATGATTTTTATATCCATGTCCTCCATCAATAAGCATCAGGAGCCAAGTAAGGGGAAGAGTGGCAGTCTAATTGCTTCCCTGGAATTGAAAGCCCTATGTAATCTTTAAAATACATATATTAAATATTTATTTTTTAAAATTTTTGGTTTCCAAATTCTCCTACTGCTTTCAGTCCCTTCTCCACCCCCTTGAGAAGGCAAGCATGTAAGCCAACCCCCTTATTTTACAGATAAGAAAAATGAGGTCCAAGAATTAAAAGGATTTATCCAAGGTTACTCAATATTTGAACTCAGCTCCTCAGAGTCTTATTATTTTCTTTCAGCCACACAATGCTGTCTTAGAATTTATAGTGTTCTTCTTATAATAAAATTTTCTTTTCCTCTACCATTGTCTTGCAAGGAACATGTTCGTGCAATTTAACATTTTCTGGGCAAAGGCACAAGCCAGGAGATACGCTAAACTCTCCCAGTATATAATCAGATACTTTTATGCCCTAAGAGTCTTTAACACACTTTCCCCCTTACACATGTAATCTCTTTGAGTCTCACAATACCCCTGTGAGGTTATGATCATAACTAGTAACTCCATTTCAATGATGAGCATATTGAACCTCACAAAATTGAACTGACCTAATAGCCAAACAGCTGCCAGAACTATAGAACCATGATTTAAAGCTCTATCACCACTGAGACCTTGTATAATCTTGGGCAAATCATTATGTCTCAGGACCTCAGTTTGTTCATTCATAAAATGAAAGGGTTCAACTACATGACTTTGAAGGACTCTTCCACCTCTAAATCTAAGATGCTATGATCCCTCTGCCTTATACTAACACTGCACTGCTACTTCTCCCAAGTCTTCTTTCTCCTTCCTAATCTCCTTTGGCTCATGTCTTATTTTTTCTATGAGCCATGCCCCCATCCACTCAGCCAACATCTCTTTACTCCAGCCCACATACATCTCTCTACTCTGCTCTTCCACAAAATTTATTTTCTGTACCACAAAATCTGGAGCTTCATTCCATTTGCTTCTTCAGCCTCTCAACAAGAGCTAATTGGTTGGCTTCATGTGTATGGCATTATGCATTATGTGAAACAGGGAGACAAAGGTGACAGTCATATCTCAAGATTTCCTTTAATAAACCAGTGGGGATCTGTGGCTCAGGAATCCATCTAAGCTCTTTTCAGAACATATTTCTGCCCCTAATGAGTTACATTTGTTTCCTCCTAACATCCTTCCTGTTGGTTGTCCTAGACCCACTTCCCTCAAGTTTCAAGGAAGAACTCATTCTCCTAAATTGGAATCTCACAGAATCAAAGAATTCCAGAGAAAAAAGAGCCTTTGAACATAATCTAGTCCTCAGGTTCTTAATCTTTTTTGTGTCATGCATCTTTTTTGGTAAAGATTATGCATTGTACTCCTATTCAAAATATTTTTAAATGCATAAAAGAAAATACAGAGGGTTATAAAGGGAACCAATTACACTGAAATAGACATGTTTTCCCCTATCCCAGTTGACAGACCCTCCTGAAATCTATCCACAGACCCTCTGCATATCTAAAGATCCAAGTTAAGAATTCCTAATCTTTACTAATGCACACTCACTTTGCAAATGAGGAGAGGGTGTTCTGCAGAGACCAAGCAAATTGTCTAGTAAAATACAGGATGACTGAGATCCAAACCCACATTTTCTGTCACTAAAAAACTTTTTTAAACAAGTCCTAAATTCTCCTCATCTCACTACCATCAATTAATCAATTAATACAATCCCATACTGTCCCTTCTGTCAGCATCCCTCCCTGAAGGGATATCTTCATCTTAGGGTCTCCTACACAGCCTCTTCCAATATATCTCTATCACTTCCACAGTCCTTCCCTGAGTCCTGTTGGGCCTTTACTTTACAATAGGGAAGTAGGAACAGAGGGACTTTGTACAAAGTTAAGACTGGGTTTCTTAGTTTGTTTTTCATGTTCTTCTTGGTGAATGGAGAAGATTGAATTCTAGGTCCACAAGCATATTACATGAGCTAGAAACACTAGGAAATAATTTTGAAAAGGATTAAAAGACAACTAGACCTGGGACAAGGGGTGAGCATTATTTTGAAGAGGTCACTATGTACTTTCCAAGCCTGAGTCTGGCCAAATATCCCTTTGAATGTCCCCACAGGGTGCCTCTCCCTTTTGCAGGAAGTTCTGATCAGAAGAACATGACTGCTCAATGGTTCCTTTCTGTAGCTCCCTAACTTGCAAATGAAGAAGAGACATTTGTTTTACATGGACAGGAGAAGAAAGAGAATCAGAACAAAGGACACAGCACATCCTTGCCATGGCAAAGCAGGGGAGAGGGTTTAAATCACAGTTAGAGTACATCCCATTGCTATTTGAGAACAGATCTGAACACAGCTTGCAGTCTCAGCCTTTGCTTTCTCAGGTGTGTGGCTCCAGAGTTATTGGGAAGAGGGAGCAGAAAAGAAAGGGATATTAAATCCTGCTCTGGTCTTCAGATCCAACCTCTGACCTCCACTTACAGCCCAGAAAGGAGGCATTGTAAGACTGTATTTAAAATACCCAAGCCCCTGTATTTCATTTCAAAGATGTAAAGCAACTGGTACAGGACAAAGGTGTCTGGCACAAGGCTCATGTTTATGAAAAAAGGGTGGGGGGGGGGAGGAAAGGAGAAAGAATAATCACTCATCTAATAGCAGTTATTTATTTATATAACACTTTATAATTATGAAAACCATAAAATCTCAAAGACCATCTAATCCAATTGTATCTGAATAGGAATTTCTTCTGCAGACAGCCAGAGTGATACATACCTGCCATCTCTGCTGTTGGAAGAGACAAAGGTTGGCCTATCATTTGAGTTTGAGATTTCGATGCTACATAAAGACTACATCTGGTAGGATGTAAGTACATAGACTGTTATCAGTATAGGATGCCCCAGGGATCAGAGGCACACATAACTTTTAGGAGAGACAAATCAAACTAGCCCAGACTGGGAAGAAAGAATAGGTCAAAGCTTCTACACTGATGAGTTTTGGGCTGTGAGTGGTTATTACACTTCCAGCCTTGATGAGATTGTGAGATCTGATAAAGAGATAGAAAGAAAAAAAGAAAAAGAGAAGGGGGGAGGATGGATAAATGGATAAATAGATAAATTTCTTTAGAACACACTTTCAAGTGTGGTCATCCAGTTTCCAATGAAAGATTTCCAATAAAGGGGAACTTACAATCTCCCAAAGCAACTTATTCTACTTGGGGCAGCTCTAATTATTAGGGATTTTTTTTTCCTGAATCAAGCTTAGATCTTCTTCCTTGTACACTCCACTCCTAATTCTGTTTTTGAGGGCCAAGAAGAAAAAGTTGAATCCATCTTTCATAGAATAGCCCATCAAATCAATTCAAGAATAAGAATCCAAGAATGTTAGAGCTAGAAGAGACCCATTCCTAGCTTCCTTCAAAATTATTTAATTTTATATATATATATATATATATATATATATATAATTAAATTATTCAAATTCTCTCTTTCCATGCCAACCATACACACCTCTCATACAGATAAAGAAACTAAGACTATATATCTAGGAAGTATCAGAGTGGGATCTTGAACCTGTTTTCCTATCTCCCAGTCCCTTACAAATATACCTTGATCCCCTTACAGAAAACTAGCATGCTCCCCCTCATCATTGATCATTCTCTTCTCCTGGTTATAAACATGATCAATTCCTTCAATGACATGGCTCCAGTCCTCTTGCCACCTAGGTCATCTTCTCTTTAAATGCTCTCCAGCTGGTCAACATTCTGAAAGTGTCCAGAATTGAACAAAATGTTCCAGATCACTGACTAGGACAGAGGCAGAATGGAACTATCATCACCCTCATTCTTGGGCCTTCTATTAATGCAGATTAAGATCAATACAAAAGTAGATCTGTGATCTTACTGGTGTGAGCTTTCCTTCCACCATTAGAGGCTGCTGACCACTGAGATCCTTTCCAGAGATAAATCTCTTCCACATTTTTTTCATCATTCCTTCACTGAGGAACTTCCCAAAGTGCTTAAGACTTTTCTCTGAGTCTTATACTATTCTTTGGGTTCTGGTGCAATACTAATACTTCCTTTGGGCTATCCCCAGGTCACTTTTTTTTCAATTATATTGTTGCTGGATAATAGCTTTTGTGCTATTCTTTATATAAAAGCCATCATAGGCAGGCAATGATGATATTGTGGGGAGGGGAGAATTGACTACTGTGTCATAACAAGCTTGCAATTCTCTAAAATGTCCAGGTCTTTTTACAATAAATTTTCACTTAATAGTGTTTCGTATTCTACACTCATGAAATCAGTCTTTTGAAGTGCAGGATATTACATTTATCTGTGATAAAGTTCATCTTACTAAATTTCACTCATTGTATCCTATAAGATCTTTTTGTAACACAATTCTATCATCCAACATATTAGCCAACATGAAACACAAATTTGATAGCATATGTTTCATCTAACTCTCATAAAAATGTTTACAAAGTGTTTTCTTCATAATAATTCCATAGGGTAATCTCTATAGGTGTTATTATCCCCTTTTTACAGATGAGGATCACTGAGATTAAGTGACTTACCCACATTCACACAGTAATAGAAGTAATTGATATCAAAAGCCAAAGCTCTTTTCACTATTTGTGGAGTAAAGTTTGCCACTTATACAAAGCCATGCATCTCAAAGCCTATAGGAATAGGTGGGTTTCCTGGCAGAGGGTTTCCTTTGGATACATCCTGGCATCAGTACTCTGAGCTACGTTGTTGTTTGTGTTTTATTTTCTAGGAGGACCAGTGACATCATGGGTGATAATATCTTAATTCCCATGTGAATTGGATTTAAATAAGACAGAATTACACAGTCATCAGCCCTGCTCTCTCTTCCAGAGTCATAAGTCCAGTGGCAAGACAAAAGTAAAGGCAAATGGCAATGACCTGGGATGTAGTGGATGCCCATGGCACCTTCAGTGCCTGACCAAGCTCTAAGCTCAACAATGCCTGCTTCAGCCCCCTTAATGGTCCATCAGAACAAATTGTTCTCACCCAGCCACTCTGGATAATTTTCACATGCTTAGGGCAAACTCACCAATAGGCTTGAAGCCTATGAGTTACCCTTAAAATGGTTTAGCTCATTTGTTGAGAGGGTTTTCCTGGGATGTTGCGGCTGCACATATTATAGTTTTTTGGAACCACACATGAGAGTTACATCTGGGCTATCGATAGTTCCCAAAAGAGAAGCATTTTTCAATTAATGGAGAAGGCTGAAAAGCATTAGCCCTCTCCTGATCATAGAGGGGTTTTAAAACCTCACCAATGTAGCAGTGTGGAAGTCCAAGAAACCATGTTCCCGTTAGCCTATTCAAAGCACTAGGACATGGTGGTAGAAGCTGCCTGTCTGGGGAGCAGTCACACTTCTCAATTCTCATTTCTCATTTCTTTGGTGATTCCACCCAACTCTAGCACTGGGTAGAGACACTTCTTGGTGTGGCGAGGGGTGGGGGGAGGTTCCCAGAGCCAATAAATCAACATTCTTTTAGGTTTTTTCTCAGCAACTATCCATTCTCCAACCCCTCCCCATCATTCCAACTGCAATAGTGTTTCTGTAAGCTAAGAGCTATTTCTAGAATCAGAACAGCTGCAGTCTCAAGATATCACGTTTCCCCATCAAAAGTGTATAGAGAAATCCAAGTTTGAAAATTGTACCCTGACAATTCAAATGGCCCAGTGCTTCTTCTCTGAGAGATACTGGCTTAAAACAATGAACTGGGAGGTGGGAAGGGAGGGGAGGAAGAAACAGAGGAGCCAGGAAGAGATCAAGGAGAGCCAGGATGGACACAGATTGCTGGAGGAAGTATTCTTCAGTTGTAATGTAAAGAGCTGAACTAGGTACTCAGAGACCTATATTTTTGTCCTGGCTTTCCCACTAACTAGCCATATGACTTTGAGAAAGCTTTAGGTTCTTTATATGTATTTACTTGCATGAGAGATGCATTCTTCAGGCCTGTCACTCCATCTCTCTTTGCACTGGCTGCCCTCCAAGACTGGAATGCACTTCCTCCATATCTCTCTGCCTCGTAGAGTTTCTCTCTTCCTTTTAAGATGCAGCTTAATAGCACTACTTGGTCTATTTCCAAAGATAATTAGAGAAAAAGAAAAAGAATGTATACATTCTAAAATGTTTATAACAGCTCTCTTTGTGGTGGCAAAGAACTGGAAACTGCAGGGATGCCATTAACTGGGGAACGACTGAACAAGTTGTGCTGTATGATTGTGATGGAATACTACTGTGCTATAAGAAATAATGAGTTCAATAATCTTTTAAAAAATGGAAAGATGTGAAATAATGAAGATCAAAATGAGCAGAAACAAGAGAATACTCTATACAGTAAGAGCAATACTGTCTTAAGAACAACTTTGAATGAATGTTATTTTATCTATTATAAATACTCAAAATAACTATAAAACTATAACATATGAAGAAAGATACTATTTGCATCAGAGAAAGAACTGATAAATACAAGTATGTATAGAATAATTTTAACATATATATGTATATATATATATGCCTATTTGTGTCTAATGGGAGTCATCAAGGGGGCATAGGTGGCAAGTAGAGAGAAGAAAAAAAAAAAAAAAGAAAAAATTTCCATGATAATTTTGTTGTATATTTGAAGGGAATAGCAAGTTGTGCATACCAAAATTACAGTTTCATGTACAATCACCTTTTTAATTGTACTCTGTTATAAAAATGTGATCTGCCCTATGTGATCTTGGGCAAGTCACTTAACACTATTTACCTCGATTTCCTCATCTGTAAAATGAGCTGGAGCAGGAAATGGCAAACCACTCCAGTATCCTCTGCCAAGAAAAACCTAAATGGGGTCAGGAAGAGTCAGACTCTGAACAACAACAAAAACGAAACTTTCTGATTCTAGGTACTATACTCTGTTCCTTATACCACCTATCTACCCTGGTTTTCTTTAAGCTCCAACTAAAATCTCATCTTTCCCAGGAAGTCTTCCCCAGTGCTTCTTAATTCTAGTGCCTTCCCTCTATTAAATATTTCCAGCTTGCTTTGTTTATATTTGTTTGCATGTTGCCTCTCCTATTAGATTGTAAGCTCCTTGAGAACAGGGACTATCTTTTGCCTCTTTTTGTATCCCCATTGCTTAGCACAGTGCCTGGCCCAAAAAAAAAGGTACCTAATAAATGTTTGTTGATTATCAGAGCTCTGGCCAATGCAGACTGGGACTGCTTCGGTACAGAACACAATCCTTTCTTACTTTCTCTGAGTCATCTTGTCCATGTCTTTACACAAATATTCTATTGTTGAAAGTTCCACTGACTCAGTTAGTCATTGTTCCCAGCTCTGCTTATCAAAATGTTGGAAAAGCTCTGGTGGGAAAGAAGATAACAGGTTTTCAGCTTTTTGTGTCACCTGCTCTTTGTCATGTACCTCTGTCTGAAAATCATTACATTCTTGCTACTTATGAAAGAAAGGAACTGAGATTCAGGAGCCCGAGATGGACTTATCCGAATTATCTTAAATACCTATGAAAATATACCTATCAAAACTGTCCCCACCTTGAAAATCATTGCTGATCTTCAGTGAATAGCCTGCCAATGTATTGTTGCCTTCAGATAATTATAATAAAATCCTTTTAATTTTCTTTGTTCTGAGTTTTGCCTTCTTAATCAAAGTGAAAGCCTAAGTGAAGAATTTTCCTTTCAATAGGAAAGGTCTCCCAACCTGTAGACTTTCCTCTGCTTTGCTTTATTTTGTTTTTTGTTATTTTTGTTATTTGCTTTTTGTTATATGGATAACAGTGCAGTATTCACTGCCATTTGCTCTTGCTAAATGACCAACCCACCTTCTAATCACGAAGATGTGTCCTTGATGATGTCATTTGTATCATTTTTCAAATGTGCGTCATCCTTGGTAAATATACTGGATTCTGCTTACACCCACCATGTGTTTTTCCATTGCCTTTTGAGTCACCTGCAATTTTGATTCTTCTAAGACTACAGTGTTCCAAAATTGCAGCCCCAGAGCATCACAGAGAGAATTTTGATGTTGAAGAGTTAGTCCTTTGCAGCAATGTGCAGCTTTTTCAATGATTCCAAGCTGCTCAATGTCCCAGTTTTCTTCATCAGCAAAATCGGGATAATAATCCCTTCCTTACTAGCCTCACACAGTTCTTAGGAGAATTTTTTTAAATAATGAGTGCTTTACATGTTTAAAAAACATAAAAGATAGTAGAACAAAGAGTTAGTGATTTTCATTGCTAGTGGGAAGTAGGACAGAAGTTATCAATTTCACCAATCTTTTTCAGTCTGGTTCAGTTAATTTGGGTAATAACCAAGGGCATTGTATCAGGCACAAAGAGTATTAGGTGATTCTGCTCACTCCACCTTGACCCAATTGCCTAGCAGTTTAGCCAAGTGAATTCCCCTGAAGGAGTAGAAGAGGAAGAAGACTAGTACAGCAACACAAGGATAGAATAAGGATTAAAATGAATTTCAGACACTGTTAAAAAAAATTTAATTTAAGGATATTTTTCTTAACTATGGCAGGAGGGGGAGAAAAAAAGCTCAAAAGATAAACCTAATATAATTTTAAAAGCTTTCACTGCCTGCCTAGTTACATGTAGCTATAATAACCTTGAAGATATGAATACAAATGCTAAGCCCTCAACAACCAAAATTAGATGGAAAGCAGAAAACTACGAAACAATTTTTATAGCCAGTGTTTTCTGATAATGGCCTCATTTCTCAACTATATAGAAAACTAAGTCTAATTTATAAGAATATAAGTCATTCTCCAATTGATAAATGGTCAAAAGATATGAACAGGAAGTTTTCAGATAAAGAAATTAAAGCTATGTATAATCACATGAAAAAAGGGTCTGAATTACTATCGATTAGAGAGAATGCAAATTACAACAAATCTGAGGTACCACCTCACATTTCTCAGATTGATTAAAATGACAGAAAAAGATAAAGATAAATATTGGAGGGGATATGGGAAAATTGGGGCCCTAATGTATTGTTGGTAAACTTGTGAACTTATCCAAACATTCTAGAGAACAATTTGGAACTATACTCAATGAGCTCTAAAACTACACTTATCTTTTGCTCCATCTATATTAGTATTAGATTTGCATCCCAAAAAGATTATAAAAAAGGAAAAGGACCCATTTAAGCAAAAATCTTTATAGCAGCTCTTTTTGTGGTGGCAAAGAATTGAGGGAATACCATCAGTTATGTTATATGAATGTAATAAAATACTATTTTATAGTATCCAAGAAATAACAAGCAGGAAGATTTCAGAAAAACCTAGAAAGACTTACATGAACTGATGCTGAGTAAAGTGAGCAGAACCAGGAAAATATTGTACATAGTAACAGCAGTATTGTGTGATGATCGACTATGAATGAATGATCGAACAATTATGGTGGAAAAATTCAATCCACATCTAGAGATAGAACTGATAAAGTTTGAATGCAGATTGAAGCATACTATTTTCACTTTATATATATATATATATATACACAGAAACAGATACATTTTCCTTTTTGTTCTGTTTCTTCTTTTACAATATGACGAATGTGGAAATAGGTTTAATATGATTGCTTGCTTCTTGGACAGGGAGAGGGGAAGGAGAAAGAAAATTTGGAACTTAACTTAAAATCGTATAAAAAATGAATGTTGAAAAATATTTACAAGCAATTTTTAAAAGTATATACTATTTACATTAAAAGAAAAAAAAAGCTAGGCCCTCTTTCTCTCTTCTGGTTGAAGAGGCTGTGTAGTAACCACAGCCCAGAAAACCAACTAATCAATAAAAATTCATTATATCCCTATTATGTGCCAGACACTGTTCTCAGCTCTGGAGATATAAAAAGATATAAAAGACAAAGATATAAAAGATACCCAAAAATAGATGGCAAATAGATAGGAATAGATAACAGATAACAAAAAAGAAGCAATAGGAGCAAAAGTTCAAGAAACTCCCAATTTAATGGAGAAGACAACAACCAGCTGATGAAGTTTGGCACCAAATGATGGAATCAGGATAGCAATCCCCAGTTCAAATAGGAGGCACAAGGAGAAGGCACACATGATGAATTCACAATGGTGTTCTCTTTGCCAAATGGTACCTTTTTTTTTTTTTACAAGAAGTTACAGACAAAATGAAGAGGTAAAATAGACACAAGGAGTGGCAAATATGAAATAGTATCAGGAGAGCATATAGTTAGCAAGGAAAGGGGTTTTAACAATTAACAATGGAACAATGGAAAAGACAAGTTCCCTGGTACAACTCACAATTAACTAGGACAAAGGAAATATGCTATGAGATGGGAATACGCCATTGACTAGCAGGCTAAATTCGCAGGGTTTAGTCCCATAAGAGAGTCAGTAACAGGAAAAAAGACACCACAAGGCATGAGGGGAGTCAGTGAGAGGAAAGATACCACAAGACAGAATTTCCTGGCAAGCTATTCCAAAAAGGATTCAGCAAAGATGGTATAGATCATGGACAGACTTAGAGGAAATTTAATCTGAGAGGTAGTGGTGAGGGTCAATATCATAACTTGGCTTTCTGATTGGATAGGGTAAGGTGGAATTTCCCCAAACCTCCACTATCTCACCTATCAAAGGACATCACTGGTTTTACAAGTTCAGAGGAATAAGTGGCCCCAATCTCAGCTATATCCTGGCCACATGTGTCTCTCTGTAATATTTCCCAGCTACCCATGTTACCTTACCGTGTGTATCCTCTCTCCTGCTGTTGAAAGAGTTATTGCTGTTTTGTCATTTGGATCATATATTTGGGTTAAACATCCATTCAACAATTATCTACAGAGAGACTGGTGGTTCAAGTTCCTATGCCTCTCACATGAATGAGACATCATTCTTAATTCACAAGGAGCTTACAATCAACACAACATGAAATATTAAGGAGGAAAAAGAAGCAAGCATTTATTGAGCATTTGTTGTATGCCAGTAACTGGACTAAACACTTTATAAATATTACCTCATTTGATCCTCACAACAACCTTGGGAAGTATTATTATTATTCCCATTTTACAGTTGGGGAAACTGAGGCAGGCAAGTTAAGCAACCAGGGTCACACAATTATTGAGCATCTAAGGCTGGATGTGACCTCAACTGCTCATGGTATAGTGAATAGGATATCAGATCAAGTCACTTAACCTCTGCTTGCCTCAGTTCCTCATCTGTAAAATGGGTAAGAGAAGGAAATGAAGCATTTATGCCAAGAAAACCCCAAATGGGATCACAAAAAGTCAGATATGGCTGGAAATGAGTGAATAAACAGCCACAACATCATTACAACTACCTGGCTGTGGCTGTAAACAATACCCTAGAAATAAAATGCACAATACAATAAACATTTATTTAACAACAATTGGATTGTACTAGGGTCTAGGATAGATGCAAAATTTAACTAAAAAAACCATGGTCCCTGCCTTCAGGGAACATATAGTTTGATGGCGGAAGGGAACACTGACACCAAGAGCTACAATACTACATGATAAATGTGCTCCAGACAAGCAAGACAGAAGAGGAAGATCAAGAAAGCAGAGAGCCTTAGAGACCTGTTTGCTCAGCCTGTATCTACCACTGATGTCACTTCAGTGTGGTCTTAAGAAGGCACTTCACATGTCTTCTTTGGGCCTCCAGCATCTTCCTGCCTGTTTCTAAGACTAATAGAGGCAACCTTCTCAACTAGCCATGGTTGACTCCCCAGCAGTGGAGAAAGCAAATAAATAAAAACTTGAGACATTTCCAGGACCAGTTACTGAGCTACAATTTGCAATCACTGAAGTCTACCTGTCATCAATCACTTAGGCAGTGAGGACTTAACCAAAGTATATAAACTAAAGAGAGGACCAAGGTTTTGTTGGGGAATAGAAAGAAAAGAAAATTGGAGATGGAGCTCCCTTTCTTTCTCTTTTAGAGGCAGTCTCTGGAATTGATGGGGTAGGATAGGGAGATGAGGCTTATTTCAGAAGAAAACTAATTCATTTACAAAACATCAACAAAAATGAGAATGGCATTTCTGCTTTGCTCAGAGAATTTTCCCAGAACAAACAGAGGCTTTCACAAGTGATACTCAACAATGAGCCATATCTTTATCGTTTCACAATTAACTAAAGGAAATATGAAGGACATAAGAGTTCTTTGTATTTATTGTTTGTTGGTTAAGAAAAAGCATAATATTTAATAAAACAAAATGCCATGCCACAAGCTGTTTACAATAAACTGTCTCAAAATCCTTATAGATTTCATGGAAAATATAACAACAGAATTAATCCAATTCAACAAATTTCTGATCATAAACACAAATGAGGAATAACACAAGATGTGTAATCACCAAAAGTCATTCAATGGGCTCACTGCCTATAACAGAAAGCCCAGCTCCATCTGCCATTTAAGATACCTTAGAATCTGGTTCAAACCTATCTTTCCAGTCTAATTTCCCATTGCTCTTCTATTCCATTAGGTTATTCTACATCCCAAAGAGGCCTAGAACTTTCTTGTCTCAATGAATTTGTTCATGTTCTCCCACCTGTTGAGAATGCCTTCTTCCCATCTTTTTCAATGCCCCTTTCCAACCTTCAATTCTAGTTTATCACTTTCACTATGAAGCCTTCCCTGATTACCTAAGCCTGCCATGATCTTTACCTTTTCTCAACTCCCATTATGACTTGGCTATAATTGGACTTCTTTGTATTATTAGTTATCTGTGTACACAAAGTATTGTCTTCTGGTCTCGTATCTTTTTGTTGTTGTTCAATCATTTCAGTCATGTCTAACTCTTCAAGATCCCATTTGGGTTTTCTTGGCAAAGATACTGGAATGGTTTGCCATTTCCTTCTCCAGTCCATTTTATAGGTGAGGAAACTGAGGTAAATCAAGTTAAGTGACTTGCTTAGGGTCACTTAGGCACACAACTAGTAACATCTCAGGCCAGAGTTTTACTCAAGAAGATGACTCATCCTCATTGTAGATCCAGCATTGTAGATCCAGCACCAAGGCAATCAGGTGTTGCTTCTTCCTTTTCATGGGGCTATTTCTTCCTGCCTATCTCACTCCAAGACTAAATTCTCACTTTTACCACTCCTCCTCTCCCCCCCTCCAAAAAAAATCTTTCAATAGCACTTTCAGATTTTATTCATAAAGGTGAATGGCTAACTCTTCCCAATTTACCCAGAGCCTGTTGCCAAGAACAGCTTAGCCAGTCAAAATTTTTACATTCTATCCAACTGGATGGAGCCCAGTGACTCTTCCCAACTTTGTAATCTTTTTTACAGATGTGAATATTGACTAGTGAGACTCAAAAGAAGTAAGCCTGTGGTCCATAATTCAAGGATGTAATGAAAGGTATCATGATATAATATGTAGAGCACTAGATTTGGAGTTCAAATGGACCTGGGCTCCAACCTTGCCTTAGATACTACATGTATGACCCTAGGAGAGATATTACCTCTCTGGGCCATTTTTTTCCTCTTTGGTAAAAGACTGGCATTAGATACAATCATCTTTAAGATCTCTTTCAACTCTAAATCTACATTCCAATGACCATAGTCACTCACACATTTCCCCAGTCATGAATATCTTTCCCCTTCTCTCAGTTAGTTCAAATAGCTTTGACCCAAGAATTTTTCCAATGCCTGAAATACCACCATCAGAAAGCCTCTCTTTTGGGTTAAGCCCTTTCTAGTCCCCCGCTGGAGTGATGTCAAGCCACTAAGTAGTAGAATAAGTGCTGCACTTGAAGCTAAAATTCCAGTATTAGAACCCCAGCTCTGACATTACTATCCAGCACTACTTGGAGACATTTCTTCCTCTATACATGAGAGTTTTGGCTAGATCATGATGATTCTGACATTTGTAATAATAAAACTGATACTTATATAGCATTAAGATTTTTAAAAATACTTTATACATGTTATTTTATCTGAGCTTTTACTACCACTCTGTCAGACAAGAATTGCAATTATGATTTCCCTTTTACAGAAGAAGGAAGTCTGTAAGGTTCTTTTTGGTTTTTTGGAGGTCTTGGAGCAGCCTTCCTTTCAGTAGAGTAATCACCACAAGAATAGCCAGGTGATAAAGTCCAAATTCTTTATTGTCTCCTCACCTGGGGCTGGGCAGCTTTCTGGAGAGCCTTTCAGCCTTGATCCCCGTCGGGGGAGCAGGAGGACAGGCCAGCCACCATTGTGGTGTGAGATGGAGTGAATCTCTCCGAGTCTGAGAGCTTGTGCTTCAGCCTCCAGCCACTCCAAAGGTGGACGATGGAATGATTCTATCTCTCAGTCCCACCCTGGCTGAGTTTGTCCCAGTTGTATGCTCTATTATAATTAGATCATTTACAATATACTGAGTATAAACCAATCATTATATCACTAGGAAACCGTTATTTGTTGTAAGATTAAATCAATCATACTGAATTTAGAGAACTATTACTCACCATGCTAAACTAGATAACCATTGTCTCATCAATTCCACTGATTTAACTTGTAAGAATCCTTGTTTTAAGTACAAGAGTTCTGGCCCAGAAACTGGAAACTAAATAGATGCCCATCAGTTGGAGAATGGCTGAATAAATTGTGGTATATGAATATTATGGAATATTATTGTTCTGTAAGAAATGACCAACAGGATGATTTCAGAAAGGCCTGGAGAGACTTACACAAATTGGTGCTGAGTGAAACAAGCAGGGCCAGGAGATCATTTTATATACTTCAACAACAATACTATATGATGATCAAGTCTGATGGACCTGGCCAACTTCAGCAATGAGATGAACCAAATCAGTTCCAATGGAGCAGTAATGAACTGAACCAGTATGCCCAGCAAAAGAACTCTGGGAGATGATTAAGAACCATTACATTGAATTCCCAATCCCTATATTTTTGCCTGCCTGCATTTTTGATTTCCTTCACAGGCTAATTGTACAATATTTCAGAATCCGATTCTTTTTGTATAGCAAAATAACGGTTTGGTCATGTATACTTATTGTGTATCTAATTTATACTTTAATATATTTAACATCTACTGGTCATTCTGCCATCTAGGGGAGGGGGTGGGGGAAGGAGGCGAAAAATTGGAACAAAAGGTTTGGCAATTGTCAATGCTGTAAAATTACCCATACATATAACTTGTAAATAAAAAGGTATGGAAAAAATAAATAAATAAAGAGTTCTGGCCCATAACAGAAGTTAGACTCAGAGAGATTATATGGTCACATATCCAATAAGTATCAGCAAAAGAATTTTAACCGAGTGCCCGACTCCCAGTCTAGCCCTCTATCTACCATGGCATCATCTTTTAAGTCCCTCTACCACAAATATTCTATGAATTTCTGAGGACAGCTTCTGTGTAAATGAGTTTATCAGATGAATTGTATTCCAGTGATGAGAAAGAATAGGAGAGCTCTCATTACCTTGGAAGAAGGCGATTCTGACCAAAGAGAAAAAAAGATGGAAAAGGGAAATGATGACAGATGAGAGAGAAGGAAAAAAATATGTTTCCTTCAAGTAATTCTAGAATGGAAGCAAAGACTAGACCTGCTCTATTTCAGAAATATGGCTGTTCAGTCTTTTCAATCATGTCTGACTCATCACCTTTTGGGGTTTTCTTGGCAAAGACTCTGACTGGAGTGATTTGCCATTCACTTCTCCGGTTTATTTTATAGATGAGGAAACTGATGCAAACAGGGTTAAGTGATTTGTCCAGGGTCACACATCTAGGAAGCATCTGAGACTGGATTTTAACTCAAGATTTCCTGACTAGGGTCAGAGCTCTTCCCAACAGACAAGTGTTAGAGGGACTTTGAAAATATAATTTCATCAATATGGAAAACACTTTGATAAGAAAATTTCCCTCAGCAATGCAGAGAAGCATCTACTTTGCAATTTATAGTATTAGATAATTGCCTAGAGTCAGGTGATTGAACTCAAATATAAACAGAAGTCACTAATTTGTACATAAGACAGCTGGGTGGTGCAATAAATAGAGAACAGGGTCTGGAATCAGGAAGACTCATCTTTGCGAGTTCAAATATAGCCTCAGACACCTATTAGCTATATCATCTTGAGTAAGTCACTCAACTCAGTTTGTCTCAGTTTGCTCATCTATAAAATGAGCTGGAGATGAAAATAGTAAACTATTCCAGTATCTCTGCCAAGAAAACCCCAGGGAGGTCAAAGAGACCAACACTGAAAACAATTAAACAATCCCATACATAGGGCCCCAGCAGGCAACATATTGACAGTTTAAAAATATGATATTACATATGTTTTACTATTTATTTATTTTACTAAATATTTCCCAATAACGTTTCATTCTGGTACCATAGCATCAGAAGTGTTGTGAACTTCTGGCTTGATACCTTTAGGCTAGAGCACTGAGAGATTAAGACATTTACCCAGTATCACACTGCAGCTCTGCAACAGAGTTAGTAACCAGATTTTCTTAGCTACAAGGTCAACTTTCCATCCACTACACTAACTGCTTTTCAAATCTAGAATGCCTTTCTATCATGCCCCAGCAGTGAAGATCGAGGAACACGTGGTAGATGACAGGTGGACCCCCTTTGGTAAGGTCAAAGGAAACCAAAGCCAGTTAGGAATCAGATATATTCTCTCCAGAGCAAGTAACTCTGCCTGCAGAGTTCTTGAGATATTATCCAACCCAAATATCAGGCAGCCTGACATGTCTTCCTTTCTCCTCCCAGCTTCTCCAAATCTTACCCATCTTTCAAAGTTTAGCCCCAGTTCCAATTCTTTCCCCAAAAGTGTTCCTTTGAGGGCCCCAGCCCTTCTGGCTCTCCCTCTCCTCTGAACTCCTCCAGCACTTAAAGTTTCTACTGCATAATTCAGCACTTAATTATACACTGCCTTGAAACAATTAGAGAACAATACAATACAATCTAATAAATGCCAAATTAAATATAATCAAGTCTCTTGCAATCCTAAATGCCTACGAACTGAGAAGCCATAAAGTGTGGTACAGGAATTATTATGGCCCAGAAAATGGGGGGTGGGAGATGGAAGTGAGATAAGGGGATAATGAGTGCTGAAGAAGACTTTATGTAAGAGCTGGGACTTGTATAAAGGCCTTGAAAGATTGGTAGCATTTTAAAAGGCAAAGAATATGGGGAGGGGTAAGTTAGGAGAGAGGAATGAAGAATATAATATAAGGAACTCGGTTGCAGATCAGCATTGGATTCCTAAAAGTCTCTTTTCAGATACCACCAATCCCTTCCCCTTACCCCAGCTATAGAGATGTAGGTCACTGTCCCCTTGGATGCCCCATGCTAAAGGATTTGATGTCAGTCTATGCTGCAGTGAGAAAAGGCAGCCAAGCAATGCTGGGTTAATTCTAGGAGCCCTACTTCCTCCTCCTCAGGCAGCCCTGCAGAGGTGGGGGGGGGGGGGGGGGGGGGGGGGGGGGGGAGGGAGTCCTGGAAACAGGGAAACTGTCTGAGAAGAAAATTCCTTCTCTCCTTCCCTCCCTCCCCTCAGTCTGATTTTTTTTCTCTTTTTTGTCTCTTTCTCATCTCTCTCTTTCTCTCTGGGTATATGTCTCTGTCTCATCTCTATCACTCTGGGTGTATGTCTCTGTCTTTCCCATCTATTTCTCTGAGTGTATGTCTCTGTATTTCTCATTTCTCTCTATCTCTCTGGGTGTATGTCTCTGTCTCATCTCTATCTCTCTGGGTATATGTCTCTGTCTTTCTCATCTCTCTCTATCTCTGGGTGTATGTCTCTGTCTCATCTTTCTCCATCTCTCTGGATGTATGTTTCTGTCTTTCTCATCTCTCTCTGTCTCTGTCTTTCTCATTTCTCTCTGGCTCTGTGTGTCTGTGTGTCTCTGGCTCTGTGTCTTTGGCTCTGGGTGTCTCTGGCTCTCTCTTGTTTCTATTTCTGTGTCTGTCTCTCTGTCTTTCTCATCTCTATCTGTCTCTCTTTGTCTCTCTCATATCTATGTCTGTCTCTCTGTCTTTCTCTTTCTCATCTCTGTCTCTGTGTGTGTCTCTTTCTCTGGCATTTGTCTCTGTCTCTCTGTTATTTCTCTATCTCTATATATATCTTTCTCTGGCATCTCTCCCTATCTCTGTTTCTCTGTCTGTCTCTGGGTGTATCTATGTGTCTAACTGTCTTTGTCGCTCTCTTCTCTCTCTCTCTCTCTCTCTCTCTCTCTCTCTCTCTCTCTGTCTCTCTCTCTCTCTCTCGTCTATCTGTGTATCTGACTCTGTCTGTCTCTCTCTTGTCTTTCAATCTGTCTCTGTGTTTTCTTTCCTTTTACTCTTATCGTGTCTTCCCCTACCAATCACCCAACCCAAAGGATTAGTCAGTTAATCAAGAAAAAATTGTGTAATTGGTGACATTTGCCTCAAGTGCATGCAGCCTCACCTTTTTGTATCCTGTTTCCCCCTTTGAGGACTGCATCTCACACACATATTCTCTCACTCACTGATGTAATTGTTTCTGGCTGGCATCCAGGGCTCTCCTGTCAGGGAGAAAAGCACCTGATAAACTTCTTTCAGAGCAGTAGCAGCCTTTTCAAAGGGAAGGCAGAAAGAAGGTCATGTTTAATTTAAAAGAATGAATCTCTAATGATTCTTATCTTATGATAAGTTACCAGTGCCAGGCCTAAGAAAGGAAAGAGAATTTCAGGCAGAAGGGTCTCCCCAGCACCTTTCAGTTGGCATCCTGGGCAAAGTGACCTGCTAAATATGAGCAATAGTAGCTCCTAGACTCATGCATCTCCATCCATGGCTCCATCCATGACTGCTTAGAAGCAGTGTGGGGCAAGTGGAAGTACTAGGTGCTAAGCACTTCAGCTCCATCCCCTGCTCTGGGAGAGAATTCTTCCAGCTGGAGACAGGGCTTCTGCTTCTCTCACTCCTGGATCAATAATCCTTCTTACTTTCCCATTCTCAGTTCCTCTCACAGCCTCCCACCTCCGAAGCTTCCTTCACCTTCTCAGCACCCAAATTATGAGCTGGTCCCAGATAGCCCACCCTCAGCTTGGATGGGTCTCCAATTCAAAAATCAGAAGATGATGAGCTGATGTTTTTATAGCACTTCAAATTTTGCCAAAATACTTTACATGCATTGTACCATTTGAGCCTCACAGGTTCAACTGAAATATTTAATAAACACCTGTGTTCAGAGCATTACAGGGAAAATAGAAAGTTTGCACAAGATTGGGCTCCTTTTCTTCAGGGAGAGGAATAAGACATAAGCACAGAAAACTTTGGTCTATTCTTCAGGGGGAAAAACAAAGAGCTATGTGAAGCATGAGGTGGTAGGTCATAACAATAGAAGGGAAATCAGAGAAGACTTCATGGAAGAAGCAGCATTCTCAAACTGAGTTTAAAATATGGGCAGGAATTCAATAGATAAAGAGGAAGGTGGAGGATATTCCATACCCAGGGAATAATCAAACTTCATGAGAAAAGCTTTGAAGCCTGTGGAAAAGGCACAGAACTTGGGGGCTTTTAGTTTTGCTTTTAGCAGAGAAAAGACTTTACAATCTAAATTCATTAACATCTTGATAGATAGTGCTTTAAGGTTTGTGAAATCTTTCCCACTTGTTGAGCTTCACTACAACCCCGGGAGAGCCATGCACAAGGAGAAATGACATTTCAACCCTTCACAGCTTTCTACTTCCCTTAATCCTTTCCACCAAGATTCCCACTTCAGCTCTTGGTTGCCTTATATAGCAACTCTCCCAGCCAGCTACCTCTACCATGGTCTGCTCTTCATTCCTTCATTAAACAAATACTGACTTGTTTCCAGGAGCTGTGCTCGGTGCTGGGCCCTGTGTTCCAGCCTCTTCCAGGAAGTTTGGTGGGATTCCCAGAAGGTGAAATGCAGGCAGTAGTGTAAATAAAAGTCTGAATATTTTCTACTATCAAGAGTAACATAGTAGTTGTTTAACAAAATGTCTTCATAAAAGAACACATTGTTACAGATTATCAGGGAACCTGCCATAGTAGCTGTTCTTTTAAATTAGCTCCTTGTCATTTGTAATTGTAAAAATACTGAGAGCATATATCCCAAAGAGATCATAAAGAAGGGAAAGGGACCTGTACGTGCACGAATGTTTGTGGCAGCCCTCTTTGTAATGGCTAGAAACTGGAAACTGAGTGGATGCCCATCAGTTGGAGAATGGCTGAATAAATTATAGTATGTGAATATTATGGAATATTATTGTTCTGTAAGAAATGACCAACAGGATGATTTCAGAAAGGCCTGGAGAGACTTACACGAACTGATGCTGAGTAAAACGAGCAGGACCAGGAGATCATTATATACTTCAACAATACTATATGATGACCAGTTCTGATGGACCTGGCCATCCTCAGCAACGAGATCAACCAAATCATTTCCAATGGAGCAATAATGAACTGAACCAGCTACGCCCAGAGAAAGAACTCTGGGAGATGACTAAAAGCCATTACATTGAACTCCCAATCCCTATATTTATGCCCACCTGCATTTTTGATTTCCTTCACAAGCTAATTGTACAATATTTCAGAGTCTGATTCTTTTTGTACAGCAAAATAACGGTTTGGACATGTATACTTATTGTGTATCTAATTTAGATCACCTAGTGATCCTTCTTGTTTCATAGGAGAAAACTAAGGACCAGAAAGGGAAAATAATTTGACCAAGATGACATCAAAAGTAAGAGATCCAGATGAGATTCAAATTCAGAGCTTCTGACTCCAGAACCAGTGGTAATAGGTGGTTCAATAGATAGAGTACTGGGCCCAGAATCAGCAAGATCCAAGTTCACCTACTAGTTTTGTAACCCTAGGCACTCACTTAACTTTTGTCTGCCTCAGTTTCCTTAACTGTAAAAAGAGGGTATAATAACAATAAGTGGGTAAGTAGTACAATGGAAAGAGTGCAGGACCTAAAATCGGAAAGACCCAAGTTCAATCTGATCTCAGACATTTAGCTATGTAATCCTAGGCTAGTCATTTAACCATGTTTGCCTTAGTTTCCTTATCTATAAAATGGATTGAAGAAGGAAATGGCAAACTACTCCAATATCTATGCCAAGAAAATCCCAAAAATGGATAACAAAAAAATCAGATATGACTTAAAAAGTGGCTGAACATCAGCAACAAAAATACCAACTACTTTCCAGGTTTGTTGTGAAGATGAAAGGACAAAGATGAAGAATGCAGAAAAAACTGGGAAGGTTTACATGAAATGATTTAGAATAAAGAAACCACAGATTATATATTGACTTTCATTAGATTCAATACATATTTATATAATGTATACGTAAATGCATACATATATGTATGCATATGAGTATGAATATAGAAAAGAGAGAGGGGAAAGGCAGAACGACAGAAATATAGAATGTATATAAATATATACTAATTTCAAGGTCTATATATACATGCATATGTATATAGATATATATATATACATACATATATATGTGTGATACACAAATATAGAGGTGTGTTTGTGAGTACAGAATCTATGCTTTTGAATTATAGTACTGAAGAAGACTATTGAGAGTTCCTTAGACAGTAAGAAGATCAAATCAGTCAATACTTAACTTATTTCAGACTATTCACTAGAAGGTCAAATACTAAAGCTGAAGCTTAAATACATTGGCCAATATAATGAGAAAGCAGGATTCATTGGAAAAGATCTGGACATTGGCAAAGATTAAAAGCAACAGGGAAATGGGATGGCAGAGGATGAAAAGGATAAATAGTATCATGGAAGCAACAAACATGACTATACAATGACAAAAAAAATACATACATATATGCACAATTACTAGAGTTCATTCTTTTTATGATAATATATTAGAACACACGAGGCACCAAAGCAAATAAGATCTTATTTTAATTCTCCTATTAAAGGAAACTTAAAGAGTTTGCCATTTTTGATTTTATGTATGATTTTTGTTTTCATTTTATTTTCTTCTTTAAATATTTGTTTTTGTCGATTGTTTCTAGTCTGAAATAATTAAGAAGGAAAAAAAGAAAAGATTAGGCCAAGATAGCCAAAATGTTTACTCCTGGTGTTCTCTCAGACTATGCTATTTCTCTAGCTCTAGGGAAACACTAATAATGATAACTAATGTAAATATAGAGCTTGAACTTTTACAAATTACAAATGTCATCTCATTTTTTCCCCTCAACAACCCTGGACAGTAAGTACCATTATTATCCCAATTTTACAGATGGGGAATAGAGATATTCACCAGTGAAATTTGGACATTCTGCCAGCACCATGTCAGAAAACTGAATCACTTCCATTTGAATATTCTTAGGAAGATTCTGAAGATCATCTGCAATGATAAGGTATAGGACACTGAGGTCCAGACTGACAGATATTCAAACTCTACTGCAGAGAGCAGGGCTCCAATGGACTAGCCACATTGTTCTAATGCCAAAGGAAGAGTTGCCTAAAAGACTATTTTATAGGGTATTCAAAGCAAGGCAAGAGTTCACATAGAAGACAGAAGAAGTGATATAAGGTCTCCCTAAAGAACTCTGGAATTGATTGAATGTACATGGGAGATACTAGCATAGGACCACCAAGCATGATGGGCTAACATCAAAAAAGGTTCTGTATTCTATGAGCAAAGTAGAATTATAGTCAATCAAAAGAAACGTGAAATGTACATGTTTAGAAACATCTCCCTCCCAAATGTTCATGTGGACTATTTGTGCCTGACCTGTAGTAGAATCCTCTGAGCTGGTGTTGGTCTGATAAGCCACAGACACAATATACTTTGACTCCAACATAATGTCATTTTGGTCCCGTTTGAGAAACTAAGAGTAACAAACAAACAACCACTTCACCAACTCACTGCCAAAGAGATTGGAGCTCTCTATTATTCAAAGGCTCTTAATTTTACAGTTGTTGAAATGTCAGACCCTTTACCTCAAATGGTCCTTATCATTTACCCTCTTCCTGAATAGTTCCAAAAAGGAGGAACAGGGAAATGGAAAGGAAGATAAACATTAGGAGATCAATATGGCCATCAGTCAAACAAAAAATCCCAGATAAAGTCTAATCTCCTTGGTCTGGCACTTAAAGACTTCCTTGACCATGCTTCAAGCATGATATGGTGAAAAGAGCAGCTTGTTACCCATGTGAGACCTTGACCATATGGTGAAATGGATTGTAGAGCCAGAAATACCTGAATTCAAATGCCACGTTGCTATGCCTTCTTGACTTCCAAGCATTATCCTTGTCACCTACCCTACCTTTGCAACCTAAAATCACTGGTCCTTTCCATGTATCTTGCAGCTAAATCCTCCAACATATGTGTTCTGTCCTAAACAGAATGCAACCTCCTTGAGAGAGAACTGTTTCACTTTTCTGTGTGTATCACAAATACTTAGAATAGTGGTTGGTAATCCGAAAGCGTTTAATAAGTGTTTTCCCCATTCCACTTTATTTGCAAAGTGCTTTCCTTACAACCTATATTACAAACTATTATCTCCATAAGAGGAAACAGAGGTTTAGAAAGGTCAAGTAACCTGCCTCTAACCCTAAACACAAAACTAGGACATATCAGAGACAGAATTTGAAAAAGGGGTTTTTTTTAACCACTTTTTCTATTTCTCCAGGTCTTAGTAAACTTTGATGATGCAAATTAAACTATTTTCTAAAATGCTTGGAAGTGCTCTGCATATATTCTTTCATCACATTCACATTCTCATTCTCATGGAGAATTGGTTGTCTGTTCATCCTTCTTTGCCATTGTCAGATCACCAGTCTCACTCTTTTCCTCCAGAGCCAGTGGAAAGATTTAGATCGGGACAACTAGAGATGACCCTAGATTCAGTAGACGATCTTGATCTTTTTAAGCTACGGTCTTTCCCAGGTCTCACTTGGCTGAGGCAATATCCATTTAGTGATTTAATGCTAGGTAAGAAATGAGGCAAAAGATAGGCTGTCAGCTTACTCTTTTTTAAAAAATCAATTCAGGAAGGGAAAATATTAGGGGAAGACTTTGGGATTAACTTGAGTTCTACTCACAGGAGGACTTCAGGACCAGCTTGAGCCCTATATTGGGTGAGGAGTGATAAGGTGGGATTCAGGAGTCTGTTTAACCAAGCCAGCTTTTCATTTATATATCTTATATCCCTGGAGTATACTGAGCATGCCCCAACTTGTTAGTATGGACAGGTGTAAAACTCTGCATCAAGTAAGCATAGGTGTTCACACCCCTGACTTTTCAGGAAGGCTATGCCCTGGGGGGGGGTGCCCCCCCTCCCCCGAGAACATCAAACCAGATACATCACCACTGTTCCTTACTGGGCTGGAGGGTCTTATACCTTGCCCAGGGTTCCCCACTATCCCTCAACAGAATAACTTTCAGGGTTTCTGACCAGAACAGAAACGATTGTTGTTCACATTTGCTCTGAACCATAAAATCTAAGCAATGACCAAGTAAGGCTTGGCCAGTCAGTGAGAGTCAGAGTGATTTGGGTTTAAGGCATAGTCAAGTAGCTCCATTTGAATCCAGGGATCTAATATAACACTGAATATGATTGTTGATGCTGTCAATCAATCAATCAGCAAGGATTTATTATGCCTCTGCTATGAACCAGTCATTATGTTAACTGCTGGAAATGTAAAGATAAAAATGAAATAGCATCTGTCTTCAACAAACTTGCATATTATAAAGGGAAATCACATGTTCATATGGAAGAAGATATAAAATAAATGCATAGGGGATTTTTGACAGAGGAAAGACATTAGTAGTTCAAAGGAATCAGATGTTTGTGTGCTTTTTGCTTCTTCTTTGGTCATCCCAACATTCCAGGGAGGTAGATAGGTAAGTAGGTAAACACATGTTATAATCTGAGCTGGAAAAGTCCACTTTCCTCTCCCCTTCTCCCTCACTTCTCCCTCCCTTTCCCCTCCTCCCTCCTCCCTCCTCCCTCTCTCTCTTCCTCTCCCTCTCCCTCTCCCTTTCTTTCCTTGACCTTTGTCAGTTTCCCCTTCCAATGGCATGATCAAAAGAAAAACCTGTCTCCCGTGGGGTTGAGACTGATGCTTTGACTAGACATTCCCACCTCTAGGGATGAATTGGAATGGAAATATCAGCTCCACCCATAAAAGAGTAGGGGCAAGATAGAGGGAGTAGTTAGTTCCCTTCAGTCAATCATCTCCAATCCCCAGCCAAGATTATTTTATCAGCCTAATACAAGTTACTGTATGAACTTGAAAGCATTTAAATAGAATTTCTTAAAATATATATTCTATTCTTCAGAATTTTCAATATTTCAGCCCATCCTCCTTCCAATTCACCCTATATAAAGATGTTTAACCATAACTCCAAACACCAGATGGTGACAATGATTTTTTGCTCATGGTCCCGTTTGGAGTTTCCCAGTTTGGCCATTTGGATCTGCTCCCTCCCCTTATGTCTTCAGTTCCTGCTGTTGTGCCCTACTTTAGAATCATCTGCTCTTTTCCTTTTTATACCCTAGTTACATTTGGTACCTTCTGATTTTCCTTTCATCTCCATTAATTATAAAGGATCCCAGATCACACAAAGTCTTGAACCTAAGGTTTAACTACTGTCAGTAGAACCATAACCAAATCATTTTTAATCTGGGGCAAAAGTATTGCTGGGAGAGATAAGTTTTTATGCCAAGAGAAAAGTAAATGCCAGCCTGGGGAGCAGAGGTGGGTGGCAGGAGGGAGAAGGCAATTTAGGAGAGTACCACCATAGTTACAGGTAGGAGGAAGAACTGGATATCCCATACTACATTTCATATCAATAGAGTAATGGGAAACTGGAGTCAGAGCTTTGTTCATTCTATGCTAATTACTGATGACAGGCTAAAAAATTGTTCCACAAATGAAGAGCAGTAATATATATTACACATATATAATATGCACAATCTATATATTCCAAACACCTGTTAAGTATCATGAAGAGCTTTCTATCTGCCAATGTGACATGGTTAATAATGAAATAGAACTGGAGTAAATAAAATGTATGTTGAAGCCTTACCTCAGACATTTACTGGCCTGTGGCCCTAGGCAAGTCATTTAATCTTTATGTATCTCAGTTTCCCTATCTGTAAAATGTAATAACTAAAATGCATATCTCACCAGTTTATTGAAGGAATCACTCAAAAAGTATATGAAATATTCTGGATAACTTTAAAGTATTAAAAAAATGCCATGGATTGGGAGGACTGGATAATCTGGGTTTGAATTCTGAATTTTGCCACTAATTTATAATGTGACTTTAAGAAGAGACTTGCATTTTTTTTAACTGATGAATTTGGTTTTATCACCACCACCACAATAACAAAAAAAAAAAAAACATAAAAATAAACAAAAGAGAAGCCAGTGTTTTACTTTCTGAAGATCATTAAGCAAATCCTCCTCAAGCCATCTTAAGCTGTCTATGAAAGACTCAGCGTTCTAACATTGATAGTGGTAAACTTCATGTGTTCATTGTATTCAACGTGAATCCTATTGTCTTTTAATTACTGCTACCTTTATATATTTATGCTCACTGTGTACCTTGATCCTTTGGCTCTGCTTTTCTCACTCTGCTACTTCATGTAAGCATTCACCTTTCCTATCCACCTTTACCCAACTCTTATCAATGGCTCCAAGAAGCTGTAGAATGAACAGCAGATACATCCCAGGAACACATCACGACAAATGAGCTAAACCAAGTGGAGGGTAACTAACAGTCCTCAAACCTGTGAGTTAGAAGAAGGTCTATCCCAAGCGGGTGAAGAGTTTCCCAGACAGAATGGGTAAATGAGAATAGTTTGTTCCAACAGCCAGGAATATAGCTGAAGCAGATACTGTGGAGCACTTAGAATTTAGTCAATCATTGAAAACATCAAGGTCATCTGCTTCATCCTAGGCTATCACCAGTCGTCTTGACTTTCACCCTGCAACTCACTGGACTTTGTGATTCAGAAAGAGACAATGAGGCTGACCACTGGGTCCAGCTCTGCCTCACTTAGATCCAGTTCATGCACAAGTGATGCACCATATGATCCATGATGTCAGTGGTGCTCTTCAAAAACAAAGGACACAATGAATTCTTTGCATTCATTCTTCCTTATACTACAAAAATGTTTTATTACATTCAAGTATTTATTTCATTCAGCTATGCCTCCAATCAACTGGTACATAGTTTGCTTTAACTTATTGCTTTTACAAATAATTGGGCAAAGTCTTTCCCCCTCTGGAGTTCAGTTTACTCATCTATAAAATGATAGGGCTAAGGCTGAATGACTTGAAGATTTCTTTCTCTCTTATATTCTCTGATTCTTTGAATGTCTTATTGACTGATGGCCAAAATAAGATTCCAGGTTCAATTCCTAGTTCAAAACCAAGAATTTTCAGTGATGTTAGAAGAGACTACATACCACATATTCAAATTTGCCCAGTAATGTAATAATTGTATTACCTCTGATTTAGACATCATATACAGGTTGGAACACTGGCAGAAATTAAGACACAATACATACTTCTATTTTACTTTGTCTTTTCATCTTAAGAATGGTATAATTCTATATCCTAAATCTCCTCGATAAAACAATCAACAAATACAGTAAGAAATGACTGCACCTCACCCAAATATAGCGCATTGGACCATTTTATCTCCTCTATAAAATGGGAAGGGGTGAATTTCCAGCCTTTGACTGTGGTTCTAGGCAAGTGGTTCATGGGGTGACACTACTGACATTAATTGATATGGGTCAACTTTCTCACTGTTTTCTTATGTCATGATGCTCTGGGACTAAGAATCTTGTCACCTATGTGAATGGCTCAATGGAGGAAGAGTTTGGCAGTGAGGATGCAATCCCTTCAAATGTAGGGTCCCAATTACAAGCAGACCTTCATCAGTCATTCACCAAGATTGCAACCAAGTAGAAAGTAACCGATGGTGTTTTAAGCCTATGGGTAAATTTGACCCCAGGTTTAAAAAGGACTTTAAAAAAGGCACTTTTAACAATTCAATAAGTAGCAGCTAAACAACGGAAATATGGCAAGATATATTCTATCACCAATTTGCCTTCAGACTCTAACTTTTAAAAAAGGGATGGATCTGGTGTACAGATTGACAAAGAAAGCCAAGTTAGACCATGTCCTGTTGAATGTGGCCAAGAGATGTCTCAGGAGACAATCACTATCAATCATCACTGGAGTTATAGAATGAAGGCAGTCCCTCACATCCTCTGCCACTGGATTCCTCACTTGATCAGGGCTATTACTCAATCCCTCAATGGCATAATATTAAATAGATTAGTGAAGGTCATCAGAGTGCCAAAAATCACTGAGGTTTGAATAAAGCAAACTGTTCCAGGGTTGAAGAAGGCACTTTGCCTGAATTTAGTAATTCTTGACCAGCAGAGTCATATTGCTTCTATCACTAATGTTACTGTATCTTTAAAAAAATAGATAGTCATGTTGGTGGAGTTGTGAACTGATCCAACCATTCTGGAGAACAGTTTGGAACTAGACCCAAAAGGAATTAAACTGTGCATACCCTTTGATCTTGCAATACCACTACGAAGTCTATATCCCAAAGAGAACATAAAAAGGGGAAAAGTTCCACATGTGCAAAAATATTCAAAGCAACTCTTTTTGTTATGGCAAAGAATTGGAAATTCTTTGGAATCAAGGGAGTGCCTATCAATTGAGCAATGGTTGAATGTAATGGAATACTACTGTTCTATAAGAAATGATGAGCAGGCAGATTTCAGAAAAATCTGGAAAGCCTTTCATGAACTGATATTGAGTAAAGTGAACAGAAGCAGGAAAATATTTTACTCAGTTATAGCAACATTGTATGATGATTACCTATGAATGACAGCTCTTCTCAGAGATTCAATTATTTAGGACAATCCCAAAAGACTCATGATGGAAAATGCTATCCATATCCAGAGAAAGAATTAATGGAGTCTGAATGAAGATTGAAGCATTCTATTTTCACTTTCTTCAGGCTTTTTTGTGAATGTTTCTCCTTTTGTTCTGTTTCTTCTTTCACAACATGACTAATGGGAAAATGTGTTTTACATTATTGCACATGTATAATCTATATCAGATTGCTTGCTGTCTTGAGGAGGGGAGGAAGGAAAAATTTGGAATTCAAAATTTTATAAAAAATGAATGTTGAAAAATGTCTTTACATGTAATTGAGAAAAATAAAATACTGTTTTTAAAAATGAAAATAGATATTCAGCTTTTCAATCAGCCAGAGTGAGAAAAATTGAAAAGTATCAAATAGCATGTCATTGCTATTTGATTATAGATGCCTAGGTAAAAAATAGGTACATGTCCCAGGAAGGCTGTATAGAGTGCTCAGTAATACAATGATAATGGGGAGCTCTGGGAACCTGAGAACCAACTAAACTGTTACATTTAGCCTAGTGAAATAATCTTAAAGATCTCTGCAAATTTGGTGCCCAATGTTATATCAACTATTTTGAAGACAGAGAAACTGAATCTCTAGGTATCTACTCTGGTAACATAACCTGTTTACAAATCACCAAGATCTGGAGATCAGAGAAATGGAACTATTAACTATTATTCACTGCTAGTCAGTCATTGGATTGGGCTGAAGACTCACAAAACCATCAATTTTGGTAGTCAGGTATCATCTTAATAATGACTATTCTTCAAGGCTCAGCATCCTATTCATCCCTCTGGGGACAGAGATGAGAAAGGTAGTAGAAGAGGAAAGAATAAGGTTAGTTACTCTGGCAAGTTAGGGGAATAGGCAGGGAGAGAAGAGGGGAAAAAACGATATTGGGGAAGATGAAAAATGAGAGGAAGAGAAGGAAGGAAGGAAGGAAGGAAGGAAGGAAGGAAGGAAGGAAGGAAGGAAGGAAGGAAGGAAGGAAGGAAGGAAGGGAGGGAGGGAGGACAAAAAGGAAGAGGGAGGGAGGGAGGAGAAAAAGGAAGAGGGAGGGAGAGAAAGGAGGAGGAAGGGAGAGAGCGAGAAGGAAAATAGTAAAGATCTGGAAACAGTGGAACTTATTTATCAATCAGGGAATAGTTAAATTTTGGAATAAAAATAAAAAGAATATTATTGTAGTGTAAGAAATTATAAATATATGAAGAATTCAGAAAATCTTTGGAAAACTTATATGAACTGAAGCAGAGTGAAGTAACAGAATCAAGAAAGCAATATCCACCACAAATATAGTAATATAAATGAAAAGAATAATAAAACAAAGGTGAGTGCTATGTACTTATAATACCCAATATGAACCGCAAAAAAGAGATGAGACAACACATTTCTCTAATCCAATTTTCATTTAAAGATCAAAGATATGAGATGTTACATGTGCTGTAAGAGCTAGTCTGGCTCCATTGATTTTCATTGTTACAAAAGAAAGCTGAGTAATGGGAGGAGGGGAGAGTTTTACAAATATGATGTAAAAAACAAAAAGCATTAATAAAACTTTTTTTTTTTTAAAATTAGCCACAAATAAAACTCATGTTTTCCCCAATGCAACAGAAATTACAGGCCATCTCTTGCTTGCAGCCACCAGCAGTAAATGGTATAGCATATTTGGATCCATCTCCCTGACACAGCTCTGCTGGCATCTCCCCAAAATGTGCATCTCTACCAAATACAACTCATCTGTTAAGCATAAATTCCCCATAATGAATTCAGGATTGAGTGCAATATTCTTTACATGAGAATTAAATTTTAATTGACTCCTAAATATACACATAGCACTTATTTACTAATTTTAGAATCAGGTAAGAAACCAGACCAAGAAAAGGCATACCTAGCTCTGAATGTTTTTTCCTCTATCAGGAAGACTCTGCTGTTCCCAGGGCCAGCACCATTCAGGGCTGGAGCAGGCTCCCCCCATCTCAGAGATAGGGGAAACAACCTTCTCCCACCTGCTCAGTAGTACTTAAAATTCCCTTACTAGAAGATAGAGTTTTTCTTTCCATGGTTAGTGATCATGGGATCATAGATCCAGAGATGAAAAGAACCTCGGAGGCTATCTATTCCAAACCTACCCCCTCCAGTTTTATAAATGAGGAAATTGAGGTCCAGGAAAATTAGTGAGATGTTCAAAGTCACACAGGTAGTAATCATCAGAGGTAGGATCTGAACCCATCTCTGGATGAGACTTAAAGAGCAAATGTCTTGGGGAGAGACCACTAAGACTTAGAGTCACACTCTAGCCAGGGTTACTGCTATCAAAGTTCTGGCAACATGGGTGGGAGGGGAGACCATATTGGATACCAGTGGGGAAGGTCCCTGGGCAGGAGAGAGGGACCCATACCATGAAAGGCTAGAAAGGTAACCAAAAAGGAATGACCAGGGAGTGGAAGGGGAAACCAAAGGCAAGCCACTAACTTTACCAAATTGCTAAGGACTGAGCCTATATACCCCTCTTCAAGCCCACCCAACCTTTATCCTTTGGAAGGCAAGAAGAGGAAGATGGACATGGTTTTGTGTGACTCCCTGGGACAGTCCTATTTCTTTGCTGGAGCACAGCTCTGGGGACAAGCAGGGTAGAGGGAAGCAGTTGAGAACAAAACCCACTTGGACTGTTTTCCACTTCTTCGCATCTGGGTCTGTACCTGGTGCTGGTGTCACTGCTGCTCTGCAATGCTCTGTCTTCCGTGACATTAGAGGGCCCGTTGGTCCAGTTGGCCATCTCCCCACTGTGCCAGCTAAACTGCAGTCCTCTGATAAGAAAATGAGGCAGGTGATATTTTATCTCATTCATTGGCTTAACTCTTTTAGCTGGAATCACACTTTTTCCATGTGCAAGGGCAGATGCCATATATCCCCCATGTTTCATAAAAATCATTTACTTTCTCCAGCATCTTATACCCCAACAAGCTCTTTATGAATGTTTGCTTATCTGAAAGCAGGTGGCCAGGGAATTATTAGCCCCATTTTACAGAGGAGGGAGCAGAAGCACAGAGGTTGTGGCTATTTAGCATAGTTCAGTGCAATTGGCACTATATTTTAATTTCCATCTCATTATTCAGAGAAATGTATCTAGATGTAAATTAAGCTCCCTAAACCTGTGTCCTCAGTCTAGATATCAGACATATTTCCACCAATTTTCTAAAATAAATACATTCTCAATTTTCAGAAGCAACCTGCAAATTTATCCTCTGCATCTGTAAGCAAATATATTTTCAGTGTCAAATATATTCATCTGTAACTAAGCAGGACCCTTTCTGTTTTTAATCTATGATCCCAACATAGATTTAGAAATTGAAGGAGCCATAAAGATCATTTATTCATACCACCTTATTTTACAGATGGGAAAACTGAGGCCCATGATATGCTTTCCCCTGGTTCTCTTTCTGTCTGTTCAATCCCTCCTTCTTGGTCTTCTTTGCTGGTTCTTTCTCCATGTTTCACCAACTAACCATGAGAATTCCTCAAAGTCCTGTCCTGGACCTTCTTTTCCTTTCCCTCTAAACTATCTCTCTTGATGATCTAAACAACTTGAATAGTTCAGATAATTTCCAGATTTATATATTTAATCCTAATCTCTCTCTCTCTCTCTCTCTCTCTCTCTCTCTCTCTCTCTCTCTCTCATCACACATCACCAACAACATCTTGGACCCTCAAACTGAATGTCTTATAGACATCTCAGTCTCAACAAGTCCCAAACAGGGTCCATTTAGCCTCCCTACCCCAAATGCTCTCTTCTTTGGAAATTCCCTATCACTAAACAAGGGCACCATTCTCCCAGTCATCCAGCTCTGCAAACTCAGTATCCATCTTTAATACCTCATTTCACTCACATACCAATTTGTTGCCAAATCTTTTCATTTTTGCCTTCACAATACTCCTCATGTTCCTCTATTTAGTCTGCCACAACCCTAGTTCAAGGCCCCATCATCTCTTACCTCAATGATGGTAATATTCTTCTCACTGATTTCCCTGAACCTTATTAAATCACAGATGACTGGAGCTAGAAGGTTACTGAAGGCGAAAGCTTAGAAGTTCAATGATTTATCCAAAGCCACATAAGGAATAAATAGCAGAGCTAGGATTCAAACTCAAAAACTCTGACAACAAACTAAATGTTTTATCCACTGCATCTTACTATCTTGAAGGAACCAAAGAATGTCAAGATGCAAAGAGATGTTGAGAATGGGCTTCAGGCATAGAAGAATGGGGAAGAGAGGAGCTGACTGCCATTATATGGAAACAGGAGGGATCAGGACAGTGAGAGGAATGAAGCAAAAGACCCATAACTATCCTACTAAGCCTGGGTAACCACTTCCTGCTCTGTCCCTTCCTATCTGTGCTTCCCCAACACAATCAGGATGCAGAAATGATTTTCAAATTCTTTAATTCCATCATATCCTCATCTATGATTACCATTTTTGGTTCATCTACAGGATCTGAAATTAGAATCCACCGTGTGCAGCTGTGTAAAGTGAGAGCCCCAAACTGGAGTCGATCTGTTTTAAAATGCTATTTTCAGACCGTTAACACTTTAAAACATACAAGGGAGCCAACATGGTATATTCAAATGAGAACTAGGCCAGGGTTAAGGAACCATTCCTTAAATCTATTGTTGGCTCAATATGTATAAGAATATATATCTCCAGTTTCATATAAAATGAAGGGGTTAAACTGGCTAAGGTTTCTCAAAATCCCACATAAATTCTATAAATGCTATGAATTCTCAGCATGAAGAAATGAATTTCTAATGATAACATTTCAGACACTAGAAGAAAAAGATAATAGAAGAAATATCTGAAGTCCAAAAACATTCCTGACATCCAGAGCATGCCAGCAGAGCAGCTTCTTCTGATGCATGTGGAAGCCCTGAAATTAAGGGTAATGGATGGCTCCTCCTCTCAACCTCAGAACAGTTAAGCTCAGAGGACTTACATCTTATTTCTGTATCCCACATAGAACCCTGAGCTGGATCCCAATTTAGGGCCAAGAGGATCCTGAACAAGAACACCACATGTCCCCAAATAACCCAGG
The DNA here is from genome assembly GCF_902635505.1 of Sarcophilus harrisii. Taxonomy (NCBI): domain Eukaryota; kingdom Metazoa; phylum Chordata; class Mammalia; order Dasyuromorphia; family Dasyuridae; genus Sarcophilus; species Sarcophilus harrisii. The sequence goes on along the minus strand of NC_045426.1, from coordinate 366,151,833 downwards.
AAAAAAACTGGCTGAAAAAATAAGCGGCAAATGCCAAGGAAGTGACTAAAGCCCATTGGGACCAAAATAGCCACAACATCCTTTAATCACAAATTACCTTATGCCAAGTTGTGGAATCATTTTTACCAATGGTAACTTCCTAATCCTCCCTACCTGTCTCCCCCTGGAACATTGGACCAGGAAGAGCTAGCTGTATTCTACAGAAAAAGGCTCCTAGCTAGCCTTCCCCATCAGTTATGTCCCCCAAAAATACTAAATTTGGAGTCAGAATCACATTGCAGTTTCAGCTCTACCACTTGGGCCAGTGATTTAATCACTATGGAACCTCATTTTAGTTGTCTGTAAAATGAGCATAAGGGTCAATGTGCTCTAGTGTATAAAACTGGCCCAACAAGAGTCAGGAAGATCTGATCTGATCTGATCAAGTCTCTCCTCTAACACATACTCACCATATGAGTAGTCAAGTCATTTAAATCTCTCAGTGCAAAAGGAAATTGACTTTCTAAGAAGTTAAGTTATAAAATATTTCCTGTTCTGCATTTATAGAGGGAGATTCAGAACCAGTAGTTGTGTCCATAGGTCTAGTCCAAACCATCAAGTGAAAAGGGCAAAAATGAGTATAGAGAAACCTGGAAAAACTCAGGATGAGGAGAAATATGAAAGACCATGACCTTTTTAGTCTTCTCTACTAATTCTTTTTTACTTTGGTCAGTTAGGTGAAGCAATGTTTAGAGCATTGACCTGGGAATCAGCCTCAGTTAAAATGTAGCCTCAGACATTTTCTAGCTGTGTGACTCTGAGCAAGTCACTTCCCCTATTTGCCTCAGTTTCCTCATCTTTAAAATGAGCTAGAGAAAGAAATGGCAAACCACTCCAGTATCTGCCAAGAAAACTCCAAATGGGTCATTAAGAGTCAGACATGATTGCAATGACTTAACAACACCACCAGTTCTACTTGCCTAGAATAGAGAATTATGGTAGGGATGAAATTACAATAGTTTTCTCATATTTCCTATTTTTATTTAGGACCTCTGGATGATTATAAAAATAAATTGATTGTTAGAGTTTTGGGAGCTAAGGTTTCAAATAGATTCTGACCTACAAAGTATCTGGAAATTTGAGTATCTAAATTAGAGTGAAAAGAAAAAAGAAAAATCTTCCTTCCAAAAAACAAAAACAAAAACAACCAAAACAACCACTCCATGAGAATAAAAATATTCATATGACCTGTGCCCCATCATTGGCAAAGTGTTATGTAAACACTTTGTAAAGTACTATATATGTGGCAAATATGAACTCATCAATATTATTACACACCTGACCAGTGTGTTCACATGGCATATTTTAATCATGTCATTTAACTATTCAGAAAACTTCAATAGCTCCCCCTTTGTCTTTAGGATAAAGTCCCATTTATTTAATTTAGAACTCAAGAACTTCCACTATCTGGCCTTAATCTACCTTATCTCACACAACTGATCCACTCCTAAACATGTCATATGCATTCCAGTCTCTAAATCTTTGTTCACAACATTCTCGATGTCTGAAATGCTTTTTTCACTTGTTTTAAGTCTATCCATCTTAAGAGCTCAGAATGTGGAATGAGAAGACATGAATTTGTCTTATTTTCAAGTTTTTTTAATCATCAAAAAATCTTCTTTCTTAAAAAAAATCTTCCTTCTTTCTCTCCCCGCCTCTCTCTCACTGCCCCTTTCTCTCACTGTCTACTCCCCCCCCTCCTTCCTCCTCCAAGAAAGAAAGTATATTCAAATCTTGACAACTGCCACTTGCTGTCTGTATGACTTAGGGCAAGCTATTTTTCCTCTATGAGCATCAAGTCCCTCATCTGTACAATGAAATGGACAAATAAAACAAAGTCTAAAGGCCCCTAAGATTCTAACCATGGGCTACCATGATATCTTAGTAAATACTACTAGTCATCTGGGTCTATAGGATCTCTTCCTGCTCTGTATTCCCACAAAATTTATGATTCATACTCCTCATTTGGCACTGACTACAAACTCCTACTTATCCCTATATGTATATGTGTCCTGGCTTTTTGACTAGAAGATTTTGAGACCAGATATTGTCTCGTACTTTTTTGTGTCTCTTGAACCTTTGAAATCTTAGATACGTAACAGGAATTTGTGGATGAAAGTGAAAACCAAACAGGACAAATAAGTGGCCCATGGTAGCAGAGCAAGTTGGAATTGGCTTTAAAGGGTAGTGGGTTTGGAGTATTTTTTCCTTTTTGTTTTTTGAAAAAAGAAATACTTCAATGTCCTAGAACAGAATGCTCCTAAATCCCATTCAAATGCTTCATACCTCGTTCTCACTGTGGCAGGAATATTCAGGGAAATAAGAACAGAGTGTTTTTCAGAGCTCAGAAACAATTCTGCAAAAGAAAGGGGGAGCAACAACTGAAGTACGAGTCCTAGATCTTATCTCAGATTAAAATCTTAGGACCGTGAAGGTACTATGGTCACAAAAACAGAACTTTCAAATTTTCTTTCTAGTATACAATTGTTTATCATTTATAGCTTCAAAAGCCTAGGATTTCCTAAGGGGACAGTGGACATTGGGTTTCACCTATAAGCAGAGTAGGGCATTGCCTACACAATGAGATTTTTTTTGAGAAGGATAGGAAGACCCTATCCAGAAATATTCTCATCCCTTGGTAAACCAGTTCAATTTTATGCTGTTCTCTTCTCTTGAAGCCCTTGCCCCCTTATCCTATTGCCAAATTTGTTCAGCAAATCTTCTACCTTGGATCACTCTCACCATCCACACAAGTACTACTGAATGAATTTGGAGAAAATTAAAATCCACCACAAATCTGTGTTATGTTGACTCAATTAGGCTCTCACTACTGCAAGGCAATCCTTTTATGCCTCCCTAATTAACTCACAAATCCATTCATCAAAGTGCCTCTTCCAAAGCTTTTCATCCCTCTTTAAATTTCCCATAGATGCTCTGCCTTTCCCTACCCTCTCAGCTGAGAACTTTGCATCACATTTCACTGAAAAAATTAAGACCATTTGCTGAGAGCTCTCTCATCTCCCCTCCTCATCTTATGTCACCCAGATGCCTTCTTTCAGTAACTTCCCTTATTTCACATGAAAAGTATGCCCTTCTTGACAAGGTCAATCCTTTTACATGAACAAGTGATGCTACTCCATTGCACCTTCTATGGTAGATTGTCCCCTCTCTCATCCCATTCTCTCACTTATCTTCTATTTCTCCCTTACTCCTGGTTGCTTTCCTACTGTCTACAAATATAACTATTTCTCCCCTATCCTCAAGGGACTGTCACCTGATTCATCCATCCTCCACTAGTTATCATCTCATATATCTCTTCTCTTTGCTGCTAAACTCCTTGAAAAGGCCATCTACAACAGGTATCTCCACTTTCTTTATTTTCACTATTTTCTTAAATTCTCCATAGTCTATCTTCCAACATCATCATTCAACTGAAACAAACCTCTCCAAAGTTACCAATAATGTTTTGACTGCCAAATCTAATGACCTTTTCTCAAACTTCATCCTTTTTAATCTCTCTGTAACTTTTGACATTGTGAAGCACCTTCTTTTTGAAACTCTCTTAATCCTAGACTATCATAACCCAAACCTCTCCTGGGTCCCCTCCTACCTGTTCTATTGCTCTTTTCCAGTCTCTTTTGCTGGTCACCTATTAATTTAGGGTATTCCATAAGTCTCTATCCTGGAACTTCTCTTATTCTTTTATGTTGTTTTTCTTGGTGGTCTTAATGCTAATGATTCTCATATCTACTTTTCTGGTCCTAACCTCTCCAAACTTCTAGGTTTTTCATCTACAATTGCCTATTGGATATCTCTATCCTCCAGCTCCATGAGAAAGAGATTGAAATGTAGAGGCTGGCCTTGGTTCCAAGGCTAACCCAAGTCAAACAGCTCTGAAGGTCAACAGTTGCCAGCTTCAGAATGACCAACTCATTGATAGTGAACCAGGCTGAATGTGATTACATGCTTGAGACAGAAGAGCCTATGACAAATGTCAATTCATTATCAAATATGGTGTCTCTATGCTACTAAGAACTTTAGAAAGTTCCCCATAACTCACCATTAGATACTTCAGTGAGGGCCATAAAACCTAAGATTATATCTCTGATAGGGAAACTAAAGAGGGCTTATATTAAACATTGCTGTCCTCCACGGCATGCTGCAATATCAAGGGTCCAGAACCTGACTCTGGTACTAACTTGTTACTTTGGCCAAATAATTTTCTTTCTCTTGACCTTAGTTTCCTTCTCTATAAAATGATGATCTCAAAAGTTCCTTCCAGTTAGAAATGTTATGGTCATTCAGTGGACAGGAATGTGTCTTTAGTAACAAGTTATAAGAATTTTAAGTCAGAGACTATGTTGTTTATATCTCTATATCCCCAACACCTAGCATGAGGCTTTGCACCTGGCAGAAGCCTAATTCATTTTTGTTGAATGAATGCTAACAGCTAATAGGAGTTAAAAGCTCCTGTTTCTGTGACACTTTAAGAAATAATTTTCTAGAACTGGAAAATGAGTAAATTCCCATCAGTTTGGGAATGGCTGAATAAGCTTTGGTATATAAAGATAATGGAATATTATTGTTTTATAAAAAATAATGAAAGAAAATAATGGAAAGATTTACATGAACCGATGCTGAGTGATACAAGCAGAACCAGAAACACACTGTACACAATAACTGCAAGATTATATGATGATCAGTTATGAAAGACTTGATTCTTCTCAGGGGTTCAGTGATCCAGGGAAATCCCAATAAACTTTAGATAAAACATGGCAACTGTATCCAGAAAGAGAACTATGGAGATTGAATGTACAGCACGTGCTATGTGCAATTCTTTTTTCTGTTTTTTTGTTTTTGTTTTTCATGGTTTTCCCCTTTTGTTCCGATTTTTCTCTCCCAACATGATTCATGATGATCTTTATGATTCATAAAGAAATGTAGATTTTAAAAGTTAATATACATGTATAACCAGAAAAAAACTATTTTAAAAATCCAAAAATAAAAAAGAAGTAATTTTCTTCCCAGCAAGAAGAAAATCGGAATGAGGAATGTCTTGGTTTAAGTTCCTCCTCTGACACAAGCTATATATTAAATCTGTGCCTCACATGGGACATTATCCTGGGAATTATCTACTAAATTTATCCTGCCTATGTGAGGTAGGTAGTAGAAGAATGATTATTCCTGTTTTTACAGATAAGGAAATGGATGCTTAAGTAAGCTAAGTGACTCTTCTAGATCAAAAGTAAATATCAGGGCCAAAATTCTAACTCAGAGCATTTGGCTTTAAAATTCTTTCCACTAACCCACACTACTTCTTATGAATCTTATTACAGAATTTTCAATTTCTTGGAGTAACTACTTTGTGGAATAACAAATCCAATAAAGATAATAACCAAAGGAAGCTCTTATGCTTTCCAAAGTGCTTTATAGATATATTTACTACAGAAAATGCCGAGCTGGAAAAGACATTAAAGACAGCAAGATTAAGAAGGATGGAAGTATGGAAAGTGCACTGGCTACAGAGTTTGAGGGACCTAATTTCAAAACCTACTTCCAGCACTTTCTATCATTGTGACTTGGAGAAATCCATTTAACTTTCCTGGTTCTCGGTTATCTCCTTTGTCTCAAAGAGGAGGATGGGATAGTCTCTGAGAATCCTTCCAGCTCTCTGATAGTTAGAGGCAGAAGACTTGATGTTGAATCTCAGCCCTTCCTATTTATGAGACTTTGAACAAGTATTTTTTAACACTCAATCTCAATTTCCTCATTTGTAAAATGAGAGAATAAGCTAGATCAGTGAACCATGCAGTGTCTGGTGGGAGGGAGATGGAGGGAGTAAAGAGAGATGAGGTGTAATAAGGAGTTATTATGTGAAGTGTCCACTAATCTGTAAACATACTTTCTATAGACTGAATAAATTTTGCCTCATATTTTAAGTATCCCTATTTTCAAATATCTATGTTGTGATTAATGAAATACAAATTCATAGAAGCATGACTAGATTTATAGTAGTTTTATCTTTTTTTAAAAGTCAGTGGATATTGATAGTACAGCTCTTATTATGTGGATGGGGTCTGCAAACTGAATGATGTTAAAAGGGGGTCTTCATATTACTACTCTTCTCTGAACTTCCTTCAGAACTATGATAACCTTCTTTAGTTGTCTTCTCCCTTTCACTCAAACTAAACCTTCGCCATTCAAACTCTTCACCCTGAACCACTCCAACACTTACCCGTTCCTCCTGCCTTCTTGTCAACCCATTCACATACCATCTCTGGGACCCAGATATTGCTCCTGGACCTCCTGATTCAATGGTTTTCTTCAAATGTCTAAATAGTGGTGGTAGTGGTCGGTAGTGGTGGTGGTTGCTCAGTTGTGTCCAAACTTTCATGACCCCATTTGGGATTTCCTTGGCAGAGATTCTGGAGTGGTTTGTCATTTCTTTTTTCAGCTTATTTCATACATGAGGAAACGGTAGGCAAACAGATAAGTGACTTGTCCAGAGTCACACCACTAGTAAGAGTCTGAGGCTAGATTTGAACTCGAGAAGATAAGTCTTCCTGACTCCAAGCCCAGTGCTCTATCTATTGCAACATTTAGCTGTCCATATAGTTGTCAAGGAAGTCCTTATATTATTTAGATCGTGTTAGACATTTTTGACTGCCTTATCACTTTATTGAACCATATTATCTAAGGCCAGATTTGAACTCAGGAAGATGAGTCTTCTTGATTCCACAGATGGTCCTCTATCCCCTGAACTATGGGCTTACCTTATTTGATCTGAGCTTGTGACAGTTCTCAGAAAAGTGCCAATCTTTTCCAGAAAGTGATCTTTGCAATTCCTTGCTTTCTTCCTATCAGATCTGTTTTCTTTTTTCTCTCATCATGCCTTATCTCTCTATCAGTCATTCCTCTACTACTTAAGGCATAAAACTGAGAACAGCTTAAAGTATGGCCTGTACCAATGTATATTTGTGTTTTTATGAAGCTCAAAGCCTGAAGCTACAGAACTCTCAGGGTAGTAGTTATACTGATGCATAACATTGGCCCTGATTGTGACCACTTACATTATGGAGTTGACCTCTTCTGAAAGTTGTTCCATTCCTTCTGAAAATAGCTTTTCATCTCCTCATAGCTCAGAACCAGGTTACCTCTGTCCATTCATCCCTATGTATTATACATACATACATAAGTACATTATATATATATACATATATATATATATATATATATATATATATAGGACATACTTTAAAAAAAAAGTCACTAGCATAATAAACTTGGATTTCAGCAAGTCATTTTATCAAGTCTTCCTTGCCAATTTTGGGGAAGACTGTGAAAAGATACGGACTAGATGATCCAAAGAGAGGAGATTAATGTACTGGTGTCAGTTACTTGAATGAAGGCAGAGATGGAATAGACATTTAGTTGATTCACCGAATGATAGAATCAATATCCAAAAAAAATCTTTAACAGGTTAGAAAATATATCAAATATAATCAAGTGACATTTAGATCGACACCAGTACATTAATCTTCTCTCTTTAAATCTAGCTAATCAACCATTTCCAAATCTAGCTGTATTATCAACTAGTGAAATAGATTCAAAATCATGTCATACAAAGTTGGGCAAATGAATTAGGGTTGTTTAACCTAAAGAAGAGAAGACTTAGAGAGAAGGATTAGATGTATTATTTTGTAACTTTAGAGGGAATAAACATTTTATTAAATGCCTATGTATACCAGACATTAGGCTAATTACTTTTACAACTTTTAGCTCATTTGATCCTCATAACAACTATGAGAGATGAGTGCTATTATTATATTCTCCTTTTTATAGTTAAGGAAATTGTAAGTAGAGTTTTCATGTCTTGCCTAGAGACCTTTAGCTAGTAAGTATCTGAGACTGAATTTCAGCTCTTATAGTCCTGACTCGAGGTCTAGAATTCCACCACCAGCTAACTGCCTCAAAAGAAGAAAATAGAAAGTAGGAACAATGGTTTGACTTTATATTGACACAAATTTCAGCTCCATAGGAGGATTTCCTTAACAACCAGCTCTGTACAAAAGCAAATGTCTGCCTCAGGAGGTGGTAGATTTCCCAATGCTTTGGATTTTCATTGAGAGACTAGATGACCATTTGCCAGGGATGGAGCAGAGAGGATTTCTGTTCAAGTACATGTTGAACTAGATGACATCCAAGCTTCCTACCCCTCAGAAATCTAGTGATCCTCTGGGCTAACATCAAACTCCCACTACTTATGCCCTGCCCAAGGGTCACTAGAGACTTGATGTAAAACTACCATAGCAAGTTAATCCAGCACTAGGCCTATTTTGCTCCCACTTTGGGGCATGTTTTAGATACCCCAAAACCCCAGTGACTTGCTCTAAACTTGGAATTGGGGGAGCCAGCTTCTTCCTCTCGCCTACCCTTCTCACCACCACCACTCCTCAGCTTCAGCTTTTCACACCCAAATGAAAGAGGAAATGCCACAACAGCTGTGAAAGACTCTCAGTGGTGGTTTATGGAAGTAATTACCGAGTTCTGCATGTTCCTTGCCAGTTCTTTCTACTGACTCACTATCTGACTCAGAATTATTACTTTTTTTCTATAGAAGAAAAAATAAAAAGTATGTGTGCTTTTTTCCTCTCTCATTGAACTTATGAAAGAGCTTAGGGAGAGGGAGGAAATGGAGATGATTTAATTAATTTAAAGGTGAGTTTGGTGGCCAGCACAGTGAGCAGTACTCTGTACCCAATACTAAGGGAAAGATTCCTAGAGATCCAAATAGGATGGAACCACTCTGAGGGAAGGAAAGGAAGAGTCAGGACTCAATTCAAGTGTTAAAGTGAATGAGAGATTTTTAATACTTTCCATTTCTCCTCTAAAGTTCTCCTCATGGCTTGTGAGTGAGCAGGTGTGCTGATTTATACCACTAACACACAATCTCTGGCAGATGCTGACAACATAACTCATGGACTCAGTAACAGACAGTTCATCTATGTCCAAGGACCAGTCTGCTGAAGTTCAGAAAGACTTATCAGATCTAGAGGTGGGCCACCAGGCTATTATTATTATTATTTTAATCACAACTACTCACAAAGCCTTCTGAGACACTTGGGGATCATGATTTGCATCTCTGAAGGGAAATCCACAAAAATGAAAACATAAATTCTAGAAATATTGAAGTAAGACTAAAGTCTTCTAAATAATGACCTAAGGCTTAGATTCAGGAAATTGGGTTCAAAAGTCTGGCTTCTGAGGCCCCAGTTTCCTCATCTGCCAAAAAAAAAGGAGGCATTAAGCTAAATGTTTTCCAGCTCAAAAATTATTCTATGATCTTAAAAATTACATTGAAAGGCTCAGAGCTCTGAGTTTACTCTTGTCTGAATCCAGAGAGGTGAGATGGCAGGAGATGAGGAGCCAAACAGAATTAAGAAACTTTAGCAAAGGCAAGGCTCTGAGGTTCAGAAGGTAGATACGGGAAAAATATGGAATTTTTCGTGAGAAGCTAAAGGGATTAGGGGAAGGAAGAGAGGGAACCCAGCCGGGAAGAGAAAAGCATCATCTAAAACATGGAATAAGCCAAGTCATTGCAAAGACTTCACTAGTAAATCTTGGCAAATGAACTCAAGGGGTCTCTTTCCTGGCCTCCCTACTTCCAATCTCTTTCCAATTCTCTTTTCCTCTCAATTTCTCTTTCTCTCAATTTCTCTTTCCCCATCCAGTCCTTCCTACACATTGTAAAATGTGTCTGAAGTAGTCAGTAAAGATCTCTTGACTACAATGACGACACTACTTTTTTCAAGGTTGAGAAGCACCAAAGTATACAGTGGAAAGTTTGTTGGACTCATAATAAGGAGATCCTTGTGTTAATATTATATTATAATATTATAAGGGAAACTGATAAGGAGTCAAGAAATGAGATTCTGAAGACACAAGAAAAAATTATTCTTATAAGGACAAAAGAGAGGAATTTGTTTACAAAGACCAATGTGAACTTAAAGGAAGTTAATCAACCAGCTCAGATTCTTTAAGGACAAATACAGATTGCATACACAAAAAACTTAAAATCAATACAAAATGGTAGCATGGTCCTCTAAGATTAGTGTTTGAAACATTAAAGCCTAGTCTAGCATTCAAGAACAACAAAGAACAACAAAAAGAAGTTATTCAGCTTCATTGGGGTCAAGAAGAAAAACAAAGAAAGTATAGGATTGCTATACATATATAATATATATCTTCATATGTGTATGTGTGTGTGTGTGTGTGTGTATCAGCTTGCTGCTGTTCACTGTGGACAGTATGATGATGGTAAATGGTGATGAGGAAGCTTAATTATTTAACTCTAACTTTTTATTTGTTGTCCACCTCATCATAACATGGAAGTAATTCTAAGTTCTCCAAGGCTATTCCAGGGTAGTACAAATTTCAGATTATACATTCTGGAAAGGTTTTAAGTATTTCAGGGACTGGTTATGATCACTGTCCTAAGTCTAGCATGGTGAAGAATGGGCAGGCTTCTCACCAGTTGGATGACCAATAGATAATATCTTTTTTAGCCATGGCAACCCATGAAACAAACAAATTAAAATGAATGAATGAATCAATAAGCATTTATTTTATTAAGGACTTACCATTATGAAAAGCAATGAATTAAGCCCTCAGAATACAAATAGAAAAGACAGACCCTATTCTCAAGTGGCTCACATTCTAACAGGATTAACAGACTGAAGGTTTAATCAGGGAAAGGTTCTTCGACAGCTTAGTGGTATAGTGGATAGAGAGCAAGTCACTTAACCTCTTGATGAGGTTAGTGGCAGTCAGAGAGTTGTAGAAATCTTTTAGTTGGGGCAGGTTCTTTGTGAAGGAATTCATGAAACCAGAAATATTAATTGGCAAAAGTGGAAGTTTATTGTTGGATAGGAAGCCAGTTTTGCTAACAACTGACTTCTTTAGTATCAAAGCCCTGTTAGGGAACTGGAGCCTTCTCAGTGGGCAGGATCCTAGCAGGTGCTTTGCACCTTCTGCAAAGAAATGAGTAAAAGGAAAAGTTTTATGTGCGGCTCTTGGTGGGGGGGGAGAAGAGGGGGCGCGGGGAAGTGGCCTGTGGCAGCCTGAGTAGATCAGACCAGGATTTCTCAGTTGAATAAGAATTTAGAATAAGAAGCCTGAATAAGGATGTGACTTTTCTAAAAGATCAATAGGAGTTGATTTGCCCTTGAATAGTGTTGCTTCTCTCATCCTGAGAGGATGGGCTCTCTCTCTAGACTCTTAGGAGCCTGAGGAAATCCTGATCTCTTCTTCAAAGGGGACATAGTTTCAGAGTAATAATTGTAAAGGCAACACAGTTTCACTCCCCCTTCACTCTGTCTCAATTTTCTTATTTGTAAAGTGGAGATAAAGGCACCTATCTTCCAGCTGCTGTGAGGATCAAATGGAATATTTGTAAAGTTCTTTTCAAACCTCAAAGCACTATAAATGCTATTATTATTATTATTATTATTATAGATTAGCCTTCAGTTCTATGTAGCTCCAAGGTCTTCTGCCATGATGATGCCAGTGATCATGGCAGACGACCTGTGAAATGAGCAGAAGATGCTAAGAATCACCGTTTTTAAAGAACCTTCTTCAAAAAATCAACAACATATTACTAAGCAGGAGCTCTTAGCCTTCAATCCATGAACCTTTAAACATTTTGATCATTGTTTTTCAGCACAATTAGTTTCATTTGGAATCCTAAGTATTTTACTTTATGAATTAATAGCATCATTCTGAAAAGGGGTTAATGGGCTTCGCCAGATTTCCAAAGGGTCCAAGATACAAAAGATTAAGAATCACTGAGGAAGTGAATCATAAATACCCACATTCTCACCATAAGTGAAATCCCACTGCTGATACCAGAAGCATGACTCTGAGCTCTCCTTGGACTGTCAAATAAAAGAGCTGGTTTCATTGTTCACCCACAAACACTAATAAGAATAATTTATTTGAGCATTTGATCATCGCCTTTACTTGTAGTGCTCACAATAAGCAGATGCAAAAAGACCACCATAAAGATAATTTCAGTTTATATACTATAATCTGTTGTAGGAGATGAGGAGAAAGAAAAATTCTATGAAGAATTCAACAAGATATTCTGAATTAATTCAATATATAATTTGATTTTCGGTGATTTTGGCGTTAAAATAGACAGGAGGAGAATGGTTGGAATGGAATATGTTGGAAAATAGGGCTCAGGACGAAGAAATTTGAAAGATCAGAGGCTTGTGGAATACAAAAGTGTTACCTCTACCAAAGACTAATAGTGAATCCTAATACTAAAGTATGGAAGTAGTGGGAAGTACCAGGTGTGACCAGTAGTGGATAATGTGACAAAGGACAGATAAATTGTATCTTATTTTTAAAAAATGACTAATGAATTATTTGGGAATCGATTTCTTTCCATTTTTTTTTTTGAGGCAATCAGGATAGATGACTTGCTGGAGATCAAACAGCTAGTAAATATCTGAAGTCAAATTTGAATTTGGGTTTCTGTGACTCCAGAGACATTGCTCTAACCAATGTACCACCTAGCTGTCTCTCATTTTCAAATCAGTTATCTGTACCATAGACTTCTTAGGAAAAAGACCCAAATCAACATCACAAAAGAAGAAAAATAAGGAGAAAATAAGTTAGGCTATTAAAACTGCTTCTCTCCACAACCCAACTCCCACCTGCCTTTACAATCTTATTTCATACGACCCACTCCATCCTAGTTAAACTGGCCTACTAGTTGTTTTCCTATAGGACAGTTTCTCTCAGCCTCACTCCTTTAAACAGGCAGTTCCCCCATACTTGGAATGTCCTGGCTTCCACCTCCACCCGCTGGCATCCCTTCCTTACTCACTTGCTTTCTTCCCAACACATTTCAAGTGCTACTTCATCCATTAAGTCTTTCAAAATGCCTCTAGTTGTTAACACTTTCATCCTCTCAAAATTGTTTTGTGTTATTTTGCATGTGCTTTTGTGTACAGGTTCCATTCCCCAGGAGAATGTTGAGTGTAATAGCTGGAACTGTTTTCTTTGTCTTTACATTCTCACCTCCTAGAATGTGCCGGGCATAGAATAAGCTTAATAATTATTTGTTGAGTTTAATGGAACCTGACCTGTTTAATAATAATAAGAGATAACATTTGTATAAAAGGAGCTAAGTGACATGGTGTATAGAGTGCCAGACCTGGAGTCATAAAGATTCATCTTTCTGAATTCAAATCCAGCCTCAGACACATAAGCTGTGGCACTCTGGGCAAGTCACTTAACTCTGTTTGCCTCAGTTTCCTCATCTGTAAAATATGCTGGAGAAGGAAATAGTAAAGCACTCCAGTAACTATCAAGAAAACCCCAAATGGGGTCATGAAGAGTTGGCACAACTGAAAAAAAAACACCTTACAACATTATTTACATGCCAGGCACTGTGTTGTCTTTTATTATTATTATTATTATTTTAAATTTTAATAATAGCTTTTTTTTCAAAATACATGCAAAGATAGTCTTCAACATTCACTCTTGCAAAACTTTGTACTCCAAATTTTTCTCCCTCCCTATCTCCTCCCTAGACAGCAAATAATCCGATATAAGTTAAATGTACAATTCTTCTAAACATATTTTCATATTTATCATGCTTGTGCTAAGTCTTTTCCATTATTATCTCATTTGACCCTCACAATAGCTCTGGGAGATAGGAGCTTTATTATTATCCTCATTTTACAGATGAGGAAACTGAGACAAATAAAATAAGGTTAAGTGACTTGCTCAGGATCACATAACTAGTAAGTGCCTGAATTCACATTTAAATTCAAGTCTTCCTGCCTCTAGGTTTGCCACTTTATCAAGAAATAAAGAGAAAGAGATTCATTTCCTTTCTCTTAAAACCTGAGTAAATGCCATCTCAGAAAATGGCTTTCATTCCACCCAAAAAGAGGAATCACACATATCTCTTGGAATAATTACACAAACCCTTCTCCCTCTGGTTCTTACCACTAGGCTGATAGTCTTGTCCTAGGCTAAATAATGATAAAGTGACACAATGAGAGCAAATGCAGATCAATATACCTGTCAGGTAAATACAGAGAGAATTACTTATTTTTCCTAAATAGATATGTTTGTGGGTGTGGATGTAAGTGTGGGTGGATGAGGGTATGTATGCAGATGTATATGTACATGTGTGTGTATGTATATGTAATATGTACATACATATTGTACATACATACCCAAATTGTATTGCACATGTACCCAATGTATATTGTACATACATTGACAAAAATATACATATACATACATATGTATAAATACATATAAATATACAATATACATATATATGTATAAATGCTTATATGAGTGTGTGTATGTGTGTGTGTGTGATCTTCTTCAAGTTCTGATCAGGAAGATTTTTTTTTTAAAGAATTTTATGTTCCTGAATAAAAGTTTCTGCTGACTTAACTCTAAGAGAATGAGCTACGGTCATTTACCATGACAATATAAATATTCACTTATTTGATTGCTGAACAAATAATGACATGTGAATGTAATGGAATACTATTGGTCCATAAGAAATGATGAAAGGGAAGGTTTCAAAAAGACCTGGGAAGATTTGTCTGAACTGATTCAAAGAAAAGTAAGCAAAACCAGGAGAATAATTTTTACCACACCAACAACATTGTAAAGGAAAACAACTTTGGAAAATTTACTTATAACCATGATTCCAGAGGACCTAAGATGAAACATGCTATCCAACTCCTGATTGAGAAGTGATGAATTTAAGGTACATAATGGGACATGTTTTTGGACATGGGCAATGGGAGAATCTGTTTTGCTTGATTGTGTCTATTTGTCACAAAAGATTTATTTTTCTTTTTTTTAGTGGGCGAAAGGACTTTGGAGGAAAAGAAAATAATTTTTGTTAATTGAAAAAATCACTAAAAATCTAAAATGTATTCAATATGAGACATATAATACATAATATGATTCCCAAATAATATGATAATATATAACTGACCACCTTTACCTCAAAAACATTCAATTTGAACAAAAATATAGCTTTAAAGACTCTTTTCCTTCCTACACATATTAAGATCACATAAGATTCCTTTAGAAATAAAAAAAAACAGAGCTAACTTTGATCAATTATCCTTTGATTGTTAATATCAAATGAAGAATAAGACAGGAAGACATGTCACTGCTATAAAAGATGTCAGTGAGTCAGTAGGCATTTTTAAAGTATCTACTATGAGCTAGGCATTGGGTTAAGAGTCAGGAATACAAGGAAGGCAAAAGACATAGTTATTTGTGTGCTGTTTCCCCCATTAGATTGTGAGCTTCTTGAGCCACTGGAGGTGATGGGGGCTAGCAGTCAAATCTATGCTCTAGGATGATTAATTTGATAGCAGAGTAGAAAATAGACTGCAAGAAGAATAACCAACCAGTAGACCATTACAATAATCTAAGACAGTGGTTCTCAAACTTTTGTTTTCAGTACCTTTAGCCTATTAAAAATTATTGAGGAGCTCTCCAAAGCTTTTTTGTTTATCTGAATTATATTTATAGACATTTACCATATTGGAAACAAAAACTATTTTTGATTTGTAGACCCTCTAAAAGGGTTTCAGAGATCCCTAGACCATACTTTGAGAACTACTGATCTAAGATATAAAGTGAAGAAGGCTTGCACCAGGATGCTGGCAATGGCAAGGGAGAAAAGGGGGCATATGTGGGAGATGTGATAAAGGTAAAATCAACAGAACAGAATGAACATGAAGGATGAGAGAGCATGAGGAGTCAAGGATGACACCTACTTCAGGAGGCTGGGTGACTAGGAGATTGGTCCTACCTTGAAAAGTATTAAGGAAGTCTGAAAAGATAAGAATTCAGAGGGGAATGTGTTAAGTTCAATCTTGGATATGTTACACTTAAAATGCCTATAAGACATCCCAAGGAAATAAGACTGAGGTCAAATGTTATCCCAGTGAACTGGGACTAGAATTCAAAAGGAAGAAGAGCAGCACATACTGCTCTTGGAAAACCATGAAAAACTTTCCAGGATCCCAGCCTTCTCCCTAAAACAAAAACAACTATTAATACCAATGGTCTTCCAGGGAGGCTTTACAGCTGTGAATCATGAAATACTACAATCTTCAAAGAATCAAAAAATGTGGTTCATCCAGAAGGCGAGATGCATAGTACATATAAATCACTTGCAGAATGTCACCAACAAAATACGTACATTAAGAAGCAAAGAGTATTAATATTCCATCAATAAAAAAGAATACTATTATACTATTAATATCAAAAATTTAAACCAATCATGTAGTAACAGCAAGAAGGAAATAGATAAGAAGGATGGCCTATGTGCTATGCTGGTTCCCATATAATGTTGAAACCTAAAGTAATATCTCTGAACCTTCTGGGCATTCTAGACTTAATGGGAAGTCACAGACAATAAGTCATATAGGATGAGAGAATGTGAATAGGCTGTGATCTGCACCATTCAAAAGAGTCCCCATGTCAGTGTGATTAGAAATCCATTAGAAGTAGTAAAGAATATTTCTCTTTCAAAGAAAATGGTCTTTGGATCAAAAAAAGAGAAGACAAAAATGGTTAGTGGCAAATAGAGACCAAGATAAGGAAGGAAATGGTCAAAGCATCTAATTGCCCTCAAAAAGCACAACTCACCAGACCTGAAAGAACTGTAAGATAGGATTTTAAATGAACAAACATAGTTTATTGCTAAACTACAGTCAATGATCTTTGAAAGATTATTGAAGACGCCCAAAGAATTGTAAAACTATTATGCCCTTTGACCCACCAATACCACTATTGTGTCTGTTTCTGAAACCTAATCAATGGTAGGACAACCAAAACAGCTGATGCCATTCTAAGTTGTAGTGACATGCAGAGTCCAGAATGGGGGAGAGAACAATTCCACTCTACACTCAGTCTTTGTCAGGACACAGCTGGAGTACTTCACTCAGTTCTGGGAATCGATTTAGAAAAGATTTAATCAAGTTGGAGAACACACAGAAGAAAGTAACTGAGATAGTGAGAGGTTAGAGAACAAATCCTGCAAATCTCTACTGAGTGGTGCCCTGGTGTCCTGACTTCCTTTTCCAACCATCTTTCTTAGGATGGTTGGAAGCCATGAAACAGGATTTCATGGAATCCATGAACCTAATTCAGACATTTTACTAGCTGCTTGATCTTGGGCTTGCCCTCTTTCGGGTTACCTTTTAAGGGAGGAAAGCAACATATACATTTCTGTTTTGGAATGAATTGATTCTTGGTGACCCCATTTGGGATTTTCGTGGCAAAGATACTGGCATGGTTTGCCATTTCCCATTTCCTTCTTGAACTCATTTTACAAATGAGGAAACTGAGACAAACAAGGTTCACACAGCTAGTAAATGTCTGAGACTAGATTTGAATTCGGGCTCTCCTAACTCCAGGCCTCTGTCCACTCTACATAAAGTAACTATCCACTGCACTATCAAGCTTCCCCATGAAGATGAGCACCCCCTCTGCCAAAGTCACACCTTCAATAAGTATCTGAAACGATTTCAATTGAGTGATAAGATAAAAATCCAGACTTTTATAAAAAGCTGGGAAGTGAGAAGAGAAAAAAAATGGAGAAAAGCAGCAAATTTAGACTTTCAAAGAGGAAAAAATGGGAATAAGAATAGAATGAGAGGAGAGGAGAGGACATTCCAGGAGAGGGAAGGGTCAAAGATGATTCTGAGATCATGAGTCTGAGTGATTATGGGGATAGTGCTGTCAACAACCATAATAAGGAATTTGGGAGGAAGAACAGGCTCACAGTGGAAATCATCAGAGCACAGATTTAGAGCAAGAAGTGACTTGTCCAAATTCACACATACTAAATGTCCGAGGTAGGATTTGAATTCAGATCATTCTGACTTCAAGTACCCTATCCCCTATGCCACTAATTATAAGTTCAGCATTAGATGTGAAGTGTTTGCTGGATCAGCTTGTACATCCAAGTCTGGAAATGGTCAGCAGGCAGTTGGAGATGGGAAAGTGGAGTTCAGGGGAGTGACTAGATAGTTCAAGGAGGTGGATATATAAAGTTGAGAGTCAACTATGTAGTAATGATTATTGAACACAAGGACCGGATGAACCCCCAAACAAGTATAGAGAGAAAAGTAAAGAGGATAGAACCTTGGAAGATAATCATATATGGAAGGTTGGAAGGACATGAAAAATCAACAAAAAAAATTAAGGAGCAGAGAGATTATCATTATAGCAAAATTTAGACAGTGTCATAAATACAAATGAGAGAGAGCTCACCCTGGAAAAAGGAGTAGTTCAATAGTGTCAAATGGTGCAAAAACCTCAGAAAGTGTGGGAACTGAGAAAAATTCATCAGACAGAATTAATAGAATCCTAGGTAGAGCAGCAATCCTAATCAGTTCCTCCCTTGGTGGGGCTAACTAACTGTTCACACGCTCTTAAGTCATTTCCCTTTTAGCCAGAGCCATGGATGGTCAGGATGATTTCAGATGCCCTAATACTGAAAGAGCTCATGCTAATCCCTAATTTACAACAATGGAAGCAGTTCAGAAACACGAAGAATTCTCCACAGGTCTAATTTGTTCACTGAACAAATGCAAGTGACTTGTGATTTTAAACAAATGACCCAGAGATCTTGGAACTTTAAAATAATAAGAACTTTTTAAAGATAGAGATTAAAGAATCAACCAATCATTATGACAGTAGGCTTTTATTAAGTACCTACTATGTGCCAGGTGCTCTTCTAAAAACTGTGGTTACAAAAACAAAAAAAATTAAACTATTAAAGGAAACAGCATGATTTTTTAAGTCTACATAAAGTAACTACAAGGTAATGGGGTGCAGAGAGGACAGAGAACTGTCATTAGCTGCTGAGAGGATCAGAAAATGTTTCATGTAGGAAATGGCACTTATACTGAACATTAAAGAAATTTTAAGAGGCAGAAGTGAAGAGGGAATGCATTTCCATGCAGGGGGGACTTACTGCATGGGCAGAGGCTTGAAAGCAAGAATTGGAGTGTAAAATTCCAAGCAAGTAAATCAGTTTGACCAGGCAGGAGAGTGCATGAAGGAGACCAATGTATAATAAATTTGGAAAGGTAGTTATAAATGATAAATGGAGTAGTCCATGTTTAATCTGAGAGACAATAGGAGACAATAGCTCAATCTTTTTGAGCAGGAGAGTGACATGATCAGACTCATACCTAAGGAAAATATCACTTTGGCAGTCACATGGAGAATGGATTAGAGAGAGAGAAATATTAACGCTTGGAATTTCCAAAGGGGACTTGAAGTGGCCTAAGAACTAACTAAGAATCTGAGACTCCTGGATGGGATTATTGTTATACTCCTTTCCACTGATATCTCTTTCTAATCCATCTCTCTCTCTCTCTACTCTCTCTCTCTCTCTCTCTCTCTCTCTCTCTACTCTCTCTCTCTCTCTCTCTCTCTCTCTCTCACACACACACACACACACACACACACACACACACACACCCCTAGGTTCATCCTTCTGAAACAGTTTTTTCCTCATATCATTCTCCTACTCAAGAAACTAAAATGGCTTCCAATCGACAAATATGACCTGTCCAAACTCCTCTTCTTAGCTTTCAAGACTCTCCATAACCGAAGCCTACCCAGCATTTCTGGCTTTATCTTCCCCTGGCTCTAGCACAGACTTTGCCTCAGACATGTGGACCTCCACAGTTCACTGGCCCACCTGTATCTCATATTTATTTCTGTTTCCACCTTTGTTTAGACTATCCAGCCTAATTTCCTTCTCATCATTTTCTCTTCCAAGGTATCTATGGGTGACTTGCCATAGCTGAGAACTTAGATCAAACTTCTTCCTCTTATCTCTATAAGATCCAGTTCAAGTCTAAACTCTCCCATGAAGTCTTCTTATCCTAAAGATTCTTCTGCAAAGTGACTTCTTTCTCTGAGTTCCCTCATGTAGTCAGTGCTTCTCAGGAACCTTATCCTACTCATTAATAACCTCCTCCTGAACTTGGACTTCCAACTCTCAAATGCATTCACCTTATAATATTACATATACAATTACTTGTGTATTAGAATCTTATCTTCCCACTGAATTATAAATCCCCCATGAGTGCCTAAGGATTCATTTTAATTTTGTATCTCACCTAAGTAGTGCTCTATCCATATTAGACATCTAATAATAGACACCATATAGCACTTAATTACTTTTAATTGTTTCATGTGTGTATGATGTCTCCCAAAAAAGACTACACGCTCCTTAATCATAAGGGTTATACACCTCCCCAGACCCCAAAACAGAGCACATAATACATTCTCAGTACATGGCAATTTCATTTATCTTGTAGGAAAGTTCAAGAACAAGAATGATTTAAAAGATCAAGACTAATACCTTTTCAAGGCAAGCACCAGGGTATTTGTACCCTGCTACCAGGAGTTAGCTTTTTAAGATGAGGTCATCCTGACCCAGTGAAACCCACAATAGTAAGCAACAATGAGTTTGATTTGCTTCTGGCTAGAGCCCTATGACCCTTACGCTGCTCCAATATCTCACCATAGAAGCTTGCTGGGGATGCTGCCTCCTATTCCCTCCTCACCCCAATTTCATCTCCTAGCTCCAAGAGAACACGACTAGCAGATTGGGATGTGACTGACGAGCCCTGAGGCCTTCCTGATGGATGTCCTCTCCCTGACCACAAGGAGGAAAGCACCACTTTGGGTAGGTGTTAGGGGGAGGAGGGGATAGAGAGGAGAGGGAACATACAAACAATCAAAATCTCTGATTAGGGTAAGAAACAGTGAGAGGAAACCTAGAAAACTGGTTGGACCAATGGGAACCAGGCCCTTGAGGGGAGGACAGAGTGAGGACTCAGAGGTGAGAGCGGTAACAAAAGAGCTGTGCTAACATTTCCAACATCCTTCCAGGGTCTAAGCTGAATTGTCCTTCCAAACTACTAGTCTAATCAGGGGCTGTCTCCCAAGGGGAAGAAAATACCATGGAAGATCATGTCATTTCCTGAGTCTCCACAGATATAGGCACACTGCACAAGCACATCTGACCTAAGTTTGAATCCTAGCCCTTTTACTTACTGTCTATCACATCTCAGGAGTGTAATTTTATCTCTCTAGGTCTCAGTTTCCTCAATAGTAAAATAAGGAAGTTTTACTTGATCTTTAAAGTTCCTCCCAGCTCTAAATTCTCTCATCACCTATTCCAAGGTAGCAATAATTTCCCATAGTTAAGGGAGCTATTTTAAATAATCCATCACTGTTCAGTTTGAAACATTGTAAATGCCCAACACCAACCAGTGCAGGCTTCTTGGGATGAAGGAGGGAGGTTGAGGGTGGGGAAGAGGGGGAATGTATGGTCAAGTGGGAAGGAAGGACAGCTGTTTCTTCAGAAAAGTGAAAGGGAGATATTTAAACACAAAGGGAAACATGGAGAGGGGGGAGGATCAAATAAGGGGAGTAAGCTTGTGGGGTGAGATAAGGGAAGAAGCAGGTCTGGCAGCTTGAAAAAAGGTGGTTGAGTTGTGGACCAAGACCATTTTGATCCCTGATAGTTAACTTCAGTTTAGGACTACCCTGGTGCAGCCCAGAGACTGCAGGCAGACATAAACAGAAACTGTTTCCAGCCCTCAGAGAGGCAGAGGCAGAAATCAGAAGAATATTTAAGTATATAAGTGGTCTTTTTCCATAGATTTCCATACTTTCTGGGGATATTCATGTTCCTGTGGAGTATTTGTTGTGAGAGAGGACTCACAAGTTTTACTGCATCCTCCCTGGCAAATAACAGAAAACTCATCTAAGGGTAAGATCATAAATCTAAGGTTAGAAAGGATCTTGGCATCTTTTTTTTTTTTTTTTAATACAAGCTTCTCATTTTACAGGTGAGGAAACTGTGTTCAGGGACTCATCAGTATCACCAGAATCAAAGAGAGGATTTGAACCCAGGTCCTCTGACTCCAGAGTGCTCTTTCCACTGTCCCAGAACAGAGTAAATTGGAGTTTGTTTGTTTGTTACAGTGACAAAATCCAGTGACAGGTAAAGTATAAATTCAGCATCACTTTTATATCCCGTCCTCCACAACCTTCCACTACGGAAACCTCATTTTCCCAAGTGCCCCAAGATGAACATCGGTCAAATTCAGTGAACAAGAAGCTTCCCAGAGAATTTGACCCACACCTCGCTTCAAGGGAGCCTCCAGAAGTAACTCTAGGATCGGGTAGGGAATGAAGGTCCCTAAAATCAGGCCAGTGTTTTCAATTTCAACCCTTCCTCTTGACCCCCAACATTCAAACGGATTTCTAATCAGCTAAAATTGGTGTTGGCATTCAAGGCTCTCCCTCTAGGCAGACGCAGGAAGGCTGGGAAGCTTATTGTTCTCCCGTGTCCCCGGAGCCCGAAGTACACAAGCCTTTGGGTTCTCACTCATCCGTGACCCCTGACTTCTCAGAGAGCTGAATTCATCTGGGCTGCCACGGAAACTTAATGTTGCTGTCAAAAAGGGGAGGAGGAGAGCGGCACACATCATTTTGTAAAAGCCAGAGAAATGAACCCCCCTCCCCTGAGCAGCTAGGGCAGGAGAACTCCAGCTGACTCCTCCGGCCTGTCCCCCAGCCCCAGCCCCAGCCCCAGCCCCGCATTCGACTTTCTGACCTCCTGATGTAGTTTCGGCCATAGAGGATCTGTTGCAGCAAGGTCACCACGGCAAAGGCGCAGATGAAGATGAAGAACAAAGTTCGATTTCCGAGCAAATCCCGGCCGGCCGAAGGGTCGGCGTAGCCCATCCTGGCCCGGGGAGATGGGGGTTCAGCGAGGGCTCGGCGCCGCGAGCCCGGGGGCCCAGCTCTCACTGGCAGGGGACAAGCGCTCCTACCTCCAGCCCCTGGCCGAGGCAGGCTAGGACCTGATGCCCCATCGTGCGGCCGCCCTCCTCCTCCTCCTCCTCCTCCTCTCCGCTCTCTGGGGCTGTCAGGCAAAGCACCGCACGCTCGGTGGGGTAAACTTTCTAAGCACCTTGATCGTGGGTGTCATCCAAAACCCTCCGTGCCCCGCTCCGGGGAGCCCGCGATGCGACGCCGTCCTGGCTTGGCCGTCCTGGCTTGGCCGCGGCCGCGCCAACCCTCAGCCTCCCTCCTCCTCCTTCTGCCCCCTCTTGCCGGACAGGCTCCCTATTTCTATTCCATAGCGAGATTCCAGATGCCCAGATCAGAGAGACAGAACATCAAGGGGGGGGGACAGCCAATGAGAAGGCCTGGGGTTCCCACCCCCTTTCCCCGCTCCCCAACGTCCTCTGCCCTCCTCTGCTTCTGCTCAGTGATGCTGGCAGTCAGGGCTCGCCGGGAGACGTGACCGGGATGTGCTATGATCGAACAAGTAGGTAGTGATCAGGAAGATTTTGATTCAGTCCTGCAGGGAAAAGAGGAGGGGACCAGAAAGGGGAGGAGAGGACGGGGGAAGGGAGACGGAGGGAGAAAGAACAGTGGCAATCTGGTTTATGAAAAGCTGTTTGTAAGTGGGGGAGAGAGGGAAGAGCAGAAAATGCCGGTTGAATCAGGGAATGAAAAGCCCGATTGAGAGGAGGGGAGGAGTAGAGCCCCAGCTCCCAGCCTGGCTGCATTTGCATGCGGCAGGAAGGGTGTTTAGTCACCACCACACTTGTTTTCTCTGCTTTCCTAGTGATTTCTCAGGAGTAAGCAGGAGCAAGGTCAACTGGGCTGTTCTTCAAGGACAGAGAGAGAGCGAGCCCTTGGCTCCTGCAGGCTGATTTCTCTTTGGACCGGCTCCCCTAGCCACTGGCTGGTGGGCAGACCTCCTCTGCTAGCTTTTCAAACTATTTCAAAAGAAATTCACTGTTTGCCCACCTTTGCCCAAGGCCCCCAAACTGCGGCTCTTAACTTCTAATTGAAGTCCTGGTTGTAGTTCAAGAGTGGGACCTCTTCTTACCCATCCAAACTACTATGGACTCTTCCATCCCCTCACCACGAACTCTGGAAAGCCATAAAGAGCTAATCAGAAAGATTTTTTTTAACGTCAAAAAGCCTTTAGAAGTGAGAGGGGGAAAAAACCGAAAACAAAAAACATAGAAATGCAGCACGAATGAACCACTTCTGAAAGATGTCCTTCTGCCCGATATAGTTTTAAATTTAATTTTGTTACATTCTAAGTTCCAAACTGCCTTCCCGATATTTTCCATCAACATCCTGGACATTGATACTCCGAAGCCCTGACTCTGAAATCACTCCATTCTCTCGAGTCACGTGCCAGCTGTGTTCGTGCTCTATTCCTTTAAAGATACTTCTCGAGTGCTTCTGAGATACTGCAGCTTCAGAATTAACCTATCTATTCAACTCAAAAGTAATCTCAAAGTAGTGGTAAGAAAACATTTTCAAGGCAGAGGATTTTAAACCAACTCCAACCCCTTCTTTTTTGCAAATAGACATCTTTTAGCAGTTCGGCAATCTCTGAACGTGAAGGACCAGAAATCTGGCATAAAGCTGTATTATTTGGATATCTCCAGTAAATAGACCTTTATACAATTCAGAGGAGGCAGATTTATACATGCATTATCTATGAAGAAGTGTTTGGCCAGGAAATAAAATAATGTAAACATTTAACCTACTTAAAAGAACAAACTTTAGTAGTATCTTTTGTCATAAAATATGCTAATTAATCGCTCCTCCATTCAATTAACCATGTCTAACAGACTATTGTGATTAATAGACTAGTTCCGTGCACCGTATGTACTTAAAAGTAATAAAACCATATTACTTGAAAAACATTAATGAAATCAGACTCTTTATTTGATCCAGACCTTGAAGCCAACAAATCTGAATTAATGGGCAGCTGAGCCAATGCCAATATTATCCAGGTAATTTATATAATAGTAATCCATAAGTGGAATTTTTTTAATAGGAAAAAGATATTTAAACACTATATAATCGACATTAAGGACAGAAGTGCTGACTTTCAAAAAAAAAATGGTTTGACTTTACCCAATAAAAAAAGATTGAGGTCAACATTAGTCATAATTTGAATTTCTACTTATAAGCCTTTAGATACAAGTTAATGCTCTGCAAAAATAGGGGAAATATTAGATTACAATCTCTGCTGATGTTCCTAATAATTTCTCAATGCTCATCATTTCCAAGTATATTTTGGAAAAATAACCACTGAAGAAGATCTGAGGGTTTTAGGGAGCTACAAACTCAATATTAATGATCCGGATGTTGTGGATAAAAAGCTAATGATATGGATTATATTTATGGAAGTATAGTGCCCAGAATGAAAGAACTTACAGTCTCACTATACTACCACATTTAGCATCCCATCTTCAATTCTAGGAGACATCATAAAAAAGGATATTGATAAGCTGGACTATGTCCAGAGAAAAGAGATCGTTGTGGTAAAAGAAATTGAAAGCCTGCAGTATCAGAAGCTGTCCAGAGACTGAAGCTATTTAGCCCAGAGAAAAAGACTTAGTGGGGACATGGTTACTATTTAAAACTATTTAAAAGACTTTCATTTGGCATAGGGATGAAACTTGTTTTGTTTGGACAGTACTGTAAGCAATGGACAGAAATTAAAGAGGAACAGATTTCAGCTGAAAGTAAGGGAAATTTTCCTAATAATTAGAACTGTCCAAAAGTAGAAGGAGTTGTTTTAGGAGGTTGGAAATTCTTCATCACTGGAGGTCACTTCAAAAAAAGGCTAAATTACTACTTAATGGAAATGTCATAGGGGAGTCTCTGATCAGATACAGATTGGCCTGATTTCTGAGGTCCCTCTCTGTTTTAAGGTTTGATGGTCTGTGACTTACCTCAAGAACAAAGGGATCAACACATTGACATTTTAGCAGTTGCCATATTCAAAATTTATCATTTTGCTTATCAATGAAGATAATTAAATAAACCTTTAGGTTGAGAAGAGTTAACTTCATCGTAAGCATAATCTGCCAAATTCTTTATTATTGATGGGCCTTATCTAATTTATGGACAGTGCTCATAAGAGACAGAATAACATTTTGCCTGGGGAGGTGAGGAGAGGTTGATGAAGTACATTTATATATTCCAATGTCAAGTAAGTGAAATGGCAGTTAATATACATATTCAAGGAACTTACAGTAGACTTAGGAAGTTTCTGTCATGGTCTTAGAGTTATAAATACTCAAAGGACTTTCTTTTTGTATATTTTTCAGGGAATGAAAGTTTCTTGCCAGACAGTAAGGAACAGCCCCTGGTTGTGGTTCAGACAACTAGGCTTCAACTAAACTTATGGCTGGCTGCCTGAAAGAGGGATTTTATTCAACTGTCCCAATAGCACAATGGGGGTTTGACCAAGCCCAAGCCGAATAAAAGGCTCATTTTTCAACTCTAATATCTACAATTATGAGCCAGAGCCCACTGGTTGCTTTTAATAAATATACCAAATTCTTGTTCTAGTGATTTTCTTGTAGATGTAGGTCACTCCATAGAAAATTAATTATCTCATTTGACACTAACTGCCTTTAAGGACATTCATTGCCTACAAAGTCCTGAATCATTAAAAAAAAAAAATACTTTGTAAATTGCAGATGAACTGAATATTTCATGTTCAACTGAATTCAGATGACCAAGGCATATTTTCCTGGTGGCCCACTATGACACTGGAGTCTTCAAAATAGCATCATATAAATACAACTTGCTTAGGGTTTATAGTGTTTCATGAGTATCTAGAAAGGAGAAAGGAATGAGTAATTTCCATGAGGATCCCAAAGTTCTATATAATCAGTGTTCTAAGTGCCACCAGGTAATGAGTTCCCATTACTGGAGATCTTCTGGCAGAGTCTGATTGATCCTTGCTGGCAATGTTGTAGAAAATATACCTGCTCACATAGAGACTGGACCAGATACCTCTGAGATACTGCTCCAATTCTTGATACAAAGTTAGTTGGTAATCCATTAAATATAGCTAGATCTTTATACTTGTTCAGACATTCTCTCTTTTAATACCCATAACTATCTCAAGAGATAGGCTGACCAAAAATCATCTTCACCATTTCACAGAAGCAGAAATACCTGAGTGCATTAAATGACTTGCCTAAATTCATCCAGCTAAATAAAATGAATCAGGACTAATAGAACCATAGGATTTTGAGCTAGAAGGTGCCTTAGAGATCTTATACAATCCAGAGTTGTCAAAACAACCCTGCTTGGTACAACATTCTCAAATGCACAGGACCTAGATTAAAATGTAATTGAGAAATATTTAACAAAATAAATACAAATACAATAAAATAACACATTTTAAAACAAAATTAATGTGTAACCTGAAGGGATCTTTATGTATGAATTTATTGTTCAGTCATTTTTAAGAATTCCTGCTCTGAGTATCCACCTAGCTTGCCCATGACTCTGGGCAAGTCATTTAACCTCTATCTGCCTCAGTTTCCTCAACTGTAAAATGGAGATACTCATAGCAATAAGTAGCTAGATATTACAGTTGACAGAATGCTGGACCTAAAATCAGGAAGACCTGAGAAAAGACTTGCTTGAAACTGAGTTTCCTCACCTATAAGATGAGAAATAATAATAGCTAAACTGTTAGGTAAAAACAACATAAATATGAGTCCTTCATATTGTAAAATGAGATAATGGATAGTAAAATACTTCGAAGAGTGTAAATGCAAGGTACTCTTTGCTTTAGGAACTGAGTATGGGTGATGATAATCAAAACCCACCTGTCATCTCCAAACCTCACTCCCCAGTATCTTTTTCCAGTTAATGATGGAATAAATAACCAAAACAATGACAGCCAAAAAGAGAGAAATTATAGAGAAAACGAAGAATCTGCCCTTGAATATGAATAAGCATGGTCTCTAAAAAGCACCAACCTCCACACACTAATGAAATGAACAGCCAATTCACATCATCTTGTTTTGATCCAGATTTTGAGAAATCCTCTCCTTATTTACGTGGAAGTAAGGGAAGTAGAGGTTTTCCCACATTTGTAGTTCTAAATGTTACATGTTGAGTACCTCAAAGCAGAAAGGGGAAGCCTTTTATATACATATGTATATATATATATATATATATATATAATAAAAAAAAAAAAGAAAGAAAAAAAGAAGAGAGAGAGAGAGAGAGAGAGAGAGAGAGAGAGAGAGAGAGAGAGAGACAAAGAGACAGAGACAGAGACAGAAACAGAAACATAGAGAGAGAGAAAGAGAGATGGAGAAAAGGAGGGAGGAGGAGAGAGTCTTACCTTTCCTAATGGCAATAAGAAGGGGAAATTATCATGGAAGATGTAGTTGGTTAGAAAGGCTGGCTAGAATTTATCAAGGTATTTTAAGAGAAGAAACATGAACCAACAATGATACTGTTGTACAATTAAAAATGTACAAAGACAATATGTTTTACATTATTGCACATGTATAATCTATAGACTACTTGCCATCTTGGGGAGAGGATGGGAAAGAAAGGAGGGAAGGAGGCAGAAAATCTTAAAACTAAAATATAAAAGATGAATATTGAAAATTTTCTTTACATATAATTTGAAAAAAGCAAAATAATATTTAAATTTTTAAAAAAGAAATGTACAGATAAGAAATAAAAAATAGGACAATTAGATAATGCTTAACAGTTTGTGAAGTATTTCATATACATGATCTCATTTGATCCTCATCCTTCATACTAAGAAATAAGTGATACAAGTAATATTCCCATATTAGGAAATTGAGACAAAGAAGTTACATGATATAACCATACTTACACAGCTAGTATATGACTTAGACAGGATTTGAATTCAAATCTTCCTGTCCAGTATGATGTACATTCCCCTAGGACCTTATCCAAACTACTATCCTCTCTACCTCTCACAATTGTGTCAGACTGGGAATTAATTTACTGCTTTGTTCTTCAAACGACAGAACTGATTTCCCATGGAGGAGGTAAGGAGAAAAAGGAACATTATTACAGTTTTATATAAATTGTCACTATATTAAGTGCCTTATTATGGATTTCATTTGGGATTCACAGAAATAGGTTAATCATAGTCAGGGCCAGACTAAGATAAAATCATGGAGTTTGGTACCCTGAACTTTCTCTTTCTGTGTCCTTTCCTCCCTAAGAGTGCTTTTCTCCCTACTCCCTTTCCCTTTCTCCCCCATCAAAGCCTCCTCTCTAGAAAGAAAAATCTCTTGATGTCACTTCTTTATATTTCAATGTGAAGGTAAACCACCAGATTTTCTCTTTCAGCTGGCATTTACAAGTTAAGGCTGATTTTTAACAATTAAATAATAAGATTTATTCCCAGGCATCAGGTGGAAGCTGGAAAACATGGATATGAAGCAGGGGCTGCCCCAGAGTAGGGTACCAGATCCAATGTGGTACGAGTGCTTTATTTTAAATAGAAGTCCTGAGTTTGAACCTCACCTCTTATTACTTTCTATCTGTATAGAATAGAAATTTTGATTCAAACAAGGATTCTATGAGGCAGAAATAAGGCAAATTATTTAATCTCTACAGGCTTTGGTTGCCTCATCTGTAAAATGGGAGCAATACACTCTTAAAGAGTATGTGTGACCTTAGAGAGAACTGTGCGACCCAAAAATCACAGAAATCACTAGTTCCATCTATAATTCTAAGACTGGCCCTGATTAGCATTAGTTTCACTGTGATTCCTTTAATTCTAGGGCAAAGATGAGCTCTCGGTTTGTTTTACTTCAGATGACCAGAAGCCAGAGATCATCCAGTATCACTAATCTATTTCTAACTTGATAACTTGGATAACTTGCATGACTTTTATCTCCTATCACTGCCTAAGTCCTGGCAACATGCACGGAATTCCCCTCCAGCTCCAAGTTTGCAGACCTACCCAACACCTAGCTTGGTGCTTGACACATAGGAAACACTTAAAAAATGCTTGTTGACTGAATAATTACCAGCAGGACCTCCCAAAAGGCCCTCTGCTCTCCCAGAAGGTAATATATAGATAATAATAATAATAATAAAAACTCTGGCTTGAATCAGCATGGTGGATAAAGGTTTTTTGTTCCATTGTTTGCCCTAAAATTCAATGATACAATAATTTGATGGAGTGTTTTTTTCATAATCACCTCAGTTATAACAACCCTGTGAGGTAGTTAGCAAAAGTAGTATGATCTTTTTTTGACAAGTAAGGAAACCAAGAACCAGACAGATTAAATTTTTTACCCAAGGTAAATGTAGGAGCTAGGGCAACAATACTTGTGTTCCAACTCCCAAAACAATGTTTTCCATTATAACAATCAGTCAACATGTATTTGTTGAGCACCTATATTGTGCCATGTATTGTGCTAAATTCTGGAGATATATAGAAAGATAGAAACAGCCCTAGACCTTAAGTTTACATTGTATGGCAGGAGAGAAGAGGAATGTCATCAGCTATATACTAGATAGAGTGTGGATAGAAGTTGATCTGGGAAGGGGGAAGGAAGACACTAGGAACTGACAAGCCTGGGGAAAGCTTTCTGCAGAAGATGGGATTTAAATTAAATTTTGATTCAAACAAGGATTCTATGAGGCAAAAATGAGGGGGCAGAGCATCCTCAGAGCAGGACATATACAATTAAGGGTATTGGGAGATGGTATGGTGAGAGATGAAAAGTAGTCAACAAGAAAGTCAGTCAGTCTAGCTAAATTGTAGAGCAAATAAAAGGGAATAAAGCAAAAGAGGCAGTTAGACTGTACTGAGTCTGGAGTCAGAAAGATCTGAATTCAAATTCAGCCTCAAATACTTACTAGCTGTGTAATCTTGGTCAAGTCATTAAGCCTCTATTTGCCTCAGTTTCCACAACTGGAAACTGGAGACAGTAATAACAACTATTCCCGGAGTTGTTATGAGAACTAAATGAGATAATATCTGAAAAGTGCTTAGCACAGTGCTTGACACATAGTAGGGATTATATAAATGCTAGCTATTATTAGTTGCTGCTATACTGCAACTGTGGAGTTTAAACTCTAGACTAGTTTATTTCTGGTTTAGTTGAAATCCTTGGCTATCTCTTCAAGACAACTGGTGAAACTGAGCTCCTTTAACTTAAAGCCCATAGGTTTTTCTTTGCTACATCAAACTCTTTTAGGAAAGGCTGAGACTTGTATGTTAAACCAGCCAAAAGCTTGGATTTCCTTGTCTTATTTACTGTAGTGTCTTAGTCAACCGTCTTCTCTCCAACAGAGGATTCTCAGCCCCAAATTCAAACTCTTTAGAACAAAAAAGCAGGATCTGTCTGGCCAACAAATTAATAACACTGATTTTAACCATTTCTTCCGGTTACCCCCACTCTCCGTCAATCCCAGTTCAGAGACATGGGTCTCTGTCGAAGACCTCACTTTAGTTTTATAATAAACATTCTATATATCTCCCATTTTGAATGTTTGCCAACTTGTATTGCATTATCGGGTAATATTCTTTTGGGCTTTCTTGATAGAGATATTGGAGTGATGTGCCATTTGCTTCTCCCGCTCATTTTACATATTAGGAAATAGGCAAATAGGGTTAAGTAATTAGGCCAGGGTCACACAGCTAGGAAATGTGTGAGGCAAGATTTGAATTCATGAAGTAGAGCTCTGTCTGCTGTGCCATTTACATGCTCTCTCTACTTTAGGATCTCCTTTTTTAAAAAAAAAAAAATTTCATTTTCAATTCATAGAAAAAAATCAAGCATTTCCATAACACAATACAATTTTTAAAAAAGATTATTGTATTCAGAACTGCGAATCTACCATATATAACTAGCTATTCCCTCCAAATAGAAAGTATACATAGAACAAAATTCAGGTTCATATTTAGAGGAAAATACTGAGGTACTGAAAATCAGTCCTACCCCAAAAAGTAATGTGAAATAGTCATGCACACAACAGGAGCTCTTGGAAGAACTTAAAAGGGAATTTTGAAATCAAATAAGAGAAATCAAGGAAAAATTAGGAAAGAAAAGAAAAATAAGATTGGCGGGGAAAACTATTCAATTGGAAGAAGAAAAAACACTTCTTTATAATGGGCTGAAGCTCAAGTTGATGCACTGAGGTCCCAAGCACGTGAGGCTAAATAGTAATTGGACTATACTCTATTAATATATATGCTTGGAGAAAGAATGGCCCCGCCCACTCTTTGTGCAAGTCCTGATGTGTTGTATAGGAAATGACGATTTTGGTGGGTGGAGGCAGAGGGACAGAGAGAGGAGTGGAAAGAGATGGCTGGCTGGTTTCTTGTCTCAGATGCTCACATTGCTATCGCGATCCCCCCTTCACCTCTGCTGGCTGGGTCCTGTCGCAGCTGCCCATATTGCTATTGCAATCCCCCTTCACCTCAAAAAGAATAAAGATTGAAGATTTTCCCTTAACCTGGATTCTTGACTCTGGCTGATTTTAAAATATGCGGTCATCACACTTCTTGAAAATTAGAATTGGGTAAGAGAAACCAAAAGACATTATAAGATACTAAGAAATAATAAAACTAGGAAAAATAGAAGTGCATCATCTCAGAAAACAACTGATCTGAAAACAGATTAAGGAAAGACAATATAAGAATCATCAGACTACCCAAAAGTAGAGTATGACTACAGTATTACAAGAAATTATTTGGGCCTCCTTTTTTCAAAAAGATGTTCAATGTTCAGGGTATGGTTTCATTGTGTCTTCACTGAATCTGTAACCCCAGAATGGAGTCAGTGTCTACTGTTAACTACCTTTGTGGTTCAATTTTAATGAATCAAGTGTTTTTCTCCCTTCTTTACACAGAGAAACTTTTCCCTAAATCTAGTGGAATGATGACAAATGTTTAACAATTGGCTCTTGAAGTAGGAGAGGTCAGAAAATGTAATGCATGAGATAGAAAAAAAATGCTTACTGCAGATTAAATTTAGTATCACTTAAGATCTGGACAATCCACAAAATAATAAGTCAAGCACTGATTTATAGCATTTGCCAATTTCTAAGGTGTAAATGCTCATACTAAACATTTAATAACCAGCTCTCTTGGGAGCCAGTTTAAGCTGGCTCCAGCATGTTCCTGCAATCTACCTTTATCAGCATTCATCATTTGGAAAAGGATTGGCGGGCACCATATTTCTTTTATATAAAAGGAGGAATAAAGTTTTTCTCCCTTTTACATGAAAGCAAAGTGAGCATAAAGTGAGCTCATCAAAGTGAGCAATGGGGAGAAAAGTGCTTTGAGATTGAAAGAAGCCAATTGATCAGGCTGTTAAATGCAGAGAAAGAATCCATTTCTCCTCCCTTTAACTTATCTTCATGCAATAGAAGAGTCAAAAATCTCAGGGAAGTTGAGCAATCAATTGGGAGCTGTTCTTCCACCCAAAATAGAAGCATCAGGTGAAGCTCAATATTTAAATAAAGGATTTCCTTGAATTTTTTTCATTAATCATAATTCTTGACTCATGGAAATTTGACACTTCAATAATCTCATGGCTCCATATAGCAGGAGAAGCCCACCAAAGTCTCAGAAAGGAAGAGAAGGGAAACTGTAACATTTGACTTTATCTGTTCTCAATTTTCTGTTCCAGCTTCCCCCTCACAAAATTCTCCAAAAACACAATCCCACAAATAGCATTAGAGAGTTAAATAGCTCAGTGGATAAAGCATCAGATTACAGGTCAGGAAGACTTATCTTCCTGAGTTTAAATATAATTCCAGACACTTACTAGCTGTGCGATCCTGGGCAAGTCACTCAACCCTGTTTGTCTCAGTTTCCTCATCTGTAAAATGAGCTGGAGAAGGAAATGGCAAACCTAGAAAATTTGCCTAGAAAATTCCAAAAGGGTTCACGAAGAGTTGGACATGATTGAAAAACAACTGAACAACAGATGCTTAATCCAAAAGAATTTATGTATAATGATGGGTATTCAGGCACCAGATTATGAGGGAGCCATTAGGAAGGTAAAAGGAAGGGACTGATGCTGCTCCACTCTGAAACCATGTTATAGAGCAGTGGTCCTCAAAGTGTAGCCCAAAGAATTGTTGGGGTCTCTGAAACCCTTTCAGAGAGTCTACAAATTCAAAATTATTTTTTATTTCTAATATAGTAAATAGCTATAAATATAACCTATGTGAACAAAAACTCTTTGAACAGATCCTCAATGGTTTTTTAACAACATGAAGATACTGAGAACAAAAGTTTGAGAACCACTGTTATAGAGTTAAGCACTGATTCTGCTTATAAATTGAGTTGATTCTGATGAAGTGGCTAAAGTCTTGAGTAGGGAAGTCTATTGTTGCCCTTTCTCTTTGCCCCCACAAAACCAGATCTCAGCAGGAGAAATGACCTCAATCACTGCCACGTAAACATCATCACTTAACAACCATGTATGAGGTTATTAAGTTCACAAAAATCATACCAAAAATATAACAATAAAAACAAATTCACATATGGCTTTATATATTTTTCACATACATTATTTCATTGAATCTTAACAATGACCTTGAAGGCAGACAAGGAATATGGGCTCATTGAATTAGAACTGGAAAAACCTTTAGAGATCTCTCAATCCAACTTTACAGATGAGGAAACTAAAGTCCAGAGAAAAGAAGATCAAACTGGTAGGACTGTGACCAAGACTTCTCTGACTTCAGACCCAATGCTTTTAATGCTGTACTGCTCCAGGTGAGAAATCCAGCTTTTCCACCATTTTGTTTATGAGAAAACTAAGAGAGATTCAGAGAAGTCCCCTGAGAAAACTCCTCACTCAAATGTTGAGCTTTACCTGATGCTTCCATCTTGGGGGATGGAGCAGTTCCCCACTAACTGTTCAACTTTTCTGAGATTTTTGACTCTCCTTTCCTTCTATGAGGATAAGTTAAAGGGAAGAGATATTGATTTTCCCTCTGTATTTAATAGCTTCTTGACTTGAACCTGGATCTCTTGATCCCCTTCCCCAACAATTAGGCAAGTTCCCAACAATCTGTCCTGTTTTAAAGGGTACTGCCTCCAAGAACTACAACCAGATCTGCCTGCGGGGCACCACGTCCCTACATGTTCCTATTCCTACCAGGCACAGTTGGTACTTTCACAATTTTGTGAACATCTTCTAATAGTCGCTAATATTTATCTCAGCTTCCCTGGAATGTTTACTAAGCAGAAGCACAAATGCCAACCTTATGTCATTCGCTAACAAATGCAATCAGCAACATGGGCACCAAAAGGGACATGGAAACCTTATCCTGTGAAGCAAATGAGTCAACGATTCAACTCTCACACATACTTCCCAGGAGGTCTTCATTAAACATGTTCTTCAGTACTGTGAGACTTGAGTAGGGAGGGTGAGGAATGATAAGATCCAGGCTGAGGGCACCAAAACAGGAAAAAAAACCTGGCCCAAACCCCAGGGACCAGTCAGAATTTGGAACAATAGTTCACATTTCTTTGGTGCTTTAAGATTTACAAACCAGGTACACATAGAAATGCTTACAAAATTACCTAACAACATATATCTGAACATATAGACACATATTTGCTTGTGGCTATGTGCACACACATAAGGAGTTGATTCAGTAAATTTGATTCAATTTGATTCAATAAATTAATAAATCATAAAGTACCTACTATGTACCAGGCATTGTACACAAAAACAAGTGACATAAAACGAAAACCAAAATAGTTTTTGATCTCCAAAAGCTAATATTCTACCAACAAGATACAACATGATAAGTAAATTTGAAGAGAGAAAGAAATACTAACAATGAGGATGATCAGAAAAGGCATCGTGGAGGGTATAAATATTCTATAAGGAGAGACAGCTAAATGGCACAATGGATAGGGCACGAGAACTGAAATCAGGAGGATCTGAGTTCAAATCCAGCCTCAGACATTTAGGATCTGAGTTCAAATCCAGCCTCAGACATTTAAGTCACTTAATTGTTAAGTGACTTAAAGAAAGAAGATTCTATAAGGTAGAGAATGATTAGCAAATATATTTCATTCCACTGAGGATGGCGTGTGTAAAAGGAAGGCTTTGGATGGCTAGAGATAAAATGTCACATTATTTTGCTTGAAAGTAAAGTATCTGAGAAGTAACTTGAAACAAGGCTATGAAGCTAAGTTGAAGCTAGAAAGTGGAAGACTTATTGAGTTTATCCATGCATGTATTTTACACATTTATAGGCACAAAGAAATATATATTTAAAATACATGCATTCACAATCCTGATGTACACATAAACATATACAGTTATCTATATAACTTCCTTCAAACTCACATATGTACACCAAATGACTCAAATCAGACATGGATCCTCTTTGTTCTCTCTTCATGGTCATTCCTCATGCCCTTGACCTATTTCCATAGGATTTACCTCCTGGAAACATGAAAAGCTGCTTTTGCAGCTGGGTTCTATGAGATTGAGTTTAATGAGCTGAAATGAGATTTTTGTTCAGCTGCCAACCCTACAACCTTCTGTACCCTTGAAAATAGCCAGCTTCCCAAACAGTTGCAGTAGGACAGAGTCCTCCTCTTTTCCAAGTCTCCTCATTCCTACTCCCATTAAAGGTACTGCCTTCATATCATAGGGGATGGGCAGAAAGAAGTAGATGGGCATGTTGTTCAAGAGACCTTCAGGTGAGAAAGCAATGGAGACAACTGGAAAAGTGGGAATATATGGGATGGAACACTAGAAATCTTAGCCCTGAGTTAGAGAAGGGAAAGGACAAAAGTAAAGGACTTTAGCTATTAGGTAATTTGACTTCATAGCTTTGTCTTTTGCAACATATTTATATTTCTTTATTAATAATAATAATAATGATATATTATATTGCATATATTAATTTTATCATTCATGTGATAAAATAACTATATTACTAATATATTATTATATAATAAATATTTATATTATATATATTTAGAACATATATATATACTCTGTATGAGAGAGACAGAGATATGGAAAAAATGTCAACATTAGTGCTAACTGTAGACAATAAAAATATATTAAATAAGAAAAAATGGGGGAGGAAGTTATATCAATAATGATCATAGAAATATTCAGAGCTAGAAAGGAACTTAAATACAATCTATTTAACTATTTCATTTTGAAGATTCAGAAACTGGTAGCCACAGAAATTATTTTCCCATGTCACCCAGATAGTAAATGGCAGAGTCTGAATCTGAACTCAAGTCCTTTGGTCGGCAAATTCAGGACTCCTACCATACCACACTGTCTATTACTATTTATGCTAGAAAAGTGACAATTATGTATAAAGGACTCAAATCAATTTTAGGAACTTATAAAGCTATGAACCTTTGCCTGTGCCTTTTTATCTCTGTGGGTGATATATACATTCTTACTGAAAATCTTGAAAAGATTAGGGCATTGTAGTTAAATGATAAATCCCTTTCCAATTTCTTTGGAGAAACAAGAGGGTTGCTGAAAGACTAGCACCCAAAGGAGGCATTTGGTGGTGCCTGTGATTTGGGAATGGGTGCTAAAGGCTTTTAGCCTTTTAGGTTTTTAAAGGCTTTTAAGCCTTTAGCTCTTTTAGTTTCATTCTTTGTTATTATGTTGGTATTATAATTTAATTAAATATATTTGACTTGGAAAAAAAAAAGATTAGGGTCCACCCTTTAACACTTCACTCAAGTGAATATTCACTCAAGTCTCATCTGTGGGGTTTAATTGATTGACTTGGACTTGATCAAGGATTAATTGGTTAGTTTAGATGGAATTACACCCCTTTTTGCTAAGTCTATAAAAAGCAGATTTTTAGCAGATTCTAGTCTATTTGTCTTTTTTCCTTTCCTAAGCATAGATCTGAAAGACCCTTCTCCATGAGAGTGGGCCAAATTTTTTTGGAGGTGGGGGAAGCAGGCCAGCACATTGCCATCCCCTTCCTCACCCTCCCCCATAATTGAGCCCAAGAGATGACAGCAGCCAGGGTAATACTGGAGCTTTGAGTTCCTGGATCCTTACTCTATTGGTGTACAACGAATGCCAGGGCCCTGCTCTGGAGAAACAATAATAAAGTCACACTTTCAGCCAGAGGAAAAAAGATTTCTTAGGCCTCAGGATCCTGGGATCTAGCCTTCCAGTGAGAGAAGAGGAGAGTTCCTGGGCTGCAGGAGCTTCAGACTGCCCCACACAAGAATGAACTTGAGAGAGCATTCACCTTTCTAGAGACAGGAAATTCCTGAGCAGTACCAGCATCATGGCCCCTGAAGCTGGAGCATTAGCAGAGGAATTGTAAATCACAAAATGGGGGAGAAAATGCATAAACTTTATCTTCTGTCATTACTATGAGTTATCCAGATAGCTCAGGTCCAATGAGAAGGTAATTGGCTCTTTAGCAATCCCAAGTATGTCTCTTTTCTGGGAAGAGTTCAAGACTAGAGTCTTAAGTATTAACTGAACAGGTCATTCTTCAGGAACCTCCACTGAGTTTCAGAATTGATTACAATGAACTGGGATGGTAATGAACAGCATACAATCTCCAGTTAACATCACAATTAGCCAGTAGTTGGAAAATAACTGTTTTGTGGTTGCATTTACCAAGGAATCTTATATGGTCCTAATAAATATAGAAGAAACTCATTGCTGGGGAACAGCTTCTAAGTCTGTTCTATAGCAACTAGGTAATATAGTGGATAGAGCCCTGGGCCTGAAATCAGGAAAACCTGAATTCAAATTTAGCTCAGACACTAGCTGTGTGACCCTGGGCACATTTTACCCCTATTTGCCTCAGATTCCCCATCCGTCAAGTGGGGATATTAACAGTACCTACTTCAGAGTTATTGTGAAGATCAAATAATATTTGTAAAGGGCTTAATACACTTCCTGGTACATCACAGGTATTAAAACATAAGTTCCTAACCTTTTTTAACCCTTGTACCGCTTGGCTTTCTCTATTCAGTGTGAAAGTAAATACAGCTGAGTTCATTTTTGCATGTTTAATATATTTCATTCTGCCAGTTACATGTAAAACATTTTTTGCATTTGTTTTTAAAGCTTTGAGTTCCAGATTGTCTCCTTTCCCTCCTCAACCCACTCCCCATTGAGAAGGCACATGTGAAGTTACACAAAACATTTCTATAAAAAGTTATGTTGTGAAAAAAAAAAACCTATGAGATTCTCTTCCCCCCAAAAAAAACCCTCAAGAAAAATAAAGTTAAAAAAATAAGCTTCAATCTGTGTTCAGACACAAATCAGTTCTTCTTTGGATATGGATAGCATTTTTTTAATCTTAAGTCCTTCAGAGTAGGCTTGGATCATTGTGTTGCTGAGAATAGCAGTCATTTACAGCCTGATCATTCCACAACATTGCTATTACTTTGTACATAGTACATTTCACTTTGTATGAGCTCATGGGGGACTTTTAAGGTTTTTCTGAGAACATCCTGCTCATCATTTCTTATAGAACAATAGTATTCCATCATAATCACATTCCAGTTTAATTCAGCTATTCACCAATTGATGAGCATCCCCTCAATTTCCAATTTTTTCCTTGAGAAAAGAGCCATTATAAACATTTTTTTGCATATATAGGTCCTTTTCCCTTTTTAAAAATTTTAAATTTCTTTTGGGATACGTCCCTAATAGTGATATTGTTAGGTTAAAGGGTATGTAAGATTTATAGACCTTTGGGCATAAATCATATCATTTGATCATTTATCAGTTGGGGAATAGCTCTTGGTTTTGTTTTTTTTTTATATATATAAATTTGACTCAGTTCCCTATGTACTTGAGAAATAAAATCTTCATCTGAGAAACTTGCTTTAAAAGTCTTTCACAATTACCATTGCCAATTGTATTTCCTGTTTGTTCTATTCTCTCTCTTTTCACCCTGTACCTCCTGAAAAGTATATTGCTTCTGACCACCCCTTCCCCAATATGCCCTCTCTTCTATCACTCTCTCCCCCTTCTCATATCCCCTTCCCCTCTTATTTTCCTGCAGGATAGGATAGATTTCTATACCCACATTAAGAATGCATGGCATTTCTTCTTTGAGCCAATTCTGAAGAGGGTGTGGTTTGTTCACTGACCTAACTTTTCCCCTCCACTGTCAAATCTTTTTCTTGCCTTTTTTGTGTCATTTACATCATTCCATGTCTCCCTTTCCTTTTCTTCCAGTATATTCCTCTCACTCCTTAATTTTAAATTTTAGATATCAGCCCTTTATATTTAACTTACAATTATATCCTCTGTATACATATATATACATATATATATATATATGTACATATGTATATATTCATTCTAACTGCCCTAATAATAGAAAACTTCTTAAGAGTTAGAAGTATCATCTCCCATATAGGAATATAAACAGGATAAACTATATTATTAAGTCCTAATGATTTCCTACTTACTTCCTTATGTTTCTCCCGAGTCCTATATTTAAAAATTAAATTTTCTATTCAACTTTGGTCTTTTTATCATGAATGCTTGAAAGCCCTCTATTTAATCGAACAACCACCTTTTCCCTTGAAAGATTATACTCAGTTTTGCTCAATAAATGATTCTTGATTGCAATCCTAACTCCTTTGCTCTATGGAATATTATATTCGAAACTCTCTGATTCTTTAATATAGAAGCTGCTAAATCTTGTGTTATCCTTACTCTGAATCCACTACACTTGAATTGTTTTTTTTGTTTTTGTTTTTTGTTTTTTATGGATGCTTGCAATATTTTTTTCTTGATCTGGTAGTTCTGAAATTTGGCTATAATATTCCTGAGAGTTTTCATCTTGGGGTCTCTTTTGGGAAGTGATAAGTGGGTTCTTTCAATTTCTAATTTACCCTCTGGTTCTAGAATACCAGGACAGTTTTCCTTGATAATTTCTTGAAAGATGATGTCTAGACTCTTTTTTTTTTAAATCATGACTTTCAGGTAGACCAATAATTTTTAATTACCTCTCCAGGATCTATTTTTTAAGTCAGTTGTTTTTCCAGTGATATATTTCACATTATTTTTTATTTTTTTCATTATTTTGGTTTTGTTTTATTGTATCTTGATTTCTCATAAAGTCATTAGTTTCCATCTGCTTAATTCTAACTTTAAGGAATTATTTTCCTCAGTGAACTTTTATGCCGCCTTTTTCATTTGGTCAATTTTGCTTTTTAAGGCATTCTTCTCGTTAGCTTTTTATATTTCCTTTTGCATTACTTTATCTTCTGAATTTTTCTTCCATCTCTCTTACTTGATTTTTAAAATCCTTTTTGAGTTTCTCCATGGCATGAGACCAATTCTTATTTTACTTGGAGACTTTGGATGTAGGAGTTTTAACTTTGTTATCTTTTTCTGCATGTGTATTTTGATCTTTCTTAATAAACTTCCATAATAAAGTTTGCTCAAATAACTGTTTGGACATATATACTTATATTGTATTTAATTTAACATGTATTGGTCATCCTGCCATCTAGGGGAGGGGCAGGGGAAGGAGGGGAAAAATTGGAACAAAAGGTTTGGCAATTGTCAATGCTGTAAAATTACCCATACGTATAACTTGTAAATAAAAAGCTATAAAAATAAA
This sequence comes from Sarcophilus harrisii, assembly GCF_902635505.1. Taxonomy (NCBI): domain Eukaryota; kingdom Metazoa; phylum Chordata; class Mammalia; order Dasyuromorphia; family Dasyuridae; genus Sarcophilus; species Sarcophilus harrisii. The sequence goes on along the minus strand of NC_045426.1, from coordinate 366,110,244 downwards.
AAATAAAAATAATAAAGTTTGCTCATTTTCCCAGCCTCTTACTCAGCTTGTAACTCTTTGTTAAAGTAGGTTTCTATTTCCAGGGCAGAGGGCATACAGTCCCAAGTTTCAGAGGTTTTATGCATCTGCTTTCAGGGATCCCTCTACAGGCCTGTGTTATGAGCCAGCTCTGCTACCCAGATCTAAGTATGGGCAGAGCAGCAGAATCCAACCTCAGTGCCAGGAAAGAGGCCCCTGCAATCTCCTTGTGACCAGATGTTTTCTTCTCTCCCCTTACTCCAGATCTTCAGAAGCCACTGCTGCAACTGCCACCACTGTTGATTCAATAGCTCCCAAAGCCCACTCCCAATTTGCTGAGGCTCCCCTCACATCCTAATGCAACACATCTTTCCTGACAACTTCCTAGTCATTTTTGACTCCTGTGGGTCAACTGGGATTCAAATGTGGGAATTCAAAATCAATTTGAATTCCTGACTCCAGGTCCAGCACTCTATCCTTTGTGTAGACTACCCATGGTGTAACTACACCTCATCTAGTATTCATTCTCTTTACATTTATTCTGTTTAAGATTATGTGATGACATATATATTGTATCTAGGATACACTGTGACATAGTTAACATGTATAGGACTGCTTGCCATCTAGGGGAAGGGATGGAGGGAGGGAGGGGAAAAGTTGGAACAGAAGTGAGTGCAAGGGATAATGTTGTAAAAAATTACCCAGGCATGGGTTCTGTCAATAAAAAGTTATAATTATTTAAAAAAAAAAAGATCATGTGATGAACAACTATGCCAAACATAGCTTTTTTCAGCAATATGGTGATCACCAAAACAATCCCAATAGAGTTGGGATGGAAAAGTGCCAGCTGCATCCAGAGAAAGAACTATAGAGAGGGTGGATCGAAGCATAGTATTTTCATCTTTTTTTGTTTGCTTTTCCCTTTTGGTCTGATTTTTCTTGCACAACATGGATAAGTATGGAAATATGTTTAATATAATTGTACAGATTGCTGTCTTTGGGAAGAAGAAGGTAAGGGAAAAAGGGAGAAAAAAATTGGAACATAAAATCTTATAAAAATCAGTGTTGAAAACTATCTTTACATGTATTTAGAAAAATGAAATGCTATTGAAGAAACAAAAAAATTTATTCTGCTTATACTTATAGATGTACATATTGTTTCCCTGTTCGAATATAAGCTCCTTAAGAATAGGGATTATTTCATTCTTTGTATTTGTAACTCAAGGCTTAAGTTCTTAATAAATTCTTGTTGATTGATTGGTGATTCATTGATCTACACATCTAGGCCTAGTCTCTTCAGAGGTTCAGTTCTTTTTTTTTTTTTTTAATTAAAGCTTTTTATTTTCAAAATGCACAGATAATTTCACAACATTGACCCTTGCATAACCCTGTGTTCCATATTTTCCCCTCCTTCCCCCGTCCCCTCCCTTAGATGGTGAGCAATTCAATACATGTTAAACATGTTAAAAATAGATGCTAAATCCAATATTGTAAACATATTTATACAATTTTCTTGCTGCACAAGAAAAATCAGATCAAAAAGGAAAAAAAAGAATAAGAAAACAAAATGCAAGCGAACAACAAAAAGAGTGAGAATGTTATGCTGTGATCCACATTCAGTTCCCACAGTCCTTTCTCTGAGTGTAGATGGTTCTCCATCACAGCAACACTGGAATTGGTCTGGATCATCTCATTGTTGGAAAGAATCATGTTCATCATAGTTGATCATCACATAATCTTCTTGTTTCTGTGTTCAATGATCTTCTGGTTCTGCTCATTTCACTCAGCATCAGTTCTTGTAAGTCTCTCTAGGCCTTTCTGCAATCACCCTGCTGGTCATTTCTTACAGAACAATAATATTCCATAATATTCATATACCACAATTTACTCAACCATTCTCCAATTGATGGGCATCCATTCATTTTCCAGTTTCTTGCCTCTACAGTGAGGGCTGCCACAAACATTTTGGCACATACAGGTCCCTTTCCCTCCTTTAAGATCTCTTTGGGGTATAAGCCCAGTAGAAACACAGCTGGATCAAAGGGTATGCACAGTTTGATATCTTTTTGAGCATAGTTCCAAATTGCTCTCCAGAATGGTTGGATTCGTTCACAACTCCACCACAATGTATCAGTGTCCCAGTTTTCCCACATCACCCCCCCACCAATCATCATTATCTTTTCCTGTCATCTTAGCCAGTCTGAGGTATAGTGGTACCTAAGAGTTGCCTTAATTTGCATTTCTCTGATCAATAGTGATTTAAAGCACCTTTTCATATTATTAGAAATGGCCAACTTTTTAATCTGAGAATTATTTATTCATATCATTTCACCATTTATCAAATAGAGAATGGCTTGAATGCTTATAAATTTGAGTCAATTCTTTAAATATTTTAGAAATGAAGCTTTTATCAGATTCCTTAAATGTAAAAATGCTTTCCCAATTTATTGCAGAGATTCAGTTCTACATCACAAGCCACCTTTTGAATGTTTCATGGGTCATAGATACATTGTATCCAACATATCCAAAACAAAATTGAGTCTCTCCCAAACCCACTTGTCATAGGGTAAGTCTGATCCATACCTGTCTGGTAGGGGCAGGTACATGACACAATGGACACAGTGTTGGGCCAGTCAAGATGACCTAAGTTCGAATCTGACCTCAAACACTTATTAGCTGTGTGACTCTTCACAAGTCACCTCCATTTGCCTCAGTTTCCTTATCTAGCAAATGAGCTAGAGAAGGAAATAGCAAACCATTCTTACATCTTTGCCAAGAAAACCTCAAAAGAGGTCACAAAGCGTGAATGCTGCTGGAAAAAAAAAACTAAATAATTGAACAGATTATTTAATAGTTAAGAAAAAGAAATTGACTCTAACATAGAAGGATTGCTCAACAAATAAATAGCATTTAGGTAGGGTTGATCCAGTCTCTCATCTTTAACAGAAACCCCCCTAATCAGTAGAGCAAAGTGTTTTGTGTTGGGACATCCATCACCTGGATGGGTCTTCATCATGCATTTAGGAGACTAGGAAGCTGTGTCAACACTCCAAGCCCCGATTCTCTAAGAAAATGAAATCTTAGGACTATTTAAATATCTTTTAAGGAAAAACTAGTTTAATATGGTAGAGAAAAAAAGCTAGTTTAGTCCCCACAGCAGAGGATTCTGGTACATATAATATTGTACCTACCACATAAGTATTCTTCCCAAATATAAGGGCAGCTAGGTGGTACAGTGGATAGAGTGGTGGTCTTGGAGTCAGGAAAATAAGTTCAAATCTGGCCTCAGACATTTACTTGCTATGTGACCATAGGCAAGTCACCTAACACCAACTAGAAAAAAAAGGACTCAACTTCCCAATTATTGGTGAAGGAATTATCATCCTTCTACTCACCTTAAGTTCAGAATCTGTGTGATTCTCACTTTTCTTTATGCCACATTTTTGTTCAGTTTCCCAATCTTTCATTAATTCAACCACCACAACTAATTCAGACTTTCATCATTTCTCACCTGACCTCTCCTGCTAGAATGTGAAAGACCTTGTAAATAGGGATGGTTCTATTCATTGTATTGGTCTCCCCTGCCAAGCACACAGCCAAGTGTGTGTGCTCAGTAAAACTTGATAGATTAGGTTTTTTTTTTTTTAACTCCAGTAATCTCCTAACTGGCCTCTCTGCTTTAGGCATTCTCCTCATAGCTTTCAAAATAATTTCCTAATATGCAGACCTCACCATGTCACTGCCCTACTCAATAAACTCCAATAATTTCCTATCACCCCTGAGATTAACTCCTCCATTTTGCATTTAAATTCCTTCATAACATGGACTCAACCTAAGTTTTCCAGGAAGGTACTTCAAGTACCTGATAAAACTAGCCTTTTTTATTGTTCCCACCCATTACACTCCATTTAAAAAAAAATTATTACAGCTTTTTATTTACAAAACATATGCATGGGTAGTTTTTCAACATTAACCCTTGCAAAATCTTCTGTTACAAATTTTCCCCTCCTTCTCCCCACCCTTTTCCCTAGATGGCAGGTAGACCAATACATGTTAAATGTTAAAATTAAAAAATTGCATTTTTCATCTCTATCTGTCCCTCATTCCTAGAATGTTAAAAGGCCTATTTTCCTTCAAGACTTAGCTCTAGTACTAAAGTTGGCCTAAAACATTTCCTGATACTGACAGCTACTCATGCTCTAAACTTCTCCTGAATTTATTTTGTGTATGTAAGATGTATGTGCCTACGTAAAATATAGTTGTACCTAGATGTAGAGATGAGAGACTGTTGGGAGATATGGACTGACAGATCTGAGGTCCTGGCTGCCATTGAGAAGAAGGGCCTATGGCAGTACCTGGATCATGGCCAGGAGGCCCCAAGAGCCCATGAAACTACTATTCTTTCCAACAGGTTACCAAAATAAAATTGTATCTGACTGTCCCTCCTGAATATTGTTGGCCTAGAGGTACAATTGTGGTTCAGAATAAAAGCCACTTCCCTGGTCATTCTTAAGGGGAGAGGGTTGTTTCAAATTTATACCCTCTTGTATTTAATTTATACTTTAACATATTTAACATGTATTAGTCAACCTGCCATCTAGGGGAGGGGATAGGGAGAAAGTGGGGAAAAATTGGAACAAAAGATTTGGCAATTGTCAATGCTGTAAAATTACCCATGCATATAACTTGTAAATAAAAAGCTATAATCAAATTTATACCCTCCAGTTTGATCTCTAATGCCATTATTTTCTTAGTTCAGATTCAGGGTTGAGATGAAATGGGGCAATCGAAAGTAACTGAATAGTTAACAAAAGGAAACTTACTTTGCCCTCACATGGCAAAGATCTATGACAAGGATAAAGTGGCATTTGGTTTCTCAGGATTTGGTTCTCCTCATCTCCTCATGGAAGTGTCCGGTCACCCCAGGGTAAAGTCCATAGTGGTTCACATGAACTTCAGAAAGCCACCAAATTGCAGGGGTCTCAAATGAACATGGGTGGGATTTTTTGTGCCCTTAGCTATGTCCCACCAGGTCTTGGGACTGCTTTGTCTCATTTAGAGAAAACTAGTCTATGAAACAGAAGGGAAGGAGCAGGGATGTGTCTAACCTAGATTGTGGGAAATACTAGTAGACACTAGCACTATCATAGTTCCTTCCCACAAAATGTTAGTTATATAAAAGATGACAACAAATAGTACAAGTAAATCCAAATAACTAAGCAAACAGATTGAAAATTGGAGATGTTCTACAGATTAGAATATACTAGAAAATATGCAAGCATAAAGGAATACTTTTCTGGGAGCTAAAACCAAAACTAAGGTCCCAGGTTTACCCATAGGGAAAGTTTACAGAATCTCTAGGAAGGGAAGCAAGAGATCAGGGACATGATAAAAAGCTGGTTTCTCCACAACATAGCATTTTCACTCCCTCTGTTTTTGTCCACTTGCATTTTTGATTTCCTTATCAGGTTATTTTTACCTTATTTCTAAGTCCGATTTTTCTCGTGCAGCAAGATAACTGTATGGATATGTATACATATATTACATTTAACATATTTAACATGTATGGGTCTACCTGCCATCTAGGGGAGGGAGTGGAGGAAGGAGGAAAAAAGTTGAAACAGAAGGTTTTGCAGGGGCAAATGTTGAAAAATTACCCATGCATATATCTTGTAAATAAAAAGCTATAATAAAAAAATAAATAAAAAGCAGTTTTCTTCTACATATTTGCAGTTTTCAAAAATCTCTCCCTCCTCTTTAGGACTGGTCCTAAAGAGGACTCCATGTGTCTCTCCTAGAAGCTCTGGTCCCTCTGCTAGTCACGGAGGTATACAGTGCCACTAAGCATTTAAGCAGTTAGGTAACACAATTGATAGAGCAATCTGTCTCTAATCAGAAAGATCTGAGTTCAAATCTAGCCTCTGATGATAACTGTGTGACCATGGCCAACTCCCTTAACTATTTGACTCATTATCCTTATTTGTAAAATAGGGATAACAATACTATAATAACATGCTATGAGACTCAAATGAAATAATATTTGTAAGGCACGTAGCACCTGGCCTGGCCCAAAGTAGGTGAGATGTAATTGCTAGCTATTACTCAGCATCCTGCCCATCAACTCTTCCTGTATAGTCATTAGCACAAAAAACACTACACATTGTAACCCAGTTACATTCATATGTATCATTTCCCAAATAGAACATGAGTTCCTCAGGGCATGGAAATTTTGTTCTTTTGTCTTTTTATTCCCAGCAGGTAGCACCATATTAGCACATAGTTAGCACTTAATAAATGATCATGATGGAACCCAATCCATTAAAATGTTTACCTTTATATTGAAGTCAGCAAAGTATCCACATGTATCTTGATTTTGGAGGATTGGAATTTCCTACTTCATCAACAGATGCTATTATATATGCTACACTTTATAATGATTTCTTTGTTTATGCTGTTCATGACCACTGCTAAACAAGATGACCAAGTATCATATAAAAGATTTTCCTAGTGTCTTTGGGTACATGATGAAACCAATTCCACCAATTCTTTTGTCTGATTTTCTGAGAGAAAAGTTGTGAGTCTTCCCTTCCCTTTAGCTTCCATGTCCTTTTATCTTTTGGTATTGTTCATTTCAAGAATATGAATGCCAATGGGGTTCCATATTTCCAACAACATATCAATTAATCACTGAACAAAAATGTCATATTCAGAGCCTCTATATTTAAATAAAAATGCTCAAAATCACGATTGATTAGAAAAATGCAAATTAAGACAACTCTGAGATACCACTACACACCTCTCAGACTGGCTAAAATGACAGGAAAAGATAATGATAAATGTTGGAGGGAATGTGGGAAAACTGGGACACTCATACATTGTTGATGGAATTGTGAATACATCTAGCCATTCTGGAGAGCAATTTGGCACTATGCTCAAAATGTTATCAAACTGTGCATACCCTTTGATCCAGCAAGTGTTTCTACTGGGCTTATATCCCAAAGAGAACTTAAGGAAGGGAAAGGGACCTGTATATGCACAAATGTTTGTGGCAGCTCTTTTTGTAGTGGCTAGAAGCTGGAAAATGAATAGATGCCCATCAGTTGGAGAATGGCTGAATAAATTATGGTATATGAATGTTATGGAATATTATTGTTCTATAAGAAACAACCAGCAGGATGATTTCAGAGAGACTTGAACTTACATGAACTGATGCTAAGTGAAATAAGCAGAACCAGTAGATCATTACACACAGCAACAAGATTATAAGATGATCAACTCTGATGAACTTAGCTCTACAATGAAGTGATTCAAACCAATTCTAATAGTCTTGTGATGGAGAGTCCTGAGAGAGGACTGTGGAGCCTGAATGTGGATCACAACATAGTATTTTTACCTTTGTTGTTGTTTGCTTGCTTTTTTTTTCTTTCTTTTTTTTCCTTTTTGATCTGATTTTTTTTTTTTTTGCACAGGATGATGAATGTGGAGAAATATTTAGAGAAAAAAAAACTATATGAGCATATTTTACCCTTTTTTCTGAAACCTCATCACCAACAATATGGATGGGGGAAGAGGCCACAAAGACTAACAGCTATTTTTTAAATCACAAAATAGAAAATCATTTTTGAAATGAACATTTTCATATACAAAGGTCAGGGAATACAGAATATATGTGAAATTATGAATCTAGTCCAGCTTATTTTTAAATCTATATATTAAATTTAATATGGTAATGTCAACATTGTTCTGCTTGTCCATGCCTCCCTCTGAATTTCCTTCTATTATTATTTAGGATATTTCCAAACACTTTTATTTCTTTTCAGCACCATTATTGAACCTTTCCTTCCCCACTGTGTTGTTGCTGTTTAGTCATTTTTCAATTGTATCTAACTCTTCATCATCTCATTTGGGGTTTTTTGGGCAAATACAGTGATTTGCCATTTTCTTCTCCAGCATATTTTTATAGATGAGGAAATCGAAGGAAATAAAGGTCAGATTTGAACTCAGGAAAATGAGTCTTCTTGATTCTAGGCTTGACACCTACCCACTGTACCTCCTAGCCTCTTTCCCATTATATCTCCCCCACCCAACCCTCCCCCCCCAAATAGTTGAGGGCTATTTAAATTTCTTCATTGTTACACTGGTTGCCATAGCCACACAATTCTTCACATAGTGACCATCATTTAAGAGGTTTCACTACACTTAACTATGCTTCTCAAAAAAGCATACTCAATCTTTTCCTGGGACCATAGCTGGGACCAACATGGAAAAACTTACACTCTACTAAAATCCCAGGATCTTCTCTGTGTCAAATAATTTAACTACTTCAATAGTAATTTTTGGAGACATCCTTAAAGGAGAACTCCTGCATATCCTCTTTCATCAGCTTCCAAATCCAAAACAAGAATTTTGTCTTCTTAACCAGTGCAAACTGCGTACAAATAGGTAAGGCCTTCTGGAAGCATTCACCCCATACCTGCTTCCACAAAGCAGACTCGTAGGGACGGATATGTAGGCCTGCCCCCATTTTGGAGATCGGAAGAACTAACCAGGGCTTTATTGGCAGAGTAATCTAGTGAATAAACCACTGGATTTGGAGTCCAAGGACCTGGGGGTTTGAACCTCAGATCTACTGCTGCTATGATTTTTGACAAATGATTTTAACTCTCTGGCCTTAGTTTCTTCAAAAGTCAGATCTACAAATTCTCTGCAGCTCATAGATATAGAGCTGCATGGGGGAAGGAAATTTAAGAGATGAAGTGATTTGCCCAAAGATATATAGGCACAGGGCGGCAGGCAGGCAACAGATATTTATTAAATGCTTATAACGGGCAATTCTAAGATTTAAATCCCAGCCCCTAGACTCCAAATACAGCATGCTTTCTCCTGCAGGATACTTTGTCTTTCTGGCTCTAAATCCTGTGAACAAACTGATCCCCAAAAAATATTCAACAGTGACTCAATAAGGAAAAAAAGTTTTTTGCTATCACCGAAAGAAATATGATTCTAAGCATACATCCTACAGAGGGCAGGCCAGAAAGATCCCAAGATTTTGAGCTAACAGGCTCGTTAGATAACATCTACCCCATCCCCATGCCAAAATTTAATAGATGAAGAAGCTGAGGATAAGAGAAGTCATTATTTGTTCAAGGACATGCAAACAGAAGATTGATTTGAACATAAGTTTTGCTATTCCTATCTTAAAATCCATATTCTATCTTGCTCTTTTTCCCATATAAAGAGCAACAGACAATTCTTGTGTCCACAAGGGTTATGGCCTTGTTCCAGGGATTGTCAGGTATATAAGAGTTTTAGCTAAATTAGACCTACAAAAAAACAACATGCTCTAACACCACGATGTTAGAAAACATACTGAGGACTTAGTTACCTTTCTATACAAATCCCAGAAAGCATGTATTATGGCATGGAATTCTAAGGTAGGTTTCAGAATCAAGACCTCACTTCCTCTCCTTTTAATCCCTGTTTTAGGTTGCATGTTCTAAGAGAAAATATACTGGCTTGATACCTCTGTGCATATGTTTGTATCTTTGTAATTTCAGTTGGTTTGAGGCCATCTGGTACAACCAATGTGGTTTTCTATACTTCATTAACTCTGGTTTGTTTCAGATCGCTTTGAACATTTTCCTTTCCCCCCTCCAGCCAAAGTCTCCTTATATCTTTCTCTTGCTGCTAGCTGCTCTAAGGAAATAAGGCTGCAGCACCTTTCAGTCTCCCCTAGAGACTATTCCTAAATAAATACACAGAACAGGTTCCCATTCTAAATAGTCAAACTGAAAGCAGATCTGTGTTGTTAACAGCTTGGTATCTGGGGGACAGACATCAAGGGCAGGCAGACTATTGGCTGTTCCCTCATCATCACCCCCCCCCCAGCCAATACATGCATACACACTATCAAATAGCCAATTTACTCAAATGTAGCCTGGGGATTTGAAATACCCATTGGGCATCAGCCGGTAAAGGAGATGGCCTTGGCAAAGATGAAGGCTGCCTTTCTCCCCAACTGGTGCAACAGAAGAGCAGGAAAGATGGGGCACCCAGGAGTGGGAGAGATGGGGTGTCAGAGAGTAAGAAAGGGCATCTGGGAACAGGACGGATAGGGCATCTGAAAGCAGGAAAGTGGGGTGTCCCAGGGTGCCTAGTTAAGTATCAGCCTTGGATTACTTTCACTAGTCATCATCTTGGTACCTATACATGTGCTACTGAGAAAAGATGGAAAAAATCACAACTATTCTGTCTGGGTACATTATAAACTTATGTTAAATAACCTCAATAGGGCCATCACTGCTGTAAGGGAATGCTACGACACTACTCTTTTATCAACTCATTACCCTACTTTTCACAGTGGCTTTTGCAAACCTTTTCATCCCTTCTCAAAAGTCCCATGGATTCCTCACCCACCCATCCCACGTGGCCCCACTTTCTCAGCAGACATCTCTGCATCATATTTTACAGAAAAAAAATTAATTTTAATTTATTAATTAAATAAATAAAAATTAAGGTCATTTTCGGGAACTCTCTTTTCTCTACTCTTCCTCATCTCCTATCCCTCAGATGCCTTCCGCCATTTTCTTCTACTTCACCCGTTGCAAATGATGAATCTTGAAAAAAAGAAATTCTCACTAAGATGAAAGCCTCTACCAATTCATGTGATCCCATTCCATCTCATCTCCTCCAATAGACTGCTCTCTGTCATCCCGACTCTTTCACTTATTTTTAATTTCTCACCCACTACCGGTTCATTTACTACTGCCAATGAATATGCCCACATCTACCCAATCCTGAAAAAACCTTCACTTGATTCTTCCATCACCACTACCATCCTGTAACTCTTCTACCACACTATAGCCAACATCCTCAACAAAGCCATCTCCAGTTGCTGCTTCCCCTTTCTCTCTTCTTACTCTTTCCTTCATCCCTTTCAATTTGGCTCCTGGCCTGATTTTCCACTGAAATCACTCTTTCCAAAGTTACTAACCATCTCTTAGTTGCTAAATCCAATGGCCTTTTCTCAATCCTCATTCTCTTTGACCTCTTTGCACTCTGTGACAATGCTGGTCACTCCTGGGAAAGTCTCTCTCTCTAGGTTTTTAGTCACCATTCTTTGAGTCTGCCTCCAGATTATACCTCACTATAGGAATCTCCAGGGGTTCTGTCTTCTCTCCCTTCACAGCTTCAGTTGATGATCCCATAATCTATCATGAATTAATTACCATCTTTACACTGATGATTCTCAAATCTACTCTCCTGCCCAGGCTCTCTATTGACCCCTACTCTCACATCTACAACTGCCTCATATCTACAACAACGCAGACATCTCAAATAGTAGACATTTTAAAGTCTACATTTACAAAACAGAACTCATTTTCTTTCTCCCTAAATGTGCACTCATCTTTTGTATTACTGCAGACAGCAACATCATCCTCCCAATACCTGATGGTCACTCAAAACTTCGGAGTCATTCTGATTTCCCATTATCTTTCACCCTCCATATCCAAGCTGTTGCCAAGACCTGCTGATTCCATGTTTGTATAAGAATGTCCACTTTTCTGCTCTGATACCATCCTCTAGCACAGACCCTCATCACATTACAAAATGCAAAATCAAATACAAAATTCTCTGGCATTCAAAGTGCCCTTTATAACCTACTCCCTTCCCATCTCTCTATCCTTCTTATACCTTATTTCCTAACTGTGTTTGATCATAAAGCGTCTAAGGGATAGGAGATGAGGAAGAGGAGAGAAAAGAGAGTTCCCAACAAGTGGCCTTACTTTTTTTTATTTTTCTGCAAAATATGAGTCAGGGATTTCTGCCGAGACAGTGGGGGGTGGGATGGATGGGTGAGAAATCCATAAGATCTTTGAAAAGGGATGAAAAGGTTTGGAAAAGCCACTATGAAGAGTGGGGTAGTGCGTTGATAAATGAGTAGTATCCTAGGATTCCCTAAAGGCAATGACAGCCCAATTGAGGTTGTTTAACATTAAGTTTATAATGTACCTAGACAGAATGGTTGTGTGATTTTTTTCCACCTTTACTTAGCACATGTATAGGTACAAATAGGTATCAGATGACTGATGAGAGTAATCCAAGGCTGACTAGGCATAATTAGTTATATGAAAAAGAAGCTAGAGATTCAAAAGAAGAGGACAATATAAAATTGATTTAATTCACTAAGGAGTCAAGATGGGGAGAAAAGAAATGTTTAGTGCAGGGTAAATGGCTTAGTAGACAATTGAGGATTCAAGATTGGCGATCATAAGGACCGCTAGGTGGCACAGTGAATAGAGCACCAGCCCCGAAGTCAGTAGGACCTAAGTTTAAATCTGGCCTCAGACACTTAACACTTTCTGGCTGTGTGACCCTGGGCAAGTCACTTAACCCCAATTGCCTCAGCAAAAAAAAAAAAAAAAAAAAAGATCATGATGCAGATGAAGAATAAGATTATATAAGGGAGGGCAGAGGGAGAAGTAACAAACTACAGTATAATCAGATAAAAGGGTTGCACTGACTATATCAATAAAAAAAAACCCAACAAAATACAATATCCATTCCTATTAAAAACACTAGAAAACAAAGGAAATAAATGAAGCTTTTCTTAAAATTAGCAGCATCTATGTAAAACCAAGAGCAAGCATTATCTGTAACAAGGAAAAGCTAGAAGCCTTCCTAACAAGATCAGGAGGGAAGCAAGGATATACATTATGATCACTATTAAACATGGTAACAAAAATGCTAAACGTAGCATTAAGACAAGAAAAAGAAATTGGAGGAATAAGAATAAAGAAACAAAAACTATTACTCTTTACAGATGATATGATAGTATACTTAGAAAACCCTAAAGAATCAACTAAAAAACTAGTTGAAATAACTATGACTTTAGCAAAATTGAAGGATATAAAATAAATCTATATAAATCATCAACATTTCTATATCAAACCAACGAAACACAACAGGAAGAGATAGATTAAAAAAAATTCCATTTAAATTAACTGCAAACAATATAAAATACTTAGGAATCTACCTGACAAGACAAATTCAGGAACTATATGAACACAATTACAAAATTAGACACAGACAGATGTAAACACCTGGAGAAATAGTCATTGCCACTGAGATGTCAAAGACAATATATTAAAAATTACAATTCTACCTAATAATTTACTTATTGTCATACCAATCATTACCAAAGAATTATTTTATAGTGCTAGAAAAGAAATCTTGACAAAATTCCTCTGGGAAAACAAAAGATCCAGAATACCAAGGGAATCACTTTTTTTTTTTTTTTTTTTAATGTAAAGGAAGGCAATCTAGCAGTATCAGATTTCAAACTACATTATAAAGAAATAATCGTGGCTAAGAAATATATGGTGCATCAATGGAATAAATTAGGTACATAATACACAGTAGCAAGTGACTATAGTAATTTAGTGTTTGTTAAACTCAAAGATCTGAGCTTTAGGACATTAAACTCACTATTTGACCAAAATTTCTAGAAAAACTTGAAAGATGTTTGGCAGAAACTAGAAACAGAGCAACATCTCACATGATATATTAACATAAAATCAAAATGACTACATGATTTAGACAGAAAGAGTAATACCATAAGCAAATTAGGGGAATATGGAGAATTTTACCTATCAGATCCATGGATAAGAGAAGAGTTTATGACCAAACAAGAGATAGACAGCATTGAGATATAATGGATAAATTTTATTAAATGAAATTTTGTACAAACAAAACCAAGGCAGCCAAAATTTGATGGAAGGCAAAAAACTGGGAGGAGGGAGAGGGATTTTTACAACAAATTTCTCTGATAAAAGGCCTAATCTATCAAATATACAGAGAACTAAATCAAATTTATAAAAATGAGAGCCATTCCCCAACTGCTAAATGATTGAAGGCAATGAACAGGCAGTTTCCAGAGGACAGCCAAGCTAATTATAGTAATACAAAAAAAAAAAAAAAAAAAAAGGCTACAAATCACCGATTCAAGAAATGCAAATTAAAACAACTCTGAGGTACCACCTCACATCTATCAGATTAATATGTCAAAAAGGAAAAAGACAAACGGAGATGTAAAAAACTGAGATACTAATTCATTGTGAAGTTGAAAAATGAATGAACAATTCTGAACAATTTGGAACTATGCCAAAAACTTATAAAATTACATATCATCTTTGAGCCAGTAATGCCACTATAAAAAATTAAAAAGGAAAAGAACTTACATGCACAAAAATGTTTATAGCAGCCTTTTTCGTAGTGTCAAATAATTGGAAATGAAGGAATGTCCATTAATTGAAGAATGGCTGAACAAGTTGAAGCATATGTTTGTAGAGTATTACTGTACTATGAAATGATGAGCTGAATGGTTTCAGAAAAAACAATTCCTATATGAATTGGTGTAGAACGAAGTGAGTTCTGCTCATTGTACACAAAATAAGCAATATTGTAAAGATGATGAACTAAGACTTAACTGCTCAGATCCCCAAGACAATGCTGAAGGACTAATGATGAAAAATGCTATCTACCTCCAGAGAGAAAAAACTAATGAACTTTCAGTGCAAACTGAAGTATATATTTTTTCATTTTTCTTGCCTTTTTGGCAACATAACTAATATAGAAATATGTTTTGCAGTATTTCACATGTATAATTGATATTATATTGCTTGCCTTTTCAATGGATGGGAGATGAGCTGTAAAGAAAAAAAATTTGCATCCACAAAAAATTTTCTAATTATGAAAATAATTAAAATGTTTTCTTTGTCAAGACTTCATTTTCATCATTTTATTTTACTGAAATAGCATTTTATTACTACATCAAATGATAAGAAAAGGCCATTTTCACTTAATCCCTGTACTTATGTAAAAAGTTTCTAATTACAATTTTGTTATTATATATAATATAGAATTACAATGTTGGCTCCTAGTCTTAAGGATCATCTTAAAAAATATTCCTCCCATGCCTGTCTTTTAAAATTTTTGAGAAATATTATATTGTTAATTTTTTTTCTAAATCTATTGGCATAATCATGCTATTTATTCATCTTATGTGATTCCTTATAATTTTCCAATACACCATCCTCCCATTCCTTGTATAACTGAAACTTAGTTATTAATCCATTCAGGAAATCCCAAGAAGTGTCTCTCATTTGTATGTCAAAAATTATATAAGATTCATGAAAAAACTGCTCTCACCTGATGTTGAAAGGATATGAATAGACCCCAACTACCCACTGATTATGCCTTACTGCCACTACATAATCAGCACAGCTTCTGTTTCACTCATACATTTCCTTGATGAGGTCCTTTAACAAATGCTTCTCCATAATTCTTTACTCTCATTGTATATGTTTGCATATGGCCATAATGCACTTCCCCATGCTGTTTGGATCTTCAATTTCATGTCTTCACTAACTTTGCCATCACATGGTTTGTAATTGTATAACACTGACAAAATCTTAATATAATAAAGGTGATCCTTTGCTTCAGGGAGAAGTGGACATTTAAAGAACTTTTAAATTTCCACTATGTGCTAAGCATTTTACAATTATATCCTAGTTGATCCCTACAACTATGGGAGTTAAGTATTATTGTTATTCCCACCTAACATATGAAGAAATTGAGGCAAATTGAGTTTAAGAGACTTGCCCAGGTTAACAAAGTTAGTAATCGTCAAAAGCCACATTTGAATTCAGGTCTTCTGACCCCAGATCCAGTTTTCTTTACACCATGCCATCTAGCTGCCCATCACCTTATATGCTTCTGATGTAAAATGAGCTGGGCCCAGAATCAAGTAGGAGGAATAGGTCAGGCTGGATTGCATTCAGAAAATTATGCATACTTTCAATGATCCCAAACTCACTACCTCAGAATTCAGCATCAATATTATTCCAGTGATTCTATTGTGATATTGGAATATCATCAAGGTCAGAAGTACTAAAATTACAAATAACCCCAAGAACAATGGAAAAAATAATGGTGGGTATAAATAGTTTATAGCACATTATTAAAGATGACTCATATAAAGCAGTGACATAGACACTTCATTACTGACCTAAAAAGAAATCTAATCAATTACATAGAGAAAATGATGGCCTGTATGCTATTACTGGCAACTGGGAAATACTAAGAATTGGATACTTCCAGCATGTTGCATACATTATCTGAGAAAACAAAGCATGAGAAACAGAGTGACTGCTGGAATAATATTTGGGGTGAGAGGGGGGAGGCAAGAGATTATGAACACAGGTAGGAATCATTTTAGCACGGACTAGGGATAATTTATTTGAGGAAAGAAAACAGACATTAGGAAGTGGTAGAAAAATGCCGGACAAAGCTTCAAATACTACCTTTAGCATTTAAGTTAACACCATGGGGAGAAAAAAAAATTACTTACCTTCTCAGAATTTGTTATTTCATTTACAAAAATGGAATGATAATACATGTACTAGAAATATCCTGATGGCACAGTGGATAAAGTGCTGGGTCTGGAGAGCCTGGCCCATAGTAGGTGCTATATAAATACTACTTCCCTTCCTCTTGTGTTACCTACCTCACAGGTTGGTTGTAAAGAAATCATTTTGCAAACCTGAAATAATTGTTCTTAGTAAATGCTAGTTTAAAGATAAGGACATTAAAATGACGGTTGAACTTAATGATGAAAAAAGACTGCTGAGTAATAATGAGAGTCCAGCTGATGTCACGTCAGTTGTCAGAATATTTTTCAGCAATAATCAGCAGCAGAAGAAACAATGAAATATATAAATGGAATATATAAAAACATACATAATAAGGGTTACTCAGGTAACCCATTAACAGGTAAAGAATGAAGAGAACAAGAAATTTTAGGTTGATGGTCACTAAAACATTAAACCAGCAAGGCTGGGAACATAAGTGAAGTCATGGGGAAAATAGCTAAAGCATAGACTGGATATAGGATATGTCTCCCAGGACATATATGTGTATATAAATATACACATATGTATAAATGATAGGACAGAGAGGTCATAAGGAGTGAACTAAAGGCTGAATAAGGGGAGGATGGGAGGATTGGAAATAGTGTTCAAGAATACAATTATCATTGTTGAACTTCAATAGGAACGAAAGCTCAGTCTTTACTGGACATATTCTTTCCCTTTTCTTCCTCTCATAACTCCTCCCTTCATATAAGGATTTTTAACCCTGAGTCTGTTAAATTTTTTAAAATTATTTTTCACAATTGTTTCAGTATAAGTCTATTTTTCATGCATTTAAAAACATTCTAAGGTTTTTTAGGATGTATCAGATTGCCTAAAAGATTCATCCAGAAGGTTTTGAAGTCTATGCAGTTTTCAAGCTGCTACTCAGTAAAGCAAGAAAGACATTACTGACAACACTGGGTTGCAGAACTCACGGGCCCAATCTGCAATACACAAGGTTCACTAGGTACCCTTGCCCAGTTTCAGCGAGGGCAAAGCAAGAAAGTAATGGTGGCTTCATTCCTAACTCTGCTATTCACCCAACAATGTTCTTTTCAGGAAAAGAGCAAAAGTGTGCTTTCAGAAACAATCCAAGGTTCAGTAGCAATCAGTATAAATTTTAGACATTTTTAGAAGTAGTACATAGTTTTAACCTATATTTCGAATTGCTTGCTGTCTTGGGGAGAGGAAAAAGGAAGAGAACACAAAGGTGAACATTAAAAACTACCTTTGTTTATATTTGGAAAAATACTGAAATTAAAAAAAAAGATTTTAGACATTTTGAGAATTCAATGTTTGATATCCTTGGAAGAACCATCAAGCTTTTATGGTCTTTTTTTAAACAAACGATTCAACTTTTGTGTTGAGTACTTGCTGTAATGTTAAATTGCCCTAGGTTTCTACACCTACTTGTACAAACTTCCCTCCTGCCTGCATCTCCATTACCCTTCATTCTCTTGCCTGGAAAAGTATTCTCTCTAGGATCATTTAGCTTTTGGTATCATTTTCATAGAGAAGCAAGGCACAACAGTCAAATTTCATCAATTCCATTGGTCAAAACAATTTGTGAGTGACCAAGTTTGGACTGGTTTAAATCCCTTTTATTTTCCTTTTCCCCTTAAAACAGGAAAAAAGACCCCCTCATTTTAGCAAATTAATAGTGCAAATAAAATCAATGCCTGAGTTGGACTAAATGTATCCAGTCTGTTAATACAAATTTATTAAATGTTTATTACTGACAGGCCCTGAAGACCCACAAAGGCAAAATGGTCTAGTCCTCAAAGACCTCACATTCTAAAGGGGAAGGAGAGAAACTATAATTACATATACTTAAGTAGATACAAGAGCAATCCAAAGAAGATGAAAGTATGTGACAAAGACAGTAGCATCTAGGGGGAATGGTAAAGGCTTCCTCTACAGAAGGTGGGATTTGAGCAAGTCAGGGAAAAATCCAGGGAAGCTAATGAACCCAGTGGAAGTGAGGAGGGAGAGAGTTACATATATGGCAAAGGGAGCAAAGGCAGAGTCAGAAGTAGATAAACTTGAATGAAGAACAATAACTAGGTTAATATAATTGAATTAGACTGAATGGAGGCATGTGAAATTTAAGGAGGCTGAATCCTACTGGTATAGAAATCAGGTGGGTTTGGACAGGTGTTATCTTAGCAGTTCCACAGTGAATAGCCAAAGCCCAAGTTTTCTAGATAGTAAATTCTATCAGGCTTTAGGGAGATAAATGCTTGATCAAGTAAGCTGAAGGTTATAGTGGGAGAGAAAGCATATTAATAAGAAGTTTTCATTCTTGGAACAAGTAGATCAAACAGACAAAAATTCTTAGATGGGAATAGAAGATGAGCAAATTAAGTATTAGAGAATTTTGTTAACACATCAGAGAAGCCAAGTGTGTAGGCAGGTAAGACAAAGGAGGAGACTGAACTTAACCAGCCTTTAAAGGCTTAGCCTTTCTAAGCAGCTGTGTCTTTTTGATTTCCACTGCAGAATCCTGTCTCCCAAGGCCTTTATTCCTTAATACCTTTACTTAAAATTTAACAATCTTTCCAAATCTAGATTCCCTGGGCATAGTTCAACCAAATAAAGAAGGCTGTGCCACAACCTCAGGACAAGATGGAAGATCTCTGACATCTTTCCCTGGTTCTTGGCGTTTCACTGATTCATCTAAGGATAGAGGAGTGATCAAGAGTCATATGGGAGAAACTATCCAGCATCCTGGAAAAAACTGCTAAATGGGAAATCAGAAGACCATACTTGAGTCTTCAAACACTTGCTAACAGATTTCATTTATTTTGGTGACTCCACTGATTCAGACTACTTTTAGAACTTCTCTATAGCTATTTGTGAATGGATGAGGTAGAAAAGAAAATCGCCTAGAAGTAAACCCTTTAGGTCATAGGGTTCTCAGAATCAGCCTGGTCATCACACCATACTTAACCCTTACTCTGCTAGTTAATCTTCTAGAAGCCAGCTTCAAGATTCAAATAGACATTTGAGGAAAAAAAAATTTCAAACTTGGTGCTTGCTAAGAATAGACAATCACATTATTAAGTGCTCTCTTAATCATAAGTTGTTCCAAATAGAAGCTGCATGTGATTTCCCAGATTTTAAACCAATATTTGGAACAATTCAAATTTTTTGAAGTTCAGACAGCACTTTTTTTTTTTTTTTTTTTTTTAAAGCTACAGGCCTTTTAACTGTCAGGCAGGAAGGAATGGATGTCACAGCAAATAACTTGTGCTTTTATACTAAAATGAGCTTTAAGGGTTATAAAGTGCTTCTCTTTTAGCAGCCCTGATGGAGTAGATAGTTTATTATCCTTTCTTTCTTACAGAGTAGGAATCTGAGCTCAAATTTTTTGATTTGAAGGCTTTTGCTTTCTCTTATGCTACACAGTTTCTGTAGTCTCAAGTTTTGGGTTATGTACTTTCAAGCTCGTTACTATGTAAAGCACATTAGGTGCACAGGAGAAAATGAGCACTCCGTTCTCCAATTCAGCAATCTTCTCTATAAGAGTGGCTGCTGCTTATTGAAAAGCTCCTAAATTACTATAAGGGCTAGCAAAACAGCACAGAAATGTACACTTAAGTGTTGAAGAAAAAGGTAAAATGATCTCATTAAATGCTTTTGAGAATCAGAAGATTTGGGCTTGTCTTTATTCTCCAACCTTCCAGAGGCAGTCTACAACTTACCTTACCTTTCTGTGCATCAGTTTCCCTTTTTGTAAAATAAGGTGATAGAGCTGAATTTCTTAAGTACCTTCCAACTCCCAGAAAATCAAGCATCTGAGGTTAAGGAAATGCATTTACACAGGTGAGAAATATCTTAGAAGTTGCCGATACCAAATATGGTTCATCATGTGGTTTAGTAGTTACCAACTCTTCCTAACCCCATTTGGATTTTCTTGGCAGGGATACTGTTGTGGCTTGCCATTTCCTTCTCTAGCTCATTTTACAGATGAGTAAAACAGGATCAAGTGACATGTCCAAGGTCATACAGCTAGTAAGGTTTTGAGGCCACATTTGAACTTTGCTCTTTCTGACTCCAGCCTACTAGTCTATCCTCTTTGCAACTTGGTTGCCCTAAATAGACTCCCAGTAGGACATGACACAACACCTGGCAAAGAGTGAGTGCTTAATGTTTTCATTTAAATAATTGTGGGTAGAAGCCACTTCATTTGGCTGAGGTAAAAAAAAAAAAAAAACAACCCCCTTCCTCCCTCCCCCCCCCAAAAAAAATCCTGGACCCTATCAAGGTTGTGGCTTGGGGTTAGGCAAGGAATCATTTGAGACCTCCAATATTCCCATTCAAAATTTTCTAATTAGGGTTTTTCCTTGAAAAACAGAACACTTTTCCTTGGGATATAGTATAGACAAAAGGAGTCATATAAACATGGCCCACAACTCTCAAGTGAAGCTAAACCATTTAAAAAATGCAAATGGAAAATATTTTACAAAATACACAATATCAATATTACATTTTAAAAATAAGTTAATACTGAAGTCCATAAGTATCTAGGTAAAGATCTAGTGGTTCCCCATTTCTATTTGAGTTTGATATCACTTGTGTAGACCACAACTCTTTAATCAGCATAACATACAAGAGAATCAAGACCTACCTGCAAAAGGGCCTCTACTTTAAAACACAAGCAGCCTGATAAATGGTAAATATTAATTACCCTGCCTTTATATGAATATACGTCAATACCTTTGTATTTAAAAGTTGACTAGAACAAGGAAAACAACATGATCAAGGTTGCACAGATAACCCGTATCATAGAACTTGAAACCAGCTCTTCCCAATTCCAAGACTAGTTCTTTATTATGTAACCTGCTGCCTCCCTATACATTCTTTTATTGAAATATCGTCCATTTCATTTGCAAATACATAAGTAAATATACCAAGTGATGCAAATAAATTTTTTACAACTACTACCTACCAAAAAAAAAAAAAAAAAGGCACAAAACTCTTCTCATTGGTCCATGATATTTTTTCTTTGTTCCTTCTCAACCAAAGCAGCAAATAGAGAACAAGTCTCCTAGTGGTTAAACATTATATTCACACAAGTTTCTTTTTCACTATTAAATAGTGCCACCATTTAGGTTCAAGTGGTTTACATCTGACTTGGTTCTTAAAAATCAGGTTCTTTTCTGGACTTTCTGGAAGCACTCCCTTATGGAAGGATTTGAAACAATCTTTCTTTAAAAACCAAAAACAAGTCTCCCTTCCAAAGGAAGAATCTCCTCCTAAATGAAGCTTCTTTATCACAGTAGAAACATACAATAATGTCATTCTGCCTCATGTTTTCCAAAAATCTCAGGGTGGAGCAATGTGTGGTTTTCTCTCCACTCTCATTCCACAATATAGGTTATATAGAAAGCAAGACTGGAGATCAGAAGGAAAAATTTTCACCAATGGCCTAAGTAAGAAAATGAGTTATTTTTAATATTCACATTTCTTCAGCACTTTTATGCTGACTCCATCCTAGTTGCCTATCTTCAGTTACAACTAGTTATTTCCACACAATTATCTCATCACTTTTTTTATAAACTGCTCCAGGAGTCATCACCTAGGTGAACAAGTCTATCTTCAATTCAAAAGTCACCATAAACTGAGTTTATCGTCTGCCCCTCAAAATTGGCCTTGCCTCCCTCAATCTTAAGTCACCCGATCATAGTCATAAAACTTGCTTTGTCTCTTTGCTCCATTCCCCTTAGGTTTCCAATTATCATTCTTCCTTTAAAGAATCTCAAAAATGCATCCTTTCCCTATTCTCAGGTAAAATCCAAGCTCAGTTTGTATCCCACTTTCACAAACATCAGAGTATCTTCCCCATGTCGAAGGTTGTGTTCCTTTCACTCCATTCTGGA
This sequence comes from Sarcophilus harrisii, assembly GCF_902635505.1. NCBI lineage: Eukaryota > Metazoa > Chordata > Mammalia > Dasyuromorphia > Dasyuridae > Sarcophilus > Sarcophilus harrisii. The sequence continues at coordinate 366,087,872 of NC_045426.1, read as the reverse complement.
ACAGCCCTACCAGAGTCTGTCAAGGAATGACTAACTTTAAATGACTCTTTTTATTCCATAATGTATGAAATGTAAACTCCCCTATTAGACTGCCAGTCAAGGTCTTCAATCTCTTTTTAACTCTCCATGCTACTATACTCAACTTAGGTACTCCTCTTCCCAAATCTAATGAGCTGATTTCCAAGCATGACTGTTTGTGGAACACATATTTGGAAATTTTTTATTTTGTGCTTTCATAAAGGTTCTTGAAACAGTGTTCCTCTCTTCTACATCTAACTTAAAAGCTGTCCAAAATCTTTCACCACTTGAAACTTCTTCCATCCAGATTTTCTTTGAGTTCACTCTTTTTTCTACAGTCCTAAATCAATTTCACAATTATTTGCTGATTTTCCTTTTTTCATGAGTTATTTATTAATCTTTCCAACTAAAACACCAGCTTCTTGAAGGGTAGTATCCATGTTTTTTTCCTGACAAGTAACACAGAATATGCAGAAGAAATCTAAGTATTTTTCAAATGAAGCTTGAACTAGATGGCCTCTGAATAATCCTTCATTAAAAAAAATGAAAAATTATATCCAGAAGGTGAAGCACCCAAAGAGAATAACATAGAAGAGCAAAAAGAAAAAATACTAATGAAAAATTTTGAAATTGAGGATTGAACAATTGTAGAGGAAACATCCAAATATGAATTTCCAGAAGTCATTTCTTTTAACCTATTGTAAGCAAACCTGTTGGTCAAATGAAAAGATAATTATGTCAACATCTAAAAGGTAACAATGAAAACAACATACATTATGTTTTATTAAACAAATTATGTCAGACAAACTGGAATACTATTACTATCTGATTACAAAGTTAGCAAACAAGACAATGCAGCTGTAAATAACTGAAGCATCTGGCACAGTGCCACAAAAAGGCTTATTGGAAAAGCATTATTAGTTTCTGTTTTTAAACAGGACTGCCACATAGATGGGAACCTGCTAAAAGAGCATAAGAGTTGTGAATAACAATTGGTGTTAGCTTCATTTTATTTCACATCTTCAGTATGGTATTTCTACCTAGTTGAAGGCCAGAAAAATAATCTAATAGACAATCTGAAATTAAGTCTGTACAAACTCAGTATAGTCCACAAGAGAAACTACAAAGCAAAGCCCACAAGCAGAGGATACTTGGTGAGGTGCAAAGACCAACAAGAGGCAGATGTGAGTTTCTGAAGCTATGTGGGAAAAAATTTGGGGCAAGCCACTTACTCTCCTTGGAACTCAGTTTCCACATCTGTACAATAAGGGGGAAGTTATTCCCATTAGCTCTAGATCTATGACTCTATAAAATCAGTCACTCATCTACACTTAGCTATTTTACAGACTAAGAAGTAGCTATCCCTCCTCCCTCTGACACTAGTTAAAGCATGCCAAGAGTCCACAAGTACTCATTAAGGCACCTTAGTTTTAGAAAAAGATTAGTCAATTGCATGGCAGTCAAAGAAAAGATTCAGATTCAAAGCTTTGCAAAATGACTATCTTGGAAAAGAATACACAAACTAAAGAATATCATTTGAAGTAATTTAGATCCTTGAGAACCAACAAATTGTTCAAGTGAATAAAATTAAGCCAAAAACATGATGTTGTTTCCAAAGAAAGCGAATTAATTCCAAAGACAAGTCAAAGATAGCAAATTTATCAAGTGGGAAAACCAAGTTCTTTGAATTATTTTGAACCAAACGAAGAAAACAAATATTCTATAGGAAACAGACTTTATTGGGCTAGGAAAAAAAAAAACGAGTGGAGGCTATCAAAGTTTCAGTGCTAGTTTGGCCTTCCTGAGCACTCAAGTGTGATATTGGGTACTTGTATCCTATACCATAAAATGAAAGAGAAAATAAAGCTATTGTTTCCAACTCCTTCCCAATAACCAAGCCACTCTCCAAACTTTTAGGGAAAACATTTTGGCTTAACATTTAATTAATATTACCCAGCTCCTCCACCCTATCCCACAAAAGTTGTGGCTGAACTGTTTTCGGTCAATAGCTATATATAGGTTTTTTCCCTCCTTTTTGAGAAAACAAATAAAACTCCCAATATGTTGCATGAGGTACCAGGAATGTACATCCACCAACAGTAAAACATTATGTCTATGGCAGAATTTGCATAGTGATCTTTCTATATAATAAAAAGAAACCAAATATCAGAATTTCATTTTTGCATTCATCAGCAATATTACAGTGTCAATGACAATCTGAGGGAAAATGAGTTTTTTTCCTTTGATGAGTGATAGAAAGTGAAAAGTCATAATAGCTTAAATATAAAGTAAGCCAGGATCACTTCAAAAGGATTCCTCATGTCAAAGTTGAATAGGTCTGTGAAAAGTATCATTCAGCAAAGCAGACTCTCACACAGACTGTGTGGGCATACTTTTTTTCTAGAATAGTTAATTGCCTTTTATTAGAAAAAAAAAAAAAGTTTTTGACTATTTACATAATTTTATTGCTGTGTATTACAACCAAAAACTTGTTTTAATCAGTTTGTAGAATCCATCTAGCAACATAAGAAACTGAAATTTTAAAAAGATGGTGATGTAGCTGAATATATTTGATACTCAGAATATTTAATAAGAAAAAAAATCCTCGAAAGCTAAATTTACTTCTTGCTGCACATAATTTTTTTCTCTTCCATTTTCAGAAGGTAACAGAATCCATTTGTCTTTTCAATAAATATCAAACTAACTGGCAATAAAATAAGATTCCATGGACCAGAGATGCAAGAAAGAGCAGCGCTGGCTAATTATTCCTGTAGTCCAATGAGTCCTTTTTAGTCCAAGGAGATTATGTCTGGAATGTTGTTCCCACTGCTGGTTATAACCCCAGTCTCACTCCTACTTGATGAAGTAACATGAGTGTTGCTTTCCTGGGGACTTGTGGATGTGATGATGTTTCCAGCTGTGCTGCTTGTTGACAAGGTTGAGGAGAGACTATCCAAAAACATAGGAGGACAGTACTGTTTGAAATAAACAATGATGATGATGAGGAAAAGATTACACTGGTTTTAAACTCTCTCTCACTACATGTGTGTATATATATATATATATATATATATATATATATATATATACACACATGCAGAGATGAAAAATTTCCCAATGTTTCATAAGGTCATAAGGGACTGATTTAATATGATATTTTGGGTATTGTTTACAACTATATATATATATATATATATATATATATATATATATATCCATTATATGTAAATATAAATATAAAAATAGTATTTTAAGTATTGTTTATAAATAAATCAGAAAGTTTTATTAATATCATCAATGACTAGTTTATCTTAAAGCACAAAATACAGTGAATAAATTATTTGTTAACTAAGCAACAGCCAGACAATTCTGGATGATGTTAAACGTTAATCACATAGAACAGTTGCTAAATAACATGGCTTAAAGGAATATCTCACATATTCTGAAAGAGTTAATACATATCTACCTTCAATGATTCTAATTAAGTAAAGTGGCCTTAAAAATTAACCTATTCTTTTAGGACTGGATGATAATTTGGAGTACCATTCCTCCTTTCCCCTACTATTGAATAGTTAAGAATTCTCTAAAGCTTACCTCAAATGCAACTTTCCCCGTTTCCTCAATTCTCACTTTTAGTATTGACCTTCCCTCCTGAACTTCAAATGGCACTGGTTTCTACATATGCTATTATAATAAAACTGTGCTCTCTGAAGGCAGGAATTATGCCTTACCTAAACTTGTGTTTTTTACTCAGCGCACAGAACATTGCTCTATATATGTTAGGTGCTTAACAAATGTAACTAAATTTAACAGAATATTATAACCATAGTAAATCATATACAACATGATCCCAGGTTGCTACTCAGCAACCCTTCTCTACTCTACTCTCACTACTTCTCTTATATTTGCTCTCTCTGCAAACCCTTCAGCCAAAAAAAAAAAAAAAAAAAAAAAAAAAAGCATCTCCCATACCTAGTACATATTAACAACTTCTGTACTTCATTTTAACAACCGATACTATCTGAATAGACAGTAACATCTCCCATTACTTAAAACATCCCCAAGACATTCATGGTTTTTTCCCCTCTCATCTGGGAAGAAAAAAAAAAGCATCCACCTCTCCCTATATCTTAAGGGATGATCCCTTCACCTGAGCCTTTAATTCCATTTATCTTAATTTTAGATGAAACAGGGAGCATTGTAGTTAAAAACTTTGTACTTCCTCCAATGACTATCACTGAGTAGAGAGTATTTAATAAATGTGTCCTGTACTAAAGAGTGGCCAGCTGATTTCAGCTGTGACTTATATTTATGAACTAAACCACTTTTAAAATAAAATCTCCACTAAGACACTACATAGTAAGAGCAAGAAATGTTTAAAAGCTAGTTAGATATTATATGATCTGTATCTTTTATATCTAAGGAATAGTTTTTAATCAAATAAAAATCTAGAATACACTGCATAGGAAGATACCCTAGGTTTTATTTTAAGTATGAAGATGTTCTGCAAGAAAATGTGATAGCAGGGGCAGCTAGGTGGCACAGTAGATAGAGTACCAGTCCTGAAATCAGGAGGATATGAGTTCAAATGTGACTTCACTTAATACTTCCTAGTTGTGTAACCCTGGGCAAGTCACTTAGCCCCAAATTGCCTCAGAAAAAAAAAATTAAGAAAATATGATGGCTACCTTACAAGTATTATATCTGCTTTTCAAAGTACCTTATTTTAAGAAAATGGAATATTTTCACTTTTTAGCAACATGTGAGCTCACCTAAAATGATCATATATGAAGTTAATTTTGTAAGGTTTTTAGGTAGCTTAACTACAATTATGGAGTAACAATCAAATGTTTAAAAGGATAGAAAAACAGGAGGAAAAAATTAATTCCCAATTTCTCAGATCATAGAGCAAAAAATCTGTCAAACATCACAATCTCTTTGTATTCCTTAAGCCCTAACTTTACTATCAAAGTTCACTTCTTGGTTCTTCTTAATCTGCTTTAATAAAAGTGTATGTCATCCTGCATTTGCAAAATAGTTGCTATGGATGTGTTATTAGCAGGTAACATCTAATTTTCTCAATTATTCATAATTGGTTTGTGTTGATCTAGGCAATTTCATTTTAATCGATTTGGAGTTCTCTTGCTTACAATTTCATTGGAATGTTTTAATTTTAAAATAGTAAAAAGTGTACAGTAGGAATGGTGAAACAACAATACTGATTGGGTTTATATGAAAAGGAACCTATATTATGACCATCCTTTAACCAAATGACCCTCAGCCACAACGTTTATTCAATAAAACTCTTGAATTTGATTTTCATTCCCTAGAGCTAATAATTAGTCTGATCCAAAGACATGTTCAGTTTGATGTGTATTCTCTTCAAATCTGAAGGATAACCTAGAAATGTACATAGATGATTTTGCCTCAGAACTTCCTGGTAAGTAAAAATTCTTCCTATAGTGACTTATTTTTCATTTCATTTGAAATGCTTCTAAGAATAAGTCCATGTTCCTTCCCATTGTTCAAACTTAACATGGTCAAATACACAAAAGTAGAAGAGGCATATCTTATGTCTTTGTGTAACTAAGAGCCAGTAGTTCTCTTCTACTAATTATTACTAACTTGAACAATTTTTTCTCTCCCCTCTTCCCCTTCCTATCTTTTCCCCTTTTCTTCCTTCCTTTCTTTTCTGCCAAAACACAAGTGATTTTGGCATACATGGCTATTACTAAGCCTGGATCCTGACACTCTAGTAGAGAGATTACTTACTGTCTTAAATAGAACAATGATATACATATGTATGTGTAAATAAAATGAAAGTTTTGCCTATTATAATCACAGATACATTAATTTATATGTCAGCTTTATAAACATGACTGAACAAAACTGATTGTTCAAGCCTTTCAATTCTCTGTGTACTACAAGGTATTTTTCTAATCCTGGGTCAGTTTTGCTTGGCCATATAACATATCCCTGGACTATTCCCTCACATTCCTGACTCCTTCATTCTCAGGAAACATATATACACTTTTACGCTAAGGATATAATGTTAAAAATTATACAACAGGTTCTGCTGGTTAAATTACCTCAATTAGTGTGAATTAGTGAGCTACCACCAGTTCTAATATTATACTACTTGTCAAAATAACAAATTTGGTCACTTAATTTAGAGCATCATAACCAAATGAAATGCAAATTAATTAATTGCTAAATGGAAGTAACATACCTGTGGATCAACTGGAATTAAGGAAAGAAAATCCAAACCTAAAATGAAAATAAAATGTTAGCAGTTATCTTTTCTATTTAGGAAGACAAGAATTAATTCCAAAAACAATCTTGTTTTTATTAGCTATTTAATATTAAGCGAAACTAGAAGGCTGCTAGATGGTTCAATGAAAAGAACACTGGGTCTGGAATGAGGAATACCTGAATTTGAATCTGGCCTCAGGCACTTACTAGCTGTGTGACCTTGACCAAGTCAGTTAACTCTGTCTTAATCCACTGGAGAAAGAAATGGCAAACCATTCCAGGATCTCTGCCAAGAAAACTTCATGGACAGTATGATGCACAAAATTGAGAAGAGTTGGACATAACCAAACAACAACTAAGTAAAATGGATTAATACTTAACCTACTAGAACTAGCATGTTATTCTATGTACTACTTTACAGACAGACATGAACATGTACTAGTTTCCCACCTAAGTGGGACATTACTGCCTACCCAGTTTTAAAGAAAACTTGAAAAAAAAAATTCTTAATTTTTAATCACATCTTGTGCCGAGCATTAGATAAATGGATCAGTTATTTACACAATGCATTTATATTAGGACAAGCCTAAAGCTACTAAATCTGGAGAAAATTAAGCAATGAATGAAAGACACATGATAACACTAAAGAATTAAAACAAGAATTGAAAATAGAGCGCATCAGACGTGTTCATTCAGCTAGGTGCTTAGAGATATGGATTATTAATGGTACAGGCAATCTGAAACAGCCTTCTACTGCCCTTGAGCTGAGAATGGCTATTAACTTTTGGAGTAGCACTATTTGGGCAGCTTAACTTGGTTACGTAAGATTTGGCTTACTGTCACTTAGGACCTAAAGATATGAAGGGCTGACAAGAGGCATAAAGAAAAAGCACTTCACCCTTTACATTTTTTTAAATTAAAGTTTTTTATTTTCAAACATATGCATGGATAATTTTTCAACATTGATCCTTGCAAAAATGTTTGTTTCAAATTTCCCCCTCCTTTCCCCCCATGTGCCTCCTCCCCTAGATGGCAAGTAATCTGATGTCACTTTTACATTTTATTAGTTCAACATCTTTAGGTTATGAATATTACTAGCATATTGTGTGTGTGTATGCGCATGCATATGTGTGTTTTAAACACTGTGGCTTCTATTTCTTAGATACTTGCTCCCAAGTCTGCATATTTAATTCACACCCATGGCACTGACATTTCACTGTTTAAAAAAAAAAAAAAAAAAAAAAGAATTGTAGCTCTCAGGTGATTCTATTGCAAGTGACTTATAATGATTTTTTTTTTTAAACTAGTGAAAGAAACAAATTCATTCTTCCCAGCTCATTTGTGGGATTCCGTGATGCAGAGCAGTGATTTCAAATTGAGTTCTCTGAGAACCAAGTGGTTAGAATGGGCCAGGTCTAAGAATAAAGTAGCTAGTCTTAAAAACTTGTTTAAAAAAAAAAAAAAAAAGATACTTGCTCCCCACTTCCAAGTCAGAGTGTTTTTCCATGAAAGGAGCATTTATATAATATTTTATTAGTAAAATAATATTAGTAAATATATATATATATATAATATATATATTATATATATATAATATATAAAATAAGTGAGATTCAAAGCTGATGGAACTTTAAAAGCTATAGTCTAATTATCTGCTATGCATATAACTCCAACAGGTTTAAATGACAACCTTCTGGGTTACCATTTTCTGAAAGTCCTGAAAAAGACCTCTGAGATCACTTAGTCCAAGCCTTTCAGAAAACCAAAAGCCTCAGAAGATGAAAGTGATTCACCCAAATTCCTATGACTTGTTAGCAGTGTTAGTCTTAAATCTAAAAAGCTAGATCCCCCAATTCTCAACTTAATACTTCTGCCTATACATTATGATTTGAATGTTAATGAGCTCAACATGACCGGTGGAACTTATTAAGTGTCCAGATCATACTGGGCTAGAGCATCAAAAATTGAATAAATCCTTTGATAAAACCATGATGACACAATCAAGATCTCAATGTTGTTGTTGTTCAATCATTTCAGTTATGTCTGACCCCAATTGGGGTTTTCTTGGTAAAGACTGTGGAATGATTTGCCATTTCCTTCTCCAGCACATTTTACAGATGAGGGAACTGAGGCAAACAGGGATAAGTGATTTGCCCAGTCACCCAGATAGTAAATATCTGAGGTTGGATTTAAACTCAGATCTTCCTCAATCTAGGCCCAGCTGTACCACCAAAAACCTCATTAGAAAAAACACAAAAATGCTAAAACCACATTATTTTCATGTTCTTTCAAATAAATGAAAGAGGAAAGAAAGAGAACAAGGATTGTAACTCATCAAATGAATCCTAGAAATAAGACAAAGTAGTAATTTATGTAAAATTTGAAGGAAAAAAATGTATTATTTGACAATTGTATGTCTGTGTACTTTTAAGAGATTGCAAAGAAATTTGAGAAGGGCAGCATTCACTTGAAAATGGGGATTTCACCTGGGAAATCTTATTACCCAGACAATTTAAGCAGCCTTAGTTATATTTCTAAATGTTATAGTTGACATTCACAGAAAAAGACATACTTAAATGTCAAGCATTTTGACTGTGGAGCCAGCTGGTACATCCTACCTCTTTTAAGAAAAAGCTGAACAGGGTAAAGCTGGAGGGGAGAATAAAACCACACTTGTGAAGTCTTTATAATGAACAAAAACTATAATGACACAATCTACATACATACATATATATGTATATATAAATAAAAGTCACTCTCAGTCTCTCTCTTATATGTATGTGTTACATACGTATGTATGTATACATACATATATATGTATATATAAATAAAAGTCAGTCTCACTCTCTCTCTTATATGTATGTGTTACATACATATGTATGTGTACATAACACATATGTATGCTCAATCAGGAAGTAATATTTCTGTTCTGAAAGTTCTGGAAAGACAATGATAGTAGCTTATATGGATGTAACATTTAACATCTAATACATCATTTAATCTTTGTACCAATCCTGTAAACTAGACAAGATAAATGGAATGTAATTAACTGCATTCTAGATGAGATAGAGTGATTTGTATAAGGTGACAAGACTTGAGACTGAACTCAGTTCATTTGAATTCCCACTTTTTCACTTGCCTCCCTCCAAGAGATCAGAATACAACTTGTTAAAATGGCTCATAGATGTCATCTATAAATCTTAATGTATTTCATATAAGATTATTAGTAGGATATCATTTAGGGAAAGAAGGGAAGGAGCATTTACTAAGTACTTACTATGTGCCAGGTCTCATGCTAAATATTTTCCAAAAATTACCTTTTAATTCCTTGCAATAACTTTGAGAGGGTGGTGATTTTTTAGACCTGTTTTATAATACAGGAAATGGAATGGAGGTTAAATTATTTGCCCAAGGTCACACAACTAATAAGCTAACGGCCCCACTTAATAGCTAGACCAGAGATCCATTGACACACAACTAATAAGCTAACGGCCCCACTTAATAGCTAGACCAGAGATCCATTGATGATATATGAGACAAAAATTTCAAAGAAAATATGATGGTTATTCTAAAAGTAAGTTTGCTTTAAAATACACATTTTTAAGTAAAAGAAAATGTTATAAAATACACACCTGGTAAATCTGAGGAAATACTTGATATTGGCGTGTGGTGGAATGGCACTGAGTAATCTGTTAATGAAGGTGGAATAGCAGCATCCGCAGTCACATTGGGCACCCTGACAGTAGATGGCTGGTACATGAGAACCCTGTTTTAAACAGTATGAAAAATTACAAGCAATCTGGCTGTTAGTTTACAGGAGAGAAGAGCTGTACCACTGGGTCATTCTCAGTTGCAACACAACTATATAGTGGCTACTCACAACATTGTACTGCATTCTAATCTCATCTTTCATAAGTCTTCATTATAACATGAATGTATCTTGTTTCTCAACAGCAGCTGTGACATAAGAGCAAGTTGGCATTAAAACAAAGTACAGTGCTGGAGTCATTATAGTATTTTCATCCCATAACATAAAACACAGAAATGCATATACATACACACACACATATTAGACAAATACTTTACTGACATATGTGTGTGTAGAAGGAAATTTAGAACTAACTAATTTAGAAGAGAAGGGGCTTTTAAGGTTGAATTAACCCAAGCCTAGCATCACAGACTATGTGGACCATACTGTCGGCCTTCTTTGAATAGCACAGTCAGACGATTTTCTCAATTCTGACTGAAGTATTTAAATAGTGCTAATCCTGCCATACTGAAGCGTTCCTAAGCCTAAATCCATATGGGGAATGCCATGACAAACAAATGCTAAACATGACAACCACAGCAATGTTAGTGTCCTCCTAATGTTTGATAAACCTGGTCCAAGACACCCACGTGCCACTTAATCTTCTGGAAGATCTGCATTCTTCAAATGAACTGTTTTGGCTATCAAAAATACATATCACAAACAGATAAAGAATTACTTACTGTCATTTCAGTATGAGCCACAGTTCAAAACACTCAGGTTTAACAAGATTTTCTTTCATTCCTCTAAATTCTTGATAACTATTTTTCTTTTGTTGTCTAAATTAAATGTATTTTCATTTAAGTCATGACAATTCACTGGAAGTTCACAAGAAATGTATTTTGAATACATTCAAAAGCTTCACAATTGCTTTTTTGAACACAAAGCAGCCATCTTTCCAACAATTAACACTGCTAGAGAAGCTAAAAACATCAAAGGAATACAAAATGCTGTCAGCCAAATGCTATGAGAATCACTGAATCCTAGAATAAGTTAATCTAGACAAATGCTAGAATAAGATCATCTAGACAAAACCCCTAATTTTCTTAAAAAAAAAAAAAAAAAAAAAAAAGAAGATTCTAAACTCCTGAGCAGCAAAATGTTTTGACCAAAGTCACAAAGCTGAAGACAGACCAAGTGTCTTATCCAGAGTTCCTTCCATAGTGTCCCACTGCTCTTTGACTACTGTTTAAAATATTTAATAATGAATTAAATTACTTAATAAATTTGCACTCCAAGAATCTTAAAAAGCAACCAGATATATAAAACTGACTTAACATATGTTACTGATAATATTATGAACTTTTCATAGACTCCGCATTTTTATTTTGAACCTGGAAAGAAAAAAGTTTGCAAAGTTTTACTACTCTAAGAGGTCATATCTTGGCAACAAAGTTACAACCAGTGTAGTATCCATTTTAAAATTTAAAGAAGTACATTGTGTTGGCAGCTGAAATAAATAATGTCACGACCCTGTTTGAAAAGAGTGACAGATCAGATATTTAGATTACTTTATTCAACTAGTTTCTATTAAAATTACCTATTACATACAAGGCATTGTGGTAGGCACTGGGGACACAAAGATGAAAGAAAAACCAAAGAACTTAAATTCTACTGGGTTTAAACCATTTGGAGATCATACACAGTAGAATTTACTGATGGTAAGAGCAATATACTAGTGGCAACAAGCAATTTTTTAGGGAAAGGGAGGAAATGCTGCTTTCTAAAGTATAACCTTATTTAGTTAGGAATGAAAAAATTTCATGGACTTTGGAAGCCACTTGATGATTTGCTGAAAAGCATGCAGTATGATGAAATCATATTGAATAAAGCAGAAAAAAGGAATGGGCTAAGAATATAAATATGGAGCTATTTTAAATACATAATTTAAAGCTCTTTTTCTTCTTTGAATCATATAGATGTCAATTTTGGGATATAAGTTGAAATTCAAGAGAAAGCTTAAGGAATTGTGACCTTTAAAACAAGGCCTTTCCCAATAATCAAACTGGGATACTCCATTAAGTAGAACTTTTTAAACAAAAATCTCTGGGTATTAATAATTAGTATAATAATAGTTTGTCTATCTTAATGTCTCTTCCCTTACCTGGATGATCTCTCCTATGGATTACAGTGAAGACTTGCTGTGTTCTGAGGACACATATCATATCCAACAAATGTTTCAAAGTTAAATATTATCTGGGGTTCTGGCTACACTACCAAAATGCAGAATGAATTGGTATGTGTGAAAACACTTGTCTCAGTTCTGGGGCACAAGTTAATTGAATTTAAGCCTTGCATTTAAAAATACAACACTTGCTTGATATTAGCCTTTTCAACTGATAATGAGGTAGCAATGTGACACTGACAGAAAAGTAGTGGAATGCAATTCAAAAAGGCCCAATTCTTAGGGCATGTTTGCTTCAACTTTTCTGTGCCCCAGAGGACAAATCACTTTATACTCTTTGGCCTCAATCTTACCATCTGTCAAGTGGTAAGTAGGGTGGAACTAGATGATCCCTAATGTCTTCTCCAGCTCTAATAATACACCTTCCATATTTTCTAAAGTACGCATAGTCTATGGCCAGAATGAGGTGGCAAAGCTACTAATATCAGAATGACAAGACCTTTTATTTACATCAGAATTTTTATAAGAACTCTTATCAAGTTATACAACACACTTATGAAACCAAGGAAAGTATATAACTTCAATGTTCCATGATGGATTAACCTGATGTAAATTTTCACATTTAAATTGTATTGTTTCTCTCAAAAAAACAATCAAAAATTGTTTGCCAGTTTGCTATTAAACACTAATTATCAATGCCTTATATGTTGTGAGATGAGAGACTGAGCTGCCTCATGAGGTTTTCCATTACTGGAAATCTTCAGCAGAAGCAATGTTGTAGATAAAAGTCTTATTCCCTATATGAGAAACTTTACATGGCCTTTAAAAATCCCTTTTGATGCCTGCATTTCTATAAATCTTTACACTTGACTTCTGACAATGCCAAGAAGGTTGCCAAAAGACCACCACTAGAGGGTGCTGTACTTTCATGGGAAAAAGATCAGGCTATATTTCTGTTCATTAGGTGATAAGATATTCTTTTTAGTGGAAATGGTTATCCTGGTATTTGCCCCAAAGTACTTTTACTTCATGAGGCTGGTGACAATTTCTAGCACTAGGAAAATAAAAACTATAGTTCAGTAGTTTGTATGAGGGTGGAAAATATCAAAAATAAAGATACCCATTGGGACTTTTCATAAAGGCCCTTTGAGAAAGTAGAAATAGAGGAGAGGGGAAGAATAAAGAAAGGGGAAAAAAAGGGGTGGGGGGAGACAGAGAGAAAGAAGAAGTGAACAAAGAGGAAGGGGTAAAAGGTAGAGTGCAGAAGACTCGAAAACTAAAGCTAAGGATGAAGTTCAGGAGAACTAACTCTTCACTGAATTCAAAGCATTCAAAGGCTAATCCATAGTGTACTCATTCTAAATTTAGTCTTGGGGGTTTCAGAGAAAATCAAACAAATTGCCACCTAAGCTGTACAGATCTTTCATTTAATTTTCAATTCTTGGCTTTTTCCACTCTCCTCCTTCAATATGTTGTCCTCAAAACTGAAATGTTCAGATATGTTCATTTTATTCTTTCTAAGCAACTCAGTTCTGTTCATTTCCATTATTCTTAATTAGTCCTACTTCAAAATTTAAGCTGAAACCAAGGGTGGAAGTGGGGACTTGTTTTGGCCCAGGACATAAATGTTTTATAATTCCCTCAAAACTTTCAAGTTGTGGAATGTCTTTCCTCAACTCAGGTGCTTTTATGTGGCTAAGTAAGAAAAGCTCTAACTTTGAGCAAATCCATTCTTCCATGCAGGTTTAATCTTTAAAATAATTATTTTCAATCCTATAGCTTCCCTGCAAAATTCCAACACAAATGAGAACTATAAAAACATTATCAGGGCTAAATCAAGAATAAAAGAGGCAAAATAACCAATATAAGATGTTTAGTCTGTCTTTAGAGAAAAATTACTACTCCCGATGCCAATAGCAACTTCCCAAATCCGATTCTATTTAAGCTTGATATCTCTACCTCACAAAACTTTCTGGAAGCTTTTGTGTCACTAGAACACATGTCCTCTAGGGGTACTGTTATAGAATTTTTTTTTTTAAACACAGATTTGCTTTTGATAAAGTGGCCTTTATTCATCTACTCACATCAAATAAATGGTTTTCTTAGACAGCTCCATTTTAAAACTAGAATTTTTCCTAGCTGTAGTCTCTGCTAGAAAATAGGCCTCACATCCTTCAAGAAATAGCATACTTATTCACACAAATGCCACATGCCAATTTTTTCTACTTACAGCCTGAAAAAGGTATTCTTACTGTTTCTATTGAATTCTACCACAATATTTATTTCACTAAGGAAAGAAACAAGAAATTCTTTTCTCACCAAATAGCAAAATTAAATTATTGAAATAACAGTCATAGAGGGGGGTCACATTCATGGCTGAGCCCACCTTTGTACTTTGTCCCTCAGAGAACACCAAGGAATCTGTGAGGTTTGATTAATTATTTTCTTGATTTCTTCAAGTAGATTAAGAGATAGGTATACCATCCTAACTTTCAAGATGGAGACAAAAAAGTAAGCTTATCAAGAAGCTTGATTCATAGTAAATGTCTTTGACATATTATGAAAAGCATATAATTATTTAGCAAAGGTCACCATAGGTCAGAATGGATTTATCAAGTAAACTCAACTCAGGATTTTTGAGAGGATTACTATATTTGAAAATATTGTAGACATCAGTGTAATGATGTACTCAGTGCATTATTTAGATTTCAATAAGGCATATAAGAGTCTTTCATATCTTTAAGTAAAGGTGGAGAGAAATAAGTTACCTGAAGACAAGGACCTTTTTTGTTTGTTTCTGTTCTCCAGAGCCTAACACAGTACTTTGCAGATACTTAAAAAGGTGCTTAAAAATTGAAAGAGGCCTCTAGAAGAATGTCAAAACTTTGCTTTGAGCAGGTTCATTGTTTTTATTAAAGACTTGAATGAAAGCCTACCAACCATAGGTGAAATAAAACTGGGATGAAGAAATAACATGATAGATGACGGAACTGGAAACAAAAACAAAAAACTGCCGTATAGGGCAATGAGTCAAATTTAATATTAAAGGTGATTCCATGTCCATAAAATTAAGAAGCTGGAGTAGATGAATTCTAAGGTTCCTTCTTAACCTAACTCTGATTCTAGGTTCCCAAAAAAAAAAAAAAAAAAAAAAAAAAAAATGAACTCATACAAAAGTTCAGATGGGAGAAATGTGACATTTATGAACATAAATCAGACTAAGCTCACTGAGTAAACTGATGTGGTCAACAAAATTGTCAATGAAACCTAAAGAGCTACAATAGGAAGGGAAGGTATTAAACCAGAGGACATCAGAGGACAACTGTAAGATTCTATATCAACCGTAAAGGTTAAAAACAAAGATATCTTTAATAGGCATAGTAATGATTTATTCATCCTATATAAGACTTTTTTTTTTTTCAACCCAACTAGCTACCTTCTCAAGAAAACAAAGACTACAAATTTACTATCTAATATATAAAAAGTACTATCTTATTTGTCCCAAATTTACCTCTTTGAAACGTTAAGGGGATACTCATGATTTCTCATTTAAGGGATTTGCTAAATCTATGTTCACCTACTACCTAAAGAATGTGTCTAATTTTTTGGCCTTTGTTTATTCATTCACTTGAAAAACTTATTGAATGCTGCTATACTCCAGATTGAGGAGACCTACTCTTTATAGTTTGCTCATATATTTCAAGCCCTACCTCTGTTCATTTTACTACTTGCCTTGTCTGGTTTTCCTGTAGCTTAATTGCTTTCCCTGAAAGAAGTGACCAGAGAACTAGCTACTGCAGAGGGATTTTATGGAGAAAGTGTTTTATAAACCTTAAATAATTATAGGCTAATATGATTGTTATTCTGGAAATAATAGCACAATACCATAGCTCTGAGACAAGGAATTCTGACAACATTTGGCACTTTACTGGTCTTGTTGGTCACACAGGCACATCAGGTTGATTGTCAAAAAGAGAGAAGTCTACAAAGAAATCTAAGCCCCTTTCCTGAATCATGATCAATACCTGCAGTTCTTCATTAGATATATGTAGTTTCATATATATTTTTTTCAACTGCATTACTTTGCTGGTATTAAAAGCTATGTCATTTTCTCTAAAAGATAATGAAATGCCAAAATAGGTTAAACAAATGTGGAAGATTTCATGCTGTATTTCCGCTTCCTGACCAATACTTATTCCTCGCTTACTTTTTTCCACTTCAAAGTGTAATCTATCCTATATATTTTATTATGATTTTAAGACAGTGACACAACAGTGACCATTGTCATAATTCCACAACTAATAAGCTTTTTTTTTTAACTTGCCTTTGGCAAGAAAATTTGTCAGAAACTTTTTAAAGATCTAAATATATTGCATTAAATTGTTCTTTCTTACTCATGATTAGATAGTTTAATAGGCAAGTCAGACATGATTTTTTCCAGATATAGAACAAGTTGTCTTTCTCCGAGCATGACATTACATGACATTCTTAAGTAATTGGTAATTCTACCTATTATCAGATATTCCAACAATCTATATTCTAAGCAAGGGACAATGTGCTGGGGGAGGGGAGAAAGCTTTTTAATGTATTTTTCAGCTCAAAGACAATAATTTCTTAATTTCTTTCTTCCCTATATTTCCATTCATCTTCCCAAATTGCATCATTAATCTACCGCTTTCATATAAAACACAACACAACAAAAATTTAAAAAAGGAAAAATCATGGCAAAAACTATCAAAAACCGATTACTATATTCTTTTTCAGTTTTGCTCAAAATTCGTGAATTATCAATTGTCTTTCTCAAAAAAAAAAAAAATATTCACACAGAATTTTTTAAAAGTCCTTTTTTGAGGAGTTTTTGCTAGACAAACCAAATGTGATCCTACTTATGTGATGTAAAGATTTTGACAATCAAACTTCCAGGTATTTTAATAGCATAGAAGGCAATTCAAAAATTCTGGCTGATTAAAAAGCATAATGCAAAAATGATCTCAAGAAATTAAACACCAAGACACCAACACAGACCAAGTTTTTTAAGTCTGTTTTCTAAAGTACTGTAAAGAATTCTGGGACTTGCTTTAATAAATGAAACAAGTTCAATCACTGAAGAAAGTTTCTTGGTGAATATTGTCATAGAAAACTTAATTTGCAGAGGATGAATTCAATGGGTTTTTATCAGGCATGCAATAAAGGAAATTAATGTTATTTATATTCTTCTCTACTCTGTACTTCTTATTTTAATGACCCATGGTAGAATAGAGGATATTTCTGAATTTTCAAAAGATATCTCAGTATAAAAAGCAAGTTAGAAAAGCCTTTGAAAATAGGTCCAGAAGTACACTACATGACTATCATCCAAGAACCAAACTGGCAAAATTTATAAAAGATCATTACCAGATGGGTTATACAATAGATAATATATTTTGGTGGCACAACAACTGATCTTGATCAGTTCTTGATCAGACCTTCTACTAAAGTATGGAGGCGTTATGATCAAAAATGGTGAAAAGAATCATAAAGTTCTCTTGATCAAGAAGCTTTCCTTAATTTACCTTTGTGAGAAAATGGATGTTTAAAAAAAAAATTTTTTTTTTCAGCTGTCAAATTAGTTAAAGGAAAGAAGATGCAACGTATTACAGACTGGCATAAAAAAAGTCCCCCCCACCAATCCCACTTCCCTTGACATGAGGTTCTCTTAGTGGGTTCACAACATCTTCTTCCTCAAGAATAACTTCGCAGCATGTGCAGCAAAACTGCTTTGAACACACTGCACCTAGACAAAGGCACATTAAAATATCCTTCAGGAAACAAAAGATACCAAAAATCAAATTATGAACTGTAGTCCACAGGGGTGCTTTATAAAAGTCAAGTTCACTTGGAAGAGTTATGGAAAAGTAATAAACTTTAAATGAACAAACCCTTTGGTTGGGCTGTTTTGTGTCTCCGCCATAAATATGCATTTCCTTTTGGCCGGAGGCTCTTCTTCATCATCAGAAGAGCTCTCTACTGTTAAGTCAATAACATCTACTTTCTTTTTGCTTGTTTCACTGGCCACAGTCACTGAACAGGGTTTACTGAGGACACTTGAACCTAGACAGAAAAGATAAAAAGAAATAAAGGTTTTAATAGGAGAAAAAAAATGTCCAGATACTTAGATTAGTATGAGAACCATGACAACCAGTTCATAATCTTAAACTTAATTATTCTATGAACCACATTTATCTGCTGGCAAATGAACATTTGTCTAAAAGTACTAAATAAACAAGGATGGGAAATGAACAAAATTTTATAAACACTACAAACCTTCATATAAAAACAATTAACTGTCTCAAATATAAAAAACAGAGGCTGTAAACTACTAAAATTATTTTGTACATTTTAAAAAGCTATGATGAGCAGAGTAATTTGACTATTCATCGTAGTCCATTAATGAGGATTAAATGTAGTTGTAGAATCCCCTTATTTTTTTCTACTTTACTTAATATGATTCCTTATAAGCAGGGTAATGAACATTACTCTCTTGATTATTATTTCCATCAAAATTTTGTCAGAAAAATGGGAAAGAGAATTGAAATTAATCAATTTTGCTACTTACTACTAGAGGTGGGATTGAAAAGTTATTAGGTTAAATTGAAATTCTAAGAATATTGCTGGATTTCAATTAATCAAAACAATCCTTTTTTCTTCATTAATTCGAACACCAGATATAAAGTATAACTTAGGACATCAAGATTCATAATTAAATGTAATCATAATGGGAAATTCTTGAAAAAAAAAAAAACTGGATAAATTTTTTGAAAATACCAGTAGGAAAATAAATTACAAAAATCCCTTAACTACTTAGAAATTTTTTTTTTAAATTTCATTCAGAAGAGACACTATTCCTTAGGGCTAACCTTAAAGTTAAGTTGAATGTTTCCTTTGAGAATCTAAAGTAAAATAAAGATGCTTTTATTTACTTTTTTTCACTCTATAACAAGCAAAAAGAACTAAAATGATTTTGAAGAATCTAGGTTAGAGGATTCTTAAACTCCATGCCAGATCTAAACTCATGTGTCTGTGCTTCTTTAAATGTGAAGCAAATTTATTAATTTTGCATTACACCTTATAATACACACATAAGCAAAAATAATTTCAATTTATGAATGGATAAAACCCAAATAAATAACCATACAGATCTTGTAGCCAAAGGTAAAATTAAAGGACAAGTCCCTAACTTTTGAAATTAGGTATTCTGTACATACTTTCTATTTTTGTACATTGTGGGCTTGAAACTTTAAGTGCTTCTTTCTTCGGTCTCATAGGGCACCAAGAACCATCTTCCTGGAATTTAATCTCATCCACATCAGAACACTCATTGAGAATTTCCATGAAGAGCCTTTAAGCCCAAAACAAACAACAAAAAAACAAAAACCATTTAGGCATAATTTAAATTTTTGTTTACAGGTGAGATAATAAAATGATAAAAAGTCAGGTTGCTGTCTAGAACTAAGATGATAAGTGGCATTTTCTAGGACCTTATTTTCAAAGTACATTTTTACTGTTTTCTTAAATTTAAATAGGTAGCAAAGAAAGATTAATCAATTTATTTAGATATATAGAAAAAGCAAGAAAACATTTTGGTATTTCTAGGTTTACAACAAAATTCCCCAAATATATTCTGCTTTATCAAATCAACAAAAACTAGAAAAAACAAAATAATTACTATTCTTTCTTAAATAAAGTTCATTTATAATGAATTTGCTGGTCATCTCTGCTAAGGGGCCATAATAATGCTAATCGTCCCTGTATTGTTCTAATTTTAACATATATGCTATCTAAGAGAGTACAATTGCTACTTTTCTGTCATTTACTAATATGACTTCTCAAAGCAACTTCTTTTCAAACCTTCTTGAATATAAGTTAGTATAGTATCACAAGGATAGAGTACTCAATACGAAAGTGAGATAAATATTCAACCCCATTTTAACAAATAACATTACCTTTAAAAATTATACACACACACACACACACACACACACACACAATCAAAACAATTTATTTCAGGAAATAATGTTTAAAAAAAATCTTTGTTATTTCTTAGCCATATCTTTCAAAAGAACAGTCTTTACCATGAAATCTTGGCCCTCAAGATATTTTATTAATATTCAAATGATAGGACTTGATTTCACGGCAGAGAGAAAAGTACAATTTACCAAATTTTTAAAAATTACTATAGCATCTTTAAATTTAATAAGACTTTTTGATAGCTGTGTTTCCTTCCAATATGCAAAAGAACACAATGACTAGCAGAATGATAAGATGGAAAGAACATTGGATTTGAAATCATAGAATGTGAATCTGACTCCTGGTTCTGTAACTTACTTCCTAGTTCCTTATCTTATAAAATAACCACTTTTAGATGACCACTAAAATTCCTTACAGCTCTGAATGATTGATCCAACCTGAGACACAGCAAAAAAGTGTCAAATATGTTGTAAAATAAACATTCTCTTTTTCCCCAGCTTCAAATTAGGGAATTTTTAAGTTGTTGAATTTTAAAATTACTATCTGTATGATATCAAACATTATGGGTTTACTGAAGTTTTTATTCGCTTTGCCTGCAAGGTTTTTGCTTCATGGAATTTATGGTTAAAACATTTCAAACTGCTTCATATTCTATAAATTTGCAAAGTCACCTGTAATTAGGAACTGCACCTCTAGCTATTTTCCCCCAATCTTTACCAACTCTCTCAGCTGCACATAATAAAATCAGCTCCATAAGAACATGGACCAAGTCAATTTTCTTTGTCTTTTCCCAACACCAAACAGTGGGGTTAGCTTACAGCAGACATTTAGAAATGTTTGATGAATATATAAGTGAAAATACAAAATATAATGAACGATTGACTAGGAGGAATACACTAAGAAAAGACCATAGTACTCTTTATGTATTCAATGTCTTCACTACAATATCATTACAAAAAATGTTACAAAATTACTTTAGTCATTTTCCTATAAACAGGAACACTATGATATTAACAATTGTTTTATTTGTCTTTAGATTTAAAACAATTAATCTAAATTTGGTCCCCGTTGAGAGCTAAGAAACTTAAAAGTGGCCCAAGATTTAAAATAAAACAAAAATCCCAGAAGACATAGAAAAATCAGCAATTAGTAAGAAATAAAGGTTTAGGGGTAAAGAGCCACAACTTCCTCAGTAGCTTTTGAAATCCATTAAGAAAAAATTCATTTGTCTTACGTAGTTTATATAGAATAAATCAGGAGTCTATTCATATTTAGGATTTTATTACTGAGCACTGAAATAAAATTGGCTTCATTAATTGGAAATTCAAAGCACTTGCTTATGCAAAAAAAATTAAAACTAATTCATGAAGATAACTACAAAAGGGGCAAAAGATTCTTGAATCCAGTTAAGCCACAATCTTTATTATGGAACCCACTTTATACTCTGTACTCATCATCACTAATGTGTTTTTCCTTTAGAATATAATATAAGATCCTTGAAATCTGGAGCTTAATTTTTTTGTTTGTATTTGTATTCGTAGCACTGGACATATATACAATTAACAAATGCTTGTTGCCTGTCTGTTATGAAAGAATCATCAAAGAGAAAAAATAGTTAGAAAGGTATATTTAGAATTTTTCTGTTAACAAGACCTATCAACAATCTATATGTATGTGATGGGAAGGGAATCGGGTAATTACTGATTTTCACATGGAAAAGAACAAAATAACAAATTACTAGAACCAGAGGGATGTTAAGAGGCAGTGAATGAGTTAGGATTTTTTTTTTTTAAATAAGTTTCCTGATAACATCCCCTAGTTAAGGTTGCTGCTTACATTTCAGAAATTTATGTAATGGCCAGACACTTTTTAATTATTCATTATACCTGAAAACAGGTGAGTGGGAGAAGAACAGAAATTTGATGGCTTATAATACAAAACTCCAAAGTTTGGCTATCAAGGCTTTCTTTTCTTTTGTATTTTTCTCTCTCTTTTTCAAAAGAACAGAGCATTTAGCCAACAGCCAAAGATTTCAGAGAGGGTGCAATGTCTCTATTAAGAGTGTGGGAACTTTTAGAGATGTAGCGCTATAATGCAAATAAAGAGAAGGAAAGAGTAAGAGAAGGAAGAAAGGAAAAAGGAGGAGGAGGAAGAAAGGAAAAAGAAAGAAGAGGAATAAAGGAAAAGAGGAGGAAGAAAAAAGGAAAAAGAAGAAGGAAAAGGAGAAGGAAGAGGAGGGAGAAGTCTGTTTTTTCTGTTTTTAGGCTGAACAAGTATGTGGTATGTTGACTGTGCAAACTTATCATTCCTAGAGAAATACCTGAAGAACAACTTCTTGCTATGAAGTATGTCAAAGAAAAGCTGCAGCTCTCCAGAAAGTTGGGAGGGCAACAGAAAAAATACAGAATGAAAAAAGAAAAACACTATGGAAAGAGAGGGAGTAAAATAAAATGATCAATACAGAAGAGGTAATGAAAGACTACTAAAGTGTGTGTGTGATGACTTTTTCTCAAGAGGATCTTTTTTCATTATAAATGAAAGCTCACTGAGGCAGAGAGGGGTATATATAATTATTTTAAAATGAAAAAGCAGAACTGACTAGAAAAATACCCCCAAACTAAGGAACCCAACCTTCAGGATGTATGATGCTCTCTTCAAACAAGAGAAGAAAGGCTGAAAAAGTTTTAGCCAGCTACAGTAAGATCAAATTAAGTGTATGAATGGGTGACATATTGCCAACAGGTTTAACGTAAATACCCAGTATTAGTTACTCCCCATTCCAAGACAGCACATCCAAAGTTAAACTACATGTAAAAAGCACACTTAGTTCTAGTGTCATTCTTAACCTAAACACGAAATGCCTTGTGAAAGACCGGGTGTCTAGGTATGAAATAATGTTGGAGGCATTTTTATCTATTGTGTAGTGCAACACTAATGTAGCATGTTCTATGGTAAGGAAATCTCCAAAAATTATTCCCAAAAAAGGACCCAGCCGGAGTTCCCACAACCCCAGGTTCCAATATCACTGAAGGGACCAATCATAAAGAGCATTCTCCCAACTAAGTGCTTGGTGGTAACAAAAGAAATTTGGTTTTCTCTACTATAAATTGCAGTAAGAGTGAAAAGAAATCCTGAGGATGCCAATGACAAAAAGGAGCAGGAGGAAGTCACTTCAAATGGCCTTCCTTCTTCAGTGGGATTTAAATGCACAACCCTTAGGAATGTTAGGAATTCTCAAGCATATCTCATATATCAAGGTGTTTTTTATTCCTTTGTAGTATACCAGTCACTAAAAGAATAGTTCCCTTTGTCTACATAAATGACAATCTACTACTAAATACTCATTTATTAAATATGAAGGAGTCTAATGGTCAGAAAAAGATAAAGCACAACTGTTTTCTCAGAAGCCAATAAAACAAGGCAAAATGGGCACTGCCTCCATGAGTATGTTTGCCTCATTCCCAAGAGGACAGACAATTTTTTTTAAAATCACTTGGAGAAAGTCATTATTAATCAGAGAAATGCAAATTAAGACAACTCTTGAGATACCACTATACACCTGCCAGATTGGCTAGAAAGATAATGCAAAATATTGAAGGGGATGTGGGAAAACAGGGACACTAATACATTGTTGGTGGAATTGTGAATACATCCAGCCATTCTGGAGAGCAATTTGGAACTATGTTCAAAAAGTTATCAAACTGTGCATACCCTTTGATCCAGCAGTGCTACTACTGGGCTTATATACCAAAGAGATACTAAAGAAGGGAAAAGGACCTGTATGTGCCAAAATGTTTGTGGCAGCCCTCTTTGTAGTGGCAAATGAATGGATGCCCATCAATTGGAGAATGGTTGAGTAAATTGTAGTATATGAATGTTATGGAATATTATTGTTCTGTAAGAAATGACCAGCAGGATGAATACAGAGAGGCTTGGAAAAACTTATATGAACTGATGCTGAGTGAAATGAGCAGAACCAGGAGATCATTATATATGATACTGTATGAAGATGTATTCTGATGGAAGTGGATTTCTTCAACAAAGACAAGATCTAACTCAGTTTCAATTAATCAATGATGGACAAGAAGCAGCTACAGCCAAAGAAAGAACATTGGGAAATGAATGTAAATTGTTTGCATTTTTGTTTTTCTTCCTAGATTATTTTTACCTTCTGAATCCAATTCTTCCGGTGCAACAAGAGAACTGTTTGGTTCTGCACACATATATTGTACCTAGGATATACTCTGACATATTTAACATGTATAGGACTGCTTGCCATCTAAGGGAGGGGGTGGAGGGAGGGAGGGGAAAAGTCGGAACAGAAGTGAGTGCAAGGGATAATGTTGTAAAAAAATTACCCAGGCATGGGTTCTGTCAATAAAAAGTTGTAATTATGAAAAAAAAAAAAATCACTTGGAGAAAAGATCTAGAATATTTAGAGAAATAATGAAGACAACAAGAACGAGGAAGAACACTCTTCAAACTGTATGATAAAATAGCAGTCATCAAAAATATTTAGTATTAATTAAAAATATAAAGTAGATCAATGTAACAATAGATGAGGAGTTTCAGAAAAACTAGAATTCAACAACCTAAGGTCTAATAACACTGAAAGCACTATTTAAGAAAGAACTCTCAATCTGATAAGAACCAATGTGGAAACTGGAAAGCACTGTGGCAGAAATTAGGTTCAGACCAACGTCTTATACTTCCACAATAAAACTAAAATGGATATGTGACCTGAAAATTAAAGATGAACTGCTAAAAAATTTGTGAAAAGCAGATCTTATACCTTTCCCAGCTATGGCTAGGCATTCTTTTGTTTGTTTTCCTGAGGCAACTGGGGTTAAGTGACTTGCCCAGGGTCAAACAGCTAGGAAGTATTAAGTATCTGAGACCAGATTTTAACTCAGGTCTTCCTGACTTCAGAGCTGGTGCTCTATCCACAGCACCACCTAGCTGCCCCTGGCTAGGCATTCTTAATCAAAAAAGGGATTAACAGCAATTGTAAAAGAAAAAAAGATAATATACAAAACAAAATTATGCATCTAAGATAAATAGTTGAATTTCTCAAAAAGTCTGATATTCAAGATTTTATATACACCCTCCACACATATCTTCAGACATTTTCAGGTTAATAATTGGGTTTGATAATTATTTTTTCTTTTCCCCTTTTTCCCTCTTAAATAATACTCTTTGTTACATGGAATGGCTTGTTATGCCAACTTCAAGTTCCCTTTTAATAGGGTCACCAGTTCCTCCAATTGTCCTGTTTCGTAATTCTGCCTTGGGTTATGACCCTCCCCTCTTAATGGTTGAGATAAAGGTTTTATACACATTCCTTAATGACATTAGAATATCAGTAACCTGCTCCCTCTATTAGGTTATCCCCACCTAGATCCCTTTATTACGTCATTGTTATTGTTATTCCATAAAAGGCTTGCTGCCCCAATACTAGGGGCTAGATTCTTTGAGATAATAGTCTCATCCAGCCCAGGGATCAACAGGGATACATGGGTCCCAGTATTTCTCTCCATTTAATAAATTATTTAATTGGTCTCTAATCTGTCTTGCTCAGTTTCTTTGGCATTATAGGCTCTCTGGAAGGAGAGTAGTAGAGGACACAGGAGGGAAATTTAAGTAATGTAAAACAATATATATCAAGATTTCTTTTTTAAAAAGAGGTCACTGATAATTTTACACAATACTTTTGGTTGAGTGATTAGATTGGAAGCCAGATTACCAAGAGTTTAGCATCTGGCTCAGTCTCTCTCCATTCTAACCACCCCTGGCCTCATCCTTGAATGACTTGGATTCATCACTGAGTGACTTCAACAAAGTATTGATGTATATTTGATCTCCATGTTCTCCTAGAGTTCCTCAATCTTCCCCCAACTCAATGGCATACTTCATTCAGCCTCACATGCACATGTGGTTAATCACTCTTTTCATTATCACGTGTTCCACTTACAAAAGAATCCTGAAATTCCTTCTTTCAATTGATATAATTCCATGTCTTATACTTCACTTTTCCTAAATCCCTTCTTCATCATACATGTTAACTTCCTTGTCATCAACCTCAGTAGACAGAACACCAACTTATGTCTAAATTTACTTTCCTCCTTTAGTTGTGCCACAGTTCTCTTTTAATATCCTGACCCAGTTTCCCTAATTGTCCTATTCAGTTACTCTACCTAGGGTCATAACCATTCCCTCTTAATGTTTGATAGGATAAAGGTCTTATATCTTAGACCTTAGGCTATACTTATTCCCTCTTAATGTTTAATGTGATAAAGGTCTTTATCCATTTTAGACATCATTAGCATATCAGGAGCCTCGCCAGTACCTCCCCCATTACATCATTGTTCTAGTTACCCTATAAAAGAATCTTGTATCAGACATTCAGGGCTAGATTCTTTGAAATGATAGTCTCATTCAGCCCTGGGACCAAACATGGATCCATTTGGTCCCAGTAAATCTCTCCATTTAATAAATTATTAAATACTCTCCAATCTTTATCTTGCTCAGTTTCTCCAGCATTACACTTTCTTTATCTTGACAATATAATTGACTAGTTCAATTTTACATTGTTCTATGTTTTCAAATCCCTTGTTCATTTGTCAACAAGTTGAAAGAGAAATTCTCTCTCCATCTAGAGAAATAAGAATCCTAACATGAGAGAAATATAGACACAATGATTCACATTAAATATTCCTATGTAATTCACTGATTCCCATTGCTACAGTATAGGTTAATTTATCTTGGGAAGAACAAAAATTGATAAAATACAAAATAAGTTTATACAATCAAAAGCGTATGGACAGGATGAACACAGCCAGTTAACAAATCCCAGAATACTATACTGTACCTCTTATAGCCTGAAAAGGGTAGGTTTTTTTTTTTTAAAAGAAAGTACATGATAAATTTATTTAAGTCACTACCCCAAAAAATGTACAGACTGAAATATAAACAGGTTTATAATTAGGCTTAAATAAATGAATGTATGACAAGTTGCTAAGGAAAACTAAGATGTTTTTGGATACATTTCTATTCCTTCAAGAAAAGTGTTAGAGATGATGCCTTCTCATACAAGTGTCATAAAACTTGACACTAAGGTTAATACTGGGTTGTATAGGCTCTGAGTCCTAACTAGTTAGCATTTAGCATTTCTTATATTTTATTCTTAAAGTTAACAATCATTCTCAATTCCTCAGAGTCATTTTAGAACTTCTTTTACTTAAGAGAGCTAGTAGTATGGTTTTACAGGAGTTCTATATGCCTTGATTAACTCTTTGGGTTTCTCTGAACAAGGAAACAGAAAAGGCTGTCGTTCCTTTTACTGTGTATATTGGAAAATAAGACTTTCCTAAGTCCAGAGAAAGGAAGTTGTGAACCTTACTCATAATAAATCTTTTAAAAGAAATAAAGCTTATCTCAAATAAAAAATACAAAAACAAAAACAACATTAAGGAGCAATTTAGAACTATGCTCAAAAGTCTATAAAAAACAGTATATACTCTGATTCAGCAGTGGTTTGTATCACAAAAAGATCATTAAAAAAGGGGGGGGAGAGGGGGGAGGACCTACATGTGCAAAAATATTTGTAGCAGCTTTGTAGTGGTAAAGAATTGGAAGTGAGTGGATGCCCATCAGTGGGGGAATGGCTGGACAAGTTATGGTACGTGAATGTAATGGAATATTATTGTTCTATAAGAAATGATGAGCAGGCTGATTTCAGAAAAGTCTGGAACTTAGATAAAGTGATGCTGAGCAGTGAGCAAAACCAGGAAAACATTGTATACAGTTAACAGAAAGTTTATGTGATGATCAGCTGTGACAGACTTACTTAGCTCTTCTCAACTACCTGGAGATTCAAGAAAATTCCAATATACTTGAGATAGAAAATATTATTTGCATCCAGAGAGAGAACTATGGAGACTTAATATGAATGGAAGCATAGTATTTTCACCTATGTTTGTTTCTTTCTCATAGGTTTCCCCCCCCCCCCCCCCATTTCAGCCTGATTTTTCTTTCACATCATGGAAACACGTTTAAAAGAACTGCACATATTTAACTTAGATTACTTGCTGTCTTGCAGAGGGAGGGAGAAAACTTTTGAACACAGAATCTTATAGAAATGAATGTTGAAAACAATCTTTACATGTATTTGTAAAAATAAAATAACTATTAAGAAAAAAAATCTAGGGGAAAAAAATTAATATAATCAAAAATTTCTTAAATAGCTGGATACATGGAGAAGGTTCAATTTTGCTAGTTTTTTTCAGCCCGTCAGTGGATTGTACAGAAGGAAAAAGTGTGAATAAGGTAAAGGGACAGGACTAAACTTACCCATCTAGTATCAGACTTTCATATGCAGCTTTTTTGTCACACACAGGACAAATCCAGGTTGGCTTCTTTTCATTCATTTGTAGGTAAAGAGCAGCATCAAAACATTGCAGGTGTGTGCATGTCACAGCACGACATGGAATAGTCAGCCTCATTTTTCCTAGCTAAAGAGTAATACAAAATGGAAAATACATTTCAGAAACCACAAAGTTTTTTTTTTTTAAAGGAAGTTATAAAAGAAATCCAATTACATTAATTAAAATTTTTGTTTCAAGCAAAGCAATATATGATAGGATTTTGCCAAGTTTACCATCCTAATAAACTGCAATACAAATTTACCCAAAATAAACAAATTGAGAAAATTATCTACTTATTTGGTAAGATATAATTGGGACTATACTGAAACCACCCCATCCCAACCCCAAAAATGTCAAACTACTAGCATGCTACTTAATGCGGTGGTAAGCACTAAAACTGAGTGAGTAAAATAAAATAAATAGCAATCAAAGAAGGCTGTCCTTTTTTTAAAAATAAGAACATTTTGACAGTGTGGCAAAGTCTATGGCCCCTTCTCAGAATACTCTTTTTAAATTCAGCAATTACAAAGGAATCCAAAAATGTTGAAATATCAATATAATCAAGATATGTTAAGAACAAGTTTAGGGACTTCAGGTTCCAAGAAGCTCATTAAATCTGTGCCCCTAGTAAGCCACAAAGAGGAAAAAATGCAAAATAGCCTTCAGGAAATTATCAAGTTTGTTTTGTTTCCTAAGTAACAGTGACAGGATGTTCACATAGGGTTTTCATTCATAAACATTTTATTAACCATCATTACAAGAGCTCTACCCAAAGAGCAATAAATCACCATAAGTGAAGATACACACTAACCTGCTTATTATAAATGAAAACAAAAAAATGAAGGAGTCAAAGCTAAATATAATGGCAGTTCAAGACACATTTGTCACTCATCTTTCATGACTCCAAAATTAGTCTTTTCTCTACTGCATACATACAAGTTGATTCACTGATGTTTTATGGCTGTTAATAAAAATGTTTTATATTAAAAAAAAAAAAAAAAAAAAAAAAAAAAAAAGGTTTGCTAGGAAGAGCACTAGATTTGGAGCTGGAAGAAACAAGGATTCAAATCCTAGCTTTGACCCCTATCAGCTGGGTGTGCTAAGCAAATTACTAATAACCTTTCTAAATTTCCTCATCTATATAGTAGCGCCATTATTAATAACATCTCCCACAGAACTGTTGGCACAGAAAAAACTGGATCCCCTAAAAAATGTCAAGCTATTGATACATATATGATCTTACCTCCCATCCTAGGTTGTCTTAAATTGCTCCTTGAGGGTTCCAACTATATCCTGCACAACCCACATGGTAGGATTTGAATAGTGAACTGAATCAATAATTACTAGCGATTTTAATATTGGCATTTCTTAGTACTGTTATACAGTTTCTTACAGCAAACTTTGCTATTCATATAACAATTGTTCTTGGTGAGATAATCCACATAAAATATTTTGCAAACCTTCAAGCACTATGTAGTCATCTATTATTATACTATTAATATGTCACAAAACTGAACATAAAAATTTAAGTTCCAAGTTTGGTCTCAATAAATATTATCTACCCCAACTTTTTTTTTTTTTTTTGGGGGGGGGCAGAAATAAAGGGTTATGGATATAAAACAAGGTGTTTTACATGTCAGACTTTTTATCATTTGTTATTTAAGGTGAACTCCCCACCTTTTAAAAAAACTCTATGTTATAAGGAATAGCCTTTTAGGAGGGGCTAGGGAACAAGGTAAAAGGGAAGGATACACTGGGAAATTTGGTGACATAAAAATGAAAGACAGCTATAAACATTTATGTAAAAAACATTAACAGATCATTCTTTTAAAATTCCACCCTATACAAAATTCTCTGGGGTCACTATTACCTTATATACTAAGTTTGGCTACCCTCATTTCATTTAGATATTAACTCCAGCAAAGTATAATTATGTAAGGTAAGTGCTGCATACCCCTAAATAAATAGTTTACGATTGCATTACTCTCCTCTCTTACAGTAGAGGGGACAGTAGATTTTTCTTTCTTTTTTTGCATTGTATGCATAAGTCAGCCAGAAACAATTTTATTAATTTAACATTCTATACTCAAGCACTTGTAACTTAGACAAATAACTACACACTCTTGCATATCTATATTGTAAGACAATTTGAGGAATTCATTTCTAGAAATTTTAAATGAGAAAGAAGGTTATAATATATTAAAATATAGTTTGGGGTTAACTTTACAAAGCAACAGTTCCTATTATTCAACTATAACGTCTCAATTCCTTCTTTAATCATTCCCTTAAAAAAATTTAAAGGGAATATTCCTGGGATCAATATGTAAATCCTTTGTTAAGAGAGAAAAGGACACTTCCCTCTAGATTGTGTCACAGCCCTACGTCTACTTGAGGTTGAAAAGGAAAGGATTTAAAGAATGGTTTCCACAACTTATATATATTACCATGAACTTTGTCTTTCTTTGTTTCCTACATGCTTTTTTCCTTTTTTAATTTCAATAGTATTTTGTTTTTCAATTACATTTAAAGATAATTTTCAACATTCATTTTTCTAAGATTTTGAGTTCCAAATTTTTCTTTCCCTCACTTCTTTATTTCCTCATTCCCAAAGATAGCAAGCAATTTGATATAGGTTATACATATACAATCATGTTAAACATGTATTTCCATATTAGTAAGGGAAAAAAAAGCAAATGATGAAAATATACTATGCTTGGATCCACATTCAGTCTCTATTGAAATTGAAAGAAAAGATTTCTTAACTAATAATTTGTCAAGTACCAAAATGCTCTTATTTTATATTAATGCCTTGTGTAATCTATGATAAATAAAAAAAATTATATCAATGTAAACATATCATGCTTTTGCTAAAGTGGAAATTCCATGAAAAAATGGTGCTAAATTTTGAGAGTTACAAACTCTGATCACTGTAATGACCAATTACAACTCCAGAAAAATGTGAACTATATTACTCACCCTGACAGAGTTAGATTTAAAATACAGAATAGACACAATGTGGAAATTTTTTTTTGCCCGACTTTGCATATAGGGGAGAAAATTTTTTGTTGGTTTGTTTTGCCCCAAATATGGGTGTGCGGGAGGCTTAGTAATTGAAATATAAAAATAAATGTTTAAAAAAAATATATATATATAGTGAAAATGGAGAATCAAAGCAGCCTAGAAAATTGGTAGTTACAGCTTTCTATCAAAGGGTAAGATGTCATTGTAGAGTACGGCTACATCTTAAGAAAGTTAGTGGTTATAATCACATGGTGCAATAGATGGATGCCAAAATAAACGCTTTCAGAATAATTTTTGGTTTCACTTACAGGACACATCAGTGACACACGGAGACTGGTTGTAGCAATTTCACTGTCAGGATCTGCAGTGAGCTTTTCTTTAACTTGAAAAACACAAAAGAGTACCAATGTTATCCAGGCACAGACTGCCTCCGTATATAAACAGAAACTTCCAAATACTGCCAAAAGGTAAAAAGACAACTAAAAGAAATGCTTGGTGTGTGATACTGTTTTTATGTCAGTCACAACTCCAGTGTTAGCTTTTCAAACACCTTGTTTTTTTAATAAGTTAAAATTCAAGTCCCTTAAAACATTGAAATACATAAGCCTTTTAAGATGCTGTAGGTCACAAGCTATGAGACAAAATAGAAATGAGCAGATGTCAGGAATGATCCTTTTCTTATATAAATATGCTTGAAACTGCCTTTACTATTTCCTTATGTTGAGCTAAATTGTATACTAGAATCCTAAGCTTATTAAATTTCCTCAAAGGAAGAGGCACTTAAGGTGGAAAGGTACAAAGACAGATATGAAAATAGTTATTTTCTATTTAAGCTAGTATAAAGAAAACTATTTTCATTAAATGACATCATTTTCCCTCCAAATATCCAAGGAATACCAAATAAAAACACAGTTCCTTTTTACTCAACTTAGGTTCATAATTCATTGAAACCCTAGTGTTTCTCTACTTAAGATTATTACCTTCAAAAATAGCTAGATCCCAAACAGCTGGGCAGGGAAGGAACAAATTGAGAATATATTTTTCTGTTCTTCAGAGAACTGAGCATACTCAGATGGGTAAGAAAGTCAACACTGCAATGAAGTTAAAATCAAAGAAATGGCATCCTGTCTGGCTGACCTCACAGCACTCTACCCTACAAGATTCTGTTTTCACATCACAGAGCCTTCTCCCCACATTGGTCTAATCCACAATTCTAATCAAATCAAGAGGGTTTTTTTTTTGTTTTATTTTTTTTTTTGGGGGGGGGGGGAAGGAGAAGAGAGAAGAGAACCCTCCATTAGAAAAGAAAAACTAATCTCTGTAACAATGCTCATTTGTAAACATTGGCTAGTAGTAATCTCTAATAACAATCAAATAACAATATTATTTGAGTTATATTGGCATATATCAAATAATTGGCACCATTAAAATGGCTGCTTAAAAAACAAACATATTTCTGTGTACTATATTAATCTATAATACTAATGGGAGATGAAATTATTTCAGCCTAACACTATCATCATGAGAGCAATTTTAATTAACAATTTCTATGTAATAAGAAGCAAATCTTTTTATTTACTGATGAACATACATTTAATAGGAAAGTTACTTGCTTGCATAGAAAGAACAACCTGTCAGTTATTCACTGGAGAGTCATACATAATAAGTTGCTACTTACAGGACTGTTAATTCAAAAATGATGAATAATCAAGAGTCAAAATGAACATTACAACAGGCCTTCATCAAAACAGGTCAAAGGCTGATCCCTAATTTTTCTTCAGCTAGAACCTGAGATTAGTGAGCCAGCATTAATACAAATTTTATAATGAATAAGTTACTGTGGAAGAATTCCTACAATATTACCTTAACATTGCTGTGCTTCACAGGATTAAGACCTATAAAGGAACTGATAGACCACCTAGTCAAATTTCATTTTTAGAGATAAGAAAAGCTAGGGGTCACATGTGTTGAATGAATAGTGAAGTCAAGATTCCAATCCTGGTCTTCTTACTATAAATTCAAACACCATCACACAAACACAGCAAAAAAAAAAATTTCCTCACA
This sequence comes from Sarcophilus harrisii, assembly GCF_902635505.1. Classification (NCBI taxonomy): domain Eukaryota; kingdom Metazoa; phylum Chordata; class Mammalia; order Dasyuromorphia; family Dasyuridae; genus Sarcophilus; species Sarcophilus harrisii. The sequence continues at coordinate 366,054,154 of NC_045426.1, read as the reverse complement.
AATGTTTCATATACTCAGTTTCATATACATTACTTACTTAATGCTCTGGAATGATCAGGATTTCGAATACCTTTCATTTTTAATCTCTGTAACAGCATGGCGGATGTCAGCTGTCGTACAAGATATACAGACATGGAGTAATTCTACAAAAATAAAAATCTTAGTTAAAGATGAGAAAGAAAAGTTTCATTGTTACATGTTTAAAATCATTTTTCCATGAAGCTGTAACAACTCAAGACAAAAAAAAAAAAAAAAAAAGAGAGAGAGAGAGAGAGAGAGAGAGAAAAAAAGACTAAAAGGAAAAAGAAAACTTAGATGAACTGAGATATTTCAGTACAAATTAGAGATGCATAATATTCAATTGTTAAGATATTCATGAACTCAACTTGGTGTAGAGAAATTCAATATGATCTAAATGGGAATCATAATCCACACATAATGATTCTTGTAGGCCACATAATGCTTTAATTTTAAAATGTAACATTATTGATGTTTTATTATTTGTTTTTTATATATTTTGCTAAAGATATCTCAATTACAATTTTGATCAGGTTCAGGTAGCACTCAGAAGAACTGAAGATTGCATTTATCTCTGGGTCACACATTTGACACTTATGGTAAACACTAACACAAGTCCAGAATTCCAAGTTATAATTCTGACTATAATGACTATCTGCTATATGTCCAAAGGCACAGCATTTAACTAATCTTGATCTTGGATTCCTCAAGAGGCACGAAATGATAAATAATTTTTCTCTTTGGGGAAAAAAAGGTGTTAGACCAAACAGAGGTTCAAGCACAAAGAATATAACTCGGCACCAAAACATAACTGGGTAGAATTTGATTATTCTGAGGTCTGCATAGGGAATTCTCAATCATAGAGGCTGTGAAAAGACAGCATGTAAATATGCATAAATGATAAACAGCAGAGTTGATTTTTCTTTCAAAAACCAACTGTTATATACACAAAGTATGCCAAAAGTTGTAGTTTTGGGGGATATCTTATATATGTCTATAACAACATGCATTATTACATAAAAAAAAATCCACTGATACCATAACAAACAAAAAAGACAGACAAGTTCTCACAAAGGTTAAATAATAAAGATCAAGCAATACTTTGATTCCATTACAAAACTGTCTACAATCATCTACACAATTTGTAAACCTTTTCAAAAATTTTATTTTATGCAGTTAGGTCTTTTTATTTTTTTGCAAAGAAAGTATTAAGTATTAAATAACTTTAATTTAGAATATGTTAGCTTTAGTATATGTTTAAAAAGAAAAATAAGCTGCTCATCATTCTGATTCAGGGTTTCATATAAATACGCTCATCTTACTTGATGCTGAAGTTTTGAATAAAGAAAATCTTTATTATTTAACAATGCTTAATAGTTGAGAGAAAATATGATTGTATAAAAACACTATCTTGAAATGTTTGCTGATGAATGTTCACATTAGTTCAAAAGAATTTTTTTAAAATAAACTGACCATTTGATTGGTTCATTCAAAGCATTAATTTTCATGATCAGTATTGAAGGCATGGCCTTATTTATGAGTAATGCTCATAAATGAGCAAGACTAGAAACTTATAGACTAGAAACTTATAAATGGAAATGAAGGGAAATAGTGAATGTATCGTTTGGAACATATATGATATTCTAAAAGTATAATGATTAAGTACTAACAGTATATTCTTCTATTTTCAATTTTGATAGTCATATGAGGGGGAAGGAGAGGGAAGAAGAATCTTCAACAATGATGTCACAATTCCTCCATCTATAAAGAACGTCATTCTTTTTGTCTCACCCCAGGTTCAGACAGCATAGTATTATTTAAGTTAATTCTAAAATGAAAATTCTAAACATCAAGTTTCAAGAAAACGAGGCTATGATTGTAATATATGCTAGGATAGTAAAGAATCAGCACATTTAATCAGTTTCTACTACAAAGAATGGTATTCTGGGTAAACATACTCTCAAATGATATCCTCCAATATCATAATTTAAATGTTCCAGATTTTTGGTAGTATAAAGAAGTGACAAAAACAAGTATTTCTAAATACCTTTTAATTGTGATTTCCCCACAAGAGCCAATTTATCTTTTTTTTTAAAACTTTGATATTTTTCATAAAAATATAATAGTTCCTGCAAAAGCTTTCTATTTATTAGCTACTGTTTGATATTTTTAAAATACCATCTTTATAAACCATGTTATTTAAAGAATATCAAAAATGAATATAATTTTTTCTCAGCAAAATAGTCAGACAGTCAAAAAATGTTACCTCTGAGAACAGAAAAATAAGTGACCACATGGTTAGTTATTCTCTATCATGCTGACTCTCATAGTTAGCAATATAGTATATTTATTGGACAAAAGGTCAGCCTTAGTCAGAAAACACCACATCAGGAATTTATGGGTTCAAATGTCATCAAAGAAACATACTAGGCTATGTGACCCTGGACAAATCATCTAATCTCTCAGTAATGTAGGCTAAAACTGAAAGCTGCAGATCTGATTAGTAGATAGTTTTCAATATCAAAAATCTCTTATGACAATGCTTCCTAAAGTGTAGGCCACCACATGCCCTAGTGTCTCTGAAACCCTTTTACAATCCTTCAAGGTCAAAACTGGTTTCATAATAATACTAAGAGATATTAAGTAACTTATTAAGACACTCTTCCTTTTTCCAAATACTTATCTGTGTGAAGTCATTTTTTTTTCACATTTTCCAAACATAATAATATTATAACAGAGTAAATGCAGAAGCAGATTGAGAAACAAGCTGTCTTCAAGTCAGACATTAAAAGAGATTTACAAAAATATGTAAAACAATGCCATTCTCGCCATGGGGGAGGGAAAGGAGACAAGAGAGGAAATAGTTCTTTTTCATTAAAAATGCTATTATCTTAGCATGTAATTAATTTACTCTCTTTTTTTAAAGGATCCTGCGTCCAAGAAGTTTGAGAACTGCTACCCTACACCAAAAAACTCGCAGGTTTGGATAAACAAAGGAAAACTTTACCTTTCCAATTTCAGATGCCCAGGAAATAGAAATCTGGTTTGGCACAGCAGAGGATAACCTAACTAGAGATGTAATATTTAAAGGGCGTCCTTGGCGTTTCTGTTCAATTCCATTTTTTGGAGGTGGTGCATATCCCTGAAATAATAAACAAATAAATAAATTGGATTCTCGAGGGGAGGGAGAGGAAAGCATCCTTTTCTAATTATTAAAGTATGCTACAAAGTCCTTATTAGCTAACAAAAATGAATGGCTAAAATTTATAAATTCCTGGTTCAAAATGAAATGCAAAAATAGGAGAGAAATTAGAGATTATATCACCACTCTTTCCTATATATACCCCTGTTCTTTCATGGCTCTCATTTTAAATATAATTTAACTGACTTAATGTTGAAAATGTGACAGGTAAATATGAAAGAAAATGAACAGGATATTTAAATGGAAATAACCATAGAGAGCTGCTATTTATTACATGTATATAAAGAAAAGGAAGGATCACATTTTTCTTTTGAGTATTGGATAGGAAATGACAAACAGGTAAAAAACATATCACTGGATGTGGTTTATCTTATAAATTTTATGTAAAGCCATAAAATTTAGCCACATACTATTAAGGCTTTTAAAAAAAACAAAAAACTGGGTTTCTGTTGTGCCTCCCCTCCCAAGCCAATTCAGGACATTTTAGCTTTTAATAATGAGGAAAAAAAAAAATCTCCTTCCTTCTAATAGGTGTGTAACTTCATCCAAATACTTCAAGCTATCGTCATCAAAATGTATTGACAATTCAAGAACTTAACTTTGTCTGAGTTAGTGAAATGGGAAATAGCCTTATAGAAAAAGTCTAGGAAGCTTCCTGCTTAAGAGAGAAATCAAGGGCATAACTTCTGAATCCTATGTTCATTGAAAGAATCCAAAATAGCAATGTTTGAGGGGGAAGGGCAGTGTAGGGGAAGAACTTGTTTGAAAGAAGCTAGCTGAGAGAGGATTCTGGGAGGATGGAGTATGTCAGAAGAATTCCAAGCTCTCCAAATTTCCCATACAAACTAAAGTTTCACCACAGGGCAAATGTTAACTGGTGAAAAACAAATAAGAATTCGGGCAGAACAAAGAGCATTCAGGGACAACAAAAGATTCTAGGAAAAGACCCCAGGTGTGAAGTGTAAACACCTGAAAGCTAGCTCCAACCTCCAGAACTTTCACTTCCCAGAAAGAGTCCCAGGACAGAGTGAATCTCTGCCAATAAAGAATGCTAAACCCAGCTGTGCTGCACAGATGCAGCCTTGGGGGCAAGAAGGAACTTAACACCCTCGGGAAAGCAGAAAGAGAGGGACAGCTGGCTATAGGCATTTATTTACAGGAGAACAAAATTCTTGGTTTTGGGTTCTAGGCAAGAGGGGAAAATTGAAGAGAAGTCAGAGGCACCATCCCTCTTCCATCCCAGTACCAGAAGTGATTACATTAACAAGCCCCAAAGAGTAACATTAAATGGTTACCTACCCAGAAAGAATTTGTAGAAGTCAAAAAAAAATTTAAAAATCAAATGAAGTTGAGGGAAAAAAAAAATTTAAAAATCCGACCAAAAAAAGGATTACAAAAGATGAAGTCAACCAAATAGAAAAAGGAGATCCTGAGTCTTAATATAATGATTTTTTGAAAATTAGAACCGGGCAAGGTGAAAGATATATATAAAAAAATTAATAATAATACACTACCACTATCTGAAAGAGATCCTACAAGGAAATCCTACAGGAATATCATTGCTAAATTTCAAAAACTTCACATCACTGGGAAATTTTTTTACAAGCATCAACTTTTTTTAATTTAAAAAATAAAAATTCAAATATGCAAAGATACAATGAGAATCATATATATATGACCCATCAGCAGTTACAATAAAAGACCATAGGTTCAAGAGCAATACAAATCAACAATCTAAAGAAAAAGGATTGTGGTTGAAAATATAGCCAGCAGGAGCAGCAAGGCAGTGCAGCGGATAGGACACCAGCCCTGAAGTCAAGAAGGATCTGAGTTCAAATGTGACCTCAGACACTTCCTAACTGTGTGATCCTAAGCAAGTCACTTCCCTAATTGTCTTCGCTATATATATATATCTAGCAAAATTAAGTCTAACATTGAAAAAATGGACATTCGATGAACTATCAGATTTTTAGGATTTTGTTGCAAACAAACCTAAACTTAATATAAAATTTGACATATAAGGGCCAACATCAAAGATTAATTTCAAGGAACTCAATAAGAACAAATTGTTTTATACATGGAAATGTAAACCATCTATCTAAGATTGTCATTAGTAATTGGGTAGTTCAAAAAAGTGGGGTAGAACTGAGTATGAGGTGACTAAAAAGCAAAAGCTTGTGGGAAAAGGTAAAAATAGTAATTACAGTATATGATGAGGGGATGAGAGAAAGAGGAGGGTCTATAATTCTGAAATCTTACACAGGGAATGAGTTAAAGAGGGAATGATAATAAATATTTAAGCTCTAAATAATTTTTTTTAATATAGCTTCTTTTCTTCTGTGCACCAAGTTTTATAGTTATGAGACTGGCACAAATCATTGCCCACCAATTCCCAACCCTAGTCTCCTACAAGCACGTAAGAACATATGCTAATTGGTTCCTCTTCTTTGCCTTGACTTTCTGATAGTGACTGAGTGGTGGGTAGAAAGGGAAGGGAGGTTTTACTCTGTTATGAAGATTGTAGTCTCTAAAATGTATGTTATTTAAGCTTTTATTGTTTGAATTTGAGGCATTACAACACATATCTAACAATAAGAATTCTTCTACCTTTTTATGCAATGTGTTTTTCATTGAAGCAATGAACAGCACTTTGGACCAGCCTATAGTCAGCTCCTAGCCAAATATGAAGCCTGTGGGAGCCCTCATTAAGGAACTATACTATTTTATAACTAAAAGGCCTCTGAGAAAGAAATTTATCTATTTTCATGGGCTTAACACAAGAGTTACTGAAGCCTTCAGACTAACTACTAATAACTGGGAAGAATGTTCATTGAAGATGGTAGAAAAGGAAAGGAGAAACAAATGAGGAAAAGATAAAAGTAAAAGTATCAACAAATACTTCAAAGATCAACTCACATATCAAACTATCCAATGAAGCCTTCCTTGAAAAACCACTCTACCTTTAAACATAATTTCATGTATTTTGTATTCCTCTGAGGCATATATCATATTCCAATTTGTACTATATTTAACTATATTACGTTCCAGACTACAGATTACAAACTCAGAGAACGATCATTTCTTCATTTTCTTTATCTCTCCCAATGTTTTATGTGTATGCCACATGTATCACAGTATATAGACCTGATCAATATTTCCTCACTAAATGAACAAAATATTTGATTTAGGAACAGTATAATGAATTTTCAATATCATTTTATCTATTTTATAGGTAGCAAAACCCACCAAACACACACAGATAAAGATTTATTATGTTTGGAAATAAATGTCACATATGGATAAGAATGTGTCCATAAAAGACTTTGGGGAATAAAATTCACATATAAATGAGATAGGATAGCATAAGATAATGTAATTAATTTCTAAATACCATAAAAATAAAATGCTACACTGACTAAAAAAAACAACCATATCTGTAGGGTTAAAGCAAGCTATTTGAAAGGAAAAAGATAAAAAGGTATCCTAAAATAATAATGTTAAGTACTAAGATTTAGAAAAATCTGATTTTAAGAAAAAAATATTATCTATATTCGCATAATCTCTAATTTCTACAAGTGAAGTTCACTTTAATTCAAAATTCAAGAAGACATTTCACAAATCAGCATGTATAAATGCTTATAGTTACATTTGCAATTACAACTTCTGCAAGAAAAATTTGTATACCAAACAGCTTTTTTGATTCTATATGATGTTATGAATATTAATTTCCTTCATGGTCATCCAGATCAGATTTCCCACTGAATTGCTGCTTAAACCTATTCCATAATTTCTGCCCATATTGTCATATATTCCATCTAATCACATATATTTATTTTAACATCCATTCCATAAATTTAAGAAACAAAGAAACAAAACAGGAATCTGAATACTCCAACTTACGGGCAAAGGAAACAGCTTCCCATTTACTTTTATGCACAGACTATTAGGATAATTATCCTCTTGAGGACAGCTAGTTTCTGCTAGGCACAATCTGTATTCAAAGAGAAATCATTCTTTAAAAATGTAATCAAACATTTAAAACAGACTTGCAAAATGATGCTTCATCCAGTGTAAAAATATTGATTTAACAATATCAAAATCACCTTAGTTGTACTTGAACAGTATAATCTCTTCTACCACCTGGCAAAAAATCCCTGTTGGAAAGAAAGAACCTTGGTTAAAGGAGTTGGTTTTTTTCCACAGAATATTTGTTATATTTCAATGACATTTTCATCCCCTCTCACAGTCTCATTAGCCAAATAATACATAACTACTCCATAATAACAACATGTTCATTTACTTGGAAATCTGCAAGATGTTTTAATTACAACAGTGGATACTCAAGGACATTTAAGTGTGATCAATATTCAAAGAAAGCCCTTAGATCCCTAAAAATTTCTATTTAGAATTTCCAAAATAGCCATTTGCTCCATAGCCCGTGAATACATTAATGGAAAAAAAAAATTTTTAATTTAAAAAAAAAAAAAGAAAAAAAAAAGCCACGTTGTTGGTTCATAGACAACTAACTGTTTATGACAATGTATATTTATCAAAATAAATCCATCATCATTTTTGGAAAATCCCAAAAGTCAAAGATCTGTGGATAATGCCCAACTTGTTTCATCTTAAATTATGTGGTCAAATAAATGCAGAAGCCTGATGTAATAGCCAACCCTCAAGAATGAAACTCCTAGGCCACAACTTCTGTCATACTAGATCCTCTACAAATTCATATTTATCTTTCACTCAGAAATCTTAAGTGGCTTCCCCTTTCCATTCAAGTGAGTCTTCTTGACACCTCTTCCCCCAAAAACCCATATAAGTATTTCCCACCTTCATATTTTTGCCCACATAATGCCTACTTGATTATTGAAATATTCCCTATTCAATACTTATGTAATGTCAACACTGCTATCTTCCTTTCCTGACCACTCATAACTATTGTTTTTTATAGTTTGATACCTTAGGTACTGAACTATACACCTCAGTAAGAGATGCAAAGAAGATAAAAAAAATAATAAAGTGAAAGATGCACAGCAGAGAACAAAAGAAAGGAAGCAAAGAAAATTTTGACAGTTCTGAATACAATATATTGTTTTCTTGAAATGGAAATTTATTGTTACACAGTTTGAATCCTTATATTCTGCTGTGCACATGATAATTTTTTTTATTTTTCTGTTTTTTCAATTTTTTTTCTTTTCAAAACCATACAAGATCTTAATGACACACTGCTTTGCATAGCTTTTCATTTATGTAGTGCATTAATTCTTGTTTTTCTAATAATAATGGGAGTTCTAGGGCAAAATAAGTCATATTTCAATTTTATCTTATGTGTTCCTGTTAAATCACTTATTGAAATTTTACCAAGAAAAAAACCATGCTGACATTACCTATATATCATACATAATCAAGGAAATAATAGTAATAAAAGAAAAAGCTTATTCTTAACACTGATAAAACCAAGAATTTTTTTTAAAACATAATTTTTAAGGTCACTATTAGGTAACATTTGGGGTTTTATTTCCATTTCTATTCAAGTCAAGTACAGATTTTATTAAATGGTTAATACCTGCTAGATACATGTTAAGCCCAGCACATACAAAAAAGGGCAACAAGCTCCAGTCCTCAAGGAGTTTACAATGTAATGTGGAAAGGAGACAATGCACAAATATATAAAAACAAGCTATTCACAAGATAAAATTGGAAATAATTTCAGAGGAAGGACATGAATATTAAGAAGGAAAGTTTCTTACAAAAGGAAAGATTTTAGCCAAATCCTCAAGAAAAGTTTCCTAAACTACTTCAATTTACAAAGTGAAGTCATTTATTTGCTTCCTACCACAACAGTTCTAAGAAGCTGATGAAATCTCTCAAACTAAGGAGTTCTCGACCTGGAGTCCATAAATTGTTTAAAAAAAAAAAAAAAAAAAAAAAAAGCCACACAAAAAGAAAAGAAAAAACCAATTTCAATATAATTGGTTTTCTTTGTTTATCATGCAGATTTTGTTATGCATTCAAAAATATTATTCTAAGACTCCATAGGCCTCACCAGAGTGTCAAAGGAATCCATGATTTAAAAATAAAAATTAAAACAAAAGTTCTTCATTTAGAGATTAATATTCAGGTACAATCAAAGAAAGAATTAAATAGGATTGAATCTGAATTGTTTTGTTTATTCTTTGCTTATTCTTAGTTATTAGAAGTATAAAAATCTCTCACACTTGGCTATCCTTGCAAAATAAATTGTTGTTTAATTTTAAAATACACTTAAAAATTGCCCAAAATAAAACAAAAGCTATGAAAATCTCACCATTTTCCTTTATGGGGCAAAAATTCTCCACTGAACAAAAAGGGATTATGACCAATAAGGGAATTTCTACACCAGGGTCTCAAGGTTTCTGTGTTTAAAATGTACGTAAGTCTTACATATTTTCAATGGTCACAAAATAAAGCCTTAGAAGGTTCCCTTAGGAAGATTACTTTTAAAATCTAAGTATTTATAAAACCCTGAATGACAAGTGTGAAAAAGTGAATTAAACAGGAGGAAGACAGACCTTCATCTTGGTCAGATGGTTCTATGAGAAGAGTTGAGAAGAGCCTGTCAGAAAAATAAAGGCATATGACTATGTGAGGAGAAAGAGAAAGATGAGAAGTTGGTCCTTAGTAACAAGACCTTTAGAGATCCGTAAAACAGCTTATAAAACAACCAGACTGCTCAGGCAGAGATCAGATACAAAAGTTTACTTTGAAAAGAATTTTCTTAGGGAACATTAAACCAGACCAAAAGTCAAGAAGAATTATATTGAAGGCACAATCTTTTAGTAAAGAACCTAACTTTTCCAAGATGAAAGGGAAGCTCCAGGCTGTAGCCAGACCTGGGATTAAGAGTAAAAACTAGATAGATTAGCCAGAAGCACCCTAAACCCAAGGATCAGGCAAGTAGGGGATTTGAAGACTAAAGAAGAATCATGACATGAAAATCTTAAGAGATTGTTGTTAGGTTCTTGACCTGAATGAAACTGACCAAAATGAAGGACACTTGTAATATTCTTTCAGTTGTAGAGGAGTCTACAAGACCTACCCCCCCCCCCCCGAATTCTAAAATGTAACTGTGAAACTGAAACCTGTGTGCTGGATTAGAGAAAGGAAGGAAAAAGAAATTCTGCTACACTTAGGGAGTCACCCAGGTCCTATGGGCTAACTTTAAAAACTGAAATCTCACTTCTTTTGATGCAATGAGAGTAGCTTTCTATATTGAACCCTGATTTTAATCAGACTTTACAATAAATATAGATAGGTTTATTTTTTAATTCTCAGAAATGCTACATCTTAGTTTCAGATTTGGGTAGAGGAAGGGGGACTTAATTTTGCACATACAAACTGCCTAAAACTTGTTGAGGTGTTCTGAAAATTAATCTGTCCCATTCATATGTACCAAGTAGTATGCCCAATGAATCCCTAAGAGAATTCCTATCAACCATATTCCAGGCAAAGTGCGTATTAATTTCACAAATCTTTATAACACTGCAAATACTGCACTTCCTATACAAGGCAACTACAAAGCTGCTATCAGGGAAGCCAAGTGAACTGTTGTTAGGTTCACCCTCTTGTCCTAGCTCAGATATGTTAAGCAAAAATGAAATGAGCTGAAAGAATACAAAAAAGGGGAAAGCTCAAGTACCCAAAGACTATAAACCTTTGAATGAAGAAGATTTGCTTGGACTAGTGTAAATAGAATGGAAAATCATTTGGGAAATGTAAGTATTTTTATGGTTTTTTTTTTTTAATCATTTTAAAAAATCACTTTTATCTTGAAAAATAAGACAGATCCCTTATAACTTAGATTAATTTAAGTCTCTATACAATTCCCTATCTCAGGCTTCTCCTTCCTTTAACTAATCATTACAGCCAGATTACTTCTACACATCAGTTACTTTTATATTATTGTAGGAGGTTCTATCACCAAATTTAAATATCTTAATTTAAGCAAGCACTCTTCACATCTAGCAACAACCAACATATTCTTATTATTTGTGAACAACATTCTGGTAATGAGCCTCACCAAATTCAGTAAATCCTCAGATAATAAATGTGCAGTCCATGACTGTGATGTTACATACCTGTTCAGCTTGCACTGAACTGTTACGGCACTGATCCATATCAAGATGGATCAACAGAATAGGTCTTTGGAGGGTAACGGAACAATTATCCCAAAACACTACATTGTGTATGAAATTGCACTACTTGGAGAACAACATCCAAATGACACAAAATAAAATCCAAACTTCAAATTAACAAGTATTTATCAAGCATCTATTAACTCAGCATTGAATCAAGCAATGGGAATAGAAAGACAGACAAAATGTCACTGCTTTTAAGAAGGTTTCTTCCTATTAAGCCAGGAATTCAAAATTCTCCACACTTTGGTCTCAAGCTCTCCTACTATTCCCCTTTACTGTCCATTTCAGTAATGGTCTATAATCATTAAAACCAACATACTCAAAACTTACGCTTACTAAGGATTCTTAGCTACCTTATGCCCAAAAGGTTATCAGACTATGTATACCCTTTGATCTAGCAGTGTCTCTAACTGGGCTTATCTCTCAAAAGGATCATAAAGGAGGGAAAAGAACCCACATGTGCAAAAATGTTTGTGGCAGCCCTTTTTGTAGTGGCAAGAAAATGGAAACTGAGTGGATGCCCATCAGTTGAAGAATGACTGAAAAAGTTAAGGGATATGAATGTAATGGAATATTATTGTTCTTTAAGAAATGATCAGCAGGATGATTTCAGAAAGGCCTGGAGAGATTTACTGATGCTAAGTAAAGTGAGTAGAACCGGAACAACTTTGTATATGGCAACAAGAAGATTATATGATGATCAACTTGAATCTTTTCAACAATGAGGTAATTCAAGCCGATTCCAATAGACTTGTGGATCCATCTTCATTCAGAAAGAAGACCATAAGGACTGAATGTGGATCACAACATAGTATTTTCACCCTTTTTTGTTGTTGTTTGCTTGCTTTTTTCTTTATCATTTTTTCCGTTTTGATTTGATTTTTCTTGTGCAACATGATAAATGTATTAACATGTTTAGAAGAATTGCAAATGTTTAATCTAAACTGGATTGCTTGCTGTCTAAGAGGGCAGGGGGAAAGGGGGAAGAAAAGAAAGAAAGAGAAAAGTTTGGATGCAAGATTTTGCAAGGGTGGATATTGAGAACTATCTTTGCATATATTTTGAAAAATAAAAAGCTATTAGTATTAAATAAATGAGTGAATGAATGAATAACAAATGAAAAAATACATTCTGTGAAAGCTTTTCAAACCATTACAGGTCATAGTGATCCACATAGTGATCCAGGTCCACTGAAAATCTACATGACAATATCCACAGTCCTTATTGGACATCTGCCATACAAAAGTTTATAGTCTTAGTTAACTTTTACATAAAAGTATATATAAGGTCTCCACAAATTATGCTGAAACTTATATATTTTATAATTTAATCTGGTTTTGGCCCCACTAAGGAGTTTTGTTAACCAAGAGTGTAACAATTCTGTTACAGGTCCCAACCATCTACTACTGAGTTTTCCAATAAGGAGGATAGAGGAGAGATACATGGGAGGAAGGGGGATGCTTCAATATGAATTACTAGACTGATACCTGGATTATTAACTATGATGAAAATCTCAAAACACTACATCACTCAATTTCCCTAGGCCTCAGTGTTACCATCTGTAAAATGAATAGGTTGGATTATATCTCAGAAATGCCTTCCAGTTCTAAATCAATGATCCTATAGTGTAAAATTTTATAACACGCAATGTTTAATTTTCCTTATTCCATGAAATTGAAAGATTTTCCAATGCTGAAAATTAATTGTAAAGTCCTATAGCTAAGTCAAATTCTATCATTACACTAACTACATGCAAACCATGAAGAGATAAAACTAGCCATAGTGAGTTTCATTAACCTTAATGAGCACCTTATCTTCAACAGAGATAGGAAATTAAATTATTTCTTTTAAGTGATCTCAATGCTAAAAACATTTAAAGGAGAAAAATAATACTTAAAAATAAATGTTTTTCCCTCCTAGTTTAAGAACATTTTAAAAAAGTTTTATAATATTAGAAAATCCATTTTAATGTCATATCTAAAAAACAAGCAAAAATTTCTACATTTGTGCTATGAAAATTACTTCTATATTTGTAATCACAGGAAAGTCATTTAATGTTTGAGCAGCTCATACTTTCCTCAACCTGGGTCTCTAAAAAGGCTACACTCTATGTGAATGAATGCTATAACATATCATGATAATTAAAAAAAAAAAAAAAAAAAAAAACAGCAGCAACAAAAAAAAGGTATATTTTTCAGATTTCTGTTGCTCCTTTTTTATATCCACTTAATTTTACTATTTAAAAACCTGTTCCTACTTTAAGCATCTGCCATTTTTGTAATGATCCAGAATTACTTTCAAATTTGTTCCCCATTTATCCATTAGGCAATTCTGTTAAGCTCTAAAAGTTTCTCTTTTGTATTTTTATTTCTATTAAGCAGGTCACTGAAATTACTGCCATAATACAAAATCAAAGGCCTTTATTTATTGGGTTTGGGGCATAAAAAAGAAATTCTTCTGTCCACCTCCAATTATATTTGCATACATATGTAAATTAGTCATATGGCTAACAAATAAGGGAATTTTAGTATGCTATCCCTAAAGAGAAAAGAGCCCCACACCCATTGAAATATATTTGAAACCCTCCTCTTACCTGGAAATGCATATTTCTCTTACTTGTTGAGGTGTCAATGCAAAAATAAAAAACTTCTCTTGAAATCTCTGAATACTGCTCTGAACTGGAGAGAAAAAAATACAATAAAAGATGACCTTTCAATAAAATGCTGAAATATAAAAGCCAGTAAGCACCTACACCAAAAGACACTGTAGCACCTACAAAATTCTTAGAATATTTATTAATGAAATACACTAATAAGTAGTCAGAATGAATGATAGGAGCATATGGGTGTAAGTTTTTAAAAAGTTATTTGCAGGAAATTTAGTATTCAATTACCCCTCAACCTAAAAGCACAGAAAAAAAGTACAGAGTTACAACATCCATAATATAGAGTCCTTCAATATGGTAATATTTCATCTCTAACTATAGTGTCATCAAATGAAAATAGCCATGTTATCATATAACAAAGCTGGCAAGCAACAAATGATCTCAAACAGAGAAATATAGAAATTCTATTCACTTTTCTGGTGCCATATAATCAATTGTATTTTGCTTGAAAAAAATACAAACCAGTAGCAAGATCTGAACTATTATTTCAATGATAAAAGTGAAATGCTATAATTTTTTGATTTAACCACGGACATTAATAATTAAAGACTTAGATTCTGTTTAGGATTCCAAGAACTGTTCTGAAAGAAGCATTTAATTGAAGCTAATGAAAGGAGAAAACAGCCAAACACTGCAAAAACAAAATGTTGCTCTGCAGCTAGATGGTACAGTGGACAAAGCATTGGATCTGGGATCAGGAAGATTTGAGTTAAAATCTGGCCTCTGACATTTACTACCCGTGTAATCCTGTAAAAGTTACTTAACCTCCACCTGTCTTGGTTTTCTATCAAATGTAAAATGAGTACAATAAAAACAGCTACCTCTCAAGGCAGTTATAAGGATCAAAAGAGATAGCATTGATGAAATTTTTAGCATAGTAACTAGCACACAAGCAAGCACTTAGAAATGTGTCTTCCCTCTCCCTCCACCCGCACCATCCTGTCTCTCTCTAGTCCTACAACAGTCCAAGGGAATTCTTGCTATATAGCAGAGTAGCACATGATGACTACTTCTGTAGCCAACTCACATGAGCACAGTAAAATAGATGCCAAAAATAGGTACACTGCAACTGTGAGCCAAATCTCACCCTACCAAATCATTCAGCCAGAAGACCTAGGTTCAATTAACATAGAAAACTAGTTGTAGGATTCCGGACAAATCTTTCATTGCTCTGTGCCTCAGTTTTTTCATTTGCAAAATGAAGGGGTTGGATTCAATGGCCTTTAAGGTCTATTTTAGTTTCTACACAGTGAGAAACTGTCAAAGTAAATTTTATTTTCCCACAGGTAAAATATCCTATGTGGGAGTTAAATTCTTGAAAATTAGAATTCAGCATCATTCAAGCAAAGATATGACCAAGAAGATTTTTTTTTTTAGTTCCAAAAATATCAACAAATTATGGCATCTAAAAAAATATAGAAGACATATGGATTCCTATAGTGTATATATGTGTGTGTGTGTGTGTGTACACACTATATATATAAAAACACACTTATATACATTAATAATTCAGGGAGCTGAATTCTGGATCTAAGTTTTTGCTTTATTGGCAAGAGTGCCCTGAAGCAGATGGAACATGGAAAAAACTCTGAGATGGTCTAGGTTAAATCATTAGATGGTGTTCATTACCTTGCTCCTGTAAAATAAAATTTTTTATCTGCTCCCTCTCGAAAGAAAGAAAGAAAGAAAGAAAGAAAGAAAGAAAGAAAGAAAGAAAGAAAAAGAAAGTGATTTCTTATTTATTCCTTCTACTTCTGTCAATTATGAGTTGTCTCCGTTTACTCCTCTGTGTATAGAAAACCTGATCAAGCTCTACCTCAATACATGTCATACATATGCCTATCATGCCTTATCATTTATCACTTAACCTCTCAATCCTCTGAGGAATACCCTTAACACTATAAAGTTGTTGAATAGTTATCAATCAACATCGAAGTTCCCAATGCCAAAGTAATATCTCTCACACACACACACACACACACACACACACACACACACACACACGATATCTACATATGTATATGTGCATCATCTTTTATTTTGTATATGGGATTAGAGGTGGACTTGAAATTTCATCAGTATAGAGAATTCCAGAGTAAGGAAACTCCCTCCACCAAAGCAGATTGTTATTTTCCTTGCAATTTACAAGCTCTATCTAAAGCATGGAGAGACTTATGTATGCAGGCGTATGTGTATACATGCATTATGTGCATGTATATATACATACACATATAAGTATGTATAGCATACATATATACATATAATTATATATCAATGTGTTTATCTATCAATAACCCCCACCCTACTCAATACTTTCTTCTCTTAAGGTTTTTGGTATACTACTCTTTCTTGATTTTCTTCTCTTAAGAAGAAAACTCATTATCTTTCCCTCTAAATCTTTCACATATCTTACCTTCCTTATTACTGTAGTATTAAGTAATAATTATTATTACTCCCAATTCTCAGACTTGCAAGTTAGGTGTCATCTCCAACCCTTCACTCTCATATCCAATGTCACCCACAACCTGTCAACTTCAGCTTTGCAACATCTCTCCAATATGCCCCCTTCTCGTCTCTGATACTGATGCTATTCTGGTACAGGCCCTTGTCACCTCACACCTCACCACACACCTGCAATGAATAACTGACTAGTGAGTAGACTTGCCTTTAGTCTCATCTCCCTATTCTGGTCCATCTTCCATTTAGCTACCAAAATGATTTTCCTAAGGCTCCAGGACCTCCTTATCACATCTAGAATTAAATACAAAATGCTCTGTTTGACACTGAAAGCCCTTCACACCTAGCCCCTCATAGCTCTCCAGTCTTCTCATATCTAGATCTTCCCCACATTCTCTTTGATCGAGTAACACAGACCTCCTAGTTGCTCCACAAATAGGACATTTCATCTCTCCACTCGAGGCATTTTCTTGGGCTGCCCTCTACACTCAGAATGCTCTTTCTTCTTATCTCAGTTTACTGGCTTCAAGTCTATATTCCTATCTTCTACAGAAAGCCATTCTCCTAACTTAATTCTAGTCTTCCGTGTCTTATTTATTTCCTATTTTTATCTTGCACATAGCTTGTTTGTACATATTTGTTAGCCTCTTATATACCTCATTAGATTCTAAGTTCCTTGAAGATAGACTGGTTGCTTCTTTTTGTATCCTCAGACCTTAGCACAGTATCTGGCACACAATAAGTGAGCAATACATATTTAATGAATGTATATAAACACATACATATGTATATAGATGCAAATATAAATGTAGTTCAGACTCTTAAGTTGCAGAGGAGATAATGATCTGTTTTGGTAGGGGAGTTTCCTCATCCAGAAGAAATTTCAAATCCAGATCTATCCCCCTACAAAAAACCATTAAATCATGTATATAAATTATATGGTAACTTGACCTAAAACAAATGTTATCCATAAATAAACATTCAACATATAATTAATAATATTTGCCTTCTTAATACTAGGAAGGAATCTTGAGGAATGATAATCATGGTTAAATTTTCTTTCTAAAGAAACCCTAAGAAGTTTGAACAGATGTCTTTTTCTTTTTCAACTATTTACTCACAGCCAGAAACTTTAGTGAAATACTCTAATAATATCAGTACTGGAAAGAACTTAGTAAGGCAACTTTCTTCTCTCAATTGAGAGAAAGGGAGATTATGGATTCAGACTATGGTACAGATCTCGGTCAGTTGGCTTTGCCAAATATTTCTCACTGTTACACAGCAGTCAATGGAGGGGGAGGAAGGGAAAGTGACCACAGTGTAACACAAAAAGCAACAATAAAACCTAAAAACTAAAATTAAAAATGTCATTTCCTTAT
This sequence comes from Sarcophilus harrisii, assembly GCF_902635505.1. Lineage (NCBI taxonomy): Eukaryota > Metazoa > Chordata > Mammalia > Dasyuromorphia > Dasyuridae > Sarcophilus > Sarcophilus harrisii. The sequence continues at coordinate 366,036,253 of NC_045426.1, read as the reverse complement.
AGCAAACATCCAAAATTATTCTATTAATCTTGGGAACTGTGGTTAAAATAATATAATAAAATCACAAGATCACAGATTAACAAGTAGAATGGTCTCAGGTTACTAAATCCAATCCCTTAATTTTATACATAAGGAAACTGAGGCCAGCAAAGTGAAGTAACTTGCATAGGCTTCAGCATAGGCTGAATTCAAAGCTCTATTTTGCATATCTATTTACTACACCATATAAATGTTTTTCTCCAGCGGGGTTAACTGAAAAGTTTTTCCTCTTTACTAACAGCCACCACTTTATTCAAAGTCACAGGGAAGATTTAATAGCCTAATAATGGCTATTGTTCTGTTAGATTATTCTTTTCTGTTACCATCACTGAATAAGTCTCTCTGACACATTGTTATGTTATCGGAACAAGTCACACAGGAAAGGCACAGAAACTTTCTTAAAGCCCATAATATTCAAAACATAGTTCACATATTTACTAAGCAAGTCATTAGTCAGCATTCTGTTATGAAATAATAAATTACTGTACTTACAGGCTGACATGAGCTATTGCCAATAGAACAATTCATTTTACAAACCACCGAACATATTGCTATAACAAATCTGATGATGTCACTCTCCTATTAAAATTTTCAAGGACTTTTAAATTACAAGTCCAAATTACTTACCTTTTTTAAGTCCCAAAAGAAGGGTTCCAACCTGTCTTTTAATATTACTGTCCCTTGCCTACACTACAATCTAGCCTATACTGTACTCCTCCTTATCATCTCCCAAACACATCCTATAATTTCTAGCCTCCCTGGAATATTCCCTACTTTTAGAATACACCCATTACTCAACCTGTCTACTTACTGTTATACTACATCAACCATCTCCTCCAAGAAAATCTATTTGTGATAGCATCTCCCCCAATAATGTCATTTGAACTAAGCACTCATTATTTTTTTTACTTGAACTATACTATAATTTGTATTACTGTTTATCTTATTATGAAATACTTACTCTTTCCCAAAACCTACCACATTCTAGGAGCAGAAACTTAATTATACTTGATGTGACTGAAAATTGCAATAATGATATAAAAGCATATTAAAAACCTTAAACTCACATAAGAACAGAAACAATCAAACTTCACATAAAAAAAAAAAATCAATGATTACTGTGGCACAGAGTTAAAAAATAAAAACCATCCCTGAAATTCTAAAATGCTGACACCCACACCTTTTAATGTATTTTTAATGTATTTAATGTATTTACAGGGAAGCTAGGTGGTGCAGTAGATAGAGCACCAGCCCAGAAATCAGGAGGACCTGAGTTCAAATGTAATCTCAGACACTTAACACTTCCTAGCTATATATGACACTGAGGCAAGTCACTTAACCCCAACTGCCTCAGCAAAAAAATAAAATAAAAAGTATTTACAATCAGTTATGGTTCAGGTCTAATGAGGTAAGAGACAATGTTAATATAAAGTTTAAGTTACCAGCTGAAGAACTTTGAAAAATTTGTTGAAAGGAACTGAATTGATTATTAAATTTTAAGTGCAATTAAGAAATTCAAGTATTAGAAGGCAGTTCTTTGGAGAAGTATGAGACTATGGATATGGAATAATGCATTCATTGTCATGTTGGTTAGGTCTACAATCCAAGTAGTCCATATGGGAGAGAGGGATTCAGAAGTCATTTTTATAGATATGACTGCTTAAGTTATTAAGTTTATATATCTAAATTCTACTTCAATGGGTTCCTCAAATTTTTTATTATCAAAATTTAAACAAAACTTCAACAGCATTCCAGCAGTAAAATCTTTTAAAATTACTTCAAGTATCTATAAAGTATTGCTTTTCAACCACTTTTATTCTGATCTAACACTATCAATTAAGTAGGGTTGGGGATTTAAAAAGAAAATTTTTTTTTGCTTCAAAAAACTAAACAATACTTGTAATGGAAAGGACCATTCACATCCAAAGGGAGAATTATGAGAGACTGAATGTGGATCAAAGCACAGATTTTCATCTTTTTATTATTGTTTTCTTGTTTTTTTTTTTCCCTTTTGTGTTCTTTTCTCTTTTGAGCTTATTTTCTTACACTCCATGACAATTATGGAAATATGTTTAGAAGAGTTGCATGTTTAACCTATATTGGATTGCTTCCTGTCTTGGGGAGGGGGAAAGGGAAAGAAGGAGAAAATTTGAAGCACAAGGTTTTGCAAAGGTGAATACTGAAAACTATATTTGCGTGTATTTGAAAAATAAAATATTACTGAAAAATTTAAAAATAAAAAGTAAACAAAAGTGAATGCAGCTTTTGTTCCTGTTTATCTTAAAAATGCCCATTCACACAAATACATAACTATAATAGAAGAGAATAACTTATTTAGTTAATTTTTGAAACATAAGAAAACTTAAGCAGCTCAAAAGCAAATAAATAAATGTGTAATCTGCCTTTTAAAAATAAGTCAAGAGATATTTCTGTTAACCCTAAAAACTCAAAAGTTCATCTCTGGTCAGGGCAATCTTATTGTTTTGGGATAAATACCATCATCTTCATTTCTGTCTCTAGGGGTATATTGTTTTTTACATATAAAATGTGATCTTTTTTGCCTTCAACTTATCCAGAAATCCTACTCATCTTTCAAGGTTCAACTTTAATCCTACATTTGTTATATAAAGCTTTCTCCAACAAATATCACATAGTTATTGTGTTAATTTACTGTTTGCACTTTTTTGCCAAATCATTAATATTCATGTTCATTGGAACTCATCCAGTTCAAAGTTTCACGGGAAAATGATTTATAATAGGCTACTTTAATAATTCTAGGAGATAAAATCATATGGCCTAGATGCATTCTAAAATAATATTATCCTAAGTAATGTCATTTCATTACATAACAGTCTAACTTTGCTAACTATCCTCTTTAAGAAAAATACCAGTTTACCAGTAGGCATGAAGCAGCATCAACTCTTCCCCTAACTACTCTCATACACTTCTTTCATAATCATTTCTCAGTGGAAAATGAAGGGCATTCCAAGAAAAAAATATCTTTTCCCAGATTTTCTGTCTTGTTTCTCAGGACACTCTAAGTGTGGATACAGTATCCCCAACCCAACCCTACCGACCAATCTACTTTATATTCTTGAGTCTTTCTAGTGTCACCTCATAACCAATGAAAGGCAAGAACACCAAAACTATAGCCAAAATCAATAACCATAGTAATACTAGAGGAAAAAGCTTACAGACAATACTTTTCAGAAACAAAAACTACCTTATCTATCAAACACTTAGCAAGTAAATATTTAAAAAGACCACATAATCTTAAAATCACATTCTAGACAAATGTCTTCCAAACTTTTCATCTTCATAACTAAACAGCTTTCTGGGTCATGGGGGGAGAAGGGGGAAGAGGAAGAGTGGGGGTGGAAGCAAAACCTAAGGTTTTGCAAAAGGTTGGCAAAATATATTATACAAATAAAATTCAGATTAGAATGTGATGGAAGCTTAATAAAATGAACAGTCAAGCTTTAAAAAAAAAATCTACAAGTAACTTACATTAATTATTTGATATAACAGTACTTAATGATTCATTTGTGCAAGAATACCAACCTATTTAATCAATTGCTGACAGCTTATTCTATGTAATTTCTGACCAAAAGAAATAACACTTACCTAAACTTGTAGGTTTAATAAGAACATCAAGAACATCATAGAAAGGAAGGCTTTTCAGCTGAACATCAGGGTGGACTGGAGGAATTGGGGGAGATGGCTGCTGCATCTCAAATGAAGGCTTAGTATCTTGGAGGAGCACTGAACCAACAGGAGAGGAAGGAGATTGAGGTGTGACCGAAGTAGAAGGCAATGAGTGGATTCCAGCAACAGTCAAGTCAGGTTCCACAGGTGAGGAGCTACTGTCCAAATTGAAAACTGAAGGTTTTATTGTGGACAAATCAGAAAGACCTTCAATTGTGCGTGGGTAACGCCGTCTATAAAGTTCTCTGATTTTAATCTGAACTGCTGGGCTACAGCCACTCTTCAATAAATGCAAAGCCCTCATCAGGAGGTCATGCTTGCGTCCACTTTTATTACGTCCAGCAAAGCCTAACAATACTTGTAGCTCAGAAACCCGAAAACTAGAAACCATATTCTAAAAAAGAAAAAAAAGGAAAAAATATATAAGCCAGTAGTCCCTTCTCATGAAAACAAAAATGCCACTTATAAAATACAATGTAGCCTAGTTTATCTTCTAGAACATTATTAACCAGCATTTTCACACACCCACTATATGCCAATCACTATTTTTACAGTTTTAGTTACTCTAAGAAATTAAGATCCTGTTGTACTTCCAAATTCAGTTAGGTTAAATTATATTCCATAAATTTCAGCATGATATAATTTTGATGAATAGTTCTTTGAAAAATGGCAATCCATAACATATGACAATCATTCAACATACATTTATTGTTTATTATAGCATGAATATGGCTTTAAGCCATATTCATAATCTAAATTAAAACAATCCATGTCTTTCAGCAGACCTATATCCTATTAAAGGAAACAACTTGTATATAGATAAGTAACTATAAAATATATTCTAAGGCTGAGCTGAATCTTGAAGCTAGTGATTCTGAGATAAAAGTAAAGAAGGAATATAGTTAAGGCATGGGAGGCAGTCTACATAGAGACATGAGATTGAATGTTAGGTACAGAGAACAATAAGTAATAACACTATGAGCCAGAATATCTAATTAAACAAACAACAAAAAAGCAGACTATTATCCAGTTATGTCAGATACTAAGTTTGCTATCTATATTTATTTACTGGCTACAAAATCTCTTTCCAATTCAAATATTTTTTCCAAAACTTTATCTTCTTAATCAGTCACTACTTCTCTGCCAATGTATTAACAGGCAATGGAGGTAGATTTCAGGAAGTTATGACAAGCAGAATGTAGGCTCAGTGACAATCTATGTTTCCCAAGATTAGTCTACCTTAATTTTGAAGAAATTTCTTATTAGTAACAGTTAGCTACCAAGTGAATTATTTAGTCTAACTATAATCAAGAGTAAGGTAGAAAGAAATATACACACTGATGAAACCACAGGCTTTTAAAAATTTAAATTAAGTATTTTTAAAATTCATATTAGTACCTTTTGTGGTATCAAAGAACTAGAAACAAAGGTCCATCAATTGGGGAAAGATCAAATTATGATAGATGAAATTATAGGAGTATTACTGAAGGGGTTCAAGAAGTCACAAAGGTTCCAATCATCCAAAAAAAAAAAAAACCTCACATGTTCAAGCCATCTTCTAACCAACAAGCAAAAGCTTTTTGTGATACCATAAGACAGGCTAAGCTCCCCAGTGGAATTCACAATTTACAAGAGAAAAGACAGGAACTTTTTATAGGAAAGAACTCAAAAGCAAGATAAGCTAACTGCTAGCTGCTTTGCCTCAGAAAGTCAACTGGTCATTCAGGAATGTTTATACAAAATGATCTCTTAGGGCAACTTCTATAGCTTGGCTTCCTAATTGTAAGCCGTAATGATGTGCATCAATTTAAGATAGTTGTATTTGTACAAAATAATCTGGGTCAACACAAGAAATTTGACAAGCATCCACGTACAGACAAAAGGGATTTGAGAGCTTTCTTCAGTATTTGAAGAATTGTCCCCTGGAAATTTTGACTCTTTGACCCCAGAGGGAAGAACAGGGAACAATGGGTGGAAGTTGTAAAGAGGAAATGTTAGGCTTGTCAGGAAAAACTTCCCAACACTCTGATATAGCCAAAAGTAAAATGAGTGTCTTTAGAGGTGCCTGGTTTTCCTGATCGGATATCTTTTAAGTAAAAGACTGGATAACTCATTAGAATTACTATAATAAGAATTTTTTCTTTCATGAGTTGGACCCTTTACTCTCACAGCCTTGTGTACCTCCTTTCATTTCTTCAGTGATGATAGCTAACATGGGAAGAGTTGTCAAAAGTTTAAATCATTTATGAATGCAAATTATCACTGAAAAGATGGCATTCTTATCTGAAACAAAAGATGGTTAAACACATATACAAACTGGAGTTCTGTAAAAAATACATCAAACAGGGGCAGTTAGATGGCACAGTGGATAGAACACTATCCCTGAAGTCAGGAGGACCAGAGTTCAAAATCTGGCCTCAGACACTTAACACTTCCTAGTTGTGTGACACTGGGCAAGTCACTTAACCCCAATTGCCTCAGAAAAAGACAGAAAGAGAGAGAAAGGAAAAGAAAAGCAAAAGAAATAGAATTGGAAAACCAGCAGGGATCTGATAACAAAGGGGAAAATAACATCAGTTGTAAGCAAAAGCAAAACAAATGTCCTGTTCCTTATGGGGAGGAATTAAAAGAGGAAAAAGAAGAAAATTATAATCTATAGGAGCTTTGGACTGACTTTTAAAAAATGGCTGAACAAACCATAGCCTAAGGATGTAATGGAATACTGTTACACAGTAAGAAATAACAATAAGAGATAATTTCAGAGAAAAATTGATAGTGGGTGAAGTAAGCAGAAACAGGAAAGCATTTTGTACAAGGACATACACTCCCCCTCAACCCCACTGCCAGAGTACCATACAACATTTTTTTAAAAATATTTTAAAGAAGAAGAAAAACCCCCAGCAAAACCAACTGACCCCCCCAAAACTCATTACCAAAGATCCATACAACAACAACAACAACAACAACAACAACAACAAAAGCATTTTTAAAGATAAAGAAAAAGAGAAAGCAATCATGACACCGAAAAACTTGGAAACTATTATTTCAAAACTATAATGCAATACACTACACCTTTATATCTTCTACTAAAGCAAAATATTATGAGCATGGCTTTCTTCTCTGAGGCTATGTCTGTTCTTTGTCCTTTTTAAAAATTCACTTTAAATCTATTGTGATTATTCTTTTCATTTAAATTACTGCAGTCATGGCTTATGTTTTCTTGGCTATGCTTACTTCACTCCAACCGTTTATGTAAATTCATCCTTTCTTTTATCATATTCATCACTTCTCACAACATAGTTGCATTCCATTATTCATGCACCACAACTTGTTCAGTCATTCCCCAAATGATAGTCATCTACCTTGCTTTCAATTCTTTGTTAGCACAAAAAGTACTATTATAAATATTTTAGTAACTATGGGTATGCCCCTTTGGTATGACTAGTAGTGAAATCTCTGGTTAAAAGAGTATGGATACTTTAGTCATTTTATTTGCATAATTCCTAAATATTTCCTAAAATATAAATTATACTGATATCCAGAACCATTAAAAATGGTGTGGAACAATGCCCATTGTCCCACAAAAATAACCCTTCCAAAATTTCACTCTCTACCAACTTCCCAGCAAGGAAGTTAAAACTCCTCTGATTAACATTTCTCTTATTCTCTTAGCATTTTTTCAAATGGTTCATATAGATCTTTTGAGAACTGTTGGTTCATATTCTGTGAACACATCTATTGGAGAATTAGAATTATGTCACATTCATAAACATGCATGCCAAATTTTAATTGTTTAATTATCTTGGATATCAAATTTTAACAAAAAATTTCATAGAAAGATTTCTACAATTCAACTAGTTCCTTTTTTATATTAGGTGCATTCTGTTTATGTAGATCTTCAATTTCATGTTTCAAAGTTTCTATTTTATCTCTTGAAATTTCCTTTAAGAAAATATCTCCGCTGTAAAAGCATTATCTAAATCTCTTCTACTTTTATCATATTATCTATTATATTTAATATTAAGGTCACATACCCACTTAGAGTACATTATGGACCACAGAGTAAGATGATGGTCTTTCTGTTTTCCCGTACTTTCAAGCAATTTTAAAAAAGAAGAGAGAATTCTTTCTTAAGTGATTTATGTTTTCCAGAATATAAAAAACAAATTTCATTGTTTCCAATTATTCCTTTTCCAGTCTGGTTCTACTGCTCTACCTATCTTTACACCAATACCAGATGATTCTGATAATTGCTGCTTTAAAATAGTTTGAGGTCTGGAAGTTCAATCCTTTCTTCACTCTCTTCATGTTGGAAACAAAATTCTGAATCCTAAATAAGAGCAAATGACTAACCTCAAGATGATTAAAAAGTCGTTTAAATTTTTAATGCTCCTGCAAGTGCAGGTTTAAAAAACTCAAAATGAACTCACATACTTTATAGAAGTCAGAGCATAGTTTTGCTCAGTTTTATTTAGTTTCAACTGGTTTCAGGAGCTTCCTTGATCCCTTCCTCTGGACTACTTCCAGTTCCAGATTCTGGTTTTCCTTTACTATGGAACATAGTATCATTTCCCTTGATATTCTAGATATATTTACAAATTTTTCTGTTATTTTATTGAATTGTATAAAACAGTGCTTTGAGTTTGATATACCATTGAAACTATGATTTAACTTTGGTTAGTATTATCATTTTTAATAATTAGTCATTAGCATAAACTAGTACATTAGTCATGTTAAGAGAATAATCCTCTAAGCACTTAAAAACTATATATTTAAGGAGATTTTGTACTTCACTCAAGTATTCTGTGTGCTTTAGCAGACTAATATCCAGATAGTTTATACATTTTGTAGTTACATGGAAATGTTAATTTCTCTCTATTACTGATTCTCAGATTTTATCATAATGATAGGTAGGCATGCTCTTGATTTTTAACGGTTTATATTGTACTCTGCAACTATGTTGAAGCTATTTTCTCAATTAGTATCTTTGCTGAATCCCTAGGATTTTCTAAGTAATCACCATGCCACCAGCAAATAGAAATATTTTATCTTCTCTTTATGTGCTTTTAACTTCTTTTCTTTCTTTTTCTTTCTTTTTTTTTTTTTTTTTTTTTTTTTTGGTCTTACTGGTATTGCTGGTAAGAAAATGAAATATTGCTTTTATATTTTAGATTTTATTCTATTTTGTAAATGACTAAACCATGTTTGTGTATGAGTCAGATGTAAAAGTTGTTTCTCTGTAAATCACTTAAAAGAAAACCTATCTCTATGCCACTGACTAGCCTTATAAATTAGAAAAATTTTTTTACCTATATATGCCATTAGTTATTTCTGCAAATGGGTTAAATCAATAAGCATTCCTAGATGGAAGAAGTTGTTAGTCTACATCTTGATTTCTAGCCAATAATATTAGTTTCTGACTTTGTAGCCAATCTATGGAAAAATCTAATAACCAACTATGGAAACTTCCTGCTCTTTGTTCTCCTGTAGAGTATACTATACCAAAACTATAGAGTATGAAGCTCCATCCAATTCATGATCTTTTGGCTGGCTAAGGAGCTGAGAGACCACTTTCACTGGTGATTGCTAGAGTTATCAATAAAGTATATGTGCTTAGAATTTTGAGCATCAGTTAAACTTAATTTCAGTTGGAACACTAGCACAACTAGAACTGTATCAATGAATGGTCAGAGTAATAAGACATACTTGCTTTATTCCTGCATTTATAAGAACAATTTCTAGTACATTCCCATTATATGAGAAACATTTAGGTATTAAAAAAAAAATCCCAAGCTCTTGCTGAGCTCAGATTAAGGGGAGAAGGGAGTAGAGGAAGAAGCAGATTTTATATTGGATCAGGCCACTTTGTGAACAATGAAGGTTTATTATATGAGTCTTCAGTTTCAACTGCCCCTGATATCCTGGAATAACACAAAAAGAAAGGAAGAAAGGAAGGGAGGTAAAGAGGGAAGTAAAGAGGAAGGAACTACAAACCAGACCAGACTTTTCTCTAGAATCTGTAGATCTCCACCCCTAATATTAAGTGTGAAGTCAGAAAAATAAGCTGGAAGAATATAGCAAATGACAACAAAACTACCCTGAAAAGTTACTATGATGATACTCAAGACACAAACCAGAAGAATTATCCCAAAACATCTATAAGCTGTGGAATTGAGAATTAATGTCCCACCTTATTTTGTACTGCTGTTATTGTTTCTTGCTTGTAGATGAAGAAACTGAGGCAAAAAGGGTTAAATGACTTGTTCAGGTGCACACAGCTATTAAGTGTCTGATGATGAATTTGAACTTAAGATGAATCTTCTTCATTGCAGGCCTAGTACTCTATCCATTGTATTAACATTAGGCTGCACTGATTTATTATGTATTAATGATCAATCAATGTAACGGTTAGCTCCCTAATTAGTTTGACTCCCTCAAGTCTTTAACTTCAGGTATCTACTGTGAAATTTAAAAATTGATATTCCATGATTAATTCTGAATTGAGAAGTATACCTAATCAGTTTATCAAATCAAAATCAGACTTGATTATAGATATTAGTAAAAATTTTGAGTTTTTAACACTTTGTTATTCCTTTACTCCAAATCATAAAAACTTGAATCTTGTGAGTTTCTGTTAATTACACAAGAGAAAACAGTTTACATTCTATGAGATTATCCAGAGAGAAAATATATATGTGTACACACACACTCCATCTGAATCCTATGAAAAGAATGTTAAGACTAATAGGGGAAAAGGAAAGGGGAAATAGATATTATCTCACATAAGTTAGATGCACAAGTAGACTTCTTTACAAACAAGGAGGAGGACATAAGGGGTAATAACAAAATCTTAAGTGATCAAAAAAAGAATACACACACAGAATGAAAAGAAGCAGAATAATTTATATATTGACAACATGATAAAAATATTTCTTCAGTATCTCAAACATTCATGGGACATTTCCAATATTTTAGATGAACTGTTCTAGTTTCCACATTATCACTATAGATCTTGCCTCCAATCATACATACTCCTCCTTCCGTCTCCTTTATGAATGTACCTTACTCTTAAAAATACCAATTCCTGCAGGTGACAAAAAGAATATTGTCCCACAATCAGAATTTTTCTTCCTCTCTGTACAATTTAGTGCTAATCTCTGCCCTTTCCATGATAATTTCTGCACTATTTACCATGCAATCCTCTGTGAATGCAAGCCTTCCCACTATTCGGAATATTACTTGTCCCCAGGATCTGATGCCCATCATTATAATCGCTGCATACGATTGCATGCAATGCTAGCATACTACTTCTTGTTACTGAAATCAGATTTCTCGTTTTTTGAACTCTCCTATTCATTCTTTTCATTCTCCTTTAGGCTCTCTTTTTCCTGAAGGACTAAAAAACTTATTTTCCCTTAACTGTTATTAGGCTTTGACTTGATCAAGATACATCAAGTTAAATTTTCCCCTTTTACATGGTCCCATTCTGCAATTTAATGCCATAAAAAAACTGATTCATTTATAGGTAGAGTGTTGTAATAGTTAGACCATGATGCTTTAGGCATATAACTCTACCATCTCTTCTATTTCGTTTCTGTTTTTATCCTTGCTTTAGCGCATCTTAATGCTTCCTCATTATTTTGTTCAATCTCTAAATTTCATTCCTTTTTAGGTTTTTATTTACTTTTCATTTTTCTGCGGTAATTTATTTAATTACCTATACTTTCTTGATTACTGCCCATTTATGTTTCTTTTCTATTATCTGGGGCATTCAAAAAGCAAATAATCAGTTCATATGTGGTTTTCTCTGTAGGAATACTTCCAAAGCCACTTTTTGACTTTATGCCCATCTCTTTTCCATAAATGGTTATGCTGAAGTTTACATATTTTTTTCTCTTGAAATGCATCTTGAACATCTTTGTTTTTTAAATCAAATCATTTATTCCACTTCCTCTAATGGTTTCAGCCGGATACAGAATAGTCTAATGCTAATCTGAAATTCTTTTCCTTTATATTTTAAGATCTTTGTCCTGGTGTCATGCAGAATTTCTTACTTATCACTGGAACAGTTAAATGTATGCATTATGGGTTTTGGTTTGCAATGTTTCCCCTCCCGGAGGTGTTTCATGAATTCTTTCCATTAACATTTGGTTTTTTGGAGTAATTTTTCAGTATCATTCCTTATGTTAAAGTATTCAAGGTTTCTGACTTGTCTTGTTCTTCTGGGTGACCAATAATCTTTGGGGTTTTTTTGTTGTTGGTGTTTTTTGGGGTTTTTTTTGCTGAGGCAATTGGGGTTAAGTGACTTGCCCAGGGTCACACAATCAGGACCGTATTAAGTGAGACCACATTTGAACTCAAGTCTTCCTGACTTCAGGACTAGTGCTCTCTCTACTGCGCCACCTAGCTGCCTCTAAAACCAATAATCTAAATTTAATTAGAATACCTATCTTTGAAATCATTTTTTTGCTTATTTGGAGATCATGTTTCTTGGATTTTGCTTCTCTTCTAGGCTAGAAATTCAAATGTACAGAAAGAAGGATAATCAGCTGTTCTCTCTTGTTTCTTTGGTTAGGTTTCCTATCCTGGATTCAAAATTTTCTACTCTCCCAATTATTTCTGCAATGTAAGGGCACCAATTTTGCTTTTACGTTTTTTACTTCTCTTTTAAATCATTCAGGAGCATTCCTGCTGTAGTTTGATGCTCTCTTGGGCATCCATAACTCTCTGCCTCTTCAAGTGATTTATTCTCCCTTGGCTTTGACTATCTATCAATATCTGAATTCTTTTCCTTGATCTGAAATTCATATTCAATTTTCAATTTATATTCATATTAATATCTTCCCTGCTATTTTCTGCTTATATTCAAGATTTTTAACTCAACTTTCTTCTTTTTGGGACTTCTCCTTTCAATGAAGAAATTTCCTTTTATTTAGCATGCCTCAGAAAATGTATGTATTTTTCCAAATCCCACGAAAAATCAATTGAGAAATGAAAAAGAAAAAAAAATGTGATTTCCATATAGGAATTAAGAGTTTAGAATCAATAGAGATTTTACTAGTTCAAAAGAATCCACTGATATCAAATGAAAAGCAAAAGCAGGAAATGATGACACTCAAATGTTGAGTTGACATTTCCATGAGAAAATGTCCTCAAAAGAATAGAGAAACAAGTCACAATCTATCAGTCAGGCTGAGTTAGAACTACTGCCATGTTATACATTTATGTTCAAGGCTCGGTCAGCTGCTAAGGAAGTTATTCTTGCAAAAGCTTTTTGGGCATGGAATTAGGCATTATACAAATCCTAAAAGTATTGTTCCAAGAAATAAGTTTTAGAAGGAAAATGAAGTCTAAACTCAATCAATATATTAATTATCAATTAGAAATTGCAATTATTTATACAGAAAATTTTCCAAATTGTTAGAATAACACTATTACAGAAAAAAGTTTTACCATTTACTATTAGTCATTCATCTTTAAAAGCAAGTATGTTAAATGTTGTGAAAAATATAAAATAACCATTATTTGTGGAATTCCAATTCTTAATTCCCAGATCTTAAAGGCTATTTGTCAGGAATTCAGAAACATTAATCTCAATCTTTTTTTCTTACACTCCCTTTATTATTCATTTTCTAACTTTTTTCTTTTTGATGATGTTTGTTTCAGGAGAAACACAAAAGAGAAACTCTCCTTTCTTCATTGCACAAATCACAATTCATCAGTCTCTGCCTCAGTGACATCTAGGGAACAGAATTAACCATTGCTATATGTCAGTTTTTCCCATCCCAATCCATTTTTTTTTTTTTTAATCTAATAGTACCACATATACAGTTGCATCCTATCCCATCTCTCTCTGTTCTCAGTTCTTTGGCTTATAAAATTTTCAAAAAAGCTACCATGGTTGTAATGCTAAGCCAGAGTAAGGGTCTGTCTTTTGGCTTTCTGTGATTGGGAGTGAGGGGCATGGCTAAGTTCTGCTACAAACCTATGAGCTGATTTGTATAGCTCTATCCAAATATGACAATAGTAAGAGAACCTTGTACTGATTAGGCTGTTAGCTCTCTGACTTGTTACCTGAAGGATGCTAAGGTGGTTGAAACTACTTTATATCTTTTACCTAATTCCTATTTTGGAGGGGTCTGAATGATTGGGAGGTAAAGGGAAAAGGAATAAACATTTATATACCTATCACCTATCATTTGCCAGGAAATGTTCTAAATACTTTACAAATATTATCACATTTGATTTTCACAACCCTTAAGAGGTAGATGCTATTATTTTGCAGTTGAGAAAACTGAGATGAGTTTAATGTATTTTGCCTAGAGTCGTAAAAACTAGTGTATGCCTAAGATGGGATCTGAACTTGGATTTTCTTGATTCCAGACCCAGGGGTCTATCCACTGTGCCCTCTAGTTTCCTGAGGTAGCTAGTCCTCTCTTTTGTTGATCCTGGGACCTGGAATTCTCAAACAAGACCACTTTGAAAAAAAAAAAAAGAGAGGTATACTAATATACAGTTCATAGAGCAGTGAAGTGATTTAACTTATTTGAGAATATAATTTGGAATTATGCCATGTGAGTAAAATATTCACAAATAGATATTCCACTCCTAGGCATACAAAGCTCCAAATGCACTAAAATATTTATAGTACCAGTTTTGATATTAGTATATATATAAAAGATTCCTATTGATAAGGAAATAGCTATGTAAGTTTTCATAGCTTAATGTAAGTGAAATGAACAGAATACTAGGAGATCATTGATCATAGCAATGGAGATCATAGCAAAAACAAAATTATATGATGATCAATTCTGATGGACATGGCTCTTTTCAACATTGAGATGATTCAGGCTGGTTCCAATGATCTTGTGATAATGAGAATCATCTACACCCACAGAGAGGACTGTGGGAACTGAGGTAAATCACAATACAGCCTTTTAACTGTTATTTTGTGGTTTGCTTGAATTTTCTTTTTTCTTTATTTTTTGATCTTTTTTTTTTTTTGTGCAGCAAGATAATTGTATAAATATGTATTGATTACATGCCATCTATGGGAGAGGATGGGGGGAAGGAAGGAAAAATTGGAACACAAAGTTTTTCAAGGGTCATTGTTGAAAAACTATCCTTGAATGTGTTTTGAAAATAAAAAACTTCAATAAAAAAAAGGGAAAAAATATTCCCAGCCTTAAAAAATAATGAACATAAATAAATAGAAGCATGGGAAGATTTACAGGAACTGACTCAAAGTGGAAACAAAAATCCAATCAAAATACAGAATCAATGAATGAAAAATATGTGTTAAGGTATGGAAATGTTCATAAATTGCGAATGGCTTAATAAATGTGGTATATGAATGTATTACTGTGGCATAAAATGACAAAAGGCATGGAATCAGAAAAAAATTGAAGAATCAATATAAAACACTGTAAAATTAAGTGATAAGAAGCAAGAGAATAAAGAAAAACTTTATAAAACTTAAGGGCCATTAGTTTGGATTAGAGGACTGAAAATTTGTATCCTTTTGTAGTCATTTCCCAGGCAGCTGCAGCTAGATGACACAAAAGATAGATCACTAGACCTAGAATCAGTAAAAACTGGGTTCAAACCTGTCCTCAGACATTTCCTGACCAAAGACTCCGGGTCAAGTCACTCAACCTGTTTACCTCAGTTTTCTCTTTTGGAAAATGGGAATTATAGCAGAACATTATCTCCCAGGGGGGTTGTGAAGATTAAATGAGATAATTGTAAACTGCTCTACATAGTGTCTGGAATATAGTAAGCACTAAGTAATATTAGCTACCATTTTTGCTGTTGCTAATGCAGTGGACAACCACAACTCCTCAAGATTAATGAACGATCATTCTACCTGCCTTCTAAGGTAGAAGTAATGAGTAGTGCAGAGTCAGATATTTTCATACATGGGTAAATTTGTAAATTTGTTACATTACTAAACATTGATTTCAAAGATTTTGTGGTGTTTTTCTTAAATGGGAGCAATTTAGGAAAAGAAAAAAAGATAATTAAAATGTAAAAAAGGAGGATCACTGAAATATTTTTAATGTACAGAAACACAAGGAACTTCAAGAAACAGATCATCAAGATGGTTTTTAAATGTACTAAATTTGATCTAATTTTCAAAAAAGCAAGTTCTATATAATAGCGTGAGCTTACATTTTGAAGAAAAGATACATATTCAAAATTTCCACTGCAAATGTGATGGAACAGTCTCAGGGTCTTTAGGGTACAACAGCAAAGCAGATAGCAAAATGTCTTAACATCATTCCACTGATAAAATATTAGTTTCTTATGTTCAACTATTTGACAAAACTAAAGAATTTGGTGGCAAAACCTTTTCTTTCTAAGCCTTCCTTAATTGGGTGGTAGCTATAGCTCCTGTAGGAGCAGCTGCCAGGCCCTATCTCCATCTCTCCATTGCTTTGCAGTTCAAAGTACCAGACTGTCTCTTAGGGAATTGGTGGCTAAGGTAGTGAGGATAGTTTGATTTGCTTGGCACATGCTGCCTCTCACTTCTTCCTGTGTGACCTGCTGCTTCTGCCAGGGTAACTCTACAGTCTTGGGATCTGGCAGTTGATTGACAGTGAAAAAAGGAAGAAAGAACAGGAGTAAGGGCATAATAAGAGGGAGGAGTTTTAGTTAGGACCTTCTGTTACCAGAGGAAAGGACAGAAGGGATGGATAATGATGCTAAAAATTCTTGAGAAATGGAGATGTAAAGAATAAACATCAAGTCTTTCAATTTTAATGAAGAGGCTAGGCCACATGACAATGAAGCATAAAGGAAAGATGGGGAATGGAAGAGAAGGAAGACCTGGGAATAGGCACTATCTGAAGATGAGAATATGAATTGTCAAACATTGAGCTGCCAGTGAATCACTACTAAATTATGCAAACTAAATTTCTAGCAGGTGAACTCAGCTTAATTTGCTAAATACCTAAGGAACAGAAAGATTTGGGGACAGAGAGTAGAAAAAAAGGGGAAATTACAGAAAGTAAAGGATTTGTAATTTAGAAATGGAGAAAGGTAGAGGAACAAGAGTTTACTGTAATAACTTCAGTACTTCACCTCACGTGGGAACCATACTGTGAAGAATATGACATTCTAATATACTGAGGACTGTAACACTACTAAAAAAAATGCCAGTGTCCTGATACTTAGACAGCTATTTAAAAACACAGCAAGTACTATGTATGTTGCCCACTCTCAATTGGTGAATGTGTCTTCAATCATCACAGCCACTCAGGTCTCAAGAAGATGGAGCCACCACCTACGACACTTAAACTGACAAGAGCCTCTCATCATCAGAATATCTAGAACAGTGGAATAAAGATAAAACATACACTCAAAATACACAGGGCACTCCTTTACCAGGTAATTCTCTTCACTGCCCTTAACATCAACATACTCAGGCTTAACACCACCATCTCTGGATCTCACCTAGAGAAGAAAGAGGAAGAAATGTTTGCCTCAACCAGGAAGCACCCAGGACTAATAACCAATATTCTTGACCACCAACCAATTGAAAACAAAATTATCTGATGTTTCCAATCTTCTCAATTCTTAAATGGGTCTGTGAACTCATTTATTCACAAGTCCCTTCCAATGATTCAAACCGCAAACTGTCATCCATCAAATGACTTCTTTACTTCTTCCCTTAATCCTTCAACAGATAGTCAAATCTGCTGTCACATGAAAGAGTCCCATGGTCTTTAAGATATAAAGACAAAAAGGGAAGGTAATAGATCCTTAATAGTTAAAATTCCTGTTTCTGATGTTTAGCCACTTGACAATGCCAGAACTTTGGTAATGAGATTTCTTTGACTTTATTTTCTTTAAAGAAATAGAGCAAGAAAAAAGAAAAAACAGAAAAGGAATACAAAATAAAATGAAACAAAAGAAAAAGAGAACATTTGTCATGAGCCCAGTAGAAGATCAGGGAGAATTCAAAATATATAACAAATACGAATTCAAGAAAGTGTGTGTGTATAAATAAAAGAAATTATATTCATGAGTATCCATCTTTTCTTTACTTCCTTACTTCTAACTTGCCATGCTATTATGTAACCTCCTCCATCCATGGATCCCTTCCCTTGTTTTTCCCCCCCCCACACACTTTGTTTCCCACCCATCCATCCCTCCTCCCTCATTTCTTTTTAGATTTTAGAGGTTGCTATACCCTTCACAATCTATATATGTAATGTTGTCTATTTAATCCATTTCCAATGTGAATACTTCTAGAACTATGAGCCCTCCTTCCCTCTAATGCAGTGGGCTGTGTCTAATTCTTCCTCTGCACCTCATTTACATGACAGAATGAGTGGTTGTATTGTTTTTTTGTTTGTTTGTTTTGTTTTAATAAAAGCTTTTTATTTATAAAACATATGTATGTCTAATTTTTCAACATTGACCCTTGTAAAACATTGTGTTCCAAATTTTCCCCTGCTCCCCCCCACCTCTTCCCCTGGCAATCCAATACATGTTAAGTGTTTAAAATATATATGTTAAATCCAATACATGTACACATATATAGTTATCTTGCTGCACAAGAAAAATTTAATCAAGAAGGAAAACAAAATGTAAGCAATCAACAACATAAAATAAAAATGCTAAGTTGTAGTCCACACTCAATTCCCACACTCCTCTCTCTAGGTGTAGATGACTTCATCACAAGATCATTGGAACTGGTCTTAATCATCTCATTGTTGGAAAGAGCCACATCCAAGAGAATTATTGTTGTGTACAGTGATCTCCTAGTTCTGCTCACTTCACTTAGCATCAGTTTGTGTCTCTCCAGGCCTCTCTGAAATCATCCTGCTGATCATTTTTTATAGAACAATAATATTCCATAACATTCATATACCATAACTTATTCAGTCATTCCCCAACTGATGGGCATCCACTCAAGTTTCCAGTTTCTTGTCATCCTTCCTCCATCCCACCCCCCTGGCAATTGGGGTTAAGTGATTTGCCCAAGGTCATAATTAAGTTTGAGACCTGATTTGAACTCAGCTTCTCCTTACTTCAGGGCCCGTGTTCTATCCACTGCACCACCTAGCTTCCCTAAGTTTCCAGTTTCTTTGGAGTATTTGTATCCTTGATGTCAATCTCAAACATATGCTATAAATTCCCCATATAAAAAACAAACAAACAAACAATTCATTCATGTTGAGCTCATTGAAATTGATCTTTGATTTTGGTTCTTGTATGTTAAATTTTTTATTAAGTTCAGATTTGGTTGACAGAAAGTCCATCAAATGTCCATTTTTTAGTTCAATATTGTAGATAATTTGACTGGATATTTGACTGCTGATAAGTTCTGTATAATTCTATTTGTGGCTTTAGCATATTTGAATTTTTTTTTCCCTTGTTCTTTCTGGCAAAATGTTCTTTTTGAGGGGGGGGGGGGGGGGTTTGAAATTTGGCAATAATGTTCTGTGTTTTTCATATGGGATCTCATTGAGGTGATCATCAATGGATTTTTTCTATTTCTACTTTTCCCTCATGTTTTATCACTCCAGGACAATTTTCTTGGATTATTTCTTGCACTATTGTATCAAGGTCCTTTTTTTGGTCACAACTTTCAGGCAGTCCAATTATTCTTATATTTTCTCTTTTTCATCTATTCTCCAAATCTGTCATTTTTCTTATAAGATGTTTCACATTCTGTTCTACTTTTTCATTCTTTGTTTTGTTATTTCTTGGTCTCTCATAGCTTCACTGGTTTCCCCTTCCCTAATTTTCAAAGAGTTATTTTCTTCTTTAAGACTTATCTCCTCTTGTTATTTTTTTTTCATAACTTTTTCTTAGATGTTTTTGTTTTTAGTTTTTCCCTCATTGTCTCTCATTTGATTTTTAAATTCTCTTTTAAGTTCTTCTATGAATTTTCTGTGGGCAAAGAGCCATTTCACATTACTTGTTGGAATAGAAGCTTATTTTATTTCAGTGTCCTCCCTCTTAAGATGGTGGGGTTCTTTGCTGGTTCATTTTTTTTTTTAAATAAGAAGTATAACCACTTCTAATACTAGGGAGGGGGGAGATGAGTCCCTGGCTTCTCATCTCTCCCCTCTGACCAGGGACCTCAGCCTCCAGCAAGTGCCCACAGCCTCCATCCAGTGTCTCTGTCCCACTGCCTCTGCACTCATGGGTGTGCTGGTTCCTTATCAGGGCCATGACAGGCAGCACACTGGGCTTGGCATTCCCAATCAGCCAAGGTTCCCTAAGTCTTCCTAGATTCGGATTCAGATCCAGATTCTATAAGCAGTCTGGGAGGTCTCTATGGTTTGGGTTGGAGTTCCAGTCACACTTACTAGTTCCAGGACTCCCCACTTGGGTGTTTCTGTGGAACTAGCCCAGAGGTGTTTGCACATCACTCATGGGTTAATAAGAGCTCTGGGTCTTCAGATCTTGGATTGTATCAGGAAGACCCCACTTCTACCACAAGTCTTCTTGATTTTTCACTAGTCTATGTTTACCTTGAAATATAAATTTGTTCTATTTGTTGGGGAAAATCAAGAGAGCTTGAAATTTACCAACTACTCTGCCATCTTCCCAGAATCCTCCCAGAGAATATTCTTTTTAAAGATCTTTAGAAGTGATAGTGTCAGAAAAAGGGAAAAGGGGAGAAAAAAAAGGGAAACTACATCCCACAGTGAGGTAAAGGAAACCTATCATAGCTGAAGGAACTTAAGAGAGGAGAAGGAAGATTGTGTGAATCTTATTCTCATCAGAGTTGGCTCAAAGAGAAAATAATTGACATTTATTTTACAGAGAATCTTCTCTCACCTCATTAAAAAGTGGGAAAGGAAAAGGGAAAAGGAAAAAGAGTAATAAGGGAAGGGTACAAGAAAGGGGAAGGGATTCAAAGGGAGGAGGGAGGGATTCTAAAGAGGGAGAGCTGCATTACACAAGTGGGGCCCCTAAGTTTAATACTAGGGAAGGGGGGGACAAGAAAAAGAAAAGCACAATCCGGGGATATTATGATGACAGGAAATACAGAATTAGTAATTTTAACCTTAATGTAAATGGGATGAACTCTCCCATAAAGCGAAGTTGGATAGCAGACTGGATCAAGATCTTTAGTAGTTGTGACTGCTAAGGAGGAGGAGAGCATCAGTTGTATAAATAGTTCCCAGGTAGCATATTTCCATAGGGTTTTCTTCCCAGGATGATGGTTTTAGAAGCTGTGCTAAAAGTAGTGGTATATCTGTGGAAGACTACTATTTCCTGAGCTTTTAGTCAAAGTTCTGATTTGCTTCCATTGAAGTAAGAGGGAAAGTAATGGTTGAAGTGTTGACACACATTGAGAAATACAACCTTCTATCTTTCGTTGCTGCTTCAACTGGGCTGTTTCCTCTGGGAGTAGAAAATGCTTAGCAATTGATAGTGATGCCTAGCCCTTTCTCCACAGTAACTGCTTACTCAATTGCTTTTATGGATTGAGCTAGAGATGTGAACTGGGAAGGACTGGCTTCCTAGGAGATTCTTTGACTTAGCAGGCCATTGATAGCAGATGGTTTCTACAGACTGTGATACAACTACTTTAATGTTAGCATAATTCCCATTCTCCTCTCATACTCTCCAGGCCTGTGATTCTGTACTTCCATCATTTCCCATTTCCTCATCCTCACCCCTATTAACTCTTCCTAACCCCACCCCCCCATCTCCCCCCATCCCTCCCACCCCCGTGTCTCACAACAGATCCTCCTTCCAAACTGTGCTCTTTGGAATGTCTCTTTACAGTGAACAAATCTTGCTTTCACTTTAAACCTTTTCATTTCTTACCTCAATATTCTGAATTTAAGACGTGCTGATGACATTGCTTCCCTTGGCCATCTTTCAATACTGGTTGCAAATTTACTCATACCCTCCATCTTAATGTTCATGATAAAAAAAAAAAAAAAAAAAAGGCAATGCTCCATGCTCCCCAATTTCAATGCTAGTCTTTTTACCACTTTCATTTAATAATTTCTCTTTCTTTGAAGTTTATTCAAGCTAAATTAACTACCCAATCAAGTAGCTGTCATATACTGATGAAGTATAAACAATGTTCTAACACCTCCCCATGGGCTAGTTTTTCCTTAAAACTTATTCAGACAATTCTCAAGATTTGATTAGCTTGGGGGACAAAGGAACTGTTACTATCACTTTGTCATTTCCTGAGTACAAAGCCACAAGGAGCTGAAGGAAGTAATTCTCAGATGTTTAGCTGGTGGATCATGATAAACGCTCCTCTCAGCTAAATAAACTCAAGTTTTTCAATGTCTATCCTTATTGAATAGCCTTTACCTGATATGGCTTTGACTACCTACCAGTGTCTCACTTTCCTATGATACTGAAATTCAACTATCAATGGACAGGACTGACTCAGACCCAGACCAGAATAACCACCCTCTAAGAATCTTCTACCAGGCTCAGTCTGTGTCCATCAACTCTTGTCCTTACATTTGGGGACTTCAAACTACAAAGAAATTCCTTCAAGTACTTAACTTGCCAGATTCTCAATATTCTCACTATTCATGATTTAATTCTCTACTTTACCTTAATGACACAAAGAAATGGCCATCTTGATCTTGCCATCACCCATTAATATATTATATTACACCTCTACCTTCAGGACCTCTGAATTTCTGTAATGAAATGATTATCAATCATAATTTTTAAAGAAGTATTTCAACTTTTCCTCTGCCTTATCATTCTCTAATCTTGTTTTTCATTCTTAGGGTAACCTTCAATCCTTCTATTCTTCAATTCTTTCTCAGACACTCTAGCTCTTGACTAGCTTTAGTCTCAATCCTTGTCTATTTCAACTCTACACTTAAGTCTATTGATCCTTGGCCTTCTTTCTCTGATCATGGCTTGACAAAACATAATCTCAGGTAAAAATTCCTATAATCCTTTCCCCTACCAACTAAATTTTCATACACTGTTGAAAGGAACCTCATAAAGTAGTAGGTAGAACAGTGCTAACTGTACTTCTCTGTAACTAAAGGAGATTGAAACTGCAAGTTTGTATTATATAACCTCAACTGAGACTTCACTTCAACAAAGCAATCCTTTTACATCTCCCAAAATCATTTAAACTTCCAACTCACCACTGAGACTATTCAAAACCTTTTCATCCTTTCATATATCTCCCCTTCCACCTGAAAGGGTTTTATTAAGGTAAATGAACTTTATTTACTTCATCAAAAAGGCCATTCCATAAGTACCTCCCTCTTCTTCCCTTCTTATCTTACACAGAGGTAGGCATTCTCCTTGCTAAGACATCCTCTATCCCACTGCACCCTTCTCTAGAGGATGGTTCTGTCTTTCATCATCTCTCTCACACTTTTGTCTTGAACTGACTGCTTACCCAACATGGCCAAGTCTCCCTAATCCATAAAAACCACACAATTGATTAGATTACACTCATCTTATTATTTCTCTTCACCCTTTTATGCTGAACTTTTTGATATTCTACACTGGTTACCATCATGTTATCGTCAAGCTTCCAACCTCATTAGTGAACTTAAGCATCAGATTTTAGTCACTAGTGATCTTTTATTTGCTTAATGGCCTTTTCACAGTTCTCATCCTTCAGAGCCTCCCCTTTGATGCTGCAGTATACTTCCTTATACTACAGTGTTACTTTTTCTGGTTTTCCTAACACTGCTTTCTCCCAGTTCTCTCACACAGCAGATTTACTTTTTCAGTTTCCTTTGCTGGATCTTTGGCTAGGGTCACGATAACCCAACAAAGGAGGCTGGAAGGGTCAGGCAAGTAGGAAGAGTAAGCAAGTGCTTACCAAGAGTAAACAGTGTCAAGAAAGCCAAAAATGAGCCAGCAGTGTCAAATGCTGAAAGTCAGGCAACAAGCATTTACTTATTGTAATGTCCAGGCCAGCTTTCTGGAGAATCTCAGGACAGGCCTTGGTCTTTAGGTGGAGAAGTGATGAAGGCAGAAGAGCCATCAGGAGGCTGGTCAAAGATGGAGTCTGGAATCTGGAGTCTCAAGTCTTCTCTGTGTCTGTGACTGTGATTCTTCTGTTTCTGTGTCTGAGACTTTCTTTAAATACCTCAGTACAATTATATCACTACAACTGAGTATGTGCCAACTGCCTATTACATCACCATCACATTAAGTATATGTTTAGAGAACCATTATCTCACACTGAGTAGGTGCTTAACTATAAGCACCCTGTTACCCTTGATTCAAGTATATCTTTTCAAGAGTTTTGGCCCTCGACAACTTATTAAACAATTATATTGTAAGCATATAAAAACAACAAATAGGGCAGCTAGGTGACATAGCAGATAGAGTACCAGCCCTGAAGTCAAGAGGACCTGAGTTCAAATCTGTCCGCCACTTAAAATTTCCTAGCTGTGTGATCCTGAGCAAGTCACTTAACCCCAATTGCCTCAGCAAAACAAAACAAAAACCCAGCAAATAACAGGCCCTACATTCAGAACTTCATATTCTCTTGGGAGAGACAACATACAAATCAGACAATTTTTATACAAACATTCAAAATAAAGAGGAAAATAAAAGGAAAAAAAAAACTGATGATAAATATAAATGAATGAAGCAAATCAATGAAACCAAACACTGCAATTATAATGGTCCAGAGCCACTCAAAAAAGAAAAAAAGACCCTATGCTTGCCAAAACTTCTCTATAGAGATGTAAGATTATGGGATAAGGATAAATTACATATACACAAGACACAGTTGACTTATTGGCTAACTTTGCTCAACTATTGCTCCCCTCCCATCTTCCTTTTTTATTTTTTGTTATGATGGCTCTCAAGAAATAAGGGATACATTAGGGGAAAAAAAAATTTTAATGAAGTCCAACACCTTTATTTTATCAAAAAGAAAACTGAGGCTCAAAGAACCTAGTTATGACTTTAATAAGTCATAACTAGTAAATGAAAAGACTAATCAATATTTAAGTATTAAAAACTGGATCTTAATGCTCTTTCCACACTAGGTTCAAGGGACACATTATTACCATAGTTGAGGGATTCCTGAGAAAGACAATACCAATTCTAATTTTTAAAATAACTATTAACTAAACCAAAACAAGTACTCATTATTCTTTGTAGATGTGTTCCAGGTGGTTATAATGATTACAAAAATTATGGACAAAGAGAGGCTGGGAGAGTAAGGCAGGGAGGGTTCAGAAAAATCTTTTTGCCCCAGGCAGGACAATGAATTGAAAAGAGAGACAATGACAATAGCAAGGAACAAAGAGGACTTATAGTAAAGGGAAGAAACTATTTCAAGAAAGTATTTTCTCTACTTATTTCTATTCTGCCTTAATTATTTGGGGGGAAAGAGGGGAAGTTCAATCTTTTGAATAACAAGTAGATGTCTATTTCTATATGCACCTAATACACATTTTTGTTTATGAAATCAATCGTCCTTGTCCTTTTTAAAGCCCAATACAATACAAAGACTATTTTTATAATATTCGGTCAGCTATAATCACCAAAAGATGTAAAAGATAAGATGCACTATGATTCTAATTGAAAAGGGGAAGATACACAAAATACCTTGTTTCATGTAGATGAGATTCTATAGATTTTTTATTATACTTATCACTGTCTGAACGCATGAGGCATCTTACCAGAGCACTTTATTATTTTTTAATGGATGTTAATAAGCCAAGAGGAAGAGGCTCTTAAGATCAATTGTATCAATCATAACTTTTATGACCTTAAACAAATAGCAATCAAGTACTCTGCAAAGAAAAACTAAGTTTTAAATTCTTCAAAGTTGAAGTCAAATAACTGTCTACAGGCAGGTCTTAAATACCCTTCACGGCATATAAAGTGCACAGAAGGAATCTGTAGCATAATTTTTATAGAAAGTCATTCCTTTGGAGTAGAAGAAAAAAAGGAGCTAATGGGTTCCGAAAGAATTATAATTTTACTTTATTAAATCAAAGGTGAATTTCAACAAAAATGACACACATACATGTGTGTGAATATAAGCCACTTAGTGAATTTTTTAAGTCTGGTTCCTATTTCCATGATATTCACATTAAAGAAAAATTAGAATACTTTAAAAAAAAAAGTTTTCAAAGTAGAATGAAGTTATGAACACAAGTCCCTACCTGTATGGAGAGGACCAGAATGATAAAACAGAAAGCAAAATAGTATAGGTAAAACATGTATTCAAAAAGCAATTCTGACCAATACATCACAAAAAAATTAGAGAAACATGGAAAAAATTACTTATCACATCTAAGGATAAATCTAAAAGAAGATAAAATGGATAATTCTGACTACATAGAACTGAAAAGATTTTACACAAAGGTAAGCGAGAAACAAATGGGAAAAATCTCTTAAAGCATATTTCTGTGATGCAGGTCTTATTTCCAAGATTTATAATAAATTGATTAAAGTTTTTAAAACTTTAAAAAGCCATTCCTTTAATGATAAGTGCTCTTAAAGAGAGTTCAAGAAAGAAATCCAATGTGATACTAAAATCTGATTTCATTAATAAGGCTTCTACAAGTTACTCTTCTCTCTCATTAAACATTTAATAAACCCGGAAAAGCCTTTAGTTCCTTATTTTATCCTTTAAGTCACCCACTACCCACTTTTAGGAGCTTACTCGAAAGGTCAAATGTATTTCATTGAAGCACAGATGTCAGATATTCCAGGAAGTTGTTGCTATTGCCAAGGGCTGTCCAAATTCCCCATTCAAACCAAGTATAATTGCTATGGATTGTGACCCTTTCTTTGCCATTTCCAGGTTGTTTTATGAATGTAAAAAAGAACTACCTTGACTGTAAAGGGAGAGGTCCTAGTTTACTGAGGAATCCGGATCGCATTTACTGGCAAATGCTTGCTTTGCTAATAAACTTTTTATTTTCAGATTTCAATCACTATAATATAAGAATGTTTATAAATAGTTTTTTTTTGTCGCAGCAAAGAGCTAGAAACTAAGGGGGTGTTCATCATTGGGTAATAGCTGAACAAACTGTGCAATATGAATGTAATGAAAAACAATATAGCGCCTTAAAAACGATGAAAGGCATGATTATAGAGAAACCTGAGAAGACATATGAACTGAAGAATAAAATGAGAACAATTTATAAACAAATAACATTGTAAAGAAAAATTACTTAATTCCTTTTAAAGATTTAAGAACTGAATTTAATGGATTTATGAGTCCTGATCCAAAGGACATAAGAAACATGCTCCTTACTTCCTGATAAAGCATATTAGAATAAAGGTACAGAATGAGACATGCTTTTCAGATACAGCCCATAGTTTTGCCTGTGTTAGAAGGATGTTGTTTTTCTTCCCCTCACCTTTCTTTTTTTTCAGAAATATTTTGAGGGAGCGGGGCCTAGCAATAAAGTGAAAGAAAATTTAAAAAATAAATAAAA
The DNA here is from genome assembly GCF_902635505.1 of Sarcophilus harrisii. Lineage (NCBI taxonomy): Eukaryota > Metazoa > Chordata > Mammalia > Dasyuromorphia > Dasyuridae > Sarcophilus > Sarcophilus harrisii. The sequence continues at coordinate 366,009,113 of NC_045426.1, read as the reverse complement.
CGATCAGTAAATCTCAAAATAAAATGCCCAGAAGAAGGAAGTCAGAGGGTAACAGAAAAGAGAACAGCTTTTAAAATAATTGTATTATATTCTTGAAAAACAAGTTGTACAAAATATAGACTCATGGTTTCATATATAACTCTTCTGTTCTACTTTGTACTACTGTGTTCAAGTCCAGGATTTTAAAAATAAATAAATAAAATCAAGCCTAAGTGAAAAGCCACTGCTGAAATTCATGGATCTTTGAACACTGAAAGTTCCCTATGCCAATGAAATCACTGGTATGGAACAGATATCTATCCAAAATAGTGATGTCCAGAAGTAAAAATACTATTTATCAGGTAGTAAAGTAAAGGTCAAATAGCTGCTTTTCAAGGATGGGGCAGAAGAAATTTAATTTTTGTACAGAGGAATAGATAACAATTGTTGAGTATCTCCTACCATAGGTCTCTAGAAAAATTCAACATATCCAACACGACGCCCATCTTCTATAGAAGTAACCAGATTGCTTCTCATAACCCAGATTTACTACCCAAAAGATTCTGTTTACTTTCCCTCTCTCATTACCTAGAAGTTGCCAAATCTAGCTGATTCTACCTCCACAGCTTTTGCTTCCATCCCATTCTCCACTAATACAGCCAGCATTATAGTTCAGAGCCTCCTGCCCATTACATCTGCAACAATCTTCTAACTGGGAAATCCAGCTCTGACACTTTCAAATTCATCTGCCAAACAGCAGTGAAAATTTAATCTTTGTTCTTTGTTCCTATGGTCAAGAACACTCAGTAGTTCTCAATTGCTCATACAAACTCCTGTTTGGCATTTAAAAATTCTTAGCTCCAGTCTAGCTTTCCTGTAATATTTCACATTATTCTCCTTCAGTAATTATACAATTAGAGGCCTACCTATTTCATGAATTCATCGTTCCATCTCCTATTTTGCATAAGTTAACAAAAAAGCATAAATTATTGCCTATTCTTATAGTGTATACCCTTTTGCAAATCCACCTCTTAAGAATCTTTAGTTTCCTGCTAAGATCAATCTGTGTGGCCCCTCTTACAAGTAGCTTTAACTGTGTTTCTTGATAGTAAATTTCTCTGACACTGCCACAATCCCATCATTAAAATGGCCTACTACAAGTAGCTTTAACTGTGTTTCTTGATAGTGAATTTCTCTGACACTGCCACAATCCCATCATTAAAATGGCCTACCCTTGGGTGTTCTCTTTGACTCATGCTCTCCCCTCCTGCAATTCACACTTAAGTGTAAAATTGATTTTCCTAAATAAAATCTCCCCCCTCCATTCAATAGATAATCCCTATTACCTCTAGATCAATTATAAAATCCTGTTATTAAGTCCTTTATAATCTGGAACCTTCTTAGCTTTCCAGTCTTCTCACACTTAATCCTCCTCCAAATATTCTACAATCCAAAGACACTGGCTCGCTAAGGCTGTTTCTGACACATGGCACCCCTTCTACTGATTGGACATATTCTCTGGCCTTTCGTTATCTGGAATTCTCTCCCTTATCCTGCCTCTAAGGTTTCCTTCAAGTATCAGTTAAAATTCCACCATTTGCAGGAACTCTCTCTGTATTCCCTTAATAACAATGGCTTCCCAGTTGGGGCTATTTTCAATTTATGCAGAATATCTCTTTGTTTATACACAGCATTTTGCAAGTGGTCTCAACTGTTAGATGAGTTCCTTGTGGGCAGGGACTAGTTCCTTCTAGAATCTCCATATTAAGAAATCTAAGCTATTCTATAATATTTATTCTTCAACAGAATGCATTCCTAACTCTCCACCAGCCCCCAAACTCTACTGCTCAACTTCTCTCTCCACCCCACATTTCTCAGCTTCCTTGAAGAGCCACCCCCACCAAACTCATTAAAATGTGAGCTCCTGGATGACAAAGTCTTTCTCCTAGTAAAGGTATTCCCAATGTTTTGCATAGTACCAGGCACAAAGTACCTGAATTCTAGTAGCCTCCTAGTTTTGCCTCTCTAGGTATCCCCAGTGCTTAGTACAGAGTCCTCCACCTAGTGGGTGCTCAATAAATAAAAAAATAATAACAGGCTGCATGTTCCTAAAACAGATAAACTCCTACAGGTAGGCACAAACTTTTCATTTGGCTTTCGAATCCCCACCTCCCATCACAATGCGTAGGCAAATTTTTCCCCAGTTCCGGCCCGGACTGCATCCCAGAAGAGAATTCCCAGAACCGATGCAAATCAGCAACTATTCAGCAAAGTAAGACTTTGGAGAAAACCCCGAATACTCAGATCCCAGCGACTTGCCTAAGGTCACCACCCTAACAGTATCTGGAGAAGAGCCTGCGCTCAGAACCCCCAAACTCCAAGTGCTGCAGTCCCCAGTTTTGTGTGGTCAGAGAGCTGGGAACAGCTTTCACACTCTAACACAACAGTCTTTTAATTAAAAGCCATTCGTGGTTCGCCCGTACAAGAACGGACGGACGGCAGCGGTGGTGCGAGGTGTCTCCGCCCCGCTCATTCTCAGTCCTGACCACGGTAGGTGCTTAATGACCCCGGGGGGCTTGGGGAGGATAACTCCAAGGGCCCTCGTAGCTCCAACAACACGCGACTACAGTCATTTGTCCAAACCGTGAGGAAACAGCACCAAGCCAAGCCAAAAGAGAGGGACCGCTCTCCTTCGCCCGAAGCCCAAGCCCCACGGGTCACCTGGCTTAAGAGGAGGACAGCCAAGTTGCTACTAGAGCAGACCCCTTCCCCGACTCCCACGCCACCATTCACACTGGGGGCCTCGGGGCTCCCCTCGAAAACCCGTCTAGCCTCCACAACCGCAGCACCCCCACGGGGGAGAAACCACCAAACAACCGGGATCTTAACCCCCATTTCACCTTTCGCGTACTCAATCCTCCCCCCCAGGAGCAGATAAAACGCACACACGTCCACGCGCGAGCGTCTCCACCAACACACAATGCACGCCCAGATGTACGCCCGCACCCCCACCCACGAGGCGGTGGGGGCCGCACCGGAGCCTCGCCTCTCCCCAGCCCCCTCCCCCAACGAGCCAAGCACCCAGAGAGGAGCTGGCTGCGGGCGCTCCGCCGGGCCCCCGGCTCGGCCCTGGCTCGGCTCCGCTCAGAACTGGGGGGAGGGGGATCTCCCGGGCCGGGCCAACCCCGCCTCCAGGATGCGAGAAAGACGTGGCCGCTTCCCGTCCCTCTTCAACTTCTAACGCTGCCCATCCCGGGCTTACCCGCAAGTCCTCAAAATCCGCCATTTTCTACCACCCGCAGGCGCAGGCGAAGCCGCCGCCGCCGCCGCTGCCGCTGCCGCCGCCGCCGCCGCCGCTCCTCCCGCAGCCTCTACAGAAGCCGCCGCCGCCACCACCATGGTGCACTGGGCGCCGCGAACGACGCGCCGCCGCCACAGCCGCCCCTGCTACCGCCGCCGCCGCCGCCGCCAGGCCCCCGTCACGGGACGAGGGGCCACCACCGCCCCGCCCCGAAGCCCCGCCCCCGAAGCCCCCTCCCCCCACCCCCCGCCCCCCGCTCCGGTCCGTCCCTGCTCTCGTCCTCCCTCGCGGGTCTTCCTCCTCCCCACCCCCCTCACTCGCCAATTCCTCCCTCCGCGTCGCCTCAGTCCTGTCCTCTCCTGTCGGGTCCTCTCGGCTCCGCTGCCGTCCCGGTTTCCTTGCTTTTCCCCCTCCGGGTTCTCTTTTCCCGACCGAGGTCTCCCCTGCCTCCCCGGCCCCGGCTCAGTACGCTGTCCCTGCCCTCCCCTCTCCCCTCTGAATGCTCCGGCTTCCTTGCCTCTTTCCCTCCCTTTATGCTGGGAAGGTCCGGCCGATGGAAGCGCGCTCTCTCTCTGGCAGAAGTGGGCGGGATGCCCGGGAGGAGGCTTGCAGCCCCGAGCCCCGGAGGCCTGGGGGCGAACCCGGGGCGAGACGCTGTGAGAAGGGATGGAGCTAGGAGGGAGAATGAGTCCTCAGGGAATGGTCAGCACGGGCCTTGTGGACCTATTGGACTCGGGATCCGGCCCAAAACCCCCCTGCCAAATCCCGCCCAATCAAAACCAACTCCTCCAGAGATTGCTTGGGTCCGTGTGATGCAAATGGGGGAAACAAAACCACCCTTCCATCTACTTGATGAATGCCTCGGGAGTAAACGGAGATTTTCTAATTTGCAAATTTCCCCGTAAGGAACGCTACCCCGAAATACGTTGGTTTAGCCTGTGAAGATAGGAAGTTCTTCTGGGAACCGGCCTAGCTCTTCTTCCTAGTCTCTCCCGTAGGCATCTACATTTCTATTTTTCCCCCCATTAATAGCGTCTCAGCTTCAGTGCTGGAAAGGATTATTAAGGGCGTTCGAGTCCAATCCTCTCATTTTACAGAAGAGGAAACAGAGGCACAACGAGGTTAGATGATTGGTCCAATGTGGGCCACACTGCGCTGTGTGATGACCAAATGCCCCGTGAAATGAAGTTTGTTGTTTTTTGGCACAGGACAAAACCAACAGCATCAGCTTCTTTGCTTCTGCCGTCACTGTCCACATGCTCCTACTGTGTGCCAGGCATTGTGCTAAGCACTGGGATTCAAAGAAACAAACAAACAAAATCTGACCGTTTCCCAGGAGCTCTAAAGTCTGAAGCGACAAGCAAAAAAGAGTTCCAAACAAGTGTAGAGAGAGTAAATAAGATAACATCAGATGGAAGGGTCCAAAATGGAGAAGGGTTTGGGAAAGGCTTTTTATGAAAGAAAGATGAAACTTTGGCTGGGAGTTCGGGAGGCCAAGAGATGTAGTTGAGATTCCCAGCAGTGGGGTGTAACCATTCTTTGGCTATCTAGTGAAAATGCTCAGTCTGGAGATGGAGTATCTCTTGTGAGGGACGTATCTCTGGATCACAGAGTAAGAAGAGAAAGGGGTGTAAGGTATCATGATGTTGATGATAAATAGCTGGCATTTGTATAATGCTTTACAGTTTACAAAGTGCTTTACATATTTGTATTTGTATTACATTTTATCCTCACAACAACCCAGAGATGTATGTGCTTTTATTTTCTTCATTTCACAAATGAGGAAACTGAGGCAAATAAAAGTTAAGTGACATGTCTAAAGTCACACAGTTAATTAAATGTCTGAGGTCTAATTTGAACTCGGATGTTATTGGCTCCAGATCCAGTGCTGAATCCACTTCACAAACCAGCTATATAAGACTAGAAAGATAGAATCAGTTGCAATATGGAGAGACTTTAAAAAGCCAGAGGATTGTATATTTGATTCTAGAAGAAATGAGGAGCCATTGGAATTGACTGAATAGGATAGTACTGGTCATACTTGTGCTTTAAGAAGATTAATCTGTAAATGCTCTTGGATAGGGCGAGCAAATATGATAAAGATGACAATATTACCTAAACTAATCTATTTATTTAGCACTATACCAATCAGAGTCCCAAAAAACTATTTTAATGACCTAGAAAAAACAACAACAGCGTTCCTAGAGAAAAACAAGAGGTCAAGAATTTCAAGGGAATTAATGAAAAAAAAAACCCAAATGAAGGTGGCTTAGCTGTACCAGATCTAAAATTATATTATAAAGCAGCGGCTACCAAAACCATTTGGTATTGGCTAAGAAATAGATTAGTTGATCAGTGGAATAGGTTAGGTTTAAAGGACAAAACAGCCAATAACCTTAATACTCTAGTGTTTGCCAAACCCAAAGACCCCAGCTTTTTGGATGAGAACTCACTTTTTGACAGAAATTGTTGGGAAAATTGGAAATTAGTATGGCAGAAACTAGGTATTAACCCACACTTAACACCACACACCAAAATAAGGTCAAAAGGGGTTCATGACTTAGGCATAAAGAATGAGATTACAAATAAATTAGAAGAGCATAGGATAGTTTACCTCTCAGACCTGTGGAAGAGGAAGGAATTTATGGCCAAAGAAGAACTAGAGATCACTATTGACTACAAAATAGAAAATTTTGATTATATCAAATTAAAGTTTTTGTACAAACAAAACTAATGCAGACAAGATTAGAAGAGAACTGGGAAAATATTTTTACAGTCAAAGGTTCTGATAAAGGCCTCATTTCCAAAATATATAGAGAATTAACTCTAATTTATAAAAAATCAAGCCATTCTCCAATTGAAAAATGGTCAAAGGATATGAACAGACAATTCTCAGATGAAGAAATTGAAACTATTTCTAGTCATATGAAAAGATGCTCCAAGTCATTATTAATCAGAGAAATGCAAATTAAGACAACTCTAAGATACCACTACACACCTGTCAGATTGGCTAAGATGACAGGAAAAAATAATGATGATTGTTGGAGGGGATGCGGGAAAACTGGGACATTGATGCATTGTTGGTGGAGTTGTGAACGAATCCAACCATTTTGGAGAGTAGTTTGGAACTATGCTCAAAAAGTTATCAAACTGTGCATACCCTTTGATCCAGCAGTGTTACTACTGGGATTATATCCCAAAGAGATTATAAAGAAGGGAAAGGGACCTGTATGTGCACGAATGTTTGTGGCAGCCCTTTTTGTAGTGGCTAGAAACTGGAAACTGAATGGATGTCCATCAGTTGGAGAATGGCTGAATAAATTGTGGTATATGAAAATTATGGAATATTACTGTTCTGTAAGAAATGACCAACAGGATGATTTCAGAAAGGCCTGGAGAGACTTACACGAACTGATGCTGAGTGAAATGAGCAGGACCAGGAGATCATTATATACTTCAACAACAATACTATATGATGACCAGTTCTGATGGACCAGGCCATCCTCAGCAACGAGATCAACCAAATCATTTCTAATGGAGCAGTAATGAACTGAACTAGCTATGCCCAGAAAAAGAACTCTGGGAGATGACTAAAAACCATTACATTGAATTCCCAATCCCTATATTTATGCACACCTGCATTTTTGATTTCCTTCACAAGCTAATTGTACAATATTTCAGAGTCTGATTCTTTTTGTACAGCAAAATAACGTTTTGGTCATGTATACTTATTGTGTATCTAATTTATATTTTAATGTACTTAACATCTACTGGTCATCCTGCCATCTGGGGGAGGGGGTGGGGTAAGAGGTGAAAAATTGGAACAAGAGGTTTGGCAATTGTTAATGCTGTAAAGTTACCCATGTATATATCCTGTAAATAAAAGGCTATTAAATAAAAAAAATTTTAAAAAAAGAAGATTAATCTGAAATATGAATGTACAAATGACTAGAGTGGGAAAAGATTTAAAATGGGGAGACCAACCAGTAGGCTGTTAAAACAGTCCAGGTGTGAAATGAAGAGGAGTGAAATAAAGTCAGAACAGAGATGTCAAAAAGACAGGACAGATTTTAACTTATCTAATGATAAGGGTGAGTGAAGGTGAGTGAAAAAGTGAAGAATTGAAAATAACCCTAGTCTGGATGACTGAGAGGAAGATGGTATGAGCTAATATTTATTAAGTAGCTAGCACATAAGTTGGTGCTTGGTAAATGCTTCTCTTCCCTCCCCACCCCCAAAAGAGATAAGCACTAGTTAGGAAGATAGGAAGGTTTGGGTGAAAAGCTGAGTTCAGTTTGAAACATTCAAGTCTATGAGATATACAGTTAGAAAGCTCCAAAAAGCAGTTGGAGTTTTTCTTCAAGTCATCATTTAGAAACCTCTTTTCCTTTGGGATCTTCACTATCCAAATTTTTCACCCAATCCAAACTAACACCAAAAACATTCTCCCTCCTTTCTCAATGAATTTACTACCTGATAAAACAGTCTCCCTCCCCATTCTAACTCCAGTCTTCAACAGTTGAAGACCACAACTAAGTGCAAAACTCATAAAGCTTGTAAAGGATTAAAGGGGATTGTACCATTCAGGGGCGGATTGGTTCTTCTCTCAACTGTGAATCATAACACATTTGGAAGGAATTGCAAATCAGCCTTTACTGATGCAGATGTTGCTTGTGAATTGGGAATGAAATAGGAAAGAGGTCAGAGAATGCAACTACTTCTCAATCTCCTTGTGTCTTTATCATCCTCTCACTTGAAGGGATCTATTCTGATGGTCAGAATTAGATCCTCAGCAGCCACTAGCAGGTGGCTCCTGTAACATTTAGCATGAAGAATTTCAACATATATGTTGATGTTTCCTCAAATACTTTTTAACTTCTCATCTTTCATCCAGTCAACTCTCATGACTCTTCAGTAATACAAGCATGCTCATACTCCTTGATCTTGCAGTCATCTACAGATGTTATCTATTCAAGAACTCCAAAATTATTTTATTGGAATAAAAACCTATCTTTTACCATTATATCTCTTTCTATGCTTTGCTATTCTTCTGTTATAATGATATTCTTCTTCCTCATCATGCCCTCCCATATCTCTACCTCTCATAAACTGTGTAGCCCTAATCTCTTTCTTAATCTCAAGTCTCATAACTCCAACTGTTTATTGGACATCTTGAACTGAATATTCTTAAACTCAATGAGTTCAAAATTGAATTCATTATCTTTTCCTTCAAACTCTCCATTCTTGTTAACTTCCCATTACTGTGGAAAACATCAGCAACATCCTAGTCACCGACACTTTCAACCTACATGTCATTCCCTATGCCTCACTCTTCCTAACTCCCCATATCTAATCAGTTGCCAGTTTCTGTTAATTCTACCTTCGTAACATCGCTCCTATACGTCTCTTTCCTCTGGCACTGCAACTGCTGTGATGCAGGCTCTCATCACATCATTGGAAATAAGACTATTACAACAGCCATCTGGTTGTTCTTACCTCAAGTCTCTCCCCACCTTGGTACATGCTCTACTCAGGTATTCAATTGATTTTCCTAAAGTGAAAGTCTAATTATGCAATCAAGCTCTTTATCCTATCTACCCACCCCCATTCAATAAACTCCAATATTTCCTTATAATCTCCAGCATCAAATATAAAATTTTCTGCTTAGCTTTTAATGTCCTTCACAACTTGATTCCTTTCTATAGCTCCAGTCCTCTTACACCTTACTCTTTTGTTTTTGTCCCCCTGCCTTATATTCTGATACAAGGACACTGTGCTCCTTATTTTCTTATTCATGACAACTCTGTCCCAGCTCCTTTGGGCATTTTTATTGTCTATTCTAGAATTTCCTCTGATCTCTTCATCTCAAGGCTTCTCTAGCTTATTTTTAGGTTCCAGTTAAATGCCCCCCTTCTAAATCTTTTCCCTTCCTTTTTAATTTAAGGATAATCCCTCTGAGATAATCTCTAATTTATCTTGTTTATATCTCATTGTATATAGTGGTTTACATGTTTCCTCCCTTAAATTATGTAAGTTCCTTGAGAGTTACAGACTAGTGTTTTGACTTTTTGCCTTTCTATGTATCCTCACGGCTTAGCTAGCAATGGGCACTTCATAAATAGCAAATGGTAGGCACTTCATAAATGCTTGTTGGCTTCATTTGATTGTTCCAAGCAATCACCACTACAGATAATGACCTCTCTTCTCATCCCTCCCTTGATGCACCAATTTGACACCACACTACACTATTTGCTACTCTCAAATCTTTCCTTTCCTTGTCCTTTGTTAAATGTTTTGCTATCAATTCCAGATTACTCCTGACTCCTTCATTCCTACTCATATGCTGTTAAACAAAACTGAACAAAGAAATGTTGCTGACTAAATCCACTACTAATTTATGTATATTATAATCCCAACTGAAGGACACTAGGTGGCCAAGTAGGTGGAATGCCTGGCCTAGACTGTTCTCAGACTGTTACTAGCTGTGACCTTGGACAAGTAATTCTGTTTGCCTCAGTTTCTTCATCTATAAATAAAATGAGCTAGAGAAGGAAATGGCAGCAAACCGCTCCAGTATCTCTGCCAAGAAAACCCCAAATGGGGTCACAAAGAATCAAATACAGTTGAAAAAATGACTCTCCGACTTAGAAGAACTGATGCTGAGTGAAAAAAGCAGGGCCAGGAGATCATTATATACTTCAACAACAATACTATATGATGACCAGTTCTGATGGACCAGGCCATCCTCAGCAATGAGATGAACCAAATCATTTCCAATGGAGCAGTAATGAACTGAACCAGCTACGCCCAGAGAAAGAACTCTGGGAGATGACTAAGAACCATTACATAGAATTCCCAATCCCTCTATTTTTGTCTGCCTGCATTTTTTATTTCCTTCACAGGCTAATTGTACAATATTTCAGAGTTCGATTCTTTTGGTACAGCAAAATAACGGTTTGGTCATGTATACTTATTTTGTATTTAATTTATACTTTAATATATTTTACATCTACTGGTCATCCTGCCATCTAGGGGAGGGGGTGGGGGGAAGGAGGGGAAAAGTTGGAACAAAAGGAACAATTGTCAATGCTGTAAAATTACCCATGCATATAACTTGTAAATAAAAAGCTATTAAAAAAAAAAAAAGAAAGAAAGAAAAAATGACTCTCCAATAACAATTCCAACTGAGCCCTTATTGTAATGAGGCAATCCTTTTGCTCTTTTTTAATCATTTCTGCTACTCACCATAGCAACTTATCCCAAGCCTTCTCTTATCTCCTCAAATCTCTCACAGCATGCTCTCTATTCTCTCAGCTAAGGGCCTCTTCTCATACGTCACCAAAAAAAAAAAAAAAAGAGGCCATTCCCATTGAGCTTCCTTTCCCCCTCAAACTTTTCTCATCTCATAACATCCCTAAGTATTTCCTTCTTCATTTTAGTCTCAAATAAAGAGGAGGTCTTTCTCCTTCTCAAGGCCAACCCTTCCACATGTACCTAAAAATCCCTCTTCTCCAGAACACTGCCCTCTAATCTTAAATCTTTAAGGATTATTTTCCTGCTTGTTTAAAAACATGCTCAAGTCTTCCTTCTACCATACTTGCTAATTATAGTCTTGTAACTTTCCTCTATCGCTCAGCTAAACTATTTGAAAAAGCTGTCTACATTTGCTTTGATTTCCCTTCCTTTCACCCTGTTCTAAACCCTCTGTAATTGGGTTTTCAACATTATCACTCAATTGAAATTATTCTCTCCAAAGTGATCAATAATTGATCTCTTAATTGCCGAATCTAATGGTCTTTAATTAGTCATCTTCATCCTTCTTGACCTCCTTGTAGCATTTGATGCCATTCACCACCTTCTTTTGAGATTTCCTGTGGCGTTCTATACTTATCTCCCCTGAGGATCAGGGAGCAACATAGATTTCCTGTGGCATTCTATACTTATCTCCCCTGAGAGGGATTCAGGGGGCAACATGTGTCAGGCAAGTCTTCTGTTAAACTCTGAAGGAGACTACCTAGGACTCTGGACCCAAGAGCCTTGGGAATGGCCCACCAGCCAAAGCCATCACCTTGGGAAGCAACCCTTGTGGAGATACAGCCCGGCCAATGCTCCTCGAAGTATTACAGTCACAGTTACTGGAAAACCAGGAAAAAATATTCTTGCCATTCAAATCCTTAATAAAAGACCCACTATCAGACCCTGATATGATGTCATGAAAATAGCATTAAAGAAGAAGCATTAGCATATGCTTTGCTGCTTTTCTAAATGGCTCATACTTTATTCTACATTCTAGATAAACTGGAACTTTCACACATTCTGCTTTAAGTTCTGCCTCCTCCTGTCTTCCTGTCTTTGTGTGTACCATCTCAAATGCCCAAGATGAACTTTACCAACATTGTTTCCCCATTTTTGACTTCTGAAATTTATTCAAGGGCTGAATAGGAGTAGGGATCAAGATGCTGGTTAACTGACTATTCAAAAAGTACAAGAAAGAAAAAACGAATCACTGAACAATGGAAAGGATACTGTACTATGAGTCGGGAGACCTCATTTTTAATCTTGGATCATTCAAATATTTTGAATATTAAACTAATATTTACTCTGACCCATGTTTTATTCTCTTTGTTAGATTATAAATTCCTTGAGAAGAGGTATGATGCTCTCCTTTCTTAAATTTCTTTGTACTATTATTTGTGTACAAATTGTGTTCCCCAAACAGAATGGATGCTGTTCCTCTGACAAGTGGTCCAGAATATGGACAGTTTTCAAAAGAATTGCAATTGATTTAAAAAAAAAATGTTCCAAATCGCTCATACTAAGAGAAGTGAAAATCAATTATTGAAGTGAACTGATGGAAGTATTCTGAGGAAATGGGATAAAAATGAAATGTTCTTTTTCTGTCTCTTCCCTCTTTGCAAGGAGTGGAAATCTAGTTAGCTGAAGGAACAAGTAATAAACTGAATAGAGTACTAAAAGCAATCAGCAGCCTTCCTCATGGCTTAGAACAAGCATGGAATTTCTCTTTCTTTTTTAGAAGTTTTAAAAAAATTGCATAAATAACTTATCTGTTACAAAGACAGTTTGCCCATCTAAATCACAAAACCATCAACTCAAGATATCCTAAATTAGGTTTCATTAATAAAACAGGTTAAAAACTGATATATCAATCTTCAAACAGAACTTCAGATGAAACAAAAAACAAAGCCTCATTTTAAAAATAAAATGCATCAAATGCAAGTGCTTTGGTTCTTCTGCCTAATTACCTGGGATTGTTATATTTCTTCCCATCTACAAAATGCAAAACCCTCAAAGCCAAGGCTTTTGTATTCACTTAAGACTGTAATTATACCATTCCATTTTAAAATGTCCACTGGCAAATGTTTACTGTGAATAAGTCTATTTTGTCTCTAGTCTTTTGCTACATTTTTGTATTTCCTTTAGCTTCATCCTAAGAAGCATGGGATTTCTAAAATGGGTTTAGAGAACACCCAGGTGGAGACAAGGCCAAATTGGCTTTGGAAAGTTCTGAGAATTGTCCAGGACAGAGCCAAATACTTGTCCTGAGGCTCTTGGCATCAAGAGGATCATTAGGCAGCCTAAACCTGGAGAATTCAATTAGGTGAAGAAGCTAAATCCCCAAATCTGAGTCAAGAAAGCTTAATTTTAGTTTTACTTCTAACAGTCTCTCTGGTAAAATATTTCTAAAATTTTAAAGAATCACTTCTTACGCTAGCTATAGCAATAAGAGCTGAGAAAGAGATTAAAGGAATAAGAATAGGCAATGAGGAAGCCAAATTATCACTCTTTGCGGATGACATGATGGTATACTTAGAGAACCCCAGAGATTCTGCTAAAAAGTTATTAGAAATAATCCACAACTTTAGCAAAGTTGCTGGTTATAAAATAAACCCACATAAGTCATCAGCATTCTTATATATCACTAACAAAATCCAACAGTCAGAGTTACAAAGAGAAATTCCATTTAAAGTAACTACTGATAATATAAAATATTTAGGAATCTATCTGCCAAGGGAAAATCAGAAACTTTATGAGCAAAATTACAGACCACTTTTCCCACAAATTAAGTCTGATCTAACCAATTGGAAAAATATTAAATGCTCTTGGATAGGGCGAGCAAATATAATAAAGATGACAATATTACCTAAACTAATCTATTTATTTAGCGCTATACCAATCCGAGTCCCAAAAAACTATTTTAATGACCTAGAAAAAATAACAACAAAGTTCATATGGAAAAACAAAAGGTCAAGAATTTCAAGGGAATTAATGAAAAAAAAATCAAATGATGGTGGCTTAGCTGTACCAGATCTAAAATTATATTATAGAGCAGCAGTTACCAAAACCATTTGGTATTGGCTAAGGAATAGATTAGTTGATCAGTGGAATAGATTAGGTTCAAGGGATAAAACAGTCAACAAATATAGCAACCTAGTCTTTGACAAACCCAAAGATCCCAGCTTTTGGGATAAGAACTTACTGTTTGATAAAATTGCTGGGAAAATTGGAAACTAATATGGCAGAAACTAGGCATTGATCCATACTTAACGTCAGACACCAAGATAAGGTCAAAATGGGTTCATGACCTAGGCATAAAGAATGAAATTATTAATAAATTAGAGGAACATAGGAAAGTTTACCTCTCAGACCTGTGGAAGGGGAAGGTCTTTATGACCAAAGCAGAACTAGAGATCATTACTGATCACAAAATAGAAAATTTCGATTATACTAAACTGAAAAGTTTTGTACAAACAAAACTAATGCAGACAAGATTAGAAGGGAAGCAATAAACTGGGAAAATATTTTTACAGTCAAAGGTTCTGATAAAGGCCTCATTTCCAAAATATATAGAGAATTAACTCTAATTTATAAAAATCAAGCCATTCTCCAATTGAAAATGGTCAAAGGATATGAACAGACAATTCTCAGATGAAGAAATTGAAACTATTTCTAGTCATGTGAAAAGATGCTCCAAGTCATTATTAATCAGAGAAATGAAAATTATGACAACTCTAAGATACCACTACACACCTGTCAGATTGGCTAAGATGACAGGAAAAATAATGATGATTGTTGGAGGGGATGTGGAAAACTGGGACATTGATTCATTGTTGGTGGAGTTGTGAACGAATCCAACCATTTTGGAGAGTAGTTTGGAACTATGCTCAAAAAGTTATCAAACTGTGATACCCTTTGATCCAGCAGTGTTACTACTGGGATTATATCCCAAAGAGATTATAAAGAAGGAAAGGGACCTGTATGTGCACGAATGTTTGTGGCAGCCCTTTTGTAGTGGTAAAACTGAAACTGAATGGATGTCCATCAGTTGGAGAATGGTTGAATAAATTGTGGTATATGAAAATTATGGAATATTACTGTTCTGTAAGAAATGACCAACAGGATGATTTCAGAAAGGCCTGAGAGACTTAACTAACTGATGCTGAGTGAAATGAGCAGGACCAGGAGATCATTATATACTTCAACAACAATACTATATGATGACCAGTTCTGATGGATCAGGCCATCCTCAGCAACGAGATCAACCAAATCATTTCTAATGGAGCAGTAATGAACTGAACCAGCTATACCCAGAAAAAGAACTCTGGGAGATGACTAAAAACCATTACATTGAATTCCCAATCCCTATATTTATGCCCACCTGCATTTTTGATTTCCTTCACAAGCTAATTGTACAATATTTCAGAGTCTGATTCTTTTTGTACAGCAAAATAATGTTTTGATCATGTATGCTTATTGTGTATCTAAGTTATATTTTAATATATTTAACATCTACTGGTCATCCTGCCATTTAGGGGAAGGGGTGGGAGGGGTAAGAGGTGAAAAATTGGAACAAGAGGTTTGGCAATTGTTAATGCTGTAAAGTTACCCATGTATATATCCTGTAAATAAAAGGCTATGAAATAAAAAAAAAACAAAAAAAAAACCAAAAAAAAACCCAATATTTTCTAATTCAGTAAAGTAAAAAAAAAAAAAAAAGAATCACTTCTTAAATTTAGAGCTGAAATGGACTCTAAGGGACCTGAGTCCAAACTCCTTATTTTATAGATATAGAAACTGAGATATGAAAGATTAATTAAGATTAATATTACACTTGGTCAATTTGTTTCATTGATCTACTTATTGTTAACCAGTATAAAATAGTTTTGATGACTCTTGCTTTGTAACATAGTTTGATGTCTGGAAATGTTGTTATTCCTCTGTCATTCTAGCCTTCCCCCCCCCCATAATTCCCACTGATATTCTGGATTTTTTGTTACTCTAAATGAATTTTCTTATTATTATATTGTGATATATACTATAAGAAAGTCATTTATATGAAGAAAGTCCCCACATAATAAATACTAAAATGTTTAAAGTAGCATGTTTTGGTAGCAGCAAACAACTGGAAACAAAATGGACACCCATCACTCAGAAAATGGTAAACCAATTGTGACACATAAATATTATAATGATGGGTTATATTAGCTAGAATTGAAAAAAGGAAGGAAGAAAGGAAGGGAGGGAGGGAGGAAAGGAGGAAAGGAGGGAGGAAGAGAGGAAGGAAGGGAAGGAGGGAGGGAGGGAAGAAGGGAGAAAAGGAGGGAGGAAGAAGGGAGAAAGGAAGGAAGGAAGGAAAGGAGGGAGGAAAAGAGGGAGAGAGGGAAAGAGGGAGAGAGAGAGGAAGGGAGGAACATCCCACTAAGTCTTAAACATTGCTTTTTGCACAGTTGAGTCCCAGAAATTTACTTTAGAGCAAAATTAACCCAACATCCTCAGATCTATACCATTGCTTCCTCATTTAAAATAACCCAAATTTGTTCCATTAAAGTGTGGGAAGTTAACTCATTCCTCTCCAGTTTCCACCAGTTTCTGGGCATGAATAATAATAAAATTCCCTCCACAAATATCTCACAGCATCTCCCCCTTTACTCTGAAAAAAAAAAAAAAAACATATAAAGGTAAACAGTGATTCCCTCTAAAGAGTTGGGTTCTTCCTCCATACCTGGTTCTCTTATCAACTGCCAGACATAACCTCCTGAAAACGGTCAGAGATCTCTGTGATGGCCAACTGTCAGAGATGACTCCCTTAATGAATGGCTGCAGAATTAGGTTACCTTGCTTCTTAAAGGCCAATAGGAATGTGGGTTAACCTTCAACCAACCAATGGCTAGATACCTTAATAATTCTATCAAGTTGGTGGAGAAATAGTCTTTAGATTTCCTAAAGAACCAATACTTATTTACACTTCATTTACTAGCAGTGAATGGGCCTTTTCTTCTTTCACTTCTTAAGTTATTTTTAATATTCTTTTTTAGCTCCCTCTTAATGAGTGAGAAAGCAATTATACATGCTTTACTTCCTTTATAATCTTTAATAGACCATTCAGATTGTAAGCTTAAAGGTTTCACAAGAAGTAAACTCGAAATATGAAAGGGATAACCCTTTTTACAAGGTACAAATGTGCCTAAGTAAACAAAAAGTGCAAAATCTTAATAGTTCATTATCTTTCTTACCTACCCCTTCTTATAACTTATAATTTCACAAAATTGACTTGGAAGGATTCAATCCATCATGATTCCCCAATCGATCCCATACATACACTAAGTAAATAGAGATATAACATATCAAAACTTATAGGATATAGTCAAGGCAGTAATCAGGCGAAAAATGTATATGCCTCAATAGTTGTGTTAAAAGGAAAGAAAAAAATTAACAAACTGAGTTTATAAGTTTACAAAATTGTAAAATGAGCAAATTAGTATACTGAATACAAATTTAAATAAGAAGTTGCCAGAACTGAAATAGAAATTAACAAGACAGAAAATAAAACTGAAAAAAAAAATAAACCAAACCTTGTTTTTAGAAGACAAACCTATTTTTACTTTAAACTTAGTAACATCAACAAAAATGATCAAATAAGCATATAAAATAAGGAATAAACTCATTTAAATCTTTAGCACTTAAAGTAAAAAAATTATATCAAAATAATACATTTACTGTGAATCATTTTTCAAATCTATCTGAAAAGTTTTAATATCTTTTGCTTTGATTTCTTAAATTCTAGCAAAAATGATAAACCACTAACACATTTAATCCAAAAAAGGAGAAGAAAAAAATCAAATTTACAAATCAGAAAAGGAATGTCAAAGTTGATAGAAAATTACCAGACTATTATATACACTTGTGTGCTTACAAAATAGAATATAAAAGAAATGGATTAATATCTTTAAAATTTATAACTGATAAAACAGCAACTAATCCAAAGAAAATCAATATCAGAAAAAAACAAATTGAACAAGAATATACTGTTGTATGAAAATCATGACCAGAAAGATTCACAAGTACATTCTATCAAACATTCAAAGAATAAATAATTGCCATGCTACATAAAGTAAATGAGGATAGGGACTGGACCGCAGAATAGAGAGCTTCAAAAGAATAGAGAGCTTCTGAGAAGCAATTTTTTCTACCAAAGTAAATTCACAATCTGAGAGAGTTTACTTGAAAAATTAAATGATTTGCCCAAAATCAAAACCAATGTATGTGAGACATAGGATATCTCAGATCTTCCTGGCTCTGAGATCAGTTCTCTTCCATATAAAGTTTTCAAAAAATAAAGATAGCTGACTCAAATTGATAAGAATACAAGCCATTCTCCAACAGGTAAATGGTCAAAGGATATGAACACACAATTCTCAGATGAAGAAATTAAAACCTTTTCTATTCCTAAGAAAAAATGCTCCAAATCACTATCGATTAGAGAAATACAAATTAAGACAACTCTGAGATACCATCCCATATCTCTCAGATTGACTAAGATGACTGGAAAAAATAATGATAAATGTTGGAGGGGATGTGGGAAAACTGGGACACTGATACCTTGTTGATGGAACTGTGAACAGATTCAGCCATTCTAGAGAGCAATCTGGAACTATGCCCAAAGGGCTATCAGACTGTGCATACCCTTTGACCCAGTAGTATCTCTACTGGGCTTATATCCCAAAGAGATCATTAAGGAGGGAAAGAGAACCACGTGTACAAAAATGTTTGTGGCAGCTCTTTTTCTAATGGCAAGGAACTGGAAACTGAGTGCTCCAGTTTCCAGAAACTGGAAAAGCCATCTTTTGATAGTGGGAGAGAGAAGTAACGATGTAATTAGGAATAGACTCATATGAGGGAATTAGATTATCCAGATATATTGAAACCTTTGTAGTACTCAGCCAATAGGGGATCAGGGGGAGAATTTAAGTCTAAAGATGAATGCCAAGGCAGAAGGAATGATGTAATCAGGGATGAAGAGAAGATTCACACTCACTTGGATTATTAGGCTTGGAATACATTGAGATTTCTGTGATGCTCAGCCAATAGGGAATCAGGGGAGGGAGTTGCATTTCAGGTATTAAAAAATACATGTCTATTGGTTCTCAGTGTTCCTATTCTCTAAGATACTCACTTCTGCAGTTGTATAATTAAAGACTTTTAACTTCATCCCTCCCAAGGCCTTTGGAATTATTTCTCACACTCTCAACACATTCATCAAGTAATTAATCACAGCATTATCACCAAATTCAGTCAGCTTACTTACTGTCATTCTGTAGTGGTGGTAATGGTCTATCAGTAAACTACCTGGGCCTAATTCTGGCAGCCAATGTGTTTTAGGTACATTGTATTGAAATATGTAAAAATCATTCTTACATCATTATACAAAAATAGGGAACACATCAGTTTGCCAACTCTTATGAGGCCATTTTAATGGAGTGGCAGTTGTTTTCTAATATCAATGGTGTTCAAAAACAGACATATGAATAAGTCATAAAAAGAAATCAGTATGCAAATATCATGAATGGATATTTTAGATGCAAAAATATAAAAAATATTTTTAAAAATACTCACAGAATATATCAAAGTACATAAAATATTTGTTATAAACCAGATAGAAGTGCAAAGATTGTTCAATAATATGAAAATAATTATTATGACAAATCATAACATATCAGTAGTCAGATGTAGTATGAAAACAGAAAATCTCTTTTTTAGTTTCTCTAGAAATATTAAGAAATAAATTTTTTTGTGTGTGGAAATTTGTAGGACTGACTCCATTCTGAGACTTAATTCTGGATCTAACTTTACTACATTGTTTGAACCTAAGTCTGCATGGCTGGGAAGCTGGACCACCTGTACCTGTTGCTTAGAGTCCCTTACTGAAGAAATTAATATTACACTATATCATTTAACAATTAATATTATTCTGAAATCCATCCATTTACTTATTTTGTTTAAAAAATAATTTGTCTTAGAATTCTAAAGGAGACTACTCTCATTCTAACTAAGACTTGGTTGAGGAATGTGGTCATTTCTAGCACTGGAGCAACTGCTTATCAACCAGTTTAAAGTAACACACCACCCCTACCCCCACTGAGTTTACTTGTATACCAAAAAAAAAAAAACAGGTTGGGCACTTGATACCCCTCAAGCAATTAATATTCCTAACTTGCTAGAGAGTGGTTCAATTGTCCATGCTTGAAGACTTACCCACTTTCCAAAGGTAAGTGCTTTAGCAGAAGAGCTCCAAGTAATGTACAGTAAGACTAATCATAAGGAAGATATCACAGGGGATAGAACCAAAATGATGGAGAGAAGTCAGGAAGTTGTTCAAGCTCTCCTCACTTGCCCTCAGAAACAACATTAAATCAAGTCTCTAAACAAATTCTACAGAACCCACAAAAAGATGTAGTGAAACAATTTTCCAGTTCAAGGTAACTTACAAGGACTTCAGGAAAGGAGTTTCACTTAGGTAACAGGTGAGTGCATCCCAGAACAGACAATGTCCCACCTAGTGAGAAGCTCTTAGCCACAAGCACACAAGTTCTCAGTCGTGGCTCAACAAGTGAGTAGCACAGCAAATCAGCTGTTAAGCTTCTAGCTTCAATGTAGAAGGCAAACTGCCAGCCCTAGAATGCCTGAACAACAGGTGTGCCTAGGTCAGGCTACCTCAACACACTGAGCAAGACTCAAGCCATGGAGGCCCTAGTGCAGAAAAATAAATTTAAAAAGAGAAAAAAAAAAAAAAGAAAAAAGCCTTGGCCATAGAAAGCTACTATGGTGACAGGAAAGCTCAAAATACAAACTTAGAAGAGGACAACAATTTCAAAATGCCTACATGTGAAGCCTCAAAGGAGAATATGAATTGGTCTCAAACCCAAAAAGCCCTCCTGGAAAAGCTCAAAAAAAATTTAAAAATCAAATAACAGAGGGAGAAGAAAAATTGGGAAAAGAAATTAAAGCTGTACAAGAGAGAATCAATAGTTTGGAAAAGGAAGGACAAAAATTGACTGCAGAAAACAATTCCTTAAAAAATACAATTGGCAAAATCGGTGGGGGGGGGGGAGGGGAGGACACTGAAGAAAGCAACTTCTTTGATGAGTGTGAAATGAGCAGAACCTCCCATTATATACTTCAATAACAATACTATATGATGATCAATTTTGAAGGGCATGGCCATCTCCAGCAATGAGATGAACCAAATCAGTTCCAATAGAGCAGTAATGAATTGAACCAGCTACACCCAACGAAAGAACTCTGGGAGATGACTATGAACCACTACATAGAATTCCCAATCCCTCTATTTTTCTCCGCCTGCATTTTTGATTTCCTTCACAGGTTAATTGTACACTATTTCAAAGTCCGATTCTTTTTGTACAGCAAAATAACTGTATGGACATGTATACATATATTGTATTTAACATATACTTTAATGTATTTAACATGTATTGGTCAACCTGACATCTGAGGGAGGGGGTGGAGGGAAGGAGAGGAAAAATTGGAACAAAAGGTTTTGCAATTGTCAGTGCTGAAAAATTACCCATGCATATATCTTGTAAATAAAAAGCTATAATTAAAAAGAAACAAAGAAAGAAAACAACTCCTTAAGAAGTAGAGTTGCTTTGACACAGAAGTGACAGAACTGAGTCTACATCCGAAGGGAATTACAAAGGAGGAAAAGGACCCACATGAGCAAAAATGCTTGGAGGAGCTCTTTTTGTGGTAACAAAGAATTGGAAAATGAGTAGACAGATGTTTGTCAATTGGGGAATGACTAAGTTATGGTATATGAATGTAATTCAATATTATTGTTCTATAAGAAAAGATCACCAAGATGATTTCAGAGCAGCCCAGAGAGACATAAATTGATGCTAAGTGAAATGAACAGACCCAGGAGATCATTGTACACTGCAACAAAAAGATTATGTGATGATCAACTATGATATGTAAGGCTCTCTTCAAAAGCAAGGTGATTCAAGTTAGTTCCAATAGTCTTGTAATGGAGAGAGCTATCAGCACCTAGAGAGAGTACTGTGGGACTGAGTGTGGATCACAACATAGTATTTTCACCTTTGTTGATATTATTTGTTTGGCTTTTTTTTTCTTTCTCAATATTTCCCCTTTTGATCTGATTTTTCTTGTGCAGCATGATAAATGTAGAAATATTTTTATAAGTGCAAATGTTTAATCAATATTAGATGACTTGCTTTCTAGAGGAGTAGGAAGAGAAGAAAAACTTTGAACATAAGATTTTGCAAGATTAAATACTGAAAACTATCTTTTCACAAATTTTGAAAAATTAAAATTTATTATTATTTTAAAAATAAAAATAAGTGCTTTTTAAAAAGTAAAGTACATACAAAGCTTAAAGAGATGCACAATTTTTGGCTCAGTAAGAAGGTGGATGAAATCCAATTTTATGCTTATAATAACAATCCAAAGTGCTTTTATGAAGCCCTGAAGGTTATTACCCAGCCAAAATGGTGCATCTCTACTACAGTGCTGATGGAGCCACATTGATTAGTGATAAGGACATGATTCTGGAGAGATGGGCTGAACACTTCCATAGTGATCTCAACAGACATCATCAATCAATGCTGAAGCCACTGACTATTTACCTCAGGTTGAAATCAATTCCTCTCTATCTGAAGTCCCAAATGAAGACAAGATTTTGAATATCATTAGGCTCCTCTTATGTGGCAAAGCACGTGGTGCTGATTCGATTCCAGCTGAGATTTACAAGGGGCAGGGAGGAAAAGGGGGGGGGGGGTTTGCTTATACAAAAGCTGATTGAAATTTGTTTGGGTTATATGTCAAAAGGTTATATGGCAAGAGTTCAAGGATACCTCTATTGTTCATCTTTATAAAGGAAAAGAAAAAAAATTGTCCTGTGACCATCACAGAGGCTGGATCTCTCAGTAACTACTGGCAAGATTCTTGCCTGAGCTCTCTTTAATAGGTTTATCCTTCACCAGGAAAATGGTAATTTATCTGAGAGCCAGTCTGGCTTCAGAAGGGCCCAAAGAACAGTCAATATGGTGTTTGTTGCCCAGGACCTCCAGGATACATGTCAGGAGCAGTATAGGGAGGTCTGGATACAACAAGTGTAGATCTGACTAAAACCTTTGATACTTTCAGTCCTGAGGCTTATGGAAAATTGTGTCAAAACTTGGTTCCCTGAAAAAGTTCTTCAGTATTGTATGTCAATTTCACAATGGCATGCTGGAAAATAGATGCTGCTTTTGCACTTTCCCAGTTACCAATGGGGTGAAACAAGGCTTTGTGATTATTCCTACACTTTTGGGCATGCTCTCATTCGGGTTACCAAATGCCATTAATGAGGACGAGCATGGCATTAAGGTCAGCTACTGCACTGATGGTTTATTATTCAACTTGAAAGGCTGTAAGCCAAGACTAACATGGAGGGAATGTTGGTGCATGATTATTCTGGTTTGCAGATGACTGTACTCAATGCAGCCTCTGAAACTGAGATGGAACAAAGTATAGTTCAATTCTCTGCTTCTTGCACTAATTACTCCATCAGCCAGCATCACACCAACTACATGATGTGGAACCATCAGTTACAGCAAATGAAGTTTTGAATGCTGTGAATAAGTTCACTTACCTTGGCAGTATACGTTTCAGGGTCCATATAGATTATGAGGTTGGCACATACATTGCCAGGGCTAGCTCAGTATTGGGAGACTCCAAAAGCAAGTGTGGGAGAGAAGAGGTATTAGACTGACAATCAAACTTAAGGTCTACAGAGCCATTGTGCTGACATCATTGTTGTATGCCTGTGAAATCTGGACAGTCTGCTAGTGCCATGACAGGAAATGGAATTGCTTCCGTTCCAATTGTCTTAGGAAGACCCTGAAGATAACCAGGCAAGATAAAGTACAGACACTGAGGTCTTTTCTTGATCTAAATTCTTGAACTGCCAAGCATTCAAACTGTATTGCATAAAGCACAATTCTGCTAGGCTGAATTACTGTTCAAATGCCAAATGTACACTTGCTAAAAAGACTTTTGCGGACAACTCACACAAACAAGGATAGGGGAAAAAAGATACAAGGACATTCTCAAGGTCTCCCTTAAAAACTTTAGAACTAATTACATGACATTCCAGACACTGGCAAAGGACCACCCACCACAGCATGCCCTGATCAGAGAAGGTGCTATGCTCTATGAACAAAACATAATTGAAGTAATTCAAAAGAAACAAGAGATGAGGAAAGTTAGAAAATCTTCAAATGTTCACAGGAACTATTTGTGCCTGATTTGGGGTAAAGCATTCCAAGCTCATATTGGTCTAATCAGCCAGTCAGACACATTGTTACTTGATTTTAACAAAGTAATATCATTTAGGTCCTCATCAAGAATAAAGGACAACAACCAGCCAATTTTAAAATATAAGTACTTTCCTCATTCTCTGAAGCCATTTGCTCTGACCCATCCTTATAAGAAATACTCTAATATATTTACAAAGTATTAAAGTATTGATCCAAAGGGGAGACACTTTTTTAGTTCAATTAGTTCAGGCTAACAATAGCCATTATTGTTCTGGAATATTACCTCAAAACTTTAACATATTGAGAGATTTTTCTCTTTTAAGATGCCTACAAATGTTATTTTAAATTGTCTTAGGGTAAAGAGATATCTGCAGGCATAAAAAGACTGTTACTTTGGGAATTTCTTTCATTCAATTAAAAATACTTATATTTAGAATAACATTAATTTTAAAAAATTGTTTCTGACAGACTTGTGCTTAAATATATAAAGCACAGCATTAATACTTTTTTTCTTTGATAATAGTACTCCCTCTGGGTAAATTCTCTAATGTAGCGTTAATTGTTAGTTTGCAGGTCAGTATCTTCTTTGGGTCTACACTTACAAAACTGAAGTTTAAGAGCACCCACTACTGAACATACCCTTAATAACCCTATAAACCCAATAACATAAAAATAAAGGCTGATTCTGAGTGAAGTGAGCAGAACCAAGAAAATATTGTACACAGCAAAAACAAGTTTATATGATGATTTGACTTTTTTTAACAATGAGGTGATTCAAGGCAATTCCAACAGACTTGTGATGGAAAGAGTCATGCGCATCCAGAGCAAGAACTATGGATACTGAATGTGGATCAAAGCTTAGTATTTTCTCATTTTTGTTTGTTTGTTTGCTTGTCTCCCTCCCACCCTTCCTCCCCCCTTTGATTTTTTTTCTTGAGCAACATGATGAATATGGAAATATATTTAGAAGAATTGCACATTTTTAATCTGTAATAGATTGCTTGCTGTTTGGGGAAAGGAACAGGGGAAGAAGGGGAACAAAAATGTGTAACACAAGGTTTTGCAAAAGTTAATGTTGAAAACTATCCTTGCATGTATTTGGAAAAATAAAAAAATATATATTAAAAATGAAGAATGATAGCTATGTTTAATCTCAGGTCACTGGGCAAAATATAATTCCAAATTTTAACCATGCTCAACTTTTGGATACTGAGCTCAACCAGAGTGCAGGAAAGGAGGAGGTTCCCTTTAGATTACTCTCATCTCTCAGTGATGCTGTAATGAGAAGCAGGAATGACATTTAGCTAATCTCTTCATTAAAATGTCTACAGTTGTAATTGTCTTACTTTTACATGTAAATTATTCTACTAATATCTATAAAAATAGATCAAAGCTTTGATTTGGTGACACAATAAACTCCTTTTTGTCTTATTTTCTGAATTTGCCTTTAATTGGCCAGAATGAAGCCTGAACTAAATTTTTTCTTTTAGCAGCTACATTCCCTTCATAAACTTGCAATGCATTCTCTCACAAAGATTCACAAGCTCTAAGGAAAGTGTGGACACAAATTTAGAATGCAATAGTAAGATTATACATATGACCAAAGTAACTCATCCCTCTGACATTACAGAGCCCTGATATAAATTCTTCTCTCATGGAGTACTTTCTATAGCTAGATGATAATGATGATGATGATGATGACCAAGATTTGTTTGCCTTTAAATCCACTCTCTTCTCTTCTGCCAGCTGTCACACTCAAAATTTCTTCCTTTCTTGAGTCAATGGTTCTTTTGTGTCCACATTTGACTGAGAAATGTATGTCTTTGTGTCTTTCCAATGAACTCATTCTGCTTCCAGTCCTGTTCTTAGCTTCTAGACTTCCAAACCATGTTATCTCATGGTCTGGAACTTCTCTGTCTACACCTCTGGCTTCCTTATACATAGCATACAACCATTCCCATGGCCTTCTCAACCTGGAACATCCCTCTGTAAGACCACCCTTTCTGCTACTGGTGAGCTCTTTTTGGAGCCTCCATTTTTTTGGAGGGACTTAGACCAACCTTGTTCCTGGCTTCCGGACTTCAAAACTACCCTGCAACAGGGCCCCAACTCCTCCCACATACCATTCTATTCTCTTTTGACCATTATCTTCCTCTATTACAAAGTAAAATCCTCAAGGGCAGAGATTGACGATTCTTTTTCTTTTATTTGTATTCTCAGTTCTTAGCACAGTGCCTGGTACATAATTATGCTTTTAACAATTTATTAACAAATGTGTGAAGTGGAGTGTTTAAAGGCCCCTGAGAACCATGAGAACTTTATCTACAGTAGTCTAGGGAAGCTTGCTAGGAAGATTCTTTAGACAAATGCTTCTTTTTCACGTTCTATATATAGCCCCAGCTTGCCATTAAAGCAGAGTCTCCACAGGGACAGTTCCAAAATACTGGAAGTAACTATGACAACCCAACTACCTTTTACCCAAAATTTACAGGACCCATCCAAGACACTAAGCTTGGATAGAGAAGGACATTGAGAATCAATCTTGGACAAGCACCCTATCCCTGAGTACTATACCTCAGCCTCCTGGGTTTCTTAAAAGTTGCTCTTGAAGATGATGGTGATCAAAGGACCTGAAGGCCAAGAAAACACTTGGTAAAATGGGCATCCTTTTGTTTTCTCTTGCTCATTAAAGGGAATTTAGATCAAAGTCCCTATCCCAACTGCACACACACACACACTCTCTCTCTCTCTCTGTCTGTTTCTCTTCTCCCTTTCTCTCTTTCTCTCTTTCAGTTGCTAGCCAAAAAAAAGCCTATTAGGTCTACACTTTTGTTCACTATCTTTAAATTCTTATGTAATTTAATTTTTTTGATAACTATATACAAACATATTACTTTTATACTTGGAACTTTGATTATTATTATTATTATGCATTAGAATTTCTATTATATCTGCACATATTTTACATAAGACTCATCCTGTATAACATGGGATCCCATCCTCTATATATATGAGTTTTCTCAAAATCAGAAGCTTCTATTTCTTCCATATATGAAAGTTTATCATATATGGATAAATATATATACTACACATATGAACATAGTCTTGGTTGCATGTTCTATACTTAGGATCTGTCTGTGAACTTGGATGGGAAAGCAATTACATCTTTATTTTCACAAATTTCTAGCTGAAATTTAGCTTAAAATAATTTTTTAAAAATGCATCAGTTTCACCAGACTGTGAAAGGAGTCATGTCACAAAACAGTTTATAATGTTGAATAGCTTCTTCTTTATCTATGTTATAAATGAATCTCTTGAACTTGGGACCTTTTGACTTCACTAGTAGTCTACTTTAAAATATTGTAACTAACAACATATTCTCATAGATAAGAACATCAATATTGTGTAATGATCAACTATGAAAGCCTATATCTTCTCAGCAATTCAATGATCCAATATAATTTCAAAAGACTCATGATGGAAAATGCTATCCAGACCCAGAGAAAGAACAATGGAGTTTGAATGTAGATGAAAGCATTCTAGTTTTCACTTTTTTTATTGCTTTTGGTTTTTCTTTCTCATGGTTTTTCCCTTTTGTTCTGATCCTTTTAATAACTAATGTGGAAATATGTTTAATATGATTGTGCATGTATAATTTATATCAAATTGCTTGCAGTCTTAGAGAAGGAAGAGAGAGGGAGGGAGAGAGGAGGGGAGAAAGAGAAGAAAAAATTGGAACTCAAAATCTTATAAAAAATGAATGTTGATGACTTTTATGGAAATGTTTTGAATAACTTGACATGGATCTTCTCAGTGGGGGGAAACTGTGGGAAGTAAGGGGAGAATCTGGAATGTAAATTTTTAAAAACAAATGTAAAAAAAATTTACATATAACCAGGAAAAATAAATAAATGTGTACACACACACACACACACACACATATATATATATATATATATATATATATATATATATATATATTTTTTTTTTAATGGGAGCAGCTAGATGATATAGTGGATCAAGTGCTAGCCTTGAAGTCAGGAGGACCTGGGTTCAAATCCAGCATCAAACACTTAATACTTCCTAGTTGTGTGACCCTAGGCAAGTCACTTAACCCCAATTGCCTCAGGGGAAAAAAAAAAGAATGTTGAAAACTATCTTTACATGTATTTGGTGTAAAATATAATGTTCTCTGGGAGCAGGTTTCTTGGGGGGCTTCTGGAAGCAGCCTTCGTTTCAGTTCAGTGTAATCACCCCAAATACAGCAAGGAGTTAAGGTCCAAATCCTTTACTGTCTCCTTCAAAGTTTTATCTCCTTCACTTGGGGCTCGGCTAGTTTTCTTAGAGGCCTTCTGTAGTCTTGGTTCCGAGAGCTTAAGCTGCCTTCTCTGGCTTCTGAATCTCCTGGAGTGAATCCTGGTTGAGGCTCCTAGTTTATATATGCTCTCTTAAAGGTGTGAATCTACCTCTCACTTCCATGGTCACGATTTTGTTTCTCCATCTCTAGCTCTGAGAACTAGTTCCACACTGTTGAATGGGACTAAGTGAATTTTTCTCAAAAAGTCTATGAGATAGATTAGATCAGGCCTTAAGCCTAAATTGCAGGAAGTCACATGATTCTCAAAGGGCTGTAGGACAGGAAAGGTCAGACCCTAGGTCTAAGCTCCAGGAAGTGACATGACCCACAGGAAGTAGATAACATTGCTAACCATTGGTCAATTGGGGGGAGCAGGAGAGAAGTCAGCCCATTCAGTGAAAAGACTTGGGTCTTTTGTTGCTATTAAACCAAATTCACTATTCCCAGCTTTCTAGGGCAGGTAGACGGCAGCTGAGAGACTCTGTGTCACTCAGGTGTGCTTGGGCCTCTCCTTGCAAGGACTGAATAAATGCTTGCTCTTTGTAGCTGAAGATTCCTCTGAGAAGTCAGTTGGGAAAGGGTCTAGCCCCTGTCCCACACAGTTTATGGGGGCTCATCCAGGATCTGTGACTTCCCAGAGAGATGACTGGGGTGATGCAGGGCAGGTGCCAGGCTGGGTTTTCTCTGGCCCTCCTTGAAATCAGACCCTCACGGGCCTGAAGAGAGGCGCTCAAATACAAACAGGAGCACAAGTCTTTGAAGAAGAAGGGCAGATGAAATGGCCAGTCGGGTAATTTATGCGTGCCTAATGCAAGAGTAAAGGGGAAGGAGCAGTCCAGATTGAAGCTGTTCTCCCCAGGGCACTGTCTGTGTCCTTGGGCTGTCCTTAGGTGGAAGGGCCCCTGGGATCATCAGCGCTTGGAGATCCAAGATTAAGGGGTGGCACGTCATAAACCGGAAGGAAGTTTTGAAAAGCAGCACAGAGCAGGGGTGCCCTGGATGAATGATGGATGGAAATGATTCCTTCAGGGCTTGAAGCTCTGAGTCAAAAGGTCAGCTCTGTGTATTCCAAGATCCCAAGCCATGAGACTGGAGCTGCTCTCCCCAGAGACAGGGGAAGGAGCATTCCAAACCAAATCTTCAGAGTAAAAGTGCACTTTATGTGATATTTCTGTTGTATACGGGGAAGGGATGCTCCTCTTCCATGTAATTTTTGTCTGTGTTTGTGTCTTTGTGCAGAATGTCTGTGTCATGTCTGTTCTGTGAGTTAGATTTTGTCAAAAAAAAAAAAAAAAAAAAAAAGGAGAAAAAGGCCTGACTTGTTCCTGTAGACTTCAGCTCTGGCCAAGCTGGGGGCTGCAGAAAAAGTTGGCTAATTTTTGAGAGCAATGATTAGGGAGTTTGGCAAGTGGTCATTTCAAGATTGCAAAAGTGCTTAGCATAAAACAAATGCTATCAGTATTAACTTCTTTATTGGATTTAATTGCTTTAAATTTAATATCTTTATATGGGTTTTTAGATATGACCAACATACAATACCAACATTAAGATAAATGGATTTTGTGTGTATGTGAAGTAATTTGGAAGCAAATTCAAGTAAACTAAGGCCTTTTCAAGGACAATAGTGCATAGAGTAAAGAGAGTCTCTTTTTCTTCCCCCTTCCCTTATTCCCTAACTCAGCAAGGACACATGGAGAGGTGGAGAGTTGGAGAGACATCATGTGGAGTGAGGGAGAGGAGGGCAGAACAAGAGTCAGTCCTACCACACCTATGGGACCCTCTTCTCTCTCTCCCTCCCCATATGCTTCTCCTCCTCAGATCATGCCCACCCCTATTGCCCCACCCCCAATCACCTCTAGTCCTAGGAATACTCCAGAGAACTTATTAACTCCCTCTACCCCTCTCCCTAAACATCTGAGGAGGGAAATGGAGCAACTTTAACCACTTATGGAAAACCCAATGGGTCTACCAGAAAAATTAGATCAATTTCTGGGCCCTAACATATATATTTGGGGTGAGTCAATGTCTATATTAAATATACTGCTCTCTCCCTGATCTCAGGGGGGAAGGGCTGACATGGTAAAATGGGAGAGGAGGCATCTCTGGAAGCTGGGGCAGTATCAGCTGATCAGAAACATCCCAATCAGGACCCCACTTGGGACCATAACAGTGAGGTTCATCAGGTCACCTGCAAGACCTAAGGGATTTAATAATTATAGGAATTAAATGCAGTGCCCAAACCACAGAACCTGAAGGGGCAATTTCACAGGATGGAAAGGAAGGAGGAATTCCCCTCTGAGTTCTTAAAGAGACTGAAAGAATGAGAAAATACTCAGGTCTGGATCTCTCAGGCCCTGACAATGAGTCTATGTTAAGGATACATTTTGTAACAAACTCATGGCTAGAATAAGCAGGAAGTTACAAAAGATAGATGGAATCATAGGCCATTAGAAGACATTGAAGGAGGGACAATTTGACTAAAGTACGGGTCTTCTGAGGATTGGTTGTCAAAAGCTAAACTAGCAAGTGAATGGTAAAAATCCTCTAAATTCAGAGGAAGTAGTTTATACAAACCCCTAGTTGCCTGAGGCTCATCTCTTCCTTTCACAAATAAAGAAGGGTGGGAAGGAGAAAGCGAAAGATCTGTCAGCTTGTAAAGGAGAAGACTGAATTCACCCTCCCTCCTGGATGGATGTGGCACCTTCTTAGAAATAAGAGAACAAACTGCTGTCACTGGAGTCCACACCACTGCTGGCTGGTTAAATGAAATTAACTTTAATATTAATTGCTTTTATCGTTTAAAGGAATAGTTTATATTTACATGGTGTTAATAACTAAATGTCTTTATTTTTCAAGTTTATGGATGTTTTAAGGCAAGGTCATTTTTGATGCTGTATCAAAGATTCCACTACTTAGCGATGCAAGAAACTTTTAAAGAGCTTTGTTAGAACTGCAAGTTCTCTGAAAGTGATTAATTCTACCAAAGTCTCCATCTGTCTTCAGCAAATTATTTAATATTTATTTAAGGGCATAATGGTCTTCTTGTTTAATAAATATGATAACAAATATGATTGATAGCTTTCTTAAAGTATCTAGAGCAGAATTTTAACCTGATATCCCTACACTAGTTTTGACTATTTTGCAGGTGCATTTGATAGGTTATGCACAGTGGTTTGTAAGATTATTTTGTTTTGTTTTTATATAGACTTGAAGCCCCTGATTGGTGAAACTTGCTCTTGACAGCAAATCTCTTGAGACTGTAACTAACATTTTGAGTTTCAAATTTGTATATCTATAAACCAGAGATCCACCATCTAAAAGAAATATGTCATCAATTACTCAGAAGGATGCCTTACAGGTAGATGTCTTATCTGGGCGAGAGCTGGGAGGACATCTTTAGTCTATGCTTAAGATGGGAGTCTTCTGACTCAGTTTCCCAGTTCTGTTTTTTTGCTTCCCACCTGATTATTCCCGAGTCTGGCTATGAGGTGGAAACTCCATGATTGGTTATCAGAGCTAAGGATGCTTTATCCTATCATATATGTGCTCGGATTGAGGTCCTGAAGAATCAGTTTTGACTGATTATAGTATATTATAATCATGTCCCTGCTTTTTTCTCTTATAGAAAATTTCTCTAATCAGAACAAGTGATCAGTGGAAGATAAAACACAATACAAATATGTAGATGATATCTTGACCTGCAGCCCAGCCCTGGACGCTTCTCTGGCTACAATCATAAACCTTTAACTCTCTTGCTTCCTGGGACAAGAGTTTTTGTCTGAAGGCCCACTTTGCCTAAGTATTTGGGCCACCTCCCACCTTCCCTTTTGCTCATGAAGAAGAAGCAGATAATCCTAGCTTGCCTTAATCAGATCAAGGTTTTTAGGATCCTGAAAGCTAAACTAATCTCTTGTCTAAGCATTAACCCTACCTAAAGCCTTTTACACTGTACATTAATGGAAGGCAGGACTAGGTTCTAGTGGTCTCTGGAACCTATCCTAGACCCTTTGCTTACTTCTCAAAGAAATTTGGTATCTTTGAGGTGACCCTCCTGCCTCAGAGCTAGCTCTCACAGCCCTTCTAATTGAGGAAGCTCCCCAGTTCATCCCAGACTAATGGTTAGAGATTCTGCCTCACCCCCTAAATGCTTTGGAGCATTTTTGCCTATATCAGAGCTTTAGAATTGGGGAAAGAAGTAAAAATATCTATACTGACTTCAAATTTTTTTTGTTTGTTTTGCATAATTATGGAGCTATATGGAAAGAAAGGGGATTTTTGACAGCCAAACACTCCCGCATTAAGTATGCAGAACAACAATTATTGCAAGTTGTCCATGGACCTAGAGAAGTTTCTATTATGTCTTGTAAAGGACACCAGAAGGAGGATTCACTTCAGGCCAAGGGAAATAGGCTTACAGATTCAGCTTCCCCAACTTCTGACTCTTGCATTCCCTCATATAGTTCCTAGGCAAGTAAATTCTGAAAGGACTGTTAAAAAGGCCTGCATATGTGCTTCTTGCAGTGGCTTCAAACTGCTTTTGGTTTTAACACCTGTATTAATTGGGTAAAAGCCCTCCCTTGTAAGACTAAGGGCTCTAGAGTTTTTGCTAAAGGAGATCATACTCCCCGAAAAGCACAGTGTCCCACCCATTGCCCCTGCTCCTTTGAGGAAACAAAAGCAGGAATTTGGGGAAAACATTCTTTGGTTTTTATCCCAGGAAAAACTGTTTAAATGAGAAGCATTCCTGATAGCCTCATTTGCTCTCCCCTCCCCAGCCTTCCTCCGTAGGGTTCTTGTTACTGTCCCAGTAACCTCCAAATTAACTCCACTTTTGTTTATTCTTTCTCTTTTGCTCATATTTAGTCCTTGTATTTTTAATCTATTTGTGAAAGTTGCTTCTTCCACACTCTTGAGTCATGAAATTTCAACCACTTGGTCAACCTGCAATCACCTGAGACCTGATTTTGCCATTCAGCACTGGAGCCTGCTGCTGCCTACAAGTCACTTGTCTTCCCTCCTCAGTCTGGACCCCACTGGGCAGGGCCAGCTCTATGCCCCTTGTCAGCCTGAAGCAGCTGCAGAAGATGAGACCTTCATCCCTTTGTCCCAGATGAATCTGGATCCGGACTGCTTGAGGTGGGAAGGACCTGAGGTGGAAACAGAGTCTCTGAATCCTGCTCATCGCTTTAAGCAGCAGTGTCCTGTCACCAGTTTGCTTATGCACTTGATCACTAGAATAGTTCAAGATTTCTTACCTAAAGTGGTTTCTGAAAGCTTCCACTGATATGCAGGTATTGATTCTAAATGGTAGAGGGCGGATTACAATTAGTACTGAAGGCCTTGACAACCAAGATGCCCTAGTGGAAGAAATGTGTCAGGATTTGAAATTTTCAAATGTATGAAAAAGAAGAGGGATTGAATGGGACCAGGTGAAGATTTCTCAAAAAGTCTGTGAGATAAGAGTGGGTTGGATCCTAGGCCTAAGGGTCTTTAGTACCTTCATTGGTGACCCTTGGATGAGTTCCCCTTAAGTTGTAGCTTGTGTCTATTATCCTGATAAATTTCCCTAGAGTTTGAGTTTAACTGGTAGCGTTTTTTGGAGTAGTTTGCAATGATAGTAATTGCAGGTTGAACAGAAGCTGCTTGACCATGTCTCTCTCAGGGTGAGACTAGTAGAAACTTAGTGTAACAGAGGCATCTCCCCAATGATTACAGGGTAGGGACTACATCTGCCTATGATCTCATCTACTGAAGTTATGTAGTGTTTTAATATTGATCCCACAATATAATTGTAGTATGACTGTCTCAAAGTGCCATAGGACTTAAAAGATATAACTTCTTTAGATGCATGAAATCTCTTCCTTCTTACCCAAGTGCATATATTTCATGTATTTTTGCCTAGTGTCAATGTTAATAGAAAGTATATGAAAATAGGAGAAATACATGGATGCTGTGTGTCCTCTGAATTCTGCCTGTTTGGGAGCTGTAGATAGCAGGTAGATTAACCACTAAAACAAAGTAAAAACTTATTTCAGTGAGAGTGATAGAATGATAAAAGAGGGGCAAAGGATTCTTTAGCTTGGCTAAAATACTGATATGTCAATACTCTAAACATGAGTTCAATGAACATATTACTGGTTTAACTAAATTATACTAATCTTGACATTTTTGTCATAATGAAAATGGGAAGAGAAATTGTAGTTAAGTGGAATGATGGTTCATGGGTGTCCTTTCAAAGACAAAGGAGCAGATGCTTTTTAAAGCACCAACTGGCAACAAGAATTTTATTTTGTTGTTGGATTTTTTTAATTAAAGCTTTTTATTTTCAAAACATGCGTAGATAATTTTCAACAGTCATCCTTGAAGTTTGGCTAATCAAGATCATAGGGAAAATTTAAAGAAAGAATAAGTGAGGGGAAGAACCAGGGAAAACAAGAAATAAAAATAAACATTTCTCCTTCTTTTTCAGGCCTAGACAAGTTAAGTCTAGCTTTGAGGGAGACATCTGAGGGGCAGACCTGGAGGAGGAGGCAGCAAGAAATTGAGAAGGAGAGGTCTGATAAGAGGAGAGAGTATAGAAAAGAGGAAATGAGGGCAATGAAGTGTCAAAGGCTTCACAGAGACCAAAAAGGATTGAGAAAAGGCCATTGGAACTGGCAATGAAGAAATCATTGGTAACTTTGAAACAGCACTTACAATGACTCCATGTAAGGGTCAAAGGAGGAGTCACTGGCAGTGCAACAGGAAGTAAATAGGCTTTGCCTGAGACCTCATGGGCGAGAACTCTGGTTGCACTGAGATCTGCACCATCAACAGGAGGCATCTCCTTCTCTGATTGGCTGTGTGTGAGAGACCTCATTGACCCTATTTAAGCTGTGGGGATGAGGAGGTGGCTCTCTTTGATCTGCAGTTCACTAGGAGTCAGCAGGAGGTCAGCTAGGGGCAGGATGTGAACATGTGAATAAAAGACTTTGAGCTTGCACATGGCTGTTTTCGAGCCCTCTATTGTGCATTTAAACCATTGTTCTATGAAATGATGGCCAGAGATCTCTGAAGACCTCAGACAGAGATAAGCTTGGTAAAACCGGCTTAAGCACTGCAAAGGACAGTGACCGGAGATTTCTCTGAGGGCCTGGGAATGAGGAGAGACTGGCAGCAGTGAATGCAGAGCGGGCATTAACAAGGGCATTCACAAGAGTAGTGAATGCCTTGCGGGCATTCACAACCCTGATGGACAGGAACTATGGTTCCCTTTTCAGGATGAAAGGCAGTCTCATGCCACAAGGCAAATATATTTTTCTTTCTTTCCTCATAATCCCATAGTTACCCACTTTGGAAGGTCTTATCTTTTGTAGGACTGGCCTCAATGTGTTCTGGGTCCGTGATCTGCTCCCCCCCCATCCCACAGATGTGGGTGAGGGCTCGGTACAAGTCATGTAGCTGGCATCTCAGTCCCCTCACTATGAGCTTAGAGTGATGAGTGACATATGCAGAGGTGGCATCTACCCACACTCCAGCTATCTATTTAGACACTCCATGAACTCCCCTGGATATAACTCCTCTCATTTGGCAACGTGCCCCCATACCATGTGCTTGCTATTCAGTCACACTATGTCCAATGCACTGTGAAATCCCAAAGCCCCATATCTACTGAAGCATATCTGGCCAACCCCCAATATCAGGGTCGGTCGGCTATATTTTTAGGGCATACTTGTTCATATACCTCATGAGCAGAAGTGCTTTTGAGAGTCATCTTTTTAAAAAAATTACTTACAGCTAATATACCGATATCTATTATATAGAAATATAAGAAAAATTCTATGAATAAGGTGCTGCAGATTAAGTTAAAAATATAGTTTTCCTGGGACATTGATTCATTGTTGGTGGAGTTGTGAACGAATCCAACCATTTTGGAGAGTAGTTTGGAACTATGCTCAAAAAGTTATCAAACTGTGCATACCCTTTGATCCAGCAGTGTTACTACTGGGATTATATCCCAAAGAGATTATAAAGAAGGGAAAGGGACCTGTATGTGCACGAATGTTTGTGGCAGCCCTTTTTGTAGTGGCTAGAAACTGGAAACTGAATGGATGTCCATCAGTTGGAGAATGGCTGAATAAATTGTGGTATATGAAAATTATGGAATATTACTGTTCTGTAAGAAATGACCAACAGGATGATTTCAGAAAGGCCTGGAGAGACTTACAGGAACTGATGCTGAGTGAAATGAGCAGGACCAGGAGATCATTATATACTTCAACAACAATACTAGATGATGACTAGTCCTGATGGATCAGGCCATCCTCAGCAACAAGATCAACCAAATCATTTCTAATGGAGCAGTAATGAACTGAACTAACTATACCCAGAAAAAGAACTCTGGGAGATGACTAAAAACCATTACAGAATTCCCAGTCCCTATATTTATGCACACCTGCATCTTTGATTTCCTTCACAAGCTAATTGTACAATAATTCAGAGTCTGATTCTTTTTGTACAGCAAAATAATGTTTTGGTCATGTATACTTATTGTGTATCTAAGTTATATTTTAATATATTTAACATCTACTGGTCATCCTGCCATTTAGGGGAGGGGGTGGGGGGGGGTAAGAGGTGAAAAATTGGAACAAGAGGTTTGGCAATTGTTAATGCTGTAAAGTTACCCATGTATATATCCTGTAAATTAAAGGCTATTAAATAAAAAAAATAAAATAAAAAAAAATAAAAATATAGTTTTCACTGATTTTAAAGGACAAATGAGAAATAGTGGGACAAGTGGGATGGTGGAAAATATATTGGAAAAGGTGGATTGGCAATAAGAAACAAAATGATCAAAGTCTTATAGACGCTACAGAAGCATTAGAATTACATATTATCAATGTTATTTAAGAAAGATGGGAATCACTAGAAAAGCTAAACAACAAATAATAAAAATTAAACAGAATACATATATTATGATGAATACACGTGTGTGTATACACACTTATACCTTTCCTGTTCTGTTGTATTTTTTAAAAAATAATTTCTAGAAATAGGGTACTTTATTTCATTATATTTTATTTCTATTCTCTTTAATTTACCTTTCTTGCTTTTTGGTTTGAGAAGTTTTCAAGTTAATTGTTCTGATAGCCATTTTGTTCTTTTTTTTTATTTCTTATTTTTGCTTTTGGAAAGCCTCATATGCATCTCCTTTATGGAATATCTATCTTTTTTTCACTAATGATTAGGCTCAGGTTTGCAGAATGTCATTTTGTTGTGCACAATGAAATTCCTCTGCTTTAAAAAAAAAAAAAAGCCGTGGTTTCAAATGGGTGTAGAATTGACTTTTGTTATTAAATTTCTTTCCCATTATATTTAAAAAATTTTTTTGACTATATGGATCTTTGTTGGCAAGGTGATGGCCCTGCCTTTTAGTAAATATACTGTCAAGATTTGCCATAAATTTCTTTCTGAGGAGCAAGTGTCTTTTAATTTCATGGCTACAATTCCTAATTGCAGTGATCTTTGAGCCCAAGACTAAAATCTGACATTGGGTCCATTTCTTCTCCCTCTATTTGTCAGGAAGTGATGAAACCAACTGCTTTGGTCTTAGGATTGTTTTGTTTTGTTTTTAATTTTAAGCTTCAAGTTGGCTTTTAGACGTTCCTCTTTCACCCTCATCAAGAGGTTTTTTAATTCTTTACATTTTCTCAAGTGGAATAACTAAATACCACTTTATTTAGTTATAAACATATAGATAGTATATATTTATATGCTATATTTATTTATATATATAAATATAAGTATATATATACTTATATATAGTATAAGGATATATAAATATATAGGATATATCCTTATACCTATAAGTATATAAGTGTACTTATACCTATATAGGTATATAGGATATATAGATAAATATATAATATATAGATAGATATATTTCTCAAGTGAGATAACTACACACCAGTATATAGTATCAATTGCATATCTGAAATTGTCAATATTTCTCTTAGCTACCTAATTCTAACTTTTAATTCATCCAGTCTTACATTTATTTTTTTTTTATTTTAACAGAATTTTATTTTTCCAAATATATGCAAAGATGGTTTCAACATTCACCTTTGCAAAACTTTATGTTCCAAATTTTTCTCTCCCCCGTCCTTAAGACAGCAAGCAGTTAGATGTAGGTTAAACACGTGCAATTCTTCTAAACATATTTCTGTATTTGTCACCCCGACTGACATTTTGTACCTCTTGACAGAGAAATAAAGGAAATGTACATGTTTATAATAAGTTATTGGTTTGTTTGTTTTTCTTCTATTCTTTGACAAATGAAAAGCTTAAGAATAGAATTTCTGGGTAATTAATAATTTATTAAATAGACTATGAAATAACAAATTGATGATCAGTTGTCTCTGAATGCTTAAATACCTTTGGAAAAAAGAGTTGCAAAAAAAAAAAAAAAAAAAAAAAAAAAGGAAAAAAGAATTGCTCCTAACAGGTGAAAATCACCCTGACTGTTGACAATTAATTGTGGGGTAATTTCTTTTAATGAAGGGATGAACTAAAAGTCTTCCATTAAACAAAAGAATCCTCCACTCAGACCACCCAAGTTGAACAATGGTAGGGTTTCAGGGGAATGAGTCTAATATTGTGAGGACTGGCATTGACCTAGATTAGATTCTGAGGGAAGGGTGGGAGGGGACCAGAGAATTTAGGCAATCTCATCTATCAGAAATTTTCTTCACAACTGACCCAGTGTCTGGGCTTCAAATTGAAATAAAAAGTTACCAAAAAAAAAAATACTGTTTCACAATATTAATAATTGCTTATTGGTATAATAGAAAAATAATGGTATTTCATTTCTCAATTGGGGAGGGGATATTGTCTCAATAATTGTCTAGTATTTATTTTATATGTTTAACACAGTTGCTTACTTATAGATATGTCTCAGCTGAAGTTACAGGGGCTGCTACTCTTTCCTCTATTGATGATCTTCACCAATTTTTGTGATTTGCTCAGATTGGGTTTAGTAAACCTAACTTCTCAAAAAGGGAAGTTAGCTCCTCTCCACAGCTTCCCAGATAGACTATTCAATGGACAATTCTATTTTTTGGTTCTAATCTAAGAATTCTGCCTGGATTAGGAAAAAGAGGTGGTGGAGTAAAAAAAGTATCCAGAGTACAAATTAGTAGTCAATGAATTGAAAGACAACAGTCAAGCCTTGTTAGGTCATTTGCAGTTTCCTGCTAAGAGCTGCTAAGTACCAATTTTACATCTCATAACAGCAAGCTGATATGTGTCTCTCTCTCTCTTCTGAGTTATATGGCAAGAAAAAGTTATTCCCCCAGGAATTCAAGGATGCTTCCATGGTCTACCCAGAAAAAGGAAAGGTTGTCCTGTGACAATTACAGTGGGAGGCTGGGGGCAGGAGAGGAGAGGTTGTTTCTTTTAGTCATTGCTAACAAGATTCTTGCCAGAGTTTTCCTTAATAGACCTGAAAATGGTTATTTACCTGATAATCAAAGAGTCAGTGTGGTTACTGAAAGGGCCAAAGAGTGGTCAATATGATGTTTACTGTGTGACATCTGCAGGAAAAATGCCGGCAGAATGGAGGTCTAAATATAACACTTATCTATATGACTAAAGTCTTTGATACAAGGACAGAAAAAGGTATCAAGGATAGTTACTACACTGACAGAAAATTGTTTAATTTGAAAAGACTAAAGTGGAGGGAGAATTGGTATGCACTTAATGCAGCCCTCTGAGGCTTGAATGTCATAAAGTATGGACTAATTCTTTTCTGCTTGTGCTAATTTTTGCCTAATAATTAGAACTAAGAAAACAGGGGTTCCCCACCAGCCAGTATCACACTATCCATACACATGGAATTATAGAGGACCGAAGATATTGGGGAATTCTGAGAAAAGCATACTTAAAGCAAAAACACTAACAGTAGTTAACTCAGTGTGATTGATGAGATGATGGCTCTCTAGTTCACATGTACTTAGTACTTACTATGGTGATATAATGGTTCTCTAGTTCACACATATTTAGAGTGATGTAATGATATAATCATACTGAGATATTTAAGGGCTAAGAGGATAGGAAATGAGACATTTCATCTTTGACCATCTTCCTGGTGCCTCTCCTGCCTCCTACACTAAGATCAAGGCTGGTTCCAAGATCCTCCAGAGAGCTAGTCCGGACACTACATTTTGGTACCTGAACAGGGACTTCCAGAAGGACATTTTGGCATCTGAATGTGGGGCAATGAAAGAAACACACTACATTTCGAGGTCCTGGATGTAAGACCTTCACTCAGCAGTTCAACTGATGCGATCATAAGTTCAGTGAAGTCCCTGTGACCTGGAAATAGGGTGAGT
Organism: Sarcophilus harrisii; assembly: GCF_902635505.1. Taxonomy (NCBI): domain Eukaryota; kingdom Metazoa; phylum Chordata; class Mammalia; order Dasyuromorphia; family Dasyuridae; genus Sarcophilus; species Sarcophilus harrisii. Next base: position 365,968,475 of record NC_045426.1, on the reverse strand, counting down.
AAACTAGTCACTTTTGGTTTTTTCAACTGCAAAGAGAGAAATATTAAGAAAAGAGCCTTCCCCATGCCAAGGGAAGTGTGTAGCAAGCATAGTTAGGTTAATAAAGAAGCAAGGTTTGTTGGTAACTTGGGAGCAGATCATTGGACTCTTAGAAATATTAGCGTGCATATCTCCTTGGTTCTCTAAGGAAGAAAAATTAGCGCCAGATAAGTGAAACTAGTGGGAGAGTAACTAATTAAATATTACAATGCTAATGGTCCTAATTCAATTCCTGAGGAAACAGTCTATATATACAATATATAAATATACAATATAATATAATTGGCTTTAAGGAATTCCACAAGTTGTAAAATAAGGAAAAAGGAGGAAGAGCAGGAGGGGGGTGGTAGTGATAAAGCAGCTGAAAAGCATGAAGAATTGGACAAGAAGAGTTAAGTACAATGCTGATGAAATTAAGGAGTGTGGTGCTTCTTAGCATGAGCATGGGCATTCTCTATCTCTTGACCCTCCCCCATTCCACCTTTGTGGGTAGAAGGAGGAGGGGGAGGGGCAGTGACACCATCAGCACTACCCATGTAGCAGCCTTGTCTACCCCTTATGACATGATTAGAAAAGGCACTAATTAAAACTAAAAATGAAGGACAGGATACATCTGATTTGAAAATAGAAGCATATCCTGTGACTGAAGAGTTTGACTCTTCAGGTCAAAAAAGAAGAAGATATACCCCCTTTAATTTGGAAACTATCAAAGATCTGAAAAAGGCTTGCACTCTGTATGGGTCTATATCATCTTATATTAAAATGGTATTAGAGAATTTGGCTTATGAAATTTTAACCCCTAGTGATTGGAAATCTATAGCAAGGACATGTTTAGAACCTGGACAAAACTTGTGGCTTTCTGAGTATAGTGAACCCTATAGGATACAAGCCCAGTGAAATAGGCAAACTGGAGTTAATACACCAATTCACCTGTGACCAACTAACAGGTGTAGGTCCTTAAGCAGACACTTTAGCACAGATTAATTACCCTGTAGCAACATATGAGCAAATTGCCACTGCTGCTGCTAGCAAAGCATGGGGCACCCTCCCAGAAAAACAAGATAGAGGAGAAGGCCTCACGAAAATAGCACAAGATCCAAATGAATCCTTTGCTGATTTTGTGGGACGTTTGTTTGCAGACAGCTGTCATATGAACTATTGGTGAAAATACAGCAACAGGAATCATGATAAAACAACTTGCTAAAGAAAATGCTAATGAGGTTTGTAGAAGAATTATACTAGGACTACACAACGATGTTCATTTAGAGGAGATCATAATATGCTGTGCCACAGTGGGCATAAATGCCTTTTATACCCAGGCTATGATGCAGATTTCCCAAGATCCCAACATGGGAAGACAGGGTCCCTTTTGGCAAAGAACTTCCAGAGAGACTCATCAATATTTTCAACGTGGTTAAAGTAAGGTATCTGAAAGCTCACTGTTGGCATAAAGACAGAGTGAGAAATCAGGGTGGGACAACAAGACCCAAAACCCCATGTTCAAAATGCAATAGGGGCTTAAATTGGGCATCAAAATGTAGACTGATTCAGGGAAATGGAACGAGGGGCCCAGCCCCAGGGCCCAAGGCAAAAAATACTTGGGGCATGATGGCAGTTGATGGTACACCCAGAGAGCCTTTAGAACTTCAATACCCAGACATGACCAATCAATCAGCCAAGAAGCAATGTGATGGGAGAAAGGAATACACAATCAATCAGCCAGGAATCAACCTGATGGGAGAAAGGGATTATAATTGGGGAGAATAGATGTGTATGCAGTTAGGACAACTGAGATACCCCCTGGAGAGGTGAAATCTGTTCCTCTCCAGCCCATGAATCCTTTGCTTCCAGGCATAGTAGGCTTGACCATTTCACCTCCCGAGGGTACTTACAAAACAGTGTCCATCCATACACTGATGTGGGAAACTGGGGAATGTGTAGATAATATCCCAGTCACTAATGCAGGTAGACAATGTATGACATCACCTAGGAGAAGTAGTAGTATCAAGTTTACTGATACAGACTCCTAATAAGCAATCTGGTGATAGTTGCCCAGATTCTGACTCCAAGCAACAAAATCCAGGAATATACTGGACAGCAGCTGTAACAGCTAACCAACTATGCTCACTATCTATATAAATGGCATACCATTAGAAGGATTGGTAGACACGGGTGCAGGTCATACAGTCATTAGAGGTGCCAGGTGGCCTAGTCACTAGCCAAAGATTAAGGCAGACACCTACATATCTAGTGTAGGAAGATCAATAGCAGCAGAAGTTAGTGCTACCCCTTTGAGATGGATATCTGAAGGTGAAACAGGAGTTTTTACTCCTTTTGTAGTAGAAAAAATCCCCATCAATCTGCAGGGAAGAGATACTTTACAACAGTTAGGATTACAAATGAGTACCTCGGTTTTTTAGGCAGGGTTGCTGTTGAAAGCCTGCCAATACTCTCACCTATTTCTATTCAATGGAAAACTGATACACCAGTGTGGATAGAACAGTGGCCTTAGGTAGTGATAAAATTCAGGCCTTATTCGATATAGTGCAGGAGCAACTTGACCAAGGACACTTAAAACCTTCTCTAAGTTCTTGGAATTCCCCAGTATTTGTTGTAAGAAAGAAATCTGGAAAATGGAGGATGTTGACTGATTTAAGAAAAGTAAATGAACAGATGGAAACTATGGGAACTTTTCAGCCTGGGCTTTCATCTCCTACTCAATTGCCTAGAGAATTGTCTCTTTGGGTTAGACATTAAGGATTGTTTCTATTCTATCTCTCTGGATAAGGAGGATGTGAAAAGAGTTGCCTTTTCAGTGCCCAGCGTTAACTTAGATGAGCCTTATAAAAGATATGAATGGACAGTTTTGCCACAGGGAATGAAAAATAGTCTTACTATGTGTTAAATGTATGTTGCTGCTGCTCTTACTCCAGTAAAAAAAGCATTTCCAAAAGCTATGTTATTACATTACATGGATGATTTATTGAGATGTGCACCTGAGAAACAAATGTTAGAAGTATGTCTACAAAAGACCAAGGAAACACTAAGGAACAACAAATTGCATATAGCTTCAGAAACAATTCAAAGGCACACTCCTTTTCAATATTTAGGCTATGAAGTATACTCTAAAGTGCTTACAATACAAAACCTTTCCTTAACAACAGAGAAGTTGAACACCAGAAATGGATAGGAGATATCCAATGGATGTATCCAGTGTTAGGCTTGACTACCTATCAATTACAACAGCTATATGACATTTTAAGGGGAGACAGTGCTTTAAACTCACCACACCAGCGTACAAAAGAAGCTCAAGTCTTTGAGAGAGGTTGAATTGGTTTTGTCTAATGTGGTTGAAAGAGTTACTCAAAAACACTTGGAAATATCAGTTTTTGCTACAAAGAAGGCACCCACAGGAGTCCTTCATCAAGGAGACAGTGTGATAGAGTGAGTGAACCTCCCAGCACAACCAGAACAAAGCCTTACTCCTTACCCAGTGCTTGTGGCTAGAATTTTATTAAAGGCCACTAAGCGAGCAGTACAATTATCTGGGATAAGACCTGACAAGACATACACCTTTTATACTAAGGCACAAATTAATGTGTGCTGTGAAACCATCCCACAGTGGCAAGTTTTATTGGCCACGGCTCCAAATTTTACACACAGGTCTCCATTAAAGATAAGCTGGATATTACATAATTAGTGATGGATTCTTGAAGAAAAGGTTTCTAAAGTTCCTCTTAAAGGACCAACTATCTTTACAGATGCATCCAAATATAATATTTGTGCTGTATACTTTCATGACAACTATAAAGAGAGTAGTCAGAACTCCTTTTCAGTCCACTCAGCAGAATGAATTGTATACAATCATTTTAGCTCTTATTTATTATCCAGGAGATATAAATATAATATCGGATTCGGCCTATTCAGTAGGTGTGGTACAAAGAATTGCCACAGCCCAAATAAAATTTGCAGCCTCTAATATATATCAGCTCTTTAAGAAACTTCAAGAGCAAGTGAGAAAGCATCCAGGTAAGATGTATATATTACATGTCCATTCTCATAGTGGACTTCCAAGTCCTGTTTTTGATTGTAATTCAAAGGCACATCGCCTTTTAACTAGGTTGGCCAGTACTCTTTTATTTGAGGAAGTCCAGGAATCTCATTCTAAATATCATCAGGCTGATCGAGCTTTTTATTTACAATTTGGAATAACAAGAGAGGAAGCTAGGAGCATAGTAAAAGCCTATACATTTTGCCTTCCTTTCCATGCTGCTACACTTCCTCCAGTGAAGAACCCTTGTGGTTTGACATCTAATGAAATTTGGCAAATGGATATGACCAATTATAAATCTTTTGGTTATCTGTCTTTTATCCATGTTGTGGTAGACACCTTTTCAGGATTCACTTTTGCAATACCAGCAGCAACAGAGACGGTCCAAGTGGTCACTGAGTTCCTTATTCAAGCTTTTGCAATTATGGGTGTGCCACAAGCTATAAAAACAGACAATGGACCTGCATATATTTCTAAACATTTTGCACACTTTTGTGCACAGTATAAGATTTTACACACCACTGGCATACCTTTTAATCCTCAAGGACAGGCAATAGTGGAGAGGAGAAACAGAGACATTAAGACGCTCCTCCAAAAACAAAAGAAAGGGGAAGCCACAGGTAACCCTAGAGAACTTCTAAATCTAGCTCTTTATACAATTAACTTCTTGATTTTTGACAAAGATGCACTGGCTCCTGCAGACAGGTTTTATAACCCACTGGAAGGGCAGTGTCCAGTGCGAGCAGCTCCACTATCTTTAGCTAATCACCAGGTGATGTGGAGAGACCCAGAAAGTGGTGAATGGAAAGGACCAGATAGGCTAACTGCTTGGGGGAGAGGGTTTGCTTGTATCTCTACAGGTGGAGAAGGAATCAAATGGATGCCAATGAGCCATAATCACCTTGTCCATCAGAGAGAGATGGAGCAGACCCTTGAAACGAAAGAGAAGACCCAAGAAACATCGGGTGGTTCCTTCTCTCACAATGTGTGCCACTGAAAGAGCCCAGCAGTTAACCCAATGTGTATGGCAATTGACTCATGAACATCAAAAATTGTAAATGAGATTGATGCAGGACTTCAAAACCCTCAGGAATCATTGGATTCCCATTAAAAAGACTGTTGTAGGACTTCAAAAACTTGCAGGAATCATTGGATTACCTGACACATGAAGTAATAGATAATAGATTGGTTTTGGACTATCTCTTGGCTGCTGAAGGAGGAATATGTGTGATTTTTATTTATATACTTTCCTTCTAGGATTTATGGACATGTATAATTTTTCATGTTGATTCATGTTGTTTGTTACATCACTACTAGCCTGTGTTATATTACTGTGTTTTTGTGTAATTCCTCCCATGCTGATGGTTTTGTGTATACCTGTTTCTTTTTTTTTTTTCAAATTTCCCAATTTTTATTTATTTATTTATTTTTTAATTTAATTTTTTTTATTATAATAACTTTTTATTGACAGAACCCATGCCAGGATAATTTTTTACAACATTATCCCTTGCACTCACTTCTGTTCCGATTTTTCCCCTCTCTCCCTCCACCCCCTCCCCTAGATGGCAAGCAGTCCTATATACGTTGAATATGTTGCAGTATATCCTAGATACAATATATGTGTGCAGAACCAAACAGTTCTCTTGTTGCACAGGAAGAATTGGATTCAGAAGGTAAAAATAACTTGGGAGGAAAAACAAAAATGCAAACAATTTACATTCATTTCCCAGTGTTCTTTCTTTGGGGTGCATACCTGTTTCAAGTAAATCCCTTCAGCCAGAGGAAACCTCCTAACAATATCTGCTTTGGTGTTCTCATCTTCCTGAGAAGTCAGGGAGGATGTGACCACCTGTGTTCTAAAACAGATATTGTTCTAAAAGCAGATATTGGGGAACTCTGAGAAAAGTATACTTGAAGGAAAGATATTTATACTAGGGTGTTAATTCAGTGTGATTGATGGTTCTCTAGTTCACATGTACTTAGTACTTAGTATGGTTATATAATGGTTCTCTAGTTCACACATACTTAGAGTGCTGTAATGATGTAATCATACTGAGGTATTTAAGGGCTGAGAGGAATGGAAATGAGACATTCCATCTTTGACCATCTTCCTGGTGCCTCTCCTGCCTCCTGCACTAAGATCAAGGCTGGTTCCAAGATCCTCCAGAGAGCTAGTCCGGACACTACATTTTGGCACCTCAACAGGGACCTCCAGAAGCACATTACATGCAATCATTGATTATAAAAAATGGAGAAATTTTGAAAGCTGTGGATAAATTCACTTAATTTGGCAGTATACTTTCCAGGGATATCCCCACAGATGACATCGTCAGAGCCATTGTCTATAAGCAAAGCAGAATTTCAGTAGCTCAAAAGAAATATGAGATATGCACATTTAGACCTAGCTCCATTCCAAATGTTCATATATTCCATTTGTGCCCCATCTATGGTAGAGCCGTCTGAGCTCAAATTTATCTGATAGGCCTAATATAGTAATAGCATTTTGGTCCCCTTAGAAAATGGACAACAGCTAACCAATCAAACAAATTCCACATTTTGCATGAGACCTTTTCCAGATCTATCTCCTCTACCAAATGCCCTTCCTCCAAAATTTATTTTCATTTACACTGTAGCATAGGGTAGCTATGTGGCACAGGGGATGAGTGCCAATATTGCCTCACATACTCATTAGCTGTATGAGCCTGGACACTTAATACTTTTTACTTTAATTTCCTCATTTATAAAGTGAGCCAAGAAAACCTGAAATGGAGTCTTGGGGACATGACTGAAACAACTCAACAAACAACCTGTAGTGTATGTATATGTATGTATGTATATATATATATATATATATATATATATATATAGTATATCCAGTTTCTAGCACATTATACCCTACATCAGAATGTGAGATTTTTAGGGGAAGGAATGTTTTTGCCTTTCACTCAGCACTCAGATCAGATTTTTACATATATCATTTAATAAAACCTGATCCAGGAGTTGTTGACCTGGTGATTAGATATCCAGGAAGGAAAAGATGTCAGGGGTGTGTGTATGTGTGTTTGTGTGTATTTTTAAAATAGTAAATAGTATTTCATTTTTTCTGATTACATGTAAAAAATAGTTTTCAACATTCATTTTTATAAGATTTTGAGTTCCAAAATTTTCAGCCACCCTTCTTTTTTTTAGATGTTAAATATATTAAAATACAAATTAGATACACAATAAGTATACATGACCAAACCGTTATTTTGCTGTACAAAAAGAATCAGACTCTGAAATATTGTATAATTAGCCTGTGAAGGAAATCAAAAATGCAGGTGGGCATAAATATAGGGATTGGGAATTCAATATAATGGTTTTTAGTCATCTCCCAGAGTTCTTTCTCTGGTCAGCCATCCTTCTTCTCCTCCCTCCTCCCTGATAAGATGGCATGCAAACTGACATAGATTATACATGTGCCATCATGTCAAACACATTTCCACATTAGTCATGTTATAAAAGAAGAATCATGACAAAAGGGAAAACCCCTGAAAAAAACAAAAGCAAAAAAAAAAAAAAAAAAAAGAAAAAAAGGTGAAAATCGTATGCTTTGATTTTCCTTCAAACTCCATAGTTCTTTCTCTGGGTATGGATAGCATTTTCCATCCCAAGGCTATTGGAATTGTCTTAGATCACCGCATTGCTGAGAAAAAGTAAGTCTATCATAGCTGGTCATCCCATAATGTTAGTGCTTCTGTGTATAAAATTCTTCTGGCTCTGCTCACTTCACTCAGCATCAGGCCATTTGTCTTCTGAGATCTTCTAAGGCCCCAGACTAAAGGGAAAAAAGATGCAAACAGTAGGCAGGTGCCTACTGAAACACAGGCCAAGTCTGCCTTGTCTCAGAGGGCAGGAGCTTATAAATAGGCACCACATGGGAGAAACACTGGAGAGTCCAAATGGGCTAAGGTGACAGGAAAATATAATGACTAATGTTAGAGAGGATGTAGGAAAACTGAGACACTGATACATTGTTGGTGAAATTGTGAATGGATCTAGCCATTCTGGAGAGCAATTTGGAACTATGCTCAAAAAGTTACTGTCCATACCCTTTAATCCAGTAGTGTTACTACTTCACTTATATCCCAAAGAAATCTTAAAGAAGGGAAAGGGACCCATATGTGCAAAAATATTTGTGGTAGATCTCTTTGTAGTGGCTAGAAACTGGAAACTGAGTGAATGCTCATCAACTGGAGAATGGCTGAATAAGTTATGGCATATGAATGTTATGGAATATTATTGTTTTGTAAGAAATAACCAGCAGGTGATTTCAGAAAGGCCTGGAGAGACTTACATGAACTGATGCTGAGTGAAATGAGCACAAACAGGAGATCATTGTACATGGCAACAAGAAGACTATACAATGATTGATTCTGATGGAGTGGCCCTCTTCAACAATGAGAAGATTCAGATCAGTTCCTGTTGTAATGTGGGAGCCACCTGATAGTGGCTGCTGGAGATCCAAACCAGAATGGATCTCCTCTTGTGAGAGGATGATACAAGGAGACTGAGAGGCAGTTGCTGTTCTCTGAGAGGCCTTGAGTTGTCTGACCTCTCTCCTCTTCTCTCTGCCTCCAATTTATCTCATTCCCAGTCCACAACACCTGTGTCAGCAAAGGCTGCCTTGCAACGCCTTCATATGCTGTGATCCACAGTTGTGGAGGCTCTCAGAGAATTGACCTGCCCCTTAAGAAGTTCCAAAGGTCTTGTGATGAAGAAAGCCAGAGATAGGATTGTGGGAACTGAGTGTGGATCACAATACAGGGTTTGCACCTGTTTTGTTTTGTTTTGTTTTTACTTGTGTTTTTTTTCTTTTTCTCACTTTTTTCCCTTTTTACTCTGATTTTTCTTGTGCAGCATGATAAATGTGGAAATATATATATATATATATAAATGGCATATGTTTAACTTATATTGGATTGTTGTCTAGGGGAGGGGAAGAGAGGGAGAAAAGCTTGGAAAACCAGGTTTTGCAAGAGTGAATATTGAAAACCATTTTTGCACATATTTTGAAAATAAAAGCTATTATTAAAATTTTTTTAAAAAATCGAAGTCATTCCTGAACTTCAGAAATGCCAGCACCCAAAATCTTCCCTTTAGTAGCACCATGGAGTTCTAGATCAACAGTCACAAAAGAGATTTTTCATTATCTCTCAGTGTGAATTCCTAGATCATTACTATCCACAAAAAACAGTCAAAGGTATCTGCACAGGCTCTGAGGGTGGTGCCACAGAGAGGAGGAACCCTCACTCTGCACATGGCTGGAAATAGGTCAAATCCAGGCTTCTGCTTGGCTTGGTATGCTGAGCAAGCAAATCAGAAAAGGCTCTACATTCATAGTTATGTATGTACATAGTGTCTTCCTCAGTAGAATAAAAACTCTTTAAGTAGGGACAATTTTTGTTTGTGTATTCCCAGTATCAAATAAAATGCCTGGGACATTAATAGATACTTAATAAATGCTTATTAATTGGCTAACTATTTTTCTTTGTCAAAAATTTGATTCATGAGGGAAAAGATAATAGCTATAGCGTTAAAAACAAAAGTTATCAAACAAAAAATATTTAAATTAAAAACAAACAAACAAGGGGTATCATGACAACTAGATGGCATAGTGGATGGAGTGCTGGGCCTGGAGTAAGGAAAACTCATCTTCTTGAGTTCAAATCTAGCCTCAGACACCTACTTAGACTCTGGACAAGTCATTTAACTCTACTTGCCTTAATTTCCTTATCTGTAAAATGAGCTGGAGAAGAAAATGGTAAACCATTGCAGTATCTCTGCCAAGAAAACCCCAAATTGGGTATGAAGAGTTGGGTATGACTGAAACAATGGAACAACAATAATCACAAAATCATGATATACTGCGTTAAAGAGGTTCTAAAATTCTGTGAACAAGGATTTGTCAAATTAAGAAAAATTGCTAAACATCAAAAAAAAAATTAAGTGGGATAAAAGGTTTATCTGTGAAATATCTGATCAGGAAAGGAGGTGGGCTGGACTGAGAATGTTAGTAGCTTTAGAGCAAGGAATAATCCAGGGACAATTTGATGCATTGCTTATAAAATGTTAAGCCACCTTTTTGTGGTAGCAAAGAATTGGGAAAGAATTTGGGGAATGGCTGAACAAGTTGTGGTACATGAAGGTAATGGAATATTATTGTTCTGTAAAAAATGATGAACAAGCTGATAATAGAAAGGCCTGGAAAGATTTATACAAACTGATGCTGAGCAAAACAAGCACAACCAGGAAGACATTGTCCACAGTAACAGCAAGAATGTGCTATGATCAACTATGAAAGGCTTAGTTGTTCTCAATAATTCAGTGATCCAAAGCAATCTCAATAGACTTTGGACAGAAAATGCCATTTGTATCCAGAAAAAGAACTAAGGAGACTGAATGTAAATCAACACATACTGTGTTCACTTCTTTTTTCTGTTTCTTTAATCTCTCATGGTTTTTCCTTTTTGCTCTGATTTTTCTCTCCCAACATGATTCATAAAACAATGTATATTAAAAATAAATAAAACAAACAAAAAATAAAATAAAATGTTAAGCCACTTAGAAGAAGGTGTCCAGCAGCCTGAGCAGACTCCTTATCAAAGAGCTGAAAGACAGTGTGATACATAGAAAGAATACTAATGTCTTTGGCCTTGGGCAACCTGAATTCAAACCCAGTCTTAGTACCTGTCTGTCTTGCAACACTTCAGTGCCTCAGTATCCTCATCTGTAAAATGAGAGAGTTGGACTAAATGATCTCTGATGTCTTTTCTAGCTCTGAATCTATGATCCTATTGATTTATGGAAAAAGCATACACTCAGGATGAGAAGATGTGAATAATTATGTTCCCTTCCACTGAAAAGAGTATTCATATTGACAAGATGGCAAATTCATTGGAATAATAATTTTTTAATGGGTTGGGGGTTTGGAAAGGAGGTAGGGAGGAAGTATTGGATCAATGATCATTAATTTCCTTTCTATGACAATTCTATGATTCTTCTCTCCCTAATTAGCTAGTAAACTCTTGGAGGTTAGTGGCTATTAGTTCTTTGTATTTGGTAAAGCCCCTGACACATGGCTGGGCATCTGATGCATATGGCTTGACATTCAATATCTTCTGGGGAAGTCAATGTATATCCAGAAGGGAAATAATTAACTAGAAGGAAAAAAAATCTTCATAGCAAATTTCTCTAATGAGTCTGATATATAAGCTACATAAAGAATTGAAAGAAATATAAACAAACAAAAACCATTTCCTTCTATTTAAATAGTCAAAGGTTATATGGCAATTAGGTGGTGCAGTGGATAAAGTGCTGGGCTGCAGTCAGCTTATTAGCTATGTTCCTGGACTAGTCACTTAACTCTATTTGCCTCAGTTTCCTCATCTGTAAAATGAACTGGAGAAGCTGGCAAGCCCCTTCACTATCTTTGCCAAGAAAACCCCAAAAGGGGATCACAGAGTTTGACACAATTGAAAAAATGATTAAACAACAAATAGCAAAAGCTACATGAATAACTTGTACTCCAAAAAAAAAAAAGAGAGAGGCAAGTTATCAGCAACCACGTGACAAATGTTCAAATCACTAATAAAAAGAGAAATGCTATTAAAATAATTCTGAAATTCTACCTCCTATCATCAGATTGGCAAAGATGACACAGAAATAAAATAACAATTGCTGAAGACTATAAAGTATAGGAATACTAATTTATCATTAATGAACCCATGAATCGATTCAACTATTCTGGAAAGCAATTTAGAACTATGTTCAAAAGTCACTAATCTGTACACACCTTTTTGACCCAAATACTACTACAAAGCATATATTCTCAAAAAGATCAAAGAAAGAAGGAAAAAGATTCATATGCACAAAAATATTTATAGTATCTTTATTTCTACCTCATGACTCCTATTCCTGTTCTTTCTCCTTATCATGATCTTTAATACCTAAGGTCCTCTGTTCTATTGCAAGCTATCTCCTCTACAATAACCACATTCCCTGTCCCCCCTCTCTACTGCTCATTCTATACTCTAGTTCCTTATCTTATTTTTTTCATCAATTATGCCTTCATTATGCCACCACAGCCTTGGATTACTACTCAATTATTTTTTTTTTCATATCCAATAGAGATGGAGAAAGTCAAGAAATCACATTAACTGTATGATAGTGGAAATTCTAAGAATTTGTCTACTGCAAGAATTGTGGAAATTGAGTGAATCAAGACTCCATCCTGTGACTCAATTCTAGATCTACCTCACTTCCCTTTCTATTCAATTATGGGTCTAGTCCAATTTTTGTCTTGGAAGAAAACTTCATTCAGTTATAGGAGTTGTATATATAACTGGAGATGGATATTAGATATATAATTATCATAATAATTACAGAATTAAGATAAAATATAGTTATCATTATAATAATTATAGAATAAAATAGATTATAATTCTATAATTATAAATTTATAATAATACTATATACATATATATATATATCATTAAAATCAGTCATTTCAGATTTTACCTGTCCTGCCACTACAAATTTATGTCATATAATCTTAGCTGAAACCTACCTCACTACAGCAAGGTAATGTTTCTTACTTTTCTAGTCAGTTTGCTATCCCACTTACCACAACAGTTATTCCAAATCTTTTCATTCATCCTTAATTTCCCCATCCTCTCAGCTGAGGACTTTGCCTTAAAATCCACCTAAAAAATTTGAAGCCAATCCCTTAAAGCTCTTTCTTTTCTCTTCCTCCTCTTTCATCACTCAGGTGTCTACCCCTACTATCTCTTCCCTCATCCTTGTCTCACACAAAATTTCCTTGACAAGACCAATTCCTCAGCATGTAACTTTGATCCTATTCCCTTCAATCTCCAGCATACTGTCTCCCCTATCATTCCCATTTCTCATTAACCTTCAATGTATTGATATCTATTGGCTGTTTCTTTATTGTCTATAAACACTCCTATGTCTCCTCCAAATAAACTTAGAAAACCCTCACTTGATCTGACCCAATACTACTATCTTTTGATCTCTCTCTCAACTCCTTGAGAAGGCCACCTACACCAGATGCCTCTACTTTCTATTCTTTCATGTTCTTCAGTTTCCTTTATACTCTGATTTCTATCTCCCTGAAACTGCTTTCTCCAAAGTTATCAATAATCCTCTAAATGCCAAATCTTATGGCCTTCTCTCAGTCTTCATTCTTCATCTCTCTGTAGTCTGTAACACCAATGATCACCTTCTCTTAGGTGTTTGCTCCTTTGTAGATTTTTATAACATTCTTTTCTCCGGGTTTTTCTCTTACCTGTTTAACTGATACTTCTCAGGTTTCTTTCTGGGATCTTCCTCCAAGTCACACACTTTAACTGTGGACATCCCCCAAAGTTCTATTCTGAGTTTTCTTCTCTTTTCCCTCTCTCCTATCTCACCTGATGATCTATTAGCTCCTGTAAGTTCATTTATCAACTGTGTATTTGAATTTTATGTCTATTCACCCCTAACTTTTCTCCTGATCATTTTTGTATTTCTAACCATCTCTTAATCATCTCAAACTTGAGGTTTCAGAGACATCTCAAACTCTACCTGTCCAAAAAAGAACTTCACCCTCAAAATCTTTTTTCCAAAGTCTCCTATTCTCCCAGTCATTTGGGCTTTCAACCTCAGAATCATCCTCCAATTTCCTTTTACTCACTACATATATCCAATCAAGTGTCAAATTTTGTAGCTTCTATCTTCATAGCATTTCTTATATGTATCTCTTTCTCTTTCCTCTCACCTTGTGTACAAAAGCTCTCATCACTTTATACCTGCACTAGTGCAAAAGGCATCCCTGAGGCCCCAAGAACCTTTCCACTGTACTCCATCAATTGCCAAAGTGATTTTCTTAAAGCATGTCTGACTAAGACACCCTGAACACATTCAATATAAATCTCCAGTGATTTCCTATCACCTCCAGGAAGAAATATACAATCCTCCCTTTGTCTTTTAAAAGCTTTTCACAACTTTGCTCCTTCCCAAGCTTCTATTTTTTCTTTTTCCCTCCCCCCACCCCTCTCTCTTTGCTGAGGCAATTGGGGTTAAGTGACTTGCCCAGGATCACACAGCTAGGAAGTGTTAAGTGTCTGAGGCCAGATTTGAATTTGAACTCAGGTCCTCCTGACTTCAGGGCCAATGCTCTAATCACTGCCCCAGTTTCGATTCTAATCTACATGGTATGCCTTTCATTCTTCCTTTTCCACTCCAGCCTGCACTACCTGACATTACCCTCTAGTGACCATGTATATATGTGTGTAAGTATATATATATACACACACACATCCTTCCATCTGTCCATCCATTCATTCATCTATGTACATATCATCAATAATATTTGTACAGAATTGCTCATATATTGCCTCCTCCATTATAATGTGACTTCCTTGAGAGCAAGGACACCTTTCTTGGTATCCCAGAGCTCAGCATAGTTAATAAGTTTGTGTTGCTTAATAGCAGCATTCTTTTTGTGATAAAGAACTGGAAATAAATTGGATAGTACCTTTACAACAATTGGATCACACCTTAACAAGTTATGAATGTAAAAGCATATTATTTGCCCTGAGAGAAATGTCAAAAAGAATGGAGTGAGAGCAACTTGTTGTGACTTGTGTGATTTGATTCAGAATAAGATAAGCAGAACTAAATGAAAAATAATATTCCATAACTACCACATTAAAAAGAAAAATAATTGTGAAAGACTTCAGAACCATTCTTACAGTAACTAATCAGGAGTCTAGAAAACTGATGCTGAATCACATTCCTCCCTCATACCACAGAGTTGATGACCTAAAGGAGCAGAATTAGTTATGCATTTTAAGCTTTTACTAATATGTGATTCTTTTGATTTGTTTATTTCACAATAATATTTATTACCAAAAAGAGCTTTTTTTATTTTTGAAAGACAGAAATTAAGGTAGCAAATGAATAGTATAGCCATATTAATTTTTTAATAAGGAAGAAAACAAGGAAAAGAATGTCAATGACTCAATTTAAAATATAAAGGAGGAGCAGCTAGATGGCATAGTGGATAAAGCCTTGCAGTCAGAAGGATCTGAGTTTAAATCTAGTGTCAGACAATTAACATTTAATATTAGCTGTGTGATTCTGAGCAAGTCACTTAATCCCAATTGCCTCTCAAAAAAAAAATACACACACATACACATACATAGAGGAGAAAGTATAGGGGACAGAGACAAGACAGACAACATAGGAAACAACATGTTAAATTTGAAATATACTTAGAAAAACCAACAAGGTGTATGTAATGCAGTGATACAATTTCATTTAAATCTTTTTTTTTTTTTTTATATTTCTCTATCTGGAAAAACATTTATTTTTGTTCATGCTTATCAAGTTCATGATAATAAAAAAGGAAATTAAGAGAAGATAAAGTAAAAATTTTATACTATGACATACTGTTGGTTGAGTATTAGTTTTGTTTTTGTGTCTTCACAGTTCTTAAAAAAAGAAAAGAGGGCTAGTTAGATGGTGTGGTGGATAGAGCACTGACCCTTAAGTCAGGAAGTCTTGAGTTCAAATCCAGACCTCAAATTAGACACTTAATACTTACTAGCTGTGGGACCCTGAGAAAATCATTTAACCCCACTCTCCTTGCTTAAAAAAAAAGATGCAGGAAGAGAAAAAAAATACCACTATTGTCTGCAAAGGAAGCACTATAAAAGACTCTACCAAATATACATATGTAATTACATTATATAGATGATAATAATTTTAGCACATTTATAATCATATCATATTAATAAATATATACATGTTATATAACATACAATTATGATATAATTGTAATTGCAAATTCAGTAGAATTGGAGGAAGTCATATAAGAGGATTAGAGAATAATTCTGAGATTGCAAGACTATATAACATAATTAAATTTCATATCTATCATATTAAATATGTAATTGTCAATATAATAATTACATAATTCAAGATAAATATTACTCATAATTATAAATTTACAATAGAATATGCTGTTGCTGTTATTTGTCTTTTGTTCTTGAAGATATGATCAAGACATTAGAAGTGATGTTATGCTTGCAAGTGAATTGGATTTAAATAAGAGTGGGCTGTGTAGTTACTAGTTTCCCTTTCTCCTCCATAGTCATCGGGGTTCAGTGGGCAGATATAAATCAGGATGACTAGAAGTGGATATTAGATTAGATATGTAATTATCATGGCAATAATAATAGCATTAAAATAGATTATAATTTTATATAATTAATTATTATATTAATTATAATTATAAATAAAAATTATTTTATTTTAAATATATAATAAATATAATATAATATAATTATTAATATATTATATATTATATATATTGAAATAAAATATAATAAAAATAATAAAAAATATAATATAATATAATAAAATATAATATAATAAATATAAAATAAATATAATAAATAAAAATAAATAAAAATAATTTATATAATTAATTATTATTATATTAATTATAATTATAAATAAAAATTACATATATATGTATATATATATATATATATATATATATATACAATATATATAATCAATAAAGGAAGTAAACTGGTTCTGTATCTGGCATAAACATAATGAAAAACAGTCTGAGAACGTTAAGCCATTAAAACGACCTAGAGAAAGGCCTCTAGCACACTGAGTCGATTCATTTCGCTAAAACACAGACAAGAATTGCACGGAATGAGAAAATAAGCACCGACGCCCCGGGAAGGTCGGAGAGAGGGACTAGCGGGGAGATCCTGGATCGATCCGTGTCTAGAAACAATTCTTTTTATTTATTAAGGGTCAGGGAACAATGGCCGGGATAATCTCAGAACCCTCCATTTCGTAACCCTCCTTTGGAGTAGGCCATCTTTCCCCAGGAACACTCCATCAGCAGCATTTATCTTTTTCACTGCCGTTAAGGGCAAAGCCTAGGTCTGGGCGACGCCGGAAGTTCATTGTCCATAAATGTACCGTTAGACAGACAATGAGGACAGGAGAGAGATAAAACGGAACACCAGATGAGGATGAAGGGGTTATGAAAGACTTCCTGGAGGAGCCGGCAGGAGATGGACAAGAGATGGGGACGGGGCGTGGGATAACGAGATGATGCGGGCAGGTTGGGTAACGCCAGGATGCAGACGGTCCAAGGACATCTAAACATTGGGTCATCCTCCACGGAGAGAAATGAGCCAATCTCAAGGGGACCCTTTCTCCATACTGGTGGGACGACAACACATACAACAGGTCCATAGGATTTAAGGAGGGAGGGACACACACACCGCAACAATCAGAGAGAGAGAAAAAAAGGAACCTTCCGAAGGTTAGGAAGAAAGCTTTCTAGCCTAGTCCTGCCAATCATTCTGGCCCCTCTCCCTTCCAAGCCATGATTGGCCAGCTGCTAGACCAACTGAAATATGATTGGCTACCCACCACCAAGCTAACCGCCGATCAGCCTTTACAGACAGTGATTGACAGAAACCCTAGCCCAGCTCTGGCTGATGATTGGTCATTTTTCCTAGGCCCTGCCCAATCCCGAAGGAGGCGGGGTACATAATCACTAGGTTTCACGAGCCGCAACTATAGTACCTACTGAGGTGGTCGGGCGAGGGTCAGTGTTCTTTTCTCCTTCCTCCCGCTCATAATACAGCGCTAATGGAGCTTTCCTACCAGACTCTCAAAGTCACACACCAGGCGCGAGAAGCGGTGAGTAATGGCTGACAAAAAGAAGCGGCCGACTCTGAGCACTCTGCGCTTCCTTTCCCACACCCAGAGAGGAGACTGGTCGGGAGAGTCATCCGTTGCTATAGTGACAACCGGACATGAGCCATGGCAGCGCAAGCGCAGAAAAAGCCCCTCAGGTTGGCTTTTGGTTTGTGCGCAGGCGTGGAGAGGATTTTGATTGGGATTCCTGCTGGGGAGGGTGTCCTCTGCCAGGAAGCGAGTGGGCTGCGGCGTGATGCGCAGAATGAACTGGAGGACTGAAGGGGGGGAGGGGGGAAGGGAGCGGATCTGTGCCAGGGGGCTCCTGCAGAAGGCTATGACAGGTGCCTAGGAGGAGGGAACATGCACCTGAAAGTCTTATTTCCTTTTACATCCTCTAATAATCTTACCTCATCTCAGCCATTCCAACTTTGCCCTATGGTTCCACCAAGCCCCATCTCTGCACAGGCCCCGAAATAAGTGTGTATATAAGTATATACTTATGTGTATGTGTGAGTATATATATCTATATATATTAGAATATATAATTAGATATATATAGAATTATACATATCTATAATAATTAATAGAATTATTAATTAGAATTAGAATATATTAAATATAAATAATAATTTATATTAATATTTAGAAAGAATATTAATATATTATAATATATAATATATTATATATATTATAATAGAATATCTTAGACCCATAATTAAAGTCAGAGTAAGAAGGGCTTTTAAAGATCAGTTTGTCTAATTCCATGTCTGTTAACTAAGAGCTTAAGTTTCCATATCAGGAAGCTCATATTTAAAATACGGAAGAGGAGTGAAATAAATTCCAATTTTAATTCATCTGTAGAGTGAAGTGAAATAAATTTCTCTGGGTTCCTGCCTTTCTGCTCTTATATAATATAAACTTTAAAATATGCTTGTTGTAAACCTTATAAATAGCCTTTTATCTTGTGTTTTCTTCTTTGTTTTATAACCTGTTGTCTTAACTTAGGGTTACTAAGATACTTACTTATAAGGACCTTAGGGTACTAACAAGTATGAAGAACCCAATGACCTTGTGGAGGAAGTAATACTAGAGCTGAATGTTTTTTGAACCTTGAAGAAAGTTAGGAAATTTAAAAGGTCTATGTGAATTAGCCTAGGCAAAGACATGGAGATAAGAGAGAGAATCTCATATGGAGGAACAGCTGGTAGGCCAGTTGGTTTGGAATACAGAATATATAAAAGAAAGAAATATGCATAAGGCAGGAGAGGAGAGGTGAAGCCAGATAGGAGAAGACTTTAAGTACTAAATAGAGGAATTTTCATTTTATCCAAGAGGGAAGAAAAGGAAGGATGAACAAGTGGGCTATCCTTAGGGGGGCAGAAAAATGATGAGGTCAGAGATATTCTTTAGAAATATTAATTTAGCCCTTTGGATTAGTGATTTGTTTACTAGATCTATATCCCAAAGAGAACAAAGGAAGAAGAAAAGGACCTATATGTATAAAAATATTTATAGCAATTCTTTTTGTAGTGATGAACAACTCGAAACTAAGGTTTGTCCATTAATTAAGGAATGGTTGAACAAATTATGGTTTACAGATGTAATGAAATTCTACTGTCCTAGATAGTTTCAGAGAAACTGGGGAAGACATGTCAACAGATGCAAATTAAAATGAGAAGAACCAGAACAATTTATATAATAACAACATTGGAAAGATAAATAACTTTCAAATACTTAAGATTTTGATCAATTCAGTGACCAACCATGATTTCAGAAAACAGATGTTGAACACTGTTACCTTCTTTCTGCCTCTGAGGTGATGGATTCAAGATGCAGAATGAGACATTTCTGGACTTGAACAGTATGATAATTTGTTTTGCTTCATTGTGCATATTTGTTATGAGAGGTGGGTTTTTTCTTTTAAATTAGGGAGAGGAGAAAGAAAATAGATACTGATTAATTGAAAAGAAATGAAATAAGAATTTCAATCTGATAGCAAGGTAGAGAATGATCAAGAAAGTGAAGTAACTTGAAATACTAAGCACTAGCTTTTGAAGCAGAAAGACTGATTAGGAGTGTATTGCGTTACATCAGGGCCTGAACAAAGGCCATGTAAGTGGTGGGAATGAAATGGATGTAACAGATATTGAGTAGAATTGAAAAGACGATATCTGATTGGATATGGGGGCTTAAAAAAAAGAGTAAAGAATCTAGAATGACTCTGAGGTTGCAAATTTGAGTGACCAGAAGAATGATAATGCTATCAACAGAGATTAGGAAGACAAAGTTTTTTGGGAAAAATCATGAATGGATTTGAGATGCAGAGTTTGAGATACCTATGAACATAAAGTTGATGTTGTGTGATTGGAAATTGGAAGAGAGAGAGACTAGGGCAGGACATGTAGATGTGGTTATTTATATGCATGAAGATGATAATAGAACTTGTCAGCTAATGAGACCACCAGGAGAGAATACAGAAAAATGAAAAACATATCTGGAAGAGAACACTGAAGTATACAAATTCATAGTATGAATCATGAACTGATTTAAGAGATAATGGGAGATAATGACTACATCCTGGTGGAAGGGATGACAGAGAGTATCTATGCTAAATTGCCAGAGGTTGAGTTTGCAATTAATAAATATAGATTTTGTATAGTTTATAAAAATAGATTTTGCTGAACCACATATCTTGTATAATTTGAATATCAGTCACAAACATTAAGCTCTTATTGTGTGCCTGGCACTCTAGTAAGCAATGAGATTACAAAGAAATGGAAAGACACAATGCCTTCCCTCAATGAACCTCTCATTCTATATCTCTATAGCAGAGATATACAAAATAGAAAGAAGATAAGAGTCATTAGTAGTGAGGGGAACTAGGAAAGGTAGAAGTTGAAATTTGAGTTGATTGTTGAGGGAAGCTCTGGTAGAAGCAAAAGAGGTAGAGTATTCTAAGCTTGAGAGACAGCAAGTGAAAAGACAGGGAGTAAAAAGATGGAGTGTTTTGTTTGAGTAACAGTACAGTACATGAAAGAAGAAAGTGTCATTTTAGAAATTTACAATGAAGTGAAACTGGGGCAAAAAGTTCCAAGCATATTCAGTTTATTGGCAAAACTAGCAGTTGACAATTATTAAGAGTTAATACATCCTTAATACCCAAAGCCATTCATGGCAGAATACAGCATTTTTATAGTCTAAAAAGAGGAACTAATCAAGGTACATATTCATGAGATTAATACATATTCATGGATTAATGCATATTCATTGAATTTACAGGATTAGGGAAGTATAGCAGGAATAGAGAAATACATTTATTTGTAACATCCGGGCTGGAGATGTTCTCAACATCATGTGACTTTAATTATATCAAAGCTCAGCTTTCTTATTAGTTCAGGTGTCTGATTAATGAAGCGACTCATTGATATACTATAAAAGCATCATGAAATGTTTTGTGAATTTTCATGAATCTAACTTAGATACAAAAAGGGAAACTTTAACTCACAAAAAAGGGGGAAGTCTTTATTAGTTAAGAGGAAGTCTTAACAAAACAAGAAACTTGAGCTTATAAGAGTGAGGGAGCTAAAATTGAACAACATATTAATAAAAATGGAGCTTAATTAAGTTTAATTATTTCTTACAGGCCTTAGTTAAAAATCAAATCTGATTATATTGATTGAACACAATTTCCAATTTACATTTCCCAAAAGGTTACACACACACACACACACACACTATTTAGTTAGTTGCCAAGTCCTGTCTTTTCTACCTTCATAACATCTCTTATATATATCCTCTTTTATCCTCTGACACTGCCGCTATCATGTTACCCCATAGTCATCAATTTCAGTGGCTCTCTCTTGCCTCCAAGATCAAATATAAAGTAATAATGTTACTCTTGAATTTGTTTTTTTGAGTTGCCATATTTTCTAGAAATACTGAACTCAGAATATTCAGAAATCCCTGAATATATCAAGGATGAAGACCTCTTTGCCCCCAGATAAAACATAATTTGTTGTTTGCTTTCCAAACTGGACTTGGATTTTGCCTTGGGAATCAAGACAGGCTCCAGTCAGTCTGCACTAGCATGGGAAACTGCTTGTGCAATTGTCAGGACCCTTACAGATAAGCAGATCCTCCTCTTCATAGTGTAGCAATTTTCAAGGGAAAAGAACATAGCATTTTCTGTTGCCTTGCTACTCCCCTTTAGGAGGGGTTTTGTCCTTTTCGCACCTTTGCTATACCTTTCCATCTCATGTGAAGGATGTTTAGGTAGAGATTTCTGTATCTCCTCCATTTGTCCTACTAGCAAGCTCCTATATGGACTGTGAACTCTTCGGGTTCCATATGCATGTTTATTTCTCTTATTAAAAATCTAGTGTTCATGTGTATTTCAGAAAGTTGTGATTAACTGTTGTTTGCCTTTTAAAGACCCCTTAAACCAGTTTAAAGATTTTATAAATGTTAAAGAATATTATTATACAGTAAGAAATGATGAAAGGGATAGTTTCAGAAAAACTTGAAAAAAATCTATGTGAGCAAATAAAAAGTGATGTGATAAGAAACAGGAAAACATTGTATATATGATAGCAATAATGTAAAGATAATCAATTGTGAAAGTTTTAGTAACTCTACTAATACAATGATCCACCACAATTCCAAAGGACTCATGATATAAAATGTTAGCAACCTCCAAGTAGAAAACTAATAGACTCAGAGTGCAGATTGAAGCATATTTTTTACCTTCTTTACTTTTTTTTTATTTCTTCCTTTTTTTCCCTCAGTACATGTTAATAAGGAAATGTTTTACGTAATTTTATGTATAGTAAGTATTGTTTTTCTTGTCTTCTCAGCAGATAGGGGAGGGCTAAAAGGAAGAAAATGTGAACTAAAAATAAAATTTAAATAAAAAAATAAAGTTTTCCTTAACCCATCCTTTTCCAGTCTTTTTGCACTTTATATGGTATACCACATTCTCTGCAATCCTGTAATCTTGGTCTCCTGGCTGTTACCAATTCAAGAACCCATCTCCTGACTCGGGGAACTCAAGGAATATTCTCCACACTTGAAATATTCTCCTTCCTTGTTTCTTCCAATTTAATTTCCTTCAAATACTTGTTAAAATCCCATCTTCTGAAAGAAGGTTTTCTCAATCATCCTTAATGCTAGTCCTCCCCTGTTTTGATTATCTCCATTTTTATCTTGTATATAACTTATTTGTATATAGTTTGCATTTTGAGGGCATGGACTGACACTTCTTTCTATCTTCTGCTCTGATACTGTGGCTGGTACTTAATAGATATTTAATAAATGCTTGTTGAACAGCTGTGTAAAAAAAACTGGGCAGATAAAAGGGGACGTGATGAAGAGCTTTATGTACAAAGCAAAATTTTATATTTGAACCTGGAGATAATGGGGAACTTCTGGAGACAATTGAGTTGAAGATTACATGGTCAGCTCTTTGTTGTAAAAAAAAAATCAATGAGGACTGAGAAAAAGCCATTAGATTTGTCAGTTAAGAGATCATTAATGAATTTGGAGAAAGCAGTTGCAATTGAATCGTGAGGTTGTAATCCAGAAGGCAAAAAATTTAGAAGAGAGTAAGAGTAAGAAGATAGCGACATCTAGGATAGACTGACTGCTTTCTCAAGGAGGTTATTCAAGAAGGGGAAAAGAAATATAGGATGATAGCCACTAAGGACAGTTGTCGAATCTAAGGACTGAATAAACTTGATTGGGTTTAAAGGCACCTGGAAAGAAATCAGTAGACAAGAAGAAATCAAAGATTAGAGATGGTAGGGGAGTTAGTGGAACTATTCCAAGGGACAAATGGATGAAATGAGAGATCAAGGAGACATACCTTATTGAGAAAAAATGCAACCTCCTCATGAAAGACAGGTTAGAAGTTTCATTTCTAGTCTATTGTCTTACTTTTTGAAAATATAATTTTAAAGCATTTGTTATGTGCCTATATATGTAAGATACTACATTGTGATTGTGAAAGACAAAAATTTCAGGAAAAAAATCATGAAACCATACATTTTAGGCACAAATTTGCCAATAACTGTGACTAACCTTAATCTAAATCTAAGCTTTTCTACTTTAGAGAGAGAAATGTCCAAACTGACATAGTTATTTTCCCTATTCCAGCTTTGCTCCCTTCCTTACATTCTCTGCAAGACAATTTGAGGTAACATTAAAAGAATCTTGCATAAGAAAAAGGTCACAATATGTTAACATGAAGTTTAAGGTTAATATTCTATTACAGTAGTTACTTAATTTTCAACTAAAAACTATAAATTCCTTTCTTGAAGTTATGTTAGGCAATTAGGTGGTACAGTAAATAGGATGCTGGGCTTGGAAACCAATCAGGAGTAAATGATTTCTAATAAAGCCTCAAACATTTACTACTTGTATGATCCTGGCCAAGACATTTAATCTCTTTCCATCTCATTACAAAATGGGGATGATAATAGTATCTACCTTGAAGTGGGAATGGAAGGAGGGAAGTTGCTCTGGTTGTGCTTGTGTTAACCTTTGTGAAATGCTCCTTTAATGGAGAGGAGGACATAGATGGCCAATCACTCACTTCTCCACTGAAAGCAATGACTCTAATTAGACAAGAAATTAGTTTGGTTATCCCCTTTAACTTTAATCACATTCCTAGGACATCTTTTTTTTTTTTTCTTGACCTTCTACACATTTTATTTATTTTTATTTTTTCATAATTATAACTTTTTATTGACAGAACCCATGCCTGGGTAATTTTTACAACATTATCCCTTGCACTCACTTCTGTTCCGACTTTTCCCCTCCCTCTCTCCACCCCCTCCCCCAGATGGCAAGCAGTCTTATACATGTTAAATATGGCACAGTAAATCCTAGATATAATAAATATAATGTGTGCAGAACCGAACAGTTCTCTTGTTGCACAAGAAGAATTGAATTCAGAACTACCCATTTTCTTACAGGAAAAAATCTAGAAAGGATTTTAAGCTAAAGGAAATATTATTTCTTAGTATTAAGAAATACTAAGTTGAGCTTAAAAAAAAGTAGGGTTTTATTTATTTATTTTTTCTGTATTTAATGTTAATAGACAAGGCCAGTGGAGACGTTTACTTTTTCTTGGAATATCCACAGTGAAAGCCCAGTGACCTATATAGTCTTAGTGCTTAGGCCTCAGACTGAATACATAAGTTAAATAACATTAACAGCTATTGCAAGGTAGTTCACTATAGCTATGAAATGGAAGGCATAGACAATGTTGAGTTCCTGGGCTGCAGAGATCTACAAAGAGTGAGGAAAAAGTTTGACCTTGAAATATGGTAGAATATGCATAGGTAAAAAGTTAGAAAATGGGTTTTCAGAAGTTAAAAAAGGTGAGAAGAGCTGGGATTAAACCATGGATTAAGATTGGAGAAAACATCATAGGATAGAGTAAGGTGCAATGGAAGCAAGGCAGGATCTTCTATTTCTTCCTTAATCTCTATTCCCTCTTTAACAATTTTGTAATCTAATGTCAGCCCCTAGATTCTACTGAAATTGTATTTTCAGAGGTGACTAAAAACTCCCTAATCCTGGAAATAACATTTTGTCAGTTATTGATCTCTATAGAATTTAGTATAATTAACTATTTACTCCCTAGGATCTCTCAGGATACCACATTGTGTTCATTTTTTTCTCTCCCTTTACAGGCCCATCTCTCCCTCATTTCCCCTACTGTCCATTCCCTTCCCTGCTGTACCCTCTCCAACCCACCTCCTCCAATCTTGAGGCAGTGAGGTATGATACAAGAATCCTGATCTTAGAATCAGGAAGAGGAGGACTTTTATGCCATCTTTGTCACTCACTAGCTTTCTGGCTCTGGACAGGTAGGTGCTGCAATGGATAGGGCTGTTCATGACTGAACATGACATCACAATAGTGATGCTGGGCAACTCATTCAACCACTCTAAATCTCAGTTTCTTCATGGGTAAAATAGAGACCACACTTACATAAAGCTAAAATTGGATAACATACACATTTGGCAGACTTCTCACCAGATCTGGAAAATTGTAGGTGCAGGAGATTGGCAGCTTCAGGTGCAGCTCCAACAACTGCTTCAGGAATTTCCTTTTCCTAGGAAAAGCACAAAGCAGGGGTCATTGAGGGAGAAAACCATGTGACTAGAGACTGGTTGCTAGAGAGACACAGGAACAACCCAAAAACAATATGTAGCCCAAAGCTCTTTAGCATACTGAAACTTTTAACAAAATTTAACTGTTTATAATAGATTTATGTATGCATGCTTATGGTGGTAAATGAAAATTAATTACTAAATACAGCATGCATTTATGACATAGTCATTTTTAAATGTTTCCTTTACAGATACTTATTGTGGTAAGTGAAAATTAATTACTAAATATAGTATTTATATGACTTACTTTTTTTTTTTTAGTTTTCTTTACAAATATGTATCATCCTGCAAATTTCCAAGAATTCCCATTAAATTATCTGATGTCTAAGTCTGAATAACCAAAACCACAAATGTGAAACATGAAATTCTCAAGGGATCCCTGCATAGAGAGGATTGGCACTGGGGTCTTAACTTCAAAGAAGGCTGATAGGGGTCAGACCATCATAGACATGACAGTAGTTTTGTGGTTGAGTCATTTTCAGTTGTGTCTGCTTCCTTTGTGACCCCATTTGGGGTTTTCTTGGCAGAAGTAGTTTGCCATTTCCTTCTCTAGTTTATTGTACAGATGAAGAAACTGAGACAAAAGAGTTAAGTGACCAGGGTCACCCAGTTAATACGTGTCTGAGCCCAGGTTGGAACTCAGGAAGAGGAGTCTCTTTGACTCTAGGCCCAGAACTATGGCGCCACCTAGTGGCCGATGTAGAAGTGGAGGCTATCTTAAGGTACAAATCCCTTATTTCTGAAGTTAGGAAACTGAGAGTAAGCGATATTGAGATTTTTTCCAATCCTGTGGGTGGCAGATCCAGCTGGGCCTTGATCCTTCAGATCTGAATCTTTTTGCATTGTACCCTTCTGTCTTCCAAAGCACAATTGCAAAACAAAATAGGGGGTATCCAAATTTGTAGATCATTAAGATTTTTCACTTTTTAAATTAGTAGAATCAGGAGAACAATGTACACAGTAACAGCAACATTGTGTGATGATCAATTCTGAATGACTTAGCTCTTCTCAGCAATACAATAATCCAAGGCAGTCCCACAGGATTCATGAGGAAAAATGCTATCCATAACCAAGCAAAAAACTGATGGAATCTGAATGCAGATTGAAGCTTATCATTTTCATTATATTTTTTTTTCATGTCCCCTCACCCCCCTTTTTTATCTGTTTTTACTTTTACAACTTCACTAATTTGGAAATATGTTTTACATGATTGTGTATATATAATCTATATCAAATTGCTTATCATTTTAGGGGGATGTGAGGGAGAAAGAGGGAGAAAATTTGGAACTTAATTTTTTTTAAATGAATGTTAAAAATTTATATTTACATGTAATTGGAAAATACTATGGAATAGTATGGAATAATACTATGGAATACTAGGAAAACTAATATGGAAAATAAAATACTATGAAAAAAAGAAATGCTTCACTTTTCAAATTTCAAATTATAAGACTTCCCTTTCCCCCACTTATTCTAGTGCTTTTTACTTGTTTGTAAATGAATTGGACTAGAAATCAAGAAAAGATTTCAGAAAAGATCTAGTTCATTGCCATCAAATATAAATGGAAGTGATGGCCACTAAACTGTACCTAAGGATCCTTGTGGCCACTAGTGACTTAGAAAACCATATGTTAACATTATTTGTGTTCTATAATATTTTTGTTAAGTATTTCCCAATTACATTTTAATGTGATTTGCAGCCTGCCTGACTGGTGTTTAATACCTCTAAACTAGTTCAATTCCTTTATCAACTTGCCCAAGGTCACAGCTAAATATCTAAGGTCTATCACTCCCAGACTTATTAGCTGTATGATTTGGGGCAAGTCACTTAACCTTGTTTACCTCAATTTCCTCCTCTGTAAAATGGGCTAGAAAAGGAAATTCTAAACTACTCCAGTCTCTTTGTCAAGCAAGACCCAATGAGGTCACAAAGTGTTGGACACTACTGGAACAACTCAACAACTGATACATGAAGTAAACAGAATCAAAGCTTCATCACCATGGGAACCAAAACTCATTTGTTCTGCTTAAGTTCACATTGTATTGTTTCAAGCTCTAAGTTAATAAAATTCTATTTTTAATAAAGTAATTCTCTTTTGATGTTTATGAGATAATACTTGCTGATGCTGTGAATAGAGCATTGGCTCTGGAGTCAATAGGATCTGAGTTCAAATTCAGCCCCAGTCACTGGGCAAGTCACTTAAAAGTGCGATATTGCCTAAGAAGTTTGGTCTTCAGTCTTTCCTCTTCTGGGACCATGTTCCAAAAGCCCTACTCCCACCCCTTCACCCCCACCTCGGTCTCTTTCTGTTTCTCTTTGTGTCTCAGTGTCTCTCTCTTTTCTCTGTCTCGTTTTCTCTCTCTCTCTCTCTCTCTCTCTCTCTTTCTCTCTCTCTCTCTTTTCCTAAATGTTACACTTGCAGATTTTGTAAGCTGTGGCGGAGAATGTTCTGGATTTAAAGGTGGCCTCTGATCCATTCTGACCTCTTAGGTGGCAAAGCCTCTGTACTGGCTTGGGTTATAAATTCTGTCTGTTTCAATAACAAGTTATGACTGAGACAAAGACTAGAATAATTTTCTTACAGGTAGTTCTGCTCCATGGTTAGAACTGTGACTTTGATTTCATTCTAGTGGAGAACCTGGTAGAATTTCTGATGCTAATCATTTGACCTTGAATAACTTAAAACTTGTCCAACTGGTCTTTAAATTGGTGATACACCAATTTAGAGATTGCTTGGCTTGAAATTGAATGGGAGTGGAACAACTAAATCAAAAGATAACTGGAAGGGAGGCTTTTAAGTATGATGGCTTAGAAATAGCTTATTTATTGTTTTTTATGCATTTTCAGGCTTTTCTGATAGATTGTGACTCTATTGGGGTTTTCTTGGCAAAGATATTGGAGGGATTTGCCATTTCCTTATCCATTCATTTTACAGATGAGGAAATTGAAGCAGAGTTAAGTGACTTGCCTAGAATTACACAGTTAAGTGTTTGAGGCCAAATTTGAACTCATAAAGATGAATTTTCCTGATTCCAGGATTGGACCTCTATTTATTGTACCATTTAGCTGTCTCTAGAAAGAGCTTAAAAATAATAGTTCTTATACTATAAAATAGGGGATGTAATAAAAATCCAAAAATCTTATTTTCTTCCAGAAATATAGAGAACTTCTAATGACCATTGCCACACTGATCTTTTAAAAAATTAATTTTAATTGATACTTTTGTTTATATATTACCTAAAGTTTCCTCTCTTCATTCTCTCTCCCTCGCCTCACCCATAGAACCATCCCATATAACAAAGAATTTTAAAAAAATAATTATAACTTTTTATTGACAGTATATATTCATGGGTAATTATTTACAACATTATCCCTTGCACTCACTCTGTTTCGATTTTTTCCCTTCCCTCCCTCCACCCCCTCCCCGAGATGGCAGGAAGTCTTATACATGTTAAATATGTTATAGTATATCCTAGATACAATATATGTGTGGAGAACCAAACAGTTCTCTTGTTGCACAGGAAGAATTGGATTCAGAAGGTAAAAATAACCTGGGAAGAAAAACAAAAATGCAAACAGTTTACACTCATTTCCCAGTGTTTCTTCTCTGGGTGTAGCTGCTTCTGTCCATGCATTGATCAATTGGAACTGAATTAGATCTTCTCTTTGTCGAAGAAATCCACTTCCATCAGAATACATTCTCATACAGTATTGTTGTTGAAGTGTATAATGATCTCCTGGTTCTGCTCATTTCACTTAGCATCAGTTCATGTAAGTCTCTCCAAACCTCTCTGTATTCATCCTGCTGGTCATTTTTTGCAGAACAATAATATTCCATAACGTTCATATGCCACAATTTACCCAACCATTCTCCAATTGATGGGCATCCATTCATTTTCCAGTTTCTAGCCCCTACAAAAAGGGCTGCCACAAATGTTTTGGCACATACAGGTCCCTTTCCCTTTTTTAGTATTTCTTTGGGATATAAGCCTAGTAGTAGTACTACTGGATTGAAAGGTATGCGCAGTTTGATAACTTTTGGGGCATAATTCCAGATTGCTCTCCAGAATGGTTGGATTCATTCACAACTCTACCAACAATGCATCAGTGTCCCAGTTTTCCCGCATCCCCTCCAACATTAATCATTATTTTTTCCCTGTCATCTTAGCCAGTCTGACAGGTGTGTAGTGGTATCTCAGAGTTGTCTTAATTTGCATTTCTCTGATCAATAGTGATTTGGAACACTCTTTCATATGAGTGGAAATAGTTTTAATTTCATCATCTGAAAATTGTCTGTTCATATCCTAACAAAGAATTTTTGATTCATTGCCTTTTAACAAACTACAAATTAGTAATTACCATGTAGACCTGAGGTGAATGCACATTTGCACAAACATACACATATAATATAGAAATATATATATACATACATACATACGTAAAAGAAATAACTGGTAGATCTCAAAGTCTTGCCTGGTGACTCTCCAAATGGATTGCCACTACCACACATATTGATTGCTTCACTTTTGGGGTCTTGGGTAAAATTTTCTTTTTTCTTTTTCTATTTTAATTTTAGCTTTATTAGATTGTTAAATTTTTTGTATTTAATAGTATTTTATTTTTCCAAATACATGCAAAGATAGGTTTTAGCATTTACCTTTGCAAAACCTTATGTTCCAAATTTTCTTCCCTCTTCCCCTCCTCCCTTCTCCAAGACAGCAAGCAGCAATATGGATTAAACATGTACAGTTCTTCTAAAAAATTCTATATTCATCATGCACGTGCGGGTGTGCAAGCACACACACACACACACACACACACACACACAAAATCAAGTCAAAAAAGAAAGAAAAACATGAGAAAGGAAAAAAATAAGCAAACAAAAACCATCAACAACAAAAAAAGAGTAAAAACACTATTCTTTGATGGGATAGCATTTTCATCCTGGAGGATGATGCACTTAATAATGGCCCTGGGCTCCCAACACTTGCTCAAATACTTTGTTCTTATTTGTTCTCAACAACAATTAGACACTTCTAATCAAGAGTTTAATTATAAGTATTACACCCTTATAGAAAATTAGTTTCTACTAAATATGTATACATTTATTTAACATATACTTTAACATATTTAACATGTATGGGACTACCTGCCATCTAGGGGAGGGGATGGAGGGAAGCAAGGGAAAGGGAAGCAAGGGAAAAGTTGGAACAGAAGGTTTTGCAAGGGTCAATGTTGGAAAATTACCGATGCATATGTTTTATATATAAAAAAACTATAATAAAAATAAAATAAAAAAAAGAAAATTAGTTTCTAGAACATAGTAGGAGCTTGTTGATTGATTTTCCCACTACCTTCAAGGTTTAAGTGAAATTAAAAATAGTTTTCCCCTCACCGTTGTTTAGATATTCTTTAAAGATGCATTATTTCATAGCTTGGAGTCTGCCTTGATTGACATGGGTCACAATTTCTTTGCACTATAGCAAAGAAAATGGTCTTTATTAGTTCCTGATGTGTATGTGTGTATGTATCATATATGTATGTGTGTATATACACAAATTATACCTATGTGTGTGCCTGGTTTATCTGGTATTTTGAATCAATTACACTCTCTTGAGTTGGATAAATTGGTTTTAGACTAACTGATTCTAATTTTTGGCAGACCCAGTACTCTGCTAACATATCCTTCCAGAATCCTTGAATTACTTAATTTCCCTTGGACTCAATTTCTTCATCTCTAAAAGGAGTAGGTATCCTGGAAGTGTTTTCTGGCTCTAGATCTAGGATTCTTTAACATAGGATTTCTAAAAAAGTGGTTTTTGAATCATTTCAGTCGAGTCCAACTCTCTATGATCCCATTTTGAGATTTTCTTGGTTAAGATACTAGAATCCTTGCCATTTCCTTCTCTAGCTGTTTTTATCAGATAAGGAAACTGAGGCAAACAGGGTTAAGTTGTCCAAGGTAAACATATAGCTAGTAAACATATGAAGTCAGATATGATAATGAGTCTTTTCAGTTCCAGGCCTGGTGCTTTATCCATTGTCTTGCCTAGCTTCTGAGGAGGATATAGGAGAGAGAGACAGAAAGACACGGAGAGACAGAGAGAATATAGCCAGTAAAAAATTAGATGGATTTTATCCTTTTAATAGATTAGAACCATAGAGATCCTTTTTGTAGTGGCAAGGAACTGAAAACTGAGTGGCTGCCCATCAGTTGGAGAATTAAGTTAATAGTGTTTGAATGTTGTGGAATATTATTGTTCTGTAGGAAACGATCAGCAGGATGATTTCAGAGAGGCCTGGAGAGACATACATGAACTGGTATAAATGAAGTAAGCAGAACCAGCAGATCACTGGACACAGCAACAAGAACATTATATGATGCTCAATTCTGATGGGCATAGCTCTTTCTCACAGTGAGATGATTTAGGTCAATCCCAATGATCTTGTGATGAACAGAGCCATCTACACTCAGAGAGAGTACTGTGGGAACTGAATGTGGATCACAACATAGCATTTTCACCTTTTTTTGTTTTCTTTCTCATATTTTTTCTTTTTGATCTGATTTTTCTTGTTCAACATAATTGTGGAAATATGTATAGAATAATTGCACATGTTTAACCAATATTAGATTACTTGCTGTCTAGGGGAGAGGGTGAAGGAAGGGAGGGAAAAAAATTTGGAACACAAATTTTGCAAGGGTAAAAGACAAAAACTATCCATGCATATGTTTTGAAAGTTAAAAGCTTTAATATAAAAAAAAAGAACCATGAGCCACATGCCAGGGAGTTGGCAATTCAGGATGGTATTAAAGCACTGGTGTTCTTGTTACAGAAAAGTTTAAAGGTCATCCAATTTCCCATTCCTTGAACTTTATGTTTTGAACCTGTACTCCAGAAGTTGTTGTAGCTGATTGCCTCTTCATAAAAATACATATATGAAAACTTTAGGTAAGATAATCTGATGCCAAATATTTTGGACTTTACAAATTGAATTTTATATTCAGAAATAAAGGAATATTCAGTGCATCTGGGATGCAAATAGAATGAAAATCCTATTAAAAACCTAAGAGGTAAGGAATGTGAGTGTTGGTGACAATCTATTAGAGAATGATCCAGGAAATTTTTGAATTCTGCCAGTAGTTTCTTAGAAACTGAATTAAATTGGCAAGCATTCCAACTCTACTAGAAAGAGTACAATTTTGTTGGATTGGCCACATTGTTTGAATGCCAAATGTACACTTCCCAAAAAGTTTATTTTATGGAGAACTCATGGAGGGAAAGTGCTCACAAGGTGGTCAGAAAAAAGAAATAAAAGGACACTCTCAAAGTCTCTTTAGAATCAGTTGTATGACATGGGAGACACTGGCACAGGACTGCCCAACATGGCATGCCCTTATCAGAGAAAGTGCTGGGCTCTATGAGCAAAGCAGAAATGAATTAGCTGAGAAGATATATGAGAGATGCAAAATTAGAGATTCCATCCCAAATGTTCATATGGACGATGTGTGTCCGACCAGTGGCAGAGCATTCTGAGCTCGTACTGGGCTGATTAGCCACAGTTGGACACACTGTAACTCAACTCAAACATAATGTCATTTTGGTCTTCTTCAAGAATGAAGGACAGCAACCAGATTACTAGTCAGAAACCCTCATTCTGCATTATAATCACTAATTTGTAAAGTTTTTAATGAAACAATGAAACTAAGGAATTATAAACATTTAAAAATTATAAATTCTGTATTCTTAGATACATTCTAGATTCTACTAAGTACTTATTAATCTTATAGTGATTTGTTGTTAATGCCATTCTTCCTCCTTCCCCTTCCTTACAGATGTCAGAGTACAAGGAAAGGGAAAAACAGAATCAATCTTCAACTTTTGTGGGGCTAACATTATGTTCCTAGAGCATAGCCTGAAAGTCAGAAACATGA
The DNA here is from genome assembly GCF_902635505.1 of Sarcophilus harrisii. Lineage (NCBI taxonomy): Eukaryota > Metazoa > Chordata > Mammalia > Dasyuromorphia > Dasyuridae > Sarcophilus > Sarcophilus harrisii. The sequence continues at coordinate 365,934,495 of NC_045426.1, read as the reverse complement.
ATGTCGGTACATTGAACCTGTGGGTTATAGAGGTTAAGTTTCTGAAACCATCAAAAACTGTAATCTTTTGTTAGGGATTGCATAACCTTGTGGTTTTGTGAAGTGACTGTAATTAATAGTTTGATAATTTGAATATTTGGCATTGACCTTCTCTAGGTTTGGGATATAAACTGATCTTTTCCAATCAGTGGCCACTGTTGAATTTTTGAAATTTGCTGGCATATTGAGTGCAAAACTAACAGCATCATTTTTTAGGATTTTTAAATAGCTCAGCTGGAATTTTGTCTCCTCCACTAGTCTTAGGAATGCCAAGCAATGTTTCGTCAGGCTCACATGACTAAATTTTCTTTTCTTTCTTTCTTTCTTTCTTTCTTTCTTTCTTTCTTTCTTTCTTTCTTTCTTTCTTTCTTTCTTTCTTTCTCTTTATTAATTATTATAGCTTTTTATTTACAAAACATATGCATAGATTATTTTTTTTATTATAGCTTTTTATTGACAATATATGCATGGGTGATTTTTCAACATTGTCCCTTGCATTCACTTCGGTTCCAACTTTTCCCTTCCCTCCCTCCACTCCCTCCTCTAGATGGCAGGCAGTCTCATATATGTTAAACATGTTAAAGTATGTCTTAAATACAATATATGTGTACAGACCTATACAATTCTCTTGTTGCACAAGAAAAATAGGATTCAGAAGGTAAAAATAACCTGGGAAGAAAAACAAAAATGTAAGTAGTCCACATTCCTTTCCTTAGTGTTCGTTCTCTGGGTGTAGCTGATTCTGTCCATCATTGATCAATTGGAACTGAATTGGATTTTCTCATTGTTGAAGATATCCACTTCCATCAGAATAATCCTCATATAGTTGTTGAAGTATATAATGATCTCCTGATTCTGCTCATTTCACTTAGGATCAGTTCATGTAAGTCTCTCCAAGCCTCTTTGTATTCATCCTGCTGGTCATTTCTTATAGAACGATAATATTCCATAACATTCATATACCACAATTTACCCAATCATTTTCCAATTGATGGATATCCATTCAATTTCCAATTTCTTGCCACTACAAAAAAGGCTGCCACAAACATTTTGGCATATACAGGTCCTTTTCCCTTCTTTAATATCTCTTTAGGATATAAGTGCATGGGTTATTTTTCAACATTGACCCTTGCAAAACCTTCTGTTCCAACTTTCCCCCTCTTTCCCCCCACTTCCTCCTCTAAATGGTAGGTTGTCCAATACATATTAAATATGTTAAAAGTGTATGTTAAATGCAATATATGTATACATATTTATACAGTTATCTTGCTACACAAGAAAAGTCAGATCTAGAAAGAAAGTAAAAAAAAAAAAAACCCCGAGAGGGAAAACAAAAATGCAAGCAAACAACAGAAAGAATGGAAATGCTATGTCCACACTCATTTCCCATAGTTCTCTGGGTGCAGCTGTTTCTCTTCATTACTGAACAGTTGGAACTGGTTTGAATCATCTCATTGTTGAAGAGGGCCACATCCATCAGAATTGATCAGCATATATTATTGTTTTGACTAAATTTTCAAGATCAGTAATTGTTGTTATTGATGATTTTAAGATCTTGTATCGTTAAGTATATTTGTGTTACTTTTCAAAAATCTCTTCTAAGTCCTTACCATTTTTACTTTTTATCATGCCCATTTTTAAGTGAAACATTCCCTTGGTATCTCTAATTTTCTTTAAGAGATTTCTTGTCTTTTCCATTCTATTGTTTTCTTCTATTTCTTTGCATTCCTTATTTAAGAACACTTTCTTATCTCTCTTTGCTATTCTCTGAAATTCTTTAGTTGATTATAGTCTTCAGCTTTCTTTGCTCTTTGTTTTCTTGCTCTTCTTTTTCTGTAATATATTGTAAATTTTTGTTCATAGTTGTTCAGGCAGTTTATCTATCAGATTCTGTGATGACCATGTATTTTAAAATCAGCCGGAGTCAGGAATTCAGGTTAGGGGAAAATCTTCAATCTTTATTCTTAGTAGAGATGAAGAAGGATTGGAGGAAGAAGGGGATCAGAGGTAAAGGGGAACTGAGTCAATAAGCCAGCCAGACCAGAAGCCATGAGACCAGAAACCACCAGAGCAGAACCCAGCCAGCAATCTCTCTCTCCTCTCTTCCTGCCCCTCTGCCTCCACCCACCAAAATCATCCTTTCCTATACAACACATCAGGACTTGCACAGAGAGTGGGCGAGGGCCATTCTTTCTCCAAGCATATATATTAATAGAGTATAGTCCAATTACTATTTAGCCTCACGTGCTTGGGACCTCAGTGCATCAACTCAAGCCTCAGCCCATTACATCTCCCGTTTTCTTTTGTTTTAGAACACGGATGGTCATGCCATCCCTGACTCCTCAGGGAGGTCAGAGCCCCCAGGGGTAGGTGATCACAATCCCCCTGACTTCTCAGGAAGGGAGGTGAAAGCACTAAAAAGGAGATGATCGCATCCTTCCTGACATCTCAGGAAGGGAGATGAAAAGCACCAAAGGGAAGTGGGGGTTGCTAGCAGGTTTCTGGGCTGAAGGGTCTTTGTGCATAATAAGACTCTAGGGTTACCTGTGACTCCCCCTTATTATGCACAAACCCATCAGCATGGGAGGTATTACATAAGCACATAGCAATAACTCAGAGGCTATTAGTGATGACGCTCCCCTCAGTCAGTGCAGGCTTGATGTGGTGTAACAAACATGAATTGTACATGCAAGTAGCGGAAAAGCGAACAACATAAATCAACATGGTGTTGTAAAAGATCGCCAAAAGTCCTAGAATGAGGGTATGTAAACAATAGTCACACATATACCTTCTTCAGTAGCCAAGAGATAGTCCAAAACCAATCTATTGTCCCTTGCTTCACATGTCAGGGAATCCAATGATCCCCCTAAGTTTTTGAAGTCCTGCAAAAGTCGTTTTATGTGTTAGGGAATGCAATGATTCCAGCAGATTTTGAAGTCCTGTAACAGTCATATCATTTCTCAAAGAATCCAGTGATTCCTGAGAGTTTTCAAGTCCTATGTCTCAAAGAATCCAATGATTCCTGAGGGTTTTCAAGTCCTACAACAATCTTATCATGTCTCAGAGAATCCAATGATTCCTGAGGGTTTTGAAGTCCAACAATTTTCGATGTCCACGAGTCAAACGCCATAACTGCCACACTCTTTCAGTGGTGAGCACAATCAGCAACAGAACCACCCGATATTTCTTGGGTCTTCTCCTTTGTTTCAAGGGTCTGCTCTGTCTCTCTGCGATGGACAAGGCAAAAACGGCTCGTTGGCACCCATCTGATTCCTTCTCCACCTGTAGAGATACAAGCAAACCCTCTCCCCCAAGCAGTTAGCCTATCTGGTCCCTTCCATTCACCACTTTCTGGGTCTCTCCACATCACTTGGTGATTATCTAAAGATAGTGGAGCTGCTCGCACTGGACACTGCCCTTCCAGTAGATTATAAAACCTGGCTGCCAGAGCCAGTGCATCTTTGTCAAAAATCAAGAAGTTAATAGTATAAAAGGTTAGATTTAGAAGTTCTCTAGGGTTACCTGTGGCACCCCTTTTCTTTTGTTTTTGGAGGAGCATCTTAATATCTCTGTTTCTCCTCTCTACTATTGCCTGTCCTTGAGGATTAAAAGGTATGGCAATGGTGTGTAAAATCTTATACTGTGCACAAAAATGTGCAAAATGTTTCGAAGTATAAGCAGGACCATTGTCTGTTTTTATTGCTTGTTGCACACCCATAATGGCAAATGCTTGTGTGAGGAATTCAGTGACCACTGGGGCTGTCTCTTTTGCTGCTGATATTGCAAAAGTGAATCCTGAAAAGGTGTCTACCACAACGTGGATAAAAAACAGACAACAAAAAGATTTATAATGGGTCACATTCATTTGCCAGATTTCATTGGGTCTCACACCATGAGGGTTCTTCCCTGGAGGGCAGTGTAGGAGCATGGAAAGGAAGGCAAGCTGTACAGGCTTTTACTATGCTCCTAACTTCCTCTCTTATTATTCTAAGTTGAAATATAAAGCTTTAGCAGCCTGATGATATTTAGAATGAGATGTCTGAGCTTCTTGGAATAAAGGAGTATTGACCAACATAGTTAGAAGGCTATCTGCCTTTGAATTGCCATCAGAAATGGGACCTGGAAGTCCACTATGACAATGGACATGTAATATATAGATCTTACCTGGATGCTTTCTCACTTGCTCTTGAAGTTTCTTAAAGAGCTGATATATATTAGAGGCTGCAAATTTTATTTGGGCTGTGGCAATTCTTTGTACCACACCTAATGAATAAGCCGAATCAGATATTATATTTATGTCTCCTGGATAATAAGTAAGAGCTAGAATGATCGCGTACAATTCATTCTGCTGAGTGGACTGAAAAGGAGTTCTGACTACTCTCTTTATAAATAGATCATGAGAATATATAGCACAAATGTTATGTTTGGGTGCATCCGTGAAGATAGTTGGTCCTTTAAGAGGAACTTTAGAAACTTTTTCTTCAAGAATCCATTGCCAATTACGTAATAGTCTGGTTATCTTTAATGGAGACCCATGTGTAAAATTTGGAACCATGGCTAATAAAATTTGCCACTCTGGGATGGTCTCACAACACACATTAATTTGTGTATTGGTATAAAAGGTGTATATTTTGTCAGGTCTTGTCCCAGATAATTGTACTGCTCGCTTAGTGGCCTTTAATAAAATTCTAGCCACAAGCACTGGGTAAGGAGTAAGGCTTTGTTCTAGTTGTGCTGGGAGGTTCACCCACTCTATCACACTGTCTCCTTGATGAAGGACTGCTGTGGGTGCCCCTTCTGTGGCAAAAACTGATATTTCCAAAGATTTTTGAGTGACTCTTTCAGCCACATTGGATAAAGCCAGTTCAACCTTTTTTCAAAGCCTCTTGAGCTTCTTTTGTAAGCTGGCGGGTTGAATTTAAAGCACTGTCTCCCCTTAAAATGTCATATTATGGTTGTGACTGATAGGTAGTCAAACCTAACCCTGGTCGCATCCATTGGATATCTCTTATCAATTTCTGAAAATCATTCAATGTGTTTAGCTTCTCTGTTCTTAAGGACAGTTTTTGAATTGTAAGCACCTTAGGGTATACTTCATATCCTAAATATTGAAAAGGAGCATGTCTTTGAATTTTTTCTGGTGCTATGTATAATTTGTAATTCCTTAGTGTTTCTATGGTCTTTTGTAGACATGCGTCTAACATTTGTTCCTCAGGTGCACATCCCAAAATGTCATCCATGTAATGTAACTTACCTTTGGGAATGCTTTTCTTACTGGAGCAAGAACAGCAGCAACATACATTTGACACATAGTAGACCTGTTTTTCATTCCCTGTGGCAAAACTGTCCATTCATATCTTTTATAAGGCTCAGCTAAGTTAATTCTGGGCACTGAAAAGGCAAATCTTTTCATATCCTCCTTATCCAGAAGGATAGAATAGAAACAATCCTTAATATCTATGACCTAAAGAGGCCATTCTCTAGGCAATTGAGTAGGAGATGAAAGCCCAGGCTGAAGAGTTCCCATAGTTTCCATCTGTTCATTCACCTTTCTTAAATCTGTTAACATCCTCCATTTTCCAGATTTCTTTTTTACAACAAACGCTGGGGAATTCCAAGGACTTAGAGAAGGTTTTAAGTGTCCTTGGTCAAGCTGCTCCTGTACTATATCTAATAAGGCCTGAATTTTATCGCTACCTAAGGGCCACTGTTCTATCCACACTGGTGTATTAGTTTTCCATTGGCTAGGAACAGGTGAAAGTGAACCTCCACTTCACCCTTAACAGCCTTCAACAGCAGCCCTGCTTAAAAAACCGAAGTACTCATTTTTAACCCTAATTGCTATAAAACGCCTCTTCCCCACAGATTGATGGGGATTTTTTTTCAACTATAAAAGGAGTAAAAACTCCTGTTTTGCCTTCAAAAGTCCATCTCATAGGGGCAGCACTAACTTCAGCTGCTGTTGATCCCCTACACCAGACATGTAGGTGTCTGCTTTAATCTTTGGCCAGTGACTGGGCCAGTTGGCACCTCTAATGACTGTCCGATCTGCACCAATGTCCACCAATCCTTCTAATGGTATGCCATTTATATATATCGTGAGCATAGATCGGTCAGTTGTTACAGTTCCTGTCCAGTATATTCCTGGATTTTGTGGTCTGGAGTCAGAATCTGGGTGACTATCACCAGGCTGCTTATTAGGATTCTGTATGAGTAAACACTGATGCTACTATTTCTCCTGGGTGATAAGTCACACATTGTCTGCCTGTATTGGTGACTGGGATATTATCTACACATTCCCCAGTTTCCCACATCAGTGTGTGGATGGACACTGTTTTGTACATACTCTCAGGAGGTGAAATGGTCAAGCCTACTGTGCCTGGAGGCAAGGGATCCATAGGCTGGAGACAGATTTCACCTCTCCAGGGGGTATCTCAGTTGTCTCAGCTGCATACACCTCTATTCTCCCTAATTGTAATCCCTTTCTCCCATCAGGTTGCTTCCTGGCTGATTGGTCATATTGGGGTATTGGACTTCTAGGCACACTCTGGGTGCATCATTGGCTGCCATCTTGCCCCAAGTGTTTTTTGCCTGGGGCCCTGGGGCTGGGCCCCTCATCCCGTTTCCCTGAACCTGTCTACATTCTGAGGCTCAATGGAAGCCTCTGTTGCATTTTGGACATGGGATACTGGGTCTTGTTCTCCCACCATGCTTTCTCACTCTGCCTCTATACCAACATTGAGCTTTCAGATGCCCTACTTTACCACACTGAAAGCATTGACAAGTCTCTCTGGAAGTCCTTTGCCAGAAGGGACCCTGTCATCCCATGTTGGGAAGTCTGCATCATAGCCTGGGTATAAAAGGCATTTGTGCCCACTGTGGCACAGCGTCTTATGATCTCCTCTAAAGGCGCATCCTTGTGTAGTCCTAGTATAATTCTTCTGCACACCTCATTAGCATTTTCCTTAGCAAGTTGCCTTATCAAAACATCTATTGATGCATTTTCACCATTAGTTCTTGGGATAGCTGTCTGCAAATGTCCCACAAAGTCAGCAAAGGCTTCATTTGGCCCTTGTGTTATTTTTGTGAAGGCCTCACCCTTGTCATCTTTATTGTGGAGAGAAGCCTACGCTTTGATAGCATTAGCAGCAATTTGCTCATATGCTGTTATGGAATAATTAATCTGTACTGTGACGTCTGCATAGGGACCTACACCTGTTAGTAGGTCATAGGTGATTGCAGCATGAACTGCACTTTGACTATTTTGTTGGGCTTGTATCCTACAAGATCCAATCCCTTAAATTTCTTTATCACTTCCACTTCATATTAATAAAGGATGTTATTTAGATCATACCTACATGGTCTGATGGTTTTCCCTACTTTCTTGAATTTAAATACATTTTGCAGTAAGAAGTTCGTGATCTGAGTCACACTCAGTTCTGGGTCTTGTTTTAACTGATTGTATAGAACTTTTCCATTTTTTGCTGCAAAGTGTATAATTAATCTGATTTCCATATTGACCATCTGGTGATAGTACAAGTGTAAAGTCATCTTTCAAATTGCTGAAAAAGAAGGTTTGCTATGAAGAGAGAGTCATCTTGACAAAACTCTATTATTTTCTGATCTGTTTCATTTTGTTCTCTAAAACTAAACTTGTCTCTTATTTCAATTATCTTTTGATTTCCTATTTTAGCATTCCAATTCCTTCTGATGAAAATGACATCTTTTTTTTGGAAATATTTCTAGACAATGATATTAATCTTCATAGACCTAATCAACTTTGGCCTCTTTGCAATCATAGAGTTGTGTTACTGTAGTGTTGAAGTTGCCTTGGATTCAATTAGAGAGCATTTTATCATTTTGGAGATTATACTAGTACTGCTTTTCTAAGTCTTTTATTGACTATGAGGGCTGCTCCAATTCCTCTAAAAGATTGTTGCCCACAGTATTATATTTGTTGCCCACAGTATTATATTTTGTAATCACCTGAATATATTTAATTTTTCTATCTCTTTGTTTGATCACCTCCAGTTTACCTTGGTTTATAGATCTTACATTCCAATTTCTGATACAATATTGATCTTTACAATAGCAGACTTTACTTTTGTCACTAGACACATATAGTATTGGAGCTTACTTGTACTGTCCTCCACTTTTCCCTAGTAGCTTGTTGGACACCTTCTGACCTGAGGGGCTCATCTTAGAATGTCTTCTCTTTTATCTATCTTTTAGTGTTCTCTATGGGGTTTTCTTGGTAAAAAGTACTGGAAATGGCTAGCCATTTCCTTCTCTAGTAACCATCCTTTGGCCTTCCATTACATACTTATACATTTGTTGGGCCTTCAAGCAGATGGCTGCTGTATCCACCACACCTTTTTTGTTCTTCCACCATCTCATTTACCCACAAACTTAGTCACTTGTCCATTTTTTCAATTCTCTCATTACAAAGTTGAGAGATTACTTTAGTAATTTCTGAAGCAGATTCATGAATGCTTTTATGAATACATTCCTCTTTTTTTGCTGACAGATTCCAACACAAAGTTTATCTAACAAATTTGTTTTCTCACTAAGTTATATCATTGACTTTGCACTATTTGAGGGGGTGTAAATACAATTTAAAAATTTGAATTTTAAAGGAAAATAATGAAAATATGCCACAAATGCATAGAGAGCTCTTACAGTGATAGAATGAACAAGACCAGTAAAGTGCTTAATAGAACAAGACTCCACAAATCTGCAGGCATTGTACCTTTGATTTTTTTCTTGATTGCACATCACTGTAGATGTGTAATTACCAATGTGAAAGCAAAAATGAGGTTACTAATAAGACCACATAAATTCTTTAAGTCCCAAAAGTTAAATGTGTAATTGTTAAGTTCTGACTGTAGTTTCCCCAAAACAAACAGGTTGTAATAGTGGATATCTCTAAAATATGGATATCTATGGAGAAATATGCTTAAATGAGGTATATTGAAACACAAGAAGGAAAAACTTTCAGAGTTAAGCATTTCTACTCCATCTCCTAACCTGGAAAACAGTAGAGACCTTTCCTTGAGAAATAAAAATCATATACATACTCAATAATGAAAAAAATGATAAAATAATTCAGTTATCTTTATTCTTGCTGGGTTATAACTATTTTCCCTCTTCTCTTATACTGTTACATTTTCTCTCATTCCACCTACTATCTGGTCAATTGACACCTTTCCTTCCTTTTCTATATTCTTAATTACGGGTCCTATGGTTTCTGCCACTGTATAAATAACTATTAGCATTTCTTTTTTCCTTTAAAAACTGACAAATATAATAATCATGGGAAAAATTATACATACATTTTTAGCCAAAAGATCTTTTGCTCATTATAGAATTCTTTATATTTCTAGTTCTTAGGAGAACGCTTTCCACATAGTAAATACTTGATAAATTCCCGCCCCCCCCCCCCCAGGTAGTCCTATTCTGCAAACACCTTTATCTCTTAATAATAATGAAGGCTCACACACACACACACACACACACACACACACACACACACATTTTCTCTGTCTCTGTCTCTTTGTATTTCTGTCTCTGTCTCTGTCTGTATCCTTCTCTGTAATGCTCTGGTTAGCTTTCTGGAGGTCTTGGGACCAGCCTTCGTTTTAGCAGAATAATCACCTGGAGAATAGACAGGAATAAAATCCAAAGTATTGTCTCCTTCACAGTCTGTCTCCTTTGCCTGGGGCAGGGTTAGCTTTCTGGAGGTCCTCTGGAATGGGTCTTGGTTTCAGTGCAGGAGACAGGAGAGCCACCTGGACGATCTCTATCTTGAAGTCTTTCTCAATCTGAGAGCTTGAACTCTAGCCTCCAGTCCTCTGTCTTCTCTCCCTCTGGCTGAGTTTGTCCTCAGTTTATATACTCTATTACAATTACATTATTACACTTCACTGAGTATAAATCAATCATTATATTACTAGGGAACCATTATTTGTTGTAAGATTAAATCAATCATACTGAACTAGAGAATTCACATGCTAAATTAGATAACCATTATCTTATCAATTCCACTGCATTAACACCTTATTGTAGGATTAATACAATCATACAGAGTTCCTGCCCTTTATACCTCTCTCTGTCTCTCTATATTTCTCTGTCTCTCTCTCTCTCTTTTTCTTACTCTCTCTCTCTTGCTTCCTTCCCTCTCTCCTTCCCTTTCTTCCTCTCTCACCAACGTGGCAGCTGCTACAGGGCTTTGGGCCTGTTCCTACTTTCATTTTATAGTTCTTTTCTGACAACCTCCTAAATATCTTTTTTATTTTATTTTATTTTATTTATTTTATTATTAAAGCTTTTTTATTTCAAAACATATGCATGGATAATTTTCAGTGTTCCCCCTTGCAAAACCTTGTGTTCCAAATTTTTTTTCCCTCACTTCCACCCTCTCCCCTAAATAGCAAGTAATCTATGTTAAACCTAAATTATCTTAAACTAGAAAAATGCTCTATCCTGACTTGTTGGCTCTAACCTTCCAAATTTGATGTAAGGTATTATTTTAAAGTTGTCTGGAAAGGAAATTGTAAAAAACAACATATCTTACCAAGAACTCCACTGACTTTCTGATGAATGCAGGAAAGATTTATTTTACATTCTTGCAAGATAAGATGTCTAGATGAATAAACACACTTTTGAAACTGCAAGTGCAAATCCCTTCCCCATTCTCCATTAATTGACTGTTACAGAAATTACAGAATATGAATTTCCATCTCTCATTACATAGCCGGTCCTTGCTCCCAAAAAGCTTACAATTCTTATTGCAGAATTTAAGTGTGAAAGATAAGGGACAAAAACCTAAAGGATTCTTTTTCAAATCTCAGGCCTCCACCCCAGATTACAAAAGTCAGTCCCTGCCCCCAAGAAGTTTACATTCTTATAGAGGCAAATTGAAGAGAATTCCTGTTCAAATCTAAAACTTCCACCTCTGATTATTTTTTTGATGTCTTCTTGGGTTTCAGTTGTCTAATTTAATTTTCATAATTGTGGGAATCAGATCCCTGTTTTTCACAAAATGGTGAGAGCTTCCTGCTGGTTTACTCCACCATCTTGGCTATTCCACTCTGCTTTTATATATTTATTCAGATCTTAGTAGAATTCTGGTAATTATGAATTTTTACAATTCAAGTAAATTGCCCCTTTGACTTACTTTCCCTTAATAATGGGAATATTGTACTCATTGACTTGAAATAATGAGTTTAAAAAATAAATACAGTAATACTACACCAAGAGATTATTCTGTGTGTGTGGCTCAGAGTGGTGAGTGATCACCATATAATAAAAAAAGCTAAAAAAAAAAAAAAAAAAAAAAAAAAAAGCTGGAGATATCTCTAGGAGCAAAATGTAGGTTTATCATTTTTTCTTGCTAGAAGCTGGTGTCATTCCAGTGGAGCAAGCAATGGAAGGGAGAAGACAGAACAGCAGATTAAATAGTCCCTAAAGCAAAAACCCCTTCCACCAGTGACCTTCATCCTCATTAGCTGAGGTCTTACATTGTAAATGAGGGAACTACCCCAGGAAATTGAACTTTGGCCAATAAGAGCATAACTGCCCATATTTGGTTTAGGTTGAGGTAGGAAGAAAAGGGTGTCATGGAAAAATACCAGGAAGGGGAAGTAGGTATGTCCTAAAAGGTGTTGGTTCAGACCTATGCTAACTCTGGTGTTGATGAAGCCTTACTTGATTTTCACAACTGTCTTGAGAGATCTCACTCCATCTCTTTCATGTAGAATTAAACTGAGTGAAGATATTCTTATGGAAATATAGCCTTAAACTATACCTTAATTGTGAGTTGAGACTTTATAATAATAAGTAGAGCTATAGCTAAAAAAGTTGCAGGTGTTTGTCCCCTCCTGTTTGCCACCACCTTTTAATTAGCATTTAAGTACTTCTCTTAAAGCCAATTTATTCTTTTGTTTCTGGGTTAGATTTCTAGAATTAGAATGTAAACCGGGACTCCCCCCAAACAATGGGAGAAAAGGCCAAGGGGTTAAGGAGGCTTCTTTTAGGCTATTTTAAGCTATTTAATTTTGTGTTTTTTTTTTTTTTTAACTTGGCACTACTTTTACTCACAAACACCTTGTCAAATAGGAAACCCTCTTTCTCATAAGATCATAATAAATCCTTTTGCTTTTTCTTCCTCTAAGAGTCTCTGATTGTTTTTGTGCTTGCTTCTGTCCCACACATTATATATCCAAATAATTTTCTGTTAATTATGTTTGACAAGTCCCTGACTTGATCACTAAATTGAGAATTCTTTTAAAAGCTCTAGAAATAGCAGTAGAAAAGTTCTGATCTGCGTCCCTAGAAGAAGTATCCATGTAAGTGAAATCACAGAACCACTAAAGTATGAAAATGAAATAGATTCTTATCCTAATCCCTATAAATCTCAAGGGTCAAAATCAGATCAAGGTCAAACTGGCATTTTTTTTAATTAAATTTTTAGTAGTCTCTTAGGAGCATTCAAAAATATACTGTTTGAGAAGCAAATTGCTTTGACATTTATCGGCATACTAGCTGTGATTTGGATCTGTAGATAGTGTTAAATTTATGTGTGTACTACAAACTGACCAGGAAAGCTAGGATTTCTGTATCTTTCCTCTAGTGGAATCATTGTAAATACTTTCTGGGAGTTATTCCTTTGCTTAGGACAGATTTTTTATATTGAAATAAAATCTACTGTAAATGTTTGCTAATTAATGAGGTGGTTGGCTATTTAGTTTTTCAAATGAGATGTTGTTAAGTGCCTTAGCTTTTATTAATTGTGTGGACCAAAAAAAAAAAAAAAAACCTCTCCACAGTAATTGAAAATTTAATTACACCAGGTTTTTTTTTTTGTTGTTGTTGTTCTTGAAAGAACTGGAGCTTATTAAACTTTAAACGTTCACACATTTAAACATGTATTGAAATACCAATAGCTATAAACAATGTGCAGTTCTAAATACTAATTAAACAAACTTTAAATCACAATAAAGCTAAGCTGAATTTTAAGTAACTTTTATGTTTTAAGTGCTTCTCTTTGTTAACTCATGAGAAAGATTAACCACTTCACTACTGACCACTGCTGCAGACTTGTGGGCACTGCTTGGAATTGCTGTGGTTACTGTGGAACCATGTTCTTCCTGTACCTGTACTGAGCAGGGTATACAGATTAGACAGCTAATCCTGAAGTCACATGCCTTAGGGTCAGTTCTGAGGAATGGAAAATTGGAAAGTCACATGAAGTCTCTAAAAGATGTCTGGCCCATCCACAAAAAAAAGTTTGCTTTTCTGTAGCTTTTTAAAATACTGTGATAAAATTTTACATTGGATGTTACTTGTCTTTTAGTTCTTTTTTCATTGATGAGGTTTAGATTTGGGGTACCCAAATGAAATTAGGGTTACTGGTGGTCAGGGAGTTAAATGAGGTCTAGTGATGGCACAAGATCTCTGTAAAGGAATTTACAGACCCGAAAACCTAGATTGATAAAAGAGATTTATTATGGGGTTTGGAAGTAAGGTTAAAGTCTGGTTAAAGTCTAGTTAAGGAAATAGGTGAGGGTAAAGAGAAGAGGGCACTGGAAACAGTATTCCAGTGGGCAGAGACCCTTGATGTGCCAACCATAGGGCTGGCATGTTTGGAACCTCTGCAAAGAGAGGATTTTAGTTTGCTCTTTTTATAATGAGAGATTTAGCTAAAGGGGGCCCATGGGTGGAGTCCCAAGTTGGTTCAGATCTAGTAGTGGGGGCTGGGACAAGCCCAGATCTCCTATTGGAATTCAAAGGGGTGCTTTTGACCAGGATTTGTGAATCAAAGGTCCTGGCTTCTTGAATTGATAATGCATCAGCCAGGAGGGGCTGGGAGTAATCTAACTCACAAAAATCAATTTGAAAAGATTACAAATCAGTTTCTTAAAGGGCCCACAACCTACTTCATCATGGTCCCTCTTCCTTATCCAAAAATGAAATCTTGGACCAAAGCTATTATTTTGATTGAGCTATGATCTTATTGATGTGGCTCCTTTCTTCAGTAGTACAAATCTTGTCATTCTTGTCATTTTATCCTGTGACTGGTTATAAACTGCCACTGATTCTCTGCAGAACTCTATCCAACTTGTTGGCAAGTCACTTAACCACTGTGAACCTGTAATGCCAGAGAAATTGAGATAAAATAGAGATTAGAGAGTTTTAAATATTTTTTTTTAAAAGGGAGAGATTTACTGGGACCAAATGGTTCCTTGGTTTGGTCCCAGGGCTGAATGAGACTAACGTCTCCAAGAATCCAGCAAACAATGTGTGTTCTCAATGACATATATATGCAGGTGGGTGGAGTCAGAGCATAGAGAGCAGGAACACACTATCAATCCGGTTCTGACAGGGTAGGTGGAGGCACCTGATATTCTGGGATAGGGAGAGGCATTCTGATAAGTAGAGAAGGGATGGGGTCATAATGTCTAAAATAGAAGGTCTTTCACCTTATCTGGATCATCATGATTAGGAGGGAGGAGTGATGTTGCAGAACAACTAGTAACTGAGGCAGAACAATTCAGGGAAACTGAGGCAGGACAATTTAGGGAAACTGAATCAGGACAATAAAAGAACTGTGGCACAACATTCCACACTCTCTCTCTTCTGAATATTAAAATCATTGAATTACCTTCCTCTAGATACTTGAAGGTCTTAGCACCATAATTTTGACCAACCCTATGTGAAGCAAATAAACCAAAATACAACTAGAAAAATGCAAAGACAAGTCTCTCCTTGATAACCCCATTGTTAATCAGCAATACAAAGACTTCCTGTTGCTAGCATGTCAGGTCCTCTGCAGTTCCAGAGCATCTCAGCCAGAGAATCCAGTTTGAGATGGACAGTTCACTGTGAGTTCGGTCTGTGGTTATTGTGCATTTAACTCAGCCTCTGTTTATAGAGCAACAGGGCTCAAGGGCTCAAGGCCCACTCAGTGCGACAAGCCACTCCAGGGGAGAAGGGTGAGGATTAGAGTAGCTCCATCTGGCCCCACCCAGAGGAACAGATAGGGCTGCAGAAAGGATCAGATTTCTGAGCAGAGTGTCAGAGTATGCAAAGTTAGATCAAGGCAGGCCAACCCCGAACTTTTAGAGGCCTGATACAAAACTGCAAGGTCCTTTGAGAATGCTGAAATACTAGTTAAGGAACAGGGGGGTTATAGGAGTTGAGAACCAGATCAGAGAGACTGCCAATCCCAAGACAGGTATCTGATTTCTGGTTGTTTCTAAAAAATAATCCCCAAAACTGGTTCTGCCAGGGCAATTATAACAGAATAAGGGATTTCAAAGTTAAAACATAACCAGCAAATCATAGTCCAGTAAATTTAAGGACTTCCAATTCAATCTAAACTAGTGAGATAGGGGATAGGGCAGAAGTTCCTAAGGCAAAGTGAACTGCAACTAAGGGTTCCCATTCTTTCAGGTATTTTGAGAAAAATATACCAGTTTCCCCAATTTCCTATTTCTTCCTCCCTTTTTTTTTCTCACGGAAAGAAATTATCAAATAACCATCTCACATGTAAATCCCAAGAGTGAATCAAAATTCCTATACATAACAGACTAGTACAGTAAGGTTTTCTAAAAATCCCTCAAACATAACAGCAATAGTTACACAGTTTTAACGATTTCCATCCCAAATCCTAAACACATAGTAATAGATGAATCAGTCATTCATCAACCATTCCCAAATTCCCTCATATCAGTTCACTGGGGTAAGAGACAAAGCCTCATTCAAAACTATTTCAGGCTGAGCGTGGGTGGAGACTCTCAGTCCAAGGAGGTGTATGGGTGTGGTGTGACGTGCTGACAATCAAAGCTGATGTAGGTCCCAGAAGCAAGCCAATATCTTTAATTTGACCAAAATCTAGAACAAAACAAAAAACACAATTCTAACAAACAAAGGTTAGAACAGTTTGAACTAGAAACCCTAGTCCACAAGGACTGCTACAAGATGTGGCAAGGCCACAAAATAGTTTGGCCAGCACCTTCCTATAAAGAGATGCTTGTCTCACAGGCAAAAGGCTATCAGATATAGTCCCCATTTAAAAAAAAAAAATAGCAGTTAGGTCTTACAGACCATTGTTAATTGTCCTTTCATTACTTAGAAACCTTTAAAGAAACACTTGAATATCATAGATACACTATCCGATAACAGATAGATGACCAGACTAAATACTTATTTGCCCAAGTATTTAGGATATAATGATTACATATAACCAGATTGGAAATAGCAAGGTATGACACAATTGAATTGCAGTAACAGTTTCTATCGACCATTGCTCTGATTATAGAAATCAGTCACAGGAGGAAAAAATGCAGAGGCATAACTATAACATAACATAAGCAGTTAAAACTCAACCTTCAGTACATACAGGATAAAATAGTTTTAATTCATTTTTACTCCAGTTAATTGTCTCACTAACTGTCAGAGGGTGGAGCTTTAAAACTCCCAAATAGCATTTACTATAAGCCCAAGAAATTTTACCTCCAATAACAAATTCCATTAACCAAAGTTTCAGATAAATCCCAAACAGGTATTTACCATAACTTTATATTTATAACAGTAAGAATTTGTCTCAGTAAGTTCACTTCTTTCATATCTAAGTAGACAGTTTCATAAGTGAACATTATACATACAAATAATTTTGCTTTAAAATACCCAATACATAGATAAATATCCCAAATTGCATATTGAACATAACAGAAACATGTTCAAAAGGACAAAGAAAAAAAAACTATTATTTTCAGAGGCTTTTTAAATGACCTCAGGATGACCCAATACAATCAATTAAAACTTAGATTATCCTAATACCACATAAAAGAATCCAAGAGGTTCTTAAAAATATTAAACTTTTAGAAAAACCCTACCAAAGTATGGATCACATTTATGACCATATTTCTTAACCAAGGAAACCATTATGTATCAACAGAAACAAATATTCAGTCAATTAACTTAAATCACAGTTTGTTCCTCCAGGTGGCTACAACTTGATAAAAAACGGTTGGAATGCATTTGGGGGGAGGAGGGGAGAAAGGAGAGGATTCCACATGGCTGCCCTTCCCCCCACTCCATCTCTAAAGAGGCAGGGGAGAGGGAAGGCGAGCTAAATTGCACCCCTGGACAAAAGATTCCCTCCTGTTTCCCACTCAATTTTCCCCACACAAAATCCTTCCATTAAAAACTTTCCTCTGTCTTTTCCAATCTTTCTAATTAGATGCTCCATTGCTAAAGTAGCAGAGAGCAGTGGGGGTGAATTTAATCTTCATCTTTGAAGACAAGAGATCCTGTTTCTCCCTACCCCACCCAACCTTTTTCCACATGCAAATTTTCTGTCTAGTCTCTCCTAAATTGCCTTCAAAACTACAGGGGTTACAGGACTGGAGAAGTGGATTAGAAAGACTGCCAGTCCCAAGACAGGTGCTTGTATCTTGGAAATTTTCAAGTATGATTTCTGGTTGTTCCTAAAAACAGAAAATGGTTCCAGAAACTGAGTCTGCCAGAGCAATTCCAAAAGAATAAGGGGGTTTTAAAGTTAAAGCAGAACCAGCCATCACAGTCCAGTTGCGGTTTGAATAATAAACCAAGCAGATGACAGGGAAAGATAATGCGGAATGTTGGAAGGGATGTGGGAAAACAGGTTCACTGATACATTTTTGGTAGAATTGTGAATACATCCAGCCATTCTGGAGAACATTTGGAACTATGCTCAAAAAGTTATCAAACTGTGCATACCCTTTGACCCAGCAGTGTTTCTACTGGGCTTATACCCCAAAGAGATCATAAAGAAGGGAAAGGGACCTGTATGTGCCAAAATGTTTGTGGCAGCCCTCTTTGTAGTGGCTAGAAACTGGAAACTGAGTGTATGCCCATCAGTTGGAGAATGGCTGAATAAATTGTGGTATATGAATATTATGGAATATTATTTTTCTGTAAAAAATGACCAGCAGGAGGATTTCAGAAATGCCTGGAGAGACTTACATGAACTGATGCTGAGTGGAATGAGCAGGACCAGGAGATCATTATATACTTCAACAACAATACTATATGATGACCAGTTCTGATGGACCAGGCCATCCTCAGCAATGAGATCAACCAAATCATTTCCAATGGAGCAGGAATAAACTGAACCAGCTACGCCCAGAGAAAGAACTCTGGGAGATGACTAAAAACCATTACATTGAATTCCCAATCCCTATATTTTTGCTCACCTGCATTTTTGATTTCCTTCACAGGCTAATTGTACAATATTTCAAAGTCTGATTCTTTTTGTACAGCAAAATAATGGTTAGGACATGTATACTTATATTGTATTCAATTTATACTTTAACATATTTAACATGTATTGGTCAACCTGCCATGGGGGGGAAGGGGTGGGAGGAAGGAGGGGAAAAATTGGAACAAAAGGTTTGGCAATTGTCAATGCTGTAAAATTACCCATGCATATATTGTAAATAAAAAGCTATAATAACAATAATAATAATAATAAACAAACAAACAAACCAAGCAGGCAGTAAAGACAAAAAAAAAAAAGACTGCTGGAAGGGCTTTTAATTTGAACTGGTGGGTTAGGGGATAGAGTAGAAATGCCTGAGGCCAAGTGACTCAGTAGCACTAGGGGTTACTTTTGGGAAAAATTCCCAGCTTTCCTGGTGCCTAATCTCTTATCCTCCCCTTTTGTTTTATCGAAGGAATCATCCAAAGATGAGTAAATAAATTGTCAAGTAGCTATCCCATATATAAGTCCTGAAAGTGAATTAAAGTTTCTATACCTAATAGACTAGTACAGTAGGAATTTTTCACTCTGGAACTTATCCAAAGATCCCTCAAACAATTAAATGTTCTGAAGGGAACATTGTGATCAATTAGATAATGCAGATCTCCTTTATAGCAACAGTTACCAAATTTTAATTCAACATTTTCCATCCCAAATCCTAAACACATAGTAATAGGGGATCTAGCAGAATTTAATAGTAATATATCAACCACTTTCCGTTCCCCCCAAATCAATGAGGTTCAAAGTCCATCAGGAGCAGGGGAGACTAAAACTGCTTCCTGTTGAGAATGGGAAAAGAGCTGAAATTCTATTCCAGGGAGGGGGGGGGGTGTGGTGAAAGCAACCAGTGAGCTGATTCAGGTCCCAGAAGCAGGTCAGTATAGCTGTAATTTGACCAAAGTCTAGACAGAAAATATATCTAACAAATAAAGCTTGGAATAGTCTGAAATAGTTTTTGTGAATCAGTCTTTCTACAAAATGTAGAAAGGACAGTATAGACTGGCCAGCAGCTTCCCATGTAAGGAACATGCTATCTCACAGGGCAGATAAACAGTTGTCAGCTATAGTCCCAATAAACAAAATAGCAGTTTGGTCTCACAGACCACTGTGCTAATTGTTCTCTCATTATTTCAGAAATCTTTAAAGACCTGGATACCCATAGACATAAATATCCAGTAAATGACAGAAGACTAGTCCAAACACTCATTTGCCTAAGTATTTAGGATATAATGATTATATATAAGCAGTTTGAAAACAGTAAGGTATGACATCATTGAATTGCATTAATGGTTTTTATTGGCTATATGTTCTGATCATAGAAATCAGTCACAGGAGGAAAAAATAGGGACATGACTCTAACATAGTATAATCAGTCAAAACTGATTCTTCATCACATACAGGACATAAGATAAAGTAGCCTTAACTCAATTTTACTCCAGGTAATTGTCCCAGTAACTTTCAGGAGATGGAGCTTTAAAACTCCCAAATATTATTAGCTACAGGCCCAAGAAATTTTATCTCCAATAACAAATATCATTAACCAAAGCTTCAGATGAATCCTTTTTTTTTTTTTTTAATAGCCTTTTATTTACAGGTTACATGTATGGGTAACTTTACAGCATTGACAATTGCCAAACCTCTTGTGTGAAGATCGTGTATTTTAAAATCAGCCGGAGTCAGGAATTCAGGTTAGGGGAAAATCGTCAGTCTTTATTCTCAGTGAAGAAGGATCGGAGGTGGAAAAGAATCGGCAATAGCAATGTGTGCAGCTGAGTCAAGAAGCTAGCTCGACCAGCAGCCACACAACCAGCAGCCACACAACCAGCAGCTGGGAGTATGGAACCCAGGCTCAATCTCTCCCAGCTTCTCTTCTTGTCTCTCTCTGCCTCCACCCACCAAAATGGTCATTTCCTATACAACACATCAGGACTTGCACAGAGACTGGGCAGGGGCCATTCTTTATCCAAGCATGTATATTAATAGAGTATAGCCCAATTACTATTTAGCCTCACGGACTTGGGACCTCAGTGCATCAACTCAAGCCTCAGCCCATTACACTCTTGTTCCAATTTTTCCCCTCTTACCCCCCACCCCCTCCCCCAGATGGCAGGATGACCAGTAGTTGTTAAATATATTAAAATATAAATTAGATACACACTAAGTATACATGACCAAACCGTTATTTTGCTGTACAAAAAGAATCAGACTCTGAAATATTGTACAATTAGCTTGTGAAGGAAATCAAAAATGCAGGTGGGCAAAAATATAGGGATTGGGAATTCAATGTAATGGTTTTTAGTCATCTCCCAGAGTTCTTTTTCTGGGCATAGCTAGTTCAGTTCATTACTGCTCCATTGGAAATGATTTGGTTGATCTCATTGCTGAGGATGGCCAGGTCCATCAGAACTGGTCATCATATAGTATTGTTGTTGAAGTATATAATGATCTCCTGGTCCTGCTCATTTCACTCAGCATCAGTTCATGTAAGTCTCTCCAGGCCTTTCTGAAATCATCAGATGAATCCTAAACAGATATTTACTATGACCTTATATTGATAACAATAAGAGATATCTCCCAGAAAGTTTTTTAATATCAAACAGCTTATCTTTTATATCTAAGCAGATATTTTATAAGGTGAACATTATACAAATCATTTTGCGTTAAAATGCCCAATACCTAGAAAAATCCTAAATTGCTTATTGTCCATAACAGAAACAATTCAAAGGGACAAAGGCAAAAACTATTATTCTCAGAGGCCCTTTAAATAATGGGCACAATTTCAAGATCACATTATACAATCAATTAAAACTAATACAGAATATCCCAATTCCACATTTTTTCATTCTTAAAAAGTATCAATTAAACTTTTGATTATAACTCTATCAAATTATAGATCACATTTGTTATCATATTGCTTAAAGAAGACAGTTATGCACCTAAAAAAACAGTCAGTTAACACCATGTAAAAGTAGACTGGCCCTTTAAACCATAACATGCTCTCTGCAGCAGAAAACCAGCAAATTTATCTCCATTTCCAAAGAAGTTTATCTCCATTTCCTTCCATAGCCAAAGCAGTGGGGAGAGGAAAGGTGAATTAAATTTTCACCTTTGAAGCCAAATGATCCTTTTCCGTTTCTCCTTTCCCCATTCAACTTCTTTTTATAATTAACTTTTAGGGTGCCAAATCCTTCTCAGGATTTAGCCAGCCAGTGTGTTTTCCCTATCTAGATAGCTGGCAAGTTCATTAAAAGACCTGCCTCTTAATTTTTTTTCCTCTCAATGTCCTCTTTCCCTTTGCTACATGCTTTTACCTTCTTTTTCTCTCTCAATTACCAATATTATTTCCCCAAAATCACATTCCATCTCTGTCTCCTCTCTGACTGCCCTTCCCAACAAGTTCCATCTCTCTCTTTCCAACTGATTCCTTCCTGAAATCATTTAAACTGTCTTATACAAATCAATTTTTCTTATTCCGTTTCTTTAAATCACCTTTTTTTTCTTCTTTCCTTTCCTTCAAAATTTTAAGATTCATAATACAGTGGCCAACTCAGTAACTCCATAAAACTCATATACATGTTCAACAGAGCTGATTAAAGCATAACTTAATAATGTTTACAAATTACCCACTATGTTTCAGAAGATAACATACTTCATCTAATTAGGAGGTATGTGACCTCTTCAAGTAAGTTATCAGAACTCTGTTTTAACAAGCTATTGTTAAACTGAATCAAATCAAATACAACTTTAAAAAGTTTTTTTTTCTTTCAGTAGTAAAATAAAATTAAAAAGTAAAAATTAAAAGTAAAGTAAAAGTTAAAAAAACATAAAGTAAAAAAAATTACACACACACACACACATACTCACATATATATTTTAAACTGGCTCTCAGAAACTTTTTAATGCCTGAGTTTTTTCAAAGCAATTAGCATCAATTTCTTTTGTTCTCTCTCTTACCACCACCACCCCCACTCCCAGCAGAGCTGCAACTTGAATCAGATAAGATTAATTGCCCTCTTCCTTTTCTTCTAGCTGGCTTTTTGGAAAAACTGCTTTTCTGCCAGAGTTTTAAAGGTAGCCAAATTTTTCTGTTCCTTTTACTTTCAAATTAATGCAAACAGGTTACACTTAAGTCCAATAAGAAGTTAAAATCCACAAGCAAATTTTTTATGCTAAGCACCTTTGCAACATCAAAATGACCAATTGTCAAATTTCTTAATCATTGTTCTTAAAACTTGACAGAACTCCTTAAATCAACGAAACAGACAAGTCACAAACACTGACCACATAGACACAACATTTAACACATACAAGCTAGGGGCAAGCTCCTGATACCTCAGGAATGCTGTGAGCAGAGCTTTCAGGTTGACAATCTCTCCCTCTCAGAAATTCAAATGGAGCCTTATAAATAGGCTTCCAAATACCAGTTTGGTGCATTCTCTGCCTTCACAAAGAATGCCCAGATGTAAAAAATACCCAGAACCAAATTGTATCCTAAGACACCCAGAGTTTTGCCAATAATGCGGCATCCAGAACGAAATAGTGCTTTAAAAAAGCACCCAGAACAGATAGCATTACATAGCATCCTATTAATGCTTCCCAGATTATTTGCAGTTGGTCAACCTATCTTCTGGGGACCCAATTATGCTAGCAAAATGGAACAGAACAGGAAAAACAGAACTTACTCTCCTGTGGCCGAAATGGAGGTGTCCACAATGAGCCTTGCCACAGCCAAAAACTGTTCTCTTTGTGGGCTCTGTGGAACAAGTCAGAAGGCCACCCTTCTCAAAGAGCCCAGACTTCAGTCGCCCCGAGGATCCAGGCAGAGACCTGCTGGTCTCCAGTCTCTAATCCTGCTCTCAGATCTCATATTTCATGGGGAGTCTCCAAAATGTAATGCTGAAGAAACTGAGGCAAGATAGCGATTAGACGTTTTTAATATTTTATTAGAGGGAGAGTTTGGACTAGTCAGCTGGGTCGGACTCTTGAGTCAAAGTATCCAGCAAGGAGCGGGGGTTCCAGGGATTCTTATAGGGCTCCAGCAATCAGGGAAATAAAAGCAGAGTGGGGCTAGAGCACTGGTGAGCAGGAAATTCAGTTCTGAATTTATAGGGATTGGGGGTGAAGAAGGATCATAAATTCTGATAAGTTGGGAAGACTAGGAGCCAGGATGTCTGAAGTGGGAGATATGCCCATATATCAGAGATAAACCATGTACAGTTTATGGCTCTAAGGAATGCTAATGGTCAAGGCTCCCAGCACAAATTATCTCAGTCTAATGGCCAGGAAAGGGGATTGCCACCAGGGATACTGAGGCAGAACAAGAATAGCTAAGTCACTCTTAGTTGATCATCATACGATGTTAACTGTTTTGTGTACAATGTTCTTTTGGTTCTGTTCACTTTACTTTGCATTAGCTCATAGAAGTCTAGGTTTTTCTTTATTTTTATCTTTTAAAATTTATTTTAATAGTATTTTATTTATCTAAATACATGTAAAGATAGTTCTCAACATTCACATTTGCAAAATCTTGTGTTCCAAATTTTTTTCTTTCTCTTTCTCTCCCCAAGACAGCAAACAATCTGATATAGGTTAAACATGTATAACTCTTCTAAACATATTTCCATATTTGTCATTCTGTATACACACACACACACACACACACACACACACAATCAGACCAAAAGGAAAAAAACCCAAGCAAACAAACAATAACAACAACAAAAAATGGTGAAAATACTATGCTTTGATCCACATTCAGTATTCATAGTTTTCTCTCTGGATGTTGATGGCATTTTCCATCACAAGTCTATTGGAATTATCTTGAATCACCTCATTGTTGAAAAGAGTCCATCACAGTTGATTGTCACATAATCTTGTTGTTCCTGTGTACAATGTTCTCCTGGTTCTGCTCACTTCACTTAGCATCAGTTTCAGGCTTTTCTGAAACCATCCTACTGATTGTTTTTTACAGAACAATAACATTCCATAACATTCACATACCATAACTTATTCAGCCATTTTTCAACTGATGGGCAGTTCCCAGTTTCTTGCCACTAGAAAAAGGGCTGCCACAAACATTTTTGCACATGTGGGTCCCTTTCCCTTTTGTATGATCTTTTTGAGATACAAACCCAGTAATGGCACTGCTGGATCAAAGGGTATGCACAGTTCTATAGTCCT
Organism: Sarcophilus harrisii; assembly: GCF_902635505.1. Lineage (NCBI taxonomy): Eukaryota > Metazoa > Chordata > Mammalia > Dasyuromorphia > Dasyuridae > Sarcophilus > Sarcophilus harrisii. The sequence goes on along the minus strand of NC_045426.1, from coordinate 365,909,972 downwards.
TTGGGTATCATTCCAAATGGCTCTCTAGAATGGTTAGATCATTTTGCAATTCTACCAACAATGCATTAATGTCACAGTTTTCCTTCATCCCTTCCAACCATTCATCAACCTTTCCTGTCATCTTAGCCAATATGAGAAGTGTGAAGTGGAGTCTCAGAATTGTCTTATTTTGCATTTCTCTAAAGTGATTTAGAGCATTTTTGTCATATAACTAGAAAGGACTTTAATTTCTTCTTCTGAAAATTGTTTATTCATTTTGTTGAGGTATGAGAAATGAGGGTTGAGAGATCCCCTGACAATAGGGTCCCCTGGTTGGTCACAGGTTTTGCAAAAGAATTCGCACACTCAAATGAATACATGCGCAAGGTTTGTGGCAAAAAATGAATTTGTTACACTGAAAAGAGAAAACATCTTTATCAGTGGGCAAAACCCTGTTAGGATTATTTTCAAGGTCTGGGCACACAGTGTTTAATTATATTGAGTTATTTTGGCTCGGAGCTGGGGCCAATCTCCAGATGAATTTGTGGGACTAATTTTCAACTCTAGAGAGAATAATGATTATACCCCAAGCCAAGATCTCCAATTGAATTGAATGAGGTTACTTATCTGGGAGTTTTCCTTATGAACAGGAGAGTGAGGCCCTCCCAGAGACCAGGAGGGTTTGAGACCCAGGACCACCCTTCCCCCAAAGACACAGTTTACATCAGGGCCTTTCCAACCCTTCCCCCCAAATATCAGGGGGACAGTTTACATCAATATCCCTTAACTATTTATTAATTGGGGAATGGTTTGTCTTTTTATAAATTTGAGTCAACTTTCTATATGTTTTAGAAATAAGGCTTTTATCAAAAACACGGGCTATAAAAATTTTTCCCCCAGCTTTCTGATTTCCTTCTAATATTGATTGCTTTGATTTTGTTTGTGCAAAATATTTTTAACTTAATATAATCAAAATTATCCATTTTGTATTTCATGTTCTTGAGTTCTTCTTTGTTCATAAATTCTTCCCTTCTTCACAGATATGACAAGTAAACTGTCCTTTGATCTCTTTAATTTGATTATCAGGTTTTTCTGAAATCATCTTCTTCATAGTTTCTTATATCACAGTAGTATAACATTATATTCATATACCACAACTTGTTCAGCCATTCTCCAATTGATAGGCATCCCTTCAATTTCCAAATATTTTTTTGCCACCAGAAAAAGAGCTGGTATAAATATTTTTGTACAAATAGTCTCCCCTCCTTTTTTTTTTCTCTTTGGGATACAGACCTAGTAGTGGCATTGTAGATGAAATGTATTCTTTACTCTTTATATCATCATCATTTAATTTTGCTTTTGTTTGTGATTGTCTTAGAAATACAAAATGGAATTTTTCTGATACTGTATTTATATTTATCCATAAATTAACATCCATGTATATGAGTGAATCAGTCATAATTGCATATTCTAATTCCTTGGATAATGACAATAATCTGAAGAAGAAAGTTCATTGGTTTTGAATGTACTCTTTGAAAGCTATAATCATGAAAATGGCTTTTTTGTTTTTTTATTTGTTTTTTTAAGTTTCCCTTTATGGAATACTGTGCTCCTGTGCACATTTGGCTAACTATGCTATTGTATTTAATGTAAGAACTGTACATTCTTTCCAAGAATTGTAAATACTTCTTCTTCTGATAGTAGTAATGCTTTTTTAGATTGTTTTCAAAATCTATAAGGATTCCTAGAGGAAAGGAAGAAAGAATTATAGCGAAAACATTAGAACTGGTGGGCAGATACTTTGAAGTTTCTAAGTGAATATTAGATTCAGGGACTACAAAATAGAACTACAATAAAAACATTCAAAAAGAACAGATGTATCCTTTTTAACTATATGTTTTTGAGAAGGAAAGCTTAATGTAAAAATTGGAATGTATTACAGAAATTGAAATAAGCTATTGCAAGTTAATCTCCATTGTACCCATAAAAAAGGAAATTAAAAACACTAATGCTATGTGCATCGTACATGCAGAAGATTTTCCTACAACTATCTTCTAAGTGTAAAAGTGGGAATGATATTCAATGCTTCCTTTTTCCTCTGTCTCTGGTATCATAGGATTCAATTTTGAATCTCATAATAGAAAAACTTACTACACAATAGCTCACAAAGGAAATAAATGACAAAGAAGCCCAGATCATTGAAAAGAGGGATGGATGAGATGCCCAGATCAAACACTCACTACCAAGCTTCTCCCTGGGTAGGAACAAATTAATTGAACATCTAATTATGCCTATGTGCCCAGACACTTATGCTCTTATACCTTTAATTGATCTCAATTTGTTTATTTTTCAGGTCACAGTAGTTTTCTGTAAAAATATAAATTTCATTGGTATATTACCACAAACATTCACGGCCTTGAGAAGTAAATATATAAGGTTCATCAGAACCCGAATATGTCTTTCTTTAACCAGTATATACTTGGAAAACCAAGTTTTGGGCTCCAAGTAATAAAAGCCACTAGGATAAGGAACTGATATATTTGGTAGAGAGAGATTGGATTGTATATTTCCTTATGATTATCTATTTTCTAGTGTTAAGTTCTGGGTTTCCATCAAACTTGTCTAAAAGTAAAAATCACATTATTATTTCAAGGCCTAGAGGCTCCTATTACAAGCTGTTTCACAGTCTGCCATAATAAGAAAACCAGTTTTGAAATGGCCTTGTTACCAAGCTGACAGAATCCTGAATCACTGGACCAAGCAGCTCCTGTCCATGGATCATCTCCTATAGAGACAATAAAAGCAGTTTGGGAAGCTTTGAGGTTCCAGGGGAAAGAAGCTTATGAAAGAGGTAGAGACATTGACAGTTCAGGCAAGGAGAATGGATATTTCTGAAAGATTTATAAAAGCTGTTTTCTTAGGGGAAAATTTTATATTCAGTCTTCTTAAGATGAAAAGATTAAATACTCTGGAATTAGATCTCAGTGTTCTTTATTCTTGTTCTTTGTTTTATTCTGCTTAACAATGAGTCAGCAGTACAGCCTTTTCAATCATAATAATGAGATACATATGTAAGAAAATGTCACATAATTTTAACATACCCTGGGGCATTATAAAAATGGCTTGAGGAGAAATCTTCTCAAGGTGGTGGAGTGAGTGGCACTAGTTCTTTCACATACCTGATGTGTAGCAAGAATGAAAAAGCACCACCAGACCAGGTTAATGATCAAGAAATACAAAAAGAAACCACAGTTAATTGCATCTTTCTAGCCCGCGCCTATATATGGAATTAGCCAAAAGCATGTTGGTTCAAGGGAATATATCTAGCCAGAAAAAGTCCAGTTCTTGATCCTGGGCAAACCAGGAAAGTCCAGAGTCTGCATCTCAGTACCCAGGAGGTGACAAAGATACAGGAGGACAAAGCATATTGTCTCTTGGGTCTCTGGGAACCTGCAGCTGTGCAACTGATACCTCCTTTGATCAGTAGGCTTTGAAGCTTGGACCAAGAAGGTCCTGAACACTCTGTCCCTAGATCAGCCTAGCATAGATTGCTGGCTTGAGAGACCTCAGAGGTCCTTGAAGAACACAGTATTCACAACTTGGAGGAGGGAGTTACAGCATATCTGCTAATATGGAGAGGGACCAAGCAAGTCTTTGTCATTCTTTCTAGGAGTGTGCTGAGCCTGGGTCTGATACAAAGTTCCAACTCAGGAAGTAAGAACTGGAAAAACTGAATAAACAATAGAAAACACCAATGAAAAAGAAATTTTATGCAGCCAGGGACACCCAAGATTCAAACTCAGAAGAGAATAATTCTGTCATATCTATAATTATAATAATATTTATATAATACTTTTTGCCCTATGTTATGCTAAGTGCTTTACAATTATTATCTTATTTGATTTTTATAACAGCTGTTGGAGGCAGGTACTATTATTATCTCCATTTTTACAGATGAGGAAACTGAGGCAAAAAAAAAGTTTTAATGACTTGTCCAGGATCATAGTTAGCAAATATGAGGTCACATTTGAACTATGGCCTTCCAAACTCCAGGCTCTCTCTCTGTATTCCCTAGCACTCTATTTCCTATATTCCCTAGCAGCTTTAGAAAGGAAAGACCTAAAAATACAGAGTTACCACAAGCTCTATGGACTTTTTTGAAAAAAAATGGAGCAAAAGTTATATTTATATGTTTATATAAGTACAAATCCTTGGGGATATAAAAATAAAATCCTTGGGAATAAAATAGTAAAGGAAATTAGAATTTTAGAGCAAGGGTTCTTTATCTCATTTGTGTCATAGACCCTTTTGACAATTTGATGAAGTTTAGGGACTTTCTCAGAAAAAAATGCTTTTAAATGCATAAAATAAAATATATAAGATTAAAAAAGAAACTATTTTGTTGTTGTTGTTTTTTTAATTAAAAGCTTTTTATTCTTCAAAACAGATGCATGGGCAATTCTTCAACATTAGCTCTTGCTGTTTTCCAATTTTCCCCCTTTTCCTCCATGCCCTCCTCTAGATGACAACTAGTCCAATATATGTTAAATATGACAGAAATATATGAGAAACTAATTATATTTTGAAATGTACTTATCAAAACATTGGGGGGAAAACTCAGCTCATGATCCCCCATATTAAGAATCCCTTTTCAGAACTGGGACACTGATACATTGTTAGTGGAGTTGTGAACGAATCCAACCATTCTGGAGAGCAATCTGGAATTATGCCCCAAAAGTTATCAAACTCTGCATACCCTTTGATCCAACAGTGCTACTATTGGGCTTATACCCCAAAGAGATCTTAAAGAAGGGAAAGAGACCCACAAGTGCAAGAATATTTGTGGTAGCCCTCTTTGTAGTGGCTAGAAGCTGGAAAATAAATGGATGCCCATCAGTTGGAGAATGGTTGAATAAATTGTGGTATATGAATGTTATGGAATATTATTGTTCTGTAAGAAATGACCAACAGTACGAATACAGAGAAGCTTGGAGAGACTTACATGTACTGATGCTAAGTGAAATGAGCAGAACCAGGAGATCATTATACACTTCAACAACGATATTGAATGAGGATGTATTTTGATGGAAGTGGATTTCTTTGACAAAGAGAAGATCTAATTCAGTTCCAATTGATCAATGATGGACAGAATCAGCTATGCTCAGAGAAGGAATATTGGGAAATAAATGTGGACTACTTGCATTTTTGTTTTTCTTCCCAGGTTATTTTTATTTTCTGAATCCAACTTTTCTTGTGCAACAAGAGAATTGTATGGTTCTGCACACAAAAATTGTATCTAAGATATACTATTAACATATTTAACATGTATGAGACTGCTTGTCATCTAGGGGAGGAAGTGAAGGAAGGGAAGGGAAAAGTCGGAACAGAAGTGTTTGCAAGGGGTAATGTTGTAAAAAATTACCCATGTATATGTTCTGTTAATAAAAAGTTATATTAAATAAAGAATCCCTTTTCTAGAGGAAAGAATATTAATAGGATCAATAGCTTAGTACAAAAGGTGAAAAACTTAGTCAAGTAATGGACTCTTTGAAAATTAGATTGGATCAAAGAGAAATTAATGACTTTACTGGATGAGAAAAACATAGAACAAATTTTAAAGACTGAAAAAATAGAAGAAAATGTGAGGTATCTCTCATCTAGAATTTAAGGACCTAGAAAACAAAACAAATCTAGGAGAGAATCTAAGAGATACTAGATAACTTGAAAACTATGAGTGAAACAAAAAAAAGCCCACATCTCATATTTCAAGAAGCCTATGAATAAAAACTGCTTAGTTTTTGAGAAACAAAGGGCAAAATAACTTCCAACCCTCCCTCCCCCCCCAAAAAAAAATGAAAACTCTCAGTAATGTCATAGTCACAACCCAGAGCTTCCTAGTCAAAGAAAAAAGATGTGGTGGCAAAAGTCAAATAATAAAGGTTTCTAATAGAGAATAATTTTCCAGGCAGGGAAAGAATAGACTTCTAATAAAATAGTGGTCCTCTAACCTTTCCTGAGAAAGCTGAGCAGTTACTTTGAAATCTAAGCAGAGGAGTCCAGAGAAACACCACTCCTCAAAAAGGAAATACTTTTGAGACATTGAAAGGGATAATTGGATGATGAAAGGTTTGCATTGTAATAGTAGGGGAAAAAAACAAGGGTCCTCATGGATCATAGAGGGAATAAATAAAAGAGAACTTGGTATTGCTTTTGGTTTGTTTTGATGATCTGAAGAAAAGAAAAAACTGGGAAGAAAATGGAATAAACTAGAGAAAATGAAGGAAGGGATGAACCTTTAAATAACTTGAGTGTGCATACGTGTGTATGTGAGAATAAAAGGAAGGAATCTGTGAATGGAGACTGGACAAGGGGAAGAGAATTGGGTAGTGGAAGCAGAAGCAATTTCATTTTTGTATGATAGATATCTTATACCTCTTATACCTCTAATGTGATAAACTGCCCCATAAAAGAGAAGGCAACAGAAGGGGTTAAAAAAATCTTAACAATATGCCATTTATAAGAAATATATTTGAAATAAAACAATTAGGGTCTGGAGTAACATCTATTATGTTTCAGCTGAACTCAGAACAGCAGGACTAGCCATTGTGATCTCAGACAACACTGTAAAAAGATACATTTGATTAAAAGTGATAAACAGGGAAAATGCATTATGCATTTATTAATTTACAGATAATTATTTAATAATATGTACATATGCATTAAATGACATAACATTAAAGTACTCAAAGGAAAAGTTAATTGATTTATAGAAAGAAATAGTAAAATTATAATAGTTGAGAATAACAATGCATCCCTTTCATGCAATAAAATATAAACAAGAAAAGTTTAAAATCTGAGTAGAATTTTAGAAAAAAATATAAATACAAATATATATATAAAACAGAGAACAATAATGAGACAGGCATAGGAAAGGGATGGCACATTATTAGCTTTGCATGGCATCTTTACAAAAATAGACTATATATAAACATCTCACAAATGCAAAGAAGCAGAAATATTAAGTCCATCTTTTACTGACCACTATGAAATAAATTATATTCAATAAAAAGCCTTTGAAGAAAGAATTAAGAAATAACTGAAGACTCAACTTACTTCTCAATAATTGGCAGATCAGACAAATCAAAGAAACAATAAATAATAGCATTTTTTAAAATGACTAAAGAGAAACAGCATACCCACACTCTTAAAATGCAGCCCACATAGTCTAGAGGGAATACATTATCTCAAAACACTTTTATCAGTGGAAGAGAAGAAATAATTTAATGAGTTGAAGATATAATTTTTTTAAAAAGACTAGAAAAAGTAACAAAATTTTAAAAAACCCAATTAAATACCAAAATAGAAACTCTGAAAAATCAAGAATAGGTTAATGAAATTGAAAGTCAAAAATCCCAATGATTTGATCATTCAAATTAGGAACTTTTTTTTTTGGAGGAAAAAATAGATAATTCACTAAGTCATCTGATTTTTTTTAAAAGAAGGGCATAAGACCTCTTTGTAATGGCCAGAAACTGGAAACTTAGTAGATGACCAATTGGAGAATGGCTGAATAAATTGTGGTATATGAATATTATGGAATATTATTGTTTGGTAAGAAATGACCGACAGGATGATTTCAGAAAGGCCTGGAGAGACTTACACGAACTGATGCTGAGTGAAATGAGCAGGACCAGGAGATCATTATATACTTCAACAACAATACTATATGATGATCAATTCTGATGGACTGCCAGGTCCTCAGCAATGAGATGAACCAAATCAGTTCCAATAGAGCAGTAATGAACAGAACCAGCTACACCCAGCGAAAGAACTCTAGGAGATGACTAAGAACCATTACATAGAATTCCCAATCCCTATATTTTTGCCCACCTGCATTTTGGATTTCCTTCACAGGCTAACTGTACAATATTTCAGAGTCCGATTCTTTTTGTACAGCAAAATAACAGTTTGGACATGTATACTTATTTGGTATTTAATTTATACTTATACATAGTTAACATGTATTCATCCTGCTATCTAGGGGAGGGGGTGGAAGGAAGGAGGGGAAAAATTGGAACAAAAGCTTTGGCAATTGTCAATGCTTTAAATTACCCATGCATTTAACTTGTAAATAAAAAGCTATTAAAAATTTAAAAAAAGAAGGGCATAAGAGAAGAAAGCCAAAGTACAATTATTAAAAATGACAACTTAGATAAATATCTACAAAATTTAAAATGCCCACGGTAACAACAGAACAAAATGTAGAGAATTTAAATAACCTTGTCTCAGAAAAAGAAATTTAAAAGGTGTAAATTAACTCTTAAAGAAAAAAATATCAGGACTAAAGAAATTTACAGGTTCATTCTAGCAAACATTCAAAGACCAGTGAACTACCTGCAAAAATAGGAAAAGAAGAAATCCTATCAAATTTCTTATATGGTGCAGTTGTGGTCCTGATATAGGAGACAAAAATAGAAAACTACAAACCAGTAGTTTGTACACAACTACAACACAAAAGTTTTAGATGAAATATTAGCAAAAAAAAGTTACAGTAGTACATCAAAATAATATACCAGATTGAATTTATACCAGGAATGAAAGGTTGATTTAATATTTGGAAAACCATAAATATAATAAATTACATTAATACCTCAAATAAAAAGCACATGCTTATAATGTGCAGAAAACATGTTTAATAAAATAAAATATTTATTTTAAAAACACTAAAAAGCACGGAATAAATGGAACTTTTAATAATGTTATAAATGTTATCAAAAAAACAAAATAATGGAGATAAAGCTCTTTCCAATAAAATCAATTACTTCTTCAAAATGACAGGATATCAAATAAATTCCCACAAATCATTAGCCTTCCTATATATTACAAACAAAACCCAAGAGGAAGAATGAAATTTCTTTCAAAATAACTAACTTCTTCCCCCCCCTCTTTTTTAATTATTATAACTTTTTATTTACAAGATATATGCATAGGTGATTTTTCAGCATTGACAGTTGCAAATCTTTTTGTTCCAACTTTTTCCCTCCTTCCCCCCATGCTTTCCCCGAGATGGCAGGTTGACCAATACATGTTAAATATGTTAAAGGATAAATTAAATGCAATATATGTATACATGTCCAAACAGTTATTTTGCTGTATAAAAAAAGTCAGACTTTGAAAGAGTGTATAATTAGCCTGTGAAAGAAATAAAAAATGCAGGCAGACAAAAATAGAGGGATTGGGAATTCTATGTAGTGGTTCACAGTCATCTCCCAGAGTTCTTTCCCTGAATGTAGCTGGTTCAATTCATTACTGCTTTCTTGGAACTGATTTGGTTCATCTCATTGTTGAAGATGGCCATGTCTATCAGAATTGGTTATCATATAGTATTGTTGTTAAAGAATATAATGATCTCCTGGCCCTGCTCGTTTCACTCAGCATCAGTTCATGTAAGTCTCTCCAGGCCTTTCTGAAATCATCCTGCTGGTCATCTCTTACAGAACAGTAATATTCCATAATATTCACATACTATGATTTATTCAGCCATTCTCCAACTGATGGGCATCCACTCAGTTTCCAGTTTCTAGTCACTACAAACAGGGCTGCCACAAACATTTTGGCACATACATGTTCCTTTTCCTTCTTTAGAATCTCTTTGGGGTATAAGCCCAGTAGTAACACTGCTGGATCAAAGTTTGATAGCTTTTTGAGCATAGTTCCAAATTGCTCTCCAGAATGGCTAGATATATTCACAATTCCACCAACAATGCATCAATGTCCCAGTTTTCCCGCATCCCCTCCAACAATCATCATTTTTTTCCTGTCATCTTAGCCAATCTGACAGGTGTGTAGTGGTATCTCTGAGTTGTATTAATTTGTATTTCTCTTGACTTGGATTAATTATGATTAATAATGACTTGGAGCAGCTTTTCATATGGCTAGAAATAGTTCCAATTTCTTCATCTGAGAATTGTCTGTTCATATCCTTTCACCATTTATCAATTGGAGAATGGCTTAATTTCTTATAAAGTAGAGGCTTTTATCAGAACCTTTGACTGTAAAAATGTTTTCCCAGTTTATTGCTTCCCTTCTAATCTTGTCTGCATCAGTTTTGTTTGTACAAAAACTTTTCAATTTGATATAATCAAAATTTTCTATTTTGTGATCAATAACGATCTCTAGTTCTTCTTTGGTCATAAATTCCTTCCTCTTCCACAGGTCTGAGAGGTAAACTATCCTATGCTCTTCCAATTTATTTATAATCTCATTCTTTATGCCTAGGTCATGAACCCATTTTGACCCTATCTTGGTGTACAGCGTTAAGTATGGGTCAATGCCTAGTTTCTGCCATGCTAATTTCCAATTTTCCCAGCAGTTTTTATCAAATAGTGAATTCTTATCCCAAAAACCTGGGGTCTTTGGGTTTGTCAAACACTAGATTATTAAAGTTATTGGCTGTTTTGTCTTTTGAACCTAACCTCTTCCACTGATCAACTAGTCTATTTCTTAGCCAATATGAAATGGTTTTAGTAAATGCTGTTTTATAATATAATTTTAGATCTGGTACAGCTAGGCCACCTTCATTTGATCAAAATAACTAACTTCTAAACGAATTATAAAACATTTCTAAAATAATTAGTAGTTCAGCTACCAAGACATGAACAGTAATTTTATCAATACAATCACACATTTTTTATAGAAATAATTTTAAATAATGCTATGCAATACAGATATATAAATATGTATTTAATAAATATTGGATTTAACATATTTTAACATGTTTAACATATATTGGATTACTTACCATGGGGGGGGTGGAAAGGAGGGGAAAATTTGGAACACAAGGTTTGGCAGGGGTCAGTGTTGAAAAATTATCCAGTTTTTTTTTAATATGTTTTGAAAATAAAAAGCATTAATAAAAATAAACAATGCTATAAATTGCTCATTGTTGAAAAGTATCAAGATAATAAAAATGGCAATGCTGCCTAAATTGATTTATTGATTCAGTACCCTACCAATCAGCATATTAAGGATAGAGCCAGAAAAAAAAGTTTGTCTACAGAAACAAAATGTTAGGAATCTTATGGAAAAAAATAAAGTGGAATCATAGGGGGCAGCACAATACTGAATTTCAGATTATACTATAAAGAAGAAATAAAAAGCTGCTTGGGGGACATTTTAGGTGTACCGCATAACGAAACAGTGATCTCGTAGCATGTGTTTGATAAAAACCCAAAGACTTCAAAGGTTGAGCCCACCATTTGCAAAAAACTGCTAGGAAAACTATGGCAGAAATTCTGGACAACTTTTTTTTTTTTTTGCACAAATAAAAACCATATAGTTGAAATTAGGAGAGAAGTATTTAATTTTTTGGGGAAAAAACCCTTTGCAACAAGTTTCTCAGATAGTTAAGATATATAAGGAACTTATTCACATATAGCCTCCGATTGCATAATAAATACTATGCAGGATTGTTGTGAGATAATATTTGTAGAATGTGTATGTAGCATAGTGCTTACCAAATGTTTCTTTCCTTCATCCTCTTCCCCTAGTATTCTAAATTACTTTCCAGAATAGTTGGGCCAATTTACGATCCTTAAATGTTGGATGTTAGAATGTGCTTGTCTTTCTATCACCTCTCTAACAATAAACTATTCCTAACTTTTGTTACTTGTTAATTTATTATTTAACTTATTGAGTTTTTTTTTTACTATTTGCTTGTTTTTTAATAATATGTTTTACTATTGTGACATGCAACAGTCTTTTATATAGTTAACAGTTTGCAATCCTTGTTTTGAAAAGTATTTGTTTATATACTTTGACTACTAATCCATTGGGGAAATCACTCTTGGTCTTAGTTGTTTATGCTAGTTCCCTAAATCGCTGCTGCTGTTATTGAGTCAGTTCAGCCATGTCCAACTCTTTGTGGATCTCATTTTTATTACCACTGACTGTCTTACTTATTTGTTCTAGATTATAAATGCTAGCTAAGTTCTGAAGAGGTTGTAACCAAAAATTTTAAAAGGTTACTAATCAAAGAATATGAATAATTTTCAGAAGAAGTAATGCAAGCTACTAATAACCATATGAAAAGAGGCCCAAGGTACTAATAGTAGGATAAATGCAAAGTTAAAAATATCTTTGAGATTTTATTTCATGTCAAGTAAATTGACAAAAATGGCAGAGGCAGAATAGTCAACATTAGTAGAGCTTTAGGAAAAAAAGGCATACTTACATGCTCTTAAGGGATTTGTGAATTGAGCCAGTTATTATGTAATTTTTTTTTTTTTGTCAAGGATAGAAAGAAAGGTCCCCAAATTCTTAGCAGCATTTTGTGGTAACAAAAAACTGGAAATAGACACATTGCGATCAGAAATGATATATGGGAAGAACAAAGGCATAGAACTAGTAAATACACATAATAAAGCCAATCATGTAAATGAAAATAATACTTAAATTGAGATTAGGTCCATGATCAATTTTGGTCCTAGATAATAGATGATCTATCTATCTTCTTGATAGAAACAGGCACTGTGGGTTTGATTAGTGACCTTTTTTCAACAAGTCATTTATTGAATTATTGTGCCCAGAAAAGCAAATCAATGTGCTAGTTGGGATGGAAGTTAACAAAAATAACGGATAATATATTGGAGGAGATCATACTCTAGATAGGGAGGTAAACCATATGCATAAAAGACAGTAAAACCAAGCAGAAGGTGTTAAGTGCCAGAAGACAGGTGTGAGAAAAGTACTTTAGAAATTCAGAGGAAGAAGAGATTACTTATAGTTGATAATATCAGGAGAGATTTCAGGGAGGCTGTGATATCAGAATTGAATCTTGGAAGGCAGGCTGAATTTTTATAGGGAGAGCCAAAGCAGGGAGAAGTTGGTCATTTAGATACTGGCTATTAAATTTGTCTCTTCCTGATTCTTCTTCTTCAATTTTTGGTCATTAAAAAAAAGTATGGGCTAGGATCTGTAATGGACATGGTCCTTCCTTATGGTATAAGAAGATTTTAAGTTGTAAATAATTTAAGGAACTGGCATCAAAATATTGAAATAATTTCATGAAAAAGTATTCTCCTCATATTACACTAGATGGCACTATAAGTGAAGCAAATCAAAATTTCAAGGCATTAAGATAGAATTATACAGCAAATGCTAATTCACTGAATTTAAAATTCCCTTCTAGTTTATGTGAATAAGAGATTCCTATAGTGTGGGCAGTGCCACATAGTTGTATAACCAAACTACAATACAGTGAAAACAAATGTTTAAGACAAGCATTGTAAATGGGCAACTTGGTTTTAGGAATGGCTATGAGGAAGAGAGTAGGCTGGATTGCATTTGGCTGATTGCATAGTGCTTTAATTATTCCAAACATTTTCAACACACTTTGCTGGTGTTGCTATGTGATTGAGAATTTTGGAAAACCACAGTCACCAAAGAATTAAAGTTGTGGTTGATTCAGGGATCTGTGGAGACATATGGGATGCAGCATATTTTCAAATCTACACAAAAGAAATAATATAAGGAATATCGCTCAGGAAATATGTGAGTGCAAAGGCAGATGGCCTTGCTATGTAGCAAGAACAAGAGATAACATGTAATAGGCCCCACAGTTGCAGTGGTACCCCCCCCCCCCAATGCAAAAAGACTTAAATAAAGGCTTCTAGTACACTGAGTAGCTCCTCTAGAAAGTGGATAAGAAACAAAAAAGTATGAGAAGGAAGTACAAATAGAGGAAATATCCACATTTATGAGAAAATAGATCCATTTCCAATTGAACAAATCTTTATTGAGTCCTCATGTTTTCAAGACATTTTATTAAGCATTTAGAGGATGCAAAAGTATATAAAGTTCTGGCTCTTTTGGAATTTGAAATCTGGAAAGAGATGTCATCATCTATAATAAGATCAGTTAAAACTGTATGGTTTATATATTTCAAAATTGCTTAGTCATAGACCTAGAAAATACAGAAGATAGAATTCCTGATCTCAAGTAGTTTTGAATTTAATTGATAAGAGAAGACTAACATATATGAAGCAATCTGTCAAATATACACATATAATTAAGTGCTAAGTATCCTATTGTAGTTGAGAGAAGAAGGAAATCAATGTGAATTGGTATAGTAAGGAAATGTTGGTTGAATAAATGAGATCCAAACACTTCAGGTGATATTATTGTGTGTGTGTGTGTGTGTGTGTGTGTGTGCGTTTATTTTAAGTAACCTTTTAAGGTAATTTCATAGAACAAGGATTTAAATGAGTGGTCATGGGCTAAATGGACTGCTAGAAATCACTTAGCTAAACAGTGCTATAAACGTTCATCACAAAAGAATGTTCATTCTGTTAAAATTACTTTTTCCAAAGTTTTCTCATCTCAAAAATTTTTTATGGTCCATTAATTTTTCTTGATATGTTATAAATTGGCCTCCTCTTAGGTAGTGTATGAATCAGTTCATTGAAGTTCCATAGCCAGTAATTCTTTGGAATTAAATGATTAATTCAATGAGAAAATAGCAAAGAAAATACTACAACATTTAGAGATTCTTAACTGTAAGGAACTTTTGTCTTTGTATCACTAGCACAGTGATTAGTGATTAGCATAATATTCAATAAATGCTAGCTGAGTAGTCAAGTTCTTATCTAAGGCAGAAAGCTGAAATCCGGGATAGGTACACAAACGTCTTAGTCTAAGAACCATCGGGAAAGCTCCCCAGCCTGGACTAGAGAGCACTTACCTAACAACACCTAGGGTGATCTCTCTCAATACTATGTGGGTGACATATTTGTTCTTCTACTCTAGCTTATGTTTACTCTAGTAATAGTTTTCTAGCACCAGGTGGACAGCATATTTGTTTTTATTATGAACCTATCTATCTTTATATAATGTAAGCAAATATTTTGGGAACAAGGAATGCCTTCACTTTTATCTTTGCATCCCAAGTGCCTAGCATAGTGTTACATAGCAGAAATTTAATAAATGTGCCTTAATATTTATGTGTATGAGATATATTAATATATCAAAGCACATATACTACATATAAATATGTAGATAGATGATTATACATGTAATATTTGGGTCCCTAATAAGCATTTGGGATTCAAAAGGTAAGAACATTAATTACTTTTGTTATCAGAAAAACTAAATGAATTAATGAACCAAGACAAATTGACACAATAAGTGGGTTTTCTGGAATGGAAAAATAACAGGGGATGTCCCCCTCCCAGAATCAAAATGGAAAGCAATATTTTTTCTGTTTGTTTGTTTGTTTTTTTCCTCCTGAGACAATTGGGGTTAAGTCACACAGCCAGGAAGTTTTAAGTGTCTGAACTCAGGTCCTCCTGACTTCAGGGCTGGTGCTCTATCAGCTGCGCCACCTAGCTGCCCCAGTATTTTTTCTGTTTAACCCATGAAAATGTCATTCACAGATGAGGAAGGATGGGGTATAATGTGTGCTACAGCTTTGGAAAAAGAAGAAATTTAAATGAATTGAAAAGGAAATGGGATTAATATCATACTAGGGCAGGTAGAAACCAGGTGCACCTAAATTAACTTTGGAAGAATACCTTGGAGGTGTGCCAGAAATGAGTTAAGGTGGCATAGGGTGCTCAAATCCTGCTTATAATAGAAGGTACAATGCAAAAAAATTAATTCCCAGCTATGTCAAATATCTATACTCAAATGTTTGCATCTTAATTGGGAAGGATCTCTGGCAGCTCTGAGAAATGGAGCAGGACTATCTGGGAAGGCTTTAAGCAGCCAGTGAATTGGTTTGATTCCTTTAACTCCTGGACAGTTATCGATCACCTGAGTTCAAATACAAATGGGGACAGGCATCCTGATTGTAAAAAAAAAAAGTCCAATGAGATTTTCAAGGAAGAAATCAGTAAATAGCCACAAACGTTTTTGGAGATGTGTCATCAGCAAAGAGCTCATATGAAGTAGAGGAGGGAAGGGGGAAGGTCCCCCAGCTAACCCCACTTTCTGACTCTATCTTGTTTGTAGTCGATGTAATATTTCAGAAAGGGGATCTGGGTAAGGGAAAGAATGCTTCCTTTGACCTCCCATCACTAGGAGCTGAAGATGTTTCCTTTAATTATATATGCCTATATAATATAATATATGCCTATATAATCGCTGTGAGGAACCCCAGTCCTTTGCAGCTACTTTAGGACTTAGATCCTTTTATAGAAGATGACTAAATCCAATTTTATTATCAAAAGTAATAAATGTTTGTTATAGACTCATTTTAACTCAAGGCTTCTTGTAAAAGGTAGAAGAATTTTAGCTGAAGGAAACCAAGGGGGGCTGGAGACAGATATAGAGGAGGGAATTCCTTATGTGGGAGAGAACTAGTCAAAATGGGAAAAATTGAGAGAGAATCTGCCAGCAAAGAGAAGGCACAGAGGATGTGGTGCGGAGTAAGGGGTTTGCATGGGGGAAGGGAGCCAGGTTATGAAAAGCTTTGAATGCCAAATGGAGTGTTTAATATTGGAATCTGGAGGGAATGAGGAACTACTGGGGTTTATTGAAGGGGGGCTGTGGAAAGCATGGTCAAATTAACTTGACAGCTGAGCGGAGAAGGGATCGTAGTGGGGAGAGACCAGCCAATAGGTTTTTGCAATAGTCCAGATGATGAGGTTCTGGATCAGGCAGGTGGCAACACCAGAGAGATGCTGTGAAGATCAAAGTGGCAGAATTTGACAAAGGTTGGGTGTGGCTAGAGAGCTTGTGAGTCATCAAAGGTGACGCCTAAATTATGCATCTGGGGGACTGGGAGGATGGCATACCCTCGACTATAATAAAAAAGAACATGAGCTTTGGAATTAAGGAAACTGGGTTCAAGCTCTTACTCTGATATTGCTACCACATTTGTGACTGAAAGCACTTTAGACTTCAGTTTGCTCATCCGTTAAAATTTTAGACTGCTATTTCCCCGGAGCTCCAGACCCCCATCATCAATGACCTAGGAGATATTTCAAGCTGGAAGTGCCATGGGCATCACAAATGCCATGTGTCCAAAGAACTTGTATCTTGTCTCCCAAACCCATTCCCCTTCTTAATTTCTCTATTACTTTGGAGAGTATAATTCTCCTTCCATTTTATCTGGGGCCAGACTTCTCTTTGCTGCAGACTTCTCCCAAATCATTTTTTTTTTTGCCATGGGATTTTCCTAGTAGTTGTACAGATGTCCTCTTCCATCTTATGCCAGCAGAGAAAGGACTAGAAGTATGTCCATGAGGGAGGGGACCTAGAGGCAGGGGCCAGAATTGTACAAACACTATACTGTCTTTGTTAGGAATAATGGCGGGGAGGAAATATTACATATTGGGCTCTTAAATGAATTGCTGTATTTTCATAATTTTATTTTCAATTTGACTGAGATTTGGTGCAACAATACATCAATGATAGGTACGAGTTAGTTACACTTAAGGTATTTTCATTATTAAATGTGCCTATTGCATTACTGATAATCTGTATATTTCAAAGTGAGCTTGAGTCAATTGTTTATACTTATATAATTATGTATGCAAGGGAAAGGAACTGGAGCCCAGCCGGTGACACATGCAGAGATACCCCTATTTAATGTCAGTCTTAGAAGTAGACAGAGAGCATGAATGGACAATCTTTGCTTTGCCTCTAATCAGCCAGAGATCTCACTACCTTTGTATTTTAAGTTGGAGCCCATTTTCCCAGGGGCTAGGTGTGTGCAAGGAGTATGCCCTTGGTTTGGGACAGTATTTTGTACCAGTCTTTTTACCATACTTTTTTTTAAAGTAAATACCCTTTCTAAAAGCTAATTGATATTTATTGGCTAACTGATAATTGGGAAAACTCCACTCAGAAGGAGCTTCAGGAGTTATCCAATAGAGGGCTGAGACACATTAGCAATCATAACTTCTGAGGACCCAACCAGAATGTGTGTGTGGGGAGAAAGACACACAAAACGAGAGAGAGAGAGACACAGAGAGAGTCAGACAGACAGATACAGAGACAGAGGCAGACAGAAGAAGGGAGATGCAGAGGGAGAGGGAGGAGGAGAAAGAGGGAGAGAAGGAGAAAGGGAGAGGGAAGAAAGGGAGGAAGAGGGAGAGAAGGAAAAAAGGAGAGGAAGAAAGGGAGAAGGAAAAGGAAAGAGAGGGGGAGGGAAAGAGAGAAAAAGAGAGAGAGGGAGGGAGAGATTGAGACAAAGACACAGAAACAGAGAGATTCATCCATCACTCATCATTTTTTCTGGCTATAAGTCCCCTTTATGTGTTCTGTCATCCATTAGAATATAAATTCTTTGAGGGCAGGAACTATTTCTTTTTTTATATTTGAATTCTCAGTACTTAGCCAAATGCTCGTACCTAGTAAGTGTATATGAAATGCTTATTCATTCATTCATTTAGAATCAGCTGAGTTTAACACTTGGTTAGGCAAAATAATTAGTTAAAATAGGAAGCTTTCAGGTGGCACATACTTCCTTTGAGTGAATTCCTTCCTGGTGGAAGGTGTAAATTGATCTGGAAGAAAACTTTCCGTCCCTGAGCAGTTGTACTTCAAATGAATCTCCTGCCTTATTTTCTGTTTCCATCCTCATTTTGTGCCCTGGACACAAAAATTGTCCCTGTGGCTCTGCTTCTGTTGCTGTAACCCATCTTTGTGGTAGCAATGATATAAGAAGACCACGTGTATGGTACACTAGTTTAATTTTTGTATTTTTTTAGCTTTCTTTTCTAGTCCTTAATAAATGCTTTGGGGATTTGGAGGTGAGTCTGGTTGCTCATTTCACTGTCAAGATCCCAATAAGTGTTGGCAAACTTAGGCCCCCCCCCCAAAAGTTTAATTACAATTTATAAAGGATTAGAGAAGATCTATGATTTGAGTATTGTATTAAGTGACCTTGTTTTTATTCTATTGGAAAATATTTTGTGTCAGATGTGAGGGCATAGTAATTTTCCAGTTTCCTGCAATTTACACATCCAAACCAGTGCTGATTCTTTCACAATTAGTTATTTTGGGTGTTGCTCATATTTTGAAACCTCTTTTTTTGTGAATTATCTGAGACACTTTTTTTTAATAGGCTGGATAGTGGTGAATCTTTAATCTCTGAATGTGTGTTTATTTGCTTTTTGGATGATCTCCATCTTACTTGGAGCCAAGTATGATGGATAAGAATGGTGACTGAAGTAGGGATAGTAATGAAGCACGGTTCTAGAGTAGCAAAACTCAGTTCAAAACTTTAAGACTGATTATAAAATTAGTCCACTTGAAAAGAGATTCAGGAGACAGGATGGTCAAATGGAAAGAAACTTAGATTTGGAGTCAGAGGACCTGGATTTGTTCTGCCTATGCTATTTATTAGCCATGTCACCTGGGGCATTCCCCTTCTGGGGGCCTCAGTTTCCTCACCTGTAAAATGAGATGATTGACCTAGATCAAAGTTTCTTAGGCTGTGTATCATGACCCCATGTGTGGTCACATAGCTAAATGTTGGGATCACAAAATTATGAATTATTATCAGTAAATGTTTGATTTGCATA
This sequence comes from Sarcophilus harrisii, assembly GCF_902635505.1. NCBI lineage: Eukaryota > Metazoa > Chordata > Mammalia > Dasyuromorphia > Dasyuridae > Sarcophilus > Sarcophilus harrisii. The sequence continues at coordinate 365,890,464 of NC_045426.1, read as the reverse complement.
TCTACTTTAAATACCTATATACCCACCTGAGATCATGTAAAAATAGCCCAAGCGAAAAGGAGTTGTGAGTGAAAAAAGCTTAAGAAGCCTTGGTCTGAATTAAGGGATCTTCTTTGTGTGTATCATGGAACCTCTCTGCAATCTGGTGAAGCTTGTTGATCCTGCCTCAGAATGTTTTTAAATGGGCAAATAAAGAGTGGTTACAAAGAGAACCAATTATTGAACTATTATCTTGAAATTCAGTTGTGAAAATATTACAAAACTAAATTCACAGTGCTCATGATATCTATCAGGGGACCCCTTGAAATCCATGGAACCTAGGTTAAAACCCCCTGTACTAAATGTAGATGTGCATTAACTTGTGAATAAAAGTTCCAAATGTGCATAATTTAATTATTATTAAATATCATTGAGAGGAGTCTGCTATTTAAGAATTTCACTTTTTGGGGTATGTTCTATATAACATGTGTGAACATTCCAGAGCTTTGCTGGAAGAGGCAGAGGACCTTGGTTTAAATCTCAGCACTATTCCCAGGATTAGCAAGTCATGGAACTTCTTTGTTCTCAGCTTTCTCATCTATGAAATGACTCCAGGTTCCTTCCATATAACCCCTAAGAATCCTAAATGATTTCCTGGAATGCTACCTTATCCTAACATAGGGACTAGCTGGAGTCCCCAGTGAATGCAAGAAGCAGACACAGGTAAATGCCTCCCATGTCAGATCTTATTTCTGGCTGGCGCTTATGTATTTCTTGCTACTCTTCTGGCCTTAACACAGTCCCAATAGTAGTTGTGTTTTTTTCACGTACTCCCTATGATAAAAGCCCAATTAGCTTTTCAGCAAGAAGTTCAGCTAGTAAATTGAGTTTCTAATTTAAGTCATCATACCTTAAGTTTACAGTCAAAAAGGCAGTTGAAGAACAAAGTCAGAATGGAAAGCAACTTTATGTCCCCCTTGAGACTATGAACTGCTTTCTCCCTCTTAAATCATGCAATTTGTTTTTGACAGGTTATGTTTACGTTCTAGTACTTATTGCTATAAAAAGAATATGTTATGTCTCACCTCCATCTCATCTGAATTTCCCTCTTTGTTTACAGGGTGAAATGAGGGCAGAAGCTCGCCGAAAAAATCTTCTCATTTTGATTTTGCATTATTTAACACAGGAAGGGTATGTTATATTACTATATATATCTAATATCAAAGATTACCTAACCTATTCATTCTTCTCTTGCCTTATTTTCCCTTTCTCCTTTCATTTAGATAATTATTTTTCCCTCCCATATCCTTTGTAAACATTTTCTTTCCCCTGCCAGGTTTGTCTGTAATGAGCTCAGGACAAGAGATCATACAAGAGATATCCCTCTTCTGCCTCACACCCCCCATCTGCTTTTAACTAGCTGTATGACTTTGAATAGTTTAACCCAATCGGCAGCTGTTTTCCCATTGTGTCAGTAGTAAATAAATATTGTTTTTATTCATCTGTCCTTCCCTTCTTCCAGCAATTCATGTGTACCCTATTGTCTCTACTTTCTAATTCAACCAAACAAATGTTTTTGATGTGTGATTGTAGTAGGGTAGCCACTGTGGGAGAAATAGAGATGCAAAAAATGTGTGCTGTCCTCAGGGAACTTACAGCATACTCATGGAGGTCAGGGTGCTGGGCTTGGATTCAGGAGCACTGAGTTCAAATGGCTCAAGTCACTCAACCCAGGATCTTATTCTGTAAAATGAGCTGGAGAAGGAAATGGCAAGTTGATCCATCATCTTTGCCAAGAAACTCCCATGCAGGGTCACGTAGGCTCAGACACAACTGGAAAGACTAAGCAATAGCAGCAAAAGGGGGAGGTAAGACATATAACCAAATGACTGTAATACAGAAGAGAGTCTAAGTGTGCGAGTGCTGTAAAAAGGAGAAGATCACTTTAATGAAGGAGCAGACCTTGGAGGAGGCACGTGAAGAAGGGCTGACATTTCAGTAGATGGAGGCAGAGGGTGGGAAGGAGAAAGGAGTACAGTCCAGACGTAGGGAAAATTGTTAGCAGGCAGTACAGTTCCCTTCATTGTTGGCTATTGTGGACATGTTTGTTTTGAGATGCTCAAAGAACATCCAGTTCAATATATTCACAAGGTAGGTGGTGATAGGAGATGAGCTTGAGAGGTCAAGGAAGGATATGTGTGTATATGTTTATATGTGTGTGTATATATACAGGTGAATATGTAAATAATAGGTAGATTTGGGAATCATTTGATTAGAAATGATCTTCACCACCATGAGAGATAGTACATACTCTGTATACCTCTTTGGCAGTCTGGTAAGCTCTATAAATCCCTTCTCAGAAAATAATATTTTAAAATTTACATTACAACATATTACACTATATTATAAAATTTATATACACTTATATACAAATTTTTATTACAAAAAAACTGATTATACTGAAATATAACACTCAAAATACTTCAGAAATAAGTTCAAGGCCTGCAGGTTAAGAACCCCTGACACAGAGGTAAAAAAAAGGCCAGGACAGAATGTTAAAAGACACACATGGAGGATGAGCTTAATTTAAAGATACAGCAAAGGACACTGGGCAAGAATAGTCAAACAGAACAGGAGAGAGCAGAGTCACAAAGCTAGAGAGGGGAGAATATTCACGAGAAGAGAATGATTGACAGTGTCAGAGGCAGCAGAAAGATCAATAAGGCTGAGAATTAAGAAAAGGCTGTTGGATTTGGCAATTAAGCGATCACTAATGACTTTGGAGGGAACAGTTTCAATTGAACAATGAGGTCAGAAACCATATTGCAGAGAGATTAAGAGAGAGAGAGAGAGAAAATAGGAGAAACCATATTGCAGAGAGATTAAGAGAGAGAGAGAGAGAAAATAGGAATTGGAAGCTTCTACTGTACATAGTTTCTCAAGCAGTTTAGCCAAAAAAGGCCAAAAATGATAGGGAAGAGGGATGCTTGGATCAAATGGGAGGTGACTTGAATATGATTGTGCACAATAAGGTAAGTTAGTAGATAGGAAGAGATTAAAGATTAATGAAAGAATGGGGATGATTAAGAGGCAATATGCTCAAAAAGCTGGAATGAGGTAAGATCAAGGATGGATGTAGAGAAGTTTGACTTGACAAGAAGAGCCACCTCTTCCTAAAGAAAAAAGAAAATGAGGAGAAAATAGTAGGGGAAGACATCTGAATTATGCAAAATGAGGAGGGAAGAAGCAGCTCTTGGCTAATGATAATAATGAGCTTTTGGTGAAGGTTCTCAACTGAGAGGAGAAAAGTGGAGAAAGGAAAGAAAGGGTGTTTTGAAGAGTGATAAAAAGGTTTTGAATAATCTCTGTGGTAAGTGGGGGAGAGTAAGTCATGGAAATCTAAAAGATTTCCTTCAATGAAGGTTCAATTAAGATTATATAAAATAAATTTGTAGCAAACTCAAAAGTTTCATTTACATATATATATATATATAAATATATATATATATATATATTTACAGCTCTTTTAAGCAGTATGGGAATATATATGAAGGCAGATTGTGAGAATGATCCAAGATTGCCAAGATGTGATTAGTGATAAGATAAGGGAACAAGAGATTTATGAATAGAGAACAGTACAAAGTTGTACTGTTCAGAGAGGGTCAAGATGGGCAAGGCAAGAAGGTGTATATATTAATGGGATAATGGATTGAGAAGGAATTGAGAGATGGAAGAAGGATTGTCAGGTGAGGATGAAGAATGAGGTTGGGGGGTCATAAGGCTTAGGGAAAGATGGAATGGTAAAAGTCAGTAATCAGAAGAATTTCAGAGTTAATCTTGGAAATGGAATACTTGTTGGTGAGTACAACATCTGTGTAGTTTAGAGTAGGTTTTGGGAACTGAGGAAATTGAGAAAACTGAGAAGTTAGGATATTTAAGAGAGTGTCAATCTGTGTGTTTAAATCCCTTTGTAAAAGGGCTAGAATTGGGGTAGAAAAAAGACTGTGAGGGGCACCTAGGTGGTTCAGTGGATAGAGCACCAGTCTTGAAGTCAGGAGGACCTGAGTTCAAATCTGGCTTCAGACACTTAACACTTCTTAACTGTGTCACCCTGGCAAGTCACTTTACCCCAATTGCCTCAGCCAAAAAAAAAAAAAAAAAAAGTGTGAGCTGGGCACTGAATTCATTAAAGAAGAAAGGAAAATTTTGTAGGGTTCAACAGGTAAGGACCACCAGATTCATGATTGGTTGACAAATGTGAATGACATAAACCTCAAAGGAGGAAAGGCTGCTGACTCACAGTGAGCAAGGAAGAGTCTTAAAATGGCAGAGGGGAACAAGAAGTATTCCGATTCTTCCATCACAACCAGTGAATGAGATGGGGTCATGAATGGAAATGCACCCAGTAATGAAGTCTGAAATCATCAGAAGACCCATGAATGGAAAGATTCCTACTGCAAAAAGCTTGTTTAAGGACAGTAACTTTCCTCTTGTTCTATAAAACAGTGCTGGATTTTGTGGTTTAGAAGTTGATTAAATGTTCATTCCCACTGAATCCATTTAGGTCTCTATCTTTGGCTGAAAAGAGCTGAAGATATATTAGTTAATAGACTAAGTCTGTTAGTGCTGCATAAACCAATATGGTTTATTTCATTTAATCAGAAAATATTTTTAGAACATCTGTTGTGCTAGTAGCTGTGGGAATAGAAAGAAGTATAGAATATTATATATACATATGTATAAAATATGTGTATACATACAATCTAGCACTGATCTCTCCTGACGTTCATTTCCACATCACTGGTATTTCCTAGATATTTCCAATCAGATGTCCTCAGCATCATTTCAAATACAATGCTCCCAAAATAGAACTCATCACCTTTTCCCCTAAATTTGAACTTCCTTTCTTTCCAGGGCAGTATTGTCCTCCCATTCACCTAGATTCAGAAGCACAGTATAAAAGAACCAAAACAAAACAAAAAAAAAACTTGTTTTTTCCCTCTCCCTTGCCTCTTATATCTAGATAACTGACAGTTCCATCTAATTCTGCTTCCATAACATTTAACACATCACCTATTTCCCTCCAGTCACTGAGTCATCTCAGCTTAGTCTCTCATCACTTTATCCCTCTCCATCTGAAGTAAAAAGCAAGAGCCTCCTAATTGATTTCCTTTATCCAGTTTCCCATCTTCCCAGGCCATCTTTCATTCAAATACCAAAATCATCTTCTGGAAGCTGGTCTAACCATGTCAAAATCCTTGACCAGAAATTTCAGTGGTTCCCCTAGTGCCTCTGGGCACACACACAAGTTTAGAGACATGTTCACTCCAAATTTCATATGAACGATTTGGGCCCAGTTGTAGATCCTTCTGAACTCATATTGATCTGATCAGCCACGGTCACATTGTTCATTGACCCTGACATAACAATGTCACTTTGCTTCTCTTTGAGGACCAGGTATAACCAGCAGCAGCCAATTGAACTTGCCATTTCGTTTCTTATCTCTGCATAATTGAATGGCCTGTGCCTGGAATGCATTCTGTCTCTGAATTCTTAGCCTCATTGGCTCAGCTGCTGCTCAGAAACTTTTTCTGATTCCTCTCCTCTGTCCCAGTTGTTTCTCTCTCCACAAATTGCCTTGTATTTAATTACCATTTGTATATATTGTGTCCCCTCAGCCTGGAATTTGTCCATTTGAGATTAAGTTGAAGGAACTATTTTTTGTTTTGGTTTTTTCCCTTAGAGAAGGGAAGACTTAGGGACTGTAACAGCTGCCTTCAAGTGTTTGAATGGGTTGTCAAGTAGGTGAGGGATTATTATATTTGTTTCCTTGTATTTTGGGGGGCAAGATCAGGAGCCATGAATAGAAATTGCAGAGACAAATTTAGACTTGAGATCATTAAGATTTTCCTACTGCTTAGAGCTGCCCAGAAGTAGAATGGGTTGTATGGAGTTGTGGTGGACTTCCCCTGCCTTCAGGTTTCCAAGGAGGGATCAAAGTGTCTATTTTGGGGGGGATAACATGGGGGGAAGGAGCATTTCTTTTGTAAATGGCTTATGGGGGTGTTCAGGAGAGCTAGCACTTCTGGGGGATTGTTTATTGAACTCTTTTTCCTAACTCCTCATCTTTTCACTCAACTCTTATCCGTGGCTCCAAGAATCTCTAGTTTCCACATCCTGGTAAAACCATCTCAGCAGAGGAGTCAGTTCAATTCATATGCAAGTCAAGACATCTCCCTGTGATGTCATTGGTCTGCTTCAAAAATGAAGGATGAACAACATCCCCTCAGCATGGATGCTTCTGAAGACTTTTTTTTAATTTTAAAAAGCCTGGACCCTAGCATTATGAATCATACTAATAAAACTAGCAAATGTTTGTAGAATTGAATGATCTCTGCCTTGGGGCGGGGGGAGACTACAATCTTTTGGAGTCAAATTTTGATGTTTTTATATCAGAAGGAATAATTTGGGAAGCACTTTGCAAACCTTAAAAATTCTAGATAAATGCTATTATTCTTGTTATTGTTTCATTATGTGACTGTACAGATATAAATTTAAATAGGAATATCAGGTAGTTTATGAGATAGATGCCAAATGAATGATGAAAGATATCACTATGGTGCTTGGGAATTTTGAGGAAGTAGAGATGACTGATTTGGCATAGCAAGGAAGACTTCAGAAGAAAATTGCTGTTCTGAAATCCTAGTGGAGTACTCTAGTAGAACAGCAGTGTTAGTGATAGCTCTTGTTTATGTAGTGCTTTAAGGTTTACAAAGTGCTTTAAAAAAGGAAAATATTATTGAATTAGGTTAGTTCTATGAAATTAAAGCTAGTACTCTCCAACAAAGTTTGTTATATATTTGTGACATCGAGGAAAAGTCTTGTTGCTTACCCTACCACCAACCCCAGTTCTTTATTAGAGCTCTAGGTTCAGATTAAGTAAATCTAGTAACTCAACCTGGCTAAAGAGCAGATAAAATCATTTTTTCTGGGCTAATTTTAATGTTTGTGTTTGCCCCTTCATGTTAAGTAGGTGTTCAGTCCCATGGCATGTATCTATTAAGTCCCTATATCAGGCACAGAACTAATTTTACTGTGTGATATAACAGACCATATATCCAGAATAAAGAAAAGATCAGGACTTTGCCTGTGAACAGTTTTCAAAAATAACCAGAAAAAACAATACAAGGATGGATATATTCAGACAAGTGGGCAGTTGACAAGTGTTGATGAAGCAGGTAATCTGTTGTAGTCACTGTGCCAAACTGTAAGGATACAAAAAAAAGGTAAAAGTAACAGTTCCTACTTTTTGGCACTGGTGAGAAGTCATATCCAAAAGGCCTTATGCTTCAAAACAAAACAGAAAACAGATCCTCCCCACATTCCGCAGTTACCTTTTACACCACTAGAGGATACCCTTACATCATTAGTATGACAAAATACTGAGTTACTGGGTACAATTTTCCCAGAAGCCTGATGGAAACTGACAGATGAGCAGAATCATGAAGGTAGAAACTGAAAAATAGGCTTTGTAGGTAGGCAGAATGAATAAATTAGGAAAACTAAAGCAGAAAAAAACGTAGGGGAAGAGATTACTAGGTAGGAGGATTTATAATCAAATGCTATTTGTTACAGACTAAGTTCTATAGGAATGAAGAAAAGAGAATGATCATATGATCAGGAATAATCAGAGACATCTTCATGGAGGAAATGAGACTTGATTCTTTGAGGAGTGAAAATTTATGAAATCACATTCTCTTCCTTCACCAAAAAGTCATCAGCTCTCCAAGAATTCAAGACCTACAACAGTGCTAGGAAAAACAATTTTCATTGATTAAGTCCAAGAAATACAGAAAGTTGGAGCTAGAAGGGACCTTAAAGATCATCCTTTCTAATTTCTCACTTTTACAGTTGAAAAAACTGAGTCCTAACAAGGTTAAGTGAGGTTTAGAGTTATACAGTTAGCCAGCTTCTGAGCTCAGTGTTGTTTTCATTATGCCCAAGGAATTTCTTTGAGTTGATTTATTATTGAGCTACAGTCCAAGAAATAAACATATTTAATCAGATTCACATGTCTTTCATGTAACCTCGAGAAAATCAACAAAACCCTGCCTCAGTTTCTCCATTTATAAAATGGTGATAATGACAAGTATCAATTTAGGGAATCATTAAACATTTGGTTTTCAGGAATATTCAGTCAAAATTATGGTGCTTTCTACTAAGCTCAAGGATGCTCCCTTTTTTTCCTCAATAGTTTCAGTGGTAGGTTCACAGTCTCCTCCTCACCTTCTTCCCTCAGGAATACTTCAACATACATATTAAAACTCAAGTAGAATTAAAAATCAAGTGAAAATGTCACTTGTCATAAACTCCACATAGACCTACTTCTCACACCCTATACCAAAATAAGGATAAGTTGGATACATGATTTGGGCATAAAGGATGATACCATAAACAAATTAGGAGAACAAAGGAATAAATTACCTATTTTGGAGAAGGGAGAAATTTATGACTAAAGAACTAGAGAACATCATGAAAGGCAAAATGGACAACTTTAATTACATTAAATTAAAAAGGTTTTGCACAAACAAAACCAACAGAAACAAGATTAAAAGGGAAGTACAAAGCTGGAAAAAAAACGTTATAGCCAGTATTTCTGATAAAAGTCTCATTTCTAAAATATATAAGGAAATGTGTCAAATTTATAAGAATACAAGTCATTCCCCAATTGCTAAATGGTCAAAGGATATGAATAGACAATTTTCAGATGATGAAATTTAAGCCATTTATAGTTACACAGAAAAAATTCTCTAAATCATTATTGATGAGAGAAATGCAAATTAAAACAACTCTGAGGTACCACCTCACACCTCTCAGATTGGCTAAGATGACAGGAAAAGATAATGATAAATGTTGGAGGGGATGTGGGAAAACTGGGAAACTAATACACTGTTGGTGAAGTTGTGAACTGATCTAACCATTCTGGAGAGCAATCTGGAACTATGCTTGAAGGGCTCTCAAACTGTGGAGACGCTTTTGACCCAACAGTGCCATTACTGGATCTGTAACCCAAGGAAGTCATAAAGGAAGGAAAAAGACCCACAAGTGCAAAATATTTGCAGCAACTCTTTTTGTGGTAGCAAAGAATTGGAAAAGGAGTGTATGCCCATCAGTTGGGGAATGGCTGAACAAGTTGTGGTAAATGAAGGTAATGGCATATTATCATTCTATAAAAAATGATGAACAAACTGATTATAGAAAGACTTAGAAAGATTTACATGAAATGATCCTGAATGAAACAAGCAGAACCAGGAATACATTATACACAATAACAGCAAGAATGTGAGATAATTAATTATGAAAGACTTGGTTCTTCTCAGTAGTTCAGCGATCCAAAGCAATCCCAATTGACTTTGGACAGAAAATGCCATCTGCATCTAAAAAACGAACTAAGGAGACTGAATGTTAATCAACACATGTTATGTTCACTTCTTTTTTTTTAATTTTTGTTTTTTTTTATTTATATTTCCCATGGTTTTTCCCCTTTGTTCTGATTTTTCTCGTCCAACATGACTCACAAAGCAATAAGTATTAAAAATAAATAAACTTACTACAATAGAAAAAACCCAAAGCAAAAAACTTTTCAAGTTCCCTAATTTTACAGTTTCCCAACTTCTTCATTTCACACAACTTAACTCTTCCATCCTACTTCAGTTACACACAAAGATGGTCATAACTTTTGACTTTCACATCACCATCAAATGTATGTTACTTTTGTGTTCATGAACTCTGAAATTCTTTTCTGGCGATAGTCTGTTGTCATTCCCTTTCCTTATGATGGCCCTGTTTTTCATCCTCACCTGTGTCCCTTGACCTCTCAGATCGTATTTGAACACTGTCTTCTCTCTTCCCCATCTTGATTCTTTGATGAACCAGTTCAACTTCCCATTGTCTTCTTCTCTCAAGTCCCTTGTTCCTTTATTGCCAATCTTGCCCTCCAACCCTCAGCCTTGGATTGATTATTCCCACAATTTACCACCTTTGCTCCCATTCTTATGCTGAGAAAATCATGAAACTGTTGACTACCGTTCCTTCCACGATGGCTTTATGATATGTGATCCCAACAGGGTGCTTATTGAAGCAAGGCAATCTTTTAAAATTTCCCTATTTAACTCAGTTATCTTCCTTACCACAATGAGTTTTCTAAACCTTTTTGTCTTCCCCAAACCTCCTGTGGTTCCCTTTTTTTTTCTCTTCCAACTCTCAACTGAGAAATCTCCTTCACATTTCACTGAAAAAAGTTGAGGCCATTGACAGAGAACTCCCTTTTTTTCTTGTTCTTCTCATACCATATTGTCCAAATGCCTTCTGCTTACTTTCTCCTCCCTCTCCTCTGCCCCACATAAAGAGATGGCCCCTTTTCCTTGCAAAGGCCCATCCCTCTACATGCATTATACCACCCCTTCTTCTCCAGCAGATTGCCCCCACTGTCATTCACACTTGGCCTTCGATCTCTTACTATCGACTGACTGCTTCCTACTGCCTAAAACCATGCCAGGTCACCCCTCCTCCTCAAAAAAGCCTCACTTCATGTACTCCTCCTTACTAACAACCTTCAACATTTTTCCTCCCTTTTTAAAGAAGGCCGTCTATAACTGATGCCTCCAACTTCCTTTCCTCTCACTGCTTTCTTAACTCTCCACAGCCTGGTTTCTGACTTTAGAAACTGCTTTCTCCAATTTCAAATCTAATAACCTCTCTTTTTTTCCAGTCCTCATTGTTTTTGCCCTCTCTACACTATTGACCACTTCTTCTTGACCCTGCCAGTAAATTACTGACACCTTTCTACCCTTGTTCTACACCTGCTATCTGTCAGATCATTTCAGTGTTCTTTGCTGTATTTTCATCCCAGTCATGCCATTAATGCAGAGTTCCCCCAAATCTTGATCCTGGGCCCTCTTTATTTCTTCTTCTACATTGTTAAACTTGGTGATCTCATCAGCTTGCATTTTTATCATTTTATCATTATCCATTTTTTCAAATGGAATTATCATTTCCATGCTGATGATTTTTAGATTTGCTCATTCAGCCTTAACTTCTTTCTTGATCTTCAGGCTTGCTTCACAAAGCATTTACTGAACATCTCAAACTGGATGGTCTGTAGAAAACTTAAACTCAACATGTCTAAAAGAAACTCATTATCTTTCCCTCTGAAAGCCTTTTTTCTTCCTAGACTTCTTTACTGTATGGGAAGCTTTTTCCAACTTCTCTTAATTTTAGTGCCTTTCCTCTGTTGTTTCTTTCCTGTAATTTCCCACACACTTTTTTTGCTCATTGTCTTCCCTATTTGATCACGAGTTCCTCTTCTGTATCCCCAGTTAGCACTATGCCTGGTATATAGTAGTTCAATTGTTGATCAGTCATGTTTGACGATCTTCATGACTGTTTGGGGTTTTCTTAGTAAAGGTACTGAAGTAGTTTGCTGCCATTTCCTTCTCCAATTCATTTTACAGATTAGGAAACTGAGGCAAATGGGGTTAAGTGACTTATTTGGGCCAGATTTGAACTCGGAGAATGAATCTCCCTGATTCTAGAACCAGCACTCAATTCACTGAGTCACCTAGCTATCTTTTTTTTTTTTTAATTAAAGTTTTTTTTAAATTTTCAAAATATATGCATGGATAATTTTTCAACAATGATCCTTTCAAAACCTTGTATTCCAAATTTCCCTCTCCTTACCCCCACTTCCTCCCCTAGATGGTATTACCTAATTATCTTGATGCTTCATAAAATAAATGTTTCTTAATTAATTGACATCTCTCTAGTTAAATTGGAAAGCCTGTAGCTCCCTTAAAAATCAAAGGGAACTGGGCATTAGTGAAGAGCATAGCTTTATATAGAGAGATAATGAAATGCTTTTGAAAGCTATCAGTCAAAAATAATATTAAAAATAGGTTTGAAATGTATTATTATTTTTAGTCAATGATAAGTATAAAATAAGTGTTTTTTCAAGCAGCTTATAAACTTGAAAAATAATTGTCAAATTTCTCAATTTATCATTTAAAAAACACTATATTGTATTATTGATTATAGGTAACTAGTTGATACAGTGGCGTGAGCAAAAGGCCTGGAGCCAGGAAGTCAGGAAGACCCAAATTCAAATGCAACCTGATTCACTTACTGGCTGAGCCAGTCATTTAACCTCTACTTGCCTCATTTTTCTCCTCTATATAATGTGGATAATAATTTAATTTACCTCACAAGGATATGTTATAAGGGTCGAATAAGATAATAATTAAAAGTGTTTAGTACAGTGCCAGGCACACAGTAAACACTATATAAGTGTCAGCTGTATGTGTAGTTACTCAAGATGACTGACTATTCTTAAGGAGACAGCACGCATATGAATGAAAAAATTGTCACCTTTAAAAGGCAGACTTGTTATTTTTTTTAGTCATACCCTCTTGACCCCAGGTGCATTCTGGTCTATTTAACATAGATTTGTTCTTTTGTATAGTGCTTCTCTTTTATCCAGTAGTTACTGTTTTATTATTTTTTTCCTCTGGGATCTTGTTAATGACTGATCTGTTTCTTTTGAAATTGCTAGATATTTTGATGCTGCCAACGCATTGGAACAAGAAACCAAACAAGGCTTACGGCGTTTTGAAGTTTGTGATAATGTTGATCTTGAAACTATTTTGATGGAATACGAAAGCTATTATTTTGTGAAATTCCAGAAATATCCTAAAATTATCAGAAAGGCAGTTGAAACTGGTATGTGGCAATATGTGTGTGTATGTATCTCTCTGTGTGTGTATGTGTGTGTGTGTGTATATATATATATATATATATATATATATATATATATGTAATAAGACTTAAATCAGTGTTGTTTTTGCATCTTACTCCACAATAAAGATGATGCCCTTTATCTGACATGAAGATAATATAGTATTATAAAGATCATAAAATGCTCTTCCCCTTGAGTCAAACACTAAAATATAGTATAAATTAAGTGTAATAATCTGAACTTTGTTTCATGCCCCTGCCATGCACTTTGCTATTAGAAATTTTAGAGCTGAAAGATCAGAATTCCAGTTTGTTAAGAAGTTCTTGAGATCATGAGTACTTTTCCTGCATCACCATGTGGTATGGAGAGAGAGCATTAGACTCAAAGTCTGTGCATGATGCTTATATTAGAAAGTCACTTCATTTGTCAGTCTCCATTTTTTTTTTACTTAAAAAATGGAGGTAACTGCCATGACATTTTTGTAAATGTTAATATGCTCTATAAATGTGAGCTATAGTTCTTTCTTTCTATTAAAGATAGAAAGATATGTTTCAGAAAGGACTTATATGACAAGAGATCTTTCCAGCTAGATAGGAAAACCTATTAGCTGTCTTGAAAGTCACAGGGAAATGGACTTTGGTAAAGCTAATAGCTCATGTATAGATAATGAAATGCTTTCAAAAGCTATCAATTCAAATAATAATCAATATAATACATAGGTCCACTATAGGTTAGAAGTAAATAGAGGCTGGTTCAGGGAGTATCTAAAGTCAGGACCCCTTGTTTTGTAGCAATAGATTGAATCTTAAAAGCCCATAAGTAGAGGAAGTAATTATAAGTCAAGGAAGATCACTGTCCTCTTTACCAGGGACTTTTTAAGCCACAGACTTGAACATTTAATTCAGGAACTAGGAAACAAGAAGCACTATGAGCTCAGAACAGCTGAGCCCAAGGATCCCAGAATCATAGAATTTTGGAGTTAGAAGGATCCCTACAGTTTATCTAATTCAATTATTCTTACAGTACAAAAATCCAAATGTTGCTTTTCTGTTCAGAAATCAAATAAAAAAAACATGGTAAGTCCTAATGACTAGATCATCAGGGGTAATATACAAGATGTGGGTTTTTGCACATAAATTCTAGTATAACACTTGGCACCCATCTGCATTATTTTCCTGTGATTTCTGACATCAGTGTTCTTCCTTCTTTGAGGGTAAAGCTGCCCAACATTATAAATGTCACGAAATATCTGACAAGGTTCATGTCTTGAGTTAATGCCACTCACATTGCTATGAGATGAAATCAAGCAACAACTTCATGAATCAACAGCTCCAGTGTTGGACCCTCATGATCCTAAGGTATCATGTCCTTTGTGCCTCTCTCACGGAGGCTACAGGGTTCAGCTTTTCTCATAGCAGAGTTATTCATTTTCACACATCATTGGTCAAGAAGACCACAAGTCTGGATTTCAGTAGGGTTTATAATCACATACATACAGATTTCTTAAAAGGAGGGACAGACAGATGTCAGAATTACTCTTTCCTTTGTTAGGAATTTGGTCAAACTTTTTTTTTCTTCTTTCAACATTTACTTTTCCTGCAGAAGAAAACAAGATACCCAGAAGTGGAAAGTCCAGAAGGTAAAGTGAATAGAATTAACTATTTCCAAATAACTCATTGCACCTGTCCTGGGGTCATTATGGTTGGGGTAAAGCACTCATTCCTATTCATCCAATGAGAGGTGCTTCTGGATTGAGAGTCCAGTGACCCATCTCTGAATAGTCATGGACTAAGCAGCTGCACATCCGCAAATGGGCCTGACAGACTGTAGACTCCCCAAACTCAGTTCCATCCCACTATGAGATCAGGAATTGGCTTGACCACAAGGGAGTACTTCCCCTGAGGATTCTTTTGTTTGACTTCTTAGTAGATCAGGATGGAAACATTTTCTTGAAGCAATTTATAGCAGTACTTCTCAAAAAGGGACCACCATTATGAGAGCTGTTATGTCACAGCAAGCCAATACTTTCATTATTACTTTGCATAGATTATTACCATGGTGGATCAGTACACATTTCCTGCCTTCCTTCTGACTTCTCCCTTTCCTTTTCCTATTTTATGTCCTTAATCTAGACCATCCTATGTCATAGCAAAATCCCATTCTGGGTTTGTTGCATCTTATATGAGTTCTTCTGTGACTAATCTTTTTCTCTTTATTATAATAAATTTTCTTTTTTTTTTTAAGCAAAGTCTATCCTACTATACCAACTCTACCTTTCCCTCTTTGCCTTACTCCTGACTCTCATCCCTCTCATTCCAATTTTCTTCAGTAGTTCTGGATTGTTCTCTCTGCCTTCTCCTGTGCCAGATTAGGGTTCAAAAAAGAAAAGATCTGAAGGAGCCAATTTCTTAAAGAGATAATGTGAGTTTTTAGCATCAGGCGTAGATCTTTACAGATCTGAGTATAACAATAGTAATAGCTTCTTTAGTTATGGAAGTCTGAATATTCCATTTGCTGTTAAAAGGTTTAAACTTCATTGGAAGGAAAAGTTTGAATAGCTGCACACCATTTTGTAAACTGTGGATGAAAAAATTATACAGTGTCCTAGTGATTTTGCCATTAAGGTGTTTGGAATAGCTTATTTGGAGAAACAACTTATTAAAAGTTTAAGAGCTAAATATCCTAACTCTGGGTAGGTAACCTTCCCACCCCCTCATCTAGTACCACTAAAAGGAGAGTAACGGGAATGTGCTACACCCACCTCACAAGCTTGTTGGAGTAGCTAATAAAAATGATTGGAGAGGAGCATGTGCACGATGGGAAGTGCTGTTGAAATGCTTCATGTTAATACACTGCCTAAGGCTAGTGCAGTTTTGTGCCATTCTTTAGGAACAGTTTTATTGTTTTGACAAAAGTGTTATTCTTTTATTTATAGTTTCCATAAAACTAGTCAGACTATAGTAATAAATGGTAACTACTAGTGAGAGGAAACAGCGAGGGGGCATTTTTAAAAGCAGGGCTTTGAAACACATGCGAATTCTGATTATTTACAACCTAAATTCATGCTCAAAACTTCCTCAGCATTTCTTACCCCGGCAAGAAGTTCTGTAATTGAGTGATGAGGGCTTTTAGAGTTCATTGTTTCTTTGTAGTAGCAAAAGCCTGGTGGGTGATTGGACAGCTTGGGAATGCTTCTACTTGTATGGATATGTGTGTGTGTATGTGAATGCAGAGAGATGTAGTATAAAGGACGGATTTGAGATGTGTATTATGAGATCATATACATATGCATACACATGCATGGATGGATACATGTGTATGTGTGTGTGTATGAGATAAAGGTCAAAAACAGAAACTCGGGAGTTTATAGATAGCATTTTGTGTTTATGAAAACCTTTCTACACATGATTTCATTAGATTTTTACGCAACTCTTTGAGGTAAATAGTGCATGTACCCCATTTAAATAATCCTATTTAACAGATGAAGAAGTTGGGATTTGGAAAGGGGAAGGGACTTTCCCAAAGTCACATCTGATTAGTGGCAGCTCTGACACTTGAACCCAGGTCTTTTGATAGCTATTCAGTGATCTGGATGAACAATGAATAAAATTGGGAAGAACAAGATAGGAATTTTTTAAAAGCATTTTCATTTAAAGTTTTGAATTCCAAATTCTTCCTCCTTCCCCCAGGACAGCAGATACTTGTGCAATTATGTAAAATGTTTCCATGTGATTCATTTTGTATGAGAAGATTTGAATAAAAGAAAGAAAATGAAAAATAGCATGCAATCAATATCAGTTCTTTCTCTGGAGGTGAATAGTATGCTTCACCATTAGTCCTTTGGGAATGTCTTGGATCATTGTTTTACTGAGAAATAGGCAAGTCATTCATAGTTCATTGAACTATGTTCTGATTATGTTCACTTAACTATGCATCAGTTGACCTAAGTCTTTCCAGATGTTTCCGAAATCATCTTGTTTGTTATTTCTTATGGCACAATAATATTCCATTATAATCATACCACGGCTTGTTTAGCCATTCCTTAATTGATGGGTGTGCCTTTGATTTCCAGTTCTTAGCCATCACAAAATAGATCCTTTCCCCATTTTTGAATGTCTTTGGAATATAGACCTAATAGTGGTATTGCTGGATCAAAGGGTATGCACAGTTTGATAGCCCTTTGGGCAAAGTTCCAAATTGCTCTCCAGAATGGCTGGATCAGATAGGAAATTAATGAATTATGTTCTCATTAAACTTCTATTGCTAAAGAGAATTATTTAAGAGTCTGTGCCTTTATTTCTGTCATTAGTAAATTAGTACTCATGCATAATAATGCTTTTTGTATTTCACATCAGGGAAGAGAGCCCAGTTAACATTCATTTGTGGAGGGCTGTCATCAAGGCTGGAAACTTTTCTTAAACAATTAATTGTTTAAGAAATTAATTAATTCTTAAACATCCCTGAATTTATTTTTTGTTTTTCCTTTCTGAGCTAGTCCAAGTTTGATTGTTAGCTAGAATATACACACACACACACACACACACATATATATATATATATTTATTATATATATATATATATATTAGAATATATATATATATTAGAATTCTAGAAGAATACATTTGAGTTTATATACACACATATTTACATACACATTGTAGTTAAAGATCAAACTTGGACTACATATATATATATATGTAGTCTAGAATGCTATACTACATATGTATATGTATTATGGACTATACATTTTAGAATTATATATATAGTATGTATGTATATATGTGTATGTACACACACACACACAGACAGAGACAGAGAAGAGAGGAGAGGAGAGAAAAAGATACAGAGAGAAACAGAGACACAGATAGAGGCAGAGAGATACAGAGAGAGACAGAGATAGAGAGAGAAAAAAGAGACAGAGAGAGAGAGAGAAAGAAACAAAGACAGAGAAACAGAGACAAAGAGAGAAGGGGAGAGAGAGAAGAGAAAGATAGACACAGAGAGAGAGGGAGAGGGAGAGAAATATCAGCCTAGAATTCCAGAAGGTCATGCGTGTGTGTCTCCTACTGTAGATCAAACCTAGTCTAGTTCAGAATTCTAGAAGACTGTAGGTGGATATATAGATGGATGTATGTATATGTATTTGTTCTAGCTAGTAGAAGCATCTTCCTGAGCTCAAATCTGGCCTCAGACATTTATTAGTGATGCAATCCTGGGCAGTCACTTAAGCCTGTTTTCCTCATCTGTAAAATGAGCTGTAAAAGGAAATGACTAGCCAGTCCAGGATATTTTCTGAGAAAGCCCTAAATGGGGTCATGAAGAGTTGGACACAACTGAAAAATCACTGAAGAACATGCTCAGTTCATGCTAAAGACCAAACATGGATGCTTCAGAAAGGAAGAAAATGAATAAATTCAAGGGATGTTTGAGAATATATACATGTGTGGGGCAGCTGGGTGGCAGAGTGAATAGAGCACCAGCCCTGAAGTCAGGGAGACCTGAGTGCAAATGTGATCTCAGACACTTAACACTTCCTAGCTGTGGGACCCTGGGCAAGTCACTGAACCCCAATTGCCTCAGCAAAAAAAAAAAGAATGTATACATGTGTATGTAAATTTAGATAAAATAATACAGAGAATAAATAGAGGGAACTGGAATAGAAGCTTAGGTTCCAGTTTTTTTCTTAACTTCTTTGATGATTTCCAAGCAGCTGCTCCATCTTATGCTTCAGTTTCTTGATTTGTCAGATGAATATAAAATCCCCATCTTCTGTCAATTTCCTAGGGATCATGTGATCAAGACAGTCATGTAAGCGAAGTTTTGTTTTTTTTTTTTTTTAATGTCAACTACAATGCGTCAACAAAGAGAAAAAAACACAATCCCATTGTAATGGGGTTTCCTATGTATACACGAGATGTATACAGAATAGTGGGAAGTTATCCCAGAAGAAAGGCAATGGGGGAGAGGACCAGGCAGGGCCTCCTGTAAAACGTGAGAATGGAATAGTTTTGGAGGAAATCAGGGAAGAACCCGGTAAATGTGGGGAGAAGACAGCATTCAGGAATTAAGGCTAGCCTGGAGTTGGGAGTAAAGTAGGAAGGGCTTACATTCTGTAAAGGTTCTCTATTTCTCATGGAACTTCCATAAATATTTCATATTATCAGTAATATTTATTAAGCACTTGTTAAGCATCATGCCAAGTGCAGGGGAATATAAAGATTGTCCTCAAGGAGCTTATATTCCATTTGAGAAGACAATATGTAGTGCAACAAAGTGCAGACTTTTTTGTAGTGGCAAGGAACTGGAAACTGAGAGGATGCCCATCAGTTGGAGAATGGCTGAATAAATTGTGGTACATGAATGTTATGGAATATTATTGTTCTATAAGAAATGACCAGCAGGATGATTACAGAGAGGCCTGGAGAGACATGAACTGATGCTGAGTGAAATGAGCAGGACCAGGTGATCCCTGTACATGGCAACAATGATCAATTCTGATGGACGTGGCTCTCTTCAACGAGATGATTCAAACCAGTTCCAATTATTTAGTGATGGAGAGAGACATCTGCACCCAGAGAGAGGACTATGGGGACTGAGTGTGGAGCACAACATAGCATTTTCACTGTTGTTGTTTGCTTGCATTTTGTTTTCTTTCTCACTTTTCCCCTTTTTTGATCTGATTTTTCTTGTGCACCATGATAAATGTGGAAATATGTATAAAGGAATTGTGCATGTTTAACCTATATTGGATTATTGTAATCTAGGGAAGAAAATGGGGGGAAGGGAGGGAAAAAATAGGAACACAAGGTTTTGCCAAGGTGAATATTGAAAATTATCTTTGCATATGTTTTGAAAATTAAAAGCGATTATTTAATTCTATAAAAAGGAAAGACAACATGTGCATCCTCTTAAAGGCAGAGAGAGGTATTTAGAATGCAAATTGTTTAGTTATTTTATATCAGATAAAAGTGAGTCAGAGAAAAGCTGCCACTATTTGTTGAGCACAGATCAGAGCGTTCTTGGTGGGGCTGGTCTGGGAACCCAGGCCTCTGGACTCTTGGAACATTGCATTTTCTACAAGATGAGAATGACAGTGTTTTATACTCTTTTTACTAACATAGGCTTTCTCATTGAGGCTATATTACCAAATACAAATACACAAACATTCCCATGAAAAAAATTAAGTCAAAAATACAATTAAGTAGGATGTTAGTATAAGAGGGGAAAATTCTAGTTAATACTTAAGGTGTGTATTAAAAAATTCTAGTGAACACTTAAGTTGCGTATTGAATAGGGGATCAGAGAAGACTGAGCAACAACTTATAACTGCAGGGTTTCTTGATCTTCCCCATTTACTATGTGAACCTAATAAAAAGTCTTTTGCTTTTTTGTGTGTAATTCTTTATCCATAAAATGGATATTATAACATATTGAATTTATTTCTACCTTAGAAAGATATTCTGAGGAATAACTAGTAAGAATTATTTTTTAAAAAAATCTTTCATGAATACAAATTCTAAGTAATTTTAGATCATATTTTAAGTTATTTTTATTTAAAAATGTTTTTGAATATTGTATATGGTAGAAAATATGGTATATGTATTGTACATAGTGGTATTGTATATAATGTGTATATTGGTAGGTTGTTGTCCTTCGTTCTTGAAGAAGACTAAAATAATATGACTATGTTTGGATCAAAGTGCAGTGTATCTAGTCAGACTAATACAAGCTTGGAAAACTTTCCCACAGATCAAGCACAGAATGAATAGGACCCCAAAATAAGTGAATAAGCGCACAATTGCTGTCTTTGAGGGAGTCTGCTTCATAAATGAAGAGGCAAATTACTTATCAAACACAAAGTGCTACCTGATTAAACCATATATAAGGTTAAGGGAAGGTGGAAAACAGGAATATTCAGAGTAGAATGAGGAATGCAGCTTCCTGGAGGAGGTGAGTTTTGAGTCAGATTTGAAGCACATGAATCGTCAGGGAGGAAGGTCAGAGAGCATTGAGCTGGAAGCAGAAGAGTGCAAGGAGGATAGTCTTAAAGTGTATGACTCTCTTCCCTCAGGTTTGCTGTACTTCCTGATTGCTTGCTTGCTGCAAATTAAGTAGTTAAAATAATTTCCTTCAAGGTTTTTTGTACCATAGGGTGGTGAATGATGCTTCTCAGAATCTTCCTAGGATCCCTCAACATCGGCCACAGTCAAAGACGACATCAGGGAAGACATTGGAGCCCAAGTCCCCCAACAAGGATAACTCTAAACAGGTTAAAATGGAACTTCCAAAGCTTGTTTACTATAATTGATTGTGACTGTGATAGATCCTCATCAGTTGTTCACATTAAGATATAGCTACCAAAAGGAGAGATATTAGTTTTTTTTTTCTTGGGGGGGGGGAATTAAATTGATTCTCATCTAGTGCATGGTGAAAGGGGATCGTCATTTGACTCTAGATTTCATACATGACTTTTTTTGGGTTGTTGAAATCACTTATCCTTTATACATGAGTGCTAGTTTCGAAACACTTTATAAAGTCAGAAGAGAGAGAAACAGGAAAGGTCTCCCAGCCTGCAGTGACCCTACCAATGGTTCCACTTCTCTTCAAGGTTTTCTCTTGTTATGAACCCAGTTTCAGAAATACAGGCTGAAGAGAGAGTGAGACAGAGACAGACAGACAAGAGACAGGCAGACAGAAAGAAAGAAGTAGGTGGCTTTAGAATCCTGAATGCTTATGTCAAAGCCTGCGTGACTGTGAAGAAGTCCCTCCTCAGCAACTCTCTTAATACTGCAAGTTTTCAGAACAAGTGCTAGTTTACATTGATTGAAGGAGTTTTCTCACAAGGACTTCCTTATACCATGAAATTCTAAAAATTGGTCTGTATGTGTGTGTTTTAAAAACAGGTTGGTATGAATTGGGGAGTAGGGGACTTGATCATGATAGAAATGTGACTCATATCTTTATTCCTGCCATCCAAGGGGCAGAAAAAACTGAATAAGTGTAGAGAATCCATGTTAGGCAATAAGGGGAAATTGTATAATGGAAAATGAAGGTAGAAAGCTGAGAAAAAGGATCAAAAGAAATATTATGAAGGAATACTAAACTAGATCCTTGTAGTTCTTGGGTAGGTTGGCCTATGAATGGTTACCTCAGGTAATTACAATATGATGCTAAAGGTAAAAATAAGAAGTAGTGAGATAGGCTAGTTATTTCTATTCAACATGTTCTGTTGATAGGGATATGCCTTTTGGATGGCTGAGGAGAGTAGCATTACTTGGGTATATAAAAGAAAGTATTTTACGTTACATAAAGACTGATGTTTCATTCAGTTGGAATTAGGTACTAAATCACAAAAATGCTAAAGAACTTTCCCCATTCATAAGACCAACACATTATGTTTAATTTTTCAAGGTTATTTCCCCCTATAATGTGTTCCTTTAAGAACACTTGATGAATTAGATCAGTGCTACCAACTGAGAAATGTGACTGCCTACTATGTGCAGAGCACTATGCCAGGTCCATAGTCTGCCCTCATGAAATTTATAACCTAGTCGCAGGATAAGACATAAACATAGGTAACCATAATATGCAGCATTACATGATAAGTATAGCATATGCAACTGGACCAGTGTTCAGAACTGAATTTTTATCCTTGCAACTGTTTTCTTCCCTCTTTAGGAGGCTGACAATATAACTACCTCAGAGACTTCTGACTTTGGTTTAAATATATCAGGAATCAACAAAGGTGTTGGGGGTGACAATGCTCACCCCAGAAGGGTAAGTCAAACACTGAAATATTCATCATTTAAAATGGGAAGATTTCTTATAAGATTTTGAAATAAATAGGAAACTTTTTTCAATTGTAGTGCTGGTCCATTATAATCAAGACTATAACTTGTAGTACAACTGTCGTATATTATATTGAGTATTTTATTTACTCACTAATCAATAGTGGCTTGCTGATGTCATCTTTTATCTCCGATGTTGCAATCTAAATTTATACTCTCATTCTCTCTAGAATGATATCAGGATACACGGAGAAAGGTGTGATACTAAATGTCATTCTCACCCCTCCCTCAGCCCACAGATATTTGAAGTTTAGAAACTGGGGCCATTTTGAATGCCCAAGAAGGAAAGCCTTTCTTTAGTCTACACTATAATATAATATATAAAGTGTCCAAGGAGAAAAATGAAAGGGATAGCACATGAAATAGTCCCTGTGATAGAACATGGCTGGTCTGCTTGAAATCCTTGCTATAGACCATAAATATTTTATTTTATTTTTACACCTACAAGAGAAAACCATGTCACCTCAGTCACCCATTTTATATTAGGTTTGTTTATTTTCTATATGCTTAGGTTTTTTCTTTCAATAAGCTCATCTTATATTGAGAATGCATATTTCCAAAGCATAAGAATACTTGAAATGTATTGTATTGAATACTTGAATTGTATATATTGTATAATATTGTTAGATTTGGCAGATGGCACGAGTCAACAAGGATGTGATCATTTCTCTGAGTCTTTACTATATCTGGCAAGACAAAAATGCCATATATGATGTTGACATAAGACTTTTTAACCCATAGTTGAGTCTGTATGATGTAGTGGAATGAGCACTAGGCTGAGAATTAGGAGAATTGGGTTCTATTCCTGGGGCTTATACTTTAGAAAGTCACCCAATTTCTTGAAACCTCAGTTTCTTCCTTTCTAAAATATTGGGATTGTTATATGTGCTAAGATTGATTTAAGCTGTGATTCTATTAAGTACAGGCCCCCTTTTCTGTATATTTCTTGTTTTAGAAATCTCACCTTATACACTAAAAATAATAAAAATAATTCCTGTAGCTTTAATAAAATTGTCTACAATTTAGTGAAATATTTCACACAGTAAATAATCATTGTTAACTTTCAGGGTCAAGTAATTGATTTCCATGGGTTGATCACAGATGCTATCAAAGGAACAACCAATGAAATAACCTTAAACAGTTTTGACTATAATCCAGACCCTTCAGTAAGTGGCAGTTATGTTATATTTGTCTTTCAAAAGATACCAAAACCTAAATGAACTTTAGAAAATGAAATTAGAAATAGAGATCAAAGGTCATTATAACACCTTATCTTGTCTTTGTGTACACTTGTTTTTTTCTAAATTATGAAACAACATCTTAATGTTAGGCTTTTTGTTTCTATCTTCAGGTACGATTGCTAAAACCTCTTAGTGCATTTATTGGCATGAATAGTGAGATGAGAGAACTTGCGGCTGTTGTAAGCAGGGTAAGATCTGATATTCAATTCACAAATTTACTGAGCCTGATTGTGGCTAGTGGAGTGGAGTGCGTAGATTGTTTCTTTTATTAATAACAATAAATATGATCATTTATTTATAAAGTGCCCCCAATTGCAAAGATGCTCATATTTAGAGGCACAATTATGCATGATAAATAAATTATAGAATCATAAAATTACAATACAAAAAACCCATCTTGCAATAGAGACCATGATAATCAACTGAAAAAGGACTTATTTATAAGGAAGGCAGAGGTTCAGCTAAGGTAAAATACATTGTCTCCTCACCATGCCTATCCCTTGTCCCCTGGCCAAAACAAAAAACCTTCTTTAGATCTTAGTTTCAGAAAAAGGCAAAAAAAAAAAAATCAAGAAGATGACTTCATAATTTGAGGATAAACTAGGCCTTGTATCAGAGAGATCACTGATGATTCCAACCAAAAGGACTACTTCTGACTTTTTATATTTATGGAGCACAATATTAGTTAGAGTCTGGAGGCAGATAGCAGGAAGTATTCCCTGAACCATCCTTCATAAAGGAGGTGAAGCAAGAGGGTAAATCAACACTGAGAGCAGGACACTAAAGCAGGAAGGGACCTCAGAGGCCATGCAGCAGAGGTCATGCAGCTCAACCTGATGGTGGACACTTAAATCCACTCTATCTTCCACAAGTGGTACCCAGTCTCTGCTTTGGGCAGTCCATCCAGTTTTCAGATAAGTACAAGTCATGTCCTATTTTTTTTCTTTTATCTCTACATTTTCTGACTGGATATTTCATTAGCTCCCACAGCTTCAATTATCTCAATAGTAATGATTCCCAGATCTTTGTGTCTATCCCCAGTCTCTCTGTAGAACTCCAGCCCTGTACCACTGACTATCTCTCAAGTATTTTGAACTGCATGGACCACAGGGATCTCAAAATCAACATGTCCAAAACAGAACTCAGTATCTTTTCTCCCAAACCTACTCCTCTTTCTAATTTCCCTACTATCTTTCAGGAAGCCCATCATCTTCCTTGTCACCCAAGTTTGCAACATTGGTAGTATCCTCCTTACTCTTTCCTAAAATATCTAATCATGTGCCAAAGCTTGTTTTCCCTTCACACTCACTCTCCTTCCCTCCCTTCCTTCCTCTCTCCCTCTCCCTCTTCCTCTCTTTCTGTCTTTCTGTCTTTCCCCACCCCACCTCTGTCTCTCTCACAGATAGACAGACAGACACACACACACACACACACACACACACACACACTTTTCTTCCACCTCTGTACTTTTGTACTGTTTGATTCTGTGACTGGATTGCCCTCTCTCTTTATTTGTGCCTTTTAGAATCACTGCTTTCTTACGTGACTCAATAATACAAAAGAGATTAGTCCTCTCCAGATTAGTTCCCTTCCCCTCAGATTACCATTTGCTCTTTTTTTTATTTTATATGTACCTATAACTATATACAACTAGATCCTGATTAGTGCAAATAATGAATCCTCTGAAGAGATCACCCATGGTCAAATTCGAGCTATTTGAAATCAGTTAATGTAAAATATGCTAATTAGTTCCAGCCCAGTAGAAATATGTGAATTCAAATATTGTGATCCCCATCTCTACTCTGACCTCCCACTCCCATTAAAATTAAACTCCTTGAGGGCAGGATATATTTTTACTTTATCTTTGCATCTTCAATGCTTAGCACATAATAAACTTAATGCATAATGCTTATTGATTGATTGAGTGGTGTTGGTGGCAAATATCTGCTGCTATCTTGGCAGATAATAAAATTGGCAAGACACGGAATCACTTTAGACAATTTAGATTCATGGATTGATGTAAGAAACAAGATAGATTTTGAACTATAGACTTGCTTTCTAATTTTTTTGTTAACTAGTTAAATAAACATTTGGTTTTTAAATATATACTATATATTATATTATACATACATATTATATAAATGAACAAACTTTTCTCAGAGAAAAGTCTAATGTATCTTCCTGTCCCTTCCCCCATAGAGAGTAGTAAACAGAGCTGAAGGGATCTCAAAGATCATTAGTTGACCTCCTTTATTTTAGGAACCTGAGGAACAAGGTATTTAAGTGACTTATTCAAACACAGGCAGGATTTGAACTCAAAAATAATGACTCCTGAATCTGTCCTTTTCCTTGCATCACATTCCAACTCTTAATTTCTAAAAATCGTTCAGCTTTGTCAGTTATCACAATGTGCCAGCAGAAGCTGAAAGGTTCCTCAGGCTAAGCTTTTGTCACAGAAGGAAATTTGACCTTAGAATCTGTAATATTAGAAATACATGACCATATTGTAAACTCATTTATTTAAAAGATCAAACAAATAAGAATCCTGTCAATTGTAACTTTTTAAAAAGAAATTGTATTTTTTTAAAAAGATATTGCCTACATTTCCCAGTATATCTCCCACTCCAACTCACAAAGTTCTATCCCTTATAATAAAGACTTTTAAAAAGTGAAAAAATAATTCATTAAACCTAACTAGTATGGCATTATATGCACTGTTCCACACCTATAGTCTCCTATCTCTGCACAGAAATCAGGGAAGAATCTTCTCCTCTTTGAATCCAAACTTTGAAAGATGTTCAATAGCTGTATGAGCCTGGGCAAGTCACTTAACCTCTGTTTGCCTCATTTTCCTCATCTGTAAAATGGGGATAATATTAGCATCTACCTCTCCAGAGTTGTGAGGTCCAAATGAGATAATAATTGTAAAATATTTAGCACAGCACATATAAGCTATATACTTATTTCACTTTGCATCAATTCATACAAAACATATTTTTTTTTTACAAAAGGGATGATATGAACAAAATAATAAGTGAGTGTAAGCTGGCAGCATCTTTAGAGGTCAGCACAGTCCCTAAAACAGAATCCCCTCTATAGCCTTCCTAGAAAGTGGTTATATGTCCAATCTCTACTGGAGAACTTACAGTGCTGTGTATTTCACCACCTCCAGAGGCAATCCACTCTGTTGTTGGATAGTTGTGATCATGAGAAATGTCCTTCCCTATATTGAGCCCACACAAAGGATGTAGTTCATAATAATACTGGCCTTGATCTCAATTCTGGAAAAGTCTTCATTTGGAACATAGCTGGCCATACCCAGAGCCATCAAGTAAATACACCATTCCTTGGGTCTTTGCCTGTTGCCTTTTCCCCAAAGTATGTGATAAGTTAGTGATTGACAATTAAGGGAGATTGTAAAAAATTTGAAAATCGAGTTGGTCACCACGCATGAAATTTAATCTTATTAAATATAGCTTTTAACTCTAATCTATGCGGGAATCTGCTTCTTATAATGTTTGTCTTGAATGTCTTTACTAACATCACCCACATGGGTGGGTCTCATGATCTTTATGGAACATTTTACTGCAAGGATAGTTCCATGGTTGGATTTTCTTAATGACAGCATTTTTGATACAAAATACTTACAAATTCAGGTAACTTGATGCAGCAAAAAAACCTGAGAGAGTTTTCTTTTCTTTTTTTTATGCTTCTTGTGAAACTGAAGTTTAGAAACTCTAAATTAGTTATCAGTAAAAGCCATCTTAATTGTTTGCCCCAAATAGTTGCTAATGCCTCTAAAAACCCAATAAAATTAAAGTCCCAATAAGAGAAAAACCTGCACTTTTGTTTTGTAGTTGCCTTTTTTGAATTTGGTAGAAGCAATTGCTACCTGATAGAAACAGGGAGCCATCACTGGGAATAAAAAGAAATTGCTTTCTAAATAGCATTACCTCTTTTTGTGTAATGAATTAGGAAAGTATTAGCAAGACCAAGGGGAAAAAAAGAGCCCCTTGCTCCTTCAGTAACTCTGTTTCACAGTAAAAACTCATGTAATTTGAAGGCATATTCTGGAGCCTTTTTAATTATTGCCATAAATCACCTTTATTTGTTATTGACTGAAGGCAGGTGAAGTCCATAGATACAAGAATTTTTCTAGAAGTATCTGTCATCAATGGCTTCTCCAGGGAAAAGAACTGAATGTTTTCATTGCCTCCCTTTGGTGAACTAACCAAAAATTTCAGTATGTCCATGTATAATGTGAAAAGTTTTTATTACCAGCACTTTATAGCCTATTATAAGTCAACTGTTTTTCTGTCTTTGTGTTTATTATTGCTATAGAGAAAAACATTAATTTTAACAAAATGATCAAATGTGCATTGCAGGACATTTATCTCCAGAATCCCAACATAAAGTGGAATGACATTATTGGACTTGATGCAGCCAAGCAGTTAGTCAAAGAGGCTGTTGTGTATCCTATAAGGGTAAGGACGAAAAAGCTCTAAAATCATCTCTTGGGAGTTATCCCTACCTGTTATCAATTGGACAGATATATGTTAAGAGTCGCATGTAATAGGAAATGAAGTACAGGGTGTTTTGTCATCAATGAATTAGGTACTTAGCTGTATCAGGCTGCTTTGCCCAGATTAGACTAATCTAAAGCCAAATTCATAATGTTAATGTCCATTTGGAAATCTTATTATATTGATGACTTAGTTTAAGATAATTGGCTAGGTATAAAAATTCCTTAAGATCATAGGATGTAGGACCACAGACTTAGAGCTCAGGAAGTAATTGGATATATTCAGTTGTTTTTTGAATAGGATGTCATTGTCTATTTAACTTCACATCAGCCTCCTAAAAATATACCTTTTATAGTAAAAATGCCTTTCTTTAAAAAGGTATTCCTTTAAAAGGACAAAGTTCATCCACATGCTTTTATCTTGTATTACCCTCATTGAATCCTATGTGAAGCAGATGACTATTATTATCTCATTTTACTGGTGAATAAATTGAGAATCAGAAAGAAAGTGGAGATTCTTTGCTTTATTTTTTACTGAATTTGTTACTAAATGTTATTCTTGCGTGAAACATGCTACTGCAAAATGGTAGAGGTGCATAGCTACTTAATATTCTATATTCCTAAGTTTGGTCATTCTTTTTATTTTTTAAGTAGAAAGATCCTGGCAAACTTTGTACAGTCTCTATAAATTTCTCCAGACTAAAATTCAGGATAAAATATAAATATTCAGGGTTAATATAAATATAATATAAATTATAATATATATAATATAATAAAAATTTGGAGTAAATATAAAATTTAGGGTAAAATAATAAGAAATCTGTAAGAAATATTTTGAAATGTGCTACCAAATATAGTGTCTACATGCACCTTTATTAAGAATAAATATTTTTTAAAATTCAGTCAGAAAATCAAGTTGGTCATTACACATGAATTTTTTTTTTATTATAATAACTTTTTATTGACAGAATCCATGCCAGGGTAATTTTTTTTACAACATTATCCCTTGCACTCACTTCTGTTCCGATTTTTCCCTCCCACCCTCCACCCCCTCCCCTAGATGGCAAGCATCCTATATATGTTGAATATGTCCTAGTATATCCTAGATACAATTACACATGAAATTTAATCCTATTAAATACACATTATAAGAGACCTGAATTTTATGTTCTTCACTTTTATTTTTGCTAGTTTTCCTCATGCGTACAAAACATGTAATTTATCCCTGAATTTCTCTTGTTTCCATAGTATCCACAGCTGTTTACAGGGATTCTTTCCCCATGGAAAGGACTATTACTTTATGGTCCTCCAGGTAAATACACATTTTTATGTCTTCTACTTTTGTTTCTCTGTTAGTTGAGTTATCCTTTTGTTGAGTGGGATGAATTCATTTTGAAAGTGTTATAGTCCACTTCTAACTCATTGGGAAAGTTGCTATTGTATGTCTCAGCCCAGCTGAGCCCACCTTGAGATAGTGTCTGGCTTCTACCACTGAATGTTCAATCTCATTCTTGCATCTCTAGGTACTGGAAAGACTTTGCTGGCTAAAGCTGTGGCTACTGAATGCAAAACAACCTTCTTTAATATTTCTGCATCTACCATTGTTAGCAAGTGGAGGGGTGATTCAGAGAAACTCGTCCGGGTAGGAACCCCTGATCTCATTGCCTTTAAATTCTTGTAGGGTAAAAGGAAGTGAGGAGGTGAATTCCTCTGGTTTCAAAAATGATGCTTATGAAAAATTTCACTGTGGGCTTTTATTTCCCAAAAACACACACAAAAAGAATGGCCATTTTTTACTTGGCCTTTGCTCACACATCCTATGATAGCATCATTGACAAAAGACAGTTGTCCCTTCTGACTTCTAATACCTTGGGGTAATTAGAATTTTGAAACAGAAGAAAACATTTATATGACACCTACTGTGTGTCATATTATCTCATTTGATCCTCACAACAGCCATTTTACAGGTAAGGAAACTGAGACAGTCAGAAATTAAGAGATTTGCCCAAAATTCCACACCTACTAAGTGTCTCAGGAGGAATTTAAAATCATGTCTTCTGGACTTTAATCTCAGAACTCTGTGCACTATGGTGACAGCTGCCTATCAGCAATTTATTGCTCATTTTATTTTAGAAATATATTTATTTTATTTATTATTGCTATCATATGTTATTCATTATATTTTACATTTATAATAATTTATTTTAATTCATAATTTATATACATTTGTATTTATATGGATATGTTATATTATGTCATACTATATATACTATATACATATAACATATATCCATACAAATAGAAATTTATATACAATGATGTAATTTCAGACATTTATATATTATCCACATATATTATTTATAATATATTTTATATAATTATATAATTTTATTTAGTTTAAACTTATGTATTTTCTAATTATTCCTATTTTTATAATTTTTATTTTATTTGTATTGTCATTGACAGAAAAAATAGTAACAAAATAAGAATTAAAGCAATTTAGACCTTTTTCTGTCTTAGTTATTTTTAATCCCATGCATTTCAAGCAACAGCTTTTTCCCTTCTTTCATTCTCCATGATATAGCTTTTTTTTTATTAATAGCTTTTTATTTACAAGTTATATGCATGGGTAATTTTACAGCACTGACAATTGCCAAACCCTTGTTCCAATTTTTCCCCTCCTTCCCCCCACCCCCTCCCCCAGATGGCAGGATGACCAATACATGTTAAATATGTTAAAATATAAATTAAATACAATATAAGTATACATGTCCAAACAGTTATTTTGCTCTACAAAAAGAATTGGACTCTGAAATATTGTATAATTAGCCTGTGAAGGAAATCAAAAGTGCAGGTGGACAAAAATAGAGGGATTGGGAATTCTATGTAGTGGTTCATAGTCATCTCCCAGAGTTCTTTCGTTGGGTGTAGCTGGTTCAGTTCATTACTGCTCTATTGGAACTGATTTGGTTCACATGATATAGCTTTAAAAAAACAACAAACCCAAAAAACAAAACTAACATCTTTTTAGTTATTTATTTCCTACTTGGCATTTAAGGCCCTCCACCATCTGGCTCAAAGGTCCTGTTCCAGATGTGTTTCACCTTTTTTGTCTTTCATGTACTTTTATATTCCACCCAATCTAGACTACTAGCTAGTCTCCAAACTCAACATCCCATCTATGTTATATAGTGTCTCATCTTTTGCCTCTTAGAATCCTCATCTTCTATTAAGGCTCAGCTCAGATGCCATTTCTTCCATGAAGCTTTTTAGATCTCTCCACCTCTTCAAAGTACACATCATAGATAGAATAAAGACTCTTTGATGACCTGATCTGAACAAAGACTTTTTGATGACCTGATCTGGTTTATATTTGATTCTGTATCACTAGCACCTAACAGGTAGATGCTTAATATTTATTTGTGGAATTATTATTGTTGATCCTCAGTTTGCTCACTTGTCCAATGGTGATAACAATATCTATTTTGTCTGATTCTTGAGATAATCTATTTTATGTATAGCTTTTTTACATAGTATATTTTATATATGGTTTTGCCTAATTTATGAAATAATATATTTGAAATCTCTAAAGATATTATGAGGGAGCTAAAGTAAAGATATTACGAGTGTGCTAAAGTTCTGTCCCCCCTTTTTCCTTTTTATATACTACTGCCTCAATATTTTAATTCCCCCCAACTTTAAATCTCATGTCTATACAGATGACTCTCCAAATTTTTGATTTCCCTCTTATGCATGAAATCCAAATATTCCAACTGTTTCTCATAATACCCCCCAATTCTCAATCACA
Organism: Sarcophilus harrisii; assembly: GCF_902635505.1. NCBI lineage: Eukaryota > Metazoa > Chordata > Mammalia > Dasyuromorphia > Dasyuridae > Sarcophilus > Sarcophilus harrisii. The sequence goes on along the minus strand of NC_045426.1, from coordinate 365,858,276 downwards.
ATATCTCCCCAAAATACCTTGTTAATTTTTTCCCCAATCCCTGGTCTCCTCTCCAACTTGTAGGTTAATTTTTCTTTATTCTGAACTTAGCAAATATAAAAGAAAATGAGTAGTTTCATATACTTAATAAAACAGAAGAAGAATATTTATATGTGCAACTGTTGATCTCTTTATACATGGTTTGCTCTTCTTTTAAAACTTATGGGTGATGCATCCATTTGAACCAACAATACTTCTACTAGGTCTCTATCTCAAAGAGATTTTTTATAAAGAGGTTGGGAAGGGAAAGACCTATTTATATAAAAATTTTTTATAATAGCTCTTTTTTGTGATGACAAAGAATTGGGAATTGAAGGAATGCCAATCAATTGGGGAATGGCTGAAAAAGTTGTGATATATGATTGTAATGGAATATTACCATGCTATAAGAAATGATGAATAAGACCTGGAAAAACTTATATGAAATGGTGCAAAATAAAGCAAGCAAAACCAGGAGAATATTGTACACAGTTGTTGCAATATTGTATGATGAATTGTGAATGACTTAGATGTTCTCAGCAGTCTAAGATAATGCCAAAAAACTCATGATGAAAAAAATACTATTCACCTTCAGAGAAAGAACTGATGGAACCTGAATGCAGATTGAAGTGTACTATTTTTCACTTTCTGTATTTTTTTCATGGCTTTTTTCCTTGGGTCTGTATCTTCTTTCACAGTACAATTAATTTGGTGATATGTTTTCCATGATTGAACATGTATAACCTATATCAAATTGCTTACTGTCAATTTAAGAGGGTGAGGGAGCAAGGGAGGGTGAGAGAAAATTTGTTATTTGAAATTTAAAAAAAGAATGCTATTAATTATTTTTACATGTAATTGAGGAAAAATAAAACATTATTAAAAATATAGTCAGTTCAACATGCAACTTTCAAAGTTGTCTTACTTATCTCTGATTCTTTTTGGCCTTCCTATTTTTCCCTTTTGGGAAAGATTGATTATTTGAAGGGGGATGATAATTGAGGAGCAGTATACTGGACAGGATCAAAGAGGAAAGAATATGGAATAATGTCAAGAAGTTTTGAAATGATGGCAAGGGAAAAGGAGAAGTTCATGAGAGATGGCCTTAATTTTCTCAATGAAATAAGAAAAGGGATGTCCTCAATGTAGTGGATGGAAAGAGGGAGAAGGGAAGGTAAGAGAGACTTGAAGAGAGAAAATATGGTTTGGAATAGCTTCTGTGTGTTGTAGGCTGTGATTTTTAAAAAATAGTTTGGCATAGGGAGAGGCATAGGGAGAGACAATGATAAGAGGTAGGTAGAAAAATATAATTTTTTTATTATGGAAATAGTACCCTTAAAAGTAATGGTGAGATCCAAAGTATAACCTCCCATTGAACATGGTAGAGGTAGAATGGAGGAATAGGCAATGGGATTTATACTGTTGCATTCAGTAGATTGTATAATGAGTAAGTATTAAGAAAACAATTAGCTTATGTTTCAAAGTGCTTTAAAATGCTTTCATAAACATCTCATTTGATCAAATATTCCTGTGGTCAAAGAAAAATTACTTCTTGTTTTTCAATGGCTAGATTGGTGTTCCATGGGCCTATCATTTGGCTTCTTTTCAATAGCTTGTGACTTATATGGAACCTTTCATTAAATCACTTATATCTTACTAAGTGACTTTAAATTTGTGATCTGTGTGTTCTCATCAATAAATATTAAAAAGATATAGTAAAACCTCAAATAACCAAGATCCAGTTAACCAGAATTTTCACTTAGCCTAATTTAAGAAAAGAAATCGTTCTACTTTTTATAAATCCAATATTTCTAAAAAGTTAACATCAGAAATTATTCATTATCCCACCTCTGCAAACAAAATAAAACAAAACAAAAACACATAACCTACAATTAGAACATGTGCATGCACGCGCGCACACACACACACACACACACACACACACCAATCAGAATTAACATGTCCCAGAAGCAGTACGTATTCAGTTGAGTCTCCCAGACCTTTTCTATCTATAGTGAGAATTGCTGTTCAGGTCTTTCATATTAAAACCTCTCAAACGCTTGATCAAAGAAGTTCTGTAACGTTTCCTGAAGACCAAACTTGAGTAAAACAAGCAAGTCAGCTCAGAGATATTAACAGCATTTGCATCAAGGGTGAGTTGAAAAAAGACGTTTAAAAAAAAAAACAACCCAAACCTTGAATTAACAAAAACATTCATTTATCCGAATCCTTATATTTTACTAGTATTTCAGTTATTGGAATTTTGTTATATTTAAGGAGCACTAATATATATTAATGTGAATTTAACTCACTCTATCAGCATCATCCATTGCAGCCTAAAACTCCTGAGCTCAAGAGCTCTCCATGTTAACAGGGATTACACTATTATAAATTCACCCTGGTTATCCCATTAAAAAAAGTAGGAGTTAGATCTCCTACTGACTTCAGGAATTCACATCCTCCAGAGGTCATGCTGTACACCAACCGTCTCTTGATTTTCTAAGCATTTGGCATCCTCTTGGTGGAAAAGCACTGGGTTTGGCATTTATCTACTCTCTTTGTTTAGAAGTCTTTCACAGAACCGTTAGGACCTTCTCCTAAATCAGAGGGGAGTTTTCCTGACATTTGTTTCTCTTATTTCAATTAAAGAGTTATTTATAGACTACGGTTTGGTTATGTCCCTCTTCTCCTAATGGGTGAAGGCATTTTGTTCATGCCTCTTAAGAACGTGATTGCTATTGAATAGTTGAGTGATCTCTTTAGCAAATGGATACAACTTGTTGATCCCTCCCTTCTTTCAATTCTACATGTTTTATAGAGGATCCATCTGACTCCCTCCAAATCCTCAGAGATGCTTAGGAACACTATTTTAAGCATTTTCATCCCTTATGTAGTCTGAAATTGTGGAAAGAACTCTGGCCCGAGGGTTGGGACACCGCTTTGACCCTTACTTTTGCCATTTTCTGATGCTGGGTAAACCTCTTCACTTCTCTGAAATTGGTTTCTTCAACTGTAAAATGAAAGGACTGGTCCAGATGACCTAGAAAAACAAAACAAAAGCAGTATGCAGCACACTGTGATTTAACCCCTTTTGTGGGATTAGACAATCCATAAGGCAAAAAAAAAAAAAAAATCCTTCATTTTCAAAATGAGCTTCCTTCCGATGTCTTAAATCTCATATGAAGCTTAGGAACTTGAGACGGGAGTCTGATCAAACTGCATCTAGGTGAGACCTTGTAACCTATTAGTAGGGTATGACAAAAGGAAATCAGGGGTAGCTATAAACCAACCTGGGCTCTTTTCATAGATTGTCCCAATTCTAGGGAATTTGAGAGTGAGACTCAGAAAACATGGTCTGTGGATAACGATGTCACTGAATGATTTTGTGCCTGCATTGCTGAACACAAATCTGTTTTTCCATCTTTTTTTGGTGATTGTTTAATGCATGCAGTTGAACTTACTAAAGTTAAATGTAGTTGTAATACAACTCTGTTATGTTGCATTTTTCATTTTTTATTCTTCATTTGAATAGAATGCAGTTGCTCCAGTCATTGCCAACTTTGTGATCATATTTTATGACAAGCAAATAAACAGGAGACCGTTTAAACTAGAGTATTTCTAATGATCAATCTGGACCTGATTTCTTTGATAAACTAAAATCTCATTGCACGTCCTGTTATTTCTGTTTCCCACCCCCTTTCCTAGAATAGCCCTTCTGCAGTTATTGCTAGTAATTATTTGTAACTATAAATCTATTACTGATGAGAGAAATTGTCTTGAGTGGCTTTAAAAAAATAGAGCCATTGTACCCATATGTTATGATGCACTTCTAGCTTCTGTTGTTGTTAGCAGGGGCTAACCATTAGACTAGGAAATCAAGGAAGGAGTTCCCAGTTTAAGTTTACCTATTGTGATTGGGTAACCTTGAGCAAATTATTACCCTTTCTGGCCACAATGTTAACAAATGATTATTGGAAACAGGACCATTTAACTGCAAGGGGGTAATGCTAGGATGAATAAGTGCAATGGTTGCAAGTGTTATTTTGGTTCACCAAATACAACATAAATGCTTAATGATTTAGTTCTTACAAGCCCTTAAGTGAGAGCTACTGAGACTTTTAACCTGAGTATTTAAACTGCTCTTTTTTTCTTGGTACAGGTATTATTTGAACTTGCTCGGTATCATGCTCCTTCAACAATTTTTCTGGATGAACTGGAGTCAGTAATGAGTCAAAGAGGCACTACTCTGGGGTGTGTAAGGACTTTTGTTTCAGAATAATGTATTTTGTGGTGGTGATTATTTTTTTCCCCTCTTGTGTGTCTGATATTCAGAACCCATGAACATTTACCAGAAGAATGAGTCTATTAATAAGCCAACACATTTTCAGCAAACAGATGGAAGGTCCTTTAAATTAGATCTTGTTAACTGAATAAATGCTTTAAATAGTTTCTTTGACTGGCAAAAATTTATCCTCACCAGGAGTGGTTTTCAGGATTGAAGATCATTCAGGCCCAATGTATTAGGCTGTTAGTTTCATCTTGCTGGCATGAATGAGTTGGAGATAACTGCTTTTTCTGGATCCCAGGACCGCCTTTCAGCCATAGGGCTGCCCTCTTCAGCTGGCACCAAGAAGGAGTCAGAGTTCTATTCCATGCCCTCACAAAGCCCTCTCGAGAAAAGGTCATTTTTGATACATTCGACCAGGATGGCAACCTTAGTGCTCTGTAATATCAGGTCAGAGGCATATTTAAACCAATATTCTACATGCTGTGGATAAAGATTTAATATCTCCTAAAATCACCAGCAAGAAATAACAGCTATGAATTTTTCCCACATTTATGAAAAATACTCTTTTTTTTCAGTTTTATGCTTTGAACAGAGTTGTTTCATAGCATTATAGAAGCAGGCATTGGCCTTGCGCTACTGGTCAAAATCTATGGCACCCACGGTAATGACTACATTCAAAACCTCAACCTAGTTTACAATTAGAAGGAAGCCAACTTGTCTAATATGGAAATCTCAGATGTCAGAGCTCATCTAGTCCAACCTATCTTTGAATAAGTGTCACTTTTATAGCATCCCTAATGTTAGCTTTCTGATTTACCTCCAGAGACAGGGAATCCACTAGCAGCATGTGTCTTTTGGACAATTCTTATTGTTGGAAGATTATTGGTCAGTTTTTCTTATGTTAAACAAATCTACTTCCTGACAACTTCTATCTTGGCTCTCTAGGGCCAAGCAAAATGAATCTAGTTTCTTTTCCATGCAATTATTTCGCTAGACACTTGAGGATGCCTGTCATATCCCCGTCCCATTTCCAAGTCTGCTTTTCTCCATATGAAATATATCTATAATTCATTTAACTGGACCTTACATAGTATAGTCTCCAATTGTTCTTCAGATGCATTCCATCTTGTCATTGTCCTATAAAATGTTGACAAACTAGAAAAAAAAATTTAAGTGATTTTTTTTGAATATTTTATTTTTTTCATTACATATAAAAACAATTTTAACATCACATTTTAAAAATATTTTGGGTTCCAAATTGTCTTCTTCTTTCCCCTCTCTCCTCCTTAAAATGATATCTTTTAAGAAAATCCATCCATTTGGGGGATGAGTAATTCCTTAAGACAATATGAATCCACACTATACTGCTGTGCAGATTTTCTTATTGCCTCCACTATCCCCTACATAGAATCATAGCTCTAGGAATGGAAGAGACCTTATAGGCCATCTTGTTTACCTCTGTCACTTAAAAAAATAAGGAACCTGAGGCCTAGGGGAAAAAAGGTGACTTGTCTTTGGTCATATAATTAGGAAAAGGCAAAGTCAGGATTTGGCTCCAGATCCTGCAACTATGAATTCTCTTAATCTTCCCTTGCACCATGGCTTTCACCATTAAAGCAAGAAATGGAAAATTATGCTCTCAAAAATTGTTGTTCAGTTGTGTCTAATACTCCATAACCCCATTTGGGGGTTTCTTGGCAAAGATACTGGTATGGTTTGCCATTTACTTCTCCAGTTACAAATGAGGAAACTGAGGCAATTAGGATTAAGTAATTGCCCAGAATCACACAGCTAATAAATGTTTCAACCCAGGCCTTCCTAAATCTAAGCCCAGCACTCTATCCATTGTATCACCTGGCTATCTTCAAAAGACAAGAATTTAAATGTTTGTACTTTTAGTTGAGTTTAAAGAAACAAAGTGAAAACAGATCTGAGTAGCTTTCTGGTGATTTGGTCAATGCAGGTAGACAATTTGGATTATTGAAGCTAGGAAAAGTTGTTTTTTTTTCTTTCTTATTGATAGTGGTTTTTGGAGGAAAAGAAAGAAGTAGGAGATAAACTTAATTGTGAAGAAATTGTACTGTCTTATTTTTCCATTCTGACTGCATATGGGATAAGCTGTACCTTCCTTATACTTATATTAGTTTTTCTATCAGAACTATGGAAAATGGCTTTGGTTTGGCTATTAATGTCCCCTCTTGTGACGATTTCAGATAACTAAAACTAGGCAGCCTGTATACAATCGTTTATAAAGAGACCATATAATACATATAATGCTGCAGATGGACACAGCATCATCGCCTTTAATACTGTTTGCCCTTCCCTTATGCTATTTCCCAGTTTACTGCCAATCCTCAATTTGATGGTTTTTTCTTTTAAATACTGCCATTAGCATTCACTCACTTCCATTTTGTTAATCTTTATGACAAGATTAAATTAAATCATATGGTTTTGGTTTTTGGTTTTGATTATTTGTTTCATTATCAGTGGCTTCTCAGTGTAATGAAATGAAGGAAGACTTTAACATACATGAGTGTTAGCTAGTATAAATTAATCATGGTTGATAGTTTGAAAGAATTTGAAATAGTGACTTGGAGTGAGTTACTGTGAGCTACACTGTTAGAAATAAAAGTTCCCCATCACTTTGGAAATTCATGCTTCTTTTCTTCTTAATAGGGGAGAACATGAAGGAAGTCTTCGTATGAAAACAGAATTGCTAATGCAGATGGATGGATTGGCCCGATCAGAAGATCTTGTCTTTGTTTTAGCAGCTTCCAATCTGCCTTGGTAAGAGACTAGAACAGAATATTTTGAATAAATTTGCCTGAGCCTCTAAGCATGAATAGTCTTCATCCAAAGAACTTATGGAAAAGCTTTTATATTTGTTTAAAGTATTTGAAGATTAATTGAAGCTTTTCTGTTAGACTCTGAAATTCTTACTATTTGAACCAAAAAAGAATCATCTTTAATAAAGAAAACATATGTTAGCACTACCATATGCTAATATTTTAAATGGACTATTTCCATTTTAAAGCCAGATTTTTTAAAATGATATTTAAGCTACACAAGGCTTTGACATAAATCTATAAAGTGCTTAAAAATCTCCAGGGCTCAACGAGTATTCCTGAAATGGTGTGGTTGGGTTTTATGGTTATATGTTTTAAAAGTTAAGAGGCAAGTCTTTTCTTTAATGAGAGCACAGTAAGTAGAAAAATAAATACATAATCCACCATTAGAATCCTAGTTTTAAAGGTCAATCAAATAGTAAAGAGACTGAACTAAAAGATCTGGAGAAGGGACAATGACTTCTTTGGTGCTTGCCTGATTTATGTCAGAGACTGGATTAAGACTCACATCTCTAAATCCCTTATTCCATTTCTCTTCATACATTTCACCTACAAGAATATGTGTGTGTGTGTGTGTGTGTTTGTGTGTGTGTATGTATATATACATACATACACACACATGTGAGGAAGGTGAACATGGGAATATGAATAGCTGCCCTCAACAGAGTGACACAATCATTTTATGAGATGTCTGCAAAAGCCTTTGGAAACTGTCAAGTACTCTGTAAAGGCAAAGACAGGTATGTGTCATAAGAAAGACTTAATCATTTTCTCAAAGAGAATACGTGTAATATTCTTGATTCTTCTAGTGAGTAGAATAACTATTGACCTGTCTGGAGCTGAGGAAGTTCTTCCAGGTTAGTGTCAAATCCCATTTGGGGCATCTTTCAGGGCAGGACACTCATCTGCCCCTTAAGGTTCTGTTAATATACTCATTCCACTCTGATAAGTAAGAAGTTAGCACTCTTCTCGTGAGCTCTCCATTTAGCTCTTTCCCTGACCTGCTGTATCAGGAAGTAGTAGGTAGAGAAAAGAGAAATAACATCTCATCAGAGTCATTTCATGTGAAAATAAACAGAGGAATAATAAATATTTCAACTTTAACATTATCATTTAAGCTAATAAGCAGGTTAGAAATGTTTAATATGCACAATTACAGCTAGTTTGACCTACCTTGATTGCTAAGCATGCTTAAACCCAGGCCTAGGAGTCCAGAGGGAAACAGGATATTTAACAGAGCCATTAAGGCAAATCCCTTCTTTAGATGTCTATGATATCTCAATGATAATTTGTCTAAATAATCATGATGTGAAGCAAGTTGAAGCTGACCTCAGCTGTTAGCAGTAGGTTTGCAACTTCCTCTGTCTGGGAAACCAAAGTCACATTTGTCACACTTGTCACATTTGCTCCAAATTTTGATATCACTTACCAAATAGCTACACTTTGTATTGTTTTCCCCCTAACTTATCGCTTGCAATTGCTTCCCTCTGGCTATCCCCAGTGTCCTATATGGTAGAGTAACTACTTTTACCTACTATTACTATCATCAATTCATTTCAACTTAATTCAACTTAATTTTCTATAGTTACACAGTGGAAAGGGACCCTAGAGGCCATCTTGTTCAACCCTGTACCTGAATAAAAAAGCCTTTTACAATATCCTGATAAGAAGTCAATTAACCTTTACCTTGAAGAGTTCTAGCAAGGAAGAATCCATTTCTTTCCAAAGTAAATCATTCTGCAAAAATAGTTCTAATTTCCAAGATGGTTATAATTGCTTCATGAGAAGCTTGGAGTCAGTAAAAGCTTTGCTATTTTCTTGATGGAATCCAACCCACTCTCCCTTTCCTGTTCAATTTAGGGTCAGCTTCTTGTTCCTCTGTATTGTCTATCCCAGAGATACATCCTGCTGGGTGAGCTCTATAAGATATCCATCCAAATGCATGTCGACATATAGGCAACAGACATTCTTTACCCACTTGGTCTTTCTTGAGTGGATCAGTAACTTAAACTTGGGAGGTTCTGTAACATTCTGAGACTTGGTGCAGTTAGAGTAATATCATCCATAAACAAATGGAAACAGAGGATCTCACTATTCACAGGGAATCACCTGTACTCCTTTTGGAGCTTCAGCATCACAATCTCCCTGATTCATGCCTCCAAAAATGTTTATAATCAGAGAGGGTCACTGAACAGGGTTACATCTATCAAGGAAATTTGAATGAGCTTGGTATGCATATGGGAAGCTCATAAAAGAACCTATAAGGCAGCAGTCTGTTCTGTGCCATCAAATGGTTTTTGTTTTCTTTTCATAATCAACAAAACGTAATGGGATATTGTATTCTCTACATCTTTCATTTCATTGCAAAATGATAAATGGGGTTTATTGTTGAATATCACTTGTTAACACTGCTTTTTCTCTGCTAATACTCTCATCATGGATTCCTTCCTTTGTATGTATAATACTCTCAAAGATTTTGTATAAATACAACAGTGAGTTTATAGATCATTAAGATTGACATTCTTTCATTCACTTTTTGGGGGATATTAATAAGGCTCAGAATTTTTTCTACAACTTTTGTATCTTTTCCTCCTTCAGAGAAGACCTTGCATATTAGACCCTCAATGCACTCACAATTGAGCTACCTTAGCAAAGACCTTCTTATATACAGTTTGAATTCAACCTGTTCCATTTCCTGTCTTTGTTTTCTTTATTACCATTCCTGTTTCCTATATAAACACTCCTGGGACTGTGATCTAAGAGAGGTGGTTCTATTATCCTTGTTAGAGAAGTAGTTGGATGAAATGTGTTTTTTTTTTTCATTATTGTTGTTGTAGTTTTTCCTGAGGCAATTGGAGTTAAGTGACTTGCCCAGTGTAACAGAGTCACACAGCTGGGAAGTGTTAAGTGTCTGAGGTCAAATTTGAACTCGGGTCCTCCTGACTTCAGGGCTGGTGCTCTATTCACTGCACCACCTAGCTGCCCCTGATGAAATGTGTTTTGCAAATTTTTTCTATTTTCTTCTGTCTGCACTCCTTCCATAATCGTCCTTGAATACCTTGGGATTACTTTACTTGGTTGGATACCTTGCTTACTTCTTTAAAATTGGTTTTATCTTCTACTGCTTTGAGACAATTGTGTCCGCAATCATCCATCCTAAGATTTTTACAAATGAGTTCATATTCTAACCCACTATTGCTTTTGGTAGCTCCTTGAATCAGACAAAGAAATCAGTTATTTCCTGAATAAGTTGTTCTTCTGAGCTCTTTCTTTTTTCAGTCAACTAATTTACATACTCTGATGAAATTATTAGAGTGGGTATTAATATTAATTTTGTAGTCTATTTACTTCTTTTTTGATTTTCAGTTATTTAAGTTACTTAGGGTTGTTTCAATTTACAGAATATTTTTTTTAATTCTCCATTTTAAAAAACTGATTCTGTTTTTAACCCTGATGAGTTGATGGTTTGTATAGACTGATGATTCATTTGATTCTCCTTTGAAAAGCAAGCCTTTGCCATCTATTAAAATATAGTGTTTTATTCTCTGTTGTATTATTTGATGTTGCCATATCTGGTTCTTTTTTTTTTTTTTCAAAGAAAGTGTTCATCATATGTAGGCATGGGACCTTAATGTAATCTATCTCTTTGGCCTGTTTCCTTACCCTTTCTCATATGTTTCTCCTCATCCTTACCATTTCTTGCCTTTATACTGTAGTAATCAAGTATCAGAATGTATAATGATTTGATTTGGATGGTCTTATGAAATTCTTTGTAGAATTTCTTTATCACATTATCGTCAGGAACTGATGTTGATACCTATACTGCAACTGTTTTCATGGTGGTATTTTTGTAATAATGTTCTGTAGTATATAATGGCCAAATGTCCCATAAAGTAATGTTTCTTTTTTCTCCTCCAAGATATAATAAAAAAACTACTTTATTTTCTTCTTCCAGGAGTACCTGCGAGCTATTCTTCCATTTAGGTGCAATTTCGTTCATTCTTAAGATTGATATGATTTCAGCCCCTCCGTCAATACAACAGTCTATTTATGCCTTGGTCATTGGACAAAGACCTCACATGTAAATATTATGAGTCAAATTAAAATTTGTTGATATTTTTAAAACACATGATTCTTAGAGTCATCTGCATCCTTTGCCACTTATTAATGATCTTTCTAAAATGTGGCATACAGAATTGAATATCTGCAGCAGAGCTGTATTATCAACTCCATCATTGTGGACATTGTACCTCCCGTAATATGGTCTAAGATCATTTTTAAAAACTTTTTATGGAGGTATTTGTTTTTAAGTAATAGCCAATTTCAAATACATTCTCCCCTGACTTTCCTATTGAGAAAAAAAATACAGTCAAGAACAACCAACAGTTATCTGTCTGACAACTTATGCAACACCCCCCACCTAAGTTCCAATGAAAGGACAGAGGTGCATTTTCCCACTTCAGAAGTCGAGTGGTCATTAAAATTATGCAGTATTGGGCTTTGTTTTATTTTTCTTTTCATTTATGTAATTTTATATGGTGTTTTAATAGTTGTGCTTACTTTACTTTGAATCATACAAATGTCCTCATGTTTCTCTGAATTTTATATATTAGTCACTTCTTACAGGACAATCATATTCCATAATATCCAGATACTACCCTTTGTTCAACCATATCTCAACTGATGAGCAGCCACTTTGTGTCCAGTTCTTGCTACCCCAAGAAATGTCACTATTATTCTTTTGCCATATGTAGTTGTATTTGATTTTGATCACCATTTCAAGTACTGCAGACCCATATTGCATTTTCTCACATGGAGTCTTATGCATGGCTTCTCATTATAAAACAAAATACAAAATCCTCAGCTTGACATTTAAGGCTCTGTGCTGTCAGCCAAATTGGCACTCTATTTCCCAAAACTAGCATCCCATCTTCTACTTCTGGGCAAGAAAAGCATTGTTTCTTCATCTTAGTCTGTTAGAATCTTTGTCTTCCTCAGAACCACCTTCTCTGAGGCCTTCAATTGTTAATGCTCTCTCCTCAAATTATTTGGATGTACTTAGCTGTGTTCCCTCCCCTATCTACCAAGGAAACTGGAAATTCTTGGAAAGTGGGGAAGCCCTTGTTCTCATTTTGCAGTTGATGAGGATGAGGGGACCAGAGGTGTCACAAAGTCACATAGCTATAAATATCTGAGATCTGATTTGAACTTTGGGGTTCTTGAATCTAACCTCAGTACTTTGTATACCACAGCATCACCTAGCTGTCTAGACATATCTAAACAGGTTTTAAAAAATATATATTGATTAAATCAAATTATTGTAGTTGCTGATTTCATGCTTACACCAATGTGTCATCACATTCATTTTTTGTAGATTTTAAAAAACATAAATTCTGCCTTTGCCATAGCTGTTTCTTATTTGAATAGAAAGCCAGTGTGAAGTATTTAAGATTAACTATTCAGGGACCTCTCAATTAATGAATCCTTTGAGAAGCCTTCTTTATTTCTAAGTTGGACTTGTTAAATAAAGAAAACTTCATTAATCATGCAAAGCATTGGTCATCTGACTTAAGAGTTGAAAGACTGCTAAAACCAACTGCTATAACCGCAGTAGTTGTTACTATATAATCCTAAATAGTTTGGTGAAAATTAATTCTTACATCTCCCTGAGCTTTTAAGTCGAGGGAAATAGGGAAATGGTATGAGAAAAAGGAGGAGAAACACTTTTCCAACCTGAAGCTACAAGAGCCATGGCCAGGTCCTTCTGCTCCTCACTCAGCCAACACCCCTTCCAAAGCAGAAGAACGGGGTCCTCTATGTGTTTATGTACGTGTATACATGTGTATATATGCACATGTACATATAACACAATTTTTTGGTTTTTCTGAATTTGACAAATAGCAACATATTTAAAGAACAGGAAAAAGATCACATATGAATCTACGAATCTCCATCACATCTAGTTTGTTTCTTTTTTAAAAGTATAAAATAAATTCAGTATGTTAGTTTCAAAGCTGTTCTGCTTGCTTATAACCTCTTTCTTTTCTCATCTGTTCATTTTTTTATCTTTTAATTAAAAATTTTTTTTCTGGTTATACATGAATGTTAACTTTTTAAATACGCATGATTCTTCAATCATGTTGGGAAAGAAAAATCAGAAAAAAAGGGAAAAATCATGAGAGAAGGAAAAACCAGAAAAAAGTGAACAAAGCCTGTGTTGCTGTACATTCAATCTCAGTAGTTCTCTTTCTTAATGCAGATGGAGTATTTCTATCATAAAGTTTATGGGGTTGCCTCGGATCATTGAACTGCTGAGAAGAGCAAGTTGGTCATCTTGCTGTTACTGTGGACAATGTATTCCTGGTTCTCTTTGTTTCACTCATCATCAGTTCATGTAAATCTTTCCAGACCTTTCTATAATCAGTTTGTTTATAATTTTTAATAGAACAATAATATTCCATTACCTTCATATACCACAACCTACTCAGCCATTTCCCAGTTGATGAGCATCCACTCATTTTCCAATTCTCTGTCTTCACAAAAAGAACTGCTACAAACATTTTTACACATGTGGGTTCTTTTCCTCCCTTGTGATTTCCTTGGGATACAGACTCAATAATGGCACTGCTGGGTCAAAGGGGATGCATCTTCTGTGCATTTTTAAAAATGCTTCATTGATTTTCTTTTCTTTCTTTTGCTCTTTTTTTGTCATCATCATAATTACCTCTCTTCTCTTTCCTCTAGCTCTCCAATGTAAAAAACCTTTCCTTGAAACAAATAAGCATAGTCTAGATTCATTCATTAACCATGTTCAAAAAAGTATGTTCCATTATATATGTTTAGTTCATACCTCTTTACCTAGGGGTGGAAAGTATTGTCATTAATTTCTCTAAAGCATTGGTAATTGCATTGGTCAAAGCTGTTTTCTTTTACATGTAGTAGTCATTGTATAAATTGTTCTCCTGGTTCTTTTCAAGTAGTTTTTCAAGTTCATAAAAATCTTTCCAAGTTTCTCTGAATCCATTTAATCTCCCACTTCTTATCATACAATATCATTATGTTCAGACTCCATAATTTTTTTTTCCCAGTTGATGGATACTCCCTTAGTTCTTTGCTACAATTAATAGTGCTGCTGTAAATATTCTTGTACATATAGATGCTTTTTGTCTTTGTGTTATCTCTTTGGGTTATATGCAAAGTAGTGGTATCTCTAGGTCAAAGTCACAGTTTAGTGACTTTTTTGGTAGGCTTCTAAATTGCTTCTCAGAATGACTGGTCCAATTTAAATCTCCATCAATGGTGCATAGTGTGCCTCACCTCCTAAATCTCCTTTAATGAGTGTAATTTTAATTTTTCAGACAACTTTGCCAATCTGATGGATATGACTTTTATTTTTAATTAAAAGATATTTTTTCCCTTTTTCTTTCTTTACCTACCCCCCACCACACTGAATAACAACAAAGAAAGAAAAGAAGGAAGGAAAGAAAGAATAAAAGAAAGAAGTTTCTTGAATCTATCATCTCTATCAGGAGATGGGAATCTGATGGGTGTGAGACAGAACTTCAGATTTTTCCTCTTATTTATTAGATGGAATTTTTCCTGGCTACTTGCAGGATTTGTTACCTGTCACTGAAAATTTTCAGATTAATTGCTATAATATATCTTGGAGTTTGAAGAGCATTGTTGTTAATTTTTTCTGGAGAATATATGTGAATTTTTTAAAGCAATATTAATTTTTCTGTATCCAAAAAGTTCTGAGCTGTTTTCCTTAATATAGTTGAGTTTCTTTGTTGTTGCTTGTTTGTTTATTTTGTCATATCCTGCTAGGAAACTTATGATCCTTAAAATCTGTCATGAAGATCCCTTTCTTTGGGTAGTACAGAGTCCATGCATTCTCTTAATACTATTATTTTTGCTTTTCTTTCCCCAGGTTTTCCTCAACTGCAGTATTTTTTGTTCCAAATTTGTTATTCTCTTTTTCACTTCTTTAGAAGGACTTTCAGCTTTGAATTCAGTGTTTTCTGTTTTGTTAATAGAGATTTTAAGTTTTGCTTTGAGAATTCTTCATTCTGAGTCATAGCCATTACTAATTTATTCTGTTATGGATTTTACTTATTTTGAACCATTTTGAAGTTTTTTTTTGTTATTTCTTGCTCTCATAGAAATCCCAGGAATTTCATTAAAGCATCAAATCATTTTTCCTCCATCTTGAAATTTTTAAGCCAGCTTTGTAATTAATTTCTTTTAGGATTTACTAATCATCTTTCCTTCTGATTTTAGGATCTTCTTTATTGATCTATCTATTTATTCTCTGGGCTTTGAAAAAAAAAAGCTTTTTTCCTCTTAAAATGGGTAATGAAGAAGGTTTGTGGCAGCCCTCTTTGTAGTGGCCAGAAACTAGAAACTGAGTGGATGCTCATCAGTTGGAGAATGGCTGAATAAATTGTGATATATGAATAAAATCTTTGATAATTTAGTCCTTTCGCCCTTATTTTCTTCTATCACTTTCCATTTGCTGGTGGGTACATCTCCAAGTCTCCAGCCTCTTTAACCACTGAGGAAACATTGTTTACTAGTCTGGGTCTCTGCCTTGTATAATCACTTAGGGGATCAGGAATGATCCCAGAGCCTTGGTCCTCTTTCCTACAAGCCCCACACAGCCTCAGGTGCTTCCCCAAACTTTTATCCTAATTCCTTCTTCTCTGGCTGTCTTTTTTCCTCTTCATAGCTGGGCTGATAGTTTTTCATAGGAGGACAGAAACAGTATTCCAGCAGAATGCCTGTAGGCTTAGGGGGTCCCCTAACACAAAACTAGAATCAGTTAGAAGGCTGCATGTTTTCCACCATCCCCTCCTTTCTCTGCCTGGACAGAATTAATGTTTGCTTCTTGTAGCAAAGTGAGGAATAGGATAGGCAAAGAGAGAAGTGATCACAGAGTTTCTGCAGCATAGGAGAATTCCAAGATGGACCACAATTACTAGTCCCTCTGTTAGCTTTTACTTTCCTGAAGGAACTATAGAGACTTATGAGAGAAGTGTACTGAAAGAGCACTTTAAAATTCTCCAGTATGAATTTATAAGGATTTTTTTTTTATATTTTGGGCATTCTCTTTTCTTTGTCACATGAATCCAATTGTAATTAGTCTATATATGATGCATAATTCCTTTCTTTTTTTATTATAGCTTTTTATTTACAAGATATATATGCATGGGTAATTTTTCAGCATTGACAACTGCAAAACCTTTTGTTCCAATTTTCCCCCTCCTTCCCCCCCACTCTCTC
This sequence comes from Sarcophilus harrisii, assembly GCF_902635505.1. NCBI lineage: Eukaryota > Metazoa > Chordata > Mammalia > Dasyuromorphia > Dasyuridae > Sarcophilus > Sarcophilus harrisii. The sequence goes on along the minus strand of NC_045426.1, from coordinate 365,841,842 downwards.
CCCCAGATGGCAGGTAGACCAATACATGTTAAATATGTTAAAGTATATGTTAAATACAATATATGTATACATACTCATATAGTTATTTCTCTCTTATTTTTAAAGAAGTTTTGAAAGGTAAGAATATCTGGTAAAAGTGTCTAACTCTTCATCTTTCTGGTCACAAGACTTTCTTATTCCTTTTTGATTGCCAGTGGTTTGCTCCTTTCCTGTCACAGTTGCTTTACTTGTTTATGTATTTATTTTTGCATGGTAAGTTTAAAGCCTTTTGATTTTAATATAGTTCTAACATTTCACATTAAATGTGTCTTTCTTGTAAGCATCATGATTTATAGATTTTGTTTTAATCCATTCTATAACTTTTTTAATTAGAGGAATTAATATTATTCACATTGAATTTTATAAGTTGATTGGGTTTGTCTTCTGGAATTTTTTTTCCTCTTTATTTTTGAAGATATAAGGATTAAGTTTTATCTTCTATTCTATAACTATTTTTACTATGAAGACCAAATAATGAACTAAATGACATTTCTAACTTTCAATCCCTTACTTCTTCATGATTGTCAGTGGATTTTTTTATCTTTTCTTTTTGTTAAAGATAGAAATATAGTTTTGGGAAATATCAAATTTCTTCCTTTCATCCAACCCTCTCTTTTTTCCCATTGACTTTTTTTTGTCAACAAAAATGCCTACTTACAAATATGAATATATTTCAACTTATATTTCTTATTTTTTGATAATCATATGTGCATTTTAATACTTTTTCTAATTTGATTACTTTGATTATAAAAACATACTTTATGTATCTTATCCTGAGATTTTTAATTTGGGAATTTTGTTGATAAATTCTTTTCTTGATGATTTTTGAAAGATCCTGTTTTATCTTTAAATAGTATGCTTGGCAAGATAGGTAATCTTTAGCTCAATTCCTGTACCTTTAAGACTTGTATATAATCTTGCCTAACTTTGTCTCTCATTTCTTTTAATGAGATTCTAAATTTTTCTAGATAATTTTAATGCTTGAGCAATTAATTATTTGTCCTCAGATTTCCAAATGTGATAGTTATTTGCTTTGGAAAGAACGCTATAAAGGAGTAAGAAGAACTAGGTACAAATCCTGGATCTCATACTTATTAGTTATGTGATATAAATAAGCCATATTACCTCTCTTATCCTTGGTTTTCTTATCTATAAAATGGGGATAATAATACTTTTCTATTTCTTGTGAAAAGAAATTACTTGACAAACTTCAAGTCACTATAGAAGTGTGAATAATGATGTTATTATTAGAGACTTGTATTTTGGGATTTTTCCGTTTCCGTGGTCTGCCTTCCCACTTGAAGAGTATTGCCTATTTTGTGACTTTAAAAAAAAATTCTGATAATTATTCTCTAATTAGTTTCTCAAATAAGACTTATGGGCTGTTGGGGTGTGAGTGTGTGTGTGTGTGTGTGTGTGTGTGTGTATGGTGGTCATCTAAATTCTTGATTAAGGTTCACCCTGATTCAAATCTTTAGTTGTTTCTTAAATTATTTGGAAACCTGGACATAATCTTCATTTATAATTTATGTATTCATTGATCTTGGCTTAACTTTTTGCTTCCCTTGATGTTTTCAGTTTTCTTATGCTACTTATTTTCAGCAATTCTTGTTCTACCTTGTATCAGTGGAATTTATTTTTATATTGTTAGACTGTTTGATCCCTTTAATCCATTTATTACCAATTTTTTTTATCATTTGAAATTTCTCTCATTGTTTGTTGTGGTATTTCAGCACACATTTATGTAGCTGTTTTATCCTTTGAATATTTTAGCTTATAGGATGTCTTTATTTCAATAGAGTTTTTCTTTGTTTTTCTCTGCTGGTCCCTTCAGGCCTGTTCCTCTTAACTCTTTATTGGGCCTGCCTTTTGTTAGACATGGCATCTCCTATTGAGACACTCTGCTGTAAGATGCCATTACCAGTGGAGAAAGGAAGAAGAGAAAGAAATTCCCTTTTCTCTACTCCTCATTCCCATAATTCTCTAGTAAAGGGACAAGAGGAAATGTGAAGAATAAATCCCTCTCAAGACCTAGACTCTTCCTTCTTAGATAGCTCTCTTCCCAAGTGCCAGAGATGACTGTCCCCAAAGTTACAATATGCTTTTTAAGGCCATCAAAGGTACGGCCATTCAGTGGCTTTGTTCAGTCATTTTCTGTCCTGATTCTTTGCGATAGCATTTGGGGTTTTCTTGGCAAACATATTGGAGTGGTGTCCCATTTCCTTTTCTATCTCATTTTCTAGATGAGGAAATTCAGGCCAGCAGTAACTTTCCGAAGATCATACAGCTAGTAAAGTATCTGAGGCTAGATTTGAACTTGGGAAAATGCTGACTTCAGGTCCAACTTTCTATCTACTCTACCACCTACTAACCCATCAGTCAATAGATAGCCCCATAGTCGTTGGCTATACTCCACAGGCTAATATAATTCCATCAGTTTGATTGAGGTCACGTCTTTGCTTCTAAGTATAAACAGTTTTTTTTCTTTAAAAATAGTATTTTAGTTTTCCAAATACATGCCAAAATAGTTTTCAACATTTACCTTTGCAAAAACTTGCGTTACAAATTTTTCTCCCTCCCCCACTCCTCTCCCAATGTAGCAAGCAATCCGATATAGATTAAACGTACAATTCTTATAAACATATTTCCAAATCATCATGCAGTGAAAAAAAATCAGAATAAAAGGAGAAAAACACAAGAAAGGGAAAAAAACCCACAAGCAATTAGACAAGAACAAGAAAAAAGGTGAAAATATTAAGCTTTGATCCACATTCAGTCTCCATAGTTCTCTCTCTGGATGAGGATGGCATGTTCCATCTCAAGTCTGTGCCTTGAATCACCTCATTGTTGAAATGAGTTTATTGCAATTGATCATCACATAATGATGTTGTTACTTTATAAAACGTTGTCCTGGTTCTGCTTCCTTCACTCAGCATCATTCCATCTGGGTCTTTGTGAAATCATCTTGCTGATCATTTCTTAACAGAACAATAAATGTTCCATTACATTCATGTACCATAACTTATTCAGCCTCTCCCAAGTGAAGAGCATCCATTCATTTTTCCACTTCCTTGCCACTACTAAACAATTCCTTTATAAGCTATGAATGTGTCACTTCCAGTTTCAGTCCTTTGTATAAAAGCTACAAATAGGTTACTGAGACTGTGATCAACTAGTGTTATCATGCCTTATACTAGCTGCAGATGCAACCATTCAAAGTCTAAAGAGGGTAAAACCTTAATACTTCATTGTGTCCTGGGGATACTGTTTGCCTAGGGGATCAATTTGTCAGGAGCCCCCTGATACAATTATTATCTTAAATGTTTTTTCTTATTCTTATTTTTTGGACTTTTTCATAATTTTTTCCTTCTTTTTAAAAAAAATTAAGGTTCTTAAATGTGAGGGCAATTTATGAGCTGGAAACCTGGCAATTTAAGATTACCCTTCCCTTCTCCAATCCCCATGACAGAACTGTCCCATTTCTAATTTTGTTATAAAGTAATGATAAATTTTAGTAGTTGCTAGAGTGTTGCTACATTTTATTTTGCTTTTGTTGACCACATCTTCTGATTCTTCCTGTTAATACCTGATTATTACCTTCTTTGACAGCTTCCTTGTTCCTTCTCACTTCCAGGTCAAAGAAAGTATAAGGGCTTCTGTTGTTCTTATCCTTCAATCCTTCGAAGGTTTTCCTGGCTGATTTTTAAAAATTTCTTCTACTAGACTTATTTTTCCCTCATTCAAAGGATGACAGTGGTAAGAAGAACATGCTTTGCAAGAGTCCTGTTTAAGGGTCTTGGGTCTTATGGGACTGGGACTATATAAACTACAGGAGTCTTTGGATTGATTAGGCAGCTGATTTCTGAATGGGCATTCAATAGTAGATAATCTGGCTAAAAACAAGAGCTTTTGGGACATAAAGGGCTAAGTCCGAAGCCAGAAGGCTGAATGCACTGGAAGAAGGAACTGTGGACAGCAGAGTGGTCAAGCTAGATGTGGTGGCTGGACAAAGGACTCAGATTGCTAGCAGTGACAGAACAACCCCAGCCTGGTAGGAACAATGGTGGACAGGGGAAGCAGTGATGGTCTCTCCCTTCTGTCTCCTAGTTTACTCTTAGAAAACAAAATTCACTTTGGAGGGCTCTTTTTATGTTGTTGAAGAGGCCTTGTAACTTATTCCATTGCAGTTTCTTTTTATTTTATTGTAGGATATTGGCTCTGGTCGCTCTCTTCCAAACCCACTCAGACTAATAAATTGAATTTCCAGGACTCAGATAGCTACTTCTCTCAGGATTGTAGAGTAAAAGTTCTTAAATTGTATGTGTCTTGACCCTACATGGGGGTTGCATAACTGAACGAAAAATTTGACATCTACACCTAGAGAGAGGAGTGTGGGAACTGAATGTGGACCACAAGATAACATTCTTACTCTTTTTGATGTTGTTTGCTTGTATTTTATTTTCTTACTTATTTTCTTTCCTTTTTGATCTGATTTTTCTTGTGCAATAAGAGAATTATATAAATATGTTTACACATATTGGATTTAACATATATTTTATTTTTAAAACATATGCATAGATAATTTTTCAATATTGACCCTTGCATACCCTTGAGTTTCAGATTTTTCTCTTTCCCCCATCCCCTCCCCTAGATGGCAAGCAATCCAATATGTATAACATATAAAAATAAAAAACTTTTAAAATTAAAAAAAAGAAAAAGAAAAATTTGACAACATAAAAGGTTTCTGAACATCCAACACCAAAAATTAATTAATTCAAAATCGAACATGTAATGAATCCAAAGTATTTCTGGCAGCATTTTGCCCCTGTTGCATCATGTGACTTCACTGCAGCCTCGGTTCTGAATGCAAAATATGCACTGTGCAAGTACAAACTCTGCCAGAAACACCTGTGCTCAGATTCGAGAGGTCACATAAAATGTTGGGGGGCAAAACCGGGTCTCCAGTGGAAAAAGTTTAAAAAGTCCTACTCTAGCGGTACATTGAAATGGTGAGAGATGTGTCCTCTAATAACATTATTGTTCAAGAGCCTCCATTTAGTGCCTTTCCCCTAATATCATTCAAACTTTCTTTCTCCTGAAAATGAACTGATCAATTAACATCAATAAGTTTTTATAAAGAGATATTTTCTGAGGAAGTAAAGCAAAGACAGAATTAAAAAAAAAAATATTCTCTCACTTCCTCTCCCACCTAAGGCACACTTTCCCTTTTATTTCCCACAGAGACCCTAGAGAAAGGGTATCAAAATTAATGTGGTAAATACCACCCATTCCACCAAATTCACTTCTGGGTGCAAAGGAAAAAGGCACAGTATTTTTACTTCTGAGTAAATCCAGTGCTGACCTGGGTCAAGCACATTGTTCTTCAGGGCTAGCTTGTCAGTGGATTTGGCTGCAGTGGCTACCAGCAAACTGCTGTGGACTATTGTGGCTGGACCTCTGATAGCTGTGATCATCATTTTACTTGTGTTGTTATGCAGCTGTGAGACATGGGAATATAGTTGCCTTGTAGGAATTAAAGATGAAGAAACAAAAAAGTATACTAAGGGCAGTGGCGGGGAAATGGCATAGTCCAAGAATTTGTCAAAAGATATGGTAGGGCCACCTAGATAATGCACCAGCCTTGGAGTCAGGAGGACCTGAGTTCAAAGTCACTTAACAGCAATTTCCTCACAAAAAAAGAAAGGAAAAAAAATTCACAGTACCATATCACTGGTAGGATTTATTTACCCTACTATTTACATTGTGTGTGTGTGTGTGTGTGTGTGTGTGTGTGTGTGTGTGTGTGTGTGTGTGTGTTGTTAAAAAAAAAAAAAAAGAGAGTGTTGTTAAAATTATGTGAGCTGGTAAATGTTTAGTGCTCATTTGTCAAGATTAAAGCCCTCTGTTTTTCTTCCCAATAACAAATTTACTGTATCAGGTCGACAGGTTTTATAAACATTTGTATAATCTTTCTGTTCTGGTAGCTGAATCCTAAGAGAGAACTTTAAGGTTGTTTTTCTTTTCCTTTTTATTGCCAATGCCATGTTTTATGCATGCGGGGATTGGTATTATATTTGAGCAGAATAGAAGTCCTTCTATGGGCTGTGACTTTAGGGATTCCAGAAAGGATCTTTCTGCTCCCCCCTGCCAAATTCTTTCCTTATTTGCTCATTCATGCCTAAAATCCCATTAATATATATTTTTCATTCTTGCACTAGAGAAAAGGCCTAAATGAAATTATGTCTGGGAAATATAACAGTAGGTTAAATTTGTATTCAGGTAAAAATGACTGAAATCAGATGATTTCCTTGAAAGAGGCTTTCATAGGATGAAGAGAGGAGGGAAACAGGAAGGCATTAGTTTTCCAAATCGATAAAATGAAGAGTCACCAAAGAGTACATCAAGAAAAGGAGACTCCTGAAGACTAATATTTTTGACTTCACAATTTGGGGTTTGTTAATCTATCATAGAAAATACTTTAGAAATACTCAACAAACAATAAATTCAGGATTTGCCCATGTTAATTGCTTTGTGTTTGCCTGTTGAAGAAAATATTCATGAAATATAAGAATAAGTCTTCTGAATAGTCTACATACCTTTGGCTTCTTTCATTTATTAGTGCTAAGCCATATTTTCTTATATTTGTTTGTTTGCTTAACATCCTCTTCCATGCCCACCTTTTCACTGATATCATAGAGTATTTTTTAACATTCATTTTTTAAAATTATGAGTTCCACATTTCTTCCTTCCCTCTAGCTCTTCCTCCATCCATTGAGAAGGCAAGTAATATATTATTTATGCCATATACACACACATATACATACTTACGTGTGTGTGTGTGTATTCATAATTTAATTATGGGCTAGACCTTCCTAGCCATATTGCATGATGATCAGTCATCAATCTGCTGTGATAGCTCTTTTATTCCCATAGTGCCACTATTAAAGATTGGAGATGATGTTAAAGAACCTTGAAAGTTCCAAAAGACTAGCATTATAGGATTTAGAGCTAGAATACTTCATGATCACCTGGTCCAGGGATTCTTGGCCAAAGATCATAGAAATGACCTTTTGACATTTTGGTAAAGGCTAAAACCCTTTTTCAGAATAATGAGTAGTTAGATTACCTACATGAAGGAAATGCTAAATTCCAATTAGGAATTAGTGAAAATAAAGATGTAAATTTTTCCCATATAAGTTCACAGGTTCCCTGAAATATGACTATGGTCTGTAGATGCCAGGAATCTTTTCTCTTTTTCAGCCCCCTCATTTTAAAGATGAAGATACAGGCCCAAAGAGGTAGAGAACTTCACCCAAGCTCTCATAGTTAGTAATTAGAAGAGAAAGAATTTGAACCTATTTCTCCTGATTTCAAATTGAGTGATACAGGTGGATCCCAAAGTTGTTGATTTTAGATCCCAGACTTGAGTGATTCTGACTATGAATTCAGGGTGTTATAGACGCCGTTTTGGTCAGTGTTCAGTTTTAGGCAGAACTAGTTATTATTTAAGACTGAGCTAGCATGGCTGATGAGGCTAGGGTGCTAAGCTATTTGATCTACAACATTTAGAGAATTTTGACCTGGGTAGATTTATTTATGAATCATTGTCTTGGACAGCTGAGGGCCTTGGAGGTTTGGGGTTGGAAGTGTTGAGAAATCAGAGCAAGAAAGACTGTGGTTGTTGTTGAGTTGCTCAATTTCTCACGACTCCATGGACCATGACACACCAGAACTGTCTGGGGGGTTTTCTTGGCAAAGATGCTGGAGTGGTTTGTCCTTTCCTTCTCCCCAGGATCTCATGGGTATTAAATATCTGAGGCTGGATTTGAACTCCAGTTCTGGCGCTCTCTCCTCTGAGCCATCCAGCCACTCCTCCAAGAAGGAACGGGGGAGACTCTAAACGCTACAAGTTTATTTTTCTTCTCTAAAGAATGATGATTCCATGACACATTTCATTTGTCCCTTGTTTTCCCCCTTGTGTGACTTTTGTTATTGGTGTCATTAAAAGTGCATTCATCCATTAGGGCTGTCACTGCTTCATTTATATTGTACCTTCCAGCAGTTTTGAAGTAAATCTCTTTGTTTGGGGCATTAGTTGATCAATAGAACCATCACCATGGGGCCTTTTATCTCCTGTCTCTGCATTAAACAATTTTCTCATGGCATTTTTGGGATTTTTGGCCAGAGAAGGTTTTGTCGGGCTCAGGAGGAGGAGGAGGAGGAGAGAGCCCAAGCCCTCCACAGGTGAAGCCCTCCTTGGCGGCCCCACCTTCCTCCAGCCAGAGGAAAGGCTTTTCATTGTACACATTTGTGAGGGGGGGTCTTGATGCCTCTGCTTCTCCCAGGCTTGGAACTACAAAAACCAATTTGACAATTCCCCTTTCTTTCCCCCAAGCACCTAATGAACTACCAAGCCTTGATTCTTCCTTCTGGGAGTCTCTGGAAAGCATTCTTTCTTCTTTTCCACTGCTGACACCTTAGTCTCCCATTCTTTCCTCCCTGTTGCTAATAGATCAGTACTTAAATGGGGTTTGTGATCTCATCCATATAGATACTCTCTCTTAATAGTGCAGATCACATGCCATCTATGTCATATCATTGTCTCATCCTATAGAACTCTTGCCCCCTTTCTTCCATAATTCTTCCACACGGGATCCACTTAACGGCAAAAGTGCTATGAAGCTGACTAGGTACACAATTATAAGAAACTCATTTTCTTCTTCAAATCTGTCTCCTCATCTGAAAATGAGAACAATAACATCTTCCTGCCTGGCTCAAAGGGTTGTTTTGGTTGTTTATAAACTTTAGAGCACTAAATAAATGAGAGCAGCAGCTATCAATCAGTAAGCATTTACTAAGTGTCTACTGTATTCCATGCTAGGAGCTAGGGATACAGGTAGAAAGAATAAAGAAATCCCTATTGCATTCTCAAGGGGGAGACAAGTATGTACATGTACATTTGAAGAACAAATAAACATGGTGTTTTAGCTACCATTCAGCATTTCAAACATATTACCAACGTGATGGGTGAAAATCCCATAGGAAATATGGACGGGCTTGAGGGCTGAACATAGAAGAATTCAGAAGATCCTAATATAGTCCTCGTCTTTTGTTCCTATTTCATTCTTGACTTTTGGGCTCCTTAGAATATTATAAATATAGATCTAAATAGATATATATTTTAAGTATGAGTAGACTTATCTGTGTCTATTATCTGTGTTATTCCCCATATTATCTATGTCTTTTATCTGTGGTATTCCCCATATATATGGAAATGAAAGTTCATATTACAAATCATTCTCTATGCTTTATTCTCTCCTGTTTAATACCTTGGACTGGCTTTGGAAATTGTTGCTAGCGACTTTATCAGGTGGGCAATCTTCCAGGGAAAAATATATTGCTAACACAACTTTTCATTCTCATATTGGTACTAGATGGTTCTTTTACTGGGGAACCCAATTTCTATCACCCACATTACAGCACACATTTTATTTCAAATAAACAGAGAAAAAAGAATGTACAGAAATCTCAGGGGAAAACTGCTGTCAGAGTATATAGCACCAATTCTTTCCTCTAAAAAAGAGAAGTGTTAAGCGTTAACTGTTGTAATTACCAACAGCTGACTTTTCCCTGACTCAACCATCAGTAGGGCTTGGGGAAGCAGGGATCATTTCACCCAGCCTAGCACGCAAGGGCCAGGGCTCACTTGGTCACCGATATTCTTGTTCCCACCTCACCTGTGGCATTAAAAAGACTAGAATAACTTACATATATGCAAAATAGCTTGAGTGGGAAAGCCCTCGCAGATGAGGGGATCAGGAAGGGCTTCAGGAACCGGGTGTCTCACAAGATGATTTCAGAAAAAACTGGAAAGACTTATATGAACTGATATGAAGTGAACAGAACCCAGAGATATTGATGAAGAATGGCAAATGACTTAACTATTTTTGCAATACAGTGATCCAAGATGATCCCAAAGGATTAATGATGCACACTATCCGCCTTCAGAGAAAGAACTGATATTGCTTGAATACAAACTGAAGCATGCTATTTTCCACCTTTTTTCTTTTTATTTGAGTCTTCTTCTACAAAATGACTAATATGGAAATGTTTTACATAATTGTACAAATATAATCCATATCTGATTGCTTCAGGTCTTGGGGAATGGGGTGGGATAGAATTTGAAACTCAAAACTTTAAATAAAAATGTTTAAAATTTTTTGAAAAAAAATCAAAGAAGGTGGTGCTTGAATTGAATCTGGAATAAAATTATTCTAAAAAGTGAAAATGAGGAGACACACATATAGGGGGTAGAGTATTATATATGAAGGCAAACAAGATGACCAGTTTGGAAAAAGCTCAGATTGTATCGGGGGAATAATGTGTAAGGAAGGGGGAAAGATAACTTGTGTAAGGGATTTTAAAGGGCTCTGTAATTGTGGTCTATTTTGCTTGAGGCTCCCTTCTTGATTCTATCCTATTTCCCAACTTACCTCCTTCCTCTTATTTAACACAGTCAATCTATGGTCTTTCTACTATTTTTTTTTCTTTTTCAAAACCCTCCCTTGCAATTTATGAAGCTCTTTACTCTTTACTTTGCACTTCTGTGTTTTGAGCAATAATCTCCTGTTAACACCTCAAAACAAGGAATAGTTAAGTTCTAACATTCTCCCCTCTCTGCTAGGTTTTTTCTTTAACAAGGCATGTTACCTCGTTACTTTGTTGTTTTTTTTTCACTGAACTTAGAAATAGTGGAATTTTAAAAGAATAATAGTTTTTTTCCTCTCTTTTGAGAATGTTTCTCAGTCTTTTACTTATCAAATGATGTCCAAGGTGCCTTCCAGCCTCACTCTGTGGTCCCATGATTCTAAGTAGGAAAACGTAGCCGTTTTTAAATTATAGGTTTTTATTTTCAATTTTTATTTTCATTTTTTTGACATTCACTCCTACAAGAACCTTTGTTCTAATTTTCCCTCCTCCCTTTCCTTTTCTCCTCCAGTCGGCAAGTAATCCAATATATGCTAAACATGTGCAATTCCTCTATTTCCACAAATATGCTGCACACACACACAAAAATCAGATCCGAAAAGGAAAAAAGTGAGAAAGAAAACAAAATGCAAGCAAACAACAACAAAAAATGAGAATGTTATGTTATGAATCACACTCGGTCCCTACAGGTCTCTCTCTGGGTGTAGATGGCTCTCTTCATCACAAGACCATTGGAACTGGTCTGAGTCATCTCATTGTGGACAAGAGCTACATCCATCAGATTTGATCATCATATAATCTTGCTGTTGCCATATATAATGATCTCCTGGTTCTGCTCATTTCACTCAGCATCAGTTCCTGTCAGTCTCTACAGGACTCTGCAAAATCATCTTGCTGATCTTTTCTTACAGAACAATAATATTTCATAACATTCATATACCATAACTTGGAGAACTTAGCCTTGAACATAATGCCTTAGTCTCTGAATCCTGCTCTGTCTTGCACTGGGATATGCTAACTCTCCTGTCTCCTCCCAGTTGTTAGCAAGCTCCTTGAAGAAAAGAACTTTTTAAATAAAAAAAAATGTTTATTTTCATATGCTCAGTGTTTCCAAATAGATTGGACATAATAGGCACTTAACAAATGCTATTAAATGAATGAAAAAAAAAATGAAGTTCTTGGCTCCCCAAAGTTTTTCATACTATGTGTCATCTTGATTTTAACCAGGAATCACACTTTATGTGCCAGACTGTTCTGGTTTGCATCTTTGGCCCAGATATGAGGACTTTTGTGTCACAAGAAGCCAGCAATTTAGCTTTTTTTAGCATTATTTTTTTTCTGTAAAGTTTTTTATTTTCAAAACATATGCATGGATAATTTGACAACTTTGACCTTAGCCTTGTGTTTCAGATTATTCCCTCCTTCACTCCATCCCCTCCCCTAGATGGCAAGCAATCCAATATATGTTAAACATAGCATTAAATTTGGAGGGACATTTATGGCAGCTCTGAGTTTGGCATATTGTAACTTTTCTACCCTACAGAGAGCCAAGAACACCAAAGGGAGCTTATAACAAATTGTAGAGTGATACCTCATTTATACCTAATAGTCTTATGTTTGAAACAAAGCTGAAAACCACAAAAGAAGGGGAAAAGGCCTTTGAGTAGAACAAACAGATTTTTACAAAGTCCACCTACTAACTAAGGTTCATGTCTTCCAACCCCATCTATTGACATTTTCTTTTACAAGCTTTGCAACTGTTTTACTAGCCCACAGTTGAATCTGTCTGAAGAGACAGAATCATCTGAACTAGTGGACACAAGAACTCCAACTGTAGCAGTCTAGGGTGTTCAGCAAAAGGCCAAACAGCCCTGAACACCCACATTAGTAGAAGCAGGAAACCAAAGTGCTTTAGCGTAGCTTAGGGTGAGCTGGTGTTCTTGGCCCAGTGCACCAGTTATCAGCCAGTCACCTTCTACGTTGGCCAAAGACAAACTCTGGCCAGTCTTACCAGTCTGCAAAGGCTTCAAATGGGTGCCTCCCAACAGGCTGTGTTGTGGTCCGAGGCACCAATCTAAGCTTGAAGAGTACATTAGTTTGGTGGTGGGATGACAAATTTTTCAGCCAGAGCAACTCCTAAAATTAATAATCTTTTTGGTTAAAAAGGGGCCATGGTCTATCTGAGTTGTGTGTGTGTGAGAGAGAGAGAGAGAGAGAGAGACACACACACACACACACAAAGAGAGACAGAGACAGAGAAGACACATACACAAAGAGAGACACACATGCAGAGAAAGAAACAGAGTGAGAGAAACAGACAGAAAGACAGAGACAAAGAGAGAGACAGACAGAAAAAGACAGACACAGATGAACAGAAAGACAGATGGAGAGAGATAGAAACAGAGGCAGACAGTCAGAGAGAGGAAGAAAGAAATAAAAGATCTTTGAAATATAAAAACTGATATTGATAAATTGACCCTAACTCTTCCCTTAAAGATGTTAACCATCAAAGAAAGGTTAAAAATGGTATTTAATATCCTCAGATTAAAAAGATAGAGCAAATGTGTGAAACATCCAGAAAGCTCTTAATACAATCTAAAACAGTGATCTGAATCTAATAAAAAGATGTAGGGATAAAAATAAGTTCCAACATGTGGGTTCAAAAAATTAACTACATTTGAGGGAAGATGAGACTAGACTGCAATCGTTGGAAAAGAAAATCTGGATGATTTAGTACGTTAGTATCAGGAAGCAGTATGACAAGATAGTTAAAAATAACTAATAGCTTTGGTGTCCAGAATGAGGAAAGCAGTAGTACTTTGATTTGATTAGATTGCATCAGCAATTGAGAGTTCAATTCTAGATGACGAAGGAGGGTAGAGTGTGACTGAGATGGTGAGAGGACTGTAAACCATATCATAAAGGATAAATTGAAGAACCTGGGGATGTTTAACTCAGAATGGAGAAGTATTGAAGGAAAAAAATAATGTCATCTTCTGTAATTTAAAATCATAGAACTAGAGTTAGAAGGAATCCTAAAACCGTCTATATATAAAATATATAGAGAATCATATTTCTTATTATGTAATATATGAGATTTCTTCTTGGTAGTCATATGTGGATTCTGTATATTGTCGCTACAATGATTCCAACATTTTTCAGCAACTATGTAATTTATTAAAATAGGGTATTCAAAATTTTTAATTACTTAAGTTTTTCTAGAAAACAAATGATTCTTAAATTATCTCTCTGGTCTTTTTCAGGTTTTTGTTATCACATGTTTTTCTGATTTTACTATCTTTTAACTTTGCTTTAACATGTCTTGATGTTGTTTAATGTTTAAAATCTGTTTTCTTCCATTCTTTTTTTCAAGTTGCCTGATATATTGCTAAAGTTTTCTAAAAGTTTCTATTTTCAGCTATCTGTTGAATTCTTTATTCCTTCCTTCAATTTTTAATGAGATCTTATCTCCCTTAGAATTTGGTATAATTATTCTGTAGTCATTTCTGGGGCTCCAGTTTTAGTTGTTGAAGAATTTTTCTTTTTCTGCAGTTTTGTTCTAGAATTTATAGTATTTCTTCATGGCATTAAAAACTGTCCTTTCCTTGGTTATTTTCTCAGTGTTTTTGCTGGTTTCCTCACCACCATATTCATGATGACTTAATTAATCTTTCCCCTTGTTGAAGGATGGAGGACACTAATTGAATCTTTATCAAGGGGGGACTCCACTATGAATGCTGATGAAGGCTTGCTGTGATTACCCCATCAATAGTTGTATAAAACCTTTATTATTTACTTATTTTAGTTCAGTAGGCTCTGTCACATAGGGGCCAGACAAACCAGCACTTGTGATAGACTTTGAAGTAGCAGTGAAGGCTATTCCACCTACAGTTAACTTCTGACTTTCTTTGTTTTAGTATCATGGACCCCAGGTGCAGTTGGGAGTATCTAGAATATGGAACAGCCTTTGTTTTTTGTTTACAAAAACATAACAATTTCCTATAGGGATTATTTTATTTAAAAAATTATTATAGCTTTTTATTTACAAGATATATGCATGGGTAATTTTTCAGCGTTGATAATTGAAAAACCTTTTGTTTCAGTTTTTCCTCTCCTTCCCCCTGCCCTCTCCCCTAGATGGCAGGTAAACCAATACATGTTAAATATGTTAAAGTATATGTTAAATACAATATATGCATGCATATTATAGGGATTACTTTAAAGGCGGTTCCTTTTGATAGTAGTTTTACTTTCAAAATATTTCTTACTCTTTTGGAGGAAGAGGTAGAGAACTGTCAGTGTCCTTATCAAGAAATATTTTTTCATTGAATTAATCATCATCATTAAATAACATTGAGTATTCAAGCACTGTACAAGACAAATAACAGTTAGTTGCTAGAAAAATAACAGGTTACAATGAAAAATGGAGCAGCGTTACACAGACATAAACTTCAAAAGATATATTGGCACACTAAAAATTGCAAAAAACATGTGAGCTACATTTCAGGAAAAGCACAGGTTAAAAATCTGTATTTATTCTGGATTCATTAGGGAGGCATTAAACTTTTAGAGGCCACTAGCAAAGTTCAGCAGTGTAGCAGTTTATAGTAACCTAACATTTATAACAATAAAGAACTTTTTATACTAGCAATAACATTTACATATTGCTTTAAAGTTTCCAAAGTGCTGTACATATGTTATCTCATTTGATCTTCATAACACTCCTGTGGGGGCAGTTGGAATTAATAACCTTATTTTACCGATGAGGAAACCTAAGTTGAAAGATGTTAAATAATTTGCCTAGAGAACTGCATGTATCTGAAGTCATGTTTGGAACTTCCTGACTCCGAGTCCAATGCTCTTAACCACTGTACATCTAGTCACCTCCTTAGAGATCATCTAAGCCATTCATTTTACAGATGAGGAAACTGAGACCCTGAGAAGTGGTTTGGTCAAGACAACACAACTAACAAGTAGCAGAAATAGGATTTAAAGCCAAGGCCTCAGGTTCCAAATTCAGTGCTTCCTCATTCACTGAAGAGTTTGTCAAGGATTGAAATGATTCAATTTCCTAAAGTGCTAAAGTTATTTTCAGGAATAATTCAATTGACTGAAAAAAGGCATCATGACTACAGTAGAAATGTTAGTATTCAGTTTGGATTCTTATCTTATCCACAGCTTTGCTTAGCCTTCACTGAATGATACCTCAGATCACCTTAATGGTATTGTACACAAACATGCAACACATATACACACATGCATATAAATACATGTGTGTATATATTTATATAAAGCTATATACGTATAACAAATTCTGTTTTATTTTTATTTTATTTATTTTTAATACATATTGCTTTATGAATTGTGTTGGAAGAAAAAAAGCACAACAAAAGGGAAAAACCAGGTAGAGAAAAAAACAAAGAGAAAAAAGAAGTGAATATAGCATGTCTTGATTTATCTTCATTTTCCATAGTTTTTTTTTTTCTGGATGCAAATGGCATTTTTATCCAAAATTTATTGGGATTACTTTAGATAACTGAACCACTGAGAAGAACCAAGTTTTTCATAGTTTATCATCGCACATTCTTGCTGTTATTGTGTACACTGTGTTCCTGGTTCTGCTTGTTTCTTTCAGTATCAGTCCGTGTAAATCTTTCCAGGCCTTTCTAAAATCAGCTTGTTCATCATTTTTTTTGTAAAACAGTAATATTCCATTATCTTCATGTACTACAACTTATTCAGCCATTCCCCAATTGATGGGCATTTCCAATTCTTTGCTACCACAAAAAGAGCTGTTACAAACATTTTTATACACGTGAGTTCTTTCCCTTCCTTTATGATTTCCTTGGGATACAGACTCAGTAGTGACACTGACGGGTCAAAAGGTATATACAGCTTTATAACCTTTTACGCATAGTTCCAGATTGCTCTCCAAAATGGTCGTATCATTTCATTCACAACTCCACCAACAATACATTAGTGTTTCAATTTTCCCACATCCCCTCCAACATTTAACAGTTTTTCCTGTCATCTTAGGCAATCTGAGAGGTACCTTAGAGTTATTTTAATGTGCATTTCTCTAATCAGTAGTGATTTAGAGAATTTTTTCCATGACTATAGATGGCTTTAATTTCATCATCTGAAAATTGTCTGTTCATATCCTTTGACCATTTATCAATTGGGGAATGACTTGTATTCTTATAAATTTGACACATTTTTTTATATATATTATAGAAATGAGACCTCTATTAGAAACACTGGCTGTAAAAACTTTTTCCTATCTTTGTGCTTCCGTTTAGTCCTGTTTCTGTTGATTTTGTTTGTGCAAAAACTTTTAAATTTAATTTAATATAATCAAAGTTATCCATTTTGCATTTCATAATGTTCCCTAATTCTTCTTTGGTCATAAATCCCTCCCTTCTCCAAAGATCTGATAGGTAAATTATCCCTTGTTTTCCTAATTTGCTTAAGGTATCACCCTTTTTGCCCAAATCACATACTCATTTTGACTTTATTTTGGTATGGGATGTAAGATGTAGGTCTACGCTGAGTTTCTGACATATTATTTTCCAGTTTTCCCAGCAATTTTTGTGAAATAGTGACTTCTTTTCCCAGGAGCTGGAATTTGGGGATTTATCAAATATGAGATTGCTATAGGCCTTGATTATTGTGTTGTATCTATCTAATCTATTGCATTGATCCTCTACTCTTATTTCTTAGCCAGTTCCAAATGGTTTTGATGACCGCTGCTTTATAATGAAGTTTTAGGTCTGGTATTGCTAAATATAACAAATTCTTTCTTCCCAGTCAGCCTGGGAATAAGTATTATATTGCTCACCCAGCAGAGATGTTTAATAATTGTTAACGTATCAGTAACTTCCTACAAGAGAGCAGCATTAGATCACCTTTAAGATACACTATCTGGCCAAGAAACTTCCACTTCTACCCATCTTACTGTTGTTTCTGATGTATTCCAGGGAATTAGACTGTGCTATGTTACGCCGCCTGGAAAAGAGGATTCTGGTGGATCTCCCCAGCAAGGAGGCAAGACAAGCCATGATCCGCCATTGGCTGCCCGCCGTGAGCAACAGCGGTGGCGTGGAGCTCCACGCTGAACTGAATTATGGCCTGCTGGGCCAGGTGATAGCCAGCCCCCCCATCCCCAGCCTGGCACAGTGGGGTCTATTCTCTAAAGCACCTCGGCCTAGCTCGGACTTTAAGGAAATAAGGCTGGCCTCCCCAGGAGCTTAAGTAAACAAGATTGTCTTAGCCAGGATCTTGCCAGTATAGTCAGTTAAAGTTTGAAGAATAAGGCGGGGAAAATTTTAAAGCAGAAACAGTATTGCCATCTCTGAGGAGTTTGGGTACTAGGTAGAAGGCTGGGAGAGAATTCCTTCCACTTACAGGGAGTATAAGTTAAAGGGAAAGAATGATTTTGTTTAGTTTGGGGAGGGGGAAGGATTCTTCCATTTTTGATTCCCTTTCGGATTTGTGTATGAGGAAAATGTCAGGTACTCATGCTATAGGTGCAGCTCCTGGCACAGCTCAGGGACCCACGGGACGTAGGGATATCCCAGATTACTTGACAAGGGAATTTCTGGAGATGGCCCTCTTCTCCCTCTATACTATTTTGCTCGATAATCTCATCAACTCCCAAGGGTTCAATCATCATCTCTATGTAGATGATTCTCTTCTGGCCCTAAAATCTCTTCTGACTTGTCTCTACATCTGACTATTGGATATATTGAACTGAATGGCCCATCTATATCTTAAATCCAACATGTCCAAAATGACCTCCCAGCCTCTCATCTTCCTAACTGGTGAAGAGTACCCCCATTGTCCCGGTCACCCAGGCTTAAAGAAAAATTGCCTCCTCATCTCCTCAGTCTTTCACCATGCATATCCATTCACCCGCCATGTCCTGCTCTTCCCTCCTGGGAACCTGACCCTCTCTGATGCAGGCCCTCCACCTTACTGAGCTATTGCCGGTGGGTTTCTCTGTCACAAGTATCTCCCCACTCCAGTCCATCTGTCTCCCATTCAGCTGTCAAGTCTTGAGCACACAGCTGATTATATCACCCCTCTATTTATTCGGCTCCAGTGGACTCCCTGTTACCTCCAGAATTAAACATAAAATTCTTTGTTTGTTTTTTAAAACCATTTATAACCGGCCCCTTTCTATATTTCCATTATCCTTATACCTTGCTCCCCTCCACGATTAATGGCACTGGCCTCCTGGCTCCTTTGCATTCAGATAACTCCATCTCCAGACTCAGCTTTTTACTGGTCATTCCTTGTATCTTTGTCCTCCTCTCTACATCTCTAGCTTCCTTCAAGTAACTAAGTCTACCTTTTGCCAATTTTCCTTAACTTTAGGACCTCTCCTCTAAGATTATCTTTAATTCATCCTATATTTATTTCGTACATCTCTCCCTTTCTCTGTATTTTCACCACTTAGCAGAGTGCCTGGCACATGGTAGATGCCCAATAAATATGTGTAGATTAACTGACTGGAGGACATTCCCCTCACAAAATTTCCTGTGGGGGCTTGTGATTGAAGCAAAATTCAGTAGTTCTTTAACACTAATGTAAGAGATGCTATACCAGAGGATGAACCATGAGATAATAGTCCCTATTCTCAAGGAGCATTCATAGGAGTTATATATAAAAAGTGAATGATTAAGGACACAGGTCGAACTGAGTGCTCTGAAAGATCCAAGGAAGGAATAACATTTCTCCAGCCAGACGGGGAAGGGAAGTGTCATGGAAGAGATGGGACCCAGCTGGACCTTGAAGAAGGATTTCAACAACAGAGATGGGGGTAACGAGGTTTCTTCTGCAGGTTTGGAGAGCACCAGTGACAAGCGTGACTTGTGTATGAATTCCTGTCAACCAGAGTGTTATGCAGAATAAGACAGCTTAAAAGCTACAGCACATTAGATTTAGGAGCCCCACTCTCTTCTAAGTTTTACAGGCAATTCATCCCCCCAGTAAGGTGGGACAAAATCTCATGAGATGGTAGGAAGTTGTTTAATGCTCTAATTCATCCACTTATCAAACCATGGTATTCATTATTCTCTTGCAAACCTTTGGAAATTGCTCCTCAGTGTCAGAGCAGGGAGCTCTCTGAGTACATACAAAGTATAAACAAGGAAAACCAGGGCCCATTCAACACCCGTAATAGAGAACGTTCAGGAAAGTGGACTTGTATTACCAGTGAACTAATGGCTTGTTTTGTTATTGCTTCAGGAGACTGAGGGCTACTCTGGCTCAGACATCAAACTAGTCTGCAAGGAGGCAGCCATGCGACCTGTGAGAAAAATCTTTAATGCCCTTGAAAATCTCCAATCAGGTAGATGAGAAGCTGGATGAAGACAATAGTTGTTTTTATGTTTCCTAGTCTAACACCCACCAGCAGGTAGAGCCTGGCCCCTGGGCCTAACAGGTCTGGGGGCTCTGGGCTCCCTCCACCTTTTTGAGTGTCTTGTTTGGGATGGTGTTTGCTTTCAAATGATTGGTACCCGAAGGCCCAGAGTTCTGTTTCTTCCGAAAATTCCCTCTTACATTGATCTGTCCATTTAAGGCACTGTATAAATATTACATAATGTTTCGATAAAGCTACATTTAGGTCACCTTTGGGTCAGGATTTCAGAGGCTAGACTCAATCTCACATTAAGAATCTCCTTCCCTCTCTACTCTGAGCTTCTCTGCATTAACCATTAAGTGTGCTACATTATGTATGCATCACATTGATAGAAGGCCTATTAGCATTTCGACAGCATTGATCAACATCCGGTCGATTATTGTTGTTTTTATCTAGAGAACAGCAATTTACATGCCATCCGGCTGGACACCGTGACTACCGCAGACTTTCTGGATGTGATGGCTCACACCAAACCTTCTGTCAAGAATTTGATTCAGAAATATTCAGCCTGGCAAAGTGACTATGAATCTGTCTGAATTTACCCTTGCCCCTTCCCCATCATCCACATCGTAGATTTCAAGGTGTTATCGCTACCAGTTTTATAAGTGGGACTATAGAAGAGAAAAGAATTCATTCTGTTGTTGGAAAAAAGGTCTTATTTCAGAAAACTTGAATTTAGTGTATTTTCATTGGAAATCTGAGATGCCTTTTACATTTTATATGATAAATAACAAGATTTTGTGAAATCCAATTATATGTGTGTAACATTGTTTATCTTCTACAATACAATGGAGATGTTTTCTCAATTTCTTTGCATAAAACTTTTATGTACAATTTCCCACATTAGTTTTCTCTTTAAAAATTATTTATTTAGTAGTATTTTATTTTTTCCAATTATATATAAAGATATTTCCCACATTAGTTTTCTCTTTTAAAAATTTATTTATTTAGTAGTATTTTATTTTTTCCAATTATGTGTAAAGACCATTTTCAGTATTCATTTTTTTTTTAAGATTTTGAGTTTCCAAATTTTTTTCCTCTTATTCCCATTTCCCAAGATGGGAAGCAATCTAATATAAGTTATATACCCACATTTTAAAGTGTGTTTTAAGATTGACCCGGTATCTTCTTTTGAGGAGAAAAAGGTCAAATTAAAAAGTTATATTGGTACTACACAAATGATCTTGGAAGGATCCTGTTGAAAGCTGAGTCTGAGAGCTCATTTGACACTTGCCGTTTTAATGCCTGAAAAGAAAAGGAACACTAAAAGAGTCAGCCAACTTTTAATTAAATGTTTAAAATATTCCAGGCACTCTGGTAAACTTTTGGGATACAAATAAAGGCAAAAAAACACTGCCCCTGACATCAAAAAACTTCCCTCCTAGTGGGGAAGACATTATGTAAATAATTATATACATACAAAATATGTATACAGAGTACAGACAGACTGGGTATAAAAGGAGTGGGAGAAAGTTTAGTTACAGATGAGCTGCGGATTTAAGCCTGACTGTCTGGAGGACAGAAGCGTTCTTGAAGGCGAGGTGGACATAGAGAATTTGAAATGACTTTGTCACATCTAAGTGAAGATGCCCTAGAAGCTTTTGGTGACAACTGCCAGTCCCTCAGCCCCTTAATTCTCTCACAGGCCAGGCCATCTCCCTTGCACTAGACATCATCTTGACCCATAGATGAACCAACCCAATTCAGGGTCACATCACCAATTGCATCTTGCCAGGTTTCAACTTTGGACGACTCCCACTATACTCTTCCTTAGCCCCTATACACATGCTGCTGAATGTGGATGGAGAAAAGCACATAACTGCTCTGTCCACTATGAATTTATATATATATATATATATATATATATATATATATATATATAAATAAATAACTAGGCCTTTCTTGCTGTTAAGCAAACCTTCTAAATCTAACATGTCCATGCACTATCCCACTCTCCACAGCAGCTCTTCCAAACTTTTCCTCTCCCCAACCCCTGAGCTGAGAACTTTGCTCATTATTATTTTTTTTTTACAAAAAAATAATCGAGACTATTTGCCATCAGCTCTCTCTTTTTCCCTCTTCTTCATCTCACATCCCTCAGCTGCCTTCTGCCAGTATCTCTTTCACCCATCTCACACTCAGGTGCCCTTCCTCCTTATCAAGGCCCACCCTTCATCTGTATCCCTTTGTCCAACAGATTGTCCCCTCTATCATCTCAATTATTCACTTCTTTTCATTCTGTCTCTGTCTACTGATTTCTTCCCTTCTGTCTATGATCATACCTATGCCTCTCTTAACCTGAAAAAAAAAAGCCTTCATTTTTTAAAAGCTTTTTATTTTCAAAATAGTTGCATAATTTTCAAAATATTTGCATAATTTGCAACATTCACCTCTGCCAAACCTTGTGTTCCAATTTTTTTCCTTCCCTTCCCCCACCCTCTTCCTTAGATGGCAAGTAATCCAATATATGTTAAACATGTGCAGTTCTTCTATACACATTATCATATGCTGTCATGTGATCTTTCCATCCCTGCTATCATCATCTATCTCTTGTGCCCATTATGATCAAACTTCTTGCAAAGGCTGCCTGTGAGAGGTGCCTCCAGTTTTTCTCCTCACTTTCCTAACCCCTTAGAATCTGGCGTCTGCCCTCATCGTTCCATGGAACTTTTCTCTCCAAAGTTATGGTAGTTTTAAAATTCTGATCTAAAAAAGACCCTAAATGGGACTTTTCTTAGTCCTGTTTTTGACTTCTCTAGAGTCTTTCACTGGGTTGATTACTCTCTACTTGATAGTTTCTTCTCACTCTGTTTTCAGAACACCATTCTCTCCTAGGTCCCCTCCTACCTAGCACACCACTCCTCAGTCTCCTTTGCTGGATCCTCAAACACCTCTAACTATAGGTATCCCAGAGGGCTCTGTCTTAGGTCATCTCATACATTTAGTTACTATTTCTGCTGATGATTCTCAAATCTACCCATCCTGCCCTAATTTCTCTGCTGACCGCCAATCTCGCATCTCCATATGCCTTTCAGACATCTCAAACTAGATATCTGACAGACATTTTGAACTTAGCATTTCCAAAACCAAGTTTATTATTTTTGCTCTCTAAACCTTTCCCTACTTTCCCTATTACTAAGGGTACTGCTATCCTCCCAGACCCCTAGGTTTACAAACTTGACTTCTTACTATTTCATCTTTCCAGATCCAATCTGGATTTCCTCTTTGCAATCCAATTTTCTCCTTGCAACATCTCTTAAATGCACTCTCTTCTCTCCTGATATTGCCACCTCTGTAGTGAAGGTTCTCATCATGTCATGTATAAACTGTTGCAATAATCCACTGGTGGATCTGCCTGCCTCCTGCCTTTTCCCACCCCAGTCCATCTTCCATTCAGCTACCAAAGTGATTTTCCTAAAACAAAGGTTTATCCATGTCACTCTCCTACTCAGTAAAATCCAATGGCTCCCTGTTGCCTCTAGAATGAAATAGCCTCCATTTGATAATCAAAATTCTTCATACTTTTCCCCATCCAGTCTTTTTACACCTTACTCCCCAATACATAGTCTTCAATCTGGTGACACTTACCTCCTCCCTGTAAATAAGACACTCCATTTATTGACTTCAGGCATTTTTTATGCCTCAAATTCTCATTTCTCATCTTTACCTACTGACTTCTCTGTCTTTCATTAAATACCCTCTTTTTTATCGAAGCTTTTTATTTCAAAATATATCCATGGCTAATTTTTTTTAACATTGACCCTTGCAAAACCTTCTGTTCCAAATTTCTCCCCTTTCTCCCTTCCTCCCCTAGATGGCAAGTAATCCAAGATATGTTTTTATTATTAAAGCTTTTTATTTTCAAAGTATATACATGGATAATTTTTGACATTCACCCCTACAAAACCCTGTGTTCTAATTTTTTCCCTCCCTTCCCTCTACTCCCTACCCCAGTTGGCAAGTGATCCAATATATGTTAAAAATATGCAATTCCTCAATACATATTTCCACATTTATCATGCTGCATAAGAAAAATCAGATCAAAAAGGAAAAAAAAAGTGAATAAGAAAACAAAATGCAAGTAAGCCACAACAGAAAGAGTGAAAATGCTATGTAGTGGTCCACCCTCAGTTCTCATAGATTTCTCT
Source organism: Sarcophilus harrisii (assembly GCF_902635505.1). NCBI lineage: Eukaryota > Metazoa > Chordata > Mammalia > Dasyuromorphia > Dasyuridae > Sarcophilus > Sarcophilus harrisii. Next base: position 365,817,743 of record NC_045426.1, on the reverse strand, counting down.
CTGGGTATAGATGGCTCTCTACATCAAGGCCTGAACTGGAACTGGCCTGAATCACCTCATTGTTGAAAAGAGCCATGTCCATCAGAATTGAGCATCAAATAATCTTCTTGTTGCCATGTATAAGGATCTCCTGGTTCTGCTCATTTCACTTAGCATCAGTTCATGTAGGTCTCATTGAGTACCCTCTTAATTTTCTTTTAAAATAATTTTCTATTTTTTCCTTACTTGTACATATTTGCTTGTGGTTTTTCCCATTAGCTTCTTGAGGTCTTTTACCTCTATACTTCCAGAGATAAGCATATTGCCTGGACATGATAGGTAATTAATAACTGTTTATTGACTGATGTGGTTCTGGAGTTCAGGAGACAGACTATGGCCAGATATATAGATATGGGGATCATTTGCATGGAAGTTATCACCGAACCCATAGAGGCTGATTAAATCAAGGGCATGACACGGATGGATATCTAGCAAAAGATACTGAATATTCAGAGTAAAATCAGAGAAGAGAACATCCAAGAAGGAATGGTGGTCCGTGGAGTCCCATGTTTCTGAGAAGTCATGAAGGAGGGGAACTGAGGAAAAGGCTATGAGATTTAGCAATTAGAAAAGGAGCAAAATGTTTGTAGGGGTAATGACCTGGGAAAGAAATGAAAGAATGGAAGTCACAGGGAGCATAAGGACCGGGGTCGTAAAGCACAGGAAAAGATGAAATGATAAAAAGTTATTCTGAGGGCTGAATTTTATATTCCTTGAATATGGAAGCAGAAGAGTCATAGATGATGACAAGATAAATCGTGTGACCATCTCTGTGTGGCTGAGGTGGAGTTGGAAGATTTGAGAAGACTTTGGAGATAGAGGATTTATCTTTGAGTTTTTGGCTTTGTTATCTAAGTAGCTATTCCATATGTACAGAATGTCAATTTAGTTGACTTTTAGGTAAAACACTGATAAGTTAAAGGGGACCAGGAAAGGAAGGGTCTCAAGATCATTTCATATTGAAATTGTCATTGAAGATGTACAACCTAAAGAACAGAGGAGTTAGGGAGACAGGACAAATATCTTTAAGTATCTAAGTCTTGTTATGTGGGGAAAAATAGATTTATGGAGTTAAAGTAGGAGCAATGGGTAGAATTTGTAGAAGGGCAGATTTAAGTTTGATATAGGAAGTCCTTCCATAACAATCAGAACTACCCCAAACAGGGATGGGCTGTTTTCAGGTCTCCAGAATACCAGACGTCAAGCAAAGTCTGGGGGACCATTTCTTTTGGGATGTTCTCCCTCTCTCTGGTCCCTGACTAAAATGGCAGGCAATCTGATATAGGATTAAACATATCTGGGGGCATAATTCTGAAACCTAGGATCATCCCTACCCTGAAAGACTTCTAAACTTCATTAAGTTGAGGATGTGTGTGATTTAGGAGAAACAACACAGCAAATACAGATTTTGAGCTTCAGCTTTGTCATTAATTATTTGGGTAACTTTGAGCAAAACAGTCTCTCGGTACCTGATTCCTTATCTCCAAAATGAGATAACTGTAGGACTGTCACCCTCATGGGTGGGAAAAAAAGCACTTTGTAAACCATGAAGTGAATGATCATTGTGATTATTGGACTTGAGATTTCATGTACAAAGGGTGTTGGACTTAGATCCAGGTTTTACTTCTGGCTTTATTACTATATCAAATCACTACTCTCTCTGGGATTATTTTCTTATTAATAAAGTAAGGGAGTTGGATTAGATCACAGATTCTTAATCTTTTTTGTGTTATGGATTCCTACTCAGAATGTTCCCCCTCCCTTGAAGCAATTGGGGTTAAATGACTTGCTCAGGGTCACACAGCCAGGAAATGTTAAGTGTCTGAGACCAGATCAGAACTCAGGTCCTCCTGACTTCAGGGTTGGTGCTTTATCCACTGTATCACCTATCGGGCCTCAGAATTTTTTTAAACATAAAATATAGTATATACCAATGGAAGCCAGATCTCAGTAAAACAAACCATTTTACTACAATCAACTTCACAGACCCTCTGAAAGTTTTAACACAGACTCCTTGGCAGTTCTGTGGATCCCAGATTAAAACCCTGGGTTAAGATGACCACTACAACCCTTATAGCCCTAACACTGAATACCTATGATTCTTATGAGTAAATGTGAGTTTTGTCATAGGAATTTGGATCACAAAAGCACCTTTTTTTCCGTTTAATGTTGGTATTTGGATGTTTTGAATAGGTAATAATGTGTCATAATAGGTGAGATATTTTTTAAGGTAACCATCATCTTCTCCCCTTCCACGGCATTATGCATGATGCCCCTACCAAGAATTTCTTAACCCCCCCCCCCCAAGTGTGCTGAAGGAGAGAATCTAGAATATTAGATACATTAATGGTCTGGACAAGTCACTTGCACCTCTGACCCACCTGATGGGAGGATGGTTGTCCTAAAGATCCAATGGAGGACAATGCGTATCTGTTATTGGAGAAGCAGCACGGTACAACAGACAACCCTTGACTTGGCAGTGCAGGTCCTGGATCCCAATCCTGAATAATTTATTAATTACTATTAGGCAGCCAGGGGACACAGTGCTAGCCCTGTAGATAGGAGGACTCGAGTTCAGGTCCAGGCTCAGCTACCTACTGTGTGACCCTGGATAAGTCACTTCACCCTGTGTCCCTCAGTTTCCCCATCTGTCAAATGAGCTGGAGGAGGAAATGGCAACCCCCTCCAGTATCTCTGCCAAGCAAACCCCAGGTTGTACCTTCTGACTGCAAAGGCAGTGCACTTTCCACTGTATTGTGCTGCTTCTCCCTGACACTTTCCTAGTGCAACAGATGGTGTGGAAGGCTAACAGGGTAGGAAGGCGAATTTGGACATATTCAGAAGTAGGAGTGGTCTTCGTTTAAATGATCTGACATCTCTGACAGCTTCATGAAATTGTAATCTTCGGGGGGCAGCAGGCTTCCTCAGTCAGCACCTACAAAGTGAGGAGGGCCTGGAAACGTGAAAAGTCGGGGAGACTGGCAGCAGATGTTGCGGTTTCCAAGGGGAGGAGGGCAGCTTGTCGAGCTTAGGCCTGAGATGGACATTTAGCTATTCCAGGCCAATGACCTTTCTCAGAGGATTTCTGACTTAAGCACGGGTCTCCAAGGTCTCGGCAGAGGCTCCCCAGGTAATATACAAATGGCTCCCAGCGTTTGATATGTAAAGTAGAGCCCAAGGAAGGCCCTATGCAAACAGATGTTAATGTTCAAGTGCGGTTTGTCACTAAAGGCAGGATTTGTAGTGAATTTCATTTAATGTTCAGTCTATGAATATGAATAATTCTCTATTATAGGGGCCCAAGGAGTTTAAGATATGTAAGAAGACCCAAAGATTGTTCACACATTTTTATTTTAGTTCAATTTTATTTTATTTTCACTTCCAAATTCTCTTGCTACTCTAGCACTAAGGAGGCAAAACAAAGCCCATTGCAAATTCCTTCATCAGTCATATTCCCCCCCCCCATCCCCCAAAAAGAAAAAGAAGGAAAAGAATCATTGTGCAGACATTTTAAAGAATTTTGACCAACCTTCATTTTCATTTGGAGAAAGTAATAGTAAAAAAAATCCCTAGAGGGGCTACTCAAGATTTCTAAAGGAACTTAAAAGCTTCTAACACTTGCTTATTTAGTGTTTAAAAATGAAGTGAAGAAGTGTCCTTAAACCTATTTCTTACGCTACTTTTCCTCTAGCTTTTTAAAATGAAGATTAAGTTGGTTTGTGTGTCTCCTATATAAACAAAGTTACAGAGTTTGCTTTGATTATAGATATATGATTATACATATCTGTACAAGAAGGAACAACATAGCAACTTAAGGATTTAGTTATAATCATTGCTTTAATGATATCTATCTTTAATGATAGCAAAACTTCCTATCAATTCTTAAATTTGTTAGCACTGCATCTTTTGGGCACATTAAATATCTGGGGAGCAAAGACTGAGCCCTAGAAAGAACCTCAAAATTCAATTTCATTCAACAAAATCATATCAAGTGTCTACTGGTCTCAAGATAAATGTGAAAAAGTCAAATTTCTGTCAGGTTTACCATCTCATGAAATTGCTATTAAGTTCTCCCACTTCCTGGCCATTGTAACTCATTATACAAAGATTGACAAATACCATAACCCGTAGTCTCGGTCTCTGTCACTGGACAGTCTGAAAACAGATCATGAACTGAATCTCCTTCTAAAAGAAATGGTTATGGGGATGTGTCAACAATATGCCAGTTTATCCAAATCTTAGGAGTCTTCAAAAATTCAAAAATTATAGGCACCTTTGTGAATGTCCTTTAATATTTCCTCACCAAAATATTTTTCTAGTTTATTTTTTCCCATATTTGGCTTTTCTTCAGTGGGAGTGGCAGTTAGCTAGTTGTTCTGCATATCATTCATACTGATATTTGCAGGTTATAGCTCATTTTTGGCATATTCTTTTCAGAAAATTAAAATAAGCTCTTGAAAAACCATTAGAGAGAGCTGTCTTCATGCCTACTACTCCTTCCCTTCTAAGAGTTGCAACTTAATTAATGCTTCTTTCAAGAAACAGATCCTAACTACCCAACTCACACTTTCACCCTTCTCTGAACATATATAATTCTTGTTATCTATACTGCAAAATTCATCACTTATCCTGCCTTGTGCTGTGCTCTAATTATTTCCTGTTAGTCTTGCCTTCTTATCTTGGAGACCAGGATACTTTTCTGTATTCCCTAAAGTACTTAGCACAGAGCTGGATATTTAACAGGCATTCAACTACTTAACTGAGGTTAAAAAAGCAGCAGTAAGAACCTGGTACTTAGAGACACACAGCCAAAGCAGCAAATCTCAGAGGATTCTGTGCTCAAAAGTGCCTAAAAAAAAGCTTCAGTAGTTAGAACTCTCTCCAGAAAGATTTACCATTAGAGAAGTTTGGGTTTGCTTTTTATTTCCCCCCTACTGAAACAAACTAGAAAGGACAATTCCTCCTTGTCTGTTTTGATTGTAAAAATGCATTCTAAATATTCAGAGATTATAAATAGGATTTTCTTTTCCCCACTCCCACCCCAACTCCTAATTGGAAGCGCCCCTGCTGCTGATGCACACACTGTGGGAAACCCAGGCTGAGACCCAGAGCTTTGTCTTCTCCGGCTCTATTTTTCCTACTTTTAAAGCAGTGAATCAGTCCAACAAGAGCAGAATTAATTATTGTTCATACTTTTTTTTTTATTTTAGTTCAATTTTATTTTATTTTCATTTCCAAATTCTCTTGCTACTCCAGCATTAAGAAGGCAAGAAAAACACGGGTAGTTCTAAAAACATGGAGGAAGATCTAGGCAGCTCTAATTTGTCTGTGTCCTTCTCGTATGCTTTCTGAACTCGTGCCTTCTATGCTCTGTGTGATATTCAAACAGCGTTTGGTGGCTTGAGGAAAAGGACCGAATGGAGAGACGACGACCACTTCAACCCAGCCTTTTCCAAAACTACCCTCAATGAAGTACCAAAACACACAGCTCATTAACACCAATGAGTTTCAATAAGGTGAATGCTATGATGATGTACAATTACATTCTAATAATTTAATGCCCAAGAGCCCTGTACAACAGCAGCAAAGGACTGGGATTATCACAGTATGCAAATGTGCGAGGAAAATCATTACCAGCTTAGGCCCCTTCATTTTGGTAGATTTAACATGAGAAGAATGATCCATGCTAAATGACAGGATTTCATTTTACAGCTGTACTAACCAAGTACATAAAAGCTTGAATATGTCCCAGTAGCTTCTAAAAGATTTTTCCCATAGTGTTAGAGGGAAAAATAATGAAATCTTACAAATGTACAGTTAATAGGACCCTGGTGGACAGTAACTTCAAAAATGCATGCTCTATAAGACATTAAAGGCTTGATTTTAGTTTCTGCACTGTTCCTGTTAATAACAATGTCTAATTAAAACATCTGTAAAATACTGATAGTTTTAATTTTACATAAAATTTCCAAAACAACTGTTACACAGCATAATAGGTATCTGCAATGAATAGGTTATTAATGGTAATATTATTTTAAATTAAAATCAGGCTCTAAATTTAAATTAGTCGTTTCTGGCTAATGAAGAGAAAAAAAAAAGTCACCCGTGATGGGAATAATACAGCAGATAATCTAGTTTTCATCATCCGTTAAAGCAAATTCACTTGATTGTTTGGTCTAAGGGATAATTCATTTTACTTTCTACATGTATCATTTGCTTCAAATATTTGATGGATTTCACAGTTGCAATCAGTACTAAATCTACATAAAATACTAAAACTACAGGTTATTAACACATTATTTTATAATTTAAAAAACCGAGTCAACTTTATTCACACACTGAATACTACCCCCTCCCAGAGTAATTGTTAAAAGATAAGCAGAATACCATTCTTAAGGTGGATTTTCTTTCGAAGGACTGTCTAACCTGATGGATATTTTAAAAGGAATGGCATAAAATTTCAGCTTTTGTTTCTTCAGGTTTTATCATGTTCACACACAAAAAAACATAACCAAAGAGGATTAGTAAGGCATGGTAACTGGCTAAAGTTCGATATCTTTTCCTCCTGCTTCTATGTATTCTGGTCCAATGAGTTTTCAAAGAAAGATGCATTTTGGAAATAAAATTATATTTCAAGTTGGTTCATGTTGTCATCATCCCTTAAAGTAAATGTTGTAGGATGTGGTCCACAGCATGTGGGAAACTCTCACAGGTTAAATAAGGAGCTGGATTAATTTTCTCTTCATCTGCGGTTCGATATTTCCCTGAAATGAAAGTAAACAGAGCAAACAAAGGCATTTGCTTTGGATGTTAAATTAATCCTGGTCCTAGAGCACCTGGGTCATCCTAGAACTTCCCCTCTTCCTCTCCTCTCCCAGTCACTGGAGAACCAGAAGGTAACCATCTCCTGCAAAAGCTTTGATGGGACTAAGAAACAGTTCAAACAAACTTCACACTCAACATTCTCAGAATCACAGGAACTGTTCAGCGACAATGTTACTGTCTTGTTTTATGGCAACTTTAAATTTCTATCATTGCCAAAATCATCCTCCATCCCCCCATTTACTTTAAAGACAGGGATGAAAAATGAATGTCTTTAAATTGGAAGCAAGAAAAATCACATTCACTGTATCCTCATTTGAAAAAATGGGAATCATTTTTGAACTACTGACCTAGGATCATGGGATGAGAGACTATATAAAAATGTGAATTGTTACCTATTTATTCTACTTGTTCTCACTTTCCAACCTACATTTCCCCATAATTCCTTGTTCTTTTAGAATCAACATTATGATATAGTGAGACAAAGACAGAGAATATAAAAATGGGAGTGGGGAAAGAGAAATGGGGGGAGAGGAAAGAGAGACACAGAGAGGGAGGGAGGTTTACAGAGATGATAGAGAAATAGGGGAGAGAGGGAAAAGAGACACAGAGGGAGGGAGGGAGGGATACAGACAGAAATAGGGTAGAGAGGGAAAAGAGGGAGGGAGGTCTACAGAGATAAATAGAGGAGAGAGGGAAAAGAGACACAGAGAGGGAGGGAGGGATACAGAGACAGAAATAGGGGAGGGAAAAGACACACAGAGACAGACACAGGGAGTCAGGAGGGGGAAGTGCGGGAGTAGGGGGGTAGTGGTGGGAGGGGGAGAGAAGACAGAGGCAGAGATTGGGAGGAGGGAAGAAAAGCTATGTTAGGATTCATGCCCTAAAGATTAGTATCTTTAACAATCAGTGGTATCCCAAAGCAGGATGGGTTAGTGGGGGAACTAATGGATTCTCTCTCATTGGAAGTTTTCCAGCAAAGGATAGGAAGCCACTGGTTGATAAAGTGTAGTTTGTTAGAATTCTTTTTTGAGCTAAATGACTACTGACTTCTCCTACAGCTCTTAAGAATCTATGACAAGATTTCAGGTGCAAGAGTTAACTTTTTCAAATCCTAAAACAGGAATCATTTAAGAGTATTGTTTCTCTGTCGGTATTATCTTTGAGCTCTTCTGTAGAAAGCCACAAGTAAAAGAAAGTTTATTTCAAATTACATGGTAACCTTAGGTTTCCCCCTTGTAGAGCCTGGCCAGTGAAGAATTGCAATAAGGCCCTTTCAGTCAATCCTCAATTATAGGATCATGGGATCCCAGGGTCATCAAGGGGGTAAGAATGCTGGGCTGGAAAGGTACAATAACTTGAATCAACAAACAAAATAAAATAGAGCAATCATGACACCATCAGTTCCCTACATACTTGGAGAAGATCTGGGGCTACTGTTATAAATAATCTGTAAGTCAGTTAGTGAACAGTAGAGCAAAAATACATATTAGACATTTTTCAATCCCTGGCAGAATGGGGACTCTGAATTTTGGAATGTATATGCAATGGCCTGAACATCATCTTGTACAAAACCCATTCTCACACTGGGGCCACATTAACGTGGCTTCCCCACGGGGATAATTTTTAGAGTCTATTTGTGAGTTTCAAGACTTGTTGTATTTTAAATCTTCTTTCAGTTGAACAGTCACATTAAATGGTTTTTATCACTTTACGGAGCTAGGATGGCAGTGGAAACATTAATCCATACCCAGACTTTGCTGATAATTCTTTGACAGATTTTCTGGTTACTTTCTGCTAAATTCATTCTCAATATAATAGGCTATAGGATAAATTACTGGACTTCACCTACTGCCCACTTCTTCATCTACAAATGACTCTTAGTTCTTTGAAGGAAAACTGTATTTGAGAAATCAACACTTTTGTGATACCTTGGTCTCAAACACCTGAATTCCTACTGTTTCTCAAACTTTTCTTTACTAATTATCATAAGCTGAAAATAGGCAAAAAGAGGCTTGAGAAAATGTTATTAGGAATGCTGAATATTATATATTAGCGTGTTTAAATGGCCAGATGCCAAATGGGATGGCTTTGATACACACACACACACACACACACACACACACACACACACACAGTAGGAACTAAAGGAATGATTATGTTGTCACTATATATTACAAAACATTGTAATCAATGATGAACTAATCTAATCAATCTCAGATGGCATAGGAAACACTTATTTTGAATTCTATATGTACACGGATGACTACAGATCTCACAATTATCATTACAATGAAGCTTCTAGTAATATGAATATAGCCATAAATATAGGCCTTCCTTCCCTCTATAGGCTTCTGCCTATTGGGAACTTCAGAGCATTTTACTTTCAATTAGAGGCATAAAGAAAACTAAGGTTTCCAGAAGGCTTTGCCATTTTTGCAGACAGGTAGTTTTTGGATCCAGTGGGGTTTTTTTCCCTATGGTATTGCCCCAGAGGACAGACAGAAGTAAAAAATACATACCAGTCTTCACCAAGATACCTAGCATCCCAATACTCTGAGCTCCACCTACATCATCTCTGCAGTCCTAGGAAAGATGATAAAATAGAATTCGTTTAGTTACCAGTCAACACACCAACATTTACTTCCAAAAAGTCAACTTATAAAAACCACCCACAATCCATCAATTAGCATAAAAATCACTATGACTCAGTGCAAGTAGTTGTTTCTATGAAGCTACAAATGAAATGAGGTACGACCTACATTTCACATATAATGGAATATGTAATTCCATCACCTTCCATGAAAAGGAAGTGAGAAAGATGTAAGACAAAGTAGTCTCCCAGCCGTGTCCTAGCTGTGGGGGAAATGTCTGAGGATTAAAACAGGTATTAGAGTAGCCAAATTGTTTTCTGAAGCACAGAGAACATATTTATTGAGCTTAAATGTTTTGTACTTTCAGAAATATATGCCACTTTTCACATTAAAGAAGAAAATGGATAAAACATTCCTCCCATTTTTCCTTCTTCTAAAGGTATGAAGCCAAGGTAACACAGTAGTCACTAATTGTGTTAGATTTTGAAAGCAGGTATTCTAGTGTACAGCCTTGAAATTCACATGATACATTTCTATGAGAAGATAGAGACTTTTCTTCTGAAAATATTAGAATACTAAAAATGCTCCTTTCCTGAGAATATTAAAACATAGGACAAACTTTTGCTTTTTAGGGATAGTTTAAATATAGTCCAATTCTAGAGGGTGGGAATACTATAAAAAGGTGGCATCTAAAAGTGTCATCAGATTATGATTCTACAAGTCCATAACAGAGAGCAGAATTCAGAAAAGGGAGGACTAGGAACTGAGAAAGTGAGAATGAAAATCTCAACTGTTCAAATGACTTTGGAAAGAAATTTTATCCATATCCAATTATAGGGGGACAAAGTAATATAGAAATCAAAAAATGTGCTGAAATCTGGTTTCGGTTTTATCCTGAATCACCTAAGTAACATTGGGCAAGGAATAAGAGCTTACTTGACTCAATTTCCTTATCTGTAATACACGGGTGGAAGAATAGAGAAGAGTAGAATAAATGAACTCTAGAATTTCTTTCTTAAATTCTATGATTCAAAACTGGGTTAGTGCCACTTGCCACTGACGTAACCAGGGTCCAATGAAGATGTGAATCCACAATGTCCTGGAAAGAACATTATCTAAAAGGACCTGAATTTAAGCTCTAAACCTGTCTTTTATATAATGAAATCAGTGCCACATGTGTTACCTTCTTTATAAGATAATTATAAGCATAAAATGACAGTATATGTTGTATAAGTATTTTGTAAACTATAAAGTATTATGCAAATAACAGGTATTATTAAAGGATGTTCTATGCAGCAATTACATTTCTCTTTTTTGAATATAGCTCTAGTAGTGGTATCACTGAGTCCAAGAGTAACTATAATAAAATAGTATTATATTTATCTTATAGCCTGTTGTATTGAGAGTTAATGAATTCAGCAAAAAGTAACCTGAAAATCTTCAAAGAATCATCATCAAAGCCAGGTTATGGATTAATATTTCCACTGCCATCCTAGAGGATAGATCTGCTATTGTTTAGTTACATGAAGTGAAAATGAGCCATTTAATATGACTGTTCAACTGAAATTGCAATACTTCAAGGATCCATTATTTCTCCCCTTTACAATGCAATTCAAAACTCTTAGGAGGTGGTCTTCAAAAACTGCTGTGGCTGAAAAACCCTCTCAATCATTGGGTTGCCAAATTCTAGGGATGGTGAGTTTCTCAGAACCCATGGATGCTGATACTTGGACAACAAGTAATTTGACAATAACTGGCCAAGCTTATGCTCTGCTGCCTCTCTCAAGAGATTTACTTTTAGGCTTAGATGAGAAAATGTAGGTAAAACACTTTGTAAGTCATTAAATATTGGACAAACAACAGTTGTTATTCTTATTAAGAGCCCAGGATCACTTCCATAAGAGACTTTCAAGTTTTAAAAATATATTTACATAATCCATCTTCTTCAGAGAAGTAGAAAGAATTTAAATGATTTAAATGTGCAAATTATTGCATGCTAAGGGGGGGTAGCTAGGTGGCACTATAGAGTACAGAATGTTGGGTCTGAAATCAGATTCATCTTGATGAGTTTAAATCTGCCTTCAGATACTTCCTAGCTGGGTGACTCTGGACAAGTCACCTAATCCTGCTTGCCTCAGTTTCCTCATTTGTAAAATGACTGGAAGGAAATGGTATACCAATATCTTTGCCAAGAAAATCCCAAGTGGGTTATGAAAAATTGGGCATGAATGAAAAATGACTCAACAACATATTAACTGCTGAAATGTATACTGCCTTTAAAATTACAAATTTACTTTACATAATACAACCGTGTGAAATGCTATTATTTTTGTTTTAAAAATATGAAAAGTGAGGCTGAAAGAGGTGAATGTCTGACTTATGCCTGAGTCCAAAGATAGCAAGTATCTAAAGCACAATGAAAACTTAGGCCTTCCTAACTCAAGTGTAGTACTTCAATCACTAAGCACTAAACACACTATTACATGTGGAGTGTCTAGATTCATTTATTAAAGATGTAATTTTATTTCTTTCTATCAACAAAAATCTATTTTCTCTCCTTCCTACTTTTCATAATTGGGGATGAGGCTGGGAGGTAGAAAGCCCTTGTAACAAATATGCAAAATCAAGAAAAAATTAATTAGTTCCACTCTTGGTCATATCAAAAAAATATGTCCCAATCAGCCCTGCATTCACTATCAATGTCAGGGGGTAAGTAGTATGCTTCATGATTAGTCCTTTGGAGGCAAGGATGGTTTGTCACTGCACTATAAGAGTTCTCATGTCTTTCAAAGTTGTTTGAGTTTAAAATATTACACTGTATAACTTGTTCTCATGATTCTGCTCACTTTATACTGCATCACTTCATAAAGGTCTTACTAAATTTTTTAAACCATCCCTTTCATTATTTCTGACAGGATAATAATATTCCATGCTACTATAAATTATTTGACCATTCCCCAATTGATAGATAGCCTCTTTCTTTGTTGTTCTCAGCTACTATAAAAAGAATTGCTATAAACTTTTTGTACCTATGGGTCCTTTAACTCTTTTTAAATTTTTTTTGGAATATATCTGTAGGAGTGGTATCATTAAGTCAAAGAGCATATACAATTAGTAACTTTGAGGCATACTTCCAAATTGTTTTCCAGAATGGCTATACTAAATCACAGCTTCAATAATACATTATTGTAGCTGTTTTCCCATAGCCCTCCAATATTTGTCATTTTCCTCTTATTAATTTTGCCAATTTGATGGGTGTGTGAGGTGGAGTTTCAATGTGCATTTTTTTTTTTTAAATTACTAGTGACCTGGAACATTTTTTCATATGGCTTTTGATAACCTGAATTTCTTCCTTAAAAAATGTCTATTCGTATCTTTTGACTATTTATCAACTGGAAATCAAGATTTTTAATAATGACTGGTAATTATATAATTTTGAAGGCTTACAACAAAGAACTTTAAAAATATATATTATATATAAATATGTCAAATGCGCGCACACACACACACACACACACACACACACACACTTCACCATTTTCTTTGGAATTAGAAACCTCAAAACTTAGGTTCCAAAAATCATCTATCAAGATAATAACTACTCTGAGTCTTTACATTTTAAAATTTACATTATTCTTACATTTAATTTTACATCATTTTAATTATGCCAACAACTTGAATTATTACTATACATATAAGGCCAGTGGTAACACCTGCGTTCCTAAAGTAGTATTCTAAACCAGTTCACTAGGTATGCTGAAACAGTTGTGAAACATTTACTTACATCTCCAATCATAATGACTTCGTCTGGTGTGCAATCAATGCCACGCAAAGCTTCCAGGAAAAATTTTCCCTCTGGCTTCCCTACCACTATGGCTTTGGTGTCTGTAGCATACTCCAAACCAGTAACAAATGGGCCAGGTCCCAGGGCTAAGCCATCTTTCCTCTTATAATATCTGGCTTTGTGTATTGCTATAAGAGGAGCACCATTCAGAATTAGCCTAGAAAAAGAAGAAAAAAATGCAAACTGACTTTAAGAGAAGTTCTACTATGCCTGAGAGGGATGTTAACTTTAGACAATGATTTTTCTCACTTAAATACATAATTCCTTCTTATCATTTAACATCTTTTTGTCTGTTAATGAACATACAAAGACTTTAATGGAAAAGATTGCTATGAATTACAGTTATGATGGTTCAACCTTTTACCCTTAGCGGCTTTAGACAACTGAATTATATCACCAATGAAAGATAACTCAAGGAATAAAGTTTAGTTACTTACTTACCAAGGAGGATCAGGAATCTCTTTGTAAGTTAATATAATTTTTCTTGCTTTATTAACTTGTCAACTAAGTTTTTCTTTCACATGATAATTCAGCATTTCTTCTTATTCAAAATATTTTTAAATGCTTTAAGAAAAAAAATTCATTTTCTGATCTCAAGTTTAATTCTTATTTCTTCTTGCATCTTATTATTTTTTTAATCCTACAATTGCTAATATTATAGTAGTAACATTATATGCCATTTGTATAATTTTTAGGGCTGAATTTGCAAATTAAAGTTACAGTCCTCTACTCTGATTATCCTGTTCAGACACATAAGATGATAGAGGACTCTACTACTAGTTTGATAGTCAAATCCTACACTAAATCAAAGATCCTATGTACCAATACTGAGTTGAAAAACTGCAACTGAACAAGTACACTCAGATATGGTTTCCCCACCTCCTAATGGTAACAGTAAACAGACTTCTGAGCAATCACATTCATATACTGTGTAAGAGGGGAGAAGAACTTGATTTCTTAACTAGCTTTTAACCAATATAATTCCACTAGTCTAAGTTATTTTGAGACATTTACTTATATTAAAATATTTCCTATGCTCACTATTTAAAAACTCATCACATCTTTATCTTAACAATTTCTAGTAATTAAGCACTCAACAATCAAACTGCTAAATTATTTTTGTCAGTGGTCTCAAGACTACTTTCCTGTGGGAGATGCAGAATTCGGACCTTTGTGATTAAATATTTCATTAAGTAAAAACCAATACTGGGCTATTACCATGCCCAAGTGTTAGTTAAAATGTACCACATTACTACAGATGACTCACAGCACAAGAAAGATCCTTTCCTACTACTCAAATTCAATCACTGATATTAACAGAAATTTATTTCTTAGGAGAGGTTCTATGATCCAATTGTTTAAAAGTCTAGCAAAGCCACTGTGCTTGCCTTAAAGAACCACAGCTAATGGACAAATCACCTCCTAGTGTCCTTCATTAGACATACCCCCACCCCCAACCCCATTTCCCATTCATTTGCTCCTCTGCTGGGGAACTGGATTTCTTTATGCAATAGACCTCAAAAGTGCATTCCATTTATACAGCTAAACTAAAAACATTTGATTTAGCTTAGTAAATATTTTATCATATATTAACTGGGAAAAGGGCTTGTAAGTTTGATTGATGTGTGTACTTAATTCCCAGACAGTATTTCAGTGCCTTCCCTGGAAGGGGTGAAGTTGTGGGTTGCTCTACACTACTCTAAATGGGAATTGGGCCTATACTAGACTGCAGGATGTACAAATCTCTCAGTGAAATGGTTCCTGCTCCTATCAATCTTTCTTACAGTATATATTTTGTTATATTTACACAGATGCATAGTTAGAATGGATTAGAAACTAAACCTTATCCAGGCAATTCATGAACAGATCTTTAATATAAAACAAATATTCACATGTACATCACAGTACTTAAAGTGGTTCTAAGGTAATATTAAGGTTGCTTTTGCAATTGGTACGGATCTACCATAGAAAACCTGAGATTTCCTGCCAAATTGTAAGCCCTTTTAGAACACTAAAAGAAAAGGGGGATTAAAGGAACCCTGACTTGAAAGTCTACAGCAGAAGAAAACATGCAAAATTTGTTGTTATTGTCTTGAGGAAATTTAAAATAAAAAAAATACTAATGATCTAGAGCAGGGTTAGCTACTTTGGTACCAAGAGTTAAACATGTTATTGTTGCTGTTGTTTTAACATATTTTAAATAAAATTTTATTGTATTTAAAAATTTAAAGACCATTCTTGGCTCATAAGCAGGTAAGCTGGTTTGCCAAACCCTGATTTGGAAGAAAAAGAAACTAAAACTCAAAAGGAAGGTCACAAAAACTAGGATCATTAAAAATGAAGGGAAAAAAAAGCTAAAGGGAAATAGAGATTCAAACTAATTTTAGAGCTGAAAGGAACTTTAAATAGATATCTTCCTTTAACTCCTTAACTTTAAAAACCAAAAAAAGAGGTCTAAGGAAGTTAAGAAACACGTTAACTTTTTTATCACTGATTAAGGACCAACACAGAACTAGAACATTCAGGCCTTTACACCCAGTCCTTGGTTTTTTCCACTACAGTGGAAAATGGAACTAGGTTACAAATATCAGAGGAGGTCTGATCCTAAAAGTTATTGCAATTAATTAAATAGGGAAACAATATGGACAGATTTCTAAACAATATGGACAGATTTCTACCTTGAAAATTTACTCCAGTCAGCTGTGAAGGAGGAACTATGTTTGGATAGGCAAATTGGAATTGGAAGACAAAAGGGTTAAGGCAAGATGACCAATTAAGTGACTACCGTCAGACTGAGGAGTGATGAGGGCCTGGGTCAGGACAGTGGCCATTTGAATAGCAAGAAGAGATGGATACAAAAGGTGTTCTGGAGGTACAAACTACAAGATGTAGCAAATGACTGGATTATGTGCAAGTTTGAGTTAGATGGCAAGTATGACAGTGAGGTTGTGAACCTGACACCAGAAGGATGGTTCAACAGATGTGGGTAACTTTGGAAGAGGCATGGGTTTGGGGGAGGAAAATACTGAATTCATTTTAGGGTTCTCAGGGATTGAATTTAAGAGCATGGAACCACAGTTCCCAATTTTATTTTCTGTTAAATTTGTTTCAAAAAGTTGATAAAATTGACTAAAGATTGAACCTACCTACTTAACTGAGAATCTAGCTCCTTTCCTCTGCAACTTAAAGACATTTCAACTAGTCCTTATGTAGTCAATAAGAAAAATAAAAGGTATAAAATACATGTACAAGATTCTCTTTGGGAAAAATCTATTTTAATTTTTTTTTCAATTTCTGTTTCTTTACACTCTCAATTCTTTATCTTCTAATATAGCATTTTGGCACAACATAAAGTCACCTTAAGTATATCTCACTGTTCATGGTGGGGTTTTCCTTCCACCTCCAGTTTTCTGCCACATTTCTGCTTTCTAATAATTTTGATAGAGCCATGTTAGCAGACTGTTAAAAAAAAAAAAAAGAATCTGTACAATACTTTATTTCATCTTTTTATTCTCCTTTA
This sequence comes from Sarcophilus harrisii, assembly GCF_902635505.1. Taxonomy (NCBI): domain Eukaryota; kingdom Metazoa; phylum Chordata; class Mammalia; order Dasyuromorphia; family Dasyuridae; genus Sarcophilus; species Sarcophilus harrisii. The sequence goes on along the minus strand of NC_045426.1, from coordinate 365,800,924 downwards.
ACATCAAGATTTTATAACTGTATGGATATGTATACATATATTGTATTTAACATATATTTTAACATATTTAACATGGATTGGTCTACCTGCCATCTGGGGGAGGATGTAGGGGAAGAAGAGAAAAAGTTGGAACAGGTTTTGTAAGAGTCAATGCTGAAAAATTAACCATGTATATAATCTTGTAAATAATAAGCTATAATTTAAAAAAAGAAAGAAAATGTGTCTAAATAAAAAAAAAAGAAGATAAAAAAATCAAGATTTTATTAGTTCTGATTATTTTTTTTCTACTGAAAAAGAAAAAAAATACTTACAGCAAATATGCTATCAAGAAAAATAAATTCCCTAATTTGCCATGTAGAAACATTTTGAATCCATCAGCTTCTTCATCATTGTTGGATTGTCATTTTCATCTCTGGCACAGTTAATGTCATTTAATTGATCAGGGTTCTCAAGTCTTAAAGATTTCTTTCTTTATAATGTTATTGTTATTGTATAAATTATTCTAATTCTGCATACTTTTTTTCCACATTAGTTCACAAAGATTTTCCCAGTTTCTTCTGAAACTACCTATTTTAACATTTCTTATGGTATATTAACATTCAATTCTGTTCATATTCTATAATTTGAGAAATTCCCCAATTAGTTAGTAGGCATCAAAATTGCTATATTTCTGTGTGCTTTATTTTTCATTTCTCTAATTACTAATGATTTGGAGCATTTTTTCATATAGATTTTCTTTTGAAAAATGCCTGTTCCTGTTCATATCCTTTGACCATTTAATTATTGAGAAATGGCAATTAGTCTCATAAATTTTAATCAGTTCCTTATATATACTGGATCAGAGAAATTTGCTGCAAAATATTTTTCCCTAATTGTTTCTAATTTTAAAATTAGAATTTTAACTACATGGGTTGTTTTTTGTGCCAAAACTTTCAAATTTTATTTAATCAAAATTGTCTATATTACCTCTCTGTGAACCTGTATTACTTGTTTGGTCATGAACTTCCCCCTCCTCCATAAGTCCAAAAGATAGTTTCTTCTTTATTCCCCTAACTCATGTCACTTTTCATGGAAAAGTAATTTAAAAATTTGTAGTTTATCTTGTTATATGCTATGAGATGTTAGCGTACACTTAATTTCTGCCAGAAATTTCCTATATTCCCCAGTAGCATTTGTCGAATATTGAGTCATTATCCAGGTAAGTAAGGTCTTTGGGTTTATTAAATTGTTTGCTACTTAGAAAATGCTTCATTACTTTTAGGCACACATGTCCCCTGAAAACTTCTGGCTATTTTGAAACAAATAGTGTGAATCACAACTTAAATTGCTAAATAACAATTTTTAGCAGCATACTATATTTAATCGAAATCAGAGACAAACACAAAACATCAAGCAATCAAACTGAACTGACATAATAGATTAAGCTGAAAAACATCATGGGAGGACCACACTCATTTCAACATAATTTTATGGCAGTGTGTTCTCAAAAAAGTGCACAAGGATGTTCCCATTATCACACTGCCATCAAAAAGTAGACCACAGGCAGAAGTGATCTGACAAAAGAGAAGAAAATGGGTTACAGCATACTCTTTTTTGTTTGTTTGTTTATAAACGACAGTTTGGGGCTTGTTTCCAATATAATCATACCTACCCCAACCCTCCAACATTCCTCCATTCCATTACCTTCCTTTGGGAAGGCTCTCTACTCTTCCAATAACCCCTTCCCCAGCATACTTGCCCCTACTCTGCTAGAACACATCACAGTGCCTCCCTTGGACAACCATGGAATAACAGCTAAATGAGAAAGGAATAAAAGCTCAGCCTTCTCCCTTTTCTTTTATGGTGGAACACAGTGAGTAAAAAGATGAACAAGAGTGAATTGATGGTTCCAGATTGCAGATCTCACTCACATTACCTTTCCCTACCAAACCTCCCCTCTTCCAGATGATCAAGGGTACCATCATCCTTTCAGTTACCCAGGTTTATCACCTCTGTGTTATCTTCTCACTGCCTCTTAGTCTATCCAATAGATGGACAAAACTTCTCATTTACACCACTGTATTTCTCACATTTGTTCACTCCTTCACTCACAGAGCCCCCACCCTGATTCAGGCCCTCATCACTTCTCACCTAGACTATTGCAAATGGTCTTTCTGCCTCAAGACTCTCCCTTCTCTTATATATTCACAGCTGCCAAAATAATTTTCCTAAGGCAGAGATCTGATTATGTCATTCCCCCCTACTCAAAAAATTCTATATATAGACTCAGGATAAATTATCATTTCAATTCTAGCTCATCTTTTTAAAATGTCTAATTTTAAGGTTTATTATTTATATAATTATTAGCATAGTATACTAAAGTACTTAAGGAAATATGCATATATTATTTTTTTTTTACTTCTGGGAGTATGATTTAAACAATTTTGAAAAATCATTGCCATGTAAATAAAAGCAGTAATAAATGACTGCTTACTGAGAAGGCTGTTGGAGGTATTTTAATTTTTAGTGAAGATAATTTTGAGTGGAATTAAAAAGAGAAGATAAAAAACAAACTGTATTCAATTCAAAACAAGTAGTTTTGCCTTTGTGTGCCTAAAATGGCTATTAGGTAACAACAAATTTCTTACATAAAATTTCTTTTATGTAACTCTGTGAAGTCAGATTCAATCACTGGGACATTAATTTGGGGCAGTAAGAGTTGCCCTAATAGTGTTTCAAAATCATTTCATATGCAGCAGTCATGGCAATGAATTGCTTGGAAATTTGATTCAGTTCTATCTAGTATATAATATTTAAATCTGCACATCAAGTTCTTCTAAATGCACAAACTGATGGGCTACTTAAGAAACTCAAGCTCTTTATAATGTTAAACACATTTCCCATCTCTAAAGTGTTTTATTTTCATGATAATAGGCTTTAATTAAGAAGAAACTATTTCAAGGACTGAGTGGCATTCAACACTTAGGAAAAAAAAAAAAAATATATATATATATATATATATATATTTTTTTTTTTTTTTTTCGTTTATGTGCTGCTACCAAGTTTTCTGGCATTCCTAATGGCCAGGGCCTTCGATGCTTAGAAAGAAAGAATGAGTCTCCTTAAGGAATTCAGTAATAGCTGTAGCCTGTATTGCTGGCTTTGTTCCAGCTCTCTATCTCTTTTTCTTAAGGGAGTACATTAGAGCAATTTAACTCCCTACCTATTCTCTGATCCCCAGGGACTGCTAGCAGAGAATGGCTTCAACAATTATTCAAAGTGGACTTTAATAAATTAGCACATTTCTAAAAATGAATTTTTATACATTTAAATGTGTAATCACTGTCGGATGACATCTTGATGAAGACACTTATAATTAAGAATATTAAAAAATGCTTAAGTTTTTGCATAGTAAAAAAAAAAAAAAAAAATTGCATAAAACTGGAGTTTTCACAACTCCAGAAAAAGGCCTCTTAAGTTTCCCCTCCTACAGTCTGTTTTTGAAAGTTTGACTTTTTTGAATTTTAGAAATGTTAAACTCTGAGGTAGTTTTATTTTCATAGATCGTGATATCTCTTCTAATTTTCAAAACCCCATTTCATTCAAATATCTGATCTATCAAAGAGAATTCCAAATTTTTGCTTAATGTCTGCAAAGTGGGTTCTAACAAAACTGTTAGAAGGCAGGAATGTGAAAGAAAGCTGGAGGTGGGTGAACAAAGACATATACTGAGATATACCTTGGACAACTCTGTATTTTATCAAAATGCTATATTAGAAGATGAAGAGTTGAGAATGTAAAGGAACAGAAAGAGGAAAAAAATAATTAACAAGATTAAGATAGATTTTTCCCAAAGAAAAGTTTGTACATTTATTTTATATCTATTATTTCCCTTGGTGACTACATACAGATAAGCTCAGACATCTTTACAGTGAGCAATCTTTAAGTAAAGATGCAGAAGAGCTTTCGATTACAGAAACTGAACTCCCAATTAAATAGCAAGTCTTTAGTCAGCTTTACCAAGTATTTTGAAAGGTAAACTTAACCCATAATAGAAAACAATGTTGGAAATTATGGTTCCATGTCCTTAAATTCAATACCAGATGTCCATGAAATCAAGAATTTAAGGCTCCCCAAGCCCATTTCTATTTAGAAATGACCCCACAAAAAGTTTGCTATTATTTTCGTTTTGTTTTGTTTTGAATCAGTTTCCCCCAGAAAGAATTATTTTGTGGCTCAAGACAGACAGTGAATTGCTCAGAGAAATCTCCTCACTTTTTAAAAAAAGAAAAAAAGAGAACATTCTTCTCTTTTGAAATATTAAATAGGAAAAGCTGGATGGAATGGAAACTTAAAATCCATTAAGAAATGCTCTCTATGACTCTTATGTAGTAGTTAGAAGTTTATACAAACTAATATTGAATCAAATCCATTCTTTACAACTGGCTCATCTCCTTCCCTCTGATTTCCATCTACCTAAAAGCCTACAATCTTGGTTCTTTAAGAACAATTAGTTGCATATGAGTAAGTGTGTGTTTGTGTGTGTGTGTGAGTATATGTAGAAATGTATTCAGATTACACTATGTATATGTATGTATAGATATAAGTATAAGTGAGTGTGTGGTCTGTGGAAGGGTGTGAATGTATATGTATATGGGGAGGTGAGAGTGTGTGAGTGTATATGTATATATCTTTAAAATATATCTATACTTAACTATAGACTGCTTAGGGGAGGTGAAAAGAATGAAAGGAGGAAAAAAAAGAATAAAGTAAAAAAAGTACGCAGTAGAAAACAAAAGAACAACCAGAAGGAAGCAAAGAAAAGATAGATGGTCATGAAAAAAAATTTCTTCTACAATTATATATCTTTTCTTGAACTGGAAATTTATTGTTATATATTTTGAATCCTCCCTGATGATCTAGTGGACACATGACAATCTTCTGTTCTGTTCAGTTTTGTTTTGTTTTCCTTTTCTGTCTTTCTATTTTCTATTCTTAAAAATAAAAAAAAAGAATAATTAGCTTCTCTTAATTCTGCTTAAATATCTTAAGACAAATATACAGCAATTTACAAATACACTTTTAAATACAGAGAGAGACCTACCCACTAAATACACAGTAAATAAGATCCACTATAATTTATAAGGCTGGAAAGAGCATATGTCCAAAGGTAACATGCCTCTAGGGCTAGTTTTTAAGGCAGAAAAGCAATGAGATTTAGCACCTAATTCTGATTCTCATAATCAACCTGAATAGTAATTTAACTAATCAGCAGCTCATTTTAAGTGTCTATATTTGCCACACACAATTCAAATAACTGCAGTCATTTGTTGGGAGGCATATTCTCTATGGAAACATCAATATGCAAAGAAGGGCAAGACCTCCGATTCTTGCTGTTAACTCTCTACACAGCTGTTAAGTGCATTTGTGAAATTCGAGTTGACCCTATAAGTGCACTGTAATGCTTTAAAATGGAGCGTTTTAAAAATCAATATCATTGGAAAAGTGTACTAATTAGACAGCATCCGAGCAATTAGAAAGTCAGTATTAAGTCAAGATACATTTTTATTACCATGAGGCTACCATGCAGCTAAGACACAGACCACCCATTTCCTATTAAAGATGTCCTTCCCAAGTTGCAGGCTAAAATCAATCAATACCTTCTCCTTGAATTTAGTGGTTAAAGAGTTGAATAAAAAATAGCTGGGCTAAGTCTGATTCTGAAGGAAGAAATAAAGTGCTAAGGCCCAGGTTAGTGTAGTTGGAGGTGTCTGGAGGTAAATGGTAGGCAGGGTAATCTCCAAGCAGCTGAAGTATTATAATCCCTAAGGAAGCCTAGCAAGACAACCTTGCGAATGAACTAAAGACGGCTTTACCCAGTGTGGGGTATGATCAGAATAGGCAAGTAGCAAACAGGGAACACCAGGCTACTCTTGTTAAGCAAAGGGATCTTCCCGTAGCAGGGAAAGGACAAATGGTGAGTGGATGCAGAACAGGAAAAATGGCCGGAATGGTTCAGCTGACCCTTCTTTTTCCTTCATATAATCAGTATAACTGCAGCCTGAGGAATCTCCAAAAACCCAGGAGAGCAATAGAGGCAAAGGGAATAGGTGACTTCCTGTTTTCTGGAGTCTGGGACCATCAAGCCATCAAGCCAATAAGTAGGTATTATCAAGCACCTACCCCATGTCATGCTTTGGGGTATCAGAAATACAAACAAAAATCAAACAGTCCAACTCTGAGGATCTGACAATGTAGCCTGGTAAAACAACGAGCATATGTAAAGTAGATACAAAAAGATGGCAGGGGTGGGGTAGGGGAGACCCTGGCAGCTGGGAGATCAGCCCAACCTCTTGATTTGGGTCTTAAAACCCTCTAAAAAAGGAGGGGAGAGGGAAGAAGAAGAGAGAAGGCGTTCTAGGGATGACCAGAGACAGGAGGTGGAGTGTTGTGTTTGAGGAACAGTAAAAAAGCTAGTGTGGCTGTACCCAGGTTCATGAAGCAGGATTGGCAAGGTAGACTGGGTCTAAGTTGTGAAGGGCATTAAGTAACTGGGTAATTTAGTTAGTTGGTTAACAAACATTTAAGGGCTTCCAATGCACCACCCACTGTGCTAAGCATGGGGATATAAAGAGAGGGAAAGAAAAAAGTCCAGTTAGTAGCAGTTGATTATAATTCTCTAGGTAAAAAGGTGATAAGGTTATGGGCTGGGGAATAGTTGTGTGAATGAAGAGAATAAGATGAGGTGAGTGCAATCATAACTGCTATAAAAAGGCAAGAATACTACTGATTTTTGAAGTATTTTGCTTATTAGTGACATGATTTTTTTATAGCATTAGATAACGATGAAAGATTTACTGTTCCATTTTGGAACATTATTAAATCAGTTCACATTCTCTCCAGTAAGCATTCTTAACCACTAGTTTGAAATGAATTCAAGTTTTATTACTGGCTTGCCAAATGAAGTAAGACTAAGGTTTGAATCCTGTGACCGATGGCTTCTAGTTTACGTGACCAGGGGCAAATTGGCTAAGCTTTCTTCCTAATCTGTAAAATGGAGAAAATATCTGTAGTCATCACCAGGTTGCTATAAGAACCAAATGAGAATATGTCCAATAATGCTTTGCAAATTTTAAAGTGCTATACTAATAATGCAGATGGCCTGAGAAATCACATTATTGTCCATTTTTTCTTTCAGAAGGGACACAAAAAATAGGAAATAAACCAAACAACCAAAAACACATAAATCATTAGCTCCATTTGCACTTTTAATAGTTATCTACTTTCTCTGCATTTCCCACCTGAAATTCTGTATTGATCAGGGTCACTACTTTTGGTGTCTTCTACATGGCAAGGATTGCTACATACAGCAAAGGCTTTTAATTCGTGTCAAATGATAAGCCACACAAAATGTTAGCCCACAAAAAGTAAATTAAGTTCTCAGGATTAACGCCAAACAATTTACTGAAGTTACAAAGAAATTAATCTAAAACACAACCAAACATAGCTATTTCTTCATAGTAATGGATTCTATTTGAGGAAAAACCTTTTTTCAATTCCATCTATTATCAGTTCATTAAACTAGGTGCTGTTCATCCTAAGAAATGAGCTCAGGAGAGAATCACAGGAGGGTAAAAATAAAGGCTAAAACTGTTTAGTTGATAGTCAATTTTATCCCGAAGCTGTGACTTCACTGGATCCTATGAAACACAGGGGAGGAATGGACTTAGCCTGCCTAGCTCAGAAACACTGCCTGATTTGGAAGAACTTAAAATATCAAAAAAAAAAAAAATCCACCTCCACAATGAGCACAGCACTTAACATGCAAAATATTCTTAACAAATGTAAGGCTATGGAAAGAAGCAGGTGATGGAAACTCAATTACTAGATTACTGTTATCAGAGAAAGAAGGGGGGAAAAGGACAGCAATTCCTGAGATGATTTTCTACAAAAGCTGAAAAGGAAACAGTTTAAGAATTTTTATTAAAGACTCACCGGAATGCCTCATTTAGAACTTGATAATTAAAATGTTCTGGTGCCAATCCTATGACTACAGCGTTAGGATCATTTACTGGTATTCCTGGAAGGGTTAAAAAGTAGAATTATTGAAATTAGCAATGAAAAATGAATTGTATATTTTCTACTTTTATAACTACTTTGTTTCAAACATATATAAACTCGCATTTTAGTCATACAATGACTTGAAGTGAAATGGACTTGAGAAGTACAGATCCTGATGCTCTACTTTATCCAATTAATTATTCATTCACACATTAATTCATTCATTCATTTTCTGAAGCTATACCTTAGAAGAACAAGAGTTAATTATTTTTTTGAATGGCAAGAAAGGGAGTTGTTTTATTTTTTTTTTTTAAAGCAACTAAAAAGCACAATAAACTCTTTCCTGCTCTTTTAGAAACATAGAATACAGGCAAACAAAACTGGAAGTAACAACCTGCTGCTATGAAACAAGTAATTTCCAACTTCAAAAAATTTTACTGATTGTAAGAAAGAACAGCAGCCAAAAGACTTAGCTAACAGATCAATATCAACTGATGAGAAACTAAAAACTCAACGAGCAAGATAAATTGGATTCTCTAATTGATATAGCTAAGGCTAGCCCATTCGCAATAAACATGCAGTACACTGTAACCTGAATACAGTTTTTTGCATAATCCCAAACACAGTTTTGGTTCTCCAAGTGTCACATTCTTTGCAATAGACTTCCACCTAGGATTTCTACATTCTACATTCAATCTTACCTGCATAATAATGCCAGATTAATCTTCCTAATGAGTGAATTTAGTTACATCCCTTTCCTACTCAAAAACTTTGACTACTGGAAAGGGATCCACACGTACAAAAATGTTTGTGGTATCCCTTTTCGTAGTGGCAAGAAACTGGAAACTGAGTGGATGCCCATCAGTTGGAGAATGGCTGAATAAATTATGGTATATGAATGTTATAGAATATTATTGTTCTTTAAGAAACAATCAGCAGGATGATTAGAAAGAAGCCTGGAGAACTTATATGAATTGATGCTAAGTGAAATGAGCAGAACCAGAAGATCATTATATACAACAACAGAAGATTATACGATGATCAATTCTAATGGACGTGGCTCTTTTCAACAATGTGAGGAGTCAGATCTTATGGGGGGGGGGGGGGGGGGGGCGAAGAGAGCACCTCGGTTATCCACATTTCTCTTAATGTGTCATAAGTGTTTCCCAAGGACATAGTGTGTCCTTGAGAGCAGGAGTTCTGAGATTTTTTCCTTCTGTCTCATGGCCATGGCTCCTCATAGGCCAGATACCCATGGGGGAGTTCTTGTTACAGCCACTCTATAGTTTGCTTCCATGTAAGAAAACTTACACTTGTGAACTCACAGATACACAAGGGACCGAAATTGGTCCTTTAAGGGTTTAAAAAGCTTGTAACCTGTGCTTGAGAGGGTTGATGAAGTTTTTTCCTTGGTACTAGATTTTCAGTACAATCTCTCAGGTCACTGATTCATTCACTATAAGGCTGGGGATCAATTTTGTGTGTGTGTGTGTGTGTGTGTGTGTGTGTGAAGAAAAAGTATTATTCACTTCCATGAAACCTTAAAATTACAAGGTGGGATTGGAAGGTAAGAAAGGCAGAGGAAAGAGTTGCGCACTGTAACAAATCTTCTGAAATGTGGAAGATGAGAGAACATCACCACAGGCCACATTTCTTTTGCTATGGGAACCCTAAGAAGCCACAGAAAAGGGTGTCTGGGGCAGCAGGATCCATGCTTGAGAGCCGCCAATTCTACTCGACAGGCTGGCAACTACTACCATTGGGCATTTGTTTTTCCTTTTCAAATTTTTAACTCAGTGATTTCTATTCATCTTTGGTATTCACTGTGGCACAGAAAGAGCAAGATTTGGCTGAACTGCAAAATTGTTGTACAAATATAGGCAGCTTAATTATTCAGTGTTTCATAAGCAAAGAGTTGGTTATCTTGAATCCTGGCTGTTTTCTGCTCTCTGTAGCTGTCTTGTCACTAATTTTTCCTTGAAGAAATAAGAGAACTAGAGTAAACAGAATTCAACATATATTTATTAAGACCCTGTCTACTATGTATAAGATACCAGGGTAGATCCTGGGGACATAAAAATGAAAGAGTTCTTCCTAAAAAACAGGACCTTACTTTCCAGGAGGGGAATAAAACATATCATCCAAGCAAAATACAAGATAGAGAGTAAAAAGATGCAAAAAAAAAGTTTAAAAAAACCCAAAACTCTAGAAAGATATTAATAATGAAAGAACATTAAGACTGGGGGATGGGGGGGATCAGAGAAGGCTTTTCTGAGGAAGGAGCATCTCCTGGATCAGAAGTTCTAGGTTTCCTATTTGTTCAGAGTACTCCCTCTACTAAACCCTCCTTCACTGCTTTATATGAGTATGGAGGTGACCCTGGCCAAAGCTATGCTAGTGAAGTACCAATTTGGGAAGACTGATCTGCCAGGAAGCCTCAGAGTTCAGACTGACAAAGGAAGATGTGTGTCAGTTCCCCAAAGACCACCCCAGCCAAACTCAAAGAGGCCCACCACTAGCTGGCTGAGATAAACACGGTTTTCAGTGACAGAAATTCATGAAGGTCACCTGTTATTGTTGTTGTCTGTCCTTCATTTCAAAAAGGACCAATGACATCACAGGATGAAGTCTTTGATTTCTGTGTGAATTAAGTGAAGCAGAGTTGTACAAAGCCATCAGGCTCACTCTCACTTCCAGAGTCGCTGAAGTCCAGTGGCAGAAGAGAAGGCAAGACGGCTGGCCACAGCTGGGATGCCAGGGGTAACGCTGGCCTCTTCAGTGTCTGACCCAGCTCTAAGTGCTCCACGTGCCTGCTTCAGCTGCCTTCACAGCTACTGAAACAAAGATCTCACCTGCCCATTCTGCCAGGGGAAGTCTGCACATGATTGGGGTAGATATCGCCCAGCTCACTGAAAGGTCTGAGGCCATCAGTTACATGCCACCTGGTTTAACCTGTCTGCATAAATGATTTACTGGGATGTGTTCGATGAGTTTCTTGAGTCACAGGTGAAAGGTGGGTGACAGATGGATACTGAAGGTAGATGAACAAGCCTGAAATGGACTCAGCAGGCCCTCACCCTGACAGAACTTATCCCCCCTGAATATCCCACATAATGCTGGAGATCCCCTACTAAGATGAGGGAGAAATAGCCAGATCTATGAAATCAAGGATCACTGAAGTGGTAACTCTAATTTAGTAGTATCATTCCTATTATCACTAATAATCATTAAAATTTTAGCAAGAAAGCAGCTAAAACCTTTGGCCATGTTTGGGATTGTTGTGCATGAGTTATCTGTATTATCCTTATACCCTATTAGAAGAGATACTTAGGCATTTTCCCCGTTCCTATGGTAATATCTTAATAAAGCAAGACCATCTGCAGTATTCTTGTCCATTTATTATAATAATACAGCATAGTGTTGGACCAAAAGATATCTTAAAGTTTGTTTCAGACTTAGGAATACATGAATACATTTCTATATCACCTCTAGATTGGAAACTTCCAATTTTCATCAGATAAAGACAAAAGGGAAAAGCCTAATAAAAATGAAAAAATGTATTTTCTGATCTTTTAATGAAATTGGAAGCATAAATATACAAACTTATATGGTGATTTCAAATTATCTTTAAAAACTGTCCATATTTTGTGACTGTTGATTTTTACATTTCTTTCTGTATAGTATCATTTTGCCTCTTCCATGTAATGTGTAAAAGGAAACAAGGAGGCAAGATCATCAACATAAAAATAAAGTTCCACATCCAAAGCAAAATTATCTAAATAACAAAGGAGAGGCCATAAAGATGATGAAAAGACAAGCTAAAATCCTATGTAATAGGACAGGAAGAAGTGGCAAGGAGATTGTAATCTAGGTACTGAATCACCATGAAAAGCTTGTAAAATAGGAGATTAGACTAAAACATCACCAGGAACACCAGCTATTTCAATATTAAATTGTTAGAAAAAAAATCAGGAAAAAATACCTCTTTTTTTTTTTTCTTCAGGAGCAAACATGCATAAACACACACATTTAACATGCATAAATACCCCCCCACACACACACCCTAAATTTCCCATACCTTCAAAGTCTGGTAGTGCCCGATCATCAATCAGCAACATGGGCCTAACTTGTTTCTCCTGCACTAGGTTTCTGGCTGCTGTCAGAGAAGTGAATATCTCATGCTCAGCAACATCAAAATTCATTTTTCTCAGTCTCTCTAACAATTCTGCCTTGTTCTCTTTGGTTGTATTTGTCACAAACCTAATGGCAACAGGAGTAGCACGTAACCTAGAGAAAAGAAAATGCTGGTGTTAATGGAGTAATTACCTAAAAAAGAAAAAAACACAGCTTAACAAATAGAATTGTACTGGGTTCCTATAATAATTAGCATTCTGTTTTTCATATAATAAGACCTAAGATGCATATTTTTTTAATGAAAAGGCTCACTTTATCATTGTTAAACAAGTTCCTCTGACCTTCTGTGTCTGACCCAGCTCTAAGTGCTCCACATGCCTGCTTCAGCTGCCTTCACAGCCACTGAAACAAAACTGTTCTCACCTGCCCACTCTGCCAGGGGAAGTCTGCACATGATTGGGGCAGATATCGCCCAGCTCACTGAAAAGTCTGAGGTTGTCAGTTAGGCACCACCTGGTTTAACCTGTCTGCATAAATGGTTTAACCCTGCAATTTCAAGGATCAGCAAAGTTATATCCCATGAAATTATATCCATCCATCTGTGCTTCAATGATACTCCCATATTTAACTTAACTGCATCTTATTTACCATAGGGTTTAAATTTTAAAAAGAAAGAAAGAAAAGAAGGAAAGAAAAAACCAAGCATGACAACAATTACATTCAAAATCTCACCACAGGTGACTTCAGAAAGAAAAGAGAATCAGGATCAGAGGCATAAGAGAAGACGCCTAAAGGTTATCTAGCTCAGTTCCTCATTTTATATATGAGGAAACTGAGGCACAGAGTAGATAACTGACTTGCTTGAGATTGTAAAGCTAATGATGAGAAGAACGTGGAATTTGAACATGCCATATTTCTTATGGCAGGATTTTTGCTGTGAAACTTTAAGAATGTAAAGTCTTCTTTTCATGTACTATAAATTTTCCTCAGGCACCTAGACTAGTTTAACAACAATAACAATTACAGCAGCAAAAACATCATAAACTAACAAGCAATATCATACTTTTTGGTTTCAAAGCATTTTATATGTTATCTCATTTGTAGTCAAGTCTAGAAAGCTATCACTACCTGAACAGTTGAGGTAAATCATTCCATTTTTAGAGGCCAAAATATCTAAATTATGCTTTGATTGTGGTGACATGATGTTATGGTCTGTATTGTCCTTGAGACAGTAAGGTAAGAATCTAAGCTTTCAGATGACTTTAAGTTTGAGAATCAAAATGAATTTCTGGCTCCTGTTAAAAGAAAATTTAAAACATTTTAAAAATAATTATACTTTTGGATATAATTAATTCACATACTTTTCAAGTCTCAGAGATTTAAAATACTGGGGTAGGAAAGAGAGAGAGAAACTTGGAAATAAAGAGAATGAGAGGGGAAGTGGGGGAAAGAGTGAATTTACCCAAAGGACACTACACCAAATTTATTTTATTAAATAATTCACTCTTTCTTGGAAATATAATTGTCCATGTGGCAGGTTTTCTGCAAAACACATTAACTTTGGTGTTTTTCCTTTCAAAAAAATTGATTACTTCAACAAAACTATTATCCTAAAAATGAACATGTGTAAGTACTGAAATAGTCACATCATTTTTAATGAGTTTTCACTTTTATTTTTACTACTCCCCCACCTTCCCTTTGACTATTTGTTACTATAGAAACGAAAACTGGCAGTGCTGCTATTGAGGATTTTTTTCCTTTGGAATGGAAATGTGCCAGTCCTAGTATCAGAGCGATTTGCAGGTCCCTGCATCTCTGGGATCAAAGACTCATAGCTTACACACCTATTTAGAGAAGTCATTATTTAGCCAAATACATTAACAAAATTTTCCTCTTCTTCTTATTAATTACAAATTAATTTGTAATTCTACAAATTAAGCCTAGTTAAAAAAAAAATAAAGAGGTTCTACTCAGAAGCAACACTGCCTGCTAATCAAAAGAACTTGTTTTGTTTCAAAGTCAGTAGCCCATGTTTATAATTACAAGTTACATCTCTTTTACTATCTCTTCACACTGCTTTGATGAGACTTTTTGTTTTCAACTCCCCATCTGTAAAGTGGAAAAGCTAATACTTAGCTTACTTTGACCTATCCCATCCTTTGAATTTCTAAGGTACTTTATATTCCTGATCTATATCAAAGAATGAAAATGTTATCATTTTAACAGTGGTTCCCAAACTTTCAAATTATGAGTAACCCCTTTTAGTGTCTTTTGCAGATTCTCAGAAATTATCATCAATTGACTGATATAATACATAACAGCAAGAAACCTATGAATTCATGCAATACGTTGAAATGAACCTATTGCATGACAACAGTAAACTAGATACAATAGAAAAATACCACACACACACACACACACACACACACACTCCACACACGGGTGTATATAACATGCATTATTCTTTGTATACCTATATGTGTATGTGTGTACAGAAAACACATTATGTCTACATACACAGACATATATCACATAGATAAGATATACATATATATTGAAAGGTACCATGATGCAGTGGAAAGAATATGGGTTTCGAATCTAAAGGGCTTGAGTTCAAATACTACCTGTCACTACTTATGTAATCCTGGGCACATCACCTGACCTTTCTGACCGTGTTTTCCTCATGGATAAAATGAGGAGGTTGGACTAGAGGGCTGGAGGTCTTTTCTAGATTAAAATATTATTCTATTCAATTTATGGTACAAATATTAGTTATAGACTCCTTCTAATCTGCAGCCCATATGTGGCTCTATGGCCATTACATCATACAACCGAGCATCTGATGAGAGCCTCTGAAGTAGTCTCACTGTGTCTTATGCCCAAGTATTAAACCGTCGACAAGGTTCAAATCTCAAAGGAAAGGACTGTATTCTTATGTTTTTTGGTACTCACTGTGTCTATCCGTGAACTGACTGACAAACCACATCACAATTATCCTAAAATGTCTTTTAAACTTAAAAAACAAAAACAAAAACAAAAAACCCACAACAGTTCTAACCATTAAGAATTTTTCAAATTTAATTTTTTTAAAAAAGAAAATGTATCAAACTGACTCAGTTTGTATGTATCAAAACATCATGATGTATCAAACATCGTGACTCACAATATGTGGCCTGGATTTCCTGAACTTTTCATTAACCAAACTCTGTGCCTGACCCTAAGCTAAGCCTGTGGGAGATATATGAGAAGAATAAAGCAGTTCCTGCCTGGAGGCTTACCTTTCAATTTCCACAACCAAAGTCACTGCTAGTCTTTTTTAAAATCTTATTTAAACAACTTTAACTTTTTGCCTGCCTAAAAACATAAAGAAAATCAAGTTGACTTCCAACAAGTTTTTTTTATCAATTGGAATTTCCAATCTTCAAGTAGAGTTATTTCTTTGTGATTATTCTATATTCAAGAGAGCTGATTTTTTTTTTCTCACTACAGAGAAGTGAAGAGGGGGAAATAATGCTAATTAAATCAAAATGTCAAAACATAATAATCAAGTACCTTTTCTGAGCAAGGTACTATTTTGATGCTGAAAAAAAATACTATCCCAATAATGCTTTAAGGTTTACAAAGAGTTTTCCTCACCACAACCCTGTGAGATAGAGAGTATTATTTTACAATGAGGAAACTGGGGCTTTGAGATCTTAAGTGATACAGCTAGTGCCTTGGAAATAATGCTATTTACAGCCATGTAGGCTTAGAGAAACATGCTTAAAAAAATTACAATCCATGCACCTTAGAGTTAAACTCAAAGCAGTTTCTTCTAGAGGGTAAGCTTATGAAGTGTCATCTTCAGACCATCCATTTAGCTAATGATCTGCCTGGATAAAATGGCACTCACAAATGTATTTGTCAACTGAACTTGGAGGAGAGCTTGCCTTTTAAGAGCGTCCTGTGCGCCTGGTACAGCTGCATCTTCAATGTGAAGTGTGCCACTGAGATCTACCAAAACGGCTTTTAATGCACGGCGTGCCGCCATCCTTCATTCCCTAGGAGGAAGAAAATGAAATTAAAAATACTATTTAGAAGACAATGGAAAATAAAAACTGATAAGTATGCAAATAATATCATTCACAAAGAGAAAGATATTGTTCAGTGGTAAGATCACTTTTATGGAAGAAAACAAGTTTTTGAAAAGCAAGAATTCAACACAAATAGTAAAAAACTTGTTTCTAATGCTATTTTTCCTACAAGGTTTAAAAATAAAAGAGAGCATGAAAAAATGTAAGTCAGAGTATATCAAGATATTTAAATTATCTTTCATAGATTAATATGCAACCATATGTTAAATGTAGGAAATTATAGATCTAAGAGCAAAGGGAAAGTACTAAGGGTTTATCAAATTCCTATTATATTTACTAAATCATAATAAAAATGAATGCTTTTTAGATCACATCCGGAAACCCCATATGCACATTTACCACTTTCTGATGACATATTTGGATCACTAAAGGCAAAAAATAGGTTATAAATATAAATATAAATAAAAATAAATAAATATAAATAAATAAATAAATAAAAATGTGCAACTTGATGCACAAATTACATAATATTTTCCTTAATTTACCAATGTTATTTTCTCCCTGCCCCTTCTTTTTTATAGACTGTGCAGATTAAGACACTTCTCTTTTATTCAGACCAATCACCCTCTTTTGCTTCAAGGATAGGATATAAACTGGGCAGATGATTTTATGGGCCATCTAAATCTTTCTTTATAGAGTATAATATGAAGGAATAAATTTGATGCTATAGCAACCAAGGTCAAACTTCTGCTCTAAATTAAAAGGTGGATATAGAATTAAATTTGTAAAACCTAGATATTTTCTTCCTTATTTTTAGAAACTTTAACAAATATGGAGAATTCTCTCTCCATATTTGTTAAAGTTTCTGAAAATAAGGAGGATTTCTAAGAGCAAAGGGAAAGTACTAAGGGAAAGCAAAGGGTAGAAAATAAGATATTTTGGAAGAAGAATATGAGACAGAAAAACATGGCATCTATCTAAGCTCTTTCAAAAGCTACCAAATCAAAAACCTGGATTACACCATGCAAAATTTTTACAAAACATTTTAGCAAGTAACAAGACTTATATGATTATTGTTTAAATCCTACCGTGTCCCTCCATCTAAATGGCACATGTTATAATGTTATGATAGCACAGTTCTGTCACAATAACACAGACATCTGACAGAGGTACAACTAGAATATTGGTTTTAAAAAGTTATGATGAGTCAAAGAAACTAGAACAGTATAAAGGCTGAACTAAAAGTCTGAAGATTTAAGTTTAGATTACAGCGCGCAAAAACAATAACAAAAAACCCTGCAGCTTTTATACTAATTGGATGTGTGATCTTAAAGTCACTGACCCTTAACCTAACTAACCATATGTGGGGTTGGACTAGGTTGTTACTAAGATCTCTTCCAGCTCTAAAAATTATGTAATTCTGTGAATATTGATTTATTGTAATTGTCATCTGCCTATAAGCAGTGTGGTAGGGAAAAGAGAAAAGACAATAAATGTTTACTTTTATTATGACAAAACTTTCATTTGATTACAGGAGTATCTATGATAAAAAATAAATTACATTTATAAAACTCAATTTTAACCACTAAGATTTAGTTCTTGTCCTGCACTAAGCATATTTATGAACCATTCACAGGAGAAATTCATAAATCCATCAAACCCAACTCCAATGGAAGAATATACCCTTCAAAATAGATTAAATCAGAACTATGCCCAAAGGACTATCAAAGTGTACATACCCTTTGATCCAGCAGTGTCTCCACTGGACCTGTATTACAAAGAGATGATAAAAAAAAAGGGAAAAGGACCCACAGGTGCAAAACTGTTTGTGGCAGCCCTTTTTGTAGTGACAAGGAACTGGAAACTGAGTGGATGTTCATTAGTTGGAGAATGGCTGGACAAGTTATGATACGTGAATGTTATCGAATATTATTGTTCTATAAGAAATGATCAGCAGGATGAATACAGAGAGGCCTGGAGAGACTTAACATGAACTGATGTCGAGTGAAATATGCAGAACCAGGACAATATTGTATATGGCAATAGCAAGATTAAACAATGATCAATTCTCATGGACGTGGCTCTTTTCAACAATGAAGTGATTCAAGTCAATTCCAAAAGATCTGTGATGGAAAGAGCCATCTGTATCCAGAAAGAAGACTGTAGGGACTGAATGTGGATCACAACATAGTACTTCCACTTTTTGACGTTTGCTTGCTTGTTTTTTTCTTTCTCATTGATTTCCTTTTTTGATCTAGTTTTTCTTGTGCAGCATGATACATGTAAAAATGTTTAGAAAAATTGTACATGTTTTAACTCATATTAGATTGCTTGCTGTCTAGAGGAGAGTGAGAGAAAAGCATGGAACACAAGGTGGGTGTATGTTGAAAACTCTTTGTATGTATTTTGAAAAATAAAAAAGAAATTACTATTTTTAAAAGACCCAAAATTTTAAAAAGAGACTGCCATGAGAGGAATTAAGACAGAAAAAAATTGATGTACCCAATTATTTTCTTTCACATAAATATTTTTCTTTTACAAGTTACTGGTACCAACTTCCAGGATCCCCTACAGAGGAACCATAAATACTAAGGAAGCCTTGCCAAACTTTCTATTCATCACAACTTGATGCTGAAGGCAGAAAGGGTTAACAGTGGCAGGCAGCTAGCAATTGGGTACCATAGGAACTAATATATAAATGGTGATAAGGAATAAGTGAAATAATATTAAAACTGATTTTTCCATATTAGGGATTAGAAATGGAAACCAATCTAACCACAAATATCCAAGAAGCGCCTACTACATTCCAGGTTCTAGGGATTAAAAATATATGTATGTGTGTATGTGTATGTGTGTGTGTGTGTGTGAAACTGTCTTTGTCCTGCAGAGGCTTATTTTCCACTGGGATGGGGAGTGGGGGTGGTAACATGTATCCTTTTGAGTGTATAGAAAATAAATACAAGATAACTGTGGGGGGAAATTTTTTATAGCAGTTGGGAGAATCAGGAAAAGTTTCACATAAAAAAATGGCATATGAATTGGTTCTTTAGGAAACCAAAGATTTAAAAGAAGAATATATTCAAGGCATGGGGGAAGTCAGTCCAAAGGCATGGAATACTCTATCAAAGGTGACGTTGAACAAAAAACAAAAAAAAAAGCCTAAAATGGGTCTTGGACCTTAAAATTGTTAGAAGGGAAGCAATATAGAACAAACACAGAAAGGCAGATTGAAACCAAGTCATGAAAGACTTTAAAGACCAAACAGACAATAGCCAATCACTGGAATTTTTTGAGTGATATGGTCAGACCTTTTAGGCAAAACACTTTTGACAGCAATGTAGAGGATAGATTGGGATGGAGGAGAAATCTGTAACAAGGAGACCAAGCAAGAAGCTACTACAATAGTCCAGATATTTATGATGAAGGCCTGAACTAGGTGGAGGCCACATCAGAAGAAGAAAGGTTATTTTAGAGAGATACAGCAGCAGAATGGAATATCTGGTAAATGACTAGATATATGACAAGATGAAAAGCTGAAGATAAATCAGAAGTTCTAAATCTGGGTGACCAGAAGGATGGTGGGTCCCCTGTCTTGACAAAAACAGAAGAGGGGTTCAAGCAATTCAGAAGAGGAGTGGGTTTCAGGAAAAATAAAGTTTTGTTTTATACATGTTAGAGACATCTACTAGTCATCCAGTTTGACTGTCCAGCAGACTGATGGTAACAACAGACTGGAATTCAAGTGAGAATAAAAGGAATGTACAGATCAGTGAATCATATATAAAGAAATAATAATTAAACCTGTAGGAGGGCATGCATGGAGACAACAGAAAAGGAGAGAGCCTTTGTGTATTCCCATATTAGGGTATACCCAGGAGACAGGAGATAAAATGAAGGAAAGGACATAGAGATAGTCAGGTAGCTAGGAGAACTAGAAGAGTACTATGAAGATCCAACAAAAAGAATGTTCAGAAGATGAGCTGTCCCACAAATATTAGAATGCAGTGTAAAATGCAGCAAAAAGGTGAAGGATGAGAATAAGGTCTGATAATTAAGAGATCATTGACAGCTTTGGAGAGAGCAATTTTAATCAAGTGATGTCAGGCTGCCAAGTACTGAGACATAGGGAATGACTCAACAGGGAATTCATGGAAAGGGCTTTTATTTTCTTGGTAAAGTTTGATGTAAGTTCTTCATCTGAAAGGGATGGTGTGGGAGGCTAGAGGGAAAATGAGTTTGTCTAAAAAGCTTCTGTAAAGGATAAAAAAAAAATCAAGAACAAAGGCATGAAAAGGGCCCCAAGATTAGATAACTCCAATGGTGGGAGTAATCCAGAAAGGGTCTAGCAAGACATATGTGGCCAAAAAAAAAAAAAAAAAAAAAGCAGGTAATGGATCTGAGAGTAAAGGGCTGGATAATGACTACAGGGTCACTATTGAGAAGGGGAAAAAGTGAAAGAATATATGATGGCTTGAGAAAATATTGAGGGGCTTTATGGCCTGAAGGCTTCAAATATCTGACATCTAGCTAAAGCCTTGTGATTTTCCCTTTGTGATATTCCTTCCGACATACCCTTCTCTCCCCGACCCTGCATCCACCCTGATGCAGGCCCTCAGCTCTGGACTACTGCAACAGCCTGCTGGGGGGTAGGTGGTCCACTGGGTCAAGACTCTCTCCACTCCAGTCCATCCTTCATTCAGCCATTAAAGGATCTTTGTGGAGTGCAGGTGTGATCAGATTACTCCCCCACTCAAACTCCGGGGATTCCCTATCATCTTCAAGATCAAATATAAAATTTTGTCGTTCAAAGTTCCCTTACACACACACACACCCCTACCTTCCTGTCTTTCACATTCCCCACCTGCCTTCACATACTCCGGGATCTAATGACATTCACTTCCTTGCTGTTCCTCAAACAAAAAACTTCATCTCTGAATTGCAGGGATATTCATTGGCTGCCTCCCACAGATGGAAAACTCTGCCTTCTCATCTTTGCCTTTGGCTTCCTTCAAGTCCCAACTAAAATCCCAACTGCTACAAGAAGCCTTTCCTGGTCCCCTCAATTCTAGTATCTTCTCTCAATTGATTAATTCCAATTTATCCTGGATAGAGTTTGTTTGTGCATGGTTGTTTAAAGGTTGTTTCTCCCATTAGCTTGTGAGCTTCTCAAGGACGTGGGCTGTCTTTTACCTTTCTTCATCTCTCCTCGTGGTTAGACTAAGTCTCTGGCACATAATGGGTGCTTAATAAATATTTACTGACTGACTATTGAAGAAGAGTTAAGGTGAGAAATGAAAAATGGAAGGTTATGATCAGATAAAAATTATTTCAGACCTTCTGATCATGGAAGTTCGACACATAAACACTTTTAAAATGATGTCCAAATAACTGGCTTAGGGACTTTGGGGATTTGTGATTTTGTTATCTTCTCATGCAGAAAGTGAGGGCACCAGATGAACAAATGAAATGAAAGAAATTCAGTGACTGAATCCTATAACAATGACTTTTTCTAAATAGATAATGCATTTATCATGATGTAAGACCAAATTTGGCTTTATCACAAAATATGTATCAGGAGCTGTCCACAAATATTATTAAATGGATTTCTGACACAATAACTTGTAATGTACCAATCACATCAAGGAAAAGTATTATGCTATTAATACTGTATGAATTTAGATATCAAAAGGAATAAAAATTTAATGAAATATTTTAATGCACACACACAAGCAGCTACTTTTTCATTCTAAAAGGTGGCTAAGTGTTTTAAAAAATGAAGTAGCTGTGACTGAAATTCTTCCTCAATTACAATGTAAGTTCTATTAGCCAGGATCATTAGAAAAGGTAGTATTTTGGTTAAATAAAAATTAAACAGAATTTCCTTTTTATTTTCAACAGTGCAGCTATCAGCTTGAAATGGACAGATTTTTAAAATGTCTTACTAAGCAAGCAGTGCAAAGAGATTTAAGAGTTGAATCAGAGAAGCAAGATTTAGCATGGTCAAGGATACTAGAAAATTATACCTAATGGGTTTCAATTTCCTTATCATTAAAATTAGGTGATTGGATTAGAATTATATAATCTTGTGATAATATTATATAATCCTGTGATAATCATAATTTAATTCTTCTTTCATGACTTAACATTTTCCCATGCCTTTGGACATGGGAAGTTCTTTGAGCTTCTGCAGTTGGTCATGTCTCCACTCTCCCAATCCTTCCTTGCTCAAGAGGGAAAATTCTCCTCCTTAGTACCCAGCCAATCTCTGTCCCAAGGAGTTTACATTCTTTTGGGGGAAGACTGATAATCTTTGGTTATCCTCAACCTGGTTTAGCCTGTCTGCTGAACTAGTCTGCCAGGGTGTGGCCACTGTGCATGCTATACAGCTTCTTGTAGCCACAGTTGAGAATCGGGTGGATTAGGTGGACACTAAAAGTGGAAAGCAGCCTTGTAAAGGGCTCGGTAGCCTTCACACCAGAGGTACTAATATTCCCTGAACACATCCAACACCTAGCATGGCTTGCCTTCACCAGAGAAGATGTTATGAGCAAAGTAGAACTGAATTAGCCCAAAAGAAATGCAAGATATGCAAAATTAGACAAGCTATTCCAAATATTCATATGGACAATTTGTGTCTAGCCTGTGGCAGAGCATTCCAGGCTTTTACTGGTCTGATCAGCCACAGCACACATTGTAACTCGCTTCTAAAATTGTGATGTCATTTTGGTCCTCTTGGAGAACAAAGAACAACAACTGCCCAGTGAGGGGAAGATAACCCTAGGAGGAGAAGAGCAAAGTCCAGAGGGCTGCTGTTCAAATCTAAAATCTCCATCCCTGATTATTCTTTGATGTCCTTGTGAACTTCAATTTTCTAATTTAAGTTTCATTCCTCCAATTTAATTTTCATAACTGTGGAAATTAAATGCCCATCCATTTCTCACATTATCTAACTTTTATCAAAAAAACGATACTGTCAAGCTTGATTCCCCATCTCACTTACTTACTTACTTACATCATTATTCATTACAAGTAAATTTTGTTTTTCTAAATCAAATCACCTTATCACTGAAGATATCCAAAAGGATGTGCCTTAAGTCTGAAAACAAATTTAAATGAATTCTAAAAATGGTTAGAAAAGCGAATGACAGCATAAATAAAATAAATGCACAAGACTCACATTGATTACTTTGAAGTGGGTGACACTCGCTTTAAAATGTAAATTAGGAGATTATATATGTCTACATATATTTGCATATGTATTGTATATATATTGTGTATATATATGTAAAATTGTATAAATTGTGTGTATAAATTTAGAAACTAAATTGTATACACACACATATACCCACAATTTAGTCTACTTCAGTAACTTTGTAAAGAAATATAGAAAATTGATAGGAATTTCCAATTTAGCTTGTTTTCTCATCATTTAACTTCTTTTACCTAAAAGTATAGGAAAACAATCTGGTTAATTAGGAGCTCTAGATATCAAGATTTCTAAATAATATAGTTAACTCTGCTACTTTCCCCTCTTTTGAAATTATAAATGTTAGCTATTTTGCTTCTACAGGTGTCCTAGAGGGAGTAAATACCCACAGGGAATGTGCTAGAGTTGCAATTAAGAAGAGTAAATAGGAGACGACAAGGAAGGATTGGGAAAGTGGAGAAGTGAACTACAGCACGAGCTTAAAGAACCAAAGGAAGAGCTGCTCTAGTCACATTTTGCTTAGAATTGAGTATATTATTCCCATATATGGAAGAACTGTAACCTAGAAGGATCTTGACCATCAGGTTTATAATAGTAACATAAAAAGATTCGATCTGTGGAATCCTCCTCTATGGAATTGGTGTACACCTATTTTTGCAAGAATGTAAAATAAACTTTCCAGAATTCATAGTTAATCAATGGAGTTCTTGATAAGATATTTTGTTTCTTACAGAATCATTTGATACAGAATCATTCACAGAATCTCTGAGTGAGAAGGAACTGCAAAGGTTCTGGTCCAATCCAAATACAATGGATTGAAAGGAAGAGGAAGAATTCCTCTTCATTCCTATTCACAGCTGAACAAGAATCCTCTCTAAAATCTATCTGGCAAGCAGTCATTTAATATGCATTTTTAACATTATCCTGAGAAAGAACAATAATCATTAATGGCTAGAATACTCAACCACTACTTTTTCAAAAAGAGAAAAGTTAACAGGCTCTCAAGGACTAAGGCTACTTCTAGAAATTCCATTTAAATGTTCCATCATGTTAAGATGCTTAAATGGTCTATAAAAATATTCAGATTCTACCTTTGGGGCTAAATTTAATAACTATCCCATAAAAGATAAGGCTACTTAAAACAAAATTATATCCTTCATTAGATACATCAATATACTTATTTTGCCTTTCCAAATAAAATTAATTTTTCAGTTCATTGTAGCCAACCATTCAGGGCATAAGTCACTGGTCAACAGTAAATATAATTTCAGCACAGATAGACAAAAGATCAGAAAACAAAATTAAAGTAGATTTTTCCATATTCCTCATAATAGTTAAACCTCTAATGAAAGAAAAATGAATTCTAAAAATTAAAATTTTTCTAAATAAATTTAAATAAAGATATTAACAATGAAAATGATTAAAATAAAACTGACTGAAGAATCAATGAAAATAAAGAGGTTTGCTTCATAGAGTCCTATTGGATAGGACTTCAATGTGTCAAGGCATACTACTAGCACACCTATCTTCAAAACACTAGGATAATTTCTACACAATGACAAATCATGAGAATAGGAACTGTAAGGAGTATATCTTTACTGAAGAGATTATCTCTAATCACATCTACTAATAACAATTTTGTTATTCCATACAGTTCATCATACTTTATTGTTTGCAGGTTGCCAAATATTACACTATTAGTATTACACTCAGTGGTATTTTTCAAACTCAGAATCGTACCTTAGCGTTATACAGAACTGACTACGCGGAGCATCACAAGCAAAACCCCAACTACTTAGTTGTCTTATTAGAAACTAGATACCTCAATTTAACCAAGAGGAAATTCCCCTAAGTTTCTCCTACCATAAGCTGGAATAAGGAAGGTAATGATTAAAATGCTGTTTCCTCGACAAATCAGCTTCTAAGACTTCATGCCAAACAGAACAATAAGTTTTTCAAGTGCCGCCCTAACTCTGCCTTATGCTTGCATCTCTTGTATCTCACACAGGCCCTGGTTGAAACTTGAACATATTGTAAATCTATTACTTAAGCAAAAGTAAAATGAATTCTCTCCTCTTCTCATCCCAGGATAAAGAGTCTTCTAGATTCAATAACTTGAGCTGTCAAGGAGTAATAGTAAAAACAGATAGCAAAAAATGGATTTAAAAAAATGGAAATGCTTCCTTCACATTTCAAGGTAGATAAAACAAATAATTAAGGCCTTTGTTAAATAGGGCTGAGGGGCAGCTAAGTGGCACAATGGACAGAACCCCAGCTCTGAAGTTAGGAGAACCTGGGTTCAAATCCCATCTGAGGCACTTACTAGCCCTGTGACCCTGGGCTCAATCCTGATTGGCCCACTCTCACTCCCACAAAAAAATAAAATAAAATAAGGCTGAAAAATTAAGAGATTTGTCCATACATTGATTGTTAGAATCCCAAGCAACTCTTTCCAAGGTAACCCAATCTCTCTCAACAGGTTGTAGTATCACCCCTCTTTGGCCCCCTCTTCTTTCTGTCTCTGCAGAACACAAATCAGGCAAATCAAAAAACATCTGAGCATCTGTGATGCACAAATATTTGCTAATTGAATATTAATAAAAAAAAAAAAAAGTAAACCATATCCTCCTCGGTAAAATTTAATGGATTAAATACGTACTAGAGAAACAGCAGAATCTCTTAACTCTCATTTTCAGCTTTGATTTTTAAATCAAAGACCATTTGGACAAGAACATACAGAATAAACTTCCCTGATTGATGGTCCAGATAACACTGAATTCTGAGTCAGAGTGAAATTCCAATTTGGGTTCTTACTACCTGGGCCATTTAACCTCTCCGGGTCTCTTGCTTCCTCTTCCCATAAAATGACTGAACTAGATGAGAGCCAGGATCACCTTCAGCTCCACCATTTAGAAAAAAAAAAAACTGCAAATGAATATGCATTAGAAGGCAGCATTAGATTCTGGATCCAAATCCCAGCTCTTAGGCCACCTGAGTTAATTTGCATGAAAATGCCGAGTTGGGGGAGGGTTGTTACTAGGGGTAACCCCCCAAGTCCCTTCCAGGACTAGGTTAACGAAAAGCAGGGGCTGGTTTCTAAGCACACAACGCCCCCACAGGCCCGGCTTCACGGAGTGCTAATCCGGTTCCCGCCTTCTCTGGGTAGGGGAAGCAACAAACGGGCCCTTTCTCACGCTCAGCTAGGACCGACGAGGTGGGAAAGCCCTTGGAGGTCACCCAGTGTAACGCCCTCGTTTTGTAAAAGGAAACTGAACGGAAGCCGCTCGTACACAGGTCAGTGCGTAGTAACTGACAGCGGCGGGATTTGAACCCGGACCTGGGTGACTGAGAATGCGATTTGCAGAGTTCTGCCCGCAAAAGGCCTGGAAGTGACTGCTACTTATTTTACAGAGAGGGAAGCTCGGGCTCGGAGAGGCTGGGCGGTCCGCGCGCAGTCCCGACTCCAGAGCACGCCGGCCCCCACTATCCCCGCGCGGGAGTCAGGCTTTCCCTAGGGATCGCGCCGCACCGTCGCTCCTCCCCTCCCCGCGGAGATGGTACCGCCCGTGCCGCCCTGGAAGACAGACCGGCGGACCCGTCCATTCACGAGGTGGGGGGAAAGGGAAACGCTCCGGGAAACACACCCCTTCAGAACAAAGCAACGAGTCGAACCCTGAGCCGACCGCTAGCGCTTCTGAAACTTCTTCAGTCCTGACGCGGCCCGAGCAGAACACGCAAGACGCTACCCTTGGGAGCCAAAGGACGGACGGAGAGCGGCCGCCCTCAAAGCGCCTTCTGCGCAGCTCCGGAAACGCTGGGGCTGCAGAGGAAGTCCCGCCTTCCTCCCGGAGAAGCCCCGCCTTCTCTGTCCCGCTACGCTTTAAATTTAGTAGTTTTGCCGACGTCGTTCTCTTTATTATAACTTAACTACTAATCCGTTAAAACCAATCATATAACACTTACTGAGCACCTGCACACGGCTTTAGGAGTAACCAAGAGGTAAGGGCCTCCCTGTCCGCAAGGTGCTTACCCTCAGTGAGGGAGACCAGGCGCGAACAATGCGGACGGTAAATAGGAAGTCACTAATGCGGGGGAGGGGGAGAGGGGGGGAGGGAGACGGGCAGAGAAGAGAATCCCTAATACAAAGGGTGCGCAAGCAGGGCCAGCGCCTCCGTGAGGGTTGCGTGACTCTTTTCGGGCCTGTTCATCCGGGTGTCCGCCTTAACCCCCCACGCCCCCTTGAGGCTCCAAACGCCCCTGCAAAACCTCCTTGGCGGATGGGGCTAACCCAGGTCGAGGTAGGGATCGTCCTACTCTGTTGGACTTCCTCTAGCACGGGAAGACTTTCACTGAGGGAGACGTCCGCACGAGAACAATTTATCCCAGCGGCCGCGACGCTGCCGGAAGCAGGCCTTGTGGGGCACTTAGGGCGTGGCCAAACATCAAAAATGCCGAGCGTCCCCTGCCGGCTGGGCCGCGGCCCAGCGGCCGACTTCTGGGGACGAACAACGGCCTTAGCGAGAAGCAACGATATTAAAAAAAAAAAAAAAAGGTCGAGAAATGGAGAAAACTCACATCAGACATTCTCAAACTACCCTTAAGTTATCTGTCCTAACTGAGCATCTGAACTAGACAGCCCAGCTTTTAGCATCATACTTCAGATTCCGCCACATGTGGCTTGTAAGCTAATCTTGGGTAAATCAGAAACATTCCAGTCTCATCTCAATTAAGCAGTTACTTTGCTCTCAAGATTCCAAGGCCTGGATCTGGAAGCAGAAGAATCAGAGAACATTTTGTGGTCCACAGTTCACCTTCCTGGAATCCCTGAAAAGGAAAGAGTGCATCTCTAATACTTATCAGAGATAGAATTTTCCCATATCAAAAAAGGAAAATTGGGAAGACATCTTTGGAGCTGCCGTACTAATTGTGATAGCAGTGCTCCAATCTAAAACCAGATTGGGTATACTGTTTCCAGGATATTCCTGTCTCCAGTCAACAGTGAAAAATATCCTCGAACAAATCTCTGACACAAGTTTTCTGCAAGGATTTCCTTTTCTTCTTCCCTAGTTTGGATGCAGGATTACTACATAATCGTTCATCTGTAGAAACTTTTGCCAGCAAATGAAGAAATCTAATTGAGTAGGAGAAACTGATCAAGTCCCTTCCTTGTTCTTGACTTACTTAAATTTCTGGTGTCCTTACTCAGATTTCTGCAGTGAGTGGTTTTAATTTAACCCCCTTTTCCCTATGAATGTTTGTGAAAAATCAACATTGGATTCTGCTAAATCCTCACAAAGGGACATTCACTTATCCCCTTTCTTTCTTGATAGAACAAGTAGGCCTTAGGAAATGGGACAAAAACTTCCTCTCCTGAGATACTCACTGTCTCTTATTAGTCTACCCAAACTTTTAATTTTTTTTTTTTGTTACTTTTGAATACAGAATCTGAATCTAGTGACCTTCACACATTGAACACAGTGTATACACTGCTTACAGTATCATGGTGTTGGATTTAGAAATAAATCTATTTGTCTTTTAAACTTTATAAGGAGAGAACAGTACTACTTGCTTATTCTCATTCCCAGATTTCAATCCTTGATCCAGATTAGTCAGCTCCCTTGTCTTCTATCCCTTTGGAAAGACAACTCAAGTTTCATGGTGTCATCCCATCTCTGATGCCTGTCTATTTGGAAGGAGATCTTTGGTTTCTTACCCTTTCTTGTTCTGATTTGTGGATCATGGCTCTAAATGTTATGCCACAGTTCTCTTTTATTGTCCTGACTCAGTTTCTCTAATTATCCTGACCCAGTCCTGCCTCGGTTTCCCTGCTTCTCAGTTCTGCAAAACCTCCCCTCCCTCTTTATCAGAATACTTGATAGAATATCAGAATGCCTCTTCCCATCCCAAGCTATTAGAATATCAGATACTGTTTTATCAAGACGCCTCTCCCCATGTCTTGGGTGCCTCCCACTCATTATGTCATCCCTCTCAAGAGGCTCACCCCATCCTGTCAGAATCCCATTCCCACTCCCACTCCCCTGACTCTGTCCCTGCCTTAGTCTACCCTCTGCGTCTGAGCCACGAGTATATATGTCATTGAGAACTCTGATGGTTTGCTGGATTCTTGGAGACGACAGTCTCATTCAGCCCTGGGACCAAACATGGATCTATTGGTCCCAGTATATCTCTCCATTTAATAGATTATTAAATACTCTCTAATCTCTATCTTATTCAGTTTCTCTGGCATTACATAAAGTCCCTCAGAAAAATCATCATATCTTCTTGGTTCCCTAATCAGTTTACTGAGGAACAAAACATCTTAGATTTTAGAATGTGAAGCACAAAACCTTTTAAAATTCAGCTTATCTGAAGACAATAAACCACTTGGTGCAATTGAAAGGGGAGGGAAACTGTTCCCTTTACTGAAGCTGTGTTCCCTTTAAGATTATTACTCTGAAGCTGTGTTCCCTTTAAGATTATCACTAAACTGTGTTCCCTTTAAAATTAAATTGTGTCCCCTTTTTGATTTGAGAAATCAGGATCTCCTAGGCTCCAGGGAGTCTAGAGACAGGGCCCATCTTCCCAGGAAAAGTGAAGCAGCTCCCATTGATCTTTTTGAAATTCTAAATTCTCATTCAATTGAGAAATCCTGGTCTGATCAGCTCAGGCTGTCTCAGTCCCCCACCAAGACAGTCATATAATAAGCTTCCTTCAGCTGAATTCCTTGCAGAGGGCTAAGCAATTTGCTAGTACCCTGCCTGCTAAGCATTCTCAGTATAAGATTCCATTTCCCTAATAGAGATCTGCCACTATAAAAGTTAAGTCTTTTAGCAAAATGGTTTCTATCCAACAATAAACTTTCATTTGCAATTAATAATTCGGGAATAAGTGAATTTTTTCACCTTAAACCTGCAGCCAATTAAAAGGGGATTTTAAACAACTCTTATTGCCACTGACCTCATCATCAGTTCCCACTGGGAACTGAGGGGATACAAACCTCATCACAATGATATCAAAAGAATGAGAGAGAGTGGAAAAATTTGAGATAGTCATAGTATAGATGGTATAGCTAGTGCCGCAAAGTGGTTGAGGCAAGAGTAAGCAAGAGAGAAACAACTATATAATAGTAGATATAATACTAAATACTAGAGAACTAAAAGGTGGTTAAAGTATTGACTCATAGAGCTGGACGAGATCTTCTCAGGGATCATCAAGTCCAAGCTGTCCTTAAGCAGGAATCCTGTCTTTAAAAAAAAAAATTTAATAAATTGATGAGGTTTAGATATGGGGTACCTAAATGAAATTAGGGTTTAATTGAGGTCTAGTAGCTGGTTTGGGGTACAGGGAGTTAAATAGAGCTGCCCTGCAACCCCTTTGGATTCGGCATAAGAGTGGAGAGTTAAATGAAGTCTAGTAGCAGCTGAGAGTCTATAAAGGAATAAAAGAATTTACAGGCCTAAAAACCTAGATTGATAAAAGAGGTTTATTATGGGGTTTGGAAGTAAGGTTAAAGTCTAGTTAAGGAAATAAGTGAGGATAAAGAGAGGGACCTGGAAAGAGGATTCCAGTGGGCTGAGAGTCCTTGGGTGCCAGGCATTGTGCTGACATGTTTCGACCCTCTGCAAAGAGAGGGCTCCAGTTTGACTCTTTTATGAGAGATTTAGCTAGAGAGGCCTGTGGGTCGAGTCCCAAGTTGGCTCCTCGCTGGGTTTCAGTGAGGGCTAGAGTTTGCTTGATCGGGGTTGGGAAACCTGAGCAGATCATTAGAATGGGGGCTGAGACAGCCCAAGTTGGCTCAGATCCAGGTGGGGGCTGGTACAGGTCCAGATCTTCTAATGGAATTCAAAGGGATGCTTTTGACCAGCATTTGTGAATCAAAGGTCCTAGCTTCCTGAATTGGTATTATGGGGTTGAGAATCAGAAAGGAATATATCAATCTAGTTTCTTAAAGGGATCACAACCCATATCATTCAATGGTCATCCAGATTCTACTAGATGGAAACTACCATCTAAAGCACTTCAATTCCATTTTTGGACAGCATTAATTATTCAAAAAATTATCAACAACTTTTTCCTTTTATTAAGTACAAAACTCCTTTAATTGCTGTAACTCCCACTCTTTGCTCTTCATTTTGCTTTGGAGCAAGAATCTCTTTCATATGATGATCTCTCAAAATTTGGAGGACAGGGAATTTGATCATCTTCTTCTTAGTTTTCCCCTTCTCCCTCCAGTATTCTTGATTCTAGGATAAATTATATAAGAGTTCCTTCGACCAATTTTTGGTTGAATGAGTGATGAAATTACCTTTTTCTTTATAGTAAATATCCTCTCCCTAGCAAGTTTGCCCACCATGCTATTGCTGAAGTTTTCTCCTTTCTCTTTCTACTATGTAGAAATATCCAGGTAAGAGAAGTTTATATAATTCAATTTGAGCTAATCATGAGTATTATCATGTTTAACTTAATTCTGCAGGCCTCAATTCTTTTAAAGATTGTTTTTCAGGAGGCTCAAATGGGCCCAAACTCATATTACTTCCCGTTTTCATGTTAAGATCTAGATATCCAGCTGAAAATCAACACTGAGTTATCCATTAAAATGAGGCAGACAAACCAGGCCACTCTTCCACTAGCAGTGTCATGACCTCAGCCACTCAAAAAATCTACTGTTTCTTAAAAAGTGAAACATTCAAAGTAGCTGTCAGGAAGAAGGAAGTGCAATCAGAAGAGCAATGGTTAAAAAGTAAGCTACAATGAGGTCAGATTTAGGAATAGAAGCAAAAAAAGAGAACTAGGCTGGTTCTGCAAGCTTGGAATTGAATTAATTTTTATTGAATGAAAACCCTAGGAAAGTGCCTATCACCACACTCCTGTCCTCTTACATGGAGAGGATTTTTTTTTTTTTAATTTTTTAACAACTTGCTGCTTTATAAAGACCTAAATAACTACTCTGGATAGGGGCAGTTAAAAAAAATTGTAACACATTCCTGAAATTATAATAAATCAGTGAGATAAAATAATAAAATAAATCATTTGCTTTTTGAAGACTGCTGTAAAAACTTCCACTAGCCCATTTCTCTTAAGGCTTGGGTTAAAATTCTAACTCTTATATTTACTGGTCAAAGCAGAAATGATTGTTATTTACATTCAATCTGAGTCAATCAGGACCCAAACAATGACCAAATGGGGCTTGGCCTAGGACCTATTGGTAGCCAATGAGAATCAGATTTTGGTTTAAGACAAGGTTCTTGAATCAAGCCATTCTCCAATTGATAAATGGTCAAAGGATATGAACAGACAATTTTCAGATGATGAAACTATTTCTACTCATAGGAAAAGGTGCTCCAAATCATTATTAATCAGAGAAATGCAAATTAAGACAACTCTGTGGTACCACTACATACTGTCAGATTGGCTAAGATTAACAGGAAAAGATGAGGAATGTTGGAGGGGATGTGGGGAAACTGGGACACTGATGCATTGTTGGTGGAGATGTGAATGGATCCAACTATTCTGGAGAGCAATTTGGAACTATACTCAAAAAATTATCAAACTGTGCATACCCTTTGATCCAGCAGTGTTTCTATTGAGCTTATATCCCAAAGGGATCTTAAAGGAGGGAAAGGGACCTCTATGTACAAGAATGTTTGTGGCAGGTCTCTTTGTAGTGGCCAGAAACTGGAAATTGAATGGATGCCCATCAATTGGAGAATGGTTGGGTAAATTGTGGTATATGAATGTTATGGAATATTATTGTTCTTTAAGAAATGACCAGCAGGATGAATACAGAGAGGCTTGGCAAGACTTAGATGAACTGATGCTGAGTGAAATGAGCAGAACCAGGAGATCATTATACACTTCCACAACAATACTATATGAGGATCAATTCTGATGGAAGTCGCTATCTTCGGCAATGAGGATCCAATTTAGTTCCAATTATCAGTTTTGAACAGAACCAGCTATACCCAGTAGAAGAACACTGAGAAATGAGTGTGGACCACAACATAGCATTTACACACTTTCTGTTGTTGTTTGCTTGCATTTTTGTTTTTCTTCCCAGGTTATTTTTACCTTTCTAAATCCAGTTTTTCTTGTACAATAAGAGAACCGTATAAATACGTGCACATATATTGTATTTAACATATACTTTAACATGTTTAACATCTAGGGGATGGAGTGCAGGGAAGGAGGGAAAAGTTGGAACAGAACTGTTTGCAAGGGTCAGTGTTGAAAAATTTCCCATGGATATGCTTTGTCAATAAAAAGCTATTAAGAAGAAAAAAAAAAGACATGGTTCTTGAGAAAGAAATTTAGCCAGTAAATCCCAAGATATCTTGGGGGGGGGGGTGTTCAAAGGTGCAAAAGAGGGGGAAAAATGCTTAGGTAGGTAACGGTATGATATCCTATGTGGACAGAAGGAAGAAAGGAGGGAAAGAAGGAGGTCTTCCCCTCCCCAGTTTATTTTATTTATTGTTTTTTGGACTAAGTGAAAGAGGAGATTCCTGGCCATAATTGCTACCTATCCTTAATTGCTGAATGGGTATGGCCTCAGTCAAACTGAGACCTGTTGAAGACCTTAGCTTAAAAAGATCAAGGTCTTCCATTTCATCATTTCATCCAGGGCCATCTCCAATCATTTTCATCTATATCTGGCCACTAGACCCAGATGGCTCTGGAGTGGGAAGTGAGGAAGGGGACCTTGCACAGCCCTCCCTCCCTCAAATCCAATTCACTTGCATGTCATGAAATCACCTTCCTGATGTCCTCTTCAAGAATGAAGAAAAAACAAAACCGTCTGTGAATATATTTACTAGCTGTAAATATAACTAACTTCTCTGGGCCTTTTTATTTATTTACAAAATGGATGTAATATTTGTATCATTTATCTCATAGTTATGAGGAAAGTTATTTATAAACATTAAATTACAAACACACACACAAGCTATTAAAATACATCTATGCATTCATTTTTTATATAAATTAAAATTACAGAACTATATATGTGTATATATGCACAGATACACACACATACATGCATAGACATACACATAGAAGATTTGTAATCTCTTATATGTTGGCCCCAGTTTATCCAAGATGTTTTTCATTCAGAAACCACAGAACCATATTTTAGCAGATAGTAACTTAAATGTCTGCCTACATTCTTCTATTCTTTTATTCAGTTTGAATAAAAACCTTAGGTACAATACCTATACCTGTATATATATACATATACATACGTTCACATTTTTATGTCTATGTGTATATATGTATATGTGTACTAGAACTGGTTTGGGTCTTGCCTTTAGATACCCAATTGTGTGAGCATATATTTCAACATTTAAAGCATTATGTGATTTCATATTTAAAAAAAAAAAAAAAAAAAGCCAGACTAGGCTAACATTTACAATAGTAAATCAGTCTGTAATAGCTAGAAAGACTAAGCACGGGTTCAGAGGCCTGTAGGTCCCAGCAGCTTGTGGGCATTTGGAGTCCAGGATGACCACACCTTGTTAATCCTTGGAGCGGATCATAAGGGAAGGATGTGGGCAGGCACTTGAGTTATTGTCTGCTAAAATAAGATTTTATGGTTCCTGAGTCAGGACTATCCTGGGAAAACTGGGGCCAACCTATAAAAGCTTACAGGTCTCCTGTCAAGCACTGTTATAATTTAGATTAAGTGGCAGGCATGGAAACAAACTATTTCAACAGTTAGTACCTTGCAACCTAACAAAGTTATCTGATTGAAACAGATTTTTGATTCTGTACTTGAGCCTGTAGAATATAGGGCTCTTGTTCCTAAAACGTCATAAAGGCAAAATAAAGCCTGTGTAGATGTGTGTGTGTGTGTGTGTGTGTGTATACACATTGGTGTATATATATATATATATATATATATATACACACACACACACACACACATATATTGTACCAGACCAAGGATTGTCATTCTTATGTTCTGTACAATTGATTACATATAATAGGGAATTTCTTTAAAGTTGGAAGCTTTTAAAATCTGCTACAAATTCAGGTATCCTGCATATTTTACATGAATTCTTTGTAATAACGTATTTGATTATTTGGTATGTTAGTACTATAAAGCCATCAAGAAATTTAAAAACTGAAATTATTTTCTAGTTTTCATATCATTTCAAGCCCCAGGCCAAGAGAAATGGCCTTTTTACTTGAAAAAGGAAACATTCAGTATTTTTCGTGTTTTGTAAACTTCTCATGTAAGCAAAAGGAAGAAACACAAAGAGCTAAAGCTGCCTAGGAAACAAGTAAATTTTATACTGTTGTGATTTGAATATCAATTTTCACACTGATTATATGGTAACATTCAATATACTTTGACATGATCAAGTTAGTTCTTTTCTAAACTGAAGAAAAGCAGTCTAGATTCCTTACCCTTCTTGACATTCTGTACCATTTTCTTTTTGAAAATTGGTTTGAAAATATTAATAATTTCTTTTCTGTGTAACAGTTTTTAGAAAGAATAACTTCTGAATAATATAACAATGTATCTTTATTTACTATCTATGTAATACTGGGCAGATGATTTAACTTCTCAAGACTTCAGTTTCCTCATCTGTAAAGTAAGGGGATTGGAAAAGAACTGATTGATACTCCTTCCAGTTCTAAATCTTGAGGTGCTCTGATTTCTTTTTTTTAAAAAGGCTATCTTCTGTTTTTTGCATACTATCATTTTCAAGTTCGTCCCTCACTCTCTCATAAAAGAATAAAAATAAAAGAGAAAGAAAAGCCCAATTCAGCACAACTAACCAATATGTCAAACTAAATCTGAGAGTATATGCCACATTCCTCACTCAGTGTCCACTATTCCATTTGCATAGAAGGAAGGGAAGTGCATCTTCTGATTTCTTCAAGACCAAGCTTGGTCATTATAATTACATAGCATTCAGTTTCTTTTCTGTTTTTCTATTTACATTTGTGAATATTGATTTTTTGAGTTCTGGTTACCTTATTTTTACAGTGGTTCCTATAAACCTTCTTGTGATTCCTGAATTCATATTTTCTTATGTGCAATTACATTCAATAAATGTTATGCACCTCATACACTAAGTACTGATACAAAGAAAGGCATAAAATTGGTCCTGTCTCTGAGGTGGTCACAATCTAATGGGGGGGGGGGGGGGGGGGGGGAGTACTAGTAGAAGAAGATGCTGTTTCAATAAATGTTATGCACCTCATACACTAAGTACTGATACAAAGAAAGGCATAAAATTGGTCCTGTCTCTGAGGTGGTCACAATCTAATGGGGGGGGGGGGGGGAAGGAGAAGACAATAAAAAATAGACTGGAAAGGGGCAGGGAGGGAGAACAGTTGCCCAATGGGGTGAGGCATAATGAAAATTCTGGAGCCAAAGTAGAAAATGATCTGAGGAGGTATGTTGATTTCATTTTGCAGAATAATAAGTTTCTAAAGAAGATGAAGTCCAGGAAAGTAGCCATATAGGAAAAGATGAGAATTCTCTGGGTGTCATTCTTAAATAGTTGAGGATCAGGGAGGAGTTCTTCAATCAGAATGAGAGGGATTCCTTGGGGCAGGAACTGCTTGAGTTTCACAATATTCATGTATAATTTGTTTAATGATTTCCCAGTTAATGGGCATTTATTATCTACTATTTAAGTTTCCTAATTTTAGTTATTACAAATAGTTTTGCTATGAATGTTTGTGTATATATGTGTATCTTTCTATTTTTCAAGCCCTGAAGCATAATGTCCACATAAGTGAATAAAAGGACATTTGGATATATGCACATTTTAGTCATTTTCTCAGAATTCCTTCAAATTGTTTTCTAGAATGGCTGGACAATTAACAGACCTACCAACTGTGTAATAGTGCACTGTCTTTCACCAACCCCTCCAACATAAAGAATTTCCATTTTTGTCATTTTACCAATTTGCTATGGGGTGGTATCTAGGTAGTTTTGATTTCTCTTTCATATGGTTTAATAGTTTGCAGTTCTTTCAGAACTGTTAAGAATTGTAATGATTCTTGATCACATCCATTCAGGGATAGCCCTTAGTTATGTTTATGTATGTATTATGACACAGCATTCAGTTTTTATCATATATATGTGTATATGTATATGTATGTATATAATGTATACACATGTGTGTATCTTATGTTTCCCTTCTTATGCTAGATGCAGATTTTGTGCAAAAGCTTTTCATATCATACAACTGAAATTATATTTTGTGAATGCCTCTTTATCTTTTAATAACTCTCCCCCTAGCCATGGAAAGGTACCTGATGGGACAGCTAGGTGGTGCAATGGATAGGGCACCAGCCCTGAAATCAGGAAGACCTGAGTTCAAATGTGACCTCAGACACTTAAAACTTCCTAGCTGTGTGACCCTAGGCAAGTCACTTAACTCCAATTGCCTCAGGGGGAAAAAAATAAAGGTACCTAATCTTGCTCTCTTTTAATTTTTTAAATATGTTGCTGCTATAGTTTCACAAAATGTATGCCCTCCAGTTTTATAGTAAAAGACAAAACAATTATTATATACAATTTTGGAATTTTTTTTTTTAAAATCAACAATATTGTTAAAAACTCCAAGAAAAAGTCACCTATACTTTCGGCTTTCCTTCTTTTTTTCTATTCTGCAGTTTCTTTCAATTTTCCATCTGACTCTACTACTCAACTAAAACTGCCTTCTCCAAGAATACCAATGATGAGTATCTTACTTACTAGAAATAATGCCCTTTTCTTGCTGCTCCTTTTCAGTCTCTCTGCTAACACTTAATATTTTATTACCTACTGGGGCATCTAGGTGACACAATGGTTAGAGCACTGGCCCTGGAGTTAGGAGGACCTGACTTCAAATTTGACCTCAGACATTTAATACTTCCTAGCTGTGTGACCCTAGGCAAGTCACTTAACCCCAATTGCCTCAACAAAAGAAAAGGAAAAAAACCACAATATTGTTACTTACCCTCTCGTATTTTCAACCCTGAGTTTTCATGACATTGTTCTCTTGCTTTTATTTCTATTCAATCTATCTACTCCTTCACTGGATCACTTTCTATGTCCAACTCCCCAAATCTCCAAAAACATAACATCTCCCCCCTCAAACTCTCCTCTGTTTCTGCTAAGGGCACAACCATTCTTCTACTTATCCAGGTTTTCAACCTTAGTCATTCTCATCTCTTCTTCAGCCCCCACATTCAATCACTTGCCAAGTGCTGCTGCTTCTACCTTTAGGTCCATTTTCCTGACAAATTGACCTATTTAATGTTCTCTGAAACAGGCATCTCATCTCTTATTTCTGTGTTGCAAAGACTGTCCCCCCTTGGTTTCATATGCAGATCAGTCCATGTACTGTATTTTACAAAAGTCTTTTCTGTATGCCTAGGTATTAATGCTCTCTCCCTCCTCAAATTATTATATATGTTTTCATATGATATTCCCCCCAGGAGAATGTAAGCTTCTTGCAGGAAGGGACTGTTTTTTATTTTGTCTTTGCCTTGTACATAATAAGTCTTTAAAAACTGGATCAATATATACTAAGTTAAAAAAACAAGTGCTTAACTTAAAAATTCAAATTTATTTACAAAATTTCTCCAAAAACAAAGAAATTCTATTTCTTTAAAATACTGCAACTGATATTCTTCCCCCCCCCCCAATTATTAATACATAATTTCTACCTATTGTATAAAACTGTTTTTGGTATAAAAGTCCCCAGGAGAAGCAGAAGTGCATTCTGAGTTGAGTCAATGACTTCATAAGAAGGTGCAAGAAGTAATGCAAATTTTTTTTTTTTACTTCAAAAAGAAAACCAAAACATTATGCAGATGAAATCTACTGTTATTCAGGAGGAAGAGTTAAGAGCATCTTGGTATATAAAAGAAAAGTTTTCAGACAGCCCTTAATTCACAATAAATCTGGCCTTTATATTGTAATAAAATCCAGTACTAATTGTTCAGGATACAAGTACTGTGATAAGTTCTGTCAGAAAGATAATTAATTTTAGTTTTTTAAATAAATCACTATTGTAAAAAGGGTACATTATTTTTTCTATCAATGGAAAAAAATACAAATTCTGTTCTGAGTTCACCAATCTGGTAAAATACTATATTAAAAAAGTCTTAGAGACATATATGCAAGAAAATTGGACAAATAAAGTTATGTGCTTCTTTAACAGGAATTCTCACTAACATTAGGTCGTCCAACTGGATTGATTTAGATGTTACATATATAAGATTTCTTTTTTAATTGTTGTGACAACAGAAACAAATCAAAACCAAAATAATTACTATTTAAAACTTCTTTGACTAAAAAGAATTTCTTCATTCTGTCAAATGAATTAAAAACAATAAAAAAGAAAAGATCAAATTACAGGAGCATAATTTAACATGCTATAATTATTAAAAAGTTTTTAAACTTAACTGGGGTGAAGGACCTCTTTTTCCATAATAACTTTTGTCATTGGGAAATATACTAAAAAGAAATTCATCCCTGAGAAGTGAGAAATTGAAATCAAAACAAAAGGAACAATTCGGTGCCGTTTAAACAATAATTAAGATGGCATGGGTTGTTATTAACAGTCAGTGACCAAACCTGAATCAGTCCTGCTCCAGAAATCTGGTCTTTTGTAATGAAACAGCAAGTGGAACAATAAAATATCAGATAAATAGGAACTGTTGTTTTATTGTCAGCTTTGTAGTTTACTTCAAGTGCAAGCTTGGCCAGCTAAGCTACACATCCCAATAACGACTGAAGTGATGGCTCTTGCTGGTTTCTCCACTTCTGATTCTCCAGTTTTTTTTTTTCAATTTTCGAAGTTCACCCAAACAGTAAGAGTAACACAATAGCAATTGAGTTTACTATTATCAATGGCACTGCAAACAAACAAAAACAAACTCTTGTTAATATAAACAAACAATGTTTGGAAAATAAGAAGGAATGATTTTCAATGAATAGTGAAACAGGAATAGATGACAATACATGCAAATTATTTGGAGGGAATAAAAATTGACTAATACCTTCTGGAATGTGGAACTCAAAAATCTTGCACTAAACATTAAGATTTAACAGTTCAGCAGTTCCATCCTTAACAAACTTATCTGCCCACCAGACATCATAAAGAGAATAACTCTGAAGGCCCTGGTTTGTAAAATATTTAAATTTGGAGCTTCTAAGCTTATTTTTCTTATAGCTTTCAACCAAACTAGGTCTAGAGGCAAATCTCTATGCCTCTAGATTTGTTCTAAATTAAAAAATAAAAAAACACAACCCCAAGAAAATGCATGCTAAGGTTTGGTTTAAGCCTCTATACAGCTGTCTTCTCATAACAATCTGAGAAATAGGTTGTACAAGCATATCTTTACTTCAATATGAGGAAACTGTTTCTAAGAGATAAAGTAACTTGCCAAAGGGCAAAGTGACAAAGCAAAGTACTGATACCAAATAAAAAGATTGCTCAGATTGTAAAACTCACAGGTTAATACAAAAGGCCCCACTCTAAAATGGAAGCATCATACAAAGAAAGAAGCCTATGCTCCTCAAACCATAACACAGAATTAATACTTTATAGGACAGGATATAATAAAATAGCTAAACTATTTCTTCTCCTTACCTCTCATAACTGTTCGTACAGATCGAATGAGGTTCATTAGCTGTGATTTAATTCCTGGCTCCTCTCCAAATCCTCCAATTCCCTGGTCTGTTCCCCAGCCAACTGCATAATACAAAGATGATTAGCTATGTTAAAATTTATTATGCACTCACCTTACTACATTAGCAACAGAGCCATCCATCTTGAAAAAGATTAATTCAAGCTATTGTTAAAGATCCCAAACTATCAGGAAGTCAGATTATCTCTAAGATAAAACAATAATAGTTAAAATATCTTAGGTCAAATATCTTTTACTTTTGACTGAAGGCAGAAACAAATAAAAATAATTCATTTATAATGTACTTCTTATTTTACAAAGTAAACTTCAAAATGAAATATCCAGTAGTACTCAATTCAGAGAAGCAATAATGTAATACACTATCCTATTTTAAAAAAAGAAATAAAGAACTTTTGTTTCTCAAATTAAAACTACAAGTCAAAATAAACTGAAGGTTGAATTATTACTCAGCTAGTTCAGAACAGGAACAATTTTTATATAATTGGAAGTAGAGCTAAGTTTTGTTGTCTGCTTTACTTAAAGGAATTATTATGATTTAGACTTAATCTAGTTATAACTTTAGAGTTTAGGTGGTATTTCCCCATCTAAAGATAATATCTGTCTACTCTCCGATTTAAATTCTGTGAACATATATTCCAGTAAAATCTGTGGTAAGCTGCTTTCTCTCATTCTTTCCAAATAATCTTTCCATCTTCTCTATTTTATTTGTCCTGTAAATGTTCGTGGGGAAGGTAGGTATTGTACTGGATAAGTCAAGAAGACTTCATTCAGAATCATTCAAATCTAACTTCAGATACTTACTAGTTATGTGACCCTGGGCAAATTACTTAACTCTTTATGCCTCAGTGTCCTCATATGTAAAGTGAGCTGGAAAAAGAAAAGGTAAACCACTCTATTATCTTTGCCAAGAAAACCCCAAACTGGGTCATGAAGAATAAGACAACTGAAAAATGACTCAACAACATATGGTAGATATTCACTTTTTAAAACTTAAATCCCACTGTGAAAATCCCATTTTCAAATCTAGTTTTGAATAAGCTTTCTAATGATCTTTATCATCTTTCCTTTAATTTCAATTTTCTTGTCCTTATCTGGGTCTATGTTTTATTTAATCATAAGAATATTGGTTTACATAATTCATGTCAGTATTTAAACTTAGATGAATGAACCCCATTTTTGCTGGTTTTATTTATGAGAACAGAAATTTCAGGAAAATGAATTCTGATCAATTAAAAAAATTGCAATAAAAGCAATGGCTGTTCATTTTTATATTATTAACAAATGTGAATTACTGTATTGCCCTTATTCAAAATTCAAATTATAAAAGTAGCTAATTTCAATAATAGAGCCTA
The DNA here is from genome assembly GCF_902635505.1 of Sarcophilus harrisii. NCBI lineage: Eukaryota > Metazoa > Chordata > Mammalia > Dasyuromorphia > Dasyuridae > Sarcophilus > Sarcophilus harrisii. Next base: position 365,758,460 of record NC_045426.1, on the reverse strand, counting down.
ATTAAATTACAGCTGCATTTCTTCTCATTTCTGGGCCTAGAAATCAAAGCTCATATTTAAGAATCATTCTTTTCATATTAACTTCCTTAGTCTCATACATGTATGTGTGTATGTGTGTGTGTGTGTTTATACACACACACACACACATACACACACACAGATATTAATAACAATAATAAATTGTAAGATATAAAATAGAAATGCTCAAATAATTCCTTGCATTTATAATAAGCTTTAACAAGAATTGCTAAACCCTTCAACTCTACCCCTAAAATCAGTTTCAAATTGTACAGTCAATTAAGAATAATTTATGTAAGGTGTTTGTTGTTTTTGCTGGTTATACATCTCAAGATGTACTTAAGAAAACTTTCTCCTCCACAGTACTTTCTCTTCCATAATACTTTTCATGGACATCTCTAAAACAGCATTTATGTCCAAAAGCAGAGGGCTTCCATCTATAGAATGTTTTGTCACCTGCAAAAGTTTAGTATCAAATGGCAGTGAGGACTGCCTAAAGCATAGCCATAGATTTAAATCTTATTCAACAAGCGTTTAAGTGTCTGCTATATGGTAGACACTATGCTAAGTACAAGGGATTCAAAGAAAGTTAAAAAAAAAAAAAAAAAATTATTGAAATAACAATTTAAAAAATAGTCCCTGCTTTCAAGAACTCAAATGGGGAAGGAAAAAGGCAAAAACGATATACAATGATACACACAGAATAAAGTGAAGATAATCTTAGGTACTAAAATTAAGAAAGCCTGTGAAAGGAGTTTTCTTTGGGGAGGGGGGCCCACAAAAGATAGGATTTTAGTAAAGACTTGAAGGAATTTGGGGAGTAAGGAGTTAAAAGGTAAGAAGGGAAAGCACTTCAGACATAGAAACAGCCCCATGAAAATGCCCAAAGCCTAGAAATGGAGTGTCTATATGTAAGGAACAGAAGAGGCCAGTATGACTGGCCTGGAAGAGTATGTGAGGGAAATAAAGTTTAAAAGAATTGGAAAAGTACGGATAAGTTGAAGGGCTTTAAAAGGCAAACAAAGGATTTTATATTTGATCTTGAAGTAATAGAGAGCCACCAGAGTTTAATGAATGAGCAGGGGAAATAGAAGGTGGGAGAGGGATGATGATGCATCAGGCCTGTGCTGATGATTTTAGTAGCTGAATGGAAGCTGAACTGGAGAAGGGAGAAACTTTAGGCCAGGAGACCAACTAGTAGTATTTTCAGTTTGCCTTCTTGTTCTAATAGGACTAGGAGGTTTCATGATTCCTTGAAATATATAATCCCAAATTCTTTATTTAAACACATTCCTCACAACAATTTTCTGGTAGAGCAATGATTCTTAATTTTTTTATTTGTATGATTTTCTAGGTTACTTATTTTTGATGTGAGGTATCTTACTTTTTTTTGTATTATCTTATTTTAACTTGTCTTTGGTCTATTCTGTTTTTTAAGCGATCTATTACTTGGGTAAGGTTTTGGACTTCTGTACTGAGCAGTTAATTCTCTTTTCAGGTCTTTTATTCAGATTCTGCCTTTCTTTTCTGATTCTTTCTTCTAGAGCTCTCTTTTCATTTGTAATATCATTTAAAAAACTCATTTAATTTCTTTCAGGAATTCTAGCTGAGCTTCCTCTAACTGTCTTTTACTTTTGGGTCTATGTCTTGTCTACCCGAGATTTCAGAAAAGTTCTTTACCATTAGTGTATTTTGTTTACTTATTCTTCTAGTTTTACTTACCTAGTCACAAGTCTCTGCCTCAGTCTACAATGAATCAGCCTGGTCCGGGGTCAAAGCCTGCTCTTGTTTCTGCCCAATACACAACCTCATGATCCTATCTGTAATGGATTTGAGATTGTATTCCACTTATCTCAGTCACTGTCCCTGCTAAATTGGTAGTTTCACTTACCTGCCTGAGAAACAAGGCTGTAAGCTCACTTCTCTATTGGCTCTTTGTTCAGCTAAGATTCAGTTCTCTTGTTAAAATGCTTTGTGTGGAACTTCTTAGCTAAATTATCTCCCAAGAATCTGCAGGTCTTTAACTACTATATATATGGTGTTAGCATTACAACATAAATCTCTGAGTGAAAATCAGGACATTTTTAAGCTAGCATAAGATATCACAATTTTGAGTTAATCACAGATTAAAGTCAGTAAGATTGTTACAGCATGGGCTTCTTGTTAGTTTTTGTTTGTTACAGTTTGTTTTTCCAATGTAAAAAATTACTTTACTTTGGCAGAAGATGCAGCCTTGTTTTGTCCTCATACCTGATAGAAATATACTGCCACCCAATCATTCCAGTCATTTCTTGATTCACTACAAACCACATCACTGTATGGAATTTCCTAATAACCATCTTCTAATTTTAACCAAATCCAATGTGTTGCCCCCATCTTACTAAACTTTATTGCAGCTATTGATGCTAGTGACCAACTAAAACTTCTTGAAACTTTTTCCTTTTTAGGTTTCTTTTTCTAAGTAGGAACCACTACTCTGGTTCTCCAGATCCAACTACTTTTTCTAACTTGCTTCTTTTTTTTTCTCTTTCTTGGAACCCTATAGAGGTCTCCTAGGACTCTGTCCTTGATCTTCTTCTCCCCCCACCTCCCACAATCTATTAAGTTCCTCAGAATGTTCATTCCTCCTTATGACTTCTCCGCATTATACATCTAGATGATTGCCACATCCCAATCTCTGATTTGGGCTTTTATTTCATTGTTTTATTCAGCAAGCATGTATTAAGTGTGTATTCTGTGGACAAAACTGTTCTGAGGTCTTGGGATATAAGGATATGTACATAAGAGACTAATCTCTAGCAATCATCAATCTAATTTTGGGTATGTGAAGAAGGGGTATGGATATCATGTTACAAAGGAGACTAAGGTATGTTCAAATGACAGGTTCTGACAGTAGGAGATTGAAAAGGCTGCTTTGAGTTAACACATAATATGAAGGATTTCAATAAAGTAGAAGGAATTCCATTAAAGGAATAGATAACAATCAATCAATAAGCAATAATTTTAGTATTAGAGGACAATCTGAAGAATGAGGGTTAAGATCATGTATACTTCAATCAATAGGCAATGATTCACTGAAAGTTACAGAATTAATTCGTGAAATGATTAGCTAAGTTATTAGAACCTAATTTGGACAAGTGATTTAGTAAGCACTTATAAAATACTTGTTGACTTGACATGGTATGAAAAAAGGTTCACTAAGATGTTTTAGAGAAGAGATAGCCTGCAGGCAAGAAGGCCAATCTATAAGAGAATTAGGATAGTTGCAGTGACTATGTATGAGAAGTGAGAATATAAATGAAAGATACTGTAGAGGTAATAATGACAGAATTTTGCAAATAACTGGACATGTAGTTGAATCTAGAAACTGAAGTATGAGTTTAGGACATTGGGAAGATAGTAGGGCCATCAACAAGAATAGAGAAATGAGAGTTTGGATTTTTTGCACATGGAAGGGAATTGGTGAATTCAATACTGGATGTGTCAAGTTTAGTTTGACAAGAAACCACCGAGGTAGAGTATGATTCATCATACAGCTGGAAATATGGAATGAGAATTCTAGAAAATGTCTGAGAATAAAATTAAAGATCTGAGAGTTCTTCAACAATCAATAATAAACACTATTAAGCACTTGTTTACTGAAAACACTGTGGCAGGGCAAGAAAAAATACAAAGTTTAAACCAAATAGTTGAAAGCATAGTACTTGATGAGATGGATGAGGGATAGAATATAGAAAGAAGGGGGCTAAGGAAAAAAAGTCTTTGGAAATAGAAAGATGAAGATGAGGGCCAGAAGTTAGAGTAGGAATGGTTAAAAAGGCAGGATGAACCAAGAGAATTGTATAACATCAAGATAGCTGAAGAGAATATATACTAAATGGAAGAATGAGTCACAGTGCCAAATACCAGAGTGAGTCATGAAAAATGACAAAAGAGAAACCATTAGATTGGATTAATTACAGGTTATGTTGAGTAGAGTTGTAGAGGAGAAGTCAGATTGCAAAGTGTTGAGCAATCAGGAAGGAAGACAGTGAAAGAAAGGAAAAAGATGGGCTAATAATATGAGAGTATGGCAGGGTCAAGAGAAGATTCCCTCCCTCACACCCCCAGAAAATGAGAATATTTGTGGGTGAATTGATAGAAAGGTTAATAGAAAGATTGAAAATGTTTGAGGGGAAAAGGATAATTTATATTATTCCATTTAGTACTTTAGCACAGGGAAGGTGATAGGGACTGAATTTCAATTGGAATGGTGAACTCCCAAGTGAGAAAACTCCTTCAATCAAACTTACAGCCTTAGAGAAGTGTCCTTGCATATTTCTTAACTAGTCTCCTTAACTTAACTCTCTCCCTATCTGTCTTCCACAACCATATCACTCCCTACACAACAAACTCAAATAAAAACAAGCATCAAATATAAAGTCCTATGTTTGGCATTTTTAGCTCTTTATACAAGGCCCCTTCTTGCTATTCCAAGTTTCTTATTACTTCTCTCTATAGTATAATCCGGTTCCCTGGGACTGCTGTTTTTCCTTTCACAGGCTACTCTACCTCCACCCTCTTCTTAACCTTTCCTCTCCACTGTCACTGTCTTGGATGTTTCCTATTTCCTAGCTTTGTTCAAAATTTAGCTCAAAAATGCAAATTAAGGCAACTCCTGAGTACTACTACACACCTCTCAGATTGGCTAAGATGACAGGAAAAGATAATGATGAATGTTGGCAGGGATGTGGGAAAACTAGTACACTAATACATTGTTGGAGGAATTGTAAATGGATCCAACCATTCTGGAAAGCAATTTTAAACTATGCCCAAAGGGCTATCAAACTGTGCACACCCTTTGATTCAGCAGTGTTCCTACTGAGCTTATAGCCCAAAGAGATTTTAAAGGAGGGAAAGGGACTCACATGTCCAAAAATGTTTCTGGCAGCTCTTTTTGTACTGGCAAGAAACTGGAAACTGAATGGATGCCCATCAATTGAGAATGGTTGAATAAATTATGGTATATGAATGCTATGGAATATTATTGCTCTGTAAGAAATGACCGACAGAATGATTTCAGAGAGGCCTGGAGAGAGGCCAGAGAAAGTTACATGAACTAATGCTAAATGAAATGAGCAGAACCAGATCATTATAGAGAGCAACAAGAAGATTATATGATGATCAATTCTGATGGACGTGGCTCTCTTCAATAATGAGATGATTCAAACCAGTTCCAATTGTTCAGTGATGAAGAGACTGAGCTCACAACATAGCATTTTCACTCTTTTTGTTGTTGTTTGCTTTTCTTTTTTTCTTGTGCAGCAAGATAATTGTATAAATATGTATGCATACATTGGATTTAACATATATTTCTACCATGTTTAACATATATTGAACTATCTGCCATCTAGGGGAAGGGATGGGGGAAGAGGAGGAAAATTGGAACACAGGGTTTTGCAAGGGTTTTTTGAAGAACTGTCCACGCATATGTTTTGAAAAATAAAAAGCTTAAATTTAAAAAAAAAAATTCAGTTCCACTCTTACCTTCTGTAAAGAACCATCCCCTGAGAGTAACTTTTATCTAATTTTTATATATTTTCTATGTACTTTGTTATTTAAATCACTGTTATGTTTTTTATGTTTTTTAAACATAAGAACATGTTTAATTTAATTAATTAATAATTAATTAATTTAATTTAACATGTTTTTTATGTTTTTTTAAAAAGTTATGTTATGTTTCTAAAAAGTTATGTTATGTTTCTTACCCTTACTCCTCAAGAGAATATATTCTAATTAAAGATTACATATTTTTTTCCTTTCTTTGTATATTCAGTGCTTAGTATAGTGTCTGACACATAGGAAGTACTTAATAAATGCTTACTGACTACTTGATAGCTAGCGTATGTCAGAGGCAAGGTTTGAACTTAGCCTAGAGGACAGCACTCTATTCAGCTAGCCCTGCAGCCTCTGAACTAGTTTATATTTCAACTAATTGTTATGTATTTGTCTATTCTGATTTAAAAAAGCAAGCATCTTGAGATCAGAGGTCCTGTCTTACAAACCTACAATACCAGTGTTGAAAACATAGAAGGCATCAAAGATTTTTTATTCAATGAATAATTTCAGAATTTGCTCAAGCAAATAAAATATCCTTATTTAATATAAAATACCCAGCAGTACAGTCCTAGGCATCACATAACATTAAGAACCCACTAACTGTGGAAAGACATTTTAGTCTATATTTTTCTCTTTTTAAATCACTGGTTTATTTAGAAGACACTTTGTGTCTGATATCCTGCAAGACTACCCAATGCCAAATAAAATATCAAGCATATTAGTTACATTAAAAATAAGTGTACTCAGAACCTGGGCTCTTCATCAATCAATCAACAGACATTTTAACTGAGACTGAACTATATACAATGAACTATTCCTCATTTATTTGTCCTTTATCAGTACTTTTGATACAGTATTCTTTCTAAAAGCTGAAAGGAAGAAAGATAAGAAGGCTGGCTGGAAAATGGGCAAAAGGAATGTGGGAAGGAAAAGTACATAAGAATAAGAGAAGGAAAACTAGTGTGTTTATTGCAAATTCAGAGGATACAAAGTTATCAGATCTGGCTGTTACAGACCTTATGGAATTAAGTCCAACCTGAATCTTAAACCTGAGGATTCATAAATTGAGAAAGAGGCATCAAAAAGGACAAGAGATCCCATAGTAACAAAATAATGATAAAGAACACAGGAAATACACAGGTTGATTATGTCACTGGTACTTAGCACATAGTAAGCACTTAATAAAGTTTACTCTTGAATCTTTCTACTGCCAACTTCAACTAACCAATCAACAAGTACTGATTAGGCACTTACTTTATTCATATGTGTATGTTTATATAGTAATCAAAAGTCCTGTGTTTAAACTCTTTGGATATTAGCTGAATCATCACCTCACCTCAATGAACTTCAATGTCCTTATCTTTCACATAAGTTGGACTAAATGGATTCTAAGATCTCTTCCAACTTAAAAAAAAATAAACCCAAAGCTAGGACTTTCTAAAATTCCAAATTCAAAGTTCCTTCCAATAAATTACTCTGCATGATAGTTAGGGAAAATATTTTAGTTATCCGTATTAATATGTAAACATGGTTTAGATATTATAACCACAGGAATATGTTTTACATACAAAATATTTTATATAAATATATTTAGGATACATATAAAATGAAATCTATATGTGTGTGTGTGTGTGTGTGTGTATACCTACACATACACGTATGTGGTGCTGAGTCGTTTCAGTTATGTCAGACCCTTCCTGATTCCATTTGGGGTTTTCTTGGCAGAGAGACTGGAATATTTTGCCATTTCCTTTTCCATTTCCTTTTACAGATGAGGAAGCTGAGGCAAACAGAGTTAAGTGAATTGCCCAGAATCATGGGTAATACAGCATGTTATCATATTATATACTGAAGCAACACACCCGTGTAAGCTCACACAGCTTCAGCACACTTCTACTGTACGTGGACACACGTACACACACAGTCATTATGTAACGATACACAGTGTCACATTCTCACACGTGTGCAGGGAACAGACGCCCACCCGCACAACACGCACACACCAGCCTTCACGCCCGGGGCCTGCCCTCCAGCAGCGCGCGCTTCTCGGGCTTCCCAGACGTTCCTCATTCATTCCGGGCTTCCCCTCCCCGAGCCCTCCTCCTCCATCCCGCCCGCCCCGCAAGGCCGCGGCCCGATTCCCTCGCAGACCCGCCAGACTCACTGTTCTTTAGGAAGCGCTCCTCGTGCAGCACGGCGATGGCGTTGACGCAGAGGAGGGCCGCCTGCAGCAACGAGTACAGGGTGAAGGCCATGGCCACAGCCCCAGCCGCAGCCGCCACACCACCGCTGCCACCGCCGCCGCCTCTCGGGTCCGCTTCGCTCTGCCTAGGAGACGTGGCGCCGGCGCCGCCGCTGCGTCGGCGACGGGAGCCTGCGGGGCCCAAAACGAGCGTTCCGCGAAGCGCTCGTTCCTACCCCTTCCACCTCCGCCGGTCTGAGCAGGGAAGAGACGCGCAGAGAACCTGGACTACGTGGCCGCGGATTGGGAATACCCCTCGGCTGGAAACATAACTCCTTAAATATTTCTGTTTTATTTGGTTATTTATAGCTTCAGGAAATTTTGTTGCACTTTTTGACAAACTTTGACAAACTCACTGACAAACTTGTCGCATTCATATTCATATTCAATAACAATTGTCACTGTTCTCTCCTATTTGTAGAATAAAACGCAAAGCTTGTCATTTAGAACCTTCACAGTTTGGCTCTTGTATATTTTGGGGTCAATCAGGGAATAAGTATTTATTAAGCCTCTACTATGTGCCAGACAAAAAATGTGCTTGGCCCTGGGGCTATTAGTACAAAAGATGAAACAGCCCCTATTCTCATTTAGCTTGCATTCTAATGTGGTAGAGGAAAAGAATATATAAACATAGCTAAAAAGAAGTTTAAATTTTACAAATACAAATATTTACAAAGCAGGTAGTTTTGGAGGAAAGGCCCTGAAATAGGAAAGTAGAAAGATAGCAATCAAGGGAAGTCTTCGTGCAGAAAATGGTGCTTGAATTACAATTTTTTTTTTAATTAAAGCTTTTTATTTTTCAAAACATGCGTGGACAATTCTTCAACATTAGCCCTTGCAAAACCTTGTATTCTATTTCCACCTCCTTCCCCCATGTCCTCCCCTAGATGGCAAATAGTCCAATATATATTAAACTTGTAGAACTATATGGTAAATCCAATACATGCATACATATTTATACAATTATCCTGCTGCACAAGAAAAATCAAATCAAACCATTGAACTACAATTTTGAAAAAAGATGAAGATGAGTGAATATGTTCTAGGTCATCCACACACTCTTCAGAAGTCCACCTAACCACTTTCTCAGAAGTGATCATTCCCTATTTTGCCTCTGTATTGATCCCCTATTCTTGGAGTGAATGAACTTCCTTTTTGTTTCTACTTCTATGAATCATCCCTCTGTTTATGTACCACTCATTGTGGGAAGACTTTCTTGTTCCCTATAGATTTTAAAGGATATACAGTCAATCAAATAAGAAAAAAAATGGCTTCTTTATTTTAATCTATAATTGAAGTTTAGCATTTCCTTCAGTTATGAATGTAAGCAGCAAGAGGTCCATAATCTTTACCATGCTGTCAAAGAGGTCTATGACATTCAATCCCTCTGCTTTCATTGTTGGTTGTCTCTTCCTCCTCAAATAATCATTTATATAGTTTTCTGTTTACATATATCCTCTCCAATAGAATATAAGCTCTTTAAGGGTAGGGATTGTTTTTCTATTTGGTGAAATATATATAAAGCCTCAGAGTCAGGAAGATGTAATTTCCATTCCCTCCTGCAATATACACTAAGTAATTATAGTCTTAAAGTGCCCTCAGGCAACTTTCTTAGACTATAAATTTTAGAACAGTTTTGATCCACATTGGTACAGGGATTTTATTCACTTAAACTCATGAAATTACAAGTCTGATCACTTGCTACCAACTTCTTCCTTCCCCATGGCCTAGCACAGTGCTTCAAAATTAGTAGGCACTTAAGAAGTGTTCTAAGTTTGGGAAAGGCATACTTTTGTTTGGAACTGGAAGGAACTGTAAGAAGCCTAGTTTTGTTCTAATTTAAATACATGAAAAGGAATATAGTGCATTAAATTTGGAAAGATGACCTGGAGCCAAGTTGGAAAATGCTTTAAATACCAGAGAAGTTTACATTTCACATGGAAGTAATACAGAATCATAGGAGTTTATTAAGTAGGGGAATGACACAATCAAATGTGTGCTTTAGGGAAATAATTTTGGCAGCTGTATAGATGAATTGATGAGGAAAGGGTTTGAATCAGGGAGATCAGTTGGCGGCCTGTTGCCATAGTTTAAGTGAGACGTCCAAACCTCTCCTCCTCCCCCCCAAAAAACCCAAACCTGATGGAGTCTGAATACAGATGGAAGCATATTATTTTCACTGTGTGTGTGTATGTGTGTCTGTGTGTGTTTCCTTTTGTTGTGTTCCTTCTTTCACAACATGTTAATGTGGGATTATGTTTTACTTGATTGTACATATATAATTTATTTCAAATTGCCTATCATTTTAGGTAAGGAGAGAGGGAGAGAGAAAATATGAAACTCAATTTAAAAAAAATTTTTTTTATTAATGACAAATGGGGAAATATGTTTAAAATGATTGTGTATGTAATGCCTATATCAAATTGCTTGCTTGGAGAGGAAGGAGTTAAGGGATAGAGGAAGAGGAAATTTAGAGCTCAGGATCTTACAAAAAGCGAATCTTGAAGGCTATCTCTACATGTAATTGGGAAAATAAAATATTGTTAAAGAAAAAAAATGTTAAAATTTGTCTTTAAATATAATTAGAAAAAATACTATTAAGAATAGTTCAGATGAGAGGTAATTAAGACTTGAACTAAGGTGGTAACTGTCTAAGTAGAGAGAAAACAGGCATCCTAACTACAGAAGGGTTGAATTGGATAGACGGCCTTGAAAGGGCAGTTTTTTGCCACTTTAAATTTTGGGATTGTGTATGTTTAAATTGTAATTCTGATTCTGAAATTGTAAGAGATAATTGTTTATTCTGGGTATAGGATCTTAGAAATTTGTTCAAATATTGAAACATTACTACTAGAAATTTAAATCTGTATTTGATTTGATTTTAAGTTTGAAAAATAGGTTGTTAAAGTTCTGGTAACTTACCTTAAGAGGTCACACATTTGTATCCTTAATTGGATGAAGTATGTTGGGCAGTTTGTAAAAATTATGAACTATGCTTTAAAATTTTGTCAGTTCTGCTGGACATGTGTATAAGCTTAATTTGGTTCAAAGTTATTTAGATATTAGCTATATCATGAATCTTAAAGTTTAATTTTTAAAAAGGATTTTTAGCATTGTAGTAGGCTGAGATTTTGGACGTAGTCATTACCATGGGTAGCTGAGATTTTGACTAGTAGTGTGAGGCCCATTCCTGCCTCACAAGCTGAGAAGACTATTAGGATTAAAGGGGTTATGGATATTGAGAATATGTGGAAGTGGGCAATTAGGAGGGTTATAAGGATGAATAGGGACAACATTATTCCCTCCATTGATTTTAAAAACAAGGGATGAGATGAGAAAAGATCGATTTGAAAGAGCAATTGATAGTTTTAATGGAACATCTAGTTAGAATATCACAAGGTAAAGAACTAATTTTAAAAATAACTTTTTAATTGGTGTGTACGTTAAAATTGAAAATGACTGTAAATTTCATGGAATTCCCATCCATAGTGATAGGCTATGTTATGTTTATTTGGCTATCACTTATGAAAATTGTAAAACTAATAATTAAGTAGGGATTATTGTTGTAATATTGAAACCTAAAATTATTAAGAATTATTGATTTGATAAATTGTTAGACACAGAGAGAGAAAGACAGAAAGAGAGAGAGATGGGATGTGAGAGAGAGAGAGAAACAGCATATTGGAAAGAGTAACAGCATGTTAGAAAGAGGGAGAGAGAGACAGTTATATTAGCTTAGTTGAATGAGTATTGGGCCTGGTCATCTATAAGTTACTAAATGTTTGTGCCTATAGGAAATAAGATCCTTAAAAGTTCCCAAAATAATGTAAGAACAATTGACACAATTGTCTGTGAGACGTAATTACTATTTTATTGCTTATTGAAACTAAAGCTGACACATCTTTAACATTTGTCTGTATGTGTCCTGTGATATGAATATGTTTTCTTTCATGAAAAGCTCCTGGCCAATTTTTATTGGTCTTCTACATCTTATAGCAGTCCTTGTGGACCAGTATTTTTATCTCAGACTATTGTACTTTCTATATGTTAGATTTGTTTTTATTCTAGATTTTGGTCAGTTATAGCTGTATTGATCAGCTTCAGGGACTTGGATCAACTCATTGGATGCTTCAATAAGTTCCAGCATACCACTCCCCAAAATGGGATCCTGTAGGATGACCCAGCTCTATGCCCAATTTCAGCAGGAAATAGTTTCAGAAGATTAGACCATCACCCCTGCCCCTAAAAGGACTTTACACCTTATTGATTTGGAGAGGAACTGGAACTGGTTGGTGAATGGATACCAAATTCTGAGTGGGTTTCCTGTTACAATGCATTTGGAACTTAGGATGAAAAACTTGGGGTTTTAAGATTTGGGCAAGTGTTACTGAAAAAAGATTCACCACTAACAATTCAGTTAGATGTTTGTCAAATTATAGAGTGTATCTGCATTATTTAGTTGTACACAATGTTCCCTTTGAAATATGTGTAGTTCAATACAAAAGAATAATCAGAAACTATTGATGAAGGAAGATGATCAGTTATGACAAAGCTTGTTTTTTAATTATTTAAAGGATCATTTGGATAAGTACCAGAGCAGAAAACTCCTACTGTATTAGTATTATCATGTAGAGGAATTTTAAGCCCTGAAAGGACTTATATGTGGAATGACTACTTGACAGTTGGAGCCCAGTCATCTCCCCTCAGATGATTCCTTTGCCAAAACAAAAGGGGAATAAGGGACCAGGAAGTGGTGGATTTTCACACAGATGGGAGGATCCTTATCCTAGAAGCACTTGGGACAGAGTGGGTAAACACCTTCACACAGACAATTCATCTAGGGATTAGACTGAAGACACAGCAGCCAGGGGAGAGGTGGGAGGTGGACTTTATAGAAGTTAAACTTCCTGCAGCAGGTTACAGCTATCTGCTGGTTTTGTTGACACCTTTTCCAGGTGGGTAGAGGCCTTCCTATCTTCTTATGGCCCCCTTATACACACTACCACTCCCTCCTCCTGTCCAGCTGCCTCCCTCACTCCCTGTTCCCATTCATTTGTCTGGGACCCCCCCAACCTTTACCACACTCTTCTTCTCAAATCATATAACTTGCTCTCAGCCATTTACTGTGCTGTAAATACCTCCAGGTCAGACCTTGGCTGTTGGCTTTGCATGGATACCCAGCCCCTCTATTATGTAAGAATAACCCTCCTTGAAGAGATCCCCAGCTCTTCTACTCTTGCCTCCTCTTCTTAGGATCAGCCCAACTTGACCCTGGGGGATCTCCAGGGTTCTAGTACCTACTTAATGTCATCCCTTTTACCTGGCTCCTCTCCTTATGTCTCAATCTGCAACTCCCCAGAACCATGGCTATCCCCTCATCTGGGTCCCTGTACTTCCTCCTCCGAGGGAGCTTTGTTGGCCTGCCTTGATGACCTCACTAGGTGTGTATCAGCTCAAGTCCTCCTGATCCAGGAGAAACCTCTGTGTATGTTGGTTTGTCCTCCCCAAGGTCTCGCTCCTGCCTGGGCCTGAGGAATGAGAATACTATTCCTCCATCCCGTCCACCAGCCCGTGTGTCAAGCCTCTGCGAGAGGGTCACATCTGTCCTAGTCCCCCTTCCTGTGGGGTTGGGCCTGGTGGGCTCCACAATGGTCAGCATTACTGCCCTAATCTGAAGCGAGTCAAACTATCCGGAGTTGAATGTTCAGATTGATGTGAATATAGGGCACCTGGAACATTCCATCTCCCAGCTTGAGAGACAGGTGAATTCTCTAGTTGAAATGGTCCTTCAAAACCGAAGAGGGTTAGATCTCCTCTTCCTGAGGCAAGGGGGTCTGTGTGCAGCCTTGGGGAAGCTTGTTGTTTTTATGCTTACAACTCAAGGTTCAGAACAATCTCTCCCTAGTTGGGAAGACTTTGAAAATCAGGCAAAAGAAAAGAAAGAATTCTGAAAACTGGTACCAAAGCCTGTTTAGGACATCTCCCTGACTTACCACCCTAATTTCTGTCCTGGCAGGTCCTTTGTTGCTCCTTCCTCTGGGTTTAATAGTTGACTCTTGCTTGTTCTTCCATCTGCTCCAACTTGTTCAGTCTCATATCAACTCTGTCAAATTGCTTCTATTAGGGACCCCCATTATACTCCCATTAGGGATAATTCATCTTTTTTTTCTGAGGCAGTTGGGTATAAGTAACTTGCCCAAGGTCATATAGCCAGGAAGTGTTAAGGGTCTGAGGGCAAATTTGAACTCAGGTCTTCCTGACTTCAAAGTTGGTGTTTTATCCACTGTGCCACCTAGCTGTCCCAGGGACACTCCATCTTGTGAACACCTAGAATGAAGGGTCTGATTCTGCCATATAGTAACAAGAAGTAGGAAATGAAGTATTCTGAATCCTGTGATGCCTCCCTGTGCTTCTGAGAAAAGGAGTACTTGAAACTGCTGGGGACCCTTGAAACTTCTCATGGTCAAAAGATTGGTATTTCTTGGAATATGCAACTCTCTGAAACATTCCTAACACTTGCAAGCTCTAGCTTTGTCTCAAGGTTATGAAATTGTTGAGGAAAGGCTGCCTCCTGAAATAATCGGTATGTTGTAACATATTTGCTCATTAGCCTTGAGGACACCCTGACATTTCAGCATCTCACCTAAATTAGCCAGAACTTGTGGTCACTATGCTGTTCCTTTGTCTCCACCTAGGATTAAGAAATATAACCTTCACTCTACTTCTTGTTTCTGTTATTCCCCTATGTTACAGAATCCCCTTCCCTTAGTGGTTTCAGCCTTTATAAACCCCTACCTCCTACTTTTCAGGGCTGCCTGATTTGGGTTATTCCCTCAGCAGCTGCTGGCTTCAATAAACTCTCCACTGAAATTATATTGGTCTCTACTCACATCTGTATCTCAGCATAACATGAAGGTAGAACTGACAAGATCAGAAATATTAGCCTGAGGGCTGCCAACATTCCCTAGTAGGGCTTGAAGGAGATTAAAATGTTAACTAGGAAATATTTAACAAAATAAATAAAAATACTATGAGCATAGGTAATATTAATATGTGGTCTTTTAAGTCAATCTGTGGTTTGCAGAGACAATTTGTAAGGCTTAGGGCACTGGTGCTCTCATTTCTATTTGAATTTGCTATCACTGGATGAGATTTGGTGACTGATTGAATATGTGAAGGGATGGACAATAGAGAATTCAGGGTAATTGTGAACTTATAGTGGTTCTTTCAACAAAAATAGAGAAGTTTGGGAGAAGGCTGAGTTTTACGGAAAAGATAATTAGTTCTGTTTTGTTCTTATTTTTAAAAATATATTTAAAACTTAAATGCCAAATAAGAAAAAAACAAAAAAGAAAAAGAAAAAAATTGTCATGTGCCAGAAGAACATCAGGGAGGATTCAAAATATCTAATAAATTTCCATTTCAAGAAAGCATATATAATAATAGAAAATAGTATATTCATAACTTTATCTTTTTTTGCTTTCTTATAGGTTTTCTTTTTGTTTTATGTGTTCTTTTTTTAAATTGAATTTTTAAAAATTTAAAGTTATACATGTACATTTTTTTTTACATATCTCCCTATGAGTCAGGTTGGAAGAGAAACATCAGAACAAAAGAAAAAAAACCATGAGAAAGAAAAAAAAGAAGGAAAAAATGTGAAAATAGTGTGCTTTGATCCACATTCAGTCTCCAAAAGTCTCTTTCTGCATGTGGATGGAGTTTTCCATCCAAAGTTTATTGGGATTGCCTTGTATCATTGAATTGCTGAGAACCAAATTTATCATAGTTGATCCTTACACAATCTTGTTGTTGTTGTATATAATGTTTTCCTGGTTCTGCTTACTTTACTGAGTTCTGTTTAAGACGTTTTGAGATTGAAATGCCTGTAGGACATTCAGTTGGAATTTTCTAATAGGTGGCAATCCAAGCTTGGACCTTTCTAAAGTAGGATAGGTTATATAAATCTTAAAATTATCAGTCCCCTGGTCACTAATGGAGAAAATATAGAGGAAATAAAGAACCTAGGATAGAGACTTGGAGAACATCCACAGTTAGCGGTTTGATATAGAAGAAAGTTTAGTGAAGGAGAATGAAGAATAGTCATATAGTTAAATAGGAGAATCAATTCAACACACCAGTATCATTAAAACTCAGAAGAAAGAGTATCTGGAAGGAATCAACAATGTCAAATGTTACAAAGAGGTCAGGAAGGATGAATATTGAGAAAAGGGCACCAGATCTGGCAATTAAGAGATCAGTTGGTAACTTTAAAGAAAGCAGTTCCAGATGACTGAGAACATCAGAAGTCAGATTGCAAAAGATTGGAAAATGAATGAAAGGATAGAGTATGTCAATAATAAGAGTGGATTTCCTTTTTTTTCCCCTAGGAGTTTGGCTATTTAAAATAGGAGAAAGATAAATGTTTGAGAGGATTGTAGTTCCTTTGAGGATTTTCTAAGGATGTAAGAAACAGCAGGGAAGGAACTAGTAGAAAGGGAAAAAATAAGTCATGAAAGACTGAATTAAGGTCATTATGATATTGATAAAGGAAATGGATGTGAAATATGTTGAGGAGGTAAAATTGACAAGATTTGTAAGTGAGTTGGATATGAGAATGAAAAGACATGAACCAGGATGACTAGAAGAATCCTAATGATCTTTACAGAAATGGGGAAATTCAGAGGAAAGGTGGGTTTAGAGGAGAGATTATGAGTTTACTTTTGGACTTGTTGAGATTGAGTTGACTATTGGATATACCAGCAGATTGATCACTAGAATATGTTGTTAGCCTTCTAAGGTGAGCTTTGAGGGATACTATTCATTTGGGTGTGAAAATTTTGATATATTTATTAAAAACAAATATATCTCTTTACCTCAAAGGTATACCAATTATGTTTTTCTCTGCACTTCAGGACTAATACAATATTTGATTTTTAATATGCCTTTTTACTTCTACAAATCTTAATGGAATTTAACAAAAACTGGGTTTTAATTCCAAGGTCATTTATTGAAATCTATTTTCTGCTTAGGAAAACAATTTCTCTTTGTGTCTCTGTGGGTCATTTGCAATCAAGAAGCAATGCTATAATTAAACAGAGATAAACAGTCATATTTCAAAGAACACGGGTCAACAGCAGGCATTTTCTGATAGCCACAATCAATCAAAGCCATTTCCCGTCCTATATCCCCCTTGGACTCAAGTAGGAAGAAATACTTCAGTACCCTCTTTAGAAAGCTAATGTTCAGAAACACTACATTAAAATAAGATTTTTTTCTTCTAATCGTTTCAAACAAGGTCCATCTGTCATAGCTTCATATTTAACCTCACAATGAAGATATAGATTTCTAAAAGGGACAGGGCTGTAAAGATTACATGAAACTGACATGACTTTAATCTCAGCAAGATCTACAATGGCATCTCAGTGACCACACAAATCTCCTCTTTGAGTCCTTGTATCACGGTGGTCAAAAAATAGACAAAGTTGTTGACATTAAAGAGGAAAAGATATTTTGTTCTGTTATTATGACATTACCTTTCACTTCATTATATTCCTGTGGTCTCTTCTGAACTGAGTAGTCTGTCATCATCAAGGTTTGTTGTAGACCACGTTATTGACAAAGACATTGGCTAAATAGGTATTTTTTAAAATTAATTTTTATTCTTTTCAATTATGAAGCATTTACTTTTTTCTCTCTCTCACTTCTCTTTTTCATATCCATGGGGAAAAAGAAAGAAAAGCCAAACATTTCTTTTTTTTTTTTTTTTTTAATAACTTTTTATTGACAGAACCTATGCCAGGGTAGTTTATGAAGCATTTACTTTTTTCTCTCTCTCACTTCTCTTTTTCATATCCATGGGGAAAAAGAAAGAAAAGCCAAACATTTCTTTTTTCTTTTTTTTTTTTTTAATAACTTTTTATTGACAGAACCTATGCCAGGGTAGTTTTTTACAACATTATCCCTTGCACTCACTTCTGTTCCGATTTTTCCCCTCCCTCCCTCCGCCCTCTCCCCAAAGATGGCAAGCAGTCCTATACATGTTAAATAGATTGCAGTGGATCTTGGATATAATATATGTGTGCAGAACCGAACAGTTTTCTTGTTGCTCAAGGAGAATTGGGATTTAGAAGGTATAAATAACCTGGGAAGAAGAACAAAAATGCAAGCAGTTTACATTCATTTCCTAGTGTTCTTTCTTTGGGTGTAGCTGCTTCTGTCCATCCTTGATCAATTGAAACTCAGTTGGATCTTGTCTTTGTTGAAGAAAATCAGAATACATCCTCATACAGTATCGCTGTTGAGGTATATAATGATTTCCTGGTTCTGCTCATTTCACTCAGCATCAGTTCATGCAAGTCTCGCCAATCCTCTCTGTATTCGTCCTGTTGGTCATTTCTTACAGAACAATAATATTCCATAACATTCATATACCACAATTTACTCAACCATTCTCCAATTGATGGGCATCCATTCATTTTCCAGCTTCTAAAGCCAAACATTTCTGACAAAAATGCATAACCAAGCAAAACAAATTCCTATATTGGCCATGCTCAAAAATTTGTGTCTCATTCTGATTATTTAGTCCATTACCTCTCTTTCAGGTGGTGGATAGCATTTTTCATTGTTATATGGTACTTTTGAATCATGGTTGATCACAAGATTGGTCAGAATTCTTAAGTCTTACAGAAAATTATTTGTTTGTTTGTTTTTACAATGTTGATATTATGGTATAAATGATTCTTTTGGTTCTGCTCATAAAAAATGACCAGATCTTTACCAGTTCATATTCTTCAACAGTTCATTAAAATCTTGCAGTTTCTCCAAAACCATCCATTTTTTCATTTGTTTTTATTTTGCTCTTTACCTCTTGTTTATATTTCAGAGTTTCCACCCAGCTCTGGTTTTATCATCAGAAATACTTGAATGCCTCTATTTCATTGAAAATCCATTTTTCCCGTTGGAGGATTATACTTGGTTCTGCTGAATATTTTCTTTTTTTTTCTTTTTAAAAATTTTTATTATTATAGCTTTTTATTTACAAAACATATGCATGGGTAATCTTTCAACATTAACCTTTGCAAAACTTTCTGTTCCAAAATTTCCCCTCCTTTCTCCCACTCCCCCCAAGATGGCAGATAGTCCAATATATATTAAATTCAATATATGTATACATATTTATACAGTTCTCTTGCTGCACAAGAAAAATTGGATCTAGAAAGAAAAAACTGAGAAGGAAAACAAAAATGCAAGCAAACAATAACAGGAATGAAAATGCTATGTTGTGGTCCATACTCAGTTCCCATTGTTCTCTCTCTGGGTGTAGATGGCTCTCTTCATTACTGAACAATTGGAACTGGTTTGAATCATCTCATTGTTGAAGAGAGCCATGTTCATCAGAATTGATTAATGAGATATTTTCTGATTGCAGGCCTTTTGGAAAATTATATTCCATGTTCAAAGATTCTCTATAATAGTTGCTAAATCTTGTGAAATCCTAAATGGGATTTCTTAGTACTTGAACTCTTTTTTCTGGCTACACAAATTTTTTTCCCCTAGATTTTGAATATGATGTGCCTGGGAATTTTCATTTTGATGTTTAGTTTTTTTCCAGGAGCTGATGAGTGAGTTCTTTCTATTTTTCACTTTACTTTCTTATTCTGATTAAATAGTATAGTCAGTTTTCTTTCATGATTTCTTGTCCAGGGTTTTTTGTTTTGTTTTGTTTTGTTTTTTTGGTAATTGCTTTTGGGTAGTCTAGTGATAATTAAATTATTTCTCTTTGATATATTTTTCAGGTTAGTTGTTTTTAAGGATGAAATTCCTTGTATTTTATTCTATTTTTCAACCCTTTGACTTTATTTTACTATTTCTTGCTGTCTCATTAATTTTTTTTTTTGTCATTCCAATTTTCAGGAAGTCTGTTACTTTGGTAACATTTTGTACTTCTTAAACTAATTCCCATGTCTTTCTTTTATATTTCTCATTTCTTTTCCAATTCTTTCCTCTAATGATTTTATTTTATTTATAATCTTTAACTCTCTTAAAATTTTTTGCTCCATTTCTATTAGGAATTCTAATTAATCTTGTATCCAAGCCATGTTTTCCTTTAAGGTTTTGCTGTTTGGCATTTTGAAGTTAGTCTCCTCTTCTGAATTTGTGTCTTGAGTATCCTTGGCATTAAAATAGCTCTTTATTTTGCTCTTTAAAAATTTATTCATTCTTTTTGGAATGGATCTTTGCATTAAAGCTAGACTCTGAGCACTTCTGGTCTTGAAGAAGTATTCTAAATGTTTTGCCATATGAAATTCCGGAAGTTCTGATGTTTCATAAAATAAGTTGCTTGATACTGAGAATGCTTCAATAAGAAAATTAATCTCAGCAAGATCTACAGGCTTTAATTTGGAGAATTAGAACAAGAACAAACCAACATTTTTTGTGTCCAATGGTTGTCAAGAACCATCTGGTGGGAATACTTAATGGAAAATGTTCATGTTAATGGTAATATATATTTAAAATGTTTTGGTATTATAAAACTCTATTAATTAGATTCAACTAGATAATTTGGCAATTCGATGATGCTGTGTGTAGAGTGCTGAATCTGGAGGCAGGAAGACTTAAATTCAAAACCAGCCTCAGACACTTTCTAGCTGTGTGGCCTTGAACAGGTCAATTAACCTCTTTTATGTCAGTTTTCTTATCTGTTAAATAGAGTTAATAGTAACACCTATGTCCCAGGTTATTATGAGGATCAAATGAAATAATATTTGTAAAATGTTTAGCATAATACCTAGCACATAGTAGACACTATATAAATACTAAATCTTATTAATAACCATTCCATTGGATATGTCCCTGGAGAGAATGGGACAGGGGCTTATTAGGGATATTTCACTAGAGAGAACATGGGGAATTGGACAGAACTGGAAACCTAAACCAGGAAAGGTAGAGTTAAGGACTTGAAAGTCATCTTTGCTGTACAAATGAGTAAAGTGCTAAAGATATATTTTAGGGAGAAAACAGAAACTTAAAAGGATAGTCAAAAAAGGAATAAAAAAAGCTTTAAAATAGGATATATCAAAAGAAGCTTATATTATAAGATAGACTCCAAGGAAAGATTTTGTTCTTTGCAGAGTAATTTCTAATCCTGAATCAGAGAGTTGTGTGGGGAAACAGATTATGATTCAACACCAAGTGAAGCAGGTTCAAAAATAATTAATAAAAGGACAGGATTTAAGAATACCTCAAAGACCAAGCACATTTTTTTTTAATAAGTTGATGCTCCTGATTCTTCTAATATTAAATGACTGAAGGCTTTAGTTAGCTCAGTGTTCCATGGAAGGTGGGAAAATGACCCCTGGAAGTGAAGACTCCTTGAGAGAAAAACTGATCATGGCATAGTCTCTGTTAACTGGTAGAGACCTCACCATAACTTTAGCCTAATACTGTCTACCTCACTGAAAAAAAAACAAACAAAAAACCACTTGTTCTCCCCACGCACATAAAAGCAAAAAAGTCTTAGAAGTTTAGGCTTCTCTGCTTTAAACTCAAAGAGAATTCCTCTGGGTAAAAAAACATCCCAGCTGAAGGAAAAATGCAAGAGAGTAGAGAGGAAGATATAGAAAAAGAAAAGAAATGAGAGGAGGGTAAGGAGGGGGCAAGATAGAAGTTATTTTAAGTCTGAGAATTTTTTTTCCTCTCGAAAAAAATGAAGCTGCTGACCATTTGTCTTCAAAGTACTATCACAGGGATTCAGCTATGGCACTGGATAGTCTCCGAGGTCTATTCTCATCTCTAATAATGACTGTGAAAGCTTCCTAAAAAGTAGAACTTCCACAGAATAATAGTCAGTTGCAATAACACTGAGTTATGGCTTACTGAGTTTCTGACACAGGTTCCCCTGAGCAAACTTAGAAAATCTTCTAGCCCTTCTAAGGAAGAAATTCAAAGGTCTTCTGGTCTTGTAGGCAACTTGCCATATTGGTTATCAGTTGACTTTCTTCTTTCTTGAGTCTTTTTCTCAATATTATGACATAGAAAAAGTTAATCTTCATGTCTTCCTTACTTGCTTTATTTACTGTTTGTTGCCCCTTTCTATCTCTTTGGTTGCCTCCATTTCTTGGTGGGCACTAAGTATTTCCATGCTATTACTGGAATGCCTTCAGTTGACCTTGCTCATCCTGAACAGTATCCCACACTTTAGAACAGTGTTATAAAATTTCTGTGTAAAATTGTTAATTATCTCATTGCTTGAATCTAGATTTGCAATAGTAATAAACCAGATTTGTATTGCTTAGAGACCAGACTAATTGAACACTTAACTTTAGGACTCCATGTCATGCCTAACCCAGAAAACTTCAGGGAACCTAAAGATTGGTGCTTAGAAGTTTCAGTTAATTTCTAGTTTCCTGAGAGGTATATTTTAATTAATCAATGAGGAATTTAATCTATATGCCTTATGTGGGAACTTATTATGTGTTAACCAATCATATGATTATTTTCTTGCTCCTTAGTTTGAAACCTATATACTGTGTAACTCTTAAAGGTTGGAGGAGAGTAAGCCATTTATTTTGCTTCTCTCCTTTGCTGGGTGACTTAATAAACTTCTTCCTAAGTTTCTTTAGTTTTGAGTTTTGTTCTTAGCCAATAATTTCTAATAGAAATGGATCCTACACTATACATGAAAATCCCATTAGGTCACATATATTAACTTAGAGAAGCGTATGTGAATAATATTTTTTTCCTTATATTTTTATTTGTTAACTATATCCCAATTACATTTTAATCTAGTTGCACTGGGAGGGCTCCATGTTTAACACCTTTACTTTAGATCTTTTTGACTTTTATGATTTCCCATCAAAACTTATCTGTCCTGTGTCCCATTCTTCAGAGTTTTGCTAGGGAAGTAACTAGCTAATATGATAGTCTAATATATGCTAACGTAGCAAAAGAAATAATAACTTAGTGATTCTCTTTCCAGGTAATATATTTAATACAATTTAGAGCTGGAAAGGACCTTAGAGATGCTCAAACTCATTCCCCTCATTTTACATATGAGACTGAGACCCACAGAATTGTCCACAGTCA
This sequence comes from Sarcophilus harrisii, assembly GCF_902635505.1. NCBI lineage: Eukaryota > Metazoa > Chordata > Mammalia > Dasyuromorphia > Dasyuridae > Sarcophilus > Sarcophilus harrisii. Next base: position 365,735,518 of record NC_045426.1, on the reverse strand, counting down.
GTAAATAGAAGAATAAAAATTCAAAGTCAAGTCCTTAGGCTCCACATGCAGTGCTCCTAATAGTGTACCCTGTATGGATTTTTGTAAGGGACATTTAGCAAAAAGAGGTTAAAAAACCGGTGGCAATGCTATTTTTCTGCAGATAGCATCTTTCAGAGCTCTCCAAATCACATCATGTAGGTGGCTGCTTAGCCTGCTCCCTGGATATAAAGCTGGTTCCTTCTTCACTGTTTACTTGGTTAACAAATGATCAGACAGTAAGACCTCAGAAGCAAGATGATTAAAAGGCAGCTGCTCATAAAGCCATTGTTTCACCAATGACAGAATTTAGTGCTAGTTTGAAGCAATGTTTAACTGTGTTTTAAGCATATCCTTTGGGGGAAATATTTTTGGTTCTTTACAAAGCCAATCTCAAAGGGCTCATAAAAAGATATTTTAATCACCAAGCTAATTATAAGGAACTGTAAATCAATAAAATTTGCTAAATGGCCTAAAATGTAATATAGAAAATAATTATTAGCAATCAATCAGGAAGCTACTATACTTACTGAACAGTGTATAAATTGATGAAAAAGTTGGATGGGAAGACTGTTTCATTATTTGAAAAACATCAGAAATCAACACTTACTGAAGGAGTAATCTAAATGCAAAGATGAAATAGCAGACATTGGGATATGACATTACATTATTGTGGCTATTATTATTATTATTAATTTTGACAACCTCTTATAACAGCTAGTATAGCAGATAGAAAACTAGAATAAAGATAGGAGGTATGAATCTTGCTTCAGTCACTTAGCAGCTGTGATCCTTCTCAGTTTGTGTTTTCTTCATCTATGAAATGGAGCTAACAATATTTGGGTTACCTACTTTAGGGGATTTTTTTAGCTTCAAAAAATATGATGAATATTGAAAGTTCAATACAAATGTCATATATTATAAAAATACATGATGTGGGGGTAGTATACCAAACTTTTTGTTTTTTTTTAAGTACACTAAACTTGAAGTTAAGAAGACTTAAATTCAAATTTGATTAGGATATTTTGTGATTCTGCTCAAGACCCTTAGTCTCTACCAGCCTCATTTGTAAAATTGGTATTAAGGCACTTATTCCCAGGGTTATTGTGAGAATCAAATGAGATAATGTATGAAAGTTTGTGAACCTTAGTTTGTTGTTGTTCAAATCATTTCAGACCCTTTGTAATCTTACTTGAGGTTTTCTTGGCAAATATTTTAGTGGTTTGCCATTTTCTTTTCCAGCTCATTTTATGGTTGAGCCAACTGATGCAAGTAGGGTTAAAGTGACTTGCTAAGGGTCAAACAGCTTGTAAGCATCTGAAGCTGGATTTGAATCCAGGTGTTCCTGACTCCAGACCTGGTGCTCTATCTATTGTACCATCTAGCCACTTGTGAACTTCATTATTCTTATTATTTATTTTGGATAGCTTCATTTTATTACTAAGAAGTCATGAACACACTAAAAATAGTAAGTTGAAACAGTCAATGGAGAGACATGATTAGTAAGATGGAAAGAAGGCTAAGCTAGATGGAAGGATGCTTGGATTTTAGTCATAGCTTGACCACTGACCAGCTATTTCTGGTCTTTTATATTTCTGAATATTAGGGTGTATGATCATGATGGAATACTTCTGTGGTATAAGAGATGAGAATTTATTTGAAAAATTTGAATAGACAAAATAATGAAGAGTGAAATGAGCAGAATCAAGAGAATATTTGATATGGTTAACAGCAGTATTGTTTTAAGGACAACTTTGAGTGACTAAATAATTTTGATTATTATAAATACCTAAATTAACAACAAAGGAAGGAAGCAAGATGCTATCTGTATCCAGAGAAAGTGCTGATAAATAGAAGTATGTATAGAATGATTTTACACACACCACACACCACACACATACACACACATATTTTTGTCTAATGATAACCATCTCTTGGACAGGGTAGGAGGAAGGAAGGAAAAAAGGAGAAAAATTTACATGATAAATTTATTATAAATTTAAAAGGAACAGTAAGTTGTACACAATAGATTTGCACGTACAATCTATTTATTATTCTGTGTTATGGAAATGCTTGTCTTTTCACAAATTAAACATAAAATACATTAAAAATTTTTAATGTATGGGAGGGGTTCACTAGATGGTCTCCAAGTCCCCTATTGTGCTATAGACACAATAACAAATGTAATGAAATCTTTTATGACACTCATGATAAAATTTACAATGAAATGTTCAGGCTCTGAGAAATCAGAGAGTCAGAAAAACAACTCACCTTAATAAGGATATGTTTATCTTGATTGTCCAAAATCAGAATTCATACTCCAAATGGTTTCATGTATGTCCTCATCTAACTGGGTGTATATCTGCAAATAGGTCCTAAGTTCTAGTCTGAACTCATCTCTTTATTTGTTGTATGACTATAAGAAAGTCATTTAACTTCCTCAGTCCTTCTTCTCCCATTTATGAAATGAATGGACTTCACTCAGGTTTTAGAGTTATGTAGCAAAGGGTTCAAAGACTGTACTCTGAAGGCATGGGGCATTTTAAATGTTACTAGATGGAGTACCAATTGATTGAAACTCTCTCCTCCACCACCATGTTAGCAAACAATGACTAGTGCTGCAATTCTGTTTCAATGAGCTCTTATGAAGGGATATTTACTTCAAGAATACAGCAATAATAAAAGCACAAACATTTTCCCCCAATATCTTGGGGGATATACTCTTTTCTACATTACCTCTGTTTCCAAGGACAGTGAGCTCAGACTTAGCCCATATTTTACATATCATTGGTGCTATCAAATTTATATCCAAATAGCAGCATTATTTCTGGATGAATCCTCTCTTGGCTATCACTAAGTTGAATCCAAAGATTGCTTCTCAGTTTGGGGGGGCACTGATTCTGGGCTGGCTGTTAGCAAAACCTAGACTCCTAAAACTCCTAGCTACCAGATGGTTCACTCTCTTGATTTTTCAAAACTCCTAAAGTTTTAACCTTTAGTTCCTTTATCTAAAATATGAACATCTACTGAGGCAAAGTGTTTTCATGGAATCACATATCAGCCTCAGAAGGCAATAGCCAAAGTCCTCTTTCTTTAAAACATTGTCTTGGGGAACACCATCCATGAAGGTGTTGCTATAAATAAGAATGACTATGCATACTCTACAATCTTTAATTAGAATGAAATGAATAAAATGGCACAGTGGATAGAGAAGTGGACCTGGAGTCAGTTTAAATCTTGCCTTAGCTGTGTGATCCTGGTCAAGTCACTTAACTCTGTTGACCTCAGTTTCCTCATCTGTAAAATAATCCAGAGAAGGAAATGGTATTTTTTTTTGCCAAGTATTTGTATATTTAAAAAAAAAAAATTTGTGAGGCAATTGGAGTTAAGTGATTTGCCTAGGTTCACACAGCTAGGAAATATTAAGATCGGATTTGAACTCAGAACCTCCTGACTTCAGGGCTGATATTTTATCCACTGAATTGTCTGTTTGCCCCAAGTATTTGTATTTTTGCCAAGAAAACTCCATGGATTTTGTCCAGGGGGTCATGGACAATTGAACTACTGAACGATAACAAATGTGAATTCCACTTCTACTCCTTACTATCTATGTGAATTTGTGCAATTCAATTAATACTGCTGGTCCTCAATTTCTTTATCTATTATGGTTAATTTCTGAGGTTCTTTTACCTTCAAACTCCATGAGTTTAAATGATTCAGATTCAGCTTAAGAATAGTAATAGATAAGTGTTTATGTATATTCTCACTGTACTTTAGCATGTTAAGATTGTATTCCCTTCTTGACCTTGTTTCATTTATGGCCTATGTTAATGTAGCATGGAATTTTAAATAAAGCTCACATTTCTTGATTCCTTTTCTACTCTGTGATATTGATCAGTTCACTTTACCTCTCTCTCTGGGTCTTAGTTCCCACACTGGCAAAATGATAGGGTTGGACAAGATGGGGTTTGAGGTCTCATTCAGCTTTAAATCAAGGATCTCTGCTTTTTTTTGGAACTAACCTAGAATGTTATGGGTAGAAGAAACTCAATAAGAAAACTTTTGGGGGGCATGTTCTCTGAAATTTATGGTCTTAAAGACATACCTAAAGTACCAATAAGTTAAATGATTTATCCTAGAGTCACACATGTCCTTGGTGGGATTAGAACCCAGATTTTCCTAACTGGCAAACTTCCTGGCACTCCCATATTCTGATACACCCTCTATTCCCTACATGTCAACTCTATTTTCTATAGTGCTTTAATCAGCACCTTCAGCACTGAACCTATATATTGGCCCAAGATGACCTTCTCTCCTTGGCAAATGGATGAGCAAGCACCTGTCCAAATCATAGAGGCTGAAAAATCAGTTTAGATATCACAACCTTAGACTGTGCCTCAGACCAGGGTCATAGGCTGGATGGTAGATTTAGAGTTCAAAGAGGCATTAGAGACTATGTAATCAAACAGTAGAAAAAATTGAGATACAGAGAAGAGATGCCATTTGCTCAGTATTACATTCATGCCCATAACATCTCCTTCCTCTGGTCCCATTACTGACCTACCTGACTTTCTTTAAGTCCCAACTAAAATGCTGCCCTTTATAGGAAATCTCCAACACTTCTTAATTCCTGTGCCCTCCCTCATTTTTTATTTATTCTTTATATAGCTTTGCATGTATTTGTTTGCATATTGCTTCTTTCATGTGATTATTGGCTGTTTGAGGGCAGGAAGTATCTTTTCCCTCTTTTTGAATTCCTTGTACACATAGCAGATACTTAATTGATTGATAGTGTTTGATTAGAGAGTTGAACCCTGGACCTTTGACTCCAAATCCAGCATTCTTTTCTTTGTCCTATGTCACCTTCCAATAGTTGGTTAGGCTAAACTGCTGGTTTTGGTTTGCAAAGACCTATCCTAACCTTATGATTAAATTTGGAAGGAAAACGAGGATTTTATCTGTGCTTCCTTGAGTCTTTATTCATTAGTATTCTCATTCATTAGATTCCCCTACAGTAAAGCATTTCAGAAATATGTGGGCACTATTTTTTTTTTCTCTATTGTGAATCTGCAGGGCCAAATCAGCATGTTTGCCTATCCTTCTGAAGGTCGAAAATGTGCTGTTACATTTTTAGCATCTTGCAACTTTTGAGATACATGACTTGTTTATTTTCATATTGACACTCAAGCAATTCAATGGCATGTTAGAACAGGAACAAATTTGAGGTTATGTTGTTACCTCTGGTTGAGGCAGCTCAGTGGCACAATGGATAAAGCAGTAGGCTCAGAGCCAAGATGACCTGAGCTAAAATCCTCCCCAAAGAACTTTTAGCTTTGTGAACCAAAGGCAAATCATTTACTTTTTCAGGAGGGAAAGGAACAAACATTTATTAAGTGGGTACTTTGTACCAGGCACTAAGCTTTAAAATATTATCTCATTTGATCCTCACAACAAACAACATTGAAGAAGTGCTATTGCTATCCTTATATTGTTGTTGTTATTGTTGTTCAATTATATCCAACTCTCCATGATTGCATTTGGGGTTTTCTTTGCAAAGATATTGAAGTGATTTATCATTCCCTTCTCCAACTCATTTTACAGATGAGGAAAGTATGGAAATCAGGGTTAAGTGAATTAACCAGGATCACACAATTAGTGAGTGTCTGAGGCTGGATACGAACTCAGGAAGATGTTTTCTTATTAGACCCAGAACTCTCCTGCTCTATTTTTGATGAAACTGAGGCAGTCAAGTTAAATAACTTGCAGAAAGAATAATCAAGAAGAAATACATTTATAAGAATGAAAGTAAATAGAAGAATCTACAAAGATATTTGTTAATATAAGAATTTCGAAATGTAAGAAGACTCAAATAATTTTCATGAAGGATTTGGTTATAATAATGAAAGGGAAAGCTGCTCTATTCTGATCTTCAAAGGGATGGTTAACAAAAACAGCATAAGAGCAGCTTCAGATCAAGAAAATTTGTTTTTAATAACAGAGAAGCACTAGGAATTTCAAAGTACTGTTGGTTTACCTACCCAACATCAAATCATCTGGTTGGAATCATGGTTTCACTAACCACTATTTACAGCAGTTAGTAGTCACATCTTGGAGACAGTAAACAAAAGTAGACTTTTACCACAGAACATTGCAATTAAGAGAAAATAGCAAGGCATCTCTGCCTGTTTTAAACAACTTGCCAGTAAGGACGATCATTCAGAGATTCTCTATTCATTCCAAAAGTCTCAGATCACTTTGCAGTTGTTCTGAAAAGATTGATCATTGATCCAATGAATTCACAGCTAATTCTTAGGAAAATGAATTTTGCTGTCCCCTGGTGGCTGGTCATAAAGCCACAGTTTCTTATCATATATGAGAGATTTAAAACTGGAAGGGATTTTAAAGGCTTTCCTAATTTTATAAATAAGGAATTTAAGACTCAAAGACTTAAGACTTTACCACAGTCATGCAGGCAGTGAATGGCCAAGTTCAGATTTTAGGTCCTTTCCAGGTCTGGTGTCCTTCCCATTGCATCACCCTAACTCTCAGTTGCCCCAGAAAGGACTATGATAATCAAATAAGTAATAAATATTTTGAATTGGTCAGTATGTCAAGGATCTATGAATTTTCCCCACTAATGCAGATTACAACTATTCTATAAGTCAGAGTCTTAGGTGTCTGAGGCTTAGGAAGGCTAAATAATTTGTCCTTCTATATACGTCTCCTTGTCTCCAAGTTCAGCATTCTGGCCACTCTTTTGTTCTGTCTCTTTTGGGGTTGTTTACTGTATCCTCTGAGAATATTCTGAGGTCTGATGTTTAAAGAGTGTAGGGCCAAATGCCTATATGAAGCATGTATTTTTTATATGGAAGGAAAACTCTAACTTATGCCATAGAATTCTTCCTGGGAGGGGCTACAAGTAGGGACGAAAGCATCTAGGCATTTGCTTACCATTTGTCATGGGCAAATATAGGTATCTCAGCCTAAACTTTACTAAATTATTGGAAGCATATCTAAAAGCAAAAAACCTGATAGCTGAGGATCAGTAGCATTGATCTATGAAGAACTACACTTGCATTTTTCCTGTTGGTTGCTGGAGATAAGCACCTCAAATCTTGATTCAAGTACATATCTGAATTTGGAGAAGATCATTGTTAACAAGCATCCCTACTTTGGTCTGTAGTAGACTAAAATGGTGACAAGAATCCTTAAAGAATTCTCAAAGGAATTCAAACAGGTTTTATTAGATAGTTTGTAAGAATTCATGAGGAGAAGCATTATTCTGATGGTTGGGAAAGGTGAAACTTATGAGCTTTATCTAAGGAGAGCAGCAAATGTCTTTTGTAGCCTGTATTCCTCATTGGGATTATGATCCTCACCTCTGCAATGGATTCAATTTTATAAAAATAACTTTATGAGTAGGAACACATCTGCAAAATTAAGGAATGTTTGAACAAAGAAGTGAAGAAATAAAGAACAGTGGGCAAAGACAGGAAGAACAACACTAAGAGACATTCTCTGAGAGACAAATGGTCAAAGGAAATGAATTATTTTCAAAATATTTGAAGGCTATTTGGAACTATACCCAAAGGGATAAAAAACAACTATATACCCTTTGATTTAGCAGTGTTGTTACTGGGTCTCTATTCCAAAGGGATCATAAAAGAGGGAAAAGGACCTACATGCCCAAAATGTTTATAGAAGTTCTTTTTGTGGTGGCAAGGAACTGGAAATCGAGTAGATGCCCATCAATTGGGAAAGGGCTGAATAAGTTATAGCATAGGAATACAATGGAATGTTATTTTTCTATAACAAATGATGAGCAGGCTGATTTCAGAAAAATCTGGAAAGACTTACAGGAATTGATACTCAGTGAAGTAAGCAGAACTAGGAGAACGTTGTACATAGTAACAGCAAGATTATGTGATGATCAACTGTGATAGAGCTGGCTTTTCTCAGTGATGTAGTGATCCAGGAAATTCCAACAGACTTGGGATGGAAAGTGCCATTTATATCCAGAGGGATATCTATGGATTCTGAATGTAGATTGAAACGTATTATTTTCATCTTTTTTATTTGCTTTTTTCTTCTGATTTTTCTTTCACAACATGATAAATGTGGAAATATGTTTAAAATGATTGTACATGTATAACCTATATCAGATTGCTCAGTGCCTTAGGGAGAGAAAAGGAGAAAAAATTGGAACTCAAAATCTTATAAAAATAAATGTTGAAAACTATCTTTACATGTAAGTGGAAAAATAAAATACTATTGAGAAAAAATATTTTCAAATTATAAGTAACTACAATATGAAAAAATGATCCAAAGCACTGATAGTAAATAGCAATGCAAATTGAAACAACTCTGAAGTTTTTGCCTCATTCCATATAAATTTGAAAAGATGAAAAAAGACAAGAACAGTTAATGATGGAGAGAATATGGTAAAATACATTATTCATGCACTATTGGTGGAGCTATAGAATTGCCCCGTCATTGTGGATTTCAGTTTGGAATTATATAAGAAAAGTGATAAATTATCTATACTTTTTAATCCAGAAATTCTACCATTGAAGATATTCCCCACAGAAGTAAAAATAAAAAAGACCTAGAATCAGGAAGATCTGAGTTAAAAAAAATAAAGAAATTGTAATCAAAATATTCATAGTACCATTCTTTATGGTAGCAAAAAATGGGAAACAAAGTGGTTTCCCATTGATTAGGGATTCACTAGAAAAACTGCAATGTATATGAATGCAATGGTATATAATTGTGCTGTAACACATTATAACTATGAGGAATTCAGAGGCGTGTAGGAAAATTTGCATGAACCAATGTAGAATGAAATAAGCAGAAGCAAAAGAACAATATGCCCAATGACTACATCAGTGTCAATGAAGAGATCACTGAAGACAAATTGAATTCTTAGTGATATGTAGATCCTGGAGAAGAGATAATAGGACACAAACAACTCCTCCATCATGGCATAGATTACTAGAATAGAATATTATATACATTGTCACACAAGATTTATATAGCAGATGTTTTTGCTTAATTATGTTCCTTTGACATTAAGGTGGCTTCAGTGTGAGGATGAGGTGGGAAAAGACAGTTATAGAAAAACAAAAGACATAAATGAAATGCATTTTTATAAAAAGCAAGACAGGAAGATGTTGATGACTCCAGAATTTAAATTCTCCATCTGTTATCTGCCATAGGAAAGATTATAGTCTTATTTATTTAGAATTGGAAGAGACCTCAGAGGCCATCTAGTCCAGCTGCCTCATTTTACAGATAAAGAAACTGAGTTTCAAAGAGGTTAAGTGATTTGTTCATAGTTAACACAGGTAGTAAGTAAGTGGCACAGATAGGATTTGAACTTATGTTCTCCTACCCAAATTCAGTGGTCTTTGTCCAGCAAAAAGTTGCTAAAAGGATAGTTTTTGGAACTCTGTATTACCTAAAGTAATCCCTATTATTGAAAGTTCTTGGTTATATTCTAGTTCACCTGAAAGATGGCTTTTTGGGGAGTAGAACATCCCTTGGGCATTGGATTATTCTCTGCCTCAGAGGAAAAGGCAATATCTTCACTAACAATCTCACAAGATCTAGCAGGTTTCCCTTTCCCATGAGAGTTCCTTGAGTGAGATCTGGAAGACTAAGACCAAATAGTACTATAGTCATGGCTATCAGCTAGCTCTTAATAATCATTTTTGAAGGAATTCAGTTTTCAAAAATAATTTATTCAAATATTTATGCCAAAATACTTCTAAAAGTTTCCCAATTATCTGTATTAGTTTTCCCCAAGCAAATATACATTTAACTACATGAACACAACTATTACTTCATAGCTTTTTATTATAGACTTTTTATCCACATGAATGTTAAAGAAACTACAACAGCATTAAATACCATTTTTGATAACAGTGATTATATTCTTAATTACACTCAATATTAAATTGTAAAATATTTCCAGAGGAATACAATCTTAATTCATACAGCAGGCAAAGTACCAGAGGAGAAGGGGCCAATTGATAGAATATCCACTTTGCTATTGAAAGCAATGCATATGGCTGATGCCTTCCCATATGTCCAAAATGTGATTCTCACCCCCTAGGACAAGTCTTGGGTTTTCTTTCTTTCAAGAATCACTTATTCAAAAATCAAAGACAATTTTGTAGATGCTTTCTGTGTTCGCAGCATTGAAAGGACCAAGGATCGCCTTCATGGATTATCCACACAATTGGTTAAAAGCATTTTCCATACTCTATGAAGTTCAGTCCTCCTTCTAGAAACACCAAGACTCAAACTTTGGTTCCACCAAAAGATCTGTGACAAGCATTTACTGATCTTGTTTGTTTCCCCGTCCCTCCCCCCGCCTAATAAATGGCTGCTACATTCTATTTTACATGGTTGTCCATGATGCTTTGAGGTCACTTGTCCTTGGGTTCACGTGAACCTGATTTTATTTTATTCCCAAGCCCTTTCAATTCTCAGTCTTTATACAAGTCAGGTTGCTCAGTGGTAGGCTGTATCATACAAGAGAAAGGTTGCAGGTGCTCTTATATTCCTGTAATAAAAAAAATAATAAAAAAAAAGCATTGATGAAAGCTGAACTTTCTCCATTCAAAATTTGAATTAGTATGCATTTAAGAAGAAACATTTGTGGCATTGCTGGTTTCTAGAATATAATAGTGAAGGTGTCAAGAAGCAACTCTAAGCACAGAGCTCTGCCTACAGGAGGCATCCTATTTGTTTATTGGATGGAATATGTTTCACAGACCCTTAATGCAACTTTTCTTAGGTTGTGCATATCTAGAATGCATGTGTAGAGCCAATGTAGAGTAGCAGAAAGAATGCTGGACCTAGAATCAGGAAGACCTGAGTTCAAATCTCACTTCTCATACTAGCTATGTGACCATAGGCAGGTAACTTAAACTTTTAGATCCTTAACTTCTTCATCAATTAAAGAGGGATAATGATATTTATCATACCTACCTCATAGGGTATTCTGGACTGGGCTTATTGCCTGAGAGGTTCGATATTGGAACAAAACAAGACACTTAGAGGCCATTTCAACAGTTAACAGAAGGAGATCTGCTTAGCACAAGAAGTTTGGTCAATAAGGGTAGGCACTGAGGATACTCAAGTTGAGTCAGCTGAACAAAGGTTCCTTGCCAAAGCTGTCCAGTATTTTTCACCTACCAAGTATCAAAGAAAGCAATTGCATCTCCTCTTGGCTGTTTTGTATGCAGGTGACCTGATATCAACAATGTGGCCTTTAGCTCTCTGAACCAAACAAGACTCAAGGATTATTATAATATTGCCTAAGGAAAAAATAGTCTAACAAGGGGCCTGAGTGTGTGTGTGTGTGTGTGTGTGTGTGTGTGTGTGTGTGTGTGTAGGATATTTTGCCTACCACCAGGGTTATCATGAGAATCAAATGAAATAAAGACTAATGTTATATGAATGTTGTTCATTATCTATTCGTTATCTATCAACAACAACAATCTATCTATCTACCATTATCTATCAACAACAACAATCCTAGAAGAACCAGTTTTTGTTAATTTCCCAGAATGAAGATGATCTGAGGTAAATGAAGGTATTGAAATGTGAATTCATCTTTGATTCGGTGAATTGGCTAAATTTTGCTTATTTTTCATGCTCATAATTCTACGTTGCTATAAAAGTGTTAGGTTAGGTTTAAATATGAATCAAAGCTGTCGGTTCAATAATAATTTTTCAAAATAACAGGTTATAATAGGCACATAAAGTTGGAATCCAATTTCAAGGAAAGTTTGATGATAATAAACCCTGAGAAATAAGATTACTATTTAATCAAGCCTTGCAGATTCCAAACAAAAATCCTAGAATATTTGTGCCTCATTCAAAGAATAGCCTTTAATTTAGATGATTCCATTTCTCTTTGAGACTCAGGAGCTCTTAAATCTTGTGATTCTGTATAGTAACTCATCTAGAGGAGAGGGAACAAAAAAAATCACAAGAGCTTATTAAAAAATGATTCAGCTGATCATAAATGAAAAAAGCACTTTCTGATGAGGTAAACCAGATTAATGAATTTGACTTGGGGATTTCTGTGATCTGTAAGCTCAATATGAGTTAATCTGAGAGCCAAAAAAGCTAATATAATGTTAGGCTTCCTTTAGAATGTTACAGGGTCCATGTCTAGGGAGCTAAAAATTCCATTCTACTCTGCTTTGGTCATCTGGGATGCTGGATTCCTTTTTGAGTGCCATATTTTATGAAGGACAATGATAAGTTCTTCAATTGAGAGTAACCAGAATGGTGATGGGATGTAAGGTCACACCATGTGAGAATAGGGATGTCTAACTTGCAGAAGACTGAGGGGGTGGAATCTCACAGTTGTCTTTGGAAATATTTGAAAGTCTGTCATTTGGAAGGGGAAATAGACTTCCTGTCATGAGTTTGGAATGGGAAGGGATTTCCTATTTAATTTGATTCTTTTGTTTTACACATAAGGAAATTGAGGTTCATGTGGATTAAACAACTCTCCCAACTTGTTTAATTACCAACAGGTAATATGGATCAGAGAAGGGATTTGGGAACAATGGGAATAAATTGTAGAAAAGTAGATTTAAATTTGATTTGAGGAAAATCTTCTTTAAAATTTTACTTCCCTAAGAAAATGGGTTGCCTTGAAAAGTAGTCATTTCTCCCGTACTGGAGATCTTTGATCCAAAGCTATGTGGATACTTGTTATGCATGTTGTAGAGGGGAAGTCTCATTCAACTCTGGGTTTCATCAAAGGGTGTCTGATGCTCTTTTCCATTCCAGATTCTGTGATTCTGTTAATCACAGAATCACTTTGTTTTGCCAACAAAGCAGAGTCAGGTGGGCCTTCTCTGAGGCATAGAACATGGTCTCCATATATCCTCAATAAAACTAATCTAATGCAGAAGAGAAAATGTGGCAGAAGATTCAACACTGAAGGGGAAGTCAGGCTTACCTCAGTAACCTGATATAAACCTGAATAATTTTATTTTTTATATTTGTCAGGGACTTGTAAATGATTTTGGACAAGTCATTATTCCTTTCCATGAGTCGATTTCTTCATATGTAAAACAATTAATTCCTATCTTATGGGTATTATAGGGTTTACCTCAATAATATTTGCATAGAATTTTGAGGTACTTAGAAGAAAATCAATTAAAGATCATTTAGTTATTATACTTGTTTCATAAGTATGTTGTATTACCCAATTATTTGCATGTCTCCACCAGTAGAATATATGCTTCTTGAAGGTAGAGAGAGCATTTTTTTTGGCCTTTCTTTAGTTCCTTTAGGGCTTAGCCCAGTGCCTATGACATAATCATCACCTAATAAATATTTGTTAACAGACTGACAGATAATTAATGTAACAGAAGTTATATGGAGGCACTCTGTAGGGTCTGTGGAATTAATTACTACATTAATTAGTTCTAGAATGGATACTAGCTTCATGGGCAATGTGTCATTCATATCATCATGACATGTTTGTGAAGACATAGCCAATTCTTACTTAAGCCAGTTCCTAGGAGCTACCCATTCCATCACAAAATACAACCTTACTATGAATCACGATAGAAAAGCAATACAGTGTCAACTCTTAAAAAGGCTTATTTTAAGAGGCAATTTTAATATTTAAAAAAGGAAGTGTTATTTTCCCAAAATGGTAGGTTAGCCTAATTTGGATAAGAGATCTTGCCTTGAAGGACTTAATCCTCAATTTTGCAATTCTTACCTTGTGCCTGGGTGATCTGACTGGTGAATCAGTAAGCAAAATACTCACATTACTTATCATATCTAGCCAGTTCCCAACTCCATACTAACTGATCATGCTTCTAGCTATTCATCTTGCCCTGAGAAGGCAGCTAAGTAGTGCCATAGAACACAGAATGCTGGCATGGAGTTAGGAAGACTCATCTTCCTGAGTTCAAATCCAGCCAGAGACATTTACTAGCTGTGACCCTGGGCAAGTCATTTAATCTTGTTTGTCTCAGTTTCTTCATCTGTAAAATGATATGGAGAAGGAAATGGCAAACCACTTGTGTATCTTTGTTCAGAAAATATGAAATTGGATCAGGAAGAGTCAAATATGACTGAAACAATTGAACATAATTAGAGTTGATTCTATCTATGGAATGATGAGACTTGTGATTTCCAGACCAAATTCCAGATTCTCCCCTGGCCACCCATTACCTTCTCTATGTTGTCTTCTGCTATTAGAATGCAGGTTTATTGAGAGCAAGTAGACTCCATTTTTATATTTATATCCCACCCCACCCCACTTTGCACTACATGTTTGGCATTGCTCAGTGCTTTTTCATTCATTCATTTATTGTACTCCAAGAGATGCTTAAATTAATTCCAGAGTCGATCGATTAAGAAACATTTATTAGGTGTCTATTATTTGCCAAGCACTAGCTTGGTCCTAGTTATAGAAGGAAGTTAATTTTTTTCCCCATACCTTTACTTAGAGTTTACACTATAGCCAAGAACTATTCTGCTCTTCCATTTTTGGCTTTTAAGCTTTAAGGACCTGGCTTGGATATACCATTTCCTTGATTCAATTTGACATTTCTTAGGTTCTCGGGCAAAGCCAAAAGGGTTTATAGAAAGAGAGTATGGAGCAAAACTCAGCAGTTTATTCAATGGGTTGCCTGTGGTTTGGAAAAGATTCTTCCTCTTAATAGCCATAGTGGAATCGAGTGGGTGAAAATGCAGCATGCCAGCTTAAAGGTCATCCTTGCATTAGACTTTTAATGTATCAGCACTAATTTGGTGACTTGTGGTCACTGAACAAGACCAAATTTCTCTCTCTTTCCCAGGGTATAATGATTTTTTATTTTGTAATTCCTCTTGAGACTATCCCTCTCAAGCTTGGCACATTGAGAATCTAAGACTGTCTCTAACAATATGGTTGCGATTCTCTGCTTGGCTGATTTAGCTTAGCATTTAAGTAACCACTAATCTTCTGAAAGCACAAGGGTCTACTTAGAGAAATCCCTGTTGTCTGCAAGGATGGTGTATTGAAACAAAATCACCACGAGGAGAGTATCAGTTACTAAACAACATGAATAGTTTTTACACACACAGACACACACACAAGTGGCATCAAAACCACAGATGTTACAGAAGGTAGTTGGATTTCAAGAAAAGCCTTAGTTCCTTTCTGGCTTCAGATGCTTACTAGACAAGTGATCCTAAGAGAAGTCACTTAACTTGTCTCAGTTTCCTCATCTTTAATATGGGATAATAAAAGCACCTACCTCACAGGGTTGTTATGAAAGTTGAATGAAATAAACATGTGCAAAGCACTTTATAAATCTTAGAACAACATATAAGTGCCAACTATTAATGCTAATAGTCTTTTCCCCTTGATTTGAAAGGACTCAAATCATTAGGTTAGGTTTATTGTAATTCAACTTAATTATTTTTGCATTAATGACTTAGGATAATAGAGAGGGACTTCAGAGGTCATCTGGACTACGCTCCTCATTTTACAAATGAAGAAAGTCAGTATGATAGTGGAAAGAACCTAGATTTCAGTTGGAACATCTTACTGTGTGACATGTATGACCTTGAGCTACTTAATCTCAAGTTTTCTTCATTTGTTAAGTAGAAGTAGTTTGACTAGAATAGAGGTTCTTCATATTTTTTGTGTAATAGATCCCTTGACACTCTAATGAGACTTGTGAATCCCTTCTCAGGATGGCTTTCAATGAATACAATAAAATACATAGGATTGATTGCATAGGAAAATAATTATCCACGAATTCCTATAGAGTTAAAAACCTCTGGATTAGATGGTATCTAAGGTCACTTCTGACTCTCAATATGATGCCATATCCAGCAAGTCACAGAACTGGGATTTAACTCTGGGTTTCCTGACTCCTAGCTAGTACTTTTGCCATTATTGATATTTTAGGTCAATATCTCATAGGTTGTAGATCTGGAGAGATTTCAGAGGCCATATAGTCTAACTTTTTAATTTTATAGATAAGAAAATTGAGGTCCAGGGAGGTTAAATGAATTTTCCCAAGCTCATGATGGTACTAAGTATTAGAAGCAGAATCTGAGTCTAGGTCCTCTGACTTCAGAATCAATGTTCTTTCTTCCTTATTATATTGCCTCCTCTTTCTTCCTGGATTGATCCAGTAATTATCCAGTAATTGCCTTAATCATCCATTTCACTTTGTTAGTAAAAGCCTGGCCTATGGTAATGAAGAAGAAATTTCCTGAAGTCGAATTAAGGAATACTACTTGAATGTAGAATAGAACAAGCCTCATGAACCATAAAAGGAAGGTTACAGGGAAAATGATACATTCTGTGGAAGCTTTCCCAATCCCTGAGTTGTCTCTCTAAAGTGTCAAGGGGTCCATTATACACAAAAAATTAAGAACCTCTATTCCAGTTCAGTCTCTTCTATTTTATAACCTTATGAGACAGATGCTATCATTATCCCCACTCTATAGATGGGGAAGTTGAAACACTGGGAAGTTGGAGGCTAATTATCATTTTTACTTGTTACATTTCCAAATATAATGTGAGATCCTAGAAGGTAAGCAGTGTTCAGTCATTTTCACATTTGTTTCTCCAGTGCCTATCACAATGATTGCATACATAGAAATTTAATAAGTAAATCTTTTTCAAATTAAACCTTGCAATGAGACAAATTTAGCTTCAAGATAAAGAAAAAGACCAAACAATTAGAGCTTTCTAAGAATGAAATGGGCTTCAAGATTTTGTGATCTGAGCATGTCTGCTTCAAAATTATAGAAGAAAAGTCTTAGCAGTAGCTATAATTATCAGTCTTTAAGACCAACAAACATTATTATGTACCTACTATGTGCTAGGTTATGAGGTTGTACAAAGACAAAAAATTAACCAGTCCTCCCTTCCATGACTTTATTTTCTAACAAGAAAGGTTATGTTTATCTAACAGGAAAGGGAAAGTTCCAAGGCTTAGATCCTAATCCTGCTTTTGTCATCTGACTTGGACATTACTTCCACTCTTCTCAGTGCTTCAATATTTCCATAGTCAGAATGAAGATGAAAATAATATCAAAGGGATTATATGTGGATAAGAATAGTTCTATGAAATAACTTGAAATTATTGGAGGAAAATTCAATATGGTAAAGCCTTACCCATGTTAACTTATTTGATCCTTGTAATAGCCCTGTGAAACAGATGCTATATTATCCCTATTCTATAGATGAGAAAGCCAAGGCACTGAGAAGTTATGTGACTCATCTAGAGTCGCATAGAGGCTAAAAATTAAAGGTAACTTCTTAAGGACAGGAACTGTGTCATTTTTCTTATTTTTGTATTGCCCCAGTGCTTGGCACAGTGTCTTAGACATTGTTGTTGTTCAGATGTTTCAGTCCCTATGAGTTATGTAATATAAGGATCATTTTCCCATATTTAAGTAAGAAACCAAAGCACAGAATTAATAATAGTTAATATTTATATAGATATTAGGGTTTGCAGAGTACTTTATATATACATTATCTAACTTGATCAAAGATTAACCAGACAATCTTTTGCGGACACCAGTCCTGCATTGACAGTTTATCTGTCTATCTATTTATCTATCTATCTATCTATATCTAAATATTTATATTGTCTATTGTGTGTTTTCTTCCCAATTAGAATGTAAGCTCCTTGAAGGCAGGAACTATTTTTTTGCTTTTTCAAAAATCCTCAACATTTAATGTAGTACCTAGCACCTAGCAAATACTTGATAAATGGTTATTGTTTGATCAATTCCTCCTTTCCTCAAAACTTTCTGTATATGTAAGGGTACCATCATTATTCCACTCAATTAAGTTCCCCAAATCCAGTCCAGCTTTATTTTTCTCTTCCCTATCTTCCATATCCTATCAGTTGTTAAGTTTGATCAGTTCTATTACCCTCCCCCTTCTTATCAATCACATTTTCTCCATTCACATGATCAATCCCCCTGGCTTAGGCTCTAAGCTCTCACCTAGATTATTGTAATAGTGTCCTAGTTAGTCGCCCTGCTTTTAGTCTCCTATATCTCTAATATTGCCTTCATAAAGCTGCCAAATATTTCTAAAACACAAGTGGGATCATGTCAATTCTCTATTGCTCCTTAGTAATCCCTACTTCTCTAATTTTCAATCTCTTTCTATCTAGTACTTCCTTTCTTGTTTTTCCAAACAAGCCCATCTATCACATTCTTAAAAAAATCCTTAATTAGATTTTATGATTCTATCATATTATCTAATATTACTCCTTTCTGAGCCAAACTCCTAATAAAAGGTATCTACATTTATTTCCTTCCCTTTTTGAAATCTGGTCTCCTTATCACTTGATTGAGAATTCTCTCTCCAAAGTTTCCAACAATCTCAGAATTGTGAAATTGGATGATCTTTTCTCAATTCTCATCCTTTTTTGAGCCCTTTGTTATATTTGATAATGTTAATCTTCTTTTCCTCCTGGATATTCTTTCCTATCTGGGTTTTCATATCTTTTAATTCTCCTACCTGTCTTCTGCCTTTTGCTTCTCAGTTCCCTTTGCTAGATTGTCATCTATCTTTATCACAGTTTATAACCATACATTTAATCTCAAACTCTGTCCTGGGCTCACCTCTTTCTCTCTTTACCTTTTCTCTTGGCGACCTAATTTGTTCTCTTGTGGTTAATAATAATCATCTTAGATGACTCATAGATCTATCCATCCAGCCCTAGTCTCTCCCAAACTATAATCGTGCATTACCGGGTGCCTTTTGGATATTTCAAACTGTTTGTACCAGAAACACCTCAAACTCAGTATGTCCCAAATGGAAATAATTATCTTTCTGCTTAAACTTTTCCCCTCCACTAAACTTCCTATTTGTGTTGAGAATACCATCATTCATAGAGTCCCTCTAGTTGGCAACTTCTGATTTATCCTCAACTCCTCACTCTACTCCACACAGCCAATCATTTGCTAAATCTCATTTTTACCTTAACAGCATTTTCCATAAGACTTCTCTACTCATACAGCCATCATCTTCAAACACCTCTCACTTGAACGGTTGTGATGACTTTCTAATTGGTTTCTCAACCTCAAATTTCTTTCCATTACAATATATCCTCAGCACACCTTCCAAAATTATTTCCTTAAGGACATATTTAACCATATTACTCAATAAATTCTAAGAGTTCCCTATTACCACTAGGATAAAATACATTCTGGCTTTTAAAGACCTTTATAACTTGACGTTAGCCTATTGTTATAGCCTAATTTTACATTATACCTTTTGTATTCTATAGTACAAAACTACAAAACTAAACTCTATAGTTTAGACATACTGACTTTCTTTCTTTTCTTCACTCATGACCCTTAATTTTCTGTTTCCTTGACTTGGCCTGGAATACACTCACCAACTTGACTTTTTTTTTTTAATTTCTTTTAATAATAGCTTTTTACTTTTCCAAATACATGAAAGGATAATTTTCAACATTCACCTTTTCAAAACCTTGTATTCCAAAGTATTCTTTCTCCTCTTCCCCCGAGACAGCAAGCAATCCAATAAAGTTTAAACATGTGCAATTCTAAACATATTTCCATATTCTTGACTGATTTTTTAATTTCACTGGTTTCTTTTAAGCCCCAGCTTGAGTGCCACCTTCTACCTAATATTTTTTGTGATCCTCTAACTGCTAATGCAGTCTTTTGCCTTATATTTGCTTTATATTTATTTTGCATGTATTTTTTTTCTTTATATACTTATGTAGGATAAGGACTGGATCTGTGATTTGGTCACGCATTGACAGTTTTAAAGTGTAATTTTAACTTTTTTTTGGTACTTTTATTTTGTTAACTATATCCAAATTACCTTTTAATTTGGCTCAGGTCACACTCAAGAATGTCACAGCCACCTAAATGACATCTTTGTCCTAGAGCAAAAAGAGGTAAAGTGACCTACCCAGCATCACAAAGCCACTATTTGTCAGAAATGGGACTTGAATCCAATATTTCTGGTTTTGACAATAAATGACTTTCTATTCTATTCTATTTCTATAACCCTAAATGCCATTTTTCCTTTTATATACATTTCAAGTTCCCTGAAAGGGGGATTATTTAATTTTCTTTTATCTTTGTGCCTAAGCATACTGTCTGGCATATATGAGGTGCTTGATGAATGCTTTTTGGGTGATTGTTGATTGATGGTAAGGAGACTTGAAATCATGACATTTAACCAATAGTTGAAGGAACTTTTTAGTCTGAAGGAGAGAATCCATGTGTGTGTGTGAGAGAGGGGTAAGGGTGGGGGGAAGAGGGAAAGAAGGCAGAGAATAAGTATCTGAGGAGATAGTGGGAGAGGGAAGAGGGATTTGACTCATTTGGCTTTGGTCTCAGATATAGACTAACAGCAATGGACGAAAGTTGTAGAGAGAGCGCGCAGATTTTATTTTAGCTTATTATAAGGAAAAATAGTTTAACATTTAGAGTTTTCTAAAAGTGGAATGGGCTATTTTAAGAAGCGATGGAGTTTCTAGCATTAG
Source organism: Sarcophilus harrisii (assembly GCF_902635505.1). Lineage (NCBI taxonomy): Eukaryota > Metazoa > Chordata > Mammalia > Dasyuromorphia > Dasyuridae > Sarcophilus > Sarcophilus harrisii. The sequence goes on along the minus strand of NC_045426.1, from coordinate 365,714,960 downwards.
ACAAATTCAAAGAGAGGCTGGCTAACCAATTGTTGAGGAAGCCATCTAGGCGATTTCAGTTTTGGTACATATTTATCCAAATGACTTTGAGATCACTTTCAATTCAAATTCTATGATTCCATAAAAACTTGGAATAAAGAAATACTTCTCTACAATGAATCCTATAAGACTCTTAAATATTCTCCCAAGGAAAGTAATGAGCAGTGTTATTCAAATGGTAATGAACCAAACTGTGAAAAAAGGGAGCCCTCATATATGAGGAGCAATTTCAGCTGGTTACTAGTATTAATAGAAAAGTATTTCCAAATACTGAGGCTTTGAATGGAAGCTTAACCATCTTGTTATTTTATTTATGGTGTGAAACCCAAACTGAGCTGCTCTTAGACCATTTAGAACATTTAAATTCACCTGTCTAAGCTATTTTCAGCTAAGCTATCTGTCACTATGATTTCTATTTTTACTTTTCTAAGGTCTGAGCTTTTCCTCAGTTTTAATGATTTCACAAGTCAGTGTGGCTGGGTCATCCTAATCTATTCTCTCAGAAGGAAAGGGTATCTATCATATTCCCTGCAGTTTCTCTAGGCCTGTCATTAGATATATATCTTTTCCTCTACACAAACCATTAAATGCATATATCTTTTTTTACTAGCAACTTACACCTAGTAATTCAGGATTTTTTTTGTGTCTTAAGATGCCCATAATATTGAGAAGTCATTGTCTTGTTCAGGGCAGCTAAGAAGGTACAGTCAATTAGATGTAGCCTTGAATCCAGTTCAGAGGGAGCCTAGGTAACCACTGTGACTGGGAGTACTGTCTCTATTATTCCTTGTTGCAAAAGACATATATGTGCTGGGGATAAAATTCTGTTGGCAGGGGAGAAATTTCTGAACTATTATATCTCTTATATTACACAGGGGAAATGTTTTAAAGGGGGGTGAGTTGTGTTGCTGTTTTACCTTAATACAGAGAAATATCAGGGCTTGTAGCAGGAATCCATCATTGATATCACAAAAGATCCCATACTGCCCATGTCTTTTCTTCTTCAAATCATTGGAACTCTAGGTATAGTAAAGCTTTGCTTGAGTAAAGAGCTAGTCTCAGTTCCTGGCACTTGTATTTAAACCTGTGACTTCTTCGGTTTAGGAAACTTTCGGTGGGAAACTCTTCTACCAATATATGGTGCACTTGCTTGACAAATAATTGCCAGGGATATTGAGAAGTTAAGTGATTTGGAGGGTCATATAGTTAGTACATCACAAGTGGGACTATAACACAGATTTTCCTGGTCTAGAAGTGGTTCTTCATACATAATGATAGGCTGCCTTTGGGCATTTGTTTAATAAACATTATATACCTAATCAGAATATCAGGTCAAGGAGAGAGGGCAATACCATGGCATAAAGCTCCGCCACACCATAAAAGAATAGGGATCTATTTTCTAATCTGAAAAGGTAGCTTCCTTATTTTCAGTACCCCATCTTCAAATTTAAAAAAGGTACATGACTGGTGCCAAACTTTAATTTCAGCATATGCTATGTAGTAGAGACCTCTAGACATTATCAAATCCATCAAGACATTTCTTTAAAAACATAGATGGAGCTTTTTCATTGCCCTTGACCTAGTAATGCATCAATAAGGAGCAATTACAATCACTGATAGATCAGATTTCCAAAAGACTCTGGCTGTCTTACCTTTTAGCTCTTGCTGAGATGTGTTCCAAGCTTCTCTTTCCTGATCAAGCTGGCTGCATAGGGGATCTGTAAGAAAAACAGAAAAACTATTTAGAGCAGCTATGGAAGAAGACAAAGTACTAATGCAGAGCTCTTGGTAAACTTTAGACAATCTTAATGCAAATAGATAATTCCCAAGAGCGAAACTTTACAATGGAAAGAGCTTTGTTAAAACAGAAAGATCTTCAATTATCCTGGAGTAAGTGAACTTTAAAATGTGCTTGTTTAAATATCACTGATTAAAAAAAAAGACCTCAAAGTTGAAACCCCATTAGTGGAGGCATTGGAAGTTGGCCACTATAGATAATATGTCAGATCACTATGTCCTTTCAGTCAACAGTATTATTTATTTTTTCTAGATAAGAAAACTGAGTCATGGAAAAGTTAAGCAATCTCTCCAGTCAAAATACTAGAATACACATAGAATATAGATTCATAAATCTAGAGTACTTTTCCGAGGAATGTGGCATAAATGGAAATCACAAATAGAACTAAATAGCAATATATGAAGTGTAACATGTAGGCAATTTTAAAATAATAAAAAACTAGTAGCATTAGTTGGAAAATGATACTTGAAAATATAACTTCTGCATAAAATAAAATACAGAGACTTTGAATGGAGGCCAAATCCTGCTTGCCATTTTGATTTATGCAGTAGAAATTCAAATCACTAAAACTGAAGCACTCTTGGATAATTTAGATTATTTAAATTTGTCTTTCTAATATATTTGCAACTAAGGTACCTTTCACTATGATCTCTATTTTTATCCTCAGAGGCTCAATTTAACTTTTCAGCTTATTACACAAAAAGAACTGAAGGAATATATTCACATACATATATATATATATTTTAAAGTATGTCAATGCCAAAATCCAATTGTGTAGTAAGTTGCCCTCTGTAGACAACACATGGAAATTCACCTTGTAGCTCATGTTATGTTTTATGCAATATGAAACTTGTCTGACATGTACAAGCAGGAAAGGATAATCAAACCAGCTAAGTCAACAAGCACTTATTAAGCACTTCCTGTGTGCTAGGCACTGTGCTAAGTGCTGGGGATACTAGTACAAGCAAAAAAAAAAATAGTGTCTGCCATCAAAAAGCTTACATTCTATTGGGGAGCTAAAAGTGGAGAGAGTAGGGGAAGATAGCTGTCATAATGGAGAAAAAAAGAATAAGGAAAACTCTTTGATTGTACTATGGATTTGAATACATGTTTTGCCTATTTGTGAAACCTTTCTCCCAAATCTCAGTGTGCAAAGAAAATATAATTATGGCCAATTTTATCAGTCCATAAGAAGATCCCTTATGAATAAGATCCCTAGATAGATGGGGCCAAGTTGTCATCAGTGATGTTTGGAGCTAAGACTGTATCCATACTCATAAACAATTACCCATTAGCAAATTTTAATGGAAACAATCACTCAATTTTGTCAATGATATCATCTCAGTGAAAATTGAAAGCACCTTAACACACATCTAGCATAGTTACTTCATCCATCCAGATATGGATAGAAAAGTTTTGAATCTCAGTTTCCTGGGTCACCATATATTATAATTTCCCAAGGACCAGGGATCATTTATTCTTTCTTTTAATGTGTGATTTGATATGATTTTAAATAGGATTCTATATACATATTAGAAGATTATGTAGAAGGCAGAAGGAATACAAAAATGTTGGGTTTGAAAATGTACTAAAATATACAGCTTTGCTTTCAATATTTTTCTTACTTACATTATAGGAAAACCCCTCTTTCAAGGACTGCTTCCTATTCCTGCACTCAAGGTCAAGAAGTCATCTTCAATCACAAGAAAGTTTTCAAAGACTAATGATTTTAGATTCAGAGAGATATATCTTTTAAAGAGCATCAGTCAATTATTTCATGAAGATGGAAAGACAAGGGGGAAGAAAGAAAGACAATCTTTCTAAAGGAAAAAACAATAGGGAGTAAGCACACAGGCTCTTAAAGAATATAGAAATAGAATCAAAGTCCATGGTGGGTTCCATTGTTTTGCTGTTTTTAAGCAACCACAAATTGAGAGTCATGGCTCACAGTAACGCATTATTCCAATGTCACAAATGACAAATCAGGAACACATCATGAGCCTGAGATGCTATTGCTCACCAAGGCTACTCAAGTCATAAAAATCTAGGTATATGCTAAGTGTGGAAGGCCGTACTTAATTAGCCTGTTCAGGATCCAAGAAGTTTGCTTATAAGCCTGTCATTGCAGAGAAATTGTTACCAATGTGAGAAATTTGGGAAATTTTCCTTTTCATTTTGCAAATACACCAAATCCCCAAAATTGGCAAGAAAAAAGAACCTGAATAACATCCTGTCTTAAAAATTTCCAAACACTCCAACATCTCTAGGTGGAATAAAAGTGAGAGTTTTGGGAGATGAGCACTTTTTCAGCAGATTCATCACTACAGAAATTAGTTCTATTTCAATGTTCTGAATTTGGTCCGATTTCATGCAGGGAAAAAGAAGACAGAGAACAAATCTTTGTAATTAAATATTCACTGATTACCTGTTAGATGTATGATAGAGAATTAGGATGAAAAATCTTTGAAAAAATATATGTTGTATTGCAAGCTTACTTTTTGTCAATATCTCACTTAGAGAATTTATTTTGGAAATCTAGAGTTAGAGAGCATAATAGAGTGAGAGCCAAACTAAGAATAAAGAAGAAGAAAAAGAAACAGGAGAAGCAGGATAAGGAAGAGGAAAAGAGGTAGTAATAATTATGCTGATTAGTAGTAATAACAATAGTAATGTTAATAATAATAAAATAATTACATTAATGAATACTAATAGTAATAATAATGAATAATAGTAATACAAATAACAGTACCTTGAATTTATATATTTCCTTAAGGTTTGCAAAAAGTTCACATATATTAACTTTTTGATTTTCACAATAATCCTATGTTGTAAGTGCTATTATTAATCCTATTTTTTAACAAATGAAAAAACTGAGGCACTGAGAGGTTAAGTGACTTGCCTAGAGTCACAAAGCTAGTAAGTTTATGAGGTAGAATTTGAACTCAGGTCTTCCTGAATTTAACTTCTTTTTTTTTTTTTTTTTTTTTTCTGAATTTAACTTCTACACTTAGATTTAGATGCTGTCTCTGGCACAACCTGGTTGTATGATCTTGGGAAAGTCACCTGATTTCTCAAGGCCCAAGTTAGTTCTCTAAGATCATAAATTGCCCAATAGTTGATGATCTATATTTAGGAGTTTCTTCTCCAGAAGTTCCCTACACCAGCAAAATCAACGGTCTTGGGGGAAAAAGGAAGTCTGGAGCTACTTATCAAGAGTTTCCTTTTGGCTGGAAATAAAACTCTCTCTAGGAACTTTTTAGCTAATATAAAGTTCAAAAAGAGATGTTTTGGTTTGATTTGCCCAAGGTCACACAGTCAGGGTCAGGATTTGGTCATTTACTTCCATTTGAAAACAAAAAAGCAAAACCAAAATGAAAAACCTAGCATAAACTCCTCTGGGTTCAACTGGCAGAAACCTGGGCCAGTTCCCACCAGTTAATGCTGGAGGATCTCCAAGCTAAGGCTTTATCATGAGAGACCTGGGCTGTGGCCAGCCCCAGCTCCCATGGCACAGAATAAGACACATATCCCTTCTCCCAGGAATGAGGCGCTTGTTCCACTCCCCCAGGCAGGAAGTTGTAAACTGCCTTTTTACAGGTCCACAGTGAACGAAACATCAAAATTAAATCTATTGATTGAACATTATTTTAATTGAGGCTTTTAATGAAGAACTTGGAGGCTGCTTGAAATTGCAGCTACCTGGCCGAACAGCAGAGGGCACTTGGAGACTAACCCATTTCCTCTGCCTACCTGCATCTCCAACAAAGCTGCAAGTTCACTGAATGTGTATTTTGGTTTAGTCATTTATCATATGCTCCGCATTGCAGTTTTATAATGTCCTTCAGGAACTTTATTGGAAAAGGCTCATATCTATAATAAACTACAGTGGTAGCTAATGCAAAAAGGCATGCTTTTTAATCACGGCGCCACATTAGCAAGCAAATACCCAGATGGAGTCTAACAGCTTTTGTTAGATTATCTATCATCCATCCGTTCGACTGTCTGTCTGTCTGTCTATCTATCTACCTACCTATTTACATTTATTGATATATAGGTATATATACATATGTGTGAATGTATATATATATATACATATATAATTTTATATACAAATACAAACACACACATACAATTATCCCTTCCACATCATAGGGGTTAGAGAAACAGCATGTGTATGGAAAATACATGTAAATTATTTTGACTTTCCCTTCATACCAGAGAAGTCTGAATTTTTTTCTTTTTCTCTTATATAGTACCTTACTGTAAAATTTGGGTTAACATTATACAATACCATACATATATTTTATGCATTTCTAAACTTTTTTCTGTGTTGTTTGATGGCTTTTGCATGTTATTTGTGGCTTTCACAACACTATCCCCAAATTCCCATTTAATTTCTTATGCCAACCCATGACATATAGAAACCATAATGGCAAAAGTCACTATATGGACAGTATACAATGCACATACACATACTTTTGCAATGCTCACACACATATATATTCATAGACACACATACATACATATAGCATGTATACACATATGGGTACATATATATGGATGAATATTCAGATCCTTAAAGGAATTTTGTCAAAAGGTTATTGGTTGGGATTCAAGTTGTCTTCTCTTGTTTCTGATCCTAATGTGTGATAGTTACTATTTTTTTAAGTAAAGGGAATTTTTATTATACTGCTTGTGAATGGGTAAATAAGTCTTTTAAAAAATAGTATAAACTTTGCGAAAAGCTGGTTTGATTTTCAAATTTCTATATATATAGACCTCAGGAAAAACATTTTGTTTTGTTTCATTGGCAAATCTGGATTAGAAATGAAGGTTATAAGTATCTAAAATTGTTTTTCCAAAATATTTGTCTTTCCTCATTTAAAAATGTATTTTTCACTATCTACTTTGATCTGTACATTTTAGAACTTGGGTCCTAGTAAGTTATTTTCATTCATAAGTGAACACATGTAAAAACTATTAACCTAAGTCTGCATATGGTTTCCCTTTTCCATAACTACATATGATTCATTTGACTATCATGATCATCATTTCACATTTTACTAATGGAATAAAGAAGAGTTAGTGTTCTATATGTGATTTTGAATAAAATAAACACAGTATAACAACACAGTGCAGATTTCCTCGGAAATCTTCACAGAGTTTAGAGGGATTTATGTATTTGAATTCTCAGTAATTACAGAATTAACATGTGCTTTTATGTCATCTTAAGGATATAAAGAATTGGCTCTTTTCTGAATTAACAAAGTACTCACTAACTATAAGAGGATTTGCACTCAGTTATTCTAGCCTCAAAGGGCAGACTAATCTCACAGTAACTATATTCATTTATGAGTGTAATGATTCAAGGAAGATGAAAGTTAGTAACTTTAAAACCTGATAACTTATTAATAGCCACAAAATTATTTAGATTTTCCTTGGGCACTTTGGGAGGTGCATGATATTTCCCTCTGCCAATTGATCAGAGGCCAGATAATTGATTTGAGCAATAGTTTGCTGGTATCACATGATGTCCTGATTTTCTAGTCAATAACTATGAGCGGATAGACTAGGTAGCTTGCTGTCGCTTTCCCACTTGTCCAAAAATAACTTTCCCAACAGTGTCTGAAATGTTTCCCATCAGGGTTACTCGGCTGAGTTAAAGCATTTTCAGGTAGATTGTAAACTCACCGAGGGCAAGAACTATTTTTTGTTTTGTCCCTAACACTTAGCACAGTGCTCTATATATTGGACCATGGTTGTGATTTCATGATTTCATAGATATAAGAAACTCAGGAAGTTTTCTTTACCAAGGAAGATCACTTTTCAACTTAGAATCTTCACTAATTAGTTGAGAATTGAGAAGTTAAGTGACTTGACCAGGGTCACACAGGCAGTATATGTCAGGGATGGGACTTGAATTTATTTCCTGACTCAGAGTTAGCTCTCTATCCATAATGTAATGCTGTCTTTTTAACTTTCAAAGATAATAAATAAGATTAATAAACACTTTCTAATGTCCTTCATTAAAGTGGATATATATTATCTAGAAGAAATAGCACATATGACATTATTCATATTTTAAAGAGGGTTTTACAGCTTAGACTAGCAGAGGGAAGAAAATAGGAGATTGGACTAGAAGAACCTCATTTGGGGACAAAGAGACAACAATGGTCCAGACCATGAAGTCAGATTTCAGGAGGGCCAGTTCAGGTAGGATACCACTCTTAGAGTCCCTGAGAGAGCCCTTAAGTTAAGTGTCTGAGACTAGATTTGAATTCAGGTCCTCCTGACTTCAGGGCTGGTACTCTTTAAACTGCGTTATCTAGCTGCCCCACTAATTGTAATTCTAATGGCTCATAAGCATTCCCCCAAAGTGTTCCATGAGTAATTATTCTAATAATTAAATAAATATACTAATCATTCAGAATGAATAATACTTGTCAAATTTGACAAGGAAATTTCTTTGCAAAAGAATGTAATTCAAATTCTTAGTGATAATACCTTAACTCACATTCCAAGAATTTTAAAGGACTTTGAATTTTTTTCCTACTTAACAATTATAATTCCTTGCAACCTTGGCAACATGTTATCTCCATTTTCAAAAATATAGATGCAGAATTCAAATATTAAAGTTACATAAGTGACTTTAGGCAGCTTGGTCAGTGGCAATGAGAACAATGTATCAAGCTCTGATTCTTTTTATTCTAATTTACGTTTTTTATGTTTGTATCAAATCTACATGTGGATAATAATTTCTCTTTTGTGACTCTAAAAATGGGTACTGGAATTTGCAAAACTTTTAAGTCCTTAGTCCCAGAATCCACCTCCTTCCCCAAACTAAATAATGAATCTTGAGAAGTTAAAAATTTCCTCAAATCTGCAATATATACTTACTACTCACTAGGTTGATTATAGGAGATAACCAAAAATATTCTGGATGAGAAAGTTTAGAACTGTTATGTTCTAGAACATAAAGGCAAATATGCCACAAATTGATTGATTTGAGCTCCCTAAAGAATGGCTATCAACTAAAGAAGATGAAGTTCTTTTTGCTGAATTTGGGTATAGCTACCAAAATAAACAAGTATAATTAAAAAATACAAGTAGGGAGATAAAGGAGTTTGTTTAAAAGCTAAGTATCTACTCGGAGATGTGCAGATTTGGCTGAGGTTCCTGAGTGTCTTGGGTCAATAATGAACTTGACAAAATTGTTCATGCAACTCTAACTTACAATCACTTTTTAAGTGGTCCTCAAAATGTGTAAATAAAATGAAATTGTTTATAACATTAATGTCAAGAATCTTCACAAATATAAAAACAATTTCACGGGTACAACAAAATGCTAAAAAACATTCCTTATAGAAAAATTGAGATGGATAGATAAATCGATAGACAGGCTAACAACATTTCAAATAGATATATACATACATATCGTGGTATGAAGAACAAGACATGGACAAATGTTAAATCTCAAAATAACAAGCAATATAAATGATACTAATTGCCATGCCCTGAACGTTAAAAATTCTTAAAAAAGGATTCTATCCATGTAGTTCAGTATATTTGATAAATGTTTTAGGGAGAGAAATATTTTCCTTATTTTATAGATAGAAGATGACAAGCTTGGGAAATTGTCTGAGAAGCACTGCTGAAAAATAATATATATAGAGAGATCTATATCAGAAAAGAGTTTCAGAGAGAGAGGGTAATCATTTCAGAAAAATAATTCTTATTTATTCATTATCAGTCAGTCAATAAGCACTTACAACAACAACTGTTAGATATTGTGCTAAGTGCTGTTACTGTATAAGTAGATCTTGGGTATTATAAAATTATAAGAATCATTATCATAAGGAAATTAAGAAGTTTCATTTCATTCAGAAATGCTTTGTTTCTTGTCATCATTCTTAATATGAATTTAATTGACATACATATATCTATACATACACACTAAGTATTGTGTTTGTAGAAGTCTTAGGGTTTGCGAAATACAAATTATGAGAGATTCAGGTAAGTCTCTGTATCCCACACTGTCAATTTACACATCTGTCTATTGATACATATTAAGGAGTTACAGATAGATGAAACACACTAACACATCTGCTTGTCCTATGTCTAAGTAATCCCTTGGTAATTAGAATTCAAAGCAATTGAGAGAAAAGTGAATCAAAGAAATATAATGTCAAAAACAAAATAAATCAAATATTTTTTGAAGTATAAAGAAATATATCTTACAATTTGTAACTGTTGTACCATTTCTTCTCGATATGCTAGTTCTCTTTTCATCTGGTCCTGAAAATTATCTGTGGGAGAGAGAGAAATAAAGAAATTAATTAAAATAGCAATACAAAAAATATCATTTTAGTACATTCAAGTCAAAATATCACTGAAGGCATTTTAAAACATGGTCCACTTCTTTGGTATCATTCTTAAAAATTAAACTGAAAATTGTTCTGAGAATTGTTTGTTTGTGATACAATATCACCATAACTAGATCAGTAGCTCTTTGAAGCCTGAGTTGATATTTCCTGCTTTGTTGTATTTTCCAGAGCATCTAGTACTAATCTTCATATACAGTACTCAATATACATTTGTTGCTTGATATATGTGAATTGTGGACCTTTTATATGACTTCCACTGGACTAAGGCATGGACCCCAAGGAGAGACACAGCTTAGGTAGGAGAAAAGCCAAGTCTGAGCTCCATAGTAATAAAAAACATTTAGGTTGAACTAGACTTTATTATTTTATAGTAACAGACTCATGCTAGGTTATACCGCATAGGTAAACCAGATATTGGACATTATCTTGATTCACTGAAAGTCTTAATTCTCAGGAATGGTGAAAACAGTGCCATCGATTCCTGTCTCTGTCTGATTCTTCGATGGAGAAAAGCCACACAAAATTAGACTGATCAGATTCTGAATAGGGGATCCCCAGTGAGATTAGGCATAGCATATAGCTGTGGCCATTCTCTTGTATTCTTCATTGTGTCACAGCAATAATGAATCTTAAGAAATTATCCTAGTTGAGTGTGATGGTACAAGCCTATGACACCTGCTCAGGGAGACTGAGGTTATTTTGATACCTTAAATTCAAGAGTTTTAAGCTACATTAGGGCTAAAGCTAATCAGGTGTCCACCCGAAGTATGGGATCAAGATAAGGAGCCCCTGGGAGTGTGTGTGTGGGTTACTCGGTTGCCTAAGGAAGAGTAAATCAGTCCAAGTCAGACATGGAGTAGGACAAAGTTCCATGCTGATAAAGTAGAAGGATCAGGTATCTGCATTTCTACACTGGGTGAGAAAGGGAGATCTAATCCCAGAAACAAAACAAAATAAACAAAACAAAACAAAAAAATAAAGAAATCAACTTCCTGTATTTGGAAAGTTTCTGGGCTTTTTATAGTAAGAAAATTATTCCTGAATTTCCTCCAAATATTTGTCATAACTGCTCCAATATGATTATTACAAATGTAAGAGCACTTGACTTTTCTTATTTCAAAAAAAGACAAACATGACCTCATTTTCCACTTGAAGATTATCAATGCAATGACCAATCATAACTCCATCAGAATGATGATGAAACATCCTTCCCACCACTTGGGAGAGAAGTGATGGATGACAGGAGCAGAATGAGACATATTTTCAGGCATGACCAATGTGTGGATTTGTTTTGTTTGACTATACTTATTTGTTAAGGGAGGGACTTTATTTTTTATGCAAAGAAAGGGGAGAGGGAATGAGATATAATGATAGAGATAAAAAAACAAAGAAAAGGGCATCAATGAAATCTTTTGAAGACACAAAACAGAGCAAAAAGGAAGGTCAGAAGGAGGCATAGGCAAGCAGAGCATTAAGTATTATGGCATTAAATTTGATACATCCTTTAGAGATTAACTTTCACAGATAGTCCTTCCCCCCCCCCCCCCGTTATCTCTCTCTATATGGAAATAATCATGTTTATTAATTTTTCTTAAGTGCATAATTTTTTTTAAAAAAGGAAATTTGATAAAAAAAAACCCAAAGAACACACAAAAAAAAGCCTTTGGGATAATGATAAAGTCAAAAGCCCTGTGGCATGATGAAATGAATACTGCACCAAGTTCTGGGAGCAAGGGGAAAAGGAAAGAGGAGAAACTGTGATATCCAAGCTAGGGTGGGAGGGTACTAGCACTATGCTTTAGAAACACTGCACACCTCCCACTTTGTCTCCAAAGTTGGCATTATGCTTTCCCCCTGTCCTTGCCCTTTAAATCAGACCTGGGATTTCATTCGTATAGGGATTTCAGGAAAAGAAAACTCTTTTTATCAATGAAAGTCAGTATCTTCTTTTATAGTGATGAGTTCATAATCTTATAATTTTAAATAATTGACTAGATCCCTGAAAGATGAAGTGACTTGACCTGTCTGACATAGTCAAGCATATTTATATTATATTGTTTAGTATTTTTCAAGATAGAAAAGCTATTCAAAGTTGTTAAAAGTGAAAAGATGAGGGTGGGTTTGTGTGTGTGTGTGTGTGTGTGTGTGTGTGTGTGTGTGTGTGTGTGTGTGTTTAAAGCCTTATTCTCTGTTCTTTCTTGGAGTCTAAGGAACAATTTGCTCTGATGTGAGGCAAGGTGAGTTGGGTTAGGGGATAAAATGCCTTGAAACAACTTGTCTAGATTATAAAGCTCCCTTGATGAATCTAGGAAAATAAATGGGAAGGAAGTGACTAATAAACATTACTCAGGACTGTGTAAATGAAAATTAGCATTTATTTGAATTATGGTCTTTGCCCAAAAATAGTGCACTAGCTAGGTCACTTCTCCAGGACATCTGTGATTCCATCACTATACACATCCCCTCCAGGAATGCTGATCTCACTCCTTCCATATCTTAAAGAGATTGCTTCTGGGGGGCAGCTAGATGGTGCAGTTAAATGGTGCAGTGGATAGAGTATCAGCCAAGGAGTCAGGAGGACCTGAGTTCAAATGCAACCTCAGAGACTTAAGACTTACTGGCTATGTGACCTTAGGCAAGTCTCTTAATCATAGTTGTTTAGAAAAACAAACAAATAAAAAACCAAACCAAACAAACAAACAAAAAATGTTGAAACCCAAGCATGTTGTTGTTGAATCATTTCAGTTATGTCTAAATACTTCGGAACCCCATTTAAGGTTTTCTTGCTAAAGATACTGAAGTGGTTTGCCATTTCCTTCTCTAGCTCATTTTGCAGATGAGGAACTCAGGCAAACATGGGTCTTGACTTGGGTATAGATCCAAGTACAGACCCACTATATCAGGACCCTATTCCCCTCCTTTTTTTTTTTATTTAATAGACTCTAGCCCTACCAGTGACTTTAAGTTATACCTTCTCAAATATGCTGGTTGTTTTTTTATTATACCTATTTGGCAAGCCTGATAAGCAACACGCCCCTAACTCAAATCAAGCTATAGTTCCTGTGGTATTTTCCCATTGCTTTGCATATATAAAGTTGTAAAGGAATCATTGATCTCCAAAATCTTCTCTCTCAGCTCCCTACCTCCAGCCTCTATCAGAGTAGATCAGCAAGATCCATCTCCTTAAAGTGTCATTTTAATCATGCCAATTAGTCTCTCTTTAGAAGCCTGCAATGGCTCTCTAAAAACAAACTGCAAATGAAGTCAGCTATTGTTCACAGCTATGACGGAGAGTTAATTCTTAACCAAAAAAGAGAGAGATGATGATGACAAAAGATGAAATAGATAATTTTGATTACATGGAATTGAAAAACTTTTGTATGGACAAAATTAATACAACTAAAGATAAGACAGGGAGAGAAGATGCTGACTAACAGAAATATATTAAAGCTAAAGCTATTTCCTAATAGATAAGTGGTTAAAGGATATGAATAAATAGTTCTCAAAAGGAGAATTGCAAACAATGAAAAACCATATGAAAGAATTGCTCTAATCACTCATAATAAGAGAACACAGATAAAACAGCTCTCAAGTTTCACTTCATCTCCAGAAAACTGGCAGAGATGACAAAAGATAATAGTCAATATTGGAGGTATTGTGGGATGATGAGCACACTAATTAGTTCTGTTGGTGGAGCTGTAGCTCCAAACATTCTGGAAAGCAATCTGGAATTTTATGAAGAAAGGAACTTAAAAATATCTATACCTCTTAGGTTAGCAATTCCATTCCCAAACATATATTTCAAAGAGTTCAATGATGGGGGGAAAAAGGCTTGCTATGTACCAAAATATTTTCGGCTAAATGCTTTGTGATAGCAAAGAATTGGAAACAGAGGAAATGGCCTAACAAGTTGTGGTACATGAAGGTAATAGGATATTATTGTGCTATATAAAATGCTGAACATAATGAATAAAGAGAGGTATGCTTCCCATAATTTCCACAGCCTGAAGTAAGCAGAACTAGACAAACAATATGCACAGTGAATGACAAAACATTAAAGGTTCATTATGTGCTAAGAGCAGAGGATGCAAAATTAAAATAACTACCTTTAAGGAGCTTATATTCTAATAGAGGTAGACAACACATATAGGGGAGTAGTGACTTGTGACAGATGTTTTGGTTTGGAAAAATATAAGTTGGTGAATGGAACCAAAAAGTAAGTAAATTAACCCAACAACTTCAGTGTAAATGAAAAGAATAACAGCAACAAACAATTGAAAAATAATCTTGCAAATTTATAAATACCAAGCTTGTACCTTAATAAGAGATATAAGAAGAAAGCTTTCCCCATTTCTTTGTAGAAGTGTAGGACAATGTGTATGAAATATTGCATCTATCAGACTTTTTCTATATTTGTTAGTTTTTGCCCAACTATTTTTTCTCCCTCTTCTTTTTCATTCTTTGTTATAAAAGATAGTTCTGTAGAACAGAGACTGTGAGTTTTAACACACAGTTAACCTCTCCCTACTCCAAATTTATCTTTTACTACATCCTAACTTGTGCATTCTGTTTTAGTCAAGCACAGCAGCTTACCATCCCTAGCATGACTCATTTAGTATTTATTTTGACATCACCTTGTCATTCTTCCAACCAGAATTGTTTCCCCTCTACCCCACTAATCCATATCCTTTCCCATCCAGAAACATTGCTGACTTGATCAATATTTTTAAAGCAATTTGTTGAAGTTTCACTTCCTCCTTGAAGTCTTCCCAGGTTAACCATTTCTGGCTTTGATCATATCACTACTCTAGGAAATCATTTAGTGTTTATAAGCCACCATGAGTTATGTGAAGAGCATGTGGCTTAGAGGATAGGATGCTGACTTCAGAAGCAAGGAGAACTTGGTTGAAGTCTAATCTCCAATATGCACTGACTTCGTGATCGTGGGCAAATCTCTTAATCTCTTAGATTCCTTAAGCAAGTCTTAAAAAGAAGATGTTAATCAGTAGAAAAAAGATTAGTTGAAGACATTTCCTCATCTGAGGTTCTCTATGCCAATGAAATCACAGATCTTGACCATTTCTATAAATATTTTTATCACTTACACATAGGTTTCTCTCCCCCATTAAAATTTAGTTCCTTAAAGACAAGAATCATGTGTTTGCCTTTCTAAATTCTAAATGCTTTGTACATTGAAGTATAAGTATTTATTTTTGCCCACATTTACCTTAATTTCACATCGGCATTTTCTTCTGAGAATTCATACATTCAGTTCATTTTGGATCATAGACTATCAGCATTGAAGGGATCTTAGCAAGCATCTAGTGCTGTTCCCCTCCCAGTTTGCAAATGAGGGAACAATGTCATAGAGATTGTCTTTCCCAAATCATTCATTTAATAAGGGACATTTAACCAAAAAATATTTAAGAATCTACTACGTGGTAGGCACTGTGCTAAACTGGAATTGGACCCAAGTCTTCTGATTACAAATCCAGCACTTCTAAGGTACATGTGCAGAACATTCCTTAGAGTGTTCATGCAGGGACTTTTATATTTCATATTTATTTAATAAACTAGATTAAATGATTTATGAGGTTCCTTTCAGCTCTCAATCTATGATCTTATGATTCTGTGACATGATTGTTATTCTTCAATAAAATTAAAGGAATAAAACTTAACTAAACTTAATTATTAAAAAAAAATCCCTAAATCCACTGATAGAATACGAAGTTAAAAAAAGGGACATGAAATAACATTTTTTTTCCTGAGAAATTAGAGTGTGGCTGCAGCATACCTAGTCAGTAAACTTAATGTTGCTTCAGTTATATTATGCTTTTATGGAATGATTTTCATATAGTAGACATGTTGAATTAAACTAAATTAAATTCTAAAAGGCCAAGCTTTCCCCACTTCATAATCATGCAGAAAATACAAAAACAAAAACCCAACACTATTCTTATCTCCTTTCACTTTTGACCTTTTTTTATCTGATGCCTCCATTTTCTTGCTACAAGCTTTTTCTTTGACCTTGTCACAATTCAACATCTTCGTTCTAAAAGCCAATGGCTTCTTCATGGTTAAAGGGAAGAGTCATTTAAGTCTTTCATACCCTCATTTATTCTCTCCTTTTTTGTACTTCTTAGAACTTCAATATGGTAACTAATTCAGTTTCTTTTTCTGGAGTGCTAATATAAAGGGGTGCACTCACAATCCCCTCAATGCTGAGATCTTGAATATTTCTTCTTCATAAGGGGCTTCACTTCCCATCAAAGATTCTGAGCCTCTGGGAGCCAGAATGCCAGAGGAAGCTCCTACCCAGCAGAGATACTGAGCAAATCCATTAATCTGTTCTTTGGGGAATTTAAGAGATTGGGAGATTGTTTTACATATGGATAACTTTTGTAGATGTGTATACTTCTTTTCCCCCTGCTGCCATTTTGAAATAATGTAATGGATCTAAATTGAAAAAAATATTAGACAGGTCAAACCTCAGGAAGCCAAAGATAGTAGAGGGCCTGAACCAAAAGTATTCATTTCCTTCAGAGATCTCAAACAGGTCCATCTGGGGAAATTGAATACCTGATATTTAATGGCCTAGATATGTAGTCAAGAACTCCTTGAATCCTTAACTTATTTATCTACTCCTATATTGCTTAGTGTTTAGAGTGATAAATTGAGAAATCTGAGAATAACACGCTTGCCCAAATGTTGTGCTCAATTCTCACAGATCTTAGGAGCTGGGGGCTAATCAACTGGCTCTTTCATGATCTTATTTCTGGAAAACTTTCATCTCTCCTTTGATTATCTCCAGAATACAGAATTACCATCTACTAAAGTGAAAATCCTTCCTTTGATATCTCTTCACAAACTCTTATTCCTATCTACATCCTTTCTCTGCCTCCCTGCCCTCCAATTCTTATCCTCTGAATATTTGCTCCATTGTGCCCTTGACCCATGTTCTAGTCTTTAAAAAAAGTTGAAATCTTTTGTTTTAATATTATCTACCTTTACAATATATCCTAACCTTTCCTCCCTCTTTCAGAGAATCAACCCTTATCATTAAAAATTAGAGAAAAGGGGAAAATGCTCAGAAACATTAACTAACCAAGGCATCTAAATGGCCCAATGGATAAAGCTAGAGCCCTAGACCTGGATTCAGGAAGACCTGAATGTAATGATAATAATAATGATGATGATGATGATGATAATTACTATTATTGTTAATTTTTTAAACTACTTAATCATATGTAATACTTCACATCAATAATGTTGCATCTTTGGGGAAAGAAAACAGGAGGTAGAGTTGTCATCTCATTTGGCCATGGAATGCAATTTTAATCATTTTATTTTTTGTTCTTTATACTTCTTTATAGTGAAATTTTTGTAATCTTTTTATGTATGATATTTTCTTAGATGTGGTTACTTCATTTTGCATCAGATCATATATCTTTCTATGCTTATCTGTATTCTTCATACTGACTGTTTCTTATAGCACAGTGATATTCCATGGCATTTAAAAAATCCAAACTTGTTAAACCAATCCTTGAATTATGAGTTATCTATTTTGTTTCCAATCCTTGACTACTAAAAAAATTGGCTACTATAAATATTATACTGTATTGGAATTTTCCTTTTTATTATTGAATTTTTGAGATGTATGGTTTGGTATATATGTATAGCATGTAATATTTGAATCAAAGGATATGAAATCTTAGAGACTCCTTTCCAGCCTCTAGACAATTGATCAGAAAGAGATTATAAGGAATCTTTTGCTGGCACTAGGTACAGCTGACACTGATTGGCAACTTTATCACAGTTCCAAAATGGGAAAGGAGTTCTTGGAGTCAGTCACAAGATTAAACAAGAAGTTCCAAAGCAAAGGGTACCTTCCTGGATAAAGATCAGACTGCAGATAATATAAGATAATTATATTTACTATACTTAGTCTTAGATCTCTTATTTCTCACATTCTTGTGGTACTGTCCTCTCTAGAAGATGCTATATCTTTGACTATCTTCTTTAGTATTCACTGATCCTTCTTTCATGCAGCTGGTACACTGGGACATGAAAAATAGTTGACCTATTTCTTAGTATTTTTAACTACCTCCAAACTCTATATTTGACACAAATACTCTGCAGTTTCCTTTTTTTTTTTTTAAGTTCATTCTATTCATTTACTCATCCCCATTGAGAACCTTTGGTAACAATCTACTAACCTTCAGGTTTCTTTTCCTCAATTTCTCCCTGGATTTAGCTCCTGGATTATACTCTTCCTCTTCATCCAAACTACTCAGAAAATTCATAACCTTGAAATCATCTTTGATTATTCTTTATTATTTTTCATATTTAATCAATTGCCAAGTTTTTTTGCAGTTATACTGTCTACACTTTCATGAATACCACCCTACTTTAGATGCTGACTTTTTGATTAATTGATATTGACAATAAATGTGATAGAAATTCAGAGAAGGTGAGATCAGTATTGATTCAAGTCCTTGTAAAATTTTATGGAGTTACAAGACCTTGAACTAGTCCTTAAATGTGAAATAAGAACTTACAGAAGGAAAGGAGATACTTTTTCGCAAATGAGGGAGACTTATATATGTCATGTTAACTCCCTTATTAGAAGATAATCTGTTGAGGGTAGATAACTGTTACACTTTTATCTTTGCAACTCAGACCTTAGCAAAGTTCATAGCACATAATAGTTGCTTAATAAATGCTTCTTGATTAGTTGGCTGATAGAGGAAATCACAGAGAAAAAATGGACAATTTTGGTTAAATACAATTAAAATATTTAGGATGAATAAGATTAGTACAATCAGCACAAGAAAGATTGAAACGAGGGGAAAATCTTTAAATCAGATATCTCTGCTAAAAGTCTGATGTTCAAAATATATAGGGACCAGACATAAATATCAAAGATGAAAGGCCATTTCCAATAGATAAATAGAGAGGATATATAAACAAATGGTTTTCAAATGAAGAAATGTATATGAGCATTGACCATGTGGAAAAAATTGCTTCAAATCATTAATAGCAAAAAATTCAAATTAAGATATATTTGAGGTGCAGAGCCAAGATGGTAGATTAGAAGCAACCTAGCTGAATTCTCAAAATTCTGGCCAAAAAAGTTTAAAATAACACTTTAAATCAAATTTTGGAGCAGCAGAGCCAATAAAAGTCCAGGGTGAGATATTTTTTCTGGCCTATGAAAAGTTAGGAGGTGGGCAGGAGAAATATATGACATTGGGATGGAACTTTGTCCAGCCAACACACTCTAGGGGACATCAGTAACAACCACAGTAGAAGAAGCAGCAGCTTCAGGAGCTCTCAGCCCATAGATGGTAAAGGAGTGGGACAACCAATCAGAAAGAGATTATAAGGAATCCTTTTCTGGCACTAGATACAGCTGACACTGATTGGCAACTTTATCATGGTTCCAGTATGGGAAAGGAGTTCTTGGAGTCAGTCACAAGATTAAACAAGAAGTTCCAAAGCAAAGGGTACCTTCCTGGATAAAGATCAGGAGAGCAGTGAATACATCTCTCTCAGTATCATACCATTTTGAAAGCACCAAAAACTTGCAGATCCCCAGAACTAGCCCTGAAAAGAGCAGCATAAAAAGCTCCAAGCTTGGGACAGTGTCTCCTCACCTCTTTGTGAGCAGAATCCAACTTTAACATAAAGTTCAAAGTCAAGAAATAGGATGGGTAAAATGAATAAACAATAGAAAAAGAATTTGACCACAAAAAGTTACTACAGTGGAAGGGAAAACAGAAGACAACAATGTAAAACAGCCTCAGGAAACAATGCTAGCTGGATCCAAGCTCAACAATAATTTCTGGAAGTATTAATGAAAGAGATAAGACTAGTAGAGGGAAAAAATGGGAAAAGAAATGAGAGTGATGCAAAAAAAATTATGAAAAGATAATTAGCAGCTTGGCAAAAAAAAAATAATACCTTAAAAATAGAATTGGCCTAATGGTAAAAGCAGCACAAAAATTCACTGAAGAAAAGAACTCTTTAAAAAAACAGAATTGGCTAAATGGAAAAAAGTGGGACAATATCTCATCCAAGAAAATAACTTGTTAAAAATTAGAATTGAGCAAGTGTAAGTTAATGACTCTGACTCATTAAGAAACAATAAAACAAAGTCAAAAGAATGAAAAAAAATAGGAGAAAGTGTATAATATTTCTTCAGAATAACACTTGACTTGGAAAATAGATCAGAGAGACACAATTTAAGAATTATAAACTACCAGAAAGCCATGATCAAAGAAAGAGCCTAGATATCATATTTCAAGAAATTATCAAGGAAAACTATTCTGATATCTTAGATCCAGAGAGAAAAACAGAAATTGAAAAAATCCACTGATCAAAATGAAAAATTTCTAAAATATTATATAACTAAATTCTAGAGCTCACAGATAAAAGAGAACATACTCAAGAAGCTAGAAAGAAACATTTGAAATAGTATGAAGCCACAGTAATGATATCATAATCTTTAGTGGCTTCCATGTTAAAAGAGCAGAGAGTTTGGAAGATGATATTCTGGAAGGCAAAAGAGCTAGGGTTATAACCAATAATAACTTAACCAGCAAAAACTGAGATAATCATTCAGTGGGAAAAAATCAATACTTAATGAAATAGAAGACTTTCAAGCATTTATAATTAGAAGACCAGAGCTGAATAAACATTTGACATGTAAACACAAGACTCAAAAGAAGCATAAAAAGATAAATATGAAAGAATAATCTTTCTGCTTACATTCCTATATGGGAAGATAAAACATGTAACTCCTAAGAAAATTAGGATAATTATAAGGAGTTTACATAGACAAAAGATATGAATGTAAGTTAATTATGTTGGAATGACCTTCAAAAAAATAGAAGAGCTAAGAAAGATGGAGAAGGGGGGAAGGGAAAGATAGAAAGAGGAAATTTTTCTTACATAAAATAAGCATACAAGGAAGAATTTTTTTGTGGTGGAGGGAAATGGTGGGTGGCAGACAAAATTTGAACCTCATTCTTACTGAAATTGGTTTAAAGATGGAAGTATTCTCTCTCCTCTCAGTTGTTTATAGAAGTATGATTTACATAATAGGGAAATAAGAGGGGTAAAAGATAAGAGAAAGGGACAAATGATCAAAGAGAGGACAGATTAAGGGAGGCAGTGAGTAGAAGCAAAATGGACTTTTGAGGAGGGACAGGATAAAAATGAGAGAGAAGAAATAGTAATCATAACTGTGAATGTGAATGGGATAAACACATAAAATTCAAATGTATAATATAGGATTAAAAAGGAAATTAATTATATTGAAATAAAGACATAAATTTTTCCTATTCAAGAAACATCCCCCTGAAATCTATCCATAGATCCCTTGAAAGGTACTAGCTCTCTATCTTTTACTAAAGTTTTCAAATTCTTTCTATAAAATAGGATTCTTAATCTGGGTCTATGAATTTAAAAACAAGATTTTGAAA
The DNA here is from genome assembly GCF_902635505.1 of Sarcophilus harrisii. Taxonomy (NCBI): domain Eukaryota; kingdom Metazoa; phylum Chordata; class Mammalia; order Dasyuromorphia; family Dasyuridae; genus Sarcophilus; species Sarcophilus harrisii. Next base: position 365,693,253 of record NC_045426.1, on the reverse strand, counting down.
TTTCAATATTATTTTAATATTAATTTATTTGACTAATTGATTATTTCAATACTAATTGATTTCTTTTGGAATCCTGTATATTATATTTTATGCATTTAAAAACATTAATCAGAGAAGTATATAGGCAAAACCAGGCTGTCACAGGTGAACATGACCAAAAAAAGGTAAAGAATCCCTGCAATAGGAATGCAATTTCCTTGAAATCATAATATTCTAAATGGGAGGAAGAGACTTTAAAAATACTATAATAGCAATCTTGATATCTGCCCTGACATTGGGTATCTTTCGCTGCACAGTGCCATTTTTTGCCCCTTATTCCTGTTACAGCTTTCACTCTTCTTTTACTTTCTTGCTCTGGGAATAGTAATAAAATCAATATTATTGATGTTCTGCAGAGGATATGATAGCCAGGGAGATAGAGAAGTGAATAGAGTGCAAGGCCTGGAGTCAAAGAAATTTAAGTTCAAATCTGGCCTCACACATTTATTAGCTGTGTGATCCTGAGCAAGTCACTTATCCTGTTTGATTCAATTTTCTTGATTGCACAATATGGGTAATAATAGCATTTACTACCCAGGATTGTTGTGAGAATGATAATATTTGTAAAATACTTAGCACAATGCCTGGTACATAGTTAAGTATTTAATAAATTATTCCCTTCTTTTCTCTTTCTCCTCTGACTTCATTCATAATCTCTGTGACTTCCCAGGCCAAAATTTTCTTTCTTGATTACTACTCCCCTACATGGATTTAAATCTGGCCTCAGATACTTCCTAGCTGTGTGACCCTGGGTAAGTCACTTAATCCTATTTGTCTTAATTTTCTCATTTGTAAAATGAGCTGGAGAAGGAAATGGCAGCCACTCCAATATCTTTGCCAAGAAAACTTCAAATGGGTCATGAAGCGTTGAACTCAACTGAAAAATCAATGAAATGAAGAAGATGAGGACTGACCTGCAGAACAAAGGCTTCTGTACTTTCTGTCTTGGGTAGAAGGTATCTTCTTTGTGATATTTTGTCACATCTTAGATTCCACCTCAGCCCTATGTTAATTTCTCCTCCCCAAAAACTTTTAAGACAGACTGAGATATATAGATATGTGTATGTATGAATGTATGTTTGTATTTGCCTATATGTATATATAGTAAAGCTTTCTAAATTGATATTCCCTCCCTGCAGGTTCTTTTCCTCAAAGATTTACTTGTTTTTTTCTTCTTTGCCTTGATATAGATAGGTAGATATCTATCTATCTATCTATAGATATAGATATAGATATATTTAGATCTATACACACATATACATAAAAACACACACATACACACATATATCTATGAAACAGCCCTTCTCCCACCCCTTGATTCCTAATCCTTTTAACCTAAGAACATCTTTTACCCTAAAAAAATCCTTATATGAAACTAGTGTAAGTTCAAAAGCCTTGGACCCAGCTCTGGAAAGCAACTTCTAAATTCAATGTGGACAGTCTCTGAATTTTAATTTTAATGGTTTTTATTTTGTATCCACTCTTCATTATACCTTTACTCATGCTGTGATTCCTGGAATGCCATCTCCTACTAAAACCTCTCACAGGGATTGTCTTATGCTTTCTTGCTTCCCAGATGTGTTCTTTCTTTCTTTTTACTCAGTTTGGTTTTCCCCTCATGCTATTTCAATTGAGTAAATCTAAATCTGTCAGCCAGCCTTATGGCCCCTCACCTTCTGTTAAAGAGCACATAATACACATTTGCTATTTTAATCAGGGATAAAATTGACTGCTCTTTTGTGGTATGTCTAAACCACCTATAATTCAAACTTGGGCACATACATGCCACTTCCTTGGTCAGTGGAATATGATGCAGATGAAAAAAGAGTGCATTTTATGTGGCTTAATTGGAGTGTTTATATACATGGTGATGACAGAGTATTCATTTTAGTGCAGTTCAAAAGGATAAATGATAAGCTTGAATTGAAACTGGCAAGTGTTATTATATGATTTTCTTAAAAAAAAAAAACCACTACCTTGCAAATACTTTGCATTATCTGAGTTAATAAGGATAATCATGCAAAAAGCTACAAATTGTTTAATTACTCAAAAATAAGCAACATCTTTTTTTTTAACCAAATGAAATAAATTGTGCCAATACTGATTTCATGGGGAAATAGGTAGACACATGTGAGGGATCAAAAGACAATTGAGTTCACTGTATGTAGAAGTCCAAAACAGAAATATGATATTAAGCCATTTTGATAACTATGTCAACATCTCCTCTTACAGGGATAAATTACTGATTTTTATTTGTCCTTAAATGATAGATTTATTCAATGTCATTCAATGTGTTTTTTTTCTGATGAATTAAAAAAAATCTAGTCCAGGCTTCCTTTAAAATGTATTTTTTTTTTTTTTGTGATGTAGACATCTGACCTAAGTCAGCAAACCTGAGATCAAGTCCTAGTTACATCATTTTCCAGCTTTATGACCTTGGGCAAGCCCAAGATTTTACTCATCCTCAAGAGCGACTGGTTATTCTCTTTTCCTTTCTGTTGATCAGTCTATCTATATTACTATACACCCTGCCTGACTCTTGAGTTCCACCTATCTTCCTCTACTGTCATTGGAATTCCCAAACCACATTTCTCCTCCCAGAGCCAAAAGGGGGAAAAGATGGCTAATTAACTTCTAGCAGCTTTCCTTCCCTAACTTGTTTTTTCTTCACCATTAAGTTATTTTGCCCCTTCTTTTTGCTCAGTCTCTATTAAGTTTCAGTGGTTACTACATTATTCAGTTTTTGTGAAGCTGGTGTAATTCCAGACTGAGGGAAGTCTTGCAGTTGCAATGAAAGTGACACTCAAGGTCTAGGACCTTCATAGTTGGAGCATGAGTAGTATCAGGACTAATGAAAACTTCTTTTCTGTGTCATTTTACTGCTTAACTTGTAAGAGTTTACCAACTCTAGTTTTGTGATACTTAACAACGACCAAAGTCTATAATGGAAGTGGGAGGAAGGTTGATAATAAAATTCTAAAAAACCCAAAATGACAAAAACCTCCTCACAGACTGATTTAATTTCACATGACTACACATTAAAATATAAATATGGACTATGATATCCCTGCATGAGGTTGTACAATGGTCAGTGGTGGAGCCAGAGTTGGAACCTACATCCTCTGACCTCCAATCCAGCATGCTTTCCCCTTTGCCAAACAACCTCCAAAGAAACCTTAGTTATGGAATATTAGGAATTATCAGGAAAACAAAGAAATAAAAATGATTTCTTACTGAACACTGGAAAAGATGCATTTCCTTTTAACACTTGGAATTCTTGTTCTAGTCGCCTCCGTAAGTCTATTTGTTCAAACAAAACCTTCTGAAGTTCTTCTAATAAAGAAAAAAGAAGAGTCATTTGACTAATCTTTACAAATAACCCTCCAGAGAACTGTTCTATATGGCAATTTATTATTATAAGACAAAATATTTTACCAGTTTAAAAAGTGTTGCACAGACACAGGATGGATTTTGTGCAGAAATCCATGAATATAAATCAATGTAATGTATTATTTTAAAGTATTATATTACAGTGTCATGTATTGATTGATATGTATGCATTAATCTCAATTATATCCACCCAATGGTCCATATATTATTCATATGTTGCTTGTCAAGTTTAAAATATGGTGCAGAGCAAAAATATCCTCCTATTATCTCTATAATCTTTTAAAACTATGAAGTTTTATGGAATTAAAATTTTTTTTACCTTTTCCCATATTTTCTACATCCTTTTTGAGTGAATGCGGTGAATTGGTTTCTTGTGTGTGTTCACCTTAATAAAAGGAAGAAAAATGTTATCAAAAACCAAATTATTTCCTGATAGTTTTGCTTTTCATTTTCTTTGAAAATCTTTTTAAAAGACTTATTTAACAATAAATGCTGCATTAGAAATATGCAGAGTCAAATGTTGCCCTCATTTACTTGTATAGTTTTTTCATTTGAAACCATTAGAAATAAGGGAAAAAATGAGGACAGATTTTAACCTCTGAGTGACATCTCAGTGGTTGAAATTCTTGTCTTTACCTTTCATTCATGGCCTTATTTAAAAAGCTTTGTTATATTTTCAGCTGGTTAAATACTAGGACCAGAGGAGGAGTAAAACCAACTCTTGATTTGAAAAATCAAAATGACTTATTTTGGATTGGATTTTAAAAATCCAAAACAACCAATTTTGAAAAAACTTGCAGAAATAGAGTCAAAATTCTTTACCCAAATCTGTGGGTATACAGAATTGGGATTGTGTTGGTACACAAGTTCATAGTCTATGCATGCTTATGCCATAATAGTAACAACTGACATATATATGATACCTTAAGGTTTCTAAGGGCTTTACAAATATGATCTCATTTGCATATTATTATAGGGATACTACTCCTTACAGAAACAGTAGATTCTGAAACAATAGAAATATATGATAAAGAAAGAACAGAATGGGCAAGTTTCTTTTTCTTTTTGATCTATCCAAATCTTAAGTATTGAGAAAAAATAATAAGAGGGGAGACTTGAGATGTGAGTGGGAGAGAACTTTTAAAGCCAGAAGTTTTTATCTAGTGATAAGTTAAAAAAACAATTAAATCATCATATGATATTTATTGCTAAGTATATAACTATATTCCAGCTGTTTGTCCATAGCCATTTATTTTTAACCAAAAAAACAAAACCTTTAATACAAAAAACTTGTACAATATGAACTAGATTGTACTTGTGCTTATTTTCCTGATTATGTATTAAATAAGAGGATGTATGATAGCTATGGAAAAATATTGATTTTTAGTCACAAACTTCATCAACATAATTTAGAACATCTAACGAAAGCTGAAAAATTCAATTATTCAGATAACCAGATAATTCCAATTTTTAGTTTTCTTTCACAAAACTAATTGGATTTTTCACTTTCATTTGGAAGTCTAAGTGTTATGTAGCCATATGATCATAAGATTTAAAATAGTTCTTCTTTCTCAATCCTATCTGATGGTCATCTTGTGGACTCCCATTCTTTCAAATACTGTCTCTATATAGATGAATTCTAAGTCTACAATTCCAGGCATGGAATTTCTGTGAATTTCAGATTTACATATCTGACTATCGCAGGAACTTTTAACTTGGATTTTGAACTTATTTTTTAAAATACACATATTTTGATAATTGCATCTCCAAAACAATTGGTTTCCTTTGTAATCTTATGTATTTTATTTTATGTATTTAAAAACCTTATTCTGAGAAGGGGTTCACCAGACTGCCAATGGGGCGGGGAGTCTGTGATACAAAATCCTTCTGGATTAGAGGATCACAGTTCTAGACTTCAGAGGTCATCTGGTCTAAACTTCTCATTTTATAGATGAGGAAATCAGGCCCAAATATATTAAGTTATATACCTTGGGCCACATAGGCAGTATCAGAGGTGCATATTGAACTTAGATTCCCTGACTCTGGGAACTTACGTTATATCATGGCCATCTCAAACTTAATGTGTCCTAAATCAAGCTTATGATTTGTCCTCTAAGTCTATGGCCATTTATGATTTCCCTATTTTAATCTGTGACACCAGTCTCTCTTCCATGTTTATAACTTTGTCATCTTTAACTCTTTCCTGTCCCTCATCACTCATCAATAATCAATTACATCCCCAAAGTAGCTCCTCTTTATTCCAGTGGTTGCTAAATTGGTACTGGTTCCTACTCTGATAGTTCTTCTCTCCCCTTCTACCCTCTCCTGTTCTTTTCTTTTCTATTCTTACCTCTTTTCTTTTTCCTCTCTTTCTCTCCTCCCTCTCTTCTTCTCTCCTTCTTTCCCCTCCCCTTTCCTTGCCTCTCCTTTCTCTAGAACCTAATAACTGCCACCAGAATTATCTACTCTATACATAACTCTAGCTATTTTAATTCTTTTTCTCAAAGTCTTCAGTGGTAATTAGTAGACAGAATAACTACAAAAGTACAAGTGGAAAGAACAATAGAACAGGAGGGAACTTGCTATAATGATAATGAACAAAATTGGCTTTGAAACAAGCTGAGAAATTATATCTTCTTCCTCCTTTCATTGGAGAGGTGGAGGATGACAAGTGTGGAATTCTGCATACATTGTCAAACATGGAAAAGCAAGTCTTTACTTGTGAGTATGGAGAGGGAAGCATAGCATTATAGAATCATAGGGTAACAGATCAAAAGTTAGAAAGAAGCTTAGAGTCATTTGGTCCAATCCACACATTTTACAAATAAGAAGACTGAAGCTCAGATTGGTTATATGACTTACCCAAGATCATAAGTAAGCATCAGAGTGATATAGAAACAAAATGATCCAACAACAATAACAACAAACAACCAAAAAACCCTGTCCAGTAACTTTCCATTGATTCATGAACAAAATTAAAAAAACAAAACTTTTGCCTTTTATAACAACAATCACAACAGCAACAACAACAATCCTGTCTTTCTAGTCTTATCCAATACTCTTCTGTGACATGAACTTTATGCTTCAGAAAAACTGATACTTTGTAACTTCCAAGCCTTTCCTCATCTAGTTTCTCATAGTCATGCCTTTATTCACATCCCTATCCTCAGAATGTCCTTCTTTTGTTTCTTTGCCTATCGGGTTTAACTCATTTTTTAATGATTCAACTCAGATGGTATCATCTCCATGAAGTTTTTTCCATTCCTGGGCTGGTTACACTTTCTTCCTCAAGCCTCAGCTAGAATTTTGTTTTTCACCTCCCTGGTACATTTATCATCAGATATTTAACTCAATACAATCCAATAACTCTTTATAAAGTGATTAATATGTTCTAGGCACTATTCGAGGCATAGTTGGAAATACAAAGGCAAAAATGAAATAGATCTTGGCAGTCAAAGAATTTACATTATATCAGAAGAATACAAATGTAAAAAAGATAAGTGAATACAAAGTAATTTGAGGAGAGAGAACTAACAACTTGGGGGAAAAATGAAGGACCGTATTAGTGCTGAACCTGAAAGAGAGCTAAAAGATAAAGCTGGGGAGGAAACCTTTTTTTCCTCCTATCCAGAAAATTTCCCCTTGTACCAAACATATACAAAAAGTTCAACAAAGGACTAACAAAAGCAACATCTATTTTTTGGTCCTATGAGTAATATAGAGAACTTATGTGAAGAAGTCTAAGAAGCTGTGAAAGCTATGAGAATTGACTAGAGATTTCATGAAGGGTAAAATTATGAAATGTAATTAAGTGGGACCTCAGTGGTAGATGCATTTAAATGTGAGGATAGGAAATGTATATTTTAACCAAAATATAATAGGGAGTCATTGAAGACTTTTGACCAAGGACATTACAAGGTCACTTCTCTGCCTTGGGAAGATTATGTGCTTGATTATGTGTGAGATGGATGTGATGAGGACCTGATTGGGAAGATTTACATTTAGGAAGTATTTTGGAAGTACATTTACAAGGTGTTACAACTTACTTGGTGTTGGAATGAGAAAAAAAGGAAGAATAAAGGGTTATTTGAAAGTTGTGAGCCTGTATGACTGAAGGAATGAGAACTTTAAAATATCTCCATGAGAGTAAAGATCTTGTTTTAACTAAACTTCGTACTCTGCCTCTTATAGAGTAGGTACTTAGTAAATGTTCATGGACCAAATTCATGTTCATCACTGCTAAACTTCTTATTTTTTTAAAGGATAGTGCGGATAGGCGAGATTTCATCAGACTGTATGAAATAACAGGCAGAAACTTGACTTCATAGTCAGGAAGACCTCATTTCAAGTCTTGTCCTCTCAGGTCCTCAGGCATCCTTCTAAGACTATAAGTTTCAGAATCATTGCAGAGCTTCACTGATAGAGTGATTTGCCTTCCTGGAAATTCTCTACACAATTGAAATATAGCTTTGGGCCAAAAAAAAAAAAACCCAGAAAAAAGTAAAAAAGAGAAAAACCCATCCCTCAAAAGAAACAAACAAATTCTTCCTCATTATTTCTGCAACCTATGTTCTTGTTGGCATGGTATAGAATTATAACTTTTAAGAATACTGACAGATACAACCAGAGCTGAGGTACAAATACAAATGTATTTGGTTGAGGACATGTTTGGTTGAGGTACAAGATGAAGAAAAAGTCAAATGCTTGTTCAATTATAATAAATGCCGTAAAGGAATATCCCATCTTTGAGGACTACCTCATCACATAAAGACCAAGGACTTATATCTATTTAGGGGAAAAGGAAAAGGTTCCCCCTCATTTTCTCACCAACTGTAAAAATAACAGTGGTATCTTTTAAAGTCCATTCTTTCTAAATAAATGGCAAAGCAAAATATGAGGCATCATATCTTTGATGTCTTTTTCTCTGTCTTTCATATGTTTTTAAATCTTACTTAGTTTCCTTCTCTATACAACACAAAAATAATAAGGAACTATCTGTGAAGAATTTTAAGCTTCTGATAGAATTCCAAGGTATAGTGCTCTGCATATGATGCATTATGAATATTTATTTAAATGAATTGAATTTTATAAATTCCACTGATTATGTATATATGTAATACACATGCAAATTAATGCATATCTGCAAGTGCATAGAATGCATGATATTAACACTTAGAATTAGATATACCTGCCCATGGAATATAATTCACATGTGCTTGATGCACAAATGAAAGTATTTCTCTATAACTTAAGCACTAGTTTTCACTGTATTTAGTTTTAATGAGGAATTTTATTCTTCGAAAACTATATTTGAGTCATCATCTTCTATCTGCACTCTCAAATGAGATGTAGTATACACATCCTTGTAATATCTTTAAGCGCTATATAAATGGAAACTCTTATTATTAGAACCAATATCCCTATTGGTCATGGGATATGTATTCTGTGTACCATTTCTTTTAAAGCAATATACTTCAATAAAAGAATTAAATTTGAGAATTTAAATAGAATGTTTTCAGAAAAACCATTTCCTTTTCTATTCATACCTAGTGCTCTATGTGGATATGAATACAACTGACTACTTAACTGGCAAATGGAAACTGAAGCATATGCACTGATAATACTAATTTCTGTTTTTCATGATACTTCATGAAAGCTTTATTTTGCATCAGTATCTATTTCATGTTAATATGTCTCTGCTCCTTCTGGGTAAAATCTGCCATTACAGTGCTCAGAAGATTCAGATATTTCTGTTACAAGAGGATTTTTTAAAAAATGGTTGAACTTTTGATAAATATACCCAAGCAAGCTTCTTCTACTGCACTTTGTATGTGTTTTACTGGACCTTTGTCTTTCTGCATATTTTCAAACAGTGGAAACCAGATTGTTAACTGTGGTTAAAAATGACCTCTGGGAGCTTGGATTTGTTTATTCACTAGTACTGCTAATGTTTTCCATATGGTTAAAAAAAATCCCAGAAGACATTAGTTTAATATTACATTAAAAAAAACATACTTGATTTAACTGATAGTGCACATGGAATATTTGTAAGCATTTCAGTAGTTAGATGAAATTTAAAGTGTCAAATTAGTGAAAGCTTAGGTTGGGGGGCCATTCACAAATTAAAATGTTTATTCTCCCCTTTCATTCCTTTAAAAAGAATTCTGAAAGGAAAATAAAATGCTCAGATATATTAAATTACATTTGAAAAACTAATTACATAGGCTAATAAGAGGGTTGATGATTTATAATGGCAATAACATTTTTCTTTAGAGGCCTGTTTTGAAATATGACCCAAGAAATACTCTAGAAAAATCAGTTTAATACTCTAAACTTTGAAATGAATGAAACATTTTTAGGATATAATATACACTGCATAAAGTAGTGTCTACTGGTTATTTTTACTTAAGAGTACAGCTTCACCAACAGAGAAAACTTACATTTTTACTGTGCTGTTTAACTGGCTTATACCTTTTATATATATATATATATATTTTTAGAGAATGCATCTTAAGAATGCAAATTCTACTCAGCCAAAGTGTAGATGCCAGCATCATTCTACAGCAGGAAAGCCCCAAAGTTGTCAAATGCAATACTAGAGAGAGGTAAGCTATGGGCTAGAAATTCGAAAGCATAGTTCTCAGCTTTTCTACCATTTCTGCTGTTCCCCATTAAATGGTGATAGAATATTCTCCATTAATGCTTCAATCTCACTTCCATGGATGTCCTAATTAGATTAGATCCTGGAAATGTAAGAGGTGTTGGAGGAAAGAGATAAATGTCATCTGTAAATCACAAAAATCCTTGTAAACCAGGTGTAAACCAGGAGCAAAGTAAATATAAAGAAGAAATTGACACCCTTCCAAGTAACAGAATTTTCTTTGTTGGTGCTGCCTTTAAAGAATCCACGCTGAGACACATGGAGATACATTGATTTTCCCAGAGTCCTAGAGTTAATAGTGTCAGAGACATAATTTGAACCCAGGTTTTCCTGCCTGTTTTATTCCTATTGATAAACTGTCATTTATTGCTTTCCAATAGCTTTTTTCATGTTAACTTTGTCTTATGAACTGAATTATCAGTTTCTTGAGGATAAGAATTTCTCTTGTATTCTCCATAGTGCCTAGAAAGGACAGTACTAAGCACATAATAGGCACTCAAGAAACACTTACTGAACTGAATTGAATTTTTTCCTAGCATATAACAGAAATATTAATGAATGACATATATCATTCATTCCAATTCAGCAAACAAGATTCTGGAATACTGCCTCATTCTCATGATCTTGCTTGCTTTCTACAAGCAATGTTTGTGATCTGTCTGTACATTTTAATGAAATCTTAGCCTGCATTTTCACTTTCTCCATAAAACACTTCCTGTTTCACTGGAGAATGGCTAAACTCAAGAGTTTTATTCCCATATTATATGTGAACAAACATTTCTTCAAGCAAACAAAATGAAAACAAGGTTTCAATTCATAAACTTTCATTTCTTTCTTATAATATTAATGTCATAATTATAGAGCTTCTCTTGTAACAATTAAATGATTGGTCAAGTGACTTACAAACTCCTTTACAATTTACAATTGTTTGTGGTCTTTGTATTCCTAATCACTAGCATAATGCTTTGAATCTATCAGGAGGTAGAAAAGAGTTCTAGATTTGGGGTCCAGAAGACCTACACACTAGTCACATCATCCAGAGAAAGTAACTCCTCTCCTATGTGAAACAAAGATAATAGCATCTACTTCATAAGATTGTTGTTAGGATTAAATGAGATAATGCATGTAAAAATCTTTGTAACCCTTAAAAGAGACAAGGACGGGATTTAGTATTTCATTAGTATGTGAAATATACTAATGGGTGAGGAAAATGCCTTCTATCAATGCAGGTCAGCTCTTTCTCTATGATTTTTAATTTTAGATGGTTGCCTGGGGCACACTTAAATATAAAACTTAGAGTACTAAATAAATGTAAGTTATGATTTTTTGTTGTGTGAATTGGTAGAGATGGCATTAGAACTGAGGTCTCCTGACATTAAAGTCAGTGTATCATTTCTTGACTAGACTAATTCTGACTTTTGGTTGAAACTGGTTTCACTCTATTACTAATTTTTACTTGTCTACAAAACTTTTGCTATCAGAGATCCTTGTTTCTTAAAATCTCTCTCCACCAACCTAATACTTTATCTTCTCACTGATCCATATTTCTTCTACTAAGCTCGTTCTGGTTCATGCCGGATTTATATTTGGTCACAGAGAAAAAAAATGTAATATATATATACACACACACATGTATATTCACATAATAAAATGGGAATAAAAAAAGAAGTAATTTTTTCCTTTAGGCTATGTCCATTAAAAAGCTCAATATCTAAGATGATCAAAAAAAAAAATTCAGTCATCTATCTACATGTTTGTAAATAAACGTCCACATCTGATATTCTATAGGTGAAATTAATTAGAAATTAATTAGAATTAGATACTAATATCATATACCATGGCCTAAGAGGAAGATCTAAGATGAAAAGGAAAAAAAGGAATCAAAAATGGTCTCCACATCCGCCACCCATTCTTTCCTTTCTACTCCATCACTGTCTTTGAGAAGCCATCCTAATTCCTTTCATCAGAAAGCAATATGCTATAGTTGAAAGATCTGAATTTGGGAGATCTGAGATATATTTTAGTTCAAGCCCTGCTATTGACTGATTATGTAACTTGGAGCAAGTCACTTATCTTCTTTTTCTTCTTTTTTTTTAGCATAGTTTCTTTTAGCATTGACATTTTATGATTTTTATGTTCGGCTTCAGCCTAAAACTACATCTTATCTCTATCATTGAAACATTGGAGGATTTCTATGGAGTCATTACAAAAAGAGAAATACTTCTGAACTGTCTAGTGAACTGGAATATTAATAATAATCTTGATTTAATCTAGTTTCTGGAATAGATAATTTAAAAAAAATTAAATGGAAAATGTATTTGGTTGAGGACAGAGATTAATTTACCTATTATAGGTAGGTGGCACAGTGGATATAGAGTTAGCAAGACCTGAGTTTAGAAACACTTCAAAATTGTGTGACTTTGGGCCTGTCATTTACCATCTGTTTTAGTTTCCTCAGCTGAAAATGGTATTAATAACAGAATCTATCTTCCAAGGTTGTTATGAGGATAAAATGAGACTTTGTAACCCTTAAGTGATACAGAAATGCATTCTGCCACTACTGTTATTACTACTAGTAGTACTAATAAGCTGTATTTTCATATAATAGAGCCAAGAATTTTCTAAAATTCAGGATAAGATATGATTCATGAAGGATTTAAAAAACAATAATGTTGCCTTGATTTAAAAAAAAATCAGTTCCACAAAGTGGGACTTTAACATATTATTTTTCCTCTTTCAGTGGGGACATGGATTTTTGCTCATTTCTTAGTGTTGAATCCTATCTCAGACTCTTTCCTGTGATGTCCTACAGACAGATCACAGGAAAAGAAAATCAATATTGTTATATCTATGACATGCTAAAGGATGAACTAACTGAATATTAAGTCTATTTAGCTTAAAAGAAGAAAAACAAGATTAAGTAATACCTATGGAATTTATGGTGAATTAGAAGTTATGCCAAACTTTGCAATCTATATATGATCAAAATTTATTGCTGGTTTCATACACATAGTTTTTTGAATTTGTATGTCAAATATCTTTGTTTAGTATGTCTCAAGTCTCTCTAGAATCCTCTTAAATTTGAGAAATGTTGTCATTTGTGATGCTGTGAATACTAAAAGTTTCTACTAGAGAGTTTTGTATTTCCCTGTCCTCTTTAACTGGACTGAGTGTTTGAAAATCAAGTAGTAGAAATGGGAAATTTTAATAAGCTAAAACAAATTTCTTCTATGATGACCCTAAACACAAAAGAGAATATTGACAAAATCACAATTAGGTTGAAGGAATTTGAAGTGCATTACAGGCATTATCTAACCTCATAATGCCTAAGTGAACCAAAAGTGAGAGACATTATCGTCCCATCTTATGGATGTATAACTTGTCCAAAGATATTTAGCAATTAAGAGACTTAGAATCCAGTCCTCCTAGTCATTTTTTAAAAGAAACATATTGTTTTAAACATATTGTTTTCCAATGAAGAGTTAGAGGAAAATGGAAACCTGTCATCCTCTTTGTATTCATGCAAAATTTTATGTATTCCTATTGCTTTCAGAAATTAATCTCTAAGATCCTAAAAGACAACTATTATAAATTAATTTGAATGAAAATGTAATCTAATAGATCCAGTGGACCCTTAACTAGCCTTGGAATTAGGAAGACCTGAATTCAAGTTTCATCTTTGATGCATAATGGCTAATCTCCCAGGTAAATCTCTAAAATTATAAATTGCTAAAATAAGGGTCCATATTGGTAAAGGAAATTTCCTCACCCCAAGCTGTCTATACCAATAAAATAAAAATTTCATAATTTATATATCTATATCTATCTATCTAATATATATATAGTGTTGGAATTCCCATTATGAAAGAATTGTCCATAAGACAGTGCACCTCTACTGGGACTTGTTTCCTTGACTTTTGGCAGCCATGGGGTCTTTCATGCTTTATCATTGCAGTTTTAAATAATTTGACATTAAAATGAAAGGTATTCATAACAGTGATATTAAAAACAATCTGATATTAGACA